>NC_068920.1:134405121-144405121 GCF_023091745.1 Budorcas taxicolor
TAATTTCTACTATATTAATCATTACCTGCTCCTTTTACAAAATTCACTTTCTATGTAGTTTGGAGGCAGTCTAATCCACTCATTTGGAGTCATTAAATGCCTTGAATTAGAAATTCCTGGGAATCTGGAATGCAGTTTGGCCTTCTCAACCTCTTTAAATTCTTTCATTGTATATATTTTGCCTGTAAGACAATTAAAACCTAAAATTAGCACTCTTAAATGCAACTGCCATTGCTCTTAGGTTATGAAACCACATAACAATTAGAAACTAAGTACCAGTCTCACACTGAAGAAGAATTCTTTTCCCATCATCTTTGTCATATTGTGCCTTTTTCAAAGGGTCACGAAATGGTGGGATGGTAACCTATAAAAAAAACAGTTCTTTGAGGACTGGGTTGCAGGTCTTTTTTGGTCTATTCTAAGCATCCATGTATGGTTCTTATGCCAGAAGAATCAAGATTACAGTATCTACAAACAAATGGCATTCTAATTATTATATATATGTATGTAACACATTACAAAGAGATGAGGGCACTCCAACACACCTCCAAGCAAGGCTTTCCAGCCAAAGAAGCATGGTAAGCTCTTGTTTTAATAGCCTTTTCAGATTATTGTGGATATTCTTTTAGATATTATACCCAAAATCAACAGGAGGTGGTTTCTTAAAGGTTAGTGATGATGTGGAATCTGAAACCATATCAATGAGTCATTCAAACTTTGCTACGTTAAAATTCATTGACCTATCTTGAACTCTGAATGGACCTTTTATCCATAACATTAATTGGTGGTTTAGAAAAAATTAGATCACTGAGTTTATATGAGGACTTCCAAATGTTAATACATTTCATTATATAATAATCACATTTATTAATATCATTACCAATGTATCAGTAAAGTCTTTGAGTACTGGGACACTATCACACTGATGATAGTATGATTTTTCAAAAATTCAAATTTTTGAAAGCTCACATTTTATTATTGGCAACAAATACCATCAGTTGTTTCCCTTAAAGCGGTAGACTCACTTCAGTAATTTTCTAGAAAATGTCTGCAAAATATCCAAGACTTAATAACCAAAGTCTATAAGTAAAAGTGTTCCATGAAAAACAAAATCAGCCAGTTCAGCTTATAATTTAAACAATCATAGTGCATTTCAATACACAGAAGTATTCTTTGCATACTTCCCATTTCATCACACAGAGAATTAAAAAGGCCAAGATCTGAGGTGAGGAGGGATAAATTAGGAGTTTGGGATTAGCAGATACAAACTACTAGATAAAAAACAGATAAACAACAGGGTTGTGGTGCACAGCAAAGGGAACTATATTCAGTATCTTGTAATGAACTATAATGGAAAAGAATCTGAAAAAGTATATATATATATATATATATTGCTTTGCTATATACCAGGAACTAATATATAACATTGTAAACCAACTGAACTTCAATTTTTAAAAAGTGGGGGTAAGACTTAATAAAATTAATAATGTTTACTGTTTGATCAAGGACATTCTTAAGTGAAACTGAATTGTTTTTTTACTGTGAGTGCATGACAGTGAGGAATATGATTACTAGTTTAATTTGTGACACCAACTTAAGTAGTTCTAAGGTACTAGCTGTTCTGCCCAACACTGTTTTTGCACCATCAGTGCAAATGTCAACATAATGAAAAAAAGCTGGTAATATTTAACACCATTATGAAAAGTTTTGGCCTAATGGACCCCCTAAAAGGGTTTCAGGGCTGTCAAAGTTCTTGTACATCACTTTGAGAACTGCTGATATAACCTCAAATTGCTCAGCTTATCTTAAGAGGTCACCTATCGGCTTCATTTAGAAAGTCATCATGGTGAAAGAACAAAAGGAAACTTTGGTATCAGGAAGATCTGGTTTCAAATCCCAATTCTCATCCTTACTAGCTATGTTACTAGTTAATATGTCTAAGGATCTACCTCTAAACTCTCAATTTAACTCTGACCTATAAAAATACAGACAGTAGCATCTATATATACCCCAATTTGGGCAACAATATAAAGATCTGCTTTGCCCTGCAAATGCCAGGAGGGCATGTCTATGATTCAAGGTGGGTTTTTTGTCTTATTTCGTTTAATGATATCCACTACTAGCAAAAACGTGAAAAAAGTAGATTCTCTGGAAGTGGAAGTGTTAGTCACTCAGTTGTGTCCAACTGTTTGTGACCCTGTGGATTATAGCCCACCAGGCTCCTCTGTCCATGGAACTCTCCAGGCAAGAATACTGGAGTGGGTTGCCATTGCTTTCTCCAGGGGATCATCTCGACCCAGGGACTGAACCTACGTCTCCCACATTGCGGGCAGACTCTTTACCAACTAAGTCACCAGGGAAGCCCAGATTCTCTGGAGGGGGTGCAAATTATGTAACCATTTTGGAGAACAATTTCATGACATGAATCAAAATCACGTATAACTTTTAACACAGCAATTCTACTACCAGGACCTTATCCTAAGGAAAAAATTAAGAAATAGTTAAAGGGATGTTCATTATACCGTTGTTTATAATAGTAATAGGTCAAAAACAACCTAGAAGTTCAAAATGAGGAATATTAAAAAAAAAAGATGATATAGCAAAATTGTTGTATGAGTTTAGAAACACACTTGTACTCTGGTATTGACAGCTGTGCAAACTTCTGGACAGATCACAGCCTTGTTGTGGCAAAGGGGCTTGCATAACTCAGTGAAGCTATGAGCCATGCTGTGCAGGGCCACCTAAGATGGACCAGTCATAGTGGAGAGTTCTGACAAAATGTGGTCCACTGGAGGAGGGAATGGCAAACCACAGCAGTATTCTTGCAACAAGAACCCCATGAACAGTGTGAAAAGGCAAAAAGATATGACACCAGAAGATAAGCCCCCATGGTTGGAAGGTGTCCAATATGCTACTAGGGAAGAACAGAGGGTAATTACTAATAGCTCCAGAAAGAATGAAACAGGTGGGCCAAAGTGGAAACAACGCTGGGTTGCAGATCTGTCTGGTGGTGAAAGTAAAGTCCGATGCTGTAAAGAACAATATTGCATAGGAACCTGGAATGTTAGGTCTGAGGAATCAAAGTAAATTGGATGTGGTCAAGCAGGAGATGACAACAGGGAATATCTACATCTTAGAAATCAATGGGAAACTTAATTCAAATGACCATTATATCTACTATTGTCAGCAAGAATCCCTTAGAAGAAATGGAGTAGCTCTCACAGTCAACAAAAGAGTCCAAAAAGGAATGCTTGTGTGCAATCTCAAAAATGACAGAATGATTTCAGTTCGTTTCCAAGGCAAGCCATTCAACATCACAGTAATCCAAGTCTATGCCCCAACCACTGATGTCAAAGAAGCTGAAGTTGATTGGTTCTATGAAGATCTATAAGACCTTATAGAACTAACACCAAAAAAAAAGATGTCCTTTTCATCATAGGGGATTGGAATGCAAAAATAGGAAGTGGTTGTCTGAGGAGGCTTTACAAATAGCTGAGCAAAGAAGAAAAGCGGAAGGCAAGGGAGAAAGGGAAAGATATACCCAACTGAATGCAGAGTTCCAGAGAATAGCAAGGAGAGATAAGAAGCCTTACTTAAATGGACAGTGCAAAGAAGTAGAGGAAAACAACAGAATGGGAAAGGCTAGAGATCTCTTCAAGAAAACTGGAGATATCAAAGGAACATTTCATGCAAGATTGGGGATGATAAAGAAAAGAAATGGTAAAGATCTAACAGAAGAAGAGATTAAAAAGAGGTGGCAAGAATACACAGAACTCTACAAAAAAAAGTCTTAATGACCCAGATAACCATGATGGTGTGGCCACTCACCTAGAGCCTGACATCCTGGAGTGTGAAGTCAAGTGGGCCTTAGGAAGATTACTACAGTCAAGTCTAGTGGAGGTGATGGAATTCCAGTTGAGCTATTTCAAATCCTAAAAGATAATGCTGTTAAAGTGTTGCATTCAATGTGTTAGCAAATTTGGAAAACTCAGCAGGGGCCACAGGACTGGAAAAGGTTAGTTTTCATTCCAATCCCAAAGAAGAGAAGTATCAAAGAAGGTACAAACTACTACACAATTGTGCTCATTTCATATGTGAGTAAGGTTATGCTCAAAATCCTTCAAGCTAGGCTTCAGTGGTACATGTACCAAGAACTTCCAGATGTACAAGCAGGGTTTAGAAAAGGCAGAGGAACCAGAGATCAAATTGCCAACATTCGCTGGATCACAGAGAAAGCAAGGGAATTCTAGGAAAACATCTACTTCTGCTTCATTGACTACGCTAATGCCTTTGACTGTGTGGATCACAACAAACTGGAAAATTCTTAAAGAGATGGGAATACCAGACTGCCTAACCTATCTCCCGAGAAACCTGTATGTGGGTCAAGAAGCAACAGTTAGAACTGGACATGGAACAATGGACTGGTTCAAAATTGGAAAAGGAGTACAAGGCTATATATCGTCACCTTGTTTATTTAACTTCTGTTATGACCAACTGAGACAGCATATTAAAAGGCAGAGACATTACTTTACCAACAGAGGTCTATCTCGTTAAGGCTATGGTTTTTCCAGTAGTCATGTATGGATGTGACAGTTGGACTATAAAGAAAGCTGAACACCAAAGAATTGATTCTTTTGAACTGTGGTGCTGGAGAAGACTCTTGAGAGTCCCTTGGACTGCAAGGAGATCCAACCAGTCCATCCTAAAGGAGATCAGTCCTGGGTGTTCACTGGAAGGACTGATGCTGAAGCTGAAATGCCAAAACTTTGGTTACCTCATGCGAAGAGTTGACTCATTGGAAAAGACCCTGATGCTGGGAGGGATTGGGGGCAGGAAGAGAAGGGGACGACAGAGGATGAGATGTTTAGATGGCATCACCGATTCAATGGAGATGAGTCTGAGTAGACTCCAGGAGTTGGTGATGGACAGGGAGGCCTGGCGTGCTGTGGTCCATGGGGTCGCAAAGAGTTGGACACAACTGAGTGACTGAACTGAACTGAACTGATGCATACATGCCAGGCTGGATGAATCACTAGCTGGAATCGAGACTGCTAGGAGAAATATCAATAACCTTAGATACGCAGATGATACCACTCTAATGGCAGAAAGTGAAGAGGAACTAAAGAGCCTCTTGATGAGGGTGAAAGAGGAGAGTGAAAAAGCTGGCTAAAAACTCAACATACAAAAAAACTAAGGTCATGGCATCCAGTCCCATCACTTCATAGCAAACAGATGGGGAAAAGGTAGAAACAATGACATATTTTATTTTCTTGGGCTCCAAAATCACTGAAGATGGTGACTGCAGTCATGAAATTAAGACGCTTGCTCCTTAGAAAAGCTGTGGCAAACCTAGACAACATATTAAAAAGCAGAGACATCACTTTGCTGACAAACTTCCATATAGTCAAAGCTGTGGAGATGGGACATGATTAAGATGTTACAGCATTCATAGGGAATCACTGAAGGACTACTTACATATAAAGACTGTTCAAAAACATAAACCACATAACACCAAAGTTAAAATTAAAAATCTACCTTCAGAAAATTCGGGTCCTCTTTGTTCACGTAAAAAGGATCATACTCTTTCGGATCATAATGCTCTATAAATGCATTTCCCTATAAGAAGGAACCACACATAAGAATAAGAGGTGCACGATTAATTTTGAACATAACAAGACTCAAGAGTCAAATACAGAGTTCCACTGTTATGCTTTAAAATGGTATCAATGACAAATGCAAATGTAATGGGAAGACCAAACTGGATTTATCTAAGTAATAATAATGTATAATTATACATTATAATGTAAAAATAATGTAATGTAAATCACTTTCACTTTCAATCCTAGAGAATGTGTTCAGTTCAGTCACTCAGTTGTGTCCACCTCTTTGCGACCCCATGAATCGTAGCACGCCAGGCCTCCCTGTTCATCACCGTCTCCCGGAGTTCACTCAGACTCACATCCATCAAGTCCGTGATGCCATCCAGCCATCTCATCCTTGGTCGTCCCCTTCTCCTCCTGCCCCCAATCCCTCCCAGCATCAGTCTTTTCCAGTGAGTCAACTCGTCCCATGAGGTGGCCAAAGTACTGGAGTTTCAGCTTTAGCATCATTCCTTCCAAAGAAATCCCAGGGCTGATCTCCTTCAGAATAGACTGGTTGGATCTCCTTGCAGCCCAAGGGACTCTTAAGAGTCTTCTCCAACACCACAGTTCAAAAGCATCAATTCTTCGGCACTCAGCCTTCTTCACAGTCCAACTCTCGCATCCATACATGACCACAGGAAAAACCAAAGCCTTGACTAAACGGACGTTTGTTGGCAAAGTAATGTCTCTGCTTTTCAATAATGCTATCTAGGTTGGTCATAACTTTTCTTCCAAGGAGTAAGGGTCTTTTAATTTCATGGCTACATTCACCATCTGCAGTGATTTTGGAGCCCAAAAAGATAAAGTCTGACACTGTTTCCACTGTTTCCCCATCTATTTCCCATGAAGTGATGGGACCAGATGCCATGATCTTTGTTTTCTGAATGTTGAGCTTTAGGCCAACTTTTTCGCTCTCCTCTTTCACTTTCATCAAGAGGCTTTTTAGTTCCTATTCACTTTCTGCCATTAGGGTGGTGTCATCTGCATATCTGAGGTTATTGGTATTTCTCCTGGCAATCTTGATTCCAGCTTGTGTTTCTTCCAGTCCAGCATTTCTCATGATGTACTCTGCATAGAAGTTAAATAAGCAGGGTGACAATATACAGCCTTGACGTACTCCTTTTGCTGTTTGGAACCAGTCTGTTGTTCCATGTCCAGTTCTAACTGTTGCTTCTTGACCTGCATACAGGTTTCTCAAGAGGCAGGTTAGATGGTCTGGTATTCCCATCTCTTTCAGAATTTTCCACAGTTGATTGTGATCCACACAGTCAAAGGCTTTGGCATAGTCAATAAAGCAGAAATAGATGTTTTTCTGGAACTCTCTTGCTTTTTCCATGATCCAGTGGATACTGGCAATTTGATCTCTGGTTCCTCTGCCTTTTCTAAAACCAGCTTGAACATCTGGAAGTTCACGGTTCACGTATTGCTGAAGCCTGGCTTGGAGAATTTTGAGCATTACTTTACTAGCATGTGAGATGAGTGCAATTGTGTGGTAGTTTGAGCATTCTTTGGCATTGCCTTTCTTTGGGATTGGAATGAAAACTGACCTTTTGGGGTCCTGTGGCCACTGCTGAGTTTTCCAAATTTGCTGGCATATTGAGTGCAGCACTTTCACAGCATCATCTTTCAGGATTTGAAAGAGCTCAACTGGAATTCCATCACCTCCACTAGCTTTGTTCGTAGTGATGCTTTCTAAGGCCCACTTGACTTCACATTCCAGGACGTCTGGCTCTAGGTGAGTTATCATACCATCGTGATTATCTGGGTCGTGAAGATCTTTTTTGTATAGTTCTTCTGTGTATTCTTGCCACCTCTTCTTAATATCTTCTGCTTCTGTTAGGTCCATACCATTTCTGTCCTTTATTGAGCCCATCTTTGCATGAAATGTTCCGTTGGTATCTCTAATTTTCTTGAAGAGATCTCTAGTCTTTCCCATTCTGTTGTTTTCCTCTATTTCTTTGCAATGATCGCTGAAGAAGGCTTTCTTATCTCTTCTTGCTATTCTTTGGAACTCTGCATTCAGATGCTTGTATCTTTCCTTTTCTCCTTTGCTTTTCACTTCTCTTCTTTTCACAGCTATTTGTGAGGCCTCCCCAGACAGCCATTTTGCTTTTTTGCATTTCTTTTCCATGGGGATGGTCTTGATCCCTGTCTAGCTGTTCTTTATCTAGTCTTCAAGCAGGGAATGAATCCAGGATGTTGGGAAAAGTATACTTGATCAGAAGCCAGTAAACTTGGTCTTAAATTAAAAACTTTCTGTAAGTAATTGTATGATTCTGAATTTTGCATCTTATTTTTTCTATGCCTGCATTTTTTGGGATTGGACTGAAAACTGACCTTTTCCAGTCCTATGGCCACTGCTGATGTAATGTAAAATAATATGTAAATAATGTAATAATGTAAAATAATCATATAATATAAATATACATTATAATGTATAATTATATAATAACTGTAATAAATAATGTATTTAAGTAATAAATATCATAGTGATGGAATCTAATTAAAGTTTGCAAGATTTTTATAAATAATAAAAAATTATTGCCACCTCTTTTTTATAAAAGGTATTTAATAAAAGGTATTAGATAAAAGGTATTAGAACCTTTTTAATACCTTTTAATAAAAGGTATTAGAACACTGAAAGATTTAGGATCTTTTGTTTTTAGATACTAGTCAAACATCTCAGATCTCTTTAAAATGCCAGAAAAACAGAAATATTTTATATACCAAAATATTACAAAATATTTTATATTTTGTAAATAATCAAGCTCCAGAATTAAAAAAAGAAAAACAACACATATCTTGAACCTAGACTCCAAATTTTTAAAACTGATAGATAAAATTAACAATTACATACAGAAAAAAAAAGAAAAATGATTCTAATGTTCACATTTAAATACAGATCTAACCCTTTACCTCCATCCTTTCCACATGCCCGGGATTTAAGAATAATGTATGCTATGATAGAGTATAGATTATGCATAAACAGAGTTGGCAAGATTAGGCTGTTTGGATAGTTATAAATAAAAAAAGATAATTATAGTTTTTGAGCAACTGAAAAAACTAACAAATGAATCCTTAGTACCTTTTTATTTACATATTTTAAAAAACCATCTAATTCTTCTTGTCTCCTTTTTTTAATCTTCTTATATGAAGTGACTTTTTCTATAATTTTTTTCTGGAGAGGATCTGCCACATGATCAACCCATCTTTTATACAATATCTCTTTTCTTCTTGCATTTAGGAAGTCATGATGTTTTAAACACTTATCTAATTCCTAGTAAACAGTGACAGGAAAGACAAATATATTATCTTAATGTTTTCTTGTTCCAAAATTTAAATTTAATTTATATTCATAAGAATAATCCACAAAAGCACCCATTAATTAAATCACTACGTTGGCTTCTAATGCGTGACACACACAATACTGGAAACAAAGAATACATGAATAAATTAGATAATATACCTGCTCTCCCTGGAGGACAGATTATAAAACAGATCTACGAAACAATGGTAGGAGGGACAATGTAGCAAGAGATATATGGGGCTCAGTGTTCACTGCGTCATTACAGTAGCCAAGAGGTGGCAATAACTTCAGTGTCCATCAACAGATGAAAGTATAAACAAAATGTGATATATACACATAATGGAATATTATACAAGTATAAGGAGGGAAATTCTGACACATGCTACAACACGGATGAACCTTAAAAACAATATACTAACTGAAATATGCCAGACACAAAAGGACAAATATTTTAGGATTCCACTTATATCAAATAACTAGATTAGGCAAACTCAAAGAGACAGAAACCAGAGGTCACAAGAGGCTTGCAAAAGAAGGGATGGGGAGTTACTGCTTAACAAGTACAAAGTTTTCTTTGGGGTGATGAAAAAGTTTTAGAAATAGATAATGGGGACAGTTGTACAACATATCAATGTAATTAATGTCACTGAATTATACATTCAAAAATGGTTTAAAAAGCAAATTTTATGTTACATGTATTTTACCACAGTAGAAAAACAATCAACTTTTTTCTTCCTTTGGTCACACTGTGCAGCATGCAGGATCTTAGCTAGTTCCCCATCCAGGGATAAAGCCCATGTCCCCTGCATTGAGAGTATGGAGTCTTAACCAAGGGCCATCATGACAGTCCCAATAAAATTTTTAAAAGATTTCCAAATTGGTAGACACTTGGGATAGATCTTAAAGAACAGAGTTATTTTTGACTGCCCTGGCCATCCAGCGGTTAAGACCCTGTACTTCTACTGTAGTGGGGGACATGTCCAGTCCCTGGGCAGGGAACTAAGATCCCATAAGCTGCTCGGTGTGGCCAGGAAAAAAAAGACAAGAGTGAAAAGGCTGAACTGTAGCACAACCTGGTACAAAAGGCAAGTAGCCTGCAAAGAAAATGCCTAAATCAGGCTATAAAACTAAATCATCCTCAGCAAAACTTCTCATACACCTTTCATCTAGCAAATGAAATCATGTGATTACTAGGATCAACAACATGAAATTTAAAATGAAAAAAATAAAGTACTAAAAACCCTGAGACCTTTTCCAGGTAATATCCCTCCCTAACTTCAGGTCATAGCACATCTCTACCATTCTCAGTGAATAATTCCTTTCCTTTTTAAACAACTCCAAAGAAAATTCTTAAAAACAAAAATAGGCTGCCCACTCCAGAGTTTAGTACACATCACATGGACATTCATCTTGTCTTATAATTAAGCCCATCCTGCTACAGTTAAAGCCTTGTTCTTACGTAGGTATTTCTGAGTAATAATTTGTCAGTGTGTTCCAATAACAGCTCTTAAAAATAGACAGGGATTCCTAGAAGTCCCACTAAAATGAAGAAACAAGTGAATAGGAGGAAACTCTTATAAGGTATCTATAAAAGAATCCCCACAAAGTATAGAAAGCGAAGAAGTAAATTAAAGCAACCTCAGAGCTCTTTTAAGGTCAATCCTAAAGGCTAAGGAGTGTTTCCATTATTTTCTATAGTTCCTAAAATTTTTGTAATGACATGGCACTACATATAAAATAGAAAAACAAAATTTAATTTTTAACTGAGACATATTTTGTAGCCAATTCTTACCTTGATTATATAGTTTTCTCTATATAATATTGATTGAATAGCTGCATCAACATCTTCCTTAGCTAATACCTAAAATGATAGAATAAAATTTTGAAAATCAAGTATTAAAAAATTAAATTATTAGTACTACCTAGATTAATAATATTTTATGTGTCCTATATATCCCTGGGAAGTTCTCTGTAAATCCCAATTTTTTTTACCTCAAATCATATCATCAAGTACTTTTTAAAGAGTATTTGAATCTTTCCACTCTCAGCTACATTTTACTTTAGGGAAAAAAAAATAACTCAGATCACAGACATTTGGATTCCCAACATGGTCAAATGACTTGCCCGAAGTCACATGGTACCCATCTTTTTTCACATCCTATAAAATGATACAATCAGGCCTCTAATGGAATTCATTTACTCATTAATGAATTTTATTTGATTACACTTAGTCATTTATGGGCTTCCCTGGTGGCTCAGTGGCAAAGAATCTGCCTGTAGCGCAGGAGATGAGTTCAATCCCTGGGTTGGGAAGATTCCCCTGGAGAAGGAAATGGCAACCCACTCCAGTATTCTCTCCTGGAAAATCTCATGGACAGAGGAGCCTTGCAGGCTGCAGTCCATGTGGTCACAAAAGAGTTGGACCCAACTTAGCAAATAAACCACAACCCTAGTCATTGTAGCTATCAAATATTGATACTTTTTATGAACAAGCCACATTCTCAATATTTTAAGCCAACACAATCTTCTGGAAGTAGTTCATAAAATCAAGTTTTTCCATTTTCATAACAACTCTTCCTCAATTAAACATCCGCCAGAAAATGCAAGAGGCTGATATCTAACATACATGTGGATACCAAATTATACAGCTACTAATGGCTAAAAAGAGCAAATTTTAAGCTATAATATTTCTGCAATGGAAAAAGTGATTAATAATAAAAGAGTCCCAAGGTGGGAGACATTTGGGGTGACCTTTGAAATCTTCTCATAATTACACACAAAAAATATTCTCAAATGAACTGTCATTAGAATTAGTTGTCTTCAGTTCCACTACCTGTGTTTTCCAGAAAGAAAGTTAGTCACTCAGTCGTGTCCAACTCTTTGTGACCCCATGGACTGTAGCCCACCAGGCTCCTCTGTCCATGGAATTCTCCAGGTAAGAATACTGGAATAGGTTGCCATTTCCTTCTCTAGGGGATCTTCCCGACCTAGGGATCAAACCCGGTTCTCCTGCATTGTAGACAGGCTCTTTACCAACTGAGCCACCAGGGAAATCCCTGAAATTTTCCACAACAGATGAATAAAATCTTAAAATCTAAGAACTAACCTTCCCCATTAACACACAAGGAAATTAAGGCTCATCAGAGGTAAGCAACAACCAGAAGCCTAGAAAATCCTACACTGAGCCCAAAATTCAAACTCAAATGTATCTAACTCCAAATTCATTTTCTTTGTCCTTTCTGCCTCACAGAGTTGCTATTTCTAGCAAATCTACTGTTCTCAAAACCAAGATGAGTACCAATATATTAAAACAATCACCTGAAGACATTGAAGACCAAGCCAGAGCAGGAAGAAACTAAAGGGAAGTCAACACTTGGAAAATCAGAATAGCACTGGAAAAGTTTTCAGTTTTTTATGAACTTTTGTCTAACAGCAGGCATCAATCATAGCTAAAGGAGGTGGCTCAAATGCAGATAAAGATACACAGTTTTACAGATTCCAGAATTAGAAGACAGAGTTCAGGGCAACCATAGCAGCAAGAAAGTGAAAGGAGAAATGCCTGAAAGGAGAAAGCCATACACGGAATGCCACAAATTCTGCAGACCAAATCTCTAGTAGACCCTTGAACTACATATGCACACAATAAAAACTCCATGCAGCCCAGCTAAAGCTAAAAAAAACTAAACAGTGATTTAATTTGCTGCCAACTGCAGGAGAAACAAAGTCTAGAGTTCATTTTCAGCCAAGTAAACTGTCTGCTAAACAAAAGTTCCATATTAATCAGAGGAACATGACAGATTCCAGACCCTTTGCAATATAGCATTCATAATGTTCAAAATCACTAAACAGCAAAATGTGATCCATACTTCAAAAAGAAATACAATCTTACGGAAATCAACTCTGAGATGGCCCATATGTTGAAATGAGCAGATAAGGATTCTAGGTCAACTATTATAGCTACGTTTAAGAAGTTAAAGGAAAATATGCTCATAATGAATAGAAAAATGTCAGCAGAAAAAGAATGAAAAATAAACAAGTGAAAAATATTGTTCTTAAATTTAAAAAAAATTTAAATGGCTTAATAGCAGATTGAAGATGACTTTAAAAGAGTCAGTGAACTTGAATTCAAATCATTAGAATTCATCCAGTCTGAAAAACAGAAAGAAGTAAGACTGGAAAATGAATAAAGTTGCAGTGAGTTATGAGACAACAGCAAAAGGTTGGACAAGTTGATAACTGAAATTCTAAATAAATAATGGCTGGGATGAAAACCACTACTTTCAGACAGAATAGTAGGGAACCTTAAAAAATATAGTGAAAGACACTGGATATCAGGCTATGAAGGACAGTGGCCTCTGAGATACAGAAAACAAGGTAAATCTTAAAATAGCTCATTAGTGCCTGGAGAGAATTTCCAGACTGGTGCAGAGAGGAGGAAGTGACTGAAACGAGGAAGGGCGTTGGGAGTCTGGGAAGGCTACAGTTCATAGAGCACAGTACCAGAGGGAAGACAGTCACACAGAGAGTCTGGGGGATCTCCAGACGATTAGATCTGTAGAGGGTCCCCCTTGAGGCTTCAGGTGAATGCTGTGCTGTGCTGCTGTGCTGTGCTTAGTCGCTGTCGTGTCTGACTCTGCGACCTCATGGACTGTAGCCCCCCAGGTTCCTCTGTCCATGGGATTCTCCAGGCAAGAAGACTGTAGTGGGTTGCCTTGCCCTCCTCCAGGGGATCTTCCCAACCCAGGGACTGAACCCAGGTCTCCCACATTGCAGGCAAATTCTTTATCTTCTGAGCCACCAGGGAAGCCCTGACCACTGTATGCACGTGGGGAAACTTCTCTCAAAGAAACACTGTGCAAAGAAGTACCTGAAAGGATTAGGGAAACAATCCCTACAGGTCACAAACCCCAGGAGTTATTCCTCTTAACAATCAGCCAGAGTGAAAAACTTTATGGTATGCAAAGCATAGAGTTAAAACTAGCCACATACAAAATGCCACTACAGTTCTACCTGACAAAGCTTGGTGGCAAGACATTAAAAAAAAAAAAAAGACTGTGTCTGAGTAACTTAACTGCATCCCAGAACAAAGCTAAGAGCATTTATTGAAAATAAAAAATATCCAGCACTCAAAAAAAATTCACAATGCCTGGTATCCAATTTAAAAAATCACCAAGCATACAAAGAAGCAGAAAAATTTTACTAATAATGAAAAGAAGAATCAATCAAAACTACCCCAGAGGGCTTCCCCGGTGGCCCAGTGATTGAGAGTCTGTCTTGCAATGCGGGGGACACAAGTTTGATCCCTGGTGTGGAAACATTCCACTGCTGCAGGGCAACTAAGCCTGTAGGCCACAACTACTAAAGCCCACAGGCCCTAGAGACCATGCTCTGCAACAAGAGAAGCCACCACAGTAAGAAACCCATGCACCACAACTAAAAGTAGCCTCCACTTGCTGCAACTAGAAAAAGTCCCGGTAGAGCAACAAGGACTCAGGGAAGCCAAAAATAAATAAGTAAATAAAACTTTTAAAATAAATAAAAATTTTAAAAAATACATAAAAACTACCTCAGAAATGACACAGACAATATAATTATTAGACCAAGACATTAAAATAGTTCATAAGTTCAAAATTGGAAAAGGTTGGCTCCAAATTGGAACCAACTGGTTTCAAACTAGGAAAGGAATACATCAAGCCTATTGTCACCTTACTTATTTAACTTATATGCAGAGTACATCATGCAAAATGCCCAACTGGATGAAGCACAAGCTGGAATCAAGATTGCAGGAAGAAATATCAATAACCTCAGATATGCAAATGACACCATGCTTATGGCAGAAAGTGACAAAGAACTAAAGAGCCTCTTGATTAAAGTGAAAGAGGAGAGTGAAAAAGGTGGCTTAAAACTCAACATTCAGAAAACGAAGATCATGGCATCCAGTCCCATCACTTCACGGCAAATAGATGGGGAAACAATGGAAACAGTGACAGACTTTATTTTCTTGGGCTCCAAAATCACTGCAGATGGTGACTGCAACCATGAAATTAAAAGATGGTTGCTCCCTGGAAGAAAAGCTATGACAAACCTAGACAGCATAATAAAAAGCAAAGACATTACTTTACCAACAAAGGTCTGTATAGTCAAAGCTATGGTTTTTCCAGTAGTCATCTATGGATATGAGAGCTGGACTATAAAGAAAGCTGAGCTCCAAAGAATTGATGCTTTTGAACTGTGGTGTTGGAGAAGACTCTTAGAGTCCCTTGGACTGCAAGGAGATCAAAGCAGTCAAACCTAAAGGAAATGAGTCCTGAATATTCATTGGAAGGACTGATGCTGAAGCTGAAACGCCAATACTTGGCCACTTCATGCAAAGAACTGACTCATTAGAAAAGACCCTGATACTGGGAAAGATTGAAGGCAGGAGGATAGTGGGACAACAGAGGATGAGATGGTTGGATGGCATTACCGAATCGATGGACGTGAGTTTGAGCAAGCTCTGGGAGTTGGTGATAGACAGGGAAGCCTGGAGTGCTGCAGTCCATGGGGTTGTAAAGAGTCAGAAACGACTGAGCGACTGAACTGAACTAAGTTTAGGAAACTAGAAGAAACAGCAGACATTTTGAGACAGTGAAGAGTTTTTAAAAGACCCCCTAAAAACTTTAAGGATGAAAACTACAATGTCTAAAATGAAAAATACACAGACCAGCTTAACAGTAGATTGCCTATTCCGAAAGAAAAGATAAGTAAACAAACTCATAAGAAAATAAGCTGTCCAAAATGAAACGCAGTAGGGAAAAGTCTGAAAAAAATTAGCAGGTAATCAGAGGGCTATGGGATAGATGAGACAGCTTTCAAGCAGGTGATTAAAAGTATAATTTTATTTCCCAAAAGGAGAGGGGTGGGATAGAAAAATATTTGAAGAGGGAATGGCTGAGCGTTTTCCAAATGTGTTGGGAACTATATGCCCACTGATACCAGAGGTTCAGTGAACTCTAAGTTCAGTTCAGTTGTTGCTCAGTCGTATCCGACTCTGTGACCCCATGAATCGCAGCACGCCAGGCCTCCCTGTTCATCACCATCTCCCGGAGTTCACTCAGATTCACGTCCATCGAGTCCGTGATGCCATCCAGCCATCTCATCCTTGGTTGTCCCCTTCTCCTCCTGCCCCCAATCCCTCCCAGCATCACAGTCTTTTCCAATGAGTCAACTCTTTGCATGAGGTGGCCAAAGTACTGGAGTTTCAGCTTTAGCATCATTCCTTCCAAAGAAATCCCAGGGTTGATCTCCTTCAGAATGGACTGGTTGGATCTCCTTGCAGTCCAAGGGACTCTCAAGAGTCTTCTCCAACACCACAGTTCAAAAGCATCAATTCTTCGGTGCTCAGCCTTCTTCACAGTCCAACTCTCACATCCATACATGACCACAGGAAAAACCATAGCCTTGACTAGACGGACCTTAGTCGGCAAAGTAGTCTCTGCTTTTGAATATGCTATCTAGGTTGGTCATAACTTTTCTTCCAAGGAGCAAGCGTCTTTTAATTTCATGGCTGCAGTCACCATCTGAAGTGATTTTGGAGCCCAAAAAAATAAAGCCCGACACGGTTTCCACTGTTTCCCCATCTATTTCCCATGAAGTGATGGGACCAGATGCCATGATCTTTGTTTTCTGAATGTTGAGCTTTAAGCCAACTTTTTCGCTCTCCTCTTTCACTTTCATCAAGAGGCTTTTTAGTTCCTCTTCACTTTCTGCCATTAGGGTGGTGTCATCTGCATATCTGAGGTTATTGATATTTCTTCCGACAAT
The DNA here is from genome assembly GCF_023091745.1 of Budorcas taxicolor. NCBI lineage: Eukaryota > Metazoa > Chordata > Mammalia > Artiodactyla > Bovidae > Budorcas > Budorcas taxicolor. The sequence goes on from NC_068920.1 coordinate 134,421,874, forward strand.
CTTGATTCCAGCTTGTGTTTCTTCCAGTCCAGCATTTCTCATGATGTACTCTGCATAGAAGTTAAATAAGCAGGGTGACAATATACAACCTTGATGTACTCCTTTTCCTATTTGGAACCAGTCTGTTGTTCCATGTCCAGTTCTAACTGTTGCTTCTTGACCTGCATACAGGTTTCTCAAGAGGCAGGTTAGATGGTCTGGTATTCCCATCTCTTTCAGAATTTTCCACAGTTGATTGTGATCCACACAGTCAAAGGCTTTGGCATAGTCAATAAAGCAGAAATAGATGTTTTTCTGGAACTCTCTTGCTTTTTCCATGATCCAGCGGATGTTGGCAATTTGATTTCTGGTTCCTCTGCCTTTTCTAAAACCAGCTTGAACATCAGGGATTTCACGGTTCACGTATTGCTGAAGCCTGGCTTGGAGAATTTTGAGCATTACTTTACTAGCATGTGAGATGAGTGCAACTGTGCGGTAGTTTGAGCATTCTTTTGCATTGCCTTTCTTTGGAATTGGAATGAAAACTGACCTTTTCGGGTCCTGTGGCCACTGCTGCATTTTCCAAATTTGCTGGCATATTGAGTGCAGCACTTTCACAGCATCATCTTTCAGGATTTGAAAGAGCTCAACTGGAATTCCATCACCTCCACTAGCTTTGTTCGTAGTGATGCTTTCTAAGGCCCACTTGACTTCACATTCCAAGATGTCTGGCTCTAGATTAGTGATCACATCATCATGATTATCTGGGTCGTCTAAACAATAGAGAAATTGGAACCTTCATATGTTGCTGATGAGAATGTAAAATAGTACAATTACTGTGGGAAGCAGGCAATTCCTCAAAAAGTTAAACACAGAATTACTGTATGACCTAAGCAATTCCATTCCTAGGTTACACTTCCCAAGACAATTGAAAACATATGTTCACACAAAAACTTGTATACAAATGTTCATAGCAGCATTATTCATAATAGTCAAAAAGTAGAAAAAAATCTGAATGCCCATCGACTGGTGGCATCCATATATTGGAATATCATCTTTCCATAAAAAGGAAAGAAGTAGTGATACATGCTACAACATGGATGAACCTTGAAAACAGTATGGTAAGTGAAAGTAGCCACACAAAGGACAACATACTATAGGATTTCATTTGTATACAATGTCCAAAATAGATAAATCTGAGAGAAAGCAGATTAGCAGTTGCCAGAGAACACGGGAGAAGGGAATGGACAGTGACTGCTAAAGGGTATGACTTTCCTTTTTGGGGTGATGAAAATGTTCTGTAATTAGATAGTGATAATGGTTATACAGTCTTGTGGATATGCCAAAAACTCCTGAGGTGTACACTTTAAGGTAGTGAATCTTATGGTATGTGAATTCTATCTCAATAATAAAAACAGTAAGATAAGAGAGCTCAATTTAAAAATGCACGAAATAACTGAACAGACACTTCATCAATAAATATATACATACATGGCAAGTTAGACATGAAAAGAAAAGATGCTCAATATCATTAATTATTAGGGAAATTCAAATTAAAAACACAATGAATTGCCACTCTACATCTTTTTTAGAATGTCTCAAATTAAAGACTACACACACACACACACACAAAGACTGTAACCAAATGCTGGCTAGGATGTAAAACACTGGAACTCCCATACACTGCTAGTGGAAATATAAAATAACTTTGGAAGACAGTTTGGCAGTTTCATAAAATGTTAAATTTCATTTACCATATGACCTAGGCATTCCACAATTAGATATTTACCCAACAGTAATGAAAACATATGTCCCTACAAAGACAGTATGTGAATGTTTCTAACAGCTTTACTTGTAATAGCCAAAAACTGTTAATCTAAATATGCAACAATAGGATGTACAAACTAGGGTATATAGCATTCAGTAGTAACAAAAAAGAATGAAGTCTTGATACATGAAACAACATGGAATCACAAATTATACTGAGTGAAAGAAGCCATACAAAAATAATACATACCGTAAGATTACATTTGTACAAAAAATTTTAATACAAAATAAACTATAGTGATAGAAAGTGGAAAGGGAGGCACTTAAAAAGGGACACAGTGAAGACACTTCGGGAGTATTGAATATGTTTGCTGTCTCAATTGTGGTGATGGTTTCATGCATGAATCAGTTTAGTCAGTTCAGTTCGGTCGCTCAGTCGTGTCCGACTCTTTGTGACCCCACGAATCGCAGCACGCCAGGCCTCCCTGTCCATCACCAACTCCCGGAGTTCACTCAAACTCACGTCCATCAAGTCGGCGATGCCATCCAGCCATCTCATCCTCTGTCGTCCCCTTCTCCTCCTGCCCCCAATCCCTCCCAGCATCAGAGCCTTTTCCAATGAGTCAACTCTTCGAATGAGGTGGCCAAAGTACTGGAGTTTCAGCTTTAGCATCATTCCTTCCAAAGAACACCCAGGACTGATCTCCTTTAGAATGGACTGAATACATAGCTCAAATCTTACCAAACTGTATTCTTTAAATATATGCAATTCATTATATATCAAGTATACCTTAATAAAGCTGTGTAGAAAAAAAAATAATCTAAAAAAAAACCCCACAACATATGTAAATTTGGGTGATGTAGCTAAAGTAATGCTTCAGGAGAAATGTAACTTTATTAAAAAGGTATGTAAGAAGTGACATTATTCCACCTTAAGAAATTGGAAAATGAAGAGCAAAGAAAATAGTTAATAGAAACAACAGGATAATAAAGAGCAGAATGAAACAGAAAACAGAAAAATAATATATTTAGCACAAGCCACTTTTCAATGCAACTACCCAAGTATAAACTTTAAAATGCCATTACTATGATACCTCCATAAAAGAAAGTGGTTGTGGCTCCAGCCATTCTCTTGAGCTCTTGAGCTTGGGAAGCTTGTCAGTTACCAGATCATTCTCATAACTTTTCATTGTGGTCCCAAATAACAGATTCCCTAGAAAAACTAAAAAATTAGCTTCCTTAGTAACGAGCATTCACGTGTATTTTCTCTTTAATATTTGTGACCATAGATGGACATGAAACGGATTCTGAACATTAGACATCATGTTTTTCCTAAAGTGAGAGGGGACATTTGTATTCACAGGTCTTTTAAAAGCTAGCCAGAAAAAAAAAAAAGCTAGCCAGAGAAGATTACTCCAATTGCAGTTCCCTTTTTTTCAGTCTGTCCACAAGCTTTTGCTGATGTCTTCCGAGCCTGCCTCCTTTAAGCAGAGGAGCTCCTTTTGGACCGACCAGCAGAGCCCCCTGAGAAGCCAGGCTTCCCGTAACATTGCCCAACCCAGCCGGTGCAGCAATTCTCAGCCTGGCCTCAAGGAGGCGCGTGTGCAGCTTTCCGAAACTGCAGCTTTCGGAACCGGAAAGCTGCAGCTTTCTGGCTTCTGAAGCACACACAGGATGGGCCTCTTAGAGAGGGAAGGAAGGGCTTTTGAACAAAATTTGCTGGTCTTCAAGATCTAAGAGGCCCAAGCTCCTCCCCTCCCGTACCTCCGCGCCCGCCGGTGCCTGAGAAGCTGTCATAAAGCCTGTGTCCCTGGTAGAACCTACATCACGCACGACCCCGCTCCTTCACCCCTACCCGGTGAGCAAGGTGCGAGCGGCCTCCGCCGCGGAAAAGTTGAATGGCCGCGACTGGTACCTCAGCTCCCTTCAAAACTGGCAGAGCCTTCGGCTCCTCTGGATCACACGAGAGCCAGACCCGACAGCCTACAGTGCCAGAGCGGTCGGCTGAGGCGGGAGAGCCCGCCGCACCTGCGGCCCAATGAGGTAGAGGCCGTCGCCTTGGTAGATGAGAAGGTTCCGCGTCCAGGGATTCGATAGGAACCGCCCCTCCCCGGCCCCGCCCCACGACCCCTCCGACGCGGCGACCCCTGCGTCCCTGAGTAGCGCGCAAGTGAGCTCTCGCGGCCGTGTCAGGGTGTGAGGGAACCTGTTAAGCAGCAGCGCCCGGGCCCGCGGGTAGATCCTGGTTTGCGGGCGGAGCTAGACCGCTTCTCGGTGATGGGCAGCTCCCACAGCCAGTAGCTGGGCTAGTCGCCCTCTCGCCCCGCCTTCCCCTGCGTCCGTTGACGGCCGTATGCGCCTTAAGCCAGGCCTCGGTGGAGCGCTAGGCTCCTTTCAGAGAGGCTGCTGACTTCAGTGGGTTTGCCCGCGCCGCGCTTCCCCAAACCCTCAGTGCCTCCTGTGCGTCTCCCCCCACCGCCCGAGACAACCAGACCGGATTTAAACCCCCTCCCTCAGTCAGGGAACTGTGGAGGGCCAAATCACGACGATGGGAGTGGCGGGCTAGGGACGCCTGCCCTTAGGATCTCTTGGAAGGACGAGTGTTTGTAGAACTTGTCCCCTGTGAGCACCATCCAAGACTTGAAAACTTGTAAGAAAAATGTCGCTCTAGGTTTTATAAGGTGTTTCTGTGTGCTGTGCTTGGCCGCCCAGTCGTGTCCGACTCTTCGCGGCCCCATGGACTGTAGCCCGCCAGGCTCCTCTGTCCATGGGGGTTCTCCAGGCAAGAAAACCGGAGTGGGTTGCCATGCCCTCCTCCAGGGGATCTTCCCAACCCAGGGATCGAACCCAGGTCTCCCCCATTGCAGGTGGACTCTTTACGTCTGAGCCACCAGGTGTTTTTAGCCCCTGAGGTATTAATCAGTGTCCATAGTTGGTACTGATGCTAGTCAGAGGTAAAGGAACGTGAGGACTCAACTACTGCCATATCTCATTTACTCTTGTTTACTTCAGTAGTTCTCCATTTACTCAGGTTTCCTGTTTGTTTTAATCCTAGGTGATTCTGATACAAACCGTTGACATAGAAAAAATTAGGAGTTGTGAATTTCCAAACTCAAACCCCTCTGTGTGAACTGGTTTTCTGTGATTCTGTTTTCCTCTTCTGAATATTGGTGGGCACCGGATGGTGGACCACCATTTTCACTCTGCATCTTTTCAGTTAAAGCTGTTGACATTAAAGCTGTTCTGAATGTCTTGGGGACATCTTTTAAAAGACTTTTAAAAGCTAGCTAGAGCAGATGATTTCAACTGCAATTCTCTTTTTTTCAGAACTGAGGGAGCATGAGCCATTTGCAGAACTTACTGTTAGATACACTCCTGGGAACAAAGCATGTGGACAGTGCAGCCCTCATCAAACTCCAGGAGCGGAGCCTATGTGTAGCATCACCAGGATTTAGTGTAAGAAAAAACCAAGTTTGGCATAAGAGTTTCAGTCTTTTTCTGTAAAAAGCCCATAGATAATACATAAAGGAAAGGGGGTGATAACATTCCGGTAAAACTATGAACACTGAAATCTGAATTTCATATATTTTTACATATTGCAAAATATTTTTTTTCAACTTTTTCAACATGTAAAAATCATCATTAGCTCACAGGCCTGTGTAAGAAAACTGGTAGTGGGTCAAATTTGGCCAGTTCCCCATCGTTTGCCGATTTCTAGTCTGTTTAACCTCTGCAGGTAATGCCCAGTGATGTCCGAACACTTGTAAATGGGTTTGCCAAAAACCCTTTGAAAACCAGAAGAGAAGGACTGTATTTCAAGGAGAAGGACTACAAATGTGTCCGGGCAGATGACTATTCTCTTTATGCCAAGAATGTGAGTGTTCAAGATGTGAAGACAACTGGTAAAAACTTTTGAGTTTGACTCCAAGTTTTCTATGCCTCTCCTGATCCTATCTTTAAAACAGACTAAGCCTGTTACCGCAGTGGCAGTATAGATAGCCAGCAGTCTAGTGCCATGAAGGCATATGTTAAAGAAAGTACTAACAGAGCCTGGTTTTAGGAAACATTCATTCTGGATTTTGTCAACTGAACCTTGCCTGAACTGTCTCTCTCCACTGCAATTCATCTCTCATACTCGATATTATCCTTCTTTTAAAAAAGTGGTATTACTCTTGTGCTTAAAACAACTGTTGGTTCGCTGTTGCCTATAACAATTAAGGGGATGATAGTCGTATTTCTGGTTGCCCTGTATTATGGCTTAGGCACACTTCGCCCACATTATACACTAAGTAACCTCATTTACAGATGAGGAAACTGAGGCTTAAGAAGGTTCAATAACTCTTCCACAGTCACAGCAGAAAATGGAGGTGCTGGGATTCAAGCCCAGTGATCTAATTCCAAACTATATTTCCTTTCCATGACATCTATTGTTCTCATCAGGACAGGGAAATACTACAGTCAATTTGGGAGCTTTTTTAGAATACACATGCTGTTATTACAATAGTCTGAAACTTTTTAAGGAAACACAACTAAATTAGTGAAAAAAGTAAGATTATCCAAAAACAAACATGAATATGAAAGTCAGGAAAAGGTGAAAAGTCTGGCTGGAGGGTAACTGCTTGTCCTGTTGTTAAAACCAAGAGAAAAGCATTGTTTTATTTTTATCCAGGAAAACACTGGTGTGATTGTTGTGAAGACCCATCTGTATCTTCTGGTGACAACTTACTCTGAAGGCATGTATCCTAGTGTCTGTGTGGAAGCCACAGAGAAGTTGGGTAAGTTTGTTCCCAATGCCTGTCTTTCTTTGCTGTGGTAGTAGTCTTCTGACTGCAAGTAATGCAGTCAAACCAGCTGAGTCACAGGAAAAATGGGCTCCAGGGACTGGAACACTGAATCCTTCTCTAGTCTTTCCTCCTAAGAGCGTCAGCTTTGTTATATCCCATTGCAAACTGCCTCCTTTCCTCATGGTATCATGGTCAAGCCTTGCATCCTCTTCTTTTAGAACCCTGATCTGACAAGTCTCAAATTGTATTGTTTACCCTTATATCAGTCAGCTGGGGATACGAGGTAGGGAGGGCAAGGTAAAAAAAGCAGAGATGTAGCTGCTGGGGGCCATCCTCTATAAAAGGGCCTTCTATAGAAAAACAAATCACCGTGTGCCAGGCAGCTGGCTTCCTGGTATCTAGTGGATTCCCCTTCCATGTCTACGTTTTCGAATAAAGATCTAATGTAGAACTGGGAAATTATAGCTATGAGATATATCTATGAGAGTTTTAATTGTATTTTTAATTACTTGTATTTTTCTCTATCAAAAATTGTGCATAATTATAGAAATTTGGGGAAATAAAATTTTTATTATGGAAGATTCTAGGAACATATAATAAGACAACAGATGTCTCCCCAAACAGACAATGAACTCCTTGACGTCAGGGACTGGGTCTTAACTATCCAGTCATCCTTGTATCTCCCAGTACTTAACACAATGCCTAGTATATGGTAGTCACTCACAAATTTTTATGGAATAAATGAATGAATCATATTGTTATTATTGTGAATGAATCATGTTGTTATTATTTACTGTTCTTCAGTAAATAATATGGTCAAATAGTAACCATATTCTGTTTTCTTTCAGGAGACTATCTAAGAAGAAAAGGGAATTAAGTCATCAGAGGACTATGAAAGATGGCTTTTATGATTTTAGAAGAAAATTATAGGTCCTAAGGAAATAAATGCCTTATTTTGTGATTTAGGCAGAAGATACTGAAAAGGAAGAATGAATTAAGGAAGGAATTTTTCTTATTTCAAGAGGTTCTCTTTTTCAGTTGGAATTATTTAATCCACTTTTATCTTTTTTCTTTAGTGTTGTTCATTGGCATGAATGTGATGCACTGACAGTTTCACAGAGCATATCTGTTGGAAAACTCCTCTGTGAGTCTCTTGTATTCCCACAAATATTGTTGGATATGCCAAGAATGCAAGAATGATTGAACTTAATCTCCAGTCGCCCTCCCCTCTCCAGAGATCAGCAGTTGAGGGACCAGGGACAAAGGCTAAAAATATTTATTATATCACTTCTGGTCTTAATGGCAAGGTTGTACCAGGTAAAAAGATGGCTATATCTTGCTATCTTAGCCAGATTAAGTATTAAACATTCAGTTCATCTCAATCATCCCATCTTGTCCAGAATCTTTGCTCACCATCTGGCTTTCCATGTAGCTCTATCTATAGATGTTGGGGTCAGACCTCATGCCAATGATTTCTCCTTTTAAATTAGAACACTGACATCTGAGTTTTATAACTTAGTTATGTGGACTGTACACCCACTCTCCACATGCTGACAAACTGAGGTTTTGAGCCCGAAAGGCAGGTCTGATCTTGGATCACAGTGATCTCTAAAGTACTGAAGCTATCATGAAGCCTCTTGGCTGCTCACATTTCCCAGACACACACACTGCACTGCTGAGTGCCAAGTGGAAGGCTTTTTCATAAACTTCATCAAAGCAAATGCCTCACTGTCTAGAGTCCTCCTATGCAGCATGGTCTAGTTGCTTCCTACAATTCTTACCACAAAGTTCTGGTCAGGCTCAGCTACTCAGACCCACCAAAGGGACCCTTTGATGGCAGCTCCCTGTGAAGGTGCCTAGGGAGCAGGTGATGTTCTGAAACAGGGGTCTCTGAACAAGGAAAATTTTTGTCCTGATAGTTCACAAAGACTTGAAATGGCACATACAAGCATGAATGTACTCAAGGGATTAATTTTTTTCCCCAGGTCCCCAACTTCCATATGTACTTTCCTAAAATTTACCTGTTGTGATTGAGCAGTAATGCCAGTTCTCCCAGTATGCAGAAGAAAGGCCTACTCTCATCCAGCCCCAGTCCTATTGTAATACTTGGCCTGGAGTGTAAGAACTGCAAGGTACCAAAGGAAAGGAAAATTCTCAATTATTTTTAAATGTAATGAGCTCTTTCATCCTGTATTGTAAAAAATACATCATATGTGAAGAAGAGTCCCATGAGAATAAATCAAAAAGCGTATCATTGAGAAATAGTGAAAATCTTTGTATCATAATTCATCCAGGAGAGAAAGACTCATTCACGTTTCAAAAGAGAGAAGCAAGACAGTTATCATAAGGACATGAAATAACATGATTACTTGAAAAATGAGAAACCTTTTCTGATAGAAATATGAGTTGGCTGATTAGTTTAACAATGGTGGCTGGCTTTGCCAAAAAGAATGTCACAGATGTTGTTGATAAATGGGTTAAGTTTACAATGCCAAGATGTCAATTAAAATATATATATTTTTAGCTTATACTGGAGTATAGTTGATTTACAATGTTCCATTAGTTTCTGCTGTACATCAAAGTAAATCAGTTACACATATACATATAGCCACTCTTTTTTAGATTCTACTCCCAGATCATTACAGAGTATCGAGTAGAGTTCCCTGTGCTATACAGTAGATTCTTGCTAGTTTTCTGTTTTATATATAGTACTGTGTATATGTCAACCCCAATCTACCAAATCATCCCTCCCCCCCAAATACAAACATATTTAGAAGGATCTGGTCCAAACAATTGTCTTAGTAAAAAAGTGTATTGGAATTAACACTTTTACTTTCCACATCCTCCTGAATATATCAGTTTAAACAAGGGGCCTCTAAGAAATAGAAGCAGAAATATTAATAATCATTTGACAAATCTTTGCTAAGCTTTGTTGGCAATAATCCCAGAAGCTGAGAACGACACATATGACTGGGTAACTAATCCCTTACAGGTTGAATGGTTTCCAAATCTTTGCTTTCAACAAAATTGAAGGAAGACTTAATTAAGTTGCCAGCTAATACATCACTGAAAATAATTTTTGATGACAAATCCTTATATGGTTTTTATCATGTAACTCAGAGGTATTCAAATAATTGGCTGAATCCTATAAATTTCTTTCCCTTCTAATTTATGCAAATTAGATTTCTCAGAGCTTGTCCATAAAAATGAAAAAGATGAATGCTGAAACCAGTCTCATTCAAGCAATAATTAATATTCATCCACAGATGACATAATTATTTGGAAAAATTCAACCCCACCAATGGTCCAATAAAAGTTTTATATTCAATAATTATTAATATTTAAAATAATACTTTTACTTTGGCCATGCCATGCAGCCTGTGGGATTTTATTTCCCTGACCAGGTATAGAACCTGGGACCTAAGCAGTGAGAGCAGAGAGTCCTAACCACTGGACTGAAAGGGACTTCCCCTAAAATAATACTTTACATAACATAAAAGTAATTCAAAATAATGTTTTGATCAGCTATGAACTAATAATATTGTAATGATAAGTAAATCCAGAGGAAATTTAACACTTTATAGCCCTACAATCACAGAAAACTTTAAACTGTCAGGTTACATATATTTTGTTGCAGATAAGAATGATCAATAAAGCATAAAATATAGGATATAATTTTTATGCAGAATGAAAATATAAGTATCGGGAAAAAATGAAATTTTAAAACTTCCAACTGTTAAAGAACTTGTTTGGGTACTTTTTAGTGGATGATTATAGTATCAAATTGCTCTAAAACCCAACTCCACTTGATACATTTAAAAGCCTGATATGAGTTTTAAATGTCAGTATTTATGACCAAAAATCATATCTTTTGTACTACCTTAAATGTAAGATGAAAGATTTTAGATATCAACTTTAAAATATGAGGAACGCAGCTTTTAAAAATGCTTTTTGTCAAAAAGAAAAAAAGGAAAATGCTTTTTGTCTATTGATGAAGACCACTGCCTAGAGTAAGAACTATCTTGGGCCCTGAGTCATACAGATGGGTCCTCAGGAAGATGGCAGAGGCAGGTAACCAAATAGGCAGCCCCACCAAGCTGACTCCAAGCTCTTTCCTTTCCTAGAGCCTTCCTCAGTCTTTGCCCTCCAACCTCAAGGTGGAGTGCACATGGAGAGAGGGGAGGAAGAGCCCAGACAAAGTCAGGCAGGCACAGAAGTTGGCATGGTATCCAGAGGTGAACTGCCCCAGCTCCTCTAGGCAAGGACCAGTTGTCATCACTGAGCTGCTGGGCTGCCCAAGCTTGGGCTTGGTTACCACAGAAGCTGCTGGTTTACACAGAACCCTTCAGAGGACATCTGGGAGAGATTATGCCCTCAACCCCATTTAACTTTCAGGATAAGCAGCAGCAGCTGTACCCTCACATCAGCTGGGTTTCTGGGACACATGCTTCCACCTCATTCCTAACACAGATCTTGCTTGTTCTGCTAAAACATGAACCTGTGGGGAATCCCTCTAAGGCCAGAGATGTGGACTGTGGAATACTGCCACAGCAACCAGTCATCTAAAATTTACCACCCAATTCCACAACTTATATTTTGACAAAAAAGGGCTGGAGCAGAGATGTTTCAAGGAAATCACGTTTTTGTGGTTTCCAGCAGAGCTCTCTATTGACCCTTTGGGAGGTTAGTGTCCTCAGAGATGGACAATTACATATTTTCATAAGGCCTGGTGCTCTGTGTGGCTTGTGGGATCTTAGTTCCCCTATCAGGGGTGGAATCCATGCCATCAGTGATGGAAGCTTTGAGTCCTAACCACTGGACCACCAGGGAAGTCCCTTGGGTCTTACTCTTTAATTATCAGGGAGTCAGCAGTATACAACCCACTCCAGTGTTCTTGCCTGGAGAATCCCAGGGATGGAGGAGCCTGGTGGGCTGTCATCTCTGGGGTCGCTAGAGTCAGACACTACTGAAGCGACTCAGCAGAAGCAGCAGCAGTGTAAGTTCCTCCCCTCCTTGGGACATGGTCCCTCTGAGACACTAGAGCCTACCCCCCAAAAAAGTAGCAAAAAATACCCACCACAAAGTTTCCAGAAAAGGCCTCCTTTGGCCTTTTGGACCTTCCCTCTGAATACACTGTTGGGCTTCTTCTGTCCCTTTTCTTGCAATAGTGGTTTTGACACAGATGACAAGAGGAGGGACAGTGGCTGACAGGCGTTTCTGGAAAACAGGCCTTATAAAAAATAGGTAATTTGGGTAGCCTTCTGGCAAGAATGCTCAGGAGAGGGATGTAAGTAAAGAGAAAGGGAATTTGTAATTGATGGGACAGATGGTTGCCCCAGGCAGTCTTTCCTTCTACTCGAGAGCCTTGGGCAGGACCACGAGATAGAGTTTGATTCCTGGCTCTGACATTCATCAGCTATGTGCCCCTTGAAACCCAATTAATCTTTCTGTTGATACATCTTAATTCCTTTTTAGTGAAGTGTCATAAAACTCAAATAACAGAACACATGTGAAGAGGCAAATTATAAGGCACTGCAAAAAAAAAAAGTTACCTATCTTTTTATACAGGTGCACATACATGTATATTCTTCTAATCCAGTGGCTTGTAACCAGGAACAGGCGTTTTTTTGCTCCCCAGGGGATATCTGGCAATGTCAAGACATTTTTTATTGTCACAACTGGAGAAAGGTGCTGTTGGTATCTAGTGGGTCGAGACCAGGGGTGCTGCTAAACACCCCACACTGCACTGGGAAGTCTTTCAAAACAAAAAATTATTTAGTCCAAAATGTCAATTGTGGTAAGGTTGAGAAACCCTGATGTAATAGGCATTTATACGGCTTTTATTTAACCAGGCTAAATTGCCTCATTGGGCAGCACCTTCCAGGGGCCACTCCCTCATCCTCAGGAAAGACAGGAGAAACCACAGAAGTTTAAAGAATCCCAGGACTGCTTTTATCCTCTTTCCCCCCAGTGTTCCTCTTTTTTTCTCAGAAGCACCCTGCTTGCCCACCTTACTCCAGAGACCAAGGACAGAAAGAGAACCAGCCAAAAGCCTGACCAGGCTGGGAAATGGACCCGTTGCCCGCCAAGAGTTCCGGTTCTAGTTCCCTTAGAGAGGGAATGATTCTCAAAGTTGAGTGCTGTAACAGCATTTCGCGCTAAACCAAGGGAAGGACTAGATTCCAGAGGCTCAAAATTCACAAAAATCTGATTTGCTGCCACTAGCTTTGCATTTCGGAGAAGGCAATGGCACCCCACTCCAGTACTCTTGCCTAGAAAATCCCATGGACGGAGGAGCCTGGTAGGCTGCAGTCCATGGGGTCGCGAAGAGTGGGACACGACTAAGCGACTTCACTTTCACTTTTCACTTTCATGCATTGGAGAAGGAAATGGCAACCCACTCCAGTGTTCTTGCCTGGAGAGTCCCAGAGACGGGGGAGCCTGGTGGGCTGCCGTCTATGGGGTCGCACAGAGTCGGACACGACTGAAGTGACAGCAGCAGCAGCAGCAGCAGCAGCAGCTTTGCATTTTCAAGGGAGAGGACGAAGGGGAGGGTTGATTCTGGCCAACCCCACCCCCCTGCACTACCCAGAGTGCAGCCTTCCGCCTCCTAGGACCCGCCGGGCACTCAGGACCGCGCCCTGTCACCTGGAGCAGCAGCAACAGCAGCAGAGGGGCCGGGCCTGGAGCAAGTAAGGAGCTCACACAGGCTCTAGGGATCCGGACAGGTGGGAGATTCCAACTCAGAGGGAGTGAAAATTGCTTCAAGCTCTTCAGCGTTTTCCTGTTCCGCCCGCAGCCAGTCGGTGCGGCCGGCCTCCCTGCACCCCCATCCCAGCCTGAGCCTCCCGCGTGGGGTTGGCCTGGAGGCGGCAGGGGCCTCGCTGGAAGGAGAGCAGGGGCCGACGGCCAGACGGATTGAGGGAGGCTGCTGGCCGGCAGCGGGGCACTAGGCCCCTGAAAGAACTTTGCTGTACCCTGTGTGTCCTCAGAGACATTGATAGCTGTGCACTTTGACAAGCCGGGAGGACCAGAAAATCTTTACTTGAAGGAAGTGGCCAAGCCCAGCCCAGGCGAGGGTGAAGTCCTCCTGAAGGTGGCAGCCAGCGCCCTGAACAGGGCGGACTTACTCCAGGTACCCAGGGGTCTGGCAGCAGCTGGGACTGAGCAGGGCAACGCGGTCTTTAATAAACATTCACCAGACAGGTGAAGGAGACTTTAGGCACTGCCATTAACGCTCATCATGAGCTGCTTTGTCCGGTTCTGTAACTAGAACCATTTAGCCTCCCTTGTTTACACAAAATAAAGGGGATATGCACAGCAGAGGCCACCCTGTGTCACCCCATTGTCTGTCTGCTCAGGCTTCCAGATGTGTTGGTGGGGTGGGTGTTAGACCTCCCTGTATCTCCTTTGAAAGTGAAAAAGTGAAAGCGTCAGCTCAGTCTTGTCTGACTCTTTGCAACCCCATGGACTGTAGCCCACCGGACTCCTCTGTCCACAGGATTCTTCAAGCAAGAATACTGGAGTAGGTTGCCATTTCCTTCTCCAGGGGATCTTTCTGACCCGGGATTGGACTGAGAGGATGCAGGAAGGCCAGGGGTCTCCAAATGGAGGAAATAGGCTTCAGGTGTCAGACATTTTTTCTCTCTCTCTTAAGTGGCAGGAGGAAACAAACAAGTGTTAGATTTTTTTTTTCCCTTCTCTATACAAATTTAAAGAGGTTTCTCTTAAAATTCTGTGTTGCCATAATGAAACCTGGTTTCACCTGAACTTTTCTCAAACCTTGAGCTAACCAATGCATTTTTCTTATAGAAATGTTTGTCTTAAGCTATGTTAATGAACTATGCATTTACCCTAGACTCTGTCTTTCAAGTTGGTTCCACCTAAGACTCAGAACCAACTTGACAAATCTGCATGTTTTACTCATACATTGCTCTCCGAATCTATGTTAATGGAAACTATATATTTACTTGGAAACCTGTCTTTCTTCAAGATTCATGTCAATGGTTTTATGGCCCGGGATGACTCACCTGGTGCCAATGTTATTTCAAAAGGCATGCTGTGGGTGAGGGGCTTGGTGCTGAGTTTTGAGACATCTCCTTTCTATAATTAACACCTTGCTAGTAGCTATATAACATCCGGCTAAAGACTAGCAGGGGGGCACTCTTCTTGCCCCCTTCTGATTTCTCTATCTCTTCTATACTTTAATAAAACTTTATTACACAGAAGCTCTGAGTGATCAAGCCTCGTCACTGGCCCCGGACTGAATTCCTCTCTTCCAGAGGCCAAGAATCCTGGCGTCTTTTGTGGTTCAGCAACCTTTCAGAACCTAGGTCTCTTACATTGCAGGTGGATTCTTTACCGTCTGAGCCACTAGGGAAGCCCCGCCTCAAAGGTTGGCATCCTCACACCAGGAGTCAAACCTGGGCCGCCTGGGTGAAAATCAGGCATCCTGACTGCTCCCCAGGCAATCCTGTTCACCATTTGTACTCTACAGATAAAGAAACTGAGAGTCAGAGAGCTTCAGCAATGAGCCCAAAGCCACACACTACTAACCAGGGGAGCAGTGATTCAGATTGAGGTCTTTGTCTTAAGGATCCCAAGTCTGTCTTCTTTTCACTCTGAGGGTTCCAGAGCTGGGAGGGGGCAGTGCTCTTAAGAACTTTCTTCCGATTTCTTCTTGAAGCACTAAACTGGGCCACCTGCATTTTTTGAAGTGACTAAGAAATGTACACCAGAATCACAGGGGCACTTATTCAAAATAAATAGGGCAGGGATCCAGGCATGCATACTTTGAAAAAGCATCTCAAATTGTTCTGATGCACATTCCTAGCTCAGTCCTTCTGGTCTCAGGCCTCTGGCAATTGTGAGGCGTGAGTACAGAGCCTGGCACTTGATATATGAGATATATCATTAGGAAGCCCATGGTTTAGTTACTAGTCTTGCTATTAACTTGTTTTGCTACCCTGGTTCCCCTGACCAGGCCTCAGTTTATTTGTAAAAGAAGGGGTTTAGATGATACAAGGACTGAAGTGATATCACAAGTTAGACATCCACTGATTATGGGACCTAGTCTCTTATTTGTATGAAACAAATTACCTCCCCTCTCTTTTTTCTCGACTTAAAACCTAATTTTACCCTGAATTTTGTCTTAAAGGGGGAGGAGGGGAGCTATGGGAAGGCCAGGGATGCTGACACAGATTTCTGATCATGCTTACTACCTAGTGTGTCCTCTTTCTGCAGAGACAAGGCCAGCATGCCCCACCTCCAGGAGCCAGCAACATTTTGGGACTTGAGGCATCTGGACACGTGGCAGAGCTCAGAGCTGGCTGCCAGGGACCCTGGAGGGTTGGGGACCCAGCCATGGCTCTGCTGTCTGGCGGGGGCCAGGCTCAGTATGTCACTGTCCCTGCAGAGCTCCTCATGCCCGTCCCAGCAGGACTGACCATGTGTCAGGCTGCAGCCATCCCAGAGGCCTGGCTCACTGCCTTCCAGCTATTACGTCTCGTGGGTAAGGACCAGCCCACCCCATGCTCACTCCATACAGCATAGTTCAATTTATTCATTTATTCATAACTCAGCCACCTCAAAACCCAGCAGTCCTAAAAGGCAGCTTTGATCTGGCCACTGAACAATAGCCAACCCCAGCACCCCCTACTTCGTATCAGATCCTCATACTATGTAGCAATGGCTTGATATTGAGCCTGAAAATCATGGTTAGCAGATAGAAAACCTGGTAAGCACTGGATAGAAGGCCTGTGTGCATTTTCACACTGTAAGCCCAGTAGTAGTCCCTGCTTCTCAGTCTTGCTAAGCTCTGAGAGCCCTAGTGCAGCAGATGGAGCCATTCAACCAACTCTTTAATTTCTCCTCACTCCCACTGAGGCCAGCCAAGAGCTCATGTGAGGGTCTCTGCCTTTGGGGAAATCAGTGTAACTGGGAAGACAACCAGTGTTTGGAAGGGTGGCCCTGTCTCTAACTACAAACTACAACAGAAGCTTAAGGTGAGAAAGGTTGGTACGGGCGAAGGTCAGAGAAGGCTTTCTGGAATAGAAGGACTTGAAGGGTGGTAGAGCTGTGATGTGGAGAAGGTAATGGCAACCCACTCCAGTATCCTGCCTGGAAAATCCCATGGACAGAGGAGCCTGGCAGGCTGCAGTCCATGACGTCGCTAAGAGTCGGACATAACTGAGCGACTTCACTTTCACTTTTCACTTTCATGCATTGGAGAAGGAAATGGCAACCCACTCCAGTGATCTTGCCTGGAGAATCCCAGAGACGGGGGAGCCTGGTGGGCTGCCATCTATGGGGTCCTGTAGAGTCGGACACAACTGAAGCGACTTAGCAGCAGCAGCAGAGCTGTGATGGACAGAAGGTATACCAAGGTGGCCTAAGAGCATCAAGGTGAGATTGGCTGCTTCACTCTCAAGTGAAGGATGGGAACTTCCCTGGTGGTCCAGTGGCTATGACTCTGCTCTCCCAATGCAGGGGACCCAGGTTCAATCTGGTCAGGGAACCAGATCCCACATGCCACAAATAAGAATTTGCATATTGCATCGAAGATCAAAGATCCTGCATGCCACAATTCAGCCAAATAAATAAATAAAAATAATTTTTTAAAAAGACAGTAAGAGATTTCACATTTGGTGGTCCCAGGGCCAGGTGATCATGGTAGAATAAACCTATGTGGTAAAGGTATAGCAGCTGCAAAGTAAAGAAAATGGTTCCTATACTTTCTATCACAGGAAATGTTCGGGCTGGAGACTCTGTGCTAATCCATGCAGGAGCAAGCGGTGTGGGCACAGCTGCCATCCAACTTGCCCGGATGGCTGGGGCTACTCCTTTGGTCACAGCTGGTTCCCAGGAGAAACTTCAAAAAGCAGAAAAGCTCAGAGCAGCTGCTGGATTCAATTACAAAGAAGAGGATTTTTCTGAAGCAACACTGAAATTCACTAAAGGTAAACAAAGCTTCTGCAGTTCAGCAGGAGTTTCAGAGATAATTAAATAAAATTCTCACCAGCCACAAAGTTGCCTCTGGATCTAATTTCCCTCTGCTAAAAGCACACCACCTGCCCAGGCCAAATTTTAGTACTCTACAGTTTGACCACTGGAGACAGGCAGGCAGTATTTAGGACTAAGATGATTTTCATGGGCATTCTTGTAAGTGATATGATTCATATGCTTTTTATAAAGAGAATAATCACACAGAGTTCGCCTGCAATTACTCAGGACTTCTTTTTCCCAACCAGTCACTCTGTAGTGAAATTAAAAGGAGATAGAGGTAGAAACTAGTTTGGAGCTGGTCATAGTAGGCTTTTGTAGGTAGCTCCCTAAGTGGGTAAGCAGATGTGTATGCCTCTATATTCCAGAGCCAAATCTGTTTCTATTTGGCTCATCCCATTCTATTTTTTGACAAGAATCAAAAAGAGATTTAAAAAGAAAGCTAGCAAAGCCATGATTCAGAGAACCCTGTGCAGACACTTCATAACTTAGATATGGACTAGCCTGTACTATAGGCTGGGGTGGATCTCCCCTATTCCCCTGGGTGCCAGTGGGATCGATCTCCCCTGTTCCCCTGGGTGCCAGTGGGTCTCTACTTATGTGGAGGGAAAATACCAGATCATGGTGTTGTCCCATTTCCCTCTTGCTGTGGCAGGGATCATAAAATATGAACTATGTCACATATATATGATAGACTTCAGCTCTCTAAACTATTTACAACCATGGTTCTATAAGCAATGTTCTGAGTTCCAACCTATAGATTTACTGCTTGCACTTGTATATATTTATACCCATATTTCCACAAACATGCCATGTAATCTTCTTTTGCACCAATCTTTCTGATTTTGACTAACATCACAAATCTGTGTTTCATGTGAGAGGTGCTGGAGTCAACCTCATTCTAGACTGCATAGGCGGCTCCTACTGGGAGAAAAATGTCAACTGCCTGGCTCTTGATGGTCACTGGGTTCTCTATGGTCTGCTGGGAGGAGCTGTCATCAGTGGGCCTCTGTTTTCAAAGCTACTTTTTAAAAGGGGAAGTCTGATCACCAGTCTTCTAAGATCTAGGGACAAAAAGGTGAGTGATGGGTGAAAATAAAACATGTGATTTAACTATTATCCAGAAAAGTGTGATTCATTCACATAATCCTGAGAAAGGATCACATATTAAGTTGGAAAGCCTGTAAAAACCTGCCCCTCTGTGGATAAACTGGTAACCCAATTTCAAGAACTAATTAAAATCGGTTGATGAAGGCCTCAACATCTTGGAAAGAGGGTGGCTAATACTTAATATAGTATGTAAACTTCATATAAAATGAACAAAGCCTTGACTATATTAGGAAATATTTCTAATAGTACCAAGACTTTTGTTTGCAAAGGCAGAACTGTTCTCAGTGTGCTAAGAAAACCTCTTAGGTAAGTAAGGTTAGTAAGCTTCTACCTTTAAAAGATTATACATTCCTGAAATCGTGTGGCATTCCAGCAGGTGCCAGCTTTGGGAATGTTTCCTCACAGGGTTTCACACCTACTGGGGGATAACAGGGGTTAAGTATCTCTTTTGAATTGAGCCTATATAAGACCTCTCTATGGCTGCCTCCTGCTTGAAGTCTTTATTTAAAAAGAGTCCTTCAGCTTTCAGTGACACTAATATTTTCTCCAGGCTTGATCTTTACCTGGTACAGAACCAACCTTACAAATCTAGAGGCATGCACATACATGCTAGGAGTGAGGTGATTATTACATACCCTTGTGTGACTTCAGATATGTAAAAATTTCAGAGAAAGCAGAAACGCTAAGCAGGGTGGGGAGTGACAAAGAAAGGCCTCCGTCCAGACTGATGGTCTTCTTTTCCTTAAGTACAAGCAGATGCTGGTGAAGGCTTTCACAGAGCAAATTCTGCCCCACTTCTCCACGGAAGGCCCTCAACGTTTACTGCCGGTTCTGGACAGAGTCTACCCCGTGGCTGAAATTCAAGAAGCCCATGAGTACATGGAGACTAACAAGAACGTGGGCAAAATCGTCCTGGAGCTGCTCCAGTGAAGAAGTGGGTAGTACAAGACAAGGCTACCTCTCCAGTCTTCCGACAGCAAA
The DNA here is from genome assembly GCF_023091745.1 of Budorcas taxicolor. Lineage (NCBI taxonomy): Eukaryota > Metazoa > Chordata > Mammalia > Artiodactyla > Bovidae > Budorcas > Budorcas taxicolor. The sequence goes on from NC_068920.1 coordinate 134,441,496, forward strand.
CTTGGAGAAAACTCTGTACACAGGCGACCGAGCGCCACTCCAGGCTCGCCTGTAACCCCCTATTTCTCCCCCAGCCTCCTCAAATTATCAGTATAAAGCCGGTCTAAGGAAATAAAGAGTGGACTTGACGAGTGGCGCGTGGACTGCGGTCGCCGACTGGGGGGCGAGGTGGGAGTCGGGACAGGCATAGTCGCGGAGATTAGAGTAGAGGCCTGGTCGGCTCATGCTCAATTTCGGGGGCCTGCGCTAGCGCCAGGGCTTCTGAGTACCAGATACAGTGTCGGCCACAACACAACCAGCCAGAACCCTGCAGATTCGGCATCGCGCACTGTCAGAGGCCCGGAGGCACGCACACGTCCCCTCGCACGTAGCGCGCGGCCTGCAGCCCGGGACCCCACTCCACTGCCGGTCCTCTCCCGCAACTCACCACGGTGCAGACCCACCTCGCGAGGCCCGCTTCCGCCCTGCGGAGCTCTCCTCAGGCCTCGCCCCCTCCAGCCAACTTCCGTGGTTCAGGGCCTCCCCGACCGGAACACTTAAGCCCAGGCCACGCCCCTTCCGGTTCAGAGCCCGGAAGTGCCTTGGCCTCTCGCCTTTCAACCTTCCGGCCTCGTTAAGTACCTCAGACCCATTTTGCCCTGGAGTCTTATTTGTAAGAGTAGCTACGTCAGCACGTTTCGGCGTGAGACGGTGATATTCCGGCGAGTTAGAACAGCTTCCGGCGGAGTCTGGATGTTGATGTCCTGCATCTGATGCGTTGTTGCGCTCGAAAGTGAGCGAGCTCCGGAGGAGTGCGGAGGAATTCAAGTGTTTGGTGCGGTAACTTCATCAGCCCGCCAAGATGGCGATGCAAGCGGCCAAGAGGGCGAACGTGAGTGTCGGGGTCTTCTGCCAAGGAGGGGGAGCACTTGGCTGCTGGCGTGACCAGAGAGCATTCTTGGCCCTCCTTTGTCCCTTCGGCGGGAAGGATTAGAAGTTACCTGTCAGAGGGGAGATTTCATCCTGGCCCCGACCTTAGGGATGTGCTCCTAGAGTCACATTTACGTCACTGTTGCTTTTGAGTCTGTTATCTTAGTGTCAGTGATAGTGTTAACAGCCTAAGTTGCTTCACGTGTACCTGGAATCTGGCATCAGGATCTCCTGGGCCTAAAAGTCAGTAGCGGAGTTGAACCCCCCATAAATCACTTAGGCTTAACAGGCAGCTGGAACCGGGAAGTATCCTCAGATTATGGAGTTTTTGGATCCTTCATTAATGTTTTCAGAGATATTTTTTGAGCACCTTAGTATGTTCTAGACTTGAGAGAGGATCCAATAAGTCAGTCATATTTATTGAACACTTAAACTATGTGCCAGACACTAGTCTTAAGTACTGGAGAGACAATAATGAATTTAAAAAAAAGACTTGCTGCTTACATTGTAATATTAGGGAGTGGGGTGTTACGGAAACCTAAGAAAACTTGTCTCTAGAAAGAGAGTGGTCAGCTTTAAGCTTCTGAGACGTATACTAAGGTGAAGACATAATTGAATATGGTGAGGTGAAGATTTTTGGCAACTTCGATGATAATCATTTCAGTGGATAAACGTGGAATACGGTGGGATGAAAAAAAGGTAGAAATTGAGAAAATAGGAATAGCTTTTTCACAAGTTTTCATGTATGTACATAGACGTTGGATGACAGTTAACTTTATTTTTAAAGATGTGTGATGTAAGGTGTATTTGTATGCCAATGCTGCAGGAGAAAGATGGGTTAAATTCAGTAGTTTGGGGTAGGTGAGGGGTTATCATAGCAATGAGAGGGAAAGGGGATGAATGTGGATAAATGAAGATTGAATATAAGGCATTTACCATTTGGTTATATCTGTTTCTCTAATAAGCAAGAGCCAAGGTTATCACCTGGGATGAGCAGGGAAGAGAGGATACAGTTCAACTCAGATATGTCAGAGGGAGTGGTGATGGTAAGGTTTTAGGAAAGAGGAGAAACTGTGATAGTGTCTTGCAGAGTTAGAAAGCATATTTACTAGAGAAGTATGTTGTGGTTGACAGTGTTTATTATCTACTTGAACTGAACCTTAAATCTTAACGTCTAAAACTTGATTGTACTTGTTTACCATTTGTCGCCACTAATAGCTTGAGGGCTAAGTTATCTTGTTCTTCCATTTATACAACACTTTATTGGTAATGCCTGAAATAGATGCTGGTTTAATAGTTATTGTGCACATTAATAATGTCCAGTATGTAATTAGTATGTTAACAAGGAGCACAAGAATGAAATCTGGACTGGAAATACATATTTGGGAGTCATCAACTTATTGTGGAAAGCATGTGTAGTTAAGAGACCAAAGGAATGTAGAGTTAAGGGGAGTATATGAAGAGTAAATACAAGAAGTCTAAAGATAAAACTCTTTGGAAAATCCTATTTTAATGGCCAAAGAAGACTGAGGACTACTAGCCAGAGAATTAGGAGGAATCCGAGGCGATAGAGTACCAGGAATAGTCAAGAAGGTGATAGTGAACAGTGTCAGAAGCCTCAGAGGAACTGATGAGAATTGAACACTGCAAGTGAAAGGTCTTAGTGCATAAAAACAATTTTCATCAAAGTGCTTGGGTAGAGCTAGATTGTGGGAGGTTAATGAGTGTCATGAAGTAAAGAATAAGAGGCAATGAGTATATACACTGCATCTTTTCAGATGCTTGACTGAAAGAAAAGAAAAAAAGGAGCAAGATGGGGTAGTAAGTAGAGAGCTTTTTTTTTTCCCTTTCATTCTGTAATCCTAATGTATATATATAACAAAGGTACTCACTAAATATTTGAATGAATAAAGAGGGATCCAAAGTATTTATTTTGTGTGACAATTGGGAGTATATAAGCAACTGTTCACGTGACAAAAGAAGCTAATGGTGAGGAAAAGGCTGTAAATTCAAAGGAGAGAGAGGATCATTGATAGAACAAGTTTCTGAGACCAGAGAAGGGTCATCAATGGGAGTTTTATTATCCAGCAAACAGGAAACAGTTCCCTTGTTCTTTCCCACAAATGTCTGTAGCATTGAGGACTTTTAAATGAGGTTAGATATCTTTGTTTACCTGTAGTGACTAAAAATCTGGATTTTGTAGTAGTGTAGTAGTAGTGAAGTCGCTCAGTTGTGTCCGATTCTTTGCGACCCCTTGGACTGTAGCCTACCAGGCTCCTCCATCCATGGGATTTTCTAGGCAGGAATACTGGATTGGGTTGCCATTTCCTTGTCCAGGAGATCTTCCCGACCCCGAGGGTTGAACCTGGGTCTCCCACATTGTAGGCAGACGCTTTACCATCTGAGCCACCAGGGAAGTCCTGGATTTTGTAATAGCCTCTTATTAGTTCCTACTAACAGCCCTCCCTTCCCTGGTGGCTCAGACAGTAAAGTGTCTGCCTGCGATGCAGGAGACCAGGGTTCAATCCCTGGGTCGGGAAGATCCCCTGGAGAAGGAAATGGCAACCCACTCCAGTATTCTTGCCTGGAAAATTCCATAGACTGAGGAGACTGGTAGGCTACAATCCATGGGATTGCAAAAAGTCGAACACGACTGAGCGATTTCACAACAGCCCTCCCTATAACCAGTGCCCAGTTGCTTTTCCCAAAAGCATGCCATTTTCATTAATGTCAGATTATAATTCTTATTCTTGGTGTATAAATTTATGTATTTTTTTTAGAATGTATTATGAGACAATTTTTCAAATGGTAGCACTCTTGCCTGTGATTATAATGATAATCCATTATCTTTCATTTTAGATTCGACTTCCACCAGAAGTAAATCGGATTTTGTATATAAGAAATTTGCCTTACAAAATCACAGCTGAAGAAATGTATGATATATTTGGGAAATATGGACCTATTCGTCAAATCAGAGTGTGAGTCTTAATGAAACTCTTGAAATGTCATTTAGAGAAATGATTGTGTAATTTATAACTCAGAATTAACAGCTGACAGAGGGCCTTACCAAGAGGCTAGAGACTAAGCCTAGAGACCCTCATGATCCAACTCAGTGAAAGCCAAGAATGGTAGTTGTGAAACTACAGAGAGCATGAAGTAGTAATGAGTGGTTTGAAGGCAACAGATGGGAAGATATACCTACTCTTTTATATACCTACTCTTTGTAAAGAAGTATTCTACTGTGGTTACTCTTTATTTTCTCAAGTCTTCACTGTCTCCTTTACTGACTCCAAAATTTCTGAGTAAGTTGTGTAAAGAGATATAAAAGTAACAGAAAAATGATTTTTTTGCAACTACACCTTTCTGTTGACGATTTAGAAGTATAGGGCAAAGTAATTATAAATCCATGTTTTAATTTAATCTAAAGATTGGGGCTTCAGATGATATCTATTGAACATCTTCTGTATGCCATTTGTCCTAATAGGTGCTTTTATTTGCATCACCGACACTACAACCCTGTGTGGAAGTGATAGGGTGTCTGTATCACAGGTGAGACTACTAAAGCTCAGAGAGTAAAAGTATCAATACTTTTCTAGTTTCAGCCAGCTCTTTAGTGATAAAATCTTGTGATTCTAAATTGAATCTCTGCATAGTACCACAGCTGCTGTCCTTTTAACTAGTATACATAAGCAAACTAACTAGGAGTCCATCTAAGAGGATTTCTAAAGATTTTATTTTCCATTGGAATTCTTTTATGACTTGAGAGTTCCTTCTTGGCTTTTAGAACTCTGTGAGATCTTGAGGATTCTCCTTTTCAGTGATCACTGTTCCTCCAAAAAGTAAACGAAGAGCTAGAAATGTACCATCATTGGTACTCAAAACTGAGATGAAGTGTTATAGATCAATTGTCCTTTTAAGGAACTCTTTTTTTTTCCAAATTCGATAAAAGTTTTGGGCCCTTTCTGCAGAATACACACAACATTTCACATGTGATTTCAGTGGGTACATGAGCTCTAGGTTAAGAACTCCTGCTTGAGACATACAAGAATGGTATACAGAAGATCCCTTGACTTGGGGTTCAGGAGACAAGATTCTGCTTCAGGATGAATCATGTGACTCTAGACAAGTTGCCTGGCTTTTTCCTCACATAGAAGATAATCTGAATGGATAGTGCCTTTCAACTTTTAACATGGAGGCAGTATGATAACCTAGGTTCGAATACCAACTGGGTGCTTGCTAGTCATATGAAACAGCAAAATAGTTAACTTTCTGGAATTTATCTATGATATAAAATCTTTCTAGAAGAATTTCCCAGAGGATCAAATTAGATAGTTCACACTTTGAGTATTTCCTTCCCAGTGTGCATCAGCTACCCTGTCTCTGTGCTCCCATAGCGTCTTGTCTTAGTTGTCATATGGTTTTGCTGTTGACTGTGTGCTCACTTATGGCTCCTGCCAGCCTTTGGATTCCTCCAGGGCAGGTAACCATATATTCTTTTCACTTATGTTAACAACTCTTGTTGTGCCTGGCACATGTTAAGCACCCGGTGCCTGTAAGTAAATTAATAGTATAGAAAGTGGCAGTGTATTTATGAAGGTATAACAAAATTTATTGATAGTATACAATTAAGAGATTAGTGGAGTTAAGTCAAGATAAAGATTGCAGAGTAGCTCAGGGCCTTAGAACTTTCAGTCCACTGTCTGGGGTGGATTTCCACCCAGCTCATCTCATTCCTGGCTCCTCATTCTTCAGGTCTCAGCTTTAATGCCAGAGTGGTTTTCCTAGACCACCGTAGCTAAAGTAACCCCTATCTTCCCATTAATCTCTCATTAACTGCAACTGTTTTGTATTTATTTATATAATATCTTTCTCCTGCATGAAAAGAGCCCCTTGAAGGAAGGGATGATGCTCATCTTTTTCACTATTGGATTTCCAGCACCTGTCACGTAGAAAGAACGCTATCTATATTTGTTGAATAAATTCATAAAAGTTTGGTATGCAAGAACTTGGGTCTAAGTTATTGATTGAGGAACAGATGTTTCCTGTCCTGTAGCTGTGGGCATGCTCTGTGGCACCCAGCAGTAGGGTGAGTGGCCTTCTCAGTTTGCCCAGAGCCAAGGAGTTTTCTGGGACAGTAGACTTTCAGTGCCCAGACCTGGACAGTCTTGGGCAAACCCAGCCGATTTGCAGCTCACCTGGCATGTAGCAGACTCTCGGTGCTTTGAACTTCTTAAAGCTCTTTCATACTTGTTACATTTTTTGTTTATTAAACCCATGTGTGAGGTAGGATGTCACTATTTGACACATGAAACAGCTGAAGCTCAGAGAGGTTGTTCCATGAGTAGATCTCCTTATTTTTACTTTTAAGCTTTTGCCATTGATAAGAAAATAATGTTGCAGGAATTCCGTGGTGGTCCAGTGGTTAAGAGCCAAGCTCTCACTGCTGAGGGCCCAGGTTCAGTCCCTGGTCAGGGAACTAAAATCCCATAAATTGTGTGGTGTGGCCAAAGGAAGAAAATACTGTTGACTCAGCACCTAACATATATTAATAGTAGGTACCAAGTATATGTTTTTAATTAAAATTATAATGCAGATTTCAAGATACTAGGTTGATAATTAGGGGCTGGGGCACTTGAGATGGAGCATCTTTAAAATGGGTTTAGTGCCTGTCCTGCTTCTACTTCCTAAGAAGATGTAAGAGGAAAAAGAGAGATGCTCTTGTTTTGTTAGCTTCCTGGAAAAAAAGATGTGTGTGAGAACTGATAGGAAAAAGTATATCTCCATCCTTCAGATGCTTATTAGCACTTGCTGTATGCATAGCACTCACTGTAGGAGTGAAAAAAAAAAAAAAACATTTATTTGCCCTTTTGGAACTTAAATCGTTAGGTTTTTTTGTTTTTTGTTTTTAATGGTTTTATTCCAAAATAAAAATTAAGTGGACTTTTGGGGAAAATCTTTGGGACAGTGTTTTTTTCCTTTGAGTATTCCCCAATATTTCAAGAATAAGCATTCTTGAAAATGGTTAAAAGTCAGAAGTTGTTACTTTCAGTGAGTATAATAAAATTCTTCATCAGGCCCATGCAGTCTGACAAAGTGAGAGCGTTCTATGGTCCTGGCACCCTCCAACCCCCTCAGTCCCCTACACCTCTCCCTTTTACAGGAAGCACAAGCTCTGACCAGGGCCCCAAACTGTAGTCTCACCCTAGATCAAATCTAGGCAGGTGCCTCCCCTTCCCGTGGGCCCACTGCCTCTCTTGACCCTGTGCAGTCACTGTGGCAGTTGATAAACCTTATTGTGCAGTTGCATTGGGTGGCTGGAACTCAGATGGAGGCAAGGAGATATCCATCTTTAGCTTACCAGAGCATAAGCTGAATAGGACCTCTGCCCGCTGTCCCCACTCATAAGCACATGGCCATCTGCCACCTGCAGTTTGTTGCTCCTCACACTTCTTCCCTAGCTCCTCCCCTAACTGAAGCTGGTGTGAAGAGAGGAGGTGGCAGCCCTATAGCTTTCCTACACAAGAAGCAGCTCCATATCCATGAGCTTCCGTGTCCAGCCACCTGCCAGTATTCTTCTCTGACTCACAAGTACCCCACCAACAAGCACACTTCAAACCCAATCCCTCCAGAAACCCGGCCCTTTTCCCTGGCTACAGAGGGCTGTGTAATGCATAAAAGTGCAAATGTTAACTAAAAGTGAATGTCTGAAAGTTAGCAGTTGACTCTTGTTTTAAAAGGGCAAAGAATCTTCTAAGGAAAATGGAAGAAACTATATTAGCTCTCTCTTTACATTGGAGGACACCTGTCCTGGTCATAAAGGATGGTGGTTGACTGCTTTTAATTTTGCCATCTTGGTAGGGGCTTCCTTCCAACCCCACTCCTGCCACAGATACAGAATTTATTTTTATGGATTTTATAAGCTTTAGTAAAATACTACTCAGAAACATTTGATCCCTACATTGATGGAGACTGTCTTGTGTTTAAGAATTGGAACTAAAATTAGAGTGAGGGAGAAAATCAAAATCTTTAGAAACAAGGGACTAGTGTGGTAAATAACCAAAACGTATTGTTTCTGTTACATAAATGCACATTGAGAAAAGCTGTATCCTAGACATCCTTGTTAGTAACAGCTATCACTCCTAAGGTACTATACTTACCAGTGTAAGACTAAAAATTGATTTTTAGTATGAGAAGTAGGAAAGTGAACATGAGGACTGTTCTCTCTTAGGGTAGTGAACATGAAGACTGAACGTTTCAAGCTGGTTCTTTGCTGCTATTGTTTTAGTAACCATATTAGTATTCTTAATATAGTAAGTTTCGCCTGAGATATGGTACTTAAAACAAAAATTACCTATTTCAAGAAATTAAAGGCTTATTCAGTATACCTGTCCATAATATCTGTTTCCCCTAAAGGTTTTCAGGTAAATGTGTATTTTAATTAAGTCCAATTCAACTTTGTAGGGGGAACACACCTGAAACTAGAGGAACAGCTTATGTGGTCTATGAAGACATCTTTGATGCCAAGAATGCATGTGATCACCTGTCAGGATTCAATGTTTGTAACAGATACCTTGTGGTTTTGTACTATAATGCCAACAGGGTAAGTACAGCCACAGTCCTCATCACTTGGGGAACCCGTGTAAGAGTTAGTGAAGGGTGTACCATTAGGGGAGATGTATCGCCCGAGTTATTTTATAGCTAGTGCTATTGGTAAAATTCATTTGACTGTAGGTTGGTAACTGTTAACTTTGGTCCATACTACACTTTCAGGCATTTCAGAAGATGGACACAAAGAAGAAGGAAGAACAGTTGAAGCTTCTTAAGGAGAAATATGGCATCAACACAGATCCACCAAAGTAAATGTTTTCTGCATTTTCACTTTGGACTAAAACCCATGAATGACCACCACTATTTTTTTTTTCTTTAAATGCTGAATATTGTGATTTCTTATTTGAGATTGAAAAAGACCCACTTGAAACTGATATATGTTAGAATACATTATGTTAATAAACTTGTAGCTTTGGGTAAAACATGTCAGTGTTTTCTCTTAAAATTTTTCCTGTGTTATACCAGGAAAAAAAGATAATAATAAAACAGCAATTGAACTATATCAAGAATTATTCAGTAGTAGGTAGTCCTAGAGACTGAGCTTCTTGAGAATGGGGACCTTTTGATATTCTCAATACTACCAGTGACCAATCCAGTGCTTAACCATCAGGGGAACTTATTAAGAGTATTGTTACTTATTGAATGTCTATTAATAATGAAATCTACATAATAACTCAGTGAAGGTAGGTATCCATTTTGCAGATAAGGAAACCAAAGCTTATCATGTTGAGTGAATGAATAAAATATTTTTGGACATCAACTGGTTATTAAGCACATGAGTACATTTGAATGATACTTGGTTTACAGTTAGTGAAATGCCTTTGTCAGTATTGGTACCTTTGTCCTCAGACGTTTATTCTAGAAATGGTCATTCAGATGATAACACATTGTTAGAAATGTGAGAGCCAGCTGCCAGGGTGGTGGTATTTGTTTTTACATGTCTAAGATGTATTTATGTATTCTTTCCCTTTCGTTAATAAGTGTCTGTGTATATTTTGGACTTTGGCTCATAGTATATCTTTGCCATAAATAAAATACTTAATGCTTAGTCTTATAATCACAAACTCCCATGGCATGGAAATAGTATGTTTATTACCACATTCATCATAGCTCAGCAGCTTGGAGGAGATAGCTGTAATTTTCTTTTTATAGTTTAGGCATGGGCCAAATGGAGAAACATGGACTAATTGTTTTGTATATAACTATAATCCAAAATCAATTTGAAAGGTACAAGCACTGAATCGTTTAAATGGACAAAGCCTATTCTACTTTTAAATGCATTTAGCATTGAAATCTATCATTACTGTAAGAAAATAGACTATTTTATACTTTTTGTACTGTCTTCTCAAAGCCTACTATTGAAAATCAAGAAATAATTGTCTTATTTATTAACTCTGTCTGAGTGCTTTTTGAAAGCACTGTTTAAGAGTAGAATAGAGTCATTTATTTCTAAAAAGACCAGGCAGATGACAAAGGAGCCACAGCTGTAATTTTCTTGTGGATGCTTTTATGAGTTCCTTATTTTTGTAATGCTCAGTGTGCTTTTAGGTATTTATAAATATAAAAAGAATTTTCTAAAAGACTTTTGTAAGGGGAAAACAAATTAGACCTACTTACAGTGTGGTTTGTCTACAGACTGACTTGCCCCCAATATAAGTTGTTTTAAATTAGTAACAAGGGGGAATTCTTGACAGTTATAACTGGTCTGTCATTTGGATTATGTGTCTGTTAGTTGAATTTCATGACCTAAAGTTAAGAGTTTTTTAAAAATGCCCTCTAATTGGAAATTTTTAGCCAGTTCCAGTTACGTTATGAGAACATTAATTCAGGGGACACATCCTGAGCCCCTGCTCTGTTCTCTGTTCGTACTGAAATGCTGAGGATATAGTTATAGCCAGTCCTCTCCACCAGGCATTGAAGGCACGGTTTCTCAAAATGCTTTTAAGAGTACAAGGAATCGGGACTTCGCTGGCAGTCCAGTGGTTAATACTTCACCTTCCAAGGCAGGGGATGTGGGTTCGATTTCTGGTCTGAGAGCTAAGATTCCATATGCTTTGTGACCAAAAAAAAAACAGAAGATAAAACAGAAGCAATATTGTAACAAAGACTTTAAAAATGGTCCCTATAAAAAAAAAAATCCTAAAAATAAATCCAGGGGGACATCGAAGCCACCTGGGGAGCTTAAAAAAAGGAAATGATTGTGTTCATGTGCATGTATGTACACACACACATGTGCCAGAGCTGCTTTACATCCATGTAGGTTAGATTTCAAGTTTCCAAGAAAGATTTTGTATGAATAGAGAATTCATTGACTGAAAGTTTGAAAATGACTGATACGACATATATTTCATCATCACCTTCTTGCTTAACAACTTTTGGTGGCTCTCACAGGATGATGCCCAAACCCTTGTCATATTGCATCACAATTTTCTGTGTTATCTTTTAAGAGTGTCAGTAAAGCAAGGCTTGTGAAGTAGCGCCCTACCCTCTTCATGTGCTAGCCAGTAGGTATTTGCTTTTATTCCCCCTACTCTTAGTGTCTCCTGTTACCACCTTGGCTATGAGAACTCTAGACTGAGATTATTTACTTGACTCTATAATGGGCACCTGAAATGGTCCTTGGTGCTATTTTTAGTTATCTTATTGATGTCACAGCAGAAAACATGATGATAATCTTTTATACAGGCTGGCTTCTGAGGAATTCTCATAGGCCTTTTGTATCATTGAGGAAAGCGAGGAACCAAGACATTCTGAAGGAAACACCCCAGAAAGGAGTGAGTGTAGCACCTTCTGACTGGTCTGGTCCCACCGTAGAGGTAAGCACAGGGACTGGTGACTGAAAGCAAAGCAGCCCCTTTCTCATTTCATTTTCTCCATCTTAAAGCACTGCTTCTTCCTTAGCTCCTCAGTCCTCAGCAGAGGAATACAGCCAGGACTTTCTGGAGACAAAAGGGATCGATAAAATAGCTGAGCTGTGTCATATCACATACATGACACATTTTGTGATGTGTTATCAACAAGTCTGTGAGGGAAACTTAATAGCACTTGCCCCTCCCTCCGTCTGGAAACAATTCTAAGACATCACTGACAGAAGAACCCTGACGATGGCCCAGAGCTTTTCTCACTCATGCCAACTAAAAGAAAAATCTCTTAGCTACATTGCCATGGGCTCTCCTGACATACATAACCCATATCAATCAGTGGGCTGGTTTTAAAACCTAACTGGAAGTTCCTGTAAGTTATAGTAAAGGCAGATGAAAATATTAATAAGCAGCATAGATAGAAACAAGTTCAGAATCATATTCTTCTCAGCAGTAATGCTCCAGTGTAAAGTTAGAGCAAATCTAGATGAAAATAAGTACATGCTTACTATCACAAGTAATGTGAGTTAATGTATGGCTTTGAAGCATAACACATCATCATTTCTTTAGATGATGCACAAAGTGCACTTTTCCATCTTTTCCAAGAAGGGAGCACGTAAGTCCGAATGGAGATTTCATGATTGATCACCTGAAGTGCTCAAATCCAGCATTTGATGACTAAGCTATAGGGTTTGGACAAAATGTATTTCTTCAGTTACAGTTACTCAGAAGAGAATTATGAGCCTGTGAGAGAAGTGGCAAGCAATACCTACTTTGTAGGGCTGCTTAGTGGAGAAGAAAATGGCAATCCACTTCAGTATTCTTGCCTAGAGAATCCCGTAGACAGAGGAGCCTGGTGGGCTGCTGTCCATGGGGTCGCACAGAGTCAGACACGACTGAAGCAACTTAGCAGCAGCAGCAGGGCTGCTTAGAGGGTTGGTGGTAGTTTTTCTTTTAAAATTAGAAAAAAATAAGAATAGAACAAGGCCCATTAAATACAATAGGTACCTTGGAGCGGTATATATGCTACATGAACTTTTGAAAAGTTCACTTCATGCCACTTCGCTCTTAGGAAAGACCTACATGAATACCTGTTTTCGCTACGCAAAAGAAGTCCAGAGAGGATTTTTGCTTTAATGAAAAAAGAAGAAAAGCAAAAATAGCATTCAGAGTGGTTAAGAGGCAGCATGAACCCTGAGCAGTGACTGACACCACCAAGCTCCTTCCCCAAGAACTATATAGCATCTCAGCATCAAGCCATCATAGCTTTGAACTGTATCTGTGAGCATCTGTGCTCTTAACTTGATTTATTTTGTGCATCCATTAGCATTTGTGCCCTAGTGTAACTGCTTCTTCACGTCATACCATTTCAGCTTACAAAAGGTTTCACAGGCATGCTGTACTTTCTACTTTCGGATAGTGGGGAAACCTGTACTATATAATATCACTCTCCTGGCTACTTCTCTTCCATTCTTTTCCGCAAGGGCAACTGACTTATGTGGTCCTTAAAGCACTTCCTTTAATGACTGTGGTCCTTAAAACACTTCCTTTAAGGACCACATACATCAGACGTAAGATGGTTCAGGAAGATCCCCTGGAGGAAATGGCACCCCACTCCAATATTCTGACCAGGAGAATCCCATGAACAGAAGAGCCTGGCAGACTCAGTCCATGATGTCACAAAAAGTCAGACACAACTGAGTGTCTGAATACATTTAAAGCACTTCCTACCTTCAGTAAGGATGGACAGGCATTTGTCAAGCACAGAGCCTTTATTTTACATACCGTTTCCAAAGAGGACATTGTTTAAGTCAGCAGAACTTCCGAGAGAGAAAGTGACAGCAAAGGTAACTGGCTCAAGTCCCTCTGTGTACAGCACGTACGTTTCATGTCTGAGCACCTTGTGTGTCTGGCTTAAGTAAAAGTAAGGCAGTGTAGATTGTGCGAACAAGAAATCTCTTCTGTGATCAGGAATGGCTGCTACATGCATCACGCAAAATGCACAACCTGAAACATTTCAATCTGCAACCGAAGTTTCCTCAAGCAAAGATTAGCGTGAACAGTGACGGAACACAGACAGAGCAACTTGGGCAGAGAGAATGGATAATGCCATGGGGCAGTGAGGTTAGCGCACTGATCAAGAGCCCCAAGCAGGAGGAGCCATCCCAGTGGCCGAGCAGGCTAGGAGGGTGAGCAGCAGCCATCTCCAGCCACCTTCAGTTCCTTCCTGCCTTCACTCTAGGTTGAGCAGCTCCACGTCAAAGATGAGGGTGGCATTGGGAGGGATGACACCGGGGTGGCCTGTGGCTCCATATGCCACATCAGGAGTGCAGGTCAGCTTCGCCCTCTGCCCCAAGCTCATCTAGCAGGGATGGGGGCAGATGGGGAGAGGAGAAAGAGGACCCAGCTTGATTTAAAAGAGAAGAGTAAGGTAACTATGTCATTTTCCCAAACCATCCTCATGGTAACCCTGAAGATCTGAGATGAATTTTATATGTGGCACACTGAAGTGATGCTAAGAGTTGTAACCAAGGCAGATTGCACATCAGACTAGCAGAGACGTAACTATGGACAGTAACTTCAACACTGTAGTCTCAAATTCATTGATTTAGCAAACAATGCTGGTTATTCAATTAGAGTGCACCTCAACACTTCAATCTGTTCATAATTTTTCCTTCTTTCAAAGAAGCCTAAAGAGGATGTGTAAAGACCATATATGCATGTATATACTCATGTAGGTGCTAGGACCAATTCATTAGATTAAGAGATTAGAAGGCACAGCAAGGAACATCACGTGACTTCATAGAGGAAGGAAGAAGAGCCTGAACCAGGGCTCATCACAGCAGTCCTCAAGGATTTGTCTGGCATTAGTGGGACAACTGGTGAAATTTGAATAATCAATTTTTAAATTTTGAATAATTGACAAAAATTTGAACAGATTGGCTAATAGCATTATATCAATGTTAATGTCCTGGTTTTGTTCACCGTTCTATGGTTATGTAAAACAACGTTTAGGGAAGCTGGTAAAGAGTATACGAGAACTCTACTCATATAATATTTTTGCAAGTCTGAAACTAGAGCTTTTTTTTTTTAAGTTAAAAAAACCCCTAAACATGGTAGCCTACCCCACCTCTTCTGCTGTTTCAGTCCTGAACAGCTAGTAGCTCACAGGCTTGCTCAGAACTGGAGGGATGTGCTTGGGAAGACAGCCCCAAGTGACAGGCAACAAAAGGGGTGGGGACACAAAGCCAGGACTGAAACTAGGTGGCATTGCCAAGCCCTGGCAGTGGAGTCAAAGCAGTGATGGTCTGTGATGGGGGAGGGTGGAGGGCAGAGTGCAGAGCCCAGACCCCTAGCTGCTCAAACTCCCCTTAACAAGGATCCTCTTCTTACCTGGGCTGCGCCCTCTTCAAAACCCTTGATGACTTCCTGTTTGCCAATTCTGAACTTGAAAGGCTTGTTTCTGTCTCTGGATGAATCGAATTTCTTGCCATTTTGAAGCATTCCTATGCAAGCAAGGATAGGGTGGAAAAGAGCTGTGGTCATGAGATAACTCCCATTTCAGGTTCAACATGTCTAGTATGGAATTCCTATTCTGTACAAACCTGCTGTCTTCCTGTCCTCCCCATCCATCCCGTTGACTAAGCAAGCACATCCCACCAATCACAAAATGGTACATATCTTTGAAGTCCAAGTATTTTCTCTACTTTTATTACCACCACCCTGTGGTCTCATCAAGCCACTATCACACCTTACCTGTGGACAGGAACCAACTCTAACGAGTATTGTTGCTCTGCTTTTACTCTTCCATTCCCTTCTCCACACTGCACCCAGAATGGTTTAACACACACACACATACTCACACATGCGCACACACGTGCCTGATTCTATTATTCCCTTGCTTCTGTAACTTTCCTAAGGGAGAATCCGAATGCCTACATTGTATCCAGGCAGTTTAAGATCTAGCTACTGCCTGCCTGACAACCTTCTCTCTGTCCTCCCCTTCTCTCCTTCCCTTCCCTATTGAGGTCAGACCTTTCTCAAGTACTTCTGCACATTGCAAATTTTTTTATGCACCTTCCTTAGCCTGACAGTCTGTTTTCCCAGGCATTTCAGTTTCAGGTTGAGTCCTCACCTGATATTCTCAAGGTTCCCCCCCTACACAAAACCCAAAGGTCATATCATCCTTTATTGCAGTGAACAGTGTAAAGTGACCCAGCCAGTCAGGGGCAGCCTCCAGACCTCATACAAAAGGACTGTGTGAACTCAGGACACCCTGAGTGTTTTCTTAGCAGACTGAAGTATCCCTCAGCCTCCAACTGCAGATATCTTGTCATTCCTGATGTACATGCATGTGTTGTCTCAGTCCAGCTGCCTAAGAAGCAAGAGCTGCTTTTCTGTTTTCTGTTCTTACTGGTGTCTCTAGCTCAAATATTAGACATTCTGCAAAGGATGCTATATCATGCCTTCTTCTCATGGCCCCTGGACCACATCAGAAGGCAATCTGGAACCAGAGAAAGATCTAGCTTGTAGATTCAGAGATTAGATTCTGAATTCACTTTGGCACTAACTCACTGTGTGAACTTAGATCACTTTCTCTCTGATCTCAGATTTGCCATGTTTCACATGAGAGGTCTAGTGTCTAAGTATCTGTGATTCCACATCCTAATTCCTACAATATAAATGTATACAAGAGACATTCTTACCTACCTATTTTCTCAGCAGAATAAATTGGGCTCTTTCCCTGGGTACTAAATCAGGCAAAGAAGAAAACCCTATTGCTACACAGAGACGCACACAGATGGATACTTCTGTATCAAATACACGAGATCAAATACAAACTCAAGCATACACACAGGTTGCTAAGATATTCAGAGATGCGCATGCGTGCTCACATACATTTATGCACATGCACTCAGAAGAAAACCCTGATGGCCAAACAGATGCTAAGAAAATATTTAGATACGTAGATATAATACAGTCACACATTCACAAACTTGTACAGTACATATATGGATATGCACATACACACGCACATACATTCACACCCTCCATTTAAAGGCTGACTTTCTCATTCCCCATACTCCTCAGGTTTCATATGACTTAAACCACTTCAGACCATAAACTTTTATCTACTGCAGCAGGTTCAGTCAAAACCATGCAGTCCAGAAACAGACACCACAGACACATGGTGACCGGATTTAACAAGGGTGCCACTGAAATGTAATGGACAAAGGGTGATTTTTTTTATTAATGTTGCTGATTGACTGTATATACATATGAGGGAAAATGAACCATCAAAGTGAACCCCTAATTCACCCACACATAAAAATCAACTCCATATGAATCACAGGCCTAAATATGAAAGATAAAATAATAAAGCTTCTAAGAAATAATAAATAGAAGAAGAGCTTCATCACCTAGGATAGACAAAGATTTCTGAACACAAAATTACTAACTGCAAAAGGAAAGATTCATATGTAGAACTTCATTAAAATTAAGAATTCTATTCAAAATAGGACTTCCTAGTGGTCCAGTGGCTGAGACTCTGCTCCCAATGTAGGGAGCCTGGGTTTGAACCCAGGTCAGGGAACTAGGATGCATGCCACAACTAAAGGATCTCATATGCTGCAATGAAGACCCAGCACAGCCAAATAAATCTATATTTTAAAAAAGATCCTGCATGCTGCAACAAAGAGTCTCACATGCTGCAATTAAGACCCACTGCAGCCAAATAAATAAATAAAAATTAAAAAAAAGAAATCTGCTCAAAGGATGCCAATAAAGGAGTAAAGAAAAACAGATGCTTTGGAATAGGAGATGTTTGGAATAGGTATAGCCAACAAAGGACTCAAATCCAGAATACAAATGAATTCCTACAGATCAATAAGATAAAGACAGACAACCTAATTTTTTCTTAAGTGGACAAAATTTAAGTGAACTAAAGAGGACATCCAAATGACCAGGGAGCACATGAAAGGGTACTCAACTTCCTTAACCATCAGGCCTGTGCAAATAAAAACCACAAGGAGATACCCTGGGAGCCCACCAGAGAGGGCCAAAATCAAAACAAAAACCTGACGATACCAAGCGGTGATAAGGATGCCGGAGAACTGGAATGCTCAGACATGGCTGGTGGCAGTGGAAACTGGCACAACTACTTTGGAAAGCTATTCGGCAGGATCTGCTACCTCTGAGCAGGTATAACCCTGTGCCCCAGCAATTTCACTTCTATGTTTAGCCAACGAGGTTGTCTACATATGTGCACCAGAAGATATCTACAAGACTCTTCAAAGCAACACCATTCATAATGTCTAAAAACTAACAATCCAAATGTTCATCAACTGTAGAAAGGATAAATTGCAATATATTCATGCAATGACCTGTACAGGAATAAAAAAGGGCAAACTCCTGGATAAATCTCACACACATTAAAAGTGAAATAAGAGAGCTAATGAGTGAAATAACCCCAAAACTAAAGAATACATACTCTATGAGATGAAACCAATCTATAGGGACAAGAAGTTAGAATGCTAGTTACCTTTAGGGAAATGTAATGACTGGTGGGGGGTGGGGGGCTTCCCAGGTGGCCCCAGTGGTAAAGAATGCCCCTGCCAATACAGGAGACGCAGGAGACGTAAGAGACATGGGTTCGAACCCTGGATTGGGAAGATACCCTGGAGGAGGGCCTGGCAACCCACAGCAGTATTCTTGCCTGGAGAATCCCACGGACAGAGGAGTTTAGTGGGCTACAGTCCATACAGTCGCAAAGAGTCCAACACGACTGAGGCAATGTAGCATGCACAAGTGAATGACTGGGAGGTGCTAGAAGGGTCTGTTGATCTGGGGGGTGGTTACATAAGTGTGATCACTTTTGAAAATTTTCATCAATCTGTACATCTTAGAGTTATGTTCTCTAGTGTATTTACATATAATTAAGTTTACCAAAAATTCCCAGTCTCTGACTGGGTTTGATGAGACAGTCCCTCCCCAGACCAGAGCTGCCCATGTCTAATGTTAGTATTTAATGCACATTGCCTCCTGTCTGCATGTATTGTGAAAAGTCTTTACAAAAGGATGTTGTGGTTTCGGTAACTTGATAAGTACTGGTCTGTCTGCAACATGTAGAACAGATAAATCAATTACATAGGTCAGAGGCCCCAGAAGGCTCATGGTAATTAGGACACATCACCGGGAGATGAAACACAGCTCCAGCCCACTGACGTCAGCCACCGGCAACACAGCTGTTGAGAAATACCCACACTGTCTGCCTAGAATTAACCTGGCACTTCACACTGGCCCAGAGAACTGCTAAAAATGGCCCCTGTCTGACTCTATCCTAGGAATTAAACTGGCCTTGCTGTCTGCGAAGTGGCTGTCACCAAGTTCACCACATTGGGAAGAAGGTCACAAGGCAGAGCACTCCCCCTGCACCCCCTTTGGAACAAACATTTGCTCATCGATCTTCGGCCAGAGGTCCTCAGGAACTCCATCTAGAATGTTCCTCAGTGCACCTGGCCTTCCAATCCATATCATCCATGAGGGCTCAGCAGAGATGTGGGCCCTCCTCTGCTCCCACAGCACCACAGGCACTGCCCTCCCCCGTGCCCACAACCCTGGTGAAGGGAGGGATCCTCTTGTTTCATGTTTGTGTCCCCTAAGTGATCAGTAAGAGTAGACTGAATAGTCTATTTCCCCATAAAGAAAGGGGATTCTGAGGAAGTCAAGACTTCACTTCTTTCATAACACTGTAGGATGAAAAGGAAGTCTGCAGGGGGCTCAGGGCTCTGAGAGCTATAAGAGGAATTTCCAAGTATCAGACAGAACCAGAGGGGCCAGGGCTCCATCCTGCCTGCAACAGACAGAAGGGAAATGGAGATGGCTGGCTCTGTCAGAGGCTGGTATCATGGTGGGTCTTGCTGGTAGAAGAGGGGAGGGATTAACCTTGGCAGTGCCCTTTCTCATTCCCTCAAGGCTGGCTGGGGGAGATGGAGATGGCTGGTCAGAGGAAGACTTGGCTGCCCTGGGCTTGGGGCCTATTCCGGGGGAGCAGATACCTCTGGAGAGGTGTCAGAGTAGAGACCTGCCTGCAGAGGGGCAGGTTTGGATGAGAGCATAGGGGCCAAAGCCTACCTGTGTAGTGCACCACGCACGTCTGGCCCTTCTTGGGGAACGTCCTTCCTGCAAGGAGACACAAAGATCCAGGAATGAACAGGGAAAAGTCACCAGGAACATTTCAGGTGTGACTTGTGACCAAGAGCTCTGGCCCACATTCCCCTCCATACCACGGAGAAGCCCATGGCTCCAATTCTGGCTCTGTGCTGTGTATGAGTCAGTGGCTTTGTGTGAGTGACTTCACTTCTCTGGCCTTGATCTGAACTTTATTTCCTTGGGTTCCACAACTTTGCTCTCTCCTGGTTGTTTCCCTTTCTTTGATTGCTCTTTTTACTTTCCTCCATCCATTCCACAAACCTGACCGCCTACTATCTGGCAGGCCTGGACTAGATTCCAGAGACACAGAGCAATCTATGAACTCACAATGAGGTTCGGGAAATAGATGCATAAATAATAGATTATAATGCAGGGTGACGACTGCACAAGGATGAATAAACAGTGAAAGTCACTCAGTCATGTCCGACTCTTTGCGATAGCATGGACTATACAGTCCATGGAATTCTCCAGGCGAGAATACTGGAGTGGGTAGCCTTTCCATTCTCCAGCAGATCTTCCTGACCCAGGAATTGAACCGGGGTCTCCTGCATTGGAGGTGGATTCTTTACCAACTGAGCTATCAGGGAAGCCTGATGATTCTGAATAAACAGAATCATTCACAAATATTTACTGAATACCTGCTCTGTGTAAGGCTTGATCTCAGGATACACCAGTGAGTTACACAGACCAGACAAGATTGCTACTCTTTTGGAATTTACATTCTAACGGAGGGAGACAAATAATACTCAAATAAACAAGACAATATAGATTGTGATAAGTTCTCTAAAGAAAATAAACACAATGATGAATTGCAGAGAGATACAGTGGGACAGGTCATTTCAGAATGGCTGATCCAGGACAGCCTCTCAGAGATGACATTTGAACTGAGACTTGAAGGATGAGGAACACACTGGGAAAAGCACTGTGGGAAGAAGCAGCAGGCAGTGCCTAAACCATGAAGCAGGAAAGGGTCAATGCATTTACAGAATGAAAGGAGCCTAGATGACTGGAAAGAAGGGAAGGAGGTGGAGACAAGTGGGAAAGAGCTGGATTTAATTCTGCAAATTCTTTAAGTGCAACAAGAAGGCATGGGAGGGCTTTAAGCAAGAGAATGACATAATCTGCATTAAGATTTTATAAGATCATTCTGGCTGCTCTGTGTAGGATGGACAGTTAGGCGCCTGTTGCAATAATCCAGACAGAAAATCAATGATGGCTTGAATTAAAGTGGTTGGCAGCAGAGAAGAGAGTAAAATAGATGGGAGATATATTTTGGAATTGGAGCCGACAGGGCATGCTAATGGCATGGAGAAGGGGATCCAGGATGAGGGAGAAGCATGATGTTAAGGTTTTAGGGTGGGTGACTGGAAGGCTGGAGGAGCTGATTCCTGAGATGGGGAAGACTGACGAGGCACAGATTTGTGCAGGTGGCAATCTCGAGATACCTATTAAGACACATGAGCTTGTACTGCAAGTAGGCTGATAGAGAGTCTGCACTGGAGCTATAAATTTGGGTGGGATCTAAAGGCCATGGGACTGGATAACAAAGCCTTGGGAGGGTGAACAGCTGAGCCAACATGTAGATGAGGCCCCAGGGAGGGAGCAACTAACTAGTGTCAGGGAAAGTATTGGAGAGGAGATAATGGTTAAACTGGGTCTTAAAAGATGAGTAACTTGCCAGAGGAAGTAAGGGAGATAATATGGGAAGAGTGAAGCACATGTTCAAAGGCTTCGAGTCACGCAGTAATGGGAGCCTGTCTGGTTTCCTGCTTTAACCTTAAGTTCTAGCACACAGTATAAGCTCAATAAATATTTGCTGAATGGCTGGTGTGTTTAACAACTTGCAGACAGCTCGATAAAGCCAGAGAAAAGTTGGTGGTAGGGATAGGGACTGCTAGTGAGAGATGAGGCTCCAGTGTGGAAGGTAACAGAAGGCTATATCTGTCTGCCTGGAGAAAAAGGAGGATTCCTTAAAACATTTTATGCCCAGAGAGGGGCATAATCAGATATGCATTTTAAAAAGTGCGCAGACTGTGGTGGAGAAAACCGTGTGGGTGAGGTGGGAGGCCAGACGGAAGGCCAAGAGGTGAGACTGGAGGTGGGAAGACCAGTTTAGAGACTGCGGAAATCTGGGTGAGAGATGGTGATGGCTGGAACTAGGGCAGAGGCTGAGGAGATGGAGTCTTCAAGATACTCAGCAGGAGAAGTAGGCAGGATTTGTTGTAGGCTCGACCAAGACAGACATCCTCAGCACAGCAGCATCGTTATTGAAATATTAATTGGTGCTTTCTCCCACTCTGGGTTACAGCATGGTACCTGGCCCTTCTGTGCTTCCTTGACTTGGGGATTTAGACTGAAGTAAAAGCAGAAGGCCAAAGTTCCTCTGTGCCAAGTCACTTCAGTCGTGTCTGACACTTTGTGACCCAATGGACGGTAGCCCATCCATGGGATTCTCCAGGCAAGAATACTGGAGTGGGTTGCCATTTCCTCCTCCAGAGGATCTTCCTAACCCAGAGATCAAACCCAGTTCTCTTATATCTCCGTGCATTGACAGGTGGATTCTTTACCACTAGTGCCACCTGGAAAGTTCCTCCAGGCTTTCCCTAAAAATCTGATCTGCTACAAGAGAAAAGTTCCTTGTCCCTAGCCAGGGAGGGAGGATAAGGAGAGATCACTCTAAAGGTTTTTTTGAGCCAGGGAAGGAAGAGGCCTGGAGGCCCCTGGCAGAATTCTAAAGCAGTGCCCTGGGTGGGGGAGGGTGGGGGAGGTAAAAAGACCTCAGGGAGATGCTTCCTGGGACCCAGTACAGAGGTTCCCAGCATAGAAAAAGAAGCCTGTACCTCTGGAGTGATCCAAGGTCCTGGCTGGGACTCCTAGGGACCACTGTTTTTAAATTAGGAGGGTGGCCAGGAGCCAAGAGTCCCTCCAATTTCCTTGGGTTGGGGGAGTGTCAACACTGCCTGACACGCAGTTTGCCTGTCAAATCCTGCAGAAATATGGGCTCCAGTCTGTATTAAGGTTGGTTTAAGAAATGGAGAAAGCTACTCCTGGCACATCCAAAGTCAATTACACAAGGGTGATGCCTGAGATGCCTGGCTTGGGAAAGTGTCGGGTGCCAACCCAAGGCAGGAAGCAAGGGAACACAGAGGAGCGCCTTGGAGTGGGGAAGACCAGGAGCAGGAGTTCTGTTTTGGACTTGCTGACTTTGAGGAATCCGTGGACTTCCAGGCAGAGGCTGAGCAGCGGCTGCATAAACGGACCACCGTGAACTCAAATCCCAGGCCTGGGCTGGACGCTTAAGTTTGGGGGCCATTGGTTTCAGCCGCTCATGAAAGCCGCGGAAGTGGACAGGCTGGCCGGAGAGGCTGAGTGGGGCAGGGAGCATAAAGCTAGATGCAGAGACAGTGGAGGAAGCGCTCCGCCTTTTCCAGACTGGCTCGGTCCCTACAGCGTCTCACCGTCCAGATCGCGGGGGGCCGCCCGATCAGAGGCCCGGAAGCGGGTGCGTTAGAAGAGGGCTGGCCCGAGCAGAAGAGACCCCAAAGCATCTCTTTTCCCCGTTTCCAGAGCTCACTCAGCAAGGCAGGGAAAGCGGAGCTGTAACCCGGCCCTAGGAAATCAGCAGCAGCGGATAACCGAGCGTTTCCAGCCGCAGCAGCGCCAGTCAGAGGCGCCCGGGGCGGTGGCGGGCCGCAGACCCCAGCCTCTCAGCCTCCGTCTCCGTTCCTCTAGGTGAGCAAGCGCGGAGGGGGATGGCGAAGGGTGTCTGCTAGAACCCCCAACAATCCCATGTCATCTCCCGCTGTCCCCATCCTAGGCCCGCTCCCCCTGTTCTGCACCCCTCCGCGCCACCTCGGAATCGGACCCCCCCCACCCGCCACCGGGCTCCGCCCCGAGACCCCTCCTCCTCCCCCGGCCCCGCCACCCGGTACCGTCTCCCGGGGAGATGGTCTCGATCTCCACGCCCATCGCGGTCCCACTGGCCCCGCCTCCGAGGGTCCCCGCTGCTGCCCCGACCCCGGCTCGGCTCCGGCCCTGGCCCGCTGGCGCTCCGGCTCGCCTCCCCGCCGCCACTGCAGAGTCGGAGGAGGTGCGGCTGGAGTCGGGACCTGCGCAGGGAGGGGCCACCGGGAAGGGAGCGGCGGGGCGGAGCGGCGTGGAAAGGTGGGGTCGACCGGGGCGGGGCCCGGGGGGAAGCGACCCTGAAGCAATTGCTCCAGAGCTTGACCAGGCTAACGATCATTAACCCACTGATTGGGGAAGATGTTGAGGAAGGCATGCAGACACTAGCGCATCTACCCACCCATCTGTCCCTCCCGCTTTCCCTCCCTCCCTCCCTCCCTCCATCCATCCATCTGTCAACACATTTATGTAGCACCTACTATAGTCAAAGCTATAGTTTTTCCAGTAGTCATGTATGTATGCGAGAGTTGGACCATAAAGAAGGTTGAGCATCGAAGAATTCATGCTTAACATCTTAATTCTCAAGAAGGCTCTTGAGAGTCCCTTGGACTGCAAGGAGATCAAGCCAGTCAATCCTAAAGGAAACCAACCCTGAATATTCATTAGAAGGACTGATGCTGAAACTGAAGCTCCAATACTTTGGCCACCGATATGAAGAACTGACTCATTGAAAAAGACCCTGATGCTGGGAAAGACTGAGTGAGTGAAAGTTACTCAGTCGTGTCAGACTCTTTGTGACTCTATGGACTGTATAGTTCATGGAATTCTCTAGGCCACAGTACTGGAATGGGAAGCCTTTCCCTTCTCTAGGGGATCTTCCCAACCCAGGGATCAAAGCCGGGTCTCCCACATTGCAGGTGGATTCTTTACCAGCTGGGGAAGATTGAAGGCAGGAGGAAAAGGGGACGGCAGAGGACATTATGGTTGGGTGGCATCATCGACAGCATGGATATGAGTTTGAGCAAGCTCTGGGAGACGGTGAAAGACAGGGAAGCCTGGAGTGCTGCAGTCCATGGGGTTGCAAAGCATGGGACACCATTGAGCAACTGAACAACAGCTCTGTGTTAAGCTGGGGGTGGATAGGGGGAGCAGTCAACTTGGTCTCACAGGTAGGTGGAGAGGGCCAGCAACGAAACCAACACTTTAATTAACTGCATTCACTGCCATAGAGTTCAGAACCTCACAGAAGCACCAGAGAGGTACCTACCCTAGCTAGGCTGTTGGAATCTGTAGGGGCAAGTTGTGGGGGTGGTGGAAGGGGTGGGTGGAAAATAAACCAGTAATTACTGACTCTCCCCCACCCACCTACACCCCTATACTCCATCCTGCATAGTTCTTATGTAGGCATGGGTGGCCTCCCGCCTTTCAAGGCAGAGAACTGCACCCTGGGGATACCAACCGAATTAAGACAATCGTTGTCCTGGAGGAATCCAGGCTGTGATGAGGACAGGAACAGTTACCGCCTGGAGTGATTTAAGTTGTGGGATGAATGAATGAATGATTTCTACCAGACCTTCACCTCCTTCCAAAGGAGACCCAGGAATCTAGAACGGTATTTTCTGGAGGAGGTAAGCATTTGGAGAAGGAAATGGTAATCCAGTGTTCTTGCCTGGAGATTCCTAGGGACGGGGGAGCCTGGTGGGCTGTCGTCTCTGGGGTTGCACAGAGTCGGACATGACTGAAGCTACTTAGCAACTTAGCAGCAAGCATTTGAAAAATGAATGGAACGGAACTTTCAATTTTTTCTCTCTCTTCATGCATTGTTGCAAAAATTGATACGAAGGTATGGTTCTGACAAGTGGAGCAGGAAGACAGGCATGGGAAGAAAAGCCTGAGCAAAGAAGAGAGAGCCCTAGGTGTTACTTCTCCACTTCCGCACTCCCCTCCCTCCCAGATGGTCAAGGCATGGACTTCAGATTATCAGAAGGAGGGCTGGCTGTGTGTTCAACAAACATGATCAACTATCGTGAGGGTCAGGATCTGAAATTCCCCATGAGCTGCCCCAAGGCGTGGCCCAGAATCTGGCAGGGGTATAGCTGGCTTTAAGCCTAGTGAGTTGTAGCTATGGTCAGGCACTTTTGGGGTAAGTGTAGAATAGCGGTTTGTAATTAGAGCAGGTCCATGGAGCGGAGTCAGTTACATATACCCTATTTTGTGTATGGAGAACATCTTTCTGAGATTTTAAAGAGGTCTTCAACTCCTCTACCTCCCCCTCCCCGCTGCTTCCCTGAAAAGCTAAGAAACCGTGTTGACTCTAGGGCCCAGGACTCCTTCTTAGACTGCTGCTGCTGCTAAGTCACTTCAGTCGTGTCCGACTCTGTGCGACCTCATAGATGGCAGCACACCAGGTTCCTCCATCCCTGGGATTCCCCAGGCAAGAACACTGGAGTGGGTTGCCATTTCCTTCTCCAATGCATGAAAGTGAAAAGTGAAAGGGAAGTCGCTCAGTCTTGTCCGACCCTCAGCGACCCCATGGACTGCAGCCCTCCAGTCTCCTCTGCCCATGGGATTTTCCAGGCAAGATTACTGGAGTGGGGTGCCATTGCCTAGGACCGAAAAGATGCGGGGGAAAGCGCTAAACCTCTCAAAGGACGAACGGTATCAATAGCAGTTTTACCTTCGATGGCGGTTCAGGCGGAATACAACTCCCAGAGGTCTGTGCGGCAAAGCTCGAGCTTATTGGCCAATGGGAAGGACCGTCTCATAACGGGACACAAGCAATAGCCAATAGGCAGGGGGAATTCCCTAGCTTGTACAGCCCCGTCTCACGTACCGGGCTGTGGGAACCGATGCTTCCGGAGTCTGCTGGGGACTTCGGATCAGAGGTCTGTGTGCTGCGAAGGTCGCGGGAAAACTAATTTTCTGTGGGGCAGTGAGACCAAAGGTATTTTGTCTCTACTGCTTTCCGGCCTGGCCTCTGTAGGGGAGGCCAGGTGGGCGGGGACGGAAGTGGAGGGATCTGGGCTTTGGCAGACGCGGACTAGAGGAAGGGTTACAGGTGCGAGGAGAAGATGACTAGAAGGGTGGGGGGCCAAGTGAGAGGGCTGGCGGATGCGGACGAGCAGGGGTTGGGTTTAAACCAGAGAATATATTACTTGTGCCTCACGAGTGACGCTTCTGGGAATATATCCTAAGGAAGCCATTCAAAATGAACATGCTTTATGCATAAATACCTTTATCCCAGCGCTATTTGTAAAAAGATAAAGTTGGCCATAACCAGGTATCTCACCAGTGAGGAAAAATTATGGCACTTTCTCAACAGTGAGGAAAAGTGGTATGAAGTGGCTTCTAAAAGTAATTTATAAAGCTTTTAAATAAATGGGTAAAATTCTAATATAATGTGAAGCGAAAAAATTTTGGTATGAAATGGTGCAGTATGAATGAAAAAGTTTAACATCAGCTGCATAGAAAAATGTCTGGAGGGTTGCAGTCATAATTTTCTTTCGTTGAATTTGAGTGTGTGTGTGTGTATGTGTGTGTGTGTGTGTGTGTGTGTGAATTTACCTTTTGACCTTTTTAAAAAATTTATTGGAGTATAGTCGATTTAAAATGTGTTAGTTTCTGCTATACAGCAAGTGCATCAGTTATACATACACATATAGCCACCCTTTTTAAGGTTTTTTTCTCAATTAAGTGATTATAGAGTGTTGAGAATACTTCCCTGTGCCATACAGTTGTTCAGTTTCTACATTTTGAGGACTCTTTTATGGCCTCATGGACTGTACCCTCCCAGGCATCAATACTGGAATGGGTTGACATTTCCTTCTCCAGGAAATCTTCCCCATCCAGAGAGTGAACTCTAGGCTTTTGCATGCCAGGCAGATTCTTAACCATCTGAGCCACGAGGGAAGGCTCATCCTATACAGTAGGTCCTTATTAGTTTTTTATTTTATATATAGTAGTTTGTATGTCAATCCCAGTCTCCCCATTTACCCCTTCTTTCCTCCCTGGTAAGCATACGTTTGTTTTCTACATCTGTGACTCTATTTCTGTTTTGTAAATAAGTTCATTTGTACCATTTTTAAAGATTTTACATATAAGCAATGTCATATTCCTAAAGGAGATCAGTCCTGGATGTTCATTGGAAGGACTGATGTTGAGGCTGAAACTCCACTACTTTGGCCACCTGATGTGAAGAGCTGACTCATTGGAACAGACCCTGATGCTGGGAAAGATTGAGGGCAGGAGGAGAAGGGGATGACAGAGGATGAGATGGTTGGATGGCATCATCGGCTCGATTGACATGGGTTTGGGTGGACTCCGGGAGTTGGTGATGGACAGGGAGGCCTGGTGTGCTGTGGTTCATAGGGTCGCAAAGAGTCAGACATGACTGAGCGGCTGAACTGAACTGATAAGGGAATTTGTCTTTCTCTGACTTATTTCACTCAATATGAGAATTTCTAGGTCCTTTTGACCTTTCTTATGTATTAATTTAAAACAATAAGTGTAAAGAACTTGGAATTATTTTATAATGAAAACACAGTAAATTTGGAAAAACAAGTTGGGGAGTATGTAACTTTAAATTTACTGGAAGTGCTCCAATT
This sequence comes from Budorcas taxicolor, assembly GCF_023091745.1. Lineage (NCBI taxonomy): Eukaryota > Metazoa > Chordata > Mammalia > Artiodactyla > Bovidae > Budorcas > Budorcas taxicolor. Next base: position 134,469,592 of record NC_068920.1, read on the forward strand.
CACCTGAGCCCCTTGACTGTCACTATGAGTTGTCTTAGTTTTTTTTTTGTTGTTGTTGTTGTCCTGCATCTTAGTTGCAGCTCATGGAATCTAGTTCTTTGACCAGGGACTAAACCTGGGTCCCCTGCACTGGGAGTGCAAAATCTTAGCCCCTGGACCCCCAAGGAAGTTCCATGAGTTGTCTTTAAAGAAGATTAGAAACAGAAGAATTAAATGGCTATAGACTGAACACCAGATCCTGGTTCTGGCCATCTCTCTCCTGAATGAATACATTCAGCTTTTCGCTTCATAGAGGAACCAGGGTTCCTGATTTGAGAAACCTTATCATCTGAGGGTGGAGAGACTAACAGGTGTACATACCGTTGGCTTCAGGCAAATATTTAAAAGATACAAAATAATTGAGGTACACCTGAAGGTCTTTCACCTTTGTCTTCTTGGTTCTCTGATCTTCTTACTACTAGCCCTGTAACAGTGACTCCCAAATCCTTACCTCTGACTGCCTAAGGTACAATGCTACTCTATAAACATCTTAAATAAAGCACGTGCATGCGTGCTTAGTTGCTTCAGTCGTGTCCGACTCTTTGCGACACTGTGGACTGTATCCTGCCAGGTTCCTCTGTCCATGGGATTTTCCCGGCAAGAATACTGGAGTAGGTTGCCATGTCCTCCTCCAGGGGATTTCCCCCAACCCCAGGATTGAACCCACAACTCCTGTGTCTCCGGCATTAGAGGCAGATTTTTTACTGCTAGGCCACCGGGGAAGCCCACATTAAACTTGTTGCACACTACATTGTTCTTACCTCTGAAGCATGCTCTGCCTTCTGTAGCTCTGATTAATGGTTCATCAGTTTCCCAAGCTGAAAATTTGTATGTTGTCCTTAATTCTCCTTTCTTCCTTAGCACTCATTCCACTTGATAATCTATTTCAGTTGTCTTAAAAGTATCTCATAGCTGCAAGCTTGGCTCACTTTCTCATCCTGACATTCAAATTATCTATGTCCCCCATTTTAAAAATTAATTAATTGATTAATTTTTTAATTGATTTTTAACTGGAGGTGAATTGCTTTGCAGTGTTGCAATTGTTTCTGCCCATGGACCTTTATTAAACTTGTCAGCTTCTTAGTTTCTCAGGTCTGTTCTGCACAATGTTGCATGAATATGTACTGGTTTCTCTAAATTCCAAATTTTTCAGCAGGCCCTGTATGATCAGAGATATAAGGTTGGAAAGGTGTAGCAGTATCAGAAAATATAAGGCCTTCAATGCTTTGCTAAAACATTTTGGAAGAACTTTTATATGTATAGACTGGAGACTCATCAAAGATATTTGAGCAGAAATGCCCAGTTACCAGGAGCTGTGACTTTTCTCAGGCTTCCTTAGTGGCTTAGAGGTAAAGAATCCACTAGCAATGCAGGAGACGCAGGAGATATGGGTTTGGTCCTTGGGTTGGGAAGAGCCCCTGGAGGAGGAAATGGCCACCCATACCAGTACTCTTGCCTGGAAAATCCCATGGCAGAGGAGCCTGGTGGGCTATAGTCCTTAGGACATCTACAGTCCAAGCCGGACATCTCAAGATAATTCTGCCTACACTCAAAGAGTCCAGGCTCTGTGGAAAATAAGAGACTGGAATGAAGAGAATTTCTCCTTATCCTCCTCTGTTTAAAAGCAGGAGGTGATCAGAACCTGGACTAATTATTGTTATGTGTTTAAGGAATATAGGCCAAATTTTCTTCATTTTTATTTTTAATTTAATTTTATTGAAGTATGATTTATTTACAATATCATGTTAGTTTCAGGTATACAGCACAGTGACTCAGTTGTATATATATGTGAGTATATATAATTAGTGCTGCAGTGAACATTGTGTTGCTTGTATCTTTTTGAATTATAGTTTTCTCTAGCTATATATCCTGGCGTGTGGGGGGGATTGCAGCATCATATGGTAACTCTAATTTTTTACCAAATTTCTTCTTGTTACTAAAGATAAAAATATTAAAATTAATTCTTCTAAAAAATTTCAGAGACTTTATTATCAAGTTTGTTTTTCCCTTATTCACAAACTCTTACCCTGGGCTAACCCTGGCCATACACACTCTCAATGACATTAGACTAACTTGGGTGGCCTAAAACATACCATATAAATTGCTTTTGATATATAATTGGCCTATTAGGAATTTTCTTTGCCCAGGAAAATGTATCATGCATTATTTATCAATAAAAGTCTTTTAAAAGTGCATAAGTAGCTCTTAGGGAAGTATATATATTATCTTACACAAGACCAATGGGTTTGAGATGGCAGCCTTCTTCATTAGTAATGACAGAGGACATATTTCTCCATTTAGCAAGCTACTGCAGAACCACTTAATCTGACATCATGTGTAGAAGTAAAACAGACCTTTCTCTCTTGGTAAAAGATTCTAAGAGTAGGGACAAAGCTAGCAAAAAGGTATGAGAAAAAAATGCAGACAAATGAAAATCAAATCTACCAGTTTGGTGGAGAGTATATTTCTTTGGATTTAGAGTCTGAAGACAGCTTCTCAAGTTCTGTCTTTGATGCTAGGTAAACCAGGCGGGGTTGAAAAATATCCATTAGATTCAGTGACATGAGTAGCACTGGTGGGATGGTGGGAGTTGTTTCAGAAGAGGTGAGAATGGAATCAGTTAGGAGTGGGTTAAGAAGAGAATGACTGGTGAAGATGGACACTGCCTGTTTAGAGAATTCTTTGATTAAATATTCTAAGATTAAACATCACTTAGGATGTGTTTATTGATCATCATAGTTGTTTTGTAATATCAAATTGCCTGTTGATATTCTTCAACCACTTAAAATTTTGTCTTTTTAACTGGCTAACAAGAACTTTTCATAAATTATTTTTTCACATTTGACTGTTTAGTTTCATTTTTCAGTTAGAAAAGACTATTTGACTAAATGCTTATTAAAAAACAGTTTTTCAAAAAATACAGAAATAAAGACTGTTCCACCTTCTCTCTTTTCCCATCTCACTCCTTCTCAGCATGTACTGTGAACAGTTGGTATGTGTTATTTCTGATCTTTTTCTGCATCTTTATGTAAATATATACAAACACATGTTTATAGACATAGAGAGGTGGATTTCTTTTCATAAATAGAAGCTTACCAGATGTGTTATATTGTGAATTTCAATGCTTTGGGGGAAGGTTTTTCTGTGTCATTATTCCTGGAGCTTCCATATTTTTTAATGTATTTCCATATTGATGTACATTTAGATTTTTCTCTTACAAAAGATGCTATAGTAAATCCTTATACATATACATGCTGGAGTATTTTTATGGTACCGTGAAAAGTCTTTCTTTTAAATCTCTTATATTTCTTACATATTTTTTTGCATTTGGATCTTTAATTTATCTGGAAGGTGTTTTGTTATAAGATATGAAAGGCAAGTTTCTTAACCTTTTAGAGCTTCAGCTCTGTTGTCTCTCACACAAGAATAATAGTGCTAACCTCACTGGACTATTACATGGATTGTATTGAATTCCAGATGCTTTTGAACTGTGGTGTTGGAGAAGACTCTTGAGAGTCCCTTGGACTTCAAGGAGATCCAACCAGTCCATTCTAAAGGAGATCAGTTCTGGGTGTTCATTGGAAGGACTGATGCTAAAGCTGAAACTCCAATACTTTGGCCACCTCATGCGAAGAGTTAACTCATTGGAAAAGACTCTGATGCTGGGAGGGATTGGGGGCAGGAGGAGAAGGGGACGACAGAGGATGAGATGGCCGGATGGCATCACCAACTCAATAAACATGAGTTTGAGTGAACTTCAGGAGTTGGTGATGGACAGGGAGGCCTGGTGCGCTGCGATTCATGGGGTCGCAAAGAGTCAGACACGACTGAGCGACTGAACTAAACTGAACTAGCACCACATATGGCACATTTTGGATATATTTATTCTCTTCCTTTCCTTCTAATTTGGCCAGCAAATTCCTATAGTAATTGGATGTGTATATAGGATATTTTCTTTTTGCATATTCAGTAAGTCGAGTCATCCTGATTTCCTCTGTTTTGCCGTGTCTCACATTTCACAGAAAGGCCAAACCAGTTGTCTGGATTTGTCTGGTTATATTTTCATGGTGTAACTTTCCTTCTTAATTATTTCAGAGAACCTTTATCAGAAAGGATGGAGTTGGGACAAGGAAAACTTCTCAGGACTGGACTGAATGCTTTATATCAAGCAATACACCCAATTCATGGCCTTGCTTGGACTGATGGGACTCAGGTAGTCTTGACCAATTTACAGCTTCACAGTGGAGAGGCCAAATTTGGGGACTCAACAGTCCTTGGGCAGTTTGAACATGTGTATGGGGTGTCCTGGGCCCCGCCTGGTGCAGCTGACACACCCACTCTGCTCGCTGTCCAGCACAAGAAGTGTGTCATCGTGTGGCAGCTGTGTCCTAGCCCTGCAGAAGAGCCAAGCAAGTGGCTGATGTCTCAGCCCTGTGAGATCAGACAGTCATGCCCTGTCCTTCCCCAGGGCTGTGTGTGGCACCCAGAAAGTGCCATCCTGACTGTGCTGACTGCTCGGGATGTCTCCGTGTTCTACAACATCCACTGTGACAGTTCCCAAGTCAAAGTGGACGTCAGCACCCAAGGCCTCATTCACTGTGCGTGTTGGACCCAGGATGGCCAGAGGCTGGTGGTGGCAGCAGGCAGCAGCCTGCACTCTTACATTTGGGACAGTGCTCAGAAGACTGTTCACAGGTGCTCCCTCTGTCCCATCTTTGATGTGGACAGCTACGTTCGCTCAATCGGGGCCACTGTGGACTCACAGGTCGCTATAGCCACTGAGCTTCCGCTGGACAAGATTTGTGGGTTAAATGCTTCTGGAACTTTTGACGTTCCCCCTAGTGGTGAAGACACTTGTCTGCATGCTTTACCAGTTACTGATCCACTTTCCTCTGAAACAAATTCTGAAACATCAGTGTCGTCATCCTTTTCTGAGCCTCTGGATCTAACTCATATCCACTTCAACAGATTTAAATCTGAGGGTAGTTCTCTTACTTGTCTAAGAAAAAAAGACTACTTGACAGGAACTGGCCTAGATTCTTCACATTTGATCCTTTTGACCTTTGAGAAGGAGGTTACCTGCAACAGAAAAGTCATCATTCCAGGCATTCTGGTTCCTGATCTAATAGCATTTAATCTTAAAGCACAAGCAGTCGCAGTGGCTTCCAATACATCTAATGTAATTTTTATCTATTCTGTCATTCCGTTAATAATGCCAAACATCCAGCAGATTCAGTTAGAGAGTAATGAAAGACCAAAAGGCATATGTTTCTTGACAGATAAATTACTATTAATTTTGGTGGGAAGACAAAAGTCCACTGACTCGGCATTTCTTCCTTCTTCAAAATCTGATCAGTATATGATTCGTTTGATTGTTAGAGAGGTAATGCTGAAAGAAGACTCTCCAGTGACACTGAGTGAAAACCAGAGTGGTAACTCTGCTTTCAGTACTCTGATAAATAAAACAAATATAAAAAAGCTAATTGAAGATCTTTCACCAGATTTTTGTCACCAAAGCAGAGGGCTCTTGTTCACAGCTAATAGCAGCAGTCAAAGTGGACGGCCTGGAAGAACCCTTATTGAAGAAATAGAAAGTCCTGCATCCAGCATCTGTGATGGCTCCACAGTCCTAGAAACTCTAGATGCCAGGCCTGTTAACTGGTCAGTAACACTGCCCAGACCCAGCGGCACACCAGCCCACACCAGTACCGCAGAACCTCCTAACTTAGAATGGGAAAAGGAAACGTACCAGCTGTCTAAGGAACTGGAAGTTGTATCTAGGAACCTGAGTGAAGTGCAGCGACATCTTTCTGAACTCAGCAACTTTCTGCACGATGGAAAGAAATCCTCTCCAGTGTACCCACTCTCTCAGGATCTGCCTTATGTTCACATCACTTGCCAGGTAACTTCTCCTCTGGGGGAACTACCACTGGCTCCTGTAGCCAGTATGTGCTGCAAGAGAAATTTATTGTTGAGGCAGTGGGGTTCTAATTGAACTTCACTGAGCTGGGCATGTTATGTTCAGGCAAGTTTTTATACCTTTTCAGGTTGGTTGGATAGGCCCACATAGCAATATAAACCATGACTTTATCATGCGCATGATATGAAAACATGAATTCTTGCACTCATTCTGGCAATCTATGTTTAGAAGACAAATTATTAAATCATGCTGTTTCATTGAGAAGACCTTTTCTTATATGCAGTTGCAAGCTGTCTTCCACTTATAAGAAAGGTTATAGTCATTACAATTTTTTAATGTATCTATGTATGCCTGTATATGCAAACATAAAATATTTAAATAGGCTCATATAATATCTTATTTTATCATGAATACTTTCCCATTGAACTTGGTCCTGCTTCTCCTCCCTGTAATCCGTTTTTAGCTAGCAGCTTAATGTGGATCCTTGCATATTTTTCCTTCATACTCATATAATCTTACACAGATCTTTGCTTAATTCATAGGTATATAGGTGTTGGGGTGGTGATTTTCTCATTGTTTTACAAACATGGGGTCATATGGTGTATTCTTTACTTCATGCTGAGAGTATTCTGTTTATTCAGTTCTTCCCTTGTTGATGGACATTCACTTTGTTTTCAGTTCTTAGCCACTCCAAATAGTGCTGCAATAGTATTCTCATATGTATCTATTTATATTCATACTTTTATTTCTATTGGCTTGGTTCCCAGAAGTGGAAGTATAGATTTGAAGAGTATATATATATAATATGTATATGCTTCTACTTTTAATAAAGTTGCCAGATTGCCTTTCAAAGACTTTTTACTAAACAATGAATCATCACATGCCCGTCAGCAACATATGGGACTATCCTTTTCCTTACATCCTCACCAATCTGATGAATGTGAAGTAGTATTTCACTTTTATTAATTGTTTTTCCCATACTGTTGGCTATGATGAATGCTTAATCATGGATGACTCTTTGTGACCCCGTGGACTGTAGCCTGCCAGGCTCCTCTGTCCATGGGATTCTGCAGGTGAGAATATTGGAGTGGGTTGCCATTTCCTACTCTAGAGGATCTTCCCAACCCAGGGATCAAACCCTGTCTCTTGTGTCCCCTACATTGGCAGGCAGGTTCTTTACCACTGTGCCACCTGGGAAGCCCCTGGTAATTCACTACTGTTAATGAATTTGAGTATATCCTCATGTGTTTTGGTCAGTTGAGTGTGAATTGCCTTTTGCTCATTTTTTGCTATTGAGTTACCAGTTTGTAAGAGGTTTTCTAAAGAAATTGATAGATGTGTAGTAACCTAGGTTTTCTTGTATTATTTTATTACATTAGTTTTTACATTTATGTTTTTAATCATTGATTAAAATTTTCTGAAAGGTAAGTAGTTGTGCTACCAACATTATTAAAAATCCATCTTTATCCCACTGAACTTGATTTACCAAATTTCTTATATATAAACTTACATATCCTGAGATCTAATTCTGGTTACTTCTTACTGCAGCTAATGTAATACTGGTCTTTGTCTAAAACTTTAACAATACCACACTGATATGATTACTGTGGACTTATATATCTTTGTTTAAAGATATATAGATAGATCTTTTGTCAGTTGATAGTTAGCATTTTTTTAAGCAATAAAGCATTTTAAAATTAAGGTATGTACATTATTAGACATATGCAGTTGCATACTTAAGTACAGAATATGCACTGTGTGTCCTCCATGGCTAAGTTGTGTGTGACTCTCTGACTCCATGGACTGGAGCACCCCAGGCTCCCCTGTCCATGGGATTCTCCAGGCAAGAATACTGGAGTGGGTTGCCATTTCTTCCTCCAGAGGATCTTCCTGACCCAGGGATCGAACCCATGTCTCCTGCATTGTCAGGAAGATTCTTTACCACTGTGCCACCTGAGAAGCCCAGAATATGCACTGCTGCTGCTACAGCTAAGTCACGTCAGTCGTGTCCGACTCTGTGCGACCCCATAGACAGCAGCCCACCAGGCTCCCCTGTCCCTGGGATTCTCCCAGGCAAGAACACTGGAGTGGGTTGCCATTCCCTTCTCCAGTGCATGAAAGTGAAAAGTGAAAGTGAAGTCGCTCAGTTGTATCCAACCCTTAGCGACCCCATGGACTGCAGCCTACCAGGCTCCTCTGCCCATGGGATTTTCCAGGCAAGAGTACTGGAGTGGGTACCATTGCCTTCTCCAGAATATGTACTAGGAAACCAAAAAACTTCATGTGGCTCACTTTATTTCAGTGGCCTGGAACCAAAATCTGCAATCTCTGAGGTATGCCTGTTTCTAAAACAGCCGAGCAGTTTTTCCTCACCATCTGATTGTCTTTCTCAGGCTGCCATCCATCATCCTATAAAGCTATTAGTCTCATCCTAGAGAAACCAATTCCTAGAGATAAAGACATAACCTTGGGGAGGAACAGAGCAAAAGGAAATTTGGGGTTGTATCTTGTCTGATTCTTTAGTTGTGCAAAATAATGCAGCAAAAAGCTCCTTATTAACACTGAAGTTGATAGTGGTAATAGATAAGAATTTGTTAAACTGTACATTCTATTCTTAGGAAATGTTAACCCCATTGCTTCTGCAATCAGTTTAACAATTTTTATCTTTATTTTTGAAGAAATGTCATTTTGTACGTCCTGTTGTTGAAAAAAGAATGATGCTTCTCTGCAATGGCAAGCTAAGACTCAGCACAGTCCAACAGACTTTCGGCCTCTCTCTTGTTGAAATGCTGCATGGTAGGTAAAATTCAGAAGGCGACTCTACCCGACATCCCCTCCCTCAATTTTGTGACTGTCACTGGTGATGAAAATGAAGTGTACCAACCATTTAGTGATTCAGTAGACAGTTAAAAAGTATTATTAATTGTTATTGTATATCTAGGCCTGTTATAGGTGCCGAAACACACAGAAAATATGGGTTCTGCCCTTAAGGAACTTACAACCTAGTTGAAAAACATGAGTGCACACATGAAAAAACTAAATAGAGTTACAAAGCAATATGTAACAACTGCAGGAAATGACAGAAAACCTCATATATAGTAGTTGCATTAAAACATAAAAAGCATCGCAGAATATTTCTTTTGTGTGTGTGTCGGGTGCGGGTGGGGGGGCTCTGTGCACACACATTCTTTCATTTGTTTATTAATTTGGGGGCTACACCACATGCCATATGAGATCTGAGATCTTAGTTCCCCAGCTAGGGATTGAACCCTTGTCTGCTGCAGAGGAAGTCTTAGCCACTGGATGGCTAGGGAAGTTCCTATATTCTTTTTTTCAAAATATTCTTTGCCGTTGTGGTTTATCACAGAACACTGAATATAGTTCTCTGTGCTATACAGTAGGACCTTATTGTTTTCTTTCTTTTTGGGGGCCGCGCCTTGAAGCTTGTGGGGTTTCAGTTCCCCAACCAGGGATTGAACCCAGGCCACAGCAGTGACAGCCTGGAATCCTAACCACTGGGCCACCAGGAAACTCCCATAGAATATTTCTTAAAGGCATTGTCATTTTTTTTTTAATTTATTTTTTTTATTGAAGGATAATTCCTTTATAGAACTTTGTTGCTTTCTGTCAAACCTGTGAATCAGCCATAGGTATACATATATCCCCTCCCTGGAACCTCCCCCACCATCTCCCTCCCCATCCCACCCCTCTAGATTGATACAGAGCCCCCGTTTGAATTTCCTGAGCCATACAGCAAATTCCCGTTGGCTATCTATTTTACATATGGTAATGTAAGTTTCCATGTTACTCTTTCCATACATCTCACCCTCTCCTCCCCTCTCCCCATGTCCATAAGTCTCTTCTCTATGTCTGTTTAGGAGCTGTCATTTTAATATGCAGCAAACGTGCACATGAAGGACTCTCCTAGATGGCTTAGGACTGACTCATGCCTGTGTTCCATCTGATGGGCAACATGGTGGTTTTCTTATGCCTCAGTCTTCAGGACAGCCACACACTAAACATAAAGTTTTTTTTTTTTATTTCATTTTTTTTTCCTGCTAAACGTTTGTAGCATCAGCATTTTTCTATTTTGATACATGCATTTATGATATGACTTGATAACTGTAATTTTTACTGGGTTAATATTCTGTCTTGGATATACCATATTTTTTTTCCTTCCAGTTTTATTGAGATACAATTGACATACAGTGCTATAAAGTGTACAACATAACAATTTGACTTAGTACATCATGTAAGTTAGTGAACAGCCATCATCTCATATAGACAGAAAAACTTTTTCCTTGTGATGAGCAGTATTTACTCTCAGTATTTACTGAAATACCATATTTCAGTTTGCCTTGTTTTCTTTGACATTTAAGTGGTTTCCAATTTTTCATTATCATCAATAACACTAATAAAAACCTTTCTGTATTTTATACATTTTTGGAAAGTGTAGATTTTCAAAAGTGAAATTACAGGGTCACAGTAGACTCAAAAGAACCAGAAAAAGTCCAGGTATGTGTTATACCAGTGGTCCTAGGTTACCTCAGAACAAACTATTTAGGATTATCTGGGCATTTGTAGCCTGGCACTAGTTAGCTCAACCTCCTTGGGTGTCTAGAGGCTGGCATGGATCTCAAAAATATAGACGTTTCCTCCATAGAGTTGCTGTTGCCAGGTTTGCGTAGTTTCTGGAGAAACTACTAGATGGCATTAGAAAAGGTAGGGACACCATACACACCCCCTAACACCAGCATGCACACATGCACACACAAGCTCAAATACATGACACTGACCCCTTAATGCCTAGCCCGGGCGTTAATACCTGTCCCTTAGCTCTGCCTGTCACCCGTCATCAATATCCCATTCCTGCCATGTAACCTGACCCTCAGTTTCACCCGGCCCCTCCACCTCTGTAAAGTCTTGTGATGGTCAGGTTCAGGGTCATCAACTACTGCATTCTTTCTCTCAAAAAAGTTGTATTTGTGATATTTTTCTTTATTGAGTAAGACAGGATATCCTGAATTGCCTGTGTGTTTATTTTACTTTGCAGACTCCCACTGGATCCTTCTTTGTGCGGACAGTGAAGGCTTCGTCCCCTTAACTTTCACAGCCACACAGGAAATAATCATAAGAGATGGCAGGTCAGATGACTTCCAAAACTCTGCCTCAGAGCCTTGATAGCAGTCCCTCCCTTGGAGTCTTCAGTGATGGATTCCCCAAAGTGGAGATACCACCAGCTCTTCTGACTAAACTGGCAGTGTAGTCTGATACTATCAGCAGAGTATGTGCTGCACAGACGAGGCCATTACTAACAAGAGCTGTTTTCCAAGGTGGATGCTCCCCAGCTGGGATCTGCAGTGCCGCTGGGAGGTGAAGCGCTCGCCATGGCTGGCTCCGCCACTCTTCCCCCCAGGCTGCTGTTCCCTGCTCCGCAGCAGAGCCCAGTCTTTGTTAGATGGCTCAGAAAGCAGTTATTTATGTATTCATGACTGTGTGGTTTTGTCTAAGGGCAGAATTCCCGGCACAAAACAATATTATGGTGCCATATGGATTGTGTTTTGTGGTTTCTCTGAGGCTTTCTGTCCCTTGCCCAAAATGGCATTAAAGCTCTTAGAAGCACTTAAAAGGCACCTCAGGATTGTAATAGATCTTCTTCTTGGCTTCAAGTTGAGTGTGAGGAGCGCTGGAGAACATCTGCTCCAGTGTCTCTTTTACCCTAAATGAGCAGGAATGCACAGACCTCAAAGGAAAACGAAAAATTGATTCATTTCTGCTCCCAGGACTACCTCGAACAGGAAGTAGTTCTGATGTTGGATTTAAACCTAAGCCTGTCACTTCCCTAGAAAATTCTGGCTGACAGAAGTCCAGGAGCTCCTGAAATCTGGCTCTGGGCACATTTCAAATGATACTTAAAGTGCTTTGACTCCCTCTGGGCCCCACTGAAGCGGGTCCTGATGTTACTAGCACAGTGCCAAGCACAGGTGAGGCCTGTGGCAGGATTTTGTGCTGTCGTCACTCAGGATTTCTCCCTGAGAGGTTACTCATCTCCTATTTTGGGGATCCTAAAAAATGCCCTATTTTTCTCCCAGTAATCAACTCCCTTAATTTAAATTGCCACCTTAATTTGTCTATTTTTATGTTCTCCCCGTTCAAGTCTTGCAGGCCAGCATAGAATCTGTGAGAGAAAGTATTTCAGAAAGTTGAAGGTTACACTGACTCTGAGATAGTTTCTTATAATTATGGGCTAAAGCACCAGCTTAGCCTAGTGGAAAGAGCCCTGATCCCAGCTTCAGAAAGACTCACCACTTTTCAGAGTCATAAACTTCTGGCACTGCAGCGTAACGAATGGATTGATGTGTGACTAGTCAGAACACATCTGCAGGTACGTTCTTTCAGCCGTAGGAGCTCAGATGCATAGGAGCACAAATGCCTCTTCCTCTTTTCTTTTAAAGTCATCTGGAAAGATCTTATACCCTTGAGGACTCCTGTCTGCTAGTTTATGAAGATGGAGCAGGGATAGGGAAGAGGCGAGAGCCACTTTGCGGTTGAAATGCATTAGAGGAGGAGACCAGTGGCTGAGGACAGCCTGAGGCCTGGCTCCATTTTCGAAGGAAGCGTCTGGTGGAGTGAAACCTCACAACTGTGAAGCCTCAAGATGGGGCCTGGGGGACCTGATAGCAAAATCTGTATAGGTGCCCCAGAGTGTACGCTACAGTCATTTCGCTGGTCAGAATCCTGTGGATGAGTCTTCAATAAAATCACTAATGGTTGTTGCAGCTGTTGTGAATGTTTTTGTTTTTTAAGTTTATTTATTTTTGTGTGCATTGGGTGGCATGCAGAATTTCCAGACCAAGGATTGAACTTAAGTCCTCTGCATTGGAAGCGAAGAGTGCCAACCACTAGACCACCAGGAGAATCCTGTTGTGAATGGTTTTTTTGTGTGGGTGTATGTGTGTGAATATTTTGATATTTACTTTGTGATTGTTTCTGGTTTAGAGGAATGTTCTTGATTTTTACATATGTTGTCTTCATATTTCTTCTGGTGGACAGTCCAGGATATAAATTATTTCTTTCCAACAAATCTGATCCCATGACAGCTCTCATACAAAACATGTTTCCCTGGTCTCTACTGTATATAATCATTGAAATAAATAAAAGATAATCCAATATTTGTTGGTTTGGGGAGAGAAGGAAACAGGGAGAGAAGAGCTAAATACTTTGAATTATTGTTTAATGTTATATTGAGAATATTGTACATAGAAACATTACTTACAAATCTCATTTTGTGCCCAAATTTAAAAAATTTTTGTATGGTATTATTTAATAAGTGCAATATATGTAAAGAATAAGAAGGCATAGTAATAAAGTGAATCACCTATCCCTAATTTAAGAACCAGAACATTACTAGGAACCATTCAAGCTCCCTATGTATCCTTCCTGGATCCTTCTCCAGAGAAGTAACTCCACCCCAGGTGCTTATCTCTTGATTGTTGTAAATTATCATTTCTTCTTTTCTATTTTTTATTTTATGTTTTTAGCTGCACCATGGGGCTTGGGGGATCTTAATTCCCAGACCAGGGATTGAACCCAGGCCACTGTAATGAAAGCACCAAGTCCAAAGCACTGGACCACCAGGAACCTCCCTCTTTTTATGTATTTATTTTTGGTTGTACTGGGTCTTCACTGCTACATGCAGGGTTTTTCTATTTGTGCTGAGCAGGGGCTACTCTCTAGTTCTGGGGTGAAAGCTTCTCATTGCGGTGGCTTCTCGTTGCGAGGCAGAAGTTCTAGGCACACAGGCTCAGTAGCTGCAGTACACAGGCTTAATTGCCTCGGGGCATGTGGGATCCTCCTGGATCAGGGATTGAACCCATGTCCCTGCATTGGCAGGAAGACTCCCAACCACGGGATGACCAAGGAAGTCCCAACTTCTACCACTTGATAATGGTAGAACCCACACGTTGCAACACTTTTCCCTCACTTAATACATACTTGGTATATATGGGAAATGGGTTGGTGGAGTAAATGGGAGAGAAAAGAGACTAAGGAGAGACCAAGTTAGGGATTTTGGTGACTGGATAGATGCTGACATAAATTTACCTAAAATGGAGGAGGCAGAACAAGTGTGGGGAGGACGTGTGATGTTTTAACTGCCTGGAGGACACTGACGTGGGCATCTGATCTCCAATTCTGGGTGCAAAACCATTTCTTCCATTTCTAACTGCTCTTAGGCAAGTTGCTTAATTCACTAGTCTATTTTCTCACCTGAAAATGAGATAATACCTGCTTCATAGGGTTGTCATGAAGAAGAAATGGAATTATACCTTTCAGGCAGCCCATGATCGCCTCGCATCTCCAAGATCCAACACTTGACCCCCAGCAGTGGCCCCGACTGCTGTTCTTGTACAGTGCAGCTCTCCTCGGTTTCCTAGGAGACTGCACTCCCGGGAAATAGAGGTGACATCAAATGTAGCACAAGCTTCTGATCCCACCTGCATTGCCCAGGTTTCCAAAGCACCGCATGACCACATGGGAGAAACTGCCTTCTTGTACCTTACTGTTTCCACATGGCCAGTGACTGTCCAGTGTTAAGAAACTGTTCTGGGGACTTTCTTGGTGGTCCAGTGGTTAAGAATCCACCTTTCAATGCAGGGTACTCACGATTGATCCATGGTCAGGGAACTAGGATCCCAGCTAAGAACTTAGTTGCCGAGGGGTAGCTAAGCCCGCCAACCCAACAAAGACAGTGCAGCCAAAAGAAAAACAAGCAAGCAAACAAAAACCTGTTCTATAGGTGTGTGTGAGTGTGCAATGTGTGACATATGTGTGTGCTGTATGTGTCTGTGCAGAGCAGGGGGTGAACAGAGTTTCCTATCAGCCCCCTCCCGAATCAGGAAGAGAGGCTGAGCCCAGCTCTTTCTCTGGAGCCCTGTGACCTCAAGGATCAGATGCCCTTGTCAGTGTCACATGGCCAGAAAGCTCAGGCATCAGACAGACCGGGTCACACTCTGCACTCTCTTTGAGGTCAGGTTCCTTCTTGGAACTTGGGAACTTGGGACTTGGGAAGTGTAAAACATTTGTCGTTGTTCGGCCGCTCAGTCATGTCCAACTGCAACTCCATGGACTGTAGCATGGCAGGCTCCTCTGTCCACTGTCTCCTGGCGTTGGCTCAAATTCATGTCCATTGAGTCAGTGAAGCACTCCACTCCAGTATTCTTGCCTGGAGAACCCCATGGACAGTACGAAAAGACAGCATTTGTAGAGGAAGCCGAATGCTTTAAGCTCTGAGGAACACTATCTGAGTGTGTCTGAGCTCTGACTCTTAGATCTTCAATCTCATCTCATACTTAAGAGGCAGCCAGAGGGCTAAAGAGGAAGTGGAAGGGGGCCTAGTCCTGGGCAGTGGGCTTGGGAAGGGTAGAACTGGGGGTGGGGGAGGAAGGTGGGGGGCAGATCTCACTTCCTGGTCCCCCTATGGGTACCCAGGCTTCTCTAGGAACACTTGCTGGGGCATCAGGGCCCCATGGGTTCCCCAGCTCCTCCCCAGGCCCCAAACCCAAACAAGCTACCATGGTCTGCTGCCCTGGCCGATGGCCTCAACTTCTTGTCTCCTCCCACAGGGAACCTGTGGTCTGAGGAACTGCGGATATTCTGGGACACATGGTTGAGGAGACATGGCCAGTTTCGGTGACATTAGGCACCCTCCCCTTCCCTCCTTGGGACAGATTTCCCAGGAGGTGGGATGAGCAGGCTGGCCCCAGTCACATTTTACAGACTCAAACAGATCTTCCCAGGTGGTTCAGCAGTAAAGAATCTGCCTGCCAATGCAGCAGATGTCAGAGACATGGGTTCACTCCCTGGGTTGGGAATATCCCCTGGTGTAGGAAGTGTCAACCCACTCCACTCTTTTGCCTGGGAAATCCCATGGACAGAGGAGACTCGTGGGGTCGCAAAGAGTCGGACACGACTGAACACACGCGCAAGCAAGCAAGTAGAAGGTAAACCCTTTGTTTCTGAAAAAATAAACCTTAGTGGATCTTTCTTCCCCAAAGACGTGGTGGCCTCTAGAAAATAGTGGTTCCTGTGATTTCATAAGATGAACTTTCAGAAAAGTTTTCCCACAAAAATAACTTTTGTTCATAAAAATGATTGATCCGTGGTGGCTCAGTATCAGTCTGTGACCACTTCTAGAAACAGTGTCATCAGCTGAGCTGTACAAGGGGAAAGGTCTTGAGAAACACCTCGTGCCCTCTTCAACCTGTCCCCACTGCTGGCCCAATCCGCTCCCTCTGGGGTCTGCTGACCTCTCTGGCTGCATCTGTGTATCTCTCCACCTGGATATCCCAGCATGTCCCTCTGTCCCTGCTCTGCCCATTCACATGCTATCTGTCAGCCTCTCCATTAGATGACCACTGGACCATCAGGAGAAACAAGAATTCTGTGTGTCTGTCTTGTCAAGTAGCTTTGCCATCTAAACAGGTTGGTGGGCCTGGTGCTCCCACAGAAGTCTGCAGACCAGGCTGGTAGGGGATTCCTTTTTCCTGGAATAGCTGCTACAGGAATGCTTTCCAGGTCACATGTTGCCCAGAGCTGGGTAGTCAGCGGCACTGGCCTCTCTGAGATGTCCTGAGGTCAACGGGTAAGACATGAAAGGTGGAGCTCAGGCCACTCCCTTCAGGAGAGTCACTGAAGACTCCACATCCCTGGGGAAAAGACAGGTTGTGTGTAAATGGTGAGGCGGGGGTGCCAAAGGGCTAAAAAGGGGGGCCTGGAGCCCAGAAGATGCTGCTCCTGATGTGCTGGCTCACAGGGTCTCAAATTCAAGCCAGAGTGTAGCTGGTCCTCCTGCAGGAAACAGAAGAGAAGTCAGAGAGGAGGGTGAGGGTGGGCAGAGGTCAGGGGAGTGTCAGTGGCTGCTCCTTGTCTCCTGAGCAACTCCTCTCCTGCTCAACCCTCAGAACGAAGCTACAGCCCTGTTCCTCCAGGTCCTACCCATGTGTCATTCCCCAAACACAGGGCATGATCTCAGTATGAGGGGCTGGAGTCCCAGGCTGTCCCTACTGTGCAGTGCGGGATCCATGATGGAGCCACTTCCTGGCCTATCCTGTGTGGGCCTCTGCCTGTACACGGGCTCTTGTTTGTAAGTTTTTGAGCATGTGCAAAAATGTGGGCACAGCTTGTGACTGTCTGCTTGACCAGAAGTGTTGACACTGCAGTGCCTGCTTGGACTTTGGCTCTGGGCTGAGCTCCTGGGACACAAAAATGAAGAAAACAGCCCCCTCAGCCATCAAGGGCCCCACAGTCTACTGTGAAAGCCAGGCAGTGAGCAGATCATGCCCAGGGCAGTGGGGTCTGTGCTTCCAAGTGGTAAGAACAAGGTGAGAGAGCGGCTCAGGGCAGCTGGTGTGGGAGGAGTGGAAGATGACCCTGGGGTTTCAGCACCCAGGCTGGAAGGTTCTTTGTGGTGCAACAAGAGCCAAGATTGGAGAACAAAGATGAATTCAGTTTGGGGCTCATTAAGATGGACTGACAGCCCTTTCCCAGTGGTACAGTGGATAAGAATCTGCCTACCAATACAGGGGACATGGCTTCGATCCCTGGTCTGGGAAGACTCCACTTGCCACAGAGCAACTAAGCCCGTGGACCACAGCTAATGAACCTGGGCTCTAGATCCCGGGAGCCACAACTGCTGAAGCCCTCGCACCCTAGAGCCCATGCTCTGCAACAAGAGAAGCCACCACAATGAGAAACCCAAGCACCTCAACTAGAGAGCTGCCCCTGCTCACTGCAACTAGAAAAAGCCCACGTGGCAAAGAAGACCCGGTGCAGCCAAAAATAAATTAAAAAAAAAAGACTGCCATGCTTGTGGCACATCAGGTCCACATGAGAACTGTGCACATCTGTGCCCTAGGTGCCCTGCGCTGTGTACCCATGAGCACGAGGTGCCTACCTCCCCAGGGAGCGGGAGTTGGCCTGTCTTGGCACCTTGGGAGTGGGGCCGACCATGAGGATGCAGAGACCAATGAGGATCATGCTGGTGGGCACAGCACCGATGAGGACCTTGAGGGTCACCACCACCTGCTCCGACTGCCTGCAGGCTCCTGACTCGTACCCTGCGAAGCTGGAGAAGCCCCCACCCTGAGCATCCAGCTCAGAGCCTCCTGATGGAAGGGTCCCAGGTGCCCAACCCCCACCCTATCCTGAAACTTGGATTTGTTTTCTGGCCAAATAAGTCTAACTAGGGAGGAAGGGAGTGTGAGGGAACAGGCAGACTGGGGAGGAGTTCAGAGAGAGCTGTGAATGAGGGGAGTAGAGGTTTCAGAAGGGGTATAGCTGCTGAGACCTGTACTCCTTCCGGTCATGTGCACAGAGAAAGCTGAGGTGGGGGTTCCCACACACTCCCCAGACTCGTGGGTGGCCCCGGGCTGGCTTGGGTTGGGGACTTTGCCCTTTGCTTCCCACGTCACTTGTCTTTTGTGCCTCTGGGACAGCCCAATTCTGGGACTCACTCCAGGCTGAGAGTGGAGATGCCCAGGGCGCCTGCTCCTGAAAGCTTGGTGAAGAAGACGTAGGATGAGTAGAAGATGGTCTCCAGGCCTGGGCCATGCTGGTGCTGCAGCTGGAAGTCATCGACCACGTCTGGAAGCATGGACCTGGGGGCAGGGGCTGCAGAATTATGTCTTTTATCTCTTCGGGAGCTGTCAAACTGAGGGCTTTTTGGGGACAAGGACTGAGTCAGATTCACCCCTGAGTCCCTGCTGCCCAGCACCAGGACTGGTCCAAAGAAAGTCAGGCAGTAAAAGTGCTTGTACTTCCCTGGTGACTCAGACAGTAAAAAATCTGCCTGCAGTGTGGGAGACCCAGGTTTAATCCCTGGGTGGGAAGATCCTCTGGAGAAGGGATAGGCTACCCACTCCAGTATTCTTGGGCTTCCCTGGTGGCTCAGATGGTAAAGAATCCATCTGCAATGTGGGAGACCTGGGTTCAATCCTTGGGTTGGGAAGATACCTGGAAGGGGGCATGGCAACCCACTCCAGTATTCTTGTCTGGAGATTCCCATGGACAGAGGAACCTGGCAGGCTACAGTCCATGGGGTCTTATAAGAGGCAGACACAACTGAGTGACTAACATTTTCACTTTTTCCCCAACACACTCATTCCCCCGAAAGGGGGAGAGCCTGTCCCCAGGGGAGGCCTGGGACCGCAGGTTGAGATGAAGGGGGGATACCCACTGGGAAGGGTGGGAGGCCCCTACTCCTCATGCCCCTCACCCGGCCTACCAGGGTAGCAGCAAGGACACAGCGATGCTCAGGCCAGACACAAAGGCCACGACATATGCCACAGGCACCATGGGCACAGCAGCCAGCAGGATTGCAAAGGGCACCATCGCCTAGGGAGACAGACACGCTGGCGCCTCCTCTGCTTGTACCCCTGCCCCGCACACACTCATAGCTGCTCTTAGATTCACGCACTCACCAGTCCTTACTGATGCCCTCTGAGCCTGGCGCCGGGCTAGACACGGAGGACACGAGAACACACTGCCCCCTCAACACCACCCCAGGCCTGGCTTCCTGCCTCACTCACACAGATCCCGAGGGCCGACATCCTCTTCCCAAATCGCTGCAGAACCCACTCCCACATCGGGGTGCTCAGCACTGCTGAGACCTGTGAACAGACAGAATCGTCATAGCTCAGGACGCCCTGCCGGGACCTCTGCGAGATTCTCAAATGCTCAGCTTTTAAGTGGGACACCCAACATTGACCTTGTCCTTGGTTGGAACCAGTGGCTGAGCTTTACGAACTTTATGACCCTGACCCCAATTCCACCCTCTACTGAAATGGTGGCACTAGTGGTAAAGAACCCACCTGCCAATGCAGGAGACATAAGAGGTGTGGGTTTGATCCCTGGGTTGGGAAGATCCCCTGGAGAAGGAAATGGCAACCCACTCCAGTATTCTTGCCTGGAGAATCCCATGGTCAGAGGAGCCCGGTGGGCTACAGTCCATAGGGTTGCAAAAAATTGGACACGATTGAATCATCTTAGCAAAAAGCCCAAGCAGAATCCAAAATACTGACCACCAGAACTCCATCACACGGGTCATGTCAAGGACCACACAGCCCTGACTCAGGCCTCTCGCCTCTACCGCCCCATGTCCCCTCACCAGGATGGTCAGCACCATGCCCTGGACGTGGTCTTGAAGCTGGGAGGCATGTGTACAGAACAGGACCAGGTAGCTCTGCTCCACCTGAGGAGTCGACAGGAAGTAGGCGTGTACAGGAAATGGCAGAAACGTGGAAATCAAGGGCAAGGCTGAGGTCTTGAGTCGGGCCTTCCCTTTGGGCCTCCAAGCTCTGGTTTCTGCCACCATCATGCAATCCCTTCCCCAACAATGGAGTTTTATTGCAACACAGGCTTAAACCCTATTCCTAGTCTCCCCCAGCACAGCTGAGATGGATGGACTTTACCACTCCAGATACTTCCTGGTGTCTGGGCCCTGACCCTCCCCAGTCCCACTAGATCTAGGTAGGTTTCTCTCCTCCCAGCATCAGCCTTGCCAAGCCCTTGCCGGCCACTGGCTTCCCTGTGGTGTGGTGGAGACGAGAGACTAACCTGAACCTATGCAAGCTCAGTATGGCCAGAGCCCAGCCAGGGGGGTTCAGCCTGGCCAGACATACCTGAACAGCTGCTGAGATGAAGAGGAAGGAGACGACCAGCTTCAGATAGGGCCGATGCCGGACTGTGAGACCCAGCCCAGCCAGGAAGCCCAGGCCCTGGCCGGATGCTGGGGTGGAGGGGTCTGTAACATTGGAAAGGGACATCTTGGCTTGGTGGAGTTCAAAATCAAAACTCATGCCCAAGAGGAGTGACCAGCTTCTGCTTCCACACTCTGTAGCCCTGTACCTACCTGATTGCTCCTTCACCCCCAGGTAGAGCAAAGTACTGCACACTGGGTAAGTCAAAGCAACCACAGCAGCTGCAATGAAGTAGAGACGAGTCTGTGGACAGGACAGAACAGTGGGGGTGATGACTCCAACCCATGGAGGTGGGGATACCCAGGGGCCTGGCAGGAGTGCCTCCCAGTGGGAGCAGAAGAGCCCTCAATTCCAAGGATGCTAGGTGCTCTTCCTCTCCATCAGCCCACAGGAGGGGGAGATCTAAGGGACCAGAATGGTCCTTCCGCTGACCCTGTGCCTCCTGTGGGCATTCATGTAACCACGAGTCAAATCCCTCCCTCCCTCTCTGTCATTTTTTTTAAGCAAACATTCATTGCTTCTGTCTTCGGTGTGCTAGACCCTGAGGTTACAGTGATGAATAAGTGACCCTGTGCATC
This sequence comes from Budorcas taxicolor, assembly GCF_023091745.1. Classification (NCBI taxonomy): domain Eukaryota; kingdom Metazoa; phylum Chordata; class Mammalia; order Artiodactyla; family Bovidae; genus Budorcas; species Budorcas taxicolor. Next base: position 134,490,885 of record NC_068920.1, read on the forward strand.
CACAGTAAGGGGCTTGGGGTGAGGGGGAGACAGATCCATGAACAGTTACAGTGTGATGTACGATGACACAGAAAATGTCGAAAACAGAAACGGTACCATCAAACATTCAGAGGAAGACACACATGGAATAAAATACATATAAGGCCTGCATGGGAGTAACAGTCACCCAGTTCAGGATAGGGGTTGCCTCTGGTGGGGGAGGAAGGAGGGAGATGCAGAGCTTCACCGGTATGAGGGGTCCCACATTCAGAAAGCGCTACACTTGGGAGTTAATGCTCTGCTCTCTTGAAATTCGGGACGGTTTTATCTATGAATTTGTGTTTTGTACGTGAAGTCTATGGGACAGCAGAACTGGAACTAGCAAGAGGCTCCTGGATGCTTCTCACCGTGGCTCACAGCCTCATGTGAGCCATGAGGACATGAAGGAGGGCAGGTTTTCAGCTTCCTACTCCCCACTTCTTGCCATCCTATGTCCTACCTGGCCTCCTGGTCTCCCACCCAAGGGGAGCTCCTCAACCCTGCTCCCAATTTCTACCCTCTGTTCCACTATCCTCACCTAGACAGTGACCCAGAAGCTTTGGGGAGCAGCCTTGTAGAGGCTTCTTGGTGGCTCAGATAATGAAGAATCTGCCTACAATGCAGGAGACTTGAGTTTGAGCCCTGCATCAGGAAGATCCCCTGGAGAAGGGAATAGCAATCCACTCCAGTATTCTTGCCTGGAGAATCCCATGGACAGAGGAGCCTGGGCTATTGTCTATGGGGTTGCAAAGAGCTGGACATGACTGAGCAACTTTGACTCTCAGTTTTCTTTTGAGTGGGGCGGGGGGCTCTGGGCTTGGAAGCAGGGAAGGTAAATCTGCAGGCCACAACCCCTCTGATCCTGGGCTAGTAGCACCATGATGGGCTTTGAGGGCAACGGGGCATAGCCTCTCACCTACCCAGATCCAGGCAATCCCTTGACTGGGGCAGTGGGCCATGGGAAGGGGAGATTGACTGCCTGCTCTCTGGGGCCCTACAGCTTCATTTCACACTGTATGGAGGCACATTCTGTAGCTGGGCTGCAGATGGCCTGGGGATCTCTACACAGGACTTCATTGTAATGTTTTCTTACAGGCAGTGAACTGTGGGTACATGATGCTGGCACTATTCTCATAACATTAATTCTCAGATGTTGGTGGAGATCAGTGATGTCATTTGCTGAAGAAGAGGGGGAATAGAAGATGCACTTGACAGATGAATAGATGAACATCTCCTAATTGCTGAAAAGGGAACGGCTTTGAGGGGAGAGGAAGGGGTACCGCTCCAGGTTTCCCCTCTCCTTTCACACTGTGGGTGGGGTTGGGGGGACACCTGTTCAGGGCTGCGTGGCACTGCTCATAGGATGGGTTTTGCCCAGAGCTCTGCCAGGACACTAAACCCTTCTGCTGTCTCTCTCCTGCCCCTGCTGGCGGCCCCTCCCCGCCCTGCCCCTTCTCTGGGGTCCACATCCTCCACTCCAGATGACCTGCTGGCCTGTTGTTCGGCTCCACGTTTAGAAGGCGCCCAGCAGGAGAAGCAGATTTAGCGGGAGGATGGGGAACATGGGCTCAGCACAAGGAGCAGGGAAGGAATGCAAGAGCCTGCTGGGCAGGGCTGAGCCCCCAAACAACCACGAAGAGACCTGGCGGAGACCTGTTCCTTGAAGAAGGAGGTGACCTGGAAGCGGGGGCCCCAGGGGCTCTGGGCAGCCTGGACACTCACCGCATTGGGGGAAACAGCCACTTCCCCTGGGAGGACGTCCTCCTTGCACCTGTGGGACCCGTGGGCACCAGACACGATGAGTCCGTGGATGGTGGCTCCCATCAGCGTCCCCGCCATCTCCAAGGTCATCCCTGGGACACAGCATGCGGCAAGGTGACTGAACTCCTGGGGCTGGGCCAGAGCTAACCCCTCCCACCCAACTGCACGCCTGCCTGCACTCACGGTACGCGGTGGCTGAGTCCCGCTCCTTGGGGTTGGGGGTCAGGAGCATGGTCAGCGCCGTGTAGGGCACCTGGACAAACTGCAGGACCAGGCAGAGCTTAGGACAGTGCCCACTGCCAGGCGGCCAACCCAGGTCAGCAGCTTCCCCAGGCCAGGCCCGTGCCAGGCTGGCATGTCGCCACAGATCCCCTCAACCTGCAGTTAGGGGCTAAGGAGCAGGAGGGGCATCTGGCCTAGAGCCCACAAGAAAAGCTAACAGCCAGTTACCACCTGGTGAGCAGGTGGGCAGTGGACACTCCCCAGCACACACACACACTTCAGGGAGGCCTCCTGCCGGCATGGGATTCCAGGAGTCCAGACCCAGGGAGGGGCCCACCTGCTTACCGTGGCCAGGGCCTGGAACAGGCAGTAGAGGGTCGTGTACCAAAGGCCTCGCAAGGTGGTGAAGGGGGGCAAGAACCACAGGAAGAAGTAGGCCAGGGCAACGAAGGGTGTGCAGCCCAGCACCCTGCGGAGGCACAGCCCGGTGGGGCGCCCTGCAGCACCAGGACAGGGGGTCCCCAGGGGCCTGGAGCAACCTCACCTGGCCCTCGGCCCCAGAGGAGCCCTGGTCTGGGGCTCAGGGTGGGAGCCACGGAGGGGGAGAGGTTGCTGAGGGGATGAGGAGGTCCCTGGGAGTGGAGGCTGGGGCCCTTAGGGGCTGTGTGCGTGCACGCTAAGTCACTCCAGTCATGTCCAACTCTTTGCCACCCTATGGACTATAGCCCGCCAGGCTCCTCTGTCCATTCTCTAGGCAAGGATACTGGAGTGGGTCTCCATGCCCTCCTCCAGCGGATCTTCCCGACCCAGTGATCAAACCCCTATCTCTTACATCTCCTGCATTGGGAGGCAAGTTCTTTACCATTAGTGTCACCTGGGTTGGGTGGCGCCATTCCCTGTACCCAGGAAAGTCTTATCTCCTCTGTGAGAATTTCCAAGCCATCCAGCCCTGCCTGGCTGCACTCCGAGCCCCCTGGGGCCAGGCCTGCGACTCTTGTCCAGCTCTGTGCCACCCAGTGAGGGAGAGGTCCCTGAACACCCACATGACTCACTCAGACCCATTCCATTCCTGCCACCTACTGTCCAGACCTGACCTCTAGCCACTAAGAAGCAGCTGTGACAAGTGTGGAGATTTCAAGCCAGGGGTGGGTGCCAGGATCCTAAGGACCGTGGGGTGCTCACCAGGGCATGAGTCGTCCAGAACCTGTCCTCCTGCTTCTGTTGATGAGAAACCCAGCCAAAGGGTCTGCAGCTGCCCCAGACACCTTCCCTCCAAACAGGACCAGTGACACCTGGGCAGCAGGGATCTGAAAGGGACAGAGGAGGGGACAGCAAAGGCCCTGCACAGTCAGCGAGGGTGTCTGGACCTGCCGGCCAATCAGGAGAAAGACCCTGGAAACTGGCAGGGCCATAGTCACGCTGTAGAGGTCTATTCAGTCCCTCCCCCAGGACAGGAATCCAGACGGCTCTGAGGATATCTGTGCACCAGTGGAGAAGGGATGGGGGGACAAGGAGAGGGGAACAGGTGCACACTAGCACATTCCTGTTATATTTATACCCAGTCACTTTGGGAGAAGACTTGAGAGACCCTCCCCTGAGGTGGCTCAGTGCGAGAAGGGTGCACTGAAGCTGACAGTCAGAGGCAGAGCTTGTGTTTTACAATGAAAATGGTTTATTGATTTTTCTGATTACATGAGGTGATAACACTCATTACACACACATTCAAACAGTTCAGAAAAATATTACACAAAGCTCATCTGAAATTCCACCATCCTGAGACAACTGCCAGGAGCATTTTGATCGTTCTTTCCTCCATTTCCTTATGTGCATTTGTGAATTATAATTTTATACAAATGGGATATTGGTGTCATTTAAAAAATCATGGAAGATAAGTAAATAATAGATACTTTATTAAAAATTTTTGTTTATCCTCTATCCTCCATCAGTCCCTCCTATCACCAACATTAACATACTTTTGGATGGATGTACTTTTGGAATATACTTTCTCCATGCTCATTCTTTAATCATGTTGTTGTTCAGTTGCTAACTGGTATCTGACTCTGCGGCCCCATGGACTGCAGCAGGCCAGGCTTCCCTGTTCTTCACTATCTCCCAGAATTTGCTCAAACTCATGTCCATTGAGTCAGTGATGCTACTCAACCATCTCCTTATACCTGTGTACTCATATATATAGGGCATGTTTTTGTTTTGTTCAAATGGGATCTTTTATATGTATACCCTTCTCTAAAAATAATTTTTCTCACTTGACAGTGCATCATGGAAATTCTTGGGCATCAACTGGTATAGATCTAATTCATTCTTTTGAGTGACTACACATTACTCCATCATGTGGACATAGTCCAACTTACTGTTGAACTACTTCTACATTTGGGGGCATTTGTGTTGTTTCCCATTCTTCTACTACAAACAACCTGCAAATAAACATCTTTCAGGAGGTTGCCCTCAACAGCATTTGGTTTTTCTCAGCCTTGGGTCAGAAGTGCCATTTACCAAGGATTGTGGTGGTGGAAGTAAAGGCAGGTTGAAAGGACCAGACACCAGACATGGGAGTAGGGGGCCCCAAAGCTGCTGCCCACACTCACCTGTGCCACATCGAGCAGGAAAAGTTGCAGGTAAAAGGCTATGGCGCTGGAGGCCACCTGGTTGGGAACCCCTCCAATGCCATAGCACAACTTCCTATAGAATGAGAGGTGACCAGCTCCGCTGTCCTGGGGGAGACACAGAAGCTCAGCCCCCACAGGCACCAACCACTCCCTCCAGCCCCCTGACTTCCAAAAGTATCCTGCCCTGTCTTGAGGGCTGTTCCAGCAACTTCTCAGTCCTAATTGCTCTCAATTTATCTTAAAAGAAGTGAGACAGGACTTCTCTGGTGGTCCAATGGTTGAGAATCTGCCTGCCAATGCAGGGAAAAGGGGTTTGATCTCTGGTCCAGGAAGATTCCACCTCCCTTAGGGCAATTAAGCCTGTGAGCCACAACTACTGAGCCTGCGCTTTTCAACAAGAGAAGCCACCGCAGTGAGAAGCCCATGCACAGCAACAAAGAGTAGCCCCTGCTCGCTGCAACCGGAGAAAGCCAGAGCACAGCAGCGAAGACCCAGTGCAGTCAACAACAAACAAACATACAAAAAAGAAATGCGACAAAAAGGCGGGGGGTGGGGGGCAGAGGGGAGGAAAAAAAAACCCTGAACCGTGACTTCTAAGCATTTCCAGGGGGCAGTTTTTCCTTATATTCCCCCCTCCCCCAGTGCTTTCTGCTGCAGTCTGTTTTATTAGTCAGCAAACTAGAGTGAATTGGGAGGGTCAGGCGGCCCCTAACCTTGCCACGAACTTCCTGTGTGTGCCTTTGAATAAATCACGTTATCTCTCTAAGCCTCATCTGTTGATTGGGATATTCCTGCCAACTTCGAGGGATGTTTTGATGATCAAAAGAGGCCATGGCTCTGGGAGCTGATTGTTAAATGTTCAGGACTTTTGCAAGCCAGTTGTTTAACCACTGGCAGGCTGAAATCAGCCACGGGGAGAGTATTTACACCACAGAAATCAGTAAACAACAAACATGAGAGCAAAAATGAAGTAAAGGTTACATGTATACCCACACACATATATTTGGGGAGATATATATATATATCCCTAAGCATTCAGGGAACTCCAGACTCATAATTAGACTGTCTACTCACAGCCCCATATGGTTGCCAAACAGGCATTCCAGCTTAGCATGGTCAAAACACAGCTCCTGATTTCCATCCCATTGTTTTAATCTCCTAACTCTACTGTCCTTATTCTATCAAATGGCCCCAATGTTCACTCAGCAGCTCAGGCCACAAACCTAGGTGTCATCCTTGATTCCTCCTTCCCAATTTCCCCGTCTAATCTATTAGTGAGAGTCTAAGTGGCTTCCAACTTAAGTGGCTTCTCATTCCCTACTATCCACTTTCTGTCCAGTAGTCAAAGTGATCTTTTCATAACATAAATCAGATTGCGTCTCTTCTCTGGTGAAAACCCCCCAACAACTTACCATTACAGTTTGAATAAAACTCCAAGTCCTTCCCATATAGCCTACAGGAGCCCACCCAATCAGCTGTCACTCCTTTTCCCACCTTACTTCAGATAGCTCTCCTCAACCACGGTAGCCTCCATCCTGTTGCTCAACATGACCTTGTCTGTTACTGCCTCAGGGCCTTTGGACTTCCTGTCCCTTCTGTCTGGACAGCTCTTCCTCCAGGTCTTTGCAAGAGCTGACTTCTTGCCATTCAGGCTGAAGCCTAAATGTCATCTCTTTAGAGGGGCCTTCACTGATCACCCAAATTTCTCTCAGTTGTACTCACTACAGAATATATTCATATTTATTTCCTGCCTCTCCCCACCAGCACGTAAACTCTCTGAAAGTGTGAACTACATAACTTTTATTCACCACCATGTCCCCAGTACCTAGAAAAATGCTGGGCATGTAGATACTCAATATATATTTGTTGAAAGAATAAGTGACATGAAGATGCTGTGTAAGGTGCTATTTCTCCCAAAGATGTTGGGAATCGTTCTTTTTCATCTTTTGCCTGGGGATGGGAGGAGGAGTGGAGAGGTCTATGGCTTCACCCAGTTAGGTATCTAGCCAGACACCCCAAAAGGACTCTTTAGAAAGGAAGGTCTTCCCAGATAAGGGTTTATCAAATCCTCTGCACTCTTCCTACCCACACACGAGGCAGGATGTGGTCTCTTCTGACATTTTTGTGAACAATATTTCAACTTCCAGAAAATTTAACACCAGGCAGAATCCAACATGATAGCCCCTCCTCCCCATTCCCCGACCCCTCCATAAAGGGATTCTGGTTTCCTCCGAAAGGTACTTGAAAATTAAAAAAAATCTAGGTATATGATTCAGTCTTGGAATCTTGAGGAATACTGCTTTACCTACTCAAATCATAAGCCCTTCACAGTCAACTGAGGACACGTTTCAGTTAGGCAAACTTGACAAATTTGAATGCGAATTCTCCGTCTGCCATTTCTAGCTGTGTAACCCAGGACAAGGTACTTAGTATGGCTAAGCTTCATCACGTGTACAATGGGGGTAATACACCTCCTAGAGTTGTTATGAAAATAAAATGCTAGTGTTTCATGGCTAATGTTTCCTCCCTAACAATTCACGTCATCCTGAGTTTTTAAAGTTCCCTGGGAAATGAGAGTCCCCGGAGAGCCTCTTGATCTTGCTTTCTGTCTTGGAACCCACTACCTTTTGCTCGGACGGGCTTGGAGGGGAAGCGCGGAGTCGGCATAGGGAACTGAGGCAGCGAAGCCAAGCCAGGGACAGAATGAAGGTGCAGCACAGAGTGGGCAGTGGATTCCGCATCCAGCAGCAAGCTCAGAAGTCCTAAGTCCTCTCCAGCTCAGCCGCCCTGAATGACACATGCCTTGGCCCTATCCGGGGGGTGGGGGGGAGGGGAGGCAGAGGGGCTGAGGCGGCCCCTGGATTCCCACCTGCCCTCCACCCTCACTTCGGAGCCTGGTTACCAGGAAGGGCTCTGCGTGAGGTCTTCGCTAGGAGAGTCTGGTGCCTGGAGGGAGCCAGGTTTGAGAGGGCGGCCAAGCCCATAGCTCCTACCTGGAGACTGGGGAAGGCGGGCCCAATTAGAAGTTCTACCCGCCCGGGGTTCCAGACTTCGGGATGACCTGGCGGGTGGTGGACAAGAGCCCTAGACTGGCCCTGTTTGACTAGTCGAAGGAATCAGCGGCCTTCTGCACTTGTCTAGGACTCAGTTTCCCATCTCTTTGGGGCTCCAGAATAACCCCAGCCTCCCCGCTCCGCTGTCAACTGTCAAACCCCAGCCGGGGCAGCTGAACAACCTGGAGGCTCGGGCGGGGACCGTGCGGGGCTGCGGCTGGCTGACTGCACCCAGGTGCCCCGGGATGGGCGGGGGGGTCGGTCCCCGGGGGCCCCCGGCCCGGCCCCGCGCTGAAGCCCAGCGCCCGCTCCCCGCGCGCCCCTCGCTGTGCGCTCACCAAACCCTGAGCTGAAGTGTGTGCTTCCGGCGAGGGCGACGGCGCCTCCAGGGCCGGGCCCGGGATCGCTTCGCGGTACACGGCCATCACGCACGGCCGCCAGCGCACCAAGGCCCTCGGGGTTATCGCCAGCCCGAGCCCGCGGGGAGGGCGGCTCCCCGGCCAAGCGGGCGCGGCGCGAAGAGGGGCGGGCCGGCCGACGCGCCCCGGGCGGGGGCAGCGCGCGGGAAAACGGGAAGCCGCGAAGCGCCGCGGGGTGGATTACCCAAAGTGAAAAACGCCAGAGCCCACATTTCCTGCGGGGAAAGGCTGGCAAGTGACTCGGGACCGTTTTCCTTGGGATCGGTCTCCGAGGGAGTGAGTCAACAGCGGTTCTCACTAAACCCTCCTGCTAAATCTTTGTTAAAATCGGCTAAGTTCTTAGAAACACGAAGCAATAGAATTGCTCAGACTATAAGGCTGAGAAGGCTTACAACCCGCTTAAAAAAAAACTGCTATCGGATGGCCGAAATATACATTCTCCAACCTCTTAGAGATGACTGGTACAGCCAAGTAACTAAGTTCTAGCCAGAGAATAAAAAACTGGTGTATGCAAACTTCCCCGACAGGTACTTAAAAGGGAAGGGCTTACAACACATACAAAGATTAACTGAAAACCCATCACAGACCTATAGAGGCTGAGACATAAAACTCTTCGATCTTGGCTTAGACAAGTCCATCTTAGGACACCACAAACCTAAGATGGGCTATAGCTAAATGAAAAACTTCTGTGTTGCAAGTCAAGCAACCAGTGAAAAGACAACCCAAAGAATGGGAGGAATGTTTGCAAATCATTGTGTTGGAATATATAAAGAACTCCTCAAACAGTAGAGATAGTACAGTTAAAACTGGGTGAAGGATTTGAATAGATATTTCTCCAAGTCTACAAATGGGCAATAAGCATATGAAAAGACATTCATGTCATTAGGGAAATGCAAAGCAACAAGAAACCACTGTTAGAAAGACTATAATTTAAAAGACAAAAACAGGGATTGGGAAGAATGTGGGAAATCATACCTTGCTAGTGGGCTTGTAAACTGTGCAGGTGCTTTGGAAAAGTCTGGCAGTTCTTCAAAAGTTAGGTATGAAATTATAGATCCAGCAATTCTACTTCTAAAGATGTAAGAGGAATGAAAGCATGATCACACAATAACTTGAACACTAAGTGAAGAGAAATGAAAGCTATGTCCGACTCTTTGGGACTCCATGGACTGTAGCCTGCCAGGCTCCTCTGTCCAAGGGATTCTCCAGGCCAGAATACTGGAGTGGGTAGCCTTTCCCTTCTGCAAGGATCTTCCCTACCCAGGGATCGAACGTAGGTCTCCCATGTTGCAGGTGGATTCTTACCAGCTAAGCCACAAGGAAAGCCCTTGAGAACTAAAGTATTTATAATAGCTGGTCAAGGCTATGGTTTTCCCAGTAGTCATGTATGAATGTGAGAGTTGGACTGTGAAGAAAGCCGAGTGCTGAAGAATTGATGCTTTTGAACTGTGGTGTGGGAGAAGACTCTTGAGTCCCTTGGACTGCAAAGAGATCCAACCAGTCCATTCTGAAGATCAGCCCTTGGATTTCTTTGGAAGGAATGATGCTAAAGCTGAAACTCCAGTATTTTGGCAACCTCATGCGAAGAGTTGACTCATTGGAAAAGACTCTGATGCTGGGAGGAATTGGGGGCAGGAGAAGGGGATGAGAGAGGATAAGATGGCTGGATGGCATCACCGACTCGATGGACGTGAGTGTGAGTGAACTCCCGGAGTTGGTGATGGACAGGGAGGCCTGGCGTGCTGCAATTCATGGGGTCGCAAAGAGTCGGACATGACTGAGTGACTGAACTAAACTGAAACAGTGGAAACAACCCAAATGTCCATCAACTAATGGGTGAATATTTAGGATGTTAGGAATATTCATACAATTTTATTCAACAATAAAAAGGACATGGATGAACCTTGAAATTTTATGTTGTGGAAAAAAAGCTGGTCACAAAAGACAGCAATATTGTATGACTCCACTCACATGAAATGTACATAGAGGTAAATCTACAGAAAGAATATAGACTTGTGGTTGCCAAAAACTGAGGGTGGAGACTGTTAAATAACATCAAGTTGAAATTTCTTTGAATAATTTACATTTGAACACACTATATATGCAGTTTTAGGAGGTTTGGAAACACTTCACTCACAATACTTTGTTGCATATACTACCACAAGTTTAATTTTGAAAGGAAGTGGGTGGGGGGGGGCAAACCAAAAAAACCCCCAAATCCTCTTTCCCTTTTTCGCACAGAGATGTAACTAAAAGGCATTTCCCCCATTACTATTCTACTTAAAGTGGCGGTATAGTCCTAATAGAATTTTTAAGGACCAATAGAGTTCCATAAATAAAACAGGTCTACAATAACCAAGAAGTTTGTTTTTTTAAAACAAAACTGAATACTGATACACTTAAAAATATCTGTAAAGATGCACAACAAAATGTTATTAGTGGTTATCTCTGAATGGTGGAATAATAGGTGAGCTAAAGATCATTTCAGCATAACTGTATAATTTTCTTCAGTGGATATGAATTATCTATGTAAAAAACATACATTTAATTCAAATGACAAAGGGCCAAATATTAGTCTACTGAGTAAGCCACTTCTATTTGAAGATTCAGTGTGATGAGCAATGTTTGAAAGGTTTCTACTGAGAAAGAATAAAGGAGTAAATCTTACTAAGGAGTCTTCAACTACGTGAAGTAGTTCCACTAACAACACAAAGGGTGGTGAAAGAAATAAACACAACCACTGAGTTTAAAAGTATCACATTTTAACACTTCTGAGTATTAAATGAAAGTAACATTGGTTAAAATAGCTGGCAAATAGAAAGCACCTAATAAATGTTTGTTGATTCTCAAACTGAATGTCTTTGCAAATAAAAATGACAAATGCATCCATATGTAACTAATTTATAACAAACAAATATAAATTATTTCACAGATCCTTTTAATGAACAGTATTTCATCTTTAAGACAACAGTTCTTTAACCATTATCAAGATTGCTTTCAAAATACTTTAAGGCACTGAAATAGATGCATGCATAATTTCAACACAATTAAGTAAAATGAAAACTACTCTAAATGACAGAAGTATATAAAATAAATAAGATCACCTTTATAACCTGGATAATGCATAGTAATTTAACCAATAAATTAAAATTTGTTAAATTCAATATGTACTTCTATATAACAGGCCTAACAATGCTTTTAAACTGATTGAGGCCAGTTTTCAAACAACTACTTAGGTCAAATTGTATTCCACACCTAAGATGCTGACTTATTTTCAAGTTTGCCTTCCTTTGCAAAATTCAGTTTGTTTTCTAAAGTCAACATGTTTGGGCTATATTAGACATTTAATTAACAACTTTAGAATTTTACACTTTCACATAAAAAGCTTTATGAGGTGGTTCTCACTTTAGAAAACCTTTAAGAATATCACTTGTGGTAAAGTTTTCACAGTTACAAAAATGAGGGTTATTGCTGATGACGGGTCTTTCTCTAAAGAACTTCTCATTGTGGTGTACTCTACATGTACACCCAAGAAAACTTCCAATATGTCTTCTGGATAATAATTACGGTAAACTGGAAAACCCATAAGGGAGGCTTTTCTATACATGTGAGGACAATATTTCCAACAAGAAGCCCCTTCATATAAATATATGGAGAATCATAAATTGACATATTTATGCAAAGGAAAATGATAAAATGCTTCATGACAGGACTATATGAAACATTTTCTTACAGATTCTTGAAAATATATGGACAGTCATCTTATGTATGATCTTAGCATCCCCTCACTTTTTTAAGAATGCCATTATTTTTGTTTCACTAGCGAGAGGGCTCTATCATGGCTGTAAACGTTACCGACAATAAATATTTTCTGTTATGTGTCTGTTTATTTCTGAGGGTGAATGACAAAAGGAAAAGTCTCTCCTTTGTTCTCCCTCTCTCCCTGATAAAACGACAGAACTCTACCACGTGGAAGGCTGAGAGCTAGAAAAGCAAGCATTCTCAAAATGGATTTCAAACAGAAGATATATCTTATAAACCAGGTCATCTAGTTATGTGTCTCCCTTTTGTTATCCCTGAGCCTTTAATAAAAACCTCATTTAAATAGTGCAGCCTTGTCTCAGCTGTGCTTATAGAAGATAAAGCACAAGTTTATCTCATGATCAGTTCAGCATTAAGGGGTGGGGGAGGGAAAAACAGTTTAAGAACAAACCGTGGGGGACCAGGATAAAACTTAAAGGTCTAACAGCCCCATTTCACTCGTGTCTTATACTGCCATGGTGAAGCATGCAGGTTTTATTTTCCTAGGGTGAAAGCTTAGTGCAGGATTTCCTGAAGATAGCTTCTCCTACTACATACCTAAGAATTACTGGAAATTAAAAATGTAGAGATCTGGGACCCATCCCAAATACAACGAATTGTTAAAATGTGTGCGGTAGGTGGCAGGTAATAGGCATTCTGAAAGCTTTCCAGGTGATCCTTAGGCATTAAGGCTTGAAGATCACTGCAAATCACTGCTTTCACTTAATCACAAGATTAGTTCTTTCAAGGGGTCTGCAAGGTCAAAACTATTTTCATAATTATATTAAGATGTTATTCTTGCTTTTTTTCCTTCACTTTTTCAAGAGTTTACAGGAGCTTTTACCAGAGGGGACATGATGTGCGGTATTGCAACAGACTGAATGTGGAAGCAAACGAGATCCCAGCTGTCTTCTTTAAATTGGACAGTAAAGATGTCTTGCAGAAAATAAAATACAATGCCACATTTCCCCCTCCATCTTTTGACATTTTGGAAAATGACATTTTTCACGAAAATGTTCTTTACATTAACACGTTTTTAGTGAATAAATATTTTATAACCTTTTATTTTAAATATAACATTAATATGTGTAACACACATAAACAAAAGGTCTTGGGACCAAAAAGTTTGAGAGCTTCTCTTTCCAGCAGGCATTCAGTACCCTATGAACATTACTGCTGATAGGCCCCGTTGCTTCATTCCTTGGCATACTCAATGTATATTTCACTTTAAATATGATTCAACAGATCATCTGCCAAAAGCTTCTTAAACTTATTTTCAGGCAAGAGGATTTAATCTGACAGTGAAATACTCAAGTCGAATCAGTTTTAGTTAAAAATCTAAGATGTGAAGCAGGTTTTCCTTAGTGACATCTAACGTAATAAACAATCCTTTAATATATAAACAGGCCAACTGATGTATGAAATAGAAAACCACATTTCACATGACGCATTTTTAAAATGTTAATTAGTAAGGTGACAACATCAGCATTAGATTCTATGTGAGTGGTGCCAAACAAATGGCTCACTCCAAATGTCAGCTAAAAACAAACCCCTAGTTTTTGAAAGAAAATAAAGTAGGGAATAAACAGGTTCCTAGAGAAAAAAAGAATTCTTTTAAATCTACACATTTTTAAAATGTTGAAATATGAGTTGGCACATTGATACTGACATTATACTAAGCTACACAGTTTTATTCTTAAATGAAAGTACATCCCAGATACTGTTAATATTCGATTGTTGGAGTACTCAAATTCGGAACACTTCTGAGGTTTAGCTGTGGTAAAAGCAGACCCTTTCAGCCTTTGATTGTATCGCAGATATAAGAAAATTACACTGATGCTTTTAACCTGCCATGTACAATTTTTTAATGTATTGCCATTTAAAAAATCTGAGACAGCTAACATTTAAACACATCATTGCTGTTTGGGAATGATATTTTAATGAAAGATGCTGTGCACATATTTCCTACTTTATACCATAGTAAGATTTTAAATGATGTTATTGAATATATCTTATGTTGAATAAATGATATTTGAAAATAAGTATATTTTTCTTTCTGAGTAGCCTTCTGGAAAAAGTTCACTGAATATAGTTTCCAGTAATAGTTTACTTTCCTAACTTGTACTTACAGCAGGGAATTGAAACAGTGTAAAACCCAGAAAATCTGACTTTCCCTTGTTTTGATTTGCATGTCCACTTATGACCATCATTTTTGGGGAAACTTTCCACTTAGTATATCAAAAATCAATGCTATGAAAGTTCTTTAAAAGGTTCAGCGGTTTTTTTGAGTCTCTGAATGATTACAGCATTCTGTAAATCAGCTTCTTCCAGTGTGAGTGTTTCATCTAGCAATTTGAGGAAAGGAAGAGCAGTTGCCAGGGAAAAGGGAGGACTCCTCTGAGATCCCTGGTATTTTTCGATGAAGTCTTTGATGTGGCTTATCCTGTAAAATAGCACAAACTATTAATGTAATTTTATGAAAACCTGAATTAGCTAATTTAAGGTGAAGTATGGGATTTTCTTAAACATAATTTAGTGGGAACTTAGTGATGGATCATTATATCTTCTCACTTTTGCATATGCCTAAAAATTTATATAACAGAAAAATCAACATAACTAGCTCTGCATGGATCAGAAACGGTCCAGTCAGTAACCCTACACAGACATGGGCTTTATCTCTTCCATACCAGGTGATGTTGTATGCAAATCTAGTTAAGAAAACACTTAACCTGGTGCAGGCCTATTTTCAATTAGTATCAGGAACACTATAATGTAATATAATCACTGCAATCTTAAAGGCAGCTCAGTTATTACATGTAAGTATATGTGTGTATACTTGAAGAGGGAGAGGACATACACAGTTCATCAAAAATAATTAACACAGATTTACAACAGATTTCTCTCTTGCACAAAAGGAAACAGATAAGATCATGGAAAGGCAAATAAGATATATTGGCATATGTTTTGAGCGAGGTAGTACATAAGTTCGGAGAAGGCAATGGCAACCCACTCCAGTACTCTTGCCAGGAAAATCCCATGGATGGAGGAGCCTGGTGGGCTGCAGTCCATGGGGTCGCTAGGAGTCGGACACGACTGAGCGACTCCACTTTCACTTTTCACTTTCATGCACTGGATAAGGAAATGGCAACCTACTCCACTGTTCTTCCCTGGAGAATCCCAGGGATGGGGGAGCCTGGTGGGCTGCCGTCTATGGGGTCACACAGAGTCCGACACGACTGAGGCGACTTAGCAGCAGCAGCAGTACATAAGTTATTTCACTATTACTATTTTAACCAAGCACATATGTATAGAATATTTTACATGTATAATATCTCCTTCCCAAATTTTAAATGCTTTTAAATAAAGAAGAAAACCTACAAACAATATGTTCCTACTTTAAATAAAATGAAAAAAATTAAGAAGAGATGAATGACTAGAAAAATTTATCAAAGTAGTAATAGTGATGATCTCTAGGCGATGAAATTTAAATTGACTTCAGTTTCTTTCAGGACTTTCCTGTATTTTCATTCTTTTTATACAATTAATAATGGAGAAGGCAATGGCAGCCCACTCCAGTATTCTTGCCTGGAAAATCCTATGGACGGAGGAGCCTGGTGGGTTGCCGTCTATGGGGTCGCACAGAGTAGGACACGACTGAGACACAATATACACATAATGCTAAAAGGTCTACTTAAAAACATATTGAAAATAATTCTTTTAAAATTATATATCTAGTTAAGCCATAAAACTAATGAAATAAGTGGAAAAAAATCAAAAATATTTCATTAACGTCCAAGAATTTCCATTGTCATGATACATTATGTTTAGAGAACTATTTATTAAGATTCTTGGTTAGTTCTTAAAAATAACTATTGAGTGACTTGAAAAGAAGAAATATTATTAAAACTCGGGGGGGGGGGGGCGCGGAATCAGACAAATAATGAAATAGAAGACTCACCTGTGAGAAATGTTAAATTTTTGGACAATCCTTTTCCCGTTGGCTAACCAGATCTGTATATTAGTGATGGGTTCCAGATTGTTTAGTGGGACAGCAGACAACTTATTTTTATTCTCAACTTCAATATTCTTAGCTTTAGAAACAATTTTTGGTGTAGCACTAGGAAAATCCATACAACAAATCAGATGGGTGTTTTTCAGCAAGCAGAACTTTATCATTAAACAATTACTCTAAAACTTTTACAGGGAGTATAGATTTTAGGAAGATTTTAGCCAGTCACAGCTGTTCCCCCACTAACACATAAATATATTAGTATCAGTTGTATCTATCATAGATGATGATTATAGGAATTTAATGAAATTATGCATATCCAAGTAATATGTACGACTGTAGAGTGTTATATAAGTATACTTGAATACTACTTAAGTACATATATATTTGAATAGTGCCTTCCAGAACAATTTTATAGTGCTGACAGATCCACGGACTTTACCTATGTCCCAGGTTAAAATTTCTAGAAGAAATAAGTTCTCTGTAGAGAACAGTCCTTGGGTTATAAACGAGATAAAGTACTTCTTCATCACTCTGAAGGTCACACTTGAATATTTTTATACTTGTGGATGAATATGCATGTATATACCATACCAATCTTGATAATTCATACATGAGAATTCATAAAAATAAGAAGCAATCCTATATTTAACCTCTTTGCACATTCTGTCACAGGCATAACTAGATAAGATGAAGACTGCAAAGTCTGAAAATAATTAAAGGCTTTGATACTAACTTTATCAGGCATTATTTCACTTGTATTACTTCAAAATTCAGATACTGATTGGAGGAATGCAATGCTGAAGGCATTGGTTACAGAATACTATCTCCCAAAGCTAGCCTATATACCCTATGACATTAATGGCAAAGCTCAAGTGGTGGGTGCCAGGGAGAAAAAATGATTTACCCACACAATTTTGTCCAATGTCCTTATTAAACCAGGCCCTTTTGATCTGATAAAACCAAAAAAAGCCTTCATGATTTTTAAGTGTAGTGCCAGCTTGTGTTATTTTCACTAAGGTGAATATGATTTAGAAGTTCTCATAAAAGTTACAATGAAAAAAAAATCTCATTTTCAGTGGGAGAAATGATAAACTCTATATATGTGGTCTACATAGTGAAATAATTAAAAGCCAAATATTAGCCAAGCCTCTGCTTATTAAAAGCACAGACCATGAGCCTACTCACCTTCCCAGTCTGTGACCTTGTCCTGAGAAGGGCTGAAACACAGGCTTTGTTGACATACATACTTCATTTTTCTTATCTTCAACTTTAACATCCACCTCCTCTTTATCAAAAACTCCCTGTAATTCTAAAGGTAATTCCCTTGGAAAGTAAAGAAAAGAAGCTAAGAAGCTACTAATATCCCTTTTGTTCCTCTGAAAAACATATTCTATATGCAAAAAGAATTAAAAAATATACAAATGAGGCATATAATATTCTATATAATAAAACTACATCTATTTAAAATAATATAGTTAAAATAATACAATTAGATAATATGAGTATCAAAAGCCAAGAATATAGAAAAAAATTTTTAAATTAAATTTTTTATTGAAGGATAATTGCTTTATAGACTTTTGTTGTTTCTGTCAAACCTCAACATGAATCAGCCATAGGTATACATATATCCCCTCTCTTTGAACCTCCCTCCCCATCCCACCCCTCTAGGTTGATACAGAAACCTTGTTGGAGTTTCCTGAGCCATATATCGAATTCCTGTCGGCTATCTATTTTACTTATGGTAATGTAAGTTTCCATGTTACTCTTTCCATACATCTCACCCTCTCCTCCCCTCTCCCCAAGTCCATAAGTCTATTCTGTATGTGTTTCTCCACCATTGCCCTGTAAACAAATTCTTCAGTACCATTTTTTTTAGATTCCGTGTATATGCGTTGGAATATGATATTTGTCTTTCTCTTTCTGACTTACTCTGAATAATAGGTTCTAAGGTTCATTCACCTCATTAGAATTGATTCAAATTGATTTGAATTGATTTTTATGGTAAAAAATTTTTAAAACTACAAATTCATGAACAGCTTGAGCTATTCAGTTTGTCCAGAGTAACACTGAAGTCATGAAACATTTGATGACTACATACTGCTAAAATTAAACAATTTGATCACTTTCATAGATATCTAAATAGGATTAATAATGTACAAGAAAAATCAAGATCTTTCTTTCATTTTTTAAAATGAAAATATAGCTACATGCTTGTTCCAGAAAAGCAAGACAAAAAATATAAATACAAATTGACTTAGACAGTGACAGTCCCCTCCCTCCAAAGTGACTGTCCTTAGAATTCCTCTCTTGATAAAAAATTGGGGTGAGTCTCTGAAATTTTTTCTCTATATATAGTAAAATACCACAGATTTGTAATTTTTCCCAAGATGGTATCATTCTATACACACTATTCTGTATTTTGCATACTGCTATTCTGTTTTAAAGTAGATCAAGTACAAACATATAAAATACTCTTTTCATCTTTTTCTAAATGATTTGTAAGAAATGTGTATATATTCCATTTACAGGATATAAGTGCAACAAGTATTCCCAGTTTGGCAATTGATTTTATATAATCAGACTTATCTTTCTTATATTGCTTCTGGGATTCATGCCAACTATAGTTATATGCAACAACATGGATGACTATCCCAAAGAAATAAACTGAGTAGACACAAAACTTAAACATAGTCCATTTATATAGAGTTCAAAAATCAGATAAAATGAAAAAAGCCTAAAGAAAAACAAAAAACTATTTAAAAAAAGCAAAGAACAAATTACCACTGAAGTTAGGATAGCATTACTTTTGTGATATTCCTACCGATAAAGTATACTTTAGTCTTATCAAGGATTGTTGTTATTTAGTTGCTAAGTCATGTCTGACTCTTTTGCCACCCCATAGACTGTAGCCCACCAGGCTTCTCTGTCCATGAGATTTTTCAGGCAAGAATACTGGAGAGGGTTGCCATTTCCTTCTCTAGGGGATCTTCCCCACTCAGGGATCAAAACCATGTCACCTGCATTGGCAGGTGGATTCTTTACCACTAAGATACCTGGAAAGGTGGCTATCATGAATTAAAAATGGGACAAATCTGAACTGAGAGACATTCTATATAATTTGGGCCCATAATCTTCAAGTGTCAAGGTTATTAAAAAAAGACAAAAACAAAAACTCAGGAACTGTTCCGTTTTGAAGAAATGAAAGAGACATGACATTTAAATGCAATAAGTAATTCTGAATTGGACGCTTTCGCTATAAAGGATAGTATTAAGATAAATAGCGACTCCTGAAAATATCTGACAATTAAATGTTAATCATATATTAATAGATGGTTGTATTGTGGTTACAGAGGTAAATATATTTCCCTTTTTTTAAAAGGACAGTATTAAGATAAATAGCGACTTGAAAATGTTTGAGGATTAAATGATAATCATACATCATTAGATGGTTGTATTGTGGTTACATAGGAAAATACATTTCCTTTTTTTTAAAAATAAAATATACAAACTATTCTGGATGAAGAAGCATTACTTTGGCAACTCACTCTCAAATGCTTTTAGAAAAGTTCTTAGTACTTCACTTGTGACTTTTGTATAAGTTTGAAAAAGATTAAAAATTAATTATATACAAATATACTACAAAATTAATTATATACAAATTATATACAAATATAATACAAAACAATTTATAATTTGTATATACATTGTACATATACATATGTACAGACCTATATATGTGTATGTATATATTGAAAATTGGTTATCTACAGAATATTATGAACCCTTCTGAAATAAAAACTGACCAAAATAAGTACTTTGCACCATTAAATTGATGTCACACATAAAATCATATGATAAGGACAGTGCTATGGGACAGAATTTAATTTTGTGTATCTTTTTAATAAAGCAAAAGCATGAATATGAGCATCAATAGCTGAAAGAATGTTCATGTCTTTTACACATTAATTTATTAATTTATCATGAAAGAGTAATTGAGATACTAGTTAACTTTGAACATAATTATAAGAAAACATAGGAGTAAAATCTTCAATGCCCTGACATAAGTGATATTTTCTTAGCTATGACACCAGACAAAGGTGACAAAAGAAAAAAAAATCAATAAATCAGACTCTTCAGATTAAAAACTTTTGTGCTTCAAAGAGTACCATCAAAAAAATGAAAGAACAACAAACATAAAAGAATGGGAGAAAATAGTCTCAAAAATACATCACAAACTGTTACATATAAACAGCAAGGTAAATAACCTAAATTTTAAAAGTAGGCAAGGGGGAATTCCCTGGTGGTCCAGTGGTTAAGGCTCTGCACTTTCACTGCTAAGGGCTCAGGTGGCAAGGGTAAAAAACACCAACAAAGGATCTGAACAGATATTTCTTCAAAGAAGATATCCATGTGGCCTACAAGTACATGAAAAGATGCTCAACATGACTGGTCACTAGGGAAATGCAAATGAAAACCACAAGATACCACTTCGTAATGAGTAGGATAGTTATAATTTAAAAAACCAGTGTTGGCAAGGATATGGAAAACTGGAACTAACAAGCACTGGCAAGTATATGGAAAAACTGGAACTTTGATACACTGTTGGTGGGAATATAAAACAGTACAATCACTTTGGAATACAGTGTGGCATTTCTTCATAAACAGAGATAACAATTCCACTCCTAGACCTGAGAGGACTGAAAACATTATGTCCACATGAAAACTTGTACACAAACGTTCAGAACAGTATTATTTGTAATACGCAAGATATGGAAATGACCCAAATGTCTCTCCACTGAGAAGCGAATAAACTAAAGGTAGCATATCCATACAATGCAACACTATTTGGCAATAAAAAGGAATGAAGAATTGTTAAAAGCTACATGAATGAAATCTGAAAAGACTATGTTGAGTTAAAGAAGTCAAACACCAAATGATTCCATTTATATGGAATGTTCAAACTAGACAAATCCATAGAAGAAGAAAGAAGACTGCAGTTGTGCAGGGTTGTGAGGAGCAGGAAATGGAGAGTGGAGAGTGATTACTAGCATGGGGGTTCTTTTTAGGGTGATGAAAAAGGAAATATTTTGGAATTAATAGTGCTGAAGTTGCATAACTCTGTGAATATACTAAAAAATTATGAATTGTATACTTTAAAGGAGTAAATTTTATGGTAGGCGAATTTTATTTTAATAAAGCTTTAATTAAAAATAAAGCTGTTATTTTTCTTAAAAATTTAAACACAAGGATAATCACATATTTTTTATAGTGGGAGACTTAAGAAATAATCAAATCACCAACAACTAGGTATATATATATATAAATTATGGCTCATCATTGTAACAAAATAATATACAGACATATTCAAGTATTTCAAGATAAAGTCAAAACACTTTTTTAAATATATGCACAATTATGTATAAATCTATGAACAGAAAGTGCCAAAATGAAATTCAACAGAAATGTTAATAGCAGTAATACTTCTGTTTTACTTCTGGGTAATGAAACTACGGGTGATTTTCAAGTTTTTATAAATATATAATATAAAACACTACAGGGCAATGGAAATCACAATTTAACAACTATAAAGATCTTTAAACATAATTATTAAATAACAAGTAGGATGTGATGTGGTATTAAGTAACACTTGGCAAAGTGAATTAATTTAAGTCAGATTTTGGTTGATCAGAATTCACATTCCTGACCCTTCAAGATTACAGCTGTGGTTCTCTTAAGAAAACCCATCTTATGCAAAGTGTGAATTTAAAAGAGAAAAAGGATTTTTCAATGTATAAGGATGTGTGAACAACATTAAAAAGGAATCTTCCAAATGAAACATATCTAAAATATCCTTCTGCTAACAAAGATTGCTTACCCTTTTTTGATGGAGTTCAGAAACTGTTGACTTGCACCATCAGAATAACTTCTGAAATCATCATTGACAGTGAATCCATTTTTCCATAATTTTATGCTTACATCTACCTGCAAAACAGTAAGAAACAAAATGTATAATGTTAATCAATAAAATGTACTAGTAGATTAAAAATCCTTTGAAAATTTCTTCTATCAGTGTATATTTTATGTATCAATCTTTTCTTTAAAATTGAGATATAACTGACATATAACATTGTATTAGTCTTACAACATGATTTGATGTATGTATATATTGCAAAATGATTACAGAATGAGTATAATTAACATCCATTACACAGTTTAAAAATTTTAAATATACCATTCATAAGAGTTAGCGTCAAATATAAAATATCAAAATTATAATGTTCATGTATAATCTAGTTCATAATGAATAATATTTTAAAGTAAGTCATTAATCATTTTCTTTAGGAGAACTCATTTGGAAGAATATCCTGTGCTCTATCTCAGAGGACACTAATGCTGTCTGGTCAGAAGAGACTTCTCAACAGTTAGAGAAATCTGAAATGACTTGAACATTAGACTTTGAACATTAAAAATAAAAATGGGGGAAAAACAACTAAGAGTAATTAATAGCTATTCCTTCAAATGTAATCTATCAGTTTAGACTTCCTGGGTGGCTCAGTGATAAAGAATCTGACAGCCAATGCAAGAGAGATGGATTGGCTCCCTGATTCGGGGAGATCCCACATGCTGCGGAATAACTAAGGCTGTGCACCACAACGACTGAGCTGTGCTCTAGGACTGGGGAGCCCCAACTACTGAAGCCTGCTTGCCCTAGAGCCAGTGCTTCACCACAAGAGAAGCCACTGCAATGAGAAGCCTGTGCACCGCACCTAGAGAGTACCCTTTGCTCACCACAACCAGAGAAAGGTCTGCACGGCACTGAAGACCCAGCACAGGCAAAAATAAATAAATCAATAAAATTATTAAAAAAAACACACAATAATTTGCTTAAAAAAAGAACTGTCAGTGTTACTGTTAGCAATATTTCATCTCTCAACATTTTCTGGATCATCTCACTTCCTTGAAGTGTCAGACTCACTTTATACATTTTGAGGAAGTGTCTGCAGAATAGCCAAGACTGAAAAATCAGTTGTCTGTAAAGCATCCTTTCATGTATAAACAGTACACCATGAAAAAGCAAACTGTTCAGCTTGCATCTCAAGCAACTGTACTCTTCCTTAAGATATTTCTGTATATTGCAGAAGAGTTTCACATATGTGTCTGTGAGTGTGTGTTAGTCTCTCAGTCGTGTCCAACTCTTTGCAACCCATGGACTGTAGCCTGCCAGTCTCCTTTGTCCATGGAATTCTCCAGGCAAGAATACTAGAGTGGGCTGCCATTTCCTTCTCCAGGGAGTGAACCTGGGTCTCCTGCATGGCAGACAGATTTTTTACTGTCTGAGCCACCAGGGAAGCCTCATTTTATGTATATACTTCATATTTTATTACACAGAAAGTTAGTAAGATAGGTATTGAAGTGTTGGGATTTAATGGAATCTGTAAGTTTCACTGTTCTATCAAGGACATTCTTAATTGAAACAAGTGTTTTTCACCCCCTGCAAGTGCAAAGAAGAGTACAGTAATTACTGGTATGGTGTGGTGCTGTGTGGTGCCATTACCTCAGTTCCTCCTGAGGTGCCAGTTTTGTTGACCATTGCTTTTGCAATATCAGTGCAAACTCAATACAGTGAAAAAAGTAAATAGTATCTTTCTATTAGTAAGAAAGCTGAGCACAGAAGAATTGATACTTTTGAACTGTGGTGTTGGAGAAGACTCTTGAGAGTCCCTTGGACTGCAAGGAGGTCCAACCAGTCCATCCTAAAGGAGCTCAGTCCTGGGTGTTCATTGGAAGGACTGATGCTAACACTGAAACTCCAATTTCTTTGGCCACCTCATGCAAAGGGTTGACTCATTGGAAAAGACTCTGATGTTGGGAGGGATTGGGGGCAGGAGGAGAAGGGGACAACAGAGGATGAGATGGCTGGATGGCATCACCGACTCGATGGAAGTGAGTATGAGTGAACTCCAGGAGTTGGTGACGGACAGGTAGGCCTGGTGTGCTGCGATTCATGGGGTCGCAAAGAGCCGGACACGACTGAACTGAACTGATTAGTACGAAAACAGTTTTGACCTCTAAAGGTCCATATTTTGAGAAACATCAGGAAAGAAAAGATTTATGGACACTTACCTGTTTCTTTTGTTCAGTGGGAGACAAACATTTGGCACCAACCTTCTGAGCTTCCTCAAAAAGGCTGTCAACAAAATATTCACAATTTGTTTGTTGACTATCACTAAGAGGTTGGTGGTCAGATCCTGTTTCACAAACCCTACACACAAACAGACACAAAAAGAAGAAGCATTACTGACCACTAATTCTCTAAAAGTTTACATAAATTGCTCTAGTTAAGGGATCTAACACTGAGACACTACCTCCATGTCTGCAGTCAGAGATCCTATTTTAAATTAAGATAATAGATA
This sequence comes from Budorcas taxicolor, assembly GCF_023091745.1. Classification (NCBI taxonomy): domain Eukaryota; kingdom Metazoa; phylum Chordata; class Mammalia; order Artiodactyla; family Bovidae; genus Budorcas; species Budorcas taxicolor. The sequence continues at coordinate 134,515,209 of NC_068920.1, forward strand.
TGTGCCCTTGGGAAAAAGCCATTAACCCTTTTGGTCCAGAGCAGAGCTCTCTCAACTCAGTCCATTGACACTTGGGGAAAGATAATTCCTTGCTGAGCTGGCTGGCCCATACATTGTAGGAGGTTCAGCAGCGTCGGCGAGCAGTAGTGTGGACATCCCCCTACATCCCAGTTTTATAATAAAAAACACCTTCAGACAATGCCAGATGACCTCTAGGGGTGGGATGGATAAACCTTGCCATGTGGAAAACCACTGGTCCAAAGTGGAAAAAAATATGTGTTCTTTGTAAAGGTCTCAAAATTGCTTTAAAAGGGGTTACTGTGTAGTTTTTGGTAACAGGGAGCACTCTTGAAACAAAAGGTGATAATGTGTGAAGAACAGTCACAATCATAGCTTTGCCCCTTTGTGCACTTCAGAATAAAATTTCCCACTCAAGACTTTCATTTGTAGTGGTTTAATACTCTGCTTGCACTCATCTCACACGCTAGTAAAGTAATGCTCAAAATTCTCCAAGCCAGGCTTCAGCAATACGTGAACTGTGAACTTACAGATGTTCAAGCTGGTTTTAGAAAAGGCAGAGGAACCAGAGATCAAATTGCCAACATCCACTGGATCATCGAAAAAGCAAGAGAGTTCCAGAAAAACATCTAGTTCTGCTTTCTTGACTATGCCAAAGCCTTTGACTATGTGTATCACAATAAACTGTGGAAAATTCTGAAAGAGATAGGAATACCAGACCACCTGACCTGCCTCTTGAGAAACCTATATGCAGGTCAGGAAGCAACAGTTAGAACTGGACATGGAACAACAGACTGGTTCCAAATAGGAAAAGGAGTATGTCAAGGCTGTATATTGTCATCCTGCTTATTTAACTTATACACAGAGTACATCATGAGAAACACTGGGCTGGAAGAAGCAGAAGCTGGAATCAAGATTGCCGGGAGAAATATCAATCACCTCAGATATGCAGCTGACGCCACCCTTATGGCAGAAAGTGAAGAGGAACTAAAAGGCCTCTTGATGAAAGTGAAAGAGGAGAGTGAAAAAGTTGGCTTAAAGCTCAACATTCAGAAAACTAAGATCATGGCATCTGGTCCCATCACTCCATGGGAAACAGATGGGGAAACAGTGGAAACAGTATCAGACTTTATTTTTCTGGGCTCCAAAATCACTGCAGATGGTGAATGCAGCCATGAAATTAAAAGACGCTTACTCCTTGGAAGAAAAGTTATGACCAACCTAGATAGCATATTCAAAAGCGAGACATTACTTTGCCAAAAAAGGTCTGTCTAGTCAAGGCTATGGTTTTTCCTGTGGTCATGTATGGATGTGAGAGTTGGACTGTGAAGAAAGCTGAGCACCAAAGAATTGATGCTTTTCAACTACGGTGTTGGAGAAGACTCTTGAGAGTCCCATGGACTGCAAGGAGGTACAACCAGTCCATTCTAAAGAAGATGAGTCCTAGGTATTCTTTGGAAGGAATGATGCTAAAGCTGAAACTCCAGTACTTTGGCCACCTCATGCAAAGAGTTGACTCATTGGAGAAGACTCTGATGCTGGGAGGGATTGAGGGCAGGAGGAGAAGGAGACGACCGAGGATGAGATGGCTGGATGGCATCACCGACTTGATGGACATGAGTTTGATTGAGTTCCGGGAGTTGGTGATGGACAGGGAGGCCTGGCTTGCTGCAATTCATGGAGTGGCAAAGAGCTGGACACGACTGAGTGACTGAACTTAACTGATCAGATATTTGCATGAAATAATAAATCCTCCAGTGAAAAAATAACAATATTTGGTATAGAAAGTGTTCACAAAACATCTGTTAATATAAACATTTATCTTTTTAAATGGACTATGAATGAAAGGTGCTTACATTTTTGAGTATTTAAGACAAAAAGAACATAATAGAAAAATAGATATTTCATCTCAGATAAGGGAGAATAAAGAACTCTATATTAATAAGAACCACAATCTTTACATCTGCAATTTATTGGCTGCCTGCTACATGCTAATACTATACTCAGTGTTTTGAATTGGCTAATTCTCACAAAAACTTCTCAGATATCTATGTATGCCCTCTCCCTTTTTAGAGGAGATATTGAAGCTCAAAGAAGCTAAGTTGCTCAAAGGCCAGAGAAGTAGTAGAAGACAGAGATGAGATTCAAACTTAGGTTTATTTGACTCCAAAGTCATTATATTTCCACTACGACTCCAAGAGAGTATAACAGAAGGGGCTAATGAAGTAAACAGTTACTTTAATTTTTCAGTTATATAACAGAAATAATAAGTGAGCAGAAAGAAATTTAACACTTTTCAAAAAACTAATCACAAAAATATTTAGAAACCACTAAAAATCCATTTAATGTGAGTACAGCAAAAAACACCAACTTTCAAATACATTACTCATAGATACTTAACAACTAATCATAATGAAAATATACTAAATCAGTGAACTGTGATAAAAATAAAGATAGTACAAAGAAAATGCACTACTCAACTTACCATTCTTCCTTTATACTTTCAAGATTATCCACTTCTTTCATTCTTTTTTGTTTTACTATAAAAGGAAAAGCGAAAGTTTTTAATATAGTATTTTAAATAAATTCATTCCCCCATATGTATTAATATTCTTTAAGCTATTATACAGTCCTAAAATAGCACCAAAGAGATCTTAAGAACAAATGACCAGACCCAAAGCTGTCACTTCAATCTAGAGTAAAGCAATAGTAAAAAGTAAATTCAGGATTTGGATAATCTTCTGGTAAAAGAAAGATTTGTAAATATTATGATGAAAAATAATGTACCCTTTGATTTAATAACAAACAAAAGCAAATGTAAACATTTCATTCAACTTTCAATAGTAACAAAATATTAAATCAATATAAATGATTCTCACAATGTTGGAGAAAGCAAACTGACCATGTTATATCTTTTGACCCTGATCTTCCAGATTTCTGGAAACTTAGAAGACCAACAATATAAGCTATATACATAAAATATGTCTACCACAGCTGTTTTTCATCAAGAAAAATTGAAAATGCAGTAAGTGGTCATGATATAGCTGCTTGATGGGACACTGTGCTATGCTTAGTCACTCGGTCGTGTCTGACTCTTTGCGAACCTGTAGACTGTAGCCCACCAGGTTCCTCTGCCCCTGGGGATTCTCCAGGCAAGAATACTGGAGTGGGTTGTCATGCCCTTCTCCAGGGGATCTTCCCAATACAGAGATTGAACCCAGGTCTCCCGCATTACAGGTGGATTCTTTACCATCTGAGCCACCAGGGAAGCCTAAGAATACTGGAGTGGGTAGCCTATCCCTTTTCCAGTGGATCTTCTTGACCCAGGAATCAAACCAAAGTCTCCTGCATTTCAGGAGGATTCTTTACCAGCTGAGCTACCAGGGAAGCCCTGATGGGATATTATGTATCCCTCAAAAATACTTGTGAAGAAAAAGATACCATATAAGTGAAAAATATAAGATATAAAAATTTCAGCAAAAATTGAATATGAAAAAATGGAGAGAAACAAAAATGAAAATAGTTATTGTTGGCAGGTAATAAAATTGTGGATTATTTTCTTTCTTTTCCAAACTTTCTGTAATATTCTTGCCTTTACAACAAAAATTATGTAAGAAATAAGCAAAGAAACCATGGACATTCCAGTAGTCCAGTGGCTAACACTCCAAGTTCCCAATGCAGGAGGCCCAGGTTTGACCCTAGGTCAAGGAATTACATTCTACATGCTACAATTAAGAGTTGACATACCGCAGCTAAGGGTAGGCTGCAACTAAAGAACCTGCATACTGCAACTAAGACTTGGTACAGTCAAATAAGTAATAAAAATTTTTAAAAACAACAAATTGATTTTAAAAATAATCAAGCAAGTCAATGTTTAAAACAATCCAAGCCATCTGCCCTTTGAGAAGTCCTGGACGCAAGGTTACCCTAGATAAGTATACCAAAAACTCACACCGTGGTTTCTAAATACAATTTTCCTAAAAAAGGGAATTATGGCTCCTTAGAGAAAATTTTGACTACACAGGCAGAGAAAGAACAAATGAACCTGAAACATACTGCTCCAGAAAGTAAGATGGTGCTCAGTGAATGATGAAGACATAAAAGGACACTGAAACTACATGAAGAGGCTCCCGCTGGACAAATCTGGGAAATGGAACGTCAAAGTAAATGATGATACTAATGGATTATACTCATTGAATAAAACAAAAACCCATGAGGAATCCATACTATTATTACAGATCTAAAAAAAAAATCAGGAAAAGATGCACTTTTAAATAAACTCAACAATCATATGGAGTCATCATTATAAAAATAAATTCTAGATATAACCAAGATTTAAAATTTAAAAATTGAACTTGGCTGACATATATAAACTACTACATATAATACAGGTAACTAATAAGAACCTACTGAATAGCACATGGAACCCCATTCAATACTGCAATGACCTATATGGGAATAGACTCTAAAGAAGAGTTACATATATATATAAAACTGACTCCTTATGCTGCACAGCAGCAACTATCAGTAACACAACATCATAAATAATTATACTCCAGTAAACTGCCCTCCCCATCCCCACTCCCAAAATGCACTCGAGGGTGATGTCAGCAAAATGAGGGAACAGGCAACTGCAAGCTCCTATCTCCACAGAAACACTGAAAGATAAGCAGAAACTGTTAGAAACAACTTAGTCAGAACTCTGGAAAGCAGTCAAAGGTTTGCAGCTATCAAATGAATGATAAAAAAATGCAACTTAAAAACAGCAGGGAAAACAAACCAATTCAAAACTGGGCAAAGGATCTGAACAGACATTTCTCCAAAAGATATATGAACAGCCAATCAGCACACGAAAAAGATGCTCAACGTCACTAGTTACAATCAGATACCACTTAATACATATTAAAATAGTTATTATTTAATAAAACAAAAATAGTAAGCATTGACAGCGTGTGGAGAGATTAGAGCCCTGGAACCCTAGTGGTGGAAATGTAAAATGGCACAGTGGTTGTAGAAAAGAATTTGGTGGTTGAGGCATTATTCACAAAAGCCAGGAGATGGAAGCAATCCAGATGTCCACCAACAGATAAATGTCTGAACAACACGTAGTGTATACATACAAAGGAATATTTGTTGTTGTTCAGTTGCTAAGTCATGTCTCCACATTTCCTGCATTCCAGGTGGATTCTTCACCACTGAGCCATAGAGCCCATAAAAGCCAGTATTTACTTTTGAAATAATTAGTTGCATTCAAAGAGAAAACATTTATATATTAGTATTGTTTTTATGAAACTATGGTATAAAGAAAGATAAAGCAGTGCGTCTCAACCAGGAGGCAACGATGCCACTAAGAAGACATCTGGCAATGGCTGGAGGCATTTCTGGGTTGTCAAAACAACTGGGATGAAGGGTGCTCCTAATATCTAGTAGAGGAGGTCAAGGATGCTGCTGAAAATCCTACAATGCATAAGACAGTCCCCACAAGAAAGTATTGCCCAAAATGTCAAGTGCTAATGTTGAGAGACCCTGATATAAAGCAAAGTCAGCATCTTTGCCGGCTGCAATGAAGCTGAATCCGCCTGCAATGCAGGAGACCCTGGTCCGATTCCTGGGTTGGGAAGATGTGCTAGAGAAGGGAAAGGCTACCCATTCCAGTGTTTTGGCCTGAAGAATTCCATGGAGTATATCGTTCATGGGGTCGCAAAGAGTTAGACACCATGAGCAACTTTCACTTTCTTTACCAGCTGCTCTACCAGGGAGGAGAGGGGGACGACAGAGGATGAGATGGTTGGATGGCATCATCAACTCAATGGACATGGGTTTGGGTGGACTCCGGGAGTTGGTGATGGACAGGGAGGCCTGGCGTGCTGTGATTCATGGGGTTGCAAAAAGTTGGACATGACTGAGCGACTGAACTGAACTGAACTACCAGGAAAGCCCTCCAAGGTGCTTAGCCAAGTGCAGAGCAAGGAGGAGCCATTCTTAAAGCATCTCACTATGTTTCCCATTAATAAGTTATTATTCTCTAGCAAATTATTACTATGTTTTATCATTTCACAGTTAAAGCTATTGATAAATTGTTTTTACTTGTTCCATGAGAACAAAAGAGAATGAAGAACAGACCTTGCATTCAAACTATCCTGTGCTGGAATACTGGCTACATCATTTTTGAGCTTAAGACTTGCTTAACTTCTCTAAGGACCAGTTGCCTAACTTGTAACTTGGAGATAATTATCCTCCTAAGAAGGTTGTTCAGAGAACAAAAGAGATATCGAGACTACAGTAATGTTATTATCCTTTCTCTTTTCCCAGTCCCCAATTATAACCTCTGTTACAAGGACTTATAGTAAGAAACACCTTCAGACTTAGTCTCAAAGTTTTAATTTCAACATGGCTATGACATTTCACTTTTCATTTCACTAGATTAACTTTAAAAAAACATTTGTATACTTATAGAACCTCCCACTGCTGTGTGCAAGGTACTAGTTTAGAACTAATGGTAGAAGGACAGACTCAGTATCCATTAACAGAAAGTTTACAGACTAACAAGGAAAAAAATAAACTGAATTACTAATTGCAAACACAGTACAGAATTGTAAAGTAAAAACTCATTCTAGGAACTTTCTTGGTGATCCACTGGTTAAGAATCCACCTTCCAATCCAATAAGGATGGGGATTTGAGCCCTAGTTAGGGAACTAAGATCCCACATGCTGTGGGGCAACTAAGCCCCTGTGCCACAGTGAAGATCCCACATATTGCAACTAAGACCCAATGCAGCTAAATAAATAAATGGTTTTGGAAAAAACAAAACAAAACTTATTCTATAATGGACATAAAGTTACTATTATTTTAGGTATTTCTACCATAAATTAGTAACATGGAAATGAACCATGCAAAAATTTTACATCCATTGAGTGAGCATCTACAACCATCAGTCATGTAACATGAAAGAACCTAAGTCATGTACATACTGTATGTAGAAAATAAAAAAGCCATCTGACAAATATCGAAGTTACCACTATGAGGCTGGGCATCAGAATGGACAGATAAACACAAGTTCCTTCATTCTGCTTCAGTTTACTTCCAATTAGTACCACTACCATCTTACATTTGTATTGTATTATCACAGTTTACTAGACACCTTCTCAAATATTATCCCACTTACTCCCAGCAACTGTAGTAATAAAATCAGTCAGGAGCCAGAGGAAACTGGGCTATCTGGAATGTATCCACTAAAAGGAAAATCCAGTCAAAATAAATTTAGACTACCAAGAAATGTCATCTTTTAATGTATACACTAGAATTTGAAAAGAAAAATATGCATATTACAAATTTTACTTATTTTTAAAAACATACTACAGGCTATTTTTTTTTTTAAGATTATTAATTTGAATCAAGATATTGTACCACTAGGCATGCTATGCAGAAACTAGTTTCTCCTTTAAGGATAAAGTCATTCAGCACAAAGGAAAAGAAACCAATGGATCACCTTTCAGTTACATCTTCTACAGAATAGGATTAGGCTGCCAAGAGCAAACTATGTCAGCATCAGATTCAAACACTAGTAAGACAGTTATTCGTATATTTTGTGAATTCTAGTTTATTAACTATTATGTATATAACAATTTAAAAAATGAAATCTTTTGGAAAGTTTTAGCTTAGCTTAGCTGTAATCCCAGTAGTGAAGAACATACATTTTTGCTATCTTCTATTAATAGAAAAAATTGTTAAGGAGGGAGTTATATGCTCACAAGGACCACAACGATAGTGACAAAAGTAATTTCAATGAGAAAATCTTAGGAGAAAGGTGAAACTTCTGCAAAAAACCCTCCAGATCCCTGAGTTAGCTACTGTTTTGACACCAAGATATTCTCATTCCAGAATGGGCTCCATACTGTTATTTCCCTTGCAAAACCCATCTCAAATACAATCTCCTTTAGAAAACCTCCCACGATTCCTCCAAAAGGCATGAATATAGAATTACTGACACAACAAGGAGAGATCAATTATGTACTCTTTGAATCTGCCCTACCTTCACAACCACAACCCTAGCACCATCTTCTCTAGGTGGTTTCCCTACATCCATTCTTGTTCCCATCCAATTCAGTTTCTACACAGGAGTCAAGGTGACTTTTTTTTTTTTTCTTAATGACAAGCAGCTTATGGGATCTTAGTTCCCTGATTAGGATCAAACCAGGCCCTCGGCAGTCAAAGTATGAAATCCTAACCACTGGACTGCCAGGGAATTCTCTTTTTTGTTGTTTTGTGTTTGTTTGTTTTTTTTTTTTTTGTCAGGGTGACCTTTTTGATTAAGATACAGATTTGATTATGAGACTTTCCTGCTTCAAATGCATCAAGACCTCCCACTATTCTTCAAATAAGATCCAAATACCTTGGATAACATGACAAGGAGTTAACTGCAATGCTCTCTCACTACATTTGAGAAGTTTGAAAGTTTTGGTATAAACATTTTTTTTAAAAAGAAAAGAAAAAACTGGTCCCCAAACCTTAACATTATTTAAAAGGCCCCACATCATCTCTCTGGCCCGAACTAACCACAGTCCCCTCAATTCACCTGTTCTGATCTTCAGTTCCCCAAACATTCTCAAGTCTTTGTGGAACTGATTTCCTTTGCCTGGATCTTTCTTCCCTCCTTTTGAAACCGTTTTGGTGTCCTTTCTGGGGGCAGGGGTGGGGTGTGGGGTCCGAAGAGCTCCAGTACGGGGAATCTCCTTCACCTAATTTCCTACTTATCCATAATAACTGAGCTCAAAGATGACCTATTCCTAGGAAAATCTGAACTGATTTCTTCAGTCCCCGGTTATATGTTCACACAACACCGAACATTCCCTCTTTTCAGCTTCTTTCTAGGTAGAGGATGACATGGTTAGATAACTATCTAACCAAAGGACAGGAGTTTGAGCAAACTCTGGGAGACAGCAGAGGACGGAGGAGCCTGGCTTGCTGCAGTCCATGGGGTCGCAGAGTCAGATATGACTTAGCATAGGAAAAACAAGTTAGGTAAGTAGGCATTTACTTGTGTGATTATTCGTTTCCTCCAATGACACTGCACAAACCTATAATGGTCACTGTCATAGCGTCAGCACTCAGCACACAATAGGTACTAAAAACATTTGAATGATAAATTTAGTAATTAGCATTAAATATTCAGTAATTAAAGTCTTCGTGTAAAGTATTTACGACACGCAGGGCTAAAAGTCAGTGCTCAATACGTAGTAGTTTCTGCCTTGCATCACTTTTGTTGTGTGCTTAATTACTCCCTCCATTCTGCACACAATTCTTATTCATTTTTTGGATTCCACCAGTGCCTGTCTCTGGAGAAGGCAATGGCAACCCACTCCAGTACTCCTGCCTGGCAAATCCCACGGACAGAGGAGCCTGTTGGGCTGCCGTCTATGGGGTTGCACAGAGTCGGACACGACTGAAGCGACTTAGCAGCAGCAGTGCCTGTCTCTAACTTTACCTTATAAACAGTCCCAAAACACACCTGAGCCACGACTATGAAATAAGGAAGCTTGATTTTCACGTCGCTTATAAAATCGATCCCATTTTACAATCCCACATTAGTAGGGGCTGCCAGTTTCCTATCTTTACTTTCAATGATCTCAGATTGAGTACGAAGAAACCAACGCTGGAAGCCACACTAACGTTCGTTATTGCTAACAAGCAACAAACTGCAAATAAAAATGGACACAGAGGAAAAACAAATTAAGTAGGAAAAGAGAGATCATCAAGTCTACAAAATAAAAGTGAGTTTTAAGAGCCAACTAATGAAGTTACCTAAGAAAGGTCCACCCCACACAAACATGCGCTTTATTTCTGCGCTGCGAGTCTGCATTTTGAGAACAGAGAACTCGAAGTTTCCGAGCGCCCGCAGAGAGAGAAAACCATCGGGGCGCGTGCCCGGAGTCAGCGGCCCCGGAGCCGCGCCTCACCTGCGCGGGCCCCGAGTCCGCCCCGCCCGCCACCCCACTGCGCCCTTTCGGGGTCGCGGACCGGAGCTCCGACAAAGACGCGGCGAGGCGGCTCCGCCAGACCCATCCAACCCATCCACCGGGCCCCGCCCGGCGGCCGGCCCGGCCCCTCACCCAGCCGAGCGCGGCGCGGCTCCGGGAAACTCACCTCCCGGCGCGGCCGCTGGAGGGGGCCGCGCCGCGCCGTCGCCTCGCGGCCTCGGTCTGTCTGCTCAGGGGCCGCAGGCGCCGCCGCCGCCGGGCTGGAGCCCCTCAGATGAGGAGCACCGCCGCCCCCAGGCCCAGTCGAGCTCGGCGGCCGGGCCGCTGGAACCGCGCGCGCCTCCCTCGCTCAACGCCGCCCGGCGCCGAGTACGCGCCGAGGCTGGCTCTGCGCAGACCCGAGCGCGCGCGCTCGGGGGCGGGGCTGGCGGCGGCGGCGGCTGCTCGCCCAGTGGTCCGCGCCGATGGCGGCCGCCTCCTTCCTCCTGCGGACGCTGCTGCTTCCTATCTCTCCACTCGGCGCGGAAAACGCAGGGAGCTAGGTGTGGGCTCACCTCAGAACTCAGCACCAACTTACCTGTGTACTTCGTCAGCCTCTGATTGAATCTGCGGAGAGATTTCCCTGCATCCTGACCATGTTGAACTTTACCTGAGCCCCGAGATTCCGGGAAGCCACGGTTAAAAGCACCCACCCCCCGCCCCTTCCGTCCCCCCGCGACCCTTTCGTGTCCCTGGAAGGTCTGACAACAGGAAACCACACTTCCCCACGCGGTTTATTCAGACTCACGGAATAAGTCCCCTTGTTTTTACCCATGACAAGGTCAGACATAGACCCTCCAAATCGCCGTTCTCTTTGCTCCATGATTGATTGTCTTTACTGATTGTGCCCACTGACAATCTGGACAAAATACCAGCTACCTTGTTCTGACCAAACTTAAGATTCTCTCCTTCCTCCAGGCTCCTAGAACTTGGACCCACTCTCAGCTTGACCTAGCCTACAAACTCTCAGCTTGACCTAGCCTACAATCCCCCCTTCATCGTCACTGAAAAGTAGGCCGACCTCCACATAAACCACCCTGATCTGCTGAGTGATCAACTGCCACCTCCACCCGTCCATCCCCCTGGCCCTATGCCCAGCTCTGTGAAGTCTTCGTTCCTCCTCCCTATAAAAGAAGGACCCTTTTCTGTCTGCCTACAATGCGGGAGACGCTGGTTCGATCCCTGGGTCGGGAAGATTCCCTGGAGAAGGAAATAGCAACCCACTCCAGTACTCTTGCCTGGAGAATCCCATGGATGGAGGAGCCTGGCAGGCCACAGTCCATGGGATCGCAAAGAGTCGGACACGACTGAGCGACTTCACTTCACTTTTCTGACTAACCCTGGAGGTTAGTCAGGCCTCTGTGATAGCATTCCCTGATAGTGATGGTTGTTGCCTCAGCTACCACATCTCATTGCAGTAGTTTCTTTTCCTCTTCTTGGAATAATCCTTTCCAATAAAGTCTCTCTTTATCTAAATCCAGGACTTTTTTGCTTGTTTTGGACAATTGAGTGTTCCTCCCTTTGTATTTATCCTCTGGCTTTATTGCTATAGTCTCTCCACCCCTCCATCCCACCCTTATTCCTGTTGGAATAATCCTTTCAAATATAATCTCCATTTGCCTATTTGTTTTTACTTGACAGTTTTTAGTGTTGGGATTCAAGTTGATATTGGGCTTCATCTACAGATCCCTGCCATCCCCATGCAAGTAAAGGCACCCTGTGAGTCTTCTGAACTCTTCTTCAGGTGAGCAATTTTGGGATCCTGTAGTTAGTTCAGCTTTCAAACCTGTTCTCCAGGGATCTTGTCTGTTGAAGCCACCAGTAAGGAGTTACTTTGATTGCTTAGGACAAAGAAACTTTTCTATGGATGGCCTTTATGTGAGGCCTCCTCTTCTTTTCCCTCTTGTTCTTCTTTTTTGGTCCCAGCACTGTTTGATAACAAGAGAACTCTTCCCTGGTCAAAAATCAACTGACCCTAGATGTGCTGGTTTATTTCTGGACTCAAAATTCTGGTCCATTTAGGACTTTCCTGGTGGTCCAGTGGTTAAGACTGTTCTTCCACTGCAGGGAACACAGGTTTGAGCCCTGATCCCCCTTATCAGGGAAGTTCCACATGGCACACAATGTGACCCCCAGAAAATTTTTTGTTCCATTTATCTATGTAGCTATCCTTATGCTAGTACTGTTATCCACTGGGGATCCCACTGCTCACCACTTACAAAGTCAGTTACATAGTCACAAATGTTGGTAGTAAGTGAAAAGTGCCTTTCATCAGAATGCCAGCAAGCTGAAGTGACAGTGGATTTAATGTCCCCCAAAAACCACCTCTGAAGAGTCTGCTTAGTCATGGAACTTCTAAAGGGAAGGAGGGCAGTAATCTCAGTTAATCATTAAAATATGGGGTCAGAGTTGCCACCTCAATGGCCTGCAGGCCTGTTGACTTATTGTGATTTTCCTGTAAGTGTTATCTTGTTCACATGGTTTGGTTGTACAATTTGGGAGATTATTTCAGGGGAAGGTAGGGAAGAGATCTGGCCATCTGTTAATTACTTGTTCTTCATTTTGGCTTCTTTGATCTATGGAAAGAACCAACAAGTTAGGCAAGGTGTTATCTGATTAAAAGATTTGAAAGGTATGCTTGAGCCTTTCCCAAGAGATGAGTAAAGCATGTGCTTAGTCCCTCAGCCCTGTCTGATTCTTTGCAACCCCAAGGACTGTAACCTGCTAGGCTTCTCTGTCATGGAATTCTCCAGGCAAGAATACTGGAGTGGGTTGCCATGCTCTTCTCCAGGGGATCTTCCTGACCCAGGGATTGAACCTGGGTCTCCTGTATTGCAGGTAAATTCTTTACCAACAGAGCCAACAGGGAAGCCCAACAGGTTATTGAATTTTGTCAAATACTTTTCTGTGTCAGTTGAAATGATTATTTTTTTTCCCTTTATTCTATTGTTGTTGTTATTGTTCAGTTGCTAAGTTGTGTCCAACTCTTTGTGACCTCATGGACTAAAAGCATGCCAGGCTTCTCTGTCCTTCACTATCTCCTGGAATTTGCTCAAACTCATGTCCATAGAGTCAGTGATGCCATCCAGCCATATCATCCTCTATAGCTCTCTTCTCCTCATGCCTTCATTTTTTCCCAGCATCAAGGTCTTTTCCAGTAAGTTGGCTCTTCACATCAGGTGGCCAAAGTATTGGAGCTTCAGCTTCAGTATCAGTCCTTCCTATGAATAGTTAGGGTTGATTTCCTTTAAAATTGACTGGTTTGATTTCCTTGCTGCCCAAGACTCACAAGAGTCTTCTCCAGCACCACAGTCCAAAAGCATCAATCCTTCAGTACTTAACCTTCATTATGGTCCATATTCATTCTACATTAATTTGGTATATTACATTTTTTTAAAGTGCAAACCTATTTATTGGTTTCCTATTAATCTTTTAGTTGGGCCTAGGGGAAGGTGGTACTAGTACATCTGTAGTTAACCCAATAGTTTAATCTCCTTAACTATATTCAGCAAATAATCTATTTTAATGCCCTTCTATCTGGCTTATTAAAGAACAAGTTGACATCTTGGACTTAGATTTACATATGCTTATCTGGTGTACTATCTAACAGATAAAGCCCATGGTCCCAAGACCATCTATCAAATAGTCCCTTTTTTTCTTATAAATTTCTAATGCTATCTTATATACCAAATCCCCATCAACACTAAGAGCTATTTCTGGGCCCTGTATTCTTGATCTGTATTCTGTTCTGCTGATCTGTTTGTTGACTTCTGTAACAATAGAACAATACTCCTAATATGGCAAGATTTTTGTCTTGCTGCTTTTACCATTTTTAAGTAGCATTAATTACTTTCACAATCTTGTGTAATTAGATTGTATCCACTTATGTAACTTGTATCCACTTCTAAAACTTTTTCTTTACCCAAACAGAAACTCTGTACCCATTTACACAATAACACCTCAATCCACTCTCAACCCCTCCAGACTCTGATAATCTCTATTTTCTGTCTCTATGATGTTGCCCTATTTTAGTTATCTCTTATAGATGGGATCATATAATATTTGTCCTTTCACTTAGTATAATGTTATAAAAGTTCATCATGTTGTAGCAGGTATCAGAATCTTCCAGGAACAGGCATGGAACCCATGTCCCCTGCATTGGCAGGTGGATTCTTAACCCCTGGACCACCAAGGAAGCCCTGCCCAGTTTTAAGGGGGATTATTTTTTATTGTCAAGTTGTAGGGGCTTTTCATGTATTCTAGAATTTAATGCCTTATCAGATATGTGATTTATAAACATTTCTCCTATTCTGTGGGTTGTCTTTTCACTCTTGATAGTGAAATTTAATACATAAGTTTTTAATTTTGATGAAGTTCAATTTATCTATTTTTTCTTTTTTTTCTTATGCTTTTGACAGAAACTATTGTCAAATCCAATGTCATGAAGATTTTCCTCTGTTTTTTCCTAAGCATTCTATAGCTTTTGCTCTTACATTAGATGTTTAATCCATTTTGAATTAGTCTTCGTATGTGGTGTAAGATAAAGGTCCAACCTCACTCTTTGGCATGTGAATATACAGTCTTCCAAGTACCACTCATTGGAAACTGTCCTTTTCCCTATTAAATGGACTTGGGATAAAACGCACTTGCTCATGGTGTTCAGTTCAGTTCAGTCACTCAGTCACGTCCGACTCATTGCGACCCCATGGACGGCAGCACGCCAGGCTTCCCAGTCCATCACCAACTCCTGGAGCCTGCTTAAACTCATCTCCATCGAAGATACCATCCGACCATGATACCAAGGTCATGGTGTAGAGTCCTTTTAATATGCTGCTGGATTTGACTTGCTAGTATTTTGTTGAGCACTTTTGCATCTACGTTCCTGAAGTATATTGCCCTGCAGTTCCTTCACTGTGATATCTTTGTCTAACTTTGGTATCAAGGTAATGCTGGTCTCATAGACTGTGTTAGAAAGTGGGTCCTCTTCTATTTTCAATATTTTGAGAAGGATGAGTGTTAGTTCACCTTCACATGTTTGGTAGGCATGTTTGATAGAACCAGTAAAGTCATCTGGTCCTGGGTTTTTCTTTGTTGGGAGGTTTTGATTAGTGATTCAGTCTCTTAATACAGTTCTGTTATAGAGTTTCAATTTTTTTTTGTCAGTTCAGTTCAGTTCAGTCGCTCAGTCGTGTCCGACTCTTTGCGACCCCGTGAATTGCAGCACGCCAGGCCTCCCTGTCCATCACCATCTCCCGGAGTTCACTCAGACTCACGTCCATCGAGTCCCTGATGCCATCCAGCCATCTCATCCTCTGTCGTCCCCTTCTCCTCCTGCCCCCAATCCCTCCCAGCATCAGAGTCTTTTCCAATGAGTCAGCTCTTCGCATGAGGTGGCCAAAGTACTGGAGTTTCAGCTTCAGCATCAGTCCTTTCAATGAACACCCAGGACTGATCTCCTTCAGAATGGACTGGTTGGATCTCCTTGCAGTCCAAGGGACTCTCAAGAGTCTTCTCCAACACCACAGTTCAAAAGCATCAATTCTTCGGCGCTCAGCCTTCTTCACAGTCCAACTCTCACATCCATACACAACCACAGGAAAAACCATAGCCTTGACTAGACAGACCTTAGTCGGCAAAGTAATGTCTCTGCTTTTGAATATGCTATCTAGGTTGGTCATCACTTTTCTTCCAAGGAGTAAGCGTCTTTTAATTTCATGGCTGCAATCACCATCTGCAGTGCTTTTGGAGCCCCCAAAAATAAAGTCTGACACTGTTTCTACTGTTTCCCCATCTATTTCCCATGAAGTGATGGGACCGGATGCCATGATCTTCGTTTTCTGAATGTTGAGCTTCAAGGCAACTTTTTCGCTCTCCTCTTTCACTTTCATCAAGAGGCTTTTTAGCTCCTCTTCACTTTCTGCCATAAGGGTGGTGTCATCTACATATCTGAGGTTATTGATATTTCTCCCGACAATCTTGATTCCAGCTTGTGTTTCTTCCAGTCCAGCATTTCTCATGATGTACTCTGCATAGAAGTTAAATAAGCAGGGTAACAATATACGGCCTTGACATACTCCTTTTCCTATTTGGAACCAGTCTGTTGTTCCATGTCCAGTTCTAACTGTTGCTTCCTGATCTGCATACAGATTTCTCAAGAGGCAGGTCAGGTGGTCTGGTATTCCCATCTCTTTCAGAATTTTCCACAGTTGATTGTGATCCACACAGTCAAAGGCTTTGGCATAGTCAATAAAGCAGAAATAGATGTTTTTCTGGAACTCTCTTGCTTTTTCCATGATCCAGCAGATGTTGGCAATTGATCTCTGGTTCCTCTGCCAGAGGAAACCAGCTTGAACATCGGGGAGTTCACGGTTCATGTATTGCTGAAGCCTGGCTTGGAGAATTTTGAGCATTACTTTACTAGCATGTGAGATGAGTGCAATTGTGCGGTAGTTTGAGCGTTCTTTGGCATTGCCTTTCTTTGGGATTGGAATGAAAACTGACCTTTTCCAGTCCTGTGGCCACTGCTGAGTTTTCCAAATTTGCTGGCATATTGAGTGAAACACTTTCACAGCATCATCTTTCAGGATTTGACATAGCTCAGCTGAAATTCCATCACCTCCACTAGCTTTGTTCATAGTGATGCTTTCTAAGGCCCACTTGACTTCACATTCCAAGATGTCTGGCTCTAGATGAGTGATCACACCATCATGATTATCTGGGTCATGAAGATCTATTTCGTACAGTTCTTCTGTGTATTCTTGCCACCTCTTCTTAATATCTTCTGCTTCTGTTAGGTCCATACCATTTCTGTCCTTTATTGAGCCCATCTTTGCATGAAATGTTCCCTTGGTATCTCTAATTTTCTTGAAGAGATCTCTAGTCTTTCCCATTCTGTTGTTTTCCTCTATTTCTTTGCATTGATCACTGAAGAAGGCTTTCTTATCTCTTCTTGCTATTCTTTGGAACTCTGCATTCAGATGCTTATATCTTTCCTTTTCTCCTTTGCTTTTCACCTGTCTTCTTTTTTTTTTGTCAGTTTAAATTTATTTATTTATTTTTTTACATTCTGCGTGCACCACATGGCATGTGAGATCTTAGTTCCCTGACCTGGGATGGTATTATTTTTCCTAACATATTGGATGTTAATAGAATTCACCACTGAAGTCATCTGGGACTGGTGTAACATTTATGGGATACTATTTCATTACATATTTCATTTCTTTAATTAATGATAGGGGTATTCAGGTTATCTGTTTCTTCATGCATGAGTTTTAGTAATTAGTTTTATTTCAAGCAACTTGCCTACCTATGTTTTGGAATTTATTGGCACAAAGTTGTTTCTTATTTACTAAATGTCCCTTTAATATTTATAGTAAAGGTTGGCATTTAGCAATCTGTGGACCAAATCTAGTTTGTGGCCTATTAGATTGGGGGCAGGAGGAGAAGGGGACGACCGAGGATGAGATGGCTGGATGACATCACTGACTCAATGGACGTGAGTCTGGGTGAACTCCAGGAGCTGGTGATGGACAGGGAGGCCTGGTGTGCTGCGATTCATGGGGTTGCGAGGAGTCGGACATGACTGAGCGACTGAACTGAACTGAACTGAACTATGTACATTTGTGAACTAAGAATGGTTTTTAGTTAATCCACTGTTAAAGGATTGTTAATAAACAAACCAAAAACCAAATCTAAACAAAGAATCTGTGACATAGACAATGTGTGAAGCTTGAGATATTTACAAACTGGCCATTTATAACCAGAAAAATGTTTGCTGACTTGAGGTCTAAAATTTTGAGTGATATTTATAATACTTCCTTCCTGAAATTTGAAATTTGTGTCTTCTCTCTTTTGTTCCCCTTGATTGGTCTGGCTACTGGATTATCTTTCCTCTCTCTCTCTTTTCTTCTTCCTTTTTACAGGAAACAACTTTTAAAATCTTATTGGGTGTGATGTGTCGCTGTGTCTCTGTTACCTGACCATGGGTTGAACCCCAGCTTTCTCAGTAAAAGCGCTGATTCTAACCGCTAGACCACCAGAGAATTCCCAGGAATCAACTTTTGATTTTGAATTTCTCTATTATTTGTTTTCTATTATGTTGTTTTATGCTGTCATATGTATATTATTTCCTTGCTTCTCTTTAAGTTAAATGCATCTGAGATTCATAAGCTTTTGTATATATCACTAGTTAATTCCTTTTTATTGTTGAGTAGTATTCTGTTTTGGATGTACTAAAGTTTAACCATTGACCTATGAGCAACTTTTTTTTTGTTTTGACTATTACAAATAAAGTTGCCATGAACTATGGTCTACAGATTTTTATGTAGATGTAACTCTCTATTTCTTTGGAATAAATATGCAGGGTTGCAGTTGCTGGTTTGTATTATAAGTGTATATTTAGATTTTTAAGAAAGTCAAACTGTTTTTCAGAATTGGATTTGCTGTACTATTTGCATTCTCACCAGCAATGATTGAATGATCCAGTTTCTTTGCCTCTTCACCAGCATTGGTAAATTAAAAAAAAAAACACCCTAATTTTTATTTTAGTTTTTTAATTGGTATATAATAATAACTCATCATAGTCTCAGATGCATGTCACTACTGGTTAGTGATGTTGAAATCTTTCTATATTCTTATTTTCCATCTTTATGTCCTCTTAGGTGAAATAGCTCTTCTGATCTTTTCCTCATTTTCTAATTGGATTGTTTGTTTTTTAAATGTTAAATTTTGAGAGTTCTTTTTATATTTTAGATGAGTCCTTTGTGAGATATGTGATTTGTAAACATTTTTTCCAGTCTGTTGTTTGCTTTTCATAATCTTCACCAGGGCATTCACTGAGTGAAAATCTTATATTTGATGAAGTCCACATTACATTTTTTTTTTAATAGGCCATACTTCACACTTAACTCTATTTGATTGTATAAGTTCTATCTCATTTAAAAATTTACAGTCACTTTTTGCTTGTTATTAATATTTTCTAATCTTTAATGTATTTCTAATCAATATTAAATTGTGGGTCTTATTCTTTTATGCTGTCTGGGCTTGTGTGTGTGTGTGTGTGTATATGTGTGTGTGTGCTGGCTGTTTTTGATTTTTTTTTTACTGAGTCATGTTCATGAGACTATATATATTTGCATATCCTATTGAAGGTGCATTCTTTTGGAGATAATTTACATTTAACCTTTGCTTTGTGGTTAGGATCTTTGATTTAACCTGAGGTTTTCATACTATCAGATTTGGTAACTTTAGGCTATAAATCTGAGGACTGGTTTGTTGTTTTGAATTCTTGAGGGATATTTTTTCCCCTCTCATTCTTAGTGTCGATGTTGGGCAAGACAGTTCTCCTTGCAGTTTCCTGGAGAATAGTGATAGGAAGGCTGGTTGATTTCTTTTTTCTTTTTCTGTTTTCACTATGCTGGAGATTCACTGTGGCATGGACTTCTCTAGTTTTATTGTGAGGACTACAGAGTGCTTGGGCTCAGTACTTGAGACCCAGGGCTTAGTGGCCCCTCAGCATGTGGGATCTTATTTCCCTGAATAGGGATCAAACCTGTGTCCCCTGCACTGGAAGTTGGATTCTCTTTTTTTTTTTGAAGTTGGATTCTTAATCACTAGACCACTTTGGAAGTTCTGGTTGGTTTATTTCTAATTCTCCCTTACATCCTTTTTGTACCAGGATTTTGCAAGGTACATTAGATTCTGTAACTTAAGCAGGTTCTGGACTTTGTCTTCTGTCTCTTCTATCTTCTGTAGGCAGAGAAAAATGAATCAAGCTCACTGGAGTTGAGCAAAAGTACTGAAAGTGAAAGCAGTCTTTACAGCTTTGTTTGCTTGTCTGGGTTCCTCCTGTGATGTAGTTTTTGGGAGATGCTAAAGACTCCTGGAGTTCACTTAGACTCACGTCCATTGAGTCCGTGATGCCATCCAGCCATCTCATCCTCTGTCGTCCCCTTCTCCTCCTGCCCCCAATCCCTCCCAGCATCAGAGTCTTTTCCAATGAGTCAACTCTTCGCATGAGGTGGCCAAAGTACTGGAGTTTCAGCTTCAGCATTATTCCTTCCAAAGAAATCCCAGGGTTTGATCTCCTTCAGAATGGACTGGCTGGATCTCCTTGCAGTCCAAGGGACTCTCAAGAGTCTTCTCCAACACCACAGTTCAAAAGCATCAATTCTTCAGTGCTCAGCTTTCTTCATAGTCCAACTCTCACATCCATACATGACCACAGGAAAAACCATAGCCTTGACTAGACGGACATTTGTTGGCAAAGTAATGTCTCTGCTTTTGAATATGCTATCTAGGTTGGTCATCACTTTTCTTCCAAGGAGTAAGTGTCTTTTAATTTCATGGCTGCAGTCACCATCTGCAGTGATTTTGGAGCCTCCCAAAATAAAGTCTGACACTGCTTCCACTGTTTCCCCATCTATTTCCCGTGAAGTGATGGGACCAGATGCCATGATCTTAGTTTTCTGAATGTTGAGCTTTAAGCCAACTTTTTCAATCTCCTCTTTCACTTTCATCAAGAGACTTTTTAGCTCCTCTTCACTTTCTGCCATAAGGGTGGTGTCATCTGCATATCTGAGGTTATTGATATTTCTCCTGACAATCTTGATTCCAGCTTGTGCTTCTTCCAGCCCAGTGTTTCTCATGATGTACTCTGCATATAAGTTAAATAAACAGGGTGACAGTATACAGCCTTGACATACTCCTTTTCCTATTTGGAACCAGTCTGTTGTTCCATGTCCACTTCTAACTGTTGCTTCCTGACCTGCATATAGGTTTCTCAAGAGGCAGGTCAGGTGGTCTGGTATTCCCATCTCTTTCAGAATTTTCCACAGTTTATTGTGATCCACACTTCATGGGGTTGCAAAAGAGTTGGACACAATTGAGCGGCTGAACTGAACTGAACTGAAAGATGCTCCTATAGTTTAAAGTAAGGTTTAAAAATGACTTTACTTGATTTTTCAGTTATTTTCTCTATACTGTGTAAAACAAGTAACTCATATCTCCTCCAGACTTTCCTTTTTTTGGGTCCATTTTTTCTTTCTTCATTTTGTGGTTCAAGATGCATCTCAGAAGTCATCAATTCTCAGCTTTCTCTAAACTCTGCTTGAATTAGAGGTTTCTGCCTTATTCTTTCTAGTCGCAGTGTTCAGCAGCTTACTGGTTCCTTGCCTGTCTCTGTTCCCTTCTTGTCTGTGAGCTCTTTGAGGGCCAGAACTATGTTGTTAAAAAAAAAAACAAAAACACCCAACCCTCCATGTTCCCTGGTCTGACAGAGTATCTGACACCAGTTAGGGTTCGAATAAACAGTAAATGGTGTGTGCGTGTGTGCTCAGTTGCTTCAGTTGTGTCTGACTCTGTGTGACCCTATGGACTGTAGGGTCCTCTGTCCATGGGATTCTCCAGGAAAGAATACTGGAGTGGATTGCCATGCCTTCCTCCAGGGGATCTTCCTGACCCAGAGATGGAAAATCCATGTCTCTTATGTCTCCTGCATTGGCAGGCAGGTTCTTGGGAAGCCCAGTAAAGGTACTGTTATACACAACTGGTGGAAAAACCATAGCTTTGACTATATGAACCTTTGTTGGCCAAGTGACATCTCTGCTTTTTAATACGCTGTTTAGGTTTGTCATAGCTTTTCTTCCAGTGAGTAAGTGTCTTATATGCCTTTTATTGGATGATTTAAGAAGTTAAGCACTAAGTTTCTTGAAGGAAGGACTGTTTAATAGTCAAATATATTTAGTATCTAACACAGTAATGAAAGTGAAATTGAAAGTCACTCAGTCTGACTTTGTGACCCCATGGATTATACAGTCCATGAAATTCTCCAGGCCAGAATACTGGAGTGGGTAGCCTTCCCCTTCTCCAGGAGAGCTTCCCAACCCAGGGATCAAACACAGGTCTTTCTCATTGCAGGCAGATTCTTTACCAGCTGAGGCACAAGGGAAGCCCAACACACTAATAGGTGTTAGGAAATTTTGTTTATGAAAGAAATGGATTACTGAAGATAGTTAATAAGCTTACAAAGTTATGTTAATATTACAAAGCCGAGCAAGTATCCTTGCTTGAGACTGTATCCACTGTTAGGCTGTAGCTATACACATTTGTTACTTTTAGCAGTTGTCCAAATAGTTTTTTTTTCCTAGTAGCACTTAGTTGCCTTTAACTTCATTTGAAACAATTTTGTTAGATTGTATCATGACAGCTGTCACAATAGCATGCATTAAAAAAAACAAACTTGCAAAGTTGGTAATTTTTGTGTAGCCAATATTGAAGATGGAAGGAAAAAGCCAACATTGTTGGCATTTTCAGATGGTCTCTAGCTAAGCTATGTCTGACTCTGTGACCCCATGGACTGCAGCTGGCCAGTCTTCCCTGTCCTTCACTAACTTCCAGCATTTATTCTAATTCATGTCCATTGGATTAGTTATCCCATCCAACCATCTCATCCTCTCTTGCTCCCTTTCCTTCTGCCCTCAGTCTTTCCCAGCGTCTGGGTGTTTTTCAATGATTCAACTCTTCGAATCAGATGGCCAGAGTATTGGAGCTTCAGCTTCAGCACCGGTCTTTCCAATGAATATTCAGGGTTGATTTCCTTTAGGATTGATTGGCTTGATCTAGGTTGTGGTAACTCAAATAACAATCTGGCTTTCTCAGTTTAGGTCTACAAAAACAAATACAGAAGCAAGTCCTTTGCCTGCTAATTTGCATACCATACACCTTTTCAGGATACTTTGAATAATAAAGCCAGCTTCTTTCTGCGCCAGCTTCTTTCTGCAGGAAATGAAGCTGTTTATTTTGTTCAATGATCTCATAGCTAATTGACACAGGAAAACTGAAGTCTTGTATTATGAGGTCTCCATACCCAAGAGGCGGGCTTTAAATAGTGGGTGAAGTGTTCTGGGGAGGGTGTGGTATGCAAATTAGTGTAAGAGGGACTTGTCGGCTTTCCTGGAATCTGTACTGCTTCTCCAACAGAAAAACCGCTTCAATTCCCAGTGCATTATACAGTTTTGTTGATCAATTAGTAGCTTGGATGGCTGGAATTCTATAATTTTGTTGCAGCTTGTTGATTTTTACAAGACTTTTTCCGAGTCTTCAATTTTTCTAGGTAATGAACATAATTTTTGGAATTGAACATAATTCTTATTTACAGAATAGCTTTTCATATTGTGTCCCTTAATCTTTTTCTATGAAAGTTAAATGGCACATTTTGTATCTTTGTGTTCAGCTTTTTGTATTTTTAATTGTTGCCCGGGCAGAAAGCAGTGGAAGCTCTTAGTTAGAAGAATTCATTCTTCGTGGACTCCGCCTTAGGTCTGGCTAAGGTTACAGAAAACGACAGTGCCTTGCTTTGTTTAAAGACGCAGGGTTCTAGTGTTAGTTCTTTCTTAAGCTTGACCATGTGCCAGATACGGCACAGATCTGTTTTTTATCACAATTATCATTCACAGTTTTCTAGCCCTGAAAAGTACGACTCAAGTTCAGTGTCTTGGCTTGGGGTCCCTGGGTATCCCTGGGATTCCCACTCAGGTCACCACGCCCTCTTCTGCACCGGTCCCCCTCTATCCTCGGCCTTTGCCAGTCCTTTCTGGCTCCATCCAGGGCACCTGGGGGTGATGGTGGGGATGCTGGTGTAGCCAGGCCTGGCCGGGTATGAAGGTTCCACGACGGACTCCAGCGCGCTAGCTCATCCCGAGCACATTCTGATTTTTCTCATCCTCACTTCCTCGGCCGCTGGCCAGACCTGGAAACCATAGAGCTAACAGCCCAGAGCGTCCCTTCCGTGGCCGCCGAGCGCTGACAGCGCGCCGCTGGGAGGGGCCTACTGGAGGGGCGGGGGAAGCGGAGGGAAAAGCCGGCAAGAGAAGGGCTGGCCGGCCTTGCAGCGCCCCGCAGCGGCCAGGCCGGAAGCGGTCTCGCCGGCCCTGCGGCGCTGGAGCCCTGACGCACGGAGCTCGAGAGCGAGAACGGGAGAGAAAGGGGCAGAAATGGCGGCTCCGCTCGGCTCCCGCTGAGGAGGGCGAAGCCGGCAGAGTCTGAGCCGTCGGCCCGGAGCATCGCTCCCGTCTCCCGCTACCTGTCTTCGCACGCCGACTTCCCTTCTTCTGCCCTGCTCTCGCCTGTCTTCGTCTGCGCTCCGCGGAGTCTGGTTCGGTTTGTCTTTCCCGGCCCGGCTCCACTGGCCCTGACTGCCCGGCCAGCGGGCCGGCCTTCCTTGGGTCTCCCCGGCGCGGCCGGCGCCGCTAGCGCGGCGTGGACCCGGTCCTCCTGGCTGGACCATGGTGAACACCCGGAAGAGCTCTCTGCGCCTTCTCGGATCTAAGTCGCCCGGGCCTGGGCCTGGGCCTGGGGCCGAAGTAGAGCCCGGGGCGACCGGAGGCAGCAGCCATTTCATCTCCTCTCGGACCCGCTCCTCCAAGACCCGTGCTGCCAGCTGCCCCGCCGCCAAGGCCGGGGGAAGCGGCGGCGCCGGCGTCGCTCTGGATGAGGCCCGGGTAAGAGCGCGGCGGCCCGAGTCCGGAGGCTGGCAGGTCCGCCCGGCCGCCCGGGCTTTGTCTGGCCGGGTCGGAGCAGGAAGCCTCCGGTGGGGACCGATCGGGCGGCTGAGACCCGGTCTGCGGGTTGGGTGGAGGGTGGCAGCCGGCTAGGTAGGGCCGCGACAGCTCTGCTGGCCGCGCTCTTTTGTGTGAAGAACGGGACTTGAGTCCAGGGGTGAGGGTTATTGCGGGGACTTGAGTCCAGGGGTGAGGGTTATTGCGGGGTGGGGGGGTGTGTGTTTGTCTTTTCGGGGACATCAGAACAGCCTCCTTTCTGTGTCCTTGTCCGGCCTGAGAGAGGAATTCTACGGGAGCATGAGCGAGGGGCCAGAGTCCCCGTTTGGAAGGGCTGGAGAGGAGAAGTGAAAGTTTTCTGCGGTGTCAAACCCTTCTTGTGAAGTGTGTCAGCTCTTGCCGGTGTCTAACTCCCGTTTACTCTCAAACTGTTTGGGGGTGGTTCAAGTTGGTGAGGAAGTGAGCGGAGAGCTCCAGTTGGCAGCCAGGCAGGGACGCTGAAAAAAGTTTGTAGCTGCTCTGACAGCAACTTTAAAAACAAAATCAACACTATCGCCTCTCCAGGCAGGAGCGATCAAACGTGATGTTTAGAATCAGCCAGCCCGCTAACCAGGGTTCTAGAAGGGACTCGGTAGAGTTTTCTAGTAGAGCCTTCAGGTCGCAAAAGGGGCACGTCGAAAGAAACATGTCGAATATTATTGGTAGTAGGCACTATCATCTCCAGATTGTTTGGTTTCTTGGATGTCTTCGTCTGGGTAATACGAATAGTTTATAAAAGATGAGTTAACACCACCGTTGTCCCATTACTGCGAAAGTGACATTTGAAGAATACCGGTGATGATTTAGTATTTTTTTTTTAAAGTGGTAGATACCGAAATTTATTACAAGGTAAAGCTCTAAGTTAGTACGTATGTTTTATCACTTTAAAGGACTCGATAAGGTTGTGTTATGAGATTGGTTATGAATTTAGGAAAGAAAGTGTTGCTTCTGTCTAGAGAGAGACTAATTTTCTAAGAGTAGTTTGACTGGACATTGTTCGTTTAAAATAACTCCTTTAAATCCACACCATTTTATTATTCTTAGGGGAGAAAAGCAATATTTTATATAAGTGTTTACAAGATTATGTTTGTGTATGCTTTTTCTCTGTATCTCATACTGTTCTGACACTAATCAGAATGAACTAAGGCAAATACAATAGACACATTTTATTTTACTTTTCTGAAATATGTTGTATCTTTGAAAATATGTTTGGCCTTTACTTTGGTAAAATCTGGAAATATTTTTTAAATTGCCCTATGAGTAGACTATTTTGGGTCTTATAGCTCTCTTAGGTGGAAATAAGAAAGCTGAGTCTGAAAGTTGTGCATACTATTCAGAATAATTATTCTCGACTTTCTGTTGAAATTATTCCAAACATGTACAAGTTTACTGACTTTCTGATGCTAACATCTATTTTAAAATAAAAGCAAGATAGGTTTTCCCTGTACCCTTAAGTACGAATAAAATATTTAGAGTGTAAGCATTTAATTGTATCATGCTATGAATGCCTTGTCTATTCTAGAGCAGTGTCTCAATCTGAAGCAATTAGCTCATCTGTCACTGATCATTTTGTGGTCCCATTTTTGAATTCATGGATATTATGCTGTCCTTACCCCCTGAGGAATGAGGTGAGGTAATTTGTCAGGCAGCTGTTATGGAGATGTTAAAAGGCAAGGAATCAATAATCTAAGGTGGAAATGAACATGTGGTAGCTTTTAAATTGCTAGAAGAATGAAAGATGTTAGAGCTCTTTCCAGAGAGATACTAATGAAACTGTTTCAAAGGTCCTTTCAAAATGGTTTAAAAAGACCATGAACAACAGGCCAATGAATATTTACTTTGAATTTTTTTTCCCCCCGCTTTAAGAAGATTTGTATTCTGATCCGAGTAGATGCTGGAATGATCTAGTTGCTTTTGCTGAGAAATTAAGATATTTACTAATCCTGTATTGTCCTTTAGAAGAGGATAAGTTATAATTCTAAATTTAAGTTTATAGACTGTATATTTATGAAGCATGCAGTATATTTCTTTGCTGTATATTTCTGAAATGGGTTGATTTGGGTTTGGTAAGCTCTTCCTTTCAAGTTTGTTTTCTGTTGCAAGAATTTAGCATTCTTGACTCACCCTTTCTGGTGTACTTAAAAGGCACCCTTTATGTCTGTGTGTCTTAGATATTTGCTAATATCTATAAAGACTTATTTGGTGGAAAATGGGGTTGCTTGTGCTGTTGCTTTAGGAGACTTATTTTTGTGGTAAGAGATGTAGTCCTCTTAATATGATATGAAATGAAGAGATTCCCCTTTCTCTATTTTTGTGTGATGTTCTTCACTTTACAGGTGATGCTGATTTCACCTCCCACCCAGTCTGTCCTCTCTCATTTTAGACTATTTGATCCACTGTGTCTAGAGACGTTTTATTTGCTCTAAAAAGCCTTAGGACCATGAGCTGTCATAGCTTTGCCTTTTCCCCAAGTGTATGTAAGATGGTGAAATAAACATGATACATATTGTAGGTTATTGGAATGATTTTTTTGTGCCTACACTATTTTAATGTCAAGTTGACTTGTGTTCTGCAGTTTCTTGTGTAATAATTTCTCCTATATACTTGGCCTTGTTTGCTTGTTTAACATGTATAAAACTTGACCTCTTTTAGGTCAGTTAATTAGCATTTATTTGCTAAGAGTCGCTTGCAGCAAACTCATGCTGGAGTCAGAAACGGAAAGCAGTTTTTAAAAAATATTTCAACTCCCCCCCCCCCCCTTTTTTTTAATCTCTTTTAGGCCTATTTGTTGGTACTTTTGGCTTGTCACTAGCTTTTTGTGCTTTTTGAATCTTAGTTGAGAGAATCAAAATACATATCTTGAGTAACTTTATAGGTAAATCTGCTTGATTTTTATTTTTTAGGAAAAAATCTCTCAGGCCTTCTTTAATAGGCTCTTTTATCATTCTGTACTTTTTCTTTTCCAACATTCATTCATTTGCCAGTGTAATAGAAGCTGCATGGTGGAAGTTGAGGGTTAAACATGGAAAAGAAGCCTGAGAGGGAAATATAACCATATATAGAACTCTCAGATAAGTAGAGAAAAATACAAGTTCCTCAGAGTAGAGCAAAATTTTCCTTATGTCAAATTCATATGGAACACCATATAGGTGGTATTGTGTAATGCTGTAAAACAGTTTCCCCTGTCACAGTTTTGAACTGAAAGCAGCTATAAAGTTCATAGGCTTATCTCCAGGATTGAACTGAAAATGAAACTTTAAAAAAATTCATTTGTTGGCCATTTCTGGTAGTCCAGATATATAGACTTGTAGTTTTTTAGGTCATGGATGAAATTTACACTTGTAGAAGTGAATGCATACTAGTTCTTCAAGTCATTTTCCTTGGCAGATAATCTTTTTAACCATCCTTGGATACATCCTTGATTACATGTCTTCTAAATACTGATTATAGGTAAACCTGTAACTTCTGAAAGCTCAGTGGACAGGTGATAGGATTAACATGTGTTATGAGAAGTAAGGAGCCCAGCCAGTGTCTGCACCTGAGTGGAGAGTGATCCTGTCTCTTTAAGGTTCCACGTTAGGAGAGTGCCGCATTATTTTGAGTTATGTGTTTGGCATTTCCTTTTGGACACACAGAATGAGGTTTCATTTGTGTACGTTCCTGAGTGGTTTCTTGATATTTGGGTTTTTGATCTTGTACTAGGAATGTTTTATGTTTCTGTTATGTGTCTGCTCTGGGGGAGAATTTTGTGAAAAATGAGTCATTGAGTAAAAAACATATAGAATTTTGGGTAAAAAGTTCTATGGAAGTACAAAAGTAGGGGGAAAACCATATGTAAAATGTGCTAACTTTATTTAAATATGCATTAGACAATTTTTAGAGAGACAAGTGTTGTTTGTTGCTTATATCAAACAATAGAAAAGCAATGTTAAAATTAATAGGTCGTGATTTGTTTTAGCTTTTAGATATTTTGAGTATATGCTGTAAGATTCTAAACTTCAGATGCTTTTGAGCTGTATTTTGGCATAAGATTTTTAAAATTTTCATTTTTAGATTGTTTAATCTATAGGTAGAATATATACCTTTGGTTAAAGTCTTTCTTTCCTAGACTCTTCTATTAGAGTAGTCTATAAGCTCCCTGGGACCAGGCACTATATTTCATTTTCCCCACAACTGCTGTATTCCCAGGGCCTAGTACATCATCTGACATATAGAAGATGCTTAATAAATACTTGTTAAGTGAGTGAATGGATAGCATAATAAGTAACCAATCTAGTGGGTAAAAATTGTGAGGATTGAACTCTGAGAATAGAGGGTAAATAAAACACAGTCCCCACCTTCATGGCTCTAAGTATGCATGTGGAATATACCTGAGAAATTGTTAACAGAAAAAATCAATTCAAGGTAGAGGCCAGATGACATGGATTCTCAGTGTGATAAGAGTTCTGATCCTTTACTCACTGGGTGTTTTGAGTGGAACTCTTTGATGTTCTTTAAGGATAGAGATTGTCGTGTTCATACCTATATCCTGAGTGCCTGCAACAGTGCCTTCCAGATGTAGTGCTCAATAAACAGTCTCCTCTTCTCCCCTCTCCACCACTCAGATTGCAGGATCTCAGTTCCCTGACCAGGGATTGAACCTGGGTCACTGCAATGAAAGCACCAAGTCCTAACCCCTGGACTGCCAGTAAAGAGTTTTTGAATGAATGAATGGAAAGTAGCTTCATTTGAAATTATTTTCATATTAGTGGTCTTCAGTTTTGCTGTATTTACATGTTGCAATTTGCCCAACAATTTGGCCCATTTGGTGGTATTCTAATAAGAAGGAGAGGAGTAAACTAAGGTTTACTTAGCATCTCATACCAGGTGTTAAATGCTGTCTTATTTAACCCCTGCAATAACCCCATGAGGCAGGTGATGGTATCCTTATTTTACAGCTGAGGAAATTGAATTGCTGAAGAGGTTAAGTGGCCTGTAGAAGGCCTAATAGGCATTAGTAATAGGGTAATATTTAAGTCTAGTCATCTTTTACACATCTGTTTCTTACTGTCTCATCTGTATTTATCACTACTGTTTGATGCTGTTCATTCAGTTTTCACAAATATCTGAAAAAGTGAAGAAGGCTGCCATTGTACAGTCAGAAAATAACTGTATGTAGGCAGATTTTTACTAGGCTATCTGGAGTTGTAGTGTTTAGTATTGAGATTTGAAGAATGAACAGTAGCCTGTGGGGATATGAAATGCAAGACAGTGATTTTTTTCAGTAATTGCTTGCTGCCTGATTTTCAGGGGGTGGATGTAGGGAGAGGAGCAGGCATATAATGTGAAGATAATATTTTGGCAATATTTTTGTTTCCTACTATTTTAAAGCTGGTTTGGGAAAAAAAATCCCTATAAAAAGACTAAGTCTGGGGACTTGTGATATGTGAAAGTTGGACCATAAAGAAGGCTGTGTGCCAAAGAATTGGTGCTTTTGAATTGTGAAAGTGAAAATGAAGTTGATCAGTCATGTCCGTCTCTTTGTGACCCCATGGACTGTAGCCCACCAGGTTCCTCCGTCCAGGGGATTTCCCAGGCAAGAATACTGGAGTGGGTTGCCATCTCCTTCTCCAGGAGATCTTCCCAACCCAGGGATTGAACCTGGGTCTCCC
Organism: Budorcas taxicolor; assembly: GCF_023091745.1. Classification (NCBI taxonomy): domain Eukaryota; kingdom Metazoa; phylum Chordata; class Mammalia; order Artiodactyla; family Bovidae; genus Budorcas; species Budorcas taxicolor. Next base: position 134,545,489 of record NC_068920.1, read on the forward strand.
GCATTGTAGGCAGACACTTTACCATCTGAGCCACCAGGGAAGTCCAACTGAAATGTAGTGCTGGGGAAGACTCTTGAAAGTCCCTAGGACTGCAAGGCGATCAAACCAATTAATCCTAAAGGAAATCAACCCTGAATATTCATTGGAAAGTCTGATGCTGAAGCTCCAATACTTTGGGCACCTAATGTGAAGAGTTGACTCACTGGAAAAGACCATGATGCTGGGAAAGATTGAAGGCAGGAGGAGAAGGAGGTGACAGAAGATGAGATGGTTAGATGGTATCTCTGACTCAATGGACATGAGTTCACTGTCTGGGAAATAGTGAAGGACAGAGAAGCCTAGCATGCCACAATCCATGGTGTCGCAAAGAGTCAGACACAGCTTGGCAACTGAACAACAATTTGAGTAAATAAGACTCAATGCTTCTTGTTGCAGACCTCTGTTGAGCATTTTGGTACCTCTGTTAAGTGGCTTACTTGTTAGGGACCTTGAAGTTGCTTGATGAAAGTTCATTTCCCTTATAGCTTACTAACATCCTTTATCTAAAGTATACTTCAGTGCTCACACTTAGGGTGGGTGTTGCAGTTGTATACTTGATTGTGCAAGTTAAGGGAATCCAATTTTAAAAAACAAAATCAAGCCCCAGCACACTGTACCTTCTTAATCAGTGTCACACTGTAACAATTTTAAATATGTATATAGAAACAGGGGAAATGTCTTTGAGAGATGTGTACAAACATGAGAGAAACTGGGGTAGTTTCTGTATGAAAATTTTGGAAGTATTTTAAATGAATTAAAAAATGTAACTTAATTTTCATGTTTTAGTTTTTACTCTTCTAATTAAGTCTCCAAGTTTATTAGATGGGAGAATTGAGAAGTGATAGTTGCCTAAGGCCATATGATTTTAAAAGCAATAGTTCAATTGGAAATGGAAGTTTCTTTCTTTACTTTTCAGTATCTGTTGAGTGACTTGATGTGCCAGACACTGAAGGGAAAGAAGCACACAAGACTCTTTACCTCAGCTCTTAGACAAAATATTTATTTAAAGTCATGAAATCAGTATTTCAAATAATATGGAAATGCGCAGAAAAAAATTAAAGGACTTTCCCCACTCCCATGATTCCTTTAGTTCATTCTTCCCAGGGATAACCACTGTTAAAGCTGGTGTATATCTTTGCAGACCACTGCACGTGTAAGTATGGGTTATTTATACTACTTACGATAATTATTTGTTCTCTTTAACTATGTATCATATGCATTCTTTCATATTTGTCCTTCTTGCTAGCTTTTTAACATTTTGTTGTATCTTTACACCTCACTTCTTTAACTTTTCCCTGTTGATACACAGTTAGGTTTTCTCCATGTTTTTAATATTATAAATAATGTCACATAAAATGACCTTTTCCTTTTAGGCAAAGTGGAAATATTGAGTCAGAGGTATATTATACTTTAAATTTTTATAGTTTTTGCCAAATTGTTCTATAAATAGGCTAAAGCAATATACACCCCACTCCCCAAAACTCTCTGCACTTACGTTTTTGTATCTTTTACTGGCTGTTGAAAGGAGTTAGGAGTTAAGTTTCTTGAAGGGGAAACTGTTTAATCATCAGGTATGTTTGGTATCTAACACAGTAATGCTGCTGCTAAGTCACTTCAGTCGTGTCTGACTCTCTGCGACCCCATAGATGGCAGCCTATCAGGCTTCCCCGTCCCTGGGATTCTCCAGGCAAGAACACTTGAGTGGGTTGCCATGTCCTTCTCCAATCCATGAAAGTGAAAAGTGAAAGTGAAGTCCCTCAGTTGTGTCCGACTCTTAGTGACCCCATGGACTGCAGCCTACCAGGCTCCTCCGTCCATGGGGTTTTCCAGGCAAGAGTACTGGAGTGGGGTGCCATTGCCTTCTCCTAACACACAGTAAGAGATGTTAATAAATTTTGTTTGTGGAAGGAATGGATCACTGAAGATAATAAACTTATGAAGTTACGTTAATACTACAAAGCCAAGCAAGTATCCTTACTTGAGACTGTATCCACTGTCAGGCTGAAACTAACTGTACACATTTGTTACTTTTAGTGGTTGGCCAAATTGTTTGTTTTTTTTCTTAGTAGCATTTAGTTGGAGAAGGCAATGGCACCCCACTCCAGTACTCTGGCCTGGAAAATCCCATGGCTGGAGGAGCTTGGTAGGCTGCAGTCCATGGGGTTGCTAAGAGTCGGACACGACTGAGGGACTTCACTTTCACTTTTCACTTTCATGCATTGGAGAAGGACATGGCAACCCACTCCAGTGTTCTTGCCTGGAGAATCCCAGGGATGGAGGAGCCTGGTGGGCTGCCGTCTACGGGGTCGCACAGAGTCGGACACGACTGAAGCAATTTAGCAGCAGCAGCAGCAGCACTTAGTTATCTTTAACTCCATTTGAAACAATTTTGTTAGATTATAGTGTGACAAGTGTCACATCAGCTGTGCTTTAAAGAAAAAGCTTACTAAATTGGTGAACTTTTGTGTAGCTATTTTAATATTGAAGATGGAAGGGAAAAAGCAACATTTTTGGCAGTTGTTGCTGTTGTTCAGTTGCTAAGTCAAGTCCGACTCTTTGCAACCCCATGGACTGCAGCACACCAGGCTTCCTTGTTCCCTTCACTATCTCCTGGAGTTTGCTCAGACTCATGTCCTCTGAGTCAGTGATGCCATCTAACCATCTCATCCTCTGTCGCCCTCTTCTGTTCTTGCCCTCAGTCTTTTCCAGCATCAGGGTCTTTTCCAGTGAGTTGGCTCTTCGCATCAGGTGGCTAAAGTATTGGAGCTTCAGCTTCAGCGTCAGTCCTTTCAATGAATATATTCAGGGTTGATTTCCTTTAGGATTGACTGGTTTGATCTCCTTGCAGTCCAAGGGACTCTCAAGAGTGTTCTCTGGCACCACAGTTTGAGAGCATCAATTCTTCCATGCTCAGCCTTCTTGATGGTCTAACATCTGTACATGACTACTGGGAAAACCATAGCTTTGACTATATGGACCTTTGTCAGCAAAGTGATGTTTCTGCTTTTTAATACACTGTCTAGGTTTATCATAGCTTTTCTTCCAAGGAGCAAGCATTGTATATACTTTTTACTGGCTAATTTAAGGAGTTAGGAATTAAGTTTCTTTAGGGACAGACTGTTTAATCATCAAGTATATTTAGTATCTAGCAAAGTACTATGTATGTACTTGTGTGCTCAGTCATACCCCACTCTTTCCGACCCCAGGAACTGTACCCGCAAGGCTGTTCTGTTTGTGGAATTTTCTAGCAAAGAAATACTGGAGTAGGTTGCCATTTCCTCCTCCAGGGGATCTTCCTGACCCAGGGATCAAACCCATGTCTCTTGCATCTCCTGCATTGATAGGTGCATTCTTTACCACTTGTGCCACCTGGGAACAAGATAACACAGTAATAGGTGTTGGTAAATTTTATTTGTGGAAGGAATGGATCACTGAAGATAATAAGCTTATGAAGTTATCTTACTACTACAGAGTCAAGCAAGTATCCTTCCTTGACACTATCTACCGTCAGGCTGCAGTTGTAGACATTTGTTACTTTTAGTGCTTGGGCCAATAGTTTGGTTTTTTGCTAGTAGCACTTAGTTGTCTTTAACTCCATTTGAAACAATACTGTTAGACTGTATTGTGACAGCTGTCACATCAGCATTCATTAAACAAACTTACAACATTGTTGAATCTTTGTGTAGCCATTATAATATTGAAGATAGAAGAAAAAAGCAACATTTTCAGCAAATTATGCTTTATTGTTTCAAGAAAGGTAAAAATGCAACTGAAATGCACAGAAACATTTGTATAACATGTGGAGTCAGTGCTTTGACTGATGGAATGTGTCAGAAGTGGTTTGGGAAGTTTGCATGCTAGAGATTTCTCACTGGATGATGCTTCATGGTGTGGTAGACCAGTTGAAGTTGACGCCAATCAAAGTGAAATAGTAATTGAGAACAATTTATGTTATACTATGTGGAAGAGAGCCTACATACTCAAAATATCCAAATCAAGTACTGAAAATCATTTTCACCAGCTCGGTTATGTTCATCGCTGTGGTGATTGGGTTCCACATAAGTTAGTTAGGAAAAACCTTGACTGCATTTCTGCATGTAATTCTCTACTTAAATGTAATGAAAATGTTCCATTTTAACAATGTGATGGGTGATGAAAAGTGGATACCATACAATAATGTGGAATGGAAGAGATTGTAGGGCAAGTGAAATGAACCACCACCTACCACAGCAAAGGCTGATCTTTATCCCAAGAAGGTGATGTTGTGTATATGGTAGGATTGGAAGGGAGTCCTCTACTATGAGCAGGAGCAGATTCCAAACAATTAATTCCAACAAGTACTGCTCCTAGTTAGAGCAACTAAAAGCAGTGCTCGATGAAAATTGTCTGGAATTAGTCAACAGAAAATGCATATTCTTTTATCATGAAGACCTTTAGTGAGACTGCACATTTCTCTGATGACCGGGCAAAAACTGTTAGAGCTTGCTTGGGAAGTTCTGGCTCATCCACCGTATTTATCAGACATTGCACCTTCAGATTTTCATTTATTTCAGTCTTTACAAAAATTCTGTTAATGGAAAAATTTCAAAAGACTATAAAAGGTACCTAGAACAGTTCTTTGCTCAGTAAGATAAAAAGTTTTGGGAAGGTGGAATTATGAAGTTGCCTGAAAAGTAATAGAAGGTAATGGAACAAAATGGTGAATACATTGTTCAATAAAGTTCTTGGTGAAAGTGAAAAATGTGTCTTTCACTTACAGACCGAAGAAAGTTTTTGGCCAACCGAATACTTCCTCAACCTGGTTTTAACAATCTTATGCCCTGGTGTCCCAGATGGTAAAGAATCCATCTGCACTGTGGGAGACCTGGGATCATTCCTTGGGTTGGGAAGATCCCCTGGAGAAGGGCATGGCAACCCATTCCAGTATTCTTGCCTGGAGAATCCCATGGACAGAGGAGCCTGGCGGGCTGCAGTCCATGGGGCTGCAGAGAGTCAGACTGAGTGACTAAGCACAGCACGTGAAGTAAGCAGTGGTTTTTGAGTTATGGTGGCCGTGCTGCAACAGGAGACTGCTCTCTCTTTTAAGTCTGGCATGTTTTAGCCTGCCCGTTGTCTCTTTGTCATTTTAAATCATGTAATATTTTCAGATAAAAAGATATTCTCTTCCAGGAAGAAAATTGCTGTTTCAACTGTAAGAGATATAAACCATTTTTGTCTTTTTATAACTCCTCAGCTCACTCCTCATATTTTTCCCCACTTTCTATAGTCTTTCATGATGATTATTTAGAAATATTAAGCTAGTAAGCTGTTGCTCTTGGGATATTTGAGGAAATTTTAGGATATTTTGTGTGCCTGAAGTTTTAGGACTTTGTAGAATAGTAGAATAGTATTGGCTCTAAGAAAATAAATAGCAGTGTGAGTTTTGTTTTCTGAAGTCATGGTAACTGCTGCCTCTGTGAATTCTTTTTACAAATGAAAGAAAAAGAAATTGCGCTTTCAAGCTTTCTCATGAAAACAGGAGTACCCATTTTTTCAAAAGGTGAAAGAAAAAGCTGTCTTATAAAGGAAACTGGAACAGATTGATGGCACCAATATACTTTCTAACAGGGGCTGTTCCTGTTCTGTTTTTTCTTTTCTGTTTGAGGATCTTTTCCTTATCAGTTATCTTGCTCTTTTTAGGGGGGAAAGGGTTTACTACATGGTTTATGGGATCTTAGTTTTTTCTTTTGAACTGTGGTGTTGGAGCAGACTCTTGAGAGTCCCTTGGACTGCAAGGAGATCCAACCAGTCCATCCCTAAAGAAAATCAGTCCTGAATATTCATTGGAAGGACTGATGCTGAAGCTGAAACTCCAATACTTCGGCCATCTGATGCAAAGAACTGACTTAGTTGAAAAGACCCTGATGCTGGGAAAGATTGAAGACAGGAGAAGGGGACAACAGAGGATGAGATGATTGGATGGCATCACCGACTCAGTGGACATGAGTTTGAATAAACTTTGGGAGTTGGCGAGGGACAGAGAGGCCTGGTGTGCTGCAGTCCATGGGGTCGCAAAGAGTCTTCTCCAACACCACAGTTCAAAAGACACAGCTGAGTGACTGAACTGAACTGAGTTCTCCAATCAGGGATGGACCCCAACAGTGAGAGCACCAAGTCTTAACCACTGGACTACTAGGGAATTCCCCTCTTTAAATTTTTATTATAGCTTGTTCTCTTCTGTGGTCCCTTTTCTTCTATTTACAAGAATCCAGGTCTCTTTAAAAAAAAAGTTTCTTCACTGACTTCTTTGACTTTGTAACCTCTTTAAGATTATTGTCTTATTTTTCTTAATTCTGACACTTTCAAGAGTAGCTTTGTGGTTTATCACCTGTACATTCTCACCACTCACTCAATTCTTCACTTAGTGATTTCCACCTCAGCATTTTGCAGAAATTGCCCTATCAGAAGTTACAGTGGAAAAAAAAAAGTTACAGTGACCTCCTAATTAACAGTCCACACATTTACCAGCTTTAATACCATCTGATCTTTTTATAACCAACCTCTACTCCCCTTGTTTGAGTGAGACACTATGTTTTTCACTAGTTTATGTGAGATCCTTTGCTCATCTCTGTAATGTAGGCATTTTTAAAAGGTTTTTTACTTTTATTCTCTTGTTTTTTCACTCTGTATGTTACCTATGACCCTTTTAGTACAATTTCTTATCTATCTATAGTCCTCACATCACTCTGTCTCAGAATTGTGTTTCCCACAATCTGATAGACATCTCCCTAGATTTCTGGCTATAATTCTAAACCTGACTTTCAAAGTCATAACTCACTGTTACATTTCTCCCATCAACATCTGCACACTACCTGTCTCCCCCCACAGCCCTCCACCTTACTCCATAGCTCCTAAAACACAGCAACCACTTTTTATGCCCACCCTGTCCTTACATTTAATATTGGTGTTACTAATCTCTTAGTTATTCCAGTTTCTGGAATCAATTTCTTACTTTCTACATTTATAATGCTGTATGAATCCATCATCAGGACTTGAATCAATCTCTTGGTTTACTAATTCACTTACTGCCTCGAGTTTTTCCTTTTTTAATGCTGTGCTTAGGTACATTCTTTTTGTTTTTTAAGTCCAGGTTCTAGATTTCTGAACAAATTCTAATCTGGACAGGAAGCCTTCCCTGAAAACCAGGACAGCATAAAATTCTTCTCTGTTTCATTATTCTCAAGTTCTTTTACCTAGTTTTAGGAGATTTATGGTAGAATAGTATTTAATATTTGTGGTACCTGATGAGTATGGTTTAAGAAACTCAGGGAATTCACTTTTACAAACTGGAAAGCTTTTCTACCTATTTTAGAAGGTTAGAGTTTAGCAAAAAAAGTCACTTAGATGGGAAGGACAACTTCTTATTGTACTTTTTGTATGATTTGACATTATTACTATTATACCTCTCTTGGAATGTATCACATCATTGAATCATGTTCCTCTGACAATTCTAGGTGTTTCATTATTGTTATAAAATAAAGTCCACATGATTTATGATGTCTTCCTTAATCTCAGCTGGCAGTTACCATTTTTTGCTTTCAGAGAATTGTGTATTTCTAGATTCTTTACCATCTGAGCCACCAGGGAATCCTATTCCTATTATAGTACTTACTATAATTTGCTATATATTATTACTGTAGCTGTCAATTTAATAGATTGTGTATAAGGTTTAAGAAGATTTTAGTCTTTTTTTAAAACCATTATCTAGTCCTCCCCGCCATGTCTTATGTGCACAGTAGGTCCTCAACAAATGTTTGTTAAATGAAATTATTCCCTTTGTTTGAAATGCCTTTCCTGCTCATGGATTGTAATCACTCTGACATATTGCTAAATGACTGTGGGTAGATTGCATAATCTCTCCTAAATATTTTTATCCTGAAACTAGCAACGCCTTCCCTCAAAGGGTTAGGTTATAATTAACTAGTAAAATGCTTTGAAGAAGTTAAAGTTGAGCATTATGATCATCCTATTAAAGGTGAACTGTTGGTATCAGGTTTGTAGGTAAAGCTTTCCCAAAGCTTGAAGTTAATTAGATGGTGTTGAAATAATTATTTTGTAGTATTTGCATCTTGGTTTTTTTGCTTTACTTAAATCCCTAGAGTTCTTTGGAGGGAAGGAAGCCTTTGTAGTGCTGTTTATAAGCCGAGTCATGATTGAAGTCTTTTCACTGTAGGAGTATAGTGAAGCATTTAAGATGATGTGTATCATGCTATACTTAAATCTTTTATATGCCAGAGATCCTTAGACTTGTGTGTGCTAAGAATCCTTTGGAGGCCCTCATTGAAAATATTCCACCTCCACCCAAGGTTCTAGTTTAGCAGGTTATGTTTCTTAATGACAAATCAGGTGCTTTCTGATTCAGTCAGTATGTGAACAACACTTTGAGAGATACTCCTGAATGAAGCTGTAAAAAGCCTATAGAATATGAGAGAATGACTAGTAAATAAACATATAAACTCATATCACTTATGATATTCAAAGTCATTAGTTATATAATATTCACAGAGTTATATAATAACTCATATATTTTAAAAATGGCTTAACTTCAAATACTTTTACTATTTTTCCTTTAATTCAATAAGTACATAGTACTTATTCCTAGAGTGTATTTGTGAAACTTTAGTACCTACAGATGACTCCAGTTGGTGATGGACAAGGAAGCCTGTTGTGCTGCAGTCCATGGGGTCCCACAGAGTTGGACGTGACTGAGCAACTGAACTGACAGATGCCCCATGAAAAAAGAGCTTGATTAAATAAGTTTGTGAATTGTTATATACTGTCATTCCTACTTGGAGATTTATATTGCATATTAACTTTTTTTCTGTATCACTATGTGGCCTGTGGGATCTTAGTTCCTCTACCAGCAATGGAACTTGTGCCCCTTGCACTGAAAGTAGAGAGTCTTAACCATTGGACTGCCAGAAAAGTCCCTGAGTGTTAACATACTAAAGACTCTTACAAGTCCTGAAGCAAAAAACCTTGGACCTCATTGTTTTCTGAAATTTATTTGACTGTGAGCTTTCCTTTCTTTCTCCTAGCAATTTCTATTAATTTACTGAACAAACTTGAGGAAATTTTGCTTTTTCTTTCCTCCCAGTTAGGAAATGAGTGAATGAATTGAGTAAGGAGGGTTGGGGAGGGAAAATTCTTAGTAGGATGCCAACTAAACTATATAGGAGTGATTGGATTAGATAATTACCACCATGATAGTATTGGATAAAGGCAAGTAGCAGTCAGTGAATGCTGTGGCTAGTGAGTTTGATGAAGAACAGAGTATTGGTTAATTTTAAGAATGATTTCACATAAACTAATCAAATACAAAGGGAAAAATAGTGACTTTATAGTGGGGAAACCTGGCAGACACCAACTCGATTAGGTGATCAAGGTTATTCTTAGTGACGGGCAGGTACAACATGCATAGTATCCTGTCTGTATATTTTTCCATGAATGTTACGGCCTGAATTGGGTTACGGGGAACATCAGGTAGACCCAGACTGATGGTCATTCCAGAGAATTAAAAAGCTTATATTCTTTACAGTCAAGGGCATGAAAACGAGGAACTGAGGGGACTGTTCCAGATAGGAGACAGAGGAGGTCTGATAACTACATACAGTATATGTTCCTGGATATAATTCTGAATCAGAAAGCAGAAGAGAGATCATGTTGGGACATTTGATAACATTTGGATGTATCTGCAGATTAGCTCTGTGTTATATCAATGATGATTTCCAAATTGGGAGGATTGAATGATATTAATGTAGCAGAATTTTCTTACTTTGTAAGTTACACACTGGAGTATTTCAGAGAGGAATGATGAATCATGTCATAAAAAGATATATCTACACATCTTTTCTGTAGGCCTGAAATTATTTTAAAATAAAAACTAAACATACTTTTTTGAGCATAAATTTATCTTTCTAACTTTTTTGTTTTTGTATTTACAGATGATTACATTTTGCTACACTTGTAGAAGGATTCCTTCTGTAGATAGTTTTTGGTTGAATAACCACTATCCAGGAATTTAAGAATTCTATGAATTTTAATAAAAAATGCATTTTAAACATTTTCTTTCAGAAAGCTGAAGCTGATGGTAGTTTAAGTGATAGCCACGTGTCTCCTCCAGCCAAACGCACTTTGAAACAACCTGACTCTGTTTGCAAAGACAAATCAAAATCACGAACTACTGGTCAGCGAGAAGAATGGAATATATCAAGTGGACAGGCCAGGTGAGAAGGGAGAACTCACCCATTGTTTTTTCATAATTTTTTTGATGGGATTCAGGGCTGATATTAATGCTAATTTTCTTAAATTGTAAAACCACCTGTCTAGGAATACTTATAAATTGTATTAAGCTTATTTTATAATTTTTGTATGTAATTTTATTTTCTCTAAATATACCAAAAATACATTTACTATGTAATAGAAACTATTATTACTGAAAACATTAAGAATTTTGATAGGTCTTGAATGTGCATACATGTTTATACTCCTGAAAATTTAAATAAAAACAGTGGTTAGAAGTATATTTTTTATTTGAAAATACAACCTCTTCTTCCTAAAATTATTAAATATTCCACTTGAATTGGTATGCTAAAATGTAATAAAATCTAAATTAATTTCTAATAAATCTTTTCATGTATCTGATTGTTTTCAACTTAAATTTTCTCTGTGTCTGTTTTGATATGTATTATAAACATAATTTTACTCACCAAAGTAAGTGGTAATGTAATGTAGATAGGATAGCTGTACACACACTCAGAAGAGATTTAAATTTTCAGCTTAGAATCCTTAGCTTCTCTTTTTTCCAAAGTCTTTGTTGTAAAAGTGCTGATGATGTGCCAAATGTGAACAAAAGTAAAAGGGAATTCCTTTTTGACAGTATTTTTATTTTATGTCTGTAGGTAAATTTTGAACAGTTATTAGTCTTTAATGAAAATAATCTTTGGAGTTATATAGATTTTGATAGGCATTATACATTTACTTGGAGAAGGCAATGGCACCCCACTCCAGGACTCTTGCCTGGAAAATCCCATGGACGGAGGAGCCTGGTAGGCTGCAGTCCATGGGGTCGCTAAGAGTCAGACACGACTGAGCGACTTCACTTTCACTTTTCACTTTCATGCACTGGAGAAGGAAATGGCAATCCACGCCAGTGTTCTTGCCTGGAGAATCCCAGGGACGGGGGAACCTGGTGGGCTGCCATCTATGGGGTCGCACAGAGTCGGACATGTAGCAGTAGCAGCAGCATACATTTACTAGTCTCTAGAGTCTGTGCCTAATTTAATATGTACCACTTTATTTAAAATTTTTAATTTTGCATTGTCTGAGAGCTAGGTTGAAAATTATGTGAATCAGTCTATTGATTTTTTTTTTAACTTTCCCAACTTTCCCATACTCATTCATCTGAGATGAAACAGATCCAGATCACTATAATGATGTCACTTAAAATAAGTACTTCCCTTTAATTATACTTCTACACTTGATTTATGGGTTGTATCTGTATCCTGTGTTTATTAGATGAGTGAATCAGGCTTCTTTTTCTAACAAATGTTTCTAAAAAGTATTCTTTTACTGTTAAAAGTTTTGCCTTTAATTGTGAGATAATTTTAACAGTATAACTCAAGTATGAGTCTCTCTAGTACAGTAGATCTCCCACACCTTATCCACTCAGAGATCTGTATAAATTAATCTTAATCATGTCTTTCATGTAAAAAGAAGAAAGAGTTTTGCTTCCATTTAGATACCGTAAGAGTCTGATATTCCTTTCAAAAAACTTTAAGTACATTTTGAATAAGAAACTTAAGAAATAATGAATACTAATAGAATTTACTGCTTCTGTTTTGGCAGGAGAATAATGTTGAGCAGTTCACACAGTTCTAAAGGTTTTCAGGTTAGCCTTTCATCGAGGAATGTGATTAAGTGCTGCACTGCTAGAGTCTTTTAGTATTTCAGATGACCTGGAAAGAAAATGCCATTTGGTCTGTCAGATTCAACAGAACTGAATTTTGGGGAAACTTGTAGTTAAAAATATTGTAGATTTTAAGATAATATTAATACAAAAATCAAGATTTATATGAGTGCTTATATTAGTTTTTATGTCATGAACCTGAGAATCCTAATTCCTTTATTTTGGTAATCTAAAGTCCTAAGAGCATCTAAGGTAAACTGACTGAAGTCCTTTCAGGAAAATGATTTTTTAAAATACAGTTCATTTGGAGGAAAATTGAATAAAGATAAAAATTAGTATTAGCTATGAAAAATGATGAATCTTAAAGGACTTTAACAACCATTAAATTCTGTAAAGAAACTACTGTTGATTGGTAAAATAACATTTAGGAATAACTTTTAGAGATTGGATGAAGATAGAGATTAAAATGGAACTAGAACCTTGTCATCTTCATAAATGATTTGAGATAAGAGTATAAGTTTTCTTTGGGGGAAGAATCTGGGTTTATATATTTAAAGTCCCAAGTGTATCAATATAGTTACAGTGATTGATAATATTTTTGTAAAATGAGGATTTTCTTGGTAAAAATCTTTTACTGTATTACATCTTTTCTTCTTTAGCTTATATGTAGAAATTCATAATTGCTAACCTAGATAGCTGTTGCAGCTTACAAATATTTTGAGTTCAGAATCCCATTTCATTGACTTTTGTCAGTTGACATTTATTTAGCCACTAGATATTTATCTAATTTGGAGGCTGTGTGTTGGGGAGTAGGTGGTTGGGAGAGTCAACATGGAAAACATGGCATGCATTTGATAAATCTGTAGAATAATAGAGAGACATACTCTGAGGAACACATGAAATTAAATCTTTGATAAGCCTAACTGCACTAAAGTGTAATATGTGTAAAAATTTTGTTTTGTGGTCAGATGATTAAGGAGTAGTGAGGTTAGGCAGAAGTATAATCACCACTGCTGAGGCTCATTAGAATTGAAGGCTGGTAGTGGTTAAAGTTTTTCCAAATGAATGCTTTTGCTGAATTGAGGTTTAAAATTCTCATAAATCATTGAATACCTTGGGTTTATGTGGGTGAATAAATAATGATTTTTGAGTCTGGTATTGAACTGGTAGCATGTTCCACATAATTAAAGATGTAGAAACTTTTAATGTAATAATTACTGAAGGCAGTGATAGTGTCTCCATTTAAAAAATTTAGGGTACAGAGATAAAGGTAAATATCCCTCACTTACTCCCCATTTTAAAAATAAACAAAGGGGACTTCATAATCATAAAGGATTTATTAGAGGATTCATTTAATCAGTGAACCTGCATGGTTACATTTTAAGTGATTAATTTTTGGGAACATTGATTCAAAAGACTTTTTAAGCACTTATATAATTGTATAGGCAGACCAACTCTTGAAATACCAATATTATCTTTTTATACCCGAGTATTTCATATTCTATCTCCTTTTTTTTTCTTTCTCCTTTTTATAAAGAGAAATGATAATGGTACAATGATGACAATAAGCTATGATTGTAAGATAATGGGATTGATTGAAGAAGTTTTCTTTTTTCTCCCACCTTAAATCAGATCTTTCATTAGCAATGAAATAAAGGCAAGTAAGCACTGTCTTCTTTAGAGGAACAAAAATTGTTACTGTGCTTTCATCCTAGTGATGTTATTTTTTCAACAGAGTTTTAGATTTCTTATGTAGAATGATTTTAGGGTTAGCATCTCTTCTTTTGAATAATATATGTGAAATTCCAACCATTTGGTCTTACATACAGCTAAAATTCATTTGAAGCCAAGAGTTGTGAATTAACTGATTAAACTGAGTTAATGTTATGTTGGATCCAAAGCCAAAGTGTATTTATGCTTTTTCTATGTGGTTTTAAGTGGATTTTAAGAGTGATTCTAGGAAATTCCACGTGTATAATGTTCTAAGGAATAACCTAATAACATCAATTTTATTACTTTATAGTCAAGCTCATATACCAGGAGAATTGTGTAATAAAGATTCTAAAAATGAAATACTTTCCAAGAAGTAGTATTTTAGAACAAGATGGTTGTGTTGTTTACCTGGGGAAAGGGGGGATGGAGTTTTTTGTTTTTGTGTTCTTGATAGTCGGAAGGTACGTAACAGTTTTTGTTTATATCATGTAGTCATTCTGTCTGTGACTTTTACTAGACAGGGACATTTATAATTAATATTTATAACATTTAATATATATAATTAACATAAAGCATGCTAGAGTAACCAAAAATGGTAGAATATTTTAGTTAAAAAATGTTGTGCAAACCACATAGATAAGCAGAAGAAAGTCATATATACTATTTTTTGAATGTCTTCTCTCTCCTTTTTAATATTTGGAAATAATAATTGTTGGGTATTTCAAAAAATAAGTTTATGTTGACAGCTCTTTTATTATGTAACAATTTTTAGTTTTTGAATTTTAATTATAGGAAGGTATACTGCAACTTTCTTCCATAAGTTTTCATATTTTGATGACACTTTAAGTATCTTTCTAGTGACTGAACATTTCTGTCCCTCCACCAAAAGGGAGAGTGGTACAATGACTTTTGAGAGATTAACTAAGTTTTCATGTAATAGTTTAGAATGTGTAATATAATACTTTGAAGAAATTATTAAACGTTGTTGGTATTCAAGTACTTTTTTCTTCTTACAATTTATTGCTTGAATAACTTTGTTTGAATCTTAGGTTGTCAATGGAAACAAGTAGTAAAGGTCTGTGACCATTGCTATTTATGGCATTAGTGAACTTTATGATACATACAAAGCTTAAGCCTTTCCATTGGATTTTAATTTATAGAGTTGAAGACAGAGTGAGTTCAGTTTATAACTTGTTATTAAAGCTTTTCTTGAAGTAATGAAATGACTTTTCACTAATGTATTTTATTAATTTGTATATTATCAATCTTAAGGTAAAAAAATGTTTTCTTTCCTTTTAAAAAAGTAATATTGCATTAGTGACATTTTAAAGATTAAAGTGATTCCACCAGCATTGCATTTTTGTTTCTTTAAATGAATGTTGATGTGTTTGCATATTAAATATAATTGTGTTCTAGGTTAACTTCTCAGCCTGGTGCTACATTACCAAACGGACATAGTAGCTTATGTGAGTATTCTGTTATGAAACTGGTTAGTATTGAAATACTTATAATGTTGTTAGGGTTCTAAAGTGGGGTAAAATAGCATAATTTACTAGTATGGTCAGCATACTGTTAGAAGTGACTGGATTACAGTCATGGTAAATATGTATATAATTGTTAAACATTGAGAAATTAGTACAATTGAAATAATTTAAGTTAACATGGCAGATTGTAAACAGTTTTAGAAATTTTACATAATTGGATATTAGAGCCATTTAAGAGGTTATAGTAAGCTCCTTATAGTCTTTTTAAAGTAATTTTTGATGTTTTTCTTTCTTTGTATACTCTGTACTTTGAAATGGAAATTTCTCTCTCCTTGTAGCCCTTCGAAGCCATCCCCATCGAGGGGAAAAGAAAGGAGATGGGGAACTTTCTTGTATAAATGGTGACATGGAAGTCAGAAAAAGCTGTCGTTCCAGGAAAAACAGATTTGAAAGTGTGAACCAGAGTTTGTTATTTG
Source organism: Budorcas taxicolor (assembly GCF_023091745.1). Lineage (NCBI taxonomy): Eukaryota > Metazoa > Chordata > Mammalia > Artiodactyla > Bovidae > Budorcas > Budorcas taxicolor. The sequence continues at coordinate 134,561,148 of NC_068920.1, forward strand.
ATCAACTGGTAAATAGGTATGAATGTTTTTGCAGTAAGCAGTTTCATGTAATTGTTTTTTTTTCCAAGCCAGTTATGTTTTAAAAAATAACTTAGGCACTGACTTAGGAATCAGTGTTTAAAAACTTAATTTGAATTAACCTTGGTTAGCTTTAGTCACTTTACTAGATTTAATGCAATTTATGTGATAGCATCTTTTTTTCTCATAGTTTTTAAGCTCTTGTGCATAGTTAGATAATACAAAAAGTAATTTTATTTTAACTTCACTACTACAGTCCTTTAATATTTGCTCATTTAACATTGATGTTTTGACAGTTTTCAAGAAACATTAAGTTCCATTACTGATATATAATAGGTATAATTTTACTTAGTCAAGATTCTGAATTGAAAGTCTTTGGAGACTGCACATGTTGGATATAGCCTAGCTGACTCCTCAGCATCTATGTGCAGTGAAACTGTATTCTTCTCAAATAATAAATCATTCCTACTTAATCCTTGCAATAGCCTGGAGAAGGGAGATGAGTGTAATTCCTATTTGAAAGGGGAGGAAATTATATTTTATTGTGGTAGTGTCAAATTTGAGTATTAGTTATTATTTGTGAAGTACCTAGATCAGTATCTGAACACATAGTAAGTGCCGTGTGTGTTTAAAATGTCAATGTCAGTATATATTTTGTGGATGTCCGTTTCCTCTAATTTCTAAATAATCTGCCCTTGGAGTGGGAGGTGGGAGAGAGGTTTAAGAGGAAGGGGACATATGTATTTATGCTGATTTATGTTGATGTATGGCAGAAACCAGCACAATATTATAAAGCAATTATCCTTCAATTAAAAATAAGTAAAATTTTTAAAAAAGAAAAAATGTATCAGTTCAGTTAACCTTATGCTGGCTTTAAAATTTTTACAAATTCTTTATTCTATACAATTTTTAATACCATTTTCAAATAAAAAGATTTGAATTTTTTTTTTTTTTGGTACCGTGTTCTGATAGTTATTTGTAGTAGTATTATGAATTTAAATATTTGAAGCCGTGTAAACAAAGGTCTTCTATTTGTAAGTTTTATTTTAATATATCATGACAGAAGATGTTCTGTTTCTGTCTTTCTTTTCTTGTTTGGCCATGCTGCATGGCTTGTGGGATCTTAGTTCCCTGGACCAGGGATAGAACCCAGGCCCTAGCAGTGAAATCACTGAGTCCTAACCACTGGACTGCCAGGGCATTCCCTGTTTCCATCTGTTTTGAGGCATTATCTTCTAATGGATGCTAGTTCAGAAGAAGATATTAATTGGGATAATAGGTACAGTTAGAAATTAGATGGCTTAATTATGCTTTGATGGTGAGCTCTTTTACCTGTATGATATAGAGTTTGATCCTGCAATTGTCTAAACCCTAGTTTTATTATGTAATTGTAGTACTGCTGAAGCTGTACTCCAGGAAATGGACAACATAAACATTAGACGGAATCGTCGATCAGGAGAAGTAGAACGGCTTCGAATGTGGACAGATACAGAATTTGTGAGTATGTTAACCTTAACAACTGTCCCTGGTGGCTCAAAGGGTAAAGAATCTGCCTGCAGTATGGGAGACCCAGGTTTGATATCTGGGTCAGGAAGATCCCCTGGAGGAGGCAATGGTAACTCACTCCAGTATTCTTGCCTGGGAAATCCCATGGACAGAGGAGCCTGGCGGGCTACAGTTCATGGGTTGGCAAAGAGTCGGACATGACTGAGCGGCTAACGCAACAACAACAGCAACCATTTCAAGTAGTTTTTATTTTGATTGAGGAATTCAAAGAGAGAGAGCAGCATTTGGATTTTCTTGAATTAATAGAATTGTTCCTTTTTCATTTCCAATTTAATCTGAGATTTTATTGTTTTCTTTTTTCTTTTATCCATACCTTGCTTGCCACAAGCTTCCTCAAAAGACCCTCTACCCTTTTGCCAGAGAGATCTCCTGGAGAAGGAAATGGCAACTCACTCCAGATTCTTGCCTGAGAAATCCCATGGACAGAGGAGCCTGGTGGGCTACAGTCCATGGGATGGCTAAAGAGTTGGATGCAGCTTAGTGACTAAACAACAACATCTTAAAGTACAACTCTGATTCTGTTGTCAACTATTAAGGTTTTTTTTTTGGCTGCGCTATGTGGCACGTGAGATCTTAGTTCCCCAACCAGGGATCGAACCTATATCCCCTGCATTAGGAGTATGGAGTCTTAACCACTGAACCACCAGGGAAGTCTCTTTAATGGTTTTTTAATGTGTGCTGAATTAATTAAAATCACCTTAGATAGCCAGTGGGTATTTGCTATATGACACAGGGAGCTCAAACCCAGTGCTCTATGTTGACCTAGAGGGGTGGGATGGAGTAGGAGGAAGTCTCAGGAGGAAGGGGACATATGTATACCTATGGCTGATTCATGTTGATGTATGGCAGAAACCAGTACAACATTGTAAAGCAATTATTCTCCAATTAAAAATAAATAAATGAAAAAAACCCCCAAAACACCTCAACTGGCAAAATATGGTTTCAAACTTTATCTTCTCACACATCATTGTCCAAATACAAACACATCATTCTTCCTTTCCTATCTTTTACTCTTGTTAATACTTCTGGTTGAGGACTTGATGCAATTCTATCTTTGTTTCAAGGCTCATTTCAAGTGCTTCCTCCCCCACTCCCCTAGGCACATTTCCCTTCTCCCTGCCCAATTTTCAAGTATCTTATAAGTTTTATTTTTCTTGTTTCATACATTTATTAAATTCAGTAAGGTCCATTTTCATTGATCTGTGCCTTAAAAATAGATCCTCAATAAATTTTATCAAGTAGGCATGTCCCATTGGGCTAGTGATACTGATGGCTGGGAATAAATTTCATGTTAATATTTGACAGATTTCTCTCTTTAAAAGGAAAACATGGATATGTATTCAAGAGTGAAAAGGCGAAGAAAGTCACTGAGAAGAAATAGTTACGGGATACAAAATCATCATGAAGTCTCTACTGAGGGTGAAGAAGAAGGTTTGTAAAGCACCTTTATGAAATAAATGCTACAAAGTTCAGGTGGGAGGAAAGAAAAACATATACAAACTACATATATATGTGTATGTATATATATATTGTATATTGCTGGATGGGTGATTTTTTTATTTTAGAGGTCTATATTATATAATTCGGAATAATTTTTGTTCCATTGGCATTTCTGAGAATTTAATTCCTTCATTTGGAAAAATGCCTTTGCTGTACGTTATGCATTGTTGTGTAATATTGATATATCTTATTAGTAAGCTGTTGGATAGTCCTTAAATGACCTAATCTGATGTAACATTTGCCATGGGCTGATTTGCTTGTTAGTAGGCAAGACCTCTTTTGTATTTAGGTACTTTTTAACTGGAAATCTCTGTCCATAGCCACCTAAATCTATGATTATTTGGATCTCAAATTTAGTTATGGACAGAGGATGGTGAAGTTAAGAGAAGGAAAGACTGCTAATACTACTGGAGGAAGCGGTACTGCTTTTTTCTGAGGCCTATCTATCTGAGTTCTGATTTGAAGAATTGTGACTGAATTTGTCAGGCTGGATTTGGGAGTAGATGAAAGCACATTTGAGGATTATAAATTGATGACTAGTAAAATCTATAGGATTTACATTTATAGGGTTTAATTCTGTGCGTGTTAACTTTCCTCATTAAAATAGATTTTTAGAAGGTTTGGCATATTTTGAATGCAGTGTAGTTGTTTCCATTGGGAAATCTTGTTAGTTCCTACTATTTGTGTAGCTTGGATGGATAAGAATGGGCTTATTTCTCAAATTCTGTGATTAATATATTATTAGTAAGTTTTAAAGAGTTAATATTTTTAATGAAGGTATTTTATTGAGCAAATATTATTGTTGTTACAGCTAGAACCTCTATATTGCTTCCTTTGGAGAAAATCAGTATAGGTGAGACAGATTTATAATGTGATTTTTGCCTTATTAACTGAACATCTTTGTAGATTTCCCTGAGGACTTCCCATGTTTAGAATTTTTTCTCATAATAAATAATGCAGGTTTTTTTTTTTTTTTCAAAAGGTAATTTTTGAAGTTTTAAGGAAACTTATTTGGGCACAAGTAATTTAAAGTGTTATTTAGTTAAGTAATATTGCATTTGCTAATTTTCTCATGAGTAAAATGTAAAGTCCTTTGCATTTTTAGTCTCCTATTTCACTGAGCATCACTGACAGTTTAAAATTTTTTCCAGTGCTTTTAATATGATTGTGTTATATTGACAATTCCTGTGGTTAAAAAGTTAATCATGAAATACATTATTGCCTTTGAGGACCGTAAGCTTAAACATTTTCATCAGACTCTCTTTTCAGCTTTTAATTTTATATTGAAGTATAGCCATTTAACAATGTTGTGATAGTTTTATGTGGATAACAAAGGAACTCAGCCATACATATACATGTATCCATTCTCCTCCAAACTCCCCTCCCATCCAGGCTGCCACATAATGTTGAGCAGAGTTCCATGTGCTATACAATAAGTCCTTTTTGGTTATCCATTTTAAATATAGTAGTGTTTCACCAGACTTTTAAACTGTAAATAGATGTTACATCATAGCTATAGCAAAATCACTTTTAAAAATAAAGGATTTATGTACATTCTAATTTTATTTTTTAAATGTATACAGGTAAATGATAAATTGATCAAGAAATAAACTATTACCAGTACCCTAGAAATCTGCTTTCATACTCTCTCCCAATCTCTGCCTGAATTTTTCTACCAAAAATGTAACTAATCTGTGTTTACCTGTTATCAGTGGGCCTAATAAACACTGCCAACAAAAATTGCTCTTGTTGTAACATTAGTAATTATCTTTTAAGCATTTTTTTTTTTAACTATCAAGTAGTATCTGAATGCTAACTGTATTCAGTGGTTGATTGGGCATTGAATGAAGTTTGTTGTAATAAAGTTTTGAATCATATCCTATTATTGCTTTGTATGTCCAAAAAGATAATACAAAAGATTGAAAAGTCATAGGTGAATCAAGAGCTCAATTGTGATAATATTGATATGTTTAGTAGAGAACTATATTATTTGTAGGAAGGGCATTTTCTTTTACATCTAGTTTCATTTTTAATTGCATTGATTTATGCTGTATCATACCGTGTTGACACTTTTAAATGTCACCTGTGTAGAAAGAATAAAAGATAAAATATAAATATTCAGTTTTAGAGTAGACCAATCCTTGTAGATTAAAGCAGTTTGTTTTTTTTCTTTTGTGTGTGGGAAAATAGAATCTCAAGAGGAAGATGGAGATATAGAGGTTGAAGAGGCAGAAGGAGAAGAAAATGATAGGCCATATAATTTGAGACAAAGAAAAACAGTGGACCGATACCAAGCACCTCCAATAGGTAAGAGACTCTAAATAACTTCTTTCCTTTTTGTGGTAGATTAGCTTATTCTGCTCTGTTCCTTAAAAAAAAATTAGTGTTGTTGAATTTAAAAGAACGAAATCTCTTACAGATTCCATATATCTTTCCTTATGTATGCTTCTATTCACACCATGACTGAATGTTGGAGGATACAACTGCAATATAGAATTACATAGTGCATGCACATTTTATTTAAATAATCCTAAATTTAAAAATAAATACTGCTCATACTTTTGTATTACTTTGTTGTTCATTGAGTACTTTCATTTGCAGCAGTTCTTTAGGGCAAGCCTCTCTGTGTTCCAAGTGGTTAAGTAATTTAAGCTAAAGTCACAAAAGGGCAGCTTAGCCAGTAAGCTAGGTTTGTGTTTTGTTTTAGTCTTGAGAAGGAAACAGTTTATCCTAACACTTTTAAATCTGATGACAAGTATTCAGTTCCATAGGTTCTATTTTATTGACTATTTCCCCAGCTCTTGGGAAATTCCATCATGACTGATTTCTTCCAGTTTTTAGAATATTGAAATTTAGTTCACGTATCATGAAATTTGCCATTTTTGCCAGGCTTTCCTTATTTTTTATCTGTACAATTTATGAGTTTTTAGTATATTCACAAGTGTATGCAGTCATCACCGCTGTCTAATTCTGGAATATTTTCTTCTATACTTCCGTTCTCCCAGCCCTTGGCAATTACTAATGCACTTTCTGTCTCCATCGATTTGCCTATATGTGACCTTTTGTGTCTTGCTACTTTCATTTAGCATAATGGATCATTTTATTCAAACTCTCATGCTCTAAAGCAGTGATTGATTCTCTGGAAATATCAAAGTTACCTCACTAGAAGCTCGCCCAAGTATGTAGACATTATTCTACTCCAGTTAGGAATCACTGTCACAGATAGCCCTGATAATAATAGGACAGGTGTGTTAGGACAGAGAAAAGATTGTGAGGCATTTTTCTAGTGTTTTTTTTTTTTTTTAAAGCTTTCTTGAGGTATGAGTTATATATGTAATCCATTGCCATTGCATATGCTTCATGTGTACAATTTGGCAAGTTGGAAATACCTTAGGGATTTACTTATGAACTGTCACCACAGTCAAGATAACGAGCATTTTCATCAACCTCTCCACCCTCAAATTTCATTCTGCCTGTTTATAATGTACTCCTAACCCTTGTGGCTCAGCTGGCAAAGAATCTGCCTGCAATGTGGGAGACCTGGGTTTGATCCTGGGTTGGGAAGATCCCCTGGAGAAGGGAAAGGCTACCCACTCCAGTATTCTGGCCTGGAGAATTCCGTGGACAGTATAGTCCATGGTGTTGCAAAGAGTTAGACACGACTGACCGACTTTCATTTCATTTCAACCTTCTTTTGCCTCCCTCTCCCAACCCTCAGGCAGTGACTTATCTTACCTGCTTTGTGTCACCATGGATGAATTCACATTTTCTCAAACTTTATATGTAGTGTATACTCCTTTTTGTCTGACTTATTTCACTCAGTACGATAACGGTAAGACTCATCTGTGTTGTTGACTATGACAGTAGTATTTTTCTTTTTATTGCTAAGTAGCATTCCATTGTATGGGTATATCACAATTTGTTTACCCATTCATTTGTTGATGACATTTGGATTGTTGACATTTCTAGTGTCTGGGTATTATAAATACATAAGTTGTTATGAACATATGTTTGCAAGTCTTTGTTTGGACATATGTTTTCATTTTTCTTATAAATACCTAGAAGTAGAAGGCTGGGTTTTTTAATTAGGTGTATGTTTAACTTACTAAGAATTACAAAACTCTTCCAAAGTAATTATACCATTTACATTCTCACTAACAGTGTATGGAATCCCTTGGCAGTAGTTCATATGGTAAAGAATCTGCCTGCAATGTGAGAGACCTAGATTTGATTCCTGGGTTGTGAATATCTTTTGGGGAAGGGCATGGCAACCCACTCCAATATTCTTGCCTGGAGAATCCCATGGATAGAGGAGCCTGGTGGGCTACAGTCCATGGGGTCGCAAAGAGACAGGCACGACTGAGCAATTAACACCAACAGTGTATGAGTATCAGTTGCTTCATATTCTTGTCAACATTCAGTTCAGTTCAGTTCAGTCACTCAGTCGTGTCTGACTCTTTGCGACCCCATGAATTGCAGCACGTCAGGCCTCCCTGTCCATCACCAACACCCGGAGTTCACTCAAACTCGCGTCCACCAAGTCAGTGATGCCATCCAGCCATCTCATCCTCTGTCGTCCCCTTCTCCTCCTGCCCCCAATCCCTCCCAGCATCAGAGTCTTTTCCAATGAGTCAACTCTTCGCATGAGGTGGCCAAAGTACTGGAGTTTCAGCTTTAGCATCATTCCTTCCAAAGAACACCCAGGACTGATCTCCTTCAGAATGGACTGGTTGGATCTCCTTGCAGTCCAAGGGACTCTCAAGAGTCTTCTCCAACACCACAGTTCAAAGGCATCAATTCTTCGGCGCTCAGGTTTCTTCACAGTCCAACTCTCACATCCATACACGACTACTGGAAAAACCATAGCCTTGACTAATTGGACCTTTGTTGGCAAAGTAATGTCTCTGCTTTTGAATATACTATCTAGGTTGGTCATAATTTTCCTTCCAAGGAGTAAACGTCTTTTAATTTCATGGCTCCAATCACCATCTGCAGTGATTTTGGAGCCCAGAAAAATAAAGTCTGACACTGTTTCCACCGTTTCCCTATCTATTTCCCATGAAGTGATGGGACCAGATGCCATGATGTTAGTTTTCTGAATGTTGAGCTTTAAGCCAACTCTTCCACTCTCCTCTTTCACTTTCATCAAGAGGCTTTTGAGTTCCTCTTCACTTTCTGCCATAAGGGTGGTGTTATCTGCATATCTGAGGTTATTGATATTTCTCCTGGCAGTCTTGATTCCAGCTGTGCTTCTTCCAGCCCAGTGTTTCTCATGATGTATTCTGCATATAAGTTAAATAAGCAGGGTGACAATATACAGCCTTGTCATACTCCTTTTCCTATTTGGAACCAGTCTGTTGTTCCATGTCCACTTCTAACTGTTGTTTCCTGACCTGCATACAGGTTTCTCAAGAGGCAGGTCAGGTGGTCTGGTATTCCCATCTCTTTCAGAATTTTCCACAGTTGATTGTGATCCACACAGTCAAAGGCTTTGGCATAGTCAATAAAGCAGAAATAGATGTTTTTCTGGAACTCTCTTGCTTTTTTGATGATCCAGCGGATGTTGGCAATTTGATCTCTGGTTCCTCTCCCTTTTCTAAAACCAGCTTGAACATCTGGAAGTTCACAGTTCACGTATTGCTGAAGCCTGGCTTGGAGAATTTTGAGCATTACTTTACTAGTGTGTGAGATGAGTGCAGTTGTGCGGTAGTTTGAGCGTTATTTGGCATTGCCTTTCTTAGAGATTGGAATGAAAACTGACCTTTTCCAGTCCTGTGGCCACTGCTGAGTTTTCCAAATTTGCTGGCATTAGGTGTGGTCATTTAAAAAAATTAATTTAAATGTTTATTTATTGTAGTTTTAGTTTACATTTCGCTAATGACTAGTGAAGTTTGGGATATTTTTATGTGCTGATTTGCCAAGATTATCTTTGGTGAAGTATTCAAATCTTTAGCCTATTTTTTCAATTCAATTGTTTGGTTTTCTATTACTGAAGTTTTGAGAATTCCTTATATACTCTGGATATCAGTCATTATGATTTACAAATATTTTCTCAGTTGATAGCTTCTTGAAAAAAATTCTCTTAATACTATCTTTCAAAGAGCAGAATTTGTAATTTTGATGAATTTAGTTTATCAAAACATTTTAATAGATTAGGGTTTTGGTGGTGTGTCAAAGAAATCTTTGCTTAACCTAAAGTCACAAAGATTTAGTTTAACATTTTTTTTTTAAATGTTTATTTGCAGCTTATAGTGTTTACCACAGAGTATTTATTTGTGTTGTGCTTCCTTTAGACAGCATTTAGAACTTGAAGACAGCTTCTATTCAGGAAATTAACAGAAGTAATTTCTGCTTCTTTAATACATCAGTTTATCAATTTATAATTAGTTATTTCTGTGTTGTCTTTTTTTTTCTTTAAGTACCAGCTCATCAAAAAAAGAGGGAAAATACCCTTTTTGATATTCACAGATCTCCAGCAAGAAGAAGTCATATCAGGTATGTTTTGTTAGTTTTTGAAAGGAGGAAATATTTCCATCTCTCATTTAGATATCTCCTTAAGTACTATGTAGTATAATGCATTACATTGAGGATATAGGTTTTAATGTCGTTAATGATAATGCCGGTGAAAACTAAATAGCATCTTCTTTAGTTAGTCACTAATAGTTTTACCCTAAGTGTGACTGTTATCTTCCTGATTCAGTTTGCCAGAAATGATTATTGTTTTAACAATTATGTTCCTGAAAGCTGCACAGCTTTCTGGTCTCTTAGTAAGTTGAGTCTAGAGACTCACATTGCTTTCATTGGAAGAATTGATTCAGTTAGTCTTTGCTACTTTTAGTTTCCTTTTGCCCTTTCAATTAGATGTACAAAGAGGCGTTTTGATTTTGAAAGACTGTCTTCTCTACTGTGTTTTCTGAAAAGGTAATCGATTTCCCATGGCTCAAAAATGAAATAAATAAACATTAAAAGCTGTTTTCTAGTCTCAGTAGCCTCTCAGAAACATTTTTATTAGATTGTATGTCCTTAGAGAATATGTTCATACATATATGTGTGTATATATATATATGTACCAATACATATATTGATTGTTATCCCTTCTTTTTACACAAAATATACTGTGCACATTGTTCATACCTTGTTTTTTCACTGGATTTGTTTTCACTGTCTTTTCATTTAAGCATAGCAACATTTTACATTTATAGTTCTATAACATTACTGTATTTAATATAGATATACTGTAATTTTAAAATTATTACTTTATTGAGAATCAGGTTGTTTTCACTGTTTTGCTATTACAGTGTATGGTTTATAATGCATACCTTTGTATAATCATCTTTTACATGTGTACCAATATGTCTGTAGGATAAACTTATAGAAGTGGAATCTCTGAGTTAAAGAGAATGTGAAATTGTAATTTGATGACTTTCAATGCTGTTGAATCAGCTTGTGGTCCACTCTGCAATGAATGAAAGTCCATACTTCTCTGTATTTCTGCCAGCAAAACGAATTCTCAAACTTTCGGATTTTTGCCAGTCTGAGAATTGAAAAGGAAATCTTGGTTTATTTTTGAATCTCTTACAAGAGTATTTTTTCCTGTATTTTTAAAAGGCATTTACTTTTTTTCCCTGAAATGTCTGTAAAGTTTGCCTATTTTATAATAGATTCTTGCTCTTTTTTTTTTAAACTATTGCTAATTTATAAAATTATAGGACCATGTGAATCTGCTTGCTTTTAATCTACTTTTAGTAGGTATGACCTAAATCAAATCCCTTATGATTATACAGTCTAAGTGACAGATTCAAGGGATTAGATTTGATAGACAGAGTGCCTGAAGAACTATGGACGAAGGTTTGTGGCATTATACGGGAGGCAGTGATCACAACCATCCTCAAGAAAAAGAAATGCAGAAAGGCAAAATGGCTGTCTGAGGAGGCCTTAGAAATAGCTGAGAGAAGAGAAGTGAAAGGCAAAGGAGAAAAGGAAAGATCTATCCATTTGAATGCAGAGTTCCAAAGAAGAGCAAGGATACATGAGAAAGCCTTCCTAAGTGAACAATGCAAAGAAATAGAGAAAACAATAGAATGGGAAGACTAAAGATCTCTTCAACAAAATTAGAGATACCAAGGGAACATTTCATGCAAAGATCGACACCATAAAGGACAGAAACATTATGGACCTAACAGAAACAGAAGATATTAAGAAGAGGTGGCAAGAATATACAGAGCTATACAAAAAGGACTTTAATGACCCAGATAACCATGATGGTGTAATCACTCACCTAGAGCCAGATATCCTGGAGTGTGAAGTCAAGTGGGTCTTAGGAAAGCATCATTATGAACGAAGCTAGTGGAGGTTGTGGAATTCAAGCTGAGCTACTTCAAATCCTAAAAGATGATGCTGTTAAAGTGCTGCACTCAATATGCCAGCAAATTTAGAAGACTTAGCAGTGGCCACTGGACTGGAAAAGGTCAGTTTTCATTCCAATCCCAAAGAAAGGCAATGCCAAAGAATGTTCAAACTACCACACAATTGCATTCATCTCACACACTAGCAAAGTAATGCTCACAATTCTCCAAGTGAGGCTTTTAGCAGTACATGAACCGAGAATTTCCAGATATTCAGGCTGGATTTAGAAAAGGCAGAGGAATCAGAGATAAAATTGCCAAATCCGTTGGATCATCAAAAAAGCAAGAGAATTACAGAAAAACATCTACTTCTGTTTCATTGACTACCCTAAAGCCTTTGTGTGGATCACAACAAACTGTGGAAAATTCTTCAAGAGATGGGAATACCAGATCACCTTACCTGCCTCCTGGGAAACCTGTATGCAGGTCAAGAAGAAACAGTTAGAACTGGACATGGAACAACGGACTGGTTCAAAACTGGGGAAGGAGTACATCAAGGCTGTATATTGTCACCATGCTAATTTAACTTATATGCAGAATATATCATGTGAAATGCCGAGCTGGATGAAGCAGAAGGTGGAATCACTTTCAGTAACCTCAAATATGCAGATGACAATACTCTTATGGTAGAAAGTGAAGAGGAACTGAAGAGCTTCTTGATTGAAGGTGAGAGGAGAGTGAAAAAGCTGGCTTAAGACTAAACATTCAAAAAAACAATGGTCATGGCATTTAGTCCCATCGCTTTCTGGCAAATAGATGGGGCAACAATGGGAACCATGACAGACTTTATTTTCTTGGGCTCCAAAATCACAGCAGATGGTGACTGCAGCCATGAAATCAAGGCCTTTGCTCCTTGGAAGAAAAGCTATGACAAACCTAGACAGAATATTAGAAAGTAGAGACATTACTTTGCTGAAAAAGGTCCCTATGGCCAAAGCTATGGTTTATCCAATAGTCATGTATGGGTCTGACAGTTGGACCATGAAGAAGGCTGAATGCCTAAGAATTGATGGCTTTTGAACTGTGGTGCTGGAGAAGACTCTTGAGAGTCCCTTGGACTGCAAGGCGATCAAACCAGTCAATCCTAAAGGAGATCAAGTCTGAATATCCATTGGAAGGACTGATGCTAAAACTGAAGTTCCAATACTTTGGCCATCTGATGTGAAGAGCCAACTAATTAGAAAAGACCCTGGTGCTGGGAAAGATTGAAGGCAGGAGGATAAGGGGATGACAGAGGATGAAATAGTTGGATGGCATCACTGACTCAATGGACATGAGTTTGAGCAAGCTCCAGGAGTTGGTGAAGGACAGGGAAGCCTGGTGCGCTGCAGTCCCTGGGGTTGCAAAAAGCCAGACACAGCTGAGTGACTGAACAAGTAGTTCTTTCTTTGTGTAGTATAGTAGTCCTTTGTCACAAATTGCCAGTCTTTTTTCTCAGTTCTTAGTTTGTGTTTTAACTTTGCTTTTGATTGTCTTTACCAGAAAGTTTTTATTTTTATGTAGTCAAATTTATCAGCCTACTATGTTTTTTTAGAGGGGCTTCCCAGTTGTCTCTGTGGTAAACAACCTGCTTGCCAAGCAGAAGATGCAGGTTCAATTTCTGGATCAGGAAGATGCCCTGGAGAAGGAAATGGCAACCCACCCCAGTATTCTTGCCTGGGAAATCCCATGGACAGAGGAACCCAGTGGGCTCCTGTTTAGAGGAGCCTGGTGTGCTACAGTCCAGGGGGTTGCAAAGGGTTGGACATGACTGAGTGACTGAACAACAATTACAATATTTTTAGATTTTGAATCATAGTTAGAAAAGCCTTCCCAAATCCAGAGTGTTAAGGAAGTTCACCTTTGTTTATTTTTATTTGATTTAGAATACTGATGGTTTTCTTTTAAAATTTTTGTTGGAGTATAGTTGATTACAATGTTGTGTTAGTTTCAGGTGTATAGCAGAGTGAATCAGTTATGCATATAGCTCCTTTGTTTATTTTTAATGTTTCATATTTTACTCTAATTTTGATCCATCTGAATTTTATTCTTGTGTGAGATTTGTAGTATGGATCCAGCTTTTTTCCCAGGTGGAAAATGGAGTTTTTCCAACCTCATTTATTGAGTGAATCTGTGTTTTCTCCGTTGATTACAGTTGCCCCATTTATTACCAAATTATGTACAATGTATAAATATTATATTACATAAAAGATGTCCTTGTCCTTTTTTTTTTATTCTTATATTTTTTTCTCAGATGGCTGTTTGTATATATGCAAACAGTTAATTTTTGTATATTAATTGTACCCCACTTCTTTATTGGGAATGCCTCTAGCATGTCGTCTGTAAGATTGATGCTTAAGAAAGATATATTTTATATCTTAGACAGTTTGTGGTTGTTAATAATCTTGTCATTGAGGTTTAGAGGATTTTTGTTTTGTTTTGTTTTCTTGGTGGTTGTTTTTGACTATGCCACATGGCTTGTAGGATCTTAGTTCCCTGACAAGGGATTGAGCCTGCATCCTTGGCAGTGAAATCTCAGAGTCCTAACCACTGGCCTGCCAGGAATTCCTGGATGTATGTTTTTATTTCTTTTGAGTATATCCCTTGGGGTAGAATTACTGGGCCATGTGATAACTTTATGCTTAATCATTTAAGAACTGCTTGAATGTTTTCCAAAGTGACTATACCATTTTACATTCTCTCCATCAGTGTATAGCATTTCCAGTTCTCTTCAAAGCTTAATATTGTCTCACTTTTTGATTCTGGTCATCCTGATGAATATAAAATGTATCTCATTATAATTATTGATGATATGAGGCATCTTTTCATGTGCTTATTGGCCATTTTAATACTTTCCTTTGAGAACTGTCTTTGTGTCCTGTGCCTATTTAAAAATTGGGTTGTCTTTTTCTTACTGACTTTTAAGGGCTCTTTATATATTCTGTATTCAAATTCCTTATCAGATATTTGATTTGTAAATATTTTATCCTGTTTTGTGGATTGTCTTGCTTTCTTGATGATGTTCTCTGGAGCAAAAAGAACTTTAATTTTGATGAGGTTTTATTTATCTTTGTTGTTATTGTTCATGTTTTTGATGTCATATCTAAGAATCCATTGCCAAATTTGTGATCATGAAGATTTATTCCTATGTTTTCTTCTAAGAGTTTTATAGATTTAGCTCTATGTTTCGGTCTTTAATCCATTTTGACTTTATTTTGTGTATGAAGTGGGCCCTTCCCTTTATGGTCCATTCTGCTTTTTGTGGTATTCTGATACATTTTATAAACCTAGCAATATGTTATTAGAATTATTTTTGTAATTCTGTTTTATTTAAAAAGGTGAGAGAAGAAAGGCAATCAAGTGTATGCTTACAGCTTTTGGATAATAACTTTTATTTTATTATTCTGGGTCTCTTCATTTATTCTTGTGAATTCAAGTTATCATCTGGAGTCATTTCCTTAGCCCAGTATGTACACTATTGCTTCTGATCACTTCATTAGAGCTGATATATTATATTTTTATATATTAGGCTCACAACACACACACATAGAGTAAATGAACTTGAAAACAGGCATTTTTTCTTAAGGAGAGAAAGAAGTCAGAGAGAAAGTAAAATCAAAATTGCAAAGATTGAGTAGGTAACTATTGCAACAATCTTCCTAGGGTCTTGGGAAACATTAAAATCTGATACAGGATGAAATGAAAAGACTCCTGTTAATCAGGAGAAGGAATATTAGACAGGTTAAAAGTCTTAATGAGCTGGGGAAAATCTGGGTTTGCTACTGAGGGAATTGGAGTTGAATAGAGTTGCACAGGGTGTACACCATTCTTGAAGGCCATTCTGAGTTTCAAGTAAATTAATTTATAGTGATTCCATTTTGTATGATACCATATTTTCTAGATATCTTAGAGATGTCATCAATTATTTTAATATTAGATTTATTGAGTATTGTTTTTCCTCAAGGATTTTACTTTGATACTTTCATTCCATAGTAGTTATGATTGTAAACTTTTCTTCAAAAGTATGTTTTACAAGAAATTCAGACAGGATATAAGTATCTTAAGTCAAAAGTGGAAACTCTTGTCTTCCCATAAACTGATGTATTTTTTTTTTAGCATCTGTACTGTTTATAATTGTTTGGGAAATGGGAAAATAAGAGAAAAGGATAAGCTTTCTTTTCTAAGATTTTGATACTATTTATCAGTCAGTGATAGACATTCCCTAAATTTGGATGCAAATTAAATTTGTTGTTTGATGGCTTTCTAAACTACCCTATTTAAAAAATTATAACCTCATTCTCCTCCTTTTTTTTTCCTTCTGTTGTAAATTGCATGAGTATAAGGATCTTAATAAATATTTGCCAGATGAGTGAATGTGTGTATTTTATACTGAGCTAACAGTATAAAATAAAACAGTGCTCAGAATGGTGCTTTTTAAAAGCCCTTTGCTGCTGTAGTGATTTTGAGGATTTTACTCTCTAAATAGGAGAAAGAAGCATGCTATTCACAGTAGTGACACAACTTCTTCTGATGAAGAACGATTTGAAAGAAGGAAATCAAAGAGCATGGCAAGAGCAAGAAATAGGTTAGTAAATTTTTAATTGTTTCTTCCATGGTAGAAAAAAGGAATAACAGTTTAAACTTCGTGATTCTTACCTGTACCAATATTTTGCTCACAGTGATACTCAACACATTAGAGTAATACACTAACTTGGTTTTTACGTAGTAATTTTTAGAGTAGAAATCTAACCATGGGAAACTTCCTATAAATTACTTAACTGTGTTAGTACTCAATAAAACAGTGTGGAAAGATAAAGATAGAACCAGGGGAAGAATCCAACCTCTATGACAGTCTCTTCTTCAGTAAAGAAAGAAAGTGAAAGTGAAGTTGCTCAGTCGTGTCCGACTCTTTGAGACCCTGTGGACTGTAACCTACCAGACTCCTCCATCCATGGGATTCTCCAGGCAAGAATACTGAAGTGGGTTGCCATTTCCGTCTCCAGGGGAGCTTCCTGACCCAGGGATTGAACCTGGGTCTCCCACCTTGCAGGCAGATGGTTTAACCTCTGAGCCACCAGGGAAGCCCACTCCTCTAATCCAAATCCATTTAATGAGGTTGATTTTAGATGGTTAAAATGATCATAGCACTCAAGAGTAAGGCTTGATTTTAAATAGAATTGTTTCAGGAGTGCTTGGGTTTTGTTGGAAACCTTGTTATAGTTTTGGTTTAGTGAATGCCTCTGGTGATCTTTGCTTAAGTAGAGTGACTCATTATTACATGGCTCACTAAAATCTTGAGAGTTTTCAGTGGGGGAGAGAATCAATATTTTGCCCAGTAGAGCATCAAATTATAATTTATCCTTTAAAATTTAAGTTAATGTTCTAGCTTATATGTATAATATTTAAGATAAATTATATTTAGAAATTTTATATTTAACAAAGCATTTCTATACTTTAGCATTATATATTTACTGTAGAAATACCAAGTTTTCAGTTAGCTGGTCTTGGAAACAAGTTTGGATTGGTATAGATTATTTGCTAGAAAGAGTTCCTTAGGTGGATGGCAGAAAGAAAATGTAAGGAAAATCTAAGTTTAAATAAAGGAGTGTAATGCCTCTTTAGTTTGAGCTATTCTGATACCTGCTTTGGAAGTTCTTAAAGTAAGTTCAGATTCGGAAATATCAGTGAAGTTACATTCATTATAGAACCTATACTTTTTTGAGACTATTTATGTCATCTTTTGGTGTTTATGCAATATTAAAAGAGGCAGTAGATTGTATTTTCTTAGGGATAATTAATATCGTATAGGATTTTAAGTAGCTAAAGATGTATTCTAAGGTACCTACACAAAAAATAAGGCTTAATTTTCAAAACAGGTTTGAAAATTGGTTTCTCTTGAATTAAAGGAAAGGAAACTTATTTCTTCAATCATGTATTCTGAATTGACATACATAATAACTAAGGATAAATTTAAATATCGTAATAAAGCTTGAGTTTATTTAATGTCATATATAATAGTGTATATATAGTAGGTCTATTTTTATTTTATACTTATAGAATATCAGGTTTGTTAAGTTTTCTTATTTAGACTAGGTTAGACTCTTTGGACAAATAGATTTATGATCTTAATTGCTTTGTCTTGTGAATAAATTTATTTCTGATCTATTGAAAAGAATTTAGGAAAAGTAGATTGAAAATATGAAATCTCTTGTCATTTTCTGGGTTATGAGAAAAGGGAGAAAGATAAAAATGTGTCAAAGCAGATGACATAAACAGATGGAGATATATTCCATGTTCCTGGGTAGGAAGAATCAATATTGTGAAAATGGCTATACTACCAAATGCAGTCTACAGATTCAATGCTATCCCTATCATATTACCAATAGCATCTTTCACAGAACTAGAACAAAAAAATTTTACAATTCATATGGAAACACAGAAGACCTCCCCATAGCCAAAGCAATCTTTAGAAAGAAGAATGGAGCTGGAGGAATCAACCTTCCTGACTTCAGATTATACTACAAAGCTACACTCATCAAGACAGTATGGTACTGGCACAAAACCAGAAATGTAGACCAGTGGAACAAGATAGAAAGCCCAGAAATAAACCCATGCACCTGTGGGTACCTTATTTTTGACAAAGAAGGCAAGACTATGTAATGGGGTAAAGACAGCCTCTTCAATAAATGGTGCTGGGAAAACTGGACAGCTACATGTAAAATAATGAAATTACAATGCTTTCTAACACCATACACAAAGATAAACTCAAAATGGATTAAAGACCTAAATGTAAGACCAGAAACTATAAAACTCTTAGAGGAAAACATAGGCAGAACACTCGACGACATAAATCAAAGCAAGATCTTCTATTACCCACCTCCGAGAGGAACGGAAATAAAAACAAAAGTAAGCAAGTGGGACCTGATTAAACTTAAAAGCTTTTGCACAGCAAAGGAAACTATAAGCAAGGTGAGAAGACAACCCTCAGAATGGGAGAAAATAATAGCAAATGAAACAACTGACAAAGGATTAATTTCCAAAATATACAAGCAGCTCATATAACTCAATGCCAGAAAAAAAAAAAAAAAAAAACCTCTATCAAAAAGTGGGAAAAAGACCTAAACAGACATTTCTCCAAAGAAGACATACAGATGGCAAACAAACATATGAAAAGATGCTCAACATCAGTCGTTATGAGAGAAAGCAAATCAAAAGTACAATGAGGTATCACCTCATACCAGTCAGAATAGCTATCATCAAAAAGTGTACAAACAATAAATGCTGGAGGGGGTGTGGAGAAAAGGGAACTCCCTTGCACTGTTGGTGGGAATGTAAATTGATACAGCCACTGTGGAAGATGGTATGGAGATTCCTTAAAAAAACTAGGAATAAAACCACCATATGACCCAGCAATCTCACTCCTAGGCATATACCCTGAGGAAACCAAAATTGAAAAAGACACGTGTATTCCATTGTTCAAGGCAGCACTATTTACAATATCTAGAACATGGAAGCAACCTAGATGTCCACTGACAGATGAATGGATAAAGAAATTGTGGTGCATATACACAATGGAATATTACTCAACCATAAAAGGAACACATTTGAGTCAGTTCTGATGATGTGGATGAACCTAGAACCTATTATACAGAGTGAAGTGAGTCAGAAAGAGAAAGATAAATATCGTATTCTAACATGTTGCTGTCTATGGGTTTGCACAGAGTTGGACATGACTGAAGTGACTTAGCAGCAGCAGCAGCAGCAGCAGCAGCAGCAGCACATATATACGGAATCTAGAAGAATGGTACTGAAGAATTTACTTACAGGGCAGCGACAGAGAAACAGAGAAGAGACTTATGGACATGGGGAGAGAGGAGGAGAGGATAAGATGTATGGAAAGAATAACATAGAAACTTATATTACCATATGTAAAATAGATAGCCAGTGGGAATTTCCTGTATGGCTCAGGGAACTCAAACAGGGGCTCTGTATCAACCTAGAGGGTTGGGATGGGGAGGGAGATGGGAGGGAGGTTCAAAAGGGAGGGGATATATGTATACCTAGACCTACAAGACCTTTTAGAACTAAACACACAAAAGAGATGCCCTTTTCATTATAGGGGACTGGAATGCAAAAGTAGGAAGTCAAGAAACACCTGGAGTAACAGGCAAATTTGGCCTTGAAATGCGGAATGAAGCAGGGCAAAGACTAATAGAGTTTTGCCAAGAAAATGCACTGATCATAGCAAACACCCTCTTCCAACAACACAAGAGAAGACTCTACACATGGACATCACCAGATGGTCAACACCGAAATCAGATTGATTATATTCTCTGTAGCAAAAGATGGAGAAGCTCTATACAGTCAACAAAAACAAGACCAGGAGCTGACTGTGGCTCAGATCATGAACTCCTTATTACCCAATTCAGACTGAAATTGAAGAAAGCAGGGAAAACCGCTAGACCATTCAGGTCTGACCTAAATCAAATCCCTTATGATTATACAGTGGAAGTGAGAAATAGATTTAAGGGCCTATATCTGATAGATAGAGTGCCTGATGAACTATGGAATGAGGTTTGTGACATTATACAGGAGACAGGGATCAAGACCATCCCCATGGAAAAGAAATGCAAAAAAGCAAAATGGCTGTCTGGGGAAGCCTTACAAATAGCTATGAAAACAAGAGAAGCGAAAAGCCAAGGAGAAAAGGAGATATAAGCATCTGAATGCAGAGTTCCAAAAAATAGCAAGAAGAGATAAGAAAGCCTTCTTCAGTGATCAATGCAAAGAAATAGAGGAAAACAACAGAATGGGAAAGACTAGAGATCTCTTCAAGAAAATTAGAGATATCAAGAGAACATTTCATGCAAAGATGGGCTCGATAAAGGACAGAAATGGTATGGACCTAACAGAAGCAGAAGATATTAAGAAGAGATGGCAAGAATACACAGAACTGTACAAAAAAGATCTTCACGACCCGGATAATCACGATGGTGTGATCACTCATCTAGAGCCAGACATCCTGGAATGTGAAGTCAAGTGGGCCTTAGAAAGCATCACTACGAACAAAGCTAGTGGAGGTGATGGAATTCCAGCTGAGCTATTTCAAATCCTGAAAGACGATGCTGTGAAAGTGTTTCACTCAATATGCCAGCAAATTTGGAACACTCAGCAGTGGCCACAGGACTGGAAAAGGTCAGTTTTCATTCCAATCCCAAAGAAAGGCAATGCCAAAGAATGCTCAAACTACTGCACAATTGCACTCATCTCACATGCTAGTAAAGTAATGCTCAAAATTCTCCAAGCCAGGCTTCAGCAATATGTGAACCATGAACTTCCTGATGTTCAAGCTGGTTTTAGAAAAGGCAGAGGAACCAGAGATCAAATTGCCAACATCCGCTGGATCATCAAAAAAGCAAGAGAGTTCCAGAAAAACATCTATTTCTGCTTTATTGACTATGCCAAAGCCTTTGACTGTGTGGATCACAATCAACTGTGGAAAATTCTGAAAGAGATGGGAATACCAGACCACCTGACCTGCCTCTTGAGAAATCTGTATGCAGGCCATGAAGCAACAGTTAGAACTGCACATGGAACAACAGACTTGTTCCAAATAGGAAGAGGAGTATGTTAAGGCTGTATATTGTCACCCTGCTTATTTAACTTCTATGCAGAGTACATCATGAGAAATGCTGGACTGGAAGAAACACAAGCTGGAATCAAAATTGCCAGGAGAAATATCAATAACCTCAGATATGCAGATGACACCACCCTTATGGCAGAAAGTGAAGAGGAACTAAAAAGCCTCTTGATGAAAATAAAAGAGGAGAGTGAGAAAGTTGGCTTAAAGCTCACCATTCAGAAAACGAAGATCATGGCATCTGGTCCCATCACTCCATGGGAAATAGATGGGAAAACAGTGGAAACCGTGTCAGACTTTATTTTTTTGGGCTCCAAAATCACTGCAGATGGTGATTGGAGCCATGAAATCAAAAGACGCTTACTCCTTGGAAGAAAAGTTATGACCAATCTAGATAGCATATTCCAAAGCAGAGACATTACTTTGCCGACTAAGGTCTGTCTAGTCAAGGCTATGGTTTTTCCAGTAGTCATGTATGGATGTGAGAGTTGGTAGGACTGTGAAGAAGGCTGAGCACTGAAGAATTGATGCCTTTGAACTGTGGTGTTGGAGAAGACTCTTGAGAGTCCCTTGGACTGCAAGGAGATCCAACCAGTCCATTCTGAAGGAGATCTGCCCTGAGATTTCTTTGGAAGGAATGATGCTAAAGCTGAAACTCCAGTACTTTGGCCACCTCATGCAAAGATTTGACTCATTGGAAAAGACTCTGAGGCTGGGAGGGATTGGGGGCAGGAGAAGAAGGGGCCGACAGAGGATGAGATGGCTGGATGGCATCACTGACTTGGTGGACGTGAGTCTGAGTGAACTCCAGGAGGTGGTGATGGACAGGGAGGCCTGGCGTGCTGTAATTCATGGGGTCGCAAAGAGTCGGACACGACTGAGCAACTGAACTGAACTGGACTGATGGCTGATTGATGTTGACGTTTGACAGAAAACAACAAAATTCTGTAAAGCAATTATCCTTCAATAAAAAAAAATTTAAAAATGTGTCAAAGCTTTAAAACTTGTTTATGATATTAAAAACATGTAACTTTTTAATGCTATCTACTTAAATTTTTATGAATTTCAGGTGTTTGCCTATGAACTTAAGAGCAGAAGATTTAGCTGGTGGTATTCTCCGAGAACGTGTTAAAGTGGGCGCAAGCTTGGCTGATGTTGATCCAATGAATATTGATAAATCAGTAAGTTTTGTAAATGGTTTTCTAGAAATACCTTTTTTTTTTTTTTTTTTGCACACAGCTTGTGGGATCTTAGTTCCCCCATCAAGGATTGAATCTGTGCTCCCTGCAGTGGAAGTGTGGTGTCCTAACCACCATACTGCCAAGGGATTCCCTAAAGTATAATTTTTTGAATTCTGTTTATATATGAACTTTATATTTAAACTTCAGTTCCTGCTGAAGGCATGTATTTTGCAATCATTATCTCATAATTTAAAAAGAAACCTATATACAATTAAAATTATTTTGTACTAAACATTTCCCCTTCTTTCCAAGGTGCGGTTTGATAGCATAGGTGGATTGAGTCATCATATTCATGCACTAAAGGAAATGGTGGTATTCCCACTTTTGTATCCAGAAATTTTTGAAAAATTTAAAATTCAGCCTCCAAGGTTAGTAATGCTAGATGTTTATTATTGTTATTGTTAATTTATCAAATTTCAATTAGTAAGTAATTATAAATCTAAATATTATTTATAAATATTTTATGTATATTTATTTGATATGTTCTATCAATGAGAATTAGGAATGAAAGTTTATTATTTAGAGCTCAAAAGCTGTGGTACTTGAAGTTTATATTTCAGCATTTAAGACTCAGATGTAGGATGAGAGACTCTTTATGGAGGCCTTGAGTATACAAGTGGATTGCCCAACTAGATTTTCCTTAATTTGGTCTCCTAATAGCATTGGGTTTGATACTATATGTTGTTTAGTCTTTGAAAGCACAGTTTCAGTGAAGTGTTTCTTTGACTCAGTGATGTGGTATTTTTGAAATGGTAAACTTGATAATTTATTTTTATGATCAGATTAATTGTGTCTGATCATGAGGTGGTTAGCTAGTTATTAGAAAAGACTGAGAAATTATGTCAGAGGAAATTGGGTAGAATAAAATATTCTGAAGATGTACACATAGACTTCAATTTAAACTGCTAAATATCCTTTTTTATTTAAGAGATTTGGTTCTAATTTGTTTTTCATGCTTTTAAGGATGTAAAAAATCTTTTAAAGAGTCATCTTCTATTTGAGTGAGTTAAATGTTGGCCTGTAATTCTACAGTGGCTCTTATGAATCATAATAAAATTTATTTACTTTTTATGTGATATGATCCAATGAATATGATCAATATTAATCATATTCATTGGATTCAGTGACAATTAAAAAATAGTAAATTTAAAAGAAACCATTAATAAGAAACTTTAAATAATGGAGTTATAAACAAAATGTGTTATAAGCTAAAAGTAATCCTCCTCTTTAGAGATGAACAATTTTTATATTCTTTATAACTTTCTTTTATACGTATATACATATATTGTTTATGATTTTGCCTGTATTGTGTGCATTTAAACATTTAATATAAATGAGATTACTCAATAATGCCCCTATGTAACTTTATTTTTCACTCTATAATATAGATACCTCATGTTAATAAATATTGTGTGTATTATTCTATTTGACATCATACTAGTGTTTAATTTATAAATATAGTGGTGTATTTGTCCCTTACTAATAGAGAGCATTTAGACTTTGTAAGAAAGTCTATAACATTCTTTTGAGTATTTCTACATGATTTTGTAAAAAATGTGAAATTTCTGGGTCACAGGGCAAATGCTTTTAATATTTTGCCAAATTACTGTGTACCCTGATTGAGCTATTTCTTGCATCCTGAAGCTTGATTGTTTGAGAATATCCTTGAAAACTCTCAGCAAAGTGAGACTTTTGTCTGTGGACTACAAAAGGCTTTGTTGGTGTCTAATAATAATCTATATACATTAATTCAAACTTATACGGGAGGTGCATGCTTTTAAATTGATTATTAGTGCTAATGGTAACACTAATTTACTTTTATTGACTCTCTTCCTCTAGAGGCTGTTTGTTTTATGGTCCTCCTGGCACAGGTAAAACCTTGGTCGCCAGAGCATTAGCTAACGAGTGCAGTCAGGGAGACAAAAAGGTGGCTTTTTTTATGCGAAAAGGAGCGGATTGTCTGAGTAAGTGGGTTGGTGAATCTGAGCGGCAGCTTAGGCTTCTTTTTGATCAGGTAAGTGAAGTCAACTAATGTGGGAATATCTTCTTAATACTTTATATACTTGGTCTATAAATATTATACAAACTGTTCATAACAAGTCATATTTACCAATCAGTATGTTAAAATTAGGATCAGTAATTAGAATTTGTATGTCTTAGAGGTATTTAATAGCAGTTTCACTAGTACTAATTTAAGATGATTTACAAAATATTTATTGAGGTAGCAACTTGACATATAATAAATACCATGTTAAGTGCTTTTAAGATCCCTAGATATCCCATATAGATTATAATCTAACGGAGGGACTAGAACAAGCATAAAAAGTTAAATATCTGTGCAAGAAATATCACAAAGCAGTATATTATTTTCATGAGTTACAAATATGCTAGAAGAATTCAGTATTAAATGAATGCTTTTAAAAGACTGAGTAAGGTAAGTGAATATCATTTGGGCTATCTTTATTTATAACTAACTTTTAGAATACCATTTCCTAATACTTATAAAAATTAGTCCTGATATAAATTCACTTTTTAATTAATTGGGGTACTGAAGGAAGTCATTCATACATTGCAATGCAACTTATATCTTGTTATGTCTAAGGAGATTCACATGACACTTTAAAAATGCTTAGAGCAAGCATTTGTTGAATACCCATTACTGAGTTGATGTGTATCAAAGTTCTACCTAATTGGTAAAGCATTTCAAATATTATTTTTAGTTGCTATTGGTATCCATGTTAAAGACTGCTATGTTCTAGATAGTGGGTCTAGATAGAGGGATAAAGTAAAATTGTTAACTTCAAGGTGTTCAGTGTCTATTGAGAAGTCAAATATATGCAGTCTTCATGTTTCAAGAGGATTTCATAGTAATTAGAAAATAATGTAAAATAACATTGGTGGATTTGGGGAGAATCAGCTTGGGTATTGGAGAGGGCAATGGCACCCCACTCCAGTACTCTTGCCTAGAAAATCCCATGGACAGAGGAGCCTGGTAGGCTGCAGTCCATGGGGTCGCTAAGAGTCAGACACGACTGAGCGACTTCACTTTGACTTTTCACTTTCATGCATTGGAGAAGGAAATGGCAACCCACTCCAGTGTTCTTGCCTAGAGAATCCCAGGGATGGGGGAGCTTGGTGGGCTGCCGTCTATGGGGTCGCACAGAGTCGGACATGGCTGAAGCGACTTAGCAGTAGCAGCAGCAGCTTGGGGAATACTGGCAAATTGTCCCATGACTTAATTTTAAGTTTTTGACAGTGTTATACTTTTTGCAACTTGATACTGGGTGTAGGAATGTTTCTTGGTTTTATTAAAAACCATAGCATAAATCATGCTGCTTTTTATAGTATTGCTTTTGTTTTATGTTTTGGTTATTTTGGCTGCGAGGC
The DNA here is from genome assembly GCF_023091745.1 of Budorcas taxicolor. NCBI lineage: Eukaryota > Metazoa > Chordata > Mammalia > Artiodactyla > Bovidae > Budorcas > Budorcas taxicolor. Next base: position 134,586,884 of record NC_068920.1, read on the forward strand.
ATGTGGGATCTTTAACTCCCTTACCAGGGATAAAAGCCACACCCCCTTCATTGGAAGGTGAAATCTTAACCACTGGACCACCGGGGAGTCTCCATGCTGCTTTTTAAATCTGTATTTACTTTATTCGTGTTTCATTTCTGTTTCTTTGTGGGCAATAGATTTGAAATGTTTTCTTTCTTTTTTTAAAAAACTGCGTGTAGTCATTATATGTCTTTTTAAATGACAAGAATCTACATTCCTAAATTAAGGATATAATCTGTACTCTAAATGAGATGAAGGAGGTGCAGTTGGCCTTCCATATCTGCCGGTTCTGCATCCACAGATTCAGGCAACAATTTAATCTCATATTGGTTGAGTTCACAGATGTGGAATTTGTCAATATATAGGGCTGATAGTACTATGCTATTTCATATAAGGAACTTAACTATCCTTGTATTTTGGTATCTCTGGGGAGCCTTGGAACCAATGCCCCCCAGCAGATACTGAGGGTTGACTATACAATGTATTGGCTAAGAGTTTGGCCTTTGGTGTCAGAAAAATGTTAGTTCATATCTGACTTTACTATTAAGTATATGTGAAGGTGAAAGTGTTAGTCTCTCAGTCATGTCTGATTCTTTGTGACTCCATGGACCATAGCCCACCAGGCTCCTCTGTCCATAGAATTCTCCAGGCAGGAATACTGGAGTGGGTAGCCATTCCCTTTTCTAGGGGATCTTCCTGACCCAGGGACTGAACATGGGTCTCCTGCATTGCAGGCAGATTCTTTTCCATTTGAGCCCCCAGGGAAGCCCTATTAAGTATATAACTTTAAGTAACTGAAAGCATCTGATCCTTATTGCCTCTTCTGTAAAATGGAGTAAATAATGCCTATCTAATTGGATTAATGTAAATTTTTCCTGAAAGGAAGTGTGTATAGTTGACTCTTGAACCATACAGGGGTTAGGGGCACCAACTTCCATGCAGTTGAAAATTGGTGTATAATTTTTGACTCCCCCCAAACTTAACTACTAACTGCCTAATGTTGATAGGAAGCCTTACTAATAATATAAACAGGTAACATGCATATTTTGTATTATGTATTATATTCTGCATTCTTACAGTAAAGTAAGCTAGAGAGAAGAAAATGTTAAGAAAAATCATGAGATTTGCAATACTGTACTATATTTACCAAAACCAAAGTTTTACATTGCCTGAATATAAGTTGAATTCTCTCTCAACCTATGTCAATGTTGTCTTCTATAATACAAAATACTGTAGATGTTATACATACTATAGTATACATCAAAAATGAAAAAATAATATGAAAAAGAAATTCATATTTATTAGGTATCACGATTCATGTGTTGATAACAAAGAAACAAATCCTGGTGCTCATTTCTCTTCTTTACTAATAAATGTGAATGGGGCACTGTTGTCTGCATTAAAAACCTGTTCAGACAGATACTCTTTCTCATCAGTGGTTTTCTTAATGGTGTCTGTAAACTTGTCTGCTACCTCTTGGTCAGAAGAAAGTACTTCTTCTATTACCTTGACTATGATTTTTAGTTTTTAAAATATAGTTTTTTCAGAGGAAAAATGGCATAGCCAGTTGCAAAACTACTTAATCTTCAACCCCAATTTTGTATTCTTTAAACTTAGAAGTGACTTTTGTTGTTGTTTTAGTTGCTAAGTCGTATCTGATTCTTTGTGACCCCATAGACTATAACCTGCTAGACTTCTCTGTCCATGGGATTTCCCAGGCAAGAATACTGGAGTGCGTTACCATTTCCCTCCAGGAGAGCTTCCTGATTCAGGGATTGAACGTGTCTCTTGAATTGCAGGCAGATTCTTGACCTCTGAACCACCAGGGAAGCCCTAGAAATGACTTAGTGATTTATTGTTTTAAACAAATTCCCACTTTCACTTTTAAAGTTTACCATCTACTCATGCTGAATCCTTCCCAGAAGATTGCTCCAGTGTGTATTTCCAGGTCCTCCCTTTGTTCCTTTTACCAAAAAATGCAAAACACAATTCCATTGTGTGTCTTTAGGGCTCCAGTCATCAAAAATAGGGGAAAAAAATCTTCAGAATAGCCAATCAAGTTGAATTTAAAAAATCCACATGAATGTGGATGGGTTGGGGCAGGAATCCACTCCTATGTTCTTGGTCATCTGATGCCACTCCATGAATCCTTGTAATTCACCCTCCCTATCCTGTGCACATATGATTTGAATCCAGTGATCTAGCTTCAAGGATTGGGGTCCAGTGAGCCCTCTCCAGTCCACCTGGACATTTTAAGCCAAACCTCTCTCTAAAATTATTGTCATCCTTTGTTGGTATTAATTTCTTCAGGTTTAGATTCTTCACCTTCCTTTTGCTTGAAGTTTTCATAGAATGACCTTGCTTTTTCTTAAATTATATTAGAATTTATAGGAATGCTTTTCTTATATCCTTACATGGAAGCTAATTAAAATGTCATTCACATAAAATAGTCTGTGTTATATGATAAAAGCAATATGAATAGTGTGTTTAAATGTGTTTAATAAAATAGTATGTTTAAAAATACATGTATGTGCATGTGTATAAATGACATGTATGGCAGAATAAACACATTGAAAACAGTAGTTACCTACTGGGTAGGTAACTTTAATCACTACCTTGTGATTGGAGACTGAGAAGATAGGAGCTTTTCTTTTTCCTCTATAATCTTTCTTACCTGCTGCATGTTATACCATTTGCTTATATTACCTATTTACTTCTGTTACTTATTAAAAAACATAGTAATTAAATTAAAAATGAAAACTAATACAATACTTGCTTTCTTTTTATCCTAGGCATATTTGATGAGACCTTCTATAATATTTTTTGATGAAATAGATGGATTAGCTCCAGTGCGCTCTAGCAGGCAAGATCAGATCCACAGGTAATATTTCCTAATCTGATTATGTTGAGTTCATATGTTAACATAGTACTAAGACTTAACCCTTGAATTAGTGCTGTGAGGCTTGTAAGATGCGAACTGTTTCCTTGAGGAAGACTTTTTTCTTATAACACGTGTGTGCATGAGTGTGTGTGTATGTGTGTGTATGCACATGTGTGTGCTCAGTCACTCTGTTGTGTCTAACTCTTTGTGACCCTATGGTCTATTACCTGCCAGGCTCCTCTGTCCTCTGATGTTTGTAGGTAGGATTTTCCTATTCTGAATTGAGCTGCTTAAATTTGTGAGCTTCTAATTTTCGTCATAGCTGTACTGTTTTTATAATATTTTATTTCTTAAAATATATTTTTGTTTCTCTTGTCCCTGTGAATATTTGTGACTAAGCTTTTGCTTGCCTTTCCCCCACCATTTGGAACCTTCGTTTATATAAAATGCCTGAAATAATCAAATTCATAAATGGTGCAAAATTTATCAAGTAAATACTAACAGAAAGCTACTATTGCTATATTAGGCAAAATTGTCTGTAAGATGGAAAGCATTATTATAAATATAAAGAGGACCCCCTTATAATGATAAAAGCTTCGACTTATTAAAAGATGTAATTGTTTAAAATCTGTAATTCCCTAATTACTATATTTCAAACTGTATAAAACAAAAATTGACAGAACTGCAAAGAAAGAGTCAAACTGATCATCATTGTGAAAGAGATCATGTACTTCTTGGTAATTAATAGAATAAAGGAGCATAAAATAAATTCTCTGTAGATTATTTGAGCAGCTGTGTTATATGAATCTGATCTTGTGTGCATACTTATTTAAGGTAATATAGAATGAACACTAGTTTTAAACATCATTTATAAAAACTTATCGTATATTATGCCTTAAATCACAACTAATTTCCAAAGTTTAGTAATATACAAAATGTAAGAGATAACAAAAAGACAAGCAGAAAATTTTATATCTGTTATCAACAGCTATTGCTGTAATTCTAAATAATCTATGGTACTAGTGAAATAAAAATTAAAACTAATAGTATATGAACTGTAAACAAAGATACACAGAAATCAAGAAATTAAAAAGTTGCTTTTTTGAAAAATATAAAATTGAAACCAACCTCTGGCATAATTGGCCATGATAAAAAAGACATTGATAAAGCAGTATTTAGGAATACAAAATATGATGTTGTTTTAGATTTTGTAAACATTAAAGATTAAGAGGATAAAAGCTTAAGCTCAAGAGGTTAAAGTATAAAACTTTCAGGAAAAAACCTGTGGGAAAATTTTCATAACCTGTATGTGAATGTGCACAGTATTTTTGGGTAATAACCAAAAATTGGAAACAGTCTAAATGTTCATCAACATGTATATCAACAATTTGGGATATATCATAAAATGGAATATTGTTTTAGCAATGAAAAGGAATAAACTCTTGTTAAACAAACAATTTCACATGTTAGCAAAGTAATGCTCAAAATCCTTCAAGCTAAGTATGTGAACCAAGAACCTCCAGATGTTCAAGCTGGATTTAGAAAAGGCAGAGGAACCAGAGATCAAATTGCCAACATCCATTGGATCATGGAAAAAGCAAGAGAATTCCAGAAAAACATCTACTTCTGCTTTATTGACTATGCCAAAGCCTTTGACTGTGGGTCACAACAAACTGTGGAAAATTCTTCAAGAGATGGGAATAGACCACCTTACCTGCCTCCTGAGAAACCTGTATGCAGGTCAAGAAGCAACAATTAGAACTGGATATGAGAACAATGGACTGGTTCTAAATTGGGAAAGGAGTACATCAAGGCTGTATATTGTCACCCTGCTAATTTAACTTGTATGCAGAGTACATCTTGTGAAATGCCAGGCTGGATGAAGCAGAAAGTGGAATAAAGATTGCTGGGACAAATAACAATAACCTCAAATATGCAGATGATACAACCCTTATGGCAGAAAGCGAAGAGAAATTAAAGAGCCTCTTGATGAAGGTGAAAGAGGAGAGTGAAAAAACTGGCTTAAAACTCAACATTCAGAAAACAAAGATCATGGCATCTGGTCCCATCACTTCATGCAAATAGATGGGGAAACAATGGAAACAGTGACAGACTTTAGTTTCTTGGGCTCCAAAATTATTGCAGATGATGACTGCAACCATGAAATTAAAAGATGCTTGCTCCCTGGAAGAAAAGCTATGACCAACCTAGACAGCATATTAAAAAGCAGAGACATTACTTTGCCTACAAAGGTCCCTATAGTCAAAGCTATGGTTTTTCCACTAGTCATGTGTGGATGTCAGATTTGGACAATAAAAAAGGCTGACTGCTGAAGAATTGATGCCTTTGGGCTGTGGTGTTGGGAGAAGACTCTAGAGAGTCCCTTGGATTGCAAGGAGATCAAACCAGTCAATCCTAAAGGAAATCAATCCTGAATATTCATTGGAAGGACTGATGTTTGAAGCTGAAGCTCCAGTACTTTGGCCACCTGATACGAAGAGCTGACTCGTTAGATAAGAACCTGATGCTGGGAAAGATTGAAGGCAGGAGGAGAAGGGGACAACAGAGAATGAGATGGTTGGATGACATCACCGACTTGATGTATGTGAGTTTGAGCAAGCTCCAGGAGATGGTGAAGAACAGGGAAGCCTGATGTGCTGCAGTCCATGGGGTCTCGAAGAGTCAGACAAGATTGAGCTACTGAACAACAACAAAAATAAACCAACAGTGTGATAAATTTCAAATAATCAAGCTGAGGGAATGAATCCAGAAGAAAAAAGTATTTACCATGTGATCTCATTTATATAAAATTTTAGGTAATGCAAGCTAATGTATAGTGACAGAACTTGGATCAGTAGTTTCCAAGGGATTGGGTAGAGGTCAAGGAGGAGCAGTGGGGATGGATTACGAAGGGTGCAAAGAGGAGCATGATAAATATTACTTTTTTCCTTAATGGTGATAGTTTCACATACTCAAAATTCAGCAATTTGTGTTCTTTAAACATATCCAGTGTATTATATGTCAGCCATATCTTCAGAAGACTTAAACCTGTTTAGAACAATATGAGAAAGTTAATTGGAACTTAGTTTCACTTTTGAACATGGATATAAAAATCTTTAAGACTGATAAAAGTTAGTATAAGCAGCAGGTTTTGCAACTTTTTCTTTCTTTCCTCTTTAAAATTTTCTTACAGCTCTATAGTGTCAACCCTCCTTGCTCTTATGGATGGATTAGACAATAGGGGCGAAATTGTTGTTATTGGTGCTACAAATAGACTTGATTCTATAGATCCTGCTCTTAGGAGACCTGGTCGTTTTGACAGAGAATTTCTTTTCAACCTTCCAGATCAAAAGGTAACAGTTTCTGTTTTCAATATACTAAGATTTATTTCTCATTTGATTATGAAGTATGTGTGTGTGTGTGTGTGTACACACCAGGCTTCCCTGTTTTTCACCATCTCCCAGAGCTTGCTCAAACGCACATATGTCAAGTCCTATATATATGAAAGAAAATATTTGTTATAGCATTGGTTTATTTTTGGTAGCTGAATGGCCAGCTTAGACCTTGGAATTGAAGCAATAGCTACTGATTCCAGATTTTGTCAACTTTTGAGCAAAATTTATCCTGATAACTTCCAAGTTCTTTTTGTCTTGGTGCTAGATCCCAGATTCTTCACCAAGCCAATAATAATTTTATCTTGGTTATAATTTGCTTTTTCATAGTCTTAAGAAACTCAAGTAGCAGTGTTGAGGCAATAAGGACATTCAATTTTAGAAAGTGTTGTTTTTCCCCTGAAAGAAGGCAAATGTGAAAAAAACATTCTGATGTGACTTTTCAGCTGATTATGGATTCTTATACTTAAGTGTTTCTTTTTTTACTGTGGGAGAAAAAGAAATTTAATTTGGGACCAAGATGTTAAAATTTTTATTGTGTTACACAGTTAGATTTAAGGTAGAGAATGCTATTTTGAAAGAAAAAAATCAAGGTAAAATTGTTAAAACCTTTGTTTTTTTCAGTGAATTCAATTACTATTCATGGAGATTATCTTGTTATGTATTAAGTGTGAAAGCATTCATGAACTTATATGACAGTGTATATTATATCTTTTTACTTAATCAAAAACTTCAACTTCTAATGACACTTTATGCATATTAGAACTAAAAGGACCTGAGAAATCTAAATATATAGTTTGTTTAAAAGTTATGGTTATTATAATGCATTGAAGTTTTTGGTTTATGCATTTTCAGATGGTAAAAATGATGTGGAGGAAAGTGAAATTTAGTTTTGAGTTCTAGTCCTAGGTCAAGTTCTTTTACCTCTCAGATTAATACATGTCCTAGTTTGTGAAACAAGGATCTCTACTACATAGCTCACAGGGTTATTATGGGAATCAGAGTTAACACGGATGCCAAGCTGTTCATGCTTCTTTTAAAATAAACAGTTGCTTTTCTGGGATATGGTTAGTTGATGAATTTGTTCCATCTGATACATTTTGGGGTTGATGATATTTTATTTGTATTTTTCTCCTTAGGCAAGATTTTATTTATCTGTGCTTTTCTTCTTAGGCAAGAAAACACATTTTACAGATCCATACCAGGGACTGGAATCCAAAATTGTCAGATGCTTTTTTAGGTGAATTGGCTGAAAAATGTGTTGGTGAGTGCTACTATTTGAATTTTTGATTGTCATTGTTTGTTCTGCTCAGCCTCCCTTTCCCGTTATATTTGGAATGTGAATGAGTATAGTTATATTTTTGTGCAATAGATGGCTTTGCCTTCAAATGTAAAAAATTACTTTAAACATTTCACTTGAAGTTTGAACACTTCTAAATTAGAATTTTAGCTGCCATTAGGTGTTTCGATTAACAAAGCTCCGTAGTAATAATGCCTTTCATTGAATGCTGGATTTCCAATCTTATTACAGTGTCTCCTTTTAGGAACTGTTCCCTTTCAGAAATTTTACTAAGAAAAATAAGCTTAAACAAGAGGTAAAGATCCATGTATAGGGCAGAACTGTAGTCTTTTACTTCGCAGATTACATGATGGACTCATCTTCATTCTGGTGGTGTAGAAAGAAGTTGAGTGAGAGGAGTCTTCAAAGAAAATACTTAATGACATCTGCTATATTTCCCTAAATGTTAAACTCTCCAAGTTAATGTTAAATTATTCACAGAGTAGAAGATCTACAGAGTGAATGAACACTATTGCCCTAAAAGGATACGGTGAGAGTATTTTATGTGCATACATAGGAGATGGAATGCATAGGTTTTAGAATTCAGGAGTTTGGCACTAATTAGGTCTGAAATAAAAATGAATATAGTATTAAGCAGCTGAATATACACGCAGGTATTTTCATTCTTTTTCTGTCTTTTGTCTATTTTTCTCTCATTCTCTCAAAAATATAGATTAAAAAAATCTCTCCATGAATTTTTTAAGTATTATGAAGAAGTTCCCCTAATAAGTCCACTAACAATCAACAGTCTACTTGGGAAAAGTTTAAAGTTACCAAAACCAAAAAGAACAACTTAGTTAAAAAATCATTGTGGTCCACCATCAAATAATTAAAACTTAAATAGAACATTAGTCCATTCAGTTAGCTACATCCGAATTATCCTCTTCATCCACAGGGACCTCCATCTCCGAAGCAGCATACCTCAGCTTTTGAACCACAAAGACCTCGACATCTTCTGGTGAGGAGAAAACGTAAATCTCTCCAGCACTACTCCAGTTTAAGCTTTGCCTGGTATAAGAGAGCATGCGCCAAACCCATTTCATGTAAATTTGGCTTGACCTTTGCAAAGCCTTGTGCTGCTTTATGGGAGAGGGTGGTATTTGGTACAAAATCCAGTCTTTGCCCTTTTTGAAAATTTGACCCCTTTTATTTCCTGCTACTTTTATGATATTGTGTTAGAGTATAGATTAGAATGGAAAGTCTTTGTTGATTGGTCTGTGAATTTGTCACAGAATGATCCTTAACTGAAATAAGCAGAAGTCTTCAGATAATCTTGGAAATTCCCTGAGTAATCTAAAAACTACTTTTTATTACCCTATCTACCATCTGAAATATTATATACTCTTAATTCATCATCCTAAATATTAGATTCTCAGTTTTCTTTTTAATTTCCAAAGGCCACTACTTCTCATTTTACCAGGTTATTTATTTTAGCTTTTAGTCAGTTTCTTAAGTTAAAAAAATTTTAAGAAATACTTTGTTATAGGACTGAAAAACTTCTCTTGCCTTTTTTGGGGGTGGCTTTGCTGGTTTAGAATCTGCTTATATATATATATACTATTTTCTTCCTGGAGAGTGACATAAAAATGATAATTAATTATAATTAACTGACTTCTAATTTGTTTGTGACATTTATTTCATTTAAGAAACCAATTCACATTAAAAAAAATCAAATGCAAGTCTTCAAACAGGAATGAAATAGCAATACACTTTAAATTCATTATGAAGTTACCACTTATGTATCCCAAAGATGTTTTAACATGTATGGGTTCAGTAGAGTGAAATTTATGCCTAACAAAAGAGTAAGCAGGGTTTTGATGAAGAACCGAAAACATAGTTGACCTTTTGTTAGAGGTTATGGATTTGGTAACTTTTATCTTGAAATGAATTCCCAAGTACTTGGAGGTTTGCATGCTTCATAGGTGTGATTTTTAGTAGTCTTCAAGTAATTTTGGTTTCTAGAACATGTGCATAAATAGTAGAAGCTTAAAGTTAATGAAGATCTTCTATCTAATCATATTTGTCTATTCATTTTCACTAAGAAGGTTTAAGCAATGAAAGGGTATCTGTCAATGAGGCATCTTAGCTTGTGAACCTTCACTGTTTGGTATTTTACTTAAAAAGTAGCTTCATAAAATTTTATTGCCTTTCCTAGTTTATAGCCTCTTTGAATAGTTTATACTTTCAGTCTTTCAGACAAATCTCCATCTTAACAGTACTCATAATGCTTTCTTTGTGTGTGTCTAAGATATGTGTGTTTATCAGAATATTAGAATTGTAATGGTAGAACTGGTATAGTTATGGAATTCTTTATGGAAGGAATATTGATATTTTCTCTAATACCAACTTTTAACTTTCAAAAGAGGCTATATTTCAGTATTTCTAGAATAGTCATATCATCTATTTTCTAAACCAAGACCCTTTGAGAGTGAAAAGATATGCTGTTTAGGCAAGCGGCCTAAACCAGGACATGTGATCACACTTAATATAACCTATTTAGCCTAGTTATGATGTTTTAGAGTCTAGTAAGGGAAGTGTATAAAGTATTGCTACAGTCCATGGGGTTGCAAAACAGTCAGACATGACTTAGTGACTAAACAAAAGGAAAATACATTATTAACTGAGTAGTTCTCAATTTTTTTGTTTATCAGAATGACTGGTATGATATTACTGGTTTATGATATTAAACCACCACTTAGTGATTCTGATTCACTAAGTTTGTTGGTAACCTATTTCTGATTTATTTTCATTGTTTATTCAGAAGACTAGTCAAGGTTGACAACCACAGATATAAACTAGTAATTTTCATTCATGAACAAATATAATGAAAATAAATCCTGTAATTTATAGTCTATTGGTTATGATAATCCATGTGAAAATTTGGTTTTTTCAAGTAAAACTTTATTACTAATGATGAAATTCAAACTTTCAAGAAAAAAATTAGAATTTTTTTTTTAACAAAATGGATTATAAGCCACACAGCAGTTCTCAAAGGGTGCTGTATGACTTATATTTGTCACTGTGAGCTGACAGCTTGCTAACACTTAAAAGACTATAGTGATGAGACTATAGTGTGGTGATATTAACAAATGTGATTTTTGGTATTGTATTTTATTAAATGTGTCAGTATAAAAATGACCATATAATTTAGGGAAGAAAATTTACTTCTTTACATGGAATCTATTTTAGTTGATAAACTCTAAAGTTATCTTTAATAAGTTAAGAAAAATGAACAGTAGATTGCTAATTATATTATTAACATATTATGTCACACACAAATGTTATGGGCAACATTTACTGTATAAAATAACTTTTAGTGACTTTTTTCTGTTCTGCATTGTTACGAGCATTTTTTTTCTTTTTTAACTTAGACTTTTAGCACTTAAAAATTGGATCATATAGGATGTTCAGTAACTGTATATACTTTTAAAGAAGTAAAAGGAGTGTGGTTTATATTTTTTGAAGGTGGTTGTTTATTCTTTACTTCCTCTGAAATGGATTGTTCCATTAACTTTATGTCTGAGCTAGTGTTCTACAGTTACTTTGTTGAACTAATGTTACAGATATGTATGGAACAGGAAAAGATAGTTTTTTGGGGGGATGGTGTTCATTCTTTAAGAAGTAGCAAATAAAATGAGAGAGTGATGGTGTGATCACTCACTTACAGCTAGACATCCTGGAGTGTGAAGTCAAGTGATGCCTTAGGAAGCATCACTATAAACAAAGCTAGTGGAGGTTGTGGAATTCCAACTGAGCTATTTCAAATGCTAAAAGATGATGCTGTGAAAGCACTGCACTCAATATGCCAGCAAATTTGGAAAACTCAGCAGTGGCCACAGGACCCGAAAAGGTCAGTTTTCATTCCAATCCCAAAGAAAGGCAACGCCAAAGAAAACTCCAACTACCGCACAATTGCACTCATCTCACACGCTAGTAAAGTAATGCTCAAAATTCTCCAAATGAGGCTTCAACAGAACGTGAACTGAGAACTTCCAGATGTTCAGGCTGGATTTAGAAAAGGCAGAGGAACCAGAGATCAAATTGCCAACATCCGTTGGATTATAGAAAAAGCAAGAGAGTTCCAGAAAAACATCTATTTCTGCTTCATTGACTACACTAAAGTCTTTGACTGTGTGGATCACAGCAAAGTGTGGAAAATTCTTCAAGAGATGGGAATAGACCACCTTACCTGCCTCCTGAGAAACTTGTATGCAGGTCAAGAGGCAGCAGTTAGAACTGGACATGGAACAACGGACTGGTTCCAAATTGGGAAAGGAGTGTGTCAAGGCTAATATATTGTCACCCTGCTTATTTAACTTCTATGCAGAGTACATCATGTGAAATGCTGGGCTGGGTGAAGCACAAGCTGAAATCAAGATTGCTGGGAGAAATATCAATAACCTCAGACCACCCTTATGGCAGAAAGTGAAGAGGAACTAAAGAGCCTCTTGGTGAAAGTGAAAGAGGAAAGTGAAAAAACTGGCTTAAAACTCAACATTCAAAAAACAAAGATCATGGCATCTGGTTTTATCACTTCATTGCAAATAGATGGGGAAACAATGGAAACCGTGACAGACTTTATTTTCTTGGGCTCCAAAATCACTGCAGATGGTGACTGCAGCTATGAAATTAAAAGACATTTGCTCCTTGAAAGAAAAGCTATGACCAACCTAGACAGCATATTAAAAAGCAGAGATATTACTTTGCTTACAAAGGTTCATATAGTCAAAGCTATGGTTTATGCAGTAATCATGTATGGATGTGAGAGTTGGACCATAAAGAAAGCTGAGTGCCAAAGAATTGATGCTTTTGAACTGTGGTGCTGGAGAAGACTCTTGAGAGTCCTTGGACTGCTAGGAGATCAAACCAATCAATCCTAAAGGAACTGAATATTCATTGGAAGGACTGATGCTGAAGCTGAACCTCCAATACTCTGGCCACCTGATGCGAAGAACTGCCTCATTGGAAAAGACTCTGATGCTGCCAAAGACTGAAGGTGGGAGGAGAAGGGGACGATAGAGGATGAGATGGTTGGAAGGCATCACCGACTCGAAGGATATGAGTTTGAGCAAGCTCCAGGAGTTGGTGAAGGACAGGGAAGCCTGGTGTGCTGCAGTCCATGGGGTTGCAATGACACTACTGAGCGACTGAACTGAATTAAATAGTAAACTTGTTTTTTTCTGAGGAATTTTTGGGAAATTGATTGCTGCCATGGGACAATGTCAAAGCTTTATCTGCTTATCCTTTTCTTAATTAAATTCTCATAGGACATAGTAAGTTTTCCTCTACCTCTTAATAAATGTTTGTTTTAATAATATAATACTTAATAATTTTAGTTGAAAATTTTACTCCCAGTACGTTGGTTTAATACTAAAAGAGCTTAAATTTCTTGGGGGAAAAAAAAAAAGAAGCCTAGTAGATATGATTCATCATTCCCCCTTTCCTGTAATACATGGTAACTTAACAGTTTTATATTTCCAGACTATAACCTTGCTGTTACTCTTTTCTCTTTTCATTCATTCTTTCACTCAGGAAATTATTGGATATCTATTGAATGCCAGGCCAGACATTGTTCTTGGTATTTGAGATAGATAAACAGTTAGTGAACAAGACAAATAATCTAGAGGTCATTTTCTAGTTGGAGAAGGCACATAATAAAAATATTAGGTAAATGATAAAGTGATAAGTGCTGTGGAAAAAGGAGAGCAGGGTAAAGAGTTTTCTGTTGTGTGTAGGACTTAATTAAGGTGATCTTTACTGATAATAGGGATATAGTTTATTATAGATGTGTGAGTCAGTTTGATTTATATGGTTTTGTTCCTTAATGTTCTTTTTCTGCCAGTTAACCTGGGACTATTTATTCTCTGCTTTTAGTGTTCCTGTCTAATCACCATTTTAATTTCAGTACTTAAGTGTTCTACAAGTTCATTGTAAGATATAAAATGAACTAAATCTGATAACACTCCTGGAAGAGCTTAGGGACTAATGTTCTGTAACTTGTTTGAGTGGTTCCCCCTGCTGGCATAATTGACAAAGGTGGCCAAATGTAGATTTAATCGGTAATGTAAAAAACCAACCATGACTAGTTTGAGTTTTTCTCCTTTGTTTTGTGTTAAAGACCTAACAGTTCATATATTTTTCTATGTATTTGTTGCTCAAATGAATCAAATGACTGACTTCACTGGCAGCTCGATCAGTTATTTAACTTGATGATCACTTAAATATGGGTAATGGATGGTGCCTCATGTCTCTGTAGCCCTTTGAACTAGATTATCAATCATTTTAAGCTAAAAGTAAATATAAAAAGGAAATTAATGTGAAAAATTGAAGAATTCTCATTCCTTTTAATATGTTTGGAATTATCAGAGATGCTTACAACTTTATAGTTTTGGGGATACTTAGATATTAACCTGCTTCTACCTTGCACTCAGAGTTGGTAGTAGAATAGCTCTGGTTTCGAAGTTTCTGCTTATATATTCTACTTTGTACTGCTCCATTATATATGTTTGAAATTAGTAATATTAGAAAAATTTATGGAAAACTAATGCCTTAAGGACTAAACTGATGATTAGGAATATTGATGAAGGATTGATATAACGTTATTTTTCTTAAAACCTTTCTTGAAGAAAGATGTATATTATAATCAGTGGTTTTGGCACAAAAATATATGACTTCTTTTAATGTCATTAGTTTATGTATTTGTTAACATATTCAAAGCATTTTTAGTTAATAAATAAATGGTTTTATTAAATGTTTTTAAAGGGTCATTTTTCATTTTGATAGTAAAATTGCCCATAATAACTGATTTAGTATTAGTTTTTTGGATAAAGATGTACATATTTGCAAAATATAATTGGTACTTGGAAAACTGGACTTACCTTTGTTATCCTTTTCCTTTTGTGCATTAGGCTATTGCGGAGCTGATATCAAGGCCCTGTGCACTGAAGCTGCCCTGATTGCCCTGCGGAGGCGCTATCCCCAGATCTATGCTAGCAGTCATAAACTGCAGCTAGATGTTTCCTCAATCGTGCTCAACGCCCAAGATTTTTACCATGCAATGCAGAATATTGTGCCTGCTTCCCAGCGTGCTGTCATGTCTTCGGGACATGCACTGTCTCCCATCATAAAACCACTGCTGGAAAGAAGCTTCAACAACATCCTAGCCGTCCTGCAAAAAGTGTTCCCTCATGCTGAGATTAGCCAGAGTGACAAGAAAGAAGGTAGTATAAATTCTCTTTTCATATTGTTAAAATGATAAGTATGGGCATAAGTAAATAAATTGAATATCCCTATAAAAGTATTTGTGTGTTACTCTTTTATATTTGCCATGAATATAGGAGATATATCTATTTCATTTGCCACTGTATTCTAGACCTAGCCTACAGTAGTTGCCTACTCAGTGTGTATAAGAATAATGAATGGATGTTTGTTCTGAATATTTGTTTTGTTTATTCACTCTTGGGACTATCTGACTATCTTAATATAGGAGTGTTACCATCTTTAGGAAAGTTGACTGTAATAGTATTGGTTTACATTTCTCTTATTATTATAAAGTGCTTATATAAATTGTCATTTATTAATCCTCATAACAATCCTGTGGGGTAGGTACTCTTACTCTATCAAAAATGAAGATATTCACTTATATAGGGTCACTTAGTAAGTTCTAGGTCTTTCTCAAACCCAGGGAGCCCAACTCAGAGGCAGTGCTCTTAACCATGTTGTTATAATGTCCCTCTGGATTCAGCTCATCATATTGCTATTATTGGTACAGCACTCCGTAGTGTGTGCTAATGGAGTGTAGTTTATCAGTGAGGGAGTAAAGTAGAACCTGATTATAGATGGTCTTGAATTCTGGCCTCATGATTGTATTTGGATTTGAGAAAAAAATAGAAAGCTACTTTAAAAAATGTTACTCATTTATAGGAAAACTTTAGGTTTGTATGCTAATCAAAGTAAAGCCCATGAACTTTGAAGACAGTAATTTTAAAAATTGTCTTAAATTTTTTTGTTTAGCATGTAGTTTTCACTGTATAGAAAATTGTTAGTGAATTATGTTAACATTATAACTGTTATATAGAGTAAATATCATCAGTAATCAATGAATTTTGCTGTTATAAATATATTTTTCAGAAACTTTATTTTTTAGGGTAGATTCTCTTGAAATATCACATTGATTACTTGATTTCTTAAATTTGTCAAATAGGAGAATAGATACTATGTTTGAGCCATCTACTCTGCCATGAACGGTACATTTCTTGTCTCTGATTTTTGTGATCTAGAATCTGTATATTTTCCCTAATTTTTTTAAATTAAAAAAACTATGTTGCCTTTAGAAAATCATAAAAATCTACCTTCTCTTCTGAGAGATTATAACTTCTTTATGTCCATTTGAGAAATTTTTTATGACATTATTAGCTATGTATTCTTACCGCTTTTTTCCCCATAAGTATTAAGTATGCTTTATATCCTTTTTTTTCTTCATATGCCAGTGGAAGGAATAAATCACTTTGATTATTAATAATATTTTTTAGTTATTTAGGTATATTATTCTGGATTATTTTGGTCTTTAATATTTTTCTTAGTAAGTGTCCTTGTATATGAATTATCAATCAAATTGTACTTAATTATTTGATTAATTTTTATAGTATTAGTCATGTTCAATATTTGACTTTTAAAAGCCACTGAATTGTGCTCTGTCTGCCAGCACAATTCACGATCTCATTTTAGAAAGCATATTTCTTTTTTTCCTTGTTTTCTTTGGGGAAGGATATGATTTCTGTCAATTTTAATTTCCTCCCATTTCTCCTATACATGTAGCATTGCTTTTTGTTGAATGAATTGACACTTTTGTTAAGTATGTATGAATTACAGCTATAATACTTCAGGTTGTAGACTAGGTAAGTTTTTAAGTATGGCACTCTCAATAGGAATTTTAGTTCCAGTTGTTCATTGAGCAATAACATAAGACCCATAAAGAGACTAATTTTATTTGAATGAGTGCGTTTTCTAAGATTGGCTTTTTTGCCACTAAATTCCTGAGTCCCTTCTTAACTAGACTAGATTTTCCTTGAAATATGTGTGTGTATGCCATGTGAGAAAAATAAAGGTCAATTTATTCCTTGTTGCTTTTGTAAGAACTGGGCCATACTTCAATTACTCTATTAATTAAACCATTTTATATTAAATGTACTGGTTTTGGTAAAAATTAACTTAGAGATTCTTAGTAAGCAGGTGAGAACTTTATGAGAGTGCCATTTCTTTTCCAGACTTCTTGTAGTTATTCTCCAAAAATGTATCTCATAATACTTAAGTAGTCTGTAAAGGTGAAATAATTATATTGGTTCTATTTATAACTTACTCAAAATACTGTAGTTTGTCAGTTTGCCTGGTCAGTTTGTGTTAGTTGATGGATAACTTGTTACTGCCACTTGTTTTTTTAATCAGTTTTCCTTAGCTTTGGTAGGTCAGTAATATTAAATGACTTCTTAAGCCTCATAATCTTTGTGTTCTTTTTAAAACAGATATAGAAACTTTGATTTTAGATGACAGTGATGATGAGAATGCTTTATCAATTTTTGAGACAAGTTGTCACTCAGGATCACCAAAGAAACAGTCATCAGCTGCTGCTGTACATAAACCTTACCTTCATTTTACAATGTAAGCAATAGATATCAAATTTCTTTCAACTTAGAGTGATTTTTACTACTTTATGGTTAGAATTGCAGTATATTTTTACTTATGGTTATAACCTTAAGGACTTTTTTTTTCTGTTGTTTGGACATAATTCTGGAAAATTTATATTGTGATTTGTTTTTGTGTGGTAGTAATTTGGCTTTTGTTTTTGTGTGGTCAACTAAAGATATTTTTCCTTAAACTGATTGTGGGATTCTTTTTTTTTTTTAAGTAGGGTAGAAGGAAGTCAATCCATGTCCCCAGTATTCTTGCTTTTCATTTCAACTGAACAGAAATGAAATATTTACTGTGATCTAGAGTATTTTGATTGTAATAAGTTTCACATGATAATTTAGGACTCTAGGGTACTAGAGATTTTGAGTTAGAAATTGCTTAGTAATTAAATCAATAACTTTCTGATTGTCAAAAACCTCATTAGTTTACACATTCTAATTTAGATTATGTTTTTTCTATTTACCTTTACTTATAGTAAAGCAGCTTTTGCTATACACTTCAGTAGGTAAACAATTTTAGTGCTAATGTAATTTTAAAGTAAGTGATTAAATAGTTTTCAAATAGTAACAGCATCATCGCTTGCATTTACATAATTATCAGGATAGTTGAAGAACCATAATGCTCCAGTCAGGTAGGTCTAATAGGACTTTTATTAGAAGACATTGTGTGTATTTTTTTAAGTAATGTTTCTTTAGAGAGATTTTGAATGAATTTAAGTCTTCAACATTAATGAAGTTTCTCTCATGTAGATTTTGGTGAAATGTTAATTTGATTATTTGCATTGATAACCCTTCCTTGTTTTTCAGTTTTTAAAATTAGACTAAATCACTTTAATTTACTCTTTAAAGGCAAACTATCCTGTTAGAAACTTTTGTCTTCTACTGGCAAAGCCTTTCTTTTATGCTCTCCGGGAAGTTTTCTTACACTATTTTAGTAATTTTACAAATCTGTTTATTAAGGGAAAACCAAATGATCATTTTTTTCTGACTTTCACCTGGTTAGCTGTGTGTGTGCTATTTGTTTTAACAGTTTTAGTTGTTTGAATTTGAAATACATAGTAGAAGCCAAGAAACTATCAAACGACAAGTTTTTCAATTTTATATTAGGAATATTCTGTCCCTGACTTCATGTATATCAGTGCCATGGTTTATTTTGTTTGACTTAGCCTTTCTGAAGAAATTGCTCTTTTGCATAAGCTTTTCCAATTCATTGGTTTGACCTTGATTTAATAGTGAGACAGCTGTATCCTAGGATGAACTTTTTAAAGAGATGTTTTGATAAAATTAGTTTGTTTATTCACTCATTCTGCATTTTTTTAAAAAACCCTGTGTCAGGCACCATACTAGCTACTAGAAACATGAATGAGATATAGTTCTTATTCTGGAAAAGTTCTTATTCTTGCAGTTGACAAGCATTAGGATATGGCTGGTGTTTTGAAAACAGAACTAACAGGCTTGCATAGGGAAGTCCAGAAATGCTTTACAGAAAAAATGGTGACATTTGCTGTCCTTTTGAGTATAGGAGTTAGCATTTGTTGCTTATTACAAACTAGACATGTGGTAGGTGTATAAAGCTGGGGCTTCATATATGGTAATACATATAGGCCTCTCAACAGTCATTTAGCATTTGTGGTATCATCATTTTATAGATGAGGAAACTGAAGTACAAAGAAGTTAAGTAAATTGCCCAAGATCATGCTGCTAGCAGGGGGCAGACTTGGTACTATTTGTTTCCTGGGATCATATTCCTTCTGTTGTACTATGTGGTTTCCAAATTGATTTCTAAGCTTAATAGGTTTTTATGGGTAGGTTGGATGATACGATTTTTCACACTTTCCAAGAAGTATTTACCTTAGAATATAAGCCTTTAATAAGGGTTGCACACATATTTTGTTTTTGTTGATTTGGTTTGGTTTGGCTTTTTTGTTTGAGCAACATGTGTCAGCATGCCAGATTAATACAGAAAAGATGCTGGACAAGTAGAAAGCATGACTTGAATGCTGGTGTCAGTAACACTAGCGCAGGCATTGGTGGTACATTTCTGTTTAAGGAATAGTTTCCTAAAACTGTTGAAATCTTTTCTTTAGATTTACGATGAAATAGAAGTCAAAGTATTTAAGGCCTATCGATCTGGTAAAGAATGCTTATGATGGAAAATAAGTTTTCTTTGTTACTGTACATTACCATAAAGGGATTAGAAACAGAACTTTCTGAGGTTTTCCAAATGAGAATAGCTTTGTTTTTTCTGATTAGAAAGATGATATACTCTATAGAGAATTCAAGTAAAAAAGAGCTTAAAGAAGAAAGTGAAATTAAAGCCCAAGCACCTGAAGGTAATATTTGTTAACATTTTGGTGACCATACTTTGGTATTCTTGCTATCCATATGGACAGACCCATATATTACTTTATATAATTTATATTCTTCTGTAAGACTGTTAATGTAACTTGCCTTTCCCTCCTATGTTAGGAATTTTATTTCATGTCAATATATGTCTAATGTCATTATTTTAAAACAGTAACTGCATAGTATTTTTTAAATGTTTCACAGTTTATAGTAACCTTATTGATAGAAATGGAAGTTTCCACTTTTCCTATTTTATAAACAGTGCTTATTTATCATAGACATCTTTCTAAGTATATATCTTAATACCATTTTCTGATGCAGACCTTAGGGAAGATTTTAAAAACTGATGCTGTGGTCAAAGTGTATATATGTTTAAAAACCTGATAGAGGTTGTTAAATTGCCTTCCAGAAAGGTTGTACCAATTTATATTTCATCACTAATGTATGAAAGGGTTATGTTTCTATTCTCTTTTCATTTCTGAGCACTGTTTGTCTTTTAAAATCTTTACCAACTAGATAGATGAAAATAATACCTTTTTATTTATATGAATCATTCGATCTTTCATATAGGCTTTCACTCATGCAGATTTTTTGTCAAAGTGCTTATTGTTTGCCAGATGTTGTTCCAGGTAATTGGATCCATATTAAAATGCCTGCCCTTATTCAACTTACATTTTAGATGGAGACAGACAGTAAAACAGTAAGCATGCTAGATAAAATGTTAGAAGATAACTACTGTGGGAAAAAATGTAGAGAGTACTCAGAGATAAGGGAATCTTTGGGAGTAGGATGCATTACAGAATATCCTTGGATATATTACATTTTGGCATATATTTGCCATATTTAACTTCAGGAAGTTGTGCTCTTTTCCATTCTCACTATTCATGAGAATACCAATTTTTTACCATCTACTTACTAATAAGAGTATTGTAATCTTCAGTTTACCAATTTGATAGAGAAATGATGTTTCTGAGTATTTTCATTATTTGTCACCTTTGATAATAACTACCAAATCTTTCTCAAGCCGCCATCACTTTTGAGTTTTAAGCTTTGTCTAGCTGCCTGTCACCCTATGATGTGTCACAGATCTTTCGGTGTGTGCTTGCTTGTGTCTCTCCTTCTCTTCCCATCAGTCCTCTGAGCTACTATCCATTCAGTTGTCCTGACTGAAATTGGACACCATTCTCAACTCTTTCTCTTTCTTCCCTTCTATATCCAGTAAATGACCCAGTCCTATAGGGTTTTCTTACTAAATAAGTCTAATCTCAAGCTCTTCCTTCTACCTCCTCTGCTACTATTCTTGTCTACACTGTTATTAACATCTCATGCCTGAGTTATTATATAGCATACCTCTAACTGATCATCTTTCCTACTGTTTCAGTTCAGTTCGGTTCAGTTGTTCAGTCGTGTCTGACTCTTTGCGACCCCAAGAATCGCAGCACGCCAGGCCTCCCTGTCTATCACCAACTCCTGGAGTTCACTCAGACTTGCGTCCATTGAGTCAGTGATCCCATCCAGCCATCTCATCCTCTGTCGTCCCCTTCTTCTCCTGCCCCCAATCCCTACCAACATCAAAGTCTTTTCCAATGAGTCAACTCTTTGCATGAGGTGGCCAAAGTACTGGAGTTTCAGCTTTAGCATCATTCCTTCCAAAGAAATCCCAGGGTTGATCTCCTTCAGAATGGACTGGTTGGATCTCCTTGCAGTCCAAGGTACTCTCAAGAGTCTTCTCCAACACCACAGTTCAAACGCATCAATTCTTCGGCGCTCAGCCTTCTGCATAGTCCAACTCTCACATCCATACGTGACCACTGGAAAAACCATAGCCTTGACTAGACGGACCTTAGTCGGCAAAGTAATGTCTCTGCTTTTGAATATGCTATCTAGGTTGGTCATAACTTTCCTTCCAAGGAGTAAGCGTCTTTTAATTTCATGGCTGCAGTCACCATCTGCAGTGATTTTGGATCCCCAAAAAATAAAGTCTGACACTGTTTCCACTGTTTCCCCTTCTATTTACCATGGAGTGATGGGACCGAATGCCATAATCTTCATTTTCTGAATGTTGAGCTTTAAGCCAACTTTTTCACTCTCCTCTTTTACTTTCATCAAGACGGTTTTTAGTTCCTCTTCACTTTCTGCCATAAGGGTGGTGTCATCTGCATATTTGAGGTAATTGATATTTCTCCCGGCAATCTTGATTCCAGCTTGTGTTTCTTCCAGTCCAGCGTTTCTCATGATGTACTCTGCATAGACGTTAAATAAGCAGGGTGACAATATACAGCCTTGACGTACTCCTTTTCCTATTTGGAACCAGTCTGTTGTTCCATGTCCAGTTCTAACTGCTGCTTCCTGGCCTGCATACAGATTTCTCAAGAGGCAGGTCAGGTGGTCTGGTATTCCCATCTCTTTCAGAATTTTCCACAGTTGATTGTGATCCACACAGTCAAAGGCTTTGGCATAGTCAATAAAGCAGAAATAGATGTTTTTCTGGAACTCTCTTGCTTTTTTGATGATCCAGCGGATGTTGGCAATTTGATCTCTGGTTCCTCTGCCTTTTCTAAAACCAGCTTGAACATCAGGAAGTTCATGGTTCACGTATTGCTGAAGCCTGGCTTGGAGAATTTTGAGCATTACTTTACTAGCATGTGAGATGAGTGCAATTGTGCGGTAGTTTGAGCATTCTTTGGCATTGCCTTTCTTTGGGGTTGGAATCAAAACTGACCTTTTCGGGTCCTGTGGCCACTGCTGAGTGTTCCAAATTTGCTGGCATATTGAGTGCAACACTTTCACAGCATCATCCTTCAGGATTTGAAATAGCTCAACTGGAATTCCATCACCTCCACTAGCTTTGTTCGTAGTGATGCTTTCTAAGGCCCACTTGACTTCACATTCCAGGGTGTCTGGTTCTAGATGATCACGCCATCGTGATTATCCGGGTCGTGAAGATCCTTTTTGTACAGTTCTTCTGTGTATTCTTGCCATCTCTTCTTAATATCTTCTGCTTCTGTTAGGTCCATACCATTTCTATCCTTTATCGAGCCCATCTTTGCATGAAATGTTCCCTTGATATCTCTAATTTTCTTGAAGAGATCTCTAGTCTTTCCCATTCTGTTCTTTCCTCTATTTCTTTGCATTGATCACTGAAGAAGGCTTTCTTATCTCTTCTTGCTATTCTTTGGAACTCTGCATTCAGATGCTTATATCTTCCCTTTTCTCCTTGGCTTTTCGCTTCTCTTGTTTTCATAGCTATTTGTAAGGCTTCCCCAGACAGCCATTTTGCTTTTTTGCATTTCTTTTCCATGGGGATGGTCTTGATCCCTGTCTCCTGTATAATGTCACAAACCTCATTCCATAGTTCATCAGGCACTCTATCTATCAGATCTAGGCCCTTAAATCTATTTCTCACTTCCACTGTATAATCATAAGGGATTTGATTTAGGTCAGACCTGAATGGTCTAGCGGTTTTCCCTGCTTTCTTCAATTTCAGTCTGAATTGGGTAATAAGGAGTTCATGATCTGAGCCACAGTCAGCTCCTGGTCTTGTTTTTGTTGACTGTATAGAGCTTCTCCATCTTTTGCTACAGAGAATATAATCAATCTGATTTCGATGTTGACCATCTGGTGATGTCCATGTGTAGAGTCTTCTCTTGTGTTGTTGGAAGAGGGTGTTTGCTATGATCAGTGCATTTTCTTGGCAAAACTCTATTAGTCTTTGCCCTGCTTCATTCCGCATTTCAAGGCCAAATTTGCCTGTTACTCCAGGTGTTTCTTGACTTCCTACTTTTGCATTCTAGTCCCCTATAATGAAAAGGACATCTTTTTGGGGTGTTAGTTCTAAAAGGTCTTGTAGGTCTTCATAGAACCATTCAGCTTCAGCTTCTTCAGCATTACTGGTTGGGGCATAGACTTGGATTACTGTGATATTGAATGGTTTGCCTTGGAAACGAACAGAGATCATTCTGTCATTTTTGAGACTGCATCCACGTAGTGCATTTCGGACTCTTTTGTTGACCATGATGGCTACTCCATTTCTTTTGAGGGATTCTTGCCCGCAGTAGTAGATATAATGGTCATCTGAGTTAAATTCACCCATTCCAGTCCATTTTAGTTCTCTGATTCCTAGAATGTTGATGTTCACTCTTGCCATCTCCTGTTTGACCACTTCCAATTTGCCTTAATTCATGGACCTGACATTCCAGGTTCCTATGCAATATTGCTCTTTACAGCATCGGACCTTGCTTCTATCACCAGTCACATCCACAGCTGGGTATTGTTTTTGCTTTGGCTCCATCCCTTCATTCTTTCTGGAGTTATTTCTCCACTGACCTCCAGTAGCATATTGGGCACCTACTGACCTGGGGAGTACCTCTTTCAGTATCCTATCATTTTGCCTTTTCATACTGTTCATGGGGTTCTCAAGGCAAGAATACTGAAGTGGTTTGCCATTCCCTTCTCCAGTGGACCACATTCTGTCAGACCTCTCCACCATGACCTGCCCATCTTGGGTTGCCCCGCGGGCATGGCTTAGTTTCATTGAGTTAGACAAGGCTGTGGTCCTAGTGTGATTAGATTGACTAGATTTCTGTGAGCATGGTTTCAGTGTGTCTACCCTCTGATGCCCTCTTGCATCACCTACCATTTCACTTGGGTTTCTCTTACCTTGGTGTGGGGTATCTCTTCACGGCTGCTCCAGCAAAGCACAGCCACAGCTCCTTACCTTACTCCTACTGTTTACCTTCTTTCAAAAACTCTTTCCTCTACTGATATGCTGAGTTAGAGTTACCATCCAAAAACATGTGTATGCTTATGTAACTTCCCCTGCTTGAGCATCTTTTTAAAGAAAAAAATAATTTTATATATTTACTTATTTTGGCTGTGCTGGGCCTTCATTGCTGGGCAGGCTTTTTCTCTGTTACACTGCGTGGGGGCTATTCTCTAGTTGCAGTGCGCAGACATCTTGTTGCAGAGCGTGGGCTGTTGGCGCACAGGCTTCAGTGGTTGCTGCACGTGGGCTTAGCAATTGCAGCTCCTGGGCTCTAGAGCACAGGCTCAACAGTTGTGGCCCAGGGGCTTAGTTGCTCCATGGCATGTGGGATCTTCCAGGATCAGAGACTGAACACGTGTCTCCTGCATTGGCAGGCAGATTCTTTACTATTGACCCACCAGGAAAGCCCTACTTAAGCATCTTAATGTTTCCTCATTGTCTTCAGTGAGGACATGGCTTTTAACATGGCTTGGAGAACCTATCATAGCCCTTTGCAATCTGATTCTCTTTCCCAATTCCCCTCCCTTACCTCAATATCTTTACCCCTACATTGTCCTAAAACCTTGAAAGAAGCTGGCTGTAATGAACTATATCCACTACCCCAAAGAGCCAAGAGATTTTTTTGGCCTCTGTTCCTTTGTACATCCTGTTTGTATTTCTTGAAATTCATGCTTTCTGCCTTTGACCTGTTGGAGTTTTGTGCTCTGTAGTGCTTTTTCAGGAAAGCTATCTGTGGGTCTCTAATAGCACCATGTACTAAAAGGTTGTTGCTTATTAATTTATTTCCTTTTTCCAATAAATACACTGAGTCATGATCTCTGTAGTAACAGTGTATTGGTGGATACTTTAGGCCAAGGCATTCAACATAGCAAGCAGTCAAAAATTGTTAAATTAATGATCATTTTTAAAAAGTTACTTCTTTCTATTTTCTTTTTGAATTGTCTATGTTCTTTGTATAAGAAGGTATTTTTGGTTAAAATACTGTGCATATAAGCTCTTTATGCATTAAAATCAGTCCTGTTAATGGCAAATTTAATTATCTTATTTGATTGTTTGCTGTTTGGTTCAGATTGTAATTTTTAAAAATTTATTGAAGAATAATTGCTTTACAGAATTTTGTTTTCTGTCAAACCTCAACATTAATCAGCCATAGGCACACGTATATCCCCTCGCTTTTGAATCAGTCTCCCATCTCCCACCCCATCCCACCCCTCTAGATTGATATTGAGCCCCTGTTTGAGTTTCCTGAGCTATACAACAAATTCCCGTTGGCTATCCATTTTACATATGGTAATGTAAGTTTCCATGTTATATTTTCCATACATCTCACCCTGTCCTCCCCTCTCCTCCGCTTTCCTGAAGTCCCTAAGTCTGTTCTCTATGCTTATTTCTCCATTGCTGCCCTGTACATAAATTCTTCAGTACCAGTTTTCTAGATTCCATATATATGCATTAGAATACAATATTTATCTTTCTCTTTCTGACTCACTTCACTCTGTATAATAGGTTCTAAGTTCATCCACCTCATCAGAACTGACTCAAATGCATTCCTTTTATGACTGAGTAATATTCCATTGTTTATATATACCACAACTTCTTTATCCATTCATCTGTCGATGGACGTTTGGGTTGCTTCTCTGTTCTAGCTATTGTAAATAGTGCTGCAATGAACAATGAGATACATGTGTCTTTTTCAGTTTTGGTTTCCTCAGGGTATATGCCTAGGAGTGGGATTGCTGGGTCATATGGTGATTTTATTCCTAGTTTTCTTAAGGAATCTCCATACCATCTTCCATAGTGGCTGTATCAATTTACATTCCCACCAACAATGCAAGAGCATTCCCTGTTCTCCACACCCTCCCCAGCATTTTTTGTTGGTAGACTTTTGGATGATGGCCATTCTGACCAGTCTGAGGTGATGTCTGATTGTAGTTCAGATGTAATTTTTGAATAACAAATGTGTTTAGATTTTTATGAATTAAAAATACATGAATCTTTTTGTTTTTTTAATTCTATGTTAGAATTCATTTTGTTCTGTGAAATGAGGATCTGTATCCTTCCTATTTTAAAACAATATTTGTATTATGGTTCATCTTTGTTACATTTATCTTTATGCTTATTATCTTATATAAAATTCTTTCAATTACTGTGATTTGTTTTCTGGGCTGCTATTAAGTTCCACTAATCAGGGTTTCTTTTCTCTGGTGTATTATACATTCTGTTATTCTGTTCTGTACTATGTGTCAGTATAAAGTAAGGCACATTTTAATGTACTGTTTTAGAACCTGGGCTTTGCAGTTATATGGACACCAAGTTGTATAATCTTATAGCGAACTTCTCTGAGCCTTGGGTTCGTTACTATTTAGTAAGAGGAGACTTATGTATTTCATAGAATTGTTAAGAAAATTAAACAAGAATTCTGTATGAAGTGCTAGTTACTAAAATAGGTTTAAATGTTCTGAAATTGAAGCTTGCACACTTTTCCACTTGATATTTTTACTTGATTATTTTTTCAGATAATGTTGCAAGGAAGTTTTAAATCTCCTGCATCAAATTTTATTTTGGGATTTTTGATTTGCATTTTAAAAAATCTGTAAAATACCATAAACTAACCATAGTTAACAATAGTGAAAGTGAAAGTCGCTCAGTCATGTCCGACTCTTTGTGACCCCATGGCCTATACAGTCACTGTATAGTATTCTCTACAATCCACTGTATTCTCTACAGTCCATGGAATTCTCCAGGCCAGAACACTGGAGTGGGTAGCCTTTGCCTTGTAGTTAACAATAGCTAGGTGTAAATGCATAGGAAGATTTGACATCTGTATTCAGGCCCATGATGTATTCCAAGTAGTTCTGCATCTCTCTTGTTTAGATTTTTTATTATTGTTTATGATTTGTGTATTTAGTATTGTTTATCATTTGTAATTTTACAGTTGTGAATATAATCTTCTTTCCTTTTTTATATTGGTTATTGATGGTGTTTAGGGAAATTATTTCCATCTTCAGTCTTGTTATTTTGTTGGTGGTAGGCGATGGCATTGATTAGCTGATCCTCTTGGATTTTCTAGTGTATAATCATGTTCTTTACAAGTAACAGTGTTTGTCCTATTTCTTTCCATTAGTTCCATTTTAAAATTTGCTTTATTATTATTGCATTGCTTAGAATTTCCTGCATTATGTACAGTGATATTAGATAAACTTGTTTCATTTATCTTTTTAGTGGTGCTGTAGAATCTTGAAAATACAAGTTGATTTTGGTTTAATATGTTATCCTAAATTGGCCTTTTCTGGTGTAGGGCTTTAGATGTTATCTCCTAAGTTAAGAACAGTTTTTATTGGCCTAGAAACAAAATTGCTGCCACTGAAGAAGTCCTGCTTTTTTTTTTTTCTATTTTAAAAATTGTAAAATATGTATGAAGTCTACCATTAATAAAGAAAGAAACCATTAATAAAGAAAGCCCTACACTTGGAATAATCTTTAGATGTGTATCTCTGTTGGAGAAGTAGAATTCTTAACATTTGACCTTGGATAATTAATAACTGGATCATACTTAGTATCTGAAGCATTTTCCAAGTTAATATATGTGGTATGAGAAGATGAATAGCCAGGTATTCTGACTTTCTTTCAGAATGGATTTTTATACTTTTATGTCTTTGTTGTTAATATGGTCAGAGAGATCAATATTTTAAAACTGTAATTAATGAAAAAATGATTCACTATACTTAAAAAGTGAGAGAGAAGAAAAAGCTCTATTAATTTGGCATTACATTCTTTTATGTAAATGTTTTCCTAATATTTCATCTTGATCTTTAGAGTGTATGGTTTTGAAATAATAATTATATCTTATGTGTATTGCAGGTCACCATATCATCAGCCAACCTCTTACAGGCCAAGATTATTGCTGTCTGGAGAACGAGGCTCAGGTCAAACTTCTCACCTTGCTCCAGCACTTTTGCACACTCTAGAAAAATTCTCTGTGCATAGACTAGATCTCCCAGCACTTTATTCAGTTAGTGCCAAAACACCTGAAGAATCATGTGCACAGGTAGGTTTGCACTATATCAGAGTATTTCCAACTTATTATTTATATCGCAATAGTGTTTGATAGATAAATTTTTTTCAAAGAACAGTAATATAAATATTAACTTTTTGTTGGTTGTTAGCATTCTAATATTAAGGCAAAAGATCCTTTTGGTTTTTTAAAATGAGATCAGTTTTTCCCATGTTTTTCATTTTTTTCTGAAATTTTAATAATCCTATTTCTTGTATTAAAGCTGTATTAAACAGTATAGAAAGGGAACTTCTTTTTGCCTCTTTTTGACCCTTTTTACAGAGACTTTTTAAACTTCTGTCTGTACTTTAGAGCCTTATCATAGTAAGGGAGATAATATCAAGTTTGAGAAAGCTAAGATTTAAAATTAGTTTAGCAAACTGATAGCAATTT
Organism: Budorcas taxicolor; assembly: GCF_023091745.1. Taxonomy (NCBI): domain Eukaryota; kingdom Metazoa; phylum Chordata; class Mammalia; order Artiodactyla; family Bovidae; genus Budorcas; species Budorcas taxicolor. Next base: position 134,615,761 of record NC_068920.1, read on the forward strand.
AAAAATTATATGTATTTGTTTTAATAATCAAGTGTCAATTTCAATCAATAATCAATTTAATTTTCCAATACTTTATCTTTGCTAGCTTATGAAGCAATTTGACGTTTTAATATATAACTGTGAATTTATTACAAGTGTGTCATGTTGGAACTAGGGGCTAAGGGAATAAGTTTTTTGAACCAAGGGACCATGTCTTCACCATTTCTGTGTCTCTGACACAGTGCCTACCTCATAGTAAGTACTCATTAAATGTTTGAGTGTCATCTTCTACTTTGACATTTAGCCTATTTTTAGAGATTAGACTACTTGAGTAGTAACACTTAAGAGCATTGCACACTTTTTTTTTCCTTCCAGTTATAGTTCATGTATATTTAATGCATATACTATCTAACTGACAACCATTCTGCACCTTGTAGCAAGATAGATTTTTTAAAATAGTTCATAGTCAGTTCAGTTCAGTCACTCAGTCATGTCCGATTCTTTGCAAACCCGTGGACTGCAGCATGCCAGGCCTTCCTGTCCATTTCCAACTCCTAGAGTTTACTCAAACTCATGTCAACTGAGTCGGTGATGCCATCCAACCATCTCGTCTGTCATCCCTTCTCCTCCCGCCTTCAATCTTTCCCAGCATCAAGGTCTTTTCAAATGAGTCAGCTCTTCGTATCAGGTGGCCAATAGTGTCAGATTTACTTCTCTTTTACTTAACAGTTCTTTGGATATGAACATCCTAGCAGTACTTCACTACTTATAAAGTCCTAATTAAAGATTTTTTTCCCAAAACCCATGGCCTGACTAAAAAACTTTATACCAGTGATTTTCTCCAAGTTTTATACATTTAATTTATCCTGGCTGTGAGTGTTCTCCAATAAGGTTGATTTATATGTTTGCTCATGTTTTTCTTTTTTAGTGAGACAAAATTATTGTAGTTTTTATGCAAGTAGGGGAATAACTCAGTACCATTTAAAATAAATCCAAGTGATTTACTAGGAAAATATTTATTAATAAGGTGACTTCAGAGGAGAGAGAATCTAAATAGACAATAGTTGTGGAAGAAGAAATTGAGTGTCAACAAGCACTGAGTCCAAACAATTTCATAGGTGAATTCTTTTAATCTTAAAGGTTAAGATTATTTTGATGCTGGTTAAACTGTTCCAAAGCATAGAAGAAGATGTGAAATCATGAAAAAGAATGGTGCTAAACCTTTGAAAGAAATACAAAGAAAACTGTAGACCAATCTCACTTAGACAGTGGACATAAAGTAAATATTCCAAATTTATCTAGTAGCACATCGAAAGAGTAATGTACTATTATTACTAAGGCATGCAGAATTGATTCAGTTAGATGTGGGGAAATATAAATATTGGAATGAACATTTTGAAGTTAAAAATATTTGCCAATAAAACGACACAGTGCTGTGAACAAAGATAAAGAATAAAAAGAGAATATGGACACAAAAGGTGAAAAAAAAAAACTCCAGAACCAAAAAATGTCAAAACCTAAATGAACCACCAATTTCCTCTCAAAATACTTCTGGGAAGTAAACTGAAAGTGAAAGTCGCTCAGTTGTGTCCGGCTCTTTGTGATCCCATGGACTGTACAGTCTATGGCATTCTCCAGGCCAGAATGGAGTGGGTAGCCTTTCCCTTCTCCAGGGGATCTTCCCAACCCAGGTCTCCTGCATTGCAGGCAGATTCTTTACCAGCTGAGCCACAAGGGAAGCCCAGGAATACTGGAGTGGGTAGTCTATCCCTTCTCCAGTGGATCTTCCAGACCCAGGAATCGAACTGGGGTCTCCTGCATTGCAGGCGTATTCTTTACCAACTGAGCTATCAGGGAAGCCCTCTGGGAAGTAAGTATAGTAAAATAAAGATGGAGCTACATGTATATGTGTGGACCAAAAAAATTTTTTTTTTTGCCAATGATATGATTGTAGTATTAACTAAAAAACAATTAGGGCCAATAAGGGAATTCTGTAAGGTGGATAATTTCAAAGTTAATGTTGAACTGCATGGGTCCACTTATAGACAGATATTCTTCAGCAGTAACTACAAAACGACAAAGTCTGTGGTTGGTTGAATCTGTGGATGTGGAGAAACTGCAAATCCAGAGGGCCTGACTATAAATTATTCACAGATTAACCCCTACCTGTTCAAGGGTCAACTGCATAATAAAAGGAGAGGTCCCATTTAAAATATTAATAGCAACTAATTTTACATAGGAATTAACAATTAATTTGTATGGCCTAAAAGAAGAAAGCTTAAAAGTCACTTGAGGACAGCTGTATAGGTGAAAAGGCATACCTCGTTTATATTTACTATGATTCAAAGTGTATACTCAAATCATATTGCAAAGATTAAAATCTCAATGTATTTGTATTTTTGTGGCCTTAGATATGTTGCTTCGGAGAAGGCAATGGCACCCCACTCCAGTACTTTTGCCTGGAAAATCCCATGGACGGAGGAGCCTGGTAGGCTGCGGTCTGTGGGGTCACTAGAGTCAGACACGACTGAGCGACTTCACTTTCACGCATTGGAGAAGGAAATGGCAACCCATTCCAGTGTGCTTGCCTGGAGAATCCCAGGGACGGGGAAGCCTGGTGGGCTGCTGTCTATGGGGTTGCACAGAGTCGGACACGACTGAAGTGACTTAGCAGCAGCAGCAGCAGCAGATACGTTGCTTAACCTCTGTGAGCCTCAATTGTCTCATCTATGAAACAAAGATAATGGTACCACGTAAGGTTATTTTGATTATTGAAACAAGCTCATCCAATAGTCTTGGCATACAGTACCCAACAATGACAGCTGTCATCATGTTTATCTCTACTGCTACATACAGCTCGTGACTGGTAAGACTCAACATTGGAGAGCCATGAGTTCTTTTCTAAATTAAGGGCAATCTCAATAATAATCCCCCCCCCCCCAACATTTAAGAGGAGACATTAAAAAAAAAGGCTCTTTTTTTTTCTCTAGAAAATAAATATGAGCATAGCAAGGAGAATTCTAAAGGAGAAACTGTAATGAGATATCCCTACCAGATGTTTACAGATGTAGTGAAGTGAAGTCATTCAGTCGTGTCAGACTCTTTGCGACCCCATGGACTGTAGCCTACCAGGCTTCTCCGTCCACGGGATTTTCCAGGCAAGAATACTGGAGTGGGTTACCATTTCCTTCTCCAACAGATGTAGTAGGGCTGTGATAATACAGTACTTGTACCTGTGCAGGAGTAGACTGACAAACAATGGAACAAAAGTGAGAAATCATGCTTAGGCCTGTGTAGAAATAGAATTTAGTGTCTGATGATGTTAAGTATATGATGATGATGACATTTGATTTCTTAGAATGTGTGTGTACTTAGTCGCTCAGTCATGTCTAACTCTTGCGACCCCATAGACTATAGCCTGCCAGGCTCCTCTGTCAGTGAGATTGTCCAGGCAAGAATACTGGAGTGGGTTGCCATTTCCTTCTCCAGGGTATCTTCCCCATCCAGGAATCAAGCCCAGGTCTCTTGCATTGCAGGCAGACTTTACCAACTGAGTTACAAGGGAAGCTCTGTATCTTAGAATAGATAGATTATTTAATAAATAGTCTTAGAAAACTGGCTGGCTCTCTGAAGGAAAAAGAAAAACTGGATTTTCTGCCTAAAATTTAGGCCCAGTAAATTCTAGATTGTTAATGAAACTATTAAAGTGTTAGGATAATTCACAAGAGTAGTATATTATCTTGGATATGGGAAAGTAATTTCAAAGCAATATATAGAAGCCAAGAAAAATAAGAATAAAATTGACTTTATAAAATTTTTAAATTACTCATGACAAAAAACTTTTCTTTAAATAAAATTAATAGATATAACCTGGCAAAGATTTGTATTTGTAACACCTGTCAAGAACAAGTTTCCTAGCTGTACAAAAACATATTAAAATCAGGAAGAAGAAAGGATAACAACCTAATAAGAATTGAGAAAATAGGAGCATGTCATTTATAGGGAGAAAAAGTGGCAAATGCAACCAATAAAATTTTGAAAAGATTCTTTGTCTTACCTATAAGTGGAAAAAAAGCATGTTAAAGCAGAAAGATGCTATTTTAAACAACTATAGACTTGTGAAAATGAAAAGCTTGATAAACTTAATATTGGATATGTGAGCACTCATACTTGGTGAGTGGAAATGTAAATTTATTTTTTGACCCAGGAAATTTACATTAAGAAACATTTCCTAAAGATACATTAGCTATAAGTATTCACTCTTGAATGTACAGGGGTATTCATCAAAGTATTGTGTAGAATTAGCAAATAATAAGACAAAAAGAAGCAAACTAAATGTCCTTTTTATGGTGGACTGGCTAAAGTATAGTAACAGAAATACTAAGAAGTCTAACAAGAGTGAGGTAAAAGATTTATATAGGCTGATGTGGAATGATGAAGGAGATATAAAAGTGGTCTCCGTATTGTTAGATATTATAAATCAATCTAAGTATGATCTTCTTTGTGTTAAAAAAAAACTTAAAAAATATATGTCCATGTTTATATATAAGTAGAAATTTCATCCAAGAATTACACTCCCCCTCCCCCCCAAAAAAAACCTGTTAAATAATTGTTTTGGTTTGGGGGAAGGCATTTGGAGGATTAGGGGAATGAGTAAACTTTGCCATTTTGGTTTATACTCTGTTATATAGTTTAGAAATTTTTTTCTTTTTACTTGTGTATTTGAAAGTTTCAGGCAAACTGAAAGATAAAATCACTTTGAAGGTAGAACATTTTCAAAGTGAAGAGGGTATTCTCTGTCTAGTTAGTTGTTCCTTATGGCTAACGTGTGTGTATATTCACAGCCATAATACTGGCTTCATGTTAGGTAAGGGAATACTTAGGAAATACATAGTAAACTGTATGTTGATCTTATGGGATCCTCGTTTGTTTTTTTTTTTTTCCTGAATCCTGCTTGGCATCATTGGGCTAAATTTGAATTCTAACCGCATGTTCTTTGGTCTCTTTCACATATCTTGGCTTTTGATACTTTTTTTTTCATGTTGGTGAGGAGGGTGGAGAGAAGTGTCACTTGGTAGTGGAAAACAACAAAACCCACTGGGTTTTGGGTTATGTTCCATTGCGTCTAGTGGGTCAAGACAGCTCATCTCTGCTTTCACTTATGAGCTTTTGGGTTGGAAGTGCAGCCTCTTCTTGAGTGACCAACACATGGATGTCTAATCTGCCCAGACACTGGTTCAATTTTATAGTCCTGGTAGCTGAAGCTGAGACTTTCATTGAATATTGACCAGAGACCACATAAACTGTCCCAGTTAATCCCTGACTTTGAATTTTAAGTACATATTTTATTTATGATAATAAAATATACTACTGTCTTTTCCAGAAAACTTTTCAAAAATAGACTATTATATAATGGAACTGAGGAGTTTTTTCTTGAGATTGACAAGCCTGGGTATAAGTAGGTAAAAAAGCCTTATGGAGAAAGAGTACCTAAGTGCCAAAATACTGAGGAAAGAGAAACAAAAAATCCCTTTTCTCTATCCTTCTCTTACCTATATTCACTTTCTTTTCTTCCCTTTTGGTTTACTTCTCTTGGTAGCTGGTCCTTCTGTAAACAAGATTATCTCTAAATAGATATAGAATATAAGGGTTTGATCTGTGGCAAGTTATTCTGTGATTTTCTTTACCTCTGCCTCTGAGATGTGTAATGCAAATTAAATTGGGTTGTTTAATAGTGCAACATGAATGTGACAGGTAGTTTTAAAGGGAAGAAGTCTTAAATCACCTTTAAAGGTTTGTTTTTATGTGTGTTAAGATGGAAGGGGCAGAAGAGCCCTACTTCATATTTCTTAATGCCATGAGGATCATGTTAAGTTTTATGCTTGTTCTTTAGAACATCCACACACAGCAGATAAATGACAAAACTTTTTCTTCTTCCAAATGCCTCAGCTATTGATTAATTTTATCAGTTGCATGAAAAGTGGTAGAGGAGTTAGTTTCTGCTGGAGGGTTTTCTCATTGTTTCTTAAAGTTTAATGAGAATGAGAATCTCCTGGGGGTGCTTATTAAAATTTCTGATTCTCTGGCTGATTCTGATTCATGAAATTTGAGATGAGCCCAGAAACCTGCACTTTAAATGTGCATCCCAGTTGTTACTATTTTAAGTCTTCAGTAAATAAACACTTAGAAATATAGTTTTATCTCAGGGGTTCCCAACCCCAGGGCCATAGCTGGTACCAGTCTGTGGCCTGTTAGGAACCAGGCTGCACAGCAGGAGGTGAGTAAAATTTCATCTATATTTACGGTTGCTCCCCATTGCTGGCATTACTGCCTAAGCTAAGCCTCTTGTCAGATCAGCAGCTGCATAGTAAATGTAACGCACTTGAATCATCTCGATATCTGTGGCCCGCCGCCTGCCCCCCTGCCCCCAATGGAAAAATGGTGCCAAAAAAGTCCCTGGTGCCAAAGAAAAGGTTTGAAGAAAAGTTGGGGACTGCTGTTTTTGCTGATTACTGGACAGTAGTTTGACATTTATAACTGAAACAATTGCCAGAGTTCATAAAGTCGCTCTGTGTGTGAGCATGTCTGTATGTATTTTACTTAGCATTTCATAGTCTTCCAAAGATTCTAAGGGTAGGAGAATGGAAACTGATGTAGCCTGGAAGATTTGTGGTTGTCCCAGTCAGTTCACAAGTAACTATTGAGCCCCTACAGCAAGGCTGGAGATGTCAGTATCCGCAGTAAAAGATTTACTGTGTTAACACTCTCTAAAAAATAGCAGCTCTAATGAGGTGGACAAATCTAGAGCCTATTATACAGAGTGAAGTAAATCAGAAAGAGTAAGACAAATATCATATATTAATGCATACATATGAAATCTAGAATGATGGTACTGATGAATCTATCTACAGGGCAGCAGTGGAGAAATAGACATAGAGAACTTTCAGAAGCTGGGAGAGAAGATGGGATGATTTGAGACAGTAGCATTGAAACATAGAGACTACCATATGTAAAATAGATAGCCATTGGGAATTTGCATATGATTCAGGGAACTCAAAGCTGGTGCTCTGTGACAACCTAGGGGGTGGAATGTGGAGGGAGGTGGGAGGGAGGTTTAAGAGGGAGGAAACATGTGTACCTATGGCTGATTCATGTTGTTGATGTATGCCAGAAACCATCACAGTATATTAAAGTAATTATCCTCCAATTGAAAATAAAATGTTTTAAAAATTGCAACAACTCTGAGTCCCTTTTACTGACTTTTTCAGATGTTTTTTTTTTTCCCCTCTTGTATTATTTCCATTGCTGATTTAGGGAAAAAGTGATTGATGAATGTGTTACTTAATTGTTTTCATTACTATCGAGGTATAACTGAGTCGATAAATTTAAATATAACCTGTCAAAAGCTTTGGAGTTTGGGTACTGTATGTTGTTACGAGTAATTTCACATGGTCAGTAAGGTTTTTTGGAGGGTAAAAGTTTAGTATTTATTTTTCCCCAGAAAGAAATTATATCTGGAAATTCTCAGGGAAAATCTGTTTTGGTTATGTGGCATTAAGGAATTAATATACTTACCTGTGTGTATACTTTGGATCCCCTTGTGTTTGTGAAAGAGGATTTCTGGGTTTCTCTATAACGCTCTGTGTATGCTGGGGAAGCTCTTGTGTTTGTGTACATGGCTAACACATCTGTGTTTTGCCATAGCACTTTTTTTTTCTTGGAGTTGTAAACCAATTAAATTATCCTGGCCCAGATTGTGTCACATTTACTGAAATTATTGAAGTTTCTAGCAATGAAAATATCAGAAAAGGAACTTGGGTGTTTTAATTTTCAAGAAATGTTGATTCGTATTAAACCCATTGTTCAGAAACTCTAGTATAGCTGGGTTTTTTAACAGGCTGATTTTATATGCTTGTAAAGAAATTGGGCTTTTTATTTCTTGAATCCTGAATCTTCAAACCTCAGGCAGTGCCTTATTTTCACAGAGATGCTCAAAATGGAATAAGTGACATATATGGAATAAAGTTATTGATAATGGAGACATAGTATTATTTTAACTTTTTTTTGATATCATGGTTTAAGGAATTAAACTTATTTAAATAGTACTTTTTAATTTTTATAAAAATTGAGAATAAATTAGCCACCAAGATTTTTCTTTTACTTATGTCTTATAATTTTAGTACATTCATAATATTGTAAAGTGACCAAGACAAATTCTGGAAATTTATTGATGATACAAAGTTGTTTTTCTCATGTAGCCCCTTTTAGAAAAGTGAAAACTGTACTGGCTTGGAGCGTTCTGCTTCATGTACCTTTGCATTTAAAATTAGTCTAGTTTTCAGTTTTTAAAGTGGCTTGTTATAGGCTGTATATTCTTAATTTTTTAAAGATACAGTAAATTTTCATGCACTGAACATTTTAATTTGATATCTAGTGTACTGATTTGAAATTTAGTTTTTGAACTAAGGACTCATAAATACAAGTGCAGTTTATATTATTAGTGCTTCCTTGCATGAAAGGCCCAATTTTTGCCTTTCATATCATCAATACTCAGAGAAAATAGTTTGTGGTTTTTTTTCAAATAAAGAAATTTAAAAAGTTATATACAGGACTATGATGTCTGGGAGAGGAAGAGGCCAGAAGTATATTGTTTAAAGAATCAAAATGAACATTCACATACACTGGTGTTCGTTCATTTGTTTGTGCAAGAGTGCTGGTCATGTCAGAGGTATTTTGAAACGGTTGGTTCAGTAATTTGGCCTACTGTCTTTTTTTCTCTATAACAGTTTTTCTGTTTTCTACTACACCTTGCACATCCACCAATCCAAGACACCCTATAGGTGAGTATTTTTCTAGTTATCAAATGGCATCACTTGTTCCCAAGACAGTTGCCGCTTCACTAAAACTAGGCTTTATTTTTCTCCTATGAAATATTTAGTTAATTGATTTCACAGAGTGTATCTTATTCCATGGGGCTTCCCTTGTGACTCAGTGGTAAAGAATCCGCCTGCCAATGCAGGAGACCCGGGTTTGATCACTGGGTTGGGAAGATCCCCTGGAGAAGGAAATGGCAACCTACTCCAGTATTGTTGCCTGGGAAATCCCATGGACAAAGGAGCCTCGAGGGCTTTAGTCCATGGGCTCACAAAAGAGTCAGACATGGCTTAGCAACTAAACCACCACAACTATTTTATTCTACAACTTCTAAAATTACCTGGAAACTGCTGAAGAGCTGACTTTACATTAAAAAAAACCCACACACACACAATATGATTAAACTTTTAAATCAGTTTTTAAATACTATCCTCAGAGTCTATTCTTTTTGAAATTTCGTTCCAAAACAGGAGAATTAGGATAGGTTGACTATTTAAGGAAAATATAAAAGTTTATTTTAACATTCAGAGATAAAATAGAATAAGGAGTTAAAAAGGAAATTTGTTTTAGTAGCATTTTTAAATTTTTCTGGAAATTAAGGATGTTTTTCCTTTAAAAGTTTCAGAGAAAACTATTCCCTGATTATTGATATTGCATATAATTAGATTAATTCTTGATTCATGTGATTATATATTCATGGACCAGAAAGTCTGAGCCTTTTTATTTTTCTATATTTATCTTAGACTTTTTCCTGATCATTTTTTGCCCGCTAGGTTTTCAAATATAATTTCAAAAAGTTCTAATAAAGATGCTTTCCTAAAGTCTTTGGAAATAAAAAGGGTAATGAGATATTATTATCTTATTCAGTGTGCTAATTTTGAGAGGTTTGGATGAGAAAAGGAAAGAAATAGAAATATCCCTTCACTCTTTTACAGTTGGTGATACTTATATATATATGTAGTTCAACCTTGCAGATATGTTTGAAATACCTGCATTATTGCACTGTTTAACTTATGGCTCTGGAAAATTGTTTATTATCATTTAAACTGTCTGTTGCTTTGCCTGTACTCTCGTATCTTTGCTAGCACGTAGATGTTCTCAATCCATGTATTAATAGAAAATCTAACCTACAGATAATAGAATTAGCAAGGCAAATTTCATTTTTTAAAAAAGGCATGTTTTTTCATCTTTCCCTGGGCATGTGGTAACCTGCATGGCTGAATTAGGTAGGTAGTTTTGTGAGGTTTTTTAGTAAGCTGTGAAGTTTGTTAGTCTTTTTCATATAATCACCTTTTTCTTCCTGCTGGCTTACCCTTGTTTTATCAGCAACAGCCATTGGTCACTGTCTTCTACATACCATGCCTGATTTAGGTGGCATGTAGTAAAATTAAGAACATTTTTTTGGAATCAAATACCTCTCTTGCCTTTGTGCTCCTGTGTGGTTCCTTCCTTTTGCCAACATTTATGCTTGTTTTTCTCTTGTGAATCTTCTACATGAATTTTGGAAAATAATAATCCTTGGATTTCAAGATCCAGGATAAGAGGGTGTGTATTTGCAGAAAAGGTCAAAATTTGAAGGTCCTGAAGGAGTTGTACTGTACAACTGTTCTGGATTGGTGGATATGCAAATGTTAAAGGAAGGGAAGGAACAAATATTACTTTTGATGTGAGTGATCATAACATCTACATTTCCAATTGGAAATTTTTATTTTAGCATCTTTCATCTGGCTTATTATTAAATTGGCAGTATATTTTATTTTACCCAGGAGATTTAAAACTATATAAAATATAATATTTGAAAAATTCATACAAGTGGTAGGCTAACTCATTAAAGAAAAATAATCCTTTTGAATCTTAGGAATCTTTTGATAATCATATAAACTATTTGATTCTCATTTCTGTATCTTGCACATTACATAGGCTAATTGAAATGTGTTTAAGAGAAAATAGAGAATTTTAGAAGTAGAATTCTCATATTGAAGAGAGAGAGACAGGTTTATTTATTTTTTTCTGGCTGTACCGCATGGCATGTGGATCTTAGTCCCCAACCAGGGATCAAACCTGTGCCCTGCATTTGAAGCATGAAGTCTTAACCACTGGACAGCCAGGGAAGTCCCTGATAGTCAGATTTTTAACTTACTCATACACTTGTTAAAGGTACTGAAGAGATGTCATATTAACCTATGAGAATTTGTTGATGGACTACTGAGTTGATGTTGACTTTTATGTAAAAGGGCAGTAGTTCTGTCTGGCAACTTCTTAATTGCCAGCCTGGTCTTTATTTGCATGTGTTGGCAGACTGTGGCTGAAGCTATGGTTAAGACTCTTTAACACCTGGGGAAACTTTATTTTCTACTTTCTGAAGTGGGAGTATCTCATAGTTTTTTGCTAATTTATTTATTGCTTTTTAGAGATTAAAGGTGTTTTGTGACTATTTTATAGAAGATTGAATTAAGGTAATGGGAGGTAAACAAGTGGTTTAGCCGAATAGTTCATTAATTTTAAGCTTTAGGGTGGCATATCTTGGTTAAAATATTTAATCCATATGTTGAGTGATGTTAGGCAGTGTGCACGAACATGGGAACTGTGTCTTCTTTTTCTTCTTTGTGCTTCCTGATAATCACTCTTACGTAGGTGACATATAGGTGCATGCTTATCTCTTTATTTGCAGCATTATAGTGGTGTTTTACTTTATGGGATAGAGAAATGGAGCAATATGATAACCTTTATACTATTAATACATATTGAGTAGGAATAATAACAAAATATTCTCCTTTTCTTAGGTGGGATAAGGGTAGATAGAAGTAGTATGTATGGTTTGTGCATTATGTCTTGAACAACTTGAATATTGAGGCTGACTGTAATTATAGTAACAGGCTTGACACATTTAATGTATTGGGAAGTTACTATGTAGACTTGAGAATAATTTCTATTTGAATGTTTAATGCCAGTTCTTTCCTTAATTAGATTTTTCGTGAAGCTCGAAGAACAGTACCTAGTATTGTTTACATGCCTCACATTGGTGATTGGTGGGAAGCTGTCAGTGAAACTGTGAGAGCAACTTTTCTGACTCTGCTACAAGATATACCGTCATTTTCACCCATATTTCTGTTGTCTACCTCTGAAACCATGTACAGTGAACTGCCTGAAGAGGTAAGAACTGATGAAATATTTATGTTTTCTTATGGTTTAAAATAGTTTTCCTTGTAATTTGACATAATTTAGTTACTATAAAATCAGTACTGTCAAGGCTCATGCCTTGGTTGTACCAAGTATTAGCCATGTGACTTTTGAATTAGCTTTTTAAGTTTTGCTTTGTTATTTTTTGATATATATTTTGATATATTCCTCAGTATTGTGAATTATGAGATAATTCATGCTTAGACTGGACTATGATTTATATAGTAACTATATAGTAACTACTAAGAACACCTTAGCTGTATTGTCATCAGTGCCATTATAATTATCCTTCTCCTTCTTACCATCTGTTAGATTATTTGGTGGGATTTGACCTTTCCTCTCTTTCATTGGTAGCATCATGTTTTGCATATTTTTAAAACCTGATATTTAGCATTTGAATTCAAATCCAACTCAATAGTAGAGAATAAGGTAAAAATCACAGTTGTTTCAGAAAAAAATGAGATCAGCTCTTGAATGAAATTGCTTTTTAAGAAATTATTTTAGCATTCTAAGCATACCACGTTTTGAAATAATCTCCTTTAGAAGTGCTTAGAAATATTTTGCCCAAGCAACACAGTTCTTATAAAAGCTTTATATATTTCAAATTTTATAGTCTAAATCTTGATTACCTAGAATTTTATGATTCAGATTTTTTTACCAAGTTCTTTTGTTCTGTTTCAGCTCTTTTTATATATCTTGCTAAAGTGAATTTGTACAACTTACTGCTCTTGTAAGAAAAGTATATTAAATGTAGAATATTTCTCTTTTTTTATTCAGAATCTGATATTATTGAGACCATTAATCAGAATTTTTTTTTTTCTTTAATCACAGGGAGTGGTAAAGTTTAGTGGAAAGATGTGTGCAGTAATAGTCAGAAAAATATACTTGTTGGTGTGAGATAATATATGTGAATTTATTTTGGAAAATACAGAGCTACAAAATATTTGGTATTATATTAGTATTATAAAGTAGGAATGCTTTTGAAATGATTTAGGAGAATGGAGTGAACCACATAACTGAACCTAGGAGCCACATCTTAAAATTGGATCCTCTCAACTAGTTTTATTATTATAATTTTATAAAAATTAAAGGAAATTAGAATAATTAAGTGTTCTAGGCAGAAATATATATTTGCCCAAAGTGTCCCTATATTGTTAAAAAATTTGTAAATAAAAGTATTACTAAACCTATCTTTGTGATACAGCAGTTTTAATTTTCCATATTCTTGTTTATTTGCATATGTGATTTTATTGTTAGTTTAGTTTTATAAAAGCTAACATTGCATCATATACATTTTCAGTGTTGCTATATTGTTATACTTTTTTTGTGAATTCCAATATCCTTAATTAATAGCTAAAATACTAGAAATTTACTAGCATTGAATCCCAAAATTTCAGCACCCACCCTCCCATCTTCTGTATTCTTCACCCTTGTTATACCAAATAGTTACTAAAGGTATTAAGGATAGTCACTGTGGAACAAAGTGACACACTTATCTGTGGGGTGAAGATTATGGAGATTTTGTTAGACTACTGGTTACATTATATATTTTATATTAATTTATATTAATTGTCCTTAGAAAAGTCTCCTCTGCCCCAAGCCTTTCATTTTAATTTCAGCTTTGCCATTAGTATATTGCTCTGTTTTGGTCATACTTAGTGCTTATTGATAAATATTTGGTTAATAAATAAAAAGCATAGAGAGTTGCCAACTGAGTAACTAGGTTAGCAAGGTGCCAGATTAATGGAAGAAGAATTGAAGTACATAGTGAGTAGCAAAAAACTAAGTGATTCTAAAAGAAAGAAACGGCCAGTTACTATAGTGTATTTAAGAAAACTCAATGGTAAATTCAAATAACAATAAGATACAGATTAAAAAAGAAATGTTTCATAAACTCTCTTCAGGACAGTTCATAGTAATAGATTTAAATAAAAAACATTCATTTAAGTTCAGCAATGCCATTTATAGATAAGTAGTTTTTCATAGATAAACAAAAAAGAGGACACAAATAGCACAAAAAGTTAACATAGCCTTTCTTCACGGACAGAGTTTTTTAGGGACAAACACAAAGATACGGCACAGGCAAAATAAAAAATACAAGAGTATTTATCAGAGAGCTTTTCTTCATAGATTGGAAACTAAATACCCTATAGTAGGGGATTGGTTCGGAGAAGGCAATGACACCCCACTCCAGTGCCCTTGCCTGGAAAACCCCATGGATGGAGGAGCCTGGTAGGCTGCAGTCCATAGGGTCGCTAAGAGTGGACATGACTGAGCGACTTCACTTTCACTTTTCACTTTCATGAATTGGAGAAGGAAATGGCAACCCACTCCAGTGTTCTTGCCTGGAGAATCCCAGGGACGGCGGAGCCTGGTGGGCTGCCGTCTATGGGTCGCACAGAGTCGGACACGACTGAAGCTATAGCAGCAGCATCAGCAGCAGCAGCAGCAGCAGGGGATTGGTTAGGTCATAGTAGATTCCTTCCATGAAATACAGTGAGACCATTAAAAATATTGATGTAGAAAACAATGTCATGGAAAGATGCTTGAATATATTGCCAAAAATTATAGACATTATATTAGTATGTATAGCATTATCTGGGTTTATATAGAAATAATTATGTATTATATAGTCATATATATAAAAATAAAACTGTGTAACTATTAATAATAGTAATTATCACTGGGTCTTAAGATTTTAGTTATTTTTGTTATCTGGTTTCTAAATCTTCTATAATAAATGCTACTTACTGTTCTCATCAGGAAATAAACTCGTTCAGAGATGAAAAGAAAAGGTTCTCTACTAAATTTTTAAAAGCAAAGCAAAACAAAAAAGAATTAGTCATCATGGGACTAATAGGGATACAAAAATGTTTTCTTTCTGTGGGACAAAGTGACAATTTCATCCTTTAGAGCCCTTTTAAAATTCTCTTGTAAATGTGTCTTTGTATCTTTCCCTCTTTTCTAAGTCCAGAGGTCAGTTCAGTTCAGTTCAGTCACTCAGTCATGTCCGACTGTTTGTGACCTCATGAACCACAGCACGCCTGGCCACCCTGTCCATCACCAACTCCCCGAGCCAAACTCATGTCCATCACCAACTCCACCAGCCAAACTCATGTCGATTGAATCGGTGATGCCATCTAACCATCTCATCCTCTGTCGTCCCCTTCTCCTCCCGCCCTCAATCTTTCCCAGCCTCAGGGTCTTTTCAGATAAATCAGCTCTTCATATCAGGTGGTCAAAATATTGGAGTTTCAGCTTCAACATCAGTCCTCCCAATGAACACCCAGGACAGATCTCCTTTAGGATGGACTGGTTGGATCTCCTTGCAGTCCAAGGGACTCTCAAGAGTCTTTTCCAACACCACAGTTCAAAAGCATCAATTCATCTGTGCTCAGCTTTCTTTATAGTCCAATTCTCACATCCATACATGACTACTGGAAAAACTATAGCCTTGACTGCTGCTGTTGCTGCTGCTAAGTTGCTTCAGTCGTGTCCAACCCTGTGTGACCCATAGACGGCAGCCCACCAGGCTCTCCCGTCCCTGAGATTCTCCAGGCAAGAACACTGGAGTGGGTTGCATTTTCTTCTCCAATGCATGAAAGTGAAAAGTGAAAGTGAAGTCGCTCAGTTGTGTCTTACTCTTAGCGACCCCATGGACTGCAGCCTACCAGGCTCCTCCATCCACTGGATTTTCCAGGCAAGAGTACTGGAGTGGGTTGCCATTGCCTTCTCCGTAGCCTTGACTAGACGGACTTTATTTTTCATATTATCTTAAATATTACAGTGAGTATGTTTCATAGTAGAAATGGTAATATTAGTAGAATAATATGTTTATGCGTGTACTGGAGGGAATATTTTCAATTTTTTTTTTTACTGATGAGGCATTTCATCAAAAAAAAAAAAATTGGAAATCATCGTTCTAGACTGACTGTTATCAAATTGTGATCCATGGACCCCTGTGGGCCTCACAGGACATTCAGAGATTTGTCACATTCCTCTTTGTTGTTGTTGTTTAAGCTGTGTATCTTGTTTGTTTTGGCTGTGCTGAGTCTTTGTTGCTATGCTGGCTGTTTTCTAGTTGCAGGGAGTGAGGGTACTCTCTAGTTGCAGTGTGTGGGCTTCTCATTGCTGTGGCTTCTCTTGATGTGAAGTGTGGGCTTTAGGGCACAATGGAGTTCAGTAGCTGTGCCACATGGGGTCAGTAGTTGTGGTTCCTGGGCTCTAGAGCAGTCTCAGTGGTTATGGTGCGCGGGGTTAGTTGCTTTGCATCATGTGGGATCTTCCCAGACCAGGGGTTCAACACATGTCTCCTGAATTGGCAGGCGGATTCTCTATGACTGCGCCACCCGGGAAGCCCTGTATCTTCTTGAATATGGGTTTTCTTAATGTAAAGCAATCACCACATTATTGTAGCAGATTGAATGCAGAAGCAGAAAATGAGAATCCAGTTGTCTTTCATTAAGCCAGACATTAGAGAGATTTGAAGAAATGTAAAATAGTGCCACTTTTCTCACTGAATTTTATTTTACGTATATAATATTTTATATTTTGAAAAAAATATGTCTTTCAAAAAGAGTGTTTTGTTGTTCAGTCGCTAAATCATGTTTGACTCTTGCTACCTTATGGACCACAGCACACTAGGCTTCCCTGTCCTCCCCTATATCCTGGAGTTTGCGGAAGTTCATGTCCATTGAGTCAATAATGATATTCAACAGAATATGTGTTTTTAAATTTATCTCATTGAAGTATCGTTGATTTACAGCATTGTGTTAATTACTACTGTGCAGCAAAGTGATTCAGTTATACATACATTCTTATTCTCTTCTGTTATTCATTTTGTATGTAATAGTTTGTTTCTGCTAATCCCAAACTCCCAATATAACCCTCCCCCTTGGCAACCACAAGTCTATTCTCTAGGTCTGTGATTCTGTGTCTGTTTCATAAATAATTTCATCAGAAGAATATATTTTAGTGTTGACATATAATATGTTTTAAATGAATACATTATTTGGAAGGTTCTTAGTTGTAATTTTTAGTACATAGATATTGGCCAATATAACCCAGATAAACAAAAGCTCTTTTGGGTTCTTGAGTAATTTTTAAGAGTTTAATGACGTGTGGAGACCAAAACATTTGAATCTCTAACCGCTACCACAAGCTTTTTGAGAGGAGGGGACTGTATTATAGCCCTTCACTTCCTAATACACTGGAATTGCTTAGTAAATGTTTGTTAAATGGAAAAAGAAATTGACCATTGAATTATCACAAAGGCTTTATGAAAGTCCTGCCTAACCTCATTCCTTTTTTTTTTTTGCAAAATTCCAGTGTAAGTAATATACTTCTGTGGACCCTGAAGATTTTTTCTGAGAACAGTTGGAGAATTTTAGTTGAGATATATGAGAATTACAAGTTATTTCTATTTAGGAGAATTAGGAAAAAAGAGTCCAGGGTTGAACAAAGAAAAGAAAAGGGATTTTTAAACAAGGAAGCAGATAGAAGTTGAAACTTGACTTCTTATATATTGCTGGAGGATTGTAAAATGGTGTAGCCACATTGAAAAGTTGGCAGTTCTTAAAATGTTATGATATGACTCAGCATTTTCACTCCTAGGTAACTACTCCAGAGAAATATAAACATACATTCACTCAGAGACTTGTACACCAGTGTTCCTACTAGAATTATTCTTCATAGTGGAAATAACCCAAGTATTCATTAATTGGTGATTAGTGAAGCAAAATGTCATACATACAGAGTGAAATATTATTCAGCAATAAGTGGAGTAAACTGCTGATACATTGTCCAGCATGAGTGAACCTCAATATATGATTCTAAAAGTGAGAGAAGCTAGGCACAGAAGACTACCAGTTCTATGATATATGATTTCCAGAAGAAATGAAATCTCTAGATGCAGAAACCAAACCAGTGGTTGTCAGCTGGGAGTGAAGTGTGGATAGACTTCAGATGGGAACAGGGGAACTTTTGGGAAGTAATGGAAATATTTTTTTAGTAAAACTGACTTGTGATAGTTGCACAGCTGAATTAATTTACTAACAATTATGGAACTTAAAAGTTTCAGGGAGAAAGTAGAAGGTATGTCTGAGTTTATCTGGGAAAGTCAGAGAAAGCTTCCAAAAAATATTGGCTTGAGTGGAGAGTTAAAAAAAGTTTAGGAAAGAGTGAATAGCATATATAAAAACCACATTGTGAACCAGTGTGAAAGAACATGATTCGTTCAGGGAATTAGTATGAGTTTCGTCTTGTTGCAACATGAAGTTTGAGTCTGGGAACATCAGAAGATAGTTAGGAGTGAATTTAAAGAAAAAAGGCTGTTGATAGTAATCAGACAGGCAAATCAGGGGGATTATTGTAGACTTGCATTTGGTTTGTTTTTATATTCATGAAGTTCAACACAATGTTGAAAAATGATCAGAAGGAAGAATATTTAAAACTGAACTTAAATGTTTTGCTTTGAACAAAACACTTGAACAAAATCTTGCTATTTCCAAGGTATTGAATTCTGTTTATTTTTAAAGAACCAGTTAATGTTAGTATTTTCTGCTATGTCTTCTCTGTATATTTGCTATATCTTCATCTTTGCCCCTTGTAGGGTCTCCTCTGTTTCACTAGCTCTGTTATAACACTTCTGGCATGGCATCATGGTACTTTCTTGTGAGACTTGAGACTTGACAGCAGGAAGTAAGCCTCTTTTCTTCAGATTTATAACTACAGTGTCTGGCATGAAATTTGGCACATAATGGATGTTCACTAGTAAATTTGTTTGTCAGAACTTTCAAGAAAAGCCTTGCATAGCATAGATTGAAGGGTTTAAAGGATTTTTACATGAAGGTAGTCTTCAAAGAAAATATTGGATGGGCACAAGGTGAAATTTTATATTAACTCTTGAAGGATTTGGCTTTGAGTTGAGGTAATTTCCCATCCAAATGCTGAATTCTGATGGCTCTTTTTCATTAATTGTCTCTTCTCTGTCTTAGAATTTTAAAGTTAAAAATGGCCTTTACAGCTAAATAATCTTCTCTGTTTATTCATTTTATGACCTCAGGCCAGTCACATAAACCTTTCCAAGCCTAAGTTTTTTCATCTATAAAATGAAGGACTTCATGTACCTCCTTGTTACAAAGATATGTTAAAATAATTTTTTAAAATTTCTGTAATTCATAGTGACAAACTGAATGGACTATCCAAAGTTTATAAGAAATATATGCCTGAATTTGGGCTAGAATCTGATGTCTTAAATTTTAATCCAGTATTTCCACACTGCCATGGTGGGCACTTCTTTCCATATTAGTGACCTTTTTCCTTGTTTTATTTGCAGTTTCCAATTTGATGTGGGCTGGGAAACAAAACCACAAGCTTTACTTATTCAGTACATGCTTATTAAGCATGTACTGAATAAGGTACCAGGTACCAGGTATAGTGGTAGGTATAGGAAATACCTGAATTCTGTTCTCAGAAAGTTTGGTGTCTAGAAGTAGAAAATAGACCTTCTTAAAAAAAATCAAATGAAGTGTATAGACAAATGTGAATGATGTAAAGAGGATTTAAAGAGCATATTTTAGAAAGGGGACATCTGGGGTCAGAGTCTTTATAGAGTAGGTGAACAAAGGAGAGGTGGCAGTCCCTAACTGGGAGGAATTGGGATATGAGTATGACAGGCTTAATTTTCCTTGGGAGTTTTGCATGAAAGGTGATGTCACTGTGTAGCATCCTTTGATGAGATTGAAGGTATAGTTTGTTCGCTCTGAAACCAGGATTCCAGAGGATCCAGTGGGATAGACTCAGCAGGGAAAGAGCCCAGGAGGGGAAGTCAGTGGATAGGAAGCACACAAAAACATCTTAAGAGAAGGCGATGCTGTTAGCATCCTCCTTGCTCTCTATTGTGTTGACAGATTGTAGATAATTACTTTCCAGCTCATGTAACAGCTCTTCGAGATTGTCCCCATCTGACTATTGTAATCAACCGTCCTTTTTTATATCATAATTTATTAATGACTTGAACTGGATCATTATTTCATTCTTGTTTATTCCATGAGGTTGAACCTCTCAACAGCATAGCCTAAGACTACTTTAATCTCGTATGAATATTCAGCGAACATTGAAAATGGTACGGAAGTTGAAGAAATTATAATTTGGTATAATATATAAGCTTTTAATTCTTTTAATATTTAATGTCTTTATGTGTGTGTGTGTATGTGTGTAGGTTAAATGTATCTTTAGAATACAGTACGAAGAGGTCTTGTATATTCAAAGGCCTATTGAAGAGGACAGAAGAAAATTTTTCCAAGAACTGATTCTCAATCAGGCCTCAATGGCTCCACCACGAAGGAAACACACTGGTAAAGTTCCTAAAGTCTTTAGGAAAATGGGGGTGGGGAAGGTGTTGGAGTTAAGAAATATCCTTTCTTGGAGTCATTAAAACAAAACAGTTCTTTGTGGAAGACAGTTTTTCAAGTTTTGTATAACTTTAGATGGACTCATGGAAGTGGCCATTGTGTTTAACTGACTTGAAATTGGAAAGTACAGCCTCATCGTTAAAGTTTTTCTAATGGATGACTGTTAATGAAGTAATCTCTTTATCACTTCAATCCAGATGCTCTAGTAGATTTATGAGACTCAAAAAGTCATAGAAAAAGTCTTTAGTTCTGCTCTGTTTTAGTCATTTTTAGTACTGAGGGCTTGAACTAGCAGGTTGTGAACAACAGGTGTTGTGTTGATTGCTTTCTGGGTCAGGGTTGTTTTGTTGGGCCTGATTAGAACAATTGCCTTTTCTGGTTTATTTTATTTATTAATTGATTTTTAAAGTATTTATTGAGCACCTGTTTTGTTAAATATATTATGCTAGGCACTTGAAAGTCTATCATGGCTCTCTTTAAGCATTAGAGTTTTCTTGGCCTTAAGAGGGGCCTCAAAATTATTCAGTCCCCAGACTTAAGAAAGGGCTGCATTCTAAGTTATTCAGTAATTTCTCTTCCTAATCTTAAAGGTGGAAAGATTTTTACCACCTAAATCTTAAAGGTGGTAAAAGATAAGATCCTCTTGATTAATCTGTCTTTCAGTGTCTTTGAAAAAATAGCAGTCCTGTTTATTAGAAAAAATTTAAGCCTCTTATCTTTTGTTCTATTTTTTTGTGTTTCTCATGGCTGTTCTTATGGGATATTTAAATACATTTCCCATTTCTGCCAACTCCTTACTGTTTCATACTTCTTTGTTTTTCAGTGGTTATATTATCCAATACTTTAATAAATCTGTGGCCCTTTAGTGGCTCCTTTTCACATTTTTCTCAGTGTTTATAAAATGGACATCTATCAAATGAATATAGCTGTGTAGTTTTCCCCCCAGAAACCTTGGGAAATTCAACATGGAAGTTACACCTTCTGGTTATTGGTTGTTGCCTTCTGCTAATCTAAATAACAGCATTTAAAATATTTTATTATTAAAGTGATTCATTTTAATGAAGTATCTTGCATGTTCCTAGATATATTAAAGTCCTGTAGATCTGAATTTTCTATGTTAAGGATTAACATTATTATTTTTTTGAGTTGTTCCTCCTGTTGACTTTCATTTTTCATCTTAGGGGCTATTTAGAAATCAGCAAGAATACTTAGAATTTTAATCCTGAGCTTCAGTGTGATACCAGGAAAATCTTTTAAGGAATTAGAGAGCATTATGATTAGGCAAGTTAATACTTTACCTTCTAAGAAGATGTTTGTTTGTTTTACAGTATATAGTGAATACCATAGACTTTATATATAAAACTTAACACTGGGTTTTCCATCTTCTCTATGTCTTTGGGATTTTTTTAGTTACTGCTCCCCCCACTCCCATGCCCTGCAGGTGGCATTTACTCTCCTAACTGTGTTGTATTAAGAATTTGAGAGTAGCAGACGTGTGTAAAATCAGAAGTGTTTGGGACTGGGAGGGACCAAAGGATTATTACTCGCCTGTTTAACTTTCATGCATATAAAGCAACCTTGTTTTGAGAAACAATCTTTAAATAAAGTTGACTTCAGCAAACCATATACAAGTACTTCACCTGAAAATATTTATGTTGATTTGAAATATTTCTCTTAAAGTTGTATATAAATACTATCTCAAGATCAAATTATTTAAAATTATATCATGTGCCCTTTAAAGAAGTCTTGTTGTAAGTTATTTTATAAATAATTCCCTTATGTACTTTTGTTCCCATTCAAATCTTTACCTGCTGGATTTGCATGGTTCATGTATATTTGGAATTCTCTTCTTAAAAGAACATTTCAAGGGAGTGCCAGAAAAATAATTGAGGTAGGTCATGGACCTGCCATGTTGGAATCTTAACATTTTCTTCTACTTTCTTCAGGTCTTTGTGCAATGGAGGTACTTCCACTTGCATTACCTTCTCCACCTCGTCAGTTATCAGAATCAGAGAAAATTCGGATGGAGGACCAAGAGGAAAATACTTTAAGAGAGTTGCGGTTGTTTCTCAGGGATGTAACCAAGAGGCTGGCGACAGATAAACGCTTTAACATCTTCAGCAAACCGGTGGATATTGAAGAGGTCTTGTTTCAGTAGTGTGCAAACAATGAAGTTGAACTGGCTAAAAGAAAAAAATATTGACATCTTTTTTTGGAAGGAAAAAAAGCAAAGGCATGGATGAATATTACCCCTAGCCTGTAAAATTTTAATCCATGTGATAACTACCAGTGTCATCAGCAAACATCTGGTGACTTTGGATGAAATTAGTGACAGTTTGTATATGTCCTCTTAATTAGTACTGATCTTTGCAATCTCTTATTCTTCAACTTAAGAAGAGGATTAAAAGTTACTTTAGTGAATTGTCCATACTAGACTATTTTTATTCCAGGATAAATCCTGCTTTCCAAAAGAATATTGGTATTAATCAGTTAATACCGGTTTCCCAAATTGTGTGTATATCTTACTGAAAGAGGTAGCTAAGAAACCTGAAGTTTGTCTTTCATTATTTTGGAAATGCCTCTGACTAAGATGGTATATGAAGTTAAGCACAGCCTATTATTTTTCTCTGTAAGAATTTTCTCTGCTCCCAGTGGAAAATTTCTCACTTTCTATGTGTATTGTTTTGTGTCCTTGTGGGAGCATGATTTGTGATGATGAAAAAAGAAATTTTCCATTTGGAATCTACTATAATACTGTAGAATACATTTTATTTTATTTTATCCTGGGATAATGTAGTGTGTGGATGAACACAATGCAGTCTTTACTAGCCTTCTTCTTATAGTTCAGACTCCATGTTTGAACAACTTTGGTGTTTTAATTTTTAATTTTTTATTCTTTTTTTAAAAATTTGAATTATGAAGTGGTTCAGAGTTTAATGTTGTGTCCTTGTTGTGAAATCTGTACTCTTGGATCTGAGCAGATTCCTTTGGAACCATTACCTTGTCTATGCCTGGGAGCTAGTGTTGTGTTTTTTCCTCTTGGAAAGCCTGAATATATCTATTCTTCCACATCTCCCTTTTGGGGAATAAAGTGAAGTGAAGTCGCTCAGTCGTGTCCGACTCTTTGCGACCCCATGGACTGTAGCCTACCAGGCTCCTTTGTACATGGGATTTTCCAAGCAATAGTACTAGAGTAGATTGCCATTTCCTTCTCCAGGAGATCTTCCCAACCCAGGGATCGAACTCAGGTCTCCTGCATTCTAGACAGACACTTTACCATCTAAGCCACCAGGGAAGTCCTTGGGGAATAAAGGGACAGTCTAATTTTATTTGTATATTTATCCACAACACATAGTTTTTGCTATTTGATCCTTTCAGCACCACCACAGAGATCATTATTATTTTTGCAGTTGAAGAAACTGAGGCTCGTTGTCAAGTGACACACCAAGAGAAACATTTCTTAAAATTTGAAGCCCATGTTCTTTATATCACAGCTATCTTCCATTTTTTTTCTGCTGGAATGACAAGGCTTGCCTATTTGCTTTTACAATTAATACATATGATTCTATATTTGTGAAGCATAGCTTTTAATCTCATGATGTTTTCAGAAAATCTTAAAACTATAAGCCACCTTTAAAAGTTGTTAAAAATGTTTATTTCAAATTGGTTATGGGAATGCTGACACTTAATTGGTAGGGACTTGCCCCCAATTCAGTCTCCCAGGTTGAGAATGAACCAGCTTGGTCTTTGCCCAGGAAAACATTTTCTGTCTAACCAGAAGAGATTGTCAGAGTTCACATGCCATCTGTGATAGAGTAAAAGTTATATAAATGGTGGTAAGGCAGTAGAAGGGGATAGAAAATGTTGGTCAGTTAAAACTTTTATTTTAGAGTTATGTTTTCTCTTTTTCCTCTTTTTTTTCCCTCCTCAATTTCCTTACTTCTTTGTTTGCTTTTAAGGCTGAAAACATAGGAGTCTCTGGGAAGGATAGAGAAGGGAAACTAAAATAATAACATTTAGATAACCTAAAAACACAAAAACTTATATGAATTTGAAATGTCTAAAAACATTGAATTCCAAAGCAAATTGCAGAGAAAAAAAATGTTTAGAAAATAAGCAGTGAATTTAAAGTTAGACATAGGTGCTGAAATGTTATGGTCTTTAGTAATATAAATGTTTATAGTACAAAGGTTTATAAAATGTTTTCCACATGTACACAATACACATCAAGTGTCAGAGCCAAGAATCCAACTAATACCTTCTGAACTATTGCTTGTTGGGTAAAGCTCCACTACTCCCCTGTAAGGAGATTGGCTGGCTTTTTAGCTCCTAGAGGATGAAAAATAAATTAAAACATGCACACATAGCTACCTAAAATTTTAAAAACATAAATAATATGTGTATATATATGCTTATATTGTTCTATAGGCATAGGCATATAGGTGTATTTATACATGTAAATATATATTATATATACAAATTTAAAAGGCATCTGTCCTATCTACAGTGAAGAAAACTAGCCTTTAATTTCCTAGAGCAGAAATTACCATATTCCCAGAATTTGGTCCTGGACTGATTAAACATTTCTAAGACTGTGTTTATGTCAGAACTAATTACTTGATTTGAGATTTGTGTTGGGGAAGACAGTCCAGGCACACACACCTGGGAGATGTAGGTTCAGTTCTAGGCCATGGCAGTAAAGTGAATATTGCAATAAAGTGAAGTTATATGAATTCTTTGGTTTCCCAGCATATATAAAAGTTATCTTTACACTATGTAATGGCACTGAAGTGAAGTGAAGTGAAAGTCACTCAGTCGTGTCTGACTCTTGGCGATTCCATGGCAATCTCCAGGCCAGAATACTGGAGTGGGTACCCTTTCCCTTCTCCAGGGGATCTTGAAGTGATAGTTGCTCAGTTGTGCCTGACTTTTCGTGATTCCATGGAATTCTTCAGGCCAGAATTCTGGAGTGGGTAGCCTTTCCCTTCTCTAGGGGATCTTCCCAGCCCAGGGATCCAACCCAGGTTTCCCACATTGCAGGCAGATTCTTTACCAGCTAAGCCACAAGTGAAGCCCCAGAATACTGGAGTGGGCAGTCTGTCTCTTCTCCAGCCTATCCCTTCTCCAGCCTATCCGACTCAGGAATTGAACTAGGGTCTCCTGCCTTGCAGGCGGATTCTTTACCAACTGAGTTATCAGGAAAGCCCTAGTAATGGCATTATGTCTACAAAAAAAAAAAAAAGATCAATGTACATACCTTAATTAAAAAATGCTTCATTGCTAAAAAATGCAGGGTTGCCACAAACCTTCAGTTTTTAAAAAATGTAGTATCTGCAAAGTGCAATAAAAGGAAGTGCAATAAAACAAGGTATGCCTGTAGATATATAGGTGGAAGAGCTTTCTAATTGGTCAAGTGATAAAACATAAAATTTAGTGGACAGTCATGACTAATGTCTCTATTTTGGGTTATCTCCCAGAAAAATCACACAGAGCAAAATTTATATTTTGCTTCTAGATTTGCTTATACTTAGGGACAAGGCCAGCAAATCTTCTATTAGTCATAGAAGCAATACCTACTTTTGTTATATAATTGACTCAAAATGTTTGTAATGACTCCAAAGGAGTAGAAAACTCTTTCCATGAAACGATTCACCTTGGAAAACTAAAAAAGAAAAAATGTTTTTGTTTAAAGATTTTAAAGAGATCTACCTAAGAACTTCTCTAATAATATGAAAACAAATCTGTTTCTTTTTATTTTCCTTTACAGTTTTTTTGCTTAGGTAACATTTATTGCTGCTTATTGGGTACTTTTACCCATACACTTTCTTCTCAGGTATATCCAAAGGATTAAAAAAAAACAAAAGCTGACACAGTTGGTTTCATATTTCGAGATGAGAAACTCTTCAGAGTTGATTAAATATGACTTGAAACTGAAGCTTTTCATGGAAAGTATGACATAGTATCTTTAGTGGCATAAAGTGCTCTATAATTTTATCCTTATATGTAATTATTTCCTAGATATCTAGATTTAGTTTTAAAATAATTTTGATTTTTGTTTTGTGTTTTTATGAGTAGATTATATGAAATACCAGAAGTAATTTTCATGAAAATACCGTGTTTGTTTTAGGTTTCAGATTATCTTGAAGTAATCAAGGAACCAATGGACTTATCAACAGTAATAACTAAAATTGATAAGCATAATTACCTGACTGCTAAGGATTTCCTAAAAGATATTGACCTCATCTGTAGCAATGCTTTGGAGTACAATCCAGATAAGGACCCAGGAGGTAAGAATGCACTGGGCAAGGGTGACTTTGGTGATCAAAGAGAAGACAGTTTAAAATATAAATAAAACCTGCCCCATATTTCAGATAGAAAAATTAGTCTTAAAGACATATTAGAAATTTCTTGTTGAAGAACTAAGTATATGCTTAAATATTAAATTTAATTATTAAATTCATTTGTTAAATTACTAAAAAATATATTTAAATTAGAGGATTTTATTCTTTAAAATAATTTTTATCAAAGTATAGTTGATTTACAGTGTTGTGTTTAATTTCTGCTGTACAGCAAAATGACTCAGTTGTATATGCATATATTCTTCTTCATATTCTTTTCCAGTATGGTTTACCACAGGATGAGTATAGTTCCCTGTGTTGTACAGTAGGACCTTATTTTTTTATCCATCCTGTATATGATAGTTTATATTTGCTAATTCATTTATTAAATTATTAGATAATATATTTAAATTCAAGGATTTTATTATTATGTTCAAGATTTAGTTTCTTGATTTGCTTTTCACTTTTTATACTTAGATTCTAATTTTTTTCAGGTAAGATGGAAAACTAAATAATTGAGAATTTAAGATCGATTTGTTTAGTCTCCATTACCAGTGCTGATAAACACTGGGCATTTTGGATTTCTGGAAACGTATTATAGTTAAGTTTATTAATTAAAAGACCCCTTTGGGTAGATGGACATTATCTGTTCTATAGACTGTACATATGTTTACATATGCAAACAAACATCTTATGAATGTTTTCATAACATCTTATGGAAAACCTAAATGAACTTTTTGGCCAACCCAATATAATTTATTATTTTACTCCTAATCCCACCCTGTACTCAAATCTGTAGTCTCAGTTCTGTTAATGCCTTCGAGGGGAAACCTCCAGGAATAATCTGTAGTTAAACAAGTTGAATTTATTGGTACATTGTAATAAAGGAGAATGTACATCATGGGAAATCATATAGGATTTGAGCTTGTGTCAAGTGATTTTGAGGAAAATTTAAGGGAGTAGAGCTTTGCAGTGGAATAGATGCTTTTAGGAAGTGGGAGTAATTTGGGGACTAGGTATTTTAAGAACCTAGAAAGTAAAAAGAATGGAACCAGACTAAAGTTGTGATTGGTAAAGAAGCAGCATTCATTTTACACAGGATAGAATTATATTTGGTTATTTTTGTAGGGCAGTGTTCATACTTTTGTCCGTGTTCAGATCTGATTATGGAGTGGTCTTGTTTTTATCTTGATCCATCATGGTCACAGAGTGGTGGTATTCAGTAAGGTTGTTTATGTTTAATGTAAGTACACCAAGGCCAGTTCCCATCTGGCAGGGGTCATTCTTTTTCTCACTCTGTTAAGAATTTTGTTTTTTCAACAGGTGATATAAAAGTAAGATGCTTTTTATTTTAGAAAATTCACTTAAACTTTCAGTTATCTAAAGGTATTTAGAGTATAGTTTCTACTTTATGTCTGTATTTATGGGCAGTGGTTCTTAACTCAGTTCGCTTGTTAGAATGACCTGGATTTCTCATTTCTACACAAATTGATTATTTCTTGTCTAAATTTAGACCGCAGTAAATCACATATTTTAGTTCCAAGTTAAGTGGCAGAATAAAATTTTATATAGCTGCTTTTGGTATCTTACTGCTTTTAATAGTTTTTAAGCTTTGTTTTAGGACATTTATCTCTTGTAGTTTTTGTTGTTTGTTTAGGTTTTATTTTGACTTTTTATTATATATCATTTATGAGGATAAAATTTATGAGGATAAAAATGAAGAAAAAGTAACCTATAACCTATAATCCTGTTACCTAGTATTTTTTTCTTTCTCTTTCTCCCCCTGCCTCTCTTCCTCCCTCCTTTTCTCTCTCTCTCACACATATGCACAAATACTATATGTGAAATGCATACATGCATAATATTTTTACTAAAATGAAAATATAACTTTTGTAAACTTTTATTCATATAATATTTTGTGAAAAGTTTGAGTTAATGTATTTCTACCATGTAATTTTTATCACATGAGTGTATTATAGCTAATACCCTATTGTTGGGCATATTAAAGTTTTTAGCTTTTTTCTCTATTATAATATTGATGAATATAGGATAAATTTTGTGTATGTCCTTAATTATTTCCTTAAGATAAATTCCTTAAGGTGAAAGTTCTGTATCATAGAGTGGGTAATCTCTTTTAGGGCTTTAAATCTATGTTGTTAAAGCTTTTTCACAATTTAAAAAATCATCTTCTAGCAGCATCAGGGGCACTTGTTAACCAATATAGCAGTTTTGTGTGACTGAGAGAATCTCCTTTGCAGTGTAGATGGCATCTGTAACAGGGCCACAGTTTGCCTAGTAAAGAATGGGCTGGATGTCAGTCTCCTTTGATTCCCTTGCTGGGTTCTGGGTGAAGGTGCAACTGCAAAAGTGTCTATATGGTGGCCTTAAGCAGTGTGTGAGAGTACTTGAGCACCTACAGTCTCATCCTGTTAGGTTTTCAAGACATAGAGGTTACTGACATTGTGCAGTAGGCAATGAGACCCTGGGCTTTGGATGTGCACCTAGGCTTCAGTCCCCATTTTATTTCCTAGTTCTTTAGGAAATAAAGTTAAGTCCTCTAAATTTTAGTTTCCTTATCTGCAAATATGGAAAATTACTCTTCTCTTGGGGTAGCTGTAAGGATTAGATGAGAAAATATATTAGGCCCTACCTTATGAAATTGTCATTTTCATATGGTTCAACTTGAATATGTTAGTCCTTAGCATAGTGCCTGGGATGTGATAAGTGTTCCATAAAGGTTAGTAGTTCATATATTTGTTTTTGTTATCATTATTATTTAAACTGTGCCTTAATTTGTCATAATTGTTTCCTTAGTGGGTACCTATACATTTACTTTAGAATGACCCTTTACTGTATTCCCTGGACCACATTTAAAATTGAATTCTATTTTGGAAAAAATCTAAGGACTGCTAGTGATAAATGAATTTGAGTGGTTCGAAAAAGCCAGTAGAAAGGATCAGTCCAGATCCTTTCCCCCTCTTCTGTGTAACTTAATTATAATCACATCAAAATAATACTACTGTCATGAAAGAAGCATTGATTTCTGGTGCATAGTAACCTTTTATTATAGAATGTAGTTGTATAATCAAAGGATATGGCTCTGTCTCACAGAATTGACATGGTATACTTGTAACTTTATTCCTTTACTGTTTTAGATGCAAAAAGTATCATATAATTCAAAAGCATGATTTTGGCTCTGTTTATATTTTTTCATATCTTTAGTCAAGAGCCCTGTTTTCTTTCTTAGCAATAGAACAACTTGTTATGTATTAGAAAAACAACCTCAGGGTCTATTGTGTAGCAAGTGGAAATTACATGAATTTTGTATTACTTTTACAAGCTCCCATGAGTATTTGAAAGCTTACAGTGCTCTGTTTTACAGAACACTTGGCCATTTTGGGAAAAAGCTAGCATATACATAGAAGACAAAAGCCAGCATTTTGGAAGCTATATGTATTGCCTAAGTGTTTACCCGGATTCTCCCTTGAGGATAACGTGGACAAAAATTAAATATATTAACTAGAAGAATTTTAACTTGTAGGTTCTAAATGTGACCAGGTCAGATATTTGACCCTAATTATTATCTCATAAATATGTGATATGTTTTATGTTTAACTGTTCCCCACTGTTTGTTCTATACTCAATGTCTCCTCTAGCCCTTAAGTGTATTCACATACATACCATCATTTAGCAAATTTTGCTGAAATTTCAACCTTAGTCTTATAGTATTCTCGAAATCTTCTGTTTTGTACTAGATGCTTAGGAATAAAGCTCACTGATTCACTCTGGTGTTTGGAGCCCTCTATGGGTTATACTTCAGTTAAACTCATTCACGTTTTCTGTTATTATTTGTAAGTACCATGTGCTGTTACTGAGCTGAGTGTTTAGAATACTGTGATAGTCTTTGCCTCTTAAGATAGAGTAATACATATTGAATAATTACTGTGTGACAGACATTATGCTATATTTTATGATATTAACTTGTTAGCACTTCCTTAACAAAATGCCACAGACTGCATGGCTTAAACAGCAGACATTGATTTTCTCATAGTTTTGGGGGCTAAAAGTCCAGAATCAAGGTGTCGGCAGATTTGGTTTCTTCTGAAGCCGCTTTCCTTTGCCTTCAGATGACAGCCTTCTTGCTGTGTCCTCAGATGGTCATGTTTTCTCTGTGTCTGTGCACCCCTGGTATTTCTTGTGTGTCTCCAAATTTCCTCTCCTCCTAAGGACCCAAGTCTGATTAGAGTAGGGCCTACTCGTAGGACCTTTTACTTTGATTACTTCTTTAAAGGCTCTACTCCAAATATAGTCACATTCTGGTATATTGGGGAGTACAGTATCAACATGTGAATTTGGGGGAGGAACACAGTTTAACCCATAACAGTTTATGAATACACCACAGTCCCTCCTGATTACTGGTGATTATACTAGATGGTTAAGGTAGCACAGAGGTGGCAGGTTTGAATTTTGTCTTGTGGCAGCAGCAGCTGATGATGATGCAATTTCATCAGGTGTGTATTAGGTACATGTACAGTGTGAGCAGGGCACAGAGGAGAAGATATTACCTGGAGATGAACAGGATTTAAAGGGGCATTTGTTTTAGGCATCTCTCAGGCCAGGGCTGCATATCTCCAGCACTGACACAGTTTATATGTAGAAAATGTTTCATAAATGGATGCTCAATAAATGGAGATTCAGTGAGTAGACAAGTGAATGAATTTCCCACCTCTCCATACTCTATTTTTTCAGCCATATCCTCTTTTTCTATACCTTTGTAGACTACTTTTCTTAGCCTAAAAAAATTTTTTTTTGGTCACACCATGCAGCTTGTGGGATCTTAATTCCCCAGCCAGGGATTAAGCTTAGGTCCTGGATTCTAGCAGTGAAAAGCACCAAGTCCTAACTACTGGACTGCCAGAGAATTCCCCACGAGTCTTAATTGGGCTTCCAACCTCCATCTTAAGAATTCCCTTGACCTCTGGTACTGCCTGTATTACTATACTCTTAAATACAAATCAAATCAAATCACTTTCTGTCTGAAAACCACCCAGTGGCCCCTTATCTCGAGAATTAAATCGTGTTGTTTCCCTGCTTGGGTCTTTTCATTGCTCTTAGGATAAGATCTAAAGTCCTTAATGTGGTCAGATTCCCATTTGCCACTTGCTTACTGTGTACTAATCACATAGGTTACCTTTCGGTTTCTAGAAATCTCCAAGATCTTTTTACTTCAGAACTTTTTCACATGGTATTTTCTGAACCTGTACTGGTTTTTCCCTTTGTCAGTGGCTATCCTAATGCCTGTTTCGAGTCTCACCTTCAGTTCAGTTCAGTCACTCAGTCATGTACGACTCTGCTACCCCATGAATCGCAGTACGCCAGGCCTACCTGTCCATCACCAACTCCCAGAGTTCACTCAAACTCACATCCATCGAGTTGGTGATCCTCTCATCCTCTTTCGTCCCCTTCTCCTCCTGCCCCCAATCCCTCTCAGCATCAGAGTCTTTTCCAATAAGTCAACTCTTCTCATGAGGTGGCCAAAGTACTGGAGTTTCAGCTTTAGCATCATTCCTTCCAAGGAACACCCAGGACTGATCTCCCTTAGAATGGACTGGTTGGATCTCCTTGCAGTCCAAGGGACTCTCAAGAGTCTTCTCCAACACCACAGTTCAAAAGCATCAATTCTTTGGCACTCATCTTTCTTCACAGTCCAACTCTCACATCCATACATGACCACAGGAAAAACCATAGCCTTGACTAGACGGACCTTTGTTGGCAAAGTAATGTCTCTGCTTTTGAATATGCTATCTAGGTTGGTCATCACTTTTCTTCCAAGGAGTAAGCATCTTTTAATTTCATGGCTTCAATCACCATCTGCAGTTATTTTGGAGCCCAGAAAAAGTCTGACACTGTTTCCACTGTTTCCTCATCTATTTCTGATGAAGTGATGGGACCAGATGCCATGATCTTAGTTTTCTGAACGTTGAGCTTTAAGCCAGCTGTTTCACTGTCCTGTTTCACTTTCATCAAGACAGTTTTTAGTTCCTCTTCACTTTCTGCCATAAGGGTGATGTCATCTGCATATCTGAGGTTATTGATATTTCTCCTGGCAATCTTGATTCCAGCTTCTGCTTCTTCCAGCCCAGTGTTTCTCATGATGTACTCTGCATAGAAGTTAAATAAGCAGGATGACAATATACAGCCTTGGTGTACTCCTTTTTCTATTTGGAACCAGTCTGTGGTTCCATGTCCAGTTTTAACTCTTGCTTTCTGACCTGCATATAGGTTTCTCAAGAGGCAGGTCAGGTGGTCTGGTATTCCCATCACTTGAAGAATTTTCCACAGTTTGTTGTGATCCACACAGTCAAAGGCTTTGGCATAGTCAATAAAGCAGAACTAGATGTTTTTCTGGAACTCTCTTGCTTTTTTGATGATCCAGCGGATGTTGGCAATTTGATCTCTGGTTCCTCTGCCTTTTCTAAAACCAGGTTGAACATCTGGAACTTCACGGGTCTCGTACTGCTGAAGCCTGGCTTGGAGAATTTTGAGCATTACTTTACTAGCATGTGAGATGAGTGCAATTGTGCGGTAGTTTGAGCATTCTTTGGCATTGCCTTTCTTTGGGATTGGAATGAAAACTGACCTTTTCCAGTCCTGTGGCCACTGCTGAGTTTTCCAAATTTGCTGGCATATTGAGTGCAGCACTTTCACAGCATCATCTTTCAGGATTTGAGATAGCTCAACTGGAATTCCATCACCTCCACTAGCTTTGTTCATAGTGATGCTTCCTAAGGCCCACTTGATTTCATGTTCCAGGATGTCTGGCTCACCTTAAATGCCCCTAATTTAGAGAATTCTTTCCTGACTTGCCCATTCAGTATTCTGTAGATTTTGATCATAGCTGTTACATGTTTTTTGACGGGTGAGGAAAGGGTAGGCAGAGGTGTTTCTATGTGCATATGAGATTATTTGGTTAAATACCTCTTTCCTGTACTAGTCTGAAAAGCTCCTTGAAAGTGAAGACCTGTTTTGTTCACTACGTGTAGCCATCACCTGACTCAGTTCCTGATACAGCTGACAATCAATGTTTATTGAGGGACAGTTTAGAGAAAATATATTGAAGGAAATATACTAGTGGACTGCCTTTTTGAGTGCTGCATGTTTGTTTTTGTAAGATTTTTCACAATGAACTATTAGATGTTCTAAGAAAAGTTGTATGTAAAATACATTTTTATACTTTTTGTCTTTGCTAGAGATGAAAAGGCAGATATTATTTTGTGACTTGGATTCTAGTTCTAAATACTGTTACCAATTAAGTGACTTTAATGCATTTATGTGACTCATAACGTCTTGGAGTTGCCAGCTCTAGGGAGCACAGTTATGTTATCTTGTTATTGAATGAGGACTTCTCTGTTAGTGTAAAGCAGAGAGACTCTTCTTTTATTACCAGTTTTAGGTATAGTTTACCTAGAACAGAGTATGTATTTTTCTCCTAGAACTACCTATAGTTTATATCATCTTGCATTCTTAGAGTGCCTTATCATAATTGTTTCTGTCACAGTTTTTTAATAGGTCACCCTTGCTTTAGCATACATTATATTCTTTAACATAATTTTGACCAGTTTTCTCTTATGGAGAAAATTGTGTATGGTTTTCTGAAACCTCAGTGTCTATGCATGGCAACTCTGGTGCTGGATGTATGCTGAATATTCTTTATATCTTTAAAGAATTTTTATTTAAAGTAATACACTTTTCAAAATTATCAAATAAAGCCATATCTTTGAGGTAATGATTTGTTACATAGGCTTAGTACTTTGAAGTTCTAAAAGTATAGTTCTCAGAGGATTGTCAACTTAATTGAGTAGTTTATTGTATATTTTGTCGTTGTTGTTTAGTCCCCAAGTCATGTCTGACTCTTTTGCGAGCCTATGGACTATAGCCCTCCAGGCTCCTCTGTCCATACTACTTCCCAGGCAAGAATACTAGAGTGGGTTGTCATTTCCTTCTGCAGGGGATCTTCCCAACCCAGGGACTGAACCCATCTCTCCTGCATTGGCAGGTGAATTCTTTACCACTGAGCCACCAGGGAAGCCCATATTTATTTTTCACTCATCACTTAAAATGAATTTGTTTCTTATCCACAAATGCTTTTTACAGTTTTATTTAAATGTTTGTTCTTTTACTTTTCTTCTTAGGATGCCCTTTTTTCATGTTATTTCATTTGTGTGTTTAATAAATGTATACCAACTTTTTAACAGACAAAATAATTAGGCACAGGGCTTGTACTCTGAAGGATACTGCACATGCCATCATTGCAGCTGAGCTGGATCCAGAATTTAATAAACTCTGTGAAGAAATTAAGGAAGCAAGAATAAAAAGAGGTAAGTTATAGAAGTGAACATGCTATTGAAGACTAAGAGGTCACTGAGTGTCACTGGTTGGTGTTTATTTATAGTTGCTGGTATAATGAAAGTATATCTTGAGGCCCAGCCTTTACTTAATTTCTGATACGGATATGTGTCATGTAAATTCTCAAAGATGTTTTAAAAATTTACTTTCTGTGACACCTTTAGTGCCAATTATAGAAATAAGCAATACTTAGTGAAATTTCTTTTGTAGGAACACATCTTTGTTAATCCACATCTGTTCTTAAAGGATTTACATAGGTTTTCATATATGAAAAGTTTTATTTTCAACAGGTAGTATCTAATATTAATTCTTTTGTTTGTTCAGTATATAATCCTGTCTTGTGGAACTCATAGTTTAGCAGGAGAGAGTAAATGTAAAACAAATCAAGTGCAGGGTGGCATATGCACTAACTGAAGCAAATTCATCACAGAGGATAGACCTCCTGGTAGGAAACCTGGCATTTTGATCAGAGTTTGGGGAATGAATGTACAAGTGTGGTCTGTAGTGAAGTAGAGGGAAGGAGGAGGCGGTGACAGAGAAGAAGGAAGTATTGTAGGCAGAACGCACAGTGCATAAAATCGCAGAGACGTGAAATAACGTGGCATATCTGAAGAACTGCCAACTGTTTGGCATTGCTAAAGATGTACAGACGGGTGAGAAATAGAGCTCAGAAGGTGAGCTGGGTTGAGGACGTTGGAGTTGTGAACATGCTTTTCTTCTACTGCATTAGAGAGGCCTTCCCTGGCCACTTAATCTAATATAGGCTCTGGTCACCATCGCTTTTGTCATTTTGTTCTTGTTGTCTCTCTCCTCCTTATCTAGAATATAAGTGCAAGTAATTGAGTGAATCAATGTCATGGACTTGGACTTTATTCTGTAGGTCTGTGTTTTTTATTTTTTTATTTATTATTTTTTAATTAATTTTTTTATTTTTACTTTATTATACTTTACAATACTGTATTGGTTTTGCCATACATTGACATGAATCCATCACAGGTGTACATGTGTTCCCAAATATGAGCCCCCCTCCCACCTCCCTCCCCATAACATCTCTCTGGGTCATCCCCGTGCACCAGCCCCAAGCATCCTGTATCCTGCATCGGACATAGACTGGCGATTCGTTTCTTACATGATAGTATACATGTTTCAATGCCATTCTCCCAAATCATCCCACCCTCTCCCTCTCCCTCAGAGTCCAGAAGTCCGCTCTACACATCTGTGTCTCTTTTGCTGTCTTGCATACAAGGTCATCATTCCCATCTTTCTAAATTCCATATATATGTGTTAGTATATTGTATTAGTGTTTTTCTTTCTGGCTTACTTCACTCTTATAATCGGCTCCAGTTTCATCCATCTCATTAGAACTGATTCAAATGTATTCTTTTTAATGGCTGAGTAATACTCCATTGTGTGTATGTACCACAGCTTTCTTATCCATTCATCTGCTGATGGACATCTAGGTTGTTTCCATGTCCTGGCTATTATAAACAGTGCTAAAATGTGTGTTAATTACCCACATCAGCTTAGAACTGGGAAACTAGGTTCTCTGAGAGAAGCTTGAGAAATCTGTGCTTTAACAATGGTTTTTATGTGGACTGAAGTTTGAGGACAATTGTCATAGTCAGTAGGAGTCATTGAAGTATCTGAAGCAGTGGAATGGATTGGTAGATTGTTTTGGCAGCAGGAAATAGCAAGGTCTCACTGTGGCAGGGTGGGAGGATGAGAGCCTAGTTAGAAAGCTGTCGGAGCCAGTTTTGCAAACATTTTGGCCGTTTCTAAAAAAGTTAAGCATAATGTTTACCATATGACCCAGCGATTCTACTCCTAGGGATCTTCCCAAGAGAAATGAAAACATATGTCCATATAAAGACTTGTACATGAATGTTCATAACAGTATTATTCACAGCATGTAAAAACTAGAAACAACCCAAATGTCTTTCGACCGATGAATGGGTAAGCAAAACAGGGTGTATTGTACAACAACATACTGCTCAGCTATAAAAAGGAACAAGGTGCTACATGGATGAACTTTAGAAATGTTACGCTAAGTGAGAGAAAACAGTCACCAAAGACCACATATTGTATGATTCCATTCATATGAAATGCTCACAAAAAGCCAGTCTATTATAGAGACAAAAAGTGGATTAGTGATTGCCTGGAACAGTTTCTTAAATTGGATTGCTGTGTGATTACACAGCTCTGTAAATCCACTAAAAATCACTTAATTGTACACTTGAAATGAATGATTTTTATGTTGTGTTAACTGTACCTCGGTTAAACTGTTGGAGGGTGGGGGCTGTTGGAATAGTCCAGAGTTTTAATTAGTGAAGTGGGAATGAAGGTAGGATTAACATGAGAGAGTTGTGGCTGCAGGGGTGGAAGGTATTGGGAAGGAAAGAAAGAGGCAAAATTTAGCTGCCACATTACTGATTTAATGATTTAAAGAGATGCTAATACTACCAGTAGAGAGAGGGAATATATAAGGACAGGTCTTTTTGTGGGAAAAAGAGAAACCAGTTATTTTTAATTTGATCTATCTTTAGGATATGCCGTTGGTGATATCAGGTAGGCAGCTGATATAAATCAGGAGCTCAAGAGAGTTTTGGACTAAAATGTGATTTGGGAATAATTATATAATGTCAGTAGAAGCTGAAGGCATGAATGATACTTGTGGTGGAAGATGTAGATTAAAGTGAGAAGAAAAGGGATTCTGGAGATAGTCCTTAGAAACTTGGATGATAACACTAAAGATAGCATAGAAGAAAGAAATATAGTAAAGAAAATTGAGATGGAACAGTTATTTTTATGAAGATCAATGCAGAAAAGCCGAACTTACACAGTGTGGTGTAACAGCCAGCTTATATCAGATGGAAATGGTTTATATGAATGGAGTTTAGTAGCCTAGTATATGCTTATACTTTCTAAGATGGCAGAAATCATGACTTTTTGGCAATATATGATCTTATTGTCTTATAGTCATAAAAATGTGAAATGTATCCCTTTGCAAAATAAAGTGAGTCAGCATGGGGCCCTTTGGGGATTAAGTGTAAATAAGCATGGCCTACCATTTTATTTTTATGATATGATATCTAGTTTCTTTCCCATCTTAAAACAAAAGGTACTGTTTTCATCCAAATTACAAACTGTTCAAGTATAATTAATGACTTTAAAACTCAGTATTTCAGACTTTTTTTTTAAACCTTGTTGGTTTATGTAGCTGGGAATATTTAAATAGGTATCGCTTATCTTCTGCTTGCAGGCTTATCGGTAACAGCAGAACAAATAAATCCTCATGGTACTGGAGCTCGAAAGACAGAAACTAGAGTTGAAGAGGCATTTCGGCACAAACAAAGAAATCCAATGGATGTCTGGCACAGTTCTGCAAATAAATGTGCATGTGAGTATTTGAGATCTTATTATCCAGCAGTGGGAACAACTGTGAATGAGGCAGAAGTGTTAGGAATTGGGCACACACACCAAAGGGCTTCCAGGAGCTTGTGGGGTGAGATGCTGAATCAGTATATTTCTTTAACCTTATTTGCTTTTTTTCTATCTCTGTTCGGTGCTTGCTGTTGTAATTGAACTAGATTTAAATATTTTCCGCTTTAAACTTTGGGTTTTGGAAAGAGATATGGAGCCAATAGATTTTTATCCACCCCACCTTCAACCCCTTGCTGTATATTATGCAGGGTGCTCTCATTATGGTGGGAAGTGGAAACTCTGGCTTAAGAGAGTGCCTGAATTGACAGCAGGAAGTTGATTTTTCTGAGAAAAATCTTCAGCCTTCTTTTTCTGGTTTTGTTTAAGTGAGATGTATTTATTTTTCTTTTGTTTGTTTTGTTCTTTTTTGTTTGTTTTGTAAGTGAGGTGTATTTAGAAGGGGAAAATTCAGTGTTCTATGTTTTCTTCACTTTTCCTTATTCATGGTGATCTGTAAAAATTTCTAAAAGACAAATGTTAATAAACACAGCATCTTCCTAATGTAATCTTTATGTTTCACTAAAGATGGCCATCTTTGGATTGTGTGTGCTATTCTTCTGATATAAAGGTGGTAATTCTGCTCCAGCTGTCAGTAAAGATGGCCATAATAAGTTCTTCCACCAGTGGCATTGAAGTTGAATGAATGAACCAGACTCAGTTTTTTTTTTTTTTCACTCTTGTCCTCTTTGTGATAAATGGCATTCATGTGTGAGAAAATTTGAAGGAGTTAATGGTGCATTTTGTCCTAGGAAGCTGATTAAGCTATTTGTACTGGTTGTACCTTGAATCGTGACCTGGATTAACTAACATAACACTCTAATTTAAATGTTGAAATCCTTACATTCTCTGCAACTGATAAAAATATTTACCCACTAAAATACACTGAACATTGCTTCAGCAGTTTTAATTTTCTTTAAGTGTTAAAATGTTTTTTAATCTACAAATGTGAGTTTTGTTTTCTCTGACCAGTAGATGGCATATGTGACTCATCATTTGGCTATTTTACATTATTTTACATTACTTAAATCAGTATGTCTAAATCTCCCTATGGAAGAGTTGCTTTCCTAAGGTCTTAGTTTTGGCAGTAAGCTCAGAGATGCTATAAAACTTGATTTTAAAGACTGTGCCTCTAAATGGGCTTTTCACACAAAAAGGCTTTTCCCCTGAAAAAGGTGATAGAGCAGTGACTGAAACAAAACCCTTGACTCTTGTGGCACATATATAACCAATTTCTCTTATTTGACCAAAATCTCGCTAAGCATTAGAAGTGATTATAAAAAGATGGGGAACTATCTCTAGTTTGACCTCCCTGCAAATAAGAACATTTTCTCTTATCTGGGATGAAAGCATTAGAAGCACACTTGCTTCAGAAAGGTTCCTAGCTTTTGCTTAGGGTACGAGTACATATCAAATAATTGAGCTGGCTCTTGATCGAGCAGGGTCCAGCCTCCTGGCTTTAGTGCTACATTACTTAGTGAAGCAAGGAAAAGGGAACCTCTTGTCACTTTGGTTGTTGGAGAATAAGCAAGGACACAATGTCAGGAGTGACTGGTCAGGTAGAAAAGCCTAATAGTTCTACATTTTAGAGAAAGAGCAAGCTGAATACTTTTCTTTCACTTTTAATATGGACTGGGTTAATCTTTCATATAAGTAATGGAATGCTTATGAATGCTCATCACTTTAGCCTGTGCTTTTAAAAGTAGACTAATATAGAAATTTCATCTCCAATTACCCTGTAACTGTAAATTATAAAAATAGAAATAGGGGGGAAAAGGAATGGAGAGATGATTGTAATGATAGTACAGTTTTGAGGGCAAAATAAATTTTGAGCCAAGTCACTAAATAAGTTGAATTTTGGAAATGATTTTAGAAACCTTTGGTAGATTTATTCTTAGATCAGAAAGAAGAGTAACATTTATGACAATTTGTCATATATCTTACCTTGGTGTCTTTATAAGACTTAGTAAGGATTAAAGATGAAAGGGTGAAAAAAGTATGTGAACACACTATGTGCTGTTGATACATTATGATCTTTATCCATTAAAAGATCTTTATCCATTTTTTTTCCTAGAAAAGTGTACACATACGTAATAATGTTTTAGGATTCTTTTAATGGATAAAGATCACAAGTTCATATTAAGTGCTGACGTAAAGAAATGAGGATTGTTTTAAGACTGTATTCCCTTCTATTTGTCCTTCAACAGCAATTTTAAAACTGTGGATTAAACATTTTCCACTTAGTGGCCCATATTTGCATTTTCTTTTTAAAATGACTTTGCCCAGAAAGCTTTCAACATTGACATATTAAAAATATTATTATCTCTTTTTAAACTAAGCCAGATTTGACATTATTTTTATAGCCTTGGAAAAAATGAATTACTTTTACTCTGATGGCTTTCAACTAATATTCAGAATCCAGTGGTAGATGTCAGAAGTAATAGGTCTCTAGCTTAACTAGTTAGCTTTAATAACTTTTATATTTAAATTTCTTCATGCAAGTGTCCCACATTACAAAATAAAAGTTAAGTTTTCATTTTAGGGACAATGGGATCAACTTGCACAACCAGCTACCTTTGATGCATAATATGGGAAATAAATATTCCTATGTCCATCATGACCTGGAAGTACCAGCTATCTACTGATAAAACTCTTGATAGTTTCTAACACCGAAGAGTATAGTCCCTGCAACTTTTGTAGGTCTCTCACTTTATATAACTGACCAAATATTTATTTTCAGTGTTTATTAATGTTGTTATTGTTGCCTTGATAGCAGAGGGCTTGTTTTCTGCATATTTTCCAATAACAACTTTGCAAGAAATTGATCCTGCTAGGAGAAACATTTGTGATAGAAGGCTAACAGGTGGCTAACCACATTGTCTGTCTTAACTTCAGAGGGCTTCTATTTCTTAGGAAAGGAGAGGCAGTAGAGATACCTGTAACTTTTGTCTCTTCGCATATTCGATCATATCTTAATTTCTTTTATGGTTTAAGAGCTTTTGGGGGATCTTGCTGGCAAAGCACTCATTTTCCTGGTGGAAATCCAGGGCTGTAGTCCCAAACCTTCCAGGCAGCCTGGTAAGATGACCATTTCCTAAATGTATAGTGTGCTTGGCCTTCGGGTGTTAAGAATTAGGAAAAGCAATAAAGTAGGATCTAGGGCAGTCATAAAGAGTGAGTGCTTAGTCAACTCATACAGGAAATAAATTAAAAATATTTTCATTTGTCAGAGCTCATCCCTGACATCATATCCATTTTGTAGGTGTGAAGATTAGTCAGCATGGGTGCCAAGAGCTAAGTAGTTTCTGTCTCTCTTTCTTTTGGATCTTATTTAATAAACATTTGTGAAACAAGCATTGTACCTACAAGTTCTACATATCTTTTTCCCTCTTTGTAAAATAGTTCGAGTTCGGAGAAAATCACGGCGGCGATCACAGTGGGGTAAAGGAATTATTAAGAAAAGGAAAGTCAATAATTTAAAAAAAGATGAGGAGGACACCAAATTTACTGACTATGAGAATCATATGGAGGACAGGAAATTGCTCGAAAATGGAGAGTTTGAGGTAAGCACTGACTGCCATGAAGAAAATGGAGAAGAGACTGGAGACTTATCTATGACCAATGATGAGTCATCCTGTGACATCATGGACATGGACCAGGGGCAGAGGCTTAACAGCGGAGCAAGCACAAAAGAGAACTTTGCTTCTACCGAAGAGGAAAGTTCAAATGAGTCTCTACTCATCAACAGCAGCAGTTCTCTAAATCCAGAACAGACATCTCGGAAAGAGCCTTTCCTTAAAGAAGGCTGTCTAAATGGTGAGGCCTCCACAGACAGTTTTGAAGGAATACCAGTTCTGGAGTGTCAGAATGGCAAAGCTGAAGTAGTTTCTTGCTGTGGCAGTGGAGATAAATGTAGTTCTGAGCAAAAAACTCTTCTGGAAGATCAGTCAAAAGGAAAACCAGAAACTTCAAATGAAAATCATGGAGATGATCCTGAGAAACTAGAGGCACTGGAATGTAGCACTAACGAGAAGCTAGAGCCTGGCCCTGATGCGGAGGTTAAAGATGCAGAACTGGACAAAGAAGGTAGAGCTAATGTTCTAAAATTTTTCCTGAGGTTTTAAACTGCAGAGTTAATTACATGCATATTTTATCTGGTCCCCAGTAGCAATAGTTGATGAATAATTATACCCCTTTGAGAATTTATTGCAGTTTTCACCCCTTTTCCTAGAAAAGAGTACACACACATAATAAATTTTGGTGTATGTTTTAGAGGGTTTATTGTCCAGAAGGCATTGCTTTCCTGGCTGCTTCCTCTTCGTGCTCCTGTCTGATTATTGTCCCTTTCCTAATGGATTTATGGCTAAAAGCTGAATAAATCTACACTTGTTAAGAGGATAGGATTTCTGACAGAAGGATTATTGGGATGGGGTGAGAGGTAGGTGAGAAGACTTGGATGCTATGGCAGTATGGCAGAGTCATATAAACCCACATTATATTTCCACTGTTGTTTATTATAATCATGTGACTCTGAGTTAGTTGTTTGTATTCTCTGGCCCTGCATCTTTCCATCTTCTGAATTAAACTTCAGGGTGGTGTCACTGCAGGGATTAAATAAGTCTTGTATGTTAATTGCCTTCTCCTGGTACCTGGCACATCCTAAGGTATATTTATGCCAGGCAGTCACTGTCAGTTGAATCTGAGGGGTGTTAATCTAGAGACACTGTTGCTTTATAAACCAGTAGTGGAAGAAAGCAGCAGAATCCTCACTGTCAAAGTGACTTGATTCTTGCTGAGTCAGAGCTCTCTGCCCACTCCTGACTTCCCTTGGATATGTGATTCCTGAAGAAGCAGTGGAGGGGGAGTTGAGGGTTTCTGGCCCTGCTTTGCTATTTATCATGATTCTTTAGCCTGTGGTGGGGTGGGGTGTATTAAGAGACAGACCTACCCTGTTCAGTGTGCATTTCCTTCCTAAGCAGGTAGCTAGTCTTGCCCTCAATTATCTCGAAATTGTATTGTGCTAAATTGTGTGGAGTATATGGTGTTAGCCTGGGATTTGGGCTCTGTGAGAAAAGTTTTTTAATGCCAGTTTATTTGAGCTATCCAGAAGAATTAGAGTAGGATGGTATTGTTCAAAGTC
Source organism: Budorcas taxicolor (assembly GCF_023091745.1). Classification (NCBI taxonomy): domain Eukaryota; kingdom Metazoa; phylum Chordata; class Mammalia; order Artiodactyla; family Bovidae; genus Budorcas; species Budorcas taxicolor. Next base: position 134,659,569 of record NC_068920.1, read on the forward strand.
TTAGAATTCTTTTAATGGATAAAGAGAAAGGTACAGATTTATGCTGCCTCTTGAAAATTTTTAATATTTAATAGTAGAAAGCAGTTTTAGAAGCATTATTTATCTGGGCTATCATATAGACAGAACTTAAAAAATGTGTTGAAGCTAGAATTAAGTAATGAATGGGACAATGTGGGGAAAAGGGAGAGACTCCTGTTATGAGGCAGAATGGGTGAGTGGGTGGGGGAGTCTTTGTAATGCTACTTCACTATGAGATTTTAGTAAGCTTACAGAAAAGGTTTAAATGAATATTATGTTCAGCTAACAGCTTTAAAAGTATTTGCTGTGTAAAAGCCTCACCTGAAGTTTTCATTTGTAACTGTCCAGGGCAATGTAACCGAGTGCAGTGGTTCCTAACTCAGGTTCTTGGACCCCCTAGACGCCCATGGGTGTAATAATGAGGATTTGTATGGTCTTAACAAAACTCCTAGCATATGTTAATTGAACTGGTTTTTCATATGTTAATTGAACTAGGTTTTCAGTCTAAAGGCTGTCTTTAATATAAAATTTCTCTGATACATCAGGGTATATGTTTTTGAAGGCAACATCTTGGTTCTTTTATTATTTATATAGCAGGCATTGATGAGAAAGAATTGTTTAAAGACTTGGGAATAAGAGGATTAATGCAGGAGGGAGGAGAAAGAGTCTCCTTAGTTTCCCAGAACATGGGTCACGTCCTGTGTAAGAAATGGTCCAAGTTTGTCCTTGTGGCCCTCTACCCCTGCCTGTCTCTTCTTCAGAGTACTCCTACTCAGAGTGCATAGGGCTTGATGGTCTGCCTACCCTCCCTACCCCTCAGAGTGCCTGGTGCAGTCAAATTCTACTTAGCTGCCTTCAAATTTCTGCTTTTTTTCAGTATGGTTGGTCTTAGGAGAATGTTGGGAGGAAAGTAATTAAATTATATTAATTTACTCGAAGGTAGTAGGAAAAGACACTAGACCTTTTGCATTTTTAATGGGCTTATATTTTTATGAGAAAATATTGTGTAACACAGGCAGTATAACTGAGAAAGATAAGAAATTTCAGGCAATGTTGAGGAAAATGTTTTGCTTTGGGAGGCAGATATGAAGCAGGTTGGACTTACTTTGTGTTAGCATCTGCTTTTCTATGTTGCTTCCTTTTCTTCTAGTTCTGAAAGCTCCACATTTTAAAATGATTATCATACAGAGAGTGAAGATAGTTTATAAGTTACTTCTTAGAGGTGAAGATCGCTTTTATCTCCCTTTCAGTGGATACATTTGTTAGATGATATTCTGGTATGACTTGGCTTTCATAGTTGTGGTTTACTCCTCTTTAACTTGGGTTTCTTAGTCTTACCTCAAAAAACCATTTATTACTTGAAGAATAATATCCTTTTTCCAAAAAGGATTTGTGGTGGGTAAAAGAATTTATAATAGTTTAAGCCTGATTTTCATTAACTTTTATTTGCTGCAGTGCATTTTTTTGTTTCAATTGTAGGTGCTTCTAAAGTAAAGAAATATCGTAAGTTAATTTTAGAACAGGCAAAAACAACAAGCCTGGAACTGGTTCCAGAGGAGCCATCTGAGCCTGTGCCGCCTCTTATAGTTGATCATGAAAGATTGAAGGTAAGCTTAGCTCTTCCTAGGAAGTTTTAAATGAATGGAAATAAGTTTTAGTAATTTTTTCCTTAAACCTTGGAATATGAGTACTCTAGGGCTTCTCATGAAAAAGAGTTGTTTGTGATTTGAGGGGTTTAGAAGTATGAGAATGTTCTTGGTAATAAACTAAGCCCTGAAATCTTCAAAACTAAGGGGTCAGGTTTATACCATAGAATGTGGTATCTGTTGCCTAGTATTTGAGTAGTACTGTTTCAGTCTGAACAATGAAATCAAACTTCTTTTTATTCTTTTAATTTTTCTCAGAAATTGCTTGATTTGTTGGTAGATAAAAGCAACAATCTGGCAGTTGATCAACTTGAGAGATTATATTCTCTTCTTAGTCAGTGCATCTACCGTCACCGTAAAGATTATGACAAATCACAACTTGTAGAGGTAAGTGTCTAGTTCATCTGGAGAATAAATAAATATGTGCTGTTACTTGTCACAAAGTAAAGAGAAAATGAAGTTATTTTATTTTGAATTTTTCACCAAGTAACTGAAGAGTGATTTGAAGATTTAAGATTAAGAAGAATCATGAAGAGTTATAAAAGTAACCTCTTTGCACCCTTTTGTCTCAGAACAGAAGTAATCTGGGTTTCTTTGTTTATCAAAACACAGAAATCCATGGTTGGCAGACACACAGAATAGCATGGCACAGTTCTCCCCTCCCTTGCTTCTCGGCGACTTCACAGATGATGCGTATCACTTGGGCCTGTTGAATGTGAGCATGGCCTCACAGTCCATGTTACCACTACTCTCTAGGCAGCCACTGCTGGTTAAAAGGAGTTGGTATGGGCCATGAGACCTATTGGCCACCCTAGTAATGACTGGAAGAGAACTTAAAAGTCATCTCATTTAATCAGATCTAGTCTTAGTGAAACAGCCACCTGAGTGGTTGTCCTTATGCTTGGATACCGTAGAAGTGAGCCATTCCCCTTCTAGACAACTCTGGGCCATAAGAAAATTTTGTATAAATACAAGCGTATATCTTTTGTCATATAATTTATATCATTAAGTCACTCTTCTGCTTTTTGAGGTCATCTGAGCAAATGTGAATGCAAAAAAATGAATAAGACCAAAGTCTCTGTTCTCAAGGAACATTTTTAGTATGTTAAAGATTCATGTGTAGAGGATGTGCCTATTTTGCATGTGTAATAAGGAACACAGGCATATCTTGCCTTATTGTCCTGTGCACATACTGAAGTTTCTGCAAGTTGAAGATTTGTGGCAACACCTCCAATTTTCAACAGCATTTGCTCACTTTGTGCTTCTGTGTTACATTTTGATAATAGTTGCAGTATTTCAAACATTTTCATTATTATATTATGGTAATCTGTGGTTAGTGATCTTTGATATTATTGCAAAAAGATGATGACTTTCTGAAGGCTCAGATGATGGTTAGCATTTTTTTCCCACAAACTTTAAAATGTTAAAAAAAAATTAAGGTGTGTACATTGTGTTTTAGACATAATGCCATTACACAGTGTAGTGTAAACACAACTTTTATTTGCACTGGGAAACTAAAAAGTTTGTATAACTGCCTTTGTTTTTTGTCTGGAAGGCAGTGTCTCCAGGGTATGCCTGTATTGGGCTTCCCAGGTGGCTCAGTGGTAAAGAATCTGCCTGCAGTGCAAGAGATGCAGGTCCAATCCCTGTGTCAGGAAGATCCTTTGGAGAAGGAAATGGCAACCCACTCCAGTCTTCTTGTCTGGAAAACCCCATGGATGGTGTAGCCTGGTGGGCTACACCATCCATGGCATCAAAAATGAGGCAGATACGACTCAGCAACTAAACAACAACAACAATGCTTGTATTATACTTGAATCAAAGCAAGGGTGCACTTAAAACTTATTTTATAATCATATTTTTCTGTCACATTTTTATGAATCTGTACCAACCTTATATAATAATGTAGAAATTACAGGAAAGCAAAAATGAAAAAATAAAAACATCACCCACATACCACCATCTGGAAGAAACTAATCATTGTTAATCTCTTAGAATATCTTCCATCTTTTAAAAATGTCTAGATGTATATAACATGTATATAAGCATGAATGTGTGTTTAAAAGTTGGGATAGTATTGTATATTCTGTTTCATAACTGGACTTTTCTCTTACTCAGTAACATATGATGAAACATTTAGCATGAGTAATTTTAATTGATCATTTATATAACCTTTTAATTAGATGATAATCTGTTAGTTTACCTTATTAGTTCTGTAGAGATGTAGGATATAATTTCTTTGGAGGTGTTTTGGGTGGCGTGGTGGTAAAGAATCCACCTGCCAAAGCAGAGGCACAAGAGATGGGGGTTTGATCCCTGGGTCGGGAAGATCCCTGGAGTAGGAAGTTGCAACCTGCTCTAGGATTCTTGGCTGGGAAATCCCATGGACATAGAAGCCTGATGGGCTATAGTCCATGGGATTGCAGAGTCAGACATGACTGAGCACACACACATTTATTTTTCATAAAGAGGGGAAAGAAAACCAGATGTCTTAGATGTATTTGGTATTTGCCTATCTGAATGTAATGTGTGGGGTAGAGTTCTTTACTTTTTTTAAATTCTAGAACTTCTTTGTTTACATGATGATATTTGATTATCATGAATGGACTGAATGGACTGAATACTCTTCAGCAGTGAAACATTTTTCAGTCTGGGTCTTAGAACCGTATAATCTTGGGGCCTCATTTAGGAGGAAAGGAAATCTATAGCAGAATCACCAGTGAGAGGCATTCCTGGTGGTGGTGGCATTGACTCTTCCTGGCTTTTTTTTCCTTTCTAAATTTCAACTCTAATTGAAGTGAACAGCGTTGGGTACAAGTTGCATTCTACTTTGGGTACAAGTTTTACTATATGGAATACATTCATTTTGCTTTGGGAGTTGAATATAATGAGGACTTCCCTGGTGGCTCAGATGGTGAAGAATCTGCCTGGAATGCTGGAGACTCAGGTTCAATTCTTGGGTCGAAAAGGTCCCCTGGAGAAGGAAATGGCAACCCACTCCATAATGAGTAGGGAAGGGTGTAGGCTTTGGAGTGAGGCTACCTGTATTCAAATCGTGACTCTGCTATTTACTACCTGGCAAATTATTTATATATGCAAATTTCTTAATAAAATATCTGGTATAATAAGAACTCATTGCTAGTGTCATCCTCATTAGCCTAAATGTAAAATAGGAGGCATTTGGAATTGTCTAGAGAAGATAGTCTTACACAGTAACTATAGTATTATAATCAGGAATATATTTAAAGCTTAACTTTGTATCTGAAATTCTTTCTTGAGAAAGTTGATTTGAAGTGAATTTTTCCGTAATGCTTTTGTATTTCCTTTAATAGGTAACTTGTACTTTTTTCCTCCCCCTTATAGGAGATGGAAAGAACAGTTCATATGTTTGAGACATTCCTATGAACCTTTCAAGAAGAGTGGTTTATCCCCTCCAATCTGCTCCTCACAGAGCAGTCTTCTGAGCCATTCAATTTCAAATTGCACCAATTAACGTGCAGAGCCTTGGTGTAAAGTGCTCTCTCACTCATTCTTTCTCTCTGTTGAATTTGGTGCTATTGTCTCAGGTACCTGAAACCAACCAGCCTACAAGAACCAAACAGAACTTCAGAAACATGTTGTATTTTCCACAAATAAAAAATACAACCCCACAGATTGGAGATTTTGGTGCTACAGAAACTGCTCTCACTTCTGCTCCTCTTTTTGTGCACTCTTTTTTGGAGACTTCTCTCTTAGGGAGCAGACCAGCAAATTTGAGGAAACTGGATGGGGCAGTTCTTACTGTGTTGAATTGTTTAAAAAATGGGCAACCTGTTCCTTTCCCTCTCCTTTCTACCCCTTTTATCATATTTGTTTTATTTTTTTCTCTGGGTAATGGACTAAAGCCTGTTTTGAAATTGGCTGTGGTTTATTCTGGTGGGAAACTGAAGAAACTGGATGAAATTAGATTAGGCTCTTTAGAACTGCCTTTAATGTGCCTTTTTATTCATTTGAGAAAGGATAAGGCTAAACACAAGGATGGGCTTGTTTGTAGCAAATGAATTAGAATGTTTTCTTTGGTCACAACCCTGAAAGTAAGTTTTGATACTCTGTGTCATTAAGAGGCAGCCAGTGATTTGGTATGAAATGCCTATACTGCTTTTAAAACTCAATCAAGAAAGTTGTTAAGCTACAAAATATACTAAAAATGGTAAGTTTTCCTGTATTGTTCGTTTCTGTTTAAGAAACATGTGATGAAGCAACAACAACAACAAATAATATACAATCCATTAAAAAAAAAAACCACACTCTTTTTGGCATTGATGACAATGATGGTCAGGAAATAGAACTGCCTTCTATTTTCTTCTGTCAGTGGTGATTGAATGGATATTCATGTTTGAGTTCCCAGAGAAGAATGATTTTCATGTATAGCAGATTATTACTGTTTTGGTTTAAAGCCAGGACTTGCCAAATGGAAAGAAAAGAGGAATTTTTGTCTAAGAACTCCATAAAATTCTTTTTCAATATGCATAGTTGCAAGTGAACTCTGGTATGGTCCTTGAATAACAGTATTAATATTTAAATCCCTCATCATAAGCTTACCTTCACAACTAACTTCATTTTGATCGGAACCCATTTTGGATCTTGTTGAGCGATTTCTGTGACTTGTACTTATCTAAAATTAATTATGGATTACTAGTTTTACAATAACTTTCTACAAATTCAGAGACACAGTCTAGGCAGTTGCAAAGTGGCAAAAGGAGTGCAGTGACTTTTTTATCAGATGATTTTTAAACAAAAAAGTAGAAAATTTTGACAAGTTGGCTTGATACCTTCATTCATTATAGCCGTTAGCTGCACAGGTGTGTCTTTCCAATATATGCAACACATGGTAGTTTGGGTTTTAATTAGAGCAAATGGTCTTGGACTACTGCAGAGATACTGAGCTACCTCAGCTTTTTGTATTTTAGTTAACAACGGTGTCTACAGAGTTCTGTATTCACTTTGCCACCGTTTACATGCTGAAGCTAAGGTACTTGTCTCCTCGTCTCTGGCTTTGTAGGGTGCTGGATGCCAGTGCAGAAAGCACGCTTTGGCCAAGGCTACTGCAGTAATCTTAAGTGCTTCTTTGCATTTACATGAACATTTTACGCTTTCTAACTCTAGTTTAATTTTAAAATAATGCCACTTATTTTCTTTATACCTATGAACTTTTCATGATATTCAGTTAGTCATATAATTCAAGATGCTACCCGTGTAGACACACTGTATTTTTAAGGTGGGCAAGTGCGATTAACGATGAACCAATTTTAAAGGGGAGGTCATTTGAAACCTCTAATTTGATTATTGGGAGGATTTTCATGCTTTCTTTAGTATTTATTACCATCATACCAGTTCAAGCTATTTTACTGTCTAATACATTAGCATTTTGTATTTTGATGGAAATTGTTACAGAATTTAAAGATTTGATGAAATAAATGTAGCAGATTTTTTGTAGCAAGTTTCTGGTAAAAGGGTTTTTTGCAAGTCTCAGGTTCTTGCTGCACTATTTTTCTTTAAATATTTATTCCAGTTACTCTAATTCAGAAGCATTCTGTTCAAGTAACAGCAGCACTTGTGAATGGAAAAAAAAATGCACATGTTCTTAGTAAGTTACTAAATTTGTACAGGTTAAGGTTTTAGCCATCAGTGAGTTTGACAAGGGAAATTTATTTATGTTCAGCATTAAAATGCTTCCAAAAGATCAAGTTTTTTAATTTTAACCTTGATAGAGATAAGAGAAATAGGAGGCAACCTCAGTATGATAGGATCTGCCACTCTGAACAGTTTAGGGCTTAAAGAGAAAGCCAATCTAATGTCAAGGGGAGAAAAATGAGCTGAAATTGTACTAACTCCTCTGGCCCCTTTCCCTCTGCAAAAGAAATACGCTATACCAGTTTTGCTTACTTTACAGCTATCTGGTGGTTCTATAATTTAAAGCAGCTTGTAAAATTATCCAAGCAGACTCAATTTTGTTTACCTCTCTGTAAGTTCTTGATTTTTGCTGTATAGCATTGGCAAAAATATGTACAAATTGACCTCTGTTCTTATTTCCTATTGTGAGCATTATACATTAGCTCCTGTGTAAAACCTTGCTCCCAGATGACTAAAATGTGTATCACGGCCCAGCCCAACAATAGTTAATGCTCAGCTGTGGGGACCATAGGAGCTTTTGAAGATGATGGAACCGCACTAGGGTTGAAACTGATGGCTGTGGAGTTAATTGTGTTTTTGAGCTTGAATCTCACCTGTGATTAATTTTTTTTTGTTTAGTTTTGTTGTCCTTTCAGTACATTCTTTCAGGACTTGATTTTTCTCATATGCCAATGTATTTGTAGATTTACTGGATTTTATTTTTTAGGGATTGGGGTGGTAATATCTTCCCATTTTTTGATTAAGTTGGTTCAGCTATGGTGCTATTCAGTAGGTATCTTCAGTGTCAGGTCCCGTAGCTGAATGCCATTGTTATTATAATTATTATTTGTAATCACATTGTAAGCTTGAATTTGGACTTGTACCAACATCTTTTGTATTTTGTACATTCGGTTATTTAGACTTTGGGAGTCCTCTTTGGTTTCATTCACGTATGTCTACTTTGTAGAGTAAGTAGACCTCCTCAACTATGGTCTATTTTGGGTTTGTAGTTTAATTTAGAATTGTGTTAAGTTGATGTTTTACATTTGACTTCATTTTACATTAGTTTGAAGTAAATTATTTAATTTTTGAATTCTGGAATTTTGAACATTTACTGTAATTTGTAATATAACTGCTGTGAAATACTTGAATAAAGATGACAAGAAAAACATATCTTTCTTCAGCTTAATCATCATTACTATTGGCTGCAAATACAATGCTTTGTTTCTAGCTGAACTCATCTGTTTTGCAGCTAGGGCATGTTGATGTTTATTAAGCGCCCTGAAAATCTTGTTCTATGATTCTTTTAGATTTAGTCGCCCTAGGTATTTTTTAGCTTAAAGTTTTTCTGTTGAACAAGTGTAGTTTTAACTTCACATGAAGATTGTCTAAAAGTTGTTTAGAATCAAATGGAGTACTTGTGCGATTTGTTTTTCTCATTGGAAGACTATGCTTCAATAGACAATCAGGTAGTTATGGTTCACTTATTTTATAGTGCTCTTCTCTCTGATCACGTAGTTATCAGTGTATTTTGAATAATAAATAGAATTTAAATGTGGAGAGAGATTTTACACCAGAATTTTATGGGGTTTATTGCTTTAAGCAAATAGAATGTACTTGGCTTTAGATTGCCTATATTTCTGTTGTCTAGTATATATATATGTTCCAAGGTTAGTATACTAATCTTCCTCTACATAAATCTTTAATTCTGCCCCCCTCCATTTTTAAAGATCATAAAAAGGAACTGTTTGAATTTGTTTTTCTTGGTTTTGCAGATGAATTTTTACTTTTGATTGTTGTATGTATCAGAAGACTGATATTGATAAACCTGGGAAACAGACTTTTGAAAGTTTTATCTGAATGTTTAGATAAGGAGTTTATAATTGAATTTGAGTCTCAATCACGTTTTGAGGGCCCCAGGGATGAAGTTGGATTTATATATCCAGTTTTAGTTTTCCGCTGGACTCAAAACTACAGTAAAGTGAGAGACTAATCTTTAAGTATCTGCTTCATTTAGTCCTCATGCCCAAATACCTGAAAAGTTGTCTCTTGGCTATGTTTTAGAATACAAATTCTCTCTCTTTCCCACACAGTCATGTCTGTTATGTGCTAGGCACTGGGTCAAAAATACATGACATGATACAGGTGACATTCTCTGTCCTTTAGAAGCTTATAGTGTGCTAGGGGAAGTTGGTACAAATGCTAGTAGAAGTGACTGAGTGGATTAAGGACTGTAACAGAGGATCACAGTGCTGTTCATAGTTCCAAGAAGGGAATCAGTTCTGTTTAGGAATGGGACAATGAGGAAGGTCTTCAGAGAGAGTTGGCATTTTATTAATATTTGCCAATATAAATAAATATTGGCAAATGTAAATAATAGAAATATTTATTAATATTTGCCCTTTGCCTCTCTTTGACTTTTCTAGAGTCTAACCTTACTTTACCAAACCTTTTTCTTAGTTTCTTGTGACCCTTCTTATTAATATTGTATCACTTTATTCATGCCCATTCTATACCAATAGATATCCCTTATGGTATTGTTCCTCCTCAGAATTTAGCTGTATTTTGTATTGTGTTACATAGTAGATTACTAATGTTATGTAAAACGTAGTAATTTATTCATGTGGGAAAGGGGATATAAAAGAAGTATCATAATTTATATTCCCTGTAGGAATTTAAAACAATGCTGGACATATAGTAAATCTTTAACTTACTTTTTGGTTTAATTGACATAGAAAGCTGAAACTTACCTAAATCATCCTTTCACAGATTCAACAAATATATAATAAGTGCCTACTGTATGTTACAGGAGCTAGAAATAAAGCACCCAACAAAACAGAAAAAGTCCTTGTCCTCATGGAGCTTAAGTTCTTTTAGATATAATGTACCAGATTTCTGGCATGGTTAATCAGAGTTCAACTGTTCTTTTTAAGTGTTCTTCTTTGTTTAAGCATTGAATGAAGCATTTTGTTGTTAAAAATTTGCCAAGAAGTCTCCTTTTTCCTTTTCTTATATTTTTCATCTTGTGAATAAAACCTGGTCCATCAAGAATCCAAATCCTGTCATCCTAAATTTTCTCTTCCTTATGATGAATCTCATTGTAATCTTGTGGTGTGTTCTGTTGATTTTTTTTTTTTCCTCATTCTAAACTTGTCTCATATCCATCACGCCTTCTCCATCACCCCTTCTCCATCTTTATTGCAGCTGACTTAGTTTGGGCACTAATTCTTTTGTTTGGACTAGTGTAAAAGTCATCACTTTGAGGGAATGTAAACATGGGCAAGAACTTGTGTCTATGTTCAAGGAGATTGTTACAGCTTACTTATACAGCATTTACTAGCTGCCGGGGACTGTTGTGAATGTTTTATAAATACAAATAGAAACCATTTTAATCCTATGAGAGCCTTATGAGATAAGTGTTATTATTATCCTCATTTTACAGGCCAGGAAACTGAGACGTAATTTGCCCAAGGTCACACAGCCAGGATTCAAATGCTGGCAGTCTGACTCAAGTGGATGCTCTTAATCGCTATGCTTGACTTCTTGTGTGGGTAGACAGACACACACATACATCATTTCAGTATTATAAGTCGTGTTGCAGCTGAGTTCTGCATAAGGCACTATAGGTGTACAGAGGAGGAGCATGTGGCCAGCCTCAGAGAAGCCTTCCTGAGAAACCCCATGCCTGAGCTGAGACATTAGGCTAGGAAAGGCCTTCCAGGCAGAAGGAACAACAGGAGCACAGATTGAGAAGTGAAATAGCATGACAGCTGCAGGGGATAGTACAAGCAGTTCGGTGTCACCACAGGTCAAAATTTATTTAACAAATTTATTTGAGTGACTGCTACTTGCCAAGCCCAGTTCTTGGCATTAGAGTTACAGCTGAGGACAGGACAGGCAAGGTCCTGCTTCTCTTAGAGCTTACAGTTCAGTGGGCAAGGAACAAACAAGATGTCATCTGGTAGTGGCAGATGTCTGGGTAACAGTAAGGAGGGTAGTAGTAATAGCAGACATCTGCATATTAGGCCCCATTTTAAGAATTAACCATTTAATTACCACAGCACTATATGAGGTAAGAACTGTCGCTTAAGGGAAAACTGAAATAAGGAGTTGGTTGAGGAAATTGCTCAAGGTTACACAGTTAATGAGTGTTAGCTGGGGTTTCTGGCTTGTGTGGCTTCAGAGCTTGGATTCTTACTGATCTATCATTAAGGTGGAAGAGAAATTTATTTTATGCAAGTTTTTCTCCCCTATTAATAAATACTTTCAAAATTAAAGAATACTGTGGAGAATAATACAACGTGCATATTCCCACCAGCCAGAATTAAATGCTAACAGTTTGTCATAACTGATTTTGTTCTTTAATTCTAGATGAGGATGAAGGTCCCTTTCTCTTCCTTCCCCGATCCCATTTCTTTTTCTTTCTTCAGCAGAGGGAGACACTCTGATGCCTTCAATGAACATCTTTCTTGTCTGTGTTTTAACTTGTTATTTGAGAAGGTAATAGTGTGGGGTGCTGAAGCCAGGCTGACTGAGTTTGAATCCTAGTTGAATCCCTTCTTGGCTATGCAACATTCTGCAAATTATTTCACCTGTCTGCACATCAGTCTATGTTTTAGATGGGGGATAACGGTAATGCTCAGCCCATGATGGTTACTGTGAGGATTATGTATTTGAGTCAGCCAATGTGAAGCACGTGGGACAGTACCAGGCACATAGGAAGTGTTCAATAATTTTTAATCAGTACAACTCTAATTATACAAGTAGTATATTTTTATGTATCCATAAAAATGATTTGAATTTTTTCAGTCAGTTCAGTCGCTCAGTTGTGTCTGACTCTTTGCCACCCCATGAATCGCAGCACACCAGGCCTCCCTGTCCATCACCAACTCCCAGAGTTTACGCAAACTCATGTCCATCGAGTCAGTGATACCATCCAGCCATCTCATCCTCTGTCGTCCCCTTTTCCTCCTGCCCCCAATCTTTCCCAGCATCAGGGTCTTTTCCAATGAGTCAGCTCGTCACATGAGGTGGCCAAAGTATTGGAGTTTCAGTTTCAGCATCAGTCCTTCCAGTGAACATCGAGGATTGATCACCTTTAGGATGGACTGGTTGGATCTCCTTGCAGTCCAAGGGACTCTCAAGAGTCTTCTCCAACACCACAGTTGAAAGGCATCAATTCTTTGGCGCTCAGCTTTCTTCACAGTCCAACTCTCACATCCATACATGACCACTGGAAAAACCATAGCCTTAACTAGACGGACCTTTGTTGGCAAAGTAATGTCTCTGCTTTTGAATATGCTATCTAGGTTGGTCATAACTTTTCTTCCAAGGAGTAAGTGTCTTTTAATTTCATGGCTGCAATCACCATCTGCAGTGATTTTGGAGCCCCCCAGCATGAAGTCTGACACTGTTTCCACTGTTTTCCCATCTATTTCCCATGAAGTGATGGGACCAGATGCCATGATCTTAGTTTTCTGAATGGTGAGCTTTAGGCCAACTTTTTCGCTCTCCTCTTTCACTTTCATCAAGAGGCTTTTTAGTTCCTCTTTACTTTCTGCCATAAGGGTGGTGTCATTTGCATATCTGAGGTTATTGATATTTCTCCTGGCAATCTTGATTCCAGCTTGTGGTTCTTCCAGCCCAGTGTTTCTCATGATGTACTCTGTGTATAAATTAAATAAGCAGGGTGACAATATACAGCCTTGATGTATTCCTTTTCCTGTTTGGAACCAGTCTGTTGTTCCATGTCCAGTTCTAACTGTTGCTTCCTGACCTGCATACAGGTTTCTCAAGAGGCAGGTCAGGTGGTCTGGTATTCCCATCTCTTTCAGAATTTCCCACAGTTTGTTGTGATCCACACAGTCAAAGGCTTTGGCATAGTCAATAAAGCAGAAATAGATGTTTTTCTGGAACTCTCTTGCCTTTTTGCTGATCCAGTGGATGTTGGCAATTTTATCTCTGGTTCCTTGAGTTTTTCAAATGTATATAAATGGAATTATTTTATATCTTTAAAATTAATTTTTAAACTTACATGCAAGTAGGTGGTTTAAAGAATAAAGTATTCAGGTTCTAAACGGCTTATTGTACAAACCGCCAATCCCCTGATTTCCCCATAAGAAGAAATAGTTTCCCTAGAGCCAATTGTTTTCAACACCTGAAACTATTTTGGTATGCATCTCTGTATTTCTAAGTAATATTCTTACATGGCTGCTGTTTTAGTGTCCAGTTCTTACCATTATCTTTTTTTTGTTTGTTTTTTTACCATTATCTTTTGATTTCCCACTGTGGAAGAGTATAGTCATGCCTGTCTCCAACACAAACCTATGCTTCTTATTTTCTTATCCTCCTAGGTGGTTATAATTCTCATTAGATCATTATTCAGTATTTGCCTTATTGAGAGTATGTAAAAGCTATTTATAGCTGAACTATGTTATTTTTTTGGTTAATAAGTCTTTGTTGTTAATTTGCCTGGTTTTCTATGTATTAACTGCTACTGGTCCCTAAATTCATCCCCAGCAGACCAACTCTCTTCTTAGTATCTTCAAACATAGAAGGTATGCTAGCATTTCATCTTCTTGAGAACTTCATCTCCTTTTCCAGTTTTGCATTGGCGTCTACCAAGGTCTTGCATAGCTATTTTATTGGGACCTTCTTTACAACCATCCTTGCCTTTTCTCTTCTTATCATTTATAAGCTGTGTTGCTGTTAAGAAGTACAGTGCTATTCTGATCCTTGACCCATTTTCCTGATACTGTTTTCCTTTCCCAAAGCTTTTAGAGTCATTTTTCCCTAATGTGCTAGAATTTCACAGACATGTCCAAGTTGGTGTCTGTGAGCCTCTTTATCTGGAAACTCATCCTTCTGAGAACTTTTCCTGAGTTGTTTCTTTTTGCTCACCTCTGTGTTCTTTGTTTTCCATCTCTAGAAATACTGTTACCCAGATATTGGCCTGCCTAGACTGCTGTTTAATTTTCTTTAAATTTCTGTAATTTCTAAAATTTCTTTAAACTTTCTGTAATTTTCTTTCACATTTTAATTTCTATATTTAATTTTTTAAAACTATTTTGGTTTCCATGATTTTTCAAAAGTATCACTTTGTTCTTGTTTCATGGATGCAATATCAGCTCATCTCTCTGTGGAGATTAATAATTACTTTTTCTTCTACCTGAGCAGACTCTTTCCTCCAAGTTGCTTTTTTTCTTTGTTTTAGTTCCTCTGTAGTAGTATAGCCTTTTTTCAAAGGTTTGGTAATTCTCTGCTATCTGCTCATATTTAAGAGTGGGAGACTAAAAAGCTGCTTTTTAAACATTGGGAAAGTCTCTCCAGGTAGGAGTATAACAGAACCTTCTCTGGGAAATACCATCAGCCCAACAGGAAAAAAGCTAACGATAATAACATCTGGGGTTCTCTTATGAAACCACTCAGCCAGTGCTCCCAATAGAGTTGTATACATTAGCAACAGTAAATACAAACTTGGGTAAATGTAGGCTACTATTTGAATGCAGAGTTCCAAATAGCAAGGAGAAATAAGAAAGCCTTCCTCATTGATCAGTGCAAAGAAACAGAGGAAAACAACAGAATGAGAAAAGACTAGAGATCTCTTCAAGAAAATTAGAGATACCAAGGGAACATTTGGAGAAGGCAATGGCAACCCACTCCAGTATTCTTGCCTGGAAAATTCCATGGATGGAGGAGCCTGGTGGGCTGCAGTCCATGGGGTTGTTACGAGGCACGACTGAGCGACTTCACTTTCACTTTTCACTTTTCTGCATTGGAAAAGGAAATGGCAACCCACTCCAGTGTTCTTGCCTGGAGAATCCCAGGGATGGGGGAGCCTGGTGGGCTGCCATCTATGGGGTCACACAGAATCGGACACGACTGAAGTGACTTAGCAGGAGCAGCAGCAGAGAACATTACATGTTAAGATGGGCTCAATAAAGGATTGAAATGGTATGGACCTAACAGAAACAGAAGGTATAACAAAGAGTTGGCAAGAATACACAGAAGAACTCACGATGGTGTGATCACTCACCTCAAACCCAGATACCATGGAATGTGAAGTCAAGTGGGCCTTAGGAAGCATCACTACAAACAAAGCTAGCGGAGGTGATGGAATTCCAGTTGAGCTATTTCAAATCCTAAAAGATGATGCTGTGAAAGTGCTGCACTCAATATGCCAGCAAATCTGGAAAACTCAGCAGTGGCCACAAGACTGGAACAGGTCAGTTTTCATTCCAATCCCAAAGAAAGGCAATGCCAAAGAATGCTCAATCTACTGAACAATTGCATTCATCTCACATGCAAGTAAAGTAATGCTCAAAATTCTCCAAGCCAGGCTTCAACCCTACTTCCAAGTAGGCTTCAACCCTCCAAGTATGCTTCCCTACTTCTGAAAGTTCAACCATGAACTTCCAGATGTTCAAGCTAGATTTAGAAAAGGCAGAGGAACCAGAGATCAAATTGCCAACATCCGCTGGATCATCAAAACAGCAAGAGAGTTCCAGAAAAACATCTATTTCTGCTTTATTGACTATGCCAAAGCCTTTGACTGTGTGGATCACAACAAACTGTGGGAAATTCTGAAAGAGATGGGAATACCAGACCACCTGACCTGCCTCTTGAGAAACCTGTATGCAGGTCAGGAAGCAGCAGTTAGAACTGGACATGGAACAACAGACTGGTTCCAAACAGGAAAAGGAATACATCAAGGCTGTATATTGTCACCCTGCTTATTTAATTTATACACAGAGTACATCATGAGAAACACTGGGCTGGAAGAAGCACAAGCTGGAATCAAGATTGCCAGGAGAAATATCAATAACCTCAGATATACAGATGACACCACCCTTATGGCAGAAAGTAAAAGAAATAAGAGCCTCTTGATGAAAGAGGAGAGTGAAAAAGTTGGCTTAAAGCTCATCATTCAGAAAACTAAGATCATGGCATCCGGTCCCATCATTTCTTGGCAAATAGATGGGGAAACAGTGCAAACAGTGTCAGACTTCATGCTGGGGGGCTCCAAAATCACTGCAGATGGTGATTGCAGCCATGAAATTAAAAGACACTCCTTGGAAGGAAAGTTATGACCAACCTAGACAGCGTATTAAAAACCAGAGACATTACTTTGCCAACAAAGGTCCAATTAGTCAAGGCTATGGTTTTTCCAGTAGTCATGTATGGATGTGAGAGTTGGACTATAAGGAAAGCTGAGCACTGAAGAATTGATGCTTTTGAACTGTGGTGTTGGAGAAGACTCTTGAGAGTCCCTTGGACTGCAAGGAGATCCAACCAGTCCATCCTAAAGGAGATCAGGCTTGGGTGTTCGTTGGAAGGACTGATGTTGAAGCTGAAACTCCAATACTTTGGCCACCTGATGCGAAGAACTGACTCATTTGAAAAGACCCTGATGCTGGGAAAGATTGAGGGCGGGAGAAGGGAACGACAGAGGATGAGATGGTTGGATGGCATCACCAACTCAGTGGACATGAGTTTGGGTAAACTCCAGGAGTTGGTGATGGACAGGAAGGCCTGGAGTGCTGCAGTCTGTGGGGTCACAAAGAGTCGGACCCAACTGAATGACTGAACTGAATTGATCTGAGCCTACCTTAATATTCTCTCTTCTGCCTTTTTAAAAATATTTATTTATTTTGTTTCACTGGGTTAGTTGCGGCACGTAGGTTATTCCTTGCACCTTGCAGGATCTTTTGTTTCCACACACAGATTCTCTAGTTGTGGTGCATGGGCTCAGTAGTCGTGGTGGACAGGCGTAGCTGCCCTGCAGCATGTGGGATCTTTGTTCCCAGAAGCAGGACTGCATTACACAGTAGATTCTTAACCACTGGACCATCAGGGAAGTCCCTCTCTATTCTTTCAAGAACTGATCTTGAAAAGTTGTAGCTTGGTTGGTTATCTCAACACAAGTCTCTTAGAAGGAATGCCTTCATTTTTAGATTATCTGGACCGATGATTTTGAGGTTTTTGAATAGTCTCATATACTCCTCCTAACCTCATTTTCCTTTTGTTAGGTCAGTGTATTAGATACAAAACTCAGACGGAGTTAAAGTGTTCATTGAAAGATTTTGCACTAGAATTTCCTGCTTCAGGAGCAAGAGTTTATCTTCAGAGTGAGTGCTTAGAGGTGATGGGATCAGGCTTTCTTCTTCTTCTTCTTCTTTTTTTTTTTTTGACTTCCATTAATGCCACTGTTTTCCTGATAGTATATCTTGTTCCAGAATCAGAAACAACTGGTGTGTGTAGGGCCTTTTGGGCTAATAGTCCACTGTTAGTGGCAGGCTAACGTGGCAGGCCTGAACGGCCAAGCACTAAAGGTTATAAGACATCCTGATTTTCTTACTGAAATTTTTATTTCTTTCTGAAATTCTTGCTATCTAGAACTTTTTCGAGTCAGTATTTTGATTAACAGAAGAAGCATAGCTTCAGGGAAAGAAGTCCCATACTAGCTAATCCTCTCCTCCTCATCCCTGATGAGCTTCAAGCCAAGAAAGATGAACGAACCCTGGACTGGGGGGGAAAAAAGGTGAGTAAAGCAGAAAAAATTTAATGTTTTTCTCATATATGTGATGTCTTTTACAAGTTAAAAGGTTATCTTGGCCTTTGCCTACTAGTCATTTGCTGGAGATCATGAAGTGTGGATGTAGCCATCCTATCCAGGTATCACTACAACAGTGCTTTTTAACATCATGTGGCATTACAGTTTAATTGCTGGTGAGTTGCTAAGTAAGTTTCTAATTTAATAGGTCAACATTTGTATGGGTTGTAATGATTTTGAGAGGTAAAGGTCACTCAGTTTGAAAGACTGTGAGTAGACATGTTTAACATTAAAGATATGTGTATAAGGGAGGACAGTGGAAGATAAAGCTTTGTATGTAGTTTTGGGTCTTGTTATAGAGGATCAGGCTTAAGATAGTTGTACTTTATCACATGACAGTCCTTGAATCTTTTTGAACAGCACCATGGCATGTTGAAAATGGAACTTTAGAAGTATTAATTTGACAGATATATACAAAATTGAAAATTTTTTCCACAAGGTATATTGACTACCTGTCATGTGCCACGTATGTGCTAGCCATGGGAGCTAAAAAGCTAGCTGAAACAGTCTCTGCCCTTAGAAATAAATATTCAGTAGAAGATGACATAGTAAAAGAAAAAAAGTGTTTCAAATTAGGTAAGTGTGATGATAATGGTTTAGCTGAGGTTCTGTTGGAACAAAGAAGGGAATTGCTCACCTAGAAATTCCTAAAAAGGTTTTTCAGGTGGATGTGATATCTTAACAGCATCTCAAAAAGTGAAGGAATCTATGTAGTAAAAAGTTGGGGGTGAACATTACAGGAAGAGTAAACAGTATAACAAATGTATAGAAACAGAGGCAAACATGTTAATCAGGCAACTACGGACATTTCTGATTTGCTGTATTCTAAAGCAAAAGGAAAAATGGTATTAGAGGTTAACAGGAACTTTACATGATTTTCCTATATCCAGGTAAGAAATGCACAGGCCTGAACTAGGGAAGTTGTAGTAGTGATGGTGAGAAAGGGACAGTTTCTAGAAAATGTAGAGGTAAGAGCATTAGGACTTAGTGATTGTGTTTTGGGACTGAGGATAAGGAGAAGCCTGAAATTGCTCTTAGGTTTCTGCCTGGGTAACCAGATAGATTAGTAATGCCATTAACTGAGCATGAACAGGAGAGAGTGGCAAATCTGGTTCTACTGCAAGAGGCATGGGGTTTGATCCCTAACTAGGGAACTAGGATTCCTCATTCTGTGCAGTGCTGCCCATTCCCCACCCCGCACCCCCCTAAGGGGGGGGAAAAAAAAGAAAACACATGTGGCTTGCATTATATTTCTATTGGATGACACTAATCTAGAGCCTAGTCAGATTCTTGTTTTATTTTAATTATTTTGTACAAGACTACTGAGCAACTGAGCATATGCAGGCACACTTTATAAGTGATAACAAGTGTGTTCTGCTAGAAAGCACATAGTATCTGGCTATCGTTCTTCTTGTGATGTTATAGTAACTGATACTCTATGCCTAGATACCTTAATTCATTAAAAATTTGCAAATGATTGAGTTTTAATGAAATCACTCCTTACTAATTTATTTGCCTTGTCTATTATCTGGTTATTCAGTGATGCAAGTCATTATAGGAAAGGTAGGATTAATGTTTGGTTCTTTACCATTATTAACAAGTTTTAACAATGAATGATGTCCCTATCGTCAGGTGATGAATTTGTTTTCTTGATGTCATTATGAATTCATAGACTTAAACATATTTCAGTTCAGTTCAGTTCAGTCATTCAGTTGTGTCTGACTCTTTGAGACCCTATGAATTGCAGCACGCCAGGCCTCCCTGTCCATCACCAACTCCCGGAGTTTACCCAAACTCATGTCCATCAAGTTGGTGATGCCATCCAACCATCTCATCCTCTGTCGTCCCCTTCTCCTCCTGCCCCCAATCCCTCCCAGCATCAGGGTCTTTTCCAATGAGTCAGCTCATCACATGAGGTGGCCAAAGTATTGGAGTTTCAGCTTTAGCATCAGTCCTTCCAAAGAAAACCCAGGACTGATCTCCTTTAGAATGGACTGGTTGGATCTCCTTGCAGTCCAAGGGACTCTCAAGAGTCTTCTCCAACACCACAGTTCCAAAGCATCAATTCTTCGGCACTTAGCTTTCTTCACAGTCCAACTCTCACATCCATACATGACCCCTGGAAAAACCATAGCCTTGACTAGACAGACCTTTGTTGGCAAAGTAATGTCTCTGCTTTTGAATATGCTATCTAGGTTGGTCATAACTTTCCTTCCAAGGAGTAAGCGTCTTTTAATTTCATGGCTGCAATCACCATCTGCAGTGATTTTGGAGCCCCCCAGCATGAAGTCTGACACTGTTTCCACTGTTTCCCCATCTATTTCCCATGAAGTGATGGGACCAGATGCCATGATCTTAGTTTTCTGAACGTTGAGCTTTAAGCCAGCTGTTTCACTGTCCTGTTTCACTTTCATCAAGACGGTTTTTAGTTCCTCTTCACTTTCTGCCATAAGGGTGGTGTCATCTGCATATCTGAGGTTATTGATATTTCTCCTGGCAATCTTGATTCCAGCTTGTGCTTCTTCCAGCCCAGCGTTTCTCATGATGTACTCTGCATAGAAGTTAAATAAGCAGGGTGACAATATGCAGTCTTGATGTATTCCTTTTCCTAGTTGGAACCAGTCTGTTGTTCCATGTCCAGTTCTAACTGCTGCTTCTTGACCTGCATATAGTCAATTCCCTGCCATAATTATGCTTATTGATGCCAAAATGGTCCAGTCTCTGGCCTATGGGAACCTTCTCAAGTTGGTTCCTGGGTCCTTTTGACACAATCCTATTGCAGTCTTCGTTAGCTTTTAACCTCTGTTGTGTCTGTAGTGCTCTCTCCTCTTTTGCTCCTGATACCGGCAGTTCATGTCTTTTCTCTCTCTCTTTTTCCTTGCTTAATCAGTCTGTTTTTATGCATCATTTAAAAAAACTAGTTATAGGGTTCATGGATTTTTCCTATTTTTTCTTTCATTTTTCTGATTTCTGCTCTTGAGTTTATTTTCTTCCTTCTTCATGTTTTGTGTTTAGTTTCTTAAACTGAAATTTTAGATTATTGATTTGAGACTTCCTTTTCTACTATAATCATTTAATGTTAAAAATTTATAAGCATTTCTTTAGCTATATTCCCATGCATTTTTGAAATGTTGTATTTTCCTTTTCATTTATTTTAAAATATTTTCTACTTTACCTTGAAATTTCCTCTTGACTCCTGGATTATTTAAATATGTGTTGTATAGTTTTCATATATTTGGAATTTCTCAGATTGTGTGTCATTGAATTTTCATTTAATCCTGGTACAGTCAGCATAGCATGGTTTTAATTTTTTACAATTTACTCTGGTTTGTTTTATTACCTAGCATGTGATCTGCCTTGGTTTGTGTTTTTTGTCAACCGGGAGGGAAAAAGTATATTCTGTTGTCATTGGATGGAGGATTCTATAAAAGTTAGATAACATTGGTTGCTTATGTTTTTTAGATAATCTGTATTCTTGATGATTTTTTGTCTATTTGTATTAATTACTAAGAGAGGAGTGTTGAAACTCTCCAACCATAATTGTGAATTTGTGTATTTCTCCTTTCAGTTCTTAGTTTTTGCTTCTTGTGCTTGAACCTTTGTTGTTAGTTGTATACACATTTAAAGTTACATATTCTTGGTGAATTGGACCACTTATCATTAGGTAATGCTCCTCTTCATCCCCTGTAATTATCTTTGTTCAGAGTCTTCTTTGTCTGTTATTAATATGGCTACTTAGTTTTCTAAAATTAGTGTTTGCATGGCACATCTTTTCCCATCATTTAACATTCTTTTGCCCTAGCCTTTCATCGTTCCATATATGTAACTTCCTTCTTCAATTAGAAAGATAGCTTCCTTCATCCTGAATATATGTATGTATTTTCTAAATTTTTAATTGCTTAAAGTAGTTAGATAAGATAGCCCATACTACCAAAAAACCTCAAATGTACTAGGTAGAGTTCAAAATCTATTTTTAGTGCTTTTTGTCATTAGTCTGAGGTTGTTTAGTCTAAATACTGTGTTCAAACTTTACTTGGGTTAATCTTCTCCTCTATGCCCACATGGGCCTCCAGGTGGTGCAGTGGTAGAGTCCGCCTGCCAAGCAAGAGATGTAAGTTCAATCAGTTTTAAGGTCCCTCTCATTCTTGTTGTGTATGGGTTTTAGTATGTAAAACATATTTGTAAGAGTCATGACTGTGCAAAATATTTAGCCTTAGAGAAGTGTTATTGCCCTCATCCCTTAAACTGTGGAAGGTAAGAATCTCATTAGTTTGTTGTTACCTGCCTGGTATTTCTTTTGCTAACATAAACAGTTGCAAGTGTATTTTATTATTTTCTACCTTTATTCTTACACAGAAAGGAGTTATCATAGATATTCTTTGGCACATTGCTTTAAAAAAATGAATAGAGTTTTGTGTGTGTGCATTTTCAGTTCATTTCAGTTCAGTCACTCAGTGGTGTCCGACTCTTTGCAACCCCATGAACAACAGCACGCCAGGCCAGCCTGTCCGTTACTAACTTCCCGAGTTTACCCAAACTCATGTCCATTGAGTTGGTGATGCCATCCAACCATCTCATCCTCTGTCATCCCCTTCTCCTCCTGCCCTCAATCTTTCCCAGCATCAGGGTCTTTTCAAATGAGTCAGCTCTTCGCATCAGGTGGCCAAAGTATTGGAGTTTCAGCTTCAACATCAGTCCTTCCAACACCCAGGACTGATATCCTTTAGAATGGACTGGTTGGATCTCCTTGCAGTCCAAGGGACTCTCAAGAGTCTTCTCCAACACCACAGTTCAAAAACATCAATTCTTCGGCGCTCAGCTTTCCTTGTAGTCCAACTCTCACATCCATACATGACTACTGGAAAAACCAAAGTCTTGAATAGTTGGACCTTTGTTGGCGAACTCATGTCTCTGCTTTTGAA
Organism: Budorcas taxicolor; assembly: GCF_023091745.1. Taxonomy (NCBI): domain Eukaryota; kingdom Metazoa; phylum Chordata; class Mammalia; order Artiodactyla; family Bovidae; genus Budorcas; species Budorcas taxicolor. The sequence continues at coordinate 134,682,419 of NC_068920.1, forward strand.
TATGCTATCTAGGTTGGTCATAACTTTCCTTCCAAGGAGTAAGTGTCTTTTAATTTCATGGCTGCAATCACCATCTGCAGTGATTTTAGAAAACCACAAAGTCTGCCATTGTTTCCACTGTTTCCCCATCTATTTGCCATGAAGTAATGGGACCAGATGCCATGACCTTAGTGTTCTTTAAGCCAACTTTTTCACTCTCCTCTTTCACTTTCATCAAGAGGCTCTTCAGTTCTTTACTTTCTGCCATAAGGGTGGTGTCATCTGCATATCTGAGGTTATTGATATTTCTCCCAGCAATCTTGATTCCAGCTTGTGCTTCTTCCAGCCCAGCATTTCTCTTGATGTACTCTGCATATAAATTAAATAAGCAGGGTGACAATATACAGCCTTGACATACTGTTTGGAACCAGTCTGTTGTTCCATGTCCAGTTCTAACTGCTGCTTCCTGACCTGCATACAGGTTTCTCAAGAGGCAGGTCAGGTGGTCTGGCATTCCCATCTCTTTCAGAATTTTCCACAGTTTGTTGTGATCCACACAGTCAAAGGCTTTGGCATAGTCAATAAAGCAGAAATAGATGTTTTTTTGGAACCTCTTGCTTTTCTGATGATCCAGCAGATGTTGGTAGTTTGATCTCTGATTCCTCTGCCTTTTCTAAATCCAGTTTGAACACCTGGAAGTTCATGGTTCATGTAGTGTTGAAGCCTGGCTTGGAGAATTTTGAGCATTACTTTACTAGCGTGTGAGATGAGTGCAGTTGTGCAGTAGATTGAGCATTCTTTGGCATTGCCTTTCTTTGGGACTGGAATGAAAACTGACCTGTTCCAGTCCTCCTGTGGCCACTCCTGAGTTTTCCAAATTTGCTGGCATACTGAATGCAGCACTTTCACAGCATCATCTTTCAGGATTTGAAATAGCTCAACTGGAATTCCATCACCTCCACTAGCTTTGTTTGTAGTGATGCTTCCTAAGGCCCACTTGACTTCACATTCCAGGGTATCTGGGTCTGAGGTGAGAGATCACACCATCGTGAGTATCTGGGTCATGAAGCTCTTTTTTGTACAGTTCTGTGTATTCTTGCCACCTCTTCTTAATATCTTCTGTTTCTGTTAGGTCCATACCATTTCTGTCCTTTATCGAGTCCATCTTTGCATGAAATGTTCCCTTGGTATCTCTAATTTTCTTGAAGAGATCTCTAGTCTTTCCCATTCTGTTGTTTCCTCTATTTCTTTGCATTGATCGCTGAGGAAGGCTTTCTTATCTCTCCTTGCTATCTTTTGGAACTCTGCATTCAAATGGGTATATATCTTCTTTTCTTCTTTGCTTTTCTCTTCTCTTCTTTCCTAGCTATTTGTAAGGCCTCCTCAGACAGCCATTTTGCTTTTTTACATTTCTTTTTCTTGGGGATGGTCTTGATCCTTGTCTCCTGTACAATGTCACAAACCTCCGTCCATAGTTCATCAGGCACTTTGTCTATCAGATCTAGTCCCTTAGATCTATTTCTTACTTCCACTGTATAATCATAATGGATTTGATTTAGGTCATATCTGAATGGTCCACTGGTTTTCCCCACTTTCTTCAATTTAAGTCTTAATTTGGCAATAGGAGCTCATGATCTGAGCCACAGTCAGCTCCCAGTCTTGTTTTTGCTGACTGTATAGAGCTTCTCCATCCTTGGGTGCAAAGAATAGAATCAATCTGATTTAGGTGTTGGCCATCTGGTGATGTCCACGTGTAGAGTCTTCTCTTGTGTTGTTAGAAGAGGGTGTTTGCTGTGACCAGTGCCTTCTCTTGACAAAACTCTATTAGTCTTTGCCCTGCTTCATTCTGTACTCCAAGGCCAAATTTGCCTGTTACTCCAGGTGTTTCTTGACTTCCTACTTTTGCATTCCAGTCCCTTATAATGAAAAGGACATCTTTTTGGGGTGTTAGTTCTGAAAGGTCTTGCAGGTATTCAAAGAACTGTTCAACTTCAGCTTCTTCAGCATTACTGGTCAGGGGCATAGACCTGGATTACTGTGATATTGAATGGTTTACCTTGGAAACACACAGATCATTCTGTTGTTTTTGAGATTGCATCCAAGTACTGCATTTCAGACTCTTTTGTGCATTTTAGGTTTACAGAAAAATTCAGTGTGTAAAGCAAAGTTCCCTTACACCCCCTTACCTCCCCACCACTTCACCATTTTCCCATTATTAACATTTTACATTACTGTGGTACATTTGTTACAGTTTATGGGCAAACATTGATATTATTAGCTAAAGCTCATAGTTTGCATTAGGGCATTGCACTTTCTATGAGTTTTGAGAAGTATATAATGTATATACATGTCATTCTATACTTATATACTCACATATATATATATATATAAGTATATAAGTATAGAATGACATGTATCCATCATTGTATATTATTAAGACTAACTTCACTGCCCTAAAAGTCTCTTGTGCTCTACCTGTTCATTCCTTGCTCTCTGTCCTGACAACTGCTGATATTTGGAGTGATAGCTTTGAAAATGGAGGAAGGGTCCCTGAGCCAAGGAATGCAAGCAGTTCCTAGAAGCTGGAAAAGACCAGGAAAACAGACTTTTTTACAGAGCTCCAGGAATTAACATGTATCTATTCACACCTCAGTTTTGGCTCGTAAGATCCATTTAGATTTCTGATCTCCAGAACTGAAAAATAACAGATTTGCATTGTCCTAAGTCCCATCACTTCATGGGAAATAGATGGGGAAACAGTGGAAACAGTGTCAGACTTTATTTTTTTGGGTTCCAAAATCACTACAGATGGTGACTGCAGCCATGAAATTAAAAGACACTTACTCCTTGGAAGAAAAGTTATGACCAACCTAGATAGTATATTCAAAAGCAAAGACATTACTTTGCTGACTAAGGTCCGTCTCGTCAAGGCTATGGTTTTTCCAGTGGTCATGTATGGATGTGAGAGTTGGACTGTGAAGAAGGCAGAGTGCCGAAGAATTGATGCTTTGGAACTGTGGTGTTGGAGAAGACTCTTGAGAGTCCCTTGGACTGCAAGGAGATCCAACCAGTGCATTCTGAAGATCAGCCCTGGAATTTCTTTGGAAGGAATGATGCTGAAGCTGAAACTCCAGTACTTTGGCCGCCTCATGCGAAGAGTTGACTCATTGGAAAAGACTGTGATGCTGGGAGGGATTGGGGGCAGGAGGAGAAGGGGATGACAGAGGATGAGATGGCTGGATGGCATCACGGACTCGATGGACATGAGTCTGAGTGAACTCCAGGAGTTGGTGATGGATAGGGAGGCCTGGCATGCTGCGATTCATGGGGTCGCAAAGAGTCAGACACGACTGAGTGACTGAACTGAACTGAACTGAAGCCACTTAACCTGTAGTAATTTTTAATAGCAGCGATAGGAAACTGATGCAGTTCCCTATGTGTACCATGGCAAATAGATGTGGAAACAATGGAAACAATGAGACTTTATTTTGGGGGGCTTCAAAATCACTGCAGATGGTGACTGCAGCGATGAAATTAAAAGACACTTGCTCCTTGGAAGAGAAGTTATGACCAACCTAGAGAGCATATTAAAAAGCAGAGATATTACTTTGCGACAAAGGTCCACCTAATCAAAGCTATGATTTTTCCAGTAGTCATGTATGGATGTGAGAGTTGGACCATAAAGAAAGCTGAATTCCAAAGAACTGATGCCTTTGAAATGTAATGTTGGAGAAGACTCTTGAGAGTCCCTTGGACTGCAAGGAGATCTAACCAGTCCATCCTAAAAGAAATCAGTCCTGAATATTCATTGGAAGGACTGATGCTGAAGCTGAAGCTCCAATATTTGGCCACCTGATGGGAAGAAGTGACTCATTGGAAAAGTCCCTGATGCTGGGAAAGATTAAAGGCAGGAGGAGAAGGGGATGACAGAGGATGAGATGGTTGGATGGCATCACCGACTCGATGGACATGAGTTTGAGCAAGCTCTAGGAGTTAGTTATGGACAGGGAGGCCTGGTGTGCCTCAGTCCGTGGGGTTGCAAAGAGTTGGACATGACTGAACTGAACTATCTGTACCACCCAGAGGCCAGTCTAGGAGGACCTTGGGTTGTTCACCATAGTTGTATAGGCTTTGCTCAGCTTATCCTGGTCAGTTCTATGCACGTGGAGCTCCCTGGATTTCATACAGTAATTTAAATTGTATAGGCTTTGCTCAGCTGATCCTGGTCAGTTCTATGCACGTGCAGCTCTGGATTTCATACAGTAATTTAAAGGGCCTCGTTCTCTACTCCCTATTCTTTGTGATCTAGCCCTCTCTTCTGGTTGTCTGGGTAGAAAAAGAAAAACTATTCAAGGTTACGCCTGTTTTCACTGCTACCGCTCTCATGAGGAGGCCGATTCATTACTGAGGCTTATCTGGATTTGGGTCCGGAGGGTATACAGAGAGCATTTTTCTTCTCAGATTCTGACTGCCCTAGAGCATAGGCTGGGGAATGTAGGTGATAAAAGGCAAACCACGGCACTCATCACGATGTGGGAGAGCGTTTGAGGTTTGAATTTCCTACTGAGTTCACATGCTTTATTTGTTTTTTTTTCCAGAACCTTTAGCGATTAATTATATTGTTCTATTTTTTTAAAATATCTGTTGTTCAGGACTTTCAGTTGTGATCAGTGGGAGGGATAGAGTTGAGTATACTTACTCAGTCTTAACCAGAACCAGGAGTTTCTTCATTTCTTTTTTATCTTAAAAACTCCCTGCCTTTTCCCCACTTTCTGTTTATCTTAAGGCATTATCTTTTTTTTTTAACTAACTCTTATGTTCTTTCTGCTTTAGTGTGCATTTCTAACATGATATCTCCCCTCTTTCTGGGTTATTTCTCATCCTCTGTGAGTTTTTCTGATTTTTGGTCTACATTGCCCTTTCATTCTTCTATTATTGTTTTTGTCCTCTGGCTTGTTTTGAAATAGTAAAGTTTTCATGTAGTTTGTAGGCATGTTTTGGTGGAGGGCTTTTATTGCCTGTAGGGGTAGCTTTTTAAAGTCTTTTTTTTTTTTTTTCCCTCGGAATGTATTTATGTGAGATTTTTCCTCAGTCTTTTTGTTCTTATATATATATGTTACTTTTCTTGAATTTTTACAGGGAAGCCTGAATTTTACAGTTCTAGAGCTCTCTCTTCTATTATTTTTGTGTAGTGTTTAAGTATATGATGGTTCCTTTGTGAATTCCCCTTACTTTGTTCCTCTCTCCTGCTTTTATCTGGATTTCTGTTTTGTCCCTATGCTGTTCAGTTTAGATTCCATCCCTAGTAGTTTTGTCTTAGTATGGGGCTTGGTCCTGAAATGGGGCATTGGCTGATTCATTCTGAGAATTTGCACAATGCTCAGAACCCTGCACTCACGTGAGAAGTGCAGGACGCAAGACTCCTCAGTGGCAGGTGCTCTCCTCAGTGCCCGCGCCCCCTCCCAGTCCCACTCCACCACCGAGATTTTCTTTTAGTGAGCACTCGTGGGGATTTTCACTTTCATTAGGTGTCGGTGACTGTCCTCTCCTTTCGTCCTCACACATGCCCCACAGTCTCATAGCTGTTAGTGGTTTGATCCTCCTCACTTGGGATTTGGAGTTCTGGAGATTCTTTTTTACTTAGTTTTGTTTTAGATGTTATCCCCTGAGTCTTTGAATGTTTCACCCTGGCTTCTCTGTTTTTAATGTTCAATTCAGGAAGATTTAAAAAACCGTGCTGTCACTTGCCACTATCCTCTGTGTTAGTTACTGTGATGTAAAGTTATACTCTTCTGATAAGAATGAGGAGTTCTGAATAAGAGATTTGAGGCAGAGAAGTGAAGGTTTAGAAGTCGCTGATGAAAAGAGGAAAGGGAGCTCTTCAGGAGCCGGTGAGAATAAGGTGAGGGCCCAAGTGAGGGTAGGGGCCGTGTATTAGCAGTGGTGCCAGCCTACGTGAATGCAGGCTTTCCCCAGCTTTGTAGGTGTCACCCCAGATGAAGCCTCAGAGGAAGCTCATAGTTGGATGGAGACTGTAATTAGGCTTGTTTGTCCAACTGAAGGATCAGAATATTAGGGGGCTGAGATAACTTCGCGGAGAGGAATTCCATTCCTGGGTATGAATGCAAATGAAACCAGAGTGAGGTTACTAAATTGGGAGACAATGGAAAGGATCTACGGACTTAATGTCTGTAATGAATCTAAAGAGAAATACAGTGGGAGGAGCTATATGAACGTACTACAGGGAGACTTCTGTCAGAGCACAGGGCTTAAGATTTCTTAGGTAGAATAAGTAAGTAAGTGTTAGTCGCTCAGTCATGCCCGACTCTTTGTGACCCCATGGACTGCAGCCCACCAGGCTCCCGTGTCCATGAGATTTTCCAGGCAAGGATACTGGAATGGGTTGCCATTTCCTTCTCCAGGGGATCTTCCCAACCCATGGATCAAACCTAGGTCTCCTGCACTGCAGGCAGATTCTTTACCAACTTAGCTACAAGGGAATAGGTGTTTTTAAAAAGGTCTAATATCAGGAGTGGTTTAATATATTTGATCCCTAATAAGTTATTGGGCTTCCCAGGTGGCCCTAGTGGTAAGGAACCCTCCTGCCAGTGCAGGAGACAGAAGAGACATGGGCTCAATCCCTGGGTTGGGAAGATCCCCTGGAGGAGGAAATGGCAACCCACTCCAGTATTCTTGCCTGGAGAATCCCATGGACAGAGGAGCCTGACTGGCTATGCTCTTGAATTTCCAACTTCTTAAACAATGGCAAATCAGTAACATCACTCCCAAATCATATGTTGTCATAGTAGCTTAAGAGCCACCAGTAAAACCACAGGCTTAAGAGACTCTGGAACTATTAATAAAAACAAAACAAAACAAAACAAACGCATGAATAGCCTGAGTCATATGTCTGTGGCTATCTATATAGAACTTTCTAATGTTCTCATTATGTCAACAAAGCAAAATTAATTTTGATATGAAATAGCATCATTTCTAAACATTGTGTATAGTTACTTTGTTTATAGCTTAAATTTCCTTAGGAAAGTATTGGAAATAGTTATAAATTTCTATTTTAGCATTTTAATAAGTGCCAAGTATTTTAACAAGACTTTGCAAACAGAATGTTCTTTTAAAAGGAGATGTGACAATCCACAAGTAATATTATACTTAAAATGTTATGAAATAAAGGTTATTTGTGGTGGAAAGCCTCAAATTACTTCATATATTTAGAGGAAACATCAGTAAGCTGTCAGTTCAGTAGTTTACCATGGCTTAATAAAGACATTTCTTTAATAAGCTTGTTTTAAATGGAGTTTGTAGCAAAGAAAGAAATAATTGCTTATCACACTGTAAAAAATCAGTTTCACTTCTTTGGAATGGTTCTTTACAAATAATTTCCACATTATTTGAACTTAAATATATATCCACAGAAACAAAAAAGCAAAAGATCTTCAAAAACCTCTTTTTTCTTCCAGATATGTTCAAGATTTTATAACTAGAATTGGATGAAACTTGTCTCGCTATTAACACAAATGTTAATCTAAACAGATATTAAATAGAATATTTTTATGTTTTAATATAATGAGAATACTTTTGAACTTTGGTGTTGGAGAAGACTCTTGAGAGTCCCTTGGACTACAAGGAGATCCAACCAGTCCATTCTAAAGGAGATCAGTCCTGGGTGTTCATTGGAAGGACTGATGCTAAAGCTGAAGCTCCAATACTTTGGCCACCTCATGCAATGAGTTGACTCATTGGAAAAGACTCTGATGCTGGGAGGGATTGGGGACAGGAGGGGAAGGGGACAACAGAGGATTAGGTGGCTGGATGGCATCACTGACTCGATGGACATGAGTTTGGGTAAACTCCAGGAGTTGGTGATGGACAGGGAGGCCTGGCGTCCTGCAATTCATGGGGTCACAAAGAGACATGACTGAGTGACTGAAATGAACTGAATTGAATGAGAATACTAGAATTAAGGTGAAAGTTTTGAATTTTAAATGTTGATGGGACAAATAATGGATATCTTTATTCTCTGCTGTAGCTCACTCGTTGAGAAGATTGTCAAACTGTTCAAGATTAATAAAGTACAAAATGCCCGAGAGTATTTCCCAGAAATTGTCAGATCGCGTTTTTACAACTGTCACTGGATACAAAGGTTGGGTATTTTAGTTGTGTAGAATGATTACTGTGAAATTATTTTCATTTTTTCAGTGTTTTTACAGTGCAGTGTAAGAGATGCGAAAGTCTTTTTGGAACTTAGAAAATTACAGTAAAACATTTTACTGTATTCAGAAAAAGGGTTTTCTTGATTTCAAAGAATACTGATCTCACTGCTTCTACTACCATATAAAGGTATATCAATTTTTCTTAAATATTTTGAGAGTTCTAAACTAGAATTTGCTTTAGAATTTTTCATAATAATTCCTTTGCTTTCTGATGTGCTTCTCTCAAAGATGAAAGGCAGAATGTATTTACCTCAACATCCCATGTAACTATTTGAGCTTTTGTCATAGTTTAGTAGAGAAAAAGTTTTCCAGATTTATGTGGTAGGGGGTAGTTTGTGGCCAAATGAGCTTGAAAACCACTACTTCATGTATCTACTTCAGTAAAATTATAATGACTGTCCCTGTGTTCTTGACATAGAAGTTCTGTCATAAAGAAACCTGTTTAACTTTGTTAAACCCAGCATTTTTCAAATTTATGTAATCTCAGAACCTTGCATGTTTGTTTATAGTTGCATTATTAATGGTTAAAATGAGGAAGGAAAACAAATGCTCATCACTTGATAAATGGTTAAACAAAATATACTTATTTTTATATTCATTATTTGGAATATTATTTGGACATAAAAAGGAATGAAGTACTAGTACCTACCACAACATGGGTGAATCTTGATAACTCATTGGTAAGTGAAAGAAGCCAGAAATAAAAGACCATGTATTATGTGATTTGATTTGTATGAAATGTCCATAATAGGCAAATCCATAGAAACAGAAGGTAGGGTTTGTAGTTGCCATGTGCTGGGGGTGGGGGTAACAGAGAGTGATTGCTAATGGATACAGTTTTTTGGCAGGGGGAACAGAGAAGGATTTATTGCCGGACCATGCAAGGAGACAGGTGGCGTATGCCCCCAAACCCAAAACTCCCAGGCTTCTTTTTGAGATGATGAAAATGTTCTGCAAATAGATAGTGGTGATGGTTGCTTAACTCTGTGACTATTCCCAAAACCACTGAATTGTATACTTTAAAAGGGTGATTTTTTTCACATGTGAATTACATGTCAACAAAGCTGTTATTTTAAAAAATAACCATAAAAGAGGCTATAATAGCAACAACTAAGAAGTAAAGGCTTAAAATAGGGCAGTAGTAGTAATAGAGAGGTAGGGCTTCCCTGGTGGCTCAGATGGTAAAGAATCTGCCTGCCATGTGGGAGACCAGAGTTGGATCCCTGAGTTGGGAAGATCCCCTGAAGAAAGGAATGGCAACCCACTTCAGTATTCTTGCCTGGAGAATTCCATGGACAGAGGGGCCTGGCAAGCTGCAGTCCACAGGGTTGCAAATAGTCAGACACAACTGAGCGACAAACACTTTCACCAGGGAATGTAGGGGTTGAACTGAAGGGCTTGAAAGACTGATTTTTACTGCCAGGAATGCAAAGTCCCCAGGGCTTAAACCCTAAGGGGACAGGGCTGATGAACTCTATGGTGTCTAGGTTTGCACTAGCAGTGTCTAGCTTCTCCAAGAGTGATGGAATTCTATAACATGGTAAGTAAAAACCTTTTAACAAAACTATTGCTTCTTCAGTCATCTGTAAACAGGGATGGATAAAGCAGAGCATAAAATTGTGGCCTTGCCTTTATACTTTTCATAACTCAAAACATTTTTCATGCTGTCAATAGAATCTGCTGCCACTACTCATCAAGGTTATGTGTCCTGTTGGGGGAATAGGAGGACATGGTCCCTGCCTGTAGAGAACATAGTGTTATTGACCTGGTGTGATCCACTCAAAGGCTGTGCTCACTTTTCATGAGGATAGATGCCCAAGGGACTTGCCAAATGTTACCTAGAGGGCAGCAGAGCACATGGATTGTAAATTTTAGAAGATGACAATAGATTTTTGGGTTGTCTAATTTTTGCCATCATATGGAAAAGGTGGGCTTCTTGGTCCTCATTTTAGGTCCTCAAGTCCCCATTTAGCAGTTTGACCTTCTACTCCTTGGGTGACCAGGTCATGGTGTGCCCTCTGGGGTGGAGGATGGTGCAGCCGGTACTAGCATTGTTCTCCACTTCGCTTTGCTTTCCCTGATTGGGGTTGGAACTCCTTAAGAGTTCACACAGAGTGAGGCTCACAGGAGGAGTTTTAAGTGAGCAGCAATAGTATCTTAGTCAGTGACCTTTTTTCTTCCCCATAGTCTTCTGTGGAGGAAGCCAGTGTGTTACGAGAATCTTACCAGCCATTTCAGAAAACAGTTGCTTCTAAAGAGGACTGGATCCAGCACAGAGTTAAATGTCTATCATATTCACAGAATTCTCTGTTTTCTTATACAGGTTTCTGAGGTGGCTTGGGAAGGAGGAAGGAGCCTTAGTCTTAGAGCAATCTAAGAGCCACACAGTTACAGACAGCCTTGAGGAGGCAGTGTGGTGTCGCACAACCTCTCTGGAGGCCTTCTGAGCAGGGTTTGAATACTGATGTGCCTTAGACTGACTCTGCATCATGTCTGGAACCTGTGGTCTCTCTGTCAGCAGGGATAACCATCCTCTGTAGGACTGTGATGAGTGTCAAATATAATAGTGTATGAAGAACACCTGGGGTCTAAGTGTTACTGCACAAGTCACTCAACTTTTTTGAGATTGTTTCCTCTTAAAGAGTGAAGATGAAGCCCTGTGCCTTTTTGGGTAATTGAGAGGATAACATGAAATAATGGATGCAGTTATGTTATAAAATACATAATTAGAGAAGATCTTCACAAGGACCTTGGGAACCTATTCCAGAGTTTTGCACAAATAGATGTTTTCTTTTGTTGAGCTAGAAGTTTTTCTTCTTTATTATTGTCTTTTTCATCTTCCTTGACCTTCCAAGAACATAGAGAAGTATTGGTGTTCATTAGTTTTATGAAAATCTTCATGTACAGGAAGATATAATCCATTCACCTCTAGCCTTTAGGTTTAAAAAAAACAAAACAATCTTGATTATTACTGGAACTCTATTTTCTTATTTATAATTCTTTGTCACATTGTTCTGAACCCTTTCTAATTTCTCCATTGTTTATGGTGTCCAAGATAGGAATGATCTTTGAGAATTTCTCAGGCTAAATATAGGGAAAAGATTATTTTCTGTCCTTCATTCCTCATTAAAAATATACATGTATATCTATATCTTTATTATAAAAATAAAGTCATCACTTTATATACATTTTGGAAAAGAGAAAGAACATTGTCCACAATTCCATCAGCTCAGTGAATAGTAGTTTTATGACTATACATCTGGTCATTTTAATATACATATTTTACATATTTTTGTGTATATGTATATAGCTTATATATTATTATATACATATCTTTTTTAACAATAGTCATATACAAATATGAATCTTGCTCCCCACCTTCTATAAGGCTTCCCTCATAGCTCAGTTGGTAAAGAATCCGCCTGCAATGCAGGATACCTGGTTCGATTCCTGCATTGGGAAGGCCCACTGGAGAAGGGATAGGCTACCCACTCCAGTATTCTTGGGCTTCCCTTGTGGCTCAGCTGGTAAAGAATCCGCCTGCAATGAGGGAGACCTGAGTTCGATCCCTGGGTTGGGAAGACTCTTGGAGAGGGGAAAGGCTACTCACTCTAGTATTCTGACCTGGAGGATACCATGGATTGTAAAGTCCATGGAGTCACAAAAAGCTGGACATGACTGAGCAAATTCCACTTTCACTTCCCCCCCTTCTAGTGTTTTCTATATTGCAGCTGCTGTCTAGTGAATTACAAGGATTCAGTCAGTGCTTAAAGTGCTCAGTATGGTGTCTGGCATACAGTTAGCATCAATAAATGAGAGCTAGTTGTTACATGACCTTTTCCATGGTTCACGTTATTTCCTGATGGATGCCCAGAAATGGATTTACAGGTCAGGTACTCTTTAGGCTCTTGATACATGTCATCAGCCATGCTACTTTCTAAAAGCCATTTTAGGTTACAAAGCCCTTGGTGCTACCCAGGAGTTTCACTGCTCTTCACACGCCCTCCTCACCCCTGCCTTTTTTTTTTTTTTTTTTTTTAAGGTTTGGGAAGCTAATTTAGTAAGTAAAGATGTGACCTCATTATTTAAGTTTCATTATTTAATAATTATCAATGTTGAACGTTTTTATTATGTTTCCTCTTTGCAGGGTCTATTCACGATGTGTTTAACAGTTGGAATCACTTAACAGTTTCTAATTGAATCACACAGGTTTTTAAATAAAGATATTAGTCCTTTGTCGTATGGACTACAAATATTTTTCCTGTTTTCTTCTTATTTCAGCTTTGAATTTTTTAAAGTTCTCATGCACACACACACACACACACACACACACACACACTGTGATCCATTTCCTGTCTGTGGCTGTCACAGTAAATTTCCTCACCATCCATGCCAGGTCTGATGGTAAGAGCCTCTCCCCATGGTTAAGCGGATGCCTGATACAGCAGATACACATGTCTTTCGTGGTAAGCACACAGACTCTGCACAGACCCAGAGAAAATATTTCCTTTGATTTAGGCAAATAGAGTAGAGAAGGAAAGAGGTAGCAAACTATTGCTTGGTTTTTATAACGGATTATCATTTCAGCTCTTCTTGATTGATATCTGCCAGATATTCTCCATTCTTTCCTCTAGGACTAATGTTGCTGAGGGACCAGGGCAGGTATTTTTGGCAAATGTATGGTCCACTCATCATAATTTGTCAGTTGAGTTCTTTGAGGATTCCCAGATCCCCTATCCCAGCCCACCTTCTTCCAATTTTTTTTTTTTTTCTTGCAAGGAGACTTTAGGTCTTGGTGAGATTTGGGGATTAAGGGTATGGGGTTCTTCCTGTGGCTGAAATACTGGTAAATCTGCCTTCTCCTGTGAATCCATTAAATCTAAATGTTTTCCTTGTAAGAGAGGGAGCAAACCCGTCTGGTGCTCTATACTTTTGCTCTGGGCTTTGTGTGGGTGTCCTTAGTAGAGCAAAGTCAGTCTATTCAACAGATTAGAGAACAGCCTATGGTAGGACTGAAGAAGACAGGGAGGCCACCCTGACTAGATTTTAGGATGGAAGGCACAGCTTGTTCTTCCTGGAGGAGGTGTGTTGTATCTCAGGCTGATGAAGTGGAGTTGCCATGTGGGTTTGGCACAGTCCTCCAAAAAGGTCTTGGGCACAGGAGTCAGACCAGGGGAAAGCTAACCTTGAAGCTTTCAGTTGCACAAGTATCATAAGAGCACTTAAACTGGGGACTTCTGTGGTGGTCCAGTGGTTAAGATAACCTGCTCTCAGTGCAGAGGCCATGGGTTCAATCTCTGGTCAGAAAATTAAGGACCCCACATGGAGTACAGCCAAAAAAAAAAAAAAAAAAAGCATTTAAACTGACGGGAGATCCTGAGAGTCAGTGCCAGAGTGTTTGCAAGTCCCTTTCAACTTTGACTTTTATTGTTCTTGATTCTTGACTTTCAGCTCTATACATTCCCTTGCTAAGGAGTCCTGTCTTTTCTGCATTTGATGCAGAATGCACCAAGATCTGCATTTGAGTCTGCGGCAGAGCCCAGACAGCTGATAGGAGAGGCAACACAAGCCTACACCGGGTTGCTCATCTTGGGGTCAAGGACGGTGGCACACAGAGGCGTTCCATTGGCTTCCGAGTCTAGATCTATAAATATATTTATTATAATATAACAAGAACTTAACAGTAAACATAGACTATGTACAATACCATTACAGAGAACCCTGTTTTATATCATTCACAGAAATAGCCAGTTTTGCTCCAGTGTGATAGATGAGGAGAGAAACGGGATTTCAATGTCATCTGTGTTGAGTCTCGCTGACCACTACACCTCCTTTGGAGGCAGACGCACACCAACGCTGACATCCGCCCTGCCCCAGGCAGTTAGACACTTGTGCTCCAGTCCTTGGGTTCACACTTGCACCCTGTTTGACATAAATACTTTAAATGACATACAACGTATGTAGTTTTGTGCTTATTACTTTTTTAAAAGAATAAATAATATTAAAAACTGCATAACGAAGCTTGGTATCTTGTCCAAGTGGTAGCCACACTTGTAGTGTGAGAAGTTGATGCCCAACACTGGGACCTTGTGTCATCAAATACTGAAAGATGGAACGCGTGTCCTGTCCTTTTCTCCTTAGAAATGGTTTTCACGATGAGATGACGGCAAGTCGACTTCCCAGATATAACAATGGTAAATGTGTATTTGGTACCAACTTCGACTCAACAGCGCAGCAGTGGCAGCCACATCCTTCGTGCCCTGGAATGGAAACTGGTCACCGTGTGAGGTTTGAGGGTCTGAGGATTGGCGGGAAGGCCTTTCTCTGTGAGCCACGGGGTGGCCTCCCCTCAGGGCTCCCCTTGCTTGGGTTAAGATGCTACTAGAAGAGCGGTTCTGCTCTTACCCATCAGGCTTTGCCTGGCATGGCTCATCTGAGAAGGCTGTCCCCATCCTGAGAGCTCTTTGTGGCAGGTTCCTTAATATATAGCTATAAATATCAAAAATAGTCTCCTGTGCTTTGTAGACATGTATTCTCCCTCCTTCCCTTCCAGCCTGGCCCGGGTCCTCAGCTTTACCTCATGGAGGGAGCTGGCCTGGTGTTGAGAGCCAGAACCGGTTACCTTCCGGAACAGTCATCTTTCCTTGACGATGCCTCCACGAGGCACGGCTTTTACAGGGCTGTCTGGGAGTTACTTTTTCTAAAAATAAAATGGGGGCTTTCACCACCCCAGCCCCCCAGGAGAGATCCTCTATTCTGCACATAGAAAAATTGGAGCAAATGCCCCACTCTGGCACTACCTACAAAGAGCTTTGGGAATTCCCACATTATCCCTCTTGAGGCCGCCTCCTTCTCTCGGTACTTAAAAATAGCCTTTTTGTTTATCAAGAAAATGCCTTGGAAATCTAAATAATTCATATTGGAAAAGAGAAAGCTAGCACAATCACCTTGTCCTTCTCCAGCATAAACACGGTAGAAAACCCTGTGAAGGGACAGACGGCTGTCCCCAGCTCTCCCCACGGTGGCCCTGCCCCAGTCACATCAGGCTCCACGTGGTGGCTGGACTTATCGACCCAGTGGGGACTGGCGGCCTCCTTGGCCTCGTGTCCCCATAACGTAGTATTGTCCCTTGTTTTCCCTCGGCCACTGAAAGTGTAGATTGGTTAAAAACAAAAGTAGGAATCAAAGTGGTAAGGACACTTTGATCTTATTCCAAAAGAGCCTGACGTCTAATATTGTCAGAGGATGACTGATCTATGGTTGGCTGGGGGTCAAGCTTGCTCTGCAGGAAGGAAAAAACAGCTGCTGTCTCCCAGCTGGAAAGTTATGTGAAACTCCATTGCATGGGGCCAAGCGAGCGCCTCTGTTCAGAGCAAGTGCCCCTGCAGGAGCGCTGAGGCCCGGCTCGCTCCTGGGAGGGTTGTGGTTCCTGCTGCCTGGAGGCCACTCCTTCTTGTCCCCCCAAAGGCGAGGATGATTTCCTACATTCAATGTAGAGAGTATTCAAAATGTCCAGCGCAGTGAGTTCCTTGATTGGGTTGGTTGGCCTCTTATCGGTGTTGCTGAAAGTCGATCTTTGTGAGTAGCATTTGCCTCACCAGACGTGTCCACAGTCTCGGTGTGGGCTTTCTGCTGATGTCAGCCGCTTTGGATATATTTCTTTATCACAACACAGCCGTGTCTGAACACAGGGCAGGGCATGTGGGGGAGGAGGGTCCACGTGTTGGTTGCAGGCTCATAGGCTTCCATGTTGCCCAGGGCTGGCCCTTCACTGCTAACAATGCCTCCGGTTGCATAAATCTTGCCGTCGAGCACCACGGCGCTGTCAGAGAAAGCGGGGAGAGACTTAGCCACTGGGGATCCCCCCTGGGACAAAGAGACAGAGCCCTGTCCTGTTGCTGGCTGCCTCTCCCCTTTCGCAAAAGTCCTATGGGATCTTGAGGACTTCCCTGGTGGTCCAGCGGCTAAGGCTTCATGCTCCCAAATGCGGGGGACCCAGTTGCAATCCCTGGCCAGGGAACTAGATTCCACATACTGCAACTGAAGACCCTGCATGACTCAAGGAAGATTGAAGATCCTTACATGCTGCAAGTAAGACCCGGTGCAGCCAAATAAATAAGTAAAAATAAATTTTAAGAAGAAAAAAGTCCTATGGGATCTTGCTGCTCTTCTTTGCCCTCTGACCTAAGCTGGTGTAAGAAAAACACCTCTCCTCCAGGACCAATCAGGACGCCATGCTATACTACCCTCCGGCTGCGGGTGACACTGATGCCTACTGGGCGGCCCGGGGTCTATGCATCTGACTCAGATTGGCTGGGAGACTCTATGTGCAGGCGCTTAGCTCAGGTCACGGGTCTCTACACAGCATCTTGTTGGTGTTGCCAGGACAGAGCCTTCCTACCACTCAAGTCCAGCTGGAAACATGACTCACCAGAATGGTAGCAGACAGGGTGTAAGGAGCTAAACCATAGTTGAGTATGGGCTACTCGAACAGGAATTTCACCCTGGCCAAGGGGCTCAGAGTCAAAGCTTGCTGCTGTGATTCCTTCACACATGTGACCTTGTGCTGCTGCCTGCACGTGGCCATCAGGCCCCGGTGTGCTCCAGGCATCACCAAGTGGCCCGGGTGCCTACCCTGTACCACACTCACTGGCTGGGTCCTGCCGTCACGGGCGGCTCCCTGCTCTCCTGCACTGACTCCCTAACTGCGAATCTCAGCTACCCCCTCACACAGATGGCTACCCCTGTGCTTCCAGTCCGAGTTCTCTCATCTCAGCTAGTGGCTGTTTCTCTTGGCCATCCCCTGACATCGAGCAGATGCACTTCCTAAGTCACCACCCATTTCTGAAAGCCTGAGAGCCTTGACACAACCTGTGTGTCTAGATTTCTTCCCAGATTCTGAAGCTCCCAGCCTTCTCTCTCACAGCTCCGTGCTGTCTGGGCCCTTCATGCTTCTCCTGCTGTGGCATATCCGGTCCTTGCTTCCAGTGCAAGACTCAGCTTAAATCTCCCCTCAGGCATCGTCTCCCCGCACTCACTTTTACTCTCACGTGGGGCATGGGAGTCCCCCCACCCACAAGGGGTACCCACACCCCGGTTGTCTTGGTCACAGGACAATATTGTCAGAGTTACCATGGACATGGGCACCATGTAAAAGAGGGCTCAAGAACCGTGACACCATCATACTAACAGGAACTTGGCACTCATCTGGTCCAAGGGCCCATTTATAGCTAGAACTTCCCCAGAGAGAGGATGTTATCTCCCTGAGGTCATGTAACATGTTAGTAGTGGATTGTCGCTTTCCTGGCCATGCCAACAAACAGCGGGCACTCAGTAAATGCTTTTCCCACACTGAGGGCCAGGGGTCACTTCTAGGGGTCTTCAGGAAGGCTTTGTACGGAAAGGCTGCAAATGGAGTCTCTGGGACCCCTTTAGTTTCCTTATTCCTCTTAGTCCAGGAAAGGATGGGGCTGGAAGAGCACAGTGTGCACCTCATTGCCCAGAGTGGTTAAGGTTTGGGACCAGGGCATCCTAGGAACCAGGCCACACTCTGACCTCTAACCTCTCTCTTCTTGCGGGTGGTCTGGTCTGGGTGTGCTTCTGCCCAGGCAGCTTCGGGGCTCCAGAGCAGCCGTGCCTTGTGCCTCACCGGGTCCAGCTCTGAAGATCCATCAGGATCATACGTGTCGTCAGGGCATAAACCACCATCATCCCATGTAGGGTATCCATAGCTTGGGGTGAGCACTACCTCTCATCTGTGACCCAGCAGGCAGGCCTGGGGAGGGGAAACCTCACAACACCACCCTCTCCTCTTGCTGAGAGAAGGTGAGGCCTTAAGGACCCAGGGCTGTTAGAAGCCTTTCCTGTGCAGCTTTGAGGGGGGTGGTCTGCTGGAGCCCAAGGGTTGGGCTTCTGGGCCAGGGGCTGCCCTGGGGCGCTTCCCTCTCTGCTCTGCATGAACACCCACACCCACGGTGCTGCTCTGGCCTGGACACCGCCTTGGTCACAGGATGGTGGTCCATCATCTGCGCCCACCCCTCCTGCTGTCCCTCCCCCTGACTCCCTTGCTTCCTGCCCCCTCACCTGCAGAACTGGCGAGAGTGATTCATGTTGGGGCCGGCCTTGATGTTCCCTTTGTCTGGGTCGTAGATGGTGGTGGCTCTGGCATAAGCCCCACCCAGGATGAAAACGAAGCCGTTGAGGGTGACAGCTGGAGCGTACTTGTTGTCTGCCGAGAGAGCAGGGCAAGGGACAGGTCAGGGTCCTCTGCTGGGCCTGCAGAGACCTCCAGCATCACTGGGTAGCCTGAGGACTGAGCTGGGGCCAGGCAGCAGCTGGCACAGAGCAACTGGCCCTTTGTCTGTGTAGTGGGAGTTGCAGCTGCACCTAGGCTGGGGGTTCATCTCCCCACATTCCCCTTCTGCCCCCCAGCCCAGAGTTGGGTCTGCAGAACCCTTGGGCTCAGCTGGATATCTGGGCTTGGGATAGTGAGACTGAATAAATCAATGGAGTGGGGCTGCTGCCCTGGTCCTGGGCTGAGGAGACAATTGGTTCTCACCAATCATCGGGGACTCGATGAAACTCCACGTGTTGGTCTGTGGGACATAAGACTGGAGGACGCCCGCAGCTCGGCCTGCCTCGTTCACGCCCCCAAACACATAGATCTTCCCACCACACACTGTGGCTGCTGCTGAATGCACTGCCTTGGGCAGAGGGGCTACCGCCTCCCATTGATTGGTGATGGTGTCGTACCTGTTGAGAGAGGAGAACAGGCGCCCAGAATCAGAGATGGGCCTCGTGCAGGGCAGGGGCCCCAACCAGGGCAGCAGACATGGGGAAGCCCCACTGTCTTCTTTCTGCCCTGGGTGTAACTGGAGATCACAGAGTTAGGGGCACTTGGGATGAGTCACTCAAGACCACCCAGGCTCCTGAATCTCAGGGATCTCTTGTCTGTCTGTTGAAACCTCTGTGCAGACTTTTGTCTTCCTTCCTTTACTCACACTGGGCTCCCCCGCTTCCAGGCCCGCAGTCCTCTCTGTCCAGCTCAGTCCTGCACTGGGCATCTCCCATGGGCTGAAATATACCCACCTATGACCTGATGCTGGGAGGGATTGGGGGCAGGACGACAGAGGATGAGATGGCGGGATGGCATCACCGACTCGATGGACATGTGGTTGAGTAACTCTGGGAGTTGGTGATGGACAGGGAGGCCTGGCATGCTGCAGTTCATGGGGTTGCAAAGAGTTGGACACGACTGAGTGAGTGAACTGAACTGAACTGATGGACTGAAAACTGGGGAAATAGTGGCCTGGCCCAAAGAAGGAGGTGGGAACAGAAGGAGAGGTGAACTGAGATGGTGCAGCATGAATCGCTGTCTTAGTTTGGGGAGTTGCCTAGGACGCCTCAGGGTGTCTGGGCAGAGGGGGCACTACTCATGGGACAGGCAATCAAAGTTGGGAAGGTTTGGGAAGGAGGATGAGTTGGCTTTTATTCCTGAGGAGTGTAAAGTATCTGCTGCTGCTGCTGCGAAGTCACTTCAGTCATGTCCGACTCTGTGCGACCCCATAGACGGCAGCCCACCAGGCTCCCCCATCCCTGGGATTCTCCAGGCAAGAATACTGGAGTGGGTTGCCATTTCCTTCTCCAATGCATGAAAGTGAAAAGTCAAAGTGAAGTTGCTCAGTTGTGTCCGACTCTTAGCGACCCCATGGACTGCAGCCCACCAGGCTCCTCTGTCCATGGGATTTTCCAGGCAACAGTACTGGAGTGGGGTGCCATTGCCCTCTCCATTGGATGTGTAGGGGCAGTCGGTATTTTGGTCTGGATTAAACATTCAGCTTTGGGATCATCAGCATGTAGCTGGAAATTGCAGGCAAGGGGGTTCACAGGAAATATGTGCGGTGAAGATGGGCCGAGGGCACTGGGGAGATGCCGGCCTATAGAGGGGAGCTGAGAGGGGTCTGAGAGGAGCGGTGGTGTGACAGGAGACAGAGCTGCAGCATGGAAGATGTGATGGGAGGTCAGGAAGTCCCCAGCAGGTCACTGGTGGTGTGTCAAGGGCACATTATGTGAAACAGGAAGTGCAGGGTTATTTGTGTATGGAGGAGGAAGCGGGAAGCCAGGCAGTAGAAATGGATGGTGGAGACATCTCTTGGGTGAAACTTCACTGGAAAGGTGGGCCAAGAATGTGGGACTTAGAAGGTGCTGCTAAGAGGTATTGTCCGTGATACGCTGGTAAACTGTAAAAAAACAGTTCTCCAGGGAAGAAAGTCCTGGTGTGTTGCCTTTGCTGATTTCTGTGATGTAAATTCATGACCGATTTCAGGCTACCAATAGGACATCACTGACTGTGAGGTTGGGAAGAAGCACCCCAGGACACAGAATCTCCTTCACATACAGATGCAGTGGACACGTAGAGTACAGGCAGTGGTAAAATGGAGTAAAAAATTAGATAGTGGTGAGTTTTGAGTATGAATTGCCTTTGTTTTAAAATTAGTCCTAGGTTTATAAGACAAGTTTTATTTTTTTATTTTATTTATTTGCCACATGGCTTGTGGGTTTGCGGGATCTTAGTTCTCTGACCAGGGATTGAACCTGTGCCCTCAGCAGTGAAAGCATGGAGTCCTAACAACTCGACCACCAGGGAATTCCCTATATGACTTAATTTTTAATAATATTTGTAGCTAACAATTGACATGCAGAGTTCCTGAAGATTTAAGCATTGCTAAGTCACTTCAGTCATGTCTGACTCTGTGTGACCCCATAGATGGCAGCCCACCAGGCTCTGCCATCCCTGGGATTCTCCAGGCAAGAACACTGGAGTGGGTTGCCATTTCCTTCTCCAATGCATGAAAGTGAAAAGTGAAAGTGAAGTCGCCCAGTCAAGTCTGACTCTTAGCGACCCCACGGACTGCAGCCCATCAGGCTCCTCCATCCATGGGATTTTCCAGGCAAGAATACTGGAGTGGGGTGCCATTGCCTCCTCCGAGATTTAAGCATGGGCTTCCATGAATCAGTATGAACCAGCTCCAGCACAGCACAGGTTTTGTTTTACTTTTGGAGGGGAAGGTTTGATTGTGTCTGCATGCTAATAGGAAGGAGCCAAGTGGATAATGAAAGATGAGTTATATATGAGAGAAAGGGGAGAGCTGGTGATCAGGGGCTCCCGGTACCTGGATGCAGATTGGATCCAGAGTGTAAAGGAAAGTGGTGGCCATTTAGGCATGAGGGAGGAAGTCAAGGATGGCATGAGTGTAAATGTAGAGGCAAGAGTGATGGCTGGAAGAGGACAGAGTTCTTGATTGATGGCTCCAATTTCTCTGTGAAGCAGGAGTAAAGTATTGAAGGAGTCTGCAGGGTAAGAGCCTTGAGGAGAGAAATGAAGGTGGGAGACATATGCTCTCGAGAGTGGGAGAAGTGGTTGACAAGGGAAACTCGAAAAGATGCCCTATACTGTGAAGATCCAGCAGAGATTGGAAGATTTCAATACAGTGGAGCCAGTCTCCAAGATCATGGGATATTCTCATGCAATCAGCCCTAGGGGGTGGGTGTGGAGATGGTAAAGGGTTGGACTGAACAGTTCTGCAGGATGTGTGGTGCAGGACAAAGTGGTAAAGTCAGAGGATGGAGACGTGATGGAATGTGAGTTCCAGGCAGATCGGGGGAAACCAGGAGAACAGGTAGCAGCTGATGGCAAGAGTAGACTTGGTGCTGAGCACACTGGCCGCTGAACTGGGATCGGTGAGGTCTTTCTTCCTGGGGCAGCTGTGACTGTCCGTTGTTCCCTGAGGGCTGCTCTCGCAAACATGCTCTCTGGATCTTTCATTCACAGCTCACAGTTCACTGCGCTTTCGAGGGCTCTGGACCCAAGGCGGGACCTCCATCGTGGGCTTGCCGCACCACCACATGGGATTCCCCCAGCACACCTTTCCTGGGAGGCACACTTTTCCTTGTGAGCCTCCTGGGGGCACGAGTCATTGCACAGTCACAGCTCGGTGACCCAGGAAGACGGTCTTTCCTCGCAGGTGCCCCTGGCTGTGGAGACATCCAGCTTGCACAGACTTCGGGATTTGAGAAGAGGCTCCAGCACCTTGCAGGGCAGCAGGAGCTGATTCAACGAAGCCCCAAACAAACGATATGTGGCTAATAGGAGATGGAATAAATAGGAGATATGCCTTTTGGGACAGTGTCAGAAGTTTGGATATCTGTTTTTTAAGTCAATGTGGCAGAGATCCAAAGAGCTCCTGGACAAGGAGCTGGAAGACTGTGGAAGGTTATGTGGCTGTTAGTCTTCAGGATTTCGGTACAATGGCACCTTCCGCCAAACGCAATGTTCTCGTTATTCCAGGTGGCTGATTGCCAAGCCACCAGCCCTCCATCAGCTCAATCTGTCAGCTTCCTGCTTGGGAAGGATATGCTAATGACATGCAAATGACCCCGCGGAGTGAGGCGCTCCGCTATCATTCATCCAGTAACCACAGCTACCGCAATATATGGCCATGAAGTATTAGACCCGGTTATTTATATAATAATATAATACAGGTTTGTCTATGACACTGTTGTTTTAATCTATAATTATATAATCTTGCTCGAGTCCTGTAATGCCGTAATGTAATGTAATTATCATGCGCCATACATTTCACTCATTATCGATAGAAGAGCAATTTGTACCATTAGTGGTTCCTGGGGAACAAAGCGTCTTCATGTCTGTCCCTGTTCCCCTGACCCTCCTGTCACCCAGAAGTTTCCATCATTGCCACTGTGTGGCACAGAAATTGACCAAAGGAGATCCAGCTCTGTTCCCTGGGAAGCCGTGGGCATCCCTCCATGCACCCTCCTCCCAGGGGTCTTCAGGTCTGCATCCTGTCCCAACAAGGACAGTTGACAGATACCAGTGGGCTGGGGAAGGGGCTCAGGGCACCATGCCCTGGACTGCTCCTCAATCTCCAGGGGTCCCAGGGGAGTCTTGCTCCTTCTGTGCCCCAGCTGATGTTTCATAGCAGAACAAAGGCTGAGCCAGCCACCAAGGCGGTCTGATATCGGCTGCTCCCGAGCATTGGAGCACTGCTCCTGGGCCCAATGGGAGTGGAGCCTGTCCCCACTCTTGGTGCATTTGATCCTTGAACAAATCCCTGTATTTATCAACAAGTATAAGTTTGCAAAATGAGTAATCAGCGTCTTAGGAGATTAAAAATAGCTGACAAAAGCAAGACAGGATGACAGATCTAGCTCAGTTTACTCCTACATAGAAAATGTCTCCTTTTCATGTGTTTATAGTGGATGACAAATGACTGGAAGCTGGTGCTTCCAGAAAGCTTGGGGCTTGACGGGCGTGCAGTGGGTCCCACAGAAGGCTGTCAGCACCAGGGCTGACCCAGGTTCAACAGCAGTATTAATATCTTCATAATCACACAGGGATTCCCCATTATCTCCAAATCAATATGACAATTAAATGTTACTGAGCCATCTCTGGGCTCCACTTGGGGGAGTTAAAAGCCCACAGTGAACAGCCAGAGCCTGTGTCACTCTGAATCCATTTCTGCTGTAACATTTGTCAAATGTCCAATTAGCCACCGAGGGGAAAAAGACAAATTGAGGGGTATGTGTGTCTCCACAAGCAATACGCTGTCACAGGGGGGAAGCTGTGCTTTCTGTGGGAGTCGATGTGGTAGGCCAGGGTGGTGGGCTAGGCTGTGGGATCCTGTGAGCGTGCTCAGTCGTGTCCAACTCTTTGCAACCCTTTGGACTGTAGCCCTTAGGCTCCTCTGTCCATGGGATTCTCCAAGCAAGAATACTGGAGTGGGTTGCCATGCCCTCCTCCAGGGGAATCTTCCTGACTAAAGGATCAAACCCAAGTCTCCTGAGGCTCTTGCATTGCAGGCAGATTCGTTACCTGCTGAGCCATTTTAGAAGCCCCTAGGGTGTGGGAAGAACATGGGAAAAGGACTCCAGTAATCTTAGCTGTGACCCACCCTGGGTTGAAACTGGAGGCCAGCTCAGACTAACTTGCCACTCTCTGGGTCACTAGATCCTGGGAAAGCAGGTCTGCACCGCTGACTGCTGCTGACTCACAAAGCTGTTGGAGCTCTTCCTGCAGCTTCTCTCCAAGGTATCTGTTGCTCAAAGGCAAAGACTGTTTCTACCCAGAAAACTGCCCTTCTTCAGCCTCTGGCCCTCCAGATCCCTGTTCTAGGTGAGGCCAGATTTGAGGACTGTCATGAAGAAGCCAGCCCAGGACTTCCAGCAGAGGGCAGGCTTTATACACACAATTTCCATAGAGAGTTCTAGAGAATTGGCCAGGCCTGTGTGCAGTGACCCTTTCCTGTGTTATTACTACAAGCAGATTTCTCAGGATGTGTGGGATAGAGGGAGGAAGGGAGTGTCCCTGGGGTGTCACCTCTGCTTGGTAGGGACATGACGGTCACATTTGGATGATGGCTCCAGCTTAGCCCTGCATGCATGCTCAGTCATGTCTGACTGTTTGTGACCCTATGGACGGTAGCCCACCAGGCTCCTCTGTCCATAGCATTCTCCAGGCAAGAACACTGGAGTGGCTTGCCATGCCCTCCTCCAGGGGATCTTCCTGATCCGGAGACTGAACTCGCATCTGCCTGCATCTCCTGCAGACAGGAGATTGTGTGCTATAGGCAGATTGTTTACCCACTGAGCCACCTGGGAAGCCCCTCGCTTAGCCCGACATCCAAGCACATCTCTGGGCTGCTGCTTCCAGTCCTAGTAAGCTCCCTAATTGCCTGGTCAGGACAGCAGCAGGCTCACCCTGAGCTTTTTCACCACTGGATCTCATGCCTCCAGCTTGTCTGTCCCCCTGATTGGGACAAGAGTGCCCCGTCTCGGTGACTGGGCAGTTTGTCACTCTTCCTGCTTCCACCCCACCATCCCGATTCTTCTCCCTCTGCTGGGCAGGAAGAGCCTGGACGATGGGCTTTAAATGTCCTGCCTCCAGTGGGTCTTAATTGGGTAGGGGTTGAGGAGGAAAAGCAATGGGCTTTATAACTCTTGGGGGACATTAGAGGGTGCCCCTGTCATGACCGTGGCCTCATTACCTCTCCACGTGGTCCACGTTGCCTGCCACGCCGAGTCCCCCGAGGGTGTAAATCTTCCCGTCGTATACAAGGCTGTTGTGCCGACAGCGGGGGACCGTCATCCTGGAGACGAGGTTCCAGTTATCGAGCAGGGACATGTAGCACCAGACATCGGCCAGCGTCACCCCTGATTCCATCCCACCTGTGGACAGTATGGGAGGGAGGTCCAGAGAGTGGGCAGGGAGTGAGGAAAGGCCCACGGCCGGGAGGCCCAGCCCCAGGGGCAGGAGGAGGCTTCACGTGCAAAGTAGACACTTCTGGGCCTTGTGTCTTCCTTAGCCATGGTGTGGGGAGAGGACCCCCAGGGAAGTCTGTGCCCTGTGCCCAGCCCAGCCCTGAGGGGGCCTCACCTGAGAGGTAGATGTTGTCCCCGGCACTCACTACACTGAAGAACTCGCGGTCATAGAAAGGCAGTGAGGCCAGCGGGTACCACTTGTTGTTCTGTGGGTTCCAGCAGGTGACAGCCACCAGCGAGCGCTGGGTCATCCCCACCATCTGACGGCCCCCCACCAAAACGATGACCTCGGCCACACCTGCAGGGACACGGAGGGGCACCCTTGGGATAGCCTGACGCGGTGTCAGCATCTGTGCCTGTTGCCTCCTGGGGGGACCCACCCAGAGTCGGGCTGACGACAGGGCACCTGCCTTGGGGGTTTGGGGCAGGTCCTGCCATACCTGCGGAGAGGCGGGGCCGTGTTCGGGGCGTCTGCATCTCCTGGCGGGCGTGGGGCAGCATGTGGTAGCGTTTGGCCTCGTTGACCAGGTCCCGACATGCTTCTGACGACTTGATCAGCTCCTCGTTGTCCACCACATTGAGCAGGTAGCTGGGGTGAATGAACGGGAGGCGGACCACCGCCAGCAGCTCCGCTGCGTACTGCGGGTTCAAGGAGACACGGGATCTTCTTAGATCATAAGGTGGCACCGCCTCATGTGAGTGGTAATGAGAAGGGAGAAAGGAGGGATGTGGGGCTGAGCGCAGGGATAATTCTCATCTGCATTTGGCTTGGGAGTGCTGATCCTGCTCACCCCAGCTGAGATAGAGATCATGGGAGCTCCCAGCAGCAGGAGGCAAGAAGGGAACCCAGGGAGAGGTCTCCGTGCTGGGGCTGACCCTGGGGTGGACCACCCTTTGGTCTCTTGAGCACCTTCTTCCTGCCTCTTCCTCCCAGGTCTCGGGCCTCTGTTTCATACCAGGCTACAGGGGACCGAATGAGGATTGTGATCCTCAAAAAGGTGTGCGTGGGGGCAGAAACTAGGGACGGGTGGGAGGGCCCGAGAGAGCTGATTGTGATCGTTAAACTTGGAAGTCATGGCCATTCCAACCTGTGCCTCCCCCCCTTACCAGCAAACCCCTGGAGTGGCACCCCATTGGACCCCACCCCTGAACTGAAGGCTTTTCGCTGACTGATTTGAATCCCCCTCTTGTCTGGCAAACTCTTTGCTTGTCGCTGTGGTTTCAACAAACAAGTATTGGTGACCACTCTATGCCATTCACTGAGTGTGTTTTTGGGGGTGCAAAGGCCAGTATGACCCCGTCTCTGACCTCTAGGTGTACACAGTTTCATGGCGGGGAGAGGATCCATCACATCAAAGGACTCTTCCCAAAGAAGAGTCTAGTGAGGGGTGGCGGGGATGTGGGAGAGGAGGCTCTCCAGAGTGGGTGATGTCTGAGCCTGCTGTGGAAGGATTGCTGACTTCTCCAGGCCTAAGGTAAAGGAGAGGGAGGCCATTCAAAGCACACACAGAGGCACTGGAGTCTGAGAGAGCATGGTGGTGCATTTAGAGAGACCTTTGGAGCTTACTGGGACTCCCCTGGTGCCTCAGCAGTAAAGAATCCACCTGCAATGCAGGACATGTGAGTTCGATCCCTGGGTCTGGAAGATCTCCTGGAGGAGGGCATGGCAACCCACTCTAGTATTCTTGCCTGGAAAATCCCATGGACAGAGGAGCCTGGCAGGCTACAGTCCATAAGTGTCTAGCAGAGTCAGACACGACTAAAGCAACTCAGCACACACATGGAGTTTTTTCTTGTTGGATGCAGAAGGCTTCCGTTGAGGGGTTGGGTAGCAGACAGGAAGAAATAAGACTGGAGAGGTGAGCTGGGTTCTGGCCTCTGCTGACCTCAGTCTTGGCTTGCTAAGGGCTGTGTAGTGCTTCCTGCAGAGTGGATGAGGGCACTCATGAGGAGTTTATTTTTTTTAATTTTAAAAAATTTTATTAAAAATTTTTTTTTGGCCACACTGCTTGGCATGTGGGATCTTAGTTCTCGGATGAGGGATAGCCCTGCATCTCCTGCAGTGGAAACGTGGAGTCCCAACCGCTGGATCATTAGGGGATTCCCTCATGGGGATTTTAAACTGAGAAACCACAGGACCAAACATGTTCCTAGGAAGACCAGCAGGCTGCAGGGATGGGAATGAATTCGGAAGGAGGAGACTGAAGGCAGGGAACCCTCTCAGGAGACAACTGTGGTCATCCTGGCGAGATCAGGGGGCCTGAAGAGAGAGAACTTGGCCCTCATAAGAGGAGGCAACCATGGCAGCAATGTGTGGCCACATGGAGGTGGAAGGCGTGGGAGGACTCGGCTTCTGCTGTGGTTAGTGGTCAGAACTACAATAAGGAACCCAAGAAGATGGGTAGGTCTGGGGGTTTATGAATGAGAAGGGCTTGGGAGACACTGGCTGGAGGGGTCCTGTAGACAATCAAAGGCAGAGGTCTGGGCTGGAGGCAGATCTGGGGGTTGTGGTAGATGGTGGTGGTCACTATTACAGCAGCCTAACTTGACTTCCTTCCTCTGAAAATGAATCTTGCTCCATCCCCGCCTGGTAGGTCAGAGGACCGCCTTCTCCTGGCCCAGTGGCAGGGGCAGGCCGTCTCTGCGTCCTGTGTACACTTGATGCTGTGGATCCAGTCCCTGCCCCATCTCTCCTTCCCTTGTGCCTCTTATTGCTCCATGTGCAGCAAAGTAGCCCTGTCATCTGTCACTCAGCTGCCTCAGCTCTTGCTGGGCTCCCGTCCCCCTGCCCCATTTTCCCATCCATGTTTTCTGGGTGGACTCTGAGCTCTCCTAAGAGTCACCTGTGTGTCTGCACTAACTGTGGGGGGCTCCTAGCACTTTAGAATCCAGGCAGTCCAGCCCAAAGCAAGGATCCCAAATTCATTCCCATCCCTGCAGCCCGCTGGTCTTCCTAGGAATGTTTGTTCCTGTGGTTTCTCTGTTTAAAACCCCCATGAAGGAATTCCCTAGTCAGCTGGAGATCCCTGGGGCTGTGCTTGACCTCCTGCGACTCAGAGGCTTTCTTCTGCTCTGGACTCTGGCTCTCATTTCCTCTAGCTGTCCCTTCCAAGGGACTTGCCTTCCCTCCTGACAGGTGAACGTTGGTTCCCCAGCTCCAGCCTGGTTTCCACTCAGTCCAGGTGCTCCCTCCCCTCTCAACTGCCAGAGCCTGGCTGGGACTCCTGCTGCTGCGTTTGAGGGAGCCCTTCTCTCCGCAGGGCCCTGGTGATGCCCCCTTGACCCTGTGGACTCTCGGTCAGCTTGGGTCTCCTGCAGGTACAATGCCAGCCCTCGAGAATCCTCTGGTGCCTGATTTCTCTTCTCTCATCCACCTTTACCCCTCTGCACCGTGTGAGCTGGTCTGGCCTCCCTCTGCAAGGCCCGCCAGTTCTCGCATGCTCCCACTGCCGGTTAGACCAGGTGGTCCCAACTCCCTGCTCAAGACCCCCTCCCTCACCAAAAGGCAGAGGGGTGGGAACCGGGGCAGGTGGGTTGGGCCCTACCTGCGCACGGGACACGGGGTCCTTCTTGATCCACTTGATGACGGTCTCGTACACTAGCTCCTCGGCCTTGGTGTTGAGGCTGTCATTGGAGATGTAGGCGATGAAGTCGTCCTTGGAGATGCTGAGGATCTCCTCCTGGGCCGCCACCTCGGGGAAGATCTGCAGCGCGAAGGCCTTGGCCATGTGGTAGAGCTCGCTGCACTGCATGGCCTCGGCCATGGCCAGCACCCCCAGGCAGTTGCTGGCCGTCAGCTGCTTCTCTGGGGGCAGGAGCACAGGACAGCACCGCTGACCGCAGGGGAGGGGTCCCCGCCCGTGCTCATCGCCCGGCTCTCCGGACCCCTCTCTGAGCCCATGTCCTTGTGACCTGCCTTCAGCAGAGTCCCCATAAGCCCATTTCCTGTGTCCCTGGAACTTCACACCCATTTTCTGCATTTTCCTCTGCCCTGTCTCAAACTGACTTTCCTGAGGCCTCCCTCAGCAGAAGGATGGAGACTGAAGTACGGGGTGTCAGCACCAGGCTTACAGCTTCCTCACTGCCAGGGCATGAAGGAGGCCTGGGCTGGGGGCAGGGGTC
Source organism: Budorcas taxicolor (assembly GCF_023091745.1). Classification (NCBI taxonomy): domain Eukaryota; kingdom Metazoa; phylum Chordata; class Mammalia; order Artiodactyla; family Bovidae; genus Budorcas; species Budorcas taxicolor. The sequence goes on from NC_068920.1 coordinate 134,712,085, forward strand.
ACACTGAGGCTTAGGGTGTCTTCCGTAACTGTGACAGACAAGTCTGGGGTCACAGACTTCTACTTCAGCGTCATGACAGCAGGAATACCCCACATAAGCCCACCCACCATCTCCCACAGGAACTCGGCCTCACCCAACCTGACCTCCAGACCTGGGGTCAGTCTGGCCAGGGCTCCTGAGATCTGACTAATGGTGATTCTAATCTAGACATGGCTGGGTCCCAGGAGGCCCTTCACCTTTGTGGACTTAACTCTAGAGTCATAGTTCCTGACTCTTCTAAATGGTCCATTGCCTCAAAGTCACATCTTAGGCCTCTGGCCATCCCCTGACCTGCCCCCACCCCCATCTCTCTCACTCCACGCCCAGGCTGGTTCTGGTGACTCCCATCTCTGCTCTTCCCTCTCCCTGCTCTCACCCAGACTGGGCAGCTCCAAAGTGTAAAGTGAGCATGTTCCCTGGGTTGAGGCCTTGATGGAAGCAACTTGGTTTAGTGTTTAGATAACAGGGCTGTGCAGCCAGGGCACGGGGCTCCCATGAACAGACCATTCACACAGGCCTCTCAGCCCATTTGTTCTCACAGGACTGCCTGGGGGGCCCAGCATGGCACCTCTGGCCCCCGGGGGAGCAAGGCAGAGAACCCCTCTGTCCACCAGTGAGCAAAGGCCTCTGCCCACATTTATCCGAATGATCGTCTTAAATCTGCTGGGAAAGCCAGCTGCAGCCCCAGTCGACCTGGCTGGGCATGCACTCAGCCCCCACTCGGTCCTTGAATGTTTCGTTCATTGGTGCTGCTCCCTGTGGCTCACCGAGAAACGACACGCAGACTTTGCAGAAGGTGTGGAACTGGAACTTGCTGGCCGCCTCCAGCAGGGTCTTGGCGTTGGCTGAGTCGATGACCAGGGAGCCCGTGTACACAAACTCCAGTAGCAGCTCCAGGACGTCGGCCTGCAGGTTGGACAGGACCAGTTCCAGCTTCTCCCGGCCGCACTGGCTGCCGTCTTGCACCGACCTAGGCACAGAGACCAGGGTGTCCTTACCTGCCAGCCCGCGGCCAGGGCGCCGCCTCCTCACAGGGCTGGGTCTCCCTGCACACCTCGCTCACAGCCCTTCATTTTAGGACTCAAGGGACACGGCGAATGACACACCTGAACCTAGCGACCTGACACGGGATCTGAAAGAGAAGAGTCTGACCAGAGACGCCCAGAAGAACAGAAAACCCTGCTTATCACTACTCGGCATGTCCATGCAAAAAAAAGATGCAAATCAAAAAGCATGAGCTGTGGATGGGGACGAGGACTAGGACTGGCCTCAAAGGGAAACAATACGGTTCGGCTCTGCTGCTGGCCCCGGCATCTCCGCCAAACACGGTCAGCAGGCCCGGGGCCCCAGGGGCCTGGTCTGCCTCGGATGGGAGAGTCTCCAGAATGACTGAGGCTCTCGACCGGCCGTGATCACAGCCGACCCCTTGATCACCCCAAAGACTGAGGACCCCAAGCCGCCCTGGAACCCCAACTCCCACCCCACCTCTTTCCCCAAAAGCATATTGTTTCCTTTTAGGCATGGAAAGGAAGCCCTTCATGACATTGCTTTGAAACTGAGGACGAGACGAGATAGACAGACAGAATGGTTAGAGCCGGGAGGAGGGGAAGGGAACAACCAAGGACTTCCGCCACAGACAGCCAGCAGCCATGACCTAGGACCTGGCCCGGGGCGGGGCCCTCCTGCCACATGGAACACGGGGTCAGAGGTCAGAGTGGCCTGCGTGTAGAGTGTGCATCGGGCTTGTGAACTGGGGGGAGCGGGGGAGGGACACAAATATATAAATATGTTTATATCTGGTGTCTACAGAAATACAAAACCATTGCAAAGGCTCCTAAGGCTTGGCAGCCGCGCCCTAAAGCTGGACCTGGAAGGAAACAGATAAGATGAAGCAAAAATAACACCAATTGAGAAGTGACCAGGAGGAGAAACACCCAGAATGTTAAGTCAGGAGGCAGGGTTATCAGAAGTGAATCGGCTTGGCACCCGGTCTTGGCTGCTCTGACCTGTCCTGGTTCCCACACTGAGCCTGGTCCTGCCCGGGGCTGTGTTCAGCCATGTGACTGGGAAATGACCGCTGTGTTCTCCCTGTCCCTCACCCCACCCTGAGGAGGCCAGGGGCCCAGACTCTTGTGACAGGTCCCTTGGATGCCCCTGCGGCTGGCAGTGGGGGTGTGGAGGTGTTGGGCAAGCAAGCAGGCTAGCCCCAGAGAGGCCAACTCCTGTATGAGCTGGGCGTAAGGGAACCTGGGTGCCTCAGCTCTGCCACCTGCAGCCAGGCAGCCTTGGCCTCTCTGGCCCTCAGGCTCCTCTTCTGCAAAACAAGAAGACTGGACTGGATGAGGTCTAGAGTCCTGTGGAGCATTTCTGTGATAGAGGCTGGAAAATGCCTTCCCAAGAGACTCTGCTCTACATGACAGAAATGCCACCATTAGCACAACATTCTCTCTGGTTAGGCACTGGCCTCACAGGGCCTTTACAACACAAATATGACCTGGCGGGGAGCAGGTGAAGCTGTGAGTCTGCATCCGGGCCCCCATCCCATGTTACCGCGCTGATCCCTCTCCAGGAGCCTGAAGGGTCTGTTCTGCCACAAGTCCTGGGCAGGCCCAGAAAGCTGAGTGGGAAGGTGTAGGCTAGACAGAGCGTCTGAGCAGAGCCCCTTCTCAAGCCCATAGATACACACAGTTTCTGTGAGTTTTAAAGTGTCTTAACACACCTAGTCTTCAGCTGTCAGGATGGATTTCCATGCTTGGGTGACTTTGTTAAGTATAAAAATGGTTTATTATGGAATCACTTGAAACCACAGCCATTCTGAGCGCCCCAGGCCTCAGGAGCTATCTGGTCAACCTCTTACTCTACTCTGCTTTCATTCCTACCTGCCACTTTCTGCCCCCCACCACCCCCACCACCGTCCTTCATGCTCTGGGGAGGTCATGCTGGGCCACAGCCAGGGCAGGGCTCATGAGGCCAAAGTAGGGCTGCTCCCCTTCTCCCAAGGCTCCCAGCCCCTGCTGCCTAGCTCCATCTGGCCAGCTTTCCTGTCTCCCTGCAAACTCTCAGCACAAAATCAGAGAGGAGCTGAGGTGGGACTTTAGGAGGTACACACACGCGTGCACACACATGCTTTGACATGCATGTGACCCGTGACCCTGAGGACCATGGAGTCACCCCGTGGGGAGGGGTGTTGGGCAGATGGAAGGCCAGTGGAGCCCACGGCCCCAGGTGACGGGTCTGGTGGGACCTGTGTTGTTAAACTTGTGGGGAGATGCTTGTCTTGCCCGGAGTCTGAGCCAAGGATAGGTCCTGGGGACATGGTGCTGCCTCATGGCCGAGGAGCCAAGGGTTGCCCAGAGGGGCACAGCGGGATGTTGACCATGGCAGGGGCTGTCCAAGGACTGCTGCTCCTGCGATGCTCAGCTGGGGCTCTGTTCCCCCACATCCCCCACTCCCCCACTACTGGGGCCACCTATGGAGGGGAGTCAGCCACTGAGCAAAGGATCTGTGGGGAGTGGCTGGAGGTCCCTGGGGCCAGATGCCAGATGTTGTGAGCTGAACAACCATTCCCCCTGGCCACAGAGGAGCACATGGGGATGTTATGGAGGCTTTTTTGGGTGGTGGAGTTCAAGATCTGGAGGAGGCGAGGCCCCTGACAGTGAGGCCTCCTGCAGCTCCCTTGCACAGCAGGTTCATAGTCCACACTGGCATTCCTGGGTGGCCCAGGCAGCTGTGGGGACAGAGGGAGGCAAGTGGTCACTCTCCTTCCCTGACCATCAGACTATCTTGGGACAGGACCTCTGTGCTCCGTCGGCCTCTTCCCTCTGAGCAAGGAGCCCCTGGGAGGCATTACCCTTGAAGGGTGGTCCTGATCACCAGTGGGGAGCTGTCTCCTCCCTTGATGACAGTTCTGTCCCTGTCCTAAGCTGGCTCGTGGGCTCTGAGAGTCCCATTCCCCTCAGCCCCACAGAGTATCTGGGGAGCTGCTGGATAATCGGGGTCATGATGTGACCTTGGAGAGAAGGGCAGCAGGGCAGGAATGACAGCCTTGGCAGGGTGGGGCTGTGGCCTGACACTGGGGGCAGGAGCATGGGAGTGAGAGGTAGGCTGGAGATGTCCAGTGCACACAGGGCCCACAGGTTCTCTCAGGAGACTAAAACTTCCTGGGGTCACCTCCTCCCAATCAGGGGTATGTCCCCAGCATATGGGACGTAGGCTCTGCTCGACAGGTCTGGCAGATCTTGGCAGATGTGTTGGGAATGGCTTACCCCAGTGTTAGGATTTTTGTGACCCCACCATTAGCAATTCACACTTGCGGGATAAGAACTGCCCTCTTCAGAATTCAGGACAGAATCTAATCCACCCCCACACACCTCAGAGATCAGATGCATTCACTCTGCAAGCTGGATCTGGAACTGTTGGGGCAGTGGGGAGTGGGGGTAAACGTGCAGCAGGGATGAATGTGGATGGCACCCTGCTTCACTCAGGAGGGTGACCCTACCCAGGACTTGGGATGTGTGATTCTCTCTCTCTCTTCTGCTCTGTTCTCCCAAGAAAGGGTTAGCCTGCCACCCACAAATGCCCAGCTTCTCAGGGAAGGAGAGAGAAAGGCACATGGCTAGACTACTGCATTAACTCTACAGGGCTCCCCTGCATGCCAGGTCTGTGCCACTCAATTACAGAGATCCTTTTAGGTCCCCCCTGGAGAGGGGGCTGGAGTGAGAAGTCCAGCGTCTACACATGGGGCTTGTGAAAATCAACCTGCAGAAAATTTGTCCATCTGTTTTCATTTACTATGAAAAGAGGATAGAGCTCAAATGTGCTGGTGGCTCCAGCAGGCTTAGTGAGAGGAGAGAGAAGGTAGAATGCCAGGTCTCTGTCCCATTTGGTGAGATGCAGGGGCAATGCTCCTTTGGGGCTAGGTGTTGTCTCCCACACTTGTGGCAGGCAGGCAGGGCCCCTGCTGTCTCTAAAGAAGAACAGACCGGTCCCCTCTGAAGGGGCCTGCAGCCCACCAGGCCAGGGAGTGCAGCCAGTGCCCCTATTGGCACTAATGGGGGACCAATGGTCCCCCAGAGCTCCTTGGCTCCTGGGGGAAAAGTGAAGGGACTTCTTCATGAAAGGCAGACCTCAGTCCTGCTCACTGGGGTTGAGAAGTGACCCTTGACTCAGAAGCCTGCCTCCCCAGGACCCCACTAGGTCTTGTTCAGTCGCCAAGTCATGTCTGACCCTTTGCGATCCCATGGACTGCAGGACGCCAAGCTTCCCTGTCCCTCACCATCTCCCGGAGTTTGACCAAGTTTATGTCTAGGTCTAGTCTGCTCAAAACATCCTCCTTCCTTCCTGATACCTGGCGCTCAGTCCAGTCAGTCCTCTCCATTCAGTCCTGCTGGTGTTCACCCGCCAGCCTGGGTGCAGGTAGGGCTTGGTTGTTACACAGCACTAGGCTTCATGTTATCCAAAGACAGGGCTGCAGCTCCCTTTCCTGCTGGGCTTTCACCTGATTGTCAGGGGGACTCAGAGTAGGCATAGAAGGATGATTCGACAGCCTTGCCATCTTATCCTGGGCTTTGTGCTGAACTTCCCCATGGCCTCATGTGCTCTTTTCCCAGCCCCTCTGAGCCTCCTCCAGCCTTCACTCCAGTGGACACAGCCTCTCCTGGGTACGGGGGAGAGGGCTTGTCTCATCGGGGCAAGGGTTATATCTTTTCTTGGGTGGATTCTGTGGCCAGTTTACAAGCATTTCTAATATATGTGAACACACACACACACAAGCTCTGCGTCCCCTTTTCTTGCACACTTCTACACTGTCAACACTGAGATTTTACTTCCCCCTTCCGTACAAACTTTGTGCAGGAGTAGAAAGGATGGTTTAGTTCTTCCCTGGGTCAGAAAATGGGTGTTCACCCTCTTCCAACAACACAAGAGAAGATTCTACACATGGACATCACCAGATGGTCAACACTGAAATCAGACTGATTATATTCTTTGCAGCCAAAGATGGAGAAGCTCCATACAGTCAGCAAAAACAAGACCAGGAGCTGATTGTGGTTCAGATCCTGAACTCCTTATTGCCAAATTTAGACTTAAATTGAAGAAAGTAGGGAAAAACCATTAGACCATTCAGGTATGACCTAAATCAAATCCCTTATGATTATACAGTGGAAGTGAGAAATAGATTTAAGGGACTAGATCTGATAGAGTGCCTGATGAACTATGGATGGAGGTTCATAACATTGTATAGGAGACAGGGATCAAGACCATACTCATGGGACAGAAATGTGAAAAAGCAAAATGGCTGTCTGAGGAGGCCTTACAAATAGCTGTGAAAAGAAGAGAAGTGAAAAGCAAAGGAGAAAAGGAAAGATATAAGCATCTGAATGCAGAGTTCCAAAGAATAGCAAGGAGAGATAAGAAAGTCTCCCTCAAGATCAATGCAAAGAAATAGAGGAAAACAACAAAATGGGAAAGAATAGAGATCTCTTCAAGAAAATTAGAGATACCACGGGAACATTTTACGCAAAGATGGGCTCGATAAAGGACAGAAATGGTAGGGACCTAACAGAAGCAGAAGATATTAAGACGAGGCGGCAAGAATACACAGGAGAACTGTACAAAAAAGAGCTTCACGACCCAGATAATCACAATGGTGATAACCTAGAGCCAGACATTCTGGAATGTGAAGTCAAGTGGGCCTTAGGAAGCATCACTGAACAAAGCTAGTGGAGGTGATGGAATTCCAGTGGAGCTATCTCAAATCTGAAAGATGATGCTGTGAAAGTGTTGCACTCCATATGCCAGCAAATTTGGAACACTCAGCAGTGGCCACAGGACTGGAAAAGGTCAGTTTTCATTCCAATCCCAAAGAAAGGCAATGCCAAAGAATGCTCAATCTACTGCACAATTGCATACGCTGGTAAAGTAATGCTCAAAATTCTCCAAGCCAGGCTTCAGCAATGATGTTCAAGCTGGTTTTAGAAAAGGCAGAGGAACCAGAGATCAAATTGCCAACATCTGCTGGCTCGTGGAAAAAGGAAGAGAGTTCCAGAAAAACATCTATTTCTGCTTTATTGACTATGCCAAAGCCTTTGACTGTGTGGATCACAATCAACTGTGGAAAATTCTTCAAGAGACGGGAATACCAGACCACCTGACCTGCCTCTTGAGAAACCTATATGCAGATCAGGAAGCAACAGTTAGAACTGGACATGGAACAACAGACTGGTTCCAAACAGGAAAAGGAGTATGTCAAGGCTGTATATTGTCACCCTGCTTATTTAACTTCTATGCAGAGTACATCATGAGAAACGCTGGGCTGGAAGAAGCACAAGCTGGAATCAAGATTGCCAGGAGAAATATCAATAACCTCAGATATGCAGATGACACCACCTTATGGCAGAGGGTGAAGAGGAACTAAAAGGCCTCTTGATGAAAGTGAAAGAGGAGAGTGAAAAAGTTGGCTTAAAGCTCACCATTCAGAAAACGAAGATCATGGCATCTGGTCCCGTCACTTCATGGGAAACAGATGGAGAAACAGTGGAAACAGTGTCAGACTTTATTTTTTTGGGCTCCAAAATCACTGCAGATGGTGACTGCAGCCATGAAATTAAAAGACGCTTACTCCTTGGAAGGAAAGTTATGACCAACCTATTACTTTGCCAACAAAGTTCTGTCTAGTCAAGGCTATGGTTTTTCCAGTGGTCATGTATGGATGTGAAAGTTGGACTGTGAAGAAAGCTGAGCACCGAAGAATTGATCCTTTTGAACTGTGGTGTTGGAGAAGACTCTTGAGAGTCCCTTGGACTGCAAGGAGATACAACCAGTCCATTCTAAAGGAGATCAGTTCTGGGTGTTCATTGGAAGATGCTGAAACTGAACCTCCAGTACTTAGGCCACCTCATGCAAAGATTTGACTCATTGGAAAAGACCCTGATGCTGGGAGGGATTGGGGGCAGGAGGAGAAGGGGATGACAGAGGATGAGATGGCTGGATGGCATCACTGACTCAATGGACATGAGTTTGCGTGAACTCTGGGGGTTGATGATGGACAGGGAGGCCTGGCATGCTGTGATTCGTGGGGTTGCAAAGAGTTGGACACGACTGAGTAACTGAACTGAACTGAAGAGCACGAGGGCCTCAGTTTGAATGCCAGATCTACTGGTTACTTAGAATTCCCTTGCCTCAGTCCCTTCATCTGTAGAATGGGGGCACCTGCTCATCGGGTTCAATGGGGGTGGGGCTTGCAGGGTAACATTAAACATCTCAGCAGGTCTCCCTGTGGGCTGGGTCTCTTGCCCTTGTCAGAGGAAGGACTAGAGTTTGAAACTAAATAAGGGAAGATGAAGGGCAAAAGGCTGCTGCTAGTGGGGGTCGCTGACGGGGCTCTGAGCTGAGAAGGCTGGTCCAGAGGACACTCTGATACGTGGCTGTCCCGCTCCTGGTCCAACTGTCATCTTTATTAACTGCAAGCCTGAACATGACACCCCCAGGTTTAGAACAAGCCCTGTGAGCTGACTCCCGTCTTCCGCACTGCCTCGTCCCCTCCGTCTTCACCTTGCACTTGATGTTGCAGGGATACCTGCTAACCTGTGCTACCATCACCCCCTGCCATCCTGAGGCCCTGAGCTTGTCTGCCTGGCCAATTCCTCTCTGGGTTCAAAACCCAGGCCAGATGCCACCCCTATCCCAGGGGCCGTCTCCAAACTTCCCTCCCTTGTGGAGTCAGGCAATTGGCCTGGGAGCCAGCAACCCTCCTCTGCTGCCTTCACCCTGCGCTCCCAGCCGCACTTTACAGTTTCCTCCTCCCCAGACCGTGGTCTCCCCAAGGGCCAGCGCCCATCTCATCCAGTGGTTCCCTGTACCCAGGAGGGGCTCCTGCTTGCTTGCTGGGTGAAGAGTAGGGAATGACTGGGCTCCCCATGCCTGGTCTGTGGCTCCAGGTGAGGGCGTCGTACTGGAGTTGGGGCTGATGCTGAGATGGGTCCTCAGTGGGTTCAGAGCAAGGACTGCATCACCTGTGCCAGGCTAGAGGCCGGAAGGAGGCCAGCCAGAGCCCCCAGGCCTGGGGTCCCAGACAGCAGAGGGAGGGCCTCTGCCCCTGACAGGGCTTACCTAGGCCCTGGGGAAGGGCAGGGCCAGGGTGTCATGGCCCACAGAAGGCCCCCACACCTCTGTTAGTGCAGCTGTCTGAGAGGAAAGACCCTGCGTGGGGTTTGGCGGGTAGAGCCTTGCTCTCCTGCTGGGTCATTCTGTCTACTGCACACTAAGTCTCGGGGTGACAGACTCAAGGAGGCAGACGTGACATGGCAATGGCAGATGCTCCCTGACCACTAAGAACGTGAGATACTCGAGGATTTTACACGGCCCGGAAGGAAATCATCTTTCTATAGAGTCTGCTTTCCTCCCCCATGAAGGCATCTTCTGGCCTCTGTGGGCAGAAATAGTGATGTGTGCCCATGGTTAGGACGAGGGAATTTTTTTTTCTTGGCTGCATCTTGCAGGATCTTAGTTCCCCCACCAGGGGTTGAATCTGGGTCTCCGCAGTAAAAGTGCCAAGTCCTAACCACTAGAAAGTGAAGGTGTTCATTACTTAGTCCTGTTTGACTTGATTAGTTGTGTGTGACTCTTTGCGACTCCTTGGACTATAGCCTCTGCCCGTGGAATTCTCCAGGCAATAATACTGGAGTAGGTTGCCATTCCTTTCTCCAGGGGATCTTCCTGACCCGGGGATCAAAGAACCCAAGTCTCCTGTTTTACAGGCAGATTCTTTACCACCTGAGCCAGATGACCTTGGAATTTTCTGGCATTATGATTTTGAACTGCAGGGCATTTCTGGGTTCTGCTGTGGCCTCCTCTCCTGCTGAGTGACCCTCCTGTACGCTGAAGACTCAGCCCTGTCTCCCCAGACCTCAGATCTCTGGCTGCCTACCAGTCATCTCTACTTGGGTATCTTCAGGCTGCTGAAACTTGACAGGCCAAACACTCAATGCATCACCTCCCCCAGCTCGCCCCTGACCTTGGTCCGTGGACCTGTCTGTCTGTGCTTGCACTCAGGAAGCCCTGCCCATCCCCTCACCATCACCCTGTGAGAGCAGAAAGGAAACCTGAACATTATTTGAACCAACCTCCTGTTTTACAGATGAGAAAACCCTGAGGCCTGAGGGAGAGGACATGACCTGACTGGGGTCACAGGACAGAGTCAGGGGTAGAACCCAGGTCTCCTGGCTCCCAGCTCAGCTCAGCCCCTGCACCCAGCCTTTCTGGTTAGGGTCACTGAGGCCCGTCCTGCAGTTCTCCCATCTGAGAGTGGGCATCTCTGTTCCGCTTACCCTGACGGGCTCCACACCCTCAGAGCGAGCCCAGGGCCCTGGCCTGGAGGTCAGGGCCTGCCATGCCGTCCCACGCCATGCCGTCTCACCCTAGCTCACACTTGTCTCTGGGAGGGCCATCTTCTCATCCCCACTGCTCATGACTGTCTCTGTCCTCAGCTTGTTATTCCAGGCAACCCATCCTTTGCCTGAAACATTTTAAAACATTGTAGAACATTCTTTGCATTCCAGAACATTCCAAGCAACCCATCCTTGGCCTGGAATGTTCTTCTTCCTTCTTTTCGGTCTGTCCAAGAAGCCTTCACTACTTTGGGTTCCCACCTAGCCGTGTCTCTTCTCTGTCGTGTGTGAGCTTCTGGCTTTACATGTATGGTCTCTGACAATAGTCAAAGAGCTCCTGCACTCCCCTCGCCCACATCTTTCTAGCCCAGGGCTGGGCCATCGCTCAGTACCAAGCTGCCCCTGTATCCTGCCTCCTCTGTGCTCTCCAGCGATCTGGAGCAGGGACCAAGGCCGAGGATGCCGGTTCTGCAATCCAGCGGCCGGGTGCCGGCCACTGTCGGTTGAGAATTTGCCAAGAGTGGCCAGCACAAAGACCTCCCTTGGCCCGAAGAAGCCACTGGCTGTGCCCCTTCACCCAGAGCTCGTGCCCCAACCCCTGTGCTCGGTCAGAGAGAATCCAAGCACCAGGGGCGGGCGAGCCAAGCTATCCATGGGACTGGAAGTCACAAAGAGCCTGCCCGTTCCTGCATGGCCGGGGCCAGTGCGGCTGCGCGGGGCTCGCACGCCGGGCAGCTCAGCTCGAAGTGAAAGGACACAACAGATTGGAAAGGAGATGCCGGCCAGTGTGCCATCCTGGAACAAAACACAGTCACTCTGGGGTTAGTTGGCAAGTCCAAACACAGCAGTGGGAAGCAAGCAGAGGTCTGTCCTCCCACTCTGAGCACAGTCCTGGCTCAGCGTCCGCCCCGGAGAGGCTGCAAGGCAAAATGAGCAGCGGCATTAATCTGCTGATGGGTGAGAGAAACAGGAGCGTTACCCTGGGCTGGCCCCCTCGTCTGCTCTCCCTCACTAAGGCGCTAGAAGGTGGCCCCTGACTTCTTTGCAAGGGTATGAAGCAGACAAAGTAAAAAAAAAAAAAAAAAAAAATCAACATAATGGAAAAAAAAAAGATGCTCATGCACCATTAAGACTCATTCAGGTAGAAATAGCCGGGGCAGAGGGTAGGAGGGGAGGGGAGCAAAGGCTGAGAGAGACCGTGTTTAGGACACACCTGGTCTGTGCTCAGAAGGGCTGGCTTAGGCTCAGTGTACAAGTATCGAGACATGCAGCATGAATGAGGCTTTGGCTACAGGTCAGTTCTCCCTGACTTGGGCTGTTGGAAGAGTGGCCCCGTGGGTGCCTCGTGCTCCTCGGTGGGGGACAGTCTGGTCGATGTGCTGTCCTAGCATTAATTCACTGTCGACAGCAGCGGTGATGGTGCTGGGGGCCTGTGCTGGCCCAGTGGGAGCAGTGTGCAGCAGTCCCTTCGAGTGGAGTCTGCAGTCCTCCTAACCTCAGCGAGGGCTCGCGAGCCACTGAGAACGCAGGACCCTCAAGGGTGGGGTGGAATGTTGCCTACTGCTGGCAGAGGCCCCCCACCCCAGGGACCAGCAAAGCTGTGTGGGATGGGCTGGGGACAGTGGCTGCTCTGAGGCTGTGTGTGAGAGGGCACTGGGAGGAGGAGGGGGAGGAGAGATGGCTACTGGCTCTGTGACAGGGAGTCACGCTTCAGGAACCTGTAAGAGAGGGGAGGAGAAAAGCGACACAAAAGCGTCCTACAAAGGAACAGACCCGACCACAGCTGGAAGGAAGGCAAACCTTTGAATCAGGTCCTTGAAATACAAGCTGCAGGAAGCTAGAACATTTTGGTGGACTTCAAACTCTCTGCCTTCAACAACAATTTTCAGGTCTGTAAACGCTTTCGCTCTGCGCTGCTGGTTCAATTCCTTCAACATTTCTGCAGAACAGAGAAGACAGACAGGGCCAGGTTCCCATTAAGAGTTTTTTTTTTTTTATTAAAATTTTTTTTTCAAGAAGTAGAGAAATAGGAAAATACTTGATACTGTTTCTTGGCAAGACTGGCTCAAACACTGACAGTCAAAAGAAGTCACAAACAATGCGTAAACAAGCAGCAACTGGGAGGGGTTACATAATCAAAGGAATAACGGCTTTCAAAAGCAAAAGAAAAAAGAAAAAAAAAGTCCCAAACACAAAACAACAACAAAAAAACCCCAGAAACTAAAAAAACCAAACCCAGACTTGAAAGACTGGGAGAAAAGTTTCCATACCAACAATTGGAAACACAGAGAATACATCATCATAGACAACTGAAAACTGGGATTTAGCTACAGAACAAGTTCTCCAAATGCCAATGAGTGCCGATGTATCTGATACCAAGTAAAGCATGGCATTGTGATGTAAGATGGGCTGGATATGGTTCAAAGGAATAAAAACCACAAAACCTGCAAAAACAGTGTCCCTTACGTTAGATACTCACAGCCATGGCTGGGGCGAGCTTCTTGGGGAGGGGTCCCCAAGAAAGGAGGGGTGGAGTGGGGGCCTGATGAGCACCTCCTTTTCACACTTCCGGGACTGATGTGGGGGTTTGGGGGTGAGGGTGGGGAAGCAAGCCAGGGGCAAGGATAGTCGATACCTCCTCCCACTTCCTGAGTCATCCTCTCAGGACCCCCTCCCCTCACCTGGGTCTTCAGCACAGGAGAGCCTGGCTTGCAGCCCCAGGAGGTTCCAAGAAGTGGCCTTCCAGCCTGACGCACACCTACCTTTGCCTGGTGTCTTGGCCACCTGGGGCCGGCACAGAAAGCGCCCCAGGTGCTTGGGCTCCGAACATGGGCATGTCAGAAGCTTCTCCCAGACCCACTTCAAGGCTCAGAGGAGGGAAGGAGGAGAGCCTGACAACTATCCTGCTTAGTTTATATAAACACTCTCACTTGCAAAGTTAAAGCCTTCAGAGGAGCAACACTCCCACCAGCATTGCCCAGCCTGCCTGCCCCCCCCCGACCCGATCTCCTCCTGGATAGAGCCTGCCTGTAGCTTTCCTGGTTGCTGGACATCAGAGGTCCAGATTCTTGGGCTAGAATGACCTAGACTATTCAGCAGCTGAATGGGAAAGGATGGTCTGCAGAACTGAGCCCCATGCTCTAAGTCCCCCACTGGAACCTCGAGCCCCATGGGTGGGTCTTTGTAGCACCCTGGCTGGTGTTCTGGAATTACCCTCCAGTGGGCCCTGCTCCAGCCTGACCACTCATCTCTGTCCTCCTGGGCCATCATCAACTGCCTGCCAAGATACCTGCCGAGCCCAGCTCCGCTTCTGACACTCCTGTCTGTGGCCAAGGCCCTGTGCTTCCTGAGCCTCTGTTTCTATGTCTGTAAAATGGGGATGGAGGCTCCCTCTGTTCTAGTCCCAGAACTTGGTGAAGATCAGATGCTCACAATCAGGTATGGGCAAGAGTTTGTGGGCTTTGAGGTCAGCCAGACACTTCGAGAGGACACACTGGGAACTCATGGGGTGGGTACTGAGGTGCTCGGGCAATGCCAATTCACTGTCCCTCACCAAACCAACATCACGCTGAGCTGGGGTCACTGCAGGGCACCTACAGGAGCGTGTGTGTACTGGGGAGGGCGTTCATTTGCTGGGGACTCTAGAGGCTCCCATGGGTGTGCTCCAACCTGGAGCAAGGGAAACCAGCAGGGCGCAAAGCCCCAGGTGGAGGGCAAGGGGGACATAGTGAGGTGGATGCAGGGGACAGACACAAGGCCTGGGGAGAGACAGAGATGTGACGGGAGGACAGGAGGGGGTCAGATCTCAAAACCCTGTGAGCCAGCTTAACGCTCTGGGCAAAAGGAAGTCAGCAGGGGTTCTGTGCAGGGGGGTGGCCAGGGTGGATTCCAACGGTCATGGCAGAGGCAGGGTGCAGGGCAAGAAAGCACCCTGTGGAGAGAGAGCTGGGCTTCAGAGCCAGGACTGGGGGAGACCCTGAATTCTCTTATTGGTGTGTGATCTTGAGAAAGTTACCCAGACTCCCCAAAGCTTCCATGTCCCCGTCTGGTGAAGATTAATGGCACTATCCCATGGTCAGCTGTTAGCCCTGTGCTCAGCACATGCTAAACACTCAATGGTGCTAAGTTCGATGTTTTTGTTGATGGTGGTGATCACTCTGCAATCCAAGTGAGAAGTGACAAAGGCCTGAGCTGCAATGGTGACAGAAGGACCAGAAAAAAACACAAGTATTTAGGCCATGGGTGCCCTGGCTCCAGTATTTTGGTCATCTGATGCGAACAGACGACTCACTGGAAAAGTTCCTGATGCTGGGAAAGATCGAGGGCAGAAGAAGAAGGAGTCAGAGGATGAGATGGCTGGACAGCATCAGCGATGCAATGAACACGAACTTGGGCAAACTCCAGGAGATGAGGGACACGGAAGCCTGGCGTGCTGCCGTCTATGGGGGTCTCAAAGAATCGGACATGACTGGGTGCCTGAACAACCACCACGGCCATCAGTTCTGCAGGAACCATAACGGGGTTGGGGGGCATGAAGACCACTTCCCGCTGCTGGGGGGACCTCGGGAAGGGAGAGGGTGATGAATTCAGCTGTGGGGATAAGGTTAGTGCTGTGGGACACCTGGGGAGAGTTGGCAGTGGGGACCTGAATCATACGGCCTGCGGGGGTGGACCCGACTCAGGGAGAACCTGCAGGGTTGGGCTGGGTTAAGGCTGAACTGCTGTGTTCGCATCTCACATTAGCTCCACAAAGGGGCCCCAGCTGAATTCATTCCCAAACTGTGAACCAGATGGATGATGTCACCTTTTGGAGTGAAATCCCATGGGGAGATGGGGTGGGAGGTGTGGGGGGAGAAAGAGCTCTGGGGTGGAATTTCCGGTTCTTGTTCCAGCTTTGCCACTAATTGGCTGGGTGACCCTGGGCCAGTTGCTCCAGCTTTTGGCACTCAGTTCCCCCAAGCACCATGGGCACGTGCTCTGGTGGCCCCACTGGTCACTGCATCGAGAGATGGATACGGCCCAGACGCCTGCTGAGTTAACTGCGCTCAGGCGACGGGGAGAATGCAGGGCTAGCTGCACGGAATGCCATGCTTTCTGGGCCCAAAGCATTCTGATTGTTTTGGAAAATTTTCCTTCAAACTAAGTTCCCAGGGATGATTTCATCTGCAGTCCCAGCCCCAGCAGTGATGCCTGCTCCTCAGGCTGGATCTGAGAGGTGCTTGGAGAGCCAGGTCCTTGGAACTATAGGCGCTTCCTACCCTTGCTTTGTGGAAATCTGGTTTTAATAGCTGGGCAAGATTACTCAGTTTCAGGAGAATTTTTCAATTTATGAAAGGGCTCACTAGGGGAGTCCTTCTCACAGCAGGGCCCCGAGTGCATTGGAAGTATTGATCAGTCAGTACGTGCTTACTGCTGCTGGCTGAGTGCCCAGCTGAAGAGCGGGCATCTGGGGACATGGTGACTGAGGATCCATGGGAGGAAGCCAGCATGGGCTCTGGGCACAAGCTGACCCCCTGCCCACCCTGTCTTGGTAAAGGAAACCCCTTCATGTCCGAGGGGCTTGGAGGCCTGTGAGTTCCTGGAGAAGCCTTCAGACCAGCCACATGGTGCCCAGCTTGGGTGGTCTGCAGGCCTCAGGGCAGAGCCTGCCATGGGGTATGTCTTCAAATTGGATTCTGAGGATGGCAAGCAGAATATGACTCGACTTGTGAAGGAGGACAGGCCTTGACCTCAAGGTTCAGGCTGGCATCAGGAAATTGTTTCCTGGTCTTCTTGGCTTTGAGTGGGGACCCCACGCCCTTGCCTTGACCACCCAAGTGGCTCCCCTGTGCCCTCCATCTTGCCCCTCCTTGGGAAACTCCCTCAGCTCAGACCACCCAGAAGAAAGCACAGGCCCATCCGTTCACTAGGCTTCTCCCTCACTCCTCCCTTCCCCTCCCACCCAGTCCTGCCTCTTTTACCACCCAGAAATCTCTGCACTGATTCACTTCTTGTCCCATTCACATCAGCGCCCTATCGGAGCTGCCATCCTCTCTTACCTGAGCCCCTGCAACAGCCTCCAAGTCTGTCTACTCTTTTCTGACCTGTTCCCCCTCCAAGCCCCCTCCACACAGCAGCCTGACAATCAGCCTCTGCTTAAGTAAAATTTTCATGGCTTAGCCGTGGGAGCCAGACCCTCTGTGATGTCTCCCTGGCCCACACCCAGCTCCTCCCCTCTCCATGAGCCCTTCACTCCCAACCGAAGCCTCAATGAACTCCAGGCAGGTCCCCCTCCATTCTTTACTCGTCTCTTTGCCTCTCTGCTCAGGTCTTTCTTCCTCCCTGCTTCTTTGGGCTAATCATCATTTTATCTTGCAATACCAGTTAAGGCATTATTTTTGTCCCAGGCCTCATTGCCTCTTTCCCCTATTCCCTCCAGATTTCTTGGCCCTCCACTGTCCTTGGCATCCTGTGCTTACTTCTTTAGAGCACAGTATGTGTTGTAATTATTTATTTACCTGGATGTCTCCTGCACAGGATTGTATCTTATCTTCAACACTTAGCACACGGCCTGACATATGTATACAGCCAGTGTGCTAGACTGCAAAAATTCTTTGCAGCCCCTTCCATCAAAGGGTAGAGTTATTTGCCCCACCCTTTGAATCTTGACTGGACTTGTGACTTGTTTCAGACCCGAAAACTTGGTTGAAAGGACCCTCTGTGAGGGTGAGCCACAGCCTCAAGGGGCTTTGCTTATGTTTTTTGGGAATTCACGCCCCCACCACCATTTGATCACTCCTGGGCTACTTTTATTGGAGGATGAGAGAACACGTGCAGCAGAGGTGAGCCCTCGCAGATGAGCCATTTAGACCCGCCAGCCCCTGTCAAGATCAGCTGAGTCTGACCCAGGACACCTGAGCCCAACCCAAACAGCGCTGTGCTTATTGTGCTTAGTCGATCGGTCATGTCTGACCCCTTGCAACTCCATGGACTGTAGCCCTCTGTCCATGGGGATTCTCCAGGCAAGAATACTGGAGTGGGTTGTCCTGCCCTCCTCCCAGGGATCAAATCCAGGTTTCCCGAATTGCAGGTGAATTCTTTACTGTCTGAGCCACCAGGGAAGTGGTTGTTGTTTTAAGGCACTAAATCTTAGAATTATTTGTTATGCAGCAACACACCTAACTGATATGGAGGCATGAATAGATGATGAACTCAAATGCTCAGAGAACTTCCTTTGTGTCCGTTTCTCCTTTGCTGGTTCCATTTGAAGTTCATTCTTTCCACTGTTGTTGTAAAATTACCGTCTTTACCATTTTTAAGTTCAGCCGTGTTAAACACAGTTTATTACTCTACATTATACGTTTACTGTTATATATTATACATTTTACTGCTGTGCAAGTTTTATCTTGCTAAACTGAAATTCTGTACCCCTTAAAAACAACTTCCTGTTCTCCTCTTTCCACATCCTTCTGTCTCTACAAACTTGACTACTGTAGGTATCTCCTATAAATGGAATCGTGCAGTATCTGTCTTTTTGTGGCTGACTTATTTCACTTAGCACAGTGTCCTCAGAGCTCATCCATGTTGTGGCATGTGTGAAAATGTCCTGCCTTTCTGTGGGAAGAACAGACAGTCTTCTTTTCTTCCTTTTTAAATTTTTTTTTTTTTTTTTTTTGACTGTGCCTCTTGGCTTGTGGAATCTTAGTTCCCCAACCAGGTATTGAATCATTGTATGAACTGACCACCTTTTGCTTATCCATCCATCTGTCAGTGGACCTCTGGGTTGCTTCTTTCTTTGAACTGCTGTGAAAGGTACTACTGTGAGGCTAATTCTTTTTTTTTTTTTTTTTTTTTGAAACCAAGCATTTATTTATTTTTAAACTTAAAAAAATAATTAATTTAAGATACCTAGTCACAGACATCTCTAAATTCCTTGTCTCAAACTTCATTTAACTTGATTAGGGTAACCCAGCTCTATGAATCCAGCAGCCAGTGGCATCAGAGAGAAAGGAGACTGCAGACCCTGGGAAGGGTCTGCCTGGGGCTGGAGGCTTTGCTTGTTTGTGTGTGTTTTTTGTAATGGAGGGAGCTTTATTTATTTCTTTAATTTATATGTTGCACTGCACGACTTGTGGGATCTTAGTTCCCTGACCAAGGATTGAACTCAGGCCGTCAGCAGTGAGAGCTTGGAGTCCTAGCCACTGGATCACCAGGGAATTCCCTGGATGCTTTGCTTAGAGGAGAGTGAAGCCACAAACAGAACCAAGATTGGAGATGAAGTTGCAGCCAAACTTCTGCATATTTTTCACCAAACGACACAAGTTATTTGTCAGAGACGAATGGGCTTGTTCCAGCTGGACTGGAAGGGCTGTCTGAGGTGGTAATAAGGAGGAAGAGATGTCAAATATTAAAAGGCAACAAATTTCAGTGGCTTTGCAGTAGAGAAGTCCATTAACTCAGAGCCCCGAGAAAGGTTGTGCAGCCAAATAATTTTTTTCAGAGCTCAAGTAAGAACCCAGCTAGGTGATAAATACACCCAATCCCATTGGTCTTTATGACACATATTTGATAAAGGATCTGAAACAATTATAAACTCAGAGCAGTTGTGAAATATACTGAGAAAGCCCAGCAAAGGCTGTGTCACGCACACCCAGCGGATAATTTATTCAGGAGCAGGAGCCCGACAAATGTTGACACCGTGGGGACAAATGGTGGCTTTACACAAACACAGCCTCCTGCTGCTTCTTTCACAGGCAGTCAGGGAGTGGCTGGGCTGCCAAGCGGGACACTGCTCTTTCACTTCCTCCCTCCCCCACCATCACATATACACATCTCCGCCTTCTTTTACAAAGAAGAACTGGGCTCAGAATCAGTCTTGAGAGCCAGCTGGGCTCCAGCTTCCTGGTAAGATGGAATAAAACCTGTGGGCTGCACGCCCAGCCTGAGTCGGAAGGATAGGCCTTCTCCTGGGGAGTCACGCCATCTTAGCCCCACCATCCCGAGGGCAACCCCTCCCAGGAAACGGGGTTCTCTAGAGAAGGCTTCCTGCCTGACTCACTGTTTTAGCCAGGTTGTCTGGTTGTCCAAATGGAAATTCCTGCCATTTACCTGAAAGGGAACAAAAGCCCTAAGAGCAGTCACCACCTCCCAGCAGCCTGCCTTTTCCAAGTTGTCCAACCCTGGGTGACAGACCTATTTCTCAAGCAGTGACAAAGGCACCCAAGGTCCTTTCTGTCCCTACAGCCCCTGCCCCAAGGCTGCGCGCTAGTGGGTGTTGATTAAGCCTTTACTGGGCAGAATGAAGGTTACCTTCCTGTTGGAACATCCTCATGGCCTCTAAGAAGATGTAAAAATCATCAAAACTTTTCCCCTTAAAATTTCCGGAAGCCCTCCTAAAGCTGACAGGGACATCCCCTTCTCTTCCTCTGTCTCTCAGATTCGAGGACCGACCAGAGGCAGCTGCCAGCCTGGCTGTGGGGGAAGCATGACTGGGAGACTTAGGTCAAGCCACAGAATCACCACTGCCCTGTGACCTTGAGGAAGGGCTCTTTCCTCATCTAGAGACCCACCTAGGCAAGGAATGCCTGATCCCTCATTGCTGAACTCCTCCCAGTGACCCCCAGAGCCTTCTAGGACCTGTTCTTAATCTTTGTTTGTAGCATCACTCTCTTTTATTTATGTTCCCCACACCCCTCAGCTCTCTCTCTGAATTCATGCCCACTATGTCCTGTTCCTTCATTTTGGTTGTTTCTTTCTGCCCCTTTGGCCAAGTGTCCCCCAACACTTGTTTTCTTAAGGTTTCATCCACCCCTTAAGCCTCAGCTTAACTTCCTTTCCTTAAGAATTCTAACCCAGTTCTCTGATAACAGACCCCTCCAGGAGACTTTATTGGTGACTCAATTGCAGTAGAGATTCCTGGCTGCCTAATTCCAGAGGAATGTCTGCCTGTCTGTCTCCTTTCTAGGGAGTGATCTCCCAGAGTGCTTGTTTCTCTGCAGCCCCTATACCCCTTGAACATTTGACACCACGTTTTGCACGAAAAGTTCCTTTCTGATTGGAATTCAGGGCGTGTTATAGACCAGATGCAGACATGTTCTGGGTGGTAAGAATAGCTTCCCCAAAACATGATCCAAAAGAACCATTTGAAATGTCACACTTCTGTGGAATCAAAGGGAAAGAATGTGACAACCAAGCCCCTTCTAACTTCAGGAGACATGAGTGTTAATAATAATGGTGATGACCCCACACTTTGTATGGCATCTCTGGCTGCACAAGCGTGACTGCACTCACTAGCTCCTCCTCAGGGAAGGGTTTGTTTTTTCTGTCCAGCTCCTATGGCTTTGAAGAGCCTTAAAGGCCCTCCTGGGAACACTGGACTAGCCCACCAGCTCTGTTGAGCACAGGTGCAGCCTGGAATCCTCAGAACAGGGGCTTTCACACACAGTGGCCAGAGAGAGGAGTCCCCTCTCAATATTCCAGGGTCCCATCTGCCCACATGTAGGCCAATAACTTCACTAACTGCTCTGGCCTGAGACCTGGGCGTAAGAGTCAAAGGGAACGGCATTTTGTTTGGGGAGGGATGAAGGAAGGCGGGGTGGGGAGCAGAGTGTTAGAATCCCAGCACCAGCTTGAGGAGACTTGCCAGAAGGCTGCAGAAGTGGGGGCAGAGCTTTGGCTGAGCAGGGAAGGCCACTGGGCAAACCCTGAGGCTGCATTTGGAGGAAGGTGCCTGGTTGGGTCGACACTGGCAGCTGTTAGTTCTTCTTGTCCTGCTAAAGAAGGTTCTACCTGGCTCCTTCCCCTGCTTCAAGGAAGCCAAGGGGGCGATGGGAATACTCTGAGCAGGAGAGGATGAAAAGGTCATGGAAGGAGGGAGGAGTCAGAGAGACCTTGGATGGAGGCCAGGGCTTAGGAGAGTTGGGTGAGAAATGAGGTCAAGAGCAGAGTGCAGAGAGCTCGGCCGGGAGCTGGAGCGGGGACGGCCGATGTGCAGTGAATTAAGATCCATGTGAGTCAAGTCAGGATGCTGAAAGTGGGGTTCCCAAGGGCCTGGTGGGAGCCCAAGGCTGATGATCTGAGAGCAGCCAGGGGTCAGGGGTTTTGGAGGGAAGGTGGCCCCCTCAAGGAGCTAGAACTTGGTTAGAATTCCCTTAGGGATGTGGGCACTGGGAGCAGCCTTGGTCCTTGGGACTAGGGGAGGACAAGACTGGGTCTGGCAGCAGGGACACAGTTGAAACAGATGTCTGGGGCTGGGGCTGGGGAACACTCTCCTCTCTCGGTACTCTTACAGTTCTCTGTGTCCCTGTGAACTGGGTTCTGCCTACAGTGTATTTAGAGACAGCTTCTTTTCCATCAGAGAGTAGATTCCTGGAAGGTGGGGGTGGGTCTCTGCTACAGAAACTAGAGTCAAGAGGCCAGGACAGATAGGGACCAAGTGAACGAACCAAGTTCAGCACCTTGGAGAGCTCCAAGTGCCCCGGGGTGCTGGCAGTAGTGGGCAGGGCTTTAGAGAGGTTAGGGGCACCCTGGAGCAGGAGACTGGGTCCACAGTTGAATGAGGCTGAGACATGGATGTCCGTTTTGGAGGCAGACTCTGGGAACTTCAGATACCTTGTGTCTGTTTGGCTTACTTATTTATCTATTAAACAGGTGTTTGTCTCCCGTGGGCTGGTCACTTGGTGGGGTCCCCAGGACATATGTGAATGCACATGTTTGCAGATCTGGGGAGCTCACTGTAACAGGGGACACACTAAATAACTGTAATGCTGGGTGAGCAGGCTTAGAGGGGCAAGCACTGGGCAGGGGACACATAGGAGGGGGCTGACTCTGCTCCGTGGAGAGCAGAAAGGCTTCCATGGGGCTGGTGATGGTGAAGGAGCTGACCAGGTGGGCTGCAGGGGCAAGGTGTGAACCACAGGGATATGGATGTGTGTGTTTAAGTGTGTTAAGTATGTGGGCGTGAATGTATGGTGTGTGTGAGCATATGATGTGTGTATGAGCATGCCTGTATGTGTACGAGCATATGTGTGTGTGTGAATGCGTATGTTTGAGTATGCAGTGTGAGAAGCAGGCAGGCCTGTACCAAGCTGTGAAAGAAATAAAGCCTCCCCAGGTCTTTATCCCAGAGAAGTCTGGATGCCATGGTGGGTTTTACGAGAGGGAATGAGAGCATCAGCCTTGTCTCTTACACTTAAAAAGGCTGCTCAGACTCAACCAGGAGGGGTCTTGCCCTTCACCTTTGGGCCCAGCTACTTCACAATGTGCCCGCCCCTGTCACCCCTGGCCTTTTGCCCACCAGCAGCCTTTCCCTTCTTCCTGACAGCCACTCTGCTCTTCCAACACTTTCTGATGCCCTTCCCCTGAATTTCCCCAGGCACATAGTCAACTGGCCAAAGCACATTGGTCCGGTACCTTCAAGGTGCAGGGTACTAGGCTGAGGGCCAGGCTCAGGGGTGGGAGCTGCAGTAGCTGAGCGGGTGAGGCAGTAGCTGAGCCAGACTATCCCTGTCTTGGGGGAGGGTGAGACTCAGTGGGGACACAAGGCACCCATGGTAAGGAGCTGGAGAAGAGCTCCATACACACTCAGCCGTGGTGCTGAAGGCTGACTGAGGAGGGAGTGCTGGGCGCCCCCAGGACGACCAGACAGAGCAGGGCGTGGTGGGTGATGGCTGGCTATGTCATTGTGGAGAACCAAAGGCACACGAGGAGGGGTATTCCTCTTAACCTGCTAGCTCACAGTCTAACACACATTTACAGAGAACCTATTATGTGCCAGACCCTGGACTATGAAGATGAAACCAGTTTCCATCACCAAGGATAGGGGTGGGAGACATTGCAGTGGACATATGTCAGTTTGGTTGCTTGGCATTGGAGCCCCCTTTCTATTGGGGAGAGCCCCACCCTGGGTGGGGAACTGGACTTTGTCCCCATGGGAGTGGAGTGGAGGTGGGTGCCTGGCAGCCGGCATGTCACCATGAGTCCTGGGCTCGGCCGGTCTGAGGCTCGTGCCCTGGACTTGGAGCTTCCAGAGAGGCGTGTAGGGCCTGCCAGCCATAACTATAGTGGTGGTGACTGTTTGGGCTGGTAGGTCAGTGGCACTTGAGCACCGGGGGTAGGCGAGATGGTGCCAGTGCAGAGTTCCAAGCAGAGTGGCGGGATGACTGCTCAGCCTTGAATGAATCCCTGCTCTGCTGAACTCCATCAGAGCTGCAGTCTGTGGCTGGCGTCCCAGGACCCCAGGTGGGACAGACATGAATGCATCTGTGTTACACTGTGTGGTGAACGCTCCTTCCGCTGAGCTCCCCGGGGTGTGTGGGGAGCATGGGGTACCAGCGGGGAGGGGATCTGTCTGTGCAGGGGCCTGGAGCCCTGTATTAGTGCATGGCAGGGGCAGCTGGCAGTCAAGTAGGGCTGGAGCAGGGGTTGGGGACAGGCAGGATGGAGGCTGGAGTGCAATGCAGCCACAGTTCCCATGACAGGCTTGATAAATTGTGCTTAGAACCTGTAGACTGTGGGCCTGGGAGGGAAATTTCAAAAAGTGACCCCAGTCACCTGGGGCACAGAGGGTTGAGATGGAAGGGGACAAATGACTGGAGACCCTGCCCCGAGGCGTGCTGCTGTGGGTGAGTGGAGGGTGAGGCCCGGCCTAGAGCCTGGAGGATGGTGGAGAGGCCCTGAGGTCTGCAGGGGAAGCAGAATCACAGGACTTGGAGAGTCCATGGCGGGCTGGGGCCCCGGAGAGGGTTTCTGAGTACAGGCCCTGCCTTTGGTGCTCTACGGTCCCCTACCTCCGGGCGAGGCCTGGGACATGACATTCAGAAACCAGGGGCTGGCTGCTGCTTCCATTCCTTCTGCATCGTTAGACCAACCCCTCAAACAGTGGGTCCCCAGGCCTTGCCTCTGGGGCTCCAAGGACAGAGACCCTCTTCTGAGGAGAAGCCACCAGCCTGTGCTCTCTTCTGGGCTCTGTGACCATTTTACAGCTTCCTGATTTACCATTCATTGTTTTAGGGGCAAGATGTCAGCTTTCTGAATACCTGTGAGAACCTAGAGCGGGGCCATGCCAGAGAATTTGAATAAAAAGATGTCAATACTGAACATGCCCCCAAATAGATATGAACTCAGAGCTCAACTAAGGCACCCAGGGAGCTGATGGCAGCAGCCACCACACCCTCCAACACAGCTCAGCCTCCAGCAAAGAAGATGCGACTCCAGGTGCCAGGTCTGAAAAATGCGCTACCATGCATGCCAGATTTCCTCAACTGGGGCAAAAGTGAGGAGTGCTCTCGACCCAGTGGGCAGCCCAGGGCAGGAGGGCCTACAAGGAGCCCTGCTTCCCTCCTTCACTGCCCTGGACTCTCAGAAGGGCCTCGCCTCTTCACCTTGACCGGCCACCATGACTGGCCACCATGACGGCCCCATCCTCTTTTACCCAGAGACCCCGCTGACCTGCCTTCCACCAGGCTCCAGGGAAGCCTGGGTGAGACAGCTGTTAGTGTGGGTGAGCAAAGGGGCTGGGGGGGGCGGTGGAGAGGAGAGTGAGGGGGCCCCAGAGCTTCTGCACTCAACACCACGGACCCTAGGGGAGGGCATTATTTGCAAACAGAAGAGTGGACCTGAGTGAGGAAATGAGATCTCAAATAAGGAATGTAGAGCCCAACAACCAGACAGCAGTCCCAAGGCCTACATTATCATGTGTGGGGACATTCCAGAGAACCTCACTCGGCTGTAAGCTTCCTGGAGGCGATTCTTCAGGAAGGTCCAGCCAGCTTGGGCTTTGGGATAGTCGGCCACCTGCCCGAGGAAGGGACAGGATGGCACAGAGAAGGGGTGGGACGAGGTACTGGGGAGCACGGGGCACCGGTAAGGAGAAAGGGACAGACAGCCCTCCCTCACATGCTTTAGCAAAAGCCAGTATTTCCCAAGAATTCTGAGAGCCACAGTCCCAGCAAATAAATCAATAGTTTAAAAGGATTTGTGAGAATTAGTGAACCGGAGCTGGGAGCACAATCAGTTCAGTTACCCAGGTAAAGAAGGAAATGAAACGGAAACCCCAGATGCCAGGGGCTAATGACAGCTCAGAGCTCTGTGAATCACATCACAGGAGAAGAGAATTCACAGCCATGGAGGACTTGGGGCGAGGAGGCAGGGGAGGAGTGAGTGTGCACGCACGTGTGTGTGTGTGTGTGGGGGGGGGGGGATGGGGACCCCTCTCTGCCCCAAGTGTGTCCTGTACAATTTTGTTGCAGGGGTGTCCCTCTGTGGCCATCTGCCCCTGGGTCTCCATCTGTGCTCACCCATCCCGAGGGCCTGGCCAAGGTCAGGTCTGGGGCAACACCTCAAGCCTGTCATCTCAGGGGAGGTGAAAGCCTAAGCCGTAGTTCAGCTTCTCCTATTGCAAATGGTCTTTAATTGCCACCATCATTCTAGGAAAATTAGGAAATAAACCTAAAAGTAGAAAGTGGGGCAGTGCCCTCCAGGTGAGCAGGTGCCAGTTGCAGGGCCAGAGGGTCAGGTCTGCCTTAGGGTGCCCGAGCTAGCCCAGGTGTCACACCTGGGAGGCATCATGGCCACTGGGGAGGAGAGAGCTCCCAGTCCTGCCTCAGGTGGGCCCACTCTTGGTGCCCTGTCTACCAGCCATGTGTCCTGCACACCTGTCCCTCACACTGGCTGGTGGGGTCCTGGGTGCACCCCAGCCCAGAGGGTCCCCAGAAGGGTCTCCAGATGGGCCCTCCTGACACCTGCTTTGATCCCACTTCCTTCTTGCTAGCTCAGGCTTCTCCCTTGCCAGTCCCTCCCTCTTCTGTAGTGATCTTCACCCGATGAAGTCTTTCTCTGATTAGACTGTGAGCTCTGGTGGGGTGGAGATGCCGCCTTTCATTCCCTGACTTCCCAGAGCCTGGAGTAGCCTCTGGAACCCACAGGATGACTTCCTGGGGCTGCTTCAGGCCTGACGGCCAAGACCCTATTGCAAGAAGGACAGGCCTGTCTCGGCATGCATGCGGGCCATGCTCCTTGACCTTCTGGGTGGATTTCCCTGACATGGGACGTTTCGCACCATTGTCGTTGTCTCAATGGAGCTGCTGGCTTTATTTTATTTTATTTTTTCATCAGGTATTTTATTTATTTTTAAAATTTATTTGTTTTAATTAGAGGCTAATTACTTTACAATATTGTAGTGGTTTTTGCCGTGCATTGCCATGAATCCGCCATGGGTGTACATGTGTTCCCCATCCTGAATCCCCCTCCCACCTCCCTCCCCGTTCCATCCCTCAGGGTCATCCCAGTGCACCAGCCCTGAGCACCCTGTCTCATGCATCGAACCTGGACTGGTGATCTATTTCACATATGATAATATACAGGTTTCAATGCTATTCTCTCAAATCATCCCACCCTTGCCTTCTCCCACAGATTCCAAAAGACTGTTCTATACATCTGGGTCTCTTTTGCTGTCTCGCATATAGGGTTATTGTTACCATCTTTCTAAATTCCATATATATGTGTTAGTATACCGTATTGGTTTTTTTTTTTTTCTGACTTACTTCACTCTGTATAATAGGTTCCAGTTTCATCCACTTCATTAGAACTGATTCAAATGTATTCTTTTTAATGGCTGAGTAATACTCCTTTGTGTATATGTACCACAGCTTTCTTATCCATTCATCTGCTGATGGACATCTAGGTTGCTTCCATGTCCTGGCTATTATAAACAGTGCTTCGATGAACATTGGGGTACACGTGTCTCTTTCAATTCTGGTTTCCTTGGTGTGTATGCCCAGCAGTGGGATTGCTGGGTCATATGGGAGCTGCCAACTTTAATGATACCCTTCTCTGCCCAGTCACTTCCCCATAGGTATTTAGCCTGACAGTCTATTTTTCTTGAGAAGTGGAACCTATTAGACTCTATAATAAAGCCAGAGTACTGTTTTTACAAACCGTTATTGGAAGTAATAACCCAGGAGGAGGGCTTCCCTGGTGGCTCAGTGGTAAAGAATTTGCCTGCCAATGTAGGAGATGTGGGTTGGATCCCTGGTTTGGAAAGATCCCCTGGAGAAGGAAGTGGAAAGCCACTCCAGTATTCTTGCCTGGGAAATTCCATGGACAGAGGCACCTGGTGGGCTATAATCCATGGGGTTGCAAAAGAGTTGGACGTGACTTAGCAACTAAATAACAGCCCAAGAGAAACTGTCCTGCTCCGGTCGGGGCTGGGCCAGTGTCTGGGCTACAGCCCTGGGTTCTGGTGTCCCCCTGCTCTGGGTGGGCTGGATGGCACGGGTAGGCATGCCGGGCACCTGCCACTATGCTCAGAGGCTGACTAGGGGTCGGCATGTGGGGCAGCTCCACCCCCTGCATGGCTCAAAGGTTGAGAAGCCCAACCCCAGCCCAGTCTCCCCTAGAGGCTGAGTACAGGAGAAGTCAGCCTATGGGAATGGAGTGTCACTCTGTGCAGGTGGGGAGGAAACTAAGGGGAACCCACCATCCTACTTTCTGCCCTCATGAGCCTTCCTGCCACGAGGCGCCACTGTACACTCACTGGGGGAGATGATGGCTGTGATGGGACATGAAGTGCGTGTTGTGGATGTGGAGGGGCAGCTCCCATCCCTCTCTGGATGGGCCAGCCCTTCCCTTCATCTGGGATGCCCTCCCCTTCATCCTGCAGAACTTGTCAACCTGTCCCATGAGACCAAGTTCAAATTCCACCTCCTATCCCACTGCACCTGGCTCACCACAGAGCCAAAGTTATTTCCTTATCTCTTAGGCCCTTGGACTGAGTGTCCACAGACAGGACCCTGGTGTGGGGAGTCAAGAGGGGCAGGGAGGGTGTTTGCTGATGGCTTTGACCAAAAGCGGAAGGAAAGAAAGGAGAATCCTCTGAAATTTGAAGATGTTGAGACTGCAGCCTGGCCACATGAGGGTTCCTGACCTGGAGGGCTCCCCAGCTGTGACACCAAGTCTGATGGACAGTCCCCTTTGGCTCCAGCCACAGCCTCCAGTCTGGGCCCAGGGATGATGCTGGGCCTGCCCTGGGAGCCACCTTAGCCATCTGTGGGTCTGGAGCTTCTATAACTCTCCTGTGATGGTCTGGGCCAGCTCCTTCTTGGGGTGAGTGTTGCCTTGGGTGTGTGGGGGTGAGAGGGACTCCATGGAATAAGAAGGTCTGGGTGGGTAGCTACAGCTCCAACCCCAGGGGGAAGCATCCTGGGGCAGCCTGGGAGAAAGGCTTTCCTCAGCACAGCTGACCTGGACTTGGGAAGGTCTGCGAGTCAAGCCACAGAGTTCCCTGAGGCCCCAGGAGTGACCTCACATGTCCAGGAGAGGAGTGAGCTGGCTGCCACCAGAAGCTGCTCTCTCAGCCCCCATATGCTTCCTGGAGGCTCTGAAACCAACACTTCCATCCTTCCTCGGCCTCTGCAGGCCAAGGTACGGCCATGCCTGTCCTCTGTGAGCAAGACCTACATTGTCCACTTCAAGTGGCATCTGCTAACATGGAACGTCTACACAGCAGGAGGAGACAGGAGCTTCCGTCTCTGGTAGGTGCTGGGGAGGAGAATGCAACGGTCTTTGATCAGTGCTCAGAAAAGCTCTCACTGCTCAGAAGAGCTCTCAAAAGCAGAGCCTGGATCTGACTTGTTTCTGTACTCTTGTACCTGGCACAGCTCCTGGCCTGGAGCAAATTTCAGGTAAACGTTTGAATGAGTGACGGTGGGAATGAATGAATGGTTACTGGATTGGAGAAGGCGTCTTGGAACAGGAGGCGCTGAGTGGGTCTTGAATGGATTGGATTTGAGCCAACCAATCCTGAGAGTCCTTCCGTGGAGGAAGGGCTGCCCCCAGAGTGTGTGCAGGGCATAAGCACAGGCAGAAAATCACGTGGAGGGAGCAAAGATCCCATGGAGGCCGCGGGCCAGGTGGACAGGACAGTGAGAAGCTACAGAACCCCTGGAACAACCATCCCGAGTACAGTCGGTGTTGCCAGATCGCCAGCATTCTTCTTCTCCAGGGAGCACCCACCACGGAAAGAGAAACCCTGCTATCCCCAGCACTTGGCTCTCTCCCAGCCTGGAGAGAGGAACAGAGGGAGGCCAGCTGGGCTGCATGGGCTCACTTGGGAACACACTGTCTCCCTTGCAAGCACCCAATCCCCAGGTGTCTGGGCAGTGATGGGACCACCAGGCTGGAAGTCGTCTCGAACAACAAAGGACTTCAGCCAGAAGAGACCCACGCCCACCCTGGAGCACTCGATACTCCTAGGGGCTGATCGGAGGCCCAGGTGGAGTCCAGGGTGACCTGGGTGGGGGGGCCAGGAGGAGCAGCCCACTACCCAGATGCTCTGCTTTTGCAGTGATGACATTGCACCGAGATGGTGATGAAGGCCATGGTGACCGTCTACTGAGAGCCCGTGTGTGCTGACATGGCCCTTCACACACTTCACTGCTCTTGAGTGTCTTGAATGTCTTACGTGAGGTGAGTGCCCAGTGTCTCCAACTGGAGGCTGAGACTGATTTGATCTGACCTGGGGCTGCCCTGCCTAAGACATCAGTTCTCAAACTTGTTCTGTGCCTCAAACTCATCTGGAAGCTTAAAAAAAAATATTGATTCCCTGGGCCCCAACCCCAGAGTTTCTATTCAGTAGTATGGGGGTGGGGTGAGGTGGGTGGTGATCTAGGCACTAGGATTTTAAGCTGCTCCCCAGGAAATTTTAATGTGCAACAAAGTTTGAGAACCTCTGGTCTCCAGCCCCAGTGCTGTTGTTGTTTTTGGCTTTTTGTTCCCACTCCTGAAATGTCCAGATCTGTGCTCAGAGCTCAAAGAAATTCAGTGAAAAAAAAAATATAATTAAGGAACGACAGTTCTAAGAGCCAGCAATTTATGCAAATGAATGCAAATAAACACACACTTCCATACATATGTTTATGCAAATATTCTCGTGGTCCTTGCAAATCGCTCACCCGCCTGCAAGCAGCTGCCTGTGATTTCTTAGTGAGAACCCGTGCAGAGTGCTCCTGTTAATGACAGGTGGTATCACGACCTCCCAGAAGATATATCTCTATTAGCAAACTCATCCCAGAAGTCCCCCAAGGAACCCCTCACTGAGCCCAGCTCTATGCACCGAAACCCCCTCCCCTCCTTGCTCAGACCTCAGGGTTCCCTTAAGGCCACAGACCAGAAGGGACCAGGAACAGCTGTTGGGTGGGAACTTCAAGGCCACCAGGGCTGTGGGCAGAGAGACCGTGGGCCCAAGAGTAACTGGAGAACAGCCAAGGGCCTGGCTGGTCTAGGGGGACTGTGCCAGCCTAGGAGGGCTGGCTTGTGGCTGGGCACTCAGCCCTGCCCTGTCAGTGCGTGCCCCGTGTGTGTGCTGTTTGCCAGACTAGGTCCCACAGCTCACTCACATAAGCCCAGTGGGAGATGCTGGACTTCGGAAGACAACTTGCTGGGTCAAGATGAGACACTGGCATCCCCACTCACCTCCCTCAATGAATGTTAACTGCCCCCAGCACCGGTGCGCAGCCCCTTCTCCCAGGACTTGTCAGATCGTCGTGGCCTCTGTAACAACAGTCTCTTTGCTCTGC
The DNA here is from genome assembly GCF_023091745.1 of Budorcas taxicolor. Lineage (NCBI taxonomy): Eukaryota > Metazoa > Chordata > Mammalia > Artiodactyla > Bovidae > Budorcas > Budorcas taxicolor. The sequence continues at coordinate 134,743,061 of NC_068920.1, forward strand.
TGCCTCAAGGATGAGCTGGTTTTACAGCCTGCTGGCTGCTGGCTCTGTTCCCTGAGAAGGACTGAGAGAGACTGAAACCCCAGTGCTTCCTTCCTGCAAGCTCAGCTCTCACCAGGGTGCCCTCCCCAAGCTGGGCATGCTTCCCCACTGGCTGCCTGGGGTGCAGGGAGTTTCCCAAGGGGGCCTGGGACGTGAGCCTGAAGATTCACCTGAGAACCAGGCCCTTGGCCTCTCAGCTCAGCCTGCTGTCACAACCCTGGAAAAGTCATGTTTCTCTCGCTGTCGAATCTAGAGAGTGGGAGGCTTTGGGGAGCCAGAATGTGGGCTCTGTGAGGGCAGACAGTTCTGTTGGTTATTCATGGCAGGTGCTCACTACATTTTTGTTTTTTTGTTCCTTTCCCCTACAACACCCATGCACGACACGATCTTCCCAGTTGTCCTTATGACATGTGTACTATCTGGGATGGGGGAACTGGGGCCTGTTCCCCAGAGGGTGCTCACCTCTGGGAGGGCCACTGTAGACTGTATCCCTTGTGGACCCAGCGCATGGATCAGGTCAGGAAAGCCCTCCTGAACTGAAAGGCTAGTTCATCTGACTGCAGCTCTCATTTTGGGTGGTGCTGGCGGTGAGCAGGTAGCAGAGGGGATCAATTCTTTTAGGCCATGATGGAAACCCAAGGGCTGGGGCTCCAGGTGGGCTGTTGTTTAGTTGCTAAGTCATGTCTGACTCTTTTGTGATCCCACCAGGCTCTTCAGTCCATGGGATTTCCCAGGCAAGAATACCAGAGTGGGTTGCCATTTTCTTCTCCAGGGCATCTTCCCAATCCAGGGATTGAACCCACGTCTCCTGCATTGGCAGGTGGATTGTTTACCAGTGAGCCATCTGGGAAGCCCTGCCAGAAGGCGATTCAGGTGTGATTTTGTCTTAACAAAGAGCTCTTACAACAGCCTCCTCAGCAAGTACAAAAATCTCTGAGCCCTTGGTGACAACCCACCCAGCCAAGTGCTCCTGTGCCCCAGGAGTCCAGTCCAGTGAAGAGAAGTCAGCCATGTGGTGTTGGGAGAGAGCACACAGCCCTCCTCTCCATCTTCCCTCCACTTGCTGCCCTTGGGGGGGGGGGGGGCACTCTTAGTTCTAGTTGGCCCAACTCTCCAAGAGGAAAAAGAGCTTTCACCCAGGAAAATCTTGGCTAGAGTACTGACTGTATTCACCTCAGCTAAGCTACCAGCCTTTCCAGAGCAGCTGCCAGGCACTGAGAGAGCCAACCACCCCCACTCCCTGCCCCCATCCTGAGAGCATTATCTCCCTGCCGGCTGCCTCACTCTTGCTGGCTTGAACCAAGCTTCTAAAGGGCGATTCTATTCTTTAATTATTTCAGGCTAACCCTTCACCTCCTCAGCTTTTCTGGGCTGTTTGGGAGATTCCCTGTGGCTCCAGTCACTTGGTGACTGTGTGATAAGGGACAAAGGAGATAAAGCCATCTCCTTTGGAAGAAGTGGGGAGAGATTAGCCCGGGAGCCTCCATGGTTGGTTGACTATGGACCTGGTCGATGAGTCTGGGTCTGTTCCAGGGCAGGCTGTTGTCTATAGGGGCCAGCCTTCACCCATATGCTGACCTTGGAGCAGGCCAGCCATGGCTCCCCTCCTCTTTGATGAAAACTGGCTGCAATGGTCAGAGGTGAAGGGAGGGCAAACAGCATACATTTCTGTGCTCAACCTGATCCACCAAGCTGACAGCAAATTAAACCAAGACTGCTGGAAAGCATCCATTCCCTTCTCTCAGCTCTGGATACAGATGTGCTGTGGGACCATCTCACTCAGGGCCCAGGGGCCCAGAGTGGGTCACCCAGGCCTATGGTAGAGAGGGTAGAGCTGGTCCAGAGCCCAGGATCTAGAACAAGCTTAGAATTCCCATTCAGAGCTTAAAATTTCGAACCTCGAGCTCCAGTCAGAGCCCAGTGTTTGATACAGAAGCTAGATTTCTGGTTTAAAATCTAAAGTTTAGGACTTCCCTGGTGGCTCAGTGGTAAACAATCCACCTGCCAGTGAAGGAGATACAGGTACAATCCCTGATCCGCCAAGATCCCACATGCCACAGAGTGACTAAGTCCATGTTTACAAAAACAACACAAAAATCCCTTAAGTTCAGACAACTGGACCCGGTTCTGAGAACCTTCCCAGCACAAGTGTGCTAGAAAGCTCCCTTCGCTGCCTCCAGCCCTCCGATTGGCACCTGACAGTGTGTGGAGTATTAATTATGGTCAGAGCCTTTCAATGTGCAATAAAAAGCCTTTTAAACCATTCAGAGGGGAGGTGATTAACTCTATTAAGTGGCATTATGGATCTTCCTATCTGTTGCTTTCATAAACATAGTTGTAGGCAGAATGTTTTATTATGGGCATAAAAATGTCCCACATTACAATGCATAAGCACATATTGATGTTATATTTCTTCACAGTGCTGCACACCCCAGTCCCCAACCACTCCGAAAAGAAACTACACGTCTTAATAATTTATGCTCCAAGTTTTAACCAGGATTATCAATGGCAGCTTTTGAGCTTTCTCTTTTGGCAACACAATAGATCATAGTAAAAATGCACCGACAAGCGATGTGTCCGTTTGATTTTTTCCACCTGAATCAGCAGCCCAAACTCCAGACACAGCAGTTTAGGGCAAGCAGCACACTGAAGAATTTAAGTCTAAGCATTTAATCTGCTCTTTCCATAAATTTCTGCTGCTTGTGCTTTATAATGATTCTACCAGAGGAAGTTTATTTATATCGCAGATTTTCAGCATCAGCACATTGAGAACACAACGGCGATCGCTCAGTCAATAGCTTACAGCCATGTATAATATCACTCCGGAAATCAAAAGCCCATTTGAGAAAAAGAAGGCTCAGATTAAAGTCACTTTAAGACATCAATAACTTAGAACTGGCTGAAGAGAAGTTATAAATATCCAGCCTGAGCATATGCAAATAGGCGTTTGCAGACGCGCCACCGCCCGGCGAGCCGGGAACCTCCTGCGGTCCCTCCCTCCCCGCCCGCACGTGCGGGGGGCGGGCCCGGCTACGTCACTGGGAGGCGGGGCCTCCGTCTCCCGAGGACCGCACTCCCAGCCCCACGCCGGCACCCGCGCCCCAACCAGAGGGACTTGCTAGGTGTGGGTGCGGTGAGGCGCTTTAAGGCCGGCGAGGAGTCGGGACCCAACCTTAAAACTCAACGTACGGAACTAGCGCCTTTCTGGGTTGTTTATGACGTGTCAGGTGCTGGGCCAGGGGCACTTAACATTCGCTGCCCCAGCCATCTTTCTGCTGCTGAGTCACTTCAGTCGTGTCCGACCCTCTGCGACCCCATGGACCATGGCCCTCCAGGCTCCTCTGTCCATGGGATTCTCCAGGCAAGAATGCTGGAGTGGGCTGCCATTTCCTTCTCCAGTGATAAAGGAAGAAGTGAGCGAAGTGAGTGAAGTGAAGTCGCTCAGTCGTGTCCGACTCTTTGCGACCCCATGGACTGTAGCCTACCAGGCTCCTCGTCCATGGGATTTTCCAGGCAAGAGGACTGGAGTGGGGTGCCATTTCCATCTCTCTGACTGCTTGTCATATGTGCCCAATGGCCAACCCCGAACCCTGCCTTCCGGTTGGGAGGATAAGAGGATGCAGCCATACTTTGAAAAGGCCCCAAAGTGCGTGTTTTCTGCCATCCCGCTGAGATCCCCAGGTTACATGATCTCTTTTTTATTCTCCTGCCAACTTTATGATCGAAGGTCCCTATTTCACATATGAGGAAAATGAGGCTCAGAGAGAATCCCCAGCCACAGAGTGTCAGAGCAAGATTTGAATCAAGCTCTGTTTAATTCGAAGCCTTGCTTTTATAATTTTCAGTTGCTATAGTTCGCTGCTTCCTACCTGCCCTCACTGCTTTCTTCAGGGTGGGGCAGGGTTGGCCCAGGGGCCTAGAGAGATTTAGGGGTCATTTGGTGAGGCTCAGGGTCCAAGAAACACCATAAACGGTCACAATGTAGACAGAGAAAGGAGGATGTGGGTGGTGGGGCTGGGTAGGGCTGACTGGGGAGGCAAGCTGGAGGGCTGAGTGGTGGGGCCTGATGGGTGAGGTCCTTGGGAAGGGTCCCCTGGAGCAGGATGAAAGAAGCCAAGGCTAAGACCAGGCCTTGGATCTGGAGTCAGCTGGGGGCCTGGGCTCTGGACTTGAGGTGGTGAAGGGACCTCAGGCCTCCAGGATGGGAAGGAAGGCAGACTGGACCCTGGGGGAGGGGCTGGGACTGCAGGTGGTTCTGGTGAACTCAGTGGCCATAGACCAGAAGCTTTACTACCCCCCAGGTGACCCTAGTAATGGCCAATGCCTCGAATGGCCAAGGTCTTATATGGTCCAACCCCCTAAGATCACAGCTACCCCTTAGGAGAAAGAGGCTCTCTGCTCATTGCCCAGGAGTGTGACATGGTCCTGCCCATGGCAAGGACCCATCAGAGCGTGAGTTACCTATGATCAGTGGGCAACAATAAAATAATAAGGTTAAACCCTGCAAAAATGTCTGCACAAGAGAAAATGTGACAGAAGACAGAATATTTGAATTATATAAAACAAGATGACTGAAAGAGGACAGCTAATGACTTCTGTCTTAAAGACGTGCTAACTCTGGCACCATCTCGAGCCCTTGCTCAAGCCCTGGGTTCGTACCCCGTGTCTACTCTCATTGCTGCCGCATTCTCACCTTGTGTCCACAGCACTGGGCTAAGGTTTATGCTTCAGCACTGGGGGCAGAATCGACCACTTTCAGCTGAGCTCATTTGTTCATCCACTTACTCTATTCACTCCTACATTCAGCAAATATTTACTGAGCACCTACGATGTTCCAGGCACTGGGGTCCAGCAGTGAATGAAACAGACCCAAAGCCCTGCCCCTGTGGAACATAGATCCTGAAGGATGTTTGTTGGCCTCTCTGTCCCCTCTTCTCAAGGGCAGGTGTGGCTCAGTGGGCTCGTGAGGACTGGGCAGCACAGTCATGCAGAGAAACATCCTCACTCATGCGTTTGGCTGCAGTTGGTCCCAGAGCTCCCAGCAAATGGCTTTTCAGAGCCTCAAGCTGCACTGACTCATCATCTCTCCTAGTCGGCTGGGGAGGTTGTTCATTTTTTTTGGAGGTCCTTTTCAGGTCCCAAATCAGTGTGTATGTTGTGGGGGCAGGGGAAGTCTCTACTCCCAGGTGGATAAGACCATATCCTTCCAGATAAATCACCTAGTCCTGGAATGGGGATTATACATCCATGTTCTCCTTTCCCCCTGCTTCGGTGCCAGGTGTGTTCCACGCCTAGTCCCAACTAGAGCCTAGCAGGGTGGAGGACTGGCCCTGTGATGAACGCAGTGTAGGCCATGCACACATGTGTGCGTGCGCAGGTGTGTCTGGACGGGTGGGGCCTTCTTCTGGATGTATACAACATTCAGAGCTTGGCCTTCTCTTCTTCTTACTGACTGACCAGGGCAGAACCTGGCTGGATGTTCCTGATCAACCTCCAGTTCTCATTCTAATATTCCCTGCCCCGCAGGAAGGGATCTGGATTCCCAGGGGGCTGGGGGACAGTAACCTGAGTCCCTCTCCCCCATTTCTGGCTGCAAGAACCAGCTTTTGTTAGGGTGGGTGCTCCTCTTTCCTGGAATTCCCTACCCTTTGGGAACTCTCAGGTAGGCACAGACACACTCTGTCTCTATAGTTCCTCAGGAGGGCTCTCTCGTTTCTGGTTGGCAGCCACAGGGTGGGGTGTGGGGGGTGTCTGAAGATGGTGGCTAGGAAACCCTGATGAGGCGACCCCTGACTCTCCCCAGGGAGCACCAGTTGCCTCAGCTCAGGTGGAGGCACCTGCATGAATCAGAAGAGACGGGTGAGTATCATTTGGGGCAGGAGGTGGCAGGAGCTGGCACTGGCCAGAATCATACCCAGCTAGGGTGGCTGGAGGGGCAGCAGCCTCCAGAGACAGGTGAGGGTGCTTAGTGAGAAATGAGGCCCACTGAAGGATTTTAACTAGGGCAGGACCTGGTCAGATGAGCACTTTAGTGATGCTCTAAGTGTGGATTGGAGAGTGGGAGAGAAGGGGCAGGCCTGGAGGGGCAGGAGGAGATGGGGAGGCTGCATGGCCAGCCAGGGAGCCCCGAGGGATGGAAGGCAGAGCAGAGAGTGGAAGGTAGAAAGACCACATGGAGGCTGACTGGGTGGGCAGGAGGGCCTGGATGAGGGAGTGGATGTGGTGGGTCAGGTGGGTGAGGCTGAAAGGCCCCGGTGAAGAAGAGCTCACAGGCCCAGGGTCTTCCTGGAGGGTTGGGGCTCCCCAGTCCTCCCCAGCTTGGGCGCATGTCTGGACATCTCCTTCAGTCTGGCTGCGTGGTAACCTGTCTCAGCCTCTGTAGGGAGTCAGTGTCCCAGAACCTCTGAAACTTTAGAGTCAGGCAGAGATTCAGGGTTGTGTGCGGGGAATGGAGGGAGGCTGAACTGGACCGGAAGCCAGGCCTCTTCCGTGTTGTTCCAGAAAACACACACTTGTTGGGCATCCTTGCGGCCTGACCCAGAACTTGGTGCCAAGGATGTAACGGTGCATATGGGGTGAAGGGCAAGGCTCTGGGGCCAGACTGTCTGGGTTTTCATCCCAACTGTGTCCCTGAGCAGGTGGGTAAACACGAGGAAGTTACTTCATGTTTCTGAACCCGGGTTTCCTCGTCTGTAAAATGGAAGTCATAACTGCAAACCACATCATAGGTTGTTGTGAGAATTAAAGGTGTCAACAAGAGTAATGTGCTCAGAAGAGCGCCTTCTAAAGGTGAGGGGAGGTAACACCCTCTGCAAGTTCCTAACAGGCCTCTCACAAATGCTCATGGCACACCTCCAGGGGGCGCCATGCATCTGGTATTATCATAGTTTTTTTAGTGATTGTGACAGTTTTCTGGTAGGTGGCAGGCAAGGGTCTTGAGAAAAGGGTATCTTTAAAAATTTCACATAAAGTTGCTAAATCGGCCACTGGCGGGGGCGTTCTAAAGTCATTCACAGTCGAGTGGGGGAGACAGGCTTGAAAATAGACCATCAAGATGCTCGCTGGTGAGCTGGGTGAGTGAAGCATGCCATGCATGGGGGTCCGCTAAGGAGAGGATTTGTTGGTCCTGAGCTCCCCTGCTTCTTGCCAAGGCTGGTGCCTCAGACCCTGGTGCCTTGAAGACCGGGTGTTATAGGAACCCCAGGTTCATGGGAAGCCTGGGGGTGCAGACAGCCTTGTTCCCAGGCCCTCTGACTGACCATCCTGTCCAGACGTTCCTGCCACAGGTGAGGCTGCGGGGCTGCGGCTCTAGCTCTGAGAGGCCCAACTCCCTCTCCTCTGCCTCAGAACCGTAAGTGTTCCTTTCCTGACGCATTCAGTTATGCTGTGGCAAAGGCAGGTGAATGCAGAATAAATAACCGGGAAGACCTCTGTGCCCCGGGCTCCCCCGGCTTTGCGGTGATTCCTGACTAGCTCATAATTCACCTCCCACAGTCCCCCAGGTGGCCCTCCTGCCTGGCCCACCTCCCCTGCTCCCAGCCCAGGGAAAACCGAGCTCCTAGCCTCTGTCTGTAGAGAGGATCCATGCCTGTGCTGAGAACACGGTGTGTGTGTGTGTGGAGGGCGGCCCCCCCCGCCGACGCCCCCCCCCCCCGACCTCCGTTGCCTCCTCTAATCAGCCATCAGCTGACCCCCTCACCCTCAGACATAGCATCTTCTTGTGCTGATGGGGGGCATCTTCCCCACCGTCATGAGCAGGGGTGAGGGGTGATTTTTGAAAGAGGAGCAGGCTTTCCTCACAGACACTTGAGGCTGAGCTGGGGTTCAGCTCTGGTGGCACAGGCTGTGGAGCCCTGGAAGACAGAGACCCTTGCCCCTGTGCTGGCCTTTGTGGGGGCAGTGTGGGACCCTCAGGGAGAGTCGGCTGAGTAGGAGGAGCCAAGTGTGAAGGGCCAGAGAAAGGGGGCCTGTGGGCCCTGTTCCAGGGGTGATGCTGCTTCTGTAAACCTCCTCAGGGCTCCTCAGGGGCCTTTTACCTCAAGGCCTGATGGTCCCTGAGGGCTTCTGTCAGGCAGCTGAGAGGCCAGGGGAGAAAAATGCATCTTCAGCCTCTGACTCCAGAAGCAGGTGACCAACCAGCTCAGGAGAGGCTGCTCTGGCTGGGGCCCACCCCCTCCTCAGTGCTCCAGGGGAGCCCCGGGCTTAGGGGTGGGGGTCGTGGGGAAAGGAGAGGCCAGCCCAGCCTGCAGCTCTGTCCTCAAAGCTTCACAGAGTTCCAAACTCCCTCCCAGAGAGGGCCAGAGAATTTTTCCGGCTGTGCTGAGCTCCTTCAAAGATATCAGCACATGGTTAATCTTCCCTCCGTTCAGAAATGCAGAGTAATTTGCCCGAGTGGGGATTTCTGCATATTTATACTAATGTCTGTGTTTAAAGCTTATGAGACAGAGAATTGCTGAGAGATGTCCATTAGCAATATATACAGACTGCAATTATTTCTTTATGGTGTGTGGTCTGACTGCAGAATAGTTTATTTCAATGGAAGTAGCAGGCTCTGCTTACTGTGTTTTCTTATGTGCCCGAAGAAATCAATAAGAACAGAAAAGACGTAAAAGAAGGCAAGAATAAAAGGAGGGTGACCTTTCAGGATTCTGGGAGCCTTGAATATGCTATTCCAGGAACTGCCTTCATCCTTGGAATCTAAATGCGTGTGCCCAAGTCGGGGTAGTAGGGGGGAATTCAGTAAGTTTGAGATCGTGGATGAGAACTTGTGAATCTTCTCCATCTCAGAGGCGAAGCTCTCAATTCATTTATCCCGATAAGCCTGTGGGGATGCTCCTTCAGAGACAAGCAGGAAGAGAACAAGGAGTGTTCTCAGAGGACCCCACTCCTGACCTCCAGCTCCTCTCTCCCCATGCCTACCCCAGGGACAGACCCTCAGAAAGAAAGCAGATTTTGATCTGAAACAAAAGAAGCCTCAAGCTGGAGGTGCACAGACCAAGGCTTTTTGGAATCAGATTGGAATCTGGTAGAAACCCAACTTTTTCCTGGGGTGGGGAGGAGGGAGGGAGGAGCTGTTTCAGAGCCAATGAGCTGAGACTTGAGCCAATGAGATAGGGAGGGCAGAGCCTTGTTGGGAAGCTGTGGTTGGAGGGGCCCCAGCCTGGGAGAGTGTGATTGGGAGGCTGGGGACCCCTCGTCTCAAGTCCTACCCCATGCTCACCTCAGCACCCGCTCCGCCTTTCCTGGCCCCTTCTGTGACTTTTCCGTACTGGTGCCCAATAACTTAAGGCAGACAGTTGCCCAGCAGGCCTCACAGACAGATTGGACCCTTGTGCACTCTGGAAGAATGCCTCAGTTACCAGCCTCTGGAAGGGAATCATTGAGCCTAAGGTGGTCCCCAAGATGCAGAAAGGGATGCTGTCCTAAAGGGCGTTTTGGATAAGAAAGGCTGGACAAGCTGGAGTGAATAGATACAGAGAGACGATTTTGGATTTTGTGTAACTGCCAACTGGTGCTGACTTTTTCTTGCCTTCTCCTGGGGCCCCAGGGCCCCTGGCCCACTCCTCACACCCCTCTGTCCTCCCAGCTGGCCCTCGGCATAGCCAGCACATCTGGGCAGTGCCAGCGGGGCCACTGCCCTTCTCCTCCCGTGGTGCCTGCCATCTCCTGACCTCCACAAAGCTGGTTTTCATCTGTTGCCTCGACTTCCCCTCGGCGGGGAGGCACCATTCTTTTCCGGCCTCAAAATAGTTTCCTGAAGTCAGTGTTGACTTCTCACTGTCTTCTTGCACAGGAATCTTTTCCAAGAGGCGCTGGGGTCCAGAAGCGGGACAGATGGTCCCTTTCTTTTTATAACATGGCCAGTCTTTTGAAGTGAAGAACTATAAACACAAGTTTTGCCTTCAGCAGATGTTCTGTGGGCACAACAAGCATCACTTTGTGCTCTTTAGCAACTGTGAGCGGTGGTAGCTGAGGGGAGACTGAAATTGGGCAGAGCGTTGGTGTGTGTTCAGGGGCCCGGGGGCCCTGGCATGATGGGCCCTCTTTGGTCTGGACCTCATCCTTATGCTCGGCCAGTTCCAGGTCTCGACTTCCTGGGAATGGTGTCTGCTCCCCTTCCTGGAGCCCAAGGACCACCCAGCCCTAGAGCCACCTGTGCGGTGGTTGTTTTTGAAGGGCTGGCCGACTAGCTGAGTCCTGTGCAGCTCTCCCCTCTAATCCTGAGGCCAGGACTAAAGGGTTCAGAGGCTGTGGGTTGGGGTGGGTGCTCTTCAAGAGCGCATGCTTCAGTTTGATCGCTTTTTTCCTTTGAGCGATTTACCATATGGTTGTCTGGTCCCCATGGCTGCACTGGGCTGATTCAGGCCAGAATGGCTGGTCAGACATATCTGTTGAGCTCCGGAGGAGCTGGTGGCTGTGCTAGATGTTGACTGAAAGCCAGTTCCCAGAGCTCTACCCTGGTGGCTCCTGTCCATCGGTGACAGAGATATGAAAAGTGTTAGCTGCTCAATCGTGTCCGACTCTGCGACCCCGTAAACTGTAGCCCACGATGCTCCTCTGTCCATGGAATTCTCCAGGGAAGCATACTAGAATGGGTTGCCATTCCCTTCTCCAGGGGATCTTCCAGACCCAGGGATTGAACCCAGGTCTCCTGCAGTGCAGGTAGTTTCTTTACCATCTGAACCACCAGGGACAGAGATATGAGGTGTCAGTAAAACTACGTCTAGATGGATGTGCTGCTATTTAGTAGATTCCAAAAATTTTGCTCATTTAAAAGGGCATAAGCTCAATTAATAGACCTCGTTAACTTCAAAGATGTATCATCTTTGGCCAGAATTGGTTCTTTCATAGGATGACGGGCTCCATTAACTTTATTGCGCTGGCAATGCTTTGTATAAGGCATGGAAGATGTAGCGATAGGAAAGTCTGCCTGACTCCCATGCTCCAGTGGCCTCGGTGGTGGTCAGCGAATGCCCTGACTGTGGCTTCCCTAAAATGCCCACGTGTCGCAAGGATTAACTTTGGGACTTAAGTCCACCCGTCCAGTCACCCATCCATTACATGACACTTTTGGAGATGAGGAAAGAACCCAAGAATCATCAGTCTATATTGAGAAATATCAGACGCTTGACTCTTAGAGACATAAGGCGGCCACTGTGGGACTTGCCCATCCTTACTCCAAACATACCCAGTGACAGTACAGGTTGCAACCCGAAGCTTCAAGGTGTGGTGTGTTGGAATGGGGTGGGCGTCAGAGGCAGGTAGATTTGGTCGACTTCCTTCTTGTTCTACCACTTATGCTTGGGTCTTGATTATATACCCAGACTTTGATTTTCCACCTGTGATCTACTTCACAGGACCACTGCAAGAATTACATAAACACAGAGTGAATAGATAATAAAATGTTGGCTCCCCACTCTGTGCCCTTCCAGAAGACAAGGGTACCTCTATCAGCAGTGGCCACCAGCCCCCTGAAATGGTGGGCCCTGACACACAGCCCGAGAGCACCGGGCAGGTCCAGCCTTGCGGCCTGGGTTGGTGTCATTACTGCAAACACCCAGAGGGAGGGCACATGGCTACTTCTCTGCCTTCTGGGATGAATGTCATGAAATTAGGAATTCTGGAGTCCCTGCTCATACCAAAAAAACCTCAGCTCATAAATAACTGTTGGTGGGTCTAAGAAGGTAATGAATATCTCCATATAGAAGAAAGACTGAAAATACAGGGTTTATTTTTGCATCAGTCAGAATTTCTGAAAGCTGTCTGTTCAAATGGCCAGATGGTCTGAGAGCCTTCAGAGTCACCACTTGGTGGTTCCTAAATATGGGGGCCTGTGAGGTCCTTGGCAACAGGTCCTGGGGTTTGAACAAAAGGAAAACATCCTGGGTGTGTGAACTGGGCCGCTATTTTGGCTCTTAAAGATTCTCTGGACTCTAATGGACCAACATGGCTGGCCACTAAAGATGTTCATGTTTCTAGGAGGGAGCTGCGCTCTTTAAATGGGCCTCGACTTACTGAAATAACCACAATATAACGGCAGTTTTGAAAGCCCCCAAGTTAAAAGCAAAGCCCCAAACCACCCAATATTTGTAGAGACCTGGAGGATGGGTCTCTGCTTAGGGGAACATTAAGCGGGCACTTCTAGGACAAGCCCCAGCCACGGGAGTGATGGGATGAGGGCCCTGGAGCCCACATTACAGAATTTGCCCCTCTGCTTGTTGGTCAATGTTTCCTCCCCATCAGTCCACATTCCTAGGGCCACCACGGGCCTTGCCCACATGCTGTCATCATGGTTTGGCCCCCCTTTAAGCATGTGGTGACTTGTCCCTCCCCTTCCTCTCATTCGGGCCTGGTGGAGCTGCCAGCCAGCACAGCACTCCTGTGGGCTGTGTGTGCCAGGCAGTGTGTACCCCCCAGGTGGGTTCTGGAGAGGCACAGTGTTCCAGCCCAGTGCATCCAGGCAGACGCTGGGCCTGACTCCAAGCAGTGTTCAGTCTGCAGGGAGAGAGAAACTTCTAGAGAGAACTCCTAGCAGCAGAGGTTCCTAGTGACTGGGGGTGGTCACAGGAAATTTGCTAGAGGTGGCTCCTTGTCATATCTCGGTGACACCTCTGAACCTGAGTTTCCCCACCTGTAACTGAGGGAGTGGCGGGTCTCTAAATGACCTTTAAGATAATATTCTATGCTGACATTCACCATCCTGGGGGAGGGGCAGCGGGTGGAAAGGAGGGGGATAGTGTTGCTTGGGAGTAAATTCCCACTAAAGGAGGGGCAGGTGATGAGCGCTTGGGGGAAAACACAGCTGTGAGGTAGGTGTGGAGAGGCTGGGCTGAGATACATCTAACCCCTAGTCTCCAGAGGAAATAATTTTGAAAACTCAGTGGAAAGGTCAGCTTTCTGCTACGGCCAAGACTGGGGGGGGAAAGGGTATAGGAAAGGGGAGCTCTATAAAGAGTAATGATCTGTAACCCCAACCTTGATGAGAAAGAGGAGGGAAGAGACCCTAAAGATTTGGTGGAGTGGACAGGAGGATTTTTGTGAGGTTGTTTTTTCTTTTCTCTTAACTTGGAAGTTGGAGTGTGTGTATGTGCCTGGGTGTGTATGAGTGTGTTTTATACAAATAAATCATGATTTTTATAGAAAAGTTAGACTATGTGCAGTGTGATGCTCAGGACCAAGGGAGAGACCGTTGCCTGGTGTCCCTTTAAGAGGTGCTTTGACAAGCTGGAGCGTGATTAGGGAGGACTCCAGCATGGTAAAGGACCAAAGGACACATAGGATGAACTGCTGAGGTCACTGGAGATATTTGTAGAAAAGGAAATTCTGCCACCATCACAAATCTGAAGGGCTGTCATGGAGAACAGGAGCCAGCTTTGCTCTGATGGGCCCAGAGGGCAGAGCATGGAACTTATAGGAAGACAGCTCTTGACCATTTAATATCATAAACCATCTAGCTGTGAGTGGCCTGGCTTAGTCCCCAGCGGTGGAGGGCAGATTCTTGCTTCTGCTGGATGGCTCTGAGATCCCTCCCAGCATGAAGGTTCTACAGAAATAAAAAATTAACCCCAAATATGGATGATTCTAACAGTGGAAAATACAGACAGTGCTCAGTGGATAAGGAATAGAGTGAGTGGCTTAAAGTTAAACTGGTAAAAATAATAGTAAATTGATTAAAAAGCTCAAATAAGTGTCAAGCATTGAAAATACATGCGGTTACATTGTAACTGTCATGTAAGTAACTTTGCTGTGGTGAGGGGCTACCCTTTCCATTTGCCAGCTCGACTGATATATATAGCCTGCTACAGACGGAATCGTGTCCTGCTGCTCCTAGGCTGCCTCAGTCAAATCCAAGTCTATGCAGCCCTGTGGACTGTGGCCCGCCAGACTCCTCTGTCCGTGGCATTCTCCAGGTAAGAATACTGGAGTGGGTTGCCATGTTCTCCTCCAGGGGATCTTCCTGACTCTGGGATTAAACCCGAGTCCCTTACATCTCCTGCAATGGCAGGCAGGTTCTTTACCACTAGCGCCACCTGGGAAGGTCTGTCTTCCCCAAATTGTTATGTTGAAACCCTAACCCTCAGTGTGACTATATTTAGAGACAGGGCCTTTGAGGAGGGATTTAAGGTTAAGTGAGAGCATAGGATAGGGCTCTAATCGAATATGACTTTATAAGAAGAGATTCCAGGAGCCCATGCACAGAGGAAAGGCCACGTGTGGACACTGAGAAGACGGCCGTCTGCAAGCCAAGGGGAGAGGTTTCGCTAGAAAACCTGTGGGCACCCTGATTTTGGATTTTCAGCCTTCGGAACTGTGGGAAAATTAACTTCTGTTGAGTCAGTCTGTAGTATCTGACTAACATATAGCCCATGACATTGGTCCTGCAGAAAGTGGTAAAAACTAACTGGTGTTTGCCTGGGGTGTGTGTTGGGCCTGGGTCTGAGATACTGATCCATGAGAGCATTGAATGCTCACTGGGAAGAGGGGAGGAAAAGGCAGTGAGAAGCCAGTGGGCAAAACAAGACGGTCAATGGTGCTGTACTTGGTCACCCAAAACCCTGCAGGGAGAGCTACAAGGCGAATAACATTCTGGTGCTGCACTGAAAATGCTTGGGCTTCCCTCTAAGATACAGGTTTTTAAAGAAAGTTACACTAAGAAAATAGGCAATGACAACAGTTTCAATAGATGGCAACCTTTTGGCCATTGTTTGCTTCAAGCAACTGACATGATGTTTTGTGTTCCTAACCTACTACGCCTGTATTATTTTCACATTTTCAGTTTCTAGAATAGTAAGCGTGCTCCTGAATGGAATGTAGTTGTAACTGAGTCATTTTTGTTGAGCCAGGTGTGTGCCACAGTCTCACAGTTTGGGGTACTGCTGCCTTCCTATGCCTGGGGAAGAGGCAGCAGGCACGCCAGACCTGCCCAGCTCTCCCCTTTTTGAAACTCATCTCTAACCTTGAAAACTGAACCAAAAAGCCCTAGGGGCCAGCCCGACAGGACATGCCTTTCCTAGCAAGATGGCACATGTTGGTTGTTTGAATAGTGATCAGGCCACAGGAAACTTGCCGTTAACATCTGTTACGATAGGAGAAAGATGTTTACCAAGACTTCCTGGATCCTGAGTGTGCATCAATTTCCCAGTTGGAAGCTAATGACCCCGAAGTGCTTCCTTCCCAGAAGAAAGCCCCCGAAGACCAAGAGGTCTTCACCTTATAAGACCAGAATGGCACGGGGACAGAGGAATTGAACTTGCCCAAGATCATGGACCCTTACTGTGCCATCACTGATGGGGAGAGGTAAAGAGAACTTCTGGGAAGCCCAAGCAAAGCCCAGGCTTTCTGGACCTTATGTTTCAAGGGTTCAGAGAATGAATTTCATGGGTGTGAATCAGCATAAACCACTAGTTGAACCTGTTCTTGATCAGGATGGGCACTGAGGACCATTTGGGTAGATGTGTGTGTGTGTAACTCTGTGGAACTGAAGTGATGATTCTGGGTCCCTGGCACTTGTCTCAGGCCTTCTTCCTAAGAGCTGGTGTCTGTGGAACTACCTGCCTTCCGCTTCCTTCTCTGAATCATTTCAACTGCCTTTAAAGGCTCAGTCCACACTGACCTCTCTTTTCCAGCCCCTTAGCTCTTATTACTACCCCTCTATCCCCCTCCAAGTGGAATTCAGGATCTTCCAGGGAGAACTCCATCCCTCCCAGCACCCAACATGGTGTTTGAAACCTTGCGGACATGATCACAGGACCTCAGGCTCAGCAGGAGCTGAGACCTGCATGGGGCATGCCCCTTGTGCCTGGGAGAAGCTAAGTGTGGACTCAGCACACAGTAGGTCCCTAATACTACACACACATAGTTGTTGTTCAGTCACTAAGCCCCGTCTGACTCTTTCGCGACCCCATGGACAGTAGCCCGCCAGACTTCTCTGTCCAGGGCATTCCCCAGAATACTGGAGAGGGTTGCCGTTTCCTTCTCCAGGGGATCCTTCTGACCCAAGGGTGAGTCTCCTGCACTGGCGGGAGGGTTCTTCACCACCGAGCCACTGGGGAATCCTCCTAGTTGCTCAGTAAACACCTAGTGTTGCAGTAGGGAAGGAAGTAATGTGGCTGGAGCCTGTCGGTGGCTTCTGAGAGTCAGTGATGCAGAACCTAGTGGTCATTCCTGCTTGCTGTCTGCTTGGGTCACAACTTCTGAGAGAAGACAGGGCTCGGGACCCTGGCAGCTGGCTTCCTGCTGTGGATCACCATCCTTTTTTGAAATCCCAGGACTGGAAATGTTTTCTCCCTTGGCTCCCACTTGAAGAGCCTCCCCCACCACCCCATTCCAGTCGGTGTCTGGACTCTTCTTGCCCTGCCTGTCAGGCAGTTAGGGCCAGAGTGGGATTTCTGAACTGGAAGATGCTCAGTGGAGATTTGGGGCTGAAAGCCCATGTACCACTCCTGGCTCACTGAGAAGGGGCCTAGGGCACATCGCTCTGCCGGTGCTCTGTTGAGCAGTGGGGCCCCGAGAGGGACAAATGCAGGCTGGGGCTCAGGGCCCACTTCCTGCTCCAAGCATGACACCATCGCTGGGTGGTCTGACCGCAGTGCTGCATTCTCCACTTGCCTGGTTCATTCATTGTCAAATGATCTGTTAACAAAACCGTTAAGCCCTGGACAATCCTCCAATTAATGATTCACAAATCCCTTGAGGACAGAGCCCTATGAAGACAGGAGGGCCTTCTGTGGCAGGCTGGGGGCAGGAGAGGAGGAAAGACCTCATGGAGATGAGATGGACTTTCAGATTCCATAGGCTCTGAGACACTGATTTCCTGGGGGAGCGTGTGTGTTGGGGTGGGGGCTGGAAAGGGGAAAGTCATCATGATGGCAGGACTGTGGGTTTGGTTCCAGGTCTGTGTTGAGTGTTGTGTCAGTCAGAGCTGGGAGAATGTTTTGGACAACTTTGCTTTAATAATAACGGAGATCCTGAGCCAAAGGTGCTTCAGACAGTATTCCCTGCCCCACCACCCAGCATTCTTTAGAATTTATAGTAGTGGTAGTGATAGCAACAGCTAACGTTATTGCAAGCATACTATGTGCCAGGCACCATGGTTAGACTCTACATACACTGTTAAATTCTTAAAGCAGGTCTAAGAAGATGGCACTATTACTATCTCTGTGTTACAGATAACTTAGAGGCTTAGAGATACCAGGTTTCCAGCCAAGTTCATTGGATTAGTGGGCAGTGGAATTTGAATTCCACCCAAGCAGTCTGGTGCAGGACCTGGGCTTCTGGCCACCTTTCATGCTGCCAGCCACATGCTCCTCACCCCCTTCACCTACAGCCTTGGTTGTTTTGTCTGCAGGAATGACATAATTTCATTTGTCCCATCTATTGGTATGGCCGTGGGGGAGGACCCCTGCAGTGCTTTGGGCACCCCCAATATCAAGCTGAACATCAAAGGATGCTGAGAGCCCCTATGGGTCATTAGGAGGAGTCCTCCCAAGACAAATAGCTCCTGGAATTAGGAGGAGGTTCCCAGCAACGGGCTGGTTCCCTCTGGTTGTTATGGTGATGGTAGGGGATTGTAAAATGTTACAATGAGAGAAGGCAATTTTCTCTTGTACAAAGTGGACCTCTGGGAACTAGGTGCTTCAAACATCATGATGTTAACACAATCTCCTAAGACTCTGGAAGGCAAACTGGTCTTTACTTTTTCACATTCCCCTGGGTTTCTAAAAGGCCATGGACATTGAAGGATGGTCCTGTACCATCATCATAGGAAACACTTTTATATGTAATTACAAAGGGCTAGGCACTATCCTAAAAGCAAAGCATAGGCACTATTTTACATAGGCACTATGTAAAATAAATTGCTTAATCCTCACAAGTGTAAGAAGCAGATTCTATTTTTTACCCCCCTTTTACAGATGAAGAAACTGAGGCAGAGTTTCAGTTCCCAGATGCTCTGGGGTAAGGATTAATATTTTGGTCGAGATGCTTGGCTACAGGAGGAGCT
Organism: Budorcas taxicolor; assembly: GCF_023091745.1. Lineage (NCBI taxonomy): Eukaryota > Metazoa > Chordata > Mammalia > Artiodactyla > Bovidae > Budorcas > Budorcas taxicolor. The sequence goes on from NC_068920.1 coordinate 134,761,101, forward strand.
TTGAAACAGATGGACTTCTGTTCCCAGAAGTATGGGGCAGGGATGGGGGGACCAGGAAGCTACAGAAGGAAGTCTCACATAGACTTGTCTCACATAGTCTCACATAGACTGCATGTCTTGACCCTCAAGTACTAACCTGTTTTCACCATACAAAGGGAGGAGGCAGCTGCAGAGAAGTCACAGAACCTCACTGGATAGTTCCCATCCCAGTGCTCTGTGCCTTCATTCCTCTAACTCTTCACCGTCTAGTGCCAGGTACTGGCTTGGAAAGTGGGGTGGAATGGGGTGGAGTCTGTGCCGGCCCCCAACCCAGGACCTCACAGTCTAGTTGGGAGAATGACCCAGAACAGGCAAACTGTGTCATAAGTGCTCAGCCAAGGCCCAGAGCAGAGCTGGACAGGAGAGAACCCAGACTGCGGAATGGCTACAGGGCAGCTTGCTAGCAGAGTGATGAGAGACGGTGAGAGATGAAGCTGGGAGGCAGGCAGGCAGGAGCTGGATGCTGGAGCACCGTGTCAAGGGTTGGACTCTGTCCTGAGAGCAATGGGGCCGTTAGAGGCATTCGGCAGGGAGTAACAGAACCAGACCTGTGTTTTGAAATGATCACTCTGGCTGCAGCATGGACCCTGGATGGGAGGGGTTGTACTGTTGAGGCCACTGATGCAGGCCTGGAGTGATGCTGGCCTGAAAGGAGGGCATGGAGACTGAGAGCAGAGGATCAATTTAGAGGAGGCAGAATCAAAGGAGTTTCCAGACTCAGCGCATAAGGGTATAAGGAAGACCATGGGTTTGGAGTCTGCACTCCGGCATGGATTCAAGGTATCATTTCTGAGACAGAGATAGGAAGAGCAGGTCTGTGGCAAGGTGATGTCAGTTGGGACATTTGTGCCTCTGGGCTAACTGTGCGTGGGCAGACAGCTTTATCCTGCATACCCAGCTTCTTCTAGAATCTGTTATTAAGGGAGTCAGTTGCCCTAGTGTGTCAGAGGCTGATGCAGGGAGAGATGAGATTGATGCTGAACACCAGGGCTGGGGGCGAGGAAGGTGACTCATCCCACTCCCTCTTAGGGATGGGGACACAGCATTCCTGTTAAGCAGCTTGACCAGGGGCTGGCAGCCCCATGAACAAGCTTGGGCTCCTCCCATCTCCTCTGCACTGGGGCGGAGGGCCTGCTTTCTGTGTCTTTGCCAGCTTCTCTCTCTGCTAAAATCCCCAAACCTGGGGCCTATGTCAGCAGGAGCAACTGGGTTGGCGATAAGTGGGCACAGTGCTCTGCACAGTACGGTCAAGCCTGTGATCTCATTCACTTCTCCTCTCTGCCTGATGATTGTGGTACTGTCATCCCATTTTCAAGATGAGGCAAGGAAGGCTCAGGGAGGTTAGAAGTCTTGCTGCAGTCACACAGCTGTCCACTCTGCCTCCAAGTCCCTTTCCTGGATCCTGTCTTTGCCCCTTGTGGAGGCTGGGGAAACTGCTGTCCAAATAGAAGATGGTAGAGGATAGACAGAGCTCCATGGTGTGGAGGTACGGAGGCAAGGGTGAGATGGGAGGAGATGCAAAACCCATAGGAAGGGGCTTCCCACACACCTACTACAGGACTCCCCAGCCCTGAGAACCCTCATGGCCCTTCACCTGGGGCCTATGAAATCTAAAGTCAAAAGAGATAAGCCTCTTCACTTCTGATCAACTTGGACTTTGCTTTTTGGTCCAGAAGCCAGAGGGGACAGTTGCAGCCTGGCTTCTCTCTCCCTGGACATGCAGATGAAATTACAACAGCCTTTCTGCAGCTCACCACTAGGTCCAGTGTTTGGGGCTTTCAGGGGCCTCTGGTCACCCTCCTGGCCACTGGAAGTCCTTCATGGAGGAAGGTAGGGGCTGGAAAGAATGACAGCAGTAGCCTGCACCTCTGTGGTGACACACACATAGCTGGGTTCATGTGGTACCGGTGCAGAGACACTGGACTTCGTGGGTTCACAAGGTCTGATGCTGGTCACCACCTCTGCCCGTGGACCAGCTCAGGGGTGCAAAGCAACCAGACCAACAAATGGCTCAGGTATTTTCTAACAGGATTCGAGTAGAACTAAATCTTCATCCCCCCTTTATCACTTTGCACACATAAAATTTAATTAGCTTTCAATATATAATCTTAAGAAAAAAAGAAATCCTACAGATTCCTCCCACCCCAAATTGTTCCTCGAGAAAGAAAGGAGGTTTATCTCAAGTTTCTTAAGAAAAAATCTATAGGCACACAATGCATGGAAATAACATTCATTATAGGGAGCTGCATGCAAACCGGCTTCTCTAGTCGAGATGAGAGACAATCGCTTGACCTATTGCAAATCAAAAAGCATTTCCACACCACCTGTATTTTTCAACTGGTGAAGTTTTAAACGAAAGCCCCAACACCTTTTCTGGGAAGGCACACTAACAGAGTCCCAGCTGAAATTTCAACTCAGTCGATGGGAAGATAATTACAAGAAACAAAATGTGAAATTTAAAATCAGGGCACTAATGAAGTCTAAAAATACCAGTGGCCCATCCTTTTGGTTGGCAAGACCTGTTCTTCATGGAGGAGATCTTTTCGTAATTACTCAGTTCCGCGAGAGACCAGGTTGTCACGTCAAACAATAGTAGGAAAAATCGTGGGACTTTAATGAGCTAGATCTCAAGGAGTTCTATGGTGGATCTTATTATAATGCCCGGCAAGCTTTCAGACAGAGAACAAGAGAAAAGGAAAGTTCTTTTTTTTTAAGTAGAGTTCTGACTAGTGTTGATGTTCTCATGCAGGGCCTCCTGGTTCCTGCTTGGAGCCAGCTGCCTGTCATTTAGGAGTGTGAAATCAATTGGACTTCGGAGATGTAAAATCCCTAGGGGCAAAATTAAAAGTGACCCAAATCCAAACCCACGTGGGCTTGTCAGGAAGATGATTCTCACATAGCAAGTTTCAAAGATTTGGTTTCAAAATTCGGGTTTCTTATTTTTAAAAATATGCAGTTGTTTGACATTAGATCTGACAGATAAATTATAGCTTTAGCAATAAAGGCTTTTAAGATTAGAAATGAAAGGAGAAATTACCTTAAAAAAAAGAAAGAAAGAAAAAAACCCACCCAGGCTTGAGTTGGGAGGCATTTGTGCTTGTAGGCTTCATTGTCTTTCTTCGCTGCAAATACCGGGGGGAGAAATCAGCTGACGAGGGCCGTAAATAGAGAAGCGAGTTCAATGTAATTTCTGGGGGATCAGCCAGCTCACTGGAGAACTATGGAAGTTGGTGTGATGGACAGGTCACCAGGTCAGCAGCTGGAGCTGGGAGAATCTAGTTGGCTCCCCAGAAGGTGGGGCTGTGAACACTTTCTAGGCCCACAGCATCCCCAGGCCTGGCACAGAATTCACACCAGTGGCTGGAAGAGCAAACCCCACTAGGGGTTTCCTCCTTCCTGTCTGTGGGCTCAGGCCCATGATAGAGGATGGTTCATGCTGTCTGACCCCTCAAGATGTTACAGGTGTGGCTCTGCAGGGCCTGCAGGCCCAGCATGAACAGGAGCTCAGCAGGGACCTGCCTTGACCACCTACATCTTCATGATCTTATGAACTCAGATGCCTAATGGTGATCAGATGTGCCTACTCCTGGCAGCTTCAGGGGGCGGGGTATGGGGTGGATCCCAGCTCTATGTTAAGACCTAAACCAGGAACCGGTCCTGTCTGGGCCGGTTACGTTTTTGCACAGAACCGACACCTTTTCCTGGGGGGATGCCTGAAACTGGCAAGGCAGCAAGAACTTCATAGGTTCTAGGAGCTTCCCTGGGATGGGGTGAGGGTGGGGTGGACACACCCTCCTCCCCCCACCTGATGGGCGGAGATGGAAACCCTCCCAGTGTCTCAGGCCTTGGCACAGCCTTGGGAGTAACCGGACACCCAGTACCCAGTGTGTCACCGTTGGTGACATAAAAACTGTGGGTACTTTTTTTTTTCCCAAAGGGAGAAGGAGCTTAACCAAAACAATTCAAACAAACAAACAAAAAAACCAAATCAAAAAATAATGTAGTCAATTTTTTAAAAAAGATCTTAAACAAAGCAAGAGTCTACCAAAATTTAGATGTAATTTTCTCATTTAAAACTAGTGCTGATTTTCAAAACAAAGGCAGTCAGGACTCAATCAGATTGGGAATTAAACCCGACAGAGATCTAGACACGACTTTGTTGTTGGGACGCTTGACAAGGCCTAGAAATTGCTCGTAGGGATAAAGAGAGAGATTCAGGAGGGCAGGCTGGATGAGAATGGCTGGGTGGAGCCCTTACTCTGCTAAGACTTTGGCCTGCAGCCGCCTCCCCATCCCAGGGTTCGTAAGTTGGGAGGCTGAGGTGTCTCGCCCGAGGTTCACACTTCTAGACCGTCTACGCCTCTCTCAGAGGGAGCCTGGAAGCCCAGCAGGGCAGACCACCCATTATGCACCCTCTTGTCCACACGTGGGTCCAGGCCTGGCTTCCCTGCCTTTCCATTCAGCAGGAGTGGACCTTGAGGGAATGGGCGAGTCTAGGGGTATATAAGCTCCCTGCCCCCGTTCCCCCAGACTCAGCTGCAGCCTCAGGTTCTCCCAGATGCCCTGCATCCCAGCTGCCAGACCCCTCAGTCTGGTCAAGAGTGAGGCTGGTTTGCTGACACCCTCTGCTCTAAGCCTCGGGCCGGGGCCCAGCCTAGAACCATATCCTGGTGTCTTCCCTCCCCCAGCTCTGTTCTCAAGGATCTGGAATGAAAACGGATCCTGGGGAAGGGGGTTAAATGAAGGCCAAGGCTGGAAGTGCTCTTTCTTGGGGTCTCACGGAACCACCCATGGGTTCTCGAAACCAAACATTTAGCTGTCTCAGGATGGGCAGGGGAGGTGGTGGTGGGGGTCTTCTGGGCCTCACTTCAGACCCCTGCGCTGCTCTCATCCAACGCTCAGCAATGGGTACTTTTCCGGGGGTGAGGGGATGGGCACACAGCCAATTCATGTTCTGACTGTCCTTATGAGTGGAAAATGGAGAAGGCCCACAAAGGGACTGTTCTAGGGGGACCTAAGAGGAGGCTTCCTGCTCATGCTGCCTGTGGCCTGGCCTTGGGTCAGATGGGAGAATGGGCCAGGGCTCAGGCTGAAGACGGAAGGCCCTGAACTCGGCAGGCTCTCCCCGCCCTCCTCTGCTTGTCTACCCACGTTTCCCTGCCTTCCTTGTCCTGTCCTCCACCTTCCCCTCTGCCTCCCCGGTCTAAGACCCAGCTGTCCCAGGCAGGAAGGCCCCACTGCAGCCTGGATTGAAGCAGTGAAGGACTGCCGGGGAGCAGGGCCCCAGGAACCAGGCTCCTGCGCACGCTGTGGTGGTGACCACACATGGGGGCATGGGTGAGGCACACAGGAGTACGTGGGCAGCAGGACTTACCTTTGGGGTGCCCAGGGTCCGTGAACTCATACTTCCCCACGCCAATGGTCCGCAGCATCTGTAGCCCATGGGCCGATTCTGACGTGGGGGGCCCGTTGGTGGCCGGGGCACCGCTGGGAAGAGTGGCAGACGGCTGGGCCGGCAGCGGTGGAGGCAGCAGGGGCCCTGCCATGTGGCCGTTGCCCACGGCGGTGGGTCCCGGGCGGGCCACCTGCCCGACGCCGGGCAGCGTGGAGACAGCCAGGGGCTGTGGGCTGGCGTACAGGGCCTGGGCGGGCATGTTGACCACCACGCTGCTCAGAGGCTGGGAGGGCGGCTGTGGAAGTGAGTAGTGGCCTGGCACCAGCGGGAGCTGGGGCCCCACATGGGGAGGCAGCGAGGGGGTCACCCCGATGACCGGGGCCTGGACGTTCACCGCCGGGCTGAAGGTGGGAGGCTGGGCCACTCCATAGGAGTGTGCAATCAGGGCAGGCTGGCTCCCGGCGGCCACCGTGGTCACCCACGGCCCTGTGCCTGCAAGGGAAATGGGAGAGATGTCATCTGCCAGCTACGCAATTCACTCACCAAACACCGACCGACTGCCTCCAGCCCTGGGCCGAGTGCTGGGGTCAGAGAGGTGAGCAAGGAGCCTGCGTCCTTGGAGCTCACAGCCTAGGAATCCGTGATTAGATGAAGCCCCGCTGGGTCGGCCCTCACTAGCTGAGTGATCTTAGGCAAAGCCTTCCATGAGTAGGTTCCTCATCTGCCAACTTCACAGAGCTGCTGTGAGCAATGAGATGAGACACAGAATGAGGCCCCCAATTTTGATAATGAGAGAGGCTGGAGAAAACTAGAAGCTGACAGGTGTCTGTGAAGCAGTGCCAGCAAAATTCTAGAATGGGCTGCTAAGGGGGCTTGTTTCCAAGCCTGTAGAATAGGAGGTGGTGTCACTGTGAGCTAATCTGGTGTCTTAAGGGTAAGGCATGCCTTCTGACACTCAGTCCTCTGCAGGACTAGTAAGCAAGCCTGGAAAAACACATCAGAACTTCAGAGCACAGTTGGTGAAACCTTGGATAACTCCATGGTGAACATACAGAGAGGCAGAGCCACAGAAGTGACTGACTCCTGAGCCGGCTAATGGCCCAGAGGGTGCTGGAGATGCAAAGGGAGGTCTCTAGTGATGTGCTCACCGTTTCTATCAGTGATTTGGATGATGGAATGGAAGACGTATGACCAAGTCTGCAGGTGACATCATGTTGGGAGGGCTAGGCACAGGTCAGCAATATAAGCAGGAAAAGATGCTAAGAGTCATGCAGGAAGATATGGATGTGGTCTTGCTCTTGGGTCCCCCACACCCAGCTGCTTAAGCCAGATTGGGAGGAAATAGACCGAGTAGCCACCTGGACAGCTTTGGGGTCTTACTGTTGAGAGATCATGTAATGTGGTTACCAGCAGAGTGGAAGTGAAGTGAGGCTGCAATCATCCAGGTAGAGGGGTGGAGTGAAGAAGGTGCAGCAGGCCACTCGTGGTTTCTGTGTGTTGGGTTCTGAGGGATGCAAAGAGAGGAACAATGCCCAGGAAGGTGAAGGGACTGGGCTTGAGGGCATGGCTGAAGGATACAGGGTCTTCCTCCTGCAGAAGACTTGGAGGGGGATGAATGGGGGTCTTTAGATATCTGTAAGGCTGTGGTGTGAATGGCCAAGCTCACATGTTTTGTGTATCCCAAGGGGAGGCCTGGGATCAATGGGAGATAACAAGGAAGGTTTTTGTTATGGTTGGAGCTGTCCAAAGAAGGCCTGAGATGCTATGGGAGGCGGTAAACCCCCAGTTCCCAGTGAGTGGAACCTCTCTCAGTTCTCATATAACTGTTGGCAAAGCAAGACCTCACTGGATGGATGACTTTGGAGATTTATGAATCAGAGTACTGAGGCTTGGGAATGACTAACCAAAATAACTTAAAGCAGATTCAGTCACTCATATGTCATTCTCTCTCCCTTGTTCTTCCCAGTATTTTCTTGAGCAGCAGAGAAAGGGATGGAGACACAGCCCAGGGAATTACACGCAGTCACACGCCTCCTGCCCCTCCTCCCTGTCCCTGATGCAGCCTGAGGTCCGGGCTGCTGCAGGCCATGGCTCAGGACCTGCTGAGGAGCTGGGCCACCCAGGAGGTCTCGGACACCTCCCCCCGCCCCGGCCGGAGGGTAGGTGTCTCTGTCCACCCTGCAGTACACACCTGGATTGTCGCTCTCCCTCATCTGTTTGGAGGGCGGCTCATCAGTGTCCCAAGGCGTGGACTGATTGATGGGCGTCTGCCCCCACCGGATGCTGGTCGTGAGTCCCTGGGACTGATTGTCTGCTTTGGAGATTCCGGGGGCCTGGAAAGAAGCAGAGCAGGGGGGTGAGCACCCACCGCCTGGCAAGAGTCCTGCCCTGGTGCCCAACACCCAGCAGTCTCCAGAGGCAGAGACCTAGCCCTGCATCCAGTCCCTCAAGGGAAGCGCAGGGTGTCTTGGATCAGTAGCAGCAGCTGTGGCCTCAGCTAAGCTCCTGGCCTCCAGGAACACCCAACCTAACCTGGTGCCTCCCCCATCACCTGAGCTATCAGAAAGGAACGAGAGCCTTGTATTGTGAGAAGTAAAGTTCCCCCAGTCCTTGGGTCATTAATAAACCACATCAACCAAGGATGGGCAGGTGTTGAGCACCAACTGTATACTCAGTCCAGGCCCAGGAGCATCATGTGCCCAGCCTCTGACTTGTGAGAGGACAACTCCAAGGCATTACCGCCAGGCCCCATCCCGCCTCTACGCCAGCCTTCAAGGCCCCCAGCGTCCCACTCCACAGAGGAGGCATGGAAAGGTGAGGACTGGGGCCCCTGGGAGGACAGCGCAGGTCCTGACACCAGGCCAGAAGGCAGAGAGCATCTCTGGGACCCTCACCTCCTCCCTATGGAAAGCAGGGAGGCTCTCTGCCCAGGACCTCATTTACTAATTCATGTATTTAATGAGAAAACCAACCTCAACACAGAAACAAACGCTAGGACAGCATTGGTCTCCCTGAGCTAACACTTTACCCGGGAATATTACATAGTCGATAAAAATCATGCTTACTCCCTAAGGAGATGGCAAAATGCTTACACAATAATGTTGAATGAGAAAAGCAGGATATAAATGACACACATATAACCTCACTGGGTAAAATAATATGTGCAGGAGGGAAAAATCCAGGGATGGATTAATATGGAAAAATAGTAGCAGGAATGTCATTCTTGGGTGAAGGGAATAAGGGACACTTTTATTCTTTTGTCTACACCTCTGTAATGGCCAAATTGTCTACTATGGCCATTCCCAGTATTTACGAATTGTAATATTTATAATAAACACAAAAAAAGTACCAGAAAACACGTTGGAAAGCCTCGTACTGGGACGTGACAGGTGAGTCTCAACAGAGATGGTTCCAGGAGGGCTGACCAGAGCTTGTACGAGGGTAGCCAGAGCCCAGCCAGGTTGGGGGTAAAGTGTGAGGTGGGGTTCGGGCAGACAGTCACCCACTGGGGACAGTCACAGGAGGCCAAAGGGGCCTCCAGGGACACTTGCAGTCCTCTCTCAGGGAGGCCACAGCGCTCTGGACTCCTGCTGCAAGCTGACTCAGTGACCCAGCTGGCGGGGTGGAGGGAGGCAGCGCCCCCTTGTGGGCATCTCTGAGCAGCGGGACTTTCCTCGCCAGGAAGCCGGGAAGAGTCCCCGCCGGTGGGAGGGTGGACGCCCTTAGCCGGGCTCTGATGCCTAATGCAGATGACAAACAGCGCCTGCATCAGGGCCTGCTGGGAGGAGCGGAGCGCATCCTATTAGGACCGTAGGCTGCGCTGAGCTAATTGCATTAGGCAGCACTTTATCTCGGGGCTGCATTTCAGATGCTTCGCTTCTGTGAACAGCGCAGGAACAAAGGAAAAGAGTGAATCTCCCGAGGGAGGAACAATTCTGCGGACAAGCTTCCTTATCAGAGGGAGGCCTCTGCCCCATTTCTGTCTGCGGGACAGATGGGAGCTTAGGGTAGGCGAGGGGCTTCGGGGTTTAGCCGCCCTCACCAATAGTCTTAGGGAATTTAGGAAACAATAGCTTGGCATCTGCAGCGTCTTTATATAGACGGCTTTCCCGCGTGTCCTGTCTGCGGCACTCTATTTCCAGGCTCTGGGGGTGCTGTGGGCTCAGAGGTGCAGAGGTTGCTTCCCTCATAATAAGAGGCATCTGGACCGGGGCGGGGGGAAGGAGCCAGTGTGATGTCCTGTTTGGGGCCCTGTTTTGGGGTTGAAATGTGAATGTGGAGTCCCCTGGCCGTCTCACCAGTCCCCTCCTTCACTGGCAATACAACAATACTTTCTGCCAGTAGGGGGCGCCACAGCTCCTCTGTGAGGCCTGGAATTCCTGGAGGCCTCCCAGGCTAGAGGCAGGTTTGGTTTTCCAGGTCCTCCTGCAGCCACCCTTTGTCCTCCAATGAATCAGTATCCATGGCCCCAGCCTGGTTAACTCGACGGGACGGGGAAGGGCTTTGTGGACCTGGAGCCCTGGGCCTGGTCCTTAGAGGCTGCCACTGCTGCCGGGAGGGGTGGCTGGGGTCTTCTCCTTGAGAGTGGGTAAGTGAAAAAGTGAGTCACTCAATCAGTTCTTCACGAACCCATGGCCCTCCTGGGTCCTCTGTCCTTGGAATTCTCCAGGCGAAATACTGCAATGGGTTGCTATTCCCTTCTCCAACGGATCTTCCCGAGCCAGGGATCAAACCCGGTTCTCCTGCATTGCAGGCAGATTCTTTACCATCTGAGCCACCAGGGAGTAGGCAACCAGACTGTGAAACTTCAGGAGTTCCTGCTGGTCGCTCGTGCCTTTGCTGGTCATCTGGTTTGCTCTTCAGTTAACTGGGTCCCTGCTCTGTGGTCGGCCCTGCCCAAGGCACCGGGGACACGCTGTGGCTGAGACTCACTCAGCCCTGCCCTCGGGGGTCTGCTCCCCGCTACACATTCTGTGACCCAAGACGCACTCCAGAAGGAAGCTGGGGGTGAAGGGGCGGGCCCGGGGCACAGGCACAATTGAGCTGTGGCTACAACAGGCCTGCTGTCTGCCTGCGTCTTTCCTGACTCTCACAAGTGAGTTCCTACCTACAAGAAAGAGGTTGTGCTGGAGAAGGAAAACAGCCTATTTTTTTTTCTTTTCTTTAGGAAAGACAAATAAGGACACTCATTCTGCTTGGCACTAGCAACTTCTGAAGCTTTGAGCAATGTGCAGTTCAGGGCTTTTTATTTATTTTATTGAATAAATGAACATTCCCTCCTTCACTCCCTCCAGAAAAATACACATGGGTGAGGCTCTTTGCGGAGGTGGCTGGACGCCCAGGTGATGAAGAATGTGGCAGCTGGTGATGTGAGTCAGCTTGGCTGACTGGAGCCCTGTCCTCCTACAGGGGGCTCCAGGCCCAAGGTAGACTCGAGGTCCCCAGGCTCTGGAGGTTTCAGGGGGACCATGTGCGGGTCTGCACCTCCAGCTCTGAACTCCAAAGGCCAGGCCTCCTTGAGTTTCGTTTCTCCTCACCAGGGGGCTCCACCCCAAGAAGGCACAGACACCGACCAGGAGACCAGCCTGGGTGAGGGTGGGGGAGAGGAAGGCAGGGTGAGGGAGCCTCCCTTCTCCCTCTCCCACTGCCATCACCGAGGACATTGCCGACCTTTCCCCAGTGTTCCCGGCCTTGCTCCCATGACATGACGGCCCTTGGCACAGAGGCGGGCAAGGAGAGCCCTCCTCCTGCCTGGTGCCTCCACGTGGCCCTCCCTGCCCATCGTTGGCCAAGCAGACTTCTCTCTGCTTCTCTTTAATGAGATGCTAATGGGATGCATCATTAACGCAGCAGCTTTTAAACCCTGAGCTCTTGTAAATTTTCAAAGGTCACATTTTTACGGTGGCTGACAGCATCCTGCTTCTTTCAGTGGCTGAAGAACACTGAGGACCCCCATCCTCTGTGAGGGGCATCGAGGGCTGAGGCGCCCGCTGGTTGGGGAGCTGGGAACCTCCACCTGTGACAAAGCTGCCCCCACCCCCGCCCCACCCTGAGGCCTTTGGGTTGTGCTCTTCCAGCTTGGGGGAAAACCAGTTACACATTGCCTACAGAGCTGCCCTGGGGCCCTTGCTCCACTAAGGGCTGCAGGTGGTGAAGATGCCTGGTAGCGGGGGTGGGCGAGGGGCTGACCCCGCTGGAGGGGCAGCCATGCCTTTCCTTCCAGGAACATCATTTGCTCACCAGGCTGTACACTTGTGAACCTACAACAGTCTCAACAGACTGCCTCTGCTGATCTGTCCATCCAAAGGGGGCCCTTTTTTCTGCTTTTCCCAAAGGTGCCATAGAGGCCAGCAGCATCCCAGGTGGTCAAGGAAGTTTGAAAGATGATGGAATGGGACTCTCTGGGGCCTTGCCACACCTCACTTGTTCTCACCCCTTGCCCCGCACACATGCTGGTCACAGCCTCGAAATGCTGCCCTTCAGGGCCCATACTGATCTGCACTGGCAGGTGGGCTCCAGAATGGCAGGGATCCACACGGTGCCTGGCCCAGCTCCTGCCAGCCTGGTGTAGGTGCCCAGGGAAGGCAGGGTCTCTGAGCTACAGTGTTGGCCAACAGTAGGAGTGTTTATCACTGTTGATTCACACGTGCACATAGGTATGGCCTGGCCTACACTTTGGGAGAGAGAATAATGGGAATAACAGAAAAGAGATGTGGAATGGCTTAGAGTGGGAGGTACTGGGACATTTAACTGCGGAGATGTCGTTTTCAGACTGCAGGGGCCTCTTGTGCTATGACCCCAACACTTGCCCTGGCTGCTGCTTGGAAGGTCTAATGCCCCAATCTGCTGACCTCCTGGCTCAATGCCTGAGTATAATAGGAGATGTGGGGGCTGAGGTTGACTCCTGCCCCCGTGGGGCTGGGGAAGAAGCCAGAACTCAGTTTTTCCCACTGTTCACCCAAGGACATGAGGAACAGGTGAACTAGTGAAACCTAGAAGTTAGGGAGAGCTGATGTTGGACCATAAAAACTAGGCGGAATTCAACAAGGCTGACAATTTTGGCTCACTTTGCCACCAAAGGAGCCCAGAGCTGCAGGTGCGTTTCCAGCCTAGATACAGTGGACAGAGCTCCAGGGACCACTTCTGGGGCTCATGTGGGCTTCCTCCCGGAGGAATGACAGTACCAGTGTCCAAGTCCTTCTCCTGCCCATGGACCTGCCTCCACAGACTGGAACCTGTGAGTCTCAGTGCTCTTGTCGCTTGTGTGTTGTGACAGCGCAGGCAGGGACTGCCATCTGCTGAGCGTCCCTGAGAACAGCCGGCCCATCTTCACAGCAGTGAGACTATTCCCCCAGGGGAGCCCAGTGTCCCTCAGCCCTCACCTCGCTTTAATCCCTCAGACAACACTCCAGTGCTCCCTCTGGGCCTGAAGCACCACTGGACATCAAGGTGCACCCCAACCGGGCGGGGATTGGGGGTGGGAAATGGCCTTAGCGAAAACGGAAGTGGCAAGGCGGACAGTAGTGGGAAGCCTGCGGCTGGCCGCACTCTGAGCTTCACCCACAGCTGCGTTTTTAATCTCACATGCTAAGTCGTCCCAGTCATGTCAGACTCTCTGCGACCCCATGGACTGTAACCCACCAGGCTCCTCTGTTCATGGGATTCTCCAGGCACGAATACTGGAGTGGGTTGCCATTTCTACCTCCAAGGGATCTTCCTGACCTTCTTCCAGGGTCAGGACCTTCCTGATGGTCCAGGTTTGTTCAGGGATCCAGCCTCCCTCTCTTATGCCTCCTGCATTGGCAGGCGGGTTCTTTACCACTAGCGCCACCTGGGAAGCTTTTATCCCATGGCTCCCCATAATCCTCACCTAATTTGGGAAGGAGAGTCTTTGGTGAGGCCCCCATACAACCTGTGGTTCTGAATTCAAAGGCCCCTTCTGACAAGGGACTGCTGATGTGGCCCGAGCCCTGCAGTGGGCCTTTGACTCTTTTTTTTTCCTGACTGCTTTTTGAACACCCCTATCTTGCCCCCATCTTGAGGTGGAAGCCAGAACACGTGCTCTGCCAGCTTCCCTTGGGGCTGGAGCACAGGCTTGTGCCCGGCTGCTCAGATACCCTGGGGTGTGATTTCGGTCTGGGGGTGCTGGGCAGTATGAGGAAGCCAACTCAGCTCCGAGTTCACGCTCTGCAGTGGTGGTGGCAGAGGCACACGGGTCTGGGAGCACACACGGGTCTGGGAGCACACACGGGTCTGTTGTCCTGGGCCCAGCATCAGTGACGAATGCTCTCATTTCCTTCTCCTTCTCCCTCGGGAGGGTCCTCAGGCTCCTCGTGTGGGTTCCCACAGGCTGCTAGCAGATGTGAACGCTCGGGCATCCCTGAGCACCAAGCCCAGGTTGTCCTGGGAATCAGCTCCCACCGACTGCCAGCTCCAGGATCCAGCATAGCTGGGCAGCCTGCTCCCTGCAAAGAGTGGACATTTCACCTGCTTTTCAGCATCCCTCCCTCTGCAAGGCATTTAGGGGCTTCCTGGTGCCCAGGTCCACCCGTGGGGACTATTGGAGACTGGTTTTTGGTAAACTTATTCAGACTGGGGTGTTGGGAACTTCCCAGGGCCCTCGAACTATAAAGGTGCCCAGGAAGACAATCCTTACTTAATGGTGGAAATTCAGGCTGGGGGCAGGGGAGAGATAATTTGGTGTCTGAATTTTTTAGATTATAGTTCAGGGGTTTAGACCTAGATGGCTGGCTTTCTAGGATTTGCAGATTATTTATGAAAGCACCGCTTCTAAGATCAGACAGGTAGAGCATCGACCACCTCGATGGCAGGGGCCCTCTGACTTATGCGAGTGCATGTAGGAGGATCCTGCATGTGGTGGGATTGAGAATGCGGGCCTCTGGATCCCACCTTCAGAGCTTCTGATTCCGTAGGTCTGGGCTGAAGGACCCCCAAATGTGGCTCCCTAACAAGCCTGCCAGGTGATGCGGTCTGTCGGCCTCACTCTGGTGGAGGCAACAGCAGTCTTGATGTTCAAGTTCCCAGACCCCTATGCCCCAGTGTGGGGAACTTAGGGGCTGGTGCTGCTGGGCAGGTCACAACTGGGATAGGTTTTGGGGTCTTGCTTATGCAGCTCAGGGAGCCAGACAGGTGACACTGTTTTCATGGACTGCTGTTCACAGCCTGGGTTTCAAGGGGTCAGAAAAACACATTGACAGATATCAATGCTATAAGTTGGTGACCTCTGGGAAGAGCAAATGACACTTATGAGTCTCTCAGTTCTCATTTCAAGATCGCTACCACACTACAAACAAGAAAATAATCACAGTTAAATCCTCTCTTGGGGCCAGAGGAGGCTCTCCTGAACCCCTCCTGCCCTCATTAACCAGGTTGCCCTCTCTGGCCCCCTGAACCCAGGCTGTGCCCTCGGCACCCCCCTCAGAGCAGTGCCATAATGCGCTCTGGGGCCCGATGAAATTTCTAATAATACTAACCAACGATGTGTTAAATTGAGACACTTCTGGCTCGCATGCTGGAAACTGCACGATGGTTTAAAGGACCAGTGCTTACCTTTCTCTATCAATTTGCTGCTAAATTACTGCTTTCGGAGCAACTTACAGAAAAGTAATTCTTTATTTAAATTTTAATTTCAAACTTGTCATTTTAAATATATATTCAGATTCCAATCATATTAGTGAATATGATGATGTCTCTGGAGGGCAAGCATTGCTGCAAGGAGCTGGGTGGGGGCAGAGGACGTCACGGGGGAAGGGGGAAGGGAGCTGAGAAAGGGGGTTGCCACCCCGGGGGGCACTGGGGTGAGTGCATCCTTGTGCTGGGGTGGAGACAGAACTGCAGAGGCCAGTGGTCAGACTGCAACCTGGCCTTACGATCCCAGGATAATACCTTATGTTGAAACCATCAACTGCTTCCTGTGCCCTCTGTCTCTTGCTGGACCACCCTGAGGATCCAATCAACCATAATGGCCTGGATCACATTTACTGAGTGCTTCCTGGTGGCTCCGATGGTAAGGCATCTGCCTAATCTGTCTGCAATGCAGGAGACCTGGGTTCAATCCCTGGGGTCAGGAAGATCTCCTGCAGTAGGAAATGGGAACCCACTCCAGTATTCCTGCCTGGAGAATCTCCTGGACAGAGGAGCCTGATGGGCTACAGTCCACAGGATTGCAAAGAGTCGAACACCACTAAGCAACTAACACTAACACACACTCCTACATGCCAGGCATGTGCATGATGTGAGTTCTTTCCTGAGGAAATTTGTGTTCTCACGTTCATTTTACAGATGAGAGTAAGAAGATGCAGAGAACTCCAGGGACAGCAGAGCCTGCCAGGCTTGGGCACAAACCCAGGTCTGTTCTGTCCTAAGTCCCTCAGCAGTGCTGTGCAATGGCCAGACTGTGCCTCGGTCACCTCTCTCCAGACTGTCGCTGCTGCGGTTGACAGCTCCATGAATGGGTTTAGTCATATCAAGGCCGTGTCCGCACCACCCTGTTGGGGTTGCCCTTAGAATCCCTCCTCTGGTGTCCGCAGGTACGCCAGCCGTGGCTTCTCCTTCCCCCACTGTGTCCAGCCCAAGTGGGCCTCCTCCTCTGACAACACCCTAGGGCCAGGGAGCCAGTGAACTTGAACATCAGGACTGTCCTTGCCCTCGCAAAGTGAAGTCCATGGACTGCATCAGCTGGTAGGCTTGTTAAAGAGCCACGTTTTGGGGTCTCCTGTCCTTGCCTTTCTGAATCGGAAGCTAGCCTTCCATCACCTCTCCCACTCAGTCAGACACCCTAGACTCTAACCCACCACCAATGTGTTCTGCCAACCCCTGCCAGTGAGGTCCTGGCCCCTCCAATGAGGCCAGTTCTTCCGTCTCAGACCAGGGCAGCACAGACACCTCCAACCTTTTCCAAAGCTGTCAATGCACAGCCTCCCTTCACATCTCCTCTTGCTTCAGCATCTACTCCCCCTCTCCCTCCCTTTCCGTCAGCCCCTTCCCCTTGGCTTTCCATCACAAGCACTGAAAAATCTTTGTTTACCACTCCACCTGCCATTTCAGCATCCATCTGCCTTCCCCATCCTCTTTTGTGGTTACCCACTCCTTGGGATTCAGGACACCTGATACTCACTCCAGTTACCCCTTAGTTTCCACTCCCTTACCTCTTCCCAGCCCTGCACTTCAGTGAAATCATTCCCTCCCCTTTAAAAAAATACTTATTTGGCGGCATTGGGTCTTAGTTGCGGCCTGCGGGGTCGCAGACTTCTCTCTAGTTACAGCCAGAAGGCTCAGTGGTTGCAGCACACAGGCTTTGTTGCCCCGCGGCATGTGGGATCTTAGTTCCCCAACCAGGGGTTGAACCCATGTCCCCTGCACTGGAAGGTGGATTCTTAACGACTAGACCACCAGGGAGGTCCTGAAACCACCCCCTTTCAATGGACAGTCACCTCCTGATCCCAAGCCCCTTAGCATCTCCTCGTGTTCTCTCTCTGATCCCTAACACCAGCTTTCTCCTCTTCCTTCTGCAGCCGCTCCCCTTGGGTTTCCTGTAGCGGTGCTTTTCCTGGTTGTCTTGTTGCTCACTGACCCCTTCTCTTGCCAGTTCTCCACGGAGGATGTACTTGAGAGCTCACACTCGGTGTTGCTCTGGCCCCTTCCTTCTCTCAGGTCCGTTTGGGCGCTATATCCTCTTTCATAGTTATTTTTCTGATGTGAAATGTCTGTGTGATAGCCATTGTCTCTAGTAGAATCCAGCCTCCTATAGTATAGTAGAAGTATATGTGCTTTCCCCTTTTCCAACATCAAAGTCTATACTGTGGAAACACTTTTGCTGAAGGCTCAGCTCAGATGGCCTCCGTTGCACACGTACAGCAGCGGTGGCAGGGGCTGGTTTTTGCATCCTGCTCTCTCCAGTGCCCTGTCCAGGCCCCCCCTCCCCGGCCCCTTCCCCTAGACCCCCTCCCAATGGATGGGCCTTGTGGACAAAAGAAAGGATATATCTGGCGGAACATTACAACTCAAAGCTTTCAACTTTCCTCTAACAACTTTCAACGGGAAACTTCTTAGTCCCATTTCCAAGTAACTTTTCATCCATTACAAAAACCCACAAAATTTTCAAAGGGGCTTTGAAATAAGATCACCTGGAAAAAAAAAAAAAAGCCCATCACAAACGAAAGTCTTTGAAAAGAAAGAGGCCTTTCCTGAGCTTCAGCACCCCTCTGATATCAGTTCCCTTTCATTCTGCTGAAAGGTGCAGGGCAACCTGGCCCTCAGCAGATGCCTGTGATGTGAAGCGAGCCAGTGGCCCAGACCAACGATGATGGACGGGGGACAAGGAGGAGCGTGAGGGGCACCTGCTCGCAGCGCTGGGCCGGGCCTTTCATCGCCCCCCTTCAATCGGCCCTCGAGGCTCCCCTCGAAAGCCGCGTTCCTTGGAACCGGCCCTGCCTGCTCAGAGGCCCGGCGGCCCTGCCTGTTCCCACTCGTCTCTGCACTGGCGACAGCGTAGCTCCCTCCGGAGCGTGGCGACCCATCTTCATTCTTGTCCCCAGAGTGGGCGGGAAGGTAGGCGAGGCCGGGGCAGCCCCGCTCTGATCTTTACAGACGTTTCCCAAACGGCCGGCCCTGCAGGTGGTGACTCGGGGACCACCCCTCGACCTCCCAGCCTCAGAGCCTGCGACCCGCCCGCCCTCCTCTGGTCGGCTCTGGATTCACAGACGCACATCACAAGACAGCCAGTGGCCGGGAGCCTTTTGTTATCTTCAGATCGGAAATCCTCAGCGAATCTGGTGAAGAATGGTCCTCTGTGCGGGGCGGCTGAGCTGAGAGTGGGTGCAGGGAGTGGGTGCAGGGACGCGCCTGGGGTCTCTGGCTGACCTGGCCTGGCCCTCAGACCCCTGCGCTCTGAGTGCCCAATATTAATTTGGAACCAGGCCTTCCCAGAGTTGCCTCTGAAGCACCCCAGGCTGGAGAAGCAGCAGGCTTTCAAGAACAGCTTGGCCAGGGGCTGACCGGGCCCCTCAGACCGGCAAGGCCCTCCCAGCCTCTCTGCAGACAGGATTCTAGGACCATCTGTGCTTTCCTTGTATGGAGGACCCTCCTGAGCCAGAAAGAACCCCAAGAACACTCACTGGCTCTGCGGCTCCTCTGGGGTCCTTTCTTCAGTGAACCCCTGACACTCCTATTCAAACCCACCGTCCACCTTCTGAGTCGTGGGCCTGGATGGAGCGTTCCTTGTTTGTTGTTACAGACAAAGGCTTGCCCAGGAGAGGGAACAGTTCTGAGTTCTGAGCCCTCCGCCTTCTGCCTGACCTGACCCTCCGGGCAGAAGTCGACTGAGAACTCGACTCTCACGCCTGATAAGACGGGTCTGACACAGACATCTTCAGCGACCTCATTAGAAGCCTAATAAGAGAGAGGATTGTGGTAGGGTCACCCCGAGGCCAGGCAGGACAAAGAAACAAACAACGTCTCACAAATAGAGGCGACTCCGCAGACGGGGTGGCGCAGCTGAGGGAGCTCAAATCGTTTCAGTGCCGGGACTTCAAGACTCACTGAAGCAACTCAGAGCCTGGGTTCTGCCGCAATGTGAGGTTGGGAGCCCCAAGGGTCGACCAGGTCTGCGGTGGAATCTTCCGGAATGACATCCTCTGCCACCTGGTGCTTTCTCTTTGCTGTCTCCTGCCTGGGCTTTTTTTGACAGAGCAGTGTGTGTCCAGGCAGGGTCCT
This sequence comes from Budorcas taxicolor, assembly GCF_023091745.1. Lineage (NCBI taxonomy): Eukaryota > Metazoa > Chordata > Mammalia > Artiodactyla > Bovidae > Budorcas > Budorcas taxicolor. The sequence goes on from NC_068920.1 coordinate 134,780,269, forward strand.
GGGGGTGGGGTGGAGTGGGGTGGGGTGTGGGGTGCCCTCTTGTGGCAGCCCAGCTCTGCTACGTTAGTTCAGAATTAAGGCGGTTCGAGTGACTTTTTTCTTTCCTTTCCTTCCTTCTTTTTTTTTTAAAGGAAATGGCATCATTCAGCTCTAGCCCATCTTTTCAGGCTTCAGAAAACATGCTGGGACAGACAGATTCTATTTAAATTCACTGGAGGTCCAGGTGCGAAAGGGAAAGTGGTAAAAATCCTTCAGAAGTGGTGGGGGGGGGTGGGGAGAGGCAGGGAAGGAGGCCCTCTTAGGGTGGGTAAACGGATGGACTTCTCCAGTGGGGGTGACATGTGAGGAGGAGTGGGGTTCTGGTGACCAGCGCAGGGAAAGGGCCCGGCCCTGCCCTGCAAGGAGATGGGGCAGGCACTGTCCCAACCCTGAGCCCTTGGGCCTGACCCACCCTGGAGATGGCCTCAGAGGCTTTCTGCCTGTGGCTGCTTCTGTGGATCCTGGGTGAGGGAGAGGGTCCCAGACAAAGCCCCTCCACTGACATTCCCTCCTTAGCAAACTGCCTGGGCCCTCACTCCCCTCCTTTCCCTCTTCACAGAGCTGCCTGGACACCACAGCTCCATCGGTTCTGTGCTGGGGGCCCTGGCCTCAGGTGCATCATTCATTCACTCATTCATTCACCCCACTTTTACTGAGAAGCCATCGTGTACTCAAGACCATGATAAATAGTCTCTGGCCTAGGGGGCTATAGGAGAAATCACAATTATAACAGCTAATATCTGTCACACGCTTGGATGTGCCCGTTTACAACTCTCAAGGCCTAAGAGTTCTTTGAGGTATCAAGATCAGTGTGTCCACTTCCGTTCCTCACTGCATGAGTCAGCTTGGGTCACCATAATGAAATACCATAGATGGGTGACAAAGCAATGGAAATCCTCACAGGTCTGGGGGCTATCATGGCAGGGTCCTGCTGAAGACCCTGTTCCTGGCTTGCAGATGGCCACCTTCTAGCTGTGTCAGACAGAAAGTTCTAGTCTCTTCCGATTCTCATAAGAACACTAATCTCATCGTGGGGGCCTCCATCCTCATTATTCAACCTGAACCAAACAATCTCCCAAAGGCCCCACCTTTATTTATTTATTTATTTTTGGTCTTTTTTTTGCTTTGTTTTTGGCCATACCACACAGCATGTGAGATCTTAGCTCCCAGACCAGAGATTGAACCCTTGCCTCCTGCAGTGGAAGCACAGAGTCTTCATAACTGGTCCACAAGAGAAGTCCCCCCAAAACTCCATCATTAAATACCACCTCAGTGGGGGCTAGGAATTCAACTCTAGGAATTTGGAGGGAACACAGTTCAGTCCTTCCACCAACATAGCATCACACTGTGGGTACTGAGAAAAGGCTTGCCGTATTGAGTTGAGCTCTGTCTGACTGTTGTTTCTCTGCCTCACTTTGTCCACCAGACCCCCGGGGTGTTTAATGGAGGGCTGGCCACCTACAGGCCTGACCAGCGTTTGCTTGGTCCTCCCAACAGCCTGAGCTCTAATTTTCCGGTGGTTTGCTTTTTTCTCTCACAACATAATCTCCATGATCTCTAGTCTTTCCCAAGTGCTGTTGAAAGCCTTGTTGTATTTATCTCCGGAGAATCCGCCGTGCCCCTGTGCAATTTTCCATTGTCATGGTTCATTTTAATTTCCTCTAAGGCTGTTGGCCACTCTCGTGTTCAGAAATAGCTTGTTCCACTTAATAAAAGCGCTTAAATATGCAGACACGAGAAGTTTCCTATGCTTGCTCCTAAACATCAGAGTAAGTGGAGTGAGATGCACACCCCGCCTCGTGCAGTGAGGCTGTGCACACGCCAGGTGGCTTCACAGGAAGGAGGAGCTTGGAATCAGAAGTACAAGCATGGAAGCAGGATCTGAGAATTTCTGGTGGAAACCCGGCCAGCCTGGGTGGTTCCCTGTGGCATCATCCAGCTCACAGCACAGGGTCTCCTGCAGTGCCTGCCATCTCCATAATGACCAGAGCTCTGGCTCTGCAAGTGGGAGGTCTGGGCTCCAGGCCAGCACCACCTCCAGCTTGCCTTGTGCCCTTGCACAAGTCAACTCACCTCTTAGAGCCCCTGCTTTTTCATCTAGAAAACATCCCTGATGATCCTTCCAGGACTTTCCTGGTGGTTCAGTGGTTAAGAATCTGCCTGCCAATGCAGGGGATATGGGTTCAGTCACTGGTCCAGGAAGATCCGACATGCCATGGAGCGACTAAGCCTGTGGGCCCCCAACTACTGAGCCCGCACTCTAGAGCCCACGAGCCACAACTACTGAAGCCTGCGCACCCTAGAGTCCACACTCTGCAACAAGAGAGGCCACCGCAGTGAGAAGCCTGAGCACCGCAATTAGAGAGTAGCCCCTGCTCCCTGCAATTAGAGAAAGCCTGGATGCAGCAACAAAGAGCCAGTGGAGCCAAAATAAAGTAAATAAATAAATTAAAAAGATTCTCCCGAAGGCTGATATCAGTGAGGAGTAGAAATCCCCCATTTTCAGAGCTTATCACAGAAGCTGGGGCAAAGCAGGGTACAGCAAGGGCAGCCACTATTACTATTTTGGGAACCCAAGCCTGCAAGAAGCATGCTCAAGGCAGTCTTTCTTCTCCATCCATTTTCCCCTGGGTTGCTGGAGCTAGAGAATCCTCTATAAGCTATGGATTATCAAGAAAGGACAGAAAGAAGCAAAGCCGGCTGGATTGTGATTCACACACCACGTCTACCAAAGCCTAGCTATTGGGCCATAAAACCAAAGCCACGGTATTCCCAGCTCTGGTGGCAACTGGTCTGGATTGCAGGTCAAGGTCTCAGAGCTGTGCTGGGCTTGCCCAGGGAGCCAAGGGCAGAGTCCCTGGGCACCTTTCTTTGGCTTATGTAACAGCAGTGAGGAGCCAAGAGCCTAGGGTGGCTGGTGATGAGAACAGCAAGGGAGAGGCACAGACACTGACTTAAAATCCTGGACAGAACGGCAGCTGGATGCTCACGTGGGTACACAAGTGTGCGCACACATGCGCTTGCCTACCTACACACCAAATCCACACCCCCCATGCCTTCCACAAGCCTGCACACACCCCCAACATCCCCAGCCTGCTCGGGCAGCCAGGGGATTCCAGCCCCCACAGGGCAGGTGATGCTGGCAGGCAGCCCTTGCGTGCCCCACGGAATCTTTTCTCTCCGATGGCTCTGAAGCACAGAGTCCCCCATGGCCACTTTGAGCTTCCCTCCCAGACACTTTTTCCTAAATCAGTTTCCAATCTGACTCATTTCAGTTTTAAAACAAGAAAACATCAACAAACACGATGAAGGGAAACAGATGGTAACAATTACAGGAGGGAGAAAACAGCCCATTCCCTCTTCAAGGGGCAGGCTAACAGACTGGTCCCAGACAGTGTGTCGTCCCCAGGCCACTGCTGGGGAGACCTGGACACAGGGCTCCAGGGCTCGTTGCCACTGCAGGGCATAAGCCAGCACTGGGGATGGGGCGACGGGCACGAAGGCCTCTGGGCCCCACAGGGCAGACTCGCTGTAACCTGGCCGCCAGTTCTCCAGCGAAGAAGGGCTAGACATTCCAGCACATTCCAGGCTACCTCATTACCTCTGATGCCCTGTCTGAGGCCTGAGGTCTGTGTGGGGTGGCTCCTTCCCTTGTACAGGGGGCACTGTCTCTACTACCAGTCTGTGAGCTCCTTGGGGCAGGATGGGGTTCCTCCTGGTGGGTGGTAGTTAGAGCTGGGTGTCTGGGTTCAAATGTAAGTCCTGCCACTTCCAAGTGGGGTGAGATGGGGGCAAGTTAATGGACCTCTCTGTACATTGCCCTCCTTTCACCCCTCAAATAGGGTAAGTGTAGACCTTCAGCATGGGATTACGAATTAATAATTGCAAAAGACTTAGAAGCCTGCTCAGCACACAAGGGGGTGCTGTATGTAGATGCTGTCTTGTCATCACTTGTGCAGACAGCCGGCTTCTTGTCTGGCACCCAGATAGCCTGGGAAGGGGCTGCCAAGGGAGGGATGAGGAGGCAGGCCAGAAGCTGGGTCCTGAAGAGGTGGGGCACACCCCAGGCAGGGAAAGCCATGCACTGTGGTTAGGGATGAGAGGATAAGCCCGTGTTGGAGTTCGGTGCCCAAGGGTCTGGGGGCAGATGGCCGGGTCCACGGTCCTGAGCTAGAATCTGACGTCCTCCATCCCCTAGGACCACTGTTTGTCCATCCTTTATGGTTCGAGTACGACAAGGATGCTACCCTCCAGCCGATCAGGTGGGTGGAGAGACAGGCAAGGAAAAAAGTGCAACCTGGAGAGAGCACATGCTGTGATGGGGGAGGGGGCAACATCTGCCCTAGCTGTGTGGATCCAGGAAAGCTGCCTGGAGGAGGGGGCTGAGTCCTGAGCCTCAGAAGAGGGGTATGGTGGGGGTGAAAGCAGGGGGTGATGTGCCATTCTGGGCACAGGGAACATGATGCCCTTGGGGTCAAAACATGAGGGCATGCTGAGTGAGGGTTTGGGTTCCTGTTCTTTCATCGCTGAAGTCCCCCCAGCGAGGATGGAGTGGCTCTGAGTCTCAGTTTCTCCACCTGCAAGGAGAATGGCAGTCCCCACTTCCCAGGCCCGAGGAGAGATCTATATCAGAACATGTATGAAAAGTGTCCAGGGGGCTCCTGTACAGCAAGGTGCTGACTGCAGGGGGCTGCCGTTTTGGCCTCATTTGTGCACACAGGTCACACGAGTGGCATGAGCACCCCCCCACCCCCACCCAGCACAGCGGTAACCACACTTCCCACACGTGGCTGGGGACTGAATGTGTGCATCCCCCCAGCGTTCAGATCCTAACACCCAGGTGATGGTATTACGAGGTGGGCATTTGGGTGGGGGTTAGGTCACGAAGGCGGAGCGCTTGTGAAAGGCCCGGGTGCCCTTAGAAGGTGAGAGATGCCGTCTCCTCCCTCTGCTCTCTGCCGAGAGGACCCACGGAGGAGTCAGCGGGTGGCAACCCTGAGGAAGGTCCTCACCAGAGCCTGATTGTGCCGGCCTCCTGATCTGAGCTGTCCAGCCTGCAGAACCACGAACAATAAATACCTGTTGTTTATAAGCTGTCCAGGTTATGGTTTTTCATTAGGGCCGTCTGAGCTAAGACACACACACGCACCTCCCATGGTTCACACTCCAGAGTACAAAGAGACAGCAGCTGGCATGCACTGATGCCCCACATGTGCTCCCACCCCCCCGAGCAACACACCCCCAGACTCGCTGAGCCCTAGTCTCTGGGGATGGACGCTGGCCACCCCTGCACCAGGGCCCTGCATGCCAAAGCTGCATTTAACCCCCTCACTTGACATCATTCTGGGCTCCTTCTGAGCATCAGGTGGGAGGCTGCGGAAGCCTCAGGATGAAGGGGAGGAGAGTAGACTTACCCCTTCCTGCCCCATCCAGGGCCTGTTCCTCACAGACGTGTGTCAGCCAGCGTATTGGGTGAGCACTCCCCAAATGCAGGGGGCAACTTCCTGCTTCACATTTTGGTGGCAGCTCCTTCTAATTTAAACTATCAATATATCCATGCTCCCCTTGTTCTTCTGGGGGCTCAGGATTCTCACATTTTTTCCAGGCTGCCCATTTCTCTCCCTGGAGGAGTCTCTCCCATCCATATCGGGGCCTTACACACTTCTCTCCTCCCAGATGCTCCAGACCTGGGCCCAGGAAGGCAGCAGCCTGGGGGGCGGGGGTGGGAGGCTGGTCTGGGCAACCTGGACAGGACTGTTCTTCCCTCTAGGTCTCATTTGAAAAATGGGCAGTTGGAAAATAGCAGTATGTCTTAGCCTGGAGGCCTTTTCCATTCTCTCACCTGGGCTCCCTCACTCTGGTGCGCTGAGCGGGGGTGGCCTGGGGCTCTGGGTTGCTGAGCCAGTGCCTCAGCTGCTGCTGGGGGAGGCCTGAGACCCCCGTACCGGACACTTTGCAGGGCCAGCCTCCTTTGCAGGCAAATGCTGGGGACTGGGGCTTGGAGCACTCTGGTCTCTCCTCCAAAGCTGCCCCTGCAGCGGTTGTGGGTTCCTTGGGCTGCCAGGCTGAGCACCATTAAGACAGTGTTGCAGCAGCTCAAAGAATAGACTTTTGGACTCTGTGGGAGAAGGCAAGGGTGGGATGATTTGAGAGAATAGCATTGAAACATGTATATTATCATATGTGAAATAGATCGCCAGTCCAGGTTCGAGGTATGAGACAGGGTGCTCAGGGCTGGTGCACTGGGATGACCCTGAGGGATGGGTTGGGGAGGGAGGTGGGAGGGAGTGTCAGGATGGGGAACACATGTACACCCATGGCTAATTCATGTGAATGTATGGCAAAAACCACCACAATATTGCAAAGTAATTAGCCTCCAATTAAAATAAAAAAATATATAATCATGAACATTAAAACAAATAAAAAGACAGTGTTGTGGTAGCTCCCTGAATGCTGGACCCATAGTCAGGACTGGGCTCGCCCACAGGGTAGTTCTCTTTATGCACGGTGTACATTGGCCTCTACGTCCATCTTTGTGGACTTGGCCTTCTCTCTTAACTGCTGGTGTTTCTCGGTGTTCTAGAATGCCCTTCTCATTTTCACCTGGTTGCCAAATCTTTGCCACCTTTAAATCTAACACCCCACATACTCAGATGCCTCCTGCACACCTCCACTTTGATGGTCCACCTGCCCCTCCAACTCAGTGTTGGATTTCCAGAGTCTTCTTCTCCAGCCCAGACCTGCTTTCTTGGCTGTGTGCTCGGTCCCAGAGCCAGTCCCCCGACACAGTGTCCCCTTCCGGAGCACAGCAAGACCATACCTAACCCTAGGAGGCCAGGCAGGCTGGGAGTGGAGGACACAGGACTGGGCTTGGGTATGAGGTTAACGTGGCATGAGTCCTTTGCTTTCCTAAGGGGCATTCTAGGTGGGAGGAGCCAGGAGATGTTAGGTGAGACAGACAGATGAGGATGTGGCTATGCCTGCTTCACTCTCCCCCATGTCACCTTCTCCTCATTTCCATTCACGGCTTCTGATTTTCTCATCTGTCTGTCTCACTTAAGGGGACACTGTGTCGGGGGACTGGCTCTGGGCCCGAGCACACGGCCAAGAAGGCAGAGGTGTAGCCCGACAGCTTTCTGAAGCCACTGGCCACATACTGAATACTTTGGGGATTCATTGACCCTTTCCTCTCCTGGAGGACGCAGCTGATCTAGTCAGGTTATGGATTTAGGAAAGATTGTAATATTTCAGTCTCTGCTTTATTAATGACATGTGTATCAGTCAATCAGTGTTCTCCAGAAAACCAGAGCCAATAGGAGATTATTTAACTAATTAATTAACTATAGGGAATTGGCTCATGTGATTAGGGGGGCCTAGAAGCCCCAAGACCTGCAGTTGGCAAGCTGGAACCCAGGAGAACCAAAGCTGTAAGTTCTTGTCCAAAAGCTGGCAGGCTCAGGGTCTAAGAAGAGCAGATGGTTCAGTTCGAGTCCGGAGGTAGGGAAAAAACCTGTGTCACAGCTCAAGTGGTCAGGCAGAAAGAGTTCCTGCTTATTTGTGGAAGGGTCAGACTTTCTGTCCAGATACTTAACTACTAGATGAGGCCTTAGGGAGGGTCATCTGCTTTACTCACTCCACTGATTCAAATGTTGATTTCATATTGTATGACATCCTTTATATGTGGAATCTAAAAATAAATGATACAAACGAACTAACAAAACAGAAAGAGACTCACAGGCTTGGAAAACTTATGGTTGCCAGGGGGACGGGTTAGTTAGGGAGTTTGGGAAGGAGATATACACGCTGCTATATTCAAAATAGATAACCAACAAGGACCTATTGCATAGCACATGGAACTCTACTCAGTGTTATGTGCCAGCCTGGATGGCAAGGGGGTTTGGGGGAGGATGGACTTATGTATATGTATGGTTGAGTCTCTTTGTTGTTCACCTGAAACTACCACAACATTGTTAATTGACTATACCCCAATACAAAATAAGAAGTTTAAAGTGTTTTTTTTTTTGAAAGACATACAAGTATACATTCTGCAAAAGACATGTAAAAAAATCAAGAAACATTTGTAGAAGTCAAACAATGCCCGTAAAATATATATGTAAAGTCCATACATAAAATATGTATAGTACATGTATAAACACCATTTTTAATATGGGCAAAATAAAAATAAGTGTGACTAGCACTAGGAAAAACGACAAAAACTAAAAGCAAATGTTAATTTCATCTAGAAACACTCTCACAGACACACCCAGAATAACATTTGGCTAAATATCTTGCCGGCTCTGCCTTGGCCAAGTCAAGTTGACACATAAAATTCACCGTCTACTACAACTTCCACAATGATGTCACTTCTTGTTGCAATTTTTATACGAATCTGTCCTCTGGGTAGGGAGAGTCCAGCAAAAAAAAAAGCCAAAACAATAAGAATGTGAAGCAGGGCTCGAGAATTCCTTCCATAATTACGGAATTTTTCCTCCGGTTCTTCCTTCCCAATAAATACTGCCCACTCCCAGGAGAGGCAAGGTCAGTCTGCCTCTTCTCTATCTCCTTGCAAATAAAGGAAATAACGCCACTTCCCAGCCCCTCTGCTCTCCACATCTCAGCCCCGCCTTGCTTGCTTCTGAACTGTTGAAACTCTTAACGGGCAGTGTCTTTTGTGCTTCCAACACCCTTGGGTACCCTTTCCCGCCCAGCCTTCCCAAGCTGCTGCTTTATGCATTACCCACAACATCAAAAATGTTCCACTGGTGGTTTCAAGATTCCTAAAAAATAGATTCAAAACATCTTTAATACTCTCTGAAGAAGCAATATATCACAGAAAAAGCGGTAACCTTTAGTATTGCTGATACTATCCAGACGGAAGGCTGATCAGGAAGGTAACTGCTGCCTCTTCTTACGCCCCGTGGCTGCTGCTAGAGGTGCATTGTAGCCGCCCACCCACCCACAGTTTGTGCTCCCGAGAAAGGAAAATGCTGAATTTCCAAGTGTCTGCCTAATGCCCTTTTATATAACAGGAAAGACTCACGGTATTTGCAGGTGATATTTTCCAAGAAAAAACCTTCCCCTATTAACACAACATGCCTGAAAGTAAAAGACTGACCATTTCTACCGCAGAAACAAGTCCTGCACGGAACGCATTTTCCTTTCTCCCCCCCGCCGCGTTACAGAGCCCGACTAAGCACAGCCCAGCGGCACAGAGCCATGAACACCGAGCTGCGGCTGAGCCTTGTCAAGACCAGCTGGAGGGAGGGAAAGCTAAATGGATTGTTAGGTATGCAAGCTTCACAAGGACTAAAAGCCAGCAAGGAACTCCCTTCCCTTGAGAGCATGAGGGGCAGGTGTGGGGTGGACGTGAGCCCCAGGGAGGCCTTCCTGCCTGGTAACTCCTGAGGGGGTCCTCGGCAGGTCCCGCCATCCGGTCCGCGGAGGATGCAGCCGGGAAATCAGATAACGTGGATTTGCCATCTTGTTTACTTTCGTTTTTTTTTCCTGAAGGTTAATGTTATGGGCAATCAAAGCGAACTGCGAGGGGGAGATGGAAGGCAGAAACATGGCAACCCTTCAGACCAGTGAAAGGTTTCGTTTACCTTTGGTAAATAGAAGCGTGTTTCTGTTTTCCCAAGGATATTTCTGTTTCACCAGCTTACAGTTCAAACTGGGCCCAGCAAACACACTGTGTGACATGGTCACAGCCCTAGCCCGGAGAGAAGCTCTGAAAGGGCAAGTAGCAACCAAACAGAGGTATTCCCCATCCCCCGTGGTGCTCCCTCAGCTTTGGGAGTCAAAGGGTTGTGGCCACAGGGCCTCCGGTGTGACCTCTGGCTGTGTGCCCCCGTCTGAGTGGGGCTCTGTCGTGACGGACAATGGGGACAGGGCCGGAGTCGTCAGACTGGGTATGAACCCCAGAACCACCTCTCACGTGCTCTGTGTTCTGGACGGGCCTCCAGGCTCCTCCAAGCCTGTTTCCTGATCTGTAAAAAGGGGATAATATCAATCTTACAGTCCATGGGGTGGGCGGGAATGATGGATGGCAAACCCACAGCCCAGGGCCTGGCATGGATTCAGCTCCTCCAAAATGAGAGCTTTTATTATTCTCATTATTCTAGAAAATGTCTCTGTGAATTGTTTGCTTGGTGATTGAAACTACGTCTCTTTTTAATAAAATCTTGATTTAAAAAAGGCCCGAAGGCACCTCTAGTTTCTTTATTTAGCGAAACAGGGAGTGCAGCGAGGACGACACTGTGATACTCGGCAAATCTCTCTCTCTGGCACTCATTGCCGGGTCTTGTTTCTCCTCCTTTCGTCATTCCCTCTTTCGCCCAATTTAAGAAAGGTTAGTTTAGGGAAAATGAGAGTCATGAGGCTCCACCCACTTCCGTAGCCTTCCTGTCACAGAATTAAGGAATCTGATGAAAGCTGAGGGTGAGCTCTCTGCAGGGCTCAGTAGGAAGAGAGAAGCCGGGTCAGAAAAGAAAGGCTCTGCGGGTCTGCCTGGGGCGGAGTGTCAGCGGGAGAGCCCGGGGGAACGGCAGGGAGGGAGGTGTAACCCCTGGACATGCTGCCACGTGGGGAGGCATGGACAGGAGCACAGAGGGCCACACTCCCTGCTGGGACCCACAGGCCCTAGAGAGGTCCTTCTCTTGAGTCCCCAGGGGATGGACTCTGGACTCCCTCATGAGGAAGAAGCCAGGCCTCCAGGCCCAGCAGACCAGAGGCCACAGTGAACCGGTTCCCAAAAACAGAAGCAGAAGCAGGTCCTGTGGGCTTGGGAGCAGGGATGGGGAGGGAACATTTGCTGACAGGGGGCAGAAATGAGCTTGTGCTGAACAAGGGCGATGGTGCTATCACTCTGCTGAAAGCCAGGGAAGCCCAACCTGACTGACTCGGCCACTTCATTTAAAAACATAACGCGCCAGCCACGTCTATGCAGTGACCCCCAGAGCATGTAAATCATCTGGTTGCAAGAGTGAGCGTGCCAGTGTGAAGCTGGTGTTGTGAAGTCACCTAGACTGGAATAATGCGTTTTCTCCCAGGTGAGGGTCACGCAACATGCTATGTCAGCACCATTCCTTCCCGCCAAGCCCTCTGCTGTTGTGCAGAAGTGCTCAGCCCATACCTGCCCACCCTGGGATGAAGCCTAGTTCCAAAGAACCCAGGACCTCCTCCCTGGAATGACGCCACTTTCAGCAAGGTAGCTCTCAACATGGAACACAGTAGAGAGAGGCTTCTGGGCACATGGGTTCCTGGCCTTGAGCCACAAGCAAGCATGCAAGGACCTTTCTATAATGTCCCAGTGGCTCTGAAATCAAAGGCAGGGTCAGGGGAAGGGGTCAGTGTCATCTCCAATTGTGGACCATCAGGGTGCTGAAAACATACCAGCTGCAAGTACAAAGGATCAAGAGAAATACTTGGACTATTCTGCTAATTTTATTAAGCATAACAGGATTTCAAACCACGCTCAACTATTGTGCAAAGCTCAGGGATGTGGGGAGAGCCAGCACTGATGTTGTTTCCCTGTCTTTTGTATGCTCAGTTGCTCAGTCGTGCTCGACTCTTTGTGACCCCATGGACTATAGCCTGGCGAGCTCCTCTGTCCACAGAATTCTCCAGGCAAAAATACTGGAGTGGATTGCCATTTCCTCCTCCAAGGGATCTTCCTGACCCAGGGATCGAACCCAGGTCTCTTGCGTCTCCTGCACTGGCAGGCGGTTCTTTACCACTGTGCCGCTGACACTCACCTCCGTGTTCACTGCAGCACTATCTACAATAGCTCTTGCAGACAGTGCTGCAATGAACACAGGGGGGCATGTGCCATTTTGAAGTATAGCTTTGTCCAGATATATGCCTAAGAATTGGATTGCAGGATCATATGGCAACTGTTTTTTTTTTTTTTTTCTGAGTGACATAGGAAACCATTGGAAGCTTTCGAGCAGGGTAATGACTAAATCAGATTTATGTTTAAAAGAATCTCCCCAAACCCTCCTACACTGTTGGTGGGAATGTATCAATAAACTGGTGCAACCACTGTGGAGAATAGTTTGGAGCTTCCTTAAAAAACTGCCCATGTCTGCAGTGTGTTTTTCATAAACACCAGGGTGAGTGCCTTCCCCTAACAGATGGCTGACAAGATACAGAGGAAGGCTGAGCTGTGAAGGGGGTAAAGATCCAGAGGTGATGGGAGACTGGAGGGTTAAGCAGACACATGGACAGGAAGAAGGGACTTGATGTCTGGAATAGACATGATGGAAGCAGAGATGGTCTGGCTCTGTAAGGAGAAGCAGCCCCTGACTCCTGGCAGCCGCATCTGGCCGGGCACTGTCTCCTCCCCACTCCCGGCTCCCTCTGCTCCAGCCCTGTGGGGGCCTGGCTGCTTCCTGACCCGATAGCATGTACATCCTCACCCCAAGCTTGTTCTTCCCTTGGGTGTCTGAGTCACTTATGCTCTTAAGTCCTTTAGGTCTCTGTTGAAATGCCACTTCAGTGAGTTCTTTCCCGAACCCATTATTTAACACACCCAACACTCCGTACTTATTTTTCTCCATGGTGCTTATAAAATATTGTCTGATTCAAAAGAATGTATATTCCCCAGTTTTTGTGCATGATATTCTATACTTGCCCATTACGAATGCTAATTGCATTCTCAGATTTTCTATACGCTCACTTTTGTTTCTATTGGTTGTTTAGAGGATGTGCTGAAAGTCTCCCACCGTGATTGTGGATTTTTCTACTTTTTTCCTTGTAATTCTATCAATTTTTGCTTCATACATTTTGGAGCTATATTCTTTTGTGTATGCAATTATTGTATCTTCCTGGTGAAGTGAAGATTTGCTTTTTAATAATTAGTAGATGTCCTTTAACTCTGTTTTTAACTCAAAAAATACCGCTTTTTGTCTTAAAGTCTACTTGGTTTGATATTGATGTAGCTACACTTGATTTTCACATGGACTCTTTCCCCCCCATCTTTTTACTTTTAATCTTCCTATATCTTTTATCCTTGAATGTGTTTTTATAGACAACATAGAGTCAGGATTTTTAAATTCAGTTTGAAAACTTTCTGTTTTAGTCAGAACATATCCATTTGATGAACTTACTGATGTACTTAGGTATAAACTTATCACTTTATAAAATGCTTTCTATTGGTCTCAGGTGTTCTAGATTCCTCTCTTTTTTCCTTTTCTTTCTTTCAGATTAAATATTTTGCATTATTTCATTGTAATATCCTTAGACATTACTATCTGTATCCTTGACTTATTGATGTCTAAAATTTATTGATATTTATCTTCTCTTCCTTGTAAATTCAAGGACCTTAAAATAATTAAACCCCATTTACCATCCCCTCTCTCCTCCCTATGCCATTTTTGCATCTTTTTTTTTTCTGTCTCTGTTAAGCTCCATATGCAAGTATTTTTATTGTTTTATAAGTTAGTATCCACTTAGACACACATTTTTACAGTTTTTTATTGCTTACATTCTTTCCCAAAACTCCAACCTTTCATCTTGAATTAATTTCCTTCTGCCTGAGGAATATGCTTTGGTATTTCCTTTAGTGTGGGTTTTCTGGTGATAAATTATCTCAGCTTTGGTTTGTCGGCACATTAAAAAAACTCATTTTTGTTCTTGAAGGGTATTGTCACTGGGTATAAAATTCTAAGCTGACAGTTTATTTCAGCACTTTATAGATATTTCCATTGTCTTGTGACTTCCAAAATTTTGTGTTTAATTATTATACCTTTGGAAGTAATCCTTTCTTCCCCTGCTTTTTGGATTTGTCTCTGTCATTAGTTTTCAGCAGTTTTACTATGAATGTCTCAATGCAAACTTTTTGTTTATTCTGCTTAGAATTTGTAACGCTTCTTGAATCTGTGACTTGATATCTTTTGAAAGTTTAGGAATGTTCTCTGCCCTTATCTCTTGAAATACTGCCTCTGGCTCATTTCCTCTGAACTTTCTTTGGAATTTCAAGTACCCATGTGTTAGACTTTTTCACTGGAACTTCAATGTCTCTCACCTTTTTAACTTCTTGGGGTATTTCTCTGTCTCTCTGTACTTAGAGCTGGATATCTTTTCTAACCAATCTTTTAGTTCATATTCCTCCTTTTGGTTGTATCTGTTAAATTCATTATTGAGTTCCTAATTTGGGGTATTATGCATTTATTCACATTTGTTTCTTTTATATATATATATATTTTCATTCTCTTCTGAAAACTCCAATTTTGCCTGCTGACACCTTGATCATGATAAGATATAGTTATTTTAAAGTTTGTGTCTGTGTCTGTAAACTCTAATATATCTGGAGCCCCTATGAGTCTGTTTATTTTTTTGTTGTTTCTACTGATTTTTGTTCATATTGTCTTCATGTGTGTCTCTCTGTCCAGCCACTGAGGGTTCTCTACTGCTTCGGGCATCAAGTGAGTCCCAAGGGGTGGTCTGATGTCTTTGTCACACTACTACTCATCTACTCAGCCCCTCCTTCCTACCTGAGTGATGGACTGCCCATTGCTATGCAACTAGTAGTTGGAACCACGGGCTCCAAAATTAAACAGGGGTCTGGGTTCAAGTCCAAACAGGAGTCTGGTTCACCAATGACACTTAGATTACTGGTGTGCACTGTCTTGGGCCAATTTTTTAACTTCTTTGTGTTTCAGCTTCCTCACCTATAAAATGGAGATAATAAACACTACCTCATAGGTTTTGTTTAAAGCTTACATCAAATAAACATGTAAAGCATTTACTATAGGGTCTGGGGAAAAGTAAAGTAAGAGTAGAGTGCTAATTGAATACTCATCATTGTTCTTTTTATTACCTGTTCTGAATTTCTCAAATCCACCCATTTCTCTTGTTCCCCCTGTTATTACCCATATCTGGGCCACCATCATCATGAATTTCTGCATCTGACTCCGCCTTGGTGGTCCTGCTTCCCGTCTTATCACCCCACAATGCAGCCATTGTGAACTTTCTGAAGTGCACAGCTGATCACTGTTCTGATAAACCCTTCAGTGGCTCCCCACTGCCTTCAGGATATGGTCCAAACTGACCTCTGCAACTCAGGTCTGACTGCTACTTCTGTCCATTGAACCACATTCAGTTCTCTGAATTACCAAGCTGATTTTGGTTACTGGGACTCTTCAGGGAGGTCGCTCTTCCCCACTGGCCAACTTTCCCCTGGATAGCTCCAACTCATTTCATAGGTCTCAGCTTAGACAAAATACCCACAGGAAGGCTCCCCCAGAGCCTTCAGTACCTACCATCACCATTGCCAGCCATACCACGTGCTGTGCGCTAACTTGCTTCAGTCCTGTTTTATTCTTTGCGACCCCATGGACTATAGCCCATCAGGCTCCTCTGTCCATGGGATTCTCCAGGCAAGAATACTGGAGTGGGTTGCCATGCCCTTCTCCAAGGGATCTTCCCAACCCAGGGACTGAACCCACATCTCTTACATCTCCACTGGCAGATGGGTTCTTTACCACTAGCACCACCTGGGAAGGCATACCACACTTAACTGTAATAGACACAGTACAGTTGTGTCTATTGTAATAGCTACAGTTGTCTGTAGTAACCCCAGGCTTCGAGAGTGGGATCTCTTCTAGTTAGCATTGCATTCCCAGCATCTAGCACTCTGCCTGGCATACACTTAATAAAATTTTGTCAAGTGAATGAGTGACTAGCTGATCAGAGGAACAGGTTAACAGAATCACAGACAAAATAGAGCCCTGCGACCTATCTCAATTCCTAGTTGAAGGGTCTTCTGAAACCAGCTCTCGTACAAACCTTGTAATTATTCTCTTCCTGTTCCTAGTGCAAGATTGCTAAAAACCCATAAATATTTTGCTTCCTAATTGCTTATCTGCACCTTAATCACATAGTAGTTTTATTATTATTATTATTGTTATCATTATTGTTATTATTAACAGTGACAAATAAAACAGAGCATAAAAATATTTCCAGAAAAAAACAATTGTGTGATTTAGAATTTTTAATTAATATGAGTTGGGGTTTGTATTGAATGTTCGTGTGAGAATGGATAATCCTCAGTACTTCCCCCCAACGGGTTTGGTATCTAAATGCTCCATATTGTAATTTACATCCTGAGGGGCCCATGGCACTTAGAAAACCATCAGTTCTCCAGTTATCTGCTTCCTATCAGCATCACTTTCTCAAATGAATGCATTTCAGTTAAAGGAAGAATTTATCAGAGTACATATGAGGTGTGTGTTTTGTGAATTATAGCTCTAACTTTGAATAAACACAAAACAACAAACATTTTCTGAGCTCCTATGATATCCCAGGCACTGAAGATAAGACAAAGAGGAAAAAGACTGGGCTCCACCTCCAAGGAGACTGTAGTCTTGCTGGGGAGAAGGATGCAGACAGAACCAAAACAGTCAATGAGATTTGGGGCAATAGGTGAGTGATCATCACACGGCGTTTTGAGTGTTCCTGGTACAGAGGATAAGCTAGAGATACGTTCAAGAGAAAACAAAGTAAAAGACTAAAACTTCACCAAGTGGATACTGCCATTTTCATATTTACAGACCCAGTTTTACTCCCTTCTGTATGTGGTAACATCTTTTGAATTATTTCTGGGCATTGCCTTTTTCTCTCTCATCAAAGCAGGAATAGAGCTGGATATCACTATTCTTGTGTGGACACCAAAAGGTGTCATTTTGAGTCAATTACTGATAACCTCCAAGATGGAGCCTTTCAGCCCCTCTGGGTCGATTCAAGGGCCCTGAGAAAGAGGGATGTGTGAGAATTTAAACTGACTAAGTTATAAACTGGGGGAATGGCAGTTCATATTGCGACAGAGCCTTGTTCATCAAAGAAACAAAGAATGAGGTATGAAGTCTATATATAATCAGATATAATTCAATTTCAGATATTCAGTTAAAAACAACTTTCCTGGGCTTTCCTGGTGGTCCAGTGGTTAAGATTCCACCTTGCAATGCAAGGCGCACTGGTTTGATCCCTGGTCGGGGAAGATCTCACGTGCCGAGGAGCAACCAAGTCTGTGTGCCACAACTACTCAGCCTGTGCTCTGGAACCTGTGAGCTGCACCTACTGAGCCCATGCTCTGCAATTACTGAAGCCTACATGCCCTTGGGCCCATGCTTTGCAACAAGAGAAGCCACTGCAATGGGAAGCCTGCACACTGCAACTAGAGAGTAGCCCCTGCTCTCTGAAACTAGAGAAAGCCCATGCGCATCAGTGAAGACCCAGCACAGCCAAGAATAAATAAATGAATGTTAAAAACCCATCTTTCCCATTTGGTTTAAGATGAAAAAAACCAAAGTGCCTCACTGGTGGTCTCCCACCTCCTTTTCTCCATCCCCTGATGTTTTGCAATCATTTCCTCATCCCCTTTCATCCTTCTAGGGATATCTAGCATAGGGCAGGGGGAAAAGATTCTTGTCTGGGATCAGTGGACCCCCTCCCAAGCCCCTCACCGATCTCTGTTCCCTGTGTCTTCTGAGCCATTGGCTGGTCCTCTCTGGGTGCAGGACACCAGCGGCAGCACCCTAACTACTCCTTGAGTGGCTAAAGTCCCAAGATGTTCTAGTCGCTCAGTCGTGTCCGACACTTTGTGACCCCATGGACTGTAGCCCACCAGGCTCCTCTGTCCATGGGATTTTGCAGATAAGAATACTGGAGTGGGTTTGCCCTTTCGTTCTCCAGGGGATCTACTTGACCCAGGGATCGAACTCAGGTGTTCTGCATGCCAGGCAGACTCTTTACCATGTGAGCTACCAGGAGACCACTGGGTCAACTTTTGAGGGTATGTGTCCCAGGAGACTGTCTGCCATTTAGTGGAGACTCAGCAAGTATCCGGCTGCCTCCTTCCTTCCCTGATGTGCCCACAGTGCCCACCCTCTGGGTGCTCAAACCCCTGGGGAGAGACTCTCCTCTTCCCCTCCCCTCTTACTTCCGTTTAGCTTTGGGAGGAAAAAAGTCTGATAAAACCTACTCACTCCAAGCAGTGAATGATTTGTTCCCTCAAGAGGTTAAAACTGCTAATTGCATTTCATAAGAAGAGGAATTTCATAAAGTGAACCTTTCATTGTTAAATTGGTCAGGATGAACACAGAATTTTGGGCAGATCCCTTAAGAATCTGTCAGGCAATGCCTAATATGGTGCATTTAGATCTCGCAGCTGGATGGAATCGAAAATCTGCTAATGAGAGTGGAAGTCATGGGAAAGGCAGTCCCACAAGGGGATCCTGAACCAGTGAGTTCACAGAGACCCCCACACCTCACAGCAGAGTCTGCCAGGGGAGCAGGCTGCTTCACCTTTCTGAGTAACCACTGTGCACAAGCCCCAGGTTTGCAGCTGACTGTACAGCTTCTGCTGATGCCACCTCCCTGAATGTCTGAGGGGTGTTGTAGAATTCTCTCCTCCCTCCACGCCTCCCCCGACACGCTCACACATACACTCAACAGTTGACCCCAACCCTTACCTCTATATACTCTAACTTGTCCTTCAAGAGTTTTCCCTGAAGTTCCTGAAGATCTGGTAGAAGAAGAAAAAGGAGGGTTCTGGATAACTTTCTTGCTTTCATTAGAATCCCTCTTTCAGACCCACAGGCTATGATATGCATGTTTGCATAGACATTTACATTGGCAAGGATTTACATGTTCTGGAAATAGGATCAGAATTTGCCTTTTATCTCAACAAAGTGAAGGGAAGATGAAGGTGAGGGCTTCCTCCATGTCCCTCACAGGCTGTGGTTCCTTTGAAGCCAGGGACCGTGTTCCGTGGAGGGCCTGACGGACCCTGGGGGTCCGTCCAGCAGGGACACAGGGCAGCATCGCAGTCCCCAGGGAGAAACAAGGCCATATGGTCCTCTAGGGGGTTGAGGACTGATGCAGGGTCTTACAGAGTAAGGAGGTCAGGTCAGGCTGGATCAGGCCTGACTCTAGCAGGCAGGGAAGAACTCTTGATTGACCCTCCATAAGGACCTTCTTGCTTCACCATCAGAGGGGTCTGGCCCTGGGTTCCAAAAAAGGTTAAGAAGACATCTAGCTGCCTCTGAGCCTTGGGTGCAGCCCTGGGTGAGGGTACGGAACTGAGTCAGGATGGGACCTTTGTCCCCAGCCAGCCAAGGGGTGCAGAGGAAGAGGTGTGGGAGAGGGGTGGAGGGAGGCAGCCTCAAGGATGGGATTCTCTCCCATTTCAGAGGGTGCCATGGAACCCATGCTTATTTGATTGTATTTTAAATTTGCTTTTATTCATTTATTTGGCTGTGCCGGCTCTTAGTCGTGGCACACGGGATCTTTCATCTTCACTGTGGCATGTGGAATCTCTTGTTGCAGCATGCACGGTCTAGTTCCCTGACCAGGGATCGAGCCCAAGGGCCCATGCATGGGGAGCACAGGGTGTCAGCCACTTGACCACCAAGGAAGTCCCTCCATGAATGTTTTAAAGTTCTGTTCTCGTAGCTGCTCTCGTTCCTCTCTCTCTCTCTGATGAACTCAAATGAGCCAAAGTGACATGGTCTTTCCCTTTTTCAGAGGAGCACTCAGTGCTCCAGGGACCCAAGTCCTCAGGGCACGTTCAGAGTCAGAACCAGAAGGAAAAGTTCTCAGTGTCCACCTCCAGGGCTCTTGCTGCTGCCTGGAAGGGATGCTGTCTCCCAGGAAATCTACCACTTTTATCACCGTCAATTCTTTCCTTTGGTGACACCCGTGTCCCAGTGGGACCACTTATCAGCAGGCCTTGTAACCAGCACCAGCTGCCTCAGTTATGGAGGGGCAATGCTCTTCCAGCCGTTCAATGGTCCTGGGTCCAGAAGCCTCATGTTGAATAGCAACAGGGCCCCACTGGGCCTGCTCCAGCCCCAGGCACTGAGGACCAGGAGCACAATAGGTCTGACTGTCTGTCTGCCAGGCCCAGAAGCCTGAGTCCACAGAAATGACTGCTTGGTGTTATGGCCTCCTCATGGCAATTCTAGGCCCCTCCTCTGGGCAGAGCCTTTTTGGAGGATGTGGGTCCAGGGCTGGATGATCACCTCTTCCTCCCCATGACACTTTCCTGCCATGAGCTCCATGGTGAACCGAGTGCAGACTCCTCTTCCCTCTGGCCCCTGACTGCAGCTGCATCAGGGCCTGGGGCAATGATTCCACTGGGGGCTCTACAATCAGGCGGCTGCTCCCCAGGGTTGATCTCTGGCTGGTCCCAAGATCTGGTTGTCTCAGATCGAAAATCTGGGATTGCAGAGTTCAAGGCGCCTCAAGATCTCCCACCCAGCCACTCACTTTACAGGTGGGCTTGGAAATCCAGGCCCTTTCAAAGGCCCTGGGGTACATGGAAGAAGAGTAACCCATGGATGGTTTTCTGAAAGAGGCTGCTGGGTGAGGCGTAGCCAGGGAGGCATGTCCTCCCTCTGGTGCTAGGGTCAAGGAAAGCCAATGAACATGCTGCCCTGAAGCTGGCCTACACTGAGGTGAGGCACTGTCCTGACCTATGACCTCATCCCAGATTGCTCACCACCAGGTGGGGCCCAGAGGGCCACTCACTCCATATCCAGGATCTCATCTGCCGATGGGCGAAAGTCGTGATGTCATTTTCCCAGAAATCAGGGGTCGACGTGCCGCAGAATCGCTGGCCAATCCAAGCTGGCCTGGGAAGGCAGACCCTTCTGTGCCCTGACCTCTCTGAGCCAGCAGGGTGCAGTCCCCTGGGCCCGGGCTGAATTAGCACCCGTGATCCAGCCTCACACACTGCCAGGAATCAGACTCTCTGGAGACAGGACCTAAGTTTAAACAAGCATTTTCTGTCAAACAGCTGCCTAGAGCTGTTCCTTGGCTGGGAGGGACAGTCACTTACTTGTATGCCATGATCATGGCTTTCCTGACACCCCCTGGTGGCTCTCAAAGTGCTCCACTGACCTCACCCAGGACCCGGAGCAGGTGGGGAGGAGGCTTCCCGGGTTGGGTGGGTGCACTGACTCAGGGTCAGCCTGGGGGCTGACCAGGAAAGAATGTCTCCAGGAGCCTTCTGTGTAGCTGCCGCGCCAGCACTGTTACTAAGAAAAGCCCAGGGAGAAAGGGTAACCCAACACGCCTGCCCGGCACAGGCCTGGCAGGGGAGGAGGGGCAGATGATTCAGGGGCTTCTCCAGGGGGCTCAGAGTTGGTGTCACGTCTAACTGTCCTGCACGCCATCCCCCTTGTTGGTTAGGGGGAAGAAGCCCTGTGTTCTGCTTGTCTCCAAATCCTGCAGAAACTAGGCCTGGTCAGAGGGGCCCCCCAGAGGGGCTATCCTGTGCTTGTCAGAGGTGTTGAGGACCAGGGACACACTCAGGCTCCCTTACAGAAGCCCCCATCCCTGGGTGAGCAGGTGACCAGGGCTGTGACTGCCACGGCTGCTGGGACTCTGCTCATTGCTCCTGCCTCAGCCTGGCCATTCACCCATCTCTGGACCCAGAGCCCCAAGGGCTTCCCTCTCTGGGTGACCTTGAAGCAGCAGCTGTTATCTGAGCCCCACATGTGCCCAATACCGGAGAGGCTCAGGTGAATATCTGGTGTGTCCCATGAGATGCTGGGCCACAAACAAATCACCTGCTAGGATTATGGGTAGAAATCCCTGACATCATAAAAAAGTCATCAGGCAAGACCTATCTGGGCAGTATTGTGGGCTAGCCTGAGAGCCTAAAGACCAAAGACACTCTATTTAGTGGGGAGGTTGCTATGGACTGAATGTTTGTGTCCCCTCCGAATTTATAAGTCCTAACCCCCATTGTGATGGAATTAGAAGGTAGTGTATTGGGGAGGTAATTAGATCATGAGGGTGGAACCCTCACAAATGGGATTTGCGCCCTCATAAAAGAGACCCCAGAGAGTTCTCTAGCCCTCTCCCTGCCATGTGAAGATACAATAAGAAGTGGGCAGGCTGTAAGCTGGAAGACAGCCCTTGTCAGAACCTGACCAAGCTGGCACCCTGACCTTGGACTTTCAGTTCTCAGAACTATGAGAAATAAACTTCTCTTGTTTATAAGCCACCCAGTCTGTTGGTGTATTTGTTATAGCAATGAGAACGGAGACAGAGGTGCACCCTTGTTTTTAAATTACTGGGCATCTTGGAGCTAAGAGCATCCCTCTCTCCCCAACTCCAGTGCTTTTGCCTGAAGGAATCTGTTCTTTTTCCAGAACTGTGGAAGCTGGAAGGAAGTCACAATGAGATGGAGAACACAGCTTAGCTCTCATAGAGCCTCGTTTGGTCCTACCTTCCCACTGGGGACCGAGGTGGTCCCTAAAGGGTCTGTCCTTATCTGAGGGCATCATTCATAAGCACAGCATGATTTAATAAGACGCAGACCTGCCAGTGCTTTCCTGTGGAAAACCACCCAGAGCAGAGATTTGAAAATAGATGCTTGTTCCAGTGTGGAGTTTTGCTCCCTTACAGCCACATAAATTACTTCATCTCATTTAACTGCCATTAGCAAATTATTAATCTAAATTCACACACCCAGAGTGAAATCACTGAACTCAGACATTTTACTATCAAGGATGCTTTCCTTCCAACCAAAGCCCATTTAAAGTTGTGTGAATTTCAGCAGCCCAGCAAACCTTGCATCCCTGCTTGCTGAGCCTCTCAATGGCTCTTGCAGGCATTTACAAGCCCTTTTCCCTTTTTAATGATGCTTTTTGTCTAGTTTTTGAGCACATGATTATTCATGGATTGGTCCAGTACAGTGGGGGGCTTCCCTGGTGGCTCAGCAGTAAAGAATCTGCCTGCACTGCAGGAGACTAGGGTTCGATCCCAGGGTTGGGAAGATCTCCTGGAGAAGGAAATGGCAACCTAACCCCAGTATTCTTGCCTGGGAAATCCCAGGGAGAGAGGAGCCTGGAGGGCTACAGTCCATGGGGTTGCAAAAGAGTTGGACACAACTGAGAGACGAGCACAGCACAGCAGTATCATTGAGTGGTCAGGGGTCCAGCCTTGGGGGTCAGACAGAGAAGATTTAAATCCCAAGCAGTTTGAACATTAGCTAACCTCAGATTAACTTCCCTAGGACTTTGTTTCATTGTCTGTAAAATGGGAATAATGTACTTATGTCTTAGGGTTTGTTGAACCTTAAATAAGATGATGCAGTGTGCTCCGTGCAGCATCAGACACACTGCAAGCATGCAGTGATGATGTTTATCATTGTGGCTGTCGTTATTTTTAGCTAAATAGAGGTGGACAGGGTCAAAGGTGGCTTCTTCTGCTCTCTGACTCAGGGGCAAGAACTTGATCAGTGGCCCTGAGCAGACTCTGGCAGGGAGAGTGCTGTGTGAGCCAGTGACAGTAGGTTATAGTGACAACTTTTCAACAACTGTGTAAGTCTCTAGGACTCCCTCTTCCAGAGAACATTCCATTTAAGAAGGTCTCATCCAGGAGTTGGTGGAGGCAATGTAATCAAAAGGGCAAAACTGTAAAAGCAGAGCCAGTGGAGGGACAAGGCTCCCTACACAGGAAGTCCCGGGAGCCCTGCCTGGTAAGTGTGGATGTCAGCTTGGGATCCTGGGACACAGATTCTCGTTAGACAAGAGAATGGACCACACCCACCCAGTGCCCAGGTTGGAAGACCAAGGACTTGCTGCCTCGGTAGCTGAGTCTTTAAGCCTCTAGCCCTTTCACTCTTTCTCTGCCCCATGTTTTAACAATAATGCTATTTAATATGGGCCCGTCTGAATAACTTTATTCTTCCTTCAGATCTATACCTACAGAAGGCTGCTGTGTTGTCCAGACTGCCCATAATTCATTAATGTTGAATCCCTTTCCATCTGGAGACTTATACAGTTGTTGAAAAGCTGTCACTATAACCTATTGTCACTGCAACCTTTTATGAACCAGCCTACATTTTTATGTCAAAAATTTATCTTAATGGTCTCACAGCTCTTACCTCCAATTATTTTGGTGTCACCAACCTCCAGTTTGGGCTGTGTTCCAGCTAATATGCGGGAATGAATTTCCTCTTTGCTCTTACCCCTGCCCTACACTTGAAACCTTGTGGATAATGTGGCAGACCCCCTCAAGTGGAGGTATATACATGTATATATATAGCCACTCGCTGCAGAATGAGGGAGGGCTGGGACCTTGGGGGGACACCCTGAGGAAAGCAGTAGAAGGCTGTGGCTGAAGCCAGGGTATCGCTATGTAATCAGTGCATGGGAGGAAGCGCAGAGAAGGGACCTGGCACCTTGTAGCACCTTGCAAAGAGGCTGGGCTCATTCCCTGCCTCTGCCACCCATTTATTTAAATTTTAATTTTTTTTGATGTAGACCATTTTTTAAGTATTTATTGAATTTGTTACAGTATTGCTTCTGCTTTATATTTTACTTTTTTTGGCCATGAAACATGTGAAATCTTAACTCCCCAAGCAGGGGTTGAACATGCACCTCCCATATTGAAAGTTAAAATCTTGACCACTGGACTTCCAGGGAAGTCCCTCCCCTTTGTTTTAAAATTACCAACAGTAATACACACATTCTCTGTCCACACAACAGAAAATGCTAGAGGAAAAAATATCATGGATACTATTAAGGGTGAGTACCAGTTTCCTCATTTAGAATGTTTTACACTGTTACTTTTCCACAATGTTATTTGTTTAGTTGTTAAGTCATATCTGACTCTTTTGTGACCCCATGAACCATAGCCCTTCACGGTCCTCTGTCCATGGGTTTTCCCAGGCAAGAATACTGGGGCGGGTTGCCATTTTCTTCTCCAGGGGCTCTTCCCAACCCAGGGATAGAACCCACATCTTCTGTGTTGCAGGCTGATTCTTTACTGCTAAGCTGCTGTGCTGCTGCTGCTGCTGCTAAGCCACTTCAGTCGTGTCCGACTCTGTGCGAAGCCCACTTTTCCAAAATACATGCTTGTATATTTACATATATACACGTGTGAGAAGATAAATATTTCTACATGTAAATATAAAAATATTTTCTATATTAAGTGTATATAAGATATTGTGTGATATATGTTCGATATATGTTCAAATATTTAAATATATTTCACTACTCTAGGAGTTGATGATAATTGAAAAGGTAACTAAAGAAACCAACATTCCCTTCAATGTCTTGTTATTACTAATGGGGAAAGCCCTGACTTCCTCTACAGCTGCCTATGAGGGATTCAGGGGTGTTGTATTTTCCCCCCTTAACAGGTAAGTGAACAGCACCAAGACAAGCTAAGAGACAGGTAAGGCCAGGGGCGCACCTGGGCCTTGAACGTAGAGCTTGAAGCTCAGCCAGAGTCCTTACCACCAGCCTTGGACGATTCTGCACGAGGCACTTTTCTCCTGCCTGTTGTCTGACCTTGAGAAACTGAGACATTCTCTACTTCTCTTGCCCCTGCCTGCCCCAGTGTAGCTGCTTACGTCATAAATGCCCCTTAAATAGGAAACAATGCTGGGAGAGGAATGCGGGGGTTTCCTGTGACCTTTCCCCAGGCCAGCTGGCCAGTGCATGGGCAGCTCCTACAAGGCTCCACACCAGGCCTGGCTTTCCCTGGCTCATCCCTCTCCCTTGGCCTTCTGGGTCTGAGGATGGTCACCTGGGATCCAGCAGGCAGAGGCCCTGCAGTTCTGTATTCTCAAGCCTCATTTCAACATGGCCCTTTTGAGCTGCCAGGCTCCCCTTGGCACCACAGGCACGAGGACAGCCCAGGGACCCAGCATAGTGAAGACTCCCTATCACAGGCAAAGCACACTGCAGCCCCGGCCTCTGCTGGAGCCTCCCCTTCTTGGGGCCTCCATGGTCATAGGCTGGCATGCTGGGAGTTTTCTCTGTTGCAGATCCTGCTGTGCTTGTGAGTTAGTGATCTGTCCTTGGAGAGGGGCGATCATTTCTTCTGTGACTGGGTAGTGATGGCTCTCATGCAGCCATCCATGGCTGCAGGGGGAGCTGGCATCAGGGATGCTGGGTGCAACCAGGACTGGGCTGGGTGTGCCCATGCACAAACCACGTGCGAGTGTGCACGTGTGTCTGCAAGTAGTACAACGAATGCCGCCGGAATTCTGATTTTTTGCTTGAGGCAAACACTGGGAAGGTAAACTCTTACACACTGTCCTGGAGTCAGACGATCCTAAGGTCAGAATCTTGGAAGGTTACTTACTTTGCAAATAACCTTGGCAAATGAAATTCCCTGCACCTCAGTTTTTAGTTATTGTAAAGTGGGAATGATGCCCTACAGGGTGTGATGCAAAATGTGTGCAAGGCACTTACACCTGGCAGGCAGTAAAGATTCAATACATGCCAACCACCATCACCACTGTTTTCATCATCAACCTCATGTGCACTCAGTCTGGTTATTATTGTCCTCTCAAAGTCCCCCACGCCCTGCGGAGCTGCCCAGATGCCTTTCTGATGCCTCTTAAGTTCTGTGGAACCAAGTAATCCCCAGATTGGAAAGGAGCCCGGGCCCATCCCCAGCACGCAGGGAAGGAGCTATTCTATCAGCTCGAAGGCCCAGGACTCCAGGGCAGGGTGGGAAAGGACCCAGGGGACCCATCTCCATGGAAGCTCCTGAATCTTCTCTTTAGAAGAACCCCACCATCTCCCCATGTCCTGCTCTGGACTGGCAGCACGTCAGGGCCAGAGAAGACCCTTTCAGATGCTCATTTTAGAGACGGGTGGAGGGGCACACAGCAGGTTTGTAGCACAGCCTGGAGGATTCCAGGTGGCGCTAGTGGTAAAGAACCCATCTGTCAATAGAGGAGACTTAAGAGACGTGGGTTCAATCCCTGGGTTGGGAAGTTCCCCTGGAGGAGGGCATGGCAACCCACTCCAGTATTCTTGCCTGGAGAATCCCATGGACAGAGGAGCCTGGCAGGCTACAGTCTATGGGGTCACAAAGAGTTGGACATGACTGGAGTGACAGCATGCACGCACGGAGGGGTACACAGCAGGCTTGCAGCACAGTTTGGACAATGGGCAGGGCTTTGAACCTCATTTCCAGGACCGCTTCCATCCCTCAGATCAAGCCCAACTCTCATCCGGGCATCTGAGTCCCAGTTCCTTCCCCCTTTCCCTTATGCAGACTCATTTTCCCCATCCTCTGCTGGGTCCTGTCTGCTCCTGCCAGGCCAGGCTGGTTTCTTCTGAGCCTTCCTGCTGCCCCTCATTCGGTCCTTCCAAGTATCTGCCTCCCAAATGCATCATGCCCCACCTCCTACAAGACGGCCGCCATAATTACAAACGCCCCTTAACTTGTTTTCTGACCTCCTCTTGGCCTCATTCTGCCTGTGCAGGCAGAACAAGGGTTCCTGAGGCCAAATGCTGAGCTGAGAGGACTAATAATACCTCCCTCAGAGGCTGTGTGACCTCAGGCAGGCTCCTCAGTCTCCAAGCTTCCATCTCCTCCTCTATAAAATCGAGGAAACGCTAAACAAATATCTAATTGCACATTTTTAAAAGAAAGCCTCCCCTCAAACGTCTTTTTCATGTGAGGGCCTGTATTTCAGGGGAAGCCCATCTAACGAAAACAAAACCCCTGCCCCTAGCCCCGGTATACAGCATTGAGCAATCCCGGCTCTGAAAGCTGTTTTATTTTCCTTTTCAGTGCAGAAAGGCTTGGCCATTAGCTCTGTTTGAGTTTAAACACAGCCCCGCAACTTCCTGAGTCCCCAGGCACCTATCTGGCTGGTACCAATCCAGAAGACCCACTTACATTAGTGCCATGAGTAAGAGGGAAGAAAATCTGAAAAATGGGTGTCATAAGCACTGGGCATCTCTTGTTTATTTATGTCCTCCTGTGTCTGAGATGGAGGAAAGAATTTTGCCATTCTAGGTAGGAGGTGGCTTCGTCCCGGGATCGAAATCTTCCTATCTCACCCATTTAGAGGGAGATGCTCACAGGGGAGGGATTAAAGATGTGCTAAAGAGGGATATTCCTGCTCCGGCAGGGGACTTTCCCTAACGCACTGCATCCCTGCTAGCTAAGTAGCTAACGCAATTTCATCTTCTCTTATGGAGAAGGATGACTCAGTGTGAGCTCTATTTTCTGCTCAGATCTAAGCCACGTTGTGCACAAGGACAGTGTGGCACAGCCCCTGATTAATCATGGTGCATCCGAGCGACTCTGTTCTGGGCCGACATGAGTGCGGTTACTAAATGGGTTCCTTGCTCTCCCCAGGGACACAGCCACCAGGACACAAAGACCCCTGCCTGGAGACCGAGTCTTGAAGGGGCTGATTTGTAGCTGGAGCCTGGATGAGAACTCAAGAAACCTCATGCAGAATGAAGTTGTTGCCATTTAAATTTAATATGTTTTTAACCTGCTAATAGCCCTAAGGGATGGGGATGTAGCTGGCTGGCTGGGTCCAAGTGGAGGGAATTGACTGCCTGGGGAGGGGACCAGGGTGTGAGGCTGCTGCCCTACCTGGCCGCTGCTGTTGGGTGAGAGCCTCCTGTTAACACGTAGCACAGCTCAAACCACCAAAGGGCCCAGCTTCTCCATGGCAACCCCAAACAACCTCTTCATTCCAGAGGCTCTGCTGGCAGCAAAAGGTGGACCTGGTGCCGTGGAGTGGTGTCCTCGTGACAGGCAGTGTGAAAATGGCTCCTGATTGGCCATCGGCTGCCTGCTGGGGAGGCTTCCAGGAAGGAAGCCAGCCCAGGGACGGCCAGAGATGGCCTCAGAGAGGCCAGGGAGAGTGATTCACAGATAAGGCATCATGGGTTATGGATGGAGGATGCTCCTTGCACTGGGGAACTCATAATTTACTGACACATAGCATCCTTGAAAGGGAGAGGATCCAGGTGGAAAGAAAAGGTGGTGGGGATGGAAGAGACTCTGAGGAGGGGATCCCACAGGATTCAGCGGTTCTGGGGTATCCAGAAGGATTATCCTGGCTGTGTGTTGGGGACACTGCCTCTACACAAGACGAGGGGCCTCTGTCCCTCTCCCTAGACAGTCAGGATGCTTCTACTCCACGAGGATACACACATCCACACCCACGGCCCGGCTGGTGGCTGCCGCCCCCCACCTGTCCTGCCTGCTGCTTCCTCCTCTGTGCTTCTGCTCCCACTCATGCTGGCCGCAGCCTCCATCAGCCTCTGCCCAGGGGGTGTCCTGATGCATGTTCTCATAGGAGGGAGGGAGGGGGCTCGGCCTTGGAGTCAGACACGTGTGGATCTGAACCTGTGGTGTGGATTTGAGTGGTATCAGGTAAGTTAGCTAATGTGCAAGAACCTCAGTTTCCTGACCAGTGTAATAGACACATACACGGGCTTGGGAAGGGTTTGGGGGGCCCAAATGGGGTGATCCATGTAAACTTAAGTGATGCCACGTGAGAGAGGGGGGTTCGTTTCCCCTTCCTCCCATTCTTCGCCCTCCATGCTTCACTGCCTTCTTTCCTCCTGGCTTGGTGGAGGGTCCCCCTTTCTGGGCACCTGCCCCAGATGACCAAAACCGGGTAAAGCAATTGCCAAAGGGGACGCCGCCAAGAAAGTCCATCAGGATGTTCCAAACACTCCGTCTCTGTTGTGGTAAACGATGACTTTAATTTACAAAGCAGACGAATACTAAATCTTCATGAAATTAAAAACTATATTATTTATGTGAGCGGAAACGGAAAATGTTCTGTAGCTAGCAGCGATCCGGCTTTGTAGGAGGAACACTAAAATAATTAAAACCACTCGTGCTTCAGTAATAAATAATGATAATAAATAAATGTCCTGACCTTAAGCGAAAATATAAAATTAAAACCCATTTGGTATGTAAATTCATTCAGGACGCTAGCGAGTCTCCCAGCCTAAGACGGTGTGGGATGGAGGAAGCGTTCACTACATGAATTTTGAAAGGAAAATCAAAGAACAACAGAGTTGTGTGTGTATCGACTCATTATTCTCCTTTAATTCCATCTAATGCTGTGTGGAGCCTTGAGGCTGGGACATTAATTTCCTGCTTTTTCTGTTTCACCAATTCCTCGTGGAGACTGGGAGAAAGAATTTCAATCCTGGAGGCTGAAATCAGGGGAGGCCAGAAAATTGCAGGAGGGGTAGAAAACGGAATTTCAGAAAGGCAATTTTTAACGTGTTTACAGAAAGACGATGAAAAGGGGTTGGCACAGAGCGGTGCCGGGGCTGCCTGGGGGTGCTGTGTGCCCAAGGGTTTGGGGGCACACGTCTTCTAGGGTGAATGAAATGCCCCTGCTCCTGCGTCCAGGTGGGAACCATTCCAGGGCCTGGAGAAGCTGGGCAGGAAGTGTGTGATGGCCTCAGACTTCAGGAAAACACCGATCAGTTCCAGATGGTGCGCTCCCCCCGCCACTGCCCGCCAACAGCCCCGTGCCTGACTTTACCGTGAAATTGCTGCTCGGTCCATGAAGCCTGTGGTTCCCTGGGCTCTCCAAATACAGCCAGCCCAGGAAGCTTCAGGGCAACGTGCCAGGCAGAAACTTCCAACCACTGCTGTGTAAGAAATGTAGAAACACCCTTTCCATTTTATCATATGTCTAAGACCTGCCACATGCAGCCTGTCATTTCGGGCTCCTAACTACCTAGTAAGGTGGGTGGGGCAGCGATGGTTATTCAGAGTGTTGTGGTTCAGCTGCTAAGTTGTGTCCGACTCTTGGTGACCCCATGGACTGCAGATGCCAGGCTTCCCTGTCCTTCACGATCCCCTGGAGTTTGCTCAAACTCATGTCCATTGAGTCAGTGATGCTATCTAACCAGCTCATTCTCTGCTCCCCCTTTCTCCTTTTGCCATCAGTGTTTCCCACCATCAGGGTCTTTTCCAGGATGTCAGCTCTTTGCATCAGGGCAGGCAGGGAAAGTGAGGCACCAGAGCTCAGAAGAAGTGGCAACAGGGCAAGGGGCAGAATCCTGCTCTAGGCTGGTGCTCCTGTGTAGCTGGGGGGCCTCCCTGGGGGAGGGAGGAGATGGAAATGAAGGCTCTCTGGATCTGCCCTGCCAGCAGGACCCTGGTTCTGACTCCACGTCCCCTGAGGGATCACCGCTGTCCCAAAAGAGTGGTGGAGAGGCTGTCCCATGGGAAAGAGGGACCCAGAATCATCAGCATCCTGAGAAGATGGGCCATGGGGGAGAGTGAAAGCCCCGTGGAGCTATTCAACGCAGACCACCCCTGTTCACTCTTCTGATACGACACACTCTTCCTGGTAGAAAAGGAAGGAAAAGTCCAACCCAAGCCCTTCAGTGTCTGAATGCCTCCAAACCATCCAGGCTTTGTAATCAAAGCACTGGCATAAGGACAGATTTCCCCCCCTTTTGAATCTTTTTAGAAATCACTAAACTGTCAACAAGCCACCAGACCAGGTACCCTGATAACTGAGAGGTTTACCACCTGGAGCTTGGGGAGGCCTTCCCACCCGCTAGACATGTGTGGCCTACCCCAGCTCAACCAGGGCTTTCAAGATCCCCTCCTGATCCTGCCTGCTAATGCCTATCTAACTCCATGATGGATGCAGAGACAAAGAAAGCATAGCACTCGAGCTGAGGACCCTGAGGGGACCAGTGGGATAGTGGGGAAAGATAGCTTAAAAAAAAAAAAACTAAAAAAATCAAATGGCGAGTATTTCCTTAAAACAGCTTCCAGGTCAGATATGAAGTCCTGGACCAATGTGCCAGGTGGGTGGGGCTGAGGGCTTACTTGCAGGGGTCAGGGAGGCTCCCACACAAAACTCTTTGGGGGCCAGAAGACAATCCTCTTCTCCCAACAGATTTGTGAAGAATCATCTGTTTTTGGCTGTCCCTGACAGTGAAGAGGTATCATAGCACCTTGACACAGCAAGGTCACCTTGAGCTCTCTGTCCCCTGTTTTCTGGGCAGATAAGCTACATCCTTGGCATCTTCACTCTGGACAGGGGATGGATTATTCCTGCTAAAATGTGCATGTGACCCCAAAGTACAGGCTGACCTTGGGGTGCACTGGCTGCAGCTGACCTGGCAGGGCTGTGAGCTTCTTACAAATCTGTCACCATGTGGAACCCGAGCCCCTCCCTGGGGGCTCACCCACCAGCCTCTGCCCTGCTCCCCTAGGTCAGAGTGTGCCTGTGCAGCTGCCCTGCGATGCCCACGATAACTCCCGGGCGCTGAGTTCAGAGATGATTGCGCTCAGCTTCCAGGACTCCTGGGTCTTTGGGTGGGCAGCATGGGATTCAATGTGGGGATCACCTCCCCTCCATTCTTGCCCCTCTATGTCCCCATAGCTGCCATCATGCAGTCTATGGGCTTCTAACACCCTCCTGACCTCCTGGCCGTCTCCCTTTTGTGACACCATGGCTGCCACCGACCAACTGGCCTCACTGTCTCCACTGAGGAGGGGGCCCAGTCCTTAGAGGCTACTCAAACCCCTCTCCTTCCATGGCAGTGAGCAAGATGCTCATGAGACGCCCCTTCACTCACCCCACGGTTTCTGCAAACCTGCCATGCACCCAGTCCAGTGGGCTCAGGACAGCTCTGAGGCTCGTGTGGCCAGCTGCTGAAGGAGGAAGTTAGGGGAGGCAGTCAAGGGTCCTCATTTCTCCATTCAAACCCTTACCGAGGACCTCGGTGTGTCAGACTCAAGACAGACAGAGGAGGGGAAAGCCAATCCTCTTTCAGGGATGGGAGAAGTTGGCCAGAAAGACTTCGGGGAGGAACGACAGGGCTGGGTTTTGGGAGACGATTGACGCTTCCCAGGTGGGAGGGGTGATGGGGTCCCTGTAGGAAGAAGACGTGGGGGCAGAAGCTGGGATGAACTTGCACTGAGAGGCTGCCGTTTCCCTCCGGGGCGGCCGCCCAGCAGGTGCGGTGGAAGGTGAGGCTCAGCAGACCTGGCTGGAGCCCCAGGGAGGCAGTTCTTCCCTGGGTGAGGGCCAGGGGAAGGCTGGAGGGCAGGGTGCGATGCTGGGAGACCATTTGGAGGCCTGTGATCAGGGGAGTCTGGGTGAGAGCCTACATCGGCACTGTGGGCTTTGGGATGGACGATAGGGATGATTTAACTAGGAGGTTGATGGTGATTAGCCATGGGCTGTGGGGGAAAGGGCAAGGGAAGAGTCAGGGATGACCCTGGGCTAGACGTGGGGGTCTGAGTCCTGAAGCCCAACTGAGGGGGCTGAGGGCTGAAAGGCTTCATGAAGTGACACTAAGATGCCCATGGCACCCAAGGCTTGGTCCAGAAATTAGCTAGCGGTGTGAAGTGGGAACCCAGAGAGAGGGCTGGCCTGGAGATAGGACACACGGAGCCTTAGAGCCAGGTCCTGGCTCTGCCCTGGTCCTTTCGGTCTCTTCCCTCATGAGGTGACCAGAGGGGACCAGTCCAAATGCCCCACGAGTCGGGGCCTCTCATGGGTTCTGGTCTGTGCAGGGGCACCTCTACATTTTCATCCCTCTGCCTGGAATGTTCTTGACCCTCTCCCCCACACTCCTGCCCCCTCCCTGGCTCCCTGCCCACCCTCTTCAGGTCTTTGTTCAAAGCTCACCTAAACAGGCTTTTAAAACGGCAGCGAACCTCCCTCTCCACCAGACACTCTCGGACTTCCTTCTCTGCTTTATTTCTCTGGAACACTTTCACCCTCAGACAGTTACTTATTCATTTGTTGATCTCCATCCATTCACTAGTATGTAAGCTCCATAAAGGCAGGGACGTTTGGTTTGATTAGGCACACAGTAGGTGCTAAATAAATATTTATGAAAGGATGAATAAATCAGTCTCCTCTGGTTGGCCTCACTCCTACCACCCCGGAATCCAGGACACCTTGATTTGTTGCTAACTCAGGGCTGTGCCCTTCCTGGCCTCGCTCCAGGACTGGGAATTGAAGGCTCAGGGTCTAGAAGGGCTACTCAGGACCCTCCTGGACTTCAGATGCTGCTCTGCAGAGTCGGAAGGAAAGTGGCCGCCAGTGGGTGGTGACCTTAGTGCACGCTAGGCCACCCTTGGGCCTCACATCAGTCTGGAGAAGAATGCAGAGCCTGGGCAGGGCGCCTGGAGTTGGATGGAATTTATTGCTCCAAACGCTCCCAAAGTTTTCAGATCTTGCATATCAACACACATAGTTTGGTGGGGGCAGATGCAAAAAATAAAACCCTAAACCTACAGGAAACAATCTGGGGAAGGCAGGAGGGGGAGCCTGAAATGGACAAAACATATGGGCCCCAAAGCCTGAATAAACAGAGCAGACAGAAGGGCCAGCCCAGCCTAGGCCTTCAAGAAAAATCGCAGTTTAGAACACTGCTTGGGAAGGCAGAGAACTCCAGAATGTGGCCTTTTCTCTTCAAGGCTGCATCCCTCACTGGTACTAATGAAGGTGAACTTTAAGAGGAACCAAACAGAAAAGGTGACAAGAGGCAGGAGGGGCCTGGGGGCCAGGAGGCACAGCCATACCGTTACCTCTTCTGTAGGTGCTGTGCCATCTTGGTTAAGTTCCTTCCCTCCCTAGGCCTCTGTTTTTGTGTATAAAGTGAGAGGTTTGAACAGTGGGCCTTCTGGCTCTGCTAGCTGTTCCATTTCTTGGTGTTCTAGCAGCCTCCTTCAAAACAGCCAGCTGGGCTATCCCAGAATGCCAGCTGTGTTCCCTTGCAAGTTATCACAATATGGCAAGACCCAGAATGGAAGTCCACAGTTGTTCAGTGCACAGCCTGTGCAGCTGTACGTGGCAGGTTCATCTGTCCTGAACTGCGGACATGAGCACCCTTTTTAAAGTCCATCAGGGCCCAAAATTTGGGAAGGCTCCTCTGAGAACTGCTCTGGGAAGCGGGAGTACTGGATTTAGCTTCTGAGCTGTATAGCATCCAGATGGCTGTTGGGCTGGCCCTGCTATCCTTAAGTCAAATTTTCCTCTGGAGGAAAAAGGAAAAGCTTGTTTCCCTCTCAAATATGCCTTCTGTCTGCTGACCCTTGAGCTGCATCCAGGTGGGGTTTTAGAAGTTCTTCTCTGGAGCCTTGCACCAGGGCTGCTCAGAACTGGGCTCCCATTTCAAGCGGCCTGGGTGGACTCAGCAGTGCAGAGCAGAGGGAGGTGGGCGGGCAAGATTCCAGAGTATCCACCAAGGCCCCGCAGCTCCAGGACCATGCCCCCCGACAGGCGCGGGGCCTCTCCTAAGCCTGGATGTGCCCGGGCCGCCCTATTAATAGCCCAGCTGCTAGCTCTCTGCTCCTTTCGAGTTTCCATCTCACTGGCGCTGGGTTGGCTGTCCCAATGGGGATGGCTTTCTTGCAAAACAAACAGCAGAATCAATACTTCCTTCACTGGGAGAGGTGGAGGGTCTTCCGACGGCAGGTCAGGGCCTCTCTCTCTTTCCGCTGTTGAGTCCAAGGAGGGGGCACACAGGCTGCCAGGCCCCTGGCTGCCTCACTTCAGTGATTTGATTACATTCAATTAACAGACATTTATGGAGCACCTTCAACATGTCAAACCCTGCTGGGCAAAGAAGGGTGAGAAGGAAGAATGAGAGGGCCCGGGGCTGGGAGGAGTGAGTGTATTGAAGGGGAAAGACCCCTGTATGGAGAGTTATGGTGCATGTGTAAGTGGGCCAGAGAGAACCAGTGTCTGAACCCAACCATCGTGGGCACAGTTGGTGTCAGCCACGAGGTGAACCGGACTGGGTGGGCCCCCCAGGTTGTACAAGCTGAGCATGGAGAGACTGACTCTGGGGTCCTTGTGGAGGCAGCCGGGCCTTATGGGAGAGCTTGGGGTGAGGCAGCCCCTCCTGGGGAGGAGGAGCTCAGTTTCTCTCTGTCCCCTCTCCGTATCCTCCCATGCACCTGCCAGGACAGCCAGGAATAACCTCAGCCTCCACCCTCTGTGCATAAAGAGTCCACGGAGAGCTTGTTAAAAATGCAAATGGAGGCCGCAGCCCCAGAGACGCAGCACTGATAACCTGTGGTTGAGGGCGGGATGGTGTCTGGGAATCTGCCTGGTAGACAGGCACCTCGGGGACTGGCCATGGGCTCTGTGGGCAGGGGCCAGGGGTGTTCATCTCCCTCTCAGCTCCTGTCACTCCCCGCCAACCCCAACACAGGATTTTTAAGATCCTGAGTCCACGAAGCATCCAAATTCCACATGCCCCAAAGATAGGAATACAACCCAGCCCTCCTCTCCCACTTGCCCTCTCACTTCTGTATGTTGCTAAACCTGCTGGCCGACTGTCCTGCGCTGACCCCTATCTGGGTCCACTAATAGCAGTCGTCGGCTCAACGGGCATGAGTTTGAGCAAACTCCGGGAGGTAGTGAGAGACAGGGAAGCCTGGTGTGATGCAACCCATGGGGTCGCAAAGAGTCGGATATGACTCTTGGAGTCTGAACAGCAATAGCAATGGGCAGGGTCCATGTTGGATGCACCCCCGAGGTGCCCAGCACAGAGTCCCACTAAGGACTGGGTCCCAGGCTGCCCGCACCCCGCAGGCCCTGTGCGTGGTGACTGGTCTCACACACAGTGTGCCTGGTATGAGGCAGAGGGGTGCCAGGAGGAGCCTCTTCCATGGAGGCCAATCAGGAATTTGAGATTCAGAGTGTTTCTCCATTTCAGGGTCATGGAGATACTCCTGGTATCATTTTGTTTGCAAGCAGGAGTCTGTGTGCCCGCCAGCAAAGGAGAGAGAGTCTGCGGCTCCATCACTCCTAAAAAACAGCTCTGTGATGACCGCATCTGCCTGAAGGAGGAGCAGGCCCAGCCACTGGATCCCCACAGAGGGGACTAGAATCATCCGAAATCTCTGGGCAGCCTGACTGGAGGGGTGGGCAGCAGGTGGGGTCGGAGGATGGGTGGGGCTACGGGGAGAGGGCGTTTCAGAAACAACCACCTCAGAAAGACAAAGCAGGAAGACGCCCGAGGGGAATGTCAGCGTGGCCAGCACACTGGCTGCTCCTTCTCTAGCCCCCAAATTCTCGGCCCAGGAAAACGAAACCACTTTCCCCTGCCCTCATGTCTGGATTCAGCACAGCGCCAGAGACCGTGCAGACTTTAGACCCTGGACACGGACGGAATGGCTTAGCCGGTGAGTTTTAGGATAATAAGGGCGACGGATGGGGAAGTGGTGCTTCCTTACCCTAAGCTCCGATTAAAGGCTGGAATATGGGTGACACGTACATGGAGGAGGACACGGCACAGTTAGAATTCTGCCAGCAAACAGTCTAAAATATTCATGAAACATGGGACCAGGCCTGACTGTTAACACTGCAACTGGTTCCCTCCAATGGAGTGACAAATGGGCACCAAGCACTGTCATCTGTCCCTTTGATCTTTCCAGGTCCCGCCAGAGAGCAGAGGAGGGTACTGGGCGGCCCGGGGAGGCTGTGGAGGAGGGGGCCGGAGCCGAGCTCTCTCCCGGTGGCTTGTATTTCCTTGTAAGAGGGTGAGAGAACCATGCATTTCTTCAGACTATGAGGCAAAATAATTGATTCTGCAGGTCTTATTCCATCAAAAGTGATTAGTGGGGGACTCTAGGGGTTTCACTATACCACACTAACCTCCTTTGTGATAGGAGCATTGTTAAAGACACAGATCTCAACGCATGGCATAGGCAAAAGGCAAGATGTCTAAAAAAAGTAATTGGCCTTCGAAAGAAAATAACGAGAGAAAAGAACAAAATGAACTCCTGGCTTCCTTGGTTAAGGGCTTCTTCAGACACGGTGAGCAGGAACCACAGTGCAAAATTGCTGCAATTTAACAGGGCGTCTAATTAAAAGGAGCAACACGGAGGGCCTTTTCTTCCTACTCTGGGTGTTTTTTCTTTCTGTGCAGGGTTCAAAAGTCTGACAACTCGAGGACAAAGAGTTATGTCCCCAAACAGTAAAAAGCAGCACATTGGCTACTGAATGACTGGTTTTTATATCCTTCTGTCCAACAAATGTTGCCGAGCCTTGCTATGTACCAGCTGCTATGCCAGGCACTGGGGTCACAGAGAGGAAAGAGATGCTAGCAGAGTCGGAGAAGGCAGGAGAGAGTGTCGACCACTGAAATACAGTGTGGGTGAAGTCACTGGAGCACGTGGCCTCCTGGGAGCAGAGGGTCACCCAAGTATGAGGCCCTTTTTATACATACCACATTGGCATACTGCACCTTCCAAGAGGCCCTCCTACTACCCTAACTTTAAAAAAGTTAACGGATTCAGGGCGTGGGGGATGGGAGTGCCCACTCACTGGGCCTGGGTTTCCTTCTGGGTATTGAGAAGGTTCTGGATCTGGAAGAGGTGATTGTCACAAAGCTTTGTGACTGCTCTGAGCACTGCTGAATTGTGTGCACCTGAAAATGATGAATTTTATGCTTATGGATATTTTAGCACAATTTTTAAACAGTAATGCTTTCTGAGGTCAAATTCAATTTAAGCTCTGTTTACTTGAAGGGTTGTACTTCAAGGGTTACTGAACAATGATGAGGTGGGGCATGGAGGGGTATCCCGAAAGAAGTGGGGAGAACCGCTAGACAGTGACGCTGTCCCAGAGGTTTGACTCCCACCAGCAAGAGGCACAATCCTGCCTCCTGGCATCCGAGACGGGAAGAATCTGTCATACCACATCACAGCCTCTCTCTGAAAGTCCACTGAGAAGCTGCTCCCAGCAGCATCTTCCCTGGAGCTTTGCCTGGTCTAACTGTAATCTCTCCTGTGGCAGAGCCAGTAAAGTGGTCTTCCTCCTTCAAGAGGAATTGGCCAGTGCATATACGTCCACTTCTCAGAACATGTATGGTGGGCTGGGTACAGCCTCGTTCCTGTTACCCCGAGATGCCTCCTGACTCCGGCCTTCTGTTTCCAGTTACAAGTGGTCCTTTCCTCTCAGTGAGGGAGTTTGCTGAGGCACAGATCTGGGGAAACCACCAGGGGTGGTGGTAGAATTGGGAGAAGGTGGAAATGGAGCTTCCTCAGGTTTGACAGAGACCCCCCACGCAGATGCTTCTCTTGGGTTTGAACTAACCACCCAGTATTGAACTCATCATCCAAGCCTCCCCTCCTCCTGTGACTGTGCAAATATTTACTTCCCCTTCGTGCAGCCAGCAGTCCATCTGTTAATATGCTGGCCAGACCGGGGCCTGGTGACACGGAACTGACCCAGAAGTAGGTATAATCCTCTCTTCTAAATGTGCTTAATACCATTGATAATCTTGTCACATAAATCTCTCGGTTCGCAGTGAGCTGCAACAACCACCAGACTCCAAGAATCTTTCAGTAACGGATTCCACCTCCTATCTTCTTTCTTATACGGATTTCAGCTGCCATGTTGCTGAGGGCTTGGAAGAAACACCCTGACCTTTAACAGCCCTGTTTTTTTTACAGCAGTCTCTGGCAGACAAGGACAACAGAGCCCATCTATTCCTTTATTTGGCCTTACTGAGGACCCCTGAGGTCCCCTTGCTCATTTGTGCCCACTGATGGTCATTTCCTCTGGTGGGGTCTGGAATCGCCATCTGCATCTTCCACTTAATCTCTTTGTTTGAGGCCAAATATAATAAAGAATCCACCTGCCATGCAGGAGATACGGGTTCGATCCCTGGGGCAGGGAGATCCCCTGGAGGAGGGCATAGGAACCCACTCTAGTATTCTTGCCTGGAGAATCCCATGGACAGAGGAACCTGCTGGGCTACAGTCCAATGGGGTCAAGAAGAGTCAGACATGACAGGCAATGGAGCACGTATGCGTGTACATAATTTTCCATTCCAAGTGGTATTGCCCCTGACTTTCTCTGTTCCCCACAGTCATCCCCGAGTCTCTGTGCCTCCAGCACTGCCAGATTCAAACTGCTTCAATTGCCAAAGGCTTGGATGGACATGATTAGCTCAAACGATGCAGCTGTTCCTCCAGATAAATTAAACCCGATGTCGTGAAATCACTTCCCAGACCTAAGTAACCAGCGCGTACGCCATTGGGCAGAGCCAATGCTCCCCAAACCTCAGTTCTCTACTCCCAGAGTTCCCACTGCCCCAGTCCCCAGGGGGCGAATCCAGGAGGAGGTGGCGTTTTGTCCAGGATCACCATGCACCGCTCTGCTTCCAACCCCGGAGGGACCGGAGAATAGGTATTCTTGAAACAGCACTGATGCCTGCCTCACGATGGCCTCCGGGCTGCCAGCAACAGCTGGGCAAGCAACTGGGCTGCAGACTAATCTCACTCCCAGACTCTCAGGGACAGCTGGAAGAAACACTGCGCGGGGCTGATGGAGTTGACCTGGGGATCTGTCGCCTTCTGAGATAGGCCCAGAAACCCCAGCTCACATTTGGGTCTAGGCAGGTATGTGGGTTTGGAGAGGCCTTCTGCCCAAGGAGGGCCAACCTCGGATCCCTGGGGCCAGCACATTCCTGTGGTTCTGTAAACTGCTAGCAATAACAGGGTCCAAGTGCCACCTTTGAAGATGAGGAGTGGCTGAGACCATGGCTCTGGCAAATTCTTCTCCTTTCAATTACAATGACATAACTAGGGGCAGAGGAGGCTGCAAAGAGAATTTTCTTCTGAGTGAAAGTTGCTGAGAAGAGGGAAGTGGTTGGTGCTCGGAGCTTTTATTTGACTTGTGCGGCTTTCTGATTTAAAGAATTTACTTGATGGCTCTCTGAGTTTGATCAAGAGGCTTCTGCAGAGGAATAACCAATAGGACCTGTCTGTTCCCATTTTCTTACTCCAGCTAAACAAGAGATCTGGCACAGGCTCACTTTACATGGAGGCCACAGTGGTGGCTCAGCTGGTAAAGAATCTGCCTGCAATGCAGATGATCCAAGTTCAGTCCCTGGGTCGGGAAGATCCCTTGGAGAAGGGAATGGCAACCCACTCCAGTAATCTTGCCTGGAAAATTCCATAGACAGAGGAACCTGGTGGGTTACAGTTTATGGGGTTGCAAAGAGTCGGACACGACTGAGTGACTAACAACACAGTGGGAGGCTCGCCTGGCACTCAGAAATCCATACCTCTCTTTTCAGACAACAATGCTCATCCATGAGCCTCTGCGCCTACTGCCATAGGTAGTGAGAAGGGTGTGGGAGGGCTGGAGAAACTCGCTTTAATTGCAGTTTGAAAGTTTTCTAAATTGGATCACTTGTGTTACAGGAAGCAGGCAGGTGGTCAATAGAAAGCTTTTGGAAACATTTTTTGACATGGAGGAAAAAGGTGTGATGGTGTTTCATCTCACCTCGGCCAGGAGGAGGTCAGCAGGCCATCTGGACCCAGGGTTAAACTCCGAGCATCAAGGGCCCAAACGCCCAGCTCCTGCTTGCGTGGGCCTTCTTTAAGGAGGTCCAGGGAAGAGGGAGTTGCCTGCACTGTAGCAGTTTCCTAGGGTGGCCTTGGCAAATTGCCACCAGCTGAGGGGCTTACGTGATAGAAATGTATCCTTCCTCAGTTTTGGAGCCAAAAGTCCAAAGTCAAGGGGTCAGCTGGCCACACGCTGTCTGAGGGCCCTAGGCAGAATGCTGGGTCATCTCCCAGCTTCTGTCGGCCCCAGGCATTCCTTGGGTTGTGGCAGCATCACTCCAGTCTGCAGTCTTCGTACGGCTGTCCTCTCTGCATGTCAAATCTCCCTTTCTGTTCTCTCAGAACGATGCTCACCGCTAGTTTTAGGGCTCACTCCGATCCAGGATGATCTTACTTTGAGAACCTCACTTCAACTACACCTGCAAAGACCCTATTTCCAAGTAAGGTCACAGTCAGA
This sequence comes from Budorcas taxicolor, assembly GCF_023091745.1. Lineage (NCBI taxonomy): Eukaryota > Metazoa > Chordata > Mammalia > Artiodactyla > Bovidae > Budorcas > Budorcas taxicolor. The sequence goes on from NC_068920.1 coordinate 134,821,874, forward strand.
GTTTCTGGGTGGACATTTGGTTTGGAGGATTGCTGTTCAACCCGCTTCATGGACAGGGCCCTGACGTTGAATCCTAAATCTGCTTTCTCATTAATTTTAAAGATGAGATGGGCATTTTCGGAGGAGGCCCATTCTTTCCTTTTTTCTCTTTTTTTTTTTTAACATTTGATCACTTTGTTTTTTAAAAATTTGTTTATTTGGCTGTGTGCTGGGTCTGGGTTTTGTTGCTGTGCGAGCAGGCTTCCTCTCGTTTCAGAGAGCAGGGGTTACACTCTAGTTGGGGAGCACAGGTTTCTCGTTGCAGTGGCTTCTCTTGTTGCAGAGCACAGGCTCCAGGCACACAGGCTTCAGTAGTTGCAGCTCACAGGCTTATTAGTTGTGGCTGGCGGGCCCGACACCGTGAGCTCAATAGTTGTGGCCCATGGGCTTATTCGCTCCTCGGCATGTGGAATCTTCCCAGACCAGGGATCAGACTCATGTCCCCTGTACTGGCAGGCGGATTCTTATCCACTGCGCCCCCAGGGAAGTCCTTTTTTTTTTTTTTTTGAGTATATATAATTGCTTTACAATGTTGTATTAGTTTCTGCTGTACAACAAACTGAATCAGCTATATGTATATATATATATCCATTCCCTCCTTCTTGTGCCTCTCATTGCATCCCAACCCCCCTCCCACCCATCTAGGTCATCACAGAGCTCCATCTTAAAATACAGATCAGATTCCTACCTGGTGGGGCTGGTGAGGCTGGTGTGGCTGGTGGAGTTGGGAAATTTTGGCAAAGTCTCAAGTAAGCAGAAGGCAGGTTTGAGGCACGAAGCCCAGATCCCCCAGCTGTGTTCTCACACCACAAAGCAGATGGCTGCCTGGAACCCCAAGAAGTCCCTTGTGGGGCAGGGCCATTCAGGCAGCTGTGAAAGCCGCTGCCATTCCCAGGAAGCCCCCCCAAGTCATGGCCCTGAGACACCACCAGGCCTTCTCGCCCTCCACCTCCACCACCATTCCTGGCTCTGGGCTGGTGCTTAGAAATGTTAAATAACAATAATAATAATAACACGTCTGAGTGTGACGCTTTAATAGCTAATCTGTCATTTTCCTACTTTATTCCTGAGATTTTAAGAACTGTGCCCTTCCTGCACAAAACATCAGGGTGCATTTATATTAAAAAATGAAACTAATTAAAATGTTTGAAAACCATAAACCACACCACCATAAAACAGCAGCAGCCCTATTTTTCCAGTCACAAAAGATTTTTCTTCCTTGTTTTGTGGCCCACCCTGGTGAGCAGACTACGGGAGGTGGGAGCCCAGGGCAGCGGTGTTAACCTCTGGGTGGGACCTCTGGTTTCCTGACTGACTGGGTGTCTGAGGGAAGCAAGGCCGGTGTAGCAGCCAGAGGGCTGGACTCAGGTCGGGGAGGTTTCAGGACAAGCTACCATTCAGGTCATCAGAACGCAACCCACTTAATGAGTGCTTGTGTCTTGGGAGGGTTTTCCCAAGGTGAACCCCAGCGCTTAAACATAGCGATGCTGTTGGCTCCGCAGCGCTGAGCTAGGCGGGGGTGGCTGTAGAGTGAGGTTGATGTGTGGGCATTGCCTGTGACTGGCTTGTCCTTCACCACAAATGAGATGCCTACGATGGGGAGGGACACTGCCTTCACAAAACTCCATACTGGGACTTCCCTGATGGTCCAGTGGTTAAGCATCTGCCTGCTGATGTTGGGGACACAGGTTTGATCCCTGGTAGGGGAGGATCCCACGTGCCTTGGGGCAACCAAGCCTGTGAGCCATGCTCGAGAGTCTGTGCTCTGCAACAAGAGAAGCTACTGCAGTGAGAGGCCCAGGCACCACAACTAGAGGGTAGCTCCTGCTCATTGCAATTAGAGAAAGCCTGAGTGCAGCGAAGGCCCAGCACAGCCAAAAATTGAAGAAAAAAAAAAAGCATCCACACCAAACAGACGGGCCAGAGAACCTTCTCAGTAAACAAAGTGAGTACATTTGCAGAATGACTAAACGATAGAGAATTCCAGCAATGTGCCCCACGCTGGAAGGGCAGGCAGGTGGGATGGTGGGGGCCAGGAGAGGACCAAGCACACACACTAGAAGGCCAGAGTTTCACTAGAGCTGTCCCACGAGGCAAGAGGCATCTGAAGAACACGGCAGAAACCAGCAAGGCGTCAGTGTTTAAATGCTCACACTTCGCGTTCTCTCTGATAAGAGTCCATTTATCTGAAAAAAAAATTACCCCCCAGGGAATTTCTCTATAAAACTAAATCCATATTATCAGACTCACAGACATGGAGAACAGATTTGTGCTTGCCAAGGGGCAGGGGGTGGGGGAAAGAAGGCCTGGGAGTTCGGGATCAGCAGATGCAGACTCTTGTATATAGAATGGATAAACAATAGAGTGCAGGGAACTACATTCAACATCCTGTGATAAACCATCATGGAAGAGAATAAAAAAAAAAATGTCTCTATGTGTATAGCTGAGTCACTTTGCTGTACAGCAGAGATGGACACAACACTGTAGATCAACCATACTTCAGTAAAAAAGATTAAATTAAAAAACAACTAAACCCATATTTTACACGTTGACACTACCACCTCCAGCATTACTGAGCACTTCCTGTTTGCCCAGGGATGGGCAATAATTTTTAACCAGAAATTCCAAAATTCTTACATAGTCCCTGTAAGGTAGTATTGTTGTTGCCCCCATTTTACAGAAGAGGAAAATGAGGCTATGGAACGATTAAGCAACTTAACAATGATGTGAGCCCAAGGCTATCTGTCTTTAAGACCTGTGTCCTTCCCAATTCATGTTCTGCCTTGCGTGGTACCACGGGCTCCCACACACGCCCTGGCTGAGTTCACCTGTGTCAGAGTTGGGGCTTGGAGCTGAAGTTGGGCTGAAGTGTGGGACACAAAGTGAGCAGAGATGGGCTCGCTGAGGGCCCTAAGCCGCTTTATGTTCAGTTTGGAGTAATTGCACTTTTAAAAGCAGGTGTGGCAAGATCAGTTTTTCAGAGATGGGGAGAATGGATGAGACAGAGTGGGCAGACTGGAGGCAGGGAGATGGGCAGGGAGGCTTCCTCTGTTTCCCAGGTGATGTGGTCTGGACCATGGTAGTGACGTGGAAACAAGGAAATGGGTGGACTTGAGAAGCATCTGAAGGTGGACCTGATGGGCAGTGATGGGGGTGCTGAGGAGAGGTGATGGAGATGGTGAGGAGAGGTGATGGAGATGGTGAGGAGAGGTGATGGAGATGGTGAGGAGAGGTGATGGGATGAAGACAGAGAAGGAGAGTCCCGGTCCCTTACACAGCTGTGTGGGTGGTGGACCTGGCCCTGAGCCGGGAGTTCCAGAAGGAGGAAGCAGTTTGAGGCTGAGGTGGCAGGGTTTAATTCTGGGCATTTTCTATTTGAGGGTCCTGGCAGATATCTAAGAGGAGACATCCAAGCAAAAGAATTGGGAGTCAGAGGCATGGGCTTTGGAGTAAGAAAGGTCTGAGTTCAAGTCCCATTTCTAGCTCTTATGAACAAGTTGCCCAGGCTCTGAAACTCTATCTCCTCGTGTGTGAAATGGGGTTAATTGTGGGCTCACATGAGGTTGTTGTAAGAACTAAAACAGAACATGGCAAACTCTTGGCACGGTGCCTGGGTCTACATAAATGGTTTAAAAAGCAAAACAACAGCAAAAACACAACTACCATCACAACCACTCACAAGCAGAATGTGGGTTGGAGCCCAGGACTGACTGTTCAGGACACACGTCCTGGATTTGAGATCATCGAATGCAGGAGATGATTTTTCATTTCATGGAAGCACAGTAATTGCTTTGCAAAATGCCCTACTTTGGGGCTCCTTGAATCAGTGAAGAACTAGTGTATTTCAAAACGTGAATTTATTTGTAGCTATTGACTACAATCACGGAGAGGCACACGAAGAACTCGAGGCAGTCACAGCACTTCTCTGAAATGAGAATATATGACCACGGAAAGGTAGAATATGATTTTCAAAAGTGCACAGCTATTTTTTTATTGTAAAGCGAGTGAATTTCCACCTTATTCTAACACTTCAGTTTAATAATTCAACACATACTTACTGAGCACACAGCAGGCCAGTGTGAGATGCTACCAATGCAAAACCTGAGGACAGAATCTTTTGTCTCAAGGGAAGGGAGGCCACATTTTGAAGGCCGTGGCCATCATAAGGGATCACACTTATGGATTGTGTACTAGACACCAGACGTTTCATTACTAGTTGATTTAATTGCCCTCACAACCCAATAGAGAAGATTATATTATTATCCCCTTTAATAGAAGGGGAAACCAGGCTCTGAGAGGCTAAGCAACTTGCTAAAAATCACACAGCTAGAAGGCTGAATTGGAGGAGGGAATGGCAACCCACTCCAGTATTCTTGCCTGGAGAACCTCATGAACAGAGGAGCCTGGCAGGCTATAGTCCATGGGGTCGCAAAGGGTTGGACACGACTGAAGCGGCTTAGCATGCATACACGCAGAGCTGAAGCATCAGGGTTTAAAAGCAGTGGGGCTGACACTGAAGTCAACGTTCCTCGTACCATCGCTGTGCTGGGGTGGAGGCGTGCTGGTACTTCATAGCTGGTGTGTTTACACATTGGGTGTCCCCACTAGGGTGAATGAATGTGGTCAGCTAACCTACTGATTGTCCCACCATCCACGTGAAAAACCTTCTGACCCTGACCACCTCTTGCACTGCCCACCCGCCTCCTCTCTAGTCACCCCAGGAGCTCTACCCAGTAGATGTCAAAGTTTCAATCCGGGAACAACCTCTCTAATGATAAAGGGGAATCACTAACCCACCAGTGACCAGCTGCTTCAGAACTCCCCATAAATTTAGCAGTGGTCACAGGAAAATTTTTTCAGCCCCTGGAGTCCCTAGACAGAAGGGCTTCTGAACAAGGTCAGAGGCAGGGACTGAGTGTCCACCTGCTTTGTCCAGCTCTGCACTTGGGGCAAAAAAGGCTCAGGGCTCCCTCTCATATTCTCCTTTCAGATTTTTCTTGGGGGCAGCCAGGCCACTGCTTCAAGCCAAGTTCTTGACTTCAAAGACAAAAGATGGAACCTGGCATTAGCCAGGGCCATGTGGAGACACCGGAGGCTGGCACAGCCAGCAGGTAACGGATCTTTTGGGACCACCGAGCAGGATCAAGAGACCCACTGGAGATGGGTGTCACTGGCCAGGGCTTGCTTTACCAGGGCCAAAGCAGCCGATGCATGACCAGCTCCCGGACCCTGGATGTATGGGTGTTTAGATCTCTGCCCCTAAGACAGGCAAAGGTGGGTGTGAGAAGTAGTGGGAAGGGTGCTGCTGACCCCATGATGCCAAGCAGAGCCCACCTGGTCCTGGCTGCAAAGCCACGGTTCCACAGACCGGAGGAAAGCAACATAGAATATCCAGACTCTGGGGGAGTTTGCTAGAAAAACCCAGCATCTGGTGTTGGATGGGACAGTTCCTTATTTCTCCTGGGAAGGAGGGTTTTCTTGGAAGCTTGATGCTAATTTTAGGGAACCTTTGGACCGGCCGTGCACAGGCTTTTCCCACAGCCGTGTGAGCTGTCAGATCAAGGGGCCCCGTCAGCCTGGGGAGAGAACCGCTGGGATCTCAGAAATGATGCACCCAAATTCCGAGCACCAGTGTCTTCCTCAATTATTTACAAGGAACACGATGTGGTGGAATGGAATTTAATTCATAATGCCTCTTTAATGCCTTTGTAACACAGTATTCACAATATTCCCTTCTCATCTCAGCACGTGACAAGTTGCCACTATTGAATTCCCATTAATATGAATTATGGGTACAATATATTTTGCCCAATATTCTCTCTCTCCTCAGCCTAATGTTGTGGGCGAATAAAAAATCATACATTCAGCATATTCTTGACGCACGAGGCGATGGCGGTGCAGACTCTGTCTGCTCCTGCTGGGTGGAGGTGCCAGAGCTGGGGGGGGGGGGGTCCCCTGGCCCCTGAGCTCAGTCGAGGTGAGTAAGCTGCAGGGCTTGAGGCTTCCCCAACCTCTGCTCTCTTCTCGGGATCCCAGGCACCGTCAGATCCAGGTTGCTCCCGCCCCACGGCAGGCCCGTGTCTCCACATCATGGCAGCAACACGAAGAGTCAGGAAGCTGGCTGGAAGGGTGCTCACAAGGTGAGCCTGGGTGCTGCACCTCCTGGCTGGGTTATATGGAGAGGGTGAGCATGGTGCCCACCTTGTACAGTCATTGCGGGAGGCAGTGAGTGCATACACTTAGAACCCTGGCCGGCCCTAGTAGAGAGCATTCAACAAACGTTAGCGACCTCAAGGACATGTTTGGGGCCCTGGCTGGCCAGCAGTCCTGAATTGCATCCTAGGATGGCTTCTGAGTTCACGAGGAAAGTGCAAGCTTGTGCCAGGGAGGTCATGTGTCATGTCCAGAATACACAGCTGGCGAGATTTATAATTGCTGTTGAACGTGACACAGCTGAGGCTTCACCTGCAGCCCCAGGTCTTGAGGTGCTGGAGAAAATGATCCCAAATACACCTTCCAATGGCTCCATCATCCCCCAGGACCCTCCTTCCTCAGGGTGTGGCTCCCCGCCGTGCTTGGCAGTCACCTGCTGAGAGTGGGAAGCCTGAGCATCCCAAGGCAGCAAGGCCACCTCGTGAGTCAGGACAGGACTCCTCCGTGACACTGACCCTGCCGTTGCCCAGGCCCCCCTCCTGGAGGCCCGGCCACCCTCCCGCCTGTTCCTCGGGGGTTCTTCCCCACGTGTCAATCAAGCCTGCGTGGGTCTGTGTCAGGCGCCTTCGTTCGATTGTCCGCCATTCTAGACCCTGTGACTGGTGCTCTCATTTCTCTGCATAAAGGAAATTCCATGATGAGTCAGCTCTGCCCGGATTTACACAGTTATTTCCTCTCTCTTTTGATGGCCGGACACTTATTTATTTCTATTTTTTTTTTGCTGTGGTCACATATGTATGACACAAATTGGCCATTTTTACCATTTTATAGTACACAATTAGTGGCAGTCATCACATTCACAATGCCGTGCAAACATCACCACTATTCTAATCCTTTTTCATGACCCTGAACAGAAAGTGTACCCATTAAATAGTAACTCCCCATCCTCCACTGAGCTCCTTTCTGTCTCTATGAATGAGGGCATTTATTTTTGTGAAGTGTTTTTGCTTTGCTCTTTCTTGTGGACCTCACAACAGTCCAGTGAAGTGGGCACTGTTGTGTCCACCTTATAGGTAAGGAAACGGAGCTTAAGTGTCCCGCCTTGAGGTCACTCATCCAGTGAAACGTGGACTTGGGCCTTGAACCCCAACTCCTCCCTTTGACCTGGGGTCTTCCCCTCATTCTTAGGAAGAATGCCTCCCAGAAGGGAGATGGTAACAGTTACCTTTTCCTGCTCTTTTTTCTGTTCCCCCAAAGCAGTGCTGACCCTACAGGGAAGGCAGTCATAAGTCACGGCTGCTTCAATCCCATCTGAAGTTAAAGGCCAGGATTCCATGGCATCTCCAGGGCCCAGCCCATGTTTAAATCCATGGGAACAGCTGAGGCACCAAGAGAGAGCGCCCTCTTGAGCTTGGGTATTGCTGGTGTTGCTCTAAGCCTACCCAGCAATGCCTGTGGGTGGTTTTGATGATCTAGACTAGCCTTCTGGGATGGAACAGGCCAGAGCAATCTGAACACAGGCATGAATGTGGACACCAGCTGTGCGCAATGTCATGGACCAACACAGAAACCCTGAGAAAGAGAAGGGGTGGTCTCGAGGCTCAGTATTCCCCAGGACCCTGCGTCTAAGCTGTGTCTGCACCTCCCACATAGCTTGGTTCAGCTTGGCTCGTCACCCCTGGGAGGTGTGGGGCTGGACTATGCAGTCCTACACATGCTTCGGTCCTGACATCCCTGGTTGTTTCAAGCTGTTGATGAGCTTACCTGCTTCAGTGGGGAGCCCATGCTATCTCTTTAGGAGATGCTGCTGACTCCAGGGAAGACGGTCACGGAAAGATGTTCAGCCAATTACTCACGTTAACAGATTTCACTGAGGACTGTGCGAAGGGGGCCCATATAGAGCTAGATGCCTGGATCCTGGAGTTGGACTGCCCAGGGCTGAGTCCCAGCCCTGCTGATCTTGGACAAGTCCCCTGGTCTTTCTTATTCTAAGTGAAGGTCATCATAATGACCTCAGAGGCCTGCAATAAGAATTTAAAAAATTCCTGTTCCCTTGGGACTTCCCTGGTGGTCCAGGGATTAAGAATCTGACTTGCCATTCAGGGGACGTGAATTTGATCCCTGGCCAGAGAACTAAGATCCCATGCGTTCTGGGGCAACTAAGCCTATGTGCTGAAACTACTGAGATCGCCCCTTCTGGAGCCCCTGAGTCACAACTAGAGAGTCCATGTGCTGCAACGAAGGATCCCGCATGAGGCAGTGATGATCCTGCATGTCGCAACTAAGGCCCGACTCGGCCGAATAAATAAATAAGTAAAGAAATTAAAAGTTAATGTTGAGCAGTGCCTGGTACAAAATAATGACTGCACAAATGCTTTAAATGAAACAAACGTAAACTGCAGGGCATTAGAGGTAAATGGGAGAAAAATCTCAAGGAGGTATGAATACTTGAGAGAAGAGGTTTTGATCCCAGGACTCCAAATGAGGGAAGGGAAGAGGTGTGGAACCCAGGGTGAAGACCTTGATGCATAGAATCCGTACAGCCAGCATGGCTTTGGTAGTTGCAATACCAAGAGTGAGCCCACACAGCCCTCAGTGTGGCTCACATGCAGGTCTCATCTTCATCCCTATCACAGGCAGACACTGAAATTACTCCTCTTTGAAGACTCATCCATCATGTAGATCAGTTCAGTTCAGTCAGTTCAGTCACTCAGTCGTGTCTGACTCTTTGCGACCCCATGAATCACAGCACACCAGGCCTCCCTGTCCATCACCGTCTCCCGGAGTTCACTCAGACTCACGTCCATCAAGTCCATGATGCCATCCAGCCATCTCATCCTGGGTCGTCCCTTTCTCCTCCTGCCCCCAATCTCTCCCAGCATCAGAGTCTTTGCCAATGAGTCGAGTCTTTGCCAATGACTCAACTCTTTGCATGAGGTGTCCAAAGTACTGGAGCTTCAGCTTTAGCATCATTCCTTCCAAAGAAATCTCAGGGCTGATCTCCTTCAGAATGGACTGGTTGGATCTCCTTGCAGTCCAAGGTACTCTCAAGAGTCTTCTCCAACACCACAGTTCAAACGCATCAATTCTTCGGCACTCAGCCTTCTTCACAGTCCAACTCTCACATCCATACATGACCACAGGAAAAACCATAGCCTTGACTAGACGAACCTTAGTCGGCAAAGTAATGTCTCTGCTTTTGAATATACTATCTAGGTTGGTCATAACTTTTCTTCCAAGGAGTAAGCGTCTTTTAATTTCATGGCTGCAATCACCATCTGCAGTGATTTTGGAACCCCCCAAAATAAAGTCTGACACTGTTTCTACTGTTTCCCCATCTATTTGCCATGAAGTGATGGGACCAGATGCCATGATCTTCGTTTTCTGAATGTTGAGCTTTAAGCCAACTTTTTCACTCTCGTCTTTCACTTTCATCAAGAGGCTTTTTAGCTCCTCTTCACTTTCTGCCATAAGGGTGGTGTCATCTGCATATCTGAGGTTATTGATATTTCTCCCCACAATCTTGATTCCAGCTTGTGTTTCTTCCAGTCCAGCGTTTCTCATGATATACTCTGCATATAAGTATAAGCAGGGTGATGGTATACAGCCTTGACGTACTCCTTTTCCTATTTGGAACCAGTCTGTTGTTCCATGTCCAGTTCTAACTGTTGCTTCCTGACTTGCATACAGATTTCTCAAGAGGCAGGTCAGGTGGTCTGGTATTCCCATCTCTTTCAGAATTTTCCACAGTTTATTATGATCCACACAGTTAAAGGCTTTGGCATAGTCAATGAAGCAGAAATAGATGTTTTTCTGGAACTCTCTTCCTTTTTCCATGATCCAGCGGATGTTGGCAATTTGATCTCTGGTTCCTCAGCCTTTTCTAAAACCAGCTTGAACATCAGGGAGTTCATGGTTCACGTACTGTTGAAGCCTGGCTTGGAGAATTTTGAGCATTACTTTACTAGCATGTGAGATGAGTGCAATTGTGCGGTAGTTTGAGCATTCCTTGGCATTGCCTTTCTTTGGGATTGGAATGAAAACTGACCTTTTCCAGTCCTATGGCCACTGCTGAGTTTTCCAAACTTGCTGGCATATTGAGTGCCACACTTTCACAACATCAGCTTTCAGGATTTGAAATAGCTCAACTGGAATTCCATCACCTCCACTAGCTTTGTTCATAGTGATGCTTTCTAAGGCCCACTTGACTTCACATTCCAAGATGTCTGGCTCTAGATGAGTGATCACATCATCATGATTATCTTGGTTGTGAAGATCTTTTTTGTACAATTCTTCCGTGTATTCTTGCCACCTCTTCTTAATATCTTCTGCTTCTGTTAGGTCCAGACCATTTCTGTCCTTTATCGAGCCCATCTTTGCATGAAATGTTCCCTTGGTATCTCTAATTTTCTTGAAGAGATCTCTATTCTTTCCCATTTTGTTGTTTTCCTCTATTTCTTTGCACTGATCACTGAAGAAGGCTTTCTTGTCTCTTCTTGCTATTCTTTGGAACTCTGCATTCAGATGCCTATATCTTTCCTTTTCTCCTTTGCTTTTCACCTCTCTTCTTTTCACAGCTATTTGTAAGGCCTCCCCAGACAGCCATTTTGCTTTTTTGCATTTCTTTTCCATGGGGATGGTCTTGATCCCTGTCTCCTGTACAATGTCACGAACCTCATTCTAGTTCATCAGGCACTCTATCTATCAGATCTAGACCCTTAAATCTATTTCTCATTTCCACTGTATAATCATAAGGCATTTGATTTAGGTCATGCCTGAATGGTCTAGCAGTTTTCCCTAGTTTCTTCAATTTGAGTCTGAATTTGGCAATAAGGAGTTCATGATCTGATGTGGGTAAAGATGAGGTCAAAGGCATGTATTCCTACCTACCCCCACAATAGGTGCTAATTAAAAGAATAAATCACTCCAAAATCACTGCGGATGGTGACTGCAGCCATGAAATTAAAAGATGCTTGTCCCTTGGAAGAAAAGATATGACAAACCTAGAGAGTACATTAAAAAGCAGAGACATCACTTTGCTGACAAGGGTCAGAATAGTCAAAGCTATGGTTTTTCCAGTAGTTATGTATGAATATAAGAGTTGGACCATAAAAAAGGGTGAGTGCCAAAGAATTGATACCTTCTAACTGTGGTGCTGGAGAAAACTCTTGAGAGTCCCTTGGACAGCAAAGAGATCAAACAAGTCAATCCTAAAGGAAATCAACCCTGAATATTTATTGAAAGCTGCAGCTGAAGCTCCAATACTTTGGCCACCTGATGCAAAGAGCCTGCTCATTGGAAAAGACCCTGTTCCTGGGAAAGATTGAGGGTAGGAGGAGAAAGGGGTGACAAAGGATGAGATGGTTGGATGGCATCACTGACTCAATGGATGTGAATTTGAGCAAACTCCGAGAGATAATGAAGGACAGGGAAGGCTGGCGTGCTGCAGTCCATGGGGTTGCAAAGAATCCGACATGACTTAGCAGCTGAACAACAGAAAGAATAAATATTCACATGCCTAAATTCTTTCTGTCCTCAAACATTTATTGAGAACCTTTATATACTGGGTATCATGTGGACCTTACTCCTATGGAGTTCACTGCCTGGTAAGGAGACAAATTAATAAATGGATAGGTGCCATATATGATAGGTATTTATATGGACATAAACAAAAGTGTCATGGGAAAAAAGAAATCATAGCATTTTCTTTCACCAGAGGTGTTAACATTCAGGGTGTCAGTTGCAGGATGAATAAGAGTGTTTCTGGGCAGGCAAGAGAGGGAATGAAAATTCTGGTAAGAGGAAGTGGCAAGTGGCAGAGGCCCTGGAGCCTGAGAGCGCCTTTCATGTGGCTGGAGTGGGTGAAAAGGGTGATGCTCTCGAATGACCCCGTGGCTCAGGCACCCAAGGTGCTGGGTTCCACTCAGACAGAAACACGGCCCCATGAAGTATAGGGGCGGCAAGCTGTGCCCTGGTGCTGGCATTCAGGGAAGCAGCAGACAGCAGAGGCCCTGCACACAGCAGAGAGCTGAAATCAATGAGTGATAGGCAGAGAGCATCACAAAGGCCACTGCGGCCGTCTTTAGCAGCCAGTGTGGCAGGCGAGGTCTGGGAGGTGGAGTAAGACATCTATACTGTTGCTTGGGAGCTGTCTATGCTGCGGAGACAGTATTAAAAATAATTTATTTTTAAAATACAACCAGCATAGGTATTAGTTCAGGTAACAAAAGCCCAGAGGCAAGCAGGGCTGCAGCATTCGGGCTCTGGTGCCAGATTTCTGGAATTCTCTTGTTTTTCCCTTCCTTGTGTGTTTGGCTTCACCCTCAGGCTTGTAGCATGATGATTATAGCAGTTCTAGGCATCATGTCCAGACATGACCATGTCCAGGGGAAGGATTTCTTTTTTCTGTGACTCTTCCTTAGAGGCAAGAAAACCTTTCCCAAAGCCCCCAGATAGGATTACCCTCGTGTTCCGCTGGCCAGCACTGGGTCCATGACCCTTCCTGAACCAATGACAGGGAAGGGAAATGGGATTGCCACGCCTGGTGTTGAACCACCATAATCCCAGTGTGGACCAGGGTTTGCTTTCCCAAAGTATGGGAAGTGGTGGCTGCCTGAACAGAACTGAGGCTGGGTAGACAGCCAGCAACCCCCACCACAGAGCTCAAAGGGCACATTGTCAAGTCTGGTGTGGATCTCCACCTTCTGCACCCTCACAGCAAGGGCCACCCGACCCACTCACAGGCTTGGCCATTCTACTTCCCTATTTCTACCTCCTATCCCCTAGCCTGCTGGCTTTAGGGCCACTTCTCACCTGGTGAAGGAGTTCTTTAAGGAGCAGGTCAAGAATCTGGTTCTTATTTGATGCCAGTCTGGTGCCGAGTTGGGCAGAGCATGGAGCACTCTGCTGGCAGCCCCACAGGGTGGGGGCATGGGGAAACCCCTGTGGCCTTCTAGAAACAAAAGAGGACAGCAAGCTTAACCAAGCTGCCTGGGCCTTCGAGCAGGTCTGGCAAGGAAGGTGTCATGCAGTAACAGACAGTGCTTTCCTCAAGGGACTGTAGTAGGCATCAGCTAGTTTAGAGAGAGGTGCTGATGACTGGCCTTCTGTGATTCGAGTGGGCACCTTGCTTCCTTCTGGGCCCCCAGGACTCCTGTATGGTGTTAGGGAGAGCAGAACACCCATCCATCATCTCATGAGACATCAGGAGAGGGGAGGCTGGGAAGGCCGGACTCCTACCCTGATCATCAAGAAAGGCGTGTGGCAGGCTTCTCTGAATGTAGACTGATGCTCTGCTGGGTTCTCGCGGTTCTTTATTTTTTATATTTATTTATTTATAACTGTACTGCAAGACATGCTGGGATCTTAGTTCCCCAACCAGGGATCAAACCTGTGCCCCCTGCAGTGGAAGCATAGCGTCAATCGCTGGACCACCAGGGAAGTCCCAGTCATGGCTCTTTATTCGCCAGAGGAAAATGAGGTTTCCTGCCTACGAGTTCTAGAGGCATAGATTGCCAGTGCAAGTGAATGTGCCTGGACCTCTGGACGTGGCAGCAGAGCTGCACAGAGAGTTCCCCTAAGCCTTCATTTTAGGGCAGCGAATACGGTGTGGAAATGGATAATCTGCTATGTTACCTCAGCGTTACTCTGCCGGGACTCCACAATGGCCCTTCACGGTGGCATGAAGCTCTGGGAGGACTCAAGACCAAGCGGCCACCAGTGGCACAACAGTGGGTGAAGCAGGGGTAGGGTCTGTCTGAGTCTGGAGGCGATTCTCCTCATTGAAACAAAACTGAATTCATAGATGCTGATGGTGAACAAGTGAGACCAAGGGGCAATCAGCTCTCCTGTTTATGCTTGCTTCCCTGAGTTATTTTTAGCATTACAGACAGTTTCCAGTTAACAAATGGGCTGGGTTCTGAAAGTTCATTTGTAATTTGGCTGTTTAGATTTTGGAACATACTTTCCCTATAAAAAAACAATGTTATAAATGGTGATGAGATTCCCAGGCTAGTTCTCCAAAGCCTATTTAACCCATAATGTAGCTAAAATACTGTCCTTCTACAATGAAAAAAAATTGTTTAATTGCAACATGAGTAATTAAATGAAACAAGGAAAACCATTAAAACTGAATAAGAAGTAGATTTATGTTCATCTTGAATGATGCTGTTTGCAGAAAACCTAATTTAATTTAAGAAGAGGTCTTTCCAAGGGCTTTTCTTGGGAATGGCACGGGATTTATCCTATTAGGGAGAAAGAGCCTGAACTCTGTCCGATCCGCAGTTATTGTATATTTGCACCATGTAACTGGCTCCCTTTCCTGATTTTAGGCTCCTCAGAAACTCTTCTGGTCTAAATTTGTTTTCTTATGTGGATTCTCACTGGGCAAAGTCCACGAAGTTGGTCTCCTTGGGGGTGAATTTTTGATTCTGAATTAGTAGGTTAGCCTCTGTCTTTGAGAATATTCTGGGAAGAGCAGTGTCTCAGTTGCACCAGCTCTGAGGCAGTGATGGGATTACGCACTGGAGCCTTGAGGACTGAGGTCCAAGACCTGCCAGTGGGGCCTTCTCAAGGTAACTGCATCGGGCAAGGTTCCCTGGGGGCCAGCTGCACTGGCTTCTCCATGGCAACACGATCCGCACCAGGTGTCTCCTTTCAGATCTCCCTAGGGCAGCTCTCGGTGTGGATGGCGTGGGTGTCGCCCACGTGTGTGTAAGTCATGCCGGTTCCCTGTTGATTTTGTCCACCAGGCCACATAGATTGGTTTGTCGGATTGGTCCTATTCCTTCTGTTTGAGGAATGCAAGCCTTGGCCAGAAGCTAGAGAGTGAATAACCGTGTGTAAGCAAGTGTGCTGGCAGCACGGGGGCGGGGGTTGCATATCGCAAAAATTAACACGAAGGCTTCCTGTCCTTTTGTGTCTGCCTCTTTGCAATGTGGTGAAGCACTTTCTAACCAGAGGCAGGAACTTTTTCCCACTTGAATTCGACTTGGCCTTGTGACTACTTTGACCAACAGGATTTTAGCAAAAGTTCCTCAAGCAGAGGCACTTGTGCCCTGAGCCTTGGCTTCTTACTGCTCCCAGAAGTCTGAGACCTTCCAGTATGCAAGCCTGCAATAGCTGTACAGAGGATGACAGGCCACACGAAGAACTGAGATGTCTTGGCCGACAGTCCGCTAAGCACAGATGTGTGAGTGAGGCCATCCTAGAATGAGCCACCAGCAAGTAGCCACCATGCAGCTGACCACAGGCGAGTGAGAGAACCCAGTCCAGAACTGACGACAAACCCACAGAACTGGGATGGTTTCATGCCACTAAATATTGGGATGGTTGTTACGAAGCAAAAGCTAACTTCTATACACAACTGTCTCCAGTCAAGCCCATCTCACAACCTGCCTTCAGGATCCACAGCTGCCTTCTATATAGATATGGTTCATCCCTTATGAATATGGTAACACATATAACCTTCTCCCTTCTCTTTATCCCTTTCATCAAAAGTCTAAGAAATCAAGCCACTCAAATCTACCCTGCCCGAACTATAGGCTTTGGAACAGATGCTTGGGCAATCATGACATTTTTCAATTTTGCACACACTTCGTGACTGATGGATGGATTTTAAGTCAATGAGGATACAACCCGAACTTCCACTTAAAGTGCAGGCGAAACCCATTAGCTGGGCACGAACAGGCACAAGTTGTCTCATGATGCATTATCAGTGCCTGGTAATGCATCACAAGGGAGATCACAAATCCTTGTTCATGGGGCAAGAAATGGCCTTCTGGGGAAGCACACACAGTCTGGAAATGTGCCGTAAAAGGGGCTTGAGTGGTTCTCCCAACTTACTGAGCCCACTCTGTAGGTAGCCCTTGGTTTTCAACGTGGAAACAGGAGGAGAGAGACGACTACTTCTCATTCTGCAACTGTGCAAAAGCTGCCTTTCTATCCATTCTTGGACCCCCAGAACCACAGGAGAGGGTGCCCCCTCTGCTGGTGGTCTTGCGGTCATTCTCATGATTCCCCATAGAAACCCCAGATCATCCCCCCGACAAGAGGAACATTTCTCCAAAGAATTTAGGTCATGTGAGGAAGTCATTGTCTCTGGGGTCATTAGGTCCCCCCTGAAAGCCTCAAATGCCCATAAATGTCAAAAAATCTGAGGACAGAGCCTGCAGATTCCATGGCCTCTTTTGGTTTTCCCTAGGCCTGGGAAACAGGCGAAGTCTCTCTCTTCCCGGCCTAGATTTATTTTCAAGGGTTTAGCTCTGAGGAACGATGGGAATGTTTCAGCATGAGTGCTCCTGACCACGTGGAGAAAAGGCCCCCAATACATTTCACAGACATTAGCGAGGATCCTGCAAAGTCCATTCTTTCAGGAACAAAATTGCATTTTATGAAGCCGTCCATTTTCTGTTTCATCTGTCAAGCAGGTTTGTTGAGAATAATTTAAATTTCATGCAGCAGCAACTGTAGGGCCGTGGAGCTTCCTTTCTATCCCATAAACAGGCCTGGTAGCCTTTGTGCTTCTCAGCGGCACTCTCCCCCTGGGCCCTTGACTGCCTGGAGCCTAGAGCCAGAGTAGTGGCTCCCAACAACAGCGGGATTGGTCTCCCCCAAATATATGAATACTCTGTCAAACTCAGTTTCTCATTTACCTTTTCAAAATGAACTTTTATTGAGTGTTTAACAAGTGGCAGGTACTAGTCTATGCTTTTCTACACATATTAGTTTAACAAATTCTCACAACACTTCCATGAGAAACACCATTGTCATTCTCATTTTACAGACAAAGAAACTGAAGTTTGGAGAGGTCCTTGGCTCCTATGCGGTAAACACAGGATTCAAACCCATTTCTGTTGGACTCAAGGGCTTGAAGTTCTCACCAGCTGTGCAATGTTCAGTTGACCCAATCTTTAGCCTAGATTTTTTCTACCTATAACACAAGAGGTAAATATACCCATTTTCTTGCCAAAATTCAGCGTCTGCTGTCAGCTAGGTGGATGAGGGGATGGGGAAAAGTTATCATAACAATGCTGCAATGTTGGTTACCATGGTGAACACATTGTGCCAGGCAGCCTGGGCTGGGGAAGGAACAAGCCCAGGCTGGTTCTGTTTCTCACTCCCTAGGTGACCTCTGCAAGTCTTTTTTTTTTTTTTTTCTCAAAGTCTCACTCTTCTGACCTACAAAATACAGGGGTTGGGTTGCAGGCTTACTTCTCTTGGGCTCTGGAAATTTGTGTCCTAGAGGATTAAGAGCTGACCTATGCCCCAGGGAAGCAGTTTATGGGTCTGAGCAAGGAATGTGTGTGTGTGTTGGACTGTGTGTGTGACTGAGTGTGTGTGTGTGTGTGTGTGTGTTTGTGGTGTAAGTGAGTGTATGTGTGTGTATGTGTGGTGTGTATCTGGCTAGGCCCTCCCCATGCTTCAGTTACCCAGGAGTTGTGTTTGTCCAACTGGCCTTTCGGCCTTGCATCTAAAACATGCAAGAAATCTTCAGGCCCTGGAAAAAGGAAGAAACCAAAAGATCAACTCAGGCCTGGAGGCTGCAGTGACAGAAAAATTGTCATCATTTCTCTGAGCAGCCGCTGGGAGCACAGCCAGCCTTCCTCGTCCTGGAGAGCCAGGACTGCCCCTAACGCTGGGCAGAAGCAGCCCCACACTGGGCAGGGCAGATGAAGGGGCTGCCGTCTTTACGTGGGTGGTGACAGCCTGGGATATGGGGGTGCCTGCAGCCCGCAGACTGTGTGACGCTCCCCCTGCTCCACGTCCAGCCCACTGCAGATGCTAAGGCCTGACAGTGCCAACATTTGTCATCTCAGGGGTGGTTCTGGCTCAGGCAGCACTAGACCCTCTACCGAGGAAGCCAGGCCAGGACATTCAAGCAACATTTACCAATATGGGTTGGTGAAAGTGAAAGTGGAGTGGTGAAAGTGTTAGTTGCTCAGTCGTGTCTGACTCTTTGCAACCCTGTGGACTCTACCCCACCAGGCTCCTCTGTCCACGGAATTTCCTAGGCAAGAATACTGGAGTGGGTTGCCATTTCCTTCTCCAGGGGATCTTCTTGACCCAGGGATCAAACTCAGGTCTCCTGCACTGCAGGCCACTGTCTGAGCCACACGTGGGGCAGGGCAGTAGGAATACACAAAAGGAAGTGAAATCCACAGCTCTGCTTCTGGCTTCCATGCAGCTACCTGCCTCCCCAGGTCGTCCACCAGAGGGGGCCTCTGCCCTGTGTAGACACTGGGTTTTCAGGACCTTCCTGGTGGTCCAGTGGTTAAGAATCCACCTTCCAATTCAGAGCACTTGGGTTCAATCCCTAAGTTCAATCCTTAAGAAGTAAGATTTCCCCCATAGCATGGAGCAACTACACGGGTGTACCACAACTACTGAGCCTGCGTGTTACATCCAGAGTCCATGCATCACAATGAAAGATCCCTCATGACCCAGTGAAGACTGGATGCAGCCAAAAAAAAAAAAAAAAAGAAAAAGTCACTGGGCTTTCTTGGAGGAAAGGGCCCATGGCTGACAAAAGGTGCTAACACAGTCTCTGTTTGAGGCCCACTGGATGGCCCCTTCCCTCCAGCCCGTCTTGCTGACATGTCACCATGGTCATGTCACAAGGTCAGCTTAGGCCTGTGTGCATGCTAAGTCGCTTCAGTTGTGCCTGACTCCTTGCGACCTTATGGACTGTAGCCCACCAGGCTCCCCATCCATGGGATTCTCCAGGCAAGAACACTGGAGTGGGTTGCCATGCCCTCCTCCAGGGGACCTTCCTGACCTAGTGACCGAACCTGCGTCTCTTATGTCTTCTGCATTTATAGGCGGGTTCTTTACTGCCCGGTGGGGGAGCCCCAGCTTGAGGCTTAACCACTCACAAACTCAGTTCCTGTCCTTGCCTGCTTGGGGCCTAGCTCTTGTTTTCTCATCTGAAGCCTTACCTTTTCCTCTTGGTGAGGCCAGAAAATGATCACCTTTCCTTACAGGGGCGTGGCCTTGTCCCGTAGGCCTCCCCTGGGAGACGGGGACAATGATGATGACCATAGTGCTCTATAGGACATGTGCCAGGCTTGATGTGATTCTGAACTCTTTACATGAGTTTTAACTCACATGATCCTCACAACTCTGACAGGCAGGTATGACCACTTATTCCCGTGTTACAGAAGTGAGGCCCAGGGAGGTTATGCAACTGGCCCAGGGTCACTCAGCCAGCACGAGACAGGATGGAATTCAAATCCAGGCAGTCTGGCTCCAGAGTCTGTCTTCCTCCACTTCACAAAGCGGCCTCTGCCAACAGCCTCAACGGGAGAGGCATCCTCGGGTCACTCGGTTGCACCATCCAGGCCGCAGATTTGTTATATCCTGGCCCGTGAGTTCCCTGAGGGCAAGAGCCAAACCTTGGCTGCTCAGTGAAGACGCAATTGGTCAACCAGGGAAACCACAGATACCTCCTACTGGCTTGCCTGTCACTTGATGTGGTCCTGTCTTGGCTTAGACAATTAGGCTGGGGGCAGGAGTCTGGGGGGTCAGCAGTTAGGCCAGAATGGAAGAATGGAACCAGAGCCCAAGTTCAGCCCCAAGGCCCCGGACGGAAGCCACTGCTGTATTTTGTCCTCCCTGCCCGCCCCCACTCCCCTTGCCCCATTCTTCTGAGCACCCCAGGAATCCAGGGTGCAGTCAGGCACCTTTGCTTGACTGGACAAGCCTCTGCAGGTGTGAAACTGGGCTGGAGATGGTTATGGGGGAAGGTGTGCCAAGGAGCTGGCTGTCCACACAGGCGTAAACTTTTGGCCCCTCTCCCTCCTAGCCGCCCAGCATTTTCTTGCCCAGCTGTTGTTTTCTGTCTGAGGCCGGGTTCTTTCCTCTGTATGCTGTGGTTTGGGGCCCAGCCAGATAGAGATGATGAATATCAAGCTGCTTGAGAGCAAAGCAGGAGCCGTGTGGGCAGGGCAGGCCCTCCCTGAGTTTCCCCTCCACTTCCCTGGCTTGGCAGAGCCCAAACCCCCGGCCTGAGGCCCAGCCTGATGCTGTCTCTAAAAAGGCCTCCATCCCTGAGAGGGTGGAAACCATCAAGAGGGCTCCCAGGCCCAGCTCCTCCCTCCCTACCTGGAACCCCGGCCGTCAGCTCCAGACGCTGCCATCCTCCACATGGCCAACAGCTGGCTTAGCTGAGCGGCTGCCAGATGTGGCCTTTGGGGTGGCTGACTGGGTCCCCTGGGCCGAGGTCACTGCCCCTGGAGCCGTCCTGGGGGCTGGCGCCTGGGGAGGAATGTGTTTGGCTGGTCCAGGGGCCTCGTGCCCACATTAAGCCTCCGTCTCCTCTCCCCTGTCCAACATTCCTTCCCTTTCCACCTCAGTGGGGTGGTGTTTTCATAACAGGAAAATAAAATCAATAAGGCACTGCCGAAGATGTCAGTGCGCTCCAAGCTGGCCTCCAACGGCTCCATTGTCTCGGGCCTCTGCCGGGCACTGCGCCGGCAGCACTCACAGTTATTAATGGGAAGCGGGGCTGAAAGGGAGCTTTGAAAATCGCCGAGACAAAGGCTCAGCACACCTGGAGCGCCACTTTCCAACACCACCGCCACCTCACAATGGCTGGGGCTGGGGCTCCCCTGCCTTTAACTTTTCCTGCAACTTTTATGAAAGCACAAAAGACTAGACACACACACATATACACACACACACACGCTGGCCCGGAG
This sequence comes from Budorcas taxicolor, assembly GCF_023091745.1. Classification (NCBI taxonomy): domain Eukaryota; kingdom Metazoa; phylum Chordata; class Mammalia; order Artiodactyla; family Bovidae; genus Budorcas; species Budorcas taxicolor. The sequence goes on from NC_068920.1 coordinate 134,842,759, forward strand.
ACGGCTCCTAGGAGGCAGCTCTGAATGCCTGGCAGAGGTGAAGGGACCTGCAGAGTGCATGCTTGCCCAGGACACCGGATGGCCGTGAATGGGCTTCCTGCCACCAGCCTGGGTCCCGTCCCTCCAGGGGCTCTGAGTGGCCTGAGGGGCACCAGCTCGGCCGGAAGCCAGGCAGGAGCCTTGGCGACATTTTCACTTCCATGGTCGTGGTTGGTAACCCAGACGGTTTTCTGCTGTTGCTTCTGGGGGTTGGAGCCACTTCTGGAAGACGGAAAGATGACCTGAAACTGACGCCCCCGAGGCCTGGGTTCCTCCAGGAAGGCGCCCCTCGGACCTCTCCCATAGACTTGGTTCCTCCGTGTCCTCAGCTGGAGAAAAGTACTGATGTCACTGGGCTGTCTGGGGCTTGGAGGGGACCCTGGGTGTGCGCACGCTTGATACGAACGCTGGTTGATACGCAGCAGTTTTATGACCATTTAGGACCAACTACTGGGCAGAATCTTTTTGCAAACTTGTCACCGGAGCCCCCAGGGGTCTTACCCATCTACAGTCACCCACTTAGAGACCCTGTATCACACCACCTTAGAGTTTCACAGCCCTTTTGCTGGTTAAATGCCTTTTGTCCATGTGACAGAGGACAACACATGGCCTCAGCACCTGCTTGTCTTCCCACAAGTTAGTCACAGAGAGAGAGGCTTTATGGAAACTAAAACCACGTGAACTTTAACAGTTGCCTGGCGCAGCCCCAGGGACACCCGTACTCTCGAGAAGGAAGCATCTGGCCAGGGACTGTGGGGGAGCAGGGCCCCCCTGCCTGGCTCCTGCTTGCAGCAGACACCAGAAGGGTCTTACCTTGGTGGTGGTGGCGGGGGCGGAGCTGGCCACGAGGCTGGTGATGGCCTCTCCACTGCCGGTGGTGCAGGGCGTGGGGGCCGTGGCAGGTGTGGGCAGTCGGGAGGGCACCACGGGCAGCGGCAGGAGGCCGGGCCGGGCGCTGAGGCTGCTGGCGGAGCTGCCCCCGGCCCCAGCGGTGGCGCTGCAGATGCTGGTGGTCCCATGCGTCCCGTTGGCACTCCACTCTCGGCGGTCCCAGCCCACCCGGTAATCTCTTTCGAAGCGGCTGTGGTGCCGGGACATCTCGCTGGGCCGTGGCTGCTCCTCGCGGGGAAACAGAGGCTGGACCTGCAGGCACAGAGTGGAGAGGAGGGCAGTTTAAACAAAGGGCAGCCTTGCCAGGATGCGAGGACAGCCATGGCCATCAGTACCCATTAAACGTCTTCTCTGGGCACAAAACTGTTAGCTTATTTCATATTCACAGCAAGCCCACAAAGCATGGATCATTAGCCCCATCACAGATGAGGAATATGATTTGTCCAGGATCACATGGCAGAAGTGTAGTCAATGAGATTTGAACCCAGTCATGGTTTAAAGTGATGCTTTCTGTTCGGTGGCATCACATTGCCCTGGACGATGCAGACGTGTGCCTGATAATTATGACTAGGACTTATCTCCCGATCCCTGCTGTGAAAACAAGATCCTGTGGACCCCTCAGGCCCTGTTATCCTCAACCCTATGGTAGGGTGAAACAGCCATGTCGGGAGACTCACTTTGTGGTGAACGAGGACCTTGACAACAGATCTCATTTGATCCTTAGAGTGGCCTGTGAGTTGGCAAGGTCATCCTCACTTTATGCCAGGGAACTCATTAAGAATAAGTGATTCCCTCAAGGTCCAAAAGCTAGAAGGTGAGAATGTGGCCAGGATCTCCGGCCTCCAGACTGTGACTCAGTGTAGGACTCAAGTCCGATGTGTTAAGCTTTAGGGAGTTGGGAGTTTTCTTTTATAACCTGCGACTCAGTTGCTGGCACCAGAGTCCCCCGGGCTCCCCAGCCTCTGTGAACCAGACCGTCTCCATGCAGCTTTCCCGAATATCCGAACATAAGGCCCTCCGTGTTGTCATGGAGACCTAGACACACCAGATACCCCGAGGGCCTCCTGTATCACCAGGGATCGAATTTTGCTCAGCACGACCGTGACTTGCCTGGCTCTGCACCAGTCACCCTCAGTCAGGAAGGATGTAAATGTATAAGAACACCTGTCCCAGTGGGCGAGGCCTCAGTGATGCACAGGCAGATGGGGAGAAGTTGGTGCTAGGGTGCCAGGGGCAGATTGAGGTGTTGTCCCCCTGCACATCACATCCCCAGCTCTGCTCCCGGCTCAGGCACGATGTGGTTCTCTTTGATTCTTTTCCTTTCTCCACACACTTTCTGTCTAGGGTGTGAGCTCCTAGAGGTCAAGGACAGCTCCTGGCTCACCTTCCTAACCTGCCAGTCCAGCTCAGCTCGGGCTGGGGGGCTCTGGAATTGCTGGCTACTAAATGGACTGCTTTATTTTACAAACTTATATTAAGCCTGATACCACTCTGGTCCTTTCTCATCCAGACCTAGGTGCCAACTTCTAGTGCCACAGAGCCAGAGCCTGGGCCAACCCAATCCAGGCTGTGACAGACAGGGCCCTGGTAGCAGCTGTCCCCTACCTTGGCACTGTCCCCTCTGCTGGATACTCGACCCCTCAGAGCCTGGGCTAAGCCCGCAGGCCCACCTGAAGCAGAGATGACTGTCCCTGTTAAGTTGGATGGTGGGCTCACTTAATTTCATTGCTATGCTTCATAGCTTACACCATGCCACAAAAATTGTATTCAATAGTAACAAAAGTTGTTTTTTCATCTACTCAAAAGTAACATCATCAAAACAAAAATGAACCTCCCTTTGATTATCCTCACAAACTTTTCCAACTGATGTTCTCAGGAGAGCTGGCTATGCCTGGGGTCATGCTCCCCGCTCCTGCTCTGTCATCTGCTCCCATGCGGCTCTGGTCACTCGTCTGGGGTCATTCTCACTGAGGTCGAGAAGGACCTATTTGGTCCATCCAATAGGAAGTTTATGCCCATGTCTTCCTTAAACCCCCTCTCCACCCTCCCTGGCACAGCCGACCTTCTGGAAAGCTCCTCTGTGCAGCCTGGGTGACATGACATTCTCTCACTTTTCCTCCTTCCTCTGCCATCCCTCCTCCTGTCTGTGCGGCAGGCTCCTCTTTCTTGGCTCATTTTCAAGGGCCCCTATTTCCTCTTCATTTCCCACCCTCCACGCTGTCCCTGGATGACCTCATTCAGCCACGTTTCCTGAAGCCTCCCTCGCCTTGCACCATGCCCACCATCCTGCTGCCTGAAGGTGCCTAAACATGGTACATCCTTAAATCAACGCATTGTTCTTTTGCCCAGACATGGATTCTCAGGAATTCCCTCTTTCAGAGAAAGCCATCTGCCTGTCCCCACGTTTGTCCCCGTAACTCACAGCAGGGCTTTTGCGTCTGTTGCTCTAGTTGTTTCTCAAAATCTGCCTCCCTCCATCTGCACATCCACCCCAAAGTCATGCCTCCCACATACATTATCTCAACCGGTCCTCTGCCCCCAGCTTTATCCTTCTTGTCCATCCTTCACCAACAGCCCTTGTGGCTTTTTTAAAAAAACTTTGTTTATTTTATTATTATTGCCTTTTGAATCTTTGGCTGTGCCTTGTAGCGTGTGGGATCTTAAGTTTCCCAACCAGGGACTGAAACCAAGTCCCCTGCATTGGTGGTGTGCAGTCTCAACTACTGGACCGCCAGAGAATCCCTCCCTTATGGTTTTTTAAAGCACAGGTCTGGTCACCATCCTTTTCTCTCCTGCTTTAAATACAATCTGATAACAATCCAGACACCTAAGGGTAGCCAGGGGACTCTTGAGCATCTGGGTTGGCTTTCTTTTTTGGCATCATCATTCATTCATTAATGGGCTTCCCTGATAGCTCAGTTGGTAAAGAATTCACCTGCGATGCAGGAGACCCAGGTTCAATTCCTGGGTAGGGAAGATCTGTTGGAGAAGGATAGGCTACACACTCAAGTATTCTGGCCTGGAGAATTCCATGGACTGTATCGTGGTCGCAAAGATGGAGCAACTTTCATTTTCACTTCTCATTCTTCCCGTCCTGGGGATGAGGTGCTGTCATTCCAAACACATCAGTTTCTGAAGGTATCTCGCCTTCTCTTTGCCTGCGGACAAGCCCACCCTGTTCCTCTGCCAGAATTGGCTTCCCCTGAGTCTGGCTAAGTCCTGTGTGTCTGTTACGATCCAACTCAGCCATTGACTCTTCTCAGAGGTTGTATTAACCACTCCTTTCCCAAGATCAGGTGAGAGAGTTCCTCTGTCCCCCTGAACATCTGTACCCACTATCATTCCAGCATCTGCGGATGGCTGTTGTACATTTGCTACCCTTGAGAGTAAACTCCAGGCTTTATTGTTTCTATAATCCAAGCACCTAGCAATGCCTGGCTTAGAAGAGTGTTCAGGAGATATTTGCTGGATAAATAAACACATGTTTATTTCTTCTTAATTGCTCAATGTTTAAGGAAAGGACAAACACATTTGTGCAAAAGGAGAACCTTAGACATAAAACCCTGAGTCTTCCAGCTGGAAATTCCCTGAAGGCACTGGAGCTAGGGATTGTCCTTTCTAAGAAAGCAGACCTGGAGCCTCTGAAGATAGCTCTGAAGGGAGGCTCTACATGTCCAGGGGCAGCTGAAGCCCAGGGCCTAGACTCTGGTCTCCTGAAGCTCACCTGTCAGGGCAGGGCTCTTGCTAATTACCAGAACCCTTAGGGTGACTGCCTCCCTAGGCTGGATCCTAAGTGGGGCAGACATGATGCTCCGAGTTTAAAACACAATGTCCTCTTTCTGCCCATTCAGAAAGACCCCTGAATCCTCCCTCGTAGTTGATTGGGATCATGCATCTGAATTCAGGCAGACAGAATGAGTGTGGAAGGGATGAAGGCCATCTCCAGAACTCTCTCTTTAAAAACATCTGGTGTGACCCTCTGATTGCCCTGGTGACCTCAGAGGCCATATCTCCCAGCCAGTGCCATTATCTGATGGAAGAGGGTTGCCCCCCATCTCAACTCCATTGCCAGACTCGGCACAATTGGTACATAAATCTTTATCTTTAAGGCCCTGAGATTGGCAGTTTATTTGTTACCTAAGTCTAACCTGGCCGGATTGGCACTAAATCAGCCCCTAACTTCCTGCAGAACAACACAACCTCCCATACTGTCAAGGAACCATCTCCTTCCAGCTGCTGAGCATGGAGATCAGGCGGGCTGGCATTCAGGTGGCCTGCACCCCTGAGACAAGCCCAGAGCTGGCACAGCATGTTTGGGATCCCGTCACACGGCCCTCCTGGGCCCCAACAACACCTCGGATGCCGATCACACCTCTCAGCTTGCTACTTTGGAGGAGAGGGGCCCCCTGGACCACACTGTGGCTCTCTCCTCCTCACAGTCCTGGTGCGTGGCAGCAAAGCCAGCCCAGCAGCTGTTCCTCTACCCATCCCCACCCTGCTGCGCATCCCTGTGAGTCTCCTGAAAACACCAGAGAGGAGACGGACACTCAGGCAGCTGGAGGCCCCACAGTCTGGTCTTGGCCTCGTTAAGTGTATTCAAAACAAAGGTCAGCTATTTGCATGGCAGGTTTGGGCTCGACTTCATCCCTCAGTTTAATTTCCCCTCTCAAAACAGAATGAAAGGCGCATGCTGCCCGGTGTACCCGGGTGAGACGGCAGAGGGCCAGCGCCAGAGGTGGCCATGTCAGTATTTCCTGCTGGGCTGCGGCCTGTGGGCCCCCACGTGCATCTGGGGCTGGAGGAAGCATTCGCCTGGGCAGGAGGAGGCCCCAGGCGCACAAGGCATCTCAGACGAAACTGGTCAAGCAATTACAGGCAGAAATGCTTCCTTGTCAAGGTGCACACCCGGCAGGCGGCCTGTGAATGGGCAGAGCCCGGCTCGGGGGCCCAGGCACGAGAGAGAGGAGGGAATCTGGCCACAGTCATTCCCAGGTCTGGGGCTCTTAATCAGGGAGCAGGCTCACCCCTGGGTGGGGTGATTGTGTGACTAGCATCTTTTAAATTACACGCAAGTGTGAAGAAAGATCTCTAGGATCTAAAAAGGCTTAATTTGTGGGTGGGGGCAGGTTAGCCCAAGGTCCAGGGTAGAGACGTTTAGGGGGAGGTCCTGGGTTCAATCTGAAGAGTCTCCCAGGAGTGTTAATCACTCAATCGTGTTCGACTCTTTGCAACCCATGGCTGTAGCCCACCAGGCTCCTCTGTCCATGGGATTCTCCAGGCAAGAATATTGGAGTGAATTGCCATACCCTCCTCCAGGGGATCCTAAGGGGCAGGTCCCAGGTTCAGTCTTAAGAGCCTCTCAGAGGTGGGGGTTTTACGTGGGAGGCTTGGCTCTGGCTGCTGGGGTGCTGGGAGGGGACCCATTCCTTCACCAGGGGCGTTGACCTCTGCACCATCCCAGGGATGCTGGGCTGGCAGAGACGACGGGAGGGGGAGGGGGCCCCCAGCTGGGGCGGGTGGAAGCCCATGTTTGCTTGCCTGAAGCCTCACAACTCCCAACTCCCCAAAGGCATGCACCACCACCAGCTTGCGTGGTGGCCCCATGTGCAGACACTGGGTTTCCACTCTTCCAGAACCAGACCTAGATTCAGAGAGCCTGGGCCCAGCACACCACTGGGGAAGCTGGTCCCCGACTCTGGTTCCCAGTACCTTCTCTCTGCACACGCCTCCCCTCTCCTGGGGAGAGTGAGGGTAGGGGAGGCCCTGCTCACAGAATCGCAGCGGAGGGGAAGAATGGGGTGAGCACATAACCCTGGGACACTCCTGAAGAGCCCAAGGGCTGCTTTGGATGCACAACCATTGGCCCTGCACCACCACTCCCCCACGCCCTGCCCCTACCTCCCTGTTCAGAGCCACATGCACTAGAGCTCAGTACACACAGGTAGATGCCAAGCCTAAGGAAAGAGCCCCCCAGCACCCTAAAGGGGGAGGAGGCCCACACTGACCGGCTCCGGGGAGAACAATGACCCTCCAGCCCAACTAACTCAGGGCTGAGATGATCCCTCAAAACTATTACAGGGTCAGCCTGGTGTGCCTGTAGCATCCAAGCCCCCTTGTGAGGAAGACCTTCTTCCTCATCCAGGACTCCTCCCTGGGAGAAAGAGGAGGGTCTGTTCCTGCTGCCCCCCAACTCTTGAGGGATAAGGTGCTGGCTCCCATGATGACTCACTTGCTCACCAGAAAGGGTATGGGCTCCCCCAGCAGGGGCCTCAGCCCGGGACCTCCACACACACGCTCCACGCTTGGGCTCCCCTTCACCTGGAGTGAGTGGAAGTCAGAAGTCGGCTTCCCTGCCTACTGGGCACTGGGGCCAAGCCCTCATTCTGGTCATCACCACTGAGCACCAGGTGTGCTGGGATGCAGGCGACATCACCTTGTCCTGGGTCTCTTTCTCTTCCCTTGGAGGAGTCAGAGGTGGGTTGCTAACTGGGATGAAAACAAAATGATGCAACTGCCCCAGCCCCTGACTTCCAGCTCCTGCCCCAAACCTCTGCCCCTAGAACGCTCATCTCCCAGCCTCTCTCCTTCTCTGGGCTCCTGATGCCCAAATGGAAAGTGTACCTTGGGCCTTCACTCTGCACCAAGCCTCGCTTATCTTAGTTTTGCTGCAGCCACTGAAAGAAGTGATTCTGCCCGTCTGGAATTTGACCAAAAGTTTTAGGTGCTGTTTATTTTATTTTTACATTTTCTCTGCCGTGGTTGCCTGCATGCATGCTAAGTCCCTTCAGCCATGTCCGACTCTGGACTGTAGCCCACCAAGGCTCCTCTGTCCATGGGATTCTTCAGACAAGAATACTGGAATGGGCTGGAGGATCAGACTGCTGCCCTCCACCAGGGGATTTTCCCAACCCAGGGACTGAACCCGCATCTCTTATGTCTTCTGCGTTGCCAGGAGGGTTCTTTACCACTACCACCACCTGGGAAGCCCCTTGCGGTTAGATTACCTTTATAATGATGGAAAAGGGAATGTCTTAACTTTAGAGTTGTATAAGAACCAGTCTGGTACTACAGAGCCTACCCATCCTTCCCCACTGGGAAATATGGGCTCCATCCCAGTCAGTGCCTGGCTTAAGGTCTGGTTCAGACTCTGGAAAACATGCACAGAGCTGGAACATTTCATGCTCAACGCTCCAGTCAGACCCCAGGAGCTGGGCAGGCCCCAGGTGTTCGGCACCTCTCGGACCCTGCCTCGCCAACTCGCCATTGAGCTGCTGGGTTCAAGGGTCTCCTTGCAAAGGTCCACACTCTTTGTTCTGTTTGGAGGAGCCACACCCCACTAGCTGCCTGAGTTTGAATGCTGGGTCTGCCCCCTCTCTGCTCTGCTAGCTCAGCCCCAGCTGACCACTCCAGGACTCATCCTGGGGCCCCCAGACAATGGAAAGGGAGCCAAGTGAGGTGTCAAGAGGGTTGTATTTGAACCCCAGCACCACTTCTTGGGCTTCCCTGATAGCTCAGTTGGTTAAGAACCACCTTCAATGCAGGAGACCCCGGTTTGATTCCTGGGTAGGGAAGATCCGCTGGAGAACGGATAGCCTACCCACTCCAATATTCTTGGGCTTCCCTTGCGGCTCAGCTGGTAAAGAATCTGCCTGCAAAGTGGGAAACCTGGGTTTGATCCCAGGATTGGGAAGATCCCCTGGAGAAGGGAAAGACTACCCACTCCAGTATCCTGGCCTGGAGAATTCCATGGAGTATATAGTCCGTGGGGTCTCAAAGAGTCAGACATGACTGAGCAACTTTCACTTTCATTTTGCCACCCCTCACGAGCCCCAGGAACTCAGGGATGCTGTGGGTTATTCATCTGGAAAGCAGCAATGGACAGCTCTGCCTGCCCCCAGGGCCACTGTGAGGACCAAACTGTAAACCTCGTGAGCCCTCTGTGGATGTGAAAGAGCCCCATCCCTGGATAATGACCAGATCTGAATTACAGGGAGGACAAGGATAGGACCCCAAGGTCAACAGGAAGCAGGCAGGTCTCCGGGATGATGATGGAGGAAGCGGCTGTGAACTACGGAGCTGTGTGGGTCTGTGTCTCATGGAGTCCCTGAGACCCTCTGTGCTGGGTGGCTGGGACCTTTCGGGGTGCTCTGTCACTCAGGGCCACTGGGGACAACACAGCGTAGTGGAAGGCAGGTCATTTTCAGCAGAACGTCTGTGTTCAAGGGGATCTCCTATCACAAACCCCAGAGCCTGCCCTGATAGACGGGCTTCTGCAGCAGCTCAGGGACGCCATGACAGACCAGGTCCAGGCCCAAGGGTGGCCTGGAGGCGGGGACCAGAGGGGACCAGGTTCAGCCCTGTTGGCCGGGCCGTGTCTCTATAATCTGGTGTCATGTCTGCCTGCTGGATACCAGAGCAGCATCTTGTCCCACAGACTTGCCTCGACATGAATAATTCATGAATAAATAATCAATCATTGTGAATGTCACAGTCCTTTGCTTTGTGTTGTCCATGCGGGACTGGGGCCCAGGGGCCACTGTCGAGGAGCCCATGGCACTGGTCCCTGAGACTCCTGCGCTCGCCGACCTGGGCTCTGTGTACCCCCAAACTCACTGCAGGATGGTGGTGCTCCGTGTCCTGGGATGTGCTCTGTGTCCCCAACTATTGACACGCTCTGTGTGCACACTGGTCCCAAGATCACAGGTGACTAATGACCCTTCCCTTCTTCCTATCATTAAGGCATGCAGAGGAGTGGGTGCCGGCTGTGAGGGCCCGAAGGCACGATTAATCCACAGGACGGTGGGGAGCCCGCGCTGCCTCCAGACAGGGGGCTGAGGAATGAGCCACGGCCCGTCCAGCCCGATCGGAAAATGTATGATTGCCTCGTTTGGGAGAGACGTGCTGCCAAGTCGGTTGGAACAGTCCCTGCCCATCTTTCTTATTTTCGTTTCCCTCTCTGCATCTTTAGTGTTTCTTCTGGAGCAAAATAATAAACGGCAGCCGGAACACCATCTTGGCAAGTGCAGCACAAAGGAATTCTCTGGGTGCTTCTGGGGAAGCTGGCCTGGTCCTGTGACTTGGCACCGATATCAGCAGGAGCTGGGGATGCCACTGGGAAACGCCTCCCTGGGGCTGCCTTGGCTCCCAGGACCCCCTGTCTCCACCAAGGCCCCACCGACTCAGACAACTTGGTTCTGGCTGAGTCTGGGGGGCTGGGCCCACTCCAGCCCTCCTGCAGGAGGCCTCCTCCCACCAGCCCTCCCTTCTCCGAGCTCACAGAGGCTAGCTGACAACCCAGGAATGGGCTGGCACATTCTACTCCCCCGTGAATGCTGCTCCTATGAGGGTGCGCTCCCTAAAGACAGGGCCCCCTCTGTTTCCTCCATGGAACTGACTGGGCACAGCTGCCTGGGTGTGAGTGCTGGGCCTGGCCCTCCTCTGCTTTGCCAGCTCAGCTTCTGGTGATTGCTCCAGGACTCACCCTCAGTGGGGAGTCAAGAGGTTTGTGTTTGAATCCCGGCCACCCCTCTGCAGGCTGGACACCTAGAGATAGAGCATAGGAAACACTCCCAGATCAAGGCAGCAAGCCCTTTCCAGCTTGGAACACACTCTGAGGCCAGACAGGTGCCCAGGGTGAAAAATGTGAGGAGGCCACCATCTCAGGTCTGGTCTCGAAAGCGTGGCCTCCTCATGGCTTTTCCAGCCCACACCCTGCTCCTGGGGGTGCAGTGTTCCTCAGCAGGGGCAGGTGTTTAGGACTTCAAGTGGACATAAGATGTGCCAGTCGTGGGGCCAGACTGGATCCAGGGCCCTGTTTCAAATCCTCTGACCAGCTCAAAAGCCAAGCAACTTCTAGAACATCCCCAGGCTAACGCCAGTCTCTCCCTGTCCTCAGCCACAGGATTAACCTAGGTATGGTTTTATGATTAGGTCCTTTCCTTTCAAACACCAAGGCCCCAGAGAACTGAGCACAGACATTGCTGTCACGTTTCACCCCTGCTCTGAAAGGGAATTTTCCTTCCACCTGCCTTGTCCAGCCAGGAGGGATCACCGCTCTCCTATTTATACCCCCTACTTCCAGCCATCACTGGTCACTCAGCAGGGCAAGTGTGACGATTGCCCAGCCCTGGTGCCAGGCTCGGGTGGCTTGTCCCAGTACTGCTGCTTACCTGCTGGCAGCTTCAGGGTCTGGACCCAAATGAGCAGCCTCTATCAGACCCTCGAGCCTGGGGGGAGAGGGGCGTCAGGGATGCGACAGCCCAGATTAGAAACCAGGGCAGTGACGTCTGACCCTAGGGGGCATGAAGCTCTGTAACAGAAGGCTTGAGGGTGTCATCTTTATCTCTAAAGGAAGAGAGGGACTTTTTCCACTGCCAGTTAAACCTGCCTGCTTTTCCTAGGTCTTAGCTCATCCAAAAACTTTGAGGGAGACACAGTCTGGCAGATTCCAGACCAGTGGGGGGACTGGCTCAGAGCAGGGCGGGGAGGGAGCCCCTGCATTAAAGGTTCAGTGGTGGTCACGGCAACCACAGCATGGCTTTCTAGGGCTGCAGTGCTTACTGCGGATGTGTTGGCATTGGCTTTTATAAGTGGGGAAAATGAACAGGAGAGGATGGAGATGAGGGCTTGCGTGGTGGCCTAAGCAGCCCCTACCCAAGGGCAGCTTGTATGTCTGTGGTATTGGCACCACCTTGGGGCTTGTAGATTGCAGAATCCCAGGCCCCGCCCCAGCACCACTGAGTCAGAATCTACTGTTTTCACAAGATCCCTCAGGAGGACTTGAATGCAAGTAGAGCTTGAGACTGGAAAAGGCAATGGCACCCCAATCCAGTACTCTTGCCTGGAAAATCTCATGGACGGAGGAGCCTGGGGGGCTGCTGTCTATGGGGTCACACAGAGTCGGACATGACTGAAGTGACTTAGCAGCAGCAGCAGCAGAGCTTGAGACACGTTAGCCTAAGATCAGCTGTTAGCAGGATCAGAGTTGGCCTGAGGACCCCGGCATTCTGATGTTCCTACAGTGCTTGCCAGTGCACTGTGATTGCCCTGGATGGCCCTGAGGGGTGGGGCAAAGGTGTCTGGAGAAAATCCATATTCCATAATTACAGGGCTTCCTGCACGCTAAGCCACTTCAGTTGTGTCCAACTCTTTGCAACCCCATGACAGTAGCCTGCTAGGCTCCTCGTCCCTGGGATTCTCTAGGCAAGAATACTGGAGTGGGTTGCCATTTCCTCCTCCAGGGGATCTTCTGGACTCAGGGATCGAACTCATATCTCTTAGTTGCCTGCGCTGGCAGGCAGATTATTCACCACGAGTGCCACCTGGGAAGCTTAATACACGACCTAAAAAGACAAATGTCTCAGAATGCTTTTGTGATGATAGATTTCCAGAAAAAATGCCACTGATTCCTTTTCTGGGCACAATTTCTGGTGCAAAAAGCAATCTCCCTTCCTCGGAAAGGTGGTATCCAGCATATGCGTTAGAGGAACGATAAATGATATTAAAAGAACAAGGCTCCCATTTCTGTCCCTGCTCATGTGCACCTTTGCTTTGAGACATTTTGGCTGTTTTGATGTAGTAATTCTTTTTGAAAAGGCGCACATGATTCAGAGACTTTTCTCATGGGACTAATTGACTAGGCATTTGTGCTATTGCTCTTGGTGTAAATCATTATAATGGTGATAATGAAAAATAAAAAAGATATTGGAAATGACAGTTGGCAGCATAATATCAGCATAAACGGAGGGAAGAAGGGAGGCGTGTGTAAGTTAGGGGCTCGTAAACATCAGGATTGACGAGGCAGCTGTGGCAGCGGGTATGGTTTGATGTCCTGGAGGACCATTACCCAGAGTAATTGGGACAAGTAACCATCTCTGGTTCCTTCTGACTCCCTGCGCTGGGTGGCTCCACCGAGGATGGCGACACTACAGTCTGGAGCCTGCTTTCCCACCGTCCTGCAGACATGCACTCGCAGACTTGGGAGCTAGACTTCACAGTTACCTCCCTTCTCCAAGCGGGCCTCCCGCTCTCTCGCAGACTGCCTCTGGCACGCCTCATTATTCCGAATCTTGCAGAACTGACTAATTCGACGAGATTTCTCTTCACAGCAAATGGTGTTCATCAGTGACCCAAGTTGATGGATGAATCCTCCTCGGTGCCTGGAGCCAGACCAGCAGCTAGAGTTGCACAGAAGAAAGACGAATACGCGCTCTCTATTTGGCTGCCAAAAATGCTCTTGCAATTTGCTTTCTTCTAGACAAGAGTCTATTCAAAAGTCTATTTGGAAACATTAGGGAACGGCCGTCACATGGCCGGCAGATCATGCTGCCTGTGACAGGATATTATCTTCCTTGGGAGAGACTCGACTGCTTTTTTATTTCAGTGAGTAAGTAGTGTCTGGGCTGATGGCTGCAGAATTGCTCCGAGGGCTGGGGACATTAAAATCCCTGTCCAGAGTGAATACACAACCAACAGCCTCTTCAGCGGCAGGATTTGTGGTGCCTTCACTGGCGTTGGCATGAGCCCGCGGCTCTCTCGTCTCCATCTCTGGGGGAGGGCTCCTCTTTATCCAGAACCCCTCCCTGGGAAATTAAGAGGCAGCCGGCTTCCTCTTCTGGGGCTCCACCATCATGGGTCAGGGCTCTGCCCCCCCTTTCCCTCCCAAGCAACCCCCCGGGCATGCCTTGGATGAACACATGTCCTGCCCTTTCCTTGTCAGGTCTTATCAACAGTACTAACTGCCTCTTGCGCCATAATGCATGACTCGGTGCAAGATCCTGAAACCAGGCGAGGATGGGGCAAGGTTCTGGCTTTTGGGGAAAGTAGTGCTGGCAAGAGAAAAGCACACAGTAAGGATACATTACGATGGCCAAAGTGTTTGTTTGGGCTTCTCATAAGATCTTATGGAGCCCCTGAACGAACTCTTGAGAGTCCCTTGGACTGCAAGGAGATACAACCAGTCCATCCTAAAGGAAATCAGTCCTGAGTATTCACTGGAAGGACTGATGTTGAAGCTGAAAACTCCAATACTTTGGCCACCTTATGCGAAAAGCTGACTCATTTCAAAAGACCCTGATGCTGGGAAAGATTGAAGGTGGGAGAAGGGGACGACAGAGGATGAGATGCCATCATTGGTTGGATGGCATCACTGACTCAATGGACATGAGTTTGAGTAAACTCTGGGAATTGTTGATGGGCAAGGAAGCCTGGCATGCTGCAATCCATGGGGTTGCAAAGAATCAGACACGACTGAGTGACTGAACTGAACGAACTTTACAGCTATCCCAATAGAGAGACACAAGCACCCCTGGGCTCAAGGGAGGCAGTGGCTGGTCTGGGCTGGAGCTGGCAGGGTGGGTCCGGGTGGCCCTGAAGCTCACCTTCCTGGGGCTTCATTCATTTCAGAGGACAGGCTGTGTTTGAACAAGGACAGTGAGGAAGGGTATGTGGGAGAGGAAAGAAATGCCAAGGATGGGGTCGCAGCTCTGTCTGCCATGCATCTGGCCTGCTAAGCTCACCCCAGAGGTGGGTTGTAACAACCTCTCTCCCATGGAGAGGTCCCTAAACAGTCTTCGCCTCAGCTTTGGGAGCTGAGGGCCCACACTGCTCACTGGGGTTTTCACCATGATCAGTGTTGGGGAGGGGAGAAGTGTTTTGGGTCACTCGGAAGAGACTTCTGTCCCCTGGTCCTGTCACTGACCCTTTGTGTTGGCCACTCTCCTGCTTACCTCTCTCCCAAGGGCGTGGCTTACCTTAGCCCTCAGAACCTCCTCTGCCTCTGTTTTGGGGGCTGCGGTCCAATGTGCGGACTTCCCAGGTGGTCCTAGTGATAAAGAACCTGCCTGCCAGTGCAGGAGACATAAGAGACAGGGGTTCAATCCCTGGGTCTGGAAGAGCCCCTGGAGGAGGGCATGCAACCCACTGCGGTCTTCTTGCCTAGAGAATCCCATGGACAGAGGAGCCTGGTGGGCTACAGTCCATGGGGCTGCAGAGTCAGACATGACTGAGCACATCTATCTTGATGCTCTTGCTTCAGATTTTCACTCTTTATTCTATGTCTGTATTTTTAATTTAATTTAATTAAAAAGGAAAAAGCCTACCCAGACCAGAGGGCAGCCTGTTGCGAGGTTGTGTGTTTTATCACCACCCGAGCATGCAAACGAGGCAGGCTCTGTTGACAAGTTCACATCTCCAGTGCAGAGCTGGCTGTTTGAACAGCTTGTGTGCAGTAATTGAAACATGGATTTTTTTGTTGCCTTTCTGTTTATTTTTAGATTAGCCAAGCAGGGACACTTGGCTTCTAGGCTGTCACTTCCACCCCGTCGGGCAGCCTGGGACCCTTGGCCCCATGCCCCCCAGCAGCAAAGACCACCATGTTCCCTCCCCCTCCCTTGGGTTTGTCCCGTGTCTAACTCTGGGTTTGACCTTCACAGTGACCCTCAGGGTACAAGGCTGAGAAGCTGATGGATGCAGGCTCTCTGCTGGCTGTTCCTTAAGCCCCAGGTCCCTGAAGACTGTATCCCTACAATGTTGGACTCTCACAGTCACTCTGGGTCAGCCACCCCCTTGGACAATGGTGTTACCTGAGGATAGAGTGTCAGGGCAGAGATGGAACTGTAATCCAGTCCTGCCATTCCTTGGGCAAGGTGGCTCCAACGAGGGGAGGGTTACAGGACTCAGAAAGGAGTTTCTGAAGAGTCTCTCAGGGTTTAGTTTTCTATCTGGACTACTTAAAAAAATGATGCTTGCTTCCACCTGGCTAGATGAGTTAGGCTACGATGATAAACAGCCCCCAGTCTCAGTGGTCTTCCCTGGTGGATCAGTCGGTAAAGAGTCTGCCTGCAATGTGGGAGACCCAAGTTCAATCCCTGGCTCAGGAAGATCCCCTGGAGAAGGAAATGGTAGTTCACTCCACTATTCCTGCCTGGAGAATTCCACGGACAGAAGAGCCTGGTGGGCTATCGTCCATGGGGTCACAAAGAGTTGGACACGACTTGAATATACTTAACCGTCAGTCTCAGTGGTTTAACTACAATTACGTGCTTTTCATTCATACTACCTGTTCACCACTGGTCACTTGGGGACCTTGCTCCCTGTCTTTCTTCTTCAAGACAAAGGCAGAGTGTTGCCCCTTGCCTGGGCGCTGCTGGCTGTGGTTGCAGAGCAAAAGAGGGTTTGGGGGATCACACACACTGGTTCTTAAAACTGTCCCTTAGAAGGGACACATGTCCTTCCTGCTCTCATGTTATTGGCCA
Source organism: Budorcas taxicolor (assembly GCF_023091745.1). Classification (NCBI taxonomy): domain Eukaryota; kingdom Metazoa; phylum Chordata; class Mammalia; order Artiodactyla; family Bovidae; genus Budorcas; species Budorcas taxicolor. The sequence goes on from NC_068920.1 coordinate 134,858,943, forward strand.
AAGCAAGCCACATGGCCATGTTTAACTTTAAGTAGGTAGAGGAGTGCAATCTATTATGTGCTTAGTAGAAGAACTGGTTTTGAGGGAAAGACAGCCAAGGAGGTGTGTGTGTGTGTGTCTGTGTGTGTGCTTATAGAGTGCCTGGGCTAAGCTAAGCTTTCCTCCTCTGAACCCTGCAGCATCCCTGAATCCCTCCATCTTACCAACAGCCACATTTGCTTCACACGCTATGATTTTTGTCTTCCCATCCCAGGAGACTGGCAGCTCCCTGAGTGAAAAGCCTGCCTCCTCCTCATCTCACTGACCCAGGCACCCTCCTCGAGGGCTGGGTGCAACAGAAGGGCTCACTGATATTTACTGGGCTGAACTGTCTCAAGGGTTGTGTTCTGAGCAAAGAGGACATAAAATTGACAAGGGTCCTGAGACCACTTTCTTCTTCCAATGGTGTATCCCTGCTGCATGGCATGAGGCCTTACTCTGTGCCACCTCTTCCCATAAGACTTCCTGGGCCATCCAAGTGGCATGGATAGTGCTCTGGGATCTCCCCTACACTCAGCCCTGCTCTTATTACAGATTTTGCAAAATGATAGTTGTGTAAAAGGCTGACTAAACAGGCTGAACTCAGTGGGATATCAGCAGCAAACAGATTATTTTTTCTCCCACTACTTCCCTTCAAACCTACCCTGTTGAACCCAAACAGCTTTTTTTTTTTTTTTTTTGATCACTTTTGGGAGCTACTTCTATTATTATTACTATTGCTGCAGATACTTCTATTACTGAGAGCTATTGCTTACTGAGCATCAGGGCTGCATGCATCAGCTCTCTTAAACCTCTGAGGAGGGTACATTTACTAAACTGAAACATGGAGAGGTTCAAGTAGGGTGTGTGGTCACAGACCTAGTCATTGGCAAGGTCAGCTCTAAAAACAATCTTATGCTTATCTTCTTCTTGGCCGCCTAATGCAAAGCGTCGACTCATTGGAAAAGACCCTGATGCTGGGAATGGTTGAAGGCTGGAGGAGAAAGGGGACCACAGAGGATGAGATGGTAGGATGGCATCACCAACTCCATAGACATGAGCTTGAGCAAACTCCAAGAGATGGTGAAGGACAGGGAAGCCTGGCGTGCTGTAGTCCATGGGATCACAAAGAGTTGGAAATAATTTAGTGGCTGAACAACAACAACAGAAGCTTCTCCTTTGCCAAGTTTGACGTCTTATTGGAACTTTGGTCTCATGTCCAGTTCCAAGTTTCTCCCCTGGGCCTAGTCCTCACTCACCCAGTCTCAGGATTCAGTAATAGGAGCAGGGGTGGGGGGCAGGGTGGGCATGTTGACACTCCCCAGGTACTGCCTCTTTGTCACTGACTAACTCCTGCTCCTGGCTTCCCCAGAGTGCCCAGGACAAAGGCTGAGACAAAGGCATGGTGTGCCCAGAGCATGGCAAAACTGTGGAGGCGGCTTCTTGGGGGGCAGAGACCCAGTGGGCACCGTTATGCGTTCTTTGGCAGGAGTAGACTGGATGATCTGACTGTACTCAGCGAGGTCCCTGAAGAGCTCTGCTGGCTCACCTTCCATTGGGCTGTCCTCCTGGGTGGGCTCTCCCAGGATGGCTTGAGCCTGACTCCCTCATGCAGTGTCCACCTGGAGAGCGTGGCCATGAGGTTACCCTGACCGGCCACCTCTGGTCTTGCAGGGTCCGGCATGGTTCTGGTGCCTGGTCACATTCTCCCAAATGCCCCAGGCTCAGGACAGTGCCAGGTCACATGAAGGAAAGGCTTGGGCGGATGGCTGGTGGCGATGTCTCCCCAGGAGTGGAGGAACATCTTCACCACTCCTCCCTTGGAAAACGCTCTTCTCGGGAAGGATGTTCCCTTCCTGAGAAAAGTCATCAGAAGACTTCTAATTCCTGGGCTGGGGGAGGTGGAGGTGATCCTGGGGCTACCCAACTCCTCTTTCAATGTGTGGTCCTGAGTACCTTTCATGCTCAGTTTTGTGCCTCATCTGAGACTCCAAGACATAGGAACCATCAAATCGAACATCCTACAATAACTGATTCAGTTCTTCTCCAGCTCAGTTCTTGTCTCCAAAAGGAAGCCTTCCTCATGATGCCAGGTTTCTCTGAGGGCTCACCCTTCGGCCTTGCTTCCTTCCAGCCCTCGTTCTGCAGGGTCCTCTGTGCCTGGTCAACATATTGAGCTCTGAAAACTTAGTTATCTGCCACATCCCATCAGCAGCCTGGGTGGAATCCCTACTTACACCCATCAGTCACATCCTTTGCTGCCAGTCACATCCGCGCAGACCCCAGCTGCATGGGGCTCAGTCTAAGGGTTTACTGAGGGCAAAAGAGTGGGCATCTTGAGGACAATTGGGGACAACAGGGTCAGGGCCACTGAATGGAGCTGTCTGCGGGCCAGATCTCAGCTGCAGCAGCCCCAGGAGAGGGAGTGAGACGACCATCTGGCTCTGGCTCTGCCCAGCCCAGTCTGCAGGCACAAGCAGTCTATTTACAGAGGGCTGGCTGCAGCGGCACCCAGGGTGGGGCGGATACTCCACTGTCTGGAGTTCAACAAAGGATGCTGCAGAGGTCTGGGCTTGGATAGGGAAGGGGCGAGGGCGGGGAGATCTTTTTGCCTGAGGTTGGGGGAACTCTGGTGTCAGATACCAGCCTGGCACCATCAGAATGGACTTCTGGAGCTAGAATAAAAGCAGCTCAGTATTGCTTATGCCAGAAAAAAGGACTGACCTGGCATCCACTCCCTGGCTGCCCAGAAAAAGACCTATGCCCAGAAGTGTGTTCACCTGAGGCTGCCAGCCACTGGAAGTGCCTAGTAACTCACACCATGAAGTAGAGACAGATGGCAACACCTCTGGTTCTTTCCTGGGGATCACTCTCTACACCTTTGAGCCTCTGTTGGGGACCTCTTGACCTGGGGACCCCTCTCTGCTGCTGAGCCTTCCTCACCCAGCTGCAAGGAGACAGCAGGGTGGAGCGACAAGGAGCATTGATTGAGCTCCTGCAGCATGCCTGTCACTCTGCAAGCCACTTTAGCCGAGTCCTAGCGCTGCCTTTGTTTTGGGGAGGCGGAAACAGACTCCAATATTAGGTGATTTGCTCAGGGCCACAAAGGGAGGAAGTGATGCCAAGATAAAGGTTCTTGTATTTGGCTTTGAGGCTGGTGCTCTCTCCACATCCCCTCACTTCTGGAATTACTTTCCCTGCCAGCCTGGCCCTGCAGATCCTCTGCCTCAAACTCACGATACTTCTTCTATGTCCAGCTCCCTTGATTGACAGCCATGGGCCACCCCTGACCCCACCTATTTCTTCCCATCTCCACTCTGGCCGCCCTGGGCTGAGCCACCATCGTCTTTCACCTGGGTTTCTGCCCGACCCTCCTAGCTCAACTGCCTCCTTTGCCCCTTGCTTCATTCAGCGTATCCTCCACACAGCTGCTGGAGTGATCTTGATGAAACCCAAGCCAGACCATCTTTCTCTTCTGCTCAAGTTCCTGCAATGGCCTGCATCTTACCTTGAGAAAAAGTCAGACCTTTATAAGGTCTGTGAAGCCTGGGGTCCACTTCCTTCTTTTACTTTATCTTCCTCCCCACCGTACCCCCAATGGCTCTGCTCTAGGGCCCTGGCCTCCTTTCTGCTCTTCCAACACCTTAGCCCCCGCCTGCCCCAGGATCTTTGCACTTGCTACCTCTTGCCCACTAGCCCCATTGTTGGGGCTCTGCTTCCCTTCTGGTCTCTTCTTAAATATTACCTTCTCTGTGAGACTTTCTCTAACCATCTTATTTTAATTCACCAAGCTCTTTCCCTGTTTTATTTTTTGATAGCTCTTATTGATTTCTTTTAGACTACATAATTTACTTAGATTTCTCTGTTTCCTCCACGTTGGAATATAAGTTCTATAAAGGCAGTGCCTTACAAATGTCGATTCATTTTTTAAAAATTTTATTTTTAATTGGAGGATAATTGCTTTACAATGTGTTAGTTTCTGCTGCACACCAATGTGAATCAGCCATAAGTATACATAAGTCCCCTCCTTCCCACCTCCCACCCCTCAAGGTTGTCACTGTGAGAACGCTGGTTGAGCTCCCTGTGTCATACAGCAATTTCCCACTCGCTATCTATTTCACCTTTGGTGGCATATATGTTTCAATGTTACTCTCAGTTGGTCCCACCCTCTCCTTTTCCCTCTGTGTCCACAAGTGTGTTGGCTATGTCTGTGTCTCTGTTCTTGCCTTGTGAGTAGGTTCATCAGCACCATTTCTCTAGATTCCATATACATGTATACGATATTTGTTTTTCTCTTTCTGATGAAATTCACTCTGTATAATAGGCTCTAGGTTTATTCATTTACCTCACTAGAACTGACAAACGTTGATTCATTTAATCCACATAGCAATCAGTTATAATGATGGCCATCACCCCTTTCCAGGTGAGGAAGTAGAGACACAGACAGGACAAGCAACGTGCCCAGTTGCAGAGGCAGGATGTGCTGGGAAGTTGCAGAGGCAGGATGTGCTGGGAAGTTGCAGAGGCAGGATGTGCTGGGAAGTTGCAGAGGCAGGATGTGCTGGGAAGTTGCAGAGGCAGGATGTGCTGGGAAGTTGCAGAGGCAGGATGTGCTGGGAAGTTGCAGAGGCAGGATTGAAACCCAGGCAGTGCGACTCTCAGCCACCAAGCCCCTCTAACCAATCTATTCACTGCTGGGCCTTGGCTCAGATGGTGCCCTAGCCTCTTTGTAGGTGCTTTGTAAAGAATGAGTCCATGAATGAATAAACACTGCAATTATTCCATGAAGGAGTGGCTCCTACGGGCAAAGTGATCCCGAATGGGGGACCCCTGTTGTCCCCTCCTATGCTGCCCCACCCACCTGGCTCCCACCCCCAGTGGGGGCTACGGCGGTCAAGGTTAGTGAAGGGAACAAATCTGCCCTCATCTTAAAGGTGCTCCCTTCTGCCCATGGCTGCCAGGAAGGATCAGATCTGTGGCCGAGACCCACACTTGGCACAGCTTGGGTCCCATGCCTCTACCCTGTCTGGTGCCCTCCACAGGTCCCTGGAGAGCCTACTGGTGGGGCCTGGTGGGGGGGGTGTCCCATTTTGACAGCGGGGTGGGTCTACTGGAGGGGGTCCTGGCCCCTAGCATCCTCTCATAAGGCACCGGCCCTAGAAGCACCAGTCAGGAACAGCCAGAGCTCCCCGGGGGCAGCCACATCCATGAAGCAATTCCTTCGAGGAAAATTACTCAGGCAGCCATTTATTAAAACACAACTGCTCCCGAGGAGGCCTTTCGGCAGTGGAAATACCAAATAGCTTTGAAGCACCAGCCATCCCTGAAACCAAGGAAGCAGGCTTCTAGGCACTATCTGACTTTTAATCTGCCTGCTCTTTCCCCATCTGGAAGGGCTAATGAAATGTTACACCGCGAGGAAACAAGGAAATAAGCAGCTGCAAAGGTGAGGGACACACACTTAATTTCTTGCCTGGGTCTGCTATTTGCATAAGCCTCAAGGGAATAACCTGTAGAGGAAAGAGAAGGAAAATAACAAGATCTCTGCGTCTCCTGGGCCAGGCCCTGTGCTTGGAGAGCCATGACTTCTCACGTTTAACCCTCGTCGGCAGCCCCGGGAGAAACACTTTACTGCTGTCTCCCTGGCAGAGGCCACTGGTGCGCCCCACGTCTGTGACCCCCTTTTTCTTGGGGTTCATAGTGGGACAACACCACCTGTTCCTGCATGATTCTACTTGCGGCTTCGGAGTGATTTGGGTCCCCCCAGAACTACGTGGTTATGAGCTGGACTGCCTTCTCCCCTTGTCCCTGTCCTTGTCAGGGCAGGATAAGGACCCAGCGTTAGAGACATACCATGGAAGGAGCCTGGGTTCCTGCCGGGGTCACCAAGCAAAGCTTCTTCCTGGAGACCCAATCCAACTGTGACCAAGAGAGAAAGAAGCTTCTATGGGATTAAGCCACTATGATTTGGGGGCTGGTCAGGCATCAGCCTGCCCTAATGCAATCTTAACTTTACAGGTGAGGAAACAAAGGCTCAGAGAATTGAAAGAGACTTGCCCCAGGTTCCCAAGAGCCTGGATCCAGCCAAGCAGGAGCTGTTAATTAGTTTGATGCATGCGCGCTAAGTCGCTTCAGTTGTGTCCAACTCTTTGTGACCCCATGGACTGTAGCCCACCAGGTTCCTCTGTCCATGAGAGTCTCCAGACAAGAATACTGGAGGGTGTTGCCATGCCCTTCTCCAGGGGATCTTCCTGACCCAGGGGTCAAATCTGTGTCTCCTGCGGCTCCTGCATTGCAGGTGGATTCTCTACCTCTGAGCTACTGGGGAAGCCCATTAACTAGTCTAGTTAACACTAACTTGACCTGGTTCCTCCCCAAGGTATCCCTGGTGAGAGGCCTAGGAAGCTTCTTTGAGCCCACCTTCCAGGTTCAACTCCCAGTTCTGAGGCAGAGTCCCTGAGGATCCTGGCAGGAGACTGTCCCTGGGACATGGTCCCTACCCTGCCTCCATCCTGGGGAGGGAAGGCAGGAAGGAAACAGGCTGCACCCTGGCTTCCCCAGGACCCTCTTCTTCCAAATGCCGGCAAGCCCTGTGCATGGCACGTGCTTTGTAGGAAAGGTCAGCTCCAGAAAGCAAGACTTGGCAAATCTCCTAATAGCCAAACCCTGAGTAGCCCTCCCCATCAGAGCACAGGTGCCTCATGGAAACAGAAGGAGATCACGTCGGCAGAGTAGGAGTGCCTCCCCTGCAGACCTGATTATAGCCGACGGGCCCTACTGTCTGCAGGAACACCCCTGGGTATGCATGCCTCCAGACAACTGGCTCTATTGAGGCTGAAGTATGTACCCTAGATGCCCATTAGATTTTTGTTCCTTAATGAATGTGGTGTATGCTAAATTGTTTCAGTCGTCTCCGACTCTTTGCGACACTATGGACTGTAGCCTGCCAGTCTCCTCTGTTCATTGGATTCTCCAGGCAAGAATACTGGAGGGGGTTGCCAAACATGTGCACAGAAAAAGATGCGACTGAAGGATGGAAAAAGGACTAACTGACCAGGGAAGGAGCATTATCTGAATTCAGAGAGGCTATTTTAAACCAGATTAAAGGGATGGAAATTAAAACAGAGCAAAGCAGAACACTGCCTGGCCCTGGTTGAGCTTTTCAGGCTCCTTAGTGCTGCTGCCCAAGGCCACCAGCATGGCGACATTATTGACAACACACGGCCCACACCCCAACCACTCCCAGGGGTGCTAATTACTTGCCAGGATTAATTCTTCAGTTTACTAGACAGTTCCCACAGCCGTGCCAGAAACAAGAGCTCTGGATGGAAGGTACACCTACTGTTTCCCAGGAGCTAGACTTTGGGCCAAAACCCACACCTCCTTTAGCACAAGGAAAAAAAAAAAAAAAAAAACCACCAGCTCTGCTGCTATCTGCTGGGAGCACCAATTATGTGAATTTTTTTTGGCTTGGACTTTCTTAGAAAAACACATTGTATAGGAAAAACTCTGATTTTTTTTCCCAGATAGAGGTAAACCTAGTTCTTCCCTACTGTGGGTCTTTATCCTGTGGGTCTCCTGTACTTTTACATAGAGTACTTACTTCTGACACTGCTGGTCACCAAATGTGTGGGGTTTATCCCCCACAAGTCTCCAACAGCAGCCAGGTGTCTTATTGTTCAACTCAGTTCCGACACTGTCTACCTTGAGATAGACTTAAGTCTCATAGGTTAAGCGTTTGGTCCTACAAGACTGACCTCCCACCCCCAGTTTAGATGCCAGCTGCAAGTACAGGTCATCACCTGTGCTTCTGACTGACCAGCAATGGATGGAGTTTCCCATGACCTTCTCCTTGGGCTTGATTAATTTTCTAGAGCAGCCCACTGACCTTAGGAAAACACTCATTTCTACTCACCAGTTTATTTAAGGACACGATAAAGGCTATAGATGAACAGCCACATGATACTGTTACAGGGGGAGGTCTGGGAGGCTCCCCATGGAGCTGGGGTGCAGTCCCCTTCAGGTGGGGATGTGCTTGCCCACCTGAAAGCTCCCCAAATGATGTATGATTGGGGTTTTATGGAGGCTTCCTCATATAAGCATGATCAATTATTAGCTCCTCTTCCTTCTCAAGGGAATGAGGGGTAGGGCTGAAAATTCCAAGCTTCTATTCATGTGGCTCGATCTTTCCACTGACCAGTCCTCATCCAGGAGCCCACCCAGAGTTGCCCTCTAGAACAGAAGACCCTCCTATCACCCAGGAAATTACAGGGGTTTCAGGAGCCCTGTGTTGGGAACAGAGGCCAATGACCTGTATTAGAACAAGAGATGCTCCTAGTGTTCTTACCTCTTAGGAAATTCCAAGGGTTTCAGGAGCTCTGTGCCAGGAACTGGGGGCAGAGACCAATACACACCTTCTTGTGTAAGAAAGGTGAAGATACAGCGTCTGAGACCAGGATTCTGGGGAGAGTTGCTGCCTCAGATGCTGGAAGAACCCTGCATGACTGGCCAGCTCCTGTCTTATTCTCCCTCTAAAACAGAAGATGCGCAGACGGCTGTCAAGACTTTCAGCCCCTCAGCCAGCCCTGGCTGGCACTCAGCCAGGGGCTATGAGGGGTACAGAGATGCTCTCAAGAAGCCCCCATCTGGAGGGGCTGGACCAGTTCTCAAGGGGATCTTAGACCAGCAGACAGAGGGTGGTGCTTCTGCCGGACATGAGTGTGAAACCTGTTGAGTTTCAGAACGTGGTGTTCTCCCCTGGCCTTTCACACAGCATTAGCTAATTATGTATGAATCCATCCATTCATCCCTTCACTCATCCTCCATCCTTTGATTTCTTTATCTATCCATTAATGCATCAACTCTTTGTTGAGTGTCTGTTTAGATGTTTGCCAGGCATCATAAAGATGACTGTCAAGTGAAGAAGGGGAGATAGGTTCTGAGCAGAGTTCAGTAGTGAATTTTGTTGTCTGATATCCATTTTCCACCTTCAGGTGGTAATAGATTTCCCATGTGGAGCCCATTAGATATGGTTTGGGTGTTCTGACCCACCACTGGGGTGAGCACATGACCAGGCCAGTGTATTCTATCCTCCCGGCCATGATTGCTGACTCAGGGTCCATCTGTCCAAACAGACCCAAATATCTTAGATCTGCTGTGTGAACTCAGAAACCTGCGGCCTCTCTTTCCTGGGAATCCTGAAGAGTATGGTGGTTGTGAGCTGGGACAGCTCCCGGCTACCTCTCCCCATCATGGGGAGGAAGCAGTGTGCACAGTGGAGAATGAAGCCAGCCACAGAGAGAAGCAGAGATGAGAGCCTGACGAGAGTTCTGATATTATGTGAACTCCTGGGTCTTGCTGTGATGGAACCTGGTGCTGAAATTTTCAGTTACAAGAGCCGACACATTCCCATTTTTGCTTAGATTAGTTTGAGTTGGGAGCCTGTCTGCTGCAGTCAAAGGGGTTCTAATGTGCCCTTATATGTTCTCAGTAGAACTAAACTCTGGGCTGCTCCAGGTGAGGTTTGGGATATAAGGAAACTTCCTTGCGAGGATCTTTCGGAGGATTCAGAGGGAAGGAGAGGGAAATAAAGGTGCTCAAGATGAAAGAATAGTGTAGACCAGCACTGTCCAACAGAATTTTCTGCAATGATGGAAGCGTTCTATAATCTGTGTTATCCAACATGGCAACCACTAGCCGAGTATGGCTACTGAGTACTTGAAAACTGGCCACTGTGACTGAGGCACTGATTTGAAAATTAAAAAAAAGAATGCATTTGGGTGCATCCGGTCTCAGTTGTGGCCCTCAGTGTCTTTGCTGCGTCACGTGGGGTCTTTTATTGTGGCACCAGGGCTCAGCAGCTGAGGCCTCAGTGGTTGTGGCACGTGGGCTCTCTGGTTGTGGCTCATGGGCTTAGATGCTCCACAGCATGTGAGATCTTAGTTCCTCCATCAGGGATCAATAACCTCAGATATGCAGATGACACCACCCTTACGGCAGAAAGCAAAGAAGGACTAAAGAGCCTCTTGATGAAAGTGAAAGAGGAGAGTGAAAAAGTTGGCTTAAAACTCAACATTCGGAAAACTAAGATCATGGCATCTGGTCCCATCACTTCATGGGAAATAGATGGGGAAACAATGGAAACAGTGAGAGACTTTATTTCTTTTTTGGGCTCCAAAATCACTGCAGATGGTGACTGCAGCCATGAAATTAAGATGCTTGCTCCTTGGCAGAAAAGCTATGACCAACCTAGACAACATATTAAAAAGCAGAGGCATTACTTTTCCAACAAAGGTTCATCTAGTCAAGGCTATGGTTTTTCCAGTGGTCATGTATGGATGTGAGAGTTGGACTATAAAGAAAGCTGGGCACCAAAGAATTGATGGTTTTGAACTGTGTTGTTGGAGAAGACTCTTGAGAGTCCCTTGAACTGCAAGAAGATCCAATTAGTCTATCCTAAAGGAAATCAGTCCTGAATATTCATTGGAAGGACTGATGCTGAAGCTGAAACTCCAATACTTTGGCCACCTGATGCGAAGAACTGACTCACTAGAAAAGACCCTGATGCTGGGAAAGACTGAAGGCAGGAGGAGAAGGGGATGACAGAGGATGAGATGGTTGGATGGCATCACTGACTCAATGGACATGAGTTTGAGTAAGTTGAGGAAGTTGGTGATGCACAGGGAGGCCTGGTGTGCTGCCGTCCATGGGGTTGCAAAGAGTCAGACATGACTAAGCGACTGAAATGAACTGAACTGAACTGATCAGGGATCAAACCCACGTCCCCTACAATTGTAAGGTGAATTCTTAAGCACCAGAGATGTATCTTAAATTTTATTTAACTTGAATTTAAAGAGTGTATTGCTTATGGCTATTGTATGGGACAGCACAGCTGTGGTCTCTGGGGAGGAAGAATGAGGAAGAGGAAGCAGTTCCAAGGGACTGGAGGTAGATATGAGGGAGACAGAGTGGAGGGTGGAAAGCTAGAAACAGGCATGCGAATAGCCCAGGGGAGGACCCATGAGAGGATGGGGGCTAAGCTTTAGCAGAGGAGTCAGGGAGGTGCTGCAGTGAGCAGTGACAAAGCAGGGGAGACATCAGAGCTGGTGTCCAGGACCGGGGGATGGCGAGATCCTTCACTGAAGTGAGGAATGCAGAAGAGGATGGAGGTTTTTCAGGGAAGTGAGGATTTGGGCTTGCGATCTATGGACTCTCAGGTGGGAGGACATCAGGCTGAGGGTCGTTTAATAGAAAGTTGGAGATTGGAGACATGTTTTTGGAGTCATTAGGGTTTAGGGAGTAACTGGTTAAATTGTAGAAATATTAAAAATATAGACGGCTAGAACTATGGAGAATATGCTCATTAAGAGGTCAGAAGAAAGAGAGAAAAAGGAAGAGATTTAGGAAATAACCAGCAGGAGGTGGAATAAGTGTGGTGTAGCACACCATCACATCACACTCACTGGGATTACCGGTGAAAGTCTTACTTTTCTGATGTCCAGACACATTTTGAGATAACTGAAATTGAGTCCTTTCAATCTTGAACAAGAATAAAATATTTTAGCCATTGTAAAGAAAAAGTATTCTGAAACACACTACATACTTCCCAATAAGCTGAACAGAACTGGACATAACAGAAACACCAGACTATTCAACAGCATCATGTTTAGGACTAAAAGACTCTGCCATGGGACCCGGCGCCCTCACACTGATGGGTCCATACTGCAGTATCTCCTTAACGGTCCACACGGACTTCCAGAGTCTTCCAGTTGCTTCATCTCTGATTGGGCTTCTCTGGCATAGTGGTAAAGAATCCGCATGCCAATGCAGGAGATGCAGGAGACCTGCGTTCCGTCCCTGGGGTGGGAAGATCCCCTGGAGAAGGAAATGGCAACCCACTCTAGGATTCTTGCCTGGAAAATCCCATGGACAGAGAAGCCTGGCGGGCTATACAGTCCATGGCATTGCAAAGAGCTGGAAATGATTGAGCACACATCTCTGATTAGCTTCTAGCAAACATTTCTTGCTTCTGTTATCTTTCCAACTTCTCTTCCTTACTCTTGCCAGATTGGGAATCTGCAACATTTGCTTTGAAATTTGAATGCAAATAATCAATCTTACAATCAATGTATATATTTTTAAAGAACAGTTTGAATTAAAGCCCTAGGGATGGCTGAAGAACAAAAGGAACAGATTTGGGCGCACATATTTGTTGATCCCTGCTTGCTTTGTCAACTCTTCAGAGCTGCTTTCTGGCTTTTTCTCAATCTAGGCTCTGGGCAGGAGGCTTCCTGATAAGAGAGAATTGGTGGAAAAAGCCGAGGCCCTGACAATCTTGCCACTGAGGGCCTCTTATTCTGATAGAGAACAGTGGTGCACACTGTCATATTGTCACAAATGTGGAGGACAGACACTGCGCAGTAGAGCAAGGCAAGCTACAGCCCAGGCAACTCACAAAGTGATGCATCTCACAAAGTGTCCCCCCTCCACAAACCAGAGATCATTTCTCACCCCAGTCCCTTAAAGCCATGGGCATTCTCTTCCCAGTGTCTGGGACGAGAATGTACCTTTCAGATGTGACCTCAGCTTCCTGCGGGCCAGAGAGAGCCACGGATCTGGGTAGCAAGGAGCTGACTAAGGGTGATGCATAACCTATTTGTTGGGGGTCTTAGCCAAAAGGTTTTAGACCTCTTGGTAAAAAAAAAAAAAAAAAAGATAACATGGAATAAGAATGGAGCCAAGCAGATAGGATGCAGAATTAGGAACTCCAGCTTGGCACACCCAACCACTAGCCTCCTTGCAGGTGAGCTGACCTTCAGCGTCTTTATCTCCCCAAGTGTGGTCCTAGGACCAACAGCACCAGCATCACTTGTTAGTAATGCAGAATGCAGTGAGGACCGCAGCCTACTGAATCAGAATCCGCCCTTTAACAAGTCCTCAGGAGTACTGACTGCATCCTGAGAGTGCTGCCTTACCCAGCCCAGAGTCCATTTAGGTGGTCAAAGAACTGAATGGAGAGTCAGGAGAAACCTGGGTCCCAGCCCTAGTTCTGCCACTTATGGGCAGTGTAAATTTGCACAAGTCCTTTCTCCTTTCTGGTCTCTGTTTTCCTAAATGCTATTTGGGGTCCAGTCCAATGGGCTCAGCATCACACTTGTGTTCTAACATCAAAGCGAGACCTGTAGGTACCCTTTGTGTCAACAGAGGCACTTTGATTTACAGACCAGGGCCTCCTCCTGCCTCATGGATATGTCATCATGGGGTTTGGGAAGCATTTCTTACTGTCACAAAGGCTATGGCGTAAATCCTGACATCCTCCGGACACATTCCAAAGCTTCCATCAGTCCCTGAATATTGAACTGAGCCAGCGTCATTAGAGTTCAGCCCTTCTACCTGATCAGGGGTGTATGTAGGGGCTGGGCTGGCTTGACACCTTCCATTCCAGCTTCCCCTCAACGTGCAGTTTCCTGGAGGTGCTGCTACTGCTGCTAAGTCGCTTCAGTCGTGTCTGACTCTGTGTGATCCCATAGATGGCAGCCCACCAGGCTCCTCTGTCCCTGGGATTCTCCAGGCAAGAACACTGGAGTGGGTTGCCATTTCCTTCTCCAATGCATGAAAGTGAAAAGTGAAAGTGAAAAGTGAAAGTGAAGTCACTCAGTCGTGTCCAACTCTTCGCAATCCCATGGACTGCAGCCTACCAGGCTCCTCCATCCATGGGATTTTCCAGGCAAGAGTACTGGAGTGGGGTGCCATTGCCTTCTCTGTTCCTGGAGGTGGCCAATCCCCAAATGCCCAGAATCCCAACAAGAAGGCCATGGATCATCCCTTCCCAAATACCCAGATGGGGTATCCTGCTTCCTTCAGTCCCTGTAGTTCTGTGCGCTGAACTCTGCTGACAAATGAATCCTGGTATATTTTATAGTTAAAACAACTCTGCATTCCAAGCACTAATGCAGCTGACATAATATTGGTTACGAGTGGTTTAAGAGGATGCCTCCTCTTGATCTGCTATAGGTGAGTGTGTGTGTGTGTGTTAAATTGTATTCCACATAAAGTATCATAGACTCCATGTTTCTGCCCACTGCAGGAATCTAAAGCTCAAAGCCAACTGAGAAGTGACTCTTCCTTCCTAAAGGACTTTAAATGCCCTTCCCTTCTCAAAGGCATGATGCAGAGGGCAAAGGAGGGAAAGCAGACCACCCTCTCCTCGAGTCCACTGAGTGTTCACTGAGGCTGCAGGCTGCCCACGGGTCCAGGTGCGCATGGACGGCACCCACAGGGCCCTCAGAACAAATGCAGAAGCAGATCGCAGAAAAGTGATCACAGGGTGAGGCTGGTGTGGGTCGGGGAGTGACACATACTCCTCCAGGCTTTGCAGAGAACAGGAGCCCAGCAGACAAAGGGGAGGCCAGGCAGGTCCAGATAGTCGTTCCCACCGTCCCTGGAGAAGGGTGTGTGTGTGGGTGTGTCTGTGTGTGTGTGAGTGTATGTGTCTGTGTGTGTGTATGTGAGACAGTGTATGTGTGTCTGAGTGTGTATGTCTGTGTGTGTGTGCACGTATGTGAGAGAGTATGTGTATGTGTGTGTGTGTCTGTGAGTTTTTGTGTGTGTATATGAGAGAGTGTGTGTCAGTGTGTGTGTGTATGTGAGTGTGTCAGTGTGTGTCTGTGACTGTGTGTGTGTCTGTGAGTTTGTGTGTGTGTATGTGAGAGTGTGTGTCAGTGTGTGTGTATCTGTGTGTGTATGTGAGTGTGTCAGTGTCTGTGTGTGTCTGTGAGTGTGTGTGTGTCTGTGAGTTTGTGTGTGTGTATGTGAGAGAGAGTGTGTGTCAGTGTGTGCGTGTCTGTGTGTCATTGTGTGTCTGTGTGAGTGTGTATGTCTGTGAGTGTGTGTTTATGTGCATATGTATGTGTCAGTGTGTATGTGTGTGTGTCTGTGAGTTTGTGTGTGTGTGTGAGACAGTGTGTGTCAGTGTGTGCGTGTGTGTCTGTGAGTGTGTGTGTCTGTGAGTGTGTGTGTGTGTATCTGTGTGTGGAGTGTTTTAGTTTCCGCTAAATCATCAGGCAGGAGGAGAGCCTCGAAGTTTTGTCTCAGTGTCGCCATCCTTGTTTACCCCGTGCAGTGGGTATTTATTTATATCAATCCAGAGTAAACAGCATACGGCTTCTTTCCACCCAGGGGACTCAGGCATTTTGGACAAATCCTCCCTTTGTTCCCCTCAAGGCCTGACTAGAGAATCAGGGCTCCACATTCCGGGTGAGTTTTGCAAACAAAGAGGTCAGCAGCTCATGCAGGATGCCGCTGCGAGGAGATGGTCTCTCCTGGAAGAATGCAAAGTGTGAGCTCTGACTGAGTTTGAGGTGGTGACGGCTGCAGGGTTATGACATTCATGGGACAACTCCAATCTGGCCCTCCAGGCAGAGGCGGGAAGCCGGCCTCCTGAAGTCCTCAGCCGGTGGCAGTCTGCGGCCCGGCTCCCTACTGTGACAAGTGCTGAGTGTCACTCCACATTACAGGCCAGGACCCAACCGCCCTGACAGCCAGGCTCCTTCCATTGAGTGTGTTCTAATTTCTGCAGCTGGGGGCCCCCTGGGTTTCGAGGACCGGGTCACCTCAATTACAGAGCTGGGGGTTTCCGGAGTGATAAAGGAAAATTTACCCCTCAGCTGTCAGGTTGGGGCTGGGTGTTGCCTGAGAGAGTCAAGAGAAAATCAACTTAACCCAGGGGTGTGAGCCTGTCGTCTCGACAAAGGCACCCCGGCTTGTCACTCAGAGGGTGTGCGCCTGAGTTTTAAGAAAGGGGTAGGCGTCAGATGGCCTGTTTCCTGCTGCTCCGTTTTCAGGATCAGAAATGCAATCATCAGCGAAGCATTGCCTCTGAAATCTCAGATATCGAAATTTGTGGGTTCAGAAGGCAGGTGTAGGCCTTGGATTGTTGTTGTTCTTAAAAGATATTCTTTATCATGGTAGAATATACAGGATAAAATTGACCATTTTAAGTGTGTTCTTCAATGGTATTACATACTTTCACACTGTTGTGTGACCATCACCACGATCCATCTCCAGAATGCTTTCCAACTCCAACTAGAATTCTGCACCCATTAAACTCGAACTCCCTGTTTCCCCCTCTCTCCAACCTCTTGTAATCACCCTTCCTCCTTTCTGTCTCTATGAATTTAGCTACTCTATGTCCTTCCTATAAGTGAAGTCCTTTCATATTTGTCCTTTGAGGTCTGGTTCATTTAGCATTATGCCTTCAAGGCTCACCATTGTTGTAGTATTGTTGCTAAGTTGCTGAGTTGTGTACAACTCTTTTGTGACCCCCACAGACCATTGCCTGCCAGGCTCCTCTGTCCATGGGATTTTCCAGGCAAGAATGTTGGAGTGGGTGGCTATTTCCTTCTCCAGGGGATCTTGCCGACCCAGGGGTGGAACCCTCGTCTCCTGCATTGGCAGGCAGATTCTTTACCACCGAGCTACCTGGGAAGCCTATGTTATAGCATAGATCCATGAATATAGGAATTCCTTCTCATTAAAGGTTGAATACTATTCCTCTGCGTGTACATACCACATTTTGTGTATCCATTCATCCATCCATGGACACTTGGGTTGCTTCCACTTTTTGGCTATTGTGAACAATGCAGCTATAAACATGGGTGTGGGAATATCCATTGGAGGTGCCTTTGGATTCACAATAATGTTAACTCTTCTTCCTCTGATGGGAGGTGTGAGACTCCAGTTTGGGATTGAGTGAGGCTGCAAAGCTGAGAGCTAGTGTTTGGCAGTTCTTTGGTGGCAGGCAGATTGGGGTGAGGTCCAGGGGAGAGGGCGGGGAGGTACCCATGCACTGAGGCTGAGCTCCGGACTGAAAGGGTGACAGTCTCACAGAGGCAGAGGCTGTTCTGTTCCTTTCCTCCCAGAGCAATCCCAGGACCTCCCGGCTTTAGCCACAAGTCTCAAAAAAGAATAGGACTTTCCAACTGGCCTGTCTGGTTGGGTTGCATTTTTTAAAAAACTAACTAATTTGATGGAGGTATAATTTCCATAAAGCAACTGCTCCGATGTTAAGTGTGCAGTTTGACAAGTTCTGACAAATGTATGCATCCACATAACCACCACCCCAATCAAGATACAGACTGTTTCCATCAGCCCAGAAAGTTCCTTCATGCCAAACTGCAAGTTAGCAGCTTCTTTCAGAGTCAAATTGCTGCAGCATCAACAGGGTTAGGGAATTTAGAAAAAGCCTTGGGGGAGGGGCTGGGGTTGGCGGTTCTAGGCTGTGAAACCCAGATGTCCTTGGCTCTGAGTCACCATAAAAGGCACTTATTTTCCTTTCTAATTTTGCAGCCTAAAGACTCCCCCAGTAGTCTGGCAAGGGAAATTCTGAACCACAGGAGCCCAAAGCACACTGTATTTCCTTGGATTCACTCAACAATTCAAACCCCATTCATTCTACAAGTGTGTCCTGCGCACACACTTTTGGCCAGGCCTGGGGCTGGGTGTGGCCATGGCAGGTCAGGGGTAGGAATGGGGAGACAGGCAGATGTGGAGACACTGAACAGGATGGAAAGAAAGACATCTGGGTAGAAACACAAGGTTTGTGTCTTGGGATTTCACAGAGATGCGTCATTCTGGTGGGGGACCGCCAGGAAGGCTTCTTAGAAGTAGGGACGTTCAGGCCAGCCTTTTTAAGGATGCACAGCTTTTCAACAGAAGGCATGAAAGAGAAGACAATTCCAGGCTGGGGGACATCGTGTGTTAATAAGGGCACCGAGACAGAAAAACTATCATTTGTGATGTAATTTGGGCTTCTCAGGTGGTGCTAGTCTTAAAGAACCTGCTTGCCAATGCCAGATGGAATTGAGATGGAAGAGACGCAGGTTTGACCCAGGGGAAGAGCCCCTGGAGGAAGGCATGGCAATCCACTCCAGTATTCTTGCCTGGAGAAACCCATGGACAGAGGAACCTGGTGGGCTACAGTCCATGGGTTGCACAGAGTTGGACACGACTCAAGTGACTTAGCACACACGCGTGCATGATGTAATTTATTACTATGTACAAACCACTGGGCTTGGTATTTCACATTCAGGATTTTGTTTAACAAAAATAAAAGAATAATGATGAGGAGTACCTAATGAGCAAAGTTCTATCAGGTGCAGGATGGCTGAGTGATTGCCCAGGTTCACAAAGCATTGCATCTGGACTCAACCCGAGTCTGGATATTTCTGAAGCCATGTTGTTCTGCTGTTAACTGTACTATGGGAAGAAACACACAAAAATGGAAGCACAGGCTGCTGCATGCACAGAGGGGAAACGAGAAAGGAACCAGTGTTGCTTTGAATGGTGTTTCAAAGACTGGGAACTTGGGTGATTCCTCCCTTGGTTCAGATTTGAACCAAGACGGCAGGAGCAATATTACAGTCACAGAAAGAGCTCTGTAAACTCTGTCCAACACACACCTCTGTTTTCTTTTATTGCTGTAGGAAAATCTCATTTACTTAAAACAATGGAGGCTAATTAGCAATATTATTTTTTCTCTATGAACAGTCTTATTTATACAAAATGGCCCAAAGCAGGCCCACAAAGTTTGCAGGCACAGTTAGCCTGTAATTAACATGACTGTCCAGGAGCAGGCCTTCTAGAGAGTACGCTGGCAGGAGGAATTTCTGCTCTCTTCATTATGGTGAAGCCTCCATTCTTGCGTATACTGTTAGTCCGTAGAGAGAGGGGGGTTCTCAAAGTATTACAAACGTCATCTCCCTTCTCTTTACCCTAAATGCCCCACCCCACCTGGAGCTGCCACGGGGGCAAGTTTCCAGGAAGTCCTAGGTCTACCTGGCCTTTATCCTTGTCAAGACTTCCCGAGAGGCTACACAGAAGCTGCAGCCACAACCTAGAGATCTTTGCATTGCATCCAATTCTGAGCTCCCGGGACAGGCTGTGGGTTCAGAGTCTGGCCGCGCCCCCTCAGTGCCCCAGTCCAGCCCCAAAGCGGGTGAAACAGCCAGCAGTCTTGGAGGGCAGGGGAGGCTCAGGCTTCTTAAGTGAGTCTTGTTTCCCTACTGCCTTGAAGGGTGCTCCCAGAAACACACGGTCCCTGATGCACACTCTGCAGCCCCAGGGCAGCCATGTCACAAGGCACAGCCTTCTTGCACACATACAGATCTGTATGCGTGCGCACACACACCCTCAACCTACACACACATACACACACGGTTTCTTCACTGCCTCTGGACACCCAGGGCTGTCACATGTGCACACCATGCTTCATTCTTCCCAAACACCTCCAAACCCCTTGAAGTGCACCGAGGGACAGAGCTGCCATCACATGGAGAAGCCCCCGGTTGGCAAAAAGCCTCTTGAACTCCTCAAAGACCAGGCAGCACTGCCCTTCACCCTCCTCTCTGAGCTTGGGGTCTCTGAGTTGCAGAGACACGGAAGGAGCTCTCCCCTGGGACTCCTCCCGGCCAGCTATGCTCCTCCCTTGGCCCATGTGCACACACGGCTGTGAGGCTGCCTCCTTTCTCGACAAAAGTCCATCTCTCTCCAGTTGGGTTTCTGGAGCCAGGCCCTTTGCCCCAAATGCTCCTGGATTTGCAGAGGCCAGCAGTGACCAATGAGCAACCTCCTTGCCTTGCCCCTTCTCCCGGGGCAGAGGGTGGGGTGGGTGACCCTGGGGACACACCTCCTCCAGCCCCACATCACATTCTGACCCCCAAACCACAGGCTTCCCACCCCGCCCCTCCAGGTTGCCCCACATCTTGGGAGCTCATCACTGTCATGGTTCAGTCTTGAAAGAAATGTTTTAGCCTCGAAAGCAAGCACAATGCGGCTTTTGACACAGGAGCCAGACGAAGTCTAGCCTTGGCCGTGTGGATCCCCTGATGGCCTGCTCACCAGGGCCTCGCTCTTGACCCAGGAGCAGGAAGCCGGTAGGGTGCAGAGGGTGTGTGGCCTCCGCCTCCCACCCACCTCCGTTCTGCTGCAAGCGAAGCACATTGCAAACGAGAGTATTTTTCCTCCTTGTCAGTGAGCCGTTGCTGTCTGTGTATTCCAGGAGGAGGCCATTACGGGGAGTTAATAGAGTTTTAAATTTGTTTTTAAATTTTATAACGCAATTCATCAAATTCAGCATCTGAGCACAGCATTCATGTTCAGACCAGGCAACATATGTCAAACTGGCCCAAGCCTTCCTCTACCCTTTCCACCACCCACCGCCCCCACCCTCAAATGAGGAAAGGTGAACTCTTTAGGGTAACTGCCAGGCACTGTCCCCAGATGGGGCGGGGGGCAGGGTGGAAAGGCAGCAGCATGGGCTCCGGTCTGCCAGGGTCATTCTGGAACTAGCCCATGGAAAGGCTAGTGACTTATCTGAGATGCTCTGGGCACCTTTCATGGTCAAGCATGGTGGAGGCTGCCCTAGGCCATAGTCACCGGGCTGAGGTGGCTACTGGGATGTCACTGTGATGTGGTTCTTTCAGACCCATGTCTACAATAGGGGAGGTGTCAGGAGAACGGGGCCACACGCAGGGCACAGATGTGGAAAGCAAATGGGGAAGCCTGCTGGACAGGACAGATGGAAGCTTATTCCTGCTATTTTTCACCCAGAAGGGTTTCCTTCAAGGATGTGTTCGGCTGGACTTCGGATCACTGTTGTAACTGGGAAATCTGTTGCTGCTGAGCTGGAAATAAATGAGACTGAAGGGACCACGGTTTTGTAAAGAACATCTCGGATTTCAGGATTTGCAGCAGATCTTCTGTATCACGAACCGCAGCCAATTTTGTCTTTTATTAAGTGTTAATAAGTGACTTTGGTTCTAGGGAAAATTCTGAGATACATGTTGCTGGCAAGTGAAATCTTGTTGGTCTCAGAGCCAACTACAATAAAACAACTTCCTCCTATGGCCCTGGCAGCAGGACCTTCAGCTCGTCGGGGGGCACAAAGCCCCTAAAGGCAGTGTGTGTGTGTGTGGGGTGTCCCCTTGCTCAGCACATGGCAGCGGGTGGGTTGTGGGGGTGGAACTCTCAGAACACCTCACCAGTCTGGTCCTGGCTCTGGTCTTCTTTGGAAACCTGCCTGTGGGTAACAGAACTCACAGGGTGGCTGCACCCTGGACCCGGCTGTCTGGGTGCAGGTCAGGAGTGGCCACCAGGTGGCAATAATTTGAAGTCACTACCGATTGCAGGCCCTGACATGCTGGTGACAAGGAAGGGGCTTCAGGCAGGCTTCTGCTGAGCCCCAGAAACCATTCTCCACCACCTCTCTGAGCATCCAGGTACCAACCTGAGCTTTGTACCTCTTGAAAGAAACAGACTGCAAACACAGAGCGAATACTTCCCTGAAGCCACGCACCCAGTTAGATGTCCTGCACCCACTCCTCAACTCCTGGGTGACTTCTGCCCCATGCATCATGCCTTTCCAGCTAGAGGCCCCATGCTCCCAGTCTGCATAGATTCAGACATCATGCTGCTGTTTCTCACACGGAAAGAGAGGCCAAGTGGGGGTGGGGCCAGCACCCTGTGTGTCCTCGGCTCTCCCGAGCAGATTTGGAAGCAGATGCTAAGGACTGGGCCCAAGTGGGATGTGGGACCGGGGTGGAGTGGGGCTTGGCTGTTGGCAGGGGCAGGGGATGCGCCAGGATGGAGGAAGAACATCTTGAGGTGAGGCAAGTCTTTTTGCATTCAAGGGCTTGCCGGCTTCCAACTTGCTACTTATTGCATTGACAAATATTCCACACGATTGAGGAACTATTTTCCAAAACAAAATGCTGGTATTCATCAGGAGGCGCGGGTTGTGCAGTGTGAACAATTCACTTTCGTTAAGTACCATATGGCCGCTGGTAGGAACACGCTAACATGTTTCAACAGTACAGCTGGGGTAGGGTTCCTTTATTCACTGTGCAGATGGCTCTAATTGACATCTCTCCTAAAACAGGTCTCCAGAATTTCTGCAGGATCATTAGAGTAATTAGTTATTAAATACCATCACCACTTTTAGAGAGAGGGTCTGATCCCTGGCAACGTTCCACTGTGATGGACCTGGCAGGCCCCGGCGGAGGACCAGCCGTGGGAGGCACAACGGCAAGGGCGTGCTCGTTCCTCCTCTTGGTGGCAAGGCCACGGGAGGACAAAGACTGTCACTAATTCCAGAGTAGCCCCTGGGAGAGGACTCGAGACACCAGACGGCTCTGGATCAGGGCTCCAGAGCCAGGCTCATCTGTTTTTTAGCTGCGAGACCACGCAGCATTAATCACTCAGCCTCAGTTTGTTCTTCCCTTAAATGGGACACTGCACGGGGGATCACGCCAGGTCTGTGGGAAAGAGAGGGGTCCTGGGAATGCACATGCGCCTAGGAGTTCTTCCGAAAAGTAAATACATGTATGGCCATTTGCAATATGGGTTGAGGAAATAGCCTTCACTCTGAGCTCTTTCCTCATTGATCGAGGGTTAATAGCATGACATTATTAGTTTAATTTCACAGTCTAATCAGTTTCCTGCATTATTGATTGGAGGACTTGGAGCAATTGCAATTTTGTAAAACTCTTGGCTGAGGGAATAAGGCTAGGAGGCTCTCAAGCTCGCGGGGCCACACAAGGGAGTGCCTGGCCTCAGCACACAGCTGACCCAACAGAGGCCACACCGTCCACAGGTAAACTGCTGTCCACTGCTGGACCACGTGGAGGATCAGCACGTCCAAACCCCACAGAGACTACGACCCAGCATCAGAAGTGGAGACCAGCCTCGGAGAAAGCCCCTCTCCCAGGCAACACTGGAGCCCAAATCCACCTCGAATGCCATTCTGAGCCCCCAGCCGGCCTGGGGCTTCATTGTTAAACACCCCCAGTCAGCAGGGCCCCATCTGTGCAATGGAATTTTTTTTTGTCACTTTTTCAAATCAGAATAGAAACAATTTTTAGTCTATAATTATCATTTCTTTTCTCAACAGACAAATGTTTCCTTTTAAATTGTAGGGCGGAAAAAGCAAAGAACAACATTTTAAACCAAAAAGAAAGACTAAAATTAATTTCCTCTTTACAGAAAAATAAAATACAACAGCTCGAAGAAGCCAGGTTTTTCTTTTTCCCAAAAGAGCAACAAAAGCAACAGTGCATTCACTGCCAGCACTAATGCCCATTTTTAAGAGGCAAGTCCTTGAGGGGTAGTGGTGATAAAGTCTCTGGGGTCAGGCCTTGGGCTTTGATCTCTTGGAGGAGGCTGGGCTGCTCCTAACACTGGAGATCACTTGGGATGAATCATTCGAAGCCCCTGGATCAGAGAGCCAACTCAGGACAGAGGGTCTCAGGAATCAGGGTCAAGGCCTGGGGTTGACCAGTTGCCCCTCAGTTTCCTCATCTCTGGGATGGGAGTTTACATTTTCCATTTACATCTTACAGACTTGCTGGGAGGATCCTCTGGGCAAAGTGCTTTGTGACTGAAGCATTGAGCAAATCCTACTGCTTTCACCATGTAGCTGAGACTAATCAGACCCACCATTAAGAAAGCAAGCCCCTCTCAGATGCTTCCTCTGCCAGTGAGCTCCTCTGTCCACCTGGAAAAGCCAGGTGGCTTTTCCCAGGTCCGCACCACATCCTGGCCCACACGCTCGGCCAGCGTGCAGCAGGAGATCTATGAACAGACCTATGAACAGAAACCCTCAGTGCCAGGTTTGGATGGGGGAGAAGCAGTCTGCCTTTGAGATGCTGAAAGCAGTTCACTGTGGCCGGTACAGAGCCTATTCTGGTGAGGAAGCGGTTTCCTCTGGGTGAGGAGAGTCAAATATTCCCTAGTCCATGTTAAGGAGTCTGATTTCAGAATCAGCCAACGGAGAGTGAAGACAGCTCAACTCTCCTGGCACAGGGCTGCCCCCAAGCCCACCCTCCAGCCTCCTCAACAAAGAAGGGGGCACAGTTCACATCCACCAACGTGCTCTCCCAGTTCAGTGTGGTGACTGCTGACCCCACACTCGTTCCTTGGTGTAAACCCCTTCAGGGTCTTGCCATTATTCAGGGCTGTGCTGGTTAAGGTTTAACTGCCGGTTCTGGAAGCAGTGAGGGACAAAACAACAGAACCAGCTAGACCCTGGCTCCTAGCGTTTGTGAGTCTCTGTCGAATAAACATTCCTACTTCAATTTCAAGCTACCAACAGGATGTCACTGAATGGAGAGCTGGGCTCTTGGGAGTCACCAAGCCTGCCAGAGCTCATCACACACACCAGACTGGATGGGGTGTGGAGGGTGGGGCCACAAAGATACTGCTCCAAGGCTGCTGCTCTGTGACCAGGAAGACCTCACGCCATCACACAGCAGGGAGCAGAGCTGGCCAGCACACCACTGCTCCCCATCTCTCCCTACTCTGATCCCCAGTGGCTTTGATCCATCAGATCACATCCAAGCACCTCACCTGGCATCCAAGGCTTTTTGCACCAGGCATCACCTCAACATGCACTCCAGGCTCTTGTCCCTCTGTCCCCACAAAGCCCCCTGAGCCAGCCTTGCTGTCTCCTCATGGTTCCCAGTCACACCTGGGATGATCCTGCTCACCAGGTTCCCTCTGCCTGGCACACCTCCCTCCCATCCCCACCCTGCTGCACTCCCTGATCAAACCCTGCCTGAGCTCTTCTTCTGATAGCCCCCAGCTCCCCGCATCTGTTGGCAGTGAACCCCGAGTGCACCCAGCACTCCCCGGCCTGATGGCACTCACTGTGCACCTTCCTGGTGGAGCAAGGACTCTGGTCTTGCTGTTGCTCAATGGATCCGCACTCCTCATGGTGGGCTCCTGATTCAAGGTTCTTCCTGCCTGATGTTAGTCTCTGACCTTTGAAAACTCCCTCTCAAGGAAGCAGAGGAGGCCAAGCCTTAGTGTCCAATGTCTGTGCTTCCAATGACAAAACGACCACGGGCCCAAAGACTCACTTGCCACAGCCAGGCAAGGCCGGAGAGATGGCTGGGTTCCACAGGGAGGGAGCTTAGTGGCTGCCCCGGCCGCAGAGAGACTCTTGTGGCAGAACAGGCAGGGCCTTGTGGCAGAGACACTAGATCCCTATAATGACCCCAAACAGGTGGAAAAAGGCAACTGGGTGTCCTGCACACCTGATAGCTTTCTAAAAATAGGCGGTGGGCCCTGGCTCCGCAGGCTGGCCTCTGGGTAGGGGCAGGGGCAGGGGCTGGTGGCTATTTGATCACTAAACTTCAGAGAAGCGAGGCAAGTTTCAGCTGGTTTTTTACCTTGCCCTCCCCGCCAGGCTGAAGCCAGACATGCAAGCTTGGCCCTGGGGTCCTGGGCTTGCCCATCACCTCCTGCATAGCCCTGCCCCATCGCCTGGGGAAGGACGAAGGCGGACCGGCCAGGGCAGATGCCAGCAGGCTCCGGGCACTGTTTCTTCTTGGCCAGGCGACCCGGGTACAGAGACATTCTCCTCAAACCAAGGCGCTGACAGCATCGAACAGAAATGTCATGGTCTGAAGCCACGTGGCGTAGGAGGAAGCAAGAAAAGAAGAGAGCAATTCTCTGGGCTGAGCCCCAGAGGTCTCCTCTGTGGGGCCAGGCAGAGGGGCAAGCGGTGGGCAGAGGAACAAAGGGAGCACTCTTTTCTTTCAGGGGCAGGCTGCGCCTTCTGCAGTTCCTCAGCGCCGTCTCCTCTGGTCCCTCCCCCCTCCTCCGTGTCTAGACGGAATACTCCTGGCAGCCTTAAGTCCTGCATTTGGCCTCTGGTCCCCAAGACCAGCACTGTGGCTGCACCTGGGTGCTCTGCTGGCTCAGGGAAATCTTTTAAAAACAAATCCCACCAAAGAATCTAAAAAAGAGTGAGTAGATGTATATGGATAACTGGTTCATTTTGCTGTGCAGCAGAAATTAACACAACGTTGTAAATCAACTATATTGCAATAAAAATTAATTTTAAGAAACCCCACTCATTAAAAGGCACAGTGTGGATTCTCAGAGTCCAGAATGCCAGCACATTTTGGCGATCACTAAGTCACCCAGCTGAGAACCAGTCTGAGAATGTTAACGTGAAACATTATAGGGACTAAAATTACTTCCAAGAAAGATCCCTGGTGAATATAAACTGTCCCCCTCACCGACCCCACACAGTTGGAATACCACCTTTCTAATCCTTTTAGTGAGAGGCAAGGAAACTGGGAGGCCTGTGGTTTCCTGGAACATTTTCATACCAGGGTGCTCCTCTCCCTGTGAAGTCCTTCGGAGACTCTTTTAAGCACGATTTTCTTACCGGGTCTTGGGAGGGATACAGAGCATTGCTTATTCTGAAAATATTGGCAAGGCCAGCAAAGGAATGGAGCAGATAGAACCAGAGGGATTCTCGACACTGCCTGTCCTCCTGATGGCCCCAGCCCATCTCAGCCCCCAGTCCCTTTTGACCCTAAGCCCCCCTCTCCTGGCTGAAGACCACAAGCACGCTTCCCCCTCACTCTCCGTACCAAGATCATATTGCTGAAATGTGATGCTTGGCCCACTGACCCCCCAGCCCCTCGGCCACCCTCTCACCAGGGCCCCGCGACCCCCCACGCGCAAGCCGTGAACGTCTATCACTCTGACTCTAGCGGCAGCCCCGCCGTGCCCTTTGGCGCCTCTTACGCGTCCCGGGTGGGTCAGTGTCTCCTGTTTCCTCACCCCTCTGAGCACCCATTTCTGCACGGAGCACAGATGGGCCCGGCTGGCACCCATGCCACCTCAGTGTCCTCTGCCTTCCTGGCCAGCTCGGGGCTCAGAGGAGTGGAAAGAGATGTAGATGAGGATCCGGGCACTGAGGAGCTGAGCACTGTGTTTGGGCAGGTGCTGCCACTCCCTGGTATATGCATGAGATGGGGAGCAGGTCACGTCACCTCACCCACTCTCTGGCATCACTTCCTTCTCTGCAAAATGGGAAGAATTGGAGCCACTCTACCTACCTCACGGAGGTGTTGCTGGGAGCCAAAGAAATGCCAGGTGGGGAAGAAATTTGGAAGAGTGCTAGTCAAAAAGTTCATTATCGTTACAGAGCAGGGCTGAAGGTGTCCAGGCCAGCTCCCCCAAGGGACAGCGAATCCTTTCTTTACGAGATAAGTACTTACTTCAGGGTTCCTGCTCCCTCTTTGCTAACAGGAATTGCAGGATCCTTGCCAAGTCCAAGCAGTACAAACAGCAAATAATCACTTGGATGAGAGAAGCCTGTTGAAATGAGTCTTTGTTGGGCACAAGGTTCGGCTGACAGCTTGGCCCGAAAATCATCACAGTGAATCAGCTCATTGGCTCTCGCAGGGAGATGGACTCAGCTAGATTCTGACGTTTCACAGTTCCCACTACACACCCTGCTCACAGTAGGGATTCAGACAATGTTTGTTGAGCTGATTACTGCAGAGGCAGCTGGAAGTGTGAGAGGGCGAAGCCTTGTCCATTCAAACTGGAGACTCACTCGGCAGCTCGAGGCAAGGGGAAAATCCAAAATCAGACAGGACTTGAGGCTGTAGAGGGTGGGGCCGTTCATTCTGCAGCCTTATAGCTGAAAGGGATTTCGGGGGGTGGGGGAGCAGGGGGAGGATGGAATTAACATACTTACTGTATTATGTTGCAGCAGTGATAAGACTAAAATTTAGGATTTTCTTAATGAGACTCCTGCATTCACTAGTTTTCCTTATCAGCACTGGCAAGAACCAGAGTTTAGCATTTCTGTCCTCTGCTTTAGAATGGAGGAAGGATCACGGGAGGGATTTGAAACCTTGCTCCGGAGAATAACTGTATGCACCCTTTTAGCTCTCCCAGAGGAATGCGAGTCCTCTGCCCCTGGTCCTCCCCAGATGTCCTGAGCTCTGGATCCAGGCGACAAGCTTTCCCAGTTTGGAGTTTGTGGAATGAAATGCACATTGGGGCTGGGGAGGGAACAAGTGGAAGTTAGAATGCCAGGCAGTCCGAAGTGCCTCTGCCCTCTCTCTCCTGCCCTACGCTCGGGAAACCATCCTCCTTTCCCACCAAGTGTCCATAACCACCCCTGAGGGGCAGGTACCCGGGTTCTAACACTAGGCTCTGAGACAGCTCTAATGCCTACCATGGGGTCAGCTCCTTAAGGACCATGATCAGGACAGTGACAAAGTCAAGGCCACACCACAAGTCCTCACATCTATGTGGCACTAGCTGCCTCTGGGGGCTGGTGGGGGCAGAGCCACATACCCCTTTTAAAAGGTGTGCAGCCTGGTGCTTAGAGATGGTAGCTTGTACTACCCAGAGAGAGCTGACACTGGAGTCAGCTGAGGGTCCAGATTTAAGGCTGGGGTTGGAGGAGACCAGACCCCCTCCCCAGGGTCTGGGCTTCAGGTTCCTCCTCTTGCACTCCAGGACCTTGGATTTCCTAGAAGCAGCCAGCCCACTCTCCAGGGGGACCTGAAAGGCTTGCCTCACCTTCACATACCACCCACTTGGTTGATTATCCAAGCCTGCAAAAAAGCATATCTTTTTTCTGCAAGAAAGCATTTTTTAAAATCAGATTTCAAAACCATGAAAATTCCAGTCCACCTAG
This sequence comes from Budorcas taxicolor, assembly GCF_023091745.1. Classification (NCBI taxonomy): domain Eukaryota; kingdom Metazoa; phylum Chordata; class Mammalia; order Artiodactyla; family Bovidae; genus Budorcas; species Budorcas taxicolor. Next base: position 134,887,471 of record NC_068920.1, read on the forward strand.
AAATGAGGAAGAACCATTCTTCCTTTATCTCCAACATAGCCACAAGTCAAGAACCTTAGAACAAGCAAAGTGGACGGCTGTGTAACGCAGAAGTTCCCTGGTCACAGGACAATCCCAGCATCCTTGTTTGTAGCCTATGAATCCTTCCTCTGCACACGGTTCGAATAAGCAGATCCTCAGCAGGTGAGGGGGTGCTGCTGCCTCAGGTAAGACAGGGAGCAGAGCTAGTTTAATGGGTTAGAATGAGAAGAGAGGCAGAAACGTGGAGAACAGGGGCACAACCTACGCAAGCACAGCAGCCTTGGGGCCTTCAGTTCAGGCACAAATCTCCTAACTGCTTTCATGGGCTGGACCCCAGAGCATCATGGCATCACTGCAGACTAAATGATATTCTTAAAGCCACAGAGTCTGGAATTCAACAGAGCCTGCGTCCTGACTCTGACATTTATCATCTATGTATCCTTGAGCAGTTGGCTTGAGCTCTTGGAGCCTCTGTCTCCTCCTAAGCAGTGGGAGCACCCACCCTCAGCTGTGGGGAGGTGACTGCTGTCCGGTGCTTCGAGGACCCTGCGTGGGCCATGCAGAGAATGTGCACTGATGTGCAACAGGCCCGGGAAGAGGGGAGTGCGTGAGCCCGCCCTTCAGAAGGATTTACCCAACGTGGTTAAGATAAAAAGAAAGTTAGGGTTTCACTGGGAGTGAAAGTGGCAAAGAGAAGCCCCAGAGGACAGCAAGAGGAAGCATGGGTGGGCGTGAAGACAGGCATCCGCGTCCATCACTTATGGGTGCCAGGCCCTGCATAAGGTGCTTGACGTGTGACCAGATTCCATCCTCCCACCTGGGCTGTATCTCTGACAAAACTCCACTTTACAGATGAAGGAGGTCATACAGGAGTGAAGACACTTTCCTAACTTAGGAAGCTGGGTCAGTGGGATTCAAATACAGATTTATTTGGGTGCAAAGCCAGTTTCTCAACCCCTACCAGGCACAGGGAGGAAGTGGGGTGGGAGGATGCTGAGCTTCACAGAAAGCCTATGGGGGGCGGGGGGAGGCATTTGCCGACACCTGGGAGGAGGTAGAAGCAGAGAGGAGCAGCCGCTGGCCCTGAGTCCACCACCCAGCTGGTGAACAGGCGAAAATGGCAGGCGGCACGGACAGCGGCAGTGCACCAGGGAGAAGGCCTGATCCCCAAACTCCTGTGACGCCTGAGTGTCAGTCCTGCCCGAGGTTTGTGATCTTTTTGTAAAATTAATTAATTAATTATTTTTGGTTGCACTGGGTCTCTGTTGCTGCACAATGGCTTTCTCTTTCTTTAGTTCCGGTGTGCAGGCTGCTCATTGCAGTGGCTTCTCTTACCTAGTGGCATGTGGAATCTTGCAGCAGGGATTGAACTGGTATCCCCTGCATTGTCAGGTGGATTCTTAACCACTGGACCACGAGGGAAGTCCTGTGACATGTTTGAGGGGAAAGCAAGTCCACTTGGAAACTTCCAACACATGAATCTCTTAGCTCCGAGGCTGGTCTATAAAAGCCCTTTCTCTTCCTCCTGCAGGTAGGGCCAGACAGGAAGTCTCAGGCCCACAGCCTTCTCCAGGGGTCCTTCTGGGTTGCAGAAAGAAGGGTCATCTGGGAGAGCCCCCTGTTTAGCCCCCTCCTTCACTACACACCCCAGCCCCAGGATCCTTGACCCAGATGGCTGACAGAGAAGAGGACAGATGGAATCCTCCATCACAAACTCTTCTAATTCTCATCACCTGGATTGTGTACCCAGCAAAGAGACATACCTACAAAGAAAATGCTGGCATGAGGGAGAGGAACCTTTGTAAAATGTTGGCAGTGATCAAAATTTGTATCCAGAGAAAAATAATAATTGTGAAAACCTATATACAGCCTGAACTCTAGTTTATGATAATGTAACATTTCCAGCAATAATATTCGGGGAGGAAAGAGAGATGAAAATGAACTGAACTTTATTCGGGGATCTTATTTCTATGAGTCCCGTTCCTTTTGCTAAAATACGAAAATCTCTATAATGAGGATTTGTGTTGTCCTAAGGAAAAAAAAAAGTGTGAAAAATTGACCTTACTAGCATGGGAAAACTTTTATATTCTATAATACAGAAGTTTGTTTCCCTTAAGAGTGGAGGTATGTAAATAGCTCACTGAAAGAAAAGATGTGTAATTAATCACCAGCGTCTATGCTTCCCAGTGCACTCTTGATGGCCTCACGGTCTCCTCAGGATCCAGGGTCAGGGCAGTGACCTGGCCTTGACCGCCAGCAAGGGGTGGGGGGTATGCTAGAGAGTGCACTCTTTGGATTCTAGCACATGCAAACAGGCATGCTTTGTCCTCTCCCCATCACCCACATCCAATGCTTTAATAGGCTTTACATGGTCACTGAATCAGAGAAGGGCAGGCTGAAAGGCCCCTGCAGGCTTCTCTCCCCCCAGCCCCTCCATTTCACAGATTAGGGCTCCGAGGCCCTGGGAGGCACAGGCCTTTGGCCTAGATGCCATGAACTGCAGAGGCAGAGCCTGAGAAAGTCACCACAATGCACAGCCTCACCCAGTACCCAGTTCCGAGGCGGGGGGTCTGGCACTCCCTGGGCTGACATGTGTTTGATGGAGAGCTTTGCTCTCCCCTGGAGTGGCCGCTGATCCCCTTTAATGAGACGTAAAGGCCTTAAGCTCCATCCTGCATCTCCCTTACCCGGTTTTTCTCCCAGGTGGGAGATATTGAGAGGTGGTTTTTAAATTTTATTTATTAATTTTTCCTTCTTGGCTGTGGCATGTGGGATCTTAGCTCCTTGACCAGGGATCAAACCCATCCATCTTGCACTGGAAGCTCAGAGTCTCAACCACTGGACCAGCAGGGAAGTCCCTTGAAAGGTGATGTAGTTTGTTTGGCCCTCAGGCAGGGTTACACCCTGGTCCTGTCATGGGGCTGGCCTGGGCTGGCTGGGTGCTGAGCAGCTGTCCAGAGGCCATGGCCCCCTGGTCATCAGGGAGTTAACAGAAGGCATTTTCTGGGGCTCAGCTAGAAGGTGGGAATGCCCTAGGCCAGGAGGAGGGGGAGGTTTGGGGAGAGGTCAGGGGACAGGGGCCCTGAGGATCTCAAAGACAGAGGAGGTGTGAGCAGGAGCTTGCTACAAACAGGGTCCTGCATGGAGCTTTGGGGATGGATGGAAGAGGCCTGATGGCAGGGCAGGAGCAGGGCGTGAGGTCAGCTGACCCAGGGCGGGGGTCCATCCGTCCCCCTGGGCAACTGCAGCTCCCCCCAGAGCCTCTGCGCACAGGATGCTGGGAGCCTCTAAACAGCCCTGGGCCCTGAAAACCCATCTCAGGGAGCTGTGCGCAGGACCCCCGAGATGAGCTCCTAGTTCACTTGCTGTCTGCTGGCACTGGCCCTTGCTGGGCTCACAGGCGAGGCTTCTCCCTGCACCCAGGAGCCACTAATCAAAGAAAACGTGGCTCTTGGAGCTGAAGGGGATGGGACACTTTGATTTCCGTCCTGCTCTTAGCATCTCAGCTCCACACACCACCCAGGGTCACTCTCTTGGGGCACAGTTGCTGGATCCAGGATCTGGGGGCAGGAGAGGAGAGGGGAACAGCTGTGGGTGGGGTAGGACTGAGCTGGGAGTGACCGCGGAGGGCAGTCTTTTTCCAGGGCCCAGGACCACCGCCACGGGTTGGGTGGGCAGCTCTGGCTGGGCGTGAGAGCAGGGCACAGACAGTGCCTGGTGGGGGCTAAGAGGATTTCCAGCCTCCGGTGCAGGCCCAGAGGGTGCCAAGGTGCAGAGCACGGCACTCCAGGAGGGCTGAGCTGGGGGCTGGGTCTGAGGGGAGCCCACCCAGGGATGGAGGAGACGGAGAGAGGCAGTGGAGTCCCGTTAGGAGGAAAATGGAAACTACGAGTCTGGTATCCACTCTGCATGTGGAAGAGATGCGAGAAGAACTTGGAAAGGCTGATGATTTCAAATTTTCTATATATTGAGTTCTTTTTAAAAATTTCTGTCAATCTGCTCATCTTGCTAAGTTTAAAGAAAAAAGAAGTCTGCAGATGGCAGGCCCCTGGACTAGAAGAGACAAGCTAAGAAAGGGTGCTACTCGCCCTGGTCCTCGGACACCAGAGCACAGGAGACATGCCCAGCATACTCTGCACGTCTCCTCCCTGCGGGCCCAGTGGCCTCAGACCCATGAGGCAGCTGAACTGAGATGGACAGAGGCATGGCAGTCCCCAGACCTCCAGCCCACTCTGCCTCTTGCTCCCTAAAGCCCTACCATTCACTATGCTCAGAGCCATAGGTGTGGATGGTTGTAGGTCAGGAGACCAGGCCCTGCTGCCTCACCCAAGATCAGACTGTAAAGGCCTGGGAAGCGGGGGTCCTGTGCACTGATTCCTCCCCAGCTTGCCCAGGGCCCAAGCCAGGCCCCGACCAGGGTCCTGGTGGATTTGCTGATTGGCCAACTGACCCAGGATCCACCCACTTCCCAGGCCCCGGCTTATAAACAGCTTGAGTCCTAAAAAGTCCACTGGGGATCTGTGGTTGGTAACTCACATTGTATTTGCCTGCAGAGTCAAAGCTGTTTGTGATCATGGGCCTGTCTGGCTCCACCAGGGAGGCCGAGATCATAATCTAGCTCGCTGAGGGAATCAAAGCCCAGGTCTGCCCCGGGGGAGGTGCTGGGGAGGCTGGGTGGGTGGACGAAGAGAGGGAAGAGGTCCCCCTTGTTTCTTGGTGCTGGTGATGAGTTTGGCCAGATTTGCATTCATGTGTGTGTGTCTCTGTGTGTAAGTGAACTACAGGTAGACTTGTTGAAATCAACAAATCTGAAAACAGTGACACTCGGCCTTCATAAGTGCAATTGCCAGGTTGCATGCAGGGGGTGCCTTGTGACCAGCAGCTCCCGGTCAGCCAGTAGCTGCCCATGGCCATAGAAGCAAGGGTCTCCCAGAAGGGGGACCCTGCCTTGGCTTCTCAGCCCACTTCCTCTACTGCTTTGCAGGCCAGGCTGGCCAGGACAGGAGGGATCCATATGTTACCTTGAATCCAAGTCCAGGAGCCTTGGAGTTATGCTAAGTGAAATAAACATGGATCTAAAGAGCACTTGGGGGCTTCCCTGATGGCCCAGTGGTAAAGAATCTGCCTGCCAATGCAGGAGATGCAGGTTCTACCCCGATCCAGGAAGACCCCACAGGCCACAGAGCAACTAGGCCTGTGTGCACCACAACTGTTGAGTGTGTGCTCTAGAGGCCCTTCTCCTCAACAAGAGGAGCCACCTCAATGAGAAGCCCACACACCACAACTAGAGCTTAGCTCCTATTCGCTGCAAGTAGAGAAAAGCCTGCACAGCCGTGAAGACCCAGCCCAGTTAAAAATAAACAAAGAAATAAAATCATAAAAAAATGAAGAGCACGTGAAGGGCAGAGAGCTCATTTAAGCCCTGATTGACATGACTGCATGTTAGAGCAAGTTCATAGATGATACTCAACAAAACCACACCCATAATAAAGGAAATAAGTCAGAGAAAGACAAATACTGTATGATATCACGTATGTGTGGAATCTAAAACAATGCCACAAATTACTGGACATAACAAAAAAGACGCAGACTCACTGGTTACCAGCGGTTACCAGTGAGAAGAGAGGAGGCGGTGGGGCAAAAGAGGGGTTAGGGATTAAGAGACACAAACTAGTAGGTATAGATCAGCTGTAAGAATATATTGTACAGCAGGGAGGATATAGCCAATATTGCATAGCCTGTATATTTAAAGGAGTATACCTTTAAATATTGTGAATCACTATACTGTACACCTGTAAATATAATACTCTACAACAACTGTACTTCATTAATAATTTTAAGAATAAAAACACTAAGGGTGACGGGGGACCAGCTCCGTGTTGTTCAGCTCTGTGTCTGTTAAGGCCAGGGCTTGGGCAGTCAGGCCAGAGCTTATAGTTTGAGGCTTGCAACTGATCGTTTACCTTGTCAAGAAAGCATGCTTGTGGGGGATAAGTATCAGTCTTTAACATGAGGCCAGGCATCTGAGCTGGCTCACTTGGAGCCTCCATGAGAACACCTGCTCTGTGTTCAGATCCCGCTGCTGCTGGAGTCCTTGCCCCATGCGAGTGCTCAGGTCCTGGGGGAACAGGCTGGACAGACACCTGACGCCTGGGCTGTGCAAGGAAATGTGCAGGGGTGCAGCGTCATTGAGGAGCCATCTGTGAACTTGCTCTAACTGCAGTCATGTACAATCAGGGCTTAACTTGAGCTGTCTGCCCTTCCCATGCTCTTTGAGCTTTGGTGCAAGTTTGATGTAGAACGACCCTTGCTATGGGCCAGACGTTGTGCCGGGGATGTTAGACAGATCAGTGTTTCTCCCTTTAAGTGGGGACAATCATAGTTTATTGTAACTGTGATACGAGTTATTCCAGGGGAGAACACGGGGAGCCATGAGGAACCCCAACGCCCATGGGCACAACTGGAGAAAGTCTTCCAGGAGAGATGTTGTCTGAGCTATTTCCAAATCGGGGAAGCCAGGGGGAGGTGGATGTTTTAGGCAGAGAAAACCACCTTAGTTATGAAAACAGGCAAGAAGCTGCTTAGTGTGTTGAGAATGGAGATGGGCTTGGGGTAAATGGTGCAAAACAGACAAGGGGGAGGGAGGAGGTGAGGCGGGAGGCAGAAACCTAGACATAGTCCCCAAACGCTAACTGGGTCCTAGAGCACCAGGCGACTGGCAGGGGCTCCTGCTGAGAACAGCTAAGGGCAATGACGGTCGAGCTGCAGAAGAGGGAGAAAGTAGAGAAATAGAGTGAGATTTTGGTAAGACTTGGCAACTGACTGGCTGTTGAGTTCATTCACGAGAGTGCTCTGTGTGCTGAGCTACTGCTGGGGTGGAGGGGGGCGTGGTGTCTGGGATGAATCCCAGTTTTTAGGTTGGAAAGACTGGGGGATGGTGGTGAAATTCTGCTGAGATTGAGAACATTGGAGGAGGAACCAGTTCAAGGATGATTTTGATGCAAGCCGAGGCATGTCAAGGCTGGGCGGGTTGTACCCAGGTGAGGTGAGTAGGATGGAGCCTTCCAGATGGAGGAGCCAACAGATTGAACACAGTGTGGACAGATGGAGTGTGGTCCATTCCAACCAAGGAGAAACTCGACCCTCTTCCAGGAATCCAGATGTTGGAGTCATGAGGACGAGAGACCACCCACCATGCCCCAGACAAGGCCTGTCTCCCCAACAGGGTCTCAAAGAAATCAAGACACATCAGTGATCCACTGATTGACTGATTCACTGCGTGTCTTGCATGCCGAGATCCAGGCTTCGTGGTCAAGTAGCTTCTTTTCCAATTTTGCAGACAGAGGCGCCAAGAATTCTGCCGGCGTCTGGCCCTGGACCCCCGCTGTCAGGCCTCATTGATGACGCCGAGTGGGCACTTGTCAGGATGGGCGAAACTAAGGCAAGAAATCTGCCGGGGCGTCTGAGGCAATTTCCAGGGAAAACCATCTGCCCAGCTTCCTGTGGGGCTGCGGCCGCCTGCCCACCCCTCGCTCGGCTCCTGGAGGCCACTTTTGGGCTCTCTGGTCTGGGGCACCATGGCTGCAAGGCCCCTGCTGCTTGTTGCCCTCCGCTTTGGTCTTTGAAGGAGCCTGGAGGGTTCCAAGGCCAGGGAAAGTGGGAAGCCTGGTGCACCCACCGGTCCTCAGATGAAAAACAGGTGATTGCATTTCACACTCCTCCGAGGCTCCCCAAACCCACTCCCTGGCAGCATAATTACAGATGCCTCCCTCCTTACAAACCCTGCCTACGCGCTGCATAAAGGAATACAATTTCTGGCTGTCCAAATTACAAGAGACCATAATGCACAAAAGCAATAAACACAGGTTCTAACAGCAATCAGATACCACTTATCGTAAACAATGGTTTTTGTGATTTATTGCGTTTGAAGCAGGTTCAGCATTACTCCTTAGAAGATTTGGTTATTCTTGTTTTCAAGCAGAGTTGCCGGCAGCCAGCTGACGTCAGAAAATATTGCTCAAGTGCAGCGGATTTTAAAAATAGGGCCAAGGCGGTGTTCGAATAATAATAATAGAAAAATCAGGGTGGCTGTAGGCTGATGTGAAAGTCTGAAGACAGGGCCATTTGGGCTTCGCAGGCTCCCCCGCCACAGCCCATGCATCCTCCGAGGGTCCTGCCTTCTCACTTCCGGACGCCCAGCACTGCTGATTCCTCCCGCTGTCCTCCTGTCCCCTGAGTGACGTGGGAGGGAGGAGGAGACTAGTAACCAGAGTGGGACAAAGAACAGTCTGGATAAACACATGTTCAATTTCCCAGCTCAAGCCCTCCAGTTAGCGCTGGTAGTCTGATACTGGGAGAGTGCAGAAAAATCAGGTTCAAACAACGCATTTGAGCGGAGAGGTCTGTAAGGATTATCCAAAAGGACATTGGTCCTGTTCTGGTGGGAGTGGTCCCTTCTCATCTGGACCCTGTCCTGTCCACTCTGCAGGGAAGGGGCTGAGGATACTGTCTGGAGACCAGTGGCAGGGGACCAGTGTAGAAGGCAAGGAGGATGCCCAGATCAGAGCAGGATCAGGAGGTTAGGAGACATCCTAGGATTCTGGGTGGGAATTTCAGAGGATCTGGAAGGAGGGCAGCCCCACCTTAACCAGGGAGCTCTGCTTTTATCAGTCTTCTCTGGTGGGTTTCCCTAAGATTGTTTGCACACAAAAAAGTCGGGTTAGAGAATTAATTTACAATAGACTTCCCAACTGGCTGGATGGTAAAGAATCCACCTGCTAATGGAGGAGATGCAAGAGATACAGGTCTGATCCTTGGGTTGGGAAGATCCCTTGGAGGAGAAAATGGCAACCCATTCCAGTATTCCTGCCTGAAAAATCCCATGGACAGTGGAGCCAAGTGGACTATAGTCTACAGGGTCACAAAGAGTTGGACACAACTGAGCAACTGAGAACTCATCCACAAATAAGAGTAAAGGAGTTCTGACACTTGGACCTACCCGCCTTCCTCAAATTCAGCATTTCATCATGAGTTTAAAGTGCAGGCACAGGGAAGAACTTGCTCCAGTGTCACAGGCAGATGCTTGAGAAGTACTGTGCTCCCAGGAGGAGCAGCGGAGTCCATCACACACATAGCCTGCCAAGGGTGAGTGGCAGTGGCCTGCAGTGAGCCGCCTGGGCTGTGCCCACAGCCCATGCACTGGGGCTTGGTTCTAAAGGTAGTTGAGGCAAAGCTGGTAGTGTGTACCAGGGCCACTGCCTCACAGGAAGCAGAGCACCTACTACAGGAACAGGTAAGTCATCTGAACAGGCTGTTCATTCCCAGAATCTCCAGCAACAGGAATATTAACCAACACACAGTGACCTTGGGATTGAAGATGTATGTGCACTCGTGCACACACGTGCACACATACGCACATGTGCACACACATGCACACATATATACATGTGCGCACACACACATGCATGCACACAGTCCATGGCCAGCCTCTTGCAGGAAGGCTGAGACCTGCACAGATGGCTGATGCTTCATTTCAGTCCGGGCGGCGAAGTTCTCTTGCCTCCGCTTGGAGCAGAGAGCAGAAAAATCACTGAGCTATAGAGATCATGATAAGGAAATGGATTTGTTAGTGACTAGCCAGTCCCCAGAGAACAACCCTGATATCTTGTTTGAAGTAAATCTCAGAACATCACTCACCCAGGTAGAAAATATATATATATTGATTGCTACCATTTATTGCATCCTTACATTCCAGGCACAATTCGGAAGTCCTTTCATAATTAACCTACTTAGTGCTCACCACAGAACTATGCCAGAGGTATTATTATTCTCCCTATGGTACAGATGAGGGACACTAGACCCAGGGAGAAGGGTGACTTGCAGGGTGACCCAGCCAGGAAGTGTGACCACAGCCTCAGGTCTGCAGGACTCTCTGTGCTTCCTATCTTTTCCAGGCCTGACATATTTCTGTCCATGTGGTTTCCTGTCATGAGTTCATGGACCAGGAACAGTACACAAACAGGAAGACAGGTGGGATGAATGTCACTTAGAGCAACACCATCCACACCCACCTGCTGGAGTCAGAAACACCAAACCGTCTTGTTCACTAGCTGAGTCTCCCCACCAGCCATACATCTCCCTCCAGAGATGAAGCCATCAGGCCACAAACCACACAGAATGCCCTGAACCTTGAAGTCAGCAGCCCTCTGCTGAGCGTCCATGTGTCAGACACGGACAATCACAATCCAAGACAGCAAACAGGAATTCCAGAAAAAAACCCATATTTGCTTTTTGATAAAGACAAAAGCGATACAGCTCAAACGTATGCTTAACAGAGAGGCGAGTCTTTCTACATATCCTCACATCTTCCAGCATCCCTGTCCTTTCATATTTCTGGTCCTCGGCCTTGAATTGCTTCTGTGCGCAGGAAGACAAACATCACCTCTGCGACTGCTTCCCTGACATGCCCTGCTTCGGGGAACCACCTTCCTTCTCATCACCAGGGCACTTTGTGCTGTTCAATTGGTCACTGGTTTAAGTATATTGCGTCCTGTTTTCTCTGATTATTTCATGTAGGGCTTGTTTCTTTGCCTAGGGAGCTCCTTGAAGGCTGAGCTGTGTCATCCTTATGGGCACTCTCTCCTTCCTGCCTGCACACACACACACACACACACACACACACACACGCACACACACACACACACACACACACACACACCCCAACCTCAGAGGGGACCAGAATCAACTGGAGAGCTAACTGAGCCTATTTTAACGTTGAATCCCGAGACACACCTCTAGAGATTCAGATTCAGTGACTCTGGCTTGTAACTCACATCTTAAGCCCGTGCCCTAGATGCTTCTGAAGTTGGCTGGCAGGTTCACGGTTTGGGGAATGCGGCTATCTTGCTACCCCAGGACAGCAGCTGTACGGGCTGAACTGTGTCCTCCCCAAAAGAACATGAGGTTCTAGCCCCTCAGTGACTCAGAAGGGGACCCAATTTAGAGACAGGGATTATACAAAGGCAATTCAATTAAAATGAGGCCATTAGGGTGGGCTCCAACTAACAGATGGGCGTTCTTTTCGGAAGAGGAAATCGACACAGACAGACGTGCAGGGAGGAGGGTGTGAAGACGCAAGTGTGTGTAAACATGGCTGTCTACAAGCTGAGGAGAGAGGGCTGGAACAGAGCCTTTGCTCAGAGTCCTCAGTAGGAACCAAACCTTCAGGAACCTTGATCTTGGACTTCCGGCCTTGAGAACTATGAGAAAATAGAGTTCTGTTTTGTAAGCTGCCCAGTCTGTGGTACTTTGTTAGGGCAGCCCGGCAAACTAGTAATATCGGATCCGTAGGGAAGATCCCCTGGAGGAGGAAACCCACTCCAGTATTCTTGCCTGGGAAATTCCGTAGGACGGGGGAGCCTGGCGGGCTATAGTCCATGGGGTGGCCAAGAGTCGGACATGACTGAGCAACTTACTTTCACTTCCATAGCACATATTTTGCAGAGACATTTTTTGGGGGGCCCAAACTCATCTCTGTCAAACTTCTGAACTGCCCTGAGTTCTTCATCAGCTATTCCTACCCCAGGGCAGTGACCTGCTGTCGCCTGACCATCTGCCAGGCCCGACTCAGCATCCTGGCATCGGGGCAGGACATGGCTTGAGAAGGCTTCTCTCACCCACCCCGGGCCCGCCCGGCCTTGGGACTGAGCCACAGCACCTCTCCCAGAACGCGGGTTATCCTCCCCCGGAGCTCCTTGTCACTGTCACAACAGATGCTTGCTAAGCTCTGCTCTCTGGGGCCAGATGCCACTTCTTCTGAGAGGGTGTGACTGTCCTCCCCGCCACCCAGAAAAGCCCGGAGTTGTCACCTGGGGAGATGGGCTGGTGACAGACCGGGGCAGGTGGGCAGACCCTCAGGAAGGTGGCATCGGCTCGTGCCAGCCTCTGTCTGGCAGACAGCAAGGCCTGTGGAAGCTCTGCTCACTGTCACCCACACCACGTCTGGGGTGGTCCCACAGAGCAGCCCACATGGAGCTTGGATGCTCACAACAGTGGGGGTGGTCCTGGGACACCGGTCCCAGGAACTATGGTAAACTCTGCATGCTGGGAGGGTGTGGTACACCCCCAAACCTTGGCAGCCACGGTGGGCCACCAGTACTGCGTCTTGGTTAAAACTCCTCCCCCTTCTGGACATCTTGTATGCTTCTCAATTCACGCCTTGCCACAACGACTAGAAATAAGCCTTTCTGCAGGCAAGATTTAAACGAGCTCTCCTGTCACGGAGCACATGGCCTCACACTGAATAAAGGGTCTTTAGAATGCTCTCAGATCCACCCTCTTCTCATTTCCTTCCCTCCCTGATCCTGTTTTCTCCCTGGGGTACGGGTGACTGTGCAGCCAGTGTGATTAACTCAGCCGGGACGATAATCTCAGGAAGGAATGGAATGGAAATCATTTTTGGAATATAAATCAAATAGGATTTCAGTTGAAGTTATTTAAAAGAAATTAATTGACTTGTACTCGCCACAATACACTGATAAGAGTTCATTGCCAGGCCCATCAGGAGTAATGAAAAAACAGTTAATAAAATTCAGCTGTCAAAAGCAGCCTGCGCTGGGCTCTCCGGGGACCTCCCGCAACCCCCCGGGTCACAGAGGGTGGAGCCCACCAGTTGGCAAGGGCCAAGCGCAGGCTTTGCTATATTTTTCTCTCGTGTGGGATTACTTGAGTTTTAATACTATAACATTCTCAGGGCTGAGACTTTTTCCCAAGCTGCTTTGTATTTCTATACATCCCTCTGCACATTCTAAATCACAACCCAAAGAAGGATGTGGGCTAGATAGGAATATTTTTGCATTCATTCATTTTTATTTTCCATTTGCAAGGCCTTCTGAAATGATATTTCTCCTCCCCCTTATTGACTGTGAATGACCTTAAGGAGGAGGGAGTGGAGATATTTAATTAAAGACATCTTTGGTTCCTCTCCCCTACTCTCTCCCAAAACCATGGACGAGAATAAGTTATGAACTTGGAAAAAAAAAGAAAGCCACATGCACGCAAAGGTGAAGAAAGGTGAAATCTCCACAATGAAGTTCAATGCAAGACCTTGGGCTTGGCGGCCGGCCCATCGCCCTGCACTGTACTCCCCAGCCCACGTGGATATGATTCAGCTTTCTCATCAAAGATGTGAGTCCTTGCAATGCAGAGATAGAAACTGCCCTGTGTCCCTAAGACTCTACAAGCCACAGTCCTTCTAGCCACTCAGAGCAGTGGCTTCCAGCCCTGGGCTTCTCTCCTGATCATTTTCATTGTATTTTGTAGTGGCTACCACAAGCCAAAGAATTGATGCTTTCGAATTGTGGTGTTGGAGATGACTCTTGAGGGTCCCTTGGACTGCAAGGAGATCCAACCAGTCAGTCCTAAAGGAAATCAGTCCTGAATATTCACTGGAAGGACTGATGCTGAAACTGAAACTCCAATACTATGGCCACCTGATGCCAAGAACTGACTCACTGGAAAAGACCCTAATGCTGGGAAAGACTGAAGGCAGGAGGGGATGGGGATGACAGAGGATGAGATGGTTGGATGGCATCACTGACTCAATGGACATGAATCAGAGCAAACTCAGGGAGATGGTGAAGGACAGGGAAGCCTGGCATGCTGCAGTCCATGGGGTCAAAGATTCTGACATGACTTAGCGATTGAACAACCACCACCACAGGCCAAATACCATTTTAGACATGTCCCAGTAGCTCCTTTAATTCTCATGAAATTCCTACAAGAAGGTGCCTATAGTGTACCCTCAAATTCATGAGCTGAAGCCCTAACTCCCAAGGTGATATGTTCAGAGGTGGGGCCTTTGGGAAGTGGTTAGGTTTAGATGAGGTCATGAGATTAGAGCCTCCTGGAGTGAGATGAGGCTTCTTCCCTCATAGCTCAGTTGGTAAAGAATCCACCTGCAATGCAGGAGATCCTGGTTCGATTCCTGGTTTGGGAAGATATGCTGGAGAAGGGATAGGCTACCCACTCCAGTATTCTTGGGCTTCCCTTGTGGCTCAGCTGGTAAAGAATCCACCTGCAATGCGGGAGACCTGGGTTCTATCCCTGCATCGGGAAGATCCGGAATGAGATGATGTGATTAGTGTCTTTGTAAGAAGAGATGCCAGACAGCCACATGAGGCTACAATGAGAGGACAAAGGGAAAAGGCTGCCATCTTTAAGCCTAGAAGAGAAGTCTCACCAGAAACTGACCAGCTGCTAAGCTGCTAAGTCTCTTCAGTCGTGTCCAACTCTGTGCAACCCCATAGACAGCAGCCCACCAGGCTCTCCTGTCCCTGGGATTCTCCAGGCAAGAACACTGGAGTGGGTTGCCATTTCCTTCTCCAATGCATGAAAGTGAGAAGTGAAAGTGAAGTCGCTCAGTCGTGTCCCACTCTTAGCGCCCCCATGGACTGCAGCCTACCTGGCTCCTCCATCCATGGGATTTTCCAGGCAAGAGTACTGGAGTGGAAAACTGACCAGGGGACACTGCAATTTTGGACTTCCAGCCTCTGGAACTGTGAGACAATAAATTTCTCTTGTTTAACCGCTCAGTCTATAGTATTTTATTATGGCAGCCTCAGCTAACACAGAAAGTACCACTTTTTATTGTCCCCGTTTCATAGATAAGGGAACAAAGGCTCAGAGAGCTTAAGTAATTTGCCCAAGGTCACACAGTAAGTGACAGAGCCAGTCCTGGAACCAGCAGTCTAGTTTGAGTCTCTGCTTTTACCACTACACGGAAGCTGCCTTTTACTGTGCTATGCTGTGATTTATGTTAAATGGCCCCACAAAAAAGCCATTGTCACTGGGAACTGGCTTGCAGAGTTGCTTGTATTAAACCACAGGCCAGGGTGGAAATCCCAAATGTGGTCAGGCTCAAGGAATCTGCTCAGAACAGATGCATGAGAACCTTGTCAAGGCTGTGGGTTTCCATCTGCCATATGGGAGGGACCTGCAGCAGAGAGGCGGTGGCAGATTGTAATCTCAAGCCCTTCTAGAACCTGGAGCCACCCCCCCCCCCCCCACCCCATTAAAAGCCTCCTCCGTTTCCTCCTATGTAATCCAGGCTGACTTTGTGATTCCCTGGTAACCGGCAGAATGGAGCAGAAGTGACAAGGTGTGCCTTCTGAGGCTAAGTCATCAAAGGGATTAACCCCTTTTCCCCAGCCCTGACCTTCCATGTAAGAAATGCACCCTCCTGGGCCACCACACCGTGAGAGGAGAAGTCACGCACAAAGGCTGCAGCAGACAGCCCAGCAGAGTTTGTGGGCAGCCAGCCTCCACGCCAGCCAACGGAGAGATGTCTCGGGCTGATTCCAGGGCCCACAGTAGAATCGCCCAGCCTGAGTGTTCCCACCCAAGGTCCTAGGCATTGCAGAGAAACACTCTCCTTGCCATGCCCTGTCTGAAGCCCTGACCCACAGACTCTGTGAACATGACAAGACTCCTGTTTACACCTTGAGGTCTGGGAGTGGTTACCTGGCAACAGTGGCCGGAACAGGTACCAGGTCACCCAGTCTCCCTGGTCCCTGCCATTCCCTGCTCCCTCCTGTGCTCAGCATCAGGCCACATGGGAGTGGTCCAGAGCCTTGCTGGGTCGCTGAGGGTAGGGGAAGGATGGACTGACTAGTGGACAGATGGACAGACAGCACCACAGGAGAAAATGCGCTACTCTGAGTGAATTTCCAAAGGCCAGGCCTGAGGTGAGTGGCTTCTCTGAACTGCCCTCAGAGATGTTCAGCCTGGGTCCTCAGCCTGGGTTTCTCAAATCGGTGGATGGGTGACCCTGTTTGGGAAAACCACCTTAGGGTTGAAATCAATGATTTTTAGAAGACAGCTGCTCATGGCTACAGATCCTGGACTTCAATTGCAGCATTTCCAGCCTCTGGCCACCCCTGTTTGCTTCAGGCTGGTCCCACAATCAGAACTGGATCTGGCCTTTCCTATCGCTGTTGGTCCTGAATTCAATGGTTTGTGTCCACTGACAGACTCCCTTGGTTTGTTTCAAGTCTGAAGTTAAGGGGAGAGTCTGTCAGCAGCCAAGGACCTCTGTTCAGTCCTGAATGGTGGGTTTTTCATCCAGTTCCAGGGCTTGTCCCTATACTTTCGCTCCTAAATACACAGTTACACCATCCCCTGGTTGTCTAGTTAATATATTGTGCAGTGTTCAATACATTGCACTCTTAAAGCTTTGTCCATTTTTAATCTTCACTTCAACATTCTGAACATAAGGCTAGTATAGAATTGAACTTCTAGTGAAGTTTAAATGTTAATAAAATAGTATACCCATAAAAAAACAGATGAGTGAATTCACACGCAGAGCAAATGCTAAAATCTTAGGCTTAAAAATGTAAACTTTTCCCAGGGGCTCTACCAAGTCAGAAACCTGAGTCCCTGGTGACATCAGATCCCCAAAATGGATCCTATTTGTTCCTATTGCTGCTGTTCAGGGTGGGGAGCTGGAAAGGAAGGCTGTGAGTCCCACCGTCATACTGCTCTGGACCTGGGCTGGCCCTGAGTCAGTCACAGCGGAGATAAGGGATGTGCAATCCTGTTATCCGGCGGGTCAGAGCATGCAATCAGGCCTCTGAGAGATGCACTTTTCCTTCACAGGTTATTTCTTCCTCACGGTAAGTGTCTGTGAGTCTTGGCTATTTTGCTGCCCCTTACGTCATAGGATCCTGACACTTATAGCGCTCATGGGCTTGGATCCTGAACCAGGAAGCCTGGAACCCTATGTGCAGGAGCACTTGTGCGTGCAGACAGCTGGCCTATCTGTGCAGACCCACCCAGCAAGGGCACTTTCACTGCTTGGTTCAGAACCCCAGGGTCGGCCCATTCTGGCTCCGGTCACGACTTTTCTGCACTGTATACAAAGAACCTAGAAGACTTGAGTGTGGAAGCTTCTCTGACATGAACTCAGAAGCCTCCCTTCCCCGAACCCCACTCCGGGGCTCCCGTGCAGTTCTCGAAGATCCTTCAGCACCCTTTCTGCAGGGGCTGGGGGCATGTGCAGTACACATGGGGACCAGATGCAGAGGGTGGGCCTCCAGGGAGCTTGGCCTCTGTCTCGCCTACTCCTGGGGTTCCTTTGAGAAGGACTTCTCCAGTTTGACCTCTCCTGAGATGATGGTGTCTGCTATTTGGCTGGACCCAGGAAACGAGCTGCTGGTGGTTCTTGAAGGAGCAGCAGATGCTGGGGAGGGGCCCGGATGGTCCAGTGAGGTGATTCTCTTTGTCTCGCTCCCTGGTTGCTCTCCCATGGCTCCAGGTGAGGGCCCTGGTTCTAGCACAATTGCAGGACCACAGAGAAGAAGAGAATGGCCCTGAACACCCGCAGTCAGATCGGAGTGGCACAAAGGGTGTTAAGTACCTGGGGTCCTTTCCTGACAAGGGGGTGGAGCAATAAACACTGACAGAGACGCTTCAGAGACAGATGACTTGGGGATGCAGGTGGGGCTGTGGGGTCCTACCGCGCCTCCCTGCAGGGACTCTCTCCAGCCTCCAGTTGGAGAGTCTGTGGCTTATTTTACTAAGGGAGGTGGAATCTCATGACAAAGGCACCCGGGATGATAGGTCTACCTTGAACATGTGGCTGGAAGGTCAGGATGGGCTCCTCCCCAGTCCTTCAAGTGCACGAGCAGCTCTGTCTTCTAACAAATGACCTGTTAACAAGGCCGGCTGCCCAGCCTGTTGAAAACGAACCACCAGAGGCGGGGGAAGACTCTGAATCACGCCCACCTGGAATACGTCTGGACAATGCCCACCGCTCCCAGGGAAACCTGCCTGTTTTCTCATCATTTTCTCGAAAGAGGAGATGAAAGGATGCAGAGCACTCCCGTGGCTTTCAAGGGCCAGGCGAGGCTGAGTAATGAAGCCATTTCGTCCCTGAGCCAGACCCATGGTCGCCGCCTGGCTGGGCTGCGTGGGGAGGGGGAGGCGACCTAATTAGCTTGGCCGGGAGCTGCCTGGCCTTGGCAGTGACAGACGGAATGTCCCCTTCAGAGACCCCAGGGCTGAGAGGCCATTCTCAAACTGGGTCAGGAGTGCTTGGATGCCCAGGCTCCAGGGAAAGGCTGAAAAGGTGCTCATAACCAGCCCCAGCACCCGGCCTCCCTTTCGTCTTAGCCACAAATTGTGTCTGCACTCACAAACCTGCAGATTTCTAGATGGGCACGCGTACACCCTTGAAAAGTCTCCTTCTCATCACCCAGGCTGCCTGTTCTCTGGGTCTCTCTGTGGGAGAGATCTGTCTGGTAGGTCGGGGTTGGGGAGTGCTGTTTGGGGGAAATTGCTTTGTGGATGACGGAGCCCTGTTAACAGATCCAAGCTGGTTTTTTTTTTTTAATTTTTCAAAAAAATGTATTTATTTTTGGCTATGCTGGGTCTTCATTGCTGTGCGTGGGCTTTCTCTAGTTGCAGTGAGTGGGGGCTACTCTCTAGCTGTGGCCTGTGGGCTCTAATGGTGTGCGGGACTTCAGTAGCTGTGGCCCATGGGCTCAGTGACTCTTCAGCATGTGGGATCTTCCTGGACCAGGGATTGAACCCACGTCCCCTGCCTTGGCAGGTGGATTCTTAACCACAGGACCACCCATCTAAGCTGGGATTTCAAGAGCATGTTTCGGGTTGCAGGGTTCCCTGTGGGAAGATTAAAGGCAAAGGGCCTTCTGAAATGATCTCCTTTTAGGGATAGGTCAGTAGATCAAAGCCACCCTCTGCCCCTGGAAGTTTGAGTTAGATGCCTGGGTGCAGATGAGGTCACCGAGATCATCAGGGGATGCGGAGGCGGGGGCTTGAGGGGAGGGCTGGGGGCACACCCACAGGCCAGAGCTTCAGGCCACAGGCCGGTACTCTCAGGAACACAGCTGCCCGCTGGCCCAAGAGCTCATGCTGACCCAAGGGCAGTCTTCCTTCAGGGAGCGCAGAACGACAGGCTGAATCCGAGCCCAGCCTGCGCTAGAAATAGAAGAAATTCAGAGCCCAGTCCCTTGTTGCTGCCCAAATAGGGCCTGCCTAAGTTGTGCCCCTTTCAGGGAGGTCCCTGAGCCTGGTTCTGGAAAAGCTGGGTCTCTGCCTCTGGTCTTCTCCTTCTAGACCTGGTGGCCCCCAGACCGAAATCCTAGGAATTGCCCTTGGGGCTCCCAAGGCCACAGCTGGCCAAATTCACCTTTGAGTCCTTGCCTACAGCCACAGGCCTTTTACCCCTGGGGCTGGAGGAGGACTGAAGGAGCAGCCTCTGCCCCCAGCGAGCAGTGGAAGCACCCTGTGGATGCCCCACGCCGGCTGCCTCATTCACCTGCAGCTCCCCTCAGAGGGCCCTCCTCCGGAAGTTCAGGCTGGTGGGCTGTCAAAGCATCATTCTCTGTCTGAACTTTTTCCAACTGAGTGAATTTTACAGAGAAATGATATTTGTCCCTTTAAGCACAAAATATTAATTCTAGAAAGATTGAAAAATAAAACCCACTGTGACATGTATTATCAACTTGTCTGGCCCTGGACAGACTACATGGAATATGGCATGCTTTCCCCTCCATGACCTGGAGTTGTTGTCCAGAAGACTCATTGCTGGCCTGAGCTGTCACCGGATGAAGCTCCCTGGGTCTCCCCATAGCACCTCTGGCCTTAAGACCCTAAGGGATAGTCCACAGGAGTACAGCTTGGTCCTGCTCTCGGGAACTTCCCTGGCTGGTTCAGAAGGTACTGTTCTGAGATGCTCCCACTTCAGTGGACCCCTTTGGGCTGGAACAGGAGGCTCCCAGGGGAGGAGGGGGAAGGATTTGGGCATACAGAAGTGTTTATAATTCACACGGCCTCAAAGGCTGGCTCCTTCTTCTTTCAAACAAAGAAAGCAACATGTGCAGGGCTAATCTTAATTTCCAGTTGGAAATTAGAACTAATCTTAATTTCTAATCCTAAAGAAAATCAGTCCTGAATACTCATTGGAAGGACTGATGCTGGAACTGAAGCTCCAATACTATGGCCACCTGATGGGAAGAACTGACTCATTAGAAAAGACCCTGATGCTGGGAAAGATTGAAGGCAGGAAGAGAAGGGAAAGACAGAGGATGAGATGGCTGGATGGCATCACTGACTTGATGGACATGAGTTTGAGCAAGTTCCAGGAGTTGGCGATGGACAGAGAAGCCTGGCGTGCTGGGGGTCCATAGAGTTGCAAAGGGTCAGACATGAATGAGCGACTGAACTGAAGATTGTGATGCTCCAAGATCTCCTGTCTGCTTATTCTTCCTCCTTCACTGGCATGGGCTGCTTCGTGGGGTTGGGGCCCTCATTTTTTACCCATGTCCTTGTGTGGTTGGGGTCCACTCCTACAAAATAAAGTGAAGGATCCCTGTGGCCATGGGCCTTCCACTGGGAGGCATGGGCTTTCCAAGGCTGCACTGTCTGAGCGTGGTTGGTGGGGGCTGCTGAGTGGTGGTGGCGATGTAGGAAGAGTTTGCATGAACCATGGCCATCGATAGGATAGTGCTATCTTCTATAACCTCCTCTGTATTTTCTGGTCTGAGTCTCTAGAACCTGCTAAACATTCACGTGTCTAATTGGCAGTGATCACGGCAAACATGTAGGTGACCACTGATATCAAAGAAATTACAGAGCCTCAGTGGGTCATGTTGGAAGTGGCCTTTTAATCCAACCTTCACTCAAGTGGGGTCTCTGATCCCTGGGCCAGGAAATGCTTGGTCAAGGTCAGAGTGACAATAGAAGTGGAGTGAGGACCAGGCCACAGCATCTGCACCCCAGTCCAGGGCTGTGCCCTGCGCTCCCCCTCAAGGGAGCATCTCCAGGTACACTGTGTCTTCACCTGCTGCAGTCCCATGCACCTTAATTATTCACATCTTTAATTCTCAGGCCTGGGGGTCATTTCACAAAGGTCATGACTGCGACATTCAAACAAACCACATCCATTCTCAGGTTAGGTCTCCTGATTTGAAACCTCATGATTAAAGAGGAAGATACAATTATAGGCAAGAGAAGAAAACAAAAAACAAACAAACAAAAAGGAAGACAGCAAGGAAGAATTTGTCCAGACTTGGTCACCCCAGAAAGACCTGAATCCTAATGGGGTTTTAATGAACCAATGGGTTCCACCGCAGAGGAGAGTAGGGGAGAATCCTGACCTTGAAGGGCATGACCTGAACATCACAGCCCAGCTATTTGTTCAATGGTGTCTTGCAAGCCGGCAGCCTGATTGCTTCTAGCTAGAAGTGTCCACTGTGCCTCACAGAGCCCGATGACAACTCACTGGAAGAGTGACACAGTAGGGGGAGTGTTCGGGGAGCCCAGCACAGCCCCCATAAGGATGGGGAGTGGCCATATCAGCATCAGGGAATGAGACACACACTGCCTCTAAAGAGGCACCAATGTGGCCAGAAGGGAGACTAGTGACCAGAGCTGGGAGGGCTGAACACAGACGGGGAACCCACCTGGCAGACAGGTGAGTTTGCGGGAGTCCTGCTTCCTGAGGGTCAGAGGGAGGAAGGGGAACAGAAGCCAGAGCCACCTCTAGCCTCTGCCAGGTCCCATGGGAGTCACCCCCTGCTCAGAAGCCAGAAAGTCTGGGGCCAAAAAACGGAGGGGTGGTGGGTGTGGGGGGAGCTGCTGAAACACCCGACTCCCTTCCAGGAGAGCCGCCCACCAGCGAGCCGAGGAGCCTCACAGAAATGTCTCAGGAACACACTGTTCTCTTTGTTGGGGCAGAAATCTGTTTGCTGCTGATTATGCAGCCGATGAGTAGGCCTCTCTCTCTCTCTCCCTCTAATCTGGAGTCTTCCTGCTCAGCAGGCACAATTGCATGCAAGCGATCCTGGAAAAAGCACAGAATGAATACGCTTGCCATCCATTGTTCTCCAGGTACTGCGAATGTCTGAGATTCCAGGTGTGGGGTTGAGAAGAGACTGCAGACATCTTCTGAGCCTGGGGCACTGTGATCTCTGAAGAATGTGTCCCCCTGGTCTGGCTACCTTCCAGTACATACACCGTGTGCCCAGGAGCCAGCAACCCACCTTCTTCCAAAGAAAGAGCCCTTTCCAGTTTCCAAATGCAAGTAATGTTTTAAATTAAAACATCAAATGAAAATACATGTTAAAAACAAGCCATTCAGTGGCTGCTCCTGGAGTAAGGAGCTTGACTGGGAAGAGGTTCAAAGAACTTCCTGGTGGAAACATTCCTTTTGTTGACAGAGATGTGGGTTACCTGGATATCTGAGCATAACCCATTGGACAGTACACCCAAGATCTAGGCATTTCCTTGTATAGAGTTACATTAAACCATTGTTTAGAGAGGAACTTCTGGGGTGTAGTGGTAAGGAACTCCAGATTAATGACTTTTTCAGATAAAAAATGGTCACAATTTAAAAATAAAAGATATTTTTAGTTTCACAATTTGGAAAGAAAACGAGCGTGTTGCAAAGTTCTAAAACTTAGAAAACAAAGGACACCAAATTATTTAAAATCCTGTTGATACAAGCTCTTCACCCTGAACACCAATGATGGGGCTGAATGAAAATGGGACTCAGTGTTTGGCCCCGAAGCTACCCTCCTGTCCACATAGTGGTGCTGTGGCCACCGTGTCACATCATGTCAGCCTCCCTTGCCTGTAACCTCCTTCCCCACAGCCAGCAGTCACTACCGTGCCTCTCAGTTAGTTCAGTTCAACTTGACTCAGCCCCTAGTCATGCCCTGGAGAAGTTCACGGTCTCACAAAGGATGGACCCCAAGATCCCAACCTGCATTGGAAGGGAAGCTGGCTACGCATCCATGTTGGGAAGAGTTGGGGATTTTGGACTTGCCTCTGGTCCACCAGCCACTCTGAGTCTCAGAGCAGCGCTACATCCCAGATCCCTGAAACAACCCAGTTCATCACAACACTGACACCCCCAAACTACCGCAGGAAGCAATTTCAGCTAATCAAGGCGCTCATCAGCTCTCTAGACTGGGCCTCCACTTTTCCAGACAGCACACACAGGCCGGGAGGCGCTCTGCTGCAGACAAGCAGATGCTCTTTCTACTTTTGTTCTCATTAAACAGTAGCATAATCATGATTTATAAAAATATTCAAATCTTGAAAAGCATGTCAAAGTGCAGCTTC
Source organism: Budorcas taxicolor (assembly GCF_023091745.1). Classification (NCBI taxonomy): domain Eukaryota; kingdom Metazoa; phylum Chordata; class Mammalia; order Artiodactyla; family Bovidae; genus Budorcas; species Budorcas taxicolor. Next base: position 134,910,637 of record NC_068920.1, read on the forward strand.
GTCAACTAAACTCGAAAAAGCGACTCATTCCAGGCGCATGATTTGAAATCTGATCTTTTTTTTAATAGCCTCAAGGAGGTATGGAGATGGGGAAAGTAATCAGATTTTAAAACTCTTTTCTAGGAAATAGTTATGTTTCTAAACTTGAAATAGATTAGTTATTTTACAAACCTAGAGATCAACTTCCAAAGCTCCAAACAGGTTTTTAAATCAGAGAAAATGTGTTCTAAGTGGCTTCAGAGTCACAGTTGATTGACCATCACATAAAACATTGTCACGTTGACATCACAGTGACATGATTGCAATCAGACTCCTGACTGTTTCCACACCTTTCTGGCCTGGGAGGAGGCATGTGATGGCCAGGGGGCGTTTCTAGGCAGTAAGGGCAGAGTTTTCCCCTAACATTGGTCCCAGCAGCTAGAATCACAAACCAGGATCTAATAAAAAAAATACCAGGTGGTTTGTAAATTCAAAATTTAAACAGAGCAAGTGTTACTATATACCCAAAGAATTGAAAATAATAATAATACAATTTTTTCTGTGGCTTCCCATCACTTACCTGTTTGTTTTTTTTTTTTTCCACCACCACATCTTTGTTCCAACTACTGAAGAAGCCCCTGCATTCTTTCCAGACATTTGAAGTCTGCTATTCATTTCAAGGCTCAGCTCAAGTTTCTCCCCTTGCCAGGCAGTCCTCCTGGACTTGCTGTTTTCTGTATACCAGTGTCTGGCATGATCACATCACCCTGAGTCTTTCCTGACACTATCTGAATATCCTGCTCCTCCTCCCCTAGACCATGCTGGAAGGAACCTCTGCTTTAGGGCAGAAATGATCTCATTCAGTGTTCCCTTGCTGGGGGACAGCACAGGGCCTGCCGTACAGTTGGCATCAATACATATTTATGGGTAAAAGGAGAGTCCCATATAAATTAATTACTTTTACAGTATTAAACCCAAAGCAAGTGCCCTTAAGCCACGAAGCCTACAACCCTAGGAAGAGCAACCATCTGTTTTCACCCTTCTCAGCCAGTGGTGAAAGTAAAAGTCGCTCAGTCATCCGACTCTTTGTGATCCCATGGACTATACAGTTTATGGAATTCTCTAGGCCAGAATACTGGAGTGGGTAGCCTTTCCCTTCTCCAGGGGATCTTCCCAACCCAGGGATCGAACCCAGGTCTCCCACATTGCAGGTGGATTCTTTACCAGTTGAGCCACTCAGCCAGTGGACAAGCCTCTATTTCTAGCAAATGAGCTTCACAGAATAAGTTTTTAGAATCCTAAACAGTCCAAGGAGAAAAGACAAGACATAAACAAACACAAGGTTGCTGAGCTAGTTCCCTCCCCGCTCCATTATTTCCTGAGACCACACATGGATCCAGAAATTCTGAATCTTCAAGTCCTGTTCCTCTCAACCCACTCCTCCCCCACGATTTACTTCTTCTGGGAAAGGGGTTGGCAAAGATCAGGGACTGCCTCCATGTATCGCCTCTGACCTGCTCCAGCTATGCCTTTTATCCTTAGCCATCCTTGCCCAGCTCTGGGAAGTGCTGGTGGTGGTTTAGTGACTAAGTCGTGTCCGATTCTTGAGACTCCATGGACGGTAGCCTACCAGGACTTCTCCAGGCAAGAATACTGGAATGGGTTGCCATTTCCTTCTCCAGGGGATCTTTCTGACCCAGGGATCGAACCCCAGTCTCTGGCACTGCAGGCATATTCTTTACCGACTGAGCTATAAGGTAAGCCCCAACTCTGGGAAGTAAGATTGCTAAAATCTGGCAGGGATTATGACAACTCTATCAGTTACCCCAGAGCCAGGGCACTTCACCAAATCACCGAAAATCTAGCCACTACTTGGGCCTGACAGTTTTAGAGCAAGAAAATAAATATCTGTCTAGGCATTCCTAACTTACACCCAAAGAAGGCAGGCATTTCCAGTGGAATGTTTATCAAATTGATCCCATCTGCCCATTTTCTGCAAGTGGTGGCAGCCAGCCCCTCGACTCCCTCTCTAATCACCAAAGAAGCGAGGGGTGGGGGCAACTCTAACTGGTCCCCCCACCCTGGGTAGGAGAGAATGCCCAGCAGCCAGAAATCCAATGGTAAGTGGGAACCTGGGTATGACTTCAGTGAATATGCCCCAAATCCAAAAATAATAAAGCCTTGCAAAACCATCTCCTTTGACAGAGGAAAGTTCATGCAGAAAGAAAGACATGGCTTTGGGAAACCTATAGGATCTTCTCCTGCGCCTAATACAATTTTAACCACGAAAGGAGACCTCAGTCATAGGGGCCTCTGTAAGTGTTCTGCCCGTTCAGATTTTCAGGGTGATTTCTCTCTGAGAGCTCTGTTTGCTCTGCCACTTTGAGGAATAGAAAGGGACAGAATCAAAGATCTTCTGCTGTGTAATAACCTAGAGGGGTGGGATGGCTGGGGGAGGTAGGAAGGAGGTTCAGGAGGGAAGTTCAAGAGGGAGGGGACATGTGTATACCTATGGTTGATTCATGTTGATGTTTGGTAGAAACCAACATAATTCTGTAAAGCAATTATCCTTCAATTAAGAAATACATAAAGTAAAAAAAATTTTTTTAAATGTCAAAGATCTGCTGGAGTCTTGGGAGGTGTGGGGCAATCTCACCCAAGCTCTGCCTTGGGCCTTCTAGGGTCATGTTGCTAACTCTGTGGCTACTAGTTAATGCGGTTGTTTCAGTTACAATATTTTACTTGGATAGATTTAAAAATTCAGTCATATGAACGACATTCTCAGTGCTCAAAAGCACGAGATAGCACAGTATAGACTATCTCTTCAGCTGTAGAAGTTCTGGGCAGTGGGCAGTACTGTTCTAGGGAGTCGCCACCCTAACCTTGCTCTATTTCCTGATGGAGGCAACAAGCAAGAGGGCAGTGGTGTGGCTGGGTGATGGCTACAGCAGGATCAAGTTCTCCTGCTAGTCTGCTTGTTCTCCTCTTCCCAGCCCCGACCCCCAGCCCTTCCTGATCCTGCCCAGAGGGGCTTCTCCCACCCAGAAGCCGGGAGCTCCCTGCTCTGCAGAGCACACTGAGGCCCCAGGCAGTAGCCCTCCTGCCTGGCTGAGCATCTGCTCTGATTCGGCACATCCACCTGGATGTCAGGACACCTCACTGGCACTCCAGCCCCCAGCCCATCTGGCATTGAGGTCAAGGTCGAGGTGGAAGCATGGAGCCTATGGGAGGGGGGCATCTCAGAGAAAGGAGATTTACTGCTGCACAAACCCTTAGACTTCCGGATTGTCAGGGGAATCCTTGCCCGCTCTCCAGACAATGACTTTCCATTCAAAGAAACAACCACGGTGACAAGACACTCTCATGCCCGGCATTTGAGTTTGAGCACTCATAGGATCTTTTTTTTTTTTTTAATATATATATATATATAGGATCTTGTTTTCACTGCCAGTGTAAAAAATCCTAGGATTCTGGCCTGAAATCTGGAGTTAACTATTCCCCCTAGTCAAGTGGTCGCCAACCTTTTTTGGCACCAGGAACCGGTTTCGTGGAAGATGACTTTTCCAAAGACCGGGTTTGGTGGGGCGGGGGCGGGGGGGTGGTGGTGGTGGTTTCAGGATGATTCAAGCACATTACACTGACTGTACACTTCATTCCTCTTATTATTGCTTCAGCTCCACCTCAGATAATCAGGCATTAGATCCCAGAGGTTGGAGAGCCCTGCCCCAGACCATGTTTGTCCCCCTGGACATTCTCTGCTCAGTGCTCATATAACACAGACTTCTTTTTCCGAATGGCATCCTCAGGGCTGGTTTTCCACAGCAGTGAGGAAAACAGCCCCTGGCCTGCACTCTTGACCACAGTCAGGCTCAGGTCAGATGCACACACACACCAGGCTTGGCTCAGCCTTCTCTGTCTACCCAGCTGGCATTTCTTCTCTTCTCCATTGACCTCAAGGCTCTATGTTTTAGGAAACAGTGGAAGATGCTCGGTGCTAACAAACCTCCCCTGACTCTTCCAGCTGTCTGCTTCCCTGCTCTGAGATCTCTACGGTACCTTTCTGCCTGGCCCTATCTCTCCGGGCACAAGTGAGTTTTGGTCTGTTTCTGCCACCTCCGCTCATCCTGGCTAAGCTATTGCTGCATTGTACTCCCCCTGACAGGTCTGTGTAACTAAAATGTTTGGGGAGCTAGACTAGGGGGAGCATGTGTACATGTGTGCTGCCTGAGGTGCTGAGCATGGCTCTATCCCAGGGAATCATCAGAAGGAGAAAAGGAGAGAAAAGAGGAAGGAGAGAGATGAGAATGGACAGCAGCCACTCGAGAGGGAAAACCATGGAGAGATTTCCAGAGAGGAAAAATGAGTGACTTACTTTAATCCTGTTTTCAAGTAAATTTCAATTGCCAAGAAAAAAAAGCCAACCTACCCCAAATATGTGTGGATTGAAGGGAGTCAGAAATTTCATACCAAGAGAAACAATCCGGCCGGGTAGAGGTGGCTATGATTGGACATTAAGTCATTCTAAAAGGGCTCATGGTTTTGTTTTGTTTTGATTCCTACCCTAGGAGAAACTCGTGATTCTTATACGGTGGCAGAACAAATAGAACCGTGACTTATGTTTCCCAATTTACAGAGCTGATTTCATGAGCTTTCGACAGGAATATAATATTTCTGACAGTCACAATTCTTTCTGATGCTAGAATGTTTTGAGGGCAGATGTCCCATACACACACTCTCTGATTTGTCTTTAGGGCCTTCTAGGTACACAAGAAACTCTCATAGAAATGCAAATTGATGGCCTCTATGGAGGCACAAGTCTGAGCTCCTGTGTCTGCCTGCTGTAAATAACCTTCCCCCAACAAGGCCATGGAAGTCATCAGAAGAAGGGGAGTTGCCAGAGAGTTCAGCAAAGCTGAATAAGATCCTGCCCGGTCACCCTCCCTGGACTCTACAGGACAGCTCTGGTCACTGCTGCTGGGCTGGAAGTCACTGAGTCCTTGCTTCCTGCCCAGGTCCCTGCTGAAGGATGACAGTGCTACTGCCACAGACTCAGGGTTCCCTGAGGGGAAGTCCCTGTCCTCTGGATGGCGACAAGGTGGTGGCGGGGAGGAGAGAGGTGCTCTCCCTGGAGATACTTTTCCAAATTTAAGGGGTGCTAGGGCACTCCACTTCAGTACTCTTGCCTGGAGAATCCCATGGGTGGAGGAGCCTGGTAGGCTGCAGTCCATGGGGTCGCTAAGAGTCGGACATGACTGAGCGACTTCACTTTCACTTTTCATTTTCATGCATTGGAGAAGGAAATGGCAACCCACTCCAGTGTTCTTGCCTGGAGAATCCCAGGGACAGTGGAGCCTGGTGGGCTGCCGTCTATGGGGTCGCACAGAGTCGGACGTGACTGAAGCAACTTAGCAACAGCAGCAGAGAGAACTGTATGAGAAAACAGGTCATCTCAATAGTCTGGCACTATCTTAGTTCATACATTCAGAGGAGGGATCATGTATGTTCATTTTACTGTCAGGTCATAAAAACTTATCTAAATGTTGCAAGCACCATTTTGAATCTCTCTGATTGCATCAAACATTGTATGTGGTACCCAGGGATGTCTAATGTCTCTGGATGCCAAATGAAATCTCTAAGATGAGCCTGACTCTGGGAACCGCTGGTATCAAACCATCTTGGCAGGTGAGCAAAGGCCTCTCTGGGACTGAGCGTGGCCTTCGCTGGCCCTCTGGGACCTGCCAGTGCTGCCCGGGCTGTGGGAAGGACCCAGGTGGCCAGGCAGAAAGGTAACGCCCCTGAGGTCATGCCGCAGGTGACCGGCTGCAGCTCGGACTGGAGGAGGAGCAGGGCCAGCCGATGTGACAGCGGCTCCAGGATTCGGTTTATAAGTGAAAACAAGCAGTGGGGGAAGAACAGCTGGTGTTGAGTCTGGTGCTAGGATTAGTCTGCAACGCTAATCACAAGAAGTGGAAAAAATTAGGAGGTCCTGCCTGCCAAGGAGGTTTTCAAACAGAAGCATGTGCTGCAGTTGCGGTGGGATTAGAGTCTCCCTGCGCCAGAGAGCCAGGAGCCCGCAGCCGGGACTGGTGCCCATTCCTGGGCACCACACCCAGGGCCTGGCTCTGACAGGACCCGAGAAGGGCCGGTCCCCTCACTGGCGCTGTGAACACAGAGTGAATACTGCGGAGCATGTCAGTCCCCACCGCTCCTCTCATGCCCTGGAGAGAAGCTGGGACCAATGGGCAGGGGGACAGAGAATGTCCCTGATCCAAGTGGATGCAGCAGGGCTGACCATTCTACTTGCTGCCACTGAGAAGATTATGAGTATCCTGCAGGCTGAAGTGGGGTGAGGTTCAGGACATACACAAAAGCCTGGGGAAAGCCCAGGCATCAAAAGGCACAGCTTCAAACACCTGTGGAGTGATATTATCGTGTGCCCCAGGTCAGGCGGTGCAATGATTTGGACACAATTCAGCAAAAACATGGTAAGGGGGTGGAGGGGAGGGGCTACGGGGTTAAGAGCTACAAACAGTTAGGCGTACAATAAGCAACAAAGATGTATTGTACAACATGGGGAATGTGGCCAATATTTTATAATAACTGCAGATGGAGAATGGGCTTCGCTGATAGCTCAGGTGGTAAAGAATCCACCTGCAATTCAGGAGACCCTAGTTCAATTCCTGGGTCAGGAAGATCTGCTGGAAAAGGGGTAAGCTACCCACTCCAGTATTCTTGGGCGTCCCGTGTGGCTCAGCTTGTAAAGAATCCACCTGCAATACGGGAGACCTAGGTTTGATCCCTGGGTGGGGAAGATCCCCTGGAGAGGGGAAAGGCTAGCCACTCCAGTATTCTCACCTACAGAATTCCATGGACTCTGTAGTCCGTTGGGGTTGCAAAGAGTCAGACACAACTGAGCGACTTTTACCTCACATAAATGGAGAATAACCTTTTAAAATCATGAATCACTATATTGTACACCTGTAACTTTAATATTAGTGTACATCAATATCAGTTCAGTTCAGTCGCTTAGTCATGTCCGACTCTTTGTGACTCCATGGACTGCAGCGTGCCAGGCCTCCCTGTCCGTCACCAACTCCCAGAGTTTACTCAAACTCATGTCCGTAGCATTGGTGATGCCATCCAACCATCTCCTTTGTTGTGTTCTTCTCCTCCCATCTTCCATCTTTCCTAGCACCAGGGTCTTTTCCAATGAGTTGGTTCTTCTCATCAGGTTGCCAAAGTATTGGAGTTTCAGCTTCAACATCAGTCCTCCCAATGAATATTCAGGACTGATTTCCATTAGGATGGACTGGTTGGATCTCCTTGCAGTCCAAGGGACTCCCAAGAGTCTTCTCCAACACCACAGTTTAAAAGCATCAATTCTTTGGTGCTCAGCTTTCTTTATAGTCCAACTCTCACATCCATACATGACTCCTGGAAAAACCATAGCTTTGACTAGATTGACCTTTGTTGGTAAAGTAATGTCTCTGCTTTTTAATATGCTGTCTAGGTTAGTCATAACTTTCCTTCCAAGGAGCAAGCGTCTTTTAATTTCATGGCGGCAGTCATCATCTGCAGTGATTTTGGAGCTCAAAAAAATAAAGTCTGTCACTGTTTCCATTGTTTTCCCATCTATTTGCCATGAAGTGATGGGACTGGATGCCACGATCTTAGAACATCAATTATACTTCAGTTTAAAAAAAGCATGGTGAGGGGGTGACTGGGGGGCACTCGGTGACCTTGCTGACAAGTCCTCTATTGCTCTTAGGCCTCTCTACCACCTCCTAGAATGCCACCACAAAGATGCTTCCAGGAGCCCCTCACATCTTTTTACAGTTTCATTTAAAAATGTGTTTTCCTTCAAACAGAGAACTGAGGCAGCACCAAGACACTACTTGGGGCTGGGGGGTGAGTGGAGAAGAAGAGGTTAGCCCGACAAGATGAAATGAGGAAACAAGATGCTATGGACTGAATTGCGTCCCTCTCAAATCCATATGTTGAAGCCCTACCCCCTAATGTGACTGTATTTGGAAATAAAGGTTTTATGGAATTACGGTTAAATGAAGTCATAAGGGTGGGGCCCTGATCCATTAGGATTAGTGTCCTTACAAGTAGAGACACTTGTGAAAGCCTGAGTGTTCTCCCTCCCTCTCTCTGCCATATAAGGACATGACAAGAAGGAGGCCTTTTGCAAGCCAAGGAAGAGAGCCCTCACCAGACCTGGAGTATGCACACACTCTGATTTTGGAATTCCAGCCTCCAGAACTGTGAGAAACAAAGTTTCTGTTGTACTCTGCCAGTGGTATTTCATTATGGCAGCCAGAGCTGACTTATAACAGAAAATAATTTCATGCAAAGCAAGACCTGTATGAGATGCAGGAATGACATCCTAATGGCAATGAGAAGTAAAAAGTGGAAGAGAAAAGTAGGTGACAGATCACCAGACTCTATCCTGGACCTGATGGGAACTGAGAGAGTCTTTTGTGGTTCTCACATTCAGGGTCATGGTGACAGGTCAGTCACAACATTGCTGGCCCAGGATCAGGGGTCACTCACAGCATTCCAGTCCCTTAGGCTGAAACTAACTCTGTGCTCAGAACTCTCCAGAGAAGACTCAGCAGCCTTCAGCCCCTCCAGTCTTATATCTTAGAAGAGTGCCCCATGACAAAGCATGTGGATTACAGCAGTATGGATTGGTTTTGTTTCAATTTGGACTGTAGGAGCTGAAAAGATACTTGGGCTGGTGACATGCCTATTCCTGAGAAACTTCTGGCAATCACAGGCAAGTATTTCTGGTACAGATGTTCTCCGGTGTCCTTCTCGCCTCTCCCAGCAACCCCAAATCCTCACTTTGGTGTTGCTATTTGCTTCTACAAAATGTGGAGCTTTTCAAAAGACATTCAATTTCCTTTGTTGCTATTCAGTTGCCATAGTCAATTAAAATCTATCAATGCCCCTGAATAAATTTGTGCTAGGTGAAGAAAGAGCCTCAGTGCAATCTCCTGACATGATCTCTATTACCTTATGTTACTTTAATAGCTAGAGTAATAGTTTGTTATTAATGGAATTAAGCAATTTAGTTCAAGTTTCCCAGAGGTCTTATAAGACAACTATTATAATTTGTATTCTCAGATTTTCCATTGAGTAGATGCCATGTGTTTTACATTACTTGCTAATGTTTCGAGAGATAGCAGTAGTATATTTAATATCTGGCTTTGTTTAATGATTCTAAGCCTCTTTCAATGTAGGTAAGTGCTCCTGGAATTTTGAGCAGTTTAAAAGTCTACATGGTACAAATAATTATCTCAAATGTTATTCAGCCCCGTTTCAATTTGCACTTTCACCATCATCCATCCATCCTAAAGATTTGATCCAAACGTGTTTTTCCATTTTTGTCACTGAAAACTATCTTCCATCCCCATGGTGAAAACAAGGAAACACACTTTTAATGAGCACACATCTCAGACACACACATGTGTGCAAACACACTCATATGTATGCCACTCACACCAACTGAGCATATTTTTTCATATAAATATGAATAGAGTCATATTTCATCAAAGATTTAAAAAACTTTTTTTGATGGTTACAAAATCTGTTTTTAGAAGAAATAAATGTATTCACTGCATTATGAAACAGCTTGAGAAAACAAGCTCTTACAATGTACACCATCTCTGTATTTAAATAGTTTCATTTCTATTCATGAGCTCCCTGATTAGATACATGGAAAATATCATCAGTAAAATATGAATAATTCTGACAAATTAATAGTCAATTTTTTTTAAAGAATGAAAATATGTGTAAGCATCTCATCCTCATTAGATAAAGCTGCTATCAGGGGTTCGTGAAAATTGTGGTCCACGTGGCCATGGCACAAATCCCTTGCAAACAGCAAGCAATGAAAGAAAAGGCGAGGGGCCTCCAGGGGATGGAGTGGAAAAGGGCAGCACTATTTGCAAGAACAGGTTGCCCGAACAGCCAGCTGGCTAGGTGTGCGGAGTGTTCTACTTTACGTCATTCCTGTGAGGTAGGCGGGGCAGAGATAACAAGGCCATGGGACTTCAGAGCCGGAAAGGCCCTCAGAAATCATCCAGAGGGACTTCCCTGGTGGTCCACTGGGTAAGTATCTGCCTGCCAATGCAGGGGACTCAGGTTCGATCCCTGGTCAGGGAAGATCCCATTTGCCGAGGATGAACTGAGCCTTCGTGCCACAACTAGAGAGAAGTCTGTATGCTGGAACAAAAGATCCAGAGGACCACAGCTGGACACAGCCCAAAGTAAATTTTTAAAAAAGAAATCGTCCAGAATCATCCAACTGTCCCATTATAGGAATACCTTGGAGATATTTCACGTTTGGTTCCAGACCACTACGATAATGTGAATATCTCAATACAGCGAGTCACACAGATTCTTTGGTTTCCCAGTGAATATAAAAGTTATGTTCGAATTACATTGTAGTCTATTAAGTGTGCAATAGCATTACATCAGAAAAAAAAGGCACATACCTTAATTACAAAAAAGAGAGTTGATTCACTGTGCTGTACAGCAAAAACTAGCACTATATTGTAAAGCAGCTATACTCCAATAAAAATTTTTTTAGATGCTTTATTGCTAAAAAACGCTAATCGTCATCTGAACATTAAGTGAGTCATAGTCTTTTTGCAACAGTCATGTCAAAGATCAGGGGTGACAGATCGCCATAACAAATAGAATAAATATGATAAAGTGTGAAACATTGAGATAATGACCAAAACATTAGACAGAGACACGAAGTGAGCAAATGCTGTTTGAACAAATGGTGCTGCTATCGCCTTGCTCGACATGACATTGCCACAAACCTTCAATTTGTTAAAAATGCAGTGTTTGGAAAGCTCAATAAAGCAAAGCACAACATGAGGTCTGTCTGTTCACCTTAGACTGTCTTCACTGTTGCAGGCACCGGAGGGAGGAAAGTGATTTGCCCAAGATCACACAACCATTGTGGAGGGAGGCAGGACATGAATTCTGGCTTTTGGGCTCAGAGTCCTGTGCTTTTCTCCTGGGCAGTACAGATATTAAATTATTCCCACCAGACCCTTGATGCCTGCATGGTGCTGGAGCCCTGGTGGGCGTGGGGGCACCCTGGCGAATGAGATCCAGCCCCTAACTTCCAGGAGCTGACAGATAGCTTTGAGTGGGAGAGAAGCTGGTGGCCAGTGCTGGGGAAGCGGGGCTACCATACGTGAGAAGGACTGGCCCTCCTCTCAGCTCTCTCACTTCCTCATCCTGACCTTGATTGAGTACATTACCTAAAATGTTTGAGCCTCCATGCACTCATCTGCAGGAACAATAATCATAATAATATCTACTTGGCAGGATTATGACAAGGCCATCCAAAGTAGACATTCTAGGACCAAAGAGAAGCCACCCCCACCAGCTCATGTGAAAGGCAGGACTCTTGTGAGATTATTTGAGGTTTTGTGGGAGCCAACAGGTGGGCAAAAATAGGAAGAGCTTCAGAGGCCAGCCACAATGAGCTCTGTCTCTTGCTCAAGGTTCTGTTTCTCCTGAGCCATGATCTCCCTTTTCCTGCCTTCCACCCTCAGACCACTGCCTTTGAGACTGAACCAAGTCATGCATTGAGCTCTGGAAGAACTGCTCTTGTGTTGCATCAAAATTATCATTTGGCTGAAGTGCCCAGCCTCAGATGGAACTCTCTCTGGTTCTTTGGAGAGAGATCCTATTAGTCTAGTGAATTTTTAAAAGTCAGGAACAATCAGTCCTGGCCAGCTGATGGAAGGATACCCTTGAATTCAGAACTCTGCCCCTCGTCCAGGAAACTGAGGCTGGAGGGTTGGGGTTGCATGACCTGCTATCAGCAGGAGGGATTGTGGGTGGGTACAGATGTTTCCAGAAGGTAGGATGGGCAAGGCAGGCAGCCCTTAACATGTATGATACAGAAGGCCCTTAAATGTTCATTTCCTTTCCTGCACTTAAGGTATAAACAGCATGTCATGTGAGCATAGGGAGAGAGTGGCTGATTCTGCCTTGGGAGGAGGTCTAGGTGGGCAAGTCCAGACAGGGCAATGGGAACAGCATTCCAGGTAGAAGGAATGGCATGGAAAAGGCACTGTGGTGTAAAGTCCAGAGTGTGATTATGGTGGTGGTGTTAGCATGGGGGTGGGGGCTCCAGAGGGAGATGTCTGGGACTCATCCTACATGGACTGGGGAGACTGGAGGTGCAGTTTACACCCTGGAGGATCATGCTGGAGGCCAGTGTGCAGGAACTGGAAGGGGGCAAAGAAGGAAGGAGGGGCAAGAATGAGGCAGGAAATCATGGGGTCCTGCAGGTTGGAAGTGGTGAGGCCCTGTTGAACTAAGTCAAAAGCAGCGGGGATGGAGGGAAGGATGGGTGGGGAGGGGTTAGGAGACAGAGCTAAGCGCCTGGGCGTGGGGGTGGGGAGTGATGGGGAGAGGGTACACCCATACTTCTGACTTGGGGACCGGGTAGATAGTGTGGCTATTCCCGGAAGTGGGGAACATGGAAAGGGGAGTGGGCTGGAGGAAAGATGAGTGCTGTGAGGTCTTGCGGCATCTGAGGTCATCCTGGGGAAGGCAGGGGGACATGGGATACAGACTCTGGGGGCGTGTCTGGGAGATGCCAGTTTATAGCCAAGGGACAGGAGATCAATAGCACCTTGAGGGCTGGAGGAGAGTGATAAGGGTTTCAAACTGTTTGGATGGGGATGAAAGAGGCAGAGTGAGAGGATTAGAAGGGCTCTAATGGCCTGGCTAGGTGGGATGCCGGCACGAGTGGGAGCCTTCAGCATCCTGATGCAGCTGACACCATATCACCTTCCAAACAAGGCTCCATGGGACCCTGCCACCACTTTCCTGGAGGACCTGGGCCTCCCCCCCACCTTCTCCGAGCAGGAGCAAAGAGTCACTGGGGCAGCTCCTTCTGACACCCCAGCGCACATGTCCCTGAGCTTGAAGGTCTTGAGCTCTTGGCCCGCGAATGGCAGAGCTAGAGGCTGCAGGGTCTCATAACCCCCACCCCCCCCAAACCTGCAAGGGGCTGGGAGTGTGTCTGCAGAAGGGTGGGAGCTCTCGGGAATGCAGGGATAGGGAGGGAGGGACTTTCTGGGCCATCAGGGGGTCCTCAGTTCTATTAGGAGCAGTGGATTTTGCAGGGCAATGCAGAGAGTGGCTGGTCTCACCCACAGCTTCTTGACAAAAAAGGCAGAGATCATCTTAGAATTTAACGTGAAAGAAGGAAGGAAGGGTGCAGCCTGGCTTCCTAGGGGGCTCAGCTGGGAACTGGACTGGGCCCAGGCAACCTTCCCCACCCTCCAGAGGTCCCCATGACCCAGCCGCTGGCATGGGGGTGGTTTGGCCAGGAGTCCATCCACGTAACCAACATGGAGGTGGGACGGCAATACATTAACATTGAATGCCTACCACTCTGTTTGCTTTTACAACTCCTAACTTCCCATAAATCCAAGTCAGAATCAATCATCTTTTATGGAAGATATTAATGGCAATTCCATTATTTAAATCCAATCAATGCATTTTTATTTTTATTTTTTTGGTCTCTTTGTATTGAGGGGGAATAGTTTCTAGGGGGCTTGTAGGGGGAAAAAAAAGTCAAATGACCTGGCTCACATCTCAGGATCACAGTTAGATAACTGCTTAGGAAAAAGGGATTCAGTTTCTCTCCATTCATCTGACAGAGTAGAAAGGTTTTAATTCCACTGACCTAGGAAAAATAAAAATTCTTCTCTTGCGTTCACTGCACCCTGCCCAAGTGCTGTCAGGGACACTCAGCATCACTGTTTTTAAACTCAGAACTGAGCTGCGACCCACTGCTTTCCAATCAAATTTGATTTTTTTTTTAAAAAAAATTATGAACCCAACTCTTTCAGGAACTGGATTCAATGGCCTGAAAAATAGCTGAACAAGTAGGGGTGGCTTGTTCTCAGAGGTAAAAAGGCACAAAAATGAGACAGAAATCTAGAGGCCTAGGAGATGCCAAGGCCAACAGAACCGCTCCAGAACGTGTGTGTTTGCATGGATGACCGCGTCCAGGGGGCCTGGCCTGATTCCCAGCCTGCAAGCTCACTGAAAAGTGAAGGACTCTGTGAGGATCTGGACCCACCACCAGCTGAGGCAGGCTGGAGAAAGTCTGCTTAAGCTCTGGAGTAAGAAAGAAAGTGAAGTTGCTTAGTCGTGTCCAACTCTTGCAACCCCATGGACTGCAGCCTACCAGGCTCCTCTGTCCATGGGATTTTCCAGGCAAAGGTACCAGAGTGGGTTGCCATTTCCTTCACCAGGGGATCTTCCCAACCCAGGGATCAAACCTGAGTCTCCCACATTGAAGGCAGACGCTTTATCATCTGAGCCAGCAGGGAAGCTTCGTGTGACCAATGTAAAGAGGAATGTAACTAAGGGAACTACGCTTTCAACCCCCAACCAGGGACTTGGAGGGCAGGAGAACCCGCCTGAAAGCCAGTCTCTTCCTTCCCAGCGGACTCCTTCCCTCCTTCAGCATTTAATGTGGGTGGGTATCACCTCCTTCTGGAAGCTTCCCCAGTTCCCTGGCCAGATTCCATCCTTGCAATTTTCACTGTGTGGGGCTGATCCATTTGCACGCTCGCCCATCTTCCCTCTGCTTCTCTCCCTCACCTCCGTTCATTCAGTTCACTCAGCAGCCTCAGGGGTCCCCTCTGTTGTGCCGAAGGGGGAGGGGCTCTGCCACTACCAAGCCCCTGGCCTCCGGGAATGGAGCCTCATCTTGTGCATCACTGTGCAAGCAGTTCTCTCAAGACTTAGCGGGGGTATTCAACAGGGCAGGGTTCTGAGAACACTTCCTTGTGACAGGAGGTTTGAAGGACTTCTGATTTATCCAGCTGAGGAGGCATCTGGGTTCTAGCTGTTCTCTGTTTCCACTCAAAGCCAAACAAAGGAAAATGGGCTTTAGGTGCAGCAAGGGAGATTTAGGTCAGATAAAAAAAAGGTCTGCAGGAGCCAGCAGAGCAAGGACTCTGGGAGCTGATGGAATTTCCTGCCCTGGAGACCTGGGGGCAGGCTTTCGTGTGAGGGCTGAGCCATCCCCAGGGCTCACTGGAGGATGAGGCTCACCGGCAGGTCCCCGGGCTCTGCCTCCTTTGTGCGCATCTCTTAGCAGCCCCGAAGCTCCCGCTTACCGAGAACAAGAGGACCAATTACATGTGAGCGCACACCTAACAGCATCATTTCTTGAGAACTGTCGGAGGCTGTCCCTGGCTATCTGTCAGAGCCCACGGAAATGCCACGCTTTCTGCCTCGTGACAAAAGCCAAATTCTCTCACTCCTTTGACGGCCCTGGGCTAAGAACTCCCCCTCCCACTTCCTAAGCGAGAGCTCTGTTTTCTGTCACTCGGTCCACAACCTGCACGGAAAGTCTCGTCCTGATGGGGTTGGGGAGCCGGCCCAGAAGAGGGGGCTTCTGGGACCTCCCTGGTACAGCGGGTCTCAAGTTGGAGCTGCCAGAGGGAGAGGAGGTAGCAGCCATACAGAACAAGGGCCTGAATGCAAGGGAAGCACTCTTTGGGGATGAGCAAAAGGGAGATCTCTTAACATCAGTCACCGAGATCCCCTGGTGATTCCAATAGGAGGCCAAGGTCAGAGGCACCACCAAGCATGGAGGCAAATCTGTGACCCGCTTGTAGCAAATGGATGGGACCTCCTAGGTGTGGTTTCATGGAGGCAGCGCACCCTGCACCATTGCCTGCCCCCACTTGTTTGTCTTACGGTATCCTTTTAAGTCACTGTCTATCCTTTCTGAACTCAGTAAGGTGAAAACAAACAGAACAGAAAGCGTCCTGCTTTTCCCTGGCTGGGCCCTGGGCACAGCTCCTGCCCCACCTGACCTCCCAGGAGAGAGAGCTGCAGGCTCCCCTCCCCACCCACAGAAGCCAGGCCAGCACCCTCGGTTCTGGTGACACTGCAGTGGGGAACTGCAGCCAGTTCTGCCAAGAGTTCTCTGAGGCCTGTGGGGGCTGACGGAGAGGTCCACCAGAGCATCACTACGCCCAGGATGGTAGCTCTACCACCCCATTCGCCCACTTTGGCCTTTGAGACTCAGTTTACCTCTCTGGACAGGGGGACAAAAATGGTACCCACATCCGTCCACAGGGCTGTTGGGAAGATTTGAGGAGAAATAGACCTTGGCCTTTGGTCAACACTTGATATTCATCCTTGTTATTCCAGAGACTAAACCCTGATGAGCCAGGGGAGGGAATGGGGGGAGGGCTCCTCAGCAGGACATGGGCGGTGAGAGGGAGCCGTGTCTCCACGCTCGCATGTGCCCCTGCCAAGCTTGGTTCTAAATGGATTACTGTTTATTGGTGGCTTATCCCATCTCTCGGGTTATGAATTATTTACCAGATAATGACTTCATAATTGTTAATGACAGATGCCCCAAGGACAAGCTGTCACAAGTGCTAATTGTGGAGTCCCCGAAGCCCCCATGCGGCCGCAGCCAGAGTGTCACTCTTAGGTATGTTGCCTGATTGGCCCTCGGGGATCAGTTTTGAACCCACCTGCCTCGTGACACAGATAAAGAAACTGAGATCCGCAGAGGGGCAGGGAAGTGCTTCCTGGTTCCGAAGCTGGCCAGTGGCAGCCCTGGGTGGGGCAGGCCCCAGTGCCTGATGGTCAGGCGTCCACTGTCCGGGTTTGGGCCGATGGGGCAGCTGTGAGCTGAGCAGGAGTTCAAGTCCTCTGTGATGGGGGCTGGGGGATCCCCCACCAGCAGTGGGCAGGAGGGACCCCAGGATGTCTGCTGTTGCCTTGGAGAATCGGTTTATATCTCTAGTGGCTGACTGGGATCCCTGTGGGCTAAGGAGGGCCACCTCCCTGGGAACAGAAGTCCCATGCTGACTGGGTGTATCCAGCAAGCAAAGGCCACAGGGTGACCAACATGGGGGTGGGAGCAGGGGTGGACTATACTGTCCAACACCTTCGCTGAAGGTGCATTTGGTCCTGAAGAGAGTATGAATTAAGTCCCTGACTCAGCCAGGGTCCTGGCCCTTAGGCTAATAATAGCAAGTCCTTGCATTAAACTGTTTCATGAGTTAGTCTAGGTGTGGTACTGTTTAATCAGCTATTATCTATTACATGAACCCTGTGAGGTAGGTGATTTTCCTGATGGCTCAGGGGTAAAGAATCCACCTGCCAATGCAGAGACCCAGGTTTGATCCCTGGTTTGGGAAGATCCCCTGGAGAAGGAAATGGCAATTCACTCCAGTATTCTTGCCTGGGTCATCCCCTGGACAGAGGAGCCTGGTGGCTGCAGTCCATGGGGTGGCAAAGAGTCAGACACGACTTAGGACTAAACAACAACAAAACAAATCAGATATGTGTATTCATAATAAGGATTACAATCCTCAGGTGAAGAAACAGGCATGAGGAGGTTCAATAATGTGCTGAAGTCACACAGCTGGTGAGGGCAGGGCTGGGATTAGGATCCAGGCAGTCTGCTTCCACTGTCTGTGCACTTGACTGCTATACCACACTGCTTACTATTGTGAAAGTGAAAGTGGCTCAGTTGTCTGACTCTTTGCGACCCTATGGACTATACAGTCCATGGAATTCTCCAGGCCAGAATACTGGGGTGGGTAGCCCATCCCTTCTCCAGTGAATCTTCCCAACCCAGGAATCGAACTGGGTTTTCCTGCATTGTGGGTGGATTCTTTACCAACTGAGCTATCCCTAAATGAATGAACGAACGAATGAATGCTGTGAGGTCATTTTGAATATGGGACACGCTTTACCAAAAATGTTTTAAATGTTAAATTGAGAATACTGAGACCCTGTGTTTATGCAGGGTCCAGGGAACCTGTCTTTCTCTTGGACTGGGGACTGAGCTTGAAACAGCAGAAAGATGAACTCTGGCCTGGGGGTGCATGGTGTCCCCAGGGACAGTGGCCTTGGAAGTGTTGGTCAGTGCATGGCCTTCGCCGCTCTGAGGTGGGTGATGGGAGCTGCTCTGATGGGCGTGGCAGGATCCTGAGCCGGTGAGCAGGTTAAGAGAGTCTTCTGAGGGAGGCACACATGCCACTGACTCATCCTATAAATATTCCAGAGCCTTCTTTGGGTCAGGCTTTGAGGAGAGACCTAGGGACTGAGACCCAGTCCCCTGGCCCCAGGGGACTCCTAGCTGTCTCCCAGAGCAGACAAGAAAACAGTCAGGTGCCAGGTGAGAGGGTTCTGTGATGGAAGGGAGACAGAGGGGCTGAGGGACCCCAGAGGCCGTGTGAGTTGACCTCTTGTGATCAGTCCTTTTACAGCGTTAGCATGTGATCAGCTCCGAGCTCACAGTCTGGGGATGAGCCTTGAGCACACTGGACAGTGAAAGGACTGCCCTTGATCCAAGAAGAACCAAAGGGTGCCAGGGAGACGAACAGCATCAGGAAATCAGAGGAGAAGAGAAAATTTTTCCCAGGAGTGGGTGGCCTGGGAGCACTTTGCTGGGAGATAGGTAGGGATGGGAGGGGCTCTGCTGGGAGATGCAGGCTTAGCAGGACAAGTGCCTGGAGATGCGGTGCACAGAAGCAGGGTCAGTTAGGAGCACAAGTTCTGTCTGGATGGGAGCAGAGGCTGTGTGTGCGTGTGTACATGGGTTCCGGGGTGGATGTCATGGGAGGCGAGCTTGGCTATCTGGTACAGGGTCAGACTTCCTTTATCCGATTCCCAAAGCCAATAGTGCAGATCTGTGCTCACCTGTGCAAGGTGCAGAGCACTTTGAATGCATTTTAGGAAACCCTGAACTGGTGCTAAATAAATAATCACACTGTTTATTCTGGGTTGGAGAAGCAGGATGGCTCCTGTATGTGCTAATGGGAGGACGAGGCTCTCTGGCAGGCTGGCGGGGGCTGCCTTGGTCACACCCGTGAGCATGGGCATTGATCTGAGAAGGGATCCTGGATACACCCTCTCCCTGTCCTGACTTTTTCCCCATTTTCTGCACCTGCCTGTATACCTGGAGGAGGGGGGCCGGGTTAATTGTTACCTCCTGTGCTGTTACTAGGTTACTTTGTAAAAGCAGAAACATGCTTTTAATGATTTTTCGTTGTTGTTGCTACCTCACGGACCAGATGCTTTTATCTAAATGAGTTGCTACAAATCAAAAGACGGCCCGTGAGGGTTGCTAGGCTGCGTCTGTCTTACACAGGGAAGCTCCTGCTCTGTGAATGAGGCTTAAGTCTCCGCTATTCTTTTAGCAACCAGCTCCCTTACAAGGAAGGGCAAAAACACATCAGCAGCTGTAACGAGCGCGCCTCCGAGTGGCCTGGATGAGAGGACGCGGTGAGTGAGTGGAGTGGTCTCCAGCCAGGGGGGTAATTCCATTCACTGTTCAACTTGATGAAGGTGGGTGACGCCTGAGCCCTGGACAGTAGTCTTTCGGCTTCTTGCGTTACCATGGGTGGGATGACACTGAGGCCCAGAGGATGGTTATTTGATGCTGGATTGACACACAGTAGGTGGGCAAGTAATGTTTGTGGAAGACAGGCAGGTGCAGATTGACACTTGCTCAGGGCTCTTAGGTTTCAGTCGATGGAGTAGCAGTTCACGTGGAGATAAGAGCTCTGGATTAGGAATCAAGAGACAAGGACTCCAGTTCCTACTCTGCTTTGATTGGCTGTATGACTTCGAGCAAGACACCGACCTTCTCTGAGCCTCGGCCTGCTGCTCGGCATAAACAATGGCAACAATCATCACTCTCTGTCTACCTCCTAGGGTCTCCCTTATGACCAAGTAGATGAAATTATGTGAAAACACTTTGCAAACTGAAGGCAGTGGGCTGTGGGAAGAGTAGAATAAGTCATATGACCTTAGCCTTGGGTATTCTAATGAAGGGAGGCTCGGGAGCGGCTGCCCAGGGCACAGGGCTGCCAAAGAGTCTTGGGGTCAGGGAGGGCACAGGAAGCTTGGCTGCGACAGTGGTCTCTAACCAGTGCTCTGTGAGCCTTCAGCCGTGTTTCCATTGTCTGAGAGGGTGGCTCCTGGGGGCTTGGCATGGCACTCAATGCCCATCACGGCAGAGATCCAATTACCTTTCCAGCCACATCTCCCACCTCTTAGGTCACCTTTAGCACTTATGCTCTGGGCTCCCCTGTCCTTTTATACCTTCAGGCCTTTGCAGAAGCTGTTCCTATTGCCTGAAATGCTGCCTGCACTCACTCACACACAGACACAGACACACACACACACTTCCAGCTTGAAGCGTCCTCTTCTTGGAAGCCTGTGGTTTGACCAGAGTAAGTTAGCGGCTGAGTAGTCTCATCGCCTCAAACGTGAGCTCTGGGTCATGGACTTGGTCTCATATGATCACTGGTATATCCCCCATGCTGCAATAATACCTGGCATAGAGCAGGCACTCTTAAGAAACATTTGTTGACTGAATGAGTTCTTCCATTGCACATTGTGTAAGTTCCTGTCTATATTCCTCTTGTTGTATTTGTCACATGTTATATGAAAGTATTTATTGCTGGTCTCCCCACTGGACCGCCAGCTCCTTGAGGACAGGTTTTTGTCTGACCTCACTGGACCCTGTGCCTTGAACCATATACAGTGTGGCTCCCAGTGAGTGCTTCAGTGAATGAATGAATGGATGTTGGAATACCCATTTGTTTTACCACAGGCTGGGTATTCCTCCTACAGCCTCAATGCTTCTGGCTCTGTCTGTCATGTTGCAAGACACACTCACACAGACACACAGAATTTATGATTAGAAGATAAAAGCTGAAAAGTTCTGAGTGACCTGTGAATATACGAGACAGTCAATAAGAGAAGCCACAAATTCAGGAGCATCCTTCCATGGTTACTGGACAAACGTGTGCATGGTTCTCTCCCATAGCAGGACTCTGGCAGGGCCTACTACCAGTCTATTTGGCATTTTCCTGCAAATCAGTAAGAGGTGCCCTCCCTCTAAGCCCTCACAGTACACAATGAAGCTGGCAGAGTGCAGGCTGGGTGTCAACTCCCAGGCCCCCCCCAGCCAGGTGCCCTCCTGTAGGGCACAGACTCACAACTGTGAGTCATCAGCCCTGGTCTCTGGGGCAGGTGCAATGTAAGGAAGGAGACAGGTTGCCTGGAAAATCAAACTTGGCCACAAAAATAAACTCTGAGTTTTACAGATAAGCTATTTCTGGCCCAGGTGCCAAACGAGGTTTTGCAGCTGGAGTGAAAACTGCTGTGTGTGCCCCGCCCCATCCCTATTAGCTAAGGGGAACTGCACCCCTTGTGTGCATTCTGTTCCTCAACAACTCAGCTCCAGAAATGGGGTTTCCACTCCTGGGGCATTGCCTGCCTTTGGCTGATGATAGTCAATGGTTCAGCATGGGGCTGAGTCTCACAGGCCAAGGAGGGCAGACAAAGAGGGTGCAGCCACCATCCTGGGCACAGTGCTGCTCTGGTGGATGACCCTGTCAGTCCCCGGAGAACTCTAGGAAGAGCTCTAGGAAGACTGGCTGCAATTCCCACTGTGGGATCACCAGCATCAAACGTTCTAGCCTGGCACTTGTGGGTAGGGGAGGGCGTCTGCAATCCTCTTTCCTGGGAGGTCCAATGAGGCAGGAGCTGTGCCCAGGGCCCAGCCAGGGAAGAGCAGGAAGCTTTCTATTCTGTTTGTTTTCACCTCACTGAGTTCAGAAAGGATTGAAGGAGACTTACAAGGATACTGTAAGACAAACAAGTGTAGGGGCAGGCAATGGTGCAAGGCATGCTGCCTCCATGAAACTACATGTAGGAAGTCCCATGCATTTGCTACAAGTGGGTCACAGATTTGCCTCTGCGCTTAGTGGTGCCTCTGACCTTGGCCTTGTACTGGAATGGCCTGGGGTGTGTCACAAGAATATGAATGTCTGGGTCTCAGCCTGAGAAATTTTGGTCTAATTGACCTATTGTGCTGCCTGGATATCGGACCTGTAAAAATTTCCCTAGATGATTTTAATATGCCATTGGGTTTGAAAGCCATGGTTTAGACTTGCAAAAGGCAAACAAGGAGGTGATGTGTTACAACATGATCCAGTATGAGATACTACGATGAAGGCTCGGTAAAATATGTCTGTGCTGAAATCAGACACTTCTCCCAAAGGTCCTAGCCAAGGGGTCATGGTGACAGGATGGACATTGACTGCCACAAAATCCTAAATGTGGGCATATCCATATGCTCCATAGGAAAAAGGGTCTTGTGACAGCCTGTGTGTATTAGTCACTTAGTTGTGTCCAACTCTTTGTGACTCTGTGGACTGTAGCCCACCAGGCTCCTCTCTCCATGGAATTCTCCAGACAAGTCTACTGGAGTGGGAAGCCATGCCCTCCAGAAAGTTGCATGGGGCTTGTCAGGAGCTAGTGGTGGGTTTGGGATGAGAGCCCAGTGGTCTCTCCTTCCAGGGTCCCATCTAATACACTGTCTGTGAGGTCACTCTGTCCTGCAGTCTTGTGATCTCTGAACTGAATAACATCATCTGATGTCATAACAGGGAGATAAGAAAATGATCCCTGTCCTCTAGAAGCTCATGGTCCAGAAAGGAGGATGAGAGGCTCAAGGCAAAGGAGACAGAGGTTCACAGAGAGCTGAGGGAGAGGCGATGCTTCATAGCCGTGAGGTGGCTTCTCTTGGCCAGGCCGAGTCTGTGATGCAATCAGACAGGTGGGTAATGGATTCTCAGAACTACAAAGACGAGGTCAGGAACTTGGGACAGAGATGTTTCCTGAGAATCAAGCCCCGGGGACAGCCAAAGCAGAGACGGTAGGGGGGCCACTGAGAGACAGGAAAGCTGAGGAAAACGCAGCAGCCCAAACACCCTCGTTTACAGGCAGAAGGAAAGACGGTCTGGAGTGGCCAGAAAGACAGGGAGATACAGCCTGCCCAAGCTAAAGGTGGGAGGCTCCATTTCTCCATGAAACGAAAAGGACTCTGACTGAGGAGTCCAGGGTGGGCAGGAGGTCTTGAGGACAAGAGGGAAGGAAGGGATCAGCTGCAGGGACCAGGCCGGGAATGGGCCAGTGATGCATGAAGGATGCCCGGCCAGGGCTCAGGATTTGGCTAAGGCTCCACTGAAGGATCTGTGCCCCAGCCCGTTGGTTCAGGGTGGAAACCAAAAGGGGATGGATGAGTAAGGGAAGGAGGGAGGAGGGACTGGGGATCCATAGAAGAGAGGCTGTGCGGAGCAAGGGAGTGAAGGAAGGAGAGGATGCGTGTGGTCAGCAAGGGCACCTTTGGGATGGCTTTGCAAGGCGAAGCTGCTGTGAGTGCAAAAGTCCAGGGCGCAACATATGGTGTCCTCTCTGGAACAACTCCAGGTCTCGTTAGCCCTGGGGACATTTGCAATGTCCTCCCAGGATGCCGGGCTTACAGAGGGACTTGGGGCCTGGGTGGGCAGCACTGAGAGTCCCAGGATGGGGCCTGGGGATGCTACTCAGGGGCGTTCCTACCCCCTGATCGGCTCTGCCTAGGTGTCTATTAATGCCATTCTTGGCTCAACCCTCAGTCTTACACAAACTGGGTCCTTAGCTTGACCCTCAACTTGCCGCAGCCAGGATCACACACTGCAGTGCTGGCCTCAGATCTCCCTCCCGCTGGCTGGTTCTGGTACCATCCTCTTGGTTACACAGAGGATTCTCATCAAACCACTGCCAAGCAGAGAGCAGCCCTTCACGTTCTTTATCTGAGCAGACGCTGCTTTGTAGCAGGAAACACAGAGCAAAGCAATCTGATCCAGTTTCCACAGGAAGGTGATGGTTCTACCACTGGTCACCAAGGGGCCAAAGTGGGCCACGGAAACTTCCTGTCTTCTTGGGAACCAGTGGGAGTCCCGCATGTGAAGGAAATGGACAGCCCAGCACGGGGCCACTTGCTGAGGTGGTGCTCCAAGGAATGGTTATGACTGAGTGTACGGTGAATATTTATTGAAAGCCCAGCAGGCACTAGGTGGGATGGGGGAAGAGAACACAGAGAGAATCAATGTGATTCCCATCCTCCAGGGCTGGCCAGGTGGTGGGGAAGATCTCCAGGCATTCACAGTGGGTACAGAGATGTGAGGCCCACAAGGAGTGTATCCTATCAGATATGCCTGGTGAGGTCACCTTCAGTGCCCTCCCAGTCTTAAAATACGGGCTTCTCCAAGGCTGGGATGAATAAGAGCCGTGTGCAACAGAGGTGGGGAGGAGAAGACTCCCAGATAAGGGCCATCAGAACCATTGCCTGGGTCTCTCTGTCCCCTCTCTGCCACCCACACTCACCCTAGACCTTGAAGACATATTCTTGGAAGGCTGACTTCAGTGAAGAGCATCTCCTGAATCTTTTCTCAAACACTGAAAGCCGTGGTCACCAAATCCAAGCTTGTTGTTCTCGTTGTTTGGTCCTTAAGTTGTGTTGACTCTTTGTAATCCTGTGGACTGGAGCCCACCATGCTCCTCTGTCCATGACATTTTCCAGGCAAGAATACTGGAGTGGGTTGCCATTTCCTTCTCCGGGAGATCTTCCCAACCCAGACATTGAACTTGCGTCTCCTGCATTGGCAGGTGGGTCCTTTACCACTGCTCCAACAGGCTCAGTTTTCCGACTGAAGCTAGTTTTCCAACTCTCCTCTCTGGCCCGGCAGTTGCAGAAGCAAAGCGTTTCCTATTGTCCAGGATAAGTAGCCGGATAACTGTCCAGCCAGCTAGTGGTGCTCTGAGAACAGCTCTCAAGGTCAGGAGCCCATCTGCCCCCGCTGGCCACCCTTACTGGGGCGCTGGGTGGCAGCTGGATGCACTTGGATGTTTCTTCTGTTTCAGCAGCCGATTCAGGCCTGGCCTGGAGCCCCCTCCAGCTTCCTGCTGACTGCCATGGCTGCTGCACCCTGGGATCCCTTCTGTTTGTGAGGGCCCTGGGAGCGGAAGGCACCCCAGCCCCACTGCCTCTGAGTCCAGAGAGAAAGCTCTCTGACCAGTGGACAATGGGGACATGGAGGAAGCTGGCTGGTCTGCTGCCAAGGCCCCTGATGTGGAAGGAAGCTGGGGTTCAGGCTCCAGGCTGGCCCCAGGCAGAGGCCCTAAGGCTCTTGGTCAGTGGGCACCAGGGCGTGGTCCTGTGGAGAGCACACACCTGAGCTCCCCAGCACCAGGCCCCAGGAGTGATGCTGGGTGACACTGGCCCCTGGACCTCTAAAGGCTCGAGTGTCATTGAGACGTGCTAGCCTAGGCCATTCAGCCTCAACAGGCCTGAATCCCACTGCCTGTGCCCCCAGCTCCCACCTTCATTATTCTGGGAACCGCCCCACCCCCACCCAAACTCCCCCGACTGCTTGGTCTTCACCATCTAGGTTGGAGGCTCCTGAATCAAAACTTTAAGCCTGAGCTCTATAAGTTTAATCCAAGAAAATAATCAAATGACTATGTAAAGACACATACGCAAAAATGTTTGTTGTAGTGTTATTGGTAAGAGCGATGTATCAAAAATGCACTAAATTTCCATTATTAAGGCAATGGTTAAATAAGCTGTGGGGCTTTCCCTGGTGGCTCAGATGGTGAAGAATCTGCCTGTAATGTGGGAGACCCCGGTTTGATCCCTGGGTCAGAAAGATGTGCTGGAGAAGGGAATGGCTACCCATTCCAGTTTTCTTGCCTGGAGAATCCCATGGACAGAGAAGCCTGGTGGGCTACAATCCATGGGGTCACAAAGAGTTGGACACGACTGAGCAAATAACACACATACAAGTAAACTTTATAGCTTATTATAGCCATATGATATGAAGCCTTTACAAATGCCAGAGGGACTTCCCAGGTGGTCCAGCGGTTGGAACTCCATTCTTCCAATGCAGGGGATGCAGGTTTGATCCCTGGTCAGGGAACTAGAATCCCACATGCCTCAGGGCGTGGCCCCCCAAAAAAAGATGTTATAGAATTGTATTTAGTGGCTTGGAAAGGTACCTGGGACAGACTGTGAAGTAGACATAATAAGTTACCAAGTAGTACACACCATGCGACCTCATCTGTGTGTGTACATGTGTGTGTGTTCCCTCTATGTAAAGGAAAACAGCCAGGAAAGGGACACTGAAATGGTTATTTCTCAGGACTACGGTTATAAATAATTTATATAATTTTAGGTGCTATCTTTAAAAATATTTTTACAATGAGCAAATACTATAATATTGTTTATTTTAATATTAACAATATCAATACTATTTTAATGAAACTTAACAATACTATTTTAATAACAAGAGAAAGTTAAATTATAAAGGAAGAATTACAATTTTTGAGGAGCTTAAGAGTCATGTAGCTGCTGGCTGCCCCCAGACCCAAATTCCTACAGGGCCAGAGCCCCAAGTGAGTGATCAAGAGTGCCAGTCATGCTTGTGCATTGATTCCAGAAGGGTGGGGCCCCGGAGGGCTAAGCTTGGCTCTGGGTACCAGTGAATCTCAGGTCTGTGGTAAAAATCTCATGAACAATATGGCAAGAGGACCAGCTACACCTATTATACCTCACTTCCCTGAAGTAATCACTGTCAGAGAAAAGTCTTTCTGACTTTTAGGTGAGCTGACCTACCTTGCACCGTCCGTCTCTGGCAAGCTCAGGATTCGTCCCCAGGATGCAAAATCCTCGATGGCCACCAACACTTAGCACAACGTGAGCATCACCAGGAGGCCAGGCCGTCTAAAAAGAGACAAGAGAAGAGTGAGGGTGCGGTGGGGAAAAGATAGCATCTTTTTTGAAAAGCTCTTTTTGGAATTCCAGCATCTTAGGTGGTCCCCACCCTAAATGGGAGCTTGTCCCTACCTTGGATTTTCTGGTGTGGATGACCACGCACAGGCCATGCCCAAACTCTGCCCTGGCCACCAAAATAAGGGGGTCTGAGTGGGTAGCAGAGAACCCCAGGGGGCAGATACGAGATCTCAGTTCCCCACTCCCCAATGCACAAAGCTCTAATCCCCACAGCAAAGCCATAATCACTCAATAACAATGAGAATCATGGCGTTCCTTTCCATCTAATCCAAACCAAGAAATTCCAGAGATGGGAAAAAATAAAAAATGTACATCTTTAATTTAATGCTGAAAAGAGAACAGGACACAGACTTGAGAATCACCAAAACATACCATTACTTTTAGACAATAGACTAGAAGACCTTGAGGACGCAAACGATGGGTTCCCGGAAGAGAAGGTTTTTATGAAATAGATAGATTAATACCTCATAGAAAGAGACTATCTATTAAGGGGAGCCAGGGTATTCCTAGTTTCCTCTTTCAAATATAATATATGTGAATACCATCTTCACGACAGGCAACATCACCCTCCACTGCAATAAATGCACAACTGTCATTACTGGGGATCAATATATTTTTCTAAATTGAATATATCATTATCAATTGATTTTCCCTTTTCCTCTTAGCACTCCAGAGTCCTGGCTAGCTGGGCAAAGCTTTAATGTGATATGAAGGATGTGGACAGGTAAATAAGTTATTGTAAACTAATTTCATCTTACGATGCGCTTCGCTCCAATGACACAATGGGTCTTTCTCTGAGCCTCTCACCTTAAGCTTTTTCAGCTGCTGTGGACAGACATGTGGGCCATATTGAATAGCCACTTTAAAGCTGAAAGTGGCAAAAATAGTATTTTTTCTAAGGATAGTGTGTTCCCTTTATGATTAAGAAATAACCTCTGTAGGGAAGCAAAGTAAGCCAAGGTCACCATTAAACTCTGACATGGAGCCAAAGCCGTGAACACATTTCCTCTACCAAGCTTCCGTGAAGCTCACGGTTAAATCGAACACTTTGGCCACAAAGTATGGACAGTACTGGTGACAACAAACGATCGATGTATTTCTGGGAAAGATCGTTGGCAGATATGTGTTGGGGAAGAGAGAGGACTAGGGGACAGCGGTCAGTCCATTTTAAGATCCTTGAGGATCTCATTCATTTATTTACCCATTCATTCATTCAGTACATAATGGAGTCCCTGTTATGCGTCAGGCAGTGTCTAGGCACTAGGAATACAAAGAAACAGAAGAAAAAAATCCTGTCCTCCTGGAGCTCATCTTCTAGTGGATGGAAACACAGAATAAGCAATAAGCTTAAGAAATAAGTACAAATTGTACAGTAAATTAGAAGGCAGTCAGGACTATCTGTTAGAGAAGAAGTGGAGCAAGAGATGAGTGCAGGGTGTGGTACAGATTAGAGAGGGTGGTTGGGGCAACAGGCCCCGTGAGAGTATGACATTTGAGCATGCTGGAAAGTGACGCAGCTATGGGCCGTGCAGGTGTCCAGGGAAGGGGAGCATTCAGAGCAGAGGAAGAATCAGTGACTCGTGTTCCTGGATCTGCAAGGACCCTCCACTGTGGCTGGACATGGGACAGCCACATAGGACATTAAGCTGGAAAGGTGAGAATTCAGTTTGTGTGGGGCCTTGCAGGCCACTGGAAGAGTGGGGGCGGTTTAGTTGCTAAGTCGTGTCTGACTCTTGCGACCCCATGGACTGTAACCTGCCAGGCTCTTCTGTCCATGGGATTTCCTAGGCAAGAATACCGGAACGGGTTGCCACTTTCTTCTGCAGAGGATCTTCCCCACCCAGGCATCGAAGTCACATCTCCTGCATTGGCAGGTGGATTCTTTACTGCTGAGCCACTGTAAAGCCTACTAACCGAAAACCCAAGACGCTGGCCACCAAGCTTTAGAAAGAGCTCTCACTCTTGACACAAACTCTTGGTTGCCAATGTCAGGTTAATTGGCTTCCCTTCTCTCCATCTCAGACGGCTCGACTCTCTGGGCTGTGCCAGATGGATACGGCAGACAGGAGCTGAGGGGCAGTTCAAGGGGCGAGCCAGCAGGGCTGTCTACACTGTTCTGTGACAATGGCCTCTTCCTTCCTCCTTTGTGGTCCCCAGAGGCCAACTTCTAGAGGAGATAACTGAAATAAAGTTCTGAACAAAAATAAACCACATGCAGAGTGGAGTTCTCTGGCACTGTTCCCTAATGTGCTTCTGAAAAGATCCTAGCATGAGCTGACGTTAGACATCACAGGCTGTGCTGGGTATTTCTTCTGTCCGCTCCTCCAGGTCAGCTCCCCATCCATTTCTGTGTCGTGGGAGACTCACCCAGTCAGCATGGAGAGCATCTCTCCAGCTCTGAGACCCTGGGACTTCCAGTTATGTTCAGCCAGTGCAGACACCAGCAGGAGACCCGGGGTTGGGGTGGCCTGGGTGTTTATTTGCCCTCTCTCCTTCTTCTTTGCAGAGTCTTCATGAGACGGCTGGGACCTTCTGCTGAAGGTCATGGCTGGTGGCTGGTGCTGAGGAGGACACAGCTCTCTCTGCCTTCCAGTAACAGCTCCCTCCCCTTGCCCTGATTATGAGCCCTGGGGTATTGCCCTGTTTTATGCCCTCTTCCCACTGTGTTTACACCTTTGTGAATAGCCCTTTCATTGAACTCTCTTCAGATTACACATTTGGATGTGTCTGTTTCCTGTCAAGACCCTAATGAATACATTCTCAGAGACAGTTAGAAGCAAGGCTGTGGAAATCAGACATCTGAATTAGAATTCTAACATGGCCCTTAGTTTTGTGACACTGACTAAATTATTTAATTTCTATGAACTTTCATTTCTCTTTATTAATGTATCAGAGAAACTGGTACATAATTATCATCCACAGCAAAAGCATCAGCATCTCACTATTGCCATCACCTGCTCACAGTCCCAGGGCAAGTCACACCTCCGTCATGACATCTCTGCCCACCCCGACCAGAGGCCCCTCCCTTGAGGGGTTTCTAGCTGTTCTCGGCTCATATTTAGCATTAGTTGATGTCTCAGTAATTTCATCTCTTAACTCTTCTAGCTCTTCTTTCTCCCACCCAACCACTAATTCTTGCATCCTGAGCATCCTGAGAACAGACATTATCTTAATGTCTGAATCTCTGGCCCACAGCACCCATCACATGGGGGTATGTATAGACCCTTCATTATGCACTATGTTTTCTTCTTAGAAAGCCTGTAAGTTCCATCCATCTACCTAAACATATTCTACTCTAATGAGATGCATGGTACTTAAAATGATTTTAAAATAAATGACTAGAAACCGATTTCTAGTAACAATATAATTCCCAAGATAACACTGTAAAATCTTCAGTTTCCAAAGATCATGGCCTGGGGAAATGAATCTCAGGAAAGAAACTAGGAATTCCAAGGAAGCAGGTATGAATTTTCATCCCTGAGGGAGATGAAGGTTCAACCTCTGGACTTGATTTCTGACCTCTCTGGTCAAACCAACCTTTTCTCTCCCACTAATCTCATCCTCAAAGGACAGCTTCCAGGCCTATGGAAAAGAAAATTTAAAAAGCCAAAGGATGAGGGACTTTTTTAACTTAAGTTTTAAAAATAAGTAATAAGTCAATGTCTGTGAAATTGGTCTTAAGTCCTTCACCTTCTCAAGGCCCTTGCTGCTGCTGCTAAGTCACTTCAATCATTTCTGACTCTGTGCACCCCACCAGGGTCCCCCATCCCTGGGATTCTTCAGGCAAGATCACTGGAGTGGGTTGCCATTTCCTTCTCCAATGCATGAAAGTGAAAAGTGAAAGTGAAGTCGCTCAGTCATGTCCGACTCTTTGCAACCCCATGGACTGCAGCCCACCAGGCTCCTCCACCCATGGGATTTCCCAGGCAAGAGTACTGGCGTGGGTTGCCATTGCCTTCTCTGCTCAAGGCCCTTATGAGATGCTGATTGAGTTTGACAGAGCATAAAGGCCAATATAAAACCAAGACCCATGGATGGGCTGTTTGGGTTACATAACTGTCTAAATGCTGGGAGATCCTCAAAATTAAACTCAGAGATATTTTTGAGACCCATTCTAACTCTAAGTCTATAAATAAAGATGGTTTCTGACATGAACCAAATTGATAGCCAAGAGAATAATAAACAAAGGCCCCAGGATTTCATTTTTACTTCCCTATAAAAGATACCAATTTTTGGGGGGAGAGAAGCTGCCTTAAGAGAGGAGAAACCAATTAGGGAGGCTCCCATTTGATACAGGATCAGAGACCAGCTCTGCCTGGGTCTTGACCACGCTACCCAATTACAACTCCAGTGTCCAGGCAGCTCACCACCCCTCAGCCAACTGGGAAACAAGGATTCTTCCTTAGAAGGAAAAGAGCAAAGTAACCGGAGGCTGTAAACTAGAGCAAGAAAACCAGCTCCCACACCCACCCTCCCATCAGTCCTGGAGAAGGACCCTTGGGCACCCCTGGCACAGGCTTGGATGGCGGCTCTGAATGTATCCTGCAAGGGGAACACTCATTCACATTCTCCTGCATTTGAGAAGAGAGAAAAATAGGCCATCCATTAATAATATCAACCATGGCTCACCAAAGCTTGCAGGCGTGTTGCCAATCTCCAAATAAACACTCTCTCTGAGTGTTTATCTATCAGGTTCTCAACAGTTTATGGACTGAGGGGTCTGGAAGGCACTGCTTTTTCAAGGAGAGAATTAAGATGCAAAGATGTAGCACAATGTGGAGGCTTCTTGTTGCCATTAAGGGCCAGAATTGGCCACTGATGAGACCCATTGCATATTCCCCACGATGGGGATGTATTGCCTGGCGAGTTATTCTGTGGGCACATATTCTTCAAAGAAAGACAGGATCTTCAGAGGCCATGACTCCTCACCGAAGGATAATAACAATATTTTCATAACATTTGACATTTACAATGTCTAGCTGTTCACAGTTTATCGTGTACATTTTAATAAGCTTATGAAAACGTTACTATTAGTATTCCCATTTTATAGATGAGGAAGCTGAGGCTCATGGAAAATAAGAATCCTCTAAAGTCACATAGCAAGTGGAAGCAGGAGGGAGCTAGAACTGGAGCTCTAGGTTTGTCCTCCCACCCTACGTCTTTGTTCTGAATTTCAGCCCACTTGTTCCTTGGACCCCAGTCAATGAGGAGCCTAGAGTTGTTTTGTGTTTTCTCTGAAGTCATCACCCTGGGCTGAAAAAAGCACCGGTGTCAATGGACATCACATTCCAATCAGGTCCTGGTGAGCCCAAACCAACCCCATGACCCAACTGGCCTCTCCCCCGATCCCTGTTGCCAGTTTGTCAGCCAATCCCAGATG
Source organism: Budorcas taxicolor (assembly GCF_023091745.1). Classification (NCBI taxonomy): domain Eukaryota; kingdom Metazoa; phylum Chordata; class Mammalia; order Artiodactyla; family Bovidae; genus Budorcas; species Budorcas taxicolor. The sequence continues at coordinate 134,942,730 of NC_068920.1, forward strand.
CTTCGAGGTGGTCAGGTTCCCAAGTGACCCCCCTCACCCTACACAGACCCTTCCCACAGCAGAGAGATCACAGACGTGTCCCCTCCTCCGCCCCCATCCCAGTCAATAGGAAGGTAGCTCATCCGGATTCTTGCTACTATTAACTCAGAGTTTCTCAACCTTTTTCATTGTCAGCCTCCCCCATCCCAAGAGGAAATTTAAATTCTTTCCTATGAGAGAAATTCCATTTTGAGGAGGCGGATGCTGTTGGGCAGAGTGGAGTTTGGTAGCTCACAGCCACTGCATGGAGGTTTCCTTGCAGCTTTGCCTCCAGCAGTCAGTCCCCCCCCAGCCCACCTGATACTGCACCGTCCCCCACACTCGCTACTGCCAGACCCTCATCTCAGGGCCTGGCACCGCCACTTGCCCTGTCACTGCTCAGAACAGTTCTCTCCAGTCTCCATCATGGCTACCTGGGGTGAGGCCTTCCCTTCTCACACCTGGATCACAGCCACAGCACCCCCCCTCTTACCCCCCACAACATGGCTCTGCTGCTGCCAGAGGGACTGTGCTCAACCCCAAACAGGTCACATTCCTCCCCGGCCAGCAGCCCTCCATGGCAGGGGCCCTGGAGAACCCAGGCCAGTCTGGACTCTTCCCAGTGTCCTGCCGTGTCCAGCCTCGTGTCCTCGATGGCATCAGCTCTCCTCCACCACTGTGACCAGACCTACACCTGCTCCTCCTTCCTGGCCCTCCTCCTCCTGCCTTCATTCACCGTTTCTGCTGAAAACTCCTCTGCAGTAGGTCTTTTGCACTCTTGAAGAACAGACCCTCCTGGAGTGAATTACTGGGAATGTTAGATAAGAACTCGGTGTCACCAATGGAGGCTTCTCAGCAGCCCCTCTTCTGTCCCGCTTGGCTGGCTTGGGCAAGGAGAATGGGGAGATGGGGAAAACGGGGTGCCCAGGCACTGACTGGGTTTGAAGTCTTGCTACAACAGGGCTCGCCAGAAACCCAGACTGAAACGATTCAGTAAAAGAAAGTTGCAAATCAACTGCTCCCACACGAACTACTTTCTTGTTGCATGGCCGACTCACTTCAACTAACTAGGACTCCCTGAGTCAGCGCCACCACTCAGAGTCCTGCACAAGTTAACAGAGGTCTTCCTGTGCCTGGATCCAGGGCCAGGATGACCGTGCAATTCCGGAGGGCTGCGGAGAGAAGGGCAGAGACGCCAGCAAACCTGTTCCACTGACTGGCCCGCGTTGGCGGGAAGCTGCGGCCAGAATGTGTGGCACCTGGCACGTAGTAGATGCTCAGTAAGGCTCTGCTGAAGGAGGGAGAATGCTTCCAAGACTCCACTCATTTTCTACAATTTCACTTCGAACATCTGGACGTTCACACCACAGCTTCATGATTGGAATACAAACCAGTTTGAGAAAAAAAATCAGACGTGGCTTCCAGATTTCACTCTTATAAACCAGGCCTGCATCCTCCCTTTAAATTGCAATAATTCTTTCCCAGATGTTGCTTCTCCTTCAGACCCATAAATTGAAGCTTTTCATGATGACGCTTCACATTTGCCTGGTGCCATGGGCTTGGTGGAGTGTTTTCTGCATCTTCTCTCCCTCATTAGACGGCCACACAGACCCCATGGGAGGCAGGGCAGGGGCTGGCATCCTAATTCAGAGACAGGAGGGCCAGCTGCTGGTGTTGCTGAGCCGGATTGTGGTGCGAATGGGTGTTTCCCTCCTTCTTGGTGCTGAGGGATGGGGTTCTCTCCTCTCCAGCTCTGTCCAGGTGGCCAGGTGGGTGGATCAACTGTGGAGGCTCCACCTGTGTGACCCTGCTGCCCACTGAGAACTCTGACCCAAATGTGAACAAGGCTCTTCCTTTGGTTCCCCCTGCACTCCCGGGGCCAGGCTGTAACATTTGAACAAGACTTATCTCGACTCTTGGGGAGTAAAACAGAATTATAGGCCAGGAGGGGGTTGAGAGCAGGGGAAAGAGGAAGTAGAATTCGGCCTGATAAGCTGCTCCCCCCTGCCTCCCAAGCTGTTTTCCAGGAGGGTCCATCCTGGCTATGTGGGGCAACCCCCATCTTAGCACCAACCACACTGGAATTCACATCGAAGGAAGAACCCACCTCAAGTCTGGACCCTCAGTAGAGCCCAGAGAGACTGGGATTTCCCCCTTCCCTCCCACCTTCTCTGTTCCAGTTTCTTCTCTGAGGCTTGTCCCTTTCATGGTGGTAGACTCTGGGGCTGGCTGCTTCAATGCTTCATGGGAGCCTTTGACCTGTGTTCAAGGCACTCAAGTCACCACCACATCAGCCCTCTGTCACGCCCACAGCTGTACACGTTGGGGGCGGGGGAGACAGCATGAGAACAGGACACAACGGCCAAGGAAGCTCACGGGTCCAGCGTCTGCTCACTGCCAGGGTCTGGACTGAGTCTGTCCTGGCCGACACCACGGCTGCCAGGGTCGAGGTCACTCAGCATCTGCTGACCCTTTGGGTCTTGGCCTCTTGACAGCTTTAGAGAGAAGGGATGGGGAAAAGCAGCTCCACAGAGCAAGACAAGGTGAGCTTTCAGACTCGGTGCGTTTTGATTTCCTGGTGGAGTTGCAGAGAGGTTCTGGAGCCCCTTCTCCCGGGACCGAACCCCGCAGCCTAACTCATAGCCTATAAGGCACAATCCAAGCCTCACCTTGGATTTTCATCTTAGACCCTGACACACCTGGTTCAGGGTTGGCCCAGCCTGTGGGGTGGTCGAAAGCATGGGATATTTATAGTCTGAGAGACCTGGGTCTAAATCTCTAATTAGACCTGCGTCTAAACGGCAGACTGTCCACCCTACTCCCACACTCTGACCCAATCTCCTCCCTGTCCAAAGGGGATGACGTTATTGAACATCTGTGGTTGTTCTGAGAGTTAAATATTTGGGTGTAAGGAAGGCACTTGGCATAGCCCATGGCACAGATTAACTGGTGGCTCTAACATTGTTATTACCATGCCTGCCAACTAAAGCACAGACTAGGTATGGCTGGAACACCTACCTCACCCAGGGGGAGGTGGTGCATTTCTTCCCATCACCTCTCCGCGGAGGTGAGCACGCAGAGGACAAATGGATGGGGAGGGATCTTCCTTAGGAGCTAGTGGATCAATGGGCTGACCACGTATGTAGTTTTCCTGGGTGTATCTGACGCCGGTCAGCTCCCACTTCCCTCTCCCTTCACTGCATCTCCCTGAATTTCCTCCAGGACACTTTCAGCCCTTACCAGCCCCTCATCCTCCTCCCCAGCAACTACTAGACGCCAAGCCTGAGGACAGACGCCTTCATGACTTCAACCCCTACTTGTTCCACTTCTTCTCTGAATCTAAGCCATAGGGCCAGTGGCTGAAAACCCCTTCCCAGCCCCAAGTGGATCTGAGAGGCGTCATTTCCTCACTGAGCAGAAAATGATTTTATTTGAGTAGACCTGAGCCTTGTTTCTCTACTCTCAGAGAGAAAAAAAAAATTGTGAAAGAAAAGTCTTTGGAGATTACAGTACTTTTTATCCAGTTATGATGAGTTATCCATTTAAAAATAAACCACAGACAGGCAAGTTTCTCCATACCCAGGCAGAAAGCAGTCATTACCAGGAATTTCTCTAAGTTCTCTGCTTTTCTTGGCCAATATAGAAACAGCCTAGGAACTGAAAATAGAAGTAGAAGCTAATTCTGTTTTCCTGATCTCTACCAAAGTGTGACGGCAAGTGGCTTGATCGCACCAGAGGTTCACGTTCCATCTGAAAAAACAAGGAACAATGGCTCACCACACTCATGGCACTTCTGCAACCTATGAGTCCGGCCAGAGCCCACAGCCATTAGTACAAATGCACCAAATCGCTGGGCCACAGCCTGGCATGGCTTGATGTCCAGATATGGGCAGGAAACCAAAGCTAAGAGCTAGTGTGTGACAAGCTGAAGGTTTCACAGCTGATTAGCAAGAGAGCTGGGGAAACAACGTTGGCTTGTAAACTCCCTGGCCGCTGCTCTTTTTTTCCCCACCCAGTCATCTCTCCACAGTTTAACTGTAACTGAAGCTGCCAGGAAAGTCCCCTAGAAAGGTTAAACAGCTTATCCCAACCCAGTCTTCCTTCCTGCAGAAAGTCCCCCACCCCTGTCCTTGCTCTCCAGCGAGCAGTAAATCAAACATTCCCTGCTGCATTAGTTTTCAAGCTTGATGTTTCTAAATCCAAAGACATCTATAAATAACACATACTCATTTATATGTACATTTAAAAGATTAAAAAAAAATGTAACAAAGATACCTGTAGATTCTTCTGAATACTAATGGGCTACTTAAAACACAGTGGAAGCAAATGGCTGATGAGCACAGGTAACCTCATACCTGAATTTCCCTCCACCCCATCTCGGGCCTGTACCCAACCGGGGAGCCTCTGTTCTGAGCCCACTCCATTCACTGCTTTTCTCCCACGGTCACATTTAGCCATCTGCTGCTTCTATTATATGTGGGACTGTGTTTTTTTTTTTCCCCTCTTCAGTTTTATACGAAACATTTAGCAATGAAGTAGCAAATAAAAATACTACATATCATCTAGAATTCATAGGAAATTGTGGTTGGCTTTAATGCATCTAAAGGTTGATAAAAAGAAACACATAGATGCTTCTTAAGACTTGTTTATATTTTATTCCACATTACACACATCTCACTCCATTGAGAAAATATAGAAATTGATGTGGTTCTCTCTGTCACAAGCTGGCATGGCAAGGATTACCGCGTCTAGGGAACACTTTTCCCTTGGAACGCAGCACACTCGCCTTTGCAATTACCCCAGCAGACAGAAATGGTGCAAAAAACCCATCAGGGCTCACATCAGCCTTTGGAAGGAAAGGTTTCTGTATTTTTTCCCCTAAAAGGTACACTCTTAGTGTTGTCTGGCTACCCCATCTTCTGCCCTGCTGGGCACCTCTGGTCTTCACTCCTGACTGAGGATGTGACTGGAGCACCACCACCTCTCGGACAGACGCTCAGGTCAGCAAGGAGCTGGCAGACTCGGTGTCTGCTCCATCACTCGCCAACGTGCAGAAGCAGGGGAGGTCCCAGGGCTGCAGACGGTGAGGGCTAAGTTAACTCTGCTGGTGGGGCTGAAGGCGGTCAGAGGAGGGAGAATTCCTGGGGTACAGGAAGCTCCTTGCCAAGCATGCCTAAAAGATCAACCTGAAGACATTCAGAAGGACAAGCATCTTAGTTTGAGTTCCCCTCCAAAGTGGCCCTTTAAACAGCAATTTGGATGCGAGTAGGGTTGTTTTTCTTTAAGTTGATCCAAGCAATCACCATGAGGAAGTAGGAATGTGAGGTAGGAGATGGGGAAAAGTCAGTTGAGGAAGCATCAACCAGTTTCCGCCTGGGCAGTTGGGGCTCATTCCTACTGAGGATGCTCCAAGAGGCTGGGGAGAACCCATCTCAAAGTTGTCCTCCCAAGAGACATAGGAGGAAGCTGCAGTGTTTATTCATCATCTCCCACCTCTCACTGGCTGACAAGTGCTTTTAAAAAAAAAAATTAATTTATTTTAATTGGAGGCTAATATACAGTATTGTGTGGGTTTTGCCATACATCAACATGAATCAGCCACGGGTACACATGTGTCCCCCATCCTGAGCCCCCCTCCCACCTTCCTCCCCACCCCATTCCTCAGGGTTGTCCCAGCGCACCGGCTTTGAGTGCCCTGTTTCATTCATCAAACCCGGACTGGTGATCTTTTCCACATATGGTAAAACACACGTTTCAATGCTATTCTCTCAAATCATCCCACCCTTGCCATCTCCCACAGAGTCCAAAAGTCTGTTCTTTAAATCTATGTCTCTTTTGCTGTCTCACATATAGGGTCACTGTGACCATCTTTCTAAATTCCATATGTATGCACTAATATGCTGTATTGGTGTTTTTCTCTGACTTACTTCACCTTGTATAATAGGCTCCAGTTTCATCCACCTCATTAGAATGGATTCAAATGCATTCTTTTTAATAGCTGAGTGATATTGACAAGTGCTTTTGAGACATCACTCCCCGAAGACTTGCAGCCTGCCCCATGAATGGGCTGGGCACCCCCACACAGAGAGAGGCAGGAAGCAGGAACTGTCAACAGGTGATCCCCAGGGTGGGGAATGCGCTGGGCACTAACAACCTCTCTTAGGGCAAGTAAGCGGGAGTGCTCGTCAGCTCCCGAGGGCTGCAGGTGACTGCAGCCCCAGCACCTTGCCTCGGGCCCTGGAACTTCCCCTTCTGAGTGAGAGGGAGACACACATTGCTCGCCACCATAGGAGACCTTGAGTTTGCTCATCCCCACAGCCCATGCCCTGTCAAATGTGTTTGTAATGGGATCATCTGCTATCTGTCGGCTGCGCAGCAACCATGTATGAAAAATAGCATCGAAGAGCAAATTAAGTGATCTGTCTGCAAGCAGCCTGTTTAGACGAGGAAGGGCTGCCGTTGACAAATCTATTAAAATTATACATAAATTATCTAAGAGCACATAGATTCATGCTCAGAATGAGGACATCGATTATGGGCATTTAAAATACAACCTGGATGAAATCATCTTGTCTCACTTGAATGGGGTAATAACAATTAAGAGAAGAGGGAGAAATAAATTATATCCATCACTTTCCTGATTAAAAAGAAAAGTTCAGAATTTTCATTTTTCAGGAGGATGATGCTTTGAAACATGAAGATTCTGGGTGCTGCCAGTTTAAAGAACAGAGGGCTCCAGCGAGGCATCTGTGTGCTCAGTCACGCAGTTGTGTCTGACTCGGTGTGACCCCCATCGACTGTAGCCCGCCAGGCTCCTCAGTCCCTGGAATTTTTCAGGCAAGAATACTGGAGTGGGTTGCCATTTCCTCCTCCAGGGGATCTTCCCAACCCAGGGATTGAACCTGTGTCTCCTGCATTGGCAGGCAGATTCTTTACCACTGAGTCACTGGGGAAGCCCGAGAGGGCTCTGGGTGCTCTCCAAACAGGAAGGGGGAGGGTTAGGGGGCCTAGGTGTGCCTCTCTTGGGAACTAGAACCCAGACAAGGCTTTGAGGCAAGTGGTTTACTTGGAGAGTGAGGCCAGAAAGCTCAGGCCGGTGAGTGGGGAACGGAGACAGGTAAGTGAAGGAAGCCAACAGAGGTTGCCCAAGATAAGCAGGATGCCACTGGGGGCACCTGGGCCAGTGTCCCCGGGGACCTCTGGGAGGAAGGAGAAGGACACGTCTTAGAGTTACCCCACCCAGGGTATGAGGAGGCTGGAGCTTCTGCCGCCAACTCCCAGTTCTCATCGGCTGAGAGCTCTCGTCAGCGAATTCACTCCCAGGCACTTCAGGTCTGTCCCTCAAGGCCAGCAAAGGCTCAGGGGGCAGCAGGCTAGGGAGGACTGGGAAAATAAGCCTCCAACATGTGCAACTGTGCTGGAAACTCATAACCTCTGATTACTTGGATGGAATTCAATTTGCCACTTTCAAAAGTCTAACAAAAACAGACCCCCCCACTTTCATGTAATCACTGAATAATATTATAATCATTCTGCATGGAAATTGCATTATTTCCCTGATGGAAGCCTAGGCTTTGAACCTCTCAGGGCTTCACCCACTACATTACTTTTCAGAATATGAAGTAGCAGGTTCCAATTATCTGAAAAAAAAAAAAAAAAAGTTTAAAACAGTCACAGCACAATACATGGTGTGATCCAGACGGAGAGAATATACATTCTCTAGGACAGGCAACTTGATTAGTGCCTGTGACTGTTAAACACATTTCAGGTAATATACTGATAATGGACATTAATAGTAGCAATAGTGCTGAAGTACTGGAATATAATGATTTCTGATTATATTACTGTTTCCTTTTGTGGAGCACAGTGCATATTTCCAAATGACTCTATGTTCATTAAACCACACAAAAGCCCAGCGGCAGGTTGGCAGAAGGGGCTTGCAGTTACTGGTGTTTAGGAAGTGGGGAAAGGTGGTGGCCAGAGCTCTTGGCGGGGCCCAGTGGACTCAGCACCATTTTCTGTGCTCTGGATTCATTGCACGTGTCCACCTCTGTGGACAGACATTAACTACTGAATAGCCAGTAAAGAAATGCTCCTGTGTGCAATGTAATAAGCTGATAGGTGTTAGAGGAGAATTGAGAAGTTACAACTTTTTGTCTATGCGCAAATATATGACCGTTGTTCCCTTGAATCTCCCATTATCCCTCAGAAAAAAGGGTAAGTCATAATGGAACAGAGTATAAAAATAACATGTACAGTGACTTTGTTGTACAGCAGAAATTAACACAACATTGTAAATCAACTGTACTTCAATAAAAGGGTATTATATATTAAATTATTAAATATTCTAAATTCAATATATTACTGAATTTAATTAATTCAACATATGTATTAAATATATTAATATATACAAATTTTATTTACATAAATTTATAAATACATATTTATTTAAATATATTTATTATATATAAATTTATTTATATAAAATAAATTTATTGAAATTTATTTAATATAAATGAATTGTATTTACATATATTTATATAAATATATATATTTAATAATATATTAAATATATTAAATTCAATATATCCAATATCCAATTTGATGGATTCTGTATCAGTAAAAAGTCTCATCTCTCAGATATACTCTCCCACCTGATTTAGTTAACAGAGATGTGGTAATTACTCTTGGGATTATGACTTCATAATTTTAGTGTTTGGAGGTTGTTGTAAACAACACTTTTAAAAGTCACTTTAAACAGAAACCCAACAATGGTTAATTGCTGCAAGAGATCATGAATAGTCACCTATAAGGCAAATGAAAAAGAAAAAAGCAAACTGCCTCAACTTATGGGAATTGGGACCTGTGACTTGGATAAAATTTTGAAGGAAGGCATAATCCACTGATTCTAAAAGTGCTGTCTTGAAAATGTAGATGGAAGTGAGGCTCATGAGCTCTGTAAAACTGTCAGAGGACTTGAGAAGTTGCTCTAGGCTAGGGATAAAAAAATACGCTGGGAACAAAAGACACTCTGCAGTGAGAACTGCACCTGACAGGTTTGGAGAATGACTCATCTAATAAAAGGAGGAGAAAGTAGTATTTAAAAATTAACAGTTTACTTATTTTGTGATTTTAAAGATGTGTAACTAAAGTAATTAATTACATATTATAAGTAAACAGTTTGTTGTTTCATTTATACTGTATTCCAAAAATATCCACATATTCAGGTCGACTAAAATTTTTTTTGGAGCCCTTTTATTTGGGAATGTGGGGAACTGTGTTACATTTGGGTGCATAGTTAGTTTCCTTAGCACCATAGGTGTATAGTTGTCCTACTGGCAAAGCCTTGGTATACTCTACAACCCAAACCCACTTCGACACACAAGCAGGTCTTTACTGCAACCACCCTTTCATTGGGTAGGAAATTTGAAGCCTAGAGAATTTTCTGTCCTACCACAGAATCCTTAAAGGAAGAAGTGAAACAGAAGGAAGCCTGAAAATAAGAACATGGCTTTTTAAAAAATGAACTTTGTTGATTTATAATATTGTGTTAGTTTCAGGTGTGTAATAAAATGATTCAATGATATATATTTTCAGATTTTTCATTATAGGTTTTTACAAGATGTTGAATATAGTTCCTTGTGCTATACAGTAAATCTTTGTTGCTTGTCTATTTTATATGTAATAGTGTATATCTGTTCACCCTATGCTCTTAATTTATCCCTCTTCTCCCTCTCCTTTTGTAACCATAAGTTTGTTTTCTATGTCTATGAATCTGTTTCCGTTTTGTCAATAGTAGTATTTTTTAGATTCCACATGTAAGTGATATTGTAAACATTTGCCTTTCTCTGTCTGACTTACTTTACTCAGTATGAAATCTCTAGGTCTATCCATGTTGCTGCAAATGGCAAAATTTCATTCTTTTTATGGCTGAATAGTATTCCATTGTGTGTAATGGAATATACATAACTATACACACACATATATACATACAGACCCACACTCACACCCACACACACATACACGCACACGCGCGCACACACACACACACACACACACACACACACACACACACACACACATAAACGACATCTTTATCCATTCATCCGCTGATGGATACTTAGGTTTCTTCCAAGTCTTGGCTGTTGTAAATAACGCTGCTTTGAACATTGTGGTGCATGTATCTTTTCGAATTAGAGTTTTTGTTTTTTCCAGATACATGCCCAGGAGTAAGATTGTTGGGTCATATGTGGCTCTATTTTTAACTTTTTAAGGAACCTCCATACTGTTTTCCATAGTGGTTGAGCCAGTTTAACACTCCCACCAACAGTGCAGAATATGGCTTCTCGCATGAACACGCCAGGTGACAGCGGACGGCCTAGGCTTTGTATCTGTCAGCTGGGGATAATTTGGGGCTGTGAACTCTCTGGTCAGAGCCAACCTCAAGAATCCCCTGATAGTGGGTTATTTCTCTACACTGACCCCTGCCTACTCTTCTGTTGGGTATTCCTTCTGGATCCCAGACTAGTTTGCTTTTCTTCAGCCCTGCCAGAACGCTGCCATTGTTTTAAAGAAGTGAAGACACTTTTATCGAAAAGTGTATGTAAACATGAAAATCCATCTCCAGTCTTCTTTCCAGATGGGGAAACGCCCTGCTGAAAGGTGCCAGGTGGGAGTGCTCTAGTCCCACCTCTGTCTGGGGAGCACTCCCTGCCCCCTGGTTGGCAAACCCAGCCTCCAGCTCTTTCTCTCTGTCAGTCCTGGGCCAGGGGCCGTTACATTAGATCATCCCTCCTAGTGAGACGGGGAGCCTGGTGGGCTTCCGTCTATGGGGTCGCACAGAGTTGGGCACGACTGAAGCGACTTAGCAGCAGCAGCAGTGGGAGGAGGAAAAGTAAAGGAAAGTGAAGTCACGCAGTCGCGTCCGACTCTTCGTGACCCCATGGATGGTAGCCTACCAGGTTTCTTCGTCCACGGCGTTTTCCAGGCAAGGGAACTGGAGTGGGTTGCCATTCTTTCTCCAGGGCATCTTTCTGACCCAGCGATCGAACCTGGGTCTCCTGCATTGTAGGCCAGCGCTTTACTGTCTGAGCCACCAGGGAAGCCCAGATAATGTGAGGAGGAGCCACTGTAATTAAAACCCAGGAAAGCAAGATCTGTGCTGGCTAATGATGTGGCTTTGGGTCCTGAGACGTACTTTAAATTTTATAAGTCATGCAAACCCACTTTCCCCCTCCTTACCCCCAGCAAAAATAGAGGAGAAAAGGTGCATCTGATAGTGAGGCAGGGTGTCCTAATAGGGAAGCTACATGAGGTCAATGGGGTCCACGTAGAGGTCTCAGGCAGCAAAGAGTGAATACAATTTCCCAGAAGCAAGTGTTTCTCTTTCCATGGGGGCATCTCAGCCACAAAGTCGCTAAAAAATTAACAGCTCCATGAGAACTCCTATTCAGGAAGAATTAAACTGGCTACCTTGATTCCACACGCCTCAAAGCTGCAGGTGTGGGACTTTGGGAGCAGCTGCAGGGAGAGCTAGAACATATGAGTTATGAATTGAGACCCCGTGGATGCTCCAATCTGGTCCGGGAGCCCAGACCCAAAGTGGAAGGTGGGAGAAACCGCAGGCTGGCTCAGGCTTGTGCACAAGCTCAGTCTCAGTCAAGGACTGCCTCCCCATTCATCAGCATTTTGACCTTCTGCCTCAGTCTCCTCAGCTGTATAATGGGCACACAAGGACCTACCCATAGGGCTGCTGGGAGATTAAATGAAGCATTCAAGAAAGTACTCAGAAGCCTACTGACACACAGTAGGTTCTTAATAAATGTTAGTGCTTATTGCTTGCTCTTGTCTGTCCCCCAAATGATCTTCCTAAGACCCAAATCTGGTTTCCTCTCATTGAAAACCCTTTAGAGGCTTCCTACTGAATAGACAAAAATGCCAAAATACTCGGTAAGGTATTTGTGGCCTCAGCCCTACTCTAGTGACTTTAGCCTTTCTGGCCATGGTGCCCTCATACTGCGTTACTAGAAGTTTCCAAGCAGGAACCTTGCCCCCTCATGTCTGTCCCTCACCTCCTGCCTGGCCAGCTCCATGGTGGTGCCTACGTACCTATCCTGAGCTCCTGCAGTTACCATTTACTGAGGTGCTTTTTGCTTTATTCACATTTTGGGCTGGATACTAATTTTGGGGATGGGGGACTGTCCTGTGCACTAGAGGACATTTAGCAGCATCCTTGGCCCTGCCCACCAGGTGCTGGTAGCATTCCTAGATTCCTTCTCACATGCCCACCCCAAGTTATGACAACAAAATATATCTCCAGACATTGCCCAGTGTTCCCCAGGCAAGGGAAGGGATAACATTATCCCTGGTTGATAACCACTGCATGAAACTATAAGTCCCTTGAACACACAGATCCTAACTTACTCATCTTTCTATCAGTGGACCTTGTCCCATACTTGACAGATAGTAAGTGCTCAACAAATGCCTGTGGAAAAGCAAAGAAGGAAATAAAATGAATTTGGTGCTCATGACATAGTAAATATCTCCACCAAGGATGAGATGAGAATGTTGGCTCAAATAATGAATCAACAAATGAAACAGATACAAGTTTGGTTAGTGACTAAGTACAAAGAGGGTGTGTTGAACCAATAAATCCATCTCATCATTTAACATCTTATAAAAAAAAATTTCAGCTTCCCACCTCCATCCCCTTCTGGATTCTCCTCTACCTGTCCTGCTCAGCTTCCCTGCATCCCAGTGAAAATTCTTCAGGGGTTTCCTGGGCCTCCTGTCTAGTAGCTCACCTCCCATTCCTTCTTCAGCTCACTCCTCAGCCCATCACTGCCCCTCAAGTTCTCCTATTAAGGTCACCAACGATATGTGTTTGCGTGCTGAGTCACTTCAATTGTGTCTGACTTTCTGCAAACATATGGGCCACAGCTCGCCAGGCTCCTCTGTCCATGGGCTTCTCCACGCAAGAATACTGGAGTTTGTTGCCATACCCTCCTGCAGAGGATCTTCCTTGACCAGGGATTGAACCTGTGTCTCTTATGTCTCCTGCACTGGCAGGCGGGTTCTTTCCTAGAACCACCAGGGAAGCCCCCACCAGTATATACTACTTGTGCTGAATGCAATAGAAGGTTTCTACTTTTCATCCTGTTTGCCACCTCAGAAGACTTCCATGCTGATGATCATTCCTTAAAAGCAGGGATGACAATCGTGATATAAACTACTGGGATGGCACAGGCACCGGCCACGTGGATGCACTGACTGTCCTGTGCACTAGAGGACATTTAGCAGCATCAGTCTCCAGGCATCAGTGGTCAGTGTGTACAAGCTGAACATAAACCTTGCTTTAACACTTCCTTCCCAGTCTCATACGTTACCCCCCACTCTGTTGGTTGCTGTTTCATTCTATTTTGCAGGAACACCTCTCTCTCTGGCTATTAAATATCAGAGTTCCTTGAGGATTTTCTCTAGGCTCTCTTCCTTTTTTTTTTTTTTTAACTCTATTCCTTTCCCCACATGATCCATGCTCAGGGCATTTCTTACCTTCCATATGCTGATGGCTCCTGAAAACACATGGTCTCAGCCCCTACCTTTCCTCTGCCTCCCAGATTTGTCCATCTCACTGCTTGTCCACTGTCTCTAATCTGATGTCTCAGAGGCAGCTCAACGTGCCACACCTCTTCCTCTGACCCAAACAAGGCAAAGCATCAGGGACTCCCCCAGGGCTGCGGTAGACAGACAGCACCGCTAACCATCGAATGGATAAACCTGACACCTAGGAGTCTCTGCCTCCGTCGCCACCCCATCAACACTCCTTCTGAAACCTTTATCTCCATCCAACTCTCTTTACCTCCATAGCTGCCTCCCTCTCTTGCAACAGTCCTCGCTTGCTTTTCTCCGATGCAGCCGAGAGACTTTTCTCAAAATGCACATCTGATCCTCTTCCTCCCCTGCTTTAAGCCTCCCCGCTCCAGGCTGTGCCTGGACTGGTGACTACTTTCCATCCTGCCTCATCCCCCTGCTCCTGGTCCTCTCGTATGCTTCTGCACACTGGCCATGTTTGAGTTTCCAGAGTATTCCGCACTCCTGCCACAGGGCCCTTCCATGCACTGTTTCCTCTCTCTTCACCTGTTAATGCTGATTCAGAGCCCAAGTCAAGTATCAGCTCCCAAGGGAAGCCTGCCTTGACCTGAGGCTGTATCACCCTCCTATTTATAGAGAGGGTCTCTCTCCTTTCAAGTACCTGGGTTCATACTGATAATCTATGCTTATAATTATAGAGTTAACGCCTGTCTTCCTTGCCTAGAGTGTAAGCTCCATACAGACAGAGCCCATGTCTACTTTCGTTTACCTCTGTGTTTCCAGTCCAGGGTGGGGAGCTAACTGTGCTCTCTGGGCCAAATCCAGGCTGGTGCCTGTCCATCAAGTTTTACCAGAACAAAGCTACACCCATGCACTTGTGTATCGTCTGTGGTTGCTTCTGCTGCAGAAGAGGTGAGTACAACCGAGACAACATGGCCCTCCAAGCTCAAGTATTTTTGCCGTTATTGTTTAGTCGCTCAGTCGTGTCTGACTCTGCAACTCCATGGACTGTAGCCAGCCAGGCTTCTCTGTCCCTGGGATTTCCCAGGCAAGAATACTGGAGTGGGTTGCCATTTCCTTCTCCAGAGGATCTTCCTAACCCAGGGATGAAACCCACATCTCCTGAGTTTTCTTAATTGGCAGGCAGATTCTTTACCACTGAGTCACCTGGGAATCCCCCAAATGTTTAATCTATAGAAAAAGCCTGTACTCACTTTGGCAGCACATAAATTAAAACTGGAACAATACGGAGTAGACTAGCATGGCCCCTGCACAAGGATGACACACAAATATGTGAAGTGTTCCATACTTCAAATGGAAAAGAAAAAGGCTGCCATCCCCTGCTCTAGGCTGGAGCACCAGTGTCTAACAGAAAGCAGAAATTCCAAACAAATTCGCTAAGTGGAGCGTAAACGGGCAAGGAATAAAGGAGTTTCTAATAGGTGCCTTGCTGTCTGCTGAGTGGCTCAGATGAGCCCTCTCTAGGACAGCGCTGGCCGCTGCAGGCCTGCATGAGAATACTGGGGGCTGTTACCGACGTGCCGACCCCTACTCTTCTGCCCAGGAGTGGGGCTCCTTGAGTTTCCTTTGGGTTCCCAGCCAACAGGTCACCACGGGTAAGGAAAGGGTCTTTGATCTGACAATGGGGGCCCCTGCTCCTGGCTGCTTCTGAGCCAGGGGAACTCTCCCTGGCCATCCCATACCTGCCTGACCCTGTCACAACCCTGTGATAGCCCTAAAGAAGGAAGAGGGAATTTCAGAGTGCCTCCCCGGCCCACCCCCCAACTTTAGGGACACTATGGGGACTGCATGAGAAGTCTCAACTACACAGTGGGGTCTTAGGTGGGGAAGGAGCCCAGAAGCCCAAAACCCCGAACATGATAGACCCAAGGACAGACCTGGTCACCCCTGGCTGTTCCTCCTGCCACTTTGCCAAGGCCTCCAGGAGACTGCAGCTTCCGTCCAGAATAAGATTACCTTCCCTACTCCAGCCCCCGGAGACCTGGCCATTTCTCATTCAGAGCTCACTTTGAGTTCAGCCTTTCATCCAACATTATCCTATACTGCTCACTGCATTTGCATGAGGGCCCTTCCTTCCTCTCTACCCTGCGCCATCGCAGAGGAGGGGTGCTTTACCCTCTCCCATCTCTGTCACCACCCCTCCCAACTCCAACCCCTGGGTCAGGAACGCATAGCACAAAGCACACAGGAGGGTCTTGCAAACACCTAAGAAAGGCAGAAGGGCCTCAGAACACTCTGGATCCCAGCTGCACCACCCATGACACCTGAGATGCTGATGGCCACCGCCCAGCTCCCTCCTGCCCAGGCCTGCTTCTTGTGTGTCTTGCATGACCTAGAGTGACCGTGCCTCCTGCCTCCCACCTCCCTCCATCCAATGCTGGCTCAGCTGGGCCCTGTCAGCACATTTCAGACCAGCTGAGGTGCCTCCAGAGGCCAGCCTGGAGGTTCCCGGACTCCATGCAGGCTTCTTCAGGTGCTGCCATCCCAGTGGGGGTTGACTCCAGAATTTCAATACTCATAAATAAGATGTAGAAAATTCCCAAAGCAGAGAAAAAGCTGCATCCAGGCTGAAGTGTTAAATGTGGCAGGAACAGAAGATGCAATGTGAGCATTTACACCCAAGCACAAGTAGCCAGCAACCCGCAGAGCTGGCGTGGGAGAACGTTTCCGGCTCTTCACTCGTGGGTGCTAGACGCAGGCACCACGTGGTTCTACTAGAGAAAGAGTTTCAGATTTAGTGCTCAGATGCTTTGTTAAGATCCAGGGGAAAGAGAAGGAACACTCCTGGGTGAAGCCCAGATCACTGCTCCAAGGATTCTAGAAGGCCCTCCTCCCTGAATCCTCCTGGGTCCCCGGCACAGCTCTAGGTGCACTGGGCCCCCAGGTAGGGACCCTGCCAGGGGGTCCAGCAGAGGCGGCTCTCCTCAGCCCTGCCGCTGCCCCACTGCATCAAGAGCCTGCAGTCTCCTCTGCCTCAACTTCCCCACTGACAAAGGCAGAGAGGATGCCAGCTCATGTCATCTCACAGGACTCTGCTCTGAAGTGGGATCCTTTGAAATAGGCTTGGTGGCTGTCTCAGTCAGCTGGGGCCACCAAGATAAAATGCCACAGATAGGGATGCTCAAACAGGAGAAATTAGTTTTCTTACGGTTCTGGAGGCTGGAAGTCCAAGGTCAAGGTGCGGCAGCTTCGGTTTCTCCTGAGGCTGCTCGTCCTGGCTTGCAGATGGCAGCCTTCTCGCCGTGTCCTCACAGTCTTTCCTCTGTGTGCACACACATCCCTAGTGTGTCTTTGTGAGTCTAAGGTTCCTCTTTTTCTAAGGATACCGGTCAGATTGGATTAGGGTCCACCCATATGACCTCACTTAATTTTAATGGCATCTTTAAAAGCTCTGTCTTCAAATACAGACACATTCAGAGGTCTCGGGGTTAGGGCTTTGACATATCAATTTTGGGGATACACAGTTCAGTGTATGACAGTGGCTAATAATGAGCTAAAGAACATGCTTGACTATGTCATGGTAGAATTAAGGAAAACAGGATACCATTCCTCCCTGGATGCTTCATGCAATGGCAAACTTATCTGCTCTCCCAGGATGTTCTTGAGCAGAAAGACGAATACAATTCATATCCAAAAATACCTTACATTCACTGGATTTCTACTTATTTATTTGACTTCAACAAAAGCCTTCACTGAAAACAGATGAATTAAACTGGTGATGAAGACAACCAAGCAAAGCTACAAACACTTTTAAGTTAAAATAAGTTAAGTTGACAAGCTTTGTTTTAGACCTGAACTGTAACTCTGAATAACATGGCATTTATAAAATATATATTTAGCTAACCCTTTTACAGAGCACTGTAAATCAGCCATAAAAGGCCAAACTTTGTGAAGTGGCCTAATTTTAGAGGTGAAACAAAATGCTATTACTGATTATTTAAGAGGCTAAAGGCAAACACTACCCAAAGGAGCCAGACCTGAGAAGTGTCTATTTTGGAGGCATCAAAGGGAGGTCTTATTAAATTCACAGTGAGTTTTCTCCAGAGACTACAAACTGATTGCACGTGGGGGTATGGACATGAGAAAATAAATAAACATGCCCCCACCTTCTGTTTCTACAAGTTGTCAAACTCTGCATAAAAGCCTTCATTCTTTTTAAGTGTCAGGCTCTGTGGAATGAGATGTCAAGGGGGAGGCAGCCTGGCTGTTTTTTCCACATTCTACACTTGGCACTCAGCATAGAGTCTGGTGGGCCGTAGGGAACCAAGAGATAGTGCTCGTATGGAATCTGAAGAGCATAATCACTGTGGATGAGATCTGGGAAAGAGGGAAGACTAGAAAAAAGCAAGAATCGAGGGATAGCAAGAATCAGGGACACTATGAGCTGAGCCTCCTAACCATCATCAGAGATTGTGCAAATGAACTAAGTAAATCACTATTCAGTTGTCTGATAAAATTAGAAAAGGGAGCAGAAAAAGCTGAACAAATAACTGCTTTAAAATGTATAATCTGCATCTTTTCAAAAAATAAACCCAGAATTTTGTAAAGAATGTTTATCAAGGTTACATAAAACATCAAGACTACATTTTAGAGGCCGATTGAAAACCTGAGGGTTTAAAGAAAATCCATCCTACTAAGCATAAAAATAAAGTTATTTTTATTTTTATTTATTTATTTTTTTTTTTTATTTCCTAGTTTCTTTAAGTTGTCTTGGGTCACAAAAGTGGTTTTTTTTTTTTTTTTTTTTTCATTTTTTTTTTTTTTAAATTTTAAAATCTTTAATTCTTACATGTGTTCCCAAACATGAACCCCCCTCCCACCTCCCTCCCCATAACATCTCTGTGGGTCACCCCCATGCACCAGCCCCAAGCATGCTGTATCCTGCGTCAGACATAGACTAGCGATTCAATTCTTACATGATAGTATACATGATAGAATGCCACTCTCCCATATCATCTCACCCTCTCCCTCTCCCTCTGAGTCCAAAAGTCCGTTATAGACAGCTGCGTCTTTTTTCCTGTCTTGCATACAGGGTCGTCATTGCCATCTTTCTAAATTCCCTATATATGTGTTAGTATACTGTATTGGTGTTTTTCTTTCTATTTTTAAAAGTTACTACATGAAATAAAGAATACAAATACTAGCTTACTCTTTTACAAAGCTCACTGTACAATATAATCCAGTAAATCATCACTGCGTGAATGGGAGAGGATGGGAGGCGAAGGGATGGGAGGAAGGGAGAGGGGAGTCATGCATGAGGCTAACAGGAAAGCTGCAGTCAGAGCATGAAGGCCTGGCCGCGAGGTTAAGGATTTTGTACTTTCTCCTCCGGCAAGGGGGAGCCAAGAGATTTTAAAAGAAGAACTGGCCCCATCAAATTTGTGTTTTCAAAAGATGACTCACCGGTTAAAAGCCCCTAATGAAAAGAGTGGCCATCAGCTGAAACAAATACAAAACAATTAGGCACTGAACAGGCCCCTCAAAGCAGACATGTTCTCCTCATGTGCTGCCTTCACGGACAGTAGATAACAAGTAGGTCCCATGTTCAGGGCTTGCTGCCCCAGTTTCAAGTGCTGTACAATTCCCACGACATACATCTTTTCCCCAAATGCTGTCCTAGGACATCTCCCTCCTTAAAGAGTAAATGCAGGTCGAGTAATAAGTACAATGGTTTGCCCAGAGTAAGAGCAAGCCTGAATTTTCTTCATCAAAGGGAAAACAAAACAAAACCAAACCAAAATACCAAGTCTCTCTTATTTTATGATCTGCTTTTTCTAAATATTCATATAAGCTGACCTTTTCAAGGCATCGCCTTGAAACATGCTGAAACTGAAAACATGCTGGTAATAAATCGTGTTTCTCTGGCTTAAACGAAGTGGTGTTTTGCTGCGAGTCAGGAGTGGTTTCCATTCCTGGAGATGCTCAGAGAACCGGGCTGCCAGGAGCTGGCAGGGGCTCTGGTTCCAGGGCAAAGGCCCCCCTGTGTCAGTGAGGATCAAGGATAGTGTGTGTGTGTGTAAGGCACTCCCCCTGAATTTCCCATCTTCAGTCCTTCCGAAGTGCTTTTCTGGGTACTGTGAGTAGGGGGTAGCCAGGTGCCATGGACACCTTTGGCAGCCTGGTGAAAAGCCCGTAGACTCCTTTTCAGAATAATGCTTTTAAATACATAAAATAAATTGCATAGGATGATTCAAGAAACCTGTTACATTTAAACATAGTTATCAAAATGTTAAAAACAAAATGTTAATGTTGTAAATGTCCTTCTCTATCAATGCATTAAATAATAAAGTCTAGAGTCATTTTTTAAAAATTGGGTTTTTTGACTGTGCTGCACAGCATGGAGGATCTCAGTTCCCTAACCAGGGATGGAACACACGCAACCCATCCCGGCCTCACCCCCACCCCGCCCCCCGCCAACTGCAAAGCGTGGAGTCTTAACCACTAGACAGCCAGGGAAGTCTTAAGAGTCGTGTTTAAAACTACTGTAACTTCCAAGTAGTGGTGAATATAAATGATACTTTGAGACATGTGCAACAAGGAGGAAAATATCTGTGATCCCCACGGGTGACAGAGCCACATACTACTGTGGTTTGTCGCCTACGTTCATGAATTGAAGGGAGCGCAGGCTTTCACTGGGAAAATAAAGCCACATATTCCCCTATTCACACCACAGATGTCCTGTGCTTGACCAAGTATGAAAAACAACAAATGTGCCCTGCAATGCTCTGAGGGAGGGACGCTACTTCCCAGCCTGATTTAATCTGGAGTATCTCTTAACATTTCTGGGGACGTTAACACTTGAACTCCATGGGACTGTTGTGCAGATTTAATAGGTTCCTTCCCTTTATTTTTGTTTGTTAAAAAAGAAGCAATTGATGTGAGAGATTAGGAGTGGGTGCACCCAAGGCCTGGACCTATATCCCCTGGAGATCTGGGCCCTGTGACCTGCTCCTGGGGCTTCCCTGGTGGCTCAGTGGTAAAGAATCTGCCTGCCAATGCACCAGTTCAATCCTTGGGTTGGGAAGATCCCCTAGAGAAGGAAATGGCAACCCACTCCAGTATTCTTGCTTGGGAAATCCCATGGACAGAGGGGCCTGGTGGGCTACAGTCCATGGGATGGAAACACACACATGAGCACACCCTGCTCCTGACCTCACAAGGATGTTTATGAGACTCTGGTGGGAAAATGGGGCCACGTGCTTTGCCCATCACGGAGGATGGCTTAAACCAGAAGGACTGAGCTTTGAGGTTGTTATTCTGTGTTTTCAGGTGTGGCTGGTATGGCAGGAATCCTGGTGCCATGGCGACTAGTGTGGGGCTTTGAGGTTGTTTCTTGTCGATGCCCCAGTTTCCCTACTGGCAAGTGAGCAACTCTTCTTTACAGAGTTTTGCAAAGGTGGGAGGAGAGAATGCGGTGTTTAGAAAAGGGCCTGGCACTCAGTAGGCACGCAGTAAAAGCGAGCCACTTGATTATAATATTTACTACAGCCTTGTCTCAGGCCATGACGATGCCTTGGTTACTATACCAAAAGCTTCCTTCTTCATCCTCTCAGTGTCTGAAATAAAGCAAAGGCCCAGAATAGAGGGTGGGTTCTTTCCCAGAGTTCCCATATGGCAGGAAGGAAACTTATTTTCAATAGTATTTCTGAAAAGTCTCAGTATGGATATGCAGTATAAGCAAACAAAATCCTAAAGCTTCAGAGACATCCTACCTCTTGACCCAGTGCTGGCCCTGGCTGAATTTTCCTGTCGCCTTATACAGCACAGACAACACAGTTCTGGGGCAGAAGACACTGCTGAGTGAACATGGGGACTAAGCCACGGTGTGAGGGGAAGT
This sequence comes from Budorcas taxicolor, assembly GCF_023091745.1. Lineage (NCBI taxonomy): Eukaryota > Metazoa > Chordata > Mammalia > Artiodactyla > Bovidae > Budorcas > Budorcas taxicolor. Next base: position 134,964,196 of record NC_068920.1, read on the forward strand.
GTTTGCAAGACAATTTCTAGAGACACTGGATCCTTATGTCAATAAGAGGAGGTTGTGTGCATAGATAAGAAACCTTAAAACTTTTTTCTTTTACTTATTTTTCTTATGAAACACAGACTCCCATAAAGGGAGACAACACAGTTCTTGTTCTTTAGAAGTTTACAGGCTCTCAGGGGAGACAAACCCAGACATGGAAAAGATATAAAAACACACAAAGAAACCACAGTCCCAATATAAATGGGGTGATGACACAGAAATCCTGCTCTAGTGCTCTGGGGTGGAGAAATCTTTAAAAGAAATTTTGGGGGGGCCATGCAGCTTGTGGGATCTTAGTTCCCCAACCAGGGATTGAACCCACATGCTCAGCCTTGAAAACACAGAGTTCTAAACACTGGACTGCCAGGGAATTCCCTGGGATGGGGGAACTCTGTCTTCTCAGAGTCCCCCCAGTGGAGTTTGCTGGTCTCATAAAATTCTACCCACCTGGAGATGAAAAGACTCCAGAAGGAAGTCAGTACATGTTCAGGCTGGAGGGATAGATTTCCTTTCCTTTTACCCTGTGACCTTTCTAAAGGTGTCTGTGTCACTTTATGGTTTATAATATTAACATTAATATATCATGGTATATGGACAAGTAGGAGCAAAGGGAGGGAGGTTCCTTTCCACCAGGGCTGCGATGACACCCTCTCCCAGTTGCCGAGTAGAAACACTGAGGATAAAAAGCGGAGGCCCTCCGGGTGATGTTCCCTGAACTACTGTGAACACTGGAGCCCAAGCAGGGGCCATGAGACTGCCTTGGGAAGAGGGGTGGTGTGCAGGAGGCTCTGAACCTTTGTGAGGACTTAAAGGGCATATGCAGGGTGACAGGTGTGGCCTGAGTGGGAGAGTGGTGCAGGCTACAGAAATTGTTTGTTGAGGGAATGAAAACAGGAGGTGGGCCCCCCCCCCAAACAGAATTCAGGGACAGCCAGGATGAGAAAGATGGTTAAAAACTCCCATTGACCAAAGCCTGTACGTCAGGCACAGCTCAAAGCCTTTTATGCGTGTTAATACTGGAACGTTCCCCATATTAAGATGGAGAAACTGAAGCTCAGAGAGGTCAAGCCATTTGCCTAATCCCACACAGCCAACTGGCTGTGGACCCAGGATCCAAACCTACTCATCTGCCTTCAAAGATGAAACTTCAAAAAATGCACTTGGTTAAAGCTAGGTGAAAGAATCCAATAACAAAAGACCACATATTATATGATGTCATTCATTTGAAATGCCCAGAATAAGGAAACCTACAGAGATAGAAAGCAGATTCATGGTTCCCAGGGGCCTGGAGGGAGGGGTGAATGAGGAGAGACTGCTAATGGGTATGGGTTTCTTTTCGAGGTGATGAACATATTGACCATGGTGATGGATGCATGTATCTGTGAATGTATTTTAAAAAACATTGAATTGTACACCTTAAATGGGTGAATTGCATGGGAGGTGAGTTATATCTTGATAAAGCTGTTACTTTTTTTTTTTAAACTTAAATCTTCCCTTGTGGCTCAGATGGTAAAGAGTCTGCCTGCAATGCAGGAGACCTGGGTTCAGTCCCTGGGTTGGGAAGATCTCCTGGAGAAGGAAATGGCAACCCACTCCAGTATTGTTGTCTGGAGAATCCCATGAACTGAGGAGCCTGGATATAAACCAAGGAATATACAACTCTGCTTTCACTGGGGGAACCTAGGGCAACAATTGATCCAGAGGAAAAACTGGGAGGAACACCTGCTTTCCTTATGGTCTTCCAATATCACAGCTGCTCTCTGACCCTCAGACCCGGGCCTGGGGCAGCCTGTCCTGATAGGCAGAGAAGGGCTTAGCTGCCCAGGGACCTCATCTCCACTTTGTCCTCACAGCACAGCCACCCGGCAGCACTGTCAGGCTATTAAATATGGATTAAGAAAACGTAAGATCTGCCTGCCGAAATCTAAGCTACGGAAAAACAACTCTGACCCTTCACATGATCCTGTAGTGTGGGCACAGTGGCTGGCGTGACCCAGGAAATCTTGGGAGAGTCGTGCCATCTCGCTGAGAAGCCAGATGAACGCCGAAGACAAGGCCGGCGCTTGGTTCAGGATTACCTCGCTCGTGTTCTCCCCACTTGTGTTCTGAATTGCAGAATTGTTTTCCCTGGCATTTGCCACATTGAGGACATGAGCCTTTTAATTGGCGAGCGAGCAGACACGCCGCTTGAGATGTCAAGAGACTGTCTTTGTTGAGCAGCAGCTCTGTTAAGCGGGAGCCCTGAGTCGAGGGGCTGTGTCTCCGAGTCAGCTGCCAGTCTGGCCTGAGCACAGAATGGAACCAGCCAAAAGAACCGGCGATTCAGTTTATGCAGGACCTTGCCAGATAGCCCCTGGGGGCTGAGCTCTGCATTGGATTGGATGCTGTGGGGTTCCAGAAGCCTTAGCCCTCCATGCCTCCCCTAGAAAGCCTCTAAGCAGTGTTTTCTGTGGCACCAGGTGAATGGGCTCATCTGAGAGGTTAGATGTTGTGTCTAAGGTTGACATAATGGCCTCCCTGTATCCACACCCTTTGCCCTGGAACTTTGTATCCATAGTACCCTTTCCGCCATGACCCTGAGCATGGCCATGGGGTTTGGTTTGGAAATGTACATGTGCTTTCCCACCACCTCTCTCACTTCTCAAGAGCCACTGTAAGATCATGCTGGAGGATGAGCGATCAGCCTACCCAGCCAGAGATAGGTCAGCCTAACCCAAGTGTGAGAGAGGCCAGCCAAGATAACAGAGCCACCTAAGTGACCTGCAGCTGACTGCAGAGGCATGAATGAACTCAGCTAAAACCAGAAGAATGTTATTCTACAGACTAAATAAGAACCACTCGGTATTTATTGTCTTCAGTCACTGAGGTTTGGGGTGGTTTGTTGCATGGTACTATTGGGTCGCTAGGGAACTGATTCAGCCAGCCAGTATAGGACAGATGGGGATAATCCAGGGTAGATGGAGATCATCAATCACAGCCCCCCCAAATTCAGAGTCTAGGGCTGGAGGCCCCTGTGAACCATATGGACATCTGGACCACTTGTAGACCTGCTGAAGGAAGAGAGCATGGAGAAGATATGTCATGAGGGGGCCAGTCGAGCCAGGCGTGAGCTCATGGAGAGGTGGCAGAATTTACAGAACTTAAACTCTGGAACCAGACAGTCTGGCTTCAAATCCTGGTTGCACCACTCCTGTGTCATCTTTGAGAAGCTAGTTAATGCATGAAACCATAGATTGGCTCAGCTGACATCCATTCAAGTTTCCTCCTCTATTTCAAAGGCAGGAATGCTAAAATGGCCTACTCCCTTGCACCTCCAGGGAATGAGATGTGTTTTCGGCTCTACCAAGCAAAGGTGCTTGAATGTGATCTGAGAGGGCAAGGAAATGAGGGGAGGCCATATGATCATAGATTTGGCTGTTCTCCTGCCAGGCAGTGGGGAGACCAGTCACTGGCTTTGTGGGTGTGTTGGCAAGCAGACTACCTACGGAGCAGGTAGAAAGCTGAAGCAACAGCCTCTGTGACCCCTTGTGGTCTGTGGGTGGCGGTGGGTGTTTCTGAGGTCACTAGTTCTCATAACGGGGTCCTGATTCCCAACCTTCCCACTTGTGGAAGTAGCAGGCCTGGTGGCCCAGTCTATAGTGTGAGTATTTCTGGAGACTGAGCCTAGATCCTACCTTCTAATGATCCTGGAAACTCCTAATCCCCTCTGGTAACCTTTGCTTAAATAGCCAGAGAGTTTCTGTTTGCTGGCTTCTGAACTGCAGTGGGTACATTTCATCTCTCTGGATCTCAGTTTCCTTATCTTTAAAGGGAGAGAGAGATAGTTTAAGTTCGAAGGGTTGTCAAAAGAGTTTGATTAGCTAATCTATATCAAGCAATTAGAACAGTGCTGGCATGTGGAAAGCATCTAAAATCTTTTTACTATTAGATTTCTAGAAACTTGCTGGTGTCAGGGAACCCAGCGTTGACAAATTATGGGGACTGTGTGACATCTAGTTACATCTGATTTGGGCACATTTTTCTAAACCTTATGCATGTCTTGTGGACATTTCAGAGATGAAGAAGCTCTTAGTATACTGATTGCATTGGATATTTTCAGAGTCTTGGATATCATATACTTTTAGTCTTCCTGGTGTGGGTCACTTGTCTCCATGAATTACTTTGTCAGTCACATGGAGTGAACTTATAGGCATTTCGAGTCTCTGGTTTTATGCAGGTCATAGTCCCTTATCCCAAGTCCCTGAGACCAGATCCGCTTTGGAGTTCAGAATATGAATGTCATACCTCATGATACTTCCAGGAGGTTCTGAAACGGTACTCCAGAATCAAGTATATTAGCATTTCTATAGTAAAAGATAGGACTATTTACATTTACTGGGATAAATAAGGACTCCAAGTGGCCTCATGGCAGTTTAGGTCAGGTTTTGCTGTCAAATCCTAAAGGAAATCAGTCCTGAATATTCACTGGAAGGACTGATGCTGAAGCTGAAACTTCAATGCTTTGGCCACCTGATGTGAAGAACTGGATCATTGGAAAAGACCCTGATGCTGGGAAAGATTGAAGGCAGGAGGAGAAGGGGATGACAGAGGATGAGATGGTTGGATGGCATCACTGACTCAATGGACATGAGTTTGAGTAAGCTCCAGGAGTTGGTTACGGACAGGAAGCCTGGCGTGCTGCTGTCCACGGGGTTGCAAAGAGTCAGACATGACTGAGAGACTAAACTGAACTGAACTTGCTGTCAAATGATTTCTTGTTTCCAGAGCTTTCCCTATTTCAGATTTTCAGATAAGAAAGATGGGCTTTTGCATAAGGAATAATGACATGACAAAGGCCTAAGTACTGAGACTGAGGGGTGCATGGCCAGCCACAAAGGGTCAGCGGGGTCTGAGCCAAGGCAGCTGGTAGTGTTCAGAAGACATGGCAGGCTGCTGTGCGATTTTTTAAAATATTTGCAAGGATGTTTGACTGAATGCAACAAATGCAGGAACCTCCCAAGCAATGATTCCAGAAAAGCTATTTTCTCTTTTCAAACATTTAAAAGAACCGGAAGACAAGACACCAAAGGAAGACACCTCTAGGGGAGCAGAGGGCAGTGTCATCACTTTGGGAAAAAGATGAAGAGTGTGGCAGAATACTGGCAGAAGTCACATGATTTGAACTAGCAGTCCCCAGTGTTCAGAAGCCAATTAGGTGGCAGGGGTCTCATTCTGAGGTTTATTTGTTTTTTAACTTCTTATGTTATACTGGAATATAGTTGATTAACAATGTTGTGTTAGTTTCAGGTGCACAGCAAAGTGATTCAGCTATCCATATACATGTCTCTATTCTTTTTCAAATGCTTTCCCCATTTAGGTTGCTATATAATGTTGAGCAGAGTTCCCTGTGCTTACAGTAGATCCTTGTTGGTTATCCACTGTAAATATAGTAGTGTGTACATGTCAATCTCAAACTCTCTAACTATCCCTTCCCCTTCCCTTCTGGTAACCATGAGTTTGTTTTCTAAGACTGTGAGTCTGGTTTGTAAATAACTTCATTTGTATAATTTTTTTAGATTTTGCACATTAGCTATACAGACAGCATTTGACTTTCTTGGCCTGACTTAACTTCACTCAGTATGTCACTGTCTGGGTCTATCCATGTTGCTGCAGATGACACTGTTTTGTTCTTTTTTACGGCTGAGTAGTATTCCACTGCATATATGTACCATATCTTCTTTCTTCATTCCTCTGTCGATGGACACTTAAGTTGCTTCCGTGTCTTGGCTATTGTAAACAGTGCTGCAATGGACGCTGGGGTGCATGTATCCTTTCAGACCATGTTTTTCTCTGAGGTTTATTTTACCTATGGCCCTGGGCCTCCCCACGGAACAGTCTCAAGACACGGCCCCCTCACTGTGCCTCCTGCAGAGCCTGCAACATGAGTGCTGGTGCCCAGGCCATCTCTCTCAGCAGCACTGAAGGGCAAGGACATGTCCTACCCACTCAGCCTCCTCCCCACAGGACTGATATCACAGGCTGCTCAGGGAGGGCTGCCCTAGAGCTGGGGTTCTGGGCACACTTGTGAGAAAGGTGAATGAATTTATGAAGCAGGAAAGGCCAATTTTGTCACCTACGGTACAAGCTGAGCCCAGAGCTGGGGAGACTGGAGTGAAGGAATTGAAAGGGAATGAGGCAGCCAAGACTTCCTAGCTGTGGTGTGGTTTCCACAAAGGTTCAAAGGGGCTGCTGGACCAAATGAGGAGGACCAGGAAGTGAGAGAGACAGTGACAGCGTGGTGACGCAGGCCAACAGAAAGGTCTGCGTCTGCTCCACCTGGCAATGCAGCTTTTACCCCGGGTGGGCCACCGATGGCAAAGGTGAGTCAGGGTGCACACGTGTTCAGTCAAGTCAAACACAAATGCCTCAAGCTGACTTTAGTCACTAAAACACTTGTCTGAACCTGTATCAGCCTTTAAAATCCGTCTGCATTTTTTCCTCTCTGTTCTAAAATGGTAAGATTTAAAGGATGAAAGCTGCTTGACCTGGAAGCAAAGGTGTTTTTCTGCATTAGGTAAACCTGTCAAAGAAAAGTTCCTTTGCAAAGTGCAGTAAATCTAGCCTGAAATCAAGGACGGTACATTGTTTACATATTTTAGCAGAGCCAAACCATCCTTTTTGCGGTTTAATTCCCTCCCTTCTCCTTCGAAAATATATCCCTCTACTTCAAAACAGTCTGCAAAAATGCACTGAAAAAATATACAAGTAAAATGAAAAAGAATCAAGAAATCAGGATAAATACCAAAGGAAAAAAAAAAAGATAAAACCGGAGGGAGAGAATGGTATAGTAAATGTTCAACAATACCTTTGAGTTTCACAGTTTTTTTCCTTAACACAGCTCTCAGCACAGGATCATATGAGTCAACAGAGGGTTGTTTACCAAAAGCAGTTCCACAGGGAGCCAACATAGTACAGACTGGGGTGTGTGTATGTGTGCGTGCTCAGTCATGTCTGATTCTGCAATTCCAGGGGCTGTAGTCCACCAGGCTCCTCTGTCCATGGAGTTTTCCAGGCAAGAATACTGGAGTGAGTTGCCATTTCCTACTCCAGGGGATCTTCCCAACCCAGGGATCAAATCCCTGTCTCCCACATCTCCTATATTGGCAGGCAGATTCTTTACCACTGCGTCACCTGGGAAGCACAGTATAGACTAGAACACATAGCCTAAGTGTCCAGCATGACCCAGGAAGAGCTCTTAGAGCATCCACTCCTGAGGACTACATGCACTGACCATTCCCTAGACCTTCTCTCTAAGTACTGTTGTCCTTAGCAAAGTTGTTGGTACAATTTGGGTTGCTGAGAGTCTGCTGTGATGTCCATCACAGTCTGATTGTATGGACCACAGCTACTCCACACTGAGGTTAAGTGATCCGTCATGAGCTTTCATCCTCTGGGGTTGGGCTGACCCTGGACAATGGAAGGACATGACAGAGACACATGGTCTTTCCTCCCAAAGGTGGGTCAAGATGATCTACATGAATCTCAGGTCTGATAGATCCTTGAACAGAACAGAAAATGGGCAAGTAGACCCAAGTACATGTAGAAATTTGGCATGTGATAAAGGTAGCATCTCAAACCTGTGGAGGAAAGATGCATGGGCTTTTGGAAAAACCTAAATTTGAATCCATTATCGCATACCACTCCCTGGAATAAACTCTAGATGGACTGAATGATCTAAACAGACAATGGAGTTACACTAGAACTGTAAGATGACATGGATGAATTCCCTGATAGCCTGGCAGAGGAGAGACCTTTCTAATTTACGATCAAAATCCAGAGGCAATATAAGATTGATAAACTTGTCTACATAAACATAAGACAGATGGATGGCAAAAGTACAAGTGGAGCCAAAAGACATAATAAAACCCAGAAAGGAAGTCATCTGCAACTCTTATCAGACATACCTTTATCTCTGATAATATTAGGAAAGGCTCTTAAAATTGAGAATAAAAAGGCCAAATGCCTGACAGAAAAACACAATGTGTACACAGTTCAGAGAGAGAGAAAGGGAAATGGCCTTTAGACCTGAAAAAATGCCCAACTTTACTCATAATGCTGCTGCTGCTCCTGCTAAGTCGCTTCAGTTGTGTCTGACTCTGCGCGACCCCATAGACGGCAGCCCACCAGGCTCCCCTGTCCCTGGGATTCTCCAGGCAAGAACACTGGAGTGGGTTGCCATTTCCTTCTCCAATGCAGGAAAGTGAAAAGTGAAGGTGAAGTCGCTCAGTCGTGTCCGACTCCTAGCGACCCCATGGACTGCAGCTCACCAGGCTCCTCCGTCCATGGATTTTCCAGGCAAGAGTACTGGAGTGGGTTGCCATTGCCTTCTCCACCATAGATGGCAGCCCACTAACAAGATAAATATAAATGAAACTAAACTGGAATTCCATCTCTTACTCATATTGGCAAATATCCAAAAGTGTGGCAAGCATTTTGTGGTTAAGGCTGTGGAGACCCAGGCCTTCTCATATATCACTGGGAGAATACAGAATGGTACAACTCTCAGAGAGAAGAATTCAGAGATACCTGGCAAAATTACGTATGTTTTTATCTTTTGACCCATTCATCCCACCTTCTCATGTGTGAGAAAGCGTATGCTAGAGATGACTGATTATGGCATTGCTGGTAAAAGAAAAGCTCAGAAACAACCTATGGATAGAAACTGGCTGAAATCCACTGAGACGAGGAGGAGCAGCACGGCTAGGGAGAAGGAGGACGGGCTGATGGAGGGACTTCCCGGCTGCACTGAAAAGCGGACAAAGCAAGGAGAGGAAGAGCACAGACACTGTGCTACCGTGGTCTAAGAAAGATGGGGAAATGAGAGTGAGTACAAAAAAGAGGAACCTAAAGCTAACAAAAGGGCTTCCTACACATGCCCAAGGGTTCCATCACATGCCCAACCTTACTCATAATGCTGCTGCTGCTGCTGCTGCTAAGTCGCTTCAGTCGTGTCCGACTCTGTGCGACCCCATAGACGGCAGCCCACCAGGCTCCCCCGTCCCTGGGATTCTCCAGGCAAGAACACTGGAGTGGGGGATGTGAGGGATGTGATGGAGAAGACAGATATGGAATCATGATTTCTCTGAGGTTACCTTATTAAATGGGCTTCCCCTGTGGCTCAGTGGTTAAGAATCCACCTGCCAACGCAGGAGATGCAAGTTTGATTTCTGGGTTGGAAAGATCCCTTGGAAAAGGAAACGGTTGCCCACTCCAGTATTCTTGCCTGGGAAATACCATGGACAGAGCAGCCTGCTGGGTTACAGTCCATGGGGTTGTAAAAGAGTTGGACACAACTTAGTGACTAAACAACAACCTTATTATTAAGTCCAGTTCCAGTTCAGTCGCTCAGTCATGTCCGACTCTTTGTGACCCTATGGACTGCAGCATGCAATTTGACTTTTAAACCTTACATGTAAATGCTTTGCATTTCCCCAAAAAATTAATTAAAGGATTAATTTAACTTATGGACTTCCCTGGTGGCTCAGTGGTAAAGAATCCACCTGCCAATGCGGGAGATGTGAATTCAATCCCTGAGTTGGGAAGATCCTCTGGAGAAAGAAATGGCAACCCACTCCAGTATTCTTGCCTGGAAAACTCCATGGACAGAGGAGCCTGGTGGGCTACAGTCCATGGGGTCGTGAAAGAATCAGATATGCCTAAGCAACTAAACAGCAACAATTTAATTTAAACCCTATAATCCAAGACAAATGTCAGTAAATGAAGCTGGTTATCAAATTGATAACACAATTACACAAAGAATGAATTTTGAACACAGCACTCTGACTGTGCTTTCATAATAGGGTATATTCTAAAGTCAAAAGAAGCGTAAAGAGAAACTTCACTCAGCAGTTTTATTGATAGTAACAATATGGGTTTTGTAAGTTGAAAAATATTTCACATGTGTGTTAGTACAAAAAAGTAAATATGTTGATGTTTTGAAAATGGATTGAAGATTTCCATTTGAGGAGATACAAACAAATAAAACTAAGAAGAAAAAGACTTGAGTATTTGAATTAGAAATACAAATGTGAACACTTAATTTGTTAAATAAATAAGTTTCCTAGCTCTACCCACTAAATGGCCTTAGAATGAGCATCCCTAGGGCCTAGATGTTAGTTTTAAATTTCACACTAAAAAGAACCAGGGTGCCTCAGGAAAATGGCTGATTCTAGGTCTGGAACAAGGAAGATATGAGATCTGTCTGGGACATATTGTGCCTAAAACTGGGAAGGGGCTGATTTCAGTTAATAAATGTAGAAAGAATGATAGAATTAGAAAAATCCGTATTCTATACCTGAAATAATTGGCTCAGGTAAGGCATCACTGACTCGATGGACGTGAGTCTGAGTGAACTCCAGGAGTTGGTGATGGACAGGGAGGTCTGGCGTGCTGCGATTCATGGGGTCGCAAAGGGTCAGACATGACTGAGCGACTGAACTGAACTGAAGGGTTCTTGAGGTATGCAAAAGCCACTAGGTGAAAAGTTATTGGAAACAGCTTATCTACCCAGTGCCAAAATATCACCCCAAAGATTATTTGCAATTACAGAGGAAAAAGGCTTCCCAAGGGGCTCAGTGGTAAAGAATCCACCTGCCAATGTAGGAAACATAGGAGACGTGGATTCGATCCTGAGGTCTGGAAGATCTCCTGGAGGAGGAAATTGCAACCCACTCCAGGATTCTTGCCTGGAAAATCCCATGGATAGAGGAGCCTGGTGGGCTACAGTCCATGGGGTCACAAAGAATTGGACAAGACTGAGTATGCATGTGTGCACAGAGGAGAAACTTACTTCAGCAATGATGTGACCTGATGGTCATCACTTCTAACCCAGTGATTAAACATAACTTCACCAATAGGAGATGCCTGACATTATGTACCTCTGGGTATGAGGACACGTGAAGGACACACGTCATCTATGAAGTTTTCTTGACAGAAGTGTCAACAAAGCCAATCAAACCTTGAAACACAACTTCTAATTTACAGGAAATACAGTGGATTGAGGACAAGTTAGACAACATCAGAAAGAAATAACTGGGCAAAACTTGGATGTGGGACGTTCCCAAGCCAAGGTGCCTGGCCTCTTCAAAAAGTCAGTGTCCTGAAAAGAGAAAAAAGGTGTAGGGCTGTTTTAGAGTAAGAGACTCCAGAGACATTAAGTAAATGATCTGAATGAATGGATTCTTAAAAAGCTATTAAAAAAACATATGCTTTAGCCACCAGGGAAATTTGAATGTATACCAAATATTAGATGATAGTGGGGAATTAATAATTTTCGTACCTGTGATAATTGGAGAAGGAAATGGCAACCCACTCCAGTATTCTTGCCTGGAGAATCCCACGGACAGAGGAGCCTGGTGGGCTACAGTCCACAGGGTCACAAAGAGGCGGACATGACTGAGCGACTTCAGTTTCTTTCACTATCTGATAATGGTAATGTGGTAATATCAGAGAATGTCCTAACGGTTAGGACACATATACTAAAATTAAAGTACTTAGGGATGAAGAGTTGGGATTTTGAAACTTCCACATAAAAAACCCACACCTCTCTCCCTATTATCTGTCTACCTATCTCAATATATCTACAGATAGATAAATATGCATATACATATAAATCAAGCAAATATGGCAGCATATTAACAATGATTGAATCTAGGTGGTAGGTATCCAGAAATTCATTGTATTTTTTTTAAACTTTTCTCTATGCTTAAATTTTTCATAATAAAAATTGGGGAAAGGAAAAAGAATATTACATTAATTCCAAAATAAGTTAAGGTCTAAAAGTGCTGTCCCATTCAGCATGGCAATAACAATTTTAGCTTGAAACAACTATAGAACATAGATAATGAACTGTGCATCTTGACCAGGAAAATTGATAAGGCATCCACAGTGGTAAAGAATCCACCTGCCAATGCAGGAGATGCCAGAGACTCGGGAGATGTGGGTTCAATCCCTGGGTTGGGAAGATCCTCTGGAGGAGGAAATGGTAACCCACTCCAGTATTCTTGCCTGGAAAATCCCATGGACAGAGAAGCCTGGTAGGCTACAGTCCATGGAGTTGCAAAGAGTCAGACATGACTTAGCAACTGAGCATATACACACCCACGAAAATATTTAATTTTGAGCAAGATAACTACATGATGAAAACCCAAGGATATTCTGGTTTGTAAAAATGTATCTTGATTTAAGGGTAGACTGTTCCCCTGATGAACCTCCAGTGAACCAAGGCTCCCATATGTGATCTTTGTACATCCCTCCCACACTGACTCCGGGCTTGGCAGTAGTTTCCTATTGTTGTTGTGACAAATTACCACAAACTTAGTGGCTTAAAAAACCCCCACAAATTTATTATCTTATGGTTCTGGAAGTCAGAAGTCTGATATGAATTTCACTGGGCTAAAATGAAGGTATCAGCCAGGGCTTCTGGAGGGTCTAGGTAAGAAACCATTTCCTTGCCTTTTTAGCTTTGGCAGGCTGCCTGCAAGCCTTTGCCTGTGGCCACTTCCTCTATCTGCAAAGCTGACCTCTGTGTTACTTCAGATTCTGTTTCTCTCCTCACATCTTCTTTTCTGACGCTGACTCTTCTGCCTCCCTCTTTCACTTGAAAGGACCCTTGTGGTTAGATTGGGATGTCCATATAATCCAGGATAATCTCTCCAGAAAGAAGAAAGAAAAAAAGGCTGAGTGCCAAAGAACTAATGCTTTCGAACTGTGGTGCTGGAGAAGACTCTAGAGAGTCCCTTGGACTGCAAGATCAAACCAGTCAATTCTAAAGGAAATTAACCCTGAATATTCACTGGTAGGACTGATGCTGAAGCTGAATACTTTGGCCACCTGATGTGAAGAACTGATTTATTGGAAGAGACTGTGATGCTGGGAAAGACTGAAGGCAGGAGGAGAAGAGGGCAACAGAAGATGAGATGGTTGGATGGCATCACCAACTCAATGGACACGGATTTGAGCAAACTCTGGGAGATAGTGAAGGACAGGAAAGCCTGGCATTCTGCAGTCCATGGGGTTGCAAAGAGTCAGACACGACTTAGCAACTAAACATCCATCTTTGCCTCTCCATCTCAAGATAGTTAATCACATCTACAAAACCCTATTGCCATGTACAAGATAACATTCACAATTTTTAGGGATTAGGATGTGAACATCTTGAAAAGGGATGGTCATTATATTGCCCATCATACCACGTGACTGGTTTTAGCCAATGAGATACAAGCAAGCATGATACAAGCAGAGGCTTGAGAGGTACTTGCACTGTGGGGCTTGTCCTCTGGAAACTTTTAAGATACTTCCTCTCAGAACCCAACCACCATGCTGTGAAAAACCCACCCTAGCCACCTGGGGAGACCACAACTGAGATTCTCTCTCATCAATAGCCCAGTTGAGCTCCCACCCAGCAGCCAGTTCCATGCGCCATCTTGGAAACGCACCTTCCAGCCTTGGTCCTAGCTGCCATCATGAAAGGCAGCGATGAACTGAGACTTACTAAACTGCAGTATCCAGGACAAATTAATGACTGTTGATCTTTTAATGACGGATTTTTGCTCAGCAATGTATATAAACTGAGACAGGATGTTTGCTCTAAGCCAGTGAAACACTGAAGAATATATACCAAAAGTGTTGACTTTGGATCTAGAATAATTATTCAGCAGCTGTCTTTAAGATAACAATTAGCAGAGCCTGTCCTCTATCAGATCCTTTCTGGATCTGTGAAAGCAAAGCCTTGTCATCCACATAAACAATCAGGCCTTTCATCCTAGTTATTGCTAGTAGAAGTGAAGCCTGCACACCATCCGGAAGTGGGAATAAGTCATTAAGGACCATGTTGAAATGAAAGAGGGCAAGAATACCAGAATGCTGCAGGATTTTTGCAATTGCAACCTGATGTATCAAGAAAACAACCTTCATCTTGTGGCATTAAATGAGATTCTGAGATTAACTGCTGCTCCCAGATGAACTAGAGTAGGATGATTGTTGATGTCACTCAAGTCTGTTGTTTCAAGTAACCGATTCAGAGGCTGGTTTGCATAGACTTGGCCTACTTGCTACACCTTGCCCTCACATTCCGCTGAACTAGGGCTTTCAATCAAGCCAGTGACCCAGCTAAACCATAGCACGGGGGATTGATTTTTCAGAGTCTTGATCTTGCGATGAGCTTTTGCTACACTGGGTGGAAACCAGTTACTGTCCTGATTGTGGGAATTTGTGTTTGCTGTTTTATTCCTCTTGGAAAATATGCTTAAAAATAATTCATCCTCCATCCCCTTCCTTCTAGTCTGTAATGCTCCTAGCAACCGCAAGAGAATAAACAGACCCAGCTTTTCATCAGAGAGATGGTACCCAAGTCTAAGGCATGTTTTTAATTTATAGCTCTGGGCATGAAAGTGTTGACCTAGCAAGGCATGGGCTTAAATGGTGCCATCCCCCTGCACAGCAAATAGCAGGAATCATTCTCATTTGCTCCACGGCTGTGGAAGCCTGGCTACACCTCCAAAACATTTTCAAGTCTGCACATAACTAACTTGATCCGAGACCCAGAAAATCATCACGACTCCTGTTCCTGCTTCCCAGTGCTGAGGGCACACCTGTGGCTTTGTCTCGCTAACGACTGGAGCTGCCCCACATCTGCACACGTGTGACTCAGCCGCTTTCCTCTGGGCGGCACTGGGTGCTGAGATCCACAATGAGGGAACGCAGAACGCAGGGTGAGTCTCTTCCAGAAGCGCAGGCATCCACAGGGCTGTGGGCAATTGCCACACGAGTAACATGACACGGAAGGGGGGAGAAACTGGTTCTGCAGTGTGGCTTTGAAACACCGGCCTACCAGAGACCAAAAGGAAACTCCCCTGCTGATGGAAAAATAGAAGCCTATCTACCTCTCTTAAATCCATCGGTGTTTTCTGAGTGCGGACAACGTGTTCAGCACAGTGCCAGGCACAGCAGGTCACATTCAAGGACTACAAAACCATCCCCGTGTGCTCGGCTCATCATCCCCAGTCAAGCCACGGAGCTGGGAGAAACTGGAGGGAACCGGCCAGTGAACAAGGGAAACAGCCATCAGAGTGGCCATATACTTTATTGTATGAAGATTTGTAGATTTGAAAAGCTGGGGGCAGATGAGAAGTAGGAGCGTGAGAGTCTTAAAAGCTCTACAAATGAGAAATGACATCTGGGAGCAAAGACAGAAAGAAAAATTGGGGAGGAAACAATGGAATCCCCCCCCCCCCCCCCGCCCTGCCCCATTTTCGGGTAAGACACAGAACTAGCTAAGGACACTAGCCTGGGGCCATTGGGTGATGGGGCAAAGGGTCCCAAACACCTCAACAGGCACGGAGGGCCTGTGACAATGAGGTCAGTTGCAACTACTCATAGAAACATTCCCCTCTTTGGGGAGTTCTAGTTCTTTGCTGAAAAATGCAGAGGGTAGTGCTCAGTGGTCACTGTTTAGAGAGTCTTCTTTGAAGACTTAATGTAAGTTTGGATGCTTAAATGAAGAAACTTAGTGGAGTAGAAAATTGATTTACGTGCGGCAGCAGCTCATTTCCCAAACTTGGGAATTAAGCTTGATGTCTCCTTGACCTTGTCACCCAAACTGATTTCCATGGCCTGCTGATTCTATGCCAAGGCCACCAGGATCGTCCTGTCCAGGACTGACATGTCCACCAGGGCAGTGTGGCTCCCAGTGGCCTGGAGCTTCTTTCCCATCCAGCCTGGCTTTGACCTCCCCGACTGACCCATCTTTCTGATGATGTCATCACTCACACACATAGAAGACAGACCTCAGGGGAGCCTGCAGGAACACTCAGAAGCCAACCCAGTCTGCCTCCTGTGTCATATCCCAACGCCCCTCCTTGTGCCTCTGACACGCACCATGCATTTTCATGTCTATGCCTTTGGTCACGTGATTCCCACACCCCGGGATGCACCTCACCATTTTGCCAAAGCTGCTGAGATGTCTCAATCCACATTCGAAGGCTGCCCCCATTAGGGTGGGTACCCCAGTGCATTAATCCCCTCACCCCACCATCACACCCAGTCTGTGCCTCATACTAGCCCCTTACCAGGCTGCATTGCAGTATGGAATGATGTTTCCATCAGCTCTGTGAAGTCTTCTTTATGGCAACACCTCAGCCAGCTCCAGCCTCTGCCTTCTCCCCATTTCCCAGATCCACCCTCAGGCAGGTGGGAAGACAACCCAATTTGTGGGTCACTCAATCTCCCCTCACCCTCCCATCCCTAGTCCTTCCATGACTGGCACAGGCTGCCCAGACCACAGCGGCAAAATGCTTGTGTCCTGCTCTCAGCCCGGAGGAAGAGGAGGATTCCATCCTGGTAATGGCTCAGTGCAGCCAGTCTCGCCCCATTAAGGACAACCACTTCCAGCATGTTAGACCCGGCCCCCCTGCAAAGCCACTTCATCTGTCCCACATATCTGTCCTTTGTTGAAAATGTATATAAAACCCCAGGAACTGGTTCACCAGAAATAGCCTGGGGGAAGGAATCTTAATCTCTTCTGTTTCTTTCTTTCTTCCTTCCCTTCTCAAAGGCCCAGGCATGAAATCAGGAGAACGTCAGTCCACTCTGCAAGGGTAATTTATTGACTGCCTAAAGTTTTAATTAGGATTGCATTCTTGACTGGTGCCTTCACCTGATGGGGGGTTCAGGCAAGGCCTTTCTCTCCCACAGAGAAAACAAAACCATGGTTCTGCTCTTTGTCAAAGCGTAGAGTTCCTGGCTTTGGACCATGCCCCATGGGCCTAGCTTTTTAAAAAGACCACACACTCGCACACATCCCACTATACAACACACCCTCCAAGAGGGAGAAAACTTACTGCACTTTAAAGACTGCATTTTTCATGTTTTAGAAAGATATTGTTACTGCTCTGTGAAGTCTCGTTGGGAATCTGTTCACCTACGTGATGGGCCTCCCACCAGCATCTTCCCAGGGATGCAGTGGGTGCCGTTTCTTCCCAGTCCCACCTCCCACAGGTGCCAGGACACCTGAACAGCACCGCATAGTGATGTGTGAGCCTGTGGCCACCCCCACCCCAAGCTGACCCCACACTCACTCCTGGGGACAGCCCTGCACATAGTCCAAGAAAAACAGGGTCTGGGCAACATCCTGGTAAGTCTCTTGCCTCCATAATTCAGGTGCCCTGGTAACTCTGTAAAGAGATTTTAGTATGTGCTTCATAGGTTTCCTAACTCTTCTGCTGGTAGAGACTCAGGCCCAGCACCGACATCCTTCCTGCAAGGGGCTAGAGAGACCAACAGGAGGGCAAAGCCTGGTGGACTAGAGGGTCCTCTGAAACCCCAGCAAGGGAGCTGGTCAGTTCAGGAGACCTTCCCTTGGCATCGTCTAGACAACCCAGGGCACTGACTCTGGAAATCAGAGAGGAGGCGGCATCAGGCTCCTCGTGGATGAGGCTTGTGTGTGTGTGTGCTCAGTCATGCCTGGCTCTTTGTGACCCCATGGACTGGAAGTTTCCTTTGATTTCTCTCCCTGATCTTCCTTCCAGGATGCATCAGCGTGTCCTATAGGTTCCAACTCCAAAGTAAATCTCAGTTCCTTCCTTTCCTCCCCACCCCCTGCCACTGACCTGTCACATTGGCCCCAGAAGGAAATCTACATAGTGTCTGCAGACTTTGGCTCCCAAGCACTCTGACTCTGCCAACAGCTCCAGCCTATTCTTGGATCAGGGATCCTCTGCTTCATCTGCCCAGCCTCCTCTCCCTTCCTCGACCACTGCAGCCCCTCCTGCCTCAACCCTCATTCATCTTGCTCAGCCCGGTTTCCTCTCTTGCAGGTCTCAACTCAAACACACCTGATCAGCAAGATCTCCTGTGACCTCCCATGTACCCACCTTCTCCTTCTATCTCTCCATCACATCACATGTTGATTTCAGAGTCTGTCTCCCAATCTGCAGTGACTCTGTAAATTTACTTTTTTTATATAAATCACGTCCCCTTTCTAGAAGTTCTAGGATAGAGATCTTGGGTGCTATCTCAGCCCTTGCCTGTGACACAGTGCTGGCACACAGCAGGAGCATGGTAAATACCTGTTAGAATGAATGAATAAATAAGCTTCACCATTAAAAAATGCCCAATGGAAAAAAAATTTTTAAATGCCTAGTGAATTAACTGGCAGTAACTGGGCAGTACACAAAGATATATGCATTGTTCATAGGGCAAAGTTTGAAAATAATTTAAATAGCCAACAAAAGAGGATGGAGTAAATCAGTGCTTCAGCATTATTAATTATTGAACACTAACTCACTCTAGTCAGAGAAGGCAATGGCACCCCACTCCAGTACTCTTGCCTGGAAAATCCCATGGACGGAGGAGACTGGTAGGCTGCAGTCCATGGGGTAGCTAGGAGTCTGACACGACTGAGCTGCTTCACTTTCACTTTTCACTTTCATGCATTGGAGAAGGAAATGGTAACCCACTCCAGTGTTCTTGCCTGGAGAATCCCAGGGACGGGGGAGCCTGGTGGGCTGCCGTCTATGGGGTTGCACAGAGTCAGACACGACTGAAGCGACTTAGCAGCAGCAGCAGCAACCCACTAGTATTCTTGCCTGGAGAATTCCATGGACAAAGGAGCCTGGCAGGCTACAGTCCATGGGGTCGCAAAGAGTCGGACATGACTGAGTGACTAGAACCCATTTAACCAGGGTGAATTGGATCTTTCAGCACTGACATGCAAAGGTGTCCAAGATGCTCTAAGTGAATAAAGCATGTTACTTCCTTTCCTGCCCCTTGCAGGAAGGATGTCAGTGCTGGGCCTGAGTCTCCACCAGCAGAAGAGTTAGGAAACCTATGAAAGAAAATACATGTAATCATGATTTTATTTATGGTAAAAAAAAAAAGCTCTATAATACCAAACATAATACCAAATGTTTTCTTGCTTGCTTAGTTGCTCAGTCATGTCCAACTCTTTGCAGCCCCATGAACTGTAGCCTGTTAGGCTTCTCTGTCCATGGGATTGTCCAGGTAAGAATACTGGAGTGGGTTGCCATTTCCTCCTCCAGGGATCTTCCCGACCCAGGGATTGAATCCGTGCCTCCTGCATTGGCTAGTGGATTCTTTACCACTGAGCCCCCTGGGAAGCCCAAATAGGTACATAAAAATCTTACATGAAAGAATGAAGAAAGGAAGGATGATCTGGAATAATACCCACAGTTTTAGACTGTGCTTATCTTTGGGGTGGCTGGTATTATGAGGTATTTTCATTCATTTCTTTTTGGCTCATATTTTCTGATTTTTAGATAATGAGCATATATATTGCTTCTGTAACAAGAGAAATATAAGAGCAAATTTGAAATGAAGAATAGGCTTCTGCCATCCAGGTGGAGGGACCAGGGGAGCAGAGCCAGCCCAGGGCCTGTCACACGGTCCCCCGAGAGGAGAAGGTAGAGGTGGGACTGCAGGGAATAATTATTCTTGACCCATTTTGAGCCTGCTTCAGAGAAAATACACTTGTTAGATAATAAAAACAGAAGCCTCCAGGCATATTTCCTTCCCACAGAGAAAGAGCAGCTGTGGCTCCCTTCCACATTATTCACTCAATCCTGAGCTCGGCACACAGGTTATACTTTCAGATGAAGGGCCCAGCTGCAAACTCTGGCTCCCGTAAACTCAGCCCGAGCCCCTGGGGAGTCAGAGGAGTTGAGGGTGCCTGGGCTCCAGTGGACCCCTTGTAAAAATTCTGGTATAGGATCCAGGATCCAGTGTTTCCTCCAGAGGCTACCCACACAGGTGCTAGAGGGCCCTCGGGTGAGACGGAGGCAATGGGCCCAGAGGCTGCATGACAGGGGCCAGTGTGGGCTGGGGGTGAGGTGGGGACAGCTGCTGTACCCCATCTGTCTCAAGTCTGTATGCTCTCAGTGTAGGGATATCTGGGAAGTCATTTTAAACAGTAAATGTAAATCAACTAGAAAGTCAAAAATAAATCTATGGTTGTCATGAATTAATTCAAAATAGAGTTTATAGGGACAGTGCTCTGTGTGGCTTGGGACACGTCTCTTCATCTCTGGCCTTAGTTTCATCATTTAGACCCCAAAGGGACTGGCCCAAGTGTCCTTGGGCCTTGCAGGGCTGATAGTCTGTGTTCTGAGGATTACTTTCTAGAAGAGACAAAATTAATTCCCAGTTCTAAACGAGACAATTAACCACAGTAACACCCATGTTACTGTGCTCAGCACAGAAGATACCGAAGGGCTGGTGCAGGCTGGGTGGGCTTCCTGGTGGAGGTGAAAGCTGAATCATACCTTAAAGAATGGAACAGACTTAAGTAACCTCTGGAAACAGTATTGGGACTGATGCAATGATCCAAGGTACTGTCACTTCTGGACCAGCTGGAGGGCCCACAGAATCCTTCTCAGGAAGGGATGTAACTGTGGGTGGTTTTCCCGGGCTCTCAACTGAAGACACAGTCTGTGAATTCCAAAGCACCAAATAATCTGTAGATTTCTTTTAAGGAACATGCACTATACCATGTAGCAGCTGAAAGTGATGTTTGTGAAGCCGAATGGCAACATAGGGGAATGATCTCAGAATGAGGAGGGCAATCGGGCCACAGAAATAGGTCTGCACAGGGAGGCAGTATAGACCAGCAGGGTGGTTCTCAAAGTGTGGTTCCCAGGCCAGCAGTATCAGCATCATCTAGGAGTTTATTACAAATGCAGGCTCTGAGGTCCAGACCTACCGAATCAGGAACTCTGGAGGTGGGCCCAGCAAGCTGGGGATTTTTATATAGTCGACATATGAGGACCACTGTGCTTGGGGAAGGTGGGAGGTTTGGGTCACAGACAGGGAGGGGTTCAAATCCCAGCCCAGCAGCTAAATACCTTCAGCAATCTATTCAAGCTCTAGTCACTTTCTCTGCCATAAAATGGGGTCCATTAACCCCTAACCAGCAGGAGTGCTGTGAAGATTCAACTCATTAATATATGTAACATCCCAGTTCAGTGCCATGCATGAAAAAAAAATATACATCTGAAAAATTAAGAAGGAAATTTACAAAATGATAGTGGTATCTCTCGGAGAAGTGGTGTGTAGGTGACTTCCCTTCCCCTCATCTCCAGTCTCTAAACTTTTGGTAGGGCAGTTATGTGAGTTATAAAGCCAAAGAGAAATATTTATACGGCACAGTGAGAACCCACAGTGGGAGCACTACTCTATCCTTCGGGGTTGAATGGTGGCTGATATGGTTGACATGGCAAGGAGCACGGGGCAGCTGCATGCTGCAGCCCCTCCCTGGACATGTGGCTACCCAGCTCCCTGCCCTTCGCTCCACCAGCAACCACTGCTTCACAGAAGGGACTCACATGGAGAGGACAGACCTTGGGCT
Source organism: Budorcas taxicolor (assembly GCF_023091745.1). NCBI lineage: Eukaryota > Metazoa > Chordata > Mammalia > Artiodactyla > Bovidae > Budorcas > Budorcas taxicolor. Next base: position 134,985,629 of record NC_068920.1, read on the forward strand.
CATTGGTGAGGGATCAGGACCCAATTGAACACATATGCACACATGTGTGCATGTGTGCACATGTCCAAGTTCAGGCTTGTGTGGTGAGAAGCAAATGTTTATAACCAGAACTCAGAGCTGGTAGTTCGTTTCAAGCCCCCGCCTTGGGCATGTGGGGAAGCTGAGGCCCAGAGAGAAGGCACTTGCTCAGTTGAGGTCACACCCTGAGTTAGCAGGAGTCAGGAAGGGAGCCCAGAGCCCAGCTTCACTTTAGCCTCGGCTGAGATAGGGAGCCCAGAACTTTCCAGGTGTTGTCTAGGAAGATGCCTTAAAGAGAAAGAGTATGGCATTTGGACAGCGAATATCAAAGAAGTATTTGGAGGCCCAGATGGTTCTGTTGGGGGAGCTAAAGCCGTCAGATCCCTCCTTCCATCATGTGAAATCTCAGGGTGTGCTGAGCCGCGATTACACCCCTGGGATTTAGACATGAGAGAAAGGCCCTTTCTCACAACTCAGCCTTGCATTCCTGTTTGACACGTTTCAGTCACTTACACTGAGGATCAACCCCAAGTCAGCCCAGGTGACACAACATGATACATGTGAGGGGCCTGGGGGCAGGATGGGTTCCCCTTCTTGAACCCAAGATAATATAACCCAGATGCACCCTGGCCACCATGGCTACACACAGTGGGTGTGTGCTCACTGTTGGCATGGGCAGGTAAGAGATGAGACACAGACAACCTCATAATGTCAGACAAGTGAAAGTGATTACAGGACGCAAAGAATGAAGAATGCAAGTTGGCTAAAACCAGTAAAACCCTAAGCCCATGTCAGACCCTAAGCATCTCAGAAACATTTCTAGGGGAGCATGGGCCTCAGACTCCCAAACCTCACCTGCAGGGGACAGACACAGCAACCTGTCCAGCAGTCACTGCTCCCCTCCACTTGTGCCCATGCAGGGTTCTACAGGTTGCCCAGGGAGGCATCGCCTCTTATAGCTAAAGCCCCAAACCCACATGGCTCGTGGTGGGTGAGGCAGGTGTTCTGTCATTAATCCATCAGCAGCAACAGCCTGCAATGCTCCATCAGGGTGTGACATATTTCAACAATAATCAAGAGACGAACTTGTGAGCATGCTGATGGCTCATCAAAGCTCCAGACTGGGATACGGTCTGGCACGCTTGTTGATGGCATTCTCTATTAAACTAGAGCCGCCCAGGTATAAAATAGCTGCCCAGGTAGGAATTTCCATGAGCCCAGGAAGATGGGCAGACAGTCAGCTGATGGGCTCCCAACACCGCTTTACCTAACTACAACACACCAGAATATTCCTTCTGAACAGCTTCCTGTGTTTAAAAATATGTCACAGAACTGACACCAAGGATCTCGCTCATGAACCAACAGGATTTTACATTTTTATCTTTAAATACTTCCCAGTAGCTGAATTACCTAAACTAGTCAATAATAGAACCCCAAATGACTATGCTTAGCCAATTGAGTGTGAGACCAAAATGCGTGACCGCATGAGCCATCTCTCTTCAAAGTCATTGTAACGTGACAGCCTGCAGTCACTGAAGGGTCGCAATTTTGCTGTGATGGTGGAACACCGCAGCTGAAAGTTACAAACTCATAAACATGCACATGCGTACATGTAGAAACTGCCGCCTTCTGCACCTAACGCAGAACCCAAAGTTACTGTTAATACCTAGAATGTTTAAAAATGTTATTTCCACCAATATCAATTTTTCTTCAGGACACTTCATTCAGAGCATAACTTCCCACTGCAATAGACTTGGCTGGGAACTCAGGTTAAAGAAGTCATTCAGTAAAGGGTGATTGCTGACACATTCATTCATTTCCTGTGATCATGGCCATATTGTGAAGTTCATCTCCATTTTCATGTAAACACAGAACGCTGTAAAAATACTCAGCCTAGAATCAGCTGGATGTACCATTCTTCTTAGAAGGGGCCCTTGCACGATTATCCCGTTGTGTAATTAGCAGGGGCTTTCTTGGGAAATTTCTGGCACTAGTGGTAAAGAACCTGCCTGCCAGTGAAGGAGACATAAAAGATGTGGGCTCAATCCCTGGATCAGGAGAAGGACATGGCAACCCGCTCCAGTATTCTTGCCTGAAGAATTCCATGAACAGAAGAGCCTGGCGGGCTACAGTCCATAGGGTCGCAAAGAGTCAAACATGACTGAACTGACTTAGCACACACATTTCTTGGGAAGTTTTGGGGGACCTTGAGCTCCAATGAGGTTCTCAGGAAAGAGAGCAGAGACATCCGGAGGTGCCTCTGGTGGTCACCTGGCTCGTGAAAATCCAGGTCAAGAGGCCTGGGCATCATTAAATGAATCGCTGAACATCTCAGGTCTGTATCACTCTGTAAAAGAGTGACAGTACTTTTCTGTAGAACAGAAAAAGAGCTTAGAAAGAGACGTGCTTTCTGAATGACACATGTGGTCCTTGTAGATAGAGGTGAAATTCCACTGCCCCTCCTGCATGCCTCAGCCCCGTGCCAAATTGCATGGCCCCTACTAGAACAGAAGCTTCCAGAAGAGCTGTCAGCTATAACTGGGCCCAGCTGCTCAATGAGATCTTGGCACAAAGAGCTGGCAGCCCTGCCCTTTGCTGCCTGGTCATCGCTCCAAGCGCTGCATTTGGTTCTCGGGCTGTGCTTCTCATGGATGTGGACAAACTGCAGCCCATTTAGAGATGCGTGAGCACGATGCTAAGAGGGTGTGAAACGTCCCTGTTAAGAGCAAGAGATGGAGATGTTATTGCTGCCTTGGTGTTTATCTGCAGCCACAGGGAGGGTGTGGTCACCATCTGTACCTGTCCTGTGGCTGGTGAGCCAGGTGCCCTCTGGGTGAACCCAAGGGGCAGAAAGAACCAGAGGTGGAGGTAAACAGCTTGAGGAGCAGGGCCTTCGCTCTGCCAGGCTGTGCCCAGAGGGATGGACAGCCATGTGGGCAGCGCACTCCTGCCCCTGGGAGACCAGCCGCGACTGGAAAGTCACTCGGCAGGGGAGCCCTCGGGGAGCTCTGGAGTCAATGGCTCTATAAATAACAGTACCTGGGATTGATACGTTTGAAGATGGGCTGTGGCAGGTCAACCAACTGGAATAGATACAAATAAATGTTCCCGCAGGATGGGTCACAAAACACCTATGGAGCCCCGACCACAGTAGATGGTTTCTTTGTTGCTTGAGGTAATCATCTGTCCCCAAAACATATGCCTTCTCCCCAGTGGATGCCACTCCTGGAACCCTGCTGTCCTCCTGCATGAGAGCATTTCCCCATGACCCTGAGGCCATCTCCCAGGGCGCAGAGAGGGTGCGGTCCTCCTGTGATCAGCATCTTTGAAATTGCACATCCTTTTGAACTAGATCACTCTTGAAGATTCCCTGGAAAAATACACTCATGAGACCCTCCTGGGCCACCAGGAAGCTGTGTGTCAGCCTCCTCCCATCTCGGGCTCGATGGGGCCCCTCTACAGAAAGAGAACTGGTCTGCAGGGCCAGCGTCCTGTGGTCCTTCCAGCTCTCGCAAATGGTGCAGGGCATGGAATCCTGCCTCCCTGCTATCCTCCTGCCAAGTCACCTGACAGCCGGTTCTTGGAAATGATGTCACCTGCACCCTGTCCACCCAGTCTAATCTACGGCAGGCCAGCAAAGCAGCTTAGCTGGAGATTAGCCTCGGGGTGCACCTTCCGGGGCTGCTGTTTGGGGAGATATGTATTTCCTCGGTGGCTGTGGGAACAGGGTTGTGTCCTGCTGCCTCCTGGGGTTTCGATCTTTGAAGGATGTACTTTTCATTGTGACTCAGTTTCAGGAAACAAGAGGTCAAGGTAACATTGATAAGTGTCCTCACCTCTGACTAGGCTTTGGAATTTGCAGTGGGCATGGTCACTGGTGGGTGAGGGGTGACAGGGGTCTTTGCCAGTGCCGAAGCTGAAGCTGGCTGGCTGCTCCAGGCGGGGCTGGCCCCTCCTTATCTTCAACACCAAAGCTCACCTTGCTTTCTTCCTTCCAGCTTGCTGCTGTGAGTTCCTGGGTTTTGTGTCTTTAGACTGGCATTTGTAATCCCATTTTTGACTAATGAACTCCATTCATGGTAATCTATAATTTTACAAACCCCCTACAATTAAAAAGAATCATTTTATCAATTTTGCATGGTTTACGGTAAAAAAATTTTTAGTTAAATATTTTATATGAGTATATTATTCAAAGATTATATTAAATGAGCATTAAAAGACAATTTTTAATAATGTTCATTATATCTAAGGATACATTTTAACGTTTTTCCATTTAACAATTTATACCCAGCATTTCAGTTCTTTTAAATTAGTTGTGCAAGGAAAGACTGACTTGTTGACAAATAAAACACAACATTTTGGTTCTGAGACCAACACATATTTGAAACATAATTGAAACTTGATTATATGCGCTAGCTTCAAAAATAGATAAAAACTGTGTTTTGTGACCTGATCTTTAGAATTCTTGCCTTTTGAGCTTAAGAAAAATCAACTGCATTATTTTTACAATGTTCATGTGTTATCTAAATGACAAGATAAAGCCGGATTCAGAGAGAGATTTGTAAGTTCTTCAAAATAACACATTGAAGGTAATATTTTTTTCCCAGTCAATAACAAGACAAGCTAGTTAAATTTTCTCTGTATATTCTATGGACCCCCATCCTTTTCTGTCCCTTCATTTGGCATACTAAAGACATTCAGAACACCTATTTAAGGACTTGGATCAGATGATCACAGCTTGTGAAACTGGAAAAATGACCAAGGCAAATTTGCAGAACGATCACTCTTAGGCTTCTCATCAGCTTGGGGGTGGTTTAATATAAATGTTCTTTATGTTTTCTGTCTTTGCCACTTTTTATAGCCACGTTTTGGTTATAAATGAAATCACATATGACAAATAAAAAACAATTTAGGGGGATTTAGGGAAGAATGGATACATGTATTTGTATGGCTGAGTCTCTTTGCTGTTCACCTGAAACTACCACAACATTGTTAATCTGCTATACCCCAATACAAAATGCTTTTGGTGTCAAAAAAATTAATAAAGAGCATACAGCAGTCAAATTGATCCAAAGTGATAAGCCATTTGGTGACTGAGAAATGAGCATGATCATCTGATCTTTGCTAGCCATGCATTCTCACATGATACACACACAGGCACACACACATTTACACACAGGCACACACACATTTACACACAGGCACACACACATTCGGAGGTCCCCAAAGGTCCATTTCAGGGAAAATTATGTAAGTAGTCATTTACAGATTTGAAAAAAAAACACATGATTTGAAACAGATGCATTTACCACTTCAGTGACAGCAAACCTCTGTTCTAGCATTTGCTCTAGGAGTATTGGCTCTGCCCATCCATAGTTGGAGGAGTAGGGGCGGTGCTTTATCATAAGAAAAAACATTGTATATTAATGCATACATGTGGAATATAGAAATATGGTACAGAGGAATCTATCTGCAGGGCAGGAATAGAGGCTGCAGATGCAGGAAGCAGCTATGTGGACCCAGAGAGGGATGGAGAGGGCGGGATGAACTGGGAGGGACTTCCCTGGTGGCTCAGATGGTAAAGCATCTGTCTACAATGCGGGAGACCTGGGTTTGATCCCTGGGTCAGGAAGATTTCTTGGAAAAGGAAATGGCAACCCCTCCGGTACTCTGGCTAGAAAATCCCATGGACGGAGGAGCCTGGTGCTGCTACTGTCCATGGGGTCGCAGAGTCGGACATGACTGAGTGCCTTCACTTTCACTATGTACTACTTTGTGTAAAATGGGCTTCCCAGGTGGCGCTAGAGGTTAAAGAATCCGCCTGCCAATGAAGGAGACATAGGAGATGCAGGTTCAATCCCCGTGTCAGGAAGACCCTCTGAGGAGGGCATGGCAATCTACTCCAGTATTCTTGCCTGGAGAATCCTATGGTCAGAGAGGAGCATGGTGGGCTACAGTCCATGGGGTCACAAAGAGTCAAACATGACTGAAGCGACTTAACACACATGCATGCGTGTGTGAAATAGCTAGCTAGTGGTAAGCTGCTATATAACACAGGGATCCCAGCCTGGTGCTCTGTGATGACCTAGAGGGATGGGATGGGGTGGCAGGGAGGTTCAACAGAGTGGATATATGTATACTTACAGCTGATTCACTTTGTTGTATAGTAGAAATTAACACAACATTGCAAAGCAATTATACCCCAATTTAAAAAAAAAGTAGCCAGAGGGACAACGACAGTCCTGTGAGGAGCTGTGTGAGAAGGGGACAGCAAGTCAGGCCCTTGGGGTGAAGGTGGACGGCTGGGAGGCAGGTGAGTGAGGAGAAAGGGCCTGCCAGTAAAGACGCGAGGTGCAGTGGTGGGGAGCGGAGAGTCTGAGCAGTGGTCTGGTTGGGAAACTTCCAGGAGGGCAGAGGCTCCAAACAGGATTTGGAGAAGGTACTTTGGTGGTGCGAACGCGGGATGCCACGCAGAGCTTTAGAGAAAACCTGTAACAAATCTCAGCATTATTCTTCAGGGAAAAAGACACTGCTATGGTTTCACACACACACACACACACACACACACACACACACACACACACACACACACACACACGTTACCCCTGGAGCCTGGACCACGGGCAGGTGTGGGCGTAGCTATGCTTGGTCTACCTGCCTGGGACAGTCCGGATTGGAACAGGAGCTCAGAGGGTGGCCCTGAGCACAAGCCACAGCCTCGGGGGAGAAGAAACTCTGACAGACCCACCAGGCCACGGGGGAATCAGACACTCCAGAAGTCATGGAGACCATTTCCCTACAAGGGAAATGGGAGTCCAGAGTTCTTCTTCAGGCTGTCGGGAAATTTGAGAGGCAAAAGCATTGACTCTGCAGTTGCTTGAGAAATTCTCAAGGAGGGTTTGTGTGCATGGGCCGGCAGACCACTGGAGGGCCTCCAGGAGGGCAGGAGGAGCCCCTTCTGTGAAGGGAGGTGACTCCAGGCTTGGGGAGCTGTAGCCAGAGAAGCTCATCAGCGAGGTGACCACACGGACAAACACCACCTGAGCAGCAGGCCCAGAAGAGGCCCGCTCACCCCAGCCCAAATGGCATTTTAGGAGACTCACAGGCTTTTACACCCCTAGAGAGAAGAGAAACAAGAAGCAGGTGGGCAAAAACCACTTCCCAGGATGTCAGCAGCTTCTCTGGGGACCACCTGAGGACCCCCGTCAGACCAGTAGCTCAGCCAGGGCCAGCGGCTCTGGACCAAGGGGGCGACGGAGCCCAGGCCTCTGCACACACCCCGAGACCCCCTGCTCTGGATGATGCCAGAACAACGTGTCAGTAACACCCCAAGAAGGGCCACTCATGACTCCCAAACACACCTCCAAGGGGCGTTCTCACCGGTTTTCTGCACATCTTTCCATCGGCAGGACTATTTCAGCTCAGGGGGGAGCCTTCTCGAGTCCTCTCCACGTCCCTGCCCGGCCTTTAGCATTGACACCACCAGCCAGGCACTGGGAAGGGTGACATTCATCAAAGGTTCGCATTCATTCCCGGGGGAGCCTGCAGGACCACTGGGCTCCTGTGGTCTCACTGGGCACCAGCCAGGGCTCTGGCAGAGCCTCTGGGTGTCAGAGGCCAGCCCCTGGGTCCCAAGAGGTGACTCTGCCAGGCTCATTCATAGGCTGCTTCACTTCAATGACTTGAGTTTTTCATTTTCTAAGAAACAGGGACATAAATGGCTTGTTGGCATTTTACCGACAGAGGTGTGGGCGAGTGACTGGATCCCTCAGACTTGGTGCTGAACGGGAAATCGGAGGCTCTGAGAGGGAGTGCAGCGTCATCTGCCTTTGTGTGCGCACACACACTCTCACATCCAGACACACAGATGGACACAGACACACACAGACATACACACTCCCACACCAAACACAGACACACAGACACACATGCTCAAACACAGCTCCCAGTGCAGATATACACTCCTGCACTCAGACACACAGAGACACATGCACAGAGACGCACACACTCATACAGAGAAACACACAGACACACTCACAGAGACACACAGTCACAGAGACACACACACTCATACAGAGAAACACACAGAAACAGAGAGACACACTCACACACAGACACACTCAGAGACACACAGTCACAGAGACACCCACACTCATACAGAGAAACACACAAACACACTCACAGAGACACACAGTCACAGAGACACACACAGTCATACAGAGAAACACACAAACACACTCACAGAGACACACACAGTCATACAGAGAAACACACAAACACACTCACAGAGACACACAGTCACAGAGACACACACACTCATACAGAGAAACACACAGAAATACAGAGACACACTCACACACAGACACACTCACAGAGACACACAGTCACAGAGACACACACACTCATACAGAGAAACACACAGACACACTCACAGAGACACACAGTCACAGAGACACCCACACTCATACAGAGAAACACACAGACACACTCACAGAGACACACAGTCACAGAGACACACACTCTCATACAGAGAAACGCACAGACACACTCACAGAGACACACAGTCACAGAGACACACACACTCATACAGAGAAACACACAAACACACTCACAGAGACACACACACTCATACAGAGAAACACACAGACACACTCACAGAGACACACACTCTCATACAGAGAAACGCACAGACACACTCACAGAGACACACAGTCACAGAGACACACACTCTCATACAGAGAAACACACAGACACACTCACAGAGACACACAGTCACAGAGACACACACTCTCATACAGAGAAACGCACAGACACACTCACAGAGACATGGTCACAGAGACACACACACTCATACAGAGAAACACACAGAAACACAGAGACACACTCACACACAGACACACTCACAGAGACACGGTCACAGAGACACACACACTCATACAGAGAAACACACAGACACACAGAGACACACAGTCACAGAGACACGAACACAGAGAAAGAGACACACACACACACACACTCATACAGAAAGACACACACTCATACACCAAACACATACACACAGACACACATGCTCATACAAAGAGATATACACTCATGCACTCAGACACACAAAGACACACTCTCATACAGAGAAACACACAGGCATACTCACAGAGACACACTCACACACAGACACATTCACAGAAACACCAACACAGAGATACACACAGACATACTCACAGAGAGACACACACTGCCAGGCCAAACACAGGCACACATGCTCATACACAGAAACACACATACTCAGAGACATGCACACTCATACAGAGAGACACACGGACACACTCACAGAGACATACACACAGACACACTCACAGAGACACTAATACAGAGAGAGACATACACAGACCCACTGAAACAGAGAGACACACATATACAGACACACACACGCACGTGTACTCAGACACACACACACATTCAGGTAAAACTTTCTTCCTGACATTAGGACAAGCAGAAGAGATTTTGCACTGGAAACCCTGAGCCTCCTCCCTTAAGGAGAAGACATCAGGCCGGGGACAAGGAGAGGCCGAGACTGCCAGGAACCCAACCTCTGTTCAGCACATTCCACATGTGAGCCTGGACGGTGCCCTGCCCTGCCTTCTCAGTGCTGACCCGACCGTTTAACACGCGGAGGAGCGGACACACCGTGGGCAGTGGACTAACCAGAGATCACCACAACATGGGCAACCAGAGATGCCACAAGGCTGGCTCCAACCATCAGCCCTCAGAGTGAGGGCTCAGGATGGAAAGAATGTGGGACGGGGGTCACGCGGTGGAGTCGAGACTGAGCTGCATCACTGCAGCTTTCGGGGCCTCAGTTTCTGTCTGTAAAGGGGAAGGCAGCTTCCAGAAGGCTGTGGTGAGCAGTGAGCTAAGGGAGGGAGTGTAGCTAAAAGCATCAGGATTGGCCCTGCCTCTGCAGGGTCTCTGTCAACTGGAGAAGAGAAGGAGGGACCCAGAGAGGCCTTCTTGCAGGGCCCAGGGTCTGTGCTGGGATGTGAAGGTTGGGTAGGGAGGGCTTCGGTAGGAGGACTAGCAACACACTCCAGTATTCTTGCCTGGGAAATCCCATGGACAGAGGAGCCTGGCGGGCTACGGTCCATGGAGTCGCAGAGTCAGACATGACTCAGTGACTAAACAACAACAAATGTGTCTATACATGCCTTCAGTCCCCAAGATGCTCTTTCACCATGCTCTCCTGCCCAGAGCTCCTCTGAGGGACGGGACCCCAGGAGGGCCATTCCTGGCAGGATGGTGACACAGCTGGGACTAGAAGTGGGCTCTTGCCCAAAGGCAGTCCACACTCAGTCCAGCACGTGTTCTGCAGAGATGGCTCAATGGGGCAATGCCAATTACCTAAGCCCCCTGGAATGTCATTCCTTTGGAATTCTCACCAGAAAGCTAGCACGATGCACCATCTGATTGCAGAGAGGAAAAGAAGAAAGACAGGAGGGAAAGAAGAAAGACAGGAGGGAGAAGCCCAGGCCTGGGCGGGCAACCGTTACTGGGGGCAGAGCTGAGATGAAGACGTGTGGACCCCCTCGCCGGTGGGGAGCACACAGCAGGGCCACCTGGTCCTTGGAGCCAGTGGCCCTCAGTTCCCGTGGGGTTCTGCCGCCCTGCGGGGAGCCTCCGACCCTTGTAGCTAGAAGGGAGAGAGGCAATGACAATGTAGTCAGTTTCAGGGCAGCAAAGAAGGCAGGAGAATGGGGATGGAGAGGCGAGCAAAATGTTGGGGACAGCCTCGACAGCTGAGGAGGGAGTGGTTGTTTGACAGATGAGGGCAGTCCACGAGGGTCAACGGGCAGGGTGGAAGGTAGTGGGAGAGCTGATCAGAGCTGGCGGCCTCCTTGAGGTGACTGGCCCAGCTTGTCCCAGTGGTGGACCAGGGAGAAGGGCCCCATGGAGGCGACGGTTACCACGTACTTCCAGAGAGGCCCTCATCCCTGGCGGGTCACCACTGGTGGCCTGAACTTTTTGTTCCGCCCGTGTTCCATGGGTGAACACATGGGGGAGTGCTGACCTCGCCTCTGTGATGTGTTAAGGGGGAATGCCCCTGAGGCTCAGAGAGGAGAGGGCAGCCATGCTGTCACCCAGCCGGTCCAGAGCCACTGGGACTGGAGCCCAGTCCTGGGATGACAGACTGGCCCCAAGTCCTTCCTGGGAGCTGCCTTGGCCCTGCCTGAAGGTACAGCCTCAGGTGCTGAGTGAAAACTGGACTCCTCATTAAAGCCCTGGGTGTCCCAAAGACTAATTCTACTCATCGTTTTCAAGGGAAAGGGCAATTAAAAAATCTATTCTGAACAGAAGGAAGACATATTTTTAGAATGAAATTGAGAAGACGCCCTGAAAATAACATAAACCGTCTGAATTCAGTGATTAAAAAGTGATAAATCAGCTGCCCTGCTCTGAGTAGTCCTTCTAATCGGCCATTCGCTGGATTTGCAGGAAGGATGGCCCTGGGGTCCCCCAGGGACACTGCCAGCCTCCTCACACTCATGCCCAGAGCTGGCACAGTGAGTGAGGGTCGGGGAGGGAGGCCTACTACCATAAGGTCACGTGGTCACACTGGTGGCATGGATCCAGCCAGGTTCCCCCAGAAAGCGTGGGTGAGCAGACCACCCAGCAGTTCATGCTGTGGTGGTTCCCACCCCAGCCAGGTCCCATCAGGCTGGGAGCACCCGGCCTCTACGTTCACTGACCCCAGGCATGGCAAAAAGTGATGGGAGAGAAATGGGGAAAAAAAGAGTGAGATGATTCTGAGCTGGCTGGAAGGTCCACCCAGTAGCAGCAGGGGTCAAAACTTCAAGTCACAAATTCAACTTCTTCTCTTCTTTGGGGGTGAACAATACTGGCCTGGGAATCTAGAAGCCTCATTTCTTCTGACCCGACTCATTTTAATTTAGCCAGTGGGACAGTTCACTCCCAGTAGAACTGCTGGTGCTGGTCCATGTGTGCTAAGTCGTGTTTGACTCTTTGTGCCCCCATGGGCTATAGCCCACCAGGCTCCTCTGTCCATGGGATTTTCCAGGCCAGAATACTGGAGTGGGTTGCCATTTCCTTCTCCAGGAGATCTTCCTGAACTAGGGACTGAACCCACATCTCCTGTATCTTCTGCATTGCAGAGATACCACTTGAGCCATCAGGGAACCCAGTAGAACCAGTACGACTATAGCCTTAGACTCTAAGAAATATTCCTGGGGAATATGACATAGCAGGAGGTAAAGACAGAAACACCTCAGTAGGAGAGAAGAAAGTCTATTCATGACACAGCTATTTCTTTTCACGGAAAAGTATCATCAGGCACCTTTGGGAGCCAATGTTACAACAAGTCAGACGTCACACGGTACTAAGGACAATCCAAAGGGGATAAATATTTACTAAACTCATATCATGAGTCAAGCACAGTGTGTTACATTCTTTCTCTTTGAATCCTCACAATAACCCCTAAGGGAAAGGTACGGTTATCCCACCTCACAGCTGAAACGGCAGAGGCGGAGGGTGAAATTGCTAACAAAGTTAATGAGTGACAGTGAAGGTGTCCGTGATGGGACTGTAGCTGCTGGAGCGCAGCTTCACCCGCCACCCCGCACTGGTTACTGTTTAGCACAGGCTGAAATCTAGTCAACAAAGAAAGTTCCTGTGTCAGCAACAGTCCGTGGAGGAGAAAGTGAACATTAACAAATGCCTGATTACTGTAAACTAGCTCAGAAATGCCAGGGCACTAAATCATGCTGAAGGCTAACATTTCCAAACCACGGCATCCCATCTGCTTCCTGCGTTGTCCCCCTGCAGGCCACAGGGTGGCTGGAAGGGACAGGAGGGAGACGGGATGTGCCCCTGGGCCCGACGGGGGAGCACCAGCCTTGGGACACATCCTCCCAAGAGCCTGCATCCATACCATCCCATACAGGGTGGATGGCCACGGAGACCCAGAGGGAAGAGATTTCAGAGTGGAGTTGGGGAGAGAGGCTGGTGTCCGTTTCAGAAGGTGGCAGTGTGAGAGGGCCAGGGCAGATGATTCCCAGCGAGCTGATTTTATAGACCTTATGGTCAGCTGTGGGGTCTGTACTGAAGATGTGGATTTGGGAACCATTGTGTTTGGCAGTTTAGAAGATGACTCAAGGAGACTATGCAGCGTGAGGAAAAGAACAAAGGCAGAGCCCTTGAACGGTTGGGGGAGTGAACCTGGCAGGGAGGGTCACTGTGTGCATGGCTGGTCATGGACTGAGACACTTGTGACTCCTAAGAGGCCACAGTGGATGAAACAGCAGCCTCTCCAGGAAGAGTTCAGTAAATGGATGGCTCTCTGCAGTATTACTGATGGAGAGATTAGGACACCCCAGAGGACACAGGGCCATGAACCTCACAGGCAGCAGAGGACTGTAGTAACTCTATGAACTGTAACTCTGCAACCCAGAACTGTAACTATGCAGCATCCCTTTTATTTGCAGGAATAGAGCCTGGACTTCCTTCTGGGCTCTGCCTCCAACTCACTGGCCAGGTGACCTTGGCTGGCCCTTTGCCTTTCTGCCAAATGAGGAAACGGAGGCATGTACCTGGAGAGGACAACACAACCTGTCCTGTCCCTCATCCTGGCAAGGGCTAGAGAAGGAGAGGGAAGGAGACAAAGGGAGAGGATGCTCACAGTCCCAAAACACTAAATCCCCGAGTCGGGGTGGGGTTGGGTTGCTCTGGCTGTGTTGCCAGTGGTGGGACTCCGTGGGGTTAGGGCTTCTGAACCTGGGCTCCTTCTGTGTTTGGAACACAACAGCTTCCTTCCAGCCTACAGGTGTTAGCAGAGAAGAAAGAAATGAGGGTTAAGGATGTCCCCAGGCACCTGTTATTGTGATGGTGAACCTCCAATGGGCACACAGATTCTCAGGGGTCCTGGGTTACTTTGGATCTTTCTCTAGAAAACTGTTCTGGTCACTTTCAACCCAGCAGTATTTACCAATCCCTTGTTGGCGGCCAGCTATGCACTCTATCCATGTTTTCTTATTCACTGCTCACCACAATCCTTCAAAGTGAGGATTATGATCTTTTATTGTACATATAAGAAAGTGAGGCCTGAGAAATCTGATGCCACTCACATGAGCCCTGGGATTTGGACCCAGGCTGTCTGGCGCCCAAGTGCTTCATCTAAACCCGTAGTTCCCAGTCTTTCGAGTTTCATGGGTTACTGAGCTTCCAAAACATTTGGGAACAAATAATAGGTTGCCAACTTCATATCAAGCCAATTAACAATACTTTAAATAGCAAACAAACGAATCACCTTCACTTCACAAAAGAAACACCAGTTTTACCAAACGTATGTGTGAGCAGACGGGCACATACACTCAAGGAAGGAAGAGACATAGAAGACACTCCCGTCATTCCGTCTGGTGCTCAACTTGAACCCCTTCCTAAGGAGATGAAACTCACCTCCCACTGACACAGCTGAAAATGGTGAGCACGCTGACCTCTCTTTGTCCACCAATCAGACTCTTAACGACATCCACTTTCAACCAGAAGCCAGTGAGGCAAAGAAGTGGGGATGGTGCAGAATTAAGGCAGTAGCTGCGCTCATCATTCGGAGCTGGCAGTCCTGAGGGTATCAACTGGAGGTCTGATCCGAAGCTGGGATCCTTGCTGGGTCAGATCTGGGCATGGGAGGTTGCCATTTCTGGTCATGCAGCCTCTGAATCGGGTTCTCCACCCTCCTGGAGACTCGGCTGCCTAATATCCTTTTATTAAATTCCTTTTCTGCTTCAATTAGCCAGAATTGGTATCTGTTGCTTGCTGCTTAGACTTTTTTGAAATTAAGGATTTTACTCCTGACACTTCTGAAATATTGTTTTCAAATTTTTCATGAAAAGATCACACAAATAACTAGTCACAAGCAAGATGTCAAAGAGCACACTGCCTTTGTTTTCTTCTAGCACTTTCTTCTAGCAGTAAGACGCATGGTTTTGTGTCTTACATTTAAGTCTTTAATCCATTTAAAAGTTATTATTTTTTTACTGATGTAAAGCTGATTTACAATGTTGTTAGTTTCAGGTATATAGAAAAGTGATTCAATTATATGTACATATATAAATATATGAAAGTGAAAGTCGCTCAGTCTTGTCCTGCTCTTTGTGACCCCATGGACTGTAGCCCATGAGGCTCCTCTGTTTATGGGATTTTCCAGGCAAGAATACTGGAGTACGTTGTCATTGGCTTCTCCAGGGGATCTTTCCGACTGGGACTGAACCTGGGTCTCCTGCATTACAGGCAGATCCTTTATCATCTGAGCCACCAGGAAATACACACACACACATATATATTCTTTTTCATATTCTCTTCCCTTATAGTTTACTACAAAATATTGAGTATAATTCCCTGTGCTATAAGGTAGGTCCTTGTTGGTTATCTATTTTATCTATGCACGTGTGTTCAGTTGCTTCAGTCATGTATGACACTTTGTGACCCCATGGACTGTAGCCTACCAGGCTTCTCTGTCCATAGAATTTTTCAGGCAAGAATATTGAGTGTGTTGCTGTTTCTTCCTTCAAGGGATCTTCCTGACCCACGGATTGAACCGGAGTCTCCTGAACTGCAGGTGGATTCTTTACTGCTGAGCCACCAGGGAAACCCCATTTTATACATAGGAATGTGTATATGTAATCCCAAGAAAGTGAAAAGTGAAAGTGTTAGCCATTATGTCATGTCCAACTCTTGGCCACCTCATGGACTGTAGCCCACCAGGCTCCCCTGTCCATGGAATTCTCCAGGTAGGAATACTGGGTTGCCATGTCCTTCTCTAGGGGATCTTCCCAACCCAGAGATTGAACCCGGGTCTCCTGCATTGCAGGCAGACTCTTTACTGTTTGAGCCACCAGGGAAAGTGAAAAGTGAAAGTGAAAGTCGCTCAGTCATGTCTGAATCTTTGTGATCCCACGGACTATACAGTCCATGGAATTCTCCAGGCCAGAATACTGGAGTGGGTAGCCTTTCACTTCTCCAGGGGATCTTCCCAACCCAGGGATCAAACTCAGGTCTTCTGCATTGCAGGCGGATTCTTTACCAGCTGAGCCACAAGGGAAGCCCAGTTACTGCCTGAGCCACCAGGGAAGCCAATCCCAAACTTCTAATTTATCCCTCTACTTGGACTCTTGACTGAGAGAACACAATCTTAGAATAAAGGACAACATTTTAAATGGAGTGCATTTAGCTCCACGAAAGGCTCACTACCCAGTGTCTGTGTTTTCATTCTGCTGCAGACCAGTCTGTGATGGGCAAGGGGGACCTCTAGACCGGATTTTGGGACTGCACTCTTCTGTGTCCCCACCCTTCCTTAAGGGGTCATACATGAGAACCAGGAGCCCTATAATGGTCACTCTCTGGTTGAGGCATCACCAGTGTGTCCCCGCTGCCCGCAGGTAAAGCTCACAACTGACCTCTCCAGCCCCATCTCCCCACCTCCTGCTCTCCCTCCAGAGATGCTGAGATGGTTTCCACCCAGCCTGCAGGATACAGTCAGCCTATCCCCACTTCTCAGCTCTACTCATACTGCAATTTGCTCCCCACCCTTTGTTTTCTGCTTTTAAAAGTTCTGCTCATCTTTCCAGCCCTCCTGCAGCTCGGCTTCCCAGCCCTTGGAGATCTTTGCTCCTCCCACGGTCTTACAGTTTCATTGTTTCTGTTAATTTCTTGCTTTTTAAGATTTTCTTTCAAAGAGAGGGCTGGGACGTTGCCTTCTCCCGCATCATCCCCTCCAGAGCTGCCCACCCTCCAGCGCAGTGTCTCCCTGCATCCTCCAGGCTGGGGGGCTACTCGGCAACTCTGCTCATTCCTTTGAGATCCACTTTGTCCTCTCTCTCTTGGCAAGATGGAGAATAAACTCATCTCCGTGCTCCTCAGGAGCATCCTTCAAAGACAATTAAGTCCCTCCTCAGCCTTTTTCTTCTGAAATGAAGTTATCCCTAATCCTTTACCCCATTTTCAAGAGCCCTGTTTTCCAGTGCTTTAATGGAGTGGAGTCCATCTGAGGAACACCACAGCTGGGAGGGCTGCGGGGCTCAGATGTGGGGTTTGGAGGCATCTATGAGAGCAGCAGCCTCTTCTCAGATCACTTGCAAAGTAAACTCACCTGGCCATTTACAGTCTCCACTCCTTATCTCTTTGGCCGATGCCATCCTACCCCACAGCAGAGCATCCAATCCTCACCTGGAACCCACAAGGAAGGGTGGGAAAGTGGGAAGCCACATAAAGGGTGGGAGGCTCGCTAGGACAAACTGAGGGCTTTGAATGCCAGGTTCAGAGCAAGGGGTTTTGGTGGAGGACAGTGGGTAATTTAAATGAGGAACTATAGGGAAATTAGCAAGCATCTAGGGACAAGCAGTAGTACATGACCATGAACCTGTGCTTTCCCCTGGGAGGCCAATGGTTTCTTTCAAGTTGGGGACCAGGCTGTTTTTATTTCTGTCTCCCTCAGTGGTATAAACTCAGTTTTGACATTGGAAAGAGAGTGGTATCTTTTGTGGGGGAGGAAGGTGGATCTTAATAAGGAAGTGGATAATTACATGAAATCAGATTAGTAACCTCTCCCCAGTAATGGCAGTTCTAGCTCAGTGAAGTGGAAAGACAATATTGCAACCACCATGTCCATGGGTCTGCAGTGACTGGTCCTTGCCACCGAGGAAAAGATCACACAGAATGAGGGCATTGTTACGAGAGAAGCAGTAGGCTGAGTGCCACCCAGGTGCCTCCCCCACCCACAGGCTGGTCCCATGGTTGGCTTCTGCACGGAGATGGCCTCTATGGTCAACTCAGGGTGAAAGTGATTCTGCAGATGAATAATTTTTACTCACAAATGATTCTTCACCCAGGGTTGAGGAGTTGCCTTCATCTGTTTAGAAACGAAAGCCTTAGAGCAAGTTCACTGGGCCTGACACCTGGCAGTTCAGACACTTCATTACATGCATCCTGGGTCTCACCTTTCCCCAAATGAAATAGAGAACTGCAGGCATTTTCTTGAAGGCAAACAAGAAAATTGCCCAAAGAACCAAGTAATCTTCAAATGTCAAAAACATCCAGTGCATGAATCACGTTTAAGTAAGAGCACAGGAATTTGGCAAGGTGACAAGCAGTGGTTTACAGCATTAAAGATGACTCAGAAACAGTCATACAGTCAGAAGTGGAGGGAGAAAGATGCCTGGACCAGTCCGAACCAGCCATCTCCCTCGACAGGCCCAACACCTGCCCATTTTCCCATTTGTGAAGGGGCACTGAAGCCTCGAGCTTCTTGAGGGGGAGATCAGTAATCCTTGGAGCAATACATGCACCCGTTCAGCCCTGTCAGACCTAGCAGAAGAGTTCTGCAGCACTGCCTTTGACCTCTGAGCAGAAGACACCTGGGCAGGTACTTATGCAGTGGCCCAGGGCTGTTTACCCACCACCTTCTCTCTCTACCAAATGCAGGATGCTTATCTTCCAAAAGAAGCTGTGAAATCCTTTCATTCAGTCCCAGGTGCTCAAAAGAGCTTGATATACTTCTATTCCACCATAATCTCCACCCCTTCTGATTCTCACAGGGCTGTCCCCAGCTATAGGGGTTTCAGGCCCTCTTTCCCTCAAGACAATGATCTTCCTGTCCTACAGCCTCTGTCCAGCCTTGGAGGGCAATTCAGATTCAGTCCACGCAGCCAGTCCACACAGCCACATATAAATATGCTGGTCAAGCTCTGGGCTCTGCAGTCCACGGGCCGGTGATGCTGACCCCATCTGCCTTATCTCCAGCGAGCCTCTTGACTCCTGTCCTCACCTTCCTCTGCCCCATGGTGTCCATAACCAACTGGGCTGGGTGCTCAATAAACAGCAGATGAGAGCCTGGTCCAGGAATCATAAATACTGCTTGGGACCTGAAGTCAGAGCAATGGCAGGGATTTGTTTCTATCCCTTCTCTGAAATTCCTCAGCTATTGACAAGCTCTGAGCAGATCCGTGTGTGAGCTGGCCTGCTCCATGACCCTGAGACACCCTGATCCCTGGGATCTGTTCAGAGGTGCTGGAGGAAGTCCAGCCCGACCCTCTGACATTTCCTAAGAAGCCTGGAAGTGAGACACGCCTAAAGGGAACTAAAGGTCATTCCGATGAGAACGTGAGTCAGAAAACATTCATGACTTAAATTTTGGTGCCTCTGGAAGGTTATTTGTTATTAGATCGGGCCTGTATGCAGGGCCTAAGTAACTCAGACAGGAACTTCACTTTCTCAAATCGCCCAAAAAAAAAAAAAAGCCCAAGGAGACCCTAAGAACAAACCACTCAATGCTGGGGATGCTGGGAGCTGCCATTTTCACATCCGGGAAGTAGAGGAGGCAGAACCAGCAGTGCCTGTTAAGATTCCAGTGCAGGCTTTCATTTCCCAATGCGAGAAGAATAAGGATATTTTTGTCTCATCTCATCTCCTGACAGCAGGAACGGATGAAGCTGAGAAAACTCTTCTGCCACACACAACAAAAGGAAATCCAGCCGACCTCGCCACTCTCTTCCCCAGGGTCTCTGTTACCTGGATGCTGCTTACCTGGACAGCTTAGTCATCACACCACATCTCCCGGGCCCTACGCCCACTCCCTGGGCCCAAACACCCCAATCACACACATACCCCTAACACAAATATGGCATGTTTGAATCAAGGAAACCATTTCACGTTCCCCAAATACCTCCTCTGGTCCCAAATCCTGCCCTACCCCTGCCCTCGGCTACCCCAGTAGCCAAGTCACACTCACCCCAGTCCTTTTCTGGCTCCATGGAATAGACTCCTCCCTCTCCTGACCTCATATGAGATGTGGGACATCCTTCTATTTGAGCATTTGTTACATCAACTTGATAATCCCATCTCTTCTGTCTTTCTCTCCTCCCTGAGACTAGAAGTTCCTTTGGAGGGGTATGACTGTGTTTCATTCACCATTTTTATTTATGCTACAGCACCTGGCACACACAGGCATACCTCGTTTATTGTACTTTTCTTTATTGTGCTTCACAAATGCTGGGGTTTTTGTTGTGTTTTGCTTTTCCTGTTTTATTTTTCAGAAATTGAAGGTTTGTGTGGCAACCCTGAGCCAGCAAATCTCTCAGAATCATTTCTCCAACATTATTTGCTTACTTTCAGTCCCTGTGTCACGTTTCGGTAATTCTTGCAATATCTCAAAAGTTTGCCTTGTATTTGTTTTGGTGATCTGTGACCAGTGATTTTTGATGTGACTATTAAAACTGTTTTGACGTTTTTGAACAATCAAGTATTTTGTTATGAAGGTATGTGCATTGTCTTTTTAGGCAAAATGCTATTGTACACTTAATAGACTACAGTAAAGAGTAGCATAAAACTTTTATTTGCGCTGGAAAAACCAAAGAATTCGTGTGATTCACTCTATTACAATTTCTCTTTATTGTGATGGTCTGGAATTGAACCCGCTGTATCTCTGAGGATGCCGGTAGTAGGTGTTTCATAAATATTTATTGAACGTATGATTACATAAGTGATCTTAAATTGAAGCAAACTTAATGTTCTTCTTGGCTCATGCAGCAACATGATCGGGCAAGGTATTTTAAGGCTCATCATTCAGACAGGAGGGACTTCAGGGAGGAAAGGAAGGCTTAGGACAAAAAAGGGAGGGGGTGGGAGAGACCCTGGTTCCGTCTTGTTACTCAGAGCCTCACCCTGCAAGGTAGGACCGATCAGCCTGGAAGGCAAGGAAGTTCACAGATTGTGGACAGGTGTGGATTCTCTGTATTTATCTCCTTTTATTATCTCCAATGTTGACTCAGCCAACACATGGTGGAGGATACACAGGAAATCTTCTCCAGGAAAGCACCATCTCTGAAAGCCAGAGCCTGGGAGTGGCAGGAGGGCCCAAGAGGACTGGGTCTGACCACAAGCTTGTCCCTTAGGTCTAAGATTTTTCTTCCTGAATCTAATTCGCATCATCCCTCCAAATGGACATCTCTGAACCTGATCTCTCCTCTGAGCAAAAGCCAGACCCACATGTTTAATTGCTTGCTGCTGCTGCTGCTGCTGCTAAGTCGTTTCAGTTGTGTCCATTACTCTGTGTGACCCCATAGACGGCAGCCCACCAGGCTCCCCCATCCCTGGGATTCTCCAGGCAAGAACACTGCAGTGAGTTGCCATTTCCTTCTCCAATGCATGAAAGTGAAAAGTGAAAGTGAAGTCGCTCAGTCGTGTCTGACTCTTCACAACCCCATGGACTGCAGCCTACCAGGCTCCTCTATCCATGGGATCTTCCAGGCAAGAGTACTAGAGTGGGGTGCCATCGCCTTCTCCGGTTTAACTGCCTACCTGCCAACATTGCCATGTCTCAGCAGCCCCCACACTTAAAAAAAAGAAAAAACCTCAATCTTCTCCAATATACCTGTCCTCTCCCAGTGTTCCCAATGCCATCAATACAAGCTGAGGAACAGAAATTTCGGTGTCACCCTTAAGACATCTGTTTCCTTTATTTTCCCACATCCCACTTACCACCGAGGTCACCCACCTCCACCTTTTAAGTGTCTTAGACTCATTTACTTCTGTCCCCCTGCACCATCAGCTCTCACTTGGACTCTGGCAACCATCCCGGACCTGAACTCCATAATCTTCCTCAGCACTCTTCAGCAGGTTCCTGAATGGCAGCAGGGCCAGTGTTTAGAAAATGCCATTCTCTTGCTTAAGAACCATCAAAGTCAGGCAGCACTCTTGCAATAACAGAGATTGCATATATGGCCAGCAAGACCCAGCCTGCTCTCTCCCTGCCTAATTCTCCGGGCTCCTCCTGGACCACATTTCCTCTTGCTTTCTCAGCTCCAGCCTCTCTGACTTTCCTATTTTTCCTGGAAAGTGTCATATTCTCATCTCTTCTGGCTACATTCTACCTGACTCCACTGCTTGCATTGCCTCTTCCCCCATCTCCTAGCTCAACTGCCCTCTAAATCCTGAGGTCAACCATCCCTGTAAATCTCAGCTCAGTCATCACTGGCTCCCTGAACCCAAATTGCAGTGAGGCTTGCTGTTACAGCCCAGTGTGCCTTCTGCCTGAACTACCGGTAAATGTCGGGCTCCCCCACTGGACTGGAAGCTCTTTGAGGGGAAGATTCAGGCCTGTTTTTGCTCCTCATTGAGTTTCAACACTAAGTACAATGCCCGGAATGCAGAAGGCACTCGGATATTTGCTGCAGCACAAACAATGGGTCTGGGTTTATTGTGGAAGCTTTACAGTCTGGCTTCACAGGAGACAGTTACAACATATAGGACTCGTTCATGGCAACATATTCCTTCGGAGGGAGATTTTCAAGTGGGAGAAAAACAACCTTGTGGAACTGGCATAGAAATCAAAGAGCAAAAGAAGAGTTGTCCAACGGAGGAAATGCACACCATCGGAACATTCACAAGCCGTCTGTGTGGGGATGTGGGGAGATTCCGCCCCCACCCCCGGCCATATGCTCGGGAGAAGCCGGGGAGGAGAAACCCTTTCCTTGCCCATAGCTGACAGAAAGCCTTAATTTGGAGAAGATGACAATGTTAAGTTCAGTAGGGCTGCTGAGAACCAAGTGCCTGGATGTGACGGTTATATTTCCGGTCGGCATTATTCTGTTTTTGCTCACTTGGAGGGGCAGTCTGTGTGCTGTGAATGGAGATTGTGAGTGTCCTTCAGGGCTCAACAATGGGGCAAGTAGTGTCTGATTGTTTCTTTCACTCCAGTTTGTCTGGCTCTGAGCGTACACCAGGGTGAAATTAAAACTAACATCAGTAACAGCAGACTCTACCCAATTGGTCTGAGACATACGTCCATTGCTGGCTCCTACATTGTTCTTTATGGCAAGTCCCTCCCACCCGCTACAAGGCAGGGCTGTGAACCCCAAACTCCCAGCTGAACATTGAACTTTTCAGCACATCCGAGTCACTAAAGCTGTCCATCCCTCAGGAGAGGCCTACAAGCATTGCATGCCGAGATGGTACACCCCAAACAAATTCTGTTGTGGACTCAGACTCAGCATCAGAAAGAAATTTCATTGAAATGGTAGATAGGACACAATATAAATTCTGCCAGACACTACTGGTGGTAGATACAGTCTTTTGGTAAAATGATAAGCATGTTTGGAAAGCCTTAAAAAAAATTCAATAACCTGGCAAGATACAAAATAAATACATAAAAATTAACAGCTTTCTCAGCAATAAATAACTCATTAGAAAAGTATAGAAAGATCTCACTCTGTATGTAGCCTCTAAAAATGAAGTTTCAAAGAACAGGGCAGAGCTCATATGAAGAAAACCACAAATGTTTACAGAGAGATGAAAGTAAACTTAAACAAACAGAAAGAGAGAAAGTAAATGGAATAGTGCGTTCTTGAATGAGCAGACTCAATATTGCAGTCAGGATGTCAATTCTTTATAAATCAACTTATAGACAACATCTAATTCATATGGTATCATGTAAAAAGAGTCAACAGGAGATTTTTTAGCCTGTTAAAAATGACTCTAAAGTTTACCTGGGCTAGTAGATGTGTTGGAGATAGTAGCTAAAAATATTTTGGAAAATAACAATAATGTAGTTGATTGTAAACCAGATTTTAAACCATAATATAAAAGCAGCTGAATTATAACAACATGGTATAGTTCTAGGTCAGAGAGAGAATGGAACAGAATAAACAGCCTGGAAACATGCCCTCGCTAATATAAGAATTTAGTCTTTAAGAGAAATAGCATTTCAAACTGGGAGAAAAGAAAGCTCATTCAATAAACAGAACTGAAAGGTTTACATAACTATTAAGAAAAAAGTTAAATTTCTACCTTATATCTTACAACAAAAGCAGATAACTTAGAACCAGATAAAATTTGAATCTATAAAATGAAATAATGACACAGGTAGAAAAAAATGTGAATGAATAGATATCTAAAGCTGGGAGAGGAAAGGATTTTTCAAGCATAAAAAATGAGAGGAAACATCAAAGTGAAAAGGCTGACAAATAGGACAACAAACAAATTAAAGGCTTCTATACAATCAAGAAACCATAAATGAATTTAAAAGACAAATGACGAACTGGGAAAAATATTTCTAACATGACACCAAAAGGTTAATATCCTCTTATGCATAAAGAGCTCTTACAAATCAATAAGAAAAAGATGAATATAAATAGAAGAACAGGCAAAGGACAGGAATGTCAATAAACACAGAAACAAATGCTCCAGCCCACAGGTAATCAAGGGAGTGCAAATTGAGACCACGAGATACCATCACTCACAGCTCCAAGAGACTGAGATAGTTTAAAAATTGTAATAGGTAAGCGTGGAGTAAAATAGGTGTTCATGTGCTATTTACGGGAGAGTAAACAGGCTTTGTAGGGGCGATGTGGCCGTGCAGATCAATGTCTTCTGTATGTTCCTACCTCTGATCTGACCTGTTCTATGAAGTAATCTTAAGAAAATAATTCAAAATGTCTGCAAAATGTCTTTATGTTTAACAACAGCTGATTTTTATGTTATTTATATAGCAAATCATTATCTAAATATCCAAAGATTGGAAGTTAGTTAAATAAAATATGGCACATTAATATAATGGAACATAATGAAATGCAGCCTTTTAAGATGTTTCTGAATATGTAATGATGATGGAAAATCAATACAAGGTTAAGATGGGAAAAAGCAGGAAATAAATAAATATAAATATACGCTTCCCAGGTGGCACTAGTGGTAAAGAACCCGCTTGTCTATGCAGGAGACACAATGATGAGGGTTCGATCTCTGGGTCGAGATCCTCTGGAGGAGGGCATGGCAACCCAGTCTAGTATTCTTGCTTGGAAAATCTCATGGACAGAGGAGCCTGGTAGGCTATAGCCCGTGGGGTCACGAAGAGTTGGACACAACTGAAGTGACTTAGCATGCACACGTGTGTGTGTGTGTGTGTGTGTGTGTATAATTCTTTTAATTGGAAAGTAATATATATGTATACATATATATATATATATATAGAGAGAGAGTACATCCCAATTCTACTCAAAGTGATAAATAATGGATTCTAAAATGTTAATTGTTTTTATCTTTTAGTGATGAGATTAGGCATGGCTTTTCTTTTAGCTAAAATTTTCCATAAAGAACATTATTCTTTTAATTAGAATGTTATATAATTTTAAAAGATTAAACCTCGGTAATTCTATTTCTAGAATCATACCCAAAACATTCTCTCATATAACTCTCACAACCACGCCATGAGGTCAATACTATTCTCTCCATGTGACAAGTGAGAGACAGAGGCCGGGGTGAAAAACGTGATGAGCCCAGTGTTACTCTGGGCTTTGTCAGATCTATCTGACACCAAAATTATGAACCAAGATGATACACAGAGGGTTATAATAGGAAAAAAGTACACCTGCTGGGTGGAATGGCTGTGTAAACCAGTTTGCAGACATGACAGAATACCACGTAGGGTATTCTGATGTTAGGGAATCACTTTTCATGACATGGAAAGATGCTTTATAAAGTTTAAAAATGCAAGATGCAAAATTCATTGGCAACACAGCCCCAGCTATGGTAAAAATTCAAAACAAAAGGAAGACTTGAAGAAAATATGATAAAATAGCTCTCTCTAGACAATAGGGTTTTAGAGATTATTACCTACTTCATCCAATGGACATGAGCTTGAGCAAACTCCAGGAGACAGTGAAGGACAGTGAACCCTGGCGTGCTGCAGTCCATAGGATCACAAAGAGTTGTACACGACTTAGCCATTGTACAACAACCTACTTCATCATACCTGAAAATATTACATAATGGGTGTTGCTGTTATTACCAAAAATGTTTCATATTAACTGAACAACAACAAAAAAAGAACATGCCACCCATTATGGCTCCCTTCCTCATACCAATCTACCCACTAAGGCCAAGTTGAAGGCTCACCTCCCCCATGAAGTCCTCCTTGATTTGCCCAGTCCATTCTGCTCTGACCTTTTAAAACATTTCTTCAAAGTAGATCTTTGACTCCTGGGTTTAGAAATTATCACATGGGTCTCTTGGGACATCATAGGTCTTGAGCTTAATTCCCTATCAAGTATTCTAGAATCCCTGGGTGGGAAGCCATCACTATCTTCTGTTCCTGAGTCTTCCACGTGTTCACTGGTGCCAACAGAGCTGCCATTACTGTACCTTCTGTAGCCTGGGCCGGTCTGGGACAGGGTAGACAATTACCATGAGCAGGACTAGTCTATGATGAAGTCCTCACAGTCCATGGAAAATGAGAAAACTCAGGAGTGAATTTTCTAAAACACTAAGCATATTCAACTCTCCCATCTTTTGGGATTATATCCTTCCTACTCTTCAGTGGTAAAACATTCATCATTTTTTTGAAAAGATGGGGTAAAGAGTAGATGGTAACTGTAAAAACTTGTTTAACAATCTCATAACCAGCAACTTCATGTTGCTTTCCCTATTTTCATCACATTTCATGGTCCATAAGATACTAAACATTGCAACTAACTTTTTTGAAGAAGGGAGTTTATTTTTATCACATTTGTAATCTAAACAGTGCTGCATCCATTGAGCAGAACTAGAATATTATTTGTTGCCCTTAGAACTAGAATATTATTTGTTGCTCTTTAGAGAAGGATTCCTAACTACCCAATCTCACATAGCTTTCCTTTTCCCAATTATTTTCCCTCATATAATTTATAACTATCTAGATTATATTCCAGTATTCATTTGCTTTTTTTTTTAAATGCTGTCCCACTATGGAGAATGTATGTCTCATGAAGACAAGGTCTTGGCCTGGTTCATTGTTGATGCATGCAGTAGGCACTCAATAAATGTTTTTTAAACAAATAAAGGAAGAACCTTGGAGCGGGAAAGGGTGGAGGAGGACTTTGGTCAGAGTTATAAAATATTAGAAAATCAAATTTAGTATTAGAGTTATTGATGAGTAAAATACCAGTTCTGGAATTAGTTCTAGCTACATACTAGCTATATATTAGCATGTGGTTATCTTGTATCCGGAGAAACCTCTTATAAAGGTTTCCTCTGGTGCCCAGTCATTCTGGGAATAAGACATTAAAATCAGAGTAAACACACTGAGCAGGATTCCTGGCCAGTAGCACTGGCAGGACGTATTTAGTGGAAACATACATACAACTCAATTGCAAGCAGCTCTCCATCCCCAGTTTCTGATTAACACTTTCCTTCCCCAATGCCTCTCAGCTTCTCTTCAAAAACAAATCATTTTTTTTTTTACTGTAGTTGATGAGAAAATGCCCTCTTGTGGGCGTGACAGTGGACCACCTCAATAGTCTCTGAAAATGTGACTGTTGAAGAGAGTTCCTTCATCAGACTTAAAAGATTTTTTTAAAAAATTCCAAATATCAACCCTTTGTTAAAGTGAAAATGCATTTTCTAAAAGGCCATTAAACAGTACTCGACTCACTTCTGCATGTCTAACTTAGCAATGCAGGTTCTGATTATCTTGAACAGCATCATCACAAAGATAATTATTTTCCTTTCTAAACTTCTGTACGATCTGCTAATGACGGGGTGGCTTTTTTTTTTTTTTACCATCGCCCAGAATCTGCCTCCTTTCTGCTCCCAGGAAACCATCACCTGAGATTGACAGGCAGCAATTGAAAATAATAAAATTATGTAAGATGAGCTTGTAATCACCAGCATTTCACAAGCAGCAAAATGCATTTCGCTTTGGCTGAGGAACAGAAAGTTTCTTCCTCATTTTAAATCTGTATCAGAGGTAAAGCCTTCTATTAAAACACAATTCTCAGTACACTTAGAGCCTCTGGCAGACTGCCAAGGAGACGATCAGGGAACCACTGCTGTAGAGAAGCAGGCCGTCAAACGCCTAGAGGAGCATCCTGAGAAAGGGGCAGTCTCCTAAATTCTGGGAGGGCTCCACCCACAGCTGCCCTCACCCCTCTGGGCAGTCTCCTCTGCTAGTGGACACACACACGTGCTCACACACACACTCACTCCCCCACACACCTCTTTCTGGAAGGATGTGGGATAGATGAACATTCAGAAAATCATTCCCTGTCTTTTACTCTACACGCACACACACACTCTCTCTCTTTCTGGGTTTCTTCTTCCTTTTTCACTCCTTTTTGTCCTGTGTTACTGACATCATCGTTATTATTAAATTACAAACCCTGTGGTTCAGGATTTGGTTAATTGCAACCCTTTTGCTGGATGTAATTTACAGGTACAAGTGACCACTTGGGGGCACAGTTATTTGAGAAGGCTGGCACTCGGCTTGCAGGCAACAAGACAGGCTTTTTGGGTTTAGCATCTGCTTTAGCTTAGCTGTCTCTGAGAAGAGAGACCCCCAATCCTGGGTCCTGCCGGAGCCCCAAGATGGAATAGAACCTTGAGGGAATTGTTCATTTAAGATGAGTCTGAGATTCACTGTGAAGATTATTACATATGGAATTATATGAAATTATTTTGGTCCTTCCTCCCTTTAAAAAAACCGGTTGTTTAAAAATCTCTTCCACATTGTGGCCTGTCCTTTTCATGTTTTCATCAGTATTTGTGTGGGCATGTACACAAACACATTGCTCACAGTGGCAGGTGGCAAAAATTAACCTTATTTGTATAGTTAAATTTCTTTCCCCTGTTAAATAAGCTTTTATTTTATGATAAATATGCTGACAGGTTTTTAAAAAATCTATTTTTAAACTGGAAAAATTTTAAGTAGAATTTTAAAGCAGAAAGATGACTACTGTTAACATTATGGCACATTTTCAGTCATTTGTTCTATGTTCTTTTTTTTTTTTAACATACTTGACATCATAGTATATATATATCATATGTCCTTGGTTTCTTTTTCATTAACAAAGTTTCCTTTTAAAAAATGATTTTCACGCTAAACAAACTCACGATAAGTCGCTTAAAGAATTTTGTTCTCAAAGCCCAAAGAAGTGTTCTGTATTTTCCCTTGTCTCCTGATCTGAACACAAGGAATGTTTTTTATGCCATCTCTTTGCCAACCCTACCCCAGCACTCAAATACGTACTGTGAAGACAGATATTCTCTGAGACAAACCAGGCTGTCTGGGTTCATAGTTGGGCAGAGGGGAGACACAAACCCGGGTCAGGGGAGAAGAAAGAGGGTGGGGCGGGGGTGCATGGCAACAGCCAGGAAACACTGGGCTTTCACCAGCGACCCCAAGGCCCGAGGCCTCAAGATGAGCACGTGAGTTGGCATCCTGGGAAGGTCTGTGGGTGGTGTGCAGAAAAATGGGAGCGAAGATCATCTTTCGTGGCTCAGATTTGAATGCACAGTCATTTCACATCCTGGAAAAGGGATCCCTTATCTAGTCACACGTTTTAGGAAGTCATTTCTGCTTGCTTGTGACAAAAACCAAAACAGAAAATTCCCTGGGGTTTGCACTCTGTCACCCAGCATGGCTTGAAGCAGCACGGGATTCACAGGAGGGGATCCCTGCCCAGACCCGAGGCTCCCACCCCTCCTCCCACACTCATGATGCTGTTTCCATGCTCTAGGATTTGGGGCTCCAGTCCCAGCTCTGCCTCTCACTGGCATGTCTTAGACGGTACTCCTCTTCTCTGGGCCTCACTTGATCAAACTGTGACATGTGTCCAGCACTGCCCTGCACTCTTAGAGGAAAATCAACAGAGGGATATAAACAGAAGGGGAGGTGCTCAATCCTCCAGGAACAGTAAGCTGGAGACCCTTAAGAGGGGGTTACACAGAGAACCTGGGCCATAGGCTCCTCCTAGAGGAAGCTGTGAAAGACGGGCAGGATCTGAACTGGGCAGAGATGGGCAAACCTTCCAGAGATGGAAGAGGGGAGTGGGGAGCCAAGGGGAACCAAGGGCAGCCTCAGGCTGGCAGAGTGGCTCCTTGGAGCCAGCTGACAGTCCCTCTGTCTCCAATGCATCTTCCTACTCCCCAGCCATGTGGGGGACTAGCTCCCTGCACCCACGGGTAGGTGGGCACGACTCATCAGGCCTTGACCTGCTGCGATAGGCTCCAGGCCCCATTCCCTTGTCCCGGGAGCATGAGCCCTGTGGGTTCTGGCTAAGGAGCTGACCACAGCATTACAGGGCCCAAGCACCCCACAGCTGTGGCAGCAACATCTCTCAGAGGTGAATTCAGAGCAATGCATCCTTTAGGAATCACAGTGCAGACCTAGGCTGGCCATCTAGGCTTACTCCTCACAGGGCAGAGTAGATTCATTAGCTGTACTGGGCTTGTAAGCTGGTAGATTGGGAATGGGGGTCCTGGGTGTTCAGAGGGAGGCACTTGAACAGAGGGAGGGTGACCGTCATCAGCACACCTGCCCTGGGAGGTCCTCCAGCTGCCTGCTTGGGGGTGGAGGGGTGGGGGAGTGGGGTGGTGCTTCCCAGTGACCATGCTCACCCTTATCAGCCCTGTGTCCCAACAGTTCTTTCCTGGAGGCGATAGCCCCGGTTGCCACCTACACACCATCCTTGCATCGTCTACATCATGCAATGAGGCACTGCCCAGGAATGTGGATGTAAGGGAGACAAATGAACTCAGCTTTCACACAGATGAACTTTGTCTGAATTCCTGCAAGGCAGGAATGACCCTGCCCCCCCCCCACTTACAGGCCTGTTAGAGGCAGTACGTAGAGCAGCAAAGCTATTATTAGTGTTATTATACGAGGTGGCTCTATTCCAAGAGATGAAGTAACCTGCCCAAGATTTCATCATTCCTGGGTGGCCCTGCTAAGACGCTGAGCTCAGACCCACATGGAAGTGAAGGCCACAGCTCTCGAGCACAAGGTCTCACTACTACTTCAAGAGCCGAGATGCTGCCCAGAAATGTGGATGTGGGGGATGACACTGATCTCAGAGTCAGACTGCACACTCACTTGAGAATGGGTCACAGCAGAGAGGGCAAGGTCACCTTAAGGACAGAATTCTCAGACTAAAGGCCTTCACACTGTGGCAGAAAGAACATGTCAACTAGCCCTGAGGCTGCAAACCAGAGAGGAAGGGGCCGAGCTGGGGACCGATCAGCCCAGCCCTATTCCCTGTCTCTACCCCTGGGATCCGGTCAATTCTACAGGTGGCTGCTTGGGCTGGGAAGGTACAATCATGGCTCAAAGACACTGACCTTTAAGGCCATCCACCAATCTCCTGTCTTCACAGCAGAGTCACTACACAGTTTCCTGATATTCAACTTCCTGCATGATGTGCCTTTAAGGGAGAAATTTGTCCAGCAGCCACAGGAGCATCTGGTCTACCGGGTGCCACGCTTTCAGTGTAAATCACCCAAATGCCATGACCTGGAGATGGTTCAACTCTGGGGAAGCTGCCAGTCCTGCAGAAAACTCCCTGCATGGAAAACTTGTGTGACAACCCCAACTCGTGGGGATATTCCCAGTTGGCCAGCTAACATCCTCACTCACTGCCAGCTGTCCCCAGACACTGCAACACTCAATGTCCGTCCACAGGAGAGTGGACACACCAACTCTGGTACATGCCATGGAACCCTATTGAGCAATGAAGAAAGAACTACTGGGGTGAATGTCAACATGGATAAATGGCGCCTGGGGTTGGTTGAGTGAAACCAGTGGGTACCAGGGTATACACTACATGCTTCCATTCACACGGAGTCACACAGCAGTTGGAACTCACCTCTGGTGACTGACATCAAAAAATGGTCAGGAGAAGAAGGGAGTTTACTTAGAGGAGGCACACGGGAACTTTTTGGGGTGATGAAATGTTTTACATTTTCCTTTGGATGGTGGCTCCAGAGGTATATACAGTTATCAAAACTCAGTGAACTGAACATGTATGGTCTGTGGATTTTATTGTGCTGCCTCAACTGTTACACCTCAAATAAAACACATACATATATAATAATACATACAATGCCCGGCAAAGGCTAAGGTATACAAATTGTTGAACTGTTAAAGCGAGTGACTTTTTGCCTCTAAGCAAATGATTTAAAGAATTTATTAGGAGAGCCAGCTTAGAATGTCTTCTTTTTATTGTGGTAAAAACATATAACATAAAATTTACCATTTTAACCAGTAAGGTGTATAGTTCGGCAGCATTAAATACAGTCACACTGTTGTCCAAATATTATCACCATCCATTTCCAGAACTTAGTTATCTTCCCAAACTAAAACTGTGCCCACCAAACAACAGGTCTTTATTCTTCTCTCCCCTAGCCACTGGCAACCACCATTCTCTGTCCTGTCTTTCTAAATCTGACTACTAAGTACCTCATATATGTAGAATCATACAATTTGCTGTTAAGTCACTAAGCTGTGTCCGACTCTTTGCGACCCCATGGACTGCAGCACACCAGGCTTTCCCTATTCTCCACTATCACTTGGAGTTTGCTCAAGTTTATGTTCATTGAGTCCATGAGAGTTTATGTCCATGAGATGCTATTTAACCATCTCATCCTCAAACAATATTTTTATTTTTATGACTGGCTTATTTCACTTGGCATAATGCCTTTAAGGTTCAACCAAGTCACAGCAAGCGTCAGACTTTTCTCCCTTTTTAAGGCTGATTAATACTCCATTGCATAACACATTTTATTTATCCACTCACCCACTGATGAATACTTGGGTTGCTTCTGCCTTTTGGCTACTGTGAATAATGCTGCTATGAGTGTGGGTGTACAAATATCTGAGTCCTTGCTTACACTTCTTTTGGGTATTTACCCAGGAGCAGAATTACAGAATTGTATGATAACTTTATGTTTAATTTTTTGAGGAACCTCTATTCTGTTTTCCTTGGTGGTCACACCATTATATTGCCACCACCAAAGCATAAGGGTTCTGATTTCTCCACATCCTCACCAATACTTTTTATTTTCTATTTTTAAAAGAATTATAGTTATCTTAATGGGTGTGAGATGGTATCTCATCATGGTTTTGATTTGCATTTTCCTAATGATTAGTGATATCGAGCATCTTTTCATGGGCTGGTTGGCTATTGGTATATCTTCTTTGGAGAAATGTCTATTCAAGTCCTTTGCCCATTTTGAAATTCAAGCTGTTCGCTTGTTGTTGAGTTGAAAGTAAGTAAGTTTCATTTGTAACTATGTGCAGGACTGAGTGAGGAGGGCATGGCAACCCACTCCAATATTCTTGCCTGGAGAATCCCATGGACAGAGGAGCCTGGCGGGCTACAGTCCATGGGTTCTCAAAGATTCGGACACGACTGAAGCGACTTAGCACACATGCACGCAGGACTGAGAATCCAGTCTCGTCCTCCCCACTGTCACATGCTCAGTCCCTAGAGGTCAATCTCACGTCCCTGTCCCTGTCCCCAGTGGCCCCTAGGTAACACAGCACAGGAACCAAGGGTCAGACAGGCAAACTGCTTTTCCTAGGACCCTTTCCCTAGGACCAAGGAGACCATACCTGGCCTAGGTGTCTCTTCCAGATATCAAAAAATGCTTCTGAAGATCAGACGTCCAGGGAGGCTTACCTAGAATAAAAACAGCTGACAGCTACAGCTCTCCAATTGCGATTTCACAGTCCAATGAGTACCCACCCGTCCCCCGCAGCCTCCCCGGGAGCCTTCCTCAACAAAGAGGGCTTTGTGTGGTTTCTGCAGAATCTGGGAGAGAAGCTTTAAATTCTGAGGTAGGAGCCTGAGCAGGGTGGAGGCTCTGGAATGCCCTTGTCACATGGGGATGTGAGGGAGAGCGCAGGGGAGGGGCAAGGGCTGTCACAGCCCATCTGGAGACCCAGGGCTGAAAGTCTTACCACCAGAGGGTGGTTCGGTTCGTGTGGCTTCATCTCAGCATGGCAGTAGCACCAGCTGTTTTCTTACTAGTCTCTCCACTGCTGCCGGTGACCTTCCCTCACGTCCCCGTCACTGGTGTCTTTCAGCATGTCACACACCCTATGTCCCTCCCTTCCTGAAAACCCCTGACTTCTGCCCCAGGGGTCCCAGAGCAGATCCTCATAGAGACCTGGGGCCAGTGAAAAAGAGAGGTGGTGCTTTTGTGGAGAGGGAAAAAGGGACTTCCATGAACCACGGTTTCCATAAAAATCATTTTTTTCTCCTTGGGGGTAAAGGAGGAAATTTTAGATCCTAGTGCCATTTAATTGTGGAGAAAGGCATTTTTTCCCACAGTGTGTGAAGCCACCCGGTGCTCTTTTTTTTTTTCTTTTCCTGCAATGTGTTGCCATAGATCGGTAAGTTGAGAAGCTTCGGAGCTTCTACTTGGCACACCCAGGTTTCAGCAAGAAAAAAGTTCCTTTCACAGTTTGAATATTATTGAAGTTTTGATGATTAAAGCTGGCTGGAGCAGCATGAACCGAATAGATTACAGTACTCTGCGTACAGCAGGCTCTTCGCTAGCAAGATCAGCCAGACACACAGGCTGCCTGCAGCCTCCGGGTCTCACTGACACGGCTTCCAAAATGCAGCACTTACACTTCCCAAATGCCGTGGCCCTGACCTGTTGGTTTGGACAGCCAGAATCAGAGCATGGTCATCTTATACTTCTTCAGGTCAACCAAACAAGTGAATTCAATGGCAAAATAGCCTACCGCAACCAAATCAGTGAATTCAATGGCGAAATCACCTATGCACGGCTTTAGAAGTCAGAATAGTGCAGAACTGCAACAAAAGGGCCTCATATGAATGTATGGATGAGATTCTTGTGCTAAGACCCTCAAGCTCTCACTCAGCATCAGGGAGCTGAAGAGAGATGCACATAAACACAGAGGAGGAGACCCTCGTCACAGCACCCCCCGACACGGCAACCATTCCCTGGACAGGACAGAACAGATCAGGCAGCTGTCCCTGCTACGGTGAGCATGGTCAGACCAGCACAATTCAGTCTGCCTGTTGTCGCAAAGGAGGCAAGGCTGGCCTCACTGATGAATAGGTGGGAGCTTTAGAAGAAAATCACTGCCTGTGGGTTGGCAGGACAACTACATCTAGGCTCTCATGTTGCCCTCAACCCCTATCTGTGGTGAAAGACCCCAGATTTTTGGGTTTTATTTGCATCGCCAACCTGTTCAGAACTGAAAGGCAGTCTTAGCATGCAACGGTTACCCACAGCTCTCACCACACACTGCTCTCTTAGCAACACACGAGGGAGTCTGACATGGCCCCAGACTGGTCCACACCTTCAGGGAGAGAAGCTGAAGGCTACGCTGTCAAGGGAGTGCCAAGTGCGACAGAAGTTTCTAAATGCTTCTTCCCATTTTATTTTGCCTCAGACTGGTAACCAGTCTGTGACCTAGCACCGATCAGAGGACCAGGCCTGGAGCATCATTATCTACTGGCTTGGACAGCCTGGACAGTGGCAGAGGCAACCAATCTAAGTGGCTGCGTGGAATCGTGTTGTGGATGCCTGCGGCAGCCTTCATGATCAGGTTCTTCTCCTGTGGTCTTTCAGAATTTCTCTGTTCTGAAAGAAACGCTGGACTGTCCCCTCACTGGTCTTTCTCCACCTGCTTTCCACATGCCACAGGCTTCTGAGTTAGACTGGAACTTATGGCCGGGGTCATGTCTCAGGGCATCCGAACAGTGAGAACCCAACATGTGCCAAGTCCAAAGCCAAAAGGAGGTAGTGATTCCCAAGTGAATCCAGAAAGAGCCACTTGTTCACATGATCTGGAGCAGAAACCAACCCACCTGTTCACATGGAATACAGTTATAACATGCTTGATATTGTTCTGAGCGCTGTAAACAGGAAGCCATTGAAACCTCACATAATTGACTCTTATCCATGTAAGTCAGGGGCACCCTAAGAAGCCTTTGACCACATAGAAAAGTAGTCAGTTAGATCTAAGCCTTCAAGATAAACTGAGAATCAAACGCTTGTTGAGTTTTACAAATGATGATGGCAGTGAGGTTAAGTGTGAAGGAATCTGAAATCGTACTAATGGGTCTCACTTCCAAGTTTATTTCAAGCCTTAACATAAAATTAGCTGGACCTCACTTTATTATGTCAACTGTGGTATAATAATATGAGAAATGTGGCTAAATGTGTGTATATTCTGTTATTTTAATAATCAGTTTATATTCTGTATGAAAGGGAACACAGGCTCTCTCCCTTCTTCAGAGGTTGGTAGTCACCTGGAGGCTAGGCTTGTGCATTGCTGTAACCCATCCAGCCACCCATATTTGCACCCATTAGGCAAATGCTTTGTCTCTCCAGAACTAATCTGCAGAATGGGAATAACGCTACCTAAATCACAAGGTGAGCAACAAATGAGATGCCATGTGAAAGGCATGGTTCTCTCCATCATACCTGCTCAGTAAATAGACCGAGTCTATGCTCATTTAGAAGCTTCAGAAAAATGAAGCTTCCTTACGAAGCTAAGTTCAGCTGCAGTTTTGATCCAAAAGCATATGCTTAAAGCTGGAAATATGAAAAGAGGAGATAAAAGAGAAAGGTAAGTTTTGTTTTGTTTTAAAATTCATGTTTCACCTTTCCCCACCACTTCTCAAAATGTTTACATATATCCAAAAGGAAAACACGGATGATCTGGCAACTGTTTGGTCTAAGCCTTTGACTAGCTTTTGCTTTTCGCAAGACAGAGAAAGCCCTTCTGTTTGCTCTTGCCTCATTGTCCCCATTTCCGACCTTGCTTCGAAGAGCTTTACAGGGATGCCTGAAGAAAAAGAAAGCCTCCTGCCTGATTTTTCCTTGAGGGTAGAAACAAGCCCAGGAGTGAGGCAGGGGGAGGTGGTGGAGCTGGCCAGGCTGGTACCCAGCCACTCCAGAACACCTGCTGCCTCTTCCTCATCCAGCATCATTTCCTGCCTGATTCCTCAGTTACAGGTTTGATCAGCGGCATGGTAGCCATGTCTTCTCACAGTGAATCTCTAACTGGAGAAGTCATTTCTTGCCTGGGTGAGGGTTAGAAGAGTTCAAACAGGGAGAAAACACATTTTTGTGGTATACGCCCAAGGTTGTATTCAAATCTTCTTATCCATTTCCAAAACAAAAAATCCTTCACCCTCGCCCCCACTAAAATAAAGAATTAAAATAGGCCAGAAAAAGTTGGAAAATATAGTGTTATTGCCCTTTTACAGTGGTCTCTATGATTGTGAGGCATTTTGTTTTTCCTTAAAACAACACTTTTATGAAATGCCACAAATTAAAAATCTCAGTGGGGACACCACCTCACAGGTAAGTGTATCATGAAGGATGGACTAGGACAGACTCTGCATCAATTCTCACAAGTGCCAAATAAATTCAAGTTAGCACTGGAAAGAAGAAGCTCCAAGAAAATTAGTCTTCAAAGTCTCAAGTCATAAATCCTTAAAGATTCCATTTAGATTAGTTATAATTCATCAACAAACATATTTAATAGATAAATGTCCAAATATAGCATCTAAGATTCCACACAATGTAAAACTGTGGAGATACAGCTACACAGCGACTGAGTGAAAGGTAATCCAAAAAGCAGCCTTTGATGTCTATTACCTGACACCTTCTCTGGGCATAAACTGATCCAGGCAAATAGTTTTTCTATCACGTTTTGTGCCAGGCACTGTATTCAGTACTGGGACTCAAAACAAACATGCCCAGATCAATCTTTGGTGGTCCTAAATGTGTTGGAGAAGACTCTTGAGAGTCCCTTGGACTGCAAGGAGATCCAACCAGTCCATTCTGAAGGAGATCAGCCCTGGGATTTCCTTGGAAGGAATGATGCTAAAGCTTAAACTCCAGTACTTTGGCCACCTCATGCAAAGGGTTGACTCATTGGAAAAGACTTTGATGCTGGGAGGGATTGGGGGCAGGAGAAGGGGATGACAGAGGATGAGATGGCTGAATGGCATCACTGACTTGATGGACATGAGTCTGAGTGAACTCCAGGAGTTGGTGATGGACAGGGAGGCCTGGCGTGCTGTGATTCATGGGGTCACAAAGAGTCGGACACGACTGAGCGACTGAACTGAACTGAACTGAATCCTTTCTACATTGTTTCTGCTCCTCAATTTGCCATTTATTACACTGGATCAGCATGGAAACAGATGCCATTCAAAAGCATCTAAAAGTTTTTCTCAGTATTCCAGGAGTAAGAGTAAATGAAAGCAGGTAGGCAAATCCCAAAGTACTGTAAATGTTGGACCTGGTCAATATTCTTATTAAAGCTCACAATCCCTCTAGTAGAATTATTTCATTTAAAATGCTAATTGGCACAGACAACGAGGTACCTGATACATAATAGGCAGTGTGCTGTGGTGCAAATGAGCTTCCCAGGTGGCACTAATGATAAAGGACCCATCAGCCAATGCAAGAGACATAAGAGATGTGCGTTTGATCCCTGGATAGGGAAGATCTCCTGGAAGAAGAAACGGCAACCCATTGCAGTATTCTTGCCTGGAGAATCCCGTGGACAGAGGAGCTTGGCAGGCCAGAGTCCATAGGGTCACAAAGAGCTGGACACGACTGAAGCAACTTAGCACGCACATAGTGGTGTGAATCATCGAGACACAATCTGGAGCCTCAAACACACACACACACACACACCCCTTGAAAAGACAAGACAAGACAGATTGGCAGTTGATAGATCTAGGCTCAAACTTGGATGTACAGTGCAGCCAGATTCATGGCCTTGGGCCAGTTGATTACCTTTCTGAGCCTCATCTTCACTTGTAAAAACGTGGATAATCCCTATCTTGCAGCATTGATATGAGGATTAGAGGTAATGTATGTAAAGTACTAAAATACAGTGGGCAGCCATAACTGGAAGCTGTTATTATTATATTATTGGGGCTTGATACAGGGTTGATGATTGAATAATACGCAGATTAGTTGACCTCTAAAATCCACATCAACTCTAAAATTATGATACTAAAAATGGAATTAAAAGTTCACATATCAAATCCACTCAAGGATATTTTTAACGATTGTAATTGTGATGCAAATCTCTTTTCAGAATAAGTTCTGGTAGTGAGACTCACAGAATACAATATATTTATATATACCCTGGCATATTACGAAAATGTTTATGATCAAATTTAACAGGAGAGCGGTCTATGGTTTCTGAGAGCTCCAGGGGTTGCTGCTGCCTTCTCTGTCATGACTGCCTCTGTCACCGAAGCTCTCCTTTCTAGAGTACTTCTCGAGGTTAGACACTATGAGGCAGGTTTTAGCAGTTATCTCGGCCACGATGATTCCCTCCAGTTTCATAAAAGAAAACGGAGGTTTACTGAGATTAAGGATCTTTCCAAGGTCACACAGCTAGTAAGCACCAGTCACTACAACTCTGACACTAAGCCCATTCCTTTAGCCACTATGTCATTTCGCTGCAACTTACACCAGCCCTAAAAGCAAAACAGAAAAGAGACTGGAGAGACTTGTGAGGAAATGTACACACAGAATGGGAAGAACAAATCTTCTGTATTCTTCCTCTGACTGTCTTCTGTGGACTGCATTTTCACCATCTCTCTTCAACAGAGGATCAATGTCACACATCTGTGAAAAAGTAGAAGAACCACCACTCCCTTGTCTGGGTATATACGCCAAAGGATTGAAAGCTGGATCGTGAAGAGGTGTGTGCCCACCCATGTTCACAGACATGCACTGCAGGATTTCTCCTTATATGAGCCATCAAAGTAGTCAAATGTATAGGAACAGAAAGTAGGGGAGGAAAGTGGGCAGTTGACGCTTCATGGGTATACAGTGTCAGTTTTGCACGATGAAAAAGTTCTAGATATCCATTGCACAACAATATTAATATTAACACTATTGAAATGTACACTTAAAAATGGTAAAGATGATACAATTTATGTTATGTATTTCCTTTTACCACTATTTTAAAAAGTAAAGTAGTAGAATATTTATTTGTATATGTGTGTATACATACACATTTTATACAACATATATTTGTATATATGTATGTGTATATATTTATATATACACACACACACACACATAAACATTGTCGTTGTTGTTTAGTTGCTAAGTCGTGTCTGACTTCTGCTGCCATAGCCCACCAGGCTCCCCTGTCCATGGAATTTCCCAGGCAAGAATACTGGAGTAGGTTATCATTCCCGTCTCCAGGGGATCTTCCAGACCCAGGGATTGAACCCACATCTCTTGCATTGCAGGCAAGTTCTTTACCACTGAGCCACCAGGAAAGCCTATACACACATATATTAAGATATTGTTAAAAGAGTCAGTGATTTTAATATATCAAAACTCTAGAAAAGAATTATAAAAATTGATGCCAGTGGGGCCAATGGCAGCCTTTAAATGTTTGGGGAGCTGACCTCTTGGCCCAAACCTGATCCCATATACAACGCTCTGCCATTCCTGTTCTAGCTTCTGAATCATCAACTGCTAGAGTCCAGAGTCTGAACCATGTGAATTTCATGCAAATATCCTCTGTGGTGGTAAATGAGAAATCTTCCCTTTCCCTTCCTAAAGGTGGAGATGCCCCAAGCTGTAAAGTTCATTTCGCAAATAATTAATTGTATTGCTCCTTCCAATGATCAACAAACCTCATCTTTTTCTGCAGTTTCAATTTCCCTATTTTCAAGTGATTTCCCTTCTGACCTAGGACTTCAGGAAAGTAAGCTGGTAGCCGTTGTAGGAAGAATCAGTTTGCTTTCAGTGTGATCCTGATCTCAGAAGGCAGGTAAAGAATTCTGACACATTTTTCTGCTTAACCAAATTATTAAGACTATTTTTTTTTTTTAGCATATTAGGAGATAAACCCTGATTTCCTAAGTAATAACAAAAGACCATCTGTACAAACTACATTCTCCCAGTTTCTAAACATTTGGGTCTATATGTGATTTATCTGTCCACAAAGAGATTTCTTTTCTTTCTTTCTCCTTTTTTTTTTTTTTTTGCTGCACTGCTTGTGGGATTGTAATCCCCCAACCAGGATCAAACCCTGGGCCCTTGGCAGTCAGAGCACCAAGTTCTAAGCATTGGATCACCAGGGAATTCCCCGCAAACAGATCTCTTACTCTCTAGTAAAACCTACACAGTTTCTGCCTTGGTTTAGCCTCACCCACTGCAATCAAAGGCTGGATTTCTTATTCATGGTATTTATTCCTACCCCTACCCCACAAGTAAGCACTTAGTTGACCGATTATAGAATCACAAGATTGGTTATAATTCCGTTTCTCCATCTGACTTTGAACTTAAGTGCTCCAATTATTTCTCCTGATCCTAATAAGTCAGTGGCGTGCTAATGCTTGCCTTGATATTTCTGAAATATACAGGGTGTGATTAGCATGGGACTGCATCATTAGAAAGTAAAGTTGAAAGCGGGTGAGCAAAATCATCGCTTGCATTTAAGCAAAGCTGCCTGTGCAGTGAACTTACAATGTTATGTGATCCCAGAGATACTATACGTTGTGAGTAAACATATACTGTATTTGGAAAAATAATCTGATGCTCCAGAACATTCTGTCTTTGGCTACTACTGAATGAGACAAGATCCTAGGACGACGGGCTTGTTCTAATATACAAAGTCCAGAAGTCTGTTTGAGCTAGATATAACTGAAGACATAAAGAATCCCTGAACCATAATAGGATAGGAGGGGAAGAAAGGTAGAAAGGAAAGAAGGAAGGAGGGAAGGAAAGAAGAAGGGAGGGAAAACTTTAGTCAATTCTGGTGGGTTGGATTGACATCTCCAGGCCATAAAGTGAGAAAGCTTTAAGGTAAGCCTGCTGGAAGAAAAAAGAAGAAAAAACCCATGCATACACACATATCAAATGAGATGCAAAAAACTACATTAGCATCAGTGGTATTATTTTATCTATATGCAATCAGCAATAGTGTAAACTTTTGGGAACTAGCAGAAGGGGGAAAAAAGAAACATTTTAAAATGGGAATGATTTGCAGCCAAATCAATTGATAAATAAAAGAAAAAAAGATGGTACAACTGAAATTGATGCCAAAGATTTATAAGGTTGACTAAGTAAACAAAAATGGAATGGATCACCATGGAAATAAATGAATATTGAAATAAGCAAGATTTGAATAGACTAATGATATGCCTCACTTAGACTGACAGGTGTTGATAACAACTGTGACACTCAATCCACACCAACATCCACACTTCTAACATGTTTATTCCTAGAAAACATGGGCCAGATTGAAAGGTTCCTTTGGTAAGAGCTCATAAGGAAAATAAATTTTCTGTTCTTAAAGGGACTAACTCAATTCTCATCTATCTACTTGAAAAATAAAAAAGGTTTTACCTATTTGCTTCCTGGATATGAGGAGCTGCAGTTAGCAGAAGTCATTCTCCAGGGCTCTACTAGTCTTTGTTCCAATAAACCTCTCACAGAACTGAATTCTCAGTTTGGCTTATCTCCTGCACTGAGTACTTGAAGTATGACCACCACTCATTAGAAGCATAATTAAAAAGATACAACCTAGATTCCTCCCTCCCATCACATACAGATGAAAACCAATAACCCTTAATCTATTTGTTGCCATGGCTACCATAGGGTATTTTATTTCCGTACAACTCTAGGTATTTCCTTTGGATTGTTGCTCGCAAATGAAAGTTGGAGACCTATAAATTTTCGTTAACTGCTACAAATGGAGAGACCGAACAGAAGAAAATGTTTTTCTTAATCATGGACGAATATGGTTTATAAGATGCTTGTGCAGAAAAGTTATTAAAATTGGTTAAATGCATCAGCCCATAAACCAATTTAAACGCCATTAAATTTATATAGAGTTTAAGGACACATATGCTAGTAATTCTCTGATTTATAGCAGGATGATAAATCAAGTGCACTCAGAAGAGTGTACAGGATGGAGACTTTATTCACCAGTGGCACATAGTTTCATATTTGTATAAATGCCTGAAATATGTGACTACTCAAACACAGGCATGCCAACCAGCCTTTAAAGTATTCACCTGTGAATTATCCAACAACGTTTTGGCCTAGAGTCGGGGAGGAACAATCGATAAATTTGTTCATCATGCCCACTCCAGAAGAGTAGCTTTGCACTTTCCATTGTAATTTTTAAAAAACATCACGAATGAGGTGGGCTAATTAAATCTGCTGTCATTCATCCTAAACCGAAATAATTCCTTAAATCTGCCGTCCCAGGGCTGAGTTGGAGAAAAGACCACACAACAAGAAAAGGAACTCTGAAGTGACTAGACAGATGACTTTAAAGAGACTGAAATTAGGGTAAATACAGCTGTAACCAGGACAGATTTATCACCGCAAGAGGAGTCCGAATCCCAGCGAAGCTCGGCTGGTGAGAGGCTGGCGCCTGCAATAGTGGAGCCTGAATGTCCCTGAGCCGAAGTGGAAGTTTCACGGGCAGCTGCAGCTGGGCGTCCTCAGCGGTCCGGTCTCTCCAGCGCTGAGGTCTCCCCTAATTCTACATAAATACCTGCCTCCACGATTCGCCCCGGGCTAGCCGCGGCGCAAGCACCGTAGCGAGCCAGGAGAGCGTTTGCAGAGCGGCAGGGATGGCAAAGGCGGCGGCTCATCACCCATCAGCATCCCTAGGGACCCGCCAACTGACCCCGTGTCTGCCATTGGGTTTCAGAGCCCAGGAACCACAACTGGCTTCTCCGCTGGCGTACCCAGCATCCGAGACTTGCGCTTTGGCCCCATCACAGTTGGCTGCAGGCAGGCAAGCAGGCAAGGCGGCGCGTCCCCGC
Source organism: Budorcas taxicolor (assembly GCF_023091745.1). Lineage (NCBI taxonomy): Eukaryota > Metazoa > Chordata > Mammalia > Artiodactyla > Bovidae > Budorcas > Budorcas taxicolor. The sequence continues at coordinate 135,029,275 of NC_068920.1, forward strand.
CTTCCCCGGCCGACGCAGACCTGACCTGCCCGGGAGCTGCCTCGGACCTATCTGGGATCTCGACTCTGCTCTCTGGACCCCGGGGGAGCGCTCCCCTCCCTCGGGGTCCGGGGCCGCACTGCCTAGAGTCCGCACCCGCGCCGCGATCGCAGATGACCCTCGCGCTCTCGGCCCGCTTCAGGCCACAGAGACCCGGACGTGAGCCCTCTGCCAGCCGGCACCTCCCGCGGCAGTCAGGGCGCAAGCCCACACTCCCACACCACACATCTCCCAGTCCACACTATCCCGCACATAAACAACCCCTCCCCACCCAACCCCACATCCTCGCCGCCCCACCATTCCGGTACGCTCTCGTTTCCGCGCCCCCCAAACACGTTGGCACCCACAAGGTGCTAAGGGAAGGGGAGGGGGTTACAGAAGGTCTGTGCGGGTTTCCTCCCTGTGGTTTTCACGTTCCTCTGCCTCGAAAGTTACTTGGGATTGAGTGAAGAGACCCGGTCCCCAAATGCGGGGTCTGAGGACGGGTGGGGGCAGAAACCCCAACCTGGCTTCCCGCCGCACAGAGGCGCGCACCTCCCCAAAGGGTCGGGCGCGTGGCCGCCCCCAGAGTCCTGCCCTCCGGTGCCTCCTGCTGGCCCCCAGCCCGGCCCGGGCCCTGGGCCGCTCCAGGGAGGTGGCTTGCAGAGGGACGCAAGCTGTCGGGCCCAGCTGAGAGGGGCTGCTTCGGCGGGGGTGGGGGGTGGAGGGGTGGTCACACTCGCTTCCAGCACCCACTACTGCCGCAACAGTGGCCCCGGGCAGCCCGGGGGCATCCACGCCCGGGGGCAGGAAGTTTTTTTCCCCCCCTTTTTTCCCCCTGGAGCAGCGCAGGCGCAAGGGCTCCTGCAGCCTTGCGAGTCCAGACGCGGGAGGCTCCGGCCGCCGCCGCCGCCGCCGCGGGAGCCGAGCCCAGCGTTCCGGGTTCTCCGGCCCCGCTCCCAAGCCCGGCCCGGCCCCACGCAGCCTCCAGCTCCCTGGGTCCCCGGCGACGCATCCTTGGCGCCCTAGCCTACGTCTTACCTCCGGCCGCGCGGCTCTGGCCCCGGCCCGACGCGCAGAGAGTCTGGGGTCGCGGCTGGGCGCAGGAGGGCTGATGGATAGGGGACGGCGCCGGCGGGCAGCGGTGGCTGGGGCCGCTCGGGTCCTGGCCGGGAGAAACGGATCCAGGTCCACCTCCTCCTCCCGTTCCTGCTCTCCGCGTTCTCCCCCCTTTTCCTTCTCCTCCTCCTCCGCCGCCGCCTCCCGGCAGCCCAGGGAGGATGCCCGAGAGAGGGAAGTCAGTCCTTCTGCCTGTCAGCCTGTGCGGCTACGCGCGGCGCGGCGCGGCTCTCACCGAGGCGGCGGCGGCGGCTCCGGCAGCATCGCTCCCCCCGCCCCCCCCGGCTCTCCCCGCAGCCGCGGCGGCCGCCGGGCTGGGGTTGGCTCCGGGCTCGGGGCTCGCGCTCCGGGCGGGGGCTGCGCTCAGGCGCAGCGGCCGCGGGGACTGCGGGCGGGCCCTGCGGAGCCGGGGCCGGGGCTGCAGCTAGATCCGCGGCGGCGGCAGCGGCGGCGGCAGGGGCTGGCGCGGCCGCGGCGCGGGGACCATGCTCCCTTCTGGCTCGCTCCGCTCCGGGTACCGTCTGCTTTAGCTGCGAGGGAGGCGGGCTTCGGCGCGCAGCCAGGGGCGGGCGGAGCCAATCACGGGCGCCCGAGTGGGCGGGGGCGGAGGGTGGGGGAGGCGGGGCGCCCCCGGCCGGGCACCCGGCGCTGCTCCTCGGGCCCGAGGGATCCCGGGCAGCCGCGCGCTGGGGCCCGGGGCGGAGTGCTCGCGGGTGTGTCCATCCGTCCATCCGCCGCCCCCGCCCGCCCCCTGCGGTGGCTCCCTGCTTGCCCAGCTCGGCGGCCGCGCCCGGCAGATGCGCGGTGCTTGGTCCCGGCCTCCTGCGCCCCGGGCCTCCCGGCCCCGCCGGCCCCGGGCTGGCGGACGGGACCGAGGCGAGCTCCCCGGCCGCGCTCAACACCTGAGGAAACTGGCGGAAAAGTTTGAGAACGAAAAGTCCAATCGTCTTTCAGCTTCCGCCCTCCCTATGACACTTCAGCCACGGTAAGGAGGAGGAATTGTCCAGGTCCCTGAAGAACCTCGGCCGGCCCCGTAAATCCTGACCACCCACCCTCTCTAGTCCGTGCAGGCTCGACTCCCCTCGGTGTCCACGGACTTTCCTGTCTACACCGACCCTCTTGAGTCCGCAGGACCCCTCTCTGTTTCGACAGCCCCTGCCCTGGCCACCCCAGCCTTCCATGTCTTCACTGACTCCCGTTCTGTCTACACAGACTTTCTTAGTTCCATCACTTCTCTCTCTCCACGTGCGGTCTCCACGGACCCTAACTTCCACCTTCATAGGAGAGGTTTGGCTAGAGGCCCGTGGCAGCCCCTTTGCGGGCTTATCCACTGTGTCAGAGCATTTAATTTCAGCACCAGTCTCCCCTTCTTGGTAGGTCTAGATCTGGTTTTCATTCCCTGACCTCTTCCCCTCCCCTACCTTACCCCTTCATTTGGTTTTGATTTCAGAGGAAATGTATCCCCCCCCCCCCCACCATCCCCCATCTCCAGCCTGAATGTAACGTCTTGTTGGGCTACAGCCTCTGCCCCCCCACTCCCCAGGGCGAAGCCGCAGAGGCCTGAGGCCTGGGTGGAAATTGGGGAGGGGGGTGTGGAAGGTAGGGGGCCTGCTTGTTCTTTGGCTGAAACTGGGAGGAGCCAGCTCCGGGCGGGCTCTGCAGGTCCCGCCCGGCCGCTGCCGGGCCGGGGGAGGGGTGATTGGTAAATCTCTCTCGCTCAGCTCACTCCTGTGATGTCTGAATCCAGGCCTCTGCTCTCCTCGGCTGTGAACTCAGTTCAGGGATTGTGTCTTCTTTAATATCTTGTGGGAAGCAGAGTACAGTGTGGCGGCTGATAAATAATAAATAATAATAATCTACTGAGGGTAGCCGGAGGACTGTCAGTGAAAGGGAGTGAGGACCCTGGGGAAATAGCCCCATTGGTGTTTCCTGAATGGAGTAACTGCGTTTCCTGAAAAGAAGAAGAAAAGAAAATCGGATGAAGTTTTGGTGTGTGAAGCCTAGGGGAGGGGAGAGGACACAGAGTAAAGGAGTCCACCCTTGATGGTGGGGATCAGCCAGGAAAAGGGGGGTGTTTTTAAGAGAGGGCGACAGGAGGGTGCCTTGGAGGGGGAGCAGGTCCGAGCCCGTGCAAGAAAGCTGCTCCAACAACCTGAAGGGGAATGCGAGCTGTGGTCTGAATGCTAAGTTCTTAACATGGTACATGCAAAGTGATTGAAGGGTAATGTAGAGAGGAGAAAGGAGAAAGGATTACTTGGGATTTTTAAGAAGGACTCAATTAACACCTCAAGCACTGAGAGCGAAGAGGAAAAGGAAGGCACAGGTGAGTCAGTGTTCTTTCATGTGGTAGGAAGCCGTCCTCTGAAATGATCTATGTGGGTTCACCCGCTGTGAGCTGTGAGATCCACCAGGCTACACAGGACAGGTGTAGACATTATGGAAATATGGCTGAGGTTTGCAGGCTAAGGAATAGGTTAAGATCTGGCCATCTGAGGCGATCATAACGTCTGACAAATCATTTTCAGTGATCCTCAAATGAAAGTAGGAAATAAGCACTCTAAGAATTCCTTCTTCAGCTACATCTCTGGGTGAAGGTGTAACGATTCTCCCAGTTTCCCTGAGGGCGTTATCAGAGAAGAGAGGCTCTGCTGAATCTGCATCCACCCAGGTGATGCCCAGGGTGCCCATGCTGGAGTGTTGCAAAGCCTTCAGGGTTGGATCTTAATAACAGCTCACCGGGGGTGCCGGCTTGTCCGAAGAACAAGAAAAGCTGTGTGAATTAGAATCACAGTGGGCTCGTCTCCCCTGTCCTCACACCACCCTTCTCTCATCCCCAGAGCCTGCATGCAAGTAAGAATTTCCAGAGTCTGAAGCCCAGATCTTCCCCTGCACTGGGGCTCCATCCAGCTAGGGACTGTTTGGTTTGGACTCAGGAAGGTCCCCTCTGGTCTAGACATGAACTCCCACTTCAGCTGGAGTGTCATCTGTTCCTGTTTCCCCAGGGTCTCGGTGACTGGATCTGGTTTGTGTTGTGTAAGAGATCTGTCTTTCTGCATAGACCTTGCCTGCAGCTGGGATCTGTTCTGGGTTATTCAGGGCCCTACTCTGTGGTTTTGGGATAAGCTCCATGGTTAGCATGGATCTCTCTTCGTGGTAAATGGGATTTGTTGGGTGTTAGACGCGAGAGCTTCTTCAGCTCCTGTTAAAGATTTCTCCATGAAACACAGATTTAGCTATGTGGAGTGAGCTTCCAAAGTCAGCCCTGCCTGTCCTGACAGAGATGCCCCAAGCTGAGCTCTGAGGTCAGGACTATGCTCCAAGTGGCTGGATTGTGAAGGAGTGGACTTGTGGTCCCCAGAGAGGTAGACTGGAATCAACCAGAACATGCATTCCCGGCTCAGAACATAGACCATCCTTTGTGCAGTCTGTCAGATGAGGACTTTGTGCTGGAAAAGCTACTGCCCTCACCCAAAGAAGCCACAGCAGGACTGTCTGGGAGTGCCCACTGTGGCTGAGATGGACTTCTCTCCTTGTTTGTGTTTAAATCATAACCACAACAAAACATTCATTTGCTCAGTGGTTGCAGTATGCCAAGCACTGTACCAGGTATTCTAGCCACAATACCTGATCAATGATCATAGCAAACTGTAGAATTAGTGTTCTCAGCCTCAAGCACTGTGTCTTAGAGGGGTGAGTGAAAGTGAGTCACTCAGTCGTGTCTGACTCTTTGCGACCTCATGGACTGTATAGTCCGTGGAATTCTCCAGGTCAGAATACTGGAGTGGGTAACCTTTCTCTTCTCCAGGGGATTTTCCCAACTCAGGGATCAAACCCAGGTCTCCCGCGTTACATGCAGACTCTTTACCAGCTGAGCCACAAGGGAAGCCCAAGAATACTGGAGTAGCCTATCCCTTCTCCAGCGGATCTTCCTGACCCAGGAATCAACTGGGGTCTCCTGCATTGCAGGCAGATTTTTTGTCAACTGAGCTATCAGGGAAGCCCAGAGAGGGTGGGTGATCTGAAATCACACAGCCAGTGAGTGGCAGAACTGGAAACGGAGTCTGGTTGGTTATTTCCAAAGCCTTTGTCCTTTTCATCATACTCAGTACACAAATGTAGTTTCCTTTGTCATTAACCCAGGTCTTTTCCCTTGGAGAAGACACACTAGAGGCTGATTTGGCCACACAGAGGGCTGGTGTGGAAGAGGAAAGCCATGTCTCTGATTACTGAATGCACAGGTCACTAGGAAGAGTGGACCCCTCGTCAGAAACCCTCAGGTCTGAGAGGACATCTGTTTCGAGGAGCGCAGTGGGTATAAATAGAGCAGGAGCCAGCCTCGCTGCTGGGTGGGTTTTGTGTTTGCTGTTTTGTTTTTCTAACATTCTGCTCTGCTAAAATCACCCTCATTTGGCATCAAAAGCATGAGTAAATCCTACAAAAGTCACTGTCCCTCCAGTGGTTAATCAATCCATAAAAATCTATTTAGCACCTACTGTGTGTCCTGCATTTCAGCCCCATGGTGTTGATTAGAGCAGGAAGTAAGAAGTCACAGCTGCTGTATTTTCGCTGTGGCCACCCTGCTCTGTGGTGAAGACACATGCTAGTCCCGCAGTCAGCAGTCTGCGGAGGGCCTCCTGCTCAGCCTTTTGGTGGGTGCTCTCAGGAATACAGGGAAGGTGCAAGGTGCCTCACACTGCTCAGCTTCACCCTGCCTGTTTCAAATGCAATATAGGATTTCCCCGCCACACCCCACCCTTATCTGCAGTTTCAGTTACTTGTGGTCAACCTCTGAAAATATTAAATGGAAAATTCCAGAAACAAACAATTCATAGGTTTTCAATTGCATGCCATTCTGAGTAGCGTGATGAAATCTCATGCTATCCTGCCCAGGATGTGAATCACCTCTTTGTCCTGTGTATCCACTACCTGCCCATTGAAAGTGAAAGTGTTAATTGTTCAGTTGTTTCCAACTCTTTGCAACTCCAGAGGAAGACTGTAGGAAGACTATAGCCTTCCTGTCCATGGAATTCTCTTGGCAAGAATACTGGAGTGAGTAGCCAGTCCCTTCTCCAGGGGATCTTCCTGACCCAAGGATTAAACCCAGGTCTCTTGCATTGCAGGCAGATTCGCTACCATCTGAGCCGTCAGGGAAGCCCATGATGTGAATCAGCTCTTTGTCCAGCATATCCACCACCTGCCTGTTAGTACAGGAAAAAACACAATGCCTGTAGGGTCTGGTACTATCCCCTGCTTCATGCATCCACTGGAGGTCTTGGGAGGTATTCCCTGCAGATAAGGTGGGACTACTGTACTTGGTTTTTGTTCTTGACAGAGGCTGAGGTAAAAACAGTTGTTATCGAGAAACATAACTTAGTGCTCAGATGTGGGGAAAAGACTCCAAGTGTTGTGGGTTCCAGGGGACGATCTGTAAGAGCTGGGCTGGTCAGGAGGGCTTCCTGGAGAAGACAGGTCTCAGGCTGGACCTGAGGAGGGAGGAGGTTTCCATGGGAAGCAGAGGAGCCTTGGGCCAGGAGGACAGAGTATGCTGGATCCTTGGATTGGGGAACTCATTTTGGGACATGGCTTATTGTTAACAGTCATTTCCTTTGTATGAAAATGAAAATGTATTTTCTTTCTTTGCCCAAATCAGTGAACTATTAGATTCTAAGATTCAGAGTGAAAGTGGTGGTGTCTTTTTTGGCATTTTCAATGGCAGGAATTCAGCACCTTTTTTTAGTACCAGTTGTTTGCAGGTGGCAGGAGTGCTAATTAGACAGAGCCAGTAGCAGTTTTCCTGGATGGTTCTGACTCCCAAACCGACAGGAAACACTGCTTGGGCATTTTAAGAGAGCAGATTCTTCTTTCCCTGCTGATAAAGCGATTCTTCAAACATGGTGGTCAAAGGAGTGGGTTTCCTAGTTGCTCAATACATATTTATTGGGCGCTGAATTGTTCATATTGACCAAAATTTCATTTTACTTCCTTGGTGTTTAAGAAGGGCCTGATGCTTTTCTATGAGACGCTGTAAAAGGAAGACCCAAATGATTGGGAGGATAGTTGTAAGGAACATTTTATTGGAGTGTTAGAGTAGTCTTTCGATCACGGAAGCAGGCTTTCATGAAAGGGAAAATTCAAGAGACTTTTGAGAGAAGATTGAATCCTCGTAGTTCTTTGCATACATATTTTTTAAGCTGTTTTTAAGAATAAAGAGGTTACAGTCCTGCCAATTTCCTGTTTGACTCCAGAATCCACTGGTGCCAGTGTCTTTCCTCTCTCTCTGAGATTTCAGTAGGACTTGGGGCCAAAACCATGTCACGAGTGTGGTCATTTCGAAGCCCTATATTGGACCGGAAGTGGAACAAGACCATCCAGGGCAGGTGACTAGCCGTTCTGTCCCTACGACAGAGACCCTTGTGCTCTCTGCCTTCTGCCTGGACTCAGGCTGCCCAGGAGTGTGGCAGTCCACGTGGGCAGTGGCAGGCGGGGGAAACACAGTGGGGGGCAGAGGGGCCACCATGCAGAGCCGTTGGCCACAAATCTCATTTTCATCAGCTGTTTCATGAAGACAGCCAGGTCCAAGGCTCTGTCTCAGGAGTTATGATTTATTTCCATGTGTGTGTTAGTCACTGAGTCGTGTCCAACTCTCTGCGACCCCATGGACTGTAGCCCACCAGACTCCTCTGTCCATGAGATTTTCCAGGCAAGAACACTGGAGTGAGTTGTCATTTCCTTTTCCAGGGGATCTTTCTGACCCAGGGATCCAACCTGGGTCTCCTGCATTACAGGCAGATTCCTTACCATCTGAGCAACCAGGGAAGCCCATTTATTTCAAGTCCCCAAATTGAGGCTACCTGTCATGTTCACAAGCAAAAGGCAGCCCCTCCTCCAAGGGAACAAGTTCACTCTTCTCCCCAAAGACAGAGTTGTTGGGAATCGAGCTTCAGGCACTCTCAGATTCTGAGATAAATCTCAGTTTGCAGGTGAAGTATCTAGTTACTTCAGCTGTTTTGGGTCCTTTGGAATATGTATCCCTGTATTTCATCTTCAGTGCTTATCCCTACTTGAATTTGTGCAACTGCATGCACTTTCTGTTCGGTGGGTCTGGGAGGAAGAGTTTGTGAGGTCATGCTCTGGGGAAACACGACTGTCAACACACTGGCCCCAGAGGCCCTGTCCCCACGGAATCAGAGGCAACAAGGAAGAGAAAGCAGTAGGGCCTGAACTCAGGGTACTTACTAGATATTTACTAAGGGTCTTAATAATTGCCTGAGTCTGTGATAAAAGTAACCATCTGGTCCATCTCTTACTATAAGAAAATATGATATATGAAAATTCAAAATGATAAAACAGAAGGATTTGAACGTTCACATTATAAAAGGATGCATGAACTGCCCATAAGTGAAGCTTTTCCCTTTGATATTTAATCTGTGGCTGATTTATTAGACATTCCGTTCATATACAACTGGGCAGAAACACATTAATTTATTTTTATTTATTTAAGGCTTGTGACCTGTCTGCTTTCAAGATGTCTCAAGCAATTTACAGGTTAAAACATGGGGCAAAAGGAGACATTTAGGAATGAAATAGAACAGACAGAACCCAAAGGGAGGAGCTGGGTTAGAGGCATTAAGCACACAAGATGAATGGGTTCTACAGATAGGATCTCTAAGGGAAAGCAGGGCAAATGTGCCAGGTTACCTGATTGTATAAAGAAAGGCGCATTTGTATCAGGTCATTAAAGATGTCTCGCATAGAAACTGTTTAAAAAATCAGAGGCTATTACAAATGGAAGAATGTAGTATTATTGAGATAAAAGATTTCTCCCTTAGACTTTGCAGACAAATGCTAATCCTCAACAAGTGTAACACTGCAGGTTTTTATGTTAACATTTTTCACTATGTCTAAACCTTAAAAAATGTTTACCGGATGATGTCATTAAAAATTTTCAGTTCTTTATAGGTTTACTTATTGCCCATTCAGGGAGAGGGTTGGAAATTGGTCACATTTCATTTAGGCTGCTGTGAATTTTCCTAGAAAGCAACAGGTGTGTATCTTCTAGCTTAACTCTAAACCCCTGATAATTTTAGTGTAGTTTCAGGTCAATTTCAAAATTAGCCAGAGTTTTGGCTAAGGTAAAATTTTATTAGAAATAACCAGAACTTAGCATTAGAATGCTAGACTAGAGATCTGGTCAGGAAAATTAGAGATATCAAGGGAACATTTCATGCAAAGATGGACATGATAAAGGACAGAAATGGTGAGGACCTAACAAGCAGAAGAGATTAAGAAGAGGTGGCAAGAATACACAGAAGAAATGCACAAAAAAGGTCTTAGTAACTTGGATAACCACGATGGTGTGGCCACTCACTTAGAGGCAGACATCCTGGAGTGTGAAGTCAAGTGGGCTTTAGGAAGCATTACTATGAACAAAGATAGTGGAGGTGATGGAATTCTAGCTGAGCTATTTCAAATACTAAAAGATGATGCTGTTAAAGTGCTGCACTCAATACACCAACAAATTTGCAAAACTCAGCAGTGGCCTCAAGACTGGAAAAGGTCAGTTTTCATTCCAGTCCCAAAGAAAGGCAACACCAAAAAATGTTCACACTACTGTACAGTTGTGCTGATTTTGCTAGTAAGGTTATATTCAAAATCTTTCAGGTTAGGCTTTAGCAATATGTGAACCGAGAACTTTCAGATATACAAGGTGGGTGTAGAAAAGGGAGAGAAACCAGAAATCAAATTGCCAACTTTCGTTGGATCCTAGAAAAAACAAACGAATTCCAGGAAAACATCTACTTTTGATTCATTGACTATGCTAAAGCCTTTGACTCTGTGGATCACAACAAGCTGTGGAAAATTCTTACAGAGATGTGGCTTGGAATACCCAACCATCTTACCTGTCTCCTGGGAAACATGTATGCAGGTCAAGAAGCAACAGTTAGAACAGGACATGGAACAATGGACTGGTTCAAAATTGGGAAAGGAGTACGACAAGGTGTATACTATCATCTTTCTTATTTAATTTATATGCATAGTACATCATGCGAAATGCTGGGCTGGATGAAACACCAGCTGGAATCAAGATTGCTGGGAGAAATATCAACAGCCTCAGATATGCAGATGGTACCACCCTAATGGCAGAAGTTGAAGAGGAACTAAAGAGTGTCTTGATGAAGGTGAAAGAGGAGAGTGAAAAAGCTGATTTAAAACTCATCTTTCAACACATTAAGATCATGGCATCTGGTCCCATCGCTTCATGGCAAATAGATGGGGAAAAAGTGAAAGCAGTGGCAGATTTTATTTTCTTGGGCTCTAAAATCACTGTCAAGTGTGACTACAGCCATGAAATGAAAAGATACCTGCTCCTTGGAAGAAAAGGTATGACACGTCTAGACAGTGTCTGAAAAAGCAGAGACATCACTTTACCAACAAAGGTCTATATAGTCAAAGCTGTGGTTTTTCAAGTAGTCATGTATGGATGTGAGAACTGGACCAAAAAGAAGGTTGAGTGTGCTGAAGAATTGATGCCTTCAAATTGTGGTGTTGGAGAAGACTCTTGAGAGTCCCTTGGACTGCAAGGAGATCAATGAAACCAGTCAGTCCTAAAGGAAATCAACCCTGAATATTCATTGGAAAGACTGATGCTGAAGCTGAAGCCCTAATACTTTGGCTACCTGATGTGAAGAACTGACTCATTGGAAAAGACCTCCATGCTGGAAAATTTGAATGCAGGAGAATGGGACGACAGAGCATGAGATAGTTGGATGACATCACCATGGACTCAGGGGACTCAATGGATGCCAGTTTGAGCAAACTCCCAGAGATACTGAAGGACAGGGAAGTCTGGCTTACTGCTGTTCATGTTCAGACATGACTTACAGACTGAACAATAATAACAACATCCACATCAGCAGATTGTGCACCGTAACCTTTTAATCTTTTTTCCTGGGCTAGACTACATCTCCCAGCACCCCTGCAGTTGAACTGTATCTCCCAGCCTCCTTTGCAGTTAGGCTATATTGCGTAGTTTCTTTTTTAGTTAGATGCACTCATGTTAATGAAATATGCATGGAAGTAATACATGCCATTTTCAGACCTGACCCATTAAAATCTGCCCTTGTACTTTGCGTGCTCTTTTCCCTCCCTCCATGTTGATACAGGCAAACATGGAGATCTTGGAAGCTGCAAATTAAAGATGGCAGTGAAACAAAACCCAGGAAGCTCTGGCTCTCTAACTTATTGTTCGGAGGGGGCCATTCACTGATCTAGAACACCCGTTTTGGGACTTCAAGAAACAGGAAATAAAATTCTATTATATTTGAGCTGTTTTATTAATTTTGGTTTGTTTGTTTTTGTGACTAGTGTTACCCTAACTAATATAGCAATCAACTGAGCCTCTGAGAGGTGAATTCTCTGGAGAATCTGCATTTTTAACAAGTACCTTAGAGGAGTTTGAGAAGCACTGCTGGAGTCGAAGGGGAACCAGTCACTCATGGGTTTAGAGTAGACTTAGTAATGTGATGCTGTTGCATTTTAGAATGACAGCAAGAAAGCAGACTTTTACCTCCTTTTTCTTTGCCACAGAGAACAATCTACTTACTAAAAAGAAAAGGAAAACTGGTAAGAGAAAATTGAAGTTCAAGATGAATAAAGAGATTATAACAAGCACCAACCTGCTGTAAATGAGCTCAAGTCTCTTGGCCAGGACAAATTACACCCCAGGGAGTAGAGAGAACTCACCCCCGGAGCTGGAGAGTCTCTGCTGATAATCTTTAAGGAGCATGGAGAGTGGGAAAGAAAATGGAACACAAGAGATGGGAAAATATAGTTTTTATTAATAAAGACGGGGAGAGATTCTGCAGTCTACAAGAATGGGGATATCCTATTCACCCTCATGAAGTTGATTACTGAAGGCTGATTTGTGAGCATAGGAAAAATGGAGAATTCTCTAGAAGCCTGTGTGGCTTCTTTTAAGAGCAAGCCACAACAAGGAAACTGTATTCCCAGTTTTGTGATAGGCTTGCTAGATTATTATGTCAGGGAATTGTGTTAGCTGTGTAGAAGCAAAGCATACCTCAGGTTGGTATTTGTCAAGGAATCTCATGATAAATTTGTGTGCAAGATAAAGTAATTTCAACTGCAGACTAGTATTTGGGTAATACACACCCAAAGATGCTAATCACTGTCAGCATGAAAGTACATTTCTAGTGAAAGGCCACAGTCATAGTTCCATCTGATATTTTTATTAGTAAGCCAGACATAAATGACTTAGTTAATCCTGAAATCTTGAGATGATGTGTAGAGAGTACATTTATTGGCATAACAAGGCCCAAAGAAAAGGCTCAAATATTAATCTAAATGTAATGATGTGAAGTGAAACAGACAAACAATAGGATTGAGCAGGTGGGTTCAAACAGTGCCCCCCTGCCTCCGCCCGCCCCTGTACAAACCCAGGGCTAAGAGGCAGTAGCTGTGTTCTGAGAGAAAAATCCAGGAACAGGACATCAAAGATGTTGTTCAGTTGCCCAAAGCCCTGTATGAATTCTGAGGTTAGCTGTGAAGTCTTGGGGTTAGCCGAGACGTATATGCAGTTGTCTGAAGGCATCTCAGGAGCGGAGGGACCCTGGCATATTTCAAAGGGCCAGATGGGAAGATTTCAGGTTTACATAAGAATGAACTTTCTTCAGCCATTTCAGAGCTTCCCAAGATGATAGGCTGCTTAGAGATCACTGTCAATTGACATGACCAAGTGGAGAGAGAAGATCCTGCATTGGGACTTCAAGAAAAAGGTGAAGACGTCTGAATGGGTATTCGGCCACAAAGAAACCACTACAGTCCCTCCAAGTATTAGTAGCTATATGATGGGCACCATTTAGTGATAACTTAACAGGTGCCAGCCATAGTGTTAGTGTTAAAGCTCCAAAGTCCTATATTAGCTTTTTGGCTGCTGTCACTAATTACTTAGAAGAAAAGCTATGGAAAACCTAGACAGCATATTAAAAAGCAGAGACGTCACTTTGCTGACAAAGGTCCCAATAGTCAAAGATATGGTTTTTCCAGTAGTCATGTACAGATGCGACAGTTGGACCATAAAGAAGGCTGAGCACCGAAGTTGTGCTCAGGTTTTGATGGTTTTGAACTGTGGTGTTGGAGAAGACTCTTGAGAGTCCCTTGGGCAGCAAGGAGATCAAACCAGGCAATCCTAAAGGAAATCAACCCTGAATATTCACTGGAAAGACTGTTTCTACAGCTCCAATACTTTGGTCACCTGATGTGAAGAACCGACTCACTGGAAAAGACCCCGATGCTGGGAAAGACTGAGGGCAAGAGGAGAAGGGGGTGACAGAGGATGAGATGGTTGAATGGCATCACTGACTCAATGGACATGAGTTTGAGCAAACTCCAAGAGATAATGAAGGACAGGGAAACCTGGCGTGCTACAGTTCGTGGGGTCACAAAGAGTCGTACATGACTTTATGACTGAACAACAACACAAATTACTATAACATTAGTGACATAACTCAATACAAGGTCACTTCCTTATTGTTCTGGGGCCCAGAAATGTAAAACCAAGAGGTCTGCAGGCCTATATTCCTTCTGGAAGCTCTAGCAGAATATCCTTTTTCAGTTTCAAGAGGCTGGCTGCATACCTTTGCTTTAGGTCCCTACCTCTGTCTTCCAGGTTAGCAGTGTGACATCTTAAGTCTGTCTTCTCTCTTTCTCTCTGCTTCTGTTATCACATCTCCTCTGCCTCTGATCCCATGACTTCCCTCTCAGAAGGACTCTTGTGATTATACTGGGTTCGACCATCTAGATTCATCTCCCCATTGCAAGGTCCTTAGTTTTATCACACCTGCAAAGTTCCTTTTGCCATGTAAGGTATCATATTCACAGGCTTTGAGGACTAAGTGATGACATCTTTGGGAGGGTTGTTATTCTGTCTACTACAAGCCCTTTATATATTGCCTCATTTAATTTGACCCCTCACTGTCTTGAAGAGTTGGGCATTATTTCCACTTAACAGGTGGAGAATTGGAGCCATGGAACAATTACGAAACACAGCACACCACCAGGAAAAATGGTGAGGCTGGGATCAAACTGGGTTGTGACTCTTAAGAACTGGGACTCTGACCACTCTGATGCTGTACTGCACATGTTTATTATTATTCTTGGAGCCCATGATTCTAAGCACTAATAATCGCTTTTCTTTAATGGTGTTAATTTAGTGGTGACATTATTGCAGCTTGTTTTTTCTAAAATGTCATACGAGTCAGACATTTCTGGCTACCTATGAAATTTAAGTGGCCTCCCCCTGCGATCATACTTAGCATCCTCAGCTCACAGCTTTTGCCCCTCCTGGATTTTGTCACCTTGCACCTTCTCAGCAACAGGAGTTTGGAACAGTGTTATTTTCTGAATTCAGATCTGACAATCTTTGTAGACCAAAGGTTACACAGCCGTATAAGTTTGTTTTTAACCCAAAGTAACAGAGTTGTCAGGCAGAGCGTATAAAAAGATCTCAGAAATGCAGGCTAAAAACCTAGCAATTCAATGAGGCAACAGGAGCCCCATGGTGACAGTGGCATTTGGGTCCCAGGGCAGATATAAAAGTGGTAGCATCCAGTTGAAGCCCACATCCCCAGAGACTGGAGTTCAGGCCCTACTGAGGTGGGCAGGGGGGAGTCTCCTGCCCAGACCCTCTGTGCTGGAACATTGCTTCCAGCATCTGTAAAGCTGAGCGAGAGACAAGCCAGTATCCCATTTTACAGATGGCAACCCTGAAGCTCAGAGCTGTGCTCAAGGTCACATGACCTGCTCAAGGTCACATGACCAACTCATGGCAGAGACTGGGCCCAAAGTCAAGGCCCCGGGTTTCAGTCTTTGCTCTACCATTCACCGCTGCAGTGGAACCATGAGCATGACAATGAACACATCATGTCTTTTCTCTGGTCATCCTTCCAGTGTGTTCTATCTTGACTGTTTGGAACCACAGTATGTCAGAATTGTCTGGGCTGGGCTCTGGGTCAGAGCAGAGCTGGATGTGGGTTGAGCACAGCCTGGCTGGAGAGAAGTCGGGAGCACATGTTGGCGGGGCGCGGTGGGGAGGCAGTGATCACTGGTGACACGAGGATGTAGTTGCCAGCAACAGAGTCCACAGGGCACAGGAGGGGCTAGGCTGGGAGTGGAGGCTATGAACTGACTGTGATGCTGAGCAGTGGCTGGATGGTAGGAGTGGAGGGGAAGGGCCTTGGGTCTGTTGGGTTCAGTGCCTGTTCAGTTCTGGATGGTTCATACAGCAGTGCCGTGGCAGCCTTCACCAAGCCTATGTCATAAGGTCAGGATTGATTGAGCCCCTGAGAGTCTAGAAAGGAAGGAAACTCTCATTTGAACACCTTGTTTTTGCCAGGCACTCAGCTAATGGCAGTAACTGCCCTTACTATGCACTTATTTTCTGCTCGTCACAGGGGTTTTCACTGATTCTGGGTACAAGGAGAATGCAACACAATTCTTGCCCTTGGGGAGGTCATAGTCCACAGGTCTGTGGCTACTAACCTTTACTAGTCAACACAAGGACTGAACAAAGTGGTAATTAATGAATATAAGAGGAAGTAGCAGGGGTGGTAAGTTAGAAAGTGCTGGGTTGGGGAGTCCCCAGGGTCTGTTCTCCTGCTAGAACTCTGATGCTAAGGCAGGAGAGATGCTGCTTCTAGAACGTTTCTCAATAGTCTCGATTCCTTAAAAATAACATTGCGCTGCTGACTTGTGTCCATCGTTCAGTCTGTGGTCCACGAGGACTTGGATCGTCGTTTCCCCATGCCAGCATCTCGCTTTTGTGCAGTTGTCACCATTTCCCTTTTCAACACTCAGCATTTCTGTGACAAGATCAGGGCAACACAGAAAATAATTTTTTAAATGTTCAGTTGATTTTATTTTTTGTCTTTTTTTTCCAAAACACTTTTATTGAGTTATAATTTACAGACCAAAACATTTACCCATGTTAAGTGTGCGATTTTAGTAAATATACAGAGACGTGCAAGCCTCACCACAATCAATTTTAGAACATTTTTCTTACCAGAGGGAATAATTTAAGGGCACAATACAAGAAATATGGGTTTATTCAACCCACTTGAACATGCATTTCTGAAATTATTGTATGTAAAATCTGTCAGCAAATTTTGAGTCACTTCACAGTATACTTTTGCAAAAAAAAAATAAAAGCAAAATGAAGTGGAAGGAAGAAGCCCTGTGCTTTAAATCTTAAGAAACCATTATCCATTTTGCAGATCACTTCATTAATAAACAGATTATTATAAAAGTAATTATTTTAGAGATGGCAACTGCCATTAGCTAATACTACATTGTTGTCTACTGGGACTTATAAAAAGTCTTTTTAATTTGCTCTTCAAAAATCACTTACACCCACAAAACTACTTCAGTCAAAGAAATAAATCTAGGTATGGGCAAACCTTAGTTACCATGGCAAAACCAGCTTTACCTTTTTACCTTTCTAATTTGTTTCCAGTCAGGTTTTCTTTCTTCTCCAGAACTCTCTGATTGGTGGAAGGGCTTGTCTAGGGAATCCCATCCTTTTGCAAAAGTGGCCACTTTCTGGCAAAAAAGGTACCATTCAGTAAACCATCGAGGGTGGAGTGCACCGAATAACAGATGCTCGAATGATTTCCGTTGTAAATACCCACTGGAGAATAGCCAATAGAGCCTTCAGAAGCTGTTGCTGGCTCCTCTGTTAGTTACGCCATTGCTTACGTGGGCTGGTCCCTCTGATAGGGCTCATCGGTGGGGTCAGCGCCTATTCCTTCTCATCTCACATTTCATCCTCCTTATGCTGTTCAGTTCATTTCAGTTCAGTCGCTCAGTTGTGTCCGACTCTTTGAGACCCCATGAATCACAGCACACCAGGCCTCTCTGTCCATCACCAACTCTTGGAGTTCACTCAAACTCATGTCCATCGAGTCGGTGATGCCATCCAGCCATCTCATCCTGGGTCGTCCCCTTCTCCTCCTGCCCCCAATCCCTCCCAGCATCAGAGTCTTTTCCAATGAGTCAACTCTTCGCATGAGGTGGCCAGAGTATTGGAGTTTCAGCTTCAGCATCAGTCCTTCCAATGAACACCCAGGACTGATCTCCTTTAGGATGGACTGGTTGGATCTCCTTGCAGTCCAAGGGACTCCCAAGAGTCTTCTCCAACACCACAGTTCAAAAGCATCAATTCTTCGGCTCTCAGCTTTCTTCACAGTCCAACTCTCACATCCATACATGACCACAGGTAAAACCATAGCCTTGACTAGACGGACCTTTTTTGGCAAAGTAATATCTCTGCTTTTGAATATGCTATCTGGGTTGGTCATAACTTTTCTTCCAAGGAGTAAACGTCTTTTAATTTCATGGCTGCAATCACCATCTGCAGTGATTTTGGAGCCCCAATAAATAAAGTCTGACACTGTTTCCACTGTTTCCCCATCTATTTGCCATGAAGTGATGGGACCAGATGCTATGATCTTCGTTTTCTGAATGTTGAGCTTTAAGCCAACATTTTCACTCTCCTCTTTCACTTTCATCAAGAAGCTTTTTAGCTCCTCTTCACTTTCTGCCGTAAGGGTGGTGTCATCTGCATATCTGAGGTTATTGATATTTCTCCCAGCAATCTTGATTCCAGCTTGTGCTTGTTCCAGCCCAGCATTTCTCATGATGTACTCTGCATAGAAGTTAAATAAGCAGGATGACAATATACAGCTTTGACGTACTCCTTTTCCTATTTGGAACCAGTCTGTTGTTCCATGTCCAGTTCTAACTGTTGCTTCCTGACCTGTATATAGGTTTCTCAAGAGGCAGGTCAGGTGGTCTGGTATTCCCATCTCTTTAAGAATTTTCCACAGTTTATACTTATGCTGTAGATCCATCAAATACAGAGAATCATTTATTCCCGAACAGAAGGGGAATCATTCTTCATAAAAATAAAAAGAGATATCTGTGGTGGTCCAGTGTTGAGAGCATGGATTTGACTCCTGGTTAGGGACGTAAGATCCCTCGTGCTGCATGGCATGTCTAAAAATTAAGCCCACACACAAAAAAAGAAAAAGTATAAGAAAAGCTTGATCCTAGGTTGAAAGACCTTAAAATACTCTCCAGTTCTATTTGTAAAAGTAGGCATGCATGCATGCTAAGTCTCTTCAATCGTGTCTGACTCTTTGTGAACCTATGGACTGTAGCTTGCCAGGCTTCTCTGTCCGTGGAATTCTCTAGGCAAGAATACTGGAGTGGATTTTCTATGCCCTCCTCCAGGGGATCTTCCCTACCCAGGAACTGAATCTGCACCTCTTATGCCTCCTGCACTGGCAGGCGGGTTCTTTACCCAGGAATTGAACCCACATCTCCTATGTCTCCTGCATTGGCAGACAGGTTCTTTACCACTAGCACCACCTGGGGAGGCCCTTGTAAGAGTCTGCAAAGAGTTGTACACAACTGAGCAACTGAACTGAGCTGACTGTATTGCTATCTACTGTTTGTGAGAAAGAAACAGGTGCCTGGGAACAAACTTGTATCAGAAATTTATTTAGTATTTATTTTTAAGTTGGAAAAATTAAGTCATCTTACATTAAGTGAAGTGCATGATCTCAAGAATTCTGATAAATTTTACATAGCGAACATACTCTAACCAGGATAGAGGGAACACTGCGCACAACCCCAGGGTCTCCTGTACAACATCCCAGTCCTTACCTCCACAAAGTAATCAGCATCTGTCTTTGATGCCATATGAATGGGATAACATAGTATATATATTTTTTGTATCTGAATTTTTCACTCAGCATTAGTGTCTATGAAATTCATCCGTGTTGTTGCCTGTGGCAGGAGTTCAGCTTTTACACTGTTGTATATAATATTCTATTGCATGGCTGTACCACGACACAGTCAGCTTTTCTGGTCACATCACTTCATGGCAAATAGATGGGGAAACAGTGGAAATAGTGACAGACCTTATTTTCTTGGGGTCCAAAATCACTGCAGATGGTGACTGCAGCCATAAAATTAAAAGACGCTTGCTCCTTGGAAGAAAAGCTATGACTAACCTAGACAGCATATTAAAAAGCAGAGACATTGCTTTGCTGACGAAGGTCCATCTAGTCAAGGCTATGGTTTTTTCAGTAGTCATGTATGGATGTGAAGGTTGGACTAAAAGAAAGCTGAGTGCTGAAGAATTGATGTTTTGAACTGTGATGTTGGAGAAGACTCTTGAGAGTCCCTTGGACTGCAAGGAGATCCAACCAGTCCATCCTAAAGGAAATCAGTCCTGAATATTGATTGGAAGGACTGATGCTGAAGCTGAAACTCCAATACTTTGGCCACCTCATGTGAAGAACCGATGCACTGGAAAAGATCCTGATGCTGGGAGGGATTGAAGGCAGGAGGAGAAGGGGACGCCAGAAGGTAAGATGGTTGGATGGCATCATCAACTTGATGGACATGAGTTTGAGCAAGCTCCAGGAGTTGGTGATGGACAGGGAAACCTGGTGTGCTGCAGTCCATGGGGTTGAAAAGAGTCGGACATGACTGAGTGACTGAACTGATCACATGACTGTACCACGACATGGTCAGTTTTCCTATTATTGATGGACATTTGGTGGCTTCTAGTGTTTACCTGATAGAGATAGTGTCTTTATGAACATTCCTTATCTTTCCGTGCACCTAGATAGGCATTTCTGTTAGAGTAGAATTGCTGGTTCATGGTAATGCTGTGTTCAGCTTTAGTAGGGAAAATAATTAAGACTTTACTAATTCTTCTTGTGTCAATATTTTCAGATTGTGATTTTTTTAAATAAATCTGAATTGTCAAAATCTAAAATTCATCTAA
This sequence comes from Budorcas taxicolor, assembly GCF_023091745.1. Taxonomy (NCBI): domain Eukaryota; kingdom Metazoa; phylum Chordata; class Mammalia; order Artiodactyla; family Bovidae; genus Budorcas; species Budorcas taxicolor. The sequence continues at coordinate 135,049,283 of NC_068920.1, forward strand.
ATTGTCAAATTTATTGTCATAACATCTTCTCATTGCCCCTTTGATGTTTGTGTGAATTCTATATGATTGCACGTTTTTTTAAAAAATCACTAATATCAGTAGTTCCTTCTTCTTTTTTTTTTTTTTTCTTGAGCAATCTTCATAGGGATCTGTAAATTTTGTTAGTCTTTTCAAAGAACCAATATTTGGCTTAATGGATATTTTTCTATTCTATAGTTCTTCTATTTTTTCTTATATTTTTATTATTTCTTCGTTTGCCTTAAATTTGATGTTCTTTACTAATTTCTTGAGATAGTCTTTGAATCACTGATTTTCTGTTTTTCTGAAATATACACTTAAGGCTATGCATTTTCCTCTTAAGCCTAGTTTAAGCTCTGTGCTACAAGTTTTTAACATGTTGGTTTTTTACTATTCCTCGGTTGAGAGTCTTTTCTAATTCCCATGCAGATTTCTAAGTTCTGAATTGTGTTTTTAATCACAGGTTACTTAGAAATGTTACTTAGTAATTTCCAAACATTTGAGTATTTTAGAAGTATTTCCTATTGATTTCCAGGCTTTTCCCACTCTGGTAAGAGGATGTATCTGTTTAATTTCAACCCTTTGCAATTTGTTAAAATCTACTGTGTGTTTCAGAATATGGTTATTTTGTTTAATGTCCCATGCATAGTTGAAAATAATGTAATCCTACTGTTTTGGGGTTCAGTGTTCTGTATATGCTGACAAGGTCAAGTTTGTTTATCATGTTATCCAAAGCTTCTGTATCTTAACTGATTTATTGTCTGATTGCTCTATCAGTTGCTGAAAGATGTATTTGAAATCTTCAGCTACTGTACTGGATTTGTTTTTGCTTTTAGTTCTGTTTTTTTTTTTTTCTCTGCATGTTTCAGGTTTTGGTTTTAGGTGCATACAGGTTTCAGATTATTAGATATTCCTGCTGAATTGAATTTTTGCCGTTGTGAATTGAATTTTTGCCATTGTGAGATGTTTCACTTTATCTCTATGAATACTTCTTGCCTTAAGTCTTGCGTTGTTTGATATCAGTATGGCTAAGCCAATAATTTTTTGGTTGGTGTCTTCAGGGCATATTGTTTTATACTCTGTTATGTTTTATACTTTCAATACTTTGGCCACCTGATGCGAAGAACTGACTCATTTGAAAAGACCCTGATGCTGGGAAAGATTGAAGGCGGGAGGAGAAGGGGTTGACAGAGGATGAGATGGTTGGATGGCATCACCGACATGATGGACATGAGTTTGAGTGAACTCCGGGAGCTGGTGATGGACAGGGAGGCCTGGCATGTTGCAGTCCATGGGGCTGCAAAGAGTCGGACACGACTGAGCAACTGAACTGAACTACTGAACTGATGTTTTATATAAAACCTTTTTTGTGTCTGTCTGTTATAAGGAATGCAGAGTTAGGTCTTATTTTGTATCATTTTCCCGTTTTTAAATTTTGATTGGATTATGAAGTCTACTTACCAATTCCTGATTTTTTGCTGTTAATTCTGTCATCTTGTTATTTGTTTTATATTAGGTTTTCCTGATTTTTGTTCTCTTTTTCTCTCTATTTAAATAGATTTTTTTTTTTGTTACTCTGTTTCCTCCCTTTATTAGGTTTTAATTTGAAATTCTTTTATTGTTTCTTTAGTGTTAGCCTAGGGTAGGAGCTGGCATACTTGTTCTGTAAAAGGACAGATAGTAAATATTTCAGGTGTTGAGGGCCACGCACAAGTCTCTGACTCTCCCCCTCTCCCCAACCTGTTCCCCCTCCCCCTTGTCCTCCTCCCTTTCCTCCTCCTCCTTCTTTACCTTCTCCTTAACTATTCTTTAAAACCATTCTCAGCTCCTCAGCTGAACAAAATAGGCTGTGGAACAGATTTGGACATGAGTGCATAGTTTACCAAACTCTGCTTGAGATTTACCCCAGGCCTTCAATATAATCTACTCTTCAATTAATAATTTTACAAATTCCTGGCCAATAAATGGGCTTTCCAACACTTTAATTCCATTTACCCACTTTTCTTCTTCCTTTCATGCTATTTTGAGCATATATTTTACTTCTCTATGTCTTTAAAATCCCACAAGATACTGTTACTTTTACTGTTTGAAATAGTAATTAATTTTGATTTACTTTTAAACTTACCATTTCTGGTGCTATTTATTGCATTTTGTATTACTGTTCTTCCAACTTGGATTATTTTGTCTGAATAACTTCCTTTACTATTTCTTTTAGAGTATGTATCTGTTGATGATCCATTTTCTTAATTTTTATTTGCTCAACATGTTTGTCTTAATTTTAAAGGCTGTTTCTACTGGATAGACTAACAATTCTAGGCTAACATCTTCCCCCACACTCAACTTCTCTCACCATTTTAGCCTTGTCATTCTAGTTTTCTGGCTTCTACTGTTTGTGTTGAGTGGGTCTTATCGTTGCTCCTAATGTATGCCCTTTCCTTCTCTGGCTATTTTAGGATTTTGCTTTTTGTCTTTTGCTTTTTGAAGATTTACTATGATGTGTTTTTGTGTAGTTTTCTTTGTTTTTATGTGTTGGATTTTGTTAGTTACTTGAGTCTGTATACTGATGTCATACTTGGTCTTTATTTCTTCAAATAACTCAGTTTTCCCCATTTCTTCTCTTCCCTGTCTCTGGGATTCAGATTTCACAGTGGTTATTTTCACTGTCTCTCTTATGTTCTTCTCTCTCTTTCTCCATCTCTCTTTGTGTGAGTATATACATCTATGTGTGTGTGTAATCTTTTCTTTCCTGCATCAATTTGGTTGTTTTCTAATATACTGATTGTCTTTTCTGCTGTGTCTAATCTGCTTCTCTGTCCATAAAATTCTCCAGGCAGGAATACTGGAGTGGGTAACCATTCATTCCCTTCTCTAAGGGATCTTCCCAACCAGGGATTGAACCTGGTTTTCCCACATCACAGGCAGATTCTTTACCATCTGAGCCACCAAGGAGGTCCCACTATTAAACCTATTTAAAGCTATGGTTTTTCCAGTAGTCACATATGGATGTGAGAGTTGGACCACAAAGAAAGCTGAGCACTGAAAATTGATGCTTTTGAACTGTGATGTTGGAGAAGACTCTTGAGAGTCTCTTGGACTGCAAGGAGATCGAAACAGTCCATCCTAAAGGAAGTCAGTCCTGAATATTCATTGGAAGGACTGATGCTGAAGCTGAAGCTCCAATACTTTGGCCACCTGATGTGAAGAGCTGACTCATTGGAAGGGACCCTGATGCTGGGAAGGATTGAAGGCAGGAGGGGAAGGGGACGACAGAGGATGAGATGTTTGGATTGCAACACTGTCTTAATGGACATAAGTTTGAGCAAGCTCCGGGAGTTGGTGATACACAGGGAAGCCTGGTATGCTGTGGTCCATGGGGTCACAAAGTGTCACAGACTCAAGGACATGACTGTGCTACTGAACTAACGAATAACCTATTTATTGAATATTTAATTTTTGTTCTTACATCTTTCAGTTCTAGAATTTCATTTGTCTCTTTTGAAATAGATTGTAGTTTTCTATCTTTTCATATTTGAACATATTAATCCTAGTTTGAGAAAGTCTTAGATAATTATAGTATCTTGGTCACTTATATGTATCTTTCTAAAGTCTTTGTCTTTTTTTAAATGTTGGCTTTATTTTCTGTGTCCTGGAATGCTGGATAATTTTTGATTAAATATTGGATACTGTGAATGAAAAAATGTTGAGGGTCTGAATGATGTTACTTTCCTTTAGAGAGGATTTTTCTTTTTTCCCTAGCAGGTGGTTAAAGAGTGGGAAATTCACCTTGATCCTGTCAGAAACTGAGGCTGGATTTTGGGCTTTGTGAGGGCTAGTCCCTCTCTGCTTTGTCTTTTCTCTTAGTGTTTAATCCTTGAGCTGTCTCAATGAAAATCTAGGTTATTTACCAAAACCTTTCCTCCTTGGTGGGCTCTGAACATCAATATTTTTTCTTTCTAACACTTTGAGATTGCTCAAACTCTGACGGGTTTCCCAGCCTTTTGGAAGCTGTTTACTCCTTAGTTTTTTGGCCTCTTGCCTATCTCATGGAAAGCTTAGAGAAAATTCCTTGAGGGGAATTCACATGCAAAATGCCTGACTTATTTCTATATGGGCCCTTTCTCCAGGAAAAGGGTTCTCTATGTTCTGGCTTCCTAGGTAGCATTTGAATTCCAATTTTTGTCTTCTCCGACCAGCAAGGCTGCTGTGGTTCTAGGCTTATATTTCTTCTCCGTTTCAGCGATGCCCCTTGAGAACTGGCAAATGCCCTGAAGGGAAAACATGGGGTACATTTAGGGTTTACTCACTGCGTTTCCCTTTTCTCCAGACTCTTGGCCCCTAAAGTCCTGGCTGCTTTCGTTACTCTCCTATGACTCCAAACAGCTGTTTTCTGCAATATATTTAGCTTTTATAGTTGCTCTCAGCAGGATGGTTAACCTGATACAAGCTACTCTGTCAAAGACAGAAGCCAACATCTCCAGGTATTTATTTTTAAAAGTGGTTTCCAGGACATGTCCTGAGGCTACTGCACATTTGACTCTGTCTCCCGCTTTACTTTGAAGCATCCCCAGCAGAGGACTGGCAAGGTCTTTTGGCATCTTCAACACCATTGATAATAAATTATTAAGTTCTACTTAATACATGTTATAATTATTAACTATTTTGTAAGTATTTTGAAGTTGAGATTAATATGCCAAGCATCGTCTTTCTCAACCAGATCACTCAGTTTACTGTAATGCTGATTCTCTATGAAATAAAGTTTCCCATGTTTCAGTTTATAACCACACACACACACACACACACACACACACACACCCACACCCACACCCACACACACACACACACACCCACACACACACACACACACCCCATTTCTCTTCCCGCCCCTCTGGAAACCTTAACCTGAGCTGATATTCTGAGCCCGCTGTTACGATGTCATGTGCCTATGGCCAGGCCTCTTTCAACCCCAGTCCTCAGCTTCTTCATTTGGAACATAAGGTCAGGATGGGGAATGGGGTGGGACCAGGCAAGGTCACAGGGTCCTTCTGGCTCTGATGGTCAATCTGTCTTTTCTGCCTTGTTTTGAGGACTCCTTGGTGTAACAATCAGACACTTAGACTGCTCTGAGTGATATGGATCCTCACTTGGACCAGAGAACTCACTCCCCAAGTCAGCCAGTCTCGTGACGATGGGGCCAGTCCCCTCTGGGACATGAGGGCTGAGTGGACTGGGCTGGGGCTGTGTTCCTGGACAAGCAGGTACCCTGGGCCATAGGCCTCCCTGGGAGCTGTACCCCTGTGTAAATGACAGAATGAGAGACAACATCTCATGCTGCACCCTGCCCCGCTCCCCCAGCCCTGCATCATTCAACCATCTCAGCCAGGAATTTCAAATCTATAGGTGACTGCTTCTCAAACTTGTTCATAATGTTCCTTACCCTGTTCTTTCTGAATATGCTGTTTTGTAAGAAATGTCTGAAAAAGACTGACCTCTCCATTGCCTAATAATAGTTTAAGAATCTTCACTTTAGACTCAGTCCCTGGGCTGCACCTGAGCCTGTTTCCTCCCTTCTCCTGTTTAGTGCATGGGACACTGATGATGGCTGCTCTTCCAGGCTCCTTTGTCAGCAGGCTCCTGGCTGGTTCTGGCCAGTGAGAAGCCCTGGAGGGAAACTGAGGGAAAGAAGAAGGGAGAAGCAGGCATATTTCTCTCCTTTTCTCTGTGCCTTGGATTGATTATGTCCTTGGTGAAAGCTGCAAGTTCCATATCCCCAGTTCTTCATGCATAGGCTCAGTGTGGTTTTCAGCATCTACTGGGGGACCCCAGCTCCCGGCTCAGTAGCTCTGTGGCTTTTCTTTATCCCTCCAGCTGAAGAGTGGCTGTAGTTTCCACTGCACTCATCTCTAGGGTCCCTTACCACCCCCTGTTGTCTTCCTGTTCTCTTTTCTCACGTGGGATACTAATATGTGTCATCAAATCCCCAGTGTATGACTACGAGGAGGACTTGCAGCTTTCCTGTTTAGATCCTAACTAATTGAGTTGTTAAGGGAAGCCCTGATGGCTCAGCTGGTAAAGAATCTGCCTGCAATGCAGGAGACCTCCTGCAATGCAGGAGACCCAGGTTTGATCCCTGGGTCAGGAAGATCCCCTGGAAAAGGAAATGGCAACCCACTCCAGTATTCTTCCCTAGGAAATCCCATGGACAGAGGAGCCTGGTGGGCTATACTCCATGGAGTCACAGGAGTCCTACATGACCTAGCAATTAGACTACCACTACCAACTGAGTTGCTAAATCTCTCCTCAAACATCTTTTTCTTGCCTATGTATCTAATTTAAGAACCACTGAAACACATTCACCTTCATTTCCTTGATCACCTCCTAAGGCAGACAGAATTCACTTAGTCATTCCTTCGATAAATATTTACTAGGACACTCCTCAGTACCTAGCCAAGGATTCTGCTCAGGGACACAGCTGTGAACAAAGCAGACAATGTCTCTGGCCTTGAAGCACTCACAACTTTGGGGGCAAGACAGTCTTGAATCCTTAGTACAGAGTGTGTTGAGAATAAGACACTATTGTAATGTGCAGACTTAGGAGACAAACAGAATTGGGCTCAGACCTCAGCTCTAGGCTGTATGAGGCAGGCAAGGGACTCCTTACCTCCCAGTTTCCTCTTTAAAAGAACACTCAGTTTTCCAGTTCACAGTCACTTGACGTGTTCCATGGGGACACTGATGCTACTAGTTTCACAGGATTGTTGGTGATGAAATGGGTTGCTATTGGAGAAAGAGACAGAGGCCCAGCAAGCAAACTCATATCAAGGTTTAGTTTAAAAGCAGCTTCCAAGGAGCATACATTCAGCACTGCAGAGAGTCAGGTTGGAAAGGTGAAATGCAACAAGGAGGCATAAAATCCAAAGCTTGGATAAAGACAATTGCTGGGAGGAGGGACACTGAGTCATAGGGTGGGAATTGTTTCCTTGGCGATTTCTGCGGGCAGCCAAGCCAGAGCTGCAGGGGTCTGCGTGCACCTGAAAGTGAGTTCCTTTTTTCCTCTGTGCTTGGCCGAGGTGTCACTACCTCCAAGGAGGGCTCGCTGACTTCTAGTCTGGGCTGGGTCTCTCCGTGCTTTTCCCGTCATTGTGTGATCGTGACCATCCTCACTGTCTTTATCACATCGTTGCACCACCACTAACATGTGCTGAGTGGGACACCCACTGTGTTCCAGATGTTCTGCTATGGCTTCTCTTGGCAGAGTCTGGGTCAGTTCCAGTGGTTTTGTTATTTCTCCTCATCGTTGAGACCGAAACCTCCAGTGGTTTCCAGAGGGGGAAAAAAGGTATGTGTTGTTGTGCAGTCGCGTCCAGCCCTTTGTGACCTCATGGACTGCAGCACGCCAGGCTTCCCTGTCCTTCATTATCTCTTGGAGTTTGCTCAAACTCATGTCTGTTGAGTCGGTGATGCCATCCAGCCATCTCATCCTCTGTCGTCCCCTTTTCCTTCCACCCTCAGTCTTTCCCAGCATCAGGGTCTTTTCCACTGAATCGGCTCTTCATATCAGGTGGCCAAAGTGTTGGAGCTTCAGCTTTAGCATCAGTCCTTCCAATGAATATTCAGGGTTGATTTCCTTTAGGATTGAATGGTTTTATCTCCTTGAAGTCCACAGGACTCTCAAGAGTCTTCTCCAACACCGCAATTCAAAAGCATCCATTCTTCGGTGCTCAGCCTTCTTTATGGTCTAACTCTCACGCCTGTACATGACTACTGGAAAAACCATGGCTTTGACTATGTATGTGTGTATGTAAATCTGCATCTGTCACAATAATTTAAATTTGAGGACATCAAATCATCAAAGATTCACATTAAGCTAAGCTGAATATGGTTCCAGAAGTAACTGTATTGTGAGTTTTTAAAAATTTATATGTCATACCAGTTAGAGGCACACAGGTGTTGGCTGTAGTCAGAGTTCAAAGGGCCTGACTTTGTTACTTTGTTCTCATCCTTGAGGCTGCATGTGGCAAGTCTCCGCCTGCAGCTCTGGACCCATTTTTCCTGCTTCTCTCTTGGCTCCCCTGCTTGACCTGCTCTCAGGCCTCCTTGTGGCTCAATCATCTCTTTAGATTCAGATTTAAATGAATCACTTACTTACATTTTACTCACAATTTTTAAGCATTCTACAAACAACATCCTAATAGCATTAAATAATTGCAAAATCTAATAAAAACCAGTCTTAACCTCATTGGGATCTCATTAAGGATAGGGCTGCTCTTTTCACTAAATTGTTGATGATTATTTTGTCTGGTTTTGTTTTGTTTCTGCTGCCCAGGAGAGCAGAGGCATAGATAGAGTCATAGAATGTGGGTTTACACACTCCAAAAAATTTTCACCCACGTTCCTAAATTTAACAGATGAAGACAACTAAGTCCAAAGAAGGGAAAGGACTTTTTCAGAGCTGTGCATGAGACGTGAGGCCACTAAGAACCAGAACTCAGGCCCTCTGCCCCTTAGTTTGGCATCTCCCCTGCAAGATCTGGCCTTGGGTTTCAGGCATTGATTTATGAATTTTGACGAGTGTGTCATTAGTTGAGTGATCACTAGCTCTTCGGCCGAGCGCTCCTTCACTCAGCAACTCTGCAGCCTCAGGATGGACACTGGCAGGTTTGAGAGATGCAGAAAGGAAGGGGCCCTGCCCCCTGGAAACGTGAAACCTCCAGGGATGAGGTTTTCACATAAATGATGAGATGCAGTCTCCTTCAGTGCTTGTCGTGGTCTTGCTGCTCACCCATCTTTTCCACATTGGCCCATGGTTGGCGTCTCTTCCAGTTCCATCCAGTACAGGCAGGTGTGTTGACAAAGCCTTCCTGTGGCCCCAGTGCTGAGACAGCTGTGAACTCCCGGTCCACTATCACGAATGATCTCTCCATCCTAAGGGCTCATTTGGTAGGAGTGGGAAGTTTGACAAGGCAAAGAGAGAGAAGTTGGAAGAAGGCTCAGGCAGGAAGTGTTTTATGATTTATGAATGCACAGATTCTGGCATCTCTCTCGAAAAGAAAAAAAATCCCACTGCTAATATTAATAATTATGCCAGCTTTTGTACAGCACTTTGCAGTTGACGACGTGCTTTTGAATCCATTATCTCATCTCGGCGTGTCTGTGGGAGACTGGGGAGTGGGAGCAGGAGGGCTGGCATCCTTGGGGAATTAGCAGCCTTTGTTTCCCTCGGAGTCCAGCCTGGCAGGTGGGCGGGTGCTATTGCAGTGGGTGGGTGGATGCTGAAGTTATTCTTGCTCTGAACGTCCGGTCTAGGGTGACCCCCCTGAGTTTCTGTTTCCCCAAGGAACAGCTGTTTCTCCAGACCATAAACTGGAGTCTCTTCCACTTGTCCTCCCTGGGGCTTCATTTATCCTTGAGTTGAATGCTTGGCTGGTATACTGGGCATGCTTTCTGGCCCCTGCCACCCACTCCGAGGAGGTCTGGGCTCTGACTTTGTGCCTGTAGCTGTGGGTAGATTCCTTCTTCAACAAAGCTGGACCCCACGGGGACAGAGTTGTTACCCCCGGTTGGACTTTGTCAAGCACCACAGTCCCCAGATTCCTAATGCCTCCTGTGACCTGTGGGGGGGCTGAAATGTAACTGGCAAGTGGTAGTATGTGCTGGAAAATGCAGCTTTGAAAATGTTTCCAGAACTAGTCTCATCTTGCTTTCTTGATGATGGCAGGGAAGACAGCAGTCACAAAAATACAAATATCGCCACAACCGCCGTGCTGTATGCTTAGTTGCTGAGGTGTGTCCAACTCTTTGCGACCCTATGGACTGTAGCCCGCCAGGCTCTTCTGTCCATGGAATTTCCCAGGCAAGCATGCTTGAGTGGGTTACCATTTCCTCCTCCAGGGGATCTTCCCAACCCAGGGATCGAACCTGTGTCTCCTGCGTTGGCAGGTGGATTCTTTACCACTGATCCATTGAGGAAGCTCCACTACCACCAACACCAACACCACCAAAAGCCATCTTTAACCTTTACAAAAAAGGTAACGTTATTTTTTTTCTGGTTGAGAGAGTGCCCCTCCACCCTAGTAAATAAATCAATTAAAATCACATTCTCCTTCAGGTCTGTGACTTCCCTAAAGAAGGCTTTTTTTCCCCTTTCCTTCTCCTGCTCACTTTCCTGGGAGGATGCCTGGGTTCAGGACATCTCATGTCTCCCTCTTTGATGGGCTTGCCTGGTCCACGCATGGTCATCTGGCTGACCCACTTGCCCGCTTGTCCTGGGGCAGCCTCTGGCCTCAGCATTTCCACCACTGAAACCTCTGCTGCTGGGGGCGGGGGCTTGTAGTCTGTGTTCTGGGCACAGGCAGTGTGTGATGGTGGGTCCTGGGGCTTGGTGCAGGGGAGCCTCTCGGATCCTGATGCAACATTCCTAGGATGGAGATGCGAAGTGAGGGCCATCCTGGGCTGCTAGACCTTTCCTTACTCCTCACTTCTAACTTCCCACCCTGTACTGTGGTGCACCACTTGCCTAAGAGATGGTGTTGTTTTTTTTTTTTTCTGCAGACACTCTGATTTCCTGAGATACCCCCTTGGGAAGTCAGGAGTAAGCTATGGCATACTAGGGTTCCCCTGCACTCCTGTCTGGTTCAGTTCAGTTTAGACACTCAGTCATGTCCGACTCTTTTTAACCCCATAGACTGCAGCATGCCAGGCTTCCCTGTCCATCACCAATTCCCAGAGCTTACTCAAACTCATGTCCATCGTGTCAGTGATGCCATCCAACCATCTCATCCTCTGCTGTCGCCTTCTCCCACCTTCAATCTTCCCCAGCATCAGGGGCTTTTCCAATGAGTTGGTTCTTTGCATCAGGTGGCCAAAGTATTGGAGTTTCAGCTTTGGCATTGGAAGGACTTTCCAATGAATATTCAGGACTGATTTTCTTTAGGAGGGACTGGTTGGATCTCCTTGCAGTCCAAGAGACTCTCAAGAGTCTTCTCCAACACCACAGTTCAAAAGCATCAATTCTTTGGTGCTCAGCTTTCTTTATAGTCCAACTCTCACATCCATACATGACTACTGGAAAAACCATAGCTTTGATTAGATGGACCTTTGTCAGCCAAGTAATGTCTCTGCTTTCTAATATGCTGTCTAGGCTGGTCATAGCTTTTCTTCCAAGGAACAAGCGTCTTTTAATTTCATGGCTACAGTCATTTTGGACCCAAGAAAATAAAGTCTGTCACTGTTTCTGTTGTTTCCCCACCTATTTGCCAAGGGGACCAGATGCCATGATCTTAGTTTTCTGAATGTTGAGTTTTAAGCCAACTTTTTCACTCTCCTCTTGCACTTTCATCAAGAGGCTTTTTAGCCCTGTCTGGAGACCCTACTGATTTTTCTTCTGCCCCCAGAGAATTCAACCACTAGAGGGAGCCAGTGACCTCATCTCTGTACTTGTCCTCTCTGTATGGGTTTCTGCATTAGCTGTGAAGGGCATTCTAAATACTTGAGTTTTCAGGTAGTTGGGGACATCTTTACATCACATCTCTGTTCTGTGACTTTCTTTGTAGCCTTCTTCCCTCTTTACTGGACAACAAACTTGGTTGTCTAGCCTGGTAAAAGAAAATAATCAGATCCATGAAATTACACTGGGAGTCACTTTCAGAAAATTTCAGTGCTTCATAATACCAATGTCGCCATGGATTGCCGAGCCCTTTGGACACTGTAATTCAGTCACCTTCTTTGAGTCAAGTTCCTACAGCCCAGCTCTACCTGCCCAGGCCCTATCCTCTTTTCACAAGGCCTTTCCCATCCACAGGTTTCCTTATGGGCCCAGCCTACTTAAAACAGACTGATTTGCCAAAAATTGGGCTGGCAATTACTCTGAATCGCATTTCAGCAAGCAGATAAGGTTTACCATCTTGATTTCTGTGTCTCTCTTTGTATGCTCTCAAACCAGGAAAAGTTCACCCTCCAGATAGGCTTTTAAATAAAATAACACATTTTTGTTAATTCAGGGACTAACCTTTCACTAAACAGATAGAGCCAGAGGCAGTCTGTACCCTGCAATTTTTGCGCCCCTTATGATCTTTTAAAATAAAGATGAGGGGTGGGTAGTAAATGCCACGACTTTATGAGAATCAGCTAGCCTGGGGAACTGGCGTGGGGACAAGGGGGGCTGATGCCTTATTTTGGACGATTTGTAAAGCTGCTCTCTCGTTGTCCCCAAATATCTATATGGTTCGAAGCTTGGCATAGGAGGGCAAGACATGCATTCTGATAAACGGTGTTACGATTTTAAGCTGATTGGTCCACGTGTTTGCAGTGAACATGGAGTCAGGACAGAGTTCAGTGGATCTTGTTCAGGGTTTCATGGAATCATGGGGTAGACAGATGTCCACACATGACTCAGGTTAGGTGAGATTCTGCCTGAAGACAGTCTTTGCTCCTGCTGGCCTTCCAACGCGCACCCATCGCTCTGCCTACTGGGTCCCCACTCTTCTTCTCTGCCTCTTATCTACAGTAGTCTCCCCAGTGCCAAACACATCCTCCCTGCCAGACTTGGAGCTGCGCTTGTGCCCATTCTCGGCTGTGCTCTCTGAGTCCTCTGGGACCCTCCCTGCTCAAGGTCTTCTCCTCTCTGTGCTTGTCCCCACCACCTCTGCACAGCACTGCCTCCCCATGAGCTTCCGCAAGGTAGAGTTCTGAGTTACCTGGCCTTTGATGCACGCAGACTAGCTTTCCTGTGAACTTTGCCTGTGCCCCTGTCTTTGGTTTTCCTGAGACTTTGTTCAGTCGCTAAGTCGTGTCCAACTCTTTGCGACCCCATGGACTGCAGCATGCCAGGCTTCCCTGTCCTCCACTATCTCCCAGAGCTTGCTCAAACTCATGTCCACTGAGTCAGTGATGCCATCCAGCCATCTTGTCCTCTGTCATCCCCTTCTCCTCCTGCCTTCAGTCTTCCCCAGTATCAGGGTCTTTTCCAACGAGTCGGCTCTTTGCATCTGGTGGCCTGGGGCTGGATTTTCCTCTCCTCTCTCTGACGTCATCCACCTTGGGTTTCAGCCCCTCGTCACGATCAAGAACTGATGACCGGGTGATTGGTGACATTTTTCTTTTCCTCTTGACACTAGTTCATTTATATCCGAATCACCCTTATCATTCAGGAATGACAGGACAAAGCTGCTTCTGAACAAAGTGAGCAAACTGGACAAACCCATGCTAATTCTTGCTGTCCTAACTGAGACTGTCAGCACCCACAGCCGCCGTGGTGGGGCCTGTGGTGGGCAGATGAGAGTGAGTCACCTCATTCATAAACAGCACAAGAGTTGCTTTGGCCTCCGGGAAGGGATTCTTGAGAAGCCTTTTGTTTTCACCCAGCTTTTCCTGAAAAATCATGACAACAATGTGATTGTTTCTCAGAAATACAGGAATATACCATCTTTTCTTAATGGGCCCAGAGCAAATATTTTTAGTAAGGGCTGATTTTTTTTTTCCTGCAGACATATACTGGACAAAAGATGTCTCTTCTATCAGCAGAGTGATGATGGTGAAGATGGTGATGGAGGTGTATATGGATGGTCAAAACTGGGTGGACATGTTCCTTCCCCTTTGTACCTGAGTGTGGACACATGGAGCTTCTGTTTCTTGTTTTTAACCCCGAGAGCATCATCCCAGTCTTGTTGCCGGTCAGTGATGGCTCTGTTGTAACATTTCTGCTGCAGCAGTGACCTAGCGATGTGAAGTCTGACTGCCTGAGAGGAGGATGTTTCCCTGTTTTAGGGGTGAGCCCACTTGCTGTCCTGAGTCTGGCCTGCTGCCCCAGTTTCCTTTGCTCTCACCTGACCAGTGGGATACACTCAGGTTTGTGCACAGAATCAAACCTGTGGTTGACTATAAGAAAAGTTGCTTAATCAAAGTTTTATTTACATGGGACCAAATGGCTAGTATCATCTGTGAGTTTTTTCCCTCTCTAAACTGACAGAATTGACTTGTTTTGACACTTGGGAAGCACAGATATAGAGAAAAGCTTCAGAAGCTTCAGAGATCTCCCCAGGTGATCTCATCCATACCCATGCCTTTAAATGCCACCTCCAAGCTGACAGTCCCTAATTTGCATCTTAAGAAGGCCTCTTCTCAGAGCTCCAGGCCCCTATCCAGTTGCTGGTTTGACCTTTCCAGGTGGGGGTTACACAAGCATCTTAAACCAACTGTGTCTCTAACAGAGCTCTTGACATTTCCCCTAACCCATTTCTTCTCCACCCTTCCACCTCAGTAGATGGCACTGTCCTTTCCCTAGTTACACAAATCCAGATCTAGGAGCCATCTGTGATGTAGCCCTCTTCTTTATGCCTTCTCTGCAAAGTGACTCTCTTCACCTTGTCCATGACGGGCATCTCCTCTCAGACCCCCTGAGAGCCTCCCAGTAGAGTTTCCTGCCACTTCTCTTGCTCTGCAATTCATCCTCTACACAGCAGTCTTTTTAAAACTTAAATTGGATTCCACCACTTTCCTTTCTAAAACTTTTCACTGAATTTAATTGCACTGAAAATAAAACCCAAACTCCTTATCTTGGTTGGTTAGGCCCTTCCTGATCTGCCCCTGGGCACCTCTGCAGTCCTGTCTGGTACCCCTTCCCCATCTCTGCATTCCAGCCAGAGTGGCTTCTCTTCCCCCTCCACCACCCCTTCCTGGACCATACCAGGCTTTTCCTCCCCAAAGTCTTTGCTCAGGCCATTCCTTCTGCAGGGAAGAGACTCCCTCTGACCACGTGGCTTGGCTCCTTAGAATTGCAGCTGAAAACCCCATCTTAGGGAGGATGCTCCTGGCTGTTCAGGTGAGTTTTTTCTTTGCCTACTTGGATGTTCTCCATCACTGCCCCCTCATAGTTTTATTCCCAGCACTTTAGCTTTGGGGATTACTTAGCTGTCTCCTTGTTTAGTGTCTGGTTTCCTCTCAGCTGAGTTCTGGGTGGCAGTGCTGTAGCTATCTTGTTCACCTGGACCCACAGTACTCAACTTAAACATTTGCTGAAGAAACCCTGAAGACATGCAGAGCAGGGCTAGTAGTAACACCACTCAGGCACTGCCCCACTGGGTTGAAAGAGATCACGGGTATGAAAATGATCTGGGCAAACTGAATAGAGGCATGGGTGATATCAATGGTTAACTGAGCACATGGATAGCAAGCATGAGGTGTAGGAATAAGGCTCTATGCTTGATGGTAAACCAAAGAGCTGCTTTGCTCTTCTAAGAGAAGAGTGAATCTGAGAGCTGGTTCCAACCCAACAGTGATGCCAGTAGGACAGCAATATAATGTATATTCCTCTTTGCCTTGGCTGTTAAGAACCTTACGGCTAAATTGGGACTATTGTCATGCAAAAATTAGCTCAAAATTGTTCTGTTAAAAACAGATAATGTTTTGTGAAAGTACCTAGCACCCTGCCTGAAACATGGAAGCAGCTCAAAATTAAACAGTCATATGTGAATCATCTGGGATTTGACTGTATCTTTGCCATTTTTCAGAATAAAACTACTTTCTGTCTTGTTTGGAGGCAGGGAAAACATCGAGCAGTTTTGTTCTTTTTTTTTTTTCACTATAAAAATAAAATTATTCATCACAGCCCAAAGTGGAAAGAGCCCAAATGTCCATCAACTGATAAAATAGATAAAATGTATATATCCATACTATGGAATGTTATTATAAAAAGAAATGAAGTACTGACACATGCTACAACGTCAGTGAACCTTGAGAGCACGATGCTAAGAGAAAGAAGCCAGTCACTAAAGACCACAGATTGTATGATTGCTTTTACATGAGATGTCCAGCATGGGCAAATCCATGGAGATGAAAAGAGTAGCTTGATTGTTGCTGAGGGCTGAGGGGTTGGGAGGGAATGAGTGACTGTGAGTGGCGGTAGAGTTTCTACGTGGGGTCAGGGAAACAGTGGTGATGATGGATGTACAAGTCTATGAATATAGGAAAAAATCGCTGACTTGCACTTTAAATGGGTGAATTGTGTGGAATGTGAATTACATTTCAATAAAGCTATTAACATTGATTAGTTAAACAAGAGTAAGAGTACCCCTGGCTCTCTGATGGTGGCATGACTGAACAGGCCATTCAGAGTGGGTGTGAATAAAAGGCTAGCTTTGGCTGGATGTGAATGAAAAGTCCTCCATCTCTCTCTCTCCTCTCTTCATCCCTTCCTCCTTCCCTTCTTCACTTAACTCTTTTCTCAGCATTCTTCTAGAGACCCCCAACCCAGAGATAAGGTAGACAGACCCTTCATCCTCAGAGAGCTTTGTCTGGGGGCAGAGCAGGGTGGAAAGAAGATACGGAAATGGTGAGCTGCAGTCAAGACTGAACCTAACTTCCTGGGCACCGATAGAGTGTCCTGGGGATTCTGGCAAGAGAGATGTCTTCGTGAGGAGGAGCGCTTTTGGTCAGAGCAAACGCTGGTCTGGTTCTTCATTGGTATGCCAATTCAGCAGGCGCTGTGCCTGGTACTCAGGAAACAGAGACCAGTAAGACTGCGCCCAAGGGGTGGGTGGGCCATGGGACCCAACTGTGGTAGGGGCTGGGAGTGGGCTGCTGTGGATAGGGGCAGGGTTGTGGGGTGGTGGTCCTGAGTGGCTTCCTGCGCAGTCAGTGCCAGAAAGATGAGACTGCTCGTCTTGGCAGAGCTGCCCAGAGACCTTGCAGGGGCTGTTTGGGGCGGGTCACACAGCCTTCCTGGCCGCCCCAAGGCAGCTTGGCGGCGTCCTCCCCGCCCCGGGGCAGGGGATCTGCTGCGAACTTCTGGCTGGGAGCGGCTTGAGACCGGAGGGGCTTCTCCGCTGAGGCACGGTTTTTTCCCTCGCCCGGGTGCGGTCGCCCTGCTCCCCAGAAGTGAGCAGGTCACCACTTCTCCCTCCGGCGAGGCGCGCGGTCCAGGAGGGAGCGTCTGCCGGCGGGAAGGCTCGCCGGCGAGCCCCGGGCGCAGTACGGGATGCTCGCCGCTAGAGGGAGCGCCGCGTCGTTCTCCGCCACCGCGCTGGGCTCCCAGCTGCAGCCGGACCTGGCGGCCGCCGGGGCTTGGGGTTTCTTGGGAAACGCGCTCCTTGGACCTTTCCCATGTAACGATTTCTCAGAAGCAGCTGGACTCAAACATCCTCAGTGTTGTTTATCGCGAATTTGCAGAGCCCTTGAGTATACGGGATGCGGCCTCAGGCCTGTTGCAAACCCTGGTGGTGGTGGTGGAGGGGGTGTCGGGGGCTGCAGTGGGGATTCTGGTGGATCTCAGCAGCTGTCCTTTGCTCCCCGTGTCCGAGGACCCGGCAAAGGCCTCCTGTGTCCCCCGTGGGGAGCTTGCCCTGGCCCTCGGAGCTGCAAGGGACAGGCCCCGTGTTCTGCGCAGATTCTCAGCTCTCTGCCACCTGGGGCGGGGCGGGGGGGAAAGTTTAGTGCTTCATAGGAGGGAAGGATGAGGAGCAGGCTTAGGAAAAAGCTGAGGCTGGGCTGGGAGGATGAGTAGTAGCTGGTGTCAGAGACCTGGGGATAGGGTCTCCTGATGTCGCAAACGCGGTGCCCCTGGAGCTGATGAGCACCGTGGGGGTGGGTCAGAGAGGCAGCACCCACGTTTCGCAAGAATGGCTCCGCCGTGGCCTTTTTGGCATGGCCCTCAGGTCGAGGGCAGCAAAAGGTTACTTGTGCATGCCCTTCATTTCCGGCCACGAAGCTCTCCCACGAGTTCAGGTCATACTGGCCTCCCGTGGTGACGGCTGGTGGCTGCCATCCTGGAGGCAGGGCTGGGACAGGACAGGAAGTGCAGGGCACAAAGGCCTGGTCCTTGGCCACCACCATCGTGGCTGCATCCTCAGGCCACATCCTCGACCTTTGGCTGACTCGGGCTCTGCTGGCGGTGGGAGAGGTTTAGGGCCTGTTCTCTCCCTCCAGCCCTGACTCCTGGGTTTAGTAGACACACCGGCAGCAGAGGGGCGATCGGGCACCCGACGTGCTGCCGGGAGCCGGCGCACCGTCTGCTGTGGGAGCAGGTCAGAGCCGGCCTGCTGAGGCTCCTGTCTCTGCCGTGGTTAATACTGGTGATTACCATGGTTACCTGAGGCTGGAAGCTCTGACAGGCAAAGGCAGAGCTGGAGAAGGATGTCCTCTCCCTGCTTGGAGCCACATGACGGCCTCGGCCTCCCTGGGCGGTGTTCTGTCAAATAGAAGAGCCGGGACCAGAGAAGATATTCTGCCACTGTTTAGCTGATCCGTGCAGCATCCGTCACCAAGCATCGGGAGCCTAGGGGGCCCAGTCCTGAGCACAGTCAGTGTCAGGGCGGCAGAAGGGGTGTGTTGACTCTGCCCTCTGTCTGTTCAGTCTTGGGAGGACAGAGAGATAGGAAGAGATGGTTTTTGGGTCCTCCGGGAGCTCTGGGTCTGAGGAGGGATGCATTTAGAGGATGAGGTGGAGAATGCAGCCTGGACTCTCGGGGATGCAAGGATCACTTTCTGGGCCTGGGTTCCAGTGCCAGATCGAGGCTGCGATCGCCCCCTCTTCACATAGGGTGCTGGCCAGGGAGGCAGGACACCTGCTCTGCCGGTGGTTATGAGCTCCAGCTCCTGCTGGGTCCTGATTTCTCCATCTGCAAAATGGGGTTAATGATTACTAATCCCTCACCTACTTCAAGTCTGTGGGGAAGATTTTTTAAATGAATAATTTTGTGCATTGAAATGAGCCAACAGATTTCAAGCCTTTGGAGAAAAGGCCTTATTTATTATTATCATCAACTCACTGAGCAGAAATTCCATTTATCTCCTTTGTTGCCTCTCCAGTGCTGCATGAACTGAGAACCATATTACTGTGGTGAGATGACAGGGCTCTGCACAGCCACCCAAATCCTAGCCCTCGGTGTTCCTGGAGGGGGCTGGGGAGGCTGAGTGGGGCTTCCTCTGAGCTACAAGGGGATTCTAGGGCCAAGAGCAGAGCAGGGACTTCCCATTCAAACACTATAGCAGAAGTCTGAGGCCTCTCCACCAGGTGCCTAGCCTGGGCTATGAGAGCTGGAGAAGGAAGCAGGAGCAGAGGGTGGAGGAGAACCATTCTGAAGCTCTTTTGCTTTGGTTCATTATCACTGTTGGGCTTCCCTGGTGGCTCAGATGGTAAAGACTCTGCTTGCACTGCTAGGAGACCCAGGTTCGATCCCTGGGTTGGGAAGATCCCCTGGAGGAGGAAATGGCAACCCGCTCCAGTATTTTTGCCTGGAGAATTCCATGGACAGAGGAGCCTGCCGGGCTATGGTCCATGGGGTCGCAAAGAGTTGGACACAATGGAGTGACTAACACTTTCACTTTCATTATCACTACATGTTGAGTTAAAAAATGAGAAAATGGAGATAAGCAAAAAAGAGAGAATGAAGAAAGAAAATCACTTATATTAAATTAATTAAATTCTAATGCTCACTTTTGGTTAAGTGACTCTCATAGGAGGTCCCTGTAAATATCCAGGGGAGTGAATGAACTCAGAAGACTGTGATCTGTCTGAAAAATATCTGCTAAGCTTCTACAAATAAAAAAATTATGTATGTATATATTAAATACATAAGGTAATTTTTATTTTTTATTGGAGTATAGTTGCTTTACAATGTTGTGTTAGTTTCTGTTGTACAGCAAAGTGAATCAGCTATATGTATACATATATCCAGGGCTTTTCTGGTGGTTTAGCTGGTAAAGAATCTGCCTGTAATGTGGGAAACCTGGGTTCGATCCCTGGGTTGGGTAGATCCCCTGTAGAAGGGAACAGCTACCCACTCCAGTATTCTGGCTTAGAGAATTCCATGGATTGTATAGTCCATCTGGTCACAAAGACTTGGACACGACTGAGTGACTTTCACACACACACACACACACACACACACACACACACACATCCCCTTACTCGGGAGTGTGCCTCTGGCTGCCTGCCCCCATCCCACCCATCTAGGTCATCACAGAGCACTGAGCTGGGCTCCCTGAACTATACAGCATCTCCCCGCTAGCTATGCATGGTAGTGTGTGTATAGCAATGTATTCTCTTCATTCATCCTACTCTGCTCTCCCCGCCCCCCAAGCCCACATTTCCATTCTCTATTCCTGCCCTGCAAATAGGTCCATCAGGCCCATTTTTCTAGATTCCATGTAAAAGATTATACTTTTAAAGAAAAAAGATACTGTGATTTTCGGTTCACTCTTAAATGGAGAGGAAGGTACGGAGAGCTCCCACATATTCCGTGCCCCCCTCCCCGCACATGCACAGCCTCCCCCATAATCAACCTCCCCGAGGGGACCGGGGTTACTGTTGATGATCCTACACTGATGCATCATTATCACTCAGAGCCCATGGGTTCACTTACATCGGGGTTCACTTCTGGTATATACTCTACGGATTTGGAAACATGCATAATGACATGCGGGGCTTTCCTGGTGACTCAGTGGTAAAGAATCCACCTGCCAAGCAGGAGACTCGGGTTCAGTCCCTGGGTGGGGAAGATCCTCTGGGGAAGGAGACACTCTAGTATTCTTGCCTGGGAAATCCCATGGACAGAGGAGCCTGGCAGGCTACAGTCCGTGGGGTCACAAAGCATCAGACATGCCTTAGTGACTGAACAACAACGGAATGACACATGCCCACTCTTCTAGCGCCATACAGTTTCACTGCCCTAAAAATCCTCTGTTTTCTATCAGACTTTTTTTCCTGTCTCTGCTGCTGCTGCTGCTGCTAAGTCGCTTCAGTCGTGTCCGACTCTGTGCGACCCCATAGATGGCAGCCCACCAGGCTCCGCCATCCCTGGGATTCTCCAGGCAAGAACACTGGAGTGGGTTGCCATTTCCTTCTCCAATGCATGAAAGTGAAAAGTGAAAGTGAAGTCACTGAGTCGTGTCCAACTCTCAGCGACCCCAGGGACTGCAGCCTACCAGGCTTCTCCATCCATGGGAGTTTCCAGGCAAGAGTACTAGAGTGGGGTGCCATTGCCTTCTCCATCCCTGTCTCTATATAAGCACATAGAAATACTCTGCCCATTTTAGTAATAAATAATATAGAAAAGGCAGAGGAACCAGAGATCAAATTACCAACATCTGTTGGATCATCAAAAAGACAAGAGAGTTCCAGAAAAACATCTATTTCTGCTTTATTGACTATGCCAAAGTCTTTGACTGTGTGGATCACAATAAACTGTGGAAAATTCTAAAAGAGATGGGGATACCAGACCTCCTGACCTGCCTCTTGAGAAATCTATGCAGGTCAGGAAGCAACAGTTAGAACTGGACATGGAACAACAGACTGGTTCCAAATAGGAAAAGGAGTATGTCAAGGCTGTATATTGTCACCCTGCTTATTTAACTTACATGCGGAGTACATCATGAGAAACGCTGGGCTGGAACAAGCACAAGCTGGAATCAAGATTGCTGGGAGAAATATCAATCACCTCAGATATGCAGATGACACCACCCTTATGGCAGAAAGTGAAGAAGAACTAAAGAGCCTCTTGACGAAAGTGAAAAAGGAGAGTGAAAAAGTTGGCTTAAAGCTCAATATTCAGAAAACTAATATCATGGCATCTGGTCTCATCACTTCATGGCAAATAGATGCGGAAACAGTGGAAACAGTGGCTGACTTTATTTTTCTGGGCTCCAAAATCACTGCAGATGGTGACTGCAGCCATGAAATTAAAAGACTCTTACTCCTTGGAAGGAAAGTTATGACCAACCTAGACAGCATATTAAAAAGCAGAGACATTACTTTCAACAAAGGTCCATCTAGTCAAGGCTATGGTTTTTCCAGTAGTCGTGTATGGATGTGAGAGTTGGACTATAAAGAAAGCTGAGTGCAGAAGAATTGATGCTTTTGAACTGTGGTGCTGGAGAAGACTATTGAGAGTCCCTTGGACTGCAAAGAGATCCAACCAGTGGATTCGAAAGGAGATCAGTCCTGAGTGTTCATTGGAAGGACTGATGTTGAAGCTGAAACTCCAATATTTTGGCTACCTGATGTGAAGAGCTGACTCATTTGAAAAGACCCTGATGCTGGGAAAGATTGAGGGCAGGAGGAGAAGGGGATGACAGAGGATGAGACAGTTGGACGGCATCACTGACTCAATGGACATGGGTGTGGGTGGACTCCAGGAGTTGGTGATGGACAAGGAGGCCTGGCATGCTGCAGTTCATGGGGTCGCAAAGAGTCATACATGACTGAGTGACTGAACTGAACTGGGCTGAATATATTTTTAAAGATAGGATTATACCATACATATTGCCCTAAAACCTGTTTTCTCTCTGAAAAGTGTAATGAGGATAAGAAGTTTGAAATACCTCCTTCTTGATTACTTGGATTTGACCCTTGAAGTCTTTGTATTACTCAGGCAAGATCAGGAGGCTGAAGTAAAGAAGGACATGACGGGATGAAGGCAGAATCTTCCTGAGGCTGGGGGCGGGGGCGTGGAGGAGGCAGAGAAAAGCAAGGGATAAGACAGAGCATCTTTTGGTCCTCTCTTTACCTCTGTGATGCTGGAGAAGACTCTTGAGAATCCCTTGGACTGCAAGGAGATCAAACCAGTCAATCCTAATGGAAATCAACCCTGGATATTCATTGGAAGGACTGATGCTGAAGCTGAAACTCCAATACTTTGGCCACTTGATGCAAAGAACTGACTCATTGGAAAAAGACATTGATGCTGGGAAAGATTGAAGGCAGAGAATAAGGGGATACAGAGGATGAGATGGTTGGATGGCACCACCTACTCGATGGACATGAGTTTGAGTAAGCTCTGGGAGTTGGTGATGGACAGGGAAGCCTGGCGTGCTGCAGTCCATGGGGTTGCAAAGAGTTGGACGTGACTGAGCGACTGAACTGAACTGAACTTAGCTCTGTTCTCCACAAAAGCTGTGCCCACCCCCAGGTGTGGGTCTCAGTCATTACCCTCTTTTCCAGAGTACCTTTCTCCTTGGGGAAGGTCACTCACTGAAAAAATAGGTGCTATCTGGGGAAAGTACACCTGTATCAGTATCTCTATCTATCTGTATAATCTATATCTATTGATATCTATATCTATCTATCTATATTTTTTTTGGTCAGGTGAGCCTTGCCAGGTCTTCCTGGCCTCCTAGCAGATCAGCAGGTATCTCCTGCATATATAAGAACCCTCCTGCATGTGGGCTCTTGTAACTTTCAGCCTCTGATTGTCCATAGCACTTCCTCTGCCTGTCTCATCGGTGCTGACAGCTGCTCCTTTATCCCCGTAGGTCAGATTCTCAAGTGTCCTTGCACCCTGGGCTCTGCTCAAAGGGCCCCCTACTTCCTCACTGGTCCTCTGATCTCCTCCCGTCCTGTCCCTGTGGTCCAGACCTGTGTGGTGGCCCATGGTGATGCCTGGTGGAGAAGGTGGAAGCAGGGCTACCCTGGAGGGCAGAGCACCAGCCCACCAAGTGGGGGTCACATGCACACGCTGGTGAGTCTGGCAGAAACACAGCACAGGGCCCTCCACCTCCCTGTTGGACAAGACTCCAGCGGTGTCTGGTAACTGCAGGTGGGCTCCGGCTCATCTGGTTAGGATAGTGCTTTGCCTTTCTGTTTCCTGAGGGTGTGGTTTGTACCCCTGTTGCTCATCACCCAGGATATGTTCTTCGACTTTGGGCTGGCTGTTTAGGAAGAAGCGAACCATTTGTTCCTGAAAATCATGGCTGCTGAAGGTTCCGCTTTAAAGTTCTTCTGTCAGAATTTTGTACTTTTTCTGTCTCAGGTGATGTGCCTGAGGGTCTCTGCTGCTCACCTGAGTCACATTTCCTCCTGGCCTGATCCATGTTGGAGGCACAGAGACATGAGAAAAAGCTGGCTATTGACCAACAGGCTGGATCATGGGACACATATTTACAAAGAGAAACTCAGTTGGGATGGCATCAAGTTTCCCAGCTGTGCCCTCTTTCCACCAAGGACTGGATGGATCCACGTGCACAGATACACACACTCAGATGCACACACTCGGAATGCCAGGGACCTCGTTCAAGATCCCTGTCGCATCATGCCCTTTGCTGCTTAAAGCATCAATCTCTCAGAATTAACCCTGCTGCCTTCGCAGCCAAACAGACCTGCTGACCCTCGGCCTGCTCTTTGCGCCTCTCTCCTATTCACCAGGGCCTGCCACATTGCCTCCAACTGCCCTCGCCTCTCCATCTTTCAACCCCACGGGCTGCCTCCTGCCCAGGCAGCTTCCAGGGGGTCCTCTTTGCCCTCTTCCTGTTGGCCCTAGTCCTGGGCTTCAGGATCCGCCTTTTTGGAGGGGCCTTCCCCCTGCCATTCTATCTCACACAGCTTTCCCTTTTCCTTCTTCCCACTGTCTATTCCATTTTCTATTTCTTTCTTTTTTTTTTTTTTTTTTTTGTCTCTTTGCTTATTTCTTCTCTGTCTGTCCAAATAGCCTCCATGAGAGCCAGGACCACGTATGTCGACTTTGTTGACCACTGTGTCCCCAGCACCTTGCAGAAGCAGGTCGTGTCATGAGCAGTCGATATGCAGTTGACCAATGAGTGATTTAGCAACACTTGTAAGAGTGTCTTGACTTGAGACAATGTTAAGCTCAACCTGAGTGGTCCGTCTTTGGGAAGGGGAAAAGGATCACCCCACTCTGCCAACACAATGTTGTGGTTCTGAAGTTCTGGGCTGTGTTCTCAATATAAGAAAGGCGTTAACAAAGAGCACGTGCCTGGAGGAGCCCGACTGCAAACCATGGGCTTTGAGGGAAAGAAACGCAGGGCTTTTCACTCAGAAAAGGAAAGGCTTAGGTGATACCCTAAGAGCTGGCCACTAACATCTGAGGCATTGTCATACTGTAGAGGCTCATTTTGTGTGCTTGGAATGGATTTCTTTGAAGGATGTGGCCTCCCATCGTGGGAGCTGTTACTAAAAACTTCCCTTGGTGAAGATGTAGGACTAAGTGGCATTTAAAGTTACTTTCAGTCCCACATCCAGAAATATCTTTGTTGAGCTGCTGCTAATAGCCATGGGTAGATAGGAAAAGCAAGCAACTTCTGTTCTGCAGGATTTATTGCCTCCCTGGAAAGAAGTTCTCTCTGACCCTGTGTATATGTGTGTGTATTTGTGGTGAGAGGATTGTTGTTGAACAAATCATCACTCAGTATCCCTTTCTCTTCCTCCTTGCTGCTGCTACTGTTGCTAAGTCGCTTCAGTCGTGTCCGACTCTGTGCGACCCCATAGACGGCAGCCCACCAGGCTCTGCTGTCCCTGGGATTCTCCAGGCAAGAACACTGGAGTGGGTTGCCATTTCCTTCTCCAATGCATGAAAGTGAAAAGTGAGAGTGAAGCCGCTCAGTCGTGTCCGACTCTTAGCGACCCCATGGACTGCATCCCACCAGGCTCCTCCATCCATGGGATTTTCCAGGCAAGAGGACTGGAGTGGGGTGCCATTGTCTTCTCCGTCTCTTCCTCCTTAGGATAGTGTCTGTTGGTATATTTGCCTCACTCACTTCCAGTGTGGCCATGTAACCAGTGTACAGAAGTGGGGGTGTGCCCAGGCTTGAACATTTGAGTTTGCCCTCTGCTGCTCCTGTCTGCACCATGAGATCCATATATCCTGTGTAATTCACAGTTCCATGATGGAGACATACATGGAGCAGACCTAACCCAAGTCCAGCCGAGTCTAGCTAACCTATGGATCCAAGAGTGAAAAGAAAGAAATGTCTGTTGTGAGCCACTGAGATTTGAGGATTATTTGTTACACAGCAGTATCACAGCCAAGCCTGACTAATGAGTATTCATTTTTTTTTTTTCTCCTTTACATAGAACTGCTCCAGTACTCAAGTCTGAGATGCTGACTCTGATGCATATCATTAAGGAATCAAAGTTTAGTGAAGAGCTTCCACCCACTCCAGACTCCTTTCCACAACCTCTTCCTGGAGTGGGCATCTCCTACCTTTGTAGGACAATGTACCACATTGAAAAATTTTGCCTTTTCCCCAACAAGCCGCTCCACAGGCTGTCAGACCTGCCTGTTCCTGACAAGGGCTGTTCTTGTCGTGGGCGGACCTCAGTTTCAGGGGGACGGCGATGAGGCTGGAGCTCAGAGGGATGGAGAAGCCTCTGAAGCTGCAACAGCAGGAGCAGAAGGCACAGCCGCAGGGCCCTCCGGAAAGAACAGAGAAGAGAAGTGGATGCTGCACACCTGAGCCAGGATGTTCTCTGTGATGTCAGGTGAGCTGTGCCTCCCCCTCCAACCTACCCAGCACAGACACGCTGGAAAGTGGCTTTTCAAATGCCTTTGACTCTTTTCTCTCTTACATCACCCTCTGAAATGAAATCTCAAACACTTTAGTGGGGTTTGATGCGGAGAACAGTAAGCAGATGGAGGTTCAGGCAGAAACAGAGCAGGAGTCAAAAGCCCTGGAGAAAAGCATGAATGGGCTTGGAGAGGACAAATAAAATAGCAGAGACATTTATACGGGTCTCCCCTACCTCTCAGAACAAAACAATTATGAGATGAGAGAGGCATGGATGGGAGGAAATTCTTTCATTTTTCACATTGCAAGCTAGAGAGATCCAATAGCCTGTTTATGAAGAACAATAAAGAAGATACATGAACTCAGTAAAGAGGTTGTTACAAATATATCCGGTGGCTTTGAAAGGCCAGGGTTTTCTCCCCCCTTTTGGATAAAGCTGTCAGCTGAGTATTAAGAGATTTTTTTTCTTTTTTTTTTGCTTTTGCCTTTTTTTTTTTTTTTCAAAAAGCAATAACTGGCACCAGCAGTTTGTTACAATTGGCAGAAAGAGTTATCACTTTTATTTAGGATTTGGAAATGCAATCAAAGAGGGGCAGATTGGAGCTTGAATTAAATGAAGCTTAAACAAGCAAAAAGAAAAATCTCCACTGGTCTTTTAAACAAACAAACACAAAAATTACAGTTCCTTGTTGTTAATTTGAAGCTATAAAAAATTTGACACTCACACTTGATAAAATGGTGCCAAGCTGAATGGTTGCTACTTCTTGTGTGTGTGTTAAGTATTACATATTCTGATCATTTTTAAGAGTAAAAACCCATTGTTTCCAGAAACTCTTTGGTTAGGACCTGACTAGCTTATTGCCTGAGAAGTCACAGTGAAGATTCATTCTGTTGGCTTTGGAAGACATTATTCTTCCTGGGATAATTTAAAGAGACCAAAAAAAGCTGGGAGGATCAGTTCTGTTTAGCTGCCTGTTTTCACATTTGTTGTGTTTTGTGATTCCTGAATACCAAATTGCCCCCTGAAGTTGTCAAAACATTGCTGTCTATGACTTGCCCTCTATTATTATTTCAGTCCTCATACAGAAAGTCTTCATATTATCTGGTAACTTGCCTTATCTAGATCACAGCTTTAAGAATCAGAATAGAAAAAAAGTTTCCTTTGAGAAGATAAAAGAGATGTCACAAAATATTTGCTCTACATCTCAAGCATTTTACCTCCAAGTCTGTGTATCCATTCAAGTTCTTAAATTCCGGCTAGAGCAGCCCTCTTGTTTTCAAACCCAGAGTGCATTAGAAGTGAGGAGAGGTCCTTCCATGGGCCGGGGCCATGGGTATCAGCAGTGACAGTCTGGTAATAAGAGACAGAAAAACTACAAAATAGATGCAGACATCACAAAACTCAGCAGTTTGACTCTACTTAGTAAAAGGGTAAATACTCTCCCAAGTGTGATGTTTAATTTTACGTGTTAACTTGATGGACCACGAGGTGCTTAGATATTCGGTCAGACCATATTCTGGATGTGTTCTGGGTATGTGAAGGTGTTTCAAATGAGACTGACATTTGAGTTGATAGACTGAGTAAAGCAGATTGCCCTCCCTGATGTGAGTGGGCCTCATCCAATCAGTTGAAGGTCTGAATAGAACAAAAAGGCTGACCTCCCTGTGAATAAGAAGGAATGCTTTTCTTCCTGACTGCCTTTGAGTCGGGACATTGGCCTTCTCTTGCCTTTCGACTAGACTGGAATTTACACCATTGGCTCTTCTGCTTCTTGGGCCTTTGAACTTGAAATGGAACTTTACTATTGCTTTCGTCTGGATCTCCAGCTTGTAAATTTGTAGCTCTTGGGCCTTGTCAGCCTCTATAATGTCACTGAGCAATTCCTTATAATTCCTTTTGGCCTCTCTCTGTAGATATATCCTATCTATCTGTCTGTCTGTCTGTCTATGTATCATCTCTATGTCTATTGGTCCTGCTTCTCTGGAGAACCCAGACTAGGAGACCAAGCCTTACTTTGCTCTTGGGGCTCCACGTGATTGGACTGGCGATGCTCACCTGTATCATGAAAGGCAGGTAAAGGGCTTCTCCTCTTATCACTCAGGCCTCAGGTCGGCTGTCCCTTCCCCTGGACCCTGCCCAGACACCAGCACTTGCGTCTGTTCTGCCAGCTCAGGGCAGTGCCTAACTGTCTGTTTCAGGCTCTGAGCACCACTTTAGCTTCTAGAGTCTTCCCTGGTGGCTCAGACGGCAAAGTGTCTGTCTACAATGCGGGAGACCTAGGTTCGATCCCTGGGTCGGGAAGAGTCCCTGGATGAGGAAATGGCAACCCACCTTATCCCTGAGCCGTCCCTTCCTCCTGCCTCCCCTCCCCGCACTGGTGTGAAATGGTGCACTTGGGCACCTTCAGTTGTAGTAAGAGATGTAGTTCAGGGAGGCAATGCCAACTGGATCTTATTTCCTCAGTGAAACCATGCTACGACAATGGGTGAAGTTTCTTATTCATAACTTTTACAGAAACATTTGATATTTAAATCCTGAGGTAGATACTGGCTTGGACTCAGAACTGCAGTTGAATCCTGCTTCTTCCAGCTGATGCTCTGTAACTCTGGGCAGGCCCTTTCACCTCTGCAGGGCTCAGTCTCCTCATCTACTGAATAGGGAAAAAAAATACTCACTTCACAAGGCATTTGTGAGGATTAAACTCAGTAATGTATGCAAAGTAGCTTGTGTATTACCTGGCACATAATAAGCGCTCAATAAGTTTTAATTCCCTCTCTCCCTTCTCCTTTTTCCAGTTCAATCAAGGATTATGATAGATGTGTTTCCCTGTGCAGTGTAAAGCTTTTAAGAGTGCATATAAATCAATTAAATAGGCCAATGAAATAATTGATCATATAACATTTGTTTAAGAGATCCTGGGGCAAGGGACAGAAGATTAGGGGCTTGTGGAAACCTCCAGGGAGCTCCTAGGAGCAGGCAGGTCAGACGGGGATCCTGTGCCGTGGCCTGTGCACCCCTGCTCTGAATTCGGGGAGAAAGGGCAGGTGGTGCAATGAGCTGTGACTTATTTAAAATTCAGATGAGTTACTGTGACGGTCCCGGCTGCTGGGTGGGCCCTGTAAGGAAAAGGCGAAATGATCCAAAGAGGCACTGAAATGGCATCTGGCCTGCCTTCTGAATGCGACATTTGTGAATTAATCTCAGTGAGGGCAGAAGATAAGCCAGGTGACCCAGTTCTAAACATCTCACCATTTGCCTGTGGTGAAGAGAAAGGCACATTTGCAGGCCCCCTTCCCCCTCTTTCTGCTTCTGTGGGTGAACCTGGAGAGCAGGAGCCTCAGGGCCATATTTGGAGAACTCTGGAGACGCTATTACTCGGGAGTGGAGTGCCGTATGCCACAGACAGAGTGGAAGGAGATCGAGAGCTGTAAAGGGGTGTTCATTCAGTGGCGAGAAAATGGCCTCGAATGTGATTCAGATTCTAGGCAATTCTATGGTTGCCAAGGGGTGGGGGAGGATGGGGGAAGGGGTAGTTAGGGGGTTTGGGATGGACATGTACACACTGCTGTATTTAAAATGGGTAACCAGCAAGGGTCCACTGTGTAACACAGGGAACAGACCCAATGTCATGTGGCAGCCTGGATGGGGGGAGAGTTTGGGGGAGAATGGATACGTGTATATGCACGGCTGAGTCCTTTAGCTATCTAGCTGAAACTATCACAACATTGTTTATCAGCTATATGCTGCTACTGCTGCCAAGTCAGCCGTGTCCGACTCTGTGCGACCCCATAGACGGCAGCCCACCAGGCTCTGCCATCCCTGGGACTCTCCAGGCAAGAACACTGGAGTGGGTTGCCATTTCCTTCTCCAATGCATAAAAGTGAAAAGTGAAAGTGAAGTCGCTCAGTCGTGTCCGACTCTTCGTGACCCCATGGACTCCAGCCTACCAGGCTCCTCCATCCATGGGATTTTCTAGGCAAGAGTACTGGAGTGGGGTGCCATTGCCTTCTCCGTATCAGCTATATACCAATATAAAATTAAAAAGTTAAAAAAAAAAACTAGAGCATCTCTTGGGCTTCCCAGGTGGCGCTAGTGGGAAAGAATCTGCCTGCCAATGCAGCAGACACAGGAGACATGGTTTCGATCCCTGGGTTGGGAAGATCCCCTGGAGGAGTGCATAACAACCCACTCCAGTATTCTTGCCTGGAGAATCCCATGGACAGAGGAGTCGGGTGGGCTACAGTTCACAGGATCGCAAAAGAGTCAGATATGACTGAAGCAACTGAGTACGCAGAACATCTCTTGTTCTGGGGGAGGACAGGGGAAATTCTATTTGCTCACCCGTGGTTCCTTGCTTCTCTGGACCTTGGCCGATCCATGTTTTAGAGTGGAATATGGAGGAGGCATTCTCCAGGACAAGCCACCCCAGAGAATGGGATCAGGCCATCCCTCAAGACCAGGCTCAAGGACTTCCCCTTCCTGAGTCATCCCTGCCTGCTCCAGCCTCTGCTCTCTCTAGGGACGAGATGAGAGCTATCCTGGGAGGGTAGGGCTCTGTGTCTCTGCAGTTTGTGAGCGTGGATGGACCATTCTCTGGGAAGTTTCTTGCATTCCTGCAAGTCTTGTCAGCAGAGGCTCTGACAGCCTTTGTTCTAGATCCTGTCTTCGGGGATTTTCATATAGCAGGCAGCACTGGAAGAAGCAGACAGTGTCTCCCCCTGGGGTAAGGAGCAGATGGCAGGTATTTTTACCTCCAGTAAAGATAATATCTCCCTCAGGTAAGTTTATGCCTGTTTTAAAAGGTACAAGTTTCCTAAGCTTAGATTCCATCAGGTGTGAAGCAAACCCACAGTGTGCGCCACATTCCCTGGACGCCCCCCACCCCACATTGTCCCCTTGGGTGGACCAGAGGCACCAATGCAAATGCGATACTGATGCTGCCTGCTCAACGACTGTGAGGGATAAAGAGTTTTCTTTCTGGCCCGAGAGTCTCCTACCCACAACTGTAAAACTGTGGCTAAATTGTGAATTTGCAAGAGGATGGAATCTGGGACCCTCTATAGCTCTTCATAGTGAATGCCTCACAGGAGGAGACTGGTGACTGTGCAGGGCCGGGGCAAGGCTGTGTCCACTCGGAGGAGGCCAGTATCATCCTGATGATGACCTGCGTGGCAGCTTTTGCTTGTTGGACTCTCTCTGGCTCTGTTCTCTCTGCTGCTTTGTCCCTTGGCCTCCCTTCACCTTTTCCTGTCAGGGTTTTCTGCATCTTGGGGACTCGTGAGATGACTGGGGGTTTATCCCCCTCCACTCCTTTCCCTGGAGATGGATCTCTGGGTTCCAGCAAGTTCTGACGTCCTCTGCTCTACAAGGAGCAGTTGCTGTCAAGGTTTCTGGACCTTCGCCCCTCACCCCTACCCCCCGCCTCCCATCTCTTCCCTGTTTTGTTCTCGTACAGGTGTGGCCTGGTGCTTCTTCTCTTCCTTCTAATCCAGTCCTTGATGGTCCACTTGCCAGCATGCCTGACTGCACTCTTATTTGGCAATTTCCCCATCTCAGAGAGAAGAATGTTCCAGGGGTGCCAGGCCTGGGAGTAGACTTGCTGGAGAGCTCCAAGTGTGAGGCCAGCTGACCAGAGGTTGCAGTAACACGAGGGCCTGCCTTAGAGTGTCAGCCAGGACGCAGCTCTCCTCCTTCCCAGCCGGTACCTATCACTGTGCCTGGTCCCTTTGGGGAGGCAGAGTGACGCAGATGAACAAATAAATGGGCCCAGGTCCAAAGCCGTCTGCAGCAGGCAGCTAGCGCTGCCCCTCACTATTTCTCCTCTGCTTTTCCTCACGTCTTTATTCTTCTCACTATGTGATGTGATGGTACCTTTCTTAATCTGCCCTCTCATTGAAAAATGCTATTCCTATAATCCATGGCCAAGAAAAACACTGAGGAGCCTTGACTGAGGATGCCCAGTCATGGATCTGGTTAGGGTCATGCTAGAGAGAGCTGGGGGCTCACCTCACAGGGGAGTAAGGAGGAAAAGCAAGGGAAGGTCCCCTCTGTGACAGTCACCTGACATGTGACAGGAGCCCAGGAGAGGGAGGCTCCTGCTGGGCCCACCTAGCCCTCAGCATTGGTCATTTGTCAGGAAAGTGAAGTCGCTTAGTCTCTCAGTCATGTCCGACTCTTTGAGACCCCATGGACTGTAGCCTACCAGGCTCCTCTGTCCATGGGATTTTCCAAGCAATAGTACTGGAGTGAAATGCCATTTCCTTCTCCAAGGGATCTTCCTGACCCAGGGATCGAACCCAGGTCTCCCGCATTATAGACGGACGCTTTACCGTCTAAGCCACCAGGGAAGTCCCAGGAGCAGACTGCAAATCCTAGGAATTAGGTTGTCAAGACTTAAGGTGGCCTCTCAAGGATTGTCTTGTACCCCCTCCATGTCTGAAAAGATATTTTGGGGTCCTCCCCTTCTCTGGGCCCTTTCTAAATCATTCCAAAGGGCAGATGATTGCATTTATTCATCCCCACCCCCCACCCCCACCCCCACACCCACAAATAGGCATGCATTTCACCTGTTTTAAATGATAAAAGATTCTTTCTCTTTTAGGATGAAAGGAATGGATTAAGGAATGTGAAGAATTTTGGAGGCTTTCAGCCTAGACCATCCTTACTTGCTCCTCTTCAGTTGCTCAGTCCTGTCCGATTCTGCAACGTTATGGACAGGTTCCTCTGCCCATAGGTTTTCCCAGGCAAGAATACTGGAGTGGGTTGCTGTTTCCTCCTCCAGGGGATCTTTCCGACCCAAGGATTGAACCATCATCTCCTGTGTCTCCTGCACTGCAGACAGACTCTATTGCTGAGTCACCAGGGAAAACCAAATCATCCTTGTGTGGGTGCTAAGTCGCTTCGGTCGTGTCTGACTCTTTGTGACCCTATGGGCTGTAGCCTGCCAGGCTTCTTTGTCCATGGGATTCTCCAGGCAAGAATACTGGAGTGGGTAGCCATTCCCTCCTCCAGGGGATTTTCCTGACCCAGGGACTGAACCTATGTCTCTTACGGATCGTCTTTGGGCCCCTTTAAGTATTCATTTTGCGTTCATCTAGCCAGCCATCCTTCCTTCATACATTTGACTCACTGACCATCACTTAATGAATCTCTATGCTAGACTCTGTGGCAGACCTTGTAAGCAGAAGCCAAGAGAAGAGGCATATCCCCACTCTCAGGGACCTTGCAAGCTAACAAGGGAGACAAATAAGCCATCCCTGCAGGAAAAGTGCAGGGCTCTCTGAGTGTGAATCCTACAAGAACTGTCTTCAGCTGGGTGGCCAGAGATAGTCTGGCTGTGGAAATGACATTCCTGCAGAGCTCTGGAGAGTGAGTAGAACTTACTGGACACAGAAGGGAAAAAGCATTTTGGGCAAAATACAGCATTAATGCCAGGATT
Organism: Budorcas taxicolor; assembly: GCF_023091745.1. Taxonomy (NCBI): domain Eukaryota; kingdom Metazoa; phylum Chordata; class Mammalia; order Artiodactyla; family Bovidae; genus Budorcas; species Budorcas taxicolor. The sequence continues at coordinate 135,082,969 of NC_068920.1, forward strand.
TGTCACAGGAACATAGTGAGTGGAGGAAGATAGGAAAAAAAACGAAAATGTCAAGACAATTAACCAAACAAAGAATTCCTTTGTGTCAAGTGGATCTGAGAAATGGGCTGATTCAGATCTTCTTGTTTGATAGAAGAACTGAGTTTCTTGCCCTGTACAGTGGCTCCTATGGGGTGAGACCAAGGGTGGGGTGGGGTGGAAGGGGCGGGCGGTCAGGGCTGTGAGACTGGACGATGGGAAATCACAGGTCCTTGGCCAAGCCACCAGAGACTACGGAGTTCCACCACTCGCCCATCTTACCTATAGTACACACCTCTTACCTGAATAGTAAGTCCTTTGCGTATGATCCTTCAAGTTGGAAACATCCAAAGATGCGAATATATGTATGCCAGCTATTGTACTGTTCAAGGTGCTGTACTATAAGATTAAAAATGTTTTCTTATTTTTTCTGTTTGTCTTTTTCTGTATTATTTGTGTGAAAAGTATTATAAACCTATTATCAGTTCAGTTGCTCAGTCGTGTCTGATTCTTTGTGACCCCACGGACTGTAGCATTCCAGGCCTCTCTGTCCATCACCGACTCCTGGAGTTTACTCAAACTCATGTCTATTGAGTCGGTGATGCCGTCCAACCATCTCATCCCCTGTTGTCCCCTTCTCCTCCTGCCTTCAATCTTTCCCAATCAGGGTCTTTTCCAGTGAGTCAGTTCTTCCTATCAGGTGGCCAAAATATTGGAATTTCAGCTTCAGCGTCAGTCCTTCCAATGAATATTCAGGACTGATTTCCTTTAGGGTGGACTGGTTGGATCTCCTTGCAATCCAGGAGACTCTCTAGAGTCTTCTCCAACAGCAAAGTTCAAAAGCCTCAATTCTTCTACACTCAGCTCTCTTTATAGTCCAACTCTCACCTTCATACATGACTACTGGAAAAACCATAGCTTTGACCAAACAGTAATAGCTTTGACTATTATTTTTTGGCAAAGTAATATCTCTGCTTTTTAATATACTAACTAGGTTGGTCATAACTTTGCTTCCAAGGAGCAAGTGTCTTTTAATTTCATGGCTGCAGTCACCATCTGCAGTGATTTTGGAACCCCCCAAAAATAGTCTCTCACTGTTTTCATTGTTTCCCCATCTATTTCCCATGAAGTGATGGGACCAGATGCCATGATCTTAGTTTTCTGAATGTTGGGCTTTAAGCCAACTTATTCACTCTCCTCTTTCACTTTCATCAAGAGGCTCTTTAGTTCTTCTTCAGTTTCTGCCATAAGGGTGGCATAATCTGCATATCTGAGGTTATTGATATTTCTCCCGGCAATCTCGATTCCAGCTTGTGCTTCATCCAGCCTAGCATTTCTCATGATGTACTCTGCATATAAGTTAAATAAACAGGGTGACAATATACAGCCTTGATGTACACCTTTTCCTATTTGGAACCAGTCTGTTGTTCCATGTCCAGTTCTAACTGTTGCTTCCTGGCCTGTATACAGATTTCTCAGGAGGTGAGTCAGGTGGTCTGGTGTTCTCATCTCTTGAAGAATTTTCCATAGTTAATTGTGATCCACACAGTCAATGGCTTTGGCATAGTCAATAAAACAGCAGTAGATGTTTTTCTGGAACTCTGTTGCTTTTTTGAGGAATCAACGGATGTTGGCAATTTGATCTCTGGTTCCTCTGCCTTTTCTAAATCCAGCTTGAACATCTGGAATTTCACAGTTCACGTACTGTTGAAGCCTGGCTTGGAAAAATCTAAGCATTACTTTGCTAGTGTGTGATATGATGCATTGTGCAGTAGTTTGAGCATTCTTTGGCATTGCCTTTCTTTGGGACTGGAATGAAAACTGACCTTTGCCAGTCCTATGGCAACTGCTCAGTTTTCCAAATTTGCTAGCATATTGAGTGCAGCACTTTCATAGCATTATCTTTTAGGATCTGAAATAGCTCAACTGGAATTCTATCACCTCCACTAGCTTTGTTCATAGTGATGCTTCCAAAGGCCCACTTGACTTCGCATTCCAGGATGCCTGGCTCTAGGTGAGTGATCACACCATCATGATTATCTGGGTCATGAAGATCTTTTGTGTCCAGTTCCTCTGTGTATTCTTGCCATTTGTTAATATCTTCAGGTTCTGTTAGGTCCGTACCATTTCTGTCCTTTATTGTGCCCATCTTTGCATGAAATATTCCCTTGGTATCTCTAATTTTCTTAAAGAGATCTCTAGTCTTTCCCATTCTATTGTTTTCCTCTACTTCTTTCCATTGATCACTGAGGAAGGCTTTCTAATCTCTCCTTGCTGGTCTCTGGAACTGTGCATTCAAATGGGTATATCTTTCCTTTTCTCCTTTGCCTTTCACTTCTCTCTTTTCACAGCTATTTGTAAGGCCTCATCTGACAACCATTTTGGTTTTTGCATTTCTTTTTCTTGGGGATGGTCTTAATCCCTGCCTCCTGTACAACGTCATGAACCTCTGTCCATAGTTCTTCAGGCACTCTGTCTATCAGATCTAATCCCTTGAATCTCTTTGTCACTTCCACTGTATAATCATAAGGGATTTGATTTAGGTCACACCTGGATGGTCTAGTGGTTTTCCCTACTTTCTTCAATTTAACTCTGAATTTGGTAATAAGGGGTTCATGATCTGATCCACAGTCAGCTCCCCGTCTTGTTTTTGTTGACTGTACAGAGCTTCTCCATCTTTGGCTGCAAAAAATATAATCAATCTGATTTTGGTACTGACCATCTGGTGATGTCCATGTATAGAATCTTCTCTAGTGTTGTTGGAAAAGGGTGTTTGCTATAACCTGTGTGTTCTTTTGGCAAAACTCTATTAACCTTTGCCCTGCTTCACTGTGTACTCCAAGGCCAAATTTGCCTATTACTCCAAGTATTTCTTGACTTTCTACCTTTGCATTCCAGTCCCCTATAATGAAAAGGAAATTTTTTGGGGGGTGTTAGTTGTAGAAGGTCTTGTAGGTCTTCATAGAACTGTTCAACTTCAGCTTCTTCAGCATTACTGGTTGGGGCATAGACTTGGATTACTGTGATTTTGAATGGTTTGCCTTGCAAATGAACAGAGATCATTCTGTCGTCTTTGAGACTGCACCCAAGTACTGCATTTCTTTTGTTGACTGTGAGGGCTACTCCATTTCTTCTAAGGGATTCTTGTCCACAGTAGTAGATATAATGGTCATCTGAGTTAAATTCATCTATTCCAGTCCATTTTAGTTCCCTGATTCCTAAAATGTCGATGTTCACTCCTGCTATCTCCTGTTTGACCACTTCCAATTTGCCTTGATTCATTGACCTAACATTCCAGGTTCCTATGTAATGTTGCTCTTCACAGCATTGCACTTGACTTCTATTACCAGTCACATCCACAACTGGGTATTGTTTTTTCTTTGGCTCTGTCTCTTCATTCTTTCTGGCGTTATTTCTCCACTGATCTCCAGTAGCATATTGGGCACCTACCGACTGGGGGAGTTTATCTTTCAGTGTTCTTTTTGCCTTTTCATACTGTTCATGAGGTTTATAGCCGATTGTGTTAATTGGATACCTAGGCTAACTTTGTTAGACTTAACAAACAAAAAGGACTTTAAAACATGCTCTCAGAATGGAACTTGTTCATATGTAGGAGACTTAACTGTAGGATACTTTTTGCAAATGCTTGCCACAATGGACTCCCTGGATTCAGTTACACCTGGCTGAGTCTTCAGCTAAGAGGTGCCCACCATGGAATCAAGTCTGAATCCCAGCTGCAGAGTTCAGAGGTCAGGACACCTAAGACAGAGGGTAGAGGGCAGAGGCAGCTCTCATGAAGATCAGTGGCCATGGTGTGTGATATGTAGCAGCTCTTTTGTGCCATGGTTGGGAGAAGCTCATCTAACATGTTTTAACATTTTCCCAATTGAATGCGTGGTCTATGGGTGCCACGAGAATGCATATCTGTCAGTTTTGACAGTATAACAGAGTGTACATTTTTTATGCTAAAAATAGTCTGTACAAAAAACGAAGCTCCAGTGGCAGCACCAATGAAGTCTTAAGCTTCTGCCAGACCCCCTCCCTCAAGGATGATTGACAAAGTAATTTCTATTGTGCCTTAATGAACCAGAGCACACCATCCATACCAGCAGCCTTTGCAGCCGAATGGCATCACTCATGCCTTGTCTCCCCGCCTCCTACAGTGGGTGGTTCACCAATATAGCCTGTCTCTGTGGGCCATATGGGGCTGGCAGAGTCCAGAAACAACGGTGGCTCTTGGGTCCTTGCATTTGCCTTCTACTCCCTCCATCAGGATCCCAGCCATAATAGCTGCCATTTCCTGAGAGCCTCCTGTGTGCCAGCCCTGTGCTGAGTACGTTACCTGAATGATCTCATGGCTTTCACACCAATCCTAAGAAGTAGGTACTAGTAACATCAGAGGGAACTGAGGCTCCTTGAGGGCTCAGAGTGCCCTCGTCACTCTTGCATGCACCTTGGGGAAGGGGCATGGAGGTCTGATTCTGTGAAGTGTGGCCTAGAGGCTGATATCTTTCGTCTTTTTCTTTCCATGGTTGGGAGCAACCAGAGGTGGAGAGGATGGTCTCCAGGGGGACAGAGGAAACTGAAGAGTTCCAAATGATTCTTGCATGTTTTCTGAAAGGCTGTTGAAGGTGCTTGCTTTTACATTTACCCACATCACCCCCAAACCCCTGCCATGGGTTTTGGATGCAGAAAATGGACCAAAGAAGTTGTGGTTTCATTTTATGTGAGATGAGACCACTCAGGCCAGCTGCCTCTGCCCTGAACCTGCAAAGAGTGCAGAGCAGCACACAGTAGGTGCTTACTTGTCTATGGAATTAATTTGAGTCCCTGCTTAGGGATACACACCTGCCTCCCTGTGTGTGTGTGTTTCCAAGGACAGCGTGGCTCCCCCATGTTCTTGGGCATGGCGTGGCCTCAACAGTCTCTCATGTGATGCTTTTAAATGGATGTTTGTGACCTGGGATCAGCAGGGGTGAGGAGAGATTCTTGCTTCAGCAAGGACCTGTCAGATTTACTCAGGGGCTGTGACCACAGACTGGAGGCCAGGAGTTCAAGGCTGAGCCACATTGGCTACGGACTGCCAGTCCTCTGCGCATCTGCAGCTCAGGCTCTCTGCAGACCTGCAGTATCTTTTTTAATGGTGTTTTTGGACACAAAGATAGAAGAGGGGCCTGGTGCTGGCAGTGGGAAAGTCTGGTTTTCATCTCTCCCTTCTCCAGGAGTGAGCTCTCTTTGAGAGAGCAGCAGGGCCAGGCTGGCTTCTTGCAGAGGCCAACTCTCCCACCTTCACCCTGCATTTGTCTGTGGCCACAGAGCACAGCCTGATTGCAACTGACTTTCCCCCAGGCGCTCGTGCAGGCCTATTAGGCTGACAGGCTGTAGTGGGCTGGGAGCGGCCCTGACTTAGTGCTGCTCCCAGGTAAGCCACTCTCTGTCCCTCGTGGACCAATCACAGATGCCTCCCAACACCTGCATGTGCCTGGGCCCATGCCAGGCTGTGCAGGGGCCTCCTGGAGGGCAGGCCTGAGGCAGAGGACTGCCCAGGATGACCTAGGAATCCAGAGAGAAGCCTACCCGGCTCTCACTATATCCCAGGACAAGGTGGAGATGGGCAGGAGATCAGCGGTCCTGTACTTCATTCTGGCTCTGCTGTCAACCAGCTGTTCAATCTTGAACAAGTCTTTCTGGGACTCAGTATCCCCATCTGTAAAACAGTAGGATTGAACTATAATATTTCTAAGAGATCTTTGTTTGATATTCTAGTTCCTTCATATCCCTCAGCCCCTCTTCTGCCTCTGCTCCTAGGCCCAGCATGGAATTGGTTATTGTATAAACTCATATTATTCAAAATGGCATCAACATTACCTGATGTGTTAGACATGAGGATGTCTGTCCTACCCCAGGCCTGCTGACTCAGAATCTGCATTTTAACAAGGCCTCCAGGTGATTTGGATCCACAGTAAAGTTTGGAAAGCCCTGGCATAGCCCATTCTCCCCAGGTGTGAGGCTCCAGGCTCCCATCACCCCTCCAGAGCCCGAGGTCATTATCAGCCATTTAGGTGATAAACCTGTCCTTGCTGAGGCCTGCAGGGGAGAGTCCCAGCGCTGACTACTGACCACCTAAAACTAGGTGATGTTTTTGCTGAGAGTGGGTTACAGAGAACAACCCTCACGCCTCCCTACCCTGCACCACTCTGGAGCCTACACTCACTTATTTGCACAAAGGCTTCCAAATTTCAAATGTAGGAATTTTTAAAAATCCCTTAGACTGTGCCTGAAGAAATGTTGCTCAACCTTTTCCTTATAAACAGACAGATACTTAGAGAGAGAGAGGGATGGAGGGAGAGAGATGGAAATAAGTAGGAACGTCTTTAAAATATAGATGGCCTATGTCATAGGTTCTTAATTAGGGTCTGTAGGGTCTGTGGTTGGAGCTTCCAGTGGAGTCTCTGAGCCCCTGAATTAATATATGGCATATGTGCATTTTCCTGGTGGGAGAGAGGGTCTGTGCTTTACCAGAGTCTCAAAAGAGTCCATGACCTAAAAAAGTCAAAGAACCATTGGGCTTGGTCCAAGTCTGTTTCTTGGGATTTATCGAACACCTCGCTGTTTGGAGACAAACCAGGGACTGACTGAAGAGCTCTTTATGAAAACACCTTTAGGGCTGCCAGTTAGGCAGGACTTTCCTTTCCTCTCTCTGCTCCTCTAAATTTCTCTTTGTTCTTCCTATTATCTCTATCAAGGGCTATTTTCAGGGCTGATTGGAAACGGAGAGTGGGCCTGGCGGCACGGCAACAGGAGAGCGTGTTTGCCGGAAAAAGCATGGGCTCTTGTTGAGAGCAAAGGCAATTAGCCCTCAGAATTGGCCATATTCCTTCCTTTCCTTCCTTTTTAAAAAAAAAAAACAAAAAACACAAACATAAAAAACAACAAGTGAAACCAGTGAAGCCATTTCTAGAAAATGGCCAAGAGCAGATTCAGACCTGCAATTTCCTTGCTGCTGCCCAGATGGACGTTCTGGGCCAGGCGCCATGTCACCATGCTCTGGACTGAAAGGGTTGTTCTGGTCTTATGGGCTGATTTTCCATTCATCCCCCAAGGCCTCTGAAATCCCACAGGTGGGGGCCCTTTGCGGGTGAGTAGGTCACCTGTGGCTGCGAGGCTAGCTAGCTCCAGTGGGTAGGAGTGGGTCCACTCCTCTCAACACCATTTGCCCCCAACCCCCAGCACCGTTCACCCATGTGGCTGCAGGGCGGCCACTTGTGACATGGGCACTGTGTGTATACCCAGTCGCTCAGTCATGTCTGACTCTTGGTGACCCCATGGACTATAGCCCTCCAGGCTCCTCTCTCCATGTGATTTCTCAGGCAAGATTACTGAAGTGGGTTGCCATTCCCTTTTCCAGGGGATCTTCCTGACCCAGGGATCAAAGCCAGGTCTGGACGCTGTAGCCAGAAGCATTTCCAACGACCCCCAGCTTGGCTCTTGCTTCCAGTTACTGATCCTATGGTGTCCTGATCTCTTGTCTCTGGATGCAAATAGCCAGCTCCTGGCTCTTGAAGGCAGAAACTGAGTTTTCTATCTTTGTGCCATGACTCTACTGAGAATGTGGCACTCATTTTTCCCCAGCTCTCCCACCTCCTCCGATCTCCCTGACCACTTCTATTCATTGGTCCTCTTAACCCAACCCTAGCGCCTTGCTAGGCCTTGCCCATGGCAAGGGGAGATTTGGCCAACAGAGGGTCTTGGCTTCAGCCAATCAGCTTCACTTACTACCCCCAGATACACCTGTGATCCCTACCTTAGCACCTTTTCATTTATTTATTTAACTTGGAGCATAATTGCTTTATAATGTTGTTAATTTCTGCTGTACAAAACCATGAATCAGCTATATATATACATATATATAGCTCTTGAGCCTCCCTCCCATCCACCCCATCCCAACCATCTAGGTCATCACAGAGCACCGAGCTGAGCTCCCTGCCCTATATAGCAGCTTCCCACTAGCTATCTGTTTTACACACGATAGTGTATATATGTCAATGCTACTCAGTTTGTCCTACCCACTCCTTCCCTTGCTGGGTCCACAAGTCTGTTCCCTACATCTGTATCTCTATTATTCCTACCCTATAAATAGGTCCATTGGTGCCTATTTCTAGATTCTATATATATGTTAAAATATGATGTTTGTTCTTCTCTGATGTTCTCCTTCTGTACGACAGACTCTAGATTCATCCACATCACAGCAGATGATTCAATTTCATTCTTTTTTATGACAGAGTTGTACTTATGTACCACATGTTCTTTATTCATTCCTCTGTCACTGGAGATCTAGGTTGCTTCAATGGCCTGGAAACTGCTGCAGCAAACACTGGGGTACATGTGTCTTTTTGTATTATGGTTTTCTCAGGGTACATGAGAAGGCAATGGCATGCCACTCCAGTACTCTTGCCTGGAAAATCCCATGGGCGGAGGAGCCTGGTAGGCTGCAGTCCACGGGGTTGCTAAGAGTCGGGCATGACTGAGTGACTTCACTTTCACTTTTCACTTTCATGCATTGGAGAAGGAAATGGCACCCCACACTAATATTCTTGCCTGGAGAATCCCAGGGACAGAGGAGCCTGGTGGGCTGCTGTCTATGGGGTTGCACAGAGTCGGACACGACGGAAGCGACTTAGCAGCAGCAGCAACAGGGTCTATGCTCAGTAGTGGGACTGCTGCGTCATATGGTAGTTCTATGTTTAGGTTTTTAAGGAGCCTCCATAATGTTTTCATAGCGGCTGTATCAATTTACATTCCCATCAACAGTGTGAGAAGGTTCCCTTTTCTTCACAGCCCTCCAGCTCTACCTCTGCATCTTGGCTGACAGTTTTACCACCGTCCTGATGTTTCTCTTAAATCCTGCTGCTGCCGCTGCTGCTACTGCTGCTAAGTCACTTCAGTCGTGTCTGACTCTGCGCGACCCCATAGACAGCAGCCCACCAGGCTCTGCCGTCCCTGGGATTCTCCAGGCAAGAACACTGGAGTGGGTTGCCATTTCCTTCTCCAATGCATGAAAGTGAAAAGTGAAAGTGAAGTCACTCAGTCGTGTCCAACTCTTCATGACCGCATGGACTGCAGCCTACCAGGATCCTCCGTCCATGGGGTTTTCCAGGCAAGAGTACTGGAGTGGGTTGCCGTTGCCTTCTCCGTCTCTTAAATCCTCAGTTCAGTTCAGTTCAGTCACTCAGTTGTGTCTGACTCTTTGCGACCTCATGAATTGCAGCACGCCAGGCCTCCCTATCCATCACCAACTCCCGGAGTTCACTCAGACTCACGTCCATCGAGTCGGTGATGCCATCCAGCCATCTCATCCTCTGTCGTCCCCTTTTCCTCCTGCCCTCAATCCCTCCCAGCATCAGAGTCTTTTCCAATGAGTCAACTCTTCGCATGAGGTGGCCAAAGTACTGGAGTTTCAGCTTTAGCATCATTCCTTCCAAAGAACACCCAGGGCTGATCTCCTTTAGGATGGACTGGTTGGATCTCCTTGTAGTCCAAGGGACTCTCAAGAGTCTTCTCCAACACCACGGTTCAAAAGCATCAATTCTTCGGCTCTTAAATCCTAGCCTTTCCAAATCCCACTTCCCCAACAGTTATAGTATCTCCCATCTGAAATGTATTCATCCAATCTCCTTTGAAGCCCAGATTCTTTTTTACTTGCCAGGGGACCCTCTGGCCTATGAACCTCCAGTGGGAAAGGGGCTCATTTACTCATCACAGCCTAGCCCATCACTGGGCTAGTAGCAATATCTTCTTTATGTAGAGCTGAGCTCTGCCTCTGGAGCTTCTCTCCACTGGCTTGTGTCCTCTGGGATTGCATGGTGAGTAAAACTACAGGCCTCTAGGAATTAACAGAGTGGAGCTTAAATTTCCTCTGTTTCATTTACTGGCTGTGTGACCTCAGGAAGATCACTTAACCTCTCTGTGCATGAGTTTTCACGTTGCCAACCAGTGCTAATAGTAATACCTATTTCAGTAAATTGTTGTGAAGATTAAAGATCTTTGAAGCACAGAGTGGGCGTGCATTCTGAGAATAGTAGATCTTGTAATTTTACTTTCTGCCTCTCTTTAACAGTCTCATTTGGCCTTAAATTGCTCTTACTTCATCTCATTTTTCAGGTGTGTGTCTCGGGTTGACTCAACTAGATGGAGCTCTTGGAGGGCAGGGCAGGGCAGTCTTCATCTCCATCCTCAGCCCACTGTTCTCAGCAGGACTGGGTGTGCCATTTGGACTCACTAGCGGGGCTGACAGTCAAACCAATAAGAAAACACCCTCTCCATATGTAATTGTTTAAAGAAGACGTGCAGGTAGTTCCTATTCAACTCTGATTAACCAAGCCTGGTGGATTTGCACAGAACGGGACAGTGATTATAGGCTACAGTCCACGGGGTAGCAGAGTCAGACACAACTGAGTGACTTCACTTTCTTTTCTTTGCCTCTCCTCTCCCCACAGGGTCCTGAAAGGGCACACAGGTAGGTCTCAGTCCCCTGAAGGGGGTGTGTAGGGGACAGTCCCAGTGGTGTTCTGAAGAGTGTTGCATTCAGAGCTGCGGCATCCATGCACGAATCAGCCTGGCAGTGAGTGATGGCCCCGCCAGTCTGCGAGCCAGGGGAGGACTTCCGGAGGCAGCAGCGCCCTCCCAGGAATCAGATAGGCAGTACTGAGAGCTTGCGTAAGGTGCACTGGGGGCGGGGCCAGTGTGGCGCATGCTCACAGCAGCATGTCCGGGCCACAAGGACTCTCACTGAGAGCAGGTGCTGGGAGCCCAGGGCCCGCTGATTGATTCCGGTCATTAGAGGTGTCTGCTTCCTGCCCCTTTTACAGGCCAGCGTGCTCCCCAATTGAACATCTTCCAGGTGACTTCCTGGGCTGCCGAGACACACAGAAAACCAGACTCCAGGAGGAAGCTGCCTGACCCACCCTGCCTGTTTTTCTCTGGACCCCCTGGGCTGGCTCTTAATGCTTGCGATGCCTGACCCCTGTGAGGTCTGCTGGCGCTAGAGTTCATTAGCCTCCGTTCCCCTGGGAGTGAGCACCCTCCCGAAGGAGAGGAGGCTGTGGTTTTACTTCCGTGTGATCAAGGCAGACTGTGGGAAAGAAGAAAGTGCGGAGATGAAGGACTGACTGCTTTAACGAAGAGAGGGAATCTTTCATAGTTTCTGCCACCCAAATCACTTGCAGTGAGTAGGTTTGTATTCAGCGAAAATACTTTATTTATCGCAAAGGAAATTGGATCAGGGGAACATTAAAGGTGGGGGAGCGACATGCCGAAAGCAGAGCTCACAGCAAGGCATGGCTTTGAGCCAGCGGTGCTCACAAACCAAGGAGGAAAGCGACTCGTTAGAAGGTGGCTCTCCGCGGGGCTCCTGGGTGTGCATCTCCCCTCCTGCTCCCACAGGACTGCCTAGAGGGAAGCAGAGCTCCCACTGGGTAACAGTCCTAGGGAACCAGCCAGGTTTATTGGCCTCACCTGTTATGTGTCTGCCTGGGAAGAGGTTGCTCCCCTGGGCAGTGTCACTTCAGTTTGGCCTTGGTGGTGGGAGGTTCTGCCCACCAAGTAAAGGGGCACTAGCCAAGAGGACTGGAACCCCAGCCAGTTTCTCTCTTGCTAGCCTGGGGTCTTGTTTAAAGCCCAGCAGCTTATCTTATGTCAAGGGGAACTTAATTAAGATGGAGCATGCAGGAGAGGCCCTCCTTCCGGTAGGCCTGGAATCATGGGAGATTGTCCTTGAGGACTCCCAGAAGACCAGGAGCTCATGCTAATTTAGGTGGGGAAGACTAGGTGGTAAAGACCTGGCGGAAGGAGTCTCTGGAGTCTTACCAAGGACCTCTTTCCATCCCTGAGACAGGAAGGTTCTTTGGAAAAGGAAATGGCAACCCACTCCAGTACTCTTGCTTGGAAAATCTCCTGGATGGAGGAGCGTGGTTGGCTACAGTCTATGGGATCTCTAAGAGTTGGACACGACTGAGTGAGTTCACCTCATTTCTCAAGGGAGGAGAGGGCAGGAGTGATGGCAAGACTTGGAGGGAATCTGTCATTTTCTTTCCTCGTCCATCGTCAAGTGGAGAACACTCCAGGGAGCTTGCATGGAGTAGGCTTCGATGCTGGAAAGAGGGACCCTGGATCTCTGAGTTGCTGCTTAAGGAGAGGCCCCTGGAGAGCAATGCTGCATGAGGGCTCATGGGAGACAAATTTTTACTGCATGAAGCCACTGTGTTTGGGGCTGTTTGGGAGAACAGTTAGCATGTCCTGCCTGATAACAATGCCTAACTCTGCTCTGACTTTGCGAGCATTAGCCCAGCCCAGGGTCAGGACTCATTCAGCCCACAAACACTTTTTGAGCACCAGCTGTGGGCTAAACAGGCAGTGGTGGTGGCCTGATGAGCCTAAGCGGACAGAAACAGAACTTCAGAGTAAAAGCACAGGGCTGAAACCCATCAAGCCGGCTTAGCACACACCCGGCCGAGGTCCCAGGGAAAAGACATTAACCTTGCTGTATTCAGCTCCAGGTCTGTACTTGTCAGCTGGGGGCTATGGGTAGAGGGGGGTGGTGTGTTTAGCTTGGCCATCAGACTTCAGACTTTATACAGTGCCCTTGGAAGATGTCATATCCCACACCCAGCGGGTCACCCTGCCACCTGGGGCCTGGGTCACCCTGAAAGTCACTGGAGAGAAATGAGTGTGGCTTTCCCATGTTTTGAATGATAAATACAGTCCTTTCACCTCCTGGTTTTTGCACTGGCAAAGAGAAACGTGGATAAGGAGAGGAATGACATTCTACCCTTGGTGTGCTTGGTGGGAAGTGGTGAGAACAGGCAAGGGGAGTGCTCACTGCAGTCGATCAGATGCCCCTCTGGAGGCAGCGTGGGCAGCAAGCCTGCAGGGAGCTGGTTCATCTTCCCTGTGAGCTGTCCACCAGCTTCTCCCAGGGCCACCCGGCCATTGGAGCACATGCATCTTTAATTTTTTCAATTAACAACAATATAGAGCAAATGGAGTGGAGTTTTAATTATTCATAATTCATTTAGGAATAAAATCTCTGTAAACTAAAGGAAAGGAAGGGTCATATTACCTGTTCTTAAAAAAAAAAAAAGCAGTGAAAGAGGATGGAAAATCTGCTTATATTGACCTGATTTTTTTTTTTTTTTTAAAGCTTTCCCTTTGGTCTTCACAGTTAGAAACAAGAGAGAGAAATGGGAGAAAAGCACCTGCTGGCGGGTTGGAGGGCTGCCTTTTACCCCCGCCCTGACCTGGTCACTGGTACACGGTGTGACCTACAGCTTACTGCTGTCCCTTCCTGTGTCCACATGATCTGGCCCTGACAAAGGACTGAGATGACTAGGGCCGCTGTTACAGAGTCAGTTTAGATCCTGTGTATTGACAAGTATTGGCGAAGTATCTGCAGGGTGTGCACACACAATGGGTTCCAATGGAACACTGATAGGACCCCTGCCCACCAAGAACTTACAGGAAGGCTCCATAAACATGTGCTTCTATACAAGTACATGCTTTTTAGTCGCTAAGTTGTGTCTCTTTTGTGACCCCATCGACTGTAGTCTGCCAGGCTTCTCTGTCCATAGAACTTTCCAGGCACGTGTACTGGAGTGGTGTGTCATTTCCTTCTCCAGGGGATCTTCCTGACCCAGGGATCTAACCCACGTCTCCTGCATTGCAGGTGGATTCTTTACCACTTAGCCACCAGGGAAGCCCTCACAAACATATACACCTGTACATATGAGTGCCTGCATGTGCGCCCACTCCCCCCAAAATCATGAAATCCTAGGTGGGAAGGGAAACTAGGACATCTTTGGGGTCTAAATTTTTTAGTCTAAGGGGCTGAGTTCAGAGAATAGTGGCCAGAACACATATATCAGTCAGAAAAGGCTGCTCCTGAAGTCAACTTTGAAAGATAGTAATGGCTTAAAAAAGGCAGGAAAGAAGGGGGTGCGTTACAGGTGAGGGATGTGCAAGGGGAAAATGTGCAGAGGTGGATGGGAATGAGGCAGGTCACTGAGGGGAGAACTTCAGTCCATAAGCAGGTGTTGCTCTGTAAGGGGGTGTGGCTCCATGCTGGGGTTTGGGCTGATTCCTCCCCCAGCCCATCCTTCCACTGCTCTGGTTCAGACCAACATCATCTCGTGCCTGGCCTCCCTACCTCCATCATCATCAAAGTATCTCTTTGAAGCATCTGTTCTGAGGCATCGCTCATCTCTCATTTGCTTAACTCTTTAACAACTCCGCATGACCTCAGAGGCTGGCCACTGCCACAACACAGACAGACAACACGGCAGCGAGAGTGACAGCTGGGAGTCACGCTGCTCAAGCCCAGACACAGGGACACTGTAAAGCAGAAAACATAGGCTCAGAGGCTGAGTCACAGATCAAGAAGGTGCCGCAGAGGCAGAGCCCCCCAGCCAGGCTAGGTGCAGGCCTGGGCACAGCAATGCTGTCACTAAGACACGGTCATGGATACGCTATGGTGACCGACAGAGACAGACAGAGACAGACAGACAGAGATGGTCGTAGACACGTAATGTGAAGACTCAGACAGAATCCTGGGTGTGTGATCACAGAGGGAGCCTGGAGCTAGCAACAGGCAATAGACACAACTCTCAAAAGCTGTCCAGGCAGAGGGACAAAGACATCAGGAACTGGATGGGAATGGGCTTTTCTCTGTTGTCCCTGAATTGTCAGCTTAGTCCAAAGTTGAGGAAGAGGGGCCGAGTACCTCACTTTCTAAAAATGGAGTTTTCCAAAAACAGGGACCAGACATCTATCCCAGAGCCCTGATGCTGGCAGGCAGCACTCTCACCTGACCCTCTGCCTCCAGCTTCCTTTTCCGAGAAAGGGGACAGATTGGGAGAGAGGGTCCCTTGCTCAAGTTGACAGCAGTGCAGGGTTTGTGACAAGGCATCTCTTCTGTGGCCCACCCCCTCCCCAACCTGGCACCATGTGAGAGTCCTCCACAGGGTGGCTTGGAGACACTGATGTTGTGGTCATCAGACCTCCTATAGAGGGTATAGGAGAGGTCTTGGGAGAACCTGACCCTTTGAGTTTCAGGGTCTGCCTGACCATAGTGGCTGATGCCTGCTTACTCCCTGAAGATTTCTGGAATCAGCGAGTTCTCAGAAGGGACCTGGGGAGCGAGTGAATTTGAGGAAGACCATGAGATGGGGGGCTCTTGGCTTTGGGTTTCCTGGAAACAAGAAGGAGGCCCCAGGGATTCCCGTGGCTCCCTGAGAAGAAGCATGAGGGTGAGTGTGCAGTGCTGCAGGGCTGGTTGATCCCCTCTGAGGGGCTGTTGGGCTGGGGTTTGCAGATGGGGCCAAAGGGAGCAGTGGGGACACGGGTCACACACCCTGGAATGCTGCGAGCACATTTATCTGACACATACTACAGCCACAACCAGTGACTGGTGAAGCCAGATGGAGCCAGGGCAAAGTCAGGAACCCTGCACCCCCAGGCCCCCAGAAGACCAGTCCTGTGAAGGGGCACCTGCCATCTGCCCTCCTGACCTCTGTCTCCAGACAAGGGATGAGAGTAGGAGAGAGAGAGAGGCCATGCCCTCTCCCCTCCTAGTCCTGGCATCCTGTCTTCTCTGGCTTTAAACCAGACATACCCTGAGGGCTGGACCAGGCTTCCAGTAACTGAGAGTGACCGGGGAGCAGTGGGATCCACTCAAGATGTCTTTAGGTGATGGGGGAGGGTTTTGACAGAGCATGACTGAAGACAGCGATGGAACAAATACAGCACTTTTGCGATTATGCATCACCAAATTGAGACTGCTCGATTAACTGTGTATGGTCTGGCTGAAACGCCTTGACATAGCCATACTGGTTGTTTCTGGAGGACATCTGTGCTAACTGGTTGGTGGTGTGTGTGTGTGTTTTGTGTCTGACTCTTTGTGACCCCATGGACTGTAGCCCACCAGGCTCTTCTGTCCATGGAATTCTCCGGGCAAGAATACTGGAGTGGGTTCCCATTCCCTTCTCCAGGGGATCTTCCTGACCAAGGGATCAAACCCAGTTTCCTGCATTGCAGGCAGGTTCTTTACTGCCTGAGCCACCAGAGAAGTCTGAATATCCTGAGTGTTGTTTAGCCGCTCAGTTGTGTCCGACCCTTTGCGACCCCATGGACTGCAGCATGCCAGGCTTCCCTGTCTTTCACCATCTCCTGGAGTTTGCTCAGACTCATGTCCATTGGGTCAGTGATGCCATCCAACCATCTTATCCTCTGTCATCCCCTTCTCCTCTTGCCTTCAATCCTTCCCACCATCAGGGTTTCTTTTCTAATGAGTTGACTCTTCACATCAGGTGGCCAAAGTATTGGAGCTTCAGCTTTAGCATCAGTCCTTCCAATGAATATTCAGGGTTGATTTCCTTTAGGATTGACTGGTTTGATCTCCTTGCAGTCCAAGGGACTGTCAAGAGTCTTCTTCAGCATCACAGTTCAAAAGCATCAGTTTTCAGTTCTCGGGCTTCTTTATGGTCCACCTCTCACATCTGTACATGACTACTGGAAAAACCATAGCTTTGACTATGCAGACCTTTGTTGGCAAAGTAATGTCTCTACTTTTTTAATATGCTGTCTAGGTTTGTCATAGCTTTTCTTCCAAGGAACAATATCACCCCCTTAATCAGATGTAATCACAATGGCAGGAAACATTCACCAAGACAGTTACAATCAGAACAACTACAAGTATACGCAAACAACCCTAATTCTAGGAACAGAAAACCATTATGCACATATGTAGTAGCTCTGGACCTGGGAAGTCACAGGAAGGATCACAGATATGGTCAGTCTTGGATAGTCCTGGCCCGGAGGCACAAGCGAGGTCCAGAGCATGGATGGAGGCTTGGCTGACTGCTCACAGACAGGACAGGTCCCTCAGGCATGGAAGAACAGCAGGGACAAAGCCTCGGAGGCAGACAAACATGGATGCCATCTCAGACACAGAAACCAAACTGCCCTGGACCTTCCCTGCCTGATGCTATTGGGAGCTGATATTTCAGAGGAATGAGTCTTTTTATATTCTGGAGAATAACAAAGGAAACCTAGCACTTTCAGGTCCGCCTCTTGTTCCTGGCTCCCTGTCTTCATCCGACTCCCAGGAGGCCATCACGTTTACTCCAGCAGGTGTGGAGGCGTGGAGATTTCAGAGACAAGCGATTATGGGCGGCAGGCGCTTTTTGGAGGGGCAGGGGCCCAGGTGAGATGTGGTGGGGAGGAGTTTTGTCTGTGGTTATCAATGCTGTCGGCGCTCTTGCGTGTGTGAGCAGGCTCCTAGTAAGTAGGTGGTGGAGAGCTCTCAGACGAAAAGCCGCCGTGCTCAAGTGGCTTCTCGAAGGAGGCACCATCCCTGGCTTTGCTCAGTCTGGGAACAGTGTCCAGAAGTGATGTCAGGGCTCACTCAAACCACACGTCTGTCAACAGTGTGTGTGGAGGAGTCATCTCAATGACAACGTTAATAGAGGTGAGTTGAGCAGAATATAATGAGAAAGATCTAGAAAAGATGGCCAGACAGGAATATAAGCATGTTTAGTACTACTAACACATAATATGGTGGGATGTTACTAGTTTGTAATTCCTTCTCAGTTAGATAATCATCTCTGCTCTGGTTCAGTAAAGATTTCACGTTGCTCCTGGGTGTCTCTTGCTGTGTCCCGCAGTTCTGGTTTTAAAAGTCCTGACCTGGAGAGAATTTTCTGTCCCTACTTCTGCACTTGCTCAGAGGTCTTGAAGGGACTGCATCTTTGTCATTACCTTGCTGAGGAGCTGTGCATCCCTTGAGTACCCTCCACGGGGGACTGTGATTTGCCTTGTCCAGGACTGGACAGTGGCTTCTTTGCCTGGTAGTTTGATATTGCAACACCTCACACCTGAAGGCTCTGTGATCACTGAATGAATGTCTACACTCAAGTAAGCTGTTGATGGGAGTTTAAGCTTATACAACATTCCTCCTTTGGCAGACAGTGTCATTGTAGCAATTGTATTTATACTGGCTGTCTTCACTAGCATCCAACACACAAAGATTTTTGGTCCAGCCAGCCACTTCATTTCCAGTACCACCTGGATTGCAGGTCCACTGGGGTTTATCTGCGGACCAGCTTCTCAGAACCCCCCTTACATATCCTTAGATCATGGCCATGACTTGAAGTGAAATACACCAGAAGGGTATGGACGCTTCCGATTTTCTGGGACATTGGTCAAGTCTTTGATTTGCTAGGGATCCCCCAGTGATTCTTCTCTTTATACTGGTTCTATAGGTCTAAATTGTGCCCTTTGAACACTTAGATATCCTAAGGAACCAGAGAAACATTTATCCAGGACAGATGTTTTTACATGATTCTGAATGTCAGTGAGCTGGTAAATGCCCTTGGGGGTGAGGGCTGCCACTGAAGGTGTGCCTGGACTCTGTGAGGTCTTCTCAGGCATTTAAGGTTCTGTGGAGGGAGAAGAAAGCTTCTGTTTATGGCCAAGATCACCAAAGCCTCACCACTATCACTTGAGATCCATATCTATGCATTGGTGACATGACTAGGCGATGCATAACAAACACCTGGAACCACAAAACCTGAATGAAGCACCTGGGCTGCCTGTCTGTCTCTGGCACCCCTCCTCCTTCTCCTTGGGCTTCCCTAGTGGCTCAGTCAGTAAAGAATCCGCTTGCAATGCAGGAGAGTGCCTGCAATGCAGGAGGCCCTGGTTCAATCCCTGGGTCAGCAAGTTACCCTGGAGAAGGAAATGACAACCCACTCCAGTATCATTGCCTGGAAAATCTCATGGACAGAGGAGCCTGGAGGCCACCGTCCATAGGTTCACAAAAAGTCAGACACGACTCAGCAACTAAACCACCACCACCACCTCCCTCTTCTTGCAGCTGGCACAGAACAAGGCAAGGTAGGCAAGAGAGAAGCTCCATGATACTTGGAGATCCTGCTTTCTCTCTGAATCTCCTGTGATGATTTTGATCTCGTTCTCTTGGTTTCCAAGATGCTCCCTTGAGAAGTGCTCCAGACTATGCAACATTATTTATTATATTGATCACCCATAATATCCCCCAAAGGCTCAATGTAGAGGGAAGTGACTGGTCCTAATGGCCCAATTAGGTTGATTATCTTCTGGCTCCAGATGTAATGTTTATGCTGCAGACTTGGAAGCAAAGGAAAGGAGGCTGGTGTCAAGGAGCCAGGATGGGGCATCAGGAGGCCAGAGTGTGGTTCCAGTTCTGCTTCCAGCTCACTGTGTGAACTTTGGTAGAATTTTACTCTTCCTTGGTCTCCTAGTTCTAAAAACAACAAAGAACTTTTCCTGAGTCATGGTGCTGTAGGCTAAATGCATTAGATGGAGCATCTCACTGAAATCTCCCAATGAACCTGTGGATGACATGCTAGCCTCAGACCAAGTAAGAAAACAGGCTCAGAAATATTGCACGAGTTGTCTGAGTTCTAATGACTGGGAAACCAGGGACTGGGTCTGAACCCGAGATGTATGAGTTTAAAGCCAATCCTCTGAAGTCCTCTGCTCTCCACTCCTCAGCCATCCTGGGAGACCTGCTAATTAGTAAGAGAGGGTTCCTGCCAATCTTGATGCTATTAGAACAACTTCTGCTTCCTGGGTCAGGTCCATGGACACAGCAAAGGTCCAGCCCAGTGGGTGGAGACTCCTGTTAGGCTTACAGCATGCTGCTGGAGTTCAGAATCTACCGACATTTATATTATACTTCTGTTTATAGCCCCTTAATAAACATAATATTTATAGGTATAAACATTTTTACTATTTGGTAAGCCTGTCCCCCCCGCCCCCACAATCATGCCTCTTGCTATTCTGCCTTTTGTGTTCTGGCCTGCCAGGTGTGGACTGCCACCTTGGACCAGCCCCCCGAGAGCCTTGCCAGGGTGAAAACTGGTCCTGTTTGCAGTGGTGGCCACTTGACATAATGAGATGGGTGTTTATGGAATGTTCCTGGAGGCAGTGTGGAAGAAGTTTGGAATAGGGCAGGTAAACATGGGGAAGAAGACAGGAAATGTATTTGAGATTCATTTTGGAGGTAGAACCTCAAAGATTTAATTTTAATTTCATTTAACTTTGTTTCCTCTAATAGTTGCATATATTCTTTTTTCTTTTTTGATTTTTTAAAACTAATTTTTATTGGCATATAGTTTCTTTACAATGTTGTGTTAGTTTCTACTGTACAGCAAAGTAAATTAGCTCTGAAAGTGAAAGTGTTAGTTGCCCAGTCGTGTCCGACTGTTTGCGGTCCCATGGACTGTAGCCTGCCAGGCTCCTCTGTCCATGGAATTCTCCAGGCAAAAATGCTGCAGTGGGTTGTGATTCTTTTCTCCAGGGGATCTTCCTGATGCAGGGATCAAACCCGGTCTCCTGCATTGCAGGTAGATTTTTTTACCATCTGAGCCACCAGGGAAGCTCTGTATATACATATATCTCATCCCTTTTGGACTTCCTTCCTGTTCAGGTAACCACAGTGCATTAAATAGGGTTCCTTGTGCCATACAGTATGTTCTCATTAGTTATCTATTTTATGCTGCTGCGGCTGCTAAGTCCCTTCAGTCGTGTCCGGTTCTTTGCGATGGGTTGTAACCTGCCAGGCTTCTCTGTCTGTGGTATTCTCTAGGCAAGAATACTGGAGTGGATTGCCATGCCCTTCTCCAGATCTATTTTATACATAGTGTCTATTTATTTTTTACATTTTTAGGTATAATTTTAAAGGTTACTTTCCACTTACACTTATTACAAAATATTGGCTGTATTCCCTGTATTGTACAATACATCCTTGAGCTTATATTACCCCCAGTAGTTTGTATCTCTCACTCCCTGACCCCTATATTGCTCCCTCACTCCTTCCACTGGTACCTACTAGCTGAGAACCACAAAGGTTTTAGCTAGAAACTTAGTGACTGTCGGTTGCTTAGCTCCATGCAGGACCCCGCTAGTTGAGGATTTCACTTGACTTAGGCTTCTGGGAATTTGCATTTCCACTGTGGCCCCCTCTTTCCTTCTCTCCCATCCCATTTGCTGGCTTGAACGTTAGAAGCCCCATCCAGGGGCACCAGGCCTGGGGCCGTGTTTGTGTTGGAACTGCCGGTGTGCTCTGTGGTTGCCCTTGCTTTTTCTCCTGCTGCAGTATTAGCGCCTCTTGACTTTAGCATGCACGTCAATCCCCATAAAGGTGGCCTCTCAAACTGTGTGAGAATCCTGAGGACCCTGGCGACGGGGGGCCGCTGTGACTGGCGCAGATCTGGAGCCCAGGGCTCTGTGCGGGGAGAAGGCGGGCGTTCTGTCCCGGGGCCCGGGGATGGGGTGGGACCAAGGCTGCCAGGTGTGTTCTAATGATGGTTTTTGCTGAAGAATTTGGACTCCGCGCTCTACAATTTTCATCCTTTTTGTAAAATGGATGATAATTTGAGTCTGTCTTGACTGCCAGTTTTGCATTGCTAATATTGGTGGGAGGAGGAGCTTTGCCCAAGTTCTCTTAAAATATGAGAATTTCAGTCCAAAATATGTGAATTTTTTAATTGCAATCCTGGCAGCCCTGGCTGGGTTTTGTGTGTGGCATCTGTTCCTTCCTCCATGCTCCTCCTGCAGTTTCTGCCTTGCATCCCTTTTCCTTTCAAGCTTTTTCTTGGACTGGGGCTGCCCCTTGACTCTCATTCCTGCCCCCCAGCAGCCCAGTAGTCCCGACCCAGCTCTGCCTGCCGCCCCAGGCGGAATCAGCAGCTAGTGCACCGCTGTTTCCTTTACAGATGCTATTTTCCAGGGGCTCTTAACCAAGTTACGTGCATTTGTTTGGGCTTGGAACCTGGCATCCTGGGCTGGGTCTCGGCCCTTGCACAGCCTCGTGGTTGTGTGTGAAATCTCATTACTGTCATTCCGGCCGTTTTCCTGGTTGAGAAACTAGGCCGTGGATGCATTCAAATGCCATTTATTTGCCGTGTTTGCATTGCAGGGGCAGCAACTGTTAAAGAAACACCCTCTTCTCTGATCCTGCCCACCCTACTTGTGATCAAACACAGAATGTGCTGGTGGCATCAGGAAGCCTGAAAATGTATGGTTTTCCCAGGCTCCTTAGCTTTACCCAGCAACGTGGTCTGACATTTAAAATTAATCTACACGGTAAAGTTATTAACGTTCAACTGTTAGCACTGGAATATCCACAGTGACCTCTCTTCCCACGCTGGGGTTTGTTTGATAAGGATTCTCAGGCAATGTCAGAGCTATAGCAACACAGTCGTACCTGTTCTTTATTACTTTGGAGACTGGGCCTCGTCTTGGGAGATCTCCAGGCACTCTGTAGGAGTGCTCTGGTTTCTCCAGGTGAGAGCTGGGGGAGCCAGGAGCCAGCTCTCGCAAATGCCAAACAGGCATCTCCTACCCGGAGAGACAATGGAGACCCAGAGAGAGGACAACTGGGTTTTTAATAGCTGCTGGGGGACCACTGTTCAGGGGCTGAAGGGGAGTCACAGGTTCCCTTGGTTGGTAGGCATGAACTCACACTCACCCACACATTTCAGTGTCCAGGTAGGTGAGCTATTGCACATTGTGGCTACTGACCATCAGCTGGCCAATGTCTACCCACAGTGATGGAGGAAAGACAGGTCCACCTGGCTCTGCCTGTCCCCAGCATGGCTTCTTGTACACACGTGTCAGCTTCTGGGTGACTTATTATTTACTTTTCATGGTTTCCTTTGCTGTGCAAAAGTCTGTCAGTTTGATTCAGTCCCATTGTTTATTTATTGATTTTTAAAATGAATTCTTATTGGAGTATAGTTGCTATAGAATGTTGTGTTAATTTCCATTGTACAGCAAAGTCAACCAGCCCCCCCCCCCCCCCCCCCCACACACACATATCCCCTCCCTTTTGGACTTCCTTCCCATAAGAGTGACTTCTTATTGATGGAGTCATAGGACAGACTTAGGGAAGATGTTCACTAACTTCACTGGCAGGCAAGATGGTCCAGGCAGGAAAGGCATTCCAGAAGGTGGAACAGCATGAAGAAAGACATGGCGGCAAAACAGTAGAGGAAATAAATAGCAAGGAAATGATTTAGCTAGGTCCTGGGTATCTGGGAGCAATTACTGGATGTGGGTGGAGAGTTTTGCAAGAACCACTTCATGGAGAACCTTAGCAGTATAAGATGGTAGCATCTTTGTTGCACTCAGAGTAGGCAGAGGTCCTGGCCACAAATGCACTTTCTGAGGATTAATATGATGGTGGATTGGAGGATGGATGGAGGGGGCACTGGAACCATCTATGTCCTGGTGACATTCTTGCCTTGAGCTTTCTCCTTTCTTAGTCTTTGAACTCCTCTGCCTGCTGTTTTTCCCCTTTTTCTATCACTCAAACTCCTTGTCCCCTTCACCTGTTTAGCCTGCCCCTTATGAATCAGTGCTCTCCAGGATTCTGCCCTCTGATTGAAATGAAGCAAAGTGAAAGTTGTTCAGTTCTGTCTGACTCTTTGTGACCCCTGGACTGTCCATGGAATTCTCCAGGCCAGAATACTTGAGTGGGTAGCCTTTCCCTTATCCAGGGGATCTTCCCAACCCAGGTATCGAACCCAGGTCTCCCACACTGGAGGTGAGATGATCTTTACCAGCTGAGCCACAGGGAAGCCCGCCCTCTGATTAATCATGTTCTTATTCTGCACACTCTCCCTGGCAATCTCATCCACTTTCACAGCCACAGTGACCATCTGTGTGCTGTTGACATGCAGCACGCCATCTCCTGCCCAGACTTTGCTCTGAGTGCACCAGTTTGGGTACCCAGCTGTGCATTTACCTGGCCCACTTTCTTGTGGAACCTCACTGACAGGGATGCAGGATCCACACCTATAAGCCACCCTGGATGAATCAGTATTTTACTTTATGACAAACCTACTCCGGTTTTAGAAGATGCCCCATCTTTGCTCCTCTCGTGATGTATCCAGCTTGCATGAATTTCCCCCTTCTTTGTGGATCCTTAAACTTGATAACATTGCTTGCATTTCTACCACCATCCCTCTGTTCATCCCTCATCTCTCCCTTACATGCTATCCTTTCTTTTATCTCTGCCTGGAGACATCATTTGCCTTTGCTGCTCTGGTGACACCTGTAGCTTCTTGGTGCTGGGAGATATGTGTCCAGAGCCAGATACAGATATGTATCCCAGAGGAGGGTAGAGGTGGTGAGTGGTCCAGATCTCTCACACCAACCCCCTCCCTAGATCCTTTCTAGGAGCAGAATTCACAAAGTGCTAGGTGTTGTATCAATGTTCCAAAGATGGCGACTCCCTTACAGCAGAATCGAGGTAGGCTCCTGAAGATCTGGAGCTGAGTCCTTGTGATCTTAACTGAGCCCAGAGCCTGAGCACTGGTGTTCTCTCAGGGCAGATCCAGTGAATACCTCTTTTCTTCCCATCTTTCCTTCCTCCTCCCACTACAAATCCACATCATTATTGTGGGATGAATATCGTTTACCAGTTTCACAATGAAGGTTCGGGGAGACTGGGAAGTCTCTGTATTTTTACAGTTGATGACTGTCTGCCTGTGTGTTGGTATGTGAGCACGTTTGTGTGTGTGCATGTGTGTGTCCATCTGTGTGTGTGTGAAGGATGCAGGGTAGAAAAGAGGCGCTTTAGGGATGAGAGGAGCACAGCTGCCGCCTTGAACCACAGCAATCTTCACCCTCCAGTTTGTCTTTCTCCTTCAGACACATCCTAGCCCTCAGTTTGGGTCTGCATTTCTGGTCTGTGATCCTGACTCAGCTGTGAGTGCTGGGCTGCCATGGGGAAGAAGGTTGCTTTGGGAGGGGGCAGACACTTCTTCTCTCCCTTCCCACCAAGTCTGTCTTTGTTTACAAACATGCTTTGCTTCTGAGTAGTGACAGGCTGTAAGCATTCTCCAGGCGAGGAAAAGTGATTTCCTTGACCCTCCTCCCTCCGTCAGTACTGAGCCATATAAATGGCAACCCCTCCCCTTTAAAAAAAAAAGCATGCACATATGAGAAAACATTCCTATCCATTTTCATGCTACTCTGGAAAATGTTCAATCAAAATAGCTTTAGGGCTTTAATACTTAAGGCCTAAGATTTCTCTTATAGGGCTGTGACTGAAGAGTGAAAAATCCCATTTGGTATGAAGATAAAATTATTCATGTTATTATATAAAATATATAACACTCAAGAGATATATTCATGTATGTACTTACATAGAAACACACAAAAAGGCAGTGAGATCCAGAATCTACATTTTGTCAGCCATCAGTGGGCTCCATGAGGGTCTCAGGCGTGTGACTTGGAGAAAGCCTGGGTTTCCATTTAGACACTGTCACCAATCTGGTGATGGGTTCAATTCTGAAGTCTCCGTGCTTGTTATTTAGGTGGTTATGGCTGGCTGGGGAATATGGGAAACCTTGTGAATCCATGCATTCGTAACCTGACATAAAGATGTGTTAATTAGTCATTTAATATGACTCCGGTTCTTTCCCAAGGAAAAAAAAATCCACAAACATAGCAAGTAATTGCTATTAATCTTAATTATTATAATAACCTTCCTATAAACAATAGCTCTCTGGCTACCCTGTCACGTGTTTATTTCATTACTGACAAGAGAGATCTTTAAACTCTCATGATAAATTAATGCTTTTACCATTAGCTTCAGTATGTTGACCATGGGGAAAAAAAGATGGCTCAGTTTACAAAGCTGTGGAAACAATGTTTCTGCTCCAGCTCTTTCATTCTGGATTTCTCGTCTTAGTATAATTTTTGATTTTTCATCTCCTTTCTCCAGTCCTCTTCCCAATTTTGATTTTCTCTGTTTAAATGAGTTTTGTTTCCTCCTTGCCCAGAGTGAACGCATATGTCTGTTTTGTAACAATGTTTACAAGAATCCTCAAAGGATTTAGTGATTGGTCTCAATGATACAAGTGCCTGTTGTTGATGGATTCTTTTTCTTTTCTCTGCCTCCGGCCACAGTAGGTCATGCTTAGCCTTGTCTAAAATAACTAGGCAGATGTGTTTATCTGGCATCTCCAGCTTTTTTGTGAGCAAACAGAGAGGTTAAGATACTTGCCCTGAGACACCCAGTGAATGAGTTATAGAAACAAGACTAGAATGTACCTATGAGTGTGTTGCTGAATGCTGAATCCCAAAATATCACCATGACAACCTGTAGACAAGCAAAGTGGAGTTTATTGCCTACCATAAGAGAGACTCAGCTTGACAGAGTCTAGTTGGGTCTCACTGGGGCAAGAGCAAAGAATGTTTACTGAGAATTTCAAGTCTGGTTTAAGGTGGATCTTTCAATGCAGAAGCTTGGTGAGAAGCAGGTAAGAATCATGCTTCGGTGGTTTAGGATTGATGAACACACCAAGGTGAGGAGTTTGAGAGATGAGTTCAAAGGGTCTTGGGGGATAAACTGCCATTTGATGCTTTCTGGTCAAGAGTTGAATCTTTCAGAAAGTTCCTGGTTTAAACAACTTTTACCTACCTGAGCAAGATTCTCCTGGAGAAGTGAAGTCATGTTAATGTGGATGGAATCTTGTGGATGGTTTGATTCTTAGCATGCGTGCATCTAGTTATTTATGCAGTAGTTAGTTTTTATTCATCTTTAGATATTTATGGGTTTTGTACTTGCATCACCATAGGCTACAATAGGTTTCATAGTAGCTGTCAGCATAACAGTGCACTCCCCTCCCCCACCTGAAAGTTACCAAACACTTTGAAACAGAAACAAATTTCAGCCCCCCTTGACCTTGAACTGTAAAGTCAAATTTGACTTTCACAGAAATACTTCTGTGTGTGAATGAAAGCTGGAGTTACCCAAGCTGAAACTACTTGAGATCCTGTCTTTGGACTTGGAGAAACTCACAAGGGATGCTTATACTGAAGGATGTTGTGTGTGAATATTTCCAACTTTTGAACCAGCATGCCCTGGCACCTTAGAAAGGGAATTATGGATCCTTATAGGTGAGTAGGGGCTTCCCTGGTGGCTCAGTGGTAAAAGAATCTGTCTGCAACGCAGGAGATGTCAGGAAGATCTCCTGGAAGAGGGCATGGTCACCCACTCCAATATTCTTGCCTGGAGGATTCCATGGACATAGAAACCTGGTGGGCTACAGTCCATGGGGTCGCAAAGTCGGACACGACCGAATCAACTGAGCAGACGTGCATAGATGAGTAGCCAGAATATTGAGCAGCGCATAAAATGAGCTTCTGTAACAACCCACTCAGAATGGAATGTTGAGCTGAATGGAATGGTGACAAAGCGTAGAGACGATAGAATAGATGATAGAATACAGTGAAGAATGATAGCATCAGGACTCATCTGTGCCGCAGGGCTATCACATTTTCACTGCAAACTGCAAGTGCTTTGCCTCCTTTACATGGAAAAGAGGAACTAAATTGATCTACTTAGGCAGTGACACAGTGCCGAAGTGAGTAGAGTGAGAATTTGTACAGAATGTAGTCTCTTCAAGTGCACTGGCAAAAATTCCAACATTTGAAAGTGTGCCATAAATGGAGAAGTTAGAGAATATTGCTTCAAATATTCTGCTAATATATTAGTTAGGCTAACTCTAGCTTTTGACATATACTGTTGAAATGTCAAAAGCTTAACACAAGAAAAGCTTGTTTCCTCCCTCCTGTAGCAGTCTACGTTGAATGTTCCTGGTTGGCAGGTGATGTTTCTCCAAATGATGCTTCAGGGATCCAGATATTTTCCATCTTTAGACTCCACTGTGGTCTAAGATCGCAGAGTCTTCTGCTTCCAGCTCCAGAAAAGGAAAGAAGAGTGAAGGTGAAACCCGCCCCCAACTTGAAAGTGATATACCTCTCTTCCACGCACATTCTTTTGGAAGAATGGGAACACATCTAAATGCAAGGCAGGAGCTGAGAAATGCAGCCCCTGACTCCACAGCACCCTCCCAGAGACAGGTCCACATACCAGGGAATGGGGTGGGGGAGAGGGGGTATGGGGGAGGCGGGTTGGGGTGGGCAGTATGAGTAACTGTCATTGCCACTGACTGTGCCTGGATACCAAAAGCCTGTGCAAAGCCTCATTCTCACATTTCAACTGTTCTCACTGGTCCCCAAAGTTAAATCCATGCACCCAGCTCAAATTCCTGGAATTTAAACCATCAGGAGTGTATATGGCTTATTGTGACCTAAACAAAAAGACATGCCATCTGCCCCCTCCTTCTGCCTACTCATGTGCGGGGTGGGGCAGCATAATAACCTCTTGCGTTCACAAGAGGGAGGAATGGAAGACACAGCAGACACTGGTCCCTGGTGAGAATTCCTGCCCAGCTGTGGGGAGGTCTCTTGATGAGCCCCAGTTCTGCTCCTGTGGCTTGTCTGCTCTTCCCATGGTTGCTAGCTCTGTTCCCTGGAAGCTATGTCCCTGTCTACCATCCTTTACCTGAACACATCTGAAGTGGGCACTCGGAGAGTGTTCCCTCCTTGCTTGCTTCTTCCTGGTGCAAGATGAAAGGGCTTGAAGATTATTTATTAAACACAAGCTTTTTGTAAAAGTCCAGGATTACATTGATAGTTCCTTTGACAATACAGTCTTGTCAAAAACTTGATAGACTTCTGACTGACTTGCTTTTTACAGTCGCATGTGTCAACACCATAACTTCACCAAAATTCTTTCTTAGATATAATTATTAAGCCATCCATATTAATTTTCTTAGTTTTTTTCATCCATCAGTCTCAGCATGATGGCAGCTATCTTGAGACCATCTCAATCAATAGGCTTGGGTGGGAATCCTTAATTTACTCTTTGCTACAGGATTGAGTCCTCCTGTTTAACTGAGAAATGCTAATGAGTTTAGTAGCCCAATGAATTTTCCCATCTTCTCTCTTACACTTTGAGGGTGTAGTATGTGGGCCCTTTTATCAAGCTTCTCTGTATTCCTTTTCATTTTTCACTTGTAAACCAGCCCGTATTTCTCCTGAGTGCATATCTTTTTGTTATACCTTGTAAAATGCAGGGAGGAATAACCAATACATAGTAACATTCTTTCTCTTTGCAGCCACTTCCTCGAAACCATAGCTTAGTAGGTACTTGGTCTGCTTCCCAAGAAATGGCAGGTGACAGTTTTGAATGTTTTGCCATTGCGTATCGTGGGTCTCCATCTTTCATCTTTTCAGCCTCTGATCTCTACAGCTTTACCATCCGCTGCCCCACCATTAAGAGGACAGCACATACAGCTCTTTATATTTCTTTGTTTTTGCGGCATGCTTGTTCTGCTGTCTGACTCAGTGCCAGCTCGGTTGGCTTTCTCCATGACCACTCCCCGACCACTCTGGACCACACTCCTCTCTCCCTCCCGTGGCTCCTCTATCTGAACCCATGTTTCTGGGCTCACTGTGATCTTTCAAATGCTCTTGGCATTTTTGTGATGAGTTACATTTGATTATTAGCCACAAATTATGGGTAATTTTTCAATTGATTTTTGCTGCTTACAAAGTGTGTTGTTAATTAACGCTATAGCCAAGCTATTGCATTGTGAAAATAAGGGTGAACAAAGACTCTGAATGTGAATGGTTCACGACTGCCCAATTCTGACTGGTTGAATTTCCATGGAGATTGATTGATTTTAACATCAGTTGGAGAGACACGTTCATAAAGGGGCAAGTTATAGCAACCATTCTTCTGGTGAAATCAAGGGGGCACATTATCTTTGTTAAGTAAGACAAAATAATGTTAATTTTTTTCTAGGTAAATTATTGAGCATGTCCACCTCAAGAGAGAATGCCACCGAACATAAAATAAAATGTTGATATTGTGTGTTTTTTGTGGACCTCCTTTTGGTTAATTACATATAGCGAAGGTTTTGATGTTTTCATATATGTCACCAGGCTGTGCCTTAGCTCCTTCAAAACTTGTATTCCTCTTGTAACTGAATGTCGCTTCCCTTTGGTCAGCCTTTCTCCTTTTCCCACCCCACAGCCTCTGGCAACCAGGACTCTGCTTTGTGCTTCTGTGGGTTCACTTCTCAGTGTTCTTATTTTATAGTCAAGCCAGTGAAAGGCTGTTGCTGAAACATGAAAGATGCCAGGATTCTTGGCCTCCGGAGGAGAAGAATTCAGTCTGGGGCCAGTGATGAGGCTTGATTGCTCAGAGCTTCTGTGTAATAAAGTTTTATTAAAGTATAGAGATGGAGAAAGCTTCTGACATAGATATCAGAAGGGGGCAGAAAGTGTGCCCCCCTGCTAGTCTTTAGCTACTAGCAGTCTGCTAATTAGAGAAAGGAAATGCCTCAAAACTCAGAGAATGACACCAGGCCCCTCACCCACAACGTGCATTGAGATAACATTGGCACCAGGTGAGTCATCCTGGGCCAAAAAGCAATTGACATAAATCTCCAAGAAAGATAGATTTCCAAACAAATATGTAGTTTCATTAACATAGATTAGGAGAACAATGTATGAGTAAAACAGACTGGTTTGTCAAGTCTGTTCTGAGCCTTTAGGCAGAACCCACTTGAAGACAGAGTCTAAATACATAGTACATTAACATAGATTAAAACAAACATTTCCATAAGAAAAATGCATTGGTTAGCTCAAGGTTTGAGAAAAGTTCAGGTAGCCAGGTGTCATTATGGCAACACATAATTTTAAGAAACCTCTTTTTAAATTTATATAGAGAAGGGGAAAAAATCTAACACTTGTTGTTTCCTCCTGCCTCTTAGTTCAGTTCAGTTCAGTCACTCAGTCGTGTCCGACTCTTTGCGACCCCATGAGTCACAGCACTCCAGGCCTCCCTGTTCATCACCATCTCCCGGAGTTCACTCAGACTCGCGTCCATTGAGTCCGTGATGCCATCCAGCCATCTCATCCTCTGTCGTCCCCTTCTCCTCCTGCCCCCAATCCCTCTCAGCATCAGAGTCTTTTCCAATGAGTCAACTCTTCACATGAGGTGGCCAAAGTATTGGAGTTTCAGCTTTAGCATCATTCCTTCTGAAGAAATCCCAGGGCTGATCTCCTTCAGAATGGACTGGTTGGATCTCCTTGCAGTCCAAGGGACTCTCAAGAGTCTTCTCCAACACCACAGTTCAAAAGCATCAATTCTTCGGCACTCAGCCTTCTTCAGAGTCCAACTCTCACATCCATACATGACCACAGGAAAAACCATAGCCTTGACTAGATGGACCTTAGTCGGCAAAGTAATGTCTCTGCTTTTGAATATGCTATCTGGGTTGGTCATAACTTTTCTTCTAAGGAGTAAGCGTCTTTTAATTTCATGACTGCAGTCACCATCTGCAGTGATTTTGGAGCCCCAATAAATAAAGTCTGACACTGTTTCCACTGTTTCCCCATCTATTTGCATGAAGTGATGGGACCAGATGCCATGATCTTCGTTTTCTGAATATTGATCTTTAAGCCAACTTTTTCACTCTCCTCTTTCACTTTCATCAAGAGGCTTTTTAGCTCCTCTTCACCTTCTGCCATAAGGGCGGTGTCATCTGCATATCTGAGGTTATTCATATTTCTCCCAGCAATCTTGATTCCAGCTTGTGTTTCTTTCAGTGCAACGTTTCTCATGATGTACTCTGCATAGAAGTTAAATAAGCAGGGCGACAATATACAGCCTTGACGTTCTCCTTTTCCTATTTGGAACCAGTCTGTTGTTCCATGTCCAGTTCTAACTGTTGCTTCCTGACCTGCATACAGATTTCTCAAGAGGCAGGTTAGGTGGTCTGGTATTCCCATCTTTTTCAGAATTTTCCACAGTTTATTGTGATCCACTTGCAGCCTATTTCCTCCCTTTGGAGACCCCTAGCCTTCCCTCTCACCAGGAGGGTGTTTAGGGAAGTCTAGCTTTATGGCCAGAGAAGGCAATGGCACCCCACTCCAGTACTCTTGCCTGGAAAATCCCATGGATGGAGGAGCTTGGTGGGCTGCAGTACATGGGGTCGCTACGAGTCTGACACGACTGTGTGACTTCACTTTCACTTTTCACTTTAATGCATTGGAGAAGGAAATGGCAACCCACTCCAGTGTTCTTGCCTGGAGAATCCCAGGGATGGCAGAGCCTGATGGGCTGCCATCTATGGGGTCGCACAGAGTTGGACACGACCAAAGTGATTTAGCAGCAGCAGCAGCTTTATGGCAGAACTTCATATGTTCTTGGAATCCTCCTTGATATAGCCAGCCAATGTCCAGAGTCAGCTGAGATGGAATTTTTGTTGGTAACTAAAATTATGGAAAACCACACGCAGTTGTGGATGTGACTGGTGATGAAAGTAAAGTCTGTAAAAAAAGTGAAGTACAGTCTGATGCTGTAAAGAACAATATTGCATAGGAACCTGGAATGTTAGGTCCATGAATCAAGGCAAATTGGAAGTGGTTACACAGGAGATGGCAAGAGTGAACATCAACATTTTAGTAATCAGGGAAATAAAATGGACTGGAATAGGCAATTTTAACTCAGCTGACCATTATATCTACTACTGTGGGCAAGAATCCCTTTGAAGAAATGGAGCAGCCATCATAGTCAATAAAAGAGTCCAAAATGCAGTTCTTGGGTGCAATCTCAAAGACTACAGAATGATGTCTGTTTGTTTCCAAGGCAAACCATTCAATATCACAGTAATCTAAGTCTATGCCCCAACCAGTAATGCTGAAGAAGCTGAAGTTGAACAGTTCTATGAAGGCCTACAAAACCTTCCAGAACTAATACTCAAAAAAGTATGTCCTTTTCATTTGATTCATTATATGGAAGCAAAAATAAGAAGTCAAGAGATACCTGTAGTAACAGGCAAATTTGGCCTTGGAGTACAGAATGAAGCAGGGCAAAGGCTAACAGAGTTTTGCCAAGAAAATATACTGGTGATAGCAAACACCCTCTTCTAACAACACAAGAGAAGATTCTACACATGGACATCACCAGATGGTCAGTACCAAAATCAGATTGATTATAATTCTTTACAGCCAAAGATGGAGAAGCTCTATACAGTCAGCAGAAACAAGACTGGGAGCTGACTGTGGTTCAGATCATGAACTCCTTATTGCCAAATTCAGACTTGAATTGAAGAAAGTAGGGAAAACCACTAGACCATTCAGGTATGACCTAAATCATATCCCTTATGATTATACAGTGGAAGTGAGAAATAGATTTAAGGGACTGGACCTGATAGAGTGGCTGAAGAACTATGGACAGAAGTTCGTGACATTGTACAGGAGACAGGGATTAAGACCATCCCCAAGAAAAAGAAATGCAAAAAGGCAAAATGTCTGAGGAGGCCTTACAACTAGCTGAGAAAAGGAGAGAAGTGAAAGGCAAAGGAGAAAAGGAAAGATATACCCATTTGAATGCAGAGTTCCAAAGAATAGCAAGGAGAAATAAGAAAGCCTTTCTCAGTGATCAGTGGAAAGAAATAGAGGGAAACAATAGAATGGGAAATACTAGAGATCGCTTCAAGAAAATTTGAGATACCAAGGGAACATTTCACACAAAGACGGGCACAATAAAGGACAGAAATGGTATGGACCTAACAGAAGCTGAAGATATTAAGAGGAAGTGGCAAGAATACACAGAGGAACTGTACACAAAAGAAATTCATGACCCAGATAATCACGATGGTGTGATCACTCACCTAGAGCCAGACATCCTGGAATGCGAAGTCAAGTGGGCCTTTGGAAGCATCACTATGAACAAAGCTAGTGGAGATGATGCGATTCCAGTTGAGCTTTTTCAAATCCTAAAAGATAATGCTATGAAAATGCTACACTCAATATGCCAGCAAATTTGGAAAACTCAGCAGTTGCCACAGGACTGGAAAAGGTCAGTTTTCATTCCAGTCCCAAAGAGAGGCAATGCCAAAGAATGTTCATACTATCACACAATTGCCCTCATTTCACATGCTAGCAAAGTAATGCTCAAAATTCTCCAAGCCAGGCTTCAACAGTACGTGAACTGTAAACTTCCAGATGTTCAAGCTGGATTTAGAAAAGGCAGAGGAACCAGAGATCAAATTTCCAACATCTGTTGGATCATTGAAAAAGCAGGAGAATTCCAGAAAAACATCTACTTCTGCTTTATTGACTACACCAAAGCCTTTGATTGTGTGGATCTCAACAAACTGTGGAAAATTGTTAAAGAGATGGGAATGTCAGACCACCTGACCTGCCTCCTGAGAAATCTGTATGCAGATCAAGAAGCAACAGTTAGAACTGGACATGGAACAACGGACTGGTTCAAAAAAGGGAAAGGAGTATGTCAAGGCTGTATGTTGTCACCGTCCTTATTTAACTTATATTTAGAATACATCATGCAAAATGCCATGCTGGATGAAGCACAAGTTGGAATCAAGATTGCCGGGAGAAATATCAATAACCTCAGATATGCAGATGACACCACCATTATGGCAGAAAGTGAAGAACTAAACAGCCTCTTGATGAAAGTGAAAGAAAAGAGTGAAAAAGCTGGCTTAACACTCAATACTCAGAAAACTAAGATCATGGCATCTGGTCCCATCACTTCATGGCAAATAGATGGGGAAACAATGGAAACAGTTAGAGACTTTAAAAAGCAGAGACATTACTTTGTTAACACAGGTCTGTCTAGTCAAAGCTATGGTTTTTCCAGTAGTCATGTGTAGATGTGAGAGTTGGATTATAAAGAAAGCTGGATACCAAAGAATTGATGCTTTTGAACTCTAGTGTTGAAGAAGACTCTTGAGAGTCCCTTGGACTGCAGGAGATCCAACCAGTCCATCCTAAAGGAAATCAGTCCTTAATATTCATTGGAAGGACTGATACTGAAGCTGAAACTCCAATACTTTGGCCACCTGATGCGAAGAATTGACTCATTGGAAAAGACCCTGATGCTGGGAAAGTTTGAAGGTGGAAGGAGAAGGGGACAACAGATGGCTAGATGGCATTACCAACTTGATGGACATGAGTTTGAGTAAACTCAGAGCTGGTGATGAACAGGGAAGCCTGGCATGCTGCAATGCTTGGGGTTGCAAAGAGACATGACTGAGAGACTGAACTGAGCTGAACATTATGGAAAGATGGGAAAGTCTGTATCGGTCAGGATAGGCTGTGCTATGCTATGGTGATGACCAGCCCTTAACTGTCAGTGACTTGACCTAAAACAGGTTTATTTTTCTCTCATGTCAGTATCTGATATGGGTTGAGAGGCAATGACTGAAGCATCCAGACTTCTTCCGTCTTCCCATGTTGCCATTTTAATCCATAGCCTCCACGGTTGCCATGGAAGGGCAAGAGACAGTGTGCATAATTGTTCAGGATTTTTATGGTCATGTCTGAAAATCCAATATGTAATATCTGCCCCCAGTCCACATTGCCTGGCCCCAGGGTGATTGCAAGGAAGTCTGGGAAGTATAGTTTTCCCATGGATCTAGGAAGGAGAAATGAGATTAATGAACATTTAGCCAATTTCTCCTTTGCAATCATGATGATTTCTGCTTTTCATGTGATGTGGGGAGAGAGGGGCAAGGTGGAAGGAACAGAAAGAGAGGAAAGTGTGTGTCAAAAGTGCAGTCCACTGGCCTGTGGGAGTAATTGGATGCCGAGTGTGATGAAGAGAGAGGAAGTTTTTTTGCCAAGCTCCAGGGAAGAAAGGAGAGAACTGTTTTTTTCTGGAGTGGAAAGGAGATCAAAATGTCTATTGTATATAAATCCTTGCTTATGTCTCTCCTTTGACCCCATTTCTATTTTTTTTTCACATTGTGAGAAATTGGGGTTTCACACACTGACATTTTGAGCCTGCCAAATGGTGTTCTCAAGTCTGTGAGAATGTAGAGATAGGTTCTAAGGGTTTGCTGGTCTTGTTTTACCTGTAGCATGTGTAGGGTTAAGATTTCCCCCTTCTTTTGGGTAAATTAGTGCCGCCGTGCACTATCCAAACTCCATTTTGTTTGTTTTTTTTTTAGAAGGTCCAGTCATGGTGTAAGGCCATCTTTGCTGAGCTTGTGTTTTCTCATATCATTGCACTATTGAATCAGCATTCACTGACCAAGTCCTCCTATGACTGAGAATGGAAAAACCTTTTCTTCTTGATACTATGAATTAATGGTTAATAAAAGTCATCCTTGACTATTTATTTTCCAAAGTGAGTGCATTGCGGCTGCTTGCACGGAGCACTCTGCAACGAAAACAGGGCTATTTGGTTATCAGTTGGTAAACTTGAGTCTTTCCGGTAACTGAAGATATTTGGCTAATAAACACAGGAAACCACACCGCATAGGGAATTCCCTGACTGACTAGTGGTTACAACTCAGCGCTTTCACTGCAGTGGCCCAGGTCACTGGTTGGGGAACTAAGATTTCACTTACCATGCTGTGGCAAAAAAACCCAGACCCCAAAGCCAACCAACCAAAGAAAAAACAAAACCACAGTGAGATATCACGTCAAACACCCCAGGGCAGCTATTATAAAAACATGTGTTGGTGAGGGTGTGGAGAAATTGATACCCTCGTGATGGAAATTAAAACGATATCTACAAAGGAGGGCTTCCCAGGTGGCGCTAGTGGTAAAGAACCCACCTGCCAATGCAGGAGACGGAAGAGACATGGGTTTGATCCCTGAGTCGGGAAGATCCCCTGGAGGAGGAAATGGCAACCCACTCCAGTATTCTTGCCTGGAGAGTCCCATGGACAGAGGAGCCTGGCAGGCTACAGTCCACAGAGTGGCAAAGAGTTGGACACGACTGAAGTGACTTAGCACGCTAGAAAGAGGAACGGTCTGAAATATGGTTCACCACCAATGAAATTTGAATACATTATGCTCAGTGAAATAAACTAGTCACAAAAGGAAAAATACGCTATGATTTCTACTAATGTGAGATATCTAGAGTTATCAGATTAACAGAGTCAGAAAGGAGAATGGTGGTTGCCAGGGGCTGGGGGAGGAGGAAATGGGGGCTTTGTGTTAACTAAGTACAGTGTTTCAGTTTGACAAGATGAAAATTGTTCTGGAGATAGATGGACTGCATGGTGATGACTCCGCAGCAGTGTAAATGTAGTTAATGCCACTGAACTATGTACTTAAAAATAACCAAACTTGTACATTTCATGTTTTATGTATTTTACCACAATTAAATAATTGTACTTATTTTCCATCATCTAACATTTATGGAGCCAGAGGGAGGTGGGTTCTGGGTGACCGTGGCCCTGAGTGAAGACCTAGTGCAGCTGTAATCCATTTTCAGTTGGCACCCACATATCAAGATACCAGCCTATAAACAGGGCTTGGCTTTGTTCTGCCTCCATCAGCAGGTCATAAGGGATGGATGTGGGCTGACGGAGAGGTGCCCATTGCAACAGTAGTGGGTGACAGGATTTGAGTTCATGCAGCTTACTGGGGCCTTATGTCTCTGCTTGTGCCCTGTCCCAGATGTACCACTTTGATCTTATTGCTGCTGGGCCCACCTGACCTTGTGACCTGATGAGTCTGACAAGAACCAGTCTATGGTGAGTGGTTCTGCTCACATGGTCTTCTGATGCCTCAGGATCAGATTTTGTCTCTGCCAGGGCCCAGTATTCTTCCAGAAGCTCCTTTCTTGAGTGGTGTATAGTTCCCCACTGTAGATGGAGTAGCCTTGCTCCAGAACTGCAGGCACTGCACTGGAATTTCCCTGTTGCAGTGTGTAGTAACATCCCATAGTGTCTTTTCCCTCCTGTCTAACAATCACGATATATGAAGGTACCTATCAGGACAAAGAGGTAAAAGACATGGGAGTGCTGTCTCTTGACATCAGGACTAGCAGATCAGCAGAGACGGAGAAGGAGATTTCTATCTCCTTTTTAAGTGTTAGTTCTATAGTGTGTTTTATTTAGACCATGTGCATGTATTATTTGGATACAAACAAGCATAATTAAAAGTAAATATTATAATCACTTTTCTTTATGATCTAGACATTCATTTATTCATGTGTTCAGGTCCAGCCTTTATTCATTTATTCAGTCATTCAATAAATACTTCTTCAGCTCTTTCCTCCTCTGAGGCAGAAATTGGGCTGGGGCTGGGGAATGGGGGGAAGGCAAAGGACTGTGGTCTCTTGCCTTCATGGAGGTTGAGGCTTAACTGCAGAACAGACAACCCAGGATGCTCAGTGCTAAGAATAGAGCAAGTGGCTCTGGGCAGTTTTCCCTTGGTGCCTTCTGGAAGAGTACCACATCCCCAGTCTTCATTCAGTTCTGTTCAGTTCAGTTACTCAGTTGTGTCCAACTGTTTGTGACCCCATGGACTGTAGCACACCAGGCCTCCATGTCCATCACCAACTCCTGTAGTTTTCTCAAACTCATGTCCATCATGTCAGTAATGCCATCCAACAATCTCATCCTCTGTCATCCCCTTCTCCTCCTTCCCTCAATCTTTCCAGCATCAGGGTCTTTTCAAATGAGTCAGTACTTTGCATCAGGTGGCCAAAGTATTGGAGTTTCAGCTTCAGCATCAGTCCTTCCAATGAATATACAGGACTGATTTCCTTTAGGATGGACTGGTTGGATCTCCTGCAGTCCAAGGGACTCTCAAGAGTCTTCTCCAACACTACAGTTCAAAAGCATCAATTCTTCCACACTCAGCTTTCTTTATAGTCCAACTCTCAGATCCATACATGACTACTGGAAAAAACCATAGCTTTGACTACATGGACCTTTGTTGGCAAAGTAATGTTTCTGTATTTTAATATGCTGTCTAGGTTGGTCATAACTTTTCTTCCCAGGAACAAGTGTGTTTTAATTTCATGGCTGCAGTCACCATCTGCAGTGATTTTGGAGCCCCCCCAAATAAAGTCTGTCACCATTTCCATTGTTTCCCCATCTGTTTGCCATGAAATGATGGGACCAGATGCCATGATCTTCGTTTTCTGAATGTTGACTTTTAAGCCAACTTTTTCACTCTCCTCTTTCACTTTCATCAAGAGGCTCGTTAGTTCTTCTTCACTTTCTGCAGTAAGGGTGGTGTCATCTACATATCTGAGATAGTTGATATTTCTCCCGGCATTCTTGATTCTGGCTTGTGCTTCTTCCAGCCCAGTGTTTCTCATGATGTACTCTGCATATAAGTTAAATAAGCAGGGTAACAATATACAGCCTTGACGTACTTCCCTTTCCTGTTTGGAACCAGTCTGTTTTTCCATGTCCAGTTCTGTTTCTTTCTGACCTGTGTACAGATTTCTCAGGAGGCAGGTCAGGTGGTCTGGTATTCCCATCTCTTGAAGAATTTTCCAGAGTTTTTGTGATCCACACAGTCAAAGGCTTTGGCATAGTCAATAAAGCAGCAGTAGATGTTTTCTGAAACTTTCTTGCTTTTTTGATGATCCAACGGATGTTGGTAATTTGATCTCTGGTTCCTCTGCCTTTTCTAAATCCAGCTTGAACATCTGGAAGTTTACAGTTCATGTACTGTTGAAGTCTGGCTTGGAGAATTTTGAGCATTAGTTTGCTAGCATGTGATGTGAGTGCAATTGTGCGGTAGTTTGAGCATTCTTTGACATTGCCTATTTTGGGGACTGGAATAAAAACTGACCTTTTCCAGTCCTGTGGCAACTGCTGAGTTTTCCAAATTTGCTGGCATATTGAGTGCAGCACTTTCATAGCATCATCTTTTAGGATTTTGAAATAACTCAACTGGAATTCCATCACCTCCACTAGCTTTGTTCGTAGTGATGGTTCCTAAGGCCTACTTGACATTCTGTACTCCAAGGCCAAATTTGCCTGTTACCTCAGGTATTTCTTGACTTCATGCTTTTGCATTCCAGTCCCCTGTAATGAAAAGGAAATCATTTTTAGGTGTTAATTCTAGAAGGTCTTGTAGGTCTTCACAGAACCTTTCAACTTCAACTTCTTCAGCATTACTGGTTGGAGCATAGACTTGGATTACTGTAATATTGAATGGCTTGCATTGGAAACGAACAGAGATTATTCTGTCATTTTTGAGACTGCATCCAAGTACTGCATTTTGGACTATTCTGTTGGCTGTGATGGCTACTCCATTTCTTCTAAGGGATTCTTGCCCACAGCAGTAGATATAATGGTCAGCTGAGTTAAATTCACCCATTGCAGTCCATTTTAGTTCCCTGATTCCTAAAATGTCGATGTTCACTCTTGCCATCTCCTGTTTGACCACTTCCAGTTTTCCTTGATTCATGGACCTAACATTCCAGGTTCCTATGCAACATTGCTCTTTACAGCATCGGACTTTATTCCATCACCAGTCACATCCACAACTGAGTGTTGTTGCTCGGGCTCTGTCCCCTCATTTTTTCTGGAGTTATTTCTCCACTCATCTCCAGTAGCATATTGGGCATCTACTGACCTGGTGAGTTCGTCTTTCAGTGTCCTACCTTTTTGCCTTTTCATACTGTTCTTGGGGTTCTCAAGGTAAGAATACTGAAAAGGTTTGCCATTCCCTTCTCCAGTGGACCACGCTTTGTCAGAACTCTCCACCATGACCCGTCCATCTTGGGTGGCCCTACACTGCATGGCTCATAGTTTCGTTGAGTTTGACAAGGCTGGGGTCCATGTGATCAGATTGGTTAGTTTTCTGTGATTGTAGTTTTCAGTCTCTCTGCTCTCTGATCGAGAAGGATAATAGGCTTATGGAAGCTTCCTGATGGGAGATAGGGACTGAGGGGGAAACTGGGTCTTGTTCTGATGGGCAGGGCCATGCTCAGTAAATCTTTAATCCAATATTCTATTGATGGGTGGGGCTGAGTTCCCTCCCTGTTATTTAGCTGGGGCCAAACTATGGTTGAGGTAATGAAGATAATGGCTTCCTCCTTCAAAAGGTCCCATGCACATCCTGCTACACTTAGTGCCCCTAACCCTGCAGCAGGCCGCCGCCAGCACATACTTCTGCCAGAGACCCCTGGACACTCACGGGCAAGTCTGGGTCAGTCTCTTGTGGGTTCACTGGTCCTTTCTCCTGGGTCCTGGTGTGTACAAGGTTCTGTTTGTGCCCTCCAGGAATCTGTCTCCCCAGTCCTGTGTAAGCTCTGGCGACTCTGTGGTGGGGTTAATGGTGGCCTCCTCCAAGAGGACTTATGCCATGCCCAAGTCTGCTGCACCCAGATCCCCTGCCCCGGCAGCAGTCCCCTGCTCAACCATACCTCCTCAGGAGACACTCAGACACAGTTCTCTCTCAGTGCTCTCTCTCCTGGTGTGCATGAGGTTTGTTTGAGCCCTCTGAGCGTCTCTGGTGGATATGGGGTTTGATTCTAAACACGATTTTGCCCCTCCTACCATCTTACTGGGGCTTCTCCTTTGCCCTTGGACGTGGAGTATCTCCTAACAGCCGCCCCAGTGCCATGCAGGCACCACTCCAGCTCCAATCTTCATTCAGGCCAACTTAAATATGAAACCAACCCTGTGGTTGGAGGGTCCAGGTGTCCTCCTGAGATGGTGTCCTAGGAATGTGAGCTGGCAGAACTGATTTGGGAGTGACTCTGGGGCACTGTCTGGACCTGTCCTGATGGTTGTAATCTCCTGCTCCCTGTCTGCGCCAGGTGTGGGGAAATGGCCAGGTAGAAGAGAAAGAAACAGATGAGCTGAGAAGGAAGGGGTGTACTGAGAGAGAGAATGGGAGGGATACAGATGTCAGTAAATAGAGGCCACCACTGAGAGGCGAAAAAGGGACTTTTGCTTAGACATTGTTTTCATATACCATTGAAGTGGTTCTTTCATTTTTATTTTCCATCTTGATGGAAATTTTGTTATTTTTACACTGTCACAGAACAAAGGGAACTGTGACTTAGAGATCACAATGTATATGGCTGTTTTGATGTACTTTTGACAGTTCTATCACATTTCTGACAGGCACCATTTTTTTTCCTCCCCTGGGATGTCAGGAGTGGGGAGACAGTCTCCCCAGATGTTCTGCTTTTGCTTGGGGCTATGCCCTGGTGTGAAGCCTTGCTGGGGCTCAGGGAAGCTTCTCAGAGACCAGCCCCAGACCTTGGGGAACCCCAAGAGCTAGGGCTGGGCTCCTAGGAAGTGGTGATGGGAGAGTGAGTTGGAGGCAGAAATAGGTTCTCAGTGCCATGGGGAGGTCAGCATCAGCTTCTCAGTTGAAATCCAAGTCTGACTCTGCAAAGTCACAGTAATTGTGGGAGGAGAGGGAACTGGTGGGAAGAGTGGGCAGCGGCAGTGGCAGGCTCTGCGCGGGATGTGAGATGAGCATTTGGGCAGTGGCAGTGAGGTCAGGGGCCAGCGCTCTCTGAAGAGTAGTGCATTGAATCTCAAGGGCTGGAACCTTGACTGTCCGCACAGAGGTGTCCTGAATATCCTTAGGCCTGGCTTCCCTTGTCTCCTGTGGGCTAAGCAAGTGTGAGGCCTGAAGCAGGGGGCCAGGGCAGGAAGGGATGGTCTTCAGGCAGAAGAGCTTGCCTGTTGAATGAATGAGTGTATGAGTGAAGGGACCGAAGTCAAGCGCCAACACTTCTCTAGAGAAAAAATCGTCCAATTTGATCTACACTGGTTTTGCATCTCATGTTCTGCATTTCAAATCCTTGAGCAGCCTCTTGATCTGTGAGCTGATCATTGAAGCTCTGAGAATATCTCTCTAAATGCCAGAATCAGATAAGTTTTCAAAGATGCCTGGAGGGAGAGTTCACCATCAATTGTTGCCCAAAGTGTTCAACCCAGAAGAAACCCAAGCTTGGACCAGTTCCTCCTATGAGGTCTTTAGGAGGGATGGCGGGGGTGGGGGGACTTGGTGAGAAATGGCTGCCAGGTCTAAAGACTCATTTCTGTGGTCCACGGTATGAAGTCAACTTTAGTTGTCTGTCCTTATGGTCTGGCTCATACAGAATGGCCGTATTGTGGCTTGTGCAAGTCATGTTACCCACTGCAAGTGTTTTCTGGTAGGGTCGATTTATATCCACATAAGACATATATTGGCCACCTGTGAAGGACCAAGCACTATCCGTAAGGTTCTACAGGGTTTACACAGGCAGTCAATTCAGGACGTGAGCTAAGACCCCCTCTTCTCCTAAGAGGAGATGTGGAGGGGTGATGGAGCAGCTCACTCTAGAGCCAGATGACTTGGCTTCAAGTCCTGGCTCTGGCTCGTGCTGGCCATCTGTCCCTGAGAGAGTTACTGACGTCCTCTGTGCCTTGTTTTCCTCAATGCAAAGAGTCATTTTCCTACCATATGGGGCTTTAATTTTTAAAAACTTTTAATTGAAATATAACATACATACAAAAATTGCATAAGTATATGGCAGATTGAATTTTCGTGGAGCAAAGATACTCATAAAAGAAGCATCAAGTTCAAGAAATTTAATGGCGCCCACACCTTGGAAACCTCCCTCGTGCTTCCTCAGAGCAGGAGAGGATAACCATCAGTCTGACTTCTGACTCCATAGGCTGGTGAGTTGTGCCTGTTTGTGAACTTTGCATAGATTGAATCATACAATAGGTGGTATTTTGTGCTCTCTCCTTTTCTTAATATGTTTCTGAGACTCCTTCATGGTGTTGTGTGTCACTGCACTTATTCATCCCCATTCAGTTTGGGTGGGGTG
The DNA here is from genome assembly GCF_023091745.1 of Budorcas taxicolor. Lineage (NCBI taxonomy): Eukaryota > Metazoa > Chordata > Mammalia > Artiodactyla > Bovidae > Budorcas > Budorcas taxicolor. The sequence goes on from NC_068920.1 coordinate 135,126,524, forward strand.
GGTTCTGGTACAGTAGTGCTGTGATTGTACACATCTTTGGTGCACATATTCACACTTTCTATTTTTAAGAGTAATTTTACTGATTTATTTTTGGCTGCGCTGGCTCTTTGTTGCTGTGTGGACTTTTCTCTAGTTGTGGCTAGCAGGGGCATCTCTTCATTGTGGTGCACGGGGCTTCTCGTTGCAGTGGCTTCCCTTGTGGCAGAGCACGGGCTCAACAGTTGCGGCGCACGGACTTAGCTGCTTTGCACATATGAAACCTTCCCAGATCAAGAATAGAACCCATGTCTCCTGCCTTGGCAGGTGGATTCTTCACCACTGAGCCACCAGGGAAGCCCACAATTTCTGTACCTAAGAATGGAATGGCTGGACCATGAGATGTATGTATATTCGCCATGGGTAGACCCTATCGAGCAGCTTGCCACAGTGGCTGTACAACCAGGAGTAACGGGGATTTTCAGCTGCCCTATGTCCACATCCACACTGGCGATATTCACAGTAGGTCTTCTGGTGGGTACATAGTGGTGCTTCACCAGGGGTACAGTTTGCACAATTATATATGTCAATGCACGAAAGGCCCTTGGTGTTGGTGCAGAGTGAGCACGAGCCATCGTGCACCCAAGCTCATTAGGTGTCATGAGGTTAAGGGTGTCCCCGAGGAGTCACGGTGCACACGTCCTGATTTCCTTCTTCCATAATGAGCTGTGGTGTCTGGAGTTTGAGGTTGTCAGTGATGCCAGCTGAGATTCTCCAAACTGAGTGATCGAGGAGTCTGGGACCCCCAGTGACTGAACGATAAGACAGGCGCTTTGCTCTCTAGAGTCTCTTAATGATTGGTGCCCCCCCAGGAGAGGTTTTGTTCCCGACTACCTACCTGGTTGCAGCTAAGAGCTGGGCAGGGGCATTCTGGGGAAGGTGTTGTTGTTCAGTTGCTCAGTTGTGTCCAACTCTTTGCAATCCCACAAACTGTGGCATGCCAGGTCTCCCTGCCCCTCACCATCTCCTGGAGTTTGCCGAAGTTCGTGTCCATTGAATTGATGATGCCATCCAACCATCTCATCCCTGCTGCCCTCTTCTCCTTTGCCTTCAATCTTTCCAGCATCAGGATGTTTTCTAATGAGTCGGCTCTTCTAGTCAGGTGGCCAAAGTATTGAAGCTTCAGCTTCAGCATCAGTCCTTGCAATGAATATTCAGGACTGATTTCCTTTAGGATTGACTGGTTTGATCTCCTTGCTATTCAAGGAACTCTCAAGTGTCTTTTCTAGCACCACAATTTGAAAGCATCAATTCTTTGGCATTCAGCCTTCATTATGGTCCAATTTTCACATCTGTACATGACTACTGAAGAGGATATAAGTTAGGATTTAAAGTTTTTCCTGCCGAGTTGCTTCAAGCTCTAGTCAGCATGAAGCATTGGATGTGGAGGGGGTTTCTCTCCTTAGCATCCTGCACACTAAAGGGGTCTCCTGCCACATAGAGACCAGAGTGGAGAGAGACCAGGGCGAGGACACTGGGTTTCTATAGAGAGGGTCACCCTTGAGAACCAAAATGGCAGCTTGCTTCCTTGGGGTCCTTCTTCCTCAGATGTTAAAGGCATCCTTCATCTCTGCATGCAGCCAGTGGCCAAGGCTGGTTTCTATTACCTTCTAATTCCTTACATCCATTCTCATTGCCTCTGCCTTGGATCAGGCCAAGATGGCCTTGTACTTGGACTCTTGGGACAGCCTCCAGCTGCTTCTGGAGAGATCTTGCCAAGAGAACTGACTGTATCAGGCTGCTGGGGCTGCTGTAACAAATCTGTACCACAGACTGAGGGGCTTAACCAACAGAAATTAATTTTCTCCCGGTTCTGGAGCCCAGGAGTCCAAGATTAAGGGCTTGGCAGGGTTGGTTTCTTCTAAGGCTTCTTGTCTTGGCTGGCAGATGTCCTCACACAGTCCTCCCCCTGCACCTGTCTGTCCTAATCTCCTTTTCTTATCACGACATCAGTCCTCTTAGATGCTGGCCCACTCATGTGACTTCATTTTACCTTAAGTACCTCTTGAAAGTTTATTTCCAAATGCAGTCACATTCTGAAATCTTAGTGACTAGGACTTCAACATGCAAATGTTAGGGGTGGGGGACAAGTTCAGCCCGTAACACAAACTGTTTCTGATTTGACACATGCAGGTCATGTGTCCCCAAATGAAACTTTTATTTGGCTTTTTTGCCTTCGCTCACATTGTTCTCCCATCTTAAGTTTCTCCTCTTAATCTTCTCAGTATGTCCAAAACCTCCAGCTCAATCCTCACCTCCACCAGGAAGACTTCGGTCCTCACAAACCACTCTCCTTGCACTCCTAACATGCTTTCCATCTAGCCCACTCGACTGAACACTGAATCCCAATGTCCTCCTTTTCTCTGTTGTTTCAGCGTTGTGTGTCTCTTCCACTTGACTATGTGTTCCTTAAGAACGAAACTCGTGTTTTTCATTCACCTTTACATCTATTTCATGCCAGGCAGGCAGCTGGTGATAAATAATATTGTCGCTGGATTAAAAACTGCCTTCCATGTGCCCTGTGAGGAGCTCCTTAAATGCTAAATAAAATATTTCTTCAGTGGGGATGGGGGGTATGCTGTCATCTGGAACAGCTTCAGGAGCCTGTAGCAAAGGCACTTCCACTTTAAGAGGCAATGAATTCAGGAACCTGGGAAAGGTTTAAACATGAGTCTTAAATTATTTGCTCAGCTTTGATTTTTATTTTACAAGATGCTGGGGCAGTGCTGGGAGCTATTTGCAGAAGGGGTACGTAAGAGAGATGAAGAGAGACTGGGAGTGGATTTACCTAGATGTTACCTCATAGAAAAATACGTGTGTGCTGGGCAGGGTCTTCTCTGATTTCGAGGTGTGAGGAAGTCCAGGTTCTGCCCTGGGTTCACTGGAGGGTGATTTGATTTCTGGTTTCTGCGTTTTTGTTCCTCTGCCGGGGATGCACTGAGCTGAGCCACTGTTGAGAATGGCCCCTCAGAGAAGGCAAAGGAAGATCGGCTATTTATAGGCTGGAGTCAGATGCTACCCACCTTTTCAGCCTGTAATTTACAGCATATGATGAGAAAATGAACTTCTATTGCTGCAAAAATGTGAAAGGACAGAAGACCGATTTTTCAGCAGCTTGGGGCTTACTTATGTGCTTAGGGAAAGTCTGTGAAAATGGCCACTTTGCTTTGCCATAAGTCTCTTTCCCTGGTCCATAGGCATAAATACAAAGGGTGCCCCTTGTCCTTTCTCTCTCAGGGACTGAGGGCATATTCACAGCTCTGTGGGTGGTGGAGGGAGGGATGTTCTCTATTTGGAAGGAGAAAAAAGAGGGACAGGAAGAAATGAGCAGGGATACGGGTTTTATGATTTAAGACATGGTCTGACTTTATGAAGCAATACGTACAAACATCTAAGAAGTGACCTCACTGGGGGTTGGCTTAGATTGATCTCTTGACTGTGATCTTGGCTATTGTTTGGGCTAGAGCTCCTGGCCTGAGTCACAGCCCTTGAGGAAGCTTGGAGATTGATGATAACTTTCCATCCCTCAACATACTGTATTTCTGGAGCTCTCTGGAGAACGTGCAAAGTTCAGTGTGTGCTCCACCAAGTAATACACTTTTATCAAATGTCTGTTAGGGTCTAGGCCCCGAGCTAGGTGGAGAGGTAATAGGATGTACATGGTCCCTGCTCTAAATTTAGAAGGAGACTGTCACCCTTCCAGGCCTCCCAGCCTTCATCTACTGCCATGCCCTGGCATTCATCAGGGTTCTCACCAAGGAACCCTGTGGGCTGTGCCCACATCCAAGCTGGCTCCTGCACTAAACACTTGCCTCCTAAATTCACATTTCTGACATAAACCCTTGGTGTGAAGTAAGATTGTCAGGGAGATTGTGTGGAGCAGAATGAGAAGAGATGAGGACAGAACCTTGTGAAAATCAACAGATGAAGTCAAACACATAAAGAAAACAGCAAATAAGCAGAAGGAGAAACGAGAATCTAGTGTCGTGGGAGGATGGTTATCAGTTTCAAGGAGAATGTAACCGATGGTTTTAAAAGCAGAAGCATAAGGAGTTGGTAATTGGGAGGCTGAAGGTTACTCTTGGGGCAACTGTTTCAGAGGAGGGCTGGGAGTAGAGGCAGTTGGTTGAAGAATGGATGGGAAGTATGGGAAGCGAGGAAATGTAGACAGAGAATATCTTGAGAGCTCTCTATAGATGTTCATTAGATCAGGTGTTTAATTCAGATCTATATTCAGATCTATATGTTTGCTAGTTTTTGCTCCCCTTAATGCATTAATTATTGAGACAGGTGCTAACATCTCCCATTGTGATTGCGGATTTGTCAGTTTCACATCTCAATTCTGCCAGTCTTTGCTTTGTATATTTTGCAGTTATATTCTTAAGTATGTCTAGTGTTAGAACTGAGATATCTTCCAGGGAAACTTTTTAAAATCAATGGTTAGTGAACATCTTTGTCTGTAACAATGCTTTTCCCCTAAACTCCATTTTGTCAGGCTTCTTTTGATTAGTATTTGTCTGGTGTATCTTTTCTCTGTCTTTTTACAGGCAGTAACTGTCTTTTGTTTTAAGCAAGTTTCTTGTAAACAGCATGTAACTATATTTAGTTTTTCTATACAGTCTGACAATCAAGGTTTTAATGGCTGAGCTTATCACTTAACTTCTTCTTATTACTTATTTATTTGGATTTATTCTATTGTTTTTCTTTGCTATAATTTTCCCCTCTTCTTTCCTGTGTTCTTTGGATAGACAGAATTTTCTTTATTCTTATCCCTTCTACTCATTTTAGAGTTATATACCCATTTCTCACTTTTAATGGTCACTTTAACTATGATTTTATGTATACTTTACCTAATTAATTAATGGCTCTATCATCCTCTGAAGAAATACAAAGAATTTAAAAAGTTTTAATTCTGATCATAACCTACCATGTTACATTTCTTTTGTGCACTATTTGCAGTTCCAACTTGATTTTTATGATCCCCAAGTTAACTATGATTTTTTAAATCATTTATATTGTTATTTTTTAGGTTTATACACAAGCTTATTCATTTCTTGCTCAACATTTCTTTTTGCATCTTGCTTCTCTAGTTTCCATTTCCATCTTCCTAATTTTCATTCTTTAAAATGGAGGAGGAAAATTATTCTTTCAGCAAAAGTCTGTTAAAGGTAAATACTTTTAGTCTTCATTTTTATTCTTCAGTGATAACTTAGCAGGGTATGAAAATTATAAGTGGAACATTACTTTTTTCTTAGGTCTTTGAAAATAATATTCTATTGTCTTCTGTCTTCTATTGGAATTATTAATATATTTTCTGATATTCTTTGCAGATAATATAAACTTTTCATCTGTCACTGACTCATGACAGTATAAACTGACCCCCAAATACTATTTTTATTAACTATCCAAGAGCATTACCCTTAGTTTTATATGATTGAACAAATTTCTTGTCTTAGTGAATTATGGCAGAGTTCCACTGAATTAGTAAAACATAATTTTACTTACATAATTTTAAATGAAATAAATAACAGTTAAGATTCTAACATTTTACTCTTACTTCCTATATAGGTCATTTTGTGAATACCACGTGGCTTTAAAAACGGAGTGTACACAGAAGCATCAATTTTGAGAAGCTTGGTATCACTTTAAAAGCTTGCCTGTAAAGAAAAGGCTGAGGAGGGGATAGTTTACATAGATTTGATATTCTTAACATAAGCGATAGGCTTGGCATTTTGTGATATATGAAGAAAGACCTAGAAGAGAGGGGAATCTGAACATATAAGTGGAGATGGGAACATAGTAAACAGAGATTGCAGAGAGCTTGACAAAGAAGCAGAATTTCTTTTCCTCTGGGATGAGGATTCTGTTTTCTGCCTTGGATTCTTCATATCTTTCATCTGAAGTCAAAGTTCACTCAAGCTATTTCCAATCTCCCCACTCTAACCTTGGCCCTGACCATGTTCTTCAATAACTTCCTGTGCACTCAGCGTCCTCTGAGACTTAGCCTTTTCTTAAATTAGACCATGTCCTAAATGATCTTACTTCTCACTCCTCCTTTTCACATACACTGCCTAGTGAAATTCATCTACTTGCTGTTTTCTGAATATGCCCTGCATTTTCTCATCTTCTCCTTTTTTGGTCCTCTCTCCCTGGCAGGCTTGTTCCTTCCCATTTTCTCATATATCCAGATGTCTCTCTTTCAATGTCCAACTCACATTTCTTCTCTTCTCTGATTCTTTTTTCTTGTTTCCTTCAGCTAGGAGGGATCTGCTTCCTTTATGGCCCCATAGAGCCATGGGACCTTCTAGTGGTTACCTTGTATTTTGTTACTGAAAACAAGTTCCTTCTCTCAGACTAAGAACACGTCTGATTCACCTCTGTGACTCAGTGTACCTCAGGCACTGGTGATACCCCACATGGTCATGAACAAACGTGAAAGAGACTTTCACCTACATCGATATAAAAATTGTCAAGAATTATGAGAATTGTCTCTGCTACCTGGTTGCCCCACAGGTGGCAGAGGGGACACACACCGTAGAGTGTCTGTGCATCCTAGGGTGGGAATGGGCCCTGTGCTGGGTGGCCTCAGAACTTAGTTTGAAAACTTGGGGAGCTGAGAAGGAGTGAGAGACTTAGTTGGGAAAACAATCCTGTAGCTTCACTGCAAAAGAGAGAAGCCTCTGACTTTGGTTACCAAGATGACTTGGCCTGAGAGTAAGACCTGACCCAGTCCAAGGCCCCCTCCCACCATAAGATTTCCCAGAGGATATTTTTGGCCACGGTCCTTCTCTGGGACATCTACAGACACCAGGAAAGCAGGATTGGACTAGAAGATCTCTGAGTGATATTCCACTCCAGCAGTCTCTGGGGTCTTTCCAGACAGGACCTTGTCTCTCATCTCCGTTTCCTCCCATTACTTGATCCATTGAGTGTGTTTGTCACCTCTTGGGTATTCAGAGAGGATCAGATTAATCTCTCCATTTGGTACCAGTGAAGAAAGACCAAGAGGCTGGACATTCATGGATCTATAATCAGTTTCTAAAGTTTCTCTAACTTCTCCAAAGGAGTAACACAAAGGAGTGGAAACCTGAGATTGTTCCAGAATCTGACAAAGATAAGGCGATATCTCTGCAGTGAAGGCCTGTGCTGTCTGCTGCTGTTCAGTTGCTTCAGTCATGCCCGACCCTGTGCGACCCCATAGACAGCAGCCCACCAGGCTCCCCTGTCCCTGGGATTCTCCAGGCAAGAACACTGGAGTGGGTTGCCATTTCCTTCTCCAATGCATGAAAGCAAAAGTGAAAGTGAAGTCACTCAGTTGTGTCTGACTCTTTGCGACCCCATGGACTGCAGCCTACTAGGCTCCCCTGTCCATGGAATTTTCCAGGCAAGAGTTCTGGAGTGGGGTGCCATTGCCTTCTCCGTGTGCTGTCTGGGGCCTCACTAAACCCAGGGATGCTTTGTCATCTACTTGTAATCCAAAACTGACAGCCAAGCAGGAAATTTCTAGGAACTTTATGAGATTTGATAGAGTAAGGACTGTAGGAAGGTGTCCCATTAACAGAGAGCAAAGTAACTTCCACACTTCTCGTTCCAGTGTTCAGCATGGCCTAGCTATTCAAGGGGCATTGTCAACCATCAAAGATACTTCATGCTCTTGACAACCACATGGCATAGGGTAGGTCCTCGAGAAACATTTGTGCTTTGGTTGACTGATAACAGCAACCTTCCTGAATTCTATCCTTCTCATGAGCCACACCCAGGGAAGGGGGCAGTGAATTTACCTGTATGTGCCCACCACATTCTAGGACCCATGCTAAGGGCTTGATGTGCCCAATGGTCAATACAGGGAGGTTCACATCAACCCTCCTCCCTGGGAGTTCTTGATGAGAATGGCAGCATGAAATACACTAAGCTTTTCACCACACAAATTAAAGGCTTTGTTCTAAGAACAGCATAGGCTGTTGCCTCCAAGAGCAACTTCCAGCAGCTTCTCTGTGCCCGGAGTCTGCATGCAGAGCAAACTGCCCACAGGAGGCAGAGGCATTGGTCAGGGAAATTTCATATGATTAGAGAGGTGGAGTAAGAACCCTCAGCGGCTCGGCGCCCTGCCAGGCCTGCTGGGCAGCCACCCCTTGGTTGAGAGCAAGGCTATCCACAGTGTTTGTTTTCTTCTCTCTCTCTCTCTTTTTTTTTTCTGAATTGCAAAATGTGGCTGAATGGTGGTCAGAGTGGGGAAGAGCAGTCTGGGACTTGAATTCTCCAATGCTTCAGCATATTATGGGTTCTGAGGGCAGGGATGGCCAGCCAGTCAGTTTTGGGGACCCACTATGGCCAGTAGGGGGACAGTCTCTTACTAAACCCCCTCCAGTGTGCTGGAGCAAACCCTGCACTGTTTTTTTGTCCACGTACTAAGACGATGCCTTCCCTGGAGGGTGCCCTGAATCCAGCGGGGGAGCTGGAAGCATGCAGGGAACTGAGGCAGAATGTGAACAGTGTATTGCAGTGTGTCTCAGCCTTTCAACATATGTCTCCTGTGGAGAAACATATAAATCTTGAAAATTCCTCTAAAGTTTGTGTTTCAAAAGCAATAGAGTAGGGTTTTTTTTTTTTTTGGTTTCCAAATATGAAATTATAATATTGAATATATTTAAAAAACTACACATGTCCTCCCTGAGATGTTTTTCAAAAATTTTTTTATTGAGGTATAACATGCGTATATAGTGTAGCACATGAATTTTTACATACATATGCATTGGTATGAATACCACTCAGAGAGACGTGGTTGTTTCCAGCACTCCAGGAAGCTCCCTCAGGCCCCTTCCATGTCAGTCCCTCCACCCCACTAACCCAGAAGTAACCACTCCTTTCACTTTATCAGTGTAGATTAGCTTTGCTTGTTCTTGAACTTCATATAAATGAGTCCTACAATTGGGATTCGTATCTGGCTGCTTTGCTAATATTCCATGTTGGTGCATGTGCAGTGGCTTATACTTGTTTATTGCTGGGTAGTGTTCCATCATGTGACCCCCACATGGTTTATGTGTCCCTTCTCCTCATTTGAGAATCTCTGGTATCATAGAAAAAGGGCTGCCCATGGAGCCAGATACACTTTGAAAGTCACAACTTCCTTTCTTGATTTTCACGTGACCCAGAGCAAGTCAGTTCTCCTGGAGCCTGGGTTTCCTCACTTGCAGAATGGGGGGTCATAGCACTTATCTCATGCTGTGAGGATAGGAGCCAGCATGGGGGAAAACCGTGGCATGGTGACAGGCATGTGGTGACATTCAGTGGGTAGCGGTGATGATTACAAAAGGACGTAAGGGTCATGTGTTTGTTGCCGCGTGTGGACAGAAGCTGAAGAGCTCCCTTCCTATTCCTGACATCAAGAAAGGCTTTAGCCAGGCTCACAGAGTGGGTTGCACTGTTGAGGTGCCCTTGGAAGCATCATGTGAGCAAAGACACAGAGGACTGGAAATGCAGGGTGTGTTAGAGGGACATCCTCAAGGAGAATACAAAGAGGTGAAGCTGTGGGACCTTCACGCCAGGAGGGGTTTCATGGGAGTTAAGAAGAGCACAAGACTGTGTTGGGGGCTGAATGAGAACCCTGCTGGACTGAGCTCCTGGAGGTCCTAGGTGGAGAGACTCCTTGCTAGAGAGTTCTGGAAAACCATCTGCAAGCAAGCGGGGCTGGAGCTGGCCCTGGGCTGATGGTGGAGAAGAGGAGGGATTGCAGCATGCGCAAGGAAAGTCATGGAAGTGGGAATGCATGAGCTGATTGGGGGACGACAAAATCCGACCCCCGATTCCCAGCACTGCTTCCACCGCTGCTCTGGTTAGTATGTTTGGATGTTTCGAGCACTCACTACGTGCTAGGCACTGTGTTAAGAGGAACACGGATATTCTCATTTAATTTCCATACATTAAATGAAGTAGATCCAGTTCTTTCCTCCATGTACAGATGAAGAGATATAGGGTCAGGGACGTTAGCTAGTGAGACTGAGGTTCTACGGCCATTTCCTCCAGGGTTAACTTTTCCTTTCGGAAGCTTGAAGATCTAACACATTGCCTTACAAGCCCTGGACAGCTGAGCTCATGTCTCTGGTGGTGGCTGTTTATCCCTTTTCAGTGTCTTGAAACTGGGCATCCTTGTATTTGGGTGGACAGTTGCTTCCAATTCTGTTGCCCTAAAGGGCTGTGGTTGTGGCACTGGGGTGCCCCTGAGATATATGTGATCAATTTCCCTGTTCTTGGGAGAGATGGAAGCTGGGTCTTTATTTTTCTGTCCTGGCCTCTCTGGTTTGACTTGAGGAAAGAAATTTGGGACAGGATGTGTTATGGCCTGAATTATATCCCCTTCCAGATTTGTATGTTCAAGCCCCAACCCGCAGGACCTCAGAATGTGACTGTACTTGGAGAATTTCAAGAAGTCATGAAATGAAAATGAGGTCATTAGGGTGGGCGCTAATCCCGTGTGACTGGTATAAGAAGAGACACATCAAGGGAAGACTGGGTGATATACAGGGAGAAAATGACCATCTACCTGCCAAGGAGAGAGGCCTTGGAAGAAACCAAACTTGCTGATAGCTTAAACTCAGACTTCATGACTGTGAGAAAACAAATTTTGTTGTTTAAGCCACTCAGTCTGTGTGACATTGTTATGGCAGCCCTAACTGACTGACCCAGGGTGTCATTCAAATCATCTGAAGCTTGGATATAAATGGGGTAATATATTATTTATCAATAGAGTGGGATTAAAAAAAAAAAATCTCGGCTGTGACAAAGTTCCAGGGAGTATTCAGTTGTGAGTGCTACCTAGTGATACTAGTTCATCTATAGATCAGATAAATACAAAATAGTTAACCTCAATTTACCTGCTTATCTTCTAAGAAAGGCCCTGGCCCCTTGCCCCCAGGTATGGGGGCAAGGCTGAAAGTGCCAGCAGGAAGCACTATAACAGCCCCTCTCTCATCCTTTGCAATGAGATGTTTCTAGACTCCAGGGGCAGCCAGAGAGCTCATGGAGGAGGAGATCAATCACAGAGATATATACCCCGGGACAGTCATAAATGTCTCAGCTCATGATGCGTCTGGGTGAGTTACAGAACCAATAGTTTTGATCAAGTGCCCAGCTCTACTCGATTAGCAGAAGGATAATGAGAACTGAACAGCAAGGGGGAGGGCAGGAGGGAAGAAAGCACGGTGCCCTGGTGTGATGAGGGGGGGTCCGAGGAGGCCACTCTCCGTTTCCTGGGTGGGGCCTAACTTCTGCAGGCTTGGGGTGTCCTGGAGACACCTTCTCAACACTTATCACCTGTCTCTCTGGTGAGGCTTCTCCCTTCTGTACCCTCCCTAGCACTGCCTCCCAGGCGCCCTGGGAACAGAGGCAGGAAAGCGAATGCTCACGTCTCAGGTGAAGCAGCTGGAGCCAGAAGTAGGAAGGGGGGTGGGAAAGTGAAGCTGGAAGTAGGGACTGGAAGGCCCCTGAGTTGGGGGGAGAACAGGTGAGGGCTAAGGACTTGGCCAAGGTCACGCTCTGGTTCCCAGCGGGCATTCTGGCTGTGGTGTGGGGGTCCTGGCCTTGGTGCTTTATTTTTCTCTCTTTTTTCCCTTCTCAGCTCCCCGCTTTTTCTTCTCTTCTCTCCTTCTTTCATCGTTTCTCTGTTTCCTCCTCTTTCTCTTCCTCTCTAGTCTCTTTCTTGTAAAAAACTCTTTCCCTTTCCTCTTTCTTTTCTCCCTTTTTCCTCTCCCCTTTTCATTCTTTTCTTCTCCTAATTTTTCTCCATAGTATTAATAATTACTGACTTCTTTAAACTAACCTGTGTTAGGGTCTGGCATTCAACACACACCAGGTACCCAGGGACATACTGAAAAAGAAGAGGCGATGCTCACAGAGCTGAGAGTGGAACACTGATGATTAAATAAGTAATTGTTACAAGACAGAGGTCCAGTGAATAACTCTCCTCTTTCTCACCCAATTTCTGGGCTGACTGAGAAGTAAGATGAAAGGTTAAGGCAGATGGGAAGGCAAAATAATACTGAAATTCATGGGGAAATTGCTGTTGGCAAATTCAGGTCATCTCTTCAGGCACGTGGGCTGCCTGACGCTGAGTTACAGAGTTTGCCCAGCATGGCCTCCAGGCAGAGGCAGCCTGGGCCAGGGTCAGGGCATCCAGGTGAAGTCCACTCTGGTGGGGGCAGCGGTGCTTCTGAGAAGGAGGGTGAGGTGGAGGGCTGGGTTCCCCAGGCTCAGGTGCCTCTTCCCCTTCCTCTTTAGAGGAATCAGTGTAAACTCAGCATCATGAGTGAGGGGCGGGGAGAGAGGCCGGGATTGTGATGCTGATGCAAGCACACGTCATATGGAGGAAGAGATCAGCAGCTGGCAGGAAGCTCCTCCCCTGTCCACCTCTGCTCCACACTGTCACTCACAGGAGGGGTTTGTTTGTGTGTGTGTGAGAGACATTGCACACCCAAGAAACCGAACCCAGTATAGGGCCGTGGAAGGCGTCACCTCATGTAGGAAGTAGCATTTAATCTGAAACTTAAAGGTTTGCTACTTCCTTTGATGTGATAAAGTGCCAAATGGAATTGAGAACAAATTAAACAAATTTACTTCTCTCCTTACTTCTCTAAGCTTCTTTTTTTTCTTCTATATAATATAAAACTCCTGGGAAGTGTTTCATTCAGTTATTCTGTCAACAAATATATATTAAATGCCTATTCAATGCAAGCCACTTTACCAGGCAGGAGAATTAGGACGATTAATCTGATGGGGCTTCAGCCTTCCAGGAGGTTTCAGATCGGATGCCAACTAAGACATCCTCATAGACAGCGGACATGGATGTTGGGGTTTGGGATGTTTGTTACTTGTTGAAACAAAATAAGAGCTCTAATTGAGCTACTTGAGGGACTTCCCTGCTGGCTCAGAGGGTAAAGCGTCTGTCTACAATGCAGGAGACCGGGGTTCAATCCCTGGGTCGGGAAGATCCCCTGGAGAAGGAACTGGCAACCCACTCCAGTGGGGTTCATGTGGAGAAGAAGAAACTTATTGTAAAGAGGAAGAGGTGATATTTGAGCCAAGCCTTGAATAGAGCATAAGATAGAAACAGATAGTACCCTAGCCTTCCAAGTGGAAGAAATAGCCACCAATAAAGGCACAGGGCAGGTAATCAAAGGATGGATGTTTGCAGTGATCAGCAAATAGTCCAGTGTATCCTATATAGTATTTGAGAATAAAAATGCTGGAAACCACCATATGACCCAGCAATCCCACTCCTAGGCACATACCCTGAGGAAACCAAAATTGAAAAAGACATATGTATCCCATTGTACATTGCAGCACTATTTACAATAGCTAGAACATGGAAGCAACCTAGATGTCAATTGACAGATGAATGGATAAAGAAGTTGTGGTACATATACACAGTGGAATATTCAGTTCAGTTCAGTTCAGTCACTCAGTCGTGTACGATTCTTTGCAACCCCACGAATCGCAGCACGCCAGGCCTCCCTGTCCATCACCAACTCCCGGAGTTCACTCAGATTCATGTTCATTGAGTCAGTGATGCCATCCAGCCATCTCATCCTCGGTCGTCCCCTTCTCCTCCTGCCCCCAATCCCTCCCAGCATCAGAGTCTTTTCCAATGAGTCACCTCTTCACATCAGGGTAGCCAAAGTATTGGAGTTTCAGCTTTAGTATCAGTCCTTCCAATGATCACCCAGGACTGATTTCCTTTAGAATGGACTGGTTGGATCTCCTTGCAGTCTAAGGGACTCTCAAGAGTCTTCTCCAACACCACAGTTCAAAAGCATCAATTCTTCGGCGCTCAGCTTTGTTCACAGTCCAACTCTCACATCCATACATGACCACTGGAAAAACCATAGCCTTGACTTAGATGGACCTTTGTTGGCAAAGTAATGTCTCTGCTTTTGAATATGCTATCTAGGTTGGTCATTACTTTCCTTCCAAGGAGTAAGAGTCTCTTAACTTCATGGCTGCAGTCACCATCTGCAGTGATTTACTCAGCCATAAGAAGGAATGCATTTGAGTCAGTTCTAATGAGGTGGATGAATCTTGAATCTATTATACAGAGTGGAGTAAGTCAGAAAGAGAAAGATAAATATCGTATTCTAACACATATATACGGAATCTAGAAAAATGGTACTGAAGAATTTATTTACAGGCAGCAGTGGAGAAACAGACATAGAAAATAGACTTATGGACATGGGGAGAGGGGTGAAGAGGGTGAGATGAATGGAGAGAGTAACATGGGAATTTACATTACCATATGTAAAATAAATAGCCAACAGGAATATGCTGTATGTCTCAGGAAACTCAAACAGGGGCTCTGTATCAACCTAGAGGGGTGGGATGCGGAGGGAGATGGGAGGGAAGTTCGAAAGGGAGGGGATATATTTATACCTATGGCTGATTGATGTTGAAGTTTGATAGAAAACAAAATTCTGTAAAACCATTATCCTTCAATTAAAAAAAAAATTTAAAAAAAGATGCTGGAAAAATCAACTTTGATGAAGAAGTGGGATCCAGACTCCTGATGGTTAATGTAAGGGTCTGTCCACACTTTGATCAACAAAGTGCTGATGGGAGTTGCTGAGCAGATATTTAAAATAGATTAACCAACAAAGACCTATTGTATAGCACAGAGAATGCTGCTCAATACACTGTAACAACCTAAATTGGAAAAGAATTTGAAAATGATACATGCATGTGTATAACCAAATCACTGTGCTGTACATCTGAAACTAACATGACATTGCTAATCAACTATGCTCCAACATAAAATAAAAATGTTTAAAAAAGCAAAAAAAAAAAAAAAAACCAAACCAAAACAAAACAGTTTTGCTAAGCAGGAGCTATGTCCTGGGCATTTTAGAATAATCACTGCCTGGGTTGCTGGGTGCAGAGCTTGGAGATAGTAGGAGTATTGGGTGTGTGCATACTAAGTCACTTCAGTCATGTCCAGCTGTTTGCAACTCCTATGGCCTATAGCCCTCCAGGCTCCTCTGCCCATGGGGTTCTTCAGGCAAGAATACTGGAATGGGTTACCATGGTGTGTCCTGGGTATTTTAGAATAATCACTGTCTGGGTTGCATGGCACAGAGCTTGGAGACAGTAGAAATATTGGGTAGCTTTGGACTAGTCCATGGTAGAAGTTCTGATTATCAGCGTTGGAAGCAAGAATAGAGAAGTGGGTAGATTCCAGGGGTCACCCCAGCAGTGCTCCAAGTCCTGTGAACACAGGAAGAAAAGTCAGGGGACCGCTTACTCATGATGGGATCTGATCAAGGTAGGTGCAGAGGAAGCTCATGGCTATGGAAGGCAGGCCCCAGGGGAACAGAGCTGTGAGGTTCCCAAGGGTAGGATCTCAGGCTATGTCCTGTGTGATTGGGGAATGGAAGGGTTGGTAAGAGAAGAAGAGACTGGAGCAGGTGGGCTGGTGCTCAGTGAGGCCAGTGGGTCTTGTAGGAACACGAGGGCTTGGAAGTCCTCTCTCTTGGGCCTTGTCTCATCATATAAAAATTATGTTCTACTATCGAACTTATGATTACCAGTGGGGGGAGGAAAAGAGGGGAGAAAGAGATAGTTAGAAAGTTTGGGATGATGTACATACAGCTAGAATTAAAACGGATAGCCAACAAGGACCTACTGTATAGCACATGGAACTCTGCTCAATGTTTTGTGGCAGCCTGGATGGGAGGGGAGTTTGGGGGAGAAAGGATACATGTAAAATGTATGGCTGAGTCCATTCGCTGTCCACCTGAAACTATTACAACATTGTTAATCGACTATACTCCAAGATAAAATACAGAGTTTGAATTTAAAAAAATCAGTTCTACCAAAAGCAGAAACAATAAGAAAAGTAAAACCCAGAGAGACAGACTTAAAGACGAACTTGTAATCCTGAAGAACCCAGATCAGAGCAGCATTCGGAGCCTCTGGAAGCAGGTCTCTCCTGTGAATTGTCCCCTCCTGAGGTGCCAGCATTCCGCCCTTACTGCTTGGACTTCATGACTTTCTTGTTCTCAAAAAGAGAAAGGAGCTTATTAAATGAAGTGGCTGCCAAGTGTGTTTTAAGATGAACAAAGCCTAGATCATTTTTTTTCCCTTGCCACATACCATAATAATTGTATGAAGGGCAGGTTTATTTGGTTTGCATTATGGTTTTTTTTCCCTAAGCTTAATTACAGTGTTGAAAAGTCAACTGCAGTTGAAAGAAACAAGCTCCATGGTCATGGAGACCAGCATGACCATTTTGGGTTTGAAACACAGTTTCTTTGTGCAGGGAATTAATTGTATGAGAAACTTTGGGGCTTATGTAAAATACATTTTTATGAAAATAAACTTGAACAGTCATTAAAATGAATAGTTTTTAAATAAGACTTTGAGTCTTTTAAATAAGACTCAAACTGCATGGTGGTGCCAAGGAATTTTAGATGCCTTCTCTATTGGCCTTGTTTTGGGTTCAACTCTGCATTTTATAAGACAATATCAGGGCCATGGAGGTAAGTCTTAGCTTATAATTGAGAATCAAATGTATAATTCCAGTGATAGATTATTAGAGGAAATAAAGGAATAAAAAGCTTGAATCGTATTTAGGTCTCAATAACTTCATGAATAAGTAATTCTATGTTGAAGAATCCAACATGTTAGCAGGAAGCATTGCCTGGTAGTTTGGCCTCAGACCAAGGAACCAATGAATAGAACTCAGCATCCCAACTTTGGGACACTTCCTGGGCAATCTATAAATCAGGAATGTGAGATGATCTCCACTTTCTTATCTGCCAGCATTGAAGAGGAGCATCTCTGGCTTAGAGATCTGTGTACTTCAGGGGCACGTTCAGAGCTGAGCTCTCAGCCTGGCTACGCTACTCTGAAACCTGAGTGGCTTAAACAAGGTACTTCCCAGGGGTTCATCAGAGGTGAGAATAGCAGCTGTGGACTTGCAGGGGTGGCCTGTACAGCTCTGTTCTGAAATGTTGGAGAGGGTCAGGGTTTGATACCTGTGTGTGCAGTATTCTCTCCTTTCCTCATTTCTTCTTGGGAAGGTGGAGCTGGTGCAAGTGAGGCTCAGCTGTGTGGGCTCCACTCCTGTTCCAGGGCAGATGGGAAAGTGACATCCTTTTTAATTGGTGGGAACTTGAGCTCATGGTCCCCAGTCCTTGGAAGAATGCCTCACTGCTTTCCACACCCCCCCCCCCCCCCCACCCACACACACATGGTCCCTACCCCACCAAATCACTAACATTTTTCCTCTCTTTAAAGGCATATTTTCCTCCCTGCATGGAGATCCTTGTACTTATTTAGACAAAACCTTCCATAAGGAGAAAGAAGGGAGGCTTTTGGGGTTGTAGACAGAATGGATGAGAAGAGTGTTCCTCCTCTGGTTTTATATTGAGGTACATAATTTAACTGATGGCCCATTGGCTTCAGTTCCAGAGCACGTCATGACACCATTTTGTATTGCCCGCGGGGCTGTTGTGAGTTCTCAGTGAGACGATGCTTCATCCTGTACAGCAGGACCCTTCCCTACCCACTTCCCTGGTTCCCTGCTTCTGGTTCTTACTGGGATTGATCAGAGAAAGCCAGTGGCACTCAGAGGCCTCCAGAATGGTGGCAATTTGTGTAGTGAAGTGAGAGCACTCAGATGGTAGCTGTCAGGCAGCAGAGAGCTCTTAGGGTGGTGGTGATGTCTCTCCTATAACCTCCAGGTGCTAGTCTGAGCTGCTGGAAGGAGGTCTTCACTTCTGTAAGGGGTACTGGAAGCACTCTTACCACTGCTGGCCTCTGGCCACATTCTTCCTACAATTTGACTCCATCTCTCCACTGTGGTGTAGACTGTGGTGTGATGGCCTGACACATTTGTCCCATGGTACCTACAACCGGGCCCCTTGGAAAAGTAAAGCTGCTTAGGTGACTCTTTCCTATCCTTAGGTGTGGGGCCGACCCCCCATCCCCACATCAACTGCTTTAGAGTGAGAGCCAGGGGAAGGGACCCAGGGAAAGACAGGAAATGCAATAGGTGCTTGGGAAGACTTCCAGTGATTTTTTTTTCCTTGATGAAAACACATTTGGACCTAGAAGGTCTGAGGTGCCTTTTGGGCTGGCCCCCCAAAAGCATGACTGGAGACATGAAAGCTTGACACGTCCCTTCTTTTTCAGCAGCATGGCTCAGTGAATCCATTCAAACCCATTAAGATTTTCAGAGTGACAGGAGGAGAAAATCCTTCCAGTGAACAGTCTTTGGATACTGTGACCGAACACCATTTCCCTGAACCTGGACCATTTTCTCGTTTTGAAAATCCCATCAATTGCAATCCCTTCCTTGAGGCTGAGCATCTGGCTTTTAACTTTCCTTTTTTTTTTTTTTTTGACACAAAAGCCTGTAGCAAAGGCGTGTAGATATATGAATTACATACCTGTTAGTAACACCTTGTTGCCCCATGTTTAAGAGGTAATGTGGAAAGCGTTTTCAATTTTTTCTGAGTTTGTAAATCTACAGAGATAATTATCCTTCAAAAGAGTGGGAGCAGCCACCAGGGTCAGGAAACTTGGCTCGCAGACCTGGACTCTGCTCCTAACTAGTCTTGTGATCTTGTTTGTGGATTCTCAAGTGAAATTGTGTGTGTGTGTGTGTGTGTGTGTGTGTGTGTGAAAGATGTCTTAAGCAAACTGTTTTTCTGTGGGAGCACAATTGAATTAAAAAAAAATCTAAATTAAGCACATCTTCTCCAGGAGCACATCTGTTGCACAGAATGGGGCCCATTCCATCAATACAGTTGCCTGCAGAGCTATGAAGTCATCCCCATCTAATTCCTGAAACCAAAAATGAGGATAACAGGCCAGTATTAAATATTAAAGTTTTTCACATTTTGCTGCTCTCTTCCAGAGGACACAAAGAACACTGACATATTTTCCGGAGCTCAGGTGGATAGCTAATGGACTGGAGAAGCTTTCAACTCAACTGGAGCGATACATAAAGGGAAAACTTAATTACAGTTAGGATTCAGTGGGTTAACTGGATAAACAAGTAGCCTCTGTATTTCGAAGTATCTAAGACACTATTGATTGTAAGATGCACCATTATTTTATGTACCTCTGAGGAGAAAAAGTGCTGCCAAATTAAACTATGGCCACATTGCTTGATGACTTAGAATTGTAATTTTATACTTGTTGAAAGAGCTCTTTAAGGCTTAAGTGCGTACAGCAAAAGGAAAATACAAGCAGAATACATTGGCTGCAGTATTGCTAACCTGTCTTCACAAGATGGGCTCTTCCAAATGACTCTCTCTCTGACTTAGGGTTGCTGCTGTCTGTGGTTCTCTATACCTCCCTCCCTTGTACTGAGAGCAGTAATGATGAGCTTTTCTATCCCAGAGCACTGCCTTACTGATCTGATGTTTTCTAACCCAGATGTCTATTTACAAGTTCTAGAGCTAGTGCTCCCTTCATCTTAGCAGAGGTGGGAATCCAGGGGTCCTTAAGTGGTTTGTTGACTGAAAGGCTAAGGTTTGCAATTATGTGAACTTGGCCACTGGAACAACAGCCGAGTATGCTCATGTGACAGTGACACCATCTCCACCTTGTTCAGCAGCAATTATAAGATGTCACCACCAACATCGTGAGGGCTGCCTGGCAAGTTGCTTTCTTATTCCTTCCTGCTGAATGTCAGCCTTTGTTTGTAGGACAGTCTCAGATATACAACTCACGCAATGCAATGAGTGAGTGAAGATGCCTGATACTGTACATGGCCATGCCCTGTGAGTTCATTCCATGGAAATGAGAAGTCAAAGAGAGGGTGAAGCATAGATTCTTGCCATTGAGGACCCATTGGTAATAGGTAGGACTGTACCCATTGGTTGGAGAAGGTGATGGCACCCCACTCCAGTACTCTTGCCTGGAAAATCCCATGGATGGAGGAGCCTGGTAGGCTGCAGTCTACGGGGTTGCGAAGAGTCAAACACGACTGAGCGACTTCACTTTCACTTTTCACTTTCACGCATTGGAGAAGGAAATGGCAACCCACTCCAGTGTTCTTGCCTGGAGAATCCCAGGGACGGCAGAGCCTGGTGGGCTGCCGTCTATGGGGTCGCACAGAGTCGGACACGACTGAAGCGACTTAGCAGCAGCAGCAGCAGTACCCATTGGTAATATGTGGTTCAAGGAATGATCTGACTTGACTAGCTCCTGCTTCTGAAGCCTTAGCCAATCCCCTTTCTGTCTAACATGGTAACTTGTGCTGGGCTCTGTCACAACACGTCTCTGCGTCTGCTGTGACCCCTTTAAGAGCAGCACTTGTATCTTTTCCTCTTTGTAACCCAGTGCCCGGAGCAGTGCCTAGGCATCAGTAGACTTTGGCTGAACATTTGTCAAAAGACTGAAGATGGAGAGGATGGGACAGGCAAGATCAGCTAGGTTTAGAGAGGATGGAGTTTTCCTGTTTGACCTGAAGTGGAGGCTGTGGGATAGGGAGCAGTGGGAAGTTGGAGCATGAGTGAGGGGCTGATGCCAGGGCTTGGGGTACCACCAGGAGGAAGCTTATTGGGCAGCACAGAACCCAACAAAAACTATTCAAAGACTATTTCGGAGCACCTACGTGTACTGCATATTGAGTCACAGATGACAATTTATGTGGCAAAATGAATTGATCAGTATTACCCATGTAGCTGATAAGATTATCCAAATAGAGAAACTGATACACCTGTTCAAGGAGGCTATTTTCAATAGTAACATTTATTTATTTATTCAAAGATTCTACGAAGACTAATACAGTGACTGTAGACCAGGCACTGAGGGCATGTGGATGAAGTGATGGGAACGTCGCTCAGCTGTGTCTGATTCTTTGTGATCCCATGGACTATACAGTCCAAGGACTTCTCCAGGCCAGCATACTGGAGTGGGTAACCTTTCCCCTCTCCAGGGGATCTTTCCAACCTAGGGATCAAACCCAGATCTTCCATATTGCAGGCAGATTTGTTATCTGCTGAGCCACAAGGGATTGGGTAGCCTATCCCTTGTCAAGGGGATCTTCCCGACCCAGAAATCGAACAGGGGTCTCTGAATTGCATGTGGATTCTTTACCAACTGAGCTATGAGGGAAGCCCCATATGTGGATAAATGCATAACTAATCTTTGAGTAGATAAACATGTAAAGGCTTGTGTAAGATAGAAGAGTATTTAGGATTCACTGTACTTTATTTGGAGTGCTATGGGGGTATGAGCGAGTGTTCATCTCTCCATGGGTGGATCAAAGAAAATTCCTCAGGGCCAAGATCATTCTTAAAATATTTACAGCCAAGCCAGAGATAATTGTCCTCTATAGAAGTATTTCCTGCAGAAGACTGGTATCCCTTAAAAAAGAGTTTTTGGTTAATTAAGTTTAGAAAATGGTTCATACTCCATTCACATCTTGGAATTCATGGTGTGTGTTAGCATATTAAAGTTCCTTCAAGATCAGTAGTAAACATGAATAAATGAACAAGCAACAAACAGAATGCCAAGTTATTTCGTTTAATAAACCATTTTTCTAAAGTTAGTTGGCCATGGAACCTTTCTGTCGTAGAATATCTTTTAAATCTTAACACCTATTAATATCTCCTACTTCTTAATATCTTCACAGTATAGCTTAGAAAACAACTCATGCTTGATTTGGGTGGGAGCTTGTTTTAAAACAGTGGGCATTGGATATTCTTTCTAATACTGTGAGTTTCTGCTCAGAGTTCTCATGAAGAACTGATATTTTTTGTTGCATGTGAGTGAATACATGTGTTCATAAGCATGATTTATGTCTTTTGGTATCCAAAATTCTCTTTACAAAGGCCAAAAGAATGTATACCATCTGCCTCAAAAGCCATATAACTTGAGTGAGAATGACTACTGTATTGGTATCAACTGTTGTTGCACCCCAAATGATGTTTATGAAATAACTTAAATACTGGAAAAGTGCATATACTTGGGATGCTGTCCCTCTTCAGAACTTCTGCTGAGTAGATTAAGAGCTTCTAAGACATTCTGGCTAGCTGCAATGCTTTGTTAGTCTTTACTTTCGTATGTACTTTTGGTATCTATGCAGAAATCACTTGTCAAATAACCTGGAGATTTTTTCATCTCCATGGTTGAATATTGTAATACTTGAAATAAAGTGGACCCTTATGTTATACAGCAAAAGTTCAGTTTTAACTGAGCAATAAAAATAAATGTTCACCAATAAACTCATTCTGAAGATTCTCTTGTGCCCAGATGGTTTGAAATGGCCTTGGCTTTTTGATGACCAGTAAGTATTCTGCATTGGGACACACCAGTCCAACTTGTCTGTAAAGTCAAGTCTCATTTCCCTAACCCATGTTTCCAGTTTAACCAGAAATATATTCTGATTAGTAGACCCATATGCAGTGTTCAATTCTATTGATTGATTGATTGGCTGAGAGCACTAAAATATGGACTGGGTTGTCTGTGCTTCCAAATGCCCAGTCTGCTTCTTTTACCCCACGAAGAGATTGTATTGCAGAGTTTAGCAAAGCATTGCAGCCCATGACCAGGAAAACATAACAAGTGATTGCTCTGTGATTGAGATGTGGCTTTAGGACTGACACTATTTTCTTTGTGTGCATTTGGGTAAAGAGAAGTTTTTCGAGACCTATTTGTTTAGTGAATTTGGCAAATGAGTGAATGCATGCATGCCTGCCAAGTCATGGCAAACAACATTCAGACTTGAGCTTCTTATACATCAGAACGTAGATCTGTGGATTTCTGAGGCAGGACAGCACCCTCCCCTTGATGTACACACTCATCATAAAACTGATCAGAGATATTCAGTGAGTCCTCAGGATAGCTAGACCTGAAAACATTTCCTTTCCCCTTCCTTCCAAAGTGTGTTCCCCTGGACAGCCCTCCACCCAAGCCCTGACTGTCTGGGAAAAGTGCCAAGAGGGAGGAGTCGGTGAGCAAGGCTTGAAAGGCATCTAAGGGTAATGAGAAAAACACGTCTCACTGCGCACACGGCTCCTTCTGCCTCAGCTTCGCCTGTGTAAGCTCGTGGGAGCGGCTGAAAAGCACATTCTTTAAAATCCTGGCCCTTAAAAGGAATGCAAGTTGGACTGAAATGTCAGCTTGGCTCTGCTTGGACTGCAGGACAGTTCTTTCATTGCTGACTTTTTGACATGGTAAAACCCAGACCCTTCCTTGCACTTGGGGGATGGTTCATAGAACTGATGCAATTTCAAGCCCTTACTCCGTCCAACTGTATTGGATTTTTATCACAATACAAAGATTTTACAAATTGCATTTCTATCCTTCCTCTTTTGCTTCCTCCCCCTCATCTCAGAACCATGTCCTCTCCGGAACCAGCCGCATTAGATGTCCAAGTAAGTCTTTGCTCTGGACCCTGGGGTCAGGCAAGTCACATCCATTTCTCTCCACTGTTTAAAAAGCCGGCCTGAGCCTGCACCACACTTGCCCGCAGCAGGTTGGGTCAGGCTGTGGGTGGCCAGAGCATGAGCTCACCCCCTTGTCTCACTGCCCAGCTCACATCTCATCTTGCTGAACTGTCACTTGCTTAGTTAAATCTGAGTTCCTGAAACATCATTCTTCAGCTATTTTCATCTTGCGAGATTTGAAGCACTTCTTCAAATGTATTCCAACTCCGTTTGGAAATTCAGCTTTGCTGACTTCTGACCTTTCACGAGGTCCCCTGAGTTTAATTGCCTGCTGTTACTTTAGGATTGATCAGACATTACTGCTTCCTTTTCCTTGCATGTGGAAACATAGACTGTGGCTCTTACAGACAAGGGGCTTCATATTGCCTTTGCTCATCCCTGCCCTGGATTTCCATAGACAGACTATGTGCCTCTGAGCAAGGAAGCACATTAATCCATTGTATGAGTTTCTCAAAGAAAGGGCTGGTCCAACATTTTCATAGGCAGACATTCATTAGATAACTGCCTTATGGAAGATACTCAAAAGTGGTCTGCCAAGACCACTGCCCATAAAGTGGAGCCTAGATTTAGACAAAAGTTTCATTTGTTCATTCATGTTTTGGGTGTCCTATGTCCTGGCACTGCAGTAGAGAGTAAGTGGGTGATAAGAACAGACAGTCTACCTTTTAGGTGTTTCGACTGAAGGTGAAATAAGATGTGCATACTCACAGTAAAGTTATTTCCCAACAGTATACAACTGTGAGTTATCACAAGCAAAGTCTCTGGGTTCATGGGAAGGAGGAGGAAGTATGGCTCGGAATGAAACAAACATGATATACAATGTATCCTGGGCACTAACTAGGTAAAGCTTCTGCAGAGCCCAAGGCAGACAGAGAAAGGTGTCTCGGGCTTTAAGAAACTTACAGTCAATTGAAGGGGAGGAGGTGCATGCAGGGCACTGTGAATCCTGAGACTGTGAGCTGTGGCTGGGCTGGCACTGTCCAATTAGCCCCAGTCCTCTGTTCCTCCCACATCATGGTGGGCAAATGATCCCTGGAAATGATGATACTTCCAGAAAGATTTGCATCTCCTTTTCCAGCCACACCTAGATGGAACAACCAGGAAAAACTGAGAATCACCTTAGCTTTGGAGACCATTTTCCATCCTTGTATCTTTCTCCAAACCAGATTCTAGCCGTTTCCATTTTCCAGGTTCCTAAGTGACTTTGATTTTTCAATATAGTTACAAGTGTCTTGGGCTTTACATTTAATGAAATGGCTTTTAAATAAGTGCAGAGACACTAGAGAAAAGGGCATGGCAGATTTTCACCTTATCTCCCTAGCCATTAACCATGGGTCCTTCCTTGCCTGATTGCTGGAGTACTGCTGGGGGCACAGGGAGGCACTGTCTGCAACAAGAGGGGACAAGACTTTAGGAATTTGCATTGTGAGTGTGACTTTCTTTTTTTTTTTTTTTTAAATTATTTTGTTGAAGTATAGTTGATTTACAATGTTGTGTTAATTTCTGCTATACAGCAAAGTGATTTCAGGTATACATATAAATTTTTTTCATATTCCTTTCTATTATGGTTTATTATAGAATACTGAATACAGTTCCTTGCGCTATACAGTAGGGCCTTGCTGTTTATCCACTCTCTCTATAAAAATATGCACCTTCTAATCCCAACTCCCAATCCATCCCTTCCCCACCCCCGCCTGCCCCTTTGAATTTCTTTAGTTTTCAGTAGGAATAGACATGTGTCCCTGTCACAGAGGGCTTCTCTTATAGCACAGTTGAAAAAGAATCTGCCTGTAATGCAGGAGACCTGGGTTTGATCCCTGGGTTGGGAAGATTCCCTGGAGAAGGGAATGGCAACCCACTCTAGTATTTTTGCCTTGAGAATACCATGGACAGGCTACCATCCACGGGATCTCAAAGAGTCAGACATGACTTAGTGACTAAACCACCACCACCTGTCACAGAAGTGGGCTGCCATATTTTTGGTTCTCCCCATGAATGGTTTTGCTGTGGGAAATTGCCAGGTGGAAGGGATGTGGGTGCTATGCTCCTGTACATGTCCTTTGAAAGTCCTCATGTCTTATCTTTTTATTATGTCTTACTCCTGTATGTCTGTGCACATGCTCAGATACACACCCAGACACATTTGGTCCAGAAGCACATAATTTCAGTAGTGTGATGGCTATTTTGCAAAATCAGGTCTGTAAAGTCAATGCAGTGTTGTGACAAAGCCCTGGCTGGGAGATTGGGAGGCTTCAGTTCTGGTCCTGGTTTTTATTCCTGTGTGGCTCTGAGCAAGTGCTTTTCCGTTTTGCCTCTTATATTTCTCAACTGTACTATTAGGTGTCCAACAGTATAATCTTCAGGGGCTTACTATGATCCTAAGGATCTTTCTCCCTATCTTATTGGCCTCTGCTGATATGGTAAAGGTTAGCTGTTGACAGAGACAAGATCTCAGGTCCCTCTGAGTCTAGAGTGGGAGTGGAAATGGAAGTGTCAATATGGTAAGTCAACTCTTGTAGGGGGTGTTGGAGCCAAAGCTGCCATTTAAGTCTAAATGTGTTGTCTGTCAGTTAGCTGCTAGGAAACCATGGCAGTACCTCGTTGGGCTGGGGCATGGGAGAGGGACATCAAGGAGGCAGGGCCACTATAGTGCCACACCTGCTGCTGCTGCTGCTGCTAAGTCGCTTCAGTCGTGTCTGACTCTGTGCAACCCCATAGACCGCAGCTCACCAGGTTCTCCCGTCTCTGGGATTCTCCAGGCAAGAACACTGGAGTGGGTTGCCATTTCCTTCTCCAATGCCCACACCTGCAGGGAGCTTTAATTATTTCTAGGCTCAATTTGCACATATGGGCTGATTTTGTTCAGGATGGAAAATGGAGTGAGTCCTGACCTTTCACATTCCTTGCTAGAAAAGAGGAAATCTGCCATTTTCCTTTAATGAGCAGTATGTTTTCCTTCCTTGGTGAAATGCTGAATGTTCCAGAATGAATTATTTAAAACACACTTAAGCCAGATCCAGGAGATTTTCAAGTAGAGTTGGAATGCAATAGTTTCTCCATAGAATGTACTTGAGGGCCAGGATTGCTCAAGGGTAAAGACAGTTGAGACTTACATTATAATCCATGAAACCCAGAAGAGTTGGACTTACTAAGAACCTCAAAGAGTTGCGAATAAGTCTTTCTTTCTTAAGTTCAAGAGTTAAAAAAAAGGTCACCCGAATCAATAGCCTCATCATAATAGCAGAAGAGACACTGGGCAAGTTGTGACTTCTGGGAGGAAAACACATCTCAGCCCTTCTGCCCTCTGGTTCCATGATCCATGTAACTCTTCCTGGTAACTGATTTGGAGCTTGCAGTATAACTTTTCTGTCCTAATCATGAGTTTTTCCATCCATCAGTTCATCCATCCACCCCTCCATCCATTCCTCCATCCATCCATCCATCCATCCACTTATCCCATCCACCCATCCATCTACCCCTTCCATCCAAGTAGCAAACATACCCTGAACACTTATTCTATGCCATGTGCTAATCTAGGTAGTAGGGAGAAGATGATATAATGGACACTTCTTGGTTTCCGCCTCAGGATTTAATACCCTCATTTCTTCTGCCAAAAAGAAATTTTTCATGGAAGTAGTTTAAAAGGGATTGCCCCATCTCCAAGTATAGGTGTAACTCAGATTAACTGGATCAGTGAACTACACTGACACCACACCATCCTCTCAGCAGCTAGTCACAGTGATTAATTTAATGAGGGCTCCTCGGCCTTATAAGGTTATCTAAGGTCATCAGGAGTCAACCCAAAGAAGGTTGCTTGAGATATCACTTATATGGACCTCTCTCTTCCTCTGTATAAGAACCTGGAAGCACATGAAGAGAGTGTGAATAGCCATCTGGTAATGATCAGGGAGAGCCTGCTATGTTAGGGCCAAGGCCGAAAAACTTTAGCTGAGCATTTGAGAGTTAGAACTCTGGACCTGGTCATGTCCCTTGAGCCTTTGAATCAAGTTTTGCCTGAAGCCACACCTAATTCAGTTATGGGGGCCAATAAATCCCTTTTAATGTTCAAGCCAGTTTGAGATGAGTTCTGTTACTTACAGCTAAAAGCATCCTAACAGATGCAGAAGCAGGCAGCAGTCCCCAACCTTTTTGGCACTAAGGACCGGTTCCACGGAAGATAATTTTTCCATAGACTGGGGAAGGGGGATGATTTAAGGAAGATTCAAGCACATTACATTTACTGTGCACTTTCCTTCTAATTTATTGCTGCCACTGATCTGACAGGAGGTACTATCCTGTGGCCTGGATGTTGGGGACCCCTGATTGTAGAGGTTAAGAGCTCAGATTCTGAAATAAAAAAGAGCTTGAACCAGCTGCTTTGGTTTGAATCTCAGTTTCACCACCCAGTAGTTTCAATGGCCTTATCATGCCTCATTTTATCTATCAGTAAAACGGATATAATATTTCTTCTGAAGATTGTTATAAGAATCAAGTTAGAATATAAAAGCACTTAAAATGGCGCTTAGCACATTTACC
The DNA here is from genome assembly GCF_023091745.1 of Budorcas taxicolor. Classification (NCBI taxonomy): domain Eukaryota; kingdom Metazoa; phylum Chordata; class Mammalia; order Artiodactyla; family Bovidae; genus Budorcas; species Budorcas taxicolor. The sequence continues at coordinate 135,154,546 of NC_068920.1, forward strand.
GTCTGAGCCACCAAGGAAGCCCAGTGAATGCCACATAATGTCTAAAAAACAAGAAGAGTAAGGAAGCAGTGAAAAATACTTGGTGTCCATTCTAGAGAAGCTTAGTTTCCCTTCTGGGTGCCACCTCTGTGGAGAGGTGACCTGATGATAGTACCTTCTCAGTGAAGAATTCTCAGCATTTATTATAAGGAGTTTTTGAGCAAAATGCAAAACTTCTCCATCAATCAGAACGATCAGTTAGCTTTATAACTGTGTACATGAATAGTACACAGTTATACTGAGTACTAACTAACAGTATCACTTTCATCAAGAGTGGAAGCTATTAAGCTTGTGACGGTAGTACAGTAAGTCTGTCGCCCTGTGTCTTCTGGTTCTTACGATAGTGCTTGCATACCACAGCCCATTTCTCTCTCTCAGGTTGACCCATTGTATCAATATCCCTGTGTAATGAAGACGTGACAGATGAGTGTCATGGCCATGCTGTGGTAAGTTGTCTAACTAGTGTTAGTTTCTCAGTGGTGTCTGACTCTTTGCTACTTCATGGACTGCAGCCCTCCAGGTTCCTCTGTCCATGGAATTCTCTAGGCAAGAATACTGGAGTGGGTAGCCATGCCCTTCTCCAGGGGATCTTCCCAACCCAAGCATTGAACCTGAGTCTCTTGCATTGTAGGCAGATTCTTTACCATCTGAGCCAGCAGGGAAGCCCCAGGTTGTCTATAAAGAGTGCAAAAAAGGTCATATCTGTCACTATGACATGGTATCCATGACATACTAATTGGTATACTTGTGTGTCACCATAATGGATGGTGCCTGTCATGATGACATGAAATACCTGTCTGCCAAGATGTCATTATAGTCTTTTTCCATCATGAGGACAGTGCATGTCGGTGATGGTGACCTGGTATACCTGTCATATATATAGGCTTATCATATATAGAAAGGAGCATCTCCCCTTCTCACTCCCTATAACCAGTGAGTCACCAAGTCCTATGGCATCACTTCCTGAATGTCTTCTAGCCTGACCCCTCCTTTCCATCCCCACAGCTTCTGTTACAGTTATGGTTCTGAACTCCCTGACTCCTAGTTAAACCATTCTCAGCTCTATATCAGAAAGATCACTCTAACACAGATTGACAATGTCAGCCATTTTCCTAAGACCTAAATAGGTAAGTGTACTTCATATTTTCCAAATACAATAAATTCTCACACTCTCATTCTAGGTTCTCCAGGATTTGGTTCGAACCAATTTTTCCCTAGGTTTTTGTTGTTGTTCAGTTGCTCAGTCCTGTTCAACTCTTTTTGACTCCACGGGCTGCAGCATGCCAGGCTTCCCTGTTCTTCATCACCTCCCAGAGTTGGCTCAAACTCATGTTGAGTTGGTGATGCCATCTAACCATCTCATCCCCTGTGTCCCCTTCTCCTCCTGCCTTCCATCTTTTCCAGTATCAGGATCTTTTCTCATGAGTTGGCTCTTCCCATCAGGTGGCCAAAGCACTGGCACTTCAGCTTCAGCATCAATCCTTCTAATGAATATTCAGGATCGATTTCCATTAGGATTGACTGGTTTGATCTCCTTGCAGTCCAAGGGACTCTCAAGAGTCTTCTCCAGCACCACAATTCAAGAGCATCAGTTCTTCAGCACTGTTTAATTTAAGATGTCCAATGTGATGATTTGATATATGCATATCCTGCAAAGTGATTACCACAGAAAGATTAACACATCCATCACTTTACATAGTAATTGTTTTTGTTTGTTTGTTTGTTTATAATTTTGTGGTGAGAACATTGCTACTTTCTTGGCAACTTTCAAGTATACAATACAATATTGTTGTCTATAGTTGTCATTAAGTTATCTATAGTTATCATTTGATTCCAAGAACTTATTTATATTATAATAAATTTGTACCTTATGACTAATATTTTCCCATTTTTTTCCCCACCTTCCAGCCTATGGTAACCAACAATCTATTTTCTAATTTTATGAGTTTGGTTTTTTTAAGATTCCACATTTAAGTGAGATTACCCAGTACTTATCTTTCTTTATTTGACCTACTTCACTTATCTTCATGCCCTCAAGGTCCATCCACATTGTTACAAGTGGTAGAATTTCCTACTTTTTTGTTATTGAGTAATATTCCATTGTATACACACGCATACACACACACACACACACACACACACACACACACACACACACGCAGACACTGCATTTTCTTTATTCAATCATGCAATTTTTTCTTTTAGCAATCTCCGTACTGTTTTCTGTAGCTGTTGTAGCAATTTACGTTTGCATCAACAAGGCATAAAGGTTTCCTTTTCTCAGCATCCTTGCCAGGACCTAGTCTCTCGTGTCTTTTTGAGAATAGTCATTTTCACAGCTGTGAGGTGATTAATGTCTCATTGTGGTTTTGCTTTGCATTTCCCAGGTGATTAGTGTTATTGAGTACTTCTTCATGTATCTGTTGGTCATTTGTAAGTCTTCTTTGAAAAAAATATTTATTCAGATCCTTTGCCCATTTTTAAATTGGATTACTTTTTTTCCTATTGAGTTGCATGAGTTTTGGATATCAACCCCTTATCAGATAATGATTTGCAAATACGTTGGCCCATTTTGTAGGCTGGCTTTTCATTTTGCTGATTATCTCTTTCACTATGCAGAAGACTTTAGTGTGACGTGGTTCCACTTGTTTCTTTTTGCCTTTGTTGCTTGTGTTTCAGCGTCATATCCAAAAAGATCATTGCCAAGATTAATGCCAAGGAGATTTCAGCTTATGTTTTACAGTCTTGAGTCTTAGTTTTTAAGTCTCTGTTGAGTTAATGTTTTAAGTAAAGTAAGATAGGGAGCCAATTTTCCTCTTGTGCTTGTGAAAATCCAGTTTTCCCAGCACTGTTTATTGAAGAGACTATCCTTTCTTCATTGAGTATTCTTGGCTTCCTCATCAAATATCAGTTAGCTATATTTGTATGAGTTTATTTATGGGCTCTTTATTTTGTTCCATTGTTCTGTGTGTTTGTTAGTATGTCAGTATCACACCATCTTGATTAATATGGGTTTGTGTTACATGTACTTTGAAATAAGGAGTTATGATACCTCCGTCTTTGTTCTTTCACAGGATTGCGTTGATTATTCAGGCTATTTTGTGACTCCATACGAATTTTGGGATTTCTTTTTTTTGTTGTTTCTGTGAAAAATGTGTTTGGAGTTTTGATAGGGATTGCACTGAATTTATTGTTGGCTTTGGGTTGTGTGGACATTTTAACAATTTTAATTCTTACAATCTATGAACACAGAATATCCTTCCATTGATTTGTGTTTTATTCAGTTTCTTTCACTAATGTTTTATAGTTTTCAATGTACAGATTTTTAACTTCCTTGGATGAACTTATTCTTAAGTATTTTATTGTTTATTATGGTATTGTAAATGATATTATTTTCCTTATTTCACTTTCAGATGGTTTGTTGTTAGTATGTAGAAACACAGCTGATTATTTTATGTTGACTTTTTATTCTGAAACTTTACTGAATTTATTTATTAGTTCTAACAGTTTTTAAAATAGAATCTTAGTCTTTTCTATATATAATATAGAAATATATTTATATATGTTATATATACATACATGTTCCTTATGTGACATATATATATACACACACACACACACACACACGTGTCATCTGCAAATAGAGATAATTTTAATCCTTCCTTTCCTATTTGGATGCTTTTTATTTCTTTTTCTTGCCTGATTACTCTGGCTAGGACTTCAGATACTATTGTGAATAGTACTGGTGAGAGTGGATGCCCTTGTTTTGTTCTTGATCTTAGAGAAAAAGTTTTCAGCTTTTCACTGTTGAGTATAGTGTTAGCTCTGGATGTGTCATACAGCCTTTATTATGTTGAAATATGCTTCTTTTTATACCCAATTTTTTGGGAGTTTTCATCATGAAAGAATAATGAATTTCATTAAATGCTTTTTCTGCATTTGTTGAGATGATCATGACTTTTCTTTTATTCTATTAATGTGGTGTAGCCCATTAATTGATTGGTATAGCTGAAGCATTCTTGCATCCCAGTGGTAAACTCCATCTGATCATGATGTATGATCCTTTCAGTGTGCTGTTGAATTTGGCTTGCTAGTATTTTGCTGAGAGTTTTTACATCTGTATTCACCAGAGATTTGGCTAATGTAATGTCCTTATCTGGCTTTGTTATCAGGGTAATGATAGGCTTATGAAATGCATTTTTGGAGTGTTCCTACCTCTTCAGTTTTTTCTTTTTTTGTAAAGAGTTTGAGAAGGATTGGCATTAATTTTCTTTAAATATCTCTCTACTGTTCTCTACTACCTGCTTCTGGCCCAGACCTGGTATATAATGGGGTAGGGGTGGTATAAATAATGGTTTGACATGTAAGCTTATAGCTTTCTTAATAAATTAGAGGAAACTTGGTGGATGTATTATTTATTGCCAACCTTCATGTCCAAATTGGTGTCATAATCTGAACATTTATGAATAGATTAGCTACTTGGAAATGGGCACAATTCTGCATATTTACCTTTATGTGTATGTACTAATAGCAGCAAGAACCATTAGTGAATTCATTACTTTTGAATCCAACTTGCACTTCTACTGCTAAGGTTAATTATTGATTTGTTTTATTCTGTGATTAAAGCCATTAGCCACTATTAGCAAATGATGATGTTTATGCATGTTTGAATATCAGCTGGGCTGCATTTCATAGCAGGGGCCCAAGCTAAATTAGTATTCTCTGGAACTGACATCTGGAATGGTGATACATAGGCTTGCTGAAGGTAACCAATGATTTTTCCTTGCAACAGAAGGATAAACAGTGCCTGATTGTCTTTGCTAATTATTCTTCCTGAGTGCAGTCACTGACCGGAATTTAGTTTCAGTTGAATTTGGCCTTTGTCATTTCTGATTTTGAATAATCAGAGTTCTGAGCAGTACTTTGAGAGAAAAGCTAAGATGTGTCCTGGCTCTACTGCCTGAAGACTCTGCTTTTTTAACTTTTCTTTATCTAGGAAGTGGAATGGGCTCATTCACTCCTTGAAACAGTTGGGAATGGAGTTTGCAGATCAGTTTGGCTTCACTTGGACGCTGCTTCTGCCAATAAGAGGGAGACACTGGCTAGAGTGCTGAGTCGGTCACATGATCCTAACTGGATGAGGATTGGCCTGAATATACTGGCACCAGTGGAACCAAGTGCCCCGAACTCTCATGTATCCAACCGCAAGGGAGGGTGGGAAATGTAGCCTGGCAGCTCTGTATGGCAAAAGAAGAGAAATAGTTTGGAAAATAACTAGCCAATATCTGCTGAAATCCCTTTTGCTTCTTTCTAGTAGATGAAATCAGCCCATACTAAGAGGATTTTCACACCTGGGCCACTTTCTCAGCTCATCATCTCTTTGCTTGGCATCTCAAGGAATCTGACCTTCAAGCACATACTTTCCTGAATAATCTTCAGCTGTCTCTAGGCAAAGGCTGAGAAATAGCTTGAGGGCAGAGGCAGCCATGAACCTGAATTCCTGGAGATCCCAACAGGGTGTGGGGTACATGGTAAAAACGTACTGAGTGATGACTAGCTGACTGAATGATTTTAGGTGAACCTAAGGTTCTTGTCATCTGACTTTGACATATATTCATTTTAGAAGACTCGTCTCTTTATCCTTTGCACAAGCCTTCCTGATTGTTATCTACAGTTCATCTTTCGCAGGGAGATGGTTCAATTAAGACAACTCAAAATGAGTCCATGATTCAAAGGTACAGCTGACTGCACTCTGATTAACTTCCTATTCATCAGTCACAGAGATATATGATGGGAATTACCAGGGCAGGCGGGAGAGAGGGCAGGCAGGCTAGTGGGGAAGGGAGATAGAAGAAGCTGGAAGATCTTTGGGGGTACAAAGAAAATGAGAAAAGTCCTAAGGAGGGGGGGGGGTGTTCCCAAGAGGAGGAGAAGCCTGGAAGATAGCAGGAGATAGCACACGGTCTTCTAGGAAATGTAATTTGATGTCTGAGCATTAGTGAGTCTGACTCTAAAGTTAAATTGAACTTTCTTATGATGTGAAAGGGAAAATAAATGTTAGATGCTAGAAAAGGCTGATAACTCAATGGCTCAACTGAAGGGATTTTTGACGTCTTGCATTCCAGCCTCCCCTCAGCCACAGGATCCCAGTGCTTTCTTGAAAGCATGAATGATGGTGCTTCTTATCCAGAGAGGCTGCTGTTCCCTCTGTTAGGAATTAGAATTGGAGCAAAGATATCACACCCACTCATGGTTTCATTGAAAACCACCTCATGGCCAAGCTCAGAACCCTTACCTGATGCCAGATCCCCACATCTCAATGTCTACTAAACATCTCACCTGAATGGCTAATGAGCAGCTCCAGCAGAACATGGGAAAAACTGAGCTCTTCTCCTTCCTCCCTGGGTTGCTTCTCCCACTGGGTCAGGGGACCACCATCCACACTGTCTACACAGTCTCCAGAAATGTGGGCATCCCCTGGGACCCCGTCTTCTCTCACCTATTAATGTTCAGTTGTCCACCTGCTCTTATAAAGCTGTCCCCTTGATCTCTCTCCAATCCTGGTACCACTTGCCTAACTCAGGCTTCTGGGGTGTTTGACCTGGATTATGTTACCCATTTCCTAACCGAGCTCCTTACCTCCAGGCTTGCCCAACCCCATTCCTGTGGTGAAGCGACCTTTCCATAGTGAAATCTGCATAAACCTTTGCTTCCCATTGTCTCCAGCACCGAGACCGACCTTGAATCATTGTCTTACTGCTGGAGACTTCTCCATCCTCATCTCTGGCCAGTCTTGCTTTCACTCTCCCTTCTAGGCACATGGACGCTTAGTCCTCAGAAGACAGCCTGTGCTTATCTTCCCACCTCTACAGTTTCCTCTGCCTGAAGCCCTTTATCTCTGACCGACTCCCATTTCCTGACAAACATCGACTCATTTCTTGTGAGGCAGGATAGACTTGGCTTCCTGACCTGCCAACCTGGGATCCCTCTTCTCAGCCTACATGACACTCTGTGCTTTCTCCTGTGTGGAATTACCATAGTGCACTGCATTGATGCATTTCCTTTTTAGTTTTCACTACACGACAACTCTAGGCTACCATGACTTCTCTCACCTGGACTGTTGCCACACCTGGCATCATACACCTAGCCTGAGATAGATTCCTCACTCCTAGACCTAGCCTGCTCCAATTTAACCTCCAGAGCTTTATTTCTGAAGCACAGATACAAATTAGATCATGTCTCAGCTTAAAACACTTTAGGTTGTTTCCCCTTGCCTTTAGGATAAATTAAAAAATCATTCTGAACAACTTTGTCATGATCCCTTACCCATTTACCCCTCCAATCTCATTTCCCTCACTCCATTTCCATTGTGGTTACTCTAAGATACAATTTCCCAGGTGGCACAATGGTAAAAAATGGACTTGCCAATGCAGGAGACACAAGAGGCATGGGTTCGATCCCTAAGTTGGAAGATTCCCCTGGAGGAGGACATGGCAACCCACTCCAGTATTCTTGCTTGGAGAAGCCCCATAGACAAAGGTGCCTGGCAGGGTTGCATGGGGTCACAAAGAGTCAGACACAGAATATTTAAGGATTAGTCTTAGCAATATTGTCTTTGAGCTTGTGTTTTATAAGTGAGGTCCAGTGAAACAATGGAGATGCGCTGGGGGTCCCACACCCACACCACATCCCCAGGACAGGTTCTTAGCTGCTCACTGCTCTGCCTTGACCAGCAATCTCAGCCACCCTCTGCTCCCAGAAGGGACCTGGGCAAGGGTGTGGCTCTGAGTCACAGAGCAGGGCCTGTGATGGACTGCACTTCCCCTGGGAGTATCTCTAAGGCAGCTTCATGCCAGTAAGATGCAGGTCTTCTCCCATACAAAGCTTTGGTTTGAGGCCTTCTGCTAGCCTTACTGAACTTCTGGAAGGATGCTGCAGTCTAGAGAGATGGAGAGAGTAAGGAAGAAGGGAACAGCTTTTCCTGCTTTCAGAACAAGTGGCCCTGTGTTTCCTGTATTTTCACGTTGCAATGAGCCCTGCAAACTGTACTTTGCTGAAGACAAACTGTATGCCTCGCTCTGGTAGGTGCTCAGGTTTGGTTCGGTCTTATTCTTCTTCAGTATCTCTCAAATCCACCCATATCTCTTCCTTTCAGTTTCCATGACCTTCATCCAGGACCATACTTCTTCTTTGGACAATTTCCACAGTCCCTTGTTGTATCCTAGGTGTCTAGAAGAGGGTTTTCATAGAGCAGGACCTCAGTAGATATTAACATATGATGAATAAATGAAGGAATTAAATAAAAATATGAAAAACAGTCTTTAACATAGCATGCCGTCAGTTCTGCAGGTTAGAGTGCTTTGGTAAAGTGCCTCTGGGAATGAATGTGAATGTGTTAGCCGCTCAGTCGTGTCCGACTCTTTGCAACCCCAGGGACCATAACCCCCTAGGCTCCTCTGTCCATGGCATTCTCCAGGCAAGAATACTGGAGTGGATAGCCATTCCTTTCTACAGGGGACCTTCCTGATCCAGGGACTGAACCTGAGTCTCCTGTACTGCAGGCAGATTGTTTGCTGTCTGAGTCACCAAGAAAGACTGCCTTCCTGGGATATCACTGATATTAGCCCTGGGAATTATTCAATTAGATCTGCAATCTGGCCTCTGCCAGAAGCTGGTCGGAGCTCTGGGCTGATCTTCTGTGTGAGTGGGTTCTGCCTCACCCTTCACCTTCAGAGAGCCCAACTTCAGGGAGCAGGCGCACAGCAGGGGAACTAAACAGCCTTCATCATAAGCTGCTTCTGAGGCATTGGAATGACCAAGGGGCAGTGTTTATTTCCAGAAATGAAAACCAATTAGGTCTTCAACAAATATTGCAGGCCATCGCTAAATAATAACAGCTCTGCTGAAACAGAAGGTGATGGGGCCCAATAACTTGTATATGATGGGGAGCGGGTGTTGGGAGTGTGGTGCTAAGTTTTGGGTTTACTTCCCTGCCTCTGTTTACCCAGTGGGGCATTTTGCCTGTGAGACTCTAGGAGATTGTCTGTAGTGTATGAGAAAATTGCTCCTGAAGAAGTTGCACAAGGTTTACTGTGTTCTGGCTGGTTTAGTCTCTGCCGCTCTGGCTTCACTAATCCTTTAGCGCAGATTCAAGGGGCCACTGGGCTGAATCTGCTTTCCTTTCAAAGACACATCACCTAATCTCGGTTGCCATCTACACAGTCACAGAATTTGTGCCCACCCATCACTGCATGGGTCACATCCTCAAATGCTTCAGTGGTTCTTACCATTGGGCTACAGTTAAGAAATTCATCGCCACGATGCACATAACAGTATACAACAATGCCAGGGCATTCTGCTGATAAAGTGCCCAGAAGTACATTTAGTGGCCTTCGTAATAACACTGGACTCTTTTATTGGCGCAGGTATATTTTTCTGTGGTTCATGCAGCTCAGAAGAAGGCAAGCTATATCTGGGAAGTGTTGTCTTGCCAGGTGTCACTGCTGTGGAGGGCAGGTATCGTCAGTGTGGGGAAGGCCTTTCAATGGTGTGTGATTCCCTCGGTAACTCATGGATCTCAGAGGACTGAGATCTCGATGACTGCAGCAGTCCTAAACCAATGAGAAATAAAGGCATCTGCTTTTTTCCATCCATTTCCTTTATTGACAGGAGATAGAGTTCAGAAGCTGTAGATAATTTGAAAGTTCTTTTCAAGGTCTTTATAGATTCTACCACTGTATTCACCTAAGGGTCATACTTCCTGAAGGCTGCTTCTAACCAGTGACTAAGCATAGAATAGGTGCTAAGACAGAACCATTTCAGCAAGATGCAGGATGGCCCCAGCAGGTGAATTTGGCTTGAGTATTTATTTGTTTTTGCTGAGCTTTGTGGCATGCAGGATCTTAGTTCCCTGACCAGGGATCAAACTTGTGTTTACTGCATTGAGAGTGCAGAGTCTTAACCACTGGACAACTGTGGAAGTCCCTGGCTTGAGTATTTGCAGTGGCATTGCAGAATCTGTCTTGAAACTGTGTTGCAGTCCAAGGTGCTTCCCCCTAAGTCCTCCTTCCTTCCCTCTCTCCTTTCAGAAATATCAGCTCTGCACCATAATATGAAGCCTTGCTCCCTCCATTCCCCTGCTCCCTTCTCTAACCAATCTCTTGAATGTCTACTCCTGTTTTGACTTCCCCTTCTCAGGGACCTAACTGAATGCAGTCCCTTGCCCAATCTATCCATACTCAGGAGTAAGTAAACCTACAATCTTTGTGTTTTACGATAATGGAACCAAGAGATGCTGGAGTGAAGGATCAAGCCATTCTATTCAAGAGGTAGAGGAGCAATAATTGGAGAAGGGAGACTGGAAAGGGGTCTAAGGTTTGGGCATCTTTGAAAATTTTAGAAACTGACTCTGCATCACATGCAGGGCCCAGAGACAGGAAGATACAGAAGCTTCAACAACAGTGGTGGAGGTTTCATGCCCAGCCTGCATTCAGTGACATCATAGGAAGGAGTCACTCTGAGCCCACAAGGGTGGTGGTGGGTGAGAATAGTAAAGACCAGATTCATAGTCAGAAATCAAAACAATCTCCATTTTCCAATAAAAATATAACAAGTCAAATTTGTGGAATGCATCTAAAATAGTGTCTGGGACTTTGTATAACACCAAGTGCCTATATTAGAAAGATGAAAGGTCTCACATGGATAATGTAAACCAAGAATTGTCAAATTATGGAAGGTGAGCAAAATTGACATGTTTTTTCTCTTATGTATCATCTATGGCTTCTTTCATGCAATAACAGTAGAATTGGTTGGTTGCAACAGAGGTCATATGAATCTCAAAACCCTAAATAATTATTCTCTGAGTCTTTATGAAAAAATTTTGCTGGCCATTGATCTCAGCTTCAGTTTAGAAACTGAAAAAGGACAAATGAAACATAAAGTATACATAAGAAAAGAAATAATAGAGTAGAAATCAATGAACAAAAAAAAAATAAAAACAATGAGAATAATCAATGAAACTAATATATGGTACCTGGAGAAGATCAGTAAAATTGATAACCCAAGTCATACAGAGCAGGAAATAAAAGCAAATTGCCAGTATCAGAAATAGGAAAGGAAACATCACTGAAGATCCTAACAGCATGAAAATATAATACAGGAATATTATGAACAATTTTATGACTGTGAGTTTGATAATTTAGATAAAATGGACAGGCTCTTCAAAAGACACAAACTACTAAGATTCATTCTAAAAGAATTAGATAACCTGAAAATTTCTATGTCTATTAAAGAAATTGAATTCATAGGTGAAAGAAATTCTCACAAATAAACTCTAGGTTCAAATGACTTCACTGGTGACTTCTAGAAATACTTAAAAGAAATGATACCAATTCTGCACACTCTTTCCGAAAATCAGAGAATGAAATTTAAAAAACCAACTCATTCTATGCAGCCAGAATTACTCTGATACCGAAATGAGGGATAGGTATTACAAGAAAAAAAATAGACAGACCAGTGTTCCTTATAAAAAATAGATGAAAAAATTTGAGTTTTAGCTAATTATATTTAACACCACAAAAAAAGAATCATGACGAAAGAAGTTAAACTCCCAAGTACAAGACTGGTTCACCATTTGAAAAATCAGTGTAATTCACCCTATCAACAGGCTAAAAAAACCCTCTTGCTCACCTCAATTGATGCATCAAAAGCATGTGATATTTGTGATAAAAAGTTACAGCAAACTATAAATAGAATTAGACTTCCTTAACCTAATATAGTGTACCTAAGAATAACCTCTAACAAACAGTGTTCTTAATCCTGAAAGAATGAATGCTTTCCACCTAGGATCAGAAAGAAAGCAAGAATGTCTGCTTTGCCCAGTTCTATTCAACATTGTTTGGGAGGAGCTAGCAACTGCATTAATGCAAGAAAAAATTAAAAAACTTCCAAACTGGAAAAAAATGTACTTTATTTTCAGGTGACATGATCATCCTGTCATGTAAAAAATTTGTAAGGAATTTGTAAAACATTCTAAGGAATTTGCAGAACAAAAAAACATAAGAACTAATTAGTGAACTTGGCAAAGTTGCAGGGTTTGATTGATGATTGACACAAAAATCAGTTCTGTATATGCTATACATTGATATATATAACATTAGCAACCAGAGAATGAAAATTTAAAAAACAACCATGTTAAAAATAGATAAATGTGAAATACATTGGGATGAATTTGACAATATGTGTATAGGCTATACTCTGAAAATAAAAGAGCTTTTTTTTTAAAAATTTTATTTTACTTTATTTTACTTTACAATACTGTATTGGTTTTGCCATACATCAACATGAATCTGCCACGGGTGTACAAAAAAAAAAAAAAAAAAGAAAATGAAAGAGCTTTGTTGAAAACATTAAAGATAACTGAAGATGTGAACTATGTTCATGGATGTCAACAAACAATAATGTCAAGAAGTCAGTTCTCTCCAAATTGATGCATAGATTTCAGTTAAATCCTAGCAGTCTTCTTTTTCTATAAATTTATAAGCAGGTTATAAAGTTTATATAGGAATGCATAGGATCCAAAATAACCAAAACAACTTTGAAAGAAAGGAATAGAATTTGATTTCAAAGCTTTGAAGTGACAGTATGAAGGAAATGTAATATTGGCATACATATATGCGTGCAGTTTAATTGAACAGAATAGAGACTGAAGATATAGATGCACCTTTATTTGACCTATTGATTTTCTCTAAAGCTCAATGCAATTTAAAGTTGAAATGACTTTTTCAACCAGTTTTGTTGGAGGAATCACAATATGCAGAAAAATGGATCTTGGCCCTTAACTTGTTAGTTGCTCAGTTTTGTCTGACTCTTTGAAACCCTATGGACTATAGCCAGACAGGCTCCTCTGTCCACGGGATTTTCCAGGCAAGAATACTGGAGTGGGTTCAGTTCAGTTCAGTCACTCAGTTGTGTCCGACTCTTTGCGACCCCATGGACAGCAGCATGCCAGGCCTCCCTGTCCATCACCAAATCCCGGAGTTTACCCAAACTCATGTCCATTGAGTCAGTGATCCCATCCAACCATCTCATCCTCTGTCGTCCCCTTCTCTTCCTGCCTTCAATCTTTCCCAGCATCACGGTCTTTTCGAATGACTCAGATCTTCGCATCAGGTGGCCAAAGTATTGGAGTTTCAGCTTCAACATCAGTCCTTCCAATGAACACCCAGGACTGATCTCTTTTAGGATGGACTGGTTGGATCTCCTAGCAGTCCAAGGGACTCTCAAGAGTCTTCTCCAACACCACAGTTCAAAAGCATCAATTTTTTGGTGCTCAGCTTTCTTCACAGTCCAACTCTCACATCCATACATGACCGCTGGAAAAACCATAGCCTTGACTAGACAGACCTTTGTTGGCAAAGTAATGTCTCTGCTTTTTAATATGCTTTCTAGGTTGGTCATGACTTTCCTTCCAAGGAGCAAGCGTCTTTTAATTTCATGGCTGCAATCACCGTCTGCAGTGATTTTGGAGCCCCCCAAAATAAAGTTGGATACTGTTTCCACTGTTTCCCCATCTATTTGCCATGGAGTGACAGGACCGGATGCCATGATCTTCGTTTTCTGAATGTTGAGCTTTAAGCCAACTTTTTCACTCTCCTCTTTCACTTTCATCAAGAGGCTCTTTAGTTCTTCTTCACTTTCTGCCATAAGGGTGGTGTCATCTGCATATCTGAGGTTATTGATATTTCTCCCAGCAATCTTGATTCCAGCTTGTGGTTCCTCCAGCCTAGCGTTTCTCATGATGTACTCTGCATATAAGTTAAATAAGCAGGGTGACAATATGCAGCCTTGACACACTCCTTTTCCTTTTTGGAACCAGTCTGTTGTTCCATGTCCAGTTCTAACTGTTGCTTCCTGACCTGCATACAGGTTTCTCAAGAGACAATTCAGGTGGTCTGGTATTCCCATCTCTTTCAGAAATTTTCACAGTTTCTTCTGATCCACACAGTCAAAGGCTTTGGCATAGTCAATAAAGCAGAAATAGATGGTTTTCTGGAACTCTCTTGGTTTTTCTATCATCCAGTGGATGCTGGCAATTTGATCTCTGGTTCCTCCGCCTTTTCTAAATCTGGCTTGAACTTCTGGAAGTTCATGGTTCATGTATTGCTGAAGCCTAGCTTGGAGAATTTTGAGCATTACTTTGCTAGTGTGTGAGATGAGTGCAATTGTGCGGTAGTTTGAACAATCTTTGGCACTGCCTTTCTTTGGGATTGGAATGAAAACTGACTTTTTTCCAGTCCCAAGGCCACTGCTGAGTTTTCCAAATTTGCTGACATATTGAGTGCAGCCCTTTCACAGCATCATCTTTTAGGATTTGAAATAGCTCAACTGGAATTCCATCACTCCCACTAGCTTTGTTCATAGTGATGCTTCCTAAGGCCCACTTGACTTCACATTCCAGGATGTCTGGCTCTAGGTGAGTGATCATACCATTGTGATTATCTGGGTTGTGAAGATCTTTTTTGTACAGTTTTTCTGTGTATTTTTGCCACTTCTTCTTAATATCTTCAGCTTCTTTTAGGTCCATACTATTTCTGTCCTTTATTGTGCCCATCTTTGCATGAAGTGTTCCCCTGGTATCTCTAATACCATAGACTGTAAGCCATAATGTAAGAAGATATTTGCATAACATTTATCTTACAAAGAATTTTTATGAAGAATGTTGAAAACCCCCTCCCATTCAATTGTTAAAAGGTAAATGACCCATTTTAAGAAAGGGGCAAAATTTTGCATGTAGTCTACACCAAACATGATATATGGATGACAAATAAACACATGAAAAGATGCTTAATATCACTGGTCTCTGTCCACTGGAGTGGGTAGCTATTCCCTTCTCCAGGGGAATTTCCTGACCCAGGGACCAAACCTGGGTCTCCTGCATTGCAGGCATATTCTTTACCATCTGAGCCAACAAGGGTTTTCCTTGGTGGCTCAGCGGTTAAAGCATCTGCCTGGAATGTGGGAGTCCCGGGTTCGATCCCTGGGTTGGGAAGATTCCCCTGGAGAAGGAAATGGCAACCCACTCCAGTACTCTTGCCTGGAGAATCCCGTGGACAGAGGAGCCTGGTAGGCTACAGTCCATGGGGTTGCAAAGAGTGGGACACGATTTCATTTTCACTTTCACTTTCAACAAGGAGGACCCTTTTTGGCTTACATCATATTCAAAAATTAGGTTGACATGGATCACAGACCGAAGTGCAAGAGTTAACTACAAAACTTTTAGGTGAAAACATACGAGAAAATCTTAGGGCACTTGGGGTTGGCAAAGATTTTATAAATCTTTTTGTCCGAAAAGAGCAAACTATCAATGTAAAAGTTCAATAATGAAAAGTCACCAAAACTAAAAACTTCTTCAAAATAAAAGACGAGCCATAGACTGTAAGAAGATATTTGTATAATGTGTATCTTACAAACAACTTTTATGAAGAATTTTTAAAACCCCTTCCCATTCAATTGTAAAAATGTAAATGACACATTTTAAGAAAGGGGCAAAATTTTGCATGTAGTCTTCACCAAAGGTGATTTATAGATGACAAATAAACACAGGAAAAGATGCTTAACATCACTGGTCATTAGGAAAACGCAAGTAGAACCACATGACAATCACAACACAGAGAACAATGGCTAAAGATAGAAAGACTGATTACTAATTGTCACTGAAGTTGTGGAGCAACTGGAATTCTTATAAACTTCTAGTACTAGTACAATCCCTTGCAAAAAACTGACAATTTTTTATTATTAAGTGTACAACTATTATGCAACCCAGTCACTCTATTCATAGGTATTTTCTCAAGAGAAATGAAAGCATATATCCACACAGACTTATAAGAAAAGTCTCCAAAAGCTTTCTGTGTTATAACTCAAACCTAGGAACAAGCCAAATGTCCTTTGTGTAGTTGCTAAGTTGTGTCCAACTCTTTGTGATCCCATAGACTGTAGCCTTCCAGGCTCCCCTGTCCATGGGATTCTCTAGGCAAGAATACTGGAGTGGGTTGCCATTTCTTCCTCCAGGAAATATCCATTACCAGGTGAATAACTAAATTGTTGTATATCCACATAGTAGAATATAATCAGTAATAGAAAGGAATAAACTACTGGTACATGTAAAAATACCAGTGAATTTCAAAATAATTTTCCAGAGCAAAAGCATCAGGATAGAATGGATTTGTCCCCATGTGTATCAAATTCTAGAAAATTTATAGTGATAGAGGGTCAATAGATAACTTGAGATAGGGAGAGGATGAGGCAAGCCTGGATTACAAAAGATTACAAAGAAACTTTTGGGGATGATATGTTCATTACATTGATTTTGGTAATCGTGTCCCATGTGTACACATATGTCAAAAGTTATAAAATTGTACACGTTAAATACATCCTGCTTACTGTACTTTGGTTATACCATAAAAGAAATGTAAATAAAACAAGTTGCTATTGGCAAACTGAAAACAAAATATCTGAGCCAAAATTGATAAAATTAAAGCGTGAAATAGACAAATCAACGGTTATAAATTGAGATTTTAATGTCCATAACTTAGTCATTGATACAACAAAGAGACAAAAAATCAGTAAGGGTATAGGATGCTAGAAAAACATCATCCAAATTCACCTATTTGATGGTCATAGAAAAATCCTTGCATCTTCTTGGAGAGCACATAGAATATTCACTAAGACAGATCAGATTCTGGATCATAAAACAAAATTTTGTTTTGTTTTCAGTAAATTTCAGTAATTCGGTCAATTTGTTTTGTATTCAGCTCAGTTCAGTTCAGTCACTCAGTCATCTTCAACTGTTTGTGAACCCATGGACTGCAGCACGCCAGGCCTGCTTGTCCATTGCCAACTCCCGGAGCTTACTCAAACTCATGTCCATTGAGTCAGTGATGCCATCCAACCATCTTATCCTCTGTTGTCCCCTTCTCCTCCTGCCTTCAATCTTTCCCAGCATCAGGGTCTTTTCAAATGAGTCAGCTCTTCGCATCAGGTGGCCAAAGTATTGGCATTTCAGCTTCAGCATCAATCCTTCCAATGAATATTTAGGACTGATTTCCTTTAGGATGGGACTGGTTGGATCTCCTTACTGTCCAAGGGACTCTCAATAGTCTTCTCCAACATCACAGTTCAAAGCATCAATTCTTTGGCACTCAACTTTCTTTGTAGTCCAACTCTCACATCCATACATGACTACTGGAAAAACCATAGCTTTGATGAGACAGACCTTTGTTGGGAAAGTAATGTCTCTGCTTTTCAACATGCTGTCTTGGTTGGTCATAACTTTTTTTCCTTGTTTTCAGTAAATTTCAAAGGATTGAAAGTAAATATATAGAAAATCCTCTATGTTTTTGAAATAAAACTGCATTTATAAATGACCAAAGAATCAAAAGAGAAATCACAAGAAAAATAAGCAAGTATGTGAAACAAAATCACCAAGGAAATATAACCTAACAAAATAGAGTGCAAAGAGTTGGACATGACTTGGCAACTGAACACACACATATTAGAAATGAAGAAATGTTTGAAATCAATTATATAAGCTTCCATCTAAAGAAACCAGAAAATGAAGACTAAACTTAAATCAAACCAGGAAGAAAGAACATAAAAGAGATAAAAGCAGAAATCAACAAAACAAAAAACAAATAATAAAGACTATCCAAACAGCTAAAACCTGGCAAGTATATGATAAGAGAAAATTTCAATATCTTTATATCAGTTCAGTTCAGTTCAGTCGCTCAGTTGTGTCCGATACTCTTGGCGACCCCATGAATTGCAGCGTGCCAGGCCTCCCTGTCCATCACCAACTCCTGGAGTTCACTCAAACCCACGTCCATCGAGTCAGTGATGCCATCCAACCATCTCATCCTCTGTCGTCCCCTTCTCCTCCTGCCCCCAATCCCTCCCAGCATCAGAGTCTTTTCCAATGAGTCAACTCTTCATTTGAGGTGGCCAAAGTACTGGAGTTTCAGCTTCAGCATCATTCCTTCCAAAGAATACCCAGGACTGATCTCCTTTAGAATGGACTGGTTGGATCTCCTTGCAGTCCAAGGGACTCTCAAGAGTCTTCTCCAACACCACAGTTCAAAAGCATTAATTCTTCAGTGCTCAGCTTTCTTCACAGTCCAACTCTCACATCCTTATACAAGGACACAAAAATCATCAGCAAGTTATCAGTGAATCAAAACTAACAGTACTAAAAAGAGCCAATTGTGCTTTATTCCAAGAATGCAAAGTTTCTTTAACATTAGAAAATTAACCAATATTGGTCACGATGTCATCAGAGTAAAAGAACTGTGCAGGGTCCTCTCAATGATGCAGAGACTCAACAGCACCCATTTCATCACAAAAACTACTGAAAACTGGAAATTAAAGAGCATTTTGTCAGTTTGATTAAAAAAATCTGCGTAAAACCTGCAGCCAACATTCTACACAAAACTTTAGACATCATGGAGTGAAACATTAAATACTTAACTTACCTCCAAGAAACAAGTTAAGGATATCTACCCTTAACATTTCAAGTCTACATTATGCCAGAGGTTCTAGTCTGTACAATAAAGTAAGAAAAGGTTGAAGAAAGTAAGAAAATAGAAAGGATGGAAAGGAAGAAGTAAAACTTTCTTTTCAGATGACAGGATGATACGTGTTGAAAATCCTAAAAAATCTACTGGAAAAAAAAGCCCTACTAGGGCAAATAAGTGAATTTAGCACTTTTGCAGACCAAAATTTAATATGCAGAAATTAGTTGTACTTGCATATTTTAGCAACAAACAGTGAAAAATGAAACGGGATGAAAATATTATTTGCTGCTGCTGCTGTTAAATCGCTTCAGTCGTGTCCGACTCTGTGCGACCCCATAGATGGCAGCCCACCACGCTCCCCAGTCCCTGGGATTCTCCAGGCAAGAACACTGGAGTGGGTTGCCATTTCCACTAATGTCTTTGGGGTTACAAAGAGTTAGACATGATTGAGTGACTAACACAAGGATCTAAAATAGTTAAAACTTTATGAAAAAAAAGAAGAACGTTGGAAGACATCTACTTGATTTTAAGACTTATTATAAGGGTGTAGTAATCAAAGCCGTGTGTTAGCTTTTTAGGGTAGACAAATGGATCAGTGGTATAGATTTAAAAATCTCAAAATAAATCTACACAAATACAGTCAACTTATTTTCAACAATAATGATGGTGTGATTTAATGGGGAGAGAAAATGTTTTTAATAAACAATATAGGGAAAATTAGATATCTATATATTTTAAAAACTCCATAAACTTTCAATTCTAATTTATTCTATGCACAAAAATTTTTCAGGATCTGTACATACCTAAATATACAAGGTAAAACTATCGAGCTTCTAGAAGAAAACGCTGGAGAATATCTTCTTGACCAGTAAGCAAAATTTGTTTAAAGAATATTAAAAATCACTGCCTCTAAGAGAGAAAAAATTGATAAATTGGACTTTATGAAAGTGAAAAAAACATTTGCTCTTCAAAAGGCACTCTTCAGAAAGTTCAAAGTCAAACTGTAAGCTTGGTGAAAATATCTGCAAAAACAATTTTGAACAGACCCTTTCCAAAGAAACCTATATGAAATGCTAATGACACATTTTGAAAAGCTTAGCATCAGAGTAATCGGATAAGCATTCATTAAAACCACAAAGAGATACCACCTTACACCCACTTAGATGGTTAAAATGAAAAGTCTAACAATGTTGGAGAGGATGGAGAACATCTGGCACTCGGCGGTAAAATGATATGTCACTTTCAAAGCTGTTAGGCCATTTATTATAGAGTTATTTATTCAACTGAATTATATCTCAGCTAATCCATTACTAGGTATTTATGCAAGAGGAATGACAATACTCTATCCAAAAATGTGTATAGTGGCTTTGGTTTTTTAAAAAATAGTTTATTTATTATTTATTTGTTTGGGTCTTTGTTGCTATATGTGGTCTTTCTCTAGTTGCAGTGAATGGGGGCTACTCTACATTGTGATGCTTGGGCTTCTCATTTTAGTGGCTTCTCTTATTGCAGAGAACAAAGTCTAGGCACAGCGGTTTCAGTAGTTGCGACACTCAGCTCAGTAGTTGTGTTGCGGGGGATTAGCTGCTCTGAGGCATGTGGAATCTTCCTGGTCCAGGGGTTGAACCAATGTCTCCTGCACTGGCAGGCAGATTCTTAACCACTGTGAGATCAGGGAAGTCTTGTGTAGTGGCTTTACTTGTAATAGGCAAAAACTGGAGACAACTCGAATATCCATCAACAGGAGAATGTAGAAGGACGCCATGGTATATGTGTGTGTGTGCGTGTTAGTTGCTCAGCTGTGTCCGACTCTTTGCGACCCTATGGACTGTAGCCTGCCAGGCTCCTCTACCTATGGAATTTTCCAGGCAAGAATATTGGAGTGGGTTGCCGTTCCCTTCTCCAGGGCATCTTCCCAACCCGGGGATTGAACCTGGGCCTCCCACATTGCAGGCACAGTCTTTATTGTCTGAACCCCCAGGGAAGCCCACACCATGGAATAGTCACGGAATATTACTTGACAATAAAGTGTAAACTGCTCATGTACTCAACAACATGGGTGAATCTTAAAAACATGTGAGTGAAAGAAACCAAACACATATGACTCCAGTTACATAAAGCTCTAGAACAGGCGATGGAAATCAGAATGGTGGTTGCCTCTGGGGTCTGGAGAGTTGGCTGAGAGAGACCTGAGGGAACTTTCTGGGGGTGGTGTGAAGTGAAGTGAAAGTCATTCAGTCGTGTCCAGCTCTTTGCAACCCCATGGACTATACAATCCATGGAATTCTCCAAGCCAGAATACTGGAGTGGGTAGCCATTCCCTTTTCCAGGGCATCTTCCCAATCCAGGGATGGAACCAGGATCTCCTGCATTGCAGGTGGATTCTTTACCAGCTGAGCTACCAGTGGGTGGAAGAAATGTTAAACGTTTTTTTTTTTTTTGATTGGAGTAGTGATGATGTGGGCTTACACATTTGTCAAAATTGGTCAAATTTTACAATTAGAATGTATGCATTTTATTACATGTAAATTACACTTCAATTAAAAACAGTATGGGAGGAAAAGATGAAATAAAATTGCTTCTCCCTATCTCCTTTGACTGCTTCTATCTTCAGAGATACCCACTGTTAACCACATGCATCACATTATTTATTTCCTTTATAGTAATTCTGCAATTTGTAACATATGTGTGCATGTGTATATGTAAAGATATGTGTATATAAAATTCTTTAGCTTCCATTTAAATGTATAGATTCACTGCCGAGTAGAGGCCCTTTTTTTTTTTTTTTTTTAACCACAACTTCTCTATTCATTCTTATATGAGTAGATTTTGTCATCAAATTTTTTCTCCTAGGGGATTACTGGGTGCGTATATCCTGAGTTCTTGTGAATCTGTGAATGTCTGTCTGACACCTTTGCACTCGAACACCATTTTGTTGGGCCTACAATTTTTGGATCGCGCTTTTTCCCTTCAGAAGCTCACATATGCTGTTCCCTTTCCCCCCCGTATTTTAATATTGCTATATAGAAACATGAGGCTAGCCTTATTTATGAGCCTTTTAAGTAAAAAAAAAAATTTTGCTTCCTCTTTGCAGATGCCTAACAAATTCTCTCTCTCTCTCTCTCTTTTTTTTAATGTTCAGTAATTTACCAGCATTGATTTTGGTAGTGCTCATTCTGTCTCAAATTTCCTACAACATGGTCTACTTGGAATGTGCTTTTAATTATGGAGATTTAGTTCTTCCTTCACGTAAGGGAAAGTACCCCCCCCCCCCATTATATCTTTCATTTATTTTATGCCACTATGTTGTGTCTCTACTTCAAGGATACCAGTTATCCTTTGTTTATTGTCATCACTAGATGTCTATTATCTTGCAATTATTTTAATGCATTACTCCTAAGTACCCAGGCGCCAGCTCTCTGCTTGTCTCTTCAGTATGTGCTCTAGGGCCTCTGATAGGAGGCCTTGCAGACCAGAATGATCTGCAGAAGCATCAGATCCTGCTTGGGCATCACCATGTCTGTGGCAAGACCTCTGCTCCTGCTCCTGGGAACCAGCTCAGACTCTACGACCAGCTTCCCAGCAGCAACAGTCTCACTCTAGGTTTGGCCAGGTTTCCCTTTGTCTCTCAGTCCTTCATTTCAGCTCCTCTTTCTTGTAGGGTCTGTCCTCTTTCATACCAACTCAGATCTCAGAACAGGATCTGGTATGCTTTCTGGGAAAAATCCCATGGACAAAGGAGGCTGGTGGGCTACAGTCCGTGGGGTCACGAAGAGCTGGACACGACTGAGTGACTGAGCACATTGACCACCAAGCCCCCCTTTGCCCAAGCTGCACTTCTAGTTTCTTAGGTCCCAAACTTCCCTGGGTTTGCAGATCTCAGACCAAGCTGGAGTGAGTTGAGGGGTTTTCCTGGACCCACTGACTGCACCCACGTGTTGGTTGGGTGGTCAAACTTGCTCATCGTCCCAATTCCTCGCAGTCTATTTGTCTCGCATCTCCAGTCTCAACCCCTGTGGCCCTGGTTCCTGGGAAGCACCTGTCCTTGTCATCCAAGGTGGGAGCCTCCAGGAGTGCTGTTCTGTTCCCTGCCCGCCCATGCACCTTGGCACCTGCTCTGAAGGGCGCCTGGTTCCTCACTCATCAGGGTGTTTCCTTTTAGGCGGCTAATGCTCTGCGGAAGAGTCCTGTCACTTGCAAACGAGCTGTGAGTTTCCAGTTTATTGGAAACACCAAATATTGTATGAAACTTGGTAAAGTGTTGTGTTGAGAGAGGAAACATCCTCTGACAGAGAGCTTTTCTGTTAAGGTGTAATTGCTTTTATCACCTTTATGGAAAAAGTGCTCATTAGGCTGGTTACTTGCAATGTACTTTTCCTCCTTCCATTTATTTTAAGGATCATTGAGATTTTGAAATGGCAATTGTTAGTGCCAGCATTGGTTTTATGCACCCAAAGGAAGTAGGATGGGTGGGCTTGGAAAGTCATATTTTCTTCCCTCCTCAGGTAGAAGTACCCTCTCTTGAATGAACTTACAGTTGTCAGGGGATGAATAGGAGGAAGGGATAGTTAGGGAGTTTGGGATGGACATGTACACACTGCTATATTTAAAATGGATAACCAACAAGGGCCTACTGTATCACACAGGGAACTCAGCTCAGTGTTATGTGCCAGCCTGGATGGGAGGGGAGTTTGGAGGAGAATGGATACATGTGTATGTATGGCTGAGGCCCTTTGCTATGCACCTGAACTATCACAACATTGTTTAATTGGCTATAATTAGTTAGTTAGTTAGTGTTAGTCACTCAGTTATCTCCGACTCTTTGTGACCCTATGGACTGTAGCCCTCCAGGCTACTCCATCCATGGAATTCTCCAGGCAAGAATACTGGCTGCTGCTGCTGCTGCTACTAAGTCGCTTAAGTCATGTCTGACTCTGTGCGACCCCAGAGATGGCACCCACCAGGCTCCCCCATCCCTGGGATTCTCCAGGCAAGAACATTGGAGTGGGTTGCCTTTTCCTTCTCCAATGCATAAAAGTGAAAAGTGAAAATTGAAAGTGAAGTTGCTCAGTCCTGTCCGACTCTTAGCGACCCCATGGACTGCAGCCTATCAGGCTCCTCCGTCCATGGGATTTTCTAGGCAAGAGTACTGGAGTGGGTTGCCATTGCCTTCTCCAGGGGATCACCCTGACCCAGGGATCAAACCCCGGTCTCCTGCATTGCAGGCAGATTTCTTACTGTCTGAGCCACCAGGGAAGCCCTTAATTAGCTATATTCCAATATAAAATTAATTTTTTTTTTTTAAAGAAGTGCCCTCTATCTCAGGGAGCCTTCTGTCCTTTTGGCCTCAGTTACTGGTTTCTTATGCTCATAGCAGACTTTTTTCTGTCTGATTACACCCAGCCCCATTGGCCTCATCAGGAAGTGAGCTGTTTGCCTGCCTATCTCTTCATCCACTTATCTTATGGTATTCTTACTGGCACCCAGAATTATGTGGGGCCCAGGGAAGGCCTCAGTGTTTACTGAATAATGCCTTCCTAATCATCAGTAGAATAAAGCCCTTTTGAAATGCCTGGGGTGCCATAGACTGGTTACTGCAACCCAATTCCTGGTTCTCTCCCTTCCGAAATAATGCTTTGTTTCTGACCGGTGGTTTTAAAACATAAAATATCAGTCAGTGTGGTCAGTCAGCCAGTCTGACCTTCAGACTGAATATTTCCTCATTTATATGGTTGACTTGTTTGAAGCACAATACAAAAGGGAATGGAATGATGATTTTTAAGTCAGGTTCTACTGACCCCGATTTAAATAATTCTTTCAGCCCATTGGATGATAGAACCTGGATATTAAGTGTCACTCAAAGGTAACTTGCAAAGCAGATAGATTACTATTGCTGGTAAACCATAACTCTTCATTCTTAAGCTGTGTTGCTTTTAAATTCTTAACCCCAATGTCATAGCAATGTATCCCATTGAATAATAATTGTATTTCTCATAGGACATTACCAATTTTTTGTCTGACCTTTAAGAGTAACAGCTTTTTAATTTTAACCAAAATATTTCCTTTTGAACTTTAAGGAAGAGCTTCTCTTAAGACCTTGACAAAGAGACATCTCTACTTGAGCCAAAGGTTGTTCACTATTTACTAGAGTGGACTTCATCTTGGGTATTAATGAAGTAGAGACTAATGGGAACAAATTGATCTCTTCATAATTTGTCAAGTGAAGTGCAGCTAGCTGAAAATTTCATTATCAGCACTGTTCTAGGGGAACTGTTAAAAAAAAGTTAGTGAGAGTCGGTTTCATAAAGTTCTCTTTCAGGGTGAAGAGGATTCTTGGTTGTCATTCATCGAAAAATTTGCTGTAGTTTCTATGAAGCCGTAGCAAATAAAAAAGTGATTTGTGAAGTTACTCTCAACTCCCTTTGAAATGAGGAAGAACCTCATTTCATTTTCTGAAACTGAAATATGATTTAAGGAGCAGCATTAAGAATTGCCGCTCTAGCCATTAAAACTATGATGTAGCCTCCCATTTATCGACATTGAGAGATATTCGCATTATGTTAGTATAAAAAAGTGGGTTACAGAAAAGGATATAAAGTATGATCTGATTTTTGTTTTAAAAAAGTTTATGTATTTGGATGGGAAAATTCTGGAAAGACATGCTTGCATAATCACGATAAGAGATAAATAAGGAAAAGGATAAACATACCAACAAAAGTGAGTGAAACGCATCAACATATAATTCATAGAAAAGAAACACAAATACATAAAGATGAGTGAATATTTTATACTCCCTTTGTAATCACATAATGTAAAATGATAATGAAAATACCTTTATTTTTGGTGATCAGTTTGGCAAAAATGTTTAAAATAAAGGAATACTCAGTGTTCACAAGGGAGAAGGCAAAAGGCATGCCTGTACATTCCTGATGGTGGTTTATTTTAGCGCAGATTTTTTGAAAAGCTTTGTTTACAGCTTTATTGGGGCCTAATTAACACAGAAAGCTGCACATAGCACACTGTGCATAGCATAGGAAGGCGTGCTCTATTTAAAGTGTCTGATTAGAAAACATTTGATGTCCGTATATATGCAAGCAGCTATCACAACTGCCAAGATAGCGAATGTACCCGTCACCCTCCACAGTGTCCGCCAACCCTTTGGAACCCTTTCCTCCTGCTTCTCTACATCCTACCCCGTCCCAGGCATCCACTGAGCTGCTCTCAGTCAATGTAGGTCGCATTTTCTAGGATTGTGTACAAGTGGAACCATACCCTGTGTGCCCTCTTTTTTGTTCTGGCCTCTTTTATTCAGCATGATTATTTTGAGGTTCATCCATGTTATTGCATGTGCCTATAATTAATTCCTTTTTATAGCAGAGTGGCCTTCCATTACATGATATTATCACAATTTTTAAAAAACTTTGCATGTTAGTTCTGTTTTTATCCCCATTTATAAAAATAGGAAAGTTTGCGTGTGTGCACTCAGTTGTGTCCGACTCTTTGCAACTCCATGGACTGTATAGCCCACCAGGGTCCTCTACCCCTCGAATTTCCCAGGCAAGAATACTGGGGTAGGTTGCCATTTCTTCCTCTTGGAGGATCTTCCCGATTCAGTGATGGAACCCCGTGTCTCGCGTCTCCTGCATTGACAGGTGTACTTTTTTTTTTTACCACTGCACCACCTAGGAAGTGTCCCTGATGGCTCAGTGGTAAAGAATCCGCCTACAATGCAGGAGATGCAGGTTTGATCCCTGAACTGGGAAGATCCCCTGGAGGAGGAAATGGCAACCCTCTCCAGTATTCTCACCTGGAAAATGCTGTGGACAGAGGAGCCTGGTGGGCTACAGTCCATGGGATCGCAAGAGTCGGACACTTCTTATTGACTAAACCAAAACCACCATAGATAAATAGGAAACAGAATCTAGAGAGCTAGATTCACCCAAAGTAACTCAGATAATAAATGACGGAGAGAAAATTTGAACCTGGGTACATTTACTCTAGCATTCCACATTCCTAATCACAAACTTTGAAATAAATTGTTTGCATGATTTGGAAATATCTTAAAATCTTCTCAATAGGGAAGTGAGTTAACCATTTCACATTTTTGTAATAAAATTTATGCAAGCATTTAAAAATGATCACGGAGAAGAAAATTTGAAAAAGATTTTAAGGAATCATAATAAAATAACACTGGTTATTCCCAGTGTTATGAAATTGTGGTTAATCTTAATTTTCTTCTTGGTTTTCCTTCTTCAGAATTCTCAGATTTCTTGCTTTTGCTCATAAAGAAAAATAAATAAATAAAAAGGATTGCAGTCCCAGATGCTTGCTTGTACATTAGCCATGAAAGTGGAAGTGTTAGTTACTCAGTCATGTCCGTCTCTGCTGCCCTGTGGACTGTAGCCCACTAGGCTTCTCTGTCTATGAAATTCTTCAGGCAAGAATCCTGGAGTAGGTTGCCATTTCCTTTTCCAGGGGATCTTCTGGACCCAGGGATCAAACCCAGGTATCCCTGTATTGCAGACAGATTATTTACCTTGAGTCACCAAGGAAGGCCACGTTAGCCATGAATGATTTCTAAAGTTGGACGTTCGGCTTACATCTCTGATGTTTGTAGCTTTTTTTTTTCCCATTCTCATCTTTTCCATCTTTCCAGTTTGAGTCTGTCCTTTGTGGTCCAGTTTATGTTCAAAGTCTCCTGGGATAATCTTTCCTGGTTATATTTACCACCACTTTTCTGCGGCACATACCTGTATGGATAGGAGTTTAAACCAGTCTGATGATGGTCTTTGGGTGTTGTGTCTCTCTTCCCAGTCTGATTATGAACTTCTTGAGGGCAGCACCAGACTCTCTGTGATCCTGTTCCCCGCTCTCTGGCCCAGGGCCATGGTGAGCACACCATGATGATAGCACACCCTCATTTGCGCGTGGGACCACAGTGACAAACAGCTTCCTTGGCTGCTGGCTCAGTCAGCCCTTTAGCAAACCTTCTGGGGTAGTGGTGGTGATAGTGCAGGAGGTCTGAGAACCTCTTTACAGGGAAGGGTTCTGAGGCCTGGACTGGGCAAGCAACTTCCGTGAATACCACAACTAGCAAGTTAGCAGAGCAGGGGTTAAAATACAGATATCCCAAGATATGCCAGCCATGATTCATTCTACTCTTTTGAAGGCTGTGGGAATAGTCCTGAAACCTGGGTTTCCAGCCTGAGCTCTCCTGGTCCCTCCTCCTCTTGTCTGATTTCAGCAGCTTGTCCTGGCTGCCTCTGGCTGCTTGTTTTCTGGGTTGGAGATTCGCACGTGACCCTGAAGGCCATCAGTGCTTCCCCATGGCTTATCTACCCAGTGGGTTAGAAGAATCTGCTTCTGAAAAACAAACATGGCCTCTGTTACTGGCTCACTCTCTCCAGGCCCCAGAAAGTGAATTCTTAATTTCCCTCTGCTGTTGCTTGCTGGTAACTGGAATGTCCTGGGCCGGTTTAGTTGGTTTCCAAGCCCAAAGGGATACGCTGTGCCCTGCTCAGGTCTCTGCTTCCCTGGGCAGCAAGAGGCACATGTTTCTCTCTTCAGTGAATAAAGAGCTTTTCCATTGGAAATTCGTTTCTGAGCTCTCCACTGTTAACCCTACATATGTCCAATGTGGTCCCATTGACTTTGAAATTTATAGATTTTAGAAGTTGAAGTGGCTGCTTTTCTGGATCCTCGAAGAAACTGGCCACTGGTGGGGAATAGAGCTGCACGCCCCTGGCATGATTGAGCAGCAGACAGAATAAGACCTTGGAGACTCAGCCACAAGAGGTGGCTTTAGACCAAAGCAATAGTTTCAGTCCCATGGCCACTCATCCACTTTGTCTTATTGGAACTCAGCAAGGAAGAGAGCCCACACTCATTCCCCTCTTTCTCCAGGAACTTTAGCCTCCCTGCCTTTTCATCCCTGGGCTTCCCTGTTGGCTCAGTGATAAAGAATCTGCCTGTAAGTGCAGGAAACATGGTTCAATCCCTGGGCCAGGAAGATCCCCCTGAAGGAGGAAATAGCATTCTTGCCTGGGAAAGCCCACGGACAGAGGAATCTAGGGGACCACAGTCCATGGGAGAGTCGGACACGACTTAGCAACTAAACAACTCTTGTAACTGCCAACACCCATGCTCAGAAGCACCTGCCTCCTTATTTTTGACTCATCCTGCTCTTTCCATTTCTTACCACCCTCTGTGGGTCCTGTGCTTTGCTTAGTCCCTCCGTCGTATCTGACTCTTTGCGACCACCCTCTGTGTGGAGTCAACTCTACTCTGTCTCTGTGCAGCCCATCTGGCTCTCAAGACTTTGCTTCATTGTTCCTCTGCTTCCCAGATTCAAGTTCTGCTCCTTCTTGGGGGCTTAACTCAAGTTCCTGCTTCTTCCAACAAACCTTCCTGATAGCTCCTACCCCATCAGTCTTTTCCCCTCCAGGGAATTTGTTTGGGGTTATTATGTTTGGTTGTCACTTTATCGTGACTCTGCTTCTTTCCCTTATTTTCTCATGGTCAGGCAGCACATATCTAAGCCTGTGAATGACTCGAGGTTAGGAGTGTTTCTGTGATGCTCCTCATGGTGCACCTGGTGACTGATAAACAGCCTGAATTTTCAAGGTGTTGTGGACTCTCTTTAGTTATAGCAACTCCTGATACTGAGCTGTTAGTTCAGATGAGAGATATGAGAACTCTAGTCATGAGGCAGAGAATAAGGTATTCAGGGGTCAGCATAGATAGTGTACTTAGAGTTCATGGCTACTGGGGAATGGAGGAGGGGAGATTCGAGAATTATCCAAGTTTTGGCTTAAGCATCTAGGAGGCTTCTGAGGCCATTCATTGAGTCAAGAATTCAGGGAGAGGAGTGCATGTGTGTTTACCATACGTGTGTGTGTTTGTGTGTGTACCATGTAATTTATGTGTTGCATAGAGGGGATTGTGAAAATTATGCATTCCATTTTTGATATATGAAACTGGAGACATGTGCAGCCACAAACTTCCCTTGGGCCAGGAGTCTTGGACAGACAGTTGCTCCTCAGAGATTCCAGCTTCTTCCCTGAGTTATCCAGGAGCAGAAAGAGAGACAGAGCAACGAGCAAGCCGAAGTCTTAGTAATGCTGAGAGTCCAGTCAGGAAAATCAATGCATCATGCGTTCTCTGGCTTCTCTCTGAATCCCCATACAAGTCACCTTTGACAGGTTGGTCATGGGCTGCTGGCCTCTGATATATAAAAGAATGCCTTTTTCCTTGGGACAATCAGCCATATTAGTTTTAATATTATTAAAAGGTGACATATACTCGAAAATTTGAATTCTTACATGCACCATAAAAACGTGCTCAAGAACCTTTTATTCTGGTATGTTCTATCTTGGATGAAATATAATACTTTTAATGAAGAGTTAGTTGAGTTACCATTTTTTTGTGTGTGTCTAATGATTGAAATTCAAACAACTCAGCAATCATTCCTGTCACCTCCTCTAATTTCATATTGCACAAGACAATGTTATCTGGAGGCAAGTCAAATACATAATTCAAGTTCAAATTTAACAGGGAATAGAGATTTGACGATGTGAGGGACATTGCCACAGTTTGTGCTACATCAGTTCAAGCTTTCTTGTGAGCTAAGGCCAGCCATGTCTGGGGGCAGGGGGATAGGACACGGGGGTTCATCTGGATGGCATTCTGGGGGGATTCTGCACCATGCCATGATACCATAGGCACAGCCCAAGGAACTGGGTTGAGTTTCTGAATTAAAAATGAACCCTCTCTGCTCTCCCTGTTGGATTCCTCTGGCACACTGTAAATCACCACCCTGAAATTTTTTAGCCCTGTGGGCAAAAAGCTCCTGAGACAGGGGACTGTTATCTTCAGCCATCCTCACAGTGCCTTGAAGCCAAAAGCCAAAGGCACAAAGGCATTTAAGTCAATCTTCTTTAGATGACCATACAGCTTTGAACAAGCAAGACAACGAGCCCCAGGGAACCATACTCTGGTTAAGTTTCTCTGTGGTGTGGTCCAGTTGGTAGACAGAGAAGGCTTGATCCTGGAGAGTTGCTAACCTTCCCTTGACTAGGGCCTTATTGGGGTCATACGGTATGACGTAGTCACTGCTTTTCAGTTATGTGTGTCCGGACACCAGATGGCCAGGTCCTTGGAGGTGAAGACACTAACCATGTGAAGCTGTTGTGTAGGAGGAGACCAGATCATGTGTCTACAGTGAGAATTCCTGGATGGTGACTGGAATGCTTCAGCTCATCACTCAGGGCAGTCCCATTGTCCCATCTCTGGATAGCATTTCTGGAAGGATATCACCCCAAACTTCTGTGTGACCAGGGAATTAGAGCCAAGGGGGAGACTTTATGTGGGTGCTGGTGGGATCTGATGAGCCACTCTCAGCTCACAGAGGAGGGCACCTCCCTGGTGGTGAAATGCTCAAGCCCCAGATGCTGGGCCTGCCTCTCAGGCACTGCTGGACACACGGCCTGATCTTTGACTTGTCATTCCATAGCCCTGGCTCCCTGAGGCTATACCCAGTCAAGTCAGTTATCTGCAGCATCTTAGTCTCCATCTAACAGATAGGATCTTGGCTTCCTTTTGTTGCTGGCTCAGCTCTTTCTTGGCAAACTGACTTAGTTTTATATCCAGAAGCTCTCTTTATTTACAAATTTAAGGATAATCTGAACTTTCCCCCTCCTGGATCATACAAATCAAGACCATTATGACATGCAAACTATGGAAACTTGGAAAAATTACAAAATGGATAATAATACCATGAAAAGGGCATACACAATTATTATGTGACCTCCTTTTATGGCTGTAAAAAATCTGTGTATTTGTGGATAAGGAGGACCAGGAATTATGGAGAAATGTAAACTATATGATTAGATAGTGGAATTTTGGTGTCATAATTTCCCCTGACATTATAAATATGTTTTCATCATCGATGACAAAAAAAAAATGCCTTGACTTTATATCCATGAGCTCCAATCAGCCCTGAGGGAGCAGTCAGTCCAGCTGGGTGAGAAGAGGCTGGAATTAGCTTCTGGCCAGAGCAGACCTCTGCTTGGATTCCAGCCTTGGTGATCAGAATCATCACTTTCTGCCTAAACACACACCCTGCCTTGCCCAGACCCCACTGGGAGTGTTGCAGGGTTCTTGGGAACTTGGTTTGCAGACTCCAGCTCTGGGAATATTGATGGATCTGAGGTCAGTGCCTCGCCCAGAGGTCAGGTGATTTCTATTTCAGACAGATTCTCAGGCTTGAGCTCCTCAAATGGGAGATCATGATAAGGAAGTAGGCTTTCAGCTCCCAGCTCCAAAAAGGAAAAAATATATATTTCACTGAGCCCCATGTCTCTTTTTATGGACCCATCTGTCATTCAACACTCTGCATTTTCCATTCCTCTCTCCTTATACAAAGAAACCTTTTGTTTGTTTACTTGATCGAGTGAGATAATGGCAGTGGAAGTGTTTTGTAAAATGCAGAGCAATGCACAATGTAGAGGGTTCCTCATGGTTATGTTGCCAGCATCTATTTTGAAGTATCTAACAAAGGCATTAATTTATAAAAGAGTTAGCACCGTAGAATTCTAATATATGTCTGCTCATCAAGGGAGGTGGGAAGTGAGCTGGGCAAAGCAAAAAAGAGACTCAGTGTTGAAAGATCACTTTGGCACATTAGAGCTTTGAGCATGTATCGATTACATGGGTGACTGGCATTGGGGCGGGTGTGTGAGACCTCCTGGGGAGGAGTCCAGGAAATAGTACTGCAGCATAAAGGTCTCTTAAACACTTGTGCCTTCATGTCCTTCTGTGTCAAGTGAGGGGGTTGCCTGGGTGATCTCCAAAGGCTCTTCTAGGCATAATGTTTGTGACTCAAGAAAACTTAATTGAAGTATTTGGTTCCCCCGGTATGATTTCATCATGGTGAGACACGGTAAGTCACATGTTGCCTTTGTATAATAACCACAACTACGGCTTCCCTCGTAGCTCAGTCAGTAAGGAATCTGCCTGCAACTCAGGAGACCCAGTTCTGATCCCTGGGTTGGGAAGATCCCCTGGAGAAGGAAATGGCAACTCACTCCAGTATTCTTACCTGGAGAATCTCATGGACAAAGGAGCCTGGTATGCTACAGCTCATAGTGTCACAAGAGTCGGACACGACTTAGCTACTAAACTACCACCAGAGTTGAGAATCCAAAGGAAGTATTGGGTGGTGAGGTGTCTGAGATTTATAGTTTCTTTCTTTTTTTTTTTTTCAGAAAAAAATAATGCCATATTTATTTTATTCACTATATACAAAAATAAGTTCACAGCTAGAAAGAGGATTAATGAGCAGAAGAGAAAAAACGATACAGATGATTCAAGATACCATAGGTAAATGGTTGAGGGTAAGAGACTGGGGCTTCCCTTGTGGCTCAGCTGGTAAAGAATCCGCTTGCAATGCAGGGGACCTGGGTTCGATCCCTGGGTTGGGAAGATCCCCTGGAGAAGGGAAAGGCTACCCACTCCAGTATTCTGGCCTGAACAATTCCATGGACAGTCCATGGGATCGCAAAGAGTCGGACTCAACTGAGCGACTTTCATTTTCAGAGGAGACTCAGTAGGGGAGTCTTTCTGAGCCAGGTTGTGGTTTCTTTTTTATTGGGAGGTCTGGTTTGCAACAGATAGTTACGAAGGTGCACTCAGGGCCAGTACCCACAGCATACAGAGAATTTCATATTCATGCCTGGTGGGCAGGTGGCGAGATATCACAGCATGAGAGATGGAAGACATGGAAGACGAGAACCCGATATGGTGAGCACAGTCAAAGCCCAAGATTTTGCCGGGAGAAAGTTCGGCCTCTGGGGATGCATCTGTGGCCTCAACCCATAAAATGATCACAGAAATCTAATTCTACTATTTTTCATGGGTCTGAGCATATAATGTCTCCTCACATAAAAGATGCCCTAGAGGAGAAAACCCAGGATGAGGTACTTTATTTTTATGCATTGTGGGTCTTCCGCTGAAGAAAGCTGAAGAAGTTATGGGGTTGGTTAAACTTAAATTGTGGTTAGGAATTACCCACAGATCAGAACATTAACTGATGATTCTAATTACCCTGTGTCCTGATGAATGGAGCTTTGATGGATATGAGTGATATGTTCATCGCATGTCGTTCTAAGGCCGTGTCTGTGCCTTATATTTAATGTTCTGTAGAATAAAATTATATACAAGCTGGTTCCATTTGTCTACAAAATGCTAGGTAATATAAGCTGGCATGTATATGTGTATACACAAATATTTATGGTAAGTGCAAATACAATAACTTGGGAGAAAAAAAAAAACTCTCAACACAAAGAAGGTTGAAGGTCTTATTTAAGCTTTATAGCAGGTTTACAAATTTCACTGTGTCCCTCTTAACAAATTTCACTGTGTCCCTCCTGACCCCTGGAGGGTTGGATCATTGCCTAAAGCTACATATGCCCTGCCCCAGGCTCATGTTTGCATATGGCACTGGAAGGGCCAGTTGTGGCTGGAGCTAGATGGTCTGAACAAGGCTCATCTTCAGAAAGTGAGCTTGACTGGAGGCACCAGCATCACATCTAGACCCCAAATCTCAGTTCTGTTATTGTCTGCTGGCAGGATTGCCATTAATAGAAAAGATCAGTGCCATTCATAGATTATTGGTTGAGAACCAGCAGCTGAGAGCACATATAGAGGATTTGAAACAAATGCCAGCTGTAGCCCTTGACCTAAGGACTTTATTGTTTCTGAATTCTGAAGGTTGCACAGTTTCAGTAAGCAGACTCAGTTGAGAAATAAGTACAGCTGATGAATCATTAGAGGAGGAAGGGGAGAGAAAGAGTGAGGAACAGATGACCAGGAAGCCCAGACCTGTGCTGCAGGGAGGCTAGGGGCATCCATCATCATTTTGAGAACTTTCCTAAAGTGGAATATTGAGAATCCAAAATAGGGAAAGAAGCAAAAATGATGCAGGAGTACAAAAATATGTCTAGCAAAATAGTTTTAAAATGTTTGCAGTTCAGTTCATTTCTAGATTTGAATCTGCTTATCCTCTGGGATATGGCTGGACCGTGGTGATCATGGAAGTCTGGTCTTGAGCCACTAAAGAAGGTTCAGCCAAACAGCCTCAAACTGACATGCAGAGCTTCTGTTTTCTCTGAGCGCCCTCTGGGAAAGATCCACATCAGGAGATTGTATCGTACAAAAAGATCTCTTTTATTTTGTTGTTATTCCTTTCTAAATAGCCTTGGCAACCCAGACTAAAGAGCATAAGCGTTAACAAAATGCCAGGAAAAAGTAAAGAGAAACATAAAATTCAAACATTTACCAAGCCCCTACTGTGCCGGGTACCATGTGTGATATGATTCACTCCTTATAATTAGGTATGTGGCATGTATGAGGTATGTTTTATTATCCCTGTTTTATAGATTAGTCATTAATTAGGACAGCAGCCAAAATGAAAAGCGCAGTTGAACAGGTTGAGAGCTGAACTGTCAAACATGACGCCCTGGTTAATGGCGGGTTATTGATGGTTATTACCTGGCTGGTGGGTCTCTGATAAACTCTGCATTGACTTTGGCTCAGGAAAAAAAAAAAAAAACTTTGGTGAAAACAAATTTATCTGAAATAAACATCACAATATTATGCTTTAAATCTCATGTATAAAAATTCAAATATAGAGTACACATATAATTTTCCCCTTCTTTCTAGGTCTCTTTGATTTTAAAACTGCTGTAACAATCACAGTCAATTTGAAAGTGTTGATGATAACAATACCGTCCTGAATTTTTATAGAGACTTTTTTCTTGCAAGGACCTTGAAGTGCTAAAAATGTTGTCATCCATATAGGCAAACCTCGAGAATATCTAATTTAGCAAATGTCAGTGATAAATTCTTCTGGTGCCATTCTCCATGTCTTTGAATATATTAGAACGCCCTGGAAATAAGAATGTTTATTCTCCAGCAATTGACTGCTGGTAATATGGTTAGTTGGTATAATTCCACTTGTGTTTATTGTTTATCTTTTAAATAGCTGCTGGGATTAAAAAAAATCCTTTATGTTTTCTTCCTATTTCTAAAGAGGTAGGTATTACACACTTTTTAGTGCTTTCTCCAGGTAGGCTAAAGAAACGCTGTCTTTAGCTAACTTCATTTTTATGCTGGCAAGCACCCTTTCACAAACAAAATGGGAATTAGAATAAAAATTGGAATTTTAAAGGCCCAAACACACAGTTTCTGAACAAAGAAAAAACAGCAGAAACCGTGAGGTCAAATATATGCGTGAAGGATCCCAGGACCAGATTATCATGGGCCTCGCTGGGCTCTGCAAAGCCCATGCACCCATTAATCGCCCAGCCTGGTTGGTCAGAAATACCTGGTAGGAGACTAAGGGCATCCCATTTTTTTTTTTTTAAACAGATTACAAAGTCATTCTGTTTCACTGGATTATTGCAAACAGTTAAGCCTTTGCTCTTTATTTTAATTTTCAATGACTTAATTAGCAACAACTAAACTTTGTCCACAATAGCTAGCATTATGTTTGAGTCAATTAAATGCCCGACAGTGTCATTAAAAGCAGTAGCGCAGAGAGCAGGATCTGCGGGAGCTGGAGAGCGGGCGTGAGGTGGCCTGGGCTCCTTGGAGGTGTGGTCAGAGTCTGGCCTGAGACCCCTGTTCTCCTGTCCTCCACTGCCTGGGTGGCGACAACCAGTTCCTCACTCATGCCCACATCAGTGCTGTAACGTCCTAGGGCCTCCCCCTTGCTCATCTCATAGATCTAAAATCTTCTTGTTCTTTAAATTTGAACCTAGATCGCATTCCCCCACAAACCTTCTCCTATCCCCTGCTGGTTGCTAGCCCCCAGTGATGATAAGAACCCAATTTTACTTTGGAAATAGTGATTTATTTCTGTATCTGAGGGGGATCTGTTAAGTCCCAGGCCAGGCAGGATTTAAAGGTAGAGACATGTCAGGATTACCTCTGAGGTTGGACTTAATTGCCCAAATTCTTGGAAACCTTAGGAGAGAGAGGACAGGGCTCATTTCCAGAAAGGTGGCTGGGCCCTGCCTTGATGGGGAGGGTGAGGGGTTGCTGGGAGTCTAGTGGACCCCAGACCATGGAGACAGTGGCAGACGTGCTTGGTGTGGGTGACTGGTTGCACAGCAATGGGAGGCTGAGTGATGTCCAACACCCATGATAAGCTCCTACTTGGCCCTCTATTCATAACTCCCGCGGGGCAGTGGGGGGAGCGCCTCCTTGCACTATGTGAAGGCCTCTGATCCAGAAAGTCTTATCCAGGTGGAGCTCGGACCCAACATGAGAGTCGAGGCTGAAAGTCATGGAAGGGTGGGGATCTGGTGCTGTGAAATTCCAGTACGTTAGGAAATCTGTTTAATTTAGTATTCAGGCAGGGACACTTTGGATGTTAATGATTATGTTAGGGGAAGCACACTGATTGACACTGCCCACCCTGGCCAGGCACCACAGTAACCACTTGCATGAGCTATTGCATGATGGGAGGTCCACTAACCGGAAGAGTTCGGGAAAGGTCAAAAGGAGACACCACATGTCTGACCACTTCCCAGAATCCTTCTCGCTGGCATCCATCTTGACTGAACAAGGCATGCACCACCAGGAAGGACTCTGAGTCAGAATGATTGGCTAAGGACAACCCAGAAACTAATCCCATCACCATAAAACCTGAGATTGTGAGCCACGTGGCAGGGCAGTTCTCCTGGCTTCCCTTACCTTCCCTTACTGCTCTCCGCTGGGGCACCCTTTCCCAATAAAATCTCTTGCTTTGTCAGCATGTGTGTCTCCTCGGACAGTTCATTTCTGAGTGGTAGACAAGAACCCAGTTTCGGGCCCTGGAAGGGGTCCCCCTTCCTGCAACAATTATGCTGCGATCAGAGGTGTAAACTTGGACTGTCCTGGACAAACTAGGTGGGTGGCCCCCTGACCCAGAAGCCACCTAGCGTGATGCCATCCACAGCCTCTCCCTGGGTCCTCTGTACTGGGTCGCTGTGGGTGTCAGTATCACACTGTGCATTGGAACTTGCAAGAGGGACCTGGAATGGTTGATGGATGCAGATGCAGCTGTGAGGTCACACCCATGGCCCCACCTTAGTGGTGAGGGAGCCCCACTGGCGACACCCCACACCTCTCCTTCAAAGGGTCCTGTTTTCTGGACACGCCGGACAGTGCTGTCTGTTCGAGGAGCTCAGGCCAGGCACTTTTCAAGACACTGGCCCCAGACACGGACCAGAGCCCCTTGGAGCCCTGCTGATGTTGGACCTGAACGTCTAAACTCATACATGCTACAGAGGGTCTCTCCTGCTGTCCGCTTGCTCGGCCCACAAAATTGTTTGGGGGTCTAAAAGCGGCAAGCTGTCTCTTCTTCCAGGGGAAGGAGGGGGCTGCCCTCGCACTCTTGTCCTCTTTCCCCCTGAATTCCAGCAACGTGTAGGGCCTTCACGTCACCAGAGTCATTTTCCAAATGAACAAATTGTGTTTTCTTCTTCGTTGAACCTGATATTTGAGCCAATCTGTGCAGGCAATTTCCTCTTCTTTGTTTTGCTGACCCTGAGTGCCCCTGGCCCCACCGTAATTATCCAACAGCTCCTGCCTCTGGGAGCACGGCTCCTGTTCAACAACAATAACGATTTCGCTGCACATGAAAAGAAAAAGGC
Source organism: Budorcas taxicolor (assembly GCF_023091745.1). Taxonomy (NCBI): domain Eukaryota; kingdom Metazoa; phylum Chordata; class Mammalia; order Artiodactyla; family Bovidae; genus Budorcas; species Budorcas taxicolor. The sequence continues at coordinate 135,192,848 of NC_068920.1, forward strand.
CCTGATTCCAGGGTCTTGTCTCCCTTTTAGATGTTGGTTGTTTACAGAGTCTTCATTTCAGTGGTGAGTTGGCATTTCTGAGATCCTTTGGGAAGCCATGGCCTGAGCTCTGTCCCCCAAAAGAGAGCCAGAAGGCTCTCTAGGGGTGTGCGTGGGGACAGCAGACACCCCCCCAACCCTGCAATGTATTTACATCAAGACAATGTGGAGTCCCTGTCCCATGGCTGGGGAGGGGACAGAGGAATTATCATCTTGGACAGCCCATCTCTTCCTGGGAGAAAGGAAAAGATGTGAGGGAGTAGAAAGGGTCCAGGAATAGGAGAGACTCTCTCCACCTGTCAATCTCACCTATTCTCAGAATCAAACACCTTTTGAGCAGTCTTTCTGTTTTCTATCCATCCATCTGCCCATCTGTCATCTCTCCCTGTTCCATCAAGCATAAAGCATTTATTAAGCTCTTTGGTTATCAGTGGGTGTTTGGGGCTGAATCGTGTCCTCCACACAGCTCACAGGCGGACGTCTTAACCCTTGTAGCTCAGATGGGACTGTTTTTGGAGACAGGGCCTTTAAAGAAGTAATTAAGGCAAAGAGGGGTCATATGGGTGGACTTTAATCCAATCCTTATAAGAAGAGGAGATCAGGACAGAAGCAGGTGAAGAGGGAGACTCATGCAAGAAGACAGTCACCTGCTAGCCAACAAGAGAGGCCTCAGATTGAGATCAAACCAAATCAAACACCTTAATCTTGGACTTCCAGACTCCGGGACTGTGTAAAAATATACTTCTGTTGGTTAAGCAGCCCTGTCTGTGGTATTTTGTTCCAGCAGCGCTCACGGACTATTACTGTGTCTCTTCCAGGTAGTGGAGACCCAGTGATGCACAGACTCCTTAAGCTGCTCAGAGCCTAGCGGGGGATGTGGAACCCCGAAGGAGCGCAGGTGTAAGGAGGTAGGTGGGCAGCTCCTTTGCATCATCTTTCAGAGTGGTGGCCATAGGCTGGATCCTAGCAGGATGGCATGGCCAGGGAGTGAGCACTGTCCTGATGGCTTCATGAAACAGAGTAGAGTAATGTAAGGTGGCACATTCCCAAGGATGTGCTTAGGGGGCTAAGTTACTGAAGCAAAGTTGATTATGGTTCTGTGACCTGAGTTTATACTCACAGGTGCACGAAGCCGGGGCACATTGGTTGTGTGAACACTGGTCCACATTTTTGACATCAGTCACCAAGTGTTTATTAAATAAAGAACCTTATGCTTGCATGGAATGGGCTGACTCTGCTGTGGGAGACAGAAGGAAGAAACCGGGGCCTGGTCTTTTTTTTAAAATGATAGATAATCGTTTTTTTAGAGTTTTTTAAAAATCAGTTTTTTGGCTGTACTGAGTCTTTGTTGCTGCTGTGGGCTTTTCTCTAATTGCAGTGAGCAGGGGCTACTCTTCATTGTGGTGCTCAGGCTTCTTATTGCGGTGGCTTCCCTTGTTGCCAAGCATAGGCTCTAGGCTCACAGACTTCAGTAGCTGTGGCACGTGGACTCAGTAGCTGTGTCTCACGGGCCCGATTCCTCTGAGGCATATGGGATCTTCCCAGACGAGGGATAGAACCCATGTCCCCTGTATCAGTCAGTGGACTCCTAATCACTGGACCACCAAGGAAGTCTCCTGGAGCCTGCTCTTATCTCAAAAGACCTGGTTCTGCCCTTGGGAACACTACCAGTCATGATAGAGGAGACTCATCCATGAGAGGGTGGGAGGAATGTTCTGGATGGTGTGTAAGTGCCCAAGTAAGCGGTTTATACCATGGCTGCCCCTATGAGGTCAGAGCCAAGGAAGATCAATGTGGACTAGAGCAGTTCATTTAAGTAGCAATTAGTTATAATTAATCAATTATGTAATGGAGTAGCACTTAATTATTTACTGCCTTGTTCAGTTTTCCAACTGCTCACAAGTGTCAGCTTTGTTTCCCCAGCCAGAGCAGAACCTCCCCAAGAACAGAGACAGGCTGCTTCACTGGTGTCAGAAGGGGCTGGGGTCAGATTTTCACATCTAAGAACAGTGATCTGAGGAAATGGGAAGCATGGGAACTCCTAAACAATTGCAGGACAGTGAGGAACAAATGCAGCTTCGGTGGGTGTGCGGTTTTTCAACTGAACATGAACAGAAGGCGTGCCGAGGGAATGAATGGTGACAAGTAACACCCATGACAAGTCTCCAGTGTCTGAAGGGGTGTCCTCACAGCTTCCCTGACGTGAGGTTACAAGTCCCATTGATGCTTCCTGAAGAGTCCTAGGCTGACCCTCTGAGCGGACACCCAGCAGGTCCATCTGGTGCTCTGAGAGTCAGTGGCTGAGGAAGGTCATACAAGCTCAGGTGGAGGACTTGAGCGGATTTCATGTCACAGGCTTCTGTTGCTCTGTGTTATTCATTGGGAGCTGCCTCTTGGAAGCCAGATAGAAAATCAAAAGGAATGCAGTGAACAGCTTCTTGAAAATAAGTGTTGGGTGTCCCAGGATTTCAGGCTTATGGGAGGCACTGCTAAACCCCAGCCATATGGCAGCCAAATGAGTCTGAAGTTCCTTAAAGGACAGATTCCTACAGTTAATGCTTAATGGAATCTTGAACTTGTATGGTAGTCCAAACAGGCTGACCTCCAAAATTCCAGGTTTCCCTGGCTGGCTCAGGTCTGGCTCATTTGCAGAGAACGATGGCGCCTCCTCTCCCTCCTCAGGGTCAGTGGGTGTTAATACCTGTATTCACAAATGGGGCAGAACACCCCGAGACTTGCAGACTGATTGCTTTCATTAACTTTAATTGGATTCTTTCGCACTTGGAAAGAGAAGTGTAACCAGGGTTTAATTGGAAGAGTATCTCAGACCCTGGGTGATACAGGATTGTAAACATTAAAAGTGCTACAGCTGTGTTGGTGGGAAATGTTGAAGTCACTTATGTTGTTTGTAAGGATAGTTCACAGACTTAGGGATGTTAGGAAGCTCTGGGCATGTTAAATTTAAAGATTATTTTTGTGCTTGTCTAGAAAAAAAGTAATGTGAAATCAGATGTGTGCAAGTGAAGCTATATATATACACACAATATTTTTTCAGGTTATTTTCCATTATATTATTACATGATATTGAATATAGTTCTCTGTATTATATAGTAAATCCTTGATGCTTATCTATTTTATGTAGTTTTTAATCTATTAATTTCATACTCCTAATTTATCCTCCTGCCCTCCCCTTCCCTTTTGGTAACTTTAAGCTTGTTTTCTATGTCTGCGTGTGTGTTTCTGTTTCGTATATAGATTCATTTGCATTATTTTGTAGATTCCACATTATAAGATATATCATAAAATAACTGTCTTTCTCTGTCTGACTGACCTCACTTGGTATGATAGTCTCTGGGCCCATCCATGTAGTTGCAGATGGCGTTACTTTGCTCTTTTTTATGGCTGAGTAATATTCCATTGTATATGTTGACCACATCTTGAACCAATCACCTGTTGATGAGCATTTGGGTTGTTTACACATTGAGATGATCTTTTAAAGAAGCTTTTGGGGACCCTGGTGTTTAATACACATCTGTTGAACAGAAGAATGCATGGCTTGACTGGTAACCCTAGGATTTGCTCACCTCTCCATCAGCACTGTGTCACTTAGCATCCACTGCTGGCCTTAAGGAGGTGGCTGCTGGAGAGGTCAGGCCAATGCTGGCTGGCAGCCTGCCCTGCGAGAGCCCAGAGAGTCCCATAAAATGAATTAGTGCCCAAGTCACTGCCTTAGCTCTCTGTTCCTTTCTTACATGTCTTGTCCTGAGCATTGGGCCTGGCATTTGCCTCCCACACTGTCTGCATTCTGTATTCTTTCCTAGACTTTCTTTTTTCAGGATCTGCACCCAGGTTCTTTCCTCACTCTGGGGTGACAACAACTGTCTTTTCCTGAGTGTCTGAAGTGTCAGGCAGAAGTGCTAATAGTGGCATTACTGAGCCCTGTGAGGAGGTGATGGGGGTCCCTAAATCATTCCACGTGTTATCTCCTTATTGCTTCCTGGTCTAGGAGGTTCTGAGCCTCCTGCACAGCCTGGATTAGATTTTCTTTTTTAAAAAATTCTTAACTTTTTTGGATTAGATTTTTAAAGAAATGTCTGTAGCACTTTTTCCCACATTCCCCTCCAGGAGCCCACTTTCATCTCCTTGCTCTCTGGTGGGCCCCCCACTGACCAGGGATGGCTAGCTGGCCGCAAGAGGGCTTGACATTCACCTTCCCAGGTAGTGATGAACTTTCCTTCTGGAGGCCAGTGCTCCTGAAGAGTGAAGCACACACAGGTCCCTGGTGAGGAATCCGCTTCCCCGCCCCTCCTACTAAAGACTGTTCTCTCTGATTTTAAAAATAGCCTTTCCTAATTCACATGAAGAGGTAAAGCATCCTCTCAGAAATTTTGTAAAAGGAGTTAACTGTTTCATCAGCACTCAGAATGGCTGCTCAGAGAGTAGAGCCTAGATAAGAAGGGAGGTCTGGCTTCCTGGGATTAGGGGAGAGTTGGTACCTGATGCTCAGCCAGGTTCTGTGGACACAGAGGCTGGCTCTCTCTGGGACATTTCAGACTCAAGAGTGAAAGCACGTGGACAAATGCCCTGATGGGTACCAGCATCCAGGCTGGATTCCTGGTCCTAGTCTTGGACATCATGTTTGGGGATGGAGGACTTTCAATGTGGTCATTTCATTTGCAATGTTCCAAAGGAAGGTCAGGAGCCAAGTGTGGCTGATGAGCATATGACCCGTGGCTGGTACAGATTGAGACACGCATGCATACACACCAGATTTCTAAGACTTGGTTTACAGAAAGAGTGGGAAATGTCACTTGAATAACTTTTTATGTTGATTGCATGTTGAGATGATCATATTTTAGATATATTGGGTTAAACAAAAGATACTATCTTTTTTTAAAAAGTAATTTTTTTGACTGCACCCCATGACATATGGGATCTTTGTTCCTAAACCAGGGATTGAACATGCGCCTCCTGCAGTGAAAGCATGCAGTCCTAACCATGGGCCCACCAAGGAAGTCCCTAACAAAACATACTGTTGAAATTAATTTCCCCTGTTTCATTTAACTTTTTAAAATGTGCGTGCTAAGTTGCTTCAGTCCTGTCTGACTCTTTGCGACCCTATGCACTGTAGCTTGCCAGGCTCCTCCAGGCAAGAATACTGGAGTGGGTTGCCATGCCCTCCTCCAGAGGATCTTCCCAACCCAGGGATTGAACTCATGCCTCTTACATCTCATTGGCAGGTAGGTTCTTTACCACTAGCACCACTTGGAAAGCCCCTTTTTAGTGTGGTTACTAGAAAATTTAAAGTTGTATGTGGCTTGCATTCTTCTCCTATTGGTCAGTGCTGGTCTATGTCCTCTAAGAACAGTGAGGGTGACGGGACACAGGGATGGCCTTGAACTGGCATTAGATCTGAAGAACTGGATGGGGCCCTCACAGGCAAGTGGCATATTTTGGGGGGGATAAATATCTTTTGGTAACTTTTCCTAAAAACAACGGAGGTGAGATTTCCCTTAGAATCTCAATCCTTCTTTAAGATCTGGGGCTAGTAAGTATGAAGCAGACATTTTCAGGCAGAATTGGACCTTCTTTAGACCCTGTTCAGGGAGAGAATCAAGTTGAGTTAGTTGATCTGCCTGCTTGGGGCTTCATTATTTTGACTAGTTGCCAAGCTGAGTTTCTCTGTTTTCACAGAAATTCCCAAAGCAGTTCTTCAGCTCCAACTAGATAAAGACCACAAAATGATTAATTGAGGATACTCACACTATGGTGTAGAACTAGGTAGAGTTCACAGGCCTGAGCACATGCAAGTAATGCTATTCACTGTACACTTTGGGGTCTGATTTGACAACAGCGTTCCGTTTCTTTTTGGGGTGGAATTGATGACTCTCTTGGAAACATCTGATGAGGTGAAATCTCTCCCATAGGGTTCCAACTTTGTCTTTTGGGGCCATGGTTTTATTCCTCCATGTTCTGTGCTTGTCTGCACCAGAAAAGTCATTTTAAACTTCTTGGTGTCAACAAATATGATTTTTTAGGGATATATGTATATTTAATTCAAATGTTTGAGTTAGATATTTTATTATTATATATTCTATTATATATAATATTTTATTATATTTGAATTAAATGTTTCATCATTACATTGTTTACTCTATAAGCTTGTAATAATTATATATAATTCTTTATGTATTTATCCTAATGATACATTGGTTTTAAAAAAAAAATTATTTAAAAAAATTTTTGGCTGCACTACACAACTTGTGGGATCTTAGTTCCCTGACCAGGGATTGAACTCAGGCCATGGAAGTAAAAGTGCTGAGTCCTAAACCCCTGAACCACCAGGGAACTCCCTGCATTGGTTTTAATAAGGAAAATTAGAAGCAGTTTAAATGTTCATCAGTCAAGGAATGTTAAAAAATGCATTACCAATTCTATGGAATGCATCACATAACCATTAAAAAGTAATTAAAAATGTGTGCATTTATATTGCATGTAATTACCAGTAGGCTTCATATTATTTCAGTCAGCTTGCACTTTCTCCTCTCTTTCACCTGTTTAATGTTTATAATTTTTTACTTGAAGTTTTTCTTGTTTTAATAAAAGTATACATGATATATATTTAAAAATACATAATGTTTACATATACACTGTGAAATCATTTCTATAGTCAAGCTCATTAACATATTCATCATCTCACAGTTACCTTTTCGTGAGGGTGTGATGAGAACACAGGATCTACTCTCCTAGCAAATTTCAAGCATACGGTACAATATTAACCATAGTCCCTGTGCTATACGTTCGATCTCTAGAACTTATTCATCCTACAAAACTGAACCTTTATATTGCTTGACCAATATCTCTCCATTTCCCCCAACTGCTACCCTTGCCTCTGGTGACCACTATTCCCCAACTGCTTCTTGCCCCTGGTAACCACTATTCCACTCTCTGCTTCTGTGAATTATAATGCAGTATGTTTCTTTCTGTGTCTGACTTTTTTCACTTAGCATAGTGTCCTCCAGGATTGCATACTCTCACAAATGTCAGAATTTTCTTCTTTTTTTTGAGAGTGAATGTGTGTCTGTGTGCAAGTGTATACATGTATATTATATATATAAACGTGTATATATATATAAAATGGATGCAATATTTTTTTTACTCATCTGTTGATGGATACTTGGGCTGTTCCTTATCTTGGGTATTGTGAATAACGCTGCAGTGAGCGTGGGGATGCAAATATCTCTTTGAGATGCTGATTTCATTTCCTTTGGATATACACCCAGAAGTGGAACTGCTGCGTCACATGCTGCTGCTGCTGCTAAGGCGCCTCAGTCGTGTCCGACTCTGTGAGACCCCAGAGACGGCAGCCCAGCAGGCTCCCCCATCCCCAGGATTCTCCAGGCAAGAACACTGGAGTGGGTGGCCATTTCCTTCTCCAATGCATGAAAGTGAAAAGTGAAATGGAAGTCACTCAGTCGTGTCTGACTCCTAGCGACCCCATGGACTGCAGCCCACCAGGCTCCTCTGTCCATGGGATTTTGTAGGCAAGAGGACTGGAGTGGGGTGCCATCGCCTACTCTGACTGCATCATATAGTAGTTCTATTTTTAATTTTTGAGGAACCTCCATGTTATTTTCCATAATGATTATACCAATTTACATTCCTGCCAACAGTGCACAAGGATTCTCTTTTGTCCACTTCATTGCCGACCTCTTTTGTCTTTCTGATAACGCCATCCCAACAGGTGTGATGTGATTTCTCAATATAATTTTGATTTGCATTTTCCTGATAATTAGTTATATTGAGCATCTTTTTATGTATTTATTGCCTGTTTGTAAGTCTTCTTTTGAGAAATGTATATTCAGATCCTTTGCCCATTTTTTAATTGGGTTGAAATATATGAATTTTGGATATTAACCCTGTGATTTATATGAACTATATGTTTGATCATTCAGGTTACCAAAATATATTTTTCATATATATTTGATCTTCTTCCACTGTTCCTATCTCAGAGCTCCCAAAGTCTTTGGAATTTCCTAAATGTTGAGAGTGATACAGATATCTTTTGTTGTATTAATGAGGTGACTTTTGGAAAAGCAGTTAAGGATGAGGGCTGGTTGCCAGAGGAGCTAACCTTGTGATTGGAGGGTTGGAAATTTCAGCCCTCACCCCCTGACCTCCTGGAAAGAGGAGGACCTGGAGGTTGAATCAACTGCCTATGACCAGTGATATAAGCAGTCATGACTGTGAATGAAGCCTCAATAAAACCCAAGAGGACAGGATCCAGAGACCTTCCGGGTTAGCTAACATGTGGGAATTTGGGGAGAGCGGCTTACCATTTCCCTGTAATTTGCCCTAGGCATCTCTTCCAGATGGCAGTTCCTGAATTGTATCCTTTTACAATAAAATGGCAATCTAGCAAGTAAAATGTTTCTCTGACTTCTGAGGTGCTCTAGCAAGTTAATTGAACCCAAGGAGGGAGTTTTAGGAACCTCTGGTTTACAGAGAGTTGGTCAGAAGTAGAGGTAACGACTTTGACTTTCAACTGGTGTCTGAAGTCCAAGCGAGACAATCCCACTTGTTTGGTTTGCTTCTGTTGCTTGTGCATTTGGTGTCATATTAAAAAAAATATATATCATGGCCAAGAGCCACATCAAGGAGCTTTTTCCTTTTGTTTTCTTCTAGATTTTTAGTTTCAGGTCATACATTTAAGTATTTAATCCCTGTATATGGCGTAAGGTAAGAGTCCAGTTTCATTTGCTTGCATGTGAATATTCAGTCTTCCCCAAATTATTTATTAAAAAATCTATCCTTTTCCTATTGTTTATTTTTTGATGCCTTTGTTGAAAATTCGTTGACTGTATGTGTAGGCGTTTATTTCTAGGCTCTAAATCCTGTTTCATTGTCCTGTGTGTCTGTTTTTATGCTGGTACTATACTATTTTGATTACTGTAGTTAATTTGAAATCAGTGATACAGTCAACTTTGTTCCTCTTTCTTAAGACTGCTTTGACTATTCAGAGTCTTTTTGGTTCTTAATGAATTTTAGGATTGCTTTTGCCCAGGGATTGAAACCAGACCTCCCACATTCAGGCAGATTCTTTACTGTCTGAGCCACCAGGGAGGTTTCTATCTTTACAAAAATACTGCAGTTTTGATAGTGACTGCATTGAATCTGCCAATTATATTGGTCCTGGGTTTTTCATTTTGGAGAGACTCTAAAATACTGATTAAATCTCCTTATTTGTTGTTGGTTTGTTAAGGCTTTCTACTTTTTCTTGATTTAGTTTGATAGGTTATCTGTTTCCAGATGGTTATCCCTTTCTTTTAGGTTATCCAACTTGATGTATAACTGTTCTTATAGTGTTTTATGATCCTTTTTACTTCTGAGGCAGCTTTGTAATGTCTCCTCTTTCATTTCTGATTTTCTTTGTCTTCTTTTTTTCTTATTAATTTTAATTGGAGTATAGTTGATTTACAATGTTGTATTTTCAGGCGTACAGCAAAGTGAATCAGTTGCACATACATGCTGCTGCTGCTAAGTTGCTTCAGTCGTGTCCAACTCTGTGCGACCCCATAGACGGCAGCCCACCAGGATCCCCCGTCCCTGGGATTCTCCAGGCAAGAACACTGGAGTGGGTTGCCATTTCCTTCTCCAATGCATGAAAGTGGAAAGTGAAAGGGAAGTCGCTCAGTCGTGTCCGACCCTCAGCGACCCCATGGACTGCAGCCTACCAGGCTTCTCCGTCCATGGGATTTTCCAGGCAAGAGTATTGGAGTGGGTTGCCATTGCCATCCACTTTTTTTAGAGGGTACTGCATAGTATTTAGCAGAGTTCTCTGTACTATACAATTGTTGTTGCTGTTCAGCAGCTAAGTTGTGTCTGATTCTTGTGGCCTCATGCACTGTAGCACATCAGGCCTCTCTGTCCTCCACTATCTCCTGGAGTTTGCTCAGATTCGTGTCCATTGAGTCAGTGATGCTATCTAACCATCTCATCCTCTGCCGCTGCCTTCTCCTCCTGCACTCAATCTTTCCCCGCATCAGGGTCTTTTCCAGTGAGACAGCTCTTTGCAGCAGGTAGCCAAAGTATTGGAATTTCAGCTTCAGCAACAGTCCTTCCAATGAATATTCAGGGTTGATTTCCTTTAGGATTGACTTGTTTGGTCTCCTTGCAGTCCAAGGGACTCTCAAGAGTTTTCTCCAGGACCAGTGCTATACAATAGGTTCTTATTAGTTACCTGTTTTACTTACACTAGTGTGTATATGTCAATCTCAATCTCCCAATTTATTCCCCCTTTCCTCCTTGGGTCTTCCCTGGTAGCTCAGCTGGTAAAGAATCTGCCTCCAATTCAGGAGACCCCAGTTCCATTCCTGGGTCAGGAAGATCCCCTGGAGGAGGGCATGGCAGTCCACTCCAGTATTCTTGCCTGGAGAATTCCCACGGGTGAAGGAGCATGGTGGGCTATAGTCCATGGGGACACAAAGAGTTGGATGCAACTGAGGGACTCAGCACAGCAGATCCCCCCTGGTAACTGTGTTTGTTTTCTATATCTGTGACTCTATTTCTATTTTGTAAATAGGTTCATGTGTAACAGTATTTTTTTTTGGATTCCACATTTAAGCAATATCATATGATGTTTGTCTTTGACTTACTTCACTCAGTATGAGTCTGCTTTCTTTTTTCTTGGTCTAGCTAAGGGCTTTCAATTTAGTTTTATTTTTTTTTTAAATGAAATCAGTTTTCTTTTTTTTTCCCTATTGTTTCTCTGTTTTTCTATTCAATTTATTTCTGCTCTAACTTGTATTATTTCCTTCCTTCTTTCTAAATTTTTTTTTGCACTTAGTAGTTCTTCTTTTTCCAGTTCCTTGAGGTATAAAGTTAGATCATTTATTTAAAACCTTTTCTTTTTTTTTAGATGCATTTTTTTTTTTTTTTTTTGTATAATACTTCCTTAGTACTTCTTTTACTAAATGCCATGAGTTTTGGTTTTTTTTTTTTTTTTCTTTATTTATCTCAAGATGTTTAAAAAATTACTTTTGATTTCCTCTGTGACTCAATGGTTATTTAAGAGTGTGTTTCTGTGTATTTATGCATTTTCCCATTTTCTCACTGTTATTGATTTCTAGTTTTATTCCACTGTGGTCTGAAAAGGTTGGACTTATTCAATCTTCTTGAACTTGTTAAGACTTGTTTCGTGACTTAACTTATAATTTAGCTAGGAGAATGTTTTGAATGCACTTGAGAAGAATATGCATTCTGCTGTTGGGTGGAAACTTCTTAATATATCTTTTAGGCTCACTCGGTCTGTACTGCTGTTCAAGTCAACTGCTTTTTTTTTAAACTGATTTTCTGTCTGGATGTTTTATCTTTTATCGCAAGTAGATATATGTGTCTCCTGCTACTACTGTATTGCTGTCAATTTCTCCCTTTAGATCTGTCAGTATATGTTTTAATATTTAGGTGCTCTGATGTTGGGTGTGTATACATTTGTAATTGTTTGATCTTCCTGTTGAATTGACCTTTTTATCATTAATGACCTTCTTCATCTCTAGACAGTTTTTGACTTAAAGTCTGTTTATTTTTCTGGCATAGGTAAACCCATCCCTGCTTTCTTTTGGTTACCATTTGCACAGACTACCTTTTCCATCCCTTTGCTTTTAGCCTATATATGTCCTTAAGTCTAAAGCGGGGCATTTATGGGCAACAAACTGTTAGACTTGCTCTTTTATCTATTCAGCCACTCTAAACCTTTTGATTAGGGAGTTTAATCTACTTATGTGTAAGATAATTATTAATAGATGAAGATTAAACTATTGCAATTTCATTAATAATTTCCTGTTTTGCTCTTGTTTTTTTTTCCATTTTTCTTCCCTTGCTATCATCCTTTGTTATGTGATGATATCAGGGTTATATTTGGACTCTGTCGTTATTGGCTACTCTTGGTTAACTCTAGAGACACTAGTCCTATTCAGGTGGCACTAGCCAAGTTTCCTTTCTTCCAGTAAGTGATCAGTAAAACACCTATCATAGTGTCTGCTGTATAAGTTAGAAGTGACTTTTGACCCTCTAATTTGCTGAATCTCTTGTTTTGCTGCAGCAGAAACAAAAGTTTTGCAGATGACCCTCAGTTATTTTGGGAGGAGAGTAACTTCCATGTTGGGTGGGTTTGAAAAGTTTTCTTCCATGGCACAGAAATCATCGACCCAAATACCCTTCCTGCCTCCTGGGTGGATGAGACAGGCAGTTGTCACCAAGGTATGTTTGAGGGTAATTCTGACAACCGTCCTATGAAGACCATCTTTGCCATTGGTTTTCTGGAAGTATCCCAGAGTCCCACAATATAGGCATTGTTTTCAGTAGAGTTGTGCTTGACAGAGGCCTAAGCTAGAGGGAGTCATGAACACCTTAGTGTGAGTTAGGTTATTGTGTTCTTTTCTCCTTCCAAGGCAACCTTCAGGGGTGTGTGTGCATGTGTGTGCATGTGTGTGTGCTTAGTTGCTTAGTCATATCCGACTCTTTGTGACTGCACGGACTGTAGCCTGCCAGGCTCCTCTGTCCATGGAATTTTCCGGGCAAGCATACTGGAGCAGGTTGCTATTTCCTACTTCAAGGGGTCTTCCCAACCCAGGGACTGAACCCACATCTCTTCCATCTGCTGCATTGGCAGGCGGATTCTTTACCACTGAGCCACCTGGAAAGCCCATACCTTTAGGATGCTAAATGCTAAATATTAATAGATAAGAGAACCCTCAATATATAATTAAAAATGAAATAAGCATCAACAGTTAACCATGAAGCAAATATTTAATATAAGAAAGTGTAGGAGAATGCTTATTTCCAACCAAATGATTATTTGGATGATTTTCAAAGTATTTCAAATATCAAATTTGTTTGAACATATATTTGGTGCTTCTATTTTGTCAGTGCCTTGATTTTGGCTTAGACTGGCTAATAGATGTTTTATCAGGGCTGTGAAGCATGAAATGGGAGGGGGATTGAGGGAGAGAAATGTCCAGAGGAGACAGTGAGAAATTTCACTGATGGTCCCAGTGTGGAGTCACTGGCCTTGAATTTTAGACCTCTGGGGCTGAGCTTCTGTCCCTGCACAGATAGGGGTCAGAGGAGGCAAATCCCTTGATCTAAGTTTCTATTTCTACGCTGTGTTTTGTGACCTACATTAGAGTACCTGTTACCAATATAGTGCTCATAAAGAGGGCAAATTCTCATAGTTTACCCTAACAACACACTTATTTTAGTGTGAGGAGAAAGAATACAATCTACAGAGAGCTAGTGATAGAGTCCCATCTGAAATCCAGAATTCCTCCTCTGGAAACATTTCCCAGAGCCCCTCCCAGTCTGTCATGGGTACAAAGAAAGTATATCCCAAGATACTCTTTGCACAGTGCCTGCCATATGGTGGAGACAGTATGGTTTCGCTGATCAAATGAATGATTTTATCCATGATGGTCTCAAGCCATACACTTCTCAGTCACACATTGGGACTACCAAACCTTTTAATATTAGGTTAAATCTCTTCAAATGATGGTAGAGACTAAACATTTACTTATCTGTTAGATTTTTAGAGTAGCATTCTTCATTCTAAAACCTCAGGGTGCATTTGAATAAAATTACAAATAATTAAAATCTTTTAAAAAACCTTTAGCAAAGATGATATTTTATGGTTAATAAAGCTAGAATATAGGCATGATTATAATGCTATATAATCATGTATGTAATTATTACATAAATAATATATAATCATCCTAATAAACCATGCAATTTCAGCCACTTCTTCGCATGAAGCTTCTCTATTTATAGCCCTGATGTGGTTGGCAGGGGGGAAAAGATAGATTTAGGAGAGGCTTGGGGATTAAGCACAGTGTGTAACTTGGAAGGGCCTGTGGTTTACTAATTTAAGAGAATCTTCATTTGAACTGAATAAGGAAATCTAGCTTTGGGCTCGGGGGACCCTTAAGAGAATCACCTGGACCAAGTGAGCTGGTCCTTCTCCAGCCCCCTCACAGCTACCCTGCTTCCCACTTGGGTGCTCATCCTATGATCCACTGCCCACTCCAACCACACACAGGAATGCCCTTCCTCCTCTGTCTTTTCATATCCAGCTTAGGTCCCTGGAGACCCACTGCTTTCTGCCCCATGCTCTCCCATCCCCACAGTGCCAGTCACTGAGCCAAGAAAACCAGTCACACATTCTGGTCATCTCTGACCCTTTGCCAAATGTTTGTGGATGCCGTTCTTGCTTCTGTTTAACTTGAACTCCCCCAAGGCCAGGTCAGAGGATGGGCTCTTCTCTTTTCTCTATCTCAGCCATCCTCTTGCCTGTCCGAGGTCAGAGAGGGCCTGCTAGGCTAAGCAAGGCAGTAGCCATCATCTTGGGATGAAAGCACACCTACTTCAGACAAATCACAAGTTCCATTGAGCAGTGGTTCTCCCGCTTGAGGGTCCATTACAATCATCTGCAGGGCTGGTTAAACACTGCCTTCTCCACCTTCCTCCTCTCCCCCTCCCGCCCCCCTGGATTTCTGATTCAGTGAGTCTGGGTCTTCCATCGTTTGCACTATCACATTTGTAGTCGATAACAAGTTTCTAGGTGATGCTTGTGAGGGTACTATACTTTGGTTTAAGGAAAGATCATATGGGCCTGTCATGGTTTTGAGGCTGATGGCTTCCAACGTGAAAATGATAGTTCTCCCCTATAGCTGTAAGTGCTTTACAAAATGCTTTCTTGTAAATTCTTTCATTCTTTCATTCCAGTCCCCAGGCAAGGGACTGGATTGGTGTTGTTCCATTTCTAATCATAGAGAGGTTGAGTGATGGCCCCCTGCTGACAACTGGGGACCTGGGATTTGAGCCCCAGCCTCTTCCCTACACACACCAGTGCCTCTAAGCACTTTCTCTTTGGATGGAATTTGTTCTGTTGGTTTGAATCTTCAAGGAATTCTTCATCCATTGATGCAGATGATGGAACAAAACGTTCACGAGCTTCCAGAAGGGCTGATTGCTCCACTAGTTCTGCAGTCCCTCATCCCAGGCTCTTTCTTTGATCGATAAAGCATACTCTTCTCACATGGGAAACTGAATCGGGCAATCATCTGCAAGGTGAAACACCCTGAAGTTTGGGCCTGTCTCTGGGGTGGTTAGCAGCAGCTGTGATGTCAGGAAAGCAAAGAGGCCTACTGAGTTTTGCTGTTGCTCACTGCCGCTTGACCAGTGACATCTCCCTGACCTCAGGTTCAGGAAGACCAAGAGCTGCCACTCAAATCAGCCCCATGAATCCAGCTGCAGCAGGTTTGTCCTTTAAATCTATACAGCTGTGCCCTCATCCAGGAAGGAGAAGTCACTGCCCTCTCCATGGGCCTTAGGTCATGGCAGGTACCTGGGAATAGATGAATTACAAGATCACTGTTCATCACAATCCAAACTTCAGTTTCTGTCCTCAGATAAAAGCTCTTTCTTCCTAAGTACTGCTCATAAAATCTGTATCCATTTTAGTAGAGAGATAATGTATTTATGACAGATTTCTCTTTTCTGTTAGAACAGAAATGCCATATCTTGGCAGATTGTTGCCTAGGGATTCCTCCTTATAGCTTTTCCATTGTATCCTCCCCGACTTTTCCATGGAACATTCTGAGGTGTCCAGGAAGCCTCTAGGGTCATGGTCAGCTGCCTAAGTCTTCAGCTCCTGGAGCGACACTCAGAAGAAACAGCTGAGATTTTTATGTTTTCTTTGATGGCTCTACTTTGTCTTATTTGGAAAACACCGCTAGTGAAAAGAAGAATGTCTCAGAGACAACTGTATTTTCAACAATGATTCTTATAGCACAGAAAAATCTAATCAGCAGCTTCTGTGTGAAGAGAGCTCAGGTTGAAAGTAATTTGAAAAGCGGGAGCCCAGGCTGAGCCTTCTGCTTTGGAGGGGACGTGTGCTTTGTTTCCTGGGCATTGATCATTTTTGAGGACACGGTGGTTTTAATTGTCACGGTTACACTGTCCCGTCTTGCCTTTCATGGTGCGATGGACGCTGAGCTGTGCTGGCTTCGATGATGTCTCTTTTAGGGATTGTTTATCCTTGGGCCTCTGCGGGGAGCTGATGATCCTTTCACGGGATGCGCATGCCTCCAGGACCGTGGCACAGGATGGACAATCGATGACCTTGTGGTCACTGCTGTCCTGCAGAGGGCGAGACTGGGGTTATTCACAGCTTGGTAATTGGCCCCGATGCTGAGATCTTCATCCTGAGCAAATGCAGGCATCAGGGGGGCGGTTATAGATCAATGCTGGGGCGCTGAATATACAGGCCCTAGAAAAAAATACCAAAATAAAAAATGGATTTCTGTTTAGCGCGCATTGTATATCCTGGTCTGGTTATGAATAATTTAGCCTTCCCCAGGCTGAATAGACTATATTTAGCAAGTCTATTTTGCTTATAATACGTCCTATCCTTTTATGAAGAAGCATAAAGCTTAGAAGAAGTGCTCAGAATTAGGGGTGACTTCATTTGGTGGGACCAGGCATGTGGGGGTATCTTCACTTGCAGCCCCCAGCTTACCATTCACACCTGGTCTAGCCAAGGGCAGAGGGCTCCGGGCACGTGAAGCTGGCAATGGCCTCAGGAGTGTATCCCTGGATCAGGCAGGAGACAGGGCTACCCTGCCTGTGTCACTGGTGGCTCCCAGCTGGGTCCGTCTGTCCAAGAAAGGGGATGTGGCAAGAGTTGTGGGGTGCCAAGAGGTTTTCCTTTCCTTCTGCGTTGTTACTTTCCCAGCAGGAATAGGATGGATTCTCAAGTGAGACAATCAGATGGGACTTTAACAGACTCACTATGCAAAGGTGGAGGCGGGATTAAGGGGACGCACAGGGGATAATGCAGATTCCCAGCACAGGAACAGTGGGGCTCCTTACCTCTCCCAGGCCTGAAAAAGCAAGGGTGGGGAGCGGTTCCTCACCCTTGGAAAGGCAGGGCTGTGTGAACTGCTGTCTAGTGGGAATTCAGGCTTTGGTTGGTAGTGATTCCACAGGGAGGGTGCCAGAGGATTAAACACCAGAACTGCATTCTCCTCCCTTCTCTCATCTTCTGTGGGTGTTCCCTCACTGATCAAACCCAATAGAAAGCTAGAAGCGAGGCAGTCCTCTTATAATCCACATAGTTCAGCCTCCCAGGGAGAGGAGAATGGAGAGTGAATCTGGAGGTGCCAATGGAAGATCCCAGAGGCCTCATAACACCTCTCGTAATGACGCTCCTGCTGTGGGTCACACTGCGCTGTTTCTATCAGGTACGTGTGTGTGTGTGTGCGCGCGTGCGTGTGTGCGTGCTGCTCAGTTGTGTCTGACTCTTTGCAACCCCATGGACTGTAGCCCACCAGGCTCCTCTGTCCGTGGAATTTTCCACATAAGAATACAGAGCGGGTTGTCATTTCCTCCTCTAGAGGGCCTTTCCAAGCCAGGGATGGAAAATATCTTCAGTGTCTCCTTCATTGGTAGGAAGACTCTTTACCACTGCACCAGCTGGGAAGATACCTGTTCATTTGCAAATATCTAGTCGTGAGAATCGAAGAAGGCAATGGCACCCCACTCCAGTACCCTTGCCTGGAGAATCCTATGGACGGAGGAGCCTGGTAGGCTGCAGTCCATGAGGTCACTAAGAGTTGGACACAACTGAGTGACTTCCCTTTCCCTTTTCACTTTCATGCACTGGAGAAGGAAATGGCAACCCACTCCAGTGTTCTTGCCTGGAGAATCCCAGGGACGGGGGATCCTGGTGGGCTGCTGTCTATGGGGTTGCACAGAGTTGGACACGACTGAAGCGACTTAGCAGCAGCAGTCTCAAGAATGTGATGGCTTTGCCGTTAGTAAAAGGTCTGGTTGTTGTTGTTGTTCAGTCCAGTGAGCTTTCATATGATAACCTAACCAACATCTCTCTACAACCCCAAACTTGAACCTTCTGAGAGATCCCAAGTGAGAATCCCTCAGAAAAGCCCTTCCCAAATCCTGACCCATGGCTTGCTTGCTATCTTTTCTTCAGTCATGTCTGACTCTTTGCAATCCTACGGGCTGTAGCCTGCCAGGCTCCTCTGTCCATGAGATTTCCCAGGCAAGAATACTGGAGTGGGTTGCCATTTCCTACTCTAGGGAATCTTCCCGACCCAGGGAATGAATCCATGTCTCTTGTGTCTCCTGCATTGGCAGGCAGGTTCTTTACCACTAGCGCCACCTGGGAAGTCCTTTCCTGACCCATGGAATGGCTAGTAAAATAAAATGGTTATTTTGAGTCTTTAATTTTTTTTTGGAGGGGGTGGTTTTATTTTGCAGCAATATCACTAAGACATCTTATATACATCCTGTCTGTATTTCCTTTTAAGTTATTTCCATTTGCGGAATTGAAATTCAGCAGTGAAGTAAAATTTTGGGTAATGAGAGAAAGACATTTGAGGTTTAAAGTAATAAGCTTAACTTTGACCAAGAGTCTGGCTTCCTTCAGTAGTAGGTCCTGTGTTTCACAAGCTCTTTCCTTCCTCTGGTTATGAACCCATAGATTGTCTTAATCTCCAGGCAAGATGGAAGCCACTTACCTTTCTGTAGCCCAGTGCTCTCATCTGAAAACAGAGGTGCACATACTTCCTTGAGTTCCTGTGAGGTAGCTCCAAGAAATCATCTTGCATATTGCCTGCCATGTGATTGTGTAGTGATTTATAGAACACGAATCTGAGAATACACTCATTCAACAGACATCATTTACTGAACAGTTAGTTTGTGAAACCTTATGGTAGGTGCCAGGATTCAGGGAATTCTTGGGAGCAGAGATTGTGTATGCGGGTGTATCTCTTGATTAGTTTATATCCAGTTTCTATACATACAAGGTCTCTTCTGAGAAAGAGGGTAACTGGACATGGCTTGGAGGAGGAAATTTCATTCATGAATTGAAGCTTCATTTGACCTCCTGCTGCCAGGAGCACAGGGCACAGAAGGGCCCAGGAGTCCCACATATGGAAAAGTTTAACATTGAGCATAGTGACCAGGAACCTGGGGATGTGGGGTCAGATTGCTAGGGCCAAAATCCCAGATTTTCCACATATTAGCTAATGAGATAATGATTGTTATAGCCACTCACCTCATGTGATTATTGTGAGTCTTCATGCTGAATGTCAGGCTCATTCTAGTATTTAGTCTTGATTGCCCAGCTCTGCTGATATGATGATATTGTTATATTGTCATTGTCATTACACTTAACATTGAAAACTCAGCGTAGACATACACAGGCAAGCTCTGGGGCTCGACTGTTGAGGTTTTGAATAGGGGGTATAGGCATTTTGTCCTGTAGACATAGGGGAATTTCCAGCTGAAGAATGACAGGATCAAGTCCCTTCTCCCTCCCTCTTTCCTCCTCTCTCTGCCCTTGCTTTCTCATTTCCTCTTCTCTGCTCTCCTTTAAAATGATGACAGTATGTTCAAGTTGTGCAAATCAGAGGAATAGATTAGAAACAGGAGAATAAATGTGCTTAGCAGACCCAGGAAATCTCCAGGGGACTGGAATTGATTACCCAGCATGTAACATACAAAACCATAATTTTTCTGCACATAGTGAACAATAGGAGTGAAGTAACCATCTATTCCAATCCCCCTAATCTGATGGGGTTTTCTCAGTGATGTTATGGAGTCATAGAGGTGGCAGGCACAAACTGGGCCACCTCCCAGTGGCCTTTTTCCCTGAAAGGGTTGGTGGCAGAGGAAGATCAGCCCCTTTTCAGTGTGTGCACTTACCTGGTTTAATCTGGAGATAGCAGAGGACAGAGGAGCATGGCATGCTATAGTCCATGGGGCCACAAAGAATTGGATATGACTTAGCAACTGAACAACCACAATTGCCTGTCTTGGGAGATGCTGGGACCTTGGGAAGCTGTATGAGTGAAAAGATTGATGCTTTATATCAAAGGCTTATAAAATATATCATGTTTCCTTTCCCCATATGAGGAAGGACCTTTTGACATGTGCTCTGGGTAAACCCTACGTGTTCCCATCATTGTAGTGGTCCTGATACTGGAATTAGCTGGTTTCATTAGAACCAAATTTACTTCAATTATTTGGAGAACCTTGACTGTAGGATGAGTGCAGGTTAGAGAATGTCTTGCAAGCTCTGAGCTTCAGGATTTTGCTTTGCAGCTCATTTTAGTTTCAGTTGAGATTGGGCATGAGAACTTGGCTTTCATGAGTTCAAGTCACCATGGGGAATGGAGTCACCACTTTGGTTAACTTATTTATCCATCTGGAAGAGTAAGATTCTGATTTTCACTTGCTGCTTATCTTTTTTTATCCTGAAGGTTTAGGTTTATTTGAATAAAGAGAGGAAGGCAATATAAACTGCTAGACTATATGATGTCTTCACATATATTAGAGAAAAGAACCCTTTCATGGCATATGTAGCACTTTAAACTCATGGCTTAGGAGCAAGTATGGCCCATTTTTAAGCCCCTGATTATCTCTCAATCAGGGAGAATTTGTGCAGTGCCCAACTTGTACATCCAAATGTGGCAGCCCTGATTGAAGGAAAAATACATAATAATAGAGTGACCCAGTGCTTCAGAAGAATGGCTTAGCCTGGGCATCCTTTCTGATTTAGTAATTTATGGTTAGTGGTTTAGAGCTTCTGAGTTAGTAGGTCTGAGGTAGGGACCTGAGAAATTGGATTTCTAATAAGTTCCTAAGTGATGATGCCCTTGGTTTGGGTACTATATCATGGTACCCAGATTTTCCCTCCTCCAGGCACTAATTACCTGAATTGTTCATTAAAACCAAAGATGCTTTCTTATTTTAGCAGTGTAGGTTGGTCCCCAGTAGTTGGCCTTACTGGAACTTTCTGGAAGAGGGTCCCTCTAGCTCTTTTCTCGGCAGTTCCCTGTCCTCTGCAGGTCCACTGATAAATTTGGTGGGTCTGCAGCTCTGAACCTGCTCAGCCATCAGCATCAGAGTGGGGCTGAACCATTTCTCCTTTTCTAAACCCCTCATAGCCTTCATAATTCTCTCCTAGAATAGTTTTTTCTTGGACTCAGATGTTGCCTGCTTGACTTTAATCTAGAGATCTATTTTTTATAGTCTGTGGAAAATATGCTTTGCTATTTTTTTTTTGTTACCTAAGTGTGAAAAATAAAACAAAACAGTGTACTAGGAAATTATGCAGAGAAAGTTTAATGCTTAGGCAATTTAAAGCATGTGTGCTCATACACACGTATGCACATATGATGACACAGGCTTTTTCAGAGAAAAAGTGAATAATGAGTGAGTGGGCTGTCTGGGCATTTACAGCTGAGCCAGTGAAATGTAGTCTTGTGGGAGTTTGGTTCTCAGTCTTATGGTGCTCCCTCTGGGACCCTCATTTTTGGAGCTGTTGGGAGTGTCAAGCTCTTTGGCGGTCTTGGCAATGGGTTTGGCCTGCTTTCAGATGTGGATGGCTTTCCCACTGGCACCTTGCAGGACCACAGGACATTTTTTAAAAGGTTGAGCACCAAGTCACCACATCTCGTTAGTGGCAGCAGTTGCTTTATCTATGAGAATAACTGTCCTTCTTAGCTTCTCAATTTGTCACCTGTGTAATGATTTATTACCTTCCAAAGCTCCAGTAATTGTATAATGATGCAAAAATAATGACAAGCCATTCTGATAAACTTTATTACCTGTAGCATCTTATATGGAAACTGCATTCCAGAATGCTCGACAGGATTACAGAGCACACCCACAGGGTGACAGCTAGCAGGGAGGGCGGCTTCTCAGGCCTGAGAGGAACAGAGAAAAAGAAACCTGACTCAAACTTCATGAACAGAGTCTGGCAAGAATTGGGCTGGGGTGATTTGATTCCATTTAGGGCACATGTCAAATGGATCTGCCTTCATTTTTATCCCAAGAATGTAGTGTTTACTTGACTATTTTAAACTGGGAAAATAGAATTGGCTGTTAAAAAATCTTCAATGAAATATATAGTCAAAGAAATGTATATAAATGATGTGCAGTTGAACTCCTGTTTTTAGCTTTAACCCCCACCTTTGGAGCTTCTCCTTTTAATCAAATGACTGAGCTTTCAGCTTTCACATGGGCTCAGACATACCTTCTCTTGAGCTGAGTTGTAAGGCACTACACAATATTCCAGTGCTAAGGGCAAAAGGGACTCAAGAAGGCTGACTTATGGAGTAACTTTCAGATTTGCTTCTCATTTTGGAACAATATCTAAAGTTAAAATATCTTTCATGTGGAATTGAGAACCGAGATACAAAGTCATGATCAAGTGCGGTTGAAAAGAGAGTTCTTTTAGTAAATGGAACTTAACTAATTTGGGTCTGTGGTTGGAGCATTAGGTCTTCAATTATTTTCCTGAACCAAAGAGTAATGAGGCTCCCTGTATAGCTGACTGTAGAGGCAAAAATAATGGATAAGGGTCCTGTGTTGTCTTCCATCTTCTTCCTGATGATCAGCCAGTGACCCCAGACAATGCCTGTTTCTTTGATGATGGATTCTCCTGGGATTGTACCAGTGGACTTGCACCAGGTCTGGGTCCTGAATATTGGGCCTTAAAAGAGGAAAAGTCAGGGTTATATCAGAGAACAGATGTTGCCCGTGCTACCTATGTTCACTTTTCTCATCTTCACAGGCTTATGGTTGGATTATGTTTCCCAGTCTCTCTTGCAGTTAGATGGGAACATTTAACTTGTTCTGGCCAATAGCATGTAGGCATTTCCAAGATTATAAAGTTATAAAATCTCCATGTGTGAGCCTCATTTCTCTCCCTCCACCACCTGCTACCAGAGAAAGCCAATGCAAGATGAAAGAACAGTAGATGGAAGTGGCCTTGGTAGGTTGGGTTACTTCTTGAAGGAGAGCCTCCTAAGATCCCACTGGATTTTGATATGAATGGAAAACAAATCCTTTTTTGTGTTAATACATTGAAATTTCACTGCTGCTTGAGGCATATTCCCAGATTTTGAACTCCCCCCACCCCTCTTTCCCATAGTACTTTCTTTCACTCCATCTTCCAGACTTCCAATTTCCACTGAACTATCAACTCACCCATGGGTCCCCTTTGGAAAAGATCTGATAAACTCACTCAGGGAACTTGTAAAATAAAATTAAAAAAGAAAGAAGTCTGGAGTGTGGCCCTTCCTAGAGATATCTGCCACTGCGTGCGTGTGTGTATGTGTGCGTGTGTGTCTCAGTCGTGTCTGACTCTTTGCAACCCCAGGGACTACAGCCTACCAGGCTCCTCTGTCCATGGAATTCTCCAGGCAAGAATACTGGAGTGGGTTGCTACTTCCTTCTCCAGGGGATCTCCCTGACTCAGGGATCAACTCACATCATGGGCAGATTCTTTACAGTCTAAGCCACCAGGGAAGCCTACCTTTTTGTAGGAACTCCTAAATATTGATGAGCCCATGACCCAGAGACTCATCATGCTAATGATGGGATTTCAGACCCTATGACAGGAGTGGGGAGGAGATTCTGGAGGAAGGCAGTTAAGTGATGGACGCCTGAGAGATGGCTGCCACCTCCTTTTTTCCAATCTTAGCCCGGGTCCACCAGTGATCACCTCCTCAGAAGCTCCTAATCAGGTAGCAGAATGATAAAGAGGACAGATTCTGAAGCCAAACTACTTGGGTTTGAATCTCAGCTCCATGGCAGAGGAGTCTTGCTGACTTAGGCTTGTGTTTCTCTGTTATAGTGCAGAATGGTGATCAGAAGTGGCTGCCCAGCCAGGGTCAATATATCTCCATCTTTACTTGCCTCCAGGTGGGTCCGTGTGTCTGAGCTTGGATCCTAGAAGGTGGATAGAAGTGATATATGACCCTTGTTGATGATATATGACCCATGTTAATCGGCATGGCCCACCCATGACTCTCCATGTCCACTATCCCCCATCTGCTGGCTGGAGGTGAATGTTCAAACACTGGATGTCACATGGCGAGAATGGCAGGTGCCACCTCTGTCAGTGGGTCCTGAATGCCTCTGTGGGGCTGACCATCCACTTCTCCCACCAGTGAGACGTTCCATGTACTTGCCTCTGTGCTCAGTCACCAAGTGGTGTCTGACTCTTTGCGATCCCATGGACTGTAGCCCCGGGCTCCTCTGTTCGTGGGATTTCCCAAGCCAGAATACTGGAGTAGGTTGCCATTTCCTTTTTCAGACTTCCCATGAGTAAGATACAAGTTTTTAATATATCAAGGCTGTAAGACTTCAAGGTTTATTGATGACAGCAACTAGCATTACTTAACGAAGATAATCACTTTTTAACTGTATAATCTTAGGAAATCACTTAACCCATTCTGGCATCAGTTTCTTCATCTACAAATTGGGGGAGAATAAAACTTATTATCTTATGGGGTTGTAATAAAGGATAAACAAGATCAATCCACATAAAGCACTTAGGACGGTGTCTAGCCCATAGAACATTCTTGCTAAGCTTATCTATTCTTACTGTTAATTAGAATAAGTAATTGCCATCTGCCTGAGCTCTGTTATGAGAGAAAGACTTTTTGCTTCAACACAGTTTCCCCTCCTGACTTACAGAGAGCAGCTGGGACCGAGCTATTAAGGTAAAGCTTTTATGTAACCTGGCTCAAAGAAAATTCAGGTGAGTGGAGGGACTGGGACTGCATGATTATTTTCTGTGGTCCTAGCCGTCCACAGGCTTGAGACTTGGCTTGTGCCCCTGGCAGTGGGCACAGGAGGTATTCCCACTATGCAAATGTCTGATGGTCAGGCCGTGCCAGGCAGGGCCCTGGGTGGACCAGTGGCCTCCATGAGGTAGGATCTGGGCAGTGTGTCCGCAGAGGCCAGGCGGCAGCTTCCCCAGATTCTTCACCTTCCAGCACAGAGACAACAGGGATTTGGTCCTTGCCAAGCTCATTCCTAAAATCAAAGGAGTGAAGCATCCTGCCTCCTCTTAAACAACACTCGTTCCTACGGAGCTCAGCTGTTTCCCTGCCTGTAAGACTGTCGAGTGGCCATTTTTTACTTTAGTGGCTGAGCTGGGGTGGGAGGACTTCACTTGGACTTTACATCACGCCCCACTTTTACTCACTGCCAGGCTTCTGTTGGGATGTGTCAGGCACGCCAGGGCGTTTGTAGTGGTCCTCATGGTATTACTGAGCAGAGAGATGCACTTGGGGAAGCCTTCGCTACTTCAACATTTCAGCTCCATCTGTATGGGCTGGGGATTTACTGAGGTCAGCAACGGTCGGATGATCAATAAAGCATTTCAGAGAAAACTCCATTTTTTGCCTCCAGCAAATTCCCAGCGTTACTTTGCCTTTGTAAACAACATCTTAAGTGATGCTGATTGTAAATCATCTCCAATGCACCTTTACATCCCTCATGCCATTTGCTCTCCCTAATAATTTTTTTTTAAATGGGAGGCAAGACAGGCTCTTTGTGCCAGAGGAAGCCCAGAGAATTCAGGTGACTGGACGAAGGTTGCCGTGAGTTGGGTGGACACAGATGGATCCCAGTCTCTCAGCTCTGACCTGGGACATTTGCCCCTCACTGGCATGGTCTCCAGCGCCTCAGTTAACTCAGGGCTTGGAGGTGTACCTGACCTGGCTCCGGGCCTCCTGCTCAGCTGATGAGCGCTAACCAGTGGGTGGGTTGCAGGCAACTGCAGGTTGTTTAACCTTGTCAGAGCTAAAGGCTTTCTCCACCTGCTGTCTGGGCAGGCTGGCGGGTGATCACATGTTCCTCTGGACCTAATTACCTGAGAAGAAAAGAACATTTCTTGGAAATTCCTCGAACTCCCCTTTAAGCAGCCTGCCGGCAGATGTACAATGAGGCTGGGTCTTACCCCAGGAGGGGAAAATCCAAGTGCTGGTGGATGGTCTGATGAAGCATGACCTGATGCTGATGGGGTGGGGCCAGAATATGGGTTCTGTATGTTTCTCATGAATCCAGAGAGCAGCACCTTCCAGCCTGTATAGTTTGTGCAGTGATGTCAGGACACCTCCAGATGGGCTGACGGACAGGGGCGGCTGGAGGGCATTGCCCCACCCCTGGGCCACATGTCTAGTGTGGAAATGAATGGAAGAACACATCGCATTCATGTGCATCCTCAGAACTGGCCTGAAGCATGTAGGGTGCTGCACTAGAGTCCTAGCCCGTGACCTATTAGAAGGTGGTGGCGGGGAAGGGCTGTGTCCAGGAGTGGCAGTGCTGGGACCCACTTGCTTGCCTGAAATGGCTCTGTCCCTTACCCCAAGCTACCAAGTCCCCTTCTGGAGTAAATAGAGGGGTCTTGTTTAGCAACACATACATATTCTGGCTTCCCTGGTGGCTCAGATGGTAAAGAACCTGCCTGCACTGTGGGAGACCAAGGTTCATTCCCTGGGTTCGGAAGATCCCCTGGAGGAGGGTGTGGCAACCCACTCCAGAGTTCCCATTCTTGCCTGGGAAATCCCATGGGCAGAGGAGCCTGGCAGGCTACACAGTCCATGGGGTCACAAAGAGTCAGACACGACTGAGAGTAACACTTCCCAGGTTCTGGAGCAGATCCAAAGCAAGCAGAAGAGAAGGGCTGCTGCAGACCTGCTGGGGATGAGAGGGCAGGTGTGGAAGGCAGCCAGAGAGTAGCCTCTTGACTTACCCTGATCTAGGATTAAGGGTCCCCTCTGACGTCACTTAGGGCTCAGTGTGCCACAGTCAGCTTCTGGGCTGGTGAGAGCCAGTTGTTCAATTTTCAGGAATTTGGTGAATTGATTGAGATCTTCCTGATAGTTTCCAATTGGCTACGGTGGGAATTTTTACATTGAGAAAACTGACCATACTCCACCCAGATGTGAAACACTCACCAGTGCATCACTCCACAGGGCGCCCCAGAAGGTGTGTTCTCTTTGTCCGATGCTGACATGCCCAGACTGTACTGTGACTTACACGTTTCCTATCAGTGACTTCCAGGCAACCTCTCTCCAGCTTTGGTGTGACCTAAGGGTCTCTTTTCTCTCTGCTCTGACAGGTGTGCAGCAGGCGGCCACCGTGCGCCCTGCAGGGTAGGAACTCTGTGTCCCGCCAGCCAGGAGAGAGCTGGTCAACCTTCAGATGACGGCTGCGATTCCTCTTGGTGCTGCTTGTCAGACACACGTGCTGAGCTGCTCTGACCTCCAGCTCCTCTTGTTCTTTCCTCCATCCAGGCCCTGAAGCTGATCACTGCCATCTGCTCCTTCCTCCTCCTTGCTCTCAGGGCGGACCCTCTGCTGGGTCAGCATACGCTGCCAAGGAGTCCACTGGGCCATGTCAGCAACCAGCACTGGAAGCATCTGGGTATCTTTTCTTTTTACTTTAAGGGATCAGCTGATCTAAGGAATGACCGCTAATGGAATGCCATTCTCTTTGGCAAGCATCACACCAGCTTCCATTTCTGGGTGCTCACTACACGCCAGGACCTGTGATGCACCTCTAATGATCTCAGGTGCTTTTCACAATGGCCCCTCAAAACTGGCAGGGCTGCTAGCTCCAGGCCACTGACAAGGAAGGGTGACCCAGCCACACACCTCGCAGGTGGCAAGAGAGGGACCCAAACACAGGTCGGCTTGGTTTCAAAGCCCTGGCTCATAACAGCAGTCTTGCATTGTCCCTCTGTCCCTGGGACAGGCAAGGGATTTCCATGATGGCCAGGAGTGAAGCACCTGCAGGGTTCGGAAGCATTTAGTGGCCAGTGCAGTGGTAGCATTGGCATAGAACTTTCAGAGGGGGTTCACTATGTTTGCCAACAGACATTGAATAGGAAAAATATTGGGTTGGTCAGTAAGTTCATTTGATGTGGTGGAAAAACCTGAATCAAGTTTTTGGCCAACCCAATATTATTGTCTGGCTATATTGCTTACTTTTTGAATTAGTTGACTAGAGCTGCTATAACAAATACTGCAAACTGGCTGGCTTAAACAACACAGATTTATTGTTTCATGGTTCCAGAAGCTTGAAGTCCAAGATTCAGTAGTCAGTGGGGTGCACCCTCTTTAGTGATGTGAGGCAGATTCTGTTCCAGGCTTCTATCCTAGCTTGTGGCGGCTTCCTGGCCTTCTTCGCTCTTCCTTGGCTTGTAAAAGTATCACCCAGATCACTGTCTTCACCTTTATATGGCATTCTCCCTGTGGGCTTCCCAGGTGGCACTAGTGGTAAAGAACCCGCCTGCCAATGCAGGGGATGTATGAGACATGGGTTCAGACCCTGGGTTGGGAAGACTTCCTGAGGAGGCATGGAAACCCACTCCAGCGTCCTTGCCTGGAGAATCCCATGGACAGAGGAGCCTAGTGGGCTATAGTCCATCAGGTCACAAAGAGTTAGACGTGACTGAAGTGACTTAGCATGCACACACACGCTCTCCCTGTGGACATTTTTTGGTGTCCAACTCTCTCTTTTTTATAAGGACACCAGTCATATTGGATTAGGACTCACCTGGGCTACCTCACCTTAACTAACTATAACTTCATTAATCCTGCTTCCAAATTAGGTCACATCTTGCTGTGGTAGGGTGCTGGGTATTCAGAATTCAGCTTATGAATTTTGTGGGGGTATGAGACTCAACCCATAACCAAGTGTGTTCATACTAGCCTTGAAACGGAGAAAAGCTGTCTAAGGGAGATCTCTGTTGTTTCTGTTTCTTGCTGTAAGACTTTTTTCTGTATTGCAACTTCTGGTCCAGATGAAGTGGACATGTGCTTGCTCCTCTGAACTGACTTGTCTCCTAATCATCATTGAAAGCAGCTCCCTAGCCACTGGGTACATCTTCCTCCAATCCTAAGGGCTTCTCCAGGACTCGTCCTTTGGATGGAGTGAAATCACAGGCAGGGGCTGTGCTTTTCCTTTCCTAGTGATCTGAGCTGCTTCCCACCAGATCCCGGAGTTTTCTTCTCTAGTGGGTTTTATTTTGATTAGAATGTTCTGAATCTTATGCACTCTGCAGGTGGAACACTCAGCATGGACGAAATGCTTTGACTAGTTCTGGCCAAACTAGTGCTGCTGCTGATTGGTCTATTAGAAGCTTTACTCTAAGTAATGTGGTCCCCTGGATGGAATAAATGTTCTTCCCAGACTTAGGTGGGATGTGACTACTGAGAGAAAGGAAGATAAGCTTTTTAGGGAGAATTGAGGCTGCCTATTCCCCAAGTGGATGGGCTACAAGATGGGTGGGAGAGGGAGGAGATACGGGGGAAGGTGCTTAGCCCCCAGCACTGCTCCCCTTGACTGTGTGCTCACCATGTCCTCTTTCCGGGACACACGCTTTAGGTCCTGGAGGACCCTCGAGAGTCTCCCCTACCCAGCAGCAGAGGCTGCTCTTTTCAGTTGTGGGCTGAAAATCTTAGGTGATTCCCCAAACTCAGTCCGAGACCCAGATATTTCTCCTGAACTCTCAAACTCTATTTCCATTTGATCTCATCATTTATTCACCATTTTTTTCATTCCACCAAGGAAAAGATTGGCTTAAACGGGTGAAACAGGTAGAGTGGAGGAGGGGAGAGTGCTCTGGGTATAGAGACAAATGGCCAAAAGGTCAAAGGTGATAGAGAATGTGGCCTGTGCTTAAATGAAAGAAGGTGGATCTGGCTGGAGGGGAGGGTGAACGGGAGTGAGTGTAAGAGAACAAATGGAGAAATAGTCGGCGCTCACATCAGGAAAGCTTCCAGGTGGACGATTGGATTATCCTGAGAGCTGCTGCTGCTGCTACTGCTGCTAAGTCGCTTCAGTCGTGTCCGACTCTGTGCGACCCCATAGACGGCAGCCCACCAGGCTCCCCCATCCCTGGGATTCTCCAGGCAAGAACACTGGAGTGGGTTGCCATTTCCTTCTCCAATGCAGGAAAGTGAAAAGTGAAAGTGAAGTCGCTCAGTCGCGTCCGACTCCTAGCGACCCCATGGACTGTAGCCCACCAGGCTCCTCCGTCCATGGGATTTTCCAGGCAAGAGTACTGGGGTGGGGTGCCACTGCCTTCACTGGTCTTAAAATACGAGTGTGAAAATTAATAAAACCCTCAATCGGAATAGAGTTGGGAGGCCAGAAGGGGGCGCTCTCATGCCCTTTGAGGATGGCTGGAAGGGCTCAGCCAATGAAAAGCTTCAGACTCTCCACTCCTCCAGTGGGTGCTTGTTAACTGCAGGCCTCCCCCAATTTTTGACCCCTCTATTAAAAAGTTCTCCACTCCTTGTTGCATGAGACTTGCATGTGGCTTGCCATGGCTGTGGTCCCCCAGTTGCAGTTCTTTACTGATCCTGAGTAAACCCATTTTTGCTGGAGAAATAACTGGCAGCCTATTTGTTTAAGGTCAACAAGAGTGACATGAAAGATTACTCTGGAAGGATGTGGAAAATGATTTGGATAGAGGTGAAATTAGAGTCAAAAGACAGTTTAAGGGGCTATTACAATAATGCAAATATTCACTCACTCACTCACGAGTTCCTAAGTGTCCTCCCTGGGTCTGTAGGGAGTAGGTGGAATGAGCGAGGGGTTGCGGCGCCTTCGTAGCTTCTGCTGACAGCTGCTGAAGGCTCTTCTCTGTTCTCTTCACTGGGATGAAGCAGCTCCTTGGCTGGCATGCTCTGGGCTGAGCCCTGTGCTTTTTTTTTTTCTTTTTTCCTCATTCTGAAGAAATACTGGGAGAGCAGGAGGCTGTCAGCTGTGTTTCCTGCTTCACAAGGAGAGCTTTGTTTGAAGAAGTTTCAGAGTGCAAAAGTCAGATTGAATACAATGGAGACACAAAATGAAATTGCTCTTTACAAGAAATACAGGTGCAATAAAATGGAGATACACTTGTTTTAACGCTGCACATGTCCTGAGGATTTCTAAAGGCTACTGAGTAGGTTAAGCAAAAGTGCAGTTAGGAAAGGAGAGGGGGAAGGCGGGTCAGAGAGGATAGTGGGAGGGTGTGTGTATGAATGTGGGAAGCGTGGATTGGACAGACTGTGTGGAAGTGTTTTGAGCACCAATTAAAAGCCCAGCATATCACAGAGGCTACACTGGAGCAAGGACCACGGTCTTGTCCCTGCCCAATTCTCTCTCCCCACCAGCAGTTCTCTCCTCTGTACCTTTTTGTTTGGCATTGCCTCTGTGCGGAGAGTATGAGCTTCTCCCCACTGATACTGCACATGTGGTCAGAGACCACGGAGAGAGAGGGATGAGAAATGGAACACTCCATATACTCCCTCTACCAATGGAGAGAATCACTCCCTGACAACAGACTCTCTAATACAGGTCTAGATTACTTTCTATGACTTAGAATTTGGTAATTTATACATGGGCTTCCCAAGTGGCACTAGTGTTAAAGAACTGGCCTGCCAATGCAGGAGACTGTAAGGGATACAGGTTTGATCCCTGGGTTGGGAAGACCCGCCAGAGGAAGGCACAGAAACCACTCCAATATTCTTGCTTGGAGAGCCCTATGGACAGAGGAGCCTGGCAGAGCATGGGCCATGGGGCCACAAAGAGCTGGACATGACTGAAGTGTTTATATTATATCGTCACCCTGCTTATTTAACTTATATGCAGAGTACATCATGAGAAATGCTGGGCTGGATGAAGCACAAGCTGGAATCAAGATTGCTGGGAGAAATATCAATAACCTCAGATATGCAGATGACACCACCCTTATGGCAGAAAGTGAAGAGGAACTAAAAAGCCTCTTGATGAAAGTGAAAGAGGAGAGTGAAAAAGTTGGCTTAAAGATCAACATTCAGAAAACGAAGATCATGGCATCTGGTCCCATCACTTCATGGGAAATAGATAGAGAAACAGTGGAAACGGCGGCTGACTATTTTTTTGGGCTCCCAAATCGCTGCAGATGGTGATTGCAGCCATGAAATTAAAAGACGCTTACTTCTTGGAAGGAAAGTTATGACCAAACTAGATAGCATATTCAAAAGCAGAGACATGACTTTGCCAACAAAGGTCCGTCTAGTCAAGGCTATGGTTTTTCCAGTAGTCATGTATGAATGTGAGAGTTGAACTATAAAGAAAGCTGAGCACCAAAGAATTGATGCTTTTGAACTGTGGTGTTGGAGAAGACTCTTGAGAGTCCCTTGGACTGCAAGGGGATCCAGCCAGTCCATCCTAAAGGAAATCAGTCCTGGGTGTTCATTGGAAGGACTGATGTTGAAGCTGAAACTCCAACACTTTGGCCACCTCATGTGAAGAACTGACTCAGTTGAAAAGACCCTGATGCTGGGAAAGATTGAAGGTGGGAGGAGAAGGGGATGACAGAGGAATGAGATGATTGGATAGCATAACCGACTCAATGAACATGAGTTTGAGTAAACTCTGGGAGTTGGTGATGGACAGGGAGGCCTGGCATGCTGCGGTCCTTGGGGTTGCAAAGAGCTGGATATGACTGAGTGACTGACCTGAACTGAAGTGTCTTAGCATGCATGCACATACTTTATACCGAGAGTCAGCCATCAGTTCAGTCAGTCACTCAGTCGTGCCCAACTCTTTGCGACCCCATGGACTGCAGCCTGCCAGGCTTTCATCACCAACTCCCAGAGCTTACTCATACTCATGTCTATTGAATTGGTGATGACATCCAACCATCTCATCCTCTGTCATCCCCTTCTCCTCCTGCCTTCAATCTTTCCCAGCATCAGGGTCTTTTCAAATGAGTCAGCTCTTCGCATCAGGTGGCCAAAGTATTGTAGTTTAAGAATCAGTCCTTCTAATGAATATTCAGGATTGATTTCTTTTAGGATGGACTGGTTGGATCCCCTTGCAGTCCAAGGGACTCTCAAGAGTCTTCTCCAGCACCACAGTTCAAAATCATAAATTCTTCAGTGCTCAGCTTTATTTACAGTCCAACTCTCACATCCATACATGACTACTGGAAAAACCAAAGCTTTGACTAGACGGACCTTTGTTGGCAAAGTAATGTCTCTGCT
The DNA here is from genome assembly GCF_023091745.1 of Budorcas taxicolor. Taxonomy (NCBI): domain Eukaryota; kingdom Metazoa; phylum Chordata; class Mammalia; order Artiodactyla; family Bovidae; genus Budorcas; species Budorcas taxicolor. The sequence continues at coordinate 135,225,787 of NC_068920.1, forward strand.
TTTTAATATACTGTCTAGGTTGGTCATAACTTCTCTTCCAAAGAGCAAGTGTCTTTTAATTTCATGGCTGCAGTCACCGTCTGCATTGATCAGTCATCAGCTATTAATTGAGTGCCTACTATATTTCTGCACTGCTGTAGGGGTTAAGCTTGCAGTCAAGACTGGAACTGCAGACTGGCAGTTTGCAGATCTTAAGTGTTTTGTTTGACTTGACTGGTATTATTCATTCATTCATTCATTCATGTCTGAATGCCTTTAGATGGAGCCAAGTGCTTGCCAGTGAGTTATAGCTGTCCTACGCCTAGTTTTTGTTTTACTTGCAATTCATGTGAAAAGAAGAGATTCCCACACATGAAAGGCTTGTGTCCCTCAATTCAAGGTGTGAATCAACGTTTTGGGCAAAGAGAGTCTGAGACCGCAGGCACCTGAGAGAGCTGAGCTGCAGGGAGCAGCTGGGAGGCTTTGAGGCATCACGCTCGCTCTCTGAAGTCAAAATGGTTACAGTGCCATTGAACTTTTTTTTTTTTTTCTGCTTAACACAGCTTCTACTTGCAAAAGTTTCAGACTTTGGTCCCTAGACAAGTTGGAGTTTAGAGGAAACAAGTGATTGGAATGACTAAAGAGGATGCTTTCAAAATGTGTTTCCAGTGTTAGGTCCAAAATGAGATGAGGCAGGGGTGGAGCTCACTTCATCAGTCTGGACACCCTCTTCCTAGCTGACTTCATCCTTCCTCTGATTCATTCTCAGCATTACCCTACACTGAGCTTAGACTTCAGCCTGAGTTTTCAGTCATTAACTGGGTCTTACCCTTCCTCCTCCTGAGTGCTCCTATCCTTTTAGTCACTTAGTCATTCATTCAATGGACTTCTGAGCACCTCACATGCACTAGGCACTGTCTTAGATCCTGAGGTGCAGCAATGAGCAGGGCAGACACTAATTCTTGCATGTGTGGTATTTACATTCTGGTGTGTGTAGGGGGAAGGGGAAATGGACAGTAATATAAATCAGTAAATTACCTGGTATGTTAGGAGATAAAATGCTCTGGGGAGTGGGGCAGGACAGCCATTGATTGAGGCACATGGGGGAATGATGCCACGTTAAACAGAGTGGTCAGAGAAGACCACTGAGAGAGTGACATATGATTCAGGACCTGAAAGAAAGAAACAGTAATGTGGCTGTCAAGGGGAAGAATATTCCTCTTCAGTGCAACGGCCCCGAGGCAGAAACAGGCCACCTGTGTCAGAAGAACAGGGAGTCAGCCAGGGGGATGGAGGTAGGCCAGGAGAGCAACTGGGGGTGGAACGAGGAAGGTCTTGTAGGTGACCGTGGGGACTAATGTTCACTCTAATGAGGACAAGAGTCGTTGCAGGGGTTTACGTAGTATCATGATCCACTTACCTTTTATTAGGATTGTTCTGATAGACTGTAGGAAGCAAGGGTGAGAGCAAGGGTTCACTTCTGGGGCTGCTGCAGTGGCTCAGGTAAGAGGCAATAATGGCTTGGACCAGAGTGAGGCAGTGGTCATGGTGAGAAGTGCCTGGACTGTGGATCTCTCCACATCCTGAAGGCGGAGGGACCATGTATCTTCTGGTCACTGTGGTCTCACTGAAGGGTGGGTAGATTGGGAATTTATTCTCCCTGCTCTGTGCCAACAGTATCCTATGTGCTTCACATACAGCATCATCTCATTAATCCCCTGCCATCCTGATGAGGTCGATGGGGTTTGCCCTATTGTAAGGAAGACGTCAGAGCCTGAAGATGTGACTAACTGGCCCACAACGCATATAAAAGGCTGAAGTGGGTGTCCTGTTGGCAATGATCTCCTCTCCTTCCCCCTGAAGAAGGCTTGGTAATTTCCAGTTCTAGTGAATGTTGTTGGTGCTTTGCCTAAATGAGGTCAGCATTAGCTGTGACTCAGCTGGGAGTGTCTGAAAGATGGAGCCTTCACAGAGCCCTGGAAGTCTCCTGGTATGTCCACATCAGGTGGTTCTGCAGACGGTGTGGGGTGAGGAAGCGGCCTGGGGATTCCCCTGGTGCTTATCTTCACTCCCCGCAGGACTCGGGCTGGGCCCACCCTCTGCAGCTGTGTCCTGAGCAGCCTTCGTTTGCCTGGTAGTAGTTTTGGCTGGCCCTTGAACTTCACTTTTTAACCAAAGCCTGGACCAAGTAAAACCCAATTCTACCCTTTATGAATTAAGTCCAAAAGAAGTAGAAGCCCAGTTTGGACCCAAATCTAAACTTGTGCACACAATAGGAAATTGAATGGATTTTTCTACTGACCCAGAAATTGGTGGCCAAGGCTGAAACAAAGGATAAAGTTTTGGCTAAGAGAGAACCAGTAACATCTGGGATCAACACTAGTACTGCTGCCATCAGCTCTGGGCTGGGAATCTCCTCAGTTTGAGAAGAAAGGAAACCATGGCTGAGATTATTGTCACACATGGGTCACTGTGAGAAGTGAATCTCTCACCTTCCACATGATCTGCAAGTCAAATGAGTGGGAAGTCAAGAGAATTCTTGACTTCTGGAGTTGAAAGAGGGAGCTCTTACAATAAGAAGATGAAGCCCATATTCTAACTCCAGATTACACATCTGCTTGGATTGCCTGATACCTGGAAAAGCAGGAGATGAGAATACGAGGGAGAGAGCGCAGCATGAACACAGAGCCAGACAGGGACTAACTAGCCTGCTTGAGTGTACTTGTGTGTACACCCTCATACAGGAGGGTCTGAGTTCTTCCTGAGTCTAGAGACAGGGTGCAGAGGGCTGGGTTGACCACACCCTGCCTGTCGTGCCTGTTGCCTTATGGGTGGTGGCCCCCAGCAGCAGAAACTGTGGTATGTGGTGGTATAGTGTCTCCATCCATAAGTGCTGCTATAACAAAATCATGATGGGCTGGGGAGCTTAAACAACATTTATTTCTCTCAGTTCTGGAGCCTGGGAAATCCAAGATCAAGTCCTCTGGCAGGTTTGGCATCTGCTGAAGAGCCATAGATGCTATCTTCTTCTTGTGGCCTCACGTGATAGCAGGGATGAAGGAGATTTTTTTTGGGGGGGTGCTCTTTTATAAAGCACTAGTCCCATTCATGAGGACTCCATCCTATGATCTAATCACCTCCCAATGGCTTATCTCCTAATACTTTCCCATTAGGGGTTGGGTTTCAACATATATAATTTAAGGGGTGATACAGACATTCAGTTCTTAGCACACATGAGAGATAAGAGCTAGAACTGAGAAGTGTTCAGGGGAGGGGGTAACCTCAAAGAAGTCCAGGTGTAGGGTTCTGGTTTCACCAGCAGAGTGAAGTAGTGATGCTTGCATTCTTCATCTACTGTCTTCCCATTCCAGCACCAGATAGCCAGACCTTGAAGGGCTGGAAGGACAAAGGAGCCAGAGCCCCCTATTGTGAGCAATCAAGGTCCCTGTCAGCCTTGCTTGTAAGGAGAGGAGCAGATGAGATTAAATTTGACATGGAAGTTTTAAACATACCTGACTTTTAATAATCAATAATGATCAGAAGGTCATGAAATTTGAGGAGGGTGTTGTTAAGGGATGGGAATGGGAGTTTGGATGAGATATGATCAAAGGCAGTGAATGGAGAAAACTCTCATATCTCATCATGTTGAGATTGCTCGATAAATGAGTTGCACACACTTAAAAATCTCATCACAGTAGAACTAATATCAGAAAACCAGCAGTTATTCAAACATACCCCTGCAACGACCTATGTGGCAGCCATGCCTGGATTCCCTCATCTGGGTGGGCTACGTGGAGCCCCTGGAGTTCTCTGGCCAAAGTGAAGAACTGAACATCACCCATGTCACAGAAACAAGCGCCAAAGCTCTTTAAAAACATTTAGTGAGCACCAATTGATTGCATGAATAAAGTATACACAACAAGGAGGAAACAAAAGGAAGTCTCTACTAAACATCTTGCAATTGGGAAAACCCCAAAGAGGCAGCAGGCAGCCACCATCTGAGACAAGCCTCATCCACGCTGAGAATGTTCTTGGCCAACTTTTCCCAATCGTGAATTTTATGGACTATTTGGAACAATGACAGTCACTGGTACTGCCTGAATTCTTAATCCTCCTGAGTCAGGGAGCATTCCCAACAGCTGAGAACTCGCTAATGAAGGGCATTCTTATGAATAAACCTTCCTATATAAGCACTGAGGACTTTTTCATGCATTTGGAAAACCCATTCATAATTCCCCCAATTCCTTCCTTCCTAACAGAATATCTGCCTTCTTCATGGCATATGTTGTGTTTTGGCCACAACATATATATTTTTACACAGCTGTAATCGTAGTGCAGATGGAACTTGGGTCTGTTCTTCAACTGTAAGCAGAGACTTCCAACTATTCCTCTTCAAAGATATAGAATATTTTATAGTCACTGTGTGGGCACATTGGACTGTTCTTATATGCTTATTAGTATTTTTAAGGTCTTATATGCTCCTGCATATGAACAGCTTCATACAGATAGTTTTGTCCTCTTGAATCATGGTCTGGAGAGATCTTCCTAGAGGTGGGCTTTCAGAATCAGATTGAGTGGCTGTGGTTTCCTTTGGTGATGTTTTCCTGTGGGTGGTCCTGACTTACACCTGGCACACTGTTTAACTAGGGTGTTCCCTGGAGATGTGAGCAGTTTGCCCCACGAGGGACACCTCAAAGCAGAGCCACAATGCAACAGGAGAAGGAAATGCTAGAATATTTGCAGGCAACCTGTGAACCAGGATAAAGAGCACTGAAGGGATTGAGTTCACTTTTTGTGCGTTATTCATCTCGTCTGACAAACAGTAAGCAGGCTCTCAAGAGTTTAACCCTATACCCATGATTATTATGGGTTAAACTCTTGAGAGCCTACTTACTATTTGTCACTGTAAACCCTAATGGCCCCAGGTTAGACAGTACCAAGTCACTTATTCACCTTAAATCTAGTTTAAGAAGGGACCCTATGCCTAAACTTAGATGGCTAGGTCTCATGGGGAGGAAACGTGGAGAACGCATAACCATGACTCAGACAAAGCTCCGTTTCTTCCTGTTGACATTCTCTGAGGGCTGCTCTATTGTACAAACCCTTCTCATCATCAGTCACATATGAACACTGGCTCTGAGCTAAGCACTGTCTACATTTCACCATCTCATTCACCTTCACATCAATCCTAGCTGACGGTTCCTAATTACAGAGATAGAAACCCAGGCATAGAGGGCATGTAGCTAGTAAGTGACTGTATTGGGCCATGAAGGTGGAGAGCTGACTAAGACAGAGATTCCAGCACCAAGGGGCTCACTCTATGTGTGTGAGTGTGTTTGTGCATGTGTGTGTGATATGATGGTACATAGATTGGACAAACCTTGTAGTGGCACCAAAAGCTCAGAAGGGGATACCTACCCCGTGCTTAATGTGGCACGTGGAGAAAGAAAGGAGGAATAGGAGGTAAATAGGAGATTGTTGTTGCTCAGCCACTAAGTTGTGTCCAACTCTTTGCAATCCCATGGACTGCATGCCAGGCTTCCCTCCTTCGCTGTCTCCCAGAGAATGCTCAAATTCATGTCCATTGAATCAGTGATGCTGTCAATCCATCTCATCCACTGTCACCCCCTGCTCCTTCTGCCTTCAATCTTTCCCAGCATCAGAGTCTTTTTCAGTGAGTTGGCTCTTTGCATCAGGTGGCGAAAGTATTGGAGCTTCAGCATCTGTCCTTCCAATGAATATTCAGGGTTGATTTTTTTTTTTAGGATTTACTGGTTTGATCTCCCTGCAGTCCAAGGGACTCTCAAGAGTCTTCTCCAACTCCACAGTTCAAAAGAACCAATTCTTCTGTGCTCAGCCTTCTATATGGTCCAGCTCTCACATGTACACATGACTACTGGAAAAACCATAGCTTTGACTATATGGACCTTTGTTGGCAAAGTGATGTCTTTGCTTTTTTAATATATTCTCTAGGTTTGTCATAGCTTTTCTTTCAAGGAGCAAGCGTCTTTTAATTTCACGGCTGCAGTCACCATCCACAGTGATTTTGGAGCCCAAGAAAAGAAAATCTGTCACTGTATCTACTTGTTCCCCTTCTATTTGCCACGAAGTGATGGGACCAGATGCCATCATCTCTGTTCTTTGAATGTTGAGTTTTAAGCCAGCTTTTTCACTCTCCTCTTTCACCCTCATCAAGAGGCTCTTTAGTTCCTCTTCACTTTCTTCCATTAGTGTGGTATCAAATGCATATCTGAGGTTGCTGATATTTCTCCTGGCAACCTTGCTTCCAGCTTGTGTTTCATCCAGCCCGGCATTTCACATGATGTACTCTGCATATGAGTTAAATAAGTAGGGTGACAATATACAGCCTTGATGTACTCCTTTTCGAATTTTGAACCAGTCCATTGTTCCATGTTCAGTTCTAACTGTTGCTTCCTGACCCACATATACATTTCTCAGGAGACTGGTAAGGTGATCTGGTATTCCTGTCTCTTTAAGAATTTTCCACAGTTTGTTGTCAACCATACAGCTGAAGGCTTTAGCATAGTCAATGAAGCAGAAGTAGATGTTTTTCTGGAGTTCTTTAGCTTTTTTTTTTTTTTGAGCCAACAGATGTTGGCAATTTGATCTCTGGTTTCTCTGCCTTTTCTAAACCCAACTTATACATCTGAAATTTCCCAATTCTCATACTGCTGAGACCTAGCTTGAAGGATTTTGAGCATAACCTTATGTGCCTCTGAAATGACCACAATTGTCCTATCGTTTGCACATTCTTTGTCATTGCCCTTCTTTGCAATTGGAATGAAAACTGACCTTTTCCAGTCCTGTGGCCACTGCTGAGTTTTCCAAATATGCTGACATATTGAGTGCAGCACTTTAACAGCATCAGTTTTAAAGATTTGAAGCAGCTCAGCTGGAATTTCATCACCCCCACTATCTTTGTAGTAATGTTTCCTAAGGTCCGCTCGATTTTATACTTCAGGATGTCTTGCTGTAGGTGAGTGACCACACCATCGTGGTTATCTGGATCATCAAGGTCTTTTTTTGTAGAGTTCTTCTGTGTATTCTTGCCGCTTCTCCTTAATCCCTTCTGCTTCTGTGATTTCCTTATTGTTTCTGTCCTTTATCATGCCCATCCTTGCATGAAATGTTCCCTTGATATCTCATATTTTCTTGAAGAGATCTCTAGTCTTTCCCATTCTGTTGTTTTCCTCTACTTCTTTCCATTGTTTATTGAAGAACACCCTGTCTTTCCTTGCTATTCTCTGGAACTCTACATTAAATTGGGTCTATCTTCCCCTTTCTCTCTTGCTTTTTGCTTCTCTTCTTTCCTTAGCTATTTGTAAAGCCTTCTCAGACAACCACTTTGCCTTGTTGCATTTCTTTTTCTTTGGGATGGTTTTGGTCATTACCTCCTGAACAATGTTATGAACCTTGGTCCATAGTTTTTCAGGCATTATGTCTACTTCTTCTTCAGGCAAATCTAGTCTCCTGAATCTTTTCATTTTATATCTTTATTGTATAATCATAAGGGATTTGATTTAGGTGATACCTGAATGGTCTAGTGGTTTTCCCTACTTTTTTCAATTTAAGTCTGGATTTTGCAATAAGGAGTTCACAATCTGAGCCACAGTAAGCTCCTGGTCTTGTTTTTGCTGACAGTATAGAATTTCTCCATCTTCAGCTGTAAAGAACATAATCAATCAGATTCATTAATCTGATTTTGGTATTGACCATCTGGTGATGTCTGTGTGTAGAGTTCTCTCTTGTTTTGTTGGGAAAGGGTGTTTGCTATGACCGATGTGTTCTCTTGACAAAAACTCTGTTAGCCTCTGCTCTGCTTCATTTTGTACTCCAAAGCCAAACTTGCTTGTTACTCCAGGTATCCCCTGACTTCCTAGTTTTGCGTTCCAATCCATTACAATGAAAAGAACATCTTTTTTGACGTTAGTTCTAGAAGGTCTTGTAGGTCTTCATTCTGTAGTTAAAGAAGGAAAAGATTTACTCAGGAAAGATTAAATTATAATATAAGGCTTGTTAAGGTCGGCACAAAATGTGAGACTCTGCCAACATGTGGGAATTGTCAGTGTCAGCTTGAGGGGCCAACATATCATTGAGACAGTAGAGAGCGTGGCAGGAGCGACTCCTGAATCGGGGGATGAGCATGTGGGTGGAGAAGGATGCGGGGCCTGTCTTCTCCAAGACGGCTGAGCCCAGGCCTTTGACGTGGTCAGCAGTGGGTCAGACATACTGCCAAAACATTCCTGCTTCCAGAGAAGGTATGGAGATATTCTCGTTTACTTCAATAAACACTCATTTCTTGTTTTTGTATGATGAAAGTTATACTGTATTTCCTTGATCCTAAGATACTATGTTATGGACAAAATGGTGTGCCTCCCAAATCCACATGTGAAAGCTCTAAGCCCCAGGGTGACTATGTTTAGAGATAGGGCCTTTGAAGAGGTAATGAAGGTTAAATGAGGTCATGAGGGGTGGGCCCTTATCCAACGTGACTGGAGTCTTTGTAAGAAGGGGAAGAGTGACCAAGGATTAAGGGTGCAAGAGAAAAGGCTGTGGAAGGATGCAGTGAGAAGGCATCATCAACAAGCCAAGCAGAGAGGCCTCAGAAGAAACCAAACCTGCTCACACCTTGATCTTGAAATTCCAGCTTCCAAAACTATGAGAAAATAAATTTCTGCTGTTTAAGCCACCATGTCTGTGGTATTTTTGTTATGGCAACTGAGCACATGAATGCAACTGACTTAAGACACACCATCAATTTAATAGCACTTTGGTGGGGAGAGAAAAAGAAACACTTCATTACATGTGTATATCAAACGCAAGTGTGCATCCAAATTTCAAAAATGTCAAAATGTGAGAAATTGTGCATGATTCCCAGATTTGTAACTAGCGAAGCAAAGGATGAAAACATATTTACCATTTTTATGATTCTTGAGACACTGTGTGAAAAACTTGGGGTAATGCTATTATTCCCTTTCCTTAACTGGACACTCAATTCCAGATCTGATGTGACCAGCAGATGTGAAATAAAATTATGATTTCTCTTTCCAGGATACAATAGACAAGTTAATGCAGTAGAAACACAGAGGTATTTTTATCATTTTGTGTTTGTTTTGATTTTAAGCTAGAAGGTAATGGCTACCTTTCAGAAACAGAAGTGGTGTGATGTGCAAGGGGCAGTTCCATTTCCTGGGAACATGCGATGGCATTGCAGTGCAGCTCTGGGTGAGGTGTGGGTCTGGGCTGTATCATTCAGCCCATTGTACAGGAGCCCCACTGTCCCTGCCAGGTCAGGACCCCATGGAGACAGAGGGCATCTCATCTTTGACCCTCACCAGGGCTGGCTTGAGTAATGCAAGACTCCAACATTTAGGACCCAAGAGCTTGCAGTCTGAGCATCTTGGCCACACCTGTATCATGGTTTGCACTGCCCCTAGCTCCAGGAAATCAGGCAGAAGACTGTGCAGGAGTCTGGCTTAGGAAAGGCTTTCCTCTCTGTGGGGGGTGGGAGAGGCATGCCTTTTGCTTCTCCTCCTGAGACGTTTTCCCTTAGGGGGTCCTTCATGTTGTGTCACTCCCTCACTCAGGACAACATAATGTTTTTAATTAAGGAAATTTGAGTGGGGGCACTGCATTTGGTCTTTGTTGCTATGAACGTGCTCTCTCTAGTTGTGGCGAGTGGGAGCTACCCTTCTTTGTGGTGTGAGGGCTTCTCACTGTGGTGGCTTCTCTTGTTGCAGAGTACAGGCTCTAGATTCACAGGCTCAGTGGCTGTAGCACATGGATTTAGCTGCTCTGTGGCATGTGGCATGTGCAGTCTTCCCGGACAAGGGATGGAACCTGTGTCCCTGGCATTGGCAGGCGGATTCTTAATCACTGACCATGAAGGGAAGTTAAACATAATGTTTTTAAAAGAATTAGCATGTGATGGATTTCTGGATCCATCATGGTTTTAAGACAATGAGCTAAAAGGTAGGACTTAGTGTTTTATTTGGACTGTGCTTTGGTTTAACCTTGTTCTTGGTACAATATCTTTAATATAGATCCATATGTCATATATATTGCAGTTGCATTGTTTTCATACAACCATATTTGACACCCCACTTGACAGTGTCAACATTCGCAGTGGTTCCTCAATGCATTGACAGTATCAGCCCTTAAAATATTTTCATAATCCTTCCATGTATGCACATTTGACAGGATCAGCAGTTGAAATGTTTCACAAAACTGTGTATTCATGGTTTCGAATACCATCAGCTACTGTGTTCACGATAGCTCTGTGTAGTGACTGCTCATTCAGCACGCTTTTTCTTTTTTTGAGAATTTATGAAACACTAGGCTCTGTGATAGGCATTTGCTGACATTGGTTACAAAGATGATTGAGATTTAACTGACACTTTCCTAAAAATCTTTTAGTTTACCAAAAATCAATTAGCATGTAACCAGCATTTTTTGAGCACTTGCGTGCATTTATGCGTGCTCAGTCTCTCAGTTCAGTTCAGTTCAGTCGCGTCCGACTCTTTGCAGCACCCTGAGGTATAGCTAGCCAGTCTCCTCTATCCATGAGATTTCTCAGGCATGAATACTGGAGTGGGTTGCCATTTCCTTTTCTGGGGGATCTTCCCAACTTGGGGATTGAACCCACATCTCTTACATCTCCTGCATTGCTAGATGGGTTCTTTACCACTAGTGCCACTGGGGAAACCCAACTGAGCACTTACTAGCTGTCATGCATTGATCCAGAGGCCTTTATACAGCGCTCAATCCTTCCAACCCCCTTATTCATATAAATTCCATTTTACAAGTGAGGAAACTGAGGAACTAAACGGGTAACCAGTTTGCCTGAGAGCCCTCAGCTAGGAAGAGGCAGGTCCGTGATTTAAATCCAAGCAGTTTTCCCCTGGGGCTCTCATGCTGTCTCTCCTTACTATGGTTACATCATAATTATCACAAAAGCTCATTAACTAATAGCGTGGGCAAAGTGTTTTGAGAGCAAGACAAATGGGCCATCCACTGCCTCATGATGCTGAAAGAAGGCTTCAGAAGAGGAAATTATTTGAAGACATTTCAATGTTTTCATAGGAGTTGGGTCACATGGAGAAGCTGGGAAAAAGCAAGAGTATATATAAATTCTAGGAGGCACTTACAAGCTAATAATGGTTTGGGAACCAGGCCAACTTTAGGCAGGGGAGCTGGAAGGTGTGTGAAATAGAGGCAAGATTGGGAAGGACTTTGAATGTAACCTGTTATGTTCAGTTCCTGAGGGTGTGTGTATTAAACTAACAAAAGACAGATTAATAGAGGAAAAGGCATATCATTTTTATTAATATTTATATGCATAGAAGTTCATAGAAAGATGCTAAACTCGAAGAAGTGGTTAGACTTAGATGCTTATATACCATTTTAGCAACAGAAAGAGGGCTTGGGCTTCGAGGAACAATAAATTGTGGGGAAGTAACTAGGAAATACAGGAGGCGACTCATGGAAGATAAGGATTATTATAGTGAGGTCTGTTTATGCAAACTCATCTTAGTGTTGACTTTCTTCTCCAGCGATAAGAGTTTCTCTTCCCTTCCTGGTACCGAGGAAAACACCTTCACAAAGGGAAATGTATGCCCTGTTTTTAGGCAGAAAAGGGGAGGCCAGCGAACCCTCCCTACATCTGTTGATTCTCAGCTGCCTTACATTCACAATAATCCTTATTCCAAAGTGGCATATTTGGGGGTAGCATATTCTGATCCCCTTCAAAAGCCACTCTTGAGAATTTGGGCTTTATTTTATCCGCTGAGAGGTTTCAAGCCTTAAGCAACATGTTCATATCTGTGTGCTTGAGAACTGCTTCTGGCTGCAGTGTGGGGAGGGATTGAGAAGAGGAGAGCCCCGGAAGCAGAGCGACCCTTCCCCATCTGGGTTCCAGCCCTGTGGGGAAGAGAAAGAAGGCTGCACTGGGATCCCTTCCCTTCTTTACCTCTCCCCGAAGGAAAGCTGGGATTTCAATTTTTATCCTCCTGCGCGGCTGCTGTTCGGAGGCCGCCGCATCTGTGCAGGACTTATCGCAGAGGCTTGCCAAGACGCAGAACCCCAGGGAGCCTCTTAAGTTCTACAAAGCCCACCTGGGGAGCCAGCACACATCGATCGCCCCAAACCTCTTAAAGGATCTTAGCAGAGGCTGCACAGCAGAAGTGCCTCTGCCCCACGCACCGTGGCCTGGTCCTTGGCTGGTCTGTCCTGCTCAGCGCTGGCTGCTAGCCACATCCTTCATCCCTTTCTTTGCAAACATTGAAGTTCAGAGATCAGCTGCTCCTCGGTGACAGGCAAAGGGGGCTTCATCTTTCTAGTTCATTTTAGAAACACCCACATGAACCAGGGAAGCAGGAAGGAGGGCATCCCCTTATCTTCCTCTCTCAGCACAGACAGGCAGAGAACGCCTCCCTGCTCACACCTGTGCAGCCTGGGAAGCCAGCCAGCCCTTCCCCACCCTCGCTTCCTGCTCAGGGCCTCTCCTCCCTCCTCCCTTGGTTCCTGGGAGACTAACAGCCCTGTTCAGATCTCCTTGGGCCAGTGGCTCCTTTCCCTGAGAGCCTTTCTCTCCAGACCTGGTATCATGGCTTAATGATGTTCCTCCAATAACGGGAAGGTAATTGATTGTTAAGTGAAAATATAAATTGTGATTGAATCCGTCACATTTCAGGTTTTCATTACCGTGTGACAAGTCTCTTAGAGCATTTGCTGCAGGGACGGGGGAGGGGTGGAGAGTGGGCAGAGGACAAGTGTCCTGTGTCCCCATCTCCCGCGTGGCAGGTGTGCCTCACTGAATCTCTTGCACACGCGACAGTGTGCGTGGGTGTGTACACACCCCTGCACAGGGTCTAACGAAGCTGCTTTAAATGAGGTGAAATGCTTCCAGGCCCCTGGCTGGAATACGTAGGCCTGGTTCAAGCTGCAGATTTGTATTTCTGGCTTCCTAGCAGACGTTTGGATTCTAATAAGCTCACACAGTCACAGGTATCACCCCAGACATGTTCACTGTTCATTTACTAGGAAGGAGGAAGTATAACGTGGTGGTTGAGAAGTGGGCTTGTGAACCAGGTTGCTCGGATTAGTCTAGTCGTTCTTCCACTTAGTGCGTAGCCTTGGGTAAGTTGCTAACTAATCTGTGTCTCTGTTTTCTCATCTGTAATATAAGGATCATAAGAAATATTTCTGCTTAGGGTTATTGTGAGGATTAGACAGGGTTGAGTAAAGCACTTAATTAAAAAGCACATGTTATGAAAAAGAATTAAGGAAAGAATATATGTGTATATATATATATATGTATATTGTTGTTGTTTAGTTGCTAAGTCATGTATGACTCTTTGTGATCCCAGGAGACTACAGCCCACCAGACTCCTCTGTCCCTAGGATTTCCCAGGCAAGAATGCTGGAGTGGGTTGCCATTTCCTTGTCCAGGGGTCTTCCCAACCCAGGGATCGAACCCACGTCTCCTGCGTCTCCTGCACTGGCAGGTGGATTCTTTACCACTGCACCAGCATGGAAGCCCATACACACATATTTATGTTCAACTGAATCACATTGCTGTATACCTGAAACTAACTCGATATTGTAAATCAACTGGACTTCAAAAAAGAGGAAAAAATGTACATGGTTAAAGTGAGTGAAGTGAAGTCGCTCAGTCGTGTCCGACTCTTTGCGATCCCATGGACTGTAGCCTACCAGGCTCCTCTGTCCATGGGATTTTCCAGGCAATAGTACTGGAGTAGATTGCCATTTCCTTCTCCAGGGATCTTCCCAACCCAGGGCTCGAACCCGGGTCTCCTGTACTGTGGACAGACGCCTTACTGTCTGAGCCACCAGCAGTGGGAAGGTCCATACATGGTTAAAACTCATTTAAAATTACTAGTATTATGCTTTTTCTGAAACATTTGTGTTTGTATGAGTCTGGCTACCTAAAATATAGAAACGGGGGCCAAGCTCTGGTGCTCCTGGTTTATTGGGAAGAAGGGAGCATTAATCCCAGGTCAAGAGTGAGGGGTAAAGAGGAGTGAGGCAGGGAAGGGAGGGGAGAAAATGCCAGGGGGCCTTTTGTGGGGACTCCAGTTTGCCCCATCTTCACCAAAACATATTTCTCCAGGGGACCACATGGAATGACTACACTTGTGAAAAGTCCGGGAGGCAGGTGTTGGAGATTGGGGTTGGGGGCAGGAGGAAGGGAAGGACTTCATTTATGGATTCTTCCTAGTTCCTATCTCTGATTGCTTCAGGTTCACCCCGAAGCCAATGCCATGGGGCATTGTGTCCCTGGAATTTCTGGGCCAGGTTATGCAGCCCCTCCTGGCAGCTGTGGGGAATCAGGGCCTGTGTGTTTTCCTCATTCTAGGGCTGGGTGCTGGAGCTCTGGAGCCTTCTGTCCTGGGCAGTGAACAGGAGGCTCTACCAACCCCCATCCCCAGCCACCCCCACACCAGCAGGTGTTTAGGATGCTAGGGAAATGGTGGCCAAGGTTCCCCACTGATCACGTAGCTGGGGCCTAGGGGATACGTGTCGCCCAGTGTCACTCAGCTCAACTCATACCCTCCCATGACCTTGTTTTGTTTTAAACATGTGAAGAAGCAATCGCCTGACTTTTTCCCTGGAAGGGAAGGGGTGCTGTTTGACTCCTTCAGGACCTGGAAACCCTATAAAGGCAAGAGCTGCCCTGAGAATCCGATCTTACTCCCGCCTAGTGCCGAAGGATCTACACGCACAGAGATGCTGTGTAATGTCCCTCCATATTTTCATCCATTCATGTTTTATTGATATTATTTACATAAATGCATAGATCCTAGAAGTTCAATTTGACAAATTTTGACAATTGTATGGGCTTCTCAGGTGATGCTAGTGGTAAAGAATCTGCAGGCCAATGCAAGAGATGCAGGTTTGATCCCTGGGTGAGGAAGATCCTCTGGAGGAGGAAATGACAACCCACCCCAGTATTCTTGGCTGGGAAATCCCATAAACACAGGAGCCTGGCGGGCTGCAGTCCATAGGGTTACAGAGAGTCACACAAGACTAAGCGACTGGGCACGCACAAGAGTTGTATATACTTGTGTAATTGCCACTGAAACAACATGTAAAACATCTCTATGTTTCCAGAAACTTCCCTCATTCAAAGTAATTCCTATTATCCTGTTTTGAAGTTCACTTATCCTCTTTTCTACTTTGTCCAGTTTGCTTTAACCCTGTCAAATGAATTATTCACTTCTGATATTGTATTTCTTATTTATAGCATTTCCATTTTGTTCTCTTTTGTAATTTCCAACTCTCTAATAAAATCCCTCATCTTTTCACACATACTGCCTTTAGCATATTTATCATAGACTTTTTTTCCCTGCGAGTTCCCTGTATGATAAATTCAATGTTTGGATCTTCTCTTATTCTGATTCTATTGCTCTTTTTCTCTTTTGACCGTGTGTCACATTTTCTTGCTTCTTTGTGTGTTTCCTTTTTTTTTTTTAAACTGTGTGCCACATCAGACATATGAAAAGGACTAACATGGGAGAAGTAAATACACTTTACCTCTAGAAATGAAAAAGCTCCCTTCCTCTGTCAAGCTGGTAATTCGGAAGGATGAGCTAATCCAGTATGTTGAGCTGGGCCTGAGCTTTGTGGTGTCTTGGGTTAGATTCAGTTCACTTCTAGCTTTAAATATTCGGAGTGTATGCTCAAGATTGCCCTTTCAGCAGGGCCTGGGATCTGAACAGAGGTGAGATTAAAGAGATCTTTAAGCTTTATAGCTTTCTGGACAATTGAAGGCTCTGTTCTAATAGCCTACCTGCCAGTTTTTTTATTTTTTCTTTTTTTTTTCCTGGAGACTTCTCTATTTTCTTCAGTGCTGCTTTACCACTACTGCACTCCCCCACCCCCCGCATCCCTGCGTATCCTCACCCCTGCAGGTGTTTGGGATGCTTGAGAAATGGTGTCCGAGGTTCTGCACCAGGCAGGTGAGGCCTAGGGGATATGTGGGGCCCACTTTCTCTCAGATCAACTCATACTCTCTTATGACCTTGTTTTGCTTTAAAATCTCGCATGAGGAAACAATGCCCTGATTTTCTGTTTCTGCATTTCCCTGATTTTCTATTCCTTGGGAAGCTTCTCTCCATCCTGTTCCCCTGCTCCCAGCCTTTGGAGGGCTTCTCCAGTGCATTCAACACAGACCTTCAGAGCCTTGAAGGGTTGGCTCCTGGCTCCTCTGCTCACCCGAGTGCCAGACTTCAGGGGTTGCACCCGGGCACCTACTATGAGCCCATGGGATCTCAGGGAGACTTTCTCAGCTCTCTTGCAGTGGGTCCCTGTCTTGCACTTTGAGAAGGTCTCATATGCTGTGGGAGGGAGGCTCTCCATCAGGTCTCTGACCTGCCCCGAGCCTTTAATATACCACGCCCGTAGTGAAGGGCTATGGGAAAGATAGGAGCAGGGGTGCTGAGTTGTTCTCTGGAAGGATTACCATGGGCTTTCTATCTCACCAGCTCACACAGACTGTGGAAGATTTATGAACTGTTCGGCTGGTTTCTCCATGCCTTTGTCTCTGTTGAATTCCTCCTTTTTCACCTCTCCACCAAGGATGCCGGGAGCTCTGAGTCTCTACTCTCCAAGCAAGGGCTCATTGCTCTCTGGAATTTAATTCATTTAGGCTTATTGATCTCCTCAGCTCTCTGATGAGTTTAAAAGCTATAATTTTACAGCTTATCTGGCTTCTTCTAAGGGTAACATGGAAGCGACACTCCCTTGTGACTTTCTGCTTTCGAAAGCAAACATCCATGTTTTATAGCTGTGCTCTCTGCAAGTCTTCACTGGGGGCAACAGCAAGTTTCATATCTGGACAGCCAAAGATTATTAGACTCCAACCAATGGCTGTTTTGTTCTTCTGACATCCGAAGACCCATCCATTTAGATGCAGACATCGACGCTCTTAAATAAAGCTTTTCACTTTTCCAGGTCACTGCCCCTAACATTTGGAAAGCAATATCGGGAAGCAATATTAATCTGAATGGGCTGGTTTCTGTTAGGGGGGTTTAATAAAGTAAATATTTTCTCTGTGACTTTGAGCAGTGGTTCCAACCTTCTGCAGCACAGTAGTGATCAGAGCCTCCCCTGCAACCCCTGCCCCACCCTCTGCTAGATCTAGGCCTGTTGCCTGGGGGCAGAGGAGGAGTCTCTCAAGGTAGACAAGCCATCCAGTTCCTCCTCTGCTTTCATTTTTCCTGTGATCAGGGAGGACTGCTCTGAATGATCCCTAGTATTCACCACCTACTAGACATAAAGAACACCTTCTGCTCTGTCCTGGGTCTAATTTCTTCGCGAGGCTCAATCTGCCTTTGCTTTGGGTCTAGGGCTCTCCTCCTCCTCCTGGTACCTTGACATCCCAGAGCATCCCTTGTAAGGAATGCTGACAAACCACTAGAGGCTGACAAGGAATCTTGGAGGGCAAAAGGGCTCAGTCAGTTGGGGGGAGGCGGTGAGTGTGCATTTTGTCAAAAATCACAGCTACTGCGCAGAGTACTGCAGTTGCTGTAAATCCCTGGGCTCCAGTAGGTGGCAACAATGTAGGCATGGTTACAGCGCCAGAGCTGATGAGCCATTTTCTCCAAGTATGGTAATAATAAGTTTAATTAGTGAAGATGGTTCTCCACGCTCACAGGCGGTCATACAACCTGATGCACTTGGGAGCGTGTGTGTCTAGGGGCAGGCAGGCTGGAACGGCCCCTCTTTACACTTTCCTGCTCCATCAAGTGTCAAGGTCACTCTCTGTGACCTGGGTTTGGCCCATGACAATGCAAGGCATGTTTCTAGTGAAGGATAGAAACACTTTCTTTAGTAAGATATCTAAACAGATCTATCAGAGCTTGAAGTGGCACATTTCTCATAACTTTCATGTAAAATTGTAAGAAAATATTTGTTCTGGAACTGTTGTGTGCAATATGATGAAGATCCTTGTGATATTGAGTGTAGACCCTGACTCCGAGGTCAATGTTACCATTAAATGTGGTGATGGTCAGTGTTATTATCATACAAAGCAGCTTTGTAGATTTCAATCTCCTTCCATCGACTTTCTGAGAGTTCTTGAGGAAACCATCAAGCAAGTTTCTTTTTTCACAGCTCTAGTCTGCAGAGTCATACAGGATATTGCCCCTGGGTGTCTAATATGTGATTCAGATTTCACAACTTCAGTTACAGAACTCTTGGTTTTTCTGTAAATCTCACACCTCAATCCTCCTCATCCACCTCTTTTAAAGCCACAATCTAAGCACCATCTTTGATGTTCTTTTTAAAATTCTCTATATTCAAATCATTGCAAATGCTATTGCCTTTATCTATAACACATATCTATCTATAATGTGAATGTATATATGTATATACATGTACGTGTGTGCACGCACATATGTGTATTTGCATTTATGTATGCATGTGTGTATATACATGTATGTTGCCTCTCTTCCACCTTCCCAACTAGCATGTGAACTGCAGGAGACAAAATATCTTGACTATCACTTTTGCATCCTTTGTGCTTGCTGCTGCTGCTGCTGCTGCTAAGTTGCTTCAGTCGTGTCCAACTCTGTGCGACCCCATAGACAGCAGCCCACCAGGCTCCGTCGTCCCTGGGATTCTCCAGGCAAGAACACTGGAGTGGGTTGCCATTTCCTTCTCCAATGAGTGAAAGTGAAAAGGGAAAGTGAAGTCGTTCAGTCGTGTCCGACTCTTAGTGACCTCATGGACTGCAGCCCACCAGGCTCCTCCATCCATGGGATTTTTCCAGGCAAGAGTTCTGGAGTGGGGTGCCATTGCCTTCTCCATCCTTTGTGCTTGCTGCTGCTGCTAAGTCACTTCAGTCGTGTCCGACTCTGTGCGATCCCATAGATGGCAGCCAACCAGGCTCCCCCGTCCCTGGGATTCTCCAGGCAAAGTACACTCCAAATACCCGAATGAACCCTGAAAGAAAACATCTGAAATTTCAGTCAGAAATTAAAATATCTTCCACACTGAGTGGGGGCCAAACTCCAGAGAGGCAGGATTATTTATCGAATTTCACGGGAGAAACAAGTTCTTGGTAAAAACACATAGTGGGGAGATGCCTGGTAATGATAAAAATGATGGATTCAATGTTCTTTAGAACAAGGTTGCCCACTGATGGCCTGCGGTCCAGATCTGGCCAGCATAATATTATAAAGTTTTTGAATTAGTTGACAACATAAAATGAAATCAATTTTCTGTATGTCTTGAAAGTCTGGGTTGTCTGTCAAGGTAGGACTTGCATTCCTGGTCATCAAGATACTGATAAGACTGGACTGAGAAGTGACTGCCCTTGAAACAGGATGCAAGCTCTCCATGCATGCCACAGAAGTTTCTTTCTCAGCCCATTTCCCTCATTTGCACCACCTGCCTGGCCTCCGCAGGCCTCTGAGTTTGAGACCTTGTCCACTCTGGATTTCTACAAACTGTCCTTCTGAGGAGGCATGTGGTGACGACACTTCCCTAGCATCCTTCACTTATCACCAGCCTGGGACTGGCCTCCAGCCCTTAATGGACACAAGGAGATTTGAGGGCCAGTGCCTGGTCCCCAGTTGGACCTGGTCGTGTCATTCCACAACCCAGTATCTTCCTTGTTCTCTGGCTATTTCCCAGACATTTTCGTAAAAGCATGGTGAAGACAGGGTGAGTGCTCGTGTCAATCAGAGCCTCCACTCCTTTGGAAATGACTCAGAATTCAAGTCCTGCTGGAATCTGGACTGTAGGGTCATCCGCCTACAGACCTGATCTGAGTGCCATGCCCTTCTTGTCACCCACGATTGGAATGTGTTATCTTTCACTTCATCTTGAACAACACAGCACTCCTGTTAGTCAGAAGATTCTCTGGAGTCCAGTCCTTCATCTTCCTCACACTTGTGCTGAGCAAGCTGTGGTCCTTCCAGGAAAGGAAAGAGCCTGCCTGGGTGAGAATCAGGGTATCACTGTTCTTGTCCCCTTGTATATGTGGCCAATTTTCTGGAGAGTTTTATATTTTTCAAGGGTGGCAGGAGGTCAGGCTTCTGTGAGAAATTACTCCCTTAGATTAAGTTGTGAATCAGAATTTCTCTTAATATTTACACAACCAGGCAGCATCAGCGTGGAGTCCAGGAGATTTCCCCTGGGTTAGAAATGCCTAATCATTTTGTTATGTTGGTGGGTTATTTTTAAGTCACAGAAGAAATAACAATGGACAGCACCACACCAGCACACGTGCGGCA
The DNA here is from genome assembly GCF_023091745.1 of Budorcas taxicolor. Lineage (NCBI taxonomy): Eukaryota > Metazoa > Chordata > Mammalia > Artiodactyla > Bovidae > Budorcas > Budorcas taxicolor. The sequence goes on from NC_068920.1 coordinate 135,246,048, forward strand.
TAAACCTCCGGCTCAGACCTCTGCATTCCTCACGGTGATCACATCCCAGCAGTCTTCCCACTTATCCTATTGTTGTTTTAGGACATTCCAATGATCAATAAGTTTAACTCCTGTCTCAGAGGGAGGCCCCAGTAATGAACAAAAGGCACTGGCTACAAAAGATGCCACTTTCCATGATCACAGGCAATTTGCTAGTTTTCTCAGAAGACAAGCTCAAGACAGTTTCACGAAATATCTGCTTTCAGAATCACTAGCCATTGATTAAATTTTACTTTGGGAGAATTTTGCTTAAAACAAATAGCCGGGTGAGTAACAGGGTTGTCCACGGGGCGATCGCAGGGTAGCATGGCCTGAGTCTACTTGCGTCGGTCTCACTGCAGGCTCTTTGGGTGGCAGAGCTGAGTGGAGACCCTTTACCTGTCCTGGGTGTCCGGTTTCTATGACAGCTGTGTGTTTTACTTCTGAGGTTCATCCTTTATGTTGATGTCTATTAGTGAATTCATAAATACAGCCTCAAGAATGCTACCTGTCCCTTAGCTTTTGAACCATCATTACCATCCAGAATGGTAAATCCTTTGTATGAGTCACCTTGGTTCAGCAGAGGAAAAAAAAAACAACACTGATGTGCTTTCAAATGGTAGAAAAGTAGAGAGAGTTAGAGGGTTTTTCTTTCTTTCTTTCTTTTTTAATATAGCTGAATAGGATTTTAAGAAAGCAGAATTATAATGTGGAATGAAAAGAAAGCTAGAGGTTGGGTCAGAAACTGGGTTATCAGTATAATGCAGAAAGGGAAAATAAATGCTAATAGACTGCACACATGCCCTTCCTGCTAGATTAGAGACCAGGAGGGCGCTTGCTGAAAGCTGCCCATTGTGCGGCAGAACAGAACACAGGGTCTGGGCTATTATCCCCTCCTTGGCCCCTTGTGCCACAGATGGAGGCTCTTCGCTCTTTTATCGGGGCCGTGCATTCAGTCTCTGTAGCCTGATCTCTTCCTCACTCTTCTGCTCTTACAGAATGGATTGGTCTGCTGAAAGACAGGGGCTAGAAGAGGGGCCGACTCTGGTGGGAAAGGGAGCACGTGAGAACAGTCAGCTCGGGAGGCCAGGTGCGAGCCAGGGTGGGCGAGAGGGAGAGGCGGCCCCGGGTGCTGCGCAGGGTCAGTAGCGCAGTTTTCCCTCCGCCCTGGATGTAGCCGCCTGGAAAAGGGCCTCGTGCCCTGGTGCTCAGGGGTGCCTGCGCTCCCAGCTGTTGAACAAGCAGCCTGATTCCCTCCCCTGGGGATGCTGAGCCTCCAGGCTGGCCTCGATGCCCGCCTTCACCGCTCTTTTCCCAGGAGACCCAGAGCTCAGCCCTGAAGCTGGCGGACCGGAGCTGCCAACTCAGCAGAGGTGAGCAGGGGCCGACAACAGCGGGCTGATGGGACTGGTTCCTTCCAAGGGCACCCGCCTGGGAGGATGAAGGGGTCAGCCGCAGGGCTGAATCCAGGGCCAGGCTGGACCTGGCCCCAGCCTCCCCTCCTCACCCGCACAAAGGCCTGCAACTGCCTTCACATTCAGATTCTCCTGCTCACCAGCTAGGCGGCCTCGGGAAATCTACTTAGTTTCTCAGCGCTGTCGTTTTCTCATCTAGAAAATGGTACCTAATTGAGAGTGTTACTGAGAAGATGAAGCGAGCTAATTTGTGGAAAGGGCTTGGGCCGATGAGTGGTTTAGAACAGCACCTAACACAGTTAGCTGTTATTATTACCACCACCATTAATATTGTCCTTTTATACAGTATTACAATTGGAAAAGTGCCTGATGCTGGGAACGACTGAGGGCAGGAGAAGAGGGCATCATCGATGCAATGGACACGAACTTGGACAAACTTCAGGAGCTGGTGAGGGACAGAGTGGGGCTTGTCGAGCTCCAGTGCATGGGGTCGCAGAGTCGGATATGACTGAGCGACTGAACAACAGTATCTTTAATATTACCCATCTTTATTATCACTATCTCTACTAACATTACATGATATTAGTAGTCTAAAATTCACATACTATAGTTTATAATATGTGTGTACCTATTTATATATGGCATCATTTGTGGGATTTTTGGCGAGTTACTTAGTGTCTCTGAGCCTCATTTTTTGTTCTGTGGAGTGAGGTTAACAAGTGGCATTGTTGGGAGGATAATGAGATAATGAATATAAATTACCCAGTACAGAGGCTGACGCATTGAAAAAGTTCAGTAAATGGGAACTAGTGTTATTTTAACTTACCCATGTGAATATGTGTTGTTTGGACCTGCCTGCGTGCTGTTTGCATCCGGGTAGTTAGGTTTTGGTCTGTTTGTGTTTTATGAGCGTTTGGAGGATGGCACATGTGTCTGTGGGCAGGAGCCTGAGGGCTGGTCGGGGGAGGCTTAATTGGCCAGGTCCTGTTCATGGCTCCCATGAACTTTTGAGCGCAGCTTCTGTCTCTCTTGGAACAACTGGGCTGCACGGTGTACTCTGAAGCCTGGAAATGCAGCTCCAGTTGAGCTAAGAGGCTTGAGTTAATCCTGACTTCTCTGGCTGGGCTGGATGAAACTCAGATCCCCGCCCAGCTCTGCTACAGGTTGGTGCCGTGATTTCTAAGTTCTTATGCATCTCGGGTCTCTCTTGTCTGTACTTTCCTTACCACTGTGGACCCCAGAGACTCCGTCTCTTCCATTCTTCTAGAATAGAAGAATATGCCTCCAGGAAAGAGTGACTGCATGGTGTGTGCCCCGGGGAATCTCATATCAATGGCGTGTCCAGTCCTCAGAGCATCTCTGTGCTCTCCCTTTGTGGCAGAAGCTGAGTGTGAACATAGAGGCAAGGGTCTGATCAGCAGCCCAGGCCAGAGGGAGGAAGATGTTGGCAAGAACCAAGGAAAACAGCAAGAGAGAAGGACTCAGGATCCCCTTCTTTGCTGTGGTTCATGTGTCCTTATCTGAGTGAGGACTGGAGGAATCCGCAGAGGGGGCAGGGGAGCTTCCCCAGGTCTGGGTGCTGTCCCCTTAATTATTAAGACAGTGGTGCCTTACCCCTGCAGGGTACAGAGGTAAAGGGTCCTTTCTTGGTTATGCACATGCCTGTGTATAACCCTGGGTAGCACCATTCGCATTCCTAGTCATCCTAAGTTTATAGCACCGTCATGACCAGTTTTCCAGCAGATGGCCATAACGTGTCTTGAGAAAGCAAGGTCTATTTCTTCTTCTGTAATGTGTGCAAGATCACCATGTTGGTTACTAAAGGGTCTGTGATTCTCCATCTCTTCTGCTGCCTCCATCTGTTCTCCAGCCTTCCGTGTGTCCCCCTTCCAGGTCCCCAGCCACATTATCTTTCCTCCTCCCTCTTCCCCTACTCTTGATTTTACCCCTGAGATTTTCACTTAGTAATTGCAGGAATCAGATACAAATTAACAGCCAGGAGGTGGGTACACAGCTCAAAGTAGCTATAATATGTGCCCATCTCAATTTTCCTCCCGGGTTAGGTGGGCTGAGCCCCTTCCTTGATAGCTTTCACTAGCAACCCTCTCTTTTTGTTTCTTGGAGCCAGCGCTGCTTCCTGCCTGTCCAGTCTTGATTGTCAGATATTCCTGGAGTTGAAGGACCTTAGTCTCCTCTCCCACAATCTCCTTATGTAGTACAGCAGCTCTTATCCCTGACAGCAGAGGAGAGGGTGGCACTCTCACTGTGTAAGTCCTCTTGCCGTGTCGGTGGATCCAAACATGTTGGAGGAGATTGGCTGATAGCAAGAGGAAGCACCAGCTTCTTTCTCTTTAGGACTTTGCCATTCATCTAGGCTCTGTGCTCAGTTGCTCAGTCATGTCCGACTCTTTACAATTCCATAGACTGCAGCCTGCCAGGATCCTCTGTCCATGGAGATTCTCCAGGGAAGAATACTGGAGTGGGTTGCCATGCCCTCCTGCAGGGGATCCTCCCAACCCAGGGATCGAACCCAAGTCTCCTGCATTACAGGCGGATTCTTTACCATCTGGGCCACCAGGGAAGCCCCACCTAGACTCTACCCTTCTGATTCAAGGGAGTTCTTAACAAAGCCATGCCCAAAACAGGAAATATTTTTAGAATGGGCATCTTGAGTGCTGAGGGCAGAGGCTCCTGGGTTCTACTAGGTCCTGTATGTAGTTCCTTTAGCCTCCAATGAAGAAAGTCATATTTTGGAAAGATCTTAGACTTGGAAGTAGAGGTTGAGTCCCAGTTCTGCTACTTTCTACTCTTTTACCTTTGGTAGAGATATAAATTTTGAACCTCAACTTTTTACTCTGTAAAATGGGATAATAGTAGGTACATTGCTTACTGAGTTGGATTTTTTTTTTTTTTTTTTTGGACACTAAAGCTGGATTAAATCATGAGAAAGACTTTTGAGGGCTGTGGAAATATTAGGTGAAAGATATTTACCTCCATGGCAGGACTCCTGAAACTATCCCTTCCCCTCATCTCAGGCAGTAACATTGTTGTGAGGCCCAGCAGTTTTGGACCAATGTCTCTGCCAAGAATAGATCAACATTAGTTACATTTGGGCATTCATTTCAGCACCCTTCTTTATGTCTCCAACATTTGGTAGTAAGCCTCTGCTAAACATCAAACTTTTCATGAAGAAACATGGTCAGCATGCAAAAATGATGTCCACTGGAGAAACCCACCCACCAGTTGGGGCTGGCTGGACCAATGTGTGACCAGTGAAAAGATAAATTCAGTCTAAGGTTTTAGCATCTGTGCTTAATGTCATACTACTGCATTTGACAACTATGCCCTTTAAGTCCCCCTTCCCAGAACCAGCTAATTCTCACAGGCCAGGGCTCTGATGGGGGCATGAGATTTGTGCATTGCAGCCTCTGGCTGTCTTTCTCTGCTTTCCACTCCAGTTGGGTTCCCAGGACATGAATCTACAGGTGTTCCTTTCTTAGACCAGAGTCCAACCCCGATGAAGCTGGACATCTCTTCTTGCTGCATGGGGCTCTGCATGGAGGCTGCCTCTAAAGGATGGAGTCCCTTCTCTGCTGAGAGGAGCCAGGGGCCAGAGCCCTTTGTATGATGGCCTTACGTGGGGGCAATTCAAGGATCTGCCCGAATCATTCTTCCCTTTGATTTTCCATGTGGTCACTTGCCATAACAAAACTGACTCTGAGAAAAGAAATTCCTCAGCATTTTGAATACATTGATACATAGGTGAAACAAATCAGTGTGAATTTTCCCTACACTTTCAACACTTTGTTTCTGAATAATAATAAAAAAAAGTCCCTGAAGCAAATACTATTTTGAGACTAATTTCTGGAGGCTCCTAGCAGGCAAATCACTCTTTTTCTTGCTGTGATGTTCTTTTTAGTCTTAAAAAGAATAGACTTAGGGGAAGATGATGGCTTTTATTTTTTAAACATTGAGCAGGTGTCTCGAGGAGGAAGCCCTGAAAGCTTTGGTGGCTGCAGGGGACAGAGCAGGGGGAGACAGGCAGAGGGACCCGATGGAGATTTGGGCTGGAAATTAGAATACTCCAATTCAGCAGTTCCCAACCAGCCTGGCTATAGATCCATTTGAGAAGGAATTTTTAAACAACTATTTGGGAAGTTTTTTTTTTTTTTTCTTTTTAAAGAACCAGTGCCCACAGCCTTCCCTAGGTAATTTTGATTTAGATGGTCTGGCATAGGGTCTAGGAATCATGGTTAAAGACCCATTCTATACCTAGGCATCAGAATTACCATAGGAGAATTGGGGAACTTTATTTTTAAAAGCTGCCCACAGTGGTTCAAATGGAGACAGGTCCCAGTACTCAGATATTTTCGCCCATTTCAAAATGCTGCATTGTATTTGGGGGTGCTCCCTATGATTAAGCACACTGGCACTCACTGGGGGCCTCCCGCAGGCATATGTGCAGGTGTGACAGGGAGCTTCTTGCTCAAGGGTGGGAGGGGACTGACTGGGCAATCTCAAAGCCCACGTCTACCTTTGGATCAGCCACTGTGTTCCCCACAGCTGTCTGCCTGATGTAAGCCATGTTCAGATTCATGTCCAGTGTGAATGGAAGACATGGTTGGAAATAAAGCGGCCATGGTGGAGCTGGCAGTGGTGGTAGGGGCTTCTTCAACCCGTGAGAGCCCCTCTTGTGTCCATCTCTATAAACTCTGGGAGTAAACTGTAGACGTCTTTGCTTTGGCAATGTTGTTTTACATAATCTTCTTGCATCAAGCACTTTGCACATCCCTCTCTGTATCCATTTTGCCCTCCATGAAGGCTCATCTCCTAGTCTATCTTCGATGAAGCTTCCTTTTGCAACCATATCAGGTGTGGAGCTGGGTGGTGAAAAGAGTCAGAGGGAAATTAGCAGGCATCTCTGCATAGCTGAGCCTGAGGACAGTGTTGGCCCCAGGAGATAGTAGCTGGTCTTTGTCTGGGGTTTTGGATTTAGGCTAGGAGCTGGTGGTACTGGGACCTCTGGATGCCCCCACGTGTACCCTCATCCCTCCTGGCCTTGGTAGAGTGTTCAGCTCTGACAATGACTAGCATGTCCCTGGGAGTGACCAAGGCTCCTCCTACACTAGGAGATGGGGTAAGAGGGGATGTTAATTTATCCTCAGAGGTTGTATGTCATGAAAAAAACAACAAAACAAACCTTAAATCCAAAGAGTTAAGTTTGGGTCAGAGTTCTGCTCATTTTCAGTCATATGCCAGAGATGCTGGAGAAGTCAATGTTTTTGATCTTCTTAGCTGCAATATTTGAGTACTAATGCATAATCAATGTAAAGAAATACAGGAAAACAACAGAATGGGAAAGACTACAGATCTCTTCAAGAAGATACCAAGGGAACATTTCATGCAAAGATGGACTCAAAAAAGGACAGAAATGGTATGGACCTAACAGAAGCAGAAGATATTAATAAGAGGTGGCAAGAATACAAAGAAGAATTGTACAAAAAAGATCTTCATGACCAAGATAATCACGATGGTGTGATCACTCACCTAGAGCCAGACATCCTGGAATGTGAAGTCAAGTGGGCCTTAGAAAGCATCACTACAAACAAAGCTAGTGGAGGTGATGGAATTCCAGTTGAGCTATTTCAAATCCTAAAAGATGATGCTGTGAAAGGGCTGCACTCAATATGCCAGCAAATTTGGAAAACTGAGCAGTGGCCACAGGACTGGAAAAGGTCCGTTTTCATTCCAGTCCCTAAGAGAGGCAATGCCAAAGAATGCTCAAACTACCACACAATTGCACTCATCTCACATGCTTAGTAAAGTAATGCTCAAAATTCTCCAAGCCAGGCTTCAGCAATACGTGAACCGTGAACTTCCAGATGTTCAAGCTGGTTTTAGAAAAGGCAGAGGAACCAGAGATCAAATCAAGAGAGTTCCAGAAAAACATCTATTTCTGCTTTATTGACTATGCCAAAGCCTTTGACTGTGTGGATCACAATAAACTGTGGGAAATTCTGAAAGAGATGGGAATACCAGACCACCTGACCTGCCTCTTGAGTAACCTGTATGCAGGTCAGGAAGCAACAGTTAGAACTGGACATGGAACAACAGACTGGTTCCAAATAGGAAAAGGAGTACGTCAAGGCTGTATATTGTCATCCTGCTTATTTAACTTCTATGCAGAGTACATCATAAGAAATCCTGGGCTGGAAGAAGCACAAGCTGGAATCAAGATGGCCGGGAGAAATATCAATAACCTCAGATATGCAGATGATACCACCCTTATGGCAGAAAGTGAAGAGGAACTAAAAAGCCTCTTGATGAAAGTGAAAGAGGAGAGTGAAAAAGTTGACTTAAAGCTCAACATTCAGAAAATGAAGAGTGGGACATCTGGTCCCATCACTTCATGGGAAATGGATGGGGAAACAGTGGAAACAGTGTCAGACTATATTTTTTTGGGCTCCAAAATCACTGCAGATGGTGACTGCAGCCATGAAATTAAAAGACGCTTACTCCTTGGAAGGAAAGTTATGACCAACCTAGATAGCATATTCAAAAGCAGAGATATTACTTTGCCAACAAAGGTCTGTCTAGTCAAGGCTATGGTTTTTCCAGTGGTCATATATGGATGTGAGAGTTGGACTGTGAAGAAAGCTGAGCCCTGAAGAATTGATGCTTTTGAACTGTGGTGTTGGAGAAGACTCTTGAGAGTCCCTTGGACTGCAAGGAGATCCAACCAGTCCATTCTAAAGGAGATCAGCCCTGGGTGTTCTTTGGAAGGAATGATGCTAAAGCTGAAACTCCAGTACTTTGGCCACCCCATGCGAAGAGTTGACTCATAAAAGACTCTGATGCTGGGAGGGATTGGGGCAGGAGGAGAAGAGGACGCCAGAAGATGAGCTGTCTGGATGGCATCACTGACTTGATGGACATGAGTTTGGGTAAACTCCGGGAGTTTGTGATAGACAGGGAGGCCTGGCGTGCTGCAATTCATGGGGTCGCAAAGAGTCAGACTGAGCGACTGAACTGAACTGAACTGAACTGAATGCATAATCAGGTTGTCAAAAAGGATTAAGTGAGATTATGTCTGGCGCTGTGTAAATTATAAATGTTATAGAAATGTGAAGAGCTGTTATTGTTATCTAGGCTTGTGAGTCATACAAAAAGCTTGCATCTGCGTCAAAAGGATTTTGTCCAATTTTTGGACCTTTAGTTTTTAATTGAACTTTCATTGGAGTCTGGTTGATTTGCCATGTTGTGCTCATTTCTGCTGGAAAGCACAGTCAGCCAGCTGTACAAGCCTACACACATATACACACACACATATCTACTCTATTTTCGATCCTGTTCCCATTAGGTCATTACAGAGTATTGAATAGGGTTCCCTGTGCTATACAGTAAGTAGGTTCCTATTAATTATCTGTTTCGTATATAGTTGTGTGTATATGTCAGTCTCAACCTTCCAATTTACCCCCCTCACCCAGACCTTTAATTTTCAGGAACAAAGCATTTTTCTGTTATCCCAATGAGAGTCACATTTATGGGACCTTTATTATGGGGTTTGGAGAGACCAAGAGGAACTAAGTTAGGTTTATGCCTTTGCACAGCTCATAGTATAATGAGTTCATTAAAAAAGGACTCAATTATCCTAAACTGCAATGCATAGTATGACAGAGAGGAATGCCTAGGTTCAGAGATTGGGCAGACAAAGAAGTGATGAGGATGCAGGCAGGAAGAGCTTCTGAATAAAACTGGTATTTGGGTCTTGAAGGAATTCTTCAGGAAGACACGCATGAATGAAGTGTTTAGTCATTTAACGTTATATCTGGCATGTTCTAAATGATACTTTGGAGATACTCTGGGTCGTTCAGTTATATTCCTCAGCAAAGTGTTGGCTGGACTGCAAATCTGAATTCTGTCTCCTTTACTATAGGAGCAGCAAAGTTCTCTGTTCTGTTCTTTCAGTCTCAGCTGGGTGGGTTCCTATCTGTCTCACACGTATTTTTTCCAGGGGACAGCCAGAGATTTAGACAGAATTTACAAGCAGAATATAGGGCTCCCCGACCTGGGCTTATTCCCTTTTAGATTACTCCCTCTGTTTCTCAACAACTGTGGGCACCATGAATTCTGTCTTCTGCCTCTGCAAGCTGGTAAGACAGTTGGATTTCTATCCAGTTCGCTTGCTGTTCACTAGCTGTTCACTTGCTGCTGACTGAAGTCTGCCTTTAGGTTAAAAACAACATGTGAAAATGGAGAAATAACAGAGAGCCGTTTCTTTCTTCCAATTGTGGTCTCCTCTCTAGTTTCCTCTTGATTTTGACATGTGCATGTAGCTGTTTTAAAAATATTCTCCACTGTTTATAGCTGTTATCCACAGGAGGGCTGCTCTAATAGGAGATACCTGGTCATCACACTTAACAAGAGGGACAGGAATGCGACACAGAGAGAAGCGAGAATGACTCCAGAAACATGATATGGGCAAGTACATCATTTACTCTCGTATTTGTTTATCCAGCAAAAAAATTTTGAGCATCCATTGTGGGCACAGGATAACATAATGTTGACTGTAGGTACACATTCCATAGTCATAGATACACACTGCATAGTCATTCAAGCTAAGAGAGATTATTTAGAATAAGTTGATTCAAGAAGAGATCTGAAAACAACTCCCCCTCCCACCCCTGCCTCCCACCCCAGGATTAGGCTTTTCAAAGGAGAGATAAAAATTGTCTACATTTTTGCTTTCCTGTATGATCTTCACTAGTCCAGATGGCTATTGACCACTTGAATTGTGATTAATCTGAAATGAAATGTGCCTTAAGCATAAAATGCACATCAGATCTCATTAAACTCAGTATGAAAAAATGTGAAATATCTCATTAATACTTTTCCATAATGTACTCTTTTGGATATATTTGGTTACATAGATAAAATTATAATTACTTTCACCTGTTTCGTTTTAGTTTTTCATATGTACAGTTCTGACACAAGCTGGGTGTCCCACGCATTTAATTCAATTCTGACACGATCTGGATACCAGCAGATCCCACGGGTCAAAGGCTCAGTGCCACAAGACTGACCCCAATTCAGATGCTAACCAGAAGTCCAGGTTGTCACTTGTGTTTTTGACCAACCGTCTGTAGATTGGAGGTTTCCATCACCCCCTTTTTAGAGTCAGTTAATTTGTTATAGTGACTCACAAAACAGAGAAACATTTTACTTAATAGATTACCAGATTATTATAAAATGTTATAACCTAGGAGTAGCCAAGTGGAAGAGATTCATAGGGCAAAGTATATAGGAAATGGTGGGGAGAGTCCCTGTTCTCCCAGAATCTCTATATGTTCACCAACCTGGATGCTCTCTAAACCCTGTCCTTTTGGGTTTTTGTGAATGCTTCATTATATGGGAACAATTGATTAAATCATTGGCCACTGGCCATAAATTCCTTCTCCAAGCCCTCTCTCCTCCCCAGAGGTCAGGGGGGTGGGAAGGAAGGTTCCAACCCTCCAATCACACAGCTGGTTCCCCTGGCAACTAACCGCCACAGTTCTTTCCAGGGGTTACCTCATTAGCATAAACTCAGGTATGGTTGAAAGGGGTCTGTTATGAAAATCAAGTCACCTTTATTGCTCTCATCACTTAGGAAATTCCAAGGGTTTTAGGAGCTTGGTGTTAGAAATGAGAGGAAGATGAGAGGAAATAGTTCTTATTATAAATTACAATGCTACAATGTACTTATTAAAAAGTGTAAAATTACTTATATAGGTCAGGTTATTTTTCTGCTGGACAAAAGTGATCTAGACCAAAGGTCAGTAAACATTTTCTTTAAAGGGTCAGCTAATGAATATTGTAGGACATGTAGGTCACAGGGTCTCTGTTGCAGCTACACAACTCTGCTGTTTTAGTGCAAACACAGCATCAATAATACATATATGGATGAGTATGAAAATGTTACAATAAAGCTTTATTTATAGACACTGATATTTGAAGGTCACAAAATTTTAATGCATCCCAAAACATTATTATTTGACTATTTCTCCCCCATCATTTAAATAAATAAAAACCATTTTTAGTTTGCAGAACCTCCAAAAACAGGTGGGAGACTGGATTTGGCTGTGTACCACTGTTTGTCAAACCATGGTCTAGAACATCATTTGGAAGGACCTGAGAAACAACTGGTTTTGAAAAATATCCTGTTTAATAAAACACCTGGTAGGCTGATCCGTTGTTTCCAGTTCTTCCTGACTTCCTGCATTAGAATTCCTCATTCACACCCTTTCCCATATGACTTGGCAGAATTAGTTAGTAGGATGGAAAGAGTCTATTTTCTCATCTCATTGACCATGGGCTTGACCATAAGACTTGTACTGGGTAGTGGGATATAGGTAGGAATGGTGAATTTCAGGTTGTAGCTTCAGAGGAATTGTGAGTTTACACCTACATTCTTGAAATTTCTGTCATGGAACCAGCTTCCTCTGGGTAGCTGTTGCCATTTCAACCTGGTTCCCAGACTAACCACTGTGGAATAGACCAGAGAACAAACTTGAATTGAGGTACAACCCCAGCCTGAATTTCAGCTTGAGGTAGAGCCGCCTAGTCAAGATTAGTATAGATCAGCAAATTCACAGTGCACTCACAAGTCTGAGAAAGGTAAATGTTCCCTCTGTGTGTTACAAATGTTTTGTAAATGCTCCTTACACAGCATTTGCTGACCACTACAAATTCTATTTTCTTTTCATTTCCATTGAATCTCACTTTATATCTACACATTCTGTCCTAATCAGCAAAATCTGGGCAGTTTTCTGCTCATCAAAAGAGGCACCACGGCCCCTGCATTCGTACTGCACTTGCTTCTAGGATTTCTCAGTTTAAGCTATTGTTTACTTCATACTGACAGTGGGGGAAAGACAGGCAATTAATCTAGCTGCAACTGAATTTAGAAATTACTCAAATCTAATTTTACTTACTTCTTCATTCCCAAGTTACTTTTTCTGCTTTCTTTCATTTGTATGTGTTTTAAATCATTTCCCACTGTTTATTTTTAATTTCTACTTTATTTTAATTATTTAATAGGTGGCATCTGTGCACTGCCTGTCATTCACTGAGCAGTTTGTGTTCTGCTTATGGAATCACAAAAATATTTAAGCTGCTGCTTCAATGGTGTCACCATCACTCAGACTTTAGACTATAGGACTCCTCTTTCCCTGTTTGGAAGAATAGAATTCTCGGAGGTGACCAGGGTTCTTTGAAAAGCTAGCACCCAAACTATACCTGATCCCAGGGAATGGAAAGTAAGGAGGTTTCCCCTCTTTTTCTGCTGCTTTTGAAAAAAATACATGTTTTCTTAAATGTCACCAGGTAATAATTGGGGGCGGGAGGAGAAGGGGACGACAGAGGATGAGATGGCTGGATGGCATCACTGACTCGATGGACGTGAGTCTGAGTGAACTCTGGGAGTTGGTGATGAACAGGGAGGCCTGGTGTGCTGCAGTTCATGGGGTCGCAAAGAGTCGGACACAACTGAGTGACTGAACTGAACTGAATATGACATGGGGGCTTCCCAGGTGGTTCAGTGGTAAAGAATCCACCTGCCAGTGCAGAAGACGTAGGAGACGTGGGCTTGACCCCTGGGTCAGGAAGATCCCCAGAGGAGGAAATGGTAACCCACTCCAGTGTTCTTGCCTGGGTAATCCCATGGAGAGAGGAACCTTGTGGGCTATAGTCCATGAGGTCACAAAGGGTCAGACATGACTGAGCACCTGAACACACTGAGCATGCAATGTGACCTGGATGACATTGGATTAAGATTACAGTGGCCATTTGCACCCCAGAGAGAACCAGTGTGTGAGGTTATTAGTTGGTCCCTAGCACTATCGAAACGGAATGTGGCCATGGATGTGGGCAGATTGAGCATCTGGGCAAAGAGTATGATGCCTGGGAAACAGTGGTATGGGCATATTTAGTTGGTTTGCAAAGGAAAGGAAAACATATATGGGGCATGTAGGGAGCTGTTTGGTGCTCTGGAAGGTTCCCTGGAGTCAAACAGTGGGGTTTCCAGACAGACCAGAATAGTCTGCCCTAGAACAGATTGCAGCTGGGCTGGGAAGATGACACATGGGAAGCAGCAGGAACAAGATAGACTCCTGCCTGGGTTCCCAGCCTCCCCTCTGGGCCCTGAACCATCTGTTCTCTTCTCCAAGAGCAGCCGGTAAGAACACTGTAAGGCTTACATCAGACTGTGACTTTCCTCAAAACTTTCCCACAGCTTCCTATTGAATCAAGAGTGGTGTTGACATGCTTACCACCCCTGATGGAACACTGTCTAGTCCTTGGCGTCGTTCCTCCCCACCTCCTCCTTGCTGATGGTCCCAGCAGCACAGGCCTTCGTTCTTCATCTAACGCATCTCCCACCTCAGTGTTGGCTCTGTGTGTTCCCTCACCCCCATGGAAACTTCTTTCAGACATTAACACAGCTCATTTCTTCACTTTATTTAAGTCTCTGCCCAAATGTCACCTCCTCAGACTTTCTTTTATCACCTGAAAACACATCCTCAGTCATCATCTATCCCTTGATACCACTTTATTTTTCTCCATAGCACTGATCACTACATTATCTTATACATATAGTTATGATTTCTTGTTAGTTTATCTCCCTCATTAGAACATAGACTCTTTGAAAGGGTGGTAACTTTGCTTGTTTTGTTTTCTGCTGTACACTCAGTTTTAAGAACAGTGCCTTGTGTATTGTTATTTAGTTGCGAAGTTGTGTCCAAGAATACTGGAGTGGGTTGCCATTTCCTTCTGCAGGGGATCTTCCCAAATGTGTCTCCTGCATTGCAGGCGGATTCTTTATGACTGAGCCACCAGGAAGACCTCTGATGTATTATAGACCTTACCAAATAGAGTGTTGAGTGAATGAATGAATAGCCTCCGTGTCTGGTTATAAGGCTACATGCAATGTGTTGGGGGTACTTAGCTCGCTGAAATTTCATCCGGTCGGTTGAGCATTTGTACTAAGTACGTGCTAGATAGGTAGAGAGATAGATAGATAATTGATAGAATCAGTGTACTGGTACCCTGTACTGATAATGGACAGAGTTAGTGTGAAAGAAAGAATGAAAGAGTCCATCTTAATAATTTCTTTCCATTATCACACAAGGAAATAGACCATAACCCACATGGATTGATCTCAGTTTTCAGAGATGTTGCCACCGTGAGCTAAGGAGAGGAAATGTATTCCCTGCCTCTTCAAGGATTCAAGTAGGACCAGTATGGGGGTCTTGTTAGAGTTTATTGGAAATAGTTTTGTTTTTTCAGTCAGAGTTAGATGAACCCTGATGAACCTGCAGGTCCCTCTACAGTTCTCAGCTGTATCTAGTCCCTCATTTTCATCTGCAAGCAGCACAGTTTGAACTCACATTGCTCCTTGTTCTTTCTTTTTTTTAATACTCTTGTATTATTTATGCCAGTACACACAGGGTCTCCAAACAGCAAAATCAGATATTGGCTTACCTATAGGGCTGGTGGTGGTGGTGGTTCAGTCACTAAGTTGTGTCCAATTCTTGCAACCCCATGGACTGTAGTCCGCCAGGCTCCTCTGTCCATGGGATTTTCCAGGCAAGAATACTTGAGTGGATTGCCATTTCCTTCTCCAGGGGATCTTCTGGACTCTGAACTGGTGGTAAATGCTTCTTGGCTGGGTTGGACTTGATTCTTTTTTAGAATTATTGTTTATCTATTTTGGGCTGTGCTGGGTCTGTCCTGCAGCACACAGGCTCTTCATTGCGGCATACGGGCTTTCTCTAGTTGCAACAAGTGGGGGTTACTCTCCAGTTGTGATTTGTGGGATTTTCATTGCAGTGGCTTCTGTTGCTGCACAGCTGGGCTCTAGAGTGTGGGCTCAGTAGTTGTGGCTTAGTTGCCCTGAAGCATGTGGGATCTTAGTTCCTAGACCAGGGTTGGAACCTGTGTCCCCTGCATTGGCAGGCAGATTCTTAACTCCTGGGCCACCAGGGAAGTCCCTGGACTTTGTTCTTGAAGAAGTGATTGCTTTTAGCTGGTGTAGTCAGGGAGGGCTTCCTGGAGGGGACAAGACTTAAATGACATTGACAAAGAGATAAACTTGGAAAGAGAGGAAAGGAGTAAATTTAAGTGCAATAGCACCAGCCAAAGGACCTGAACCCTGGAAATGGCAATAACTCCCTCCTACCTTTTCTGCAATGAAGGAAATCCTCTCTCTAAAGTCTCATGGGAAATAGATGGGGAAACAGTGGAAACAGTGTCAGACTTTATTTTGGGGGGCTCCAAAATCACTGCAGATGGTCATTGCAGCCATGAAATTAAAAGACACTTACTCCTTGGAAGAAAAGTTATGACCAACCTAGACAGCATATTTAAAAGCAGAGACATTACTTTGCCAACAAAGGTCCGTCTAGTCAAGGCTATGGTTTTTCCAGTGGTCATGTATGGATATGAGAGTTGGACTGTGAAGAAAGCTGAGTGCCGAAGAATTGATGCATTTGAACTGTGGTGTTGGAGAAGACTCTTGAGAGTCCCTTGGACTGCAAGGAGATCAGCTCTGGTATTTCTTTGGAAGGAATGATGCTGAAGCTGAAACTCCAGTACTTTGGCCAGCTCATGCGAAGAATTGACTCATTGGAAAAGACTCTGATATTGGGAGGGATTGGGGGCAGGAGGAGAAGGGGATGACAGAGGATGAGATGGCTGGATGGCATCACGGACTCGATGGACGTGAGTCTGAGTGAACTCCGGGAGATGGTGATGGACAGGGAGGCCTGGTGTGCTGCGATTCATGGGGTCGCAAAGAGTCAGACATGACTGAGCGACTGAACTGAACTGAACTGAACTGAACTGAACTGAAGGTCTCATTATATGTAAGAAGTGGGGAAATTGACAGCAGCTCCCCTCTACTTGGGCTTCCCTGGTGGCTCAGTGGTAAAGAGGATACAGGAGACTTGGGTTTGATCCCTGGGTTGGGAAGATCCCCTGGAGAAGGAAGTGACAACCCACTCCAGTGTTCTTGCCTGGGAAGTCCCATGGACAGAGGAGCCTGGTGGGCTACAGTCTGTGGGGGTGCAAAAGAGTTGGTCATGACTTAGTGACTAAACAACAACAACCCTCTACTTGGCACTGAGTGTCTTGTGAACTCGCTCACTTCACAGGGACAGTCACTCCGGTGTCACTTCTCGGAATACACTTCTAGTAAACACTAATTCCTGCCCACATTTCAGTCTTCTGCCAAAACCCTGCATCTGTTGACCCCTCCCAGCTTCCTGCCCCAAGGAGTAAGAAGGCAGAGAAGGACCTGAAATTGACAAATTGTCATAAATTTGAATCATGGCAGAGCTTATTTAGCTATTTAACCAATGTAGGCTAATAACATGGAGTCTTAGAAATGTAACTGGGGTAAATGGAAGCAAATTCTGAAACAAATGTAAAAAAATAACCTCACCAAACCCCCAAATTCAAACTTCTTTTTTGTCTACTTATTGCATCAGTTAACTATATTTTGGGCTGAAGATGTATACTTATTACATATCTTCTACAGGGCAGAAAATGATCTCCTTTTACAGGAGATAGTATGGATAAGGAGCTTGTGACTCAGAGGACGTATTTCCTGCAGCTCTTAGATGATCAGGGTCAACTTAGTCTAAGACTTTCTAAAAAGCTTGCACTTTAAATAATATATATATTTATAATCGAAGCTTAATCATTTAATCCTAAGACCTATAAAAATAGAGAATGAATATTGGCTCTCGCTCCCTAAAAGTTACAGACTTTAGACTTATTGAAGGAACTAAAATTACAAAATTATCTCATCTCAGGAAAAAAAAAATCCTTTATACCATTCTTGTCCTTTAAAGGTAAACTGTGTAATCAGCTGGCTTGTCAGGCTGTTTAACGAGGTAAAGAATATTAAAATATTTGTCCTGGCTCCTGCATTTTGTCAGTGCTGTAAAAATCAGAGAATAGAGCCTGTCAGTCATCTGGTTGGCTGTTTGGATGAAGGAGTTTGATGGAGGCAACAGTCTGTAACTAAACAAGATGTCTGCAAAATCTAGGCTCCCTGGTGACCTGATGGTATTTCCCAGAGTGGATTCAAGAACCGAATCAAAAGTAGCTTCCTCCACCAGGCAGGTGGGTGGACTAATTAAGTTTCTGGGCTCCTCTGAGATGTCATCAGCAGTCTCTTCCTTTGCAAGGCTATTAAGGGGTGAAAACCCACCCTGGGGTGGCCATTATCATGGGGTCCAAGAGTCTTTGTTTTCTTGCTCCAGTCATGTTGTCAACTGCTGGGATTTCTGAGCAAGCTACCTTTGAGGAATACTCCTTTCCTCTTGTCTTTCCTGACTCTGAAGAAGTTATGAACTGAATGAAGAGTAAGAATGGGCTCCAAACACATCACTGAGAACAGCTAAGATAGAGGTCATCCTTACAGTTCTGTTAGCTGAGTGGACTTGTTACTTCTAAGCCCCAGAATGGAACAGGCCCACCCACACAGCTCAGATAGCACTAAACGGAATGAAGCATTTCATCAGGAAAGGCCTGACCAGTCTAGAGTTTTGGGAGAACTCCTGTCCCTGCTGGACTGGCTGGTTCCTACAAGTAGTGAAGTTAGAGTTCGAGTGAGCATCTTTACTTACTTTTCTCCAACTCACCAGTCAAATGAATGATGCTTTGGAAGATGGGGACAGATCCGAGTCTGTAAAGAGAGTTCTCTGTCAGTAGAGTTCTCTCCACTTGAAATTTCAGGAATGGAGAAAAAGATTTCTCTGCCTTGAAAGTCAGCTCGTGTAGGAATGCTTGCCTGGCTGGCAGGCCAAGTTCTCGACCATGTCTGCCCAAGCGTAGTCCATCACCTCTGCTCCGCAACTTCCCTCATTCTTAATGCAGACGCAGTTGTTCCAGCTTTAACCTACTGTGTTAAAGATTAGTGCCCATACACCAAACACAAATAGAAGGATGTCTGGCAGTAAGGCGGCTCTTAGACTCCCTCTCTGCTGTGTTTCCCCAGGCTTCTGTCCCGCGGCGGACTGGTATTATCTCCCATTTATGGGAAGGCCATCCATGTTCTCCAGGACCGCCTGTAATTCTCTCTCCCGCACTGTAATTCACACTGCATGCCATCACTGGACTAATTTTCTGAAAATACTACTCTTATTGAGTCACTCAAGCTCTCTGAGTCTCCATTCCCTCATTGGTAAAATGGGTGTGTTTATGTTTTCCCCGCCTCTCTACCTTGTGTTGTTGATTAGAGGCCAAACAAGCCCACGGATGGAAACATGCCATGTAAACGGAAAGCGTTTCGTGTATATGCGGATGTATATACAGCCCACCTTAGGGACCCTCACTTCTTTCTGTTGTCTATTAAATCATGTTTTGGTGTTCAAGGTTTTCATAACTAGGTACGTTCCAAACCTCCCTACCCAACTGAGGGACTGAACTGAAACCTCCCCACCCCTTGTTACCCTGCAAGCCTGATTCTTTTTTCCTTCCTCACCTATCCCTCTGGGAAGCTTTCCTGATGGCTGCTACTCTCAGAATTCTCCTTCTCATCTGAGCTCTTACAGATTCTGTAGTCAACATCGATACATTTCAACCACAGCTGCATGTGAGAAACACCCAGAGAGCTGTGCGATGATACTGTTGAAGTAGAACACCCAGAACAGTTGAAATAGAATCTTTGAGGGTGAGACCAGGATAGCTACTTTCTAAACGCTCTCTGACGCCTCTAATGTACAGCCCAGGCAGAGAGCCCCTCTTTATACCGTGTATTCAGCATTGAATTGTTTTGGTCACTTGAGTGCATCTTTCCCCCCTAATTGCTCTGTGAATTTCTTACAGTTCAGAGGCCCTACCCCCTCTCCTACTTCTTTCTGTTGTACCTTATGTCTCTCCTGGACACATCTGGGCTCTGTGGGTTATCCTTCCCAGACTTGCTTCAGGACACATTCATCTACCCCTCTTCTTGTGCCCCGGATCTGAACTCAGCAAGCTTTAGTAAATACTATGTGGCAAGCTGTAGATTGAGTTCGGTCTGTGCTCACCAATGAAGTTGGGGTTTATTCTGTATGCTTGAGGTGTGGTGGACTGGTGAGACACAATTAACAAGAAATCTATTTGTGTGGGGGACCTATCAGTGTCTTGGGAGAGGGTTCATTTTTTGAGGTGAGGGTGTCAGGAATCAACAGAAGTGAACATTTAGAACCAAATATCCAGAACTAACCTGAAGAGGCACTGGGCGGTGGGGGCGGGGGGAGAATTTCTGTGTAAAACACTTCATTGGTGGACATATGTATTTAGGGCTTGGGTGATAAAGATAAATGTCATTCATATATAAACTGCCCTGTATAAAACAGATAGCTCGTGGGAAGTTGCTATATAACACAGGGAGCTCAGCCTGGTGCTCTGTGATGACCTCGAGTGGTGAAATAATAATAATAATAATAAATATATATATATATTACACATATGCTGATTCATGTTATTGTACTGCAGAAACCAACACAACATTGTAAAGCAATTATTCTCCAATTAAAAATAGAGTAAGAAAAAGATAAACGTGATTTAGCAGTGACACTGTAGTTCACACTTCACTAAATAGTACACACTGGGCTTCCTTCTTGTGCTGCCCTCAACTGTTCCCTTCTTTGCCAACAGAAATCTCTGTGGGGGGAGGGCGTTGTCAAATCCTTCGGGATCTGGTGGTTCTAATTGTGGAAAAGAGCTAGCAGCACTTAGAACTCAAGGATGGAATTCCTATTTGCAACAGACACAATCCCGATTACATTTGTTTCTCATGCATGCATGCATCTAGACAGACCCTGCGTATCCATGACTATACATCTACCCGTGTATATCTCTTCCTGTGTTGGGATTGTTGTAGCATTGGTCATTCTTGCAGCCTGATCAACTCTGGGAAACTTCCAGGTTAGCTGCAGTTTTAATGGAATGCTTCCATTTCATTTCTGTTGTTCTTTTATATGTTGGAGTTTGATACAAATTCCAAGCATTATTTACCAGGTCTCTGGCTTCCCAGGGTCTATTTAAATCTCTCCCATGCTTAGTTGCTCTTCAGAGGACACAGGGTCTCTATGGGCTGTAATGAGTGAGTTTGCTTCAGGACACATCTATTCTTTGGTACCTGTTTCCTAAGATGCCTTGCTCAGGTTTGTGAAAAAACAGAAAAACAAAACACCAGTCTTGATAGTATTGTTCTGTTGGTGCTGAACACTATTTTCTCACAGACACAGACTTCAAGCTTCACTGTACTTCATTTCCAGCCTTACCTTCTACCCTTTAAATCTCACTTCTAATCAGTCATTTGGCATAAACTCAATAGTTGGCTTGACTTGCCGGCTCATTGTTAACAGTGACTAAGGCACCTTATAATGTCAGTTGCACCTGTTACAAATGTCTTAGCTCAATTCATACTTGGATGATTTTGTATCTATGGAGCGTCTGATGTTTGGGTGCTACAGGTCAGTACCCGACAGCCAGTGTTGCACTATGGTGTGTGGTGGGATTAGAGCACAGTCTGTGTTCACCAGTGGAATTCAAGTCTGTTGTGCATGCATGGTTGATGGGTAGGGTGGGTCAAACAGAAGCCCTCTCTGGTTTATTGGCTACTTTTGGATGGCTGACTGCTTGAATGCTTTTCAACTTGTCTTCTTCCCTAGATTTGTTCATTTCTTTCTGTGGTCTCTGATTCTGGGAGTCATGCCCCCTCTTGGGACCTCTGAACACTTAGAGCTCCAAGCCCTTTTCTTTTCATGGTCAGAATAGAAAGTGGTAGTGAAGTGAGAACTGGGAGAGGAGTGCCTATGAGTGTTCCCTGGGCTGTGGTCTGACTGTGGATCAAGCCATGGGGTGCCCTTCTGATGGGAAGTTTAATGCTAAGTAGCCATAGATGTAGGAGAAGGCAATGGCACCCCACTCCAGTACTCTTGCCTGGAAAATCCCATGGATGGAGAAGCCTGGTGGGCTGTAGTCCATGGGGTCGCTAAGAGTCGGACATGACTGAGCGACTTCACTTTCACTTTTCACTTTCATGCATTGGAGAAGGAAATGGTAACCCACTCCAGTGTTCTTGCCTGGAGAATCCCAGGGACGGGGGAGCCTGGTGGGCTGCCGTCTATTGGGTCGCACAGAGTTGGACACGACTGAAGCGACTTAGCAGCAGCAGCCATAGGTGTATCTTCCTCACAATAGTTCCCTCTGAAACATCCCACAACACACTGTTTAGATTACTTCCTGCTCTAGCTAACAGGTTTAGTAAGACATATCCCAGATACAGTCTCCCAGTCTCTTTGTGACTCATTTTGGACTAATGTGGCCATAGTATCAAGGCTCATCATTTGTCCTGGCATCATGGATGTGTGTGTGTGTGGTCTGCAGTAATTACAGTGTATGCCACCTGCTATATCCCGCAAGCCTGCTGGGTAACATAAGAGTATTTTTGCATTTGTGGGATGCTTTTCAAAACTGGCATTTATTTCAGTAGTTTCTCCTCCCTCTCTCAGGGTCAATGGGCACATCTGTGGAGACTGCACACCTTGTCTCCTGGTGCTGGAGGAAATTAGTGAGGACACCTGGTTTCTTCCCATTCAGTACGGAGAGAGAGAGAGGCACAAGGGTTGTGAGCTCAGCAGACAGCATCTGAAGCTCATGGCGATGTTTCAGCAAGTGTGCTGGGAGGACATATGCTTGGAGTTATTTTTTCAGGGTTGGGAATGGAGCCAGAAGTACTTTATTTCATTCATTCCTTTGTTTAACATGATTTAAGTTGCTAACGTGTGTCATTCCTGGTTTTGAGAGCTGTGGGGGTAGGGAAGACAGATTTTTATAAAACATCCCTGCTCTTAAGTCTGGGAACACACCCACACCTCAGAGTAAAATAGTGACGTGAGAGAGGGGCACACAACCCCAGATGCTCATTAGGCTGGGGGCAGGGGGCTGTAAGTCTGAAAAACTGACCCCCAGCTACTGCCACAACAGAATCTCCAGCTCATGATAGAGTATTCATTCACAAGACTAACTGGTCTACCTGAGAGCTGAAATCTGCTCAAAAGGAAAGAGCTGCTCCTGGCTTATACTGAACGGAATGGAGAAAATGGGGGCCCATCTGTTTTGCATCAGTGTTACAATATCCAGACGTGCTTTGTCAAATGCCTTTTGAATGTTTTCCTGTAGTTTCTGACGGTCTGGCTCCAAAAGAGATGCATTTGCTGCAAATAAACTTTTTTTTTTTTTTTTCAGAAATAAAAGCAATAGATCTGTGTACTCAGTGTCCAATGACTCCACCTTTGGAGGGATTTGAAAGAGGCCCCAGCTCTACCCAGATTGCGCCTGGCGGGGATACTAACAGGTGGGGAGGTATCAGGAAGGAGAGACTTACTCAGAGGACTGAATTGGAATCTATTATTGATTCATGAGGGCTTCCCTGGTGGCTCAGCCATGGAGAATCCGCCTGCAATGCAGGAGCCGCAGGAGATGTGGGTTCGATCACTGGGTTGGGGAGATCCCCTGGAGGAGGAGATGGCCACCCACTCTAGTATTCTTGCTTGGAGAATCCTATGGACAGGGGAACCTGGTGGGCTACAAGTCCATAGGGTCACAAACCTCCAGTTGGACACAACTGAAGTGACTCAGCACTCAGCACCCATTGACTCATAAAGACATGTTTGTCTGGTGTGAGAGGCAATGGTCTCTCACTGAACCTCAGCTCACGTTGAGTCACACCAGGTGATCAGGAAAAAGTAACTTCAGTTTGGGGCCTTTTCCACTGGCCCTCATGCTCCATCAGAGGGAGGAGGATATTTGAAAAATAGGAAAGAAAAGAGACCAATTGTATGGACTGTGGTTTTGATGGATCCAAGTGTCGTGGAAGAGGAAGCGAAGAATCTCCTCTTCCCCAACTGGAGGTGGATCTCGAAGGGGTACCTGGTTTGTGATCTTTTATTCATGCTCATAATCTGTTTGGCTCTATCTTTGGGAAATTACTTCTATTCAGTACACTTAATTGCTTAAATTGCTGTGGGTTTTCCGCATTTAAAAAATCTGGTAAGAAATATGTGGAAAGATGACAGTAAAATGTGTATCAGGTGAAAATAATTTTCACACATCCCCAAACCCAGGTTCATCCTTGTAAATACTGAATCTAGTGGCCCAGGAAATAGCTGAAAGGCTGTTAATTTTTTGCTTGCCCACGAACAGAAAATAAAAGAAATAATCACAGTGATGAATTTTTGAACACCTACAATACGTCCGGCACTCAGGATTTGACATCAAATTCAGAAGACAAAGACGAACAAATCTGTGTTTCTGTTCCTGTCGACTCTGAGTCCAAGGGCCTAATCTCTGTGACCACTTACAGTGCTCATTGAAGCCCATCCAGCTAAGTTAGAAGAAAGTTCCAGAAAGATCTCCCCTCACCACCCCCCTTCCTGCCTTGAGGAGAATCCTGTAATACCTTTAATTTTTTATTTATGGCTGAAACAGAGAGGTTCTGAGGACCTCTTTCCAGCAAGCCAGCAAAATTGGCACTGACCTTCAAACCTGAGAATGTTGGAGCTGCCTAATAGCAGAGAAGTGACTGCAACAGCTTCCAAGGAGGCCTTTGAATCTTGGCTCTGCTCCCTACTTGGGGCACTCGGCTGTTTCTAACTGTGCATCCAAGGGCATGTTCCCTTTTTTATTTACACTTGGCTTTCCTTGATCCTGCTGACCTCTTTGCAGACAACATCTGTATTGCTTGTTACAACAAATCAGAACAGTGACCTGCTCAGTCATTCACAAAGTTTTATCAGTTGCCTGTGGTGGATGCATCACTGCAGAAGGGGCTTAAAGCAAATGCTCTGAGCTCAGATGTCCAGCCTCCCTTAGCCTTGGCATCACCTGGAACAGGGGGTCCAAAAACCTGTAGACCACATGCTCATAATTCTGTTCCCACCTAATTGGTTGTTAATGAAGCCCCCTTGACCTTTGGAGAAGTTCTACCTCTGAGGGGCATTTGGAAATGAATGAAGGGCCCCTGTTTGATCCAGTGACGTGGTCAAAAGGAGGAGCATGGATCCTATACCTGAGTCATTGTCGTATGTGTCCCATTGTCCCATGTCCTAAGTGAATTGTAAATATCTCAATGAATGTTGATGTAGATGAAAAACCTTTTGATAATTTGTTGTGCCTAGATCTTAGCTGTTCTCCATATGACCCAATGTTTTGTGCATAACTCTGATCTGTACTGACTTTCCCAGGGATTCTCTATATCTCCTATGTAAATTGAGAAAAGGTTGCACTTTATGATGTTCAAAAATTGACCAGGAACTGTTCACATCCTTCCCATCATGGGAAAATCATTATCACCAATGGCAATGCCTCTCATGGTATTAGAATTGCCCTAACACACCTGTAAGCAATCGGTGCCCCAGCTCTCTTATTCCCAGTGAGTCTATGTAAAGACGCAAGCATCTGGCCATTTCACTGTCTTCTAGTTAGTCATCCTCTTGAGCATTTACAGACTGAAAGAAGTGCTATTTTGTACATTCTTTCCTATGTATTTCTCCACGACATTCTAGTTAGTGCGTTGTATGAGCGTTTGCCTTTGCATGTTTTTGGAGAAGGAAATGACAACCCAGTTTCTTGCCTGGAAAATTGCAAGGACAGAGGAGTCTAGTGGGCTACAGTCCATGGGTGGCAAAGACAGACTCGACTGAGCAACTGAGCACTTTGCATGGTTTAAATTGCTGCTGCTTTTTTTCCCCTAAGAAAGCAATTCTATTGTAAAATGAAGTCAACATGTACTTTGTTTTGCTCAGAACCTTTACCAGGAATTGCTCACCATTTAAAAAAACAAACTCACTGATAAGAACAGCACTCAGGGAATATGTCACAAATAAAAACACTTGAATCAGCCTGTATTTTTAGGTATCACCTTCATGATGATGATTGTTTCAGATCTGGGTATGAGCATCTCATGACTTTATGTCTTCCAGTATAGGCATGATCCCTTACATATTGAGTTATGTATTTTATTGTGGATTATTTACTTTAACCTCTCTGTTTACTTACAGTTCAGTTCAGTTCAGTTCAGTCACTCAGTCGTGTCCGACTCTTTGCAACCCCATGAATTGCAGCACACCACGTCTCCCTGTCCATCACCAACTCCCGGAGTTCACTCAAACTCATGTCCATCAAGTCGGTGATGCCATCCAGACATCTCATCCTCTGTCATCCCCTTTTCCTCCTCCCCACAATCCCTTCCAACATCAGAGTCTTTTCCAATGAGTCAACTCTTCGCATGAGGTGGCCAAAGTACTGGAGTTTCAGCTTTAGCATCATTCCTTCCAAAGAACACCCAGGGCTGATCTCCTTTAGAATGGACTGGTTGGATCTCCTTGCAGTCCAAGTGACTCTCAAGAGTCCTGCTTATGGTTAGGAGTATATATTTCTCTTGTTAAAAAAAAAGTGATGCTATCTTTTTGAAGGTAGATTTAAAAATTCTTATTAGCTTTAATGCAGTTTCACTGTGATATGTCTAGGTACAGACTTATTGGCTGGCCATAAAGTCCATTCTTTGGGATTGGAATGAAAACTGACCTTTTCCAGTCCTGTGGCCACTGCTGAGTTTTCCAGACTTGCTGGTGTATGGAGTGCAGCACTTTAACAGCATCATCTTTTAGGATTTGAAATAGCTCAGCTAGAATTCCATCACCTCCACTAGAGAAACTACTGAACAATTGTACTCATTTCACATGATAGCAAAGTAATGCTCCAAATTCTCCAAGCAAGGGTTCAACAGTACATGAACCAAGAACTTCCAGATGTTAAAGCTGGATTTAGAAAAGGCAGAGGAACCAGAGACCACATTGCCAACATCCACTGGATCATAGAAAAAGCAAGAGAATTCCAGAAATACATCATCTTCTGCTACACTGACTATGCTAAAGCCTTTGACATGTGGATCACAACAAACTGGAAAATTCTTAAAGTGATAGGAATACCAGACCACCTCACCTGCCTCCTGAGAAACCTGTATGCAGGTTAAGAAACAACAGTTCAAACCAGACATGGAACAATAGACTGGTTCCAAATTGGGAAAGGAGTACATCAAGGCTGTGTATTATCACCCTGCTTATTTAACTTATATGCAGAGTACATCATGCAAAATGCTAGGCTGGATGAAGCACAAGTTGGAAGCAAGATTGAGGGGAGAAATATCAATAACCTCAGATATGCAGATGGCAGAAAGTGAAGAGGAACTAAAGAGCCCCTTGATGAAGGTGAAAGAGGAGAGTGAAAAAGCTGGCTTAAAACTCAACATTCAGAAAACTAAGATCATGGCATTTGGGCCCATCACTTCATGGCAAATAGATGGGGAAACAATGGTAACAGTGACAGACTTTATTCTCTTATGCTCCAAAATCACTGCAGATGGTGACTGCAGCCCTGAAATTAAAAGACACTTGCTCCTTGAAGGGAGAAGGAAATGGCAACACCCACTCCAGTATTCTTGCTTGGAGAATCCCAGGGACAGAGGAGCCTGGTGGGCTGCCGTCTGTGGGGTCGCACAGAGTCGGACACGACTGATGTGACTTAGCAGCAGCAGCAGCAGCTCCTTGGAAGAAATGCTATGACCAACCTAGACAGCATATTAAAAAACAGAGACGTTACTTTGCCAACAAAAGTCCATATAGTCAAAGCCATGGTTTTTCCAGTTGTCATGTATGAATGTGAGAATTTGAGCAAAAAGGAGGCTGAGCACTGAAGAATTGCTGCTTGGAAATGAGTTTGAACAGGCTCCAAGAGATGGTGAAGGACGGGGAGGCCTGACATGCTATAGTCTGTGGGGTCTCAAAGAGTCGAACACAGCTGGGGGACTGAACAACAACAAATAAATTTCATTTGTTTTTTTCCATAGAGGTGTTATGAAGAAACCCGAACGAGCATTTTGGCTAACCCAATATTTTTATTTTTCCCCTCCTGATTAAGTGGAGGGCAGGGAAACCTTATTCTTGAGATTTCTGTCTTTCTCTAATTCTGGAAAATTCTCAGCTTTCAAATATTGTTGCTGAGCCATTCCCTCCATCTTTTCTTCTGGAAGAATCTTTTAACCCATGTGTGTGCCTCTTACTTTACTCTGTCTTTCCTAATGGATCTTCCCTACACCTTTTTCTCTCTGCACAGCTTTGAGATAACCTCTCAGCACCATCTTCTCCTTCAGTAACTTGCTTTCGTCTATTTCAGGCTGGATTTTATCTCATTTATTACTTTAAAAATTCATTTATATCTATTATTGTAAATTTTCATTTTTAAAACTTCTCACCCAATTTCACATCTTTTTCTTATTTCATTTTTGCCTTTTACTATAGGTTTTGGCTCATTTAATGGGTATTATTCTTTCATTAATCCACCTAAACATAGTTATTGTCTTGCTTCAACAAAGGGGTATATGTCATTTTTTTTTTTTTTTTTTTTTGGTCTCAATGGCTCCTTAAGTTTGTTTTCTTCTCTAGTATTATATTTCTTTACCTAGTTGGAATATTTTTTTCAAAAATTATTTATTTACTTTAATTGAAGGATAATCAGTTTACAATGTTGTGATGTTTTTTGCCATATATAAATATGAATCGGCCATAGGTAGACATGTGTCTCCTCTATCTTGAACCCCCTCCCAACTCCCTCCCCAAGATTTATAGCTTCCTTTTGAAAGGGGATCTTATTCATTCTTTGTTATTCTCTCTCTTTTCTCCTGCTAATGCTCACTCCTGTCTGAGTGGTTATGTGGTAACCATCCCCAAAGCCTAATCTTAGCCTGAACAGATCCTGTAAGGGTGATGCGTATTTCCAGCCCAGTGGTACAATCAGGGAAATTATTAGCCTTATTCCTAAGCTGGTGGCTGTCTTGCTTAGTTTCTGATCTTGCGTGTGTATTACTATACCTCCTGTAGCATTTGGGAGGCAGTTCCCTTTCTCAAGTGATGAGCCTGTGTGTTGCAGGGCATGTGGGGGGCAGTCTACCCTTTAGCTTTAAATGTGAGTTTGCTTCTAGCTCTCTGTTGTCCCAGAGGCACTGAACTCCTGGTTACCATTGCCTTAGTCTGGGTCTGTGACTTCAGAACTGTTGTTTAGGAATTGCTGTTGTTTCTCATCCGTGAAGACATTTACTTGTTTCTGAGCCCAGTGCTGTTTTTGTGTTGTTTTAAGTAGATCACTGCTGCATGTTTGACATTACCAGGGTGGTATTGTCAAGTCTGAACTTGCTGAGCTATTTTGATTGAAAGTTTCTTCCTTCCATTAAACAGAAGTCACATGCCAGTGGGATACTTCTGAACTTCTAGAAGCTGCTGGCATATATTCTCAGGTCAGAGCTTCAGGAATGTTTGTCTTCACCCTCTCTGAATAGCAGAGTCCCATATGCATGACTAAGTCAGACCT
Organism: Budorcas taxicolor; assembly: GCF_023091745.1. Taxonomy (NCBI): domain Eukaryota; kingdom Metazoa; phylum Chordata; class Mammalia; order Artiodactyla; family Bovidae; genus Budorcas; species Budorcas taxicolor. The sequence goes on from NC_068920.1 coordinate 135,274,943, forward strand.
TGCCTGTCTCTCCATGCAGGAGACTTTCCAAGGTGAGTTGATGCCTATGGATGCCTCTCAGTGCACTTCACACATGTAAAAATTTTCTCTGGTATATTTCCCTCTCTTCCTGGAGCACAAAGGGCACAATTGACACATGTCGTCTTAGTTTCAGAAGGAAACTCAGAGATGTCTAAATCCAGCCTCCCTTCCCACATGGGCATACACATTAGTGATTCTTGGAAAGGCAACTGGATTTTTCAAAACCCACTGAATGGTTGCCCAAGGCAATCTTTATAGATCCTAAGAGCAATATGACCCTTGCTGACATCTGCACAGTTAGAAAGTTTTCTTACTATCAAGTCCAAATTGACCTCCTTGTAACTGACACCATAATGACACAAATGATACTTCTGACATGATAGCTGTTCAGACGTGGAAAGACATTCAGTTTTATGCTCTGAGTTTTCTCTTCTCGGGGCAGCTGCTGCTGCTAAGTTGCTTCAGTCGTGTCCAACTCTGTGCGACCCCATAGACGGCAGCCCACCAGGCTCCCCCGTCCCTGGGATTCTCCAGCCAAGAACACTGGAGTGGGTTGCCATTTCCTTCTCCAATGCAGGAAAGTGAAAAGTGAAAGTAAAGTCACTGAGTCATGTCCAACTCTCAGTGACCCCATGGACTGCAGCCTACGAGGCTCCCCTGTCCATGGGATTTTCCAGGCAAGAGTACTAGAGTGGGGTGCCATTGCCTTTTCCACTTCTCGGGGCTAAATCCTATTTCCTATAGCACTCTTGCCTGTAACACAGATATCTCATTATTCCATGGCCTCCTCTTGAGAAGTGTGTGTTTTCTCGGCCATTTATTTGGACTAGAGTTCTTATGTAAAGGAACTGGCAACTCCATAATTTTCAAAAGATGGAGGGTCTAGTTTGGTTTCTTGGTCCCCAGCTCCCCTCAGCTGTGAAAAGGATTCAGTTGGCTCCGTGGCTGTCTTCATGGTCTAATTGGATGCTGTGGTTACATTTACTTACAGCATGGGTAATGCAGCCCAGGCTTCCCCCAGGTCTGTGTCTGAATCCTAAGTTTCTGCCTTGGGATGTTAAACAATACAAGGCAGATCTGCTATCCTGCTTTTGCCTCTTGTAGCCTGGGAATGGTTACTTGCAAACCACTTCTGTGGACAGGGTAATGGCGTATTGATTGCTGAACAGGTGGTAGGGGTGCAGGTTTTAGATATAAGTTTTAGATATAATTCCGTTTTCTGCCTTTCGGCTTGTTGCTGGAAGGTGTTTCATGCAATAATCTTAGTGTGGGATAATTCTGATTTCAGTGCTTGCAGTAGTTTTGGGTTTCATTTCCTCCTCCTCCCCCCTCCTTTTCCTCCTTCTCCCTCTTCTTCTTCTGCCTCTGGAACAGATTGACATGGTACACTGGGGCCATGTGAGAATTAGGTAAAGAAAAGCTGGTCTGAATTGTCAAACTGAGGCTCTGGAAAAAATGGATTCTCATTCAGCTGAACTAAGTGAACCTGTGTACTGAATGTTTTAGGGAAATGATTTCCAAAGAGTGCTTCATGGAATGCTGTAACTTTGTGGAATGCTCTGGGGATAAAGGGCTCCATGATCGTATATTTGAGCATGATATATATATCATGTGCCTCCCTCTTGGGGAGAACTTTTCATCTGATGATGTGGCAGACTGTGAGACGTTCAGCAGTAAAGCAGTCTTTTCAACTTGCTTTAATGAAACATCGACCATGCTTATTTGTTCATGGAACTGCATGTAAAGAAAACCATTCCCATTAACATCCTGGAGAACTGGCCTTCTGTTTGACATACAATAGGAAGTGCTTTCGCTAAGCAATGTGGCGTCCTCATGAATATGCTTCTTGCTTTCACTCACAAATGCACCAGATCCTATCGTGTGCCTCTGCTGTCCAAGAGACATTTTCTTGCCTCTCATTGGGGAATTAATTTGAGAATTCATTCCACAGGGAATATCACCAACCCCATAGCAGTGTGGTCCCCGAGTGAGATGGCACTGATGTTTGTTTCAGGAGATGGGGAAGAACAGGAAGGAAAGATAGCATCAAGATTAGGTGGAGTTAATCATCATGCTGTATTATAGAGGTTTTGAGTGAAAATTTATGAAAATGGCTAATGTGGGTCACTAGAAAAGAGCATATGAGCCAGAGGCAGGCAGTTCAGCAAAGACAAGGCGAAAGGAATTCAGGACTAAAAGCATGTGGACAGCAAATATGCTCACGTCTTGGCTGATGCATGAGGGAGATTGCTGGCAGAGATGGAGAACTTAGAGGACAATTAATGAAGGGCACTCAGTCCAAACTGCAGAGTTTGAAGTAGACATGAGTGATGTTAGGGACACCCATAAAGATCTGCAGGGGGGAAATAGGATGCAAATAATTTTCATGGACCAAGACCCCTTTGTCCGCTGTCAGATGTATTTGAGATGATTCCTGGCCTGAGTCCCTTGGGCTGTAAGGAGATCAAACTGGTCAATCCTAAAGGAAATCAACCCTGATTATTCATTGGAAGAACTGATGCTGAAGCTCCATTACTTTGGCCACCTGATGTGAAGAGCTGACTTATGGGAAAAGACTGGGAAATGCTGAGGCCAGGAGGAAAAGGGGGCAACAGAGGATGAGATGGTTGAATAGCATCACTGACTCAATGGACATGAATTGGAGCAAACTCCGGGAGCCAGTGAAAGAGAGGGAAGCCTGGTGTGCTGCAGTCTGTGGAGTCGCAAAGAGCTGGACATGACTTGAGCAACAACAACCTGGTCTGAGTGGAGGCTGCAGGGGCATGAAGGGGGTAGTCTGAGAGAGGAACTTGTTGATTATGAGATGTAGACAGAAGAATCTGGTTCAGCTTGACTGCTAGGATTATGGTGACTGAGATCCAGGTGTTTCTGAAAGGTACACTTCTACTTGGGTCTCATAAAAATTGGTTTCCTCTCCCTCTTAGAAGCAACACTGTAGTTGTCAATGAAGTTCTTAGCTGGAAACTGCCCAATGGCCATCCAGTCATTAGGAGATAAAAACTATTGATCATTATTTGTCTATTGCTCATTGGAACCAGCAGGCCTCCAGCTAATATCTTTATCTACTTCAGGCTGTCAGCCTATTGACTTTTTTTTTTTTTTTTTTTTTTAAAGAACCAGTTGATGGGAGTGTGTGGTGAAGAAGAAATTATTTTTAACCAAATGATGAGAAATTTGATCATAAACCATCTGTAGAAGAACATGGAAAACTTGTGTTGATCCTTTCCCTGTCGAGTCAAGTATCAGGGGTTGGAAGGTCTGTCCTTTCTGTTTATGTTATGATCCTTCACTTGAGAAAAACCTCAAACACAAAGGAAGTAAGAATAAAGGGGCAAGGGCCAGCAAGTAACCCAAAACTGCCCACATGACCTCCCTGACCTTGTTTACTCATCTCGGCAAGAAGTTAGCTGGCATCGGACTTTCAACTTTACTTGCTCGACTCAGGCTGTGTGCTGGGCTCATTCTAAGCTTCTTCTCCTTGGGTCATGGATGGGGGACTCTCTCAGAGCAGTAAACTGGGGCACTTCTGAGTCTCTTCTCATTTGTGTCTTCTCTTTCAGGGGTCGTCATCCTTCATTCTCTGATGCACTGAGTCTTGAAAACCATTGCTTCATATATGTCGCTAGTTTTTCTTTGGTTTCAGGTGGGAGGATAAAGAGTCGGACACAACTTAGTGACTGAACATAATAGGAGGTAAATCTGGTTCCTCTTCCTCCATCTTGGGCAAAGCAGAAATTCCACATTGTCGTTTTAATGTGGATTCTGCAGGCTTCATGTTGGATTCAAAGTGTAATCCTTCCAAGAGAGTCTCTGTTGTGGACTGGAGGAATGAAAACATCAAGGCTATGGGACATATACTACATATTTCTCTTCATAAAGATTCAGCCCATATACTAGAACCTCACAGATACTTGTACGTGATGGTGGAACCCACTCTCCAGAAAGAGAAGGTGATTTGTGCAATGGAGTTTTTGTTATATTGTATTTAGTCTCCATTCCACTCATATCTTTTTGTAAGTGAGACTAAATGTAGGGCCATGGAATCCTCCATTTTATACTTATCAAATAAATAATGCTATACTAAAGGCAAAGAAATTGGAGAGAAGAAAGGACATCCCATGCTTAAAGAACCACATAGTCAATCTTAGACTCTTGAGGGTTCTCAAGAGTAGAACCCTGCCTTAAGGTGAGTAAAATCTATATCTTCTGCATTTTATAAATTCTGCCAACACTGACTGTTAAGTAACTTCTCCAGGGTCATGAAAAAAGTAACCCTAGTTCTCTCCCTGTAATAGACACCTGCGTTTGCAACGATTCTTTCTGTAGTGTTCCTCCCTTGCTCTTCGCTGACTCTGGGGTGGTTTCCTACCCCTGCCCCCCACCCCCAGCTCCGCTAGTCTCCTCCCTAGCTGGTAGCATGTCATCTAAATCCTTTCAGCATATTATGCCTCTCTGCATGCTAAGTTGCTTCAGTTGTGTCTGACTCTTTGATGAGACCCTGTGGACTGTAGCCCCTTGGGCTCCTCTGTCCATGAGATTCTCCAGGCAAGAATACTGAATACTGGAGTGGGTTGCCATGCCCTCCTTCAGGGGATCGAACCCACATCTCCTGCGACTCCTGCAGTGCAGGCAGATTCCTTACCACTGAGCCGTTGGGGAAGCCTCTCTAGATGGAGGCAAAACACACTTCCCTCTGAAGCTTCTCTTGGCAAGCTTTAATGCTACACAATTAACAGTTTCCCTGTCCCTTTTCTGTCCCCTTGTGGTCCTGGCCTCTGACGGTGGATGGATGGCTGTATCATCACACTCCCTCCACATCATTTGTCACATCCTGGCACCGTGACAACAGCTTCTCTGTTTCTAGAAGGCCCGCAACTAGAATGTCAGGCAGGGAAACTAAATAACTTTTCACCCTTAGGACGTACTTCCTTCTTCAGAGGCTGCAGGCCACTGAGAGCTGGTGTGAGGCCATTGAGCTGCTGAAGCATGGTGCATTTCTACTAGCCTGGAAAGTGACTGTGAAGACTTTATTCTGACTGTGCCAGGTCCTAGAAAATTGATTTGAAAAAATGACCAGGAAGCCTTGCGGACAATGGGATCTTTTTTCTAAAGCAATGAGCTACAGTGCTCTGGCATCTTTCAGAGAGGTGGTGTCTGCTAATAGGGAATTATGTCTAACCAAGAGCAACTATAATTAACAGGGCAAAGAAAATAAATATTGAGGATAAAAATAACAATATTAAGAGCAAACTTTTTTTTATAGGGGTCACTGTAAGTCAGGGATGTTCTAAGTTCTTTAGATATATTAACTTCTTGAACAATCTTTTAAAATATATATTATTATTATCCCTGTGGTACTGCTGGGGGTTTCCCAGGTGGTGCTAGTGGAAAAGAACCCACCTGCCAATGAAGGATGTGTAAGAGATGTGGGTTCAATCCTTGGGTAGGGAAGATCCCCTGGAGAAGGGCATGGCAACCCACTCCAGTATTCTTGTCTGGAGAATCCCATGGACAGAGGAACCTGAAGGGCTATAGTCCATAGGCTTGCAAAGAGTCAGACATGACTGAGCAACTTAGCACATGCACACATGGTACTGGTGAGAGAAGTTAAGTAACTTACTGCAAATCACTGAGAGAGCCAGTCGTGGAGCTTGGAGTTAAACCCTAACATTCTGACTCAAGTCTGTGCTCTGAATCTCATTGCTCTTCAGCCTCTGATTGTGAAATTCCTCTTCTTCATCAAATCACAACGTGGAGAGACATGAGACGAGACGAGTGTGGAGATCAGTACACAATAAAGAGGAGAAATACCTTTGTCCCCAGAATGAAGTGGATGCTCAGTAGGTGGTACAGATTTGATCTGATGGAAATTTCTGTGGACTTCTCTTCTCTCTCAGTCTCCTTTGATTTACATTCATTACATAACCAATTCTGAGAGCTGGTGAAACTGTGAGCAGAAGTAATCGTGTGATTTCCTATGCTCCCTTTCCACCATCTGCTAGCTTGTGGACAAACTTGAAGGGCAATCTGAAACCCATGATAAGTGAGAAGCAAAAGGGATGAGCAACCTGGGTCCCTGAATCACTATGTGGAAGAGAGGAGAGTGGATCAAAAGCACTACCAATCTCCACAGAACTTGAAGTGGGTTAGAGATAAACTTATACTGTGTGGTTAAGTTGTTGAGATTTCAGGGATCATTTGTTACTGCAGCAAAAATGAACCTCCCCTGATCAATACATAGGCTTGCCTGTCTCAGCTTGCCCTGTGGCCTTTTCTGCTCACTGGCTCTTTCCCTTGGGAAAAAGAAGACTGTTCAGGTTTTGAGAGATGTTGCCTGAGCAGATGGAAGGATCCATTTCTGCTGGGTGAAGTACAGTCTTTTTCCAGCCTCAGTATCCCCCTCCATAGAGACAGACATACAAGGATAGGTGAGGGAAAGAAAGTTAGTTTTTTACTGTAGAAGTTAAGGGAGGGATATTGTGTTTTCTCTAAGGTTCTTGAACCTCTCTAAGTCTGTGGTTTATAGTCATGTATGGAGATGTTAAACAAAACTTTTTTGGTTGCTTGAAATTTCAGCTGATGCCCAAAGTCTGAGAAAAATATCTGCCAAGTGCACTCATATTTTAAACTGGTAGCCTAGCCCATCTGTAAAGTACTTTAAAAGGAATTGACCCCATACTTCACTGTCAGCATTACCTCATCAGCCTCCTCCAGGGTATAAAGGTGGAAGGTAGGAGGCGAGGGTAAAGGATCCCTCTGGGGAAAGTTGTCAACAGGTGGTGATGGGTTCCTCCCACACCCCAAGTCAGAAGGAGAAGTGCAATCTCTCTCTCTCATCAAGGGGGCTGCTCAGAAGCCTTACTTGTGTTCTCAGGCTTTTAGTGGACACAGAGGCTTGACTTTGTTGGTCAGCTTGCAGCAGAGAGGGAAGAATCAGAACTGCCGTGGGAATAGCCTGGCCTTCTGGGCTGTAGCCAGGCTTATTTAGGATGTGTACCTCTCATAGAGTGGAGGATGCTCTGAGGAAGATAGTGGCTCAGGGTCCAGCTGCCCATGAGACCCTCTGGAGAGATGAGGGGTTGAGTGGGGGACTGCAAGGTGCCAGGGACTGAGGGAGGGCTGTGGGCCATAGGAAGCATTGTTTTGGCAAGAAATGCAAGATGGGGGTTCTTGTAAAAGTGCCCCATAAAGAAAATAATTAATGTTGGATGACATTCCCTGGGTTCCAAGAGCACTAATGCTGGACTGTATCTGCAGCATTCCAGAGGGCCCTCCCCCCAACTCAGCCCTGGGAAGCCACAAGTCAGAGCTTATGGAGTGGCGAGGAGGGAGCAGAAGAACAGAACACAGGCTCTGCTTCAAGATCTCCTGGAGAAGGCAATGGCACCCCACTCCAGTACTCTTGTCTGGAAAATCCCATGGACGGAGGAGCCTGGTAGGCTGCAGTCCATGGGGTCACTAAGAGTCAAGACATGGTTGAGCGACTTCACTTTCTTTCTTTCTGCTTCTTCCCTCAGGCCTCCATGACTGTGATGGGCCTGACCACTGAAATCGTAAATTAAAGGAGATTTTTACAGTTTTAATATTATACAACCCTGGACTTTTATTTATGTATTGGAGGCTGGGCTTCTCCAGTGACTCAGCAGTTAAGAATGCACCTGCAGTACAGGAGATGCAGGACACGTGGTGGGTTCAATCCCTGGGTCAGGAAGATCCTCTGGAGGAGGAAATGGCAACCCACCCCAGTATTCTTGCCTGGGAAATTCCATGGACAGAGGAGCCTGGTGGGCTACAGTCCATGGGGTCTCAAAGAGTCGGACATGACTGAGCAACTAAGCACCAACAATGATAATTGCTTTACAATGTTGTGTTAGTTTCTGCTGTACGTCAATGTGAATCACTCATATGTATACACATATCCCCTTGAGCCTCCCTCCTGCCCACCTCTTCCCCATCCCACCCGTTTAGGTCACCATAGAGGACTGAGCTGAGCTCCCTAGCACTGGGAGCTTTCTAATGTGATTTTTATTTGAGAGTTAACAAAAAACGTTATGAGACTGTTGGATATTAATTTAGGAGCAGGGAGTCATGATCCCATAGCACAGGTTGAAAAGTGACAAAAAAATTCAATTCTTGTGGCTTGGGACCTATTGAGTCTGGTTCATTCAATGAATCAGTCACACGTGTATATTGTCTCACTTCCGAAAATATATCCATCCATCAAATTATCAATTTGATACCTACCTGTCTATCACCTGGTTGAGTGCATGTGATTGGTAAATAACCTATTTGTACTCAGACACTACTTATGTGCTGCTTCCTTTGTGTGTGTCTGTGTGCTCAGGTGCTCAGTTGTGTCTGACTCTTTGTGGCCCCATGGACTGTAGCCCACCAGGCTTCTCTGTTCATGGAATTTTCCAGGCAAGAATACTGGGGTGGTTTGCCAATGCCTACTCCAGGGGATCTTCCCAACCCAGGGGTCGAACCCACACCTCCTGCATCTCCTGCAGTGGCAGGCAGATTCTTTCTTTACCACTGCACCATCTGGGAAGCCCTGATGTTTCCTGTGCAGAGCCTCACGCGTGGGCACCGCCTTCTGGGGACTAGTTCCTTAGAGCGTCTGGTGTTTGCTGCTGCTGCTCTCAGATTTGGAGACTCTAGCCCCCAAGATCCAGGGGACACCCTTGTGATGTCTCTGGATGTCTGGAGAAGGGAGAGCATGGTGTACACAGACAGTCAGAATTGTTCAGCGGTTGCTCCTGTACTTTTAGGACCCTTCCTGACCCTCATCACCACTCTCTCCCACTCAGGACCCTACCGTCTCTGTGCAGCAAGGTCGCCTCTCCATGACTGCTCTCTTATATTTTGCATTTGCATATTTCTCAGGCCTTTCTCAAGTTTGTCACTGCCCTTAGTATCCTCTCTTCTCCATCGTCCAGGACTTGACCTTCTTCCAAGTCATATCAGATCCTGTCTTTCTGAACTCCCCACCCCTAGCAAGTCTTTCCCATCGTCTTGTATGAGAGTTAATTCTGTCCTTAGTCTTACTGTGCGTGGTTTATGTCTCTGTGGTCATAGTTCCTAGAGCATGTCATTAATGATAGTTTTGTCTCTCTTACTTATCTATGAGTTCTCAGAGACATGGCTCCCCTCATTTCTATATCTTTGCTAGAACCATATGGGTGCTCACTAAATATCCGTTAAGTGGAATTAAATTCCAGATGATCACTTGTGAGGGAATTGTAAATAAAGAATGTGCGATCTAGCAAGTCAAAAATGTATTTTAAAGAAAGGTTGAGCTTAGGCCCTAGCAGATGTTAAATTCTACTGAAATATTTCATGACCAGTGTGGATCCATAGAAAATCCAAGTGTTCATTTCTCTTAATTCACCACTAAGGCTGTGTGAACCTAGAGGGAGAGGTGTGTGCATCCTGATTAGAAAAGAATGGGGAAGTTGGAGGTTAATATCCTCCATAACCACTCTTTTGCCACGTGAAGAAAAAAATGAACTGATTGGAGGACATGAACAGATTAGAGGCCCGGGTAAGGAAAGTGGGCCTGGTGTTATATAACCCTAGGTCAAAGAGGGCCCCTAATATTATTCCCTGGTGGCTCAGATGGTAAAGTATCTGCCTGCACTGTGGGAGACCTGGGTTTGATCCCTGGGTTGGAAAGATCCCCAAGGATCTTGAGAAGGGCATGACAGCCAGTATTCTTGCCTGGAGGATCCCCATGGACAGAAGAGCCTGGTAGGCTACAGACCATGAGTCAGACACCTCTGGGCAACTAAGCATACATACATACAATATTATTCCAAAGGAGAGAGTCATGAATTCTCCCAAGTCCTGGGGCTGTGATAACTCAAACACACAAATATGGTAGCTCAGTAATGAGTCAGGGAATGGCTTTGAGCAAAGCAGTATTTTGGGTGACCTACTTATCAAGGGGGGCTTCCCTGGTGGCTCAGTGGTAAAGAATCCACCTACAATGCAAGAGACATGGGGTCTGGAAGATCCCCTGGAGGAGGGCATGGCAACCCACTCTAGTGTTCTTACCTGGAAAATCCCATGAACAGAGGAGCCTGGCAGGCTAAGGTCTGTGGGGTCACAAAGATTTGGACATGACTGAAGCCACTGAGCACACACACTTGTAAAGGAGCCTGGTGGGTAAGAGTCCATGGGGTTGCAGAGAGTTGGATATGACTGCACAGTTGCTCAGTCATGTCCGACTCTTTATGACTGCATGGACTGTAGCCTGCCAGGCTCTGCTGTCCCTGGAATTGTCTAGGCAAGAATCCTGGAGCAGGTTGCCATTTCCTAGTCCAGGGGATCTTCCCCGCCCAGAGATCGAACCTGCTTATCTTGTCTCCTGTATCAGCAGGCAGATTCTTTACCCCTATTGCCACCTGGGAAGCCCTATCAAGGACAGTATTTCCCCTTTACTTCCCTGGTGGCTCAGGCGGTAAAGCATCTGTCTACAATGAGGGAGACCTGGGTTCGATCTCTGGGTCGGGAAGATTCCCCTGGAGAAGGAAATGGCAATCCACTCCAGTACCATTGCCTGGAAAATCCCATGGACAGAGGAGCCTGGTAGGCTACAGTCCATGGGGTCGCAAAGAGTCGGACATGACTGAGCAACTTCACTCAGAGAGTAGGCGGCCTAAGCGAATCTCCCATTAAATATGAAAGGGGTAATAGGTACAAAGACAACAGCATCCACAGCTGCATTTGTACCCAGTTGTGCTTGGCACAATGCTTGGGGGTGGGTAGGGCTTTGAAGGCAGAGTAGCTGGCAATCTGCCAGGGTACATGGCTTTAGCTTTAACAGGGTCAGGCTCTGCTGTTTTGCTTGCTAGCTGCTCCTGATCATTTTTTCTCTTCTGCCTTTTATTTTTCCCCCAGACCTTTTGGTACCCAATGATTTTTGATTAATTTATTTACCATCGTTGGGTGATTGATGCTGTTTGGTGCTGGTACTTTGTAACTTTCCAATTCTTCTAGTTGTCAATGTGACAGCCCCCTGATGATTAATTAGACCTGTCCCTTGCTCTTTTCATTCTCCCTGTGCGCCAAGGCTCTTGGTTTTCAGCAAATATAAATATTTCTAAATGCAGATTTAATGATTGAGAACACCCAACAAAATCCAGAAAGATCTATGATACTTTCACTCTCCTTTACTTTCCCACTGAAATGTAATGCATTGTGCTTTTTCTCTCCCTGCTTGACTTCAGATTTTGAGAATCCACTTGGCTTTTGGAATCTCCTAAGCTATGGTTTTTCCAGTGGTCATGTATGGATGTGAGAGTTGTACTGTGAAGAACGCTGAGCGCCGAAGAATTAATGCTTTCGAACTGTGGTGCTGGAGAAGACTCTTGCGAGTCCCTTGGACTGCAAGGAGATCCAACCAGTCCATTCTAAAGGATATCAGCCCTGGGTGTTCTTTGGAAGGAATGATGCTAAAGCTGAAACTCCAGTACTTTGGCTAGCTCATGTGAAGACTAGACTCATTGGAAAAGACTCTGATGCTGGGAGGGATTGGGGGCAGGAGGAGAAGGGGACAACAGAGGATGAGATGACTGGATGGCATCACCGACTTGATGGAAATGAGTTTGGGTGAACTCTGGGAGTTGGTGATGGACAGGGAGGCCTGGCGTGCATGGGGTTGCAAAGACTCGGACACGACTGAGCGACTGAACTGAAATGGACTGAAGCTGTTTTCCTGTTCTTCTGGCATCTCCATCTATGCATGGTTCCAGTCTCACTTTTTCATCTTTTGTTGTCTCCTTGGTTTATGTGAACTCGATTTCCTCTACATAATGTGTAAGTTTGGGATGGTAGTGAGAAGAGGAATTGGTGTTTATTATGTCCTTTTAATTTTTTTTGTACAATGAGAGGTGCTTTTCTTATAAAACATTTGTCAAGCACTTACTATGTGCCAGAAACCCCTCCTAGGACATCCATGCAAGGTAGTCATCTTTATCTCTATTTTACAGACAAGAAGTTGAGGCTTTGGGAGAATAATGAATATGTGTTAAGTCATACAGCTAGGAAATGGCAGAACAGGGATTTGAAGCCAACCTTTCTGACTGTGTCAACCTGTGTGATTTTCCATGACATTATCCTGAAGGAGATCAAGGATGGATGAAGGAACTCCTAGAGCCTCAGAATCCAGATGGGATCATAAACTTTCTCTCTACAGGTGGTTCTCAAAACTTAGATAATTAGATCCATGCTTGATGAACTACCTAAAAGTCACTTTGGATGTTTATTTAAATATAAATTCCTGGTGCTTCCCACAGTTGTTAAAGATGTCTGGATGGGCCTAAAGCTGTGTGTATTTAAAACACTGACTCAGTCAGTTCAGTTCAGTTGCTCAATAATGTCAGACTGTTTGTGACCCCATGGACTGCAGCAGGCCAGGCTTCCCTGTCCATCACCTATTCCTGAAGCTTGCTCAAACTCATGTCCATCGAGTTGGTGATGCCATCCAACCATCTCATCCTCTGTAGTCCCCTTCTCCTCCTGCCTTCAATCTTTCTCAGCATCAGGGTCTTTTCCAATGAGTGAGTTTTTCGCGTCAGGTGGCCAAAGGATTCGAGTTTCAGCTTCAGCATCTGTCCTTCCAATGAATATTCAGGACTGATTTCCTTCAAGGATGACTGGTTGATCTCCTTGCAGTCCAAGGGACTCTCAAGAGTCTTCTCCAACACCACAGTTTAAAAGCATCAATTCTTCAGCACTCAGCTCTCTTTATAGTCCAACTCTCACATCCATACATGACTACTGGAAAAACCATAGCCTTGACTAGATGGACCTTTGTTGGCAAAGTAATGTCTCTGCTTTTTAATATGTTGTCTAGGTTGGTCATAACTTTTCTTCCAAGGAGCAAGCATCTTTTAATTTCATGGCTGCAATCACCATCTGCAGTGATTTTGGAGCCCCCCAAAATAAAGTCTGTCACTATTTCCATTGTTTCTCCATCTATTTGCCATGAAATGACGGGACCAGATGTCATGATCTTAGTTTTCTGAATGTTGAGTTTTAAGCCAACTTTTTCACTCTCCTCTTTCATTTTCATCAAGAGGCCCTTTAGTTCTTCTCTCTGTGCCATAAGGGTGGTGTCATCTGCATATCTGAGGTTATTGATATTTCTCCTGGCAATCTGCCTACATTGTTCTAATTCCCAGCCAGGTTAATGAACCAGTGCCTTCAGCCAACTTCTACCTAGTGCAGGACTTTTCTTGACATCATTGAGAGATGACCGTCCAGCCTCTTGGAGAGGGAGCTTCATCCATGTAGCAGCTTCCACGAGTGAACAGCCCTTGATACTGTGGGGAAATTCTTCCCTGCATTGATCTGTCATCCATTCCTTTGTCACCACCATCTGTGATCCTTACAATATAAATGATAGGCAGTGCCTATTAAGTGCTCAGTGCATGCCTGAGACTTGCTAAATGCTTTAGATCTGTTTTGCCACTCAAGTGCCACCACCACTCTCTGAGGCTGGCGTTATTATTATTCTTCCCACAGAAGAGGTGAAGTCATTCTGGGGATACAAACAATATGTTGATTTTATATCTTCTGTATCGTCTCTCCTGATATTTGCAGATAACACCCTTCCCAATCCATCTGCGTTTTCATAATTGAATATGATGAAAAATTCAACTGGGTACTGACATTTTCCAAGGCAAGGTGCTAACAAGGCAAAGATGAAGATGGTCCCTCTCCTTAAGGTTCTATCATTTAGTGGAGGAGACCCATGTGCATTTAGACTAGAATGTAGTTTTGTGTGTGAATTTTGCCTCTTTCAGTGGAATGAGTGCTCTTGGGGGCAGAGCCTGTACATTCTCCAGTTTTCTTTCGAACAGTCAAAGGGATGCATTGTGATGGGGAATCAGTAAGACACATTGTTATGAATTGATTGAGACTCTTTTTTGGTCTCCATGTTGCCCCGGGTGAGTCGAGTGATTGGGTAGAGAGAAAGGTAGGAGGCTCTCCTGGATCCCTAGAGTATATATCTTTGAGATGCTTCATGAATTTCTTGGGAGTCCACATATCTGAGATGTGGAGAATGTCTCCCTGGGAGACAGTAGTTGTGATGGTTAATCTTTCAACTTACTGGGCTAAGGGATTGCCCAGATAACTAGTGAAATGTTATTTCTGAGTCTTATCTGTGAGGATGTTTGCAGAAGAGATTAGCATTTGAATCAGCTGACTGAGTGAAGAAGACCCTCCCTTACCATTGCATCCATTCAATGCACTGGGGGTGTGAATGGGAAAAAAAAGGTGGAACATGGGCATTTCGCTGTTTCATCTTCAGCTGGGACATCTGTCTTCTCTTACTTTCAGATATCAGAGCTCCTGGTTCTCTGGCCTTCGGATTCTGAGAGTTACACCAGTGGCCCCTCTTCCATTTCCTTTGCCCCTCCCCCCTTTTCAGACCATTGACCTTGAATTATTTCACTGGGTTTCTTGGTTCTCCAGCATGCAGACAGCCCATGATGGCATATCTCAGTTTCCACAATCACATCAATCAATTCCCATAAAACTCCTCTTATAGATCCATATGTATCCTATTGGGTCTATTTCTCTGGAGAGCTTGAACACAATAGTTGCCTACAGTGTCCTAACCCAGTCGACAAAAATGCAGGATTTATAGCCAAGAACGTGCAGACATCCTGTCTACCTGATTGACTTTCTCCACAATCTTAGATCTATCCTTACTGCATGCCTTAACTTCTTTCCCGTCTGCCAAATGGGAATACCAAATCCTTATTAGTTCTTAAGAGTATGTAGAAGGAAGTATTGAATACTAGTTATTATTAATATACTACAAACTTCTTGGTGACAGTAGCTGCATAAATATAGATCTTGCTTGTTTTAAGCAAGTGATGCTAAACAAAACCAAGAAATATTAAATTATGAATTACAGAAGAGATAAATTATGGAGGTAGTTATTATTTAAATTGCAGAAATATTTCTCATTTTCAGCCCAGGGTTCCTTTACAAAGCAATCTGTCTTGTGCTTTTAAAGAAGTAATTCAATTTACAAAAATTTGATTTGCATGCAACTTTTTAGAAACATTTATCATGTAAAGTGAGACATCATCTGACTAAATTAGAGAATTTACCAATATGTTTTGGCTTAGGATGAATATCACTTCCTCCAAGGTTGTGAATATTGGCAAATTGAATATCGCATCTCCCCTTCTCAGGCAGAGACTATCCAAGTCCAGTTTTGAAGCATCTGGTCTGAGAATTAGTAGTCATGGTGGGAATACTTGTATTTATGCTCTAGCTTTGTCAATAAATTACTCATATCTCAGGGAGGAGAACCTCACGAGGTCTCAGTTTTCTCATCTGGAAAATGAGATGGTTAGAGTTGATGGTCCCTGCTAGCTTCAGGGTTCATTGATAGCGTTCATTGCCAAAAGAACTGATCTGAAATCACAGAGAACAAGAGCTGGCATACTGTCAATGAGTAATAAATACTTAATCAATTGATAAAGTTTTGATCTTCAATTCTTTCTGAGCTGATCCTGAAAATTCTAAAGTTTAAGATAAAATCAGTTCAGAAAACCCTATTCCTTAACCTTCACTGACTTGACTTCTGCTTAGGGGCTTTCTGCATCTTTAAGCCTGGTGAGAGAAAGATATCAGCTCTGTAGAAGCACTGGGATTCACATTTCAAGTTATGAGATGGCAGTCGATGGCTGCAAGTACATAGAGACACAGAGATGCAGCGGTCCCCTCTTCTCGCCTTTTGCAGTTTCCCCGCACAGCCTGGCACCTGCGTTGGCATTTGCTGTCTGAGTCTGGCTACTGACCAGAGTCCCACCCTCACAGAGACCTCAGGTATCTGGGCCTCCCTCCCCAGCTGTGAATCATCAGAGGTGCTGAGTCTTCTCCCACTTTGAGTTACTGGCAGAGGTGTTGTTTCTTCCTAAAAGAGGAGGGAGAGAGTTGCTAAGGAACACATTAACACGCTGACGACGCAACAATCTCCGAGAGCTTGGGCCTCCAACGTTTGACTCTAATCAGGAAATCATTTTTAGAAGGATTTGTCGGTGTAAGAAAACAAGCTCCCGAACTAAATTAGGATCTGGATTATTTTTTCCTCCTCTCCCAATCTGCCTCACACGGCAGATTGGTGAGCCCTCGTGGTTCTGCGCATGGCGAATTTGTTTCTGTTGCGCATTTTAATTCAGAGCTCCGGAAGGTGAAGGTGTCTGTGTTTCTAAGGACTGCCGTTTTTTGGAGCAGCTCCCTTGGAGGTGTGGGGCTTGCCTCTCCTTTCCTCAAACCAGTTGGCTTTCTTGGCAAGGCGGCCCAGGTTTCAGGATTCTTTAATCTGATTGTCTTTTTCTTTTTTTTCCCCCTGCCAGTAATGAATGCACTTCGTGTCTCTGGGAAATTAAGGTAATCCATTATACTGTTGTCTTCCTATCTCTGCAGCACGGATAATAGTATTTAACCCACCTTTGCAATATACTGAGTGGCCTGTCAGGGTCTCTTCTTTAGAAGGACAACTTGAAAACATTTTAATAAATGCTCCTTAACTATATGCTTTAAAAATACATGGGGCCAAATGGCAAACAACTCAGTAATAACTAGTTCAGCAATGCAGACTGGCCATTCATCACTCTCTCTGCAATTTCCTCTTTTCTCCTCTTTCTCTTTCCACATCCTTCCATTTCTCCAGGGACACCTTGTTTCTCTTTGGGGTTAGAATCTGGGGAGAACCTAGAGGTTTGGTAGTTATGGTCCCTGCTGCCCGTGAAAATCCAACTGCTTCTTCAGTTGGGAAAGCTGTTGACTTTCATGCTCTGTGAGGCTCCCAGTGAACTCTGTGCTGAAGGACAGAAGTGGGTGCCCCGCTTGGTGATGTCGCAGAAAGATTGGGTATACCTGGATGCAGGTCCTCTGTTACGTGCCTGTGGTTTCATTTCCAGTGCAGGTAATGACCTAATCTAATAACACTTGTCATATTGTGTGTGTCAAGCAGACATTCCATGGGCTGGAGAGGTGCCCATCAGACTGCAGTGTGAGCCTGTTTTAGGGATCAGAAGAAAACAGTAAGGACTGAGTCTTTATGTATTGGCAGGGCTGGCCTCTTGAAGGGACATGACAGTTAGTTGTCCCAGAGGGGAGAAGACTCTTGAGAGTCCCTTGGACTGCAAGGAGATCCAACCAGTCAATCCTAAAGGAGATCAGTCCTGAATATTCATTGGAAGGACTGATGCTGAAACTGAAGCTCCAATCCTTTGGCCACCTGATGCAAACAGCTGACTCATTAGAAAAGACCCTGATGCTGGGAAAGATTGAAGGTGAGAGGAGAAGGGGATGACAGAGGATGAGATGATTGGATAGCATCACCGATGCAATGGTCATGAGTTTGAGTAGGCTCCGGGAGTTGGTGATGGCCAGGGAAGCCTGGCGTGCTGCAGTCCATAGGGTCGCAAAGAGTCGGACACGACTGAGCGGTT
Source organism: Budorcas taxicolor (assembly GCF_023091745.1). NCBI lineage: Eukaryota > Metazoa > Chordata > Mammalia > Artiodactyla > Bovidae > Budorcas > Budorcas taxicolor. The sequence goes on from NC_068920.1 coordinate 135,292,471, forward strand.
GAACTGAACTGATGTGCACTCAAGAGTACCCAATGTTCAACCGTTAGAGTTTATTCCTTTGCGGTTCAGGGCTCTGTGGAAATTTTCAGAAACATGATGGTGTTGGCTTGAGAAGACTATTCCTCCCGTGTCTCTGTGGATCCTGCCTGCTCCTCTTGATTGAAGAGATCTGTGTTGATAAACACCCCAATCCTCCTGAGCCAGAGACTTCCTGGATAAAAAGACCTTATCTATAAGAAGACTCCAGGACCAAATGGGCATCTGGGTTAATCTTAGTGTCCTGGTTTCTCCACCTCGTAAGAGACATGGTTTAGATGAGTTGGCAAAAGATGGGTTTAGATGAATTCTCTATGAAAAAGTGTGTAATGTAGGAGCCACATGGGCAAGATCACCCAACAGATCAAGCCTAACCTTCGCAGGAAACACAATGCTTGTTTTCTTGGGCTCTGAGTTCCCGGAATACATGCTCCAGAGAATCCATGAGCCACTAAATTCTATTACTGAGCTACCCATCTGGTCAATGAGGACTTCCCTCATCTGCGTGGTGAGATTAGGAGACTATTGTCTCTCAGTTGTGGAGTGTGTGTGTGTGTGTGTGTGTGTGTGTGTGTGTGTATTTAAGCAACAGAAACCCTGCTCCCCCACCCTCACCAAATGTTATTGGGTTGGCCAAAAAGTTCATTCAGTTTAGCTTATGAATGATCCTGAAAGAACTTTTTGGCCAACCTAATATCCTATATAGAATCCCCAAATATTAAGCAGATACAAGTGGGCATGGATGTGAGGGAGTAGATTTCTCCTTGTCTGTACATCTCCCATGTGGAGCCCTCTCCTCCATGGCTTTCAGATACTTCTTTGGAATTCCAGGGCTAAATCACCAAGCATGTTGACAGAAGAGGTCCCTGAAGTTCCAGAGAAGTTGCAGTTTGCACCAGGCACATAGGAAATGTCCAGGAAATACATCAGATTCATTAAAATTCTAGCTGAGAGATGGAAGAGTTAAACTAAAGCAGCCAGAGAGGCGCTGTGGTCGTGAGATTCTGCCCTCCATGGACAGCAAGAGGACTTTCTCTGTCCCTTCAATTTTTCCTGCTTTTCGGAGCCCCTTGCTTCCTTCTGGGTCCTCACTGCTAATTACACAGTGACTGGGGTTGGGATGAGCCCACAGGAAGGGGTGTTCCTTCTGTGCTAGTGCAGGAATGGATGTGGCATCCATCTATCTGCAATTCTAAGCTCAATGTGTTCCCCTTAAATTTTTAGAAAAACCAAAGGTACTTTGCAAGTGCAATAGAGCTTCCAATTAGGCGTTTAAGCTCCCCATTTCTATTTCCCTAATGACTTGACTTGCTCTCTTGCTTTATGAAATGAAAATAGCTTTATTTGGGCATGAGGATGCAGCTGACTGCATGCTTAATATGCTTTTTGCAACCAGCTCCTGCCTGTGTCTGGCATGTGCAATGGGCAGAATAATACATTTACATGCTTATTTCTCCTAAGTATACTGCACCATTTGTTCCAGTCCTGTACCTGTGTTAACCGAAGGTGATACAGTCTGGAAGGCTGGTGTTTACTCCTCCAGAAGGAAAGGTGTCCTTGAAGGGCAGACACTGGCCCCAGGGCTCTGTGTGTGTGGGAGGGGATGGATAGATTGACTTATCAAGTGTTGAGAGGTGGAAAGCAGAGAGGGGCCTGGTGTAAATCCTGTAAAAGAGTTGGATCAGAGATAGGGAGGACAAAGAAAAAGCCCTGGAATGACATCAGCTAACTTGTGAGAAGGAAATAGCAAGAATGAAGAATCCAGTTCTGCGAAGGTATAGGGTTAAGGGCTAAATAATTCTTTCTTCACTGGGGAAATAGAACTGAAAATAAAATATATATCCACTTCCAAATTTATCTGACTACTGGGCAGAGTTAGATCCCCCCCAGGTTCTAGAAAGCCAAAGGTCATCTTGTCTTTGGCTTTCTGGGTTTCAGCAAACATTGAATCAACTACGGCCCTGGGTGTTGTTCAGGTATCTGCGCGGCACTTTGGAAAACCACTTCAGAAGATGTCGGGGTTCTCCTCTCTGCCCAAGTCTCGCCCTTCCTTCGAGATTTCCCCAAGCACAGAAGGCTTCTGAGGCCATTCTGGCTTGTGCTCTGTGTTCCTGTTATTGTTCTCAACCTGTATGGAGGCTCCGTGCACTCAGGGTCTTGGGCTCTTCTTCCCTGGCCCCCAAGGTGAACAGCTGGGCATAGCCCATTGTTCTCAGAAGGCTTGTCTATTTACAGGCAGGAAGTGAAAGTGTGATTTAGGGAAAGCCAGAGCTAGTACAGCCCTTTTTGGTCATTCATCTGGTAGCAGCAAGCTGAGAATGCCCTGATGCGACTTCCTGGGAGCCAGCAAACTTTTCACATGACTTTTTTTTTTTTTTTTTTTGATGTGGACCAATTTTAAAGTCTTTCCTGAATTTGCTACAATATTGCTTCTGTTTTATGTTTTGGTTTTTTGGCCATAAGGCAGGTGGGATCAAACCCACATCCCCCTGCATTAGGTGAAGTCTTCATCACTGGACTGCCAGAAAAGTCCCTTCAGATGGCTTTTTAAATGCAGAGCCCTCCATGGAGAAGACCACAGCAAGGCTCTGCCCTATGGGGTGCTCTGTTGAGTGGAGAGTCATCTGTCTCAGTGTAGCCTGTGGCTTCACTTGGCTTTCTTGTCTAAGGTGCCCTTGATTAGACCTGAGATTATAGAGGTACCTGGCCATTGCCATGAGGCAGCCATGGCTAGAAAATAGACAAAGGGAAGGCGATCTCACATGGCTTCTTCTTATTTCAGGGAACACTCTGGGCCTGCCTCAAAGCACATCTCCTGCTCAGCAGTGTTGGCTGGCCTGCTGATGGGAAGGCCTGCTTTCCAAGTCTGAAGGAGACCCTGAGGTCATTGCGTCCATTCCCCTGCCTTCAGGCAGGATTAGAGATAAGCTGCCCTGCCAGAGGATAATCTCTTCTACTTGTAAAAGCTTCCAGAGCAGGCCCCAGTCTCTCCCCAGACCATTCATTGCAACTTTTAACAACCTTCACCATCAGGAAATTCTCCCCCTTAGCTATCCTAAATCCCTTATGCTGGGGATTAAGTTTCTCTCCTTATTCTATCCTCAGTAGCCACTGCCAAGACTCAGCCTGCACTGCCTAAGAACTCTTCTGATACCCGAAGATTGTATTAAATCCCGCCTGCCTGTCTTCCCCCAATGAATAATCCCAGCTTCTTTTCCTCCCAGGCCCTGCTGCCCGGTCTGCTTATCACCTCTGAGGCTGCCCTCTGATCCCTTGCTAAGTGCCAGGCTCCCTGGAGAAGAGCCCAGATCCAGGACTTGGAGTCCAGTAAGTTCTGACCCATCTTACTTCCAATGAACGTCTTCCTTGAACGTGTGGCATGAATGTTACCTTCCTGTTCATGTACCCCAGTGGGGCTTGCATGCTGGTGATGGTCTCACTCAAGGGCTTATGGTCACCTTTCAGCATACTATTGTACCAGATCATTTTTCTCTTCTCCCTTGGATGTTAAGGGCAAACTATATCACACCTGGGCTTCCCCAGTAGCTTAGCAGTAAAGAATCTGCCTGCAGAGTATACGGGTTCAATCTCTGAGTCAGGAAGATCCCCTGGAGGAGGGCATGGCAACCCACTCCAGCCAGCATTCTTGCCTGGAGGATCCCCATGGAAAGGAGAGTCTTGTGGGCTACTGTCCACAGGGTCACAAAGAGTCGGACACGACTAAAGCGACAGCATTCACACATGCATATCATGTTCAACATGGGCATCACTGCATCATTTGACTTGCACCAAAACTGACCACTACTGGAAGCAAGGAGAAAGGAGAATGCAGACGATTCTCAGTGCCTGTGGCTTTTCTGGTGGATCAGACAGAAACAAGTAGCCTGTATCTGCAGAGACGTCTGTTGGTTGCATGCGGGTCCTCATACCAGTCTGATGATGACCGGCTCTCTCGGTCTGGTTGCTTTCCTTCCTATCCTTTTCTGTGTTCTCCCTGACCTCTGTCACCTTTTCACAGATGCCAGGGCCTCCCACTGTGTTCCTGGGGCCTGATCTCCCCCACCCCCGCACACAGCATGCTTCACCCTACAACTGCCCCTCCCCAGGCCATCTCCTATTTCCTGTTCACAGCAGGTCTCAAAGCTATGGTTTTTTCAGTACTCATGTATGGATGTGAGAGTTGGACTATAAAGAAAGCTGAGCGCAGAAGAATTGATGCTTTTGAACTATGGTGTTGGAGAAAACTCTTAAGAGTCCCTTGGACTTCAAGGAGATCCCAAAGGAGATCAGTCCTGGGTGTTCGTTGGAAGGACTGATTCTGAAGCTGAAACTTGAATCCTTTGGCCACCTGATGTGAAGAACTGACTCATTTGAAAAGACCCCAATGCTGGGAAAGATTGAAGGTGGGAGGAGAAGGGGACAACAGAGGATGAGATGGTTGGATGGCATCACCAACTCAATGAACATGAGTTTCAGTAAGCTCCAGGAGTTGATGAACAGGGAAGCCTGGCGTGCTGCAGTCCATGGGGTCGCAGAGTCAGACACGATTGAGCGACTGAACTGAAAGTGGTCCTAGGGGTCTGCACAGCCTAAACACGCTCCCTCTGCACTGGGTGGAAACAAAGGTGGGTGAGATGGCCACCTTCCTCAAGGAGAGTGAAGGGGAGACAAGGACCTGAGACACAGGTGTGGTGAATTGCAAACAGCACGCAGGACTTGACCTCCTGTGTATCCACAATAGGAGAGAAGGGGTCAAAGACAACCCTCAAAAAATGGTCTAATGAAGTAGGAAGGTACTCAGTGCACAGGACATCAGGCTGGGGCAGGGAAGGCTTCCTGGGGGAGAAGGGGGTTGGAGGTGAGCTGGGTGAGGAACAGGCCAAAAGTAGAGGCAAATAGGAAGCACTCAATTGGCTCCTGACTTCTGCTTTGCTCCCCGGCACCCCAGTTCTTTCAGTTCTTTGCATCTCTAGTTTCCAAGAGGGCTTCTCTGGTGGCACAGATAGTTAAGAATTTGCCTGCAGTATAAGAGACCTGGGTTCAATCCCTGAGTCGGGAAGATCCCTCTGAGAAGGGAACAGCTACTCACTCCAATATTCTTACCTGGAGAATCCCATGGACAGAGGGGCCTGATGGGCTACAGTCCATGGGGTCACAAAGAGTCGAACATGACTGAGTGACTAACACTAGTTTCCAGGAGAGAGAATCCTCTTCCTTTCAGTCCATTAGTAAATGAAAAACAAATTAATGAGCATCTATTATATACAGTGGCATATTAGTGGCCGTGACTTTGTTCAAGGGTGTGGGATTCTGATTTACTTGTCCCTGGGCTGGAGGGACAGGACCAGGGTGGTCAGGACTCCTGGGCCCTGGGCACCTCTAAGTTCTGAGCAATGCTGTTGCTTTTCCATATTGTGCTGTGCAGTGTTTTCACTGTCTTCATTGTTCTCTGTGTGGTTGGAAGACCTGTCCTAGGCCATAGGGTGCAGAGATAAAGCAGGCAAGGTCCTGCTCAAGTGAGGCAGGGTAGGCAGGATTCTAAGTTCCCAAATTCCTGCGCCCTGGTGTGCCTGCCCTGTGGAATACCCTCCCCTGGAGTGTGGATGTGGACCATGAATGTGATGGGGCTGTCATTCCCTGGACTAGGTTATGTTACAGGCGGAGTTGATGGTCACCTGACTCAGTCAGTGAGCTCTTCATGGGGACTGGGCTTTTCCTGATGGGAGAGATTTGTAGCATGAGGGGGTTTCAATGTGAGGAAGACTGTTTCTGACTTTGAAGTTGGAGGGGCCCAAGGCAAGGAATGTGGGCAGCCTTCGGGAGCTCAGGGCTTGGTTTGTGGCCAGCAAGGAAATGGAACCTGTAAGCCTACAACTGAAAGACCTGAATCCTGACACAACCACACAAGCCCGGAAAAGGACCCCAAGCTCTCGATGAGAACACAGCCTGGCAGACACCTCCATTTTAGCCTTGGGAGACCCTGGGCAGAGAACTCAGTCCATCTGTGCCTAGACTTTAGACCCACAGGGCTGTGAGCTAATACATGGTGTGGGGGCGGGGGGGGGGGGGAATGATTGAAAAGCTTTTAAGACTATGGTAATTTGTAGGTTTGTCATATATAGCTTTTATAATGTTGAGGTATGTTCCTTCTATTCCTGCTTTCTGGAGAGGTTTTTTGTTTTTTGTTTTTATCATAAATGGATGTTGAATTTTGTCAAAGGCTTTCTCTGCATCTGTTGAGATAATGGCTGTGATCCAAAAGTCTACAAGCAATAAATGCTGGAGAGGGTGTGGAGAAAAGGGAACCCTCTTACACTGTTGGTGGAAATGCAAACTAGTACAGCCACTATGGAGAACAGTGTGGAGATTCCTTAAAAAACTGGAAATAGAACTGCCTTATGACCCAGCAATCCCACGGCATACACACTGAGGAAACCAGAATTGAAAGGGACACGTGTACCCCAATGTTCATCGAAGCACTGTTTATAATAGCCAGGACATAGAAGCAACCTAGATGTCCATCAGCAGATGAATGGATAAGAAAGCTGTGGTACATATACACAATGGAGTATTACTCAGCCATTAAAAAGAATACATTTGAATCAGTTCTAATGAGGTGGATGAAACTGGAGCCGATTATACAGAGTGAAGTAAGCCAGAAAGAAAAACACCAATACAGTATACTAATGCATATATATGGAATTTAGAAAGATGGTAACGATAACCCTATATGTGAGACAGCAAAAGAGACACAGATGTATAGAACAGACTTTTGGACTCTGTGGGAGGGGGAGAGGGTGGGATGATTTGGGAGAATGGCATTGAAACATGTATAATATCATATATGAAATGAATCACCAGTCTAGGTTTGATGCAGGATAAAGGATGCTTGGGGCTGGTGCACTGGGATGACCCAGAGGGATGGTACAGGGAGGGAAGAGGGAGGCGGGTTCAGGATGGGGAACACGTGTATACCTGTGGCGGATTCATGTTGATGTATGGCAAAACCAATACAATATTGTAAAGTAATTAGCCTCCAGTTAAAATAAATAAATTTAAATTAAAAAAAAAGACTGGTAATTTGTAGAAGACGAATATGCATCAGTAGAAGCAGCAGTACAAGATGAATAGATCGGGGAATGCAGAAAAATGTGTCCAGGAAAATATTCAAATAGTGGTAACTGTTGTCCTATGACAAACCTAGATAGCATATTAAAAAGCAGAGGCATCGCTTCACTGACAAAGGTCCTGTATAGTCAGTTCAGTTCAATCACTTAGTTGTGTCTGACTCTTTGCGACCCCATGGACTGCAGCATGCCAGGCTCCCCTGGCCATCACCAACTCCCAGAGCTTATTCAAACTCATGTCCATTGAGTTGGTGGTTGATGCCATCCAACCATCTCATCCTCTGTCATCCCCTTCTCCTCCCACCTTCAATCTTTCCCAGCATCAGGGTCTTTTCAAATGAGTCAGTTCTTCGCATCAGTTTATGCATCTTTGCTCTGTCTAGTCAAAGCTATGGTTTTTCCAGTAGTCATGTATGGATGTGAGAGTTGGACCATAAAGAAGGCTGATCACCAAGGAATTGATGCTTTAGAACTGTGGTGTTGGAAAAGACTCTTGAGAGTCTCTTGGACTGCAGCAAGATCAAACCAGTCAATCCCAAAGGAAATCAATCCTGAATAATCATTGGAAGGACTGATGCTGAAGCTGAGGCTCCAATACTTTGGCCACCTGATGCAAAGGGCCGACTCATTGGAACTCTGGGAAAGATTGAAGGCACAAGGAGAAGGGAGTGGCAGAGGATGAGATGGTTGGATGGCATCGCCAACTCAATGAACATGAATTTAAGCAAACTCCAGTAGGCAGTGGAGGACAGAGGAGCTTGGCATGCTGCACTCCATGGGGTCTCAAAGAGTCCGACACAACTTAGCGACTAAACAATAGCAAAGATTGTGCAGAAGAATAACCCCTACATGTGTAACGGAGAGGGGACCCTGTCGTTACTTCGGGAGGGGGAGTCAAGGGACCATCTGTTCGCTGAGATGGTATTTAAGGTGAATGTCATCGAGGACCCAGTTTGCTGGAGATCAGGGGCCTGAGCAGTTCAGGAGGAGGGAACAGCTAGGTAAAGGCCCTGTGGCTTCAATAAGCCTGGTGTTTTCAGGTGCAGCAAAAAGCAGGTTCTTGTGGCTGGATGCAGTCTACAGGGAGAGATACCAAATCATGCAGGGCTTTCCGTGGCTGAACATGGAATTTGGATTTTATTTTCAACATGAGGGAAGCCAAGGAGAACTTTAAGCAGTGAGTGACACACCTGCAGTCTGATTTAATGTTTATAAAAGCTCACTCCAGATCCTGGCTGGAGCTTGGATTTCCCTGGAAGCCGGGGTGGGTGTGTTGGTTTAGGGAGGTTGTAAGCAGGACTCTGCATCGTCCTGGCGAGCACGCTGGGACCTGGGGCCAGGAGTGCACAGGAGATACGAGAGGTGTCGATTGGGCCTTTTCTCTTTCCTTTTCCCAACTTCCTTCCTTCTCATTTTCTGTTTTTTTTTTTTTTTTTTTTTGCTTAAACCCGTTCCTGTTCTTTTTCCTTCTCTCCTGATAAATTTGCCCACACTTCTCTAGCTCTGGCCCCACGGGACCAGAATGGAAGGCCCATTCATCCTCCTGCTGGGGACCAAGCACATGGAATGCGTGTCTGGAATCTGGGTAAACAGAAGGCAGAGGAGTGGAAACAGTCCCCAGGGCCTACCTCGTCAGCCTGGAACAGTCCCTGCTCTAAGACTGGTGTCTGTGTTCGTCACCCCAGGCGAGGCCAGTACCTGGGGGAGAGTCCTGGTCCTGCATTGCTGACAGTTAGCATGTTGTACCCAGTTCATCCTTCTCTTAGAGGCACCTGAGTGTGGAAATCATACTTTCTGTCTCTGTGCCCCTGGCGTCCACCCCATTCCGCCTGTACATGGTGGGTACTTAGTGAAGGCTTGGTGACAGGTGATGGGAATTTGGTTCTCAAACTAGTGTTGATGGAACTGTCTCTAGACAGAAACTACCACGTGTCATTGTGGTCATTCATTTATCCCATCATTTATCCCATACACATTTATTAAGTGACTACTGTATGCCCTGCCTGGGACTAGGGGCTGTGGATACTGTATCAAACAGACTGAGGGTAACTTTTATGTAAGGAACTTATTATTAAAGGGGAGATAGTTTTTTTTTTTTTTTAAGTATAAAAATAGTGAATTAAAAACAAAATGGAGGTAAGTGCTATGAAGGAAATAAACAAGAAAACTAAATGCTTCAGCCTGGAGACTCCCAGAAGGACTAAGTCCAGGTTCTGAAGGTATAATTTAATGAACGAACAAATGCACAAATCAATAATTTCCCTGCCCCTGGATTTGCTATATTCTGCTCAATATCTCTTCTCTGAGTCTGTTTCTTCTGGGAGGAGATCTGTAAAGGAGGGCAGATATTCAGGAAAAGGCTTAAAGGGAGAGTGGCAAGCTCCAGTCTGCCTCTTAGAGCGGTGGCTGCAGTAGGTGGGGTAGGTGGGCCATGTGAAGGACAGAGGCTCTTCCATTGTCAGAGGGCGTGATAGGAGGGGGTCAATTAGGAAATAGGGAAAGGAGATGGACTTAGGGGACATGGAGATAGGTCATGAAAGATTACTGGTTAAGGGAGAAGGAGGTTAAAGGCCAAGGTTCAGGACCACATACAGGTCTCTAGTTTGGACAATGGTTTGTTCAACTGACGGGCTTTATTGAAATGAGACATTAGTGATAAGGAGCAAGAGAAGGGGCGGTGGGGTGGGGAGGTGAGCTCTGAGAAGTTTAGACATGCTTTGTTCGAGGCTCTTGTCTGCTAGGAACTTGTCACACCTGTGGCCAACCAGGCAGGAGAGCTGGGCTGGACACGTGGGTGTGGAGTTATCATTTGTCACCCAGACACTAGAAGCTGGGAAGTGAAGGAACCCAGGGAAGAGCAGGGCTTCAAGTAGGAAAGGAGCTGGCAATGGAAGAAGTTGCATATTCAGGAGAAGGTTTAACTCAGGGAACTGTGTCTTGGCTGGTAAGGCGGGAAGGGGTGGGCCTGGAGCGCAGGTGATGCTGTGGTGGGAGGGCCTGGCTGCCACCCAGGGGCCCCCACTAGGTGTGCAGATGTGGAGGGAAAGGGAGGCATGTATCTGATGCTTCTATTTTCACTGCAGGTAGGAGGGGAGGTAATCTGTTGCTTATGACTCTTCCCATTTTTTTTTTTTAAGAAGTGCAACTGCAGCTCAGTAAATGCTCATGGGAAAGGGCTGCAGAACGAGAGGGGTTGAAGTTCTGGGGAAGAAGAGGAAGCAGTGGATTGGGGGTATGTGAGGAGCCGGATTCCTCTTCTAACCTTTCAGGAAGAAAGGGCGGGTAGAGAAGCAGGTGTGTGTGTGTGTGCATTGTGTGTTGTGTGTCTGCTATATGTGCATTGTGTGTTGTTTTGTGTTGTCTGTGTTGTGTGTGTGTGGAAACCAGAGGTTCCGCACTTCACACATTGCTGCCTCTGCATTACCTGTGAAGTCGAAGGCAAGCTCGTGTGAGAAGGAGGAAGGTGGGAAACAGGTGAGTGAGTGGGGGTTGCTTGAAGGAGCCCCGAGGAGAGGGAAGGGGCGAGCTGGCCAGGAGCCTCTCCGGTGGCCTTGGGGAGTCTCTGTGCACAGGCCACAGCACCAAGGGGACACCTCCAGACCACACCACGTGGCTAGCTTGGGCCTGTAATTTGAAATTTTTCCAAATCTAAAACTGAGCAGGCTGGGCAGATCAGAGCTGTCTCCTCCAAGGCACCTGCCTCCTTCTCAGCCTCCCAGAAGGGAGGGAGGGAGGAGAGGTGGCCGTGGCAGAGGGCAGCCTGAGTTACAGCTTTCCTGGGTGAAAGGTTGGGAGGAGCCCACCCGGGAGTTTTTAAGATAAGCAAACCTTTCTGTCTCCATTTCTGTATTGCCTACCTCACCACCTGCCCCTGCCTCCTCCCCAAGTCTGTTCCATAAATAATTAATGACTGTGACAGCGGGTTCTGTTCCCATAACTGAAGACACCTTTTGGCAGCTCTGAAACTTTGCAAGCTGAACTGCTCACCTTGTGTCTAAAACTGTGGCTCCAGACAGTTTACTGCTGAGCGTCTTTGTGTTGTGATGAGCGCCATTAATGTCACAGCCATAAGCCCAAACTGGCTGCTGAAGTCAGAGTCTGGTGATACGAAGTTCTGGGAACCAGTGATGTGGGGCGGGGAGTCAGGTGGGAGGAATTTAAAGTCCTGTTAGGGGCCAGATTCAATTCAAAATACTCTATCGTGTGTTATAGAAATACAGTGTCTAAGGTTACATACCTCGAAGCAGAGCCTGTAATGGGGATTCTTGAGAAAGTGGTTTATGGATGAAAGGCTCTGAAGGTCAGGGACTGAGAGAAGGATGGAGCAGGGATAGAGGCCAAAGAAGGATTTGGTCTCAGGTGTGCATACAATGACCTCTGTAGGGTTCACTGAACCCCAGTGTTGGACTTGTCTTGCCTGCCCTTTCCCAGGCAGTGGCAGGGGGCACCGGCTCTGATTCCTTGTGATTTTCCCACTTAGACCAAAGTAAGTCTGAGAAGTCGCCAGACTGTGTAATGCTAAGTCGCTCAGTTGTGTCGGACTCTTTGCGACCCCTTGGACTGTAGACCTGCCAGGCTCCTCTGTCCATGGGATGCTCCAGGCAAGAATATTGGAGTGGGTTGTCACCAGTGGTTCTGTTACTATGTCCATTTACTTTACTTCGTATACTGAAGTCATTCATTTATTCATTCATTTACTCATTCATTCAACAAATATATACTGCAGCTCTTCCCTCTACTCTTGTATTGTTGACTGTCTCAGGACATATTTTGTTCTAAATGCTGCACTAGTCACTGAGAGCCAAAGAATTTTGTGCTCTCGGATGTGCCAAGAAACCTCTCTTTTGTCTTTGAGTTTCTGTTGGCTGTAAGCTCATCAGTGTATTCTCAGCAACTGTACCCCATCTAAATAAGTTTAAATGTCACAATGGGGTGGAAAAGGAAGAGAAAAGAAGAGCATTGCCACCTCAGGAGGAGGGAGAAAGGAGGCCAGGGTGAAGAGGGGAGAAGCCAGGGCCCTGGGTTGGCTTCTGAGTCCTTCCAGCTGTCACTCATGGACCACCCTCAGGATGGAAGTAGATAAAGAAGAGACAGGCTTTGTGGAAGGATCCCACCAGCCTCCCATGAATGATGGAGAGTTCAGGTGCCAGTCCAAGGCCACCCTGGGAGCTTGTTGCTATGGAAGTGCTTTCTCAATGCAGGGTGGCTGAGGCTTTATGAACCTATCAGTGCACTTTTTCTGATGTCATAGAGAGGCTGTCCGTTTGTCACACACTTCCCCATGTGGTCCTGGAACCCCAGTCTGTAAAATCAAAGCTTCTGATCACTTAATCCCAAAGGCCCTTTCCAGAGCAGAGAGCCTCTATCTCAATGATTCCTGGTGCAAATGGTGAAAAACAATTAATCCAGGCTGAGGGGATGTGTCTACTGGCACGTCAACTTGGATGGAAGGACAATGGCATGCTGCTCGGCTTTTGGAGGCATTGAAATGAGATTAAGGGGACCCATCACTGTGTTGGAATCAAGACTTACTAAACTTGAAAGGCTGAATAAATGGACCAAAACCCAAAAGATAAAGTGCCGCATTTTTGAAATTAAAAACTAGCACTTGTACAAATACAGATGAGAGAAACCTAGTCAATGAACAGTTCAAGTGAAAATACTTCAGAGTTTTAGTTCAGGATATATTTATGAGTTCAATAAATATTAATTGGATACCAGGCACTGATCCAGGAGCTGGGGACACAGCAGCGAACAAGATGACATCATCCTCATATGGCTTACATTCTGGTATTAAAACGTAATGCACAATACACAATATGCGGTACAAATAAGTAGGTTATATGATACAGGCTGGCAAAGGATGGTGAGAGGAAAGGAGAAAGCTGAGCAATGGGAAATAGAATGATGGGGTTCTGTTCCAAATGAGGGGCAAGGAAGACTTCTACAAGGAGGTAACACTTGGCCTGTTAGCTGTTTGACACGGTTGCTAAAAAGCTACTGAAACCCCTGGTTCTATGACTAATTATTCCCACTAATTAGTGTGACCTGCTTGGATACCTCAGCCTACTTATGATCCCATGACTTCCTCCAGCTGCAGCATCAGCCCTGAAGGTCAGTTCAGGGTTTTCAGAAAATCACCAAGCCAGCTTGCCTGATCTTGGCTTCTTTTTGGTTAATCTGGATCATCTGGGCTCTTGTGAACCATCACCCATGGCAGGCCATCCTACCACCGACCATTTCCAATGCTGCCATCCAGGATTTGTGATTAATGTTGCAGACACTTGGGACAAACTGGACTCCCCTGCCCCGTCTTGCCTGAATGTGGGGCCACCCTCGGTGCCCAGATAACTGGCAACCCTGATTTATTCACCCTGAGCTCTCCCAGTCCCTTCACCCTTTCAAAGTGCTCTATTGGCACTAGCTCCAGAAAAACATTCAAAGGGAACATTTTCTGTTTTATTGATGTTCATCTTCCTGAGTTTGCATCTCGTGTGGCATCAATGCTAATTTTTCTAGGTGGGGGAAAAAAGTTTTCTTCCAAACTTCTTGCAATTTTATTAATAATGTAGCAAGTAAGGCCACGTATTCTGTTGGCTTAGCTGGTCCCAGAGAGGCCACCCAAGCCTCCGAGCACCCTTATTCTCCCTCCCGCCGACTCAGCCTCTCTCTCAGGTGGGTTGCCGAGCCACCAAGAGCAGAGAGGGCAGGGGGAATTATGCATGAACAGAGAGATGAGAGACTGACCTTCTGTGTTTAAAGGTTAAAATGATTTCTTGGGAAATGGAACAAACTCACTAATCAGAAGCTGTTCTGAATTTTTCCTGCAAAAATTAGACTCTGTGAGTCTCTGCACAGGCTCTGTTTGGGAGAACATATACACACACATTTAACAGCTCAGTCAGGTTCAACTTAAATTTGTTGAATACACCTACTGTGTTCCTAGTCCTGGGATGGCTTAGGCTAATGGGGACATGAGGAAGAGAAAAAAAAAAAGCTTTAGTGATCTATAGGTCAAACAATAGGAACATGCAATGAGCCATCTTTCGGCTTCATGCCACTTAAACGGAATACAATAGTTATGCCAGGGATTTCGTGAAAAGCCAACAAGATCAGAGCCCATTGTGAAGTCTGCCCCACTTCCACAGCTTTGGTGCTGGTGGTGAGGCAACAACCTTCAGGATGAAGTTCACGGGCGCCAGGAGGTCTTAGCCAGAGGGCTGAACTGAAACCAGGGGAGTGGCTTGAAACATAAAAGATAAACATGAACTGAGTACATTGTCTGTGTCCAGCACTATGAGGGGCACTGAAGATAAATACAAGTCAGATGCTACTTAAATATAAATATAATTGCTATTATAAATATAATCCCAATGAAGGTGGAGAACTTTCTGTCTTGTCCTCCGCTCTATTTCCAGAACTAGAGCAGTGTCTGGTATTTAGTACAGGAGGTGTCTTTACCCCTTTGCTGGACACAGCCATAGTGGCTTTCATTACTGACACCACAGTGCTGTCGCTAGAGCCTGGATACTGCTGTCCCCACCCTTAGCAGGATGAATTCAGTGCTGTGCATCCTCCTTCATGCTTCTGGCTTCACACTCAGAATCTGGCTTGCATTCGTCTGACTGGGGAAGTTGAGGTGACCTCAGGCAACATGGACGGTAGCTGCAAGGGAAGCTGGGAACTGAGCATTTGGTTTGTGTTCTCTTCTCAAAAAACCAATGAGGTGAGGGATTTGTGAAACGTTGGGAGGGCATCCCAAGGTGTTAGGTGGTATAGAAGAAAGAAAGATGATGGTTACAATAAGATAGGTGGTCCTCATGTGCCAGGGATAAAATTATAGATATGATAAGAGCAGATAGATATTTGTATGTCTTGCTTTAAAGTCTGGACTCCTATCCATAGACAGTTGGGAGCCCCTAGTGAGTTTTAGGCAGGGGAGTGACAAAGTACAATTTGCATTTTAGATTGATAACCCTGAAGGCAGAGTGGGGAGGATGGTGGGAAAGATTAGGGCTGGAAGTAGGATGACTAGACTTAGAGAGGAGGGGATTTGGAGGGAGAGTGGAGAGGGAGGGGGAAGTGGAAGTGGCAGGAGAGAGAGAAAGAAACAATGAACCTGGGAGGGCAGGTTAGAAGAGGAGAGGAAATCTTGAGCACTGGCAGCTTCAGTCCTGAATGATGGGGGTATGGGGAAGGTCAGAGTTCTCCCACAGGCAAGAAGGCACAGCAGGAGGTCCTTGAGCCCCAGGCCAGCCTACCTACATCCTTGGTAGGGATCATCTCTCTCTTTCCCTCATCAGGTAGCAAAGGATTCAGCAAACTTTTTCCTTAAAGGGCCAGATAGTCATTATTTTCAGCATTGTGGGCCATGCAGTCTCTGCCTAGACTCTAGAACTGTGGCGCAAAGTAGCCGCAGACAGTCCATCCACAGAGGGGCAAGGCTGTGTGCCAATAAACTCTATTTACTAAAACTGTCCAGCCATAGTTTGCAGGCCCCTGAGCTCCCTGATTCCTACTCAGCCTGACCCTCTGTAAATGCTCTTATTGCCCTTTGTTCTTTTCCTTTAGAGCTCGCATCTCAGTTCTAATGAATCATTTGTCCAAAACGTGCTCAGCACTGACTCCAGTGCTGGGGTTATAGCAGGGGCTGTGCCCATCTTGTCTTTATGGCTCCCAGAGCTGACAGATATGTCACCCAGAATGCATCTCGTGCTCACAGGGTGCATTGTTCTCACTGCTTTGTATTCATCAGTTTGCTCAAACTGCCCAGGGATTGCCCAGTAAGTAGACACTCTTCTTATCCTCCTTGACAGATAAGGAAACTGAGACTCAGAGAGACTAACTAATGTGCTTGAAATGATACAGTTGGAAAGCAGGGGGATCCAACTTTGGACTCAGTTGGGCTCTGTAACCACAACACCATTCATAAGTTGCTGGCAAAAAGTGAACCAAGTAAATAAGAAGTTCGGTTCCTCCTCTGGTAGGAAAGGGGGCAGGGTGAGGTAGGGCTTCCTAAGGAGGAGGATGGAAACCTGGCATTGTCACTGTGGGAGAGGAAGTGGGAGCTGACTGTGGGCAGGAAGTGGCTTTGCCCTGTGGTCTAGGTGAGGAGGAAGGACTTGCATGGACGCTTCTATAAGCTATGGGCTTTCCTCTCGATGGATGCAGCCGCGTGTGGCAGGGGGACACTGCTGAGGTCTGGGTTGATGCAAGCTGTGGGTTTACCAACAGGTATCTTATTCCCAGGTAGTGCAAATGGTAAAGACTCCACCTGCCATTACAGGAGGTGCAAGAGACATGATTTTGATCCCTGGGTCAGGAAGGTCCCTGGAGGAGGAAATGGCAACCCACTCCAGTATTTCTTGCCTGGAAAATCCCATGGACAGAGGAGCCTGGCAGGCTATAGTCCACAGGGTTGCAAAGACTGAGCACACACGCATGAGCCTTGGGTCAGAGCAGCAGCAGTTGCTGCTGGATCAGATCACCTTTTGGTTCTGGTTTTGGTGCTTACTGACCTTATAACACATTGCCTAATTGAGTTGAGTCTTAATTTTATGTTTAATAATTTTGCATCTGAGAAACTTGCTCAATTCATTTATTAACTAAGAGTTCATAGAATATGTTAAATTTTCTAGATAATCACATAAAATGTCTTCAAATCATTAACATTTTATTTTTTGTGTTTCTATTGTTTGTTTTGTATTCTTTCTTTTGACTTATTTCACTCTCCAGAAATGCCAGTAGATTTAAGTGCAAATAGTGAGGAAGCATCCTGTCAGTAGTTTAAATATTTGGCAAGTCATTTCCTGTTCCTTTTTGTACATAATATTTTGCAGATTAATGATTTCACATTTTTCATGGAAGATTTGTGTCACTGATTTGGTAACAGTAAAAGCAAAGGCACCTGAAGGCACTGGCCTGTAATATTAATCAGAGCTCAGCAGACGGGCCCTACTTTTCCTTCTGAGAACTTTTTGTGCATGAGTTTCCCTGAGGGCAAGGATGCTCCAGCCACGCCTTGGGAAGCTATACCTCCTCCTGCCTCACTGTGGCCTGTACCGCGCTCTTTATGGCCCCAGCAAGTGTTCTCAGCTCCAACTAGGCAGTACCTAGTGCAGACTACTTCCTGCCGACCCTGTGCTCTGGACCCGTTTTGATGTTGTATTGAGGTGTTTGTCAGAAAAAGGACACAGTTCTTGCCTCTGCTGGGAGTGGGAGGGGTGGGCACCTTCCCCTGTGTGTTGTATATAAATATGCATCTGAATGTGTGTACCTGGTGCTCAAATTACAACCTCCAGTTCCTTGTGGTGGAGATAAGTTTCTCTCATGATGTGATTAATAACTAAAAATAAAAAGGTGACTCTAGAGCCATGTGGGTTAGTCCTGAGAGAGTAGAGATCATGGTGTGTAGCAAACCCAAACAGGTTGCAAAGAGCTGAAAGGACATTCATATCTAATAAGATGAATTTTAGCAGAGATGAAATCAAAGCAAATTCTTTTTAAAAGAAAAAAGAAAAACATTGATATAATGAATTGGGCAAGTCTGTGGTAGAAGAGGCTGAATAACAGGTACCAGGGTGGAGAAACCCTGGAGGTTTGGTTGACTGAGCTCATTATGGATGAAAGACTCCAGGGTTGGGCTGGCCCTTAGCCGCCTCCCTGCACCCTGAGTGGACTGCTTCCTATTTTATTATCATCAGCAAATAGTAATTGAGTATGTAGTGTGTGATATTTGCAGAAGGTATTAGTGAAATATGAAATTTAATCTTCTACTTTCATATATTTTAATTCTTTCACTCATCCTAAAACTATTATTGATAACCTACATTGTATTAAAATACAAAGGTGATTAAAATATAGTTCTTAAAGGAGCCACAGCTTATTTGGGAAGAGAAAATCAGTACACAGGATGAAATGCCTAAAACATAAGGATATATGATAAGTATATGATAGGATACAGATTCATGAGGTCTACATGTTCAAAGTCATTGCCCTTTCCCAAGAACAACAAAGAGAATCACATGTCCTCTACTTCAGTCCTCCTCCCCCATCATGAAGACCACTGTGGGAGTAGCTTGGGGATAGCAAGGACAATGATGAAAGAGTTTAATAAGTATAACTATAAAGTATGCTTTTGGAGACTCTCTCACCTCTTTTGAGAAATATGAGTAGAGAATGAAATTCCTTTTTAATTACTTTGGGTGGTTCAAATTTAACTTCTTGAAATCAGCCCCACTCTGAAATAGAACCTCTGGTTTAGGGGATTGGAGATCATGCTGAACGTGTAATGTCATGGTAGCCTTCATGATGGAAGTGAACTGGGGCCTCATTTCCAGGGTTGAGTATGAAAAGCCAGGCAGACAGAAGAGTAAAGGGAGGCCATTGCATGGAGGCGGCCTAGGGGGTGGTGTGGAGAAAACCATAGTAAGGTGCTGAGGAGGGAAAGCTCAAGGCATCTCCAGAGGTCAGTAGAGAGGCCTGCGCAAAGGAGAGTTTGCGGATGTTGCCCCAGCCATCTACTTCTTTGGGAGCTGTCCTTCATCCACCAAAGCTTTGTCCTGTATTTCCTACATATATTGTCTCCAGAGAATCAGAGTTAGACAGGGCAGGCAGTGATGGTGTGTCCCTTCCTATTTCCTGGGCAGTGTTACCCCTTCTGACAGAAGTCTTACTGCTCTCTCTTTCAGTCTTTCCAACTGCAGGACTGGTTTAAGTATCCTAGCACCTTATTTTTACTCATAGGAGCCTTCAAGTCTCATATTTAGGGCTATTTTCTAAATGACAAAGACAGAATTCAGAATCACATAAGTGCATAAAATATTTATAATGAACCTGAGAGGTTAGTTTAATCAGATACATCTCTTTCCTCTTGTGTATTAATTAATCCTGATAAATCCCCCTACCTTTTTTTTTTCCTCCTGCTACATCTAAATTGCTCAGAAAAGATGTGTTTGTGGAAGACAAGCTGGAGGAGGTGTTTCAGGATCATCTTAAAAGAATAAGCCCTAAATATTTCAGATGGAGTCATGAGTGTAGCAGATTCATCATCCTAATATGACTAGGTTGACTTCAAGAGAAACACCCATTTTTACGTACTTTAGAACTGCCCTGAACTCACTCTGGTCTCTGAGATCTTCTCTATTATTACTGAAGACCTGCAGGATGGGTTGGGTTTGAATCTATCAAAATGAAACTCTAAGTTCTACCATCAGTACCTACTAAGTGATAAACAAATTGTCTGGATATTTTATGCTGAGGATGAGGAAAGAATAGGAAGAGGTGTCAGGAATTATGATTCCCTTTCATAGCTCTGGAAACTGCAATAAATCTTCTTCTGTAGTTAGACAATGGCTTTTACTCTTAAGATGAAGAAAACCAATGCTAACACAATCTATCCACCATGGAGATGAGCTGCTGCAGATGAATCTTAAAGATCTTCACTCTGTATTTTCTTCTCATTTAGATTCATCAAATTTCCCACAAACCCAACAGTAGCTTTTGATTTGGTTTCCTTACTCTGGTGATTTAACTCTTGTTCAAAATGAAACATTAGTTCTGACATCCATTTCCAGGAAAAACAACAGCAACAACAACAACAACAATCTGATTTGCAAGGCAATATCTTAGTTTATTTGGGCTGCTCTAACAAAATACGTTTTTGTCGGGCTTCCCTTGTGGCTCAGCTGGTAAAGAATCCACCTGCGATACGGGAGACCTGGGTTCAATCCCTGGGTTAGGAAGATCCCCTGGAGAAGGGAACAGCTACCCACTCTAGTATTCTGGCCTGGAGAATTCCACGGACTCTCTGAATTCCATGGGGTCGCAAAGAGTTGGATACGACTGAGCAACTTTCACAACAAAATACCACAGATTGATAATCCTATAAACAGCAGAAATGTGTGTCTCACAATTATGGAGGTTGTGAAGTCCAGGATGGAGGCACCAAGGTGGTTGCATTTGGTTAGGGATCTCTTCCTGATTCACAGTAGACACCTTCTACCTGTGTCCTCACATGGAGGGAGGAGCAAGGGATCTCTCTGGAGCCTTTTATAAGGTGCTAATCCCATTCATGAGTGCACCACCCTCATGACCTAAGAACCTCCCAAAGACTCTATCTCTTAATATGATCATCTTTTGGGGTTAGGATTTCAGTGTATGAATTTGGAGTGGGAGAGGGACATAAGCATTCAGACCATAGAAGGCAAATAGTAGTGGTAGGGAGATCTTGGAAGAAGAAACACTAACATCATCTGTATGTTACATTTTTCCAAGTATGGTGAAAGAGATCTGGGGGTCTGAGTATACATGGTGTTCATGAAGAAGGACAGCTGTTTCAGTGCAGCTAGAGAGGCACTTGCAGGCAGTGCATGACTGGAGAAGCTGGGGCCAGAGCACTGAGGACATTTTATGTCAACTCTCAAGACAGGCTGCTCATGAAAATCTTCTGGGGAAATTAAAAAATACCTTTGCCATCAAGTCCCATGTCAGAATGATGTATTTTTAATAATTTATGCCTTGAAAGTGAAAGTGAAGTCACTCAGTCATATCCGACTCTTTGCAACCCCGTGGACTGTAGCCCATCAGGCTTCTCCGTCCATGGGATTCTCCAGGCAAGAATAGTGGAGTGGGTTACCATTTCCTTCTCCAGGGGATCTTCCCAACCCAGGGACCGAACCTGGGTCTCCCGCATTAGAGGCAGACGCTTTAACCTCTGAGCCACCAGGGAAGCCCTAGAGTGAATTAATTCAATTAGATCACTTGCCTCCCAAACTCTAGTTGAGACTACTGAATAAATAGAAGCTTTGTTTGGGGGAGTTAATTAACCTTGGAGCATGGATTAATTAATTAAAAAGCCATGTGTGTGTTATTTTTCTATTCAGGGTGTTAGAATGAAGAGATAAGGAAGGCCTTGTCCCAGCTTTGAAGAACTCATCCACCAGTGGGGGGTATATACAAACATTTTATAATACTGCTCTCTAGGCAGAGAGAACTCTGCTTCTTTTCAGCACATAGTCTTTTACGCTCACACTTTTGGCTCTTACGGTGATCCTTCGGCACCAACCATCACTCTTGAAGTCTTGAAGGGGTGTGTTCTGGTGAGGCATGAGTAGAGTGAGGGGATAAAGGGTCTTTCTACACGTGGAGCACAGAGGCAGGTATGTCATGTTCCAAAGGGGTGATAAAGCCAAGTCAACGAACTTGATAGAGTTTGACAGCCCAAATCCGTATCAAAGACAGTGGAAGAGGGTTGAGAACTATGGTATGGGAACAGTTGGAACTGGTTGGCTGGAGGGGACTTGGAGATGTTCGGGAAGGAATACTTTTTTATGGCTTCTCCTAACAGCTGACATGGGTTTGGCAAGTACATTTAAAGGTCTGGACTAGAAGCAATACTAATTGCCATATGCATTTCATTGTCTCTCTGGGAAAATGCATTCTGTATTAAGAAAGGAAGTAAGGTAGAACCAAAGACGTTTCAATTTATATAAAAATAGTGGCATTGTTGATGCTTTTCCTTTGCTTCACTAAGTAAATGGAATGACAGAGTAGCAACGTGATATGATTACTTGACTTGTCTGCTTATAGGCAACGAAAGGAGAACTCATTATTTCAATTACTATTGGAAATATTTCAAGAATATGTTAATCTACTTTCTTGCCTTGGTAATAGAGCATAGTGGAAATAACAGAGTATTTGTTTCCCTGAACCTCAACAAGTTCACATTTTGATGTTTTAATCACATATTTCTTTTTGATATATAAAATAATTATATCACATAAGAATCTTATCTCCCTGTTATATTCTGAATGTTTCTACCCCCTTCCCCCTAATTTATATATTGAAATCTTAACCCCCAAGATAATTGCATTAGGAGGTGAGTACTTTGGGAGGTGATTAGATCACAAGGGAGAGTCCTCACGATTGGAATTACATGAGCACACAGCAAAATAGTATAATTTATGCACCAAAAAGTGGTCTCAGTAGACAGCAAATCTACTGGTGCAATGATCTTGAACTTCCCAGCCCCTGAAACTATAAGTAATAAATGCTGGTGGCTTATCAAGCCATTCAGTTCATGCTATTTTTCTTATAGTCCCCTGAATGGACTAAGACACTCTCCAGAGTCTATGAATTTCTAAAAGACGAGAACATATTTCCTAAATCTTCATCTTTCCTACAAAACCTGGCCACTTGGCTTGGACATTAGCCTGTGAAGAGCTATGAATAGAACTGGACTGATCAAGATACTCCAGTCCTTTGGGAGTTGCTATGGTCCAAAATCTGTATTCCTCCAGAATTAATGTTGAAATGCTAGCCTCAAAGGTGATGGTATCAGAAGGTGGGGCCTTTAGGGGGATGGTTAAGCCATGAGGGTGGAGTCCTCATGAATGGAACCAGTGCCCTTATAAAAGAGATACTAGAGAGCTCCCTGGTCCCTTTCACATTGTGAGGCCACAAAAAGCCTGCAGCCCAGAAGATGGCCCTCACCTGATCCTACTGGCAGCATGATCCTGGACTTCCAGCCTCCAGAACTGTGAGAAGCAAATTTCTGTTCGTAAGCTTCCCTGTCTGTGATATTTCCTTATAGCAGTTCAAACAGACTAAGACAGCCGTTTCCATTTCCTGTTGAGTGAGGTACTATGGATGCTTGCTTAATGTGCTAAGTTGCTTCAGTTGTGTCTGACTCTTTGCAACCCCATGGACTGTAGCCCACCAGGCTTCTCTGTCCATGGGATTCTCCAGGCAAGAATACTGGAGTGGGTTGCCATTTCCTTCTCCAGGGGATCTTCCCAATCCAGGAATCGAACCCTCATCTCTTATGTCTCCCGCATTGGCAGGTGGGTTCTTTACCACCAGTGCCACCTGAGATAAGGGATGCATATCAGTGAAAGTGGCTTCCCAGGTGGCGCTTGTGGTAAAGAACATGCCTGCCAATACAGGAGATGTAAGAGACGTGGGATCAATTCCCAGGTCTGCAAGATCCCCTGGAGGAGAGCATGGCAATCCCCCCCGCCCACCACCAGTATTCTTGCCTGGAGAATCCCCATGGACAGATGAGCCTGGTGGGCTATAGTCTGTAGGATTGCAAAGAGTTGGACATGGCTGAAATGACTTAGTGTGCATATATGCATCAGTAAAAGAGGGTGGAGCTAAGGGGTTAAGAGTAGAAATTGCAACACGTAAAAGGTAGAAGTTCTCTGTCAAGACAGTAGGACAGCCTCTTAAAAGTAAGTTTATTAGCTGATTATTAATAAATGTGTGTTTTCTCCCATTGGCATCCTAGTCTCTGAGATCTGAGGAGACAGGAGCACCTGAGGGCTCCTTTATTCGACAGGTGCATATTATTGGTGACCCTTGGAGCCCAGACATCATGCAGTCATGCCCCACCTGGGTGCCTGCTTCTTGTCTGAACAGAGGTTCTCCTGCTTTAACTCCCTCACGGCTTGATGCACACTCCTGCTGGCAAAGGTTGGATTTTGCAGCTAAGTCTAGACTTGAGAACCTGCAGGGAGGAAGATTTCTTGTGGAGAAAACATTTTTTTAATGTAAACTCAGTATTTTGGGGAAGAGTTCTTTTTCTGCTGAAGGAAGGCATGGCTAGTGCACTGACGTCCACAGTGTGATGGTCTTAGATCGAATCTGTACCACAGGCCATGTTGTGCAGAGCACAGGAAGTGCAAACTGTGTGTGGATTCACACACACACTCACACAGCAGACGCACTTTTTTTTTTCTCTCCAGAGTGTGGTTGAGTTATTGTTGGGGTATAAGCAAGAGTCACCCTGTGGTCTGGCCTTCACTAATCTGTATGTCTTTCCTTGAAGGAAGGCTTTAGCTGTTCAATTTAGTTTTGTTTACTTAAAGTGTTGTGTTTGAACTTTGCTGCTTGCCTGGAGGCTAGAGGGACATGGGGAAAGGCATGCATTCTAACTAAATCCCAAAGCACATCACATCAATTCAGACATGGAACGTCAGGACCATCTTTTACTCCTGGAAGCAAATAGGGGTGGAAAAGAAAGTTCTTTCTACCCTGAAATGATGGAAAGGAAAAAAAAAATGTTTGCAAGTGAAAATTTATACAACAAAATCTTGTATCCAAAAATATAACGAAACTTCCAGAAGAACATTATGAGCAAATTTCCTATTCCATTGGTTCCATTTCAAGTTATTGTGTGTCGCTAGTTGGCTGCTAGTTTCAGTTTTTGTTAACTCAAGAATATGCTCTCACCCCTTCTGATTTAAGTAATATTAATTGAGGCTTTCAATTACATTGAATGGAAATTTATTGTGGTAAAAGGAGAGGAGTCATCTAGAGAATCTGTTTATTAGGAACATTCGAAAGGGTTCACCTTTCTGTCTCAACAGCAGTACTTACAGAACAACCTTCCAGCTTAATAAAAAAAAGATTAGCTCTCTCCCAAAATATTTCAAACAGCTTATAGTTTATGAGAGTACAGTTTACTCTGCAAAGAGATTGTCTAATGACCGGAGTTCACAGGAAGAAAAGTTAAAATACAAAGAAAACTAGGTTGTGGGGTTTCCATAATGTAGAAAATATGGAAAAAATTAAATCCAGTTTTTGAGAGGTCAAGAGAATCAACATCGTTATCATAACAAAAGCAACCAGTGATCAAGTATCTTATGTTTTATCAGTTTGGTACAATGCCCAGCAAACCAAATATGCTTAATAAATTTTAAATGATATCAACAATATTCCCTTGCTACTGAGAAACAGTTAGTGTTATCATTTTGGGAAGCTTTATTAACCCTTTAAGTATGGTTATTTCATTGAGTGAAGAGGGGAAAGGGTTCATTGGACAGCAGAGGTGAGGTGGAAATGATGTTTCTTCCCATAATGAACAGATGTCTCACTTCTCATTGAGTTAATCAATTCTAATATTATTAAGCATAAACCCAGTAAATCTGCCCTTGTATTTTTCTGATACAAATACAATATACCTACCACTGCTCAGTATCTTTTATATGTGAAGTAATAAAACTGATTCAATATGAAATCTTGTACTTTACATGTAAATTGGATTGCTATGGGCCATTAGACTCTTTATATAAACAATATATTTTGTTTAAAAGAAAACTGTGCTCACTTTAACATTCTGAAAGTTCATGATGGGCAAAACCACATTAGCAGAGTAAATGGTGTCGGGAAGGAATCTGGCATGGCCCACAGAGGCATAAAGTAGAAAAGAACCTTAACTTCTAGTAAAATAATTTTGTCCCATGGGTGGTTTTAAGAAAATGGCTGCCAACAGGTGAGAGCTCACTAATGTCAGGTGTAATTAAAAACCTTAATTCTGGATTGATTCTCTGAAGCATTCACAGTGTACCATGCCCAGAGGCTGAGGCAGAGAAGCCTAACCAAGGAAGCAAATTATTTGCCTTTCTGAGAAGACAGCCATTTCTGCACAGAAAGGTGATGACATATTGAGGCCAAGCCTGGCAATATAATATGATGTCACAGGATCCATTTTTGATATTAGATAATAGCCTTCATTCTGGTAGGTCAGCATCTCATTCCTTGGCTTATTTATCTGCATTATGTATGAAAGCTGCACACCAGAATTCATAGACAAACCTCACCCAAGTGTACTGCAATGTTTGCATCTTGGCCTCCTTTGCAGCACTGATCCTTGTGCTCTGCCACAGCTGTCAGAGTAATGGCTTTTTCCCCCCTTTTTATCTGGGTTGGCTTTATTCCCAGATTCCAAATGAAAGAGACAGCATTTTACTTGACCACCCCATTCCAACCGTTAAATACTGTGCCTTCAGGCTCTGATGCTCTAATGGTCGATTAAAGTTGATAACAGTCTGTCCAATTTCCATTTTTTAACATTCAGCTTGCTGAAATTGTAATATTGTGAAAATCTGAAATCTACAGGACCTGCCTGAGAATCTGTTTGGACGTCAACACATAATAATAAACAAGGGGAAAAAAGTAATGCCAACAGCCCTCAGCATCTACAAGAGGTTGTGTTAGCTACATCAGATAGCCAGGTTTGTATAGATTAGAAGTCGCCAATCTATCATACAGTAAATAGAATAAGATGCTCACGAGGTCAGTCATTCACAGCTACGAGGGCAAATATCCTCAAAAACTCTCTAAACCAATGAACGGCCTATGCATTCTCTTCCCTACCTGCCTTACCAAGAGCTCAGTCTTTATTTGGTCTTATTAACACTCTTTTTTGTTTGGCAGACACAGAAATTATAGCTCCTGGACTTCATTGTTAGAGACGTTGTTGTGGGATGAAGGATCATGAGGGTACAAATCTAATTGAAATATTTTAAAAAATCTGATTTCTCAGGGGATCAGAATAAAATAGTTTGAAATCTCTTTTGAAACCAACAGTGGTCTTTCTTGAGCCTTAGAAAAACAAAACTAAAACCAGGGATTCTGAGATGGATTTGTAGACCAGTAGAACTCAGAGATAAGCAGTTTGGTCTCAGTCTTCTAAGTGATGAAAAAAAATAACAGTTTCACCATAATCATACTCCCTGTGTTTGTAATAGCAGCCACTACCCAGTCCCTTCCATTGTACTAGTCAGCTTGCCTTTCTTAGCCATGCTTGGGATCCTTTCTCTGATCGTGGATGATCTCCCAGAGTTCTCATCTTTGAATTTAGGCTCATTTTTTCCAATCAATTGCTCAACTCTTGGATACTTTTTTCATGCTGGAGAAGTGATTGCCCATTTTCTGAGTCTTTGCTGCTCAGTGCAGATGAGTCCCTCAGATTCTGAGAAATTTATCATTGTCAATAAACATGACATTTCTGGGAATGTGGCTTCAATCTCCTTTTTCCTAGGCAGGCTGAAATGATGACCAAAGAACCTGAAAGGGCCAAATATTTAGTTTTCCATGTTATGACCACATCACAGAGCCTGTGCTTACTTTTTCAGACAATTTTTTCATCTAAAAACGTGGATATTATTGCTTATTCATAAAAAAGACTCTAACACTATCAAACTATTTGAACTCTATCTCTTGTCCACCTCATTTTTGTCACAGGGGGATCTTTGTATCAAGGAAAGGGAGTATTTATGTTTGCTCATATGCAATGAGATAAAAGAAGAGCATCCAGAAATTTGGGCTTCCCAGGTGGCACTAGTGGTAAAGAATCCACCTACCAATGCAGGAAACATGAGATGCGAGTTCGATCCCTGGGTCTGGAAGATTCCCTGGAGGAGGGCATGGCAACCCAGTCCAGTATTCTTGCCTGGAGAATCCCACTGACAGAAGAGCTTGGTGGGCTACAATCCACAGGGTCGCATAGTGTTGGACACAGCTGAAGTGACTTAGCACAGACTCAAGCATGCAAAAATTTAACATCAGAAACTGATGTGACTCCAGCAGATTTCTTCCTCTGATTTTGAACTGTGGTGGCATAAAGTCTGCCCCCCAGCACATAAGTACTGATGATATTTGTCTTTATTGTTGTTTTTTCTTCATATTAATGAAAATGTTGGTGCTAATGTTTATTGCTGAAATGCTTCTGAACTCTGGGAAGCCCAGGCTTCCAACAATGAGTGTGAATTAAAGGGGAGACATACTCCATCTTCTGGACGTGTCTTCACTTCCCAGAATTAGCTATTGATATTTGCTGGGTAGAAGCTTGAGGTCGCAAACTTTCTGCCTCAAAAATCCATTTGTTTACATGTTTTCTTTACGCTCATCAATTTTCTTTTTTTTCTTTAATGTTTATTTATGTATTTGACTGTGCTAGTCTTAGTTGTGGCACACGGGATCTTTACTCGTGGCATGTGGGATCTTTTTCAGTCGCAGCATGCAGGATCTTTAGTTGCAGCATGTGGGTTCTTAGTTGTGGCTTGTGGGATCTAGTTCCCTTACTAGGGATCTAACTTGGGACCCCTGCACTGGGAGCAAGGAATCTTAGCCACTGGCCCACTAAGGAAGTCCCTCATCAATGTTCTTCTACCTTTTGGAGATCCGTGAAAAATCTACCACATTAGATGATGATGACAACAATAGTAATAATAATACTAGTAGCAACAAATAATAGTAATAATAATACTAGTAGCAACAAATACTTATATAGCATGTGCCAAGGACTAATTTATTTAACCCTTATGACAACTTTGTGAGTTAGGTACCATTGTCATCCTTGTTAAACAAATAAAAGAACTGAGGCACAGATTGGTTGGCCAAGGTCATATAGCTAATAAGTGGTCAGGTGAGATCTGAACCCGGAATCTGACTTGAGCATCTTCTGCTTAATTTATCCTGTGGGTGACCATGTTAGTTTGCTTTGGTTGTCATAACAATACAAGTTGCCTGGCTCATTAGGTAACAAATTTATTTTTTTAGGCTAGAATTCCAACATCAAGGTGTGGGTAGGTTTGGTGTCTTCTGAAGCCTCTCTCCTTGGCCTGCAGAATGCCTCCTTCTTGCTGTGTTCTCACCTGGTCCTTCTTCAATGTGTATACACTCCTATTTTCTCTTCGTGTGTCCAGATCTCCTCTTTTTGTGATAGCATCAGTCAGATTGGATTAGGGCGCACACTAATGGCCTCCTCATTTTGGCTTCAGTCAGTTCAGTTCAGTCGCTCAGTCGTGTTTGACTCTTTGTGACCCCATGAACTACAGCACGCCAGGCCTCCCTGTCCAGCACCAACTCCCGGAGTTCACTCAGACTTACGTCCATCGAGGCAGTGATACCATCCAGCCATCTCATCCTCTGTCGTCCCCTTTTCCTCCTGCCCCCAATCCCTCCCAGCATCAGAGTCTTTTCCAGTGAGTCAAGTCTTTGCATGAGGTGGCCAGAGTACTGGAGTTTCAGCTTTAGCGTCATTCCTTCCAAGGAAATCCCAGGGTTGATCTCCTTCAGAATGGACTGGTTGGATCTCCTTGCAGTCCAAGGGACTCTCAAGAGTCTTCTCCAACACCACAACTGAAAAGCATCAATTCTTCGGCGCTC
Organism: Budorcas taxicolor; assembly: GCF_023091745.1. Taxonomy (NCBI): domain Eukaryota; kingdom Metazoa; phylum Chordata; class Mammalia; order Artiodactyla; family Bovidae; genus Budorcas; species Budorcas taxicolor. Next base: position 135,321,588 of record NC_068920.1, read on the forward strand.
AGCCTCCTTCACAGTCCAACTCTCACATCCATACATGACCACAGGGAAAACCATAGCCTTGACTAGATGGACTTTAGTCGGCAAAGTAATGTCTCTGCTTTTGGATATGCTATCTAGGTTGGTCATAACTTTTCTTCCAAGGAGTAAGCATCTTTAATTTCATGGCTGCAGTCACCATCTGCAGTGATTTTGGAGCCCCCAAAATAAAGTCTGACACTGTTTCCACTGTTTCCCCATCTATTTCCCATGAAGTGATGGGACCAGATGCCATGATCTTCGTTTTCTGAATGGTGAGCTTTAAGCCAACTTTTTCACTCTCCTCTTTCACTTTCACCAAGAGGCTTTTTAGTTCCTCTTCACTTTCTGCCATAAGGGAGGTGTCATCTGCATACCTGAGGTTATTGATATTTCTCCTGGCAATCTTGATTCCAGCTTGTGCTTCTTCCAGCCCAGCGTTTCTCATGATGTACTCTGCATAGAAGTTAAATAAGCAGGGTGACAATATACAGCCTTGACGTACTCCTTTTCCTATTTGGAACCAGTCTGTTGTTCCATGTCTAGATCTAACTGTTGCTTCCTGACCTGCATATAGGTTACTCAAGAGGCAGGTCAGGTGGTCTGGTATTCCCATCTCTTCCAGAATCTTCCACAGTTTATTGTGATCCACACAGTCAAAGGCTTTGTCATAGTCAATAAAGCAGAAATAGATGTTTTTCTGGAACTCTCTTGTTTTTTCCATGATCCAGCGGATGTTGGCAATTTGATCTCTGGTTCCTCTGCCTTTTCTAAAACCAGCTTGAACATCTGGAAGTTCACGGTTCACGTATTGCTGAAGCCTGGCTTGGAGAATTTTGAGCATTACTTTACTAGCCACTCCAGTATTCTTGCCTGGAGAATCCCATGGACAGAGGAGCTTGGTGGGCTGCAGTCATCGGGTCGCAAAGAGTCGGACACGACTGAGCGACTTCACTTTACTAGCGTGTGAGGTGAGTGCAATTGTGCGGTAGTTTGAGCATTCTTTGGCATTGCCTTTCTTTGGGATTGGAATCAAAACTGCCCTTTGCCAGTCCTGTGGCCACTGCTGAGTTTTCAAAATTTGCTGGCATATTGAGTGCAGCACTTTCACAGCATCATCTTTCAGGATTTGAGATAGCTCTACTGGAATTCCATCACCTCCACTAGCTTTGTTCATAGCGATGCTTTCTAAGGCCCACTTGACTTCACATTCCAAGATGTCTGGCTTTAGGTGAGTGATCACACCATCGTGATTATCTTGGTTGTGAAGATCTTTTTTGTACAGTTCTGTGTATTCTTGCCACCTCTTCCTAATATCTTCTGCTTCTGTTAGATTCATACCATTTCTGTCCTTTATTGAGCCCATCTTTGCATGAAATGTTCCCTTGGTATCTCTAATTTTCTTGAAGAGATCTCTAGTCTTTCCCATTCTGTTGTTTTCCTCTATTTCTTTGCATTGATCGCTGAGGAAGGCTTTCTTATCTCTTCTTGCTATTCTTTGGAACTCTGCATTCAGATGCTTATATCTTTCCTTTTCTCCTTTGCTTTTTGCTTCTCTTCTTTTCACAGCAATTTGTAAGGCCTCCTCAGACAGCCATTGTGCTTTTTTGCATTTTAGCTTAACCACCTCTTTAAAGGCCTATCTCCAGTTTGGGCCATCACAGTGGACTTCTGAAGATCTGTTTTCCTGGTCTTTGTGTTTACTGCCTTTCTCTGTTGCTGGGTATTTCTTTTTCTTACGTCTCTACCTGGCACACTACTCTGCTTACTTGCCCAGACTTTCTGTCCACAGAGGCCCATACCTTGCAGACTTAGTTCTACTTGACAACCAGATTCAGTCTCATTTAAGAACCCATTTCTATCAATGTGATCTGTGAAACCCGGAATGAGGTGCTGCCCAGAACCTGCGGTTGGGGTTACTGAGTGATGCTTGGGTCTTCTGTCCTATTTCTGTTGGGTGTGCTTGGCTGTGAGGTTTTAATCATTGGTTTTCTGATCATCCTTCCACATTCCTTGTAGGATGTGAGCTCTGGCTTCAGTATCAACTTTGGGTTCTGCTACTTCACAAAGTTCAGAATTCCTGGGTGTAGACTCAGCTCTGAAGTGCCTTCCACGGTTCTTTAAGGTGATGCTTGATAATGCAAAGTGGGTGGGAAAGAGAAATTACAATAGGAGGTTAGAGGAAAATAGAAAATAATCAGAATCATAATGAGAAGAAAGCAAGAAATAAAAAAGTCTCTTATGTAATGTGTCTTCTGGATGGGATACTTTGTAAGAAAGTGCTTGAAAAGTCTTCCATGCTCTCCAGTGGGAGGTGGCATTATTATTATAATTGTTGCATTTGTTTTTATTATTCTCACCTCAGGATTCTGGTTTCTGTCAAAGGTGAACATTTAAATTGGTAGGTGGATTGTAAACCCAGAAGGCTGGGGTGCTGTTGAACCACCATGGACAGGCAAGTTGTCTTCTTAGAGCTTTTGCCTGTCCTGTGGGCATCCTGATGATTGAGGGAACATTCAGTCCTTCTTCTTGAAGGAGCAACTGAAAGGTGAAGGGAAAGATCTGTCTGTGCTATAAACAGGGAAGGGGAGGGCCAGTTCCCAAATCAAGGCCATGCGAGATTAGTTCAAAGTGCGGGGGGGAGGTACAGGCCACAAAAACACAGAACAATTCCAGCCTGCAAAGGGGTCAGAGAGAATCAGAAACACTCTTGCAAATATAGCGGAGAAGGAGGTGAGGCGAGAGAAAAATAGGACAAGTCATAAGTGGGAAAGGGGATTGAAGCTAGTAATGACTCAAAAACGGCTGAGCTGCTGAACCTATTTAAAAATCCTCTTAAAAACAGAAGCAGAGAAGAAAAGGAACATGGACAGGAGTGACACAGGGATGACCTTGAAGAATAATTAAGCCAAAACCGAGTGAGGGGCTATTTTGTATCTCAGAATGTAGAGAAATCAGTGTGGGATGGCAGGGTTCCTAAGGCATTAAGGGAGCTTGCACTCTCTAAGCTAATTAGTTCACACACTTACAGCTATTCTGGGGAAAAGTAATAGGGATCTAAGGATACTTGGAGGAGAAGGGAGTATAAAAGTTGGTTTCAATCTTAAACCGAGACAGAAACCTTATGGAAATGCAGTTCAATAGAGCTGATGTCAACACTCAGTGGGGGATGTGAAGGAGGGACCCCAGCATCCAGAGGGTAATGGGATCCTTGGCAAGAACCATGATTGATTTTTTTCAAGAACAAAGCAGGCCCAACAATTGATTTTTTTTCTTGTGTGCTGGAATTGGCCGAATTTTAAAAGATAGCATAAATCTTTGAACTTTACTTACACATTTGGCGCCGGGGTTCACATCATTTATTTCAAAGCTGAGCTACCTTGGCTCTGTGGGCCCTTGTCACATGGATTAAGAGTGGCCAGAAGACCAAAGCAGAAGAGGAGACAGACAGCAGTTTATTCCGCTCATAGTAAGGTGGGGAGTAAATCCTTAATGTTAATGAAGCCTTCAGGTGGTTCTCAACTGGGGGTTCTGATAATTCCTTCAGAAGTTGAAGTCTTGAACAATAAATTGAGAAAAAAAATTGTAAGATGAGTTTTGGCTGAGGGCAAGAACTACTATCTTAGTAATGTAAGTGGGCTTGGAGAGATTCTTGCTTTGGATGGATGACTGAACTGCATGAATTCTCATCTTCCTTGTATACTGAGTATTTTAGAATTCTAGAAAAAGTGGATATTACAATTTTTAAAAAATTTTAATGGAATATAGTTGATTTACAATGTTGTGTTATTTTCAGGTGTATAGCAAAACAAACCATAAGTTTATTTTCTACATCTCTACCTTTGTTTCTATTTTATATTAGATAAGTTCATTTGTAGCCCTTTTTATGGATTCCACATATAAATGGTATATGATATTTGTCTTTCTCTGTCTGACTTATTTCACTTATTTCACTTAGTACAACAATCTCTAAATCCACAATCTATAACTCACCTGAGTTCCTCCATTGTTATTCCTAACTTGAGTCTGATTCTATTTTTGGTAGAGTCTATACTGTGAAAATGCAGAGTAGGGCAAAATGTTAGGGATATAGAGGCTAAGAGGAATACATAATCTAGTATTTTATGACAATTCAGAAATCCCTGTGGGGAAAAATACATGAAGTCTGTGAAATTCTGAATGAGTAGAATGAAAAAGTAATCAACATTGATAAAATGAAAGACAGGCTGATAGATCAAATAGAACATCCTGGCATATGCCACACAGTAGGCCAAAAAATAAAAAGATAAAAATTATCTCCTACCAAAATGTCCTGGCTTGTGATTATCCGGAAAGTCTCCCTCCTTGTATGATTCAATACCTTGAAGCCTTCAGGGCAGAATCATTTCCATTGTGTAGGTGAGAATATTAAAACACAAGCCAAAAGGGACTCTCAATTTTAAATCCTACATTTGAAGAGCTTGGAAGTCATCACTGCCATTCTTACAAAAAGAAAAAAGCTGAGCAAATTGAAAACCAACTTTTTCTTGGACCAGCAGAGAATTATATTGTGGAGCAAACCAGCACTTTGAAATCTAGAGAGACAGGTGAATATAGAAAAGTCACACTGAAATATGCTTACCTGGAGAACAAAAGTAAAATAGTTTTTTTTAAACATTTCTTACTCTTAATTCATCTAAAAGATAACTGTTGAGGTAATCATAGTAATAATTTACTTGTATAATGTAATTGTATTATTTGGTTTATGGATAAGTGAAATGACAAACAGAAGTGTCATAAGGGACCAGGAGCAGAAATTGGGAAAACTCTATTATAAGGCACTTTTACTAAATGTGAAACAGTATGCCTTTACTTGAAGGTAGGCCTGCTGCTGCTGCTGCTGCTGCTAAGTTGCTTCAGTTGTGTCCAACTCTGTGCGGCCCCATAGACGGCAGCCCACCAGGGTCCTCCATCCCTGAGATTCTCCAGGCAAGAACACTGGAGTTGGTTGCCATGTCCTTCTCCAATGCATGAAAGTGAAAAGTGAAAGAGAAGTCACTCAGTCATGTCTGACTCTTAGCGACCCCATGGACTGCAGCCTATCAGGCTCCTCCACCCATGGGATTTTCCAGGCAAGAATACTGAAGTGGGTCGCCATTGCCTTCTCCAGAAGGTAGGCCTGGATTAATTTAAAATGTATATTTCAAACTCTAGGGCAACCACTAATTTTTTTTTTTTTAAAGAGTTGACTCATTGGAAAAGACTCTGATGCTGGGAGGGATTGGGGGCAGGAGGAGAAGGGGATGACAGAGGATGAGATGGCTGGATGGCATCACTGACTCGATGGAAGCGAGTCTGAGTGAACTTCGGGAGTTGGTGATGAACAGGGAGGCTTGGCGTGCTGTGATTCATGGGGTTGCAAAGAGTCAGACATGACTGAGCAACTGAACTGAACTGAATCCAACTATATCAGTAATCCCTTTAATGCAAATGGTCTAAATACACAATTAAAAGAGAGAAATTGTAAGAGTGAATAAAAATATAAGAACCAATTATATTTTGTCTACAAGAAAACCACTTTAAATATAATGTTTTAGATATTTTCAAAGTAAAGGGATGGTGAAAGATATACAATGCTAACATTAATCAAAAGAAAGCTGGAGTTACTGTATAACTTCAGGACAAGGAAAATTATTAGGAATAAAGAAATTATATAATAATATTGGGGTCATAATTATATATTAACATAGGAGTCAATTATCCAAGAAGACATAATAATCCTTAATGTATGTGCAGCTAACACATCACAGCCAGTCCAGGTCTGCTTAGTGGTAGCTTTGGTTACACCTGTCTGGATTCCACCAGGGACATTTAGTAAGCTTTGAATCACAGCAAGATTCCCCTCCCAGACTCAGAGCCCTGCCCAGGCTACAGGCAAAGACTCTTGGGATGGGAACACCTAGCTCTGGGTTGGGTCTTGTACACCCCTAAATTTTAGAAGTCGCTTCAGTCTGGCAGGGGCCCCTAAAATTTGGGGGTATATGAGGGCTTCCTTGGTGGCTCAGTGGTAAAGAATCTGCCTGCCAATCCAGGAAACGTGAGTTTGACTCCGGGGTTGGGAAGGTCCCTGGGGAAGAACATGGCAACTGACTCCTATATTCTTCCCTGGGAAATCCCATAGACAGAGGAGCCTGATGGGCTACAGCCCATGGGGTTGCAAAAGAGTTGAACATGACTTAGCCACTAAACAACAAACTAATAAAAGAGTGCCAAAATACATGAGACAAAACTGACAGGACTACAAGGAGAAATGGAAAAATCCATGCTATGGTTGCAGACTCTAATACCTCTTTCAGTCATTGATAGATAAGTAGTTTCAGAATCAGAAATGATATACTTGATCTGAATAGCATTATCAATCAACTTGACCTCATTTACATTTGTACAATATTCCATTCCATGACAACAGAATATACATTTTTCTCAAGTTCACATGGAATAGTGACATTCTGGGCCATAAAACACATCTTAACAAATTAAAAATAATGGAAATCCTATTAAGTATATTCTCAGACCATAAATTAACTGGAAATCAGTAACAAAAAGATAACTGGAAGATACTCAAATATTTGGAAATTAAACACAACGCTTCTAAATAATACTTGAATAAAAGAAAAAATCTCAAGAGAAATTAAGCATTATTTTGAACTAAATGAAAATAAAACATCAAAATTTGTGGAATGCAGTGAAAGTGCAGTGCTTAGAAGGAAATTAATGTGTTTAGTGCATATGATAGGAAAAAAAGAAATATCTTAAATCAATAACCTACCTTCCGCCTTAGGAAACTAGAGAAAGAAGTGCAATTTAAGCCCAAAGCAAGTCAAAAAATAATATAAATCAGAGCAAATGTCAATGAAGCTGAAAATAAAGTCATAGGAAAAGTCAATAAGACAAAAATCTCCTTCTTTGAAAATAAAAATAAAATTGATAAACATTTAGTCAGGCTAACCAAGGAAAAAAGAGAGAAGACACAAAACTTTCCAGATAAAGAAAGAATGTCTCCACTGAGTCAGTGGACATTAAAAAGATAATAAAGGAATGCCATGTATAATTCTATGCTCAATAAATTGATAATTTAGATTTATGGATCACTTCCTTGAAACACATGACCTGCCAAACTCTCCCAAGGATAAATAGGTTATATGAATAGCCTATATGAATCTCTTTAATATATATTAAAGAGGTAAAATCAATAATTAATAACCTTTCAAAAGAAGAAAGCATCAACCCCAGATAGTTCACGGGTTGATTGTGCTGTGTATTTACAGAAGAAATGATACTAATTTTCAACCATCTCCTCCAGAAAAAGAGAAGCAGATGGAATACTTCCTGATTCATTCTATGAAGCCAGCATTGACCTGATAAAAACATCAGATAAAGACATTATAAGAAGGGAAAACTATATCAATATAGAAGCAAAAGTTTTCAACAAAATATTAACTAATGGAGTCAAACATGATATCAAAAGTATTATACAGCACAATCAAATAGAATTTATCCCAGGTATGCAAGGCTAGTTCAACATCAGAAAACCAATCAGTATAACCCACCACATTAACATGTTAAAAAGAAAAGTCATATGATAATAGAAATCGGTACAGAGAAGGCATTTGACAAAATACAGCACCAATTCATGATAAAAACTCTCAGGAAACTAGGATTAGAGGGGAAGTTCCTTAGTTTTATAAAGAACACCTACAGAAAATCTCCAGTTGACTTTACGTTTAGTGATGAGGAACTTACTCCTCAAGATTGGGAACAAGTCTCAGATGCCCTCTCCTGCCACTCCTATTCACCATTACGCTGGAGTCCCAGCTAATGCAAAAAGATAATAAAAACAATTATACAAATTGGGCAGGAATAAATTAAACTGTCTTTCTAATTTGTATATTTTTAAATAATGGCCATTCTGACTGTTGTGAGATGATACCTCATTGCAGTTTTGATTTGCATTTCTCTAGTAATTAGCAATATTGAGCATCTTTTCATGTTGGCCACCTGTATGTTTTCTTTGAAGAAATAAATGTTTATTTAGGTCTTCTGCTCGTTTTTTGATTGTTTTTTATTTTATTTTATTTGCTTTTTTATATTGAGCTGAATGAGCTATTTGTTTATTTTGAAAATTAATCCCTTGTTGATAGCATCATTTGCAAATATTTTCTCCCTAGACAGTAGATTGTCTTTTTATTTTGTTCATGGTTTCCTTTGCTGTGAAAAAGCTTTTAAGTTTAATTAGGTTCCATTTATTTATCTTTGTTTTTCTTTCTATTACCCTAGGAGGTGGCCAAAAAAATATTGCTGTGATTTATGTAAGAGTGTTCGGCCTATGTTTTTCTGTAGTAGGTTTATAGTATCTGGTCTTACATTTGGGTCTTTAACCTTTTTTAAGTTTATTTTTGTGTATGATGTTATGAAGTGTTCTAATGTCATTCTTTTATATGTAGCTGTTCAATTTTTCCAGCACAACTTATTGAAGAGGCTGTCTTTTTTTCATTGTGTATTCTTGCCTCCTTTGCCATAGATTAATTGACCATAAGTGTATATATTTATTTCTGGGGTTTCTATCTCCCTCCATTCATGTAATATATGTCTGTTTTTGTGCCACTACCATACTGATTTTGTTACTATAGCTTTGTACTATAGTCTGAAGTCAGACAGCATGATTCCTCCAGCTCCATTCTTCCTTAGGAGTGTTTTGGCTACTTGGGTATTAGGGGTCTTCTGTGTTTCCATACAAATTTAAAAATTTTTTTCTCTATTTCTGTGAGAAATACTACTGGTAGTTTGATATGGATTTCAGTGAATGTATAGATTGACTTGAGTAGTGTAGCCACTTTAACAATATTAATTATTCCAATCCAAAAACATGGTATATTTTTCCATCTATGTCATCTTCAATTTCTTTCACCAGCATCTTATAGTTTTTGGACTATGGGTCTTTTACCTCCTTAGGTAGATTTATTCTTAGGCATTTTATTCTTTTGATACATGGCAAATGGGGTTGTTTCCTTAATTTCTCTTTCTGATGTTTCAGTATGAGTGTATAGATATGCTGGAGAGGGTGTGGAGAAAAAGAAACCCTCTTACACTGTTGATGGGAATGGAAATTGGTACAGCCACTATGGAGGACAGTACGGAGGTTCCTAAAAAACTAAAAATATAGTTACCATATGTTCCTGCAATCCCATTCCTAGCAATGTATCCAGAGAAAACTCTAATTCAATATGATACATGTATCCCAGTGTTTATTGCAGCACTATTTACAATAGCCAAGACTTGGAAGCAACCTAAATGTCCATAGACAGATGAATGGATAAAGAAGATATGGTATACACACACACACACACACACACATATATATGTATGACACACATATATATGTATGTATATGTATATACAATGGACTATTGCCTAGCAATAAAAAAAAATGGAATAATACCATTTACAGCAACATGGATGGACACAGAGATTATGGTATAAAGTGAAGTAAGTCTGAGAAAGACAAATATATAATATTAATATTACTTATATGTGGAATCTGCAAAAAAGTTATGAGTGAACTTATTTACAAAGCAGAAATGGACTCACAGTCATAGAAAATAAACTTACAGTTACCAAGAGGTGTAGCTGGTGATCATAGGGGGATAAATTAGGAGTTTGGAATTAACATATACACACTGCTGCTGCTAAGTCTCTTCTACTAGATATAAAATAGGTAAATGACAAGAACCTACTATATAGCATAGGGAACTATAGTCAATATTTTATGATAATCTATAATGGAAAAAATAATCTGAAACAGTGTATATATGTATTATATATGTATATTATATATATAATAACAGTGTATATATATATGTGTGTGTGTATAATGAATACTTTGCTATACACTTGAAACTAATAAGAGATTGTAAATTAACTATACTTCTGTTTTTGAAAACACCCGTATAAAACAAAAAATAATTTAGAAAACTATTTTTTTTTTGTTTACAAATGACAAGATTATCTAAAACCCCAAAGAGCTGAGAAACAAACAACTCTCAAGGAACTAATCAGTGAACATAGCAAGGTCATAGGACAAAAGCCTAATATTCAAAAGTCAAATGTTTTCTTATATACCAGTAATAAGCAATTGAAATTAAAAGAATTACAATGGCACCAGAAGCCGAAATGCTTAGGTATAAATTTAACAAATATGTACAAGGTATATATGTGGAAAACTACAAAACTTACAAAAGAAATAGATGGAAATCAATAAATGGAATAATTCTGTGTTCGTGGACTGGAAACACAGTCATGAGAAATATTAAAGAGAGGGCTGGGACTAAAGCTTCTATTTTCAGATCCTCAAACCAGAAAAGAACTTTAATTTGAGGGACTGGGTTTGATGACTTCTTAACAAGAACAAATTTTAAAAATTAGCCAATTGATTAATTGTCTGATTTGTTTATCTTTGCTGTTAGAAGGCAATGCATGCTTAGAGTGAAAAATTCAAACAGTGTAAAAGGTTATGAAAAGTAAGTTTTTCTCCATTTCAAGAAGTAATTATAGTTATCATTTTCTGGTATGATTTTCCACAAATGTTCTAATCATATACTATCTTTCAGAAGATAAATCAGAGCTTATTGCTCAAAATGCTAACAGGAATGTTGATTTTTTCATTTGTATAATCTTTGTAAACCATATATATGTGGAAACTTTTACTTTCCAGTTTGAATTGTTCTAATTTTTTTTTAACAGCGTACTTACTAATTTCATTGTTAACTAAATCATCATTAATTCATAGATACTAATTTTATGTTAACATGTAAAATTTCTGATGTTTACTGCCTTCTATTCTGTTTGGCAAATAATTCAAAAATGAGGTCACAGTTGGTGAGATATTTCTCATTCTTTCCAACTGGGCATTGAATGTGAATATGTATGTGGAGCTTGAAAAGGAGAAATTAGCTAGAAAAGATGGAAAGCAAGAGAGAAGAAAAGATATCTTTCTTCATATGTGTCTCCAGGTCCTCCTGGATATCTTAGGGGGGGCACAGGGGTGTCCTGGGTCATAAGACGTTTCCTGTGGACAGCACTATTCTGAAAACACATTAGAAGCAGTGGTCAGAGCCTTAAGGTGCAGCAGGTCTTTAAAACCTGGTTTCTAAACCTTTTAGAGGCCTGAGCCTATACAATTTTCCAGGGTCTGATTGTGGGTAGGGAAGCTGTGCATCTTTATAAAGACCCCTCTACCTCCCCATTCAGAGTCTCATAATCTTCTGCATTCAGCAAAGTCAATGTGAAGTGAGAAGGGAAATATACGGAGAGCACCAATCCATCATGACCATCTTCAATACCTGGCCCTGATGAAAACCGATTCTATCTTCCGAGTTTTCCTGTTCATAATGTCTTGCAAACCATCACAGACATAACATAGTTTAGAAAGCAAATTACAAGCCATTGTAAGGAACTTAAAAATTAGTCTAAGAAGGAGTTTGCTATGCAAGAATGAACACTGTGATGATGCTGGTACATGGCAGTTGTCTTGACCAATGTCATATATGAATTCTGTATCCTGGGATTTCTATGTGTTTTGAGGTTGAAGCAAACAGGGTTCTGTTCTTTAAGTCATAGCACAGGCATTAGTGTGGGGCCTGTGCTGAGGTTAGGGCTGAAGTGAGGTCTGGGGCAGGCAGCGTTTGGAGAAAGAACAGGAACATGAAAAATTGGAGACTGGCTTCTTGTCGCCCTTGAAGAAGTTAAGATTAAGGAGGGGAGGTGGAACATTTGAACAATGTTAAAAGCATTATTTTATCAGAAATCAAATAACACATCAATATCAGGAATTCTTGAAGGGTGCAGGAGCTTGTGTGAGAGTAGAGAGAAGCAAAGAGGATGTGGTTGGAAGATTTTACACTTGCAGAGGGCTGTCCAGGAGCATCTTTCAGTGGTGATTGGCAGGCTGTCCTCCATTCACTATCTGGAGGCTCTGTGTAGCAAGGTCATATTCCCAGCTCTGCTTTTGGAGTCCAGCCAGATGAGACCTCATTCATTGCTCAGAATTTATGGGATGCTCAGCTTAGAAGTCCTTTGGCTTAGTGACATTTCTATAATACGGCACTTTGTGACTATACAGACATGTGCAGCCCACCATGAGCCCCAGGAGTAATCAGACAGTTCTCGTGTTGACCCCTTATAGGCTTGAAAAAGAGCACCTCTCTTTCCACGTGATGCAAAGAGCTGACTCATTGAAAAAGACCCTGATGCTAGGAAAGGCTAAGGGCAAGAGGAGAAAGGGGCTACAGAAGATGAGATGGTTGGATTGCATCACTGACTCAATGGACCTGAGTCTGAGCAAACTCAGGGAGATAGTGAAGGATAGGGAGGCCTGGTGTGCTGCAGTTCATGGGGGTCACAAAGGGTCAGACAGAACTTAGCCACTGAACAACAACTCTCCCTGGAAAATTTTGGTTCTCATCTTTCCAGTGCTCATACCTTGGTGAAGATAATAAAGTTGATATTTTTGGTTCTCATCATTTCTCAGGGGAATAATTGTGTTTTCAATGTCCCCTGAAGAACACCTAGGATTGCTCTGAAAAAGCACTGTCTGAGCCCAGGTGTCCATCACATCTGTGGATGTGAGGAAGGGCAGCCTGGGTGAGTCAGACGCCTCCCGTCACCCAATGAATCACCTGGAAACCTTATTAGGAACTTTTCAATGACAGGCTCCCATATATTTACTTGACATCACTAGGTTCTTTTGACTCTAGCTTGCTCATCTCAGAAAGTAGGAAGGTGATGCTGGGTGCTGTCAGCTGTTGTTTGTCTGCTCTGGGGATCTCATGGCCATGGAAGTGTTAATCCTTAACCGATGCATTTTAATAGTGTCAAGTTCAGAATGGAAAGGAGGTTAGTGGTATCTAAAACATTCTTCAGTCTCAAGTTAGAAGCAGCTCCTTTTCTCTCCTAAAATTTTATATAAGGACCTACTGTTTATCCTGGCACTGTTATTCTGTACCAGGCACAATGCTTTAGACCAAGCATTAGATCTCCCCTCTAATTCTTTCATTTAGCTCTCACATTTAATGAGGCCCCATTCCCAGGTGGTGCTAGTGGTAAAGTATCTGCCTGCCAATGCAGGAAATGTGGGAGATGCAGGTTTGATGCCTGGATTGGGAAGATCCCCTGGAGGAGGGCATGGCAACTCCAGTATTCTTTCCTGGAAAATCCCATGGACAGATGGGCCTGGCCGGCTACAGTCCATGGGGTTGCAAAGAGTCGGACACGACTTAGCACACATCTTACAGGTGAGGAAACTGAGGGGATGCTTTAAGAATGCTTTCTTAGTTGACTCAGTCAACGTCCCATCACTGGACTGTGTCAGAACAGTGGAAACACCAAGTTCACCTCCCTTTGCTACTTTTAAAATTTTTTAAATTAATTAATATTTTTTGGTTGTGCTGGGTCTTTGTTGCTGTGTTGCATTGAGCAGGGGCTACTCTTCATTGCCGGTGGGTGGGCTTCTCACTGCAGTGACTTCTCCTTTTTTGCAAAGCAAAGGCTCTAGGGTTCTTGAGCTTCAGTAGTTGCAGCGCTTGGGCTCAGTAGCTGTGGTTCACAGAATGCAGAGCGCAGGCTCAGTAGTTGTGGTGCATGGGCTTTAGTTGCTCTGTGCAAAGTGGGGTAAGCCCATATCCCTTGTATTAGCCGGATTCTAATCCACTATGATCCCAGGGAAGTCCCACTTTGTTACTTTTTAGAAGTCCTCATGCAGTGCGGATTCATCTGAAAGCACTAAACTCAGGTTTGTTAACCTCAAGGAAGATGTGCTAGGTGTGGGGAGCAGACTGTTTAAATCACCACTGAAGATGTTTGAGGACTAGGGGAGAAGTTTTGATTCACTATTCACCTCTCTTCTTCAATGAATAACACACAGATTTCACCAAATTTACCCAGAGCCCACAACCCCTGTAAAACATTTGTTGTGTTCAGTTTCCCTTTTTATCTGTTGGCCTAATTCATCTGTAAGCCCATCTTCAACCATTCTTTCTTTTTCAAATTGTTTTCTTGTTATCTGCCTCCAAACTGATTATCTTACATTATTTAGCTGTTTCTGAATAAGATTATACTTGGAATTAAATTTTTTCCTGCTCCATGACATCAATAAAGATAAACTATATTCAGTACCAAATACAAGGAAGAGAAAGCTTTGCTATTTCTTTACTAAGACCTACAGTTTTGCACTTCCCTAGTTTGGGGGAGTCAAGTTCAGCCCCATGCCAGCCTTTATCATGTGTCTGTCTGAACCTTAGTTTTGATCTCTGGAAATCAGTGATAGTTATGAATCATATGTGTCCAACCACCTCAAGGCTGTTGTGAGGACAAAAGAAGTTAATAATATGCTCCAAAGTACTTGGAATATATATGAGTATATATATATTCATTGGTACATATAGAGATGAAAGGTGGTAGTATGAGCAGTTGTGGCATTGACTTTCTCTCGTGTCTTCTGCCCTGGCCCTCTCCTACGCATACTCGGTCTCAGATGTGTTGTCACGTCTCTCTGAAGATCCCATTGAAACACCCTGTGTACACTTGTTGTTGTTCAGTGACTCAGTCCTGTCTGACTCTGTGGCCCTATGGACTGCAGCACGCCAGGCTTCCATGGACTGCAGCACACCAGGCTTCCCTGTCCTGCATCTCTTGGAGCTTGCTCAAACTCATGTCCATTGAGTCAGTGATGCCATCCAACCATCTCATCTTCTACCATCCCCTTCTCCTCCTGCCTTCAATCTTTCCCAGCATCAGGGTCTTTTCCAATGAGTCAGCTCTTCACATCAGGTGGCCAAAGTATTGGAGCTTCAGCTTCAGCATTAGTCCTTCAATGAATATTCAGGATTGATTTCTTTTAGGACTGACTGCTTTGAATTCCTTGCAGACTTGGAGACTCTTGAGTCTTTTCCAACACCACATTTCAAAAGCATCAATTCTGCAGTGCTCAGTCTTCTTTATGGTCCAACTCCCATATCCATACATGACTACTAGAAAAAACATAGCTTTAACTATGTGGACCTTTGTCTCAGTTCATTTCCAAGGCAAACCATTCAATATCACAGTAATCCAAGTCTATGCCCCAACCACTAATGCCAAAGAAGCTAAAGTTGAATGGTTCTGTGAAGACCTACCATACTTTCTAGAACTAGCACCAAAAAAAAAAAAAAGAAAAGAAAAGAAAAGAAAGATGTCCTTTTCATCATAGGGGACTGGAATGCAAAAGTAGGAAGTTAAGAGATACCTGAAGTAGCAGAGAAGTTTGGCCTTGGAGTACAAAATAAAGCAGGGCAAAAGCTAACAGACACACTGGTCATAGCAAATACCCTCTTCTAACAACACAAAAGATGACTCTACACATGGATATCACCAAATGGTCAGCACCAAGATCATATTGATTATATTCTTTGCAGCTGAAGAAGGAGAAACTCTATACAGTCAGCAATAACAAGACCAGGAGCTGACTGTGGCTCAGATTATCAACTCATTATTGCAAAATTCAGACTTAAGTTGAAGAAAGTAGGGAAAACCACTAGACTATTTGGGTATGACCTAAATCAAATTCCTTACGATTATTCAGTGGAAGTGACAAGCAGATTAAAGGGATTAGATCTGATAGACAAATTGCCTGAAGAACTATGGATGGAGGTTCGTAACTTTGTACAGGGAAGTGGTGATCAAAACCATCCCCAAGAAAAAGAAAAGCAAAAAGGCAAAATGGTTGTCTGAGGAGGCCTTACAAATAGTTGAGAAAAGAAGAGAAGCAAAAGGCAAAGGTCTAGGAAAGATATACCCATCTGAATGCAGCGTTCCAAAGAATAGCAAGGGGAGACAAGAAAGCCTTCCTAAAGGAATAAGGCAAATAAATAGAGGAAAACAATAAAATGGGAAAGACTAGTGATCTCTTCAAGAAAGTTAGAGATACCAAGGGAACATTTCATGCAAAGATGGGCTCAGTGAAGGACAGAAACGGTATGAATGTAACAGAAGCAGAGGATATTAAGCAGAGGTGGCAAGAATACACTGTGCACACTAGGGCAGCCGTAACTAAGTATGGCCACTGTGTGGCTTCAGTGGCAGAAGTTTATGTCCTCACAGTTCTGGAGGCTGAAAGTCCAAGATGACAATGTTGTCAGGGTTGGTTTCCTGTGAAGGCCTCACTTTTTTGGCTAATAGATGGCCATCTTCTCCCGTGTCTTCATGGTCTGCCCTTTATGTGCGCGTCCAAGGTTTTTCCTCCTATAAAGACATCATTGCATTAGGACCTGATCTAATGACTTTATTTAACCTTAATTTTCTCTTTAAATCCTTATTTCTCAGTACATTCACATCGGGAAGTATTGGGAGTTAGAAATTCAAAATATGACTTTCAGGATGACAAAATTTAGCCCACAGCACCTTATTGCTTTTTCCCCATTTCTGTCCTTCCAAGAAGCCCTTTCTGTGTGTTTTCACAGCATCTTGTATATTTCCCCTATCAAAGCACTTATCACTGCTTCAATTTCTTATTTACTTGTTTATATTTCACATTAGACTCATAAATCTGAGTAGAACTCTGCTTTGTTCTCCCTGTATTTTCAGTTCCTGCAGCAAATAGATTTCTAATTAATCCTTGAATATTTGTTGAATGATTAAGTTCTTGTTACCACCTCTAACTATATGAAATTAGACTGAGTATTTATTCCATATTTATGATGTCTCAGATAGTGTATGTGTCTTATTTCATGTAAAAATTACAAGAGCCCCATGAGGTAGATAACATCCCTGTTTTATAGCTGAAGAATTTGAGGCACAGAAAGGTCAAGCAGTTTACCCAAGGTCAAAGAGCAAGTCATATTGGTGAAGTTGGAATTTGAACCCAGAAAGTATAACTTCAGAGTCTTCATGGTTAAACACAATGCTGTTTCTTGGTAGAACAACAATGTGTTTTACAGTTACACCAGCTGCTGGCTTGTCCAAGTTGATCCCAATTCTCCCCCTAATCCATGTCTTAAACTAAGGGTTTTTTTTTTTTTTTAAGTGATTGTCTTAAGAGTGATAAAATGGAGGTAGAAGGAAGGGAGGGGAGCAATTAGCATGTTTGGGGCACACCTTGAGGGTTGTGTTTGAAAGCAAGTTAGTGGGAAGAGAAATCGTGAAGGAGCTGTAGGAGAGGCAGTCTAGATGAGAGTGGATTCACTACAATTTTCATCACCCATCTTATCTTAGAGGTGAACAACTTACAAAGTCTTTACAGTCTTCAAAACACTCTCCCTTTTATCATCGCATGTGATTTCTGAAACAGTCAACTGACATAAACTGAGAAGAGATTATTATCTGTGTTTTATTGGTAAGGAAACCAATTGAGAGTGGCAAAGTATATTGGCCAACATTGGAAAGCTAGTCATGGAGATCCATAAGATTAAATTCTATGGGCTTCCCTGGTAGCTCAGTGGTTAAAGCATCTGCCTGCAATGTGGGAGACCGGGGTTTGATCCCTGGGCTGGGAAGATCCCCTGGAGAAGGAAATGGCAACCCACTCCAGTATTCTTGCCTGGAGAATCCCATGGTCTGAGGAGCCTGGTGGGCTACAGTCCATGGGGTCGAAAGAGTCGGACACGAGTGAGTGACTTCACTTCACTTCACTTCACTTCACTTCAAGATTAAATTCTTAGCCTTTTGCCCTTCTCTTCCTGGGATTGAGTTTAATATGGGAAAGAAGTAGAGAAAGAATTTCAGGGTGAACACCGTCAATCCAGAGGAGAGAAGAGAAAGAGTGTCCTGAAAAGGAGGCTGAATTGGATTGCTAGGAAACACTGAAGGAGAACTAAGAAGTTGCTGGTGGCAGAAGTCAATGGACCAGGGAGCCTCAAGAGGTGAACTCATCAAGGGAGCTGGCTCACATGATGGCTTGATGCGTGTGAGTGCACAGAAGTTGGCAATTGGGAGATCACTGAGCATGTTCTAGAGCCTGTTCTCAGTGCTACAGTGTGGTCAGGCCTCAGTTGTCTAGGTGAACTACTCTCTCTGAATGCAGTTTGTATTTTTTTCTCTAGAATTTCCATTAGTTGAATAACACCAAATTGCTAGATACCTTTTTATTTGCTTTTGTTTGTTTGAATTCTCTTTGCCTGAAGACATATATCTTTGATCTTTCCTCAGGATGAGTCCTCTGTAGCAGATTTGTTTGCAACTCCAAAGTACATGTTTGCTCTGGCCTCCCCCTTCACACACCCAGGTCCCCTTTGTTGTAATGCAAACAAGACTATTATTTTAAAACCACTATCTCTGAGATTTGGCATCTTAATTTTCATCTTGACTTTCTTCCCTTTCCTTCCATGGGCTAGAATTAAAAATTAGGTATGTTTTAGAAATATGTCTAGAATTAGAAATGACATTTTCTTCCTTGTACCTTGAGGGTTCCACAGCCTTCCTTCCTCCCTCGAATCCGTTTGCTGACTCTCTAAATTGTTGTGCTGTGATAGCTGCTCTTTGAGATCGTCAGCTTCTAATGAGGATGTGATATGTTTAACTGGTGTTGCAAGTCTGCAATGAGGTCGCTGAACCCAAGACAGGTGAATGTAATGTTATTTGTTTAACTTCTAACAATTCTTATGGATTCTCTATTCTTCCTGCTAGAATTAAGCCTCATTACTGAATTTTCTTATTTACCAGGATAAAAGCACACTAGCTTGAGGTAGATACACTATTCTGGTTGCAGATGACTTTTGGGGAGGATTGTGGGGTGAAACAATGCTTGGTCTGGATGCTTTTCTATACTTTAGCAGAATATCTTGTGCCCAGAAACCTAGACATTTAATTTTCATACTGGATGTCATTCACTTTTTGACAAAGTGTTTCAGCCCAGTATCGGTGTTCAGAGACTTGAGTATTCATTGCTGCCTCACCCCTCTGCCTTGTTGTGAAGAACTTGGGTACTGTCTGTCTTGTATCTTAATTATAGGTGATGAATTTGTCTTTGGATGAGCAGTATGACCCTTCTTCAAACATAATCAACTCATTCCTGCCTCTGAGGCTTTGATAATTACTTTATTCTCAAGTTCTCATCCCCATTTTTCCTGCCTATGCATATTCTTCCTGCTCTTTAAATTCAATCTAGGTGCTATCTCTTCTCAGAAGCCTTCCATGATATGAAAGTGGACAGTCCTCCTCTGTATTCTAATAGCTCTTGTCGTCTCTAGCCATGACCTAATGTACGTTACTAATTTATTTTCTGAGTGTTTAATCTTTGCCACTAGATTTTAAGCTCTCCAAGGCCAATGACTCTGCCCTTTTCAATCTTTGTATGACCAGCATCTTTCTAGCACAGAGATTTGTTTATAGTAGGTGTGAAATAAATGTGTGATATTGGTTGATTTATGAGCATGCTCTCTAACACAAGACATATGGAGTTCATTGGCTTGGTGCTTGAGTGTCAGCACCCCCACTACCACCCCTTTCTCCAAGTTATCCTCTTGGCCTGGTCCAGCTGAAGCTGTGGAAAGTAGATAAATCACTCAGCTCCTAGGTCAGACAGCTCAGAGACAAATGAACACAGCAGGTTGTTGCCACTATAATGATGCAGTGGCTGTGCTGTTTTCCAGTTTCTGGACAACAATAGATTGCCTTCCTTCCCTTAACTTTAATTCTGTTTCTCATAAGCCTGAAATTGCACTTGCTATTTTCCAACTTTTTCCCCCCACCCTGCCCTAGTTCATGTCAGTGTCCCTTAACTAACATTTTTATGGCTTGAAAATCAATTCTGTACCAGATATAAAGACATACTCTGTCTCCAGCCTTTGTTCTCAGTACCAGCTTCAGCACCCTGTGTTAGCTCAGTGCTGTGGCTTCAGTCCTACTTGATGGTTTCTAGTTTCTGATTCTTTTTATTTGAACTCTGGTTAGATCTGTGTTGATGTTTATGAAATAGATTTTCTCATGTTCTCTTTTCATCAGTTTATTCCCAGATAATAGAATCTTTGGAATTATGGAACTGAAAAGATAACTGGTTTGAACAATTCTTGCTAATTGAAAGCCTCACGTATTCTCTCCAGTTCAACCTGATGATTTTGGGGAAAAAAGGAAAGACTTGTGGGCTAAAGCAGAGGATTTGGAAAAGCCTTTATTTATTTTCAATGGCCAAGGTCCCTTACAACCCAGATTCAGATAACTTTGTTTTTGCTTTATGCCAACTATGCGGGTCTTTAAAGTCAGCACCATGGACAGGGGCGATTAGCTCAGGGACTGGTTGGAGCAAAACTCACTCTGGGGAAGTTTAGCAGGGCACAAAGGGACCACTTTTAATTCTTAGGGATGACTTTATTTAAAGACACATGCATTGTGAGTTCAGAAACTTCACTAAGGACATGTTTGCTGCCCTAAACAATCATCCAAAGTAAAATAATCAGTTAAAAAGAAAACACAAAACACAGAGCATGTTATTTGGAATCAAAATATCAAAACTTGAATTCTAACTTTTTAAATATTTACTAAGTGTATGACTTTGGACTGATACCTTCTCTGAGAACAAGTTTCTTTTTGTGTAGATTTGGGAATCTACTACCCTTAGAAACTTCTTGTCATTGCTACTAGCATAGCCCTTGATATCTTTCTGCAGTCCCTTCACTGCCCTGTCTGCTACTGAATGCTGGTAGATCACAGTATATCCCAGTGTTCATCCCTGTCACTCACCTGACACAGTCCAGCCTTGATGCACTGGACAAAACACAGACACTTCTGTCTCTACCAGACACTGTGTGGCAGCCTAAGGCACAGAGGCCTTTCTGGGCAACCTATATAGAGCTAGGCTTGCTAGCTCTTTTGTTTGCATACACCAAATTTGAGACAGGCTATCATTAACCAAATGGAGAGCAGCTGTGCTTACTGAGAAAGTGTGCTTCCTCAGATTTGTGGACATGCTAGAAATTCCACAGACAGAATGTCTGGCTCAAGAGGCCTCAGGAAAGTGCGAACATGCCTCAGTTAATGTTCCAGAAAAACCCCTTTTTCTCTGGCCTAATCTCTCCTGGGCTGATCTAGTGATGAATTCTTAAATTTCCCAATTAGATGATTATGCATTTGGGATGAGTAGGATTTTTCTCTGTTAAAAGGCAAATTCCAATAGCAGGATCTCACATTAAGCAGTTCCCAGACAGTGACACCTCCTTTAGTGTGAATTAAAGCTGGCAACTTCCTCTAGAACTTAAACGCAGAGCTGGAAAGAGACCATATGAAGGAGAAAAAAGTCCAGAATACAAATCCCCTCACCTGGAGGCTACCAGAACAGGGAGAAGCTCACAGATGGAAGGCAGAGCTGCCAAAGACCATGTATGCACACCTCCAAGTTGTGTCCAGAGTTGCCACTGGCTGAAGTTAGATTCATTTTTATTTGTTCTTGCAATATGCTCAAACTTACGATTTGACATCTCTTCCACCTTTTTATCTCTCTCTTCCCCAACACTCTACATTTTTTATCTCTTCTACTTTTTGTCTCCATTCTCACTGGTCCAGGATCCAAGTTGCCACCAGTGTCTTGCAGTGCATATTACCTTCTGTGCATGTGTGCTAAGTCAGTCGTGTCTGACTCTTTGCAACCCTGTGGACTGTAGCCTGCCAGTCTCCTCTGTCCATGGCATTCTCCAGGCAAAAATACTGGAATGGGTTGCTATGCCCTCTCCTCCAGGGGATCTTACCAACCCAGGCATCAAATTCATGTCTCTTAGTTTCCTGCATTGACAGGTGGGTTCTTTACCACCAGTACGACCCCCAAAATGACTTGTGGTGACACAGTTTCTGGAATGGTGGTATAAGATGCTCCATGGACCCTCTCCATTCAGAGTCTCTGGAAATTGTCTTCAGGGTATACAGCAAATGAAATATTTACTCAAGATAGTTTACTGAATCTCAATAAGAGCATTAACAGTGTGAAACATTTGTGCTACAATTCATGTCCCTCCCTTCTCACTCTCCCAGCTACTATAACACCCACTCCAGGCAAATGCAACCAGGATCACAGGACTCCCTTTTCACTCAGTTCCCTGATAAGGGCTGTGATGTCTCTTAGGGAAGGACAGGCCATCAGCACGTCTCATCCTACCAGCCCTCCCATCTCTGTGTTTCAGAGGCTTTATTCCTGGCAAGAATAACTAAGAGGTCTGGGGCTTTCTTCCTCTACCCAGTCCCCACTTATAAGGTGGAAAATATATTTCAGGCATGGAAGGCCAGATATAGAGGGACCCAGTCACCTCACCCTAGCTTGGTTATAAGGCAAAGGCTCCTTTCCAGGAAATGCAAGCTGCAAAGACGAGGCTGCTGTCCTAGCCCATGATACTGTTAAAGGTCAAGGATCAGGGGGGTGACTCTGAGAGAAGTAGGTCATTGTCCCTGCTCCCAGCTATGGAGCAATGGTACAGATTTGCTGCTCAAGAGGAGAGGCAGGCCATAAGAATTAGAGCTCTAAAGCTATCCCTGAGAGAACTGACTTTGTTTGTACCGTGGTACAAGGAAGTTCAAACCCAGGAGTATTCTTCAAACCAATGGACATTATAGTGACAACCAATTAAGAGGAAATTGGTAGTACTATGGGACCAACAAGCTAAACCATATAGAAATTAGACCATATATAAATTTACCAGAGAGAACTATAGAAAGAGATCGCTAACAAGAACCCTACTGGGGTTAAAACAAACCTCCAAGACTGTCCTCAAAGATTACCCCTGCAAAGGGACCTGCATTTAATTGCAACAGACTGTGGAACAATTTATGCCCCAGGGCATTGTCAAAATAATAGAATAATCAGTCAGCAATTAGTGGAGGCTAATAGCTGGGCACAGTATCAATGGAGGCAGACAACAGAGAGATCAGCAAAAGAGACAGAAAGATCACTAATAAAATCACTGCCATCCCAGAGTGACGATATGCATGCCCAAGGCTGAACCCTCTGAGCAGGGATATCAGAGGCTGCTTTCTTAGGGAGAAATAAGCTACAAAATAATCCAGCCAGCTCATCAAACAAATAGCAAACAACAACAAACCCCAGAGGACGAGATCAGCATACAGAGGCACATTATCTAAAATGTCCGGTTTTCAATAATTATGAGACATGCAAAGAAATAGAAGGTGACCCAGATGGGAAAAAAGCAGGCCACAGGAACTGTCAGTCAAGGATCAAATGTCAGATTTAGCAGACAGAGACTTTAAAGTAATTATAGGCATTGTTGTTGTTAAGTCGCTAAATCATGTCCGACTCTTTGCGACCCCATGTACTGTAGTCCACCAGGCTCCTCTGTCAATGGGATTTCCCAGGCAAGGATACTGGAGTGAATTGCCATTTCCTCTCCGGGGGCTCTTCCTGACCCAAGGATCGAACCCATGCATTGGCAAGCAGATTCTTTACCCCTGAGCCACCAGGGAAGCCCCAACTATCAGCATACATCAGAGATATTGCAGGTTTGGTTCCAGGCAATGGTCTGGTTCCAGGCAACTTCAATAAAGCATGTATCACAACAAACTGACTCACTAAGTTTTTGATTTCACAATGTGTATATAAGCTGTGTTTACACTGTACTAAAGTCTAGGAGATCTAACCAATCCATTCTGAAGGAGATCAGTCCTGGGATTTCTTTGGAAGGAATGATACTAAAGCTGAAACTCCAGTACTTTGGCCACCTCATGCAAAGGGTTGACTCATTGGAAAAGACTCTGATGCTGGGAGGGATTGGGGGCAGAAGGAGAAGGGGATGATAGAAGATGAGATGGCTGGATGGTATCACTGACTCAATGGACATGAGTCTGAGTGAATTCCGGGAGTTGGTGATGGACAGGGAGGCCTGGCGTTCTGTGATTCACGGGGTCGCAAAGAGTCGGACACGACTGAGTGACTGAACTGAACTGATAGTCTGTTGAGTGTGAAATAGCATTATGTCTAAAAAGCATACATATCTTAATTTAAAAATACTTTATTGCTAAAAAATGCCCAAACAACTATAGTAATAACATTAAAGATCACTGATCACAGATAAGATCACTATAATAAATATAACAATAATTTAGAAGTTATTAATTTAATTATGGAAAATATTGTGAGAATTACCAA
The DNA here is from genome assembly GCF_023091745.1 of Budorcas taxicolor. Taxonomy (NCBI): domain Eukaryota; kingdom Metazoa; phylum Chordata; class Mammalia; order Artiodactyla; family Bovidae; genus Budorcas; species Budorcas taxicolor. The sequence goes on from NC_068920.1 coordinate 135,345,748, forward strand.
AATGTGACACAGAGACATGAAGTAAGCAAATCCTGTCAAGAAATAGTGCTGATGAACTTAATTGATGCAGGGCTGATACAAACCTTCTATTTGTAAAAAGTGCAGTGTTTGTGAAGTTCAATAAAGTATAGTGCAATAAAATGAAGTCTGCCAGTATTATAAATCTATTCAAAGAACTAAAGGAAAATGCAGTTTTAAAAGTAAAGGGAGGAAGGAAAGTATAATCACTATATCTAATAAAATAGAGAATAATAATGAAGAAATAGAAATGATAAAGAACAAGATGGAAATGATGAAGGTGAAAAGTACAATAACCAAAATTAAAATTTTACTAGAGGGGCTTACTTGTAAGTTTAATTCGGGAGAAGAAAGAATCAGTGAACTTAATGGTACAATTAGAAACTATGCAATCTGAATAACAGAAAAAAATGAAGAAAAATGAGCAGACTCAGAGAAATATAGGCTACATGTGTGTAATGAGAATACCATAAGGAGAAGATAAAAGGGCAAAAAAATGTATTTGAAGAAATTATGGCTGAAAGCTTTCTAAATTTGATGAAAGCCATTCATTTACACAACCAGAAAGCTCAACAAATTCCAAATGATGACCATAAACAGATTTATGCCCAGATATATCACTTTAAAAGAGCTGCAAGCAGCAAGAGAATGTGACTCATAATATATAAGGAGACTTCAATAGTATTGTGAACTAATTTTTACTGGAAACAATAGAGCCCAGAAAGCAATGGGTTGACGTACTGAAAGTGCTGGATAAACAACAACAAAAAACCCCCAAACTTGTCAAACCAAGATTCATATACCCAGCACAACAATCTTTTCAAAATGAAGATAAAATAAAAACATTCCCATATAAACAAAATCTGAGAGCTTTTATTGCTGGCAGGTCTGCAAGAAATACTAAAGGAAATTCTCAGGATTAAAAAAAAATGACTCCAGACAGTAATTTGAAACCATATTAAAAAAAGAAAGACTAAAAGGTAATTATGTTATTATAAAAGATAGTATGAAAGTATATTCTTTTTTTTTCTCAAATGATTTAAAAATTAATTTATTGAGCAATATGTGTAAATTCTATTGTTTGGGATTTTAACAAAGAGAAATGATATTTTTTGACAATACAAGTGCCAGGAGATATTGGGAGAAAACTGTATTGGAACAAAGAAATGACACTGGTTGGTAACTTGAATTTTTACAGAAACAAAGAACCAGAAATGGCAAACAAGATGGTAAATACAACAAACTTTATAAATAAATATTAATTCTCCTCTATTGTCTAAACTTCTTTAACAGACATAAAATTATATAAAGTCATACCATGAGAGTATATTTTGAGGTTTGTAGCTTATCTATATACAATACATATATCAATAATAGCACAACAGGGGAGAAGAAAGTATAAGTTTATATAGGAGTAACATTGCTATGTCACAGTATAACTAAATTGGTGAAAGTCTGAAGTGGATTTATCCTTCTTATTGTTGTTCAGTCGCTCAGTCATGTCCAATTCTTTGCAACCCTGTGGACCACAGCATGTCAGGCTTCCCTGTCCTTCACCATCTCCCAGAGTTTGCTCAAACTCATATCCGTTGAGTCAGTGATGCTATCCAACCATCTCATCCTCTGTCAACCCCTTCTCTTGCCTTCAATCTTTCCCAGGATCAAGTTTTTTCCTATTTAATAAAATAGCCAACAGAAGGAAGGAAACAAGATTTGAGCATAAATTGTAGAAATATAGAAAATGATAGAGAATATAAAACAGCAAACGTTGTTTCTTTGAAAATACCAACATAATTGACAAATCTTTAGCTAAACTGACCAGGCAAAAATAATGACTTAAATTACAAAAATCACTCTAAGTCACAGAATTATGGAGATCTTGGTCAATGAAGTAACACATACACAAAAAGACACACACACAAACACACACACACACAATTATAAAAGATGATATAAGACTGGTACTATCTTCTTATAAAAACCATCAGAATAAACAAACTGTTAGAACCAGTAGGAGAGTTCAGTTATGAAACAAGATGATGTAAAAGTATATAGTGTCTCTCTACATCAGAAGTAACAAAATTGAAGACATAACTGAGTATAAAATGCCATTCACAATATCAAGAAAAACCTGCAGGATATGTAAGGATCAATCTAATGAAGAATGTATAAAACACAAGTAGAAAATATTATATTAAAGGATATTTAAGCCTTTAAAAAAGAAAAAAATGTGCTGTGTTTATGAGTAGGACATTCATGACAATCAGTCAGTTCAGTTCAGTTCAGTCGCTCAGTCTTGTCCGACTCTTTGCGAACCCATGAATCGCAGCACACCAGGCCTCCCTGTCCATCACCAAATCCCGGAGTTCACTCAGACTCACATCCATCGAGTCCGTGATGCCATCCAGCCATCTCATCCTCTGTCGTCCCCTTCTCCTCCTGCCCCCAATCCCTCCCAGCATCAGAGTCTTTTCCAATGAGTCAAGTCTTTGCATGAGGTGGCCAAAGTACTGGAGTTTCAGCTTTAGCATCATTCCTTCCAAAGAACACCCAGGGCTGATCTCCTTTAGAATGGACTGGTTGGATCTCCTTGCAGTCTAAGGGACTCTCAAGAGTCTTCTCCAACACCAGAGTTCAAAAGCATCAATTCTTCTGCGCTCGGCTTTCTTCACAGTCCAACTCTCACATCCATACATGACCACAGGAAAAACCATAACCTTGACTAGACGGACCTTTGTTGGCAAAGTAATATCTCTGGTTTTGAATATGCTATCCAGGTTGGTCATAACTTTTCTTCCAAGGAGTAAGCATCTTTTAATTTCATGGCTGCAGTCACCATCTGCAGTGATTTTAGAGCCCAAAAAATAAAGTCTAACACTGTTTCCACTGTTTCCCCATCTATTTCCCATGAAGTGATGGGACCAGATGCCATGATCTTTGTTTTCTGAATGCTGAGCTTTAAGCCAACTTTTTCACTCTCCACTTTCACTTTCATCAAGAGGCTTTTTAGTTGCTTTTCACTTTCTGCCATAAGGGTGGTGTCATCTGCATATCTGAGGTTATTGATATTTCTCCTGGCAATCTTGATTCCAGCTTGTGCTTCTTCCAGCCCAGCGTTTCTCATGATGTACTCTGCATATAAGTTAAATAAGCAGGGTGACAATATACAGCCTTGACGTACTCCCTTTCCTAGTTGGAACCAGTCTGTTGTTCCATGTCCAGTTCTAACTGTTGCTTCCTGACCTGCATATAGGTTTCTCAAGAGGCAGGTCAGGTGGTCTGGTATTCCCATCTCTTTCAGAATCTTCCACAGTTTATTGTGATCCACACAGTTAAAGGCTTTGGCATAGTCAATAAAGCAGAAATAGATGTTTTTCTGGAACTCTCTTGCTTTTTCCATGATCCAGCGGATGTTGGCAATTTGATCTCTGGTTCCTCTGCCTTTTCTAAAATCAGCTTGAACATCTGGAACTTCACAGTTCATGTATTAGTGAAGCCTGGCTTGGAGGATTTTGAGCATTACTTTACTAAGCATGTGAGATGAGTGCAATTGTGCGGTAGTTTGAGCATTCTTTGGCATTGCCTTTCTTTGGGATTGAAATGAAAATGGACATTTTCCAGTGCTGTGGCCACTGCTGAGTTTTCCAAATTTGCTGGCATATTGAGTGCAGCACTTTCACAGCATCATCTTTCAGGATTCGAAACAGCTCAACTGGAATTCTATCACCTCCACTAGCTTTGTTCATAGTGATGCTTTCTAAGGCCCACTTGACTTCACATTCCAGGATGTCTGGCTCTAGGTGAGTGATCACAGCATCGTGATTATCTTGGTCGTGAAGATCTTTTTTGTACAGTTCTGTGTATTCTTGCCACCTCTTCTTAATATCTTCTTCTGTTAGGTCCATACCATTTCTGTCCTTTATCGAGCCCATCTTTGCATAAAATGTTCCCTTGTTATTGCTAATTTTCTTGAAGAGATCTCTAGTCTTTCCCATTCTGTTGTTTTCCTCTATTTCTTTGCATTGATCGCTGAGGAAGGCTTTTTTTTATCTCTCTTTGCTATTCTTTGGAACTCTGCATTCAGATGCTTATATCTTTCCTTTTCTCCTTTGCTTTTCACTTCTCTTCTTTTCGCAGCTTTGTAAGGCCTCCCCAGACAGCCATTTTGCTTTTTTGCATTTCTTTTCCATGGGGATGGTCTTGATCCCTGTGTCCTGTACAATATCACTAACCTCCGTCCATAATTTTCAGGCACTCTATCTATCAGATCTAGGCCCTTAAATCTATTTCTCACTTCTACTATATAATCATAAGGGATTTGATTTAGGTCATACCTTCCCCAAATTAATCTGGGAATATGTTATATGGCACTCTCCCCAGAAGGTTCAAGGAAGAGCTGATGTTTGCAGACCTGGCCTCTTTCCTGTGAGCTCCACACCATGTTCAGGAGAAGGATGGTAAAGAGAGAAAAGTTGAGGAAGATAGACATTTTCTGATAGATATCTTTCTGATCTCTCAGTGTGTCGAGGGCCCAGAGGAGTGTACTGAGCACCAGAAATGGTGGCGGTGCGTGACTGCTGTCACCAGTAGGGAGAGTTGGAGGCCACCCCCAGGATTTGGACCCAACTCTGTCAGTGACTCCTGTCTGACAGCAGGTGACTTATTGAATGATGCTGAATGATGTATATTGCCCTATACACAGTGAGGATACTAATCCCTACCCCACCGTTCTCATGGAGTTGTCCTGAGGATCTATTAACATGATACAAAGCTCCTTGAAAAAATGTAAGAACACTGTGTGACATTTGAGATGACATTCCAGCTGTCTTACTAAGACACACAAAGTGACACTGAGATTCTGATCATCAGAAATGACCAGATTTCTCATCTCTTGGGTCACTCCTCAGCACCACAGTGGACGACCTTGGTGAGGCTGGGGCTAAGTTGGAATCAGTGCCCAATTTAATAATTTTAGTAACTTATAGGCCCACACTTAATCTCCACTTTAGCAATACACCTATAGTTTGCCTCTCTGAGTACAACAGATGTGGCTGCTGTCTGTTCTCTATTAAGCCCAGTTCCATTAGGTGGGAGAAACGTGCAGAAAACTTGCTTGTGCAGCTGGTTTGGTGGTTCATTAGAAGAAGGTGAGAATGAAAGGATTCATCCCCACCAGGAACTTAGGATCCTACTTTTAAGGGGGTGTCTCCAGCCAGTAGCTCTGAGAATGGGGAAGCCCTATCTATGATTCAATCTGAACACACGTGACAGTTCTCAAAAACAAGTAGTACCTCAGTTCAGTTCAGTCGCTCAGTCATGTACGACTCTTTGGGACCCCATGGACTGCAGCACGCCGGGCTTTCCTGTTCATCACCATCTCCCGGAGCTTGCTCAAACTCATGTCCATCGAGTCGGTGATGCCATCCAACCATCTCATCCTCTGTCATCCCCTTCTCTTCCTGCCTTCAATCTTTCATAATATCAGTCTTTTCTTTGGAGAAGGAGAACCTCTCTTAGGATTAAATGAAATCAGTGCAATGAAGTAATTTCTTTGTGATCTTACCTTACCTCTAGAGGTTGAGGCTCTTAGAGGAGAAGAAAGAAGAAGCTGCAGTCTGATGTATCAGTCTGATTATTTTCACTTGTTAAGTTGGCGTGCTGCGATTCATGGGGTCGCAAAGAGTCGGACACGACTGAGCGACTGAACTGAAGTAAATATTTATTGAATACCTACTATTTTTAAAATCTTTAAAATGATTTAATTTGTTGAATCTCAGCCTCCATATCACTAAAAATTCAAGGACATGAATGGACCTAGAGACTGTCATTCAGAGTGAACTAAGTCAGAAAAATAAGTTTTGTTATTAACACATATATGTGGAATCTAGAAGAAAATGGTATAGATGTTTGAAAAACAGAAGTAGAGACACAGATGGAGAGAACAAACATATGAGCACCAAGGAGGGGAAGGGAAAGTAGGATGAATTGGGAGATTGGGATGGATATATATACACACTGTTGATACTATGGATAAAATAGATAACTAATGAGAACCTACTGTATAGCTCAGGGAACTCTACTCAGTGCTCCCTGGTGACCTAAATGGGAATGAAATCCAAAGCAGGGGATATGTGTATAACATAGAGCTGATTCATTTTGCTGTGCAGTAGAAAGTAACACAACATTGTAAAACAACTATTGTTCATTCAGTCACTAAGTCGTGTCCCACTCTTTGCAACACCATGGACTGCAGCATGCCAGATTTCTCTGTCCTTCACTATTTCCTGGAGTTTGCTTAAACTCATGTCCATTAAGTCAGCTTTTTAGTTCCTCTTTGAATTCTGCCATTAGAATGGTATCATCTGAGGTTGTTGTTATTTCTCCAGCAACTCTTCTCCAATAAATTTTTTTTTTTTTTTACAGTCAGGGGAAAAAGTCCAACCTCCTGCTCATTTAGATCAAGCTACCTTGGGAGCAGGGGATGATCTCAAGCCATGTCTCAGATGCACTAGTTGGCTCTTTCTTGTAGTCATGCCGGCCCTCACCTTCTTTAGGAAGTGTAGTAAGAGTCAGTTACCCATTGTATTATGTACATGTCCCATGCCCACAGAGCAGCAGCCTGGAGTGGCTTTGTATTATCTGGAGGGGATGAGGAGATTTGCCTGCTTCAGAGGAAGCTGGTTTATTGTATAGCGACAGAACTGTGGGAGTGCTCACCATGGTTGCTGTGACTTAGCTTGGAAAGAGTAATCTGACCCCTTCAGTGGGAACACAGGACTTTCTCTGGCTTGGAGGCCCCCAAAGCTTATTTCAGGAGCCTCTTTATCACCGCCCCCCCGGCCCCGCCCCGCCTCAGGCTGTTTTGAAGGAAATCTTATAAATCACATTTCCTCTACATAAATATCTCAGTGTATTTCTCTAAAAGAGAAAGCATTGCCCCTTTAATAAACAAAATAAACCCTGTGCTCATCCATCCAGACCTGGTGGGAGATGAACCGTGTGACAGGCAAGGTCAGATTTAGGTGATGTTGGCTCTCTTTGGGAGGGTCCAGAACCTGCTAGCCTGTTGAGTTCTCAACCTAGAAACTTAAGCTTGGAATGGAATAGAAAATGATGGCGTGTATATGAGCCCCTGTGCTTTGAGGGCAGGATGGTGCTTTGACAGTTAGCCATGTTCCCAACCAGGCTGTATTAACTGGGTCACTTAGCTCCAAGCAGACTTAAGTTACTAACTGGAGAGGAAGGAAAGAGAAATTAGGAGTTTTAGTGTGGTCAAGGGAAAAGAGATGGGTTTGCATTTAAGATACTCTTTCATTGTCTGCATAGGGCAGGGTGGGCACAATTAGCCCTGGAACACTGTGCCATCGGCACCAGTGAGCAGGTATGCTTCTCTATTTCAGAACCACACTCAGGGGACAGAGCCAGGCTGGACTTCTGTTCCGAGGCTGTAGTGTATCCTGAATGGGATGGTTAAGTATATGTGTCAACTTGATTAGCTTAAGGGATGCTCAGGTAGCTGGTAAAACGTTGTTTCTGGGTTTGTTTGTGCGAATGTTTCTGGAAGAGACTAGCATTAGATTCTGTGAATGGAGTAAAGAAGATCCGCACTCACTCACTCACCAATCCGATCTATTGGGGACCCAAATAGAATTAAAAAGGTAAGGGATGGTGAATTCTCTCCCCGACCATTTTTTTCTTTTGAGCTGGGACTTGTATCTTCTCCAGCCCTCAGACAGTGGAGCTCCTGGCCCTCAGGCTTTTGGCCTTGGACTCATAATGACACTGGATTTCCTAATTTTCCATCTTATAGAAGGCAGGTGGTGGGGCTTCTCCACCTCTATGACCACCTTATCTAGTCCCCACAGTCAGTCTCCTCTGATAGATCTCTCTATATAAATCCTATTGGTTCTGTCTCTCTGGAGAACCCTAACCAGTATACTGAGTCCTGAATCTCTGTCTTCTCTCATATTTGGTCCTTGGGGTCAAGGTGAGCAGTAAGGAGAAAGAGGCTGATTGTGCCCATCTCTAGACTTCTCTTCCTCAGCTAGGATGGGGTATATTAACAAGAGCTCATTCACGCTCTTTTTTTTTCTAGTGTGTACTCACAACAAGCCCATGTGTGAACTCTTTTCATTCCTATTTCACAGTGAGTGTGCTGGTGAAGCAGCAGGCTAGGGGAGCTGGGGTCTCAGGGTTGGAAGTGTAATCTAAGGACAAGCCACCGAAGCTGCCGCCCCTTTATAGGTTTCATCATTTCTGAAGTGTCTTTCTTGCTCTAATCCTTGGGTTTCAACTATGAACAGCCCTCTGATAGGGCCATTAGGCAGCCTTGTTTTAAACTAAACCTTTTGAGGCTACTAAGCGGGGCCAGCTCCATCCTGAATCCATGCCTGGGAAAAATGGACGTGTCATGCTACTAATTATGAGATTCAAGTTCTATTGGGTGGAGAGACCCCAGAGCCTCCATGGCTCCAGTTTTCTGTGTAAGCTGGGACCTCAGTCATTGCAGCTCTCATATGGAATTAAAAACTACCACCATTTCCTGGACCTAGAGGGAATTTGCTTTTGGGAAGTTCTCCAAGCCAAACAGAGGGGAAAAAGCACATAGAGATAGAAGTCAGAAAAAATCCATTTGAGTCTCAGATCTATCACTGGTTAACTTTGGGACTTTCAATTTCTCACCTGTGGACAGGGACAATAGTAGCTGTATTTAGAAGGTAGTATTTAGAAATTAGATCATGTAATCTTTGAGATCGTAATATGTTTTATTACTTTTGTTGTTGCCATTGTTATTGAAAAAGTCATTGGATTTATATGTCGAATATGACAGTGGCCTGCCTCTCTCAGTAGCATGATCATACTACATCCAGTGGCTAAAAAAGGAATATCCCACTCCTGCCTTTTATTGGCTGTCATCTTAATGAAGAGTACTGCTCCTTCTTCCCTCCTGCCCTTAAAAAAATATATATAAAGAATCTTCCTGATAATTAGTTCCAGCAACACCAATGCTAAATTCATTCTCATTTTGATTTCCTGGCCTCAACCCAATTCCTCCTGAGTGGGCTGGTTGTAGTTTTTCTTTCCTTGGCTTTCTTTTCCCTGAGGACACAGAATATTTGCAAGGTGCAACATTTTCCTTTAAAAAGATTTCCCCTAAAATCCAAATGTTATTAATGGATCTTCAGTCCCTTCTGGAAGACACTGACCCAGTTTGAAACCCCACACAGTCATGTAATGGCCTTCGACTTCTCTCTGCTCTTTCTGTTCCTCTTGGTTATGCAGAATGTATTCAGAAAGTCACATTACAGTATTTAGTAGTAGAGTTTGACACTGTATTGTTTTATATTTTCTTGCCAACTTGATGATGGATTAGAAGGAACTGAAGCTCATTTATGAAATTCTCAACTCTTGCATAGTAAATAAACTTTCTTAAAAATAGGGCTCACTTATTCCTGTAGGCATCAACCATTTCTTGAGGGTTTACATTGTGCCAAGTCATTGCTAGACATTGTAGAGAATACAAAAGCGAGAAATTCATGTTCCCGGTCTCAAGGAGCTCATATCTAGGATGGGGGTAGGAAAATGAGTAGAAAGATAGATAGAAAAATGTGAGAAGATGAAGGAAGGAGTCAGGGGTTTAGCCTGGAAGGATGGGGATGGCTTCTGGGCTTTGCTCACTTCTCACTGCTCCACATCCTGCATGGGCTCTGTTTCCACACCTCTGATTCTGGCAGTACTTATAGACCTCATTTCCGAGGTTGCTGGCCTGTGCTCATGTCATCTGAAGGTAGGCTTGGCCACTCTTACATTCTGACGTCGTGCCTCTCATTTGCACTTTCCCTGTCACAGGAATTGTGTCTTATATCCTTTGGATATTGGTACTGAGGAATTCTGGGCTTCCCCAGGGGCTCAGTGACAAAGAACCTGCTTGTAGTACAGGAAACCCAGGTTTGAGCCCTGGGTTGGGAAGATCCCCTAGAGGAGGGCGTGGCAACCCACTCCAGTAGTCTTGCCTGGAGAATCCCATGGACAGGGGAGCATGGCGGGCTATGGTCCATAGAGTCACAAAGAGCTGGACACAACTGAAGTGATGGAGCACCACACATGCCTTGAGGGCTTCTAAAGTATTTCCAGGAAGGAATTTCAGTGAGAAGGAGGGCAGAGGGTGACTGGATCTAACCCATCTCACCTCCCTCTGTCTCCATCTCCCTTCCCTCCAGCTGGTGAGGTTGCAGAAGCCAGGGGCTCAGAGTTCTGCTGGTGCTGGAAATTGCCTGAGGAGGTGTGAGGACCCAGATCCAATGGGTCATTACACCCAAGTTCTCCCTAAACACCTAATGTGAGGTGTTTAATGGGAGCTCATCTCTGTGGTTGACCAAATGGAACCACCCTAGAGGTGAGGCAGAGGTGGGAGAGTAGAGACCTTGTAGGGCTGGCAGTGTTGCTGGGGGACCAAAAATTACCAGGACAAAATGTTACATATTCAGCCCTGTGCTGGGTCTTGTTGGAATCTGTGGGTAGGGGTGAGATGGGTCGTGATCTTGCAGGAGCCTTAGGTGTACAGGTTCAGTGCGTGCTCAGAGCCTCCAGAGGATTAGAGGTTGACAAAGCTAAAGGTGCTCAAATGTTGAAGCTCTCTAGTCTTCAGTGGTCAGAGAAGATTCTGGAAAGCAGGTGGGGCAGACAGGTGGAGATGAGGCTCAAAGTGTCTGAGGGATTTTGGCGAGGGTGGGAGGGGACTGCATGATGTCTTCTTTGTATTGCTGGATTCCTAAAGGTTAAGGTAAGAGGTGTTGCTTTGTAATATTAACTGATGGATCCATTCATTTTCAATTGAGTCTAAGACTGGTGTGAATTCTGAAAAAGATTTCTTTTCATTCCACTGCTTTGCTTTCTTACTGTATTTCTTTTCTTTGCCCTAGACAGAGACGCTAGACTCTCCTTATGTTTCATTAATTTTACTAAAGCATTCTAGAGATAATCCTTCTTAATGACTCTCCTCAGCAAATGGTTTATCTCGCCAAGTGTTGGATGCAGTATATTCTGAACAAATGCTTCAAACTGCCACCTTATATATGTGAATCTCCATCTAGAGTTCAACCCATACCTTTTGCTGATTTCCAGACCTCTGTATCTACTCACTTGCTGGATTTCCACCTGAATATCCTGTAAAGACTTCAGAGTTAGCATTTCTGAAGCTTTCTGGTGTATTTTATCAGGCCCACCCTGAACACCTGCTCAACCTAGACCTTCTTCCTCAAAACCTCTACAGCCAAAACACTGGGTTCATCTCTTACCCCCTCACCCTTTCTATGAGATGGTGTCTCGGTTCTACACTTGTGGCTGCTAGATCACTCTTCATCCCACCCCTTCTCCTCATCTATCCCTCAGTTTTAGCCACGATCTCTCTGCATAGAGCTTATATTATTCAGTAGAGCATGAATTACCCTGAAATACAAATATGACCAGGCAGTCCATTGCTTGACACCCACCTGCGGGTTTGTCTGCAAGTGAAAACCAGCTTCCCAGTGTGGTTTATTTCCCCCTCCATCCTCCTCAGTCTTACTTCCCATGCTCCTCAAAAACTCCTCATGGTCTTGACTTCACCCACATCCATGTCTTTGCATGTACCCATAAGTATGCTGGCTATGGTATCTTTTCCTCATTTCCACATCTGGAAAAGTCAGCATCTGGGCCTCACACCCTCTCTTTACTGAAGCCTTCTTTAACTGCTCCAGCAAGGGTCATCCCCCACGTGGGTTTCCGTGCCACGTGGGGTTACTACATTTTATTATCACTGTATTTAAATTTGTATTATGATGATCTGTCAGACTGAGAGGGAAGGGATTACTGTCTTATCCATCATGGACACTTCATTGCCTAGCTGAATGCTCTAAGTGTTTGTTAATGGTTAAAATAGAAAAAGATCTTAAAGTGTCTCTCCTAGTTTAATTCCTCTTAAATTCATTTATTTACTCATTCATTCATTCGCTCCTTGCGCAAACATTTACTAAGTACCTACTACGTGGGAACTCGCTCTCTCTCTCTAGGCAACAAAGCCTTGATTAAACAGACATGAAAGAGAAACAGCTGCCAATCTTTACTACAGGAAGCTCTGCTCCACGGGCCTTTGTTTAAGGATCCTGGAGCTTCAGTTTTCTTCCGTCAGCTTTTTCCTTAATGGCCAAACTCATGGTGGCAGTGACAATGGATTCTGCATTAGTATTAAAAATTTATTCAATAAATAATGGATTAGAACCTCTGTTTAATAATTATTAATGCACTGCAATTTCAGTTGCCCAAACCTCAAGATGTTTTAAGCATAACTAATTGAAAACACAATTAACAGCAACTTGCTGAAATAAATCTGGAAGGCAAAATATCCTTGAAAGCCTCAGATGATGAGAACAAAAATTCCAAAAGCAGCCCCCTCCTCATGCTGACCCGAGATGCAGGGTTCATGCCAGGCTCCAGCAGAGACTCTGGAAGCAGATGGTGGCACCTGGCCGGGCTTGGGATATGAAAGTTGGTTTAATGGCAGCTTTTCTGTAGCTACGGCATCTTCAGCTGACCACTTCATTTTGCCTGGAGGCAGGGGGCATTTGCCTGACCAATATGCTGGACACCGACTCTAGCGTCATTTGGGCCCTTAGAGGCTAATTCAGTGACCTGGTTACATGCAAACTCAGCAAAACAGAAGCTAGTCCCTAGGTCTAGCAATGCCTGAGGTGGAACTTTGCCTCAAGTAAAGTCACAGGATGAATGAGGGGCAGAACTGTGGCTGGGGAACCTGGGCTCCCAGCATCAATGCTCCCAACATCCTGCCAGCCCTAATGCCTCCTGTGTTCTTTCCGAGGCTAGTTCTGCTTGTCCCAACTCAGCACAAATGGTGCATCAGGGTCTTCAGATCAAGGGCCAAAGACAAGCATTCCTTCTTGTTTCAGCAACAGTTAGCAAGGAAAGGAAATGCATGAAGCATTTATAAGATGAGCCCTAACTGGCTGTTGGATGCTTGTGTCCTAGAAAGGCACTGAAGGAAGACTTTGGCCTTTGGGCTGGGCTTAGTATGAGTAAGAGCTTCCTTGATGGCACAGTGGTAAAGAATCTGCCTGCAGTACAGGAGACTCGGGTTCTATCTCTTGGCTGGGAAAATCTTCTAGAGAAGGAAATGGCAACCCATTCCAGTATTCTTGCCTGGGAAATCTCATGGACAGAGGAGCTTGGGGGCTACATTCCCTGGGGACTTTCTACCCCAGAGACTCTGGGCCTGGACACACTGGTCTCCCAAGCTTTCATCAGTCCTTCACAGGTTATTTTTGTTTGTTTGTTTGGTTTTGGTTTTTGGTGAGTGTTCAATGAGACATTGTAAGGGAATTAATCAACAGGGTTGGCCAGTGGCATGCTCTCAACATATGGTAATCCCTCTTCCACTCCAGCCTTGTTCACTATTCTTTCATGGTTAACTCATTCTCAGGATTCTGAACACTGCTGTGGGCATGCTTTCAACAGAACACTATGGTTACTGAGCACGTGGATGTTATTCCTGGAAAACATGAAATTAAAGGTGGTATGACTCAGGGTTGTAAAACCTTGCTTGGCCCCAGTCTTGTATGGACCCAAATTTTCTGTCTGCTGGACTTGCATGGAGCTGGTCAGTGAAGACAAATATGGCTGGAAAGCCTCGCAAATCTCTACCACCCTCTCCAGCTGGGGGAGGTGGCCCTCAGGTGTTACCAGGGCCTGTATTCTGTACCAGCTGAGCTGATGAATGGAGCCAGCTGTTCTCTAGAAGGACAAGGCGAGAGTCTTAGAGTGTTTTCCTTGAGCGAACTTTTAAATCCATTTGTGTTGTTGTTTGTTTTTGTTTCTGTTTTTGTTTTAAGGACTTAATCTATGGTGCTCCATCATGCAACCAAAGCAATCCAAGTTTAATCTCTAAGCATTCATCTCCCAAGTTCAGATTTTCCTTCCATCTTCTCAGCTGGTGCATTCCCCAACTTCTGAATTTCTAAAAATACCCAGAGTGGTTCCCTCTACAAAACACCAGCACCCTGCCAGCTGTTAAATAAATAAACTCAAAACAAAAATGCTGTAGTTATGAAAGAAGATATATTTAATTAAATAAAAAGGAGAAGCAAGTGCTATTACAAGAACATAAAACTGTAAGGCATAAGATAAAAACTAAATTACTACAAGGCGGCTCGATCCAATCTAATCCTTAAAGATAAAGATGAAACCAGAAAATTGCATGTATTGAGAAATCAACATAAGCCCTGAGCAAATATTAACTAGAGATCTATAAAATGGTTGATAATAAACAAACCTATGAACATTAGGATTAGGGAAGGAAATGGAAATGGAACCACACTGGTGTGTGAGGGACTTGAGTTCATCTCTCCATCCAGCTTGGAGCAGCCTTGGTGGAATGAGCTTGTTAGAGTGACTTTTCCATTAGCTAATTTCAGTAAATCTGAGAGAAAAGATTGAATGGCATAGAGGTACCTGGGCAAATTTTCTATCATCTTGAAAGGCACAGAGGTGGATGTGATATCATCTTACCAGGCTATAAAATGGAGCTTGCAGATAAAATGTTTTTACTGTGGGTTTCTAACTTAGCTATTGACATGATTTTAACAATGTGTTTAAGCATGAAGAATGGTCCAATTACATGTTAAGCAGCCTTTTTTTATAGTTCTAATAAAGGTTCATTTAGACGTTTATACTGACAACTCAGTTCTTTAGAAGAGTATTTTTCAAGCTGCCTGCTAAAAAAGGACATTTCCTGGCTGGGTGAAAAAAAAAAAAAAATGAAGCCTGCTATTAGCTAGAAAATGTTGCTCCAGGTTTCAGAGACGTCATTGGTGTAGAGGATGGGTCCTCTGATGGAGGAGTCAGCAGTGGCAGCTGGAAAAATCAAGCTAATTCACAGGTGAAGATGCCCTCTTTGTCACAGCTTCAGGCTCTGGGATAAAGACTCTCCTTTGAGAGCATTCATGCACTTTCCGCCCCACACAGGGAGCTTCAGAATACAATCTGAATGGGAAACCAGCTCTGAGAGTAAGAGGGATGGCTCTGACAGGCAGGGAACGCAGATCAAGGTCCAGGGACAGCTTGGTCCTTCGGAGGGAACTGGAAGGCCCTTTGGGGACAGAGTTAGTGTTCTTAGGGCCCTGGGGATGTATGTGACCTGGGGGCTCTTAGAAACAATTTTTTCCCTTCTAGTGAGACTCCAACTAATGTGTTCCTGATAGGAAAAGAGATACCTGTGTGCTCTTAGGTCTGGAAAAAAGTCTCCACAATTTCGTGTAGTCAGGATCTACCTTGAAGTCTTGTCATTAACTCAGTGTAAGTCTTCTTGCGGTGTTGGACTCTTAAAAGGGACTTGTATTCATGGACAGGGGCTGCCATAAGAAAGCAGCACAGACTGAGGAGTGTTAGCAACAGAATTTCCTCACAGTTGTGAAAGCTAGAAGTCCAAGATCCAGGCATCAGCAGGCTTGGTTTCTTCTGAGACCTCTCTCCTTGGCTTACTCATGGCCATCTTCTCCCTACGGCTTTACGTGGTCTTCTCTCTGTGTGTGTCTGTGTCCAAATTCCCTCTTCTTGTAAGACCACCAGTCATATTGGATCAGGGCCCACCCTAATGACTTCTCCTGCAATGCAGGAGACCTGGATTTGATCCCTGGGTTGGGAAGATCCCCTGGAGAAGGAAATGGTAACCCACTCCAATATGCTTGCCTGAGAAATCCCATGGACAGAGGAGCCTGGCAGGCTACAGTCCATGGGGTCACAAAGAGTAATATCCCACTTAGCAGCTAAATCTCCACCTTGGCTATAATTCTTATTGAATGTTAACTAGATATAACATGGACTTCTGGGAAGCCTATAGTCGAATTGTGAGGATAAGTATGTCCTTGTGAAAATATGAGTTCCTGAGCACCAAAGAATTGATGTTTTTGAACTGTGGTGTTGGAGAAGACTCTTGAGAGTCCCTTGGACTGCAAGGAGATCCAACCAGTCCATTCTGAAGGAGATCAGTCCTGGGTGTTCTTTGGAAGGAATGATGCTAAAGCTGAAACTCCAGTACTTTGGCCACCTCATGCGAAGAGTTGACTCACTGGAAAAGACTTTGATGTTGGGAGGGATTGGGGGCAGGAGGAGAAGGGGATGACAGAGGATGAGATGGCTGAATGGCATCACCGACTCGATGGACGTGAGTTTGAGTGAACTCCGGGAGATGGTGATGGACAGGGAGGCCTGGAGTGCTGCGATTCATGGGTTCGCAAAGAGTCGGACACGACTGAGCAACTGAACTAAACTGAACTGACATACATCTAAATGCTTTGCCACCAGTCTGTTGCCTATCTGGGCAGGCTCTTAGAGGAAGGATTGTTCCACATGTGCTGGAAAGAGGCTGGATCCATGGAGAGCCGGGACTTGAGCAAAGCCTTACAGGACGGGGATGTTTATAGAGGTGGGGCCTTGGTAGAGGTAATGCCTCTGGGCAGATGCAATATATATTATGGTGAGTGGTAAAAGAGCAGTGATACCTGAGGCCTGACTGCAGGGTTTGCAACGGGGAGGGTGTTGCAGATGCTGCATGATAGAACATGACACTTTGGAGGCACTGGGTGGAAATGTGGGTGAGTGGTGGGGAGTGTTGGTGGTGGTTTAGTCGCCAAGTTGTGTCTGACTCTTGCGACTCCATGGACTGTAGCCTGCCAGGCTCCTCTGTCCATGGGATTTCTCAGGCAAGCTTATTGGAGTGGGTTGCCAGTTCCTTCTCCAGCGGATTTTCCCGACCCAGGAATTGAACCTGAGTTTCCTGCATTGTAGGCAGATTCTTTACTGACTGAGTTACGAGGGAAGCCCGAGTGGTGGGTTGGGTAGACTGTCACTTGATTACTGGATCATGTTCCCCTGAACTCTTTCTCCTCCCACTTGTACTTTGCTATGATAAATAAGCCAAAGAGCCACTGAGAAGCAATTGAAAACATTATCTTTCAGAGCTGATAGATACTAAGTAGCCAAAGGTAGGGATGGGGGTCATTGAGTAGAGATCAAGGAAGAGGCGGCCAAAGGGAAAGAAGTAGTTGCTTTACTTTAATAATAAAAGAATGAAAAGGTAGATTAGATGTGGGTGATTTCTTGCTGGACTCAAAGGCTCCTTAAACCATTCCTATCTCTTCAATCAGCTCTTGTTCAAACTGCATGCCCACATTCCTAACCTATCTTAAGGAGTCCTATTTTCCAAGTTGTTAATTGTTTTCTTGCATTCTTAGAGATTTTCAAGTTTCTTCTAATCCCTCTCAAATCCTGTGCATTTCAGAGGTAACCTGGAGAGGCTCAGAGTGCCCTGGAGATGCTGATAAATCTCCAAATACTTCATCTAGTGAAGGAGCTTTTCTATCATCCGCCCCTACATTTAATTCTCTTAATTCCTGTGTATGTGCATGTTGACACCCCATGTGCAGGGGGCAGGAACTGACGGAACACAGTGCGAATAAAACTCCAATCTTCACTTCGCAGAAAGATGAGTAAGCTATGCAGGAATTTCTACTAAGTGTGCTATAAGATCAGATATGGATTAGCAGAGGAAAAATGAAAGGTAACTATGGTTTATGTAGAATATCAGCCTACCTAACTGGCAAACGTTTAAAAGAGTTACCCCTTATGGGGAAAATAATAGTGATATAAAATCATATCAATAAGGCTATGCTATTCACAATAAGTTACGAAATTTGAACCAAGAGGGAAATTCCAAAATTGAACATCTAGGTCAAAATCATGGTGAGTCAGGGACTTTTGTAGAAATCGTTCTGCCTGATTGTTTCCCGAGTCGTAACTTTATGTCAAAGGTGATTTTCCATTGTTTGAATATACCAGCCTCCACCCCTGTCTCTGCCCAGAGCCCAGAAGACCCTGCAGAGAGTGTTCAGAATCTTGGACCCAGGGGAGGCAGTCTTGGTGTGGGAGTCACTAGAGTTAGTCTGATAAGCCATCCTGAGCTGTGCCAGTGAAAACTCCCACCCCCATCCTGACCACTTCTTCACTTGATGCACTGAGGGCCTGGTTGGGAGCTGTCAGGACATCACAGTGTTGCTTGGCAAAGAGGAAGGATCAGAACAGAGGGAGACTCAGGTGTTCCCATGCATTCTCCAAGTCTGGGGTACAGAGAAGGCAAAATTGTGGTTAAAAGCAGCCATGAGCTTCTGTAAAACACTGGCATGGGAAGTAGTGAGTTTCCAGGGGAGGAGCCAGGAGTCAGGAAATGGTTGGTGGGTCCTCTGAAGACTAGGAGGACCAGGAGGTCAGTGCTCTCTGGGGTCAACTAGCATTGTGCACTCAATACAATGGCTCTGGGGCCATGGTCAGCCTTGGCAGGCAGGAGCAGTTCATCACCTTGATGGGCAGGTAGGGGATTGAGGAGTGTGAGCCAATGCTCTATGGGTCCTCTGAAGAATAGGAGGACCAGGAAGTCAGTGCCCTCTGGGGTCAGCTAGCATCGCGCACTCAATACAGCGGCTCTGGGGCCATGATCAGCCTTGGCAGGCAGGAGCAGTTCATCATCTTGATGGGCAGATAAGGGGATTGAGGAGTGTGAGCCAGCCCTGTCCTGGAGGCTGCTGAGCTCAGCAGCAGAGGGGAGGCGGAGGCTTCAAGTAGCAGTGGGCACCCCTCTTGGTCATTCCACCTTCTGCCCGATGTGCTGAGGTTGGCCTAGGCCCTTCGATTCTGCTGTGTGCCTGGGGAGGCTGCTGTGTGCGTGGCGGGTGGTAGGGGAGGATGGGCAGGACTTGGAATGAGGGCATATGTGAGAGTCCTGGAAACCTGATCACTTCTCACCCATTTTCAGTATAAGGGAGGCTATCATTTTCCTCCTGATTCTGCCTTGTGCTCAGGAAGGCCTGTTGCATCCACATCAGTGATAAGAACACAAAGGTTGAAATGGGTATAACTGGGTTGTATTCATCTATAGCTGTCTTAACAAAGAACCACAAACTGTAAAATTAAAACAGCAGAAACAAGTTGCCTCCCAATTCTGGAGGCCAGAGGTCCAAGATCAAAGTGTTGGCAGGGCTAGCTCCTTTCACAGGCTGTGAGGGGGAGTCTGCTCCTTGAGTACCCCAGCATTTCCTAGTATGCTGTTATCTCTGTTGTTCCTGGGCTTGTCGCTGCATCACCCAGGTCTCTGACTCTTCACTTGCTGCTCCCCCAGGGTGACAATATTTGTCCCCGTGTCCACATTTCTCCTTTTCATAGGATACAGTCATACTGGAATAGGCCCACTCTAGTGACCTCATCTTGACTTGATCATCTGCAAATATTCGTTCCCAAGAAGGTCACATTCACAGGTACTGGGGTTTAGAACTTAAGCATCTTTCCGAGAAGACAGAAGTCAACCCATAGCAGGGGGCAAGGGTGCCCCCTAGACTATAAGATATTGTGTTGGCCAATACATTTGTTTGGGTTTTTCCAATGGTTATAATGATAAAATCCAAATGAACTTTTTGGTCAACCCCAAATCTGGGGATGATATGTGTTTTAGGAATGGGCTAGGGGACAGCCCTGTAGCCTGTGGGCTGGATGGGTCATTCAGGGCTTGTCCTTAGTTGTAAAATCAGAATTTCCAGATGCTGCATCACCAAGTTGGTGTAAGGATGATAATGGGTCTAAAGACCCCTTGATATTTGGAGCTCATGCTCTTGTCAGTTGTTAGGGCAATAATGTGCCACCCATATGTTTCCTCTCTGAAGAGGGTGGTTCTATTCTTAGTCCCCTTGTTTGCTCAGCTGTGAAATGGGTTGAAAATATAGTGCATTCAGTGGGTCTTGTAATCCTGCCACATGGCAGTTATGAAAAGGGTGGCAATGCACATGTTGGCTGCAGGCCATGTCTGGAACGAGGGGTGGGGAGTTAAGATCAACAAGGCATAGAAGCCTCAGGGGATTTGGTTAGGCTGTGAGGAAAGGGAGGTGGCACAGAATAGAGGGGTTCAGGCTGGGCAGAGAGCAGCAGAAGGAAGTCAGGAGATAAGCTTGCCTTCAGCTGTATTCCAGACGATGCCTGGTGTACTGCAGTTCATGGGGTTGCAAAGGGTTGGACATGACAGCAGCCAAACAACATATGATGCTGGATTCTGATGCCAACTAGTTCCGGTGTGTGGGTTTTTTCCCCCCACCAAACAAATCTCTGACACTGGCTGGGTGTCCTACGATTCAACTCAACTCTGACACTGTGGAGGCTTCATCATGTAGGCGTGATTTATCATTCATTCCATTTGCATTCTTTCTCCTTTCTCAAGAGAACAGGGGTTGCAGTTAAAAATCACAAACTTCTAATCATGGCTGGTTGTTTCTGGTGACCAGTCCCCATTTAAAAGCTCACCCAGCATTCCCTCATTAGGATAAAAGATGCTCCTATTACTCAGTTACAAGGGTTTTAGGAGCCCCATGTTGGAAACATAGGTCAGTTACTCAGTTACAAGGGTTTTAAGAGCCCTGTGTTGGGAAAAGAGGTCAATGACCTGTATTAGAACAACAGATGCTCCTGACGATCTTATTTCTTGGGAAATGTCAACAGTTTCAGGAGCTCTGTGCCAGGAACTGGAGGCAGAGACCAATATATATCTTCTGTTATATTGCAGATGCTATTTTACAGCCATAGTGCATGCCACCATCCTGTCCTTGGGTCACATTGGCTGTGATCTCTGAGATCCCTCCCAGAATGGGGGAAAGGCATGTGCCTTGCTTCTGGAAAGTCCCAGGACTTCAGCTGCTCAGCCTCTGAGGCTTCCTGTATTAGCTCTGTTTACTAAGTGTGGATTCCTTTCTTTGTTGCTCTATTATTTATAAATAAATCTCTAGTGTACTAGCCTAAAGAAAGGAAATGACTCCTTGGAGGCAATAGGATGTCTAGCCCCTCCACCGTGACCTTAATGGTCAAGTCATCGCAGGCGCTGGATCAGTGCCCCTCTGACCTTGCTCATCCCTCCGTGGCCTGGGGGGCCTTGCTGGTGGGCCAGGGTTTGCATTTGTGTACCACCTCGGATCTCTCGCCTGACCTCCAGTCCTCTTCTTGGTCTCCCTATCATTATTGGTGTTCCTGGACTGACTCTTCACTCTTTAAAGGCTGTAAGCCCATACCTGTCACCACACCCTGAAAGGGGAGGCAGCTGGTTCACAAAGAAAGCTAGGCTGGTGATTTTTCCTTTCCCTCTTGCTCAGTTTTGAAGCTGGAAAAAAAAAAAAAAAATCACAGCATACTTCAAACTTGAGCAGTGGCTGTGAATGTATTCACTCTTGAATTCATCTGTGAGGTTATTATATGCAGCTTTGATGTTACAGCAAGACTACCTGGGTCGTTTTGTTCCAATTACTCAGTGCAGAGGAGGAGGACTTGACGCCGCACAAAGGCGCTGACTTTGATGTTGTATAGAGGCTGCCCTTCCCTGGGCTGATGCATCAGGAGCAGTTCTGGGCAGCTGAGGCGCGTCCACGCGGTGGGGCCCTCACTTGGAGCAGGGTGGCTGGGTGCTCTGCACTCCTAGGAGCTGTGGCGGGGAGGCTGGCAGAGCGAGGCCTATCTAGTACTTTTCCCATCGCATCACCGAGGGCTTGGAAATAACCTAATTTTCCTCAATTAGAAAGATGGAGATGGTAATGGCTGTACTTTGCTCTGTTCAGACGTCTTTCATCTCTGCATCGCAAAGTGCTCTGAAAGCATGATTAAGGAAGCTTCCCAACTCCCCAGCCAGGCAGACGCCCCACCGCCAGCTTCTGTCAAGGCTAAATGGTTGAGGCCAGCTCTCTGGGTGAGCTCAGGGTAATGGGAGATTCTGCTCACCCCAGCGCAGGACAGGGACAGACACTAGGAGCCCTGCTTGGATGGGGGCCGGGAGGGAGCTCTGGGGCACCTGGGGACACTGGGCAGAGAGGCAGGGGTCTCAGACCAGCCCCAGGTGTCCCACTGGTCTATTGTCAAAGCGTGGACCAGTTACCACCCCCATCCGTGTCTCAGAGTTAGAGCCCGCAAGACAGGGATGGAAATCTGATGATGCATCAGGTTCCGCAGCCCCTCCCCAGCTCTGCTGTTCTGTGTGATGATGGATCTGACATTCTGGACTCCCCAGGCCAACCTGGTATCTCTTCTTGATATACCTTCTCAGAAGAACCCAGGCTGCTCCCTGGTCCTTGTGGAATGCCCACACCTCCCATCTCCCAGAAGCTCTCTTCATGGCCCATATGTATGTCCCCCCAATCACTACCTCCATTCCCAGGCCCAGGCCCACACGCATCCTCTATATGCACCGCTTGGTCTGATGGCTCCCCGTTCAGAGCACGCGGGGCCAGTGGGGCCTGAACTCCATGCATTGCCTGCCAGGTGTGCTGTTCACACTTGCCTTTTCCCTCTGCCTTTTCTCCTAACACAAGTACCTGCTCCTTCCACTTTTTTTTTTTTTCTGCCAGACTGGATTGCTTGCCTCTGTCCCTTCAGGCAGGACTCCCTCCTCCAGGACCTTCCAGCTCTTGCCAAGGCTTGGCTTGTTTGCTCAGGCATCAGAGACCCAGCTGCCTGTGCTTTTAGAGCTTTTGTCACCTGCTTTTAGACTGTTCACCTCCATGCTCCCAATATTCCCACCTCCTTTGTGGTAATTACTGTTCCCTTACCATTTAGCTGCCGTGTGTGCCATGGGCTACAGACGAAACTCACGGAGCTACTAAAACGTAGGTGTGACAAGGAGGCTGAAGGGCTCCCATGTGTGTCTGCATGGATAGTGGAGCCTCTCACCTGGGCGCTTAGCTGCCCTTTTAATGCCTTTCTTTCCTCAGCTGTGCTCCAAATGGCTGAGGTCTTAGGACATTTGAGTTCTGGATGAAGACACATAATGTAAGTGCAGAAACAGGTGGTCCATACAGGGTGAGACTCCAGAGAAAAGAGGGTGGTGGACAGTCCATCTGCTTCTACTTGAGGATTAAAAAAACACAAAGAAACTCACCTATTCTTTGTGATTGCTGATTAATATATGCTTCTACATGTGACATCTTAAAAAAAAATTGTGATACCTACCACACACAGTATGCTTCCCACCAGTGTTTTGGAAATCCCAGGCGAGAAAATTGTCAGGGGCAACTCACGGCCTTGGAGGATGGCTTATTAATTGGAAGATTCTTATTCTTGCTCCAGTCATTGTTGCCCACAGAGAAGAACTCTGTGGAGGAGAGGGGGTCACCCTTGACTCTTGGGAGCTGGGGCTTGGTGCTGTCAGGTTGGAAAGCTGACGGGGTGCCCCAGTTGATGGGTTTCTCTGACCAGTCACAAGAGCAATTCTGGGGAAAAGCTATATTTTGTAGTAGAGGTTTTCAAGTGTAAAAAGCCCAGTAAACTTAATTCTATCCTTTTTCTGGAACAAACAAAAAGAAAACTGCTGAAGTGGAAAATTCAGAATGGGAAATATAAGGTAGTCATTAGGTCGGTGTTTCAAACAGGAGAAAGAATTCCTGCGAGTGTCCCATGTGCTTGCACAGAGGGCGGGGGCCACCCATCTGCTGGGCAATGGACTCAGGTCTCACAGGCTGTTCTGACATGAGTGACAGGCTCTTTCCATGAACTTCTCTTTTGTTTGGCCTCATTGCCAGTCCTGACTTCATTCCAGCACCCTCTGGCCCTACCCCCAAGCTGCTCACAGGCAAGTTCCCTGCAGCTGCCCCCACGGCTCAGTCCTGGGGGAATCCCCTCCTAGTCTGCGAGCAGCTGTAAAGCCCCTCCTGTGGCTTTCCAGGGCCCAGGGCCTAGTCAGCCTGCTCTGCTCTCTTGTGTCTCTGCTTCTGGGTCCCTTGTGCTGCCGTTGAACTTGGGCCACATGTTCCCAGGGACAGCCTTGGGGTACCTCTGTGAGACAAGACTGCATCCTGACTCCTGAGTTTCTGCTTCACAGCCTGCCTCCTTCTCTAGTCTCACTAGGCTCCATGGGTCATCCTGCCTGCCCCTTGAGCAGTTTCCAGAATCCTTGGTTGAGGTGCTGCACCATCAAGCCATCTGTGACAGTATACAAGAGAGGCAGGGTGGGGAGTGAGCGATGAGAAAGTGAAAGTGAATGTTGCTCAGCTCTGTCCCATTCTTTGTGACCACATGGACTATGGCCTGCCAGAGGATTCTGTCCGTGGAATCCTCCAGGCAAGAATACTGGAGCAGTTGCCATTTCCTTCTCTAGGGATCTTCCCGACCCAGGGCTCAAACCTGCATCTCCTGCACTGCAGGTGGACTCTTTATCATCTGAACCACCAGGGAGAGGGGACACTAAATGCCCAGAAAGGGCTGCAGGGTCCCATTTGGAAACAATCGCCGAAGGATAGTTTCCAGATGTTACACTAACAGGAGAAGACAGTGAATTTTCTTTGCCGTCTCTTTAGGTTATTTGTTTCATGGTTTTAATTTGCATCTCATGGCAGAGTGCACAGGTCCATCATTTCACAAGCACCTTGGCCTCTCTCACCTGTGCCCTGTTAAGATCATCACTGGCAGAAGTGGTCAACTGATCACCCAGGATATGGCACAGAGCTGTTACTGGGAGGAGCTGCCCAGTGAGGGCGACACTCACCATCCTTGTGTTTGATAGTGATGTGATGAGCTGTTGCCAATAGGAATGTTAGCGGAGTTACTGCGTGTCATCTCGGGACCAAGGAAGTTCAAAAGTCTCTTCCCACTTGTCAGCTAATTGGAGAAACCTTTGAAGGACTTAGAGTGGGCAGAGCCACAATATAGATGGAGCCTGGGTCACTGAGGGGTTTGACAAGAAGCGCTGGAATTGGACTGTGTCATGAACAGGAAGTACATTTTTATTGTGTTAACCTGTGAGAACTCTCGAGAATGTAACTAGTGTAATAGCTAATGTTACGAGAACTAATACACCTTGGTCTTGTCAACTCCAAGTCTTCTTGGTTTAACCAAGCCTGGGCCACCCTGTCCTGGTCTGCAGTGATCTCCCTAGTTCCTCTCTTCATTGAGGAGCTCAGGAGGTATTATGGTTGAGTGGAAAGGTTTTATAGAAGGGATTCTACAAGGAGACAAACAGGAGAAGAGCTGGATTGGGGTAGTTATTGAAGGAATTTCTTTTCTGGGTCCTAAGAGAATATTTTTTTAGTGATTTCTGGGTCTCTGAAATTATGAAAGTAATGGAGTCATGAATATAATTACCTCTATTCTGTAATTACCCGGCAAATATCATATGAATACATAGGGGGTTTGAGTCAGCGGATCTGGCAGCTGCAGAGTTTGATTATGATGATTTAGCTGTTGGGAAATGCCAGGGATTAATTTCAGTCATCAGTGTAGGAACAACAAGAAGAAATGGCCCCAAATTAGGGAAGGACACATGCAGTCCGCATGGTGAGAGCACTTGGTGACCGGGGGGTCAATTAGTGGAAGGAGCCCCCCTCGGAGGAGGCCCACCCCTCCAGAGCTGTTCCTGCAGGACCAGGGCATGCTGCCGATTTGTTTGCACTCTGCTATTTCCCCAGGTCATTGCTCTTTGAGCATTTCACACGTGCAGTCTCGGAAGGTAACAGATGTGTTTGCTTGAGCTCTCTGGCTTTTTCAGTGTTGTTCCTTTCCAGTGTAGCCACCGTACCCCAGGAGGTGAGGTCACAGAGCAACTCCCATTTTACAGATGCCAGCCCAAGTCCTCAAGGAGCCAGTCTCTCAATGTGGCCCGGTGAGTGGCATTTTCTAGGTTAGAACCCAGGTCCCCTCACCCTCCTTCTTGTCTTGTACTGGCTTTGAGGGAGGAACATACCTCCAATTATAATGTTTTCCCAATGGAAAAAGGTGATTTCTTTTCTGATTGCTTTTTCAAATGGTTCCCAGGGTAGCTTTGTAAAAAGTGTGGGTATTGGTGTGCAAGTCAGATCCTGGTGTCCCAGGAAGGAGTGGAAAAGAGCTTCTGCAAGCTTGAGGTCTCCTGAAAGGATCTGCATTTCTCTGTGATCTTTGCTGTATTGTGTATCATAGCTGTGTTGCATATTGTAGCTGTTTTTCGTGTCCTTTCCTAATGGGGGCCACGTCTCCTCATTGTTATTACACTAATGACTGAAACGAATCCCTGGTGGTTATTAGCAGCTAGATGATCAGAATCAAACTCCACATTTTGGTTCTACTTATGAGGCTCCCATGGTCTCTCCACTGGACGAAGCTTACCCATCACCATTGGAGTGGAGACAGTTGTTATATCTGGGTGAGGCTAGCTCTGTCTTGAGAATTTTCCATGAATCTGATGTGCTCATTGCTTTTGTTGGGAACTCAGTGCTATTTACTGTCCCTCACATTTCCTTCAGGTTGACTTGTTTAGCTCCAAGTTCAGCTGCCTGAGAGAAGAGGCTTGAATGAGGGATGATCAGGGCTGTTTGGGACTGGGACTGTGCTGTGGGGCTTCAGGCATCCCATACTTTCCCTGAGGAATGTGGGCTGCTGTTTTGAGGGTAGGAAGTGTGAGTAAGACAGGGTCGGAGGGCTAGTTTGGCAGTGGCTCTCAGTGGGGAGAGGTATGGAACCCTAGGATTCTTGTTCACGGGGACAGCAACACCAGGGACCTGGGGCAAAGCTGCTGTGGGCAGTGGTAATGTCTAACATACACCTTCTAGATTGTGGAAGTGCCTACACCAGATGCAGTCCCAGACTGTCATCTGCACTTGCCAGCACGCAAAAACTGGTCTCATATCTCTACCCAAAACACGGGCTGGCTACACATCCTTTCTCTGGGCATTATCAGCAACCTGAAGGATAATATTCTTGAAGATCAGAATTCAGACCTAACTCCTAACTCCAAGCTCTTTTCCTGGTGGAGATTTGGACTCTGACAATAAACTGTTAACACTGACCCCAAACCAGATCTCAACAACTTCTACTACATTATCTAACACTAAAATCTAGGTCATAGCTCTGCCCTGCCTGAACCTAACTTCACTTGAAGCAAAGTTCTCCTCCTAACATACAGACTGATCCTAACCCTTACCTACTGGCTCAGACAGTAAAGAATCCACCTGCAATGCAGGAGACTCAGGTTCAGTCCCTGGGTCAAGAAGATCCCCTGGAGAAGGGCATGGCCACGCATTCCAGTATTCTTGCCTGAAGAATTTCATGGACAGAGGAGCCTAACAGGCTAGCGTCCATGGGGTCAAAAGAGTCAGATAGGATTGAGCAACTAACGCTCTCATTTTCACTTCAACCCTGACCTTGGTCTAGACATTGCCTATAACTAAATCTCTCCACTGTAGGTTCAAATACTAATTTAAAATCTAACCCAGTGAGAAAATGGTTCTAAGGTCTGGCTCTTCTGAGCTGGAATTTGGTACTTTCATCTGTCACTTGTAGAGGAGAAAAATATTCCTCTATCCTCTTCTATTTTCTGGCTACGTCTGTGAAAAAAACAAAAACAAAAACAAAAAAAGAAAACCCTGGCAACAGGCAGATTAGCAGGAGAAAAGCTGTGCAAATGTGTTTGATGTTAAAAGTTTTATGTTGCATAGGAGGGCTTCATAGAAAGAAAACTCCCAAAGAAAAAGCTAGGCTCGAAGGCTTTAAAACCATTTGGGGAAAAGAGGATAAATTTAAAGAGAAGTGATAAAACAAAGGAAGGGGATTTTGAGATTTGAGGGTCAGCAAATTGTAGGCAGGAAAATATATGGGGAAACTGGTCCATGTAGTCAAAGCTATGGTTTTTCCAGTAGTCATGTATGGTTGTGAGAGTGGGACCATAAAGAAGGCTGAGTGCCAATGAGTTGATGCTTGAAATGTGGTGTTGGAGAAGACTCTCTAGAGTCCCTTGGACTGCAAGGAGATCAAACCAGTCAGTCCTAAAGGAAATCAACCCTGAATATTCACTGGAAGGACTGATGCTGAAGCTGAAGCTCCAATACTTTGGCTACCTGATGCGAAGAGCTGACTCATTAGAAAAGACCCCGATACTGGGAAAGATTGAAGGCAGGAGGAGAAGGTGATAACAGAGGACAAGATGGTTGGATGGCATCACCAACTCGATGGAGATGAGTTTGAGCAAGCTCCAGAGATGGGGAAGGATAGGGAAACCTGGTGTGCTGTAGTCCATGGGGTCAAAAAGAGTCAGATACCACTGAGTGACTGAAAATCAAAAGATGGTAGTTAAAGACAGATTAGTAAGATGTGGGCAGACTTGTAGACTGTTTTTCGTGCCATCACATCACTGGTGGTAAGACTGTTATTCTTTTCCTGGTATGGGAAGTAGATTGGGGAGAACACCTTCCCAGGGGATGTTAGGATCTAATTTCAGGTAGACACAGGTATGGTAGAGGGCTCATCTTGTGTTCACTTTTTCTCGATTCTTTTCAGCTCAAAATAATCCTTATGTCAGAGTGGTTATTTTGGGGTGTCATATTCTGTTTTCCTATGCATACTTCCCCCACTTACCCTTCCATTCACATATCTATTGCTCTGGGCATCCCTAATATGATGACCTCTATCCTCCAGGCAGGGTTTCGAGCCTTGAATTTTGAACTCATGTCATTGCTTTTTGATTCCCAAGGTGAAAGACTTGCTGACTTGATTGATGATAGACTAGTCCTGGGTAGTATATTAGCTGAGATCATTAGGTTAAGGTACCACCCCTTCCAAACTCTATTTGCATTAAGAATCTCTGTTATGAAGCCTCAGGCTTTGAGGATGGAGAGAAAAATTTTAAACATGTGGTGGTGGAGGGGGAACAAGGTGTATCTTTTGGCTTGGGCTCGTCACGTCTCTTTGTCTCCCTTCTCTAAACTGTGAAGCAGGGATACATACAGTCAAGATTAAGTGAGCTAATACATGAAAGGACTTCTCGGGTGGCTCAGTGGTAAGGAGTCTGCCTGGCAATGCAAGAGACACAGAAGACACAGGTTCGATCCTTAGGTCAGGAAGATCCCCTGGAGTAGGAAATGGCAACACACTCCAGTATTCTTGCCTGGAAAATCCCATGGATAGAGGGGCCTGGTGGGCTACAGTCCATGGGATTGCAAAGAGTCAGATACGACTGAACACACAGGAGATATATGAAAAGTGCCTAGAACACTCAGTAGATGCTCATCATTATCATCACCGCAATTCTATTTCTCAGTAACTGAATAGATCTGAAATCATTTACGTTTTCACAAAAATAACTTAAAATCACAAACCCACTTTTTGGCGGTCTTCTCAGCAAAAACTACCATTGGAGATACAAATATTTTCGGTAAAGAGAACCTCTCTGAAGGCTGACACAGGAAACTGTTCTGTTGAGCAGAGAGATCAGTGGAAGATGATAAAAAAAGGTACATGTGTGTGAATCAGAATGCATCTCTTAACATGTTTTAATATGGCACAAGGAAAGAAGAAACCCTTCAGAGTTATTATATCCTTGCTCCACTGTCTACCAGTTAGGAGTTGCTCATTTATTCCTTCCTTCATTCATTCCTTCCCTCCTGCGTCTCCATCACTGACCAGAGGAGGCATCATTCAGTCCTTACAGGGCTATCAATCTAGCGACACGTGTAGTAAGCATGAAAGCAAGTGTATATGCAAGTATAATTTAAGATAAAACTATAATTTTGAAATGAAAAATAGGGTATAGAGAGAAGGTGACATAAGAGGGTTCTCAGTTTGATGGGATTCAAGGAAGGGAATTCTGGAGCTGAAAGATGAGTAGGGGTTACTCAGTCGAAGAATAAGGCTCTTAACTGCAGGGGAATTTGGCCTTATTTCACAGCAGTGTTAGTGGTAACTGTGTGTGACTTTGTCACCAGTGAAAATTGCAGCTATTTTATCATGTTGAAATGATGGCAGTTACTAGACCCATTGCTAGATCTTGTTAGTTAATGCCTTGATTAAGAAGAACATGTATTACTGCTACATCACAAGTGAATTTTTTAGAGGTTTTTTTTTTTTTTAAACAGCTTTTAAGTTGACAGCAAAACTGAGCAGAAGCTAGATTTTTCAGAAACCTTCTGCCTTTCCTCCTTATCCACACAGCTTCCCCCATACCAAAATCCCTCACCAGAGTGATATGTCACAAATGAGTTTTTATATTTCAAAATATTATTTTATGAGTTTTCAAAATAATATTGCAATATATTTTGATATAATTGGCTCCCTTGGTAATCCTTTGTGTTTTATTTTATATGCTGACAAACATCCCAAGCTGGGGCCCGGAGAGCCTTCCCCAGGCTGCCAAAGCAGTCGAGAGCACGAAGGGGTTAAGAGAGTGGGATGCAGCAGGCACAGCCTGCTGAAGCTCTGAGGTGGGAAGGGAAGGGAGGAACCAGTGGAGCAGGGGTGGAGTCAGCCGGGAAGAGGATGGCAAGGTGACAAGATCAAAGGGCCTTGAGGGTCACACTGAAGCATTTGGACAATGTGGGAACCAATTGGAAAGTTTTAAACACAGGTCAACTTCATGATTTGACTTACATTAAAGCATTATGAGGATACCACCACCACCAATAACTTCCTCATTGTTACACGTGAGCAAAGGAATATTGGGTTGGTAGAGATAACACAGGGAGATTTGCACCTTGGAGGAGGGTGATGGCAATTGAAACGTAGACAAGGGAGTTGAGATATTTGAAGGTGAAATTGGAAGCTTGCAACAATGAGTTGGATGTGGGAGGTGAGAGAAAGAGAAGTGGCAGGGATGATCCTGTGGCCTCTGACTTCAGTCACCATTGGTGCATGAGGATGATAGCAGAAAGGCCAAGTGGAAGAGGAATGTACAATTTTCGACATGTCAATTGAGCTGACTACACGACGTCCAAATGGATGTGTCAAGTGCATGATTGGATAAATGAGTCTGGAGCTTGAGTGAGATCTGGGTCGGAGATATGAATTTGGAGATGCCAGCATACAGATGTCATCAGAAATCACAGAGATGAATGAAGCTGCCTTAGGCATGAGTGAGACGAGACAAGGACCCAGAATGGCTCTGTGAACTTCAAAATTTAGAGATAGTATAATAATGGATTATCATAGTGATCCTACAAAGCCCTAGCATTCATAGAGGGCTTACAGTGGGCTAGGCATTGTTCTAAACATGCTGCATGGATTTATTTATTTCCACCGTAACCCTATGAAGTTGACTGAGATGTCCAAGGTCACAGTTAGTCGTTGGAAGAGTTTAGGGAGGAACCCAGCAATCTGGCATCAGAACTTTTCCCTAAACCCACATGGAGCCTGAGACAGAGTAGTCAGAGATATCAGGAGATAGAAGGAAAACGAGCAGCATGATGCCTAGAAACTGAGAGCAGAATGTTTCCAGGTGGAGTGGTCAGCCTGGATGTGTGTTGCTTAGGTCCAACAAGATGAGCTCCAAAGAGTAGCCATCGGATATGGCAACACAGGGGTCATAGGGAACATTGGTTAAAGGCAGTTTTGGTGGATTGGCAGGAAGCTAGGAGTGGACACCAGCTGGCGTGGCTCAGGGAGAAAGAGCTGAGGATGTCAAGATGGCGTTGCCCTTAACTGCCCCCTGAGGATAGAATATTTGCAGGTAGTTACAGGGTTTGGAGAGAGAGTGTGTATAAAGCATGCACCATCGTGCTTAGCACACAATAGGCATGTGATAAATGTTAACAATTTTACTACTTGTCTGCATAAATCTTGAGATCATAAAGGTCTGAAGTATAGGTGACAGAGGAGCAGGAATATAAATGCATGACATTTGGTCAGCCAGCGTATATATGCACAGGCACCAAGACACGTTCAGTGAGAGTTCAGGAGGAAGACCACTCCTGAGTGAACTGCCAGGCTGGTACTAGATGAAAGGCATACCTATGAAAAGGTAATGAATGAGGCTGTCTATGACATACCATACCCAGCGAGTGTGCGCATAGGGAGAATTGAAGGAGTTCAGAGGAGAGATCTCTGGGCTTGGATAGGATGATGCGTTTGCCTGGAGATGAGAGTGTCTGTGGCCAGCATCTCTGTTTCCGCATGAGGAACTGGGGTCTCAGGCAGAGACAGCGGCTTTGCCTTGAACTTCGGTAGGTGTCAGGCAAAGCTGTCAGCCACACTTTGCCAACAAAGGGCCATCTATGCAAAGCTATGGTTTTTCCAGTACTCATGTACAGATGTGAGCATTGGGCCATAAAGAAAGCTGAATGCCAAAGAATTGACGCTTTTGAATTGTGGTGCTGGAGAAGATTCTTGGGAGTCCCTTGGACTGCAAGATCAAACCAGTCTATCCTAAAGGAAATCAACCCTGAATATTCATAGGAAGCTGAAGCTGAAGCTCTAATACTTTGGCCACCTGATGCAAATGGCTAACTCATTAGTAAAGACCCTGATGCTGGGAAAGAGTGAAGACAAAAGGCAAAGCAGGCAGCAGAGGATGAAATGGTCAGACAGTATCAACAACTCCATGGACATGAGTTTGAGCACACTTTGGGAGATAGTGAGGGACAGGGAGGCCCGAGGTGCTGCAGTCCATGGGGTCGCAAAGAGTAGAAAGCGACTTAGCAACTGAACAGCAACCATCAGTCATACATCCTCCTTGCATGGCAGTAACACTTCATATTTAGACGCACTCTCTTTTTCTAAAGCTGAAGCCATTTGCACTTGGAACTAAATGTATCTCATTTCTCCTCCTCACCAACCTCCCATCCTGTTGCACCCAACAGCTGGGCATGAGGGGAGAAACCACAGGACCACGTGTGACCAAAGACAGCATTGGGAAACTCCCACAGAAGTGACCAAGAGCTCAGAGTTAGAACACAGGGTGTGGATGTGGGTTCTTCCTGGAGTTCCTCAAAGCAGCTCCTCAAATCCTCCCCTAGAGAGACAGGCAGTGAAAGCAAGCCTCCTTTATGTGGGTCCTTGAACTGCTCTGCTTCCTAAGAAAGGTAGATCCAGCCTTCTGCCTTCAGGGAGGCCATAGGCATTTTCTTTGCCCTTAGGCTGTGTGACTGATGACTGAGAAAAGCTGGGCTTCTTTTTATTCTGCAGATTTTTGGGGACACCTGACCTGTGGCTTTGGCAGGAATCCTGGGAGGGGGCAGGTAATGGTGGGGAAGGGCCAAGTAGGTCATGGCTGGTGGGCTGCCTGACAGCTGCTGGTGCCTTTGGGGTTAAAGGGTGGATCACGTGATGCACAGTCAGTCACTCAGACCTCCTGGCCACAAGCCTTTGGACTAACCTAGGGTGCTCTATAGCTTTCTATATCACTTTGAATTCACCCTGGTTTATCTGACATTAGCACATTGCTCTCCAGTAAGGCTTCTTTTTCACACAATTTGTATAAAACTGTCTGCAAATGTGTGGAGTGCCCTTGGTAATTCCTGCAGAATCTCCACATGCTGGGTGGAGTCTTTGAAAGCATTAAGTGAGCTAAGCCTGGGGAAGACTGAGCAGGAACTTGCAGATTTGCAAGAATGTCTACTGTGTGGAATTAATGGGAAATTGTTCTCCACCCCCACACCCCCACACCCCCCACACTCCCCACACTCCACCCTGCTTACTATTCCATCTTCTCCTAGTTTGCCTAATCCCAGTCATCTCTCAAGGCCTGGATTAAGTTCTGCATCTTCTAGAAAGCATTCCTTGATCTTTGTTTGGCTTTTTTTTTTTTTTTTTGGCTGTGTTCTTTTATTTTTTATTGGGGCAAAATTTATGTAATGTAAAATTAAACATTATTGGCATTTAATAGATTCACAGCATTGTGCAAGTGCCACCTCTATTTAGTTTCAAAACATTTTTATCACCCCTCCCCCAAATGAAGCTCTGTATTCTTTCAGCAGCTATTTTCCACTGCCTCTCAGTCTGGGGCTTCCCAGTTAGCACTGCCAATGCAGGAGCCTAAGAGACATGAGTTTGATCCCTGGGTTGGGAAGAGCCCTTGGAGGAGGGCATGGCAACCCACTCCAGTATTCTTGCCTGGAGAATCCCATGGACAGAGGAACTCGGAAGGCTACAGTCCCTAGGGTCACAATGAGTCAGACACGACTGAAACGACTTAACACACATACTCGCCCCTCTCAGTCTGGCAACCACCAATCTGCTTTTTCTCTCTAAGGATTTACCTACTCTGGCTATTTCATATCAGTAGAGTCATGCAATGTATGTGCCTGGCTTCTTTCAATTCAGTTCCCTTCAATTGCTCAGTCATGTCCAACTCTTTGCGACCTCATGGACTGCAGCACGCCGCATGGACTGGCTTCCCTGTCCTTCACCAACTCCCAGAGCTTACTCAAACTTATGTGCATCGAGTTGGTGATATCATCCAACCATCTTGTCCTCTGTCACCCTCTTTTCCTCCTGCCTTCAATCTTTCCCACCATCAGGGCCTTTTTTTTCTAATTAGTGAGCTCTTTGCATCAGGTGGCCAAAGTATTGGAGCTTCAGCTTCAGCATTAGTCTTTTCAATGAATAGTCAGGGTTGATTTCCTTTAGGATTGACTGCTTGGATCTCCTTGCAGTCCAAGGGACTCTCAAGAGTCTTCTCCAACACCACAGTTCAAAAGCATCAATTTTTTGGCGCTCAGCTTTCTTTATAGTCCAACTCTCACATCCATACATGACTGCTGGAAAAACCATAGCTTTGATTAGATCGACATTTGTTGGCAAAGTAATGTCTCTGCTTTTTAATATGCTGTCTAGGTTGATCATCAGAGAAGGCAATGCAACTCACTCCAGTACTCTTGCCTGGAAAATCCCACGGACGGAGGAACCTGGTAGGCTGCAGTCCATGGGGTCACTAAGCATCGGACACGACTGAGCGACTTCCCTTTCACTTTTCACTTTCATGCATTGGAAAAGGAAATGGCAACCCACTCCAGTGTTCTTGCCTGGAGAATCCCAGGGACGGGGGAGCCTGGCGGGTTGCCGTCTATGGGGTCGCACAGAGTCGGACACGACTGAAGCGACTTAGCAGGTTGATCATAACTTTTCTTCCAAGGAGCAAGTGTCTTTTAATTTCATGGCTACAGTCACCATCTGCAGTGATTTTGGAACCTGAAAAAATAAAGTCTGTCACTGTTTCCACTGTTTCCCCATCTATTTGCCATGAAGTGATGGAATCGGATGCCACGATCTTTTAATTAGCATGATGTTTTCTCAGTTCATATATGTTACATGTATTGGTACTTTATTCCTTTTTTATGGTTGAATAACCTGTGAAGAAGGCTGAGCGCCAAAGAATTGATGCTTTTGAACTGTGGTGTTGGAGAAGACTCTTGAGAGTCCCTTGGACTGCAAGGAGATCCAACCAGTCCATTCTGAAGGAGATCAGCCCTGGGATTTTTTTGGAAGGACTGATGCTAAAGCTGAAACTCCAGTACTTTGGCCACCTCATGCAAAGACTTGACTCATTGGAAAAGACTCTGATGCTGGGAGGGATTGGGGGAAGGAGGAGAAGGGGACAACAGAGGATGAGATGGCTGGATGGCATCACTGACTCGATGGATGTGAATCTGAGTGAACTCTGGGAGTTGGTGTTGGACAGGGAGGCCTGGCGTGCTGCGATTCATGGGATCGCAAAGAGTCGGACATGACTGAGTGACTGAACTGAACTGAACCTTCCATTATATGTACATACTGCAATTCATTTATCTGCTGGGGCATTTGGATTATTTCTCACTTTTGACTGTTGTTAACAGTGCTGCCATTAACACATCTGCTCAAATATTTGTTTCAGTAAATTTTTTTTTTAATCTTCTTTTGGGTGTAAGTGTAGGAGTAGAACTCCTGGGTTGTATGGTTTTATGTTTAGCTTTATGAGGAACCAGTAAATTATTTTCCCCCAACAGTTAAACTGTTTTGCATTCCCACCAGCAAAACTTGATCGTTTTGTCTCATAGGAACTCTTCTACAAAGAAAATTTTGGTATGTTTTATCTGTGTTAGATGCCTTCTGGGTTCTCTATTTTTGTCTCTACATCATCTTTTAACTGAATTCTAAGCTCTATCACCTCAAGGATGTATCTTCATTATTTATTTATTTGTTAACTCATGGATTCAATTAGTAGTTAGCATTATAGTTTAGTACTAAGAATCCTGGCTCCAGAATCAAACTACCAGGGTTCAAGTCCTGTATCTGCCAGTTGCTATTTAATAGATGTACAATTTAGGACAAGTTATTTTACTTCTCTGTATCTTTGTATTTTTCATTTGTAAAATGGGAGTGATGATAGTTGTATTAGTTTCATGTTGTTGCTGTGGCAATTACCACATTCTTTGTGGCTTAACATTGCACACGTGTCATCTTAGAGTTCTGGAGATCAGGACTCTGAAATGGGTCTCACTGGGTTAACATCCATTGTGGCAGGGCTACATTCCTTCTAGAGGCTTTAGGAGAGTCTGTTTCCTTGCTGTCTCTGGCTGCTGGAGGTACCTGCATTCCTTGGTTCATGATCCCCTCTCATCTTTATTATCATCCATCTTCTGTACCACTCGGACCTCTGTTTCTATCATCTCATCTCCTCTGACTCTGACCATCCTGCCTCCGACCCTCCTGCCTCCCTCCTTTAAGAATCCTTGTATGATGTTAGGCCCATCCAGATAATCCAGAATTATCTCCTCATTCCAAGATCTTTAACTTTATCACACTGCCAAGTCCCTTTTGCCATAAATGGTAGCATATTCATAGATTCCAGGGTTTATGTTGTGGACATTTTAAGTATTATTCAGTCACATAACCATACTACCTCATTAGATTATTTTGAAGATAAAATGAGACATTTCACAGAAAGCACTGGTTGGCACCCAAAGATATTAGATATTTCTGTTGTTCCTACCAGTGATACCTGTGCCTATGGTTAGATTTAGTACCTAGAACAGAGTGAGTGCCCTGTGGACATCTGGAAACTGTACATGTCTGACTCCTAAAGTCTCACTGGTGTTGCCTCCTAAGAATGAACTGCCTTTTCCCAATAGGAATAGAGCCACTCATCAGACTCCTCTTTACTAGAGTCCTCTCTGGGGTTCCACTTTGTTCAGACCCATCTCTTTGGGAATCTGAATCCTAAAGCTCCAGTCTATCACAGGGGTCTTAATTGTCTCTGAATTACAGAATTAAAAGTTCTGGGTCACAAAAGACACACCTGATAAAAGACTGTCACCCAAAATATACAAAGAACTCTTACAATTCAGCAATAAGAAAACCACCAGCCCAAGTTTAGAAGGGCCAAAGGCTTTAACAGACACTTCACCAAACAAGATGTATAGATGGCAAATAAACATAAGAAAAGATGCTATATCATAGGCCATGAGGGAAATGCAAATTAAAACAACAATGAGGGGAGTTCCATGGTGGTCCAATGGTTAAGACTCCGAGCTTCCACTGCAGAGGGCATGGGTTCAGTCCCTGGCCAGGGAACTAGAATCCAGCATGCCTTGCAGACAAAAACAAAACAAAAACAAACCCTAACAGCATCAAAACAACAATAAGATACCACTACATACCTATTAGAATGGCCAAAATCCAGAACACTGACCATCCCAAATACTGTAGAGAACGCAGAGCAACAGCAGCTTTCATTCATTGTTGATGGGAATGCAGAATCTAGCAGTTGCATTCCTTGTTCTTTACCCAAAGAAGTTGAAAATTTATGTCCTACAGAAACCTGCACATGGGTGTTTATAGCAGCTTTGTTCACAATTGCCAAAAACTTGGAAGCAATCACCATGTCCTTCTGTAGATGAGTGGATAAATAAACTGGGACATTCAGATAATTGAATATTATTCAGCACTAAAAATAAATGAGCTGTCAAGTCACAAAAAGATATGGGAAAATCTAAAATACATATTACTAAGTTAAAGAAGCCAGTGTAAAAAGACTCCATGCTATGTGATTCCAATTATATGACATTCTGGAAAAAGTAAAACGACAAAGAGGGTAAAAAGATCAGTGGTTGCCAGGAGTGGGTGGGGAAGGGGATGAACAGGCAGAGCCCAGAAGATTTTTGGGATAGTGAAAAGACTCTGTATCATACTGTAATAGTGGATACGTGTCCTTACACATTTGTTCAAATCTGTAGAATGTACAACACCAAGAGTGAACCCTAGTGTAAATTTTGTTGTTGTTGTTCAGTTGCCCAGGCATGTCTGACTGTTTGCGACCCCATGGACTGAAGCATACGAGGCCTCCTTGTCCCTCACCATCTCCTGGAGTTTGCTCAAGTTTGTGCTCATTGCATTGGTGATGCCATCAAGCCATCTCGTTCTCTGATGCCTTCTTTTCCTGCCCTCAGTCTCTCCTAGCATCAGGGACTTTTCCAATGAATCTGTTCACATCAGAAGATCAAAATACCGGAGCTTAAATTTTAGATGATGATATATCGTGTAGGTTCATCGACTGTAACAAATATACCACTCTGGTGGGGATGTTAGTAATGGAGGGTCTGTGCATGTATGGGGGTGGTGGGACATGGGAAGTCTCTGTACCTTCCTCTCAATTTTGCTCTGAACCTAAAACTACTCTTAAAAAAATCTCGGAAAAATGTGCTGGGTCCCTGGAAGTCATAGTGAGTCTCGGGAATCCAAGGTTGGGAGACAACTACACATGAAGGGAAGCAAATCTGGAACTTGGGTAGAACTATGAAAACTTCCAAATTGCTGTATGTGATTTTTTTTTTTTTTAAATAGGGGTCTAGTTACTTTACAATGCTGTGTTGGTGTCTGCTGTACAGTGAAGTGAATCAGCTCTATGTGTACGTGTATCCCCTCTCTCTTGGACCCCCATCCCATCCCTCTAGGTCATCGCAGAGCACCCAGCTGAGTACTTGTGCTAGACTGCAGGTCCCCACTAGCTGTCTGTCTGATGTATGGTAGTGTATACACAATGGACTTTTAATTCCAAAGAAGACTCTATTTATAAGAGATTGCCCACCAGGAAACAGTAGAAGAAGGATCCCTAGGACCCTCTCTTCTTGTCTGGCTTCAGGAGATGGGCTCAAAGACAGAGAAAGAATGGGGACAAGAGCCTTACAGACAACGGGACACCTGTGTCTAGTCACTTAGTCCCTTGGGGAGAGAGGCAGACTTTGCTATTGATGTTGTCAGGCAGACTTGCTCGTAACGGCATACACTGTAGCCGCCACAGTTGGGAGATGTGAAGCTGCTCTCAGAGCCTGTGGCAGGGCCAGAGATTCCTTCCCTGTGTGCAATCTACAGACCTATGAAACAGGTCCCTGGGTGAGGTGACTCTAGGTAGGGCTGGGGGACAGGGGGCTTGGCCCCAGCAAAGAAACTCGAATCCCTTAATTTTCCCCTCTTGGTCCTGGTCACCCCATCTGAAAAAGCTGGGCGGATTGAAGATCTTGTGCAAATCCTAGCAGCAATCAACAGCAGTGATTCTATCCTTACATAAAGAGTTATGCCACAGCATTTTTAAATAAATACTTCTCAGGTGATTCATGTGAAGATCATCTGAACTAAGTGTAACCCTTGAATTTTGACTCAGTCCGTGGAGATGTCTGGGTCATGTCCTCCCACTTATGTTTGTTCATCATAACACTTGGAGGAACTCTTGGGGCTCCTGAGTTCTGCCTCTTATCCACATTCTAGCTTTGCTGTGACCAGC
This sequence comes from Budorcas taxicolor, assembly GCF_023091745.1. Lineage (NCBI taxonomy): Eukaryota > Metazoa > Chordata > Mammalia > Artiodactyla > Bovidae > Budorcas > Budorcas taxicolor. The sequence continues at coordinate 135,385,313 of NC_068920.1, forward strand.
TGACCCCTCAGGAACTTAAGAGGCTCCAAAGTTCCTAGGATGGAGGAGAAAGATGTATGCACTGATGATTATGGGATATTTCCCAAGCACCAGAGAAGTAAAGTGTTTTACTGGTCACCGTGGTTGCAGAAAAAGAGGACCAGTGGCTCACACCCCTGAGGATGAAGGAGGATTTAAATAGCTTCCCTGCTGGGACCACAAAGGACATGACCTTGGAAACCAGGGATGACCCTAGAGCGCATGACCTATAGGGAAGAGTCAACCTTTTGGGTGGTTTCTGGGACCCCTGAACTTTGAGGGGAACATGAAGAGTCTAGGGTGAAATGGATCATCCTAATAGTTGGGACAATATTCTACTGCAAGAAGGAAAAAAAAGCCATGTGGGTAAGAGAGGAAGTGGCCCCTTGGGGCCCAGGGTGAGGATCAGGGAGAAATCAGAGGATGGAGGAACAGAGGAGGGGCTACATGAGCAGAGTTCTGGGGTTAAGTCCAAACTCTGTGTGTTTGGGCTGGTACAACCAGCTGAGTGTTTCTGGGGTGTGGAATGAAGGGGAGGCAGTAACATGATGGGCTGAGGCTGGAGAGCTGGGCAGTGGCAGACCAGGGAAGCCCCTGTGGACCAGGCAAGGTGTTTGAACTTGACCCTTTGAGCGGGTGGGGATGGCAAGTCTTGGAGGGTGTCAGGTGGGGACATGCCACGGTTCATCGAAGGTTCATTGCCCTTGTTCCCTGTTGGCAGGTGCACACGCTCTGTCTCCTTATTTCCACGGCAGCCGCAGGATTTTCACTCAAGGAATTGTCACTTCAAGCCGAGAACAAGCAGAACAACAAATTCTCAGGGGAAATCTGTGCTTTGCCCAAAGTGTTGCTTGCAGAGTGGGAGGAAAGAAACTTGACATCAAGATATTTGGGACTTTGGGGACAAACAGTATATTCCACACGTTGCTGCAGGGCATATGGGCATCCTCTTCTTGCTTAATTACATCCTGCGTGTTTTCGTGGAAAATGTTGAGGTCACAGCAAGTCCGAGGCTGCACAACTCCAACTAACTCTGAGGATGCTACACCCCCTCCCTAGATAGTAACTCTCAGAAGCAAAGTAGACTCCATTGCAGTCTAACCAAGGGCTGAAGGAAAACAAAGAGAATAAAGGGGGAAAAAGAAACTCCTCTTGCTTAGTCTTGCTGGACACAGTGGGTGTGGCCACAACAGAATCTGTAGAGGTGGCCAGAGCCCCACGTGTCCAGATGTGTCCTGATCAGTGACTGTGAGGGAGGTAGCACTGAGTCGTCATCAGGCGCCTCTGTTTCAGTCCATTTGTCCGCTGATGAGCTGTGTGACTCTGAGCAAGTCTCATTCCCTTTCTTGACCTCAGTGTTCCTGTCGGAGGAATGAGACATTGAGCCAGACATTCTCTTTTTGCTCTAAAACACTGGAAGTGTTTTCCTTGAAGTCTGAGTCCTTCCGCCCATTTCATCTTAAATACTTTGTGATGGTGCTTATTATTTATAACCAGCTATTTCCAAAGAGGATTTGAGTCAGCTTACCATATGAGATGTGGTCAAGATGGAGTCATTAAAAGGCAATTAATGATCAAATGTCATTTGATAGGTGGCGGTGTTGGGGTGAAAAATACACCAGAAACCTAGGAAGAAAATAGCTTTTTCAGGGAAGTACCAAAGGAGAGTTTTGAGTTGCCTGGCTGCCTGAGAGAAGGAAAGCCCCATCCAGTGCTCAGAAAGAGCCCTTCATGATTGGGGGGGTGGGTGTTTGCTGGCACCTACATAAGAGGTGCAGCGAGCATTTAAAAATACCAAACACCAACAACACTTCTATAAAGATGCAAGATACTGAAGTTACTCTACTTGTGGCTTTATTTTTGCTCTCATAGAGTCCTCTCTTTTGGCAGAAATGAACAGCTCTGTCTCACAAACTGATGAAGGTTGATAGAACTAAAGTCTGCATTGAGCATTTTCTAGAAGGTGGGAGAAGTAAGCAGGGTCTCCTCTCTGTAGGGGTGGATGTAAAGCATGTGCCTTCTTTCTGGAGGTGTTGAGCCCCTGGCTCTGGGGCACCCACACTGCATGTGAGCTTGGAGACTCTTCTGGTCCAGCTTTTCCTAACTGATGCCTCACAGCCTGAAGACAGACGCTCCTCTCCCGACTCTAAGTGGCTCCCTTAACAGCCCCTCCAGGGAGCCAGCGCCAGGCTTCTGAACCATTCTTCTCTCCCACTGACCTAGAAAAACCTTTCTGAGGGTTTTGAGAGTCTGCCTTTCCTCTTTTGAAGCAAGCTGAGAAAATGTCACCTACTGAGTGGATCTTCTGCACAGCAACCTGTTGAAACCAGAGAAAATAAAAACTTAGCTTGAAAATGCAAGTTTTATGTTCTGCGATGGCTGCATCAGAAGCCCGCGTCTGCTGCCTGAACTCTGGCAGAGAGAGAAAGCCATCCTTCAAACGCCTATGCATAAATAAAACCGACTCTGCATAAATTTTGGGAGCTGCCCTGGAAACTGAGGGGTCCGGGACCAGCTCTCTTTCCACTGCATGTGCAGGTGCCTGACATTAAGGGTGATATAAGATACGTGGGCACTTGGACACCAGCAGAATTGAACTCATAGCTTGGTGGAAGCATTATGCGTGTGTATGTGGTTAACTTTGGGCTGCAAATAATGGTAAATGAAGAGCTCAGAACATAATTTTTAATACTGTGAGACTTTTAAAGATGCAAGGGTTCGCTTCAGTTTAATCAGCTGCACACAGGATGGAGGCTCAACTGAGAGGCTTTGGTGATCCCACACGCAGCATAAACATCGGTGAGGCTGGAGCCCTGGGCAGATTCTAACTAGGAAAGCCCTAGAACATGAATCTCGTTAAGGCCTCCCTTGCCATTCTTCCTAATCTCCTCCTGTTTACTGAAGTCTTCCACTCCCATCCTTAAAGCACTAATTCCCTTTCTGTCTGTACTAATCCTGATTCACATTCTTATCTTCATTCCTCTTTGAAACTTCTCTTGAATCCTCAAACCAGCAGTTAACTATAGGATTGTAATCAGGGCAGCTCAAGCCTGGTGGAACCTTAAAAGAGGTTAAGGTTCACTTCACCTTCACTCTTCTTCAAGGGAAAGGATTCCTTGGAAAGTATCTCTCACTGGTAGCCCTCCACTTCTGCTTGAACACTTCTGGAGATGGAATACTCACTACCTTGTGTACTGTGTGCTGCTCAGGAACTTGTGCTGCGGAACTAAATGGGTTGGGTTTGAAGTCTATTCCATTGCTCACTCATTGGTTGGGTTTTTTTTTTTTTTTTTTGGCAGTTTTTCAACCTCTCTGAGGGCCTTCATCCGAAAATGGAGTTACTCATAGTATCTAGTTAGGGCTTCCCTAATAGCTCAGTTGGTAAAGAATCCGCCTGCAATGCAGGTGACCTCGGTTCAATTCCTGGGTCAGGAAGATCCACTGGATAAGGGATAGCCTACCCACTCCAGTGTTCTTGGGCTTCCCTTGTGGGTCAGCTGGTAAAGAATCCACCTGCAATGCGGGAGACCTGGGTTCAATCCCTGGGTTGGGAAGACCCCTGGAGAAGGGAAAGGCTACCCACTCCAGTATTCTGGCCTGGAAAATTCCATGGACTCTAAAGTCCATGGGGTGGCAAAGAGTCGGACATGACTGAGCAACTTTCACTTTCACTTTCAGGGTTGTTGGCCTAGCCTTGGGTTTTGACCAAGGTTGTGCCTTTTAGAGGCCAGCATTTATAAAAGTTCCTTTCAGAGAAATTGTGTCTTTTCACTTTTAAAGAAGTCAAGGTTTAGAGTTACCTAAATTGTGAAATAAAAACCAAATACCTGGCTCAGTGATAAACAATCTGCTTGCCAGCACAGGAGATGAGGGTTTGATCTCTGGGTCAGGAAGATCCCCTGGAGAAGAGAATGGCAACCCGCTCCAACATTCATGCCTGGAGAATCCCATGAACCACGGAGCCTGGTGGGCTACAGTCCATGGGGTCACAAAGAGTCAAATGGGACTGAGCAACTAACACTTGCACTTTTTTCACTTCACCGGGCTGGCCAACTGAGGGCGGAGGCTTGGGTCTAAGTTCTACTGATGACCAGTGGTATGATGCTGCCTGAGTTTCTGGACCTGTATTTTCCCCACTGTCACGTGGGTGTATTGACCTGAATGGCCACAGAGGTCCCTTCTACTCTAGGGTTCTGTGGTTTGAGTGGCCCATTAGTTTTCATGGTGAACTGGCAGAGATTCTAAATGTGAGGCTCAGACAGTGGTGGGGGGAAAGGGGTTTCTGAGCAGAGGGGCTTATGCTGTTCAGTTGCCCTCAGATCACACCATCTGGGTTGCAGGAAATGGACAGCAATTTTCCATGGTTCTGAAAGAATCCTTTCTTCCTCTAACATCCTGTTTATTAGCTACAGTGCTGTATTTTGAAGGCCCTAAAAGCCCCATAAAGCAATGATTTGGGGTGAAGCAGCTGAGGAACACAGTGAATTTAAGAGCGTATTGGTAGTATTTCATAAAAATAAATCAACTTTTACCTTTTATGGGAACAAACATTTTCAAGTGGGAGAATTGTGGTTTTCCCCCCTCTACTCTAATTCTTAGAAAAGTCCTGCAAAAATGGTACCCAGTAGAGTCCTTTGTGCATTCCTGCCTCTTAGCTTTACTGTTGAAGTCTTTGTAGGATGGTTTTACTTTTGTTAAGTGACAGTGTTTAAATGTTGATCCATGTCAACAGAACACCGAAGCCATCAATGCATAATTGCATTAATATTAATTCTCATTTCAATGAGAAAGCTGCTTTATAATCACTGGTTATTTAACCTCGACTGGAAACTTTCCAGGAAAAAGAGAGGACCAGTTGGCAGATCTGAGCCATTGTGCTATCTCTCCATGTAGGGAAAGAACAGGAGAGAATGGCAAGCCTCTCCATCACACAGTGTGGTACTGGGCACACAGGAAGATTTTCATCAAAAAAAAGGGAGATTGGTGCTTTTTGCTGGATGTAAGAATCTAGACCTAAGCCAACTCAGGGGGAAATGTAGAGAAATTTTTTGTTGAGCGTAGTTAGGAGATCCTGACTCAAGACAGATGAACCCTGGGGTGACTCTCATTTCGATGCACTTCCTGATGCAGTGATGTGTGTGGCAAAATTTTCTCTTGGAGAAAGTCACTTCGTCTTGGGGTTGGGAACAAGGTGTCTTTCAATGGGAGAAGCATCCCTCGCAGATCCATATAGTGATTGAGGAGGGAATGAGGACCATGGCCTGAGGTCTCCCAGTTGGTGCTGGAAAACTGCTGTTTTGCACATCTCGCCATAGGAACATGGCTAGCTGGCCCCTCCCTCCTGAGGTGGGGAAGTGAGTACTGTGGAAATCTGGGTACAGCAGGGAGCATATAGGAAAGCGTTTCTCATCATCCAGAATCTCAAAGCCTGGCCTGTTCCTTGAGGTGGTGAGACATTTAGACTATCTGTATTTTACTTCATTCTTTTGTGATTAAGTTGCCAATGGTGTCACCTTGACTCTGATCAAGGAGATCTCCTGACTTGCTTTTCTGCCAGGAGATGCCCCAGAAGCTCAGATTGTCTCAAGAGCAGCAGAGGCCAAAGCCTCTGTTGTTAGGGCACCTGGCGAGCCAGGGTCAGCATCCTAAATTCCAGGCAAACGACTGCTGATTTAGCCTGCCTCTCCTTGCAGCTTGGGGAATAACTGATGCATCCTGGAAACTTCTGGAAAATATTCTGATCTTGGAAAGTTGATTTTATATGTACTAATGTGAGATCTTTTAGTAATTGAAGCATCACAATCATGGTGGTGTGAACCTTTAAAAATGACAGAATTTCCTTTTTCTTTTGTCTATAACCCAAGATGGGGCTTAGTTGAAAATGCTTTTGCATGTGGAGGGGAGTAGGGTGGACCATGACTGTGTGAGACCAGGTTCCTTAGGGAACAAGTGGGAACTGGGGTTTCAGAATTCTTCCCTGAATTTGAATTGGGGTAACTATGTCATTTCTAATGAGGTCAGGACATTGATTTTTCTTCCATTGCTCTACTTCCCATGTAGAGCAGAGCCCAGGTTTCTACCTCTGCCTCCCTCCCATCTTCCCATATAGCTGCACCCCATTCATCAGAGTCTTTGTGGTCCTTACTTTTTCACTGGTAAGCGTTTAGTCCTTTCTGAAAGCAACCAGCTTTCTTTGGCCATCAGGGACTTCCTGGGTGGCACTAGTGGTAAAGAAAGCCCCTTCAGTGCAGGAGACATAAGACACCAGGGTTTGATCCCTGGATCGGGAAGATGCCCTGGAGGATGGCATGGCAACCCACTCTAGTATTCTTGCCTGGAGAATCCCATGGACAGAGGAGCCTAGCAGGCTACAGTCCGTAGGATTGCACAGAGTTGGACACACCTGAAGCAACTTAGCTCACAGGCAGGCATAGCTCCTCCCCTCCCCTCCCATCACTATGACTGTCTCTGTTCTTTGCATACGGAGTCTTTGGACAGGAGACCTGAGGGGGTAGGATGATGTTTGGGGTTTCAGAGGTTCTATCTTTCCACAGCCAAAGCTGAGTTAACATCCAAGAACCTTCCTCTTGAGGGACTGGGTGCTTGCTCCCAGCTGCCCTCTGGGAATATGAGTCAAGATGCTATTGACAGCATCCTCTCAGGGGTCTCTGGAAAAGAGCAAGCAAAGCCACTCTCCATCATGCTGAGTTCAACTGGCTATCCAGCAGGCATTCCCTGAGGGGCCAACATGTGCCAGGCGCCGGGCTTCGTGGCCATGAACCCACCATGCTTCCTACTTTCAGGTTCTCAGCCTCTCTAACAAGACAGGATACCCACAGGGAAAACTGCCTTATCTAAGACCTAGGATTCACGTCTGCCACAATTACTTCACAGCAAGGCATCCATACCTGTTTTGATGAATGATTAAATGAAAGAAGTGCCACATGGCTACTAGGAAGGAATTTCCAGGAGGAAAAGTGCTCTGAGATCTGGGAAAGTCAACAGAGAATATTTGATGATTGGGTAGCCCTGCAAGACCTGCAGGGAATGAGCAGACAGAGAAGAGAGAAGGACTTTCCTGGCCAGAAAGGACTGACCCCAAGGCTGGGAGGAACAGGGAAGAACAGAAAGGGAGCTGGATATGTATGTATACAAATATATATACATATTTCTTTTAAAAACTTCTTTAGTTGTTTCCCTCATTTTACTCTTTTCAACCCATTTTTGCTACTGCACCCACCCCCCCCCCCCCGCCCCACCCCATACTCTCTGATTTTTTCTTTGATATTGCATTTTTTTAAAAACAGGCTGGGGAAGTACTGCATTTTAAAGCCTCTCTTGCCTGCCAAGCTGTGCTCCCAAGTCCTCTAAACTCCACATGCAGCCAGAATAACTTGAGGATGAAGCTCATTAATAATGTGCATGAGAAATCACATCTCTCCAGGAGGCCAGGAGAGGGGGAGACTCTGCCCCTGTCATCAAGCTTTCAGAAATGGAGCTCACAAATAGGACATCCCGTCCCCACTGCCTGAAGGGCTGGGGCTGTCCACACAAGTGTCCTGGGGGACATTTCTTGGGTGAAATTTCTCCATCCGAGTGGGGCCTCAACCATAAGAGCTTGCTCTCCCTAAGTGTTGTTGCTTCCTGGCCCAGCATCTTTATAGATATTTCCAGTTGGAGGAGGGGGATTTCCAATGGCATGTCACTTAGTATGAGTACACCCATTAGTTATAGTTAAACAGGCTGTGGCAGTGATGACAAATAAATTTAGCACCAAAAGGACTGTGTGGATATTCAGAGCCAGAATGGTGGCCTTCAGACGACAAATCCACCAGGCTTTCCAGCTCTGGAGGGGGCTCGGGGAGGGGTGTCTCCTCCCGGGTGGATGACCTCACATTTTCAAAAGGCGATGCTTTCTGAGAACAGCTGGATCTTGAGTCTATTGCAGACAACATCCTCAAGCCCTGGGACCCTGGGAGCCTCTCCTTACTTTTTTTATTTGTGAGCTATTTCCCCCCGGCTTCTTTCTGAATGCATTTGCATCATCCATCTCTGACTTCTTTCTAGGAGGTAAAGAGGCCTGCTGTTCACAGTAGAATTTCCCTGTGATTGGCCACCATCAGCGCCCACATGCCTGCAGGGTCCCAAGGAAGAGCCCACATGGACACCTCAGCCCTTATGCTGGACCGCTTTTGGTGGTCTTACCAGCCAGCCATCATCAGGTGAGGCTAATTCCATTTTGTGTGCTTGTGGTGAACATATTATATCATGGATACCCACCTGGCTATTTGCTTTTATGTTTCAGAAGGCTGGGTTGTTATGCCTTTGATATCCCCTAGCATGGAAGAGCCTGGTAGGCTGTAGTCCATGGGGTCGCTAAGAGTCGGACACGACTGCGCGACTTCCCTTTCACTTTTCACTTTTATGCCTTGGAGAAGGAAATGGCAACCCACTCCAGTGTTCTTGCCTGGAGAATCCCAGGGATGGGGGAGCCTGGTGGGCTGTCGTCTATGGGATCGCACAGAGTCAGACACGACTGAAGCGACTCAGCAGCAGCACAAGCAGGCGCTCCACATAGGCAGTGTTTCACTAGGCTTCTTGAAATGTGGACACAAAATTTGGGGAATGGGGGAGAGTATCAAAACCTTAACACAGAATAAATTGGGAGAGGAATGATGGATGATGGGAAGGTTCCCTGGGCAGATGGCAGGGAATCAAAAGGAAAGGCTGTCAATTGTAATAACACGAGTCAATACAGAATGAGCATGACTGCGTGTTAGTTGTGCTGGTCCTTTGTGTGAGGGCAGCATGGGGAGACAGTAGAGAGCACGACCATCATCACTCGGTGCTTGATGGCCTGGCTTTGAAGCTTAGCTTTGCTGCTAACTTAGTAGGCTGACCTTGAGCAAGTTGCTGACCTTTCCTGTGCCTGAGATCCTGCATCTGTAAAATGGGGGCTAATAGCATTGCCTCCTTCCTGGGATTGCTGTGGCAACTAAGTGACATGATTTACGTGAAGCATGCAGAATAGGATCTGTATCTTGGGAAGGTTAGTGAGTTTTGTCACCTCAGTACATCCCCATCTTTAAGCGTCATTATCTTCACAATTTTGCTAGAATCATATACCCATGTGTTTACTTGATAATAGCCAGGACATGGAAGCAACGTAGATGTCCATCAGCAGATGAATGGATAAGAAAGCTGTGGTACATATACACAATGGAGTATTACTCAGCCATTAAAAAGAATACATTTGAATCAGTTCTAATGAGGTGGATGAAACTGGAGCCTATTATACAGAGTGAAGTAAGCCAGAAAGAAAAACACCCATACAGTATACTAACGCATAAATATGGAATTTAGAAAGATGGTAACAATAACCCTGTAGGTGAGATAGCAAAAGAGACACAGATGTATAGAACAGTCTTTTGGACTCTGTGGGAGAGGGAGAGGGTGGGATGATTTGGGAGAATGGCATTGAAACATGTATAATATCATATATGAAATGAATTGCCAGTCCAGGTTTGATGCATGATACTGGATGCTTGGGGCTGGTGCACTGGGACGACCCAGAGCGATGGTACGGGGAGGGAGGTGGCAGGTGGGGTTCAGGATGGGGAACACGTGTATACCTGTGGCGGATTCATGTTGATGTATGGCAAAACCAATACAATATTGTAAAGTAATTAACCTCCAATTAAAATAAATAAATTTATATTAAAAATTATGAACATAACATATTGAAAAGTGTAAACAGCATAAATCAAGAAATAATCACGAAATGTCAAGAAGCAGAACAGGGCAAGGGCCTCAGACACTCTCCTCATGCTCCCTGACTGCTTGGCCAGAGGTACGTCTATTCCGACTCTCACTCTTTTGTTTAGTTTGCTCGTTACACATATGGAATCCGAGAGTGCGCATGTGTTTGTGTGTGTCTGATTTCTTTTATTAATTGAATTTTTGGCTGTGCTAAGTCTTCATTGTTATGGGCTTTTTCTAATTGCAGCAAGCGGGTGCTTCTCTGGTTGCGGTGCGCAGGCTTCTCGTCAAGGCGGCTTCTCTGGTTGCAGAGCACGGGCTCTAGACCTAGGGCTCAGTAGCTGTGGCTCACGGGCTTAGTTGCCTCAAAGCGTGTCGAATCTTCCTGGAGCAGGGATCAAGCCTGTGTCCCCTGCATTGGCAAGCATACTCTCAACCAGTGGACCACCGGGGAAGCCCTGTGTGCCTCTGATTGCTTTAATTCAGTGTGGTATTTCAGAGCATGGCTCTGTGATTGCGTACAACTGGGGATCTTTCATTTTCCTTACTGCCTAGGATCCCATTGCATGATTACAGCACCATTATGTATTTATTCTGCTGTTATTATTTATTTATTTATTCTGCTGTTTGTGAACCTTTTTTGTGTTGTTTCCAATTTCTATTGCAAATAATGGTAGTATTAATCTCTTTGTACATACTTATTAAAACACCTGTATGCTGAAGATATATTTAGGAGTATAATTGCTGGGTTATGCACTGTGACATTCAGTTGCAGGAGATAGTGTCAAATCGGCCTTCCAATGGTTGTGCCATTTCATCTGTTTTGTAATCTTTTTATTGATTTGTAGAAATTCTTTATATATTCTGTATACAAGCTCATTTGTCCCTTTGTCAGTAAGATGTATTGCAAATACCTTTCGTGATCTGTGTAGACTTAAATGTTAGGTTTATTTTAAGATAAAAACTTTAGGTTTATCTTAAGGATAAAACTTAAGATTTATCTTAAGTATCTTTGTGAAATTGAATTTGACATTATTTTTTACTGAAAGATATATGTATATTAGATCAAAGTTTTCCCCTGCTCCAACTAAAATAATTTTCTCTACTCCTGATGGTATGCCTTACCATTCTTTAGGAAACATCGATTATTTCATTTAGTCCTCACAAAGAATCTATTAGGTAGGTACCCTGGTAACCCCTGTCTTCTAGGTTTGGCATTGGAGGCAGGAAGGTGTCAAAATTTACCCAAAGACACAGCTGACATGAGGGCCAGGGATAGTGCTTGCAGAGCTCATATTGTTTCTATCATGTCACTGATCAGCAGGCTATTTTATCGTCTCTTATAAGCCCTGAATCCTCGAGAGACCCACTGCATTTCCAGAGTCCTGACTGCAGTGAGGCCCTCAGCAAACATTTGGGGGTAAGTGAATAGATGGATGGATAGATGAATACGTGGATGAATGAGTTGGTAGATGGGTGAATGGGTGAATGGAAGGATGGATGATGTCAAGAGTCAGTGTTTTCACAAAATCTCCCTGCCCAGGGAGGAGTCCATTCTCAGGCCAGGCCCTGCCGTCACCCCACAGCAGCCCTGCCATGGCCCTTCTCTCTTTCAATGGCCTTCGAGGGAAAAGATAAGAACAGAACTGGAGCTGAGGTGAGGGTGTGGCAGTCCCAGCCTTGCCTTTGCTGGGGAGAAGTGTGATCACATCTTTATCAATGCAGGGGCTCTTTTAGGAACTCTTGCTCACAGAGGAAGCAGATACTTGTGGTCTGCCTGCTCTGATGGGTTGTTATATCAGCTCTGTCTACATGTTCAGACTTGGGATGTGGGCTCTCCTCTGGGGTGCCTTCATGCCACGGATGGGGGACCATTCACTGTTCTGTATCTAGGAAGACAATGGACAGATTCAAGAATTGGTTCCTGTGTCCTTGAGACCCGTTGCATTTGATCTCACTTCACTCACGCTTTCATTTGCACAGCAGAATTTGCCCTTGTTCACTTGAACATTTTCTAGCTCTGTCCCAGGAGCTGATCTGGGTGTTTCTGTAGAAAGGATGGTAAATTGGATTCTGTCTAAAGAGCACAGATGAGGATCCCACAGGGAGAGCTCTGCTAGAGATTGGGATGGGGTGATTATGAGCGTCACTGTTCCTGGTTTGAACTCTCTCTTGAGGCATTTGTTGAAACTTTGTTCATACTAAGTAGCTACCAGAACCTTTTCCCATTCTGAGGGCTGGTGACATGCTGTTCTGGACTCTTTCTGAGCACTTGCCCAGGAAAGTGCTTGTTGTGTTTAATAAATTGTGTTGATTTATTGCCTTTATTGAACTGCTGAAGTCCTCTGTATTATCAGAGGTGATGGCCTTCTTAGGAAAACATGGAAGGTCTCTTCATTAGCATCCATTTTTCTATGAGGCTTTGGAGGGTGAGATACCGAGATGCACAGTGTTCATTCTGGTGATATATTGAGCACCATCAGGGTGAACAATGGCTTCCGTATAAATCAGGTGGAAGGAAAGAATAGAGGCCATTTGCTACAGGCTTGCAGGAGTTTTGTGATGAAACGAGCAGGCTACTTTTCTTTCCTTCGGTGATGACAAGCTCCTGTCTTAATTTTCCACAAGGGAGTAGCAGCAGGCGGAAGGAGCTCTTTGGGGAGAAGCACACCTCCGCAGTCAGATCAGTCTATGATGTTTCAGCACATCCCACTTACGGCTTGTGCTGTGACAGCAGGTGAATCACTTGGCATGGTTGTGCCTGCACTTCTTGTCTGTGTTAGTTGGTGCCCTGACCCTCACAGTGACAACAAGCTTTCTTTGTATCCCTCTGCTTCTTGCTGCAGATCCAGCTCAGTCTGAGACTGGCTCTGAGGCTTCCTGCATGCATCAGACCCCAAGTTTCAGGGAGAAGCCCAGATGAGCCTGAGAGAGAAGCCAAGAACCTCAGGGGGCAATGATGCTTGACACTCCCATCACTTTCCTAGGACCTGCCTTAGGCTTCTATCTTCTTCTGGGAGAAACCTCGTAGAGTCTGGTACCTGCTTTCACCTCCTTACCGAGGATGCTGTGGGCTTAGGAGCACCATCCCTGGAGCTTTAGATCCTGATAACTGCAGATCCATGGATGTGTCTGTCAAGCACTCAAAGCTCTGTGGATCTTTTCCACATCTGGCTAGAAGCACTTACTGCTCCTTGTACACTTAGAGGAGAACACACTTCCACTCCAGGGGAACTCAGGCCAGCACCCGTGGGGACCAGAGACAGTTCTGAGTTTGACTCTAGCCAAGCTGTGTAACCTTGGACAGATTACTTAGTTTCTCTGGGTTTCGGGCCCCTTATTTGCATGAGGGGGATAATAATGTCACACTCAAAAGATTATTGCAAGGACTAAATGAGCCCATATTTGCCAAGTGCTTAGCAGTGTCTGTCATATAATGCCTGTTCAAACAATGCCAGCTATGATTATTAGCAAAGTTTTCATAAATTCTCATTAAGCAGGGGGTACTTATAGCTGTAGCCAGCTATGTGCCCTGTTAACTGTAGGCTCTACGAGTAAAACGGTGAGTGAAACTGAGATGCCCCTGCCTGCAAGGAACTTCAGTTCAATTCAGTTGCTCAGTCATTTCCAACTCTTTGTGACCCCATGGACCTCAGCATGCCAGACCTCCCTGTCCATTACCAACTTCTGGAGTTTTCTCAGATACACATCCATTGAGTCAGTGATGCCATCCAACCATCTCATCCTCTGTTGTCCCCTTCTCCTCCTGCCTTCAATCTTTCCCAGTATCAGGGTCTTTTCAAATGAGTCAGTTATTTGCATCAGCTGGCCAAAGTATTGGAGTTTCAGCTTCAGGCTCAGTCCTTCCAATGAATACTCCAATGAAAGCAAAGAACTTAGAGTTCAGCAGATGAGACTGGAAGTGAAACAGGCAATTAAAATACAGCATGAGAAGTAACATGGGTGGTGGTGGTGATCACTGATCATTGTTGTTCAGTCACTCAGTCATGTCTGCTTTGTGACACAGACATGACATAGACACCACGTATGCTTTGTGACATCATAGACGCCAGGCCTCACTGTCCCTCACCATCTCCGGAGCTTGCTCAAACTCATGTGCATTGACTCAGTGATGCCATCCAACCATCTCGTCCTTTGTCATTCCCTTATTCTTATGCCCACAGTCTTTCCCAGCACTGGGGTCTCTTCCAGTAGTCGGCTCTTCACATCAGGTGGCCAAAGTATTGGAGCTTCAGCTTCAGCATCAGTCCTTCCAATGAATATTCAGGGTTGATTTCCTTTAGGATTGATGGGTTTGATCTCCTTACAGTCCAAGGGACTCTTAAGAGTCTTCTCTAACACCACAATTCAAAATCATCAATTCTTTATGGTACAACTCTTACATCCGTACATGACTACTGGAAAAACCATAGCTTTGACTATACGGACTTTTGTAGGCAAAAGGATATCTCTGCTTTTTAATACAGTGTCTAGGTATCACTGATCATAGGATGAGCATATAGGAAGGGCTTCTAATCCAGTCCAAGATCTGGGTACTGGTCCTCCCCAGGCTGAGCCAAGCCTCTAGAAGCTGGCCAGGACAGGACAGGCTAAGGAGTAAAGGCAGTGTTGGAAGCCTTGTTTATAGCTGAGCAATTAGAGGTAAAATCTTCACACTCCCCTAACTCTGGCCAACCAGAAAAACCTTCCACTCCCATGATGTCACTCTGCCTTTTAAAAATTGATCAGCCTAATTTCTCTTAGTGATTGTCATCTTTCTTCCCTGCTGAAATGGGCGCCCCCTATAGGCAGGGCTCAGGGCTGTCAGTTACTCCATAGCACTTGGCGTGCTAAGTTGCTAAGTCACTTCAGTCGTGTCCGACTCTGTGCGATCCCATAGACGGCAGCCCACCAGGCTCCCCCGTCCCTGGGATTCTCCAGGCAAGAACACCGGAGTGGGTTGCCATTTCCTTCTTCAATGCATGAAAGTGAAAAGTGAAAGTGAAGTCGCTCAGTTGTATCGGAGTCTTAGCGACCCCATTAACTGCAGCCCACCAGGCTTCTCCATCCATGGGATTTTCCAGGCAAGAGTACTGGAGTGGGGTGCCATTGTTAATTTTAATACTTTGGCCACCTGATGTAAAGATCTGACTCATTGGAAAAGACCCTGATGCTGGGAAAGATTGAAGGCAGGAGGAGAAGGGATGACAGAGGATGAGATGGTTGGATGGCATCACCGACTCAATGGACATGAGTTTGAGCAAGCTCCGGGAGATAGTAAAGGACAGGAAAGGCTGGCATGCTGCAGTCCATGGGGTCGCAAAGAGTCAGACTTAGCGACTGAATTGAACTGAACTGAACTGATATTAATACATTAAGTGAGATGGAGCAGGCATTGAGATTTGCCACACTTTGCCTTTCAGAAATGCCCAGTTAAAACTGCCGGGGGTGACCAGCAGACTCAGTTCTCTATGCCTCCCTTCCTCTTCTCTCCTCACAAGCTGGGACCTGACTCACAGTGGGGAGGTTCTGGGCCCTTCCGACCTCCAGGCTTGGAGCTGAGCTGGGAGTTGTACTCATACAGGCAAAGTAGGAGCCTGCAGCCCCCTCCTGAAGCTGGTTTCAGCCCTTTTGCTCTGGCAGGGGGCTCCTGGCTGTTCAAGGCTGCTGTACTTCGTATCTGATAATCAATGCTGCCCTTATCTTGGGAGGAAATGCTGCCCAGTGATATCACACACTGAATCGATTAAAAGCAGAACTTTGAACTTGTCTGTTTGGAGAGGTCCCTGTAGAGTGAATCACTCAGTCCTCCTTTAATGCGGTCCAGATGCCTGCCAGAGACCCCATCTGCAGCTCAGGAGCAGCTCCGTGGCAGGGCCAGAATACCCCGAGTTTTCACAGGTTGCCAGGGGCCAGAGCCAGAGGGTGTGTTTATCTATAATGACATCACCTTCTTCAACCTACCCATCCCCCTTCAATTTTTGGTTTTGACTCACTTCAAAGAGAAAGACTTCCACATATTCTCTGCTTTTTCTGTTTTGTTTTAGCTTTGTGTTTTAACCCAATGCTTTACCATTGCTCTACCTTCTTTGTAGAGAAAATCCCCAACAGATGGATATTTGTATCCATTGCAATTTTCCCAGCCCTCCGCTATGTGGGAGGTGGAGGTCTTGTAACTAAAAAATGAGGCTAGGGAAAAGAGGAGTTCAGGAAGTATGTGATCAAGGCTGGGGTTGTGCTGTGGACACCCGGGGATTCAAGAGTCCTGAGGGAGACACATGTGGCCTAGAAAGACTAGGAAGACTTCTATCAAGGAATTGGGACTGGAATTGGGTCTTGAAGGAGGAAGGAGGGATTTGAAGACAGCCGGGGTAGGGATGCTTTGAAGAGCACTGGGATGGGTAGCTTGATAGAGCACAGAGCTGATGATGAGTAAGTAAGCCCAAGGAGAAGGAGCAGGTACTGCCAGAGGTATAGGTGGGCAGGCTTAAATGTGATGGTTGGAGAACAGAGTATGCTGAGTATGATGGTTCATTTATGTGTCATCCTGGCTAAGCTATGGTGCCCAATTATTTGGTCAAACATCATTGGAGATGCTGCTGTCAAGGTATTTTTTTAGATACTATTTTAATCAGTAAATTTTTGGTAAAGCAGATTACTGTCCATTACTGATTGGATGACCCTCACCCACTCAGCTGAGGCTTTAAGTGCGAAGACCAAAGTTTTTAGAAGAAGGGATTCTCCTCAAGACCATCACACTGACAGCCTGCCAGTGTTTCCAGCCTGCTGCCCTGCAGAATTCAGACTCAAGACTGAAGCACCCATTCTTAATTACCAGCCTACCAGGCTGCCTTACAAATTTCAGACTTGCCAACCGCCCTCCCCACAGTCCCATGAGCCAATTGCTTAAAATAAATCTTTCCCTCCGTATATCCGCTTAGATCCTTTTGTTTTTCTGTAGCACCCTGGCTACCACCCCAATCAGAGCCAGGCTTGGTGGAGTGATTGTAGTCCAAGGGCAGTTTTGGAGAGCCAGGCTCCATTTGCCAGGTATTTGAGGACTAGATACTGAGTCAGATTCTGCAACCAGGTTCCATGGCCACGAGACTCTGCCCAGAGGAGCTCACACAAGGGAATCCCAAGGACTCTAAATTGGAGCTTCCATGCAGAAATGTGACAAGGATTCTGGGTGGAGCCTGGCTCACTCCCAGTTTTTTCACTTCTTGCATGGAGTTGGTTTTAACTGACAAAAAGTCCCACTACCAGTGGACGTTTTCTTGTTAAAACCGACACTTGCATTCTATTGTGCAGCAAAAAGATTGCTTTTTTTTTGGCTAGCAGGCCTTGGATTTTTCTGAGATAGCTGTGTGAGAAACATCCCTCCTGAAGGCCACTGTGCAAGTGAGTCCCCGCAGAAACATGCCTGTGCTGTCAGGTGCGGGGAGAAATGTCTTTAGTAAGAGTAGGTCACGGAATAAGACTTCCCCACTGCAGTGTGGATGGGCAGGGGGGATTTCCACAAGGACAAGTCTTAAGAATCTCCGTAAAAATGCATGACTCCATCTGTCTCCTCTCTCTTCTTTGGCTTCAGATGAGCTGAGCCATTTAAAAATTCCCCAACGAGAGACCCTAGACACCAGAAGAAGTGATGAACAGATTTTCAATTTGGCCCGATTTGCATGATATTTTTTTTTTTCTTGGCAGTGGAAATCATTGTCTGAACTAGAGGTTGGAGATGGGAAGTTGGTCTTCCCTAGAAGAGGCATATTCTTGATTGGTCTGGACAGACTACTGGTGCTCTGGGTGAGCTCTAACCTCAGTTTCTGAAAAGGAGGAAGATGTGGCAAGGGGAGAGACGGAGAGGAAATTGATGATCTGAGTGGTAAAGAGTCTGCCTGCTAATGTAGGGGACATAAGAGATGCAGGTTCAATCCCGGGGTCGGGAAGATCCTCTGGAGAAGGAAATGGCAACGTACTCCAGTATTCTTGCCTGGGAAATCCCATAGACAGAGGAGCCTGTTGGGCTATAGTCCATGGGGTCGCAAAGAGGTGGACATGTCTGAGCATGCAGGCATACATGCATGCTCATGCTGACACTGTCCCTAAGCTGCCTCTGGGCCTTGACACTGTGTCCTTTTCTCCAGCCTAAAGTGCGGTTGAGCCCCAACCCTGCTTCCCACAGTCCTATATATACCAGTACAGACTTTCTAGGAGGCTGCTGCAGCTCAGTGTCAAGGATCGTCCATCTCCGTAAGATGTTTCCCCAGCGCCTTGTTCAAACCTTTCATCCTACCCAAGTGCCCTTCAACCTCTCTCCTCTTGCCAAGTCAGATCCTGCCTCCTGGCCTTGGAGGCTCAGCTCCTGTCCCCCTGACTCAGCAAGATAGTGAGAGCAAGACTACCTCCTCCTAGGATGGTGCTCTTTGGGAATAAGATTCAGTTTGATCTGGAGAGGACTCTGAATTCACAGTAGTCATCACAACATAAACCTCAAGTCTAGATGAAAAAACTCTTCCAGTCCCACAAGTGGGTGGGATGTCCGTGTCCCCTGAGAAGACCTGGAGAGACACCAACTTCTGAGGGCCCGTCTTGAATCCTCCCTGCAGCCTTGTGAGGGCAAACCCACCTCTGGGGCCTCAGTTCAGTTCAGTCACTCAGTTGTGTCTGACTCTTTGCGACCCCATGGACTGCAGCACACTGGGCCTCCCTGTCCATCACCAACTCCC
Source organism: Budorcas taxicolor (assembly GCF_023091745.1). Classification (NCBI taxonomy): domain Eukaryota; kingdom Metazoa; phylum Chordata; class Mammalia; order Artiodactyla; family Bovidae; genus Budorcas; species Budorcas taxicolor. Next base: position 135,403,816 of record NC_068920.1, read on the forward strand.
GGAGTTTACTCAAACTCATGTCCGTTGAATCGGTGATGTCATCCAACCATGTCATCCTCTGTCATTTGCTTCTCCTCCCACCTTCAATCTTTTCCAGCATTGGGGTCTTTTCAAATGAGTCAGTTATTCACATCAGGGCCAAAGTATCGGAATTTCAGATTCAGCATCAGTCCTTCCAATGAATATTCGGAACTGATTTCCTTTAGGATAGACTGCTTGGATCTCTTTGCTGTCCAAGGGACTCTCAAGAGTCTTTTCCAACACTGCAGTTCAAAAGCATCAATTCTTCAGTGCTCAGCTTTCTTTATAGTCCAACTTTCACATCCATACATGACCACTGGAAAAACCATAGCTTTGACTAGATGGACCTTTGTTGGCAAAGTAATGTCTCTGCTTTTTAATATGTTGTCTAGGCTGGTCATAACTTTTCTTCCAAGGAGCAAGCGTCTTTTAATTTCATGGCTGCAATCACCATCTGCAGTGATTTGGGAGCCCTCAAAAATAAAGTCTGTCACTGTTTTCATTGTTTCTCCATCTATTTGCCATGAAGGGATGGGACCAGATGCCATGATCTTCGTTTTCTGAATGTTGAGCTTTAAGCCAACTTTTTCACTCTCCTCTTTCACTTTCATCAAGAGGTTCTTTAGTTCTTCTTTGCTTTCTGCTATAAGTGTGGTGTCATCTGCATATATGAGGTTATTTATATTTCTCCAAGCAATCTTGATTCTAGCTTGTGCTTTATCCAGACCAGTGTTTCTTATAATGTACTCTGCATAGAAGTTAAATAAGCAGGGTGACAATAAATAGCCTTGATGTACTCCTTTCCTGATTTGGAACCAGTCTGTTGTTCCATATCCAGTTCTAACTGTTGCTTCCTGACCTGCATACAGATTTCTCAGAAGGCAGGTCAGGTGGCCCATCTGGGGCCTAGGACTCACTTAAAGTCCCTTCAACAGGGCAGAAAAGAAAGGGCCAACACTCTGTTCTGGGTGAGAAGGGAGAGCTGTGGGGAGAAGTGAGTGTTGTGCGGGGTCAGGGCCAGGGCAGGAGACGGGTCAGGGTTGGAGGGGGTGCTCTGCTGTGTCCCTGGAGAGGTAGGGCTTCCACGTGGTGCTGTGGCCGCACTGAGTACAGGACACCCCTCAACCCTCAGGCGCCGAGCCCCTGCCTCACCAGCCATTGCCTTCTCCCTTCACAGTGTGGACTGAGAGGCTCGTCATTAGAGTGGTGTTGACCAGAGAGAATTAAATGATAAAAATGATAAGACCAGCTCTTAATTAGAGCCCGTGGGGCTCCAGGCAAGGCCTGCAGGCAGTTTTTGAGAGAGGTCTGAGGGATCTCAGCATGTGGGCAGCAGGTGCCAGGCGACAGATTGGGCCATGGGCACCACTCGGCCCTGTCATTTTACACATGAGAAAACTGAGGTCGTGGACAGGAAAGTTGCTCCCTGCTGGGTCTTGTGGGACCTAAGCCCCAGCCTGGGGATCCCTCTACCTCAGCTCAGACTTCTCCAAGGGCTTCATATTGCAAGGATCTACCTATAGAGGGATGCTCTGTGGTTGGTACTTATGACAGCATTCATTCACCCATCATTCATTTGTTCAACACATGTTATAGAGTGCCTCCCATGGGACAGCAAGTATTCTGGACATAGGATAGAGCTGTGAACAAAACCAGAAAAACAAACCTCCCCTCACAGAGTTATTATTGGTGTATATTTCTTTTGGCAGGGGGAGGAAACATAAATTGAACACACATTAAATATTGTGTCAGAAAGTGGTAAGGGCAGTGGAGAAAATGCAGACAGGAGGGTGCAGGGTCCCCTCTGTGGGCTCTCTCTGGTCAGAGAGTGGTAGGAACTCTTGGGCAGTTGTAAGATCAGTGACAAGATTCCCCTGGGCCAACCCCTCACACCAGCCTCCCCTTGCTCCCCCCCACCCCCCTGTGAAGTAGAAGGAGGATGGAGTTGGGGACTGCAGTTCACAAGACCATGTGAAAGGTACCCAAGAGGCAGGGTCCTGGGGGCCAGGCCTGGGCTGTGGCGTGAGCTGGGGGGGTCAGAGCAAGCTTGAGCTCCCCACAGAGGGAAGGCTGGGCTGGGCACTGAGGATGTGGCCTCGGGGAAAGGGCAGAAGGAAGGCTGAAGAAGACGGTCCTGGTTGGCTAGGGAGCAGCACGGGGGAGGGGAGGAAAAAAGGGATGAGACAGAAGGTGAAGTTGAGAAGCAGTGTTGGGGCACAATGAAGAACCCACTAAGCAGGCTTAATCTCCCAGGCATGGAGGGCTTCCTGTGTTTACTGCTGGGGGATGATATCAGAAAGAAACCACCTTTTAAAAAGGTTCCTCTGAATAGATACAGAAGATGTCGGCACATATATACAATGGAATATTACTCATCCATTAAAAAGAACTACTTTAGTTTGCTGTTAATGATCAGTTGTGAAGGGCTCTGTGTGACTCCTTGGACTGTAGCCTACCAGGTTCCTTTGTCCATGGAATTCTTCAGGCAATAATACTGGAGTGGGTAGCCATTCCCTTCTCCAGGGGATATTCCTGACCCAGGGATCAAACCTGGGTCTGCTGCATTGTAAGCATATTCTTTACTGTCTGAGCTACTTAGATTGCCCCACTAAAAAGAATGAAATAATGCCATTTGCAAAAACGTGGATGGACCCAGAGATTGTCATACTGAGTAAAGTAAGTCAGACAGAGAAGGAGAAATATCATATGACATCCTTTATATGTGGAATCTAAAAAGAAATGATACAAATGAATTTACAAAACAGAAAGAGACTCACAGACTTAGAGAACAAATGTATGGTTCCTGGGAGGAAGAATGAGGGGAAGGAATAGTTAGGGAGTTTGGGAAAGTCATGTACACACTGCTGCATTTAAAATGGATAAGCAACACGGACCTATTGCATAGCACAGGGAACTCTGCAGCCTAGATGGGAAGGGAGTTTGGGGGAGAATGGATACATGTATATTATGGCTGAGTCCCTTAGCTGTTTGCCTAAAACTATCACAAAATTGTTAATTGGCTATACTGCAATAGAAAATAAAAAGTTTAAAAGAAGATGCCTATATCCACTTGCACATTTCTTAAAAAAAATAAATGAAAATAAAAAGGTCCTTCTGCCAGGTACAGGAGAGTTGTGTTGGAGCAAGAAGTCATCTACGATCTAGGGCAGTGATGGTGGGATGGAGAGAGGGGGTGGATGCAGAGTGGGAGGAAGGACCACAGGACTGGATGCCTGAGCTCCAGCTTCCTCCAGGCAAGGCTGATTGTCTAGGTTTTGGCAAGACCTGCAGGATCCTGTTTCACTGCTCTGCGCAGGTGGCAACTCTCCAAGATGGGAGGAGAGACCTGAGCGCCCAGGGGATTTCTCCAGATGTCGAGTCTTGTGCTCTGCCTGCCATATACACCTCCCAGTCTCTGCTTCTATTTCCACCTTCACTGAGTCTGGCTCAGACTTGGACAGCTCAGATCCAGCAGACCCGGGGAAGTGGGGGGCGGTCCATTGGCAGGAAAATCTGGGGTCAGCCTGGGGCTAGAGGAGATGCATGTGATCTATTTCTAGAAAACCAGCCAAGAAAGGAGTTTGGAGGCTTTTCATATGTGGGGTCTAGTTATAGTGCCGCAAAGAAGCCCCAGGGCAGGTCTGAGGCCCTGCTAGTCAACAGGTTCAGCTTGGGTAGGCTAGGACACCAGGGACCACTCTAAGGATCTGACTAGCCTGGGTCCCTTGGCTTGTTGCCATCTGGCTTTTTATTGTCATTGTTTAGTCGCTCAGTCATGTCTGACTCTAGGCAGAATTGTGTGTGACTGTAGCCTGCCAGGTCCCTCTGTCCGCAGGATTCTCCAGGCAAGAATACTGGAGTGGGTTACCATTTTCTTCTCCAGGGGATCTTCCCAATCTAGGGATCAAAGCTGTGTCTCTTGTTTGGCAGGCAGATTCTTCACAACTGAGCCACCAAGGAAGCCCCTGTTACCCCCAAACTTTAGGGGTCCCTGTCATACTTCAGGGGCCCCTAAAATTTGGGAGTGTATAAGACCCAACCCAGTGCTTGGTGGTCCATCCCAAGAGTCTTTGCCTGTAGCCTGCACCAGACTCTGGGTCTGGTAGGGGAATCTTGCTTGTGATTCCAAGCTTACTTAATGCCCCTGGTGGAATCCAGACAGGTATAACCAAAGCCACCACTGAACAGAACTGGGCTGGCTGTGATGGGGGCTCTGGGGACAGCCAGAATCCTCAAGGAGCATCCCAGGCCTGTTAGAGCCATGGCTGCTGTTTGAGTTGTAGCTGGTGAGGCCTCCAGACTCACCTTGGCTGGGAGAGCCCTAAGGTGGGACCTAGACTCTTGTGATGGGGAGGCTAGATGGAAAACTGGAGACTGAAAATGAAAAGTGACCCACATTTAATGCAGCACAGGGGAGAGACTTCTGCCACTCTCTTCCAGCCCACTGCCTCTTCCTTGACTCCCTGGGGTCTTAAGTGAACTATGAGCTCACCGAGGCCAGCATGGGACTGTCCAGACTGAGGGCCAGCCATCTGAGGCTGGGATTCTCCTCTGTCTCAGCCAGGCAGCTGAGCTGGGCTATAATTGGCTTCCCCACCCTCTCTGTGCAGACTGAGGTGGGTGTGTACTTTGTGCTTAATTATAGTGCTCATAACTAGAGAGGAGCTGCTGGGAAGCACATGTCATTTTGTTTGGGGATAATACGCACACAGGCTGCAAAGTATCTATTAGATCGTCCCGTCCTGCCTCTGCCAGATGCATGTCAGATCACACGTGCTTTTCTCCTGCTTGCGACTCAGGAAGAGATGGGGGCTGGGCGGGCCTCCTGAAGGCTGGCAGCCCCTCTGCTTTCTCTTGAGCTCTGCTCTCCTTTTCCTCATCTATATACTCAGGTTTTCATCCATGCATCTGGTTCTGCTGGCCTTGCTCTCTTATGTCCTCCCTGTGAGCCTCGATTCCTCCAGTCCCTGTTTCTGGAGATCCCACTGTGTGACAGGCCTGCCCCAGCTCAGTTCTGGGGGTTCAGACAGTGATACCCATCCACCCATCACAGTCCAGAGTGGCGTGAGACCTGCCCACGGATGGTTCTGATTTAAGGCTAAATATGGGTGCACGATGCAAGGAGGGAAGGGAGAGGTCACCCTGGGCTCTGCTTGTTGGGATGCTTCATGGAAGAGACAGCCTTTGAGCTGGGAGAAAGTCACCAGGTGGGGAGAAGGGAGGCACCTCCCTGGAACCTGCAGCCCCTTTCTCATTCTATTGCTAATATTCTGGTCTCCCACACACCTTCTTGGTCACAGATTGATTCCCTCTAAATCTGACCTTTACCATCTCAGTCCTTCACATCTCCCTCTGCTCCGTCCACCTCTGGCCCATTTTAGACACAGTGGGCCAGCTGGTCAATGCTGAAGCAGAGGTGGGAATCTGGAGACGAGAGAACTTAGGGCTATGGCTGTCTCCCATCTTCAGCTTCCTCACCTGCAGAATGAGGGGTGAGGGCTCATCTCTGACCCCTTCAGGTCTGACGTTCTAGGAATTTCTAAAGCAGGGAGCCACTTGGCAGAACCAGGGTCCAGAGGTGGCAGCCTTGCATCTGTTTCTTCCTCTTCTTGACTTCAGCCACCACCGCTCTCCTGGCAGCTCACAGATCTGCATCTTCAGCACAGGCTCCCTGCCTGAGCAACGGAAACACATCTCCCACTGCTCTCTGCGTGTGTCTCTGGAGGTGCCTTAAAATCAGCACATGCAAAAGGGAAGTTGCTGTATTGTACACCCCCCGGTTCAGCTGCTGCTGGATATATGTGCACCACACATTCACACACTCACATCTTTCTGGATCCTGTTACTTGCTTAAAACCACTCCACCAGGATAAAATCTCTGGAGAGCTAGACGTTGTGGGGCATAGGTCTTTTGAGACCTGATGGTAGGCACATCTATCAAGACTCCTGCCTCCCCAGACACTGGACCCCAGCCAGCCCTGACTGCTGAGCATACCTTTTCTGCGTCTTTGCATGAGTCCTTGCTCTGGTCTAGAAGATCGCTCTCATGCCACGGTTTCTTCCAAGTCATTCCTTAAAACCCAACTTGCCTCTCACCTCTCTGATGAAGCCTTCCCAGACATCACGTGTCCCAGCTGATGAATCCTCGCCACTCCCTCTTTTCTAGCCTTGATCTTGTGAAGGCCGTTTTGTTAGTTCTCAGTTAGTTATTATCAGTTTACTGTGATAAACAGCGAGCACCCCAACTCCCATTCATCTTTTGGCTCCAAATTTTTCTAGCATGCTGCCCAGCACTTATTGAGTGCTAAGGATTTTGTTCTTTAAGTGGAACTGAGTCCTAATGATTGCCCTGTGGTGCTCACAATCCCTTGACATCATGGATCTGCCCAGAGTCAGGAGTACACCTGACTCTGTACACGTGACAGCCCACCCCAGAGGACTCTACAGTGGGGAGCGGCAGTAAGTCTGTTTTTAACTTGATGCCTGCCGTGAGTTAGGTGTTAGGAGTTTTCTTTTTTCTCAGACTGGGGTAAGCCCTTGAGCTGACCCAGAAGTTCTGAGCATTTATCACTGAGTATCGATGACCACGTATTCCACCTCTCCACCCTGTGCCTGGCTGGGGATGAGGGAAGAAATACAAGCTCATGTTACAAAGAATATTTCTCTGGTTTATCAGCTCTCCCTCTCTCAGCCCACGCTCAGAGTGATTTCTTAGTTCTCAGCTTTTCTTCCTCTGATCAAAGTGCCCGAGGCGGTGAGCACCAGGAGGGGAGCCCGAGCATTTCTGGCCCAGTCTCGTGCGCCCCTCTTCAGCATTGTTTGAAGAACCTGTAGCCCAGAGTTCTCCAATCAGGTGGGCGTGGTGGCCTAGCTGCAGAAGGGTCTCCAAGGGCTTGGTGAGGGGATGATGGCTCTGGGATACTGGGGGCTCCTGCCTTGCCTCCACCCGGATGAGATCAAGGCTGCCTGTGTCCTTCCTCGTCCTTTTTTTCCCATTCTGTTCACTCAATCACTTCTTTTCTCTCCAATGAATTCAATGCAGAAAATCCATGAGCAGGATTTCTCTCTTCAAAGGATCAAATAACCTTTCTTTTTTTTTCCTCCCTTTTAATTTTTTTTCCCCCAAACTGCAAAAGGAAAACATGCAAACAGACTTAGAGTTAAAGGTGAGAGAAAGGAAGAAAAGTTGCTGCAAAGTAATTTCAACTTGAGAAGTAGAGCGGCTGAAACCCAGAAAAAATGTGCATTCAGCAATATGGTCTGCTCCTACAAATTAATTAACCCAGAGCGCTGTGTAATTAGTGTGCGGGGTAGGGAATTGAGCAGCTCACAATATCCCTCACCCAGTACGTTTGCGAAAGAATTTTCTCTTCCTTTCCCGAGAGACTTGAGAGAGTCACCTCGTTGGTCTGGAACCAGCAGGGGCCTCACGGCTGGAGACACATTTGGGACTGGGGTTTTGCCTGTTGAGGAGGGGGTCTTACGGCTGCATCCCCCAATGTCTACCTTTGTACATGGCATAGCTGGGCCGTTACAGAAAGAGGGGGAGACCAGTCAGTTCTTCTCCTGGAGAAATGGACCCTGAGGAGACCCGTCTGCCCATGCGCTGCATCTAAACTCTGAGTTCTTTCTTTCTTTTCTTTTTTAATGTTTTTTTGGGTTGATTTACAGTGTTGTGTTAGTTTCAAGCGTGCAGCAAAGTTAATCACTTCTACATATATGTTTGTATGCTGTGCTTAGTTGATCAGTCAGGTCCAAATCTTTGCGATCCCGTGGAGTGCAGGCTCCTCTGTCCATGGGGAGTCTCCAGGCAAGGATACTGGAGTGGGTTGCCATGCCTTCCTCCAGTGGATCTTTCCAACCCAGGGGTCGAACCCAGGTTTCCTGCACTGCAGGAGGATTACCAGCTGAGCTACCAGGGAAGCCCATACATATATGTATATCCACTCTTTTTAAGATTCTCATCCTGAGTAAAGTTGATGCTGGTAAAGATTGAAGGCAGGAGGAGAGGGGAATAACAGACTATGAGATGGCATCACTGACTCAATGGACTTGAGTCTGAGCAAACTCTGAGAGATAGTGAAGGACAGGGAAGCCTGGCATGCTGTAGTCCATGGGGTCACAAAGAGTCAGACATAATTTAGCAACTAAACAACTGAGTGAAGTAAGTCAGACAGAGAAAGACAAATAATCATACAATATCATGTACATATTGAATCTGAAAAAGAGGGGGAATGGAGAGTTAGTGTCTAGTGGGGACAGAGTTGCAGTTCAGGAAGGTGAAAAATTCAGGTGATGGATGACGGTGAGAGATGCAGAATAATTGAGTGTACTTAGTTCCACTGCACTGTGCAAATATGGTTAAAATGGTCTGTTTTATATTATGTGACTTCTACCACAATTAAAAAAATTTAAACATTTTAAAAAGGCTACTTATGAACTTATCTACAAAATAGAAATAGAGTTAAAATGTAGAAAACAAACTTATGGTTACCAGGGTATAAGGAGTGAAGGAGGGATAAATTGGGAGATTGGGATTGATGTATCCATATATTGTATATAATTAGATAACTAATTAGGACTTACTGCATAGCACAGGGGACTCTACTCAATACTCTGTAGTGGCCTATATGGGAATAGAATTCAAAAAATCAATTTCCCAGTTTTGACATGAATGTGGATATTTATCACCTCTTGAGGAACTATGTAAAGTGCTTGCAGGGCTGTATTTGAAGACTCTGTGGCTGATATTGTCACAGGAACCTTTATGGTGGGGGCATGCTTCATGGGGGTCATTGCAGAGGTTGGCTAACCACCTTTTCCCTTTTTTCCATACACTCTTTCAGCATCTAGCAAGGCCAGTGGACTTGCTTTAGACTGAATATTTTTGTCTCCCAAATTCGTTAACCCTAATTCTGAGTGTAATGGCATTTGCAGACAGGCCTTTGAGAGGTAATTAGGTCATAAGGGTGGAGCCCTCACAAATGGAATTAGTGCCTTAAAAAGAAGAGATATGAGCCAGATGATCTCTCTCTGCCACCTGAGTGTAAAACAGGAAGTTAGCTATCTGCAAGCATTTCCTTACTAGACACTGACCTTGATCTTGAGCTTCCAGGCTGCAGAACTGTGAGAAATCTGTGTCTGTTGTTTAAGCCATTCAGTCTGTGGTATTTTGTCTTAACAACCCAGACTAAGACAGGACTCATCCTCAGAGTGTTTTTAAATGCACAAAATGAAATATATAGGATTACAAAGGAAATTAATAATATTGACATACAGTTATCAAAATGCAAATAAAACAGATATGTTGTATAGTCATATATGTGCTTCTTTGTTATTAACTCATTAAAAAGCAAGATCTATTGATGGGTTGAATAACTGACATGTCAGAAATAATAATATTTTGAGAAATCTGCAACACTCATGCTAAAATAACTGATTTCTTCTGTTGACAAATTGTGTGTATGTGTTTGTGTCCTCAGTCGTGTCTGACTCTTTGTGACCCCATGGATTACAGTCTGCCAGGCTCCTCTGTCCATGGGATTTCCCAGGCAAGACTGGAGTGGGTTGCCATTTCCTTCCCCAGGGCATCTTCCTGACCCAGGGATCAAACCTGAGTCTCTTGCATCCCCTGCATTGGCAGTTGGATTCTTTACCACTAGCACCACCTGGGAAGCCTGTTCATAAATCATAGCATTGCTAACATAACTGGTTTATTGCCCACTTTTGTCATTGAAGGAAATGCTATAGTTCAACTAGAGGCTAGTGAAAAAGAAGACAGACATTTTCACCATCTGAGTTCATTGACCTTCTGACTTCTGTCCATGGGCCTTTGGATGAGTTTCTGCTGATGAATAAATGGGTTTCTTAGGAAAATGATGGAAACTTTGGTGACATCTATTGAGTCCTTCTGTAAATTCCTCTGCTTGTGGGGGTCCTTTGTCCCTCTCTGAAGGGGAAATGAAGGATTGATTTCTTGGAGTCAGGTGTCACTGAGGGTTGTTGCTAAGGACTTGGAGAAGCAAAAAGACAGAGATGATAAGGGAAACATCACTATGACTTGTGCATGTTAAGAATTGCTGGGTTGGTGGCCTGTGCTGTGAGCAGAGGGGTGAGGGTGGACGTGCTCATGGCCGAGGAAGGGTACAGGAGCACATGCTTCCCAGAGGGGAAGCCTGGATGCTTAAGGGGTAAATTGGCAAAAGGGAGGTAGCGTGAGGCTAGACAGGGTGCAGGGAGTGGGTGCTGGGGCATCTTGGCTCTTCAAGGTAGGCTACCTCTTTGGGCTGTGGGAAACTGGGGGCTCTCTTAAGCTCATTAGGATAAGGGACGTAGACTCATGTTGCAGGCAGATGGACTCTCAGATGCACCTAATTACATGGTTTGAAGTCCTGCTCTTCCATAAGGTCTCCATGAGCCAAGTTTCAGCATTATCACGTGTACTTAAATCATTTTCACCTACAGGTCATTGACTTCCTCCACAGCTTTTTCCAGATTCAGGCTTCATGAACAAACATTTGTAAGCTGGTTGCTGATTTGCCATCTATTCAGTGCTATGATAACTGAAATCATCTCTGAACAGGAAAATATTTTTATCTGTCTTAGTTGCTATTCAGAGGACCTGGGGTAGGCCATTGAACTTCTGTACTTGAGAAAGATAAGTTGCTCCAGGTAATGTTTAATTTTACTAAAGAAAAAAATCCCAAAATGACTTTTCCCCTTAAGTTAATAGTTTTTGTCCTTGAAAACAAAGCCGACACAATACAGGTGAATAATACCTTGAAGTCTTTGTTCTCTGGGCTGAGTCTCAGAGCTGAATGCATCAGACAGGGTGCTAAAACTTGTAGGCAGAGGTATAGAATCCCAATCTCTACCTTTTAACATGAATCCAGGCTCTTCTAGATACCAGGCCAATCAAGCACCCCTCTGGAGACCTCATGGTGAGAGATGAGAATAGATGAGAATCCCTGTTGCATATTAAAAACTATTGTGACTTCCCTGGTAGTCAATGGTTAAGAATCGACTGCCAACGCAGGGGACAGGGGTTTGATCCTTGACCCGGGAAGATACATGCCGCAGAGAAACTAAAATCAGTGTGCTGCACCTACTTGGCCTGTGCTCCACAAGAGAGACCACTGCAATGAGAAACCTGTGCACTGCAACTAGAGGGTAGCACCTGCTTGCTGTAACTAGAAAAGCCCGCTTGCAGCAACGAAGACCCCCGCGCAGCCAGAAAAAAATGAATGTTAGTTATATTGTATTATTTTTGTACAAAGTCTTCAAAATTTGGTATGCATTTTATACTTACAGCACATCCCAGTTGAGATTTGCCTCATTTCAAGTGTTTTGTGGTCACGTGTAGTTAGTGGCTGCCACACTGGATAGTGCTTCTCTCTCTCCCTTTCTCTCTCTGTAATAAAATTATTATAACAATATTATGTTAGTTTCAGGTATACCGCATAATGATTTGACGTCTGCATGCATTACATAATGACCATCACAATAAGTCTAGTAATCCGACTGTCCCTGTACAAAGTTATTACAATTTTATTGACCACATAGTGAAAAGTGAAAATGTTAGTTGCTCAGTCATGTCCGACTCTTTGTGACCCTATGGACTGTAGCCTCCCAGGCTCCTCTGTCCATGGATTTCTCCAGGCAAGAATACTGGAGTGGGTAGCCATTCCCTTCTTCAGGGGATGTTCCTGACCTGGGGATTGAACCCAGGTCTCCTGCATTGCAGGCAGATTCTTTACCACCTCAGCCACCAGGGAAGCCCATTGGCCACATTCCTTATGTATATTACATCCCTGTGACTTACGGGATTCCCAGGGGGCTCAGTGGTAAAGAATCCACCTGCCAATGCAGGAGATGTGGGTTTGATCCCTGGGTCGGGAAGATCCCCTGTAGGAGGAAATGGCAACCCACTCCAGTGTTCTTGCTGGGAAAATCCCATGGACAGAGGAGCCTAGCAGGCCACAGTCTGTGGGGTTGCAAAGAGTTGGACATCACTGAGCAACTGAGCATGACTTACTTTTTATATAACTGGAGGTTTGTGCCTCTAAATCCCCCTTGCCTATTTTCTCCTATCACCCACCTCCATTCTGGCATCCACCAGCGTGTCCTCTGTAGCTAGGAATCTGTTTGTCTGTTCTGTGGGGAGCTCTTCTCTGGGACTTGCTTTTCACCATGAGCTGTGTGTGCCGCTCCCTGGCTAATCTGTCTGTGGGTCTCAGAGGTTGATCTGTTAGAGCAATGTTGTTGTTGTTGTTCGGTCGCTAAGTGGTGTCCAACTCTTTGCAACCCCATGGACTACAGCATGCCAGGCCTCCCTGTCTCTCACTATCTCCTGGAGTTTGCCCAAGTTCGAGTCCATTGAATCGGTGGTGTTATCCGTCCTGTTAGAACAGTGGCTCCAGATAAAGGCGCAGTGTGATGCAAGAACCCGGGAAGAAGCTCAGTGGAAGGCAGAAGCATCCATGGCATGAATCCTTTTTCACAAAAGAGAGTGACTTGAGATTACCATCCCCTTGAGGAATTGGAAGATGCTTCTTCCGGAGATGCTCCTCCTGGAGATGCTCAGATGCTCTGAGACCTGGAAAGGTGTCTTCCTGAAGGCTGACACCTACAGAGCTGCCGGGAGCACAGGCAAGAGATCTGCTCATTCGTAGACACTGTGGGTGAAGCAGCCATACCTATGATGCCAAGACCTTGGCAGGAAGAGAAGGGAAAAGCCAGTGTCTCCAACTTTCTCTAATAGTTTCTGGGTCATTGCTCCTCATGTATTGGGTTGATAATCCTGTTGTTTACCTATTTGCCTGTATTCCGTTGTGTTCCTCAAGTAGACTAGACGCAGTTCACAAAGATAGTTGGATTATGGCATGTTGACATAAAAATGACAAAAAACGAAGCATAATAGATGGAAGAATAGGAAAGATGAATGGAACTAGGTGTGAGGTTGGTTCAAAATATACATCCCTGAATGGCTCACCTATTTGCTAGAGATGGGCTATATTGATCTGAGTCTCAGCTTTTCAACAGCCAAGGCAAAGGAAGGCACAGTAAGTGACATGAATCACAGCACAGGAAATGAAAACAAACAGGGGCTGAGTTGGCACAAAGTCACACTGTCAGGCAAGAATGCGAGGACATAGGACAGAGCACAGTGGAAACCATACCGGTGACACCAAAATCCTGTCACATCCTCAGAGCGATGTTCCTCCTGAATTCCTGAAACGAAGCTTCATCAGGCCCGAGCTTCCAACCTCAGCAGGAGCATCTCATACTCACGGGGGTAAATCCAAGCGTTGCTCTTCTGTCTCTGTTAGACTAAGGGCGCACCTCCTTGCTTTTCCAGAGAAGCCATTCTGCAGAGCCTGCCTTATGCTCTCCTGACACTGGGCTCTCAGATGGACTGCTTAATCTGGGTCCGTTTAAGAGATTAGAGACAGCCACACATTCCACAGCAGGGAAGGTTCATCAGTGGCTGTTTCCTTCCCTCCTGGGTGCATGGGTACTTTTCCCAGACTTCTTTGCAGCCAGGCATGGTCTTGACCCTGAGCTTGAGCAAAAGTGATATTCGTCACTTCTGAGCTGAAATGGTTGGGAGGTAAATGCATTCTTTCCATAATCCTCATCTGCTGGCTGAAAAATGAAGGCTACAAGGGCCCAGAGGAAGATGGAGCCACAGGAAGGAAGAAGCCCAGGCTACTGAGGGTCTGGTGGAAGACACCCAACCAGAACACCTTCCCTGGACTGTGATCTGCACAAGGAACCAACTTCTCTTGTGTCAAGGCACTAAGATGTCTGGATTTGTCTGTTAGAGTCGCTAGCATTATTTGAACTAATACAGTTCTCCTTGGGAAATGCTCTCTAAACACAATTCCACTGCACCAAGAGGAGTTGAAATGTTTGAGTGACACCAAGTTCAAGGTTACATTCCCTGACAACTACTAAGAGTGCAAATATTCTCTGTTGCAGGGAAGTGGGTAGGTGTAAAACCTTATGTTTTAATAGTCACCCAAGGTGGGAGTAAGATGAACACACTCTTGTCAAAATTGTGTCACCTTACAAGAACTCCTGCCTGAATAGAAAGCTCTTGTATCTCTTTTTGGAGATAAGCCAGGATATACCTGTGTGTAAGACCAAGATTCTCCTCAGAAAGTCACTTTGGATCTGCCTTAGCACACAGTGAAAATGGTAACCAAGGCCGCACGATTTCATACAGTGTAATCTGTTGTAATTTTAACCTGAAAAAAAAATTTAAACAGCTATATAACCCTTTGACTGCTGCAGCCCTTATAAACAAAACAGAACTTGGACAGTCACCTTGGCCAAGTCTCCTTCTCACTCTGGGCTCTAGTTTGCAGGCATGACCAATGACAACTGTATGTGGTGGGCCAGAACTACAATTTATAATCTATGTGTACAACGCCAAACAAAAACTCTCTGATGCACACATCTGTAGCATGTCGACAGGAACTATAATTCTGTCCCCATTGTTCTTACATGGTGTAAGCACTAAGCACCAGATATAGTGGCAGAACAAACATTTCCAGGTGCCACACACATCACACAAGGCGGTTGGTGGTTTAGTTGCTACTTCGTGTCCGACTCTTGCTACCCCACGGACTGTAGCCCACCCAGCTCTTTTGTCCATGGGATTTTTCAGGTAAGAATTCTGGAGTAGGTTGCCATTTCCTTCTCTACAGGATCTTCCCAACCATGATTCTTGCATTGCAGGCAGATTCTTCACCACAAGCCACCTGGGAAGTCCATCGTATAAGGTAAGACACTTGTAATATTTATGGACCAAATCCTGGGGGACAAAGCCAGGAGGAAAGGGTAGTCCCTGATTCTCCTGGAGAAGAACTGCAGGTCTGCAGTTGCACTCAGAGATCATGGGGGCTGGGTGGTTATGTCACCATCACATTAGATGTTGCGGGAGGATCCAGGTTTGTGAGCCTGGCTGGTGTGCATGGCAACTTTCTTCCTGATGGGTCTTTAGTGATGAGTCATCTGCACAGCTTGTGATTTGCCCAGGAATGAGCTCATAATGGCTCTAGATTAGTGACCAGACCAACAGCACTGAAAGAACCAAGTGCTGAGACAGGTCTGGGCTCCTCACTTGGGCCAGTGCTCCCACAGTGTAGCCTGTGTAGCCGCCACCCAAGGGACACAGATATCCTGAATTTCCAACTTCACCCAGGCTGCATGGGACCTGGCTCCTGTGTGCCTATAGCAGGTAAAGCCAAACTCTGGCTAAAGGGTGAAAAATTCACAATGAAGAAACCAGATCTGATTTATTTATTTACTCTCAATTGATGTCTTGGGCTTCCTTGGTGACTCATGGTAAAGAATCTGCCTGCAATGCAGGAGACTAGTGTTCAATTCCTAAGTTGGGAAGACCCCCTGAAGAAGGGATCTGCTACCCACTCCAGTATTCTGGCCTGGAGAATTCCTTGGACAAAGGAGCCTGACCTGTCTACAATCCGTGGGGTTGCAAAGAGTCAGATATGACTGACTGACTTTTACTTCACTTCAGTGTCTTAAATCATCCCGGAATCAAGCTCTACAATTTTGCTCTTCCAAAAAGGTGAAGTGAGAATATGAGAAGATGCTCTCTCACTGTAGAGGTTGGGTGGCTGCAAAACTTGAGTCCTGGGGGCTGTGGGATCTGTAGTCCAAGTGCCTTTTACCCAAACCCAGGCTGTGACTGGGGGCTACTATGAGACAGAGGGCCTTTGTCACTTCGTAATTCACTGTCCATCTATCCTTCTCTGCTGGCAGGACCATGAAGACACACATGTCCAATTATGAGGATGCTCCAGGAAGTTGTCAGGCAGTGCCTGTAAAACTTTCCAGGTGCCTGTGAAACACCTGGGCATCAAGATTCTGCCTTTCTTTCTTTTTATATTAAAAAAATCTATTTACTTATTGGCTATGCTGGATCTTCCCTGTTGGTGGGCTTTTCTCTAGTTGTGGCGAGCAAGGGCTCTTGCAGTGCGTGGACATCTCGTTGCAGTGGCTTCTGTTGTTGCAGAGCAGGGGCTCTAGGTACTTGGGCTTCAGTAGTTGCAGCACATAGCTCAGTAGTTGTGGCTCCCAGGCTCTGGAGCTCAGGCTCAGTAGTTGTGGTTCCCAGGTTTAGTTGTTCCATGGTGTATGGGATCCTCCTGGATCAAGGATTGAACCCATGTCTCCTGCACTGACAGGCAGATTCTTTGCCACTGGCCACCAGGGAAGCTCCAAGATCCTGCGTTTCTAACTAACATCCTGGTGAGGTTGATGCTGCCTGGAGGACCCCACCTGAGTAGGAGGGTCCGATGGGTCATGCCACGTGTGGAGTGATATTTGGACAAGCAGTGCTTTTGTGCAGCTCCCTAGAGCCTGCCAGGGAGGCTGGAAGAATCTGTGATGAGAAGGGTCTGAGTATCGTCTCAGGAAGAAGAAAATGTCCGGGAGGATGGTTGCCCGGGGCCTGAGAAGAACACCCTTCTTGGGCCTCCATCTATTTACCTTGACTTTGTGCTTTCCATCTTTGCTTTTACAAATTAGGAAAAAGTGCAATTGTTAGTAGCTCAGTCAGCTCTTTGTGATACCCTGGACTGTGATCCACCAGGCTCCTCTGTCCATGTAATTCTCCCGGCAAGAATACTGGAGTGAGTTGCCATTCCCTTCTTGAGGGGATCTTCCCCACCCAGGAATCAAACTGGGTCTGTATTGCAGGCAGATTGTTTACCTTCTGAGCCACCAGGGAAGCCCTGGAGGGGCTTCATTATACCTCACATCTGAGCTAGGCATTTAGACCAATCTGAGAATATAAGCAAACTGGCAGAAGGCATCTGATAGAAAGCCCAGCTGCGGGGTAGGGGGCTGGAGTACATCCTCGGCCCTTTGCTCCCTACCGGGCATCTCAGGTCAAAGCCTAGCTCAGCCTGGTCCTCCTCATCCTCTTGGGATACAGAGGAGGAGGAGGCCTCCACCCTTGAAGAGGCTTGGCTTCTTGTATCCTGACACGTGCATGTTTTCTGTTTTATAGGAAGAAATGTGTCTTGGCTGGAGGCCCACGTTTCGTTCCAGCACATCCTTTTTACCAAAAGAGCCGTCCCTGGAGCTGCCAACAGTGTTTACGAGAAAGCTATCCAACAATACTTTGGATCTGGGAGCGTGGCCTGACCACAGACGTGGCCTTCCCCACCCTGAGAACCATCCATCAGGAAGCCTGGCACATGGTATAGTGTCTTTATTTCTACTCCAAAATGTAAAAAATGTAAAGCTGGTTTCTTTCTTTCTTTTTTTCTTTCCAGCTGGGAAAACTCCTGTCAGTGGATGCAGTGTCCTTTCCAGATTCAATATTACGCAAACTGCATATCGGCAAATGGAGTAAACAAATATGTCCATGGAGCCTCCTGATGCGTGGAGAGACGGGGCTGGGAGAGATGGGCCTGTCCCAGAACAGAGATGCAGACCCCCTGGTCTGTGTGGGAGCTGCTCAAACTGCCGCTCAGCCGGCTCTGTCGCTGTCTCTCTCCTTCAGAACAGAGTCTGAGAGACTGGGATGATGGGCCACTCGCACGATGGATGCCCAGCAGCAGGGGCATCGCTGAAGTCACAAACAGACCTAGGGTAGCTGCAGGCCGATTGGAGCTCTCATCGACTGGGGTGGCGGGTTCACCACCCAGCTAGTTGTGTGCTGGCTCTAAGCCCCACCCTCTTCAGGCCCACCCAAGGGAAGGCAGAGAAGTTGAGTTTTCAACTCCATCTCCCCTGTCTGGCTGGCTGGGCAGGAGGCAGTACCCCACATGGCGTGTTTCTGGCAGAGAGACCTTGGTCAAGTCCCTATCGAACCATGGGCTTTAGTTTCCAGGCGTGCAGAGTTTTAATATGGGTGTGATGGGTCTGGACTGTCTTCAGTTCTGCACTTCTAGAGTGTAGGATGCTTCTGTGTGATGCCGGGTCCCAACATGCTCCCGTGGCAATAACTCAGGGAGATTAAGTGCCTTTTAAATGTTCCCTTCTAAGAAGATGAGGAAACAGATTTAAGGGGATTAGACTGTTCTATTGAAAGGTGGGCAGAGAGTAAGTGGAAAAGCTAGCATTTAGACCTAGGCCGTCTTTTCAGAAATCCCATACTGTCTTTTTTTGCAAAAATGGCATCATGCTTCCACAAACACCTGTGCATTCAGAAACCAACCCCACAAACAAACAAAACCAAGGGACAAGGAGCACCCAAAGGGTCCATCGTCAAAGTCAGAAATGAAATTTTTATCCAGCTCTCCTCCATGTATCACCTCCCCTGCCCTGGCTGGTTGAATGTTTTCTCCTGTGGCTCTGTCCTCTTTGTCTGTGATGGGGTAACGGTGGGGGCGGGACAGGTGAGAAGCTGCCTGTATGCCCTTTTGGGTGAGCTGTATTTCCCACATTGTTTGGGTTTTTTTGAGGGGGAAGAGAAATTGGCATGTCCTATGCTGGTTTACAATGAAGCAAGGGTTCCTTCTCGCCATTAACTACCCCATGGAGTTCGGTGTCACAGAAACAGTTGCTCAGGCAGACTAGGTTCAGTTGCTACCAAATACACTTGAAGTCTCAGAATTACTGAGAGCAAAGATTTGCAGCCATGCTCTCTGGATCCCTGATAAATCAGGCATGTCTGTCCATATTGTTTCAGAAAGGAGGGGAGTTCTCAGGTGTTCAGAGGAAATGGCCCTGTACCCAGTTTCATGTCCCGAACCAGGGTCCCTGGTGCCTGGGATGCCGTATTGCTGAGCAGATGGCAGTGTCACAGGCATGCTTCTGGTGGAGAAAAGATGGAGATAAAACCGCATACCCCCTCATTTTGACAGCTTTGGAAAGTCTCTGCCAGCTCTTCCAGAGAAGGTGCTGGGGTGGGAGGTCACTTAGGGCACAGGAAGAACAACCCAGGCCAGAGCTTCATGTGTTCAGCAGGTTGTGGATAAATTGGTTATCTATGATCCGATTTCTGGCACCTAGCATATATCTGATATTTCATGTGGGTTTTGGTCATTTTTTTAATTTTTAAAAATTAGAGTATAATTGCTTTACACTATTGCATTAGTTTCTGCTGTACAACAGTGTGAATCAGTGATAAGTATATATGTATCCCCTCCCTCTTGAGGGTTTTTATTACTGACTTGAGAAGTTTTCAAATATTTCCTCTTTGTAGAGTCTTATCAACTCCATTCTTCCTGGTGGGAAAGTGGAGAAATAAATTAACCAAAATATTCTTTGGCCAATCACTGTGCCCATTTGGTGACTAGATGTCCCAAGAATATCCCAGGTAATGCATTTGGAGGGTTACTGTCAGCCTCACTGTTTTCCTTCTCCGTCTCTCACTCTCAACCCTTCTGAAATACAGGAGAGGGACCCTCATAACAGGATTATGCCAATGAATGTATTTTATAAGTGGTTAATATGCACAGCTGGTACACTTACTTGCCTCACTGTACTGCCAAAGTCTGTGGTCTTTTGCACCTTTTTTTGTGGCTTGCCATGGCAGAATATGTGGTGGGTGTGCCCTACTCTGCTGTATGTTAGCTGCTTGGAGATAGATGGCTTTTCAACTCTGTGTCCATGCCTCTCCCATGCACATAGCATGTGGCAGACAGATTCTGAGGTAAATGACCCTCCATGGTCCCTGTCTCCTATTCATGTCCTGTATAATACCTTCCCTTTGAGTGTGGGGGGACCAGACTAGCTTCTAACCAACTGAATATGGCAAAATGAGGAATGTCATTCCTATGATGACATTGCATTATACCAGACTTTGTCTTACTAGTGAATTCATTCACTGTTTTGATCAAGTAAGTGGTCATGTTGGGAAAGTCCTCATGGGCTTCTCTGTATGGTGGGCAACCTTTAAGAGCTCAGGGCAGCCTCCAACCATTAGCCATCAAAAATTGGGGCTCTCAGTCCTACAGCTACAGGAAATAAATTCTCCTAGTAATCTGAGTGAGCGTGGAGTCAGGTTCTTCCCCATTCAAACTTTTGGATGAGAACACTGCCTGGTTAAAACCTCAAATGCAGCCTTATGAGATCCTGAGCAGATGACTCAGCTAAGCCACACCCAGACTCTTGACCTGCAGCAATAGTCAGATAATAAATGTATACTGTTTAAAGTTGCCAAGTTTGTGATAATCTGTTATGCAGTTGTTAAAAATGGATACCTCACACTCAAAATTTCCTGGCCACATGCATTGTGAGAGCAATTCAGTGCTGTTCCTCTGAAACCTCCTGTCTGTCATCTGAGACATGACCTCTGCACACTCTTGAAAATGAGAAACTAGGTGATTTCCCGGAGAGTAACAACAAATACCCCTGGACTTAGGTTGATAGTTGTTAACATCTGTGTCTATAGCTGATGTCTTTCTGGAATTCCAGACCCTAATGCCTGCTCATATATCTTTACTTGGTAGTTACCCTTCAAAATAAAAATGTCCCAAACTCAACTCTTCATCTTCCAAATAATTTTCTACTTCTCCACTGCTTCTTTTTTGCCTTAAGAAAAGGCACACCACCCTCATCACCTTAGATTCTCACATCTTCCCAAAAGTTCTCTTGGGATGGCCCTCAGATCAGAGTCCCAACTTTATGTCTGGGGCAGAGAGACAATGCAAGGATCTGTAATCTCTGGGCCTTTGTAAATTGTCCCTTGGGCTTCCAGGGGTGTGGGTGGGTGGTGGAGGCATTGTCCTCATCTCCAGGGCCAAAATGATTCTTTCATCTGGAAGGCAAAAAGTCCGAAGCTCCAGGCCTGGATAATAAACCAGACAAATTGAAAAGGCATTGAGTCCTGGAGGCTCTCAGGGTTTTTCTCAGGTTTGCTCCAAGCAGTCCTATATTCTCTGCCAGGTATATGTGACTCCCTTCCTTGCCTTTCCAGTCTATTAAATCTATAAGCTATTAAGAATTCAGAGAAACTATATACAAATTTCATCCTATATTAAATGACACTAAAGTTAACATCCAAATTTACCAAAAGATTTATTTGATAGGGAACATTCTCACATCCTTAAAGTCTCAGTGTAGATGCAACCATCCTTGACAGGTATAGGTTAACATGCCCCTCTGTCTCAGCAATATTTGTCAAGATGAAGAGTCCTACCAGTTGTATTGTCAAATGCTTCTAATGAAAAGGGTATATCTTTTCAGATATGAAAAGGCAGAGGTGCAGAAACAGACGCTGTGCATGTCCCTGCAAGAGTGATACAAGATGACTGAGAAATGTCATCTGAGAGAAGGGGAAGGACCAGCTCTACATTAAAAAGGTAAAGAAATAGAAGAGAAATAAATCATGAAGTCAGTGTGTAATTATAGTGGATGCATGCATTGTGTTTTATAATGCCACCTGACCTGCCTCTTGAGAAATCTGTATGCAGTTCAGGAAGCAAGAGTAACTGGACATGGAACAACAGACTGGTTCCAAATAGGAAAAGGAGTACGTCAAGGCTGTATATTGTCACCCTGCTTATTTAACTTATATGCAGAGTACATCATGAAAAATGCTGGGCTGGATGAAGCACAAGTTGGAATCAAGATTGCTGGGAGAAATATCAGTAACCTAAGATATGCAGATAACACCACCCTTATATATTCTTTGCAGCCAAAGATGGAGAAGCTCTATACAGTCAACAAAAACAAGACTGGGAGCTGACTGTGGCTCAGATCATGAACTCCTTATTGCCAAATTCAGACTTAAATTGAAGAAAGTAGGGAAAACTGCTAGACCATTCAGGTATGACCTAAGTCAAATCCCTTATAATTATACAGTGGAAGTGAGAAATAGATTTAAGGGTCTAGATCTGATAGATAGACTGCCTGATGAACTACGGAATGAGATTCGTGACATTATACAGGAGACAGGGATCAAGACCATCCCCATGAAAAAGAAATGCAAAAACGCAAAATGGCTGTCTGGGGAGGGCTTACAAATGGCTGTGAAAAGAAGAGAGGCGAAAAGCAAAGGAGAAAAAGAAAGATATAAGCATCTGAATGCAGAGTTCCAAAGAATAGCAGGAAGAGATAAGAAAGCCTTCTTCAGCGATCAATGCAAAGAAATAGAGGAAAACAACAGAATGGGAAAGACTGGAGATCTCTTCAAGAAAATTAGAGATATCAAGGGAACATTTCATGCAAAGACGGGCTCGATAAAGGACAGAAATGGTATGAACCTAACAGAAGCAGAAGATATTAAGAAGAGGTGGCAAGAATACATGGAAGAACTGTACAAAAAAGATCTTCACGACCCAGATAATCATGATGATGTGATCACTCATCTAGAGCCAGACATCTTGGAATGTGAAGTCACGTGGGCCTTAGAAAGCATCACTGCGAACAAAGCTAGTGGAGGTGATGGAATTCCAGTTAAGCTGTTTCAAATCCTGAAAGATGATGCTGTGAAAGTGCTGCACTCAATATGCCAGCAAGTTTGGAAAACTCAGCAGTGGCCACAGGACTGGAAAAGGTCAGTTTTCATTCCAATTCCAAAGAAAGGCAATGCAAAAGAATGCTCAAACTACTGCACAATTGCACTCATCTCACACGCTAGTAAAGTAATGCTCAAAATCCTCCAAGCCAGGCTTCAGCAATATGTGAACCATGAACTCCCTGATGTTCAAGCTGATTTTAGAAAAGGCAGAGGAACCAGAGATCAAATTGCCAACATCTGCTGGATCATGGAAAAGGCAAGAGAGTTCCAGAGAAACATCTATTTCTGCTTTATTGACTATGCCAAAGCCTTTGACTGTGTGGATCACAATAAACTGTGGAAAATTCTTCAAGAGATGGGAATACCAGACCACCTAACCTGCCTCTTGAGAAATCTGTATGCAGGTCAGGAAGTAACAGTTAGAACTGGACATAGAACAACAGACTGGTTCCAAATAGGAAAAGGAGTATGTCAAGGCTGTATATTGTCACCCTGCTTATTTAACTTCTATGCACAGTACATCATGAGAAACGCTAGACTGGAAGAAACACAAGCTGGAATCAAGATTGCTGGGAGAAATATCAATAACCTCAGATATGCAGATGACACCACCCTTATGGCAGAAAGTGAAGAGGAGCTAAAAAGCCTCTTGATGAAAGTGAAAGAGGAGAGTGAAAAAGTTGGCTTAAAGCTCAACATTCAGAAAACGAAGATCATGGCATCTGGTCCCATCACTTCATGGGAAATAGATGGGGAAACAGTGGAAACAGTGTCAGACTTTGGTTTTTTGGGCTTGAAAATCACTGCAGATGGTGACTGCAGCCATGAAATTAAAAGACGCTTACTCCTTGGAAGAAAAGTTATGACCAACCTAGATAGTGTATTCAAAAGCAGAGACATTACTTTGCCAACTAAGATCTGTCTAGTCAAGGCTATGGTTTTTCCAGGAGTCATGTATGGATGTGAGAGTTGCACTATAAAAAAAGCTGAGTGCCGAAGAATTGATGCTTTTGAACCGTGGTGTTGGAGAAGTCTCTTGAGATTCCCTTGGACTGCAAGGAGATCCAACCAGTCCATCCTAAAGGAGGTCAGTCCTGAGTGTTCATTGGAAGGACTAATGTTGAAGCTGAAACTCCAATCCTTTGGCTACCTGATGCGAAGAACTGAGTCATTGGAAAAGACCCTGATGTTGGGAAGGATTGAAAGCAGGAGGAGAAGGGGATGCCAGAGGATGAGATCGTTGGACGGCATCACCGACTCAATTGAGATGAGTCTGAGTAAACTCCGGGAGTTGGCGATGGATAGGGAGGCCTGGCATGCTGCAGTCAGACATAGCTGAGTGACTGAACTTCTGAACTGAATTCAGTGCTTGGATGATTAAGCAAAGAAACATCAGGATAGGAAACCTAAGATGGAGCCAGAAGCAAGGTCATTGCTGAACCTCTATGCTGTGAGCTCTACCATTCTTGATGGATGTAGATATTGGGTCCTCAGCAGCCACTGCAGACTAGCAGTCTGGTGAGTCCTGCAACTTGTTTAGTTATGGACAAGATGGACACCAGTGCAGACCAGTGTTCTCTGAGAACATCTTTGCTTCTTTCCTAAATGGTTGTCAAAGGAGAAGCTAAAACCACTTTAAACTATTTGTTTATAAAAATGTCTTACATTTTATGTGCAATTTATTCTTGAGTATATTATATATTTTGTGGACATTTGAGATTTATTTTCCCATTTTATTCTCTGTCTGATGCTGGCATAGAAAGTAGTCATTAATTTCTAAATAATTATTTTTAAAAATGTCTAATAACTTCTCATCTACACAGTCATCTAATCCTCAGACAGTAATAACTGCACCTTCTTATTTCTTGTGACTAAAGATTTTTTCTTCTCTTTTACCATATTACACTGTCTAGAAGAGCACTACTGAATAGAAATATAACACTTCGTAAAAGAAAGTAAACAGAAACATGAAAAATTACTTCAATAATATATTGTTTATTTTTTTAAAAAGTTTTTGTTGAGGTATAGTTGATTCACAATGTTGCATTAGTTTCAGATGTACAGCAAAGTGAATCTGTTACATGTATATCCAATTTTTTAAGATTCTTTTCCAACATAGACTGTTATAGATTATTGAGTAGAGATCCCTGTGCTTATTAAGTCCTTATTAGTGATCTATTTATATATATTAGTGTATATATGTCAATCCCAATCTCCCAATTTATCCCTCCCCCCTTACCCTTACCCCTTCATAATCATAAATTCATTTTCTACATCTGTAGCTCTATTTCTGTTTTGTATTAGATAAGTTCATTTGTACCTTTTTTTCTCAGATTCTATATATGTGATGTCGCATGATATTTGTCTTTCTCTCTCCTACTTACTTCACTCAGTATGACAACCTAGTTCTGTCTATGTTGCTGTAAATGGTATTATTTCATTCTTTTTGTGGCTAATATTCCATTGTGTAAGAATGGCTAATTATCCATCCTTCTGTTGATGGTCATTTAGGTTGCTTTCATGTCCTGGCTATTGTATTGCAAATAGTGCTTCAGTGAACACTGGGGTGCATGTATCTTTTCACATTATGTTTTTTTCTGGATATATGCCCAGGATTGGGATTGCTGGATCATATGGTAGTTCTACTTTTAGTTTTTTAAGGCACCTCCATACAGTTCTCCATAGTGGCTGTACCAGTTTACATTTCCACCAACAGTGTAGGAGGGTTCCCTTTTCTCCACACGTCTCCAGCATTCACTGTTTGTAGATTTTTGATGACGGCCATTCTGACCAGTATGGAGTGATACCTCATTGTAGTTTTGATTTGCATTTCTCTAATAATTAGTGATTTTAACATCTCCTCATGTACTTTTTAACCATCTGTGTATATTCTTTGGAGAAATGTCCACTTAGATCTTCCACCCATTTTGATTGGGTTGTTGAGGGTTTTTTGTTGTTCTTAAACAGCATGAGCTATTTCTATGTTTTAGAGATTAATTTCTTGTCAGTTTCTTCGACCCAGAATAAAATTTAAACCTAAATAAATATAAAAAATAAAAACTAGGTATTTTACACTCTTTAAAAAATACTAAGTGTTCAAATTCTGGCATGTATTTTATAGTTACAAAATACCTCAATTCAGATGAACCCTATTTCAAGTGCTCAGTAACCATATGTGGCTAATGGCTGTCATTTTGGATAGGTCTAGAACTTCTAGAATATGATAAACAGTGACCATGGTTGCAGGCAGCCTTGTCTTATTATTTCCTGTTGAATAGGAATATCATTTACTTATAACTATCTATTATTGCCATTTGGCTTGGGGTTCCCTGGTGGCTCACTGGTAAAGAGTCTGCCTGAGACACAGGGGAAGTGAATTCAATCCCTGAATTAGGAAGGTGCCCTGGATGAGGGGGTAGAAACCCACTCCAGTATTCTTGCCAGGAAAATCCCATGGCAGAGGAGCCTGGTGGGCTAGTCTATGGAGTCGAAAAGAGTTGGATATGACTGAAGTGACATCACACATGCACACATTGCCATTTGGCTTGGGATGATTTTTTTTTTATCATATCAAGAACAATCATTCACTGCTAGCTTATGAAATATTTTTGTTGTGGTGGTTGGTGATATACATTAGAAATGCTATTGAAGTCACCTACTCATTTTTTAAGAAGCTATGTTATTTTTTTCTCCTTTGGTTTAGTGATAATGATGTTTTAAAATTTCCCCTAATATTTAGCTATCTCTGCATTCCTGAAATAATCATTACTTAGTGATGGAACACACTTCTTTTTACTTGGCAGGATTTGGTTTGCTTTGGTTTCACTTCATCAGGTCATCTTGCATTTCACAAAGTCAGACTTTCCCTTGAAAAACAGAATGACTAATAATAGTAGACAGACACAGGTGGGCCTCAGACTGAGTGAGAGAAGGACCGCTTTTTCTCCTGAGGGCCAGGAAGCTGAGTGTGTGGGGCAGGATGTCCAGGCAGGGTGTGCAGCTGAGTCTGGAGGCTCCTGGACTCAGTCACCTGGGCCCCATGCAAGTTCCTTAGGGAAAGTAGCAAGTGCAGGAGAAACGTACCACGTAAAGAAATGGCAGCCTTGGGAGCTCAGTGTTGAATGATGTGGAACCACAACTGCAAACATCATACTGGGATAGAGCCGTGTCCCCTTCCTTCTCTGCATCCTGAGAAGTCCTGGGGGACTAGCCTGGGTGGTGCATGCCTCATGCACTTCCATGCTGGTGACAGTGGCCCAGGAGCTTGGACCAGTTGGTGCTCCTGGACCAACTAGTTGGTATCTGGACCATTGATGAGCTCTGGTCCATGGCCAAGGATAACCTGTTTCTGGGTCACATGCTTCCACCAAATTCTGTATCTGTGTGATCTGAGAATAATAGCAATACACTTGGCCCTCTGGTGGACTGGTCAGATTTCCTAGCACTTTTTCTGTAAAACTAGTAACCAGGACTCTTTGACACAGAGTAAGTATCCTTAAGCTTCTTGGAATTTTCATGAACGTAGTGCCCAGAGAGAAAGAAAAAGAGATATTTTTATCATGAGGGGATAAATACTTAGTAATGATTCAACCTTGACTATTAAAACATAACTGTATTAGTTTGCTAGGGCTATCAGAACAAATCCCACATCTGGGTAGATAGAACAAAAGAAATTTATCTTACGGTTGTGTAGGCTCGCAGTCCCAGACCCAGGTGTTGGCAGAGCTGATTTCTCTCCTTGGCTCCCTCCTCACTGTGTTCTCACGCAGACTTTACTCTGTGCGTTTGTGTGTTCACACCTTCTTATCTTATACTTGGTTGGCCAGAAAATTCATTTGGGATTTTCATAAGACATGATGGAAAATCCTAAACAAACTTTTTGGCCAGCCCAGTACTTATCAGAACACCAGTCATCTTGGATCAGGGCCCACGCTTGTAACCTTATTTTAACTTAATTACTTCTTTAAAGACCCTGTGTCCAAAGACAGTCAAATTCTGAGGTATTGAGGGTTCCAACATATGAATTTGGAGGGACACATCAGCATATAACAAGACTATTTTTTTTAATCACCAAGTTGAAAACATAAATAATATCATTTATCAAAGACTTTGGCTTCCATAGTCAAATGAAATCAGACTGTAGTTTTCTTTTTGAGTGAATTCTCGTTTGCCAAAGTTTAGATCAGTGTTAACAAACTTCTTCAAATAGTTGAGAAACTTTCATCTTTTTTAATATGCTGTGTACTAGTTTGTATAGGCCCACAAGGAATGCTCTGAAACCCTTGGGACCAGATATATTTCAGAATTCAGAACCTTTGGCTTTTTAGAAAGGTGATAAATGACATAGTCCATGTATTGCATGTCGCACCCAGTGGGATCTGGGATATCAGAGCATAATAAAGCACGTGTACTACTTCATACCATGACATGAAAACAGTAATTGGAATGATTATTATAGACATGTATGTTGGAGAAGGCAATGGCACCCCATTCCAGTACTCTTGCCTGGAAAATCCCATGGACGGAGGAGCCTGGTAGGCTGCAGTCCATGGGGTCGCAAAGAGTCGGACATGACTGAGCGACTTCACTTTGACTTTTCACTTTCATGCATTGGAGAAGGAAATGGCCACCCACTCCAGTGTTCTTGCCTAGAGAATCCCAGGGATGGGGGAGAATGGTGGGTTGCTGTCTATGGGGTTGCACAGAGTCGGACACGATTAAAGCGACTTAGCAGCACACGTATATACACACACACATATATATAACCTATTGAACGCTTTAAGGTTTGCTTATAATTATTGAACTATTTGGGCTGTTTGTTTAATGAATCAATTTTAGTGATTTATAGATTTTCTAGAAACTCTCCTAGTGATTTTCAAATATACTAACAGGGCTGACATAGTACTCATTTAGCTCTTAAAAAAGTAAACTTCATATTTATGGTTAAATCACATTTTTATTCTTAACCATTTTCCACTTAATTGTATCCACTATATATTTTTCTGCTTCTTTTAAGCCAGTACTTGGAGTAATTTACCCGTTGTTGGAGATTTCTTTCTAAAAAACATAATTTGTAATATTATCTTTATCATATTCTTACACAACCTTTCCTCCTATTATGTTCTCTTTCTGACACCTTGAGGTAGATGCTTAGTTTCTCTATTTTATTTATTTATGAAGCAAGTAAATTGAGTCTCAGAGTTTTTCTCTGAGTGCTACTTCAGTCTCATTCCATCCTTTGGTATGCAGCTGAGGAAGCAGCTGGGGCCAGTGGCTCCATGCTTCTTGATCCTGTCTCTCCCTCAAAACTTCAAAACTGCCCTCCTCAAAACTTGCCACTATTGATTTCCCTTTTCTTTCCTATTCGTTCATCCTCTTACTTTGTGACTCTTTCCATTGGCCTTTTTAAAATATAAATTTATTTATTTTAATTAGAGGCTAATTACTTTACAATAGTGTATTGGTTTTGCCATATATCAACATGAATCCGCAATCCCACTGCTGGGCATACACACCGAGGAAACCAGAATTGAAAGAGACACATGTACCCCAATGTTCATCGCAGCACTGTTTATAATAGCCAGGACATGGATGCAACCTAGATGGCCTTTTCTTTTAAACAAAAGTAACAGAATCTAATTTTCTTCTATTAAAAGCCCAAAGAAGCCAAAGCCTTCTCTTGAACCTGTCCTCCCTACTTTTGCAGCTGAAATGTCAGGAGATGTGAGCACAGTGATTGGTTTGGTTGCTCCCGGAGGTGGGACGCCTGCAGGGATCACAGGGTCTAATGAGTGATAGTGGCCATGGCAGCTGAAGGAGAGAGAAGTCAGTGAGATGAAGAGGGTGAGGTGAAGAAATGAAGGAACCTGGGGCCCAGAGGGAGTGGGCATACTGCATCACACACTCATCAGAAGCAGTGGGTGTTTCCATTTGGTTTGTCCTTTAGGAAAGCATGTGTGTGTTAGTGGCTCAGTTGTGTTTGACTCTTTGTGACCCCTTGGACTGTAGGCCACTGGGCTGTTCTGTCTATGGAATTCTCCTGGCAAGATTACTGGAGTGGTTTGCCATTCCCTTCTCCAGGGGATCTTCCCAACCCGGGGATCGAACCTGGGTCTCCTGCATTGCAGGCAGATTCTTTACCATCTGAGCCACCAAGGAACCCCTTATGAAAGCATGATGTGTCTTAATCCTCCTCTCTTATTTTCTATTTTCTCTTTTTTTCCCCTCCTTTTTGAAGGGGTGGTGGTGTTTTGTTGTTGTTGTTGGTTTTTTGCTATTTTCTTGCTTCTTCCATGTGGTTTGTTTTCTGATTTCCTCTTGGCAGTTTCTGTGAGCTATAAAGCCTTTTACATTCTATTCATGGTTACATTAAATAGCTTATATGTCACTTATTATCAGTGCCAGGTATATCTATGAATGTCTCTCTGTTGTCTAAGATGAAGAGAGATTCTTATTTTTAACTCTACCCTCCTCTCTTCAGTTTCCCCTGCACCTGGCCCTCCATCACCACTCTGGGCTTGTGCTGATAAACTGTTACTTTTGACTGAATTTCTTATAGCTAAATTGAATTTTTTTTAACATTATGTATATTCTGCTGGAAGGATTAACTATGACATTTGCATTCTGTTTTGTGACCACATTTGTAAAAGTAACTCATTATATAGAATTGCTTTTTAGTGTAAATGCTTTTAGTGCCTCCAGTTGAAAAGCAGGAAGGAGCGGGCTGGGGAGAAAACGTTAGATGGTATTCTGGGTGAGAGACCCGGCTTCAGTCCACTGTTAAGCCTGTTGGGTGCTCACTGGGGACTTGGGAAAGATTTCTTCTTTCATCTCATTGCCCATCCTTGACCACTTCACTTACCCTGCCTGCAATGATAATGGACCTGCCTATAGTACCAGAGGTAAAAAATGATACCAATATTGGATGGCTTTCCTGGATTGTAGCCACATCAGACATCTTTTCTGAGAGGCAGAGCCCCATGGAAGTTCTCTGGCTCTCTTGCTCTGGGTTTCCTTCCTGCCCATTTTTGTTGTTGTTCTATACAAACCGTAATACCCTTCCAACATAGCTTTGGGCTTAGATATTTGGCCTATGAGTGTAATTTGTCAAAGGTCAAAACATTTTCCTGGGAGCATCCAGGATGCTTTCCCACCTTTCGTAGGGTTGATACATGTTTGAGAAATTTCCCAGAAACAATCTGCAGATGGGAGGTTGGCAGCGCTCTGGGCAGGGATTTCAGGGCTGTGGACACAGAAGTGATAGCCAACATTCTACACTGTCTCTATCCCAGTGGTAACCCTGCTGGTTGCAGTCCTTGTAGAGGACCCAGCAAACATGTGGATGTACCAGATACTAAAGACATTCAGATGCTTCCCAGGGATGCCATCCGGGCCTCCATCCGAGTGTGACTGTGTTAATGAGCTCCTCTCATTCAGTCTTGAAGGCTTCTTGAGGGGTAAGGCAGCACTTTATTTTTCCCCAGAGAAAGGACTTGAGCCACAAGACATAAACTTGAGTTCAGATTTGACTCACTACATGTTAATGTTTGAGTTGTCTTCAAGAATTTGAGAAAAGTTAGAGGCTTGGATCCTAACTTGGGTGTCCTTCATTCTTACTCTTTGTGCTGAGAGAGAGAGATTGTATGTGTATGTGTGTGTGTGTATGCATGGCATTTCTTTTTCATGAGCTCATGCCTGCTATTTAACTGGAGAGTTGGCGGCTGCATCTTAGAGCAATGCACTTTTAGGTGTGGTCCACAGACGAGCAGCCTCAGCCCCACTGGGGAGCTTGTTTGAGATGCATATTCTCAAGTGACATGAATCAGAAACTGAGGGTGGCACCCAGCAATCTGTGTTTTAACAAGTCCCCCAGGGGACATTAAAGAAAGGGAACCACGCCTTAAAGATAATCCTCTCTACATTTCTCAGCCTGCACTTGAGGCACTAAGACTCCCCCAGAGCTGCTGCTGCTGCTGCTAAGTCGCTTCAGTCATATCCGACTCTGTGCGACCCCATAGACGGCAGCCCACCAGGCTCTTCCATGCATGGGATTTTCCAGGCAAGAGTACTGGAGTGGGGTGCCATCGCCTTCTCCGACTCCCCCAGAGGGAGAGCGATTTACCCAAGATTCCGTGTAGGGTCAGTGCCAGACCAGGGATTAGAACCCAGGTGTTAGACATGAAGACAGCTGACATCACAACTGGAATACAAGAGGTATTCAGTAATGTGATTTTTTCCTCCTCTTGCTTCTGCCCCTGCCTAGGAGCTGCAGGACATAATCAGCTAGTGATGCACTGCTGTCTCTCAGTGCTTGTCTCTCTGTGCTTGTCTCTCTTGCTCCCTTTAATCCAGACGGAACCCAGAGAAAGGTCCCCACATGTGCTGTTAACTCACTGTGCATCCAGGAGCGAGCCACCTCGCCTGTGTCCCCATCGCGATGGTAAAGAAGTGAAGGATTGGCTGGCCTCCCTAAGATCCCTTCCAGTTCTGATTTCCTAGGGCTTCATGGCAGGCTCTGACACACACGTTTCCCTGGTCGGCTATCAGCGGCCATCTGGCAATTAGCAGTCTCTGAGGCAGCTAATCCCACTCTGAGCTGGATTAAAGCTGAAGTTTAAAACATGGAGATAGGCAGGTGATTTATGTTTGAGTCTTTGGGTCCTGCTGTCCCTGGCAGCCCAGTGATGGAGGACAGAAAAGCTGATTTGCTCCCTTATCTATCTCAGGAGGCTCAGCGAAGCCGGATCAGCTTTCCAGGGGGACAACCTGAGCTGGGGGCTGTGCTGGGCTGCAGGAGGTGCCGGGGAGCTCTGGGAGCCCAGCCCTTAGCCATCAGGGCACGGCCGGGCTGGCCGGAGGAGACTGGAGAGAGCCAGTTGCTGTGCTCAGTGCTGTATTGCTAGAAGCATGTGTGATGGGGGACCCGGGGGACAAAGGCCAGACCATTTTGAACCAGGACTCCCAGATGCCATCAAGGGCCCTGGGGTGGTAGCCGACAAGCCCTCTGGCTCCTGTGGGGGTGCCCTCTCATTAGGCAACATGGTCAGAAACCAAACCCATGTGTTTGTTCACAGCCTGAGGAGATAATTAACTTATCTCCACAGAGGGACTTGATTACATTCCTAGCATGATCAGAATGAGAAATCTGAACCTGGAAATGCTGGTGGTGGTGGGACGTATTCGCAATGGTTGGCTAAGGAGCCATTTGTTCAGCAATTGGCCGAGTAATCAGACAAATGCCTCTTTTCCTAATTGTTGATAGGAATCAGCTAGTATGGCCAAGCCAGGGACTCACACCTGAAACAACCCATTACTTAAGGTGAGCATGCCTCCGAATATGTTAGGATGATCTAACAACAGTCCACGTAACTTGAGTTTAAAAACAAGTTGTGCCTGTTGTGAATTTTGTACGGAATTGGGCACAGAGGAGCATGATTTGCAGCCTGTGTTTCATGGCTGGCTTGCTACTACTCTCAGGAATTGCCTTTCACAAATATTTACTCAGGGTAGATATCTTATTGAGCACCTACTGCATGCAGCTCTGTGCCAGGAGCTGAGGATCTGAAGCAGACAGGCTCTCTGTCCTTGAGACGTTTACTATTCGTCTTAACACAAAGTTTTATCCAGGATCCTTGAACCCTGAATTGTGCAATTTTTTCTGTAAGGGACATGGATATCCTACTGATGGAGTGGACTGGAAAGTAACAGCTGAAACTTCCTAAGCATTCACCTGTACTAAACATGGTGCTAAGCATCAGCCCACTTGATTCTTATTCCATTTTATAAAGGAGCTGCTACTATAATCTCTGTTTTATATACAAAGAAAGGCTTCCCTGGTGGCTAAGATGGTAAAGAATCTGCCTGCAATGCAGGACACCTGGGTTCAATCCTTGGGTCGGGAAAATCCCCCGCAAAAGGGAATGGCTACCCACTTCAGTATTCTTGCCTGGGGAAACTCATAGACGGAGGACCTTGATGGGCTGCAGTCCTTGGGGTCAAAGAGTTGAACATGACTGAACAACTAAGCATCTCATACAAAGAAAATTGTGTCAGAGAGGTTAAGGACCTCCATCACAATGCGAGAGTCAGACCCAGGAGGTGCACCCAGATGTGTTGGTTTGCAGAACCCATGCTGTTAACATTGAAGCTGCAGAGAGATTGGTTTACAAAGGCTGCACCTCTATCTTTAATCTCTCCTCTGCCACACCCATTGTGTGTAACTCCTCCCTCCACACACTGGTTTCTTGTAGTTACTAGAGCCCACCGAGCGCCTTCCTGTCTTCAAGTTTTTATCCCTGCTTCAAATGCTCTTGTCTTCTCTGCATGACTTTCTGCTTCCCCTTTTTCAAATCTCTGATTAAATGTCCATTCTTTACAGAGAGCTCCCTTTAGCCATCTGATCTCAAATCACCCTCCCCACCTTCTTTCTTGGATCTTTTCTCCTATTTTGTTTTCATAGCATTTTACCTTTATCTGAAATTATTTGTACATTTGTTCACCTGTTTGTAGTCTGATGTTCTTACCAGATGGTAGGATGATATGGAATTCTTGGATCTTGCAGTTCTTGAAGCCCTTTCCTATGGGATTTTCCAACAAGTTGGTGGGATAGGCAGTTTAGGTGCTTTTATTCCTAGTTATTTCCCAAGGATGCTGAAGTTCAGAGATTGGAATTGATTTATTCAAGGTCACACCACATCTATGGCCGAGATAGAATTATACCATGGATGGGCCTTCTGATGCCTGGTTCATTGCTCTTTTCCCTGCACTGAGAAGGATCCATTTCATGTGACAAGCAGTAACCAATCTCCAGGGCAATGAAAAGCAAAAAGTCACTGAATTAACTGATAACGCTGAATTAAAGTTTTTCATGGGTTCTTTCACCAACTCTCCTTCTCCAACATATCATGTCAAGTGGAACAAAGTAAGATAGCCCCAGTTGATAAGAAATTTGATCTGGAGATTTGAGACAGAGCGCTTAATGGAAAAAGAAAGTATAGACAATTTTATTAATTAGTTTGCATGCTTATCTCAGTCTACAGAGTTTCAATTTGGCTACCAAAAATACCTAATAAAATAAGATGCATAGATAACAAATTGGAGCAAAAGAAGAAAGCAAAACAAGTTGGAAACAGTAAATGAAACTCCAAAATGCAAACTTAAAAGGGTAATCACCATGAACTACACACTATTTAAGTTCTAAGTTTTCTAGCAGGTATTGTCAAAAAGAAAAACTTGGTTGGTTACATAATTCAAAATGTCTTTGCATAAAAAGAAAAAAAATTACTTAGGAGCAAAACAGCCATTCCATTTTCTAAATTGGAGGTTAATTTCTCTTGAAAGAAGAGCACCTAGTACAGTATTTTTCGCCTTTTGTACCTGTGACCTGTTTGATAGCAATAACAGTCTCAGCCTTCTGTTGTAAATTATTGACGCATAGGAAATGGATGCACCACCAACTTGGAAAATTTTGTGATCTTTACTTTCTATGGGAGCGCTAAGTTGCTTCAGTCATGTCTGACTCTGTGCGACACTATGGACTGTAGCCCACCAGGGTCCTCTGTCCATGGAATTCTCCAGGCAAGAATACTGAAGTGGGTTACTGTGCTCCAGGGATCTTCCCGACTCAGGGATCGAACCCATGTCTCTTAAGTCTCATGCATTGGCAGGTGGGTTCTTTACCACTAGAACCACCTGGGAGATTGTAGTAAAAATAGGTACTGTTTTCTTTTCTAAGTTACAACTTAAACCATCTGACTGCCCAGAGATGCTGCTAGTCACCCCTTCTATAGATCACGAATCCCTTCTCATTTTGAACCATTTGCAATAATAATTAATTTAGACAAGAGTCATCAACAGATGTTGAAACTGGTGAGTGAAAATTTGGTGAGGAAGAGGATGTTTGGTTAATCTCAAAGTATCTCCACTTATGAATTACAAAGGGAAAAATAGTAACTTTACAATGGATGCCACTTTAGTGAGATGATCAAAGTTATTATCACCATTTATGAGACAAATGAGCATATGCTCCTGATACCAAGACAGATCACCTCCATGGCATTCCTGCCAAAAATGTGCAATCCGAACATAGTCATGAGGAAATAGAGATGAAACTAAGCTACTCTACAAAATACTGGCTTGTTTTCAAAAAGTGAAGGTCAGAAGAAAACAAAGATAGTGGTTCTCTTCCAGATTAAGGGAGACGGAAGAGATATGACAGCTAAATGCAATGTGTGATCCTGACTTGCACCCTGGACTAAAATTTTCTTTTGATTTCTCTTCCTTTTTTAGCTATCTCATTTTTTAAACATATAAGGGCTGTTGTTGGGGCAGTTGAACCAATTTGAATAAGATCTATAAATTAGATAATATTAAACATTATTTTCCTGATTTTTATGTTCCCCTATTTTGTGAAAGAGTGCCCCCAAATAATATACACTGACGTTTCAGGAGTGAATGGGTATAATAAATCGGCGACTTACTCTCAAATGATCAAATACATATATATATTTAATTATATGTGGAATTTGAATGTATATAATTTATATAGATAGATATATGAAAAAGTAATAATGTAACAGCTGTAGAAAATCTAGAAAAAGGAATCTGCAGTTCTTTTTATTATTCTTGCAAGTTTTCTGTATATTTGAAACAATTTCAAAATAAGTGCTGACAACCACCTGAAGATTGATCGATTTGATTAGTTGATTTTAAGGACTCTGGCTCACAGACAGCAAGTCCACCTGTATAGGTGGGAGGCATATCTGTTGAATTGAGTGTAAACTTCAGTCACGTATTGGGCTGCATTTTCACAGACAATATTTGCCACTTCCAGGACACTTTCTTTTTAATTGACTTATTTTGTAGACTCATTCTATCTCACTATTTAGGTCCTGTCTCCAGATTTTAGTGTGAGAGAATTCCTTGTTAGCACAGAGAAATGGATGGGATTCAAAGGGGATTTAAGTATTTCTCACCTTAAAAGATCCTACTTAATTATTAGCGCCTCCACTGCCTCCATATTACTGTTATTTATGTCTTGCTGGAAGGGTTTCCACAAGCATCTTTCTGTTCCTTTCATCACCTCTTTTTTTGATATATTTTCTTTTCCTCTGCTTTTCCTTCCAGTTTTTGTATTTTATTTTATGCCGACAGTTTTATAAGGAATGGTTTTAATAGGTACATGTTGTAAAATGGAAATATTTTACTAGGATATTACATAAAATACACAGGAGAAACTAGGGTATAAATTATATTTTTTATAGTAAGATTTTACTGCAAATAAGTTCGCATATACAATCTTTTATTTATGATAAGAGCAAATTCTTTTTACTTATAGCTGCTTTTGAATTTGGTGCTTCAGTAAGGAAGCTTCTGTGCAGCTACATAAAAGAAGGTTCTATTTTGATGAGAAATGAATCTCTTATTTGGGGAATGTAATTTTTCCTGTTGACTTATAGAGGGAGGAAAAAGAAGAGGTGGTGTTTGCTGAGGGATGGGTTCAGTGTCAGTCTCTGCTTGGAAGAAATAGCTATGCTGTTCCCTTACACTGCTTGCAAAGGAGTGTGTGTTGTCAGCCCTCAGGGGGTCCTCAATCCCAGGGGAGCCTCACCTGCCCTTCATCCACCACCACCACCCAGCTTACCCTCATCTTTAGCCACTTTCAGGCAAAGAGAAAAGAGTGATGAGGCCCATCCTGGTTATTTCTGGGCCCTGTGTGTGATTGGGAATACAAGACTAAGGGAATGATGCAGCCTGTCTCTCTTTCTTGCTGACTTGCAGTTTCTCTTATTGAAATAGAAAATTAACTGAAATGTAGTCTTGCCCCCTGAGAGGAGGTGTTCCTATTTTGGCAGGCTATGAAAGATGTCCTATTGGAAACTGAAACACAACGAAAAAGACGCTTTAATGGCCTGCATGCAAACATTTATTGAGTTCTCTTTACAGAATTCTGCTCCTTCCCAAAAGCCTCTCCTTCTTGTGATTCCCAATTTCTGTTACCGGCACCCTCTTTTTTTCTGTTCCTTGGATGAAATTAAACAACATCACATTGTGAAATGCAAGAATTCGGGAAAGGATTTTTAAGAGAACCAATACGTAGATGTATCTGAGTTTTAATTGCCTCTTTTTTCCCTTGGTCAAATTTCATGTTGTTTCTTCGACTCTCACTTTCCTTTCTTTTCTCCTTTCTCTTCCCTTTCTCTTCTACCCTTTCAACACATTCTTTGCATAAAGTGGAGAACTTACTTAAAAGACCCATCTCTGGAATTCATTTCTATGAAATGGTGCGGGCAACTTCTGCTTTTATTTACTTTCCAGGCAAAATCAAGGTTTTGTGCAAGTCTTTTTTATGTTTGGCAGCTCAGCAAAAGGAAATTGGCATTTCTTCTCCCTTTTTGTATATCCATTTTTCCAGCCTGCTGATATGTGTACAGTTTACACCAGAAATGTTCAGTAGCTAACCAGTTAAGACCCCTGGTTTCTGTGTTCTAGTCAATTGATACCTTTGTGTTTTCTGGAGCTCTGATGGTGGAACGGTGATGAAGCCAGTCTTTCATGAACAAAAGTCTTCATAAGCAATTTAAAAATACCATGCAAGGGAAAAATCAATTTTAAAATTGCCAGAATTCTATTTCTCTAATAAACTGACCTTTGCTGTTATCAGGTTCACAGGTCTTTGTCAAATATGCACATACAGTTGTTATTGGATTGTAATCAGTGAGTAGATCCATTTCATATTCTAACTTTAGTTTATCTGTTGTAAACGTTTATCCAGCTACCATGGTAATTTTCTTTTTATGACAATCATTGAGCGGCTATTCTGTGTCAGCTATGCCTGCAATACAGGAGACCTGGGTTCTATCCCTGGGTTGGGAAGATCCCCTGGAGAAGGGAAAGGCTACCCATTCCAGTGTTCTGGCCTGGAGAATTCCACGGACTGTATAGTCCATGAGTTTCAATGAGTCAGACATGACTGAGTGACTTTCACTCACCATATCAAAAAAGAGATTGAGACAGTATGGTGGGTGGAATATATTAGATGAGAGTTCAGCTCTTGGCTGTGCTCATCCTGTGCACTGGGCAAGTTACTCAACTTCTTTGAGCCTTAGTTTGCATTATTATTTTGAATTGACACTAATAAACAACATACGTTATCAAAGTTGTAAAATTTTAATGAGATATGGAGATTAAATGCAAAATGCATGTCACAGCTCTTGGCATATAACAAGCATTAAGTAAATGGTGATGAGTAAGATGTTGATCTGATTGACTAGGTGTGCCATGTCCTCAAGGAATTTAATATAGAGAGACATATATAAACATACATGCAACGAGGAACTATAGATGCCATGATTAACACCCGTCTAATCATGACAAACCATCCATTGAGGTCCCAAGGAAAGCATGGTTGATTTCACCTGGCAATGATGGTGTAGAAAATTAAGAAATTATTTTCAAAGAGGCAGTTAGTTAGCTCAGTCTTGAAGGCAAAGTTGAATTACTGCACAGATATAGCCCTGTTCATTCTAAAGACACGTGAGCAAAGCCCAGCTAACATTCTTGGCTGGGTTGTGAAGTATGTGAGGGATTTTACCAAGTGGAAATGAAGGGAAGGATATTCCAGGTAGAGGCTACAGCATAAGCAAGGCCACTGGATTATAGATGTTTATTCAGGAGTGAATGTGTTTATATTGTATTGAATACACTAGGAACACAAGCCTGCAGGTGGGGTAGGTGTGAGAAATGAAGTTGGACAGGCAGGTGGAACAAAGCATGTAGAGGCCCCAGGGGACTATATCAGAACTTGGAACTTCACCAGGTTGGCGATGGGAGTGCCATACTCAGAAGACCCATCTGGTGGCAGAGTGGAGCCTGGATTGGAGAGGACAACCAACGCTGGTGGCAAGGAACAAGTCTATTGCAGTGGTCCAGGCCAGAGGGGATAGACTGAGCTAATGCCATAATATTCCATCCACCATGTAACACAAACATCCTCTTGTTTATGGGCATTTACTTAATTTTAAACTATTGCTGTTTTGAATGTTGCTATGGTTTGCATCTTTAGCTATATAAATACATTTCTTTCTCTTAGATATTTTTCTTTAAGATAAAGGGCATAAACAGCTGCATGACTCTTGACAATCACAGGTAAATTCGTTTCAAATAGGTGTTTTATATTTTCACCAGGGTCTATTTGTGTAGAGCCTTCACACCACATGGGTAACATTGAGCACCACCACTCTTTGTTATTTTAGGAAGCATAAAGCTGCTGTTTTAATTTGCCTTTCCTTGATATCTACAGAAATTAAATGTTTTCCCCATTTGTCTTCTAATTATGTGTCCTCACTCGTGAATTCCGTGTCCTGTCCTTTGCCCATTTGATAAGCAGTTGTGTTAAATCCTTTTTTGGCTGGCCTCTCTTCTGGCAACTCTCCACATACACATTTCCCCACAGGCTCTCTTTCTAATTTCTTTTCTCTTTGATCTAGGGAAACCAAATCCTTCTCCTGACTCCATAGTACAATAGACATAACAATTCTAATTGCTCTATTGATTCATGGCCACTACAGTGGTGGGCACATTAGGAAGAACAAGATTTTGCTATGAGAGAAAGCCTGGCTTCATGCTTTCTAGCTGTCGTTTGGTGCAAGAATCTTAATCTCTCTGAACTAGTTTGGTTACCTACAAAATGGGAGCAGCAGATTGTGCTAGGATGGATTAGAAACTCCATTTGGCCATTGGTAGCAGAAACCCAAGTAGGAGCTTAAAAAAGTAATAGTCTATTTTTTCTTTTTTTTTATGTTAAATTATGTTGTGGGGGAGGAACCTAGGACTGGTAGAGCGGTTCCATGAGGCTTTTCCCCTGCCTTCAGTGTAGTTGTGGGGTGAGGTTGTGGGATTAGGTTATAGGATTGGACAGGTTTATTCCTTAAAAACTAGAGAAGTAATTGGGCAGTGGTGGATAGTGGCAGATATGAACCTATTCTTGTACTCATTGAACAAATATCTGTAAGTACCTGCTGTATGCAGAATGATTTTTTTTTTCTGATGGGAAATATACCTGCTATATCAAGTAGGAAGATCTTATTTCATTGATGTCTAAATCATACAGAATGAGTATTCCTCTTTTAGGAAAATCCAGACTTGGAATGTTTGGGTTCCAAGGTGACTCTGTGGCCTTCTACATACAAGTATCCTTGTAATAATCTCCCATCCCAGAAAAGGCATCCCTGTAGATTCACCAAATCCAGGCTAACAAATAGGCTTTCAGGATTTTTCAAAAGAGCAGTCCATATCCTCAATGGTTGATTAATTCAGTAATGGATGGTTACTGTCTGGACATATGCATTCTGGTCTATTGGCTAGAAGAATCAGCCTCATGATTTTATAGTCATACTATTTATACAGATGCTTCTGGAGCATCACAAGACTATGCCACAGACAGGGAGGTCTCACAGGTCCCCTGCCAGCTCAGAGAATCCTCTGGTTCCTGTGATATGTTTATTATTATTATCATCCATAGAATCATCATAATTCTACTTCTGTCAAAATGTATTCATTACAAAGGAAATTTCTGTTCAGATCTCATGGTTCATGCCTGAAAGCAAAGATATTAGAATTAATCAGCATTTTTGCTGATGAGAAGAAAAATCACTGAAGGGTGATTGGACTTTAGCCTTTTAATGGGTCTGATATTCTTTTTTCATTAGGGTTGACAGGGACATATCTGGCTCTCTTATGCTGTGTGCTATTGTTTAAAAATATATTTTCTGTGACATGAAGCTAGCTTTTCTTTCACAATAAAATTACCCAATATCAGGGCTACATGTAAACAGAGCTTCCATCAAATCTGGGCAGAGGGAAGGTGACAATGTTACCCTAATTAACAGGTGGTATGTAGGCTTTGGGGGCTGCCTAGGTGGTACTTCAGTTCAGTTCAGTTGCCCAGTTGTGTCTGACTCTTTGCGACCCCATGGACTATAGTACAAAGGCCTCCCTGTCCATCACCAACTCCCAGAGTTTACTCAAACTCATGTCTATTGAGTCAGTGATGCCATCCGGTAAAGAATCTGCCTGCCGATGCAGGGAGACATAATAGAGGCAATTCAATCCCTGAAGGATGGCACAGCAAGCCACTCCAGTATTCTTGCTTGAAGAAACCATGGACAGAGGAGCCTGGCAGACCCAAAGAATCAGACACAACTGAAGTGACTTAGCATGGCATGGCAGATGGGCTTTGAATGGTTTATTAAAATGTTAGCGTAATTTAATTCCATTTTTTTTCATGGAGTGGGCAACAGGGATTTACAAAGAGCGAGTCTACTCAGAGAAGCATGCAGCAATTCTGAAAGATTTGAAGACGAGCACTGCAGACACCAGGGCAATGTTAATAAGCATGGAATACAGCCTCTAACACTTTTGACTTGCAGTTCAAATGGATATGGCTCTGCACTGGGACATGCTATAAC
Organism: Budorcas taxicolor; assembly: GCF_023091745.1. Lineage (NCBI taxonomy): Eukaryota > Metazoa > Chordata > Mammalia > Artiodactyla > Bovidae > Budorcas > Budorcas taxicolor. Next base: position 135,445,750 of record NC_068920.1, read on the forward strand.
ACAGGGTCCAATGTTGAGTCAAGGGAAGCATAATCCAGAACCTTCAGGACTTCCTTATTAATGGAGTTGGGGAGGACAGGCATTCAATTTTTTACATCCAAGGCTGTGAAATTATAGAAACCAGGGAAAAGAACTGAGATATCAATTTGAATAGGTTTTTTTCTGTCACCATTTTGTGGACATACTATTCAAATGGATGGGATGCAAGACTGGTGAGGGCATAGTTTGATGTATGGTACCTCTTAGCTAGCATATTTCTAGTAGATGGCTGCAGATTTCCATATGAACCTAATCAACCTCTCTGAACTGGTTTTACTCACACTCCACCAAATGGGTGTTTTTTTTTGTATTTTTCCCCATACCAACCAATCCTTCAACTCTCTGGACATCAACTGGGTAGCCTACAATTCAATTCAATCTGACACGAACAGCCCAGTTAAGGGTACAGTCCCATAGAGCTTCCCAGGTGGCACTAGTGGTAAACAATCTGCCTGCCAATGCGGGAGACTCAAGAGATGCAAGTTTGATCCCTGGGTCAGGAAGATCTCCTGGAGGAGGAAATAGCAACCTGTTGCAGGATTCTTGCTTGGCAAATTCTATGGACAGAGGAGCCTGGTGGTCTATAGTCCACGGGCGTGCCAAGAGTTGAACACAACTCAGCAACTAAGCACATACACACACTCATAAGACTGCCTTCTTGCCAGTTGCAAGCTCAGATTGACACCTGTGCTTCACGTACACACACTCATAAGACACATACACACACTCATAAGACTGCCTCCTTGCCAGTTGCAAGCTCAGATCGACACCAACTGCTTATAAATCTGAGATTCCTGCAAATTTCTGCTCAGATTCGATTAGTAGCCATAACAGTTTAAAAGCCTTATTATGTTTTCTGGTTTATCTGAAAGAGTATTATAAAAGATAGAAATGAATGGCCAAATGAAGAGGTACATAGGGTGAGATCCAGAAAGGTCCTGAGTGCAGGAACTTCTGTCCTGTGGTATTGGGATGCACTACAGGCTTAAGCAATACGTGAACCAAGAACTTCCTGATGTTCAAGCAGGTTTTAGAAAAGGCAGAGGAGCCAGAGATCAAATTGCCAACATCCGCTGGATCAGGGAAAAAGCAAGAGAGTTCCATAAAAACATCTATTTCTGCTTTATTGATTATGCCAAAGCCTTTGACTGTGTGGGTCACAATAAACTGTGGAAAATTCTGAAAGAGATGGGAATATCAGACCACCTGACCTGCCTCTTGAGAAATCTGTATGCAGGCCAGGAAGCAATAGTTAGAACTGGACATGGAACAACAGACTGGTTCCAAATAGGAAGAGGAGTACGTCAAGGCTGTATATTGTCACCCTGCTTATTTAACTTCTATGCAGAGTACATCATAAGAAACGCTGGACTGGAAGAAACAGAGGCTGGAATCAAGATTGCTGGGAGAAATATCAATCACCTCAGATATGCAGATGACACCACCCTTATGGCAGAAAGTGAAGAGGAACTAAAAAGCTTCCTGATGAAAGTGAAAGAGGAGAGTGAAAAAGTTGGCTTAAAGCTCAACATTCAGAAAATGAAGATCATGGCATCCGGTCCCATCAATTCATGGGAAATAGATGGGGAAACAGTGTCAGACTTTATCTTTAGGGGCTCCAAAATCACTGCAGATGGTGACTGCAGCCATGAAATTAAAAGACGCTTACTCTTTGGAAGAAAAGTTATGACCAACCTAGATAGCATATTCAAAAGCAGAGACATTACTTTACTGACTAAGGTCCGTCTAGTCAAGGCTATGGTTTTTCCAGTGGTCATGTATGGATGTGAGAGTTGGACTGTGAAGAAAGCTGAGCCCTGAAGAATTGATGCGTTTGAACTGTGGTGTTGGAGAAGACTCTTGAGAGTCCCTTGGACTGCAAGGAGATCCAAACAGCCCATTCTGAAGGAGATTAGCCCTGGAATTTCTTTGAAAGAAATGATGCTAAAGCTGAAACTTCAGTACTTTGGACACCTCATGCGAAGAGTTGACTCATTGGAAAAGACTCTGATGCTGGGAGAGGTTGGGGGCAGGAGGAGAAGGGGATGACAGAGGAGGAGATGGCTGGATGGCATCACGGACTCGATGGACGTGAGTCTGAGTGACTCCAGGAGTTGGTGATGGACAGGGAGGCCTGGAGTGCTGCAATTCATGGGGTCGCAGAGTCGGACACGACTGAGCGACTGAACTGAACTGAACTGAAGTGAACTGATTTTCCTAGAGTATGAATGCGTCTGTCAATCCAGAATCCCTTCCAACCCTACTATTCAGGGTTTTCATGAAAGTTGCCCTAGGCAGGCATGGTTGGTTAAATCACTGGCCACTGGTGATTGGACTCAATCTCCAGCCCTTCTACCCTCCTGAGAAAGTAGGGGAAGGGACTAAAAGTTCCAAGTTTCTAATTAAGAGTTTATCTTTCTAATGAACAATCCCCATTCTAATGCTGCCCAGGAACCCCCAGAACCAGTCATCTCATTGATATGCAGAAGACACTCATCACTCTGAAGGTTTTGAGGGTTTTAGATGTGTGCCAGGAAGCTAGACAAAGATCACATGTTCATTTTTGTTATATCATAGCCTCATTAGCCTATGGACCAGGGGAAGTAAGGCTGAAGTGGGGAGGCACTTGGGGAAAATACCATCTGCATCTGAACACAAGGTCAGAGGCGGGGATGTGGTGCTAGAATAAGATTGTCACCCTCATGTCCTCACCCTCCTTCACAATCAGTATCTACCATCTGCCATGTGCTAAGCACTTTCTGAGGGTGGCATGATGGATATAGAGGGCAGCCAGACAGTGTTCATATTACCAAGGACCCCACAATATTGGAGGTAATGGCTTGTAAGCAACTCTATATGATACATTGAGGAGAGCCACATTCAGAAGCTTGTAAAAGTGCTAAAGGAACACAGAGGAGAGAGCAATTAATTATGCCAGGAGGTTCGGGTAAGTTGTCACAGGGGACATAACATTTTCAGCTGGGCTGTGAAAGATGAGAAAGATATTATCAACTGGAGGCAAAGAAAGTATGTTCCAGGTAGAGAATACAACATGAGCAGAGATATTGAGTTGTAGATGTTTACTCAGGGAACAGTGAATTTGATCAGTATGGTTATGGCATAAGATGTCTAACAGGGAGCAATCATAATAGTCAGCATTAATCAAACATTTATTATATGCTAGGGACTTTTTTATGCATATGAATTTATTTAATCCTAAGAACAATCCCATGAGGGAGTTACTAATGTTATCTCCACTTTCCGGAGGAAAATGAAGACATAGAGAGAGGTTAAGAAAATTTAGAGAAGTTAAGGAAATTTCTTAAGGTTGTAACCTTTGGCCTGGAGCCAGGATTAGAGAGCACACAGCCTGGCTGTAATTGATTAGAAAATTACAGTAGGACTTTATATCTTAGGTAATGCACTCTTTCTTAATCTTTGTCCCTCCCAGAGTCCTCTAATGCAAGGTATACATCACAGTCCACTTGGATGCAGGAAGAATAGCCCTGAACTTTCTGTCCATTTTTATCTCATCTTTTTATGGTTTTTAGTATGTTTCATGATGTACCTACTATGTTAGTACATTAGAACATGTATTAATATATCAGTTCTGGTCAGCTCAGTCGTGTCCAACTCTTTGCGACCCCATGAACCACAGCTTGCCAGGCCTCCCTGTCCATCACCAATTCCCAGAGTCCACCCAAACCCCTGTGCATTGAGTCAGTGATGCCGTCAAACCATCTCATCCTCTGTCATCCCCTTCTCCTCCTGCCCTCAATCTTTCCCAGCATCAAGGTCTTTTCAAATGAGTCAGCTCTCTGCATCAGGTGGCCAAAGTACTGGATTTTAAGCTTGAACATCAGTCCCTCCAATGAGCACGCAGGACTGATCTCCTTTAGGATGGATTGATTGGATCTCCTTGCAGTCCAAGGGACTCCCAAGAGTCTTCTCCATCTTTGGCTGCAAAGGATATAATCAATCTGATTTTGGTGTTGACCATCTGGTGATGTCCATGTATAGAGTCTTCTCCTGTGTTGTTGGAAGAGGGTGTTTGCTATGACCAGTGCATTCTCTTGGAAGAATTCTGCTAGCCTTTGCCCTGATTCATTCTGTATTCCAAGACCAAATGTGCCTGTTAGTCCAGGTGTTTCTTGACTTCCTACTTTTGCATTCCAGTCCCCTATAATGAAAAGGACATCTTTTTCAGGTGTTAGTTCTAGCAGGTCTTGTAGGTCTTCATAGAACCATTCAACTTCAGCTTCTTCAGCATTCCTGGTTGGGGCATAGACTTGGATTACCATGATATTGAATGGTTTGCTTTGGTAACAAACAGAGATCATTCTGTTGTTTTTGAGATTGCATCCAAGTACTGCATTTCAGACTCTTGTTGACTATGATGATTACTCCATTTCTTCTAAGGGATTCCTGCCCACAGTAGTAGATATAATGGTCATCTGAGTTAAATTCCCCCATTCCAGTCTATCTTATTTCTCTGATTCCTAGAATGTTGATGTTCACTCTTGCCATCTCCTGTGGGACCACTTCCAATTTTCCTTGATTCATGGACCTAACATTCCAGGTTCCTATGCCCTATTGCTCTTTATAGCATTGAATCTTTCTTCTATCACCAGTCCCATCCACAACTGGGTGGTGTTTTTGCTTTGGCTCCATCCCTTCCTTCTTTCTGGAGTTATTTCTCCACTGATCTCCAGTAGCACACTGGGCACCTATGACCTGGGGAGTTCATCTTTCAGTGTCCTATCTTTTTGCCTTTTCATACTGTTCATGGGGTTCTTGAGGCAAGAATACTGAAGTGGTTTTTCATTCCCTTCTCCAGTGGACCACATTCTGTTAGACCTCTCCCCCATGACCTGTCCGTCTTGGGTGGCCCCACATGGCATAGCTTAGTTTCATTGAGTTAGACAAGGCTGTGATTTGTGTGATCAGATTGGCTAATTGTCTGTGATTGTGGTTTCAGTCTGTTTGCCCTCTGATGCCCTCTCTCAGCACCTACCATCTTACTTGGGTTTCTCTTACCTTGGATGTGGGGTTTCTCTTCACGGCTGCTCCAGCAAACTGCAGCTGCCACTCCTTACCTTGGTTGTGGGGTAACTCCTCTCAGCCACTGCTCCTGACCTTGGATTTGGGGTAGCTCCTCTTGGCCGCGCTGTCACAGCTGCTATGCTCGTGCGCCATTGATATAAATATATAATATGTTTCATAATATATCAGTTATAAATAAATAGGCATATATATTTCAGGGAGTTGCACTGAAATATTTTTCCTGGAAGAGATACAAATAAAGCAGGTTTAAAGATTAGTGGTCTGGGACTTCCCTGGTGGTGTAGTGGGTAAGAATCTGCCTGCCGATGCAGGGAGCAGGAGTTCGATCCCTGGTCCAGGAACACTCCACATGTCTTGGGGCAACTAAGCCTGTGAGTCACAACTACCAAGCCTGAGTGCCACAACTAATGAAACTCTTGTGCCTAGAGCCTGTGCTCTGCAACAAGAGAAGCCACTTCAATGAGAAGTCCTTGCACCACAACAAAGAGTAGCCCCCACTCACTGCAACAAGACAAAGCCTGAACAAAAGCAACGAAGATCCAGCACAGCCAAAAAATTTTTTAACATATAAAAAATTTTAAAAGTAGATTAGACTAGTGATCTAAGCCAGGAATTTTCCACTGTGATATCCTAACCAGCATCAGCGTCGCCTGGGAACAGGTTAGAAATGCAAACTTCCAGGCCCCTCTACAGACTTCCTGAATCAGATACCCTGAGAGGGAGGCCCAGCAATCTGTGCTTTAACAGATCACCCAGGGGAGGCTCATGGGTCTAGTCACTATAGCTTCTCATGTGGAAAGTGAAAAGGTCTAATTTGAGTTCTAGAAGGATAATTCCAGTGGAAGACAATGAGATGCTAGAAACTAGGAGATTCTCTAAAAGATTATTCACATGGTCATGACAAGAATTGAGCAGACCCTGAGTCAAGTAAGAGAAATGGATTTCAGAAATATTTAAAAGGGCAATATAAATATAATAATTTGGGGATGAGCTAGAGGGAGTTAAATCCAGACGAGGCACCAAAGATTCCGATGCACAGAAGTGCTGTCGCTGTGCGTGCCTTGGTGTTAGTGAGTCAGAGCAGCTGACGGTAGGAACAGGGAAAGAACGATCCTGTTTAATTTCAAGAGTGTGGAGGATATTTAGGATGAGGAGGCGGTTGGAAATTTAGACTTTCCATTTCAAAAGTGGCATGAGATTTGTAAATGTATGCATTTGAGGGGGAACAGCATATAGGTAGCTGTAGAATCTTTGGACACAGATAAAAGGAGGAAGTTCCAGCTTCTCTGTAAGGGAGTGTGCAGCAGAATCATCTGTGACCAAAGATGTCAGAAGTGAGATTGGGGGCCTATGTGAGGGGCTGATATGAGAGCAATTAAGGTAGGAGACAGGAAGAGGAAGCAGAGTGTGAGAAAGAACTAATGTATTAGTATGTTGAATTCTGGGACCTCACTGGGCCTGTGGCAGAGACTTGGTGTGTGTTGGCTGGCTGGAGAGTCTAGGAAGGGGTTTGCAACCTTTTGGTGCCATGGACCCCTTTTCTAGATTTAGAGAAGGCTATGGATCCTTTTTCAGAATAGTTTTCTTAAATACACTTGAATTTAAAAACATAGTATTAAAAAGGAAACCAATTATGATAAATTATCAAAATATCAAAAGCAAATTTTAATATAGTAGGATTTGTATATTAACAACATATATATTTTTCCTTTAAATAAATGTTTATTTATTTTATTAATATTTATTGGAGTATAGTTACTTTTTTATTGGCATATAGTTGTGTTAGTTTCTTATTAATGCATTAAATAATGACTCTCTCCATGGGATTAATAACCCTACATTCAAAGTTGTGATGAATGTAGATGATAATTTGAGAAATCTGCATCAACTGTTATGTGATATGAAAATACTGGTGATTGCTGCTAGTGACAAAAATCACAGATCCTGCTAATACTTCTCTGGCTTTCTACCTGCATGCATAATTGAAGTTAATGCTAAATTCAGTTAAAGGTCAGGGAAAATAAATAACATTTTTTTTTCCCATGACAGTATATGAACCACCTGAACTCTATCCATGGACTACTTGAGGGTACGTAGACTCTGAGTTAAGGCCTCCTGTACTAAATAGATAGAAGTATATGCATTTACCCGTATATACATAGTCACCAATATGTTTGCACATAGGAATTAATTTTCTAGATAATTTCCTTATGTCTTGTTCAAGGGAAATTTTGTTTGAAAGACTTAGCTGTTTTATATATTAAATAATTTGGGTGCATTTAGCTAGCCCCTGTGGAGAGTCATTAAAAGAAATCAGTTTGTCTCTCTATAAAAACATTAACCTTGCTAATCTATCTTCAGCTAGAATGGTGTTTAGTATGTATTGACAATAATTCCCCAGTGTTTTAACTCCAGCTCTGATATGTTAGTCAGAAGTGACATAATTTGCAATGCTTACTATCTGTAAATGGTTTTATAAGTGAAATCATAGAGTTTTAATAAAATTATTGTGTGTTATTTTGCTATTTTTCTTAAAATTTGAAGAAACTTAGAGATCTGATTCAAATCTCACATTTTGTTGCTGAGGAAACCAAGACCCAGAAGTAGAAAGAGACCTTGTTCTCTTATCTACTGCTGTAAAACATTCCCCCCACCCCCCACAACATAACAGCTTAAATTTAAAAATATTTTTATTTTTTCTCACAATTTTGTGTGTCAGACATTCAAATAAGGCTTGGCTGGGTGATTCTTCTACTCCACAGAGCGCTGACTGGAGTCACTCTGTAATACACAGTTGGTGGATGAACTGGTCCACAGGTCCATGAGAGCTCCATACTATGTCTGATCCTTAATGTGTGAAGATGGGGGACTGTGCTGAGTGGAGGTGTCACCTGGAGGCCTACATGTGTGCACTCCAGCCTGGTGGTTCCTGCTTCCCAGAAAGTGTCCCAAGAGGCCACCCAGATGAAAGCTTCAAAACTTTTTATGATCTAGTCTCAAAAATCCCAGAATGTCTATTCTGCTGCATTCTATCAGACAAGTCAAGGAGGGTGCCTCAGATTAGAAGGGAGGAATATTAGACTCTACCCTTCCAGGGTATCAAAGAAATTCTGACCATCTTTCATTTATCACAGTCCACCTTTGGGCCACAAACCATTTATATTTCTTCCACACACAAAAACATTTACCATCTCCCAAGACCTGCAAAATTCTCACCTCATTCTTGCTTCAGGCTCAAGCTGAAGTTGAGAATCTTGTTATATAAGTAAGTTATGGAAAAAGCAAGAAAGTTCCAGAAAAACATCTATTTCTGCTTTACTGACTATGCCAAAGCCTTTGACTGTGTGGATCACAATAAACTGTGGAAAATTCTGAAAGAGATGGGAATACCAGACCACATAACCTGCCTCTTGAGAAATCTGTATGCAGGCCAGGAAGCAACAGTTAGAACTGGACATGGAACAACAGACTGGTTCCAAATAGGAAAAGGAGTACGTCAAGGCTGTATATTGTCACCCTGCTTCTTTAACTTCTATGCAGAGTACATCATAAGAAACGCTGGACTGGAAGAAACACAAGCTGGAATCAAGATTGCTGGGAGAAATATCAATAACCTCAGATATGCAGATGACACCACCCTTATGGCAGAAAGTGAAGAGGAACTAAAAAGCCTCTTGATGAAAGTAAAAGAGAAGAGTGAAAAAGTTGGCTTAAAGCTCAACATTCAGAAAACGAAGATCATGGCATCTGGTCCCATCACTTCATGGGAAATAGATGGGGAAACAGTGGAAACAGTGTCAGACTTTATTTTTTGGGGCTCCAAAATTACTGCAGATGGTGATTGCAGCCATGAAATTAAAAGACGCTTACTCCTTGGAAGAAAAGTTATGACCAACCTAGATAGTGTATTCAAAAGCAGAGACATTACTTTGCCGACTAAGGTCCACCTAGTCAAGGCTATGGTTTTTCCAGTAGTCATGTATGAATGTGAGAGTTGGACTGTGAAGAAGGCTGAGGGCTGAAGAATTGATGCGTTTGAACTGTGGTGTTGGAGAAGACTCTTGAGAGTCCCTTGAACTGCAAGGAGATCCAACCAGTCCATTCTGAAGGAGATCAACCCTGGGATTTCTTTGGAAGAAATGATGCTAAAGCTGAAGCTCCAGTATTTTGGCCACCTCATGAGAAGAGTTGACTCATTGGAAAAGACTCTGATGCTGGGAGGGATTGGGGGCAGGAGGAGGAGGGGACGACAGAGGATGAGATGGCTGGATGGCATCAATGACTCGATGGATGAGAGTCTGAGTGAACTCCGGGAGTTGGTGATGGACAGGGAGGCCTGGCATGCTGCGATTCATGGGGCTGCGAAGAGTCGGACACAACTGAGCGACTGAACTGAACTGAACTGAGAAGTTTATTGTGTTTTTAGTATGTTGAGTAAAGAGACATGTTATCTGCCCCTTGACAGCCAACAGACAGTGGTGTTATAGGAAGATAATAAGTATAACAGACATTCTCATCCAAACAGGTGGAAATAGGAGGCAGATAGCCATCACTGGTCCCCACCAATTCAGAACTCTAACTACGTATAAAATAGACCTGGGTATCTGTTGCCACTTCGTTGATTAGGCCCAGTCTTTCTCCCTGGGAATGACTCTCCTTGGCTCCTGTCTGTCTGCTTTGGGCTCTTGGTTTTACCCTCTGAGTCCTTTTCTTTTCTGTAACAAATGGCCTATGCTTGTTGCTGAGTGGCTTTCTCAGCCTGCTTCCTTGATGGGTACAAATGTCTCTTTTCATTCTGGGCTATCACTATTCAGCTAACTGCTTCTATGGAACAATTCCCTTAAAACTTACTGTGTTTTTGCAGGCCTCTTTTTGGGAGTCAATTCCATTAGATAAAAATCACACTCAAAATTATCTTCCAGGTAAGCTCCTCTCTGACTTATGGGTGACACAGAAGTGGTATGGGACAAAGCCTTCAAGATTCTTGAAGCTCTTTTATCTAGTGAGAGATTTTACATTTTACCTTTAGATTCTTAAAGCCTCCTTTCTTACCAAAGAGAATCCACTACGCATCCCTTAAGATTTTTATCAGTCCTACTGGGCACACCCTTAAATCTTTCTGAGTCACAACAAACATCTTAGAAGCAATACCCTTAAAATCTTTACCCTTTCTTACTTTGAGATTATTTTACCATCCAGAGATTCTGGGACTGGGAAACATTTTTTGTTTTGAAAGCAGGAAGTCTTGGCCTCTTTGTATGTCCTCTAAAATCTGTTGGAAAATTGTGCATTTTCTCATTTAATCTGATTTCTCTCTATGGGCATTTTTATCACACAAAGTCGAAGTAGACCAGTTGCTACTTTTGATGTTGTCTGGAAATCTCTTTAGCCGTATCTAACAGTTCATTATATATATATTTCTATTTTCTACAGTACTATAGGCAATAGTTTCACTAAATTTTTACCAGTACCTCTTTCCTCCAGGCTAGGGAATCATTCTCCCTTTGTCCCTTGACACTATCAGTGATCTCCTCCCAGCTCTTCTACCTCTTACCCAGTCTCCACTCCAAAGCCAGTGCCACGTGCTTTATGATTGTGTTCTCATAGCACGTACTTCCAGTATAAAATTCAGTTTCAGTTACCTATTACTGTGTAACAGTTTACTCCAAAATTTGGTAGCTTCAAACAGCAACTCTTTTTATGTATAATAATTATAGAATATATCAATGTATAATTTTGAAACAGTGTTGTGCTGCACAAATTTGAGAAGGGCTCAGCTGAGTGAGTCTTCTCTTCCACATGATGTCACCTGGGTCAGTGCCACCCATGGCATTTAGCTGACAGAAAGGTTGGTATGGAGGGAAACTTCCTCATGCTGGTTAGTAAAATGGTTGGGACTGGAAACAGATCTTCCAGTTCCTACCACAGAGGTCTTTTCTATTATCTCAGGTGGCCAGATTTATCTTTTAATTTTTAGTTGTGGGAAGATTTCTTATAGTTTTATCCAAACTTTTGGGTAGAAGAGAAGGAGGAGTTTTCTGTCATAGTAAGAAAATCATACCTGATACCCCTTGAACCTATTTGTGTAGATTCATTCATGGGATCTCCATGGGGTGTTCCAGACTTCCATGCTTCTCAGATGCTCCTTGCATGCTAGTAGCACAACTGGGAATCATATGTACATACAGTGCTTTTCATTCTTACTTTGTCTTTACTATCTAAGAAACAAGGTATTGAATTATAACTTATATTTAGTTCATTTAGCTCTTCTCTGCCTAACCTGCCTTCCTGGTGATGAAGCAAATTTCCTGTATTCATACATCCCTAACTGTTATAACTTGGGCTGCCCAATAAGGAGCTATAATCCTTGCCCCTAGATAGAGGATTCATAATCAAGAGGATATCAAGGCTTCAGTGTCAGTGGAGCCTGGTAGTAAGTTCTATCCTAACCTTGTACTGAGATTTATAGAACTCTTAAGCCCTTCCTTATTCAGTTGACCAAGTTTACAGCTGTGCTCTCAGCATCTGTATTGCCTTTCACTTTTGGTTCATTTTGCTTCTGTCTATTCTTATGTGATGGGGTCCATCTTGCTCTCATTCTATCAGATAGAATATGGGGATTATTTAAAAACAGTGACAAAAGCACATCAGAGATCTTTCAGTGGGTAGGATTAATGTAGATTCTGGGGGAAGAAATCAGTTTGCTTCTTTGCTCAAAAAGCGCCATAAGTAGAGGAAAAATGAATCAGAAGAATAAAAAAGACACAGGACATTATCTCAAGCAAAATGGACATGAAAAACAAACTGTAAAGCAAGTGCTGTGCACAATTATTGACCAAAAAGGAAAGAGGCCGAGATTTGGAAAACAAATATTTTTCAACACAGACACATACAGAGCCAGAAGGCATTTTAATGTTTTGTGAGTTTTTTTTAATATCATCTATGCCAAGAAAATTTATGATCACAACATTTCTTCATGATTTTTGAAATGAATAATATCAAAAAGGAGCTTGGCATATTAAATGAAGATTCTGTTTCCCACAATGGATTCGGCAAGATACCCTAGGATATCCTAAAAGCAGCGAGGAAAATTGTGGGGATTCAGGAGTCTCTACACTTAGATTTCCATCCTTTTTTAAAAAGAACTAACATATGACAGTCTGTGAGTTCAAATAGCACATGAATATGACCAACTGTAGAGTTTAAGTGGTCAAGGCAATCAAACTCTGATGGATAATAAGCTACTTATAAGAATTCTAGCTACTTCTCAAAGCAGAGCTATTTTTGCCTCAACAAAAATGGTTTTGTGAGGCCACAATATATCATAGACTATGTGTGTATATTGTATACCATAAATATCTGCAGGTAGACTGTCGCATTGAAGGAGCAGACTGGATACATGCCAGACTGGTAATCCAAAGAGCACCCCATTTTTGTTTCTATAAACCCAAATGTATAGAAAATATCAACTAATTAGATTACTATACACAGTGTCACGTTTGAGACTGTTCCATAAGGTCACAGAATGAAGTGTTGAAAGACCCTTACTGCACATGTGACAGTCTGGAATTCAGAGGGATCAAGAGACCCTTCCAAAGTCACAGAGCAAGTCAGTGTAAGAGCTGAGGCAGAATCCATTCTCCTTATTCCTAAATTGGAATTTCCAAATCTGAGCCTCTCCTCACTCATGCAAACACAGTTTCTGTGTTTACTATTTTAAAATCTGACTTATCTCTTGATTTTTTATTCATATGGCTTTGGATTTTTCTTATTTTTCATTTACTCCTTTATTCAACTGACAAATATTTGAGTGGCTACTATGATATTTGCTGGGCATGTTTTATGCTGTGGGTGATATAGCATGTAAGTAGTTTGTAGCCCACTAGGAAAAGGTAGTCAGTCAATTAATCAATAAATAAAATCAAAATAAAAGGGCCAAGGAAGGAATGGACAGAGGGGCAACTTCTCTAATACAAGACAACTTTGAAACAGAGATATGAAGGAATCAAGGAGCCAGGCAGGGTAGGCTTTATGGATGTACTTATCTATATAGCCACACTTGAATTAATGCTCTGCTGTTGCCATCTTGAGATTCTTAATTATTTTTAACATAATAGATTTTCATTTTATAGTGGGCCTGACAAATTATGTAGCTAGTTCTGGACTAGGAATGAGCCATGTGATAGTTGGGAGAAGAGCACTTCAGGTGGAGGACTCAGTGACAACAACTGAAATGAACAAGGAACAGAAGACCAGTCAGCTGGGGTGGGGCAGGCAAGAGGGGAGAGTGAGAGAAGCTGACATCCAGGAGGTGGGGAGGGTGGACCCTTGGAAGTACTTGGCTGTCACTCTGAATAATCCTAAAGGAAATCAACCCTGAGTATTCATTGGAAGGGCTGGTGCTGAAGCTCCAATACTTTGGCCACCTGATGCATAGAGGTGACTCATTGGGAAAAAAACCTGATGCTGGGAAAGATTAAAGGCAAAACGAGAAGGGGGCAGCAGAGGATAAGCTGGTTAGACAGCAACACCAACTCAGTGGAGATGAGCTTGAGCAAAATACAGGAGACAGCGAAGGGCAGGGAAGCCTGGCGTGCTGCAGTCCAAGGGGTTGCAAAGAGCTGGATGTGGCTTAGCGACTGAAGAACAACTGAGTAAGATAGCAAAGCCATTGACCAGAGTGGTGACATAATCTGACCTTCATTTTAAAGCACTTTTCCTGGATTTGCCCTTTTTGGTTATTACAAGTTCAGTGTAAGATTTACCTATTTCCAAAAGATCAACTAGTAACAATTTTACCAAAAGTACGTAACTAATAAAGAAGCCTTTAAAATTTTTTAAATTCCAAGTGTTAAATATCTATTAAATATATTAAAAAATTTCAATTCTCTATGGTTATATAGACTAAACCTTTTAAACAAATTTATTCCTTTCCTAGATACTTCTAAAAAGAAGCTTACAGCTATAATTCCTAACCACAAATATTCCTGTCCGTAGAAATATCCTTTTCTTTATCTAGTTTTACTGGAAAACGGACTGTGTATGTCCTAGAGAATGTTTAATCTTCTGCTATGTTTCAATTTCCTCCCTTGAGAGGGAGAAGGAAAAAAAAATCACACTCCATTGTTGAATAACACTACTATTTCATGAAAGAAGATGTTTCTGCCAAATGTCCAAGGGAAGGAATCTTACTCAATTCTATTGTTGGTTAGAGCATTTCTTTTTGAAAAAATTAAAAATTGCAAGTTTCTGAAATGAAATCTGAAGATTATCCAGTATTAAATATATGGAATTTTAAAAATTGTTATAAGCACATGAAAAGAAAATTTGAAGTTGCTGAAGGATATTCTGGAGGGAAAGAGAGAAGTGCTAGATACACAAAATCTATTAGGGCTTTGTATTTGTAGTTACAGAAGTACCTTTGTAATGTGGAGTCCAGCATGACTGTCAGAGTTGATGGGAGGTTCTTAGAAGAGGAAAATACAGAGCTTGCAGCAGCAGCAGCGTCCTTCCAGCACTTTACAGGCACTTCTGTACCTTTCATCTCATTTTATTCTCATCATTCCTGAAATTCCGTGAGTAGAGTTTTCTTTCTAATATGAGATGAAAAAATGGAAGTCTAAAGGAATTTAAATAATAAACTCACAGTTGATAGCAAACCAACGACAAAACAGGAATCTAGACATTCTGACACTCGGTTCACTGTTCATCCCATGTCCTCATACTTGTTCCCTTTATGCTAAGCACAGAAAGTGGGAACTGCATCTGCTTTGTGAGATAGACCAAAACAGAGCTATTGTACAATGATCACCGATGGTGGTACACGGAGGAAAAAGGGTAGGATTAAATCACACACACACTGTTAAAAAGGAATGTAAATTGGAATTCTTCACAATTTAAAACTTCTGTCTGGCAAAAGACACTTGCAAGAAAATGAAATGGCAAGCCATGGACTAAGAGGAAATAATGGTGAAATAGAAAGGACTTGTATCCAAATGCTCTCCAAATTCATTAATAGGTTAACATCCAACCAACGGAAAAATATTTGAAGACACTTAACCAAAAAATATGGATGACAAATAAGCTCAGGTGAAGTTTCTCATCTTCATTAGTCATCAAAAAATGCAAATGAAAACTACAGTGAGATACCACTACACACCTAATGCTTAGTCACTTCAGTTGTGTCCAACTCTTTGAGACCCTATGGACTATAGCCTGCCCGATTCCTCTGTCCATGGGATTCTCCAGGCAAGCATACTCGAGTGGGTTGCCATGCCATTCTCTGGGGGATCTTCCCAACCCAGGGATCAAACTTGCATATCTTGCATCTCCTATATTGCAGGTAGATTCTTTACCACTGAGCAAACTTGGAAGCCCACACACCTAATACAAATGCTAAATAAAAATATCAGACAATATCAAGAGATGATTAGCATGTTAAATGACTGGAATTCTCATTTACTCCTGGTGAGAATGCAAAAGTAATAAATTAACAAATCACTGCATAGCCCGGAAATGCCACTCCTATATATGTACCCAAAAGAAATGAAAATATGATCACATAAGAGCCTTTGCCTGGATTTCAGTAGCAGCTTTATTCACAGTTTCTTTAAACTGAAAACAACTCAAAATGCACTTTAGCAAGTGGATAAACAAACTGTGGTACATCCATGTAAAGGAATAGTATTCTGCAGTGAAAAGCACTGAAGCATGCAATTCCCTGGATGAATCTCAAATGCATTCTGCCAAATGAAAGAAGCCAGCTCAGAAGGCTGCATACTTTATGATTCTATTTATATAATAACCTGAAAAATGCAAAAACAGATCAGTCTCTGGCAGGGGCTGAAAGTAGAGGGAGAGCTTGGCTGCCAAGGGGCATAAGGACATTTTCCCAAGGAGATGGAATAGATCTGCATCTTGACCCTGGTAGCTGTGATGTTGTAATCTATGTGTCAGACTCTTAGAATTGCACGTCATAAATGGCCAATGTTATATGTAAAGTAAGCCATGTTAAAAAGGAATGTAAATCCATAAAAACTTATTGAAGTCAGACATGAAACTTAGTTGATGTCAAAAATAAAATATGCCATACAATAAGAAAAACTCAAATTGTCCTCAGATCTTTTGACAGTAAACTTAAATTAGCAGTTGAAATGTCCAGTTACTACCTTTGAAAGTGAAAATGAACCAAACATCTGATTGGTTAGAGTCTGTGTACAATTTTGAAAACTGCATGTTAATGATAACCTAAGGAAGAAATAGAACAACGAGTGATCTACATAGCTATTTAATTTCAAATGAAATCATTAACCATAAAAGCTTTAACTTACTCATTTATTTGGCTATACAGAAATTATCTGAATAAACAAGCCTCCAGGATGTAAATTGGAAAATCTTTACTCAACAAAAGGCAAGTAGAGAACAAAAACCATTAGCTTTGAAGGCTATTCTTTAACTGGTCGAAAGGAGTAGATGCCCTGTGAACCTGGGGACCCATCACGACTTCAGTTCTTGATAATGTATATGGTTGTAGCTTATTTGCCTAGAGTATTTGATACATAAATATTTGACACAGTGCCAACATGGTAGGTTTGCTCTCAGAGCCCTATCAACCTTTGCCGTATTTCATTTCTAGTAGTTTTCACGATCTAGTGGGAAAGCCTGGTCATTCTATGGAATCTCTTTCCCTGTCTTGGCCTTTCGTGGCATCTCTGTTCTCTCATTGAAAATGAAAAGATCCTGAGTTTAGAGAACAAAGTCATGTTTGTGCACAAGGTAGAGAAACCCTGCTTTGTATTGTGTTGATGAGAAGATTTTTTCAGGTTTTTCTGTAACATCTTATGGAAAAACCCAAAAGAATTTTTTGGCCAACCCAATGTTCAGGCAATCAGATTTAAAAAGGAAAAATAAGAGAATCAAAGAAGAAAAATGAAAAGAACCTTGAAACAGCACCTCCACATCTACTAAAATAACAAATGTAAACAGACGATAGCAGTTCTTGGTCTGGCTGATGCTAAGAAGAAATAGGTACATCAATTTTTTGCTCACATGGCCTTAGACATTTCTGAAATTATTTGCAGTAAAAAAATGGAAGTACATTGCGAGATCTGAAAAATGTACATTTGATTAAATAATTCTCCATTTAGGAATTTATCCAAAGGAAATAATTTGATGGGAGAAAAATGATGCCTGACCCATATATCATCCCAGAATGAGCTAAAATAGCATTAAAATAGAAAGCTAATTAAATGTACACCATTAGGGGAATTGGATAAAAAGGAAAAGAAATTTAGTGGAATACAGACTTGGGGGACCTCTTAGGTAGCTTGAGAATTAGCTTTAGCTACCTGTGGTCAGCACCTGTGTTTATACATCCCCTTTTTCCTCTGTATCACCTCTCCAATGGTTATAAGTGCCATTTAGCAAACTAAACCTTTTGTTTATTTTTTTCATTATTTGCCTCCTTTAACAAAAGCCACCCCTGAGTGCAAGGATTTTTGCCTGTGTTCTTCAGTGTTGTCTTCCTGTGCCTAGAGCAGTTCCTGCCACATGGCAGATACTAAATAAATATTCATTAAATAATTACCAAAAAGAGAAGAAAAAAAGAATGAAAAGATGCTCAGTAAGGACTTTTTAGTAGCCTAATTTTGATTCTATTTTGGTTTTTGCTTTTGATTTAGCCTTAAAAAAATTGTCTATTAAGCACATGTTGACTAAGCCCTGCTTTGAACCAGGCATTGCAATAGGTGCTGTTCCGTAGATGTGGCCCAGACAGTCATGATCCTGTAGTATCATATGGGGTGTGCAGTCTGATGGGAAAGAGGGCCCTGGAGTGGGAATCATGAGGGGAATGAAAGGGGAGGGGAGGGAGCTGTAGGGATGTATTACACAAGGGCTTCCCCTGCTTCCCTGGTGGCTCAGATGGTAGAGCGTCTGCCTGCAATGCAGGAGACCCAGGTTCGATCCCTGGGTCGGGAAGAGCCCCTGGAGAAGGAAATGACATCCCAATCTAGTACTCTTGCCTGGAAAATTCCATGGATGGAGGAACCTGGTGGGCTAGTTCATGGGGTCGCAAAGAGTTGGACATGACTGAGTGACTTTACTACTTTCTACTTTCCCCTGCTTAGGGATTAGCTATCCTCAGGAATCAAAGACTTAGGGGGTGAGGAATGTTCCAGGCCTTGCAGATACGCACATGAAGGACCAGAGCCAAGACTCTGGCACTTCTGAGGATAGAAGGAGGGCCAAACTGGCTGTGGTTGGGGGCATGCCCATTGCAGGGGGGCACAGTGCATGCTGAGAATGTGGAAGAAGACAGACTGGGTTGAGATACCACTTGGGTCTCTTGAGGGTGATGGGAAATTATTGAAAAATGTAGAGGTAAACAGAAAAATGATCTGGTCATACTTGAGATTTGTGGAAGGGCTGTGGTTCCATGTAGAGTATAGGCAGGAAGCATATAAGACTGGAGACAGCTGGTCCCAGAGGGTAACACAAGCTTAAGCTGCAGCACCTGGGTCCAACCCCCATTCTGTCTACCTCATTAAGTGTGTTTAAGAGGTGCCATGCTTTTGTGTTTGTGTTTAGCTGCAAGCTGTGTCTGACTCTTTGTGACCCCATGGACTGTAGACTGCCAGGCTCCTCTGTCCATGGGATTTCCCAGGCAAGAATACTGGAGTGGGTTACCATTTCCTTCTCCCAACCCAAGGGGGTCTTCCCAACCCAGGGATCGAACCTGCATCTCCTGCATTGCAGGTGGATTCTTTACCACTGAGCCACCAGTGAAGCCTGGTGCCATGGTTATAGGGCCGCTGCAAAATGCTGTTAATGTGAGGTGTGTTTTATATTTTTCACTTGACCTGGGAAAGGAGAGCCTCAAAATAAGGAGAAGGCCTGCATTGTCTCAGTACTCATATGTGAGCTGAGAAATGGGCTTATTCTCCCTGATAATCCATCTGGAAATAATATAAAGACATTTGTTTGAGTCATACTTTCAATTCCTTTGATCAGTTTTCACAGGCATGGTGATGCGGTACATTAAGTGATCCCTGCTTTCTTGCTCTCACCATATAGATTAATTTGGTAGTAGAAACAGAGGGTTGCTATGGAATTATGAAGATGCTAATGCTTGCAAAGTTCTTCCTGCTGTCCCACAAACAGGCCTGAGCCCCGGCAGTGGGCCCTGAGGGAGGCAGTGTCCCTGTGGAGTGCCCAAACTCACCTGGGTGATGCTGGCTGCTGGTTCTCCCGTTCTCCATTTCTAATCAGTTCCTCGCCTGCTGCGGCTTGGGGCCCAGCCTTTCAATTATTCAAGAATCGGAAAGTATTTGTTGCCTGATGCAGGATTTGCTTTTATTCAACAGAACAAAACCCTGGTAGGTGAGATTCACCCCATAGGGCAGCTAGGTCTCTGGATGTATGCAGATTGCTGACAGAGGGCTAGTTGCTCTGAGAAAGGGTTCGGTTCAAACAGCATACAGAGTGGATGGAAGAAGGGAAAAGAGACAAACAGATGAATAGGGAACATCCTGATTTTGCCTTCTGTTTGTCCAACTGGAAAAGCAGAGCCTGCTGAAATATACAGAAACCTCAGGTGCTGGTTGAAGATAGAGGCAGCTTTGCAGGGAGTGGTGAGAGCCCTGGGTCCCGCCTAGGTTCAGCTGGGAACCTGTGTCTCTGGGACATCATCTCTCCTCTTTGGGCCATTGTCTTCACCTGTGAAATAAGGAAAATGGATTATTTGGTCCCTAAGATTCTTTTACTTCTCTGACTTTGAATTTCAGAGTGATTTTCAGATCTTGGTGCCAGTCCTTATTAGATCTTCTGCTTCTGCCAGACCTGGTTCTGTTATAATCTCTTCTGTTCATTGTCCATTCAATTCTTTATTCTTCCTTTCAACCAAAATATCAAGCACATGCTGTGCATGCAAGGGAACCACTTCAGGGGTTGCCAGACTGTGGGTCTTGTGTGCTGCGGCAGCCAGATGACAAAGGGCAGGTTGGGTATCTCTTCTTTCTCACTCAACTTTGAAGACTGCCTTAGTTCTAGAAGCCAGGAGACCTATTCATTTATGCATTTATTCATCCAACAAACATTGACTGAGCGTAAACTATAAGCCAGGTAGCATCTAAGGGAAAATCAAAGTTGAATCAGGTCAAGGGATTGCCCTCAGATTCACATGGTTTTGTCAATGAGACTGATATATTATAGGAAAACTATAGTCCAGAGAAATCAACGCAAATAACTTTACATGTGCTGGGAATTGAGAGCACAAAGGGGCAGCATCTTTGAACACTGACCAGGGAGCCAATGAACACCTCTCAGAGGGCCCGGGAGCTGAGGTGAGAGTTATTTTTAAATAGTTGTATTACTTTATCCTGCTTATGAAAGTTGTATACATACATATGTATGTATGGGATATATTATGTATATATATTTGCAAAATACATTTGTATGAAACAAAATTCAGAACAGTCAAAATAGAAAGTAAAGGTTAACAGTTATCCCATAAATTGAGGAATTTCTCATCACTATTCTTTTTTTCCTTGATTTACCCTGAGTAAATTAGCAAAGCTGTAGTAACATGGAGCTTCTTAGGTGGCGCTAGTGGTAAAGAACCCTCCTGCCAGTGCAGGAAACATGAGACATGGATTCAATCCCTGTGTCAGGAAGATCCCTGGAGGAGAGCATGGCAACCCACTCTAGTATCCTTGCCTGGAGAATCCCATGGACAAAGGAGCCTGGCGGGCTACAGTCCATAGGGTTGCAAAGAGTGAGACACGACCATAGTGACTTAGCATACAGGACACAGTAATATATGATGCCTGGAGGTGGGTGTTTGGGGAATTTTGATCTAATGCATCACAGGTATTCATTCAGTGATAACCAGCAAAATGTTAGGCTTCCTCCTACCTTTCTAATTATAAGCAAATAGGCTGACAAATAAAAATGATGGCTTTCTCTCTCCCCTTGGAATAAACTAAATTAACAATTATCCCATAATTCAGAGAAAATGACTAAATTTTTTTTTTATGTATACTTTGGTTTGCATTTTCATTTGATAGTATGTTATTGAATTTTTCATATCATAAATACAGTTCTACTTTATCATTTTTGAGTGCTGTATGTCATATTCTATTGTATAGATGCTCTGTTATTATTTTAGCCAATATCCTACTGATGGATTTGGATTATTCTAATTTTTCAATATTATAAACAACACTGTGATAAATGTGCTTCTCCTTTAGGACAAATTCTTATAAGTTGGATATCTAGGTGAAGAAATATTTTAAATATTGATACCCATTGCCAGATTGTGCTTTAGTTGAAAAGCAGAGTTATATGTGTGTGCGTATACACTCACATGCACATGTGCTTTGACTAAATATTAATTGAGCCCTTACTATACTCCAGGTATTAGATTAAGTCCTTTAGATACATTATGTGATTCAGTGATTGTAATGCCTCAGATTCAGCTGAAGTCATATACTTATTAGAGCAGATACTTTAAGAAAACTAATCCAGAACCACATTTTATTTGCCAACCCAAGAGCCTTAGTGGAAGCAGAAGGGCAAACCTAGAAACTATGCGTGTGTGCTCAGTTACTAAGTCACGTCTGACGCTTCGACCCTATGGCCTGTAGCCCACCAGGCTCCTCTGTCTATGGCATTTCCCAGGCAAGAATAGTGGTGTGGGTTACCATTTCCTTCTCCAGGGGATCTTCCTGACCCAGGGATCAAACCCATGTCTCCTGTATTGCAGGCAGATTCTTTACCACTGCACCACCAGGGAAGCCCATAAAATATGAGAGCAATAATAAAATCTTGGTTTTAGCCTTGCTAAGATGTGAGTCTTAGCTGTTTGTCAAAGTCCATGACCTGTAAGCATAAATCCAAATGGAGAGCTTCCCCAAGAAAAGTCTATGCCTGCTTCCATGATGAACACCCAACTTTGCAGTAGCCCTTTGTTGTCCTTGTAATCCACAGCATCTTCAGTCCTTTGTACCAACTGTTGTGGCTGCAGAGTTTCCTAGAAATAGGGAGACCCTCCGTCTTGGTTTGCCCAGGACAGTCTTGCTGTATGCCCGTTGTCTTGAAGTAACTATTGATATTGCATCCTTTTCATTCTCAAAAGTGTCCCACTTTGGAAAATAATTAACTTTGAGGAAATCTGTCAGACTAGACAGGGATTGTTGATGAGACTGAGGCAAGTTTGAGCAATGAGATGACCAACTCCTGCCCTTTCCCTTACACTACAGAACAGGCGCCTCTGTCCCTAACTTTATAAAAAATCTCACCTGCCCGATCATGCAACAAGATATCTTGGTCACCTCACTAATGCAAGTAATAGCTAAGGCTCAGAGAAAAAGCGAAAAAAAAAAAACAAGTGTGTAGTAAAAATTAGTGGGTTCTATAATAAAATTCTTGCCTTTGTCTATGGGAAACATTCTTATTCAAAGCCTATCTTCTCTTCTTTTACTCACAGACCCCCAAAAGCTTGGGTATCTTATTTCCTACCCACAGGTGATTAAAGGGATAGGTTAGAAAGAGAAAGAATGCCTAAGGCAAACACTTCAGCATGAGCAAGCAGCGAAAGTAGCTTACATGAGAGGAAAAGGCAGAAAGCTTAAAAAGAAATGTAAGAACTGCCATGCAAGTACAAACAAGCCAGCCTGGTGTAGAAAATCCATGCAGAGGGCAGTAATGGGAGTTCGTAATGATGACCTTGAATTATCAGGAAAATGTTTCCTTGCATTTGGTAGGTTGCATTTAAGAAGTTAGGGTAGCATGGATCATTTTTGTTCAGATCTCTATCCTAGACACTTCATATTCCTTAAATTAGACATATAATAGGTAAATCTTCAGTAAGCTGAACACCTTGATTATATGGAATGACTTAACCTTCTGAGAGTCCTGGGCAGCTAAGACTCTAATAGATAAAGAAAGGCACTTAAGTCATCTTTTCTGTCCTCAATGACTTCAAATTCTTGTTGATATTACAAGTTTTCATCCTTCCTAGATGTCTTTGCATTTTTATAAAGGACTTTAAAAGACCAAAATGTCTTATAATCCTAAGGGAGTCGAGTTCTGGTAATATAATTCTAGACACTAAGAACACAGGAGGAATATTTTAGGGGCCAGAGGATGTTTTCTGGTTATCCATGCAGAGACCATCCGGGCTTTTCTGTGTGTGAAGATAGTCCTGTAAAAAGGGTGATCGTCTCAGTAGCTCGTGTCCTTGGGAGTCATCAACTCCCACCTCTGAGGGACCCTCTGGGCCTGAACCATGTCCAGGGGACAAACAGCAGAGTGAGTCAAACATGCTCCCGGCTGAGCAGAAGGTGAAATAGTCCGCAGAGTAACTGAGGTACTGCTGCTGCTGCTGCTGCTGCTGCTGCTGCTAAGTCACTTCAGTCGTGTCTGACTCTGTGCAACCCCAGAGATGGCAGCCCACCAGGCTCCGCCATCCCTGGGATTCTCCAGGCAAGAACACTGGAGTGGGTTGCCATTTCCTTCTCCAATGCATGAAAGTGGAAAGTGAAAAGTGAAAGTGAAGTCGCTCAGTTGTGCCTGACTCTTAGCGACCCCATGGACTGCAGCCTACCAGGCTCCTCCATCCAGGGGATTTTCCAGTCAAGAGTACTGGAGTGGGGTGCCACTTGGTACTAATCAGAAACAAAATTAGCAATCATTTAAGTGCCAAGTGCCAATCATTTAAGCCTCCCTGGTGGCTCAGAGGTTAAAGCGTCTGCCTCTAATGCGGGAGACCTGGGTTCGATCCCTGGGTCAGGAAGTTCCCCTGGAGAAGGAAATGGCAACCCACTCCAGTATTCTTGCCTGGAGAATCCCATGGATGGAGGAGCCTGGTGGGCTACAGTCCATGGGGTCGCAAAGAGTCGGACACAACTGAACGATTTCACTTTCTCTTTCACTTTATGTGCCAAGTGGTCCTGAGCTCTCAGAGTCAAGACTGCTGGGGTCTAAGAATTCTGGCTGCATATCCAGTAGGTTTCTGTTCATTAATTCCATCCATGGAAATGTATAAAGTATAATGAAAACTCAGTGGAAAAAATTAGAAGAGTTGGAGCTTTTCATAGTTATCCTCAGGACACACCAATTCTAAAACAGAGGAAGAAAAGATGGATGAGGCCCCCTCCACTGCTTTGTTGTCCGCTTCATGAGTGTCCCTGCAGGAAACTCAACCTGGAAGGTAGAAGAGCTTCTGGGGGGGATAAAGGCTCTTGACGGAAGGAGGGCCGCGTCCCCTTCAGAGGGTCAGTCCACTCTATTACCTAAACCCTCTACTGAGCAGAATAGCTCTGAGACTGGGGACAGTCACTGTGATGCATTTTTGTGTGTCTTTCCCCAAAGAGATCCAGGTTTGAATTTCCTTGATCACTTTTGGTGCCCCTCCCAGAATGTCACTAGCTGGACACTCACTTTCTCTGGGAGGTGAAACTTTGGTCTCTGATATCCAGGCAGGAAAGACAGCCACTGGGTCTAAACAGCCCTATGTTGACTCCTGTTAACACCTCTGTGCTTTTGGAGTGCTGGTTTTTCGCTCTCTTCTGCTGGAGAGAAAAAGACTATAAGGCCATGAGTAACTGGTTCAAATATTCAGGAACCAAATAAATCTTGTCATCTGGATCTTGGGCTGAGGTGGGGAGAGTGGCTACTTCTATCTGGTGCATGATCTCAGGTACATGGACATCTTTATGAAAGACATGTTTATTTTCTGTGGTTAGTATTTATAACTTCCTCATGTTCAAAGAGTCGGACATGACTGAGTGACTAAGCAAGCACACAGCACATATAAGCTAGAGGATTATTCTCCTGGCGCCTGGCTGGGTTCACCTTTATATGACTCAGCAATCATGGCACTGTTCATGTGCTGGGGAAAGATGTACAAAGGGAGGGGTTTTAGGGGTGATGGGGACCCTTGGCACTAAGAACTGGGAAGGCAGTCCCCAGTGCAAGAGGAATGCTGATGCCAGCAGACACAGTTTAATTCTCAGTTTCTGATGCGTGTCTCGCTCAGGTTCCATGCCTTTACCCCGTGTGTTATGAACTGAGTTGTGTCCCTCCAAATTCATGGGTTGAGGTCCTACACCCCAGTGATGTGGAATGTGATTCTTTTGGAGATAGTGTTTGGAGCAGTACTGAAGTTAAAATTAGGTCATTAGAATGAGCCTTACTTCCATCTGACTAGAGTCCTTAGGAGAAGAGGCGATTAGGACATAAACACGTACAGAAGGAAGACCATGAGACGATGCAGGGAGAAGACGGCCATATACAGGCCACAAGGAGAGAGGCTTTAGAAGAAGCCACCATGCCTACACCTTGGTGTCAGACTCCTAGTCTCCAGAGCTGATCAAAAACACACTTTTGTTGTTTAAACCACCAGTCTGGGGTACTTTGTTATCATGGCCCTAGCAGACTACTATGCTATGCAGAATCTCACTTCTGCCCAGTCCCCCTCCCCCACCAACCCAGGCAACTGGTATCATGGTCTCTATCGGGGAGTAAGGTCACTGAGTTTGGTTTACCATATGCCACCTGATCTCAGAGTACTTACTACTTTAACATCTAAAAAAAATCATATCTGCTGTTCTACTCAGAAAAGCCAAAGTTAAAATATATTAGGTTTTATCTAGTTCAGGCATTTAAAAGTCAATTGCTGTGACTAGTAACAAGGACTGTCAAGAAATTAAGGGAAGAGTGGCTGACCCCAGAGTGGAGGCTCCAGAAACAGTTTTTTGTTTGTTTGTTTACATTTTACTTTTTTTTTTTTAATGGAACTATACTTGATTTACAGTATCAGCTTCAAGTATAGCACATAGTGATTCAATATTTTTATAACTTATGCTTCATTTAAAGTTGTTATAAAATAATGGGTGTACTTCCCAGTGCTGTACAATAAGTCCTTGTAGCTTATTTATTTATCTAAAATATTTATTTGTTTGTTTGGCTGTACCAGATCTTAGTTGCATGCCAGATCGTCATTTCGTCCTACAGGATCTTTCGTTGTGGTGCGTGGATTCTCTAGCTGTGGTGCAGGGGCTCAGTAGTTGCGGCACTGGGGCTTAGTTGCTCCACAGCAGGTGGGCTCTTAGTTCCCTGGCCAGGGATTGAACCTGCGTCCCCTGCATTGCTTACATAGTAGTATACATGTTGTGATCTTCTACCCCTATCACGCCCCTCCCTCTTTCCTCTCTCCACTGGTAGACACTAGTTTCTTCTCTATAACTGTGAATCTATTTCTGTTTTGTTATATTCATTTTTTTGTTTTATATTTAGATTCCACATGATAGTGATAGAATGCAGTATTTGTGTTTCTCTGACATATTTCCCTAAGCCTACCCTCTCTGTCCATCCATGTTGTTGCAAATGACAGAATTTCATTCTTTTTTATAGCTGAGTAATATTCTGTTGTGTATATATGCATCTTCTTTATCCATTTGATGGGCACTTAGCTTGCTTCCATATTTTGGTTATTATAAACAGTGTAGCTATGAACACTGGGGTGCATATATCTTTTTGAATTAGTGTTTCCCTTTTTTTTTTTTTTTTGGATATACTCAGCAGAGGAACTGCTGGATCATATGGAAAAAAAAAACAACTGCAAATAATAAATGTTGGTGAGGATGTGGAGAAAAGGGAGGCCTAGTACACTGTTGGTGGGAATGTAAACTGGTGCAGCCACTATGGAAAACAGAAACAGCTTTTGACGTTTCTTAAAGAGTCATTTACCCCCATTCCTAGGCCAGAGAAGAGCCTCAGTCTAGATCTGGGATATAATATAAGGAATTCTAGAGTTCTGAGGATGGCCCAGGTTTAGTTGACCCAGCAGGAACCAAGGTGTACTATCTCCCAGGGAAAGTCCAGACTGAGATGATAAAGCCTAGTGGATGGGCACAGAGGCTCAGTATAGGCACACACACACACACACACACACACACACACACACACACAATGGTGGAAGATTGAGACCTGTCTGAATGAAAGGATTTCCCAGGGGAGAAAAATTCTCTCTGGGGAAGGAGGGTTCATAAAAGCAGAATGATGGAGGAGGCTGGGCACTGCCCAGATAAGAGATAAAAGACCATATATAGTTCATTCTTGAATTTAAGGATACCTCCCTGACTAAACATGTGAAGAAAGACTCCTTGGAAGTCAAAAAGGGAGGAGGTGTCACCTCATAATATGTGATGCAACTGCCCATAGGCCTCTTCACTATAATCCATCTTGGCTAAGGGATGAGCAAGTACACATGGGAGGTTCCTGAGATATACCAAACACGGCCTCAGGATTAGGAAAACCAAAATGATTGGCCCAAGGAAACCTGGAAGAAATGCCCCATAAAAGTAATTGAAACTGCTACGAGGGTGCGACTCAGCCGCTCTCTTTCTCTGAGCCTGCCCATGTCTCTATCCAAACATACTATACTCTTTCTCCTCTTAACAAATACTTTCTGTGCACGTGCTCAGTTACTCAGCCATGTCCAGCTCTTTGCAACCCTGTGGACTGTAGCCTGCCAAGCTCCTCTGTCCATGGAATTCTCCAGACAAGAATACTGGAGTGGGTTGCCATGCCCTCCTCCGGTGGATCTTCCCAACCCAGGGATCAAACCTGTGTCTCATTATGTCTCTTGCATTGGCAGGCAGATTCTTTACCACTAGCACCACTTGGGAAGCCCAATAAATATTTTACTTATTTTACTAAAAAACAAAACAAAACAATAACAACCAAGGACTATAAGAATCAGAGGAAAACAAAACCCTCAGCTTTATTTTACTGCCCCAAACAGAGGTGTTGCACTGAGCTAGCAGAGCCAGCAATCAAAGAGGCCCTGTCACCTGTCATATCCGCCTGTCCTTCCCAAGGTGCAAGCCAGGACAGCCCACCCTTCTGCATAGCTCATTCCCACATCATCTACACTTTCCAATAAGCTCCTGCTATATTAGATTGCTTCTTGGAAGAGCCAAATATTAAAAATCACTGGTCAGTCAGTTCTTTATTTTGTTATTCACCAAACTGATTTTTTTTAAAGCTCAGAACCAATAAAGCTGTGACGGCGAAGAACAGATATAGATTTCTCGTTCGCACACACTCATATATAATAATAATAATAAAACTTTATTAAACAAGAGACATGTTGTTTCAGGGAATTTTTCTTTTCCTTTCTCTGGTGCCCCAAGGCTAAAATATACAATCTTATTAACTTCCTGAAAGAAATACTCCATTCTCTTGGTGAAAACGCTGAGCATTCATCTTCTTGGACCTGGAAAATGAGACAGGCCGTTGGCATGAAGTAGGTAGGCCACAGTTCCATCCAGGGAAATCTAGGCCCCTGAGTCTGATTAGGAGAGGCCCAAGGAATCTGCATGGAGTCTACCAAACCTTCCAGAATAGATCCTCCTGGGTGTCTCAGGCCAGGAAGCAAAGGACAGAGGACCTGAGAGCACGTTGCAACAGCAGGGCATGCCACATCTGAGGGGACTGATTGCTGCTAACTGCTAGTACTCAGTCATGTCCAACTCTCTGCAACCCCATGGACTGTAGCCCACCGGGCTCCGCTGTCCATGGGATTTTTCTAGGCAAGAATATTGGAGTGGGTTGCCATTTCCTTCTCCAGGGGATCTTTCCAACCCAGGGATCGAACCCTGGCCTCTTGCATCTGCTGCACTGGCTGGTGGACTCTTTACTACTAGCACCTTCAGGCTCCTGGTCAACCATTCAGGGGACTGAGGCTCAAACGGGCTGCTGGTTACCTAGTCACACAGAATAACTGATGGAGCAGGTAACAGAAGCCTGGCCTCCTGTTCCAAGCTCCTTCCTCCTTTGTTTCTCATTCCACAGTCCTGGGATGATCTCTAAGCATCTTCAATTCCTCGATCGCCTATGAAGTGGCTTTACACTCCTCTGGAGGATCAAAGCCTTGTCTTCCCCTCCCGTTTCTGCCCACAGCAAAAGCAGGCGCCATGCCACAGACACAAGCTGGGGGTTCCGTCAGTATCAGATAAAATCTGTTGAGGAATAAACGACCTCTGCCAGGTGGTGAAGAAGACCAGGACTCAGCAATGACTTGTTCATGGCATTCCACCTGAGCATGGATGATGTTCACTCCAGGGAGCACTGAGCTGCAGTGAGAATCCCCAAGTGGCCTGAAGCTGGGAGCTGCAGCCCTGTTTTCCCAGGCCAGAGCCTATCGTGGAGGAGAAGACAAGGAAGCAGGCTGCCATCGAGGGTGTCTAGAACAGAGAATTATTGATTCCTCAGGTAAGACTGCCTTTGGACAGCCAGGGGATTACAATTAGTTTGGGAGGAAAGAGGAAGGGATCTAGGACTAACTGAGGGGATGATGACCACTGAGAGACAACCTGAGGATCTCAGGCAGGGCCTGGATGCCGAGGCAGAGCAGTCCTCCCACCTGTGATGCTTAGCTCCGCCTGACTCTGCACACCAGCATCAGGATTTGAGGTGGTGTTCACGAGTGCGTGGCGGTCATAGGCTGGATTGCACCTCTCTGAATGTCATACACTGTAGCTTGAACCTGTATTTGGAGATAAGTCCTTTCAAGAGGTAATTAAGGTTAAATGAGGTCATAAGGATGGGGCTCTAATCTGATTGGACTAGTGTCCTTATGAGAAAGGATAGTGACACCAGCGTTCTCTCTCCACACATGTACCCAGAGAAGAGGGCATGTGCAGACACAAGACATTCTAAGAAAGCCAAGGAGACGAGCATCACACGGAAGCTGCTGGCACTTGATGTTGGGCTTTTAGCCTCCAGAACCGTAAGAAAATAAATTTCTGTCGTTCGGGGCTCCCAGTCTGTGATGTTTTGTTATGACAGTCTGAGCAGAGGAATACAGAGCTGGAAGTCTCAAACCAGGGAAGAGCAGAAAGAGTCTGGGCATTACCCAAGCAAAGGGGCTTGGATTCTTGTTGCCAGCTCCATAGGGGCATGTAGCCTCTATCTGTGAGTCTCAGCAGAAGGGCACAGCCCTGGGCTCTTCACACACTGATATTCTGTGCTTTATCCTGTTCTGAGGTCCTGAATACAGGACATTTTCCTGTCATTAGCTAGGGTCTTTCCAGGAAGGTGGTAAAAGGACCGCTGACGGCCTTTGTAGCCATGGGACTCTACCTGTATAAGAACGCACACAGTGATTCATCATTGAATGTGTTTTCGTGGGATTTTTAAACTGCAAGATTAGAAATCTTTTACTTCCAGAGAGAGGAGCAAAAATGGGCTAATTATAAATGAGTATTTACCTGCCTCAGATTATATATTCCAGATACTGTTCAGTGAAACCAAATCAGGTGACGGTCAATATACACAATGTTCAGCAGAAATTGTCAAGATATTTTCACTGCAGAGGAGAGAGTTCTAATATGTACAACAGCTGCAAAGCATCAGACAAATTCCCTCGTCCACCCTCCTGCCCACCATTAGCAGAGTTAATTTCCAGGGATCCTCCCAACGTTTCTCTGACTACCACTCAGGCCGTATCAGCAGCCAAGTTCTGGATCCCGGGTCCAGCTTCCACCCTCAGCCCCTCTGCCTGCTGCCTTTTCCTTTAGATCCCATTTAAGATCAAGCACCAAATGTTGTCCAAGCAATTACTGTGCACTCAGCTCCACGCTTTGCTGAACGGTGAGATAGCGACTGCAATGACCTCTGCGGTCACTTCCAACTTGAGAGACAGGGTGGAAGGATGTTCTTCCTCAAAACTCTGAGGTCTTGCTCCCTCCAGGAAGCCTCCCTGATTTCAGACAATGGAAGTGTTCACTAAGCCCTATTAATTCCCTTTCCTCCTGCATATAAAGATAGACTATATTTTCCTAACTCCCCTTTGTGGCAATGTGGTCCATGTGACAATGAAACGTGGGTGGGAGTGATGTATGTCATTTCCAAACTTGGCTTCTAACGCCTTCACTTTTTGCCTGTCTGCCAGTGGGAGAGGGAGAAAGCAGTGTAAGATGCCAAGGTCCTGGGAGATGGTGGAATCTGCTCTATCTGAAAAGCCTGGATCCCTTAGTGAGTACGTGGAGCAGAGCCCCCTCTTCCCCCTACTGCATTAGACAGTGAGAAGAGTAAGAAATAAACCTGTATTGTGGTGAAGTCACTGAGAACTGGAAGTTTTTGTTACAACAATTGCCTGTCTAGACTAGTACACTGACTCTCAAAGTTGAAACTAATAGTCATTGGATCTCTAATTGAACATGGCCTCAGATAGGAGCTTGTGAACATGTGTAGACAATTTTCTAATACAGTAGAGTTATGCATGCAAAACGTGGCCTGTCTGACTCCAGAGAGTATGCTCCCAATCTGTTTCTTCTTGAACATTCTCTGGCTGGGCTGCAGTGTAAACCATCAGGTGCTATGCAAGAGTATAAGAGAAAACCTAACTCGTGCTATTCCTAAGCTCGAGAAAAATTATCAAACGTGCATACAGCCATTTTCATTGCCTTGTGTAAATCGTGTCCCTACTTATTTCACCAGCATGTTCCCGTCTCATCCTCTATCTTCCCTGAAGAAACAAAAGCAGCCTTGAGGCTGGATCTTGGATCATCTCCTGGGTAACCATTGGACTGAAGGCAGCAAACTCAAAGAGAGGAGGCTTTTAGAGATGGCCTCTGTGGCACTTTGCAAACCCTTCTGGGATGCCCAGAGCTCAGCTGAGATGCAGAAATCTGTGATGACAGACTAGGTCTGCAGCCCACAGGCACATGGCAGAGAGGCCAGTAGGGTCTAAGGCTGGGGGCCCAGGACTCCTGAGATGCACTTCTTCTATTTAATTGGGACATTCACAGATAGAGAAATTTGTAGATTCTCAATTATTCCTTTGCTCAGCTGCCTCCCTAGTCTGGACCTTGGCATCACTTGCTTTGGTATAAATCATATTCTATCAGCGTAACTGCAGGGCTTTGGGGATCATTTTGGAATACGACAATGTTAATGCACTGGGTTTTGTTCCAAGCAGTGAGCCACCTCCTGGGATTTGGGGATCTCTCTTTTAAATCCAGATAGCACTAATGAGCTAGTAAGGGCTGCTGACCCCCTTGACTCAGCCTCTCACTCCTGGGGCTGCTCTGAGCATTGGAACTAGCCACATCAGCTCTGTACTGCAGCCGGCCATAGGCCGGACACAGCCAAGGCTTTCCATGCAACTGGTTCCATCCGGAGGCATGCAAACTGCAATTTCTTCTTTCTTTCTTTTTCAAATTACCAACTGCACCTTAAAGTCCTTTGCACATGTAGGCTCTGGGTAAACGTTTGTGGTTATTTTGATGTCATGTGCACTGGTGTCCTTTATCACAGGGTTTGGCCAAGAGCTTTCTCTAATCCTATCCCCAGGCAAAACATTATGCTGGGATGCCAAGGAAATGGTCCTTGAAAAATGAGGGAAATGAAGAAAGACACATAGCAACAGGCAGTTGAATATCATTTAACTTTTTAGCCAGGTCTGTCTCTCAGTGCCCCAGATTTACATTTACCCACTCAAGAAGGCCTGATACGAGACTTACTATGCATGAGGGGTGGTTCTAAGCGGTTTCTAAATGTTTACCTACTTAGCATTCTGTACTACTTTACCATTCTGTACTAGGCTTCCCTAGTGGCTCAGTGGTAAAGAATCCACCTGCAGGAAATGCAGGAGAGGCAGGTTCTATCCCTGGGTTGAGAAGATCCCCTGGAGAAGGAAATGACAACCCACTCCAGTATTCTCACCTGGGAAATCCCATGGACAGAGGAGGCTGGTGGGCTACAGTCCATGGGGTTGCAAAAAGTTGGATATGACCAGCTGACTGAGCACACGCTCTGTTTTTTATAACTATTTTACAATAAAAAACGTAGGACAACAGAGAGGTTAGGGAACTTGTCCAAAGTCACACAGCTAGTAAGTGGTGACACCAGGATTTGAAGTTGCAAAGTCTGGTTCCAGGGACCACATACTTAATCACTGTGCTGTTACTCCTGTGCCCAAAACTAGCCTCAGATGGTTTGTACTCTCTGGAATGTTGTTTTTACTCTTCTTCACCTTCTAAATCCTAGCTCACCTTTCAAGACTAACTGACAACCTGGTCCCCACAGGAAGCCTTTCTGAATATTCTGCAGCATACTCCAATAATTCAGTGTCTCAGAGCATGGCATTTGGAATTAAACTGTATACACCTGGTTCCAAACCCAGCCCTGCCACTTACTAGCTTTATCACCTTAAGTTAGTTACTTAACTTCCATAAGCTAAGTTTTCTTATCTGTAAAATGGAGATAAATATTGCACCTACCTCACAGGGCTGTAGAGATGATTAATTGAATTATGATATCCAAAATGCTTAGAAGAGTGCTTGACTTATGCTGTATGCTGTTTATACATTTTATTGTTATTATTGCTATTACTAGCATGACTTCAAATTCTCCTCTCCTATTGTTGTTGAGTCAGTTCTTCTTTCTTTGCCTAATCGTTATATCCTGCAAGATTGCAGGCTTATCTACTCCTCTTAAAGATTGGTTGTGTGTGTATATATATATATAATATATAAATAATATTATCAATATAAACACATTATTAATACTTATCAACTAGTAGTAATATGTATTTTAATTCCATGGCATTTCAATTAGTATACTGCAGATAATAAACATCCATTTAATGTGAACAATCAATTAATGACTTGAAGATACCTAGTATTACATCCATGACCACAAAGATTCAAAAATCTCTCTCCTACTGAATTGCTTATAAATATGTCACAGGTCTTCATTGATTTCGGAATGGTGCATCTCAGGGGAAATTGAGTGTCATTGTTTAAAGAAAATCATCTCCTAAATAAATGAACAGTTGCACTCATTAACTGGGGTGATTCAGTTAAAATAGGCCACAGACTTTGTGGGATTTAAATATCAATAGTCCATAGAGAAGCATCAGCCTCCAAGAATGTGTGGCTCTTGATGTGATCTTCTTAACCTTTGCTTCCTAGTCTGGTCTTCAGAGAGGCAACCACTTATTTACAATGAAGACTCTGCAGATACACCATGCCAGGTAATGGAGAGACAATTTGAAGACCGATGTCTTATTATCACTTGAGGGACCCAGCAAAGAACCACTTACAAAACCTTCTCTATTATTTGACTATTTAGGTCCTCAGGTTCATTGACTTCAGAATATCTTTAAGGAATCCTCCTCAAGTCAGTGAATCTCCCTGACTTACAAGGAGACAGGAGGCTGCTTCCTGCAGTGGACTGAGGTGGACTGCGGTGGACTAGGTCTCTGCAAGGCAGATGCATGCTGCTCCCACTGAAAATAGGGACCAGAATTCAACTCCAAGCGTGTGGCCAGCTCAGCACAAGGAGATGGACTCAATTTAAAGGGGCAGGGTCTTTTGCAAGTCTTCCTGTGGGCTATTATTGTTTTTGGGGGTTAGCCTTTGGAAAGGAGGCAGGGGAAGGGTGATGGACGATGGAACCTACTTTTCTTAGAAAGAACAGAACCGCATAAACCTGCTCTGCTTTCCCAGAGCACTCTGTCTGGAGCACTGGCTCCCCGCCCATCTCTGTGATCCTCAGTAGGGCTCCAAAGAGCCATGATAAGGAAGATGAATCACCAGGAAGCAGGTGTGAGGTTAACACTTCAACCCCCTACCCTCCATTCCTCACTTCTCAAAGTATTTCCTACCTGCTTTCACATAGAATCCTGGATAGCTTGAGGGTTTTTTTCTTTCTTCCATTTCAGGGGCAGGTTTGGGATAAGCTGGTATATCATCTCATACTCTCCTGGCCACCCTGAATAAGCTATCCATGGAAAACATCCTACTAATTGCTTAGCTTTTCTATTTATTTTTGTATGGCTGTGCTGGGTCTTTGTTGCTGTGTGGGCTTTCTCCAGTTGTGGTGAGCAGGGGCTACTCTTTGTTTTGATGTGCAGGCTTCTCATTGTGGTGGGTGGGTTCTCTTGTTGCAGATCACAGGCTCTAAGTGAGCAGGCTTAATAATTGTGGCACACAGGCTTAGTTACCCCGCGGGCATGTGGAATCTTCCTAGACCAGGGATCTAACCCATGTCTGCCTGCATTGGCACATGGATTCTTAACCACCTTACTATCAGGGAATACCCATGTTTAGCCTTTTTTTTCGCCTTCTGGCTTGGGAGGTATGTAGGAAAGAAGATGAAAGGATAAGGTCAGGAAAGAGGAAGTGGCAAGTGTCCTGGTAGAAAAGCAGTGGCCACCCTGTGCTGGTTGTCCTGGGGTTGCTGTGTGTACTTCTGAGTGGTTTTCCCAGTGCTTCTAAAATCACGTTCTCCGTAACTTGTTTAGCGCACGCATAGTATTGTGAGCCATTGTTGGGAGTATCCTTTTCCATGTTACACCTCAGCACCTTCTCCATAACATTACGCCTTTCTTCACACATTTTATTTGATTAAATGTTTCAAGCA
Source organism: Budorcas taxicolor (assembly GCF_023091745.1). NCBI lineage: Eukaryota > Metazoa > Chordata > Mammalia > Artiodactyla > Bovidae > Budorcas > Budorcas taxicolor. The sequence goes on from NC_068920.1 coordinate 135,481,291, forward strand.
CAGTGTAAATCACCATCTCTAATCATCTCTCCATTTGTTTCCCTTGTCTCCATGTCAACCAGCAGACATGGTTCTCATCTGTTCACACTCAGATGATGGGGGTTCAACTGGACACTGTCTCTCTTCTCCTTGTTGTTGTTTAGTGGATAAGTCGTGTCTGACTCTTTGTGACCCCATGGACTATAGCCCATCAGGCTTCTGTGTCCATGGGATGTCCCAGGCAAGAATACTGGAGTATTGCCATTTCCTTCTCCACACTGCTCCTTCAGTTTGGTTCAGTTCAGTCGCTCAGTCATGTCCAACTCTTTGTGACCCCATGAATCACAGCACGCCAGGCCTCCCTGTTCGTTACCAACTCCCGGAGTTCACTCAATCTCATGTCCATTGAGTCGGTGATGCCATCCAGCCATCTCATCCTCTGTCATCACCTTCTCCTCCTGCCCCCAATCCCTCCCTGGATCAGGGTCTATTCCAATGAGTCAACTCTTCGCCTGAGGTGGCCAAAGTATTGGAGTTTCAGCTTCAACATCAGTCCTTCCAAAGAACACCCAGGACTGATCTCCTTTAGGATGGACTGTTTGGATCTCCTTGCAGTCCAAGGGACTCTCAAGAGTCTTCTCCAACACCACAGTTCAAAAACATCAATTCTTCGGCACTCAGCTTTCTTCACAGTCCAACTCTCACATCCATATGTGACCACAGGAAAAACCATAGCCTTGACTAGACAGACCTTTGTGGCAAAGTAATGTCTCTGCTTTTCAATATACTATCTAGGGTGGTCATAACTTTCCTTCCAAGGAGTAAGCATCTTTTAATTTCATGGCTGCAGTCACCACCTGCAGTGATTTTCAAGCCCCAAAAGATGAAGTCTGACACTGTTTCCACTGTTTGCCCATCTATTTCCCATGAAGTGATGGGACCAGATGCCATGATCTTTGTTTTCTGAATGTTGAGCTTTAAGCCAACATTTTCACTCTCCTCTTCCACTTTCATCAAGAGGCTTTTTAGTTCCTCTTCACTTCCTGCCATAAGGGTGGTGTCATCTGCATATCTGAGGTTATTGATATTTCTCCCGGCAATCTTGATTCCAGTTTGTGCTTCTTCCAGCCCAGCATTTCTCATGATGTACTCTGCATATAAGTTAAAGAAGCAGGGTGACAATATACAGCCTTGACATACTCCTTTTCCTATTTGGAACCAGTCTGTTGTTCCATGTCCAGTTCTAACTGTTGCTTCCTGGCCTGCATACAGATTTCTCAAGAGGCAGATCAAGTGGTCTGGTGTTCCCATCTCTTTCAGAATTTTCCACATTTTATTGTGATCCACACAGTCCAAGGCTTTGGCATAGTCAATAAAGCAGAAATAGATGTTTTTCTGGAACTCTCTTGCTTTTTCGATGATCCAGCGGATGTTGGCAATTTGATCTCTGGCTCCTCTGCCTTTTCTAAAACCAGCTTGAACATCTGGAGGTTCACAGTTCATGTATTGCTGAAGCCTGGCTTGGAGAGTTTTGAGCATTACTTTACTAGAGGGTGAGGTGAGTGCAATTGTGTGGTAGTTTGAGCATTTGTTGGCATTGCCTTTCTTTGGGATTGGAATGAAAATGGACCTTTTCCAGTCCTGTGGCCACTGCTGAGTTTTCCAAATTTGCTGGCATATTGAGTGCAGCACTTTCACAGCATCATCTTTTAGGATTTGAAATAGCTCAACTGGAATTCCATCACCTCCACTAGCTTTGTTCGTAGTGATGCTTTCTAAGGCCCACTTGACTTCACATTCCAAGATGTCTGGCTCTAGGTGAGTGATCACACCATCATGATTATCTGGGTCATGAAGCTCTTTTTTGTACAGTTCTTCTGTGTATTCTTGCCACCTCTTCTTAATATCTTCTGCTTCTGTTAGGTCCATACCATTTCTGTCCTTTTTTGAGTCCATCTTTGCATGAAATGTTCCCTTGCTATTGTACAGGAGACAGGGATCAAGACCATCCCCATGGAAAAGAAATGCAAAAAAGCAAAATGGCTGTCTGAGGAGGCTTTACAAATAGCTGTGAAAAGAAGAGAAGCGAAAAGCAAAGGAAAAAAGAAAAGATATAAGCATCTGAATACAGAGTTCCAAAGAATAGCAAGGAGAGATAAGAAAGCCTTCCTCAGTGATCAATGCAAAGAAATAGAGGAAAACAACAGAATGGGAAAGATTAGAGATCTCTGCTCCTTGGACACCAGTTATTCCATGCTCCACAAGAGGTTTATTTTCTTAAGTCATATGTCTTGATTCGGAAAATTCAAGGGTCCCCCATTGTCCACTAAAAGTTCAGCTTAGCCTGGCTTTTAAGGCTGTCTAGAATCTGGCTCTAATTTTTTTCTTTTCTGGGAGTCCCTAATATATACTTAATTTTTATCATTCCCCAATTTATACCACACTTGTGGCTCTTTGCATTACTACGTAATAATGCTCTGTTCCTGGGATGCCCAATAACCTCTTCCTTGCCTGTCAGCCATTCAGTTCATTTGGCAAAGAAAGAGTGCATCTTTCTCCTTCAAGGCCTGCTCTCTTCAAGGACCTGGCTTGTTTTAACCTCTTCATATCTGTTAGCTGCTGCTGTGTTTTCAGAAATATGAGTGCCTTCTGCCTATATTACTGGACCATTAACTTGATACCTTATAAAGTATAACATCAGTTTTGTGAGCCCCATCCAGATTTTCACCCTCTTATATCAATTTTTATGGACATAGGGCCCATTTATATCATCCATAAATATTTAAAAAATAACTGGTCTAAATTTCACCTTTGGGTACTAGATGGTTGGGATACAGTCCTATGCAAAAGAAAAATAATGTGCCTTTTATTGTCTATATAACTGTGGGGGACATACCTTAAGGTACCAACTCCTGCTGGAATCTTTCTTTCCCTATAGTGACCCTAAGTGGAAGAAAGGCCCACCCCTCATTGTCAGAAGGACAAATCACCCTGCTCCCCCTCACCTTTGCAAACACTGTTTCATACATTTGGAATTCCCTGCTTTTCCTTTTCTCTTGATGTACTCTTTCCCAGCCTTTAATATTAATATCAAATATTATCACCCTGGGAAGCTCTGGTGGCTCAGGAGTAAAGAATCCACCTGCCAATGCAGGAAACATGGGTTCGGTCCCTGGGTCAGGAAGATTCCCTTGAGAAGGAAATGGCAACCCACTCCGGTATTCTTGCCTGGGAAATCCCATGGATAGAGGACCCTGGCAGGCTGTACTCCGTGGGGTTGCAAAGAGCTGGACATGACTTAGTGATGAAACAATAACAATCATCACTCTATTGACCCCTTGCCGGACCTCACCCATCCATTGTCACTCTATGCTGTTTAAAATGAGAACACAAGTGTAAAGGTTAGCACAATTGCCCAGTACATGTATAACCTTACTGTTGTGTGAATTTCCATCTTTCCACATCTGTGGCCCTGTGGCTTGTCTGGAGGCGGCCTTCCATGCTGCTTTCTCATTGTCAGGGACAGGTGCAAGCTCTGAGCATCTCTCCCTAGCTCTTCCTCCCAGGTGGAGGTATTCTGGCTTTCTCCATTCCTTTGTGTGAGAACCACATTGCCAAGCCAAAGATGGGTGCTTACTCTTTGGTCACCCAGGATAATATATGGCCTTAATGAGATTTTGGCCAGTGCCTGTGTCTCCCATGCCTGACACACATGTGTATAGCCTTTATTCCTCTGAATAACTCATTTTTATCAAACCCCCCCTCCCCCGATATCTCCTGGAATTCTTCAGTTCTTCAATGTGAGAGGCATAATCTCTCCCACAACATTTGACTCATACTGATTATCACTACAGGAGAAATGAGGAAACAGATAATAAATATGGAGATATTACGTGCCACGCTGTGCTTAGTTGCTCACTCATGTCCGATTCTTTATGACCCCATGGGCTATAGCCCGCCAAGCTCCTCTGTCTATGCGGATTCTCCAGGAAAGATTACTGGAGTGGGTTGTCATTCCCTCCTCCGGGGATCTTCCTAACCCAGGGGGATGGAACCCAGGTCTCCTGTACTGCAGGCGGTTTCTTTACCATCTGAGCCACCAGCAAAGCCCAGCCAGGTCTGCCATTCCGTTCTTTGGCTTCTTAGTATGGTACCTGGCTGAGGGAGGCAGTGTAGCACATTGCTTGCTTTGAATCCCAGCTCAGCCTCCTGATAACTGAGGAGGGATTTCCGTAGCCTGTGTGACCTTTGTGCTCTCTTGGTTTTACCATGTGCAAATAGGGGACACTGAGTCTGCTTCTCAGGGTGGTTGTGAGCATCCCACTGGAGGACTGAGATATGCGTGCTCTTAGCCCAGGGCCTGCAGTGTCATTACGGCTCAGCTCAGCTCATTCATTACATTTAATGTCATGGCTGCTGGTCTTGCAAGAGTTATTAGCAACCGTCGTAGGTACTGGAGCTGGTATAAATTTTTCTTCACAGGAGTGGTACTCCCTGAAATTCTGCTCCTTCCTTAACCATTTTTGAAGGGCAAGAACAATCTGCCTGGAGCTTTATTTGCCTTCTCAGCAAGACTTAATGAGCCAATTCCAGAAAACTCAAGTCAAGGAGAGGGGAAGCAAAGGGAAAACCAGTCTAATGAAAGGATAAATACAAGTTGGTTTCCTTAAGAAGGCCTCTAGAAGGATCTCAGATACTCATAGTTGAAGTCAAATAAACCATAGGGGAACAGCAATACAATTTCTTTATTTGACTGAAAATTATTTGGGCAAGATAAACATTGCTAAGGATTGATATTTTTATCAATCTGAGTGTTTGGGTTCTCTACCTAGGGGCATGATTCCTGACTCCTGTCACCCTCCTTAAAGGCAGAGCAAGAGCCCAGACCTCCCCAGATATCCAAGATGAAATGATAAATTCCTTTTGAGTGAATAAATAAATGAGTGAGTGAATGCAGGCATGCATACATGAAATAAGAAAGATGAGGCCCCTATGGCAGCCGGAACTGTAGATACAGTAATCCCAAATCCAAACCTCCAGCATTTCCTAGGAAGGACAATATATATGTAAATAGAGCCATCACATTGAGAATGTCAGGCCTCAGAGGGTTCATCTGGCACTTACAAAGGCCACTTCACATTTCTCCATGAAATTCCAAAACTTGACAGCTTTCTTAACACAGTGATGGTGAGGAATAAAAACTTCAAAAATGATGCTATTTGGAAAGTAAACTGTTTACTGTTCCGAGGGATAATTCTGAACTTAACTACTTGGCAGCCATCAAAATGTAACCCAAGGACACAGCAGTGATTTAAAATGTAAATAGATCTTTGGGCATGCAGATAAGGGACCAGCCAACTCCACCCAAGCCTAGCTCAGTAGAACCTTAGCCCTTGCAGGGACAGGAAGGGGGTTCATGAGCTCATCTGGGTACTGCTTGGACTGAATCTTTTTGGTATTGTCTGTGGCTCAGATGGTAAAAAATCCGCCTGCAATGCGGGAGACTTGGGTTCGATTTCTGGGTTGGGAAGATCCCCTGGAGAAGGGAAAGGCTACCCACTCCAGTATTCTGGCCTGGAGAATTCCATGGACTGTATAGTCCATGGAGTCACAAAGAGTTGGACAAGAATGAGCCCATTTCACTTTCATCTTTTTTTAATTGGATGATAATTGCTTTACAATGTTGTGTTGGTTTCTGCCATACAATGATGTGAATCAGCTATACGTGTGTGTATGTATACACACACACACACACACACACACACACACACCTGACCTTTTGAGCTCCTTCCCACCCCTCCCCCATTCCACCCCTCCAGGCTGAGTGCCCTTTGCTATAGAGCAGCTTTCCACTAGCTATCTGCTTTGCACATGATAGTGTATATATGTCAGCGCTACTGTCTCATTTCTTCCCATCCTTTCTTTCCCCTGCTGTGTCCACAAGTCCATTCCCCATATCTGTGTCTCTACTCCTGCCTGTTTTACAGAGTAAAGAAAGTCAAAGAGGAAAAAGATGTATATCAATGCATATATATGGAATATAGAAAAATGGGAAAATGGCACTAATGGGCTGGTCTTTACCTAAATTTGCAGGTTGAGACTCCACCTCCACTCCTGTCTCCCAGGGATATAAAGGAAGCACTACAAATGAAAACCCTGGTACATTTTTATGAAGGAAGTGTGCACTAAGTGAAGTCTCAGTTAATAAGCAAATCAGATGTTCTTTAAGAAGTAATGCGTGACTTCCAGGAGTAAAAGGTTGTGTGTGAACCACACTGTCCTTTGTGCCCACTGTGTGTCCTCATCTTGAGTATCAACTACATCTAGGTCTTGAAATGTGCATGTGTGCCCCCATGAACACACTGACACTCTAGAGTGCTATGCCTTCAAAGCATATTCGGTTCAATAAACCTGGCATATTGCTGTTTAATTTCATAAGATGGAGACCACTAGTCAAGAATCTTTGCTATACAGTGGTCAACACAATCCTCACAGGCCTATTAGCCCCTTCTTAGCTGTGGGCATCTGGTGCCCCAGGGCCTGGCAGTGTGAACTGGGGTTGGTGCCAGGGCCTGTGGAGCCAGTGCTGTTCGCAGTTTCCAAGATATAAGCTGGCAGACGTTGCCTGGTGTGGGGGTAGGACTGGATGACCTCTAAATTCCCTTCTAATCTTAAGACCCTGCCACAGCCTTAGAAGCCATGACACTAATATTCTGCAATATTAAACTCTCATCCCTAGCCATAATTCTAAAGCCTATTTGTAGGTCTCTTCTACTTTTTTTTAGAAGACCAGTCCAAAATAGATGGTATACAGATAGAAATGTGATCCATCAGTTTTGTTCTTTTTCATTTAATTGCACCAGAGTATGAATGTAATTATGTGAAAGCACATGATCAGATATAAAGCTCTTCATACACAAAAAGTCATACATATTTCTTGACTTCAGCCAAAACACTCAGAGGCTCCAGGCAGGAATAAGCCAAGCCTCATTTTTAGAGGAATATTGAAGCCAATAAAGCAAACCAAGGAACCTGCCTATGGATTTAAAATCTGGGACACAATTCAGTTCAATTCAAGAAGTGTATATTGAGTATGTACTAAGTGTTGGGCATTGTGCCAGCTTTCTCTTTCATACAAAAGGGGCTTGTTTGCTTTTAGGGGTTGATATGACACAGATGGTTTTCGTAGAGGTGGTGAGAGGTAGATCAGAGCAAGAGCACAAATAAGCAGTTTTGCATTTAATAATCACAGTTATGAAAGCAACACAAAAGCTACCATTTACTGAGGGCTGATCATATGCCAGGGCTTATGCCACACCAAACATTATATGTGTATATGAATGTTTGTATATATATATATATAATTGCCAATCTTTACAACTTAACAAAGGTAGCTATTCTTTCTTCCTATTTTATGTATCAGAAAACCAAGTCACAGACAGGTGAAATCACTTGACCGAAGTCACTCAGCTCTTAAGGGCTGAGCCAGATTTTGAAAATATAATGGTCTGACTTCAAAGCCAGCAGGCAGTACATTGCACCTACATTAGTCTACATTTTACCACCTGCCATAATGGCCATTAGTACTAGGCAGAAGGGAGGAGTGAGGGGCCTGTGGCACTCGGTAAGAGTGCTCAGCCCCTCCCTGCAAGCCTCCCGACAACACCTAAGCTAGGCACCTCTAATTATTAGTTCTCTATGCAGGCCAGATGGGTGATCCAGACAAGAGGCATAGAAACAGCTTTTGAAGCTGGCTTTGAGCTATGTTCACTACTCCAAGTAGTCAATTTAGGTCAAGTATTTCCCAGCCACCTTCCTATAGCCTTCCTTTCTTCTAAGTCCATTTGACTACAGATGCCACCTATCTGACCTCCAGTCCATCAGCAGCTCTGACTGTGGCCCGTCTACCCTGCACCCTGGTTCCCAGTCAGAGGGCAAAGCTTGCCTGGAAGTGAGACTTTGAAATGGCACTTGGCTTGGTTCAGCTCTCTAGTCCTTCTCCTCTCGTTGGAACCGCCCAAGGGGAAGCTCATATGAAAACAGCAGGTTTCTCCCCATCAGTAAAGATACATCCTTGCCCCCTGTGATGGGCTTGGCTGGTCTGGCAGCCATAGGCAAGCTGTGTTTTATTTGTGAACATCCTTCTTGTTTCAGCAGATAATGGACTCTAGTTAGGAAACAACACAGTAAACACAACATAAACACTGAGATGTTCAGCTGGAATGAGTCTGCATATAAATAAGAGTGCTGGGAGCCAGGGAGGTAATAAGTCAGGAACACAATGGAGAACGGTTATTAAAAGAAGAGCTTGTAAAAATCTGCGACAAGGCTGAAAGCTGGGAGCATTTCTTGATTACAGAAGGACCAAAGGTGGCAGCCTATCTCATCTGTGCTCTCACTAACTGAGTTCCTGCACATCTTACTTAAAATCCTGCTATTACTCACTTTGTTCAATTATAAAGTTGTGATTTTATACACTTAAAAAAGTTCTAGGGCTGTTGTGAAGATGTATGCATGAAAGCATTATGAAAAAATTTACTATTGCTGTACAAATGGAAGGTTATATGATTCTTAATTTTGGAAAGTGGCTGAAATTACTGTTTTATACATCTAAGCCTTCTTACTGGTTTATTATCAAACAAAGCTATCTTTTGTAACAGAAATCTCCCAGGGACCTATGAGGCATAAGGAGAATCAAAGGTATTTTCTTCTGTGTTATAGTCAAAACAGAAAGATTCTTTTTGTCATTTTATATTAGTCAGCATATTGTTGGCTATGATGTAATAACAAAGAAACCCAGCAATCCCACTGGCTTCATAACAGTAGCAGAAAAGAGGAGGTTCATATCATTCTGAGGCAAGGCCTATTGTGTCTTGGGCTTTCCTCCTGTGTCTGTATTCCACACAGTGAGTTCTGAGTCCTGGGGGACTTCTGTGACTTCTTGCATTGCCATAGTAGGGGAAGAAAGGGCTGGATTCCATGATGAGATGTTTTTAATAGTGAGACCACCAAAAGGTTTATCACTTCTGCTCTTTTCCATTGTTCAGAACCCGTTTCATGGCCTTTATCCAATGGCAAGGGAGGCTGTGACCTGTGGAGGAGTCCATAGACGTCTTGGTGAGTCTGTGTCTGTCTCTCCTTTCATAAAGTTAGCAGCAGCTAATGAATACACAGGGGATCCTTGTAGTCAGGCAAGAGAGTAGACTGCTGCGATGCTGCTCCAGTGCCCTCTAAGCCTGTGGCCAGGATTATGGACTTGCATAGCTGGGGGCAGGACGAGATTCCCCAAGGACCTTACCAACCAGCTGTAGACCTGTGTGGGTCCACTGTGATTTTAATTCTAAAAAGTGATGTATCGGCTCCCTATTTATTCTGGGTAACACTTAAGTAATTTAACCATATTTCCAGGCTAATTGCTGCCATACTATCTCGGTAGCTCTGATAGAGTTGGGACAGCATTACCTTTTAGCCTTCTAATGCTGAGGCTAATAGCTTTGGTCAGGCATTTTGCTATTGATTAAAATAGCACTTTATTAAAATCCTTGGATCACTGTGTGAATAGAAAAACTTGTTAAATGCAATCATGTATATCTTATAACCTAACATCTGGCATTTTCAGAGTTTGAATTCATCATCAATTACTGACATTAGTTACTACCTTCATCCTTTCTCAATTTTAAAGTGATTCAGGGACTTCCCTGGTGATCCAGTGGCTTGGACTCTGCACTCCCAGTGCAAGGGGCCCGGGTTGGTTCCCTCATTAGGGAACTGGATCCTATATTGCTGCAACTATAGATTCCTTTACCTATCCTACCCATCGCAATGAAAATGAAACGACCTGGCACAGCCAAATAAATAAATATAAAAACTAGAGTAATTCAATGGTAACTTTTAGAGTTCCAGAAGATATCCCAGCATGGAGATTATTGAGATTTTTGTTGTTGTTGTTCAGTTGCTAAGTTGTGTCCAACTCTTCTCAATCCCAAGAACTGCAGCACATTAGGCTCCCCTGTCCTTTACTATCTCCTGGAGTGAGCACAGATTCATGTCCATTGAGTTGGTGATGCTTTCTAACATTTAAGTTAATTAAACAAGGAGATCATTAGACCAATATTGCTCTAAAGTCATGGTGATGTATGTAAGCAAACCCAAATCTAACCTTAGGTCAGCATGACTTCAAGGCTGCAAAAGTGAACCCGAAGGGCAACCAATTGCAAACATCCAGCTAGAATTTAAACTCAAGCCAATCAATGATTTCTCTACTTTGCTTCCGCCTTTACTTCATAAAAATCTATGCTTTAGCTGGAGAACTTCTGGTTTGGCATTACTTGACTGAAACCAACTTTTGCTCAAAAACATTTTAATATGCCTTGTTTTATACTTTAACAGATTCCAAGGTTATATTTTGTGACTTTGAGGCTTTAGTAGAATGGGAATCTATAGGAAGCAATTGTTACCTTAAAACAGCACTCTGTGTTTAACTTAATTTTAAGTATCTCTTCCAGATGGACAGCCAACTGTTTTCATCAGTGTTTGGAACTTCCCAGCAGTTAAATGCTGGTGTGTAAAGGTTACCTTTTCATTTTATCTTCAACAATGCAGTCTGTTCTTAGACTGAGTCCATCCTCTCTGTTTGTGAGCCTGATGATTTGAATTCACCAATCCTAAACTCCATCTGTTTGTTGCCTGAAAACAGTTGAACAGATTTCAATAAATTTAGAAATTGTAAATAAATAGTTGAATAAGCCTGAAAGATGGGTAAGATTTAAGCATTGAGGATAGTCAGCCATGACATTTATGACTTTGAGATGTCTCCTCATCCACACATCAGATAAGAATTTCCTACTTTCCCACACTCCAAGTGATGACATCATTTCCTTCCATGCTTTGCAGAATAAATTCAGACTACATTTTAACTGCCATATTTGTCCCCTCTGATTTCCCTAGGTTTCTGAAATTAGTCATCTCTACATTCCTTTTGCATTTCCATAAATTTTCCTATAGAAGAAACAAACGAGAAAAATGATAACACAATATATAAAAGATTTACATATTATCTTATTCCTAAGGAATTTGAATATATTCTAACTGTGGAAATTTTGGTGCCTTAAAGGCTATTGAAGCCCCAGGAATTCTGGGGAACACATGCTGATAAAAAATAAAAAGGAATATATGACAAAAACTTCATGTAACAAGAGCTACCTTTTTTTTTCCTAGCCATTATTTACTGAAAGTATATTTCAAGTCTTGCTAAGCATTTTCCATATGGTATTCTATTAATATTTACAAAGAATTTGTGAGTTATATTTTCTGTCCTCATTTAACAGATAAGAAAAGCAAGTCTGAAAAAGGTTAAGTACCTTGCCAAAATCACAAGGCTGGTAAGTAGAAAAGCTGGGTCTCAAACACAAGCCTCTCTATTCTCATCTTTTGATTTCTTCTGTTTGTTTTTTATTGAAGGGGTTGGGTGGTGCCAGTGAAAGAACTTCTTCAAGTTCTTTGTTGCTTCCAGAAAGTCTGTGTTGATTAGGTAAAAGAATATGCTCAAGCTTTTGTTTCATAGATGTCTTTGATATTTCGATTTCAGATGATTCTTTTAAAGGGATGGCTAGGGCACACATACTAACTTCGTTCTATACACACAGTACTCAGAGATGGATACACGCATCTGAACATGATTAGAATCCTTTTATCTCTGTATTTCTACCATGAAATAGAAATTTAAAACGCGTTTCAGGTCCTGTTTGTTTTTGTATTGTCAAACCTTCTAGACCTTTCACTGATTTACCTTCCTAAAAAATTAAATAAACTTTATTGATATGTAACTGACATACCTTTAAATGAACCCATTAGAACTGTACAGTTCATTGAGTTGGGTTAATATGCACACCCATGAAACCACAAAAACAGCTGTTGTTGTTCAGTTTCTCTGCTGTGTCTAACTCTCTGCAACCCCATGGACTGTAGCACACCAGGCTTCCCTGTCCATCACCAGCTCCTAGAGCTTGCTCAAGCTCATGTCCATCAAGTCGGTGATGCCATCCAACCATCTCATCCTCTGCTGTCCCCATCTCCTCTTGCCTTCAGTCTTTCCCAGCATCAGGGTCTTTTCCAATGAGTCAGTTCTTCACATCAGGTGTCCAAAGTATTGGAGTTTCAGCTTCAGCATCAGTCCTTCCAATGAATATTCAGGACTGATTTCCTTTACGATTGACTGGTTGGACCTCCATGCAGTCCAAGGGACTCAAGAATTTTATCCAACACCACAGTTCAAAAGCATCAGTTCTTCGGTGCTCAGCCTTCTTCATGGTCCAACTCTCACATCCATACATGACTAATGGAAAAACCATAGTCTGGACTATACATACCTTTGTCAGCAAAGCAATGTCTCTGCCTTTTATGTGCTGTCTAGGTTTGTCATAGCTTTTCTTCCAAGGAGCAAGTGTCTTTTCATTTTATGGCTGCAGTCACCATCTGCAGTGATTTTGGAGCCCCCTGAAATAATGTCTCTCACTATTTTCATTGTTTCCCCATCTATTTGCCATGAAGCATTGGGACCAGATGACATGATCTTCGTTTTTTTTTTAATTTTTATTTTTACTTTATTTTACTTTACAATACTATATTGGTTTTGCCATACATTGACATGAATCCACCACGGGTGTACATGCGTTCCCAAACATGAACCCTCCTCCCACCTCCCTCCCCATAACATCTCTCTGGGTCATCACCGTGCACCAGCCGCAAGCATGCTGTATCCTGCGTCAGACATAGACTGGCGATTCGATTCTTACATGATAGTATACATGTTACAATGCTATTCTCCCATGATTTTCATTTTTGAATGTTGAGTTTTAAGCCAGCTTTTTCACGCTCTTCTTTCACCTTCATCGAGAAGCTCTTTAGTTCTTCTTGGTTTCAGCCATAAGGGTGGTGTTATCTGCATATCTGAGGTTATTGATACTTCTCCAGGCAATCTTGATTCCAGCTTGTGCTTCATCCAACCCAGCATTTCACATGATGTACTCTGCATATAAGTTAAATAAACAGGGTAACAATATACAGATTTGACATACTCCTTTCCCAATCTGGAACAAAGATAGAAATTTCCATCATTCTGGAAAGTTCCTTCCAATCTGTATATAGTCCATCCCTATGATTGCATATTTAGCTCATGACAAGTCATCTTCTTTATGTGACTGTAGAGTAGATTTGCATGTTAAGAAATTTATATAATGGAATCATAATATACCCTTTGTGCTCCTCTTTTTTTCTTCTCAGAATAATATTTTTGAGACTCTACCTTTTAAAAATTGAAGTGTAGTTGATTTTCAATATTATATTAGTTTTAGGTGTGCAGCATAGTGATTCAATATTTTTGCATTTTATATGCCATTATAAGTTATTACAAGATAATGGCTATAATTCCCCATGCTATACAGTAAACTCTTGTTGCTTATCTATTATATACATGGTAGTTTGTATTATATCTTTTAATTCCATAATCCTAATTTATCCCTTCCCCTTTCTCTTGCCCCTTTGGTAATCACAGGTTTGTTGTCTATATCTTTGCCTGCTTCTATTTTGCATACATTCATTTGTATTTGTATTTTTTTTAGATTCCACATATAAGTGATAGCATACAGTATTTGTCTGTCCCTGTCTGATTTATTTCATTAAGCAGAATATTCTCTAGGTCCTTCTATGCTGCTATAATTGGCAGCATTCTATTCTTTTTATGGCTGAGTAACATTCCTATCTCTCTATCTAATATATATATATATATATATATATATATATATATATATATATATATATAAAATATCTTCTTTATCCATTCATCAAGACACACCTTTTTTGATGCATATATCCATCATACATGGTTCTTTCTATAGGAGGGTGGTATATATTGTATATACACAAACACAATTTATCTATTCTCCTGTTGGTAGATATTGAGGTAGATTTTCTTCTGGGGCTATTATGAATATTTTGAATATATATTTTTGTTATAGGTGCTTTTATTTCTCTGGAGTAAATATTTCAAAATAGGATTGCTGGTTAATATGATAAAGGTATGTCTAACTTATAGGAAACTTATCAACTATTTGCCAAAGGGCATATTCTTACCAGCATCTCTCATACACTCCTGTGTGGAGCTCCAGTTTCTCACTAATCTGACCAACTTTTAGTATTGCCAGTTTTTTAAAATATTGGCCATCCCAGTGTGTGCAATCATTTTTATTTGCATTTCCTGATGATATTTATTGAAGCATATTTTCAGGAGCTTATATAACTTTTTTGATGTTTCATTTTAAATATTTTATCCATTTGGAAAACTGGACTGTGTCTTAGCACGTGTGCTAAGGCTTCCCTGGTGGCTCAGATGGTAAAAAACACTGCCTGCGATGCAGGAGACCCAAGTTTGATCCCTGGGTCAGGAAGATCCCCTGGAGAAGGGAGTGGCAATCCACTCCAGTATTCTTGCCTGGAGAATTCCATGGACAGAGGAGCCTGGCGGGCTGTAGTCCATAGGCTCACAGTGAGTCGGACACGACTGGGTGACTAGCTTTCACTTTCACTTTTCCTGTGTGCTAAGTTGCTTCAGCCATGTCCGACTGAGTCTTCATGGTCTGTAATCCACCAGGCTCCTCTGTCCAAGGGATTCTCCAAGCAAGAATACTGGAGTGGGTTTCCTTGACCCCCTCTAGGGTTGTGTCTTCATGTTGTTGAGTTGTAGGAGTTACAGTGTACATTCTACATGCAAGTCATTTTTCAGATGTATGTATTGCAAATATATTATTGTAGACTATCATCCTGACAGGCTACAGTCCATGGGGCCACAAAGAGCTGGACATGACTGAGTGAGCCCACATGCAGTGATGGGTACCGCAATGTATGTCTGTCGTCTGCTATTTTGCTTCTCTCCAGTACTGAACAGGGTGCTTCTGACCATATCACATGCCTGTAATGCCTCCAAACCGTTCGAAGGGCTTTCATATCCATTGTCTTAATATGCCTCCAAATCAATCTGTGAGTGGTGCAGGGCAGGTCATTTTAACCTTGACAGATCTTGTGAGGTCAAACACAGATCAAGAGAAAGAAAACAGAAGGATACAGTTTTGTTGTTCCCACAGTTCCCCGGGGAAAATGCAGCATGCCATGCTGGGCCACTAGGGGAAGCATCAGGGTTGATAATGAAGCAAAGGGAACACCGTGGGTAAGCACCTTCATTGGGGTTTCCACAGGAAGGAAAGAGCAAGGCAGGGCCAACAGACTCAGAATTGGCTAACTTGGATAATCTTAGTAGACTCTGTGCCATAAGGGCTGTCAAGAATTCTGTGACTTGGCCCTAGGATGATTAAGATGGGTTTATAGCGGCCTGAAGTATGAGGATTTGATGAGGTAGTTGGCAGCGTAGACTTACTTGGCTACTCAAGAAGGGAAACTGGCTGGCCTCTAGTCAGGTGCTCAAAATTGGGTCAAGAAAGTGCTTAAAAGCTAATTTACAGAGGTATTATTTATCGTCCCCATTTTACTTTAGGAAACTGGGTCACATTAGGGTTAGATCATTTACCCAAGCTCATCTAATTATTTCCTAGAGGGCCCCTAGAGTTAGAACACAAAAATCTGATTTGCTGATGGATATGCTCCCAGTTCATTACCTTACATACAAGGGAGCTTTAATAAATTCTTCCATGAATCACACTACCCAGTCTGAAGCCTGAGTTCCCCACTCTGTGGCCTCATTTAGGTGTGTGGCCCTTCCTCTTGTCATACAAGACCATGATGTGTTGGTGTGCTAAAGAGGGCACTGGACTCAAGAAGTGCCTTCTTATTCCAGTTTTCAGTGAAAGTAGTCTTTCCATTTGCCTTCGTCACAGGGATTATAGACATGTAGTATGGCTTGAAGAGGAAGCAATAAGAAAAAGATAGCAGATATGAAGGTCAGGGGGGCAGCTTTCCAGAGAATGACAATAATTAGTGAATTAAGCTTTTCCCAAACTAGATTTCCCTAGCACAAGGGTTAGCCTAAAACTTCAATGCCATTGTTTCATAGACTGCATGCATAGAACCATCACATTTAATGATTCTCTGACAGACTCTGGAACTAAATGGCGTTTCTCCCAGCCCCATTTTCCAAGCAGTGCTGTTCAATGCAATCGTGCTGACTGCTGAATCCAGCTTTCTGGGAAACAGCAAATTACCAGGAGTTGGCATGCAGTGATATTTAGACCATATGAATACCAAGATCTATTTGCAAACGCTATAGAAAACCTAAATTGAGTTAATTTCAATTTCTTGAGTTGAAACACTGAATTAAAAAACAATTTAAATGTCTCCCTCTTTTAGAAAAAAAATCAATGCTTTAAAATTAATTTCATTTTTTAAATGTACTGTTAACTCAATAAAGCCTTTTGGGCTTTTTAAGCTAATTGTCTTTGAACTCATTTTAAATTCAAAGTCTTTATAATTTTGGTAATATTTTAAACGCTATCCTTGTTGTAGCAGTTCATGCTATAAACGTAGAAGGATACAGAAAAAAACTAATGAGGCCCTTGTGTAAGAATGATACACATTTTTTTTTCCAGAGAAAATTTATTTGTGAAAGAACAAACATATTACTAATTTAACAGGGGGCTATTCATTAATGATACACTTATTTTTTAACCTTCTGTATTACTTTAGTAGAACAGTAGGAGTTATCCCATTTTGTTTAATGAAATCATATGTGTGTATGTGTCTATAGGTATATATGTACAAAGTAAAAATTTCTAAATTCATAGAAAACAATCCAAAGACTCTACATTAGAATGTTATCTTTAGGGAATAGACAACATGAGTATTTTGCTGTAATTTTTGCACTTTTATTATCTTAACTTGATTATTGCTAGCAAGTTGTTGAAAGTTTTATAACTGACAGAACAAGCAATCTAAAATATATTTTAAGCTCCAAATCAAACAAGCTCTGAATATGGTCAGTTCATTTTGGTCACGTGGGAATAACATTTAAGACTCTTCTTAACAGTTTGGTCATATATTATGAGCAATTTTCCTTGCCATGTGTCTTCCACAGCAACAATATTTTAAATAGTTTTATAATATCCCACTTTATATAACCAGTCACTGTCAAGTTTCAGATTCATTGGGAATAATACAAACATGAGGTTGAAAAGTAAATGGATTCTCTTCTCACTTTCTGCTTCTCTAAATGAACACATTTTAAAAAAGTTTAATGGTACATTTTTCTAGACATTTTAGTGTTTACATACATATTCAAACGGTACAAGAGAGTATCCAATCAGTTCAGTTCAGTTCAGTTACTTAGTTGTGTCCAACTCTTTGCAACCCCATGGACTGCAGCACGCCAGGCTTCCCTGTCCTTTACCAGCTCCTGGAGCCTACTCAAACTTATGTCCATTGAGTCGGTGATGCCATCCAACCATCTCATCCTCTGTTGTCCCCTTCTCCTCCTACTTCCAATCTTTCCCAGCATCAAGGTCTTTTCCAATAAGTCAATTCTTCTCATCAAATGGACAAAGTATTGAAGTTTCAGATTCAGCATCAGTCCTTCCAATGAATTTTCAGGACTGGTTTCCTTTGGGATTGACTGGTTGGCTCTCCTTGCAGTCCAAGGGACTCTCAAGAGTCTCCTCTAACAAACACCACAGTTCAAAAGCATCAGTTCTTTGGTGCTCAGCCTTCTTTATAGTCCAACTCTCACATCCGTACATGACTATTGGAAAAACCATAGCTTTGACTAGACAGACCTTTGTTGGCAAAGTAATGTGTCTGCTTTTTAATATGCTGTCTAGTTTGGTCATAGCTTTTCTTCCAAGGAGCAAGCATCTTTTAATTTCATGGCTGCAGTCAACAACTACAGTGATTTTGGAGCCCCTCAAATTAAGGTCTCTCCCTGTTTCCATTGTTCCTCATCTATTTGCCGTGACGTGACGGGACTGGATGCCATGATCTTAATTTTCTGAATGTTGAGTTTAAAGCCAACTTTTCACTCTCCTCCTTCACTTTCATCAAGAGGCTCTTTAGTTCTTCTTCACTTTCTGCAAAGTATCCAATGGAATATCCAATGGAAATAAACAGTTCTTTCCCTGTCCCACACCTTCTTTTAACTCTTTCATTTTTTAATACTTCTCATAGTATTAATAATTTAGGTATGATTTATCAACTTAAAATACCATTTGTTGATTTGCTTAGTATATGATATATTTCTGTCACACAACTTCCTTTTCCCTTCAATCTTCAATGATCTTATTTTAGTTTTGTCTATTGGTTTATTTTCTTTTGAAACTATATTAAATATCTGTTTCTTTTTTAAAAAATTATTTATTTTAATTGGTGGCTAATTATGTTATAATATTGTGGTGGTTTTTTGCCATACATTGATATGAATCAGCCACGGTATACATGTGTCCGCCATCCCAAATCCCCCTCTCACCTCCCTCCCCATCGCATCCATCTGGGTTGTCCCAGTACACTGGCTTTGAGTGCCCTGTTTCATGCATTGAACCTGTACTGGCCATCTATTTCACATATGGTGATATACATGTTTCAATGCTGTTTTCTCAAATTATCCCACCCTTGCCTTCTCCCACAGAGTCCACAAGTGTGTTCTTTATATCTGTGTCTCTTTTGCTGTCTCACATATAGGGCTGTCATTACCATAAATATCTGCTTCTTGACCCATCTACATACAATTACATTGCTTTGCACCTTGAGGGCTAGGGGTGACCAAGGGTTAGGAACCTAGCTTCCATATGTTTTGCATGGCATTTGCACACATGGACCAGGATTCTCACTCATTCCATGACTCAACTCTTCCTTTTAGAGCAGCCATAGACCCTAGTGTCACTGAAAGCAGACTCTGCGTTCTAACTGGTAGAAAACCCACAGAAAAGGAAAAGCAGAAGAAACGTGTAGCCAGGGCTCCTGGATTGTCTCCTTCCACTGTCTTGAATTCATTTAGAACCTAGATTTGCATGTACAGGCACAAGGCCCATGGAGGCTTTAAGATGGTGAATAAAGAAAGTATTTATCCTTTTCTTTAGATGTGCTCAAGAGCAAGACAGAGGATGAGGTCAGAAGATCTGTCATCAGATGCACTTCAATATTTCCCCAATTAATAACTGTCTTCCAAAGGGTAAGGTCACCAAGCAAAGGGCTGGGACTTGCTGGAAGTAGTTTTTCAGAGAAGCATTATTTCAATGGCTTGATCTGTCAGCCTGGGATCATGCAGAGGTTGACAGATTTTATTCAGACAGAATGGTTTTCCTATACTCCTACTAGTTCTGGGCAGAAAGGCAGGAGGATTTGGGGAAACAGCAACTGTTGTGATGGAGAAGCTGCTGTCCTCTTCACCCTTACAGAAGTAATCCTCATATCTGCACAGCCCTTCTCGAATCATCCTCAAATCCATCCTCAGGTCGATGACACAGGAAGTTCACATTAGTCAGACCTAACCCACCTATTGCAGGAAGGGGGACCCCTTCCAGGACCCGAGAGTGGGTTCTCGTCTAACACTCAGAAATGAATTGTCTGAGGAGACACAGAAGCTGGCAAAACAAGAGATTTAATTGCAAAGGGCGCCTGAGCAGAGACCGGTAAGGTAAGGGAACCCAGGAGAACCACTCTGCCACGTGACTCACAGTCTCGGGTTTTATGATGATAAGATTAGTTTCCAGGTTGTCTTTGGCCAATCACTCTGACGCAGAGTCCTTCCTGGTGGCATACACATTGCTCAGCCAAGATGGATGCCAGCAAGAAGGATTCTGAGAGGTGGTTGGACATGTGGTGTCTTCTTTTTACCTTTCCCAAACTCTTCTGTTTGGTGGTGGCTTATTAGTTCCATGTTCCTTACCAGGACCTCCTGTCGTAAAACAACTCATGCAGGTGGGGTTACTATGGTGCCTGGCCAGGGCGGGCGGTTTCAGTCAGTGTGCTTCCCCTAACTCACCCACTCTTCAGCCAGTATAAGTGAGGCCTGCTTCACTTAACACTGCCTTTTTATCAGCAAGGCTTTCTCCCACCTTGTCTTTACCATATTCTTACTTCCACCTCCTTCTTATAAGACTGTATCTAGTTCTCACTTTTGGCTCCACTTCTGCTTTTCCGCAAAATCCTTGATTTTTGTGATTATATTTCCTCTCTCTAACAGTTGTTTTACCATCTAATTGCCTGTCTCTTCTTTTTTTGAAATGACTCATCTTTATCCAGTCTTTGTAAGGCATTCTACTTGGTATACATTAAAAAAAAAAAAAACCTCTCTTTTCATGTTTGTCTTCCATTGGTTTATGTGACGTTTAATTAAACTACATCATTACAAGAGCTTACATTCAGGCATGAATGGTTGGGACACAATCACAGCTGACGTGGCTGCACATCCCACTCGATTGTTGGAAGTGACAGTGTTAATATATATCAGAAATTAGCCAACTAGCAGAGAGCTTCAGCATGCTGTGTCATCAGTCAATATGATTCACCAAAGACATGGAGGGGATTTATTAAACAGTTGGTTAATGGAGAGCAGCTCAGAGAGCTTGCACTTCCATTAATTCTACAAAGATGAGTCATCAGAACTCTGCATCACAGAGGACACTGCTTGCATCCCGGGGACCTGAGTCTTAACTAGCCTGTGTGTGGCTAGCACCTCGGCAGATCCATTTTGGATGTGGGAGGCTGGCAGGTTGTGGGGATGGTTCAGACTACCCTAAAATTGTCTTCCAAATTTCAGAGTTCAATACCAGCATCACTAAACTGTGAACTGAGCATAGCTCCAATGATATCTGTTGTGGTGGGTTTACTAATGCTTCCTCTCCCCTATAAATGTCTGTATCCTAATCCTTAGAACTTGTGAGTATATTAGGTTACAAGGGGAAGTTAAGGTTGCAGATGAAATTAATGTTGCTCATCACTGTATCTTAAAAATAATAGGAAGATTATCCTGGTGGGCCTGATGCAACCAGAAGTGTCCTTAAAAGTGGGAGAGAGTGAGTTGAAAGGAGTTGTAAACCTGGAGAAGCTCAGAATAATTCAGTCAGAAGGATTCAACCTGCCATTGTCAACTCTGAGTATGGAAAGAACCATAAGTGAAGAACTGTGAGTATCCTCTAGAAGCTAGAAAAGGCAAGAAAAAGGAATTCTCCATATAAAGAAATGCAGTCCTGCCTACACCTTGATTTTAGCCTTGAGAGACATGCCTCAGACTTCTGACCTCCAAACTGTAAGATAATAAGTTTGTGTGGTTCTTTTCAAGTTTTTTTTTTTTTTTTTTTTTTGGATGTGGATCCTTTTTAAAGTCTTTATTGAATTTATTACAATATTGCCTCTGTTTTATATTTTGTTTTTTTGGCCATGAGGCATGTGTGATCTTCCTGACCAGGGACTGAACCCACACTCCCTGCATTGGAAGGTGAACTCTTTTTTTTTTTTTTTTTTACTTCTTTATTTTTTATTTTTATTTTTTTTAGTTTTTTATTTTTTTAATTTTAAAATCTTTAATTCTTACATGTGTTCCCAAACATGAACCCCCCTCCCACCTCCCTCCCCATAACATCTCTGTGGGTCATCCCCATGCACCAGGTGAACTCTTAACCACTGGATCACCAGCGAAGTCCCTGGTTTGCATTTTTTTTAAGCCACTACATTTGTCATTCTTTGTTATAGCAGCATAGGTGATTGGTACATCTGTCTTCTTACCTCTGTGACATCTTTCCCTTTCCTAATAAAGAAAATTACATTTACAGGATTTGTTTAATGTAAGCTCCATATTTTACAAACCTTCCTGCTCTCCACTATGTTTAAAAGCAGTTCGAAAGCTGCTACTTGTGACTAGAGGAATGTAAAATAAAGGGCCAAACCTCTTCGCAACAAAATGTTTGAAACGCTTTAACTATCCAAGGAGAACTTTGAAACAGCAGCTCTGTCATGGATGGAGGGAGAGCAGGGAGCATGAAGTGCTCTGTGACGTGCAACGATTGATGAGCCAGAGTCCTGGGTGAGCGAGTGTCAGGCCCCGTTTGGAGATGGGAGGGCCTCTAGGGCAGCTGGCATCCCCTGCTGTGCTCAGCTGGATTGGTCCCCAGAGTGACCTTGCAAACACCGGTCACTGCCAACTTTATCTTGGTCAGTGTTGTCTATCAGCACAGAACCTCTTCCATTTAGACAGTGAGGCCCCAGGAAGTCGCAAGAAAAAGCAACACCAAAAAGAACACAGGTTTCCCAGGTGGAGCTAATGGTAAAGAATCTGCCTGCCGATACAGGAGATCTGAGTTTGATCCTGGGTCTGGAAGATCCTCTGGAGTAGGAAATGTTAACCCATCCAGAATTTTTGCCTGGGAAATCCCATGGACAGAGGAACCTGGTAGGCTACAGTTCATGGGGTCACAAGGAGTCAGACACAATTGAAGACACACACATAAAGAGAACATGCACCGTTGAGTCACTGGGGCTCTATACAAACCAGCAGAGGAACCAGAAGGAGGGAGCAAAACATCTCATGGCAGGTGCAAGGCCTGCTGAGGACTGCAAAGAGGTGGAGCTATCCTCAACTCAAAACACAAGAGAGATGAGATATGTGTGCAGACTAGCAACTTACCAGTGGTGGGAATTCAGTCCTGAGTGAGCACCCTGGTGGTTAGTGTTTTGGAGTTAAAGGAGGGACTTTCACCCTTGGCTCAGGGGTGTGTGTGTGTGTGAGTATGTGTGTGTGTGTATGTATTTGTGTGTGTGTATGTTGGTGGCCCAATGTTAAGGAAGGAGATCAGCAGAAGAGGAAGATGTTCAGGGTTCTGGACAGGTGTCTGAGTGTCAGCACGTACACTTGCTCAATTGACCCCTGGTTGACCAAAAAGGAATAATGCAGAAGATTCTGTTATAAGGCTTATCCTGAGTGAGAAGCTTGGGCAAGCAGGCTCTCAGCAGTTTATAGCAGTTCTCTAATTTTGAGCTAAGAAAATATACTTGGTCTCATTAATAGAGATTCTCTGAGCTACATGAGAATAGGGATAATAAATAGCATTTCTGAAATATTAAGAATTTAGATATGAGACACAAGGGTGGCCAGAATTGATGTGTGGCTTGGGACAAGGTATTTCACCTGAGACTTGAATCTTCTTGTATAAAGTGGGGTAAAAGTGGACTCTGTATTCTCAGACTTAAGAATCAAGTGAGATAAACATAGAATACTTGGTAAACTTTTAAGCACTTTACTTGTTTCACTCTTGTTAATAGATTGACTGTAATTTGTACCAATTTATCAGAATTACCAAAGCTTTATAACAATTTTTCTGCCAAGGTATTTTATGGTTAAAGTATGGATCAATTTTTTATTGACCCTGCCATCTTTCTTAGTTGCCACCTCATACCTCTTCTTCTCTTGACAAAAATCCCATGTTTCCACTTTCTCTCCACCCCGTTCACTCATCTTTCCCCATCACACTGGTTTATACATCTTCATTGGTTTACTGAAATTACTTTGGCAAGGCCACTAATGATCTTCTAATTGTCAGATTCTATGATAGTAACAATAATAGTAATGGGAATAGCTAAGGTTTATTGAGCCTTCATTATGTCAGGCATGTTTCTAAGTGACTTATTTGTATTAACTCACTTAACTTTATCCTGTGATATAGGTAGTAGTATCCATCAAGTCGACACAGATGGAAACTGTATGGAAACTGCAGCAGAGAGAGGTGTCCCTTGCCTGGGTCAAGGTTTATAAGCAACAGAGACAAGACACAAGCCCAGGAACTCATACTCAAATGCACACTTGTAATCGTCAGGTTGAGCTACCTATGACATTTAGATGAGGCCTCTAGATATGGATATTATTTTCTTTTTATTATTTCTTTTTATGTATCTATTTATTTTTGATGTGGGGCCATTTTTAAAGTCTTTATTGTATTTGTTACAATATTGTTTCTTTTTTTATGTTTTGTTGCTTCGGCCAGGAGGCATGTAGGATCTTACCTCCCCGATCAGAAATCGAATCCACATCCCTGCATTGGAAGGCAAAGTCTTAACCGATGAACCATCAGGCAAGTCCCTGGATATTGCTTTCAGTGACAGTCCCTGGTTGCGGATGGGGGATTGAAAAGCCAAGTGACTGTGGGTTGTTAAAGCAGTGGAGTTGCAATAAAGTCTGAGAATGCTCCTGCTCTTGGTATTGAGAGGTTTGCCAATGAGCCAAGGTTGGCAGCCTTTCTGAGAGTCTTTGGTCTGGGGCTGTGACCAGGCAGGTATGGAAGGGATGGCTGAAGAGACTGTAATGGGAGCCAAGGAGATCCTAGCTGGGCATTTGGGTGAGTCACCAGGAGGAAGGAGGGGTCAGTTCCTCCAGATCTGGGGCACAGGCAGGGTTAGGAGGGAGGTTCTGGGGAAACCAGGGTGAATTTCAAAACCTCTTTGTGGCACTTTGGGAGCTTTAGGATCGGTGGTTTCCTGATACACATGTGTTCCTGTCTTCAGGCTTTGTGATGATGATAAATGCCTAATGTTCCTTGGTGGTCCTCATATCTTCAGAACTTGGCTTAACATGGCAAACTGGCTGTTCTAATAAATCAGATGGTATCCTCATACACCCTTGTTAACTTGCTCTCTGCCTCCCTAGGGGCACAGTGAAGCTGAAAAGAAAAAGCCGAGCACATTGCAGTCTGCCCATGTACATGTCTGCGTCCGACAGAGACGTGAGAGGAAAGGAGGGAAGAGAAAGTGACATTTTGAATGCGACTTTGAGGGAAAACCCTCAAAAATTAAATAGAGCTTTAATCAACTAGAATACAGATGTGTTAGCCTGCCTGTTCTGGGATACGTTATTTTTTCAGATACCCGTAAAGCAGTTCAGCCACTGATAAATTTGACAAGTCAAGACATGGTCCCTTCAGAAGCAATGTTGGATAATTTGCCAGTTATTTTATGACAGCCATTTAGTGACCATAAAATGTAAGTGAGAGTCAACAGTGTAAATATACCTCACATTCCCAATCAATGGTGTCACTAAGAGAGGACTCAGGGAGCACTCCAGAGTGACTTCATATACCATGTCTGCAAGTGTACACGTGTGTGTGTGTATGTGTGTGTGTGTGTGTGTGTGCATGTGGATATGAATGTGGGCTTGGATGAAGTCCACTTTGTATAAAAATATTTTATTTTGTCCACAGAATGAAAATAAATTTGATAAGACAATGCTCTCTATGGCTAGAAAAATGTCGGTCTTTGTCTCTAGAATAAAGCATCTTGAGTCTGGAAATCTAACAGCTACTCAAATAACAGTGTCTCAAATGGACACCAAACTGGACAATCTCTATTTTGGGAGACCAATTTCATCTGTGAATTTCCCACCTACTCCTGAAACTCATACCCCTGTTGGAAACATGACTGAGATATTCTCCTGGTCCTGTAGAAGCCCCCAGTCTCTGTTCCCTGGGCAGGGGATCAAATTACCTACCATGATCCCTTCTCACTCTCTGCTTCTTAATAATAGAACATTACCCTACTCTGAGTTTTAGCTGGGAGTATGTCCACATCTACAGAGACTGAGACTGATTACTCAGCTTCCCTATGGTCTAGCTGTGGCCTATGATTAAACTTTGATCAAGAAAGTGATGATGATAGAAGTGATGTAGGCAAACTTCCAAACTGAGTTTTATAATGAAACTCTGTCCTTTTCTCTCCTTCTTTCCCCCTCCCATCTGATTAGGAAGTGGCCATCAAAGCTGCTCCCTTGAACCCAGAAATGGAAGCTTCTGATTGAGGATGGCAGAGTCACTTCAACTCCCTGGACTGTTGAATGAGAGAGAAATGAAGTTCTCTTTTACTGAAACTTCTGGATTTTGGGTCTCTTTGTTATACCAGCTTTCCTACAACCTAACCAAAAGGCCAATTTGTGCCCTGCAATATTCTGGTTGACATCTCCCCACAAAGCCTCGATCTACTCCCTGAAGACTAGACAGAGCTGCATGTCTGTTTAAACTATGACTCCTTGGAAAGTTAAGAAATGGAATTCATTGCAGTAGGTGGGAGAACACACCATCAACAAGTTCACCCTTAAATGTTTTGTTATTGTTGCTGATTGTGTAACTTTTGATTTTGATATAATTTAAAAATTATACAAAACTTATAAAGAAGTCACAAGAGTAGTACAGGAACTTCTGCAAACCCCCTTTTCAGATTTACTGACTGCTGTGTCCATTTATTTTCTCATTCTCTTCTATGATGTGTGTGTCTATGAATATCATCTTTTTATCTGAATTATTTGAGAGTAAGGATACTATCTTTTATGATTTTGCACTTTTGGGAAAAACATAGCCCAGTTATTTACAGGATGTTCCTAAAATGGGATTTGATTCAGGTTATGTAATATATCTGAGCAGGAATGTCATAAAAGTGATGCTGTGCCTTCTTAGTGCCTTATATCAGGAGTCTAGTGATACCCATTTGTCGCTTGGATCATTGGATAAAGGTGTTATCCACCAGCGTTTTCCAATGCAAGGTTATACTTTTTCTCTATTAATCAGTAAATGTGTGGGCAGAGACTATGGGACCATGTCAGTATCCTATTACTCATCATGCTTTTTGCTACCAGTTTTAACATCTGTTGTTAAATTTTACACACTAGGAATTTTAGCACAGATTTACTTGAAGAAAGCATGTTGTCATAAGAAGATGCTTAGGACTATCTACCTTGGAAGAAAGAGATCTGGAGTCTAATTTCAGCCCTTCAAACCCACACCTTGATTCCCCCCCCCCACCCCCGGCCACTTTTTTTTTTTTTTTTTTAATAGATGATCTTATTCTTGGACTAAATGACTTTTTTCTGGTTTCTCTGAATCCAAGGATCTAGTGTTTATAGACAGGGGTACTGCTGGCATCTTCAGAAGGACAGTTTGTAAAGACGCAAAGTTCTCAGATGCTTTGTATGATCCTTAGCATCCCTGGCTCCAGAAGTTTTCTGCACTGGAAAGGTTTTAAGATATGGCTGTTCATTTTTTCACACCTCTCCTAACAAGAGGTGGGGCATATGTTACCTCCCCTTGAATTTGGATGTACCTGAGCCCAATTTGACCAATGCATGTGTGTATGTTAGTCACTCTTGGCAAGGAATTTCCAGGCAAGGATACTGGAATGAGTTGCCATTTCCTTCTCCAGGGGATCTTCCCAACACAGGGATCAAACCCGGGTCTCCTGCACTGCAGGCAGACTCTTTACCAACTGAGCTATTTGACCAATATAGTACAGGAAAAGTGATACTGTGTGACTTCTGAGGTGTGGTCCTAAAAGGCCATGTAGCTTCCCCCTTGTTTGCAGGAAATCTTCATCTTGGAGACTTGAGACAACATGTGACTTCCCCAAGGGGTGCTATGAGGTGAGACCCAATCAATTTATAGAGAAGCGGTATATTGTTGGTCAACAATCCCAGCCTTTGAGTCCTTTTGGCCCAGATACCAAACGTTTTGTGAATGAAGAAGTCGCCACGTGATTCCAGCCCACAGATATTTGAGTACTTTTCAGCTATTTAAATCTTCCTAGCAGAGATCCTCGATGTTGTGGAACACACACCGAAACTGTCCTCCTTCTGACTTGTTGACCCACACAATCTTCCAGCATAATAAAATGGTGGTTTTATGGCATTTCCACTTGGTGGGATTGTATCCAGTGATAATGGGAACATCCATACCTTTCCGTGTCCCACTGAGGGGCTGTAGCACCCGCAAGTGGGAGCCGCTGTGGATTCTGGCCAAATGCTTTTCACTTTATACTACAAAAATATATTTCTTCAACAAAATATATTTTAAGTCAAAATATTATGATACTTTTGATGATGGTGAGTGTTGTCTGTCTTTCCTCCGTCCTCTAGGGGAGCAAGGCCATGACTTCTATGGTTTTTTGGATATTGCCAGGAATCCTAAAACTTTAGCCTTGTTTACTCTCTAAATTTTATTAGGAACCATGGCATGTTTATGAGACACTGATGACTTCCAAACAGCAAGTACTTATAATAAGAAATATCAGTTGCACTGTGCTTTTGGAATAGCAGTGACCCTGAAAAGGTGGTGTTAAGATGAATTCTATGGAGGAAATTCTATTTATCTAGAGACCTGACTTATGCATTTGGAGGTGTATTCCAGAATCTTCTGTCACATTTTGACATTAAGGAGTGGATAAGTAAGGAGAGTGAGAGGTCTGAGTAATCCTTTCTAGACTTGACATAGAAATGTAGTTGCTGTGATATCTTATGGCTGCCAAACCTGAGAGGAAGGTGGAACCCTAAACATCCCTCATTCATTCATTTAACAAACCAGGGATTGTAGTATTAGGTTCCGGTAACAGAGCACAGAAGAAGGTAGACACAGTTCCTGCCCTCATGGAACATACCTTCAACCTAGTAGGATGGACAATGAGTGAGTAGTTTATGAGTTTGGTGATTAAAATAATAGTGTGCTTCTCACTGTCTGTGGTAAAGGATCTGTTTGTTCTATCTATGAGTCACCTATGTAGCATTTTTGGTTTCTCATCTGTCACAGATAGATATATCCTATTCACATGACTGAGTACAATTTGAGCCATTGTGATTTACCACCAAATCTGATAATACCCAGACTAGTTTGTATGCTGTTCAAAAAAGCTGAGTCCACAGGTTATTGGATGGAAATTGTGGAATGTCAAAGTGCTATCCAAGAATTGACATATTTGCTTTTCTTAAAAAAAAGTATTTATTTGGTTGCATTGGGCCTTAGTTGCGGCATATGGGGTCTAGTTACCTGATGCAGGATCAAACCCAGGCCACCTACATTGGGAGCTCAGAGTCTTAGCCACTGGGCCACCAGGGAAGTCGTGACATATTTGCTTTTAATGTCCCTGTTCCTCTCACTGCCGATTACTGACAAATAGTTCACCATCTAGCCCTGGACCACAGACCACACTTTGAGTAACACAACTATAGAGAAATAGTACAAGAGGATATCATGTTGTCAGTTGCTCTTCTTCACATATATCTCAAAAAAAAAAAACCAAAAACCCCAAAACCCAGAAAGTAGGAAGGAATCTTCTCAAAAAATGACTGTCTGATGTTCTATCTTCTAATTTTTAATTTTTTTAAATTTGTTTTTAATTGGAGTATAATTGCTTTCCAATGTTGTGTTAGTTTCTGCCATACAATGAAGTAAATCAGCTATATGTATACATGTATTCCCTCCATCTTGAGCTACCCTCTTTCACCTTTCCACCCCCATCTGACCCATCTATGTCATCACAGAGCACTGAGCTGAGCTCCCTGTGCTAAAACAGACACTTCCCACTAGCTGACTTTATACATGGTAGTATATATATATATATATATATATATATATCTCAATGCTGCTTTCTCAATTCATCCCACCCTCTCATCTTCTTATTTTTTAATTCCAGGTTGATATAAGAGCACTAAGGAGGTAAGACTGGGAGATATCACCTTACCGCTTTGAGTCTAGCTGCTTCCACAAGGACATACAGACTCCTTTCACATTGTTCCAGGATCATCCAGTTCAGGACCCTAAATGCAGACAGAGTTAACATGCAGTATTCCAAGCTCTTAGGTACCTAATACTGATATCCTGATTCTTTAAGGTTGAGTATCCGCCCAGGAGGGTACAAGGAACAAAGTGACTCAAAATAGCTTTACATTATTCCACTTATGAATTTCCCAGTGATAGCATCTGAATTTTACAGGTAAAGAAATGGTAGCATACTAAGTAAAGGACTCTCTTGGGTAAACAGATAAGAAAAGAAATATAAATTTTGAATATTTTTCCCAGGATTTGAAAAACTGGAAAACAAAATTAGTTTCAAGTTTTGCAGGAGGGTCACTTTTCATGACCTAGAATTTCTTAACAATTCCAATTATAAATATTTTTCTAATAAATAATTTCTCCTTAAAATTAAATATGGGCTTCCCAGGTGGCTCGGGTGGTAAAGAATCTACTGCAGTGCAGGAGACTGGGGTTCGATCCCTGGATCAGGAAGATCCCCTGGAGAAGGGAATGGCAACCTACTCCAGTATTCTTGCCTGGAGGATGCCATGGACAGAGGGTCCAGAAATGCAGTGGATTATGCAGCAGACAGGTGGAATATTGCCCTTACAACCAAACTTGCTTCATGCAAAATGAGAAAAAGAGTGTTTTGTGTCACACAGATTCTGTCTCCCAGCCTGGAATAAGAGGACTGGCCTTGGGAGTATTCAGGGGGGAAGGCCTCTGAGAAATATCACAAAGCCCCTCTATTTCTTGTGTCTAATCTGGCCAAGGACAGAATTTTGCAAAAGAGCAGGGAAATCAGCTCATCACTGATAACTTGCTAGCTGTGGAGTATATACAGTGAGGAACTGAGACTGGCAAATGAAGTCCTGCTGCTTGTGTCCAGATCTATTTATCAATAAATAAATAAATAAATAAAGTCCATCCCACCCCCCCCCCCCCAAAAAAAAATCTGAAGAGCAAACAACATCCAAAGCAAACAAGAAATTTAAAGGCCACTCCTCAGCATCATTTCTCCTGCTTTTCCTTCAAAATACCAGTGTTTATTTAATAGACCCAGAGCTCTGGGATGGAAACAAACAGATCAATCACCGGCATGTTCCGTGGTGCCCATCATCCCGACATCTGTTGATGGTATTTATCTGAGTCTGAAAGTCATCACACGGGCACAGGTGCAGCTGATGTGGCATGACACTGGTGCTACATAAAGGTCTAAGAGTGACAGCATGAAGGTAGAGGGGATTAGGCCTGAGCGCTCCAGGCTGCCAGCCCACCTCCCAGCTCTCCTGGTCCCCACTGCCTCACCCAGATTACCTTCTGGTCACAACCATCATGTCTCATCATTCCCTTCAATAGCAGTTGGTACCCTGCTTGCTGCCAGCTCTGCCTGCCACCAAGGCTGAGAAGCACATTTCATGGGAATGTCTTTCTCTGCTGGGATGAGAGTTTTTTATGACTCCCTAGCATGGATCTGGGGAGAAGGCAATGGCACCCCACTCCAGTACTCTCGCCTGGAAAATCCCATGGACGGAGGAGCCTGGTAGGCTGCAGTCATTGGGGTCACTAAGAGTCAGACATGACTGAGCGACTTCACTTTCAATTTTCACTTTTATGCATTGGAGAAGGAAATGGCAACCCATTCCAGAGTTCTTGCCTGGAGAATCCCAGGGATGGGGGAGCCTAGTGGGCTGCCATCTATGGGGTCACACAGAGTTGGACACGACTGAAGCGACTTAGCAGCAGCAGCAGCAGCAGCAGCATGGATCTGTGCTTATTTCTCAGAGAGCTACAGATCTCCACTGGTTAAGAGTCTAACAAAACTCTCAATTCAGCCAGAAACTTAAGGACACTGAAGGCAGTGTGAGTCCTCAGCATTTTAAATACTGGTTTATAAGTGAAGGAGGATAACTACCTACCAACTGGGAGCCAAATCAAAGCAAGTAATTTATGTAGCTTAAATAAACGAAATGCCACAAAGAGCTTGAGCTTGTCCATGTTGCTGGTGAGCTGGTTGTTTGAGCTGAAAGTCATTCCCTGGGAATTTGGGCAGGGTCACTGTGGAGAAATCCATTAACATTTTGGTGATGGGCACAGAGTTGCCATCTGCCCAGGGTCTCAGAATTGAAGCTCTCATAGGATCTTCAATCTGTCTACAAATTGTCTTTGGGGAGCCACTTGTGTGTTCTTAGGATATGAAGGTTTATAAAGAAAATTTAATAAATGTTTGCCACCCTCTGAGAACTCTGCTTCCGAGCACATGGCTGAAATCTGTCAAATGGACCATGATGGTTCAGTGGTAAAGAATCTGCCTGCCAATGCAGGAGACGAGAGTTTGGGAAGATCCCCTGGAGAAGAAAATGGCAACCCACTCCAGTATTCTTGCCTGGAGAATCCCATGGACAGAGGAGCCTGGCAGGCTACAGTCCATGGGATTGCAAAGAGTCGGACATGACTTAGCAACTAAACAACAACAACATGAGGTGCACAGAGCATGCATAGACTGGGGGCCATGACACCTTGATGCCAAGGATAAACACGGAGGACTTGGTGACCTACATGGGTAAGAATAAAGCATCTTAGGTCTGTTTAGGAAGGAGATCACAAGTGATCTAAGCTAAGCGGTAGTAGTATTACTGACCCTTCCAAGTACTAAACAAGGATCTTTCCTCCTGGTGCTATTCAGGCTGATAGAATGAAATGGAATTTGGTTCAGAAGCAAAAGTATTACCCTTTGACCAAAGACTAGAGTGGTGTGAGCCTAGGTTCAAGTACGAGGGCTCTCCAAGGGCGGGGCTGCTTTACAGGGTTCTGTCTGGGGAGGGGCAAAGTTCTCTGGGCTGGTGCAGCTCTGGAGAGTTGGCGGCAAGGCGACTGGGCAGTGCAGAATATCCCGGCACAGCTGGCACACAGCGGAATCATGGTGTAAAGAGAAGTGGTTCTGCACGTGGTCGGGTGCTGAGCCTAAGTGTCGGGAGCGGCCATTGGCCCTGGAAACTCTGATCCCAAGACTGCAGGATACAAGTCCTCTGCACGCGGCCTGCTGTGAGCAAGTAAAACTAGACTAGCACAATGGAAGAAGAAAAAAAAAATGGTTTGACTTTATTTTATTACCCAGATTCTATTCTGGTTTTCTGGAAATTGTTCGTGGGCTTTGCCAGTGATGGTGGGGATAGTAACACTGAAACTGCTCCCTGTCTTGGCATGAGTCATCTGACCAAGGAAGGACACACACCCCTGCCAAATCACAGAACTGCCGAATTATTGCAGCTCAGGCTGTGTGGATCAGTATATTGTTTTTCTCATCTAAAATGTGCACTGATTCGTCATCTCTAAGGGCTCACTAGCTAACTCAGTAGGTTTTGTGGTCATAGGAACTTATGACATTGTACAAGGTGGGCTCGGTGTACATGGGCAGTTGGAGTGGGGTATGCATGGGGGTTGGTGTCCTGTAGGGCCCTGAAGAGGGAACTGGAAACTTCATTTCTGCTGTTATGGTAAACGATGCTGTGTACAATGTCATAAAACTTGCCCAGTGCACACCTTTGGGGAAGACTTCTCTCAGGGATCAAAATTCTGATCACTTCTAAAGTAGCGTATCCATTTATTCACTGATTCTTGCATTATTTAATTCAGTAATTCAATAGATATTTATATGTGTAAACAGTCTGCCAACCCTTCTTTCTAGGATATGTATGGAGCCCTCCCTTTAAGTTCTTTTGGACAATTTACCTATCCTGTTTGTTCACTCATTTATTGATTCAATAACATTCCTGCCCTATGGAGCCTGCATTCTTATACAAGACCCTTTAGGAGAGAAGAACTAACGATTCTTTGCCCAGGGTCAGAGGTGTGGAGCTGGGGTGATTTGTGACTGCTTAGGACACAACCTAAGCTGTAAACTCTTCCCAGAGGCAGGTGGAGGTTTGCCCCCCAGGGTCTTCCAGAAGCGCGGCTGTCAGTGTTTGCTCTGGAGGAGGTATGTTAGGAGGAAGGGCAATAATTCATGACATTTAAAATCTTGTCTGTAGACGTTTTGTAGGTCGCAGCCAAATACGTGTGAAAGCACTGAGCAGAAGGAAGGGTCACTGTGTCTTTGAGTTAGTTTTGCCATTACCAACTACCCTTGTAATTTACCCTGTGTGGTCAACCCTGGCTAACTTCCCTTGTGTTTCCCTGTTACTCATTCTTCAAGCTTCAGCTCACGTGCCCCTCTTCCAGAATACTCCTTGATTATAGCAGACTATGTATGGCCTCTCTGAGCATCTCTGTCCATTAGTATCTGTCTGCACATTTCATGGCGGCCTGGAGGGCTTCGTAATTCATAGAAGGCATATGGTTTCTGCTAGACTCCTCCTTGGAGAGCATCAAGTGCAGTCCCTCCCTTCCTATTCTTCAATAGTGAACGCATTGTTTCAAAGGCACTGATGACTTCTTGATACTTAAATGGCTGGCCAGACATCTCTGGTTGGATCATACCCTGAGCTTCCCTTTAGGGCTTGCTATCCAGGTAAGAACTTAGCCCCAGCAGCAGTGAGGCCCATCTTCAGCTGTTTCCACTCTATGTGTAGTTCCTAGTGGTGCCCTGAGGACTGTCACTCCCTACCCTGTAGATTTTCCTGCTGGAACTTTGCATGTGCCAGTTTGCCTGCAGACATTACTGTGCTGTCACAATTGTGACTTGATGAGAGCAATTTTCCTAACTGAAACAATTCTGGTGATTTAGCTCCGGCTCCCTTCTGCCAGCCAGTACAGCTGGGATGGGCTGTGGTATCCACACACACGCAGACACACACGCAGACACACATACACACACACACAGCCCGAGGGTCTGGTTTCCTTGGCGCTCTAGGACCCACTGGAGCTCCCTCTGTGAGCCCTCCCTCCCTTCCTGAGTTAACAGCAGTGTCCCAGATACATGCATAACAGGTTTCCAATTTATTTCTTTTCAACAGCCCTTGGCAAACATTTCTTCCCCCTTTTTCTTTTTATTGCTTGCCTTTACTTTATCTGCTAAATCCCTGCTTGTGGGTCTCCAGCTGCCTTTATAGCACCTGCCCATGTTAATATCTCCTCATTGTTGCAGTTGCTGCCCTTGGGGTCTTAATGAGGAGCAGGTGGATATTATCAGGTCACTTTCAGGGAAGAGGCCGGGAAGGGAACCTATTACCAGCCAAGGCATTATAGAGGTTATCTCATTTAAAACCATCCTTGTGCAGTAAATATTATTTCCCTGCCTTTATAATGAGAAAATTTATCCCCAGGAAAGCCCCCAAATATCATTCTTTTGAAATTCCCTATAAGAGTCAATCTCTCTTCTGCTTAAGTTCTTTCAATGGAGTCCTAGGATCTGTTACAGAATAAAGATCCCATTCCTTAGCCCTGTATTCAGTATCCCTCGTGGCCTGGCCCTAATCTACATTTTCAGTCCCATTGCTCACCACTTTATAAATATTCAGTTATAATCAAATTGAAGTTTTACTTGGATGTACCCAACACTTTCCTACCTCTATACCTTTACTCCCATAATTCTCCTCTTTATAGTGCTGTCCTCAAACCATTTACCCCACATCTATATAATCTGCTTAATTTTTAAGAACTATCTCAAAAATCACAGACTCCCCACAAACTCACCTGACCGCCATCCATGGCACCTAACCTGGGCACCCCCTTGCCAAATCCTTTCACCATTGCCTTGTCTAAAGCTGTGGTCTCTTGTGATTTTATCATCTCACAATTTGTCCAGGGCAGTACCTTTCTCACAGTTTATGTTTTTAAAAAAAGAAAACAAGTTTTTAAAATAATGATTTGGGGGAAGTCACTCCATCGTCTTCAAACTACCATCTCCACCTGTGGTTAATGAAAGTGAAAGTGAAGTCGCTCAGTTGTGTCTGACTCTTTGTGACCCATGGACTGTAGCCCACCAGGCTCCTCCTCCATGGGATTTTCCAGACAAGGGTACTGGAGTTGGTTGCCGTTTCCTTCTCCAGGGATCTTCTCAACCCAGGGATTGAAACCAGTTCTCCTGCATTGTAGGCAGACACTTTACTGTCTGAGCTTAAAAACTAGTACTAATTAAGAGAATAATGACTAAACTTTTGAGACACAAAAATTGGTGCTAAATGGCAAGCTTTCTGAAGATTTTGCTTAATGAGGCTAATTCTTTTTATACTTCCCAAATGGTTTAATATTTGGTTAAATAAACATGAAAAATGAAAGTGTTAATCTCTTAATTGTGTCTGACTCTTTGAGATCCCAAGGACTGTGGCCTGCCAGGTGCTTCTGTCCATGGGATTCTCCAGGGAAGAATATTGGAGTGAGTTGCCATTTCCTTCTCCAGAGGATCTTCCAGACCCAGGGATGAACCCCAGATCTCCCACATTGCAGGCAGATTCTTTACCAGATGAGCCACTAGGGAAGCCTGTAAATAAACCTGGTTCTCCTTAATGTAAATTTAAAATTTCAAAATAGTTTCAAAATTTTTGCATCAGAATAGGACATATACAGATAAGGGTCAAAGTAGGCTACTTCCTTTATCTGCAATTGGTGGTTATACAAAAATGTACACATGAAATATGAAATATGCTTACCAAAAACTCAAGTGTTAACTTACCCCTCTTGACCTGAATTTAACTATTCATTTAGTCAATAAACATTTTTATGTACAGATATAGATCTTTCCTAATTTTCAGACATATACATTCATTATCAACTCAAAAACCACATGTGGATGACCCATAATCCCCTGGGACTCAAGATACCTAAAACTGAAATTATAATCCCATAATCCTGTGCAACCATGTAAAGCAACACCTGTCCGTCTGCTCAGTATGGACCAAATAGCAGTGCTCACACCATCTCCTTCATAAGTCTTGGTAATTATCCTCTACTTTACTTTCTGCTCTACTTCCTGGGGCTTCCCTGGTGGCTCAGATGGTAAAGAGTCTGCCTGCCATGCAGAAGACCCGGGTTCTAATCCCAGAGTCAGGAAGATCCCCTGGAGAAGGAAATGGCAGCCCACTCCAGTGTTCTTGCCTGGGAAATTCCATAAACACAGGAGCCTGGTGGGCCACAGTCCACCGGGTTGCAAAGAGTCGGACACGACTGAGCTACACTTTCACTTTACTGTTTCCCTCCATCCTGCTCAACCGATCAATTATTCAGTACTGTTGATTACACTGTGGAAATAGCTGTAATATATTGCTCCTTTTCTTTACCTCTAGTGTATGAGTGCAGTTTTTTGGATAAAACAAAAAAGTGGCCAATGTTTTTAACAATAAACTCAATGGATTAAGTGTATACAAATTCTGACAACATAGAAGTTCTTTGTAGATGTTTTCTCATCTAACACTAACAAGAATCCTTCTAAGGACAGCATTTCAAGCAAAATTTGTCTTAAATCAGGTGACTGAGTCTTAGAAACTGGAACTTCCTAAAATGTCACACTTCGTAAGTGGCAAAATGGTATTTAGATGGGTCTGAAAGTGAAAGCCGCCCAGTTGTGTCCGATTCTTTTTGACCCCATGAACTGTGGCCCCGCAGTTTCCTCCGTCCATGGGATTTTCCAGGACAGAATTCTAGAGTAAGTACTCATCCCATTCTCCAGGGGTTTTTTCCCAACCCAGGGATGAAACCCAGGCAGATTCCTTACCAGTTGAGCCAGCAAGGAAGCCTAAGAATACTGGAGTGGGTAGCCTATCCCTTCTCCAGCAGATCTTCCTGACCCAGAAATTGAACTGGGGTCTCCTGCATGGTAGGCGGATTCTCTACCAGCTGAGCTACCAGGGAAGCCCCTTAAACGGGTCTCTGTGACTCCAAAGTCTAATTTATTCTGTTAAACCACATTGCCTCTCAGTGAAGAAAGTGATAGCTTTGATTACGAACATTCATCAGTTTCTTTTGCAGATCTGTTGAGCATGCATTTGTGCTGGACTCTGTACTTATACTGATGATATAGGGAAGGATCCATTCCTAGAGGAACTTCCAGGGTCGTCAGAATTAGACCAGGCTCTGCTGCTGTAACAAGCACCTGGAACATCTCAGTCACTTCAAAAGCACACATTTTATTACTCACATGCCCCACTCACCTGCTGATGTTTGGCAGGGGCTCTGCTCTGAGTCATCCCCTTTCTCATCCCAGGACCCAGGATGATAGAGCAGCTACTTTCTGGAAATTTGGTGGCTACCTGGGCAGTAGGTTAATAGAGTCTGGTGAAGAAAGGGCTTTCTCTTAAAGCTTCTGACCACAAGTGTTGTCACCTGGGTAGAAATGTGTTCTTCATTGGCCAGAGAGTCACTGGGTCACGAACAGGAAAGTGGGAAGGCATAGGGGCAGGGTGTAGTAGTTGGGGGCATGTTGGGTAGTAGTGTAGTTTATCACATAATATGTGAAGTTTATCGTACACATACCACTGGGAAAGAACACTTTAGTCTCAGCTCCCTTCATCAGAAATGTCCCAAGAAAAGCTTGCTAATATGACTAATCATTGTTTAAGGCACTAATTGTGCTCTTTGGCACTTCCTGCTGCCCCGAGGTAGACAGACCTGGATAGTGCTTGCCCTTAGGAAAGAGTTAGTTCATGCCCCTCTGTATATGGACTTCTCAGATGGCTCAGTGGTGAGGGAGTCTGCCTGCCAATGCAGGAGACACAGGAGATTCCAGTTCAATCCCTGGGTTGGGAAAATCCCCTGGAGGAGGAGATGGCAACCCCTCTAGTATTCTTGTCTGGAGAATTCCATGGACAGAGGAGCATGGCAGGCTACAGTCCATAGGGTTTCAAAGAGTCAGAATCGACTAAGCACACGCACCTTGGTAAATATTCTGCAGTATTTGATAGAGTTGGCACTCCAAGAGGGCTCCTTTTGTTCCTGACTATTCCTTTTTCTCCTTGCTCTGGTCTGCCTTTTTCTATGTGGCCACTAAAATGGTGGTGAAAGGCCAATTCTAGACTTCATGCACAGTGGGAGGGAGGAATTAGGAGGCCCTATTTAGACCCTGAGCCAAATCCACTCCTCTCACCCAATTTTTAGGAGGGTTCAGTGCTGGTACAGTCTTGGAACTAAAAGCAGAATAGTAATGTGTATCCCATTTGGCTACTATTCCTTGAGACTAGATTCATCAGAATCTCATCAGGGAGAAGCATTGATTAGTAGGATTCAATTTTTTCTTTTTTGGATTCTTGCCTTAATATCATCAAATTTCCATCAGTATTCAAAAAACATGCCGATGGAAGCGCACACACACATTTTATGGGTCACCGAGGAAAACAAAATGATCAATATATTCTGCAGGTAGATAAATCAGGAAAAGATGAGTTCTCTAGGTCCTGAGCATGGGAGGAAGCAGTTGGGCAGAAGAAACAGCAAATACAGTCTGGAAGGAGAATAGCCTCCTAGGCAAATAACATATGAATACAACGTGAATACAGTGGATCCAGAGCAAAGGCTGTAGGTGGGATTTGACACAAACTATGGCTGATAAGGCCAGATTTTTAAAGACTGCTAGACAAAGAGAAACTTAAACCTATATTTTCCGTTTCAGAATTTCTTTTACTAGACACCTAGTCATTATTCAGGGAAGAATGAATATACATACATATGTATATTTATAGTTATATATAATATGTATAATTATTTTCTATATGTATGCATTAGATTATTATATCTCTACATGAATTCAATATAATAAATTGCTATTATTGTATCAATAGTAAAGATGGGAAAACTGAGGTGTAGAGATGCTAAGAGTTTGATGTACTATGTGTTAAAGATGACTTTAGCTATAAGTGAAAACATACTTGTTGAGAGATAATAGGAAATATATCTTTCTATCTATCATCTATCTATCTATATGCCCCAGGGTTTTAGCTGTAGCTTCACTCCCAGCTTATCCAGAGAGAGTGGAGGGGCTGCAAATGGAGTCATAATCGATCATGCCTGTGTGAGTAAGCCTATCAATTCAGTTCAGTTGCTCAGTTGTGTCTGACTCTTCGCGACCCCATAGACTGCTGCAGGCCAGGCTTCCCTGTCCATCAACAACTGCTGGAGCTTGCTCAAACTCATGTCCATCAAGTCGGTGATGCCATCCAACCATCTCATCCTCTGTCATCCCCCTCCCCTCCTACCTTCAGTCTTTCTCAGCATCAGGGTCTTTTCTAATGAGCCAGTTTTTTGCATCAGGTGGTCAAAGTATTGGAGCTTCAGCTTCAGCATCAGTCCTTCCAATGAATATTCAGGACTGATTTCCTTTAGGATGGACTGGTTTGATTACCTTTCAGTCCAAGGGACTCTCAAGAGTCTTAAACACCACAGTTCAAAAGCATCGATTCTTTGGCACTCAGCTCTCTTTATACTCCAAATCTCACATCCATACATGACTACTGGAAAAACCATAGCTTTGACTAGATGGACCTTTGTTGGAAAAGTAATGTCTCTGCTTTTTAATATGCTGTCTAGGTTTGTCATAACTTTTCTTTCAAGGAGGAAGAGTCTTTTAATTTCATGGCTATAGTGATTTTGGAGCCCAAGAAAATGAAGTCTCACTGTTTCCACTGTTTCCCCATCTATTTGCCATAAATTGATGGGACTGGATGCCATGATCTTAGTTTTTTGAATGCTGGGTTTTAAACCAGCTTTTTCACTCTTCTCTTACAGTTTCATCAAGAGGCTCTTTAGTTCCTCTTTGCTTTCTGCCACATAGTAGGGGTTTGGGAGAGCTCCTAAGTTGAAGTGTTTCTCTAAGTTCTTGGAGCTGTTCTCGCAAATTAATCAAACTGAAGGATGAGGTGGTTGGAACCTTCTATCTGTAGCCAGTTGGTCAGAAGCACAGGTGATAACCAGGGATTGAAACTGGTGTCTGAAATGGCAGTACTGGGGTAATAGGAACAGTCTTGCGGGGCTGAGTCCTTAGATTGTGGGATCTGAAACTATCTTTGGGTGAATAGTGTCAAAACTGAGCTGATACACTTGTATAAAAATGTTTTCAATGATAAGAAAGGAATGTTTACTATTTCTTGCAAGAAGATTTTCGTGGTAATTCCTTTGAGGGCTAATTTTGCAGCTCAGTAATATTATTAGAGCCCCAGACCCTTCCCACTCTTCCATTCTGGCTCTTATATTTTCTCCTCATGGCTATAAAATGACTGCCATGGTTCCAGACATCACATGAAAGCATGATGTTATCAGCTGACAGAGAGGGGAGCTTACTCTCTGCATGTCCTTATTAAGAAAGAAATTCTTTATAACTGGCTTTCTTTAGGAAATATCTCAATAACCCTTTTGGTGTGGTCATAAGAA
Source organism: Budorcas taxicolor (assembly GCF_023091745.1). NCBI lineage: Eukaryota > Metazoa > Chordata > Mammalia > Artiodactyla > Bovidae > Budorcas > Budorcas taxicolor. The sequence continues at coordinate 135,522,087 of NC_068920.1, forward strand.
CATGATCTATCTGAAGATGGCAAGAACAAGATCTATCTGAAAATAGAGAGACTATATTGCTCTGTTTATGATGTTAGATAAAATTTGGGCTTGGGGCAAGTAGAGAAATAAAATTATTAAAACAAGAAAAGACAGTGAGCTGAGCAATATTGCAAAGGGTGGCATTGAATCAAAAGTCTGGAAGGCTGAAGGAACTTTTTGAGAATGTAAAATTTTTAAATTTTCAGACTTTAAATCTTTGTATTCCTGTATCTGTATTCTCTCAATTTTCCTGATTCCTCTCTAAACACTGAAACATGTACAAATTCCACATGTTTGTTTGTGAGAGAAAGTTAAAAAAAAAAAAAAAAAAAGGACTGAATCCCCAACCTCAGTTGGCATAAAGCTCTGAATTTAGATTAATATTGGGAAGATTTGGGGTTCAGTCATCATAGGAGCTTAAAACCTAAGCCCTGAAAATTATCAGAAATCTTGAGGAAGACTTTGGAATTTCCATAGCATATAAGACAGAGTTTTAGGATAATTTTATTTAATTTTCAGAAGACAGGAAGTCCTCCAATGTGGGTCACAAGCAAAATGTTGCATTAAGTATTCCTAAATGTCAGTCTTTGCCCATATTTCTGATAATTCCCTATGTATAAATTCCCAGAAGAGCAATTACTGGTCAGAGGTTATGGACATATAGAAAGTCCTTGAAATGCATTGCCAAGCGCTGTGACAGGGCTCATTTCCTTGTACCTTTGCCAACACTGGAGAGTATTATGATGTTTCAAAAACCTTGTGTCTGAAGGTTTTTAAGTGCGCTGACCCTGAGAAAGCGTCCATGTCTTGTTCCGGAAATTTCTCCCTCCCTCCAGCCTCAGCTATCATCCATAATTCGAGTGTATTTGATTGTGTCTCCTATCCAGATGAAGCAGAAAGATGTGCTGGGAAGAGAAAGTAAGAGCCTCAGATGAACGAGGGATCTAGGCTGTTTAGTGTTTAAGAAATGGCAAGTGGCACAGTCTTAAAGGAAATAAGTCCTTTTCATGGGAAATTGAATTTCTGAGAAGGATCTGTAAGGCTGAAATATCTGATCCCTGAACTTGAGGTTAGGTGCTGTCTCTGGGGGATATTGCAATTTCCTCTTTATCCCTCAACCCCACCACCTCCACTGCTTGTCAGCACACAATACCACAGTTCTGTGCTACTTTCTGAGGCTACAAAGCTATTGCTTTGTCCTGAAAATGCAGATTGCATAATAAGATTTCATCAAAACTCTTTTTTTTCTGATTAACATTGAAGGAAGAACCCAGGGTAGGAAGAACTTGGGTGAAGCACCCATTTTGCACCGACCTGCACTCTCGCTTTTCAGACGGAATCAGCTTTTTGCCTTTGGCCACCTGGATTAAAGGCAGATCCTTTCACAGGAAACAGAATCCAGTACAGCACTGGAGGCTGGGCTGTATTTAGGCTCCAGGAGAAAAGCTCAATGAGTGATAAACTAAGAAAATAGGACTAATCAGATGGTGTTTTGTTTCTTTTCTAAATCTGCCATATGAGTGCTTTGTGCATCTAGGGGACAGAGCAGGGCATGAGAAATGCTGCCGGGCACCAGATAACTTGAGGTCCTCCCACAGCGAATTTCTTTGCTATGATGCACGAGTGTGTGCCCAGTTGCTCAGTCATGTCTGACTCTTTGCAACCCCACAGACTGTAGCCCACCAGGCTCCTCTGTCCATAGGATTCTCCAGGCAAGAATACTGGTGTGGGTTGCCATTTTCTCCTCCAGGGGATCTTCCCGACCCAGGATCAAACCTGCATCTTTTGTGTCTCCTGTATTGGCAGGCAGTTTCTTTACCTCTGAGCCACCTGGGAAGCCCAGGCAGTCTCAGATGTCTTCCAGAGGAAACACCAAGCACCAAAATACAGTTTGCCTAAATTCACTTCCTTTAAGTGATATGCTAGTGAGGTTTGGGAATCATTAAACTTAGGCTATGTCTCTTCAAATATAATGTCGGTACCATCATGTCATAATTTTCACTGCCATTTCAATTTCTATTCAGTTCAGTTTAGTTGCTCAGTTGTGTCCGACTCTTTACAACCCCATGGGTGCAGCACATCAGGCTTCCCTGTCAATCACCAACTCCCGGAGCTTCCTCAAACTCATGTCCATCAAGTTGGTGATGCCATCCAACCATCTCATCCTCTGTCATCCCTTTCTCCTCCTGCCTTCAATCTTTCCCAGCATCAGGGCTTTTCCCAATGAGTCAGTTCTTCACATCAGGGGGCCAAAATATTGGCGTTTCATCTTCAGCATCAGTCCTTCCAATGAATATTCAGGACTGATTTCCTTTAGGATTGATTGGTTGGATCTCCTTGCAGTCCAAGGGACTCTCAAGAGTCTTCTCCAACACCACAGTTCCAAAGCATCACTTCTTTGGTGCTCAGCCTTCTTTATAGTCCAACTCTCACACCCATACATGACTACTGGAAAAGCCATCGGTTTGATTAGACGGAACTTTGCCAGCAAGATAATGTCTCTGCTTTTTAATATGCTGTCTAGGTTTGTCATAGCTTTTCTTCCAAGGAGATTTCCAATTTCTGTTAGAATCATGGAAATCCAGAGTTGATTTACTCACAATCATCAGTTCTGTTTTCAGTTCACTCTTATGAAGTTGCCTGAGGGCAGGAATTAACCTTGATAATCCTAGTGTGCTTACCAGGCACTCAGCATATATTTACCAGATGAATAAGTGAATGCATGCAGAAATGAATATGTAATATCATCAGTATTCATGCGAGGTGCCTCTTTTGTTTCATTTAATTTTAGTTATTTTCCTTTTGAACTGCAATCCCCATTTCCTTTCTAGCCTAGGTACTCTCACCAGTGTATATAAAGGATGTCCTTTCAATTGAGAGGGCGATTAAATCTTTCTCTCTGTACAGTCTCCTGTTATTCTTTGCAAAACTGGTTGATGATTTCTAATTACTGCGGGATGTTTCGGGTTAGACTTACAGCACATTTTGCGTTTCTATTCTGTAGGTGTGGGCAACTAGGTTGGGTCCAGCTTCGTGCTGTCACAATAATGTGGATGTAGAAATCCTCACCGGAGAAGGCAATGGCACCCCATTCCAGTACTCTTGCCTGGAAAATCCCATGGACGGAGAAGCCTGGTAGGCTGCAGTCCATGGGGTCGCTGAGAGTCCGGCACGACTGAGCGACTTCACTTTCACTTTTCACTTTCATGCACTGGAGAAGGACATGGCAACCCACTCCAGTGTTCTTGCCTGGAGAATTCCAGGGACGGGGGAGCCTGCTGCTGTCTATGGGGTCTCACAGAGTTGGACACAACTGAAGCGACTTAGCAGCAGCAGCAGCAGCAGAAACCCTCACAAATGTCTCCTATGGGCCCAGGAGAGGGGCTTTTCTAATGAATGGGATGATTGGGAATCTCTATGTGTATGTTTAATTTCATTAAGTTTTACCAGATTCTTCCCAGAAAGGCCCCTGCAGTTACGACCACTTCTATTTCCAACATTAGTTTTGGCTACTTTCTAAATTTTGCTTATAAGATGGTGACAATAACGATTACTAATTCTGAGCATCTATTATTAGCCTTTTGGATTCCCTCTGAGGTACCTATTCTTATCCTTTATTTATATTGTATTGGGTTTCTCATCTTTTCTAGATGATTTACAGAAATGCTTCATATATCCAGGTAGTAATTCCTTATTAATATTTTCCAGGCTGTTCTTATTATTGCCTTCACACTGAGTGGCATTTGAGGCATAGGAATCTTTTTTGGTTTCATTTTTTTTCTCTCATGATTTATATATTTTGAATTTTGTTTAATAAAGTCTCTCTCACTATAAGGTAAATACCTGTCCGTATTTCCTCTGTTAATAGTATTGCCTTTCACAATATGTTTCTTTTTAATACATCTAAATTTTGTATATGACAGACACAAGATCACAAATCAGGGGTAGAAGGAACAGACCATTAATCAAGTTTTGAGACAAATTAGCTCATTTTTATATTTTAAGGAAATAAACTCTAAACAGATTGCAGAGCTAACTGTCTTCCTTTTGGTATACAGTCTGTCCTCTGTCTATATTTCATTTGTCTTTTTTTTTTTTTTTAAATAGCCCATGTTGACTTCAGGTGCCTTACTTCTCCCTGTGAGATTCCCTTTTATACCCTCTGGACCACCAGCTGTCTTGGCTGATTAGTTTCATCAGAATGGAGAAGCAAAACTTAGATCCTAAATTTTTCCTGTTGGTGATGTGGAAATGCTGGTGTTCATATTAATGCTCAAGCATTTTTTGTCCTTTTCCAGAGAGTTCCCCAATACTCCCTTCCAGTGTATCCCCCTCTGTGATAATGGGAATAGGGTGGTTGGGGAGATGTAAACAGTTGCATTCCTGCCCTTGGTTAAAGCAAGCCAGAAAATAATATGTTGGGGCCATATTGGAACTCAGAGTGGTATACCAGCTACCTCCCAACTGAACCCTGGTCTGCCCACTTCAGGCCACAGCCCAAACTTAACCATAACTGTTCTCTCTCCCCAGAAATTTCATACACATTTTGCTTAGCTTTTGATCACCTCTCTTAAATATGCAAGCTCCCTTTTTTTTTTCTTCTGGCATCTTCATAATTGGTTGGGGAGGGTGCCAACTCCTTGTACTTGTTGACCATGATATAGTGGACTGGAAGCATGTCAGAATTTTGTCACAGAGGGCATCTGGTATTGGAGATTTGTGCATGTCAAACATAATTGTGGAATGCTTTTTGAACTTTTACTGTATTAAATTGTTTTATTCATATTGAATTTGTCATCTTTTAAAAAAGCTCTCCCAATATTTAGTCTTATTTGTTGGACATGTTATTATAACAACAGTTTTTTTGAAAATCATAATGTGAAATTGAAAAGTAATTTTTGTGAAAGTCTATGTGCTCATAATCATTAATTTGATCTTCCAACATCTTTGCAAGAGCAGAGGGTCTGTGTATTATTTTACAAATGAAGAAACTAGGGTAAGATTGCCAGTCAGATAGTTAAAACCACAGTAGATATTGATGATACTTCCTGAGACACATCTGTGAAGATCTTTGTTAAAAGCCTTGTGCCTCAGTGACTGTATACCACAGGGTCTTCTAATTGGGTCCTAAGACCATCCTGGCTCTATTTCTCAAGCTGATGGAAGCTATACTCAACATTCAGCTTTCAGTAGAAAGGAGGAACCCACTGCCCATATCACTCCCGCTTAAGGTGCATGAAGGAAGAGTCTGGATATGGAAATCCTTAGGCATGGCTTCCAGCCCTGGTCACATGTCCACCTGAATGCGTGACTTTGGTCCAGTTTCTCATGCCTGGGCCACAGGTTTCCTAATATGAATGAGGAGGTTGACTTGACACATTTCCCCTTTCGCTCAGCTCTAAAGAGTTTGGAGTTTGTGATTGGGGTTGGAGGTTCAAGCAGACCCCATATTCCATCCTGAAGAACCGAATTTACTTCCCTTCCAGACCAGGAGGTCTCAGCATCAGTGGTTTGGAAGGGCCTTTAGAGACAATGTAGACAGATGCCGAGGCTGGGATTCCTTTTGCAATTACGTGAGTCTAGCCATGCATTAGTAGACATCTTTTCCAGCATGTTCCTAGATCTTCCATGGAAAAGAAGGACAAAGCCTGTTTGCTCCAAGTGTTCACTGTTGTCAGAGCTGGTCTGCCCAACTTCTCTTTTTTATTTATTGGGTGATAGTTGGTTTACAATGTTGTGTTAGTTTCTGCTGTACAATGAAGTGAGTTAGCTATATGTATGTGTGTATATATATATATGTCCCCTCCCTCATGGTCTCCCTCCTCCCCTGCACACCCCCATCCCATCCCTCTAGGTCATTGCAGAGCACCAAGCTGAGCTTCCTATGCTATACTGCAGCTTCCCACTAGCTAGTGTGTATATGTCAATCCTAATCTCCCGATTCATCCCACCCTCCGTTCCCCTCTCTGTGTCCGCACGTCCATTCTCTGTGTCTGCATTTCCATCCCTGACCTGCAGATAGGTTTATCTGTATCATTTTTTTTTAGGTTCTATACATGTGCTTTAATATATGAATTTTTTTTCTCTTTCTGACTGATTTCACTCTGTGTGTCAAACTCTAGATCTATCCACAGAACCCTCTTGCACTGTTAATGGGAATGTAAATTGATACAATCACTAAGAGAACAGTATAGAGGTTTCTTAAAAGCCTAAAAATAGAGCTACCATATGACCCAGAAATCCCACTACTAGGTATATACCGTGAGAAAACCATAATTCAAAAAGATACATGCACCCTAATGCTCACTGCAGCACTATTTACAACAGCCAGGACATGGAAGCAGCCTAGCTGTCCACGGACAGATGAATGAGTAAAGAAGTTGTGCCACATGTATACAATGGAACACTTGGTTATTGTTCAGTTGCTGAGTCATGTCTGACTCTTTGTGACTCCATGGGCAGCAGCACACCAGGCTCCTCTATCTTCCACTATCTTCTAGAGTTTGCTCAAATTTGTGTCCATTGAGTTGGTGATGCTATCCAGCGACCTCATCTTCTGCCCCCTCTCTCTCCTTTTGCCTTCAATCTTTCCGTAGAAAGGAGTGAAGTTGGGTCATTTGCCTCAATTTCTTTGCCCCTCTTCTTTCTTGCCGTCAATGCTTGTAGGCACCCAGTGGTTTTCAGAGATGCTTTTGCAAATGTCCAGCCCAGTATGGAGCCAGGCCCACAGAAGGAGCTCCCAGACTATTAGTTGGTGAGGTGCTCATCAATCCCATTTTTGCCATCATCATCTATTATTATCAACTCTATCAACACCTGGGCAACTTTTCATATTTGAAATCCAGGCAGATGTCAAACCTTTTCAAGTCCCCCAGCTGGGAATGAGTTTGGAGGAGACAGGATGATATTCAGCTCTGGATGGAAGGATGAGAAGTGTGGCTGAACTGAGCAGAAAGCCTGTCCCAGGCAGAGAGCTTCTGACGTCGGTAGATCAGCAGGAAATAAGTGGAGATCGCAGCATCCCAGCTGTGGGGGTTATTCCGAGCCCCTTGGTGTGACCCTGCTAACTGTTCTCATCTGGAGGCAGCAGGGGGGTAAAGGAGATCTTTAGAGCAGACAGCCACTCCATAGGAGTATCCATTTTGGCAAACTGTGGATTTGTCCTGAGAACTCAGGCAGCAGAGATTGCAGCCTCCTCCCTGGTCTCAGGCTTGAAGACTTTTTCTCCCAGTAATGAGTGTGTAGAGTGAGCAGGCCTTCCCTGACAGTGCTGGCAGCAGGACAACTTGTGCCCAGGATGGATTTTTCTTCATTGATTCTAATCTTCTTCCTGACTGTCTGTCTTGGCTGCTTTGACATATTGAACACTGAATAGTCCCTGAGTAATTCTTGAACATCTGGGGATCGTTTTTATTTTTACAAGACAGTAGAAGCCAATGGAGTGATTTATACATGCACTAGAAGAAAATGAAGAAAAAAATAACAAAGTGGTTTCATTCAGGGAATAAACACAGATGCGGTGACGATTAAAAACAACACCAAACAAAAGGTTCGGGCCCAATCTTCAATAATTTCATAATTTTGTAAGGATGCACGGCATCATGTAGAGACATGCAATAATGGATAAAGGGCTTTCAGAGCTACAACTTCAGTCATGATTGATGAGAAAATGCTACTGGAGGGAGAAAAGGAAAATGAATATTTATTAATAGAATAGAGTGTTAGGGGCTTAAAATCTAAGGAGATCCATCATTTCATATTCAAGGCTGGATGCATTCAAAACAGAAGGCTTAATACAATGACCCCATAGCTGAGCCAGAGACCAGAAAAAGTCAGAGGTACTGCCATCATCTGGACCATGGGGGACTTTCTGGAGATGTTATTCCCATTTTAGCCGCCACCAACATCACCTGAACAGGGCAATATTACATGACTTACCACTTCAAGAATGCTATGATGACAACCGCCTTCACATTTTAGGACACCCAGAGCTATGTGATCTGGCCATTCGTCTAGAAATTAATATATCATGTCTGCATACTTTCTCTGTATATGGTAGTTATGGGCTCTGTGCTGACAGCTTGGGAATTATTATTAAGATTTTTTCCTCCCATGACTTCATCACTTCTCTGCACCTTATAAGTGAAAATCTCTCAGTCGTGTCCGACTCTTTGCGACCCCATTGACTATAGCTTGCCAGGCTCCTTTGTCCATGGAATTCTCCAGGCCAGAATAATGGAGTGGGTAGCTGTTCCCTTCTCCAGGGGGTCTTCCCAACCCAGGGATCGAATCCAGGTCTCCCTCATTTGCAGGCTGATTGAGTGTTTAGCCAACCAATAGCACCTCTTTAAATCTTCTTGCATATTTTCTCCCTATAGAGTCCCCTTTCCTGTGCTTGGTTGCTCTATTTAGGTCAGTTAGCACCCAGAAAAGACTGTTTCCTTTTGATGAAATGTTACTCGCCTGACCTTAACATCTTAAAAAAGTTAAAATTGGAAGTCTAAGGAAGGCATTGTGGATCTCTTTTGTGATGGTGTGATTTCTTCATGTAAGCAGCTTGTTCGGACAATTAACAACAGTGATACTGGGGCTTGTTGTTTTGACAGGGAAGGAGAAATTGACTGATGGCATTTAACCGCCTAGTTTAACTTAAGGTATTGAAGTTGTACGGTAAGTTTCAGTGTGTAGACTTCAGCTAATGGGTAGCCCCAAGCACATCACCCCTACCTACACAACCATGTGCATGCAATGTCCTCAGCTACCCAGGCTTCCCTGGGGTCTATATTACTTCATTACAGATTATGGCAGTGGTGGCTTATTAGTCTTCTAAATCCACCTACACTAAGCTTTTGAAATCACTGTCCTGATAGATGGTCTGAGTCTAGACTGTCATACTTACGTTATTTCTGGACTGGATATGACTATTTCCAGGTGGCAAATCTTAGAGTGCAGGAGCAGGCTATTACTGGTTTGTTGTACATGTTATGCCAGAAGAAGAGCTGCTATTCTGTTAGACAATGTGTTTCAATTTATTTTAAACCATTGATTCTACCAAATCCTCAGCAATAGATGCGGATGAATTATCTGTGTTGGCCATCTTTGGGAGAAGGCCAAGAGAATATGGATTAGATTGTTCTTTTACGTCATGTACACTTCTCGCCTCCCAACACAGACCGGGAAGTTTGGTCCCTAAGAAATGACTGGATCTAAAGCAGGTATTTAATGGGTTAACTAATTAACTTTTTATCTGGACACAAAGTGCTGAAGTTTTATTCTGTCTGGAAAGGAAGATGCAGACCCACTGATAATTATGCAGCCATGGCCAGAAGGTATGTGTTCAGAAGAGGCTGCACAGCTCAAAGGATATAGTTAAGAAAGCCTCTGAATTGAACAAAAAGATGGATGATCTTTGCAGAGAGTTGTCTGGAATGGCTACAAATAGGGTGTTGGGCAAAGGAGAAAGAACAATGAGAGAGGAAGCTAGAGATGGATAGTTACGGGTGACAACCAGAATATCTGGATATTTTCTGGCTAGAATTTCAGTTGTACCCTATAAGCAATGAAGCATTAAGAACTTAAGAGGCCAAATGAAATAGATAATGCCTGATCATATTTGGATTTTAGAAAAATTCCTTTAACAATCATTGGTGGAATGGAAAGTGGCAATAGTAGAGGAAGGAGGAAAATGATAGAATATTTCCATAAGCTAAGGCGATGGCCATGCTGTTAAGGATTTAACTGTGTCTCCTAAAAATTCTTATCCTAAAGCCCTATCACCTAGCACCTCAGAATGTGACTGAATTTAGAGATACAACCTCTCAATAGGTAATTAAGTTAAAACAAGGCTGTTAGGGTGGGGTTCAATCCAATCTGACTTGTGTCTTTAGAAAAAGAGGAGATCAGGACACAAGATAAACACCAGGGATGTTCGTGCACAGAGAAAAGGACATGTGAGGACACAGAGAGAAGGAAGCCATCTGTGAATCAAAGAAAGAGGCCCCAGAAGAAACCACACTTGCTGACACCTTGATCTTGGGCTTCCAGCCTCCAGAGCTATGATAGAATAAATTTCTGCTGGTTAAGCCACCCAATCTGTGGTCTATGGTAACTGTATTAGAGTTTCCCAAGAAACAGAACCAACAGGTATGTCTATCTGCCTGTTTATCTATCAATTTATTGTAAGGAATTGGGTCAGATAATTATGGAAACTAAGAAGTCCTTATAGCTGTCAACCTGGAGACCCAGGAGAGCCCGTGGCATAGTCCCACTCTGTGTCTGGAGACCAGAGGACCAGGTAAAGTTCCAGTCCTAAAACTGGCATGCTTGAGACCCAAGAAGAACCTGCTTTTGTTCAAAATCAAAGGCAGAAAAAGACTGATGTCCTAGCTCAAGCAGTCAGGTATGAGTTTCTTCTTGATAAAGGGCCAGCCTCTCTGTTCTATTTGGGCCTTCCACTGATTGGATGAGCGTAGCTCACCTTAAGGAGGGCAATTCATTTTACTCAGTCTAATGATTCAGGTTAGTCTCATCCAAAAACACTCTCACAGATACCCCCAGAATAATGTTTGGCCAAAATATGTCGGCATCTCATGGAACAGTCATGTTGACATGTAGAATCAGTCATCACAGCAATCCTAGCAAACTGTTACACATAGCAATAGCCAATGGAATACATGAGAGCAGATGGATTCGTGAAGTATTTTATGTGGAATTATAAGGACTTGGTGACTGATCAGATGTGAGGAGTAAAGAAGAATGATGCATCGATAATGTCTTTGTTATTCCTACACCAGATGATGCAGTGGGTGACATGCAGGGGGAACGTAATGCATACACACACACACACACACACACACACACACACACCAACTTCTATTACATATATATAAAAGTTAAGGGATAAATTGAACTGTAATCATCTACCCAGAGTTCACAATTCTTTGCAGCTATTAGGAACAAAGCTGTTAAACTGGACCTATGCAAACTAATAATAAAGGTGAAAATGATGTGCTGAACTCAGAACCCAGTTAACTCATTTTGCATAGGTGTTTTTTTTGTCATTTAAACATTTTTAATCATTTTTTAAAATTTTGAGATGAACACGTGCCCGTTGTAACAAGTGATACAATCCAACAATGTATATTAAAAAAGTTATGCATCCCCCTTTCCATTTTCCTTCATTCTCATTCTCTTCCTACAGAAAACAAAGAGATCCTATTCTTTTGTCTTGTATTTTTCTCCTCCAGCCCACACGGGATGAGAAACCCTGCATTAGAGGGGAATAGGAGTATATAAGGGTGAGCTCTGACTTATGCATAAGGGAGAGTTCCAGCCAGGCAGTTAATCATATGTAAAGATGACTGTTAAAGCCAAGTTCTGAGGGAAGAGAGAGAGTACATCTACAGGAAATATGAACTTAAAGGCACACAGATTTGGGGCCATTTTGACCGAGAGAAAGCAGACACACTCAGTGGTCTTGATGTCCTTGGCAAGTGATATCTGTGAAACTGAAAGTCACTTAGTCGGGTCTGCCTCTTTGCGACCCCATGTACTATATAGTCCATGGGATTCTCTAGGCCAGAATACTGGAGTGGGTATCCTTTCCCTTCTCCAGGGGATCTTCCCAACCCAGGGATCGAAGCAGGCTCTCCTGCATTGCAGGTGGATTCTTTACCAGCTGAGCTATCAGGGAAGCTCTGCTATCTGAGTCATCGGTTAAAAAGTTACATGTGGTGGTTGGGTCTGTTGTTTAATTAGGTGGAGACCTAATAGGTCGGTTTTGGAAATCATCAGGATATAAAAGAGGTTTGCAGTAAAACTCCGTTGTGATGCCATTGTCAGGGGAGTGAAAATGTTGACTGCAGTCCCCTCATGATTGGACGAAGGGGCCGGAATGGGGGCGGGGGGACAGAAGGAAGACTACCACACGTGTTGGGGCCCCAGACCTCTGTGAGCAGCCCTTCTGCCTCCTGTGGCTCCTGCCAGGTGAGGGGCCGAGGTGCAGAGGGTCTGCCCTGAATGGTGCTGCTGCCATTGTTTGCTTTCCTCCCTGCAGTTTCCCTGCCGCACCCCCACAGTCCACTGGCTGGTGCAGGTGGGGGATAGATGAGTCTCAACAAACAGAAACACATCCTGTCATAAGAGGCTTTGCATTTCCTTGTTATTTGAAAAGCTGCAACGTCACGTTCAGGCCAGTTACTCTTCAGGTGGTCTCTTGGGCGAGATGAATTGGTTGGCAAAAAGGTGGAAGTCTGTTTGTTGAGAGACAGATGGCTTGGTTTTGAGAAGCCATTGGCATTCTGCTGTGCAAGGGACTTTTCCCTCTTTAGTCTTTAATCTGTTAGTACAATTGCAAGTGAAAACTCACGAAGAATTGCACTGTAGCCATTTTTTGGTAAACTTATATATGATCCTGGGAGACTGGTTCTAGATAAGCTGCTTTTGTGAAATGAATTTGTCCTTGATTAAAGGCCTATGTGGGGAGGGGGTGGGAGCAGGGAGAGAAGGTGGAGGAGCGGTGGGCAGGTATGAATGCAGGGTAAGTCATTTGTCTGTGTGTGCGTGCGTGTGTGCGAACTTGCTTCAGTTGTGTCTGACTCTTTGTGACCCTATGGACTGTAGTGGAGTGGGTTGCCATGCTCTCCTCCAGGGTGTCTTCCCAACCCAGGGATTGAACCCAGGTCTTCTGCATTACAGATGGATTTTTTTACCATCTGAGCCACCAGGGAAGCCCAAGAATACTGGAGTAGATAGACTAACTAACTAACTAACTTTTTCTAAGCAAGAATACTGAAGTAGGTAGCCATTCCTTTCTCCAGGGGATCTTCCCAACCCAGGAATCAAACCAGGGTCTCTTGCATTGCAGGCGGATTATCTACCAGTGGAACTACCAGGGAAGACCTATTGTACATCAGTGGATAACTAACATATCATCTAAGATTTTGGATAAGCATAACTGCAGCTGGGGACTAAGCCAGTGACAGCAAAGAGATTTCTGTTGACTTCAGAAATATTCACATTCAAACTCATTTCCCATCCCATCCTCACCTGCCCAGGGTTGCATATGGCCCCTGACAGTTTGTTATGCCACATCTTAGTTTACTGAGGTTGAAGAGATAAAGTAATGGTTAAAGTTATTGATTTTAAAGACTCCTTGGATTATACATTAATTTTAAACCTGGTTTTTTTTGGTAAGAAATTAGGCCTAATTATTACAGTGAATGGGCTCCCCTTGAGGCTCAGATGGTAAAGAATCTGGCTGCAGTTCAGGAGACCTGGATTTGATCCCTGGGTCAGGAAGATCCCCTGGAGAAAGGAATGGCTACCTACTTCAGTATTCTTGCTTAGAAAAATCCCATAATCAGAGGAGCCTGGCAGGCTACAGTCCATGCGGTTGCAAAGAGTCGGACACGACCAAACAACTTTCACTTCATACTTCATTACTGTGAACGGTACCCAAAGCTGATAAAGAATCAGCTAAGCCACACTTGCCATCACATTTAGGAACATCAGGTTAAATAAGACACTAATATGAATGAGCCCTGCAACGAAAGAAATAAATACAAGTGAAAGCATAACAGCTCCTTTTTAAAGAACCTCTTCTTTTTGTTCCCACATCCAAATATAATAAATACTTCTTGGCAGTTTTCCTGCTTAGGGCTTAGAATGGTTAGCTATCCTGAGGCCGTGGTAATAGTCATACTGTTAATTTATTACTCTTTATACTCAGATGGCAGTCCCAGGCCCTGGAGCTCTGGAAAGATTTGTGTGGACATCTCGATAGAAAATGACCCTCCTGCTACCACAAAGCTAGCTGATTCTGGTGCCTGCTTTTCCTTTCCTTCTTTTTTTCTTTTTCTGAGTATCAATGATGCTCTTTCTCTGTCTTGGAGGTAAAGAGACTGACATCCTACTTAGTCTAGAAAACAGTCTAGAATTGTGCTGTCCATAAAAATATCCAAGCCACAAACCCTCACACCATCAGTTCAGTTCAGTTCAGCCACTCAGTCATGTCCGACTCTTCGGGACCCCATGGACTGCATCACACCAGGTGTCCTTGTCCATCACCAGCTCCCGGAGCTTGTGCAAACTCATGTCCATCAAGTTGGTGATGCCATCCCGCCATCTCATCCTCTGTCGTCCCCTTCTCCTCCCACGTTCAATCTTTCCCGGCATCAGGGTCTTTTCAAATGAGTTATTTCTTTGCATCAAGTGGCTAAAGTATTGGAGCTTCAGCTTCAGCATCAGTCCTTCCAATGAATATTCAGGAATGATTTCCTCACCCCATATGTAACTTTAAATATTCTAGTAGCAACACTGAAAAGTAAAAAGAAACTGCTGAATTTAATATTAAAAATATATCTTATGTAGCCCAATATATCTACTGTCTTATTACTTCAATATGCAATCAATATAAAATTCATTAATGAAATAGTTTCCATTTTTTTCGTATTAAATCTTTTAAGATTCAGTATGGGTTTTATTCCCTGGGAACCCACTCTACTATTCTTGCCTGGAGAATCCCATGGACCGAGGAGCCTGGTGGGCTACAGTCCATGGGTCACAAAGAGTCAGACACAACTGAAGCGACTTAGCATGCACACACGCATGGGTTTTATTGCACTTACATCTTAGTTCACTCCACCCACGTTTCAAGTGCTTGATGGCTGCTGTGTTGGACGAGGCTGGTCTAGAATGTACGTGGAGCAGCTCCTGCCTCTCAGGCTGCTTAGGAACAACCTTCATGCCACTTTGCAGCCTCCTAGTGAACTGCCCCATCCTTTTGGTCCTGGGGTCTTCCTGTTCTGTGCCCTCCTCCTCCGTCAGCTCTTCTCAATCCTCCAGCTTTCTCATGCTATATAATCCGGTTACACTTGGGGATGTTAATTCAGCAGCAGGTTCTCAGGATGCTCCTCTAAAGCTCTCTTTTGAAACAGGAAACATAATAGGATATACATTATGGCAACATTCAAACTGTTCATCAATTATCCATTACATCTGCCATCTCCCTTCTGCCAATCGAGGTAACTATGTTATTACCAAAAAAAAAAAATCTTATTTTAATTATAATCCAATCAGAAGATGCATCCATTATGTAGAGTGCTTTGGCATATTCTAAGAATTTAATTTTTGCACAAATAGTGGAGCAAATGCTGCAGACAGGAAGGGGCTGGCTTCTTTCTTCATGTATTCAGTCACTCAAAAAAGACATACAGAGCACTGGATATGTGGCAGAATTTTGTGTGAAGGGGGACACAAAGTTGCACGGCCCCTGGCTCCTGTTCTCGGGAAGCTCACAACTCAAAAGGGGAGGTGAGCCCGGAGAAGATGCTCAGCGTGGCCGCGTGCCTCCACGAGGGCTCTAACTGGGGCGATGGGGAGACATCTTGGAGGAGCCGAAGTCGGGCTAAGTATGGAAAGCGTGGGTCGGGTTTTGATGTGTCACCATGGATGAGAAGGGAGAGGCGCGGAGATTATTTCGGAGACTGGCGTGATTCAATGGCACAGAGAGGTAAAACCACACACTGAAAATATGTGCAAAGATGTATCTTTTTGACAGGCTGTAGTGGGGAGGGGCTGCAAGGACCCTGTGAGCTGTGAGCATCCACAACTAGGTCAAGCTAGATGGTGGTAGGATTTTTGTGCTAGACTAGGAGACTATATCTCATTTTCTTGGCTGGGCGGAGCCAAGGAAGATTCTAAGCAGAGCCGTAAGAGGATCATAGCTGTGCTTTTGGAGGACGGACCTGAAATGTGTGTGCATTTCTGCACAGAAGTCTGGGGGGAGGAAGCGGGGAGGGCTGCAAACACTTTGTCTCTCGTGGGAAAAAACAATATTAAAGTAATGGGTTTATGCATTTTTTGACCTTTAAAAAATGGTATTTTCAGCAAACTTCCTCCTCCCCACCTTGCCCTTGTTAAATATTTCATCTCAACTGGAAAATACCCACAACAATAATTTTTTTTTATGGTTTTAGCCTTTCAGTAATAAACCAAAACAAACAGTGGGGAGCTTAAAAGGCCTTTCAGCTGAGAAAGATGAAAGCAGATGCCTCTGGTTTAGATTATTGTTAGAAAGCACAAGAGTCTGATGCTTCTGGAAATCCTGTGAGGAAGAGCGAGCAGGAGGAAGAGCAGGTGCCATGAGCACCCCATCCCTGACCTGACATGCTGGTAGTAATTCTTTTCCCTGGTAACTCAGACGGTAAAGAATCTGCCTGCAGTGCAGGAGACCTGGGTTCAATCCCTGGGTCAGAAAGATCCCCTGGAGAAGGAAATGGCAACTCACTCCTGTATTCTTGCCTGGAAAATCCCATGGACAGAGGAGCCTGGTGGGCTACATCCCATAGGGTCACAAAGAGTCGGGCAGGACTGAGCGCTAAGACACACACAGGGTGTGTACATGCATCTAAGAACCTCATTATCTGAAGTGGGATCTTGCTTCCCCTCCCTGTAGCTGGAACCCTCTTTTTTTTCAACCTGTAGAGAAAGCCCCAGGGAGGGAGAGGGAGACATTGGGTACTCATTTTTTTTTTTTTTCCTACAAAACCACTGAGGAAACAGTAATGCCTGAATGGCTTAATGATCTCGGTGCAGCAACAAAGATACCTTCAGGCTGGAAGGAATGGTTTCTAAATGCAGCTTTTTGCTTAGACTACTGACTTCAGTGCATTTGTTCCTGTAACTTTGAATTGTCCAGAGCTCCACGATTTTAGCAACAAGCAAATATGCACTCCTGTTCTACTTACGGGCTTCCCTGGTGGCTCAGACAGTAAAGGATCTGCCTGCAGTGCAGGAGACGCAGATTCGATCCCTGAGTCAGGAAGATCCCCTGGACAAGGGAATGGCAACCCACTCCAATATTCTTGCCTGGAGAATTCCATGGATGGCGGGGCCTGATGGTCTACAGTCCATGGAATCACAAGAAATCAGACGTGACTGAGCATCTAGCATTTTGAAACCATTTCTTTCCACAAGATTTTGTTCAATCCATTCTTTCCACCTAGAAAAGTCTGCCAATTCATTTGTTCAGACATTTGTTCAGCCAACATTTAGTGAAAACCTACTGGGTGCTAGAGCCCAAGGATTCAGAGACAAATAAAATGTAGTCTTTCAAAAGTGCATGGACAAGTACACAGGTGTTAAAATATCTGGTGGCAAGTGCCGTGATTGGCATGGTCTTCAAGGCTGTGTGGACACCCAACCTGTGAGGTCAGGAAGTCTTAGAAGAGAGGATAGCTTCTCAGTTAATGACTTAGGAGCTGTCCTCCTTCCAAGTCCATCCACATTCAGCACTTCTCCCTTGATCCTGTGTCTTCTTCCTCTGAGCGTTGCCACTTGTCCCTCATGTGTTGTTTTTTGTTTATTAAAATTATTTTTTTGTGAAGATTTTTTTTTTGATGTGGACCATTTTTAAAATCTTAATTGAATTTGTTACAGTATGATTTTGGCATTACATTCTTTGCAGTTTTGGCTGAAAGACATGTGAGATCTTAACTCCCAGACCAGGGATTGAACCCACTTGCCGTGCACTGAAAACTGAAGTCTTACCCACTGGACCAGCAGGGACGTCCCATGTTTGTTTTAGATTTCACACATGAGATCATGCGGTGTTTGTCTTTCTCTGTAGACTTATTTCATTTAGCATAATGTCCTCAAGGTCGACACGTGTTGTTGCAAATAATATGATTTCCTTCTTTTTCATGACTGCATTGTATTCTTCTGTGTGTGTGTGTGTGTGTGTGTGTATTTCTTCTAGTATTTATTGTTGTTGTTACGCTTATTTCTTTTTGTTGTTATGTTTGCTATTTTAGACTCTTGCCTGTCTCTTCAATGGAACAATTAAAGAATGGGCTTATGGATATTTTGACTTTTTTAAAAAGAATAATTTCAACAAATTTCAACTAGATAACATGATATCACTCTGGGGGAGGGATGTCCATCAAGACTGTTAGGTTAAGTGAGCTCATTCCTTCATTCGTTTGCTTAATAACCACATTTTAAGTACCTGTATGTTTTATAGTTCTTAAAATGTGAACAACAACAACAACACACAGTCCTTTCCTCATGGAGCTTAGTGATAGTATAAACCAATAGTTAAAAACAAAATCTGATAAGAAGCACTATGAACCAAAATAATGAAAAATACAGCTTTGGGGAGGGTGGGCCTATGGTTTTTCTTTTCTTGTGCTGTGCTCGTTTCCATCAGTGTGTTTGTTGGCTGCCTCCAGGGTCTGTAGGGGAGACGGGGTGCTGGTGGGTTAGTACACGGGCTTATAGGAGTGGCTGTGAACGACGGGGGGTGGGGGGGGGTGCTGTGTTGGGGATGGGTGATGGGCACAAGCTTGAATCTGCTCTTTGAGAGGCTTGCTGAGTAGATATCAACTCTCAAGGGTGCCCTGAGGCAGGCACCTAGGCATCCAGGGCCCTGTGAGGGTTCCCCCGGAGTACACACTTCACTGGCTCAGAGCCCTTCTCCCTTCCCTGCAGGGTGGGCTCTTCCTGGGTGTACTGGACGTCCTTGAGCTTCTCCTGTGCTTTCCTGGTAAAGGCAACACCCCGTGAGCGGTGTTTGGGGTCATTACGTTTCTAGTCAAAACAGTGAGCAAGTCAGCTTTAATTTCTGACAAAGAGGTATAAACTGAAAGTACAAGTTATGTGCTTTGAAAGAAGGTAAATTTGGGTGCTAGAGAAAGGAAGGCTGAGTGCAGGATGATAAAGCTATCCCCAGCTATCCCCATGATGACTGGAGCCTGATTTCAAATGAATTTCTCTCTCTTTTCCTGAGGGACTACAGAGAGGGCCAGGCAGGGTATCTTGAGGAGCGAGGCATGTTTGCCATTTGCTTGGTATAGTTGGTGTGATAGATAACTGATCATATTAAAGCTATTTAAGACCTTTTGTGTCTCGTGGCAGACATTTTTTTTTCAATTTTATTGAGCTATGATTGACATATAACTTTGTATTAGTTAAAGTGCATAACATTATGGCTTGTGTGTGTGTGTGTTATGTGTTAGTCAGACATGCTCAGTCATGTCTAACTCTTTGCAATCCCATAGACAGTAGCCTGCCAGGTTCCTCTGTTCATGGAATTCTCCAGGCAAGAATACTGGAGCAGATAGCCGGATAGCCATTCTCTTCTCCAGGGGATCTTCCCAACCCAGAGATTGAACCTGGTTGCAGACAGATTCTTTACTGGCTGAGTCACCAAGGAAGCCCTGTATATTCATTTAGCAACAAATAAACACCACAATAAATCTAGTTAACATCCATCATATCAGCTAATTACACTTTTTGCATGTGTGTTGAGAATTTTTAAGGTCTACTATTTTAGCAACATTCAAATATACAAAATATTATTGCTAACTACAGTTACCATGCTGTAATTCCATCCCCAGAACTTATTTATCTTATAATTGGAAGTTTGTACCTTTTGACCTCCTTATCCTTTTGAAGTCTGTTTAAAGGGAGGCTTAAAATGGCCCTTGTTCTTTTTTTATATAGCTCAAGAGCTTTAGCAGTAAGCTGTGAGGCTTGAGGATATTCCAGAATTGGGCGAGATGTCCCACAGTTGGAGGCTGCAAAGAGCAAGACACTGTATGCAGTGACATGCTCGGCCTCTCTGGGTCACACTCAGGACCCCAGCCAGACTCCCCTTGGACCAGGCCCAGATGGAACAGCCTGACCAGCTGGCACAGCAGTTGCCTTTCTTGTGTGTTAGATGTGAGATGTGTTCAGTGAACCATCTGACAGCCAACCCACATGCTCTAATTGGTGCCTGCTGGGTGCCCTGCCCGTGCAAGATCACCATGGGGACAGACAGCCCAAAGCAGCCAGGGCGATGCCATGCCTGATGCCGGCGCTGCACCCTGGAAGATTTGTGGGTGACAGTGTGCCTGCAGCTGGCCTTGGCCAGTGGTTCTCACTGTTGATGTGAAATAAGAGTTTCTACAGGTTCTTGTTAGACTGAGTTCTGGGATCCCAGCCTGGGAGATTTTGGATTATGGTGTCCAAGTTGGGATCTAGAAATGTGAACTTTTGGCAAGCACACCCGGACAGTCTGCTGGTAAGTAGATGAAGCCAGCTTGAGAAACCCTGCATTTATGCAGCTCAAGCTTATATTTTTTTTCTTTTAATCTACTAAGAACTTTACTTTTTAAAACCACTTTATTGAGATAAGATTGATACATAAAATGTTGTACACATTTAATGTATAGGGGTGTCCCAGGTGGTGCTAGTAGTAAAGAACCCGCCTGCCAATGCAGGAGACATACAGACGTGGGTTTGATCCCTGGGTCAGGAAGATCCCCTGGAGGAGGGCATGGCAACCCACTCTAGTATTCTTGCCTATCGAATCCTGTGGACAGAGGAGCCTGGTGGGCTACAGTCCATGCGGTCACAGATAGTTGGACACGACTGAAGCGTCTTGCCACGCATGCGTACATCTGTGATACCATCACCACCAAGGCCAGAACCGTATCACCTCCCAAAGTCTCCTTCTACCCCCTTTTTTATTGATTATTTTTATTTCTGGGTGAGAACACTTAAGATCTATCCTCCGAGCAGATTTTAAGCACACAATACAGCATTGTTAACTATAGGCATTGTGCTGTATAGCAGATCTCTGAAATTATTTATCCTACATAACTGATACTTTGTATCATCTAACCATCATCTCCCATTTCCTACTCCTCACAACTTCTGGCAGCCACCACTTTATGCTCTGGTTCTATGAGTTTGTTTAGGATTGCACATATAACTGAGATCATGCAATATTTTCCTGTATGTGTCTTGTGTGTTTCACTCAGCATAATGCCCTCCAGATCTATCCATGTTGTCACAAATTTTCTCCTTTTCAGACAGCCCAGTCTTTGATGGGAGAAAATGCTACATGGTTCCAGGAGCAGGACTGCTTGAGTCAGCTTTTTACAGAGCCTAGCCTTTCTCTAGAACGGCAACCCACTCTGGTGTTCTTGCCTGGAGAATCCCAGGGACGGGGGAGCCTGGTGGGCTGCCGTCTATGGGGTCGCACAGAGTCGTACACGACTGAAGCGACTTAAGCAGCAGCAGCAGCCCTTCTCTAGACCTGATGTACCTACTCTGGCCCGAATTCCTTAGGCCTACAAACCATGGTGAGGTAGTTCATAGTTACTGTTGTCAAAGGAGTCCTCTCCCTGATACAGAAAAGTAAAGCCACCCAAAGGAAACATAACTAGGAGCCTACTGAAATACTACCATCGTTATTGCTATTACCAATATTAACATTGCAATTGTTTACTGGGAGCCACAATAGGTCATATGGGCATCTCAGGTGGCTCAGTGGGTAAAGAATCTGCCTGCAATTCAGGAGATGCAGGAGACATGGGTTCAATCCCTGGCTTGGGAAGATCCCCTGAAGGAGGGCACAGCAACCCACTCCAGTATTCTTACCTGGAGAATCCCATGGACAGAGGAGCCTGGTGGGCTACAGTCCATAGCGTTGCAAAGAGTTGGACACAACTGAAGTGACTGAGCACACACATAGGTCATAAACTGTTCTAAATTCTCTGCATCTTATTGTGTTTAAGTCTATGGAATGATCTTTGAGGTTGGTACTATTATTACCCCCATTTTACCGATGAGGATCCTGAGAGAGAAAGAGATTAAGTAATTTGCCTGGGATTGCACAATTTGTAAATGAACAATTCATGACCGCACTGGAATGCCAGTGCGGAGGCCTTCTACTGCATGTAAATGACAGGGGACTGGAAAAAGAGAAGGGTTTCTGCTTCTAGGCTTTAATTTTCTCACCCATAAAATAAGGGGTTTGAATGATGTGACCTCTCAGCAGGGCTGACTTTGTTTGTCCAACCTGTGCAGTCAAACAGGGCCCTGGGATCAGAAGTGTCTGAGGTTTGGTTTCATGCTCTGCTGTTGCCACCTTGAAATTGCTAATAATTTTTGAACAAGGAGCCACATGTTTTCATTTTTCACCCTGCAAAATGAAGCTGATCTTGTCTCCCAAGGGCTCTTCTTGTTGTGACACTGCATTTTTTTCTCAGCTCCGTTATAGATCCTTGACAATTCTCTGCGTTCTTGGCCTTGGAATTGCCTTCTGCAGGGGTGGTGGAGCAATGGATTGTAATGAGCTCCATAGAGAGGGGTGTTTCTGGCTGGTGATGAGGGTCCATGGTGTGTCTACAGGGGCGGATGAATGGCTGGTGAAGCGGAGCTCACGGAGAGCTTGCAGTGGCTCAGGGTGGTGTTGCATGCAAACTGCAACTGGCTCTTGGCAACAGCCATGTCCCCAGCCTGCCACCGGTGTTGTAGGTGTTGTCACTAAGTGGCCCATCTACAGCAATCCCTCCATGCAGGATACAAATGAGGACTCGAAGTTGAAGTTAATGAATTCATTTCTCCCAGAGAGGCAGTTTGGGACTGTACTGACTGCCCCACCCGCTTCTTTGGCCCTGGTCCCCACCCCCACTTACCTACCAGCAGCCCTGCTCCCAGCACTTGAGAGTCCCAGGAGTGGATCCTCATGTGTGCTGCCTGGAAGAAGCTTTCTAAAACGCTGGTTTCTTTGAGGCAATATCTAGTGCCACGACACACACAGTGCACAGGTTTCATCCCACTTGCTGCTGGAAAGGTTTGGCTCAGGAACAAGGGAAGG
This sequence comes from Budorcas taxicolor, assembly GCF_023091745.1. Taxonomy (NCBI): domain Eukaryota; kingdom Metazoa; phylum Chordata; class Mammalia; order Artiodactyla; family Bovidae; genus Budorcas; species Budorcas taxicolor. The sequence continues at coordinate 135,544,759 of NC_068920.1, forward strand.
AGATGTTTGTGGAGTGCTTATCATGTGACCTCCTTCGTCTCTTCCCTAGCTCTTCCTCTGAGTAAAGTTCTAGTCCCATTTACCTTTTAAGGAAAAAAAACAAAAATTAGAGGGTGCTTATTGGGGTTAATGACTTAGATTACTATCAGCGCCGAAACAAAAAAATTCAGACACAGACAATCCATCCAAAATGTAGGATAAAAGGTTCATTCTTCACACCTTGATGCTTAAAGGCAGAACAAAGATAAACCATGAGGGAAGTGTCCGTGTGTGCCTGTGTGTGAAAGCGTGTGTCTGTTTGTGTGTGTGTGTGGATTAGGATGGTGAAGAAAGGTGTGACATGTTCTCTTGTCCTAAGTGAAGCATTTTCCCCTTCCTAGCTTCCCTTCCCCTCCCTGTGTCTAGATCTTTTACAAATTATGTTTTGAAGTCCTTCCCTTATCCAAGCTTACTGATCACGTCCTCCCAGAAACCCACCTGCATCCAACCCCGATCTGGGTCAACTATCTACTTTTATCCCCCAGAGCATGAGTACCTAGTAGCTTTTTTTGTGCCTGCACACCCCTTTGCACTGCAGTTGTTCACTTACTCATTGTAGCCTCAGGGGCTGTGATCTCCATATGAGCTGGTAGCGGGGCTGTCTTGCTCACCCAGTGAGGATTAATAAATGTTTGTTGAAAGCGTGAGAAGGAGCTCACGGCAGTCACTGTGTCCTGGAGTCTCAGGTGTGAAGACAGATGAGTTGAGTGGGGTACAGTGGAGGCATCCCCACCTGAAGGGCCCAGCCAGGAAAGATGTTTAGAAGTCTGTATTTCAGGGCTCACTGGGTCCCCCATGCAGAGAACTTCAATTACATCACCCTATTTAATACTTACCATAACAAAGTGGGTTCTGATTAAAATTTTATGTGGAAGGTAACTGAATATTGAACTGAACCTTGAAAACTGGTTAGGCATAGAAGATAGAGAAGGGCTTTTCATCCACAGAGGGCAAATTGAGCCCTGTCCCAGGCATGTGACCATAGCTCAGGTGAGTGTGTCTATGCTGGAGGTCATCATGGTGGAGTGAAATGGGAAGACATGCAATTTACCGGAGTGCTCTGCTCCTGGAGGCAGTAGCTGTTAAGAAATCTTCCCACCCTTCTGGGTTCCAATAAAATCTAACTATAAAAACCACTACCCTGATCTCGCATATGCCTAGATAGGGCCGTCTCGTTTCTTCTTCATGACTTCTGTCTGCCTTACCCATGACTCCCTGGTTTATGTGTGTCTATTATCAGATTCAAGGCCCCTTCCTATTCTTTGATATGTTTCTCATTCATTCTTCCTATTGTGAGGCCTGAATAAAATCACCTCCTTCGTTGTCTGGCACATTTTGTCCTGCACGGGGGTTACATCTGGCAAGAAAGGGAAGGGGCTAGATTGTGGGGGCCTTGCCAGCCATGGGCAGGAGTTTGGACTTGATACTGGATGCATGGGAAGCCAGTGATGGAGCTAAAGAGTTTTTAACAGAGAAATGGAGAAGTCTGATTCTTATTAGAGAAAGCTCCTTTTGTTTTCTGTATGTGAGAAGGATTGAAGGAAGAATTAACTAAGACAAAGAAATTTCACATTCTGATAAGAAAAGATAGTGCTCTGAGCTAGAGTAGGGTGGGCTATGGGTGATGTGTCAAGGGTGGTATCCTCTAGGACACACATGGTAGCTGGATGGGAGGCCACGGGAAGAGTCTAGGCAGAGTCCCATTCATGAACAGGTGGTGCGAGTTCACTGACATTGTCAGCCATCATAGGAGAGGTAGTCCTTAATCTGTACCATGGAAAATGAGCAGGATGGAAAGCCATAGGCAGGCTGACAGCATGTAAAGGTACAAGAAGGTTGTGATAGTACCATCAGACACAAAAACTCAGAAGCAGATGCCTGCAAGGCTCTACAGATGTCCTTATGATGGGAATTAGGGGGAAGAGGCTTAAAGCCTACATAGCTTCCCTCCCTCTAACTGGGCCATCTATGGTTTTATATTTCGTCAAGTGCTAGTTCTGTTTCCTTTGGAGAAGAGATCCCCTAGCACCACGATCTCAGCCTGGATCACTTTAGGGAAGGCTACAGGGAAGGTGGAAGATACAGGCATCAAGGCACCCAGAGGGATGGCTGTTGTAGTTTTCATTCATCCACCCTTAGTGGTAATGAGGCCTAATGGGAGACCTGGTTCTGGGTTCGCTCAGCCCCTCACTTGCACATCAACACTAAGAAATGCTGACCTTTAATGGCAATCAAAGGGTGAGTTGCTTCTATGTAGGTGTCATGCTTGAAGGTGGTGGATGTTCAGGTGCTAATTCCTCAGAGAGGGCGGCACCTTTGTTATCTGTCTTTACAAGCCTGTGCTCAGGCTGGAGCTGTGAATTGTAGACAGCCTGGTGAAACATGCTTCCCAGTTGTTCGTAAGATATTGGTGGGTTTGCTTTTTTTTAATGTGTTTTTCACACATTAATACCATTTTCAGGCTTAAAAAAAAAAAAAATCTGGTCTTTGATTGCCTGAAAGCTTAATGTAGATGTAAGCACTTTCCTGGATTCTCAGTGAGAGATGTTACATTAACGCAATTACAGCAATGATGATTCATGTGGCCCTGGTATCACGAATCTGGGCCTACAGAAAACTCTTCACATAGAGCTCCGACTTCATCTCTTTCCTCTAAGTTTGACATCTCCATTCTACATGGAGGCTGCTGGGGGAGGCCTTGAGCCTCGGCTACCCTCGGGGACTACCCTCACACCAAGGCCTTCAGGACAATTTATATGCTGGGTGCTTCCTGGTTGCTTCTGGAACCAGTCTTCTGCTCTGATATCCAGGCCCAGAAAGCCAGCAGTTCACTGCCTGTCATCACCTGGCCTCTCCATAGAAATCACAAAATCCTGAGGTCTCAGTACCTGAGTATGGAATTAGTCATCTTTCCTATGCTCACAGCACTCTCTCTCCAAACTGCAATGATTCAGATGTCAAAGGGGAAGCATTCTGAGACAGATTTCTAGAGGAAGTGATGCTAAATGTAAAGTGTAGAGATATTAGCCAGGCAAACTCTGCAGAATGTGATTGGGCCTTCAAGTAGGTCAGGAATTTGATAAAGGGCTCCTTCCTGGGTCTTGGGTGGATGGTCAAGCTACATGGCTAACCGTTTAAGATGTCCTCCCACTGGAAGAATCCATGCAGAACCAGCAGAGAGCCAACACTGGGTTGTTGAATGTGCCCGCACGATTCATCCTCCTTCTCTTCCCTTTCTTCTCTGTGTTTTAATTATTGATTGGAAGCCTATTATAAAAACTTGAAGGTCTTGACTTTCTGTCAGCAAACTTCCTAGTTTTAAAATATTCTGTCCTAAGCAACCAGAGAGTGGCAACTTTCCCAAAGTAATACCCAGGTCAGTGAATAAATTCTATAAGTCTGCAGACCTGAAGAGGGCCAGCCAGGCATATTGTATGAACTTGTGAGACACAGAGAGGAAGGGGGAGATTGTGGGTGGGGAATTAGTAAGATGGTTGACAAAGGTCTGGTTTTTATTTAGCCATTCCTCTTTCTTTAAGGGCTTTGGTTTGGAACTTAGGGTGTGTTAGTCCATGGAAGTGAAGCCAGAAGCAGCTACTCTAGGATTTATTTGCCTCTGAGGACAGTAGCTCCTGCTATTTTAGGAGAGGCAGCATGTGCTTGGTGGGGATGGTGAGTGGGAAGCTTTCGTAAGGTAGGAGAGATTTGTGTCGGTCAAAGGATTGCTTTTTCAGTGTGGATGAAGTATATTAATGAGGAACTATGACCAGTTTTCTGTCTTTTACATGTTCCCCAAATGACTGTGCTCAGTTGAATAGTGACATTCGCCTGCCCTTTAATCCATGCTCCCCTGTGTTTCCTTGCATGATGGCAAAAAAGGTTTTTTCCATGTGCATGTTACGAACCTACAATGTCTAAAACCTTAGTGCCAAGTAGCCAGGAGATTGTGGTGCAGAAGGAGGTGTGTATGTGTGTTATATATGTTTGCGTACTTGTGTCTCTGTGTGTGAATGGGTTGCTTGGACCTGTGTGCATCAGTGTATAATGATGAGCTCCTTTCCTGTCTGAATTCCTTTGCAGGGTGTTTTGCAAGTGAAGGCCCATTTCTTTATAAAAACAGAATTGCTTTTCTAAGACAGAAATGCTGAATAAGCAGAAGGACGGCTCTGAGTTTTAGGAGCTTTCCAGAAATTGGTGCAAGGAACTTGCTAGTGGTACTGGGAGATAGAAGGGGAGATGCACCGATCATGCAGTGTTTTGCATTTCAATCTCTGTGGATCCTCTCTCCCTGCCTATGCATATTTAAAATTCCTTTCAATATATAAATAGGATAATTCTCTCTCCTCATCCCCACCAGAGTTCATTTAACAGGCACAAAAAGAATTGCACATCCAGGCCTGTCTTTCCCTGCTTCCTGTTATTACTATTTATTGGTTTTTCTCATCTTCTTGTTTTCCCCTCTCCCGTGTTGCTCCCCTTAGATTAAACTGTGTTTCAGGATTGACTGGAGGGAGAGATGCCATTTCTTCAAAACAAAGCTGCACCCAAGAGAGGTGATCTCCAGGCTGGTTTTGCTCTTTGGCACCAACCCAAACCTTCCAGAGCTCCACTCTGAATAGAGTGGGCCTTAGACAATCTGGGTTTTTACAACCCCCTCTTAATGCCATCCTTTCGCATTATTGATAACAATTACCCATTTACTCCATGAATGAAGCCCTGACACTCTCCAGTGTCCCAAAGGCATAGGTGAAAGAATTCTTGATGGGATGGATGCTGGGCGAGAATATGAGCTGGGATCTGGGGACTGGTGTCTATGATAGTAGCCAGTCAATCTTCTTCCTAGAGAAAAGCTCTCAGAAGCACTTGTTGAGTCTAATGGTCTTGCTTCATATTGCTAATGTGAATAACTCAATCATTTTGGAAGAAGTTAGACCTTGCATTTCAAACACTGTCCAGATTTCAAAATGGCAGTTAGTGAGGCCTATAGGACAGGAGTTCTTGGAATGACATTCTGCATCATTTTGCACACAGTGCAAGGGGCACTGAACTGGGATCAGAAGACTTGAGTTCTAGGCCTGCCCCTGTTAGTGTCAAGTTTACAATTCACTTCCCAGTGCAGATCTCACTTGGTTCCCACTTTACTGATACCCAGTGATTTCTCTGATTACAACAAAATGACCGATTTTGATAAACTCTTGGGTCATATTTGATGGCTGAAACATCTACGTAGTGGGGCACAGAATAAGGCACCGACTTGTCACCTGTTATGTAAAAAAGTATGAAGGGCAGGAAGAGTTATCTATTAAAATGTGATGAGCTTGATTCTGGGACACACTAGGATCTCATTCTCTAAGTAGAGCTCTCACTGAACAGTGGACAGAATCCAGAAGCATGTTGTTGCTGTTTACTCACTAAGTCATGTCCGACTCTGTGACCTCATGGACTCTAGCCCGCTGGGCTCCTCTGTCCATGGGATTTCCCAGGCTAGAATACTGGAATGGGTTGCTATTTCCTTCTCCAGGGGATCTCCCCAATCCAGGGATCAAGCCCACATTTTCTGCATCACCCGCATTGGCAAGCAGATTTTTTACCACTGAGCCATCTCCACCAGGGAAGCCCCAGAAACATGTGACCGACGGAAAATGTCACTGCTGCATGACTTGGCACAGAACCAAGGGGAAGTTTATAGCCATGTCTCTCAACTATAAGTAAGGTGAGCTACAGATGTAACCCGGATATTTCTGAGGGATTCATTTGGGGAGCAACCTACCCCTAAATGTGGTCTACCTTCTGAGGGAGCTCTTGATTCAGAAGGCTGCTACCAGATCAGGGGGCAGAGGGGCAGTGCATGAAACTTGCAGGTGATGTCTCTACCTGGCAAACATTGCTTGTTTGCCTTCCTCTCCATATACCTTGCTGTCAACAAATCTACTTAGGAAACTGATCTCTGCAAGCCAGGCTGTCCTCGGAGGCCCAAGGATGTGTATACTGTGTCAGGTCCCCGGTCTCAAGAGCAAAGCAAGGACTTTCCTTACAGGCCAAGTCAAGGGATCCTCAGCACCATTCTGTGAAATTCTGAGAGACAGGTGGGCATAGCAATGAGTTTCAGCTCCTCACACAGAGCATGTGCCGGGGAGGAATCCCTGCTCTGTATTTCCTCCTGTCACAGCTTTCATTTGGGAATGGCTATCAATAATTTTCATATCTAGCTCACTTGGAGCTCATCCAACCATAGGTAAGGATAAGCACACGCGAGGCTATTCCACTGGGCTTCCTGAAACACTAGTCTATTATAATGGGATCCTGGATACTGACTCTGAAAGTCTTCACATTTTCATTTCTTACAAATAAAGGAAAATATACAACCCATACTGGATACAGCTCAAGGGCTGTAGTGAGCTCATTGACATGGATTACCTTATGTAATTGTTCCCAGGCAAAAGTCATTGTCCTTACAGAATACCCTTGGCACCGAGGGGAGTATAATGGGTCTGCACTTTCCCTGTGAATTCATCAACAGGGACATTACCAGAGTCCTATGCTGATATCATATCACTGATAAGCCAGACCCTCTTGAAGAAAGGCATTTCCTGATAAGGAGCATAAATGCTCAGGGCCTGATCCTGTGGAACCTGCCGTCTCTGTGGTTATATAGGCAGCAGCGATTCAGGACCATTTTGATAACTGTAAAAGGACTCTCGACTTTATTCAAAATTATAAAAAAATTTTTATCATCTAGCAACAAAAAGAAGTTTTATTTTTATGTCCCACCAGGTATCACATGATTTAGCTATCATGCAAAAGAGCATTTGGTAGAATCTCTTTTTTGACTCATTATACTTCTTTAGCTGTCTCTCACACATTCCCCTTTATCCAATGAAATCTACATATGCATAAGGCTGATTCACTTTGTTGCACAGCAAAAACTAACACAACAGTGTAAGGAAGCAACTATACTTCAATAAAAATTAACAAACCAAGCCCTTAACTAAATGACTCTTGACTTTAAAGATCCTCAACTGAATGAGGTACACGTCCATGAGTTGTTGGAATACAAAGTTATTCAGTTCAGTTCAGTTCAGTTCAGTCACTCAGTTATGTCCGACTCTTTGCAACCCCATGAATCGCAGCACGCCAGGCCTCCCTGTCCATCACCAACTCCTGGAGTTCACTCAGACTCACGTCCATCGAGTCAGTGATGCCATCCAGCCATCTCATCCTCAGTCGTCCCCTTCTCCTCCTGCCCCCAATCCCTCCCAGCATCAGAGTCTTTTCCAATGAGTCAACTCTTCGCATGAGGTGGCCAAAGTACTGGAGTTTCAGCTTTAGCATCATTCCTTCCAAAGAAATCCCAGGGCTGATCTCCTTCAGAATGGACTGGTTGGATCTCCTTGCAGTCCAAGGGACTCTCAAGAGTCTTCTCCAACACCACAGTTCAAAAGCATCAATTCTTCAGTGCTCAGCCTTCTTCACAGTCCAACTCTCACATCCATACATGACTACTGGAAAAACCATAGCCTTGACTAGATGGACCTTAGTTGGCAAAGTAATGTCTCTGCTTTTGAATATGTCATCTATATTGGTCATAACTTTTCTTCCAAGGAGTAAGCGTCTTTTAATTTCATGGCTGCAATCACTATCTGCAGTGATTTTGGAGCCCAAAAAAATAGTATTAAAAAGCAGAGACATCACTTTGCCAACAAAGGCCCCTAAAGTCAAAGCTATGGTTTCTCCTATAATCATGTATGGATGTGAGAGTTGGACCATAAAGAAGGCTGAGTGCTGAAGAATTCATGCTTTCGAACTGTGGTGCTGGGAATGAGTCATGAGAATCCCCTGGACTACAAGGAGATAAAATCAGTCAATCCTAAAGGAAATCAACCCTGAATATTCAATGGAAGGACTGATGCTGAAGCTGAAGCTCCAATACTTTGGCCACCTGATGTGAAGAGTCAACTCATTGGAAAAGACTGATGCTGGGAAAGGTTGAAGGCAAAAGAAGAGGGCGGCAGAGGATGAGATGGTTAGATAGCATCACCAACTCAATGGACCATGAATTTGAGCAAACTCTGGGAGATAATGAAAGACAGGGAAGCCTGGTGTGTTGCCACACATGGGGTTGCAAAGAGTTGGACATAATTAGTGATTGAACAACAGTGAACAACAGCAGATCCCTGATACCATCTGAATTCTCCAAACTTGCAAATGCCATGATGGTAGAAAGTTTCCCAATAGAATGCATGTGCTAAATGAGCCAAAGAAGCACTACAGAGTATTCTTGGAATGCAGCTCTGAACATGCAGCTTGGCTCTCTTATTTTCATCAATTTCAGCACCTCAGCCATTCCATATCTGAGCCTCAGTAAAATCATAATTGACCCAAGGCCAGATGCCTTCAGGGTCTCTTTAGAGTCTCCACTATTGTGTAAATGATATCAGCAAATAGCACACATCTCTCATATTTGACTAGCAAAGCGGACTTGAGGATTTTGGTTCTTGGTCTTTTGAACAGTCACACTTTTTATTTTTATTTTTGTTGTTTGGTTGGCTTAGGTACTGTCACTAGAAAACAGCATGAACCCTAGAGCTAAACCACATGGGATTCAGTGTCAGGCCTGCCACTTCCTAGCTATGCAATCTTAGGCAAGTTGCTTAACTTTTCTGTGCCTCAGTTTCTATACTTACAGTGTGGACAACAGTAGGGTTGTTTTAAGGATGAAATGAACTCATGCGGTAACAGCTCTTAGAACTGTGCCTGACAGTAGAAGCACTTTACAAGTGTTAGCTCCTCTTATTGTGAGTCACCATGGCTGCTAGAGTTGACATCTGGAAGGTGTGCTGAATAGCATGTCCTGCATGAAAATATGATAATGGCTCTTGTGTTTGCAACTAGTATCTATTAATTAAGAAACCATCATTTGTACTCTGTAATTATATTTATTAAACCCTAACTCCTATCATAACAATAATTAGTTCTTGCTAATTAAATTTATCAAATTCCCCTTGGATTCATATCTTAGGTAAATATTTAGTAGCCCTACACTAATTATTTTAATCAACATGGAGTGTATTTCAAATGACTACAAATAGTTATAACTAATTAAATTGAGTACAAAATAATATCTTATGTAATAAATTTGCAGGTGCTAAAAAGAGTGGGAATGAACCACAGGATAATGTTTCAGGACCTAACCACCTGACTTGGTGACTGCAGCATTTCCAAAGCTTAGCCAACTTGCTAGGGGTAGTAGCCTGAGAAAGTTTATTGTTTCCCTTCTTATTTGTCTTCTACTGCCAATGTTTTGTGTGTAGAGCAAGCTCTGTGTGTAATTCGAGAACATGCCTTATGATTTGGAATTGGATGCATCAATACTAGTGACTAACGCAGAAGTGAGAAGCCAGCAACAGCAGCAGTAGGGCAAATTCCTGCTTCAAAGAGTCTGAAGGAAGAAAGGCAAACTCTCTGAGGTCCCTTTTTCTGCAGGCTTGGTTTCCTCATCCTGAAACTGCACTGTCAATTGTTTCTCCTGCTGGGAAGTCCTCCTTCCCTACGCTGCTTCTCCCAGCTCCTTCCTACCAAAGACCTTGAACCCTTGAATTACATTCACCTGATTGGTATCCTGTTGCTGGGAAACTGTAAATTGAATGTGTTGTATTTCATAATAAAGATGCCTGTAACCCATCCTTGGTGAGACATGCGCAATCACATGTGGCCTCGTGTGGAACTGGCCAGCAGTGACCACCCCCTCTCCTCTCTTCTGCTCCCTTCCAGGGTCACAGTGAGATAACTGGGTCAGGTTAAAGGTGTCCACTCCCTGGCCCGCCATAGGATTGTCTGTGGCCTGAATGAGGGGTCTGTCCATGGCTAGGCTTAGAAGGATGGCTGTCTGTGGCTGAAACAGGGGGCTCAGTCAATGACCAGGATTGGGGGGATGTTCAATTCACAGCTGAGTTTCAATACTCATTCTGGGGCGGGAATTAGAGTGTAGGCTGTTGTGAAGTCCTTTTAAGGAGAGGCAAGACGGAAATGACCACTCAAGTCCTGGCAGCTGGATAATATTATAATACAAATGGTCTATCTCAAGAATAATGAGTTCAAATATTACACAGCCTATGTAGAAAGCTAAATCTTTTCAAAATCATCTTCGGCCCTTCCTTGTAAATGACAAGTGAATGATCATAAACAAGCAGCCAGAGGTGGATGCCCAGGGCATGGCGTCAAGCATCACCCCAGGCTATCCTGACCTTCCCTTTTCATCAGGTGGCTGGTGGGCGTTGGGGGCTGCCTCTTTGCAGCTTACACACTTCATTCTATTTTTGTGGAGGAAGTGTCTCAAGTGGGCATGGGAGGGGTCATGGGAGACACATCAGACAGTGGATCTGCACTTATGCTCTCAGAGAAGTTCAAACACACAAGAGAGTTATAGAAGATGCACGAACTTTATCTGCCCCTCTCATTAAGCTGTCATCCACGTTCAGTGTGGATCTATTTCCTAGTTCTGAATCTCAATCTCCCTCCTTCTAGCTCTCTTTTGAGTATTTGTGAGCTCATGCAGCCACCTTTATGATAGATGAATCATTCCTATGGCAACCACAGTCATCATGAATCCTCTGAGTGAGCAGGCAGGAGAAAACAGCTTTCAAGAGAACAGAGATTCTAGGGGGACCTGGAGTAGCCGAGAAATCTGAGAGCATTGAACAGATGGAAGTAGGATCTTCTCATATCGGAACCGAAAAGGATGAAATGACTGAGGCCCAGAAAAGGGACTGGCTTTGCTCAACATCACACAGAGCTAGAACTCAGCCCTCTTTTATTCCTGTACCATGATGTACTAGTAAATGAATGAGCACAGACTTGCCATGTGTCAACTGAAGGCAAACAGGCCATATAACAGGACCTTTATGTGTTCTTCGTTTGAGCCCATCGGCCTGAATGTGAAGTTTTGTTGATAGAGTCTGATGCTTCAGGACTGAGACTGCATCTGGGTCTAAGACACGTTGTCTCTGAACATTCTTTTCCATCCCATTTCTTTCTCTCTTTTTTTTTTTTTAAGAAAAAGCTGTTTATTTTGTATTGGAGTATAGCTGATTAACTGTCCCATTTCTTTCCCAGGGAACATTCTCACTTGTACTAGCGGTCGTTTGGGAGCCTCTGGCCGATGGAGGCAGCGCTATAGGTAGCAATGGTAAAGAATGTTGGATTTGCCCCCTAAGTGAGGGCATTGTGGGACCGAGCTTTGTTCTTGCTGTGGTTGGCAGAGCATGCAGGTACAGTTTATTGAATGGCACCTTATAGACAGGTCTTAGAGCAGATCTGCCTGAACGGAGCTGAGACCAGGTCATATAAGCACATGGCTTTGTTCCCTGGTGGCCACCACAGGTGCCTCACACACCTGGTGCCTACCGGTCAGTTCTGAAGTTACCATCAGTATCTCAGCTCCACATGTGAAGATGTTCTCCATCCCTTCCTTGCCCAAAGATATCCAGGGAATCCTTCCTTTAAAGGAGGAAATGCCTTATTTTTTGCTTTGAGCAATTTTAATCCCAGACTGTGACCGAAGAATAGGAAGAAAGCTTACATCTTCTGAAAGAACCCACTACAAAAGAAGGGGAAGTGCACAGAAGGGAGGTATTGCAGCTGTTTCATTTTTGTGCTTTGCATAGGAGTCTCCTGAGATGGTGCCCTGAAGCATGCCCATTGTTCTTTTCCTTTAATGGATCAACCAACAGAGAGCTAAAGCCCTTGGCTGACTGGGCAGAGAACCACAGTGTCTGAGCACATTACTACTTATTCTGAGAATAGCTGAGTTCAGATTGTCCTTATTCAACCCACTGCCATATAGCTGCTCTAAGCCCTGTCTACAGGGCACTAATGGCACCTAGTTCTGCTGCATAATTTCAATTTAACAGATTAAAAAAAAAATGTCTGAATTTGAAGCAGAATTTAGCGTAACTGATCCCACACACCTTCACCTTATTCATGGCTCTCATATCAGTAAAGTTTCCCAGATTTGTCCTCTCTGTTGGCTATATCTTACTTTCCTTATTTGGATTTTCTCAATGCTTAATTCTAAAGCATTTTCCCCTCAGTTCAGTCACACGGTTGGGTCCAACTCTTTGCAACCCCATGAACTGCAGCACGCCAGGCTTCCCTGTCCATCACCAACTCCCAGAGCCTACTCAAACTCATGTCTATTGAGTCGGTGATGCCATCCAACCATCTCATCCTCTGTCGTCCCCTTTTCCTCCTGCTTTCAATCCTTCCCAGCATCAGGGTCTTTGCAAAAGAGTCAGTTCTTCGCATCAGGTGGCCAAAGTATTGGAGTTTCAGCTTCAACATCAGTCCTTCCAATGAATATTCAGGACTGATTTCCTTTAGGATTGACTGGTTAGATCTCCCGGCAGTCCAAGGGACTCTCAAGAGTCTGCTCCAACACCACAGTTCAAAAGCATCAATTCTTTGGTGCTCAGTTTTCTTTATAGTTCAATTCTCACATCCAAACATGACTACTGGAAAAACCATAGCTTTAACTAGATGGACCTTTGTTGGTAAAACAATGTCTCTTCTTTTTAATATGCTCTCTAGGATTGTCATAGCTTTTCTTCCAAGAAGCAAGCGTCTTTTAATTTCATGGCTGCAGTCACTTAATTTCATGGCTGGTGACTGCAGCCATTTTTCCTTGTATTTATCATAAAGAATTTAATGATCATCTCTGTCTATATTGTCCAGTATGGTAAATAACCACTAACCAGCTGTGGCTACTGAGCGTTTGGAATGTGGGTATCTGAATTAAGATGCAACAGAAGTTTAAAACACACAACAGATTTCAGAAACTTACTACAAACAACAAAATAATATTTTTATCTCATTAACAATTTTTATATTGATCCTTGCTAAAACAGTAATATTTGAATACATTGTATTAAGCAAAATATACTATTTAAAAAGTTTCATTTTATGTTTCTGTCCAGTGGTGTGCAATGAACATACCCAAACTTGTACAATGAACATACCCAAAGTTATCTCCAGCTCAGATTTCTTTAAACTCCAGACCATGTAACTAATTTCCAACTTAACATTTCCCAAGGTTATCTGACAAGTGTTTCAAAAAAAACATGAAAGGTGAGATTTATTTTTCCTCCTAAATCCAGTCCTGTTTTAGTGACACTTCCTTTTTCTTTTCTCCACATGGCTTCCTTCTTCAAGCCTTATAGACATATAGAATGTCCATGTAGGAAGACCAGGTATTACACATGACCACCAATCCTATGGTTAAGTCTTCTCTGCATTATAAAATTTCTATGTGGGCATCTGCAGTGAGTGGAAGCTCATTTCCTTATAAGGCAGCACATTTCATTGTAGACAGCTCTGTTAGAAAGTTTCCCAATATATCACACTACAATTGGATTTCTCAGAATTTCTAATCATGTTTTATTTCTGTCTCCTGAAGCCATACAAAACAAGTTGAACTCCCTTTCTACTTGTGAGAATTGTTTCCTGTCTTGACTACATTGACTTTTCTCGAGTTAAACATTTCTTGTTCAGGGGCTGTGGTTTCAGGTCTTCTCAGTCATTCTTGCCACTTACATTTGAATACAGTATTGTTTTTCTACTTATTAATAATGTAGTTGTCAAATGGTCCACTGATTTCAATAGGCTAGCTGAAGACTTCTGGAAAGGGGTTCTTTCTTTCAGTTCAGTTCAGTTCAGTTGCTCAGTCATGTCCGACTCTTTGCAACCCCATGGACTGCAGCTTGCCAGGTTTCCCTGTCCATCACCAACTCCCAGAGCCAACTCCAACTCATGTTCATTGAGTCAGTGATGTCATCCAACCATCTCATCCTCTGTCGTCCCCATCTCCTCCTGCCTTCAATTTTTTCCAGCATCAGGGTCTTTTCCAATGAGTCAGTACTTTGCATCAGGTGGCCAAAGTATTGGAATTTCAGCTTCAGCATCAGCCCTTCCAATGAATATTCAGGACTGATTTCCTTTAGGATTGGCTGGTTTGATCCCCTTGCAGTCCAAGGGACTCTCAAGAGTCTTCTCCAATACCACAGTTCAAAAGCATCAATTCTTTGGTGCTCAGCTTTCTTCGTAGTCCAAGTCTCAGTTGTATATGTGACTACTGGAAAAACCATAGCTTTGACTAGATGGCCCTTTGTAAGCAAAGTAATGTGTCTGCTTTTTAATATGCTGTCTAGGATTGTCACAGTTTTTCAAGCGTCTTTTAATTTCATGGCTGTAGTCACCATCTGCAGTGATTTTGTAGCCCCCCAAAATAAAGTCTGTCACTGTTTCCATTGTTTCCCCATCTATTTGCCATGCAGTGATGGGACCAGTTTCCATGATCTTAGTTTTTTGAATGTTGAGTTTTAAGCCAGCTTTTTCACTCTCCTATTTCACTTTCATCGAGAGGCTCTTTAGTTCTTTGCTTTCTGCCATAAGCGTGGTATCATCTGCGTAGCTGAGGTTATTGATATTTCTCCAGGCAATCTTGATTCCAGCTTGTGCTTCATCCAGCTCATCATTTCACATGATGTACTCTGCATATAAGTTAAATAAGCAAGGTGACAAATTATAGCCTTGATGTATTTTGTATAAATAATGTGTAAATACATTATGTATGTATAAATAAGCAAGGTGACAAAATACTCTTTTCCCAACTTGGAACCAGTTTGTTGTTCCATGTCCTGTTCTTTCTTCGGTCACATTAAATTCTGCACCTCTGCTAATACCACTTGGGAGTATGTCCATTTGTTGAGGAGTCTCATCAAACACAGACACTGGTTTGTACAAGACTCACTTTCATGTATATCCATTTATACCTTGGATATGCAATTAAGCCAAGCCTCTTTCATCTTCTGTTTTATTGGTTTGTAATATTATGTATTTGAAGTTTGTGGTTATATTTATAGTTTAGCCCTTGTATAAGTAAGCTAATCTGGATGGTATTAATTTCTCTTCTTCCATTTTTATTTGTTTTGTGTCTTAAATCAATGTCATCCAAAATTTGAGTGCTAAACCTGTATTTTCACATAAGTATCAGCAGTAGTATATAAAGTACAGGATGAAGGTTAGAACTATGTTTTATATTATAAATTTGTTCTGTCCATGTTACTTGCTCAGTCATGCCCGACTCTTTGGGACCCATGGACTATAGTCCACCAGGCTCCTCTGTCCATGGAATTTTCCAGGCAAGAATACTGGAGTGGGTAGCCATTCTCTTCTCTAGGAGGTCTTCCTGACTGAGGAATTAAACCCAAGTCTTCTGCACTGCAGGCGGGTTCTTTACCATCTGAGTCACCAGGAAGTCCAAGTTATGTCAGAACATAATTCAACTCTCCAGATTACTGGTCATTTAACCAACCACAGGTTTAGGTGGCAGTGCTTGGTAAATTCTTCTTCATTATCACTTTATATATTTCCTCTATTCTGTTCTATCTCTTTCTGGGACTTCAACTACATTTCCACTGAATATTTGATATGTCCCACTCCTCTTATATTTTCTGTTCATTTTTTCCCTTCCCCTTCTCATCTTTGTGTCTCAACTGGGATAATTTCTACTGGCACTGACACATTGTCAAGTAGCTAATTTATTGCTATGCTGTTTTCATGCTACGGATGAGCCTATCAGAGAAGTTCTTCGTCTCTGATGTAGTTTCTATTGGCAGAATTTCTATTTGACTTTTATAGTTTTCATCTCTCTGTTGATATTCTGTATTTGTTTATGCTTATAGTCAACTTTTTTCCGTTAGGCTCAAGATCAGCAAGTTTTTAAATTTTTTTGGTCAAAGGGCAGAAAGTAAATATTTTAAGCTTTGTAGGATCTACAAACTCTCACAACTATACAGCTCCAGCATTTTAGTGTAAAATTATCCCTCAGTAATTATAAGTGAATGTGGTTGTGTTCATTAAAATTTTTTTACAAAGGTAAGAAGAAGCTGAATTTTTCCTGAAGGCCAGGGTTTGCTGACCCCAAGCTCTAGATTATTTGAAGTATTAATTATAGCTATTCTAATAAACCTATCTGATAGTTCTGATCATCCCTAAGTCTGCTTATGTTGACTGCTTTATCAATTGACAATGAGTTATTTACCTTGCTTTTTTTGTTTGCCTCATCATTTTTTTTCTCTTTAATTTATTTTTTTATTGAAGGAAATTGTTTTACAGAATTTTATTGTTTTCTGTCAAATCCTCAACATGAACCAGCCACAGATATACATATATCCCCTCCCTTTTGAAACTCCCTCCCATCTCCCTCCCCATCCCACCCCTCTGGGTTGATACAGAGCCCCTGTTTGAGTTTTCTGAGCCATACAGCAAATTCCCACTGGCTATCTGTTTTACATATGATAATGTAAGTTTCCATGTTACTCTTTCCATACATCTCTCCTCCCTCTCCTCCCCTCTCCCCATGTCCCTAAGTCTATTCTCTATGCCTGTTTCTCCATTGCTGCCCTGTACATAGATTTTTCAGTACCATTTTTCTAGATTCTGTATATGTGAATTAGAATATGATATTCATCTTTCTCTTTCTGACTCACTTCACTCTGTATAGGGCTTTCCTGGTGGCTCAGAGGTTAAAGCATCTGCCTGCAATGTGGGAGACCTAGGTTCGATCCCTGGGTCGGGAAGATCCCCTGGAGAAGGAAATGGCAACCCACTCCAGTATTCTTGCCTGGAGAATCCCATGGACTGAGGAGCCTGGTAGGCTGCAGTCTATGAGGTCTCAAAGAGTCGGACATGACTGAGCGACTTCACTTTCTTTTCTTTCTTTCACTTTCACTCTGTATAATAGGTTCTAGGTTCATCCACCTCATCAGAACTGACTCAAATGTGTTCTTTTTTATGGCTGAGTAATATTCCATTGTATATATGCACCACAACTTCTTTATCCATTCATCTCTTGATGGACATCTAGGGTGCTTCCATGTTCTAGCTATTGTAAATAGTGCTGCAGTGAACAATGGGATACATGTGTCTTTTTCAATTTCGGTTTCCTCAGTGTATATGCCTAGGAGTGGGATTGCTGGGTCATTGCCTCATCATTTTTGATTAACTAGCAGAGATGGTATATGGAAGAACAGAAGTAACTAAAGTAAATATTATTTACTAAAGGAAACGGGCACATCTTCTGTTAGGCCATTAGTGCAAAGGACTGAATCAGTCTGGTAATATTTCAACTGAAGTTTTGTTTTTGGAAGTTATTCATACTACAATTATCTCTGGTATAATGGAGCCTTTTAAATCATCTGGTGATAAGTTGCTTTTTTGTGTGTTTTGGGTAGAAAATGATGTTGAAAGATTTTTTTTTCCTCAGTGCTCTTGTTCAGCCTTCAGCTTTCAGTGGTCTTAATACAAGCACATTACATGGGGTTATCTCTCTTCTTATTTTGCCCAGGTGGTAGAATATTTGTTGCTTGAAGTTAGATTTATGATGTTGAATGGGTTCTCTTATGTCAAAGTACTTGCATTAGCTCATATTTTTGTACATCTTTTTCTTATTTAAGAAAATACTGTAATGAGCCAAATGAATTTTTAGACAATTTTAAAAATTTATAGCTACATCATTGTCCTGAATTATCAGACTAATAACTTTGAGAGCAAAAATTGTGATTTTAGACATGATTATTTTTCTAGAAGAAGAGTACTGGCTCATAGTAATGTTTCCTCTGTAGATTTAATTGAATAATATATAATCAATTCAATAATAGTTTATGGAATCTTGAGTTGATGTCAAGACAAGCCATCTCTAGATTCCAGGATCAGTCTTATTCCTCTTTAACCTGAAGTAATATTTGCTTTCTATGATTTTTCTGTGTCTTCTTCATGTTCTCGTTATGTTAACAAATATATAACATAATCACATGTTTGAAGTCCTTTTTTTCTTAAAGTCTCTTTACCTAATTTGGCCTAAGCTTCCTTCTTTTAATGTGTTTTTTCTTTATAGCCTCCAAATAATTATAATTTACAGTATTACTACATTGTTTGATGTATTAGTTCAAGAAAAGTTTTTTCATAACTAATGCATCAAGTTTTAGGTTTGAACCTTGAGAAACAAGCTTGGATAAAATTTAGCCTCTGCTCCCCAGTCCGGATGCTAAGGCAGACATGTAACAGGTATTTAGCCAGGTGCATGTGATAAAACAATAATAGGAGAATAGTTAATAAGCTATGACTAGAGCTGGCTGATAAGCTATGAAAAGGGCTGGGGAAGGAGATTCAGGAAGGGTTCAGAGAGTTTCTGGTATTCTTAAAGTCTTAAAAAAATGGTAAAGACTTGAACTTGATGCATGATACAGAAAAGAATATTTCCAACAATGTAAATCATGTACAAAGTAGCCGCATGCATGCATTTTCGTAAATTCCTGCAATGGTTAAACATGGTGGCAGGTAGTGGCAATAGATGAGGCTGGACAGGAAACTGAGGTCAGGCTGTAAAGATCATACTGGCTCATTGAGGAATTTGGACTTTGTCCTGTAGATGATTAGGATTAATGGAAGGATTTTAGATAGAGGACACACATGATCCAATTTACAGTTTTAAAAGTGCACTTTCACTTGAGTGAGTATAATGAGTCAGTGCAGCTTTCTTGTTTTGACTCTGCAGGCATGATATGTAGGGCTCAGGAGCTACACAAGGGTCCTCAAATTGTGAGAGACATGAGAGAGGAGACACCTTAGCTTCATAGTTGGAAAACTGCCAAGTCAAAATAAAAATGATTTTAATTAAATGCCTGTAAACTATAGAATTATGTTAACTTCAGCTCAAATAAACTCTAAAATATTTTCATACAAATTGGAGAAATGTTGTGTCAAATAAGCAGAACTTGTAGAACACAACAATAAGGTGAATTTAGGCTCCCCCTCCAGAGAAGGCAATGGCACCCCACTCCAGTACTCTTGCCTGGAGAATCCCAGGGACGGGGGAGCCTGGTGGGCTGCCATCTATGGGGTCACACAGAGTTGGACACGACTGAAGCAACTTAGCAGCAGCAGCAGCAGCAGGCTCCCCCTCACAAGGAGATCCAACCAGTCCATTCTGAAGGAGATCAACCTTGGGATTTCTTTGGAAGGAATGATGCTAAAGCTGAAGCTCCAGAACTTTGGCCACCTCATGAGAAGAGTTGACTCACTGGAAAAGACTCTGATGCTGGGAGGGATTGGGGGCAGGAGGAGAAGGGGATGACCGAGGATGAAATGGCTGGATGGCATCATGGACTCGATGGACATGAGTCTGAGTGAACTCTGGGAGATGGTGATGGACAGGGAGGCCTGGCGTGCTGCGATTCATGGGGTCGCAAAGAGTCGGACACGACTGAGCGACTGAACTGAACTGAACTCTCCCTTCAAATCTAGTCTGTGGGTGAGTTCTTTCTGTCTCTCTTTAGATAAAAGTATCAATATGAGGAAAATCCTATGACTTCTGCAGTCACTCTTTAGGAACTAAAGTTCTTATGGTTGGTCTAGTCCCTCTAACAGCTTTTGCTCAATAACTAGAATGCCCAGTTCTATTACTAATACTGCATTTTCATGTATGGCATTAGAGAATGTTCTAATTATATTCTGTTACATGTAGCTTCCCATTTTCCCAGCACCACTTAATGAAGAGACTGTCTTTTCTCTACTGTATATTCTTGTCTCCTTTGTCATAGAATAATTGACCATAAGTGTGTGAGTGTATTTCTGGGCTCTCCATTCTGTTCCACTGATCTGTGTGTCTGTTTTTGTGCCAGTACCATACTGTCTTGATTATTGTAGCATTGTGGTGTAGTCTGAAGTTAGGGCACCTGATTCCTTTATCCCTTTTCTTTCTCAAGAGTGTTTTCACTATTCAAGGTCTTTAATGTTTTCATATAAATTTTAAAATTATTTGCTCTAGTTCTATGAGAAATGCCATTGGTATTTTGATAGTGATTGCTTTGAATCTCTAGACTGCGTTGGTAAGGCCATGCATCATAAAACTCCTAGAAGAAAGCCTAGAAAGATCACTTTTTGACATAAATTGTAGCATTTTGGGGATGTGTCTTTTAAAGCAAAGGAAATAAAAGTAAAGTTAAACAAATGGTTAAAAGGTTTTGCACAGTGAAAGAAACTATTGACAAAATGAAGAGAAAACTATGAAATGGGAGAAACTATATGCAATTGATATAACTGATAATATCATATATGCACAGCTCACACAACTCAACACCAGAACACAGACAACACAATAAAAAATTGGCAAAAGAATTGAATAGAGATTTTACCCAAAGAGGAGTTGCAGCTGGTCAACAGGCATAAGAAAAAATGCTCAACATTGCTAATTATCAAGGAAATGCAACTCAAAACAAGGATGAGATGTCATCTCACTCTTGCCAGAATGGTTAACATTGAGAAGAACACACAAATGTTGGCGAGGATGTAGTGAGAAGAAAACCCTTGAACACTGTTGGTGGGAATGTAAACTGGTGCAGTCCCTGTGGAAAACAGTATTTAAGTTCCCCTCAAAGTAAGAATAGAACTACCATATGACCCCACAATTCCACACCTGAGTGTGTATTTATACAAAAACACTAATTTGAAAAAATACATGCACCCCCAATTCTTAGCAGCGTTATTTACAGTTGCCAAGATGTGGAACCAGCATATGTGTCCATCAATAGATGAATAGATAAAGAAGATGGTATGTGTATATGTGTGTGCACGCACACATATATATTACGTATGTGTACACATACAATGAAATACTACTCAGCCATAAAAAGAAAGAAAGTTTGTCATTTTCAGCCACTTGGATGGGCCTGCAGGGCATTATGCAAGTGAAATAAATCAACCAGTGAAAGGCAAATGTAATTTGATATCACTTATATGTGTAATCTAAAAAATACAACAAACTAGTGAATATAAAAGAAAAGAAGCAACTTTATATAGAGAAAAAAATGACTGGTTACCAGTGGGGAGAGGAAAGTGAGAAGGCATAATATAGAGGTAGGAGGTTAAGAGGTACAAGCTGTTAGATATAAAATAAGCTACAAGAATATATTGTACAACACAAAGAATATAGATAATATTTTATAATAACTATAAATAGGGTAAACCCTTAAAAAATATGAATCACTATATATTGTACACCTGTGGGTTTCCCTGGTGGCTCAGCAGTAAAGAATTTGCTTACAAATGCAGGAGATTTAGGTTCAATTCCTGGATTGGGAAGATCCCTTAGAGAAACAAATGGCAACCCATCTCAGTATTCTTGCTTGGGAAATCACATGGACAGAGGAGCCTGGTATGTTACAGTCTATGGGGTCACAAAGAGTTGGACACAACTGAACGACTTGTCATCACTGGGACTTTTCTGGGCTGTTGGCTTATATAGACAGAGAGGTTTTATATATTTTACAATTATTATTTTTAAGTCACTGTCTCCACTCACTAACTGCCTCTAGCTTGCCAAGTTGAAACAGGGTGGGGATTAGTGAAAGGATGGGTAGGGTTGAGGAGAGACTGGTTAGAAATGGATATGAACATTGTTTACAAGTCATGTATTAACAGAAGGCAAGTAAATGGACACCTTGGTCACCTGAATATCAGAGTGGGAAGGAAGGAGACGCTTAGAATGACTTCTTGTGCGACGTGCTATGGTGGTGTCTCTGACTGGACTCTGTGAAGAGGCATTAACTGCCTACTTGATATTTAGATCCATATGAATGAGACAGTTCCAAGTCTTGACCAGCTCAAGTCCTTTGGGAAGAGTGGCAAATACACAGCTAAAATGTTCTGCGATGAGAACTGTAACAATGTGATGCTTTGGAAATTATGGGAACACAATGGCGCATTTCATGCAGCTTGAGTAAAATGGGAAGTGGTGCCTCTGGAGATGCAGACCAACTGGTCTTAGTTTGGGAAATACTGATTGTAATTCCTGTGAGGAAGTTGGAAATGGTGTTGGTTATATATATTGAGGGCTAAGAAAAGGTTTGATCTCATAGAGGAGTTTAGGAGCTATCTGCCTGGAGGTATAAGCAGAAGTGGATGAGATATATCATCTAGCAAGAATATTAACTGTCTGACTCATATACATGAGGGAAAAATTGGAAGTATAGAGAACTAGGGAATATGTGGTGGTAGCGGTGGTTTAGTCTCTAAGAAGGTATGTCCAACTCTTGCAACCCCACGGATGTCAGCGCACCAGACTCCTCTGTCCATGGAATTCTCCAGGCAGGAATATTGGAGTGGGTTGCCATTTCCTTCTCCAGGAAATCTTCCCAACTGAGAAATCGAACCTGGGTCTCCTGCATTGCAGGCAGCTGCTTTACCAACTGTGTCACCAGGGAATACCTAAGGGATAAAGAAGAGACGGAGAAGGATCCTGAGGAGAATTGGTCAGGTGTACAAGGAGAACCTAGAGAGGGAAGAGCCCTGGAGGCCAATGGAGAAGAACTTTTCAGGGATTAGAAAATTACTGTAAATGCTACAAAGAGCTCAAGCTCTGGTTTCTAGGTCTGAGATACCTGGATGTACCCTAGTTTCTAGTTTGTGAAGAGTTGGACATGACTGAAGCGACTTAGCATGCACACACTGCTTACAACCTATGACTTTGGGCAAGTTATCTAACCATTTAGCAGGAAAACTGTGGGTCTTGGTTGCTCCTTATGGTTGCTCTGTAGGGCATTGGGTGATGTCTCTTTCTCTTTAGAAGCCATATCCATCTTTTGTGCTGGAAGACTACCGATCCTGTGTCCAGAGATACTTCTCCTTCCCAACCTTCTGTGTCTTTATTCTCAACCTATGCCTCCATGTTGTCCTAATCATTTATTAATTTCTGAGTTCCTTTTTGTTGGAGCCTCTTCTCTCTCTAGATCACCCTCTCCTGCAACTTAAGGCTTCTGGAATGTGGAGCTGTGTACAGATGTTTCCATCCTGCGAGCACTCCACTGCTTCTCAGGCAGTGTCTCTGAGCAGATGTTCTGCGGTGTGCATCCCATTTCCTCTGCTGTTGTGTTTTCTATACAAACACCAGATTGCATGGCTACAGCCTTCTTTCTGGAGAAAACCCAAGTCATGATGGTGATGGGATAGGCTGTGCTTTCAGGCTGTCAGAGATGGTCTATGGTGCAAAAGCTTTGCAGCAAGAGTGTGAAGCCAAAAGGCTTAGGGGATGCAGCTGTGTGCTGTGACTTTATCTACTCATGACCTGTTGTCTCTGGTGTGTCTTCCGCTGAGCTGCTGCTCTGCCAGAATGTCTCTTCTCTTTACCTCGTTAGCCTTGCCCTGTGTCCCCATTTGCCTCTCTTGGTCTTTTTAAATTGTGCCCCCTCAACTGAGCCTTCCCAACACATGGGGTTCTTTGTCTTCTGGCAGCATGTGTGGTTCGGAGGCAGAGTCAGAGAGTACTTTACAATAATAGACTTGAAAAGTCTTGCTGAAAACGGGGTGGAGGCAGGGTTACCTGCTGGACAGGCTGGCAGGAGGGCAAACTGTCCCCGTGAGGGTCAATGTTGACATGTTTCAATGGTCTCCAGCCCCCCTCACCATTTTCTCTTGGTTTGTGGACTTGTCTTTGATCGCTTACTGATAATTTGTAACAAAGGGCCCAGGGATGTGGAAGAAAATTTCCTGACTTTATTATTTATTTGCTTTACTGCATGATTCCATTTTTATAAAGTATAGAAACAAGACAATCTAACCTTTATTGTTAGAAATAAGGATAATGATTGAGGGACTGGGGTGATAAATAGTGACTGGAAGGCACACCCCAGAGAGCTAGAATGCAAGTCAGGTTCTCCTTCTTGACCTGGGTGCTGATTGCATAAGTGCTTTTAGTTTGTGAAAACTCATTGAGCTGTACCCTGACAGCATGTGTATATTGTGATTCAAGAACAACTTTGAAAAAATCTATAGCTGGGTATTTTTAAAAAATTGAAATATAGTTAATTCACATTGTTATGTTAGTTTCAGAAGTATAGCAACGTGATTTAGTTGTATATGTGTGTGTATATATATATATATTCTTTTTCAGATTCTTTTCCGTTATAGTTATTGCAAGATACTGAATATAGCTCCCTGTGCTACACAGTAGGTCCTGGTTGTTTATCTTTTTTGCCTCCAAAAAGGCAGGCTACTCTTTAAGCTTACCTCTCAATCTGCTTTTGGGAATTCATGATTTGGAAAAGACTTTTCATTTCCATCTTTGTTCCATTCATGACAAATAAGCATCTTTAGTCCTTCATGTGATCGAAGAAGTTGCATTCATCTGTCACCGGCCACCTCTCCTTGCTGGAAATAGCCATCTGGTTGAAGCTGCCTATGTTCCTTTCAGAGATGCCTATAGACAGGGTGTCCTCATATGCATTAATTTGAATGTTAAGTAGAGCTCTGGAGAGTGTGATTGATAGAGTCTGAGGAGCTGAAGGAAAGGAGGGGCTAGAGTGACTCACTTACCAACCAGGCTTACCAACTTACCAACCAAGTTTCATCCATAACTAGATGAGCCAACCCAGTGATTAAAGGCAGGAGTGGAACTCAGACCTGGCAGGTCTCAATGCTGCTAGTATGGAGTGCATCTTATCATCCAGGCCTCCCTGACTCCACATAGCAGATCATCTGAAAATTTTTGTGTGACATTCTCTCTTTTAAAGGACCCAGCAATACATTTGTTTATAAAGTGAAGAGTGTGCCGCAGAGAAGAAAGTTTGACCTTCAGATGCAGACACATCTGAATCACACCATGGCTTTATCACTTCATTTGTTCATTTATTCAGCCATTCATTTATTCGAAAATATTTATCTAAAGCATTCCCTGTCCCAGGCATAATGCCAAGTATGAATTTTCTATGGCAATCTGGATAATTTAGTAACTTCTCTCAGCCTCAATTTCTCATCTATAAAATATGAATGATACTACTCTCTGTGCAAATTGTCATGAAGGTTGAAATAAGGACACAGTTTCTGGCATATATCAATTTTTTTAAAAAATCTAGAATTATAATTATGTGAAAAATATCCTATTTGCATGTTCCATGAGTTTCTTTTTTTCAAGTGACATCTACATATTTACAATGACTTACAATAATGTTGGGCTTCCCTTGTGGTTCAGCTGGTAAGTAATCCTCCCTCAATGCAGGAGACCTAGGTTAGATCCCTGGGTTGGGAAGATTCCCTGGAGAAAGGAAAGGTTACTCACTCCAGTATTCTGGCCTGGAGAATTCCATGGACTGTACAGAGAGTTGGATACGACTGAGCGACTTTCACTTTCACTTTTCATAATAATATTATTATCAAGGTTTCCCAGGTAAACAGTTCTCTCCCACTAACAGATTAAACTTCTACACACTGAAACTCATTGTGATGAAGACTTCAGAAATCAACTCAAATTGTAAATGTTTTAGCTATACTACAGGACTTGGCTTTTTTTCTCTATAGAAGAGTTCCAAAGAGCACAGGACTGGAAGTACCCAGGCCTGACTTAGTTTTAGCTTAGACAGAATATAACCTGGGATATTTTTATTTTGCCTCTCTCTGGACTCTACCTTTTGCATTTATGGAACAGTTATAATTATAAAAATGTCCTTGCTTATTTGTAGTATTTATGTAGTATATGATATGAGAGGGCTTTAATACTTTAATTGTATGTATGTTTTCTTGCTTTCTTGTTTTTAAGGGGAAAAAATGAGAATAACTAGGGATATTTTGCCAAGTTTTACATCTTCTTACAGATTATCCTGTTTTCTTATCTTTTGTAAATTTGCACACTTAGATTTCTGTTTTGAATGATAAGGAATAACGATGGTTGGTCCTAACGTGGAGAAGGGGGATTTGTCGGACTTTAAATTTGCTAACTATGTATGAGTGAGTGAGTGAAGTCGCTCAGTAGTGTCCGACTCTTTGCGACCCCATGGATTGTAGCCTACCAGGCTCCTCGGTCCATGGAATTCTCCAGGCAAGAATACTGAAGTGGGTTGCCATTTCCTTCTCCAGGGGATCTTCCCGACCCAGGGATCGAACCTGGGACTCCTGCATTGTAGGCAGACACTTTACCAAATGAGCTACCAGAAGTGTTTTATTTTATAAAAGTCTTTTTTTTTATTTGACTTTCTTAAACTGGTAGGGGCAAACAGTGCATTTAAAGCATCATTTGATGTCTTAGAAATATAGCTATTGCACAAGTTGAAATATACCTACCTACTCCGGGAGATGGTGATGGACAGGGAGGCCTGGCATGCTGCGATTCATGGGGTTGCAAAGAGTCAGACACGACTGAGCGACTGAACTGAACTGAACTGAACTGAATAATATTAGAACACGAGTTAACAGTTGGATTTTTGTCCCAATACCCAGGTCTATGTGCACAGTGATGGGTCTGAGTTGCTCTTATACCTGCACAAAACAATGTCAAATTTGTTGCTATATATTTAGTTTGGGACTTTGATTTTGGAGTTGGTTTCGAATAAATTCTGGGGGGAAAAAAACCTTTATAGCTTGGAGGCCTAGGGAAAAAATAAATGGAACAAAGTCTAAAATATAATCAGTCAATCTGTAAGTCTCTACTCAATGCCTATTGTGGGTACTTGCTACTTTGCTAGGAGGTGTGCAGTCAGAAGAGACATTTGAGTTTAAATTTGAAAGTGGTATAGTTGTTTACCAAGTGAAAAAGGAGTCTAAAGGAAAACAAGGCACAGAGAACTCTGTGACCAATTTAGAAGGATCATAGAGCCTGGGGAGCTGGTTTGAGTGTGGGGGAGTTCTGAGCAGGGTGGGGAGACGGGAGAGATAGTCAGGAGACAGGCTAGGGAGGGAATCCCCCACCATGTTGTAAAGTTGCTACAAATGCAGCCAAGAGAATGAGTGTTTGATTAAGCAGATCTTATAAAACACATCAGCTCACTCTCTGCTAGACATTCTATAAATTTTCTCACTGAGCCAAGGCAAGTGCTGTTCTATTATTATGCAGAGGGGATTAAGGTTTCTTTCCTTAAGACTAAGCTCCTTAACCCAGCATGCTGATGTGCTAAGGTTTATAAAGACACACTCCTGTGTGGGTGAGTCATGTCTAATGTGTTCCACCCATTAATTTGCTGTAATGATAAACCCTATGGATTATGTTTTTTCCTGAAGTGGTTGCTGTCTTCTTAGTGTGTTCAGCATTTATGGAGTTATTATCAAATGATCACAGACTCATATAAACTGAAGTTGAAAAAGAACTTGGTCTCTAAGAATACAATATAGATAGTCAGCATTGAGATGGGAGCCCCAAGAGAGAGGAGGTGGGTGTAGGGGTCAAGTAATGGATTAGGAGAGAGGGTTTTTAAAAGGGAACTTGATGACAAGGACAAGGAGTGATGGGAAATCCAAAAGCTATGAGACCAGAACTCTGAATTTGATTTTGGAAGCATTGGAAATAGAGTAAATTATAAATGCTCATTCTTGCTGCAGTGCAGAGACTTCTTTGATGGAGGTCATCTGGAGGGTGAGAGTCAGACACCAGGCAAAGACAGGCATTAAACTGTGGGGCTCAAAGGTCCTCAGCTTTCCTAAGACTGCAGAAATACCAAAGAAACCTGTTTCAAGGAAAGTCAGAGGTTGTCGGCTTCAACATTTGGAGGCAGGCTGAAAGCAGGGCGCCGAGAAAAGTGGAATCTGGGAAGACTCCTGGGCTAGTTGACTGGCAGGACCCAGCAGGGAATGGCACTGCTCAAGGATTTCTTGTTGTTAATCATTTTTCTCATTTTCCCTCGTTGTTAACCCTGGGACCATACTAATCAACTCCTCGTTTCCCTGCCCGTGGCTTACATGGTTCCTTGGTTATTACATCTGAGTTTAATCATTGTCCAAACTGAGCTCCATGTCTTCCTTGCAATTTTGCTCCTGATTCAGTTAGTGTTTCGCCAGGAAATGTAGCTGTGTAGAGAAATGGAGAGAATCTATTCAGAGAGAAGGGTGTCAAAAAGGGGCAGCACAGTCCAGAACAAGGAGCTGGGGCTCTGACAGAAAGCAGGGAAGATTTTTCTTCCCCTGATCCCCAGACAGTGATGAAAAAATTCAGAAAAATAGAGGGAAACTGAAGCCACCATGATTTACTGCATTTCCTCTTCTTCTCATTGCATGAAGACGAAGTGGAGATGTTCACTGGGAAGTAGGAAAGTGATCACATCAAAAGCATAAAAATGCAGTCAACTTGACATTGAAGTAGGAATTGTCTGGAAGTCATGTTTGGCCTCCGCTCCCATCTCTCTCTGCTCAGCCTCCTTCGCTCCAGGAGTCCCTCATGTTTCAGAAACAGAGTGTTAGAGGAGGCAGAAGTAAGTCAATCATGGCTTCTTCAATTACTAGGAACTGTCAGTGCTGGCCAACATCAATTGATGCTGTAAGACATCAGAGATATTATTTATCTCTCTACCCTCTAAGGTCTAATTTGTAGATGGCAAAGATTAAAATCAGCTCCTTGCAGACCAGCTCTCAAAATCTTAAGGGAATTTATGCATAAATATGTGTATGTATACATATTTTTCCACAGAAAATGCTGTCAGATATCAGATACCCTGAGGAATATCCCCCTCTAGAGAATGGGGTATTTTCAAACCATAGACCAACATCCCATTATTTTTTCCACCTTTAAAACAAATAAATATGTAAACCTTGACCCCGCCCTTCCACTTTCCACATCAACAGCCTTTCAAAGTAAATCTCAAAAGAATTGTCTGTGATATACACTACCCCCAATTTTTCTCTTCCTGTTCTTCTTTGAGCCCACATTCATCAATGCAATGCAAATGATCTTGACAAGCTCAAGAAGAACCTCTGTTTAATAAATCCAACAATTACTTCCTAGTCCTCAGCCTGCTGAACTTAAAACAACATCTACAGTTATTTACCCCTTCCTCCTGGATTCTGAATAATTCGTTTCTTAAACTGGCTTCCATGTAAAACACATCCTCCCAGTTTTTCTCCAGTCTCACAAGCTGCTCCTTTTTAGTCTTTACTATTGGTTCTTAACTCTCTGCCTTCTTCTTCTTTTTTTCTTAATATTTCTTTATTGGCTGGGTCAGATCTTAGCTGTGGCATGCAGGATCTTCATTGTAGCATGCAGGCTCCAGAGCAAGTGACTCAGTATTTGTGATGCATGGTCTTGTTTATGTCGAGACATGTGGATCTTAGATCTCTGACCAGGGATTGAACCTGCGTCCTTGCATTGGAAGGCGAATTCTTAACCACTGGACCACCAGGGAAGTCCCTCTCCCTGCCTTCTTAATGTTAGAATGTTGCAGGGTTTGGCAGTCTTCCGCTTAATTTCTTCATGATCTTATTCAACTCCATTTTTTCACACACCAAGTACAAAATGTGACTTCCAAATTTATACGCCAAGCACAGACCTTCTCCCTGCGTTCCACACTTGTATATGTAAATATCCATCTGACTACTCAATATTTCCACTTGGATGTCTAATAGAAATCTCAGTATGTTCAAGACTAAGCTTGTGATCTTTTCTTCCTCTCCTTTAGTGCTGGGACTGTTTTTCCTATGGCTTAGGCCATCAGAGCTTGCTGTCCTCCTTGGCTCATTCCTGTTTCATAGCCTTCATCTTTCCATTAGCAAACCCTATGGACTCTACTTCTGAAATAGATGCAGGACTGGTTTACTTCTCACCCATGCCACTGCTGCCATTCTGGTCAAGCCATTAGCTTGAATCTGGATAATTGTAATGCCGTTTATTCTTTGAACAGCAGAGAATAGCTAGGTCTATGTGCAATAGAGATAAAAGAGATTAGAGTTCAAAAGGTAATTTAGTTTTTGAGTTAGGGGTCTGAGGATGAAGTGAAAAGTGCAGGATGCTCTCAGTGGGTATGCTGTAGACACAGAGGACTGTAGCAGTTATTTCGCTCCCTCTGCCCACCTGCCCATCCAGGTTCATTCTCCACTCTCTGTGTCCTGCTCTGCACTCCAGAAGCCTGACTTCTATGCTTTGCATCTTGTAGGCTTTCTTGCCCATTGTTCTGTGTGGGTTCAAGCAATCAGAAACATGGGCAGGATCTCAAAGTGAAGAGAGGGAAGGCAGAGTCTTCTCTGCACTCCCCGTCCCCACTACACATCTGGTGGTGACTTTGCTCCATCCACAGCACATGTCAAATTGTCTTTACTGCCTGGTTTCAGCTCTCCCTGGGTTTAAGAAACAGTGTTTCTTCTCCTTGCTCCCTCAGGATCATGAGTGTGAACAGCTTTCTTCTGTTCCCCACCCCTGGGTATCTCAGCATTCATTATAATCATTAGGTTTCAATATTCTTTTGTCTTCAAAACTTTAGGTATCTTATATTTTAGACATAGCATAAAAAAGATGTTAGAGATCAGCAGATTCTTGTCCCTTGATGAGTAACACATATTTTCCTGCATATTTGCTAAAATTTTGGTGTTTTTTTTTTTTTTTCTGACAGTTTAATGTAATTTCCAGCAGGTTACTAGATGTGGTTCCTTCATCTATTTTTACCATGTTCCTAAAACTGCCCAAACCTCTTTAAATAATCCCTATAAAAAAATCTCTTTTTAGATAAACCTGTAATAGCTCAGTTGGTAAAGAATCTGCCTGCAGTGCAGGAGACTGATTCTATTCCTGGGTCAGAAAGATTCACTGGAGAAGGGATAGGCTACCCACTCCATATTCTTGGGCTGCCCTTGTGGCTCAGCTGGTAAAGAATCCTCCTGCCATGTGGGAGACCTGGGTTTGATCCCTGGGTTGAAAAGATCCCCTGGAGAAGGGAAAGGCTATCCACTTCAGTATTCCGGCCTGGAGAATTCCATGGACTACATACAGATCTCAAAGAGTCAGACATGACTAAGTGACTTTCACTTTTCACTTTTCTTCATAAAAAGGTTTTTCAGGTAAATCTTTTTGAAAGTGTCCCTTATTTCCTTCAGGGACCCTTCTTCACATAAATATAATTATTCTTTTGTTATTAAAATAAATATTAAATTAATTGCACATTATGAAAATAAATGTATGGAATGCATTATTCACAGAAATTTAGGAACTACAAAGTCTTGAAGGAAGAAAAATGTTCATTCTTAATCCCAGTGCTACTAAATAATTGCTGGAACATTTTGGTAAGATGTAAAAAAAATTTTTTTAAGATATTTTTATTGGATTATGGTTGATTTACAGTGTTGTGTTAGTTTCTGGTATACAGTAAAGTGAATCAGTTATGCATATACATATATCCATTCTTTTATTTGAATAATTTTAGTCTCCTTGTGATATTTTAAAACATTAATATTTCTTATATAAAAAGAAAAATTTGGAATGTAGAAAATACAAAGGACAACAAAATCAAAAGTTCTGTTACTTAAAGACAAGCTTGGAAATTTTTTGTGTGTTTTCTTAAAAACCTTTCTTTCTTTGGAGTTTAATATAGCTTCTACTTTACACTATGTGGTGATTTTAAAGCATGGTGAATACAGATCAGTTATAATTCATAGAACAAAGGGGAAATGAAGAGAACCTTGGTATAATATGGATTGCTGGTTAGTTTTTATTGCTCTGTCATAATATTAAAAAATTACTTTAGCTATTAAACTGAAGTTTAAATTATAAAAATCAGTTATTTAATTATCTTGATATTAAAACTGCTTCTCTGACTTTGTAGTTGGAAGATTTTGCAGATGGAAGAGAAAGACTTGTAATTATCTTGGTAGTAGATGAAAAACCTAAGTACCATAACCATTGTTAGTGGTCTTTGTCACCATTAGAAAGGGTATGTCTCCAGAAAATTACCTGGTTCTTGGAAAAGAAAGAAATCTGCTGAGGAGTAGCTCCACGAAGCAAAGCAGGTTCAGCTTTGTACATGGGATACAAAATCTAGACACATAAATAAACTGATTCTGAAATGGAGGTCCAACTAAGCAACAAAAAGTGGCCATTTTGAAAAATATTATAACCTTCCTAGTTTTGGAGCTTCCCTTGTGGCTCAGCTGGTAAAGAACCTGACTGCAAGAGACGCTGGTTTGATCCCTGGGTCAGGAAGATCCCCTGGAAAAGGATATGGCAACCCACTCCAGGATTCTGGCCTGGGAAATCCCATGGACAGAGGAGCCTGGTGGGCTACAGCCCATGGGGGTCACAAAGAGTCAGACATGACTGAGCGCACGTGTACACATTCAGTTGAGATTTATTCATTTGGATTTTCCCTTGCGTCACTAGGTATGTCTTTACATAATTGTTTCCAAGGGATTAGGCCCATCAGTGCTGTATATTTGAATCTCTCAAATATTTGCCTCTCTCTATTGCTTTAAGACATGAAAGACAGCTTAGCATGTAATCATGAGGTTTCAATATTTTTTCCTGAAAACTTGAGGTATTTTATATTTTTTACATAGCATAAAAAAATGTTAGAGATCAACAGATTTCTCTCTCTTTGTAACATACATTTTCCTATGTATTTGCTTAAAAATTTAGGTTTTTTTTTTTTTTTTTACTAACAGTTTAAGATAATTACCAGCAGGTTACTAGATGTGGCTCTTTCCTTTCATTGATTTTTACCAAGAATTTAGTCTGAGCCCTGTTAATCAATATACATCATCAGTTTCAACTCAAGACTTTAAAAAAAAAAATCACTTTAATTATGACTTCATTATAATACATTATTTTTAAAATTAGAATACATATTTGGTTATAGTGAATCTGTATTTCTACCAATTCCTTCATTATTTTCCATCTCCTTTCTATTTTTCTCCTCATTGTCAGGGAAATTCTCAAATTCTAAATGTCTGACTTGATTTTTCACAAAATCAATCTTGCTTTTTACTGCCTTCTGGGTGGATTTCAATTCTGCCTTCTATTTTGAATTTATTTCCTTTCTTTGCCTTCACTTACATTTTATCTTTTAATTTTGGTCTATGTTGTTCATATTTGTAGCTCCTATTTCTTATAATATTTTGAAGGAAATAGTTATTTTGCCTAACTTTGATTTTTTAGCATAGGTTTATTCAGTCTTCCCCTTTTTCATCTTTCATATTGAATTCTGTACTCCTCATTGAATACTGATTTTTAGTATCTTTTCCCTTGGTTTCTTGATCACTTTGAATAAAGACGTTTCTTTTTTCTTTAAAAAATACATTTAGTGTTTTCAAAGAACCAATTTTAATGTTGCTAAAACTCTCTATATTCATCTTCCGTTTTGACTAATTCTATTTCTATTTTTTTTCTAAGTTATTTGAGCTTATTGTAATATGTTAATCTTCTTTCTTGAGATGAATATTTAGACTATTCATTTTCAGCATTTCCTCTTATCTAATGTAAGGATATATACACTTCTCTCTAAACACGGTGCTAGCTTTTCCTTTTACGTTTAACAAGTAGTTTCTTTCTTTCAGTTTTTGACTTCTCATGTCTACTTTTCATTATAATTCTTTTAATGCATGCTACCCAAGTGTATTTTACAGATATTATGCTGATATCAAATCCTCACTTCAGTTAATTATCATCAAATCTGTATGTGTCAATTTATTCAATGATTATTTATTGAGGTTTACTGTGTCCAAGGTATTCTTTCAGATGTGAGGATTTCATTAACGTATAAACTAGAGAAACTCTTAATATATTCAATTATATTAGCTTATATTCTAAACTGGGGAGAGAAGTAGTCAATGCAATTTGTAGTTTGTAAAAGTAAAAGGTGGGAAGTATATGCAAATTAAGAAGCAGATAAGGAGATTGGTTTCTGCTGTGTATGTATATTTGGGAGGTGTGGCAGGTGTGTGTATGTGTTGAATGTGTTGTGTGTGTGGAGTTTTAAATAGAGTGATCAGAGAAAGCCATCCCAAGAAGGTGAGATTAGGAGAAAAGGGATTCTTCTCTGGGGGAGAAGTTCTTGTCAAAGGGAACATCCAGTGCAAAAT
This sequence comes from Budorcas taxicolor, assembly GCF_023091745.1. Lineage (NCBI taxonomy): Eukaryota > Metazoa > Chordata > Mammalia > Artiodactyla > Bovidae > Budorcas > Budorcas taxicolor. The sequence continues at coordinate 135,578,662 of NC_068920.1, forward strand.
TTCTGAGGCAATATGGTGCCTGACATATCTTCAGAGGCTGAGGTGACTATTAAAGAGTGAATGAGGGCTGGGCAGGCAGAAGAGCAGATGAGAGAGGATAGTTAATGCCACTTAGATAACAGCCAGGGAAACAAAGATCTTGATGCATATGTATCTGGTCTTCATGGAAGAATTGTTTATCTAAAGAACATTTTATTCTTCAGAAATTGTTTATAGAAATGACTTTATTTTGACCTCTAGGAATAATCACATGACCCAAAAGCATAGGATCTTTTAGGTCCTTGAGCCTGGTGGCTCCGTGGTAAAGAATCTGCCTCCCAATGCAGGAGACACAGGTTCAATCCCTGGGTCAGGAAGATCTCCTGGAGAAGGAAATGGCAACTCACTCCAGTATTCTTTCCTGGGAAATCCCATGGACAGATGAACTTGGCGGGCTACAGTCCATGGGGTTGCAGAGTGGGACACGGCTTAGCAACTAAACAATGACAACAAACACTTTTACAGCTATGGTTTAATCAGAAGAAACTCAGATTTTGCTCTCTTTTCACCTGCTCTTTATACAGGAGTCATCCATTCATTTAGTCAACTAGTAGTTATTTTCTTCAAAATTATTTATATAAATGTTCTTGTGCTGACCTTTAGATTTAGACAAATCGACATGTAGCCATCCCATCTGGTCATTTCAGCTTTGAAATTTGAAAAACTTCAGTAGTCATCACCATAACAACAGATCATTATCCAAATTCTGCTTGAATGGTCCCAATTCTTATTTATAGCTGAATCCATTACTGGATCATTTTAATTTCTGCCAGTTTTATCTTATAATCCATCAGCTATTTGAAAAAAAATTCCATGTTCCCCTTGAGTCATAGCTTCTAGCCCTTGTAATCTCACTCTTCATATACTGTTCCCCACACATTTCTTGTGCCTGATGTTTTAGACTTTTTGCCATTAGGTCACCCTCTTTTAGACAAGGACACGGAAATTCTTACATTTCTATGTAAGGAAAGTTCCTAGCCTTGAATTTGAATTTTCAGATCCCTTCTTGTAAGTAAAGTTCTAACAGTAGTTATAGACGGAAATGTGATGAAAAAAATCAATTAGATGCCAGTGCTGATGGCCATGTTATGTATTCTGGCACATTATGGAAAGAGTTTCTTTCCCTCACAGAAAAGTTCTATAATAGATCTTCCTTCAGCCCTAGTGAAATTGATTAATTACTCCAACTTAATTGATCGTATGCAGTTTCTCAACCCTGTTCAACATCCTAGAAACCAAACTCAGTCAGGAACCAACATTTTTGCATTTGGTTCAATCTGTGTTTATTACTGGTGACAAAACAAGTGCCTAGTGTGTTGCAAAGCAAAGAGGCTAGGTATTCTGCCTCTATTAACGTCCTGTTTGTGATATGAATGAAGTTAAGATGAACCTGATGAGGCATAACTTTTCCCGTTCTATTTTTGCCCTGATGATGAATATCACTTTCCGTGAGTATCATGCGAATCTGTTCTGTTTTGGAAAGACCATTGATTTATTGAAAAGTTAAGTTGGCAGAAGCTCTCAACCTCTAGACAATGCATCTGTCCACTCATCCACACCTCTCCCCAACAAAATTTTATTTTATATTCTAATACTACAAGGAGATATTTCTTCCCTGGAATATCTTTTTAAATCTTTTGAATGCCCATCTTTCATTCAAGTTTCAGGTACAAATTATTTCAATGTGAAATTTGAAATAATTCAAATTACTAGCCCTTACCCAGAGTAGTATATTCTTTCTTTAGGTGCCAAGATCTGTCCCTAGAACCTCACCTGTATCATGTGAGCATGTCACGTGTGTAGCATGCACTTTGCTGGTGTCACAGTTATGTGTATTTATACATAATCAGGTTTCCATTCCCAATTCCAACTCCATTCTCAAGCTTTGAGCAGACATCTCTTTTCCTTTTTTTTTTTTCCTTGACCATTGGAAATCTTAACACTCATTCTCTGGTAGAATATATCATTATGTATGTCTCAAGAGGTCCTGCTTCTGACTCCAGAGGCCAAAATATATAGAAAACAGTCCTTTCCTGCTCCTAACACTGGGACATGGACACATGATGTAAATTCCTGATTGCATGATCCTACCTATATCCTTAATTTGGAGCATTAATAGGGACTGTTGAGATTGGTTCTAGCCATAGTGATGATAGGAGCCATCAAATGGTGGGACCATTGCTCTGGTTTGGTAGTGGCCTCTGAAGTCCATTGGTGACATCAGTAGTGTCCTGTCTAGATTGTCCCTGGACTATGCTCTTGCCTCCGGTTCTGGTTCCTGCCCATTTCCTAAAGCTGGCTCTTCATCTACATGTTCAGATTGCCTAGTATTCTAATAAGCCGTCACTTTTGTTGTCGTTAACCAAGAGCCCTGACTGGTAGATGAAGAATGTTTGTTTTATTCTGATTTGATTACCTGGTGCCTAATAAATGTTTATTGAATGATTGAGATCATACTGGATATGATGTCTGTGGGAACCAGAGGGGAATCAGTGGCCAAATTATTTCACTGACTACACTGTCATCTTCCATTTTAGAGTGTGAGATGCTGGACCACACTTTGGAATAGTCTTTCTCCTTCTACCCTCCTTTCATCTCTCAATATAGGAGATGGCTCAAATGGTAAAGAATCTGCCTACAATCCAGGAGACACAAGAGATGTGTGTTCAATCTCTGGGTTAGGAAGATCCTCTGGAGAAGGGAATGACAACCGACTCCAATACCCTTGCCTTGAGAATCCCACGGACAGAGGAGCCTGACTGGCTACAGTCCGTGGGGTCACACAGAGTCAGACATGAATGAACTACTAACAACACATAGATAAGCAAATATAGGCTCTCAGGGTAGATACTTACCCTGAGATACTTAGGTCACTGTGGGTTAGTTGGTTGCCTTTTTAATGTTTTTGGGGCTGCTGTGTTCAGTTGCACTAAAAATCTTAAGCCTGAGAAACTTCCCTGACATGGAGTCATTAAAGGGTTTGCAGCAAAGGAGGAGACTGACTGAGCAGACTGCTCAGTCCTCCTGCTGCATAGCCTGTAGTTTGGAATTGCAAGTACCAGGGACCCAGGCACAGAGGAGAGAGAGCTGCCTGAGGTGGTTTATCCTTACTATAATTCTGCTGGGTCCTGATCTTGCCAAAGAATTTTGCAGAGATGAGAGTGTTTCAAACTCTGTAAACAGAACTGCAGGGGCCGGGAGCCCTGTTTTTCCCATCAGCCCCTCAATGCACGGATGATTCCTTGAATCTGGAAGGTGATTTGAAGTGTCCTGGTGCTTCCACTGCTCTGTCACCTCTGACCTGGGGTCCCTGGGTGCTGGCAGAACCATGTGTGTCTGTGTGTGGGGCTGCGACTGAGAGTGTCAGTCTCTCTGAGGACACTCACCCTGTGACAGCACTGACGAGTTTCCTAATGGGCCTGTGATGCAATGGCTGCAGCCCTACCTGGAGGCTTGGCTTCTGCCCGGTGCCACTGGCCTTGTCCACGGCCTCGGGGAGCCCACTCCTGGTTTGTGCTACTTCTCTGAGTCCAGAAATCTGTGTGTTTCCACCATGGGGAGTGAGATAAGTGTGTTTATCAACCACAGGCTTGGAATGAGAGTCTTCTCATGGGAATGCATCAATCCATTTTCTGGGATGACCATTTTGGGTAGTGTCTCTTGTCAATGATGTTTTGCTTTCCCTGATTGCACAACAAAATAAGAGCTTCATAATTAAGTATGTGGTAAACAGTGAGGCCATGGCCCTTGGATCCCCAGTCCTCTCCTAACTGCATTTTGCTGCACGGGGTGGGGGCAGTGGCTTGGGGGCAGATGAGATCGTTTGGGAATTCTTTCCAACTTCCTGGTTACATTTCTCCAAAAGGACACAAGATGACTATGGTATGACCTTTGACCTCCCCATTCTAAGTTCCTTCCCAGGAACTTGCCATACTTCATTCAGTTTAGACGAAATCCTTTAAGTGGAAAAGCCAACCGAAGCCTCTTGTGTTTATATACCCCAGGGTGCAGCAGTGCCTAAGCACACAGCTTGCATTCCAAAGTTGGAACAAAGAAGCATTTGTTCTCTTTTCTGAGTGGCTATGAAACATTTTCAAGACCATTGTGACAGAATTATGTTGATTTGACTCGGGACAAAAATCAATGGGTTGTTTTTCTGAAAAAGATGAGAGGCCGTCACTTCTTTACACACCCCCTCCATCTCCTTTGGAAATAGCCTGTGAGGACATCAGCCCTTGTACTTATTATCTGTACTTCTAGGGATGTTCCTATTAAATTAATTGTTTTGAGGTCAACATGAAACACCAACTGGAATGTAACACAAAAAAATCAAAATAGAACAGCCCTCTTTGTGATCATTAAGACAATGTTAAAAAGGAAGAAATCTATACTATTGACCCGCCTTTGATATTTTCTGCTTTAGTTTAGGGTCGTCACCACAAATCTCAGTTACTAAACTCATTACATGTTGCACAGGCTCCCCATGCTGTGTGATTAACAATCGAGACGTCACAAACAGTGTGTTCTTCTCTGGCGCCTGAGAAATACAGCTGCTGAGGCCAGCTAGTCTCATTGGCAGCCTGGGACAATGATTTCTTCTGCGTGAGCCCCTTCTGACCAATTCTTGGATCCTGACTCTCTGATGACTTATGCTGTGATGAATGACAAATAAACACTGCTGACAGTATTATGAGCCTTCGTTCCTATTGGCTTCAGCTAGGTGTCATCAAGAAGCCTTCTTGTGACCAAGGGGAATGCTGAGGGGTTGCCAAGACCATAAGCTAGTCTGTGTGGTTCATCTGTCAGCACTCACATCCTCACCACAAACATTTTAACCTGGAGGCCAAAACATCTAACTTTTAGCAATAATAACAATGAGAAAAAATTGCAGTAAGTGCTATTTATTGAGTATAACTGTGTAATTCTAATTAAATAATCCCCCAGTAGTATGTATGGCAACTTGCTCTTTGAGAGTTGGGTTATATAATTTTATTATGACATTCTCAGTCTTGTTTTGGTATCTTTTGAGGGAGTTGGACATCATCAATGGAAAAGCCTGGTTTTAGCCAGGAAAACCAGACTTTGGAAAGCACAGAGCCCCCACAGAGGACCTGCTGCCTGGTAATCCAGTTTTGATGGTCTTATTTCTAGTCTGGTTTTAGAGAAGTTTCCAGCCTTTGCAGATGAGTATATTATGCAGCCAAGGTTGGAAACCAATGCCATCAGTGGAACATTGGCTGCTCTCAGTTCTGAGTCAGATCATAGGTGAGACTTTTGACTCCTTATTTGTGTTTTTCTTAACTCTGAAGTAATGTTTAGAATGTGGAGAAGGTGTGGCCAGCATGTGAAATTGTTGGAAGAAAGAAACGCAGTGTAGGAGTGGGAAGGCACATGTGGGGAGCATAGGGAGAGGGGGAGAAACCTGATCCTAGTGCTTCTCCTTAACTGGGGTTGCCTATCCTGAGTGCAATTCTCATTTATACCCAGTGCCACCAATACCAGCTCTAAAGTCAGACATCATAACATTTCTGGGCTGAGAAGGACTCAGAGACAACAGTTGGTGCGGTTCCTCTTTCATTTGATGAATATCCACTCTTTCCGGTGCCCAGCAATGATTCTTCTCTTCAAGGTTACAGAGATTTTTACCCATAGCAATCTCAACTGTTCTCTCCCGTGCTACTTCTTCTTTCTTTCCTTTCCCCTCCTCCCTTCACTTCCTTCTTCCTGCTTCATTCATCGAACACATAATTACTAAGCACCTTCTGTATGCTTAGCTGTAACTGGTCATTTCCCTTTGATTAAGTGTATAATGTGCTTTTCTAAACATTTCTGGTTTACTCACATACCTTTTAAGATTTTTGTGTTCAAAGTGTAATCTAGAGCTTTCAAGAAGTTCTGGAAAAGAGAAAGGGTGAGAGGAATGTGACTTCTGAGCCTGGGAGGTTTGTATTTAGCTTGTGGGCATCTTGGAACCCTTGTTTGTTTTTCCTTGCCCCACAGTGACCCTCTGTAGAGTCACTCCACCTTGCTAAGATCAGTTTGAATTTTATTCCTGTCTTTGGAAGTATTAGCAGATCTGCCCAAATTAGTATAGTCTGCAAATTTGATGAGCACTTGTCGATTCCTTCATCTCAACCATCAGTGAAGATATTGAACAGACAATAAAGATATTGAGTCCTGTCATACTCTGGGACAAAGGCATGGGTATTTACAGTAACATTTATGACCCAAGCAATCCTGTTGATTGAACTCATATTTTCTTCTCAGAGTCAGGCCTCCAGCGCATGCGAATTTTACTTACACTGAGAACTTAAAATGTCACTAAAACTGGTGTAAAGCAAACTCCTAATTTGCCCTTTTGAACATGTCACTTGCTCCCCATCACTCTCACTGTAGCCTATGATCCTTCATTCTTACCCTCCTCAATTAATTGGGCCTTTTTCTTCATTGGCAATTTGTGCTGTGGACCATGTTGACAGTAAAACTTCTGCATCTTGTCTTTGATATCTTATGATTTCTAGCCATGACTGTTTCCACCATAACTTTTCTTCCTACTCAATTCATAGTGCTCTTCATATCCTAAAATGTAGCCCCTAAAGTTCATTTGGAGGGCAGCATAAGATACTATTTTGATGTCCATCCATGTACCAGAGCATCTTTGTCAGTGATCATGAGAGGAGTAGGTTTTAATTATTTTAGATGCTTGGATGTAATTCCTTAAACCTGTGGTGGGATGGGAGATTGAACAAACTTACCCTTAAGTCTCACTGTAACAGTCCTCTGATTGGGGTATAGAAGAAGCGCTCAGAATATTTCCGAGGCAATGATTCTTCATTCTGAAATGTCAGGTAGTCAGCAACCGTGGCAAGCCCTTTTCTCAGTGCTTCCTCTTTGTTTGGCCTCAGATTATTCCTTGACTTAGAAATAAAATGCCAGTACAGTTAATAATGTAACTGGCGGAAAGACATGGAGTCATTTGTCTCCATAGAGTGAGACAAAAGCCCGTATCAACCCGAACAAACAGATGACAGTCTTTCCCTGCAAAAAAACTTTTGCTCATTCCTGTCTATCCAGAAAACTTTCAGTTTTTGCTTTAATTTAAACCATCCATTTGAAACACCAATCATAGCTGGAAATAAAGACAAATGATGTGCATTCCTCAGACTTTGAAATGGGCACCCTGTCTGTGCTCTGGTCCCTTTAACTAACACACTCCATCTCCTGTGGCTGGCTATGGATCTCTTCACTCTTCTCTGTATATGAAAGGCTTATTCCAGCCTCTAAGACTTTTGACCTTTGATGTCAATACCTAGAAAACAATCTCCCCATCCACACTTCTTTAGTTATCTCAGTTCTGTTTCTGGTCCCACCCTCCTTATCATTCTCTCCTCTGATCATTGACTTTCTGGGAAATACTTGCATCCTCCATAGCTTTTTTCTTATTCTCTTTTGCCAGGTACTAGGACACTCACCGATGATCTGGCTGTAATATTTGTTTTGTTTATTCACTCACTCCTCTGTTCACTCTCTCATCAAAAGATCATTATTGAACACCTGCTGCTGCTGCTGCTGCTGCGTCGCTTCAGTCGTGTCCGACTCTGTGCTACCCCATAGACGGCAGCCCACCAGGCTCCCCCGTCCCTGGGATTCTCCAGGCAAGAACACTGGAGTGGGTTGTCAGTTCCTTCTCCAAGGCATGAAAGTGAAAAGTCAAAGTGAAGTCGCTCAGTCGTGTCGACTCTTAGTGACCCCATGGACTGCAGCCTACCAGGCTCCTCCGTCCATGGGATTTTCCAGGCAAGAGTACTGGAGTGGGTTGCCATTGCCTTCTACTATGTGTCATAGTTTGGAATAGGGTCACAAAGTGAAGCAAAAGCAAATGTTCTCTTGCCCTCATAGAACTTATGGTGCAGTGAAGGACACTGACATAAGTAATTGAGAATGGTATAAAATTGAAAACTATTTTAAATGCTTTTCCAAGGATAAATGGTGACTACTTCAAGTATTTATAGGGTTTTTTTTTCCTGACAAAGTAATTTTTGAGTTGTAATTGAAAGGATGATCAAGAATTATTCAGGAAGGGGTAGAGGGGAGGTAGACTATTCTTACCATGGGGAGCAGCAAACACATGAAATTTCATGATGGAAACCAGAATATCAATGTGATTTGGAGAGTAGGGTGTGGGCAGCTGCGAGACAAGGCTGCAAAGATGGCAGGGCTCAAGCAGATCATGTTTTGTTGACTGAGTGAGCAATTTTGGTCTTTAGTCGATGAGCAACAGGAAACCATTAAAGGCCTTGTAGCAGGCAAGCCCTTGGCCTTAGTTTTATTTTGTAAATGTCACTCAGGGGCTATCTGAGAAAAGATCAAATATGAGAAGAGTTTAGGAAGGTCATTTAGAAAGCTATTTTTATTTTATTTTTTAAATTAAAAAATAATTAATTTATTTAAATTGGAGGCTAATAACTTTACAATATTGTGGTGGGTTTTGCCATATATTGACATGAATCATCCATGAGTGTACATGTGTCCCCCATCCCAAAACCCCCTTCCACCTCCTTCCCCATCCCATCCCTCTGGGTTGTCCAAGTGTACTGGCTTTGAGTGTCCTGTTCCACGCATTGAGCTTGGACTGGTGATTTGTTTCACATATGGTAATATATATGTTTCAATGCTGTTCTTTCAAATCATCCCACTCTCACTTTCTCCCACAGAGTCCAAAAGTCTGTTCTTTATATCTGTGTTTTTTTTGCTATCTTGCATATAGGGTTGTTATTACCATCTAAGTTCCATATATATGCGTTAATATAGTGTATTGGTGTTTTTCTTTCTGACTTACTTCACTCTGTATAATAGGCTGCAGTTTCATCTACCTCATTAGAACTGATTCAAATGTGTTCTTTTTAATATCTGAGTAATATTGGGCTCCAAAATCACTGCAGATGGTGATTGCAGCCATGAAATTAAAAGATGCTTACTCCTTGGAAGAAAAGTTATGACCAACCTAGACAGCATATTAAAAAGCAGAGACATTACTTTGCCAACAAAGGTCTGTCTAGTCAAGGCTATGGTTTTTCCAGTGGTCATGTATGGATGTGAGAGTTGGACTGTGAAGAAAGCTGAGCGCTGAAGAATTGATGCTTTTGAACTATGGTGTTGGAGAAGACTCTTGAGAGAGTCCCTTGGACTGCAAGGAGATCCAACCAGTCCATCCTAAAGGAGATCAGTCCTGGGTGTTCATTGGAAGGACTGATGCTAAAGCTGAAACTCCAATACTTTGGCCACTTCATGTGAAGAGTTGACTCATCGGAAAATACTCTGATGTTGGGAGGAATTGGGGGCAGGAGGAGAAGGGGACAACAGAGGATGAGATGACTGGATGAAATCACCAACCTGATGGACATGAGTCTGAGTAAACTCCGGGAGTTGGTGATGGACAGGGAGGCCTGGCGAGCTGCAATTCATGGGGTTGCAAAGAGTCAGACACAACTGAGAGACTGAACTGAACTGAATATTCCACTGTGTGTATGTACCGCAACTTTCTTATCCATTCATCTGCCGATGGACATCTAGGTTACTTCCATGTCCTAGCTATTGTAAACAGTGCTGTTATGAACATTGGGGTACACATGTCTCTTTCAACTCTGTTTCCTCAGTGTGTATGCCCAGCAGGGGGATTCCTGGGTCATATGGCACTTCTATTTTCAGTCTTTAAAGGAATCTCCACACTGTTCTCCATAGTGGCTGTAGTAGTTTGCATTTACACCAACAATGTGAAAGGGTTCCTTTTTCTCCACACCCTCTCCAGCATTTATTTTTTGTAGACTTTTTGCTAGCAGCCATTTTGACCGGTGTGAGATGGTACCTCATTGTGGTTTTGATTTGCATTTCTGTGATAATGAGTGATTTTGAGCATTTTTTTTTCATGTGTTTCTTAGCCATCTGTATGTCTTCTTTGGAGAAATGTCTGTTTAGTTCTTTGGCCCATTTTTTTGATTGGGCCATTTATTTTTCTGGTATTGAGCTGCATGAGTGGTTTGTATATTTTTGAAATTAATTCATCAGTTCTTCTTTTGCTATTATTTTCTCCCACTCTAAAGGCTGTATTTTCACCTTGTTGTAGTTTCCTTTGTTGTGCAAAAGCTTTTAAGTTTAATTAGGTCTCATTTTTTAAATTTTTGCTTTTATTTCCATTACTCTGGGAGGTGGATCATAGAGGATCTTGCTGTGATTTATGTCAGATAGTGTTTTGTCTATGTTTTCCTCTAGGAGTTTTATAGTTTCTGCTCTTACATCTTTAATCCATTTTAAGTTTATTTTTGTGTATAGTGTTAGAAAGTATTCTAGTTTCATTCTTTTACATGTGGTTGACCAGTTTTTCCAACATCACTTGTTAAAGAGATTGTCTTTTCTCCATTGCATATTTCTGCCTCCTTTGTCAAAGATAAGGTGCCCATACTGCTACTGCTACTGCTAAGCCACTTTAGTCGTGTCTGACTCTGTGCAACCCCATAGATGGCAGCCCACCAGGCTCCCCTGTTCCTGGGATTCTCCAAGCAAGAACACTGGAGGGGGTTGCCATTTCCTTCTCCAATGTATGAAAGTGAAAAGTGAAAGTGAAGTCGCTCAGTCATGTCTGACTCTTGGTGACCCCATGGACTGCAGCCTACCAGGCTCCTCTGTCCATGGGATTTTCCAGGCAAGAGTACTGGAGTGGGGTGCCATTGCCTTCTCCAAGGTGCCCATAGGTGCATGGATTTATCTCTGGTTTTCCTATCTTGTTCCATTAATCTATATTTCTGTTTTTGTGCCAGTACCATCCTCTCCTGATGACTGTAGCTTTGTAGTATAGTCTGAAGTCAGGCAGCTTCATTCCAAGTCTGTTCTTTCTCAAGATTGGTTTGGCTATTAGAAGTTTTTTGTATTTCCATACAAATTGTGAAATAATTTGTTCTGGTTCTGTGAAAAATACTGTTGATATGGATTGCATTGAATCTATGGATTGCATTGAATCTATAGGTTGCTTTGGGTAGTACACTCATTTTCACTATATTGATTTTTCCTATCCATGAACACGGTATTTTTCTCCATCTATTTTTGTCATCTTTGATTTCTTTTATCAGTTTTTTATAGTTTCCTATAGACAGATCTTTTGTTTCTTTAGGCAGATTTATTCCTCAGTATTTTATTCTTTTCATCACAATGGTGAATGGCGTTGCTTCCTTAATTTCTCTTTTGTCTTCTCATTGTTAGTGTATAGGAATGCAAGAGATTTCTGTGCATTAATTTTATGTCCTGCAACTATATTCATTGATTAGCTTTAGTAATTTTCTGGTGGTGTCTTTAGGGTTTTCTATGTAGAGAATCATGTCATCTGCAAACAGTGAGAGTTTTACTTCTTTTCCAATTTGGATTCCTTTTATTTCTTTTTTTTTCTCTAATTGCTATGGCTGAAATTTCCAAAACTATGTTGAATAGTAGTGCTGAGAGTGGGCACCCTTGTCTTTTTCCTGACTTTAGGGGAAATGCTTTCAAATTTTCACCACTGAAGATGTTTGCTGTAGGTTTATCATAGATGGCTTTTATTATGTTGAGGTGTGTTCCTTCTATCCCCACTTTCTGGAAAGTTTTTTATTTTTTTATCATAAATGGGTGTTGAATTTTTTCAAAGGCTTTCTCTGCAAAACAAAACAAAGATGCTACAAAAAAAGAAAACTACAGGCCAATATCACTGATGAACAGAGGTGCAAAAATCCTCCACACAATTCTTGCAAATAGAATTCAACAACATATTAAAAAGATCATACATCATAACCAAGTGGGCTTTATCCCAGGGATGCAAGGATTCTTCAGTATTCACAAATCAATCAATGTGATACACCACATTAACAAATTGAAGGATAAAAATCATTTAGAAAGTTATAGCAGTAATCCAGGGAAGAAATGTTGACAGCTCCAGGTAGGGTGATAGTAGTGGCAACGGAGGGGGTGGAACGATGTAGGAAATGAGATAAGCAAGACTATCGTAGCATGGCTATGGGGGTTAAGGAGAGTCAGGTAAGGGTGGCTCCAAGGGGCTTGGCATGCACACAATTTGGAAGGTTGGAGAAGGAAATGGCAACCCACTCCAGTATTCTTGCCTCTAGAATCCCATGGACAGAAGAGCCTGGTGGGCTGCTGTCCATAGGGTCACACAGAGTCGGACATGACTGAAGTGACTTGGCATGCATGCATGCATTAGAGAAGGAAATGGCAACCCACTCCAGTATTCTTGCCTGGAGAATCCCAGGGACAGAGGAGCCTGGTGGGTTGCCATCTATGAGGTCACACAGAATTGGACATGACTGAAGTGACAGCAGCAGCAGCAAGTTGGAAGGAGATGTCATTCACTGAAGAGACCGAAAGAGAACCATATTGGAGAGGAAGGGTAATGGATTTGGTCTTGATACTGTTGCAAGTGAAAGTGAAGGTAGCTCAGTCATTTCTGACTCTTTTTGACCCCATGGACTATACAGTCCATGGAATTCTCCAGGCCAGAATACTGGAGTGGGTATCCTTTCCTTTCTCTAGGGGATCTTCCCAACTCAGGGATTGAACCCAGGTCTCCCACATTGCAGGCGGATTCTTTACCAGCTGAGATTTTTCAGTCACACAAGTGGAGTTCAACATATGGGTCAGAGTTATCTATGTTGGAAGCTTAGATGTGCAGAAGGTAACTGAATCCAGATGTGGGTAACAATGCCTAGGAAGGAGGGTGAAATGTTTATAGGTCTAACTAGACCTTGAGGTTTCTGTTCTCCTTCTGTGCCCTTCATTATACTGAGCACAAGCCTTTCATTCATTAAGTTTAATTAGTATTTTCAAGATACTATGCTTGTCTATAGCTACTTCTACAATGTTTTTTATTTATTTAATAATACTTTAGTTAATATTTATAAGACACTATGCACTAATCATCAGTCTTTGTTTAATTTTTATAGCTTTCTTATAATGAAGATATGATTATATCCATTTTAGAGATAAAGAAACTGAAACTCAGAGGGATTAAGCAAATATTCAGTTCAGACAGCTAGGAAGTGCCAAAGCTGGATTAGAAACCATTCTTTAAAAAAATATTCATCCTGAGCTCCTGACTATAAAAGCCAACCAAAGGAATTGCAGTAAATACTTGTTTTTTGATTGATGCCAGATAAATGAAATGTCTGAGAATTAGAAAATATTGCTGATTTTTCATTTTTCTAATCTGTAGCTGTGAAATAAGCCTCATTCTTGGGTCCATCAGGGCTTCCCTGGTAGCTCAGCTGGTGAATAATCCACCTGCTGTGCAGGAGACTGGGTTCAATCCCTGAGTTGGGAAGGTCCCCTGGACAAGGGAACAGCTACCCACTCCAGCATTCTGGCCTGGAGAATTCCATGGACTGCATAGGGTTCCAAAGAGTGGAACAGGACTGAGTGACTTTAACTTCCACTTGGGTCCACCCAATATATGCACCTGTCTCTGGATTAGCAAAATGTACAGAGTGTGTCAGAAGTGCTCTGGCCAACATAACCAAAGGACAAGGGACCATGGGATCTAAAACTGTTTAGAGGAACAGGCAAACAACTAATCCCCTCTCCAGCTTTCAGGATACACTCCTAAACATGTGATGCCAAGTGTATTTGTGGTAATAAAAATTCATATAAAAAGAATATTTCTTAGAAGTTTTATGTTCATAGAGGGACATGGAGGTAGGGCAACTACATTAGTCAGCTCAGAGGCCACGACACAGTACCACGGACTGGGCAGCTTGAACCCCTGAAATGTATGTCTTCCAAGTCTCAAAGCTGGAAATCTAAGATCAGTATACAAGCAAGGTCAGATCCTGATGAAGGCTCTTTCCCTGGTTTGCAGGCACCCTGCTGTATCCTCACTTAGCAAAGAGAGAGAGACCATGCGCCGACCAGGGCACGAGCGCTCCCTGGTGTCTCTCAGCATACGGAACACTAATCCCATTGTGAGAGCCCTACCCTCATGACCTCTTCTAGCCCTAATTACCTCCTAAGTCCCCATCTCCAAATATCATTACATTGGGAGTTCAGCTTCAACATAAGGATTTGGAGGGGACACAATTCAGTCCCTATCAGTGATGAACAGTTCCCAAGACTGAAAAATTTCCCAGAACATGGGCTTTTAGTGATAACATTGGGAAGGTCCTGGCAAAGCAAGATGGTTGTTCACCTCACATGGAAGGGAGGTCACTTTTTCCCTATTATTCAGGAAAAGTCTTATGGAAGAAGTATAATTTCAATGATTTTTTTTAGAGATAAAAAATAATTGAGAACAACATTGAATTGGGAATATGATGTGATACAAGTTGCCAGGCAGATTACCAGGGACATTAATCCCTTCAAGTCTATTAATGAGAAACTATTAGGATATAACCCCAAAGCGGTTATGTATACTTTTCCCAAGGCCTTCCACAGACAATGACTGAACTGTTATATCAGGCTGTTTGGATATTCCAAGGGGAATTTCTAAACTGATAACTGGAGAAATGGTTTTACTGAAGTTGAAGAAGTGGAATATATTTTACTTACTCTTTATCTACCTTTTCTCCAGACCAGTACTATTAAAAAAGAATAAACATTTTCTGCAAAAATGCTATAAACCTATAAGACAAAATATTATATAACAAATTAGCTATCTGACTTTTAAGAAATGAGATATTTATTTGCACATGAATAAATATGTGTGTGTGCTCAGTAGTATCTGGCTTTTTGTGACCCCATGGACTATAGCCCACCAGGCCCCTCTGTCCATGGGATCTTCCAGGCAAGAATACTGGAGCAGGTTCCCGTTTCCTTCTCGAAGGAATTGCCTCGGTATTACATTACCTGTTCTTCTCTTTAATGCTTCCAGGATAGACTATATTTCCTGATGTACAGACTTGTAATTATCAGAGCAGTATGATTTACTTCCCTAAAGTTGATTGTTAAATGTTCAAGCAAGTATATAAAAGAGATGCTTTCCTTTTATAAGTCACCAATGTCTTTTTAAAAAATGATGACCAAGGGCAAACACAACTGTTACGGTGTTATCTTAGTTTTAACAGACTTATAGATTGTTAACTCCAGAAGGAACCTCATAAGTCCTTTGTGTAATACCCTCATTTTTATAACAGAAAACTAGTACCTTTCTCCACACTCTATATCTGGTTGGTGATAAGGCCAGTATTAAATGTGAGTTCACCTGGGTCATGTTCTAGGATCCTCCTCTCACAAGGCATCATATTGATGGGCAGCCTTTGAATGTCCTTCACCCATTCAAGGGAAGACAATAGGTTTAGTTGTTGAGGATGGAGGTGGATTATTCACTGAAACTAGGAATGGAGTTGAAGAAGGGGATCTCTATTCTGTGATTGCAGGGAACACAAAATCTAGAAGAGCGAGTGGAGGGCCAGGGAGTGTGGGGAGCCCATGGGCTGTAAACCAGTTCGAATAGGGTTGAGCTGAGGGACCTCAGCCAAAAATCTGAGGGACCAGGGAACAGTAATCAGATTAATAGATAATATACAAGACAGAAATAACCTGGGAAATTGCTTGGCAAGCCACTATTGTCTGAAGCCAGCATTTTTGCGTGTGTGTGCTGGCTGCTCAGCAGAGGAAGAATGGGCCAGCTCATTTAAAGGGCCAGTCTGGCACAGACAAGAATAAAAGGAGAACATGCATGAGCACAGAAAGGAGTGTTGATTTTATACTGCTTCCAGAAAAAAGAGGCAATTTAATGAAGTAGAAAAGGAACAGAGGCTTTGGAATCAAATAGACCTGGGTGAAACCTCCGCCACCTTACTTATTAGATGCACAACTTGGAGCAGATAATTGTACCTCTCTGAGCCTCCCTCTCTCCTTTATAAACTGGGGTTTATGATATCCACCCAGGTGAGTTTATGGAGTTGAAGTTCCCAGCACAGAGCCCAACACATAATAGGATTTCAGCTTAGCAAATGAGCTTTTCTTCCTACCTGCTTTTTCACTTCATCATTCTTGCCCACTCTTGGAAGTAGAACTGCACATTTCCAAGATAGAAACGTGCAGTTCTAAAGGAACAAGTGAATAAGGAAGCAGATCTCTTGTATTAAGGGAACTCCCTTGACTGAGTGAAAGAGCCATCAGTGGGTGAAGAAATGTCAGAGACCTGATTATATTTATGGGTTAGCAGAGCTGGACCTGAATGTGTGTGTGTGTGTGTGTGTGTGTGTGTGTGTGATTGTGCTTCCTATGTCCCATGAATGAGGTCTTACAGAGCCTTCCCTGGGGGAGGAGGAGTAATGTGACCACAGGGTCATCATGACCACAGGTCATGTCCCACAGAGGACATGGGTGGTGATCTGTGACCAGATTATTTCCTTCCTATTTCCTCCCTCTTCCCTACTGAAGAAGCCAGTACAGAGTTTCAAGATTCCACAGATGCTTCTAAAGGCCCTTCACTCCCATCCAGGGAGTTGTTAGGATTGCCCTTTTGACTCTGGCTATTTCTCTCTGCCACAAACTTTCCAAATTTCCCCATGACTTGCTCATCCTAATTCAGTCGTTCAACTAGAATTATTGAACCCATTATAAACCCAGTGATGTATTATATAAGGTCCTTGCAATAAAAATATAAACAAAACCAACATTGTTCTTATTTTCAAAGAGCTGATCATCCAAGAGGGGCGTCAGACATTTTATAACTTATTGTGATAGCACTTGGGGCTTCCCTGGTGGCTCAGCTGGTAAAGAACCCGCTTGCCAATGCAGGAGACACAAGAGACGCGGGTTCAATCTCTGGGTCAGGAAGATTCCTTTGGAGTAGGAAATGGCATCCCACTTCAGTATTCTTGCCTGGAAAATTCCAGGGACAGAGGAGCCTGGTGGACTACAGTCTATGGGGTTGCAAAGAGCACGGACATGACTGAGCATACACACACATGCACGCACACACACACACATGCATGATAGCACTTACATTAATTTATAGGGCTGCTGGAACAAAATAACACAAATGGAGTGGTGTAAGCAACAGAAATGTGACTCACAATTCTGCAGGCTTTAAGGGTGAGTTCCAAGTGTTGTCAAGGGCCACTCTCCTCTGATGGTGTTAGGGGAGGATCTGTTCCATGGCTCTCGCCTAGCTTCTGGTGGCTTCTGCAGTCTCTGCTGTCCCTTGACTTCTGCTGCATCACCATATCTCTGCCTTCATCCTCACACAAGATTTTCCCTGTGTGTGCTCACCTCTAAATTTCCCCCATTTTATAAGGACATCAGTCATATTGGATCAGGGGCCCACTTACTCCAGTATGACCTCATTTTAATTCGACTATACCTGCACAACCCTTTTTCCAAATGGTGCATTCTGAAGTACTGGGACTTCAACATATCAGTTCGAGGGGACACACTTTCATCCATAACAGTGCTAGATGAAAATCAAGGTAGGAGAAGTCCAAGGTGTTGTGGGAAAGTTCTCTTTTCCTCTCCTTTCCTAAATCCTACATATTCCATAGGGTCCTTCTCCTCCCCAGACTCCTTCCAGACTCCTCCACTCCACCACAACCTTTCCACTTCAGCCCTCGAGCCCTCCTTGGTCCTCTGTTCTCTTTCCTCTACTCGATTCTGAATTATGAAAAAGCTGAGATTGTGTCTTCTCCTCCCCTTTTGACTGCCTCCACAGCAATTAATCACCAAAGCCAGCATGCTTTTTGGAATTGGTGACTTGGTGCCTTTCCAGCATGGAGCAGAGTGGTGCCAAACACCAGCTTTCCCTGCCTGCACTTCTGTCTTCTCACTAGTCTATCTCCTGTAGCCCTGGGTTTCTCATGGTCATAAAGCCAATAGGAAGTATCTCAGGAAGCAGAGCTCCTCCAGAACCTTGTCCTGAAGCAGGGACTCTGAGGAGAGCCTTGGAAAGAGGCACCAGCAAATGTCTCCACATCTGGACCACCTCCTGTGAAAAAGGCTGCAACACAGTAGCAGGTAGCAAGTCTCAACATCCTTCATTAATGAAAAAAAGACTATCTCATCAGAGATCCTAATGATATCCTTAAAAATCATAGAGGGTATGTACAGAATCATGCTTTGAACAGGAATAGCAGATCCAGGATTTTATTCATAGAGCTATTTGTGTTTTGACACATAATGCAGAATAAAAGAAAAACAAAAAAAAACTCATATGCATCTGTAAAAAAAATCCAAGAAAAATATAAGTACTTAATATAATATTATATATTGTACAGAATATTGAGCCTGAATACAAACTTATGCTTCTGTGACCTTTCTGAATAAATGATTGGGTTTTGTGGACCTGAGGTTAGAGATCCTGGATGCTCCTAAGGCAGCAAAGCAGATGGTGCATTAATAATGGGGGTATTAGGAGGATCGGCTTCCCAATTCCAGTGTATTCATTAATACACTTTAGACAGTTTAATTGCTTCCTGAAACACTAATTGAAAGAGGTTCATTTGCAAACGCCTAGGTTCTAATAATATAAATCTGGCACAGTGCCACAAAAGCCCCTTAAATACCATTATAAGATGAATTGTGGCATTTAAATAAAGGCAGCTACATTTTTTAAGTAGAATTGGTACAATGAAATATATAAATTTTTTTCCCAGAGGGAGAAAAGAAAACAGTAGGTGCTGAGTCCTTCCAATATCAGGGTTTATGAAATACTCACCAACATTATGCAGCTGAGCTTTGCGATGGTGAACATCTGGTATACTCTGTGACTTCAACAGCACAAAGCAGAATGCTCTAGTTTACATAAACTCATTTCCTAGAGGGACAGCAACAGAATCTGTTATTTCAAGAGAATATATGACTAAATGTTGTTACACCTTTGAAGGAAGGATTATTCCCTTAGAATCATTCTGTCTAGTGACCTTCCCTAAATTGCATTTCATGCCTTTATAGGCATATTGATTCTACACATACTTCCCCAGTATTTACCAACTAGAACTCAGCAGTTAGGCCAAGAATACATAAGGAGTTTTGCTTCTACATGAAAAAATAAATAAATAAATACAAATCGATCAGCACCTAGATTTTAGTAATTCTCAGTTTCTTTCGGTGGAGTAAGTTTCTCCAATTAATGGACATGAGTGTTGTATCAATGAGCATCAGCTTATTTGCTGATGAAACTATGGCTAAGTAACCTGTTGTTAGAGTACAGTGACCAGTAATTCCATATCTTTCACCAATGAGTAGGGCCTTTGATGGTTTCCTTTCTTTATGTGAGGCAGGATCAAGATGCTTTACATAAATTGTCACAGTTAATTTCCAAGAGATGAGCTCAGTTTGGTGTCCAGGATTGTTTTGAGAATAGGAGTTGAGGTCTACTTATAGGAAAGGCCAGTGAGACTCAAGTACAAATGCAAAGGCATGGCTTGCTATCTGAAGGGCCAGGGAATTAGGGATGAACCTGCTCCTTTGCAAGCAGGCATGTGGATTAAATATGAGGGAGTAGGGCCTCCTGGAGCCTTTGTGATAAGGTGGGGAAGTTATTTGGTATTGGGAGCTACTGGAATTTTCAGGGGAAAAATTTCCCTTGAGAAAATAAGAAACAACTTGTTGCTTTCAAATTATTTCTGTCCTGTTGATTGCTGTCCAGGTATGAATCTTTGCTCAAATTTCTCCTTTGAGTCCTACCTGTGGTAAAGACCAGTTGGCTTCTGAGAGCATCTCTATATTAAAACATACATGATTCCTGCAACACACATCAATCCATGTGCCTTTAATGTCAGTTATAATTTTTAAACTATTTTGGGAAAAAGTAAAAATAAAAATTTTATTGAAAATATTATAAATATAAAAAATAAAATGATCTTAATTCTCTATTATTTCTTTACACCCCAACCCTAGTACCCTTGAAGACAGAGATTCTGACTCATGTCCTACTCTTTGTGACCCCATGGACTGTAGCCTACCAGGCTCCTCAGTCTATGGAATTTTCCAGGCAAGATTACTGGAGTGGGTTGCCATTTCCTTCTCCAGAGGATCTTCCCAACCCAGGGATTGAACCCGGGTCTCCTGCATGGCAGGCAGATGCTTTACTGTCTGAGCCACCAGGGAGATCCAAAAAATTTTATTGAAAATATTATAAATATAAAAAATAAAATGATCTTAATTCTCTATTATTTCTTTACCCCCAACCCTAGTACTCTTGAAGACAGAGATTCTGACTCTATTCAGATATTGTATATAGTACCTATCCTTGATTTAAGGATTTTCATTAACATTTAGATCACATCAAGTAAGGTATTGGATTGAATCAAGATTCAGAAGTTATATCCATCAAAAACAAAGCAGAAAATAAAGTGTCTAGTATTGGGGATAACTCTTAAAACATTCTAACAAAAGCATGTAAAGTTAGTTGCCTTACAATTATATTCATTGATGCAGGCATGACTAACCACTGCACTCATTCTCAAATGAAAGCTATTCTTCCCTGCATCTCTCTCTCTTATACACATATACACACAACATACATCCCTAAAATCTACAGTAAGTAATTTCATCTTAACTTGTTTGTATTTTCCTTTGTACAAGTCTTGAAAGTTTTTCTTACAAATCTAGCATAACAATTAGATTAGTGTGAACCCAAAACAGACTAAGACAAGATGAATTTCAAGGACTTAGACTAAATTATCTGTGTATGCCAAGTAGGTGTATTTTTCATATTCCTTAACGCAAGTTCAAGTAAGTTTCTGCTAGGCGACCCTTTTCATGAGTTGTCTCCACTTGAATATATTGAAATTTCTCTTCTAAATAATCTAAAATTTCACACTGAGCACTTAAGCTCATTTCAAGTAGGGGCATTTGTTAGATTTAGTCTGCCTAAATATCTCAAACCCTTCCTTTTTGGAGAGTATTTCACTTTTGTGAATCTTGATAGAAGGCTGGAATTTAAAGGCAGCTAGAGGCTCCATTCCCCCGTTCTCTCTGCTGAAAATGTGCAATCTTAAGTCCTAGGCTTTCCCAGTTGGCTGGGACTTCCCTGGTGGCTCAGATGGTAAAGAATCTGCCTGTAATGCCAGAGACCCAGGTTTGATCCCTGGGTCAGGAAGATCCCCTGGGGAAGGGAATGGCTAACCACTCCAGTATTTTTACCTGGAGAATTCCATGGATAGACTGGTGGGCTAGAGACCATGGAGTCACATAGTCAGACAAGACTAACACTTTTACCAGTTGGCTGCCCCTGCCCCAAAGACACAGAGATACAACGACTGTTTAGAATTCTTTTTTGTGGTGGTGACATCCATTGTCAGCAAGAGAAGGGCACTGGTGTCAGTCAGTGGGATACTAACCATATTTTCCCTATGGCTTGACTTTTGCCCTGTCTACTCTCTTAATTTAGCTCAGAAAAATTATTTATTTATTTAAAATACAAATTTATTTATTTTAATTGGAGGTTAATTACTTTACAATATTATATTGGTTTTGCCATACATCAACATGAATCTGCCACAGGTATACACGTGTTCCCCATCCTGAACCCCCCTCCCTCCTCCCTCCCCGTACCATCCCTCTGGATCATCCCAGTGCACCAGCTCCAAGCATCCAGTATCATGGATCAAACCTGGACTGGTGATTCATTTCATATATGATATTATACATGTTTCAATGCCATTCTCCCAAACCATCCCTCTCCCTCTCCCACAGAGACCAAAAGACTGTTCTATACATCTGTGTCTCTTTTGCTATCTCACATACAGGGTTATTGTGAACATCTTTCTAAATTCTATATATATGCGTTAGTATACTGTATTGGTAAAAAATGATCTCTTGACCATTTTGGTCAATTTATATAATTTAGATCAATTCTTCCACACATGTGGTTTTTATCCATTTACATGATAAGCACTCTTAAATATTTAATATAGTTTTAAATTAATGCATTTTTATTAAATTTCACTTGGTAGAATTGTATTTATGCATTGTATTTATTTGAACATAATCTCAAATTATACAGTCTCTTTTCCATTCTCACTGTGAATGTCCTAAATCTGTGAGTTTACTAGAGTTAAACTTTCTAAAAGAGTAAGTTTTTGTTCCGTCATATATTATGGTGTATTGAATTATTACTTGACATTATTATCTAATCTGGGTTATGTTTAAAAGTCAAAGTCATTAAATATTTTAAGCTTCCTTTGAGATTTGTCTTTTCTTATTAGGGTTGGGGCATGGAGAAAAGGTATATCTGAGAGAAATTGGTAATGAAGGTACCACATCTCATGTGTAAAAAGGGTCAAGTTCCTGTGCAAGACAGGGAAATTCTAGCTTCTGTGAAGATGATCTAAAGAGAACTTGATTCCAAGTCTGAGAGTTTCAAGGATATTTAGAGGTCAATTCTTTCCTCCTTTTACCTAAATGTATAGATAAAGTCTCAAGAAAAAAGAAGAAAAGCCCAAGAAAGGTGTGAAGTGGGAGGAGGGGCTTGGTAGCAACTTATCAGTGCTGAGAGTGGTGTCATAGATAAATCTTCAAAGCCAAATTAGTTTTAAAATTTGTTAAGGTGTAATAGACATCCTGAGGGCTTCCCAGGTAGCACAGTGCAAAGAATCTGCCTGCCAGTGCAGGAGATGCCAGAGACTCAGGTGTGATCCTTGGGTCAGGAAGATCCCCTGGAGTAGGAAATGGCAACCTGCTTCAGTATTCTTGTCTGGAAAATCCTGTAAACAGAGAAGCCTGGCAGGCTGTAGTCCATGGGGTCACAAAGAGTCGGGCATGACTGAACAGCTGACCACAGGCACACAAGAGACATCCTGCTTTTTTTGGTGATCTGTCTTATGCTAACAGAAAAAAGAAAGGTCAGAACGGGGCTTTGATGGATCAAAATCAATCAGGGTGTAAGAAAATGCCACTCCAAGTTTGCCTGCTGGGGGCATTGTGGACAGATATAGTTCCAGGAGCATGTGTTTGTGTATCTACTCCATGAAGAAATACAGAGAATTCTTTCTTCTCTCCTTTTCCTTCTTCCTGTTCCCTCCCTCTTGACTACTGGGTTTGGCTATACCACATTCATTTTTTTGATTGTAAAACATAGTCCTGAAGAGAATTTGGATGACAATGGGCAAATCTGACTTCCTATATGACTTTAAGTAATTGATGTGACAGCTTTAGACAGACATATTGATTAATAATTCTATCATAGGCACTAAATGTCTTTACCAAGCTAGTTTCCATTTTATTAGCGTGTAAATATGTAATCTGCATAAAATTAAAGTTGTTATGTGCTTGAAACATTGTCTGTTAAAGAGATGCTTATTCTAAAGGACAGACATGGCTGTTTTTTTCTTTTATTCAGTTCTAATTTTTCTTTTCTCCCCTTCAAAGCTATAATCCCTTGTCATTATTCCTTCTGAACTAATCTGTTCTCCATCTTAGGCAACACTTTATGGAGCTGGAAATGATTTTGAGTATGAACATTCAGTGTTCATGTCACCACCTCTCCTGAAAACAGAACTGTTAAATTATGAATTTGTGGTCTTGTTTCACACCATACTAGCCCAGGCTAACGAACTCCCATAAGAAATGTCAGTTTTCATCTAAACGCACTCAACAGTAAATGTTTTCTCCCAGGAGCATGCCCTATTTGTTGAAAAGAGATACAGAAATTTCAGTTTACATGTTGTACTTTGGGATCACAGCTGGTCTAAAAATTAGTGCATTTGAAATAATTAATGGCTGACTGGAGGCATTCTTCTGTTAACTGTGGTCCAAAATATTCTTGACAATTAGAATGTTAGAAATTTTCCCTAAAATTCTTAGATGTCAGTGTGTTCGGAAGGCAGCCTATGATGAATGAGACTTTAGGGAGGGTTAAAAGAGCTTTTCATATAGACCCAAACTTGCAAGCTCCAGACAAGTCTGCTCTAATATATTGTGAAGATTAGATGATTTAAAACATATGAAGCATCTGCAAATGGACCTCATACATAGTAAGTGCTTAATAAAATTGTCTATTATTATTATTATTCCTTCTCTTAGTTCAATGACTCATCTTGCTTTAGGGTATTCAGAAACTGGCAATATTAAAACTGACAATATTGGAAAATGTAATTTCATGAACTGGGTGGTTATGAGGCTATGGGAAAGGATTGCTTTTATATTTGCCAGTACATTAAAGAAACAGTGACCTTACAAATTTCAGAAAGGTATCTCTTAAGCCTTTCATTCATACATATTGATTCTTAAACGATGAACATAACTCTAGGCTTGAAAAGAACCCAGTGAAAGTGAAAGTTGCTCAGTCATCTATGACTCTTTGTGACCCCATGGACTATACAGTCCATGGAATTCTCCAGGCCAGAATACAGGAGTGGGTAGCCTTTCCCTTCTCCAGGGGATCTTCCCAACCCAGGGATCGAACCCAGGTCTCCCGCATTGCAGGAAGATTCTTTACCAGCTGAGCCACAAGGGAAGCCCGAAAAGAACCCAGAGGAACCCTATTTAGGAAACAAGGGTCCACATTTGCAAAATAGTTCATACTGTACTCAGAAGTGTCCAAGACTTGACCTGCGGGCAACCCTTTCTCCAGCTGGTTTAACCTTTCCTAGTGACTTCATTATCTTGCAGCTGATGACTTTAAAAGAGCAGTATATACTCACAGAGTGATTTCTGGCAAGGAAATCAAATATTGAAAATATAGGATGGGACTGTGAGACAAAAAACAGATAAGAAGCACCTCGCTTGTTCCCAGGAATCCTCTTTCTGTCCCAGCCCTCTGATTTCTAAATTCTCCTACCTTAAAAGGTAGAAAACTCAAATTCTTTCTCTCCTGTTATTTTTACTTCTCTAGGAAAACTGTGATTCTTTGAGAATAGGCATCATGTCTTACATTCACACAGGACCCAGGGGTAAGCACAGTGCCAGACATAGGGAGACAACTGTCAAGACTGAAGCTATGAAGAAAATATTAGTATTGTTGGAAAGAAACCAGAGATAAAGGACACAGGAGATAGACAATCTGGGTTCTTGTCCTTACATCAACATTTTTGAGCTTGTACAAGTTTGTTTAATGTTTAACCTGCTTCAGTAAGATCACAGCTATGGAGCTTTGAAGGTAGAAGGTGCTTGTGACATTCTTGTGAAAGAATGAATGAATAAAAGAAATACATTAAGACTTTTGGAACTTTTCTTAGATTTCTTTTTAAAGTTCCCCATTTGAACTAAGAAGTAAAACCCATACCACCATACAGATGCCTGGATTCATTTTCCCTGGTGCCTTCTCCTTAGAGTATAAAACCATGATGTTAGTGGACTAAAGTGCTGGTGATTGGGATTCAAGCTTTAGCTGGTCTATGTTTGTTGTTTTGTTGTTGTTTAGTTACTAAGTCATGTCTGACTCTTTTGTGACCCTATGGACTGTAGCCTGCCAGGCTCCTCTGTTCATGGGACTTCCTAGGCAAGAATACTGGAGTGGGTTGCCATTTGCTTTTCCAGGGGAGCTTCCCAACTCAGGTGTCTCCTACATTGACAGGCAGATTCTCTACCACTGAGCTGGCAGGGAAGACCATGATCTGTCTCTGCTTGACTCTAAACAATTTCATGAAGAATGATCCAGAGTGTGACAAAAAGAAAAGCAGCTTAAGTCATGCTGGCTTCACTGGGACAGAGTTGGAATATGTGTGTAAATAGCTGCTATAGGATTGTCTAACATTCTTTCATTAATTCAGGCCTACATAGACCAGGTGCTGCTCTAGGGACCAGGATGCAGCACTAAACAGACCTGACATGGTGCCTGTTCCTAGAGTTGGTGTTCCAGAGGAGAACAATATCAAATCAACAAGTGGCTATACAGTACATCAGACAATGAAAACACCTACACAGATCAACAGGCCAGGGCAAGGGCAGAGGATTTGAGCGTTAGGGAAATAGCTACTCCTTAGCAGGAAGACCTTTCTGGTAAATTAACAATTGTATTAACAACATGGAGAAAGTGGCAACAAGCCTCTTGGAATTTTAGGAGTCAGTGGTTGGAGCAGGTGAATTAAAAAATTAGTTAGATATTCAAATAAAGACTTTGAGAATAAGCTTGGACCCTAAAAAAAAAATGTTGAATTTTCAGTTCAGCAGCTAACTATTAGTAATCTGGAGTTGAAGATTGGATTAGGATATTTCAGATTAGTCAGCCTAAGGGAAGCATTTGGAGTCTTGAGACTAAATGAGACCCAAAGAGCAGTAGAGACAGAAGAGGAGAGGTTCAAAGATGGAACTATCAGGAACCCCAAGTGTGGAAGCTTGTGGCTGGCGAGATAAGAGGGAGAGAGAAGAGAGAACAGTGGCTCAGAATCCAAGAAAAAAAAATTAATATCTAAAGACTAATCAATACCAATGAATATCTAAATAATACAAAATAATTTAAAAGCAAGGTTAAAAGTTAGTATCAAATAGACTAATATCTAATATCCCTTATTGCTACAGCTAAAAGGCTTTGGGATTTTCTATATATTATTAAGCAATGATTTCCAGCATTTGAAAATAACATCAGTGTCTTAGAGGCATTTGTGCTGACTAAAATGAAACCAGATATTTGTATCTGGAAATGACATGAGAATGGCTGAAAAGTTTGAGCATTTAGTTTCATTTCCAAAAGGGCTTCCCTTGTGGCTCAGCTGGGAAAGAATCCTCCTGCAGCTGGGGAGACCTGGGTTCGATCCTTGGGTTGGGAAGATCCCCTGGAGAAGGAACGGCTACCCACTCCAGTATTCTGGCATGGAGAACTCCATGGACTATATAGTCCATGGGGTCACAAAGAGTCAGACCTGACTGAGCGACTTTCACTCACTCCAGGGAGGTATGCCTGATGCTTGACAAAGTTTGGAGTGATTGACTGAATTCCCAAACATGCTTCAATTTCAGCAGAGATGGAAAGAGTTGTCTCATACCCACCATCTCGGGCTGGTGTCCCAGATGGACTGTGGATTCTGAAAACATTAGGTACCTCCAATGAGGGCTGTTTCTGGAGGCAATTCACAGGAGAGGATTCCTGTCAGCTCAGGAAAACTTAAGGATGACTAAAGAAAACAAATTCTGATTGTCACTGAGTAATCTGTTTTGGGAAGAGATTCAAAGATTAATTTGATCATTGGAGGACTTACTCTGTGTCACAAAAATATCACTAGCCAAATAGGTTGGGGAAAAAGCAAAAGGGGAAAATACAGAAGCATTTTGAGAAAAACAGGATACAAAATTATTTTAAATATAAGACATAAAGCAAGAAAAAAAAGTTTTAAAAGTCCATATATAAAAATGTCAGTAAAGGAAACAGCAAGCTAGTTAATGTCTTCTCTACAATTTCCATATTTTCCCATTTTTTTTTCTGACATGAGTAGAATTGCTTTGATAACAGGAAAGTAAACTAATGAAAATAGAAGAAACTGGAATTTTTATAAATTTATTTTTGGTTTGGCATTCAATATGGGCAAAGGGTAGTATTTATCCTTAGTTATCCTTCCATGAAGTTTATACCCTGTTTATGAAATTCAACTTCATCTATGCTAATGGCTGTGAAAATCAGGCAGCCACCCTACCTGCTCTCACTGTGGATTGCCTGGGGTGCTGCCTTCTCAAGCTGCTGTTTTATTAATGATCTTGAAACTGAAATAATAAGGAATGAAGAAGTGTTAAAAAGACTTAGTGATATGCTACTAACATTTGCCAAGAAAATGAAATAAGCTAAGATGAGAAAACACTGGGGAGGCAATGAGAAGCCAACTGTTCCATTTCTCTGAGCCTCTGACCTCTGCAGTCAGGATTTCTAAAGACACACTCTCTGTGGGTCAGGCTTGGGCTGTCTACCCTCTGCCGGTGCGCCGACATCAGTCCTCTGAGAGGTACAATTTGTCCTTGATAAAGCTGAGTTGGATTGATTTTATTTCCAAACATGTTTCAGTTGCAGCACAGTTATAATTTGGGAGGGGAAAAAGAAGGCTTTAGGCTTCATAACACTCTCACTTTATTAATTTTTTTTAATAAAGGAGAAGGATTATTCAAGATATGATTATCTAGTGGCCCAGTTTGCATAAGTTAAATTACATATCATTAATATGTTAAGTTTTATAAAATTAAAAATGCTATTAAATGGTTCTAGAATCTTTTTTTTTTTTCCTTCCAGGCTACATGGTTTCACCACTTATTTTATTTAAACTGGAGAAGATAGTGTGTATTCAGAGGCCATAATAGACACCAGAAACAAATTAAAAACAAAAAATTGGAATCGTTTTGGAGGGAGCCTACAGTTGCTTGCTTATTTCGACAGTCATTGTAGGGGGAATTTGGCATAGAGATGCCAGATCCTTGGGATCATGAAAACATACTTGGTAAAACAAAGACTGTGAAGGAAGAACTTTAAAGTGTTAAAAGAGTTCAGTCAATTTTTAAAGCAATTGATGCCTTTTATAAATAAAGAACCAAACTGGATAGTCAAGGTCTGAAGATTCCTTTTACTGGATGTGTGGGCTCAAAGTCACTTTAGTCGCGTCCGACTCTTTGTGACCCTATGGACTATAGCCTGCCAGGCTCCTCTGTCCATGGGATTCTCCAGGCAAGAATACTGGAGAGGGTTGCCATGCTCTTCGGCAGGGCATCTTCCCCACCCAGGGATCGAACTCGTGTCTCATGTTTCTTGTGTTGGCAGATGGGTTCTTTACCACCAGGGCCACCTGGGAAGCCCAAAAGTTCAGCCCACTGCATTGGCCAGCAGTGCAGGGTGGTTGATAGCAAATGTTTGATGCATGAGTCCTATTACTATTGTTTTTTAGTCACTAAATCATGTCCAACTCTTTTACCATCCCAGGGACTGTAGCCTGCCAGGCTCCTTTGTCCATGGGATTTCCCAGGTAAGAATACTGGAGTGGGTTGCCACTAAGTTTTGACAAAGCTGAAAAAGCCAGATAGATGACTAGGGGAAATATGCAGAAGGAACAGGTGATGGGCATTAACATCTATGGAGTGTTTGCCAATGTATGGCCTTGCCTTTCATGAGCCATCTTATTCGCTGCTTACAAATAGTCTCTAAATTGGGGAGTCATTTCTCATCTTTAAAGATGAAGAAGTAGAAGCTTGGAGAGATGCATCATTTGCCCCAGATGATGTTGCACAATAAGCTTTTGAAGTGTGGTGTTGAGAAGACTCTTGAAAGTCCCTTGGACTGCAAGGAGATCCAACCAGTCCATCCTAAAGGAAATCAGTCCTGAATATTTATTGGAAGGACTAATGCCAAAGCTGAAACTCCAACCCACTTTGGCCACCTGATTTGAAGAACTGACTCATTTGAAAAGACTCTGATGCTGGGAAAGAGTGAAGGCAGGAGAAGGGGATGGCAGAGGATGAGATGGTTGGATGGCATCACTGACTCAATGGACATGAGTTTGAGGAAGCTCCAGGAGTTGGTGATGGCCAGGGAGGCCTGGCGTGCTGCAGTCCATGGGGTCACAAAGAGTCGGACACGACTGAGTGACTGAACTGAACGGAACTGAATCAGCTTTTGAATTTTGAATCCAGAATCCCGTTTTCTTAAACACATCCAAACTTTATAAGACTCTGTGTCCTTACATAGCTTTGGATCCTTTTTTAGAATAATTTTATTTATTTTTGGCTGTGCTGGGCCTTGGTTGCTGCACAGTGTTTTCACTAGTTGCTGCAAGCAGGGGTACTCTCTGGTTGTGGTGTGCAGGCTTCTCATTGTGGTGGCTTCTTTTGTTGCACAGCACAGGTTCTGAGGCAGATGGGCTTCAATAGTTGCAGCATGTAGGCTCAGTATTTACAATTCCCGGGCTCTAGAGCATGGGCTCAATAGTTGTGATGCATGGGCTCAGTTGCTATGCAACATGTGGGATCTTCCTGGACCAGGGATTAAACTTGTGTCTCCTGCATTGACAGATGGATTCTCTACCACTGAGCCACCAGGAAAGTCCCTGAATTTTTTATTCATACTTTAAAAACTTTTTTAAAGTAGAACTTAAAAAAAAAAAAAAAACTTCTGAAAACTTTTTTCTGTTGTCTCACCTTCAGCATCTGCAAACAATCGACACCTCTAAAATGAGATTCCCCCAAAATAGCAGGGCCTTCTAGTACAATGAATACTATAAAAAGCACACCTGGTATTCTTGAAAAAAAAAAGCTTTTTTGATGGATTTAAATTGGACTTCAATCATTGGACTTTATACTTAACCATGTTATATTTAATCTAAAAATCACCTCGAAGTTGTGAGAAGTACCTTTGTGAAAACTTACATCAGATAGCACGTGCTGATATGGTTCACTAAAGGAGATTGAAAAAATGGCTAAATTCTCAGAAGTAACGCAGCAATTTTCTAAAAGTGTATGTTCCCAATACACACCTAGAAATGATGAGATTCATTAACATAAGTGCCTGTGCTGGGCCCTCACGCCTTTTCCCAGTGCCTGGCAATATCATTGGATAACTTCTAACCCAGGATTGTTCAGACTTTTTATCACCTCCCTCTACTCAAAGGTCCAGTTGATTGAACAGTGATGGGTTATACGATTTTTCTCGGAAAGTACGTCTCTAGGCTTCCATACGTCAGTAGCCGATGGAAGAGACCCCTAAGAGGCCTAAGAGTTACACTCCCAGCTTCTCTCTTTTTCCTGAGAGTTATGCTTTCAGCTTCTTATGATGGAACAAAATGATTTTAGCATCTCCTTCGTTGCTTATCAACCTGCTCCATCTGCTGCTGTCCTTCAGTTTCCTAACTTAGAATCCTCTTCTCTGCTTTCCCACCAGAGGTCCTGCTTCCTTCTCTCACAGTCATTAGTTAGGCTTTTCATTATTCATAATAAACTATCAAGGATATGCCAACACTGAAGCGGAACCCATTTTGCATTGATTCATTAAACAAATGTTTATTGAACCCACACTAGGCATTGTTACAGGCAATGGGAATAAATCACTGATGGAAAAGGCTTTTGTGAAGCTCATGTTCCTGGGGTGGGTTCAGATAACAAACATAAATAATTAGAAGGTCAGACTGTGATAAGTGCTCTAGGAAAGAATAATATAGGGACAGAGGGATCGAGGTTCTGGGAGGAGGTGGCATTTTATTTTGAATGATCTAGAATGATCTGCTCACTTATGACACTTGAGCAGGAACTTGAAGGAGGTGAGAGGAACCTGGGGGAAGAGTGTCCCTGGCAGAAGGAACAGCAAGTATAAAGGGCCTGAGAACAGGTAGGAGGTTAGCATGGCTGTGGGAGATGAACAAAGGAGAGCAAGGTTGAAGGTGAGGCCAGGTAGAAAGCTAGATCATGTAGGATCTTGTGGATCATTATTAGGGCTTGAGCTTTTACAGCAAGTGATGTATGAAGCCCCTGGATGGGTTTTAAGACAAAGGGTGACATAATCTGAGTTTCATTTTAAAAGAATCACTGTAGCTACTGAGATAAGAATAGACCAAATAAGGGTAAGGCAGGAAGCTGAGAGACTATTGCAATAACCTAGGAGCCAGATGATCACAGCTTACATCAGGTTGAAATAATGGAGGTGGAAAAGTCAGCTGAATTTGGATGTATGTTATGATGATTCTCTTAGGAAAGCCAAAATTAGTTACTGCAAATATTTTAAACTTCTCCAGCTCCTCAAAATCTTACACACAGCAAGATAGTCTCATGACTTCCAAATGTCCTCTTCTCTTCTCAGACCCAAAGCTACATTGTTCTATAAAGAAAAAGCAAGTGAACTTGGTGATAGACAGTCCTAACTGAACCCTGATTCAAGATATAAGTGACTGAACTTCCTTTAGCCTCAGTGTCTTCATTGATAAAATGGAAATAAGAGTAGCATCCATCTCCTAGATTTGTTGTGAAGATTAAATACATTTATGAAAAGCTCTTAGTGCAACGACTGGTATATAAGCAAAATTCACTAGCTGTTTATTAAAAATATTCTTATTCCTATTGTTGTGTGTATACTTTTCTGAGTCCTCAGTGAAGGCTTAGCATCTTCTAACTCTTCTTCTCTGAAGCCTGCTTTCTCAGCTTCTGAAACAGTCTATTACTGCCGTACTTACATCCCAAGTTCTTTTCCTACAGCATCAATGGATTCCAGCTTCCCTGTTCTTCCTCCTGGCAGGTAACTTCTAGGTGGTTCTCTCTCTCTCTCTCTAATCTTTGTGAGTAGCTTTTGTTTTGATTGAAGGTTCCTAGGTCAGTTTAGAAGCCTCTACATGCTTATTTCCTAGATCGTGAACCCAGGCCAATCATACCCAACTCTGAGGAATACTTGTTAGATCTTCGTATCTATTTACAGTTTTCCTAGTATCTCTTTCCCATCCTTTGTTCTTTCCCACCTCCCATTTTCTCTGCTTCTGTCTTTTCTTTTTAGCCAATAACCTGTCCAGAGAGGCTGCCGGAGCCTTGCCAGCTCCTGGCCTGCCAGGCCCTGCTTGCTAAATTACTCCTGTGGTACCTATTTCTTCCCCTCTGTCCAGCTCTGGGTGCAATTCCCTTTCTTAGCCCTCTGTCTAGGACAGGGAGAACATCCAATAATTCTTTGCCTGTAGGTGTTTTCTTGGACCAGTTAGAAGGTATACTAAATCCTGGGTATGTCCTGATAAGTCCAGCTTCCTCTTTACTTTCTAACAGAAGCAGATGTAAGTGCTTCACCCAGCCTGGGTCTGCTGGCTTTGTTCCACATTTCTGCTCTGTGGGAACCTAAATCACTCTGATGGATTTGCAGTTCCATAAAGCTGAGTGGGATCCTTTTAACCCTGTGCTTATGAAGTATGCTGTGAGCCTTCCCACATGTTGGGATTCATTCACGATAATAACAATGCACTATTCGTTTTTTTCCATTTCACATTTTCATGATCTCCTGATGACGGCTCTTGTAGTCTAGATATGTTCCCAAGAGGACTCAAGAGCACTAAGGCATACTTAATTTTTATTTAAAAAAATGGTAAAAGAGAGTACTCAGAAAAACATGAGGGCATTAAGAATGATCATGGAGTATAAAACTTTACTTCTGGGATATGACATTGATATTCTGAAATTCCCTTTTAAAATTTTTTAAATTTAAAACTTGCATTTTTTCTCCCTTAGTTTAATTTCTTTCTAATAAAACAAAAACATTTAAATAGCTTTATATTATTTGTAATATATAGTTATTTAAATTTTATTTTCATTAAAAAAATTTTTTTATTGGAGTATAATTGCCATAGTCTATTGTTCACACATCTATAGCTCAGAAAGCTTCATTGGAGGGAGATTAAAAATAAATTGATTTTCCCCCTTCAAGAAGTTTCCTCTTTGGTAGGATAAAGACAGAGGTGAAACAATGATCATTATTCTATAGTTGGCTAGGGCTCTTTAATAGGTAATATATCTAGGTCAGTGTGAGAAGGGCTGTGGAAGCTTCTGACACCTGTCTCTCTTTGTTGGCTGAGCAAACAGCTTAATCCTCAGTTTTTCCACCTGTCTTCCTGGGAGTGCCAATAAGTCTCCACCCATTTCCCCAACTCTGGCCAACTGTGCTGGGCTGGGTTTGTGAACTGATTGCATATGTTACCAAGGAAATTATTGGGATGTCAAATGGCAGTGTCATCTTCCTGGCAACCTATTCTTGGGCAGATTGTGATCCAGTGACCTACAGACATATCATTCGAAATGCCAGCACCACTCCTGGTTCATCCCCTACCTTGGTTCTACAGGCAGGAGCCCCATCTGGCGAGGGAAAAGTGAAAATGGATCCAAAATTCTGGATTCTGCTTCCAATCTCTTTTTCTAGAACTGCTGCCCCCGGGTTGTCTGTCAGTCCCAGTATCTAGCAAGGTTAAGCTGGATCCACATTCATTCATTGCCTCTTTATCCTGCATCAGCTTTTTATTCTCCGTGTAAGAGATTTCCCTGTAAGTTCAGTAACTCTACAAGATTGCAGAGACGGATGCCAATTGTCTTAAAATATTTTCAACTATGATTTTTCATGTTTTTAACTACAAAATAAATACTTAACATATATTAAAATATTTTGCTGAGAGTAGCTCCTCATTTATTCCCCCCCTGGGTATCAAATACTTTTCCATCCTTTTCTCTTTTCTTGAGATAATTGTGTGTCTGTGTTCTTGTACTGCCCCAGGTTTTTCCATGTCCCTTTGATGTAGACTTAGTTTGATATTACAGATGAATATTGTGTTTATTTAATTACACAAAAACATAATTTTCTTCAGAAGTCAACAAGTACGTCTGAGTTCCTCAAATCCTGCCTTACATCTAGTATGAAAGTCTAGCTTGTTAAATTCCTTGATATGTAATCCTCCACTAATTCACTCTACAAGTTATTATACATAGGGTAAGGCATGATGCTAAGTAATATGAAGTTAGTGACATAAGCAGTTATTGGACTATATAACAAGAAACAGCACAGAAGTAAGAATAAAGTTGAGTATGTCAAATGCCAAAAGGGTGATACTTAAAATATGGAGGAGGGCAATTAATATTTCATTCTTTTTTGAGGTAAAGGGAAATGTTTTCAGTTCTCTTATTTATGCTTGCCTATTAAACTCATTTTAAGAAAATCATTTTTAACATAAAGACTGCATCAATATTTGAGCAGAGAAATGATTTTAAAACCATTCCATTATAATTGTAGGCTTAACTGGTGACCAGTGGTCACTGCCACTTATTCAGTAAAGAATTATTTTTCTCCTTTGTGCTGTTAAACCTCTTGGACATGGATCCTGTCCTCACAACAGAAAAAGACACCATCTTGAGCTTTAAAGAACTCCTGGTCACTCAGAGATGGCAAAAAAGCACACAGGCACACAGGTAATAGTTCAGTTCAGACCATGAATGGTTTCATGTTGGACAAACCACTTACGATGTTCTTTTTTCTCACCTGTAAGTAAGGAAAGTAGCATTTTCTTCACAGACTTCTGCTCTTCTTTTGAGATCATGTTGTCGCTGCAACCAGCCTGTATTAGTTTGGAACTGTGTGTTTGAAAAGACTCTTGAGAGTCCCTTGGACTGCAAGGAGATCCAACCAGTACATCCTAAAGGAGATCAGTCCTGGGTGTTCATTGGAAGGACTGATGTTGAAGCTGAAACTGCAAAACTTTGGCCACCTGATGTGAAGAGCTGACTTATTTGAAAAGACTGTGATGCTGGGAAAGATTGAGGGCAGGAGGAGAAGGGGACGACAGAGCATGAGATGGTTGGATGGCATCACCAACTCAATGGACATGGGTTTGGGTAGACTCTGGGAGTTGGTGATGGACAGGGAGGCCTGGCGTGCTGCTGTTCATGGGGTCGCAAAGAGTCAGACACGACTGAGCAACTGAACTGAACTGAACTGAACTCTGCATGTAAGTTAAACAAGCAGGGTGACGATATACAGGCTTGACGTCTACTATGGCACTATAATAACCTACTGTTATTGTTTATTTGTTTTATGTATTTCCAATATGCAGTAAACATATATGTATTCACTGCCTGGCACAACGACTGGTTTACAAAAACCATCCAATAAAATCTGAAAGAAGAAAGGGAGAGAAAAAGAGGCAAAAGGACTAAGAAACAAAGAAAAAGAGAAAAAGCAAGAAAATCATCTTTTGGTCAAATCATGTTGAATAATTTTTCCTAGCTTTCCTTTTTATTTGGATTTAAAACAATATAAAAATAAGAAAAAATGATTATTATAAAATAACAGAATTATACAGAATTAAAATTTAGAAAAATAGGATTATGTTCTGGTTTTTCTACTTTAAAATATATGCAAGGTGTCATGCAATAGATCTATTTATTTTTCCAAAGCAGGAAATCATTCTGTAGTGTGGGTGGAGCATAAATTACATTTTCACTTTTCTGTCAATTGATATTAAAATGGTTTCCAATATTTTCCTTTTCAGAGACTAGCTCAAAAATATCTTTGCACACATGAGTCAATATTTATGTAGAACTAATTTTTAGAAGAAGAATTGATGGATCCAAGCAAATGTGCTTTAACCTTTTGATAGATCCTTCAGAATGCCTTCCACAATCATAGACATTTCCCTTACCATTGGCAACATAGAACATTTTCAATCTCAACTTTTCTTTCGGGTCAATTTTATGAATTAAAAACTTTTTTATTTTTATTTATAAGATAACCAGTGAGCTAGAATATAATTTTATACATATCATCATTTCTTGGAATTTCTTTGTGCTTATTATATTCATAGTTGTTTCATGCTATATTAAAGATTTTTAACTCTGCATCTATTGTATATGAAGTAAATAATTTCTCCCCATCACTTAGTAGGATTTTGGATAAAATTCTTATAAAGATCCACTGGGCAATGTAATCTAAGTTCTTTATAGTTGTGTGTCCCTTGCACGGTACTTCTGTGTCAACAAGAATTAGCCAGGGCCTTCCAATCCCCAACTGTGCTATGCAGCAAAGATTTCACACCACCTCAGTATCCCAAAGGGAGTAAAATCCTATATGTAAAACAAGGAGTTCCTCATGATGCTGAATATTTGATGAAACTGTGTTCTGGGTTGGGCTGATATGATATGCATGTGGTGCTTTCCTCCTGGTAAACTCCATGGTGTTCTGAAAGCAGGATAGTGATTCTGACATGCCCTTCATGGTTTAACAACTTCTTTCAGGAGAGAAGCTGCACACCTGCAAATTGTGCTTGCATCTGATCTGGCATGATCAGAACCCTCATTATTCTACTACAAGTAGATTCTCTTAAGCATAATGTACAAGGCTGAAGTTTTTCACCTAATATTTGTTTCAGACTACTAAGTCAGAGAATATCTATTATATTTGCTGGTTCGTTTTCCTTTTACTCTTATTTGAGTGTCAGATGTAAAAATTTAGACAGTTTACTTCACCTTTAAGGGAATCTATTACCTCACGATGAGCCTTGGAAAATTACCTCCACCTGCTTCCATCCCTTGGCGTTACCAACTGGAGTTTTACTATATAAGTAGAATAAGTATGTTTTTATAGCTCCCTTTGCTAAGGAATTACCTAGGACTTCTTATAACTAGAAGAGAAAAAAGGGATTTGTATAGAAAGCAATCCAAATTCTTTGTAAATTTCAGAAAATCATCTATTTATGACACACAAATGTATTAATCTTGCATGGATATTATTCATAGCACTAAGTTCAAGTTCATCTGTCTGGATTTTAAGAATAGCATTGGGCACTACCCTATGAATACCTACCTATTTCCTCTCCATTAAAAAAAATTATGGTACAATTTATATATAATAAAACGTCAGCAACTTTGGAGAACTCAGCAGTGGCCACAGGACTGGAAAAGGTTAGTTTTTTTTCCAATCCCAAAGAACAGCAATGCCAAAGAATGCTCAAACTACCACACAATTGCACTCATCTCACACGCTAGCAAAGTAATGTTCAAAATTGTCCAAGCCAGGCTCCAACAGTACATGAACCATGAATTTCAAGATGTTCAAGCTGGTTTTAGAAAAGGCAGAGGAACCAGAGATCAAATTGTCAACTTCCATTGGGTCATCAAAAAAGCAAGACAGTTCCAGAAAACATCTATTTCTGCTTTATTGACTATGCAAAAGCCTTTGCCTGTGTGGATCACAACAAACAGTGAAAGATTCTTAAAGAGCTGGGAATACCAGACCACCTGTTCTGCCTTTTGAGAAACCTGTATGCAAGTCAGGAAGCAACAGTTAGAACTGGACATGGAACAACAGACTGGTTCCAAATAGGAAAAGGAGTATGTCAAGGCTGTATATTGTCACCCTGCTTATCTAACTTATATGCAGGGTACATCATGAGAAATGCTGGGCTGAATGAAGCACAAGCTGAAATCAAGATTGCCAGGAGAAATATCAATAACCTCAGATATGCAGATGACACCACCCTTATGAGAAAGTCAAGAAGAACTAAAGAGCCTCTTGATGAAAGAGGAGAGTGAAAAAGTTGGCTTAAAGCTCAACATTCAGAAAACGAAGATCATGGCATCCGGTCCCATCACTTCATGGAAAATAGATGGGGAAACAGTGGAAATAGTGACAGACTTTATTTTTGTGGGCTTTATTTATTTTGTGGGCTTCCCTTGTAGCTCAGTTGGTAAAGAATCTGCCTGCAGTGCAGGAGACCCAGGTTCGATCCCTGGGTTGGGAAGATTCCCTGGAGAAGGAAATGGCAACCTACTCCAATATCCTTGCCTGGAAAATCTCATGGAAAGAGGAGCCTGGTGGGCTGCAGTCCATGGAGTCGCCAAGAGTTGGGCACGACTAAGCGACTAACACACTTATTTTGGGGGGCTCCAAAATCACCGCAGATGGTGACTGCAGCCATGAAATTAAAAGGTGCTTACTCCTTGGAAGAAAAGCTATGACCAACCTAGAAAACATATTAAAGAGCAGAGACATTACTTTGCCAACAAAGGTCCATCTAGTCAAAGCTATGGTTTTTCCAGTAGTCATGTATGGATGTGAGAGTTGGCCTGTAAAGAAAGCTGAGCGCTGAAAAATTGATGCTTTTGAACTGTGGTGTTGGAGAAGACTCTCGAAAGTCCCTTGGACTGCAAGGAGATCCAACCAGTCTGTCCTAGAGGAAATCAGTCCTGAATGTTCATTGGAAGGACTGATGCTGAAAGTGAAACTCCAATACTTTGGCTACCTGATTCGAAGAACTGACTCACTAGAAAAGACCCTGATGCTGGGCCAGAATGAAGGCAAGAGGAGAAGGGGACAACAGAGGATGAGATGGTTGGATGGCATCACTGACTCAACAGACATGAGTTTGAGGAAGCCCAGGAGTTGGTGATGGACAGAAAGGCCTGGTGTGCTGCAGTCCATGGGGTCACAAAGAGTCGGACATGACTAAGCGACTGAACTGAACTGAACAATTTTTATATAATAAAACTTACTATATTAAAACATACAATTTGATTTACTTTATATTAACTTTTATACTATTTAATCATGTAATTAGTCACAGTCAGTATATATACATGCATATATGTCCTCAGTTGCCCAGTCATGTCTGTCTCTTTGCGACCCCACAGACTGTAGCCTGTCAGGCTTCTCTGTCCATGGGATTTCCCAGTCAAGCATACTGAAGTGGGTTGCCATTTCCTCCTTGAGGGGATCTTCCTGGCCCAGGGATGGAACCCGTTTCTCCCGCGTCTCCTGAGTTTCAGGCAGATTCCTTATCACTGAGCCACTGGGTAAGCCTATATATATGTAAATATATATATAAAACGTTCGTGACCTGGTATCACCTTTGTGACCCTGTCTAGTCAAAACCATCCACAGGACCCCAGGCAAACTTGTTTCCTGTTTTTATATTTTTAGCTTTTCTAGAATGTCATTAATATTGACAGTATGTGATTATTAGTATCTGATGCCTTTTACTTAGTATGTTATTTTGCAGTTGATTCATCCCAATTGTCACATGTATTAATAATTTGTTCCTTTTAATTACATATGCATTCAATTATAAGCATATGATACAATTTCTTATTTCACCAGTAGATGTACATGTATAGGTTGTTTCCAATTTTTGATTATTTAGAAACAACCTGCTGTAAACATTCCAGTAAAAATCTTGGTGTGGGCACATATACTTGTTTATGTACCTACTGGTAAATGTGCTGAGTCATATGGTTAAAATATGCTTAAATAGTTAAGAATTGCTGAACTACTTTCCAATGTGATTGTTTTATTTGTATACCCGTCAGCAATATGTGAGAGTATAGTTTCCCCAGATATTTCCTAGCACCTTTGTTAGTCTTTATAATTTCATCTACCTTAATATATACGTAGTAGTGTCTCATGGTGATTTTGAATTTGTGTCTTCCTGGTGACTAATGACATTATATATCTATGTAAGTGCTTATTTATCACTCATATACCTTTGGTAAAGTTTCTGTTCAAATATTTTGCTTACTTAAACACTGAATTATTTGGATTTTTATTACTGAGTTGAAAGAATTTTTGATATATTCTGTATACAATACTCTGTGAGGCCTATGTTTTGAAATATTTTCTTCTAATCTTTGACTTGTCTTTTTATTTTCTTAAACGTATCTTTAAAACAGCAAAAGTTTTTCACTTTGATAATATCCAATCTATCATTTACGTGTGTGTGTTTTTCCTTTTGTTTGCTATCTAAGGAAACTTTGCCTTCAAGGTTACAAAGATTTTTTATCTTATGTGTTCTCTAGAATGCTACATTTTTAGCTCCTATAGTTCTATAGTCCACATTCAGCCTAATGTTTGTATATTATGTGAAATGAGTCAAGGTTCATTTCTTTGCATATCTAATTGTTTCAGAATTATTTCCCACATATAATTAACTTAGTACCTTTGTTAAAAATTTATCAACTGTATATGTATCACTCTATTTCTGGGCTCTATTCTCTTCCAGAGATTATATACATATAATCACACCAGTATAACACTCTCAAGGCTGTATATTGTCACCCTGCTTATTTAACTTATATGCAGAGTACATCATGAAAAACGCTGGACTGGAAGAAACACAAGCTGGAATCAAGATTGCC
Source organism: Budorcas taxicolor (assembly GCF_023091745.1). Taxonomy (NCBI): domain Eukaryota; kingdom Metazoa; phylum Chordata; class Mammalia; order Artiodactyla; family Bovidae; genus Budorcas; species Budorcas taxicolor. Next base: position 135,619,210 of record NC_068920.1, read on the forward strand.
AGGAGAAATATCAATAACCTCAGATATGCAGATGACACCACCCTCATGGCAGAAAGTGAAGAGGAGCTAAAAAGCCTCTTGATGAAAGTGAAAGAGGAGAGGGAAAAAGTTGGCTTAAAGCTCAACATTCAGAAAACGAGGATCATGGCATCCGGTCCCATCACTTCATGGGAAATAGATGGGGAAACAGTGGAAACAGTGTCAGACTTTATTTTTGGGGGCTCCAAAATCACTGCAGATGGTGACTGCAGCCATGAAATTAAAAGATGCTTACTCCTTGAAAGAAAAGTTATGACCAACCTAGATAGTATATTCAAAAGCAGAGACATTACTTTGCTAACTAAGGTCCATCTAGTCAAGGCTATGGTTTTTCCTGTGGTCATGTATGGATGTGAGAGTTGGACTGTGAAGAAGGCTGAGTGCCAAAGAATTGATGCTTTTGAGCTGTGGTGTTGGAGAAGACTCTTGAGAGTCCGTTGCACTGCAAGGAGATCTAACCAGTCCATTCTGAAGGAGATCAACCTTGGGATTTCTTTGGAGGGAATGATGCTAAAGCTGAAACTCCAGTACTTTAGCCACCTCATGCGAAGAGTTGACTCATTGGAAAAGACTCTGATGCTGGGAGGGATTGGGGGCAGGAGGAGAAGGGGACGACTGAAGATGAGATGGCTGGATGGCATCACGGACTCGATGGACATGAGTCTGAGTGAACTCCAGGAGTTGGTGATGGACAGGGAGGCCTGGCATGCTTCGACTCATGGGGTCGCAAAGAGTTGGACATGACTGAGCAACTGAACTGAACTGAACTGATAACACTCTCTTGATTATATTAGCTATATGGAAAATTTTTAAATCAAGTTAGGTCCTCCAAACTTGAGGAAATTTTTCAAAATTGTTTTGGCTATTCTAGGTTCTTTGCATTTCTATGGAAGTATTAGAATCCACATGTCAATTTCCACACACACAAAAGTAAAATAACCAAGCAAAAGCCAAAAAGCTCTAGACCAATTTAGGGAGAATTGACATCTTAAAGATATTGAGTCATCTGATCCATGAACATGGTATATCTCTCCATTTTTGGAAGCCTTTAGTTTCTCCCAGTGACATTTTGTAGTTTTCAATGTATAGTTTTGCACTTTTTTTCTTAAATTAAAAAAATCTTGTTAAATTTTGCAGATATGATTAGATTAAAAAGCTAGAGATAGAAGTTTATCCTTCACGGGCCTGATGTTCTCACAAGGGTATTTATAAGTATGAGAGAAAAAGAAGATGAGACAAGGAAAGCAATGGTAAACGTGACGAAGGATCACATGCCAAGATATATTGTATCTACTATTAAGCCCTGTTTTAACTTCTCTTTAATAATTACATATTTTAGTTCTCAAAGTCACATTTAGAAATTTATTTGAAGATTTAAACTTTATATTTTTGATCTTTTCATCTACTTTTTGACCTCATAATATTGGGTTATTGAATAATATTCAGAATCCATACTTGATAACCCAAATACCTTGATCACTATGGATCTACTTTATTACCTGTTTCATTTCCTATTAGCTGACTCTACTTCTTGTTATGCATAGAAAGTTTTGATTGAGCACAAGCCATTGTGTGTTAAAAAATTATAGGATTTCTCATTGATATTATCTTCTTCCAGTGATGATTCCTTTGTTGTCTGTCAGTTAACTATCATAGAATAGATCATCTCTAATTAGGAACTGAGCTTATTAAAGGCTGAGTCACCATTGTTGTCAAGTTCAGGCTAGAAGGTACCATCAAAGTTGCAATGTAGGACCATTTGATAGGATCTTTCCCCCTAAAGAAATTCTAATTTTCAATCTCTGTACATTGTGATGTGAACATTTTGCTGTTATTCAGATTTTTTTTTTTCTGTTTGGTTTCTTAACCTTTTACTCTGTGAACTTTAAGGATTTGGCAAATATTTGAAGAGCCTAAACTCTTGATTATCAATCAGGATGATTTTTCTCCTCAGCAGATATTGGGCCATATCTGAAGAAATTTTAGGTTCACAACTCTAGGGGTGGGGGTAGGGGGTGGGTTCCTACTGACATCTTGTGGGTAGAGGCTAAGGATGCTGCTTAGCCTCTACCCACAACATTCTGTAATGCACAGGACAGCCTCCCACCATAAAGAATTATCTCATGCAACACATGTGTTGAGAAACCCTGATCTAAAGCACTGAGTGTCCAGTTTACTTTCCTCTCTCTCATCTCTCATAGAACATATTTCCTCCAGACTTGATCCCTTGGCAGCTGCAAAACTTCCTTTTTTTTTTTTTTTTAAATTTTCAACCTCAGGAGGTATTAAATAGCTTTGCTAGTTTTCTGTCTTGTAGTAGTTAGTCTCTGCCAAGCATCTCAGCTTCACCTCCTGTGCCAAGAATAGACAAATCCCCGGGGGTAAACAAGGCTTCCAGAACACTGTGACCACTTCTATGTGCCTCCTTTTCTGTAGGATCAGGTTCCTCAAGTCCAAGCAGCCCCCTTATAACTCCAAAGCCTAAAACAAAGTTTTAAAATTTTTATCTAGAGAAGGCAATGGCACCCCACTCCAGTACTTTTGCCTGGAAAATCCCACGGACGGAGGAGCCTGGTGGGCTGCAGTCCATGGGGTCGCTAAGAGTCGGACATGACTGAGCGACTTCACTTTCACTTTTCACTTTCATGCATTGGAGAAGGAACTGGCAACCCACTCCAGTGTTCTTGCCTGGAGAATCCCAGGGACGGGGGATCCTGGTGGGCTGCCGTCTATGGGGTCGCACAGAGTCGGACACAACTGAAGTGACTTAGCAGCAGCAGCAGCTATTTCTAACTGTTCTTGATCAGAATATGGGCCTTTCATAGTTTGAAGCCTTAATCCTCCAAGCTGATGTGAAAGCAAGATGTGATAGATGAAAGTTCAGTTCAGAGGACTAACCATGGGTAAAAGTGTTCCGTGTTAGATTAGAGACAGAAGGCAGGCTCAGTATCTCCTTCACAGCCAGTGAAGGGAGGATAAAAATATTCTGCAGAAAATCTGCTTGACCCATGGTTTTAGAGGACACTATGAGCTAGAGCTAAGAGGGGATAAAAGAAAGAACCTCATGGCAAGAACACCAGCTCAATCTGTAATACTCTCAAGAATCACTGAGGCAAAGCCCAGGCATAGCACTCAAAATCTAGATCTGGGGCCTGGAAAGAGACAAAGTCTGACCTTCTACACTGAGAAAACTGAGTACAGGGGAGAGGGTCCCTGTAATTCAAAGGAGACTGCAAATACCACTCTCAAGGACATGAAGAATTATGTGTTAAGAAAGAAGGCTAATGTAACTGTTGGTTCCAATGTCAATTCACTCTTGTGAAGTGATTTAATATTATTCTAAATAATTAATTCAAATATGTTTAGGATTTCAAGTGGTAAATAATTTGATAATACCCATTACATGAACAGATTATGAAAAAGTAACCTGAAAAAAATAAAGTGCAATTGAAATCTTGGAATTTATGAAAGTTGAAGTTAAAAAGCTTAATAGGTTAGAGGACATGTGGAATGGACCCAAAGAAATAAGAGCCATTAGAAGATTGTATTGCAGAATTAAGCAGTGACGAAGGAAAGTGAGAACTGGAAAATCGTTAAGTGAATGGTAGATGGATAAGCCCCACCATACATCTAGTACAAATTCTGGAAGAAAAGATAAGGTGGGATGGTAGAGAAGCAATGAGATTTTTCAGATTTCAAAAAATTCTGATTCCTCATTCAGAAAATATGCAACAAATGCCATATTGGAAGAACAAAAACAGATTCACACTGTGACATGCAAGAGTGAAATTGAAAACCATTACAGAGAAGGTGAAACATCTTAAAAGCTAGCAGAGAGAAAATACAGATTACCTACACATAAACTGTAATTTGACTGAGAACAGATATCACCCAGAAGAATTTCCAGAAGACAATCGAATCATATATTCAAAATCCTGAGGGAAACTCACGGTTAACTTAGATTTTCACACTCAGCTGAATCTCCATTCCTGAGTGAGGGTAAAGTACAGACATTTTTCAGTTACATAAAAACTGTTAAACCATTTACAGAATAATATCAAAAAATTTATTGCAGCATGCTCTTCAGGTAGAGGAGATGTGAATTCAGAGCATGGAAACAAGTGAACACAGGAAAAATAAAATTATGTCTGTAAGTAAAAATAATTTTTCGTATGTATAAAGGTAACTCTAAAAATACAAACAGCAATAACATAATGGGAGTGCTATAAATTTTTAAGGCATGCTAAGATTTTTGATAAGTTTTGCAAGGCAGGAAAAAACATTGAATAACTTTAGCTTTAGTAGAAAAATGTGTTGTTAAATTTGGGTAAAGTATTTGAAGATTGATAATATAATTTACGGCTTCATATCAGTAGAGAAAAGGGCTTCCCTGGTGGTGCAGAGGTTAAAGCGTCTGCCTGCAATGTGGGCGACTGGGTTCGATCCCTGGGTCGGAAAGATCCCCTGAAGAAGGAAATGACAACACACTCCAGTATTCTTGCCTGGAAAATCCCATGGAAAATCCCATGAACAGAGGAGCTTGGTGGGCTAGAGTCCACGGGTCACAAAGAGTCAGACACGACTGAGCGACATAAAATGGATTATATAAATCTTTATTAGTGCAACAGAAATCAGGAAAATAAAACAGAGAAATGATGACTCAATTTAAAAGTTTCCTATGATAAATATGTAATTTACTTAAGAAAATTAAAAAAGAAAAATTCACATATCTATGAGAATTTTGTAACTATTATACCAAAACAAGGAAAGGCTAAAACAAAAAAAAAAGAAAGAAATGGACTAATTTCACTTTTCAGTCAGTTCAGTTCAGTTCAGTTCAGTTCAATTCAGTCACTCAGTCATGTCAGACTCTTTGCGACCCCATGAATCGCAGCACGCCAGGCCTCCCGGTCCATCACCAACTCCTGGAGTTCACTCAAACTCATGTCCATCGAGGTGGTTGTGCCATCCAGCCATCTCATCCTCTGTCGTCCCCTTCTCCTCCTGCCCCCAATCCCTCCCAGCATCAGTCTTTTCCAATGAGTCAACTGTTTGCATGAGGTGGCCAAAGTACTGGAGTTTCAGCTTTAGTATCAGTCCTTCCAATGAACACCCAGGACTGATCTCCTTTAGAATGGACTGGTTGGATCTCCTTGCAGTCCAAGGGACTCTCAAGAGTCTTCTCCAACACCATAGTTCAAAAGCATCAATTCTTCAGTGCTCAGCTTTCTTCACAGTCCAACTCTCACGTCCATACATGACCACAGGAAAAACCATAGCCTTGACTAGACGGACCTTTGTTGGCAAAGTAATGTCTCTGCTTTTGAATATGCTATCTAGGTTGGTCATAACTTTTCTTCCAAGGAGTAAGCATCTTTTAATTTCATGGCTGCAATCACCATCTGCAGTGATTTTGGAGCCCCAAAAGATGAAGTCTGACACTGTTGCCACTGTTTCCCCATCTATTTCCCATGAAGTGATTAGAGATCCAAAAATCTGAAATAAATGCCAAGAAATAAACTTCAGTTGTATCCTAATTAATAACAAACTATGACAAAATAGATTTTATATCAATAACATGAGGCCACCTCACTATTAGAAACTATATTAGTGTCAAAAAATCAGAAATTTGACAATATCAAATGTTGGCAAGCAAACATAGAATTTCTTTGAAAAAAGATTTGTTCTAGGACTGAAATAATTACTACAAATAATTTTTTTCATGAAAAAAATCAGCACCTAGTCAGAAGTAACCAAGCATCAGAGAAAGAAAACATCATGAGGATTTTCCACGGGCATGCAAAATTATTCTAACATTTGAAAAACAGTTAGTGTAATGTATTATATTTATATAAACTAAAGACGATTAATCATGACTCAAAAGTGGCATATTATAAACTTTACACATGATTTTTACAATAACTTAGGGGATTAGGAATGGAATTTACAGTTAAAATGAAAAATAATAGAATCTATTGTTAGGTCATTAGGTTTCAAAAAAATCTGTAGGAAACATACTGCTTGATGGCGCTGTGTTGGAAGTCCCCTGAGACAGAAACATTGTACAGTGTGTCACCAGCATTCTCATTTGGATAACTACGTCGTTTTTATACAGTCTCCCTAAGAAACATTTTAAACATTTGTCAAACAGTGAGAGTGTCAGCTCAAATCCCTTGTGGGTTTCCATTGCAGAGGGGACTCTCCTCACGGTCTGGCTCCATTACCTCTTCTGTTATGTCCTACCCTTAGTCATGCTGTTTGAATCCCACTGGACTCCCTGGTTAGAGAAGGAAATGGCAACCCCCTCCAGTACACTTGCCTGGAAAATCCCATGGACGGGGGAGCCTGGTGGGCTGCGGTCTGTGGCGTCGCACAGAGTCGGACACGACTGAAGCAACTTTGCAGCAGCAGCAGCAGGACTCCCTGGCGTTTCTTAAGCCAGACACACTCCTGCTTCAGGGCCTTTGCTCTTATTTCCTCAGCCTGGAAAGCTCTTCTCCAGATACCTGTCTTCTCTCACCATCTCTAAGTGTTTTCCATTGTCGTCTTTTTAAAAGGGTTAATCTGACTCCTGTATTTAATACATAGCCCTTACCTCTAGCTCTCCTTTACCTGAATCTGTATTCTCTTCTCCCCTGGAACTTACCACTATATCACATATTATATAGCTTTTGTTAAATATCTTATGTATTGTTTGTTTTCCTCTGCTGTAGCAGAAGTTTCACCAGGGCTGGGGTCATGTCTGTGTTGTATCCCAGGAATAGTACATCACATTCAGTAAGCATTCAAGAAATGTTTGTTAAATGAAATGATGAAATTATGTGCAAAATCTAGATACATTTAGAAGTGCATTTTAAGAAAAAATTGTTTGGTGACCTTGGGTCTTTTGAATGAATTCAGTTCAGTTCAGTTCAGTCACTCAATCGTGTCTGACTCTGCAACCCCATAAATTGCAGCACGCCAGGCCTCCCTGACCATCACCAATTCCCGGACTTCACCCAAACTCATGTCCATTGAGTCGGTGATGCCATCCAGCCATCTCATCCTCTGTTGTCCCCTTCTCCTCCTGCCCCCAATCCCTCCCAGCATCAAGGTCTTTTCCACTGAGTCAATACTTCACATGAGGTGGCCAAAGTATTAGTTTCAGCTTCAGCATCATTCTTTCCAAAGAACACCCAGGACTGATCTCCTTTAGAATGAACTGGTTGGATCTCCTTGCAGTCCAAGGGACTCTCAAGAGTCTTCTCCAACATCATAGTTCAAATGCATCAATTCTTCGGCACTCAGCTTTCTTCACCATCCAACTCTCACATCCATACATGACCACTGGAAAAACCATAGCCTTGACTAGACAGAACTTTGTTGGTAAAGTAATGTCTCTGCTTTTGAATATGCTATCTAGGTTGGTCATAACTTTCCTTCCAAGGAATAAGCGTCTTTTAATTTCATGGCTGCAGTCACCATCTGCAGTGACTTTGGAGCCCCAAAAGATAAAGTCTGCCACTGTTTCTACTGTTTCCCCATGTATTTCCCATGAAGTGATGGGACCAGATTTCATGATCTTCATTTTCTGAATGTTGAGCTTTAAGCCAACTTTTTCACTCTTCTCTTTCACTTTCATCAAGAGGCTTTTTAGTTCCTCTTCACTTTCTGCCATAAGGTCTCCCGCATTGTAGGCAGACACTTTACCGTCTGAGCCACCATGGAAGTTTAAATGAATTACCTGTATTCTGAGTTAAATTCACCCATTCCAGTCCATTTTAGTTCACTGATTCCTAGAATGTCGACGTTCACCCTTGCCATCTCTTGTTTGACCACTTCCAATTTGCCTTGCTTCATGGACCTGACATTCCAGGTTCCTGTGCAATATTGCTCTTTATAGTATCAGATATTGCTTCTATCACCAGTCACATCCATAGCTGGGTATTGTTTTTGCTTTGGCTCCATCCCTTCATTCTTTCTGGAGTTATTTCTCCACTGATCTCCAGTAGCATATTGGGCACCTAATGACCTGGGGAGTTCCTCTTTTGGTATCCTATCATTTTGCCTTTTCATACTGTTCACGGGGTTCTCAAGGCAAGAATACTGAAGTAGCTTGCCATTCCCTTCTCCAGTGGTCCACATTATATCTACTACTGCAGGCAGGAGTCCCTCAGAAGAAATGGAGTAGCCATCATGGTCAACAAAAGAGTCCCAAATGCAGTACTTGGATGCAATCTCAAAAATGACAGAAGATCTGAGTTCATTTCCAAGGCAAACCATTCAATATCACAGTTATCCAAGTCTATGCCCCAACCAGTAACGCTGAAGAAACTGAAGTTGAACGGTTTTATGAAGACCTACAAGGTCTTTTAGAAGTAACACCCCAAAAGATGTCCTTTTCATTATAGGGGACTGGAATGCAAAAGTAGGAAGTCAAGAAACACCTGGAGTAACAGGTAAATTTGGCCTTGGAATGCGGAATGAAGCAGGGCAAAGACTAATAAAGTTTTGCCAAGAAAATGCACTGGTCATAGCAAACACCCTCTTCCAAGAACACAAGAGAAGACTCTACACATGAACATCACCAGATGGTCAACACCAAAATCAGATTGATATATTCTTTGCAGCCAAAGATGGAGAAGCTCTATACAGTCAACAAAAACAAGACCAGGAGTTGACTGTGGCTCAGATCATGAACTCCTTACTGCCAAATTCAGACTGAAATTGAAGAAAGTAGGGAAAACCGCCAGACCATTCAGGTATGACCTAAATCAAATCCCTTATGATTATACAATGGAAGTGAGAAATAGATTTAAGGGACTAGATCTGATAGATAGAGTGCCTGATGAACTATGGAATGAGGTTTGTGACATTCTACAGGAGACAGGGATCAAGACCATCCCCATGGAAAAGAAATGCAAAAAAGCAAAATGGCTGTCTGGGGAGGCCTTACAAATAGCTATGAAAAGAAGAGAGGTGAAAAGCAAAGGAGAAAAGGAAAGATATAAGCATATGAATGCAGAGTTCCAGAGAATAGCAAGAAGAGATGAGAAAGCCTTCTTCAGCGATCAATGCAAAGAAATAGAGGAAAACAATAGAATGGGAAAGACTAGAGATCTCTTCAAGAAAATTAGAGATACCAAGGGAACATTTCATACAAAGATGGGCTTAATAAAGGACAGAAATGGTATGGACCTAACAGAAGCAGAAGGTATTAAGAAAAGGTGGCAAGAATACACGGACGAACTCTGCAAAAAAGATCTTCACGACCCAGATAATCATGATAATGTGATCACTAATCTAGAGCCAGACATTCTGGAATGTGAAGTCAACTGGGCCCTAGAAAGCATCACTATGAACAAAGCTAGTGGAGGTGATGGAATTCCAGTTGAGCTGTTTCAAATCCTGAAAGATGAGTGCAGTGAAAGTGCTGCACTCAACATGCCAGCACATTTGGACACCTCAGCAGTGGCCACAGGACTGGAAAAGGTCAGTTTTCATTCCAATTCCAAAGAAAGGCAATGCCAAAGAATGCACAAACTACCACACAATTGCACTCATCTCACATGCTAGTAAAGTAATGCTCAAAATTCTCCAAGCCAGGCTTCAGCAATACATGAACTATGAACTCCCTGATGTTCAAGCTGGTTTTAGAAAAGGCAGAGGAACCCGAGATCAAATTGCCAACATCCACTGGATCATCAAAAAAGCAAGAGAGTTCCAGAAAAACATCTATTTCTGCTTTATTGACTATACCAAAGGCTTTGACTGTGTGGATCACAATAAACTGTGGAAAATTCTGAAAGAGATGGGAATACCAGACCCACCTAACCTGCCTCTTGAGAAATCTGTATGCAGGTCAGGAAGCAACAGTTAGACCTGGACATGGAACAACAGACTGGTTCCAAATAGGAAAAGGAGTACGTCAAGGCTGTATATTGTCACCCTACTTATTTAACTTCTATGCAGAGTACATCATGAGAAACGCTGGGCTGGAAGAAACACAAGCTGGAATGAAGATTGCCGGGAGAAATATCAATAACCTCAGATATGCAGATGACACCACCCTTATGGCAGAAAGTGAAGAGGAGCTAAAAAGCCTCTTGATGAAAGTGAAAGAGGAGTGTGAAAAAGTTGGCTTCAAGCTCAACATTCAGAAAAAGAAGATCGCGGCATCTGGTATCATCACTTCATGGGAAATAGATGGGGAAACAGTAGAAACAGTGTCAGACTTTATCTTTTGGGGCTCCAAAATCACTGCAGATGGTGACTGCAGCCATGAAATTAACAGACGCTTACTTCTTGGAAGAAAAGTTATGACCAACCTAGATAGCATATTCAAAAGCAGAGACATTACTTTGCCGACTAAGGTCTGTCTAGTCAAGGCTATGGTTTTTCCTGTGGTCATGTATGGATGTGAGAGTTGAATTGTGAAGAAGGTTGAGTGCCGAAGAATTGATGCTTTTGAACTGTGGTGCTGGAGAAGACTCTTGCGAGTCCCTTGGACTGCAAGGAGATCCAACCAGTCCATTCTGAAGGAGATCAACCCTGGGATTTCTTTGGAAGGAATGATGCTAAAGCTGAAGCTCCAGTACTTTGGCCACCTCATGTGAAGAGTTGACTCCTTGGAAAAGACTCTGATGCTGGGAGGGATTGGGGGTAGGAGGAGAAGGGGACGACAGAGGATGAGATGGCTGGATGGCATCACGGACTCGACGGACGTGAGTCTGAGTAAACTCTGGGAGATGGTTATGGACAGGGAGGCCTGGCGTGCTGCGATTCATGGGGTCGCTAAGAGTCGGACACAACTGAGCGACTGAACTGAACTGACCTGAACTGAACCTGTATTCTAAAAGGGCTTCCCAGGTGGTGCTAGTGGTAAAGAACCCGCCTGCCAATGTAGGAGACAGAAGAGGTGTGGGTTTGATCCCAGGGTGGGGAAGATTCCCTGGAGGGGGCATGGCAATCCATTCCAGTTTTCTTGCCTGGAGAATCCCATGAACCGAGAAGCCTGGTCGGCTACAGCCGACACTATGACTGTTGCATAGAGTTGGATGCAATTAAAATGACTGAGCACAGCACATTCTAAAAAGAGTAGTTTGTTTGTTTGTTTGTTTTTAATTTGTACAGTAGGAGTTTCTATTTTATTCATTTGAAATACCCCCTTTCCCAGAAAGACTTCAAGACATTTGTAAGAAATTCTGTATCTGATATTTGTGCCTGTTCTAAAGTGGTATGAAAGGCTGCTTTCTCACTGCTGTTTTCAACTGGAAGGTCAATCAGTCAATATTTGATTGATTTTAAGCACAAAGCACACAGTTCATGGAGCAAAGACCATTAAATTACTCACTCTACTAAACAGATACTCCCAACATACATGCATGCATACATATAAATCTATGCAACAAACATATGTATATATGCATGATATGCATTCACGGACATGGTAGGAATTTTATGTTGCTGAAGGTATATGGATTCTAACATTATAACTTACAGTTACTGCATTCAGTATTGAAGGAAGAGTCACTTAGCCTCCTGAGTTTCATTTTTCTCATTTGTGCTAAAAACAGTAAACTTGGTAAGATTTAATGATTTGGAAAAACACCCAGGTGTTTTCCTTATTTGTTTCCTCGCTTCTGTTAGTTTTGGTAGACTTTGGAGATATATACATACTGGAGTGCAGAACCACCCATCCTTGGGTTCAGATTTCAGATCTATGATTTACTAGTCACACAACCTATTGTTCAGAAGAGAAAGGGGCTTCTTAAGTATAAAGTCCTTAAAGCAATGTCTGGTACATCATGAGTGCCAGATACATTTTTCTTCTTTTTGTTTTGTGAGGGAGTAAAGATGGGTACTGGGAAAAATAAATGAGAGAGATTATAAATTAACTCTCCTACATGCATCTTTTTCTCAGACAAGCCCAACTACTGTGTCTGCAACACATCCTGCTGTTTTAGGCATCTGTGTTTTCACACACATGTTGTCCTCCTGACCTGGAAAGTTTCCTTGTTTGGAGATAAGTCCTCCATCCTTCTAGACTCAGCCCAAGGCTTGTTTCCTCTGAGCATCCTGTCTCTCCCACCACACGGCCCTGATCCTTGGCCTGTTCCACTTCATGTGAGAGATAAGTGACAACAAATACAACAAAACTGAATATCAAAATTTAGTAAATACCTATTAGATCTTCTCTCTGTATTTAGTTTTATGCTAATAGCTTTATTGGTATCATCAAGTTTTATCCCCCTCCATTTTGCTGTTGGATGTTAGGTGTTATTTCCAATATTTGCAAGTGAGAACACTGAAGTTCAGAGACAAACATTGACTTCTCCAAATTCTCATCAATACTAAGTGATAGAGTTGGAGTTATACCATTTGATTTCTTCAAGATATGGCCTTTTTGTGTTGAATGGATAGTTGATTAAGTTGTCTGTTTCTTAAACTGCTTTAGAGGCCTATTTTGGAATAAATGTTATTTAGGTTTCATATTCACAGTGTATAGAACACTTTCTGATAAGAGATAGGCAGCATATAACTGTGGGTTGATTGAAAAACCAGATTAATGAATAGTGCATGAAGTGGGTGGCAAGAGATTAGAACACATGTAATTTGGAACCAAACCAGGGAGGGCTTTTTACAGTATCCCATGACTTCATTCTGTAGATTTTTAGATGCTAATACTACATTTGATAATGAATTACATATCAAGTTACACATTTTCAAAAGCTATCCAAAAAGCAGGCAAATTTGGAGGAAACCAGAACTGGAGATCCAATGAGCTCTAAGGAGATTTTTGTTTGCAGTAAGTGAGAAACAGATCACTGTCCAGGACAACAGGAATGTCAACAGTTACCCTATTCAGTGACTTAAAACATGAATCAGGAGTCTGGGCAAGGCTTTAGCTGGACCCCTTGCTCTGCAACTCATAAGCTGAAATCAAGGTATTGGCCAGGCTGTGTTCTCATCCAAAGCTCAGAGTTGTTGTCCAAAGTGGTTGTTGGCAGAATTCAGATCAGAATTCAGACTGAGGTCCCCGTTGTCTTACTGGCTGTCTTCTGGGGATAGTTTTCAGTTTAAAAGGCTGCCTACAGTCCTTACCTCATGGCCTTCTCACAGGCCCCCATAACATGGCAGCTCACTATATAACAGAATCATATATAACATAATATCACCATGGGGGACTAACCCATCACCTTTGCTATATTCTATCATCTAGAAGCCATCTCAAGTTCTGCCTGCACTCAAGGGGAGGGAACTGCACAGGATGTCCCTCCCTGTGGCTCACCTTATGTACATTTGCTGGAGTATTTGCTTTAAGGTCAGACATTGAGGACAAGGCTTGGTTAGCTAGCTCCCATACCAGCAGCAAGGCAGAAAGGTAGACTAGTGAAGTCTGGAAAATCGAGAGCCAGACCTCCTGGACTCTGTATCACCTGGGCAGGTAACCTAGGCTCTCATTGTTTTACTTTCCTCATCTGTGAATGAGGAAAATAAAGCATTGCTATCAAATGAGACAGTTCTTGTAAAGAACCTAGAACTTAGTAAGCGCTCATTATACGTTCACCAATATTACTACTATACATTGACCAAAATGAGCAGGTCTACAGTGAAACAGACAGCAATACAAATCTAAGTATATGGCAAAACTGAATAATGACTCATTAGTTCTCTGTAGCTAAGATACAAATAGATTAAATGGGATGTACCTTCACTTATAATCATCAAGAAGTTTTCAAATAATCCAGTAAGTCTAATACATAAATGTCACAGAAGCTTTATCTCTAGGGTATAAGTTGTCCTGTTACTAGTTTTTGCCTTTTCATACTAGTTTAATACATATCCTTCCTGAGAGGGGCTCATTCTCAAGGACTAATCAAAACTTCAGAGTATACTAATTTTCAAATAAATAAATGTCTTCAGTTGAGGCAATGTAGGACCATATGTCAGAAACCATCTGTCTGTGTGTATGTGTGCCTGTGTGTGTGTGTAGGTGGGTGGGTGGGTGTGTGGGTGTGTGGGTATTTGTGGATGTGTGTGTGTTGGGACTGGTCCTTGGAGTGCCTATATAACAGGGTAGATCTATATTAGATCTTTCAAACTCTGAGTACAGAACCTGTGAGAGGATATTCTGTTAACTGAATAGAGTATTAATATTTCAGAATGTAGTGTCTGTTTTTTTGGAGAAAATGTCGATTCTGAGTGACTTCTGATTTTGCAAGCTCAGTTTGACTCCTTGCACTTGTACAATCCTAAATATTGACTCCCTTACCAGAGAATGTTTCTCCTATTATAGTCGCTTGTTTTTGTGAAACTAGAAATTTTATTTCTAAAATGTTGTTGTTCAGTCACTAAGTCATGTCTGACTCTTTGTGATCCCAAGGACTGCAACACACCAGGCTTCCCTGTCCCTCTCTATCTCCTGGAGTTTTCTCAAACTCATGTCCATTGAGTAAGTGATGCCATTCAACCATCTCAACCTCTGTCACCCCCTTCACTTCCTCAATCCTTCCCATCATCAAGGTCTTCTCCGATGAGTCAGCTCTTCACATCAAGTGGCCAAAGTACTAAAATGAAGAATCCCATAAAATTAGTTATAGACTCATCAAGATTTTTATCTTGATTATAATTTTTTTTTCAGTTTTAATAGAGTAAAGTAAGATGTGGGTTTGGAAAATGAAAATAAATCAAAGAAGCAAAACTCCAGATGAGATCAAAACAAAACCCAGTTCTCTTCAAACTCAGAAAAGTGATGTTTTCTTGATTTATCTTCTAGGTGGTGTCAGAGGGCTTCTTGGTTATTCAGGCAACATGTTCTTACAAAACCAAGCTCTTTCTAGCTGTTTTTGAGGCATGGGATTTAGAGTGCAAAGACAGGTGGTGACCTTGCCCCATGGGTGTCATGCACATTTTAGTACAATAGGACTTACAAGTTCTGAGTAAAGCTCCCCACTTACTCAGGGTTTTGCTATTCAGTGGGAAGACAGAAATGCTGGGGAGAGGAGTTATGTTTCAGTGACAAAGCGAGTTAAGTAGCATGTTAGGGACCATTCCTGCAAAGAAGACCTTGTGAGCAAATGCCAGCTCCTTAAATCTCCTTGCACTTTCATGCATGAGACGATGTCGGTGATAAATGACGTGGAAACTCAACCACGGTGAAGTACTTCAGACAGTCTCTCTAAAATTAAGCTGGTCACGTATAGATCTAGGAGTCAAACTTTTCAATCTGCAGGGAGCAACCAAGGTCATGACCTACAACCATGGCAGGAGGGAAGACTTAACTTATATAAAAGGAGAAGTTCTGTGAGATAGGCAGGCTCTTCCTTTGTTAAAAAGAGAGGCTGGGGCAGGAAAATTAAATCCCAGGTTACTGTGGATATAGATGTTTGATACATTTCAAAAGGCCCAAACTGGACTTCCCAGAATTATTCTCTCTCTCTCTCTCTCACAAACACACACACACACCATCTTGCAACAGTACTGTCAGGAAGAAGCATGTAGCATGCACTGTTGGCCCCATCACATAGAGCATCTATTACTCTCAGTGAAGCTATGAAGACATCAAGCAGAGAGCATCCCTCTCAGAGCTGTCTGTCCCAGGGCTGGGCACAAATCAGGTGTCCCTCTCACCCTCTTGTGGTCCTTTGCTTCTGAGGACCAGAAGTACACAGACAGTAAGGGTGAGAGCAGTGATGTTTTGGCTGTTGAACAGAAGTGTGTAAATTTATGATTTCCCAAATGTTTTTTCCCAGTCCGACTTTCTGATGCAGAAGTTTAAGCCTTTAATTTTGTAGAGAGATCAGGGCTAAAGATCTGAGTCAGCCTGAGAGAGAGCATCAGGACCAACTTCCCTAGCTCAGAGACAGGAGGCTGACAGAGGAATAGGAAAGACACTGGGAAAAAGGGAAAGGGCTTAAAGGAACAGAGGGTGGCTGTAGATGCAGGTGCAGCAGAAAGGAAGGGAAGTGACAACTGGGCATCCTCTTTGGCTTTGCTGGGGCCAGCTTAGAAGTGGTTTCGGTGAAAAAAAAATTCTCAGTAAATAAGGAAATAATTTCTGCTCTAAATGCCTCCCCATTTCTGATAGCATCTTTTATTATTATTATTTATTTCACTTCACTGGATCTTAGTTGTTGCTCATGGGATCTGCAATATTCTGTGGCATATGGGATCATCACTTGCCGCATGTGGGATCTAGTTCCCTGAGCAGGGATTGAACCTGGGCCCCCTGCATTGGGAGCACAGGGTCTTAACCACTGGACTACCAGAGAAGTCCCCCGATGGCATCCTTTTTTCAGACTGCCGTTATTCAATTGCTAAGTGATGTCTGACTCTTTGAGGTCCCATGAACTGCAGCACTTCAGATTTTCCTGTCCTTCACTACTTCCTGGAGCTTGCTCAAGCTCATGTCCATCAAGTCAACAATGTCATCCAACCATCTCATCCTCTGTCACCCCCTTCTCTTCCTGCCTTCAATCTTTCCCACCATCAGAGGCATTTCCAATGAGTTGGCTCTTCACATCAGGTGGCCAAAGTATTTGAGCTTCAGCTTCAGCATCAGTCCTTCCAATGAATATTCAGGACTGATTTCCTTAGGATTGATTGGTTTGATCTCCTGGCAGTCCAAGGGACTCTCAAAAGTTTTCTCCAACACCACAGTTCCAAAACATCAATTCTTCGGTGCTCAGCTTTCTTCACAGTCCAACTCTCACATCCATACATGACTACTGGAAAAACCATAGCCTTGACTAGACAGACCCTCGTAGTCAAAGCAATGTCTCTGCATTTTTCATATGTTGTCTAGGTTTGTCATAGCTTCAATTGCACAAGCTGGTATTTGCTATCATCAGGGTATAGAGAGTGCTTGGTACAGTGAGAAGAACCACTGGGCTAGCTGTGAAGAGTCTGGTTCAAGTCAGGGACCCATCAAATTTTATGTTCCTGTCCCAGTGAACAAGAGATTCCTAAATATTATGTGTGTGAGTATGCTTAGTCATGCCCAACTCTTTGTGACCCTATGGACTGTAGCCTGCCAGGCTCCTCTGTCCATGGAATGGGTTGCCATTTCTTACTCCAGGGGATCTTCCAAACCCAGGAATTGAGCCCGCATCTCCTGTGTCATCGGCATTTGTCTTGAAAAGTAGTGTTGTGAGGATACATATAGCACATGCCTGCCTTATGAAAGCATCAGATAAACGCAATATATAGATATGTCATGTGGACAGCAGAGCAACCTATTCTGAATACTACATGTGCTGATTTTCTTTGTTAGTCTTCCTTGTGTCTATGGAGTAGGGAAATAATGGTGAGGAAAAATACATGTGCTTCAGTTCAGTTCAGTTGCTCAGTTGAGTCTGACTCTTTGCGACCCCATGAATCACAGCACACCAGGCCTCCCTGTCCCTCACCAACTCCTGGAGTCCACCCAAACTCATGTCCATTGAGTTGGTGAAGCCATCCAGCCATCTCATCCTCTGTCATCCCCTTCTCCTCCTGCCCCCAATCCCTCCCAGCATCAGGGTCTTTTCCAATGAGTCAACTCTTTGCATGAGGTGGCCGAAGTATTGGAGTTTCAGCTTCAGCATCAGTCCTTCCAATGAACACCCAGGACTGATCTCCTTTAGGATGGACTGGTTGGATCTCCTTGCAGTCCAAGGGACTCGCAAGAGTCCTCTTCAACACCACAGTTCAAAAGCATCAATTATTCAGTGCTCAGCTTTCTTCACAGTCCAACTCTCATATCCATACATGACTACTGGAAAAACCATAGCCTTGACTAGACGGACCTTTGTTAGCAAAGTAATATCTCTGCTTTAAAGTATGCTATCTAGGCTTAGTCATTGCCTTTTCTTCCATGGAATTCCCCCAGGACAGTGTCCAGAGTGTATTTGGACATTTAATTCTGTCGTTTGACAGTCAAAATAATAAGACTTTTAAAAAAATCTATGGAATATCACCCAGAATCCTACCATCACACAGAGCACAAATATTTAACTCATTTTACATTAACTTCTGCATTTCACTTGCATATATATTTATATTTTAAGCAGATGTCATTATAAGGTACACGTGACATTGTATTTTATCAGATAACATTATATGGTCTCTTGTGCCTTTTCCTAGTCTTCATAATTACTGTTTTCATGGTTGTATGACACTGTATCAATTTAATAGATCACACTTTGGCCACCTGGTGTGAAGAGCCGACTCTGGAAAAGACTTTGATGATGGGAAAGATCAAGGGCAGGAGGACAAGGGGATGGCAGAGGATGAGATGACTGGATGGCATCACTGACTCTATGGACATGAGTTTGAGCAAACTCTGGGAGATAGTAAAGGACAGGGAAGCCTGTTGTGCTGCCATCCATGGGATCATAAAGAGTCAGACATGGCACAGCAACTGAACAACAATGACAACTTAACTCTCCCTTACTAGTTGCTTGTATCCCTACCATTGTTTTAGCAATGAAGCTGGTGGAAAACAGTTGCTTGAATCTTTTTTTTTTTTTAGATGTTACTCTGGATTTTAACACCTTGGGAGCCTGCAATGAATGTTATGGATTTTGTTTCCCAAATTAAGGAGGTGATGAACTAGCCTTCATTTCAAGATCTGTACAATTGAGACTGAGTTCTACATACCTCCAAATCTTCCTCACTGTTCTCTCTTTTATGCCACTCTGCATGAAGAAACTAAAAAGAAAATCAGACCTAGTATTAACAAGACTTGAAACCTGTATTCTCTCCCTAAGAACTCTATTGTGGTTGAATGGGGCTACTCTATAGAGAATGGTGATAGATAGTTGATATCCAGGCAGTTGATAATGGTTAAACTCAGAGGATCTGCCTCAGAGATTTGGAGTTACATCTCTTCTCTGTTACATAATGATTAAATAGCCACAGAAATTTACTTCATAAGATACAGTTTCCTATATGGAACACATGAGACAACAGAGGTAAAATTGTCAGCACTTCTCTGGCTTAAAGTCAATTATCAGTTTAGTTCAGTTCAGTCGTGTCCAACTCTTTGCGACCCCATGGACTGCAGCACACCAGACCTCCCTGTCCACCACTAACTCCCAGAGTGGTGTCATCACCCAAACTCATGTCCATTGAGTTGGTGATGCCATCCAACCATCTCATACTCTGTCATCCCCTTCTCCTCCTGCCTTCAATCTTTCCAAGCATCAGGGTCTTTTCAAATGAAGGAGTTCTTCACATCAGGGTAGCCAGAGTATTGAGTTTCAGCTTCAGCATCAGTCCTTCCAATGAACACCCAGGACTGGTCTCCTTTAGGATGGACTGGTTGGATCTCCTTGCAGTCCAAGGGACCCCCAAGAGTCTTCTCCAACACCACAGCTCAAAAGCATCAATTCTTCTGCACTCAGCTTTCTTTATAGTCCAACTCTCACATCCATACATGACTACTGGAAAAAACATAGCCTTGACTAGATGGACCACTGTTGGCAAAGTAATGTCTCTGCTTTTTAATATGTTGCCTAAGTTGGTCATAACTTTCCTTCTAAGGAGCAAGTGTCTTTGAATTTCATGACTGAAGCCACCATCTGCAGTGATTTTGGAGCCCCCCGAAATAAAGCTGTCACTGTTTCCACTCTTTCCCCATCTATTTGCTATCATGAGAAACACTGGGCTGGAGGAAGCACAAGCTGGTATCAAGATTGCCAGGAGAAATATCAATAACCTCAGATATGCAGATGACACTACCCTTGTGGCAGAAAGTGAAGAAGAACTAAAGAGCCTCTTGATGAAAGTGAAAGAGGAGAGTGAACAAGTTGTCTTAAAGCTCAACATTCAGAAAACTAAGATCATGGCATCTGGTCCCATCACTTCATGGCAAATAGATGGGGAAAGAGTAGAAACAGTGGCTGACTTTATGATCTCTTTTTCTGTGAGTTTGTTTGGCTGTTTCTTTTACAGTGTAATTGACCTACAACACTATGTTAGTTCTTGGTGAACAATATAGTGATTTGATAGCTCTATACACTACAAAATGATCACCACGATAAGTCTAGTTACCATCTGTCACCATACAAAGGTATCACCGCATTATTGACTATATATATTCTTATGAGCAGACTTCTGTAAGCCTGCCAGAGGCATGGCCGAGCACGGAAAGGTAGGGTGGAATGTAGATGCACCTTGAGGGCTCAGGAATGTGTCGGAGTCTGTGCTAGGGAGACAAAGCAGGATACACCCTGCCTGGAGAGGCGCCTGGGAAGACCCTGAAGAGGAGGGACCTGTCCTGGGTTTGTACTGTTCCCTGAACTGATATCAATTGTGAATTCAGGAGAGCAGTGTCGAAATGAACTTAATATTTCTCCAGATGAGAAAAGGTGCCCTTGGGGAAGGAAACCTGGTTGGGCTCTGACATTCAATTTCCAGCGCTTTAGCTTCTAAGAGAACTCTAAAGACGCCTTCCTAACCCACTTTTCTGCTACATTTCCCAGCCCCTCTTCCTGCCCCCACCCTTTTCCCTGCAGGCTGCTGCTCAGGCCACAGGCCCTGGATTCTTCGAGAAGCAGTTCATTCTGCTCTGGGCCCTAGCAGACAGAATTCCTGACCTGGTTTTTTTCTAGTAGGAAGGCCAAAACAGAGGGTTGGGAAATGTGAGAATGAGATGAATGACTGAAGGAGGAAACTGCCCATTCTGGCCATCCTCTCTTTAATTCACTGGCAGTCAATTTAGTGGAAATGTACTGTGTTAAAGTGAAAGAAAGAAAAAAGAAATGAAAAATCCCAGTAAGGTTCATGGAGTTTGGAATATAATTTTGCATGGAGTGGAAAGTTAAGAAGCACTTTTCTATTTGATGCTAAGTTCATATTTGGAGTGAGACATCTTTCAGCACTGGCTGTACCAGCACATTTGCCTGGAGGAAATCCTGAGAACCTTCCCAAGTGCCCTCTTTTAAGTAAGTTGTAAAGATGAGTTAGGTTGGGAGGTGGACAGAAGACATGCTTCTTTATCTCTTGTACTTTCAGCGGATACCAAGGACAACTTGTTCCAGACATAAGGGCGGGAATGAACCGCCACATCCGCACTTCACCCAGAAGGGCCTTCACCAACATCCTGTCTTTTGAAGAAGCAGCAGATACGACTAGGTCAGAGCTGATCTGCCAGCAGGCAGGTGGGCTTGGCCTTCAGATGACTCCAGAGAGTTCAGTGAAGCTGAGAATAACAGTCCACACACAGTTTTCTTAAAAAAAAAAAAAAAAAAAAAAAGCCTATCTATTTTTGGCCATGCTGGGTCTTCGATGCAGCACACAGGATTTCTCTAGTTGCTGTGAATAAGGGCTACTCTCTAGCTGTGGTGCTTCGCATTGTGGTGGCTTCTTTTGTGGAGCATGGCCTCTAGGGCACACAGTCCAAAGTAATTGCAAGTCCTTGAGCTCGAGAGCACAGGCTAAGCAGCTGGGGTGCATAGGCTTCATTGTTCTGCTGCGTGTGGGATCTTCCCAGATCAGGGATCAAACCTATGTCTCTTGTGCAGTAGGCAGATTGTTTCCCACTGAGCCACCAAGGAAGCCGCCATGCAGTTTTCTCTATCAGTTCAGTTCAGTTGCTCAGTCGTGTCTGATTCTTTGCAACCCCATGAATCGCAGCACACCAGGCCTCCCTGTCCATCACCAACTCCCAGAGTTTACTTAAACTCATGTCCATCGAATTGGTGATGCCATCCAGCCATCTCATCCTTTGTCATCCCCTTCTCCTCCTGCCCTCAATCCTTCCTAGCATCAGGGTCTTTTCCAATCAGTCAAATCTTCACATGAAGTGGCCCAAGTATTGGAGTTTCAGCTTTAGCATCAGTCCTTCCAATGAACACCCAGGACTGATCTCCTTTGGGATGGACTGGTTGGATCTCCTTGCAGTCCAAGGGACTTGCGAGAGTCTTCTCCAACACCATAGTTCAAAAGCATCAATTCTTCGGCGCTCAGCTTTCTTCATAGTCCAACACTCAAATCCATACATGACCACAGGAAAAACCATGGCCTTGACTAGACAGCCCTTTGTTGGCATAGTAATGTCTCTGCTTTTGAATATGCTATCTAGGTTGGTCATAGCTCTTCTTCCAAGGAGTAAGCACCTTTTAATTTCATGGCTGCAGTCACCATCTGCAGTGATTTTGGAGCCCCCAAAAACAAAGTCTGACACTGTTTCCACTATTTCCCTATCTATTTCCCATGAAGTGATAGGACCAGATGCCATGATTTTCATTTTCTGAATGTTGAGCTTTAAACCAACTTTTTCACTCTCCACTTTCACTTTCATCGAGAGGCTTTTTAGTTCCTCTTCACTTTCTGTCATAAGAGTGATGCTTCTGTTTGGTCCATACAATTTCTATTCTTTATCGAGCCCATCTTTGCATGAAATGTTCCCTTGGTATCTCTAATTTTCTTGAAGAGATCTCTAGTATTTCCTATTCTGTTGTTTTCCTCTATTTCTTTGCATTGATCACTGAGGAAGGCTTTCTTATCTCTCCTTGCTATTCTTTGGAACTCTGCATTCCGATGCTTATATCTTTCCTCTTCTCCTTTTGCTTTCCTTTTCTTCTTTTCACAGCTATTTGTAAGGCCTCCCCAGACAGCCATTTTGCTTTTTTGCATTTCTTTTCCTTGGGGATGGTCTTGATCCCTGTCTCCTGTACAATGTCATGAACCTCCGTCCATAGTTCATCAGGCACTCTGTCTATCAGATTTAGTCCCTTAAATCTATTTCTCACTTCCATTGTATAATCATAAGGAATTTGATTTAGGTCATACCTGAATGGTCTAGCGGTTTTCCCTAATTTCTTCAATTTCAGTCTGAATTTGGCAGTAAGGAGTTCATGATCTGAGCCACAGTCAGCTCCTGGTCTTGTTTTTGTTGACTGTATAGAGCTTCTCCATCTTTGGCTGCAAAGAATATAATCAATCTGATTTTGGTGTTGACCATCTGGTGATGTTCATGTGTAGAGTCTTCCCTTGTGTTGTTGGAAGAGGGTGTTTGCTATGACCAGTGCATTCTCTTGACAAAACTCTATTAGTCTTTGCCCTGCTTCATTCCTTATTCCAAGGCCAAATTTGCCTGTTACTCCAAGTGTTTCTTGACTTCCTACTTTTGCATTCCAGTCTCCTATAATGAAAAGGACATATTTTGGGGGTGTTAGTTCTAAAAGGTCTTATAGGTCTTCATAGAACCGTTCAACTTCAGCTTCTTCAGTGTTACTGGTTGGGGCATAGGCTTGGATTACTGTGATATTGAATGGTTTGCCTTGGAAACGAACTGAGATCATTCTGTCATTTTTGAGATTGCATTCAATACTGTATTTTGGGCTCTTTTGTTGACCATGATGGCTAATCCATTTCTTCTGAGGGATTCCTGCCCACAATAGTAGATATGGTGGTCACCTGAGTTGAATTCACCCATTCCAGTCCATTTTAGTTCACTGATTCCTAGAATGTCGACGTTCAATCTTGCCATCTCCTGTTTGACCACTTCCAATTTGCCTTGATTCATGGACCTGACATTCCAGGTTGCTATGCAATATTGCACTTTATACCATTGGACCTTGCTTCTATCACCAGTCACATCCACAACTGGGTATTGCTTTGCTTTGGCTCCATCCCTTCATTCTTTCTGAAGTTATTCCTCCACTGATCTCCAGTAGCATATCGGGCACTTACAGACCTCTGGAGTTCCTCTTTCAGTATCCTATCATTTTGCCTTTTCATACTGTTCACGACCGGTGCACTAAGCGCAGGCGGGTGGTGCACTAAGTGCGGGCGAGAGGAGCTACCTCACCTCGGAGGTCAGGGGCAGAAGCCGGGAGGACCCCATGCCTGAAGGGTGGTGGCCAAGAGAAGTTACCCCACATCGGAGGTCAGGGGCAGCGGCTGAGAGTGCCAGGCTGCCACGGTGCAGGAATGGCCAAGAGGAGCCACCCGCGCCCGAGGCCACAGGCGGCAGCTGGGAGGAGGCACCCCGTGCCTGAGGCCAGGGGCTGTGGCCGGGAGGAGCAACCCCACATCAAAGGAGCGGTGGTTGCGCGGGCACAGGAGGGCCTAGAGGAGCTATCCCACGTTCAAGGTCAGGAAGGGCAGTGGTGAGCAGATACCTCTCATCCAGGATAAGGAGCAGCTGCTGCACTTTGCTGGAGCAGCCATGAAGAGATACCCCATGCCCAAGGTAAGAGAAACCCAAGTAAGATGGTAGGTGTTGCAAGAGGGCATCAGAGGGCAGACACACTGAAACCACACTCTCAGAAAACTAGTCAATCTAATCACACTAGGACCACAGCCTTGTCTAACTCAATGAAACTAAGCCATGCCCGCGGGGCAACCCAAGACAGGTGGGTGATGGTGGAGAGGTCTGACAGAATGTGGTCCACTGGAGAAGAGAATGGCAAACCACTTCAATATTCTTGCCTTGAGAACCCCATGAACAGTGCTAAGTTGCTTCAGTCATGTCCTACTCTGTGCGACCCCATAGACGGCAGCCCACCAAGCTCCACCGTCCCTGGGACTCTCCAAGCAAGAACACTGGATTGGGTTGTCATTTCCTTCTCCAATGCATGAAAGTGAAAAGTGAAAGTGAAGTCACTGAGTCACATCCAACTCTCAGCGACCCCATGGACTGCAGCCTACCAGGCTCCTCCGTTCATGGGATTTTCCAGGCAAGAGTACTGGAGTGGGGTGCCTTTGCCTTCTCCATGAACAGTATGAAAAGGCAAAATGATAGGATACTGAAAGAGGAACTCCCCAGGTCAGTAGGTGCCCAATATGCTACTGGAGATCAGTGGAGAAATAATTCCAGATAGAATGAAGGGATGGAGCCAAAGCGAAAACAATACCCGGTTGTGGATGTGACTGGTGATAGAAGCAAAGTCCAGTGGTGTAAAGAGCAATATTGCATAGCAACCAGGAATGTCAGGTCCATGAATCAAGGCAAATTGGAAGTGGTCAAACAAGAGATGGCAAAAGTGAATGTCGACATTCTAGGAATCAGTGAAATAAAATGGACTGGAATGAGTGAATTTAACTCAGGTGACCATTATATCTACTACTGTGGGCAGGACTCCCTCAGAAGAAATGGATTAGCCATCATAGTCAACAAAAGAGCCCAAAATGCAGTACTTGGTTGCAATCTCAAAAATGACAGATCTCAGTTCGTTTCCAAGGCAAACCATTCAATATCACAGTAATCCAAGCCTATGCCCCAACCAGGAATGCTGAAGAAGCTGAAGTTGAATGGTTCTATGAAGACCTATAAGACCTTTTAGAACTAACACCCAAAAAGATGTCCTTTTCATTATAGGGGACTGGAATGCAAAAGTAGGAAGTCAAGAAACACCCGGAGTAACAGGCAAATTTGGCCTTGGAATGTGGAATGAAGCAGGGCAAAGACTAATAGAGTTTTGCCAAGAGAATGCACTGGTCATAGCAAACACCCTCTTCCAACAACACAAGAGAAGACTCTACACATGGACATCACCAGATGGTCAACACCGAAATCAGATTGATTATATTCTTTGCAGCCAAAGATGGAGAAGCTCTATACAGTCAACAAAAACAAGACCAGGAGCTGACTGTGGCTCAGATCATGAACTCCTTACTGTCAAATTCAGACTGAAATTGAAGAAAGTAGGGAAAACCGCTAGACCATTCAGGTATGACCTAAATCAAATTCCTTATGATTATACAATGGAAGTGAGAAATAGACTTAGGGGCCTAGATCTGATAGATAGAGTGCCTGATGAACTATGGAATGAGGTTCATGACATTATAAAGGAGACAGGGATCAAGACCATCCCCAAGGAAAAGAAATGCAAAGAAGCAAAATGGCTGTCTGGGGAGGCCGTACAAATAGCTGTGAAAAGAAGAGAATTGAAAAGCAAAGGAGAAAAGGAAAAATATAAGCATCTGGATGCAGAATTCCAAAGAATAGCAAGAAGAGATGAGAAAGCCTTCTTCAGCGATCAATGCAAAGAAATAGAGGAAAACAATAGAATGGGAAAGACCAGAGATCTCTTCAAGAAAATTAGAGATACCAAGGGAACATTGATGCAAAGATGGGCTCGATGAAGGACAGAAATGGTATGGACCTAACAGAAGCAGAAGATATTAAGAAGAGGTGGCAAAAATACACAGAAGCACTGTACAAAAAGGATCTTCACGACCCAGATAATCACGATGGTATAATCACTCATCTAGAGCCAGACATCCTGGAATGTGAAGTCAAGTGGGCCTTAGAAAGCATCACTATGAACAAAGCTAGTGGAGGTGATGGAATTCCAGTTGAGCTATTTCAAATCCTGAAAGATGATGCTGTGAAAGTGCTGCACTCAACATGCCAGCACATTTGGAAAACTCAGCAGTGCCCACAGGACTGGAAAAGATCCGTTTTCATTCCAATACCAAAGAAAGGCGATGCCAAAGAATGCTCAAGCTACCGCACAATTGCACTCAAGTCACCCTCTAGTAAAGTAATGCTCAAAGTTCTCCAAGCCAGGCTTCAGCAATACGTGCACTATGAATTTCCTGATGTTCAAGCGGGTTTTAGAAAAGGCAGAGGAACCAGAGATCAAATTGCCAACATCCGCTGGATCATGGAAAAAGCAAGAGAGTTCCAGAAAAACATCTATTTCTGCTTTATTGACTATGCCAAAGCCTTTGACTGTGTGGATCATAATAAACTGTGGAAAATTCTGAAAGAGATGGGAATACCAGACCTCTTGAGAAATCTGTATGCAGGTCAGGAAGCAATAGTTAGAACTGGACATGGAACAACAGACTGGTTCCAAATAGGAAGAGGAGTACGTCAAGGCTGTATATTGTCACCCTGCTTATTTAACTTCTATGCAGAATACATCATGATAAACGCTGGACTGCAAGAAACACAAGCTGGAATGAAGATTGCCGGGAGAAATATCAATAACCTCAGATATGCAGATGACACCACCCTTATGGCAGAAAGTGAAGAAGAACTAAAAAGCCTCTTGATAAAAGTGAAAGTGGAGAGTGAAAAAGTTGGCTTAAAGCTCAACATTCAGAAAACGAAGATCATGGCATCTGGTCCCATCACTTCATGGGAAATAGATGGGGAAACAGTGGAAACAGTGTCAGACTTTATTATTGGGGGCTCCAAAATCACTGCAGATGGTGATTGCTGCCATGAAATTAAAAGACACTTACTCCTTTGAAGAAAAGTTATGACCAACCTAGATAGCATATTCAAAAGCAGAGACATTACTTTGCTGACTAAGGTCCGTCTAGCCAAGGCTATGGTTTTTCCTGTGGTCATGTATGGATGTGAGAATTGGACTGTGAAGAAGGCTGAGTGCCGAAGAATTGATGCTTTTGAACTGTGGTGTTGGAGAAGACTCTTGAGAGTCCCTTGGACTGCAAGGAGATCCAACCAGTCCATTCTGAAGGAGACCAGCCCTGAGATTTCTTTGGGAGGGATGATGCTAAGGCTGAAACTTCAGTACTTTGGCCACCTTATGCGAAGGGTTGACTCCTTGGAAAAGACTCTGATGCTGGGAGGGTTTGGGGGCAGGAGAAGGGGAGGACAGAGGATGAGATGGCTGGATGGCATCACTGACTCAATGGACGTGAGTCTGAGTGAACTCCGGGAGTTGGTGATGGACAGGGAGGCCTGGTGTGCTGCGATTCATGGGGTCACAAAGATTCGGACATGACTGAGCGACTGAACTGAACTGAACTGAACTGTTCCTGGCATTCTCAAGGCAAGAATACTGAATTTGTTTGCCATTCCCTTCTCCGGTGGACCACATTCTGTCAGACCTCTCCACTATGACCCATCTGTCTTGGGTGGCCCCACACGGCATGGCTTAGTTTCATTGAGTTAGACAAGGCTGTGGTCTGTGTGATCAGATTGGCAGTTTTCTGTGATTATGGTTTCAGTGTGTCTGCCCTCTGATGCCCTCTCGCAACACCTACCGTCTTACTTGGGTTTCTCTTACCTTGGACGTGGTATATCTCTTCATGGCTGCTCCAGCAAAGCACAGCCGCTGCTCCTTAACTTTGATGAAGGGTATCTCCTCACGGTTTCCCCTCCTGACCTTGAACGTGGAGTAGCTACTCGTGGCCCTCCTGCACCCCATGGACTGCAACTATAGCTTTTTCTATAGTCCCACAAAATTTTGTCTGTGTGATAACAGCTATTGTATCACACTTTTCCCCTGATGGATTTGCTCCCCGGTTGGGCTGTGAGCTCCTTGAGGTAAGATGTCCTTTATTATCATGGTTTCTGGATGTGGAGGCTGCTCAGTATCAGTATGGCACAGTAAGGGGTAAAAGCTAGGATGTTGGTGGGATGCAGCCTGGGTTTTAGTGTGGGATTCTACTGTTCACTCTGTTCCCTGACTGTATACTGGACTTCTCTATGAATCGATTTCTTCATCTATAAAGTCTATAAAATCAGGCTAATTTTCAGTGTTTATCACAAAGGGAAGGTACACAGATTAAGTGAGATACTGACTGTATTAAATAACTTGCTGGACACCTTAAACAACTTGACTGTGTTGGAATCATTAGTATAGTTACTTTTACTACAGTTGTTTTCATGCTAAAAAAAAAAAGCAACACAGCAAAGATAAGGAGAAATAGTCATGTGTCACAGTGAGCCTTCTATTCTTGCTTTGTTTTCTTTCTTGCCTGGTCTGAGTGAAAATTATGTGGGTAATCATGCAGTGATTTCTTTAGACAGTGGATTTCTGGGTTATCACATCTGAAATCTCATGTCTACTTGTGTGTGTGCTCAGTTGCAAATCGTGTCTGGCTTTTTGCGACCCCATGGACTGTAGCCCACCAGGCTCCTCTGTGCATGGGATTTCCCAGGCAAGAATACTGGAGTGGGTTGCCATTTCCTTCTCCAGGGGATCTTCCCAACCCAGGGATTGAACCCATCTCTCCTGCACTGCAGGCAGATTCTTTACCACTGAGCCGCCAGGGAAGCCCATATGACTTCTTACTTCATGCTTGTTTATCTTCTGTCTTTCTTTACTAACAGTCAGACTTCTGTTCTCGTTCTTCACTGCAACGTTTTTAGCACATAGTAGATGCTTAGCAAACATTTCCTAAGTTACTGACTTGATGAAGGAAAACATCCCTGGAGTTTCATATGTACCAGTTTTAGACATTAAATGGAGAGAATGCCTTTTAGTTCCAAGTTAAAAAATCCCAGGGTAGGGGGCCCTTAACCTAGTTTGGGTCAAATGCCCAGTTAGCAGGAGTGGTACAGGGTCACAGGGTAACATGGCTCTTCTGAATGTTAAAGGAAGGAAGAGGGAGCAATTCCAGAACAAGAAGGCAATGCTCAGCTGATAAAACAGCAGATACTGAACAAAAATTATACAGTCCTTTCCTCTAAGGAGTTTACCTATAGTAATTTCCTCCTTTTCTCTCTAGTTTTGAATTTCAGAAGGGCAAGGCCATCTTGACCCAGAGAAACCCTTTTATGCATTTACCCAAAAGAAGATTACTTCCATCTTATTCTACAATCAGGCGGCAAGTATTTACTGAGGAATGATTGCCTGCCAACAGCATGCAGTAAGTACCCTGTGATGTAGAGAGATAGACATGCAAAGTAGAGAAATAGATTTGGGAGTCATTTACATCCTGGTGAGAGAAGAAGCACTGCAAACAGATGAGCTCTCAGAGAAGACAGGTGGAGAGGGGAAGGAAGAGGATCCACGGTCTTGGGAGACACCTTCACAGAGGGAAGGAGGTTGGCAACCACCTGCCAGCTGGGGCTGAGTGAAGACAAGCCTCAGGGAGCCCTGTTCTGCACAGACCTATACTAGGAGAGGGACTTATACCAGGAGGAATCCCACCCCAAACACCATGAGCACCTTGAGGACACAGGTTCTGTCATACCTACATCTGTTTTCTTGTTCTCTGGCACAAGGCTCTGTTTCTTTTTTTAATATAAATTCATTTATTTTCATTGGAGGTTAATTACTTTACAATATTGTATTGGTTTTGCCATACAACAACCACAGGTGGTGGATGTGCTGATAAAACATCCCAGTTCTTAAGATAGGCGTTGCAGCCTGTAGTGATCATGGGGAAGCACCATCAATCTCTCTCCTCCAAACTGAAAGACAAATGGTCTAGTGCCATTACCCTCCCTTGTCTGATATTCGTTACTGTTAGTTATCTTAACAAGCCTCCGTGAGTTCTCTTCCATGTTTTTGAGAGATCCATAAACACAATAATCTCAGGAATATATGGTGTCCTTAGGGATATTCAAGCACACAGAGTTCTAGCAGCATGTGAGCTAAATTGATAGACTTTTAAAAATGATTGACAATTACCAATAGCTGGAGGTTTGAAAACTTATTTTATGCACTCTGTGAATACACTGCTTCAACTGCTATTTCTTAGAGGGCTCATGATTCATCCTCTGCAGAAGGCACATTAAAAAAAAATTGTTCAAGGGAAATCTGGTGAACAAAATACACCCGACTAGATTAGACACTTGTTTGATAACTGAATCACATGTTGCTTACATGCTTCACCTTCTGTGAGCCCTCCCATCATGCCAAAGGCAAACTTGCTCATCCACTTAGCACGTGTTATGCACCACGTGACCGAAAATGCACATCCTTTGCACTCAGGTAAGGTGTAAGATCTAATAAGGGGAGATAAGATGAGGATGCAGAAAACTATAATACAAGGCAAGAGTTGGTAATTACCAAACGTCCACATATTTCCCAAAGAGGTAAGATGTAACATTTTTGAGTAAATGAATAAATGAAGGCATTGTCTAGAAGAGAGTATGTGAGCTCAGAGGAGGGAGATGAGTATCTCATGAAGTGATAATATATACCGTCCTGTTGGATATGGAACTGGAGAGGAAAAGCGAGTTTGGGTGGGTGGAGCTGAAGGGAGAAAAAAACAGTATGTATTTGGGGAAAGAGGCTGGGCAGAAGCATTGAGATAGGAACCAGGGAGACCATGGAGGCCAGGCAGGCAGGTTTGCAGCAGATGGCAGGCAAGCTTGCTCAGAGGATATAAAGGATCTTGGAGAGTTGTGATATTTATCATATCACCCCTAGCTAAACACAGGATTCTAGGGTACTTGATTTTCATTTATAAAATAGCCAATGAATTCTTTTTGGATATAATAATTCTTACAGAGGACATGCTATCATAGTATATCAATATATAAGTCACTCCATTATAAGTGATGTTCAACAAATTTTTGTGCATTAAATGGTGATAAACTTTGGTAGAAACAGTCTATAAAAGATGTTTAAAATAACTTTAAGAAAGAGGACAGTGGTGTTTACAATTATGTATATGGCATTTTTATTGGAGAAAGTGAAAGTGAAAGTGAAGTCACTCAGTTGTGTCTGACTCTTTGCGACCCATGGACTGTGCCTGCACCGGGATTCTCCACCCATGGGATTTTCCAGGCAAGAGTACTGGAGTAGGTTGCCATTTCCTCCTCCAGGGGATCTTCCCAACTCAGGGAATCGAACCCTGGTCTCCCACATTGCAGGCAGATGCTTTACCCTCTGAGCCACCAGGGAAGCTTTCTTATTGGAAATCCTCTGACAAATATATAATTCTACTTTAAAATGATATATAATTGCTTATGCACAGTCCCATTGATGTCTTTTGTTTCTTAGAAAATAATTGCTATTTGAAAGACATTTTATTATTTCAAATACCTCAAATATACAGGAGGGCAATTACTCACTCTTGTCCTCTTGCTTTTCATATAGAACAAATTGGATAAATATTGGAAACCTCTTTCAAGCATTTGGTGTCTCTACAATCTAAGATGAAGGTGAACACTGACGGGCCTGACTTTGCTCACTATGTTACAACAGTGGCCTATTCTATAACCTCTTCCTCACTGTTGATAATATGCTTGAAGCTTAGATCTTAGTGGCCACTGGACAGGGTACAGAAATATGAGTAACTGATGGAGATGTCACATTTGAATAAATCAACAAGTCTAAACAATTTTATTGGCTCATTTCATCCTAGACCAACCTTTTGCATATTACAGCTTGGGCTGTTGACCGGCTTTTATAATGTTGAAGTACCTTATATTCTATTTAAAATAAGTGGAGGAATAAATAAATAAGCAAGAGAATAGATTTTCAGATATGATATACTGGTGAGATAGCAAATTAGATTACATGACAGCAGCCATCATTCCATATACAGAGACATGAATTTTTTCCTTGCTAATTGAGGGAGAACTTGGTTTTGAGCCCTTCCTGAAAAAGCAGATAAGTGGCCTCGTGTAGGGAATCAGGAATTACGGAGTTCAGGGATTGGTAGAATTCTAAAAACAGGAGTGTTTAGGTATTGGTGGATCTTTAGCTGTGTAAGCATGGTTCCTCAAAAATCTTTGTTACTCATTGGCTGACTTTCGGAAATGCTGAGCTGTCATCAACTGGGTGGCCTTCAAAAGCATGATTCCTGATGTGAGGCTGTCATTGATCAATTAGGATGGATATAGACTTGGTTCTAGTGATTACTTGCTGCTATGGCTGAAGAGAAATCAGTCCTTTTTCTATGAAGATAGGGGTTTTTTTTGTCACTAGACACCATTGTTATCATCCTCCATGCATAAAATTTAAAATGCTAGTCTGACCTCTTTTTTCATCAGTGTTGAGGAATATAGTAAGAAAGGATAAAATTCTTTTTACAAGATAAAGTATAGAAAATACCAAATATTAACACAGGCTGTCAGCAGTGTTGACAGGTGAAGATAACAAGTGATATATGAATCGTTAACTTTCGAATTAAAATTTTCTATCTCTGATTATATTATAGTCCTGAGGTGCTCTAAGTTTGACTGTGTATTTGCATTGCCTTCCATATTATCTGGAGCATATTCATTTACTTCAGATCCCTGTCGTCTTTTGGAGAAAAATGGACATGATAAGTTGAATTAGTTTCACATATTAGTTTGGAAAAAATAAAGGTATAAAAAGGTGTCAAGTTTAAATAACTATCATCTTTATTTCCTCTTTGTAAAAGCTCTCTTTTGCAAGAACTTTGCATTCTGGGCTCTGTAACAGTGAGGATGGTGTGAAGGACATTGGCTGATACATGGCCCAAGCAGGAGTCAGTTTGGAACTAAAAGTTCAAATTTTCTATATGTACCAAAATAAGCCATTATCCTCTGAGGCCACAGACCTCATCTCCTGGTGCTTTATTTAGTACTATCAGAGAAGTTAGTCATAGCATACCCATGAGACCATGCTTGGGACCACTAAAATATTCTTTCATTTTTAAACATCTGCCATTGCTATGGGTCTGTGAGGTCTTCTGGGGACCCCCGCAGACTGGTTAAGAAAAGAGCAAAGGCCTGTCTGTAATCATTTTGGAATAAGATGGACTCTGAGAAATGCCAGAGAAGGAAACCATTGATTGACAAGGGAAGAGTGATGAGAGAGAGTTGCCTGGGGGAGATGTTTACACAGCTGAGAGGGCAGTTTGAAATAGGCTGATGGAAGAGGACTGATAGGAAGTGCTGACTCATTTGAAAAGACCCTGATATTGGGGAAGATTGAAGGCAGGAGGAGAAGGGGACGAGACGGTTAGATGGCATCACCGACTCAATGGACAAGAGTTTGAGTAAACTCCGGGAGCTGGTGACGGACAATGGTCAGGGAGTCCTGGTGTGCTCCGGTCCATGGGGTTGCAAAGAATCAGACACAGCTGAGCAACTGAACTGAACTAAACTGATGACAGAGGGTTTCAGAGAGTAACAAGAGCATCAGCCAAAATAGAGCCAGACAGTGAGAGGGAGAACAGGAGAGGAGATTGGCAGCTGTGCAGAGGGCGCCATGTTGGAAGAAGCTTCTTCTGTTCATCTTAAATGGTGCAGCCAGGAAGAGGTGGAAAGGGTGACAAAGAAGCTGAAAGAGAAAGGACCCTGTCTTTATGACATTCTCCCCTTGCTGCAGCCACACCTTGGAGCCCTTCAAAACACTTATAATCACTCCGCTTAACATTTTTCACTTAATTGCATCTCCTCCTGTATTGTTCTCTAATTGTTTCAGGTGTGTCTAAGTCAGGTTTCCTAGAGGGCAAATCTGCATTTGCTTTCTCAGTTCTTTACAGCAGAGCTAAGCACAGGGCTGAGAGCATAATTAAGCAAGCTCTCATTTCAGACTTGATTGGCTGACTGATTAAAATGGAAGTAAACAGCGCAAGCGATTATTTTGTCTATTGGTAAGAAGACTGGAAGACATTCATTTCCTAAGTGTTGCTGGATGAGTCTGAGAAAAGTCAGGGCTGCCTCCCTCCCTTAGACCTCAGTTTGACAATCTGTAAAATGTGATGACTTGAACTTTGTCAACACTGGTGTTGCTCCAGAAGGCCCAGGAGTTACAGGGACTGGGGTTCCAGCCCACTTTTTGCAAAATGTTCATTGCATCCTGTAGAGAAGGGATGCACAGAGCTTGGCGCTTAGAATTTTAATGCCGGGGGAAGAGGCACTGTGAGTTATGCTTCTTTTCCTGCATTTAAATTCTTTTAAAAAATGGTGAAATGGTGAAGGCATCTTGAGAAATGTTTTACTATTTTACTTTTGGTTCCCAAATTATGCACTGCCTGGATTTGTGTACCCCTCGATAATGAGGGAACATCACAGGCTGGATGATAACAATAACTCCCGAATAGGGTGAGAAAGTCGTTTATCTTTCTGTTTCCACTCTGCCGGCAAGCATCTGAAAATCACTAACATTCCTATTTGAATAAATATTTTGGTAAGATATGTTCATTTGAATTTTTACCCTCAATAACTCAGATTGTGATGGGAAGAAAGAAAAGAGATGAAATAGTTTTTATTAAGAATTTCCACTGCATTTCTGAAAGTGCTGTTCATATTAGAATATCTTTTTCTATTTGATATTTTTTTCTTTTTCTGAACAGGTTTGACTCTGTTAGAGGTATACTGCTCAACAGGGATGTGTGTATGGGGAATGACAACAGGAAAAAAATTGAAGATAATCCCTTATCCTCCTCATACATTTATCACCTGCTCTCTGCAGGTGTTACCAATTAAGTTATAGCTCTTGCTACCCCAAAGCCTTTTTATTTCCTCTCTCAGATTTTGAAAGGTAGATACTGGAGTACCTACGCTCAGCTGAGTTTTGTGCCCTCTTGATACCAAATGCCTAACTTCTCCAATTAAGGCATTTAAGAGGCTGCTAATGATAACACATCCTGATGGTCCATATGGAAGATCAGGAGAAACAGCTACCTTGAAGTAGATGTCTCCCCCAGATTGTGAACAGTATTTAACAATACTGTTAAAAGGATGTGTTGGAGGAAATCTACAAATAGTCACCTGAGGGCCTCCTGTAGTCAATCCTGTTTGCTGTGGGAAACAGAGAGCTCAACAAGACAGACCCCCTGGCCTGGGGAAGTTCACAGGAGCCTTGAGGAGACTAATTATAAAAAATACAAAGTGAAAAAATATACAGCCCGGAAGGGAGTCAAGATCAGCTAGACTGCACAATTTCAGAGGAAGAAGATGTATCAGAGAGTGAGGCAGGGCGTGCTTGAAAAGGCAATAATATAAGAAAAAGTATCCATGGGTGTGATCTTTGTTATCAAGTTGATATAATGTCCTTTCCTTTGCTCTCAGGCATCTTTTGCCCAGTTCATGTTTCCCAAGTTTCAGCATCTTGCTCACATATCTTCTTTTAGAGACATGTACCTTCCCATCATCCTAATATTTTCTACCATCACTGTATAAGCTGCCTGAACTCTGGATCATGTCTCTCCAACACAGAACACATTATTCTAACTATCACCTCCCATCACCTGGATAGTCTACTTCTTGTAATGCAACCCAAGACCATAATAAATTTCGTCATGTAGCGGTGCACTGTAGTCTTACATTCAACTTATGGGGGTCTAAGTCTTTGTTCCCTTTTCTGCATCAGGTCTTATTAAGCCGCATCTCCCGAGGGAAATTGGGGAATTGAAATTTGAAATCCCTGTGTGGGATTAGCTTCATTTTTAAAAAAATCAGCCAGTTTGTTTTTACCTATTATTTTAACCAAGCACGTTTTTCTTAGATCTTGATAATATCATCATATGTATTAGTGACTCTTCTCAGCCTTTAGGTAACCACTATCTAAATTCTTCAGAATATTCACGTTGTTGTTGTTTTTTTAATCTCATGCTATACTGAATGGGAAGATTGAGAATTTAGGTTCACCCACTCTTTTTGGTATAGGAAACATGTTACATATTTTGAAAAGGCCATTTATCCTTCTTCACTATAACCATCTTTTGGAAAGACAAGCATTCAAATGGTCCTTCCTCCACTATGCAAAGTAGCAAAGCCATGGAAACCACAGGAATATATATTCATTAATGAATTGAAAGAAAAGTAAAGGATATGCAAAGACTTTGCTTTATCATAGGTCAGGTGTTGTTTGGTACAGACATAGTCAGCTTAAGCATCCAGAATTGGAGTTTAACACATTTCTGAAAAGGAGGAATGAAAAAATACTGTCTCCCCCCATTGTGCCTTCCAAAATGACTTATGTTGCTTTATGCTAATACTAACAGGCTGCTTCAGGCTGGAACAACATGCTGGAAAATCATGGTCCGCAGTGCATTTCCTTTGATGTTACTCCATGCCGAACTGGCAAGGAGTATGCACAACCTTGGCTGGCTGTAGTTACCCAGGTTCAGAACTCTTTGCATCTATGTCTGGGGACAGCTTCCTGTACATAGCTATCATCTTCCATTTCATTTAAGGCTCTTCCACAAAGAACAGCTTATGGTTTCCAAGGAAATGTATTGCCCTTGCCCTTGTTTTGGGTAGCACTTGTTAGTGGTTCGCTTGAATCCAACTCCTTCTTCCTCTTTCTCTTCTTCCCCTCTTTCCTCTTTCCTTCTCCACCTCCCCCCCCAACTCCTCCTGTCTTCCTGCTTCTCCTTCTGTTTCTTCCTCCTCTTCCTCTTTCTATTGTTGTTTGTTATTATCAAAGCAGAATGAAATTTGAGAGAACGAATGGTATATCATCATAAAAGATGCATTATTAGATGGCTCAAAACTTATGGGGAGGGAGGTGGGAAGGGGGTTCATGTTTGGGAACACATGTAAGAGTTAAAGATTTTAAAATTAAAAAAAATTAAAAAAAATTAAAAAAAAAAACTTATGTAAATTAAACGTTGGCTAGAGCTTCCATTCTGATAACATGATAACCACCTTCTCGTGACAAAACACTAAAGTTACTGTCGCACTGCAAAGCATTACTTAATGAGCTTTAGCATAAAAATAATTTTTGAAAAATATGTACTAAATTCTTTACCATTATTGTCTCTTAAAATCCCCGTCATAAGCCTACAAAGTTGATGCCACTGTCAAGGCTGGTTGCCCAGGCTTTGAGGGTAGGGTCCCTGATTCAAATCCTGGCTCCACCTCTTGTCTCATGAGTTAAACTGGTAAAATCCCTTAACCGCTCAGTTTCCATCTGTTAAATATTGCTAATGGTTATATATATACACACACATAATGTATATATTAGGGTTATCATAAGAATCAGCATAAGATAATAGATGTATAGTATTCATTAGAATGTCTAGAAAATGGTAATTAACATGGCTAACATTAATAATAAGTACTTATCCTGTGTTAGCTCCGATGGTAAAGAATCTACCTGCAATGCAGAAGACTCGATTTTGATCTCTGGATCAGGAAGATCCCCTGGAAAAGGGAATGGTTACCCAGTCCAGTATTCTTGCCTGGAGAATTCCACGACAGAGGAGCCTGGCAGGCTACAGTCCATGGGATAGTAAAGAGTCGGACATGACTGAGTGACTAATGCTTTCACACTTATCCTATGTTAGCCACTGATCCAAGAGCTTTATATACAGCAATGATTTAGTTCTTACAAAGACCACTATCTTCTTCAGTTTGCTTATTAGGAAAATTAAGGCTAGTGAGGAAAGGTATCCAAGGGTACATAGCTCACTGGGAAGTAGATGGTAATAACAGAACCTGAATCTGGACATGTATGTTCCTGGCTCAGATGAAAAAATCAGTCAGCGTTCATTTTTGTGATCATGATTGCTGTTTGAAACCTCAAATATAAAGGTAGATACGCTTCCCTAACATAATGAGAGAAAAGATGATTTGACAATTGCTTTGCAGAATGAAATTTATAGACACAATCTACTGAGCGTGATGATTAGTATAATTAAACCACTTACTGAGCACTTGAAGGCTGGATAACACCTTAGGCTTATTTCTTCCAGAAACAGCTCCATACTGTCTCTGTCCCTGGGGTCTCTGTTTTCCTAGACAAAAAACTGAGAGCAAGCTTTGGGAGTGAGGGGTAGAGGGAGTCAGATCTAGAGTTTGTATACCAACGGTCTCTTACCTGCTTTATGTTTCTCTTGAAAACCATCCGCTCAGTGAAGGGAGTCTTCAGATGATTGGAAGGATCACATAGAAATGTTTAACTCGTTGTAATAAGGCTGTCCCATAGACCTTTCTGTGATGAAGGAAATCTGCAACTGTGCTCACCTACGCAGTAACAACTAGACTAGTATAGCTCTCGAGTACTTGAAATGTGGCTACTATGACCGAAGAATTAAACCTTTAATTTTACTTAATTTTAATTAATTCTAGTTACTACCATCCCATTTCTTTTATCGTACAGTCTGGCTTCTTCTTACTCTGTCTTCCCCATTTTGTTTCCCTTAAATCTTTTCCTCTGGGTCTGGAACTCCACTTAGAATTGCTAGAGGCTGGATGCAGGTAATTAGTGACTAGCTTTCATGGAACAATACCAGAAAACATATTCTCTTTCTCACTCTCCAGCAGATACAACATCCAAAGCTGTATTCCTTTCTTTCAGTCCCCTGTCTGGATGGTTGTCTTGCAAATGATATGGCCAAACCATGCTATAGACCTGCTAGTGAGCCACCTCAAAACAGCACCGGGCAATACCGTAGATTTGGCAGCTTTTTCAGAATCTTTACTTTGGTGCTTGCTCTGTGTTATGGCACTGTGGCCGGATGAGCTTGATGTTATATAGCCATCAGCATACACTAGTGACAAGCTGTCAATGACATTGAGGGATTATCTGCCAGTTGTATACAATTTCTCGAGGACAGTGTTTCCAATAACAAGGAGCGAAGCATATGCCTTGAAACTTTGCAGACGTGAAATATTTTCCAGCTTCTTAAGTTGCAAAATCCCCATCCCAAATATGAATTGTGGGGGTATTAAAGGACAAAGCTGAAAGAGCTGAAGAAAAGAAATAAAATAACATATGTGCCTGGAGATCAGTTATATTTTTGAATAAGCTTTCTTTAGAAGTGATAGAAATGAATTCAATCAGATGAGGCTGTGAGGACTCTTTCAATTTGGCAGAGACTCAATGTTCTATTGCAGAACAGAATTTAGTGTTGACAGACAGCCTGGGGAGAAGAGAAAAATCCATGTTTTCTGTTCATGACTTCTGGTCCATGGGAGGACCAGATTTTTGTGGTCTCCTCGCTTACCTGGTGTTGGTGAAATTTTTTTAGTCATACTGCCAACAGGACAACATGTTATAAGATGACTGGATGTTTCAGAACAACTAAAGTACCATAATAAAAAGCAGCTTATCAAACTCAACCATTTTTGTTTTTTTCTGATCCCACATCCTATTTCAGAGTTCACCAAATGGAAGTCGATGATTCTGGCATCAGCATCTTAGAGATTTGCATCTGAAACACAGTCTGACCTTTACAGACATGTGCTTGTCTTTGGCTCTGTGGTATCTGACTTCTAGAAATCTCTAACTTCCCTGTTGTATCTTAAAATAGATGCCTGATACTGGAGGAAACAGATGACACACTATCAGTAACACAGCCAATCTAATCAGCCACGTGGCCAGAGTCTACCATTGAAGGAACAGTGGGAGAAGGGCGATACTGATGAAGATGGCCTGACCTTCTGCCTTGACTAACACGGTCCTGTAGAAAAAGCCCTCACCCGGGAGTCAGACGACTGGGGTTCAACCCTGATACTGATATCTAGGTCACCGATTTAACCTCCTCTTTCCATTTCTTTGTGTGCAAAGAAGAAATGATAACTTTTCCTGCTCCTATCTCAAGTGCTATTTGAATACCAAATAAACTAATGTTTGCGAAAATGCTTTGGGAATTACATGGATTTGAAAATACAGTGATTTATTTACAGATAGCACCGCAGAAACAAATTTCCAGTGGTCTGATTTATAGAAAGATGACACAGAGGCTTGTAAGAAAGGTTTCTTGTGGGCAAAAGGGGACAGAGCCAGAGAAAGGGTGTAAGAGGGAGAAAGCTAAGAATAGGCTTCACGCAACATTTAATTATGGAATGTGATAAAATGTTGCTGCGTCCGAGAGAGGGTAAATTATCAAATATATTACAGGATAAATTCCAGTAATGACTTCATTCCATAAATAATAAAGTCATCCAAATTCAATTTGGAAATTGTTAAACTTCACATAAACCAGGATGTTTTATATGCATTATATCTGTATGCAGGAAATCAAACTATAAGTAAATTCCATATGTTAGGTTCAAAGAACAGTTTTTTTTCCAAAGGAAAGAAGGCGTATCATGAAGTGCTCTGATTTTTCATGGTATATGTTGTACTTGGGCTTATTGCTCCCAGTTTTGAAAAACACGATGTTGAGTTCCTATGTACCAAGGTATAAGCCATTGTGAATTCCTGGAAAAAGCCTGTGTGTGCGGCAATAATAATAACGTAAGGTGGGGAAAAAGATTGTAAAATGAAAGGAGAGCGTTTCCTGTTTGTTATTTTTTCAAAATAATGACTGTGGGTTCTTTCCCCACAGAAAAGATGCTATTTATTTTTTAATGATGAGCTGTTTCTCGGAGAAACAAAGTGGCATTCTGTCGACACCATATGGCGGCGGAAAAACAGATTCCACCGTGTTCCATTTGTTAGACTGTCTTCTGCATTTCTGTATCCATAATTTATGTGGGGGCCTCTGTGATTGCCAAAATATTCAAATAGATTTCTCTTAGCGGGGCAGCCTGCATGGGGGGAGAAAGGTTTTCAAAGCAGCAGGACCTGAACAGTCTCCTGCTGCTCAGAGAAGAGAGAGCTTCCAACTCCTGTCCTTCTGGCGGCTTTCATTGTAATACTAATTTACATCCTCAGTTTAGGGACCATGTTTGCATTCAGAAAAAGCAGCTTATGTTCTTTTATGCTAATACAATCATATTTGAATTATCACCCACACCCTTAAAGTCATATTACTCCTGCCCCAGTGGAAGCGTAGAACCTGGCCTTTAAGAAATTAATGGGAGCTGGTACATAGCAACGGCTGAACGAGAACCATTTTCAACACTGATTCTGCAGCTGGTTTCCAAAAAGACATCTGAAGTGGTTATAGATACATTAAAAATAGTCATGAAGGCTTCCTTTGCTGTCTAAGCATATGATTACCATCTATGCATTCAAAGGCTGTTTTCAGTGGAAGTTTGAGTGGTGTTCTCTGGTGCAGAAATAGAAACATGTTCAATACATGATATGGAATAGAAAGAAGGGATTTGATGAGTCAGACTAATTGATGTTTTGGCAAAATGAGATGTCTGAAAAAAGTTACATGTTCATATGCATACCCAGATAACAAGAATCTAAACCATAAGGAATGTTGCAAATATTTTTTTCTCTTTTTGCTTCAGAGAATCTCAAATGTTCTTTCAGTAAGTTTAGCCATTGCATGTTCTATTGTAGTGCATTCAGGGAAACATAAAATAATTTCATAAGGAAAAAGAAAACAGATGTAGGAAATGCTGTTCAATTACAGATGGAAGGAATAGCAATAATGCAATAACATTGCTAGAAGGTTCTTTGCCTCAATCTGTAGTAGAATGGCTAAAATTTTAGGCTGCCAAAAATAGGACATTATCTGTTGGTTGTAAGTATAAGTAAAAGGTTAAAGCTTTGACATATAAAGGGTAGAACTAAAGACCCAGAGACCGTAATTGACCCCATCTTTTGTTCATTATGTAAAACATGAAAATTTCTGCCTGGATATGGGTCAAATGTCAGAGGTAGAGTTGAGGGTAGTTCTGACTGTCTTGCCACATTATTCACGCTGACCTGACTCTAACCTCTCTGTGATGTGCTCAGTGGCTTCAGTCATGTCTGACTGTATGTGACCCCATGGACTGTAGCCCACCCAGGCTCCCGTGTCCATGGGATTCTCCAGGCAAGGATACTGGAGTGGGTTGCCATTTCCTTCTCCCTAACTTCTCTAACCCTGGTTTAATAGATAACACCATTCTAACTCATTTCCCCAAATTCCAAAATGCTTTATTTGTGCAATGTTGATACCTGACAATTAGGACATTTTTAAGAATCTCAATTCTCCCAGGAAAGCTTTTCAGAAAGGAAAGATTTAACTTGAGTCTCACCCTATTGTTAGAACTCAAATCTCATACTTTTCCCCTTTTCAATTAAAAAGTCATACATTCAATTAGACTACATCTGTGAACCTGCTTTAGCAGTAATTAAGATGAACATTATGATATGGGTAGTAAAAAGTAATAGTTTCCTTCAATCTCTTGGGTTTTTTGAAATACATTTTCTCGATGGAAATCAAATTATTTTATTTCATAGAAGTGATTCTTCTCTATTCAATAGGGTGAAACCATGCATGAGGTGTTGCTTGTGTAACTACTAAGTCAGAATCATTAAGAATGAAGTTTAGTAAATAAAGTTATTGGGTGGCTGCTTTTTCACAAAAGGTTTGGAACTGTATTAAATTAACAGGAAATAGGTTTAGAGTTTTCTCTAACTAACTGATCCTCAGTGGAGAACAGAAATGAAATGGCCTTATTCAAGGACATCCATTTGAAATCCATAAATATTTTATAAGCATAGAATAAATTGCTTATTTTCAAACAGGTGCTATTGTGAAAATTATTTTGATTTTTCTTTTGCCTCAGGGCTCCTGAACAAAATAACAATATATCATGTATATAGTGCTTAGACATTAGGTTATGTCTGTATTTTCCATAATTGGCTCAGCTAAGTGGAGGGAAGTTCGCACGTAGGGTTCCTCTGCTGTGTCCCCAGTGTCGTTCCATAAGGAAAATCATGCCTTAAATAGGACCCGCATCTCATTGCTTATTCTGCAAATCGTCAGCTAAAATGGTACCATTTCCTTCAAGATAATGGCAATAGATTGAAATGTATTCTGCCAACATATGTGATAGATAATTTTTACCCTTCATCAACACATTCAAATGTTCCCTATGTGTTGAAGGTGGTTTTTCATTTGAACAACAGAAGCACTCTATTAGGGAAAAATATTATTTTTCTTCTTTATTTTTTATTTTGACCTCACTTTTCTTTTGGATTACAGTCTTTCTCTAAGTAATGTGTACAGATGTTTGCTATGAAAAAATTTTGTCCTTTAAAGAAATGATATATAAAAAAAGAAGATGGTTCCACTATCCCGCCATCTGTTTACTTCTGGTTACATCTCCAGGAGCGGAAAGAATCTGAGTTGAGTCAATCCAAATTCTGCTTCTGTATTCTCTATAAGCCCAATGGCATAAGGACTTCCCTGGTGGTCTAGTGGCTAATACTCCACAATCTCAATGCATGGGGCTGGGTTTGATCCCTAGTCAGGGAACTAGATTCAACATGCTGCAAATAAGACCCATTGCAGCCAAATAAATAATTTATTTTTAAAGACCAATGGCATCCATTATTGAGGTCAGCAGCAAGCTGAATTCAGGGCCTGCTCTGTGGTCAGGGCAAGGATCAGTGAGTGGGCAGAGATGACATTTATTTCATAGAGAGTGCTCAGGTGTTGTTGAGATGAAGACTAGATCATTTTCTGGCCGTGGTCAGGTGGTCAGCAAGAAATTGTGAAACATTGTAAAATGAATCAATTTCTATGAATATAAAAGTCTTGGAATAATAGATGTGCAATCTCAAGGGGAAGTTGCCCCCAAGAGAAGCCAAACAGTGATAGACCAAGAGAATCAGCAGCAGAAAACGATGTCAACTAAAGGAAAACTACCCTGGGTGTGTCTGTAATCACTGTCTCCCTGTTTGCATCCTCTTTAAAGAGAATATGCCTCTGATTGACCCAGGAAACTCACTGACCCTTGATGAACCAATGATAAGCCAGGCTGGTACAATCTGCTTTTTCCTTTTGGAACTTTGAGCTGAGATACATACAAAATTGCAAGTTTGTGGCTGAGTCGACGTAAGTATGGGGCTAGAATAAAGGTTCAAGAAATACTGCTGCTGAGGCCACTGGGGCTTCTGTGGCTGTGCAATTGGCCTCATGTGGTGAAAGTGAAAGTTGCTTGGTCATGTCCAGTTCTTTGCAACCTCATGGACTATACAGTCCATGGAATTCTCCAGGCCAGAATACTGGAGTAGGTAGCCATTTCCTTCTCCAGGGGATCTTCCCAACCTAGGGATCAAACCCAGTTCTCACACTGCAGGCAGATTCTTTACCAGCTGAGCCACCAGGGAGACCACATCTGGTAAATGGCATTATTTGGCCCTGACTCTCTCTCTCTCTCTCCAAGTCCTTGGCCATGTAACTTCACAATTGCTCCTACTAAATGAGCAGAGTTTATTTCCCTTTCCTTTTGTATTGTGTTTGTTTATTTGACCTGCTTTAACCAACAGAATTCAGGGACAGTG
This sequence comes from Budorcas taxicolor, assembly GCF_023091745.1. Lineage (NCBI taxonomy): Eukaryota > Metazoa > Chordata > Mammalia > Artiodactyla > Bovidae > Budorcas > Budorcas taxicolor. The sequence goes on from NC_068920.1 coordinate 135,663,930, forward strand.
ACTGTCACTGTGCCACTTCTGAGAGGAGGTTTTAAGTGGCCTTGAATATTTCCACATGTCCTCTTATGCCTTTGCTATAGATAGGATCAAGGAAAATTAAAAGCTAATTTTAATTAGCTAATTAGTAATCCAAAGATTCTCGTGAACATGGAATTCGAGTAACAGAAAGTTTCCTGCAGGATGTAGATGTTCAAAGATGTCAAGCACATTACAGCACCTCCATAATACCCTGCAGTGGGTCCTGGTGTGCCTGAAATCCTCGGGGAGAACACTGAATGTTGGCTGGCATTGCCAGTTCCTGCATGTATCTCTGTGACGTGACCTTCCTGGCTTAATGTTCTTCAGCTGTGTTCATAACTTGAATTTACTATTCTGCACTGAAACCATCTTCCTCTTTAGCATGACCTGTGTATCCCTCTTCTGATTGAATGTATGTATTGATAGAATTTCATAATCAAAGAGAATATTATAATTTCTCTTTTAATAACATCTTTGGGGAACACACTTCTGTTGGCCCAGGGAGAAGAATAGACTGAACCACTGATGAATTTTTGTACAAATAACATTTGTTGTTTAACTTCTCTGAAGATAACAATTTTATCTAATATTTCTGGCAAAATGTGGGAACATTATTTTATCTTGTAAGCAATGTAGTATCTTGCTTTTTCCCCCCTTTCCCCTTCATGGTGTTCTGAGTGGTAATAGAGTTGAAAGTGTTATTATGTAGAGGAATTCTGACCTTCTCCTTCGGGGCTGAGAGATCACACGGAGAGCAGGATGCGCAGGACCAGTGATCTGTTCCCGACGGAGCTAATTGATAAGGAACATATTTTATGAATGAAGTTACAAGATAAAAAATGAGACTAATGAAATACCCCAATGACTCCAAAGTAATTAAGGAAGGCATCCCATACACTACCTCTAATTAGACGCTGAGGCTGAGAATTCACAATTGACTCGATATTCTCCAGTGGTGCTGACCCCTTGTTTAATACGACAGCAGCTGTGAGTATTCATAACTAAGGAAAGTAAAACCTCACTTTCAGAATGGCAATAGCTCATTTAAGTGAGGCTGGTGGGTACTAGGTAATTACAATCATAGTGAATTGAGCATAGCCTCCATTTTTTCAAGTGATTCCTTGAGCCAAAGAAGTTCAAGAGATGTCTTTTAAAATAATTTTTGTAAGACAACGCTTTTCAGCATTAAAAAAGAATGGTTAAAAATAAGGTCACAAACCTTTTAAAAATGTGTTTATTTTCCTTATCGGTTTTTCCTTAGCTCTTTAATCCAGTCTTATAGTTTCCCTTAATCATTATTCCTTTCAAATATAAAACTCTCAACTTGCATTGATTCTTGCACATTGAACAATGCTTGCTCCTCACTTCTTAGCTCTCTTTCAAAAGATTGTCCTTTGAATTACCTTTGGTGGAGATCTTATTGTTCCTCCAAGTAGACAGAAGCCAAAAATTTTTTTTAGTCAATAAATATTTCTCAATATTTATTTATAATGAGTGTTTTAACCATAATGAGAAAGCAGAAGAAAATTTGACTAGGTACTTATGATCCAGAATATTACAGTCTTTTTTTCCAAAATGAGGCAACATATGAGACAGGGAAAGTAAGAGCATGTGACAGAATGTGACTGTGTGTGCAACAGCGACCAGACTGTTTTGTAGGAATTTTGATGAGAGAGGTGAACAAAGCCTAAAATACCAGGTAGGGTTTCTGAGTGAGAGAAGAAATAGAGGGTATGAGAAAGGCACTGAATTTGGGCAAGTGAAATAGGAAGTAGTGGGCAAAAAGTTGAGTGAATGTGCCAGAAAGAGCTTTAGCATGGGGTCTTCATGATGCAGGGAGAAAAAGGTGGTTTATCTCCACCAACCCTAAATCATATGCAGCTGGCCCTTGAATAAGAAGGTGGGTGGAGATGGAGTGCTGATCCTCCCCAGCCATCAAAAATCCACATGTAACTTATAGTCAGCCCTCCCTATACGTGATTTCTCTGTATCTGTGGTTTCACATCTGCAGATTCAACCAACCTCAGATAGTGTAGTACTACAGTATTTACTATTAAACAAACAAACAAACAAAAAAAACACGTGCAAGTTAATCTGCCCAGTTCAAACCCATATTATTCAAGGGTCAACTGTATAATTATTTCACTTGCAATAAATCAGGGCCATCTTGCCAGTTTATAAGTAATTAGAGAGAGAAAGATGGAATAATTTAAAATCACTTTGAATCCTTTTTAATTTTAAAAATCTTCCCTAAAGAATAACAGGATCTAAGAGCAGACAGAGACCCTGGGAACCAGAAACTTAAAGTTCCTCCACATGTAGAAACTTATTCTAAGTCATGGAATATGAACCCCTAATGTAATGTAATATGTTATATAATAAGTAATGTAATATTTTATTCAATATACATATTTTTACATAGGGCAGTTTCATAGCTCTATTGTATTTCTATTGGCTTAAAAACCCTTGCAAGGGTTAAGTACCACTGGTCTAGAGCATCTTTGTTAGGTGGTTATTAACAAATAATGACAGGTAGTTCATTAACCAGCAAGGAGCCGGTTTTAATTTCAATAGCTCTAAATTTGCCTGAGTTACACTGAGAAGAATTCTCTCAAACAGAAGTCCTAGTTTGGTCCCACTTTGGGGGTTCCAAACTGAACAAACCAGGAGCCAGTCAAGATGAGACCTTGGCACAGTGCACTCAGGTATTGATTGTTGTTGTTTTTCATTTGCTAAGTCATGTCCGACTCTTTGCAACCCCACGGACTGCAGCACGTCAGGCTTCCCTGTCCTTCGCTATCTCCCTGAGTTTGATCAAACTCATGTCCATTGAGTAAGTGATGCCATCCAACCATCTCATCCTCTCTTGCCCCCTTCTCCTCTTGCCCTCCATCTTTCCCAGCATCAGGGTCTTTTCCAGGGAGTTGGCTCCTCACGTCAGGTGGTGAAAGATTTCGAGATTCAGCACCGGTCCTTCCGATGAATATTCAGGGTCGATTTCCTTTAGGATTGACTGGTTTGATCTCCTTGGTGTCCAAGGGACACTCAAGAGTCCTGTCCAGCACCACAGTTCTAAAGCATCACTTATTCAGTGCTCAGCCTTCTTTATGGTCTAACTCTCACACCTATATATGACTACTGGAAAAACCATAGTTTTGACTATATAGTGTTGGTAACTAACGCATATCCTTTGTAAAGAGGATGTGAAGCTTGAATTTTTTGTTTTCACTCCCCTATAGAATGAAATTAAAGAATAAGACGAAAGAGATCATCCAGCAGCCCACAGAGTGTTACACAGATGCAGAGCAGCATCAGAGCAGCGACCAACAGACAAACCCACTTCCATTGTTCACCTGTGTTTGACTGAGTGGCTTTGGGAGTGTTTTTACTGTAGGTTCATAAGTTTCCTTCCTAAATGAGTAGAAGCTGTTTAAAATAATGTACTGATTTAGAGTTTTCTCTGACTTATTTTTTAATGTGATATATTAGAATCCCCTTTCCACTCACATCTTTCAGAAGTGGTGCCAATAACGTGGGGAACAATAAATTATTCAAAGTGGGCGAGCCATATAACAACCAGGAAGCCGGCAGTTTATTAGAGATAGCTGCACACAAATGCACATTTGCCAGCAGTGTCAACAACAAATCAGAAGTGATATATGTCCTTTCTCACATGCCTGCAACGTTTAATATCTTTGAAAGACATTAAAGATGTCAAATGTTTAGACCACAATCTGAGAAGGAGTGAAAATATAGGATCACTGTTTACAAATGGGCTCAGAGCTGGGTCGCAATTACCTATGCCTGTCTTCTCCTAAAGGGTAAACATCTTTCACATATTTGTTTGCTAGTGTACTTTGCTTTGCAAAATAGTTCTGATTCTGAGGTGGTGTTGGTTAATCCAATCCCACTTTATCATAAAATAGAATTTTCATTTCAGAGGCAGTTATACTTCATTTATGTTCAATTTCCAGTTCATATAGGCTCCCATAATTCACAATTGTTTATCCCCTCCCCTCCTTTGTTTAATATTGAATGATTTATAAGGTAACCACTTTAAAGCACTGAAGAAACTCTTTCTTTTTAAGCAGACAATAGTAAGTGTTTGGGATATCATTTCACTAGTTCTTTTGTTTTAAAAGTTGGATTTGTCTTCATTCTTAAAATTCATTTTATTATAGAACATAAACATATACAACAATAGAGAGAATTATATAATGGATGCTATGTACCCACCATGCAACACGCAACCTCAGCAATTATCAACTCAGGACCAGTCATGTTTTAATTATACCCCTGTATTGCTTTATTTTAATTTGAAGCAAATATTAAACACCATATTAGATCACCTAATTCATAAATATTTTACGAATTCTAAAAGGTAACGGCACTTTTAAAAAATGTAACTGAATTGCCACAGTTACACAATTAAGAGTAGAACAATTAAGATTTTAGAACAATTAAGATTTTAATATCATCACACATCATTGCTTTAAATTTCTTGATTTTCTTGTCCTTTTTGGCAGTTTGTTTGAATCAGGATCTTTATAACCTCTTTTCATTTATAACTGCTTGATACATTTCTTAAAAGTCTTTTATCATTTCTTCCTCTACGCATCTCTTCTTTTTCTTTGCATTTTAGTTGTGGAAAAAAAAAACCTGATTTGGGTTCTCTCCACTTTATGTTTATGTAGTTCATATTTTATAGAGAGTTTATAATTATTGCCCAGGGAAGTGTGTCTGATACAATGACTCTACTCTTAACAACAGCAGAACTCCTCTTTGTCTGTTTATTTATTTATTTTTAACTAGAGTATAACTGCTATACAATGTTGTGAAGACATACAGATGGCCGACATGAAAAAACACTCAACATTGCTCATTATTAGAGAAATGCAAATCGAAACTAAAATGAGGTATCACCTCAACACCGTTCCGAATGGCCATCATCAACAAATCCTCTTTGTCTTTTAATCCCACCCCAAGCCCCCTCCATCCTACTAATCCTGCTCTCACAAGGGCCATTAACGGCCTCCATATTGACAGATTCAATAGTCATTTCTCAGTCCTTTTTCTTTGTTTGTTTTTAACTTGTCTATACCCAGCATTTGACCTTGCTTTTTTTTCTTGACTCCACTTGGTGTCAGGACCTAACACTCTTTAATCTTCTTCTAGTAGATTTAATCTGGTTGCTACGTCTTCATGTTCTTTTATTTACTCATCTCATATTCTTCCCATAACATTTTGGAGGGCAACAGTGTTCAGACCTGGTACATCTTCAATTCTTCACAGTCACTTCCAAGTTGACCTCACCTGGTATCATGCTTTTAAATATTATGCAACAATTCTTTATCTCTGGCTACATTTCCCTCCTGACTTCCAGAATCAGAAATCTCACTATCTTATTGAAATTGCTCATTTGAAGTTTGTTAGACATCTCAAACTTACCCTATGTTAAATCTTAATTCTTGGTCTCATCCCAAAACCATTTTCTTGCTCACCCCCTAGGAAAATATTTTCTGCTCAGAAAAATTAACTTCATTCATGCTGTTGCTTAGTCCTCAATACATAGAATAATTCCTCATTTTTACCCAAATTTTCCATTAAGGGCACCTGAAAGTTGTCTCTGCTAACCTTCAAAATATGTTCATAAACTGACCACTTTGTACCACCTTCTCTTCTACCAACCCAATTAAAGACATTATCAGCTTTCATCAATTATTATGAGTGCTTGACTTTATTCTTATTTCCTTGTCCTGTTATAGTCTTACAGGCTGTTAACCACACAGAAGCCAGAGTAACATTTTAAAAAACCTGATTTAGATCATGTTACTGCTTTGCTCAAAATCGCCTAATGACTACCAGCTCTATCTCACCCAGAATAACATCTCAAATCCTCCCCATTTCCTACGTGTCCCTTTGTGATTTTGTCTCCCTGATGATCTCGCTATGATCTCTAACCCAGCTTCTCTAAATTGCATTCCATCTGCTGCAGCTACTCCGGCCTCCTTGCTGGGCCCCTGTGCTTGCTGTGTCTTCTGATGTGAAGGGTGTTATCAAAACAACACAAGTATTGGTGAGAATGTGGAGGTGTTCGAACCTGTATACTGTTGGCGGGAATGTGAATTGGTGAAGCCACTGTGGAAAACAGTATGGACGCTCCTAGAAAAACTAAAAGTAGAACTACCATACAATCTATCAATCCCACTTTTGGGTATATATCCAAAATTATTACAATCAGGATCTCGAAGAGATATCTGTGCCCCTATGTTCATTGCAGCATTATTCACAAGAGCCAAGATCAGCCTGTATGTCCACAAACAGGTAAATAGATAAACGCGTGGTATATACATGCAGTGGACTATTACTCAGCCTTACACATCCTGCCATATGTGGCAACACAGATGAACCTGGAAGATATTATGCCAAGTGAAAGAAGCCAATCACAGGACAAAAATACTGCATGATTCCATGCATATGAGGTGTCTAAAATAGTCAGACTCATAGAAACAGACAGGAGCATGGTAGCTGCCAGGGGCTGGAGGAAGGCAGAAATGACGAGTTACTATTCATGGGAATAAAGTTTCAGTTACGTAAGATAAATAAATTCCAGAGATTTGCTGTGCAACACAGTGCCTAAACTTGACAGCATTTTCAATTTTAGGTCTCGAGCTACAACATTGTTTGTTTAGTATCTATATTCCCAGCTACAAAAATCTAAGCTCCATATGCACAGGCAATTAGTTCTTTTTTTAAATTTTATTTTTGGTCTTTGCTATATATTCTATACCTTCAGTCACTGCCTAGGCCCCTGTAGGTGTTCAATAATATGTGTGGAATGAATGAATGTAGTGAGAGGGAACACAGGGCATTTTACCAAGTAAAAGAGGGCCAGTATGAACAATTGATGTGGGGGTGGGTGGTGGTGAGTTAGGCAGGGCTCAGACTGTACAGAATTTTGTAAACCACATAAGGATTTTTTTTTCTTTTTCAAAAGAACAATGTAATGTGCAACCACTGGAGTGTTTTAAGCAGATGGACTGATGTGATCAGCTTTCAGGTTTTGAAAAAACAACTCTCATGTGAAAAGTATATGTTCATTTGGGCAATTGCTTTCAGCCTCAGACTAATTAAATCAGACCCTCTAGGTGGTGGTGGGGTGGGGGCTGGTGAAGCCCAGTAAATAGCAAGGGTGAAAGCTTTTCAGAAGATTCCAATGCATAGTCGTGATTAGAAACAAGTGGTTTGGGGTCAGGTTCTGAGGAGGCAAGATGGACAAGATTCAAGACACGGAGGAGAGATTTCTGGTCTCAGCTTTGATATGTTAAGAGTTTAGCACTCATGGCTCATGTCTTTGGGGGTGGCAAAGAGTCGGACACCACTGAGGGAGCAGACACACACTCACGTCCTTAGAAGGAGCAAATGCTGTGCAAGCTGAAAATTAATGACTTTCTTGGACCAATCAGAGACTTACAGTTGCAGGGTGAGGTCCAATCAGACCTAACCTTGTTGCGCTAGCCACCTGCCCTGAAATAGAGTCAGGTTCATCTGGAGAGGTTCGTTACCTGAGATCTTCTAACCTGGAGTGGACGCCGCTGGGACCCTAAGCTGGTAGGAACGCTACCTGCTTCTTTTAGTCAAATTCCTGCAGTCCAAGTCAGGCTAACATGAGAGTGAGAAGCTCCTCATCGTTTCTCAGGGTTTTCCTGCAGGAAACCCCCCTGTCACCCCCCCAGTTTCTCATAGGGAGGATCTGAGAAAGCTCCTCATGTAGTCTTGGCAAGTCAGGGATGAGGGAAGGAAGGGCAGCCATGGTAAACCCTCCAGGACGCTTCTCCCAAGGAAAGGACTAATCTCCCGGTTGAAGGACTTGGCCAGAGGGCAATTCTTAAACCTTATTCCAGCTCCAGGAAGGGAACCCTGCCTCATGGCCTCCTGTCCCAGCCTTCTTGCCTAAGAGAAAAATAAAGCCTGGTCCATAGGGGAAAGAGCTTGAAAGAATTAGACTGAACATGTTGTAGCTGAAAAGAGACCAGGGCACAGTAGCGAAAAGTCTATCTTAGGAGGACAGACTCCTGACGTCCACACCCCAGGATTCAGGCCCATTAAAGACTGAGCCCAGAATGTTCCCTTCCACCATGCCTTACCCAGGCACCAGAGGAGCCTAGGGACAGTGGATTACAGGAGAGAAAGCGGCATGACACAAACTGTCTGAGGACATGGGGAAGCCCCCAAACTGAGAGGGAGGAGAAAACAATCTTATCAGAGGAATTTGAAGCATCTGTTGTCTCTAGCGACAGCGAATATTAATCAGAGCCCACCTCCTAGCCAGATTATCATAGTCCTCACACCAAAGGCCTATTTACTGTAGTACCTATTACCCTAAACAACCCTGGCTTTCAACCAAAAATTACAAGCCAGGTCAGAAGGCAAATAACACCTTCTCTGGAGACAAATAATTTTCACAACCAAACTCAGATATGACAGAGATGTTGGATTCATCAGGAAAGACTCTAAAATTATTATAATTAAGATGTTAAAGGTGCTCATGGAAAAAGTAGATACCATGCATAATCATATATATGGGTTATATAAGCTGAGAGATGGGCACCATAATAAAGAATCAAAACACAGGGGAAGAGGGATTTGCCTGGTGGGCCAGTGGTTGAGAGTCTGCCTGCCAGTGCAGGGGAGATGGCTTCACTCACTGGTCTGGGAAGATTCCACATGCTACAGGGTTGAAACCCACAGGCCTAGAGCCTGTACTCTGCAACAAGAGAAGCCCCTGTTTGCAGCAACTAGGGAAAGCCTTTGTGCAGCAATGAAGACCCAGCACAGCCAAAAAGAAATGTAATAATAGGTGAAGGAATTGGCTTTACACTGGGATAGGGTCAACTCCTTTAATGTAAGAGGGAAAAAGGAATATTGGTGCAGATGTGGGTGTGCATTTTTAGTTATGTTTTCGTGTTCTATTGGTGACTTCTGTTCATTTCAGTCCTCTATTCATGCATCCTCCCTTGCCCCCAGAAACAAATGTCTACTGACCGGGGAGGTATCTGGTAAGGACAATGTTAGGAGACCTTCCTGATGCACTTTCTTGTCCTCCTTCTGGGGCTGTTAACCGGCCTTTATCTCCCTGGGGAACTTGGGATGGCTGTGAGAAAGCAAATACATGTAACATGTGAAGAAGTACATTCCTCATTATGATTTGTGGGTGAGGCTTTACATAGACCGATGATCATTCAAGCTTAATTCTGTTACTCAGCCAATTAAAATAAATGCTGAAAAAGATGTCTTTAACTTAGCTATTGTGCTACAATCTCAAATCAAATTACAATTCTTATACTAGATCTGGGCTTCGCTGGGGGCTCAGTGGCAAAGAATCTGCCTGCAATGCTGGACATCTGAGTTCAATTCCTGGGTTGGGAAGGTCCTCTGGAGAAGGGAATGGCAACCCACTGCAGTATTCTTTCCTGGAGAATCCCATGGACAGAGAACCTGGTAGGCTGCAGTCCATGGTGTCACAAAGAGTCAGACATGACTGAGTGACCAACACTTTCACTTTCACACTAGATCTAGCGATTAAAAAAAAATGGATGCGAGGGATTACATATTATCTTAAACTACCATTTATGGAGCAGCTATTATGTTTTGAGCTCTGTCCTATACCAAATGTTTTGCAGAATTCACAATGCCCCTTCCAGGTAGGCTTTTTAAAATCTTCATTTTATAACTGAGGGGGCAGAAGCCCAGAGAAACAAATAAATGCACAGAGCTGGGAACGGGTGCCCATCCTTGACAAACTCAGGGTTTGTTTTTCAACTTCATTCTCTAAAACTACTGCTTATTTCACCATACTATGTGGTTTCATATAATTTTAAAACATGACAAAATTTACACATTGCAGAGAAAAGACAAATGGGCCCTGGAACAAAGGAAAGTGTTTTTGGCACAATTATTGAAAGTATTTTACTTGGGTGTTTTCTATCTAAACACTATTTAAATCTAAATATTTTCTATATAAATAAGGATGGGACTATTTGCAAGGGCAACTGTCAGGAAATTCCTATACTTTATTTTCTACCAGAATTAATTGATGGTGTGGTTTTTCACACTCCTGTTTGGAGCATCACCGAGGAGCCAGAATAATATGCAATGATTTCTTGATTCTAAGATTCATACTTTATCTTCAAATTTTAACAGTTTGGAATCTGGGATCCATCTTATCACTATGTGTGAGGAAACTGTCCATGGGCCAGGCAGAAGGGTAAGTTGTGATGATTTTCTTTTATTGCCTAAATAAATGAAAACTTAGCTCTATATTAGAGATGATAGTTTATCTGATTTGCACCTCAGTTAAATAATTTGCATTGGTGGTATTTTACTGTATTGATTTAAATGTAAATTTGGATCCCCAACGATTACTTTTAATGCTTTTACAAGATTATATTATGAGGCAACACTGAAAAAACTTACTGTGACTGTGGCAGTTTCCTTACCAAATGCCAGAAAGTGCAATTAAGCGCAATGGAAATTGCTAAATATTTTTAAATAGGTCATATAATTTTGAAACCTTGAGAGGCTGATGTAACCAAGTAATGCATGGTGAAGGCTTCTCACTGGGGCTCTGAATTTCTGTTTTGTTACTAGCTTCCAGCTGGCTTTGGAAACAAAGTTGTTTAACTTCCAGTGATACGAAATAAGAAAATAGAATGAACTAACTGAAAGATTGACCAGATAGTCAATGCAGATAAAACTTTTTACAAGTCAAATTCATATTGTCAGTGGTAGAGGAACTAAAACTACCCGGTGCTTATGGAGAATTCGTGATTGACGGGGGCTGGGGGAGGAAGACTGAGATAGAAATTCTACTAGGGATGCTGCATAACAATACAAGCTTTCACTAATGCCACATAAACATTGTACAAGAGGGTTTCACGAAAAGCTTTTGCATAAGCCACATAATTGTTATGAGCACAAATTTATGCAGGGATTGAAGAAGACAACAATTGTGTGTAATAGTCATCAGGGGGAGACCTCCTAGAAAAAGTGCTAAAAGGTAAGAATCTCAAGAGGTTGAAAAGTGAGGGATGAGAACTATCTTGTATATTTACCTTCATCCACCCGCCTAGCACCCACAGCAGAATCGTCCACATAGTTGCACTAAAAAGTGTTGGAAAAGCTTGAAAAATGAAGAATGGCACCTCTTAATAGCTATAGAATGTTTAAGGTCATGGAAAAGCAAAAAAAAAAAAAAAAAAAGCCTGACAGAGACTATTCCACTCTTCATACACATTCTCATACACTCCAGACACATTCTCAGAATCAGCACCGTGCCTATTTTTAAACATTTCATTTGTCAGCTTTTTATTATTTAAAAAAATGTCCAATTTGCTTAAAACGCCTTAGGGAAAGTATGATCAAATTCATTGATGATACTGACATTGAATCAGAATGGACAGGGACAGAAATACTAGGGCCCATTAAAATGAACCCATGGATTAAGAGCCCTCTCAGCTCTGTGCTCTACCACATCCAGGGTTTAGTGAAATAAAACCAGAGACAAGCATAGACTGATTCAAGATTGACCTCAGAGGCCATGATTTTACAGCCTAAGGGACTGAATAGTGCTATGGCCAGACCAAGAAATCCCAGAGGATTGTCTGAATAATCACCTTGTCTCCACGTGGTATCTCGGCTTAAACTGTTTCCTTCAAGAATGTGTCAGGGAAGGAATGGCTCTTGACATCCTTATGTGGAAATGTTACCTCAAGCTCACACAGGTTTAAATGATTTTAAATGAGGGTTGTTTGTATTCTGTGAGTACAGCTGAGACATACATGATACATTAGGATATGCAGAAGGCAGAAGAGAGCCCAGGTGGTTTTGTGTATTCTCTCCCACTAGCCCACAAACAAGTCTTTGCTTATTACGTGGGACTGATATCTGAGCATGACAAATTCTTTCAATATGGTAGCCTTAAACTAAAATAGTAAACAAGGAACCAGGACACAGTGTGATGTACTGTGAAATTGGGGAATCAAGTCCAGGGAAATCCAGACATGTTAGATTAAAACTCCTGTTTCTGCAAGTAAGTTGTCATATATAAACAACAGTGGTATCTCTTTAGTTCTTTGAGGTCAAGGTTGTGCAAAGTGGGTTGGAAAGAAGGCAAGGCAAGCAAGCAAGCTGTATAGAGGGTAATTCTTGTTGAAATTCTTGGAGGTTTTTTAAGATTTAGAGTCCTGCTCCTGTGGATGGTACTTACTTTTTCTTTGAAGACACACTGAACAGTTGGGGTGCTCCAGACACCATGGCCTTGATAGAAGGCCACAGTGAAGACTTTTGGAAGTCTGGGTAAACAGGGAGGAGGCAAGACATCATGAAAGTCAGAGAACAGAGGCCTCACCTGAGAGAGCCAAAGGCAAAGGGTAGATGGAGAGGCTACCATTCAAAAGTACCTGTTATGCTTTTTCCACAAATGGTGCTTAGGCGATTGGGCATCCATTGGCCAAAAAAAGAAAAGGACGAAGGAAAAAGAATAGAAGGACTTTGATCCAAACTTCACACCTTATAAAAGAAAAAGTGAACTCAAAATGGATCATGGACTTAAATGTAAAACGTAAAGCTATAAAGCTTTCAGAAAAAAATAGACAATTTTTGAAATCTAGGGCTAGACATGAACTCTTAGATGTGACCCCAAATCACAATTCATAAAAGGAAAAATTGATTGATTAGATTGCATCAAAAATTGATCATTTAGAGCACATCAAAAATTAATTTTTTTTTATTTTGTAAAAAAAAAAAAAGCCCCTGTTAACAGGATTAAAAGATAAGCTATAGTCTGGGAGAAAATATTTGCAAACCACATATCCTGTAAAGATTTGTTATTTAGTGTATAAATAACTCACAACTCATTAGTTAAAAGCTCAAGAAAACTATGAGCAAACGACATGAACAGATATGTTATCAAAGAGGCTATAAAATAACAAGCATGAGAAAAGATGATTCACCAGTATTTACCATTAGGAAAATACAAATTAAATTCACAGGGAGATATTACTACATACCCATGATACTGATGAACCCACTTGCAGGGCAGGACGAGAGACATAGACCTAGGGAAGAGACTTGTCCACGCAGTTGGCGAAGGAGAGGGTGGGACAAGCTGAAAAAGTAGCCCTGAAACACGTACACTGCTACGTACACTGCTAAGTCACTTCAGTCCATGTCTGACTCTGTGCAACCCCATAGACAGCAGCCCACCAGGCTCCCCCGTCCCTGGGATTCTCCAGACAAGAACACTGGAGTGGGTTGCCATTTCATTCTCCAATGCATGAAAGTGAAAAGTGAAAGTGAAGTTGCTCAGTCCTGTCCGACTCTTAGTGACTCCATGGACTGTAGCCCACCAGGCTCCTCCGTCCATGGGATTTTCCAGGCAAGAGTACTGGAGTGGGGTGCCACTGCCTTCTCTGAACATGTGCACTACCATATGTAAAACAGGTAGCTAATGGGAAGTTTCTGTATAACATAGGTAGCTCAACCTGGTGTTCTGTGACAACCTAGACGGATGGGATGGGGTCGAGGGTAGCAGGGAAGTTCAAGAGGAAGGGGACATATGTATGCTTTAGGTCTGATTCATGTTGTGGTACGGCAGAAGCCAACACAATATGTAAAGCTATTATCCTCCAATTAAAATGTTTTTTAAAAATGCCAAAAATAGAATAGGTAGTATTAGAAAGAAAAATAGTGATAACACCAAATGCTGGCAGTGCTGTAGGGAAATTGATTTACTCATATATTGCTAGTGTCAATATAATATAGTCCAACCACTCAGGAAAACAGTTCGGCAGTTGCTTATAGAAATAAACATGCAACTCTTATACAGCTTAGAAATTGCACAGGGGGACAATTACCCCAGAGAAATTAAAATTTATGTTAACACTCATACAAGGACGTGCATAGCAGTTTTATTTGCAATAGCCAAAATTTGGAAACAACCTAGATATCCTTCACCAAATGTATGATTTTAAAATTGATGGCATATCCATCCTGTGGAATAAATACATCTCAGCAATAAAAAGGAACTAGCTATTGATATCTGCAATACTTTAGATTAATCTCCAGAGAATTATGCTTTATGAAAAAAGATTCCAAAAGTTTGCATACTGTATGATTTTTTTTTCTATAACACTGTTAAATTTACAAAATTTAAGAATGGAGAACAGATTAATAGTGGCTAGAAATTAGAGACAAAGGTTGGTGAACAGAAGGATGAGAGTTAGGAATGGCTGTGCATGTGTGCTGTGTCACTTTAGTCGTGTTTGACTCTTTCTGACCCTATGGACTACAGTCCCCCGGGCTCCTCTGTCCATGTGATTCTTTAGGTAAGAATACTGGGGTGGGTTCCCTTCCTGCAGGGAATCTTCCCAACCCAGGGGTGGAACACACGTCTCTTATGCCACCTGCACAAGCAGCTGGACCTTTACCACCAGCATCACTGAGAAGCCCAGGTGTGTCTGTTAAAGAACAATAAAAGCATCCTTGTGCTGATAGAAATATTCTGTGCTTTGACTATGTTACTGCCAATATTCTGATTGTGATTTCTTTTTGTACTCCAGTTTTGCAAGATATCACCATTGGGGGAGACTGTAAAGGGTATATAAGATCTCTCTGTAGTATTTCTTAAAACTGCATGTGAATCTACAGTTAATGTAAATTTAAATGTTCAGTTTAGAGACACAGCCATAGAGAACAAATATATGGATGCTGAGGGGGAAGGGGGACTGGGATCAGTTAGGAGGATGGGATCGACACATAATCACTTCTGATACTGTGCATAAAATAGAAAACTGATGAGAACCTACTCTATAGCACAGGGCCCTGTGGTGACCTGAAGAGGAAGGCAGGCCAAAAGGCGGGGGATATATGTATGGCTGATTCATTTCGCTGTATAATAGAAACTAACAACACGATAAAGCAAGTATACTAAAATAAGAATAAAATTTAAAAACTTGAACAATTAAAAAAAAAAGAATAAAACTGTGCCTGATTGCCCATAAAGTTAAGTGTGTGTGTGTGTGATCTCCTTCCCAGAGTGCAAATAACATATAAGTTAGCTAGATTCTGGGAATACAGAGAGCAGTGGAGCTGAGGAAGTACTTGGTCTTTATTTTATAGCTATAAAAATGAATTTGAATTATTTAAAGCAGAGAAATACCATGGGAAGGTTTGTATATAAGAGAAGTCATGGTTTTTCTCTGTGATGTGGATTTGAAGTGTTAACATATTTGGGTAAGGAGAGTAGATAAACTGTGATGAGACAGAGGGTGATCACTTTCTCCAACCAGGAGGGCATGGTAAGAAACTGGCTATCGAGGCAGAAGCTTTGCAGGTAGTGAGGTGGGGGGAAACACAAGAGATACACAGGTCAATAGCTTGTAGCTGTTGATTTGATTTGAGGTGATACTTGGGCAAAGAAGAACATGAAGGACCATTTTGAGTGTGTTCAGTCACTAGAGGCATGGTGTTGCTTTTCAGCAAACAAGTTGCAGGAAGGCAATTGCTAGGGATAGGGGTGTAGGAAGAAGAGTCCCTTGTCTAATATTCAGTCATTTCACTCCCCCATGCCCCATTATCTTTCCATTGGGAAAACTGTGACCCAGTATGTGAAGTCATTGGTCTAGTTTACAAATCTTAAATTCCTAACCCTATGACTTATAATTCTCAAAGAAATGTCATGCTAATTCGTCCAGAACTTACATCATCCCTAGATGAGTTCTATTACTTTACCTACTTATGAAATTAAACGTAAGCAACTTTCCATGGAACTACACTACTGCAACTCTATTTTGGGGAAGCGGAGAGAACAGCATAGTCATTGCGAATCCACTCAAAAACTGTGGTGCTCCTCAGGAGGAGATGTCCAGGGTGAATGTGGTGTGGGATATTTATTGAAACTCTTGACTCAAGCAGGCTCCATCCAGATTGCAGCATATGCCCCAACCAGTAATGCTGAAGAAACTGAAGTTGAATGGTTCTATGAAGACCTACAAGACCTTTTAAAACTAACACCCAAAAAAGATGTCCTTTTCATTATAGGAGACTGGAATGCAAAAGTAGGAAGTCAAGAAACACTTGGAGTAACAGGAAAATTTGGCCTTGGAGGGCAGAATGAAGCAGGGCAAAGACTAATAGAGTTTTGCCAAGAAAATGCACTGGTCATAGCAAACACCCTCTTCCCACGACACAAGAGAAGACTCTACACATGGACATCACCAGATGGTCAACACCAAAATCAGACTGATTATATTCTTTGCAGCCAAAGATGGAGAAGCTCTATACAGTCAACAAAAACAAGACCAGGAGCTGACTGTGGCTCAGATCATGAACTCCTTACTGCCAAATTCAGACTGAAATTGAAGAAAGTAGGGAAAACCGCTACCATTCAGGTATGACCTAAATCAAGTCCCTTATGATTATACAGTGGAAGTGAGAAATAGATTTAAGGGCCTAGATTTGATAGATAGAGTGCCTGATGAACTATGGAATGAGGTTTGTGACATTGTACTGGAGACAGGGATCAAGACCATCCCCATGGAAAAGAAATGCAAAAAAGCAAAATGGCTGTCTGGGGAGGCCTTACAAATAGCTGTGAAAAGAAGAGAGGTGAAAAGCAAAGGAGAAAAGGAAAGATAGAAGCGTCTGAATGCAGAGTTCCAAAGAATAGCAAGAAGAGATGAGAAAGTCTTCTTCAGCGATCAATGCAAAGAAATAGAGGAAAACAACAGAATGGGAAAGACTAGAGATCTCTTCAAGAAAATTAGAGATACCAAGGGAACATTTCATGCAAAGATGGGCTCGATAAAGGACAGAAATGGTATGGCCCTAACAGAAGCAGAAGATATTAAGAAGAGGTGGCAAGAATACACGGAAGAACTGTACAAAAAAGATCTTCACGACCAAGATAATCATGATGATGTGATCACTCATCTAGAGCCAGACATCCTGGAATGTGAAGTCAGGTGGGCCTTAAGAAGCATCACTATGAACAAAGCTAGTGGAGGTGATGGAATTCCAGTTGAGCTATTCCAAATCCTGAAAGATAATGCTGTGAAAGTGCTGCACTCAATATGCCAGCACATTTGGAAAACTCAGCAGTGGCCACAGGACTGGAAAAGGTCAGTTTTCATTCCAATTCCAAAGAAAGGCAATGCCAAAGAATGCTCAAACTACTGCACAATTGCACTCATCTCATATGCTTAGTAAAGTAATGCTCAAAATTCTCCAAGTCAGGCTTCAGCAATACGTGAACTGTGAACTCCCTGATGTTCAAGCTGGTTTTAGAAAAGGCAGAGGAACCAGAGATCAAATTGCCAACATCTGCTGGATCATCAAAAAAGCAAGAGAGTTCCAGAAAAACATCTATTTCTGCTTTATTGAGTATGCCAAAGCCGTTGACTGTGTGGATCACAATAAACTGTGGAAAATTCTGAAAGAGATGGGAATACCAGACCACTTGACCTGCCTCTTGAGAAATCTGTATGCAGGTCAGGAAGCAACAGTTAGAACTGGGCATGGAACAACAGACTGCTTCCAAATAGGAAAAGGAGTACGTCAAGGCTGTATATTGTCACCCTGCTTATTTAACTTCTATGCAGAGTACATTATGAGAAACGCTGGGCTGGAAGAAACACAAGCTGGAATGAAGATTGCCGGGAGAAATATCAATAACCTCAGATATGCAGATGACACCACCCTTATGGCAGAAAGTGAAGAGGAGCTAAAAAGCCTCTTGATGAAAGTGAAAGAGGAGAGTGAACAAGTTGTCTTAAAGCTCAACATTCAGAAAATGAAGATCATGGCATCCGGTCCCATCACTTCATGGGAAATAGATAGGGAAACAGTGGAAACAGTGTCAGATTTTATTTTTTGGGGGGCTCCAGAATCACTGCAGATGGTGACTGCAGCCATGAAACTAAAAGACACTTACTCCTTGAAAGAAAAGTTATGACCAACCTAGATAGTATATTCAAAAGCAGAGACATTACTTTGCCGACTAAGGTCCATCTAGTCAAGGCTATGGTTTTTCCTGTGGTCATGTATGGATGTGAGGGTTGGACTGTGAAGAAGGCTGAGCACCGAAGAATTGATGCTTTTGAACTGTGGTGTTGGAGAAGACTCTTGAGAGTCCCTTGGACTGCAAGGAGATCCAACCAGCCCATTCTAAAGGAGATTAGCCCTGGGATTTCTTATGAAGGAATAATGCTAAAGCTGAAGCTCCAGTACTTTGGCCACCTTATGCCAAGAGTTGACTCATTGTAAAATACTCTGATGCTGGGAAGGACTGGGGGCAGGAGGAGAAGGGGACGACTGAGGATGAGATGGCTGGATGGCATCACTGACTCGATGGACGTGAGTCTGAGTGAACTCCGGGAGATGGTGATGGACAGGGAGGCCTGGCGTGCTGTGATTCATGGGGTCTCAAAGAGTCGGACACGACTGAGCAACTGAGCTGAGGCAGCCTTGCTTGTGGATCCTTAATTGGATTCAGATACTGGAGACCTCAGACAGAAGAGTGTGTGCTTGCCAAGGCTGCAACTCTTTTCCAGCCCTTCAACTAAGGAGTGTTCTAGCCTAGAAAGGATCCCAAGTGTTTCTGAGACTCTGCAGATGTTCTTCTTGTATTTCTCTGTTAGGGGGAGAGAGCATTCTGCCTACCATTAGCATCTTTTTGGTCCGCATCAAACAATAGTACAGTATCAAGAGAAGGGAGCTTTAGGTTGTGGATTCTTCCTTTCAGAAGCCCTCACTCTTAAGAAACTTAAGACGGTCTGTGCTGGCAGAGATTGGTGCCCTGTAACACTGGCCTTCCGGTTGGTTCTCTCTAGTGCCCCTTGGCTAAGCATATGAACCTGACACAGATTCCCTTTTGCTGAGAACTGGTGTGTCTGGGAGATGGTTTCTATCTGTGATGTGTACCCACCACCATCCACAAGCCATCTCTATGGCCTTCAGGGGAAGAGAGAAGAAGTTCCATATAAAAGGAGCCACCCAAGTTGTCACACTTGCTTGTACAGCAGAGACCTGAGGGAATAATTAAATTCTGCTGATACCCTATCATCTTTAAGGTTGCGTATTATCTTTCTATAAACCAAATTACCCTGTGGTGTTTATTTAACAAAATACACTGAATATCCAAAACATGCTTTCCTGTAAGACTTTCCCCCACCCCTTTCTCTGCATCTGTCTCACTGTTTCTTTAGGCCCACCCAAGGGATTCAGCCTCACCCTGGAAAGCTCTTCCTGATGGTGAGAGCTGTGCTAAGTTTGGCCATGGGGAATGGAAGCTCCTTCCAGGGAAATACTATTTTTGTTTTAGTGTCTGCTTGAATAGACATGGATAAGAAATTAAATCTGGCTAGGTGGTTGATGTTGAAGCTTGTTGGGGAAAGGGGCATATGGGAGGGTCAGGGATAGAGAGAAAAGCCTGGCTAGGATGTAGTCACTAAGGTGATAAAAGAAGATCTGGAAACTTGCCAAAGCAGATCAGCGTGGCATCAGCAGCAGAAGAGATGTGCCAGAAGCTGATGAAATATGATCTTAAGGGAAAGCTCAAATCTAGTTATTAGTGGAAGGAAAAGAACTGGCCTGGGCTAGAGAAGTGATTTGAAGAGGACAGACATAAATAGAAACTGTGATTAGATAATACTGGTCACTTTCCCTTCTGTCCGAAGATCCTGTGATGGAGAACTGGGCTGCATGAGAGGTTCCTAACACACAAGGTTCATCATTGTTGCTATTACATACAGCATGCAAAGGGCAGCTCGTATGCACAGACCAGCCCATCTGTGCATTGGCAGATGGGATCCGAGCTGTCCGAGTGAAGAGCACAGTATGATTTAGGGATATGAATGGACTATTCTTAGGATTGTAGTTCCAACACAATTGCCTTAATATTGTTATCTTAGATTTTAACTGAATGAATGGTTTCTGAATTGATTTTATTGTTTAAAGTCATGCTAGTTAATGGCTTTTCAAAATAAAATTGACTTCGGCTGACTTAAACATCAATGGAAGATCTAAAAAAGATTGATTTGATTATTCAATCCCCAAATCAAGATTTCTGGAGATTTGGATATGTTCCATCTCCCCTTTTGTAAAGTGGCTTATTTGTGAACAAGCAATGAGCAAAACCAAGCCAAATTGCAAGGGAATTCTGACAAACCTTAACTCAAACTTTAGCCAAACCTTCTATTCTCTATGAATCACTGGATAAATTACTTAATTCCTCGGTTTTCTCAACAGAAAGAAAAAAACAAGCTACTATATACTAGTATTGAGAAGATGAGTCTAATATAGTGCTCAGTTTATAGCAGACTTCAGCAAAGGTTTGCTACCCTGTTGTGTTTATTTTGCATACAGTTCTTCCCTGGTGGCTCAGATGGTAAAGAATCTGCCTGCAGTACGGAGACCAGGGTTCGATCCCTGGGTTGGGAAGATCCCCTAGAGAAGGGAATGGCTACGCACTCAAGTACTATTGCCTGGAAAATTACTTCCCTGGTGGCTTAGACGGTTAAGCGTCTGTCTACAATGAGGGAGACCCGGGTTCGATCCCTGGGTTGGGAAAATCCCCTGGAGAAGGAAATGGCAATCCGCTCCAGTACTATTGCCTGGAAAATCCCATGGACAGAGGAGCCTGGCAGGCTACAGTCCATGGGGTCGCAAAGAGTCGGACACGACTGAGTGACTTCACTTTCACTTTCACCCGCTCAAGTATTCTTGCCTAGAGAATCCCATGGAAAGAGGAGCCTGTCAGGCTACAGTCCATGGGGTTGCAAAGAGTTGGACACGATTGAGCAGCTTTCACTTCTTTACTTCTTATGTGTGTAGATATGCAACGTTGAAAAAGACCTAGATAGGAGGACAGGACATTCTGATTATATCTAACAGTGGGGAAAAAGCACAGAAAATAATAGGTATGATATGTTTGGGAATATTTTTACCAGAGCATTAATCTTGATCAGTAAGTAAGAAAATTAGCAAAAAGTTAGACTATGGAGAGTGTTAGATATCAGAAGTTTAGATTTAATTCCTTAGGTCAGTGGTCAGCAAACTTTTTCTGTATGAAGCGAGAGAGTATTTTCAGCCTTACGGACCGCACAGTTGTGTCACAAATATTGGACTCCACTGTGATAGCATAATAGCAGCCATAAATAGACAACATATTAGTTCATGAACACGTCTATGTTCTGAAAAAAACTTCATTTACAAAACCAAGCAGTAGGCCTGATTTGGTTTATGGGCTATAGTTTGCCAAACCGTAGTATAGATGACAGGAAATAGATCCCACATCCTATCTTATTATTTCTTCATTTAGAAATCCACACATGTTTTGCTTTTTGAATTAGGTTAGGTGACTGCTAACCCCAAGCTATTGATATGTTCATTGATGAGGTAACTTTATAGCTATTTGAATATCTCCTGTCATTGGCCACTGCCCTGAAGTGAAGTGAAGTCACTCTTTGCGACCCGTGGACTGTAGCCCACCAAGCTCCTCCGTCCGTGGGATTCTCCAGGCAAGAATATTGGAGTGGGTTGCCATTTCCTTCTCCAGGGGGTCTTCCCGACCCAGGGATCGAGCCCAGGTCTCCCACATTGCAGGCAGACGCTTTAACCTCTGCACCACCAGGGAAGCCCAGCCACTGCCCTAGGTACTGGAAAAACAGCTGTGAGCAGACAGACAAAGCAGAGTTGCTAGCTCTAAGGAACTCATTTTCTAATAGTCAACTACCCTGTCATAAAAACCCAGCTCTACAAACACAGTGTTTACCAATGTTTTCAGCAGTGCTCATAGATTTTCTGTACCCAGTATTCCTATATTATTAAATCAAGGTATGATCTAGCAAGGCGTATCTGGATATCAGCAAGACATTTGACAAAGTAGCCCGTGATGCTGTGGTGGACTTGATGGACAAATGTGGGCTGGGCCATGATATAGCTCAGTGAACTGGAACCTGGATAAAAGACAGGACTCCATGAATGCTGATTGACTGATCACCAATGACCTGCAGAGCAATCTCTGGTGACCTAGAGGGTCATGTCCTTGCTCCTGTGCTCCCCAACCTTCCCACTGATGACTTAGATGAAAGCATGGAAAGCACACTGATCAAATTTGCAGATGGCATAAAGCAAAGAGGGAGACAGCCGACAGGGCCAAGATCTAAAATGATTTCGACAGCCTGGAACAATAGCCTGAATCTAACAAGATGAAATTTAATAGGGATAAATGGAGGGTCCTGCACTTGGGTTCAGAAGTCAAATTGTACACGAGGTGGGGGAGAAGTGGCTCAACTGCAATCCTTGGGATGAAGCTTTAGAGATTTCATTGACAGCAGGCTCAGTGGGAGTCCACAGTGTGATGTGAATGTCAAAAACGCCAGAACAAGCCAGCTCCATCACTAGAAAGGCAGAGTCCAGGGCTAAGGAGACAGCTGTGCTATAGCACTGAGCCAGTTCAGGTCTTATCAGGGTGTGGTTCTGAGCGTCAGATGTTGGAAGGGTTGTGGATAGACTTTGTCTTGTTGCCAAGAAGACAACTCAGTGAGTAACGAGGAAATCTAAGAACACTGAGATCAATTAACTTAGAGTGGATTTAGGGGTTCCATGCCCTTCTGAAGAGCACATTCCAGTGTTCTTGCCTGGAGAATCCCAGGGACGGGGGAGCCTGGTGGGCTGCCATTTATGGGGTCGCACAGAGCTGGACATGACTGAAGTGACTTAGCAGCAGCAATGAAACTACTTTGCTTCTCTAGTAACAAAATTCTTATCTGCTCTGAGGATCAAAGCATGAGTGTGTGTTTGTTCAAATGCAGCGCTCTCTGGGTGAAAGATGGTCCAGGGAACCCAGATAAGCTTGTGTTGGAATTGCTTTGTTCGGCAGGTTTCCTTGTCAGTTTCATGCCTTTGTAATCTATGAGTCAGTTTTGAAAATCTGCATCAAATAACTCAAGTGTGAGCAGAAAGGTGAGTTTTCTGCAGTGCTGAGAAGCTTAGTAGTGACAGCCAGATGTGTGTTTCCCAAGGAACAGATTCAACACTACCATCAGAGGAACTTCAGGGAACCAGAGTCTGAAGGTATGGGCAATTTAATTTAATTTTCTGGTTAGCTCTGAAAATATGTTTTCATTCAACCCTTGTTGCTGCAAATCATTTTAAAACACATTTGTTTACTTTCTTGCCTCTGTGAAAGGAAGGAGGGAAGGGGGAAAGGGAGGGAGGAGATTTGACTCTCTAAACATTCTTCTAGTTTTTAGAATAAGACCCACATATGGTCTGCCTAGTACAGTCTGATCTAGTATCTGCTTACTGCTTTAACATCATTAGTATCATATCTTCATCCCATTGACCATGACCCCATCTTAGTTCCTCGTGACCACTGATGCCAGTGTTGTCCCTTAGGTGGGGATCAATTTATCTCCTCACTCTTTCTTTTCTTTTAAATTTTATTTATTTAGTTTATTTTTAGTTGGGCTGGGTCTTCATTGCTGTGTGGGGGCTTTCTATAATTGCAGTGAGCAGCGGCTACTTCTCACTGGGTTGTGTGGGCTTCTCATTGCAGTGTCTTCCTTTACACCTGTGGGTTTCAGTAGTTGTGGCTCATGGGCTTAGTTGCCCCAAGGAATGTGAGATCTTCCCAGAGAAGGGATCATACCTGTGTCCCTTGCATTGGCAGGTGGATTCTTCGCCACTGGACCACCAGGGAAGTCCCTTCCTCACTCTTTCTAACTCATCCTTCAGTTCTCGCCAGAGAAGCTTGGAAGTCACAATTTCTGGGGAAACTCCCTTGATTCCCAAAGTCTGAGTAGGGCTCCATTCATTGTTGTCTAAGCACACTATGTCCTTATCAGAGCAAAATGCTTGCCCTACCCCATGGTAACAAGCTGGCAATTGTTGTGTCCTCCTAGTGAGCTCCAAGAAGACAGAAACCATGGATTATCTATTCACTGTTGTATTTCCAGCATTTAGCATGCTGCCTGGCACAGAATATGTGTTCCACAGATTTGTTAAATTGAATTAATTCATTGGAGAACTTTAAAGATATCAACTTTGTCATCAATAACAATGTGCTGAACAAAAGGTGGCACTAATACTACAGTAGCAGCAAAACTATCTAGTCCAACATGCTTTTAAAAAAATGTATTTTAATTGAAGGAAAATTGCTTTACAATATGGTATTGGCTTCTGCCACATAGCAACATGAATCATAGGTATACATATGTCTTCTCCCTCTTGAACCTCCCTACCACCTCCCACCCCATGCCACCATGCTCACTGAAGCACTGTTTACAATAGCTAAGACTTGGAAGCAACCGAGATGTCCATCAACAGATGAAGAGCTAAAGCAGGTGTAGTATATATATATATATAATGGAATATTACTCAGTCATAAAAGGAATGCATTCGAGTCAGTTCTAATGAGGTGGATGACCTTAGAGCCTATTACACAGAGTGAAGTTAGTCAGAAAGAGAAAAACATATATTAACACATATATAGAAATCTAAAAAGATGTTACTGGTGAGCCTATGTGCAGGGCAGCAATGGAGATGCACACTTGTGGATACAGGGGGTGAGGAGGAAGGTGGGATGGATGGAGAGAGTAACAAGGAAACAATGTGCTTTTATGATAGAATAAGCAAGTGGGCCTCTTGTGAAGGGATTGACTTGCCCAAGGCCACAGAGCCATCAAGCAGTTAAGCCAGTGCTGGACCTCATTTATCTTCTCCAGATTTTTTTTTTTTTTCTGTCTCTCCATAACTGCCACTGCCAGACTGCAAAGTCACAGATCTGCTCTGGTAAAAATCAAACATGAGGAATATATTATCTCTGAATCCACTGAAGGCTAGAGAACCAGATTTGGAAGGAGAGCAGGAACTAAGACTGGTGAGGCATTTGGAAGGACAGCCTGGAACAGAGCCCTGTTTGAAACAAGTCCTGCCTTAGAATGAAGAGGTTCAGATGCTGCCCTGGCACTGGACATTCACTGCCACTGCCCTTGGACCTCAGGTTCCACTCTGTGGCTTACAGTCCTGGCACCACTCTGCTTTCCTACTGAACAATTTCTCAACTGTCCCTACATTTTATTTTTTACTCCGTTATGATCCAGTATCCCAGGCAGGAACATCTGATTGGCCAAAGTGAGGTAATCGACCAGAAACCTAGCTGCCAGGGGCAGGAAAATGGAGGCTCTCTAGTTCCGTCCTGGTTTCTACTATGTGAGGCAGGTGTTTCCAGGACTTAGTCTAGCAAAGGGGTCCAGGTGCTGGGTAACCATAAAACAAACACAACTTTGCCAAATTGCCACTCCCTGCATCTTTTTGTCTTCCCTGCCTCCATCCCCCCAGGTGACTTGTGGTTCACAGAGAGTAGGTTACCCTTGGCACTGAGAGCACTCACCTGAGAAGTACTGCTTTCATCTTCACACTTTTTATTTTGAAAGAAAATTATACACGTGTCCCTCTCTTTACTTCTGTCTCCAGCTATGTGGTGTCTGGATTGCCCCTCAGGGGGTCACCTTTCCTCTAAGACTCAGTGGTTGCTTCATAGACCTCATCATCATGGGATGTTGGTAACTTTCTGAGACTAATTTCCTTACCTTAGTAAAGGAAATGTGGTGACTGCTGAATCTGGCTTGTTCATTGAGATTCTTGTGACTCTCTGTTAGTGTCCTGCATGTCCACCTACCTCTCCTGGGACTTTAGGAGAGGGGAAAGGCCTTGGAAATTGGGTGATGCACGGATCCTAGGATACAGTGAGAAAACTCTACTTCTGGCTGATACTTGGAGAGTATTTATGAATGTTGGTTTTAAGAAGGTATGAGTGATATATCCAAAATGGACTGGTTCTGAAAATGAAATGGAAACTGAACTTAGCAAATATTTGGCCTCCAGAATTGCACTTCTCATTGTAGAGGCATGTTTTGGATGGACTGGCAAATTTACCCAGTGTCTTCTTGATTGGGGAATAGACAGCACTTTAAGTCCACTTAATACACGTTAACGTTGCAGTATTACAGTGACTTCCAAAACTTTACTGAAGGCAAAATCCCAACGTGACAGTCAGAAAGCAAATTGTTACTAACTTTTACTGCAGCCCACTGCTCCGCTGTACTCTTGTTGGAACATTAGTATTCATTCCAGGGAGAGCATCTTTTTGACCTGTTAAATGATTTAAAACCAACCAACACACAAACCAAATGGCAACCCAGGAAATTTCTCCTCTTCAAGACAATATGGAGCCATTATTCATTTAATAGTATAAACATCACTCTATTCCAGGGTTACTAACTTCTGAGCCCTTAATGGACTCCACATTGTACTTAGGGGATTAACAGAGAAGTTTGTAATTGATTCTCTTTGTGGGGAGAAATAAAGAAGACAAGTATTTACCTGGTCATGGATTATGTTACTGATGGAATGTAAAAAGGCTCTCAATATTTAGAGCTGGAGAATTGTTTCCTTCTTTCCAGATGCATATTGTGGTTAATACTTAAAGAATAAAACTAGTGTCCTAGATTTCAAATTGCAGTTCTTTAAATTTATTCATTTAAACATAGTCATTGTACTTTACTGTGCACCTACTATGTGCCAGGCATTCTGCAGTCTCTGGACATGGTATTGAGAGACACAAATGTGATTCCAGCCTTCAGTGGGCACTAAGGAGGCACAGGCATTAAATTAATAATCACACAAATAGATACAAAATTCAGAACTTGTGATAAATGCTAAAATTAAAAGGAATGAGTTTTATGGAAAAGAAAAACTGGAGATGAAGGAAGAGGTGGGATTAACTTCTTTGAGGAAAAAGCAGCTACATTTAGTTACTGTTGTTGATTGTGTCATTAGGCTCCTGATTGATGCTTCTGACTCCTCAATGGTGATTGCTTGGTACCCAATGACAGTCACTCAGTACGCAGGTGGGTCAGGCAGAGTTCAGTCAGGAAGCTGAGCCTTTACAAATATTATGGGAATAAATTATCTAGAAGGAGGAGAAACTGGGAAGTGAACTTCAGAAGGTGAGAGAGGATCGAATAGTAACTGGTGCTGTTTGGAGTGCTGGTGCAGTTGGGTAAGTCAGAGCTTGTGGAAACATAGGGAACATTACTTCTATCTGCCTACCGGAGTAGAAGCACAGGAGGGGGGGCCTGTGGGAAGACCTAGAGGAGCAGTTATTTCTCTAGAAATTGCTGCCTGTATGCCCACCCTTGCCCCAATGGGAATGCTACCTCTATGAGTTTGCAGTCAGGCATCTTCTGCTGGATTTGACCTATAGGAATCAGGGGCCAGAGGGTGAGTGGACTTCACTGGAATCAGGAGAGGAGAGGAACAGGGACAAGCTGAGCCTACTGAAATCCCTGCATTTCATCATCACCTCGATCCCCACAATTTCCCAAGAGTAATGATCACGGCATCACTTCCGTTTTTCTAATCAAGGGTCCCCAACCATCCTGGTTTGCTCAAAATCTCCCCAGTTTTAGCAGTGAAAGTCCTATATCCATGACAACCCTTCTATCCTAGGCAAACCAGAGTGCTTGATCACCCTAAGAATCTCATGTGAATTCATCTCAGTGACCAGCCCTAACCCAAAATGGCATAGAAGAGGAATTCAGGGAAATGTAATCCCAAGCCTTAAGCAGGTGCAGTAATACCACGTTGACCTGGGTAATCCAGTATACCAGCTGTATCTCCCTTCAAAGATTTGTGATGGCCAGGATCCAAACTGTGCTGTTTCAGTCAGTATGCTTCTCTCCCATTAGATGTCCCTTTAAGGACTATAACATTTGAATTTAAAATAATCATATTTTATGATAGAAAGAATTTTGTAACAATCCCCAAAACTAAATGTAAATGTTTTGTGGGTTATCCTCTATTTCAGAGATCCCCAAACGTTTTGGCACCAGGGACCGATTTCCATGGAAGACAGTTTTTCCACAGACCAGGGGGTGGGGGGAGGGGATTTCAGGATGGTTGCAGCACATTCCATTTATTGTGCACTTCATTTCCAATCTAATGCCGCTGTGATCTGACGGGAGGTACCTGTCCTCGGCCTGGAGGCTGGGGACCCCTGGTCTATTTGGATTACTTTTGGTATTCTGGTTGGTTAGCTTGGGTAAGTGGAAATGAAAGTGCTCCAGGCATGTCCATTCTCCTGGCACTAGAGCAGAGAACCAGTCCTATAGCACGAGTGCTCAGGATCGAGTGAAATCTTAAATCATTCTGATGGAGAGTTTTCCAGGTGTGAAATGAAGAGAAGTTAGTGGAATTCTGTTAGGATCTATCACTGGGTTTTCCCAACAGACCGTTGTTGATTGCAGGGTAACATGCTTCGACCCCAGTGTATGCACCAAGCATTGTAGAAATGTGAACATTGGTGGCCAGAATGAGGGTTGTTGTAGGTAAAGAAAAGGGAAAAAAAAAATTAACTAGAAAAGTTGACTATACCATTTGAAAACAGAGGAGAAAGAAGACATGCACTGTGTATGACTGCCAGAACAATTCAGTAATGTCTGAGGAGGGCTTGGATTTATTGGCAATGAAGCAGGCAAGCTTGGGGCCATTCGTTAGGGCTCAGCCCTTATAAATGATTTGGAGGACTTTGTAGCGTGGTAAGTAAGTATAATGGTTTTTGTATTGAACTGTGGCACCCTCAGCCAACTTGAAAGAACCAAGATTCTCTGGAATTCAATTTACTTTGCATTAACGGAAGATCTGATGCTCATCTGCTCTAACTGCTTCTTTTATCTAAGCTGCTAAAGAGTCACATGGTTTAGGAAGAAAATTAAGAGATTTCACATTTGTTGCTCTAAGCAAAATCATTTTGTTATCTACTTTAATGAGAGCGTGGATGAGTTTTCCTGTTTTAATAATCACTGTCTTAAACTCCTCTTCCATGAAGGCAATATCAACAAAAACTCTCTGGAGGCTTTATCTTTATACAATTAGGTTTTTTTTTGTTTTTCCTCTACCATCTGAAGTCCTTGAAATTATTTTAAAAATAGTAGGATGTATGCCCTTTCTCTGAGCCCTCTAGGCACATATAAGGAAAATGGACATTACAGTATTGCTTTGAAGAAGGAATTGGTGCAATCAGAGGTCTCTATCTGATTTCACATTTGCGTGTACTCAATTATTTTACCTTCTTACTTTTTTTCTGTATGTAGAAGACCTCTATGGATTTCTATGGTCTTGGTTGCTAGGGAATGAATGTGTATATTCATTGCACTCATATCTGTTCAGAAGGAATTTTCCGGGTTCTTAAGAATTCCTGAGTGTTTATGAGTCTAGTCTTTGGAGTGAATTTATCTTGCATGGTTGAAGATAGATTGTTCCTAATTCCTGTAGTTCTATACAACCCCCATCAAACAATACTTTATCAAAGTATTCAAGACTGTGATAGGCAACCCTCTCTCAGACTTAAGTTTGACACTACATTTATCTTTAATGCATTTATGTATGTATTATTTATAGTCTCTCTACTTTTAAAATATTTGAAAGTGCTCACAATGAAAGAAACGTTTACAGTAACACAGTTGAAATAGGAAAAAAAAAATAAGGAAAAATAACGTCAAACAAATTAACAGTGAGTTATTTGGAACTGTAGCAAAAAGAACAGGAGGAGTTGCACTTTAATCTTAATTGTCTGATTATAAAAGATGTGATGTCTTCAGGGCAGAGAAACACTTCTAGAAATAAACTTTAGATGGTAATGTTTGAGCCCTCACCTCAGCATATACTGCCTTCATTGATGATCTTGCAGGTTATACTGACATATATTTACACGGCTAATTATTATTGGCCCTTGCCAAAAAAAAAAAAAAAGAAAGGATATAATATTAAATAATGTTCTGTGAAACAGTTTGTGTATAGGGCTATTCTAATAGGATCTAGCTAAGTTGCTCTCAGGATACATATTGGTAAATGGACCAAATCAAGAGTGCTAAGAAGAAGGATAGACCTCATAGGCCACAGACATGCAAGCAATGATATTTAGGCCACTGCAATTTCTTGAAAATTCAGTGTAGTTTTGTACTTGGCATTTTGTTCAAAGGGAAGTTGTCACTGGTGTTTTGTAATAAGCTGAAAGTTTCTGTATGACATTAACTACTAAGATGGGCTAATACATTATATGTTTCTCACAATCTTTAGCAAGTTTTATTTAATGTTGAAAAATTATTGGGGAAACTCCTTGAGGCTGTGAATTGCTTGGTTCTTAGAACTACTTCAAATGCTCCAGGGGTTTCCTGATTTCTTCTTTTCTTTTTTTTCTGTAGATTCTGATGAGTTGGTCTGTTTCTTCAACTCTTATCATCCACTCTATCCATTGGGGTTCTTTTTCTCTCACATCTGACTGCAGAATCAAAGATACTTTCTAAATATTCTCATTTCCCTGCAGTTTCCTTAGCAGCGAAGCTTCTCAAAAACAACACAAAGCAAAACAAAAATAGTGTTCAGTATCTTGCACTACCCTCTCCCTGTTATCAGGTTCCAATAAGCTTTTTCCCCAAACACTCAGACTTAATGAAACTGCATTGGTAAATTTAATCAAAGTGTCATCATTTCTTATGTATCCAACGACTCTACAAAGTGTGCCTATTCCTTGCTGTTGTTCAGCTTATAATATTTTTAACAATCCGTTTTTCATAAACTCCCTCCTAGCTGCCCAGATTGTTGCTCCAGCTGATCTGCAAGACTCCCCTTTGTGGAAACACTCACCTTAATTTTAGGGTGTTTCCCCCAGTGTTCTGTTCTTGGCCTTTATCCTACTCTCTCCTCTCTATGAAGAGTTTCTTTGGTTGATGTCATTCAGTCCTAGGACTTCAATCATGCTAGACCCATTTATCCCATCTCTTTACGCTGTGTTCTCCTGGAGACTTCTCTTGCTTAGCTCAAGTCTCATATATCTTGCTAGTTACTGCAAATATTTAAGCTGACTCCTCAGGTATAAAACTGAACTTGCCATATTCACGCCCAGTTGCAGCCATTGCCTTTTTTCCCCTTTAGAAGTAGCTCCAGTCTCTGTTTAGATGCAGGGGCACCTGCAGCCATCTTAATGTTGTTTAGTTGCTAAGTCATGCCTAACTCTTTGCAACTCAGTGGGTTATAGCCCACCAGGCTCCTCTGTCCTTTGGCTTCTCCAGGCAAGAATACTGGCGTGGGTGGCCATTTCTTTCTCCAGGGGATCTTTCCAACCCAGGGATTGAACCCACATCTCCTGAATTGGCTGGTGGATTCTTTACCACTGAGCCCCCTGGGAACTCCCCAATTATATTAATAGAGTGGTGAAATTTGGCAAAAAAGGAAGCCCTCATTAAATGAAGTGAAGATGCAAAAACCACCTAAGCAGATGTTAAAGATGGACTCCAAATACCCGAAGAGATGAACATGCTTAAAACCATTTATTATATAAGGCTCAGGAACACACTATAGCTATGTTCCTTGGGTGAGCCCGGATGACGTTGCTTTCACTGAGACAGTGAGAAATGTCTGGTGAGGGGGTGTGGCACCAGTAACTCCAATAAATTCAGTAATGTTTTCTGTAGCCTAGTCTGGCTCTGCACTCCCTAAAGGTCAATAAAGGTAATAGAAGTTTGAATATGTGGGGGCCAGAGGCAGTGGCAGCATTTAATCATCAGAGGTAATGTGGGTTACATTTTATATATGACATCAAGGTCAGAATTGCAACTAGAAGCCCTGGCTTGCAGGGATCTATGGCAAGAACACATAAATAGGTCATATGACTCTTGGAGGCAAGATGAGATGATGGTTCACCAACAAACAACACGTATGTGTGTACATATGCATATATGTGTATATAAATGGGTAAGCAGAGGGCTGATGTCAGCTGCTTCAATGATAAATCACAATTTTCTAAATGGTTTTTGTGTATGACTTAGTTCTCAGAATCAAAGTTCATTAATTGAAGGAAAGGTCATGTCTTCCTCAGGAAGGACTGTATAATGCCAAGAAAGTTTATACAGTAATGATTCCCTCAGTTTTTCCCCCATGAGAACCATCTACCCTGGGTTTAGACAATAAAGAAGAGTATGCAAAAAAGCAAAACGGCTGTCTGAAGAGGCGTTGCAAATAGCTGTGAAAAGAAGAGAGGCAAAAAGCAAAGGAGAGAAGGAAAGATATACTCGTTTGAATGCAGAGTTCCCAATAGCAAGTAGAGGTAAGAAAGCCTTCCTCAGTGATCATTGCAAAGAAATAGAGGAAAACAATAGAATGGGAAAGACTAGAGATCTCTTCAAGAAAATTAGAGATACCAAGGGAACATTTCATGCAAAGATGGGCTCAGTAAAAGACAGAAATGGTATGGACCTAACAGAAGCAGAAGATATTAAGAAGAGGTGGCAAGAATACACAGAAGAACTATACAAAAAAGATCTTCACAGCTCAGATAATCACAATGGTGTGATCACTCACCTAGAGCCAGACATCCTGGAATGTGAAGTCAATTGGGCCTTAGCAAGCATCACACGAACAGAGCTAGTGGAGGCAATGGAATTCCAGCCGAGCTATTTCAAATCCTGAAAGATGATGCTGTGAAAGTGCTGCACTCAACATGTCAGCATATTTGGAAAACTCAGCAGTGGCCATAGGACTGGAAAAGGTCAGTTTTTGTTCCAGTCCCTAAGAAAGGCAATGCCAAAGATAGCTCAAACTACCACACAACTGCACTCATTTCACATGCTTGTAAAGTATTGCTCAAAATTCTCCAAGCCAGGCTTCAGTAATATGTGAAACGTGAACTTCCAGATGTTCAAGCTGGTTTTAGAAAGGGCAGAGGAACCAGAGATCAAATTGCCAACATCTGCTGGATCATCAAAAAAGCAAGAGAGTTTCAGAAAAACATCTACTTTTGCTTCATTGACTACGCCAAAGCCTTTGACTGTGTGGATCACAATAAACTGTGGAAAATTCTGAAAGAGATGGGAATACCAGACCCACCTGACCTGCCTCCTGAGAAATCTGTATGCAGGTCAGGAAGCAACAGTTAGACCTGGACATGGAACAACAGACTGGTTCCAAATAGGAAAAGGAGTACGTCAAGGCTGTATATTGTCACCCTGCTTATTTTACTTATATGCAGAGTACATCATGGGAAACACTGAGCTAGAGGAAGCACAAGCTGGAATGAAGATTGCCGGGAGAAATATCAATAAGCTCAGATATGCAGATGACACCACCCTTATGGCAGAAAGTGAAGAAGAACTAAAGAGCCTCTTGATGAAAGTGAAAGAGGAGAGTGAACAAGTTGTCTTAAAGCTCAACATTCAGAAAATGAAGATCATGGCATCTGGTCCCATCACTTCATGGCAGATAGATGGGGAAACAGTAGAAATAGTGGCAGACTTTATTTTGGGAGGCTCGAAAATCACTGCAGATGGTGACTGCAGCCATGGAATAAAAAGATGCATATTTCTTGGAAGAAGAGTTATGACCAACCTGGACAGCATATTAAAAAGCAGAGACATTACTTTGTCAACAAAGGTTGGTCTAATCAAAGCTATGGTTTTTCCAGTAGACATGTACGGATATGAGATTTGAACTATAAAGAAAGCTGAGCACCGAAGAATTGATGCTTTTGAACTGTGCTATTGTAGAAGACTCTTGAGAGTCCCTTGGACTGCAAGGAGATCCAACCAGTCCATCCTAAAGGAGATCAGTCCTGAGTGTTCCTTGGAAGGATTGATGTTGAAGCTGAAATTCTTTTGGCCACCTGATGCGAAGAGCTGACTCATTTGAAAAGACCCTTATGCTGGGAAAGATTGAAGGTGAGAGGAGAGGAGAGGTGACAGAGGATGAGATGGCTGGATGGCATCACCAACTCAATGGAGATGAGTTTGAGTAAACTCCAGGAGTTGGTAATGGACAGGAAGGCCTGGCATGCTACAGTCCATGGGGTTGCAAAGAGTTGGATACCACTGAGCGACTGAACTGAACTGATTGCCTGTTGAGCATTTAAATGACAATATCGCCCACTAAGATAGTCTATTTTTCATTAGCATTATACTCCAGATATTTTTAAATTAAAAAATTAGAGGTAATTGACATGTAAAATTCACTCATTTTCAGTGTTCTATGAGTTTTGATAAATGCATACCCCTGTGTAATGACCATTATAATTTAATACATACATATATGTGTGTGTATGTGTATATCATATGGTGTTATTTTTGTTTGTAAAATTCTATAAATTTTTAGACTTGTATCAACTTAGGGATCCATCACGATAATCAGGATACAAATAGCTCCATCACAACAGTAATCAATATTAGTGATAAAACATTTCTCCCAGAACAACCTTTTACTGGTCTGCTGCTGCTAAGTCACTTCAGTTGTGTCTGACTCTGTGCAACCCCATAGATGGCAGCCCACCAGGCTCCCCTGTCCCTGGGATTCTCCAGGCAAGAACACTGGAGTGGGTTGCCATTTTCTTCTCCAATGCATGAAACTGGAAAGTGAAAATGAAGTCACTCAGTCGTGTCCGACTCTTAGCGACCCCATGGACTATCTCTTAATATATGCAGTGTGTATTCTCAGTTGTGCCCAACTCTTTGCGGCCCCATGGACTGTAGCCTGCCAGGATCCTCTGTCTGTGGGATTCTCCAGGCAAGAATACTGGAGTGGGTTGCCATGTTCTATTCCAGGGGATCTTCCCAACTCAGGGACTGCACCCACATCTCCTGTGTCTCCTGCACTGACAGGTGGATTCTTTGCCACTCTACCACCTGGGAAGTCCCTAATAGCACATTTGTAATTTGTCCTTTATGGTCTGTTTGCAAGGAAGTTAGCTTGGAATTTTCCCAGTTACATATCTGGCTCCCTACATCATCTTTGTGTGAACTGAATTAACATGAGTTTATTTGGGCAGTATGTTCCTAAAGGTTGAGGATTCTTTTAGTCCATGTTGGGTATGTTTTATATTTCCAACCCCAGTTACACTGCATATGCCTGCATTTAACAGAAGATGTAAAAAAAAGAACGACAGCATAGTGATTGTAAAGATGAAGAAAAAATAACTTGAATTATTTCAATCCTGTCATGCTAAGTGACCACTTGGAGGTTTTATTTATATTTAAGATTTTTTTTACTGTGGAACAACTGAAATTTGCTAGAATAGATTCTGAAGAAAAAATGACATGCACCATATTTGCGCTTCCCGGATTTTATTTTGTGAAATGTGACTTTTATAAATCTCTGCCAAGTCTATCTTTTGTTTAAAACCTCTCTCAACTATCTGCTTATATGTTGAAAATTATGGAAATTAAAATTAACTAAAAATTTCTCCATGAATGAAACAAGACTGATAAATCAGTTGTACTGTCTATTAAGCATGAATATGTGAAGAAAATCAATTTTGACTTTAACAGATTTGCAGAATTTAAGACTAAGGAACAGAAATTATATTACTATTCATTACTGCAGCAACAAATATGTAGCTATAGTTTTTACCAACCCTCTGTCTATGGGACTCTCTAGGCAAGAATCCTGGAGTGAGTTGCCATGTCCTTCTCCAGGGGATCTTCCTGCCCCAGAGATTGAATCCACGTTTCTTATGTCTCCTGCATTAGCAGGCAGGTTCTGTACCACTGAGCCACCTGGGAAGCCTCCCCAAAATACATTGCTATATTTTAAATGTATAAAGCAATTATGTATATATTTTTTACTATAAACATAATTTACTTTTAAATCACATGTATTATTTTAGTTCTAGCATGATTGCATATATGCAAATTTCAATAAAACATTTTCAGTGTTTTTATGTTTATTCTTCTTGATTATTATTCATTTCATTTCATGATTATTGCTGAAATAGTTTTTTTTTTTTTTAATTGAGAAGGGTGGTAATATTCTGAATGTCAAATATCCTGAGTATGGAGCTGGCAAGCTCATTTCCAGTTTTATGAGGTGAACAGCTTGGTGCCCTTCCTGAAGTGAGGAACATTGAAAGAGAACCAAACTTAGGTGAGATGACCTTATTGTTAGATATCCTGAGTTTTGAAGTGTCATAGAAAGGTCCATTAGAAGATATCAGGTGAGCAGATGGATACAAAGCTCTGAAACTCAGAAGAGAGGTTTGGGCTCAATATTTACATCTGTTACTCATCAAGGCACAGAAAGAAATGGAAACAGTAAGAAAGACTAGGCTTGCCTAAGGAGAATAAGGTGTCTGAGATTTTAAGATGCCCCAGGACTGATTCCTAAGGACTATCTACATCCAAAAATAGACAAAGATGACGCAGCAAAAGGACAGGGAAGTGCTGATCTGAAAGTAGGAAGAAGAGGGGAAACGAGGTGTCACAGCAGCCAGTGAGTAGGTTATGGGTCAACTATGATAAATGTTATAAGGGATTGGTGAGATGAGAACAGAAAAGTGCACATAAGACCTCAGGAAACAGCATCTCACTGACCTGGTGAGAGCAGATTCAGGGAGTGCTATTGATGGAGGCAACATTTTAGAAAGTTGAGGGGAGAATAGAAATTAAGGATGGATGGGAATTTCCCTGGTGGTCCAGTGGCTAAGACTGTATGTTAACAACGCAGGGGGCCTGAGTTCCATCCCTGGTCGGGGAACTAGATCCCACAAGCAGCACCTAAACATTCTGCATGCCACAACTAAGATCAGTATCCCTTGTGCTGCAACTAAGACAGGGGCAGGCAAAAACTAAGTAAAATAAACATTCTGTTCAGTTCAGTCACTCAGTTGTGTCCGACTCTTTGAGACACCATGAACCGCAGCATGCCAGGCCTCCCTGTCCGTCACCAACACATGGAGTTTACCCAAACTCATGTCCACTGAGTCAGTGATGCCATCCAACCACCTCATCATCTGTCATCCCCTTCTCCTCCTGCCCTCAATCTTTCCCAGCATCAGGGTCTTTTCAAATGAGTTAGCTCTTCGCATCAGGTGGCCAAAGTATTGGAGCTTCAGCTTCAAAATCAGTCCTTCCAATGAACACCCAGGACTGATCTTTAGGATGGACTGGTTGGATCTCCTTGCAGTCCAAAGAACTCTCAAGAGTCTTCTCCAACACCATAGTTCAAAAGCTTCAATTCTTTGGCACTCAGCTTTCTTTATAGTCCAACTCTCACATCCATACACGACTACTGGAAAAACCATAGCCTTGACTAGACAGACCTTTGTTGACAAAGTAATGTCTCTGCTTTTTAATATGCTGTCTAGGTTGGTCATAACTTTCTTTCCAAGGAGTAAGTGTCTTTTAATTTCATGGCTGCAGTTACCATCTGCAGTGATTTTGGAGCCCCCCAAAATAAAGTCAGCCAGTTTCCACTGTTTCCCCATCTATTTGCCATGAAGTAGTGGGACCAGATGCCATGATCTTAGTTTTCTGAACGCTGAGCTTTAAGCCAACTTTTTCACTCTCTTCCTTCACTTTCATCAAGAGGCTCTTTAGTTCTTCTTCAGTTTCTGCCATAAGGGTGGTGTCATCTGCATATCTGAGGTTATTGATATTTCTCCCGGCAATCTTGATTCCAGCTTGTGCATCCTCCAGCCCAGCATTTCTCATGATGTACTCTGCATATAAGTTAAATAAACAGGGTGAGAATATACAGCCTTGACATACTCCTTTTCCTATTTGGAACCAGTCTGTTGTTCCATGTCCAGGTCCAACTGTTGTCCTGACCTGCATACTGGTTTCTCAAGAGGCAAGTCAGGTGGTCTGGTATCCCCATCTCTTTCAGAATTTTCCACAGTTTATTGTAATCCACACAGTCAAGGACGTTTAGAAAAAGGAAATTAAGGATGGACACAGGGAATGAAGACTTATTCAGTCACTAAGTCATATCTGTCTCTTTGCCACACCATGAAATGTAGCCTGCTGGGATACTCGGTGCATGGGATTCTCCGGGCAGGAATACTGGAGTGGGTTGCCCTTTCCTTCTCCAGGGGATCTTCCCAACCTGGAGACTGAACCCAAGTATCCTGCATTGGTAGGTGGATTCTTTACCACTGAGCCATCTGGGAAACCCCACTCTAGAAGTAGCTGCAATTAGCTCATAGGAGGGTCCAGGGAGAGGGAGAGACTGAGTGGAAGATATGGAGGAAGAAACAGATAGTTAAAGATTCATTGAAACGAGCCATAGTAGATTTAGAGGAATTGGCCACCTATAGGGTAATAGGAGGAGTGAAGAAATGATATGTGAAGAGACACACACACACACGCACAAACACACACACACACACACACATATATAATATATCAGTTAAATGAATTACTTAAACCTACCATTTAGGTTTTTATTTTGATTTGGTAAAGTGTGATTTGTTAATCTCTATGATATTACCAAAGATTTTCCATTTGATCTTAAATCCAGAAAAATCTGGATTTTTGAGAGCTTTGGATTTTAAATCTGAGAGCTTTGGAATTCTAATAATAAACATTTTGAATTTTGTAGCTTTGATTACCCTTTTTAAGTCACATTAGCCATAGGCAATATAAAGATCTATTGTTGGGTCATGTAACAAGCATCCAGACCACTGTTTTCTGAAGTGATGCTGAAATACCTCATTGTTTTCATTGCTTTTGTTCTGTAACTATAAGACAGAAAACTTGGATAATTGAATGAAGTTACTATTTTATTTTGAGATTTATTAGACTGTTTTAATAAATCTCAAAATAGTAACTTCATTCAATTGCAATTTTACCTTTGATTATTGTGCAAGAATGTAATCTGGTTTATTCATGCTAAGTGATACTGCATTTTTAAATGCCACAGTATCAAAGAATACGTTATCTGGGTTACAGACCAGCTCTTCTGTTAAATCTCAGTAGGATTTGTTTATCTGAACATATATCATTGCATAATATGTTGTCTGATGTATCATATGTCAAATCATTTTGTTTATATGATTTTGATCACGTGTTCTAAAGCTATAGGGAACCTCAGGTCTTCCTCTCAAATCGGTTTATCCTTCCTTCTCAAACATGTGGCCTCTCAGCTAGATATTACATTTCTCAATATTCTTCTGTTTACTCTCATCTTTCCTTTCTTCTGGAGAGACATGATAGCCACTGTTGAAAACTTAGATACCCCTGATGTTTGCCGCAGCTGTCCCACTAACCAAATATCTGGGTGACTTCACTGGAGCAAAGACTGGCTCTTTGTACTGGTTGTTTCATTATAGTGAAATAAACTTGCATCTTGTTGTGGCCACTTAGCTTTGATATAGAAGCTTAAACTTGACCCTAACATAAAACTTAGTGCCTGAAAGTAGGTTTCTTTCTGATGTAACAAATCATGTAACAAAAAGCTAAGATATGTTTCATTGACTCAGAGGCTAGCCTCTGGTGATGGCACAGAGACTGCAGGCTGGGAAGCTGATGGTATTTATTTTAGCAAACTTTTTAGCAAAACTGTCATTCATAACAACTTAGAAAGCTGACCATGTGCCTATGGAGTTAATAACTCTATGGAAAGTTGTTGGATGGATCTATCCTTTTATGGTATAGTAGCTATTCCCTGTTACTTTTAGTAAGACAGAAGGAAATGATGAATTCAACAAAAGTTGGAAAATTTGAAGGTGGTGTTTGAAAGCACAGATGCTTCCAAGAACAAGAACTAAGACTATGTACATGAAGCTTTTCACAAAGGCCTGCCATTAAGTTTCAGCCAGATTATAGGATATAACTTTGTGCCAGAAAATCAGGTTCCTATTGATATTCCACTAAGATGTTTTGCTTTAAATTTCCATAGGTTATCTTCTTTAAAAAGTGAAGTGGCTTCCAGGATAGCTCAGATTTAAATCTGCCTGCAGTGCAGGAGACATGAGAGACATGAATTCGATCCCTGGGTCGGGAAGATCCCCTTGAGAAGGGAATGGCAACTCAGTCCAGTATTCTTGCCTGGAGAATTCCATGGACAGAGGAGTCCGGCGGGCTACAGTCCGTGGGGTTGCAAAGAATCAAACATGACTGAGTGACCGGCACTTTCACTACTTTCACTTTCATCCTCATTAAAGTGAGAGAGAAAGAAATGGGCTGAAAACTGATTCTGCGATATAAAGGAGACTTCAGAATGTGTCCTGAAAGGAACTTTGGGTGATATTACTTGAACATGGAAGTGACTGGTGTAGGGTAAGGGAGTTAGGGAAGGTGAGGTTCGGAAAAAGAACAAGAGCGGCACTTTACAGGAACAGATCACCTTCAATGAGGCGAGAAGGGGCAGCAGTCAGATTAGTGAGCTGCTGGACTACCTGGAAAATCCCATGGATGGAGGAGCCTGGTAGGCTGCAGTTCATGGAGTCGCTAAGAGTCAGACATGACTGAGCGACTTCACTTTCACTTTTCACTTTCATGCATTGGAGATGGAAATGGCACCCCACCCCAGTGTTCTTGCCAGGAGAATCCCAGGGATGGGGGAGCCTGGTGGGCCGCCGTCTATGCGGTCGCACAGAGTCAGACACGACTGAAGTGACTTAGCAGCCGCAGCAGCGCTAAACCAAGAAAAGAGTAAGTATTTATCAGTATATATGTGGAAGTCTACTGTCTTAAGGGGGCCTGTTCTTTTCCAAGGTTGTTCGGGTTATCTCTTAAACGGCTGGGGCAAGGAATTCTGGAAATCGGCCAGAGGCTGGGACCAGCTGGGAGCTGAGCATAATGGACCTTGATGTCCATTTTTTTCTGCAGGTGAGAGAGTTCTTTGTGTTACATAGAATGGTGGGGAGTACCCAGAGGGGAGTTTTAACTCCAGGCTATTGTGAGCCGTGTAACTTTCCTTCAACTGGTACCACATTGTTCAGGCATCTATTCTGTTTGGGGGAAATATCAGGCCATACAAATGGTCTAGCAAAGCTCCCAGGCTCTTGAAACTGCATTATTTCAAAGATCTCAAAAGAAAACTACATAGCCCCTAAGGAGAACATATCCCTCCAGCACCCATTTCAGATGTGGGCACAAGAATAAAGACCAGGAAGAAACTCCCTGCCATGGGTAGTAGCATGGATGACAATGGATAGGGCAGTTCATCCCAGAGACTTAACCAGTGTCTAATCTACTAATCTGCTCCACTATCCAGGGCAGGGACCCTTTTCAGTTCCTCTCTAGTGGTGGTGACTGCATACATCCACTTGAGAGTCCCTTGGACTGCAAGGAGATCAAACGACTCAATCCTAAAGGAAATCAACCCTGAATATTCATTGGAATGACTGATGCTGAAGTTCCAATACTTTAACCACCTGATGTGAAGAGCTGATTCATTGGAAAAGACACTGATGCTGGGAAAGATTTAAGGCAAAAGGAGAAGGGGCAGAAGATGATGAGATGGTTATATAGCATCACTGATTCAATG
This sequence comes from Budorcas taxicolor, assembly GCF_023091745.1. Taxonomy (NCBI): domain Eukaryota; kingdom Metazoa; phylum Chordata; class Mammalia; order Artiodactyla; family Bovidae; genus Budorcas; species Budorcas taxicolor. The sequence continues at coordinate 135,705,324 of NC_068920.1, forward strand.
GACATGAATTTCAGCAAACTCCGGGAGACAGTGGAGGATAGAGGAGCTTGGTGTGCTGCACTTCATGGGGCTGCAAAGAGTTGGATACAACTTAGTGACTGAATAACAACATGCATTTGCAATTATTTCCTTTTCTGAATGGGAAAGTTTACTGGGGTTATTCTGTTGTGTAAAAGAGAGAGGGGACAGATCACAAGATGATATCCCAACAGGAGATATCTCTGAACCTGATGAAAAGGACTACATATCACCTAAAATATTCAGGATTTTGGAATAGAGGTAGTAACTGAAGGGGGCCTTGTATTGTCTCCCTTGGGGCAAAAGTCTGTGTATGGGAGAACACAGATTATTCTTTAGCAGGCTAGAGTAATAGGCTACGGGAGATTGCAGGTTGTTGCCCATTTTTGGTTCTATTTTCTCTCTCTGCTTAGTCCTGTGGGCACCAGCAAGAAATCACATTTTCCAGAAGTCTTTAAAACTAGGTGTAGCCCTAAACTCCAACTAGTGTGATGTGTGGATAAATACTATCTGTACCTTCTTTCTTTGATTTTTCTGGCTGTGCTGGGTCATTTGTTTCAGTGGGTAGGTGTTCTCTTGTTGCAGTGTGTGGGCTTAGTTGCCCTGTAGCGTGTGGGATCTTAAGTTCCCCGACCAGGAAGTGAACCTGCCTTCCCTGAACTGAAAGCAAGTTCTTAACCACCGGACCACGAGGGGCATCCCCTGGGTTGCCGTCTTAAAAGTTTTCGTCCTGGAATTTCTACTACCTTTACTTCCCTCTAATTGGAGATGATCAGAACACATATGAAAGCACTAAACTGAGAGAGGCAGAGCTGCCTTGGTGCCTGGGGGACTTCCTGGAGCAGAGACATCCTGTCTGCACTGGATAATGATTTGAAAGAGGGGAGAAAAAGCCTACCTCATTTGAGCCAGTAATTTTGATGTGTCTTTGTGTACAATTTAAATAGTAAAAGCAGCTTAGTTTCTATTGTAATTCAAATAACCATTTCACATGTCCCTATAATCAATGTCATGTCATTTTAAAAGAAGTGACTCTACTGAAGACTATAACCAGAGAGGCAAAAGACAAAGGAAATCCATCTAAGTGTATATTGAAAGAGGAGCAATAGCAATTAACACAGATATAAAATGCTTTACAAAGAGATAATGCATAATTATATAGCCATATATATGGTTGCATAATTATTTGTTTTATTGTTTTGTTATTCATAGAATCAGAGACACATAATTAGTGGGTAGCTTAGAAGTAGTTTTTTAATATTTATAATTTGATTTGACTGATATCTGGGCACTGAGATCAATTGGGGTTTCCAAAATACTTCCCTTGGGAATGGTAAAATGTATAGAATAAAAAGATATATTCCTAAATCAAATAAGTAGAAAGTATTTCATAAACCAAACTGAATAAACTTGTTTAAGGGAGGGTTTTTTTTTCTGGTTTTCTGTGTTAATCTGGGCTTCCTGGGTGGCCCAGTGGTAAAGAATCCACCTGCCAGTGCAGGAGACGTGAGATACGTGAGTTCCATCCCTGAGTTGGGAAGATCTTCTGGAGTAGGAAATGGCAACCCACTCCGATATTCTTGCCTGGGAAATCGCATGGACAGAGGAGCCTGGTGGGCCATAGTCCATGGGGTTGCAGAGAGTTGGACGTGACTGAGCGCACACACACACCTATGTTAATTTATACTGTGTGTCTCCAAGGGAGGCTTCTTTTCTACAGAATGTGAAATGGCACTGATATTCTTCATAACATAGGCTAAGCAATCTGTTGTTTAGTTGCTCCACTGTCTCCGACTTTTTTGCCACCCCATGGATTGTATCCTGCCAGTCTCCTCTGTTATGGAATTTCCCAGGCCAGAATACTGGACTGGGTTGCCATTTCCTATTCCAGAGCATCTTCCCAACCCAGGGATCAAACCTACATCTCCTGCCCTAGTAGGTGAATTCTTTACCACTGAGCCACTTGGGAAGCCCTAGGATATTCAATAATGTTTCAAACAAAATAGTGAAGCCATGCCCAGATACCCTGGTTTGCAATGAGCTGAATGTACTCATTATGCTAATCTTTCCCTCTTCTCAGAACACTTTTATGCTCACTCCCTTGTACCTGGGATACAGCCAGACTTTCTCGTACTGATGTCCAGCACTAGCAGAAGCTGAAATATCATCCATGAGCTTGTCTATGACCGTGGATTTCACCTTTCTTATAGAGGGAGCCATGAACACCAGTTTGGTTATAGCCACCCTCCCTACCCCTTGTGGAATTTTAGCCTGCATGGAATACTTCTTCTTTTTTTAAAAAAAATTTTTATTTTTACTTTATTCTACTTTACAATATTGTATTGGTTTTGCCATACATTGACATGAATCCACCACAGGTGTACATTCGTTCCCAAACATGAACCCCCCTCCCACCTCCCTCCCCATAACATCTCTCTGGGTCATCCCCGTGCACCAGCCCCAAGCATGCTGTATCCTGCGTCGGACATAGACTGGCAATTCGATTCTTACATGACCGATTTACTAAATCCAAGGAACTGTGTTATTTATGTTAAAGATTATGTTTATGAGCATTTTAAAAAGTGTGGACAGTACTGGTTTGGTTTAGGAGGAATTGTCAGTCATACTAAAGGTTTTAGTTTTAGAATCCTAGGTCTCTCTGATCAAGTTGTAGCTGGAACTTGAAAATGAAATGACCTGCTGGTTCCTGTTTCTAAGAACAAGAGAGTGCGGGAGAATGCTCTTGGGAGTATGATCTTTCTGTTGATACTGTGAGAAAGTTGGTTTTTCTTTAAAAAATTTCAGAGTTTCCTTAGGGAAAACATTTATTAAATCATGAATAAACTAAGACAAAATCCACTGAGGATAAAGAGGGGGTGAAAGTGCCCTGAGTTCTCAGTACAGAAGAAAAAGGGACAGAGATTCAGGAAGAGTCTGTATAAGATAACTGATGATGAGGAACCCAGGAAAGAACAATGAAGCTCTGACTTATGTTGTGGCTTCTTAAGGCTCAGAACCATCTGCATGAAATAGACTAAAACCATCAGGAAACAACAACAAATACAGCAAGGGAAGGAGGACTTCCAACTGGAAACTCCAACGGAAACATGGCTCGTATAGCAACCTTCGGTGTTTTTACAATGCCCTATACCATGCAATTGATACAATTGGTGATTGAGATCTTGGGTATTTTCATCCATCACCAAATTATGGAAATATGGGCAAGGGACTTAAATTCTCACGTAATCCACCTGTGAAATCGGATATTGTTTTGTTGTTTGTACTACTGACATTTCCCTAAGGATATCCTGAGGATAAAATTAAGAAATTTACTTAAAACCCTAAGCACATAATGATCAATCAGTAAATGTTAATTGTTTTGTTGTATTTACAAATATTTACATCCATATCACCCATTTTTTTTCCTTCAGAGTACCCCCGTGGCATCATTACTTCCTCAATTTAGATAGCTACACTGATGATCAAAAAGGTTTACCTGATCTAAATCAAGTTCCAAAGAGAACTCAAATGGGGGTTTCGTAATTGTGATTTCAGTGTTTGTCTTTTCTTCTGCTACACTGTAGCTGTTTTTCAGAATTAAGAGTATGATGAATTCAGTGATTTAAGTTAAAGTTTGTTGGGGTTGTTATTCAGGTTTTTTTTTCCCCATGATATTTGTTTGTAATTTTAAGTAAAGCCTTATATTACAAAGCTCTAGGTTAGGCACTCCATTGAGATGTTGATTACATGCCAATTCCCACTTTTGGGTGACCCTTCTGGTCATCTAATTCAAGTGCTCAAGCTAAGACACTTAATTTTCCACAGTGTGGCTCTTTGCAAAACTGACATCTAAAAAGAGAAAATTATGTTTGTAAGTTTTTAACTAAGAATATTGTGTTATTCAGGTGAAATCTATGAATCCCAAATTCCAGTATTTATTTTTATGTTAATAAAAGATCTGTAATGTTCATCACTCTATGGTGGCTCAGATGATAAAGACTCCACCTGCAATACAGGAGACATGAGTTCAGTCCCTGGGTTGGAAAGATCCCCTGGGGGAGGGCATGGCAACTCACTCCAGTATTCTTGCCTGGAGACCCTCATGGACAGAGGAGCCTGGCAGGCTATAGTCCATAGGGTCACGAAGAGTGAGACACTACTGAAGCATCTTCTCACTCATGCACACAATGTTAATCACAAAGGGAAAGGAATTTTTTAGTAATACGTGGGCATTACAGAAATATTAGTAACTTTTGGGTAAAATTGAAATATATTTAAATATATACAGAAATGTAGACATCTATAACAACTTCTACATTAATACCCCCACATTAAAATGTTTGTATTTTACATGTTACATTGAAATTGCTGTGTATCTTTCCCAGTCATACTGTAATGATGTTTGTACATATGAATCAAAGGTAAACTATAGGTGTGTTTTTGTATCTGAAATCATATAATCTCCAATGTACAAGTTTACCTCAAAATATGATTTCAGAATTTTTATGTAGCTCTCATCCATTAGTTTTAGAATGCCATTAAGTATAACAAAATTTATTTAAGTATAATTTTGCTTGTTTTCCTCTTTGAGAAATAATGCATTGATGAGCAGAAATTACTTGTAGTTGCCCACTGGGGATATGTGTAAGAGTTTATTTAGAATGTGTATAGCTAGAAGTGGAATTACTAAGTCATCGTTTTTGGATGTTGCCAAAACTTTTCTCCAAAGTGATTTATACCATTTCTTTTCACAAGACTAGATTATGAAACTTGCCATTTCCACAAGCTCTTACCAACACTTGGAGTTAACCAACATTTTAATCTACTGCCATGTGTGAGATTATATTTCATGGTTGAGTTCCATTTCTCTCACTATTAGTAAAGGTGAACTTCTTCAATATGTTTTGGATATTCTGGTTTCCTTTTATGTAAAACGTCCGTGTACATCTGGTTCAGTCGAACATTCCTATCTATATATCTTGTCTGTAATATTGTCTACTATCTTACAAAACAAACTCTAGTTGGATTAAGCAGAAAATAAATGTATTAAAGAAATTTGTGCTGTTCATAGAGTGTCCTAGAAAGTCAGAGAACTAGATTTGGATGGCATACCATCAGTAATGGTAGGTCTTCCACATCATGGGGGCCACTCCAGAGAAAATAATCACTTCTTCAGCTCCTCTTTCCAATGGAGTATTTGAACCCAGAAAACATGGTTTCAATACAATGATATTGATGATTGAGCTCCAGAATCTTAACCCTGTGTTCAAGCCAAATACCTCAAAGGAGGCTGGGAAATTGAGATCTGCTTTTTATTTTGGCACTGAAGGACTCTTGATATAGGAATTTTTCCAAGTATAGAAGGATATTAATAAATACACACATATATACATATTAGCCACAGGCATGAAAATCTACTAAATCATGCCCCTTGGCTGACCTAACCTCTTGACAAAGCCCTCTTTAGGCTTACATTTCTCAACAGCATCAAAAATAAACAAAACATTCCTCCTTGGCGTGTTGTAACTACTTCTCTTGGAAATATAAACCACATTCATCTTTTCCCAAAAATCTGATCAGTGTCTGTATCCTGCTCAAAGTTCAAGATTTCTGGGGAATACTAGGTCATCTTTGGTTCTAAAATAACATTGTCTGAATTATAGGTTTCACCATTGCACACAATATAAAACATGTGTTTAGCACAGTGAAGAAGAAAAGGTTAGACGCTAGACCTTGCTTCTGCATCTGCAATGAGGCTGTGTGACTCCTGCTCTTTTCTACATGTTCCCTTGCCCTCAATCAGCAATGTGCATGGCGTGAGTTCTTTACGTCTTGAAATAATTGATCTCTTCATTCTTAGAGCTCTGAGTCCTTAGCAGTCTTACCTAGATCATATTGCCTTGGACTCCTCTTTTTACCAATTAGATGTATCATTGGTTGCATAGTTTCTCCTCCCTGTTTTCATTGTCTCTCTGTTCCCATTTTTGAAAAATAGACTAAAGAAGCAATCATAAAAAGATCATTAATTGGTGGATCATGCTGTATGACCAACCTGAGACAGCAGGGATCTCAGTTGATTGTCATTTTTCAGGGACCCAGGCTGATGGAGGCTTCAACTTGACACAAAGTTCCATGATGGCTAAAGCATGAAGAGGAGAACAAGGCAAATAATTTAATATATCTGAATACTCTGCTTGCATTTTATTGGCTTTAGCTAAGTCTTTAGGCCAACAAGGCCATAACTAGATCATCAGTTCAGTTAAGTTGTTCAGTCATGTCCGACTCTTTGCGACCCCATGAATCGCAGCACGCCAGGCCTCCCTGTCCATCACCAACTGCCGAAGTTCACTCAGACTTATGTCCATCGAGTCAGTGATGCCATCCAGCCATCTCATCCTCTGTCGTCCCCTTCTCCTCCTGCCCTCAATCCCTCCCAGCATCAGAGTCTTTTCCAATGAGTCAACTCTTCGCGTGAGATGGCCAAAGTACTGGAGTTTCAGCTTTAGCATCATTCCTTCCAAAGAAATCCCAGGGCTGATCTCCTTCAGAATGGACTGGTTGGATCTCCTTGCAGTCCAAGGGACTCTCAAGAGTCTTCTCCAACACCAGAGTTCAAAAGCATTAATTCTTCGGTGCTCAGCCTTCTTCACAGTCCAGCTCTCACATCCATAACTAGATCATAGATGCAGGGAAAAACGATCCTACCATATGCCTGGGAAGAAGACACATATTTGGCAATGGACTTACTTAAGGATTACTATAAGCAACAAACTTATTTTACCTTGATAAATCACAATTAGTTAACCCAGTCAACCCTTCCCTGTTTTCCTTCTTGTCAATGGCATGAGGATCTAAATAGGTAAGGTGCCATACTCAACTTCTTCTGTCCTGGAAAAATCTCTGTGCCCCCTGCCAAAAGCATTCCTCCCTTAAATACTATGTTGTTTAAAACTGCAGCACCTAGAATGATTGAATGGAAAACAGAACATTTGTGCCTGATCATTGTGGTTAGTAGTGAGAGGCATCCCTCCCATTACTATCTCTGGATCTCAGATTCATGTATTCAAACCTTGGGAGAAGCAACCCTGTCCATCTTAGAAGCAAGAGGTACTGTTTTACAAGGTGGTGCCTTTCAACTGATGATGTGAATGAGTGTGCAATGGCCCATCCCGTTCTTCTTTAGGGCTAGTGAGTGATGGGACATGTGGCAGGGCCAGGGCATGCTGTGAGCGTTAGCCTATCACTTTGCCTTATCTTCCATGAAATAGGGCCCTTTGCAAGTGCACTATGGTATGGAGGAGTAAGATGCAAAAAGGGAACATTTTTCTTTTGTCAAGTCTCCTGGGAAACGGACTTTGAGACTACTCTGTGCAGGAGGTTTCCTGGAGTGTGCTCTCTGGAATAACACTGGAAGGGGAGTGAAGAAGGAGGATCATACACAGAGATTCTCAACAGAAATTCAGTAGAGGCCTCACCCTCTGCTTCAGGGAGTTCAGAACTGGGATGGCCTTTCACTGGGACAAGAGGGCTGGGGCTTTTGACCTCTGCCTCAGCCTGTCCTTGGATGCAGGCTGCACCAAGGAAGAGGCATAAACTCAAAGTGGATCTTTTGACCAGGAACAAATTCCAGAAAGATTGTTAGCAATGAGTTGACAACAGCCTATCCCCAGCAGTTGGGGGAGCAAGGCCACAGCCTGTTCATGGCAGCATTTCCGTGATATTCAGTAAGCTCCCATGTGGTATTGTGGAGAGAAACAGCGAAAGCAAATGCAATCCAGAATAAGCAAATCTTTTTTTTTTTTTTTTTGAACACACAGATGTTTATGGAATTAAATATAAAAATGCATCAATGGAATCTTTTTTATTGGCGGATAATTGTCTCACAAGGTTGCGTTAGTTTGTGCTGAACAATGAAGTGAATCAGCTATATGTATACAGAAGTGGCACAGAGGTAAGGAATCCACCTGCCAGTGCAGGAGACGAGGGTTTGATCCCTGGGTCAGGAAGATCCCCTGAAGAGGAAAATGGCAACCCACTCCAGTATTCTTGCCTGGGAAATCCCATGGATAGAGGAGCCTGGTGGGCTGCAGTCCATGGGGTTGCAGAAAGTTGGAGACGGCTTTGTGATGAGAACCCGCATATACACACCCCCTCACTTTTGGACCGCCCTTCCATCCTTCCTATCCCACCCCTCTAGGTCATCCCAGAACACCAAGCAGGGCTCCCTGCACTATACAGCAGATTTGCATCAGCTGTTTTACCCATGGTATCGGTGTTTATATCAAACCTCACCTCTCAATTCATCTTCCCCTTCCCACTGTATCCGCACATCCGTTCTCTACATCTGCATCCCTATTCTTGCCATGGGACGAAGTCCATCTGTGATGTAAGTCAGACAGCAAATCTTGTTTGAGTTAAAACAAGTTGCTGCTCCTCACTTCCATGATGAGAGGGTGCCATGTAATCAGCCTGCCCCTTACTGGCTGCTAGTATCTGCAGGTTCTGTCCATAAATGTGGGCCACTCAGCTGGGATGTAGTCATTTTAGCCAGGAGAGTCCACATTGTTCAGGCCGAGTGTGACTTCCATGTGGTCACCCTGGATAGTCCGCTAAGATGATTGTATTTTTTTATTCTTTAGCTTATTAATATTATATACATTGAGACATTTTTTTCTGATGTTGTACCAGCCTTATATTCTAAAGAAAATCTTTTTCTTGGGCAAGATTAAATCTAGACACGTTGCTAGATTTGATTTGCCAATATTGTATTAGGATTTTTCCATCTATGTTCATAAGTGTGATAGGGCTATAATTATCTAGTTCTCTACTTATCTAATTTTGGTGTCAAGATTAAATCAGTCTCATAAAAGAAGCTGGGTATTTTTTTTCACCTTTTTCTATTCTTTGAAACTGGTTGAAAGGATTATCTCCTCATTGTAACTTAGAGAAAATTTACCAGTAAAGTTTTTTTTTTTTTTAGCAATCTGATCTCACATTCTACTCCCCATCCACTGTCAATTCCTTTTGCTCCAGTGTCACCAGCCCATTGAGGGTAGCTGGGACATGCTGGGAGTCTGTTTGTGCTGAAGTTCTGTTTTGGCTCTTTCTTCTGCTTGGACTCCTCTATTGCCAGCTGCTTTCCCCCTTCTGAACCTGTCTTCTCAGGAAAACCCACTTTGACTTTCAATTTAAGGCAAATCACTCAATTCAGGAAAACCACTCCATTATACCCATCGTGCTTCTTCCCGCTCCTGTCCAGAACTTCCCTTTCTTTCATATTCTTCTGTTTCTTCATAGTCTTTATTTCCTTCTAGAATATAATTCTTATCATTTTTATAGTTATTTTTGTGCCCCTCACTAGAATTTCAGCTCTATAAGGATAGAATTTTGGGGGGTTCAGTTTTGCTTGCTGATGAGCCCAGTTGCCTAGAATATTGTCTGATAAACAGTAGGGTCTCAATAAATATTTGTTTAATGAATGATTTGTTGAATAAATGGTGCTAGGGCAAAAGATCTTAAAGTGTTAGTGGCCTTAAGAGAGGATGGAATTTTTGTGACCATCAATCTACTTTCTGAACTACTTTTATAAAAAAGTTAGATTTTACACAATGGGAAGAAGATAGTCTCTTTAATAAACGGTTTTGGGAAAACTGGTTATCCACATGCAAAAACTGACATTGACCCTTATTATATCATACACAAAAATTAACTCAAAATGGATTAAAGACTTAAATGTAAAGCCCTGAAACCATAAAACTCCTAGAAAAAAACACAATGACAAAGCTCCTAGACGCTTATCTTGGCAACGATTTTCTTGGATGGGACACCAAAAAGCGCTTTGCTAAGTGTTTTCACCACACTCGCATGCATGCATGTGTGCTCATGGACACAACACACGGTAACTGTGTGAGTTAATAGATGTGTTAATTAGCTTGATTGTTGGAATCATTTCCCAATGTGTATGTTTACTATACCACCACATTGTATATCTTTGAAAAAAGGAAACTTACTAGCATCCTGGAGGGGATTAGAGTTTCTGATCTTTCATAAGTTAATTCTGTAATTTATAATTTTCTGTGTCATTCCTCTCAGTTGTGAAGTATATTGGCAAATGTTCAAATTAATTTCATAATACTTTTAAAATTTATATATAAATTTATATGTAGTCGGGTCCCACTTTTTCATCCCTCATTTCTCTCCCCTCTTCCACTTTTTGATCAATTTTATTTCAGGGTAGTTTATTTTGTGACTATTTTCAAAGAAATCAGCCTCAAATTTGCTGGTCATCTTAAGTTTTCTCTTTCATGCTTTTATCCACACTATTCCTATTCATCTTCAATCCTTTGGTTCACACTATTTTTCTGGCTTCTTAAATTGAATACTTAACTCATTTATTTTTAATAATTCTTTTTAAAAAGTGCTTTTAATACTATAATGGATCTCTAGTTCCACTTACTCTATCTCCCATGGGTGTTGATGTGTAGTTCATGTATTGTCATTGGGTTCTAAATATTTTATAAGTTTCATTGTGCTTGCCTCTTAAATCATTAGTTATTTAAGAGTATATAGGATTTGGGGGGGACTATCACTTACTACTGATTCCCAGTTTTTTTATACTGTGGCCAGAGATCATATCCAGCATAATAACAGTTATTTGAAATGTTTTAAGAATTATTTTATGGTCAAGTTCATATTCAAATTTTATAAATATTTCTTATATACCAAGCTTCTTTGTATATAATTCTAACTAATTATGTGACTCTTTATTTCTGGTCTTTCTGGTAGAAAAATTTCTAACAGTAATATAAAAAGTCTGCCACCTTTTTTTTGGTCAATTTCATATTTAATTCTGTCAGTTTTTGCCTAGTAATTTTAGGCGATGGGGAAAAAATCACCTAAATTCTTCAAAATTAAGGCTTCTAATTTTTATAGTTATTATAAAATATTGGCTCTATTACAGTATATCCTTGTGGTTTTTACATAGTAATTTGTGCCCCTTAATCTCCTATCCTTATACTGCCCTTTCTTGCCCCTCCCACCCGGTAACCACTAGTTCATTCTCTCTATCTGTGACTCTGTTTCTTTTTTGTTATGTTCACTAGTTTGTTTTATTGATTGGATTTTATATGTAGGTGATGACATACAGTATTTGTCTTTGTGTGATTTATTTCGCTAAGCATAATACTCTTCAGGTGCATCCATGCTGCAAATGGCAATATTTCATTCTTTTTATGGACGAATAGTATTCCATTGTATGCATATACCACACCTTCTTCATTCATTCATCTGTTGATGGACATCTAGTTTGCTTCCATGTCCTGGCTATTCTAAATAGTGCTGCAATGAACATTGAGGTATGTGTGTAGCATAGGGGCCTGAAGTTCACATTACTTTAGCATCCTTGTTTTTGTTTCCACTCTTGACTTTGGGATCTGCTAAGCTGTCCTTCTCTCAGTTGTAACCCGCTATTATTATACTGGAGTCCTGTTGATGTTGCAAAGTGGACATTTTATAGTGTTATGATAAGTCTTGGTCTTTTAATGGGCCTGTTTCCCTGGGCTGTGACTATTGCCAGTGTTTCTCAGCTTCTCCTCTTAGGTAAAACAAGGAAAGAAAGAGCAGGTGGAGAATAGAAATGCCCTTTCCCAGAGGTGGGCTATAACTCTGGTAAAAATATAATTTCTTTAGAATATACACTTCTTTTGTGGACAATGCTCTATGTGCATTCACAATGATTAATCTTCCTTTCCCCCAACAGAGCCACTAGGGGTCTTTCTAGGTTATTCATCATGAGCATGTGATGGGGCTCCTGGAGATGAAAGCCATGGCTCTAGGGGCCAGCCCCTTTAGAAGGGCACTGGGCCCTTGCCCCTGGAGTTTCTAACTCTTACACTAGTCCATAGTATCCTACAGAAATTGGAAACCCCAATCCGTCACTAACTCTAGCTCTGATTCCCATTTTTGTAAGATACTCTTTGTTTTGGCCAATGTCTATTTTTTTATTTGCATAATTTTTTTAATTGGAGGAAAATTACAATGTTGTGTTGATTTCTGCCATATAACAATGTGAATCATCCATAGTAAAACTGAGTCAGTTCTAGTGAGGTAGGTGAAACTAGAGTCTATTACACAGTGAAGTCAGAAAGAGAACAACAAATATATATTAACACATATATATAGAATCTAGAAAAATTGTACTGATGAACCTATTTGCAGGGAAGGAATAGAAATGCAGATGTAGAGAACAGGCTTGTGGACACAGTGGGGGAAGGAGAGCGTGGGGCAAGTTGAGAAAGTAGCATTGACAATAAATACACTATCGACAGCTTGCGGTGAACGGTGCCACGGGATTTGTGGTCTCCAAAGGAGAAGATTTAACTCCAGAATCAGACAGTCTCAGTCACCCAGAGCTTTGTGTAGATTTTATTTAAAGTGGAAGTGACAGAAGCAGCTTCTGACTTAGACATCAGAAGGGGGCGGGAAAGTACCCACCTCACTAGTTTATGCAGTGGCCTTCTATACTTCTCAGCCAGCAGCTGAGAATAGATAAAAAGAAAACCTCAAGGTTGTAAGAGTTCCATCAGACCCTTTCCCAAGGCATACATCCCAAGATAGCTTTGGTACAAGGTTAGCCAGGGAGAAGGGGTTCCAGGCTCAGTCTCTGGGTGAGATATATACTGTTGCTGAGTAATCAGGCGGACAAGTCTTGAGAAACATGTTCCCAGGCAAGATTTGTTACAATTATAGTTGTTAGCATCCAGTCTAAGAAAAGCATTTCCAGGAGTAAGACATTGTGCTGTGTGATCATTAGCTCCTAAGGAAGGGCTAGTTCTCAGGCAAGATACATGGCTGCGCAAGGCTAAAGGGAAGCCCAAGCTAGAATGTTCACCTCCTCCTTAAAGGGGCCTGGACTGCCTAAGCTTTACCTCTCTCACTATCGTGTATAAAATAGGTAGCTTGTGATAGGTTGCTATATAGGACAGGGAGCCTAGTCTGGCTCTGGGCTAGAGGGGTGGGATGGGGGGCGAGGAGGGAGGCACAGAGGAAGGGGGTTATTATGTAAGATACTCTTGTTCCCTTTACCTGATTGGAGGTAGAGGGAGGTCGGCCAGTTTCCAGACTTGACAGCTCTCAGGACAATGGCTTTGGCTTTTGATTTATCATTCTATTTCTGGCCCATGAAAATTTTTAGCTTGTTTTGAGCTAGAACTTTTTAAAAAATATATTTATCTTATACTTTATCTATCATTGCGATGCTGGAAGAGGATAATTTTAAAACCTGAAACTATTGGGAAGGGAATTCTGAAGTTTATTTTAATCTAAACTTTGACTTTTGGACATTTTTTATATAAATAATGATGTCTTTAAATCACATTTAGTCCCTGTGATACTCTGAATTTCTGTGGTGAATACAATTATCTCTTTGAGCTTTATAACAATAAGACATTTTAAAATAATCTGATCAAAGAGAACTTCTTCCATCCCTGTAAGAGATTATAATACCATATTGCCTTCCAAACTATCTTAAAATTGCTATGTGGCTAGATGTATAACTTCTAAATATTATAATATCTGTAAGTTTTCCCATGACATTTAGAATTATGAAAGTACAAAAAATATTAGCAGTATTGACCATTAAATGCCGGATAGACCTTCCCTGTTGGCTCCGATGGTAAAGAATCTTCCAGTAATGCAGGAGACCTAGGTTCAGTCCCTGGGTTGGGAAGATCCCTTGCAGAAGAGAATGGCTACCCATTCTAGTACTCTTGCCTGGAGGATTCCATGGACAGAGGAGCCTGGCAGGCTATAGTCCAAAGAGTGACATGACTGAGTGACAAACACTTTCACTTCCAGAGAGAATTTATTACGTGTCAATCCCTCTGAAAATGAAGGACCTCAAAATAAACCATGTTTATGATATGTTTAAATGATAGTTATAGGTTAGACACTAATATGAAGAAAGTAAATAGACTCTTTAGCAGTTTTCAAATCTTTTGGACTTAGGTTATAAGTGGTTAGGAAATACATAGCAGCTTTGGTCCCAGTGTAAAGTTACCCTAGAGTTATGAGTCTTTGAATATCTAGCAATTTTTCAATTTCCAAGCTAGTGTACATATCTTCATTTCTGGATTCGCAGGTCAGTGGATGGGATGGGAGGAGCTGAACTTGAAAGCTTTGAAAGCTGTTTTTAAAAATAATTTTTCTATATGTACTTTCACAAGAAAATAAAATATGGTAATGGTTAAAATGATCATGCACTTGAAATAATGGTACTTACAGAGTGTCTTTTCCTTAAATGCGAATTATAACCAAAAGAAATGGTTGCTTTACCTTACAGATAGGAAATCTTAGAAATGGAAATGTTTCCTTTGGATGCCCTGGTGACAGACCCGAAATGAGTGTTGAAGCTCATATAAGGGCCTGAGACTTTGACAAGAATTCTGTTCCTTTCCATTCGAGGTCAGTTTCTGCCTCTAAAAGCTGACTAAACCTTCTTGGTTCTCCTGGGATTACTGGTCTGTAACTTCCACCTCATGTGTCTTCTGCCCTGAGTGATGCTTTAGCCAGAATCATGGAAAGTTCACTAAAGAAAAAAAGAAAACAAGACAAGCATTTTACTTCAGTCCTGTGACCCTCTAAACTATCCAGTGGATTTCTCTCCTGGGTGAGTTGAGGAGCATGGAAAGTAATGTTCCTGTTAGATGGTAAACTCCATGCGGGGATGCATGGTCCTACCTCCTGACTGTCTTCCCTTGTTGCCCCAGGAGCTTCTCAACAGTTAAGGACAGCAGACTTGAATTCCACAAGAAGCTTAAGCATAAGGACTCATCTTTTGGGGAACTGATGTCAGCGTGGCTATTTCAGTGACCAGAAGAGGACAAAGGAATTTGCTCTTTTGCCAAAGCTCTTTGTGCCAGCACGAGAAGGCTAGAGGAGAAGGACGCTTTGCTCCTTAAGTGCCTGCCTTTTTAGTACAAGGCAAACTGATGTTATTATTTTCTCTGAAAGCCACTTTGGTAAAGATACATAATAGACATTATATATAATGTATGCAAAAACTCAGAAAACCAGGAAGTTCTCTGACAGCAACACCTTATATCTTGATGCTAAAGAAAATATTCTTGTGAGATGAACAGTGCCTTTCCTAGAAATTGCTCCTCCAGTTCCCTAAGTTTAACTGACAGGCATAGCTTTTCATTCTATCTCATATAGTGACTGATTGCTTGGGGCATCATATTTCTTTAAAAGTCATGCCTTTACTGCGTTTTGGTAATTGCATTCTGTGTGTGCAATGATCTGAATGCAATTTGAGGGAAAAGAGTATAGCATTACCTACATGTCAGGGTGAGGTGTCAGACCTCTGCCCCACTTCCTGATATTTGATGATGCTAATGATGTTGATTCAGTAATAAGTTAGCTACATTGTTAATTTGTATTCTTCTGGTTTACAATTTCTTCTATTGTGAAATGAAAAATAAACCTATTCAAATCTTTCATTTATGGTTAATTAAGTGATTGAAAGGGTCAGTCCATGATTTACCAAATAAATTTCTAAACTGCTGCAACATTTCTTGCAAAACATCCAGAAGTCAATAAATGAATTAAAGGAGAAGAATTTAATGCTGAACAGAGTGTGCATTGAAATATAACAATTCAGGGGAAATGTATACATGAGGAGCAAACTGGCAGTTTACTAGATCCCAGGGTTAAAAGTCCAAAGGAAAGAGTAGCAGCAGCAGGACAAAAAGGCCATATCAACAGGAGTATAGATTCAATTAATTTATTGACATAATTAGCATTTAGTTATTAATAACATTACAGAAGCAGTTGGCAAGTGAATGTACATATACACCAACTGAATGAATTCAAAAGAACCCTGTACTTACCATAATTAAATTATTAGTTCTGAGAAAGCCACCTGGACTGTGGAGGCCATTGCAGCAAGCCAAAAGTCATGCATCCAATTTATTTGCTCACTGAAATAAAATGTCTGGAATTTTATCTTATCAAGCTGAATCTATAGAGCAGATATTATGGCTATCAGGATTGCATGACCCACTTGTAATTTCAGCATTTGTGAAACATGGAGCAGATTGCCTCATGGTTTATAAAAAATAAAGAGAAATGTACAAATAAATTTTGTAAACAAAACAAGTCTCTGGGCTAAACAAATTCTCCACTTATGTATCTTGGCCCCCTGGATAAATGTGTAAAGATAAGAGCTAAAGAATTAAATTTCAGATTGTCTAAAGATTATACAGAGTTAAATACAAAGTACAGAGAATAATCCCAACTCTGGTTAAAATTATAGATTTTTAAAAATACCTCCCCCCCTCTTTCCTTTAATTATGTTTTTAATGCTATTTGCTTTAATCCTGCACTGGTTTTGTTCACCCGGTGAGAAGAATACAGAGGTTTCTTTAATCAGTGAGATAGATTTTCCTTCTAACATAGCTGTTTTATATTGGACTTGCTAAAGTCAATGAAACTTGTAAGCAAACACACCCCAAAATTAAGAAAAACGTGTTCTTTAAACAAAAATTCAGACTTAAGAAATTTTAACCCTGCAGAGGGAAGTACATCTTGGAATGTTTTGAAAGATATGAATTTGCATATAACTGGGTAACACTGAGTGCTATTGGGGGTCTTGATATGAGCAGGGAATTTTCTATTTTTAATTTTTTAAAAATACTTTTATTTGGTCACATTGAGTCTTGGTTGCGGCATGCAGGATCTAGTTCCCTAATCTGGAATCAAGCCCAGATCCCCTGCATTAGGAGCTCAGAATCTTAGCCACTGGACCACCACGGAAGTCCTGAGCAGGGGATTTTCAAGTTATGGCTGTTTTTGTCTGGAAATCCAACCTAGGTGTTTGGACTGCGTTTAGTTTTAGCAGCATATCTATAGGATCGGGACTTCCTTGGTGGCTCAGTGGTAAAGAATCCACCTGTGAATGCAGGAGACCTGAGTCAGTGGGTTTGATTCCTGGGTTGGGAACATCCCCTAGAGAAGGAAATGGCACCCCACTCCAGTTCTTGCCTGGGAAATCCCACGGACGGAGAAGCCTGGTGGGCCGCAGTCCATGGAGTCGCTAAGAGTCGGACACAACTGAGCGACTTCCCTTTCACTTTTCACTTTCATGCATTGGAGAAGGAAATGGCAACCCACTCCAGTGTTCTTGCCTGGAGAGTCCCAGGGACAGGAGAGCCTCATGGGCTGCCATCTATGGGGTCACACAGAGTCAGACACGACTGAAGTGACTTAGCAGCAGCAGCCATGGAATGAGTGGGGACCCTCAGGACGGTGAAACCTCTCCTGCCACACAATGTCCTTCCACTAAAGAAAGCTGAGCACTGAAGAATTTTGAACTGTGGTGTTGGAGGAAGACTCTTGAAAATCCCTTGGACTGCAAGGAGATCCAACCAGTCCATCCTAAAGGAAATCAGTACTGAATATTCATTGGAAGGACTGATGTTGAAGCTGAAACTCCAATACTTTGGTCACCTGATGCGAAGAACCAATTCATTGGAAAAGACCCTGATACTGGGAAAGATTGAAGGCGGGAGGAGAAGGGACAACAGAGGATGAGATGGTTGGATGGCATCACCGACTCAATGGACATAAGTTTGAGTGAACTCCGGGAGTTGGTGATGGACAGGGAGGCCTGGTGTGCTGCAGTCCATGGGGTCACAAAGAGTTGGACACGGCTGAACAACTGAACTGAACTGAACTGAACTGACAGCTTCAGCTCTGTCTGGCCCAGTGTCTCACTCTCTGGAATCTGTATTTACATAATCTGTCAGCCTGAAGTCACCAGTGCATTCCTTATGGCCTCACTAGTATTTGCCTCTGTCCAACCCCATCCTGTAAACTCCATGTTGCTTGAGATCTGTGAACAGTAGTAGAAAGCTCAGGAACCAGTATGCCACCTTGGGTCTTCAAGAGAAAAGTTCTGTAGGCCCTCTTCTCAAGGGTCCAGTGGATGGGAGAAAGTGATGCCTGTCTTCACTGGGGCATAAAACCCTATGAAGATCCCAGGTCCTCATTAAGTACCCAGGTCATCTGAGCCCTATACCAATGCCAGTCTGAATTTTGGGGAGCAATAAGGTACAACTGGGTCTTCAAAGCTGAGCATCAGTGAGAAACACCTGCCTCTCTTTCATTCAGTTGAAGGTACTTGGGTCACAGTTGCTGGGCAACCTTGCAATAAACATCCTATTCTATACACATAACTCTTGCTGGACCTATAAGGAAATCTCTGTTTTATTTAAAAAAAAAAAATCTGTATGCATCTCTAGTGTAGGAAATTCATGTGGGATTTTCATTCATTTATTGATGTTTTTATTGAGATATAATTCTCCTGCATCGAAGTACAGATATTCTAAGTGTGCAAGTTACTCGGTTTTAACAGGTGCATACACCTGTGTAGCTCACACCCCCTATCAATATATTGGACATTTAAGTTATCTTGTGTAAGAGATTGAACATTTAAATTCCTTGCCCAGACAGTCCTCAACCCCTTCCTATGGAAGGCAACCTGTGATTACTTTCACCTTAGTGTATCCTGTTCTAGAACTTCATATAAATAAAATCATACATGGCTTCTTTCATTCACTACAGCATCATAATTTTTTCTTTTGAGATTATCGTGTGTTGTTGCATGTATCAGTGGTCTGTCCCCTCTCATGGCTGAGTGGTATTTCATTGTATGTCTATACCACAGTTTGTAGACAAATGGATTATTGCCAGGTCTTAGCTAGTATGAATCAAGCTGCTATAAGCATTGTTGTGCAAAGCTTTTGTGGACCTACCTTTTCATTTCTATGAGTGCAATTGCCAAGTCTTTTACAGCAGTTGTTTGTGAAAGATGAATAGGTGTTGTGAAGATTATAGAGGTGGAAAGAGTAAGGTAAGGAAAGGATGATGATTTGAGTCATGTACACAGTGGCATCATCATAAGTGCATGACAAAAGTAGGACGAGTCAGAGAGTAGGAGGCAGAACTGCCTGGAGGTGACTGAATGCCCCTCTTGGGTCTGTTTACTTGAATAAATTCTTATTTTTGCTACTTATTTCATTAATGACCGTCAATCCCACAGGCATTCTAATGGCCCTGGCAAGACCACTGTGATTATCTTCATTATACAATCCCATGGAAACAATCATGCTCAGAATGGTGCCTGGTCTTGACAGGCTCCTACTGATGTAATTATGGCTCACTCTGGGACACACCCCTGAATAGCTTGGGATTTCTCTTACTTCTGGTAGGCCAATGACGTGAGATGGTGGCCCTGCGTGACTGCTCCTATCCCCAGGAAGATGTGGCCTTACCATTATTTGCCAGCGTGGCATGTCTTGATCTCTTAAAGGCTGCTGCAAGGAAGAGCACTGTCCCATGGATTGAATACATGTTTATGGTGGGAATAAACAAGTGCAGCTCTCAAACTTGCTGGAGCACTGGGCAGCCTGTACATACTGCAGAGAGCATTGGAGATGGAACAGGGCGATGAAATTGCATTTTGGTGATGAGACATCTATGCTTGTTTTAAAGACTTTGGGCACACATTCTCAGGTGGTGTTCCAGAAAGCTAAACTAGTTTCTAATCCCCTGGGCAGCAAAAAAGAGATGCTCTTTTCATCCAAACCTCGCAAACACTGAGTAATGTTTACTGCTCACCTCCTACAGAGATTACTCAAACTCTCACTTGGTGTTTTTTTTCAGTGGGTCTGTTTGCTTTGTTTTTCTTTTAGTGGGTAACTGGATGTAATTTTTCATTATCTTTCTTTCCCTGTGAGAGAGGATCACTACACTCTCTGGGGTGTCTAGGATACTTTATTGATTTCAGATTCATCTCAAAAGTCATTTAATGTCATATCTTACTTCTCGGCCATTCATGATTCTGCTCTGAACTTCATATTTTACAGAAGCTCAGCCTTGGGTGGCTGTTGGTTGGAGCTAAAGGTTCTGAAGAGTCCCTTCAGTATTCAAATCTCAGTTCTCAAAGAACAAGTTCTTAGTATTATTCTATTGACTAACCCTCTGCTCTTTAGGGAAATACTCCTGATGTCACAGAAACATGTAACAAAATTGGAGAGAGGATTAGCTTTCCTCCCCAAAGCTGGAAGAAAGAGAACTGAATTCAGTGTTCAAAATTAGAAGCTTAGGATGCACAAAAAACATCCTGGTCGGTAGTTAGAGCCTGTATGCACTTTCCCATAGCTGCTGTGACAAAGTACCATTAACTGAATGACTTAAAACCATAGGCATTTACTGTCTCACAATTCTGGAGACTCACAGTCTGAAATCAAGGTGTCCACAGGCCATGCACCCTCTGAAACCTATAAGCAAATCATTTTGTGCTTCTTGCTAGTTTCTGGTCATTTGCCAATAATCCCTGGTATTCTTCAGCTTGTAGCTGCCTAACTTCAATCTCTGTCTCTACGATTACATGCCCTTTTCCTTGTGTTTCCAAGTTTTCACATGGCCGTCTTCTTATGTGGACACCAGTCATACTGGATTTAGTCCCAGTATGCCCTTATCTGAACTAAACACCTGCAATGACCCTGTTCTCAGAGAAAGTGACATTTTGAGGTGCTGGGGCTTAGGATTTGAACCTATCTTTTTCTTTTTTTTTTTTTATTTTGAAGGATACTGTTTAACCCACAGCATCGATACATTATGATGCAAACCACATTCAAGAATGGGAACTTTCTTAGACAGTCTTTACAAACAAGAATGCTAATATGGATAAGGAGAGTTCCTGAGAAGAAAATGAAATCTTCTATGTGGAAATGGCAACCCACTCCACTATTCTTGCCTGGAGAATCCCAGGGAGAACGGAGCCTGGCGGCCTACAGTCCAAGGGGTCACAAAGAGTCAGGACACAGCTCAGTGACTGAGCACATGTTTTGGGAGACTGACTCTGTAGCTCCATAGAAATTGCGGACCTGAAATTAATTCCTGACTATCAACCATGAATCTGTTATCTTTTTTTTTGCTCTAAACACTAGATTCTAATTATGTCCCTTTGATGTTTGCACCACTAAAATATCTTCAAACTAAGTTCATTTCCATTTGTCACACTTTCAACATTGTTAACACAAGCTGAACAAAATTCCATTCTTTTCGGTCTTTTTGGTAAGTCAGATCGTACAGTAGCTTAATAATTTTAAGTTGCTCTTTTCTTCAGGCTTCTCAGCTGACAGCTTTCCTAGCACTAAAAATCTCGCCTTGTACCTCACTGAGTGGGAACAAAGATGTGGCCACCTATGTGGTTTGTGAAGGAACTTCTGACACGTTTAATTTCATCTGGAAGCCGAGTATCCGTGTCAGCAACTTGGTTCAGAATGGCTCCAGGGAAACCTGACTTTTATCTTTTTAACTTTCCTTGTATTGCTCGCTTTGTTTTTCCATTTCTTTCACAAAACACAACATGGAAAGAAGCCCACAGTTTTTGCACCTTTTATATAAGCTTTTTGGTGATTAAAACCCTAGGGTGTTGAGTTAGTGGAAATGTTAAAAATGTGTACCTAGAGTACAGTAAGAGCTTTCTCTCAGTGCATTTTTCAAAAGAGTTGTGAGTAATGCTGGACTGAACACTCTGGGAAGCCAGGGTCCTCTGATTATAGCCCATGCGGTGACATTGTAAGTTTTCCCAAACTTTGCTGCATTAATGCCTCCATAGCATTTCTGAGTAAGAGAACAAGAAAGCTCAGCTCTCCTTACAGGCCTCAGGAGTATTGGAAATACAGAAAACAGTAACTATTAAAATATAGGTATATATTAAGCATCTCTTTTTATTATAATGCTTTGACATCTTTGGGTCTCCCTGACACTGGAAGGAACTTGCCTCCCAAAGTTAGCTAATTCCCAGAGAAAGCAGATTACTCTCCCACCAGGATATGTGCCTTTCGTAAGCAAACCAAGCAATCTAGAGTCCTTGTCTCCTCTATCCTTCTCTCACCCTGGAAGCAAGTGTCCCTGGCCCTTATCATCCCAAGACCAGGTATTTGATAAGTAGGGGCAGCCCTGCCGGTGGGGGATGGAACCTATCGATATTATTTAAACTGAACAATCCTAAACTCCTCTGGGCTAGCCAGGTGGTGCAGTGGTAGAGAACCTGGCTGCAGAGCAGGAGCCACAGGTTCCATCCCTGGGTCGAGAAGATCCCCTGGAGAAGGAAATGGCAATGCACTCCAGTATCCTCGCCTGGGAAATCTCATGGAGAGAGGAGCCTGGTGGGCTACATTCCATGGGGTCACAAAGAGTCAGCCACAACCTAGCGATTAAACTATCACCACCAAACTCCTGTAAACTGCTTACCCTGCCTTGACCTTTCCTTTCAGCTGAAAACCACAGTAAAGGCTCTTGTCCCCCTTTTCCCCCCTGCCTCCTGACTAAACTTGGTTGGTACTTCCTTGTATGATCCTGCCTGGTGTGCTGCACCTCCTGTTCTAGGGATCTCTGAGCATAACATCTCCCTTCCATGAAGTGCCTGTGTGTGTTTCTATATCTGATTAGAACAATTCTCAAGTACATTTTCAAATAAAAGATATTAAGAGTCCCTCAGAAATTGCTCAGATCGCTTTGGGGTATCTTTCACTGCTTATAGCCAACTCCATGACTGGGTCAAGGATGATTTTGACCAGCCTTCTTCAAAAGAAGAAAGAATGGCTTCCATATCTTTTGGAAGACATGGCTATTGTAAACAATGCTGTAGTGACCAAAGGGGTGCATGGATCTTTTTGAATTAGTGTTCTCTTTTCCTTCGAATATATACCCAGGAGTGGAATTGCTGCATCACATGGGAGTTCTGTTTTTTGTTTTTTTAATTTTTAAAATTATTTTTAAATTTTTAATTATTTTAAAATATTTTACTCAGCCATTAAAAAAAAAGTCTTATCATTTGTGACAACATAGATGGAGCCTAGAGGATATTATGCCAAGTGAAACAAGGCAAATGGAGAAAGACAAATACTGTATGTTATCTTTTATATGTTTAATCTAAAATTCAAAACAAATGAACCGACATAACAAAATAGGAATAGAGTCATAGACACAGAAAACAAACAGATGGTTGACCAAGGGGAGGAGGGAGGGGGAGGAGAGAAATAGGTGAGGGCAGTTAAGAGGTACAAAAATTCCAGTTGCAAAAGGAACAAGTCACAAGAATGACATGTACAGTGTGGGGAATATAGTCACTAGTTATGGAATGTCTCTCTATATGGTGGCATATCATAACTAGACTTATCATGATGACCATTTTGTAAAGAATAGAAATATAAAATCACTATCTTATGTATGAGGAACTTAAAGTTGCAGGCCAATTACAGTTCAAAACCAAACAAACCGATAGAAAAATGATCAGATTTGTGGTTACCAGAGGCAGTGGGTCGGGATCAGGGGAAATCGGGGAAGGAGTTAAATGGTACAAACTTCAGTTATAAGATAAATAAGAACTAGGAAACAACATGATGAATAGAGTTAACACTGCTGCATGTTGTATATGAAACTTGTTAAGAGAGTAAATATCAAGTGTTCTCATCACATGGAAAAAGCTTTTTTTCTCTAATTTTGTATCTATATGAGATGATGAACTTATTGTGGTCATCATTTCCTGATGTATATAAGTCAAATTATTACAACCTTGCACTTATATAGCGCTGTATGTCAATTATCTTTCAATCAAACCACAAGAAAAATAAAGAAGTAAAAGACTGACTATGTATTCTGAGCCTTGTGCCTGCAGCAGGAAATCACTGAATCTTATTTTGGGGCTATTCTACAGTGTGTAGTGTGGCACAGAGCAAGGCCATTCTGAAATGGAGAGTCTGGGTTCATTTCTCTGGCTGCTGTAGACTTCTTTTGACAGCATTTCCTCCTATTAAAAAAAAATATTGGAGTATAGTTCCTTTAATGTGGTGTTACTTTCCACTGTATAGCAAATCAGCTATATGTATGCATATATCCCCCCTTTTTGGGATTTCCTTCCCATTCAGGTCGCTAGAGAGTACTGAGTAGAGTCCCCTGTGCCTTACAGGTTCTCATTATCTATTTACTGGAATATTACTCAGCCATAGAAAAGAACAAAACTGCCATTTGCAGAGAGGTGGATGAACATAGAGACTGTTACACAGAGTGAAATAAGTCATAGAAAAACAAATATTGCTTATATGTGGAATCTATAAAATCGGTACAGATGAACCTAATTGCAAAGCAGAAATAGACAGATGTAGGGAACACATGTATGGACACAAAGGATTAGACGGGGGTTGGGAGGAGTCAGGAGATTGGGCTTGACATACATTCCCTTCTGTTTTGCTCTCCCTTTAAACTGTCCACTGGGGGCTGAGACTAGGGTGAAGCCTGCTGGGTACCTGGGGCACACATTTTAAGGAGGTTCTCACTGTCAGGATGAGTCAAGGCAGGGCGACTACCTCTTTAAATATTGCACCCTGGCTGCCTTGTTTGCCTCCTCCTGTTCCCCTCCCTGACTCTCACTCCTAGAAGAGTCTTACGTGTTTAAAGTCTAGGCTTTGATTTGCTATGTGCTTTTATACTTATATAAATCATCATGTCTAATGTTATCAGAATTATTTAGAAATCATATTAAAACTGGGCATGATTCTTACCCTTTAAGACACATTAGGCTAAAATTAATAGATACTGGATATATTGCTCATCCAAATATAGTCAGTGGGGTTACATCTTTAATATGGATTTTGTGATCATGGCAGTCAAAACTAGAAAGATGTGTCTTGGCGTCTGTCTTTGTGGAAGACACTTTCTGAGTAATAAAATCATACATGGGAAAAGAGAGAGAGAGTCACCCTTTCTTTATGTTACTAAGCATATGATTCATCCCCCTGTTATATGTGGCTTTTCGTGGTACTTAAACTGTGTACGTGATGTCTCTCTTACTTGATAGGCTGCTCAAGGGCAGAAGACTTTCTCTACTTCCTCTGTTTCTCCAGTATCTAGGACATACCAGGAGAAGGCAATGGCACCCCACTCCAGTGTTCTTGCCTGGAGAATCCCAGGGATGGTGGGAGCCTGGTGGGCTGCCGTCTATGGGGTTGCACAGAGTCGGACACGACTGAAGCGACTTAGCAGCAGCAGCAGCGGCAGGACATACCAGAACTGAAAAAAAAGAAAAAAAAATGTGGGGAAAATTCTTTATTGAATGAAGTTATTTTTAAAGCATTTTAGAAGAATATATTTGCCCTCTAAGTATACAACTCTGTGAAACTGTGGAGACCATGCACTCTTCTCTATTTCTCTATACAGGGCCACTACTTACAGGTCCACGGTGTAAGACTCATTTTCCCACTAAAATCCTTGAAGACAAATACATATATTTCCTACTTTGAGTTTATCTTTCCAATAATCTAACAAAGAAGTGTGAATTTATTGATTTTTACCTTACCTCGGTGAGGAAAATAAGAACAATCTGCAAAGCTGTTTTGTGAATATTTAATTCAAAATTATTATGCATTCCATATCTCATGGTGGATATCAACTGTACACATTGGGTACCTCCCAATTTCCATTGTTACACTAAATTTCAAGCTTTAGGAGTGGTTGATGTGCCATTATGCATATCTTTTGTGTTGTATTTTTCAATTGAGTAGAAAAAAATATATGTTAGGGTAAATGACACCTTCCTAGGATTTCAGTGTGATATTTGAACAAAAGGTATGATATTCACCAGCTGCAGTGGAGCGTGTGTCTACTTATCTGTGTGAACCTATGAGGCTGATGACAGTGGTAATGAAGCAGTTTTTGCATGAGCGATTCTTCAGAGGTTCTTCTCAGAGCCATGGTAGGAGACTTGCTCTTGGAGATCAGAGTGCTTATGCTGAATAAAATTGCATCCTTTTAGCTTCCTTAACGATCTGAAGTCTGGCCTGAACACTTCTCCCTGTATCTATATTGGACTGGCTTCTGAATCTTATTCTTTCTTCATTATATGACCCACCCTTGCTTCACTCACCTGCCCATGTGCATTTGTATTAAATTTCTTTGACTCTGTCCAAATGATTACTTTTTAAAAGAAAATAGCACAGAGACATCTGTCTTTAACTACATAGACAATGTATTTATATTCATGACTTTCTTGCCTTTACGCCTCCTGGTGATTTTTGAAATGTGTCTGCATCTTTCGTTTACACCCATTTATCCATTTGATATATCTTTAGGGGTCCTGTCAACTCCTTTCTTCAAAAGATGTTCCTTCCAGAATCAGAAACTCCTTATCCAGACATCCCAAACCGATTGTAATCTGCAGTCCTATGAGAGCATCTTCCCTTCTTCCCTCAGTGTTTCAGCCAGAACAGTGATTTCTGCACATCTCCAGCCACAAGCTCTTTGATGGATTTTTGACTTTTCCTAGGCACTTTACCTGACCACTTTTTCACCCCATGTAAATCCTCTGGACCTTTCCTGCTTTTCTCTGAGCGTAGGACCCATTACTTTGTACAGAAGTGCTTCTGTGTTTCCTCCAATGCTCTGAGATGCCAAGTGTTTCCTGCTTCGAGGGCTGAGTCTTACATTTATTTTCCCAGGAGTAGGCAACAAAATGCCAAGGCATAGGAGTATGTGTTTGTTGAACTGAAAAGCATTGCTTTATATAATTGTGTTGAGTTTACCCTGAACCAAATACAGTGCTTTGGCCCCAGTCACAGTTTGTGGACTGGATTTGGCCGGCATTTCGCCCACCTGCTTCACATAAAAGGCAGTACATTGTACACGTTAAAAGGATAAACTCTGGTGTTGTGCTGCCCAAGGACATATTGGGGCTCTGCCACTCCCTAGCTGAGGGCCTTTGGATAGGTTACTGAACCTCTCTGAACTTCAGTTTCCTGACCAGAATGTGAAGAACAATAGAGTATATCCACTATCATTCCTTATTTTATTTCCTTAGTATTTAAACTAAAATAAAAATACTAATTACACAATCTGTTACACTCACACAGTTTCTCCTTTGCATAGACATCACCATTTCTCAATCTGAGGATTCAATCTATGTTTTTCAGGATGTAAGTCAATTTATTTCTGGATTCAGAATATCATGACTCCATTTTTTTTTTTTTTCACACATTCTTTCCTTTATAGACTTCATAAGCAGGCAGGGTCCTCCATTTTTCCTCCAGGCCTTTTCACCTATCTCTTTTACATGCGTTTCAGAATCTCCTCTTTTTGGAAGCCAGGATCATTCTGAATAAGACGATCCTATTAGAATGGATGAATCTTAGGACCCATGCTGGGATCAACTAAAATATAAAAGAAAAACACAGAGATCACAAGGTTTAACCTGGATGAGAAGCCAGTGGTGCAGCTCTAGGCAGAAGGACAAAGCAAGGAGGAGAAATTTTCAGGGCAGTATCCCTCAAGCCATTCTCCATAGTTACGAGTAACTTCTGTCTACTTTCATTTCCTTCTGGCAGATTTTTGAAACTCTCATTTTGTTAGCTTTCACTATCTCCGATATATTTCTCATGATTTGCAAAGAAGAAAGACAAGCCTTCCTAATTTGGATCTTGGGCAAATTTACTTAAACACTTTCTACCGTAATTTTCTAATCTGTAAAATGAGGATGAAAGTCAGAGTACCTCCTTTATAGGATACGAGAATTACATTAGTTAAAGCACATAAAGCATTTAAAATAGTACCTGAGATGTAACAAGTATCACTTTGCTATCATCATCACTCGAGCTCACATGTCTAGCCAAGCAAGGTACAAAGTGAATGGGAAGATCTATTTTTTACTCTTCAAAATTTAGCTTTGACCCTGACTACCTTTCCCTGGAATCAAGTCAGATCGTCCCAAGCAGCTGTCCTGAAGTCTGTCTTTCATTTAATTACATGTCTTTTTGATTCCCCTCAATTGATTTCTTGACTCCCATTTGTGGACCTCTTGCCCTTGGCTCACAGCACCTTCCATTCAAATATCAGCTAATTAAGCCCAGATATTCCTGAGCCTCACCTTACCTCTCAGCCTAGATCATCCTGCGATGAGGAAGGAGGGTTGATGCAAATTGCAACTGACAATGTGTACCGAAGTGGACATTTATCGATTCCTACTAACTATGCACACTCATTCAGATAATTACCATTCATGGTTGACACACCCTGGTGACCTCATCTCACAGGTGACATGATGAGGGGAGGGCTTCAGCTGATGGGAAGCTATTCCTCTGAAATATTCTACCGTCTTTGTCCTTCCGTGTTAATTATGTTAGTCTCATGACAACAGCCATTCATTCTCCCAAGTAAAGAGTATGTATGGCTCAAAGCACACCTTTAAACATTTAATCTGGGTCAAGCCTAGTTGCCTTTAGTGGGACAGTATTCAGTGTATGCATCCTTGCCCGGAGGATGTACAAGGATTGTGGGAGCAGAGACTGGATGCAGGAAAGGTGTGGGCATGCTTTGTAGGCTGGAGAAATTTGTCCAAATGCAATCCGCTAGCAGTATCCAGGAGGGATGTCAGAGTTGACAATGAGCTAGTACAAAGTGACCAGAAGAGGGGGGCAGATTGAGAACCAGCCAGGATTCCCTTAGGTTCTAGAACCTGCTAAGTGTT
Organism: Budorcas taxicolor; assembly: GCF_023091745.1. NCBI lineage: Eukaryota > Metazoa > Chordata > Mammalia > Artiodactyla > Bovidae > Budorcas > Budorcas taxicolor. The sequence continues at coordinate 135,733,927 of NC_068920.1, forward strand.
TTGATAGCCTCACTCAGGATGGGAAGAAAGTTGGCCAGGACGTGGGGCTGTTTCCTTCTCTTCTCTTGGTCTTACCCACGGGTCTTCGAGTAATAATGCAAATGACCACCAAACACAGTATTAGATTCTTTGATAAAAATGAGTAAACATTTTTCTAAATTTTTGATAAGTTGAATCACTGCTTTGCCCATCTGATGAACTTATATATACTCTCTTGCTCACAAAACACACACACATGATAGAATATACTGGAGTTCAGTTCTATGGTAGACTATGGCCAGGCCTTTTACAGGAATTGCCTTATATTAGGACCACTTTAAGCCCGTAGTCAGAGCATCTTTGTGTACCTTAGAAAAAGAGTGGACCCAACCTGAACCAGGGTAAGCCTGGCTTGTGGAGAAGAGCACAGACTGGACACCAGCCTATTCAGCCATCATCTGGATGCACTAGGGAGGGCCTAGCCCACACAGCCATTGTGGATGCCTTGATTATCAGGTACAATGCAAGCTCACTCCTTCCCAGCCCAGTGGAATAAGAATCAGCCAATTAGCTGCTCTTGGTTCCACATTGGATGGATTGCTCCAGGTGGAGCTTGTCTATCTTTATGGGTTGGAAAGTATATTGAATTTGGAAAAAAAAAAAATTGGCAGAATCTGAATAATTATTTCTGCCCATTTTCCTCAAACCTAGATCAGTTCTTTGTTCTCCTTTAGCTCTGGGAATCATCGTCAGTCTCTCTGAAACAGTTTTTCTCTGTCCTGTCTTGCTTTGCACTGTTACCTCCCAGACTAATAGCTCCTTCTATGCTGAAGGGTGCCTAGGCCCAAGCTCTAATCTAGCTCTACCTCTAAAACACAATTAATTTGCAGGATAAATGCTTTGCCATCTCTGAACTTTCCTGTTCTTATTTTTAAAATGGGATAGTGTAAAGATCCAAAGAGATTTAGTGTGAAAATACTGCGGCAACTAAAAGAACAATGCAAACAAATACTGAACCAAAAAGAGTTAATTTAGCCTAAAGTTAAAATAGAACAATTTACTCACTCACTTTTATCTCATTCCTCCATACAGTTTGGACATCTATTAAGTACTGAAGAAATATATCATTTTCAACTGTCTGAATCCATATGCAGTTGATTTCAAAGTTTAATTGTATTTGAATGAGGAATCAATACGTATAACTGCACCAACATTACTGCGCTGAAAATCTGTGCATGTTTCCGATGCTTTCATAATATATTTCAATTTTTCCATTACTTTTCCGTTATTATCCCATATTTTTGAAAGGATTCTGTGAATACTGCAAAGTATCACAAATCCCAAATGAATGGTAACGACTATTGGTGTCGATTTCAAGCTGAATTTGTTACAATGTTCTTCAGCTCTTCCTGGTTCTAGTCTGGCTCTATAACAGAGATACCAACAATTTTTCCTGAAACATCTGTTTCATCATGTTCCTTCCTGGATAAAAGGGCATTCCTCTTCCCCAGCTTGTATTATTACGAATGACAGCCAGAGCTCTTCATGGTTTGGCTACAGCCTTTCTTGTCTCTTTCTGTTTTAAAATATACCTTTTTCCAGCCAGGCTGAGCATCTAAAAATCCCACACAGGAGGAGATTGTTTTCTTTTTTTTTTTTTAATTGGAGGATAATTGCTTTACAATATTGTGTTGGTTTCTGCCGTACAATGAGTGAAAGTGAAAGTCACTCAGTGGAGTCTGACTCTTTGCAAGCAGATTCTTTACCAGTTGAGCCACCAGGGTAGCCCAAGACTACCACTGGGTAGCCCATCCCTTCTCCAGTGGATCTTCACAACCTAGGAATTGAACTGGTGTCTCCTTAATTGCAGGCAGATTCTTTACCAGCTGAGCTACCAGGGAAGCCCTAATGACAATGAGATTCAGCCATAACTCAATATCTCTCCTCTCTCTTAAGCCTTGCTCCTGTGCCACCACCCCACCCATCCAGGTCATCACAGAGCACCAGGCTGGGCTCCCTGTGTTACACAGCAACTTCCCACTAGCTGGCTGTTTTACACATGGTACTGGAGGTGTGCCAGTGTTACTTTCTCAATTCTCCTTACCGTTTCCTCCCCTCACAAGTCTGTCCTCTACGTCTGTGTCTCCAGTGCTTCCCTGCAAATAGGTTCATCAGTACTAATTTCCTAGATTCCATATATATGCATTAATATATGACATTTGTTTTTCTAACCTACTTCACTCTGTATAACAGGCTCTAGGTTCATCTATTAATACCTCACTACAACTGACTCAAATTCATTCTTTTTTTATGACAGTAATGTTTTGTTGTATCTATGTGCCACATCTTATTTACCCATTCATCTGTCAGTGGACATCTAGGTTGCTTCCATGTCCTGGCTGTTGCAGATAGTGCTGCAACGAACATTAGAGTGCATGTGTCTTTTTGAATTGTGGTTTTTCTCAGGGTATATGCCCAATGGTGAGATTTCTGGGTCATATGGTATTTTTATTGCTAGTTTTTTAAGGAAGGGGATTATTTTCAGTGGAGTCTTGGATCATTCTGACTTTTTTGCCGAGAATGCCTATATTTCATTTTTTTCTACAACCAGTCTGATCCACTGCATACAGTCCAACTCAACCCCAAACTCCTCAAGACTAAAGACCTTTGAGGTTGCTCAAGTTGTAGTGACCTCTGTCCTTGGTAAAACTTGATCTTTGGAACACACTGCCTAAGAAACCTTTTGATTTCTGGGATGACACTGCCTTTAAGATAATGGTGTCTTCAATGCCAAGGTCAGGTCCAGATGGATCCTCAGGCCATGCTGGAGCCTCCTTCCTTCACCCTGAGTCCACTTCTCCATTCCCTAACTAGTGTAACACCACGTGATTAGAATCCAGCCCACCAATAAAATGATAATCTATCAGCTGCTAGTTGTAAGAGATTCCAGAGCAAAAAGAAAACACTGTGCAGATATGATAGCCAAGGTCAAGGTGGCAATGGGGGAACAAGACATGTAACCAAGCATTAAGAAAAGAATGGTAGCAAAACTGCAGGAAACTGCAATTGCTGTCACACTAAATTGGTCTGCTGGAAAAAAAGAAATTCAAGTGCATGCATTTAAAGACTGGTATAGTCACTTTAAGTTATCTAGTAAGCAAATGAATTATAATCTGGGGGGAAATTTTGACTACTATCAGAACATATGATCTAGTCTGATAAGATCCTTAATATTTAGAAGTTGTATCAATGTGAACCTGCTTAGTGCCTACTAATGCCAGTTTTGAGACAAGGCAAATGTTTAGATCCTCTTTTGTTGGGCAGTTGATGTGAATGCCTAGCCAGCACCATTTCCCCCAGTAAAAAAAATCCATATTTTCTTTGCTGAGCTGTTTATCCTCACTCTCTGATCATGCTATTGAGGGAGATGACTTAACCTCTGATTTCAGGGGTGAACTTGTGACCCAACTTAGCCAATCAGTGTCTTCCAATTCCTCTGAGCACAGTGATTGGTTGAGTGAAGGCAGGTCATCCTGAACATTGGGCCAAGGGGGCTCAGCATCAAGAAATGTATTTGAACTTTGAAGAGATACACTGGTCTTTTATCATCAGTTAGGTTGCTACCAGTGAAATAGAACCAGTAGGGTGGATAGACAGATAGCTATAGATGGCTTTCAATAAACTGGCCGACATAGTTGTGGGGGGTGACAAGTCCAAAATCTCTAGGACAGGTGGGAGGCTGGAAACTCAAACATGAGCTACTGCCGCAGTACAGAGTTAGAATTTCTTCTGACTTGAGAACATCTTAATTTTGCTCTTGGGGTCCTTCAACTGCTTGGAAGAGTCCTACTCACATTATTGAGGATTATGTCCTTGAAACTGTCCCTTTAAAATAAATTGACTATAGATATTAACTGTATCTTTCCTTGGACTTTCTTATTAGATATCAACTGTCTAGTCAAGGCTATGGTTTTTCCAGTGGTCATATATGAATGTGAGAGTTGGACTGTGAAGAAAGCTGAGTGCCAAAGAATTGATGCATTTGAAGTGTGGTGTTGGAGAAGACTCTTGAGAGTCCCTTGGACTGCAAGGAGATCCAACCAGTCCATCCTAAAGGAGACCAGTCCTAGGTGCTCTTTGGAAGGACTGATGCTGAGGCTGAAACTCCAGTACTTTGGCCACCTCATGCAAAGAGTTGACTCATTGGGAAAGACCCTGATGCTGGGAGGGATTAGGGGCAGGAGGAGAAGGGGACAACAGAGGATGAGATGGCTGGATGGCATCACCGACTTGATGGACATGAGTTTGAGTGAACTCTGGGAGTTGGTGATGGACAGGGAGGCCTGGTGTGCTGCGATTCATGGGGTCGCAAAGAGTCGGACATGACTCAGTGCCTGAACTGAACTGAACTGATGTGGGCATCTTCCAAACTTCTGAAAAGAAAAGAGAATGTAGGAGCCTTTTTATATAACAAGTTAGTGCCAAGATTCATTATGATTTCAAACCCTTTGTAGCCAGATTCTTTAAAATCTGTTTAAAAAAAAATTATCTGCCTGGAGCTTCCAGTGACTCTTCTGTGTAGAATTTTCTGTGACTAACAGGGATTTCCTGTCATCTAAATATTCTAAGGGCTTCCCTGGTGGCTTGGTGGTAAAGAACCTGCCTTGCCTGTCAATGCAGGAGATGTACATTCAATCCCTGGGTTGGAAAGATTCCCTGGAGAAGGAAATGGCAACCTACTCCAGTATTTTTGTCTGGAAAACCCCATGGACAGAGGAGCCTGGTAGGCTACAGTCCATGGGTGTCAAAAGAGTTGGACAGGAAAGAGAAAGGGTTAGTTGCTCAATCATGTCCAGCTCTTTGAGACCTCAACAACAGATGTTCGAATACAGAGCACCCCCTAGCATTACCATAAAGTGTAGTAAATATTTTTTTGTGTGTGTGAGACTCCTGTCTGTATCAAGAATTTGTGTCACTCCATTCAGCATGTCAGCACCGTTCTTGTGGGCCATTCTCTCACAGAGCTATGAAAGGAATACTGAGCCCACAAATAGGAATGGTTTCTTTGCCAAGTGACCTTTCTGGGACTAGGATTCAACCATGGAGCCTGGAATGACCCTCTATCCTCTAACCCCGGAACACATCTGTGCAACTGGTTGACCCCATGTAGTGAGAGGTGGGTGGAAAGAAGATGGTAGAATGATCTGAAGGGGAGACCCAGAGACTGGGGCCCCTATGGGTCCGGGTCTGGACTCAGGGTACTCTATTCCAGCCTACTCTGGCTAACCCTAGGGAACAGAATGTGGCCAGAATCGAAATTAGAAAATTTCAAGAAAGGAGCTTCATGGCACCAGGTCCCCTGAGGCAAGGGCCCTGCTTGCCTAGGTCTGAGGAGAATACTGCTCTGATGTCTACCTCCCCCCGCCCCCCCCCCCCCCACCGCCCTTCTGTCCGTTCACATGATGGTCAGAGCCAGATTCTCAATTCTTTTTTTACTTTAATGCTACTCTCTCCGAGAATAGTAAATCTATTTCTGTAAATTGTATATTTTTAAAAACCACTCTTCATTCTCCAACACTACTCTCTCTCAACACACATGCCTGCGTGCACGCACACACACACACATACATACACACACTGAATAGCATTCTTGTTAGAATAACTAAATTCAGAGATGAATAGAGAGGATTAAGTATAGTGCTCATCCTATATTCTACTCTTACAGTAACTGATATAACATCAGTGAGATTTTACTGGCAAAATTGATTCAAATCAAACCAGAAAAATTCAGCTGCAAGAACAGAAAATGAGCTAAAAGATGGTAAGCAAAGAATAATAATATGTGGCGATGTCTTCAAATTACTCATATTTTAGGTTTTAAATAATTTGAAGTTGCAAAAATGTGTTTAACAAGGGTGAATTTTTTAAAATTGTAATGTCTTTATTAATGATCAGAGAGCAGCACTGAAAGCACGATAATGTCTTTTTCAGTGATTCAGTTGGAAGGCATTAAAAATATTTGGGAAGACATACAAATTATACAAACAGAGCTGTAGAGTTTATAAATATGAATGGAAGGGGAAAAAGATGTTTCAGAAATCTATGAAACAGTTGTGTCAATAGGAAAATATAATTGAAAGCAAAAGGGTCCTCAGATAGGATACAGGTCCTGGACATCCTCTTCTAGCTTAATGTCCCATAAGACTTGGGGTCAGTGACATGTGGTATTCCAAGTGAACTCTCAGAAGTATCAGTCAATTAATAAAACTGTACTATAATTGCTTTTCCTATTTTTATAGTGTGGCTGTTTACTAATCTTTGGAAAAATATTTTCTTTTCTCACTGGGTTAGGCATGTTTTAGAATCACCATGTTGTACAGCTTCCAGAGTTCCATCTACATAATCCTTTCAGCATCCATGTAAATGGCACCTCCTGGAGATGTGCAGTGGATGCCCTGCAAGATTTTAGATAAAATGCCCTGCCTTGGTTTTACATAAAATGTGCACTGTCATTTCAGGGTGCTCCCTAATGCCCAGTGATATTTGCATTACCCTACAGCATCTAGAATGTACAGTGTCCAATTGGATTATGTCAATCATTTTCTATGGATGATATAAATATTCAAATACTTTCAGACCATAATCTTAATGAGTGACATATTGACTGTCTTTCTGGAAGGACTGAACAATATAATATCAGTTCAGTTCAGTTGCTCAGTTGTGTCTGACTCTTTGCGACCTCATGAATTGCAGCACGTCAGGCTTCCCTGTCCATCATAAACTCCAGGAGTTCACTCAGACTCATGTTCATCGAGTCAGTGATGCCATCCAGCCATCTCATCCGCTGTCGTCCCCATCTCCTCCTGGCCCCAATCCCTCCCAGAATCAGAGTCTTTTCCAGTGAGTCAACTCTTTGCATAAGGTGGCCAAAGTATTGGAGTTTCAGCTTCAACATCAGTTCTTCCAGTGAACATCCAGGACTGATCTCCTTTAGAATGGACTGGTTGGATCTCCTTGCAGTCCAACAGACTCTCAAGAGTCTTCTCCAACACCACACTTCAAAAGCATCAATTCTTCGGTGCTCAGCTTTCTTCACAGTCCAACTCTCACATCCATACATGACCACTGGAAAAACCATAGCCTTGACTAGATGGACCTTTGTTGGCAAAGTAATGTCACTGCTTTTCAATATGCTGTCTATGTTGGTCATAACTTTCCTTCCAAGGAGTAAACATCTTTTAATTTCATGGCTGCAGTCACCATCTGCAGTGATTTTGGAGCCCCCAAAAATAAAGTCTGACACTGTTTCTACTGTTTCCCCATCTATTTCCCATGAGTGATGGGACCAGATGCCATGATCTTCGTTTTCTGAATGTTTAGCTTTAAGCCGACTTTTTCACTCTCCTCTTTTACTTTCATCAAGAGGCTTTTTAGTTCCTCTTCACTTTCTGCCATAAGGGTGGTGTCATCCGCATATCTGAGGTGATTGCTATTTCTCCCGGCAATCTTGACTCCAGCTTGTGCTTCTTCCAGCCCAGCATTTCTCCTGATGTACTCTGCATAGAAGTTAAATAAGCAGGGTGACAATATGCAGCCTTGACGTACTCCTTTTCCTATTTGGAATGATATATATATATACATACACATATGTAATATATATATATTATATCTATCTATCTATCTATCTATCTATCTCCTGTGTTAGTCTCTGCAGGTGTCATGGGCTTATAGAATTTTAAAACATGATTTCTGCTTATATATTTCATTAGGCTTCATATTCCTGTCAACTTCAAATCAACTCACACTGATTCCCAGCCAGAAGGGAGGAGGTCTCATTGTAATCTCTGCCAGGTTAGGGTCTCCCAAACCTATCTTCAGGGTTGGTACAAGGTCCCCTTGAGGGAGCTCTGGAATTTTCAAGTTTGGACAAAAGCCCTATTTTAAGCAAGTATAGACTATTTATCTTCCGCTATGAGTATACTTTTATTGAATGTTTACTTTAGTGATATTTTTAAACTAGATATTAAATAATCATTCTTATGAAACTTCTGTTTTCACATGTATTAATCAAAATTATTAACTAAATACATATTCTTTTCTTCTACATTATATTTCTCCTTTCTAATAGAGTCCTGAGGTTAGTTCATGGAAAATTAGATTAAAATATGCCTAGAACTTGGAGCTGTTTTTGGAGGATTCAGCTAATAACATGCACACATAAACAGGCTTGATCCATACTATTATTATGTTTAGAGGAGGCTAAGTGAATCAACAAAGACAGACCTGCATGAAGCTTGGAAAATTGATGTGAGAGCCTAGAATTATCCACATTCCCGTCTCATTACTCCAAGAGGGAGGCACCTGCATGCCTGTTTGGTTCCACAGGCAGCTCTGTAGAGTCCAGTGGAGGTGGATCCAGTGGAGATGGAGATGACTCAGAGGTCAATGCCATTGTCATCCAAATTAGCCACCATTTCTCTTGCCAGAAGTCTGAGCATTTTCTGACTTTCCTTGTTCCTATATATTAAAAGAATAGTTAGAAAATATACTGACAGGACAATGAGAACATTTGGACTTGCTTAAGAGTTTTCTTTCTCATTAATTAATGATACAGCATCAGTGTTCTTTATCAGTTGATTGTAATTTTAGTTAATTGACTCATGTCTTGAAGTTCAGTCATCATCTCTAGGTCCCTGGATAAGATGAGGTATCTAGGAGGCTCTGAAAGTATAAGTATGCCCCACACTTACTCCATGCGTCTACCCTGCCTGAATATTCAGGGATCTCTTTGTTGGCTTCGTCTACTACCATTATTACTACAGAAAGGGAAGTGTGTGTGTGTGTGTGTGTGTGTGTGTGTGTGTGTGTGTGTGTGTGTTATGTGTGTTGGAGGAGGTCATCAAGAAGACACAACTGCCAGTTGATCTGTGACCTAGACCCAAGCAATCAGAGGTTCCTCACCCTATTGCCTGTTCTTAGAATGTACATTCTGCCCACTGTTCTCAGACTAGGAGTTGTTTCAAGGAGGTGGCCTTGAGAAAGTAAGGTGCTGTTTAGACTCTTTGGACTAAAATATGACTAAAGCCAGTTCAGGCCTATTTATAAACTTTTAAGATTCTAGTGGGCAGGTATGGGAATTTACTCATCTTGCAGCTGCCAAAGACAAGCCTTGTATATAAGTATCCTTGAGTGTTAAGTCTGTCACCTACCAATCTGGAGTGTTCTGTCTCTTTCTTTGATCTCTCCCTGACTGTTCCTTTGGTCCCTGACAGTTGAGCTCTTCTAAAGGGATTAACTTGATGGCTTGGACAATGGGAAACTGAGTGATGGATAAATAATGAATAAGCCTTTGTGGGGTAGGATATGTGGAAGACATTTGAGTTCCTCTGCAACAGCTTGAGGCAGTCCTCACTGTTTTCACATCCTGGCTTATAAGGTTCTGATAACCCCTGACAATCAGGGAACTGATGCCCTAGTCTGGGTATAAACTCTAGAAACGTATCCTTTGGTAGATACAACAGATTGGGTACATGGGAAAAATAGCTACCATAGCTCTGGGTGGGGTAGTGCATAGCCAAAAATTCTGGTTGCCTTTGGAATGCAGCAATGGTTAATGCAGTAAGAGTGTGTCCTGTGTGTTCTAAAGAACGCCAAGGCTACTGCCTAAAGAACCTAGGACCATTCACTGGAATTCTCAGTAGCTGAGGGACTGACAAATTGATTATACTGACTCCCTCTGTCTAAGTGAGAGTTATAAATATGTCTTTGCTTATATGACCACTATTGCTGTGCAATCCAGGCTGCCATCATTATGGAGATTAGAAAAGCTAAGTACTGTGTACAGATGCCATCATTATAGGCAGAGATTGAGGATCATATGCCAAAGATGTAAGACTAGACAAAAGAATATGCCATTGAGTAGAGGTTGCATGTCTTCTATAACCCACAGGCAGCAAGATTAGAAGAAAAAAAATTAATATTAAAATATCAGATTAAATCCCTAACAAGTAAAACTACCTTGGCCAGGTGAACTGGAGTACTGTTTCGGGCTTTAGTACATTCAAGGATCAGTTGGTGAGGCCAGTGGCTCCACACATTAGACTGGGAACCCCTGTCGAGACATTCAGCAGCATAAAGGTATGGAAATTGTGGGAGACAGCCATTGCCCAGACCCCACTGTGAATCAATGTGCTATGCTGCTGAGAATAGGAAACCTAGCCACTCCAGGGAAAGGCATTCTTCATTGGAATTTACAATGAGACATTCCACTGAGGTGAGTAGATTATTTCATATTCCCAGGTGCTGGGAAACTGCTTAATCTCCCCTGAGATTCCATTGTCCTGCTGCAAACTGGACCTGTTAAAATGTGCTATACTTGAAATGGAACATGTCCCATTGGCAAAAGAGAAAATAGGTCTGGTCTGCCATATCCTTTCCCTGGTCCATCTCTTCTCTCCTGACAGCACAGCCTCCCCTGGCCAACATGTATGGTTTGCGCAACCAGGTCAAGTTCCTGAAGCTGCCCATCTCCCTCTTCTCAAGGCCGGGTGTACATGATCTGTCTTCCACTAGTGTGATCATGGGGCTGTCATTTTTGTTCTCTCACATACAGGTCCTTAATAATTCACCCAGCAAGCCTGAAATGATAGCTGACAAAGCCTGTCCTTACCGAACACTGAATGTCTCTAATGTGAAAAGCTGTCCCTCCAACATAGGTGGCCTTGGATGTTATTACTGCCTCACAAGCAGACACCTATGCCATTATCCAACAGAATATTGTATTTCCAGACCTGATGAGTCTGCCAATTCCCAGAGTATATGACCTCCAGCCTAGAGGTTTTAATAAATCAGTGGTTTGGATCACGGGGCTCTTGATGGAAAAAAAAAAAAAAATATATATATATATATATATATATATATACACACACACACACATATATATATATATGTTACTTGTTTTGGAGATCAATGTGTTAATCTGTGTTTTATGTTGCATGTGCCTGTACCATTGTCGTGGTATCTGCCTCCAGTGCAGCCAGATAGCCACTGAACAAGCCACCTCAACTCTAGTGAAGCTCCAGGCTCCTTGCTGGCCTCTCAGGGCACAGTGCGGAGGAGAGGGGAGCTTGTAAGATGGTAAGAAAGAGCCCATCATGAGAGTAGAGTGTTAGAGGAGGTCATTGAGAGGACATGACTAGAGAACTGAACCTTGATAATCAGAGGTCCTCACTTCTCCCGTGTTCTTGGAATGTACATTTCAAATCCACATTCCCAGCAGGAGCTGTTTTCAAGGACATAACCTTGAGAGACCAACATGCTGTTGAGACCATCTGAACTAACCATGTGCTGAACCCAGTTAAGTCCTCCCTATAAACTTCTAAGATTCTGTCCTGCAGGTACTAAGGTCAACTCATTTTGCAACTGCTGAAGGCAAGCCTCTTCCAAAAGTTCTTTTTCTTATCAAACCTGCACCTACCAATCTTGGAGGGTCTGCCCCTTTCCTTGGACTCTTCTTGCCCTCCAGGAACAAGGGCCAATTTGCAAACCAATAGTGTGTGTGTGGTGTGTGTGTGTGTGTGTGTGTGTTTGGGTGCAAGGGGAATACATTACTTTTCAATTGAAATTTTCAAGCTATTTGAGGTAGGATAATGTTTATTATTAAAACTATTTTTTTTTCTTTTCACCAACTTTGATTCAACATGTTTATGAAGTTATTTAACACCTGATCTGAAAATACTGATATTTCCATAGCTGTTTAATAAAAAAGTCTTATCGTACTGTGGTTCCAGACTTTACAACAATCTCTCTGTAATGCTGGAATTACTTTAATTATGAGCTCTTTCAGACATGATGGATTGCATATTGTAGAGGAATGGCTTATTGTACCGGTGAGTTAGGCTTCTCACATACTCACTACCTTTGTAAAACCTGGTTCAATGCAGTTAATCTTTGAATACCCCCACTTCCCATCTCTATGCATACCTATATATATATATATACACACACACACACACACACACACACAAACACATACATGTCTAAACTCTTTATTGAAAATTAAGGTGAACAGAGTACCAATCATAAATATACAATTCAGAGACCTTTTAAAAAGTGAAAACATCTGTAGCCACCACTCAGATCAAAAAAATAAAATATTTTCAGTAACTTGGAGATTTATACATCCCCCCCTTCCAGTCACTACGCTCTCGAAAGTTGACCTCAATCTTAAGACATCGTTAGATAATGTTGGCCATTTTTGAAACTTACAGAAGAAAAGTTGCATGTCACATATTTTGTACCTGCCTTCTTGTTCTTAACATTTGTCTTTGAAATTAACCCACATTGTTACATGTCACAGCTGTTCCTTCTTACTGTGTGTTTTCACTTTTACAAAACTACCACAAATGATCCATTTTCCTTGACAAAAATATGGATTCTCTTTGTATGTAATGTCTAGGAATAGTGCTGCTATATTCTAGCTTGTGTCTATTAGTGCCCAAATGTGTACATTTCTACTGGGTATACACCTACAGAGGGAGTTGCTGTGGCTCATATCAAGCTTTAATAAATGCTGTCAAAACACTTTCTAAAGTGATTTACTTGTTTACCTTCTCACTAGCTGTGAGCAAGAGTTCTAGTTGCTTCAAATCCTCTGTGCAGTCATGCTCAGTCACTTCATTTGTGTCCAACGGTTTGTGGACTCATGGACTGTGGCCCACCAGACTCCTCTATTCATGGGATTTTCCTGGCAAGAATTCTGGAGTGGATTGCCATGTGCTCCTCCAGGGGATCTTCCTCACCCAGGGATTGAATGCCTTTCTCCTGCATTGCTGGCAGATTCTTTATGGCTGAGTCACCAGGAAAACCCCTATATCCTCGGTAGCACTTGGTAATTTCAGGTTTTTCAAACTGTCATCATTGTGATTTTTGTATCAGTTCAGTTCAGTTGCTCAGTCATGTCCGACTCTTTGTGACCCCATGAACCGCAGCACACCAGGCCTCCTTGTCCGTCACTAACTCCCAGAGTCTATCCAAACCCACATCCATCGAGTCGGTGATGCCATCCAGCCATCTCATCCTCTGTCATCCCTTTCTCCTCCCACCTTTGATCTTTCCCAGCATCAGGGTCTTTTCCAATGAGTCAGTAATTTGCATCAGATGACCAAAGTATTGGAGCTTCAACTTCAGCACCAGTCCTTCTAGTGAATATTCAGGACTGATTTCTTCAGAATTGACTGGTTTGATCTCTTTGCAGTCCAAGGGACTTTTAAGAGTCTTCTCTAACACCACAGTTCAAAAGCAGCAATTCTTCGGTGCTTAGTTTTCTTTATAGTCCAAATCTCACATATCCATACATGACTATGGGAAAAACCATAACTTTGACAAGACAGACCTTTGTTGGCAAAGTAATGTCTCTGCTTTTGAATATACTGTCTAGGTTGGTCATAGCTTTTCTTCCAAGGGGCAAATGTCTTTTTAATTTCATGGCTGCAGTCACCATCTGCAGTGATTTTGGAACCCCTAAAAATAAAGTCTGTCATTGTTTCCCCATCTATTTGCCATGAAGTGATAGGACTGGATGCCATGATCTTAGTTTTTGAATGTTGAGTTTTAAGCCAACTTTTTCCACTCTCCTTGTTCACTTTCATCAAGAGGCTCTTTAGTTCCTCTTCACTTTCTGCCATAAGGTCGGTATCATCTGCATTTCTGAGGTTATTGATATTTCTCCCAGCAATCTTGATTCCAGGTTGTGCTTCATCCAGCCCAGCATTTCTCTTGATGTGCTCTACATATAAGTTAAATAACCAGAGTGACAATATACAGCCTTGACGTACTCCTTTTCCTATTTGGAACCAATCTGTTGTTCCATGTCCGGTTCTAACTGTTGCTTCTTGACCTGCATACAGATTTCTCAAGAGGCAGGTCAGGTGGTCTGGTATTCCCATCTCTTTCAGAATTTTCCAGTTTGTTGTGATCCACACAGTCAAAGGCTTTGGCATAATCAATAAAGCAGAAATAGATGTTTTTCTGTAACTCTCTTGCTTTTTTGATGATCAAACATATGTTGGCAATTTGATCTCTGGTTCCTCTGCCTTTTCTGAATCCAGCTTGGACATCTGGAAGTTCACAGTCCATGAAGTCTGGTTTGTAGAATTTTGAGCATTACTTTGTTAGAGTGTGACATCTGTGCAATTGTGGCATAGTTTGAACATTCTTTAGCATTGCCTTTCTTCGGGATTGGAATGAAAACTGATGTGTTCCAGTCCTGTGGCCACTGCTGAGTTTTCCATATTTGCTGGCATATTGAGTGCAGCACTTTCACAGCATCCTCTTTCAGGATTTGAAATAGCTTAACTGGAATTCCATCACCTCCGCTGGCTTTGTTCATGGTGATGCTTCCTAAGGTATCACTTAGGAATGTGATGCAGATAATTTGCAGTTATCTGTTGACCATTGAGGTAAAGCACCATTTTACTTATTTATTGGGCCATTTGAATTGTGTAATTTGTGTGTGTGTGTGTGTGTGTGTATGAAATATCCATTTAAAGCTTTGGTCTATATTTCTGTTTTGTTGGTGTTTATCTTACTGAATATATGAAATTCTTCATACACTCTGGAGTCCCTTATTACAGCAATTCCCAACCTCTCTGACCTAATTCTTGATGATCTGAGGTAGAGCTGGTATAATAATTATAGAAATAAAGTGCACAATGAATGCACTTGAATCATCCTGAAATTATCCCCACTCCTGGTCCATGGGAAAATTGTCTTCCATGAAATTGGTCCCTGGTACCAAAAAGTTTGGGAACTGCTGCCTTACTGAATATATGCATTGTAACTATCTTTTCTCCATTTTTTAATGAAGAGATTTTCTTGATTTTTAAAGTAGTCAAATCCTTTCTTTTATGGTTAATGCTTTTTTGTGTTCTATTTAAAGAATTTTCTTTGTGAATGATGGCATTTGAAGCATTTTATCTCTATTATAATTGTTTTCTAGAAAGACAATTGGCTTTTATGCAATAAATGTGAAACATGAACTTGTCAAATTCAGCTCTTACTTTTAATAGTTTTCATCATCTTATGTAGTCTTTGTCATCTGCAAATTAATGATTGTTTTTATTGCTTTCTTTTCTAACCTTATATTTTTTATATTTTCTTGCCCCACTGTCCTGGGTATGACCTCTAGCATCATAATAAATAAAAATAAAGATAGTAACTTCTTTCTTGGTTTATTCCCAGTTTTAGAGGAAAATACTTAGGCTTAACGCTCTAGGCTTTTTTTTTTTTTTTTGGTAGATTCTACTGTATTATGCCAATTTTTTTCTTTTATTCTTGTGGCCATATTTTCTCCAGTTGTACTGAGATATCAGTGACATATAACATTGCATTATTTTAAGGTGTATGTATAATAATGATTTGATATATGCTTATATTGTAAAATGATTAGCATAGTGAGTTTAGCTAATATCGTCACCTCACATAGTTACACAGGTTTTTTCTTGTAATGAGAACTTTTAAGATCAATTCTCTTAGAAACTTCCAAATATGCAATACAGGGACTTCATGGCCTAATTACTTTTCAAAGCCTCAACAAAAACTTTCAGTGTAATATACAATCTTTTATTACTTTTGCATATATCACATAAATCAAACTTTTTCATGAAATAATCAAAATAACTCTAGAGATTGTACATGAATGAACACACTCCCATCATAGGATGACAGAGGACTCATTCAAGTTCTTTTCTGGAAAAAAAATTGAGCATTTACACTGTGTTAGCTAGTGCTATAAAATAAATTAATTACCTAATATTTCCTTGGTTCTTCTGTGTTCTGGACGTTTGGTACTGAAGATGCAAAGCTGAGGAAGGCTTGATGTGGCCCCTTTTATTCACACCAATAATATAGACTCTAGTGAGAAGCAGAAAAAATAATTATAGCATTTTATGTATACAGGCTTTTAATAATAATAAAAATGCCAATAACATTCATGAACATTTACTGTGCACCAACATTTTTATGAGCACTTTACATACATCAGTCCTCACAGTAACTCAGTAGGATCAGGTGGTGTTATCACTCCCACTACCAGTAAGGATCCTGACACACTGTTAGGCTGGAGCACTTTGCTGAAAGTCATATGACCAGGAAATGGCATAGAAAAATCAAGAGCTCCAGAAATGCTAGGATTTAAACAAACAACTGGCCCCATCTAGAATAGTTGGGGAAGGCTCATGAAGCAGGAGGAGAAGGCAATGGCAACCCACTCCAGTTCTCTTGCCTAGAGAATCCCGTGGATGGAAGAGCCTGGTAGGCTGCAGTCCATGGGGTTGCTGGGAGTCAGACACGACTGAGCGACTTCACTTTCACTTTTCACTTTCACGCATTAGAGAAGGAAATGGCAACCCACCCCAGTGTTGTTGCCTAGAGAATCCCAAGGATGGGGGAGCCTGGTGGGCTGCCATCTCTGGGGTCGCACAGAGTCAGACATGACTGAAGCGACTTAGCAGCAGCAGCAGCATGAAGCAGGAAGAGTTAGCGCAATTTGGCAGACATGATTGGGCTGGCATTCAGGAGAAAGAACCTCTGAAATGTCATAGGTGTGTGTGTGTGCGTGTGTGTATGTATGTATGATGGTCAGACATGCTCAGAGAAAGATGAAGAGCCTGGTGTGCTCACACTTCAGGGTTTCAAAAGCAAGTTGTAGAGACAAAGGAAGGCTTTTGAAGAGAAAAATAACAGAATCTCAGCTGTTTTGATTGGAATATATTAATCTGGCTCTCCTACCTTCCATTGTGATAGTATCTACTCCTTACAGAGGGATTACTAAGTGCTAGGCAGAGAATAAGCACTTCACACATGTTAATTCATTTTCACCTCAGAAAAACCCTGCAAGGTGTACACTTGAACAGAAGGAAAAAAAGAAGAAACAGTTGAGACACAGAGCAGCTGAGTAACTTAATCAAGATCACATCCCTAATTGGTGGCAGTGTTAGGATTTGGATCTGTAGCTTTGGTCTTAATCTCTGAACACACCAAAGTTTCTATCGTCTATTGTTTTTTTACAGACTGACGTTGTTAGGTATATTATAACAGATATCATGTGTACTATAGCTAAAAATGTTAGGTATATACTGTACATTAATACATATAATATATGTCTAATTTGATAGGCATATTATATACATGAAAATATCTCCCTACCCAGCTGAAATATAAACATCCCAAGAATAGAGACTTTTGTGTATATTGCACTGTTGTTCTTTCAAAGATTATTAGAAAAGCAGGCCATCTGTAGTTGATACAGAATGAATGAATGATGATTTAGTGAATGGTAGATGTCTGTACGGGCAAATCAGAATGTGTGTACACACACACACACAATCCTAAGTATTTCTTCATTTTTTTTTGAATGATTCAATGTCTTTTATTGTTTAGATATGAGTGCACCTTTTGGATAACTTGATTGTCAGTAAATTACAGAGTTTATTTTCTAAGATGTGGCAGAAGTTATACCAATTAAACATAAAGAGAAAATTCTAATTTATAAATATCACAAAAATATATATTTATTTTGTATTACTATATAACTCACTTGCCTCCCCCAAATAATTTTACCATGGCCTAGAGCATATGTGATGTGTGTATATGTTGTTGTTTAGCCCCTAAGCCATGTCTCACTCTTTGCAACCCCATGGTCTATAGCCCACCAGACTCTTCTGTCCACAGGATTGTCCAGGCAAGGATACTGTAGTGGGTTGTGGGTTGCCACTTCCTTTTCCAGGGGATCTTACTGGTACAGGGATTAAATCTACTTCTCTTGCTTGGCAGGTGGATTCTTTACCACTGAACCACCATACACACATGTATAGTGTATGTACCTAATACATAGAAGTTGTGTGTATGTATATATGTCCTTTTTTGCACCCACATTGAAGCTTGACTTTACCTGGAGGCTGGGTTGGTCAGGATAAGAGATCCTGGTTGTCATTTTGCAGGCATATGCTCTTCTCCGTGATTTTCATGATCCTCATTGATGCTGCCTACCTCTTATCCAGACTAACACTTCTCCTACACAGCCAGGGCTTCCTGTCCTCTATTTCACACTACTACCTCCCTGACCAGCTGTGATTGGCTGTTACAAGCTGTTTCTGAGCTTAGTATGTTCACCTTTTCTTTTTTTTTCCTTTCATTAGCTGAGATCTCTTGTCTTTCAATATCTCATCATTCCTTCTTTTATTCAATGGAGTTCAATCACAAAAATCTTTAAGAATTATCTGATAACATACAGTTTAGCACTCAATTGTTTTCTAATTGGTTACATAGATGAGGTATGTTGGCATGTCTTTCGGGTTCCCCAGAGGAAATATTAGACAGAGTGCCAGGGAACCCTACTTCGCCAACTGATACATGTTGTATTACTTACTTATTTCTATTTTTTGGCTGTGCCACGCTGCATACAGTATCTTAGTTCCACAACCCATGTCCCCTGTAGTGGAAACACATGGTCTTAACCACTGGACCACTAGGGAAGTCCCTTGAGAAGTATTCTAAACCATGACATGTGCAGGGAGCTAGGAGACCTAGGTCAACACACTATTTGTGAACGTGAACAAATATTTCTTCTGCTAGGGTCTTGTTTTTCTTATCTGTAAATGGAGTTGTTTACTAAATGTAATTTCACATCTCTCGCTCTTCTGAGATGGGAAATGAGTACTGTAAATTAATAGATTATTCACATTTGCCTTCTAAAAACCAGATACATTACTTTTTACAGTAATAATAATATTATTATATAGTATTCAATATTAACATTACAAAGTACTTTTATGTTTTAACAGGAGGACACATCTAAGTAATTGGACACAATTTTCTGTGGGTTTAGGACCCTAAGGTGGGTATGGTTGAGGGCAACATTGCAAGTTGGCGTCCCCCAGTCCTGTAGTCCTCTTGGTGGTAGCTGTAATTATATGCTGTGTGAATTAAATTGAAGGATTTGGTTTCAAGTTCTGTGATTCAGATTACTCAGACTGGGTGACAGTGGAGCACCCATGGGAAAGTTTGTTGGATGCTAAGATGATGTAGATAAGGGGTAGGTGTTGCTGGGAGATACTTCTCCATCTCATGTTTCCTCTGCAGGTCTTGTAAGAGAGAAACTTAATTGTCTATAGCTTTGGAGTATCTTTGGAATATCAAGAATACTTGTGTACTGAAAATGTGTTGGAGATGGAGATTGTGTTTCCTTCTAGAACGAAGGGCAGGCATGCACACTGCCTATTATAAGAGCTCTGTTTCCTGTGCTTGTGTGGTCTTTTCTTGTAACACAAACCAGTGTTCAGTTCTCTTGAATCCCGTTGTGTTGCCTGAGGGAACAGGCACTTAAATAACCAGCACAAAAATGCTGATATTCTGCCAACTATTATTGCTGTGAGCAATAAATTATCCTCGTCTCTGACTGATGAGTCTTGTGTTTTCCATTAGCTCCATGAAACAGTGACAAACTAACTTGCCAACATAGGATATCATCTTAGACCCTTCACAGTTCTTGAGAAGCAGAGGGACATTTTAGGATTTCCTTTCGCTCAGTCTTTCCTCATTCCTTTCTGGAAGTGAAACCCTAAGCATCTGAATAACAGAGCCGAGATTTCACCAGTAAGGAGCAACAAACTAGACTAAAGTTTAGATCTTGTGACCCCATGGTCCTGTACTTCTTTCTCAAAGTGTTTTAATTCTAAATAGATACTTGAAATACCCAAGCTGTGCAACAGTTAAAACTACTACTTTTATGCATGCACTTGCTGGATAAAAGCCCTCTGTATATGAGTAGTTTCTAGAACTGTGCAATTAATTAAATACGAACTTAATAGATGCTTTGCTCTGGTACTTATATTTTGAAAGAAAAACACTTTTAAAGAAAGACAAAACACTACAGTAAACCATTCATGATCTAAGTGAAAGGCAACTTCTTGGTTAAAAGGGAGCTGATGTTGCAGTTTGAAGAGAAGTAACAAATGCTGCAGCTAAATCTTTGCTTGCATTCATTTGTTCTCTTGGTAATTTTGCTCAGACTTGATGAATGGTTAGTAAAATCTTTATGCATATGGAATGAGTAATCTCCAAGACTCTTGTAGAATTTCCCTCAATTTTCGGCTTTTGTGAGGCTTTGGATTATTTCTAATTGAAGTTCAATCTATTTTCTTATACATAGTAAGAGACTCAGTTGAGAAGTAAACTGACAAGAAACTTCTTTTGTGATATGTGAGACTGGACGGTAAGTGGCAAATTCTTCTTAGAACTGAAATGAGATAAGGGGCTGGGTCCCCTATTCCCCTGCTTGCCAGTCTCCATTTGTATATGTCCCCAGTGGGCATAAATCACAGGAGTTTCAGGTTTGTTTTGTCTTGTGTGTTTCTCTGGCTTTTTGGCCATAAGGCTTGTAGGGTCTTACTTCCCCGGCCAGGGATCAAACCCATACCTCCTGCATTGGAAGGCAAAGTCTTGACCACTGGACCACCAAGGAAGTCTCTCGTGTTTTTACTTAAATGTTGGTTTTTGGATTAGTCCACTTATGTGATAGTTTTTCAGTAAAAGACAAAGATCTTCCTAAAAATCCCTTCATCCTCTCTACCCCAAAATATATTTCAACATTCAGATTTGCTGATACCTGGTATTCTGCCCTTTATGGCTTCTGCTGATAGGAGTATTGTCTGTAAAAATCCAACTGCTTATCTTTATCTTCCAGGAAATCTTCAGTTTCTCCATCTACAACTTTTCCAAGTTTATTGCTTTTTTTATCAACTATGTTTGAATAATTTTGTTTCTAATTTAAGAATATATACATGTAAGTATATGCTATAATTAAAAAGGTTTTTCTCTGATTAAATTAAGTCTGGGGGCTGATCTCACTTCTGCCTGTGGTTCTGACCTCAGCTTACTTCATGTTGTATGTAACTACTGGGTTCATATACTCAGTCCTGTGGGATTTGTCTTTAGATGTTATCTAGATAGAAAGGATGATGAAAATCTCACTGTCTTTCAGAACAAAAATATGTTGATTAAATGGTAATTGAAATGAAGTTACATAAAAGTAGAGGCTATGGCTGAATTACAAGATGCTTACATAAAATTGTGAGATAAAAGCACATTGATTATTTAAAAATACAGTTGGGGCTATTGCTTAATAAGGATCTAGGATCCTAGTGTTCATTGTCACTCTCTGTGCACACACACAAACACACACACCCATACACCCATGCATCCCTCCCTCCCCACCTTTCACAAACTGGAAATTGCCTCTCCCCAACTGGGTAGAGAGCTGGAGACTTGCTCAACTGAGAGATTAAACCAATAGAAGTGATTGAGACACCAAACAAATGTGAAGGCAGAACTCCAGCAAGAAACTGAATGGATTAAGAAAAATCCCACACTGAAAAATGAGCCTTCTGACCATCTGTTGGTGGGCCCATTTTTATGCCTATCAGATTTATATTTTAAGTTTTGAAATCTCCATTAATGGAAAGACCAGCTAGTAGTGTTTACTAATATAATTTATGATCAAGTCTAAAATGATACTTGCTCCATTCTACTTGAAAAAAATTACTTAGTCTTGAACTAGATACTTGAATCAAAAAACTGGGATACCTAGTTATGTGTGTGTGTATGCATTCAGTTCAGTTCAGTCGCTCAGTCGTGTCTGACTCTTTGTGACCACATGAATCGCAGCACGCCAGGCCTCCCTGTCCATCACCAACTCCCGGAGTTCACTCAGATTCACATCCATCGAGTCAGTGATGCCATCCAGCTATCTCATCCTCGGTCATCCCCTTCTCCTCCTGCCCCCAATCCCTCCTAGCATCAAAGTCTTTTCCAATGAGTCAACTCTTCGCATGAGGTGGCCAAAGTACTAGAGTTTCAGCTTTAGCATCATTCCTTCCAAAGAAATCCCAGGGCTGATAAATTTAATATCAAGATGCTCTTTACAACAAGAATTTATAGAAATGACAGAAGTGTTTGTTGAACAAGGCTAAGCCTAATTCAAGATGAAAAATATGTTCTAACCTACGTGCTTATGGAATATAGTATGTACATGTATTTAATATATGGGCTTCCCTGGTGGCTCAGAGGTTAAAGCGTCTGCCTGGAATGCGCGAGACCCGGGTTTGATCCCTGGGTTGGGAAGATCCCCTGGAGAAGGAAATGGCAACCCACTCCAGTACTCTTGCCTGGAGAATCCCGTGGAGGGAGGAGCCTAGTAGGCTACTAGTCCATGGGCTCGCAAAGAGTCTATAGTATAGATAAAATAATTGCAGGTTGAACTCTGGAAACAGACTGGCTGAATTCAGTTCAGTTCAGTCTCTCAGTCATGTCTGACTCTTTGTGACCTCGTGGACTGCAGCATGCCAGGCTTCCCTGTCCATCAGCAACTCCCAGTGCTTGCTCAAACTCATGTCCATCAAGTCAGTGATGCCATATAACCATTTCATCCTCTGTCATCCCCTTCTCCTCCTGCCTTCAATCTTTCCCAGCATCAGGGTCTTTTCCAATGAGTCATTTCTTCACATCAGGTGACCAAAGTATTGGAACTTCAGCTTCAGCATCAGTCTTTCCAATGAATATTCAGGACTGATTTCCTTCAGGATTAACTGGTTGGATCTCCTTGCCATCCAAGGGACTCTCAAGAGTCTTCTCAAACACCACAGTTCAAACAAATCAATTCTTCGGTGCTCAGCTTTCTTTATAGTCAGACTCTCACATCTATACATGACTTCTGGGAAAAAACATAGCTTTGGCTAGATGGACTTTTGTTGGCAAAGTAATATCTCTGCTTTTTAATGTGCTGTCTATATTTGTCATAGCTTTTCTTCCAAGGAACAAGCTGATTTCAACTCCTTGTTCTAACATTTATTTTCCAATTTCTCTTTTGCTAAATTTCCTCAGTAGGAATTGGAGGATAATAACAGTATCTATCTCAGAGTAGTACTGTAAGTACTAATTAAAGTAAAATATATAAAACAGTAATGACAGTGTTGGTATATATTAAATGTTCAACAGAGGTTAACTATATTTACTTAATAAATCTACAAAGAATTATAAACATATAATGGATTCTGAAATGCATACTTAGTCACTTTAAGAATTTATTGAAAACCACAATCAGTGTGTTAGCTATTAGGATATTTTTTCCCTCTTGTCCTTGTCTGTATTCATCTTCCAAGGTAATTGATGATTGGCTCATCATGCTGGATCATAACTCTTCTTCACTGAGGTCCAGGATATACTGAAATATGTTTCTTGTTTTAGGACTCTATTAATAAACCTTGGTTTAAGGGGGTTTTCTCAGAATATGAGTGGTAGTAATGAGTGTTGTTTAAATGCACAGACTTTAGGCTTTAGAGTCAGATAATCTGGATTTAACCTCCTATAAGCTTTGTGACCATAGACATATTCCTTAAACTTTTGAGCCTCAGTCTGCTAATCCAAAAAATAGAATTATAACAGTAGCTAATTCATACTTTTGGCTTGAAAATTAAATAGAAGGGCACATTTAATGCCCTCTACACAGTACTGTCAAACAATGTGTCCAATAAATATTCCTTGTTCAGCAAGTTGAAGGCATGACCGCCATCATTCTTGAGAAACCATTAGCACCAATCGATTACCTGGAGACTAGCTTTTCCTTTTTTTTTTTGGTGGAAGGGGACAGAAATATTCCCAGAATAGTTAACATTTCAACTATCCCTTGGAGGAAAACAAGACTTTACTAGGCAAAAGCAGGGAGGTTAAAAATTTTTGGAAATAGCATGTCATAAGAAATAATAAATCAAAAGCTTAGAATACTGTAAGTTATCCAATATGGCAGGAACCACACACTGAGGCTTAATATAGAGGCTAGGTTCAAGTAGGAGCCAGAGTGGCAGAGAATGTTTTCTTTGTTTGTTCTATGGGATATGTTTCTGAAATATAATCAGTATTATCAAGAGGAGAAAGAATAAATACTATTGTTTGCTTTTGCTTTTTGGAGAGTTACTTAGCTGATAAAACTGATTTTTAAAATGATACCTATTTGGGAACTAAAGTTCGATTTTTTTGTTTGGAGGGGAATGTAAATAGAGTTTTCAGTCATTGTAAGAATCATGGCACATTTAAGTCTGTAGATTTGGCAGCATTTTTTCTTTTTTATTGTATTCTTTACTTCTGGAAGCCCCAGCCTCAGGACTGCCTGACTTTTAGCGTTCTCCCACTATCCCTTCAGGATCTCATTGTCTCAGATGATTTCTTTCGCTTACCTCTTTCCTTTCCCAAACTCTACCCAAGGTCATACTCTCATCTAGCTGTCACAAAAGATAGGATCCGATAAATTATTTTGCCATAAAATATAAATGATCAATAAACTCAAAGCCATTACCACAGATTCCCCCATACACAGCAAAAAGCATAGCTGGTCTTATATCATATTCAAAACTTTAGTTAATGTTAGTATGACAGAGAAGTCCCATATTGCTAAAGGAAATTTCTAGCAATAGCTTAGCTGGGCTAATTTCACTCCTGTGAGAAGCTACCACTAGGAGAGCCAACCTTCAGCTACAATGTGGTTTCCCAGGGACACTGTCACAGCATCTTCCGTTATTCACTCTTAGTTCTCAGAGTACCGGTTACCTTGTTTTGTACAGAAATGACGATCAAACAAGCATGAGAGCTAAATATGAGGACTCCAATGGATGCTTTTCCCTTGTTTTGAGTGATGGTCAACACCAAAGGCAGACGACCTCTAAGCACCAGTGGGGATGGAAAGATTTCTGTGGGGTCAGTTGAAATATTGATCATCTTCAGTTCACTCTATCTTAAGTGGTTATTGGTATAAATCAATTTTCCTGGAAAAAAAATGTGGGAACAAACTAGGAATAGTTTGTGCAGGTTTTCCAGATTGTTGCATAAATGATCAGGAGTAGCCTGGCACTGTTTCTTTACAGCAGTCACTGAATTTTACCATTGACAATAGATACCTGCCTGCTACTTTTAAGCCATTTTAATTTTGGCTTCACTTCATAGGGTATCGATAATTAATTGCATCAGCTCTACTACTTTAATAAAACTGGTCATCCACAAAGCAAATATGTATTGCTTAATTTTCAGTTTGAGAGTTGATAACCACTGAAAATTAATCATCCATAGAAAGGGAACTAAGCAGCACTTCTAATCTCTGAAAAGATTGCCAGTCCATTAGAGTTATGTGCTATAATCAATTCACATATAACTGTATAATTTATAAGCTCCAAATTAGATCAGCTATCTATTAGACCTAATAAAAATGGAAATGTATTAATCAGATTAGAAAAATAAAGGAGAAAATTAGCAGGGAATGGGATGCAATACCCCTGGGGGGAAAAAAAAGAATAAAGGTGTGAAAATTGAATGGGTTAACCTGGTTTCCCATGTATGCAGCAATATACTTTTATAGATAATTCTCAGTAGTTTATATATAAAAGTTTAAAAGAAGGTTCTTCTTGGAAACTATATGGAAGCTAATAGGCCTAAACAAAAAGTTCTTCATATCATATATTACTTCCAAGAGAATATAATGCTCATTGAGCACATGTTCCATGCCAGGTATGGTGCTAGGCCTGTAGGACATAGGCATGCCTTTTGTGATTAATATTCTTAATGAGCTCACTTTCTAAGTTATAGACATCACTATCTATCTTTTTCCTAGATATCCAGATCAAAGAATCTGTACATTTTAGCTAATGTTTCAAAACCATAAATATTTGACATTCAGTAAAGTGACCTGTCTCTTGAGAAACCTGTATGCAGGTCAGGAAGCAACAGTTTGAACTGGACATGGAACAACAGACTGGTTCCAAATAGGAAAAGGAGTACATCAAGGCTGTATATTGTCACCCTGCTTATTTAACTTATATGCAGAGTCCATCATGAGAAACACTGGGCTGGAAGAAGCACAAGCTGGAATCAAGATTGCCGGGAGACATATCAATCACCTCAGACATGCAGATGACACCACCCTTATGGCAGAAAGTGAAGAGGAACTCAAAAGCCTCTTGATGAAAGTGAAAGAGGAGAGTGACAAAGTTGGCTTAAAGCTCAACATTCAGAAAACGAAGATCATGGCATCTGGTCCCATCACTTCATGGGACATACATGGGGAAACAGTAGAAACAGTGTCAGACTTTATTTTTTGGGGCTCCAAAATCACTGCAGATGGTGACTGCAGCCATGAAATTAAAAGACGCTTAACTCCTTGGAAGGAAAGTTATGACCAACCTAGATAGCATATTAAAAAACGGAGACATTACTTTGCCAGCAAAGGTCCATCTAGTCAAAGGCTATGGTTTTTCCAGTGGTCGTGTGTGGATGTGAGAGTTGGACTGTGAAGAAAGCTGAGTGCTGAAGAATTGATGCTTTTGAAGGGTGATGTTGGAGAAGACTCTTGAGAGTCCCTTGGACTGCAAGGAGATCCAGCCAGTCCATCCTAAAGGAGATCAGTCCTGGGTGTTCATTGGAAGGACTGATGTTGAAACTGAAACTCCAATTCTTTGGCCACCTCATGTGAAGAGTTGACTCATTGGAAAAGACCCTGATGCTAGGAAGGATGGGGGCAGGAGGAGAAGGGGACGACAGAGGATGAGATGGCTGGATGGCATCACTGACTCGATGGACATGAGTTTGAGTGAACTTCGGGAGTTGGTGATGGACAGGGAGGCCTGGCGTGCTGTGGTTCATGGGGTCACAGAGAGTCTGACACGACTGAGCAACTGAACTGAAAGTTTCAATGCCCATTAAGGAATCTGGTTTCACATTTATGCTACGTTCCTTCATTACCTAATCTTGCTCCTTTACTCACTATCCTAGCTTGAGCAAAACTCCTGCTGAACCAGCAGAAGCAGCAGTCACTGGGACCAGTGATCACCAGCTTCATGAAAAAGTCAGGGTAGAAATGGAATTGCTTTCTTTAAATTAAAAAAAAAAAATTCTGTAAAGAATCACATTTTCATGTTTTTCAGCATTGCTAGTTTTCTCCCAAGTGAAAGAGTTTCCTACCTAAAAGAAAGTGAAACAAGCAAGTAATAGATGTCTTAGACATGTAAGTAGCCATTACTTACATGTTTGGAACTTCACAGTATCTAATGAAAATACCCATAGGGGTTTTAGTTAATCACATATTTGTTGGTTTTTTTTCACTCAAAATGTGAATATCCCTCTCTTGTAATTCCAAAGGGAACTGGAACTTTGTCTGTAAAAGGAAATTTCATGTATATAATATCCTCTGCTTAACTCAGTTAACCAGGCATGAGTTTGTATGTGCCTAAAAAACATATAACTTAATCTAAATCTGTGCTGCAAACAGCTAATGTACTCCAGCATGTCAACTTTGACAACTCTGCCTCAGTATTAAACAGTCATTTATATAATTTCTCTTTAAAATTTAAAAAACAAAACCTGAAACTTTGGGCCTTCAAAAAACAGAGTAAAGAAAATGAAAAGACAAACTATTGATTGAGAAAAATATTTGCCAAACAACATAACCTACTAACTGATTTCTATATAGAATTTATAAAGAACATTCAAAACAATAAGAAGAGACTTGTGCAGCACAACATAAATGGTCAAAGAATTTGAATAGGAGCCGATTATACAGAGTGAAGTAAGCCAGAAAGAAAAACACAAATACAGTATACTAACACATATATATGGAATTTAGAAAAATGGTAACGATAACCCTTTTGCTGTATGCAAGACAGCAAAAGAGACACAGATGTATAGAACAGTCTTTTGGACTCTGTGGGAAAGGGAGAGGGTGGGATGATTTGGGAGAATGGCACTGAAACATTTATAACATCATATAAGAAACAAATCACCAGTCTAGGTTTAATGCAGGATACAGGATGCTTGGGGCTGGTACACTGGGATGATCCAGAGAGATGGTATGGGGAGGGAGGTGGGAGGGGGGTTCAGGATTAGGAACACATGTACACCCGTGGAGGATTCATGTTGATGTATGGCAAAACCAATACAATATTGTAAAGTTAAAAAAAAAAAAAAAAGGCAATACAGGGTGCTGAATACCAATGCTGACTATCGTTAGTCACCAGGGAAATTAATTTCAAACCAGAATGAGATATCATTACACATTGATGAAAATGGCTGGGAAGATAAAACAAGAAACAAAGCAAATAAAATCCTACCTGATACACAATAATCATATGATCCATGATCCAGTCATCTTACTCCCAAGTTTCTAACACAAACTAAATGAAAACTTAGGTTCATACACATATGTGTATGTTTGTGGTGGCTTTATCCATAATCAATTCATCTGCAAACAACACAAATATTCTCCAACCATTGAATGAATAAATACTCTGTGGTATGCCCATACAAATGGCTACTACTGATACATGCGACAAAAATGATAATTCTCAAGCAAACGGTACTAAGTGCATAATGCACTATGCTGCATATTCTATGATTCTATTTATATAATATTCTACAAACCAATTAGTGCATGCTTAGCATTCAGTGAGGAAAGAGACTGACTACAACCCGTAGAAATTTTCTTAGGAGATAGTACTGAGCCTAGGGGAGAATATTCTGATTCTAGGGGAGAATCTATCATTATGCTTTTGTCCAAACTCAGAACTGTACATTTTAGTTACATCTCAATAAAATGAAATACATAATATAAAATAACTGAAATCAGGATTAACAAACTTTAAAGGATAATGGGTTCAAAATAAGGCACATGTTCTGTATTTTCCTTTTATAAATTAATAACTGATTTAAATGCATATATTAGAGATTGGATGAATTAAATGTACAGTGGTTTTTTTAACAAGATAGGTTATACAAAAATTATTTTTTCTGTTGGAGTTTAGCAGCAAGATACCAAGGTTTAACTTAATTTATATTTGTCTTATCTCATATACAATATTGCTTTTAAATACTCTGGTATTTAAATACTCTACTTTTAAATACCGTGGACTATCACATAGACATACAACCATTTCCTCTCCTCCAATTTACATTTCATGCTGCCATAATGAACTTCTACGCCTCTATTTCCTCCTCTCACATTTACCCTGGGCCTCTCAAGTATTCAATGCAATAAGATTATTTCAAACTTCATCATAAGATATCTCAAGGCATTCAGTACTGTTGACCATTTTATCCTACATAGGAAAATAAGTTATGTCTTGAATTTTGACACACCTTCTACTGGATTCCCATTCTAACTCTGTGGCTACTCCTCTGTTCTCTTTTATTGCCTTTTTCTTTTGTAAATGAGTTAACATTTGCTGTCTCTCTATTCCTGCTCACTTTTCAGTTAATACATTCTTCTTGGATTAGGCCATCTCCTACCATACCTTCAACAACTCTTGATATACTTATGACTTCAGCCCAATCCATAGCGGCCCCCCAGTATCAGTATCTTGAAGTGCAGGCTTACATTTATTTTAAACTCTATCATCTTCATTATCCTGCAGCACAGTGAATTCCAGCCATCTTTCAGTTTATTCAATGAAGTTATCTCTGCAAACATTTTCATCAGTGTTTCTTAGCCAAAGTCTTCTGCTTTCCTCCCAAGTAAGGATAAGGTTGGCCATTTGGGCACAATTTCTGAATGATAGCGCCTTGGGAGTAATAGTGTAATTTCATCAGATAACCTTGAACTAGAGGAACATGGGACCATTTATACTTGAAATAACACCTCTCTCTCTCTCTCTTTCTTCTGACTAGTAAAGTAACTTGGATGTTTCCTCTTAGTTGGAAATTATCCCATATGAAATAACTTGCAATATTTGCCTTGGTATAATTAGGCTTTAGGGCGAAGAACATTTTATTCTCTTACTTTGGTTCTTGTACTATTTCGTGTTCCTTTTCTCTGGGTCTTTTAAACATCATCCAACATCAATGGAGGTTTGAAAGAACAAGAAATGTATTGCACAGAAATATAAATATTCGAGAAACAAAGATCCATACACAGAGAAAGATACTCATAGATCATTATATTAATGGAAAAAGCGGGTTGGGGGTTAGGATATGTGTCTCTTGGATTTTAAGCTAACTAGAAGACCAAGGAAAGTGTTCACCTGTATAAGATTTTGGCCTTGGGATTGCCAATGTCAAGGGAATGACAAGTGAAAATAGACTAGCTGCCCTAGATTCTGCTTATCTATAGCTTGCATTGTACTGGTTTTCCACCTTGATGAACTTTCTTATTCCCACTTAATGAAACTGCTAAGTTGTAAAACAATATGAAACACACAACATGAAATATCAAACACACAAGTCAAGTACCCACCAGCCAGAATGAAGAAATGTCAGTATTTTATTGCTTCTGCTTCAGATTTCATTTTATTGTTTTTTCAAATGAAAGATATATGACATTACGAAAGATGGTAAAGTCCTTTTTGTTCTCCATTGCAATTGCATTATCTTATCTCATTTTCCCAGAGATAAATATTGTGTATGCCTTCCTGTTCATGATTTTTATTATTTTGTCACTAAATCCGTAGGTATTGCTTGCATTGTTGTTTTAAATACATATATAAATGCTATTAGTGTATGTGTTATTTCAGAAATTTTTTTACTCAGTATTGGTTTTTATATCTATCCATGGCACCCCATTCCAGTATTCTTGCCTGGAAAATCCCATGGACAGAGGAGCCTGGTAGGCTGTGGTCCATGGTGTTGCGAAGAGTCGGACACAACTGAGCGACTTCCCTTTCACTTTTCACTTTCATGCATTGGAGAAGGAAATGACAACCCACTCCAGTGTTTTTGCCTGGAGAATCCCAGGGACAGCAGAGCCTGGTGGGCTGCCATCTATGGGGTCTCATAGAGTCGGACACGACTGATGTGACTTAGCAGCAGCAGCATGTTTACATATATTTATATAGTTTTGTTGCTATAAGAATTGAGTGAATGCACAGTAATTTATTATTCCCTTAACTAAGGACACTACTGGAAGGGATATATTCATGCATATCATCTGTGGCAAATATATACAAGAGTTTCTCTTGGACATGTATTTAAAATTAGCATTGCTGAGTCACAAATTATATACCTCAGTATATCCAGATATTTACAAGTTGCCCTCTTACATGTTTTACCATTTTACTCACCCACCAGTAGTGAATGATTTTCAGTTTTTTTTTGTCCTTGTCGAATCTTAGTGGAATGAGATTTTTGGTTTTTTTTTTTGTATTTGGGGCTTCCAAGGTGGTGCTAGTGGTAAAGAATCCTTCTGCCAATTCAGGAGCCTTAAGAGATGTGGGTTTGATTCCTGGTTGGGAAGATCCCCTGGAGGAGGAAATGACAACCCATTCTGGTATTCTTGCCTGAAAAATCTCATGGACAGAGGAACCTGGAGGGCTGCAGTTCACAGGATCACAAAAGATCTGGACATGACTTAGCGACTAAGCAACAATATATTTTCCTTGATAATTAAAGAAGATGAATGTTTCTTTATGTAGTGATTTTCCTTTGGTGTTTATTCTTTTGTGATTGCTTATTATTTTGTTCTATTTAAAATACAGTAACAAAAGTTATTAAGGAAAACATATACTGAGATCTGTTTTTATATAACTTATAAATCATGACTAAGAACTGAGGCCACCTGTGTCAGCAGGTCTACGGGATTTATGCCATCAAATTCTTGCCCAAGAAGATGAGGCTGTAAACCAATAAATATTTCACTATTTGCTTCAGGAAATTCTTCCATACTGACACTTACGGATACAGAGTTTGCTCATCTGGGCGAATGGTTTCCCTGCAAGATATTAGATTGTTCATCTGGGTGAAAAACTAGTTTGTCAAACAACTATTTACCATGACTCACTTCAAAATCATTATCTCTCTATGTCTACCAAAATTATGTCACGAACTTCTCTCAAAACCAAGCAGCTCTGTACTTTGAAAGAACAACCTTATATCACTTGAACCCAAACTCTAAAACCTCAGTTCAGTTCAGTTCAGTCATTCAGTCATGTCTGACTCTCTGCAACACCATGGACTGCAGCACGCCAGACCTCCCTGTCCGTCACCAGCTCCCGGGGTTTACTCAAATTCATGTCCATTGAGTCGGTAATGCCATCCAACTATCTCATCCTCTGTCATCCCCTTCTCCTTCTGCCCTCAACTTTTCCCAGCATCAGGGTCTTTACAAATGAGTCAGTTCCTTGCATCAAGTGGCCAAAGTATCGGAGTTTCAGTTTCAACATCAGTCCTTCCAATGAACACCCAGGGCTGATTTCCTCCAGGAAGGACTGGTTGGATCTCCTTGCAGTCCAAGGGACTCTCTCAAGAGTCTTCTCCAACACTATAGTTCAAAAGCATCAGTTCTTAAGTGCTCAGCTTTCTTTATAGTCCAACTCTCATATCTATACATGACTACTGGATAAACCATAGCCTTGACTAGATGGGCCTTTGTTGGCAAAGTAATATCTCTGCTTTTTAATATGCTGTCTAGGTTGGTCATAACTTTTCTTCCAAGGAATAAGTGTCTTTTAATTTCATGGCTGCAGTCACTATCTGCAGTGATTTTGGAGCCCCTAAAAATAAAGTCAGCCACTGTTTCCCCATCTATTTCCCATGAAGTGATGGGACTGGATGCCATGATCTTAGTTTTCCAAATTTGAGCTTTAGGCCAACTTTCTCACTCTCCTCTTTCACTTTTTTCAAGAGGCTCTTTAGTTCTTTTCCACTTTCTGCCATAGGGGTGATGTCATCTGCATATCTGAGGTTATTGATATTTGTCCTGGCAATCTTGATTCCAGCCTGTGCTTCATCCAGCCTAGTATTCCTCATGATGTACTCTGCATATAAGTTAAATAGCAGGGTGACAGTATATAGCCTGTCTGTTGTGCTATGTCCAGTTCTAACTGTTGCTTCCTGACCTGCATACAGGTTTCTCAAGAGGCAGGTTAGGTGATCTGGTATTCCCATCTCTTTCAGAATTTTCCACAGTTGATTGTGATCCACACAGTCAAAGGCTTTGGCATAGTCAATAAAGCAGAAATAGATGTTTTTCTGGAACTCTCTTGCTTTTTCCATGATCCAGCATATTTTGGCAACTTGATCTCTGGTTCCTCTGCCCTTTCTAAAACCAGCTTGAACATCTTGACGTTCATGTTTC
Organism: Budorcas taxicolor; assembly: GCF_023091745.1. Taxonomy (NCBI): domain Eukaryota; kingdom Metazoa; phylum Chordata; class Mammalia; order Artiodactyla; family Bovidae; genus Budorcas; species Budorcas taxicolor. Next base: position 135,767,060 of record NC_068920.1, read on the forward strand.
ATGTATTGTTGAAGCCTGGCTTGGAGAATTTTGAGAATTACTATACTAGTGTGTGAGATGAGTGCAATTGTGCATAAGTATCCTTTCTTTTTATTTATTTATATGTTTTGTTATTTTTACCCTTTAAACTATGGTTGATTCAAAATATTGTGTCAGTTTCATGTGTACAGCTTTATGTTGTTTCCTATTATATGTTATTAGAAGATATTGAGTATAGTTTGATGCGCTATACAGTAAATCCTGATATTTATCTGTTTTACATATAGTGATATGTATCCATTAATCAGCTGCTCCTAATTTATCCCTCCCCTTCCCCTTTTCCCTTTGGTAACCATAGTTTATTTTATATATGTGTGAGTCTGTTTATGTTTTATAAATAAGTTGATTTGTATTTTATTTGGCTTCCACATGCATATAAGCGATATCTTTCTCTGCTGATTTACTACACTTAGTATAAACTCGAGGTCTATCCATGTTGCTGAAATTGGTAGCAGCTCATTCTTTTTATAGCTGAGTAATATTTCACTATATATATGTATATATATGTATTATATGTAGATATATGTTATTTGTTTGGTGAAGAGTTATATCTATAGAAATTAAATTAAGCTTTTAACACTCTTTGTCAAAAGGTCTAGATTGTTACAATTTTTGTTTGCATAAAAAATCTATTCTGGGACAGATGATTAGACTTCCTTCCTGTGTTTAATATTCTTTTTTAATTTATACTTTAATTCTGTAATTTTGCCTCATTATTTTTGCATGCATAGGTCATTAAATTTCACAATGGTTTTCTTCTCATTGAAAAGTAGTTTTAGTAACATATAGTTTCTCTCTCTATAACCATCAATACTTTTACTTTGAACTTTTTTCTGATATGGACGTTTTTCTACCAGCTTACTTTTTAGTAAAATTTCCCTTTTATCTATTCTTCTGTCCCTCAATATTGAACTTTTGTGTTCATTTTCTCCTAAAATTAACACTTTAAGCAGTTTATCTGGATTACAAATATATATACACACATATATTGTACTGAATGCAAATGAGTAGCTATATATTTCCTTTACATTTGTAACATTTCTACTATATTTGTGCTCTTCATGACTTTATTTCATGTTTTTATGGTAGGACATCCTTAAAATTAGACTTGCTTCTTACAGTTAATGGTTTTTTCTTATTTTCTGCCTTCTGGGGATTGATTTTGTTTTTGTTACATTTATTTCTGCCTTTTCTATTGATTGCTTTTATTATTCACTTTTCTTTTACTTGTCAGGAAAGCATAGATTTTATTTCCGCTATTTTAGTGCCTAACATTTGTGTTAAGCTTGTAAAGTTCTTTGTATGTCTCACAGTTAAGGAAATAAAATAATAAAATGGCATGGAAAAGGATATTGTTAATGTAAAAAAACCAAACTGTGTCCCAAGAAACTCCATTTCAGAACCAATAAATAAATATAAACCACAGCACAAAGAATAGACACAATTGAAAAGTGAGTCTATATTTTAAATAAAAAGAATGCAGAACACAAAAGCAAAGTACTCAAGATAATTAGAAACAAAATAACAGCTAGAGAAGACAGAAATTTGTAATTAAATACAAGGACAATTGATTTCTTTTAATTAGAGAACACAACAAATGCAAAGAAAACAAAAAAAATAAAATTGGGTATAATTTCATGACATGAATAAGGAATTGAATACAGGCATAAAAGACATTGTTCTTATGTTCATAGGATGCATTATTGAAAGACAAGAGAAGATTAATAGAATCATAATGAGTAACTAAGTTTGTAATTATAAGAGGACAAATTCCTGTAAATAAGATATAAGGATATGTATATAATGGGAAGACTCAGTCAACATTGATATTTAGGGAAGAATTTCCTGAGATCTGAAGAATGAATAAATTGTAACTTATTGAAGCAAAGAGGAGAAAAACCCCTAAGTATTAATAACATGTTTTTTCTCTTCAATTGAGAAAAAACATGGGGTGTTTCAGGAAATGAAAAGAATTGCATTATTACGGGCTAAATTGTGTCTCCTTCTCCAAGCTCAAATTTTGAAGCCCTGATGCCCACTATCTCCATATGTTGACTGCATTTGGAGATAAGGTCTTCAAAGAGATAACTAAGTTAAAATGAAACCATTAGGTTAGGCCATAATCTAATCTAATCTCATGTTCTTACATGAAGAGAAAATTTACACTCACAAAGATACATCAGGGATCTATATGCATGAGAAGAAAGACTGTGAAGATATCATGAGAGTCCAAAAGAAAGGCCTTGGGAGAAATCAAACCTGCCAACACTTTGAGCTTGGACTTCTAGCCTCCAGAACTATGATAAAAGGCATATCTGTGTTTTAAGCCATCCAGTCTGAGGTATTTCGCATGACAGTGCTGGTAAACTAATACATGCACATAGGTGGAGCTGAGAGAGTTAAGGAGGAGAATGCAGCAAGATGAAATGGACATGAAACAAGGCTTGACCCTGCAGGTTTTATAAACTATATGAAGGGTGATTTTCTCTAAGTAGAATGGGAAGAAACAAAGGAGTTTAGAGATGGGCTATGACATAATCAGATCTACATTTACAAGATCAATCTAGCTACTTTATAGGAAATAAACATGGAAACAGGCCAGACTGGAGGGAAACACAGTGAGAAGTGCTTTTCAGTGGTCTAGGGAAAAGATGAAAGTTGGGTTGGACCAAATGGTTGAGCCCCTTCCCTCCCACAGTTCTTGGGTTGAAACCTAATCTCTAATGCAATAGTATTTGGAGATGGGGACTTTGGAAGGTAATGGGTTGTGATGGTAAGGCCCTCATGATTGAATTAATATAAAAAGAGACAGGAGAGAACTTGGTGTTTCTGTCTCTCTCCGTCATGTTTGGATACAGCAAGAAGGTGGCAGTCTATAAATCAGGAAGATTGTCCTCACCAGCACCTAACTGGCTGGCACCTTGACCTTGACGTTTTCAGCCTCCAGGACTGTGAGAAATGCATTTCTGTTGCTTAAGCTAACTTAGTCTCTGATATTCATTATAGAGTAGAGCAAGGTAGATAAAGCAAAGGCAATTTACACTGTAATTTAATCTTCGAATCTGCCACATACCATACTTAATATTTTACACTTCTGTCTTCTCATGGAAGTGTCCCTGCTTCCATTATGACACTAGAAAATAGAACAAAAGTTTAATTCTTTACATATATGTTTATTAGCATCAGACACTGTGTGTTCTTGTGGTAAGAATGTTATCTGATTTATCTTGTCTTTTTGGAGAAGTGTATGGCATCTGATTTACTCAACAAAGACTTGCTGCATAAATGAATAAGCAAAGGAGTCGATGAGTTATCTTTCCAGAACATTCGGTAATGTGGCTAGTGTATTTTTCTGAGCTCTTCTCATCTCCCATGTCATCCTTGTGGTCTGCCTGGGGATGACCTAAAGAAATGTAGGAATGTCATCCATCTGCCTGCCATAGACAAGTCAGATCTGTCACCTTCTTTATTTGATTCTCCAAAAAAATCCTCCTACATTTTGCTTTGATTTATCCATTTAATCTGCTCTTTCTATCTCTCTAGGTACTATGAATCATGTGTTTTCTTACTTCTGGCTTGGCTTGGAAAATTGGTTAGCCTCTTTACTGATACCTTGTATTTGGGGCTTTGGACCATGGGTTATGATCGATTTACCACATATGAGTATTTGCATTTTGCATTCATCCTTTGATGTTTCTTTGTTTTTCTTTGTAGCTGGGTTTGCTCTAATGTAAGTAGAATTAGCATTCAAATACTTCCATCTGAATTCTCCTGAGCTCTTCCTGATTCTTTACTTGAAACTTGCCTCACTGAGGCACACTTGCCTTTTGTGCAGGAAAGTAGGTGGGGTGAATAAAGTTGTTATTATGGAGGCTCTCATTGATGATTTTAGGTATCTTTGTCATTGATAGCCTCAAATAGGATGAACAGTCATGTGGTCATCCTGTGAACATTTGGGTGTTTCTGGCTTGAAAAAGTTGAGGCAGAAATAAATCCTGTGAGCCATTTAGTTTCGGTGGAAATGTTTTATTGTATCCTGCAGATTGGAGGGGGGAGGGGAAGATATTATTTCTAAACTGCATATCTGGATTCATTGTGTTTCCTGAAAAGGATTTAGGAAAAGGAGCTAGGGAAACTTTGACTGTGCAAATTTCAGTCATTCATTTATATACTACAGAGCATGTCCATATATATTATGGACATACTCTGTGCTAAAGCTAGCCTAGTCACTTGGCATAATAGCATGAATAAGACACAGTATCTGTCTGCATGGGGATGTTCAGTCTAGTGGAAGATATAGGAGCATTAAAATCAGTGTAATGTATTATGTCGCTTCCATGATGGAGGTATGCAGATAGAGCTGACAACATGCCCCCAGGCCCTACTTACTTCCTTATGCTGAACTGGCCTGGAGCATGTCAGAAGTCTGATCATTCTTGGCCCTTTGGACTTGGAAACAAAAGATTTTTGACCCGACCTAACATTAATCATTTTGAAAGGTAACGAAGTAAAAGTTTAGGTTTCACACTCAGAATAATGAACATACGTGGAGAAGGAATGATAAAATAGAAGTGTGTCAGTGTTAATTTTATCACCCACCCACCTGCCCACCCCCAAGAGAAGTGAATATTTCAAAACTGGAAGACGAGAGCTATACCCAAAGGTCGTAGTGGGAAACCTAGTGATTCTCGTTTTAGCATTTAAGACTAACTGGCATATGTTCCTGGCAATCTCATTGCATAAATTAGGTTTTAAATAAATGAAGTAGGAAACATGTTCAGAAAATGAGGACATTCAAATTTAGAATTTCAAAATTGAGCATCATTTTTTTTGACCCCTAAACAAGTTGCCTTTCTGTTTATAGAGCATGCTTTAATGTGTCCGGTGTACAGATTGAGAGATAAATGGTTGGGGGAAGTATCTCAGGTTGTACAGTGAAAGTGAAGAGAGAAAGAGGACGACATATTTGGAAGAGTCAATAGAGAGATAAACACTAGGGGAATTTTGATGTAATGAACTTTCTACTTTCTGTGGAATTTAAGCACAAAACAATGTCAGTATGGTCTCCACGGCTTGCAAGAGAAGACACAATGAAGCCAATAAGGGTTGATGAGAGAAATACTTGAACCTGTGAGTAAATGTAATTAGAAGACGGCTCCCAGGCTTCTGTTCTTTCCAGAGAGGTAAGGGACCTACTTCATAGGTGCTCCATCAGCAATGCTATTAAATGTTACTGTTTATTGAGCTCTGACAATGAGCTAGGGATTATCCTGAGCTCTCCCACATATTAAGTCATTTAATTTTTCCAGCAACTCCAGGAGTGGGGCTAATCTTTCTCCATTTTAGATGAGGAAACATAATAAATAACCATGTTGAAGTCACATGAGCTTTCCAGGTGGCACTAGTGGTAAAGAATGCTCCTGCCAATGCAGGAGATACAAGAGATGAGGGTTTGATACCTGGGTCGGGAAGATCCCCTGGAGAAGGGAATGGTAACCAACTCTAGTATTCGTGCCTGTAAAATCTCATGAACAGAGGAGCCAGGTGGGCTACAGTCCATGGGGTTGCAAAGAGTCAGACATAACTGGGAGCACAAAGTCACATAGCTGAAAAGTGGACCGCCAGGATGTAGTCCAAGGAAGCCCAGCTGCAGAGCTCAGAATGAGAGTCTTGACCGTGACATGAAGGATCTGTGATACTTAGATGCAAAGTGTGCTCATGGAACTCGAGATGCCGTGGAAATCACAAAGTTAGATCTTGGCTCACTTTTGGGAGACTGTGTCTACATGTGACATTCAGAAATCCACTAGCCACAACTGGATGTTTTGTCTCTCAGCTCCAGATCCATCCTTTCGTACTTACTCTGTATAATGGATTAAACCTCTCTCCTTAATAGGGAGTATGACGTGAAGCTTTGTCAGAAGACAGCAGTGAGGGGCATTTTGTGAGAAGGGGACTTCTGTTCTGGGTTCTGGGGGGGTGTGTTTGCTTCTGCCTGCTCTGGCTGTACAACAGGTCTCTGGTGTGAGTGTGCCTGGGAGTCCTAGCTCTGCCCCAGCCAAAACACCCAGAGCACAGGACCTCAGAAACCCCTCAGCCCCAGCCCAGGCCAGGCACTCACTTTCTCACAGTTGTCTGTCTGCTCACTGATGTTGGCTCACATATGACTTGGAGGTTATTGTTTGTACTTGCTCAGCAATTGTGATCAATTGTGCGAACTAATCAACTTTTCGACGACTAGGTAGTCTGCAACTCATAATAGACAACTCGTTCTTCAGTGGGGTCTGAACCCTGACCTTGGAGAGGCATCTCCCTTCCAATTTTATCTTTCCTTGCACACCTACCATCAGTCCTAGGGTACCCTTCAAAGTTCTCATTACATTTTTACAGTTACTTGGTAATCAGAGTTTAATATTCTTTATATCAAGCTACCCCTGTTTAAAATTACAGTGAGGTTTCTCTTTTCCGATTGGACCTGAAATGATGTAGAAGCTGAGCTGCCTGAGTGCTGTGGAGTACCGTGACAGCCAGGGAATGCACATGAAACAGCGTATTTCTCAGTCAGTGGAGGAAATGGTAGATAAAATGACGGAAGAAGATCTGTCAGATTGTGTATGTGTGAGTGTGTCTGTGCGTGCCTGTCTAAGGTTTAAAGTTGAGAGTAGAATTTATACTTAGATATTCTAATGATGAATTTTTGTCCTGGGAGGAGGAGAATGAGGAACCAATTTCCCATGTGTTAGACAATATTTCCTATCTAAATGCCAGATTGAGCAACTCAAGGACACAAAGTGAATCAGAATCCCTCCTTTGAAAAATTCAAGTCTGTAAATCAGTGACTAGATTACACTTTGTGATGCCTTTTGAAATTTACAAGAAAGATAATGTGTGTAACAGTCTTCAAAAATTGACTAATTCAAGTATAATTCAGAACAATTTACTAATGTGCTGTGATTTATAAAGAGGCTTCGTTTTGCTCAAGAATTTCCAAATGGAATGCATGAGAGAGAATAGCTGAATAGAAATGGCTCTTACAGCTTATGAAACAGATGGGCTATCTTATGAAAAATGCTGTGACCAGGGCATTTCAGAGTTGACACACACTGCTCTTTCAAGGTGACAGCGTCCAGGCTGTGTGAAGCATGTTTGGTCATGTGCAGCATCCTCTTCCTGGGATCTGAAATGTGTCCCTTTGCACAGGCAACAGGGGTGATATGACAGGCAGAGCAAACAGCGCAGCTTTTATATCATGAAAATGGTCATGAGGCAAATGGTGTATTCAAATACAGCCATCATCTCAGCATTTTTGTTTTCTTTTCCCCTATGTATACATTTCACCTTCTGTACTACTGAACTATAATGAGGAAAATTCCAGATATTACATTAGGTTGAATTGTGAAATTGCTAATATTTGACAGTTTCTTGACCAATAAAGAGATCCACTTTATATGATTCAATTTGATACCACTTTACCTAGGACTATTTCAGTACGTTGTTCAAAAGATATTTTAAAATATGGTTGCAATACCATTGTCACATCAAAACATATAGCAGTTTCTTAAATAAAATCAAACATTTAATTGGTGTTCAAATTACCTTGAATTTCTATCTTTTCTAATTGTTTTATCTGTAATGTTCCTTTCTTGTCTGGTCCCAGTCAGGTTTTGATAGCAGGGTCAGGTTGGCCTCATGAAGTGAGTTCTGAAGTGTTCTCTCAATTTCTATTTTATAAGAGTTTGCATAAGCTTGGTGTCATTTGTAATTTAAATGCTTGATAGATTTTCCTAGTAAAGCCATCTGGGCCTGGAGTTTTCTTTTGGGGAAAGTTTTAGGTTACAAATGCAATTGCTTTCAAAAGATTTAGGGTATTCTGTATCTGAAATGTGAAACGCGCTGCTGTCAGTCATGTCCGACTCTGCGACCCCGTGTACTTCCTACTTCTGTCTGTGGCCAATTTCATGAACTCCTGTTTTTCGAGGAGTTTTTCCATTGTAGGTGGTTGATTTCATTGGTATGAAGCTATTCATGATAATCAGTTTTTTCATTTTTAGATAAATCTGTAAGATCAGAACTGATTATTATTATAGACTGTAGTTTAATTCTGTTGTCAGAAAATAAACTCTGAGTTATTTCAATCTTTTGAAAGTAATGAGACTTGTTTTCTAGTCTGGCACACGATCTTTTTCTAGTATACTACCCACATCCACTTGAACAGAATGTGTTTAAAATTGTCAGATGCAATATTGCATAAATGTTAATTAAATCAAGATAACGTCTATTGCTATTCAAATATTCTTTCTGTCATTGAATTTTTGGTTTGCTTGTCTATCAATTACTAACAAAAGGAGTGTTGAAATCTCTAGCTATGTTTATTTCTCCCTTTAGGATTTTTTCCTTTATGTTTTAAAGATCTGTCATTAGATATGTATTTATTTTTATTCAGTATTCTAATGTGTCTTGACAAAATTAGCCTTCTATGCTTATGAAATGCCTCTCTTTACTTCAAGTGATACTTTTTGTCTTAAAAGGCTGATATTATTAGAGCTACTCCACTTTCTTAAGCTTGATAGTTGAAACTGTTTTTTCCATCCTTTTACTTCCAATTGTATTTACCTTTATATTTACCGTATTTAGATATAGTTAATCTGGCATTTAAGTCCAGTTTAACTGAATAAGATATTGTCTTAATTGAGGGAATATATTTATATAATTGGTTTTAAATCTAGCACCTTGATTTTTTTGTTTTTTGCTTGTTCCATCTCATTTTTTTCTCCATTTTGCCGGCATGTAGTTTAATCAGAAAAAGTTTTCTAGTACTTTATTATATTTTTCTCTAATGGGATTTTTGCTTTAATTTTATATTAACTTTTTAGCAGGTGCTTGAGGAATTGTAACCGTTATGCCCAAGGTCCAAATCCCCAGAACTGAGAGGACAAGAAATCCATGGCAATGCAAATAAATGCAAAAAGGGAATTTATTGCTAGCTCGAGCCAGGGCCCTGGCCACATCCAACACAATGGAATAGAGCCAGAGCCCCGAGCCCTGGATTACAGTAGTATTTATAGGTTTAGGACAAAGACAGGGAATTAGCAAGGTTGGATTGGTTACAAGGGTTTCTTTGCACCTACTAATTGGCTAGATTTTCGCGCGCGTGGGCTTTCTTAGGAGATTTCTATCCTCGTCCCGATTGGCACAGACCAGGCTACGGGGAGCATGCTGACAGGCTGAGTCCTCCCGTCACCGGCGGGGGTAATTTTGATCCCGCCTGGGCAGTGTCTCAGCTGTTTCCGGGATGCTTGCTCTGGCCTATTTTAGTCATGGCCTCTATCAGGCCTCAACAGTAACATGCATCCTGATCTTTTTAGAACTTCACCTCAAATATAAAAATTTTGTAAAAATATAAGTCAATGTACCTTTCCTTCTCTGGTATTAATTTAGTCATATACTCTTACATCTACATGTAATTTGAACCCCAATATAAAGTGCTAATGACCATGTTTCTTTAGACAAAGGTGGGGGAGGGACAAATTGGAAGATTGGGATTGATAAATACACACTACTATATGTAAAACTGACAAATAATCTACTGTATAACACAGGGATGTGTGTGTATTCAGTGCTCTGTAATGACCTAATGACCTGTGTTCAATCAGCAGGTAAGGTCCTTGTCTGGACACATTCTTCCTTTTGTGGAATGGTCCTTCAGAGATTTTAAAAGTAACTCACTCAGTTTATCAGTTCCTTCTAAGGTGGTGGGAATTGAATGCTGAAGTTTTCCCACCCAGCACTGAGCTGCTATTGTTCAAGTCTTTTAGCTTTCCTACTCTTCTAATTCTTTCCATTCAAAACTTGATTTCTGTTCTTGCTCTGTGTCTATCCAGATCAGAAATGAATCAAAATTTAAATAGTTTATGTATGGAGCTTTTGGTGATCTCTGTTTTTGTTTCCTTTCTGGGGGATTCCTTTCTTCAATTTCTCCCCTCCTTGGCAGCTCAGAACTTCTCTCTTAATCCTCATCTGAAAAGCTCTCATTTTTCTTTTTTGGCTTGAGCTCTGTCCACCATATAATTTGAACATGAGAATGTCCTCAGGGAAAGATCTGGATCTTACGTAGTTTGTTTCATTGCTTTCAAGGTCATATCCCCGCTAATTTATACCTGCATTTGATTGGTCTCCAGTGACTTCAGTATGATTTTCTTTTATTTGATACAAGCTGGGCCATCATTGGATAAGGCAATGGCACCCCACTCCAGTACTCTTGCCTGGAAAATCCCATGGACAGAGGAGCCTGGTAGGCTACAGTCCATGGGGTTGCTAAGAGTCAGACACAACTGAATGACTTCACTTTCACTTTTCACTTTCATGCATTGGAGAAGGAAATGGCAACACACTCCAATGTTCTTTTCTGGAGAATCCCAGGGACGGCAGAGCCTGGTGGGCTGCCGTCTATGGGGTCTCACAGAGTCGGACACGACTGAAGCGACTTAGCAGCAGCAGCAGGTCATCATTATGGAAAGCGGTACTCCTTAACCACCTACTTTAGTCTTTCATCTCATGGTAACATCCTCCTAGTTCACATCCCAGCTTGTAGACTTTCAACCCATTCCTCCCCACATACCTTGGCATATGGGATATTCAAAGTAGGTTTCCTAAAAAAAAAAAGGCAAAATCAATTCTGCTTTTTTCCCCAGTGTAAACTATTCTAAGGCTTCATTTGCCTCCAAATTGAAGTTCATACCACTTACTAGGGTACATGCACAAAAACAATAGTTAAAATATTTAGTAATTTATAAGTGCTCCAGACTGGGTGTACTGGGTGAATATCATCTCTGATTATACTTCTGACTTTTTAAAATCTTCTATATCAAGTTGACATTTCCAGTCAAATTTCCCAACAATGCCTCCACTTAAATCTATATCTGGCTTCCTGAAAAAGTCATTTTCATCAAAGTTGGCAAGGTTTGAAATCAGTTTTTTCTCATTATTATACATACCTAGATTGGTTTCCAAGGATTGCCAAAACAAAACAAACTGGGCCAAAAAACATAAAAGTTGAAAGCTATTGTCACTCAGTTCTTGAGACTAGAAATTCAAAATCAAGGTGTCAACAGGGGCAAATTCTTTCTGAAGACTCCAAGGGAGGAAACCTTTTTGACACTACCTAGGTGCTGGTGGCTTCCACAGATCCTGGGTGGTCCTTGGTTTCTAGATGTATCAATCAGTGTTTGCCTCCATCAAGGGATGGCATTCTCCCTGCATGTCTCTGTCCAAAATTTTTAAGGACATCATATTTTTAAAAATTAGAAGCAACCCTAATCCAGAATAACCTCATCTTAATTTCTTCACTTCTGAAAAGACCTTGTTTCCAAATGAAGTCACATTTATAGGTTGTTCATAGAGATTTTTTTTTTTGGGGGGGGGATTAATTCAACCCAGTAGATTATTGAAATCCTATCATTTCCCAATCAAATGATTCTCCTCTTTGAGTGCTTTATTATTCTTGCATAAAATGTTTCTCTCCATTGAGAAGTGCTATGTCCCATGCAGCATGCATTTCTTTTCTTGGATGCCTCTCCCAACAATTTTGAGTCTTTGGAAGAAGACTGTTTTTTATCTTTACATCTCTAGAGCCTCTTCAGTGCCTACCTTAGAGTAAATGCTTAATAAATATTTGATAAATAAATGATCTCAAAAGGAACAGAGAGAGGGTTGCCTTCTTCCTCATTCCTTAAAGCCCTCAAGCACCATTAACTTTCATACCATCATCTCATTCCTGTTGCCCACAGTTTTATTTTCACCAAGAGGAAAAGAAATTGAAACTATATTCTTGGAGAATTAGAAGCATAAACTGTGGTATCAGAATGGACTCTCCAAGTCAGAAAAAGTTAAAGATAGAAACATAATGTAAATCTTAAAATGTTACTTAGAATGTTAGTAATGATATTGACTTAATTTTTCTTGCTAGGGGAGGCCCATGACTAAACTCAATGTGTTGAAAAGTTCAGAGACATTAATCTTCTTATCTGTGCCCCAGAACTCCCCCTGCAAAGACAAATGAGCAAGCATTGATGAATGCTGCTTCATTAGGAGAATTTAAAAATGCAATTTGTCTTCATGAAAAGGAAGTATTTTTACATTTTCCATTTTACAATGAATCAGTGAAAAGAATTTTTCAACCATTACCCTTTGACTTAGAATGGCCTTTATGAACAGCATATCAGTGCAGTAATAGACTTGCTTTAGGGGAAATGTTGACAAAAAAATACTTTCTGGCAAAGCAATATCTATAATCCACCAGATTCAAGACTCTTTTATAGTGATATTTTAGGGTGTTAAATATCCCTTTTTGTTTACGTTCTAAGAGACAAGAAAAGTGAAAACTAAAAATAACTTTAAAAAAGCAAATACACACAAAACAGCGTACCTTTAAAAGGAAGTTTTTAGGTTTGACCTAAAGTAGGTATATAGCAGTCCTAATTTTTACTCTGTCTCTATCCACATAATAAGATGTTAAACCACTTTATTCCCAGTGATTAGAGTGAAAATATGCAAGGTCCCCAGTGACCCAAGCATAAATATACCATGCTTACTCTGCTCTTAGAGGGATATAAAATTTAAACAAACAAAGCCTTAATATCAGAAAGTGTTATCTGGTTAACTGTCAAATAAATAGAAAATAAAATTATTCACAAATCCCCATCAAATGATCCGTCTGATTAATGAAGATTTTGTTGCCCCTTTATATGATAGTATCCATTCAAGTAATTCTCCGTGGCGTTTGATCTTTGCTCCTATTGTTTAGTATATTTTAGTGTCCTTCAAAATCAGCCACGAGCTGGGAGATGAGGCACCAGGAACATTCCCTTATGTATTTGGATCTATCTGTAGTATATTTGTTATCAGCGATATTTTCTTTTTTCATGACCATAAATATTGGCTGATGAACTTTGGGAAATTCTCCCCAATGAAAGGCTTTTTTTTTTTTTTTCCCCCAAGCAGTACCCATGTACTTGAGGCCTTGGATTCTGTTTCTTAAAGAACAACTTTAGGTGATTATAACCCAGATAGTTTAGGGACCACATTTTAAAAAATACTGAGTGTCCTTTCTGCTATTTAAGTAGGCTTTCTGTAGGTGGATCACCCATTCTTTATTCCAGAAGAACACATGGAATTTTTGTTGTTACATCAATGAGTTTCCCTTATGTCCTTTTAATTTTACAAATAGGGATACATTTTTTGGATACTACCAGCTGGTTCCTCATCTCACCTCCTTCACCTAGACTCTCATGTACAATTGAATACTTCATTTCCTTCGACCTTGAGATTCAGTTCTGTAAGGCTTTGAACTCCTTTTTCCCTGAGTCCTTGGCCTCTACAAAATTCATCTCCTCAACTCAAGTGCCCACCATCTGGAAAAAACATCCTGCTTACATTTCTCCACCTCATCAGCTCTCCATATGGCTTTGAAACTCAGTTAAAACACATCTTCTCTGCTAAGGACCTCTTGATTTTTCACCTTTGATTTATAACATCTTTATCTCAAAGTCTGCTAACCTTGAAGACCATCTTTTAAAGAGGGTTTAACTCTTGGTTGGTAGCAAAAACTTTAAGGTTGAGTTCAAGGATGAAAATACTGATCGTGCTAGAGAAAGACAAACCCTTTCTCCTTTGCAGATTAACAGCACATATGCACTCCTGTTCATCTTCGTCACTGCCCAAAATCTTCACCTTTACTTTCGGTCAGTATAGCATCTTCTAGAGTCAATTAGGTGTATAAACTGGCTTTATGAGGATGGCACATCATTTTTCTTCCTCTCCTCCTTTTCATGGGAGATTCTTCTGGAAAAGGATCTCCAGTCAGTGTCTTCAGGAGTGTGAAATGTGGTGTTATCAGAAAGGAAATGGAAATAAATTGCAAATTTGCATGAAAAATGAGTATCATGAAATATTGCACCAAGAGGTGATTCAAGGCCTAGGAAGCAAAAGATGTAAGAAAAAGACATAGGGAGCAATGATGCAGGAAATGTCGGAAACCACAGAGGAAATGCCTGACAAGATAGGTAGTAACAAGGTGAACAACATATCAAAGACTGGAAGGAACAGCCCTTGAGAAAAGACAAGATGGATGAAGAGAAGGAGTTACCGTGCATCTGGGAAGGAGTTTAATATACTCAGCTAAGTAACACCCTTAAGGGAAAAGATCCCAGAATTTATCTGAAAATACACTGTCATTATGTACAAATGCTACCACCAGAGAAGGATTGGTGGAATTACTTAGAGAGCTTTTTTTCTCTCTGAGTCATAACTTTTTTTTTTTTTAAACCAGGATATTGATCAGGAACCCCTAAGGAATTGAACTAAAGCCAACGATGTAATAATCATTTGGGGAGTGCATATTCTCTGGACCATAGCTGTTGAAATATTTTTCTGTAGATTTCAATTCTTAAGGACTCGGGGAAAGAAAATGTTACCAGCATAGATGCTGGTGGTGTTCCCTCTGAACCAGGTGGGAAGAAGCTGGTAAATTCTAAAGTGACTCCCATTTGTAGGGAGGCCCTATTGCAACAGGCTGCCTGAAGCCTTTCATTTCAGTGGATGTTTGAGTTCTGCCTGCTTCTGTTGCTGCTGCTTCCAAATTTCCGTCAGTGAGGCTCCCCGCCTCCACTGTGTCTGCCAGTGTCCTCCCTAATGGATGTAGCCATGGGTTGTAGGGAGAGCAGCTCTTCCACTGGGGCGGATGTGTGTCTCCATCACACTATAGCACTTCCCTCCCTACCACTTAGCCTGCCTGCCTGTGTGTGAGGGCGGTCCTTCCTACATGGAAGCTGCTGATGGAGATTAAATCATCTCACCTACTTTACAAGGAGAGAATGAGGGGAGGCAGTGTGTATCCCAGGCAGGGATGAGCAGCTAGGATGATGGAGAACATGGAGGCCCGTTTAAGCTCCTCTGGTGTCAACAGTTTCCTCTAGAACCTACCACTATTTCCTTGAAACATCCATAGTAGAATTCTGATTTTGAAAGCTAGAATCCTTTGGCCTGTGGCCCTGGTTAATTTTTTTTTTTCTTCTGTTTCTTTTAAATCAAAATTGACAGAAAGAAAAATAGGTTAAAAGAGTTATTTCCTTTTGCTACTTAATGAGATATGAAGCCTCAGCTTATGACTGAAAATAAAAATAATGACTGAAAATAAAACTTTCCACTTGGGTAAACATAATTTTCTCTTTTTTTTTCCTCCAGAAATAATCCCATTCATTTATAAGGATGTAGTAATTTAGTATAAAATAATTCCCTTTCAACATCTTCTGTTGTAATTACTTGGCTATCTCCTTCCCTTCTTCTGTGAATTCTGGCCCATTTGAAGACTGAGCTGACAATACAAACTGTGCTGGAGGCTGAAGGGCTAGGCATGAAGCTCTCCAATGTCCAATGAAGCCAGAGACTCTTTTTTTAATTTTATATTGGAGTATAGTTGATTAACAGTGTTGTGTGTAATTTACCAATCACAGACTCTTAATTCACCCTGCTCAGACATCGAGTTGGTATCTGACCCAAAGGTGGAGCAGCCCTTACATATCACTTTTCAAGCCAAGGGGATTTGTTCTTTCTTGAGGGGAGGTCAGGAGTGCCTCTCTGTTGCTCAGGTATCCACCTGATGTGCATACCCAGGTGGAACTTCTGCTGGTCCAATGAAGAACAAATGCATTCTATGCTGTTGTAATGGAGCTTCCAATCAGATGACTTTGGGGAAACATTTTATCTCTAGCTCAATTTTTTTTTTTTCTTTCTCCATGTGCACTAGCTTTCCTTCAAGTAATAAGGTGAGGAGACAGAGAATTTATCCTTTAAAATTATCTGCAAGTCCCTGATGGGGTTCAGTTAGTCTTGGATTTTGTCATTCTTAACACTCACTAAGCCACAGTTTTTCTTTTGCAAGCTTATTTTGCATATATTAATATGCATTAAAATGTAGCAAACAGTTTGGGATAGGGTTGAAAACACCACATATTTATAGGTATATCGAGATTTCATTTCTCTTTTGTGGAGGAAACTCCAAAGTTTTCTACAGCTTGTTTAATATTGAAACTTAATGAGTCCACCTAGTGCTATTACTGAGAAAGTAATGGTAGCGTCTGCCAAGGAATGGCCCCAGCCCCAGGGCATTGGGAGAGAGCAGCTAACCAGACTTTAATATAGAAAAATAGATAAATAGGGTGATAATTTAATAGGAAGGCAATGTACCTATCGTGCACCAGGAGAAGCACAGCTGGAGGATTTGAAAGTGATTTGGAAGCAAAACCTCTCATTGAATTACAGATAAAAAAATTAAGTTAGGGGTTGGCAGTGGAGTGAAACCTGGTTGTGAGATTGTACAGAAGGGATTGCTAACTCTTCTGTTGCAAACTAGAATTCCTCCGAGTGTCCAGCTTGCCTTAAAAGTTTGCTTTGGGTTGAATCCAAGTAAACATTCCCCCCAGCCACATCTCACACACACACACACACACACACACACACACACACACACACACACACACAAATAAACATAAGACAATTTTTCCCTTTGGGCTTCCCTCATAGCTCAGTTGGTAAAGAATCTGCCTGCAATGCGGGAGACACTGGTTCAATTCCTGGGTCAGGAAGATCCTCTAGAGAAGGGATAGGCTACCCGCTCCAATATTCTTGGACTTCCCTTGTGGCTCAGCTGGTAAAGAATCCACCTGCAGTGTGGGAGACCTGGGTTCGATCCCTGAGTTGGGAAGATCCCCTGGAAATGGGAAAGGCTACCCACTCCAGTATTCTGGCCTGGAGAATTCCATGGACTATACAGTCCATGGGGTCACAAAGAGTTGGACACGACTGAGCGACTTTCGCTTTTCTTCTTCTCTTAGTTGCCACATCTCTGTAGACGTGATGTGTTCTTACTAGCATAGTTTAAGGGCTTCCCAGGTGGCACTAGTCGTAAAGAATCCAACTGCCAATGCAGGCGATGCAAGAGACGCAGGTTTGATCCCTGGGTCAGGAATAGCCCCTGGAGGAGAGCATGGCCCCCCACTTAGGGAAAAATAAATGTTTATAGGATACTTTAGCCTGTTTGGAGGCCAATTTGGGGTTTTGGCAGAAGACCTTTGTGTTCCCTATGTGTTGCCAATTGATTTCTTGGTCTTACATTGTAGGTCAAATGAGCACTTATCTTGTGCTCAAGTTATAGGGAGATAAAAAAACTGAGATGGACCCAGGTCTTTCATTCAAGGAGCTCACAGCCTAGAAGCAGGGAAAGAGCTCAATACGAGTATAAGCCCCAGTTTAGCCAGACCAAGATCAGCATTGAAGGAGAGGCAATGACAAATGCTATGAGGGTTTGGGAGAGTGAGATGTTGATTTTTGTTGCTGAAAAAGGTCAGACTCTTCAATAGCATTATTTGTACTCTATACTCAGTAGGTATTAAACTACAGCCTTTTGGAAAGTTGTTTTCGAAGGACTTAAAATTTTTTTTTTTACTAAACTGTACATATCCTATTTTTCTAGCATTTTCAAAGGCATTTCCTTCTCCTCTTTTCTGCTGTTAGAGCACCCTCCTCACCTTCCATTGCTGATCATTGGAGGGTTGTGTGTAAGAAAATGTATAGCCCTCCTGCTTCCTGAGATGGAGAAAGATTGGGTCTGGCTTTTGGTTTCCCAGTCCTCAGTCAATGACTGGTAATGCAGAACTGGTCCAGTTGATCTTTGCTCTCCAAAGACTTTGGTTTTGTGGCGCTAGTAGTAAAGATCCTACCTGGAGATGCAGGAGACATAAGAGATGTAGGTTTGATCCATGGGTCAGGAAGATCCCTTGGAGAGGAAATGTCAACCCACTCCAGTATTATTGCTTGCAGAATCCCATGGGCAGAGGAGCCTGGCAAGTTACAGTCCATCGAGTCACAAAAAGTCAGACACAAATGAAGCAACTTCACAAACATACACACACACACACACACACACACATACACGAGAGATTGGGGAATACTGGAAAGGGATTCCTCTCCTATTCTGTGTTTAGCCAGCAGTGTGGTCATCCTGGAGATTAATTCACAGCTGGGTGTTCTACAAAAGTTTAAAGCCAGACCCCCATAAGCTTCTCTGAAGCCATCAGGCACTGTTTCTGTATTCACATTTCTGTTTTTATGTACTTTCTTGAATTATACTCCTTGTGTACAGGTTCTGTCTTTTCGTAGTTCCTTAAGGATAGGATATATTTCTAAATTATTACTGTATCTCTCTTGTATATATTGGAGCAAAAAGAGGCTTAGTTGTGTCTGGAATGGATGGATAGGGAGTTTTATTCATGGGTATTTTTAGACCTGTACTTAGAATTTGAACCTTATTTAAAATTGTTCTAAAAGAGCCATTTTGACAATTAAGGTCACTATTTCAACTCCCTGGGACTCAGTTTTCTTATCTGCATTTGGAAGACTGAGACTTCATAGAGATGTTTTCCTAGTTTCCAATATTGACGTTTCTGGACTTTGTAAGTCTCCATGAACTAAACAGCTTAAACAACTGTTGGAGTATGGATTGCTTTTCCACACACTGGGGAAAGGTGATGTCAAGTGGTATTCTTCCACCCGGAATCAGCATTTACTTGGTCACATGCACAAACTGGCCAGAGCTCTGTGGGAGAGTAGACTTGAAGGAAATCAGTTTTCAGATTCATTTATCCTTTTTCATAAAATTGATGCCCTAGAAAGTTCTTTGCAGTACCATCCTTCTTTCCCATTTTCCCATTCACAATTTCCCTGTTTCCACTTTATAAAGAAAACTCCATTTTCTACCTATATAGTGATTCTTACTCTGGTTTATTGCCCTGGGAGGTAAAAACTTCTGAGCCACAAACAAGGGGCCAGAGGGAAAGATCTTACTTCAGAGAGAAGTCCTGAGAGAGCAAAGCAAGAATTGTGGGGCCCTACTGTAGCCAGGTGACAAGCCCTTGGCAATGCTTTATGCTTCTTCTAGCTGTCAATCTATATTTGAATTAAAACTTGGGAGATAGATGCTAGACATTAAGTTATTTATTAACAAGTTTATTTGAACTCTGAGTTGAAATCAGTCTTTGTTTTTGACAAAAAAATACAGCAATTCTTATTTGATTGAGTGGATGCAAAACTTTATTTAGCCAATTAGCTCAAGTGGAAGCTATGTATATCATATGTATGTGTGTTTGTGTGTATACACACATATGGATACATATCTGTGTGTGTGTGTATATATATATATATGTGTGTGTGTATCTATGAATATGTGTGTGTATCTATGTATATATGTGTGTGTGTGTGTGTGTGTTTGTGTGTATCTGTGTATATCCCATGTGACTCAGTGGTAAAGAATCCACCTGCCATTGTAGAAGACCCATGAGATACGAGTTCCATCTCTGGGTTGGGAAGATCCCCTGGAGAAGGAAATGGCAATCAACTCCAGTATTTTTTGCTGCAGAATCCCATGGACAGAGGAGCCTGGTGGGCTACAGTCTCTTGGATTGCAAAGAGTTGGACATGACTAAGCACGCATGCATTATGCACTATATACATATGTATACACACACACATCTCAAAGACATTATTGGTTCAGTTCTAGAACACTGCAATAAAGCAAATATTGCAATAAAGAGGATCACACAAATTTCTTGATTTCTCATTGAATATAAAATTATGTTTATACTATTCTGTAGTCCTTTAAGTGTGCAATAGCACTATGTCTATATAAACAGTGTATTTAGTTAAATTTTCTAAACTTTTTTTTTTTTTTTACTAAAAATTATTACCCATTGTCTAAGCCTGCTAGTTGAGATCTTTTTGTTGGTAAAGGGTCTTGTCTTGATGTTGATTTTTGCTGAATGATGAGGGTGATGGTTGCTGAACGTTGGGGTGACTGTGGCAGCTTTTGTGTTTGGCCATGTCATGAGGTTGGTGGGATCTTAGTTCCCCAACAAGGGATTAAACCTGAATGCTGGCAGTGAAAGCTCAGAGTCCTTAACCACTGGACTGCCAGGTAATTCCTGGTAATTAAAAATATATATATTTAATTAATTTATTTATTATTTCCTTTTGGCTGTGCTGGGTCATTTTTGCTATCTGAGCTCATCTCTAGTTCAGGTGAGTGAAGGCCACTCTCTAGTTGTGGTGTATGGGCTTCTCACTGCAGTGGCTTCCCTGCTGCAGAGCATGGACTCTAGAGCACAAGCTCAATAGTTGTGGTACACAGGCTGAGTCGCTCCGTTGCATGTGGGATCTTCCTGGATTAGGGATTGGATCAAACCTGTGTCTCCTGAATTGGCAGGTGAATCCTTTACCGCTGAGCCACCGGCTAGGCCCCTGGCAATTTCTTTAAGACAGCAATGAAGTTTGCCTCATTGACTGACTCTTCCTTTCACAAGCTATATCTCTGTAGCATGCAGTATTTTTTGATAGCCTTCTACCCACAGTAGAACTTCTTGCAAAATTGGAGTCAATCCTTTCAACCCTTTCCACTGCTTTTTCAACTAATTTTATGTAATATTCTAAATCCTTTGTTGTCATTTTAACAATCTATACAGCATCTTCACCATAAATAGATTCCATCTCAAGAAACTTTCTTTGCTCATGCATAAGAACCAACTCCTCATCCATTCAAGTTTTATCAGAAAATAGCAACAATCGGTCACATTTTTAGTTTTAACTTAAAAAAAAAAAAGATTTTTGTATTAATATGAACCATTTAAAAAATCTTTGCTGAAATTTTTACAATGACAGCATATTAAAAAGTAGAGACATTACTTTGCCAAAAAAGGTCCATCTAGTCAAGGCTATGGTTTTTCCAGTAGTCATGTATGGATGTGAGAGTTGGACTATAAAGGAAGCTGAGTGCAGAAGAATTGATGCTTCTGAACTGTGGTGTTGGAGAAGACTCTTGAGAGTCCCTTGAACTGCAAGGAGATCCAACCAGTCCATCCTAAAGGAGATCAGTCCTGGGTGTTCATCGGAGGGATTGATGTTGAAGCTGAAACTCCAATACTTTGGCCAGCTGATGTGGAGATCTGACTCATTTGAAAAGACCCTGATGCCAGAAAAGATTGAGGGCAGGAGGAGAAGGGGATGACAGAGGATGAGATGGTTGGATGGCATCACTGACACAATGGACATGGGTTTGGGTGAACTCCAGGAGTTGGTGATGGACAGGGGGGCCTGTCTTGCTGCGATTCATGGGGTCGCAAAGAGTCGGACACGACTGAGTGACTGAACTGAACTTACAATATTGTTCTGTTTTATGTTTTGGTTTTTTGGCTGCAAGGCGTGTAGGATCATAGCTCCCTGACTAGAGATCAAGCCCCCACTCCCTGCATTGGAAGGAGAAGTTCCAACTGCAGGACAAACAGGAAATCCCAAGCCTCCAATTTTAAATCTAATTCTCATGCTATTACCACCACATTTGAATTACTTCCTCCACTGAAGTCTTGAGCCCCTCAAAGTCATCCATGAGAGCTGGAATCAACTTCTTCCAAATCCTCATTAATGTTGACATTTTTACCTGTTATATCATGAGTCCTAAGTGTTTTTAATGATATGGGCTAGTTGATCTTTTCCAGAACATTCTCAGCTTACTTTGCTCAGGTTCAAAAGTAAAATCACTCGCTATCGCAGCTATAACCTTACAAAATGTGTTTCTTAAAGAATGTGACTTGAAAATTGAAATTACTCCTGATTCATGGGCTGCAAAATGGATGTAGTGTTAGCAGGCATGAAAACAACACAAATGTCCATGTCCATCCTCATCGGTGCTCTTGGATGACTAAGCGCTTTGTCAATAACATCTTGAAAGAAATCTTTGTTTCTGATCAGTAGGTCCTAACAGTGGGCTTAAACTATTCAACAAACCATATTGTAAACAGATATGCTGTCACTCAGGCTTTATTATTTCATTTATAGAGCACTCACAGATTCTTAATGCCCCTAAGATTTTCAGAAAGATGAAAGTGCATTGGCTTCAGCTGCTCTACTAGCTCCTAACAAGAGAATCAGCCTGTCCTTTAAAGCCTTGTTCCCAGGCATTGACTTCTCCTCTCTAGCTATGATCGTATTTTCTTCCACAATAAGGCTGTTTTGTCTACACTGCAAATTGGTTGTTTAGTGAAGCCAACTTCATTAATTATTTTAGCTAGATGTTCTGGATAACTTGCTGTAGCTTCTGCATCAGCACTTGCAGCTTCACCCTGCATTTTTATTTTATGGAAATGCTTTCTTCCTTAGACCTCAGGAGCCAACCTCTGATGGCTTCAAACTTTCCTTCTGCAGCTTCCTCATCTCTCTCAGCCTTCATAGAACTGATGATAGTGAGGGCCTTGCTCTTAATTAGCCTTTGGCTTCGGGGAGTGTTGTGGCTGGTTTCGTGTTCTATCCAGATCACCAAAATCCTCTCAGTAATAAGGCTGTTTCACTTTCTCATCATTCATGTGTTCCCTGGAGGAACACTTTTAATTTCCTTCAAGAACTTTTCCTTTGCATTTACAACTTGGCTAACTGGTGCAAGAGGCCTAGCTTCTGGCTTATCTTGGTATTTGACATCCCTTCCTTACTAAACTTAATAATTTCTAGCTTTTGATTTAAAGGAAGAGACATGTGAGTCTTCCGTTCACTTGAACGCTTAGAGGTCACTGTAGGTTGTTAATTGGTCTAATTTCAATATAGTTCTGTCTCAAGGAATAGGGAGGCCTGAAGAAAGGGAGAGGGATAGTGGAATGACTTGTTCATGGAACAGAAACATACAGAACACATATTTATTGTTTTCTATTTTATATAGGTGCAGTTTATGGTTTCCCCAAACAAATAAGACAGTAACATCAGAGATCCCTGATAACAGTTCACCATAACAAATATAATAATAATGACAAATGTATAAATATTACAAGAATAACCAAAATGTGACAGAGAAGAAAAATGGCACTGATAGGCTTGCCCAACACAAGGTTGCCACAGACATTTAATTTATAAATGAGCTATGAGGGAAGCACAACAGTACAGTAAAGCAAAGCAGAATCAAAACAGCTATATCTGAATATTGAGGTACATTTTCAGCTCCAAAGTTGTGACAAATAGCACATATTTAAAGTACATCCAGAACATATAATGCACTGAAATTATACCCTTTGCAACCCCATAGTCTTATGATGGAAAATTTGTAGATATGCACTGAACACTATGGAAGAGGGTACATATATTTCCTAAAACTCTAGTGCAGGCTCTAGACAAAAGAGTTTGAAGATTCCTGAATAAATGTAAGATACTACACTCTCAGTCATGTGTCCAAATCTTTATAATCCCATGGACTGTAGCCCACCAGGCTCCTCTGTCCATGAAATTTCCCAGGCAAGAGTACTGGAGTGGGTTGGCATTTCCTTCTCCAGGGGATCTACCTGATCCAGGGATTGAACCTGGATCTCCTGCATTGCAGGCAGATTCCTTACTGTCTGAGCCACCAGGGAAGCCCTATACAGTTAGCATTAGCTCTCTTTCTTGTAGATAATGATAAAAAATATGGGAAAGGCATGGCGTATATGGGTTAACCTAGTTGGGCAGCCTTCAGATTAAACCATCTGGAAAATAGGTGATACCAACATCCAGGTTACCTGCTGTCTACATTAGCAATTGCACATTCCTGCAGGAAAATCATTCAACAGATACATTGGGTCCACGATACATTTGTGATCTGAAATCCTAAATTGGCCTTCTTTACTTACAGCAATTCTACTGCATTTTAAACATTTCCTGTTCTCTGTACTCATATTTTAAACCATTTCGACTCCTTTCAAACCTAGTTTTACCTCCTCTTCCCTTCAGTCTCAACGAATGAATTTGCTTCTTACTTCACAACGAAAATGGTGATATATCCCTGTACACACATGTAAACTACAGTGATTCTGCCTTCAGTTCTTGTTTTCCTCCAGTCATAGCTTTAAAGGAGCCTTCCTCCTTTTGAATATTTATTTTTATTTATTTATTTGGCTGCACCGGGTCTTAGCTGTGGACACGTGGGATCTTCAGTCTTTGTTGTGGCACATGAATGCTTAAATGTGGCATGTGGGATCTAGTTCCCTTACCAGGGATCAAACCTGGGCCCCCTACATTGGGAGCCTGGAGTCTGTTAGCCGCTGGACTACCAGGAATACCCCATAGCCTTCCTCTTGTGTAAGACCCAGCTCCACTTGTGGCTGTGTTCCCATTCCCATATGACATTGCTCTTTCTTTCATCTTCATCTCTGCCCACTCTACTCTTTCCCATCACCATTGAAACACTGAAATGTCCCCTGTCTTTAATAATTAAAAAACAGTAAGTATATATTATAAAACTATTATATATAATATATATATATATATATATATATATATAAAGGATATTTTAGCATCTCTCAAATGGCACTTAACTTTTTAGACATTATTTTTGGTCTCTCATTCCTAATCCTCTAAAGTATTGTTAATCTTCACCTTTCATATACTGTCAACTTCATTCAATTCTTAGCTCACTCTAATCTGGTTCCCACCCTTGTCTCTCTTTGTAGAAAAAAATTTCATGATTTCAGTTGTTATTTATGTGGAACTGGCTTCCAAATTTTAACCTGTAGGCTTTGAACCCATATATCTGCTTGCTGATGTGGCATCTTCTATCAGATATCCTGAAGGTATCTCAAACTCATGGTCAAGACTAAATTTATCTTCTTTTCCCCGAATCTAGCTATGTTTCAGTGAATGACACAAACATATATCCAATTACAGGAAGGAGAAATCTAGTACTGTCTTGGTTCTTGATTTTCTTTCAACCTTCAGGTATAAGCCATCTGGAAGATTTGAACTACTAAAATTCTTTCGTGTCCCTCTCTTTCCTTGGGCTTTCTTCCACCACCCTGCTTTAAGACACCGATATGTTTTCTGTGGGGTCACTAAATAACACTTAATCTGTATCAAGACACAAATTCTGGTGCATTTTCCACTATAGCCAGAGTGTTCTTTGAGGGAAAGAAAAACAAAACCAAGCCTAACAATATTGCTTTCTTGGTGAAATCTTTCATGTTTCCCATTGTTCATAACATAGACAACAGCAGCCTTACTGTGGGTCTTGCATGATTGGCTTTGACAATTCCATTCACATCCTGTGTCTTTGCTACAGCAATTTTAGCCTGAGTATTTTCCAGTTTTCAAGCACTCCAGGCTTTCTCCTAAACCAATCCCTTTGTACCCGATCTTTCTTCTTTCTAACATGCTCCTATTAAAAATCTTTGCACAGTAAATTTTCATTAATTCTACAGCACGGTCCCAAAGTCTTTTCCTAATCAACCTCAAGATATACTGAATGACAGTTTACATTTTTACTTTAGGACTCGTTACCTTTTTTTGTACTATAATATCTCGGTAATTTTTAGGTTGATGCTTCTACCCTTGCTAGAATGCAAGCTCCATAAGGATAGCTGCTGCTGCTGCTAAGTCACTTCAGTCATGTCTGACTCTGTGTGACCCCATAGATGGCAGCCCACCAGGCTCCTCTGTCCCTGGGATTCTCCAGGCAAGAACACTGGAGTGGGTTGCCATTTCCTCCTCGAATGCATGAAAGTAAAAAGTGAAAGTGAAGGCGTTCAGTCATGTCCGACTCGTAGCGACCCCGTGGACTGCAGCCTACCAGGCTCCTCCATCCATGGGATTTTCCAGGCAAGAGTACTGGAGTGGGGTGCCATTGCCTTCTCCGTCCATAACGGTAGAATTGTGTTTATTTTGTTCGCAACTGTTTGTCTAGTGTCTAACAGACTGAAGCACTCATTGTAGGCACTCAGTATCTTCTAGTTGAATTAATTAACTATAAGAGTATCAACAACTGCCATGGTACTATTCTACAGGTTATGCACTTATGCTTTCTATACATCCACCCAATCTTTTAATATATGCAGTACAGTGTATTCAAGAGTCAAACCTTCATGTCAAACAACTGGCCCTCAGAAACTGTCCAATCTAACAAAACAGCCTCTCGGAACAGTATGGATCCAGAAGTTCTATCAGCCAACCCTCTTGCAGTAAACAAGTATAACTCTGGTTAAAATGTAAACAACAATTACTTAAAGGCCCTGTAATGTGAACAAGAACGGGAGTATTTTAGAGGAGAGTTGACATTTGGAAGAAGGAAAAAGCACAGAGTCAGTTATCTGCTTTTACAACCTTTAAACTGAGCCAGGCCACAGTTGGTGCTACATGGAGTGACTAAAACTCTAGTACAAAACCTATGTCTTTCTGGCCCCCAGAAGACAAACTGTGAGCAATGATAGCCACTGGGAAATAAGAGGGAGGATCCCAGAAAGCCAGTGTCCAGAGAGGGGGAGTTCTAAATAGCATGTATAAACTCTGCTCAAAAATCTGCCTCATCCCTAAAACTTGCATATGCAGAATAGATTTAATATAGGCCAAGAACAAAGTAACTGAATCAATATTTTAGATGTAACCTAAGAGACAAAATTGGTGATGGGAGGCCATTTAAACTCTGCTAGAATAAAATGACACTATACACTTTACATGAATATAGCAGAATCCAGATACTTTATAACATTGCTCCTACGATGTCCAGGATACATGCTGACATTACACAACTTACAAACAATCAGAAAAGAGTATGACTCATTCTCAAGAAAAAACAACAGCAGAGATGGTGAAATTAGCAGATAAGAATTTTAAAACAGCTTTTACAACTATGCCCAATGATTCAAGGCAAAATGTTTATAATGAATGAAAAGGTAATATATTTAATCAGAGAAAGATAAACTGTAAGAAAATCAAATTTTAGAACTTTCAATTGAATACCTGGAATTAAAATGTTCACTGAATGTATTTAACAGCAGAATGGAAGTGACAAAAGACAGAGGCAGTGAACATGAAAATAGAGAATCAATAATTATCTGATATGAACAATATAGATAAAATATTGAGAAAAAATTGACAAAATCTCAGGGATCTATGGGACAATTACTCATTGTCTGCTGCTGCTGCTGCTGCTGCTAAGTCGCTTCAGTCATGTCCAATTCTGTGCGACCCCATAGACGGTAGCCCACCAGGCTCCCCTGTCCCTGGGATTCTCCAGGCAAGAGCACTGGAATGGGTTGCCATTTCCTTCTCCAATGCATGAAAGTGAAAAGTGAAAGGAAAGTCGCTCAGTTGTGTCCGACTCTTAGCGACCCCATAGATTGCAGCCTACCAGGCTCCTCCTCCCATGGGATTTTCCAGGCAAGCGCACTGGAGTGGGGTGCCATTGCCTTCTCTACATATTGTCTAACATAAGTCAATTATCTAACATATGGACAGGTGGGACAATGGGGCTTAAAGTTTATTTGAAGAAATAATTGCCAAAAGTTTATAGATTCAAGAAGCTCAGCAAAGAAATATAACTTTAAGAAAATCACACTCAAGGATATCAAACTCAACTAATGAAGACTAAGGAAAAATGTATTAAAGCAACTGGAGAGAAATGGCATTACATAAAAAAGGGAGGAGTCAGTGATCCAAATGGTGACTGATTTCTCATCAGAAACTACGCAGGCCAAAGACCAGTACTGGAAGAAAGTAAACTGTGTCCAGCTAGAATTCTGTTTCCAGTGAAAATATCCTTCAAGAATGATGGTGAAAATAAAGCCATTTTCAGATAAAAGAGAAATAATGGGATCTACCATTAGTGGATGTACATGGTAAGAAATCATAAAGGAAGCTCATCATCATTCTGGGCTAGGACACCTGATTGAAACTCAGATCTTCCGGAAAGAACAAGAGAATGGAAGTGATAAATATAAATATTTGTAAATATAAATGACTTATTTTTCTCAACTTTCTGATGCTTAGTTCTGTATAGAGTGTATAGTAAGGTGCACAAAACACATTTGTTATTATCATTACTAACGTTATTTTCATCATTGTTGCCATTTGCCTGGAGTGCCAGCTGTGTGATAAATGGCATAGGTATAACTTGGGGATCTATGATGATTTTGGAAAACTGTTGAGTGATTTGGGGATTCTGCATCCTCGATGGGAACTTGACGGCACTTCACAGTCGCCTCTGCTGTGCGATACGCCTTCGGTGCCTTTGCCTGAAGTGTTTATGGGAAGCAAGGCACTGCCAGCACAGCACAGTGGCTTCATGGAGCAGGTTGTTAAATACTATCTAATGTGGTGGTTTATCCTGTTTCCTTACACATTTCTTCTTGAAGTGAGTTGGGATTTTTTTTTTTTTTTTTTAATTCCTGGTGTAAGTTGGAAATAGAAACTAACGGTGGAAGAAATAGCACTGGCTCTCGAATGGGTGGTATTTCTGATCTTTGCTCTGTGACCCACATGGAGGACAGGAGGCCCAACAGAAATGATGTACTGTGTACGGCAGTGCATGATGCCAATGAGCCACCGTGATACTTTTGTGCCAAAGCAAGACACCTTGCTGACCTTGCTGCAGAAATATAGAAGTAGCTTAAATGGTTTAGAACAATAAAACACTGAGCACTAGGGGATCTAGCTACCCTAGGGAGGCACTGCTTTTTAAAATGGAAAGCTGTGACTGGCCAGCAGAAAGCAGCAATATCTTCAGCTTCTCAAAAGAGAAGGTGGGAGAGTGTATGAGTGTGTGTGTGTGTATGTTTGGAAGGGGAGGCTTCAATTCAGGACCCAGACACTGATAACTTTATTAAATATTGATTTTTGAAATAAATCTATATATTCACTAAGCTATGAGCCAGAGAAGATCAGAGTTGTGATAAAAGTAATTATTAGTAGTATTTCAGTTTTACTGCAAACAAAATGAATCGGTATAATCTATGTAGATAACTATTTAAAAAAATAGCTCCCATCTGTATCCCACTTGGAAAGTGGTGTCACTCTTTTCTCTGTGACAACAAGGTCTACTTCAGAGCACACTCATAGTTTGAATTTTTTGTGGTTTCAGCGGCCAGAAAAACCAGAATTTCTGGCCCTCTAACAGATTTTCAAAGACTATTAACCCAGGCTCAGAGACAAAGGGGCAGAATTTGCGGCAAGCAGGACCTGGAAAAATATTCTGTTCCATGAAACAAGACAGGAAATGGCCACTTGAATGAAGACCAGGAGTAAACAGTGGCCTTGCTAACCTAATGCAATGTTTATTTGGCATCAAAAGTCCATCAGACTGTGGGGAGCCGGGGAGGCTTCAACATCAGTCACCTCTGTAGAGATTAACGAGGACAAACTACTGATTCATGCAAGAAATGTTTCCCAAACTCAAAGAGGCAAATGTCAGCACAGGGAGGGCCTGCTTCTGGTCCAAGAGCATCACCTTCGGAAGGGGCTGCTGTGTTGAGCCAGGGGCTAGATGAGCTACCTCTTGGGGCCATGCTATGTCTGGGGAATTGCGTTAGGTCAGATGTCTCTGCAGCATTAAGCATCCTATACTTCTTCTATAGGTATAGATCTTCTTTATATACTATATGCTTTTAAGAATGTATTGAGACCCATGCTCATGTTGTTGTTGATGATGATGATACCAGCTGCCATTCACTAAAATAGAGTATATTCCGGGCACTATAGCGGGTATTCAGTTCAGTTCAGTCTCTCAGTCGTGTCTGACTCTTTGCAACCCCATGGACTGCAGCACGCCAGGCATCCCCATCCATCACCAACTCCCGGAGCTTACTCAAACTCATGCCTTCACTGAAATAGAGTATATTCCAGGATGGAGGAGCCTGGTAGGCTGAAGTCCATGAGATCGCTAAGAGTCGGACACGACTGAGCGACTTCACTTTCAATTTTCACTTTCATGCATTGGAGAAGGAAATGGCAACCCACTCCAGTATTATTGCCTGGAGAATCCCAGGGACGGGGGAGCCCGGCAGGCTGCCGTTTATGGGGTCACACAGAGTTGGACATGACTGAAGTGACTTAGCAGCAGCAGCAGGCACTCTAGCAGGTTTTAAGCTATCCAAACATATAATCCCCACCACTACCCTAAGATACTGCTATTGTGTCCATTTTATGGATGTGGAAACTGAGGCTTAGAAGAATAAGATGTTTCCTGCTCTTAAATAGTTCAGAGTGAGATAAGACTTACAAAGTTATCGAAATGCCTAAGATGTTCCTGCTGACACATGACGGTGTGAGGACTGTTAAAAAACAGGATACATGATGCACGTGACAAGTATTCATCAACCAGAGACACAGTTAGGGGCCGAGACACAGCTTTATGGTGGAGGTGGGAGCTGCAATACTTAAGAGGATGGTCTATCTGGCCAAGTAAGTGGAAGGTTTATGCTTTATTTGGAATAAAATCTTTAAAAAAATGAATGTGCTAGCTGGAGTTTTACTATGGTGTCAATAACTTCTCATGCCATAGCTATCAAATTGGCTTTGCACTCTGGATAAATATCTTTCCCATTTTATTTGGCTTTAAACCTGAGTTACAGGAGACACAAATCACTCTAAGCAGGAATACCCAAATTAAATGAGAGTTTGATTTTGAGTCTACCTGCTTCAGTGTTCTTAAGCCACACATTTTAAAATCCCTTAAGATTATGTTGGGGGATTCTAAGTAAATCCAGATAAAGAAAATAGATATTTCTTATACCTTTCTGAACTCTTCACCTTGCTAAACTCTTCTGAGGGAGAGCAGATACTGACTAAAGTTTGAAATCAGCTGAAACTTGTGTATACACATACAATTGTATAGAGTGAGACTTTCTTTGTCTTTTCCTGAGATAATGTGAATTGTGAGTTGGGAGATGTGGATTTTGGTGAAAGCTTTGCCACTGTGACCTTCTGTTTAATCTTAACATTTCAATCTGGAAAATGCAACCTTTAGACAGGACATGATAATGGACTCATCCTGTTAGAAAATCCTTGATTTTATGGTTTTGACACAGGAAAAGAGTAGAAGAAACTGAACATCATCCCTGAATACAATGTATCCTCTACTATATAACCTTATGGAGCAATCTCTGAGGTCATGTCAAATATTCATTTAAGGAAGAAACAATTTTAATGCAAATTAAATGAAATAACCAGTCACTGGTATCTTCAAGGAGAAGAAAGTTTCAGTTCAGTTCAGTCTCTCAGTCGCGTCCAACTCTTTGCGACCCCATGAATCGCAGCATGCCAGGCCTCCCTGTCCATCACCAACTCCCGGAGTTCACTCAGACTCACGTCCATCGAGTCAGTGATGCCATCCAGCCATCTCATCCTCGGTCGTCCCCTTCTCCTCCTGCCCCCAATCCCTCCCAGCTTCAGAATCTTTTCTAATGAGTCAACTCTTCGCATGAGAAGAAAGTTTAGATAACCTCAATTGAAAACAGGTATCACTATAAATCATTTGTTTTGCTTATTGAACTTCATAAAAGTGCTCATACACTAAGTCCTCTGTTGTCCTGACTTCTTTTGCTCAATGTAATTTCTTTGTTTATCCGTGCTGTTGCATGTATCAGCAATTAAGGCTTTGCATTTTGCTATACAGAAACTATACATCACTTAAAAAAAAGGAAATGATTATTTAAAAAGAAATAAGCAAGCAAATAGATGTTATTTCCAAAATCATCACCTCCTAGGTCTTGATATAGGCTGAGATTAGGAGAGATGATATTATGGAACATGAGAGATTAATTGGGGAATAGTTTTCTATATCGGAAGTCAGTCTTCTTTATGTTGAGCCCCTCCTTTCACATACTCAGAAGGGAATCTGTTTTAGACTTGCTATATATCAGTTTTTTCCATCATGATCCACTTAGACAGTGTTAAACACCCCTATCTCCGGCCTCATGAAGATGGCTTCTCACCTCCAGTAGTGAGGTGCCATGTGGATTGGCTTTTCTAGTGTGAGGTTGGGATGGGACTGATGGCAAGGGTGAAGTCTAGACTTGAAGCCTGGCATTTCCAGCTGTTCAGAGTTGGGCCCTGATTCAGACTGATGTATTCTCACTCCATTGTGATCCTGGGGGCCTTGCAGAGGAGTCCACAGCTCCTCACAGTGGCAGCGCAGGGCTAAATTTAAGGTGGCTGATTTTCCAGAGTGGTAGCTCTTTCAAGTCAGCTAGCATTTATTTAGTGGTTACTGCCTGCCGATCTGTTTTTAGGTAGAAATAAATCATGGTGCGATATTTTAGACTCTTTGTGTCCCCTTATTCTCTATCAACACTGCTGATATGAGTACCATTTGATATATTACAGACTTAGAGATAACTAATCTCTTTGAAGAGTGAGCGAATCTTCCAGTTTTCACTTTATCCTTGACAGACTCTTCCCCTGGGGTGTCTTTACTTGCACACTCACTTTCTCACTGACTCACTCACTCATTAAGGAAATGTTCTGCTCATGGTGATAAGGATATGTCATAAAACAGAAAACACACAGCTTCTTTCTTTTCCATGACTGTACCTGTTACCCATGGTTCAAGAATCAGCTTAATCCCCTCCTCCAGGAATCCTTCCCTCTTCTGAGCTTCTGCAGGCCTGACCATCAGCATTGTCCTTGAGTGCTTCTTGCACACACCTACCTTGTGACTTTTCCTATACAAGGTAGATTATCTCATTCTTGGTGTGATATTTCCATCTCTCAGCACCATCGTCATCTCCAAGAGATCATGCATTATATATTGCTGGACTCCTGACCATTTCTGTCTCAATACATCGTACATAATGGGTCTCAAGTGAACCAGGGAACAGACCTTTGCTTTCTAGTAATTGTACGAAGGAGTGGACCTTAATGTCCAGAGCCTGGATTTCAGGCTGAACACCCCCATCTCTAAAAACTTGGAGTGATTCTAAATGCAATTCCATGTAAATCAGTCTATTAATTTGAAACTGAAGATGCCTTAGTACTTCCTCAGAGCTTGGCGTATCTCTGTCACTCAAAAGATGTTAATTGTATGACTTCGTCATGAAGATCCTATTGGTATTGCATATGTAAAGAACGAGAAGCCTGCTACAGAGTTTCTGAAGCTCACAGACAAGGGCAGGGTTGAGGAAGGGCTCCTTATAGAATTAGGAGCATTCAAACCATAGAGAATAACGAGCTGCCCGCAGTGGTTCTTCCTGGAACCGATGTCATAAGCATGATCTTATTCCCAGTCCTCCCTGTCTTTCTCCCGAAAAGCAAACTGAAAGGCAGAGAATAATTTGGCAGCAGTAACATAAATGACAATTCTCTGGATAAGTCTATTTAGCACTGGAGAGTTGAAGAGAACTCATGAATTATGAAAGTTGCCTTGGTTCCTGAGTTCTACCCAATTTTCCCTCAAGTCAACAAGTCCTTAATAGAGTCTCTGCCCTCATTTTTCTGCTTACAGTAGGTCAGCTTTGGAAGAAACTGCCACAGGAGTGTCAGCTGCTTATGAGCCCAGGTATTCAGGTGGGGCTAGTGGTAAACAACTTGCTTGCCAATGCAGGAGACATAAGAAAGACAGGTTTGATCCCTGGGTCAGGAAGATCCCCTGGAGGAGAGCATGGCAACCTACTCCAGTATCCTTGCCTGGAGAATACCACGGACAGAGGAGCCTGGTGGGCTATAGTCCTTAGAGCTGCAAAGAGTCAGACATGACTGAAGCAACATAACGTGCACACACATGCATTCAAGCAGAGGCTGTATAAGCACCTCTTGTGGGGTTGGGGGGGTATACAATGGGTGAGGCACTGAGTTAGATCAGACATCCTCCTCTCTAGGATTTTTCAGTGTACACACATTTTCTCTAGATGTTGTGTGAGCTGAAGGGTCCCTGAGGGGTAGGCGAGGGGAAGGCTGCAGCGAGGGGCTGCAGGTGGTCTTCTCAAGCTCCATTGCTGCACAGTGGGAATCCCGGGTGAGCTGTCCAAGGATAACCAGTGCACCCAAGTGCAACGCTTTGACTTGCAGCCTTGAGTATTTCCACTTAACTCTTCCCTCTCCTGAAAAGGGAACTCTAACTGCTTCCCACCCACACACCCACTGGCTTCTGTGAACTTGAATGTGTTAATGGTTGTAAAGTGCTTTGACCTTCTCTCCTGGAGAGTGCTACAAGAATACACAATATTATTATTATCATTTCACGGACATTTTGCAGTTCCCAGTGGTTAGTTTCATTCTCCCCTTTAATCTTGAATGCATTAAAATGGCTAAATAAAAAAGTATTTTGAGTAAATAAAGATACCCGTGATTTTTAAAAGTTCTTTATTATATATTTTGATATGCATCATCACCTTCTCCTGACTTTCCACATAAGCTGCTATGGCTAAACAGCCCTGTAATGATATTGCTACTTGGCTATAATTTAGAAGGCTATAAAGATTATTTAGCACAAAGAAGTATTTCCCGTTAAAATTTAGCAACTCCTTTCAAATAGATATACATTAAATCTTAGACTGAATTTTAGAAACATTGAGCAGAGCAAAAATAAAATCTAGTTCATGTTCTCATAAAATATCTGCTCCTTCACAGGCTCTTTACCCTCTGTTTTTCTTTGTGGCAGATGCCTCGATAGTTAGAACCAACTTACCTCTCTTTTTTTTTTCCCTCCCTCCTGCTTTTTCCCTGTCTCCCTAACTCCTTTCCTACACCTCTTTCATGCCTTCCAAAAACAAAGCAAAATAAACCCACAAAGGAACAACACTCTTCTTTACTGTCTGGCATCCTAGATAAATATTCAGCATTGATGTTTTATACCAGACACTGTTTAAGTTCTTGAGAAGACTAAAGAGAATGAGTTCTTGCCCTTAAGAATTACACAATCTTGAGAACTTGAGGCATTGGCAACGGATGTGCATAAGTAACAGTGCATTGTAATCGTGCTAATAAAAGGGCTACCTTGGTGGCTCAGATGGTAAAGCATCCACCTGGAATGCAGGAGACCCAGCTTCAATCCTAGGTTGGGAAGATTCCCTGGGGAAGGGAATGACTACCCATTCTAAATATTCTTGCCTGGAGAATTCCATGAACAGAGGAGACTGGCAGAGTACAGTCCATGGGGTTGCAAAGAGTTGGACGCAACTAACACTTTCATTTTTCACTTTCAGAGAGTATAAAAACTGTTGTGAGACTTAATAATTTTGGGGGGAGCTCCTAAATCATAACAGCTAATTGCAGAGACTTTGAAGCCCGACCACCTGAGATACAATGTTTGTTTTTCAACTTACTTTCTTTGTGACCTGAAGTAAGTGGACCACCTCTCTGAGCTTCATTTTTTCTTCTGTACAAAGAGGATAATAATGCCTTCCTCAAATGGTGGTTTTGTCCTAAGGGGGTTAATATGTGAGGAGAACATGGAACTGTACCTGGGATGCAGGAAACATTCAGTAAATGTTAGATATTGTTTTTTTTTTTTTTTTTCTGGGACTAGGAAGAATCACACACACATATCCTTCACTGGGAGTTGTTTTCTTTTTAAATTACTGTCCTGTGCTTTCCATATCTTTTATGGCTAAATTTTGTGAATGGAATTTACATTTTCTTCTCTGTACTCTCCTTTTACTCCATTAAATCCTACTTTTTCAGTTAACTCATAAGCATAGTATTTCATCAACGAAATCGGGTCCTGCTGAATTTTGGTAGCTACATAGAAGATTCTAGGCATCCTTAGACAGCAGTGAATGAAGACTAGCTCAAGGTCTTCAGCCACTTCCTGATCACTGGGCATCATTTTACTAGGAGAATGGAATGTCCCATCCTTCAATCCATTCTGTTAGGGGTTTCATTCTTCTTACTTGACAAGGTTGCCAACTACCTTCTCTTCTTAAATCCAGTGTCTGGCTCTCCACTGTCTCGGTTTTTGTGAGGCGTCAAGTTTTAGGGGAGATGGAGCAGCATCTTTTTGATGTGTCCCCCTTTCCCACTGTGTGTCCTTCCTGGTTCACGTTAACCCTTTTAGTGGCAGCTGTCTCTCCCCTTTCCTCCGCCCATTGCTAGTGCTTGTAGTCACTGAGGCGAGACTCCAGTAAACCTATCCATATTGATTTCGTGGGCTGACCTTTCCAAGGGCACTAGGAATTTAAAAGTTCAGAGAGACAATTCACACACAAAAGGGATAAACCTATAATTGCTTAAATTTCAGGTTCTGAATTAGGCATCAAGAGAAATTTCCAAGCATGAAAGCTCTTGCATGTTCCTTAAAGCAGATGCTATGGACCACCAAGAGGTTCCTTTCAACTCCTACCAACCTACAACAGCAACAATGTCGCTTCAGTTGTGTCCGACTCTTTGCAACCCCATAGACTGTAGCCCACCAGGCTCCTCTGACCATAGGATTCTCCAGGCAAGAATACTGGAGTGGGTTGCCATTTCTTCCTCCAGGGGATCTTCCTGACCCAGGGGTTGAACCCACATCTCTCATGTCTCCTGCATTGGCAGGAGGGTTCTTGACAGTGCCCCTGGGAAGCCTCCAGACCTGTCTGGAGACTTATGTCCACTTAGAGTTTACCTGTTTAGAAAGAATAAGACATGGAATTCAAGGGACTGAAGAAATAACCAGATAATGAGATACATACCAGGTAATAAGTGAAGAACAGAAGCTCTTACTCACTTCTACATACCAGTATCTCCTTTTGAATGTTGTTGTTGGTCTTATCTCCTAAATGTCAAATTCTTTTCAAAAAGTCTTTAGCATGGATCAACAAACAGTGTGTGGCCAGTTCATTCTTATTGATCTAAGAAAATAACACGAACAATTAAGAGATTTGCAGGGAGGAAATCCTTAGCATGGGCTTAAATGTTGTCCAAGAAAGAACAAGCGTACATCTGAATTTATGCACAGAGTTAACTGTTTTTAAAATATTGCATACTACATATTAAAACATGAGAATTAATCAGGCTTGCATAATGATGAGGAAGGTGTGTATATGTTTGGCATGGCTCCCCATGATGCAAAGTTCTCTGGCGTCTTTTATATGATCCATCACCATGGGCAGTGCCAAGTTTTATTATAAAAGATATGTAACTCCCCAATCCGTGGCTGGAATAGTCAAAGCTTACTGAGACTCTATTGTGATATGGTTACAACAAGCATTTTCAACCCTGGCATATTCTGAAAAGAAAATTATGGTGACGTGGTGCTCCTGCCAATTATCTGAATACGACTGACAGTCAGAGCAAGCAAGGATGCAGTCAAGCTCGTGATTTCCCTTACACTGCTGATTTTTTAACTCCAGGGGTTTGAGTTCCCAATCAGATGTTCTTGTTTCCCCCACTCGTCTTGGGCGAAGCTGCATTTTCCTTACTCTACTTTTGTCATCATAGGGCTGCAGGGCCTGTTTTAAAAAGCCTATTGACAGAGGGCTTTCTTTCTGACTTGGTTAACTACCAGGAGGCAGAGAATTATAAGTGAACCATCTCCCATGGTGTTGCATGGAGTTTCCTTGTGGCTTACCTGACTTTGAGGCCCATGTGTACTGAAGGATGCTAAATTAGGCTCTTCAGATGTGCCTTGTTACTTAATACACAACCCAGCATCTTGGTCATTCCATGATCCCAAGTGCTGGTAGGATCACATTTTCTGGGATTACTCTGGTCCTTGCTATCCCCTTTGCCAAACATTTATCTTCTGGAGCCAGGCATGGAGAGAACTTTACTCTTTGGAATGCCATTTCAACCCATCAACAAATCCTGTTAGCTATGCCTATGGAATATATGGGCAAGCTGACCTTTCACCATCTCTATCACTACCATGGATGTCCAAACCACCATCTTCTCTGCCTTGGTATATTGAAATAGCTGCCTGAATCTATATGTGTCTTAGATGCTTACCTCCTTGAAGTCCATCCTCTATAAAACATTCAGGGCAATATTTCTAAAACTTCAATTGGAACATAGTGGTGGTTGGTTTAGTTGCTAAGTCACGTCCAACTCTTGTGATCCCATAGACTGCAGCATGTCCATGGGATTTCCCAAGCAAGAATACTGGAGTGGGTTACCATTTCCTTTTCTAGCAGATCTTCCCAACCCAGGAATCAAACCCATGTCTCCTGCATCAGAGCCAGATTATTCACTGCTGAGCCGCCAGGGAAGCCTCTAAGTTAGAACATGTTACTGGTCTATTAAAAGTCTTGTAATGATTTCCCACTTGACTCAGAACATAACCCATGGCCCTTATCCGCAGTGGAGCCACCCACATTGTCCTGTGTAAGCTGGGCACCTGCTCTGCCCACCTTCCTCCCCTTGTTGACCTGCCACCTTCCTGAGCCATGCTGCTTTCCTCACATTTCCCCAGACTCACCAGGCACATTCAAGTCCAGGGCCTAATCTGCACTTTCTGATTCTCCAGGCTGGAATGATGTTTTCTGTTACCCACATGGCTGCTTACTCATTTCTTGCAGATCTCTGCTCAAATATCACCTGTGCCAACCAGCCCAAGTGCTCACTGTCTCTTCTTCAACTTAGTTTCTCTTTTTATCACTGATCCCTGCCCTACGCATAACTCAGTTTTGGCTTACTGTCTCTCTCTCTTGACTAGAATCGGGCACTGTGAGCCTGGGGCCTTTTTCTGCATCCACTCATCTAGAATGCTCTCTGACACCCCATCAGCAAATGATGGCAGAGATAATGCCCATAGTTCTTAGCACACAGACTTCCTCATTTTCTCTTTGTGTGTGTGTGTGTGTGTATAAACTGTTTATAGCAGCATTATTCGTAAGAGTTAAAATGTAGAAACACCCCAAATGTCCATCAACTGATGAACAGTTAAATAAAATAACACATATCCATATCACATTTCGGGGAGCAATAAAAAAGAATGAAGAGCTGACATACACTACAACATGAATGAATCTTGAAAACGTTATATTAAGTGAAAGAAGCCAGTGAAAGACCTTATATTGTATGATTCCATTTATATGCAGTCTTCAGGAGAGACAAATCTATAAAAATGGAAAACAGTGGTTACCTAGGTCAAGGGGAGTTGAGCAAAATAAGGAATGACTGAGAATGTGTTATTTTTGTGCTTGTGGACACTTGAGCTCCTCCCTCTGACAAATGAGCTGCTGGTCCTTTCTTCCTAACTGGATCTTCATCTTCCCAGGAATTTCAGTTTGGTATTTGTATAACCCAGCTTTGATAATCCTGTTATTTCAGCTTTTAAAAATGCTAACCTGGAAGCAAACTTTCTTTTCTGGGATGTTTTAGAATTAGGGGAGAGAATTGGGGAGAAGAAGTAACTTCTAGTGTCATTATAGATAACCAAGGCATTAATTACCCAAGTCATTTGCTTCAAAACCTTTCTTTAGCAGTTTAGTGGCCTGGAGAATGGAAGTAGTTTTCCTTTTGTTATTCAGCAAGTCATATTCGGAGGTAGAATTCAGATACAGTGCCTTTCCCTTTTATTGCCTGTCCTAAGAATCAATTCCTGGGGCCATCTGTCTATGGTCTCTTTGCATGGGAGGGTGAGGAGGTGGCTACCCCATAGCTAGGCATTGGAATCAAAAGGGACCAAACAGGATGAGATGCATGCTTTTGTCTCTGAATCATCCCCTGGGGCCTCTAGTTTCCTCATTGTCTACTTTGTCTCAGAAACAAGTCATTTCTCTCCTGTTCTCTGGTTGTTCTGGGCATCATTTAATTCATTTATGACTTGTCCAAAGTGCACAAAAAATTCTAAATTCTGACCATTAGGTCACGGAATTCGATGTAAAAAAACCTAACTGAATACCTACTATGTGCTACATAACCATGGTCTCTAATTCACAGACAGTTTGAATTATCAATTGTGTGTTCCTGGAGACACAAATTTCTATACTGAAACATTTTCTTCCTGGCAAAGCCAAATGTTAAACACATTCATTCTCAGCTGAAGTTTTAGAAAGCGAAATTGCATGGTTTGAGAGTGAAAAATCAAAGTATCATTTTAGGATATGTCAGGTACAATTCTAAATCTGTGTGCAAGGCTTGGAGATTTGCTAAGTACAGATCCAGGCTGGTATTAAAATTAGCATTCCTGCAGAATACGGAGAAGCAGGCAAGGCCAGCTTAGCTGTGCCTCAGGGGGCTGCAGAGGCTTGCTTGTTCACCTGACTTCTGTATTTATCTGAATGTTTAGCTAGGCTTTTCCAGCACAGTTATCGCTGAGCTGAGTTACCTCTCTGCATCCATAAGCTTTGTTAAGTCTGATTGCACCAGGCACTTTTCACTTTATAGTTTAGAAGAACTGATTAGCTACACACAAAAATGTTCATAAAAAAAATTCAGAAGTCACAACCTATTTTCATAATTCACATCCAAACAGACCCTTGCAAGAACTATAATTCTCTTTCCATATTTCTTTTACTTGGTGATCATGTGACTCAATAATTGTTTACCCTCTGACTGAAGTTTCTCAAAAAGGCATCATAAGCCTTTTGTTTCAAGACAAGGATGACTGTCACAGGAGGCCACCATGCTTCTCGTGGCCTTATCTCACTTGCTGTCATGCCTGTTATTATAACATCCTCATAAGCATAACACTTTTTTATGCGAAAGTGAAGAAAAGTCAGCACACAAAAAAATCTCTTATTAGGGTTTCAAAGGAGTAGATGTTCAGTATTTAAGAGATGTATGAAATAGATGAAAGGGGACATAATCAGAAATGAAATATCCTCATGATTAATCAAAGACAAATAATTCCATCATTGAAAAATGACTCAATGTTTAAGGTTTTTCTCTATTCCTGAACATCAGAATTATGCAAGACTTTGAACTCTCAGTATTGGAAATGGAACTACAGAAAATATTCACTCCATAATTTTTTTTTAACAAAGTGGTACTTAAAAGCATAAAATAATTACTCCTTATTGCCTATCAGTTGAAAGCCCAAACTCCTGGGCCTGGATTCAGAAGCCTTCCACAGCTGCAGCTCCCTTCCCTAGGCAACCTCATCTCTAAATTCTTAGCAAGGATCTTCTGTTCTAGTCATCCTCATCACAAGCTTCTCCCTTCATCTTAAATACTTTCTCTGCACCTCTCTCTGAGCATCTTGATCACCAAAAACCTATTGATATATATTGTTTGATGCATGAAACAGGGCTCTCAAAGCTGGTGCACTAGAACAACAGAGGGATGGAACGCGGAGGGGTGGGAGGGGGGTTCGGGACGGGGGTACATATGTACACCCATGACTGATTCATGTGAATGTATGGCAAAAACCACCGTGATATGGTGAAGTAATTAGCCTTCAATTATAATAAATTATTTTAAGAAATTAAAAGAAAAACTATTGAATCCGTTAACTACTGTCAGCCACTTCTTAATGCTTGGGTACCAAAATTAATATTAAATTGAAGTTTAATCCCTATCTTCTAGGAACCTTTCTTTCCTGCTCAAGGTCAAGTTTGTCTCTACCTGCCATAAGCAGCAGTAACTCCTGTTAACTCCTATAGCTGTCTCATCCAGCCCGCTTGTAGAAGTATAGGCTATACTGTACTATAGTAATAGATCATATACTCCTCAAGAACTCTGAACAAAGTTTATGCTGTTTTTACATCCCCCAGAGTGCCTAAGGAAATGTGAAGCATAGGTTTCATATTTTGATATTTTTAGAAATAAATCTACATCACTTATGAAAAAGGACATGTTCTCTTCTTTAGGCATGACCAGGTGAGGCCCAGATAATTACTGTTGGCATGAGTTTTCTCAGTGAAAATGTCAAGTGGCCTGGAGATACTGTATTCCCTGTTCAGCATCTCTCAACTAGCTTTTCTCACCCACAATTAATATTTATTGTGGATACTTCTTTAGCATCTATAAAAATCCTAAAATATTTTCTTTAAATGGAGTACTCAAAAATACCTGCAGTAAGAGTTACAAGGGTGGGGATCTGCAGTCCCAGTGTGTGAGGACATCAGGCAAAGCATCTGTCAGAAACAAAACAAAACTGATGGAGTAATTTAACGTAGATCATTATATACCACCCTTATGAAACAGTCCATTTGCATAATATTTTACAGTGTATGGGAT
Organism: Budorcas taxicolor; assembly: GCF_023091745.1. Taxonomy (NCBI): domain Eukaryota; kingdom Metazoa; phylum Chordata; class Mammalia; order Artiodactyla; family Bovidae; genus Budorcas; species Budorcas taxicolor. Next base: position 135,809,015 of record NC_068920.1, read on the forward strand.
ACTTCATATTTCTTTTTTTAATCTTCCAATTTTGTTGAGACATAATTGACATGCAGCCCTGTATAAGTTTAGGGCTTCTCAGGTGGCGCTAGTGGTAAAGAACCTACCTGCCAATGCAGGAGATGCAGGAGACACGGGTTCGATCCCTGGGTTGAGAATGACCCCCTGGAGGAGGGCATGGCAACCCACTTCAGTATTCTTGCCTGGAGAATCCAATGGACAGAGGAGCCTGCTGGGCTACCGTCCAGAGGGTCACAAAGAGTCAGACGTGACTGAAGCGACTTCGCACACAGTCATTGTGTAAGATTAAGGTATACAACATGATGATTTAACTTACATACACCATGCAATTATTACCACAGTAAGCTTAGTGAACATCCATCATCTCGTAGAGATAAAACATTAAAGAAATAGACAAATTATCTTCGTGATGAGAGCTCTCAGGATTTACTCATAATTTACTCTTCAATTATAATGTACAGCAGTGTTATGTTTATCACATTGTACATTGTATCCCTAGTACTTTGTCTTTTTTAAATATAAATTTATTTATTTTAATTGGAGGCTAATTACTTTACAGTATTGTATTGGTTTTGCCATACATCATCATGAATCCACCACAGGTATACACGTGTTCCCCATCCTGAAACTGGAAGTTTGTACCTTTTTTTTCTGCCTTTCTCCAATTCCCTCTCTCCCCACCCATCTACCACTGACAACCACAAACTTGATCTCCTTTTCTGTCAGTTTGCTTGTTTTTGAAGTATAATTGTCCTACCACACTATGTTAGTTCCTATTACACAACATAATGATTCGATATTTCTATAAATTTCGAAGTGATCACCACAATCAGTCTAGTTTCCATCTGTGTCAGTTCTTATTTGGTTTTATTTTAATATGTGATATTTCATCTCACTTAGTCCTTATATCTAGATTATCAAAGATGCAGAAGCTAAGGCTTAGCGTTTGTGGTGGTGGTGACCATCTGAGAAGAACGGAAACTATACGGCAGAAGCTTGATTAAGGCCACTTGTTTGTATTTCTACTGGAGCAACTCTCCTCTTCCATAAGTCCATGCACAAATCTTAGAGGGCTTTATTAGGTAGGGGGAAAGTAAAGCTGAGAAATTTCCTTCTAACAGTTTTTCGCAGATAGTTAAAATCGACATGAGATCAATATTGGCAGACTCTCTTTTAGTTATGATTCCCTTTTAATATACATCATTGTACCTTATGTCCCAAGAACCACACAGCAGAGAGACGATATGTATTTGCTGAATAAGCAAATGAGAGTGTTTAAGTTGAGTAAATATTGTATTGAAGCAGGGGGACTGAAGTGAATCTACAAGCTTCTGACTGGTAAAGTTCCCTTCATAAAGCGTTTGTTTCTAAAAACTGGGGAAAAATGCCCCTACCTTTTACACTGTGGATATGGTTACTTTGTGTTCTTCGGTAGTTTGTAAGTCTGGAATGACATGGATTTTGTGTCAAGGTGCTTACTTTTTAGAGTCATCATGAGCCTCTGTTGGAGGCTGCTATTTTAACATAGTTCAAAACCTGAAAAATTACTGTTTGTGTCAAATGTCAGACAGGTGGGATAGTTTGCTCCAGTAGACCATATCCTCTAGTATCCATGCCCTTCGTGGTCCCTTCCCTTGAATCTGGGCCATGACCTGCTTTAATAATTAAATTATGGAAAAAATCATGCAATACCTGTTTTCAAGCCTAAACATTTAGACCTTGATATCTCACCTTTGTTGTATGGGGGAATCTTTAATATAAGACATTTAACCACCCTGAAACCATCAGGCCATGAGAAGCCCACGCATGTGCCAGGCCATCAAAGACTAGAACCTTTATCTTTAGGATAAGGATAAATGCCCCACGAAAGAGAGGTGAACTGCCTTTGCTGGGCTCTGCCCAAACTATAGATTATAGCAAACGAATAAAATCGTGGTTGCTGAGAACTACTAAGGTTTTGGGATAGTTTGTTGTGTCGTAATATATAAACAAAACAACAAATAACCAGAAAGTCAAGAGCCATCAAAAGAAGGGTATCAGATAACTCTGCTTGGAAAAAAAAAAAAGCATTAAAGAAAAAAAGCTGTTGTTATTCACTGCTATATTCCTTTAGCCTCTCTCCAGATTCATTCCTCTCCCCGGCTTCCCACTTTGTCCCACTTCCCTCTTTTCCTGATGACATTAGCAACTCTGCTCACATAGAACAAGATGTATATTATTACAACACAAGAAAATAATTAAAAATACCAAAATAGCAGCAACTGAAAACTAGTGTAAAGTTCTTATATACAAATGGGCAAGAGGAACAATTTCCAATTAATCCCACTAATTGTTGCCAGCATTTAAGAATAAGATTTGTTTCTATTTTATTGACTGTTTTTGTCATCCTGCTAATTAGTCTTATGTGAAGCCACCATATTTTAAATGAAATGCATTTGATCTGTATTTACTATCTATACCAGCAGTGGTTCTAGTTCTTTAGCTCATATTCTTAAAAGGATTCTAAAGTCTGTATTAATTAATGAAGTTGGTACCAGAGCTACAAATCATGGCAAATTTTTACTTTTGACTGCCACAGTCTATTTTGCTTTGTAATGTTTTTTCTTTAGCTAGTAAATAAAGTTTCTCGCTTCCCAGAGTCACTTTCAGGCTTTTCCATAAAATCTCTATTGTGAACTCTAACCAGTGGCTTGTAATTTCATAGATTTATAGTAAAATGCACTAGAAAATGTTCTCGGTCACATCAACCTAATGGTTATCATTAAGGTTGTTACGAAGTGCTTATTGATCAATATTTTAATTTTTTATAACATGAATGTTCCTGATAATTACTCATTTATTTTTATTCTCTAATAAAATGTATTCTTTGTTGTTGTTGAGTCTCTAAGTCTCGTCCGACTCTTTGCAACCCCATGGACTGCAGCGCTCCAGGCTTCTCTGTTCTCCATTATCTCCCCAAGTGTGAAAAATGTGTTCAGAAACAGTGATGCTAGCTAACCATCTCATCCTCTTCTGTCCCCTTCTCCTTATGCCTTCAATCTTTCTCAGCATCAGGATCTTTTCAAATGAGTTGGCTCTTTATATCCAGTGGCCAAAGTATTCAGGCTATAGCTTCAGAATCAGTCCTTCCAATGAATATTCAAGGTTGATTTCCTTTGAGATTGACTGGTTTGGTCTCCTTATAGACCAAGGGACTCTCAAGAGTCTTCTCCAGCACCACAGTCCAAAAATATCATTTCTTCACTACCCAGCCTTCTTTGTGGTCTGTCTCTCACATCCATACATGACTCCTGGAATAACCATAGCTTTGACTGTACAGACCTTTGCCAGCAAAGTAATGTCTCTGCTTTTTAATATGCTGTCTTGGTTTGTCATAGCTTTTCTTCCAACTAGCAAGCATCTTTTAATTTCTTGACTATTCACCATCTGCAGTGATTTTGGAGCCCAAGAAAATGATATCTGTCACTGCTTACACCTTTTTCCCCTTCTATTTGCCATGAAGTGATGGGACCAGAGGCCGTGATCTTAGTTTTTTGAATATTGAGTTTTAAGCCAGCTTTTTTCACTCTTCGTTTTCACCAACATCAAGAAATTCTTTAGTTCTTCTTCACTTTCTGCCATTAGAGAGGTATCATCTATATATCTGAGGTTATTGATATTTCTCCCAGTAATCTTGATTTCAGCTTGTGGTTCATCCAGCCCAACATTTTGCATGATATACTCTGTATAAGTTAAAAAAGCTGGGTGACAATATAGAGCCCTGTTGTACTCCTTTCCTAATTTTGAACCGGTCAATTGTTCCATGTAAGGTCCTAACTGTTGCTTCTTGACATGCATACAAGTTTCTCAGGAGAGAGGTAAGGTGGTCTGATATTCCCATTTCTTTAAGAATTTTCCAGTTTGTTTCGATCCATAGAGTCAAAGCTTTAGTGGAGTCAATAAAGCAGAAGTAGATGTTTTTCTGGATCAAATAAAAATCTCAGTGGTAGATTTAGATGTTTAGAACCTAATGTTTAGAAGATTTGTATGTTTAGAAATTAAAATCTAAAGGTATGCCCAAGATACACTGATCTAAACATTCTCTTGTATATTATTAGATATTTCATATGTATATATATAAAATGAAATTGTAAATAATAATAGCTATTAAATAAACATAAATCATACATAATGAAAACAATAAATCCTACTATTTAAATGTGTTTCTCAGATTAAGAAATCACTCAGGTGTGGTAAGAAGGGGACCTCAAGTTGACATCAAAATAATTGTCTTTATTTCTGCCATTTAATAAGTATATCTCCTAATCTTTCTCAGCTTCAGTTTTGTTTCTAAAATGCAGAAACGAATCCCCTATTCCATGATGTTCTTCTCTGAAGCCATCAAATGAGACCACAATATGAAAGTGCCCAGCACAAGCATCTTAGACAGAATAGTCAGGAAATGTTTGTTGTCTAACTATGAATGGTTTTCAGTGCCAGTATTTATAGTCAGAGGCTTCTCTGGTGGATCAGTCGGTAAAGAATCCACATGCAATGTAGGACATCTGGGTTTGATCTCTGGGTTGGGAAGATCCCCTAGAGAAGGAAATGGGAGCCCACTCGAGTATGCTTGCCTGAGAAATCCCATGAATAGAGGAGCCTGGTGGGCTAAATTCCATGGACTCGCAATAGTTAGACGCAACTAATTGACTAAACCCCACCACCATTTATAGAGTCAATTAAGAGAATGCTATCTTGTAAAAAGCTGTATCACTGCAAATATTTGGCTATTTCATTGGTTCCTGGATAATTATGTTGCACTTTACCTCTGTGTGTCATCTGGATGATAAAATAATCTCTCTTTTTCAGATGCATGAGCATGCAGGTGCAGGTTATATGGACACATTAAGAGAGGCAGGAATGTACAAGGTAGTTTGCATACCCAGCATAGCTCCCTGATATGCTTAGTTATTGAGATGATAGGTGTAATTATTTACATCCAATTTAACAAAAAGTGAGTGATTGTTATTCATGGCACTGGCAATGTAAAGCTGACTCAGACACCAGTTTTCTTCCTAGAAGATCTCAGAACCTATGCAGATAGACACACACTCAGGGTTTCTCTGGTGGCTCAGAGGGTAAAGAATCTGCCTGCAATGCAGGAGACCAGGGTTTGATCTCTGGATCAGGAAGATCTCCTGGAGAAAGGAATGGATTTCCACTCTAATATTATTGCCTGGAGAATTCCATGGAGAGAGGAGCCTGACAGGCTAAAGTCTTCAGTTCAGATTAGCAGTCGCTCAGTCATGTCTGACTGTTTGCGACCCCATGAATCACAGCACGCCAGGCCTCCCTGTCCATCACAAACTCCCGGAGCTCACTCAGACTCACATCCATCAAGTCAGTGATGCCATCCAGCCATCTCATCCTCTGTCATCCCCTTCTCCTCCTGTCCCCAATCCCTCCCAGCATCAGAGTCTTTTCCAATGAGCCAACTCTTTGCATGAGGTGGCCAAAGTACTGAAATTTCAGCTTTAGCATCATTCCTTCCAAAGAGATACCTGGGCTGATCTCCTTCCGAATGGACTGGTTGGATCTCCTTGCAGTCCAAGGGACTCTCAAGAGTCTTCTCCAACACCACAGTTCAAAAGCATCAATTCTTCGGTGCTCAGCTTTCTTCACAGTCCAACACTCACATCCATACATGACCACTGGAAAAACCATAGCCTTGACTAGATGGACTTTTGTTGGCAAAGTTATGTCTCTGTTTTTGAATCTGCTGTCTAGGTTGGTCATAACTTATCTTCCAAGGAGAACATGTCTTTTAATTTCATGGCTGCAGTCACCATCTGCAGTGATTTTGGAGCCCCCCAAAATAAAGTCTAACACTGTTTCCACTGTTTCCCCATCTATTTCCCATGAAGTGATGGGACCGGATGCCATGATCTTCATTTTCTGAATGTTGAGCTTTAAGCTAACTTTTTCACTCTCCACTTTCACTTTCATCAAGAGGCGTTTTAGTTCCTCTTCACTTTCTGCCATAAGGGTGGTGTCATCTGCATATCTGAGGTTATTGATATGTCTCCCAGCAATCTTGATTCCAGCTTGTGCTTCTTCCAGCCCAGCGTTTCTCATGATGTACTCTGCATATAAGTTAAAGAAGCAGGGTGACAATATACAGCTTTGATGTATTCCTTTTCCTATTTGGAACCAGTCTGTTGTTCTATGTCCAGTTCAAACTGTTGCTTCCTCACCTGCATATAGGTTTCTCAAGAGGCAGGTCAGGTGGTCGGGTATTCCCATCTCTTTCAGAATTTTCCACAGTTTATTGTGATCCACACAGTCAAAGGCTTTGGCATAGTCAATAAAGCAGAAATAGATGTTTTTCTGGAACTCTCTTGCTTTTTCGATGATCTAGCGGATGTTGGCAATTTGATCTCCTCTGCCTTTTCCAAAACCAGCTTGAACATCAGGGAGTTCACAGTTCACATATTGCTGAAGCCTGGCTTGGAGAATTTTGATCATTACTTTACTAGTATGTAAGGTGAGTGCAACTGTGCGGTAGTTTGAGCATTCTTTGGCATTTTCTTCCTTTGGGATTAAAATGAAAACTGCCCTTTTTCAGTCCTGTGGCCACTGCTGAGTTTTCCATATTTGCTGGCATATTAAGTGCAGCACTTTCACAGCATCATCTTTCAGAATTTGAAATATCTCAACTGGAATTCCATCACCTCCACTAGCTTTGTTCATAGTGATGCTTTCTAAGGCCCACCTGACTTCACATTCCAGGATGTCTGGCTCTAGGTGAGTGATCACACCATCGTGATTATCTTGGTCTTTATATCTTTTTTGTACAGTGCTTCTGTGTATTCTTGCCACCTCTTCTTAATATCTTCTGCTTCTGCTTCTGTTAGGGCCATACCATTTCTGTCCTTTATTGAGCCCATCTTTGCATGAAATGTTCCCTTGGTATCTCTAATTTTCTTGAAGAGATCTCTAGTCTTTCCCATTCTGTTGTTTTCCTCTATTTCTTTGCAATAATCACTGATGAAGGCTTTCTTATCTCTCCTTGCTGTTCTTTGGAACTCTGCATTCAGATGCTTATATCTTTCCTTTTCTCCTTTGCTTTTCACGTCTCTTCCTTTCACAGCTATTTGTAAGGCCTCCTCAGACAGCCATTGTGCTTTTTTGCATTTCTTTTCCATGGGGATGGTCTTGATCCCTGTCTCCTGTATAATGTCACAAACCTCCGTCCATAGTTCATCAGGCACTCTATCTATCAGATCTAGGCCCTTAAATCTATTTCTCACTTCCACTGTATAATCATAAGGGATTTGATTTAGGTCATACCTGCATTTTCTAGTGGTTTTCCCTACTTCCTTCAATTCAAGTCTGAATTTGGCAATATCAAGTCATGATCTGAGCCACAGTCAGCTCCTGGTCTTGTTTTTGTTACCTGTATAGAGCTTCTCCATCTTTGACTGCAAAGAATATAATCAGTCTGATTTTGGTGTTGACCATCTGGTGATGTCCATGTGCAGAGTCTCCTCTTGTGTCATTGGAAGAGGGTGTTTGCTATGACCAGTGCATTTTCTTGGCAAAACTCTATTAGTCTTTGCCCTGCTTCATTCTGCATTCCAAGGCCAAATTTGCCTGTTACTCCAGGTGTTTCTTGACTTCCTAGTTTTGCATTCTGGTCCCCTATAATGAAACGGACATCTTTTGGGGGTGTTAGTTCTAAATGGTCTTGTAGGTCTTCATAGAACCGTTCAACTTCAGCTTCTTCAGCATTCCTGGTTGGGGCATAGACTTGGATTACTGTGATACTGAATGATTTGCCTTGGAAACGAAGAGAGATCATTCTGTAGTTTTTGAGATTGCATCCAAGTACTGTATTTTGGACTCTTTTGTTGACCATGATGGCTACTCCATTTCTTCCAAAGGTAAAGTCTGTGGGGTTGCAAATAGTTGGCATGACTGAGCGACTAACACATACACACCCAACTATCTATGAAATATGTCACAATGAAGTAGGGTTAAATGTAAAGGAAAGAACATTCTTTGAATCACAAAAGTAGTAACTAATCCTAAGGATACCTGGAGAAGCTTCAGGAAAGAGGTGAACTACTAACAGAGACTCCCTAGCTGACTTATCAGTCCAAAGATAATTCCTCTCTTGGGACCGATCCCAGTCTATTCACTTCTGTTCTGGGTATTTAGACTGTCCTCTAGACCTGACTCCACCCTCCTCTAGTGTATTCTGTGTGGAGGGTTTCTGACTCAGAAACACTAAGTCAGCTGGCTTGTTTGCCCTCTACCTTCAGGTTGACTCTGACCATGGGGATTGGGGAGACTGTGAAGACAAGGGATGGGTTAAGAGTGAGATCAGGAGTACTGCAGTTCAGTTCAGTCAGACAGTTGTGTCCGACTGTCACTCTTTGTGACCTCATGGACTGCAGCATGCCAGGCTTCCCTGTCCATCACCAACTCCCAGAGCTTGCTCAAACTCATGTCTAAAAAGTCGGTGATGCTATCCAACCATCTCATCCTCTGTCGTCCCCTTCTCTTCCTGTCTTCAATCTTTCCCAGCATCAGTCTTTTCAAATGAGTCAGCTCTTCACATTAGATGGCCAAAATATTGGAGTTTCAGCTTCAGCATCAGTCCTTCCAATGAATAGTCAGGACTGATCTCCTTTAGGATGGACAGGTTGGATCTCCTTGCAGTCCAAGGGACTCTTAAGAGTCTTCTCCAAGACTACAGTTCAAAAGCATCAATTCTTCAGTGCTCAACCTTCTTTATAGTTCACCTCTTATATCCATATGTGACTACTGAAAAACCATAGCTTTGACTAGATGGACCATTGTTGACAAAGTAATGTCTCTGCTTTTTAATATGCTGTCTAGGTTGGTCATAACTTTCCTTCCAAGGAGCAAGTGTCTTTTAATTTCATGGTTGCAGTCACCATCTGCAGTGTTTTGGGAGCCCCTCAAAATAAAGTCTGTCACTATTTCCTTTGTTTCCCCATCTATTTGCCATGAAGTGATGGGGCTGGATGCCATGATCTTCGTTTTCTGAATGTTGAGCTTTAAGACAACTTTTTCACTCTTCTCTTTCACTTTCATCAAGAGGCCCTTTAGTTCTTTGCTTTCTGCCATAAGTGTGGTGTCATCTGCATATCTGAGGTTATTGGTATTTCTCCCAGCAATCTTTATTCCAGCTTATGCTTCATCCAGCACAGCGTTTCTCATGATGTACTCTGCATATAAGTTAAATAAACAGGGTAACAATATACAGCCTTGATGTACTCCTTTCCTGATTTAGAACCAGTCTGTTGTTTCATGTCCAGTTCTAACTGTTGCTTCTTGGCCTGCACACAGATTTCTCATCAGATTTCTCATGAGGCAGGTCAGATGGTCTGGTATTCCCATCTCTTTCAGAATTTTCCACAGTTTGTTGTGATCCACACAGGCGAACGCTTTGGTGTAGTCAATAAAGCAGAAGTAGATGTTTTTCTAGAACTCTCTTACTTTCTCGATGATCCAGCAGATGTTGGCAATTTGATCTCTGCTTCCTCTGCCTTTTCTAAATCCAGCTTGAACACCTGGAAGTTCATGGTTCACATACTGTTGAAGTCTGGCTTGGAGAATTTTGAGAATTATTTTGCTAGCATGTGACATGAATACAATTGTGCAGTAGTTTGAGCATTCTTTGGCATTGCCTTTCTTTGGGATTAGAATGAAAACTGAGCTTTTCCAGTCCTGTAGCCACTGCTGAGTTTTCCAAATTTGCTCACATATTCAGTGCAGCACTTTCACAGAATCCTCTTTTAGGATGTGAAATAGCTCAACTGGAATTCTATCACTTCCACTAGCTTTGTTTGTAGTGATGCTTCCTAATAAGGCCCACTTTACTTCACATTCTAGGATATCTGGCTCTAGTTGAGTGATCACACCATTGTGGTAATCTGGGTCATGAAGATCTTTTTTGTATAATTCTTCTGTGTATTGTTGCCACTCTTCTTAATATCTTCTGATTCTGTTAGGTCCATACCATTTCTGTCCCTTATTCAGCCCATCTTTGCATGAAATGTTCCCTTGGTATCTCTAATTTTCTTGAAGAAATCTCTAGCCTTTAGCATTCTATGGTTTTCCTCTATTACTTTGCATTGATTGCTGAGGAAGGCTTTCTTATCTCTCCTTGCTGTTCTTTGGAACTCTTTACTCAGATGGGTATATCTTTCCTTTTCTCCTTTGCCTTTCATGTCTTGTCTTTTCTCAGCTATTTTTAGGGCCTCCTTGGACAACTATTTTGCCTTTTTGCATTTCATTTTCTTGGGGATGGTCTTGATCACTGCCTCCTGTACAATGTCACAAACGTCCATCCATAGTTCTTCAGGCACTCTGTCTATCAGATCTAATCCCTTGAATCTATTTCTCACTTTCCCTGTATAATCATAAGGGATTTGATTTAGGTCGTACCTGAATTGTCTAGTGATTTCCCCTACTTTCTTAAATTTAAGTCTGAATTTGGCAATAAGGAGTTCATGATCTGAGCCACAGTCAGCTCTTGGTCTTGTTTTTGCTGACTGTATAGAGCTTCTCCATCTTTGGCTGCAAAGAATATAATCAATCTTAGTTTTCCATGTTCATTGAATAATTTTAAAATAATATTAGTCTTCATATTAGAAGTTCAAATTAGAAGATAGTTCTTTTAGATAGAAATTTTGTTCTGTGGTTAAACTAACTTTGTAAGTGTTCTCTGCATCTTTGTTAGTTTTACTTGCAAATTTTATGATATGGACCATGAGGGTGGTTTATTCTTTGTACTATTAAGTATCGAACATCTATGTTTTCCTTTGTAGTCCTTCTTCTTTTAATTGAGCTTAACATGCTGTATTTTTTTCTACTAGGATTTACATGACATATATGTCACTGCATAACATACTTTATAGATAGTATCACAGAGGAATGAGTGTGGTTTTGCAAAATTTTACGCTTTCTCATTTTCAGTAAAGCCTGTCATCTTTAAATGGAAGTGACATCATAGAGCTAAACTAGTCTTGGCCCTCTTCTAATTCATTTTACAAGGAAAATCAAAGACAGCATTTGCTATCATAGCTAGATTTGTGCTTGCTTGCTTTGGAAAAATTACGTGGGCATGTGACGTAATTATGTAAATGGGTAACCCCTTTCCAGTAACTTAGAGACTGGCTTTCCTGTTTAACTTTACTCATCTTTAAGGTCATGAAAAGACAGGAAATGGCAAACCAATTCTGTTTCTTCTGAAAATATGTTACTAAGCAGGATATGAGAAAAAGTTGCAAAGTCTTTCCCTTTTCTTGCTTTTACATTTTTGCTCTGCTTCATTGCCACCAAGGAAGGCGAATTTGAGGGAGAGCCTGAGCACTTTGAGTGTTTGGGGTAGAAAACTTTTGCTTATTCACAGACCTGATGGTCATTGGTTCTAGGACCTCCTTGGGTTTTATACTTCAAAATTATCCCAGAAATGCTGTCTACAATGGCTTGTTCTCTGTCTCTCTGTGTTGGATTTTAAGAGAGCCAAGTGACATGGTTTCTAAGCCCAACATCTTTTGTAGTGAAACCACAGGTGAAAATGTCATCAATTTCTTGTTGCCTTGTTTCCAGGAACAAACTAGTTTGATGTTATTTCGTCTTCGATTTTTGCAGAACGTCACATTCAATTCTCAACTGTCTTGTTTTTGAAGAAAGATAAGACTTTGGTTTTGATTGAATTTTCCTTGAGATCAGTTATTTCCAAGTCCAGTTTATTAAAGCTGTAACACTGTATCAGTTCTGAATTCTCTGAGGTCATACTGAGGTCCATCTTTGAATTAAAGACAGTCTTTTTTTTTTTAAAGGATGAATTGTGAATCTTGAGTCATGTTAAAAGCGTTTGTTTTCTATACAAAGGAGAGAGGATAGGTAAGAGTAAACTGGGAAGATTATTCTTCCTCCATTTCTGTACTTAATGGTTTTTTTCTTAAATTTGCATAGATTTTGGTACAAATCTATTAAATATACACTTGTTAAGCTTACTGTTGTGTTTGATTCCTTGTTATTTACATATTACTGATTTCTGCAGTTAACTTAGAAAAAATGTTGGGAGCATGAGAGTCTTAGAAGGATATATTTTTTTCCCTTTATTTTAGCACTGGAAAGATGAGTCAAGAAGAAAGTGTGATTTGATACCAACCATAGAGGAGGCTGCATGGCTCCTTACCTTTAGTGTCTCAGGGTTCTATGGAGGAGAATGCAATGCATTTGGCTTTATTGGAGAACATTCCGTGTGAGAAAATGCTGGAGAGAAAGGAGTTACTTATGCCACAGATTAGTTGGCTGTTGAACACCTATGTTCATGACACAGCTCGGTAGGTGGCACACCTGTGCAGATTTAACTCCTGTTCTAATGGCAAACCTATGAAGACGGCACACACTTGTGTGGATGTAACAAATGGATGGTACATACTTGTAGGATTTTGAGAAAACTATGTGGAAAGCATTTCTGTGTGGATGACTCATGAGGGGATCCTGATGTTTGAGCTTTGGTTGGGCAAGTTGTCTATGCCTTTGAGAAATGTACAATGTGTACATTTCCTAAAATCTAAAACATTTAGAATTCTCAAACTTTGGAAAAATTTCCTTTGCTGTAACCTCTCCTATATCTGAAAATTGTTGGGATCTTAGGATAAGGAGTCTTGATCAGAATCACATGAAAAATATAGATTAAAATGAACCATTATAATGTCAAATCTCTGCTCAGAAATGTTTAATATTATCTACTTGTTTGGTTGCAGGTAGTTGAAGATGTTTAACATCAAATTTAAGGCAACCAAAGCCTAGTTTTACCATCCTACTTCATCTCTCTCCATCATCTCCAGAGGAACGAAGCAATCTGTCAGCTGTAGTCTTTATCATCATATCAACTCTCCTTATCATTGATTCACTTTGTATTTTTCCTCAGGTCACTGTCCTAGGTAAGAGTTTTAATTTCCCCATCTCTCTGATATCTGATCATCCTTCTGCTCCAGCTAGGAACTTCTCTCATTGCGAAAGATTTCACTAGACATCTCAAGATTCAGTGATTTTTTTTTTTACCTTTATAAACTTATAAGAATATATTTTTTGATGTGTAATTTTTCTATTCCAAACAACTCTTGTTGTTTTATTGGTGTGATTCTCTTTTCCCACCCAACGGTGTTCATTCCTCATTCTGCCTGCCTCAGTGGTTGACTTTGCTGATTGTAGAGATGATGCTTCCTATTCCTGTACACCCAGACTTCAAGAGATGAATACCTCTAACTAGTTGGGCTTTTCTTGTGTCTCCTTTCCAAGGAGGTCCTTCTGGCAGGTCTAAGGTCTTCTCAAACTCTGGTGTGTTTAGTCTGTCAATTTCCTAAAACTCAGGCCTTTTTTTTTTCCTTTTTCCTCAAACTCTGAATTCTCTGTAGTACAACATGGGTCGTCTGTTCCTCTGAACACTTCATGGATCTCTCCAAGCCTATATTAACCCCCTCTGGCTTCAGTTTCTAAAACTCATATGCTGTCATCAGAACCATGGAGCAGATTGTGTCAGCATAAATGGGAACTATGTGTGTTTGGGGAATTGAGGTGCACAAGTTATCTGGTAAACCTCATTTAAGAAATAGAGGTAGCATTGTGGCTGCTCAGTTGATGCCTATTGATAGAACATTTAAGGAACAATGATTGTACTTTACTGATTATTTCATCTTGCCTCTTCAACAGGCTATTCCCATCTATTCAGTGATTCAGCTTTCAATTTTTTTTTTTTTTTTGGTCCTGTCTCTGAGCCACTTCTTACCTGTCTCCTTCCTTAATTGTTTATGTCCTTGAAAGTCCTTCTCTAACCTTAGCACTTCTACCTTATACCAGCATGCTTTGCTGTCTGATGATATCTGTATTTCCTACAATTCTTCTCATTTGTCCTGAAATCCCACACCAGCACCCATGTTCAATAAGTTTAATGGAACTTTGTGATTACCTCTCAAGCCCTTCCTAGCCCCTTGTCCTAATACCTTAAATACTAATTTTCAGACTTGAATCTATTTTGGTGACTTAATAGGTTTTTCTTTTAGCCTTCCTCCAGGGGACATCAATTTCAAACCATGACAAGCACAGGTGCAACTTCTGCTCTTACAACTCCCACCCACACTCCTAACTCCACTGTATCTCCTGAAACACCGTATTAAGTCGCTAATGGCTAGAGTTTGAAAGACTGAATGTTAAAAGCATAATTAGAGACTTAAGGGAAACAAATTGTACCCATAAAATTTAGAATTAATTTCAGGAAAATAGGGCAATTGAAGCACCTTGTGCAATTTGAAATGACTTTTCTAAATGAGCGACTGTGCCAGAAATCAGCCCCCTCATAACTCCTCCTGTTTCCTTCTTATTTTCTTCCCAGAATAAGGGCAGGTCAGTGGGGTACGTTTGGCAAACAGCAGTGTACATTTCCTGTCAGAATATCAAAGGCAAAGAGCTCACCTTAAAGTTAAGCTTTCTCTCTCTAGTGGAAATGGAAAATGGGAGGAGGTGTGTGGGTGAGACCAATCACTGCCCTCAGGCAAGCTTGAGAAATTGTAAGACCAGAACCTAGACATTCAAAGAGGCAGAATTTCTGAGTTCAGGCTAATCCCATCAGTCAGTAATTTCTCATTTCTTATATCCCGTATTGGCTCACGGTGCCATCCTAGTTTACACACTGTCATGTTACATGCCTTCAGTCCCTTCTACCTTTGCCCAGGCAAACTTTCCCTTAAGGAAATAAATCCTGGGCAGCCTGCCTTGGTCTACCCACCCCCATCCATTCTTCTAGACATATCTACACCTACTAGTTTACATCCAGGAAGCTTTATTTGACTGTCATAACCTCCATCTGTCTCTCCTTACTCACATCCACACAGAGACCAAAACAAATTGTAGCAGTTCCCTGAAGGGCACTGTGTTAGCCACAGTGGGTGCAAAGAAGAAAACATGATTCTGCTTGTTAGGAGCTCACAGATTTCAATGGGATGAAGCAGCTAAGATTGTAATGATAGAGCAGAGAGGTACCCGTGGATAAGATGCATGGGATCCCAATAGTGAGGTTGCCTGCCACTGCCCCCTCCCTAGCTATGAGGTTCCAGAGAGGCCATTGCTCTGGTCTTCAGCATTTTCTTCTTTAAAGTGATAAGTTAATAATTTTTCTGGTAGGGTGATTTTATATGTTAAATGAGCTAATGAATGTAAAATGCATGGTAAAGGTCTTACCTATAGCAGGTGCTAAATAATTGTTTCTTGGTCGGTATCCAGGTTAGAAAATGGTTAAAGAGACTCCAGTTACAGGTTTGGTCACAGTTTGTGGCTATTTTTGACTTCAGGTCAGGCTTATCTGCCATGCCGTGTCTAGTCCTCTCAAGAGAACAAGAATGAAGATTATGGATGAATCAGAGCATCTTTAACCTTAGTCTTAAAAACCCATGGTTATGGATGGTGGCTAGGGTTTTTCTTTGGTAAGAAAAATTAGGACAACAAACCCATGGGGTCTAAGTTAGCTTAGGCTGGCGATGTTGGATTGGCAGTGAATGTCTGGAAAATGTGAGTAAGAACTATACAAATTTCTCTAAAAGTTTAACCATACAAATTTCTGCTCTGGGGGGACTTGCTACAAAATATTCTTCCAAAATGTCTTTTTCCCTGGGGTCCCCAGCTCTCTCACTTTTGGTGCTACTGAAGCAAAAAGAAGAGAACAAAGAAAATCTCTAAAATTCAAATGAAAATACAGATTTAAAGCAAGCAAAAGGAGGCTCTTTAGCATTCCTTCCCACTGGCCTATGTAGTTACTTCAGGCACTGTGCATGAGTTTTAGTAAGACCTTGCATCTGTTGGTGTTGAGAGATGAAACACTATTACTTTTGTTTGGAAAATTCTTGACTGTCCCCTTACACCAACCTCAGAGGCCAAGGAGAACAGGAACTCATGTCTCTTATGCTTAGAAGTGGAAATAACTTAAGGGCTAGTCACACAGTGACACTAGTGGTAAAGAATTCACCTGCCAATGCAGGAGACATAGAGATGCAGATTCCATCCTGGGGTCAAGAAGATTCCCTGGAGGAGGGCATGGCAACCCACTCCAGTATTATTGCCTGGAGAATCCCATGGACAGAGGAGCCTGGTGGGCTATAGCCCAAAGGATTGCAGAGTTGGACACTGCTGAAAAACTAAACATGCATGCATGTTGATGAAAATATTGCTAATATTGCCTGTGTTGCATTTAACTACAAGGAATACATTGAGTATTTACAATAAGCACATGTTCAGAAAAACATCTGTTTCTGCTTTATTGACTATGCCAAAGCCTTTGACTGTGTGGATCACAATAAACTGTGGAAAATTCTGAAAGAGATGGGAATACCAGACCACCTGACCTGACTTTTGAGAAACCTGTATGCAGGTCAGGAAGCAACAGTTAGAACTGGACGTGCAACAACAGACTGGTTCCAAATAGGAAAAGGAGTACGTCAAGGCTGTATATTGTCACCCTGCTTATTTGACTTAAATGCAGCATACATCATGAGAAATGCTGGGCTGGATGAAGCACAAGCTGGAATCAAGATTGCTGGGAGAAATATCAATAATCTCAGATATGTAGATGATACAACCCTTATGGCAGAAAGTGAAGAAGAACTATAAAGCCTCTTGATGAAAGTGAAAGAGGAGAGCGAAAAAATTTGCTTAAAGCTCAACATTCAGAATACTAAGATCATGGCATCTGGTTCCATCACTTCATGGGAAATTGATGGGAAAACAGTGGAAACAGTGGCTGACTTTATTTTTCTGGGCTCTAAAATTACTGCAGATGGTGATTGCAGCCATGAAATTAAAAGATGCTTACTCCGTGGAAGGAAAGTTATGACCAACCTAGACAGCATATTAAAAAACAGAGACATTACTTTGTCCACAAAGGTCCATCTAGTCAAGGCTTTGGTTTTTCCAGTAGTCATGTATGGATGTGAGAGTTGGACTATAAAGAAAGCTGAGTGCAGAAGAATTGATGCTTTTGAGCTGTGGTGTTGGAGAAGACTCTTGAGAGTCCCTTGGACTGCAAGGAGAGCCAACCAGTCCATCCTAAAGGAGATCAGTCCTGGGTGTTCATTGGAAGGACTGATGTTGAAGCTGAAACTCCCATACTTGGGCCACCTGATGCGAAGAGCTGACTCATTTGAAAAGACCCTGATGCTGGGAAAGATTGAGGGCAGGAGAAGGGGACAACAGGATGAGATGGTTGGATGGCATCATGGACTCAATGGACATGGGTTTGGGTAGACTCCGGCAGTTTGTTGCCGCGGCCAGCACAAGCAAGAGTTGCACCTGCACAGGGAGAGAACGGAGTGTCCCCGCTAAGAAAAATAAGAGATAGAGACAAAAGATGGGGTTGAGAGGATCAGACCACAAATGGCTGATGCCTTTCTTTATTAGGCTACAATATTTATAGGATAAAATACGTGACTTAAGACATGCACAGGATTATTTTTTAACCTCAGGATACAATCACCAGACCCTTACCATTGTGTACAGAGCACTATAAGATTATCTATCTTACATGTTGCAGAAACAAGACATCTTGGGGCCTTAAGGGCTATAAAAATTCTTGAGGGTGGCGGGACAGGGAGCTTAGGAACGTGCCTAAGGCTCTGCATATCTGCCGAGCAGCTCCCAAGACTTAACCCTTTACGGGCAGTCCCCCGCAGTTTGTGATGGACAGGGAGGCCTGGCATGTTGCAGTTCATGGGGGTCTCGAAGAGTCTGACACAACTGAGCAACTGAACTGAACTGATAAGACACTGTGGTCGGTAAAATAAGTGAACAGAAATTAAAAAGTATATGTCCCTTGCCCTCAAATAGCTACAACCTAGAGGGGAAATTGTACTTCTGAATCATATCAGTGGAACGGGGACATGTGCTCAATAATAAATTATGTAATAGTAATGACTAGGCACTGTACAGTCTAAGAGTTTGTGAGGAGGGTGGCAAAAAGAATAAAACAGGTATAAAGATCATACTATGGAGGGGAATCTGCGGAGACTTTTCAGAGGAGATGATATTTTCTGTGCAATTTGCTTAGAGGCAGAACTTTGATAAATACAGAGAGAGAAAATTTTTTTTATTGAAAACATTGGTAAATATTCTTTGTCTCCATGTTATCTGAATGATAATTGCATCCAGAAGAATGCATTTATTGAGAGAAGCGTCTAGAGGTGAGACGAGAAGATGCCTTAAGGGAATAGAATTGAGGGTAGTTTCCCAGGCACAAGTTGGGTTGAAGCCTTGAGCAAGATGATGCTGAAAAGTCTGGGAGTCACCAAATCTTAGGATATGATCTATTTGCCTTCTCTATCCACTATCAAGAAATAAAATTATAAGGCCTTAAAATAGAAGAGAGGCAGAATCAAGATTTTGATTTCAGAAAGATTCCATCAGAACAGGACCATATTATGAATTTCTCAAGTTTTAGGCACCTTTGCCTTATGGCATTTTCTTCCATTAAAATTTTTGCTAAAAAACTTAAAATTTTACAATATTTTATGACTGCGTTTGTACAGAGGGAAATATATTAATATTATATATTAAGACACTTTCTTCGACCTAAAAGCTCATTTTTTAAAATTCTGATTTCATAGGAAATTAAACCATTTCTATGGGCCCCTAAAAGTAACATGAGCCTGAAACATTTTTCCTCTCAACCTGATGAACAAGTTGGCTCTGGCTCTAAAAGCAACAGTTGAATTGTTTCAAGGGGCAAATATCAGAAACAGAGACCAAGGAAGACATTTTATTAGTGGTCTATATGAAAGTTGTTACTAATGACTACAAGTTGTAATCCACCCAGAAACAAAAATCGAGATAATGTTCTGTGAATTAGTCTTTTACCAAACACACAAAGACAATCTGAAAGTAAACACATAAAGAACAAGAAAGCTCAATTCTTTTTAATCATTGTAAGGCTAAGAAATAACTGCAAAAGAGCTGTATATCATCATCCAAATTAATTTGAACTTTATGGCTTTTATCTTGTCCAAGATTGTTTATTATAAGATTTTAATGCTTTTCTGTTTCTCCTACTCAGACCTCTACTACTTGCAAGCATGCTAGTGTATACGCACAACCTTGCTCATTTTTCAGTCACTGGGTTCTAAGACGTGTAAAGATCAAGGTCATCTATTTGATCTCCCAAGGTGTTTCATCTAATTCATCGGGGTTTCAGAGCTATCATCTAAAACTGTTATTGCTTCTGATCTCTAGTAAAATCCCCTGTCTGTAATTGTAGGAAGCTCTCCTCTGAGTCAGTCTGGCTTCTTTCTTCTTGTCTGGGGGAACTTACACTTTGGGGTAAAAATCCCATTGGCTCTAGGTATTGGCAGCTACCCTGGTGGTGGGGGGCTTGGCGGGATGCTGATTTGTTTGGGGAAACTCCCTACTCATATCACAGAACCATATTTTCTAGTGCTAGTTCTGTTTAAGCCTTGACTGGGTATGCTCAGATGAAGTGATTTATTCAGTTTATTTAACTCAAGCTGTTCTTCTCCTGGACACTTATCCCAGAACTTGTAGTCAAACAACTCTTCTGTTGACCTGTTTGTCCTGGGATGATATTCTCTCTGCAAATCTTTTGAGTGTTATCCCAACTTGATTGCAAGCTTCTGAGGCCTCCTGTGTGTCTTTTGTTTCTCAGAACCTCCCTTCTGGGGTGGTTACAGAGATGAGCAATGGTGGGGATACGAACAATGTCTGGTTCAATAGGCTTTTGTTAACTTCAGTGTGGTGGGTGTTAGCCAGTGTTTGCTAAATCAGTTAGTAGGGTTTTCCCATGAGAGTGAGTGTTAAACATTGATGTTGACAGAAAGGATGGTACTTGGGTAGGGTGCAGGAATACGGCATGGTGCAAAGATCATAGACTTAAAAATTTTACTTTTTGTTGAAGTATAGTTGATTTACAATGTTGCATTAGTTTCTGGTGTGCAGCAAAACACTTCAATTTTACACATATATTGTTTCATAGTTTCCATTAGGCTTTATTATAAGATATTGAATATAGTTCCCTGGGCTATATACAGTAGGGCTCCCCAGATAGCTCAATGGTGAAGAATCTGCCTGCCAATGCGGGAGCCTCAGGAGACGTGGGTTCAGTCCTTGGGTTGGGAAGGTTCCCTAGAGGAGGAAATGGCAGTGTGCTCCAGTATTCTTGCTGGGATAGTTCCATGGACAGTAGAGCCTGGCGGGCTATAGTCCGTAGGGTTGCAGGAGAGTCAGACTGTTGTGAGTCAGACTGTGTCTGAGCACACACATACACACTATACAGTGGGACTTTGTTGTTTATCTGTCTTATATACAATAGGTTATATCTGCTAACCCCAAACTCCTAATTTATCCCCTCCCTTTCTTTCCTCTTTGATAACCGTAAGTTTGTTTCCTATGTATGTGAGTCTGTTTCTATTTTGTAAATAAGATCATTTGTATCATATTTTTAGATCCCACATGTAAGTGATATCATATAATATGTCTTGCTCTGACTTATTTAAGAAAAGGGATATTTATAAATTTTGGAGAAGTCTCTTAAATACTCTCAGTCTGTTTCTTTATTTGTAAAACAGAAATGGATCCAGGCACGCAGTTAAGATTAGATGTCATGTAAGGAAATCCTAGAGCAGGTGTTCAGTGTATAGTTGAGACGAGAATGACCTCTGAGGCACACACTAGTAGCTGGGTAAGTCCTGTCTGTTCTTAACCATTGAGAAACTCCATGCACTGATTATCTGTGACCCCAGGGCCTCACACAGCCTCACCGATTCACACAATCTGACTAGTCATGCCTACTTAAGGTTTTTAAAGGATTTATAGGCCTGCCACTTACGACGAAGACCTTGCTCTCAGTTATGCTCCAGCAGAAACCCCTCAAAAGGCTCTGACACATTCCCTTTAACTCAGCCACCTCCTTGCCTCTCATCCAAGGCCTTTCTTTGTGTCCTGACTTTGCTGACCAGACAGTTAATGGAGAGGAAATCTCCGATTTTTGTGTGGCTGCTCTCTGTTTTTCTGTTTTGTTTTGCTTTGTTTTTGAACTTGAAAACAAGAAGAGGGCCCTAGGTTTTCTCCAGGCAGCACGGAATGAGCAGGATTTAATTACTGCTGAAGGGCTGGTACAAAAGGTTATCCAACAGTGTGCGATCTTATTTGTCACTGAACTTTGAAGTTGAGAATTATGGATTGTGGAACAAGATACAGCCGTCTGCTGCTATCCCAGAGCCGGGAATATAGAATTTAGAGGAAACTGGGTTAGAGCTGATGGGACCTCTCAGGGAGGTCAGGGAGAAACTAACTAGCCATCCATAAAGCTGTCGAAGTAGTTATTTGAAGGAAAAGGCCAAGGCTTCTCTTCCATGTTTCTAAAAACTTCAAATAAAAATAGACAATTCTGCATCGACATAGATAGGAAATGGACAGCAATTGAGGTCATCAAACTCAGAAATGAAACTGAGGTAACCTGTCATTGCTCAGAGGAAGACTGAAATTGGTAGCCACAGTCCACGCTGGGGAGATGATGGTAAACGAGGGCAGAATATTTCCTTCCAATTTATCTAAGGCCACGAGAGAAACAGGATGACGAGGGAGTTGAAGAAGGGAAGGAAACCAAGGGCAGACCTGGGAGCCAAGTATCCATCATTCCTTTGGTTTTACCTTGAAGAAGCAGAGCTTGAAGTCTGCTGACTTTGGAGAATTGTATCTCTCATACGTCTTTGCTGACAGCCAGATCATTTGGCATTTTGTGATATGGTTTGTGGAAGCCTGGCTTCTCAGGTGGTGCTAGTGGGTTGGGAACATTCCCTGAAGGAGGAACTGGAAACCCACTCCTGTATTTTTGCCTGGAAAAATTCCATGGACATAGGAGCCTAGAGGGCTACAATCCATGGAGTCACACAGAGTTGGACACCACTGAGCAAATAATACTTCTGGAAACCTAGGCTGGGTCTTGATAAAATTGAGAAGTGTGCATATAGGTCCTTCTTTCTACCATTCCTTGAGTATTTTTCTTTAATTCTCTGCTCTTCCCAGGTAGCCAGTCTACTTAATATTCCTGTAAGTCTGTATTGGCTGTGAGGCAAGCTGTTAATTATCTAACCTACCTAAAGTCAGCCAACTTTCATACCTCTAGGGTCTTTTCAGTGCTTGGGATGGTGGTATATAGGGGTAGTTGAACTAGATAGAGCCTCTGACATCTAGCTGAGTTCTGCTACTGGCCCATTGACCTTGGGAAAGTTCCTCAAAGACAGAATTTATTCTCTCTTCTCCAACTGTCATCGATACCCACTGCAGTGCTTAAGCTGGGATTATTGGGCTTGCCCCTGCATCTTCGACAAGTTTATAAGTACTTTCCATGTCAGGAATCTCATGTTCCCTGGAGTAGCTCACATCATCTTTGGACAGGTTTGAACATTACAAAGGTTTCCCTGCTGGTCGAGTGAAAAGTTTGCAAATCTACTGATTCATCAAGCCCATACAAAGGGCTGCTGTTAGTATTCATCAGATTGTAACATTTTCTTGGATGCTTATCTTTAACAAAAACATATCCAATGGCTACAAGGATGACCTTTTCTGCCTCCTTACCCCTCCATGTTGGAAGTCTTCATTTCCTGATGCCTGCTGCTAATATAGGACACACGTTGAAATGTTTATGCTAATTAGGCTTTGATTGGAATCTCAGAAACAAGTGAAAATGACAAGTTTTATTCCATTGATGAATTAATTAATGAAGTGAGTCACTGTTACACTGTTTGAAATCAGCCCTCTGATTTTTTGCAGGAGACAGGAGAATTTTCTACTCTGAACCCCCCATAGATTTTATGCAAAAAGCTGTGGAGGAGTTATATGTTTTCAGGTCGAAGTCCTGAGGGATCATCCTTTTGGTGAATGAATGACTAGCAATGGTAGATGATGTGCTATGTGCTCAGTCGCGCAGTCATGTCCAACTCTCTGTGACCCCATGGACAGTAGCCCACCAGGCTCCTCGGTCCATGGGGATTCTCCAGGCAAGATTACAGCAGTGGGTTGCCATGTCCTTCCAGGGGATCTTCCCAACCCGGGAATCAAACCCAGGTCTCCCGCATTGCAGGCAGATTCTTTACAGTCTGAGCTACCAGGGAAGCCCATGGTAGATGATAAGAGGAGGGATTGATTCACGTGACTGTGTATATGAATGAGAAGGAAGTATTGAAAGAGCAGATATATAGAGTAATCAGTGGCCTTATGTCTGTGATTCTAATAAGCTTACATTTTCCCAACTAAACCCTGTTTGGAAACAGAACTTTTCTTTTATGTCTCAGTGTGAATTAGTCAAGGTTATCCAAAGAAGCAGTACCTAGGTGATTATCTGTCTGTCTGCCTATACATTTATCTATCTATCCATCTATGTCCTATTGAGGAATTGGCTTATTCAATTATGAAGGTTGAGAAGTACCATAATCTGCCATATGCAAGCTGGTAGTAAAAGTCTGATCAGTATCTGAAGGCCTAAGAATCAGAGGAATTGATGATATAAGTCTTGGTCTAAGGATAGGAGAAGACAGATGCCCTAGCTCAGTAGGCGGGTAGGAAGCAAAAGGCAAATTCTTCCTTCTTTATATTTTTTTCTATTCAGGCCCTCAAGGGATTGAATGATGCTAATCTACACTGGTCAAAATAATCTACTTTAAGGAGCCCACTTGATTCAAATGCTCATCCCATCTGGAAACACACTTACAGACACACCAAGAAAGAATGCTTAGTCTGGGTACCTACTGGCCCAAGAAAATTGATATATGAAATGAACATCATACAGTGTGTCCTGGATGACATGCTGATGAGGTCCATCACTGTACACAGTTGGTCAGGGCCTGAAAGAAGCTCATTTTTTAAAAAGTTTAATTTTTGTCTGGGTAAGAACATATATATTATCAAGGAAGTAAACATGAAATAGCCTATCTATCAAGGAAATTAGGCCTTTCATTTGAATCATTTGACCTTTAGACATTTATGTCATGAAAAGCTCATCCTATAATGAACAATGGATACACTGATACATGTTAGTTCAATAACCTCAGATTCCAGAACATCCTGCAGAGGGCAAGGGGCTTGCCCCAAATCACATAGAACAATATCATCACTGTTCTTAGTGAAATGGGACAAAATGCACATTTTATCATCTGGTGTAGGTTTTTTCTACTGTTTTGACTAAGTGAAACAAAGCGTTGGAATGATGCCAGGAAAAAAAAAAAAAAAAGGAAATTGAAATCCAAAGACTAGACATAAATTGCCAAATCTACCCAACAATAATTTATGTCAGAGACAACCAATAAAGCAAGTCATTTACCAAGACCATCAATGAGCAAACTCAGACTTAATTTCTGTTGGCCTATCTAGTCTCTGAGTTAATGTTTAAAATAAGAATTTTAAAATAAGGTTCCTCAGTACACTACAGTTTGTGTATTTACTTTGGTTAATGAGGCTGATGAAATACACTTTGTCATCAATGACTATCATTTAGATAGACTTTATATGAGTAGCAATTCCTGATTTAACAAGTTTTGAGCTTGCGAAGTCTTTAACAGATTCATTAAAGTTCTTTCTTCACAGGTAAAATAACCAAAATTTAATAGTTATACTATTTTAATAGTAATACAATAACTATGTATATTAGTTGAATTCTAATATACATTTAATATAGATTTGGGCTTCCTTCATGGCTCAGCTGGTAAAGAATCTGCCTGCAATGCAGGATACCTGGGTTTGATCCCTGGGTTGGGAAGATCCTATGGAAGGGAAAGACTAGCCACTCCAGTATTTCAGCCTGGAGAATTCCATGGACTGCATAGTCCATGGAGTCGCAAAGAGTTGGACATGCCTGAACGACTTTCATTTTCAGGATATATATGTCACTATATGTGGCTAAAATTCAAAGATGAATAAGCTTTGGACCTTACATTCTATGGACTGAATTTGTATTTATGGGAATAGATTTTTTTTTTTTAAGTAACTTTGGTACAAAGCAGAGTGAACCCTGTTTTCCAGAAGAGGAACATACAGAAGCTTATGGGAGTTTCTAATTAAGAACAATTTATTGGACCAGGGAGTATCTAAAGAGCAGCAGGAAACAACTGGTAAGTGTGTTAAGCTTAAAGAATTAGTGATATTTTTAAATGGAAAAAAGGAAACAGTAGCTCTCTTAAGCCACAGGAACAACATTGAAAAGATCCAATGTATAAGAAAAGGAAAGACATGCATGGGTGAAGTACAGATAACCAGTCAAGACTATGATCTTGTTTGTGAGATGTGCATACGTATAAAAGCACAAAGACCCACGCATGTTTATATATCTTGGACTGAGATTTATAGTGTGCTAAAATTGCCAAGATATACATTTAGAGGCCAGAAAAAGTGGTGTGTACTGATCACCTATTACCGAGAATTGAGAATGAGCTCAGTGTGCATTTAGTCAGACATCTCCTCCTTTGTCCTAGATGACACAGTTATACTTAAGGCCGCGACACAGTGGTGGTAAATGGAGGAAAGGGTTATATTGTTTCTGCTCTGTGGTCTCAGATAGCCTTGCTATCTTCATTACATTAAAGAGAGTGAAAGTCGCTCAGCCGGGTCTGACTCTGCGACCCCATGGACTGTATAGTCCATGGAATTCTCCAGGCCAGAATACTGGAGTCGGTAGCCTTTCCCTTTTCCAGGGGGTCTTCCCAATGCAGGGATTGAACCCAGATCTGCCACATTGCAGGGAATTCGTTACCAGCTGAGCCACAAGCGAAGCCCAAAGCACAAGTTACATTAAAGGGATGGATACATTTAACATGGACCTATAATTTAAATAACTGGAGATTCACTAACTAACTAAGCACATTTGGCAGAAAGCATATTTATTTTCTGGCTTCAAACTGCAATAGAGTCTTTATAATTCACACCAAATTTGGAACTTGTTCAGAAACTCTTAATGAAATATTACCTAGCTCTGTTTTTCAATAGCTGCAGGCATACCACTTAGTGCAAGTCATTTTTTTTTTTTTTTGCCTCGCACCCTGTTAGATCAAAACCCAGCTCAGGGACATGTTTATCTAACTGGTAAGAATAACACAGGTTTGACTCAAGCAGTTCCTTTAAAACACTCTGTAAAATAATGGCTATTTTTTAAATTTAGGGTCATATACTTAATAGGTGCCAGGGTTTTTATGTTCACTGACATCTCCTACACTCCCTTCCTAGTCAGCTTACTTCACAAGCTTTTCTTTTGTACATAAAATACGAGTGAAAGCTCAGTGGAGACTGGCTAAATGGGATGTTGTGCTAATGAGAATAGTCATATGATTAGTGTCCAATGGTCTTTCATTGTTATGGGAAAACTGTCTTGAGTACCTTTTTCATAACATTGCAGAATATTCTCTTCCAAGTAGATTAGCAAGTGTATGCCATTCAGGTACATTTTTAGCTCCAGGTAATTTAAAAGTTTGCTTCCCAAGACATCCTTCAGTGTGAAACACAACTGTAACAGAATTCAATATTTTTATAGATATTATTCTTCCACCATTCAGAAAAAATAAGAATAATACAATATGGAAGTATGACACTGGTTTTGCAATAGTCATTATTCACCATAAAGCATTCTTCTTGTATTAAAAGGAAATAAATGCTAACTGCAAAGATGACATTTTAGATTAGGTTTCCCTATTCCACTCTGCCCTGTAATATCAGACAGTATCTATACAAAAATTTGTCAAATTAAATCATAAATTTTTGTTCATAGCTGAAAAGCAACTCTAACATTGAAATAAGTCCTGAATATTCATTAGAAGGACTGATGCTGAAGCTGAACCGCCAATACTTTGGCTACCTGATGCAAAGAACTGACTCATTTGAAAAGACCCTCATGCTGGGAAAGATTGAAGGCAGGAGGAGAAGGGGATGACAGAGGATGAGATGGTTGGATGGCATCACCGACTCAGTGGCCATGAGTTTGAGTAAGCTCCAGGAGTTGGTGATGGACAGGGAGGCCTGGCATGTTGCAGTCCATGGGATCGCAAAGAGTCAGACACAACTGAGCAACTGAACTGAACTGAAGGTTGAAATATGATAATTGAAAGAACAAGTATCAGTTTATTTTTCCTGATATCTGTAATGTTAGAAAAGGGCTATTTTCCTTGAAAGCCCTTTGATGACAATAGCATGCATACATTTACATCCTGTATCCAGCAAGAGAATATTTTATTTAAGAAGAAAGGAAAGTGGAGAAGGGGGAATGCCATTTGTTGAGGGGCAAAATAACAGATTCTTACAGGAAAAGTAAAATCCTAAATCTGCCATTTTTCACTCCTCAAACCCTGTCAAAGGTTTTGGCCCAGCAGCTGTCATGGAAACATCATCGGGTGTTTTTGGACTTCAAGGTCTAGGCTTTTCTAGCTGCATTTCCAGCTCTGAGCATGCTGGAAAAGGGGTAAGGAAGGCAATTGGCAACACATGATACTCAGCACAGGTACCTCTGGATGTATTGCAAGGCCAAAAAGTTCATTTAGATTTTTCTGTATGATGCTATGGAAAAGCCTGAATGAACTTTTTAGCCAACCCAATAATAGGAAGTAGGAGCAGGACACCCAGATTCTAGTTAATGAGGAAAAGTTCCCATGGGGTCCTGCAGGAGTAGAAACAAATAGGGCTTGAATTGGGGCTGGAGATCTTGATTTGAGATCAAGTAATAGACTCATTCTATATAAGACTCATTCCCCCCACCCCACCAGATTCTATAGCATGCATTTCTATTTTAAATCTAGTGCAATAAGGCGAGAAGAATTTTGTAATCATTAGGAAGGAAATTGGAATTAAGCTCTTATTCTATTTTCACTTGCTCTTAAAACCAAAATTCTACCCAATTTGTCAATCCCACAGAAAAAAGACAACTAATCCTTCTAAGAGAAATCATCAGGATTTCTTAAGCATAAAAATGAATAAGAGAGAAGGAAAAAAGGATTTCTGCATGAAAGTTAATTTTATGATATTGCAGCATAAATTGTGACCTGGCAGGTCCTTCTGCAGTTTAATAGAACTGGCAGCAAGCACCACGACTTAAGCAGACTCTGTATAATGAGAAGCAAAGACAAATCGGTGTGAAGGACAGGGAGAAGGGCATTACTGCCTCCCTCCTGGAAGATTAAAAATAGTAAAATATTGCAACCAGAATTTATCTAAAAGGAGATACTATCTCAGAAACAGAGAGAGAAAAAAATAGATTTTAAGAGACCGCCATAGCCCAGTCTCTGATGAACAGAGTCAGAGAGCCTGGTGCTGGCATTTGAAAGAAGTCTGTGAGGGCTGACCATTCTCCTTCCAAAGACCTGGTGGCGGGTAATTTTTGACATTATAATTTTGAAATGGGACAATTTTCTAAAGCATAATTAGGGTAGAATGAGCATGTTACTCCTTCTGCACTGTTAAATGCAGACAAGAGACTTGGGCATACTAAGTAAATGAGAGAATTTATTATCAGAAGATGAGAGCCAGCCTGTGCTGCCAAACAGGCAGGTGACTTCCTCAAAGAGTGCTGTCCTGAGGAGCCCATGCACGTGTGACGGGTCTGTTCTGAGCTCTGTATCCACAGGAGCTAGATCAGAGCAATTTCCAAAATTACACAGGGCAGGCAGCTTCTAAATCTCCTAGCAGAACAGCCGTATTATCCTGAGGACCCGCAATAACAGGAATTATATGCAATTTTCTGATAATGACTCCATTAATGTGAGTCACTGCTGACAATACAATTTGTTAAACATCACTGGATTCCTAAATCTTGCATTCTGTCACTCTGAAACCCATCTCTATCACCACTGCCATCATTATAATGGTTGCCATCATCATCTTCATCATCATCATTGTCAGCAGCAGCAGCAGTGGCAGCAGCATCAGAATGGCGATGGACATATTTAGGTTCACCAATATTTTCCTAATTTCACTGACCTTTAAAAAGGGGGGAGAAGAGCATGCCTTTACCTATTCAAGCGTCAGTTTTATATTCAATGCATTTGATTTCCTCTTTGAGAAACTAGGACCCCAAATTAATTAAATTTGCACCAGATATAGCTTAATTTTAAATTGTCTTTCATATCAAGGGAAACTGCCTTGGCAATTAGGTGCTTCCCATGAGTGCCTGTAAATATCCATTATTGTACATTCTAATATATCTGGACATAGAATAGAACCTACAGCTCATGCTCTATCTGATTTACTAATTGGGAGCAGCAACTGCACCTAGTGTTTTGAACCTGAATTAATTAACCAAAACAGATTAAATTGTCTTTGAGCTATTCAAGGGAGTGACACCAAAGGCAGAAGTGAATGAGGAAAGGGCTATTTAATGTTTTTTAAATCACAAAGGTCAGCTTTTTTATGTAGCAGATCATTAGAAAGTCTTCGAAGGTGGAAAGAAACTAACAAAACAGCCTTCACTTCCCTCACAAGTATGTCATCTATTTTTCCTTCAACCAGTTTTCCTTCTGGTGGTTAGGGCTTTTCCCAGGACACATCTTTGTCTAAAGAATAGTATTTTTATCTACAAAACTTGCTCAATCAACAGAGTTTTTTGGTCTGTACATGAAACTCTTCCTTGATATTCCTGAAGCCACCATCAGCTCCTGGTCCTTGTGGCTTTACTGCACTTAACTCCCAACTGGCCTCATTCTCTGCTTTCTTCTTTCAGCTCAAGGTCAAAAGTAGACCAGACTGCAAGCATTTCGCCACATCATCCCCTTGCTCAGGAAAATAGGGCTTGTCACTGCCTAGTGATCACAACCGAAAGCTTCTTCGCTTCTCCTTGGAAACTGGGTTTGGAGTCACACAGTGCACATCTCTCTTCCCTTCTGTGGCCATGTTGGCTTTTATTTGCATACACAATTTGTGTCCTCTTCTTCATCCCCTATTAATAGGGGTGAATAGGAATTCAAGACCAGAAGGATGCAAATAGAATGGAGTGAATTAGGAAGTTTCCAAGGACAGCTGGAAGTTGAAGTAAATACAGTAAACCATTTTACATTAACCATTGAAGTAAATAGAGTAAACCAGGTTGCTGCTGCTGCTGCTAAGTCGCTTTAGTCGTGTCCGACTCTGTGCGACCCCATAGACGGCAGCCCACCAGGCTCCCCTGTCCCTGGGATTCTCCAGGCAAGAACACTGGAGTGGGTTGCCATTTCCTTCTCCAATGCATGAAAGTGAAAAGTGAAAGTGAAGTTGCTCAGTCGTGTTTGACTCTTTGCGACCCCATGGACTGCAGCCCACCAGGCTTCTCCATCCATGGGATTTTCCAGGCAAGAGTACTGGAGTGGGGTGCATTGCCTTAGGGAGCACTATTAATGCACCCTAACCTGACTTCCATTGCATCTGTGTTGAAACAGTTGTTGTAAGGTCATCAGTGACTTCGGCATTAGAGGGCTATTCCCTTACTCAGCTTCTCATTGTTTGATCATTTCTTGAAATATTCATGTATCTTAGCTCTCTGGACAGAAGTCTCTTCTATTTTTTTCTGCGTTTTCACTGGCTACTCACTGGGGCCTCTTTTGCTGTCTCCGTCCTCTCCTCTGTATCTAAGTGGTAGGTTTCTTGGGTTTTAGACCTGTATCCTCTGATCCTCACTCTCTGAACTACATCCTTAGATTGTGACAATGTCTTTTCATATGTTTTTGAGTCATTGTTTTAATAATAATGATTTACAATAATTAATTCAATTCCCAGTTCTCCTTGAAGACTTCATGATTCATCCCATTCTATTTGCATCCTTCTTGTTTAGAATTTCTATCTCTGATTAAATTATTGCATGTGGTTTTGCTGAACAAATACTCCCCATCTACTATTCACTTCTGTGTACACAGCTCTGTGATAGTAATTTGACTATATTAATTTATATACTTTTCTCAAATATTCTGAGATTCAGTATACCTCCCATTTTACAGGTGCAGAACTGAGATTTTGTTCAACTAGAATGTTCATCCACAGCTTGTAGGAACATAAAAATGATACAAGCACTTTAGAAAAAAGTTCTCAAAAAAGTTAAACATATATCTACCATATGATCCAGCCATTCTGACCCTAGATATTTATTGAAAGGATGTGAGAATATATATATCTACACACAAGTTTGTATATGAGCATCCCTACAATCTTTATTCATAATAACCCCAAATTGGAAATAATGCAAATGTCCATCAGTAAGTTAATGGATAAACAAACATATTATATCTGTACAGTGGACTGCTGGTCAACAATAGAAAGGAAAGAAATATGGATACACACAATAATATTTATGAAGCTCAAAAATCAATATGCTAACTAAAAGAAACCTGATACCAAATTAATAGCATCACCAACTCATTTGGACATAAATTTGAGCAAATTCTAGGAAATAATAGTAAAGGACAGGAGAACCTGGAGTGCTGCAGTCTATGGAGTCTCAAAGTGTCGGACATGACTTAGCAACCAAACAATAAAATCTGATAAAAATTCTAGAAAGTGCAAACTAACCTATAGTTGTTTAAAGTAGATCAGTGGTTGCTTAGAGCTAGGTGTTAAAGAGCCAAGAATGGAAGAAAGGATGGATTGAAAGAAAACAAAAGAAAATTTAGGAGGTAAAAAGTAATATTCCGTATCTTGGTTGTGACATTGGTTTCATTGAGTATAAATTGCATTGGTTTCATGGGTGTATATATATCTGTCAAAACTCATCATAGTTTATGACTGTAATGGGTACAGTCTACTCTATATAAATCATGTCAATAAAATTGTTTAAAAAAATCCTGAAGCTTTGTAAGTCTGAATAAGTTGATTAAAGTTTCATAGCTTCATAACAGACATAGAACCACAAAGCTCATGTGCTTACCTACTCTGGATTACTGCCTTGAATTTTTTTGATTATATATTATTATGTGTATATTTTTTCTGGAGAATTTCCTTGACTATTTGACATAAAATATGAAGTAAACTATAAATTTATGCAAGGTGATGTGAACATAAATCACATACATATCAGGGCAATGTGAAAGTGAAAGTGAAGTCGCTCAGTCGTGTCCGACTCTTTGCGACCCCATGAACTGCAGCCTACCAGGCTCCTCCCTCCATGGGATTCTCCAGGCAAGAGTATTGGAGTGGGTTGCCATTTCCTTCTCCGGGGATCTTCCTGACCCGGGGATCGAACCCTGGTCTTCTGCATTCCAGGCAGATACTTTACCTCTGGGCCACCAGGGAAGTCCGTTTTCAGGGCAATGTATGTTATGCTAAATGTGTGGTAGATGAGTGTATGTGTGTATGATATGAATAAGCTAATTTTCTACAAAGCACATACTTGACTAATTTATTGATGAATTATTGAATTATGTTTTTCCAAATGTGGCCATAATGTTATTTCTTGCTCTACATGTGACTTCTATTAAGAATTGATCTAATTTCCCTTCTTTTGAACCTGGGTGGATCTGTGATAGTTTCATCCAAAAGAGTGCAATAGAAGTGGAGCCATGTGACTTTCAAGGTTTCATCATAAGAAATGTCGCAACTTCTACCTGGTCTCCTGGAGTATTAACACTTGGAGATCCAAGCCACCATGTAGGAGATCCAGCGATAGTAAAGTTGCAGGACTGTGAAGAAGGCAAGCCAGAGGGGGAGGGATAGTTATGGAGTTTGGGATGGACATGTAGACAGTGCTATATTTAAAATGGATAACCAACAAAGTCCTGCTGTACAGCACAGGGATTCTTCTCAATGTTAGGGGGCAGTCTGTATGGGAGGGAAGTTTGGGGGAGGATTGTTATTGTTCAACTGCTGAGTTTTGTCTGACTCCTTATGGCCCCATGAACTGCAGCACACCAGGCTTCCCTGTCCTTCAATGACTCCGGGATTGTGCTCAAATTCATGTATCCCACTATCTCATCCTCTGTCACCACCTTCTCCTCTTTCCCTCAATTTTTTCCAACATCAGGGTCTTTTCCAGTGAGTTGGCTGTTTGTATCACATGGCAAAAATATTGGAGCTTCAGCTTCAGCATCAGTCCTTGCAGTGAATATTCAATTCCTTTAGGATTGACTGATTTGAGAATGGTTACATGCATAAATAAATCTCATTGAGCTATGTCTGTATTCCTGTTTTCCAAAGTCTTTGACCTTAAAATATAATTATTTTGAGCTGCTAAGTTAGTTATTATAAAGTTAAACTGTAAATTTACTACTATAAATGGGGTTCTGCTATTGTGATCACTTAAAACATACAGTATTGGCTTTGGAACTGGGCACCAGTTAAGGAAAAGTCCTTAAGTTTAGTTACACCAGTTAGTAAATTAGTTAAAACAAGAATGAACTTTAAAGATTTTCATCATTTCTTAAAGGGTCTCAGAAAGATTGGAAGTCAAGGCTGTCAGGATAGGGAGGAAATTGTTAGTGAGGAAATAGATAGGGGAGAGAGCAGGGGCTCAAGTGAAAACTCATCACTAAGAGGTTGGTCAGTGTCAGTGTGAGCAGGCCAGATGTGTCTGTTAAGCTTCCAATTACTGCAGTTAGGGTTCTGCCCTCCTGCAGAGACTGAGAGACAGAGGTCCTTTCCTTCCTGATGTTCACAGGAGCAGAGGCTTCTTTCAGGTCCTTGAAAAAGACATTGCAGTGTTGTGAGAGATGCATAGCCATCTCAAAGGAAGACAAAAGTGATGCTCCATTGTGAGCCCTTTCTAGTAAACCCTGTTTACTAGGTGTTTACTGAGGTTGGGGCCTATCTTCAGATGTTGGCTAGGACAAGCAGTAAATTCTCTGGAGCTTTCTCAGGCAGGCATTTTAATGGAGGGCTGGGGTCATCTCAGGGACATAGCTTTGTTCTGCTTTCTCAGGCAGGCATTTTAATGGAAGACTGGGGTCATCCTAGGACACAGCCTCATGCCCAGCCCTTTCTTAATGCAGAGGTTTGAATGGAGTCATGCTGTGCCAAGAGTTCTACAGTTCTCAGGGGGTGAGTGTATTTTGTATGTGAGAGGTATATAAATAATTTATGGCCAGAGGTCGGACTGGAAGCTTTAAAACATAGCCTGAAAATTCTCTGACACTCCTACTATCAAGAAAAGGGTATAATTGCCCTTCTCTTGAATCTGGGTAAGTGATTGCCTAATAGGGTATGGTATGGCAGAAGTGGTGCTGTGGACTCCCAAGGTCAAGTCATAAAGTTTTTATCCACTGGGAGCAGTCAACATTGGCAATCTCATCTTCCATGTTAGGTGAATGTAGACAATAATTTTCAGAACGGAAGGTTAAACAGATTAGAGACTACAGGATGATAACTAGGTGTCAACCAGTAAGGGACCGGTTGAAGTAGAGTTCACTCAAGCCAATATTGATAGAATGAATGAAACCTGATTGAATAAGTGGATTAATGAATGGGTCTCTTCCGGGAGGGTAATAATACTGTATCTGAATTGGAACAAAGTTAGAATTAAAATAAATTTTTAAATAATGAGTAAGTTCCTAACTAGTAAATTAATAAAAGTTTCCCTGGTGGCTCAGCTGGGAAAGAATCACCTGCCATGCAGGAGACCCCAGTTTAATTCCTGGGTCAGGAAGACCTGCTAGAAAAGGGATAGATTACCTACTCCAATATTCTTGGACTTGTGTGGTGGCTCAACTGGTATAGAATCCACCTGCAATGTGGGAGACCTGGGTTTGATCCCTGGTTTGGGAAGATCCCCTGGAAAAGGGAATGCCTACTCACTCCAATATTCTGGCCTGGAGAATTCTATGTCCCTCCCCACCCCGTTTTTGATATTACTCCTGTATTTAGTGAGTGAGTACATTAAGACATGACAAGATAATGGATCTTGTTATGCAATGGTCATATTAGAAACTCTAAAGCTATTTAAAATTTTTCTACTGAAAAGGAAAAAGGTCAATTTACCATGAATGGAATATAATTATTTTAATTCATGTTAATTATTATCATTCTATAAATATTTGTTGTATGAATGGATAACTCACTTTTATTTAATAAGCACTGTATACCAAGCCTTGTGAGGAGATCTTTTTCATGCATCATACACCTAAATGGTAGATCTTATTTAAAAACCAATTATTCATATGAGAAAATACATGGATTTTCCTAAGAGGTTTAAGACCAATTTTAGTATCTTTATTGTGATTTTTATAAAGTGTTTTATTCCAAAATACACATTTTTGTTTTTTGCACTATAATACTGTATTTTAAAAACTGATAAAATTTACTTTGGAAATTTACATCCTGAAAAGGTAGTTAATTAAATTGAATTTGATAGTTGCACTGTACTCCCTCAACACCTTCCTGTCTTTATCCAAATATCACCTTCCCAATAGGACCTTCCTTGAGCACTCCATTTTAATTGTATCCATGTTCTAGGCAAGTCTCACTCTGTTTTAACCTGATGTAATTTTTGCTTTTCATAGCAATGATCACCTTCAAACGCACTGTATAAATGAATGTTTGTCATGTGCTTCCCCACTCTAGAACATATAGTTCACAAGGTAAAGTGTTTCTATTCCATTCACTGATGTGTACCTAGAACTTCTAGAACAGACGTAATAGTTTTTCAGTACTACTGAAAGAATGAGTGCTTGCATGCTTTATCATGTCTTTGTCTAAAATGACACAGAAGGATAAACCCCTGCCTATAGGGAATTTACCTGTGGCATGAGAAAGATACACATGGGACATTTTGCCCTATGTTTCAGTAGGTTAATTCAGCTCAGCCAAGTCTTCCTCTTTTCTTTAGGGACTGGTCATTCTTACTGTTTTTTTCATCCCCTCTTTGTTTATATTTTCTTCAGTGCTCCTATTTATTTGGTCCAATATTTTACTCTTAATTAAATTTGAAAAGGAAATTCTCTCAGTGAAGGAAAAGTATAGAACAGGGATAACTTTCAGTGCTTCTTTCTGTACTTTTGCAAACCTTTTGATTCTCTTATACCGTCTAGTGTGGCTTCAGTCTACAGTTACCAGAGATATTATCCCTTACCCTCTCAACCTCACCCACCCACCTTCAAATGTCATTAGACCTTACTGGACCTATGTTTATTCACGGCTCATTTGTCTGTCCCTCCTCACCCTGTTTTTGCGATCACTCTTGTATTTAGCATTGTTTCCCACTCTTAGACAACAACCTCAAATTGAGCAAAAATGGTGAATAATTCAGAAAACTTGGTATGTCTGGTTTACTCCAAATAGATAAATGCTCATTTCCTTTAGGATCAAACTACTAACATGAACATTTCAGAGGATGCCAAGTTAGTACAAGAGAATATCCATTGGGAAGATAACACTGGAGATGGAGATCAGGTTGACTGAGGACATTTAAAGAACAAGAAGTAAAGCTTTCAGTATAAATTATAACCTCAATTTCTGCAAGACCTTCAGAAATATAAAAGCTGATAGGAGTAAGAAGTCTTGTTGGGCAGCCAGCATGCCAGACACATGGATGGGAGACCTCTCCCTCTCTCTTTCAGATACACACACATCCACACCCACACCCATCACAATGGAAAACACAGCACAGGTGAATATATAAAAACAAGATTCTTTGTTGTTTAGAATTTTAAGAAGATAAAATAAAACTCTGTAACTAGGAAGGATAGTTCAGAACTGTCAGAGAAAGAAAAAGGTAACTCAGATCCTGGAAATTTTGGGGGGTTGGTAGCAGTTTCACCATTAAGTATTACTATTCTCATTCAATTGTATTAGATGTTATTAATATATTTCTAACTATTTGAGTTATTATTTGTTGTACACTATCCAATGTTTATTCTAACTTGTCTGCCATATTATTTTGTATGTTATGGACCTATATTTATTTTTATGGTATATTTTAGTGTGTATTTATTATACATATATGCTTGAAAGTGACTTTATCTTCCTTCATTTTTACATTCTTATCCAATTTTCTTTTCCAAATAAAGGTAAAACTTGCTTTGTCTGTTCATGAAAACAAGATAAATACAAGTAAAAGAACCTATAGGATTTTAATGGGACTCTGCTCAATTTCTAACATACTTCAAAAACAACATAGTAGAGATATCTCTAAGCTAGTAATAATTAATAAGCTTAAAAAACACATTCCAGTGAAAAATAATGTGGTAAATTTTAACCATTTTTAACAACAAAAATTCATCTTAAAATATACATTATTTATATAAGGTGATAAAGTTGATATACATTAAATTAATCTTTCTTACTTGTAGAGTAAAACCTAATTATACTTTTTGCACATAGATGCAGAAAAATTACTTCTAGTCTCATTATTCTTATTGAATAACTTTTTGCAATTGTTAGATCAAAACATGGAAAGAGTAATGACAATAAATATCAAAAGAAAGATTTAAATAGTATGTCAGATTAATATCAAAGTTAAGCTAAAATATATTGGGTTTACAAGGGGTTTAATATATCAAGAAGTTCATAAAATACATATTCTAAAGCAAAAATCTGCTAGAAAAAAAGGAAATTGATAATTCACTCACATTAGCAACAAAAATGTAAAATACATAAAAGTAGTCTTAATAAAAGATGCAGGAGAGCAATGCAAATGCATAAAAATGGAATTGTAAGTTATCAGAGGTAAATAATTGGAGTAGTCATTTTATTTAGTGTAAAAGTCAAGTATCTAATGCCTTTGCGTTTTGCCTGAAATCTTTTATGAAATTGATGCAGAGAACACTTAAATAATTAACTATGATTATCATTCCCTGGTTTTTGTTCTATCTCTTTTTTTTAAATAAGAATTTGTATTATTCATAAGTTAGATAAATACAGTCTTTTCTCCATGACTTAATGTTTGGCATTTTCCTTTCTTTATTCTTTCTACTGTTTCTTTGTATTTCTTATTGTACTTTGTGATGCTCCCAATGATTATGCTAATTGTTCTAGCACATATTTTTATTTGTAAAAATGTATTGCCTTCTCTTGTTGAGTAGTGTCAATGACTTCTTTTGTTTCCTTAAGATAAATTTTAGAGGATCTCTAAAGTCTTTTGTATATAGTGTGGAAAATCTTTCCAAGGTGAAAGTTAATTCTGGTCTATCCATTCTTGACTTGTTATTCTCTTGTGCTGCAATGTTTTTCAAATTGTTTTTAGGTTTAATTGTTTACTTTGCACACATGTCTTTCAGAATACTTTGTTACTTGTTAATGTAATCATTTGCTTTCATCTGAGGTTGCTAATGGCAGAAAGTGAAGAGGAACTAAAAAGCCTCTTGATGAAAGTGAAAGTGGAGAGTGAAAAAGTTGGCTTCAAGCTCAACATTCAGAAAACAAAGATCATGCCATCTGGTCCCATCACTTCATGGGAAATAGATGGGAAAACAGTGGAAACAGTGTCAGACTTTATTTTTTGGGGCTCCAAAATCACTGCAGATGGTGACTGCAGCCATGAAATTAAAAGATGCTTGCTCCTTGGAAGAAAAGTTATGACCAACCTAGATAGCATATTCAAAAGCAGAGACATTACTTTGCCAGCAAAGGTCCGTCTAGTCAAGGCTATGGTTTTTCCAGTGGTCACGTATGGATGTGAGAGTTGGACTGTGAAGAAAGCTGAGCTGAAGAATTGATGCTTTTGAACTGTGGTGTTGTAGAAGACTCTTGAGAGTCCCTCAGACTTCAAGGAGATCCAACAAGTCCATTCTGAAGGAGATCAGTCCTGGGTGTTCTTTGGAAGGAATGATGCTAAAGCTGAAACTCCAGTACTTTGGCCACCTCATGCGAAGAGTTGACTCATTGTAAAATACTCTTATGCTGGGAGGGATTGGGGGCAGGAGGAGAAGGGGACGACAGAGGATGAGATGGCTGGATGGCATCACGGACTTGATGGATGTGAGTCTGAGTGAACTCTGGGAGTTGGTGATGGACAGGGAGGCCTGGCGTGCTGCGATTCATGGGGTCGCAAAGAGTTGGACACGACTGAGTGACTGAACTGAACTGAACTGAACTGAGGTTGCTAAGACTAGTACAGTTCAATGATGGTACATGTGTGTGTGCTTAGTCGCTCAGTTGTGTCCAACTCTTCTTTGTGACCCCATGGACTATAGGCCGCCAGGTTCCTCTGTCCATGGGATTCTTCAGGCGAGAATACTGGAGTGGGTAGCCATTTTCTTCTGCAGGGGATCTTCCAAACCCGGTGATTAAATCCAGGTCTCCTCTATTACAGGTGGATTCTTTACCATCTGAATCACAAGGGAAGCCGTCAATGAAGGTAGCCTGCTGATATTTTAGAAATCCTTGGGCAATCTTTTCCTGATTTTCCCAAGCCTTCTTCTAACCAAAATAGCAGCCCTTTAGCAGGGAATTCAAGGCCACTGCTGAGAATACCACTCAGGTTAGAGCCATAGTACCTATAAATGATAAATTCACTATAGGTTCATTAAGGGAAAGCCAGACAATCCTTGAAAATGATGCCCCAGCTAAAATGTAGGCTATAAATAATTCATTAACCAGATATACTTTAAAAATTTATGCAAGTTAAAATTCAAGAATATTTGAATGATAATACTAGCAGAGAAAATCTGATGACAATCATTTTGTTAAAAAATGAAATCATATAAAGAGGAAAAATAAGAGAGATTAAAAAATAAGATTAAAAACATACATTTTAGCAATGCCTAGCAAAACTGAGCAGAATGTACAGAATAATAGCAAAACACAAAATCAGTTATCTGATCAGATGTGAATAAAAATAGAAATCTCAGATATAAAAACAAATATGGCTTTGAATGCAGGACTGGTGCCAGGAGAATACTAGCATGCCAATTAAGAAACAATGTGTTTCTGGAATGTGACCAAAATAAGACACCCAAACCCAAATGGCTTTAAAGAAGAGATAAGAGATGGTGATGCTGCCTGCCTATCATCATAGCATTCTGCAGATATCATTTCTGGATAATATATTTTTTAAAAAATAAGCGATAATTAGTGGGTTGTATATAAAAGTATACTGACAAAGAATCCTAATTAGGACAAGCTATTTCATTTCATCAAAATCATTATCATTTTTTGTCCTAATGAATTACTGTGCTCAGCCCAGATGGTTCCCTCAGAAAAAGAAGGAAACAGACAAAGAGGGATAAAATAAACTCACTCTTACACAAGTCAATTCATTAACTATATAAATAAATGAACTTGAACACATATGTAAATTAATAAGCTATCAAAGAGCTCTACACTGCCTGTCAGGTAAAATTGTAGGATGTATTATAATTAGATTATGTTGCTTTCAACTTATTTTAGAAAAACTATTTCATATATTTCTTCTCATGCCATCATTATCTAAACACTCATAGCACTGACAACACTATCCTTTTTGGTTCTCTCTAGGATTTTTATTTTTTTAAATCACCATTTATTCTGATCTTTATGAGGACCTTTAGGAGTATTTGAGACAAGAGAAAGATTTCCTAAAAATGGTGATTATGCCCAGTTGTCCTTGGCCTGTGGAAATACACAATCCATTTTACTCACTAATAAACTGAAACATAAAATTTCTGCCAAACAAGCAAGATAGAAAAAAACTGCCCTTTGGTTGAGCAGCAGTATGCGTTCTGTCATGCCCTGTATGGAATTAAGGGTTTTATGGAATTTGTAGAATGTAGTTTTAGTGATGGATTTTTTCCCTATGTCTAGTACATAATTGAGCTTCCCAGGTTGTGCTAGTGATAAAGAACCCACCTGCCAATGCAGATAGACACAGGAGGCTCTAGTTGGATCCCTGGGTTGGGCAGATCCCCTGAAGGTGGGCATGGCAATCCACTCTAGTATTCTTGCTTGGAGAATCCCAGGGACAGAGGAGCCTAGTGGGCTATGGTCCATAGGGTTGCAAAGGGTCAGACATAACTGAAGTGACTTAGCATGCATGCAGTACATAGTCAGTTAAAGATATCTTATTCAAATGATTTAAAACAATGGTTGCTACAAACAGTACGATTCAAATTCCTGGGCGTCCTTTGAAATAACGGCAAACAAGTTCTGGCACTGATGCAGAACCACTGTGTTACGGTAAGTAATAGAGTTTACGTGTAACAGATACCGGGGTCCCTGGTCTCTGATCTATTCTGTGTCATGCACATATCTAATGTTTGTGAACGCCTTCTTAAAGTCTAACAGGGAATATAAGCAAGGACACAGGTCATGTTTATAATGTGGTGTTGCTCACAGTCTTCTCACAGAGGGAGAAGACCAGTGTAAACAAGATTTCTGGGACACACAGGCCTATTGCTTTCCAAATATCTTTTCACACCTCTTGCTCATAGTTTAAATTCCAGAGCTTCTGTAACTCTTTAATGAATCTTGTCTGAATATGGCCTGGAATTTTCATTTCTTTCACAGACTACCCCGCGGCTTCCTATACTGTTCCTTTGGCATCCAACTCGGAACCCACCCCTAGCTCTGACTTTATTCCTTTTATTTGCATATTATTCATCTATACTATATTTTCATACCTATTTATTTAGGCTACTCCCTCACGTGTGGGTAGATGAATGCCTTATTTTGTGCTTTTTTCACTTACAAAATTGGCCCACTATATAGAAACCTTGATTTTAATAAATTATTTAATACTTTCTAATTCTTGTAATTCTCAGAAAAACAATATACAGCCGCATACTCATTCCCCCAACTACTTAGTTTAGCCCTAAGAGATTAGGTTTAATCATCTTAGGTAATAGTTTCAACATTTTATTGGGCTCTATAATTGTAATTGAACTGTCTGATTTTTATTTAGTTGGTATGTGTGTCTTATGTTTCACTTTAAATAGGACATGAGATTTGCAATACATTTAGGAAAGAATAAACAAAGTAATTTTTAGCTTATAATCAGTTCAAAGTTTTTAGCATTTAATTTCAAAATAACATTGACTTTTTAGGCCCTCAGTTTGGATTTTATAACTTATTAGACTGTTCCATAGTTTACTGTGATCCACACAGTCAAAGGCTATGGTGTAGTCAATAAAGCAAAGTACATGTTTTTCTGGAACTCTCTTGCTTTTCCTGTGATCCAACAGATGTTAGCAATTTGATCTCTGGTTCCTCTGCCTTTTCTAAATCTAGCTTGAACATCTAGATGTTCACAGTTCACGTATTGTTGAAGCCTGGCTTAGAGAATTTTGAGCATTATTTTGCTAGTATGTGAGATGAGTGCAATTGTGAGGTAGTTTGAACATTATTTGGCATTGCCTTTCTTTGGGATTGAAATGAAAACTGACCTTTTCCAGTCCCATGGCCACTGCTGAGTTTTCCACCTTTGCTGGCATATTGAATGCAGCACTTTCACAGCATCATCTTTTAGGATTTGAAATAGCTCAACTAGAATTCCAGCACCCCCACTAGCTTTGTTTGTTCTGATACTTCCTAAGGCCCACTTGACTTTGGATTCCAGGATGTCAGGCTCTAGGTGAGTGATCACACCATCGTGGCTATCTGGGTCAGTAAGATATTTTTTGTACAGTTCTGTGTATTCTAGCTATGTCTTAATATCTTCTGCTTCTATCAGGTCCATACGATTTCTGTCCTTTATTGAGCCCACCTTTGCATGAAATGTTCCTTTGGTATCTCTAATTTTCTTGAAAAGATCTCTAGTCTTTCCCATTTTATTGTTTTCCTCTCTTTCTTTTGATCACTGATCTTTTGGTCACTGAGGAAGGCATTCCTATCTTTCCTTGTTATTCACTGGAACTCTTTGTTCAGATGGGTATATCTTTCCTTTTCTCCTTTGCCTTTCATTTCTCTTTTTTTCTCAGCTATTTGTAAGGCATCCTCAGATAACCATTTTGCCTTTTTACATTTCT
Source organism: Budorcas taxicolor (assembly GCF_023091745.1). Classification (NCBI taxonomy): domain Eukaryota; kingdom Metazoa; phylum Chordata; class Mammalia; order Artiodactyla; family Bovidae; genus Budorcas; species Budorcas taxicolor. The sequence continues at coordinate 135,851,914 of NC_068920.1, forward strand.
TTTACTTGGGGATGGTCTTATTCCCTGCCTCCTGTACAATGTCATGGACCTCCTTCTATAGTTCTTCAGGCACTCTATCAGACCTAATCCCTTGAATCTATTTGTCACTTCCACTGTATAATCACAAGGGATTTGATTTAGGTTATACCTGAATGGTCTAGTGGTTTTCCCTACTTTCATCAACTTAAGTCTGAATTTTGCAATAAGGATTTCATGATCTTAGCCACAGTCACCTCTTGGTCTTGTTTTTGCTGACCATTTGTGGTTGCAAAGAATATAATCAATCTCATTTTGATATTGACCATCTGGTGATGTCCATGTGTAGAGTCTTCTCTTGTGTTGTTGGAAGAGGGTGCTTGCTATGACCAGTCCATTCTCTTGGCAAAACTCTGTTAGCCTTTGCCCTGCTTTATTGTGTGGAAAATTCTTAAAGAGATAGAAATGCAGAAAACCTTACCTGCCTCCTAAGAAATCTGTATGCAGGTCAAGAAGCAACAGTTAGAAATGAACATGGAACACAGATTGGTTCCAAATTGGGAAAAGAGTACGTCAAGGCTGTCTATTGTCACCCTGCTTATTCAACTTATATGCAGAGTACATCATGCGAAATGCTGGGCTGGATGACACACTAGCTGGAAGCAAGATTGCCGGGAGAAATATCAATAACCTCAGATATGCAGATGACACCACCCTTATGGCAGAAAGTGAAGAGGAACTGAAGAGCCTCTTGATGAAAGAGAAAGAAGAGAGTGAAAAAGCTGACTTAAACCTCAACATTCAGAAACCTAAGATCATGTTATCTGGTCCCATCACTTCGTGGCAAATAGATGGGGAAACAATGGGAACAGTACAAAGTTTCTTTTTTTGGACTCCAAGATCACTGCAGATGGTGACTGTAGCCATGACATTAAAAGATGCTTTCTCCTTTGAAGAAAATCTATGACCAAACTAGACAGCATATTAAAAAGCAGAGATATTACTTTGCAAATAAAGGTCTGCCTAGTCAAGGCTGTGGTTTTTCCAGTAGTCATGTATGGATGTGAGAGTTGGACCATAAAGAAAGCTGAGCACCAAAGAATTGATGCTTTTGAACTATGGTGCTGGAGAAGACTCTTGAAATTTGTCCCTTGGACTTCAAGAAAATCAAACCAGTCCATCCTGAAGAAAATCTTTCCTGAATATTCATTGGAAGGACTGATGCTGAAGCTCCAATACTTTGGCCACCTGATGTAAAGAACTGACTCATTTGAAAAGACCCTGATGCTGGGAAAGATTGAAGGCAGGAAGAGAAAAGGAAGACAGAGGATGAGATGGTTGGATGGCATCACCGACTCAATGGGCATGAGTTTGAGCAAGCTCTGGAAGTTGGTGATGGACAGGGAAGCCTAGCGTGCCACAGTCCGTGGGGTGGCAAAGAGTTGGACGTGACTGAGCACCTGAACTGAATGATCAGACTATTCCATTAAAGAGGCTTCACATTTGTATATCATATATGGTCTATCATATCTAATTGAATGAGTTCCATCAGATTGTTTTCTGAAAAAGGACAGGGAGGGAGAAATCTGAGCGTACTCATTCCTAATATGATGAGAGGGAAGTAACACATGGCATGGGCTTTCCACTGGTGTGGAGGGAGAAATATGACACATCTGAAACAACTCAAGGGCTTCCTTCTCTTGAAAATTATTTTCTTTCCCTTCTTCTTGACTCAATCCTCTTCATTCTTTTTTTGTTTGTTTTTTACTTTTTTTTTTTTTTGGCCTCACTTTGCAGCACATACAATCTTAGTTTCCCAACCAGAGATGGAACTTGCGCCCCCAGCAGTGAAAGCATGGAATCTTAACCACTGGACTGCCAGTGCAGTCCCAATCCTCCTTATTTTTAAAGAGTTGGTTTAAATGTAGCATCCTATTACAAATTCTTCTTGACTCCCCTTTCTCTTCGAAGTAGACTTAATCCTTCAGCTGAATACACTGAATATGATTGTATATGGTACAATAGTGCCAGTTCTCATTGCCAGAGAGAGATGTGCTTTATTAGTTGTATTTGTTTTTACTCCTTCAACTTAAGAACGTGGGGGAAAGAACAAATATGCATTGGAACGTTCATTATCTATCAAGCCTCATAACAGTTACATACTACTACATATGACCAGACAAAAGTCTTGTGATTTAAGGACTCCTGTTTTCTTTGATAGTCCTCTGCATTTCTTTTAGGGGACTTCCCTGATGGCTCAGTTGTAAAGAATCCACCTGCCAATGAAAGAGATGCAGGTTAGATCCCTGGGTCAGGAAGATCCCCTGGAGAAGGAAATGGCAACCCTCTCCAGTATTCTTGCCTGGGAAGTCCCATGGACAGAGAAGCTTGGTGGGCTATAGTCCTTGGGGTAGTGAAGGGTTGGACATGACTTAGTGACTAAACAACAAAGCATTTCCTTCATAATAATTTGCAAAAATATATTTATTAGGGCACTGTTTTAAATATTTGTCTTCTCTGCTAAGCTCCAAGAGAGCATGCAATGTGTTTTCTTTACACCTTTTCAGTATCCAGCACAGGGCTAGTACCTGAAAACCAATCAATAAATAGCCATTGAATGAATGAATAGATCAATAAAATATGTATTTTATTAGTCATAAAATGCTAATATGTATTTTATTAGTGCCTACTTTATAAGTGAGGAAATCCAGTCTTAATAAAAGTAAATAAAGTCATTTAGCAAGTCGGGGCAGAATTGTGACCAGACTAACAACTATTGATTCCAATGCCAGTCAGATTTCAGCCAGACCGTGTGGCATTTGACAGTCACAGAGTGTGGGGTAGTCATGGAGTTCTTGAAACAGATCAGGGTTAAGTCAGATATTTGTGGTTTTGAAGGCATTACTTTTTCATTCAGAAAGTATTTATCATGCATGTAACTGTCTACTTATTTTGTTTTGACTTGGGTTCCATCTGCTGCTGTTGCACTAATCATTCAGCATAACTTCCTAATGACAACAAACATCTCTTTAAATCTCTTGCACCTGAAATTGTCAATTGCCTCTCAATATCTCTTCTCTTGATTTTTTATGAAATGTAATGTTTATTGTTCCTAGCTGCCTATGTGTCTACCCCAAACTGTATTTCCAAACCTCTCTTGAATATATGTGTGGTCCTGAGACTAATTTTTATAGACAAGATTAAGTAGAAATGTTCTGTGGGGTGAGACCTCCCCCTTAGAAGGAAGAGAGAGATAGCATGCTTTTCTTTCTCTCTGCATCTGTCCTTCTGTGGATGTGGTCCTGAGCTCTTGCATCCATCTTGGAACACTAGGATGGAGGCCACAGCTTTGTGCAAAACTAGAGGTAGCTTGAGTCTGTCCTGGCATCTATGCTAACCCTGGGTATCAGTGAGTATATTTCGCTAAGGAGAAAAACGGTTGCTGTCATATCTAAGCAGCTGTTTTCTGGAGCATCTTTTTTCCCCTTTACTTGTTGCCAAATTTAATCTTAACTGATACCCATCTTAAAAGAAATAAAGATGATTAAACATGAACAAGTTTTCTGGCTTCAGGAGACATCAAAATAGAAACCATATATGCCAATAAAATGTCTTTCAATTGAGTAAGCAAGGCAAACTTTTCTATAAATAAGCTATAATTCATAAAATAGAGTGCTCAAAATAAAAGTTTTCACCAAAACAAATTTGATACATGAGAGAATTTCATTTCCATTTAAGAACCTTTACTCTATCTTTATTGCAGTATAAATTGTGTATTATGAATATGATCTCATAACTATGCAAAGAAAAAAGAAAAATCAAATTTAAATAAATGAAAGTATAGATAATCCCATTAGATGATTCGAAGTCATTATGGAAATGAAACATTTTTTAAAATATGAAAGAGAATGTGTTGTCCGAGTTTGAAGAGTAATGTCATGTGATTATAAATGTTCTGCACAAAGTCAGCACATTGTCTTGAAGAGCTCAAGGGGGAATTCACAGTTAGGTCATGTTTATATTTTTCATTCTTGCTGCTTTTGAATCAAAAGACCGTAATATCTGAGCCTGCGCCAGAAGAAATGACCGTGCACCATCACAAATGCCTATAAGGCAGGCTTCCAATACTGGCTCCTTGGGACAGGTTAAGGAACTCAGAGCTAATTGTCTCACTATCTTTTGATCCAAGCTGAGGCTTCAAGGGACATATTCACAGTGCATCAGTTCTCCTGAGTTTGGTTGCTTCCTCTCGTGATCTCTCAAAACCGTCTGCCTGCTCACTTTAAGTGCCCGCAGGCCCCCCTTTCCCACAGTCTGGCACCCTGACCGCACCTTGTGCAGTGGTGTCCTCACAAGGCAAGTGGGTGTGGTCCTCCCATGGTCATCTGGCTATCATATGCACTTCATTTTCACTTGTACAGTTCAGACTTTATGTGACATCTGACCTTGAAGGCCTCCTCTGCTAAATTACTTTCTTAGAGTAATTGCTCTCAAAATATTAGCCAAGTTCATTCAGAAGGTGTTTATCAAGAGCCTATGATGTGCCAGGGGCTGTTCTAGATGCTGGGTGGATCTATCAGGTCTGTACAGTCTAAGCAATCTACGTATCCTGCATTGGCAGGCGGTTTCTTTACCACTTGCGTCACCGGGGATACCCAGCCCAATGTTTAATCTCCTATTTCATTTTGAAATTACACTTTAATAATGTGAACCTCTGTTGCCCCATTTTATAGACAAGAAGTATTTGTCTGAGTCCTTGGCCTTTTCAGGGAATATTCTCATGGTAGAGAAAGGAGAAATCTCTCTTATTACAACAAATGGTGAATAAGAGAAAGAACAGCAGGTATCAATATTAGGAGTGAATATGTGAGATCACCCCACCTGTTGAGGGGACCTCAGCAAGCTCAGTGGTAAAGAAATCTGCCTGCAATGTAGGAGCTTAAGGAGATGCAGGTTTGATCCCTGGGTAGGGGAGATCTCCTGGAGGAGGACATGACAATCTACTCCAATATTCTTGCCTTGGAAATCCTTGGACAGAGGAGCCTGGCGGGCTATAGTCCATAGGGTTGCAAAGAGTCAGACATGACTGAAGCTGCTTAGCACGCACGCATGCACATTAAGGAGACCTCAGCAACAAATTGTGGAAGCAGAGTCCTGGTTACCTTCTGAAAGTTCTCAGTGAAGTAAGTGATTCTCTCAGCTACTGAAACCAATAAACTTTGTTTCTATTTCACTACAAGTTTTTAATATTAAAAGAAAAATAAAAAGATTAAAGACTTCCCAATCAGGGAAAAAGATATTTTTTCCACTTTTGTGAGAGTATAATGCTACTTTTTTCAAAATGTTAATTTACTTTTTCATAGTATACTTTGTAATTAGTGAACAAAACTATAATGTACTGTGAGTATGGTTTGTAAAGGCTTAAATGAAAGACTGTAGCACAATTTCAGTTCTGATGTGTTGTTAAATGACAATATATCCTAAGTGAATAAACTTAAAATAAGTAAGCCACTGGGGACTATTGACCACCTGATAATTAAACTTGATTTAACATGGACATCAAAAATAATTATGTGTACTAAACATAAAGAGACAGGTCAACTCCTCAGGGAGATGAGGTGAACTTGGACAGATGGACAGAATGTAAATCATGATGGGTTTCTTACTGAAAAAAGAAATGCAGTTTAAAGCCTTTTGCAAACTGGTTTAGCTACTCCTAGTATTTAGCACAAATTACTATATACATATAATGTTGAAACAAGATAGACTACCACATTTGCAACAACCAGGAAAACCATTCCTCTAGAGAATTTAGATTTTCAACTTTCCCAGGCAAAGAGTTAAGAACAAAATTACTTTATAGTATATTTATATTTGTTCCCTAGAGCTGCCATAACAAAGTACCAAAGACTGGGGCACTTAACAGAAATTTACCTCCTCACAGTTGTTGAGATTAGAAGCCCAAAGTCAAGGTCTTGGCAAGGTTGGTTTCTTCTGAGGGCTGTGTCCTTGACTTGTAAATGGCTGCATTCCAGCTTCCTCCATGACTTCTTTCTGTGCATTTCTGATGTTTCTTCCTCTTCTTATGAGGACACCAGCCGTATTGGATTAGCGTGTTGCATGCAAGTGTATTCAGTCGCTAAGTTGTGTCTGACTCTATGGACTCTAAAGCCTTGTGGATTTTACTTCGCCAGGCTCCTCTGTCCATGGAATTTCCAGGCAAGAATACTTGGGTGAGTTCATTCTCCAGTATTGGATTAGGGCCCCATGCAAATGACCCCATTTCACCTTAATTATCTGCTTAAGAACCCTATCTCCAAGTTCAGTCACATCTGAGGTGCCAGGATCAAGACTTCAACATAAAAATTTTGGAGGAACATTGTTCAGTCCATAACAGTATTCAATTCACAAATTATACACAGTTTAGAGAACAAAAATATTACAGTGTAGAAATACATAAAGGGGAGGTGTATTTGACTACCTTATCTAAGAGAGAGGTCATGATTGGCTGGTAGGGTGACCAACCATCCTGATGTGCCTGATTTTAGCACTGAAAGTTCTATGTCCTGAGAATTTACTCAAACCATAATGGTTGTGTACCTAGCGTCAAGTGTGGGATACCCTACAACCACTGCTAAGGGTAAGGACGTATTTTGTGAGCTAAAGTAATATGGAATTATGGTAAACAAGATTACTCTTGAGTTCTTAAAATTTTGCTGCGAGTGTGAATTATGCTCAAGCAGGCAGGCCTCCTTAATGATGATAAGCTAGAATCCAGAATTCCCAACGTTATTGGAAAGTTTAACAGATTTCCAGTTTGCTGTAAGGATGCCATATTCTTCAATTCAGTTCAGTCGCTCAGTCGTGTTCGACTCTTTGAGGCCCCATGAATTGCAGCACGCCAGGCTTCACCAACTCCCGGAGTTCACTCAGACTAGCGTCCATCGAGTCAGTGATGCCATCCAGCCATCTCATCCTTTGTTGTCCCCTTCTCCTCCTGCCCCCAATCCCTCCCAGCATCAAAGTCTTTTCCAATGAGTGAACTCTTCACATGAGGTGGCCAAAGTACTGGAGTTTCAGCTTCAGCATCATTCCCTCCAAAGTAATCCCAGGGCTGATCTCCCTCAGAATGGACTGGTTGGATCTCCTTGCAGTCCAAGGGACTCTCAAGAGCCATATTCTTAGTTGCCTGCAAACTTTTCTGAAATGTCTCTCAATGATAGACTGTCTCCCAACTGTAACCTACTTCCTTTCTTCTTAGGTTTGTTTCAGAGAAATTAATACTCTTTTTCCAAACTCCAGGACTTATATTTGAGATGACCATAAGTCCTGCTTCTCCTTGGACAGTCTCATTTTACCTGTTATTTCAGGATAATTATTGATAAGTCCTCCCTCATTCTCAAACGATCCTTGTTTGTAAGATAAAATGTATGGTCACACACATACTGTTTAGTTTTTCTGTTCCCAGTGCTTCTTTTCCTATAACACAAAAATACTTTATTTTTCTTAATTTTTATTAAAGTATACTTGCTTTACAATGTTAGTTTCTGCTGTACAGCAAAGAGAGTGAGCTATACATATACAGTTAAATATACATATATTTAACTTTATGCAGAGTACATCATGAGAAACGCTGGCCTGGATGAAGCACAAGCTGGAATCAAGATTGCCGGGAGAAATATCAATAACCTCAGATATGCAGATGACACCACCCTTATGGCAGAAAGGGAAGAACTAAAGACCCTTTTGATGAAAGTGAAAGAGGAGAGTGAAAAAAGTTGGCTTAAAATTCATCATTCAGAAAAAAAGATCATGGCATCTGGTCCTGTCACTTCATGGCAAACAGATGGGGAAACAGTGGCAGACTTTATTTTGGGGGGGCTCCAAAATCACTGCAGATAGTGATTTCAGCCATGAAATTAAAAACACTTACTCCTTGGAAGAAATGTTATGACCAACCTAGACAGCATATTAAAAAGCAGAGACATTACGTTGCCAACAAATGTCCATCTAGTCAAGGCTATGGTTTTTCCAGTGGTCATGTATGGATGTGAGAGTTGGACTGTAAAGAAAGCTGAGCACCGAAGTTGATGCTTTTGAACTGTGGTGTTGGAGAAGACTCTTGAGGGTCCCTTGGACTGCAAGGAGGTCCAACCTGTCCATCCTAAAGGAGATCAGTCCTGAGTGTTCATTGGAAGAATTGATGCTGAATCTGTAACTCCAGTACTTTGGCCACCTGATGCAAAGAGCTGACTCATTTGGAAAGACCTTGATGCTGGGAAAGATTGAGGGTAGGAGGAGGAGGGGACGACAGGGGATGAGATGGTTGGATGGCATCACCGACTCAATGGACATGAGTTTGAGTGAACTCTGGGAGTTGGTGATGGACAGGGAGGCCTGGCGTGCTGTGTTCCATGGGGCCACAAAGAGTCGGACACGACTGAGCGACTGTACTGAACTATACGTGTACATAGATCCCCTCTTTTTTGCTTTTTCTTCCCATTTAGGTCACCACAGAGAGACTGAGTAGACTTTCCTGTGCTATGCAGGAAGTTCTCCTTAGTCATCTGTTTTATACATAGCAGTGTCAATCCCTATCTCCCAATCCACCCCATTACGTTTCCTCCATTCCCTCCTTGGTGACCATACCTTTGTTCTCCACTTCTGTGTCTCTGTTTCTGCTTTGCAAAGAGGTTCATCTGTGCCCTTTTCCGAGCTTGCCATTCACCGAAACATAGATTCCTTGACTCTCTGTGTGACTCTTCTCTTTATTGTCTGACTAGAATAGTGGAGATGGGGCTCACAGATTTTGTTTGAACCTTCCTACTTAGCCAGGTCTTATGTAATATAATAAAGGAGGAAGCATATTTTTTCTATCATCTAAGAATTCAGGTATAGGAGCTTACAGTGAAGTAGGAAAAATATTAGAGAATTTATACCAATGCAAATGATTTATGTGTGTGCACAAAATATTTTTAATAATCATGGAATCTCAAAGGGTTACAGAGATTATCTAGTTGAATCCTTTCCTTTGCTAAGGAATAAACTGAGGCTTAGAAAAAGGAAGTGAATTGCAGAGGGTATAACCTAACTTAATCCACTTAAAGAATTCATGACCATCAATGAATTAGATATTTCTCATCCAAGGTCAGGTATTTTTATCATCATGATCAGTTGTTCAGTCATATCTGACCCTTTGTGATCCCATGGACTGTAGTCCACCAGGCTCCTCTGTCCATGGGACTCTCCAGGCAAGAGTACTGGAGTGGGTTGCCGTTTCCACCTCCAAGGAAGCTTCCTGACCAAGGGATCAAACCACCATCTCGTGTGTCTTCTGCATTACTGATGGATTCTTTACCACTGAGACACCTGGGAAGTCTGTTTAAACATAATAACTGTTTCCCTAGAACATCTTTTCTGGATTTCTTTGTTTCTTAAAATAACATATTTGTTATTCTAAATGTGAAACTAGTTAGTGTACTTCAGAAAACTTACAACCAAAGTTTTTTTAAAAAAAAATGTAAGTCACTTCCCAGAAATAATCACAAAATTATTTCCTTCCACTGTGTTTGCATTTTGGCACACGTGAGTGGTGTTTGTGTGTGTATGTGTATGCAGAAATTTATAATTCCACCTGTTTATCTCATGCAAATGGAGAGAATTTCATTTTATGATATGCATTAGCTAAATCTTTAAGCCTAAAATATATAGCATAGGATATTTTCAGGCTCTTAAGTATTAACATATTTTATATAATGTCATTTTTTAGTGGCTGTGTATTTTTCCACTATATGCTATGCCAACATTTATTCAACTGTCCTGACATTACCACTGAAGATGTAAACTGTCTCCTTTTTTTTTTTTTTTTTGTTATATAAGCAATGTGGCCAGAAGAACCCTTTGCATGGTACTTGTAAATTATTGCTTATAGCTGCATCACTAGTCACCTGAAGGGAAAGCTGCTAATCAGAAGACTGTGCATTCTTAGTCTTTAAAAACCGTATTGCATATGACCACTCAAGAGGTTTGTGCCAATATATACAGCTCAGTACTATGGAAGTATTTCTGTTTTTCTCCAACCCTTGGCAACACTGGCAGTTATCTTTTGACTGGGACAGTTTGATAGAAATGGTGTATGATTGTCTAAATTTGCATTAATTTTACTACGGTTGCACTGGTACAAATTTATATGTTTATAGGTCTTTTGTGAAATGCTTATTTCTATTTTGTAAACTTTTTAACCCTTTCAGATTGTTTATCTTACCTCTTAGCAATAGATCTTTATAATAATACTTTAATGTATTAACATAAAAACTCCCTAGACTGAAGATATAGCATAAAACTTTAACTTAGAAAATAATATTTTCCATTTCATTTCAATTATCTCTTTTGTAATTTGAAGAAATTTCTAAAATTTTATCATGTTATTATTTTATCTTTTTTGCTCCATCCTGAGTGTTGCTGCTGTTCAGTCACTCAGTCATGTCCGACTCTTTGCAACCCCATGGACTGCAGTATACCAGGCTTCCCCGTCCTTCACCAGCTCCTGGAGTTTGCTCAAACTCGTGTCCATGGAGTCCAGTGATCTTATCCTCTGTTGCCCCCTTCTCCTCCTATCCTCAATCTTTCCCAGTATCAGGGTCTTTTCTGATGATGAGTCAGCATTTCACATCACATAGCCAATGTATTAGAGCTTCAGCATCAGTCGTTTCAATCCTGAGTAATACAGAAATACTTACCCTATACTAGTGAATGCATTTTTATTGACTGATTCACTCATTTCTGCATGTACATGTTACTCCATTTAGAGATTTATAATACATGTAAATAATGTGTGAGATAAGAATGTTATTTTATATCTTTTCTTAAACATTATTTACGTCAATAATAATCATTGAAAAATCTCCCTTCACCTACTTAAAAAGACCCTTTACTTCAGATGCTATAGCCCTACCATACATTTTAATATGTTCTGTAATAAACTTCCGTGTGCTACATAAACTTTTTCTTTTAGAAGTGACTTTGGATATTTCATGCTTATTTGTGTGTATGCATCTGTGTGTATATCTTAGTATTTATTATTTAAGCAACTAGTGTCCAGAAATATTATATAGTGATTCTAATTATTTTTTCAATTGATTATCTTATGTTGTATAGGGTACCAATTGCATCTGTAAACATTGAAATTTGAATTTCAGAGTTTTTTTTTTTCTGTTATCTTTGTTTCATTTGAAAAAGTCATAAAGTTACAGAATAGTAATGGTGCTAAAAAGCACCTTTATCTCATCTTGGACTTAAATATATGTTAGGCGTCTATTGTGATACACACGTTAGTATCAGGTATATATTCTTTATCAAATTAATGGCATCCTGTTCTTTCTTACTAAGATAATTTTTTTTTAATTCAGAGATAAATTTTGTCTTCTATTAAATGTCTTTTAATCCTTTTTCTCTATTTAATCTTCTTTAAGATATTATAGTTCTTATTTAACCCAATTAAGGTAATAAAATACATTAAGATTTTATAATTGTGTACTATCTTTTCTTACATGGAATAAATCTTACAGTTGTGGATTATAGTCCCCCTAGACTTCATTTGGGCTTCCCAGGTGACTCAGTGGCAAAGAATCCACCTTCAATGCAGGAGACCCAGATTCAATCCCTAGGTTGGGAAGATCCACTGGAGAAGGAAGTGGTAACCTGCTCCAGTATTCTTGCTTGGAAAATTCCATGGACAGAGGAGCCTGGTGGGCTACAGCCCATGGCGTCATAAAGAGTTGGACATGACTTAGCAACTAAACAACAACAATAAATTTTATTTGTAAATTTATATCTGTATCACATTTATGAGCATCTATATTAATTATATTGTTTCATTAATACTTACATGTACATTGTCAACCTTTGTTAGCTTCCATAATTGATTGGGATATTTTTTTGAAAACCTAGGTAGTATTTTGATTATTATTCAGAATTATCAGTTTCTTGAGAACTTAGCAGACTATGCTTATCATACTGATCAAGTCAGTGCCTATTTGTTTGGTAGTTCTTGTGCATATTTGTCAGTCAGGGTAGGCTAATGTCCTCTAAATGCTTAACACAGCAAGCATTTAATCATTGTGTAAGTCATCATATAATGCAGCATATCAGGGATAGGGAGACTATGCTCCCTGGCATTTAAAGTCCCATGCTCCTTCCACAGTGTGGTTTTGCCGTTTTGCCGATGCTCAGAGCCAGCCTGTTAAGCTAGCTTGTGGGGAGACAGAGAACCATATATGAGAGGTTACTATGGGCCACATGTTATAAGTGGTTCATACCCTTTCTAATCAAATCCATCTGTGTGATCAGAAAGAAGAATATAGGTATCTATGAACACCGATATTCTCTGTTAAGTGAATTAATTTTAGTCACATATTTTTACTAGGAAATAATGTGATGCTTTAAAATAATTAGAAGCATTAGAAGAGAGTTGTACGGATTTGTTTGTTGTTGTTGTCTATGGTTAAATCCTTTTCTTACCTTCCTCAGTCCCATCTCCCCTTACTTTCTGCCTGGTTTTCATCTTTTCCTCTGTTATTTATCCCTCTATATTTCCTTGCTCCCTGCCTCCCCTTCTGTCTCCTTTCTTTTTTCTTTCAACACTAAGTGTATAACCTTTCTGTGACTTAAAAAAGCAGCAAAGACTGTCTTATCACTAATGCCTACACAATGTCTAGCACTGTGCTCTTCTCAAGTTAGGCTTTTACTAAATGACTGTATTGGACTTCCATTGAATCAACCATGTCCTGGGTTGCTCTATGTGCCTCACAGCTGTTTGCTCTACCTGCAGTAAGATCCCCAACATCCTGTGCATGTGGCCAGATCCACATTCCTACAACATCCTGTTCTGCTCTAGCCTCCTGCACACAAATATTTAAAAGCTCCCATCGCCTTTCAAATTAAATAGATGTGGCCATACTTCTCGCCTGTGCAAGGGCACTCTATTCTGCGGTGGTAAGCTCTATTTTTCACTACTCATGCATACTTGCTTTGTGTTTTAACCAGACCTAGACCACTTTATCTGGAGAAGGCAATGGCAACCCACTCCAGTACTCTTGCCTGGAAAATCCCATGGGTGGAGGAGGCTGGTAGGCTGCAGTCCACGGGGTCGCGAAGAGTTGGACACGACTGAGCGACTTCACTTTCACTTTTCACTTTCATGCATTGGAGAAGGAAATGGCAACCCACTCCAGTGTTTTTGCCTGGAGAATCCCAGGGACAGCAGAGCCTGGTGGGCTGCCATCTATGGGCTCGCACAGAGTGGGACACAACTGAAGCGACTCAGCAGCAGCAGCAGACCATTTTATTACCTCACTTATACTTGTCTATTTGTCTTTATTTTACAGTATGCTTTCAGTTTCTTCCAGCAAACTGGGGGGTAGGCTCTTCCTCTGAAATGTCATTATTTTGATAATTGTGCCTCTTATGGGTTTACTCATTTTTTAAGGAGTTACTGTTTCCTCCCTGAAATCCACAACTCAGTGGCCTCTTTCTCTCACAGTGGCATGTGGCACAATAGAGGAGCTTTTAACCAGAGAGAAAATTTATACTAATATCTTCTGTGCCCCCTGATCATTCACAGAAGAAGCGTACATTTTGGCAGCTTTTTCCAATATCAATCTGCCTTTTTTATGTTTAGAATAAGCCTAAAGACCAAATCAAAGCATCTCTTTGGGGAATCCTAGTCTCAGATGAAGCTGATGGAGAGGTAGTTATGCCAGATTCATGAACACAGCTGAGTGCTTAGAAGTGGTACTAAAAATAAAAGCACAGGCTCTCATAATTCTTTTTGGGACTTCTGACTCTTAATTCCAAATGAAAAAGGGGAGAATTTAAACCAACTTTTTGATAAAAAGTATCTACTTAACCCAGAAAGAAATGTATTGTGAGAAAGGCAGTGTGACTGCAGACCTCCTTACTAAATTAACCGGTAATGTCCATTTCTCATAAAAAGGTTTATATTTTATTTATACTTGATAGTTCAGTAGATCTAACATAATTTCCAATTTAGATATGGAAAACTCAAAATGTGCAGAAATTACAGCTTACTGCCTGGGGTAAGAAGGGAAGAAATTCACCTTTTTACAATTCAATCAAATGCAGAATAGGAACAGTTAATAATTGTAGAATATGAATAATCAGATAAGACATTTTCTAGTGAAAACTCATAAATTTTATTTTTGGCATACATTAAAACTCAGTTAAAATTTAAAATCATAGCATATCTTGAGCCACTGTTGAATAGTTGCTGTATCTATAGAAATCTATTTTAGAGAGATATGGCTACAAATTATAGAATGTCAGCATGCAATTTGATTTTATGTGCTTTTCTACTAATATAAATAATGAAGCATGCTGAGAGCATTCAAATACATTCAGCTGAGTATAATTAAAACACTGAGGTATAACATGTTTTTTTTTTTTTAAAAGAAACAAATTAAGTACAAAAATGAAGTAGGTAGAAATATCAGCAATTCAAGGCAATAACTATGTTGTGATTACAGTATTGTGAATAGACTAAATCTAATATTTTGGTGTAAATGAAATCAGCGATAGCTGGGAAGTTAATGGAAGCAGTGCCTTTATATTTTCTGTGAATAATGAAGAGGCTTCATTTCAGGAGCATACAATTTTTTGCCATCTCTGGAATTAAGTCTACATGGTACTTTGAATAAGCATTCTCGCCCAAATGGAACAAACTCTCTGATGAAATTGGCCACTGGGGCCTACAACAAATAATTAAAATGGGATTTGGGAATCAGTTCGTTTTTTTGTGTCCAACGCTCCCCATTGGGTTAGCTGAATGAGGGCAAATCAGCTTCTTCAGACCATGCAAAGAACACAATCCAACTTCCTGCTGGTCACCACCAATTGCACAGTGGTTGTGGGTGTCCACTGCAGGCTGAAGGCAAACTTTCTTTTTGGGTTTGTTGCTGGGGCCCACTGAAGGACCAACTATTTATTTGGGCTGCCAGACCCAATTTAGAGTAAGAGGTACTGATATTGTGATAACAAGGGGTATATGACTGTGTTCTATCCTGTCACATGGGTCAGTTACTTTTGTTCTTCCATGTAACAATGGATGGGTTCCTGTGTCATCTGTGTTGTGATCTCTAATCTCAGCCTTCACCCTAATTTCCCAATAGTCCGTTGGGATTTATGAGAACTGATAGGTATGAAATGGCTAAGAAGGTGACCTTATTTTATGTCTAACAAAACATAGAATGTTTATGTTTTTTTGGGGGGGAAAATGTTGGAGCAAATGTGTCAGTCATTCCCATAGCAGAATCTACTGACTCTAAATTTGAGACTAAAATTCTAAAGTTGGAGCTAGAATGTTAGTAATGTAGATACAGGCTTCTACATTGTTCATTTATTTTTTGACACTAGTATTTTTAAAAAATATTTGTTTGTTTGGCTGTGTTGGTCTTAGTTGTAGCATGCAGGATCTTTGCTGTGCGCAGACTTCTTTCTCTAGCTGTGGCACACAGGCTCCAGAGTGTGTGAGCTCAGTAGTTGTGCCACACAGGCTTTGTTGCCCCACAGCATGTGGGATCTTAGTTTACTGACCAGGGATCAAACCCATGTCCCCCTGCATTGCAAGGCAGATTCTTAACTCCTGGACCACCAGGGAAGTCTCAGGCCTCTATACTGTTTGACCTTGCTGGGCCCTCTTATTCCTGGATCCAGAGTCTTCCTCCTTTTTGGGAAACCTTTATCTATCGATGACTCATATCCTAAGTAACTTCCTGAGAAATGGTGATTGGGAAGCAAATTTACTTAGTTATGTAGATCCCCTTTTGGAGGTAAATAGTGCCTTCTCCTCTGTGACTTTGGCTATGGACTGATGCTCAACTACCTCTTGTGTTTCATTTCCTTAAATATACCTCTCCTTCTTGGAACTTCCATCCCAACTTATTTAAATACAGAGCAAAAGTGAAAGTAAAGTCACTCAGTCCTGTCCGACTCTTTGCGACCCCATGGGCTGTAGCCTACCAGGTTCCTCCGTCCATGAGATTTTCCAGGCAAGAATACTGGAGTGGGTTGCCATTTCCTTCTCCAGCGGATCTTCCCAATCCGGGAATCGAACCCAGGTCTCCTGTATTGCAGGCAGATTCTTTACCGACTGAGCTATGAGGGAAATCCATATACAAAGCAAAGAATGATATAAAATATGATGGCATTTATCAAAATGCCATATATAGAAATGGACAACATGGATTCTTCCAATGACAAACTGTGATCTATAAAATTTTTAATCTCTTTGAGCTTTAAGTTTCTCATCTGTGTATAGAAATAACTATAGATAATCTGGAAATTTTTTGTGACAGCTATACAAAAAGCATGTCAAGCACCCAGCGTGATGCCTGGCACAGATAGCCAATATGATAGTGGATAATATTGATATATTGATATTTTTTATTGGGATTTGAGATTGAAAAAAAGAGCATCAAACTTTAATATTATAAAATTTTCAGTATTCTCTTATATAGCTTCTTTGGTTATACAAAATCTATGCATAATTTTTAGAAAGCCCTTGAATATCTACTTTAACTTGAAATTTCTTTAAAAAGTTTTCAAAAATTTAAACAAAACTGAATACCAAGAAATCTTGAAATAATTATCTTTGCTTACTCATTGCTTTCCAATCATATTGACAAAAGAACACTTTTGTGTGTGTCCACTGTACCTGTTAACAAACTACATGTGTGATGTTACATTTAATGACACTTCACACTTATGGAATCACTGTAGTTCACATGTAATAGAAGTCTAATAGAAGTAATAGTGTTGGTCGCTTGGTTGTGTCTGACCCTTGGCAATCCTGCAGACTAGTCCACCAGGCTCCTCTGTCCATATGATTCACCTGGCAAGAATACTGGAGTGGATTGCCATTCCCTTCTCCAGAGGATCTTCCCAAGCCAGAGATCAAACCCAGGTCTCCTGCATTACAGGCAGATTCTTTACCATTTGAGCTACAGGGAAGGCCTATAGAAGCCTAACAGTGAATGGAATAATCTGTCTTTGAAAGAAAGAAGCTTTCCTCACCTTCATTCTAGATTTCAGATGCAAGATACCTCCTATACTTCAACTGTTCACATTCTACCCATTCTTCTTCCCAGATTAAGTATCATCTGTAAACCTCCCTTCAAGGAAAGGAATTTCCCTTCCTCTGACTTCCAGAATATACAGTTGGTACCCTGCCATTTAGCATTTGATTAGATTCTGTCTTGCTTTGTTTTATTATTGTCTGTGAATCATTATAATGGCAGCTCCATGAAGTAGAGGAATGTGCTTGTTATTGATTTTTATCCCATTCTAACAAAATCTGGCACAGAATTGGGAAAAAGAAGCCATCATAGATTTGCACCTTTTATCTTCTCCCTCTGTAAGCCCTGTACTTTCCTCTTACCATCTGAGGACTTATTGCCCAAAATGGTGCTCAAAGACCCTGCACATCAGCAGAAAAGCAAAATAGTGAGTGAAATTACCCAGTTTCTGCAGAACTCATAAACATCGGAATGTAGGTCACAGTCATTGCCTGATGTGCTGTGTGTGTCATGTTCCAACAGAGCAGCTGCCACGAGTAGCCAACCCCCCGGAAAACAGCACGGCCCCCAAAAGAGCAGCCATTCGGAAACACATTTTCATTGACAATTTGGGGAAGTTGGGCATTCACTTAAGAAAAAGCCATAATTCTGTAAGAAATGAGCAATTTATGCACATTATAATCAAATTTATTTTTATATCCAGCTACTCCTACATGTGGCATAATTCAGTCTGGGAAATCATGCTAATTAGTTAGAAATCCATTACACTGTAAGTCTTGTAGCAGATGCAAATACTGTTTCAAGTGTTCTCACCTCCATAATGCATGTGCTTTTATTAGAATGCATTCCCAACATGGACAGTTTGTTGGTGAACCAGGCTTGAAAGTGCATTTGAGGGGAAAACATTCACAAAAACCATTGATAGCAGTTCTTTTCATGCATTAAAAAAAAAAATGCATTGTCCTTCAAAATATAAGGGCAGTTTCACCCGCCAGATTAGTCAGAGCAGTGAACTTTCCTAGTCAAAATAATAATCATGATACTAATAGTGCTAGGTTCTAATGACCAATGAAATGTGCATCTTTGCTGAAGTCAACATCTGGGCATGGTCTTTGCAGTCACTGGAGCCCCAGATTAGAAGCAGAAAGACTGAGTTCCAAAATTAAGAACACCGATCTGGGTCACCTTGGCCAAGTCACTAATCTCATAGATGCTGGACTTCATCCACTATAACTCAAAATAATATAATGCACTATCTTCCTCACAGAGCTGTTGTGAATTTAAATTAGGATAGATAATGTAGTTTTTGATTAAAAACACAAAACAACAGCAACACTCCAATGTGGTTTACTTTTGGATTATTAAAAATATCCCAGTCTTTTAAAGAAGTAAAACTAATCATATTACCTCTATTAAGGATGTAATAAACTGTGCATTAATAGTATTTTAAGATAAATGATAAATAGCAAGGTCTAATTGAGTAACTCTAGATATCAAACTTCTGTTTAGTTGGTAAGTCACATC
Organism: Budorcas taxicolor; assembly: GCF_023091745.1. Taxonomy (NCBI): domain Eukaryota; kingdom Metazoa; phylum Chordata; class Mammalia; order Artiodactyla; family Bovidae; genus Budorcas; species Budorcas taxicolor. The sequence continues at coordinate 135,870,504 of NC_068920.1, forward strand.
TGAGTCTTTTGCAACTACCATGGGCTGTAGCCTGCCAGGCTCCTCTGTTCATGGGATTTCCCAGGCAAGAATACTGGAGTGGGTTGCCATTTCCTTCTCCAGGGGATCTTCCCAATCCAGGGATCAAACTTGCATCTCTTGTGTTTCCTGCATTGGCAGGTGGATTCTTTACCACTTAGCCACTGATCAAACCACTACCTGATAAAAGATTTTGTGCTGGGTTAGGGCCTTGGGATCCACAGGCTAATTTACGAGAAGGGTGAATTTGGTGAAATTCATATTTTAGATCAATATTAAAAAAAAAAAAAAAAAACAGACATGAACATGTTCACTCTTCTCTCCTCACTGCTCAACTACCACCACCACCAAGGTCCTGGGCAGTCAACCCCAGATTCCTATATGTCCAGCGTCAGTGATTGGCACCACGACCTCTTAGAAGCCCTAAGCCAGAAACTTTTCCCTGTCCATCTGCTTCTCTGTCTAGTCTATCAGTACCTACCCTGAATTCTATATCCTGGCCATCTTTAAAGCCCACCTCATCGCCTGTGCCCTGCCTCTGCATTTTATTTTCTCAGATCACAGTCTAATTTCCTCCAGAAATCCTTTATTATCTCCTCGCCGGTCTCTATGTCTCCAGGGCTTTTTCATCCACCACCACTCCCTTCAAAGCCATCATTGGTCTTCTAAAGTGTAATTTTATTTTAAATGGCTACTTTTAAACTTTAAACTATTTAAATGGCCCCAAGGAGCCTCAAAATAAAGTACCCGTGTGATTGGTCCCTATTCGTTTCTCCAGCTCTTTCTCTTTTTGCCACAGGCTCTGTGCGAGTGCCTTTCCTAGAGTTTCTGAAAGTCCCACACTCTCTCTCACTTTAAGGCTTTTGAATAACTCAGTTCTGACTCTGGTGATTTCAATTCTCTCCTATCAAGTTGGCTTCTTTTACCTTCAGTTTTCAGCTAAGATTCATTGTCCCGAGGAGCATGTCTTTGTCTCACCAGACTTCACTGACCTTTGCTTTCAATGATCCTGAGTATGTTCCTTTGTATTCCCTTATCACACATCACACTTCCCTGTATACTGGTCTCAGTCTCCTAGGGAAGTAGGAGGACCTTGGGGAAGATTGTGTCTTTCTCACTATTCTTTTCTCAGACTTTGTCAGGAGCAGGTATTTATTTTCTTGAATAAAAAGTGTTTTCTTGGCCAAGATGAAAGAATAAAGAAAACAATCTCAATTAAATAACAGATTTAAATTATTTTCATAATGCTTCTTCAGCCTGCTCCAGAAGCTCAGTGATGTCAGTGGGAACTTTCAAAACATCACAGTAGCGCAGGTTAATCTGTAACATTGTGAATTCTTTTGTACAATGAGAAAGACCTCAGAAATCAAGGCTCCAATGTTACAAATATTAACTGGGCTTCTGAGTCCCCATCTATGGAAACTAAATGAAAGAGAGAGAGAGAAAAAAAAAAATCTTTCAGCACCCCTTCTTGCCCTGGATATAGTCACACCCATCTTTAAAACAAACAAACAAACAAACAAAACATTACCCCTTTAAGATATATTTTAAATTGAACATCCTATGGGTAATCAGTCATTTCTAAAATTTTAGTAATAAAACAGTGACTGAGAGTTAAAATATTAGAAGTGTCCTTCTGAGGCAATTGAGGAGTGTTTAGTAAGTCATTATTCCTTTCCATCTTCATCATCTTTGACCTTTGAGAATACAGGCAATCTGCACACATCACTAAGAAGTCCTAGTGCAAGAGTTAATTAAGCTTGCAAAGCCCATTAGAGATAAGTATTTGCTGGCCTCTTGTCTTGGTTTCACAGTTGAATCCTATGAGCTTGTATGCTCTTGCTGTCAGATACTCAAGGTGGGCCCTGGCTTGGTTGACAGAAACCAAACCAAACAAATGAAAATTCAGTTGCCACTGTATGTCCACAGTTTCTCCATTAGTTCAAGTCTGAGTGATAATTTTTTTTTTTCTTTCAGTTAATTCCGTCAAGAAGAACTACAGGTGACTACAGCTGGTGGCCCATGACATGTACAAACGTCAGTGATGTATGTGAGCAGAGATCAGAGACAATTTCTTGCTTAAGAAGCAGTTAGCGTTAGAACTCACCAGTGACTATGTGCATGAGAATCAGTCATGTAGTCACGTATTCTCTTTTTCATGACTACAGCAAAGGGTCATTCAAACCCTGAGAGTATTGCCTTATTTCTGAATAGATCTAGAAATCCCTCTTTTGAGGGGAGGAAGGATGGAAGCCCTTCCTTCCATGCAAATCATAGGCAGGGATTTGCTCAAGAGAACTCACCAACTCCACTCATTGCATGAATGATGCTTCTCCCCAAGAGTGGCTTTTGGCATGGTAAGGGGCTTGGAGCATGTGGTTCCCTCTCTGGGTGTGATCAGAGAGAGGGGGAAAAAGCTCAGAAGGAGATCCTGGAGACTGACAACCCTGATAATGATCTCCTGGATTGTGTTCCTGTAGGTCTTGGAATATGAATCCTACCTATTATCAGGCACTTACTGTAAAAACAACCAGCTGTGCACTGCCCCAGTCATGAGCTCGGTAAAGAGAGGGACGTGGAAAGGAACACACTCTGCCCTGTGGGGCCTGCAGATCCCCTGAAGGCATAACACTAAAACACGAGACAGCACAGAAAGACAAAGCAATGTGTTACCTGCTTCTCTATTCACTGACTTGTCAGAGATTCACTGAGACTCTTCTGAATGGGAAGCACTTTTTTGGGACATAATTAGAAAGTGGACACAAATACAAATAAAACACGGTTATTTTAAGTGAGTGTTCAGTTCAGAAGTGAATTGAGGCAGTAACTTGGAGACTACATACAAAGGGGCCAGAATTCTCATGGCCTGGGGAGAGCTGTTGATTAAAGAAGAAATTCAGGAATAAGAGAGAGGTTTAAGATATGTGGAGAATGTAAGCTCATAAATCTTCTTTCCCTCCTGGGTCAAGCAGTCATTTGGGTTGGGGGAATGAGATTGTGGAATGAGACTGAGAAGAGAAGTCACTGGTGTCCAGAAAAAAAACCAATAGTATCTCTTTTTTTGCTTCCAGTGACTCATGGGAGTTGTATAATTCTGCTTTTGATCCCTTCTTTTGATAATTGCTGAGTAGTCAGTGTTTCCCTGATGCTGGGAAAGATTGAAGGCAGGAGGAGAAGGGGACAACAGAGGATGAGATGATTGGATGGCATCACCGACTCGATGGACATGAGTTTGAGCAAGCTCTGGGAGTTGGTGATGGACAGGGAAGCCTAGAGTGCTGCAGTCCACGGTGTCAAAAAGAGTCAGACACAACTTAGCGATCAAACAGAACTGAGTCAGTATTTGGTGTTTTGTTTAACTCATGTTAAACCCCTTTTCTATTATGTTTTCAGTGTGGAGCATGCTTTGCCACTTTAGCTGTGAAAGGGTAGGCACGTTATTTTAACTCTCAGAGCCTTAGTTAATTACTCTAAAAAAATACTTTTATGCCTTTTTTTAAGAGTCTGTAAAGTGTTACATGAATGATTTCACTGTTTAAAGCAATCATGAAGTTTTATATCATAAAGTTGAACATAAAGCTTTCTGCTAGAACTTGGTGCATGATGTTTCTGGTGCATAATTTGGGGTCTGAAAATTATTGGTATATTTTGAATCTTACCATCAAAGTCATGCTGTCTACCTGAGACAACAAGATGATTGGTTAAAAACACAGGGATGGAGATTATCAAGCTTTTTAATTAAAAATGATAATAATAGATGATCAGTGTAATGTTACCACAGAGGGACTGGCCACTGCCAAGAAAATCGTCAATGGGAAGGCAGGGGAATCTCTATGGTTCTATGCCCTTTCATACAGGCAGCTTCTAAAGTCTCAGAATGGGGCTTGTTTTCATCAGTTTTTTTTCTGTGTATGTTGTTTGTGTATGTATGTGTGTTTGATTTGGATTTTAGGTAATTTCAAGTTCAGATGAAATTGATAAGCATTTCTGTGTGTACCACCTCTTGGTCTAGCTCAGACATCCTGAACCATTGAAAATATGTATCAGGCTTTTCTGACAACCATACACCTATACAAAGATGTCATATGAAGGAAAAAACAAATATTAGTGCCAACAGATTCTAGCCAAAAGTGTTCTCAGATCTGTAAACGGTACCTGTGGCTGCTTCAAGTCAGTGCATAAGTGAGAATGTTTTAACTCATCTCCATCCCTTTTTCCTTTGTCCTCCTCTCCCATGTCTCTCTTTTTCTTCTCTCCATCCATTTCTCCTTCTTTAACAAAAGTATGTTTTTCTTAATACACTTTTGTTAAAGAGGGCAGCAGAGGATGAGATGGTTAGATAGCATCACCAACACCATGGGCATGAACTTGAGTAAACTCCTGTCACCAACACCATGGGCATGAACTTGAGCAAACTCCTGGAGATACTGGAGGAAAGGGAAGCCCAGTGCGCTGCAGTCCATAAGATCGCAACAAGTCGGACATGACTTGATGGCTAAACAGCAACAATGTTTTTTTTTCTTGAAGTTTATTTCAGTTCCAAAGCTTGAAACATTTGTATCATATTTACATTCCATACTATTTCAGTTCAGTTCAGTTCAGTCGCTCAGTCCTGTCTGACTCTGTGACCCCATGAATCGCAGCACACCAGGCCTCCCTGTCCATCACCAACTCCTGGAGATCACTCAGACTCACGTCCATTGAGTCCGTGATGCCATCCAGCCATCTCATCCTCAGTCGTCCCCTTCTCTTCCTGCCCCCAATCCCTCCCAGCATCAGAGTCTTTTCCAATGAGTCAACTCTTTGCATGAGGTGGCCAAAGTACTGGAGTTTCAGCTTTAGCATCATTCCTTCCAAAGAAATCCCAGGGCTGATCTCCTTCAGAATGGACTTGTTGGATCTCCTTGAAGTCCAAGGGACTCTCAAGAGTCTTCTCCAACACCACAGTTCAAAAGCATCAATTCTTCAGCGCTCAGCCTACTTCACAGTCCAACTCTCACATCCATACATGACCACAGGAAAAACCATAGCCTTGACTAGACGGACCTTAGTCGGCAAAGTAATGTCTCTGCTTTTGAATATGCTACTGTTTAAGCACACCTTAAATAAAGCTCAATATATAAACCTATTAACTCATGAAAATAAGTTCATTAATAGGTATCATTTGCATATCAGCAACATCCTTATTTTTGCAAAGGAGAGTCTATCAGATTGCCTTTTAATAGGAAGTTTCCCCTGCATGTATAAAATGTGAATTCGTTTTCAGTAATTTCTATGTATCTTTTTAGGAAGACATCTGTTGTGTGAAATAAGACACACCTGTCTATCTAATTTCAAATGTCAATGTAGTAAACACTTATGAATTGCTGATGAAAAAAGAAATATATTCTCAGCCATGGTAGTCCGTCTCTCATCCTTGTTACCAGAGAGATTTTTAATAAAGTGCTTTACATTCAGTATCATTTCACAAGTCACTTTCCTATTGTTTTAGCAGGCAGGACATTTTCCTAGATTTTAGTTCAGGAGTGAATGATTCAATGTGACTTGTACTTACCACCATTGTACATTATCATAAAACTATTATTCAAATGCCCTGAACAAAGTTTCCTAATCTTCAACCAAAGGCATACACTTCACTGCCAGTTTTGACATCTTAAGAAATTAATCAAGATTTTGTAGGCATCTAAAGATGCATAGGTAGAATGGTTCTTAAAGTTTCTTTTTCTTCCTTTTTTTAGTCAGTGAAGTAAATTGCTGACTCTTTACTTTTAACTTCCAAGAAAATTTGCAAGCTGTATTGTAAGTGTATGCCTCAAAGTCTAAAGACTTATCTTAGAATATGAAAATGGGGTTGCAAAAGAAAAAAGTAATTACTTCATGCAGATAACTGCACAGGATAATCCTAGGTGGTTGATCTGGAGTTATGCTAAGACAGAAGAATTGGGCTCTGTTAGAGAAATTATAAAATGAATTTAAGAAGGAATAAGAAAGGCTATTTTGGAGTATAAAAATAATGAGTTTGATCTGAACATAAAGTTTTCTGTTAGAACTTGAATCCTGGAGGCAGGGATCTAGTCAATTAAAATTTGCCTAGGATAGAGTGAAGAAAGTAAAAGTCGTGAAAGTATTAGTCACTAAGTCATGTGTGACTGTTTGTAATTCCATGAACTATAGCCCGCCAGACTCCTCTGTCCATGGAATTCTCCAGGCAAGAATACTGGAGTGGGTTGCTATTCTTTTCTCCAGGGGATCTTCCCAACCCAAGGATCGAACCTAGGTCTCCTGAATTGCAGGTGGACTCTACCCTCTGAGCCAGGAGCAAAGCCCCAGATAGAGTGATCTCTGTTAAAGAATCAGATTTCTCTTTTGGGACAAGCAGCATGACATCTATGAAACCCCATGAAAATTATTTCATTTTCTTTGATCTTTTTACAAGTGATATTCTTGAGTACCTAGAACCCTCTTGCCTCTCCTCTTCACAGGCCCAGCTCTGACTCTCCTTTCAGAGCCTGTGGACGTGGACAGGAATGTTTCCAGCTCCTTCCACATCCAGCCATGATTAAAGCCCACATCATGAGCCCCAGAATACCCCCATATTTCTCTCTCTCAGCACTTTGTTCACTTAAAATCATCTTAGAACTTATTTGTAATTAATGCCACTGATTTTTAAATATCTGTTTTTACTGCTGACCAGGGCTGCACTTGTCATACGTATTAACATAAACTTAGAACATAGCCTAGTGCTGGGTACCTCACAGAGGCATACAAAATTTTGCTCTTTGGCCAACTAGAAGAAATTCAAAATTAATTATGTATTAAACACACACACTCATTTGAAGAGAGTATATTTCAAGGTCAATGATTCCTTGGCTTCTGATCACTCTTATGTGGAAGTGTTGGCAGTAGAAACCATTTAGCCATCATCATACAGAAAGCATAGTCTAAAGATCAGGCCATAGCTATGGACTTCAGACTTTGTGATTAAAAAGTAAAATTAGGCAGGGATTTCTCTGGTGGTCAGTGGCTATGACTCCGTACTCCCAACACAGGGAGTTCACATTTGATTTCTGGTCAGGGAACTGGATACCACATGCCTCAGTTAAGAACACGCATGGCTCAACTAAAGAGCCTGTGTGCTGGAACTAAGACCAGTGAAGACAAATAAATAATTGTTGTTTTTTTTTTTTTTTTTTTTTAAGTAAAATCAGGAGGACTCACATCAAAACTTCATGCTGCCTGCGACTAAGCTGATAAATTTAGGAGAGTTTCCTGGCCTACTGGTGTGATGCAGGAACCCATTCCATTTGAGTATCTCTCTCTTAAGAGAGCCATATACAGTAGACACAGTGCCTAGAGAGAACACTTGAGTTCTTGCTCTGGTTTGAAATAGCCCTTTCTTGGCCTTTGGCTTATCTTTTGCTATGCATGAGTCTGCATTTTAAAGTTATACCAAGCGCAAAGTTTACACCAAAGTTATTCTCTATATAGCAGCATAATCTAGGGATCACACTCTCCTAACGACATTACCTAACTTGACTCTTTAAAAAAAGAATCAGCACCCTATATGACAGAATTTCCTTGTTGTTAGAATGTTTCTTCCTTAACTATGCATTAGTAAATCTTTCATAAACCTAGAGAGCCATGGTTCCTAGATCCATTTAGATACATTCCTGTTCTTTTCCTTCAGAGTAAATTTGATTGCCTTACTCATCAATTTTCGCTGTCCCTTCCTTAGGCTCCTCTGAGCTAAGTTGCCAATCTCAGGCTCACTAAATGATGCTGTTTTGTGCATGATGTTTGTGGCTAAGTTGCTTCCGTTGTGTCGGACTCTTTGTGACTCCATAGACTGTAGCCCACACCAGACTCCTCTGCGCATGGGATTCTCCAGGCAAGAATATTGGAGTGGATTGCCATGCTCTCCTCCAGGAGATTTTCCCAACCCAGGGACTGAACCTGCGTCTCTTATGTCTCCTGCGTTGGTAGGCAGGTTTTTTTACTTCTAGCATCACCTGGGAAGCCCGATGCTGTTTTAGAAAGTACAAGTAAATGCATGGGTTCATTTTATAGATGATTCCAGAAGAATGCTATTTCAAGTGGCATTTAACTTTTGCAGGTTTGCACAGAGATCGCTTTAAGATTCTCTCTTATTCTGAAGATGATGAAATTATTAGCCCAAAATCCAGTGGTCTATTTTTAAAACATTGTGCAGGGGCATTATCTAGAAAACTGCATTTGGCTAAATCTTGTCATCTGGGTTTTCTTCCATTCATAATCAATCTGCTCTATCAACCCATAAAGTTTAATACTTGCTCCTATTCTCCAGTCAAAGGAAGTAAGTGTTGCAACTCAAAGATAATTGAAATTTGGTGACTAATTGTCATTCCTTTAGGGATAAATTTAGGTTTGAGGTAATTCTAGAAGCAGTTCAAGAATAACAAAAGTTTCCCTAATTTCTCTGTGTAAGGACTTGTTTTCTGCCGTTTTATGAGCCATGTTCAAGATATATGGAAATCATGCAGTTGGTGGCTTTTCACTTGTGTAATTTCAGAGCTGGGAAACGTTTGAAAAATCATTTCCTCATTTTGTTCCCTTGCTGCTGCTGCTAAGTCACTTCAGTCGTGTCCGACTCTGTGTGACCCCATAGACAGCAGGCCACCAGGCTCCCCTGTCCCTGGGATTCTCCAGGCAAGAACACTGGAGTGGGTTGCCATTTCCTTCTCCAGTGCATGAAACTGAAAAGTGAAAGAGAAGCCGCTCAGTCATGTCCGACTCTTCGCGATCCCATGGACCGCAGCCTACCAGGCTCTTCTGTCCATGGGATTTTCCAGGCAAGAATACTGGAGTGGGGTACCATCGCCTTCTCCGTTTGTTCCTTTAGATATGCTTAATACATGAGATATAATCAATCATGATTTGAAAGAGTTATACAGGAGACAATGTGACCACCTCTCACTGACTCTGGACCTTCTGTCCTTCTGTAAACTTATGTGATAAATTTTAGTTCATGTCTTCTATCACTGATCCTAATAGGAATAAAACAGATTGCCAAATTTTCTAATATTCAGTGTAGTACTGAAGCCCCTGACAAATGTTTAGGACAAGGACAAGAAATAATAAATACAAGTATTGAAACTGAAAAAAAAAAAAAAAAACCTTCATAGAAGGAATGATTTAATTAAAGAAAACAAAAGAAAATCTGAATGAATAATGAGATGTATGTGTTTATGGGTGGGAAATTTAATCTTTTAAAGGTGTCGATGTCTTGAATATATTCTATAAAAGTTACACGCAACTTTAATCAAAACTCTGCTAAGATTTGGGGAAGACATTACAAGAAGAGTCTAAGAAGTACCTAGAATAATAAAGGGTATAAAATAGCTAGTTTTTTTTGGGGGGGAGTGTAAACTGTCATAGTTTTTTGGATTTATAGAGGCATAGTAAAAAGAGAATTGATACTTTTGAACTGTGGTGTTATTCATTGGAAGGACTGATGCTGAAGCTGAAGCTCCAATACTTTGGCCACCTGATGTGAAGAACTGACTCTTTGGAAAAGACCCTGTTGTTGGACAAGATTGAAGGTAGGAGGAGAAGCGGATGACAGAGGATAAGACGGTTTGATGGCATCACTGACTAGATGGACATGAGTTTGAGCAAGCTCTGGAAGTTGGTGGTAGACAGGGAAGCCTGACCTGCTGCAGTCCATGGGGTCTTAAAGAGTCAGACATGACTGAGCAACTGAACTGAACTGAAAAAGAGACTAGTATTGACACAGGCTAAGTAGATCAGCTAAACATATTAGAAGCCCAGAGAGAGATTAACATATATGTGGGAACAAGCGGTACAGAATAGAATCACAAAGAAGTGAGGAAATAATGAATTATTTAGAAGATGGTGTTGAAAAATTTCTTAGTATATATTGTAGTTAAAATTTGCAATTTAGTAAAATACATTGGAACTTGAAAAACTCCCATTTTCTTGTCTATTCACATAACACTCTATCTTTCAGCCTTTCCCAAAACACCTCTGATACTTCTGGTTGTCAAATGTGCCAGGGTTTTCCCCCACCGAGCAATTTTTAGATGCCAGCGAAGGGTCCTACAGCTTAGCTCATTCTAACATTCTGCTGCTCTTCATGTCAATCATAAGTCCAGGTTGTTACCCATGCTTCTGACCATTGGCTAGAAACTGAAGGTTCCCACAAACTCCTCTTCTAACTGTTCGCTAGAACGTCTCACAGAACTCAGGAAAAGAGATTGCTTACTAGGTTACTGGTTTATTATAAAAGGAGGTAACTCAGGAGCAGTCAGATGGAAGAGATACAGAGGACAAGATGTGGGGGAAGGGGCAGAGAGCTGCTTTGCCCTCTTCAGGCTCACCACCCTTCCAGACCTACATGTGTTCCTCAACCCAGAAGCTCCCCAACACTTTCCTTTTAAATTTTTGTGGTGGCTTCACTACGTATGCAAGATTGACTGAATCTTTTGTCATTAGTGATTAACTCATTCTCCAGCACTCCCTTTCCACCCGAAAAATAGGGGAGTATGGCTGTAAGTTGCAACAGTTTAATCACATAGTTGATTTTCCTGGCAACTAGATCCTATCCTTAGGGACATTCTACAAGTTGTCCCATTAACATAAATTCAAGTACAATTAAAAGCAACTTGTAATGAATAGCAAAATGAATCCTTATCATTCTTATCGCTCAGGAAATTCTAAGAGTTTCAGGAGCTCTGGCTAGCATAAAAACTATGTATATTAGTATGTCTGTGTGTATTTTTATACATGTATGTATATATTTTTTACAAATCAAATCATCACATAATCCTGTATACAAATACATATACAAATAAAATTGGAGTAAATATGAAAGATAAAAATTATAAAGCTAATAAAACAAAAGTGTAGCATATTTCTTGGTCTTTGGATGGGAAATAAATCTTTAAAAATTCTTTTTAAAAGTCATATATACATCACAAAAGAAATCAATAAATACTATCAGAGAAAAGTTAACAATGAATAATAACTGAGTGATGATACTTACCAAGTATAAAACTGGCAATTTATTACATAGTAAACGAAAGAACAACAGTAAATAAGCAAGAAAAACGCACCTTCTCCAGTGGAAAAGTTGAGTAAAGAATATGAAAGGCAATATGGTTGGAAGCTTGACTATTGATAAATAAAATATGCAATATACATGCCCCAGAATAAATGTATCGGTCCCAAGGAACATATTTCTGCAAACCAACATGGATAGCTCCCAAGAACATAGAAGTTAATTTTTTAAAGGGCAAGAAAAAAAGGATAATTGTAAGCTAATACTATTTATGTATAATGAAAGTCACTCTATTTATCTAGTTTTGAAATAATACAAATGCACAGAGAATTATAGGGAGTAGTATCTCCAGCATAAAATTAATATTTTATAATTCCCAAGATTACTTTTAAAGATAAAAACTACCAGATTCATATTTTTCAAGGAAATATCTATATCTACATAAACATATGGAAGGCAGATAAGAAGGATATAACCAGTATATGAGAGGGAGATCTTAGGGTTTGCAGAGTGCAATGGGTTTGGTGATAGAACATGAAAGGCTAAAAAATAATAAAAACACAATAAAGGCAGTGGTCTTACTTGGACTGCTAGTTATAGTATGCTATTGACTAGTAAGTGTAAATAGTTCAATTCTGTGTCTCTGAGGCCCCCAAAGAAATAAAGAACTGTGAATATATTTGTGTGTGTATATGCGTGCATTTATTTTGGTCATTTCCATGTCTATATAAATTTTTCTGAGCTTTGTCTGTTTTCTCTTCTCTTTTCACCTGTGAAGCTTGGAATCAGACCCTTCACTTGGTGTCTTGAAAAGCATGTTGGAACTTACCTCCTGCCCACCAAGTTGTCATTCTGATTAAAATCTTGCCTGCCTTTTTAAGGTTGGCCTTGAAATGTTATCTCATCACTCCAGTTGGAAGCAACATTTTTGGCCTGGATCTTTTTCATTCCTGATTTCATCTTCTTGGCCTTTCTCATTTATCTGCAGCACCAACACAGACACCTTTACCTTTCTTATCATCTCCTTTTCCTCTATGCTATGTAAGCTCTGACCTTGCTTTTCTGTATTTCAGGATTATATTGCCCGCAAAACCTAAAGGGCCTCTCACTGTTTCAAAGGATATCTCATTTACTCCTAATAGAAAAGTGAATTTCTTGCTGTGTCCTGCTCCCCTTCCTTGTGCCCTCCACACAGATGCAGAGATGTGTCTTCTAAATAATCAGAGACCTCTTCTCCTGCAAGGCCAGATCAGCATGAGTAAGGTGAAGGAAGTCATTTTCTGTGCTAGGACAGTAAACTTCAGAAAGGGAATGAAGCTTGGGCTGGCTTAGGAAGAAGACGTGTTTCTTTGCCAAGAGGGCCTCACACAGAAAAGGAAGAGCATTCTAGTGCAATTTCCAGAAACGGAATTAGTGAGTTAAAGGAAAGGCTTTTTAAAAATAGATATTGACAGATGTGTTTTCAATAGGATTATTAAGTAATTTGCAGTCACATTTCTGTTGCTATAAATGTGCCTCTTTCACCTTCTACCAACTGGTACTGCTATGTATGTATTAAATCTAAATGATTGCTAATTTGTTGGAATTAATAAATATATATTGTTATTTTACTTATTTATTTGGTTCCCCATGAGGGTAAACATTTTTCTTTCAATGGGTTTGTTAAAATGTTCTGTTTCCATTTTGGCTAATTATCCTTTCATATCCATTGCTCGTTTAATTAGTAGAGTCTTTATATACTTATTATTTCCTTTTCAGAACTTAGCTCCTTATTACATCAGTAATGTGTTTGGAGGTATACTCTAAGAGAAGGATCTATTTTTTAAATAAATTTTTTATTACCCAGCTCTATTTATTGTTCTTTTGACACTGATTGTGGATGAGTCATTGCATAATAACTTATTTTATATGTCTTAAGATTGACTTATTGCCTGCATATAACAGTATTCCTTGGTTTGACAGGAAGAACACTCCTTTCTGATGGTGTTCATTTAAAGCTAATAATGAAAAATATAATCCTATCTGAAAATATTTTTAAATTGGTCTTTAATTTTCAAAACTGTGTGTTATTTCTGTCTTTTTACCTTTTTCCATGCACAGTAAGGAATTGAAAATATTCTTCTTATTGATTTAAAAACATTCCAGAGAACTTTAATATATTTCAGAGGAAAGTGAAGCAAAATAAATAAGTTATGACCACCTTTGTAGTGTGTTAAGGCAAAGAGTATATTAACCGAATTCAAATGTAAGTGTTTGGATTTTTAGTGTTGATTACCAGAATTGGGTTTTCTGAATTAGGATACTTCATATGTTCGTTCATTCATTCGCTAATTTAATGAGTGTGACTCCTCAGAGATTGTAGTTATAAAATACAGAATGGTTATAGATTTTCCTAATAGTCCAGTGTTTAGGATTCCATGCTTCCACCAGAGGTTCAATCCCTCATGGGGGTATTAGATCCCATGTGGCACACAGCTGGGCCAAAATATATAAAAAAAAAGCAAAAGCAAAACAAACAAACAAACTGGAGTGGTTAGTATATTGTCTTCCCTTGCGTTTCCCTTTTGTTGTTGTTTTTTATTTGTTGGTAGACTGGTATACTGTTAGGTACCAATAGATGCCTGAAAGGAAACAGAGAATGATTCAATATAATGAAACATACACATAAATGTGCATAGATGAACTACCTTGGGAAGCAAGGTGACCATTGCTAAACACACAATGAGATTGCCAGTGAGTCCTGGCCTGAGAGTTGCAAACCCTAATCATTGATAAGCAGTGCAGAATGAGGGAGAAGGCATAGGCTAGAAATGAACATTGATAGTCAGTAAAAGGGAGAAGAATAGAATAGTAAGTTGACAAACATGAACTTTATGCTAACTTGTGACATTATCATAAAGCCATAAAACAACGGCCTCTGAGCCCCTGAAAGAAAAACAAATAGGATAATATCTCCAGGAGTTAAAATGGGCTCTGTAAGAAGGAGTCCTATCCAAATGTTTTTTTTTTTTTTTTTCCTTTTTGAACTTAAGTACTAAAGCTGACAATGCAAGAAATGCAACTGACGTAACCCATGTTTTAATATCCTTGTTGATAAAATAGAGTTGCATAGGATGGAAAACAAGAAAATAAAAAGAAGTATTGGCTGGTAGAAAGCCTGTCTGCAAAGAGTTTGTAAAAGTATAAATCCAAAGAGACTGGTAAAAGCAACCAGGATACTATCTAATACATTTTTCATTTTAGCATATCTATCAGTAACTTAAAAGACAATAGTAATTTGGAAGTTAACAGATTTTTAAAAAATGTTGTATAAAGTGGTATTATGTCAGATATGTTGATCATTTCTTACTGAGGGACTTCCCTGGTGATCCAGTGGCTAAGACTCTATGCTCCCAATGCAGGAGGCCTGGGTTCAATCCCTGGTCATGGAACTAGATCCTACATGTTCACATGCTACAACTAAGACCCAGTGCAACCAAATAAATAAATAAATGTTAAAGCTGCTGCTAAGTCACTTCAGTCGTGTCCGACTCTGTGTGACCATCAGGCTCTGCTGTCCCTGGGATTCTCCAGGCAAGAATACTGGAGCGGGTTGCCATTTCCTTCTCCAATAGATGAAAGTGAAAAGTGAAAGTGAAGTCACTTAGTTGAGTCCGACTCTTAGCGACCCCATGGACCGCAGCCTACCAGGCTCCTCCATCCATGGGATTTTCCAGGCAAGAGTACTGGAGTGGGGTGCCATTGCCTTCTCCAAAATATTAAAGCTAGTGGGAGTAAAAGTCATAGAAAAAATCTTACTGAGAAAGATCTAAACAGAATGGAAAAAATAAGATGTAAAGCTATTAAATCATTCAGAATAAATGTACAGATCCAGATTTAGATCTAAAAACACATTTGTATGAGCATAAGATGGAGGAGACATGATGTAGTGGTTGCCTGTTACTGTATAACAAATTTGCCTAAAATTAGCAACTGAAACAAACAAAAGAAAAAATTCATTTTCTCACGTAGATCCTGAGAATAGAAATCCAGCAGAGACTTAGTTAGGTGGTTCTTGCTCAAAGTCTCTTGAGGTTGTACTCCACGCTTAACTGAGGCTGGAGGTTTTGCTTCTAAAATGACTCACTCACATGGCTGTTGGCAGAAGAACCTCAACCACTGGAGTCTCTCCATGAGAATGGTGTGCCCTTGTGACACAGTATCTTGCTTTTGCCAGAGCAAAGGACTTAGAGAGCAAGGCAGATGTCAAATGTATGTCTTTTTTAATATCGCTTCAGACGTGACATACCATCACATGTGCCATATTGTATTGGTCACATAAACTGGCCTTGACACAGTATGTCAGGGGACTGTAAGAAGGCTTTAAAGTCCAGCCGGTCAGGTTCACTAGTGGTTATCTTGGAGGCTGGTCATCACACATGACTGGCTATAGATCTTTAAAAATGGCTTGGGGATTTTTAGTTTATAAACAATTTGAGTCACGGGTGTGATGTAGCTGCCAGCAAAGTTCATGTGATATTAAGTGGTTTCAAATACACATGAGTTCACACACACACAATCTATTTGTATTGGTGAAAATATCCTTGTGATTTTAAAAATCAACTAAAAGCTCCATATTTTATAAGAAATACAAACTTGAATATATTTAGAAGAAAAAGCTAAAATTTGACACTACAATATATGAAATAGAAGAAAAGCATGGTACTCCTAGCCTGCATAAAGGAATCCAAGCAGAGGATTTGAAGGCAATAATCAGAGAACTGTACTGGGAAAAAGGAACTAGACTGGCTTTATATGTTTTTAAAGAGTGAGGATATTCATTATTAGGAAGAACATTTCAGAAAGACAAACAACTGCATGAGGGAAAGTTTGTGTAATAAAATTGGTATAAAAATAGAGAACCATTTTTTTTTTAATCACATTTTACTTGAGGAAAAATAAGAGTAACACTTGGTTAAGACACCAGTAATTGTATTTGAGAGAGTTTAAGCATTACATGAATTATTAATTCCTTTAGCCATTCTTTCAGAAGAGAGCAAATAGAATATCTCCTTTATAAACTGAGAGTTGATGGTAAGGTCTGGATTTAGAGATTGCTGAATGAGAGGCCAGATCCTGTTCTTACCAGGCTTTTACCAGATGACAGGTAGTATACAATAAACAGTAAAACAAACCAAAAGCATAAGTTTATTTTACTAATATAAGACAAACTAAGGTAATAAAATGTGAATAGGCATATAAGCTAGAGTGGGAAGGGAAGCCCTCTCTGGGAAAAAGACATTTTAGCCAAGGATCTGAATGGCAGAAGGATTCAGTCCTGAGGGGGTATGGGAAAGACAGTTTCTGGCAGAAGAAACTATAAATGAAAGGACCAGATAAGTGTGGCATGTTCTATCTGCAGGAAGGTGGCCCATCTGACTAGACAATCATAGTGATGGGAAGGTGAGACCATGCAATATGATAACAATCTCAGTTTCAAAGTATGTGGCTTCTGTGGCTTTTAGACATTAGTGCTGAGTTTAGATTTTAGGTTAGAATGTTCAAGAAAATAAATAGGTTTTAAGCAGGGACTGTGGACATAGTCTGGTTTATATTTTATAAAATCTTTCTTTTCTGTGATTGAACTAAGGGTAATGATTAGGTGTAAGCTGTTGTTGAGTCACTAAGTTGTGTCTGATGCATTGTGACCCCATGGACTGCAGCACTTCAGCTTCCCTGTCCTTCACTAACTCCTGGAGTTTGTTTAAACTCATGTCCATTGAGCTGATAATGCCATTCAACCATCTCATCCTCTGTTGTCCCCTTCTCCTCATGCCTTCAATCCTTCCCAGCATCAAGGTCTTTTCCAATGAGTTGGCTCTTCACAACAGGTGGCCAAAGTATTAGAGCTTCAGCTCTAATACTCCTTCCAGTGAGTATTCAGTGCTGATTTCCTTTAGTATTGACTGGTTTGATCCCCTTGCTGTCCAAGGGACTCTCAAGAGTTTTTTCCAGCACCACAGTTGGAAAACATCAATTCTTTGTTGCTCAGCCCTCTTTATGTTCCAACTCTCATATCCATACATGACTACTGAAAAAGCTATAACTTTGACTATATGGACCTTTGTCAACAAAGTGATGTCTCTGCTTTTTAATATGCTGTTTAGATGTAAGTAGGGGAACTAATAGAAGGCTATTGCTTTTACTTTAGGTGAGAAGAAAAGCTTTCAAATTATTTATTGACACATCAACTAGTTATTGGCTGGTTCTTAGAAATACGAAGACAGAAACTAAAATCAATACCTTTAAAGAGCATGCTTATCGAGGGGGTTAGGCATGCAGAGATGTGAAGTAACTTTGACTTCTGACGGTGTAATAATGATGATGTTGTCAGAGAAGAACCAAAGGCTGAGTAATAGAGAGCGTACCATATAAGACGCATTGGAACCATATGAGATGCAGTGGAACCATAGGATATGCATTGGTGCCATATAAGATGCATTGGTACCATAAAAGGTGCATTGATACTATATGAGATGCTTTGGCCTGAAAGCTATACAAATAACCTTTGAGATTCAAGTATAGGATTCTATGATTCTAGTAAAACTTCCAAAGAACTTTGTTTCAGCTGGTTCTGGTTAAATGTGATATGAGTTGTGAGAGTTGTGAGATCTATGTTCTGTGTAGCCATGAAGAAAGGGAAATCTGGTATATTTTTTGGATACTTGAGACACAATGACTTTACTCTCTTCTCTCAGGGGCCCTGATGGCCCATTCTTAACTGGAAAGGGGCCACTGTATGACCACTTAGAGATATGTGTATGAGATCGTTGTCGTGTCTGACTCTTTGTGACCCCATGGACCATAGCCCACCAGGCTTCTCCATCCATGGAATTTCCTAGGCAAGAGTACTGGAGTGGGTTGCCATTTCCTTCTCCAGGGGATCTTCCTAACCCAGGGATCGAACCCGGGTCTCCCACATTGCAGGCAGACGCTTTACCGTCTGAGCCACCAGGGAATTGATAGTGTCTTTTGTTCAGGAGCCAAATCTGAGGCCAGTATTTCTGAGTCTTTGTTGGTCTAACCCCCATAATTTTTTGAGTTTTTTTTTTTTTTTTTTCTTATCTGAAAAACAAAAGACTCTAATGCTGATTCTACCCAAGTCACAAGACTGTGATCAAACAGTCATAATTTCAGAAAGACTTGAAAATCTGTTTGAACTCTATGGAAAAGCAAGTAGCTATCTATGTGTGTGTACTCAGTCATGTCCAACTCTTTGCAACCCCATAGCCTGCCAGACTCCTCTGTCCACGGGATTCTCCAGGTAAGAATATTGGAGTGGGTTGCCATACCCTCCTTCAGGGGATTTTCCTGACCTAGGGATCGAATCCATGTCTCTTGTGCCTCCTGAACTGGCAGGTGGATTCTTCATCACCGCACCACCTGGAGTGAGAGTGAAAGTCACTCAGCCATGTCCGACTCTGTGATCTCATGGACTGTAGCCTTCCAGGGTTCTCTCTCCATGGAATTCTCCAGGCAAGAATACTGGAGTGGGCTCTTGTTCCCTTCTTCAGGGATCTTCCCAATCCCGAGATCAAACCCAGGTCTCCTGCATTGCAGGTGGATTCTTGACCATCTTAGCCACCTGGGAATCCCTTAAATGGCTATCTAAGAAGCTAAAAATATGAAAGGCTATCCAGAGACCTTGTTTTTACTTAATGCTCAATTAGAATAGGCCAGCGGTGTAGTTGGACATCACATTTAGTTGGGTACACGCAAAGAGAAAATGACCTCTCAGGCTTTTTTTTTTTTTCTTTCCCATGCCCTCAAACAAGCACAAGTCTCCCTGAGGAAAGCAAAAGGATAAATGGAGCATGAAGGCAGAGTTAGTCTTGTTAGCACAGATCACTAGTATTTCAAATTTGTGAAGAGCTTGAAATCACTTATGTTAATTTCATTCCCATGCTTGTGGTGGGGTGCACTGCTAGCCTCATTTTATAGACCAGTAAGCCAAAGACAGCAGTATCAAGTAGCTTACACTTGGCTTCACAGTGAATAATCACAAAGCTGGGGAAAGCACACCTGGGTCAGAATGTAGTTCTACCAGCTGGGACCCAGAAGCATCTGAGAAAGTGGACCCTATATTCTCTTAATCACTTATGAGTGGTTTTGGCAGTGTTAATACTTCTAGCCCTTGAAAATATTCTAACAGAAACAATTTGGTTTTTTCCTTCTTGGGATTGCTTTCTACCTGTCCTTTTGTTCAGATCATCCAAATACAGAGCCTGATATTTTATGCAACTCTACACATGTCATCGGGTCACTAATTATTCCATTCATAAAACAACTACACGTTGAGAAAAAACTGAAATATGAGGCAAGGTGAACAGAAATCAGCTGGTATATTGACACTCCATAGAGACCCAGAACAATAGCATAATGTTTATAAGAATACACGGATAACATTGTCTCCCGATGCGTGTTCCATGGAACCCACACCAGGGAAACATTAATTTGTGTTAATAAAACAAAGAAAGTATAGAACTTAAACAAAAACATGGTGCGTTTCTAGACCAATAAATTTGACCTTTATTGCAGGTCTTCTGGGGGAATTTAAAATAATTCCTGAGGTAGGTGGTAATGTGGTAGGAAATGTGGTATAGAATGTATCCCAAGCTTATCTGGGAATGGAAATGTTTATTTTCTAATGAGCATGAAACAGGACTATGTTATAGATCAGATGGGAAATATCAGTAAATGATTCCTCCTGTCTTTATTTCTTATCTGTTTTTGCTAGTGTTGTTCTCAGATTTTTCTCACAAAGTTGGATCTCCAAACTTGTCCTAGAAAAGCCATCTGCTGCTGTGTTCTTCTATACTTGACTCTTCCCTTGTCCCAAGTCTAACTCCACATTTTCAGAAGAGTGTGTGGTATCTGCTCAAGCTTTCCTGGTGTCTGCTGACTTACACCTATTTTCACCTTGCTTTTCTTCTCCTCTTGCAGATGACTTCTGTGATTTATTCGGTAAGTGACACACAGAAGGCGTGTATCTTAGGTGGGCACGCTGATGCACATTGGAGGAACCTGAGTCCTGAAGGAGTTCACATGTACTTGGGAAGAGAATATGTATCTCTAAGTGGTGATCTTTTAAGGTAACTGGTCTTAAATGTCCTAGTTGAAGCCCAGCGATGAGAGGCACAGCACCCAAAGGAGTAAGGAAGCTTGAAGTCAGGGAATTGGGGAAAGGTTTTATGAAAGAAGCTCTACCACAATCAGTTAGGTTAAAAAAGAAGAAATTGGAGTTTAGGCAGATGAACTGAGGTGAGATGGGAGACAGTAGCCAACCTTGTTTCCATTCTTCTTTGAGAGAAGAGAATGGACGTTGCACAAATGCACTTGGGCCCTGGTACTAATTGCTGTATGTTCTGATTCCTGGGACTCAAATATGGTGGTGAAAAAATTAGGTACTCCATCAGAGAGGCTTAAAAAAGTTGGCTGTGCTCTAGCATGAGTCACCATGCTGTTTTTGTCCAGTCACTAGGTCATGTCCAGCTCTTTGTTGGGCAGGCTTCCCTGTCCTTCACTATCTCCCAAAGTTTGCTCAAACTCATGTCCATTGAGTTAGTGATGCCATTCAACTTGCCATCCAATCCTCTGTCACACGCTTATTCTCCTACCCTCCATCTTTCTCAGCATCAGGGTCTTTTCCAATGAGCCAGCTCTTTACATCAGGTGGCCAAAGTATTGAAGCTTCAGCTTTAGCATCAGCCCTTCAAAAATTCAAACCATATAAAACAGGGAGTCTGGGGAGTGGGGGTTCCAGTTTGTTGGAACTCCTCTGAGCCCCCTGGAATTATCCTTTTGCTAGTGAGATCTGAGAGCTTTAGTGAATTTTCCCAAAGTATGTTTAAATGTTATCTCAAAAGGTTTCAAATGATACCTGAAACATCAGGAGAGCCAAAATTATGTGAAGAAAAGCTCCTGTTATAAACACTATCTCTTTTATAATTCCTTTATTTTGCTTTTCTTAAAGCCATATTATTGGGTTGGCTAAAAAGTTCATTCATACATCTTACAAAATATCTGAATGAGTGTTTTGACCAAGCCATTATAAAGGATGGAAATGTATTTTCCAAATGTGACTAGAAAAAGATAGAGAATGTCTCCCTGAAGCTCTGCACACACTGTGGAGACAGGGGGACTCGGTGGTCAGCCACAGGCCTGTAGGGCCATGCAGAGATAAGGGAACAGAGATGGCTAGAGACTGTGCAACCTGTAAAGGCCTGCTTACAAGTGTGGTCCCAGCCTCCTACCTGAGAACATGGCTGGTAAACAGAACCATACATGAGACATGAAACTCCCTAAATTGTAAGAGTGGCTAATTGTGCTGAAAGCATTTGTATACATACTTTGGTTTTTTTCTGGGGGTCTGGGAATTTGTGTGTGCTGGGTAGAAGGTACCTAAGGGACCAGGCTTCAATAAACACCTGGGACTTTGAGTCCCCAACATGTATCCCTGGCAGGTAATACTTCTCACATGTTGCCGTGACTCATCGCTGGGAGTTAAGTCCTGTGTAATTCTACTGGGAGAAGATTCTTGGAAGCCAGGTCCTGGGGTCAGCCAGATTTCACCCTGTATATCATTCTCTCCCTCCACCCTTTTTTGCATTTGCTTTGTATCCTCTCACTGGTAGTAAGTCTTAAGTCATAAGCACAACTAATTTTTTAAGTATTTTTGTCATTCTTTTTTTTTTTTTTTTTTTTTTAATATTTTTTGACTTCACTGTGTCTTTGTTGTTGTGCATGGGCTTTCTCTGGTTGCACTGGTTTCTCTTGTTGCGGAGCACCAGCTCGAAGGTGCACTGGCTTCTGTAGCTGTGGAGCATGAGCTCAGTAGTTGTGGCATGAGAAATTAGTTGTTCCATCTTAGTTCCTCAACCGAATATCAAACCTGTATCCACTGCATTGGTAGGCAGATTCTTAACCACTGGATCACCATGGTGGTCCAAGCACAACTATTGAAGAATCCTGGAAGTACTTCTGGAAAGTTATTGGTTCTGGGGAATGGAAAAGATTTCCTACCCTGGACCCTTCTCCCAACCTCTAAGGACTAAGCTGCTCATTTTGTTTTCCTAAATTCACTTTGTTTTTCCCTGTGCACATTTTAGTTTAAACTGAAAATAAGCACTAAATCTGCAAAAAAACTGCTCGCTCAGTCCATCAGTCTCGTCTGACTCTTTGTGACCCTATGGATTGGGTGTGTCTGTCCGTGGGATTCTCCAGGCAAGAAGACTGAAGTGGGTTGCCATTTTCTTCTCCAGTGAGTTAGTCGCACAGTTGTGTCCAACTCTTTTCAACCCCACAAACGGTAGCTTGCCAGGCTTCTCTGTCAATGGAATTCTCCAGGCAAGTATACTGGAGTGGATTGCCATTCCCTTCTCCAGAGGATCTTCCCTGGTCTCCTGCTTCACAGGCAGATTCTTTACTGTTTGAGCTACAGGGAAGTCCTTCCTTCTCCAGGGAATTTTATAAACCCAGGCACTGAACCCATGTCTCCTGCATTGGCAGGCAGATCTTTACCACTGAGCCATCTGGGAAGCCCAAAAAATTATTGTCCCATTTAGAACTTGTTTTTTTCAAATTTCTAAACTCGTTTGTGTTTGTCTCCTTCAGTTTCTCCACCCCAACCGCAGCATACTTCTGTCTTTCATGATGACCTGCAATGGAAGTGACAGGAGTTACACAACCCCATGAAAATACATACAGACACACAAGGAGAGAGGAAAAATAAAAAACATTTCTCATATTCATAGTATTTTCAGCTTGGCTGGGAGCAAAACACTGTAAAGTCTCACAAGGATGCTTGTTATCCTGAGATATGATGGAATATTGCTTGATTAGAGAGGTTTGAATTTCAGGGTGCTGGAGGTAAACTTCTAAACCTTCACCTTTTTCACTGGATTTGAATGTGAATTGCAGAGGTTTGAAACTGACTCAGGGGTCAGGAAAGCCTGCACAAAATGAGACACTTGTGGCATTCTCAAACACACACAAAGAATATGCACATTTGTAAAGTTCTGCCAAACCCCAGATTTTGTTCCTGGAAAACATTCTGAGTTCCAGCTGTGTAGAACAAGGGCCATGGTGTAGGAAGATCTTGGACCAAAGTTTATTTGTCTTCCTTCCCCTCTAAATGTTCAGCTCCTGTTGCCATTTGTGATATAACTTTTGTGCTGGAGAAAATGAAATAAAGTCAATGTCATTCAGTTATCTTCTGAAGCCAATGTCTGCCAATGTGGGGGCAGAGAAAAGGGAAGTCCATGCGTACTGTGAGGTTTCGGAGATAAGAGAGATACTGAAAGCAGAGACCTTTCTGAAAGCAGTGATTTGGTGGGGGAGAGCTTATACTGACTCTTTGTTCTGTTGTTTGTTTAGCTGCTTAGTCGTGTCCGACTCTTTTCAACCCCCACAGACTGTAGCCCACTAGTCTCTTCCGCCCGTGGGATGTCTCAAGCAAGAATCTTGGAGTGGGTTGCTGTTTTGTTCTCCGGGGTATTTTCCGGGGATTGGACTCACATCTCCTGAATTGACAAGTGGATTCTTTACCACTGAGCCGCCAGGGAAGCCCCTTCGTTCACTTTGTTGTTGTTCAGTTGCTGCGTTGCAGTCAGACTCTTTGCAACCCCACAAACTGCAGCACGCCAGCCTTCCCTGTCCTTCACTATCCCCCTGAGTTTGCTCAAACTCATGTCCATTGGGTTAGTGATGCCATCCAACCATCTCATCCTCCACTGCCCCTTCTCCTCTTGCTCTCCATCTTTCCCAGCATCAAGGTGTTTTCCAATGAGGCAGCTCTTCACATCAGGTGGCCAAAGTATTGGAGCATCAGCTTCAGCGAATTCTTCTAATGAATATTCAGGGCTGATTTCCTTTAGGATTGACTGGTTTGTACTCTTATAGAAACATACAGAGCCTTCACACTCCATCTCAGAATTATCTAGTGTCAGTGAGTTCAATACAGGACTGTCATACTTGGAGCAGACTCTGCGCCCAATTACGAATTGTATTCAGTTGTCCCAAAAGTGTGTTCAGATTTTTCCGTAAGATGGTATCACTGAGTTAGTCTTGCTATCCTATGCAATTCCATCTCATTACAAAAAATAGCATTGCTTTGGCTTTTTAAAGAAATGAGGATATTTGCCCAGAAAGTGATCCTCTATCATCTGTTTAAAAATCTTATCAACAGTTCTGACAGTTTGACAAAATGAGATTTCTGGGTGCACCATTGAACCAACAATAGGAGTAATTATTTTTTTCTTCTACTAGCTCTTGTAACGAGCAGCTTTCTCCAGAAACTAAAGGAGTATATTAAACTCCATACTGCCCTGGAATTTTAAAAAGCTAAATATGACTTCATTTATACTAAAAGTCTTTAATTTTCACTGGTAATAAAAACAGAACCATTGGATTTCAGTACCAAAAAGAAAAATGTTTTCTTTCCAGCCATATAATTCCTACTCAGGGTTTAATGGCTTTGAACTCTACTAGGTAATCAAAGGAGCAGGAAATGGCAACCCACTCCAGTGTCCTTGCCTGGAGAATCCCAGGGACGGGGGACCCTGGGGGGCTGCCGTCTATGGGGTTGCACAGAGTCGGACATGACTGAAGCGACTTAGCAGCAGCAGCAGCAGCAGGTAATCAAAAATATTAAATCTGTTTTGTGTAGTTTCTTTTAAGATTTAAATTTCTGTTTGTTTAAAAATATTTCTTGTCTGATTGTTTGCATAAAATACGGAGTATGACTAGATATGTTGTAATATATTTTTCTAGCATTTCAATAGTTTACTCAGCTTATCTTTAATGCCTCATTACAAATCTCATCAAGACTAATTTATTGGGTGTCTTGATGGCTTTATTTTTGTAAACATGATGGATTGCAAAAAATATTTGTATATTTCAGTTATTTCCAATTTTATTTAGTATGTTACACTTCAGAGGTGTTCTTGGTGGCTCACACAATAAACAGTCTGCTTGTAATGCAGGAGGGTTTGATCTCTGGATTGGGAAGATCTCCTGGAGAAGGCAGTGGCAACCCATTCCAGTATCCTTACCAGGAGAATTCCATGGACAGGAGAGCCTGGTAGGCTACAGTTCATGGGGTCACAAGGAGTTGGACAGAACTGAGTGACTAACACACACACGTTACACTTTAAATCCTTGTGGTAACCCAGACGTATAGGAATCTTCCCGCCTAGGCTGGTATTGATGTGGAAATTAATGAACACTGGCGAGAGAACCAATGTAGACATTTGTCATGTTTCTCAATTCTTTTTCTCTTCCCTGTGACTGGACAGTGCATTTATGGTCGAGACTATTTTTATGGGTATCATGCATTTGACTATGTTAGTTAAAGGAGTTAAGTTGTGCTCAACAAAATAACTTCTTGGAAACTGAAACCTTTTTTGACAAATGCTGCATGGGAAAGCTAAAGAAATCTAAGTCCTGAATAAATCCAATTGGCATTGACTATGGAAGTGCTAGTTCTGGAGAGAGATGACATTTATGATACCTTTACTAAACATTATGAAAACCTTTAAGCTTTAAATCCAAACTATGACCTTCGAGCCTTGTCCTCCTTCCTTAATAATATGTTAAATGTCAGATAAAGCATTCTGATGGTGAATCTTTGGAAAACTCTATCATAATAATCAAATAGTCAAGTAATCTTAACAAGGGGGAAAAAAGTACGGAAAAGAGCAAGAAGTAAAGGGAGGTAGTTGGGAAAGGGAGGTAGAAGGCAAGAAAGTGAACAGACTAAGGAATGAGGGAAGAAGCTACTTGCTATGAATTCCACATATTTCTGTGTCTGAGCCTTTGTGCAGAAAGGCTAGAGTGCCTTGATGAAATTAGAGTGTGACCAGTTGAAGTAAATAAATTGAAATAATCACTCATTCAAAATAACACTTTGTAAAAGGTATAAATCATCAGCTACAGTGCCATCAAATGCCGCCATCATTGTGGAGCTTATGAAATCACTTTAAATGAACAAATCTTAAAGGTGAAAATGATGCTTAAATAGTCATCAGATTTTTGAAAAATATTTAGTTCTCTCAGTGTTGTAAGAGGTGTCATGGAAACAAAGATAGATATATTTAAATCCCTTTCCTTGAAAAGTTCAGAGATTAGTTACAAAACTGAAAATTAGCTAGGAGTTGTAATCCAACCTGACATAGTGTGAAATGGGTATATAAGTAGGAAGAGAGTTGAGTAAACTAGCCGAGAGAGGTTTCAGGTAGGTCTTCGGTCTCTTTGGAGATATGGATGACTGATTACAAGGAGCCTTGTAATCCATGTTACAGGTCCCGAATATCATCCAAAGAGCAGTGGGTAGTGTTAGAAAAATTATTTGTGACACTCGTTAAAGATAGTATGGAAGAATTTATTTAAGGACTGCAATCAGGGTTTTTGCAGTGGAGGAGAAAGATTGAGCTTAAGCCTGAATACAATGAGAACAAGCAGAGATTTATAGACAAACAGCTGGTCAGAAGATTTTTGTTCAATAAAGAGCAGATAAGAACCTAGATCATGTCGACCCACCTTCCTGTGGGTATAGGAAGCAAATAAGTGATTATAGAAACATAAATGGGGTTAAATGAATATATTCTCAGCAACTCACAAAGTGTCTGGCATGTAAGAAGTAAGTGCTCCAAAAATAGTTAATAGATAAAGTAACAAATATGGCATGGAATAGATGTGTTACTGTTAATATTGTGGTTACCATTCCTACCTGGCCATCCCCAAACCAGTGGGGATCCAGTTCTGATATGCACTATAGGTCATATGGAATCATAATTACCTACCTTCCCAACTCTGACTGTGAAACATGCCCATTCATGGCTAGTATATGAGAATATTTTTACTTTATATCTCAAGCCTTTGATCACAAAAAATACTTAATATTTAATTCCTGGGGTCAATGAAATTATTTTACATTTAAAATAAACTGACAGTTCATTAGCAGGAAATATGTTTGTACTGACAATCATTCAAAACTTTTAGTCTAAACTCTGAATCAAGAATCCAGTAAACAGAAGCCATTAAAAAAAAATAGGCTCTGTCATTTACTAGACATAGCTAAAATATGTGTATTTGTGACAAATAACTCTGTGCTTCAATCCCATCCTCTATAAAACAGACAAAATTATACTTATTTTGTAGGGTTTGGGGGAAAATCAAGAGTTTTTATTTATCAAGTGCTTATCAAGTACCTAAAAAGGAGTAGACATTTAAGAAATTTAAATGTTATTTCATTCAAAGTTACCAAATATCGGTAATGACAAGTGATTAGTGGAACCATCTTCCTTTTAGTTATCAAGTAAATTTTCCTATCAAAACCAAGTAAACCATTGAACTCCCCCACATAATAGGAACGTGTAACAAAAAACATTTTTTTGGGTGTGGGGACAGAGAGCTTCAGAAGTCTCAGTAAGTATTACTCCCTTCACTCCTGACATTTCCTTAGGAAAACAGAGAACTTTCAGAACAAGTAAAACATTATGGTCCAAGTCTAAACTTCCATTCATGCAGAAGTCCAATAAACAGCACAGTCTTTATCCTTGCAATTAGTTATTCAAGGATCATTTTTATGAGCATCCATCAAGCATCACACATTTTCCTAGGTAGCCACATTTTCATAGATTACTTAGACACATACCCTGTATTCAAATAATTAATAACCTAATAAAAGGCACTGTAACATAAACAGACGGTTATGTTACAGAGGAGTTAGAAGTTTGTACACGAGATGGTAAAAACACAAAGCACTCTGATCTATTCTGAAAATGGAGTCATGAAAATTTCAAGTCTTGGGTTATCCTTGAGGATCCAGGTCTCGGAGGAGGAATAGGAAGTGTGAGTGGCTGATCACAGCTAAGAGCTGTCTTGGATGCCCTTTTTGATATTTTTAAGCATTTGTCACTTCCTGCATGCCACCCTTTCACATACCTCCAAGTTTAGATGATTGTAGCACCCTATAATTTGTCACTTCCAGACTACCACTGCCCTTATGTAGAAGAGGCGTGAAGGAGCCAAGTTCCTTCCCTAGTCTTTTGCATCTGTACCATCCACCTGTTGCCTTATACAGAGCATCCTTTCTGTATACATTCCCTGATAATCCAGGCTTCTTATATCTAAGACTTAAAGAGAAATTAATGACTCATTTTTAGGCAAATTTTTGTGTATCTCTAGAGAGCAGATGAGCCTAGATTCTTGCAGAGGACAGATATCAGATTGAAAATGGAAATTAGTTTTGTCCTACAGAAGGCAATGAGAAGAAGAAGGGAGGATCCTTTTAACACTCACAAGGAGAACTGAACATTCAAAAAAATAGGAAGTGAAAGTGTAATATTTGGGTTTGGGGCCAGAATGTAGATCCCAGACATTGAATGAAAGGGAAGGAGCTCTATGGCATGTTGTGAAAGGTGATATTTTTTCATGTTTCTTGTGAGCTAGATTTCTCAATAGAACACCATGAGTGGGTTGAGATGGGCAATGATCCTGAGGGAATCTCTGTAATAATCCTGTGAAATGAATGTGTTCAGAACATGTCATAAACAAAGGGGAGGTGAAAGGAGCAGAGGAGTGGAAAGCTGGGGACATGGTCCATTTTTGACCAGCCAACTACATTGTTTTTTGGGATGAACTTCCTTAGGTTGTGACTCACTTCTTTGGCCACGTTTTTCAGTCAAATGCGAAGACTCTATAGAAGACCAGGAGACAAGATTAGTTCATTTCATAACTAATTTCTTTGTCCCTCTCACCCCCGCTGATACTATCACAGTGTACTAGGATTTATTATTTATCCTTTGTGAAGGGGGGAAAAATTTGACTTGAAGAGGCTACTATCAGAGCTTGTGATCCTTAGACAAGTAGGACAAGGGGGCTTTGGGCAGGTGAAATGGATGGTCAGGAGAAGACCAAAGGAGAAAGTAATAGGAAGGAGGGTGGCTAAGACCTAGAGATGGTGGCTAAGAGCTGGAGACAGCAGCTCAGGCAGACTGGAGCCTGAGGAGCCAATTGGATATCTGTCAAGGAAATGGTCACAGTATCATAGGGAGTGGTATGGTCCTGGGTTCACAATCAGAGTGGGAAGAATGTGGTATTTACTGGAGAGACCTGACCTCAGACCAGGGCAAGAACCAGGGACCATTCTCCAGAAGGACGGGTAAGAGCATAGCCAGTTTCTATAGTGAGAATGGTGGAGGTGAAGAGTCTCAAGCTGGAGAGTGGAACTGAGGCATTGCTGAAAGTGGAACTGAAAGAGATTAGGAAACCTTGGCTCACAAGTATAGTGAAAGGTCTTCCTGGGGCTGGGGTCCAAGTCCAATCCAAAACTGATGTCAAGCTGGGTTGGTGGGAGGCTTGCCACCTCCTAGATTGGGAACTCACCAGTTCTCTCCATTATAGGACAGGAATGTCCTCAAGCCTGAGATAGTGTTGAGCAGGCCTGTGGGAGCCAAGCTGCCAATATGTGATGGAGGAGATATGTGGAAGATACTAGGTGGTTCCCTCTAATAAGATTCTGATACACCTCTGGTAAGAATGATGGTAATAATCTCAGTGTTCTGACAACATCTGACTCAGCCTACTCAGACGGGGACCCATGCAGAGGAGCTAATCATGAGGAAGTTCTGTGCTTTAACCATAATGAAGATCATTGCAGAATGGATTCCAGACACAATCAGAGATAGAAAGACCAGGCAGCCCAGGGCATTTTGCCACTGAAGACTCATTCTAAGCTTAGGCAATTGGTCTATGTGTGAAATGAAAGCCAAGTTCACTTTGCCAGCTTTCTATAGCCTTCAACATCCCATCTAATTTTCAACCATTCAGCTTCAGTTTTCTTCTTTTCTCCTTCCATTATCCCCATTTGAAAATTAAAATTAGTTTCCTGATTAAAGTTAGTCTTGGACTAAATCCTAGAATTTTCAGTCCTTCATACTCAAATGTATATTGGCACTAGTGCAACTGTTTTACTTAGTAGCTGATTGTGTTGATAAGATTCTTTGGAGAAGCTTCCCAGGCTGCTTGAGGAAAATATAATTGGCTAATATATTTCAGAGCTCTATTAATGGATTTTGCATCGGGGACGGCATTTTCTGTTGTTTTTTTTTTCATTTGTGACAGCACTCAGAACCAAGGCACTTTCTTTTCCCTTTGACTCTCTGCTGCTTTCTACTCTTCTATGAGATTCAGCAAAAGACAGGACTGGAGGGACCTATGCCCTCATTTTAGCTCCACACAGAAGAGAAGAGTGCACTAGTTCTCAATGCTCCCAAATATCCATCAAGCCAAACCAGCCTCCCAGATCCTTTACCCTGAGAGTGTAGACCTGAGCTCTAGTCCTGACTCTGCTTTCAATAAAATATGGGATATTAAGCAGTATTTCCTCAAGAAAAGGGAAAGCCTTGGTCCCTGAAAGCCTTTTCAATTCTATATAATATGGAAGATAAGAGGAATGGGAGGAGCAGGATTGATCCAATTAAAATGCTTCCAGTAGACGATAGAGGTATCTGTAAAGCAAATGCCAGTTCAGGTTTTATGTTAATTTCTATTTATTGAATGTTTATGGCAACTTCTGTGCTATGTTTTTATATATGTCATCTCATTTAATCTTTACAGTATCCCTGTGAAGTTGAATCTTGTATCCTCAGATTCAGCTTAAGAAAATAAAAAGGATGAGTGATGGTCCAAGTTCTTTATACCATTATGAAATCAGATATCTAAGCTAGGTCTATCTCTAATGTTGTGCCTCTCTTGATGACTATGACATACCTCCAACTGGCTGAGTTGTTAAACTGCTTTTTCCTTCCTACTTTACCTAAAGATAGAAAAAGAGACACTATGTAATAACAAGAGATTTTCATGATGGACCAGGAGAAAGGAAAACAGTAAAGACAGACAAGGAGGAAGAAAAAAAAAATTGCTCTAGTTGGAAACTATGATTCCCAAGGAATCCGTGGTTAGCAAGCAATCCATGCAATGGCTTGTTTACTACCTCTAAGCAATCCACGGTTAGCAAGTCTAGTATTGTGATGGTTGGATTTATTATTTACAGCAATAAGATGGTGGGGGAGCCCGAGCTGTTGAAATGAAGCTTCAGAAGGCATCTCAGGTCTGGCTCATCATTCTGCTATGGCAGGACCTGTATCAACAACTAAGGGTACAGAGAGAAAAGTCCAATTTCACAAGAAGAGGATGATAAGAAGGTCAAACTTTGGCTAAATAATGCTGAGATTTGCCAAGATTATAAGCACAGAGCGAGCCTCAATTAATAGACTCGAAAGCAAGCTAACCAACATGGTTGATGATGAGTGAAAAGGTGTGACCAGAGATCCCCTAAACTATTAAAAAGCATTGAACTACCCCAAACCCTTCCTCTTATCAGCTAGTGGGCTGTCTGATGCTTTGCTAATTGCATTATCTATTCTGGTTTAGGAGGGCAAGAGACTGTGAGAGTTTTGCTGTTTGTCTTTGAAGAAATTGGTCAGTTTCATCAAAGTTATCAAATTTATGGACATATAATTGTTCATAGTATTTCTCTTCTTTTTAATACTCATGGGATCATGAACATTATTTTATTTTATTTCTGGTATGGGTAATCTGTTTCTTCTTTATCAGCAGTCTACTTCCAGTGGTAGACAGAGGCCAGGATTGATGCATTGCTGTAGCTATTTGATGGGCTATGGTCATCATATGTTAAAAATACTGTGCTTTCATTCTCTATTGTTTGGTTGATTATACAGACTAGATATAATTAGCAAGATGAATAAAGAGAAGTTGAATCCAACCAGAGATAAATGTTGGTGGAAAACAACAAAGTGTGAGATTTAGAAATTAGAGGCGAGTGGCACCATAGGAAGTATCATTTACAGTCCAATAACTCATGCATCAAGTTAGATTAGAAATAGTACTAAGTTATCCTAAATGTCTCTAAGGGATCCCTAACTTTGCTTTCTCAAGATGATAGAATAAGTTATTATTTTCTATGTACAGCTCTGTCTTCAGTTATATTACCATCCACTTTGGGGAAGCACTTGGGGATAGGCATCATGTATTTACAATACTATTTTTGAAAAAATTATAGCAAAGACTTACCTTACACTGCATAGTACAGAAGAGGAATAACTTATTCTAAGACTTTATTTCATCTTCAGATAGGTCTATGAGTTTGTGAAATGTTTGATAATAGAATTGCAGAATTGGAAGGGACCTTTACTACAGGATCCTTTTAATTTACAGTGAATTGACTGAGGTCCAGAAGGGTTAAGTGAATCACCTTAGTAAGAGGATAAGCTAGGCTTAAACTTAAGTCTCCAAACCCCAGTTCCAATGTTTTTTCCACAGCAAACAGAGTTCATCCTCAAATTTGCATTCTTGAACACATGTTTTTGCTTCCATCAAATACACATACATGGATTGTTGCTGAACCATCCAATTATCTAATCTACTCCCTTTACTCAGGATAAAGGCCTGCTTGCAGAGACTATGAAGGGCCGTTCAATGCTCATGTCAGTCATACTACAGGAACTCCAGGTGCCTCAAGCCTCCAAGTGACAATCTCTAATACAGCACCTTTCAAAGCCACCAGGGAAATGAGGCATTCAGGATGCAAACCTGAATGACAACCTGAAATTAAGCTTAACATTCAGTGACTATATATATTACAATAACTCAGGACTTCAAAAGTACATGTTTGTCTGCTGTGTCTGTCATGTTAATAACCAATTTTGTCCAGAAAACTCTCATTTGCCTTTTTTACCAAACACTCAATGCAAGGAATTTCTTAATATTTAATCTTACTCATCATGTTTAATATACATTAAGATTACAATGTTTTATGATTGATTAGGTTGTTTAAGAAATGGCTCAAATTCAAATTATATAGGTACACAATGCACACACACACACACACACACACACACACATACACAAAGCTGTCTTAAAACTCAATATTCAAAAAATGAAGATCATGGCATCCAGTTCCATCACTTCATGGCAAATAGATGGGGAAACAGTGACAGACTTTATTTTCTTGGGCTCCCAAATCACTGCAGATGGTGACTGAAGCCATGAAATTAAGATGCTTGCTCCTTGGAAGACAAGTTATAACCAACCTAGGTAGCACATTAAAAAGAAGAGACATTACTTTGCCAACAAAGGTCTGTCTAGTCAAAGCTATAGTTTTTCCAGTAGTCATGTATGGCTGTGAGAGTTGGACCATCAAGAAAGCTGAGCACTAAAGAATTGATGCTTTTGAACTGTGGTATTGGAGAAGACTCTTGAGAGTCCCTTGGACTGCAAGGAGATCCAACCAGTCCATCCTAAAGGAAATCAGTCCTGAATACTCATTGGAAGGACTGATGCTGAAGCTGAAACTCCAATAGTTTGGCCACCTGATGCAAAGAACTGACTCATTGGAAAAGACCCTGATGCTGGGAAAGATTGAAGGTGAGAGGAGAAGGGGACAACAGAGGATAAGATGGTTAGATGGCATCACCAACTTGATGGACATGAGTTTGAGTAGGCTCTGGAAGTTGGTGATGGACCAGGAAGCCTGGTATGCTGTAGTCCATGGGGCTGCAAAGAGTCAGACATGACTGAACAACTGAACTGAACACACACATACACACACAGATAGATGTGCAAACATATATAACACATATTTAAGTGCATGTAATAAGACATGAGTTTGAGTGAACTCTGGGAGTTGATGATGGACAGGGAGGCCTGGTGTGCTGTGATTCATGGGGTCGCAGAGTTGGGCACAACTGAGCAACTGAACTGAACTGAATACATTTGTATGTGTGTATAAATGTATAATTACATTTATATTTACATTTATAATAAATTTACATTTATAATAAATTTACATTTATAATTTTTAATTTGGGAATTTTTATTGAGCATTTTCTATGTGTGAGGCATTGTTACAGGTCTTGGAAATATAGCTGTAAATAAGACTAATTAGTTTCCTATTTCAGGAAGTTATATTCTAAAAAGAAAACAGAAAACAACCTCCCCAAACATACATAATGATACATACCCATACGTAGAAAATTTGAAGCTTATCTGGAAATATAGACATTTATATGTATGGCAAGAAATGAAATTTGAGAAAGCCCAAATCAAAGGGAGAAAACAAGAACTGACATTTGCTCAGGGGGAATTGTGTTCATTCTTGATGACTTAACATGACAAATTATAATAACTCTTTGAATCCAGGCACATTAATGGGCTTCACTGGTGGCTTAGATAGTAAAGAATCTGCCTGCAATGCAAGAAGACCCAGGTTTGATCCCTGGGTTGGGAAGATCCACTGGAGAAGGGACTGGCTTTACCCATTCCAGTTTTCTTGTTGGAGAATTCCATGGATAGAGGAGCCTGATGTGCTACAGTCCATGAGGTCACAAATGTCGGACTGAGCGACTATGACTGAGCAACTAGCAATTTCACTTTTCAGGTACATTAGGGTCAACACTCTCAGTGGCCAAATGGAAAGCATAAATGTCCCTACAGTGAAAGGCATGTGGACTTGTCTTCTTTTGGCACACTGCCTGCAGGATGATATCGAAAAAATAAATAAAAACTTTATGAGAATTTTAAACCACAAACCCTCTCTCTGGAGTTTTGAGGCTTAGAAATCACACTTTCTATGCCTCCTACCCCACCCAAAGAAATGTGGTTTAAAGTGGTGCTAAATTGTAGTACTCCAGAATTAGTCAGTAGTGAATGATTATCTTCTCTGGAATAATGTATTTTAAACCTAGATCTCATCTCAACAAACTCTCACTGATCAAGTTCTGGGGGACATGTGTTCACAGTAAGAGGTTATTCAGCAAATCATTACACTAACCACCATAAACAAAATATAACAGAAATAACTAATCACAGAAACAGGACATCAAACACTACCAATCTGGGAATTATTCAGTTCAGTTCAGCTGCTCAGTTGTGTCTGACTCTTTGCCATGAAGTGATAGGACCAGATGCCATGATCTTAGTTTTCTGAATGTTGAGTTTTAAGCCAGCTTTTTCAGTCTCCTCTTTCACTTTCATCAAGAGGCTCTTTAGGTTTTTTTTTTCCCTTTCTGCCGTAAGGGTGGTGTCATCTGTATATCTGAGGTTATTGATATTTCTCCTGGAAATCTTGATTCCAGCTTGTGCTTCATCCAGCCTGGCATTTTGCATGATGTACTCTGATATAAGTTAAATAAGCAGGGTAACAATATACAGCCTTGATGTACTCATTTCCCTATTTGGAACCAGTCTGTTGTTCCATGTCCAGTTGTAACTATTGCTTCTTGACCTGCATACAGATTTCTCAGGAGGCAGGTAAGGTGGTCTGGTATTCCCATCTCTTGAAGAATTTTCCACAGTTTGTTGTGATCCACACAGTCAAAGGCTTTGGTATAGTCAATGAAGGAGAGGTAGATGTTCTTCTGGAATTCTCTTGATTTTTTCTATGATCCAACATGTGTTGGCAATTTGATCCATGGTTGATCTGCCTTTTCTAAAACGAGCTTGAACATCTGGAAGTTCACAGTTCACGTACTGTTGAAGCCTGGCTAGGAGAATTTTGAGCATTACTTTGCTAATGTGTGAGATGAGTGCAGTTGTGCAGTAGTTTGAACATTCTCTGGCATTACCTTTCTTTGGGATTGGAATGAAAAGTGACTTTTTCCAGTCCTGTAGCCACTGCTGAGTTTTCTAAATTTGCTGGCATATTGAGTACAGCACTTTTACAGCATCATCTTTCAGGATTTGAAATAGCTCAACTGGAATTCCATCACCTCCACTAGCTTTGTTCATAGTGATGCTTCCTAAGACCTACTTGACTTTGGACTCCAGGATGTCTGGCTCTAGGTGAGTGATCATACCATTATGGTTATCTGGGTCATGAAGATCTTTTTTGTATAGTTCTGTGTATTCTTGTTACCTCTTCTTAATATTTTCTGCTTCTGTTAGGTCCATACCATTTCTGTCCTTTATTGAGCCTATCTTTGCATGAAATGTTCCCCTGATATCTCTAATTTTCTTGAAAGATCTCTAGTCTTTCCCTTTCTGTTGTTCCTCTATTTGTTTTGATCATTGATCTTCTGGTCACTGAGGAAAGCTTTCTTATCTCTGCTTGCTATGCTTTGGAACTCTGGATTCAGATGGGTATATCTTTCCTTTTCTCCTTTGCCTTTAGCTTCTCTTCTTTTCTCAGCTATTTGTAAGGCCTCCTCAGACAATGATTTTGCCTCTTTGCATTTCTTTTTCTTGGGGATGGTCTTGATTCCTGATATCTACACGGTGTCACAAACCTCTGTCCATATTTCTTCAGGCACTCTGTCTATCATATCTAATCCCTTGAGTCTAGTTCTCACTTCCACCATATAATCGTAAGGGATTTGATTTAGGTCATACCTGAATTGTGTAGTGGTTTTCTTTAATTCAATTTAAGTCTGAATTTGGCAATAAGGAGTTCATAATCTGAGCCACGGTCAGCTCCTGGACTTTGGTTTTTTTGCTGTCTGTATAGAGCTTCTCCATCTTTGGCTGCAAAAAATATAATCAGTCTGATTTTGGTATTGACCATCTGGTGATGTCCATGTGTAGAGTCTTCTCTTGTGTTGTTGGAAGAGGGTGTTTGCTATGACCAGTGCATTCTGTCTTAGCCTTTGCCCTACTTCATTTTTGTACTCCAAGGCCAAATTTGTCTGTTACTCTGGGTATCTCTTGACTTCCTATTTTTGCATTCCAGTCCCCAGTGATGAAAAGGACATCTTTTTTGGCTTTTAGTTCTAGAGGGTCTTGTAGGTCTTCATAGAACTGTTTTCAGCATCTGCAGCATTACTGGTTAGGGCATAGATTTGGAATACTGTGATACTGAATGTTTTGCCTTGGAAATGAACAGATGGTTCTGTCGTTTGAGACTGCACCCTAGTACTGCATTGTCTTTTGTCGACTCTGAGGGCTACTCCATTTCTTCTAAAGGATTCTTGCCCACAGTAGTAGATATAATGGTCATCTGAATTAAATGTGTCCATTTCAGTCCATTTTAGCTTGCTGATTCCTAAAATGTCGATGTTGACTCTTGCCATCTCCTGTTTGACCACTTTTAATTTGCCATGATACATGGATCTAACATTCCAGGTTCCTGTGCAGTATTGTTCCTTATGGCATCAGACTTTACTTCCATCACCAGTTATATCCACAACTGGGCATTGTTTTCGCTTTGGCTCTGTCTCTTCTTTCTTACTGGAGTTATTTCTCCACTCTTCTCCAATAGCATATTGGGCACATACTGACCTGGGGAGTTCATCTCTCAGTATCATATCTTTTGCCTTGGGGATTAGTAATAGATTTGATATTTTTAAAGAGCTAAAGAGATTCTTAGACATATCATAAATGGGTGTATAGTATTAAAATCAACAGGGACATATTTGCAAAAGAGCTAACTACAATTGTAAAGCACAGTGATTAAAATTAAAATTCAGTGGATAGAATAGACATTCAATTAGACACAGCTGTAGTGGGAAACAGCAAACTGGATTTTGATCTGATAATATAGAATAACAATAGAATGAAGCACAGAATGTTGAAGAAATAGAAAATTTGAAAGAGAAATCAAAAGACATATAAGTAAGCAATTTTTAAATATATTGTAATAGGGTACAAACTAAGCTGCTATTATCAAGAGACTGTAAAACACAGTGATTTAAATAAAATGGGTTTATATCTTCCTCCCTTTAAAGTTCTAGGTAGAAACGCTCTTGAAGTTGAAGAGAGCCTCTGCCATTCTCAATATGTTTTCCAATATTATATAAACATTCACTGTTTCTTACCAATAGAAATTTGTGGGAATGAGAAATTCCAGGGCAAGCATCTTGTCTTCAGGAAAGTAATCTGGAGCTTTCCCCAGCACGTTTCCTCTCATAGTAATGATCAGAACTCAGATATATGGACACATTCAGCTGCGTTTATAATCCCAGCCATGACACATCAAATGGCTCTCATGTTTCCAATCTCTCTCTCTCTTCCGCTGCCAGGTGTAGAAACTCTCTGCCTTTAAAAGGTTTATGTGATGATATTATACATATTCAGATAATCTCCATATCTTAAATTCAACTGTGCCATTTAGCATAACATAATGATGGGAGTGCCAT
This sequence comes from Budorcas taxicolor, assembly GCF_023091745.1. Taxonomy (NCBI): domain Eukaryota; kingdom Metazoa; phylum Chordata; class Mammalia; order Artiodactyla; family Bovidae; genus Budorcas; species Budorcas taxicolor. The sequence continues at coordinate 135,908,769 of NC_068920.1, forward strand.
CTCATTAAGTTCACAAGTTCAGGAATTAGGACATGCAACCATTTTTAGAATTTTGCCCACCACATCAAATAAACAAAAAATTAAGAAGAAAATAATTTTAAAAAATAATGATAGTAAATTAATGAAATAGTAAAGATTTAGTGGAAAAAAGATCAAAAAAGACAAAGTGTGTTCTTTGAGTTGACAAAGTGGACAATTAAATTTTCCAGATTAACTAGAGAGAAAAAGCTAAATAAACAATATTAGGTGGGGAAAAATGGGCCATAACCACAGATGTGGCACAGATTAAAATAATGATATGCTAATAAATTCAAAGAGTATCTGCAGGGAAAGAGTTCCTAGAAAAATATATGTAGCAGAAGTAAATTTAAGATGAAATAAAAACTATCAATAGTCTTAAACTTATTAAGAAAACTGTATTAAATCTTCTGCTAAAGAAAACTCTAATAGTTTCATAGGCTAATTCTACCAAATATTCATGAAACACATAATTCCAATATCATACAAGCATTTTAGGAAATAAAAGTTGAAATAATTCTTCCTGATTCTTATAATAGTTTAATATAACTGTGAGATGAAAACTCAACCTAAAGCAGCATAAGCTAGGAACCATCCAGATACATTTACTGATAATTAGGGATGCAACATTCTTAAACAACATATTAAAAGTGTAATGTATATGTATATCATAAAATATATTACAATATTGAGTTTATTTCAGAAATCCATCCTTTTCTTTAAACATTGAAAACCTTATAGCATGACTCAGCATATTTGCTGAAAAGAGAAAGGTCATACACAACTCTCTACACATTCATTTCCTAATTTCTTAAGTATCTAATAAATATTAGGTGTTATTCTAAGCACTAAAGAAAGATCAGTGAATAAAATAAACAGAAATAAAGAAATCCCTGCTCTAATCTTGTGGGAGATAAAGTTGTTCTAGAAGGTGAAGACCAGCATTGTGCTGGTAAAATTTTAACAACCAGAAAACAAACAAAAAGCTCTGATTTGTAGTATTTGCTGTTTTCTGTGATGTAATACTCCACAGTTCAGTTCAGTCATTCAGTCTTGTCCGACTATTTGTGACCCCATGAACCACAGCACACCGGATCTCCCTGTCCATCACCAACTTCCAGAGTTTACCCAAACTCATGTCTATTGATTCCATGATGCCATCTAGCCATCTCATCCTCTGTTGTCCCCTACTCCTCCTGCCTTCAATCTTTCCCAACATCAGGTTCTCTTCAAATGAGTCAGCTCTTCACATCAGGTGGCCAAAATATTGGACTTTCAACTTCAACATTAGTCCTTCCAATGAAAACCCAGGACTGATCTCCTTTAGGATGGACTGGTTGGATCTCCTTGCAGTCCAAGGGACTCTCAAGAGTCATCTTCAACACCACAGTTCAAAAGCATCAATTCTTCTGCACTCAGCTTTCTTTATAGTCCAACTCTCACATCCATATATGACCACTGGAAAAACTATAGCCTTGACTAGACAGATCTTGGTTGACAAAGTAATGTCTCTGCTTTTTAATATGCTGTCTAGGTAGGTCATAACTTTCCTTCCAAGGAGTAAGTGTCTTTTAATTTCATGGCTGCAGTCATCATCTGCTGTGATTTTGGAGCCCAGAAAAATAAAGTCAGCCATTGTTTCCACTTTTTCCCCATCTATTTCCCATGAAGTGATGGGGCTGGATGACATGATTTTAGTTTTCTGAATGTTGAGCTTTAAGCCAACTTTTTCACTCTCCTCTTTCACTTTCATCAAGAGGCTCTTTAGTTCTTCACTTTCTGCCATAAAGGTGGTGTCATCTGCATATCTGAGGTTATTGATATTTGTCCCGGCAATCTTAATTCCAGCTTGTGCTTCCTCCTGCCCAGGGTTTCTCATGATGTACTCTGCATATAAGTTAAATAAGCAGGGTGACAATATACAGCCTTGACGTACTCCTTTTCCTATTTGGAACCAGTCTGTTGTTCCATGTCCAGTTCTAACTGTTGCTTCCTGACCTGAATGTAGGTTTCTCAAGAGGCAGGTCAGGTGGTCTGGTATTCCCATCTCTTTCAGAATTTTCCATAGTTTACTGTGATCCACACATCAAAGGCTTTGGCATAGTCAATAAAGCAGAAATAGATGTTTTTCTGGAACTCTCTTGCTTTATCCATGATCCAGTGGATGTTGGCAATTTGATCTCTGGTTCCTTTGCCTTTTCTAAAACCAGCTTGAACATCTAGAAGTTCACAGTTCACATATTGCTGAAGCCTGGCTTGGAGAATTTTGAGCATTACTTTGCTAGTGTGTGAGATAAGTGCAGTTTTGTGGGAGTTTGAGCATTCTTTGGCATTGCCTTTCTTTGGGATTGGAATGAAAACTGACCTTTTCCAGTCCTGTGGCCACTGCTGAGTTTTCCATATTTGCTGGCATATTGAGTGCAGCACTTTCACAGCATCATCTTTTAGAATTTGGCTGGAATTCCACCATCTCTACTAGCTTTGTTCCTAGTGAGACTTCCTAAGGCCCACTTGACTTCACATTCCAGGATGTCTGGCTCTAGGTGAGTGATCACACCATCATGATTATCTTGGTCTTTATATCTTTTTTGTACAGTGCTTCTGTGTATTCTTGCCACCTCTTCTTAATATCTTCTGCTTCTGTTAGGTCCATACAATTTCTGTCCTTCATCAAGCCCATCTTTGCATGAAATGTTCCCTTGGTATCTCTAATTTTCTTGAAGACATCTCTAGTCTTTCCTATTCTGTTGTTTTCCTCTATTTCTTTTCATTGATTACTGAGGCAGGCTTTATCTCACCTTGCTATTCTTTGGAACTCTGCATTCAGATGCTTATATCTTTCCTTTTCTCCTTTGCTTTTCACGTATCTTCCTTTCACAGCTATTTGTAAGGCCTCCTCAGAAGCCATTTTGCTTTTTTGCATTTCTTTTTCTTGGGGATGATTGATCCCTGTCTCCTGTACAGTGTCATGAACCTCTGTCCATAGTTCATCAGTTACTCTAAGATCTAGTCCCTTAAATCTATTTCTCACTTCCACTGTATAATCATAAGGGATTTGATTAGGTCATACTTGAATGGCCTAGTGGTTTTTCCTACTTTCTTCAATTTCAGTCTGAATTTGGCAATAAGGAGTTCATGGTCTGAGCCACAGTCAGCTCCCGGTCTAGTTTTTGCTGACTATATAGAGCTTCTCCATCTTTGGCTGCAAAGAATATAATCAATCTGATTTTGGTGTTGACCATCTGGGGATGTCCATGTATAGAGTCTTCTCTTGTGTTGTCAGAAGAGAGTGTTTGCTATGACCAGTACGTTCTCTTGGCAAAACTCTATTAGCCTTCGCCCTGCTTCATTCTGTACTCCAAGGCCAAATTTGCCTGTTACTCCAGGTGTTTCTTGACTTCCTACTTTTGCATTCCAGTCCCCTATAATGAAAAGGACATCTTTTGGGGGTGTTAATTCTAAAAGGTCTTGTAGGCCTTCATAGAACCGTTCAACTTCAGCCTCTTCAACATTACTGGTTGGGGCATAGACTTGGATTACTGTGATATTGAATGGTTTGCCTTGGAAACAAACAGAGATCATTCTGTCATTTTTGAGATTGCATCCAAGTACTGCATTTCAGACTCTTTTGTTGACTATGATGACCGCTCCATTTCTTCTAAGGGATTCCTGCCCACAGTAGTAGATATAATGGTCATCCTAGTTAAATTCACCCATTCCAGTCCATCTTAGTTAGCTGATTCCTAGAATGTCGACGTTCACTCTTACCATCTCCTGTTTGACCACTTCCAGTTTGCCTTGATTCATGGACCTAACATTCCAGGTTTCTATGCAATATTGCTCTTTTCCGCATTGGACCTTGCTTGTATCACCAGCCCCATCCACAACTGGGTGTCGTTTTTGCTTTGGCTCCATCCCTTCATTCTTTCTGGAGTTATTTCTCCACTGATCCTCAGTAGCATATTGGATACCTACCGAGTATCCTATCTTTTCATCTTTTCAAACTGTTTGAGGGGTTCTCAAGGCAAGAATACTGAAGTGGTTTGCCATTCCCTTCTCCAGTGGACCAGATTCTGTCAGACCTCTCCACCATGACGCATCCATCGTGGGTGGCCCCACACAGCATGGCTTAGTTTCATTGAGTTAGACAAGCTGTGGTCCATGTGATCAGATTGGCTAGTTGTCTGTGATTGTGGTTTCAGTCTGTCTGGTCTGATGCCCTCTCTCAGCGCCTACCATCTTACTGGGTTTCTCTTACCTTGAACATGGCTGCGACTCCTACTGTAACGTAATTTCAAGCTACCAAATGCCAGAGAGTTTGGCAAGTCCGTTCAGTTAGACCTCTTGAGCTGGTCTGAGCCAGTTTCACCTCACCCCTAGGAAGACAGACAATGACTGGAATAATTCAGTTATATATTACATTGGAAGGTGAACAATATTGTGAAAGATAGCAAACAGGTATATTGGATGACAGTAGGTACTAAGAGGAGGAGTTCATTTTGATTTTCAATTTTTAAAATTGTATTATTCCTCACTGATGAAGTGACTTTTGAGTAAGTACTTGTTGGAGGTGAGTGAAGCCTGTTACATGATTTACTACAGAACAGGTACTCAGGTGAGAGTGTGCCTGACTTTTCAAGGAAGTGGACTGGAGTGGAGAGGGAAGAGATGAGAGTCATAGGGATGAAGGCAGAGAGAGAGAGAGTAGACCATGGTGAGGGATTTGGCTTTTACTATATGAAATGGGGCATCACTGGAGGATTTTGACAGGTAAGGGACATGACCAGATTGACATGTTAAAAAGATTGCTAAGGACACTATGTTGATAATAGATCATAGGAAAAGAAGGGTGAAGAGAGGTACAGGTTAATGCAATCATATGAGCTAGAGGTGGGGACAACTCATATCAGAGTGACAACGTGGAGACAGAAAGGATTGTCAGAGTCTGGATATTTTTGAAGACAGAACCAATGGTCTCTTTTGGTGATTTACATGAAATACATAGAGAAAAGAGTAAAGGTTAATCTGGCTGGTCACTGATGTGGTTCAACTTTAAAGAGGTCAGGAAGGAAAGAAAGAGCCACAGAAAAGATGGTTCAGGAGCAGCTGATGATACAGGACAAGGATCAGCAGAGTCTGGAGTTCTGGAAGCAACTGAGATGGTATTTCAGAGAGTGATTGGTTTTCCCAAGTCTAATCTCTGTCATATGTGTCAAGACATAGGCCATTGATGGTCTTTATAAGAGCAGTTTCAGAACGATGGAACTGAGTGCCCAAATGAGTGAGTTTGAGAGAGATTAGGACTAGAAGTGTTAAACCTGTGAGTCCAGTCAACTCTTTCAAGGAGTGTTGCTGTAAAGGGGAACAGAGAAATGGCTATAGCAAGAGTATCTAAGTGTTTAAGAGATGAGACTTACTTGTTTCTTTTAAGGAAGAAGTTATACTCATGCTGATGAGAATGACACTTTAGAGAAGGAAATATTGATGAATTAGGAGAAAGAGAAGGCAGAATTGCTGATGTAATATCCTTAAGTAAAAGAAAGTGACTGATATTGTACACAAATACAGAACAACACAGATCAATTCTCAATTCTAATGCAATAAGCAAAGATGAAAGTTGTCATCTCTTTTACCAGATGCTGGTGTAGGGAGTAGATTTGATGGCAGGAATCTGTGAAACTTGAACTTTGATTATTTCGGTTTTCTCTGCAGAGTGGGAAGTAAGCTATTTAAACTGGACAGACAACTGGATAAGCAAATGAAACAGAATAGAATTTCCAGAGAAAGATCTACACATATATTGACTCTTGACATGGGAAAAGTTAGCATTGAAAATCTTTGTTCACTGCATTTTGGTGAAGAAAGCTGTGTACCAAATTGCACAGAGAATGATTGTACACATAGAAAAAACTAAAATGCATCTTTATTTTATACCACAGCATCACATGCAAGTTAATGCCAATTGAATTAAAGACTAAAGTCTGAAAGGAAAAACTCAAAAGCTTTTAAAAGAAAATATCTGAGGGCGGTCCTAAGATGGTGGAGGAATAGGATGGGAAGACCACTTTCTCCCTCACAAATTCCTCAAAAGAACATTTCAACGCTGAACAAACTCCACAAAACAACTTCTGTAGGCTGGCAGAGGACATCAGGCAACCAGAAGAGCAGACCATTGTCTTCAAAAACAGGTAGGAAAAAATATAAAAGACGAAAAAGGAGACAAAGGAGGTGGGGAGGGAGCTCCATCCCAGGAAGGGAAGCCCGTCCCGGGAAGGGAATTTTAAGAAGAGAGGTTTCCAAACACCAGGAAACACTCTCCCTGCCGAGTCTGTGGCGAGCCTTGGAAACACAGAGGGCAACATAACAGGAAGGGAAAAATAAATAAATAATTAAAACCAAGAGATTACAAGCCCAACAGTAACTCCCCCAGCAGAAAAGTGGCACAGACACCTGCATCCGCCATTGGGAAGTGGGGGCAGGGCAGGGACGCGCGGGAGGCGCGGGCTGCAGTGCTTTGTAAGAATCGGGCAGGAACGCCCCACGCGCAACCAGAACGATCTAACTTGGGCTAGCAAACCAGACTGTGGGATAGCTACCACGCGAAAAGCTCAAACATAAGACACCGCCAGGACCGCACACAGAACAAAGGATGGAACAGAAATAGCCGGCTGCAGACCATGCCCCGCCGGGGACAGGCAGCCAGAGCCGTAAGGGCTGGAAAGGGGCAATTGCAGACCCGGAGAGACTTTACTTACCAAACTGCAAGCCGGCTTCTTTGCTAAGACTTCTGGGGGTGCTGGACAGTCACCATCTGCCTCACAAGGGGCGCCAGCGGTCCGCTCAGAAAACTGAGCAGCAGCGGCAGAAAAGGCAACAAGTCGCAGCGATCGCGCTCGCCAAACTCCTGAGCTACTCGGACCCGGGAAGGGCACAAAATGCAGTCTCAACCGAATCTGTGCCTCTGAGGGCTTCCTGAGTGCTGAACCTGAGCGGCTTAGAACAGGGAAGTGCACGCAGCCTAGGGCCGGCCTCAGACGGTTCCCGGCTGAGCATCGTAGAGCTGGAGCGGTTTGTACGCCGCGAGAAGGGACAGCTCCAGCGGGGCTGAGACACTGTGTGCACACGACAGCGCTATTTGTTTGCAGCATCCCCCCTCCCCACAGCGCGAATGAACTAGTGAGCCTAAAAAACCAGCAAACGGAAGAAGTTAAACAGAGGGAACCACCTTGGAAGTGACCCCACACTGCCCACAACATCAGAGAAGAGCCAGATATATTTTTACTATTTTTAAAATCATTCCTTTTTTTTTCTAACTTTTTTTTTTAATACTTAAGTCTTCTATTTCTCCTCTAATTTTTATTTCTATAACCTATTATTACTATTCAAAAAAAAGACTTTTTTTTTTTTTTTTTAAGGCAAACACCATATATAGTCTTTGGGTGGTTATTGGTGTTGTTTTTTTGTTTTTTTTTTTTTTTAAATCTTGTGGCTTTTTTTTTCTTTTTTCCTTTTTCCTTCTGATTCTTTTCTTTAATATTGTATTTTTGAAAATCCAACCTCTACTCTAGATTTTTAATCTTTGCTCTTTGGTTTTTGTTGTCAATTTTGCACATTTAAAACCCCAAACTTCACTACCCAATTTTACCTGAGAGCGAGATTACTGGCTTGACCACTGTCTCCTCCTTTGGACTCTCCTTTTTCTCCACCAGGTGGCCTCTATCTCTTTCCTCCCCCATCTCTTCTCTATCCAACTCTGTGAATCTCTGTGTGTTCCAGACGGTGGAGAACACCTAAGTAACTGGTTACTGGCAGGATTGTCTCTCTCCTTCTCATTCCTCTCTCTTAGTCTCCCGGCCACCTCTGTCTACTTCCTCCCTCTCCTCTTGCCTGTATAACTCCGTAAATACCTCTGAGCGGTCCAGACTATGGAGTGCACATAAGGAAGTGACTACTGGCTAGCTTGCTCTCTCCTCTTCTGATCTCACTGCATCTCATTCCAGGCACCTCTAACTACCCCCTCCCTCTTCTCTTCTCCTTGTAACTCAGTGAACCTCTCTGAGTGTCCCTCAATGTGGAGAAACTTTTCATCTTTAACCTAGATGTTTTATCATCGGTGCTGTATAGATGGAGAAGTCTAGAGGCTACTGTAAAAATAAAACTGAAAACCAGAAGCAGGAGGCTTAAGTCCAAAGCCTGAAAACATCAGAGATCTCCTGAATTCAGGGAACATTAAGCAATAGGAGCTCATCAAATGCCTCCATACCTACACTGAAACCAAGCTCCACCCAAGGACCAACAAGTTCCAGAACAAGACATACCACGCAAATTCTCCAGCAACACAGGAACACTCCCCTGAGCTTCAATATACAGGCAGCTCAAAGTTACTCCAAAACCTTTGACGTCTCATAACCCATTACTGGTCACTCCACTGCACTCCAGAGAGAAGAAACCCAGCTCCACCCACCAGAACTCCAACACAAGCCTCCCTAACCAGGAAACCTAGACAAGCCACTGATACAACCCCACCCACAGTGAGGAAGCTCCATAATAAAGAGAACTCCACAAATTACCAGAATATAAAAAGGCCACCCCAAACGCAGCAATAAAATCAAGATGAAGAGACAGAGGAATACTCAGCAGGTAAAGGAACAGGAGAGTTGCCCACCAAACCAAACAAAAGAGGAAGAGGTAGGGAATTTACCTGAGAAAGAATTCCGAATATTAATAGTGAAAATGATCCAAAATCTTGAAATCAAAATGGAATCACAGATAAATAGCCTAGAGACAAGGATTGAGAAGATGCAAGAAAGGTTTAACAAGGACCTAGAAGAAATAAAAAAGAGTCAATATATAATGAATAATGCAATAAATGAGATCAGAAACACTCTGGAGGCAACAAATAGCAGAATAACGGAGGCAGAAGTAGGATTAGTGAAATAGAAGATAGAATGGTAGAAATAAATGAATCAGAGAGGAAACAAGAAAAACGAGTTAAAAGAAATGAGGACAATCTCAGAAACCTCCAGGACGATATGAAACACTCCAACATTCGAATTATAGGAGTCCCAGAAGAAGAAGACAAAAAGAAAGACCAGAGATAATAGTTGAAAACTTCCCTAAAATGGGGAAGGAAATAATCACCCAAGTCCAAGAAACACAGAGAGTCCCAAATAGGATAAACCCAAGGCAAAACACCCCCAAGACACATATTAATCAAATTAACAAAGATCAAACACAAAGAACAAATATTAAAAGCAGCAAGGGAAAAACAACAAATAACACACAAGGGGATTCCCATAAGGATAACAGCTGATCTTTCAACAGAAACTCTTCAGGCCAGGAGGGAATGGCAAGACATACTTAAAGTGATGAAAGAAAATAACCTACAGCCCAGATTACTGTACCCAGCAAGGATCTCATTCAAATACGAAGGAGAAATCAAAAGCTTTACAGACAAACAAAAGCTGAGAGAATTCAGCACTACCAAACCAGCTCTCCAACAAATTCTAAAGGATATTCTCTAGACAGGAAACACAAAAAGGGTGTATAAACCCGAACCCAAAACAATAAAGTAAATGGTAACAGGATCATACTTATCAATAATTACCTTAAACGTAAATGGGTTGAATGCCCCAACCAAAAGGCAAAGACTGGCCGAATGGATACAAAAACAAGACCCCTCTATATGCTGCTTAGAAGAGACCCACCTCAAAACAAGGGACACATACAGACTGAAAGTGAAGGGCTGGAAAAAGATATACCATGCAAATAGAGACCAAAAGAAAGCAGGAGTGGCAATATCATATCCGATAAAATAGACTTTAAAACAAAGGCTGTGAAAAGAGACAAAGAAGGCCACTACATAATGATCAAAGGATCAATCCAAGAAGAAGATATAACAATTATAAATATATGTGCACCCAATATAGGAGCACCGCAATATGTAAGACAAATGCTAACAAGTATGAAAGGGGAAATCAACAATAACACAATAATAGTGGGAGACTTTAATACCCCACTCACACCTATGGACGGATCAACTATACAGAAAATCAACAAAGAAACGCAAACTTTAAATGATACATTAGACCAGTTAGAACTAATTGATATCTATAGGACATTTCACCCCAAAACAATGAATTTCACCTTTTTCTCAAGTGCTCATGGAACATTTTCCAGGATAGATCACATCCTGGGCCATAAATCTAAACTTGATAAATTCAAAAAAATTGAAATCATTCCAAGCATCTTTTCTGACCATAATGCATTAAGATTAGATCTCAATTACAGGAGAAAAACTATTAAAAATTCCAACATATGGAGGTTGAACAACACACTTCTGAATAACCAACAAATCACAGAAGAAATCAAAAAAGAAATCAAAATATGCATAGAAACGAATGAAAATGAAAACACAACAACCCAAAACCTGTGGGACACTATAAAAGCAGTGCTAAGAGGAAAGTTCATAGCAATACAGGCATACCTCAAGAAACAAGAAAAAAGTCAAATAAATAACCTAACTCTACACCTAAAGCAACTAGAAAAGGAAGAACTGGAGAACCCCAGAGTTAGTAGAAGGAAAGAAATCTTAAAAATTAGGGCAGAAATAAATGCAAAAGAAACAAAAGAGACCATAGCAAAAATCAACAAAGCCAAAAGCTGGTTCTTTGAAAGGATAAATAAAATTGACAAACCATTAGCCAGACTCATCAAGAAGCAAAGAGAGAAAAATCAAATCAATAAAATTAGAAATGAAAATGGAGAGATCACAACAGACAACACAGAAATACAAAGGATCATAAGAGACTACTATCAGCAGTTATACGCCAATAAAATGGACAACGTGGAAGAAATGGACAAATTCTTAGAAAAGTACAATTTTCCAAAACTGAACCAGGAAGAAATAGAAAATCTTAACAGACCCATCACAAGCACGGAAATTGAAACTGTAATCAGAAATCTTCCAGCAAACAAAAGCCCAGGTCCAGACGGCTTCACAGCTGAATTCTACCAAAAATTTCGAGAAGAGCTAACACCTATCCTACTCAAACTCTTCCAGAAAATTGCAGAGGAAGGTAGACTTCCAAACTCATTCTATGAGGCCACCATCACCCTAATACCAAAACCTGATAAAGATACTACAAAAAAAGAAAACCACAGGCCAATATCACTGATGAACATAGATGCAAAAATCCTCAACAAAATTCTAGCAATCAGAATCCAACAACACATTAAAAAGATCATACACCATGACCAAGTGGGCTTTATCCCAGGGATGCAAGGATTCTTCAATATCCACAAATCAATCACTGTAATTCACCACATTAACAAATTGAAAAATAAAAGCCATATGATTATCTCAATAGATGCAGAGAAGGCCTTTGACAAAATTCAACATTCATTTATGATAAAAACTCCAGAAAGCAGGAATAGAAGGAACATACCTCAACATAATAAAAGCTATATATGACAAACCCACAGCAAACATTATCCTCAATGGTGAAAAATTGAAAGCATTTCCCCTAAAGTCAGGAACAAGACAAGGGTGCCCACTTTCACTGCTACTATTCAACATAGTTCTGGAAGTTTTGGCCACAGCAATCAGAGCAGAAAAAGAAAGAAAAGGAATCCAAATTGGAAAAGAAGAAGTAAAACTCTCACTGTTTGCAGATGACATGATCCTCTACATAGAAAACCCTAAAGACTCCACCAGAAAATTACTAGAGCTCATCAATGAATATAGTAAAGTTGCAGGATATAAAATCAACACACAGAAATCCCTTGCATTCCTATACACTAATAATGAGAAAGTAGAAAAAGAAATTAAGGAAACAATTCCATTCACCATTGCAACAAAAAGAATAAAATACTTAGGAATATATCTACCTAAAGAAACTAAAGACCTATATATAGAAAACTATAAAACACTGATGAAAGAAATCAAAGAGGACACTAATAGATGGAGAAATATACCATGTTCATGGATTGGAAGAATCAATATAGTGAAAATGAGTATACTACCCAAAGCAATTTACAAATTCAATGCAATCCCTATCAAGCTACCAGCCATATTTTTCACAGAACTAGGACAAATAATTTCAAGATTTGTATGGAAATACAAAAAACCTCGAATAGCCAAAGCAATCTTGAGAAAGAAGAATGGAACTGGAGGAATCAACTTGCCTGACTTCAGGCTCTACTACAAAGCCACAGTCATCATGACAGTATGGTACTGGCACAAAGACAGAAATATAGATCAATGGAACAAAATAGAAAGCCCAAAGATAAATCCACACACATATGGACGCCTTATCTTTGACAAAGGAGGCAAGAATATACAATGGATTAAAGACAATCTCTTTAACAAGTGGTGCTGGGAAAACTGGTCAACCACTTGTAAAAGAATGAAACTAGATCACTTTCTAACACCGTACACAAAAATAAACTCAAAATGGATTAAAGATCTAAACATAAGACCAGAAACTATAAAACTCCTAGAGGAGAATATAGGCAAAACACTCTCCGACATAAATCACAGCGGGATCCTCTATGATCCACCTCCCAGAATACTGGAAATAAAAGCAAAAATAAACAAATGGGATCTAATTAAAATTAAAAGCTTCTGCACAACAAAGGAAAATATCAGCAAGGTGAAAAGACAGCCTTCTGAATGGGAGAAAATAATAGCAAATGAAGCAACTGACAAACAACTAATCTCAAAAATACACAAGCAACTCATGCAGCTCAATTCCAGAAAAATAAATGACCCAATCAAAAAATGGGCCAAAGAACTAAATAGACATTTCTCCAAAGAAGACATATGGATGGCTAACAAACACATGAAAAGATGCTCAACATCACTCATTATTAGAGAAATGCAAATCAAAACCACAATGAGGTACCACTTCACACCAGTCAGAATGGCTGCGATCCAAAAATCTGCAAGCAATAAATGCTGGAGAGGGTGTGGAGAAAAGGGAACCCTCCTACACTGTTGGTGGGAATGCAAACTAGTACAGCCACTTTGGAGAACAGTGTGGAGATTCCTTAAAAAATTGCAAATAGAACTCCCTTATGACCCAGCAATCCCACTGCTGGGCATACACACCAAGGAAACCAGAATTGAAAGAGACACATGTACCCCAATGTTCATCGCAGCACTGTTTATAATAGCCAGGACATGGAAACAACCTAGATGTCCATCAGCAGATGAATGGATAAGAAAGCTGTGATACATATACACAATGGAGTATTACTCAGCCGTTAAAAAGAATACATTTGAATCAGTTCTGATGAGATGGATGAAACTGGAGCCGATTATACAGAGTGAAGTAAGCCAGAAAGAAAAACACCAATACAGTATACTAACACCTATATATGGAATTTAGAAAGATGGCAATGACGACCCTGTATGCAAGACAGCAAAAAAGACACAGATGTGTATAACGGACTTTTGGACTCTGAGGGAGAGGGAGAGGGTGGGATGATTTGGGAGAATGGCATTGTAACATGTATACTATCATGTAAGAATCGAATTGCCAGTCTATGTCCGATGCAGGATACAGCATGCTTGGGGCTGGTGCACAGTGATGACCCAGAGAGATGTTATGGGGAGGGAGGTGGGAGGCGGGTTCATGTTTGGGAATGCATATACACCCGTGCTGGATTCATGTCAATGTATGTCGAAACCAATACAGTATTGTAAAGTAAAATAAAGTAAAAAATAAAAATTAAGAGAAACTAAAAAAAAAAAAAAAGAAAGAAAGAAAGGAGATCAAACCAGTCAATCCTAAAAAATAAAAAATAAATAAATAAACAAATAAAAAATAAATAAAAGAAAATGTCTTCATTATTTTGTATATGAAATGAGTTTTTAAACTCATAATACAAAAGGGAAACTCATACACTGCTAATAGAGCAGGACAGGTAGACTTGAGGGCAGTTTTCATCTGTAAGTGCTCATATTCTACAACATAAGAATTTCAGCTCATAATTCACACCACAGAGAATTTCATATGTATCAGAACACAAGGTACATATCTTTATATTACATATATATAATTTTTAAAATATAAATACATATTTATAAAAATCATATAGCATAGTATTTTCAGAATTGCAAAAGAGTTGGAATTAAGTCAAACATCTATCAACAATAAAAATCAATATATTATTTGTGGTATATAAATTACAGATACATTTATACAGATGAACCTCCACAGGCTTAATGCTGAGTAAAAAAAAAATTTAATGACTACTTACATACAGTATAAATATATTTACATAAAGTGAAAAATTCAAAAGTAGGTTAAATATATATTTTAGGGATATATTTATACATGCTTAAGTATGTAAAATGATACGAATTTATGGTAATGGTTAAATCTAGGAGAGAGAAAGATGGTTAAAGAGGGGCACACAGGAGTCCTCTAAAGTACTATTACTTTTCTATTCTTTAACCTAGATGATGAGTTTCTATTCTTTTCATAATTACCATTTCTAACTCTAAACCTGCATGCTAAATGGATTCTTTTTAATCCGGGCATCATTACTCATTCTTTAAGCATTTGAATTGCAGGTTTTTCTTTGGTCTGGTCTTGATTTCCCACTTTTTTCACTTTCCATGTGAACAGTTAAAACTGTATTCATTCATTCAAAATCTATAGGCCATGCATCCATAGATATCGCAAATCAGAAAGAAACAATGGTAATGTCTACATAAAGGAAAGATGTTAGCATATGTATGAACAACTATTTGTTCATCCCACCAATGTAAAGGACTGTGAGTTTTTATTACTTAAAGACACTTGATTTTGGTTAAGAGATCTATATGTAGGCAAATAGATCAAATTGTGGCTTGCAGGAGTGGATCTACAGCCACCAAGGAGGCTTGAGGGCACTTAAGTGTGCCTCTAATCTTCAGAAGTGGTTGTATATCTTTGGAACATTCATGGGGAGTATAATACATGGATATTATAATAGCCTTGAAGGAGAGCAAGCAGTGGATATTAAAAGGTATGTATAGAGAGGGCCATCCACTCTTACCTTTCAGGAATGGTGGGATTTTGAGCTGACTTCATGTAATAAGCCCCAGCCGAAGAGTTTTCTGGATTTGTTTTTATGTTTTGTGCATTTGCCTTTTTGTTTGTTTGTTTTTGATTATGTATTAGTTATAGTCATGCTCATTTGTTCCACTTCACCAGAAATCTTTGCGTGCCCTTGTTCCTCTTTTTGGAACAGGTCAAGAAATCCCCCATGTTATGAATCTTTCATAGGTCCTGGGGATAATTAAATTGAAGTAGAAAACTACATCAAACCTCTGATGTTTAGTTTATTCTCATCAAGTAAATTATAATTAGATTATGGTATCTGATAACTTGAAATAGATCATGGTGGTTTTATTCCCTCATCTCAGCCATCTTCTTTTCTAGTGCTTAATTCAGTATTAAGACAGAGCTTCTCCACCAGCAAAGAAACTTTCATTTTATTTCATAATGCAACAGAAAGAAAATATGACTTCTGGATTGAAGATCAGGTTTGATTCCCATGTCTTATTAAATTTATGAACAATCACACATCTTGCCAAGCTTCAGAAACATATATAACTGAACTACATTGAAAACTGGGAGATAGTAGTTTCATGAAACTAGTTGCCAGACTGTGGTCAGTAGGCAACACTGGGGACACCAAGATCCCCAAAAAAGGGTGATCCTGAAAGTTACAGTCTAAAAAGAAAGCCAACTTTTGAGAATTAGTAGACATAGCCTACATGTTGGGAGGCATGCATAGTAGAGTTTAGGACAAAATGCAACTCCTTTTACCAGATGGCATCTTTTTTTGCCCAGGAGCATTTCAAGTGTGCCATCCACTCAAGTTGTAAAGTATTTTTGCCTACGAGATTTTTAAGACATCAAATGAAATGCTGGAAGTAGCCAAGTTGAGTTGGATTAGATTTTCTTTTATAGTTCTTCTCACTCAGGCATTCTGTGATATACAAATGACTTTTACTAAAAATCTATGAGCACCTGGGTAAATACATTGCAAATCCTGATTACTTACATGTATACTAAAAAACAAACAAGCAAACAAACAAACAAACCTCTGGATGAGATTATGAAAGGAGAAATCAATTTTATTGGCAAAATTCAATCTTCCCTACTGAGCACTGAAAAATCTTGTTAGCAATGCCTTCAAAATTCCACTTTGACTAACATTCTGAAGATTTAAAGGCAGGAATATGATTTTTCTACCTCTTATAGCCCTAAGACAATTTCTTTATTTCTTTTCTCTAAAGTTCAATTTGATTCTGTGTTGGTCAGTCGCTATGTTGTGTCTGACTCTTTTCAAACCATGGACTATAGCACACCAGGCTTCCCTCATCCTTCACTATCTCCCAGAGTTTGCCCAAACTCATGTCCATTGAGTTGATAATTCTGTGTAGAGAATATTATTTCTCTTTCATAAGTGTTTTTCATAAATTAGTTATTAAATGTATAATGTCTATTGAAGTTCCTGGCAATTTGTAAATATTCTTTAAAGGGTATTTTATCACCATGATTATTATTATTCTCAGTTATACTCATTTTATAAACCTATCAATTAATTAGCAAACATGTATTGACATCTAAAAAGGTACTGTTCTGAATACTGGAGATGGCAGGAAAAATTTTGCCTATGTTCTGTGCCTCAGTTAGCTTGTTATTTAACTGGAGTAACATAGTACATAGACATGTGTAAGCTGAGCTGAAGGAAATAGGAAGCAGAATAATAGCACAGAAAGTTAAGTTCAGTCTGTTTCAATCCTATCAGGCAACAAGCATGGAAAGGTCCCTAAAAGCTGGATCTCAGATGAAGCAGATCCTGAGGTCTTGAGCTAACTGGTAGCTGAGGCTGTTTGTTAACGGGCATTTGTATAAGTGGGTGGAGAGAGTGGGGGACACATATAACACCACTTTCTGTGGTTTTCCATGCTCATTAACTTGGTAGACACCCTACTTTATAAGTTACATGATTTCCCAAATGGAGAGGACGTTTCATAGCAGTAGCTCCCAGATAAATGTGCATCTTTGTGCAATTTCAACACAGTTGGAGAGACCCAAGCTTATGGAAGGCTGGATGACAGTGTCCATGTGGCTAATAAAAAAGGTGTTTGAAGAGATCTGCAGAAAGCTTTCCCAGAGCAGAACCCGAGCTGGAAATGAGAGAGAACCTGGAGGAGGCTTGAGTACACAGTCACAAAAAATACCATGGCAGCAACCTAAATGACTTCCTCCTGTGGAATGGACCTAGCCTGCAAATTCAGCTCTTTCTTTGGTATGGGGTCATATTTCAGCTGCCAGAGGGCTTCAAACTATTATTAGTGGAAAAGCCTTCGAAGCCTACACCATGTTATCTGGTCAGTGACAAGCAAGTGATGTGAATCTGAAGAGGAGCATGGTTTCTATCTTGACCAAATCTATCTCATGACCTGGAAAGCTGGAGGCTATATCCTGGTGTGTGTGTGTGTGTGTGTGTGTGTGTGTGTATGTGTGTGTGTGTGTGTGTCTGTATGTGCGCGCAGAGTCGGGGGAGTTATATAAATACATATTTTTCCCAGAGCTTTGTCAGTACCAAAAAGAGAGAAGAGGGATGTTCTTGCTGGGATGGAAAGAGGTGGGGAAAGTGGGAACACAAAGGAAGAGGAAGAGAGCAGGGGGAAAGAACCATGTGTTTATTCCAAAAACAATTTACTCAGCCAGTCATTTTTGGTACTCTTGCTATTACTGGGGCAGAGAAGAAAATATGCTCAGAGAGTGTTCTTTTTATTTCTTTCCCTCAGCCAAACCTCCTGCTGACAGGCTCTGCCCAGGAGCCATTTTTTTCCAGCAAGGGTCTGCGAGAGTTTCGGTGGGTGAACAAGGGCCTGAGTGCCTATGTAGTGAGATGGACAGAGGGTCCTCCACCTTCCAGAAGTCGCTATTCCCCTCTGCACCTGCTGAGGTTATCAGATAACAAGGGTGGGGCACTCCCCCGCCATCAGACTGTGATGCAGTTTCCACGGAGGCAGTCTTGCCTCAGGGGGACTGGGGCTCCATAGCCACCATCTCGCAGAGGTTTGTGGAGTATCATTACTGTTTGTGTTTTCTCACAGGGGCCCTGCCCTCTGAGGATTCCAAAGGCTGTAAAAACATATTTAAAATAAGCATTCTACTATGGCTCATAAATATAAGCCTGTGTTTTGTAGCATGTGATAGGGGAATATTGGTGTGTTTATTGTTTGTTTTATTTTGCCTTTTATTTGTTTTAGAAAAACTGATGTGGAATCAGAATATGAGGGTCCAGTCTAAGGCACCAGGCCTCTGGATCAGCTTCTTTAGACCATCTGCCATTAGCTGAGCCACGATCTACTTTAATGACCAAATCTTCTATCCCTGGCTTGTGTAGTATCTTCTCAAAGACCCCACTCCCCAAGCTACAAAGAAATACACCATGTCCTCCATCCTGCTTATCTCTTAGGCAAAAGGTTGTCTCTCTCATTGGTTTTTGATGATCTAGAAACTATGTCTTTATTGCACTTGCTTATGGATGGGATTTTTTCTTTTTTAAAAAAAGAGCTTGTATCTTATTTATCAGTCATTCTGGAAGATACAGTGAGGAATGGAGGAAGTGTAAATATCATGTGAGCAAAGATAAAGGGTTTATGTGTGAAGTATTTATTTGTTAATGTCAATTTTGAAAGCCATTAACAAATTCTGATTGACATTAAAATTTAAGAGTAATGTTCTTTGACTACTCCAAAGCCTTTGACTGTGTGGATCACAACAAACTGTGGAAAATTCTTAAAGAGACGGGAATACCAGACCACCTTATCTGCCTCCTGAAAATATGTATGCAGGTCAAGAAGCAATAGTTAGAACCAGACATGAACAACAGACTGGTTCCAAACTGGGAAAGGAGTACCTCAAAGCTGTATACTGTCACCCTCCTTATTTAACTTATATGGAGAGTACATCATGTGAAATGCCAGGCTGGATGAAGCACAAGCTGGAGTCAAGATTGCCGGGACAAATATCAATAACCTCAGATACGCAGATGACACCACCCTTATGGCAGAAAGGGAAGAAGAATTAAAGAGCCTCTTGATGAAAGTGAAAGAGGAGAGTGAAAAAGCTGACTTAAAACTCAACATTCAAAAAACTAAGATCATGGCATCTAGTCCCAGCACTCCATGGCAATAGATGAGGAAACAATGGAAACAGTGACAGATTTTATTTTTTTAGGCTCCAAAATCACTGCAGATGGTGAATGCAGCCATGAAATTAAAAAAAAAACACTTGTTCCTTGGAAGAAAAACTGTGAGCAACCTAGACAGCATATTCAAAAGCAGAGACATTACTTTGCCAACAAAGGTCCATCTAGTCAAAGCTACAGTTTTTCCCATAGTCATGTTTGGAAGTTAGAGTTGGACCATAAAGAAAGCTGAGCACCAAAGAATTATGGTTTTTAACTGTGATGTTGGAGAATATGCTTGAAAGTCCCTTGGACTGCAAGGAGATCCAACCAGTCCATCCTGAAGGAAATCAGTCCTGAATATTCATTGGAAGGACTGATGCTGAAGCTCCACCTTATGGGAAAACTGACTCACTGGGCAAGACCCTGATGCTGGGAAAGATTGAAGGCAGGAGGAGAAGTGGATAACAGAGGATAAGATGGTTGGATGGCATCACTGACTCGATGGATATGAGTTTGAGCAAGCTCCAGGAGTTAGTGATGGACAGGGAAGCCTGGTGACCCCTGTCCATGGGGTCACAAAGAGCTGGACACGGCTGAGTGTCCAACTCATGCTTCATAGAATTTCCACAGGAAGTGGTGAGTGGAGGTTGTTACCCCATGGATTGTAGCCCTCCAGGCTCCTCCATTAATGGAATTTTTCAGGCAAGAATATTAGAGTGGGTTGACATTTCCTACTCCAGGAGATCTTTCCAACCCAGGGATTAAAAATGCAATTCCTGAGTTGGCAGGCAGATTCTTTACCACCAAGCCACCTGGGAAACCCCTATATATAGCTTACACTTACTGTTTTATAATAAGAAAAAGATCAAGAGGATAAAAAGATAAGTCATAGACAGGGAGAAAATGTTTGCAAAAGACAAATCTGATGTTCCGTGCTTAGTCACGTCCAACTCTGTGACCCCATGGACTGTAGCCTGCTAGGCTCCTCTGTCCATAGGGATTCTTTAGGCAAGAATACTGGATTGGTTTGCCATGCCCTCCTCCAGTCACATCTGATAAAAGACCATTATTCAAAATATACAAAAACTTCTTAAAACTCAATGCCTCAACCATAAGAACACAAATAATCCAATATGTAGACTAAAGACCTTAAAAGACATTTCACCAAAGAAGTTATACAGATGGCAAATAAGTCTATGAAAATGTGCCCCATATTATATGTCATCGCTGCTGCTGCTAAGTCGCTTCAGTCGTGTCTGACTCTGTGCGACCCCATAGACAGCCGCCCACCGGGCTCCCCCAGTCCCTGGGATTCTCCAGGCAAGAACACTGGAGTGGATTGCCATTTCCTAGGGAAGGACAAATTAAAAGGAAATACCATTACACGTCTATTAGAATGATAAAATCCAAGGGGCTGACCAGGACGTGGAGCAACAGTAACTCTCAATCAATGCTGGTGAGACTGCAAAAGGGTTCAGTAACTTTGGAAGATAGCTTGAGGGTTTCTTACAAAATTAAATATACTCTTTCATAGGATACAGAAATTTACTTTCCTGGTATTGACCAAAGAAGTTGAAAACATGTCCAGGCAGAGACCTGCACGTAGATGTTTATAGCAGCTTTATTCATAATTGTCGAAACTTGGAAGGAACCAAGATGCTCTTAAGTAGGAGAATGGATAGTGAAACAATGGTGTATCAAGTCAATGGAATGTTATTCACTAAAAGGAAATGATTAAGCCATAAAAAGATAAGAGATGAAACTTAGTTTAGTCGCTCAGTTGTGTCCAACTCTTTACAACCCCATGGACTGCAGTACACCAGGCTTCCCTGTCCATCACTAACTGCCAGAGCTTGCTCAAACTTGTGTCCATCAAGTCAATGATGCCATCCAACCACCTCATCCTCTGCCATCCTCTTTTCCTCCCACCTTCAATCCTTCCCAGCATCAGGGTCTTTTCCAATGAGTCAGTTCTTCACATCAGGTGGCCAAAGTACTGGAGCTTCTTCCATACTACTAAATAAAAGAAGACAATCAGAAAAGGCTACATATTGTATAATTCCAGCTATAAGATGTTCTGGAAAAAGCAAAACTATGGAGACAACAGAAAAATCTGGGTGTGTTGGGGGCTGAATAGGCAGAGTATAGAAAATTTTTACAACAGTTAAAATATTGTGTGTGATATTATAATGGTGGATACATGCCATAGTATATTCTAAACCCATAGAATGTACAACACCAAGATTAAAAATCCCTAATATGAACTATAGACTCTGGGTGATAATGATATCAGGGTAGCTTTATCAGTTGTAACAAGTGTACCACTTTGGTGGGGGATGTTGATAATGGAGACACTCTAAATGTGTGAGGATATGAGCTAAAAGGGTAATCTCTCTACCTTGTTCTTAGTTTTGTTGAGAAAAAGCTGATCTAAAAATAAGCTATTAAAAAAATTTAGTTACTAAAAGCATAAAATAACATTTAAATATTTAGAAACTACTCTTTTCTTTTTTATTGGCATATAATTGCTTTACAATGTTGTGTTAGTTTCTGCTGTAGAATTAAATGAATCAGCTATATCTATGCATATATCCCCTCCCTCTTGGATCTTGCCCCACCCCCTCATCCCACCAGTCTAGCTCATCACAGAACACCAAGATGAGTCAAAAGTACATTTAAAAAATTTTTTGTTTTTTAAATAAGTTTATTTATTTATTTTTAGCTGTGCTGGGTCTTCATTGCTGTACAGATGCTTTCTCTAGTGGCAGTTCAGTTCAGTTCAGTTCAGTTCAGTCGCTCAGTCATATCCAACTCTTTGCGACCCCATGAACCGCAGCACGCCAGGCCTCCCTGTCCATCACCAACTCCTGGAGTTCACTCAGACCCACGTCCATCTAGTCGGTGATGCCATCCAGCCATCTCATCCTCTGTCGTCCCCTTCTCCTCCTGCCCCCAATCCCTCCCAGCGTCAGAGTCTGTAAGTGGGGCCTACTCTCCAGTTGCTGTGCACAGGCTTCTCATTGCAGTGGCTTCTCTTGTTGCAGAGCACAGGCTCTAGGGCACGTAGTCTCAGTAGCTGCAGGTCCCAGGCTCTAGAGCACAGGCTCAATAGTTGTGGCGCAAGGGCTCAGTTGCTCCATGGCACGGGGAATCCTCCTGGACCAGGGATCAAACCCATGTCTCCTGCACTAGGGGGAGAATTCTTTACCACAGAGCCACCAGGGAAGCCCTGAAAATACATGAAAAAAAAAAAAAAACTACTAATATTTTATAAAATAATAACAGTAGCTCTAAGAGGTTATTAGCAGTGGCTGACACATAGTACATACTGAATAACATGCATTGAATGAATGTGTGTGATCATGTATGAATGTTTGCTCACTCCTGCATACACACCACTCAATAACTCAAAATGCTTTTAGTCTATGACTTGAGGAACACTGTAATTTAATCCAAGTTGGCGCTTTCTGACATAGTTCTGCTGTACTAGATGAAGCAATTTCACCGCAGGAGGCTTTCCTAGAAGTTTTGTTTTTTAATGATCATCTCTGTGTTTTGTTTTGTGTTTTAGCTGGCCGGTAGTTTTGTAATCAGACTTTGTTTTATAGATTTTGCTTTTAAAAATCCACTGAGTATTTCTGTATCCCTTGGAAACTGATGGCAGAACTGGCAAAATGTCAAGAATGATTCACAAAAATGCCAATACAGGATATTCCTCAACAGAAGGAATGCGTCTTCGGAAGATTCTCTGTCTGGGTTAATTAGTGTTCTTTCTCAAACTCTCACAGAAATATCTTAGAACTGCTTTTATTAGTGGGTTTATCCATAGAAGAGAAGTCCTGACTGAACTGTTAGTCTGGCCTTAATACAGTGATATCTGTTCTGACAATCCCTGTCTTTCTGATTGGAAAAGGATTGCAAGGAGACTCATTATTAGTGATTGTTATGAGAAATTGGCTCCTCAGCATGAAGTTTAATCTTTGAAGTGATTTCTTTTTTTTCCAGTCCTAGAATACAGATGGCACTGAACGGAATGCCCCGTATTAGATAGAGTCAGATGGAGCATCAGTCCAGAATTACACACTGTGGAAGTGCTGGTTATTGGTCTTTCCCTCTCTGCCCTGCTCCCCAAAAACCTCCCCATGTGAATGGATCCTTTTAATCAGGATAAGCTCTCTCCCCTGTCAAAACACATCAAGAGGCACACTGAAGGTTGAGTGAGGCTGACAGATACTGAAACTTCACTCCCAAATAAATGCCCTTTTATGGCTGCCGACCTCCTTTTCCCTGTGTCTGTTTCCATTTTGGATTTTTTGATGCGGGTGGTTGGTGAGATAGGATCAGGAGGATATCGTCTCTTGAGGAGGTGTGCTTTTTCTGAAGCTGTATATTTTCTGTATGTTGTTTACATTTCATTGAGATGGAGCAGGCAAAAATAGCTCCTCCATATTTTTTCCTTCTGTTCCACTCTCATTGCCCTGAGAGGTACAAGTCATACTTACACTTCTTCTAGAATAACTGAGGGCTAGAGTGGTGAAGTGGCTTTCAAATCTCAAAGCAGAAAAGTCAGAACCATTGTCCTGACTTTAGACAGGATAAATCAGAAAGTTAAGCACTGACGTTAACTTTCTCTGTGTACCACTTGTGATAGAAACTCACAGTTTCTGCCTTGATAATAGAAAATAGTTAATTTACACTTGAGTCATTAGGCTTAAATTTTGCCCCATCTCCAGGGAAGCATCAGAGAACTGGAGAACTTATAGGGAGAGCAAGGCAAGATCAAGCTGCTGAGTCAGAGAAAGATTGGCGATAAAGACATGAGGGACTCTGTACAGGATTAAGTTTTTATCATTATGTTTGGATAGTGAAGAATCAAATAATTAATGTGATTAATAATTTGAACATGTATTGAGGATGTATTACTATATTAATATTCCAGGAACAATATTATATGCTTAGGAGAAGGTGATGGCACCCCACTCCAGTGCTCTTGCTGGGAGAATCCCAGGGACGGGGGAGCCTGGTGGGCTGCCGTCTCTGGGGTCGCACAGAGTCAGACACGACTGAAGCGACTTAGCAGCAGCAGTAGCATACAAGAATGATACATAGTCTCTTTGGAAGAAACATAAACAAATATGGAAAAGCCACATGTATGTTTTCTGGTTCAAGATGACAATTTCAGCTCTGTACATTTAATTCCCTTCTCTCCCAAATTCACATTTATAAGAATATATACATATATATATGCATATACACAAACATTGGATAATTTTACAACAGTATAGGTGAAAAAAGAAATAGTATGTATAAAATACCATGTTCACAGTACCAGATTGAAGGCTGGATTGATAAACCCAAGATTCAATCATTGTGAAGCCATATTACAAAAGGTAATAACTAAGACAAAGGGAAAATTTTGGAACAATAAAAAATGTCTATCACACACAGCCAACTACATGTTATATAGAATCTGTTTTATTCCTAAAATAGTTCATAAGTTCCACCTCAATCATTACCCGTCTCTTCCTGTCTCCATTATTCTTACTCTTTTGAGGTCTTACCCACCTCAGCCTTGGTGGGCTTCACCACAGGACTTGTGGCCAATGGAATGTATTCCATGGTGACAGTATACCAGTTTCAAGTTTGGGCCTGAGGAAGGATCTTCTGGTTCACCTCACCATCTTATGGTCCTGCGATTCACCTTGGGAAGCAATTACCTCAGGTATCAGCTATCCCAGAAACAGAAGTCTAGAACAATCTGTGGGACAAACTGAGAGAGTAGTATCAACATATATACTCTACTATGTGTAAAATAGATTACTAGTTGGAAGCTGCTGTATAACACAGAGAGCCCATCCTGACACTCTGTGATGACCTAGAGCAGTAAGGAGGGGAGGGAGGCTGAAGTGTGTATACACACATATACACATAGCTGATTCACGTTATTGTATGCCAGAAACCAACACAACATTGTAAAGTAATTATCCTCCAGTGGGGTTGCAAAGAATCAGACATGACTGAGCACACACACACACTCACACACAAATTTATAAAAAACAATCCGAAGCTGACTTGCAGCCAAGTCCATCCTATCCCCAGAAAACCATAGCTTACTCATAAAAGTGAGCAAAATAAGTGCTTGCCATTTTAGCCTACTAAGATTTTGAGGTTGAATGTCACACAAGATTATCGTGGCAATATTTACTGATATGACACGGGTTGTCCCCTACTATCTTTGTCATGGGACACACATGCCATTTAAAGCATGTGAGAAAAGAGAAATTGTTAATGAGCAAAGTCCTGTCCATTAGGAGTTTTCCTTGGTGGCTCATACAGTAAAGAATCTGCCTCAGTGTGGGATATCCAGGTTTGATCTCTGGGTCAGGAAGACCTCCTGGGGAAGGAAATGGCAACCCACTCCAGTATTCTTGGCTGGGAAATCCCATGGACAGAGGAGCCTGGCAGGCTATAGTACCTGGGGTCTCAAGAGTCAGACATGACTTAGAGACTAAACTACCACCACCACATGTCCATTAGGGAGAAGGAGGAGTGAGTCCAGCTAACTTCATTGTGTCAAAACCAACTTGAGGGGGGTGGAAATCCAGCTTTTTTGCTAGTAGCAGCAAGGTTTACTGTAGACCGCCCTCTTTAATTGTTGAAATTCCAGGCAGAGACATCCATCAGGGCAGGTAGCAGAGACCAGAGAAGGACTGGGGGCAAATTTTAATTTTTGGAAATGGAGTTGGTGTGTACTGTGGACAGAGATACATAGAGCCTACTCTGGACATACACCTGGTTAGAAGGTGGCCTTGGTGCCATCTCACAACGTGTGCATTTGCACCACCTAGTAAATAAGGATTGGATCTCTACCAAGGCAGAGCTCCTTCAACAGGCATACATGGCAAACAGACACAGGAAAACAATCTTCCGTCAGAAGAGAAAAAGTTTCTTGCTGAACAAAATGCCTATAGTAATAACTCCCTTCCCGCTTGTCATGTCTTGTGTCTTTCTCTGGCAAAATAAAACTGCAGAAAAGAGCATAGGTCAGCCAGGTGATTGTCAGGGTATTTCTGAGAAAATTTCCCTATTTCATTTGGTGTTTTTTGTGTGGTGGCCAAAGCACTCTGGAGTAGAAGTCCAAGGCTGGTGACCTCAGACTCAGTGCTTTCCGTGATGCCCATCTTGAAGTCATTCACATAGTAAGATTCGGGCTCCCCCCTATTTTCTTGGCTGGGCAGCATGTGGGACCCTAGTAAGAATCGAATCTGCACCCCTTGCATTAAAAAAGTGGAGTCTTAACCACTGGACCACCAGGGAATTCCTGTGATTAGGCCTCCCTTGATTACTGTTCAGGTCCTTCCCCATCCCTCTAGGTCCTACCCCTGTGTTTCAAAGGATTGGAGAGTTTGCCTTCCATGTATTGAATCTAAGCCTAGTATGTGATTTTTCTATCTAGCAATTTAAGCCTATATCATATCTTGGAAAAATGTTCTCAACAATATTGAGGATGTGAATGGCATCCTTCCCTGTTTGGTCACACTGATACAGTTTTCTAAAATACACATATTTTTATATAACATTGTAAATATAAATGAAAATTTAGCAATGATGTAGTCAAATATATGGGCTCTGTTTACCATCTTAAATGGAAACTTGGAAGCATTTCCAGAATCTAATGAACAGAATTGACAATGGATTATATATGGGACATATTTGGAGGCTTAGTTTTGTATGGAAGCCTGAAAGATGGAATTGTATTAAGGAAGGCACATATAGGTAGAATTGAATCCTATTCTTTTTGACCCTAATGTTTGAGGACTGAACTATGAGAAAGACTACTTCAAAAAATTTAGCAGGAATTTTCTAGGTGATAGAAGAAATATCAAGATATTGCACAGCCCTAGAAACAGATGAAAGAGATGGTTCTGAAAATCAGTAGACAACACAAAATGACACATGCCGTTGGAAAATGGATGGGATAAAGATTAAACTGGCCATCAAATTGAAAGGTTGAGTAGTCCTGGTGATCTTAGGGAGATTAGTATTAGGAAAGGGCCTGGGCCAGATTGCAGATGGTGAAGGCTGGAAAATTTAATTGCTCTTCCAGGAATTACCTGGCCACCTCTCTTTACTGCATTTTGATTATTAGTTTACTTTGTTGTCTTCCCCAAAGGGCAATAGATCTTAAGGGCAGGCATTATGTCTTTAATTTTTGTTTCGCCACCGTCTTGCATTGAGCCTGGCACATTGGAAGCTTTCGAGAACTGTTCCTAAATGAATGAATCTCCAGCTTGAGTGGTTGGTAAACGCCATGTTGACAGGCGTTCATATCACCTTTAGCAAAGCAGCAAAGAAAGCATGATCCCCCTGGAGAGAGTTCTCTAAAAGCCTTAGCAAAGCTTTTCTGTGCAACTTGGAATAGATGCATTGCTGAAACTATAGTCTGCAGAAACTGCAAGGGTAATTTTAGGTCATCACGATGTCATTTCCCTAAATGGAATAACTAGTCTCTTGCTGGTTGGAAATCAAGTGTATTTTTGTCAGAGAGCTTTTGGCGCAGATACTGGTGATGGCCTTGCTGGTTTGAATTGAAGCTTTTAGCCCTCATTCTATAAGCACTGGGTTTGGATCCACATTTAAAATGGAAAATGCTATTTAAAAATATCTGATAGCCCATTAAAGTTCATCGTTCTGTCATCTTACCATCTCCTCTAGAAAGCAAGTGCGGGGCTGCTCTCCTCTCAGCTGGAAGCAGCTTTTACACTGACACTGCACACAAAAGCTGATTGTCTCTTCTCGAAGGGGTAAGATCTTCCCGTCTCTGAATAGGTCACTTTTTAGAAAGCATTGTTCCAATCCAGCTAAGTTCAGTTTGATCATTTTCTCCCGTTCAGTCTGCTAAAAACACTTCCATTTTGCAACTTTAAATTCCATTCTGATTTTTTTCATACTTCATCTCTCATCAAGTTTTTTTTTCTCTTCTCTTTTTCTAAAAATACTAGTGTAGTCAAATCTTCTTAGTGTGTATGTGTATGTATATATTTGTACAAGTATTTTAATACATCTATATGTTTTATCATTAAAGAATTTAAAACAAGTGGATGGATTCATTTCTCTGTAAATAGTGGGAATTCTGGCCAAGTGTCCATGGCACCCTAAAGATAAACAGATCAGTCTTCACATCCTCATCTTTTTTTTTTTTTTTTTGGAATGAACAGAACAGATGATAATATATCTAACTAAGGCTTCTCCTAAGTCTAGCTGATTTGCTAAAATCCTTTTTGTTTCAGTCTGACATGAGGGTCCAAACTGATACTGTAGGTAATAACCTCAGTGACAGAAGAATACTTAAAGTGGAAAAGTCCTGGATCAAAACAAAAGTTTCTTCTCCTTCCTCACTCTCAAACCTTACAACTTTACTACATCCAAGATGTTTTAGGATCTGTTCCGTCACATAGACTCAAAGTTACCACTGACAAAACTCTTCACCTCTTCCTCCGTAATGTTTCCCTGACCTTTATATCCACAGGGATCCCTCCTTACAATGAAGTCACTCAGCTGTTATTTAGCCATGCCTCTGTGTTCTTCCTGCACTACTTTGATGCTTTATGTTTTTGTTTTTAATAGTGTATGGCTGTGTTCTTATCTTTTTAGGTTTTGTGGTACTAATTTTTTAAGGTCTGTTTCTCCTTCAGTCTTAGAGAACATCTACACACAGTAGGTGTTCCATCAGCATGTTTGTAGGTTTTCTGACTAGATCACCTTGTAAGACTCTAATTTTATATTTCAGATTGCAGTTTTCAATTTTGCTTAACCTTTAATTAAATGTCTCTTCTCCTACACAACTAGTTTGGGCTGATCCCTTAGGACCTTACTCAAGAACAAATTTGTTTTATTTCAAGATTGCAGATGATATTTGGTTGTAACTTTGATCCTGATTAAGATAACATGTAACTGCTTATCTGAGGGTTTCAAAATTGTCATGAATATTTCTGGAGTGAATAATGACGTCACAAAATAGTTCATGCAGAAGATTTCATTTTGTTTTGCAAAATAATCATTTATAATAAGCATGCCAAGTATTACCCCATATTAGAGAAAGGTGTCAAGTCTAAACTTGCTGAATTGTCACAAAGCCAGCAACTAGCAACCTAGAACTAGAAGCACATTTTTCTGATTCAAGACTAGTGGGGTTTTGTTTGTTTATTTTTTGCTTACTTCCCTTCTACCAGACTGTTCTCCTGGATATTTAAAGTTTGATGTGTTCGTTTTTGTTTCCCTAGAATTCAGGAAATTTATTTTGTTTTAATTGACTTTTGAACTCTAATGTGGTAACACTGTCTTCTGCAGCTGTATGAAAGGTTTTCCCAGAGTGTATGGTTCTTTAGCAAATTTGTAGCATGGTATTTTAAACAGAGTCCTTCAAATGAAATTCAGAAAGGTTGGCATGTTAGGGCTGACCTTTACACAGAGTGAATCCAATGTGGCATTTTCGATGCTTTATGATGAGGCTTCTCCATGATTGCTTCCTCTCCCCACCCTCTTTGCCTTAATTATTCCTGATCTCTTATACTAAAGCTTTGCTTAAGTGAACTCCATTGTATCTATCAGCGGCCTCCCAGAAGAACAGGTCAAAAGCAATTACCATTACAAAGTGATTGGCTTTTTCTTAGTAGAACCAAGACTTACAGGAAGAGTACTTTTACTGCCTTTCTCTGACTGAATCAGTGCAGAAAGGGTCCCCTGCAGAGATCAGCATATCATCTCAAACAAAGCAATCCCCATAAGTATAATGTCATTATCATCAGCTGAGCTCTGTAGTTCTCCTGGTGAAAGGAAGATACCAAGCAGCACAAACAGGGTGATTTTATCTCTGGCCTGGGTTGAATTGCGTTCCCCCAAATTTATATCTAACCAGAATCTCACAGTGTGGCCTGATTTGGACATAGGGTCTTTGCGAATGCAAATGGTTAATATGGGATCATATGGTACTAGTGCTATGCTGAGTTGCTCAGTCATGTCCGACTTGTTGCGACCCCATGGACTGTAACCCGCCAGGCTCCTCTGTCCATGGGGATTCTCCAGGCAAGAATACTGGAATGGGTTGCCATGCCTTCCCCAGGGGATCTTCACAACCCACAGATTGAGCCCAGGTCTTCGGCATTTCAGGTGGATTTTTTGCTGTCTGAGCCACCAGACACTAGAGTGGACCCTAGATCCAATATGCCTGGTGTCCTTATAAGAAAAAGAGGAGACACACTGGGATATTAACATAGAAGGAAAATGACCACACAAGGATGGAGGCAGACATTAGAGGAATACAGCTACAAGACAGAATGCCAAAGACTGCAGGCAGTAGCTGAGGCTAAGAGACAGGCATGGAGAAGATCATCCATTTGAGCCTTTAGAGAGCCTATGACTCTCCTGACACCTTGGTCTTGGACTTCTAGTCTCCAGAGCTGTGAGAGAATATAACTCTGTTATTTTAAACTACCTAATTTGCGATCATTTGTTATAGTTCTCCCAGGAAACTAATGTAATTTTTCAGCCTTGAAAGACTTGTACTTTCCTTGAGGTGGGAGCACATGTATAAAAGGGCGAGGCAAGGGCTGCCTTGGTAGGTTAGTCATGGCTCTGCCACTTTTGGGAAGGGAGTCCAGTGAATTGTGTGGTCAGTGTAGCGACCAGTAGAAGGTATGACTTGAGATGGACTTTGAAAGCTAAATGGAACTTAGAAATATATAAAGAATGGAGGGGAGACATATTCTAGTGAGATGACTCATGTGCTTCATACTGAAATGAGGGGAGTAGGTGGAGACTGTGGAGAGTCCTAGACTAAGAATAGCTGCAGGCATTTGGATTGTTCCATTTCCATGGCAAGGGGGCATTGAAGGTTTCTGAACCCTGAGGGACAGCATTCATCATCCTTTCACTGATTATTGATAAGGTCAATTTTCCTTCCCTTTCTAATATATTACAGACTGTGGGGAAGTCTATATTGCTTAGAAGAAAGAAAAAGAAGCTCTGAGTTTGATTTTGCCCAACACCTTGTTTTGAATGAATCACTGTCAGTTCATGTTAGCCTGCTTTAATTTGACATGATCAATGAGAGACTAGTGTCCTGTGAAACTGTTTCTCTGAGCCTGGCGTGCCATGAGATGGCCTTTGAAAGACTGATTATTTTGGCTTTTTTTACTGGAATGACTGAGTTGTGCTGTACCCTATCTTGGTTCAGAATCAGGATGCATTCTGTGCACTTGAACTCTGTGTAGGCTTAAATCCCTTCTTCCAGAAAGGGAGCCAACATAGGTAAGCCTTTCTCTTATACTTAAGGATACTATGGCAAGCGTTTTTCTCCAACCCTGATATAAAAGTGCCTCCTTGGGAAATAATAGAGCAAATTCCAATTCCAGTGAAATTTGAATAAGAAAATCTTTACTCATCAACTGTGACCACTCTGACAGCACTCACTTTAGGAATACCTGTTCAGTTCAGTTCAGTCACTCAATCATGTCCGACTCTTTGCAACCACATGAATTGCAGCACGCCACGCCTCCCTGTCCATCACCAACTCCTGTAGTTCACTCAGACTCATGTCCATTGAGTCGGTGATGCCATCCAGCCATCTTATCCTCTGTCGTCCCCTTCTCCTCCTGCCCCCAATCCCTCCCAGCATCTGAGTCTTTTCCGATGAGTCAACTCTTCGCATGAGGTGGCCAAAGTACTGGAGTTTCAGCTTCAGCATCATTCCTTCCAAAGAACACCCAGGACTGATCTCCTTTAGAATGGACTGGTTGGATCTCCTTGCAGTCCAAGGGACTCTCAAGAGTCTTCTCCAACACCACACTTCAAAAGCATCAATTCTTCCATGCTCAGCTTTCTTCACACTCCAACTCTCACATCCATACATAAGTACTGGAAAGACCATAGCCTATAGATTTGGTTTGAAAAAGAAATGAGATTCCATGATAGTATTTGTTTTCATACTTTGATTTTGATCAAAGTGAATTAACATATTTCCATTGATAATGCAATATTTTAAATGTTCAGGAGCTTCTTTCTCTTTCAAAAATGTATTTTATATCCAGTAATTACATCATAATATTGAAAGGTGCAGAAATGAGTAGATAAGTAATATTCACAATATCTGCCATGTAGTGGGGATTAAATAACTATATAGAGAATGAATGAATCAGAAGTAAAGTAACAAAGATCTAATTTTCACACTATTTCTGGTCAAAAATATTTTCTAAATGCATTTTAAAGTATTTATTTTCATAAGATAACAGTATATTCAAAATAAGAATATGATAGGAGTTTTACTAAATAAGATAGTGTACTCAATTTTCACGTGAGCTTAAATTCAAATTCAATGAAAATGAAGAAGACCTAACTCCTTCTCTTAATTAGTTCAAAATCTGGTGGGTAGACCAGGTCAAATTAACTAAAAGTTAGAGAGAAGCCAATGGCACCCCACTTCAGTACTCTTGCCTGGAAAATCCCATGGATGGAGGAGCCTGGTAGGCTCCAGTCCATGGGGTCGTAAAGAGTCAGACACGACTGAGTGACTTAACTTTCTGTTTTCACTTTCATGTATTGGAGAAGAAAATGGCAACTCACTCCAGTGTTCTTGCCTGGAGAATCCCAAGGATGGGGGAGCCTGGTGGGCTGCCGTCTATGGGGTCGCACAGAGTTGGACATGACTGAAGCAACTTAGCAGCTTAGTATGTAAAGTGACTTTTACTATCCTATCTGAGAAACAATCTGGAGCCAAGACAAACAAACACCATTTCTTCACACAGAGTATTTACTATAGAAGAATAAATAGAAGATCAATGACAATTAGCTGAATTATACTCCATCATAGCAGGAGGATAGGAGGGCAGGTGGACTCAGAGAAAGGAGTCCCTGACTCTGGATCACACTCAAAGCCTCTGGTGAAAGTTGCTGAACAAGGATCCAGTTGTCCAACTAGTGTTCAACGTGAAAGAAAGCCCTAGCTCAGTCACTACCCTAGGGCCCCCAAATCAACACTGTAATGATGCTGAGTTCTAGGGTATTGGTCTAGGGATCATTATTTGCTGACAGAAGTGAAATTAATGCCATGTGGCTTCTGGGATAACAGCTATGTGAAGAGAAGACCAACTGAGGCACAGATACTCATGATCCTAGGATACATTTAAGACCTTGAGATACTCTTGAATCTGCCTCCAATACCATTTGTACTTTGCAAACCTTTTACTGCTTCCAGATTTCACCTGTTACCACCCCCAGTGTAAGTTTCCAGAAAGAGCCTGACATCCTCTTTGCTGGTGAAAGTTAGTAAACAAGATGGCAGTGCTTCCATTTTGATATGGAGGAGAAATACGAATTGATTCTCTGGAAAAGAGAAACTCAATAGAGGAGAGGCCTAAGAAAACAGATGGTTTTGACTTAACATTTCACAAAGACAGTTGTTATTATGTGATTGCTTAGGTGGTGCAGTCCTAAGGATAGAAAGACAGTGGTCAGTTGGCTTTAAGCTCACTCTGCCTGAAAAGCATCTTAGCTTGGCAAACCCTCAAGGGCTTCTGGGGTTGTCACTCTGATTTTCACTGCCTAATTTAGATTTTTTTTTTTTCATTCTTGGAAAAAGATGTTTCTGGATCATTTCATCCTGATTGATCTACTCTGGACCCCCTGCTCCCATATTTTAAATGTGATGTTAGTTCCCCTTGTAGTCAATATGCTGTGCACTTCATTGTGGAACCAGAAGAAAGGACCATAATTCTTCACTGAGAGGCATGATGTTTGCTTAAAAAATAAAAAGCATTGTTAGATCCAGTTAAATTATTGATAAGTATGTGACAAGGAGTTAAGTTACAGCGACTTGTTCACCACGTGATTTAGGAAAAGACAAAGTTGAGAGTTTTATAATGTGATCCTTTTGTCTGGAGTGGACAACTGTGCTCTGTGTGTCCACGCACATAGAGGGGGTGCAGTTGTGAATTTGTATGGGCCCCCCTAGGGATTTGGGAATGAGAGCACTGTGCTTTGAAAACAGCACAAAGCAAATATATGAGCAATACCTCAGCAATGCTGTGCTTCGGTCCCCCAGATTTCCACTCAAGCCCTTTCCATTTATCACTGAGACGTTTCCAAGGTAACTTCAATCTCAACCCCACAGGCCTTTGGAAATGTAGAGTCAGTTTCTGGAATTTCTTGGGAGAGCTGAATGGAGTCAGCATTCTACTCTGGTGCTGTCTGCATGGAAGGTTGTCAGAAGCCAGGACTGTACTGAGAAAGAACACTTTAGGTTCCCCTCTGTGGGCTGCGGCTACAGGAGACCAAGAGCCTTGGAGGGAGGACACAGCCTCACTCTGGCTTCACTCTGGGCATGCACCTTCATCATTTGTCTTTGGGACCCACATAGAAATGAATTGCTTCTAGACTAGACTCCCACACAAAGCATCTCCCAAGACATGAAACAGAACACAGCTCCTCAGATGACCCTGTCTGGCTTTTTTTCCAGACTAAGTCATTGAGCTTTAGGCCTCTAATCACAGCTCTAAGTCAATATTTGGGATCAATGTATCTTGCGGTTGTTGTTCAGTTGCCCAGTCATGTCTAACTCTTTGTGACCCCATGGACTGTAGCACGCCAGCCCTCTTTGTCCTTCGCCATCACCCGAAGTTTGCCCAAGTTCATGTCCATTGCATTGGTGATGCCATCCAGCCATCTCATCCTCTGATGCCCCCTTCTCCTTCTGCCCTCTATCTTTCCCAGCATCTGGGACTTTTCCAATGAGTCAGCTGTTTGCATCAGATGATCAGAATACTGGAGTTTCAGCTTCAGCATCGGTCCTTCCAATAAGTACTCAGGGTTGATTTCCCTTATGTTTGACTGGTCTGATC
The DNA here is from genome assembly GCF_023091745.1 of Budorcas taxicolor. NCBI lineage: Eukaryota > Metazoa > Chordata > Mammalia > Artiodactyla > Bovidae > Budorcas > Budorcas taxicolor. Next base: position 135,943,895 of record NC_068920.1, read on the forward strand.
TCCTTGCTGTCCAAAGGACTCTTAGGAGTCTTCTTCAGCACCACAATTCAAAGGCATCAATTCTTCAGCACTCCGCCCTCTTTATGGTCCAGTTCTCACAACTATATGTGACCACTGGGAAGATCATAGCTTTTACTGTACAGACCTGTGTCAGTAAAGTAATGTTTCTGCTTTTCAACACACTGCTTTTCATTGTGCCTAGTACTCATCTAAGCCTCTTACTGCTTCTATAACAAAATATCAAAGACTAGATGTCTTATAAACAAAATAAATGTATTTCTCGGAGTGAAGACTGGTTGGTCAAAGATCAAGGAGCTGGCAACTTGATCAAGTGCAAAATCATGTCTGACGAGGGCTTTCTTTCTGGTTCATGGATATGTGCCCCAACATTGTGCCCCAATATGGTAGAAAGGACAAGGGAGCTCTCTGACCTCTTTTATAAGGTAACTGATGACCTAGTCACCTCCTAAGATGCCATGTCTTTATATCATCACCTTGAAGTTTAGGATTTCAACGCATGAATTTGGGGCAGTGGGGTACAGACATTCAAGGCCGTAGGAGCACTATCTGAAGTTATTAATACATTTTGTGCCTGCTCACTGACTCAATGGACATGCGTTTGAGCAGGCTTCAGGAGTTGGTGTTGGACAGGGAAGCGTGGTGTGCTGCAATCCGTGGGGTTGCAAACAGTTGGACATAACTGAGCAACTGAACTGAATATGACTGCTCAGTCACTCAGTCATGTCCAACTCTTTGCAGCACCATGGGGTGTAGCCCACTAGGCTCCTCCATCCATGGAATTTTCCAGGTAAGAATACTGGAGTGGGTTGCCATCCTACTAAAGGGATTTTCCCGACCCAGAGATCTAGTCCGAATCTCTTGTGTCTTCTGTGTTGGCAGGTAAATTGCCACTGTGCCCCCTGGGCTTCTCAGAATTACTTTATCTTTCCCCAAATATATCTCATATACACAGAGAATAGCTTTTCCTTTCTCATCTCAAAAACTCCTCTGCTTCAGAGTTATATCTATTATGAAGTGCTGAAAGTTAACTTATACCCTTGTTTATATGATATTAGGATATGTGTATGTATGTGTGTGGGTATCATATATACATTGTATTTTTATATTGTAGTTATTGTAGTATCGTAACAGACTGCCCTCAAATTGCTTCCAGTTTTTTAGGCTTTCCCTTGGCATATTAAGGAGATGTTATTTAAAAAATAAAAAAGAAAGAAACCCTTCTTTTCATCATCTGAGAATGCAACCAGCAGAGAAAGAGGAGAAGATTATGAAAGCATCAGAAAAAAAGTCAATGCAGAGAAATTTTTCTGTTGTTCTGTGCTTCAGAATAACCTGACATTACCTTACCCTGAGCATGGAAGAGAGTAATCTCTGGGAACTTTCATTGCTTCAGGCTTTAGGACCATGGCTTTAATGTTTATAGAAGTCTTGATGTGATTTCTGAGGCTTCTGAGATAACTTTCAAAAACACTTCATGCCCCTCATCACTTGTACAGCTGCAAAATATCAACAGGACTTTGCCTTGTATATTTTTCTATCTGTTTATCACTGAAAACAATGGCTATTTAACCTAGGCTCTGAGCTCTATTAAAGAGCCTGACCATGTTTTCCTATCCCATACCCTTCTTTATATTTCCAGTTTCAACAGTGTCCAGGATTCTTTTAAAACAAGTGTGTTTTGTGTGATTGAATGAATAACACAATTCTGGAGATAAATGGTAACTGCAGAAAAGAACAGGATAATAAAACCATATAGGGTTAGAGGAGATGTCAGTCTTAGAATAATGGATACTGTGTTCAAGAATGGAGAATTCAATACATTTTCTTCCTAGGCAAGTTTCTTAGGTTTTAGAATTATTTTAAATACCTGTTTTAGAAGACATTTCTCTACACTAGTATATATTTTATCTGTGTGTGTGTGTGTGTGCACTCATGCATGCACACGTGCAAAACTTTGCTGAGTTAGAACCACCTACAAAGAGTCTAATTTTTAAAATTGCTACACTTTGGTCCTTTTTTATCTATTTTTGCTGTGGGATATTGTTTTTTACATGTGGTGATTATGATAACTCCATATTTGTCATCAAGCTAAGTAATTCTCTTTCTGTTTAACATGCGATCTCATCACTAATAAGAGTGTTAATGAAAACTCAGCAGTCTGTGGAGCTCCAGTGCTCAATCTGAAATTGTTCATCCCTGAAGCTCAGCATGATGGAGAGTCCAGATACCTCTAGGTGTAGTCAATTCACATCTACAATGAATCATCAAATCAATTTTTCTTAGTGGCAATGCTAAGAATTTTATTTGGTTGACAGTGAGTATACATGTACTGCCCGTCATCAATGTCAGGATTTCATCACACCTGAAGCCTTTTTAAATGTTATGTTTGACTTTTTTTTTTTTTTTTAATTTTAGCCTTCACAGAGGAAGGGTGGTTAAGTAAATAAGTTTGTCTGACTTATTTTATTCCAATAGCAGCCATGAGAGGTAGAGATTATTATCTCAATTTTTAAAATTAATTTTTATTGCAGTGCAGTTTTTTCACAATGTTGTCTTTCTGCTATGCAGCAAAGTGAATCAGCCTTACATATACATGTATTCCCTGCCTTTTCCTATCCTCCTTCCCATTCATGTCATCACAGTGTACGAAATAGAGTTCCCTGTGCTAAACAGTATGTTCTCATTAGTTATCTATTTCATGAGCGAGAGATATTTGTACTCAGTCGTGTCCGACTCTTTGCAACCTTATGGACTAGCCTGCCAAGCTCCTCTGTCCATGTATTTATCCAGGCAAGAATACTGCAGTGAGGTGCCATTTCCTTCTCCAAGGGATCTGCTCCACCCAGGGATGGAGCCCAGGTCCTTCGTGTCTCCTGCATTTTTAGGCAGATTCTTTACCACTTAGCATCACCTGGGAAGCCCGTCCATTTTATGCATTGTATCAATAGTGTACATGTGTCAATCCCAATCACCAAATTCCTCCCACCTCACCTCCTTTCCCCCTGATATTCATACATTTATTCTCTACATGAGTCTCTATTTCTGCTTTGTAAATAAGATCATCTGTACCATTTTTTAGATTACCATATTATCTCAATTTTAAAGATTTGAAAACTGAAGAAATTAAATGACATTGCCAAGGTCACAGTGTGAATAAATACGAACATTCTTTGTCTTTCATTTTCTTGTTTTTCTTTTCTCAGTCTTCTTTCTCTCTCTTTCTACCTGATCTCTTTTTGTTTTTACTCACTACCTTTGTCTTTCTCTGATTCACTCTGCCTCTCAACCTTCATCTCTCTCTTCTTAGCTTCTTCTTTTGTGCTTTCTCACTCCATTTTCCTCCTTGTAGTTCTCACTCTTTTCCTTTCTCTTTCTTCCTTCATCTCTTTATTTTCCTGCAATGAAATACCTTTAATGGGAACAAAAATCAGAAGGAACCTCTCTCCTCTCTGCCTCATTCCATGATAAGAAACAAATGGACTTTGGACTTTTCCTAAAAACTTCTATTATACCCTTGTAGACGAGAAGAGACCTCAGGTTTAGGAACACTGTCATATTTTACTGTGACTCATTTGCTGTGAAGACCCATAACCATCACCTTCTTATTGGCATTATATTTCCTAACAAGCTTCATTTCTGGTCATAGGGAGGTGGGGGTTTGGGATGAACAGTGACCCAAATGTAGGAATCTCAGGAAATTTGGATGTAACTTAGTGTCCATGGTTTTCAGATGCCAAACTGCTAGTGTCAGAAGACCTGGCCTTGAGAATTGTTTCACTTGGTCTTCTTTATGAGTCTATGTTCATTTTCTCTAAGGTGGGCATCGTGATATTCCCTGTGCCTACTTCACAGGTAGGTTCTAAGAATCAGCTTAAAGGGTATAAAAGAACTTACAAATGTCCTGGCTCAGAAGTAGGCAATGTTTTCTTAAATGGGGCAGAAAAGATACCAACTATAAGCAAAAAAAAAAAGGTAGCCCACTCCACTCTTCTTGCCTGGGAAACCCCATGGACAGAGGAGCCTGGCGGGCTACAGTTCATGGGGTCACAAAGAGTCAGACACGACTTCAAAAGTAAACAACCACAGCAATTCATACCACAATTATCTGATAAAGACTCCTATCCAGAAAATGTACAGAGCTCCCACAAATCAGTGAAAAAGGCAGGCAGTAGCAAAATATCCAAAAAATACGAGCAGTAACTCCTCAAAGGAGGACATCCAAATGGCCAAAACCCAAATGCAAAGGTATTTAACTTCATTAATCATTAGGCAGTTTACAAAATCAGGTGTCGAAATGATGGATAAATGTACAAAAATGTGATGAGTCAGGGAAATGTGATTTAATCAAAACATGATATTACTACACTTCCATCAAAATTGCAATGATAATAATAAATAGAACCATCAAAACTCATGTTGGTGAGTATGTAGAGCCACTGGGACACTCCTACAGTGTTGGTGATAGTATAAATTTCCACAGGCACTTTAAAAGAACATTTTGGGGACTTCCCTGGTAGTTTGGTGGTTAAGAATCTACCTTAAAATGTAGGGTACATGGATCTGGGCCCTGGTCAAGGAATTGAGATCCTACATGCCTGAGGGCAACTGAGCCACATGCCACGTGCCACAGCAGAGAGCCTGCACACCACAGCTAAGACCCAGCACAGCCAAAAGTAAATGTTAAAAAAAACAAGATCATATTTGATAGAATCTACTACATCTGAACACATCAGACTCTGGCACTAAACAATTCCTCTTCTGGAATTTCCTAATAGAAATTCATGTATATGTATGTGTGTGTGTGTGTGTGTGTGTGTGTGTGTGTGTGTGTGTGTGTGTGTGTATTCATGCAAAAATGTTCACAGTCAAGCTATTCATAACATCATAGGATAAATAATTACTCAAAGGTTCACCAACAGAGGAATAATAAATTGTGGTTTATTTACAAAATGGGTTACTACACAATAATGAGAATTAAAGAACTGCAACTATGTGCAACAGTGTGGTTGATTTTCGTATGTAATGCAGACTAAAAGAAGGAAGACACAGAAGAATAAATTTCACATGATTTCACTCATAAAATTCTAGAACAGGAAAATTAATTGGGGTAATAGAAGATAAGATAATTTTCCACTACCTCCTGGGGTAGAAGGTAGTGACTATGAGGAGCCGTGGGGAGACATGTTATACTACTAATCTTTTTCTTGAGCTGGGTGGCTGGATACAAAGATGTATTTCAATTCTGAAAATTCAACTAGCTGAATAGTTATGATGCATCCACTCTTCTGTATGTACATTACACCTCCATACAAAAGTTAAAAATACCATCCCATAAATTGGCTTGAGATTTAGAAATGATGAAAATTCTTTTCATTTGAAAGAAGTACATTTTATTTACCAGAAACTCTATGCAAGGGCAAGAGAAATTATGACCTGTTTCAAGTCAAGGAATAAGTTCATGCTAGGAAAAATTTATATAGATTTGAACTTAATGAAAAAGAATCAAGAAATTAAAGAAAGTAGAATGTTTATGGGTATGTTCCTGGATTTAGATGTAAACAAAGCTGATTAGAAATTGGAGGAGGAAAAGGTAGCAGACATGAGGTTTTGGTGGAACTCTAAGGAGTTTGTACTGGACACTGTAAGTTATATATGTACATACACAAATACACACAGGGAGATATTGAAAGGGTATGATCAGGTCTGATATGGGAGAAGGAAGTGTAGAAGGCCAGAAGGACTGAATGTGGGACCTGAAGTCCAGCATGGCATGAAAAGGAGAGAAAAGATGGAGTAAGGACAGTTGGTGCAAAGAAAATAGCCCTTGGACATGAAGCTACTGAAGCTTGTAAATATTTTTTTATTGAACCAAACTATCATATGTTATGATAGAAATTAAATTCAACATCTGTTCTGAGGTTTTGCAGAACTGAAACTTCATTACAAGTTTGTATATTGGTCCACATACACCATATATGTGTACAGTGAGTAATATCAGCTATTCTCACATTAATATGTGGAAAAACTGTAATTTTCATTTTTGAAAGCACCGTTTAAAAACCTGGCGGTTTTCTCTTCCTTCTCAGCCAACATGGGGTAGTAGATTGTACTCCATTTATGAAAGAGCAGTACATTAACTTGGAGTGTGGACAGGATTACCATAAATTAAGGCAAAACTACAATGCTGAGCAAAAGAACAGAATGTGTTTGGCAATGGGCTATCCTTGACCTTGTAATCATTTGCTTTAGTTCTAATCTGCCCACTCCAGTAATCTGCCAGTCAAAAGGGTTTGTGAATTAGCAAGGCTTAGCTGTTTATAAAACACATACATAAATATAGGTGAAGATTGTGCTTGTGTACATTTGTGTACTCAGATGTATCTGCATGGGAATGGGCATAGTTGTGGAGATCTTGTGGGGAATGCGGCAGTGTGGATCTGTGGAGCTGCATGTTGAATGGGTATGTATATCAGTGTGCGAAGAGGAGGTGGGGGTTGTCATGCACACAGTTGTTCTGGCAAGTATTTGCTAACAAAGGACTGACACAGCCAGAGATTTGTGCAGTATCCTGTGTGGTCTACTTAATCTTCAGAAATGTAATCATCCCAGGGATCTTAGGGATGTTTCGGGGAAGAGGAGATAATGAGAAGAGGTGACCTACTCAGAGTCATGTGGATAATGGAGATACAGTACAAATTACTCCTGAAAATGTAGAATGAATACATTTTTAAGTCCGCTGAGTGACAGTGGTTCTGAGAGTTGCGATCTGAATCAGAAATCTACATCTGGAAGGTAAGCAGTTCCTATCTGGGGAACTCTCAGTATCAACTTTCTTTATTTGCTTTGATGGTACAATAGTGACCATTGTTCCCCTTGCCAGGGACCAAGGATACTAAAGTCTGAAACAGGGAGAACACAAGGAGACGTTTCCATATGCTTATTTTATAGATCCTGGTATTTATGGAGTATGCACACACCATGTACTCATAGGTATGTATTCCTGGCTGTAGGTAGTGGACTATATTCTATGAGATTAATGCGTGGCCCTCCATTTCATGCTTACTTATGTATTAAATTCTAAGAGGAAATAACTTTTCATATGACAGGGGTTAACAGTTGGGCTTCCTAGGAAACTTGGAGTCTTCTGGAGGAATAAGAAAGCTGATTTTAGAACTCTTCCCAAGAGCAGGACTGAAGACTGGAACAACAAGAGAGTGTGAAGACACTAGGAATAAGGACAGCATAAGAAAGAGAAGCAGGGCTCAGGAGTTGGGTTTCATGAGTTCAGTTTGCTAAGCATTGTCTCTGTGAGTGTGTGCGTGCATGTGTGTGTGTTGGGCATGTATACACATGAACACATATTGAATATTTGAATTATCAGCACATTTTTTGTGTTGTGAAGTATTTAAGTGCCAAGATATAGGTGGTTCTTGGAAGTACTTGCAGAACATATGCTGTGCTATTTCACCATCTGTAGCCTAGGAGTTTGGACCAAATTCTGTTGCTTCGCTTTGGGGCAAGGAAGAAGGAAATGCGCAGATTTCTCTCATTTGTGACTCGTCTTCCCACCGCAGGGTCAGCTCAGTCCTAGGACCCTGACCTTCAGTGAATCCAGTTCACCCCTCTCCCTGGGAGACTTGACCTTTCACAGTTAGAAAATGACTCTTGTCTCACCTGTAAGGGGAAATTTTCACTGCTTCAGACAGCATTATAGAAGCAGCTATACTTAACAATGTCTTTGTCCAAATTCTTCAAAGCCATCATGTCTTCCCCTTTTTCTTTAGGATGTCATGAATACCACGCCTCGGTTTGCTTGCCTTCCTTGTTTTGATGGCATGGATGAGCTAAAACTAATCTGATCACTGACTACTGATACTTTTCAAAGAACATTTCTAACTCTTTATTTAGCTCTGTAAAACTTAATAACCAGACTCTGTCTATCTTTGCTGTCAAATGTTTCACTGCTCTTACATATGTTTTTGCCATTTAGAAGTGTGTGAAGATACACCGCTTTGCCACTCTCTAGGATGCCAAACAAGTTACTTCCTCTGCCTGGAAGGATGGGGGGCAGTAGGCATCCCTCTCTCAACACCCTGCTCCTCCAGGCCCTCCATCCCTGATGCCATGACCATCATAACAGACTTGTTATGATACAGAGAACTCTCCAACTTTCCTGGCTGAGTCATGGAAAGAGGGACCTTCCTTTTGTTCTCTAAAGATAAGGAGACTCTTTCTTTTATGAGAACAACAAGGGGAATGATAGGAAAAAAAAATGACAAAATATAAAATTTATTAAATTATATAAAATAGATTCCTTATTAAAATAATGTGTCCTCAGAGGACCAAGCTATCCAAGTTTTGTCACTACAATCCTGCCTTGGCTGAACCAGAGAATAAATAAATTTTTGGAGACCTTGGCCAATATTCTGCCACTACCTTGGGAGGCTTTTTCCTACACTCCAGGGTACATTGCTGATTCATATTGCTTCATTCTGGGAATTTGAAAAGGGCAATCAGATGTTACACTGCATGATTTTTCATTGCTATGCTCAGATAAAGGGCTGCAACAAGGGCATGGAGGGACATGACCTCCAGCATTCTTCCTCCCTGATCTCTCTCCATAGCATCCTCCCTTGCATCCCAATCTGAAATTTTAGACCTTGCAACTACAACTGGCTTTTTCCTCATCCTTAGGGTGATTCTGGCATGACCAAACTTGGAGTCGTGGAGACATACTTTGTAATTAATTACTATCTGGGGCCTCTTAATGACACAGTTTGTCAGATGGGAAGAGTGATGAGATGGGAGACTTGAAGCACCACTTGTGGGGTGATAAGATCCACCGGCTGTTGGCTGTCTTTTGGTTGCCATGACAACCACCTGGCTATAGGACTCTGTGACTGTGTGAGTGGTTGCAGAAATGAATTGGTGGCAGCCTTTGGGAGTCAGTCCTGAGGCTGAAGGACCACTCCTCCACACCCCCTCCCACCCCACCCAGGGACAGTGCTTTCTCTGCTCTCATCAGTAAAAGGGGAGAATATGACATTACATTTTGAGGCCATTGGTTATAGCTCAAAGACATACTTTAATCTTGGTTTATGAGGAGTTGGAAACTGAAAGGGCAGAACAGGGATTCTCTGTGGCAGAGGACTGGTGTTAGTGGCTGTGAGCAGTGAGCTTGGACTCAGACCATGCACATCTTGGGAAGCCCTGATGTATTCTGGAATGCTGGGTAATGGTGCTGAACTGGCTTGTTAACTCATCTTTGCCTTGTGCTGGTGGTTCTCCAAATTGGTCCTACTTCTTTCTTACTCCTGTTTCTATATGAACTCAGTTTCTTCTTCCAGTCCATAGGAATCCCTACTTCATTCCAGTTCCAAGCAGGGTCGAGGTTTCTAAGCTGTTTTTTTTCTCTAAATGTATTGAGGTTCAATGGACAAATAAAAATTGTACATAGTGAAGGTGTACAACTTTAGTTTTGATGTATGCACACATTGTGAAAGGGAGTCTGTGGTGAGGACTCCAAGGCATGCTGAGGGTGAGCCCGTTGACCTCTTATGGATGCTCTCTGCATCTTGCTCCCAGTGCCTGTGCCCACCGTTCTGATGGAGGATGTCTGCACTTGAAAATATTTAGATGGAGAATAGTTTATGTACCTCGGTTACTCTTCGGAAGAACATTGTGAGAATTTAGAGAAATATCTTATACGTATTTTCAAATGGGAGGTGATATTCAACTAGGGGACCCAAGCAGTAAAGGATAGTCATGAAACAGGTTTCTAAGGAGAGTGGCAACTGCCATTTGGACAGCATTAGTTTCACTCATTGCTGGGAGGTAAGGAGGAACTACTGGTCAGGATTTGAACAGAGATGAATTGCTCACATACAACAAGGAGGGGAATTAGAAATTCAGGAAAATTCCAGAATGGAGATGAGAAGATCTATTAACAGAGAGCAGTGTAGATTCTAGAAACAGGGATGAGTGAAAGGTTATAATTCCACCTAGCACTCCCTCAAGGTTAGCAGTAGGTTCTCTTATGAATTAATCTTTGTCTTGTCACTTAGTGTATTTCATAAACTAAGACAGCAATGAAGGTAACACCTTCTAAACCTGTATAATGCAAAGTACTTCCCTAGCATTATCTCAGTGATACTAAGCAGGTAAGTATGAGTCTACCTGTGTTCTAGATGAGAACACATTGGGCATGTTTTCTGAATAGAAATACTAATTTTACCAATTATTATCCCTGATGTAATAATGTGTTTATATAGAAAGTCTCAGACATAGAATTGAATTCAACTTTTATATAATTTATTTCTTCAGCAACATACATTTCTTTTTAAAAAAAAAAAAGAATAAAAGTGCCTAAACCTAAAGGGTGTATGTGTGTGTGTATTAGTCAGTCATGTTCAGCTCTTTGCGATCCCATGGACTGTAGCCCACTATGCTCTTCTGTTCGTGGAATTCTCCAGGCAAGAAGATTGGAGTGGGTGGCCAATCCCTTTTCCAGGGGTTCTTCCTGACCCAGGGATCGAACCCAGGTCTCCTGTATTGCAGGCAGATTCTTCACCATTTGAGACACCAAGGAAGCCTCAAGCTCAAGGTGTCACAGGGAAATTCAGGTTATAGGGTTGCTTTATCTACAGAAGTCAAGGGTCACCTTGCACACAAAGATTAACTTCAAGGCTAGTAGAAGATTAGGTGATTTGTCTCTGATTTTCCTTTTGTGCACTGAGGCTCTGTGAATCCTACCCTCTTGGGCAGTGTCATCCCTCCAGTGAAGTTCCTCCTCTGGTTTCCTCCATTCTCAATCTGTATTTTCCTGCCCTATATTATAAAAAGGACAAGTAGCCTTTTCCTTGGTGGCCCAGTGGTAAAGAATCTGCCTGCCAATGCTGGGGCAGTAGGTTTGATCCCTGAATCGGTTGGGAAGATCCACTGGAAAAGGAAAAGGCAACCCACTCCAGTATTCTTGTCTGGAGAATTCCATGGACTTAGCCTGGCAAGCTACAATCCATGGGGTCCCATGAGTCGGACATGACTTAGTGAGTAAACAACCACAAAAAAAAAAATATTATGAGAAAGTGATCTGTAGGTTCATACTCTGGGAAATAAGATCCCTGATCTCATAATTTATTACCCTTTCCAGAGTATATGTTTGCTCTTCTGAAAGGGATTTTAGGGAGAATCACAGTGGAGTTGGTTTGCTGCAGAGAGGATGTAAGTCAGATTATAGAAGACTGCCCAGCTTTTGGTGACTGGGTGGTACAGCCTCCAGGGAGTTTGCCCTAACCAGCGCCCATGTTTTATTATTTTACCACCACTTTGCTTGTTGGAAGTTTTGTAATTTAGATAGCAGTTTACCCTTGGGTTCTTCAGTTAGATTACAGATAATGTCTCTGAAGGGCCACACAATCTCAGAGTCCCTTTAGAGTCCCTTCAAGTTTCTTATGAAGAGGGCACAGTATGGTGAGGACCATGAGGACTGTGGCAAACGAGAATGTGTATAATCCACACACATGTATGGATGTTTATATATAAATACATATCTTTTAAAAATAAAAATAAACCTTCCAAACAAACTAAGCAACTCTATAGCCATAAAAAATCCAAAGGTCTTCAGTTTGAAAGCCTCTAAATAGCATTTTAAGTAGAAAATTAATTACAAATTTGAAAGAGAAAACATCAGAGCCACCAATGTGTAACTAGGCTTGGATTCTTTGGTCTTCAGTGAATCATACAGACTGATGTTCAGATGGTTGGATGGTGTCACCGACTCAATGGACGTGAGTTTGAGAAAACTCTGGAAGATAGTGAAGGACAGGGAAGCCTGGTGTGCTGCAGTCCATGGGGTTGCAAATACTTGGACATGACTTGGCAACTGAACAACAAACTGAACAACAACATTCTCTTGATGGCTCTTCAGCCTCCTAAGATCCTAATGGGAACCTTGAATCATACACTGTCTAGAGCCTGAGATCAGAAATAGGTATCACGGGAAGACATATTTCTGTCTCTGAGCCTCTGGCCACAAGGAAGGAAAGGTGGCCTTGGACAATGATAGTGATGACTCAAGGTCAGAATAGGATCAATTCCTTGCACAAATATTCAGTATAACAATAATTCGAACTTGAGATCAGATCTTTGAAAGAATAGCTTTGGGTGAAATATGTTTTGTTTCTGAGGATTGTCTTCCTAAATTTTGTGTTAAATGTGCTGATGATATAAGTCATTTAGAACCATAGCATTTCCGTTTTTCACTCTTAGTTTCATACCTTCAGTAGGGCACATGACAGCTTCAACCCAACCGCTATGAGATTCCACACTGGGAATTTGGTTGAGATAAGAGGTTATCAAGTAAACAATTAGAATCATGAGGGAGTAGAGAAGGTGTTTTTCTAGAGGTGTTGCTTCAGGGGATGTGTTTGTTAGCATTTGGCTTTGTTGAAATGTGCACATTAAATTTGGGAGATCTTGAGAGGCTTTTTAAAGTTTAATTGCTGCAAATCTCTTGTTTCATGCTTTCCTATGAGATTTACGCAGCCCTAAATGTTTTCCAGTATGAAAATTATTCTTTCCTATATAGTTTTGCCTGAAAAATAGAGTGTGCTGCAGATGTGAGAGTGGATAACATTCCTTCACTGGAGTCAAGAAGTGTGTTAGGCAGCTAGGGCTGCCATAACAAAATAACAGAGTCTGGAGGCTGATAGAACAGGCATTTTTCCCCTCCACTTCCAGAGGCCAGAAGTTCAAGGTACTGGCGGCGTTACTTTCTTCTGAAGTCTCTCTCCTTGGTTTTCAGACGTCCACCTTCTCCCTGTGTCTTACATGGTGAGTCCTCTGTGTGCTCATCCCTGGCTTTTCTTTGTGTGTCCAAACTTCCCTTTCTTATAATGGCACTAGATGCGCCCAGCCTTCTTTCATTTGAGGGGATCATCTTTTTTATTTTTTTATTTCATTTTATTTTTTAAGCTTTTTTTTTTTTTTAAATGCGGCCCATTTTTAAAGTCTTTACTGAATTTGTTACAATGTCTCTTGTTTTTTACCCTTTTGGTTTTTGGCTTTGAGTTATGTGGGATCTTAGCTCCCCACCCAGGAATTGAGTCCATACCACCTGCATTGGAAGATGAAATTCTAACCACTGGACTGCCAGGGAAGTCCTTTGATCACCTTGTTTAAAGGCTTTATCTCCAAATAGTAACATTCTGAGGTCCTGTGTTTTAGGAAGCTCTATGAATTTTGAGGGACTTCATGCAATTCAGCCCATAACAAAGTATAAGTATTTTTAGGGTTGGACTGAATGATGGGGGATGTCCATTTTTTATCTCTAGGTGTAAGATCCTCTAATTCCAGAACTTGTTTCACCTATGACTTGAAAAATCAAACTTTTGTAGAAAACTTATTTTCTCTCTCTGGCAGGCACTTGTGTAGGCCAGAGAACACCATTTTCCCCCAACAAATGACACTGGAGACAAGACCTCCTGATTTATGATCCAATGTCTCTCTACTTTCTTCATCATTCCTATTCACAACCTGCTCTAATTCTTCTCTTAATCAGAAAAAAAAAAGCAAATAGGTAAGATATAAATGCAAATTATTTAGAAGGGAGGAAAAGCTGCTAAATATAGTTGTCTTTAAGAGAAATAATGAGAAATGATGGTGGCAGGACAAAAACAGAGTAGAAACATAAAACATTTCTAAGGTAAAATTCTAATTACTTGACTTTTAATTAAATACAGTATGTAATAAAGAATGTCTAGAATGCCTCTATGAACTTTAGTGTGTGTAAGTCTATGGATGGTGGAGGCGCTAGTGGTAAAGAACCTGCCTACAAATGAAGGAGACATGGAGACATGGGTTTGATCCCTGGGTTGGGAAGATCCCCTGGAGGAGTGCATGGAAACCCACTCCAGTATTCTTGCCTGGGAAATCCCATGGACAGAGGAACCTGGAGGGCCGTGGTCTCTCATAGAGTCGGAAACAACTGAAGCTACTTAGCATGCATGCATGCATGCAGCAGTAAAAGAGGGAAGTTATTTTAGAAGTTATTTAAAGGCATATATATGCATCTATGTATACACATATAAATACACCTGTGTAATGCATATATACCATTATAGGCACACTTACAATGTATATTTTACATATATATCCCCATGATGAGTTATAGACTGTGCCTGCTAAGCAGAGTGTCTACATTTTTTCAAAGAAGGCCAGGCACAGAGCTTGACTTCTTAAATGGCTAACAGAAGTATAGCCTCAAGCTATGATGCCCAAGAGCATCTGTTTTAAATCGAAAATGGATAAATGCAATAATTGGACCATATTTAAACACATGGCATTAATATCTCAGACAAAATTACCTGTTCTGAGAAAAAGAATCATGTAGCTAAGGTTGCAGACACATATAGTTAAACAGTATATGTGTTCAATTGAAGGATTGCCAATCATACAGTTCTTTAGTTCTTCTGTACAATTCCTTTTTATTAAAAGATAATACTCATGACAGGCTTCCCTGGTGGCCCATTGGTAAAGAATCCATCTGCCAATGTAGGAGACATGGGTTCAGTCCCTGGGTTGGGAAGATACCCTGGAGAAGGAAATTACAACCCACTCCAGTATTCTTGCCTGGGAAATCCAATGGACAGAAGAGCTTGGTGGGCTACAGACCATGGGGTCACAAAAGAGTCAGACACGATGTAATGACTAAACAGCAACAACAAATGCTTATGGCTCCTTACTAACTAATAGGTGGAAAAACTGTGAAATAAAGCATTCATAAAACAATAAAACATCACATAATTATGCGATGAAGGGCCATCAGTGGCATTTACTGCCTTACTAATGAATACATTGTTAATTACTCATTAGCACTTTGCCCAGGTGCCTTAGTTAGAACACTGCAGATTCTTGTGAAAAGATACTTTGGCAGTTAAAAGTAGAAACATCAGATTTCTTTCAGGAAAACAGCAAACCTATAGGGCCCCCTAATCCAAGATGATATTAACATTCCTTGCTGAATTATTATGCAAAAGCTATCCATGTAAGTTGACTACTGATAGTCCAATGGGATAGAAGCACCTCTGTTGATCTTCTTTTGCCAAGAATATGAACCTCTGCATGTGAGTTAAGCTTCACTTCTCTCTCCGACTTTAACTGTATTCTTCCTTGTGAGAGATGGAGTTCATAGATTGATGCTGCTAGGTTTCACTATCACCACATCCACAGGTGGACCACTTAGAGAGAGTATAAACCTTTGCATAGACTCACTCATCTCTTCCAACCCCCATACAACATTTCCATTTGGTTCAAGAGTCTAGAGAACTATTTCACTGTGGAAACATAGCTGAGCTGATAATTAGAGACGATGCCTAACCAACTCATCAGAATAATTTAGTCCTGTACTTGATCTGTAAACACACTAAGCGGTGTCCAGGCGTGCTTATCTCAAGGCCTACAGGCCCTCATCCCTGTTCCTGTGCCTATCTGCCCCTACCACTGCTGGTGAGCTGATCAGAAGTCAGTAAGTATGTTTATGCCAGTTGCTCTCACTATTGTAATTGTGTAAATCAATTCAATATTATGCAAATCAATGAGCCATAAGAACAAAGGGAAAAAAAGGGTTTCAGATAGTTTTTTTCTAGGAGGGAAGATGCTAAAAAATGTATGGAAACTGGGTGTGGTTAGACAAAGAATACATATTTTTTAAAAAAGAAAAGATGAGGGAAACTAAAATTCTAGAATTCTTGGCTCAAATGGACTCTCCAGAGACTTTGCATTCACACTTTCACTTAAAGATATCAAAAGAGAGAATTGTAGAACATGCAACATAAATGTAGCTTTTGTGGAAAAAGAAAAAAAGAAACTGTGTGGAATGCTTATCAGAGGGAAAAGACCTTGGCCCTACATCATTAGCATAGCTAAAAAATGCACATTTGTATATCTTAGGTTAAAATAATATGTTTAAGCAGTGATTATATTTTTTAAAGGATTATCTGCTTTACAGACCTTTTTGGTTAATTGGCCAGTTAGTGTTCAGTTGCTCAGTTGTGTCTGACTCTTTGCAACCCCATGGATTACAGCATATCAGGCTTCCCTGTCCTTGACTATCTCCTGGAGTTTGCTCATGCTCATGTCCATTGAATTGATGATGCCATCCAATTGGCCAGATATTAACTCCAAATGCACAAGATGGAAGAACTTCTATTGTATATGAGGAGTGAAAAAATCATTGTATAAAATATTTATAGCCTAAGCCAATTTTTAAAATTTTACTTTTTAACAGTTTCTAGAGCTTTTTACTAATGGAATCATACCATACATAGCCTAATCCAACTTTTAAAAACTACTCTGCTACTCTGTACATACAAGCATGTATGTATATCTGTAGAAAATATTATATGAGACTATTAACATTTTTTTGGTATTTTTATGCCAGGTTTTCATTTCCTTTGTTAAGTTTTTCTATATTGAAATTTCCTACAATTCATTCTTTTTACTTTCATAATAAGATGATACACAACCAAATTTAATTAATGCCCATGTTTTTGGCTCTTCTGCAACTCTGTACTCTTGAGAGTTGTCTCCATTTGCTAGGACAGACTGCCCACAAGCCCTCCAAGAGGGTATTAAGAGTAGGGCTGGTCTCACTTTCTTCCTGGTAATGTCCACAGGCTTCATTGTTGAAGGACTCATGTGTCTTCATTCCCATGTCTCTTCTTGGTCCCACAGACAACACACGGGAACACACAGGAAAACTCTGTGTGATCCAGAAGCAAAAGAACCCCTTTCTTGTAACTTAGTGAGCCCTGATCACCACTGTTTGGCTGAGTAATTGAGGCTGTAGGAAAATCTGAGCACTTTGACTCTCAGTAGAACTGTGGTGTTGGAGAAGACTCTTGAGAGTCCCTTGGACTGCAAGGAGATCCAACCAGTCCATTCTAAAGGAGGTCAGTCCTGGGTGTTCTTTGGAAGGAATGATGCTAAAGCTGAAACTCCAGTACTTTGGCCTCCTCATGTGAAGAGTTGACTCATTGGAAAAGACTCAGATGCTGGGAGGGATTGGGGGCAGGAGGAGAAGGGGGCGACAGAGGATGAGATGGCTGGATGGCATCATTGACTCAATGGATATGAGTTTGAGTGAACTCCGGGAGTTGGTGATGGACAGGGAGACCTGGCATGCTGAGATTCATGGGGTCGCAAGGAGTCAGACACAACTGAGTGAGTGAACTGAACTGAACTGAACATTTACAAACATTTCAAATTCATAAGACTTTACATACTTTTGTTCCTCCTTACAGATATGCTCTTTTAAAAAATGACTTTAATTCAACATGTATTTTTTAAATTACACGTATGGATTATTTTTTTTAGTCATAATTGAATAAGTACAGATAGAAGTGATTTAATATTTGCTTACTTTGGTGATGACTAAACTGATATGAGGTAAATAGCTACAACTAATGCTGAACACTCAGAGGAAAGAAGATATACATTTGTTAAGAGAGTCTTAAAAGGAGATAATATAGATAGGGGCATTCCCTGGTGGTCCAGTGGTTAAGAATCCAGCTTGCAATGCAGGGGACAAAGGATTGATGCCTGGTCGGGGAACTAAGATCCCACATGCCATGGGGAATCTAAGCCTGTGTACCACTACTACTGAGCCCATGATACACAATGAAAGATCCCGCATGATACAACTAAGACCCAACACAGCCAAATAAATAAATTTTTAAAGGAGGTATTCCAGAAGCTTTACCTCAGACCTGTAATGTGTGCACCATAAAATACTCTGGGGAACCAGAGGCCTTAAGACTGCAAACAAGGTGTCCATAGTATTGTGAAATAGGTTCTAAGAATTTGCCAGTCATTGGAAGATGACAGATAGATTTGTCGTTATTTTTAGAATGCCTCATCTGATGATGTTTACATCTGAATTTATTGTTTTCAGTTAGATAAAATTAAGTTTAATATTAATTGTTCTATCATGTGTTGGCATTTTTCTTTTGTGGGACACTGGTAAGATTTATATATATGTATATATATATATTCTAATAACATCATGTCTTTGTGTCTAATTGTCTTGCAATCATTGGACAGATCAAAGAAAAGAAGAGTGAGGTCAGTGGTCTGAGGCTGCCTCATGGCCTTTCAGTCTGTTTGTTGGGTCCATGGAGCTCTTGACCATATCAGTCTGGGCTTCTTTCTGCTCCATCAGTAGGTTGAGTATACAGATAAAAGTAACATTTAAGTGTAGTGAGTTACACAAGTAATTTGCATATCTTCTCTTAGTATAATCCTTATAATACCCAAAGAACCAATATCATCCTCACTTTACAATTGAGAAAATAGACTCATTGAGTTTAAAATCATTTGTCTTATAATCATATAGCTCAGACGGTCATAGCCAGGGTTTGAACCTAGTTCAGTTTAGAAAATTTCTGAGCTGCTAGTTGCACATACAAGGGGATATTGCACCTGTCTGGACTTGTCTCTTCATACCTATCCTGACTGCTCACACATGGTGTAGAGAACACAGAAAAGTCAACCGCACATACCGACCCCACACTTGGGGTGTTGCTCTCCATCTCTTCTACTTCTAACCCCCTTTCTTTGTCTTTGGCTCTAAATCTTTACTTGTTTTATTTATGGTGACCTATGAAATATATGACAGTATTTTCTGGTTTGTTTTTCTGTTTAAAAAATAACTTTGAGGTATCATTTACATACAATAAAATATACATATTTTAGGTGTACAGTTCAATGACTTTTGGCAAATAAACCCAACCATTCAACAACTACCCTCTAGATAAAACATTTTCATAGTTCCAAAAATGTCTTCACACCACCTGTATTTAATCCTAAAACTTCTCATTCCAAACCGTTAGTCATCTGATGTCTATTGAGTAAAATGGTTTTGCCTAGTCTAGAACTTCACCTAAATTGCAATCTGAGAGTACATGCTTTTTATATCTGATGATTTGACTCAATATAATGTCTATGAGATTCAAGAATAATATGTCTCATTTTTATTGCTGAATAGCTTTCCATGGTACAGATAGTCAATATCTCAAATTGTTTATCCATTTTTCTATCAGTGGACATTTGAGTTTTCTGCTTTGGGGCTGTTATGATAAAGTTGTTATGAACATCCATGTAGAAGTCTTTTTTTGTGGAAATGTGATTTCTTTTGGGTAAATACAGATGAAATAGTTAAGTCATATCGTGTGTACATTGTAAAGTTGATTTAAAAAAAATGCTTGCTGTTTTCCAATACAACTGTAGCATTTTACATTCCTGCTAGCAATGACTGAAGATTCTAGTGCCAGAGTCCATATCCTTGCTGACACTTAGTATTAGAAATCATCACATTGAGACATTGGATATGAAGTGATATCTCAATGCAGTGTTAATTAGCATTTGCCTGATGGATTATAATGTTGAGATATTTCCCTATATTTATTAGCCATTCATATATTTTTCAGCTGTTTGTTAACCTGTCTCTTCCAATCTTATTTTAATTTAAACAAAAAAGAGTTGCCTTATTATGGAGTTGTCAGAGTTCTTTATATATTTGGGATTCAAATCCTTTCTTACACTGTTACCCATATACCATGAATATTTTCAACATGTTTGTGTATACTTATTAAGTATCCTCTTTCTCTTTAATTGCACTTTTCCTTCCACCCCGTCATATTGCCATCACCCTACCGTGAACACTCTCAACTCACACAGCCTCCTTACTCCCTGAGTAATGCACTGCAATGTCCTGGTAATACTTCAGATACAATTTCTCATTCCAGGAAAACTCTTTGCAGCCACCAAGTCATGAATCCTCCTCTGGCTCCTCCCAGCACCACTCCCCACCAGGGATCACCTGTTCTTAAAATTGAATGTTTAAATATTTAAGGTCCTCATTTCTTCCTCCATTTACCTTAGTTTACTTCTAGATGCCAGTGTTTGAATGGTTGCTATTTTAAGATCTATGATAATCTTTGACTTCTTAATAACTCCTTTTGCCAATCTGGTGACTAATACCATGACCAGAACGCATAGCACATTTCAGTTAGCTAATGTCTTATACTTGTAATAAGGCGAGATGGAGCCATAGAATTTAGAAACAATAACTTCAAGTATAGGAAGCAATAAGTCTGGTGACTAATTTCAGATTTGGCTATATTTTCAGAATTGGTATGACGGTGTACTGTAAGTAGAGGTTGCATTTTCAGCAGGAAGTTGAGGATTATTATTATTATTATTATTATTATTATTATGGTGCCTGAAGAAATGGGAATTGACAGTTTGAAGTAATATAAACTGTTTGACATTGAAAAACCTATGTAGCTTTCACCAATAGCAAATATCTTCTAGAAAAGGGTATACTGCAATGTAAAATGCAGAATATATTGCCGTTTTTATTACAATCCAATAAGCAATGGCACACACTGGTGTGCCCAGTCTCTTTCAATCTGTCCCAGTGATTGCCAGGTTTTTGCTTATCCACCTCAGCTAAAATCCACAGGAGAGCAAGATCAATTCTCGCATAGATGTCAGGACTTGAAGGACAATCTTAGTGATAGAGCAAGTGATCAGAGCCCACAGAATCCCCATGTGGGTCCAGGCCATGTGCCATATTTGAAACGTCAAAGTGAAGGCTAGACTTAGTATCGTTTCAGATTCTACACTATTGTGCAGCCTTTCTTAGGGCTCTGTAGGTGCAGAAATTATGGAGGCTTCAACAGTGGTCTCTAGAGGGGAATCAGGCTACCCTGGAAAACATAGAGACATCCTCAAACTTCTTTTAAGGAACTCTGAGCTCAATGGATTTATTTTCGATGAGTTTGGGTCTCTAATCTATAAAAATATTGTCTAGGTTTTAAACTTCTTGAGCCAAGGGTATTCCCATCATTTCTGTACCTGATTGAAAGAATCTATAGTACCTTGTGAGAAAAAGAAAACTCAAGGGTCCCTTATTAAAAGATGTAAAGTTTAACTTATATTCTGCTTGTTTAAAATTGAACTATTTCTCAAACTTCGAAACAGGAAAGCATTCTGAAGCTGTGAACATGAAAATTATTAGTTCGAATTGTTATACTTCATATACAAATGGGATGGCAGATCTTAGCAAAAAGGGATGAATCATGGCAACATCAAAGGTACAAAATTCCAGCTCTCACCTGAATACAGGTGGTACGTTTGCTTATGTTCTTGGTGGACTTGCATCCACATGAAGAGTAGCCTTGTTTCAGAGCTCCTGGCATCTACAGCTGCAGTTGGGAGGCATCTATTTTATATCCCTCATGTCTTTCTTGACTGATTCCTTCAATGCTCTTGTTACTAAGACAGAGGAATGCCACATTAACCTTGTTTCACTATGATAACTGTGTTTTTTTCTTTCTTTCCAGAATTCAGTGTCATTACATAAAATCAGTAGTCTATCCACAGGCTTGTTGGGGGAGTGGGTCACTAGTAGCTTTGGCTGCCATAATTATTCAATGATCTATCACCTTGAAACCCTTATCCTCATGGTTCTTCTTTAATGTAAACTCATCTGTAAGATTTTTTTTTTAATTATAAAAAGAAGCAGTCTTTTGGCAGTAAGTGTCCTGTTACTCCTTGCGCAGAATGGACATCCTAAATGTGCTCGACATCAGGAATAAGAGCCTTAGAGTAGAGTCTGGGCTTCTGTGCCCTCCAAAAATATTTTTTTTTAAATGGGGGCTGGTCAAAAGTTCATTTGAGGTTTTTCTATAACATCCTACAAAAACTTGAATGGACTTTTTGGCCAGCCCAATAGTTAAACTGCTGCTGCTCCCCCAAGGTACACAGGAAGCTTTGTAAAGAGCCATGGATCAGAGGCATTAATGAGTCAACTTGATGGCCGAACCTTACTAATAACCTGGAAACTTCACCCCTCTTACAGATACAAGTGTTAAGGAAATCCCTTGGGGGATTAGTCCTCTGGGCTCTTGTAGCCAGAAGCATATCAGCTTTAAAGAACCCACAGCTTTTCAAGGATAGGTGAAACAACCACTGGAATCAAAAATTCTTGTATAGGAGGGGGAGATTCACATATTTTAACAGAAGGTCAAATGCATTGCTTGAATTGACAATGTAGAAGATCAGACCTTCAGAAGTTTTAAAAAGTAAATGTCCTTGAATTTTAGACTTAGTGTGCCTTCTCAGAGAAGTTAATTATGTCCCTAAGAATAAAGGTTTATCTCATCAGAAACACTGTAACATTCTCACAACTTTTAGTTGCTTTGTCAGTTATAATGGGAAATACATGTTATTAAAAGATTCCAGCTAACGGACTTCTTTTAAATAATTAAGCTTTCTGGAATTTCATTATTTTATTTTAGCTAACCCAGAATGTCAAAAGTACAGAATCAGCAGTAGGGGATTCCAGT
This sequence comes from Budorcas taxicolor, assembly GCF_023091745.1. Lineage (NCBI taxonomy): Eukaryota > Metazoa > Chordata > Mammalia > Artiodactyla > Bovidae > Budorcas > Budorcas taxicolor. Next base: position 135,966,325 of record NC_068920.1, read on the forward strand.
CTGAAAAAGCTTGCTTATTAAAATCTATTTGCCCAGATGTGGGGTGGGAAAGACAAACCCACATAGCAGATCTGGTGGAGGGAGGCTGGGAATGATGCTGCTCAGTGGGTAAAGAGGGACCTCGGTCTGCAAGGTGTGATGCCGGGGAAGGCAGGGAGTGAAAGCCTGGAGAAAGAAAACTGGTTTGGGAGCTGGTCTGGAACTAACCGGATCACACCGGCCTCCCTGTGTCCTGAAGTTACCAGGATAATCCTGATTTTCCACTTCCCTTCAGTTCAGCAAATGTGTGTCAGAGTCTACACAAGGTGCTTGGGATATGAATCTCAATTAAACATGATTTTTTTCTTTCTCCACTCTGCCTCAAATTCTCAGAGCTTTTGAAGAGTATAAGCCTTGTTCGCTAAGTGTTTTTCACAATTTTTCCCCCTGGGCAATTATTTAATTTTGAAATATGTTCTATTTTATTTGCATAGTTAATACAAGCATGTTGGTGAAAAATTTTGTTAAAATCAGAAAAGTTATTATTTTCATTTATATCTAAATTGCTGCACCTTTTATTGGCTGGCTTTCTTGGTATTGTTATGGTACTTGTTGTTTTCTCTTTATTCTTCCTCTAATAAGGAAAGATCTTTACAAGCTTGTTTCTGTTTGGTGTAAGATTTTCTCACTCAGATTGAGATGGAGGCCGGCTCAAGTGCAAGTTGTCTATGTGTGTGGTGTTCAGTTGTGTCCAACTCTTTGTGAGCACATGAACTGTAGCCCGCCAGGCTCCTCTGTCCGTAGAATTTTCCAGGCAAGAATACTGGAACGAATTGCCATTTCCTACTCCAAGTACCAGCCTGCTAATTACCTGGCAGAAGTAGTGGAATTAACCAACAGTTGTGATTATAGAAAGAATATGTGTTATGTAAGATGTGGTCAGGAGGATAGAAAGTCACTGTAGATATTTCAAACGGGAAGGATTTAACATAGGAGATTAGTTCCTTTTAAAACTTTTGGGAAAGCTGGGGAAACCAAGAGTCCAGGTCAATTAAAATAGCTGACTGTGTGGGAATCAAGAAATGTAGGAATTCCAGGAATTTACACAGGAATCTCAAAGACTCACAAGTCTAGGGAGAGTGATTATTGGTAAAAGACCCAGAAAGTTCTGTGAATTCCACTTTTGATTCTGCCCTTTTCACCTACCTGCCACTGGAGGATGAAAATAAGGGCTTTCTTTCTCTTCTATCTTCCTAATTTTGTGTAGGGGATTTTCACTGATGGAATCTAAGTCAGAAGCCAAGAATCTGAGAAACGTGCTTTCCAGGCTTCCTTGTGAGGCTGAGAGGTTTGTGTGTGTGTGTGTGTGTGTGTGTGTGTGTGTGTGTGTGTATGTGAATGTGCATGTATCTTTTTTTTGTTGTTTTTTGAGTGAGCCTGAATATCAATAGGCAATCAACAGTATATAGTAACAATATAAATAGTAAGACGAACATGTACTGGACCTCACCTTGTTCTGCTCACCATACTAGGAACTTTACATATGGTTTCATAAGAGCTATATAAAGGAATCACTAATACTACCCTCATTTATTATATACTTCAAAGTTGATAAAGTCTTAAATATACTTACCACGAAGAAGAAATGATAATTATGTGATAGATAGAAGTGTTAGTTAATGTTGTAGCTGTATTCAGTATCACAATATGTTGCTGTGTCAAGTCAACCTCTTAAACTTACACAATATTATACATCACTTACATGAATAAAAACCCCTGAATTTTAGAACGAAGAAGTTATCATAGCCCTGCCACTACTACGTAACAGGGTTGGCCTACAAATCTAGGTCTGTTTTATTCCCATTCTTGGGCTTTACTGAAAATTATATCTTTCTTTCATTGTTTGATTAACTGATGGTACAGAGGAGCATCTGTTTCTAAATAATTAGATGCATTCTACAATCATTCTCTTGCCATCATGCAGAAATTACAAGTCAGAATATTCATCAATTTCCCACGTCTCCACATCTACCCTTTCTAGTCATTTTTTTATTTGCTGAAAATTTCATCTGTGCTTTGGTTAGTAGGAATTCCTCCAGGGTTCTAGCAGAGCATTAAGAAATTTCAAGGTTCTAGTGCTGTTTCAACTTGGTAGTGTTTGTCTGTGTGTTTTCACAAATGCTGCATCAGGGCCGTATGTGAGAGGCCTTCTTGGATCTTTTCAATAAAATAAAATATAATATCCATTATTAGACATATGCATTGGATGCTGTAAAGAGGGAAGGAATAAATATACATATCCTACTGTGCTGACACTTCTTAAAAAATCCCACATCCTGTATTTTTTAATTAAATATTATGGTCACTATAATCATAGACAGTAGCAAGAAGGTGTCTGGACACAGGGGAGCCAGCTATTAGTACTGGATCTGATGTTGCCACCCTAATGACACTTTCTGGGCTTGTTTCTCCAAAGTCAAGTCTGAAACCACCTTTTCATACTTGAAATTAAAGTTGAAGGATAAAATAACCATAAGGGAAGAAATATAAATTTGTGAAATCTTTAAGAATTAGACAATATTTCACATGTTATCTCATTTCATCCTTATAACCCACCTAAAATGTAGATAGAGTTCTATTTTATCCTTTATAAATGAAAGATCTCTGGTTCAAAATGTTTAAGGGTGACATACTATGTTCATCTAATGCTTATCCAATTTCATCTCCTATGAAGTTGGCATTGGATTAGGGCAAAGCCTGTCGCAACTCCTGCTTTCAAGTTTTCAACTTGGGGACGTGTAACTGATACATGTAATCTGTGAAGTGAAGTGAAGTCGTTCAGTTGTGTCTGCCTCTTTGCGACCCCATGGACTGTAGCCTACCAGGCTCTTTCGTCCATGGGATTTTCCAGGCAAGAATACTGGAGCAAGTTGCCATTTCCTTCTCCAGGAGATCTTCCTAACCCAGGGATTGAACCCTGGTCTCCCACACTGTAGGCAGACACTTTACCATCTGAGCCACCAGGGAAGTACTGTGAAGTAACAATTAAATAAGAAATAGGATGTGGCCAGCTAAATATACTTAGTGTCTAGATGAGTTGTGTAGACACGGAGTGCTGAAAGAGCCTTGAGCATGGAGAGAGTCAGAGAGGGGAGCTTTGCCAGGAAAGCTTCCTTGGAGCTTTGGTCCACAGATAAGAAGGGAGTAAGTGAGCTATTGGGCAGAAAAGTGTCACTGGTGGCCCCTAATTCAGGAACAAAAGGTGCAAAAGCATTTTAGGTAAACCTCTGTTATACTCCAGGAATCATGTGAGTCATCAGGCATGTTTTGTTTTTGTTTGTTTTTTCTTGTGAGTTAGGTAAAATTGTCCCTTAACAACAATAACAACAGCAAACAACCAGGAAATCAAGGACATAAAATTGAAGTTACTATTCTGAAAGCATACGATTTTTAGGTGGTGAGGGCAAGATCTGAATGCGATCTGTCTGATTTTAAGGTTCAAACTTGGGACTTCCCACTTCACCAAAACTAACCAAGTCCTGACTCTGCTCCATCATCAATGTCTCCCATCCATATATTTGGGGAACATTTCTGAAGCACTTCTTCCATTGAAAGGGTGAATCTTGACTTTCAGAATCTTAAATGAATGAAAAGACACTAAAGCTTATGATAGGATGGCAGCTCAATGCTTGTCTTGTCACATCTAGGGTACATATGTGTATCAGATTTCCATTCCGGAGACTTGTAATTTATAATAGCACAGTACTCATAGACTGGAGAAGGAAATGGCAACCCACTCCAGTATTCATGCCTGGAAAATCCCATGGACCGAGGATCCTGGTGGGCTACAGTCCATGGGGTCGCAAAGAGTTGGACACGACTGAGCGACCTCACTTCACTTCACTTCACTTTACTTCACTCATAGAGTGGTGGTACTAGTGGTAAAGAACCCTCCTGCCAATGCAGGAGACATAAGAGATGATTTGATCTCTGGGTCAGGAAGATCCCCTGGAGGAGGAAATGGCAACCCATTCCAGTATTCTTGCCTGGAGAATCCCATGGACAGAGAACGCTGATGGGTACAGTCTGTAGGGTCACAAAGAGTCAGACAAGACTGAATTGACAACATAGGGTTTATATGGGGAATATTCACCAAGAACATGACCCTTTATTTCTTAGAGGCCCATAACATGACACACAAAAATCACTGGTACCTTCTGTTCCCCTACAAAATTAAAGGTATTTTTTTCACACTTTATAATGTGAATGTGCTGGCTTTCCTTTTTCCCCTCTCAGGACTAGAGTCCCAAATCACAGGACAGTAGTGGTTGAAATGACTTGGACATAAATTTAAGGTATAAAGTGCCATCTGTTTCAAGCAGTTAGGATAAAGATAATGGGAAAGACAGTTTCTAAGATGGATGGTTATTGAAAAGCAGCATTTGGTTGAGGAATTACTGAGACAGCACACTGAGGTCATTTTCAATCTACCCAGTGTTCTTTGACAGAAGGAGAAAACACAGAGTAAAATTTGGGAAGTGGTGTCATTCCCTGCCACATGGGTATAGCTTAGGAACCAAGCTTTATTGGATCACATCTAGAGACGAAGCTGCATCCATGGACATCATTTGTGAATCATCATTAAATATGTTTAAGAGATGATCAGAAAGGCAATAGGCTGCCTTCTGAGGTCCTGAGAGCCTGCCCTCTAATGAGTCTGGTGTGAAATCAGCTTCCATAGGGTCAATGCCAGACTTCAAGCATGGAGTACCCACATTGTGGGAGGTAGTTTCCCAGTTATCTTTTGCAGAAGATCAAATAATGGAGGATATGCAAGGCCCAAAGTTTTACTGATAAGAGCCATGTTAACCTTCATACTTGCACATTCTAATTTTAGCTATTTTTACAGTCACTTTTTTTTCAGAATTGTAGAGATGCAAGATCTTATTTTCTTGTTTGTTTGTTCCTCTTGAGTTCATCCCCTCTGGTATTAAATTATATGTGTGATTCTCTCTCTCTGAGTTCCCCAGCATTAGTAGAGCTCTGTTTAAAATACAGAGACCCAAAGTGAAAATGGCATTGCAGATCCAAAACATCAGACAGGCAGAAGGCTTTTTTTTTTTTTTTTTTCTCTTTTACCTAGGTTAGATTAAGTCTTTTTTGTTCACAGCCCAAGTGATTCCTGCACGTCTGCTCCCATCTCCTCTTGGCAATGTCTTTATGATGAAGTGTCCACTTTCTCCAAGCCCTTGTGGTCCCTGCTGCTCTGCTTCCCATTAACCGTGTGTGTTTCCGCTTGTTTGTCTCCAGATGTATTCGTTAGCATTTTTCCAGTTGAAGCTCATCCTGCTATTTCTTGCTCATATTGCTAACCTCTCCAGGGGCCCATATGCTTCCACAGCTCTTGTGCCAAAATCACAGAGCATCTTAATACAAACCTTCCTTCAACGTCTTCACACCAGCCAAAACCACAGGCTCAGTGGACTGCCAGCCTGATTTGCAACCAGCTCTGCTCCAGTGTAATAGGGCGAGCACCAGGTTTGGAGTTGAATGATATCCATGCCATTTCCTAGTGTTGTGACCTTAAGCAAGGTGGCCCAACCCTCCCTCATCTCCTTTCTAAGAATGTTAACCACTTCGCACAGTCAAGAGCATAAGGTGATGGTTGTTTAGCGCCTCCGTGTTCCCTGGTACACTGGAGGCACCTCTGTCTCCTGGGACAGCAAACAAGAGCTAAGGCTTCCGGTGAGCACCCCAGGGAAAAGAGACTGTTGTCACAACCAGACAATGCAGAAGCACTAGTGAAATGACTGTCTTTAAAAAGTAAATAAATAAATTATTAGAACAAAGGGGTGAAAAATTGATGACTGCAGAAAAGTACCATTTGAGGTGACCTATTTGGTACAGCCACATGCAAAAGGGAATCCAGACAGTTCTGTGGGGAAGCTCAGAGTAAGCCCCAGGCTCTAAGAGTGTATGGACTATGTCTTTCCATGTTTGGACACAATATCACCCATTTATCCTTGGAAATCTTCCTAAATTTCTGCCCCTTGGCTTGACATCATCTTTATCAAATCATCCCTCTCCTAATTCATTTTCTTTTTTCAAAAAATTTAAAAAAAATTGTTGAAGTATAGTTGATTTACAATATTGTGTTAATTCCTGCTGTCCAGCAAAGTGATTCAGTTATATATGTTGTTGTTCGGTTGCTCAGTTGTGTCTGACCCTCTGTGACCCCATGGACCGCAGCATGCCAGCCTTCCCTGTCCTTCACTATCTCCTGGAGTTTGCTCAAACTCATGTCCACGGAGTTGATGATGCCATCCAATCATCTTGTCCTCTATTGACCGACCCCTTCTCATACACTCAGTCTTTCCCAGGATCAGGGTCTTTTCCAATGAGTTGTCTCATTGCATCAGGTGGCCAAAGTATTGGAGTTCAGCTTCTGTATCAGCCCTTCTAATGAATAGTCAGTGTTGATTTCCTTTAGGATTGACTGGTTTGATCTCCTTGCTGTCCAAAGGACTCTCAAGAGTCTTCCCCAGCACCACAATTTGAAATTTTTTCATATTTCCTTTTTCATATTATTTTTCTTTATAGCTTATTAGAGAATATTGAATATACTCCCCTGTGCTATACAGTAGGGTCTTATTGTTTATCCATTCTATATATAATAGTTTCATCTGCTAATCCCAAACTCCTAATCTGTCCCTCCCTCCCCATTTTCTTACCGCTTCTTGACAGGCTTCTGGTTCCCTGAACACACTATGCATGTCACACCCGCATATCTAAATAACACCCTCTTACTAGAGAACACCCATCCTCTCCCACATCTTTGCCCCCCACTTAACATACTTCTATTCAGCCTTTGAGAGTCAGGTAAAGCATCACCTCCTTTGGGAACTTGCCATAACCTCCCACACTGAATTCAGTACTTATGCTTCTGTGTTTCTGCACCAACCCCTACAAATCTGTCAGAGCACACATCACATTACTGTGTTTGGACTCATCTGTGTATCCCTAGACTTGTGTGTGCACCTCTGAAAGGGAAGTATTCTCTGTATTCCCAGTGCCCAGAATTGAGTTTGAGATACTGAACAAATGCCTAGTAAAGATATGCGTGAATGAAAGAGTGAGTGAGTGAATGAATACAGTCATGAAAAAACATCCTGTCATTTGCATTCAACTTTGGCTACTAGCAAGTCTAGAATGATGATTTTCAGACTTGTTCGTAGGAGCAGAAAAAGAACAAGCTCTATAAACATGTCCTGAATGATGGCCATCCACCTTAACTTGTAAGAAATGTCCTCTTCCCACTGCCAAACACAGAAAAAATCAGATTGATCTCCATCTGAAGCTATTTTTTTAAAAAAATGTTTTACAAGAATAGAGCAGAAATTGAGGGAGTCAATCAACAAGGAAAGACCTGTTTGATACAGCCGTGTGCAAAAGGGAATCCAGACAGTTCTTATACGGGGAAGCTCAGAGTAAGCCCCAGGCTCTAAGAGGCTACAGACTATGTCTTTCCTTGTTTGGACCCAATATCACCCATTTCTCCTTGGAAATCTTCATACATTTCTGCCCCTTGGCTTGAACTCATCTTTCTCAAATCATCTCAGAGTTGAGAGGATGTCTTTGACCCCTCTGCATTTCCCCACTCACTATCACAGCATCAAAATTCACTTTCTTTCTATCCTTTAGAACTTTGTAAACTTGTCTAGTTTGCTTATTTGTTTAGTTGCCTGTCTTTTCCCTCCACTCTAATTCCCTTACCCAAAGCCTAGATTCCATGAAAGCAGAGATCTTTGGGGACATTCAGTTCAGTTCAGTTCAGTTGCTCAGTTGTGTCCGACTCTTTGCGACCCCATGAATGCAGCACGCCAGGCCTCCCTGTTCATCACCATCTCCCGGAGTTCACCCAGACTCACGTCCATCAAGTCGGTGATGCCATCCAACCATCTCATCCTCAGTCGTCCCCTTCTCCTCCCGCCCCCAATCGCTCCCAGCATCAGAGTCTTTTCCAATGAGTCAACTCTTCTCATGAGGTGGCCAAAGTACTGGAGTTTCAGCTTTAGCATCATTCCTTCCAAAGAAATCCCAGGGTTGATCTCCTTCAGAATGGACTGGTTGTATCTCCTTGCATAATAAGCACTTACAAAGCATTTGAGGACTGAATGATTCATTTCTCACACTGCAACACTTCTCTTCTTTTGAATAGCAACTTAATAATTATTAAGCACTGACTGTGTGCCAGGCACTGATACAGTAGTGAGGGGAATATGTGGTTCATTTGAGAGAAATTAACTTGGAGGAGTTACAAGTGGGGAAGGGTCATATTTGAAAAACAACTGCGTCTGAGATTGTAAGGTAGGATAGTAGCCTAAAGTCACATATCAGAAGTATATACTTATTAGAAGTCCCTATTTTCCTAAAGATGGAGTTATAAGAAGATAAGGGCTAAGCTGACTATGTGTAGACATTTCTACCCAACATAGTCCTTGGCTTACAGGTTAGAGACTGCCTGTGAAATCTCATTATTCCCATTTTCTCAGGCTATTCCCTAATCCCTGGACACATATTTAACCTGAACTGAAGTTGAGCTTGTGGGAAGATCAGAATTTTGGGCTATGGATTTCTATCTTCCTTAAACCTACAGGTCTGGGATTATCAGGTAATGAGGAGCTAAAAGTCGTCTAGTACAACTGACCTTTTTTTTTTTTTTTTTAAATCTTTTAAATTACATGAATCCAGTATGTTGCCATGCACAAAATGAGAACTCAGTCATTAATTATAATTCTCATATATACTCTCTAAAAAGACTCTTCCCCTTCTGGAGTTTGAGAAATATATGAAGGATATTTTGAAGTCAGTAGCTTGAGTAAGACATAGTATTCTATCCTGGAATGGAATCTTAAGACAGGAAGCCATAAATGGAAGAATATAAGAATCGAAATGAATGCACTTGAATATGGGTAGCATTCCATTGTCAGAAGCTACTAAAACATCTGAAAGGTGGATGGAATGCAGAGGGCTGACAATAGGACACTATCCGATTACTTTTATTTGTTATTTCCATCAGGAGTGAATCTGAGACTCCCACTGTGGCAGACTCCATCAGTGACAAGCATCATGAATTACGTACAAAATTTAGGACCTACATTTTAACAGTTTCATTTTATTTTTCCATATATCTATAATTGCACACACATACTTAACAATTTTTTAAAGAAAAATCTACCGTGCCTTAAAGAAACTCTTTTTAAGACAATGTGGCCAGAATTATTGACAACCTTTATGGAGTTCTGAGACCAGGGCCAAATAGAAGTCAGGCAACTTGGCAAGGAAACTTTAATGCCAACTGATTTTATGTCTTTGTTTCTCAATGTCTTTCTTTCCTTCTTATTCCCCTAAAGACAAGTATGTCACCATGTACAACCATGGTGAGATCAGGACCGGGAGAGACATATGCAGAAGCAGAGAAATGATGCCACCCAGAGAGTCTCTCTCATAGCTGCCAAGACAGGAAATGGTACCCAGATTTGAGCTACTGTGTGTACACATGAGGGACCAGGGAGAGTCCCACTTAAGGAGTGGAGACTGATGGGCAATGGTAAAAGCTGATTCTCAGCCAGGTTTTCCCTGTGTTCTAGCTGATACTTACCTCCTTGCTGTACCTGATCTTCCATGCTCTCTGACTCCCTCAGTCTTCTTCCCAATATTTAATTCCTGATTCAGAACATTAAGGGGATGGAGAAAAGAATCCTTTGGAGAGCATATGAGAAAAGACAAATGACTACACTTTACTAGATATTTGATATAAACCAAGATTTCTTGCCCCAATTCCAGGTCTACTGAAATAGAACCTTCCAAGGTGGGGCCCAAAATTCTGTTGTTGTTCAGTTGCTAAGTCCTATCCAACTCTTTGCGACCCCATGAACTGCAGCATGCCAGGCTTCCCTGTCCTTCACTACCTCCCAGAGTTTGCTCACACTCACGTCCATTGAGTCAGTGATACCATCCAACCATCTCATCCACTCTTGCCCCCTTGTACTAAAAGCAAAACTTTGCAGGTGAGACGACCTAGTCCAACTTGAAAGAGTTTCTTCTAGAAATATGACTACAGCAGAGGTATGCATGATGGACAGTAGTTACACCAAGAAGAGGTGTTTTCTCAGCTTTCTGCTTCCTCAAAGGTCCACCTTCAACACCTTTCCCTGACGTTACAGGCTTCACACCCCCTATGCTTATGGAAGTTGTTATATTTACTTTTTGAACATTTATTCTTCTTTGTTATTCCCGCCAGCTGTCACTCACAAGAGGGTGGTTCCTTTTGTCTGTGTAATATTAGAAAATAAAAAGTGACACTGTGTATTACACATCTGTAGAAAAGTCTCCAACTTTATTACTATGGATTTCAGCTTGTTTTGAGCTTAATAGCAATGTGCTTTAACACCTGGTCTGTGATGTATTTTGGAATGCATTCAGGAGCCTGCTATCTCCTATGCATAATTTAAAAATAAAGGCACGTGTGTCATTTAATGGAGGAGAAAGCACCAACTGCAAGCTGACCTTGCTTGCTCTTTGATTCAAGTGCTCTGCAAAGTTAATTGTCACTAAGAACAAAATAACATTTTAGGAGAGACCATTCCCTGGGATTAACCCCTGAGTCTTAATCTCATCCCCTGCTGACTGACTCTACCATGACCTTTGTAATGAATATATTGTGTAAAACAGACAAGGGTTTTTCCTTGTGAAGTCCTGTTTGACTCTCAAATGGAAAGTTTCAGCTAAAAAGAAATTGATGGTGTTGCTTTTTTTTCACGCTACCAAGAAGCATCTTATATCTTCTAAGACAGAGACTTAGAAGTCTGAATACTTGGTTCTCATTTCTTTGTTCTTCCTGTGGAGAGAATCCATGATGTATATGGAGCCCTATTTTTCCATCTGTAAAATAGGCAGAGCTGCATTCATTTATTTCAAAGAAATCTTGAGAGAATTCATAGGAAAGGGAAAAATGACATCAATCTGTTGATTCCAACACCCTTATACCATCATCACCACTGTAATTTGCCCTAAACGAATAGTTTAGGACATGTAAGTCTGACTATATGAGCATAAATCCACTTCTTCTAGGACACTGTGGATAAAATTCAAGTTCAGTTCAGTTGCTCAGTCGTGTCCAACTCTTTGCGACCCAATGAATCACAGCACACCAGGCCTCCCTGTCCATCACCAAATACCAGAGTTCACTGACTCATGTCCATCGAGTCCATGATGCCATCCAGCCATCTCATCCTCTGTCGTCCCCTTCTCCTCCTGCCCTAATCCCTCCCAGCATCAGTCTTTTCCAATGAGTCAACTCTTTGCATGAGGTGGCCAAAGTATTGGAGTTTCAGCTTCAGCATCAGTCCTTCCAATGAACACCTAGGACTGATCTCCTTTAGGACGGGCTGGTTGGATCTCTTTGCAGTCCAAGGGACTCTCAAGAGTCTTCTCCAGCACCACAGTTCAAAAGCATCAATTCTTCGGCTCAGCTTTCTTCACATTCCTACTTTCACATCCATATATGACCACTGGAAAAACCATAGCCTTGGCTAGACAGACCTTGGTTGGCAAAGTAATATCTCTGCTTTTCAACATGCTATCTAGGTTGGTCATAACTTTCCTTCAAGCAGTAAGCATCTTTTAATTTCATGGCTGCAATCACCATCTGCCGTGATTTTGGAGCCCCCCAAAAATAAAGTCTGACACTGTTTCCCCATCTATTTCCCATGAAGTGATGGGACCAGATGCCATGATCTTTGTTTTCTGAATGTTGAGCTTTAAACCAACTTTTTCACTCTCCTCTTTCACTTTCAACAAGAGGCTTTTTAGTTCCTCTTCACTTTCTGCCATAAGGGTAGTGTCATCTGCATATCTGAGGTACTTGATATTTCTCCCGGCAATGTTGTTTCCAGCTTGTGCTTCTTCCAGCCCAGAGTTTCTCATGATGTACTCTGCATAGAAGTTAAATAAGCAGGGTGACAATATATAGCCTTGACATACTCCTTTTCCTATTTGGAACCAATCTGTTGTTCCATGTCCAATTCTAGATGTTGCTTCCTGACCTGCATATAGGTTTCTCAAGAGGCAGGTCAAGTGGTCTGGTATTCCCATCTCTTTCAGAATTTTCCTCAGTTTATTGTGATCCACACAGTCTAAGGCTTTGGCATAGCCAATAAAGCAGAAATAGATGTTTTTCTGGAACTCTCTTGCTTTTTCGATGATCCAGCGGATGTTGGCAATTTGATCTCTGGTTCCTCTGCCTTTTCTAAAACCAGCTTTAACCTCAGGAAGTTCACAGTTCACGTATTGCTGAAGCCTGGCTTGGAGAATTTTGAGCATTACTTTACTAGCAGGTGAGATGAGTGCAATTGTGCAGTAGTTTGGGCATTCTTTGGCATTGCCTTTCTTTGGGATTGGAATGAAAATTGACTTTTTCCAGTCTTATGGCCACTGCTGAGTTTTCCAAATTTGCTGGCATATTGAGTGCAGCACTTTTACAGCATCATCTTTCAGGATTTGAAATAGCTCAACTGGAATTCCATCACCTCCACTAGCTTTGCTCGTAGTGATGCTTCCTAAGGCCCACTTGATTTCACATTCCAGGATGTCTGGCTCTAGGTGAATGATCACCTCCTCATGATTATCTGGGTCATGAAGCTCTTTTTATACAGTTCTTCTGTGTATTCTTGCCACCTCTTCTTAATATCTTCTGCTTCTGTTAGGTCCATACTATTTCTGTCCTTTATCGAGCTCATCTCTGCATGAAATGTTCCCCTGGTATCTCTAATTTTCTTGAAAAGATCTCTAGTCTTTCCCATTTTGTTTTTTCCCTCTGTTTCTTTAGTTACTATAAGTCTTTTGAAGGGGAAAATTTGATGTCCTACTTTTTGTTTTCCCCTTGCATAGTACAGAGCCATTATTTGCTTAGTAAGTATGTAACATTCACTTAATAAATACTGCTGCTGTTGTTTGTTTGGTTATGGTTTTTTGATTCAGAGACCTTAACTTTATTTTTTATGATTTTTTTAAAGTTGGAATATAATCGCTTTACAATGTTGCTCATTTCTACTGTAAAAAAGTGTGAAGCATATAGCCCTTCCCTCTTGAGCTTCCCTCCCACTCATCTCTCATCCCACCCACCTAGGTCGTCACAGAGCACTGAGTTGAGTTCCCTGTGCTATATGGTGGCTTTCTACCAGCTATCTATTTTACACACAGTAGTGTAAGTGTCAGTGCCACTCTCCCAAAATGTCCCAGCCTCTCCTTCCCTCTCCTTCCCTTTTTGTGTCCACAAGTCATTTCTCTGCATCTGCATCTCTATTTCTGCCCTGTAAAGGTGCCACTCCCTAGTTTATAAACTCTACCCTTATACACCACCCCAAGAGCTCTCCTGTGGGAGGAGATGTGCCAATAATAACAGTGACTATTTACCAGGTCTTATACCCAAGGGGCAGATACTAATAGCCTGCAGTCTTACATATATGTGAAGTGATTTCACCATAATAATAACAGTGACTCAACCACAGTTAGATACAAACTCAGGAAATAAAATTCCAGAGCCTCTGCTCCCCTCACTACTGTCTTTCTCTAAATGCCTGCTTGACTCTAATACTCCTCAGTTCAGTCCAGTCGCTCAGTTGCATCCAGCTGTTTGCAACCCCATGAACTGCAACACGCCAGGCCTCCTTGTCCATCACCAACTCCCGGAGTTCACCCAAACTCACGTCTATCGAGTCAGTGATGCCATCCAGCCGTCTCATCCTCTGTCATCCCCTTCTCCTCCTGCCCCCAATCCCTCCCAGAATCAGAGTCTTTTCCAATGAGTCAGCTCTTCACATGAGGTGCCCAAAGTATTGGAGTTTCAGCTTTAGCATCAGTCCTTCCAAAGAACACCCAGGAATGATGACTGGTTGGATCTCCTTGCATTCCAAGGGACTCTCAAGAGTCTTCTCCAACACCACAGTTCAAAAGCATCAATTCTTCAGCGCTCAGCTTTCTTCACAGTCCAACTTTCACATCCACACACGACCACTGGAAAACCATAGCCTTGACTAGATGAACCTTTGTTGGCAAAGTAATATCTCTGCTTTTCAATATGCTATCCAGGTTGGTCATAACTTTCCTTCCAAGGAGTAAGTGTATTTAATTTCATGGCTGCAATCACCATCTGCCGTGATTTTGGAGCCCAAAAAGATAAAGTCTGACACTGTTTGCACTATTTCCCCATCTATTTCCCATGAAGTGATGGGACCAGATGCCATGATCTTCGTTTTCTGAATGTTGAGCTTTAAGCCAACTTTTCCACTCTCCTCTTTCACTTTCATCAAGAGGCTTTTTAGCTCCTCTTCACTTTCTGCCATAAGCGTGGTGCCATCTGCATATCTGAGGTTATTGATATTTTTTTTCCTGTCAATCTTGATTCCAGCTTGTGCTTCTTCCAGCCCAGAGTTTCTCATGATGTACTCTGCATAGAAGTTAAATAAGCAGGGTGACAATATACAGCCTTGACCTAGTCCTTTTCCTATTTGGAACCAGTCTGTTGTTCCATGTCCAATTCTAGATGTTGCTTCCTGACCTGCGTATAGGTTTCTCAAGAGGCAGGTCAGGTGGTCTGGTATTCACATCTCTTTCAGAATACTCCTCAAGACCTAATTAAATAGTACAGTTCTGAGTTCATTAGTTTTATATATTGAGTTTCTGCAGAATAGTTCAAATGAACAAAATGCTTAGTGGATAAACCAGTGATGTGTACATAACAGAGACAAATAACCTATAATGTGTTCAGAAACTGTCTTTTCAAGAGCCTCTCTTGGCTTCATCTAACAACACATCATCAAAACTAACATTTTCATTCAAAACGTTATCATTTAGACACAGATGATATCACTTATATATAGATACAGATGTTGGCAGGCTTCCCAGATGGCGCTAGGGATAAAGAACTCGCCTGCCAATATGGGAGATGTAAGAGACAGGGGTTCAATTCCTGAGTCAGAAAGATTCCCTGGAGAAGGGCATGACAACCCACTCCAGTATTCTTGCCTAGAGAATCCCATGGACAGAGGAGCCTGACAGGCTACAGTCCCATGGGAATGCAAAGAGTTGAGTACAACTGAAGCGACTTAGCATGCATGCATAGATGTTGGCAAAGAAATGCCAACACTTGGGCATATAGTAAGTTTTGTTTATCATTTCATGTAAATTGAGCAATATCTAAGCCACTGGGCTTGAATTGAGATCCTTTTGCTTAACCTTCTTTGTTGCTGAATATATTGATGCTCTAAGTTCACCAAGTAACCTGTGATGATACTATCATGTTTATTGAATATAAGTTACTGTAGATAGCAGATACACCATTATTTTTTGTAGCACTGACAGAAAAAAAAATAGTACAGCTAACTACATGATGATATGCAGCAAATGCAAGATGAATTTTATTTCAAACATGTTAAAATGTGAAAAATACACATCTGAACCTTAATTAAATATAATTATCTTCAATTCATCTGCTAAATTATCAGTCCTAGTCTTAAACTTTTATCTCACTAAAAGGAGAAATAATTCAACCTGTGTTTGTACAGTCCTGGATAAGAAAATCAACTCTAGTTTTGAACTTAATAGGTTAGAATCCTGACTTCATGTCACAAAAGCTGTATTATATTAGACAGCTTACTTTGTGTTATTTCATCATTTATAAATAGCAATGAATAACATTATCTAGCACATGGCATTGTGAAAATGACAAAAGATAATTCACATAAAATAGCTTAGCGCATAATAAGGTTGCGTGGTGCAAAACAGATTTAGATATTTATATTTTATAATCAGACATGGAAATTATTTAAAAAGGTTATGAGTATTTTGTTCAAATGTAGAAAATGGCCACAGATTCTTTGAAGTTCCTCCCATCAAAAGGAATTCTTTATTTCTCCACCTCTTGACAAGAGCTTAGTTTTCCTGGGTCAGTGTGAAACTAGCAAACATAATGTGAGCAGAAGCTTGAAAAGTTTTCTTTTCCACCATCATGTGAATGAACTACTAGATGATGAAAGGCAGGTAGGCATCACCCCAGCTGACATCAAGCCGATCATCAGACACACGAGAGCAACACTACCCCGTATTAACAGCTTGCCAAATGCCAGGAGTGAGTGTGAGGCCATCCAAGATGACTAGCCTTCAGCTGATCCACCATCTGACTGCAACTGTGTAAATGCGCTCAGGAAAGTAAAGCAGGGGGATTGGTCCAGCTGAGCCCAGCCCAAGATGCTGATTCACATAATTGTCAACTATTAAAAAATTGTTGCTTTAAGCCACTACATTCTGCCTCTGGCTGGGTTATTTAGGCTAATAGAAACAATACTGCAAATATTTATTGAGCACGTACTATGCGCCAGGCACTGGGATGAGTGCTTTGCCCTCAACAGCTTGTTTTATCATGATAACAGTTCTATGAGTAGGTATTATTCTTATCACGTGGCACAGTGGTAAAGAACCTACCTGTCAATGTGGGAGACACAACAGAGGTGGGTTCAATCCCTAGGTTGGGAAGATCTGCTGGAGAAGGAAGTGGCAACCCACTCCAGTATTCTTGCCTGGAAAATCCCATGGACAGAGGAGCCTGGTGGGCTACAGTCCATGGAATCACCAAGAGTTGAACACAACTAAGTGAGTGTGCATGCGCTCACACACACACACACACACACACACACACACACACACACACATACACACAAGTAGTAGAGTGGATTGTTATGCAACAAGTCTAACTGATGCAACCATGAAGATACAACATTTTCCTGTACCTATTTTTTACTGTTTCTTTTTATGTTTCTTTACTGGTCTTACTTTTATTTTTAAGTGAAGTTCAACATGTGTAAACTTGGACTTCCCTGGTGCCACAGACAGTAAAGTGTCTGCCTACAATGTGGAAGATGTGGGTTCAATCCCTAGGTCAGGAAGATCTTCTGAAGAAGGAAATGGCAATCCACTCCAGTATTCTTGCCTGGAAAATTCCCATGGATGGACGAGCCGGGTAGACTACAGTCCATGGGGTCCCAAAGAGTTGGACACAACTGAGTGACTTCAGTTTCTTTCTTTCTTTTCTAACATGTGTAAAATCCTCTTTTAATTAAGTCTGTTAAACACTTCAGCAAGATTTGAGAACCTTTCAAGCTTGGTCAGTTGTGCCCAACTCTTTGCGACCCTGTAGGCTGTAGCCTACCAGGCTTCTCTGTCTATGGGATTCTCCAAGCAAGAATACTGGAGTGGGTTACCATTTCCTTCTCCAGGGGATCTTCCTGACCCAGGGATCGAACCTGAGTCTCCTGCATTGGAGGCAGACGCTTTAACCTCTGAGCCACAGAGAAGCCACACCTATATTTTTGTGATAGAAACAAATTTTAATTCCTTCTGAGTTTTAATTTTAAATTTTGATGTATTTAAAATAATAAAGAGACATTTCAAATAGAGGTATACAGTGATTTCTCTTTATCTATGTTTTGGAGTATTACAAAAATAAATAAAATCATGGGGCATGCAGGAAAGTATCATGTTGACACCTCACAACTTAAATAGGTCTTCGAGAACCTGTTTGATTGGATTTTCTTTAAAGTAATGTCAGGCTTTTAAAGCCTGGCCACAATTAAAAATGAATCCACAGGAGAATCTTGACATGCAAAAACAATGCAAAGTCCACAAGTGTCAATAAAGCAGCAGAATGAACGCGCTGTAAACAGAGACCCTCAGTGTGTGTTTAAATGCTAACAGTGAGTTCTCAGAAGACACTGCCCTTGGGGCACCAACTTAAACAGCTCAATCCTTCATTACCCTTGAGAAATCAAGTCAGTCTTTTCCTGAATGTCTTAGAAGTCCATGGAGGGCTGAAGAACTATATGCTCAACTTTTAGGCAGGCCGGTCTCTCTGAGGTTGCAAGATGATGCTCACTAATAACAATATTTTAAAATCCATTCAGTTCAGTTCAGTCACTCAGTCGTGTCCGATTCTTTGCGACCCCATGAATTGCAGCACATTAGGTCTCCCTGTCCATCACCAACTCCTGTAGTTCACTCAAACTCTTGTCCATCAAGTCGGTGATGCCATCTAGCCATCTCATCCTCTGTCGTCCCCTTCTCCTCCTGCCCCCAATCCCTCCCAGAATCAGAGTCTTTTCCAATGAGTCAACTCTTCCCATGAGGTGGCCAAAGTATTGGAGTTTCAGCTTTAGCATCATTCCTTCCAAAGAACACCCAGGACTGACCTCCTTTGGGATGGACTGGTTGGATCTCCTTACAGTCCAAGGAACTCACAAGAGTCTTCTCCAACACCACAGTTCAAAAGCATCAATTCTTCGGCGCTCAGCCTTCTATCACAGTCCAGCTCTCACATCCATACATGACCACTGGAAAAACCATAGCCTTGACTAGACGGACCTTTGTTGGAAAAGTAATGTCTCTTTTTTTGAATATGCTATCTAGGTTGGTCAAGACTAAACAAGAACAGATGCAGCCATAGTATCTTATTTGCTGTGTGTTTGCATTGAAACAAAAACTCCCATGAGATTCGTTTTAGAAAATATATGTCAGCGTTTGTAGCATTTCATTAATGTAGAAACCTATTTCCTGAAATTAGAGACAGCTTAAAATGTGTCTGCCTTGGTGTAAATTTTATTTCCTACAGAATTTACTGCAATGTTAATTTCATTTTGAAATGTGAGGCTCATTTATATGGAATTATTCCCACTACTGTAGTTCTCAGTCAGTCAGTCATGTCTGACTCTTTGTGACCTCATGGTCTGTAGACTATAAGGCTCCTCTATCCATGGGGTTTTCCATGCAATAATACTGGAGTGAGTTGCCATTTCCTTCTCCAGGGCATATTTCCAACCCAGGGATCAAACACGTGTTTCCTGAGTCTCCTTCATTGCAGGTGGATTTTTTACCCACTGAGCCATGGGGGAAGCCATTATTGTAGAACTGTCATCAAATTATTAATAGTGATAATAGTACTATTAATAGTATCAGCAGCCTATGGAACTAGTGTTTATACAGAGGTGTTTTCTTCACCTCTCTAGAGGGTCCAAGCTGTGCCTAATACACTTTGAATCCACTTCCCCCATCCTCAGGGTCTTTTAGTACAGTCCTTGGCCTTTCACAGGAGTAGAATAAAGCACTTTCTGGCAAACAAGTTTGCTAATATGTTTGCATATGTTTTCTCTAGCATATGTATCTTGCCTCTTTTCTATCATCATGACCAGCGGAGAGCTGAACACAAAGAAGGTGCTTAATATAATGGACTAGCTTTGAGGCCAATACATTCTTTGAGGATGATAATGCCAGCTAAGAAATAATGTTTTTTTGTTCTGTACATTTTCAATTTTCATACAGGTACTGAATCAAAAACAAAGCCTCCTTCTGGCACTAGAAAACTTGATTGGAAATTATTAATACTCCTTTAATGAAAAACTAATTTGGAGGACTCTGGAAGAAACTGGAGAGACAAAAATTAGAACTTCTCTCACAATTCCTTTTGCCTTCTCACGTTGCCAAGTGGAAATTAGCAAGGAATTTTCAGACTCATGCTTCATGATTATTTAATGACTAAGGAAAGGACAGATCTGAATATCTATGGGATTCTGCCAAGAAACCTCTCTGCTGGTCTGTGGACCATCTCACTACTTATTTGTTTTGTTTTAATTTATTACCACTGTAAAGGAAGATGTATCTCCATGTTCTGCACCAAAAAAAAATAGGTTAGTGATAAGACAGATTTCATCATACTTATTTATACATGGTTTTGTAATATGTCATTAAATATTTATATAGCCATCTCTTCTACCCATAACTGAGTTCTTCTGGAATGTATACGTTTACCTTTTGTCCTTAGTGACTGGCATAGCATCAGTTGTGTAATATTTCATTTATCTATGACTGGATAACAAAATACCCCCAAACTTAGTGACTTTATATAGCAGAAGCTTCTTTATTTTTTTCTTCCAATTCTGTGAGTTTATGGCCAGTCCTCTGCATTCAGTTGGCAGCTGAGCTGTGGCTGAAAACTCCAAGGTGGCCTCATTCACATGTTTTTCAGGCAAGCTGGCTGTTGGCTAAGCAGCTGAGTTCCCCTCCACATGGTGTCTCTTCTTCTATTAGTCTAGACCAGCTTCCCTAGTGTATGGTAACTGGGTTCCAAGAGAAGGAAGCTCAAGCTGCCAAGTCCATAAACGTTGGACCCTGGACTGGCATAGTGCTACATCTGCTATATTCTATCCATCAAAGAAAGTCACAAAGCTAACCCTGATTCAAGTGAAAATGAAATAGCAAACTTAGTTATTTGGTTAGTTTTTCATAAATATTTGTTGAATAATGAGGGAAAATCCAGTCCAGATACAACCAGACCTGAGGAGAATCAAATACTGCAAAGAGAACATCAGCATTTCCTTTCCTTCCTCTTTCCCTTGCTCTCTTCCAACTCTTTCTCTTTTTTCCTTTCACTCAGAAATTTTGAATAATGAATCTGCATTTTCTGAAAGAGAATGAAACGACTGGTATTCCAGGTAGCAGAAACACCCTATGCAAAGAATTCAAGCAATGACATTACATGATGAGATTGAGGAAGAGCTAGTAATTAAATGGGGCTGATAGTATGGGATGTCTGTAGAGGAGTAATGAGGAATGAAGCTGAAAATGTGTAAGGAGAAGCTTGTATGTCAAAGTATTTGTTCTTTAAGCAGTGGAGAGGTGAAAAATTTGAAGTAAGATAACGTCACTGACTTGTTGATGAGCTTTTTCTGTATAGATCTAAAATGGACAATATGGACTCTCACAGCATTTTTCTTCTTTGCTAGGTCCTATAGGTGCCTAGAATACCTACTGTGCACTGAATTAATCTAAGAAGGTTGAATACTTTGTTGTTGAGTGAATGAGGTCATCAAGTGCCAGACTGTGCAGAAAGCTAAATGAATGTGAGGGTGCTTAGGCAGGGCATTTGATGATCAGTGGAAGCTATCGGTAATGAACTCTGTGTACAAACTTTGAAAGCCATGGTGGAGAAAAGTGTATCATTGTGAGATCTTTCCCAATTAATTCTTTCACAAGGAAAGCTATGTGTAGAGATCACATGACCTCATTTATTTATTTTCTACCAAAAGACATATTCTAAAGAAATCATTTTCTTATTTTTATATAATTAAATGTAAGTTGCCTTTGTAAGTTATTTTAATTATATCATAAGTATTTAACTTGTGTTAAATACATAACTTGTGTGTTAAATACAGAAGTATTTAATAAGTGTTGACATTTCACTTATTTTTCTTATTTCTAAATTTTGGTACTTGGACTCAGTTGAGTTCAGTCACTCAGTCACGTCTGACTCTTCATGACCCCATGGACCACAGCACACCAGGCCTCCTTATCCATCATCAACTCCCGAAGTTTACTCAAACTCATCTCCATTGAGTTGGTGATATCATACAACCATCTTATCTTCTGTCATCCCCTTCTCCTCCTGCCCTCAATCTTTCCCAGCATCAGGGTCTTTTCCAATGAGTCAGTTCTTCACATCAGGTGGCCAAAGTATTGGAGTTTCAGCTTCAACATCAGTCCTTCCAATGAACACTCAGGACTGATCTCCTTTAGGATGGTCTGGTTGGATCTCCTTGCAGTCCAAGGGACTCTCAAGAGTCTTCTCCAATACCACAGTTCAAAAGCATCAATTCTTCGGCACTCAGCTTTCTTTGTAGTCCAACTCTCACATCCATACATGACTACTGGAAAAACCATAGCCTTGAGAAGACTAAAGACTCTTATTATGTCATTTGCTTACATCTTGTCATGATTGGTATGAGGATAATTTAAAATTTCCTATTTACTAAGAATTTTTTTGTGTCCATCATTTCATTATAGTTGATTTCCACAGAAACTATGTGAGTTTGAATCTTGGGTGTTAGAATCCCCTTTACAGATCTCCCATATTAAAAAGGAAAGGTGACATTTTGATCATTTAAGTGACTGCTTGGTAGAGACTCTATGCATTTATTCAGATTTCAGAGAATTTACTCCCGGAGAAAAATGTAACAATTCAAATAAAAGATGGTTTCACTGAAATTTGGGAGAACCCTTTACTACTTCCAGTATCTGACATATGGGTTCTTTTCTCTAAGGCCGTTGACTGCCAGTTTTATATTTCTTGGCAATTTAATGCTTTAAGCTGAGCATCTCCTGGGTCACAAGGACCATGAACATCAGGAAGCATATTTTCCCTTAAGACCACTTAACCATTAGGGCCAAAGGCCAAGTCTGAATTTGTATCATTCTCTAATATACAGGTGTATCCAGCACCACACTTCACCATATAGAAGGCTCCAGAGAATGCAAGGATGCCTCTGGATCTACCTCCAGAATCCTAGACAGACTTTGGAATCGAGCTGGAGAGCAGACTGGATTTCTATGAGGACAGCATATGCATTTGAAACCTATTATTCTAGAGACTGAAGACAAATCTTGCTGGAATTATAGAAAATATAAATCTGGTTTGAATTTCTTTATAGATTGTTGCTTACCTGGATCAATAGAATGATTATACTGAGGGACAAGGTGGTGAGAAAGATACAGTGATGATTAAAAAAACAAAAACCTTTCTTCTCAAAAAAGAGTTCTTTATAAATAAGAAATGAGGTAAATTCCTGAGTTTTATCAAAGATGTGGGGAAAGAATAAGCTCCGGCCCTTCCTGTTATTATTCTAGCCTTCTTTCCTCCTCCTCTGTTGCCTCCCCTAGAGTTTGCTTTAACATTTCACACAGCCTTGGTTACCCTTTTTTTTTTTTTAATCAAATGGATATGCCCAGGATATTTTCTCATTCAGAGTATTCAGACACAAATTCATTCTGGAGATGCTTTGGGGAAACACTGGAATCCATTAATCCCAGTATTAACCTGCCTCCCCTCTATCTTTCTAGTATCCAGAATTTTGTTGTGAAATAAATTCATGGTCACATTTCAGAAGATGCTACTTGGTGAACTGATCTAGTTACCTGTAGCTGTTAAAGGGTCCAAGCTGGGGTATTCAATGAGATGGTTTTAATGTCATAGTACTGACCATCTTGGAGAATGAAATTCTCTAACCCACTCCAGTATTCTTGCCCGGAAGATTCCATGGGCAGAAAGTGCCTGGCAGACTACAGTCCATGGGGTCACAGAGTCAGATATGACTGAGCAACTGTGTGTGAGTGCGTGCACACGCAGGCACTGACCAACTGAACATCCAGATGTAGATAATGTAAATTCACACGGCAGTCCTCACCTCCCATACACACACACACTCCTCTACAAACTCAGAAGTACTCATTCCGAGTCCTCAGTCCCAGTGTGGATTGTTTATTTCCACTCCTGTGGTTTCCCCCAGGAAAATATTTTTCCTATATATGCCTAGATTCTTAACCTATTCCCTAACTCACCCCAACCAGGAGAAAAGGAGCACTTTCTGATTAATATTGGGATGGGCCACAAAGTATGCTTGCTGTAAGATGGTACGGGAAGCTGAACAAACTTTTTGGCCATTCCAGTACCTCTGGGAGCTGCAACTAAAGACTGGAAACACAGACAGTCCCTCTTTTCAATTTGGGATATGCTTGTATGCTGAGAGCTTAAGCTTTGGTCTGCCTTTAGCCGTCTAGTAAACTGACCTTCAGGCGAGCCTGTGGTTTCCTAGCAATGCTTGTAATGAGGTGGGTGATTAACATTCGATGACATAGTATTAACAAGTTTACCTAGTTCAGTTCAGTTCAGTTTAGCTGCTCAGTTGTGTCTGACTCTTGACGACCCAATGGACGGCACCACACAGTCTACCTAGTTAACAGACTTAAATCCATATTCTCCAAGCTGGCTTTTGAGAGTGGTAGAGGTGATACACTCATCTTTATCTTCCTGATTAATTTCTTTCAATGAGCTCAAAACTGGGATAGAGAGGCAATGACAGTTGATTAGTCCTCAACTCCAACAACTATGACTGAAGTTTTCCTCTATTAATTTGTTGTTAGACTCCTCCGAATGCCCTCCTGTGAGATGAAAGTAACCTCACTATATCCTCTGTTGCTTCAGTTAATAAGCTCACATTAATCCCCTCCAAAGAACTAGAAAGAAAAGTATTTTGGCTGGGACATACAAGATGATAAATAGCATAACCATGTGCGTGCTCATTCACTTCAGTCACGTTTGACTCTTTATGATCCCATGGACTGTAGCCTGCCAAGCTCTTCTGTAGGTGGTATTATCCCAGCAAGAGTACTGGAGTGGGTTGCCATGTCCTACCTCAAGGGATCTTTCCGACCCTGGGATTGAACCTGTGTCTTCTGCAGCTCCTGCATTGGCAGATGGATTCCTTACCACAAAACGACCAGGGAAGTCCAGTATATCCATAACAGCTGACAAATATGAACAAGACCATGGAAGTCTAGAGTCATTTGATTTATTTGTAATTTCCCTGCTAGGGACTAATTTTTTTTTTATGAAGGTAGCAGAAAAAAGGGTTGATAGTTTACACTTTTTTTTCTTTTATTGAGAATGTCTTTGTCTGAAAACTTCTTTTAGGTCTAATATGTAGAACAGATAAATATGATGTTGCCATAGAAAGAATGGGGAAAAGTCCAGAGTTCAGTGTTTTCTCTTCTTCCACTGTGTCACCTCTGATATCCTCAGAACATATGGCTTGGATACATTTTTAAGACCACAGGAAAATATGACTGCACTGGAAACAAAACAATGAGAATTTATGTCCAGAAACACCTCAATGAACAAAGAACATCTGAACTGGTATATTCCTTTTCTCAGCTTCTGTTGGAGACAACTAGTCTTTTAAATGCCTTCTGGCTTGCAGAATCAAAAATAACATTTAAAAAGTAGAGGATGACCCAATTTCTAAATTCCTGTGGGTATTACATTTCAACATTCCATTCTTTAATTCTCTACAGTGTCTGGAACAGTACACCTGGCACAGAGCTGATAGTCAATGAATGTTTGATGACTGAATGAGTGAATGAATGAATAAATAGAAAAAGTTGATAGCTGTCCTTAGGAGCAGCAAAGAGCAAGAACCAGACATGCAATATGTAATAAAGAATCTCATTCAGAAAGTTTCTCTATTGATTTTTCAAAGATCAGCTATCTATAGACCTAAAATTACCTTCTCCATCTTCAAAGGTAAATTTTCACAAAGAGAAACCCTGGTCTGTTGAAATATGCCTCTCTCCTGCTGAAAACACCTGTTCCTGATAAATCTGGCTTCTTTATCCTACCGAGACATTGTAGAGAGACTACCCACAGGCTTTTCAGAGTGGAAAGTGCATGGAAATAACATTGTTTTATTTAGGTGGCAAGATTGCTTATTGATGAGAAAAGCTCTTTTTCAGGTGCATCTAAGTTTCTGATTTCAGCCACCTTTAAATTTTTTTTCCTCTGGGAAATGAATACTAGGAACTTTTAAAAAATAAATACTGTCTGTCTTTTACCCCAACCCCATCACATTGTGACCGTCATGCTAGAACTGTTGACTATCATAGAAAGATTGTCTATGAACAAGGGATTCACTTAGTATCATTCTTTTGTATTGTGGCTCCCATAATGTATGCTGAAGTGCCCCAGAGTGCTGTAGCAAATTCACATGGACATTACATGATAGTTTCAACATTTGAGTGAAATAACAGTATTTGTTGGACATGATCCAAACTACTACCTCAAAGTCATTCACAGTTTCAACATTAGATTGAGGTACTGTCCTCTAGATGATGTCATATCCTTACGTGACTGGGCTTCAGGAGGTTGCTGTGATAACCAGAAAATATGGTGTGAATATCATCACAAAACAGGAAATGAGAGTGACAGTGTCCAATCTGATAAGACAGCCCCATTAGTGACTGATTGTAGTTATTGAAAAGTGAAATGAACATTTTATTTGTACTTTCAATGTCTGTATATTTTTAAATGACCACTAAGTTGCTGATAAGTGTCTATGCTTATTTGGATCCAACTACTTAATTAATTTGGCTTAGAGGCACTGCTCTAATGATAGTAGACAGGGTTCAATTTCTAAAGTCTCTTGAAGACTTAGTCTTTTCTAGAAGACTCTCAGGACCCAAAATGACAGTGCTTATAAATATATGATTTATTGGAGGAAAATGATATAATTTAGAAATAGCATTAAAATAAGGATATGCATTACAGTCAAAGGCTTACCCCAGAGCCAAGGTTCTGGGAAGAACCTGCCTTGAGTTTTAAATGTGCTTCTTCCTCCAGGCCATACTTCCTCTCTTGGATCAGGAACCTCAGAACCAGGGACCCCAAGGCAGATCTTGGCAAGGGCTTGTTTAATCATTAACCTCAGTCATCAGTAAACCATGACATCAAGTTGGTACAAACACCCCCTGACCCATTGTTGCAAATTGACACCATTAATCAATACATTTTATACCTTGATCAAAGGAAAGTACACTGGAAGGACCATTTCTTACTTCAATAAAACAACTTGGGCCAATGCCATGCCTGCTGAAATTTACCCCCATGGCACTGGCTTTATAAAGCAAAAAAAGTACCAGGCACTAGGGTACTATGATCTTGTTTGGCAGAAAGCCAATCTTGTGGACAGTGTTTTCAGCTTCATTTCTGAACATAACATTCATCTTCAGAACAAATAAGAACACAATGCTTACCAGGCCTCTTTGTGGGAAAAAAGGTGAAAAATGGTATTTACAAAAATTAAAAAACATACCAAAAGAATGAAAGTCTAGAAGTCTAATAGTTAATCTTATGAGCAAGACAGAGAACACAGGACAAATGAGTTTTAGGATCATATACTAGTCTAGCAAATATGTGTAAGAAATTACTTTTCATTCCCGAGTTTTCCTCTTTGGTCCTCATCTCTTCGCACTCACGCTTTGAATAGCTTTGCAGTCTCATCTACTGATCTTATTTAAACCACCATCTACATGTTGACGATTCAGATCTAAGTCTTCCATGCAACTGCCTCCTGGGATCAAACGCAAGGAATAATATTCAAATTCAGGTTTTCCCTTTATAATGTAGCATGAGCTTCATAAGCTTGACATATCTGCACAGGCTTCTTATTCTCCGTATTCCTCAGTTTCACCCTCCAACCTGCTTTTTCAGCTCAATTTCCTGTTTTGGCTAATGGACCCAACACCTTCAATGTTAGACAACCTCAAAATCTGGCAATTTTGACTGTCCTCTAATTGCCTATAACCTTTTAGGAATCTAACTTCTGCTCCAGAGCCCATACCACATTTTAGTATTTTTTCTATTGTAAATGATCACAGTTGTCTCCCAAATACGAGCCCTCTCTCTAGTAGTCTTAGCCTCCATTTCTTTCCCCTGTAGATCACAGTAATCATAGTGTACAGTTAAGACTATGTTATTTCCTTCAGGTAAAATGGGCTAATGGTTCCCTAATATCGGCTCAAGTAAGTTACTGTCTCTATTCAGAGCACTCAAGGCTTTCTGTGACCTGGTCCTACTCCCTCTCCAGCCTCACTGCTCTTCTCACTGGCCTAAACTAAATTGTCCAACTCACATTCTGTGCTGTGCCCAGGTGGTTCTCTCTACTGGGAATGGCTTTTCCACCTTTCCTGTCTAGTAAGTTCAAATTCAGGCATCATCTCTTCTAGGAGTTATAGCAGGGATGAAGCCTAAGTGGCTCTTTTTCATGAACTGGTGAACTAATATTCCCTGTGTAACATCTAGTTACTGTCATACAAAATCATGGGATAGGAGGGTTGCAGAGGACGCTCAACAGGGGAAAATGTGATGTTCAGATGTCTAGAATTAGAGAGCACATGTCACAGCCAGTGTCTACTATTGAATCCATTAGAGGGAGAGGCTGAAGATAGAATAAAAAGGGAAAAAGTCAGGCAGATGTTGGGAGAATTGTGCACAAACAGTAGTGCATCAGAAGCCGCTAAGAAATTGCAATATGGAGATTGGAAAACGTCACAGAACACTAGGTGTCTCCCCCTGGGTGGGGTCTGAAAGGGGCACACTGCTGGTGGGCATGTCAGTTGCATCAGGGTTAGCCTGTTGGGAGGAAGGCAGAAGGTTCCAGGTGGTTAAAGAGGACATCCTTCAACTAGTTTATTAATAGCAATCATGAACAGGAAAGCAGGACAAGAATTAATAAAAGAAAAACATTAGGAGCATGTAAGTGATGTCACCTGAGATCTCCTGGAAAACACCTGAGCAGGCTTTATGGGGAGATATGACATCAACAGGTTGTTGTTAGTAAGTCCTGTCTGACTCTTTGTGACCCCATGGACTGCAGCATGCCAGGCATCTCTGTCCTTCACTATCTCCCAGAGTTTGCTCAAATTCATGTCCACTGAGTCCATTGAGTCGGTGATGCCATTCAACCATCTCATTCCCTGCCATCTTTCTTCTCCTGCCCTCAGTCTTTCCCAACATCAGATTTAATCTCCTTGCTGTCCAAGGGACTCTCAAGAGTCTTCTCCAGCACTACAGTTCAAAAGCATCAGTTCTTTGGCACTCAGCCTTCTTTATGGCCCAACCCTCACATCCATACATGACTACTGGAAAAACCATAGCTTTGACTATATGGAATATATTGTGTTTAATATGACCACATTTTTTAATTTTTATTTTTTCTTGGAGTATAATTGCTTTATAATGTTGTGCTAGTTTCTTCTGTACAATGAAGTGAATCAGCTATATGTATAGATATGTACTCCTTCTCAGACCTCCCTCCCATCTATCCCCCACCCCCCAACAAAACAACATTTACATCTACAAATTTCCAGGTATGGAAGTTCATCCTTTTATACATCCTCTTTCTCAGCAGAATGTATTTCTTTCTCTCCTGTGTCTCATCTTTCCTTGTCCTCTCTATAAGGTATAGAAGCAATACTTTATGTGTTGCTTCAATTATGTGTCTGTATGTCTGTCTCCTTGACTATATAGTTGGCACTCTATGTCTGTAGGTTTCACTCTCTGGGGACTCAACCAACTACAGATTGAACGTATCCCAAATAATTTCAGAAAGTTCCAAAAAAGCAAAACCTGAAATTGCCACGTGCAAATTTACATGATATTTACATTGCATTAAAGATTGTAAGTAATCTGGCACTACCATGTGTAAAATACATAGCTAGTGGGAACCTGGTATAAAGCACAGGAAGCTCAGTGCAATGCTCTGTGATGACCTAGAGAGGTGGGAGGGGGATGGAGGAAGGGGGACCCAAAAGGAAGGGGATATATGTATTCATATGGCTGACTGACTTCATCATGCAGCAGGAACAAACACAGCACTGTAAAGCAATTATATTCCAATAAAAAATGTAAGCAAAAAAAATTAAGTATATGGCAGATGTGCATTAGTTGTAAGCAAGAACTATACCATTTTATATAAGAGACTTGAGCATCTGAGAATTTTAGTATCTGTCTGGCTACTGGAGCCAATTCCCTCTAGATACTGAGGAAATACCATGCTGTAAGCCCTTTGAGGTCAGGTACCATGCTTGTTCCTGTTTTTATCCTCACTGGATACAGTGCCAGGAAAAGAGTAGAGGTTCATTAAATGCTAATTAACTGGAACTGAATTCCAGTTAATGTGGTCCAGAGACCACAGAGAGGCCTGATGTCTGAAGTATCCTTTTCTGATTTGCAACTAAGAGGCAACTAGCAAGCTTCTTCCTATACAAAGAAGAGATAACTATCAAAGCACTATTAATCAAAATGTGTTCTATTTCCTAGCAGGCTTTACTCATTAGGAAAATGAGGGAGGGGATTTATGCACAGGCATAAATCAAGGTTCTTAACACTGAAGAGAGTTGTGTATTGCTAGAATAAGACAAATGACCCCCAGTTTAAAAGAAACAACATTTAAAACTTTCTGTGCATAGAATCCTTTCCAAGAACACTCAAGCTTTCTGTAACTATGGAAATGTTGAAACACGATTTAATATTGAAGGAGGGAGGCTTATTTGGACATGGAAGCACTGTGTCTTTTGTGTCTAATTCTGAAATTATTTGGACTTCTCCACCATGTTGTTGAAGTGTCCCTGCAGTTTATGCTCATCAATAATACATCTAGGAATTATGGAAATAAATAAAAATTGCTCTACTTTTATTGCTCATTTGGTATAATAAATGGGTTCCCAGGTGACTCTAGTGGTAAAGAACCCACCTGCCAATGCAGGAGATGCAAGAGATATCAGTTTGATCCCTGGGTCAAGAAGATCCCCTGGAGGAGGGCATGGCAACTTTCTCCAGTATTTTTACCTGGAGAATCCTGTAGACAGAGAAGCCTGGTGGGCTGCATTCCATGTGATTGCAAAGAGTCGTACATGACTGAAGCAACTTAGCATGCATGCACACACATGAATAATACCTATTCTTTTTGCTAACTGAAACTTGATCATATTGCAGAGAGAAACTAGGGTGCCTAGCTATGAGACTCAGAATCAATCTGCCAATGCATGAGGAAGCAAGTGTGAGTTTACATTATCACTAGATACCATGAGTGTGTTGTCTAGAACTGTGAATACCTTTGCTTTGCAACTGTAGCTTAAAAGGTTACTGCTTGGAACATCCTCTACTTGAGATAGAGATGAGGATCACCCATAGAAAGGAAGAGAGAAACCCTGATATGGAATATATAATCTCCAACTGGACCTTAGTTTTTGGATTTCCCCTTGTGAAAGAGAAGGGAAAAGAGAGTTTTGCAGAAGTCTTAAGTAGTACAGATAATTCTCAAAAATTTGTTTATTGCTAGGTTAAAAATCCACTGAAATATCTTCATATTTTTAATTATTCTTTGGAGGATACTCATAATTTCCATACTAGTTCTATTCATGTATGCTCATGAACTCCAGTCTAGTAACTATATATATATATATAATTATTCTACCTACAATTTGCTCTTTATATACTTAACTCATTTAATTCGTACAAAAGTCCTATTAAATACATATTGTTAACATTACGATTTTCCCATGAGGAACTAGAGCCTTAAGGAGCTTAAAGAATTTCTCCACAGGCATTCATGTGGATAAGTGGCATAGCTGGGTCTTGCACTCCACATTCTCTAATTAACCACTAATTATGCTGTAACAACCTTCATAAAAATAGAATATGGCTTACAAAATTGCCGCTAATTTAAATCATAATGAGGAATGATAAAGTCCTTTCCAGATGGATTTGCAAATTTCTGTACTAATTTCTATAATTCAGAATTTCTGCATAGGTTTCTGTCCCTGGGCCAGAGAAAGATATATTCCCTTCTTTCAAGAATCTCCAGATTCGTAGACTTAGAGAACCAACTTATGGTTACCGGGGGAAAAGAACGAGGGGAGGGATAGATTGGAAGTTTAGCATCATTTGTACAGATTGCTATCTTTAAAATAGATAACCAACAAAAATCTGCTGTATAGCACAAGAACTCTGCTCAATGTTCCGTCATAATCTAAATGGGAAAAGAATGTGTACACATATAACTGAATTACTATTCTGTACACCTAAAACTAATACAATAGTGCCAATCAATTGTACACCAATATAAAATAAATATTAAAGAATCTCAGGGTCTATGAGGAAGAAATGTTTGTAAGTTTTCAGCTATGCAAGACCATGAAAAGTGCTGTAATAGACATTCATGACATGAGGGGCTCCCAAAAGGAGAGATTAGCTCTGACTGAGAATATCTACTAATTTTGCTTGAACTTGACACAGGTGGAAGAACAGTTGTTCTTAGATGAAGAAACAGACTTTGACTGGTAGACATGGAGATGCTGAATCTTACAGGCAAAGGGACTGCATGAAGCAAAGTGTAAAAGCTGCAAGTGAAGACCATGTTTCAGCATAGGACACATTAGGTAAAGATTTGGGAATAGGGAAACAGCGAAATGAAAGATAAGGATAGGATCTTAATAGATACAAAAGAATGTGTTTGATGCAATTCCTTTATTCCACTCAGCATATCCTGAATTGGTTCACATAAGATTTGACTGCTATTATTAAGACAGACATTGATCAGAAGAAAGTCTATCTGGATTTAACAAGAACAACTTTATAATGTATATATAAAAGAGACTAAGTGTCTAGCATATTAAAGACAATAAATAAATATTTCTTAAATGACAATAATCAAATAATGGATATCTAGATTTGGTGGTAAATTTTCAAAATTGCTGTTTGTTAATTGTATAGTGGGCTTGATTAAATTTTAATGGGCTTGAATTGAAAGTGGTCCAAAGTGAGTGTTTTCTTCCATAGTAAAGTATGTTCTAATCATTACCACAGTAGTTCATATTTGGTAATGGCTGGTATTTCTGTTGGGTAGTCCATTAAATCATGAAGTGATTGATTTTCTTTTCTTTTTCTACTTTCAAGGGGATTATTTCTACCAAATATAATTGCCCTTTAGTGAACAGTGTTCGTTTGATGTACTGTGAACTTCCTTGGGGATGATCAACCTCTGTGAATAGTAACATTAATCTAGTACAGAAACATTAGTGGCTTGTAAGGATTAATTCTATTTTAAGAACTTTTTAGGAACCTTGAGTGTACACATGCTCCATAATAACTTGTTTCCAATTTATCAACTGTCACATCTTTAATTTCATTATTCACATTGTTTCTTCACAATTGTTGATTCAAAAATCTGCCATACATTCTTTACATAATATTTTTAACCATCCCTGTCATGCTGAGGATGAAAAATGGATGACAGAAATGCCACTGGAGTTTAAACGCCTGCATCAGAGCTAGATCTGGTCTAGAGCTTGCTTCCTCAGTTCAGTTCAGTCCTCAGTCATGTCCGACTCTTTGTGACCCCACGGACTGCAGTACGTCAGCCCTCCCTGTCCATCACCAACTACCGGAGCTTACTCAAACTCATGTCCATCACGTTGGTGATGCCATCCAACCATCTCATCCTCTGTCATCCCCTTCTGCTCCCACCTTCAATCTTTGTGAGTCGGTTCTTTGCATCAGGTGGCCAAAGAATTGGAGTTTCAGCTTCAGCATCAGTCCTTCCAGTGAATATTCAGGACAGATTTCCTTTAAGATGGACTGATTGGATCTCCTTGCAGTCCAAGGGACTCTCAAGTCCAACACCACAGTTCAAAAGCATCAATTCTTTGGCGCTCAGCTTTCTTTATAGTCCAACTCTCACATCTATACATGACTACTGGAAAAAATCATAGCTTTGTCCAGATGAAACTTTGTTGGTAAAGTAATGTTGGTGCCTTTTAATATGCTGTCTAGGTTGGTCATAACTTTTCTTCCAAGGAGCAAGTGTCTTTTAATTTCATGGCTGCAGTTACCATCTGCAATGATTTTGGAGCCCCGCCAAAATAAAGCCTGTCACTGTTTCCACTGTTTCCCCATCTATTTACCATGAAGTGATGGGACCGGATGCCATGATTTTAGGTTTTCCTTGATTAAGTTCCATTTCTTCTATGTTGCCAGCAGAAATTTAGTTTTAAATTTTCAATTCAGTTTTCTAAAACAATGATCACCTCCCCTTGGCATTCTGACAATCTGATCATTGTCAACTCACCAAGCAATTACACAGAGAGTATCTGCTAATTCAGTTCAAGTCAATTAATCCCTAGTGAAAAGAAGCCACAGCAGATGGAGGTGGAGGGTGTCCCTTCTATCCAGCTCAGTGGTTCTAAGTCATCAAGAAAAGGGTGAGCTTTCTTCCTGGCTCTTAGAGTTGACTGCACTAAGGCCATATCATTTTCCTGTTTAGCACAATGTATTATAGGATTCTCAGGGAAAATATTTGCATTGTGTAATGATCACAGATAGGAAATGTTTTTCTTTATGGAGGGCTGTTCATCAGCAAACTTGGTATGCCTGTCTGTTTCTGGCAAGAGAATTAGAAATAAATAATAAAGGGGAAGCATAATCTAATATTATGCTTTGGATTAATTCTAATTGATCCTAGAGAGTTTAAATCCTAACACTGGAAAGGTTAACATATGAAGTAAAGCTTCTTAAAAATAAATGACTTTTATATTGATGCTTTGATGGCTATGATATCTCTGGGCTTAATAGCCTTTTTTCCAGAAAGATCCCCAAATTGAATGTGGGGATGGAGCAGAGCTTTAACTCATTATCATGTGTTGCATCTCAGATCTTGGGGCTGATAGTCTTCTTTACAGGCACATCAGAGCAGCTCTAAGCACTTAATAGAATATAGATATCATTTGGACCTAGGAAAGCTTATTTTATAACCACCTACTGGTAAGTGTTTTTTGGCTGATGACCAGCATAGGCTAATATTAGCTTCGTAAATTAATGAACAATTTCAGCTCAGTTCAGTTGCTCAGTCATGTCCGACTCTTCACGATCCCATGAACTGCAGTACGCCAGGCCTCCCTATCCATCACCAACACCCAGAGTTCACCCAAACTCATATCCATTGAGTCGGTGATGCCATCCAACCATCTCATCCTCTGTCATCCTCTTCTCCTCTTGCCTTCAATCTTTCCCAGCATCAGGGTCTTTTCAAATGAGTCAGTTATTTGCATCAGGTGGCCAAAGTACTGGAGTTTCAGTTTCAACATCAGTCCTCTCAATGAATATTCAGGACTGATTTCCTCCAGGATGGACTGGTTGGATATCCTTGCAGTCCAAGGGGCTCTCAAGAGTCTTCTCCAACACCGCAGTTCAAAAGCATCAATTCTTTGGCGCTCAGCTTTCTTTATAGTCCAACTCTCACATCCATACATGACTACTGGAAAAACCATAACCTTGACTAGATGGACCTTTTTTGGCAAAGTAATATCTCTGCTTTTTAATATGCTGTCTAGGTTGGTCTAACTTTCCTTCCAAGGATTAAGCGTCTTTGAATTTCATGGCTGCATCACCATCTGCAGTGATTTTAGAGCCCCCCCAAAAAAGTCTGACACTGTTTCCACTGTTTCCCCATCTATTTGCTATGAAGTGATGGGACTGGATGCCATGATCTTCATTTTCTGAATGTTGAGCTTTAAGCCAACTTTTTCACTCTTCTCTTTCACTTTCATCAGAGGCTCTTTAGTTGTTCTTCACTTTCTACCATAAGGGTGGTTTTCATGTGCCTATCTGAGGTTATTGATATTTCTTCTGGCAATCTTGATTCCAGATAATTTGAATACTTAAGTAAATCCTGTATTTGGAAGGCTACTACTTTCTAGGTAAGGGGCATCCACAATTTGAGAAACTAAGGAGAATCAGCATTCCAGTGTATCATGTAGCTGATTTCAATCCTTCACTTTCACTAATACAGCTACTCAATAATGTTGCTTAAACATATTTCAGGTGGACAGTGCTGTGAGAAACAAGTTTCATGGATAAAATTCCTTTATTCTATCCCTGAAAGTTTAAGGCCAATATTTAATGAATTGTAATGATTAATGTTAGAGTGGGTAAAAAAAAAAAAGTAATCAAGAATTTAAGCTCCTTTGAAATAAGTATGATATCATCTCTCACTCAGCTCCCTGGTTAGCATAAGGCCAGGAGGACTTCAGATGCTTGCCTTGAATTTAAGACTAATGGTGATGCCAAAGTTGTGGGTCTGGGCCTTGCTGTTCAGTGACCCTATGCTTCTCATAGTAATGTAGGAGGATTGTGGATTGCATGGGGATAATGATGGCCTGTTTTAGTTGATAAATGCTATCAGTTGAAATTAAATACCCAATAATAAATTTGGAGTATAAATCTTTGGAGCAAGCCAGAAGAATGGTGTAACTCTACACTGCTAATTTTCCAAGTCTTACTTTTCACTGCTCTAGAAGGACATTTTGAAAGTTAACAGATATCATACAGAATCCTCTAAGTGATTCAATTTTTAAAAAAGGCAAATCTGTTAAAAAAAATACAACACCCATCTAATTAATATTCTGCTTTGTAACTTACATAATCCATATTCAATTGCTTAATGAGTTTTTGATTGTCACAATGTTCCTTGTGTGTACTTGAAGGTGAATTGAAAACAAAACTAGTAGAAACCTATGATGAATATCCAAATAGTATATAAAGGTCATTCAATAAATAATCAATAATCTCTCTATAATAATATATATACTATATTTGCTAGGTATGTATGTCTGTATATTAGTTATTGAAAGAATATCTTGAAGTCAGATTCAAGGAATAGTATAACATGGGCTTTAACAATTGTATATTTATATAACTCCCAGAACCAGGCTGAGAAAAAATAGTGCATTGATTATATATATACAGAATGTACACACAAAGTAATATAGTAGAGATTTCCCGTCAAATTCCTAATATATTAACATGTTCTCAAATAATATAACTCAGTTTTTCGATGAATTGCAAGCACAGTCATTTGTCATGACAAAGAAAATCAAGAATTCTCCAGTGGATAATTCATTATCTCACTGTATGTACCATTACCTGAGCATTTAACATAATGTATTATAATGATATATTTTCATGTTTTTCTCCCTTATTAGACCTTTGGGTCTTATCCATTCTATTTTTCTAGATTCAACTCCTTACTTTAGGGCTATAAATAGATACATATATTTATTTGATTAATTAATTTAATGGATATTAATAGCATATTTTACAGAATTTGGGCTTCCTTGATGGCTCAGACTGTAAAGACTTCCTGCAATGTAGGAGACCCAGATTCAGTCCCTGAGTTAGGAAGATCCCCTGGAGCAGGGAATGGCAACTCACTCCAGTATTCTTGCCTGGAGAAGTCCATGGACAGAGAAGTCTGGCAGGGTATAGTCCATGGGGTTGCAAAACACTTGGGCACAACTGAGTGACTTTCACTTTCACACTTTCACTTGCAGAATTTACCCTAATCTTTTGGTTATTATTTTAAAAATAGAACATATTATTTAATTATTTTTTATTAATGGCTAGACCAAAATGACAAAATTTGAGTAGAGGGCAATTACTAATACCTCCAGAAAGAATGAAGCGGCTGGGTCAAAGAGGAAACAGTGCTCAATTGTGGAAGTGTCTGCTGATGAAAATAAAATTTGATACTATAAATACCAGTATTGCATAGAAACCTGGAATACTAGATTCATGAATCAAAGTAAATTGGACATGGTCAAGCAGGAGATGGGAAAAGTGAACATCAACATTATAAGAATCAGTGAATTAAAATGGATGGAAATGGATGAATTTAATTCAAATGACCATTATATCAACTGCTGCAGGCAAGAATCCCTTAGAAGAAATGGGATAGCCCTCATAGTCACCAAAAGAATCTGAAATGCAGTACTTGGGTGCAACCTCAAAAATGACAGAATGATCTCAGTTTGCTTCCAACATACACCATTCAGCATCACAATAATCCAAGTCTATGCCTCAATCATTGATGGTGAAGAAGGAGCAATTGACTGGTTCTATGAAGATCTTCTAGTGCTAACACCCAAAATGATGTCTTTTCATCGTAAGGGATTGGAATGCAAAAGTGGGACGTGAAGAGATACCAGAATAACAGGCAAGTTTGTACTTGGAGTACAAAATGAAGCGGAGCAAAGGTTAACAGCTTTGTCCAGAGAACACACTGGTCATCAAAAATAACTTTTGCCAACAGCACAAGAGACAACTCTAGACGTGGACATCACCAGATGGTCAATAGCAAATTCAAAATGATTTTGTGTTTTGTAGTCAAAGATGAAGAAGCTCAATACAGTTAGCAAAACAAGACCTTGAGCTGACTGTGGATCAGATCATGAACTCCTCATTGCAAAATTCAGACTTGAATTGAAGAAAGCAGGGAAAACCACTAGGCCATTCAGGTGTGACCTAAATCAAATTCCTTTTGATTATACCGTGGAAGAGATGAATAGATTAAAATGATTAGTTCTGGTAGGCAGAGTACATGAAGAACTATGGACAGAGGTTTGTAACATTGTAAAGGAGGTAGTGACCAAAACCATCCCAAATAAAAAAATAAATTGCAAGATGGTGAAGTGGTTGTCTGAGGAGGCTTTACAAACGCTGAGGAAAGAGAAGCAAAAGGCAAAGGAGAAAGGGAAAGATATACCCAACTGAATGCAGAAAGAGCAGGGAGGGATAAGAAAGCCTTCTTAAGTGAACAACATAAAGAAAAAGAGGAAAACAATAGAATGGGGAAAAGATGGGTGCAGCAAAGGAGAGAAATGGTAGGGACCTAACAGGAGTAGAAGAGATTAGGAAGAGGTGACAAGAATACCCATGAGAACTACACAGAGAAGGTCTTAATGACCTGAATAACCACAGTGGTGTGGTCACTCACCTAGAGTCAGATATCCTGGAGTGTGAAGTCAAGTGGACCTTAGGAAGCATTACTAGGAATAAAGCTAGTGGAGGTGATGGAATTCCAGCTGAACTACTGAAATCCTAAAAGATGATGCTGTTAGAGTGCTGCACTCAATATGTCAGCAAATTTGGAAAACCTAGCAATGGCCACAGAAATGGAAAATGTCAGTTTTCTTTCCAGTCCCCAAGAAGAGCAATACCAAAGAATGTTGAAACTACCATGCCATTGCCCTCATTTCACATGCTAGCAAGGTTATGCTCTAAATCCTTCAAGCTAGGCATCAGCAATATGTGAACTGAAAACTTTCACATGTACAAGCTGGATTTAGAAAAGGCAGGGGAACCAGAGATCAAACTGCCAACATTCATTGTATCATGGAGAAAGCAAGGAAGTTCCAAAAAAATAACACCACACCACATCTACTTGTGCTTCATTGATGGTGTAGATCACAACAAACTGAAAAATTCTTAAGAGGCGGGAGTACCAGACCACCTTAGCTGTCTCCTGAGAAATCCATCTGTAGGTCAAGAAGCAATAGTCAGAACTGGACATGGAACAATAGACTGGTTCAAAATTAGGAAAAGAGTATGACAAGGCTGTGCATTGTCACCTTGCTTATTTAGCTTCTGTGCTGAGTACATCATGAAGAATGCTGGGCTGGATAAATCACAAGCTGGAATCAAGATTTCTGGGAGAAATATCAACAACCTCAGGTATGCAGATGATACCACTCCAATGGTAGAAAATGAAGAGGAAATAAAGAGTCTTGATGTGGGTGAAAGAGAAGAGTGAAGAAGCTGGTTTGAAATGCAACATTCAAAAAACTAAGATCATGGCATCTGGTCCCATCACTTTACGGGAAATAAAAGGGGAACAAGTGCAAGCAGTGATGCATTTTATTTCCTTGGGCTCCAAAATCACTGTTGACAGTGACTACAACCATGAAATTAAAAGATGCTTGCTCCTTGGAAGAAAACCTATGACCAACCTAGACAGCATATTATAAAGCAGAAACATCACTTTGCTGACAAAGGTCTGTATAGTCAAAGCTATGATTTTTCCAGTACTCATGTACAGATGTGAGAGCTGAGCACCAAAGAATTGATGCTTTTGAACTGTGGTGTTGGAGAAGACTCTTGAGAGTCCCTCGGACTTCAAGGAGAGCAAATCAGTCCATCCTAAAGGAAATCAGTCCTGAATATTCATTGGAAGGACTGATGCTGAAGCTGAAACTCCAAAACTTTGGCCACTTTATGTGAAGAGTTGACTCATTGGAAAAGACCCTGATGCTGGGAAAGACTGAAGGCAAAAGAGAAGGGAGAAGCAGAGGATAACATGGTTGGATGGTTTCATCGATTCAATGGACATGAATCTGAGCAAATTCCAGGAGATAGTGGAGGACAGAGGAGCCTAGTGTGCTGCACTCCATGGGGTCACAAAGAGTCAGACTGACTTAGTGACTGAACAACAACAAAATACCATAATGACAAAATTTATTTTTTATCTACTATTTCCCAGCATCAAAATGAACAAACTGAATTCCATCAAATATCTACTAGGGATTGATTTTCTAACATCTCATTCTAGGGGAAAAAAAGATGCAATCAAAATTCA
The DNA here is from genome assembly GCF_023091745.1 of Budorcas taxicolor. NCBI lineage: Eukaryota > Metazoa > Chordata > Mammalia > Artiodactyla > Bovidae > Budorcas > Budorcas taxicolor. The sequence continues at coordinate 136,006,260 of NC_068920.1, forward strand.
TATATTCTATAAAAGTCACTCTGAGATAACAGTTTATTTTTAAAAAGTATGTCCAGATTTTGTTTTCTTTCTCTACCCTATGAAGAACTAAGAATTGCATATGTGGACAAGAACGACTTTAGGGAAAATAATGACTTTCTATGAGTACAACATTATGATCGGATGCCTCCTTAACTCACCAGGAAAGGAAGTCTGCTTTTTCATTTGCATAAATGACTGTAAGGTTTGCCATCTGGTCCTTTTATTGGTCAAAGACACACAGATATCTACATTTCAGCATAGGATATTGAATTGACCTTGTCTTGATGGTTATTGAGTTTCTAGATATATTCTAGAATAATTTTTTAGTTATCCAATTTTAAATGCGGTTTTATTATATATTGCTCAAATCATCTTGAAACTATCCAGAGTAGATATTGTGTCCTTACAGTCCTCACATCTGTTTGTGTGACAAAGTGTATGCATTCACAATGATGCCTAGGTTTCTTTTGCATGAATGTCTAGTCATAAAATTTTGAGACTTCTTCTAATGGAAGAAATACACAGTGAATCTTGAAATATGAGTACAATTTCAATGAACACATATCTGATCTGCTCAGGGTGTTAGGTGAGATTTGATTCACTGGATCCTCTCATACTCATGGCAGAATAGAATCATCTGGGCGATTTTAGTGACGATATAATATAGAAATTAGAAATAAATAGAGGTAATATAAACATTTATGGACTGGAATAAATAACCTTCAAAATTAGCTGTTCTCATCTTCTTTTGAGAACTTTCTCAACCTATGATGATTAACATAGATGCTTAAAAGAAAGAAAAAGTGAAATCGCTCAGCCATTTCCAACTCTTTGCGACCCCATGGACTGTAGCCTACCAGGCTCCTCCATCCATGGGATTCTCCAGGCAAGAGTACTGGAGTGGATTGTGATTTCCTTCTCCAGGGGATCTTTCCAACCCAGGGATCAAACCCAGGTCTCCCACACTGCAGGCAGATGGTTTACGCTCTGAGCCACCAGGAAAGCCATAGATGCTTAAAAGTATGGTCAAAAAGGAACTCATTATTACAGGTAAAGTAAATTAAATTATAATTTAATTCTTCTTTTATATTACTTTTAATAGTTCCTTTTATATTTGCTATCTAAGACTTTGTCATACTAATAAAAGTCATTTTTGACTCTTGATTGACAAATCAATTGTCTACCATATATCTCTAATATAATTCATTGAAGATTATTTATTAAATAAGATGGCATTTATAAATACGGTATACACTTAACTTGGATTTGTAATGATCTTTGTGAGAAGGTGACTTTCCCTTTATTGGAAACTAGAACATGTCCAGTTTTGCCAGTAAAGGATGAGTAAATATAAGGGCAGTGAGTATGCTTAATGTAAGGACAATGAGTACGTTCTTCCCTAGGCATATCTAATGGTATGTTGTACAACTGTTTTTGTTTGTTTGTTTTTTACTGTGAATGCAGATATTTTCATGTCCTGCATACTGCATAATCGGTTCTAATCTCAGGGAGAAAAGACAGTGGCAATGCTTACAAACACCTTAAAACTCCAGCCATAGGCTATGAAAGAAGAAAAAATTAGACAGGTTCAGTTCAGTTCAGTCGCTCAGTTGTGTCCGACTCTTTGCAACCCCATGAATTGCAGCACGCCAGGCCTCCCTGTCCAACACCAACTCCCGGAGTCCACCCAAACCCATGTCCATTGAGTCAGTGATGCCAGGTAGTCATCAGTTTTAATCCATATGATAATGCCCGTCTCCAGTATGAACATAAATAAATTAGGGGTACCTAGGGACTTCCCTGGTGGCTCAGATGGTAAAGCATCTGCCTACAATGTGGGAGACCTGGGTTCGATCCCTGGGTCGGGAAGATCTCCTGGAGAAGGACATGGCAGCCCACTCCAGTACTCTTGCCTGGAAAATCCCATGGACAGAGGAGCCTGGTAGGCTATAGTCCATGGGGTTGCAAAGAGTCGGACACGACTGAGTGACTTCACTTCTTCTCCACATGATTAAAAATTTCTGGTCTACTTACAAAAGTCTTAAAAAATGTTCACCTAAACTTCCAGAGACAACTCACCTTTAACTGAAGTTAAGTTTATTTAGGAGTTTCCTTCTGATATAGATCAGAGGTACTGTAGGAAGTTGTCATATGTTATATTATTACCAACTGTTCATTGCCACATTTGTCATTACAGGACCCCTCCCTGAAGGAAGAATGTACACTCCCTCCCTGTAGTTCAGCTTGGCTCTGTAACTCTGGCCAATGGAATGCCAGCAGAAGTGAAAAAAGCTGCATCTGAGAAGTTTAAAGAGTCACACATTTATTCCACGATTGCTTCTCTCCTTGTAAGGTAAGAATGTTTTTTGCAAGTGCAGGCAAGCTGCTACATCAGCCTGAATCCCAGCCAATGAAGGTAAGAAATAAACCTTTATCCTCATAAGCCAGTGAGATTAGAAGTTGTTTGTTAACATGGCATAGCCTAGCACGTGGTGACTAATACAGATTCAACAGTAGTCATTCACACACAAGTCTCCTCTGTTCCATCATTTTGTGTCTATATCCTCTATCATAATTTGTAAAACTATATATATATATATATATATATATATATATATATATATCACCCTTTGTCTTTTCTCCCCCTTATTTTAGTCTTACTTTAAATTTCTGATTTTCTGCTCATTTGTGTTATCAACCCACTTTTTAAAAAGATTGCCAGAAATCTGTTCTTATCCGGAGTTCAGAAAAAACAGTCCCTTTTCCCAGTTGACTCACCCAGAATGGGGCTTCTATCCAACATATAATATTTTTGAAAATATCTGTGAGAAATATTTGACAATGAGCAATTTGAAACCTCTTGCTTATGAACCTGCTTTGGTCTCTTAGCATTGCCTTAGAGCAGAAGAGAAGGAGGACGCATGTTAAGATTTATATAGCTGACAGAGATTTCTATGTACTGTCTGCACTACATTTATATTTTCAGCTTAAATCATTGAGTGATTATTTTCTGAAAGAATTTTGTCTTTCTTGGGGGAGGTTGAAAATCATGTCTGCTCGATGATTTATTAAGTGAATAAGTAAGTGAAAATGAACAGACTGGTACTGATTTTTACCATAGGCAGCAAATTATGAATAATGATTCTTCCATGCTTGAACTCCTTTGCAGTGATTCTGCAAATAATTCTAGTTTTCTCAGGTTGTTTCGGCCAAATGGATTTGCATAGGCAGGAAAGGCTGAAAGAGTGGTTAGGCTTGGAGCACTATGTAGGGGGGCACGCCAGAATTTTATTAGAAATATGGGCTTACGTGCCATCAGGCGCCCTCCGTTCATCATTGTCATGTGTTTACAGGCCTAAGTGTGAAGGGAAGACTAGAAAACATTCAGGACTGTGTAGCAAAATTTAAAAAAAATATATGGGTTCAAAGGACTTTTAAAATGCATCTTGAACATCAAAGGCTTATAATTAAGCTGAAGAAGTTTGAGAAATCTATGGAATCTAATGCGCTCTACCTTTGTAAACACTGTGGACTGGCATTACTTGAGAGTAAAATAGTCTATTCCTTTTTTCCAAGGTAGCATTTTTAATATATTAGACTTAACCACATGTCACTTCCTTTTCATTGCGTCAAAAGCAGTTGGAATTTGACAACTTCATATTTTCAAGCAGTAACTTAAAATTTGCTGTCCAACTAGTCTGTGACAGAATGCCCATTTCTGAATACGTACCCCAAGTTGATGTGCAGAATGTGCCTTCATAGATTTATAGTTATAACTCAATTTTTGTTATAGCATACATATTTTACTCCTAAACATCAGAATAAATAATGCTTTATCTGTTGGTATGACATCATATCAAAATAGCTTAATACTGAACGCATTGCTTGCTTGCTTAATTTTGTTTTGTGGTGTTGATAGTGGTGATGAGTTGAATATTTGGTTTTGCTTTAATAGGTTAGAATATATGCCTCTCCTCTGACATACACTGTGCATCCATATTACACAGGTTCCATAGTTTCCTTTTGCAAATATCTCTATGATATCTATTTATTATTCCATTTTGCTTTCCCAAGGTACTAATTTAAGATGGTATTGCAATTAGTTTATCCATTATCTTTCATTGTGCTTGCATTAAAGTGATATTATCTTTATCTTCATAAATCAATGCATGGACAACATTATTTGCTTTGCTATCATTTGAATTTACTGCATTATGAGTGAGATCTAACACTTCGGGGTAAATTGTCTGTTATTATTTTGTGGTCATTTATTCTATTGTGATCTTTCATTTTTCCCTGTGTCTGAATAATTTTGGCGAAAATGAATGCAAGATGTTTCATAAATGTGAGAAGGGGTGGTGAGAAGGGAAGTTGTGCACAAGGAGAAGTCAAGGTGACCTGGAGAGAACATGCCTACAAAGGAGGAGGGAACCTGTGGTCTAAACGTGAGGTGAAATCTCAAAGATGCAGAGCATGCAGAAAAAGCCTGGAGATGTGTCTGGTCTCTTCTTGTCTATTAAATTCACACCCTCTGACCCCACCACTCCCTAAATTTGTATCTTTGAAAGAAGAAGGCTATGATGGAAAAGAAAATGAGAGTTTCATTGTGCTCTGTGACTCTCCTCTGGAAGATCCCCAAGTGAGAAGAGATGTACAGTTGCCTAAAAGAAACGAGTTACAACTAGATACCTGAGGATGGCAAAATGCCCAAGATGGTAATGATTGGAGAGCAGCTTCCCCACCACGTGGTGAGGGCAGATGGGGTCTCCACGGGTGCTCCTCTAGTTTAGCATGATGTTCTCAAATTGAAAGAGGCAAGAGGCTGCAGTGTGGTCAGGAGTGTGTGATGGCAAGATGTGTGGTCTGGAGGTATTTAGCAGGGGCACGAAAAGGGATCTGTCTTGAACTGGGAAAAAGCAAAAATAGTGAAGGAGAAAGGAGTAGCAACTTCCCCTGGCAGGGTTTCTGGTTTTATCTGAGTTTCTCAGAGTCCCATTTGGGGAAACCTGTGGAGATACAAAAGGGGAAACACTGAGGTTCTTGTCTTTCTAGAATATTCTTGATAATTTAAGCTGTTCGTATATATAATATATAACAATATACATTTATATATAATAATACAATATTATATATATTACATATATATATAAATTGTAGGTAGTCAAAATACAAAGAACAATTATTTTCTGATATTTAGAACTGTATATAGAAATCTCAGAATACTCTTCTTTGATGTTTTAGTTTCTCATCTGGGAGATTTAGGGGTTCTTTCATTTTAAAATAGTTGAAACATAAAACCTTAGTTTTCTCTTTTCTTATTAATTTAAACTTTTCATGATGAAATATATTACACATATGGGAAGTTTATAAAATATATATGTAACATATCAAGAATAATATGATTACTCAGGTAGTCAAATCTCTGTTTAATAAAATGAGTACCACCACACTTAGAGGTGTGGCTCTGATTACATACCACTCTTTCTCCCAGGATAACCACTCCTCTGGATTCATCACCCTCATGCTTTTGTTAAAGACAGTCTATCATTTACTCATTCACTCTTCAAAAACATGTGGTAGGTTACAGCATGCTTGGGGCTGGTGCATGGGGATGACCCACAGAGATGTTATGGGGAGGGAGGTGGGAGGGGGGTTCATGTTTGGGAACACATGTAAGAATTAAAGATTTTAAAATTAAAAAAAAAAAGAAAAGAGAAAAAAACATGTGGTAGGATTGCTTTTTTGAGTTGCCTCTCTGCTGCAAAATTATGCTTTAATTATTCACCCATGTAGTTACAAGTCACTGTGCAATTGTGGAGTAGTTCACATTTTTACTGCTCTAAGAATACACTAGAATATATTTGTACATGTTATGATTGATAGATGTTTGGGTTTTTCCAATTCTTGCCTTTATTAAAAATGCTGCTGTGAATATTCTTATACAAGTCTCACATTGAACACAGCCAAGGGCTTCTGTGGAGTGTATATCTAGAAGTGGAATGGTTGAGTAAGCAAGCTGTCAGCATCACTCAATAATGTTAAATCATTTTCCAAACAGTTGGGCCAATGGATGACTGCATGGTAATAAGTGAATGAGTTTGTTTTGCTTCAGAATGTCTCCAGCATCTGGTACCATTGGACTTTTTGGTGTTTGCCAGTCAGATGGGCATTCAATGGTATTCATTTATTTTTTTATCAAGTGCCATGATATAATTTGAGTATTTTTCATTGTCAGTGAGTTCACATGCTCATGGATCATTCCTCTTTTCTCTCTCCTTCATGTCTTTTACCTATGTTTCTGCCTTTTTTTTTTTTTTGCATTGCTTTGAGAGAGTCTATTTAATACAATAGTTTATTTATTATATGAGATGCAAATATCTTTCCCAGTATAAAACTTGGCATTTACTCACTGTGTGAGATACAGATTTTCATAAATTTCTGACATGTTCTTTTAATATTCACACTTTTTTTTGTTGCTTAAGAGAGTCTTTCCTATTAGGAGGTCATGACTTTTGTTTCTGTCATTTCCTAAATATAACAATACTGGTTTTTACATTTGTTTTTAATCTACTTAAAATTATTTTTGTCAGGTATGAGGGATGGATAAAAATTATTTTGCATAGATAACCAATTACTTAGGCACAATTACATAGTCCTTTCTCCGCTGATCCGGAGGGTCAGCTCAATTGTAAATCATGTTTGCAAATGTCCATGAATCCTACTAACTATGGTTGTTAAACACATTTTGTTATCTGTTTGGGAAAGTCACCTCATCTTGTTTCTTTTAAGAGTGCCCTGTTGTTTTTTTTCATCTTTTGTGTTTTCATATATATTTTAGAATCACTTTGTCATTTCCATGGATAATTCTGTAAGGATTTGGTTGGGAATTTCACTGAAATTCAAAGTAAATATGAGAGAGGTTCAAGAGGAAGGGGTCATATGTATACCTATGACTGATTCATGATGATGTGTGGCAGAAAGCAACACAATATTGTTAAGTGATTATCCTCCAATTAAAAATAGATATATATTTTAAAATTTTTAAAAAGTAAATATGGGGACAGTGTACATCTTCATAATATTCAATCTTCTTGTCCTGTAACAAAGTGTATCTCTTACTTTATTTAGGTCTTCAATATCTTTAGAAGAGTTTGCAATTTTTTTTCCTGAAAGAATTGATATACCTTCTGTTAGCATCTTTTCTAAGAATGTTTTATCGTCTTGCCATTGTGAATAGTGGTCTTCCCCCATTTAGCCTCAATTTCTTCCAATAGAAGTTTTACCTTCATTATTCTAAAGTAACCATTATTTTTACTTCCGATGACATAGATTATTTTTGACTGTTTTTAACTTTATATTTGTATTCAGGCTATATAATATTTTGTGTCTGGCGTCTTCTGGACAACAGTGTATTACTGATGATGAGTTAATATTAAGTGATGCATAAAGTTCAAGTAATATTGCAATCTCGTATATTCATCTATATTGATGAACATTTGACTTATTTCCCACTTCTCTCTATTAGGGAGAATTACTTCTATAAACATACCTGTACATAATTTCAGGTGCACATATGTATGCATTGCCATTGGGCGTGTACTTATAAATGAATGTGTGGTACCACACACTATGCATTTGCTCAGCTCTTATAGATAATGTTAGATTTTCAAAGTGGTTAAATAATTTACTCTACCATAATAAATTACAAGAGCATTCAGGAACTATCTACACTACTTACTTACTTAAAAGCAAAAATTAAAACTGTCCTAAAAAGGTATATTGATAAAAATAAATAAATAAAGCAAGTAAATGTGTATGCTGCTGCTACTGCTAAGTCGCTTCAGTCATGTCTGACTCTGTGAGACCCCGCAGCCCACCCGGCTCCCCCATCCCTGGGATTCTCCAGGCAAGAACACTGGAGTGGGTTGCCATTTCCTTCACCAATGCATGAAAGTGAAAAGTGAAAGTGAAGTCGTGTCCGACTCTTAGCGACCCCATGGACTGCAGCCCACCAGGCTCCTCTGTCTATGGGATTTTTCAGGCAAGAGTACTGGAGTGGGGTGCCATTGCCTTCTCCGAAAATGTGTATAGTTGATGTGTTTTCAGGAAAGCTGATGTCAATTCAATTCTGAATGTCTCTTGCCTGAGACACATTTAATGTGTAATGTAATTTTGCATCCTAAATACAGTGATATTCCTAAATTATCAAGTATTGCCTACAAGTTACCCTGAAACCATTACATCAAAATTGGTGAGCATTGTCCAATTTGTAGTACAAGTGAATATCTTTTTTTTTTAGAAAAAAAAGGTCTAGGTAATTGAAATAATTACCCGTCATCATTTGTTACAGCCTGTGATGGGAACTAGTGCTCCAACTTAGCAGAAACATGAACTTTTATAAATATTGAATGATAATTAATCAAAATGAAATACTTTGCTCCAAGACATAAACTTTAGTTCTTTAGAAAATTAATTGAATTTAAAGTAGTATTTTTGTAGGTTTGGGTAGCAATTCATTAATACCGGGGGACATTTACAATTATACAACTTTTAGAACATTTAATAGAAACTCAGACTCATGTAGCTAGGACGGAGATGTCTGCTTCAGTTCTCTCATTTACTCCTTTAAAGAGAAAGAGAGAGAGAGAGAGTGAATGACCTAGCCAAAACTGTTATATTGTTTGTCACAGAGCACTTAGAATTCATTTTAGTTTTTCACTGCAGTTTAGAATTTGAAGCCAAGAAATTTCGATTGGGGTTCTGAATGTACCTCTCACAGGCTGTGTGAGAAACAGTCTGGTTCTTTCAGTTTTGCTTTTCCAAGTATTAGTTTCCTTCACTATAAAATGAAGTTAAGGATGATGATATAATAATAATAATTCTCTGAGTATTTCATTATGCTCCTTAAGGTTTCAGTGGCATTATGTCCTAGAGAGAAAGTCTAAAACTGTAAAGCAGAAGTGTTAACATTGTTCTTAATTTTGTTGAATATTATTGACTATCATTTACCTCTGGTTTCCTAGATGGATAAATTAAAAACCAAGCCATTAACAGTCTTACAGAATTGTTAAAATTCATTTTACACATACTCAGGTTTGGATAGACTGTACACTTTTCATCAATCTCTGTGATTATTTATTCATTCATTCATGTATTTATTTTTTGTCCTTCTGCTTTTTGGGGGCTTCAATTTGGTTTAGTAGGCTTTATAGTGCAGACAGTAAAGGAAAGTTTCTCTGCAGCCTTAGACAGTCTTGACCTTTCTTCTTTATTATAGCTACTTTTTCTTTCAATGACTCCTACACTAATACTTCCTCCTTGTTTTCCTTCTACTTCTTTGAACAGTCCTTTGTAATCATTCCTTCTGTGCCTTAAAAGAATAACGAGTTCTAAGTTTCGCACCCTTATGTTTCTATTACACATATTCTGCCGGGATAACTTCATTCAATTTCCATGGCCCCAAGTTTACTGTGTGCTTATGTTGCATGTGTATACATCAATGAGCCTCACATTTGTGTCTTTAGCTCAGAGCATCTTCTTGAATTTCAGACTTAGAAAGCTAACTATCTACAGGTATTTCTCCAAGAATACGTAATAGTCACATTGGGTTCAAACATCCAGAGATAAAGGTATGGTCCCATACTTCCTCTAATTAATTTCCATACTCTTTTTCTCAACTCTCAATTTCTATCAATCTAGTATACCTGCCTCCCTGAGTCAAGAAGATCCCCTGGAGTTGGAAATGGCAACTGGATCCAGCTTCAGTATTCTAGCCTGGAAATCCCATGGAAAGAGGAGCTTGGCAGGTGGGTACATTCCATGGGGTCCTAAAGGGTCAAACACAACTGCGCGACTGAACACAAGCAAAAGCATGAGAAATCTGAAAGTTATCTGGAACATCTTCCTTTCTGAACATCCTCATTTCTAACTGTGGAACACATCTCATTCAGTTTTTCCTTTTTGAAATATTAATAACTATTCCATCCATCCTCTTCTCTGCATCTCTGCCTTCTCTGTTTTTGCTACAGTTTCCATTGTCTCTCTCTCTCTCTAATTTGCAATAGTCTCTTAGCTCAGGTGCTTATGATTCAGGTATCGCCTTCATAAAATTCACACTTCCTTCAGGTTCTGAATTGCATATATGACATGTGACTTCTCTGCTCAAAACTGTTCAGTGACTCACTGTTTATAACATACAGATTAAAGACCAAATTTCCTAGAGAGCAATCAAGGATCTTCATGATCTGACCTCTAAGAATCTTTTCAACCTCATCTTTCTCCAGTTCCCCACATTTTATGTTTAAATTCCAACTGAAAATGCCTTTAATCAATGTTCTCTCTATCTAGAATGACTTCTATGTAGTTACTCTAATGTGTTTAAGACTAATTTCAAATGTTATTGTAACTGCTTCAGTCCATATCTCTCATAGCTTGTCATATTAATGAAATTAGTTTATGTATATATAAACTTTTATCATCCCATATATATATATATATATATATATATATATATACACATACTTCTGTCATTAGGCTATAATATACCATATTGACCTACAAGATAGAATAGTCATCCGCTATTCACTTGATAAGTTAAAATGCAAAGTGATAGAAGATTCCCTTTGGTATATATTGCATGAATGGTTCTAAGCTAATAAATAAATATCTAAATTTGCATAAATTGGTATTTTTGTTAAGATTAGAGCATGATCAACTTTCATTGTTTGTGAAAACAGAATTAAGTGAAAATCAGTTAGTATTTGGTAGGAATCCTTGGTTAAACTCCTTTCCAATAAATAGGAATTTTTAAAATTTGATAGTACATTGAAAGTTCTTTTCTGAAAACATTTATTTAAGTGTTGCTTGTACATTTTTCCTGTGATATCTTCTCAGGAAAACTTCTGGTCACTAGTGTGATCACAAGAAAGTTGTTGTTAAGGTTGGGTCTGCTAATGAACTCTGTAAACATATTCAGCATCTGGCAGACATTCCAAGGTGAAAGCCAAGCAGATGGCTAATTTAATATAATCTAAGTGACTTTGGATCAGATAAAGCAATTGAATTAACAGCATTTTAGCTCCACATACATCAGTTCCCAGCCACTCCTACCATTTCATTCCAAAAGGCACTTCTTCAGGATGAAAATCAATGCTAATTGAAAGCTCATATGGTGATGTTTATGTCTGTAAAATATGTGGCTAAATAGCATATTAAAAACATGTGGGCATGAATATTAGGATTGGGAAATGGATTTGCTATAGAATAAATCACAATGCCCTTAGAGTTGCTTTATGGATTTCAAATCACAAACTATATTTTATCCATTTTTGCCTGCTATATTAATCTCAATTTCATTCAGTCTTTCTATTAGATCCATGGGGATGTATGGTTGTTGCATAGTGATTTTCAACTTGCTATCTTGTGGGGTTTGGTGTAGGACTATGTGTGTGTGAAAGAGTGAAACAGAGACAGAGATGGATTTTATTTTGTTATTCATAGTCTTTCTATTGTTATTAATATTAATAATATATTAGTTGGCCAAGTATATTTTAACCTTATTTTGTAAAGAGAGATTCATGTGTAGCAAGAAGCTACAAATGATTTGTCTCATGTCACTTAGCCAGTAGTTAGCAAAATAATCCCAGAATTGGTGACGTTTGATTATAGTAGAAAAAACATTATAGTTAGAAAAATCAGGGTTCGAATGTTGACTCTGTCACTAGCCAAGTGTGTAACATTATAGAATTATTTTAATTTTTCTCAGATTTAGCAGTAGTCAAGTGAGGCAAGCAAAAATGAACATTATGGCTATGGAGAAGATGACAGGTGTGATACTTATAACTCATGAGATGAATTTTGTCTGAATTGAGTATGGTAGGTACTCAAAAACTTGTTGTTGTTCATCTACAAAATCGTGTCTGATTCTTTGCGACCTCTTGGACTGCAACATGCCAGACTCCTCTGTCCTTCACTATCTCCCGGAGTTTGCTCAAATTCATATCCATTGCGTTAGTGATGCTTTCTTGTCCTTTGCCTCCCCCTTTCGCCTTCAATCTTTCCCATAATTCCAAGTTTTTTTTCCATTGAGTCAGCTCTTCACATGAGGTGACCAAAATATTGGAGCTTCAACATCAGCCCTTCCAATGACTACTCAATGTTGATTTCCTTTCATCCACAACTGAGCATCATTTCTGCTTTGGCCTAGCTGTTTCATTCTTTCTGGAGCTATTAGTAATTGCCCTCTACTCTTCATCAGGAGCATACTGGACATCTGATCTGGGGGGCTCATCTTCAAGTGTCATATAGTTTTGCCTTTTCATACGGTTCATGGGGCAGCAGGAAGGAATACTGGAGTGATTTACTGTTTGTGGACCATATCTTTTCAGAATACTTCACTATTACCTGTCTGTCTTGGGTGGCCCTGCACATCATGGCTCATAACTTCATTGAGTTATTCAAGCCCCTTTGTTACGACAAAGCTATGATCCATGAAAGAGACTCAATGACTAAAACTGTTATCTATATCTTCTCACCATTATTACCTTCAGGCTAACTCTCATTCTTTAATTGGTGTATTCAATCAGCATTCAATTACTTTTTGCAAGGAGCTATGCTAAGCACTAGTAAGAGAATTATAAAGAAATAGAGGATTAGAATTATGTGTAAAAACACATGGACTTAGGAGCCAAAGTGCCTGGGTAAAAATTCTAGCATCACCGTTTAAATCATCCTGTCTTTGAGGATTCCTTTGGCTTAGATCTTCCATATTAAGGTAGAAGCGGTACCAGTAGTTACATCAGAGGGTTGTTCCTTTAAGTGTAAATGTATATATAGAGCTGGGAACTGTGTTTAGAACACAGTAATCATTGTATTATTTTTGTATTATTTATTGTATTTGGATGCAATCTCAAAAACGACAGAATGATCTCTGTTCGTTTCCAAGGCAAACCATTCAATATCACAGTAATCCAAGTCTATGCCCCAACCAGTAATGCTGAAGAAGCTGAAGTTAAATGGTTCTATGAAGACCTACAAGACCTTTTAGAACTAACACCCAAAAAAGATGTCCTTTTCATTATAGGGGACTGGAATGCAAAAGTAGGAAGTCAAGAAACACCTGGAGTAACAGGCAAATTTGGCCTTGGAATACGGAATGAAGCAGGGCAAAGTCTAATAGAGTTTTGCCAAGAGAACGCACTGGTCATAGCAAACAGCCACTTCCAACAACACAAGAGAAGACTCTGCACATGGGCATCACCAGATAGTCAACACTGAAATCAGATTGATTATATTCTTTGCAGCCAAAGATGGAGAAGCTCTATACAGTCAGCACAAACAAGACCAGAAGCTGACTATGGCTCAGATCATGAACTCCTTATTGCCAAATTCAGACTGAAATTGAAGTAGGGAAAACCACTAGACCATTCAGGTATGATCTAAATCAAATTCCTTATGATTATACAGTGGAAGTGAGAAATAGATTTAAGGGCCTAGATCTGATAGATAGAGTGCCTGATGAACTATGGATGGAGGTTTGTGACATTGTACAGGAGACAGGGATCAAGACCATCCCCATGGAAAAGAAATGCAAAAAAGCAAAATGGCTGTCTGGGGAGGCCTTACAAATAGCTGTGAAAAGAAGAGAAGTGAAAAGCAAAGGAGAAAAGGAAAGATATAAGCATCTGAATGCAGAGTTCCAAAGAATAGCAAGGAGAGATAAGAAAGCCTTCCTCAGTGATCATTGCAAAGAAATAGAGGAAAACAACAGAATGGAAAAGACTAGAGATCTCTTCAAGAAAATTAGATATATCAAGAGAATATTTCATGTAAAGATGGGCTCGATAAAGGACAGAAATGTTATGGACCTAACAGAAGCAGAAGATATTAAGAAGAGGTGGCAAGAATACACAGAAGAACTATACAAAAAAGAGCTTCATGACCAAGATAATCATGATGGTGTGATCACTCACTTAGGGCCAGACATCCTGGGATGTGAAGTCAAGTGGGCCTTAGGAAGCATCACTACGAACAAAGCTAGTGGATGTGATGGAATTCCAGGTGAGCTATTTCAAATCCTGAAAGATGATGCCGTGAAAGTGCTGCACTCAATATGCCAGCAAATTTGGAAAACTCAGCAGTGGCCACAGGACTGGAAAAGGTCAGTTTTCATTCCAATCCCAAAGAAAGGCAATGCCAAAGAATGCTCAAACTATCGCACAATTGTACTCATCTCACATGCTAGTGAAGTAATGCTCAAAATTCTCCAAGCCAGGCTTCAGCAATACGTGAACCGTGAACTTCCAGATGTTCAAGCTGGTTTTAGAAAAGGCAGAGGAACCAGAGATCAAATTGCCAACATCCGCTGGATCATGGAAAAAGAAAGAGAGTTCCAAAAACATCTACTTCTGCTTTATTGACTATGGCCTTTGACTGTGTGGATCACAATAAACTGAGGAAAATTCTGAAAGAGATGGGAATACCAGACTACCTGACCTGCCATTTGAGAAACCTGTATGCAGGTCAGGAAGCAACAGTTAGAACTGGACATGGAACAACAGACTGGTTCCAAATAGGAAAAGGAGGAAAACACACTCTAGTAAAGAAATTCATAATCATACAGATCACAATCAAAGTATCTTTCTTGTGTTTGCTAAATAGGGTTAGGATTATACATGGCCCCTACCCTCTTGGAGGGACTTGTGAGAAGCTAGCAAACATTAATGAAAGACTTTGAAGGCTTTGTAATTAATTATTGTGCTGAAGGCAGAGACTTTTGTCTTAGGATAATGAAATGAGAAAGGAGACAGTTCTGCTTCATAGAAGCTAATGAAATCCATGGATGCCATCTCTCCTGGTAACTATGGCCATAGGTGGTGCCATTTTGCCCTCACAGTTCAAATGAGTATAGACGATTTTAAAAGCATACCTCCCTCTACAACGCACAGTCCCTTTCGGTTCAGCCCTTCTCCCATCACTGATGTCTGACATCAAAATAAGCAAGAGGCCATATTATAAGGAAGTATAGGAGAGGGCCTGCAAATATGACCTCAGTTCTCAATTCACAGGTGATTTGTTGCTTTCTTACAGGACCTCGACATCTTGTAATATGTAATACTCAACTTCTTAGCATCAGACAGTTTCTAAAATGAGGAGCTGTTAACCATTAAACTACTCTTGACATTATTTTGACCATTTGTATACACACACACAAGAACAGTATTATCTAAATATGCTTCAAACTCAGGGAAAGATGGCTGCCATAGAACCTGACTGTCTCATATATCCCTCTATCATGCAAGTTTTGAGAAAAATCACTTTCTAGTTTTCACAAGAATATTCTGGATAAATAGCTTCTACTTTCAGGTGGCAGATATTGTATTTTATTTTGCTTGTGCCTCTATTGGACCCTCCAAGGGAATACAGGAAATGTCATCTCTTCACATACTCCTAGCTGTGGTCTGTGCTTTGGCAGTCTCTGTCTATGCCACTATTCTGTTCTGCCATATCCCTTTGAAGAGGTCCACTGAATCCTCCAGTTCCTTCAAGTTATCCATGAGACAGTCCCTCTCCTAACTTCTAAGTCCCTCTGATTTATTTGCTTTATTTTCCTTCTTTCTGTCTAATGGGGGAATTATCCTTTTGGAATTGTGTTTCTCATGCAGGCTGCATTGGACTTCTACATGATACAGTATTTTGTTTCTTTCTCCCCCAGCCTCTCTTTCCCACATTTTGGTACTCATTCTCTCACACTCATGTTGCTATGCTTAAATATCAGTTATGCCAGTTGCTTTAGTGTCTTTCTAAACCTTTTCAAACTCTAGTTGAAAGCAAGTTTCACATTTTTCCTCCACAGTAACTCTAGGGCCATGAAGAGCAGAGATTGTGACAGGACACCTGTGTAAATGTCACAGGCCATTTTACCATGGTTAGTGACTGGGAGACATAAATCATTCCAAGGGGGCACCTGCTAGCTAACTCTGTGGGACAGCATACAGAGATTTGTTGCTACAAACCCAAATAAAAGATAGTACAGCACATCACTGAATGCTAAATAGACCAACAGATAAGCCCAGTGGGAAAAAAAGGTGGGAAGAGGAATGCCAGGCCAGGGATTTCAGCCATTCACATCAGAAACTTGTCTTGAAGTTGAACATCCAAAATAGTTCATCCCAATGCCAGCTGATCATTTTCTTTTAAAAGTATCCTTAACATAAAAGAGGTATTAGTGAGTAAGAAAAATGATATCATGGGTGAATCATGGGACTGAATCTGTAGTTTCAGATCTTATTTAAGTCAAGTCAACAACTAGAGTTGCTTGTCGTTTAACATGTCCTAAAAGCCTCAGCACTGTTTTGTCCCTTCCTACCCCATCCACGTTAATATTCCTCAGTCCTCATACCACCTCTCTCAGGTTCAAAACACACCGGCCTTCATTATGTTTCTCAAACACAGGATGTTCCTTCATTCCACCCTACAGCCTTAATCATGCTCTCCCCTTTCAGATTTCATTTCAGTCATTGTACCCTTGGGGAAATGTTCCCAGGTCCTGTGGCCACTCCATATTCCCTAAGCAAATGGTATCATAGCATGATATCTATCAACTTGTATTTGTCATTTTTTGCCATTTGTTAATTTATTTTGAGGTCACTTATATCTCTGTTTACCTATGCACTGTAGGATTCATCAGAACAAGGATTTCATCTGTTATTTTGTTTTTCATTTTTTCAAAGGAACCTCCATACTGTTCTTCATAGTGTATGTACCAATTTACATTCCCAGCAGTGTAGGAGGGTTCCTGTTCTCCACAGCCTCTCAAAAATTTATTGTTTGTAGACTTAAGGAAAAAAAAAAAACAACTTGCTATTTTATATTGGAGTATAGTTGATTGATTCCTTTTGTTTCACTTACTATTTTTACCTTTAGTCCTGATCTAAGTATCTAGTACATAGTAGGCATTTAGTGAATATTACTTGAATGAATTTCAGGCAGATTTTTTTTTCCTATTTTTCTTTTAAAAAAATTTTGAGTTTTGACTGTGGCCAAATATTTTCATGTCCTAGCACATACTTTTCTCATGTAATTCTTTTATTAACTTGAGATTTATTTTCTGGTTTCTCAGAGCACTGATGGTCTGAGAGGATACAAATTTCAAAATCCCTTAGTTGGAAAATGGAGGAGATATTGATTAATTCAGAAAAGGATCATGAATTCTGCAAACAAGTTTAGGGTAGATCTATGATAACCAGGCGGAGAAGGCACTGGCACCCCACTCCAGTACTTTTGCCTGGAAACTCCCATGGACAGAGGAGCCTGGTAGGCTGCAGTCCGTGGGGTCGCTAAGAGTTGGACACGACTGAGCGACTTCCTTTTCACTTTAAACTTTCATGCATTGGAGAAGGAAATGGTAACCCACTCCAGTGTTCTTGCCTGGAGAATCCCAGGGATGGAGGAGCCTGATGGGCTGCCGTCTATGGGGTCGCACAGAGTTGGACGCGACTGAAGCGACTTAGCAGCAGTAGCAGCAGCATGATAACCAGGAAAAAGAAATGACCATACGGTAAGCAAAGAGAGGTTAGAGAAAGAGAAGTTTTCTAGCATAACCCAGGGGGCTGTGGCCAATGCTATGTGTCTTAGGAGGAGTGGATATGAGTATTTGGAATTGGATATGCTTGTTCCTGGCCCCAAATTTAAAGATCCTGTCACTGCAGCTGGCCATGATGAATTAAGTGGAACCTCTTCTAAACAGGCCACCCTGCATATTAAACTTCTCAAATGCACTAACAAAGCACTTTTGGAAGAATTCTAACTAGGTCAGCAATACATTTGCCATATATCACACGCATAATTCTAATGTAATTCATAAGTATCTTGGCTTATGGAAATTGATGTTTTCTGTAAATATTGGAGTGTGAACAACTCTTCACTGTCAGTCAAAGCAGAATTAAATTTGAGGCTAGGACATATCAAGGGAAATAATAGAGATTCACAGATTATAGGGTGAGAGGGGTCAAGTGCTACATATTATCTGGCATAAACAGAAACTTCCAGACCTATAACTTCTTTCTCATGGAGTGGTAGGCAATCTGCTGTTCCTTTGAACTATGTTCCTGAAGGCACCTCAGTGAGATTTCCTGGAGTAAATAATTCTTTGCCTGCTTGAGCTTATTGGAAAAGCTTCATCCTAAGGTATCCTCTTAGCTTCTCTTTCAAATCACAGTTCATTGCCTTTTCCTGGCCCTCTTGACTGCCTTGATTAAGTTTTCCAGGATTTTATCATAATAATCTCTTCTAGCCTTCAAATAACTTCATAGGGAATGATCTAAAAATTTTTCACTGAAATGCTAACAGTGATTACCTCAGGCAATAACATCACACACACACATGTATCCATATATATTTTCCAAAATGTCTATAATTAGTATGTATTGATTTTATAATGTTCCGATATTGACTGAGTGCCTACTGTATACCCTTGAGTCTTCTAGCTGATAGAGAAACAGGAAACGATGATTGAAATAAATTACCAATTCGTCATGTGGAAAGATGTCTGTACGCACCATGCTGCCCCCTCCCATTTCCCACTCAGAATCTTTCAGAACTGACACCAGAGTCTGTGGTAGAAGACTCGTCTGAAACTTGGGAAGGGAAAGATAAAATAGAGAGGAGAAGGAAGCTCTCTTTTTGTCAGTATACAGTCCTGAGGTTTTTTTTTTTCCAGAGTCAAGGTAAAATTACTTCCTGAAGGTGAACTAATTTTCTCTTCTACATTTTTGATGTTTCCCTTTGGGTGAAGCATATAGTGACCTAATTCTATGCAAGACTTTGTAATCTGCAGGGATGAAAATTAAAAAAGATGTGTGCTCAGGAAAAAAAAAAAAAAAAAAGGAGGGGGGCGGTGTTGAGCATTGAATAACCAGACTCTTGGTTAATAGAAACAAACAAAAAAAATCTGTTGATGTTTCCCTCTGTTGATTTTGTTTCCAAATGTATTTTGGGGAATTGTTAATACAGAAGTTGTTTGTTAAAAAATATATTTGAATACACTGTCCAAAGTTATTGAATATCTAGTAGGGCAAGAATGAGGACTTTGATATATTTTCTTTAGCTAAGTAATTTTTGATGTCAACTGTGTGCTCCCCAATAGACAAAACGCTCACCCACAGAAACGATTCTGTTGTTTTCACGAAATGTTTTGTATGTGACAGGTAGGCAAGGCATAACGTAGAGACGTCAGCTGCTGTTCCGATGGCTTGCCTTAGGCACCTGTCACTTCAAGAAACTCTGAGAGCAGACCTGGATTCTCAGCCCAGGGTTTCACAGGAGCATATGGCTCCAGGAAGGCTGTCAGAGATGTTTCTCTTGCTGACCCCACCCTTGATGGAGAGCTTGGTGCTTTGAGCTGCCTGAATCAAAAGAAGCTTAGCTTCTAGCTGTGGTTTGTGCCAGAGGGCTCCTTCTATGGCATATCTTGGGTTATCCTTACCCCTGGGAGGACCCCCTTCATACACACAAATACCCCCCGCTCCCACACACACGCGCACGTGCACATTTAGTTCTGGAACTCCATGGAAAAGTTCTCTTGGCCATGCCAGGAAGTGAGGCATATTTTGGAATCCTTGTGTTTGCTTTATGTAGAGGATCATCAGTCACTGTGGTGCATATTTAAGCCCTGACCTAATAGGGATGGATAACAGAGGGAAATTAAAGAACAGTAGGAAGATTTTGTTGGATGTGCATCCCTACTTTCTCTTCTAAACCCACATTTCTTTTTTTTTTTTTTTTTTGAGCACCCACATGTTGAAGTTCACTGTCATGGAAGTTAGATGAGCATGCAAGTATGGGTTCTAACTTGAGTTCTTTTTTTTCATCTGAGTCTTGTTTCTAGGGGGGAAATTTCCTTGGCTATGATCTAAACCCATGTTATACAAATTCTAGTCACTACTTTGTTAAAAAAAAAAATAAGCCACCTGTTAAGGGTCTGCTGACTCTTCTGATTTATTCTCCATACTTAGGAAGGGAGATCTTTTAAAAATCCAGTGAGATCATGTATTTCACTATTTTTCTCCTTTAAATTTTCATATTTAAGGTTTTAAAGTGATTTTCCATAATCCCTGGGATAAAATCATTACAGCCAGGACATTTCCTGATTTTCCAGCTTCGCCTTGAGCTCTCTGCCTGTTGCACTCTTGGCTTTGACCGCATGAGTTTTCTCAGAATCTCTGAAACAGCCCCTTCGTTTATAGTGTTTCTGCACTTTCGCACCTGCTGTTTAGTCTGCCTGAGGAGCACTCTGTTTCCACAACCCAGCTGAAACCCTCCAACTCAAGTTCATCTCTGCGCTTACACACCATTTCCTGGGAGGAAGTTTTCCTGTCTCTAAGCCCATGCTAAGTCTTCATGGTCTACATGCCCACGTATCCTGGTGCGTCACCCACAAAGCACCCGTTACAGTAACCAACCTTGCCCAATCTTGATCTTTCTTGCTGACTTATGAATTCAGTGAAGATAAATACTCTTTCCTTATACCAACATATTTGACAAAAAATAATTATGGATTGAACAACTCAAAGACATCAATTTTTTTTTTCTTGAGTCTTTATCTGTTTGAGAAAGAAAGCAAATACAAATATGTTTAGTGAATATCCTACCTGAGAGAAAGAAATTCTGATTGTGGACCTAAATCTTATATTCATATTACAGACTGAACTGTGTGACTTTTCATTCCATCTTTTTTTATCATTTCTTCCCTAAATGGATTCATCTTCAGTTGTATCATGGAAAGCAGAAGGGAGGTCGTTTGGGAAATGGAATTGTTTCATTTTCTTCTCCAGAAAAGGCACCACTCTCTAAAGAAATGAATCTTGGAAATTCCCTGGTGCTCCAGTGGATGGGACTCCAGGCTTCCACTGCAGGGGCCCAGGTTTGATGCCTAGTTGAGGAAATAAGATCCTAGAAGCCATATGGCATTGGCAAAAAATTTAAAAAGAAGTTTTACCTAAAGTAAAGTACATAGAGTCTTTAGCTTTCTAGGGAATGATTTTTGAGAAGAATAAAACAGGAGTGAATGCAGAGATGGTTATTTCATGGAGGCTGATGCCCATCAGCTTGAGGTAGATGAGCCTTACCTCTGCTTTAAGCAATATCCTGGAGTGAAGGGAAGGTCTTTGTGGCTGAGAAACTCTCTTTCTTAATTCAAACAGGCCCTTTTGACAAAGGTAGGCCGCAGTCTATGGGGTTGCAAAGAGCTAGATATGCTGTAGCGACTGAGCATGTTCACACTAGCCATTGATTGTTTTTGTTCAGTTGCTAAATTGTGTCCAACTCTTTGAGACCCCATGGATTGCAGCATGCCGGGCTTCCCTGTTCTTCACCATCTCCCGGAGTTTGCTCAAACTCATGTCCATTGAGTTGGTGATGCCATCCAACCATCGCATCCTCTTTCATCCCCTTCTCCTCTTGCCCTCAATCTTTCCCAGCATCAGGGTCTTTTCCGGAGTGGGCTTTTCACATCAGGTAGCCAAAGTATTGGGGTTTCAGCTTCAACATCAGTCCTTCCAATGAATTTTCAGGGTTGATTTTCTTTAGGATTTACTGGTTTGATCTTGTTATAGTCCAAAGGACTCTCAAGAATCTTCTCCAACACCACTGTTCAAAAGCATCAATTCTTTGGTGCTCTGTCTTCTTTATGGTCCAATTCTCACATCTGTACATGACTACTGGAAAAACCATATCTTTAACTATACAGACCTTTGTTGGCAAAGTGATGTCTCTGCTTTCTAATATGTTGTGTAGATTTGTCATAGCTTTTCTCCCAAGGAGCAAGCATCTTTTAATTTCATGGCTGCAGTCACCATCCACAGTGATTTTGGAGCCCAAGAAAATAAAATCTGCCCGTATTTCCACTTTTTCCCCATCTATGTGTCATGAAGTAATGAGCCCAGATGCCATGATCTTAGGTTTTGAATGTTGAGTTTTAAGCCAGCTTTTTCACTCTTCTCTGTTACCCTCATCAAGAGGCTGGCCATTAATACTGAAAACTAAAAAGATTCCTGTGAATTAAAATTCACAGATGCTTGCTTGGGACCCATGATCCTGCCCTTTTGGGATATAAGGGCAATGAAAAAGCACTTCATCAGCAATCTACAGTTAAGTGTCTTGCACCTTCTCCAAATTTTCTCCATCTGAGCAATCAGGAGTATAATTGAACACAATGAGGTATTGAAAGTTTTTTCAAAGTAATATGGAACAAGATTAACTACTAAATTATGCCTTACAAAACTAGAATAGCATATCTCTTGCTTCCTAATGCTGAAAATATCTTGTCTTTTAAAGATTCTTTTGACATTTTTGAGCTCTTTGCTTACTATCCCGTCATTATTGTCATTCCACCCATTTTTCAGATGGGAGGACAAAGTCAGTAATGCTTTATTCTTTGCATTGTGGCCTACATAATTTATCCTGATGTGAAAAATAGCAGTCCAATAACATCACTTTTATACACATCACAGAATAACTATGATTTTTTTTAACTGCACTTATTGAAGTGACATCAGACTGCTGCAAGAGACATAAAATCATATAAAGCAGATGTAGAGACCTAAAAACACAGAAGGCTGGAGTTTATTTATTATAGGAAGAAGAATATGTCCTTTATGACTCACTAGTTTCTGGGTCATTAGTGAGTGACAGTCCAGGATGGTATTGTGCCTTTAGCATAATGACCCAGAGTCATCTAATCAATTTAAGTTATTTTTATATCCTCAGGTTCAGGAGTCAGAGAATTATGTCATGCATTTTTTAAAGATTTCAAGCTTAGAAATGAGGTATGAAAGTTTATTATAGATACTTTGTGCAGTCAATAAATAACATGATTTCAGTGGTAGAAGTCAGTCTGGTTTGACTCAGTCTGGCCCTGACTTGAGGAATTACTCCCCTAGGGCCCACAGCATCCTGCAAAGACTTGTCAGATTCTACTATAATTGTTTATACATCTGTCTTCTCAATTGGAATCTCAGCCTCAAAGAGGAAGAATTTAATTTTCTTCTGCATAAAACACAGCACCTGGAACATAGCAGTTACTCAGTAAGTGTTTGCTGTAGCAAGGATACCAACTTGGAACAGTCCATCTCAGTCTGCCTTGGCAAGATAAAGGCTAAGACTCACTGAGCGTCGAAGAATTGATGCTTTTGAACTGTGGTGTTGGAGAAGACTCTTGGGGGTCCCTTGGACTGCAAGGAGATCCAACCAGTCCATTCTGAAGATCAGCCCTGGGATTTCTTTGGAAGGAATGATGCTAAATCTGAAACTCCAGTACTTCGGCCACCTTATGCAAAGAGTTGATTCATTGGAAAAGACTCTGATGCTGGGAGGGATTGGAGGCAGGAGAAGGGGGTGACAGAGGATGAGATGGCTGGATAGCATTGCTGACACGATGGACGTGAGTCTGAGTGAACTCCGGGAGTTGGTGTTGGACAGGGAGGCCTGGTGTGCTGTGATTCATGGGGTCTCAAAGAGTCGGACACGACTGAGCGACTGAACTGAACTGAACTGAAGACTCATTGAACTTCTATATTCTTCCAATCTAGTCAGAGATGATAAATTCACTCTTTCCCCCTCCCCCAAAATCTGGGCATGTTTACAGTTATGCCATTATATTGGTGAAGAATTTATAATTATTTCTGAAGTTCAAGTTGTTAAGAAAAATTGACCAAAGTATGGAAAAGATTATAGAAAGTCTTTTAAATGTACTGCTGGACATTAAACAAAGGATTACCCAGTTATTTTGTTTTGTGTAGTCCCTATGTGACCTGCTGTTTATTATGATTTAGGACATCTTGCAACTTTGCCAGGATACATGTTAGCCTGTACAAAATTGATAGTAATGTAGATGATTCTAATCCCATTGCAATGGGAATTAATTTTGTGTGCAAATTGTAAATGGATTTTGACCAAAGGTTACAGTTTTAATTGTCCTTTATGGACATTAACTAGTTTTATACCTGAACTAGCAATTTTATTCAAATGTTTTTTTCCTATAAGCTACTATAAATAGCTGCATATCTCCAGTACTTTTTGAAAGAGCTTTAGCATCCCTGTGGTTCACTGCTAATAAGCTAAGCAATTTTGACATGCACTCACTTTATATTTGCATACAGTCTATGCTTTTAGCTTTTTAAAAGTTATACCTAACAGTTATATTTTAAAAGTTAAATTCACATATGTTTATGTTATATCACCATATTTATAAAGTATGGGAAAATTCAGAAATAACAACCCAGATCTCCCCCAAATATATTTTTGTATTATACCTGATTTTTTAAAAAATTAATGTGAGAAACCAAATGTGTGTGTGGGGAGATTAATCCAAAGAATACAGATTGGATTTTTTCACACAATTAATTTTTTTAGGAAGAGCAAGATGAGGCACATGAAGGAAATAGATTCTGACAATGAAGGTGCCAGTGGGAGAGTGATGCATTTGTCAATATGGAGGATATGAAACAAATATACCAGGAGGCTGGGAAATATGCCAGGAATGAAGGAGGGGGCATACCTGGGTGTCAGGTAAGATGCTGACATTGCTGGGCATTCTACTTTCAGCATCACTGAATAATAATAATAACAGCACAATTTTGTAAGTGATTTCCTTGAAATATTTGGTTCAAACTCCACCTTAAAATTTATTATTTGGGGAGAAATTCAGGGATTGCTTCAAAAATAGCAAAGCTGGTTAAAAGATGGTGTTGTGTTTTTAATTCAATGAAGGAAAAAATGGGGGTTTCTATTATACACCACACTTTTATAAGACACATAGCAGATATTAAAAATGTAAGATGGCAACCTTTCCCTTAACAATGTGAAATCTGGGGGAATGCAAGATAAAACCCAGAAAAAAAATGTAAGAAATTTGGTAGTGATGTCAATAGTTGTGGGGAAAGTGGAGCATGGGAAATTTTGGAATATTGGAAAATACTTTTCTTATGGAAAGATATTTCTATAAGATGTTACAGAAAAACCCAGATAAACTTTTTGACCTGTTGAACATTTGTTTCTCAAATAACAAAGGTTATTTTTTATGGCCATTCCTAACAGCTTCTTGACATTTGTCTTCAATCTTTGGCCTAGAAAAATTTTATAAACAGAAAAGATAACTAAGTGAATAGATTAATATTATTTTATTAGGAAATGGAATGCTTTCAAGTGAATAAAAGTCTTGATCTGGACTACAGGAGTCCCATTTGTGGTTTCGCTGTCCATGTTTTCAGTTACCTGTGGTCAAATGTGGGCTGGAAATATGAAATCAACAATTCACACATGTTAAATTGAACCCCATTCGGAGTAGCATATGACATCTCCCACCGTCCTTCCATGGGGCGTGAATCATTTGTTTGTCCAGCATACTCATGGGATATATGCTATCTGCCTCTTATTAATAGTATAGGAAAAATCATGGCATGTATAGTGTTCGGTCTTGTTTGGGCTTTATGGCATTCAGTGGGGACCTTGGAACATATCCCCCATGGATAACGGGGACTACTGTATCATATCAGGCCTGCAATCACACATGTACCCCATCAGGCTCAGTTCTACCTGTGGACAGCATGTGTCTGGATGTCTAAGGGAGATAAGGAAAAAGCCCATTCTACCTAGTCTTCCCTTCTCCCTTCAGTCCTCTGGGGAGGATAAGGGGATAGAAGATGAAATTCTGGCATCTTTCGCTTTCTTATATTTGCTACATTTGCTTTTATTGCACAAATAAACTTTATAACAAAATCCTATTGGGAGGTTATGGAAAAAAAATAGAATCTCTTCTAATTGCATTGCTGGGAGTATTTATAATGCTCTTTATTTATTTATTTTTGTCTGTAAATCCTTACAGTGTTTATCCATATGCAAGCAAGCTTTTAGAGAATTTCATCTGTAGTATAGGTATAATTTTTAATTCTTCATGTTCATTTACTGTTATTTCATAAATATTCTCTCATAATTACATGTTCATAATTATTTTATATTGCTGCATAAGATTTAGACTCAGTATGCCACACTTAGATGTTTATCTAGTTTTAGGCATTTATTTAAATATCAGTTTGGTCTTTTAATAACTCTGCCATAAGCATATTTGTCAATGGCTCTATGATTTTATCATGGCTATAAACCCTAAATCCTAAAATAAATATGTTTAACATCTTAACTACTCTAAAATCATAACATGTTTTAAAATCTATGTGTATATTTAACATGGTCCTTAAATATTTTTAATGAGCTATATTAATTTGATGGCATGTCCTATAATTATTATTAGTTTGGAATCTAGAAAATTAAGTATTTCTTACCTATAAATTCCTAAAAGTTGGTGATAATAATCATATGGGCAGATATAAATGTAATAAAAATTAATTATTTCAATATCAACTTCTAAAAAATGAAATACAAAAGGAAAGCAAAGAGAAAACTTTTCCTATCAAATTCTTATTAGAGTATACACATTTTGCAAAAACAAAAATATCAATTAATTACATAATGTATACATGTTAGATTTATACAGGTTAAGGCACTTAAATGCAAAAAATAAATATTAGCAATCAAAATAGAAGTAGGAGAAATAAAATAAAAGTAATAGAAAACTATTATAAGTAAATTTTTAAAATATATCTTAAAATCTTTAAGGAAAAAAATTTACAAATATTCAGATTTACTTAGAAATAGCAAATAATAATATTTAGAAAATCATATGTATATGTTTACACAACATTATGTGAATTGTTTTGAAAATATAGATCAAATATGAAATTCTAGAAAAAATATGTTAATAAAGAATACACAGAAAATACTCAGAACATAACACAAAAGCTAAACAGTGATAGCCATATGAAATTTTAAAAAGGTTGTCAAGGAGCCATTTCTGCTCAAAATTGAAGGACTCAGACATTTTTCCAGGTAAATTAAATTAAATATTTAAAAGACAAATAGCTTTTATACTCTCTAAACAACTTATGACATTGGTAAGATATATATATATATATATATATATATATATATATATACACCCACACATATATATATAGTCATTTTTTAAATGTCATTTTAAAAAATGAAGTGGAATAACTCTGAAAGCAGAAAAGCATGCAGTGGAAAACTATAGGGCAATCCATTTATAGTAATAAAACCTTTGAGTAAGTTTAAAATATACTGCTTCTTGATTCAGTAAATATCATTTGAACATCTACCTTGTGTGAATTCCTGTTCTAACTCCTAAAAACTATATCTGTAAACTAATTCCTAAACCAGATAATAGACAAGGTATTTGGAGAACTAACATTTACTAGACAGAAACAGTATCCAAAGAAATAAATTTACCAGTCACTTAGAAATGTTTAACATGTGCTCTGGAGTAACTGTAAAGAAATATAAGAAGTATTTGGTGGTGTCACTTCAGATAAGTGGCAACAAATGTCTCTGTAAGTAGATAACATTTGTCCTCAAGAGAGTTGCATTTTAGAATAAAATTATTTGTTAAATTTCAACACTTATTCCTTGTGAATAGTATTAGCAAAACACAAATCAATGGATATTTTCTTGATTCTCTCTCTCTCTCCATACTTCTGGCCCCCTTCTCTCTGTTTATCACCCTATGAAAACAGCCTTTTCATTTCACTTAGTGAAAAACCTATTTAGTAATCCCATTAAGCCAAGAAGACAGATGACTCATTATTACCAGTATTGTATAAAATTGTTCTGATAATACTAAAAAATTTAATTAGTAAAACAATAATGTATGATATGTAAATGCTGCTAAATAGGCAAAACTCTCATATTTGTGTGTTGCATATTATATGGTTATATACAAGGAAGCCTCAAGAAAATTAACTAGAAAAGGCTAGAAACCATAAGGTAATATAGCAAAACAAGTGAAAACAAAAATTTAGAAGTCAATAATTTACCAATGTATACAATATGATTAAAAAAAATCCTAATTATACAGTATTACAAAGGAGGGAAAAAAATCCCTTGACAGTAAAAATAAAATAGAATAAACCTGATAGGGATAAATTTATCAAAATAAATATATTCTTATATAAAATTAATTTTATAAACCCTTCTGAGGATATGAAAGCATTAAAACAGCTTAAAATATTGGTGATCAAGAAAGTAAAAACATTGATTAAAATATAATAAATTTTGTATTATAAATATAAATAAAAATACAAATAAATACAAATAAATTCTGTATGATCCATTCAAAGTACTGGGATCTTATTTCATTAGAAATAATGGCTTGATATAGAAAGTTCATATAGAAAAATAAATGTGCATAACAAACAATTTTTAAATGTAATGTAAAAATTACCATGATTTTGTAATTTTGCCGACCAGCAATAAATTGATTTAAAAAAACCTTTGTAACTTGTGACAGTGGAGGGCTAATTTTCTCCATGCAAATTAGCCTGACACATGTTTTGACAAAACACTTTAAAGTACCAGTGACCAACAAGTAAGATAGAAACACAACTTTAGTTATGATTAAAGAAAAAGATGAAAATTAAATGAAATGTTAACTTTATCTATAAACCTGCCCCTCCCTCCCCCTACTTCTCAAAGAAGTATGACAAGAGTGTTTGTCTGCCAAGGTATAAAGAAACAGGAGACAACTCATACTGTTGGCATGTTCTGGACAGAAGGGTTAGCATAGCCAATCTGAGACTGGTATTCTTAGAGGTCTGCTTGCCGAGGAGACAGCTTGCAACTTGGATTTTGCAGGGTTTTCGCTTTTTCCTGATAAGAGTAAGTCACTGTGCCTAGACTTCTTATTCAACAATGTGGTTTATGCTAAACATTTGCTTTCCTTCAGGAATTTTGGTAGATGCCAGATAGAAGGTGCCTATGTACGAACAGCTTATAATAGAAACCTTGGATACTGCATCTCTACTGGGCCTTACCTGGGGAAAGAGATCACCCTTACATTGCTGACTTTTCATTGCTGGAGAAACAGTGTGTTCTATGTGCATCTCCTTAGGAGGTGAAGAAAGCATAAGGGAGCCTGCGCATGGACTCCTCTAGACACTGCGTGCCTGTTTTACCCTTGTGCTTTAAACGTGTGCCCTTCCTGTGTGGCAGGAATAAATCCCAGCCGTGAGTATAATTATATGCTGAGTCCTGAGAGTCCTAGTGAATCTCTGAATGTGGTCTTCAGTTTCCCATCTAAGCAATCTTAATGGAAAACATATGGCAAGTATTAT
This sequence comes from Budorcas taxicolor, assembly GCF_023091745.1. Taxonomy (NCBI): domain Eukaryota; kingdom Metazoa; phylum Chordata; class Mammalia; order Artiodactyla; family Bovidae; genus Budorcas; species Budorcas taxicolor. Next base: position 136,035,518 of record NC_068920.1, read on the forward strand.
CAAATATGCATACTCTGTCTCAGCCATTCTGTTCAAATATATACTTCTACAAGTGGAAACCTTGAGAGGATAGGGTAGGGAGATGAAAACCTTACTGTTCAGTAGTGGGAGTGAGTTGCATTAAGTATGATAATCCTGCAGCCATAGCATGTGTAACTATACAACATGAAAAAGAACAAAACAGGCCTTGTTTTTCTGACATGAAAGGATGTCATCAGCATGAATCATTGTGTGTATGTGTATGTGGTTTCCCAGGTGGTGCAAATGTTAAAGAACCCACCTGACAGTGCAGGAGACATAAGAGATACAGGTTCCACCGTGGATTGGAAAGATCCCCTGGAAGGGAGGGCATGGCAACCACTCCAGTATTCTTGCCTGGAAAATCCCATGGACAGAGAGGAGCCTGGCAGGCTACAGTCCATAGGGTTGCACAGAGTCAGACATGACTGAAGTGATAGCACACACACATGCGTATGGAGGAATTCTGGTAAGATAATACATAGGAACTTACCCAAAACAATTGTCCCTGGAGAGCATGATTGGATAACATAAAAACAAAGGAAGAGGTATGGGGGACGGAAGGAGTCTTTTTATGTTATGTTTTCTGCTGACAGACCTTATATATTTATATTTGTGTTTAATCTTTGCAGCTGTAGTGGTATCAATATATATTAGACTATTTGACACAGTGTCTTCAGTTTCTAAAATGTTTCATCAGGAGCTATAGATGGGAAAATATATTTATGTTGAAAAATTTGATGGACCAACTCTTTATAATTACCAAAATTTGAACATGGCAATGTAATTGAATACTAGTGAGAAGGTTAAATGTTTTACTACTTCTGTATAGTGAAATATGTTGACAGTAAAAGTTGTAGTTTTTGAAAGTCACATAAGAACATGGGTTAATGCTAGTAATATAAATGTGATGTAAATAACGGCCAAAGAAGACAAAGAGATAAAAGAGGAAAACGAGGGAGAGAGAAAGTGAGAAAGCGTGAATAAGAGAAATGGTAATGGTTTAGTTGCTAAATTGTGTCTGACTCTTGGGACCCTATGGACTGTAGCCTGACAGGCTCCTCTGTCCATGGGATTCTCCAGGCAAGAATGCTGGAGTGAGTTGTCATGTCCTTCTCCAGGGAGTCTTCCCAACCCAGGAATCGAACCCAGGTTTCCTGCATTGCAGGCAGGTTCTTTACTGACTGAGCTATGAGGGAAGCCTAAATAAGAGAAATGAAGAGATGGAAACAAAAACATCATATTATTAACAGATTGACAGTGAAGACTATCCCTCAATGATGTAATTACAGATGATTTCTGTGATTTTCTTCACTTTCATCATTATTATCAGTATTTTATGATGCCTATATTTTATTTTCATATGAGAAAATGAAGTATTTTAAAATTCTTATAATGTAATTGCTAGCTGAAGGTATATCCAGGTAGCCATGCATCATAAGAATTTTAAAATACTTTGTAAAATGTAAAATTTTTTATTTCAATATATGTTTGTTTTCTAAGTTTAATATTTTCCTGTATGTGTCAAAATTAACAATTTGAATTATAAAAATTATGACATTTATGTGTTTATATATAAAACTCTCATTAAGCTAGAGATTATTTCTGTGGTTTGCTGTTCACCTTTAAATATCTAAGTATATTATAATTTTGTATACTAAATATTTTTTCCTATCCCTATGTGTTTTGATGCCTTACTTCTCACAAATTCAACTATCATGCTGCTAAGTCGCTTCAGTCGTGTCCAACTCTATGTGACCCCATAGATGGTAGCCCACCAAGCTCCCCTGTCCCTGGGATTCTCCAGGCAAGACCACTGGAGTGGGTTGCCATTTCCTTCTCCAATGCATGAAAGTGAAAAGTGAAAGTGAAGTCACTCAATCGTGTCCAATTCTTAGCAGCCCCATGGACTGCAGCACACCAGGCTCCTCTGTCCATGGGATTCTCCAGGCAAGAGTACTGGAGTGGGATGCCATTGCCTTCTCCATCAACTATCGTAGATAGTCTATAATCTTTCTGGAAATCTTTTGTGGTATATATGCATATATGGGAACATGTATATGTGTGCATATAGATATAGAGAAATATATAATATATTTTATTATATAAAACTACAAAATATACTGTGTATAATATATAGTTATATTTGTTCTATTCTTTGCTTAATGAATTATTAATTTAAACTTTATTTATTTCTCTAAAGCAGTCTATACATATTATGGAATAATTAGAAAATAAAGGCAAAAGGAATTAAATATCCTTAATCTAACAGAGATCAAATTGCCAACATCTGCTGGATCATGGAAAAAGCAAGAGAGTTCCAGAAAAACATCTATTTCTGCTTTATTGACTATGCCAAAGCCTTTGAATGTGTGGATCACAGTAAACTGTGGAAAATTCTGAGAGAGATGGGAATACCAGACCACCTGACCTGCCTCTTGAGAAATCTGTATGTAGGTCAGGAAGCAAACAGTTAGAACTGGGCATGGAACAACAGACTGGTACCAAATAGGAAAAGGAGTACATCAAGGCTGTATATTATCACCCTGCTTACTTAACTTATATGCAGAGTACATCATGAGAAATGCTGGACTGGAAGAAACACAAGCTGGAATCAAGATTGCCAGGAGAAATATCAATCACCTCAGATATGCAGATGACACCACCGTTATGGCAGAAAGTGAAGAGGAACTCAAAAGCCTCTTGATGAAAGTGAAAGAGGAGAGTGAAAAAGTTGGCTTAAAGCTCAACATTCAGAAAATGAAGATCATGGCATCTGGTCCCATCACTTCATGGGAAATAGATGGGGAAACAGAGGAAACAGTGTCAGACTTTATTTTTTGGGGCTCCAAAATCACTGCAGATGGTGACTGCAGCCATGAAATTAAAAGACGCTTACTCCTTGGAAGGAAAGTTATGACCAACCTAGATAGCATATTCAAAAGCAGAGACATTACTTTGCCGACTAAGGTCCTTCTAGTCAAGGCTATGGTTTTTCCTGTGGTCACATATGGATGTGAGCGTTGGACTGTGAAGAAGGCAGAGCACTGAAGAATTGATGCTTTTGAACTGTGGTGTTGGAGAATACTCTTGAGAGTCCCTTGGACTGCAAGGAGATCCAACCAGTCCATTCTGAAGGAGATCAGCCCTGGGATTTCTTTGGAAGGACTGATGCTGAAGCTGAAACTCCAGTACTTTGGCCACCTCCTGCGAAGAGTTGACTCATTGGAAAAGACTTTGAAGTTGGGAGGGATTTGGGGCAGAGGGAGAAGGGGATGACAGAGGATGAGATGGCTGGATGGCATCACGGACTCGATGGACATGAATCTGAGTCAACTCCGGGAGTTGGTGATGGACAGAGAGGCCTGGCGTGCTGCAATTCATCGGGTTGCAGAGTTGGACATGACTGAGCGACTGAACTGAACTGAATCTAACAGTTGACATAATCATTAGTCACACTTTTGTGTATATCTTCTAGAACACTTCATATGCTAATATGTACTCATATTACATATACTGATTTTTATTCTGCTTTTCATTGGTTTGTTCTGCTTGATAATTTACTGTGACCTTATTTCCATGTTACTGTTTTTCTCTTGCCTGACTTTTAATTGCTAGATAGATTTCCATTAAAAAATTTAGCATGATTATTTAACCAGTTCTATATTTTAGGAAATATATGTTATTTCCAATTTTTGTTATCAACTGTGATCAGATAACTACTCTTGTAAATTAATATTTTCACACATGCTTAATTATTTCCTTAGGATGAATTCATAGTTGCAGAATTGTTAGATTGAATCTTATGACGATTATAATGATCTCTGATGCATATCACAATGCCTCCCAGAAAGATTTTACCATTTTATAATCTCATCAGCAATGTATAGAGAGGAAGATATATGTTTTTTCTATGTATTTGCCAATATTTGATACTGAGATTCTATTCTTTCCTGTGGAGGAAAGCAGTATCTTCTCATTAATTAACATATCTATTATAGATAAATTTTTCATAGGTTTAGTGACTGTTTTTCACTTCCAGAGTTTTGAAGTCAATTATGATGACTGGACCAAGGATGTTTGTTTTTATATTTCAATTAATAAGAAGTAGAAAGTGTAGGCTTAGTCATGTCTGACCCTTTGCAACACTGTAGACTATAGCTTGCCAACTCCTCTGTCCATGGAATTCTCTAGGCAAGAATACTGGAGTGGGTTGCCATTTCCTTCTCCAAGGCATCTTCCCAACCCAGGGATCAAACCTGTGTCTCTTGCATCGAGGGTAGATTCTTTTATAATAGCTCTAAAATTAGTTTAATTTTCTTTTAGATGCCAGTACCTGAATTAGTGAGGAATAAAATAGACATCTACCTGGTTAGTCAAATAATGGAATTAAACATCTATTTCTTTATTGCTTGTTTATGATATCCAACAAGTCCATCCTAAAGGAGATCAGTCCTGGGTGTTCACTGGAAGGACTGATGTTGAAGCTGAAACTCCAATATTTTGGCCACCTGATGCAAAGAGCTGACTCATTTGAAAAGACCCTGATGCTGGGAAAAATTGAGGGCAGTAAGAGAAGGGGATGACGGAGGATGAGATGGTTGGATGGCATCACCGACTCAATGGACATGAGTTTGGGTAAACTCCGGGAGTTGGTGATAGACAGGGAGGCCTGCCTTGCTGCTGTTCATGGGGTCACAAAGAGTCAGGCGTGACTGAACTGACTGACTGATGATAGAAATGTGACAAATTAGGTTTATTAAGTCGGACACGACTGAGCGACTGAACTGAACTGAACTGATTGAAGCTGAGGGATTCTTGGCTTTGTTTTAGTCTCCATTATGTGTGTTATTTATTTATTTATTTTAAGTTGTGTTCTCTGTGTAATTGATCCTGATAGTGTTTACTAGGTATTCTATTAAAGTTCTTTTTTTAAATTTGGGTTCAGACTTTCAAAAATCCATTCATTTATCTGTTGCTGATTTTGCTTATTTGATCTTCACTCTAGCTTTCTGATCTCTCAAAGAGCCAATTAAAGCATCTTTCTTCAAAGAATTTATTGGTCAGCTTAAGCGTAGCAATCAGGCAGTGAGAAACAACCCCAAAGTCTCAGTGATTTTCACATAATAAAGGTTTATTCATCACCCATGATGATATATACTGTGGATTGGCTGCGGCTCTTTTCTGTGTTCCTTTACTAAGAGTTCAGGCTGTCAGAACAACCTCTTACACATCACCAGTCTCCTTCCAGATGGAAAAAAGTACAAGGCAAGTCATGCATTGGATTTTAAAGCTTCTTCCTGGAGGTGAAACACATTATTCAATTCACAGTTCATTGGGCAAAGAAGTTATATGGTCAGGCCTAATGTTAAAGGGGCCAGAAAATATAATTCTCCTCCCAGGAAGAATCAGAAAATATTTTGAACAAAAATATTATCATTTTACCTGTTCAAGTAATTTGCTAATATTTGACCCTGGAATTATTAAGCCATGTTAGTGGTAAAGCCCTTTAGGTATTAATTAGCTTAAGCGATCTGATCCCAGTGCAGCCCCAAGTGATTTAAAGCAAGAGTCTGCAAACTTAACTGTAACAAGTCAGATAGTAAATATTATTTGTGTGAGCCATATAGTCTCTGTTGCAACATTTGCAACTTCTCAGGTTTGCTGATAATACCAGGAAGCAGCCATAGTTATTATAGAAACAAATAGGTATATCTATGTTTCAGTAAAACTTTAATAAAAAAAAAATGAAAACATGCTATGGGCTGGATTTGGTTGCTGGTCATGGTTTGCCAACCTCTGATAAAGATTAATTCTAATCTGGTTAGAGTAGAAAATAGAACATCTTGTTGAGATCTGGAGTTTTATGTGTTACTTTTGAAAGAAATCTTACTAATGGGTAGAAACTGTGAAATGTTATTTATGGTAGGTCTGACTCTAGAATAATTCAGGCTATATTTATATTAATAGCTGTTAATTCTGTAAAGAAATATTCTGAGATGCAGAGACATAATTTGAAACATCATTTTCAATATACTTGCTTTCTTAAAATAAGACGTTGGAAAGAAAGCTCTATGAAATTTCCTTGGCTGATGGGAACATGCAAAGAACTGAGAAAACATTGTGAGAGATATAGATTTAAGAAGAGGATGAGAAATTCTGACTTAACTGTAATAAGAAAGAAGAGAGTCATTTCTTGGAAATGGTACTCATTCCACAATCCTTTTGGAAAAGTCACATTACTATTTAACATCTAAATAGATATAATACAAGTATAATCATAATCTAGAATATATTTTTCCCCATAAAACTATTGCCACAAAAATAATGGAAGCTTAAATCTAGTTAAAAGGTGACATTGTCTATGTGCCTTAAACCTTTATAGGAATTATTACAGGTAGCCATAAAAATAGAAATGTCTAATATAGTTGACAGTTTAAAACATAATCATTCAACTGGATTGAGACCTGCTGAAAATATTTAACAAATCATATTGCTCAATTTTGTTTTAAGCATAGAATTGGTACAAAGACTTTCAAATTTCTTCCCCCAAAAATGCAGGCTTAAATACAAAGAAATGTTAATTGATTCATTGAACTTTTGAAGCAACTATTTAACATTTTCAATAAAACGAAGCCTACCTCTAATCCCAGGTGGCAGCTTTACTAAAGGCATACATTATAATTATGCTTCTGTTTTCATTTCCTCCAGATAATGGAGCCTGGGAAAGCCTGCTTTCTACATCTGGATTTCAAGGCATCATTCAGACAAAGCTTCATTAAACCCCACCAAACACTAAAGGTCACCGTGGTTTTATATGTTTTTGTTGTAGCAACCAAATGTTGCAAAAACTCTATCAGCAGCCAGCAAAATTTAGAAATACCAGAAAATGGCAAGCGGAAGATGGGGTCATAGGTGAGAAGTTCATTTGTTCAACAAATAGAAACACAGATGAATAGAATAGAGTTCTTTCCCTCAAGGAAATCTTTCTGCATAGAAGACTAAAACTAAATTGACAATTAGAATATTTCATGTAAATGCAAAGTTGATCCATTAAATAGCTGGACTGAGCTGACCCAGGAAATCTTTTTTCCCATTTCAAATATATAGAAGTGCCATTTAAAATATAACAACTGCAAATATAATTATACAGCTGAGCTCAAGATATAAACAAGGGGGAAAAAAATCTCTAAATAAAAAGGGAACTCAGTGTTGGAGCAATGAATGGAAAATGAAGCCTGGGGACTCATGGGCCTTACTGGCTGGTGCCTGGGACTCTATTACCCACTGTAAGAGGAAGAGATTATGCTGAGATTTAGAAATGAGATACTGCATAAAGCCTGATTCATTCATAAAATACAAACTCTTTACAATCCAGGAAAACACAAAAACTTGCAGCCTGCCTATAGAAATGAACAGAAAAGATGACCTGAAATAAATCATAATCTTGGGTCTTTTTCCTTCCGTGAAATCTGAATTCATACTCCACAATCCATACCTCCAGCTAGTCCACAAAAAAAAGGCCTATTAGAAGCAAGTGTTTCTGAAAAGGTATTCTTACAATCCAGGAAACATAGAGCTCTCATTGAAAAGAGCCCTTGATGCGGATGAATTTATATTTATACAAGCCACATAGGAAACAAAAATTGGGATTCAGCAAGCACACCAAATAAAACTGGAGGTAATAAACTATTTAAAAGAAAATTTTAAATAAGTAGATTTTATAATAGTCAAATAAACAAACAAAATAATCCTATAACTGAAGGAGGAAACAGAACAGGCTCTGTCTTGAAAGCAGTCTCTATCTTGGGCCAGACTGTGGACTTTGAGCTATATGCCCAATATCTATGGAAACAACATACCACCTGGAAAACCAGGCCCCTGGAAGGAAGAGCCCCAGGGCTCTCCATTGCCTAAAAGAATACCCTAATTATCTGTGTAACCGAATAGAATTATACATTCTATTATGCTTATTGGGGTATGACCACAAACCTATTGATAATTGTCCACTGTTAACTACCTAGGCTTAAGGCATATGAATCAGGGGTTAACTTTGATTGTATCTTTCTTTTTCCTTTGTTCAGACTAGTTTCAGGGAATTTGGGGAGGTGGGTTTGGGCACGTACACTTAGGGTATATAAGGTTTTCACAAAAACTGGTTGGGGTCCTTTGCTAAGAGGAGACTCTGCCTTGGACCTGCTGGTGTAACTAACTGCACTCCACTATCTGCTTCGTCCTTCTGAGTGAGTTTGTTTCCTGGAATGTGTGGCTACAACATAACAACTGTACAATATGATATAGGAAGAGACACTGTTGGAAAGCAAACTTGTAGTCTAAAAAAATAACTTTATTAATATAAAATAATGGATCGGTTGATAAGTTGACTGGACATAATTGAAGGGTGAATATATTAATTGGAAGATGAGGTACAGGAAATCAGGTAGTATCTTATATTACCATATAATCGTACAGATGGATAAAGACATAGAAAAGAGATTTTAAGATATATGGAGGACCCCCCCCCCAAAAAAAAAATCTAGATGTTCCCAAATGAAAAGAAGTAAAGTATAAGTGAGGGTAAACATAGGACTGAGAAATTTCACTTATTGAGGAAAACCTGAATTTTCAAATTGGCTGAACTCGTTAAGTTTTAAACAGGTTAAGTATAAATATCCACACTTGATTGGATTATAGTGCAGTCATATAACACTGAAGATGAAAGTAACTGTGTTTCCTGAAAGGAGAGCTAAATTATTTTTTAAAGAAGTACCAAATGGGCCTACATAAACATTCCATCAAAAATGTCAAACCCAAAACAGAAGAAATAGATCCACCTGGTGTGCTCAGTCACTCAGTGGAGTCTGACTCTTTGCGATCCCATGGACTAGAGCCAGCCAGGCTTCTCTGTCCATGGAATTCTTCAGACAGGAATACTGGAGTGGATTGCCATTTGCATGGGGAAAATAACTGATCAACTGATCGCTTAGCGTTTCAAAGCAGGGTAAACTTTACTTAAGAATGAAGGCCAAATAATGAAATTTTCTATCAAAAGCCAAGGAAATTTTCTACTGCTAGATTTTCACTATAAAAATTACTAAGGATATATTTCTTCAAGAAGGATATTGAAACCAAAAAGAGAGGAACAGCAGATGTGGATAAATCTGAATAAGCAGTCATTGTAAATAAAAGGACTTAAAAATTTTGGAAAGTATAGGAACTAGTAGAATTGAAATGCTGAACAGTAACAGGGAAGGTCTGCCATTTTCAACTGTTTCCCAATCTATTGCCATGAAGTGATGGGACTTGTTAGGGGAATCACATGGATTGAAACCGCCCACCCTGGCCAGGCACCATAGTAACCATTTGCATGAGCTGTTTTATGACAGGGGATCCTGATAAGGAATAGGGAACTAATAAGCCACCACCAACCGGAAGAGTTCGGGAAACGTCAAAAGGAGACACCACGTGTCTGTCCACTTCCCAGAATCCCTCTCGCTAACATCCACCTTGGCTGAGCAATGCATGCGCCACCAGGAAAGACTCTGAATTCGAGTGATTGGCCAAAGACCACCCAGAAACTAATCCCATCACCATAAAACCCGAGACTGCAAGCCACGTGGCAGAGCAAGTTCTCCTGGGTTCCCTTACCCTACTGCTCTCCACCCAGGTGCCCTTTCCCAATAAAATCTCTTGCTTTGTCAGCACATATGTCTCCTCGGACAATTCATTTCCAAAGTGTTAGACAAGAGCCCAGCTTCGGGCCCTGGAAGAAGTCCCCTTTCATGCAACAGGACTGGGTGCCATGATCTTCATTTTCTGAATGTTGAGCTTTAAGCCAACTTTTTCACTCTCCTCTTTCATTTTCATTCAGAGGCTCTATAGTTCTTCTTCACTTTTTCCCATAAGGGTGGTGTCATCTGCGTATCTGAGGTTATTGATATTTCTCCTGACAATCTTGATTCTAGCTTGTGCTTCATCCAGCCCAGCATTTCTCATGAAGAACTCTGCATATAAGTTAAATAAGCAGGGTGACAATATACAGCCTTGATGTACTCCTTTCCCAATTTGGAACCAGTCTGTTGTTACATGTCCAGTTCTAACTGTTGCTTCCTGACCTGCATACAGATTTCTCAAGAGGCAGGTCAGGTGGTCTGGTATTCCCATATCTTTCAGAATTTTCCACATCAGAATTTTCAGATGGTGACTGTAGCCATGAAATTAAAAGAAGCTTACTCCTTGGAAGGGAAGTTATGACCAACCTAGAAAGCATATTAAAAAGCAGAGACATTACTTTGCCAACAAAGGTCCATCTAGTCAAGGCTATGGTTTTTTCAGTAGTCATGTATGGATGTGAGAGTTGGACTATAAAGAAAGCTGAGCACTGAAGAATTGATGCTTTTGAATTGTTGTATTGGAGAAGACTCTTGAGAGTCTCTCAGACTGCAAGGAGATCCAACCAGTCCATCCTAAAGGAAACCAGTCCTGATAATTCATTGGAAGGACTGATGTTGACCCTGAAACTCCAATATTTTGGCCACCTAATGTGAAGAACTGACTTATTTGAAAAGACCCTGATGCTGGGAAAGATTGAAGGTGTGAGGACAAGGGGACACCAGAGGATGAGATGTTTGGATGGCATCAGTGACTCAGTGGAGATGAGTTTCAGTAAACTCCAGGAGTTGATGATGGACAGGGAGGCCTGGCATGCTTCAGTCCATGGGGTCACAAAGAGTTGGATATGACTGAGCAACTGAGCAGAACTGACTGGACAGGGAAGGTGATAGCTGGGGAAGGTTGTTCTTAAACAATTCCAATGTTCTGTTAAATTAAGGGGGCTAGTGTGGTAGATAAACTTTTCACTATTTTGAGTATTTATGTTACAGGACTATTTATGTTTAAGTGTTGCTACTAAAATCAAAGAGATAGCATGTACATCTTTCCAACAGAGGGAACATTGAGTCAATTCCTAGGCAGGTTATTAAGAGGACTGGGGCTTTCAAGGAGGAGATAGGGGTCTGGAATTCTCAAGGAGGAGGACAAATGTCTTTTTGTTTGTTTATTTGTTTGTTTTTTCTCTACATTCCTTAAACTTAGTCACATGAAATATTTTTTTCTTTAAGCCCAGACTGAACTGATGATTATACAACAAACAACTCAGTTTAAACTCTGTACTAAGTCCATCCTAAAGGAGATCAGTCCTGTGTGTTCATTGGTAGGACTGTTGTTGAAGCTGAAACTCTCATACTTTGTCCACCTGATGCAAAGAGCTAACTCATTTGAAAAGACCCTGATGCTGGGAAAGATTGAGAGCAGGAGGAGAAGGGGATGACAGAGGATGAGATAGTTGGATGGCATCACTGACTCAATGGACAGGAGTTTGGGTGGACTCCGGGAGTTGGTGATGGACAGGGAGGCCTGGCATGCTGCGGTTCATGGGGTCACAAAGAGTCCGACATGACTGAGCAACTGATTGAACTGAACGATTGTATAACAACAATGTATCCTGCTTGAGGACAGTTTCTCCTTCCTGAAAACCTTCTGACTAATCCTGTTATCTTAAAATATAAATTGTGGGAGTGAGTCTGGTAAAATTTTTACAACCTTGAGACATTCTTTTGATTTGTTGTAATAACTATTTAAAAAAGCATACAGCTCCCTTGCTAAAGACTAGCAAGTGGGGCACTCTCCATCCCCCTTCTGATGTCCATGTCATAAGCTTTTTCTGTTCCTTTTCATACTTTAATAAATGTCTGCTATGCAAAAGCTCTTGGGTGATCAAGTTTGGTCCATGGTCCCATAGCTAAATCATCTTTGGAGATCAAGAATCTAACACCTTTCACTGGCAGAAAATAAGAAAAACAAAATAAGCAGTTAAAAAGACACAAAAAATGACATAAATAACTCTTACCTGGTAACTCAGCTGATAAAGAATCTGCTTGCAATGTTGGAGACCTGGGTTCGATCCCTGGGTTGGGAAGATCCCTTGGAAAAGGGAACATCCTTTGGAAAAGGGACTGCTAGCCACTCCAGTATTCTGGCCTGGAGAATTCCATGGAATCCATAGTCCATGGAGTCACAAAGAGCAGGGCAAGACTGAGTGACTTTCACTTATTTTTGGCTTCCCCAGTGGCTCAGCGGTAAAGAATCTACCTGCGAATGTGATTAAAGCTAAAACCCAACTTAAAAAAAAAAAAAAGAATCTACCTGCAATGCAGGAGACCCAGGTTCCATCCATGGGTTGGGGAGATCCCCTGGAGAAAGGAATGGCAACCCACTGCAGTATTCTTTCCTGGAGAATCCCATGGACAGAGGAGCTTGGCGGGCTATAGTCCATGGGGTCACAAAGAGTCAGATATGATTGACCATGCAGGCATATACTGCTAGTCATAGAAGAATATAGTTACTAAACTCATCCATTTTGTTAGGATCTAAAACATGGGATGCTTTAGCTGAGCGCTGAAAAATTGATATTTTTGAACTGTGGTGTTGGGAAAGATTCTTGAGAGTCACTTGGACTCCAAGGAGATCAAACCAGTCCATCCTGAAGGAAATCAGTCCTGATTATTCTTTGGAAGGACTGATGCTGAAGCTGAAGCTCCAGAACTTTGGCCATCTGATGCGAAGAACTGACTCATTGGAAAAGACTGATGCTGGGAAAGATTGAAGGCAGGAGGAGAGGGGATGACAAAGCATGAGATGGTTTGATTGCATCACCCACTCGATGGATATGAGTTTCAGCAAGTTCTGGGAGTTGATGATGGGCAGGGAAGCCTAGTGTGCTGCAGTCCATGGGGTTGCAAAGAGTCAGACATGACTGGGCAACTGAACTGAAAAAAATTGAAAAAAATAAAATCCTGATGTGATATTCAAAGGAGACTTCCCTGGTGGCTCAGACGGTAAAGCGTCTGTCTACAATGCAGGAGACCTGGGTTCGAACCCTGGGTTGGGAAGATCCCCTGGAGAAGGAAATGGCAATCCACTCCAGGACTATTGCCTAGAAAATCCCATGGACAGAGGAGCCTCGTAGGCTACAGCCCATGGGGTCACAAAGAGTCGGACACGACTGAGCCACTTCACTTCACTTCACTTCATACATAATATTATTATAATGAAAATAAGCACATTTACACTTTTAGACAATTTGAAATGTGTTCATTACACTACTGCTTGAAATAATAAAATGTTTTAAAACACAGTAATGCGTCAATTGGGGACTTGATAAATATAAATATTTTTATTTCTTAATTTATATTTTCCCATTGTGTTTTTCTAAGCGATTATTTCTGGTACATGTGAATATAATTATTTTTTATATTTAGTTTGTAATCATTTATATTCTTATATCTTCCTAATCATCTAATCATATTTGTACATTAATTTTGTACATTAGTTTCTTCTTTCAGCTTTTGGAAAAAAGTTAATTTTATTATACTTTGATGCTAGACCACAAGAGAAATACTAAATCACATGGTGAAAATACTGTATGTGAGTTTTTCTCTTGAAGTCAATGGAATTTCATTCATATTTCACTATTAGATATTGCATGGTTTGTTAGTATGATATAAAATAGTTTTTATCATGTTAGGGTCGACTTTTTAGTTCTTAGCTTGTATAGCTTTTCATCAGAAAGAAGCAGAATTTTATTAAAATCTATCATATCTAGTAAGATGTTCAGATTTTTTTTTCTTTTTGCCTTACTGAAAAGAATATCATTAACAGTTTCTTGTCATAAACAATTCTTACATTTTTAGGTTAAACCACAACTGGTTATACTGTGTATTTTATGTCATAGTGACTATTTTGATTGGTATTTTATTTGGAACTACTGGATCTATGTTTTTAGGTGAAGTTATTTTGCAGTTTTCTTGAAAATTATAATTTATCTTGAAAAAAATTTTCTATCATCTCTGAGTTCAATTAAAAGAGAGGCCATACAGTTTGTTTCTCATTTGCTTAACATTTAACATGTAAGCTTAACTCAGTGTGACCATGCAGCGGAAAATCAATATTTGTTAAATGGATATGGCAATCTGACTTTTATCACCAGTGTTTTGCCTAAACTAAATTTTTGTTTATTTGCTTTGGTTTTTAATTTCTTATTCTCAGTCTTTCCTATTTTAGCTCCGTCAGTGGCCAGGTGATAATAAAAAATCTCTTATCCTAAAGGAAATCACCGTAAATTCTTTACACCTTGTAGTTAGAAAACAGCTCTAAAGGAAGATTCCCCTTTTATTGATTTAAAAAAATAACAGTTGATGAGAATTAAATTATTCCTGATTGTGCTTATTTGCTTTTAGAGATGAAAGGAATGAAATTTCTCATCTTTTACTGAGTAAAATTTAATTTTGAGATATTCCTTTTTTCTAAGGAGCACTTATAGATAGTAACTGTCTTAATTCTCTGAAAATGGCAATAACCTCTGAGTCAGTGTTATATTGGATCATAGGGAATAAAAAGAGATAAATTGTTCACCATTTGCAGGCAATTTAATTCCGTGCCTCCCTGACCTGGAAGTACTGAGGGGGTGGGGAAGGGACTCTGAGATAGTCTGGTGAACATGAACTTTCAGGTCATACTCTGACTTTATGAGAAAATGTTGGTCTGAACTACCTGTGTGGAACTTCTGGAAAATGCCTTTCCAGACCTTAGGTGGTGATGACTCCTGGATAACAAGAGCAGGACCTGAATCAACTCTCTCTCCCCTTACACTGTGGGGCCTTGTGCCTTTTCTCTACCTACCGCTCTTCATCAGAGGACCACTACTGTCTCTGAAGACTGCAGGTACTTTTGCCATTAAGTAAAAATTTTTGAATCAGTAGATACAAGTTACTGAAACTCCCTAGACCTTTGTGTATGCTAAACTGCTTCATTCCTGTCCAACTCTTTGTGACCCCATGGACTGTAGCCTGCAAATCTCTGTTCATGGGATTTTCTCAGCAAGAATACTGGAGTGGGTTGCCATGCCCTTCCCAGGGATCAAACCCGCATCTCCTGTGGCTCCTGCATTGCAGGCTGATTCAAGTGAAAATACATAATTCAGAAGGTTGATGCAAGAGTGTTCAATCTTATGAGGGATTCCCTCTGGCTCCTGGCATAGAACAGGGTCTACAACAAGGTGGACCCAAGCTGCTGCTGCTGCTGCTGCTAAGTTGCTTCAGTCGTGTCCGACTCTGTGTGACCCCATGGACGGCAGCCCACCAGGCTCCCCCATCCCTGGGATTCTCCAGGACAAGAACACTGGAGTGGGGTGCATTTCCTTCTCCAGTGCATGAGAGTGGAAAGTGAAAGTGAAGTCGCTCAGTCACTTGCTAGTTTGCTCCAATGTTTCATGGTTGTATTAGGCTTTAAACGTTGTTGTTGTTGTTTAGTCACTCAGTCATGCCCTACTTTCTGCGACCCCAAAGACTGCAGCCCACCAGACTCCCGGATTCTCCAGGCAAGAATACTGGAACATTATCCTCCTTTTATTCTTTAGTTATTTTAAAATAAGCAATACAAAATATGCATTTTTATATTGAGAAATGCAGTCTATCGCATGTAGTTTTTCAGCTCCCACTTGGCTGCATAAGAACAAGCCTGCGGCCTGAAACAAAGCGATCATGAACCCTCACAGCCTGCGCTGGGCTAATCACCTTGTACAGTAATGTCTTTCTATTTCAGACTCAATGTCCATGCCTTTGTGTGTCATATAGGACCTGGCCAACCCCACTTTAGTATCTGTCTCTTGCGGAAAGGAAGTGGGATCCTCCATCCTGGGGCATGAGACTACTTGCAGGCTGATGGCTCTGTGTCAGCCGCTGGGAGGCACCTGTTAGCCATGGGGGACTGTCACTCACGACTCAAGCTGATCTTGCTCTGTCTTTTTTCCGTGTGAATAAAGTGTTGCCCCGTCCAGGGCCTGGCTGAGTTTGCCTTGATGATTCCAAAATCAAGATGCAGTAGACATCTAGTGGAAGAACATTCCAAGCAAAGGAATAGCAAGGAGGCAAGGGAAATTGGCACAGCATGAGGAAAAGGCAGAGTGGTAGAGATAAAAAGTAGTTTAGACAAGTAATTGGGATACTGTAATATTTAGAGGCTCATAGAGTATAAATATGACTTCACCTTTTATTCCTTGTGTGATGAGAAGCCAATAGGGGGTTATAAGCAGGAAATCTAAATGTTCAGATATGCATCTTAAAACGATGCTCAGCTACAGTGTGGGGATCGAGTACAGAGATACAAGAGTAGAAGCATATCGATGGGGTTTGGTTTTCCTTGAAGAGATGACCCTTTCTCTCAAAAGCATTCAATTATTGTGGTTTTCTCACCAAGTTAACAAAGTAAAATTTTATTAAATCTGAACTTGATTCTATTGATACAAGAATGGATATCTAGGAGTATTCTAGTTACCATATGGTTTGAATTGGGTCATGTTTTACCTCATTCTTAGCTTTTAACTTCTTTACAATAGAGCATTTTTTTTTCTTCTTTATGAACAGTAGAATCAGCATGAAAAATATTTTTTTAAATGTATTAGTGTCTATTTATTAATGAATATGGAATAAATTGACATATCTGCAACTTTAGGTCTTTCTATCAAGAAATCTTTGTGTCAGTTCAGTTCAGTTTAGTCACTCAGTCGTGTCTGACTCTTTGCGACCCCATGAATTGCAGCACTCCAGGCCTCCCTGTCCATCACCAGTTCCTGGAGTTCACCCAAACTCACCTCCGTCGAGTTGGTGATGCTAGCCAGCCATCTCATCCTCTGTCGTCCCCTTCTCCTCCTGCCCCCAATCCCTCCCAGCATCAAAGTCTTTTCCAATGAGTCAACTCTTCTCATGAGGTGGCCAAAGTATTGGAGTTTCAGCTTTAGTATCATTCCTTCCAAAGAACACATAGGACTGATCTCCTTCAGAATGGACTGGTTGGATCTCCTTGCAGTCCAAGGGACTCTCAAGAGTCTTCTCCAACACCACAGTTCAAAAGCATCAATTCTTCGGCACTCAGCTTTCTTCACAGTCCAACTCTCACATCCATACATGACTACTGGAAAAACCATAGCCTTGACTAGATGGCCATTGTTGGCAAAGTAATATCTCTGCTTTTCAATATGCTATCTAGGTTGGTCATAACTTTCCTTCCAAAGAGTAAGCGTCTTTTAATTTCATGCCTGCAGTCCCCATCTGCAGTGATTTTGGAGCCCCCAAAAATAAAGTCTGACACTGTTTCCCCATCTATTTCCCATAAAGTGATGGGACCGGATGCCATGATCTTCGTTTTCTGAAAGTTGAGCTTTAAGCCAACTTTTTCACTCTCCTCTTTCACTTTTATCAAGAGGCTTTTTAGTTCCTCTTCACTTTCTGCTCTAAGGGAGGTGTCATCTGCATATCTGAGGTTATTGATATTTTTTTTCTGGCAATCTTGATTCCAGCTTGTGTTTCATCCAGCCCAGCATTTCTCATGATGTACTCTGCATAGAAGTTAAATAAGCAGGGTGACAATATACAGCCTTGAGGTACTCCTTTTCCTATTTGGTACCAGTCTGTTCCATGTCCATTCTAACTGTTGCTTCCTGACCTGCATACAGTTTTCTCAAGAGGCAGGTCAGGTGGTCAGGTATTCCCATTTCTTTCAGAATTTTCCACAGGTTACTGTGATCCACGCAGTGAAAGGCTTTGGCATAGTCAATAAAGCAGAAATAGATGTTTTTCTGGAACTCTCTTGCTTTTTCCATGATCCAGCAGATGTTGGCAATTTGATTTCTGGTTTGTCTGCCTTTTCTAAAACCAGCTTGAACATCTGGAAGTTCACAGTTCACGTACTGCTAAAGCCTGGCTTAGAGAATTTTGAGCATTACTTTACTAGCATGTGAGATGAGCGCAATTGTCTGGTAGTATGAGCATTCTTTGCAGTCTGACCTTTTGCAGTCCTGTGGCCACTGCTGAGTTTTCCATATGTGCTGGCATATTGAGTGCAGCACTTTCACAGCATCCTCTTTCAGGATTTGAAATAGCTCAACTGGAATTCCATTACCTCTACTAGCTTTGTTTGTAGTGATGCTTTCTAAGGCCCACTTGACTTCACATCCCAGGATGTCTGGCCCTAAGTGAGTGATCACACCATCATGATTATCTTGGTCATGAAGATCTTTTTGTACAGTTTTTCTGAGTATTCTTGCCACCTCTTCTTAATATCTTCTGCTTCTGTTAGGTCCATACCATTTTTGTCCTTTATCGAGTCCATCTTTGCATGAAATGTTCCCTTGGTATCTCTAATTTTCTTGAAGAGATCTCTGGTCTTTCCCATTCTGTTGTTTTCCTCTATTTCTTTGCACTGATGACTGAGGAAGGCTTTTTTATCTCTTCTTGCTATTCTTTGGAACCCTGCATTCAGATGCTTATATCTTCCCTTTTCTCCTTTGCTTTTCACTTCTCTTCTTTTCACAGCTATTTGTAAGGCCTCCCCAGACAGCCATTTTGCTTTCTTGCATTTCTTTTCCATGGGGATGGTCTTGATCCCTGTCTCCTGTACAATGTCAGGAACCTCCATCCATGGTTCATCAGGCACTCTATCTATCAGATCTAGTCCCTTAAATCTATTTCTCACTTCCACTGTATAATCATAAGGGATTTGATTTAGGTCATACCTGAATGGTCTAGTGGTTTTCCCTACTTTCTTAAATTTAAGTCTGAATTTGGGAATTAGGAGTTCCTGATCTGAGCCATAGTCAGCTTCTGGTCTTGTTTTTGTTGACTGTATAGAGCTTCTCCATCTTTGGCTGCAAAGACTATAATCAATCTGATTTTGGTGTTGACCATCTGGTGATGTCCATGTGTAGAGTCTTCTCTTGTGTTGTTGGAAGAGGGTGTTTGCTATGACCAGTGCCTTCTCTTGGCAAAATTCTATTAGCCTTTGCCTTGCTTTATTCCGTATTCCAAAGCCAAATTTGCCTGTTACTCCAGGTGTTTCTTGACTTCCTACTTTTGCATTCCAGTCCCATATAATGAAAAGGACATCTTTTTTTGGGTGTTAGTTCTAAAAGGTCTTGTAGGTCTTCATAGAACCGTTCAGCTTCTTCAGCATTACTGTTTGGGGCATAGTCTTGGATTACTGTGATATTGAATGGTTTGCCTTGGAAATGAACAGAGATCATTCTGTCATTTTTGAGATTGCATCCAAGTACTGCATTTCAGACTCTTATTGACCATGATGGCTACCCCATTTCTTCTAAGGGATTCCTGCCCACAGTTGTAGATATAATGGTCATCTGAGTTAAATTCACCTATTCCAGTCCATTTTAGTTCACTGACTCCTAGAATATTGACGTTCTCCCTTGCCATCTCCTTTTTGACCACTTCCAGTTTGCCTTGAATCATGGACCTGACATTCCTGGTTCCTATGCAATATTGCTCTTTACAGCATTGGACCTGGCTTCAACCACATCCACATCTGGGTATTGTTTTTGGTTTGGCTCCATCCCTTCATTCTTTCTGAAGTTATTTCTCCACTGATCTCCAGTAGCATACTGGGCACCTACTGACCTGGGGAGTTCCTCTTTCAGTATCCTATCATTTTGCCTTTTCATACTGTTCACGGGGTTTTCAAGGCAAGAATACCGAAGTGGTTTGCCATTTTCTTCTCCAGTGGACCGCAATCTGTCAGACCTCTCCACCATGACCCACCCATCTTGGGTGGCTCCACCCGGCATGGCTTAGTTTCATTGAGTTAGACAAGGCTGTGGTCCCTGTGATTAAATTGACTAGTTTTCTGTGATTATGTTTTCAGTGTGTGCCCTCTGATGCCCTCTTTCCACACCTACCATCTTTTTTGGGATTCTCTTACCTTGGACATGGGGTATCTCTTCACAGCTGCTTCAGCAAAGCACAGCCGCTGCTCCTTACCTTGGACAAGGGGTATCTCCTCACTGCCGCTGCCCCTGACCTCAGATGTGGGGTAGTTCCTCTTGGCCGTTGCCCCTGACCTTGTGTGAGGAGTAGCTGTATGTAGGCCTTTATAAATGTCTGTATCACTTTGACAGAGATTTAGTGCTCTTCTTGTTACTGTGTTTCTGGGAAGTAAATAGCTTTTTGTAACATTTGTAGATTTTTCTAAATTATACCTTTCAAATTATACCAGTCTAACTGTAAAAATGTTTAATATTAATTTTGTATTCAGATACTGAATTCAATTGTTATATTAACTTTAATTTTATTGGTTGATTCTTGAGAATTTTTATGTAACATTGTTTTTAATTAGTTACTGCTTTGAATATTCTTTTTTCACCCTTTACCTCCTGTTTTCTTATTTTTAATGTATTTTCTAGGACGTTCAATAAAATTTTTAAAAGAAAATAAACATTGAATGTCTTGCCTTCACCACTAATATAGTGGAAATCATATTTTACAATTAAATGCACTTAAAGCTGTAATTTAGAGAATACTTACTAATTTTCTCATTTAATCTTTATAACAAATTAATGACACTTTACCATTAGTATACCCACTTTTATATGAGGAACTGAGGTCTAGAGTAAATAATTAACTTGCCTAAAGGACATAATTAATAGATAATGGAACCCAGAATTTAGGGAGTCTAGCTTCAGAGTGTATGTAGCTGATGAAAAATTTTTTCAGGTAAGAAAATTTTCTTATGAACAGAGGGTTTTGTTAAGTATGAATACTGAGTTGTTTTTAGCACTCTACTAAGATAATCACATAGTTGTTCACCCTTAATCTTTTAATATACTGAATTACATTAATAGATTTCCTGATGTTAATCCATTCACACATTACATTCCTAAGATACACCTTGTTGATAATGACAAACTGATGTATTTGATTTGGTAATATTTTATCTATAATATTTCATCTAGATTTATAAGTGAATTTGGCATTTTTATTGTATTTTACTAGCTGAGATGAATATTAAGATTAGGATTACAAGCTTTTAAAATAGAGTTGAAAGATTTCCATGTTTTCTAATAATAAAATAAAAATATGAAACATCAGAAACATACTAAAATTTTGAGAATATGGCAAAGCGTCAAATGTAAACCCTCATTGAATTGTTAACAATAAGTCCTATGGAACAATAATATAATTATCCATTTATTAATAGAAAACAAGAGAAAGGATGTTAAGTAACTTGGAAAGTGTCACACAATTAGAAAATGACACAATCATGATTAAAACAATTGAGTTTTTGTCTGCAGTGTTTTAATTTCCATTTTATCCTTTCAAATGGTGGTTTAGCTGATTAAAGAATTTAAATTTGGCAGTTCTTCTCTTAGCACTATGAGGATATTATTCCTTTAGGAGCTAGAATCTACTGTGCTTTTAAGTCAGATCTGTGTCAATTTGTCTATAGGCCTTTGAAGATCTCTTTTCCAAACTCTCTTGAAACTGCTAAATGTTCCTGCTGATCAGTGACAGTTTTTACAGTTTTTTACAATAGGCCCATGTGTGTAGATTGAGATGGCAACTTGGGTGTTTTACTCAGGGGATTTTGTATTTAATATTCTCATTTATTCATTTAACAGATATTTAATTTAGCAAAAACTGTGTTGTCAGAGTGTACCTGGCATATTTGAATGACAGCGAGGAAGCCATGTCTGTACTGATGTAAACAAATGGGATAGAAGCAGGAGAAGCAGTCAGAAAGATATCATGGGTCTAATGATGCAGAACTCTGGAGGCCACTTAAGAGCTCTGGAGTTTAATCTATGTGAGGTGGTTGTCCACTGGGATTTTTAGCAGAAAAATTTCTTGCTTAGATTTATGTTTTCTCAGAATCATCCTGGCTTCTCTATTGTAAATAGATTCTAAAAGGGCAGAGCAGAACCACTGGAAACCGACTGTAAAGTTATGGTCTATTTTAGATTAAAGATGATAAGAGCAAGGAACAGGTGGTCGCAGTGGAGGTTATTATAAGTAATAAGATTTTGTACATATTTTGAAGGAAGAGCTAAGTGAATCTGCAAATGAATGAGATATGAGTTAAAAGAAGAAAGAGAAAATCAAGGAAAATTTTGGTCTTAGCCACTTGGAATGATTGTAAAAAGAAATCTAGAAAAGATGTTAGGAGAACCAGGTTTCAGAGAACATAACAAGAGATCAGTTTTTGATGCCTTAGGTTTGAAATGGTTGTTAGATCGCCCCATAGAGAAGGCAGTTGGAAATCTCTGAAATCTCTTGAGTCTGCAGTTCAAGAGATAAATCTGAGCTGTAGATATGATTCTGAGACCAGTCAGGTTATATGGTATCTAAAGCCAAGCAATTGATGAGCTCTCCAACAGAGAAACTGGGTATAAACAGAAAGGAGAGGAGAGGAAAAGGTAACACCAACAAAAGCAAGAACAAGGATTGAGCCCTGTGGCACTCTAACACAGAGTTAAAAGATTATCAGTCTCGTTCGGTGGAGGAGACTGCAAAGGGTAAATTGATAATTTAGGAGGAAAATCAGAAGAGCCTGGTATCTGAAAAATTAATTGAAAGCATTTTAGATGAAGAATTCAAATGCTATTAATATGTCAAAACTTAAGAGAGTTATGTGGAAGAAGATGTAGCTGGAACTGGTTTGAGAAAGAATTGAGAGGCAGAATTGTGAGGCAAGTGTTTCAAGGAATTTTGTTATAAAGGGGAAAAGAACTATGAACTGGTAGCTAGAGGACATTAAAGACAGTAGATAGGTGAAATGAAATGAACAATTTCATTTATTGATGAGAATAAGCCAGTAGAGAGGGAGGAGCTGGTAAAACAGACGATAGGGGAAAATTGCTAGTGTGATGTCTCTGATTACCATTCAAGGGACTGAAAGCTAGTACATGAGAAGAAGGCTGCATCTTAGTTAGAAGCATGAAGAATTCATCTGAAATAATAGGAAAGAAGGCAACATGCATGGGTGTACATATTGGTTAGTGCAGATGTGGCAACTTGTGAAGTTCTCTACTAATTAATCCAGGTTCTCAATTACATGAGAAATAAAAACAATTGAGTAAAATTAAGGATAGTGGAGGAGGTATTGCAGGCTTGAAGAAAAGGAGTGAATAAAATAACTATTTAGGAGATTGGGAGTTAATGGACTAGAAAAATACATTATGATGATTTTATATATAAAGAGTTCTTATAAATGAACAAGAAATAGATGAACATGCTAATAAAACTAGAAGAAAGAATAGGTATCTACAATTTATAAACGCATACATGAAAACATATATGGCCAATAATTAAATGAAGTAATTATTTACCTCAATCCTAAAGTAGAAAATAAAAAACTAAAATACTGGTTTATCTATATTATTTCTGAATATTGGAAAAAAAAAAGCATTGAAGAAAGGAAAGTAGATAAGTAAATCGCTGTGAAAGGAAAATTCTAGTCATCCAGTAGTGTCATTAATTGTAGATGAATATTTAAAAGTTTATGAGACACATAAGTGAATTCACAATTCTAATTATACTAGTTTCTTTTTAAAATGCATTGCATATATTTATACTGTAAAAATGACATTCTCTGTATATGATTTTAACATTGGTTAGGGTCCATTCATTTGTTTTAACACTGATGAAGTTTTCCTTGATATCTTATGTTCATTTCTGTTTTGAGCAGAGAGTTGCAATCATTTGGAAACTGGTAATGCCAGTGCCATATTTCTGAGAAGGTTAAATCACTGACTGTTTCTGATAGATCTGTGGCCTGGCTTGATTTTCAGTTTAGAAAGATTACTGGAGTACCACAAGCAGTGTGGTTCATTTCAGTTCAGTTCAGTCGCTCAGTCGTGTCTATTTGTGACCCTATGAATTGCAGCACTCCAGGCCTCCCTGTCCATCACCAACTCCTGGAGTTCACTCAAACTCACATCCATCGAGTCGGTGATGCCATCCAGCCATCTCATCCTCTGTCGTGCTCTTCTCCTCCTGCCCCCAATCCCTCCCAGCATCAGAGTCTTTTCCAATGAGTCAGCTCTTCGCATGAGGTGGCCAAAGTATTGGACTTTCACCTTTAGCATCATTCCTTCCAAGGAACACCCAGGGCTGATCTCCTTTAGAATGGACTGGTTGGATCTCCTTGCAGTCCAAGGGACTCTCAAGAGTCTTCTCCAACAGTACAGTTCAAAAGCATCAATTCTTCGGTGATCAGCTTTCTTAATAGTCTAACTCACATCTGTACATGACCACTGGAAAAACCATAGCCTTGACTAAACGGACCTTTGTTGGCAAAGTAATGTCTCTGCTTTTCAATATGCTATCTAGGTTGGTCATAACTTTTCTTCCAAGGAGTAAGTGTCTTTTAATTTCATGGCTGCAGTCACCATCTGCAGTGATTTTGGAGCCCCAAAAAATAAAGTCTGACACTGTTTCCACTGTTTCCCCATCTATTTCCCATAAAGTGATGGGACCAGATGCCATGATCTTCGTTTTCTGAATGTTGAGCTTTAAGCCAACTTTTTCACTCTCCTCTTTCACTTTCATCAAGAGGCTTTTTAGTTCCTCTTCACTTTCTGCCATAAGGGTAGTGTCATCTGCTTACCTGAGGTTATTGATATTTCTCCCGGCAATCTTGATTCCAGCTTGTGCTTCTTCCAGCCCAGAGTTTCTCATGATGTACTCTGCATTTAAGTTAAATAAGCAGGGTGACAATATACAGCCTTGAGGTACTCCTTTTCCTATTTGGAACCAGTCTGTTGTTCCATGTCCAGTTCTAACTGTTGCTTCCTGACCTGCATACAGGTTTTTCAAGAGGCAGGTCAGGTGGTCTGGTATTCCCATCTCTTTCAGAATTTTCCGCAGTTGATTGTGATCCACACAGTCAAAGGCTTTGTCATAGTCAATGAAGCAGAAATAGATGTTTTTCTGGAACTTTCTTGCTTTTTCCATGATCCAGCAGACGCCTGCAATTTGATTGCTTATTGCTCTGCCTTTTCTGAAACCAGCTTGAACATCAGTGAGTTCATGGTTCACGTACTGCTAAAGCCTGGCTTGGAGAATTTTGAGCATTACTTCACTAGCATGTGAGATGAGTGCAATAGTGCAGTAGTTTGAGCATTCTTTGGCATTTCCTTTCTTTGGGATTGGAATGAAAACTGACCTTTTCTGGTCCTATAGCCACTGCTGAGTTTTCCATATTTGCTGGCATATTGAGTGCAGCACTTTCACAGCATCCTCTTTCAGAATTTGAAAAAGCTCAACTGGAATTCCATTACCTTTACTAGCTTTGTTTGTAGTGATGCTTACTAAGGCCAGCTTGACTTCATATTCCAGGATGTCTGGCTCTAGGTGAGTGATCACACCATCGTGATAATCTTGGTCATGAAGATCTTTTTTGTACAGTTTTTCTGTGTATTCTTGCCACCTCTTCTTAATATCTTCTGCTTCTGTTAGGTCCATACCATTTCTGTCCTTTATAGAGTCCATCTTTGCATGAAATGTTCCCTTGGCATCTCTAATTTTCTTGAAGAGATCTCTAGTCTTTCCCATTCTGTTGTTTTCCTCTATTTCTTTGCACTGATTGCTGAGGAAGGCTTTCTTATCTCTTCTTGCTATTCTTTCGAACTCTACATTCAGATGCTTATATCTTCCCTCTTCTCCTTGGTTTTCGCTTCTCTTCTTTTCACAGCTATTTGTAAGGCCTCCCCAGACAGCCATTTTGCTTTCTTGCATTTCTTTTCCATGGGGATGGTCTTGATCCCTGTCTCCTGTACAATGTCAGGAACCTCCATCCATGGTTCATCAGGCACTCTATCTATCAGATCTAGTCCCTTAAATCTATTTCTCACTTCCACTGTATAATCATAAGGGATTTGATTTAGGTCATACCTGAATGGTCTAGTGGTTTTCCCTACTTTCTTCAATTATGTCTGAATTTGGGAATTAGGAGTTCATGATCTGAGCCACAGTCAGCTCCTGGTCTTGTTTTTGCTGACTGTATAGGGCTTCTCCATCTTTGGCTGCAAAGAATATAATCAATCTGATTTCAGTGTTGACCATCTGGTGATGTCCATGTGTAGAGTCTTCTCTTGTGTTGTTGGAAGAGGATATTTGCTATGACCAGTGCATTCTCTTGGCAAAATTCTATTAGCCTTTGCCCTGCTTCATCCTGTATTGCAAAGCCAAATTTGCCTGTTACTCCAGGTGTTTCTTGACTTCCTACTTTTGCGTTCCAGTCCCCTATAATGAAAAGGACATCTTTTTTGGGTGTTAGTTCTAAAAGGTCTTGTAGGTCTTCATAGAACCATTCTACTTCAGCTTCTTCAGCATTACTGTTTGGGGCATAGTCTTGGATTGCTGTGATATTGAATGGTTTGCCTTGGAAATGAACAGAGATCATTCTGTCATTTTTGAGATTGCATCCAAGTACTGCATTTCAGATTCTTTTGTTGACCATGATGGTACTGCATTTCTTCTAAGGGATTCGTGCCCACAGTAGTAGATATAATGGTCATCCTAGTTAAATTCACCCATTCCAGTCCATTTTAGTTCACTGATTCCTAGAATGTCGATGTTCACTCTTGCCATCTCCTGTTTGACCACTTCCAGTTTGCCTTGAATCATGGACCTAACATTCCTGGTTCCTATGCAATATTGCTCTTTACAGCATCAGACCTTTCTTCTATCACCAATCACATCCACATCTGGGTATTGATTTTGCTTTGGCTCCATCCCTTCATTCTTTCTGGAGTTATTTCTCCACTGATCTCCAGTAGCATACTGGGCACCTACTGACCTGGGGAGTTCTTCTTTCAGTATCCTATCATTTTGCCTTAGTGGTGTGGTTAGGACAGAGAAAATGGAACATGTGAAGACCAACTAGACCCGGCTTCAGGAAACATCTTCAGGAGATAATGTGAATCAGAGCTGTGAGCAGTGGAATAGAGAGTTAAGAACAGAGTGGAGGTTCCAGATGTAATGTATGATGGAAAGCCCCTAATATTGACATAGAAACTACATACCAAGAATAACATTCAGAGAACCCTACAAAGGCAGACATAAGCATGAAGTAGAACCAATTCCTTCCCTACTGGGGCAGTGGGGACGGGGAGCTCATCTCTGCTTTTCACAGCAGCTCTTCTATTATAATTTAAAATTATAGGATTATTTTGTTCTCAGTTACTCTGTCTGTGTTTAATTATACACCCCTGTCAGGATAGGAAAATCGCAGCTATTTTGAGGACATGGTACCTTTTTAGACTCTGCATCCCCTCTGTGTGTGATACTGAAGTTTAAAAAAGGAGTGCGAGACAGAAGAGGCGCAGGTGGTTGTGTTTATGGGCTTCAGGGAGATATGATTACCTCACTCCACTGATTGCTACCTGAAGGAAGGCAGATTACAATTAAGACTGTCAGGTAAAGCACACAATTAAAGTTCATTGCAAATACTGTCGACAAACTGGTATTAGCTGGGAAATGTACTCCTGCAAACAGATGTACCCTGGAAACAGAAAGGAAACGTTTCCTTCTAGAACAAATCGAATTTTATCAGATCTGACAACTTGCACTTGAGCTCTGGGGTCCTGAGCTAGAAAGAGCTTCTCATTTGATTTAAGCAATTGGCACATAGCATGAAGGTTGGAAATGAGTTGACTCATTAACGTATTTTGCTTAGTAGAAAACGCTTACCTCACCACATTTTTGCTCTTCGCCTTCCAGATTTGTTTAAGAGCTAGAAATATTGCATTATACTCTGTTATTAAGGGGTGAAGTTGTGGTTCTGGAATGGGAATATTCTTTTTAGAAAATGTCAGAAAAAGCCATACCTCTCTATTTTGGAAATTGGCTTTGAGTCAATCAGATGGTGTGGTTATACCTGCCCTATGTGTTATCAATCTTTGTAAGCATCTACCTTGCATTTATATGACACTAATGAGAAAGAGTTCCCATAGACAGACAGCAATTCTGCTGTTTGATTTTACTCCATAAGTAACTGTATATATCATTTCCTCTTAATAAAGTGGAGAATTCCCTCAGCTCACACATATCACAGGCATTAGTGGTAATGGGAGTAATGCACGGGGATTGTGTGGAAACTACAGCTCCTACTCTTAAGGTTTCTCTCTGTTTGCCTGACTCCTGATATGTTTCACGTGGTTATTAATGGAAGCAGTTGATCTGGGGAATGGCTGTCACATAACTATTCCAGCCTAGGGAAAAGGGTTTGCCTTTCTCCTTAACACTGGGACAAATAGGGTAGACTACACCCTTTTCTATAAGAGAAGCTATTTTGGACTGCCACCAGAATCTCAGGAAAAGATTAAGATTTTAAAAAGAGGAAGGGGAAAAATGCATCATATTCTGCTTTGGGATGAGAAACGGCTTTATGCCACAGTCAGTGTCGTCTCTGATTCCTCAGGGCATATTACTTCCCCGGGAAAATTAACCCCTCCAAATACATCTCAATGGCTTCTTTATTAAATAGAGTGAGGATTAAAGGAGGTCATACATATAAAGCATGGGTTCGATCCTTGGGTTGGGAAGATCCCCTGGAGGAGGGTATGGCAAACCACTTCAGTATTCTTGCCTGGAGAATCCCCATGGACAGAGGAACCTGATGGGCTACAGTCTGTGGGGTCACAGAGTCAGACACAACTGAGCGGCTCTCACACACACACACAAACCCTCAAAGAATAGTAGTTTCCCTTTCCTTCCCGTAGAATCCTTAGTGTCCAAAGTGTATGATCAATGGTCCCATGTTGTGCAGGTATGATACAAGCTCACTACTTCTTGAGTCTTCTTCACTGTAAGTTATAGTGTCCAGGCGACAGCCAGTGTACAGCTTCAGATGCATCTATCTTTTCTACTGACCGTCAGTGGTGCTACTATAGTTTGTCCTGTGGAATTCAGAAAGTGCATCAATTTTCTGCTACATTGCTTCTAATACATGTTTATAGTTGAAGTATCAATTACATACAATAAAGTATGAGCACAACATAAAGTTCAGTGAACAGCTTGATATATTTCTATGTGAGTGTACATTCTTATAACTACCCTCACCTCATTTTAACAAACATTATTTCTACTTCTTTTGGAGAAATCTCTAAGAGCACCCGCCCCTTGCTTCAGTATATAAAAACACGACATTCCAGCTGATCTCTTTTGAGGTGTTTTGAAGTTATTTTTGTTCTTCATAACCAAGATGTCCTAGGCTTTTAGACTTCTATCACCTGACAGTCACCAAGCATTTGTATGGCAGTAGTAAAGATATTGAGAGCCTCAGAAACATCAGAAATAGTACCTGTTGTACTTTACTCACAATAGTACAGGAAAGGGAAGGTGAAATGAGACTAACATTTAATCAGTGCATACTCTGGGGCCAAGGGATTGTGCCAGGTTATTTGCAGAGGTGTAGCCATTAATCTGGAGAAGGCAATGGCACCCCACTCCAGTACGCTTGCCTGGAAAATCCCATGGACTGAGGAGCCTGGTGGGCTGCAGTCCAGGGGGTCGCTACGAGTTCAGCACTAATGAGCAACTTCACTTTCACTTTTCACTTTCATGCATTGGAGAAGGAAATGGCAACCCACTCCAGTATTCTTGCCTGGAGAATCCCAGGGACGGGGGAGCCTAGTGGGCTGCCTTCTACGGGGTCGCACAGAGTCGGACACGACTGACGTGACTTAGCAGCAGCAGCAGCAGCCATTAATCTTCCAAACATTGTCTCTGTAAAGTCACACTTACTGCTCTCTTGAGTATTCATCATTTCTCTTACCCACTTCTAAACACCTTTGCCGTGATTGTCTCCCAGTGGTGGTGGTGGTTGTGGTAGCGGTTCAGTTGCTGAGTTGTGTCCGACTCTTGTGACCTCATGGACTGTAGCCTGCCAGACTTCTCTGTCTTGGGATTTCCAGGCAAGAATAGTGGAGTAGGTTGCCATTTCCTTTTCCAGGGGATCTTCCCAACCCCAGGTTCGAACTTGGGTCTCCTGCATTACAGGTGGATTCCTTACTGACTGAGCCACCAGGGAAGCCCTTGTCTCCACACAGAGCTATTTTTTGCAAGTATTGTCTGGTTCCTAGTCCCTGTTTCTCTGTCTCTCTGGGTCTCTATGTCTCCTTCTCAGCCTTACATTCTTCCTTTGACCCTCCTGACCATCTTTTCTTGCTTTCTCTTTTTCTCTTCTTCATCTCTCTCCTATCTGCTGTACACCAAAATTTCACATTCCTGAAAGTTGATCATCTGTGTTTCATTCCTGAGAACACTCAATCCTGGATGCTTGGCCATCTCATAAATTGTCTTATTCAGTCATCTAGCACTGGCATAGAGAAATACTGAAGTTCCATAAACAACAGCTCTCTTATGAAAAGGAGCATATGCTGCTTTACAAATTTGGCCAATGGTATCAGCTGAGTCATTTCCCACCCTTTTCGATGCCTGCCTTTTCACTTGTTTCCAGATTTCATTTTTTTTTTTAACAGTTGTAGGCATCCTTCATAGTTCTGAGCCAATATCCACATTAATCTTTTCTATTAAAGAAGCCACCTGCAGTGTAGGAGATGCAGAAGACACAGGTTCGATCCCTGGGTTGGGAAAATCCCCTGGAGGAGGAAATGACAACCCACTCCAGTATTCTTGCCTGAAATATCCCATGCACAGAGAAGGCTGGTGGGCTACAGGCCAAAGGATTGCAAAGAGCCACACACAACTAGGCACACAACACACCATTATGTTAGTAATCATAATTTTTCAACATCTTGTTCAAAGCAATTTAAAACAATAAAATAACATCTTATTTGAATAAAATTGTTAACATTTCTCAGGAGTGCTTCAATTTGTTCTCACTCTACACTGTGATCTAGGCAAGGTGGGCCTTATTATTTTCATGTTTCTGAAAATAACACAAGAAGCACAATGAGGAAAGAGACATGACAGAACCAAGTAATTGTC
Organism: Budorcas taxicolor; assembly: GCF_023091745.1. Lineage (NCBI taxonomy): Eukaryota > Metazoa > Chordata > Mammalia > Artiodactyla > Bovidae > Budorcas > Budorcas taxicolor. Next base: position 136,066,390 of record NC_068920.1, read on the forward strand.
ATGGGTAACTTAGCCCAACCTGCAATTATCTCTACATTTTATATTTTCTCTCTCCTCTACTGTAGAGTAAACTTCTAGAAAAATAGGACCACTTAAATGTAGTTCAGTTTTTTATTCTCTGCCATTATCCCATATCAACCCCTGATACATCAATAATGGGCTGTTGATTTGAACCACAGCTCCAGTCCACAACTGTGTTAAGTTGGGCAGCTGGTGTCCTGATACTGCTCATCTTTGAGACCTCAGTGTGTTCCTCTTTTAATCGGACTTTATCCCTGGTGACCTGCAAGCCCTCTTTGTATGTGCTTTTCCCCATCTTTTAACCATCTTTTTCCTGTAACACTTACAACTCACTTCAGTTCAGTCACTCAGTCATGACTGACTGTTTGTGACCCCGTGGACTGCAGCATCCCAGGTGTCTCTGTCCATCATCAACTCCCGCAGCTTGCACAGACTCCTGTCCACTGGGCCAGTGATGCCATCCAACAATCTCATCCTCTGTCATCCCCTTCTCCTCCTGCCTTCAATCTTTCCCAGCATCAGGGTCTTTTCTAACAAGTCAGTTCTTCGCATCAGGTGGACAAAGTATTGGAGTTTCAGCTTCAGCATCAGTCCTTCCAATGAATATTCAGGACTGATTTCCTTTAGTATTGACTGGTTTGGTCTCCTTGCAGTCCAAGGGACTCTCAAGAGTCTTCTCCAGCACCACAGCTCAAAAGCATCAGTTCTTCAGCGCTCAGCCTTCTTTATGGTCTAGCTCTCACATCCATACGCATGACTACTGGAGAAACCATAGCTTTGACTAGATGGAGATTTTGCTGGCCAAGTAATGTCTCTGATTTTTAATATGCTGTCTAGGTTTGTCATAGCTTTTCTTCCAAGGAGCAAGTGTCTTTTAATTTCATGGCAGCAGCCACCATTTGCAGTGATTTTGGAGCCCAAGAATATAAGTTTGTCACTGTTTTCATTGTTTTCCCATCTATATGCCGTGAAGTGATGAAATCCAATGCCATGATCTTAGTTTTTTGAATTTGAATTTGAAGCCAACTTTTTCACTCTCCACTTTCACTTTCATCAAAAGGCTCTTGAGTTCCTCTTTGCTTTCTGCCATAAGGGTAGTGTCATCTGCACATCTTAGCTTGCTGATATTTCTCCCTACAATCTTGATTCCAGCTTGTGCTTCATCCAGCCTGGCATTTTCCATGATGTACTCTGCATATAAGTTAAATAAGCAAGGTGACAATATATATCTTTGACATACTCCTTTCCCAGTTTGGAACCAGTTTGTTGTTTCATGTCAGGTTCTAACTTGCTTCTTGACCTGTATACAGATTTCTCAGGAGGCAGGTAAAGTGGTCTGGTATTCCCATCTCTTGAAGAATTTTCCACAGTTTGCTGTGATCCACACAGACAAAGGCTTTAGTGTAGTCACTGAATCAGAAGTAAATGGTTTTCTGAAATTCTCTTGCTTTTTCTATGATCCAACTGCTGCTGCTGCTAAGTCACTTCAGTCATGTTCAACTCTGTGCGACCCCATAGACAGCAGCCCACCAGGCTCCTCCATCCCTGGGATTCTCCAGGCAAGGATACTGAACGAGGTTGCCATTTCCTTCTCCAACGGATCCAACGGATGCTGGCAATTTGATCTCTGGTTCCTCTGTCTTTTCTAAAACCAGCTTGAACATCTGGAAGTTCTTGGTTCACTCCTAATTATAGCTATCTATATTTCACCTGACTTGACTCTGGGGCCTTTGGACATTCCATCTCTTAAATAGTCAAAATATCTTCAACAAATCTGTGAGCCTTGGGAAACCCGTATTTTGTGATATGCATATGACCCAGATGACCGAGTCCCTTTCTGCATTATGCTCAGTAGTTATGGTTCCTGGGACGGGGAGACCTCTGAGCCAGCCCCTGCATCTTCACACCTCCTTTCACGTGTACTAAGTCACTTCATTCATGTCTGACTCTCTGTGACCCTGTGGACTATACCCACCAGGATGCTTTATTCATTCAAGTCTCCAGGCAAGAATACTGGAGTGGATTTCCATGCCCTCCTGCAGGGGATCTTTCTGACCCAGGGATCGAACCTGTGTCTCTTATGTCTCCTGCATTGGCAGATGGGTTCTTCACCACTAGTGCCACTTGGGAAGCCTTTCACACCTCCATCATGAGTCTTTTTCTCCTTTTATTCCTGATTCTCTGACTGCATCTCTGCAGCCATTCTTTGAGATAGCATGATTCTTAACTTTCCAGGGCTGTCAATCCCTTCCCTACATTTAATCCCCATAAAAACAATAATGGAAACAATGGCCCCACAAAATAGCAATTCTTATTTCATTTATTGCCTTTTAAGATTGTAATGTGACTATGCAAATAAATCCTCCTGAATCAGTCTTTTCTGAAATGTGCCCTAAAAATGGACCATTTCACTTTCTTTCTTTCTTCCCTCAGCTTCTCACTTGGGATTACTCAAACTAATTGTCATCAAATTAAATGTGTCCATAATGTCACTGGAGTTTTATTTTATTCCAGAATTTCCTATGTCTGCAATTATCAGGCACCTAACATCAGCGTTCTGAAGGGCCTTATTTTTATGTGATGTTCAGCTAATAGTCCTGTTAACAAACAGGGCTTTAGACAGAAAATCATGTTTCTCACCAGAATGGACATTATACAGCCTTGCCTTAATTATAGTAAGACTCTGACTTGCAATGTGATGTTAAATTAAGATTGAGTTAGACTGAAATTTTGGAGAACCTTCTTTCTGAAAGAACAAAGCACCTGTGCCGGTTTCTCAGAGCTGAAAGTTCTCCTGCCCCTCCTCCCAGCCTTATTGGTCTATACTCCTGGAGGTGGTTGTCAGTGATGGTTTTACTAGGACTTTTGTGTCAAAGACTTGCCAACCGAAATGGGGTAAAGACTTGGTGCTGAGAAAGCCAGGAATTCAGATGTTAAGCATATGTGCTTTACTTGGGGGGAGGGGGGAAGGTTTGGAAGGAGAAAATGATGGAATTCAAGTTTAGCTCAGTTTGAGGTGATCTGTAGCCTGAGGGGCCTTTGATTAGTCTATTCACATGCTGAATATCTCACCCCGGGTTGTACTGAGTTGGCCAAAATGTGTGTTCAGGATTTTCCATGAGATCCTATGGAAGAACCCCAGCAAATATTTTGGCCAACTCAATGTCAGTGCTTTGGATTCAAGCAGGCATCAGTGTGATCCTTGGTTTTTCTGATTGCTGACTGTGTAAACTTGTTTATGCTTCTTATTCTTCCTGAGCCTTTGTTTTCCTGTCCGTGAAAGAGAGATAGGAGTACCTCTTTTGTCCTCCTGCACTGAGGATTAATTGGAACAATGTTTGAGTGGCACTTATACAGTGCTTGCCCAGAGTAAAACATAGTAAAGGCATTAGTCATTTTTAGTTCTTGTTGATACTACTACTATTACCCATTTATTTCTTGTTTTATTCATTCACCAAATATTTATTGTCTCAGGTGCCTTGCAGGATGTTATGAATATAGATACAAGTAATACTTGGTCTGTCTTGTAGTGAGCTCTTGCTCTGGCAGGGAACACAGATAAGAAAATCCTGCAATTATAGTTCAGAAAGTTAAGTGCCACGGTAGAAAGGAAAATAGAAATTTTAACTTTCATGTTCCCATCATGTCAAGCTGGCTTCAAGGGGGGAGCTGTCCTCCATTCAGCTTGTGCCAGGAGTGCTGAGTAGTCTTCCCCTGTAGTTCAGACAGGAAAGAATCCACCTGCAGTATGGGAGACCTGGGTTCGATCCCTGGGTTGGGAAGATCCCCTGGAGAAGGGCATGGCGACCCACTCCAGTATTCTTGCCTGGAGAATCCCCATGGACAGAGGAGCCTGGTGGGCTACAGTCCATGGGGTCACAAAGAATCAGACATGACTGAGCAACCAAGTGCAGCACAGGAGCACAGGGTGGTGCACCTGTTCAGCTCAGGGTGCGTTTGAACGACAGGAGCGGGAGGTGGGTGATGAAATTTCCACACTCTTTTGTTGGATCCAGGATCAGGTTCTCATCTCTGAATCTAGATTTTTTTCTGTGTCCTCTTTCTTTCTTTCTTTTTTTGCTGTGTAAGGTTTTTTTTTTTTTTGAAATTTTTATTTTGTATTGGGGTATAGCTGATGAACAAACAATGTTGTGATAGTTTTAGATGAACAGCAAAGGGACTCAGCCACACATATACATGCATCCACTCATCTGTTGTGAAGAAGCCCAGTTTCCTGGGGAACTTCTGATGACACTCTGTGTCTGTCTTGGGGTCAAGGAGAAACGGAAAACCCAGAGTCATATAAGAATATGTGTATAGTTCTTTTATCCCTATAGCCATACATATTTGAGCCTTACCATAACCCCCCTAAGAAACAGAAGCTCTGAGGGGAACTGTTTTACCTTGGAGAAGACAGGTAGTTTGGGGCAGAGCCGAGATTAAGACTTTGACCTCCTCTCTTCTGGTACTCAGCTACTTTTACTAGCTAAATCAGTCTGAGAGGTGGGACAGAGCAGTAGCAGAGGCAAGGAACCAGGAGAATCAGTACAGTAGCAAATCAAAATAATGGCAACATCTTTTACCAAGTACTATTTTGTACCAGACCCTACTCAAAGACTTTGCATGCTATTATTTATTTATAGTGACACTAGGCCCTAAATCCTTTTGTTCCTATTTTATCAATAGAATCGTAGAGATATTAAGTGGCTGTCCAAGATCATACACTAAGATCTGGCAGGGGAGGCCTTCAAGCAGTCTGTCTGACTCTCTGGATGCCTCTCTATAAACTGTCCTTCAATATCATTTTCTGAATGACCACTCTGTGCCCAGACTTGTGCCAGGCACTCCAGGGTCAGGAGCAGCAATATGACCCCTGATCACAGGTCCAATCATCACCTTCAAAATGAGAGGGGTAACTGGCAAAACCAGATCACAGACCCATAAAACCACAGATTATAAGGGGTAGTCTTATAAGACATCAGACCTTCTATTAAAAAAAAAAAAAAGGACATAGGCTCGGAGCTTTGATTGTTGATCTGGCTAGACTGATCGTTTTCATTTGTTTTATGCATTTACTTTATTTATTCTTGACTGTGTCTTATGAAGCAAGCATTGTTCCGTATCTTAGGAGAGAGATGGAAAGGACCAGACAAATCACTGGACTGAGCAAAGGAAGACCCTTGGCAAAGTATTGGACTTGCCTTTCCCCAGTACAGGCCCTTTGCCTTCACTTATTTCTTCCTTCATGAGATGCCTAACTTCCTCTCCTGACAAACTGATATATCCTTCAAGGCCAGAAGGATTCCCCTGTCACTGTAGCTTTCCCTACATTTATGGGAAAAAAATATTCACCATTCTCTCTGTGTTCCCATAGCAATTTATATATATATTAAAAATAAATGTTGCAGCTTTTATTGTATTATATTATAATTATGCACTTACATTCCCTCCTTGTATTCCTGGACATATGGATAAAACCGTATATCATCTTATAATCTGTCCAGTATTCAGACGAGAACTTAAGTCACACTGGAGATTTTGTAAATGTTTGGATTATGTGTATTTGTCCTACCATCTCTTCATTTCACATCATTCTAATTATTCCTTTAATGTCCCATGGGTCCTGACCGTAGATACCTTGATATCAGGGTCAGTGTTTACTCCTCTACACTTTTCCTTGCTAAAGTCCTATGAGAAACGCTGGGAAAATGGCATGATGCTCTGTCCACTGGAGGTGGGTGGAGTTGATGTACATTTTTTCAAGATTAATTTATCAGATTCTTAGTCTTTAGAACGTGGTAGTACTAGCATGCCCCTAGATTGTCTCATAGTTGTAACAGCAAAGATTCCCAATGGGACCCCATGTTACAGAGATGACTCTGAGGTCCATTCTTAGGGAGCAGGAGTCTGTGCTCATTTGCATATTCCCAAATAGCACTGTGTCTTTGGAGGTCTCCTGACCCTACTCTGGCTGTATTATCTCTAGGTGAACCATTTGTTCCAAAAAACACCCAGAGTTTAGTGAATGTATGCTCAGTCATGTCCAACTCTTTGCTACCCCATGGACTATAACCCACTAGGCTCCTCTGTCCATGGGATTTCCCAGGCGAGAATACTGAAGTGGATTGCATTTCCTCCTCCAGGGGACCTTCTCAACCCAGGGATCAAACCCGTGTCTCTTGCGTCTCTTGTATTGGCAGGCAGATTCTTTACCACTGATACATCTGGAAAGCCCCAGGGTTTGATAAGCATTCAATATTCATTCATTCTTTTCATTCCATCCCACCCCATAAAATGATTTACTGAGTACCTAAGTGCTTAACACTATCCTATTGTGCTTGTGATTGATTCATCAGTGAACAAAAGCAATAAAAAATTTTAACCCACATGGTTTATATTTCAGTAGGGGACAAACAATACATGATACATAGAATAAATAAATAGATTGAAAAAGATATTAGAAAAAGAGACGGATAAAGAGGAAGAGTCCAGAGAGAGTCGGTAACAATTTTAAGTCCAATGATCAGGATAGGTCTTTTCGTGAAGGTACTGTTTGAGTGAAAATTTTAGGGTCTTAGGGAGTTAGCCACAACCATTTCTGGGGAAAGAGTAACACAGAACAAATAGTGAAAATGCTTTACAATATTTATATTTGCATATATACACAAATACATATACACACATACCTTGTCTTTTAATGGTGTGACAGATTTTTAATAATTGTATGCCAACCCCTGTCTCTCCCTCTGAGATTTCACCAATGCTTTATAATATGAGTTAAATTAACAGGGTTGAAATGATAGAACCTGTCATGATTAATATAAAAACTCTGCAAGGATGGACCCTGCAGCCTGCGACAGGAATGAGGCTTAGTCCGCATGGTGGTTACAGAGTGGAACACGTTAGAACTCAGAAATTGTCACAGTTATTAACACGTTTCAGCCCCAGGGAAAGAGGCTTCTGTGCAGAGATAGGTTCAGGCCTGCCTCCCTTCATCTGCCCTGGGCAAAAGCCCTATAGTCCTCAGACATGTAAAGGATCAGACCAAGGCACTGGCCTCTGCTGGTGGGTCCCTGAGCCTGATTTCTTCCTTTTCACAGCCCACTGGGGAGCCTCATTCTGGAGAGACAATACTGCCAGGCCTTCCCAAGTGGATTCAGTCTCTTTGACTGAGATGTTTGTGTGTTTGGGTTCACTCTGCTTGCTGAATCCTTGCCTAGGATATGAGGGAGGGCAGGTAGAGGGGAGTTGTGGGTATAGTAACAAGCAGGAATAGTATCTGTCCCCAATGAATTTTAAAAAATCATATAGTCAATAACTGAGTTTCAGAATGAGTGTTTCTATGAGTCAAGGGCATGAGTGCTTAGAGAAGTGAGGAATCCTTGTGAACTTGAGGTATCAAGGAGGGCTTCCTGGAGGAGATAAGGACCTGAAAAACATAAGGATATTAGGCAGGTTAAGGGAGACCCTGTTTAGATCAGATTAAATGGCTGGCAGGAGAAAGAGCACGGGTGAGAGTTTGGGGCTGGCGAGGGAAGAATCTATTGAGATAATTTAGAACATCTCTAGTTCTCATTGCATTTCCATCCTGTTGTAGACTATTGTCAAAATAGCCATTATCAACAAAATAGCTACAGGCTGGTGGACAGGGATGAGAATTAGGATTGGTGTCATCCTAACACCACCAATTCAACACCAACTAATGCTCAATAGTGAACCTGGATTCAGTTTCTTCACCCTTACAAGTAGAATTACTCACAGAAAATTGAGACTCAGCAGAAATAATTGTCATGCTGCTGCTGCTAAGTCACTTCAACCGTGTCCAACTCTGTGCGACCCCATAGATGGCAGCCCACCAGGCTCTGCCATCCCTGGGATCCTCCAGGCAAAAACACTGGAGTGGGTTGCCATTTCTTTCTCCAATGCATGAAAGTGAAAAGTGAAAGTGAAGTCACTCAGTCGTGTCTGACTCTTTGCAACCCCATGGACTGCAGCCCACCAGGCTCCTCCGCCCATGGGATTTTCCAGGCAAGAGCATTGGAGTGGGGTGCCATTGCCTTCTCTGTAATTGTCATGAATTCTTTGTAAGTTATGTAGTACCTTATACAGGTACTTCATATATGCCTTCTTCTCATCATTGGCATCATCTCAGTTATATCACATGAGTCATTGCCTTCCAGAAGCTTCTAATTGTAACTTGTGAGTGGATAACCCACTGATGCATTGTTGTTGTTTTTGTTGTTGTTCAGTTGCTAAGATGTTTCTGATTCTTTGCGACCCCATGAACTGTAGCATGCCAAGCTTCTCTGTCCTCTACCATCTCCTGGAGTTTGCTCAAATTCATGATCATTGAGTCTGGGATGCTATCTAACCATTTCATCTTCTACCACCCCTTCTCCTTTTGCCTTTGATCTTTCTCAGCACCAGGGTCTTTTCCAAAGAGTTGGCTCTTCACATCAGGTGGCCAAAGTATTGGAGCTTCAGCTTCAGCATCAGTCCTTCCAATGAATACTCAAGGTTGATTTCATTTAAGATTGACTGGTTTGATCTCTTTACAGTCCAAGGGACTCTCAAGTGTCTTCTCCAGCACCAGAATTCGAAAGCATCAATCCTTCAGCACTCAGCCTTCTTTATGGTCCATCTCTTACATCCATGCATGTCTGCTTGAAAAAAAACATAGCTTTGCCTATAGGGACCTTGTTGGCAAAGTGACATCTCTGCTTTTCAATATGCTAATTTTGTCATAACTTTCGTTCCAAGGAGCTAGTGCCTTTTAATTTCATGGCTGCAGTCACTATCTGCAGTGATTTTGGAGCTCAAGAAAATAATCTGTCACTGCTTCAACTTTGTCCCTTCTATTTGCCATGAAGTGATAGGCCCAGATGCCATGATCTTAGCTTTTGAATGTTGAGTTACAAGGCAGCTTTTTTCAGTCTTCTGTTTCACCATCATCAAGAAGTTCTTTAGTTCTTCCCCTACTCCTTTCCCAATTTTGAACCAGTCAGTTGTCCCGTGTCTTGTTCTGTTTCTTCTTGATCCGTATACAGGTTTCTCAGGAGACAAATAAGGCGTTTGGTACTCCCATCTCTTTAAGAATTCCCACAGTTTGTTGTGATCCACACAGTCAAAGGCTTTAGCGTAGTCAATGAAGCAGAAGTAGATGTTTTCTGGAATTTCCTTGCTTTCTCCATGATGCCAACAGATGTTGGCAATTTGAACTCTGGTTTCTCTGCCTTTTTGAAACCTAGCATAATGAAGTACTTATATATAATCAAATATCAAAATGTCATTTAGTATAAAGCCAGATTGAATTGATAACAGCTCATTATTTGCAAAGCTTGAGACTGGCATTTTGCCTGTGCTATAGTTTCCAGACAGTTTTCGTGTTCTCTTCAACTATTCTAACCTCATGACTTTGTTTGGAACTCTGCTCATAGGAAAATAGGGGTCTGTGGCCCACATCTGCTTGTCCTTTGAAAAGCAGAGTATAGTTAAGGTGCCCATATAATTAACCATGTAAAGAGGGACATTTTTGAAAGTAGATGGGAATATTATTAACCAGGATTGTTCTAGGAAAACATGCATATTTGTTCAACCGTAAACATGGTCCCTTTGCTTTGGCAGGTACAGTAACGCTAGAAGCTTTGAGATGCACTCCCAAATTACAGAAGATTGTGGCCACAGAATTTTTGCTGCTGGTCATACCTGCCAGTGTTCTGACTTTGATGAGTATCTGCCCATCTGTGGGCAGAGGTGGGGGCAGCACATGGAATATTCCGTGTAAGGGACTGTAATCATCTCTTTCTATGTGTGTCCTTTACAACCAGGTAAATATCCAAGAATTTCTAAAAGAATCCACTCAGTTATTTGTATTTTCAGCCCCCACAAGATTCGGGTGCTGATTGCCATATATACTTAGATCTGTATAATGACTTTCTGTTTATTTCACATACAAACTTCCTTCAAATTTTGTAAATTATCACATGCATTTTAAATCTCTCTATTCTCTTCATGAAATCTTTGTGTGAGATTAAAAAAAAAAAAAAAGGAAGGTGATTTTTTTTCCCATTTAAAAGTGGAGACTCTGGGGTTTCAAATTCACATGGGGCAGTTGGGGGAAATTCCCAGTGACCCAGTCATTAAGATTCAATCCCTGGTCAGGGAATTAAGATCTCACATGCCACGTGGTGTGGCCAAAAAATCTAGAAAATAAAAATAATTATTTTTTTTATAAAGAAAGTGAGATCAATTTTCACACAGGTTTCAAAAACTCCTGTTAGTAGTTGTGACTCTCAAATGCCATTCCCCCTTTAAGGCTTCCCAGTCTGTAGCGATAGCTCCTTTTGTTCTCTTTTTTCTTATAAATTCATTACACATTGAGTATACCTTCCTTTTGATACTTAATTTTAAGTTGTCATGAACTCTGGACAATTAATCTCTAAAAGGCAGAGAGCCTCTGTAAACTAGATCATACTAATATACTCTGCCTACCTACTCTAGTGTTCTGTATTTGCTTAATGGTTATGTGTTAACAGGCATGGTGACCGCAGTTGCCTTAGTCTCACTACTGTGATACTGCTCTGTGTTTTGAAGTCTCTCTGGAGAGAAGGCTCTGGATAGCTGAAGACCACCAATAACCTTGCTCAGAACAGAAGGTGTAAATTTAGATAGAAATAGTTCCCAAATATTGACCCTGCCATTTAATCAACAATTAGCTGAAGCTCATGAGAGTGTGTGGATGTGTGGATCCTCCTATTATAAAGCTGAGAAAGCCGTGGTATGTAGGACACACTTAATCAGGGTCTATTGAATGACTGCATGGGTAAATTCTGTGACAAGAGAAGAGTAATGAAATACTGTGCACTTTGAAGCCATCTCCACCACACCTCCTTTGTGAGGGTGAGTTTTAAGACAAGGAAAGGGATGATTTATCAAGGACTATGGGAAAAGGTAAAGCCACCTGACAAGTTAGGCTCCTTCCAGATATATATAATTTCATTACTATTTTAACTTACTTTTTGGCTTTTAAAGCTGGCTTTTAAATACAACTAAAGTACTATTCATGCCTGAAGAATCCCAGGGATGGAGGAGCCTGGTGGGCTGCCATCTATGGGGTCGCAGAGAGTCAGACACAACTGAAGCGACTTAGCAGCAGCAGCCTGACTCAGAGACATTTATCCAAAGATTTTGCATTTATAGTAACTTCCAATGTTGTCTAATTGTTTGTATTTATCCTGACAAATCTGGAATATAAACACCTAACAATGATAAAGGAGGGGTGGTAGAATAAAGAACATCTTTATTGGAAACAGGATAGATTTATTTTTTTCCTGACAATACTTTGTTTTTCCCTATCTTTTTTTTTTTCCTATCTTTTGGAGGCAGGGCTTGGAGGGATGAGGTGAGAGGTATAATGTTTTGATACTGTAAGTAATCTATTCCAGATAACTTGTATATTAATAACAAATATAGAAAAACTATATAGACAGGATAGATGGGAAGAAGTATACTTCCTTTTCTTTTACTTTTGTTAAAATTATTGTGACTGATCTCAAAGTCTGAAATCTTGCTTTCTTAAAAGGGGAGAACTAACAGTTACTGGAATGAGAGAGAGAAGGGAGAATTATGATATAGTATCTGACCATTCAAAAACATTCTGCTTTGAGGAGCCTCAAACTGAGATTGGGAGAAATGAATATTTAGCAGCTTCTTTCTGAATTCACTAAATTTCATGCTTAATACTTTGCCTTCATGTTATTGCTCCTATTCTCATCCTAATTACATAGCAACATAATCTAATGTTTTTCTTCCTACCATACACTGGATAGTCATTAAACTTGAGGCTTCAGCCTTATTCTTTAGCACTGACCTTAAACATACGTGCCCTGAATCTTCAGGTAGTGCTTCCTCTGGATTATAATGATTGGCTATATATAAATCCTGGCTTACCCTTGACACTTGTCTTTCAGCTTGCCTCTTTTAAAACAACTCGACGCCAGGCCAGTCTTGTCCCTCACTGATAATTACCCTACTGTCCTCTAACCCGTGCCTGGAAGCAGTACAGTCCCTGCTTTCTTGAGAATAGGCATCTTTTCTAAAGAAGGAAACAATCCAATACAAAGAAAGATAAGCAAATAAGTAGCGATAAAGTCCACGATGCACACTCTACAAAAAAACATGTACAAATGACAGTCAGCATCCAGAGAAGGTAGTGATTAACCATGTGGAAAACCATTATCCTCCTTCCAGAGGAGGTAACTTCTTGAAATGCAGGATTCTGTCTTTCCTGAAGATTCTTTTCCTTTATCCCCACAATCTAATGTTTTTCTATATCCTCTTACTTCTTTCCCTGATGTACTGCCTCTTACAATCCCTTTTTCCCTATTCCTTTGTCCTTCTCCCAGAGCAGACCTTCATCACACGCTGAAAGCATACTGTTCTCCAAATGGGATTGCTAGTAATGAGTATTTCCTAGCCTAATCTATCCTACATGCCACTGATAGAATAGCAGCCTTCAATACTGTTTTTATCATAACGCCTATAATCAGAAAGGTAGAATTTCTTCTAGTACTATTAACATGAAAGTTAAAAACTTCAGGTATGTTTCTAATATCCTTCCAACTTGAATCCTCTCATTTGCCGCTAAATATCCATTTTATTAATAAAGTATTCATTTAGTAATGCATTTTTAACTTAGCTAGTTGTGTTCAACAGTTGGCTTCTACTCACAGAACAATCATGGTAACCAGGCTTTTGGCACCTGAGTTCAAGCAGCTCCCTCATTATCCTGTTATTCCTCTGTCTGTCTGTCTGTCTGTCTCTGTATGTGTGCATATTTGTATCCTTCTTTCTGTGTCTGTTTTCTGTCGTCCCTTCCCATCCATCATGCATACTCCTCAGACACATAGCATCTGTACCTGGGTATTTCCCTGGTCCCTTCTGGCTGGCACAAAGGCAAAAGCAGGTGGGTGTGTGAAATAAGATGAGCCAAAAGATTCATTCCTTTATTTTCTCCTAACTGCTTCAGCCTTCATAAAATCCAGTCCTATAGGTTATTGATTTTCACAAAAAGAAGAAAAACGAGTGGGAGTTGAGAATTATGATGTTATGTCCTGAATGAATTTTTCACAGAAAAAGAAGAAGAGGAAAACAACAACAGCTATTCTTCGTTGTTGGGCAGTTGGTCAGAAATGAGGTTTGGGGTCTGGAATAGGAAAGGCAGGAGTGCACCTGTCCCTGGGGGAGAGCATGCATTGATCTCTTGGGTGATTGCCCTGACTACCTCTGAAGCTGAGAATTAGGTTCAATATGTTAGTGCTAACATTTAAGTCCTTTCAAATCTCTAGGGGCGGAATCTGCTTTCTCTTTCTCTACCTCATTTATGTTTAGGTGAAAACTGACTTAACTCTTTCACTTCCAGCTTTGCTGTTTATTGATATAGAAGCTTCGGCCTCAGGAAACCTGTGAAAGTTTTGATGAGGTTTAAACTGTTATTTCACAGGCAATGTGTTGGAAACAAAGATAAACAAAGTCAAGTCTCTTATCTCCGTCATAATGTACTTGCTAGCTAAGATAGCAATAACAGACCTATTGTTTTTGTTCATCCTCTAGGAAGAAAACTCATCTCAGGTGTTGCTAAGACTAGTCAAGCGTCAGAATCACTTAGGGAGCTGTTACAAATGTACATTTGCAGATGCAACTTGAGACCCCAAATCAGAAATCTCTTAGGGTGGGCCCTGGGAACCTATGTTTTTTTAAAAAACAGATTTTTTAAAAAGTAGCTAGTTTACATTAATTGGGCTTCCCTGGTGGCTCAGATGGTAAAGAAACTGCCTACAATATGGGAAACCCAAGTTCGATCCCTGGGTGGGGTAGGATATCAATCCTGGATAAGGGAATAGCTACCCACCTCAATATTCCTGCCTGGAGAATTGGATGGACAGAGAAGCCTGATGGGCTACAGTCCATGGAGTCACAGAAGAACTGGACATGACTGTGTGGCTAACACCTGCACTTGCATTAGCTACTAGATAAAATATAAAAGGCCAGGGATTCCCTGGTGTTTCAGCGATTGGGAGTCCACCTTACAGCCCAGGGAGTGCAGGTTTGCGATCTGGTTGGGGAACTAAGGTGTTACAGAGCAACTGGGCCCACACTGTAACCACTGAGCCTGCGCCACAACTGCCGCAGCCAGAGAATCCTCACGTGGCAACAAGAGGTCCTACACGGCACGATGCAGATCCTGCGTGCCCCAACTAAGACCAGTACAGCTAAACAAAAAAACAATTTTTTTTTTATAGTCCAAAAGCAAAGCATTTGGGGGCGGGGCACTGAATTCCATGGAGCAAACTGCTACAGATCAAAAATATAAGGCCACTCTGCCACATTTCATGAATATGGGCCCCCAAAAAGAGCATAATAAGAGAAAGGGCACAACTGCAGACTTCTCACAGCTTGAAGATTTCCTTGAAAAGCGTATCTAACAATCTATTGATTAGCATTATGAGACCTAAGGTCAAGGAAGGGGTAAGGAAGAGGTGGAAAATAGGCAATTGGGAAAATTACTCAATAGCTCTCAGTAGTGGAGGAGGGGGGTTTAAGGAGAACATATGCCTACCATCTGTTAATGGCTATTCATATATATATATATATATATATATATATATATATATATATATATCCTGTTCACTTAGAAGAAAATATAATGGGGAAGTGAATTGAACCTAGAGGTCGTATAAGCCAAAGGGACTTAGATTTGAGTCACACCTAGCTAATGAATATAGTCAACTAGGATAATATGTGCCCATGAAGCAAACAATAAATTAGATTTGGCCTGAGCATGTTTGAAACAACAAGGTCACATAGAGGCTGATAAATACACCAAATTGCATTCCTCCAGCCTTCTGCACAGGATGTTTAAGCAATAGTTGGTTTTTCAAGACAGACTAATCTCAAGAGAAATGGAGATAATACAAGAAGAAATTTATGGGCAAAAAACAGCTGTATTTTGGCGAAGTTATTGAATTCCATGGAAAAAGGAAAACTGACAAGCTGGTTATATGGCAATGGATAGGGTGGGAACATCAGGCAACAGTGAACAAAGGAGTCAAAAACCAAATTCTCAGCTTCCATATCCAAGAGAGTAGAAGGGGAATTCATTTATTCATTCATGAATTTATTGAATTACTATTGTTACCAAACTCAGGTTTGACTGCTTGCCACTCAAAAGACAACAATCAAGAGGCAAGTGTCAGTGGAAAGGAAAGATGTTTTATTCAGAAACCCTGGCAATCTGGGGAGAAGGTGGACTTCTGAGATGAACTCTGCAGATTCTTCTTGCTCAGCTATGACAGTTTTCAAAGGGAAAGGTGAGGGGAAGATGGCTGACTCTTCAGGTGCTATCTTATCTCTGTGATCCACCTGCAGGAGTGCTAAGATGGCTGTTGGGGTAGAGAGTTAGTCATTCTTTAGCTATGTTATTCTTCATGCTTATTTCTTTTAATCTAGGGAAAGAATACACAGGTTAGTCAAGGCATGATATACAACTCAGGAGAGCAGAAGTCAGGAGTTAAAGTTGTCCAGTGATTTCATCCCTATAATTGGGTTTTTTCAAGGTTAGAGGAAATCAGAAATGGGCAAACAGGAAAAGGACAAAGAGCTGCTTTCAACTATTAATTGACTATAGAGTATGCACTAATCCCTGAGGATGTGGGAATACAATGCGTCACAACAGAGATAAGACCCAGCTCTCAAAGAGCCTATATTGTAATGGAGGAAAGAAGCAACACACAAAAAATAAATGAACAAGAAAAAAAGTGTCCTGGAGTCAGAATAACCTGGTTTCAAATATCAGCTGTGCCATTTACCATCTGTATTGTATTAACCTTGTTGTGACTATTCCTTTCTCTGCAAAATTCAGATAGAAATGCCAACCTTGAGAGGTTGTGATGAGAATAAGAGGAAATCTGTGCTGCTGAATAGTATCTGGAATATAATAAGCATTTTGTAATATTCTGTGAATGAAATATTGGCAACAGGACAGACTCAGTTTAAAGGGAGGGGATGGAATTCAAAGCACATTGGAAGAATGTACTCTTAAGGCAGAAAAATATGTGTATGTTTAAATATGTGTGTATACACACACACTCATGCATGCACATACAGCTGACCCTAGAACAACAACATGACTTTGAACTGCAGGGGTTCACTTATACATGAATTTTTTAAATAGTAAATTAACTACAGTATTGCATGGCCCATGTTTGGCGGAATACGCAGATGCAGAACTACAGACAGGAGGATGTGGATAGGAAGGCTGATTATAGGCATAGGCAGATTTTCGACTCTCTGGAGGGTCTGCAGCCCTTAATCACTCCGTGTTGTCTAAGGGTCACTTCTCTATCTCATCTCTATCTATATATATGTATATATTATCTGCATATCTATATCTAATCTCTCTATATAGTCAGAAAGATAGAGCTGCAGAGAGAAGCAGGAGCAGCAAATAACATGGTTAAAGATGTAGGTGAGTTGGATTAATGGATTTGGAATAGAGAATGTAGAAGATAAGGGAGCCTTATCTTGTGGTTTCTATTTTGTATATAACATAGAAAGTAAGGAAGAGTTTCAGTGTTTGAGGATGAGATTCATCGTGTTGAAGAGGATGGTGGTGTATAAAATAATTCAAGTTAGCATGGTAGAGTGCATTGAAGAAGAGAGGCTCTCATTTCTGAAGGCTCAGAACTTTAATCTCCTCATTATATGGGAACAGTTCTATCTTTCAGAGATGTCAGTATAACAAGTTGTTGAAGTCTTACATCTAAACAGGGGCCTATTAATATGTATTAAGAAAGAAGATGGTCACAGAGCAGAGAAGTTAGAACTCACGTGGGCATGACAAGCTTCTTGTGGTAGCAAGGCCTACGTGGGAAACAGTCATGGGACCATCATAGGATGTTATAGAATCTCAGAACAGAGTCTTTGGCTAAGGTAGGGTGAAGAACATGCTTTGCACTTCCAGGGAAGGTGGTACCACTGGGATTTGAAGATTCTCCCCCAGATCCTACCCAGAGGGACATGAGCAGCATTAACGCTTTCCAACTACCTTTGTACTATGCTTTCATGGGATCAATACTCCTGGTCTACATAGGCTTTCCTAGATATGCTAATATATTCAGTTACTATTTTAATAGAATTTAACTGACCTGGAAAGCTTCCTTTTTCTTTTCAGTAGGTTTGCACATCTCGTGTTTATTAATCATCTATTGATTTATTATTTAACTTATAAACAAGTACTAGAAGAATTTTACCGTTTTTTCCAAATTACTGGGATAACATACCCCTGCTATTCTTGAGCTCTTGGAAGAAGACAGATTTTAAGAAGCCCCTCCAGGATGATTTTCTAGGATGTATGATTAGTAATTTAAAGAAAGAAAAATACAAGTATAATTTCTTCCACAAATTGTGTCATGTTTTACTATGTTTGTACATCCTAAGGTTTTGAAGTAAGCAAGGGTAAGAGAATACTGGGCTTCCCTGGTGTCCCAAATGGTAAATTAAGAATGTGCCTGCAATACAGGAGGCAGTTTCCACCCCTGGATTGGGAAAATACCCTGGAGGAGGGAATGACAATCCATTCCAGCATTCTTGTCTGGTAAACCCCATGGACAGAGGTGACTGGTGGGCTACAGTCCATGGGG
Organism: Budorcas taxicolor; assembly: GCF_023091745.1. Lineage (NCBI taxonomy): Eukaryota > Metazoa > Chordata > Mammalia > Artiodactyla > Bovidae > Budorcas > Budorcas taxicolor. The sequence goes on from NC_068920.1 coordinate 136,084,110, forward strand.
TCACAAAAGAGTCAGACACAACTAAGCAACTCACACTTTCTCTCTCAAGAGAAGACTATTCATTCAGAAAGTCACTCATCTCTTTACTGCTTTTGTGATGAGGATTTAACCTATTGCTTAAAAAACCCCTTCCTTTAAATGTGGTATCCTTTATAATTTGCTCTCTAGTAATAGCTCTAAGGTTTTCCTAATAGCGTGATTAAACTCTCTTTCCCATCCAGGGTTTGGGTGTAGGATTATTGCTTCCGTAGATGCATCTGGTTCTGAGTCAGTATTATTTCTCTTATTTATAAACCTTCATTCATCCTTTAATTTTCAGAGGCTAATGTAATGAATAATCCATGTGGTTATCACCAGCGATACACAGGAATGCAATTGGGAATAATCAGTGCTAAACATGTTAATGGAGAGATGAACTCACTCTACTAATTCTAGGTATCAGTAATTATTCAATCAGTTCAACCATCACAGGTACACCCGCAAGAGAGAATCCAGAGGCATCTCTCCACTGCAACTTCAGGAAGTCTTGTATGGATCCTATGGCTTTCTTAGCGAGCTGTGCTACAATTTAAGAAAGAATTACCTGAAAATTACGGGGAAGATAGGTTTCTATTTGAGAACATACGTCCCAGGGGTGACTAATAACTGCGTGTATAATTAAAAGAGAAGCTCTCACTTACAACTAGATTCTTCCCAGATCTTAGCTCTTAATAACATATGCTCTCTGGATGATGATGGCTCACATTATAGGATTGCTGTATGAAATGGCACTCAGAAATCATCCTTCCTTCGTTCCTTACTCTCTCTTGTCTTCCTTCTTAACACGCAAGCCCTTCCTTCTTACTTTTCTTCATCTATGAAATACATCCCTCTGTAGCCACGAGGGTTCAATGGAAAAAGTGAGTATGAGTGTAAGGAAGCCCTGTATATACTTTAGGATATTAAACTCCCCCAAATTATCACTAGAAAGTTGCTAATCAAGCAAAACTAGACTTTTTAGCGTTAGTTGCATTAAGGAAAACACCACGCTGATGTAATCTCAGCAATACCTAAACTGGGGAAACCAGAATTCAAATATTTATAGGGCTTTGGGGTCTAAATTCAAGTGGTTTAAGGAAGATCATTAAAGATTAACTGGGGTTGGGTACAATTTGTAATATAATTGTGATATATTATAATTTGTGTGTATATATATACACACAAATATATATATATATCTCTTGATATATATAATTTGGGTACAATTATATATAAATTGGGTACAATTTGTAATATAATTGTGATATATTATAATTTGTGTGTATATATATACACACAAATATATATATATCTCATTGTGATATATATAATTTGGGTGCAATTATATATAATTGGGTACAATTTGTAATATATTGTGATATATTATAATTTATATATATAATTGTGATATATAATTTATAATATATTACAAATATAATTTGCAATATAATTGTAAGAATGGCAATACAGCAGAGTGAATATCTTGATAAGTAATCTGTGGTTAATAAGTAAGCTGTTTCCTAGGTGTCACTTATAAATTGATTGGTGAGAAGTTCTTGAAGCAAGGTGTGAAATTATTTTATTAGGTTACAGGTTCTTTCTGGGCAAATCTTTCTTGGGAAAACCAAGTAAGTTATTTTGGGATCAGTGGCCTACAGTCTTAGCTAAGTCATATTAACAGAGATGGTCTCAAATTTCAGTTCTCATGAACTAGTTGAGAAGAAGTTTCCACAGGCAGCCCTTTAAGGAGTTGAGTGTTAGACATACCCAATCAGTTCAGAAGGAAACAAGGTCTTTCAGAAAAGGGAGGTGATAAATACTGACGCAATTTTAGCTATACCTTAGAGAATGGATAGGCTGCGCCTAGTGGAGAGGGTGAATATTTCAGCTGGGGTTAATAACATCGGGAAAAGTATGGACGTGAAAGTCATGCTCATGCATTCATAGGATTCTGAGATAATTTATTTATTGGAGCAGAGGTTTGATTTGGGAAGCTATGTTAAATAAGATCAAGTCATAATAAATTTCATTATAAAGGACCAGAATTCCAGATAGGTTGATTAGAAATGGTAACATTAAACTGAAGGAATTGGAAATCTGTGTGACCTTTTGGTCATTTGAGGGCCTGATGGTAACTTTAAAGAGAAGAAGCCTGATCTGCTGACAATTATGGAAGATCTCTCTATCCTCATGAGACTAAGAAAATGAGTGAGACATAGACAAGATAAAACCCCAACCTTCTCTCTATCATATACACATTTCAGAATTTAGGGAAAATTCAAATACTATCAGTACAAAATATTTTAACCATTTTAAGATATATAATTCACTAATTCGGTGGCATCTGTTTCATCTATGGTGTTGTAAACCACCTACAGTATCTAGTTCCAAAATATTTCATTACCTCAAAAGGAAACTCCACTCCCCAATCTCTTCTCCCTTCAGCTGCTGGCAACCTAACTACTTTCTGTCTTGGTGAATTTGCCTATTCTGAATATCTTATATAAATAGTATCATACAATATCTGGCCTTTGGTATTTGACCCTTTTTACTTAGCATAAAGTTTCATCCATGTTGTTGTGTATATCAGTACTGCATTCTGCATTCTCTTCTAGCTGACTAATCCTTTGTGTGGATGTATGATATTTGTTTTTTATCTGTTATTCATAGGATGGCCCTCTGAATTGTTTCCACCTTTTGCTGTCATGAATAGTGCTGACATGAATATTTGTGCATATTCCCAAGAATTCTATAGTTCATGAAAACTACACCCCCTTATAATTTTACGATATTCTTAACCTGACATTGTAGCCATCTATATCAATTTGCAAAGACACAGGATGGATGAACTTATTATTTAGGTACAGAAGAAAAATTAGAATGTACCTGCCAGCTTATCCTTGATCCTACTAGATCCCCTCCTGTTTTCCCCCTGAGAGTTCTCAGACTCTTGTTATTCACAACAATGACTCTCTTATTATTCACAACAATGTTTTGTTAGTTTCAGGTATACTGCAAAATGATTCAATTACACATATATTTATTCTTTTTCAGATTCTTTTCTTTTATAGAATATTGAATAAAGTTCCCTTTGCTATATAGTATGTACTTGTTAGTTATCTATCTTATATGTAGAGTGTGTGTAACTTAATCCCAAGCTCCTGATTTATCCTTTCCCTCCTATGTTTCCTCTTTGGAAACTGCAAGTTTGTTTTTGGTATCTGTAGGTCTGTTTTTGTCTTGTAAATAAGTTCATTTGTATAATTTTTAAAAATTAGATTCCACATATGAGTGATGTCATGTGGTATTTGTCATTCTCTCTATGTCGTATTGCACTACGATAATCTCTAGGTTCATCCATTTGCTGCAAATGGCATTATGATATTATTTTTTAAGGCTGAGTAATATTCCATTGGTATCTCAGATGGGTTAAGAATTTGCCTGCAATGCGGGAGACCTGGGTTCGATCCCTGGGTTGGAAAGATCCCCTGGAGGAGGGCATGGCAGCCCACTCCAGGATTGTTGCCTGGAGAATTCCTATGGAAAGAGGAGTCTGGTGGGCTATAGTCTATGGGATCTCAAAGAGTCAGACACAACTGAGTGACTAAGTACAGCACACAATATTCCATTGTACCACATCTTCTTTATCCATTCCTCTGACAATGGATGTTTAGGTTGTTTCCATGAGTTGGCTATTGCTGCAATGAACACTGGGGAGCATGTATCTTTTCAAATTATGGTTGTCTCTGGATATATGCTCAGGAGTGGGATTACTGGATTATATGGTAGTTCTTTTTTTCTTGTAACATTAAATCATCTAGATACATTAATGATTTGTACTCTCTTTCATGCATAGAGAATAATCAAAATTATAAAGTCCCTGCTTATCAACTAGACAAAAGATGAAGATATATTCTAGACTATAGATGATCAAAGGTGGCTCTGTTTACTAGTTAATTTATGATAGATTAGAGTTTACATTTAATGCATAAGGCACAAAGTTGAGATTTGCCTTATCTGGAAAGTTCTGACTCTGGAACAATGATGGTCAATGGGAGAGTTCATAAGAAAAAAAAAAGAAGAAAGAAACAGTTCTAAGAGAACTATTGGAGCTGCTAAAATGTTTGGAGCATGAAAATGAGATAATAAAAGTAATATCTTATAAGGTGACTAGTGTGGTAATAAAATGAATTAATGAGCCAACATTTATGAAGAGTTTAAAAGAGTATATGACAGATAGCATGAATGATAGTAATAACAAAAACAATAATAATGATATTAATAATTTTGGAGAGGAGGGCAAATAGGAAGTAGGGAGAACAGTTAGTATATGCAATAGTATAATAATAATGCATGACAATAATGCAGATATAAGTCACTGATGCTTACCTTGGGGTATAGGTAACAAGTCAACCAAGTGCCAAAGCAAGATAAATTAGTAAGTCAGATAAAATGCATGCACTCTTTACTTTGCTCATCACAATATTTATTTGTTAGCCTAAAGCCTGGTTATTCAGTGTGTGATGGAGCAACAGCAAGTGATTTCATCTGGGAGCTCATTAGAAATGCAGACTCTCAGGCTCTACCCCAGATGTGCCAAATCTGAATCTGCATTTTAATAATTTCTCTAGGTGATCTTCTGTCTCTGATTAATGAAGTACCTACTTTCAAAATTAATGTATCCTGGCAGGGGGCTAAAGGGTAGGTATTTTATCTTATAGAAAAATTCATTGGCTTCATTTATGTGAGACATTAGATGCATATGGCCACAACCCTTGACATTTCCTAAGCAACTTCAGAAAAGGTAACATTTTCACACTTTCTGTTAATAATAGCATCTAAGACTAATTACAACTCTCCTTAATATCATTGAAAATATAAACTTCTTGTGCTTATTTACTGATTGGTTCTATTATTTTTACTTCCAGAAGAGTTTCCCTACAGACCAGTTGTTCAGGAACATCTTCCACTCTCCAGACTTTTTGAGAATTTGGTGAAATCTATGAAATTCCTTCACAGAAAAATCCACATAAGCACATGCAGGCATTTTTTTCCCCCATATAACTTATTTTTGCATTGGAAATGTATTTCCTTTACATATATTGACTATACAAATCTTCACAAATATTATGCCTATTATTTTTCATGAAAAAATAAATGCCTCTTCCTGGAAAAGGCTGAATAAGTCAAAACTGTACAAAATAAACAGAATCTCAACCATTTTATTGCTAAGAAGTAAATTTCAATGAGATACCAACTTTGACATCCAACTGATTCTGATTTTTTGTTTTGATTCCTACAAGTGTTGAATGCCCTGATTTATACAAAGGTAAAGATGAGTAAAGAGTATCAGAGTTCCCAGGGCTCACATGACAGATAAAACTAGGCTTTTTCAAGGAATAAGATAATTCTTGAAAACCCTTCCTTGAACACATGTCCCCCTATTTTATTTCTTTGCCCTCAAGTCAATTAGGCAATCTTTGGCAAAGTCTGTATCATTGATGTTGCCTACACCAGCATGAGAAAGTTGATGAATTTATTACCACTATGAATCTAACTATATCTTAAATTATTGAACAAACTAACCTCCAAAAGAAATTCTGTGGGATTTTTGATGTGGTGGTAGTGGTGGTTGCTCTTGAATGTTTGTTTTCAAGATATAACTGACTTCTGATTGCTGAAAAGGAAAAAAAAAAATTAAATTCTCTATTCTTAGCTAGCTAACAGAAGCACTTCTTTAAATATTTTGTATCTTAAGGCACAATCTTTCCTCCTGGAGTGATAACTTAACTTATCCAAGAAAAGTCATAGTTTTGTTTTCTAATTTACTTCCTGCCTCTCTTTACCAGTTGTGATCATAATAATGATTCTAGCTATATATTGAACACTTTGCTTTATCAATAAGATTAAATACAGGCAGCAAGTGAGCTAACAAATGAAGACAATCATCCTAGTCAAATTGCCTTAGATTGATTTTTTACCATCTCTCTCTCAAAAGAAAAGGGAAAAAAAAAGTATTTGAATTTCATTCAAGTGTTTTAAGAATTCCCCTGATAAGCCAAATAATTTCTATACAGTAGTGATAGCCACTTTCTATAGTAATTTCTTGAAAATTGTCTTAAATGGTGATGATTCAAGGTCTGGGACTGGTAAAGATAATAGTTTGTTTCAAAATATGTTTCAAAATAAGACAAGATTTCTTTAAATCAAACTATAAATTGTCATATATTCATGGCTCTTGAAAGCAATGGATAACAGTAACTTGCTTCATCAAAATACCCTATCATATATTTTCTACACATAGTTTTTCCTGAAAATATGTGGCCATCTGGGGTATCTTGGTCTACTTTAGCAGAACTCGGTTGGGAGAAATATAATGTCACACAGTATACAACAGGCTGCAAGAGGAAGTTAAGAAATGCCCCTTCATGCTTGACTCAGAAATGAAGACCTCCTCAAGTATTTCTGAGCTCCCAAACCCAGTAATACCCTCTGTCTCCTCCCAGTTCACTCAATTTTTGAATACCACCCTCACCACATACATGAAAACATTATTTTGTGTGGTTTCTTTATCTCTTACTTTAATAATTCAAAAACATCATTGAAATTTGAAGAAATAAACTACCTAATGTTTATATATAGGTGAGGCTTATCAAGTTCATGTAAGAGGCACACTGAAGCAAACTGGTAAAATCACAGGAAAAAAGGAAGGTCACATGGAACCATCTGTCATTTATCACCTTGAGAAATCTAGGGAGAAAAAGTGGAAGATATAAGAATTCTCCTCTGTTGAGTTCCTGGGAATCCTTATAATAATAGCAGCTGCTGCAACTATCCCTCATGGAGTAATACAACTTTATATTCACCACATGTTGCTTGTCAAAGAAACCTTTGACTCGATGCCAGTCAGTGTGAATCTCCAAATAGAAAGTCATTCATGATTTATTGAGTTTCTTTAATTAATTTTATTTTACTGTGTGATTGTGGAATGATTATCCTATGCTGTGCTAAGCATGGAACAAACTTCTCATTTAATATTTATAACAATTCTCAACATAGGTTCTCTTATTTCCATTTCATAGATGAAGGAAATGGAGTTCAGGCAAATGAAGGAATGTACAGGTCGAACTGGGATTGTCTTCTAGCTGTAGTTTTTTTCACAGTCACCACTCCTAACTGCTTCATTTCACTGCCTCCATGAAAATTTCTGTATTCACCGATAAGACAGAAACTAGGAGCTACCACATTTCACCAGAGAAGCCTCTAGTTCCAGTCAATATAATTTTGAAAAAAAAATTCTATAGTTGCTCTAAAATATATGCTCTTCCTAAGATATATCTGGACTATTTTTGTATTGTTTAGAACTCAAAGAAACTTGCAGACATTGATGCTAGAGTTGCTGATAGGAAAACAAGCTACGTCACACCTCACTTGCCTGCAATTTGAAATGTCTGTGCTTGTGACTTTATGTTTAGAGTTTACACTGTTTTTCTCCTACCTAGTATTTTATTATGGAAGATCCTTCTCTCTCGGTTGACAGCCACAGAAGCCTCTCACTGACTCTCACTTTTAGTTGCTCTGGAGGTAAGGGATATTTCTATGATCCTGCAGAGCACTTGTCCCTAAAGTGAATGTCAGGAATGCTACATAGTCTGTATTTTAAGCCAGACCACACTGAACACATGTTCCATTTGAGGCACTGATTTATCCAGCATTTTGGATTGCAACTGTATGAGACCAAAAATAATAATTTCATGTACATCGTTACTAAGCATTCTCTGTCTATTTAAAGGCAACAGTTGTTAAGGGGGAAAAAAAAAAAACGCGTTATCCTGCACTCTTCTCAACACAGTCCAGGCTCTATGTGGGCTTCTGCTCTGTAAGACTGGTTTTCCCAATAATGCCCTCTTACTGTTCAACAAACAGAAATAAGATAATCTGAAAGTAATTTTGGAGAATAATTCTGCTTATATAGAGGGAAATTTACCTCCCCTCTTATCATATAAATATTTCATTAAGGATCATGTCTTCCACCAAATTGAGATAATCCAGAAAAAAGATGTGTCAACTAGAAGAGGCTGCCTTCTGTATTTAGTTATAAACCTGCCCAATGAAGAGGCAGGGGCTCCCTGGGTAGCTCAAATGGAAGAATCTGCCTGCAGTGAGGGACACCTGGGTTCCATCGCTGGGTCGGGAAGATCCCATGGAGAAGGGCATAGCCACCTACTCCAGTATTCTTGCCTGGAGAATTCCATGGACAGAGGAGCCTAGTGAGCTCCAGTCCATGGGGTCACAAAGAGTCAGACACGATTGAGCAACTACCACAACAACAAAATGAAGAGACTCAGGTAGTTGCAGTTTTCTTGGAATATATATTTGATGTGTTTCTTTTCCAACCCAAATCACAGAAAATTTGCCTTGGTGAAGGAAGAATTTCCTTTTTCCAGAGGGCTTTCCTGTCAAAACTGTTTTACCACTGTAATTTTTCATTGCCTCCATCATTTCTCATAGCCCCTAGGGAATTCCAGCCAAGCGTGTTTACTGACGTCACTGACTTTCATACAAATGTTCCTTTGTGTCCACAAGAGAAATAATGAATGTGGGGGCACCAGAGCTAATTCCAGGCGTGAAGTCTGTTTACCAAAGGCGATCATTATTCTGTAATTCTCTCAGCTAATTTTGTGTGGGAACAAAGCCTTTGGCTCCCTGATGCTAATGAGCTTAGGGCATTTCTCTTGTTTTAGGTCCAAGGCAGGGATTTTTCTTCTTTTCCCTTCTCATCACCTTCAGGTGAGCTAATCAGCTCTGAGCAGCTATTGCTTTTGGAGCTCAAGAGTTTCCAGCCTCTCCCCTATTCCTTCCATCTTTAGCCAGGTCCCTTTTCTTCCCAAGTCATTTTTGGCTCATACATTCTTTGTATTTGGCCTCCTATGTGGCTGCCTGATAGCTTCCTCCTGGAAACCGCTCTATGGGGATTTCTTTTTTGTTTTCTGAACATGACTTTTAATTACACTTGGATTATTTGGTCATCAGCTGCTATGTAAAGCCTGAGTTGCTGCCATCTAACTGCATTAGAGTACAGAGTGGCTTCTGGCCAGAAAGGTGGCTTTTGCTCCCCACTTTGCAATGGGCCATCTGTAGGAAAACAGGGGCTGTGGAGACCATCCCTTACAAACCCAGTCCAAGTTCTGCACACAGCATATGATTCCCACCTGCTGGGCTTGGCAAGGGAAGGCTTTAAAGTATTAAAATTATTTTATTATGGTTCCACCTTTTTCTGTACCATCTCCAAATTCTAAACATGTCAATGGGCAATATGGATATGTGATAATAAGTGGCATCATCTATTCTGAAGACATCTTTGATGGAGGAATTTGTACTTTACTCCTTGATTGCCCTTTATTATTTTTTTGAAAAGCATATAAGCATAATTTATTATTCTTCCTACTCAATTTATATTTTATTATTATTTTAATAACAGGAAATGCTCTCTTTTCTTAGTGTACAGTTCTAGGAATTTTAACACATACATAGATTTATGTAACCAACCCCATCATCAGGGGTTCTATCAGTCCCCTAAAACTCCCTCATAGTCCCATCTTCCCTGCATCTTCCATCCCTGGCAATAACTGGTCCGTTCTCAATGACTGTAGCTTTCTGTCTTTTGTTATTATACTGACATTTTGATATGGTGTGACCTTAACATGGGTCTCCCTAACTGACTTTGTGATTTTCATGAATACATGCACTGAGATCTTGTCTTAGTCATCTTAGAAGATCCTTTGAATTGTTGTGTGGTCTTGGAGTTACATTCTAGCACACAATAGGTATTTAGAATGTGTTTATTAGCTAATCAATGATAACACTCATTGAGAACAACACAGGATTAAGAATAGCTATTGGAATCGCACTTTTGAAGTATAAGGTCACAGTTTTCAGATGTCTTCTGAACAAAAAAGTCTTCTAAAAACTGAATGTTATAGTCTAGCAACATTTTAAATATTTTTTTTCACTTCCTTATTTGTAAAACTCGAGTGGTCTTACTCTTTAGTAGAGAATTACAAAGGAAATTATCAAACTATCAAAACCTGGCATTTCTTGCCACTTTTGAAATTAGAGTCTAAACATTTTTTATTTGACAAGACATATTTTATTTTCTTTTGAAATACCTTCCCATAACTTAGAACTAATTCTTACTGCATTACTTACTTGTTTTACAGAAACATTTATTTCTAGTTCCCATTATGATAAATTGTACAAAAGGAAGAATATCTAAACATGTGGCCAGATTTTTTAAATTCCTTGGCATATATTTTGTAAATTTAACATAAATTCTTATCCCATTAGTTGTATAAAATGACAATTTATTTCTTTGGTATTTCCAAAGATATTTCAGGGTCCCTGAGAGGATCCATACCCACCAAACAAAAAAAGTACAGTGTCACAATCCTGGAATAGACGGCACATATAGCAAGGAGAAGTAAAAGCAAACACGTTTCTTTGATTTCCCCGTGGACACTGCTGGTCATGGTATTTAAAAGGAGCAACCCAATGGAAAATGTTTTTCTTGCAAAACTCAAATATCTCATACTAACATTTACCTGGACCTTAATTCACCTTTGCAAGCTGTAGCTGCCTGATCTTATAAACTTAAAACATACCCGGCAAGCTCAAGGTGACGTCTACTGCACAGTCCTTTCCCCTCTGTCTCTAGGTAGTCTGTGTCAAGATCTTTTGTTACATGCAAACTAACATACCAGAGAAACCCAGAGGGTTCTTCACCTTAGCACTAATATTTTAGCTATGACAAAAAGAGAGAGCCCTTAGATTAAGTAAATATTCATTTGATCACTGGTAGTATTACAGTTAAAACTGGATTAAACTCTTGTCATCATAAGTAGTTTATGTTCAGTGGGTTCAGCTGGCTTTCTTTGTTAGTTCATTCCACAAACATATTGAGTGCCCACGACATACGGAACCTGGTGACAGAGAATGAGATGAGATATATTTTCTGTTCTCAAGGTGTTTCCTGTCTGCCAGGAGGGACAGACGTGGATATTTTTGAAAACTCATGGAAATGAATTGATAGCTATATGTCTAAGTGACATGGGAGTGGAAAGAAGAGAGGAACTGCAGTGAAGCCAGCTGTCAATATCAATCAGAACTCATTTTCTGATCATTTCTTAGAGAAAACCACACTCATTTTAATTTTGAAGGATAAGGAGGAAAAAGTCAGGTGCTGTTTGTTTATATGCCCTGTGGTTGGGAATGGTCAAAGAGGCAGAGAGATGATCAGGAGAAAAGATACAAAACCTAAAAAAACACATGCTATATTTAGCAACAAACAAACAGATTGGTATTGTTGGGGCATAAACTATATAAGAGTAAATATGGAGCAATGGTGCGAGAGTGACAGTGTGTTTTGTTAGCCACTAGAAATATTACCCTGAAGGTGATGGAGAGTAAGTAAAGGCACTACTGCAAGGAAGGGAGTGAATAACCAGATTTGTGTTTTTGGACTAATTCTGTAGCAGTTATGTGAAGAGTGGTTTGGTTACTGGAACAAGATCAGAGTAGGTGAGACCAAGTGAGCGAGGGCAGGGGCACAAAATCCAGGCAAGATGCAGATGGCGGGCCTAAAATGGACAAAAGGTACAGAGATGAAGAGAGGAAATGAGAGGCTGGTTAGAAAGCAAAACGAACAGAATTGTGCCTTGATAAAGGAAGACAAGAGAAGGCAGAGTGAGGTTTTGAGCCCCTATTTCTAGCTTGAGGACTGAATACGTTTCACTGATAACAGAGTGTTTGTTAAAGAGAGGTGCCTCGTTTGTGCATCTCTGTCCAAAATACTGTCAGTAGGAGATGGAATACTTCATTAAAAGGTGATAGTTGGTCTAGGCTTTCCAAGATGAATACTTTGTTAACCAGTATTTTATTAACCAGACCAGTACTTATTTAGTATAGTTAAATCCAGTAAACTAGAGATTAGAATCTGTCAGAGCAGACAGGAGTGCACCTCTTGAATAAAGACTGATAGAAAGGCAATCGGAGAAGAGAATGTCATCCCACTCCAGTACTCTTGCCTGGAAAATCCCATGGACAGAAGAGCCTGGCAGGCTACAGTCCATGGGGTCGCTAAGAGTCAGACACGACTGAGCGACTTCACTTTTTCTTTTCACCTTCATGCATTAGAGAAGGAAATGGCAACCCACTCCAGTGTTCTTGCCTGGAGAATCCCAGGGATGGGGGAGCCTGGTGGGCTGCCGTCTATGGGGTCGCAGAGAGTCAGACACGACTAATGCGACTTAGCAGAAAGGCAATTGGTTGTTAATCTACAGCTAAGAAAGTGGTTGTTCATTTAGGTTTTCATTGTTTTTCTAATCAAGAAGGGCAAGACATTGCAAGAGGAATAGTTTAGGGAAACTGTCTTGTACACTAAGACTGGAGGAGCAGGGAGAATGGAGGCAATGAGTTCAAAATAAAAATATGAGACACTGAGACAATGAGATTGCGGAAGCGTTGGTATAGGGCCGTGATAGGAATGTAAGTGATCTATAGCAGTGCTGATGCAAGAACGTTGTGTTTATTCCTTCAGTGATTGAATTTGAATTGATTTGGTTTCTGTGTGTGTGTGTGTGTGTGTGTGTGTGTGTGTGTTGTGTGTGTGATTTCTTCTGTAAAACTCAAAATATTTGGTGAAGTTGTACAGGTGTTAGCAATCCCACCATAAGTCCCAAAGATGAACCATATGTTAACCATATCCCCACATCAGATGCACTGATTGCTCCCTGGCAGACGTGACTGGCTGCCTAGGTTTGCAAGCTATTTGAATACTCTTAACAGGACATCACCTAGAAGACACAGAGGAAGCCAAAACACCTTTCTCTGCTAGTTTTATGTTTTTATTTGTCTTAACTATGGAAACAATAGTGTAACACCAAATGACAAGGTTTTGAAGAAGAAAAGCAATATTTCCAAAATCTTTCTTTATGAAGTGTTATTTTTCACATTATCTTCCAGTTTTTTTTTTTCCCCATTTAGATATATTTAGATTCCATTTAGATGCCTCCAGAAGGGAGGAGGAGAAGGGATGAGATGGCTGGATGACATCACCGACTCGATGGACACGAGTTTGAGTAAGCTTCAGGAGTTGGTAATGGACAGGGAAGACTGGCGTGCAGCAGGGCATGGGGTAACAAAGAGCTGGACACAACTGAGCAACTGAACTGAACTGATGAAAACAATAGTGTAACACCAAATGACCAGGTTTTGAAGAAGAAAAGCAATATTTTAAAAATCTTTCTTTATGAAGAGTGTTATTTTTCATATTATCTTCCAGTTTTTTTCCATTTAGATACATATTTTTATAAAGTTGTATAAGATTGTACATACAATATTTTTGCCTACTTTTTTCACTTATATGGGTGTTCCACATATTGCCATTGTTGTGTAGCTATATACCATTGAATCATTTATCTCTTTTCTAATGGTTTTAGCTGTTCTCTCTTTGATAGATGGGCTTCTCTAGTGACTCAGTGGTAAAGAATTCACCTGCAATATAAGAGATAAAGGTTCAGTCCTGGGTCGGGGAGATCCCCTGGAGAAGGAAATGGTAACCCCCTCCAGTATTCCTGCCTGGGAAATCCCATGGACAGAGGAGCCTCATGGACTACAGTCCATGGGGTTGCAAAGAGTTGGATATGACTGAGCAACTAAGGAGCAGCAGCAACATCAATAAATATGTATTTCAGTTTTGTACCAAAATGCTTACACCATAGGCCACTTTGTAGTAAATATATGCATATAGTCCTTTCTTCTTTTGAGTATATCTTAAAATAGTAAAAAAAAAACGGACAGGTGAAGTTAATTTACCTGATCCAATATATTAAAAATACTTCATTTCTACATATTATTAAATTAAAATATTAGTGAGATAGTCTACATTTTTACATTGTCTTCAAAATTCAGTATATATTATATCTTTTTCTTAGTCTTCTCCATTATTGTTTATTATAGGATATTGCATATAGTTCCCAGTGCTATAAAATAGGACCTTATTATTTATTCATTCTATATATGACTTTGCAAATGGTGGTCCCAAACTCCCAATTCAACCCTGCCCTATAAAATTCATCTCAGATGAGCCAAATTTCAAGTGCTCAGTGTGGCTTATGCCTATCATGTTGAACAGCATAACTGTATTTATTTCCTAAGAGAAATTTATAGTCATGGGATGGCTGGTACAAAAACACTGAACAATTTTAAGACCTTTGCCTCATATGTTCACTTTCCCAAAATAATCTGTCAACTTAAGTTGTATCTTTTCTTTCAATTAACATTAATTCAGTGCTTCCTATATATTGATCCTAAGCCTAAGATGTTACAGAAAAAGTCCTACAGACAACATGTTGCCATCCGACTCCAATATGAAATAACATTGGAAGGAAGGTTGAGATGCAGTCACCTTAGTTAGGATCAAATACCATCAAGTTTTATATTGTAAAAATAAAATAAACAAATAAACATATAAATTTTTCAAAGTTGGTCACATTAATATACAAAAGGGCTTGAAAAATACACCCAGAATTGTTGAAAGTATTTTATATAAACTCTCCTTAATAATTAATTTAGACTTGATATTCCCAGGTGGTGCTAGTGATAAAGAACCTACCTGCCAATGAATGAGACTTAAAGAGACGCAGGTTCAACCCTGGGTTGGGAAGATCCCCTGGAGGAGGGTATGGCAACCCACTCCAGACTTCTTGCCGGGAGAATCCCATGGACAGAGGAGCCTGGTGAGCTACAGTCCATGGGATCACAAAGAGTCAGACACGACTGAAGTGAGTGAACTTGCACACAAGCATCCTATGATCATAATCAGAAAAAGAAGAGAAAACTGGGTCTATACAAACCTCACCAGTGAAAAACTGTTCAGTATGATCAATCAAGACAATTCCAGCTCATCCTGAACAAAATCTGTATCTCCTCCCACCCCTGCAAATGGGTGATGTCTGTAATTCCCTCACCAGCAAATATCACTTTGCCCTGGTAGTTCTAATTCAGCTGCACACATCTGGGGCTGTTCTGCTCCGCAGGGGTGAATTGCCAATCCTATCATGGCAGCTTCCGGTTGAATTTTTGTATCTAATTGTTCACATTCTTGCAGTGCTTATGCTACGAGGGTAACAGCATCCACAAACAGAAGCATTTGCAGTTTCTCTCCATCTACTGGGAAGCCGCCTTCCTAATCAATTCTCCTCAGCAAATGCTCCAGGACAGTGGAAAATTCCTTGGGCGAGAGATAATACCACCCAGGGGAAAATGCATTTATAATTGATGTGGTAAAAAGCTGTCAGACAGACATGGGTTTTCTCAACCATTTTTGTAAACATGGTTAGCAGCACTTCCTACAACATCAGAAGCCTACAGTCTCTCTACCTCTGGGTAGAAAATTGTATGCAGCTAGAGAAAAGCCCATGGACAAGATCTTGTGGTCTACCGCAGTCCTCCAAACTGAATAATTGTTATAGAAACTCCTGCCTGGTGTCTACCAAACAACACATTTTTTTTTAAAGTTTACTTTTAAATTAGATACTTGATTTACTGTTGAGCACATTGCCAAGGATGGGGAAATAAGAGGAAAAAGATTAATATAGAGATGCTCCCTCCAAAACTGAGGTTTCTCTTTTTTAAATGACTTAGAAGTCATGAGGAAAGGATGCAATTCCCACTATCTGTGGACTGTAAACGATTTTAGAGACCTGTGCATTGCACAAAACCAAGTATATTCTGCAATTGGCAGAGTCTGATAGAACTAACAAGTTTAAATTATTTCAGCTCTCAGGTGTGAAAATTCCAACATGGAATTATACTCTATTCTTACCTCACTCGTGGCTGCATTCAGGGAACTATAAAAAGAAAACAAATGCATTTCATTGTGTCTGTATAATCTCATGTCAACCAAAATAAAGTATGCACTACAAAACTGGGGAAAGCTTAAATAGAGTTCAAGGTGGTTTCCACCATTCTGAGGGCATTGAATGTTGAATTATTATGTAATTCTACAGCTGTGAGTACAATTTTTTCAAAGATATATATATATATATATATAATATTAAAAAGCATATTTGAGTTTGAATCCTAATTCTCCACTCATTTCTTTTAAAACCTTAATTTGTATGGAGTATAGCCAGTAGTTTCAGGCGGACAGCAAAGGGACTCAGTCATACATGTGCACATATCTATTCCCCCCCAAACTCCCTTCCCATCCGGCTAAGTAACACTGACTAGAGTTCCCTGTGCAACTCAGTAGGAAATTGTTGGTTATCCATTTTAAATATAGCAGCCCCACTCATGTTTTGATGATGAGAAAATAATCATTCTGAGTCTCTACTCTCCATTGAATAAACGGGACTAATATTATTTGACTTTCAAGGATGTGGAGAAATTTATCAATGATATTTAGGTACAGTCTCTCACACATACTAGGCATCTGATGCACAGTGGTATTAAACAGTGGTATTGAAACAATGTTGTCTTCAAGATAAATTGTAGGACAGACCACTGGCTGTTTTATTGTAGGATTGGAGTGGAAGATCTCATCAGCCACCTTGAGTTACTTCATGAGCATTTCCTTTACAAAATTATTGTATTTTTTTTGTTTAAATTCAACTTCATTTTGGTTTGAGCAAAGGACTGGCTTGAGTTTTTGAAATGTTCAGTGGGATTTTGATCTTAGACTGTTGCTCTTTGTTGTTCACTTGTTCCTTGTTTACAATCATGTACTATTTTTTAGTTTATCTTAAATCCATGCCTGTCTCTACTGTTTAAATGCAAAACAGACAATAGTAGAACCTACAAGAAGTTCACAGGAAAACCATGGCCAAATGCAGTTTTTTCCTTTTTCATGTTTAACTTTGCCCACATCCTTTCTGAAATTGATCTGATGATCTCTCTCTCCTGGCAAAGAAAGAGGCCTTTGGTCTTGGCTTCAGCTGATAAGCATATATTGGAGGCTTATATTAGTGTTAAAAACCAGTTGTCTGGCTAAATTTGGAGACCCAGGGAGAGCATAGAACAATCTGTGATCAGAGCACAGATTGTGGAGTCAGACAGCCAAGATTTGAATCCCAGCTATGTTGCTTGCTAGCTGAATAAGTGAGAGCAAGTAACTTCATGCGATCGTGTCTCAGTTTCCTTACTTGTAAAGGTTCATGCCCAGGCAGTCAAATGCTATACTCAAATGGGACAACTTAAAAGAGTTTAATAAAAGGAATATTTACAGAGGTGTGAGCAGGCTTAAGAAAACTAATAAAGGATAATAAAATACTTTAGCAATAAAAAACCCTCACCCTTCCTAGGTAAAAGGGCAAGAAGAGAGAGTGGTTAATAGAATCTTAGGAGAGTTATTGCTTTAGGAGATGGCTAGCTATGGAAGTTGTAGACTTTGGCAGGAATGAAAGCATCTGTTGTCAATACACAGCCTGGCAAACAGGAAATTGATAAAGTAAAAATATTGACCTTTCTCTCCTCCCTCTCTCTAATATATTGCTGCTCTGTCCCAGTGGCTGGATTCAGTGATAAACCTGAAGACAAGGAGCCTGATGCAGCATGAGGAATGGAGGGGCCTGGATGGAGAGTGGCTAAGAGACAATCTTGAGCAGAGTAACAGTACCTATCTTGTAGCAATTTATTCAAAGTAAGTGCGTGAATACCTGTAAAGCACTAAGAAGCATGCATTATATAAGTTTTTATCAAAAACATATGTTATTAACTTTATTAATAGTGATAACTTCCTAAGTTGTCAGGCCCAAAGATAGCTCAAGATTCTGTAAGAACATGATTATCTCATCTTTAGACTAATTTTAAATCTCTATGATGAGATGTAGGAACAAGAAGCTGGAATCTCTGAGATACCAAGACATGCCAGTGATACCAAGACATGACCTTAAGAAGGAACAAGGTGCCCCATGCATTTTAGCTAGGGCTGCTGCTGCTGCTGCTGCTAAGTCGCTTCAGATGTGTCCGACTGTGCGACCCCATAGATGGCAGCCCACCAGGCTCCCCCGTCCCTGGGATTCTCCAGGCAAGAACACTGGAGTGGGTTGCCATTTCCTTCTCCAATGCATGAAAGTGAAAAGTGAAAGTGAAGTCGCTCAATCGCGTCTGACTCTTTGCAACCCTATGAACTGCAGCCTACCAGGCTCCTCCGTCCATGGGGTTTTCCAGGCAAGAGTACTGGAGTGCGGTGTAGCTAGGACTCACCTTGCATATTTTAGCTTGATGTTTCTTTAATAATAGGTGCTCACCTTAAAGACAAAATTACGGTCAGGATGAGTGGAAGGGAAAAAGTGGAAATGTAGAAATTGTCTGACTCAGTGCCTCAAGTTCAAAAGAGGGCAGGATCCTAGTGGAAATGGATTAATTTTGATGAACATGATATTAGCAAGTGGTATGTGTGCAAGCATATGTCTGTATTAACACATCACTTTTAATTAAGCACCTACTTGTGTGCAAGCAAAGTGCTGTATGGGTGGCACATATGTAGACAGTCCACAGTCCTAGATCCTCAGGTGTTGGCTTGAAAACACAGGTAGCAAGCTAATCACATTAGGAAGACATGATACGGCAAAGATGATAAGGCTATAAACTAGTCCTAAGAAGAATAAGTGCTAGGGCTTTTTGACAGCTTGAGCCTCAGAGTAATGGTGTTACAGGTTTAATAGAAGAGAGAGATTTGGCCAGGGCCTTGGTTAGGGGGTGGTTTAAGGAGGCAGAAAACAGATGGGAAGGAAACTTCTGGCTATGGTGGAGGACAAATGGACACAGGATAAACAGGAAAAGGCAAATTAGACTAGTCCAACAGAAACATCTGGAGAGAAGACATGACTGAGTTTGAAAAGGTAATAGATCCAGAAAACTTAAGATTTTGAACACAAAGCCAAGAATTTTGTCATTTCTTATTTTCTATTTGGCTAAAGACATAGCCTGAGGAGTTTGAGATCCATTTTGGCTTTCAGATACGAATATGAACACATTATTTCTGAACTACGTATACTTGAATTAATGACACGCACAGAGAAATCCATGCATGCTAACTGGTTCATATACACTATGTATTTTCTGATTTGTTGTTTGGCATTTATTGATCCCTCTCAACTTTCTATCTACTCTCTGATACACAGAGAAGTCAATGTAACTATATTACAATTGATCTTGTATTCAAAAAGCTGACCTGGAGCCAATACTAATGGATTGAGGATACAGAACCAAGGCCGGACATGAGTGCCTGTCAGTCCTGCATTGGGAATGACATTGTTTGGTGTGATGAAGTACAGGATAGGAGAAGGCTGTAATCTTGTAGTCAATCCGCTGAGTTAATACACATGGCTCTAAGAGCCTGTGAAGCCAGTGAGCATGGGTGAGGGCTTCTGCCCTGCTTCTGTTTTGCTCAGACTTGAAAGTATCCCAATAAACACTAGGAAATAGACAAGCAAGACCTCCCACTGCCATTCATGTCACCGGAAGGTAGTATCAACGTGTTACCTTTCTGTGTTTAGGAATTGTGGTTCATCATGAGGTAGATGCGGAGAAGGCGATGGCACCCCACTTTACTCTTGCCTGCAAATCCCTGGATGGAGGAGCCTGGTGGGCTGCAGTCCATGGGGTCGCTAGGAGTCGGACACGACTGAGCGACTTTACTTTCAGTTTTCACTTTCGTGCATTGGAGAAGGAAATGGCAACCCACTCCAGTGTTCTTGCCTGGAGAATCCCAGGGACGGGGGAGCCTGGTGGGCTGCCGTCTCTGGGGTTGCACAGAGTCAGACGCGACTGAAACGACAGCAGCAGCAGCAGCAACATGAGGTAGATGCTGCCATTGAAAGACTTTCTCACAAGGCAAATGACCCAAGAGTGAAAAAATGAGGAACCTCCCCGCCCCCCCACAGGATATCACAAAATAGAAAACCTGAATGGAACATAAGCATATATAAAAGCTGCTTAATGTTATTAATAATATGGGATATACAGGTTACATTGAATTACTCTTTCACAACCACAAAATGAATAAAAATGAATAAAAATTAGTCTGAGAGTATGATCAAAATTTTGAAGTGACAAGAGCCATCATAAACTGCTCAAGGAGGTCTAGCTTTGTACATTCTGTTTTGAAAAAGAGTCATTACCAAATATAAGTAAGATGGATGAGTCCTCTGATCCACAAATTTGATTCCTAGATATATACCCAAGAGGAAATAGTACATATGTTTAAGAACTATGTACAAAATAGCATTTTCTGAAGTGCAAAGTACTAGAAGCAATTGGAAGTTGTTCACTGAAAGTTGTTCACTGTATGTAAAATACATAATAAAATTTTAGCATATTCACATACCAAAAGAATACTGTATAGCAGTGAAATGGAATAGGATGTTGCTGTATGGATCAAAATGGATGAATCTCAAAAATACAATGTCTATTTAAAAAATAAATCATAAAAATTTAGACAGTGTGTTTCCACTTAAAGTAGAATGAACAAAAATTGCAATATTTCCATATTTTCCTCCTATTTTTCACAAAGCAGCTAGAATGA
This sequence comes from Budorcas taxicolor, assembly GCF_023091745.1. Lineage (NCBI taxonomy): Eukaryota > Metazoa > Chordata > Mammalia > Artiodactyla > Bovidae > Budorcas > Budorcas taxicolor. Next base: position 136,104,715 of record NC_068920.1, read on the forward strand.
AGCCTCTGAAAGACAAATCAAATGAAATGTCTTCCACAAAAGGAAAACCTTCCAAAGATCTGCCACCTTATTTTGATTCAAATTCAAGGTCCTTAATATTAATCCAATGCTTAATAACCTAGTTCTCTTGCTAACTCGCCAGTCTTGTCAACCATGCCTTCTGTCTTACTCACTCTGAGCTATCTTCACCGGTTGATTTATCTTCCTGCACTGCAGTAAACATTATTCTGTATTAAAACTTTCGCACTTGCTAATCCTTTTCCCTTTGGTAATCTTCCCCCTAAACGTATCCAGGACTATCTTCCTCTCTTGGTCTTGGTTTCTTCCTAATGTTGTATGAGCCTTTCTTGATCACCTGATTTAACAAAACAACCTAAAGCTTTCTATTTTCCTATTATGCTTCATTTTTCTTCCAGGAATGTACCATGCCTTAACATAACACTAGATGCCTTTTGTTGTTTGTTTCTCTTTATCTGTGTCTCCTTTTAGAATAAGAATTTCACGGAGGCATTTGTGTCATATTTTAGATTCCACATATAAGTGATACATGGTATTTGTCTTCCTTTTTCTGACTTAATTCACTTAGTATGATAACTTTTAGGTCCGTCCATGTTTCCATGTTGCTGCAAATGGAACTATTTCATTCTTTTTTATGGATGACTAATATTCCATTCAGAGAGGGAAATGGCAACCCACTCCAGTATTCTTGCCTAGAGAATTCCGTGGACTGAGGAGCCTGGTGGGCTGCCGTCTATGGGGTTGCACAGAGTCAGACATGACTGAAGTGACTTAGCAGCAGCAGCACAGTATTCCATTGTTTGTGTATGTGTGTGTATATATATACATCATATATTTTTTTATGTTTATTTGTTGATGAACATTTAGATTGCTTCCATATCTTGGCCACAGTAAATGACACTGCTATGATCAGCTATACAATAAATTTAAAAAAATGAAAACAAAAAACTTCATGAAGGCAGAGAATATTATTGTTCATTGCTATATGCCTAATACCCAAAATGGTGTATGCTGTATCATAGACAATAAATATTAATATGTATTGAATGAATTAATCCATGGGCCACATGAGTATATATTTTAAAAGTTTGTTCTTAACATTTAATATCGTTAAATGTCTAATATCATGTTTCCCTCTCACCTCTTCTCAGATGGGGCTCATCAGCTACTCATGATCTCTAAGTAAATTTATGTATACTCTTGACAAATGCTAGTGAGTGAGCAATATCCAGATAAGCAATCCTAATATATTAACATTTAAGTGATATTTTCCATTGTTGAAATAAAGCCTATTTTCTCTTTAAGTGTCTTTTAAATGTGAACTAAGTTAGATTAGGATTTGACAAGTACAGACTGCATGGTTTGTGATTCACCACATACTTCATGGTTAGTTATGTAGCCTTCTCTCACGGTCACTATGAAAATATGATATACATTGTAATATGCAGAGTAAGCTTGGGCTCTGCTATGATCCATATATGACCCAAGGTTATACATGATGCCAGCCTTTTTGACACAGATTATTTTGATGCCTAATAATATAATAGAGGGTAGATATAAACTATTTCTTCAAAAGCATTTTGATAGTTTCATTTGAAATGAATTAAACTCCTGTCAAAGTTATGGCACGTCAACCCATTGCTGACTCTTCCAGATAATAAAATGATTTTGTGAAGTTACGTTGTCACTAGGTAGAGCTGCTTTTCAGCAAGCTTATTTGATAAGAACTATTGAAACACTGAATATTATAAGGAATTTAAAATATGTAAAGTCCACATTTAATTGACTGGCAACCTCTGGAAAAAAAAAAATTCTGTTATCCCCTGAGCCTAATCTTCTTTTCATTTAGTCTCAGCCAAAGTTGGAAATGTTTGATGCTGTCCATGATGACTAAATCTTTGCTTAATCCTCATGGTCCTCTCTTTTATTCTGGTAATGAAGGACCTCTGCAATCTAATTAAATGACTCTTTTCAAGATTTATCTGTTTTTCGCTCCTCCATGGATCCTCTGCTCCCACTTAAGTGATCCTACTGTCTTCTTTACAAGGATTGCTGAGTTTCACGTTGAAGGCTTTACTAATAACATTTCCAACTGATCTGTCTATACCTTGCTTCCTCTTTTCATATATAAATATATAAGCCTGTACTTCAGGGTGTACCTAATTCAGGCCTCCTCCATGGAGCCTTGCCTGCTCACCAACAGGAAGGAATTTCTTCATGCTCTGAAATCTCAGAGCATGTTTATGCGTGAGCACCTACATTTGACAGCTGATCAAATACATTATTACTTTGTAATGTTAATTCTCTCTATACACAAATATGTGTGTGTCCTTGTGTGTACAAACTCCTGGAAGACATATATAGTTCCTTGTAAGCAAGGCTATCTAGTAATTCCACAAAGTATTCATACAATTCACCTTCATAGGTTTTTGAATATTTTTTGGCTTTGCAACTTAGCTTTGCAATTCAAGCAGCTGTTGTCTACATTTAACTTATAAGGTGAGTTATTTCAAATGTATTGTTCCTCTTTACTTCTGTGGTCTTCGGGGGGGGGGGGGGGGTGGCTGAGAAAGAGGCTGTGCTTTATGCCACATTTGGTTCTTTCTGACTTTGATCCATCCAAGGTGGGACTCCATTCATTCAGGAAGTCTCCATTTCTCCATTTGCCTTTATGGCAATGAAGGTGACTGACGTGTCTCTCGTCACTTCTTGCATGACATTGCTTATCATTTCTTGCAAAATATTTAAATGGGATAAACCAGGCAGCCTAAGATTTGTTAGCTATCTAGAAGAGTTAAAAGAAAGGGGGAGACAGACAGGCAAGAGGTGGCCATTCTTATATGGGATTGGTCCAGAGAGAATGAAGTGAAGTGAAGTCGCTCAGTCATGTCCGACTCTTTGTGACACCAAGGACTGTAGCCTACAGGCTCCTTCGTCCATGGGGTTTTCCAGGCAAGAATACTGGAGTGGGTTGCCATTTCCTTCTCCAGAGAGAATGAAGACAGTGCATTATCCCACAAGCTAGAGCATCCACTAGCCTTCCAGCTCTGATGAATGGCACGGCCCCCAGTATATGCCTACTTCCTTCACATCTGTCAGCATTCTGAGTTTTCAAAGCATTTTTCCATGATCTGAGATTCCCTCACTGCAGCCTTAGGAGTAACTTAAAAAGCAGTAATTGTCCCAATTTTTATATTATCTCTATCAAACAATGTTTTCTGTTTCAAAAATCTCTTTTCCCATCAGAAGCGGGGCTTTTTTCCCCCTTTGAAAGCTTCTCCTGTGAAGTCCTGTATGCCAGAAGTGAGCCCATTGTGGCTCTGAAAGCCTTCGACTGATTGGCTTGCCTCTCAGACCCTCTCCTGCTGTGTGCTTCTTTTCAGCAACAAATAAGCGTCAGACAATTAGAGATGGGACTGGAGATGTGTAAATTGTACTGTCGCCTCAACAAATTAGTAATTTTGTGATAATACACTGTCCTTGTAATGTGGTTAGAGTTACCAGAGTTACCTGCCTCTATTTGTGCTCAAAGGCCATGGGTAAGATTGATGAAGATCCTGTGTGGTGATTCATTTTCCTTCTTGACACGCTCCCCTTACCCCTCCTCTCACAAGAAATGAGACATTAACCAGCCTCTAGGAGTTCAACAGAGTCTCCACCTGGCCTCCTGGTGCTCAAGGCGCACTCCACACCGCCATTTCCTGGAAGGTATTACACTGCCTGTACTGAACGGCTGAAGGGAAGCAACGGTGTGACGCCGTGAATGGAATACACTACCCACACCTCTTCATCCAGCCTTCTCTTACTCAGTGATCAGGCCCTTCACGGGGTTGGTATTGGGTTCAAAAATCTCAGCATTACCACTGTAACTTGGAAACGTCCAGCTCTTAATGGATGTTATCATGGACTTTTATCTTCCTTCGTAAATAGATGTAAAATAATTCCTCCGCAGAGTTGGCGCTTCCCTTTCTGCAAGAGGAAGTTGTGCTTTTCTGAACGGTCCTCCCATCGACGCTCCTTCGCTTGTCTCATAACCTCTCTAGCTGCTTCTCTAAGGAGCGAGAGAACGGAAGTGGAACCGCTTGCTTTGGAATGTCCCAGTTAAGCTGCACCCTGTGGTCTGTTACAATTTAGTAGCAAGGTAGTCCTAGGAGGAATGATCACAGTGTTGTTGACACATTGTTTGTTTCCTGGGTATGATATTCTGTGCCTTTGAGGAAGCAGTGTGTGTCCCATAATCATGATAAGTCTACCTCAAACTGATTGCACCACAGTTCCCACAGAAGAGCCAAGGGAATTTTAAACAGGAAGGGAGAATGAATCTTACCTTTTAAAATATTAAGATATTCATAGTAATAACAACACTGTGGTAATAATGTAGGGGTAATTGATACACAAGTAGGAAGGAAAGAGGGCTGAGAAACTGACCCAGGCATCTGTGGGGAAGTGGAATAGGATTGCTATGGTTACAGGTCCATGGGGAAGTGAACTTCTGGTCAAAGAACAGAATGAGAACTGACTGAGTAGACCACATGCTCAATTTTAAATTCATATCTGATGTCAAAAATCTCAGAAGGAGAACTTCCTAAGTGCCAAAAATGAAGAAGGAATCCAACTCTAAGGAGATTAGACCGTGGCACCACAGAGGCTGGTAGATGCCCCTTTAGGGATGAGTGCTTATCCTGGGGTGGGTGTCAAAGCTCCCTACGTGGAGGGTGGGCTGGAACAAGGCTCACTGCATAAATCTGACCACTAGCCTTTGAACACAGCATGAAAACAGGCCGCATTCCCCGGCCAGGAGTGAAAAATGAGTTGCTTTTATTAAAACAAATGCAATTTAATTTGTGGTTACCAGGGAGAATGTGGGAGCAGAGGCAAAAACTGGGAGATTTAAACTGACATATACACATTACTATATATAAAATAGATAACTACCAAGAACCTATTATATAGCACAGGGAACTCAATACTCTGTGATGACCTATATGGAAAAAGAGTCTTAAAAAGAGTGGATATACATGTATATGTAAACTGATTCATTTTGCTGTACACCTGAAACTAACACAATGCTGTAAATCTTCTATATGTCAATAAATTTTTAAAAATTAAAAATGCAATTTATTTCCCCTTAGGATTCAAAATTTTAAACTGACACATAACAATTAATTCACAACCCTGGGCAAGCATAGGATTCTCTAGCAGGGTATCTTCCAGCAGAGGGAAACTCACAATAAAATTACGAACACATGAGAAAGCCCACTGTCATGGATATAAATAATAGATTTGGTGAACAGGAGACGTTACAAGCAAAGACCAGGTTTGAAAGAACAAGGTGAAAAGGGAAATTAAAAATTGCATTTCTAATTTGTATTGAGATAAAGAGAGGGATGAAGTCTATTTTTAACACAGGGATAGGATTTTATGGCTATTGTGGAAGAAAAACAAGCATATTTCTAAAAGAAATTCAAGAGATAAGAAATCTAATCCTTAAAATTAAAACATGTAGCAACTAAGTATGGGTCAAGTGGGAAAACAATGACAGATGAAGAGAAAGTTAGTGAACCAGATTATAGATCTCAGAAAATCATCAACAATATGGCTCCCAAAATAAAAAGATGGAACTGCTGACAAGAAATTAAAATGTATGGCAGATAATCTGGGAATCTCTAAAACACTTTTATCAGTTAATAAAAATTAAATGGTCATTGGGGAGCAGGAATATTTGAAGATATAATGGCAAAAAAATTTCCAGATTTACAAAAAGACAAATCAATAAAGCAAGGACAAACTATTCAATAGATGATATGGGGAAAAATGGTCTTGCATGACACACAGCATGGAAACATTGTATGAAATCATGAAAATAGCAGCAGTCTGAAATAACCTAAATGTCAATCGCTAGGATGTTAAGTGTTAATTAATGAAATGAGATGTAGTGCCACAATAAAATATTTTATAGCATTTTAAAGTAATAAATCTCTATCCTTCTTCTCCTTCCTCTCCCCTACTCCCACTCTTTTTTTCCTCTCTCTAAGCTGTATATGTATGTTATCCATGTATATAAGGATATATCTATCCATCCATCCATGTGGCAAAATTTAGAAAGCATACTGTTAAAAAGAGAAAGTTATAAAATTATATTTAAAATATGTATTCACTCTGATATTTAGAACACATTTCAAAAATCCTTGATATGCACATAATTGTGTTTATGTTATAAAGAGAAAATGAACAAAGAAAAAAGCAAAATAGTGACAGGAAAGATACAATATAATTCATAATAGTGTGCACCTCTAGGGAGTCAGAACAAATCATGGGACAGGGAATGTGAGACAGAATAATATTTTATAGTCAATGTAATAAAAAAGTTAACAGCTTCTCTCCAGAGTACTGGGTAAATGGCAAATGTGTGTGTGTGCGTGGGCATGCTAACTCACCAGTCATGCCCAACTCTTTGTGACGCAATGGACTGTAGCCTGTCAGGCTCCTCCATCCCTGGGATTCTCCAGGCAGGAATGCTGGAGTGGGTTGCCATGCCCTTCTCCAGGGCATCTTCTTGAAACAGGAACCATAGATATTGTTTAGCAGCCATATCTCTCGTGTCTCCTACACTGGCAGGCAGGTTCTTTACCACTAGCGCCACCTCAGAAGCCCATATAGTGTATATTTTTCTCTGTTTCAATAAAGAGGAAATGATGACATTCTGAGCATTGTCCTCGCATTGGCAGAGCTGGGTTCTCATTTAACCAACCATCGTAGAGAACACACACACAAGTGCTTGCCAGATTTAGGAGAGTGTTCAGGGTCCACAGAATTCAGAGAAAATGCTGTTTCTAATCTAATTTGCTTGGTCACTTCCTCTTTAGAAAGAATGAAGATGGAATTGCTGGGAGGAAAGTGAAGTGGCAGTCATCCAGACACCCCATCTACTTTTTAAAAATCCCTATTTAATAAATCTTTGATAAAGTCTATCCCATCTCAACTACGTTGATAAGCATAAGGAAAAAGGACTTGGTATTGTTCACACTGAAGAGGATGCGAAAAGCTTTAGGTTAGGACTGATTAAAGCAGTGGATATGAGTGTGTTTGTGTGTGTGTGGTTGTAAGTGTGGGGCAGTGGGATGGTGATGAAGTGATGAGTAGATTATACTGCTTAGGGAAGATAGATGGGAAGATTTGATGAGAAAGCAGCAAGCACCCTATGGATTTTTCCTTCAACTTCTTCATCTGTTCAAGCCATGAACCTTTTCCCAACTTTAAACAAAGCCAGGAACTATTAGACTAATGACTCCCAGGTGTTTGCTGGTGTTTATATTGTTCATGGAAGGGATATAGCAGAAGGAAGTTTGTGGAAAGAATTCTTGGTGAATGAAGGCCACATATTGGGGAAAAGGTCTCTGTGGCTGGGATGATTGGGAGAGAGATGGAGGTGCAAGGCCAATGTATCCTCCTGGGAATATATGAGGCAAAATGCCCAGTGATCTAGAAACCAATTTCACTGACTTTTGCAATTTTAGCAAAACCATTCATTTTCCTCTTAAATAAGAATCATCGTCATTTTCTATGTTGCAGGATAATTAACTAAAAGGGATAAAGAGCTGTTGGAATGTCGAGTGTCATTACCCCAGTGACTCATCCTTAAGAGTAGCTTTAAAGCCCGATCAGCAAAATTTGTGAGTCTCCACAGGGAAAGTTTCCAGAATAGCAGAGTCCTAGATTTCTACCCATGCTGACCTCAGAGTATAGTCAGTTCAGTTCAGTTCAGTCGCTCAGTTGTGTCCGACTCTTTGCGACACCATGAATTGCAGCATGCCAGGCTTCCCTGTCCATCACCAACTCCCGGAGTTTACTCAAACTCACATCCATCGAGTTGGTGATGCCATCCAGCCATCTCATCCTCTGTCATCCCCTTCTCCTCCTGCCCCCAATCCCTCCCAGCATCAGAGTCTTTTCCAGTGAGTCAACTCTTCTCATGTGGTGGCCAAAGTACTGGAGTTTCAACTTTAGCATCATTCCTTCCAAAGAACACCCAGGACAGATCTCCTTTAGAATGGACTGGTTGGATCTCCTTGCAGTCCAAGGGACTCTCAAGACTCTTCTCCAACACCACAGTTCAAAAGTATCAATTCTTCGGTGCTCAGGTTTCTTCACAGTCCAACTCTCACATCCATACATGACTACTGGAAAAACCATAGCCTTGACTAGACGGACCTTTGTTGGCAAAGTAATGTTTCTGTTTTTGAATATGCTATCTAGGTTGGTCATAACTTTTCTTCCAAGGAGTAAGCATCTTATAATTTCATGGCTGCAATCCCCATCTGCAGTGATTTTGGAGCCCCCCAAAAATAAAGTCTGACACCGTTTCCACTGTTTCCCCATCTATTTCCCGTGAAGTGATAGGACCAGAGTATAGGACACCAACAAAACTGGATGATGACAGTCTTGACGTTTGTCACTTTCTCTGAAGACAAGAAGCTGCCTGTGGAAGAATACTGAATCCACCAGCTGCTTCCTCAAATCTGCTGTTACCAAAATTAACGTGTGTGTGTGTGCTCTCAGTTGGGGGCACGAATACTGGAATGGGTTGCCATGTCCTCCTCCAGCGAATCTTTCTGACCCTGGGATAGAACCCATGTTTCTTGTGTCTCCGGCATTGGCAGGTGGATTCTTTACCACTGAGTCACCTGGGAAGCTCCACCAAAATTAATGAAACAGTGTAATATCTATCTATTCAGTATGTGGCTTCTATCCCTTAAGCTGTTTTACATTAGGCATGATATGACCTTGTTTAGCCATAAAAAAGGAAATTTAGACATCATACTCTACTATTCAAGTATTAAGTATGGAAGGTGGGACTTACTTATGGTGTTCAGTTCAGTTCAGTTCCGTTGCACAGTCATGTCCAACTCTTTGCAGTCTCATGGACTGCAGCATTCCAGGCTTCCTTGTCCATCACCAACTCCCAGAGCTTACTCAAACTCATCCTCTGTCATCCCCTTCTCCTCCTCCTGCCTTCTATCTTTCCCAGCATCAGAGTCTTTTCCAATGAGTCAGTTCTTTGCATCAGTTGGCCAAAGTATTGCAGTTTCAACTTCAGAGTCAGTCCTTCTGATGAATATTCAGGACTGAGTCCCGTTAGGATTGACTTGTTCCTTTAGGATCTCCTTGCAGTCCAAGGAACTCTCAAAAGTCTTTTCCAACACCACAGTTCAAAAGCATCAATTCTTCAGCACTCAGGGCTTCCCTGGTGGCTCAGAGGTTAAAGCGTCTGCCTGCAATGTGGGAGACCTGGGTTCGATCCCTGGGTTGGGAAGATCCCCTGAGAGGGAGATGGCAACCCACTCCAGTATTCTTGCCTGCAGAATCCCATGAACGGAGGAGCCTGGTGGGCTACAGTCCACGGGGTAGGAAAGAGTCGGACACGACTGAGCAACTTCACTAACTCACTCACTTACTCAGCTTTCTTCATACTTATTATGTTATTTAGTGTTAATTATGGGCTTCCCTGGTGGCTCAGATGGTAAGGAATCTGCCTGCATTGCAGGAGTCCGAGGTTTGATCCATAGGTTGGGAAGATCCCCTGGAGAAAAAGGCTACCCACTCCAGTATTCTTGCGTGGAGAATTCCATGTACAGAGGAACCTGGTGAGCTAAAGTCCACAGGGTCACAAAAGAGTCAGATACAACTGAGTGACTAACACTTTCACTTCTATGGTAGATGAAAGTCAGTGGTCTCAGCCTCAAAAAAATTAATTTTACTCAGACAGGAGAAACGATTTCACCTAAAACAGAAAAGAACCATACAGACATGGTTTAATCAATTGTTTACTTCTAATTTTATAAAATGATGCCCAAGTTTTGATACAGACTCGAGATGTCAGGACGGCTGGGTTGAGACTAGAAAATGCCTAGATATGGGTAAATGAAAACAAATAGATTTCAACAGAAGAAGCTTATAACATAATACTGAAAGCATTCTTTCTCTTCATTTTATTTTCTCTACTCATGTTATTTTAGGAACTGCAGGGAGTATGTAGTTGGATCATAAATGCTGTTCAAAGATCATATGGTTAATGTTGCAATTTTTTAAATGTAGAAATGGCCTCAGGCTGGTTCTAATTGAGCAGTCACTGTAAAACATACTAAACCACAGAGAACTTGGGCAGAGAAGGATATTTTAATTTATTTGCACCGTCTCTTTCAAGTGGCGGTGGAGGCATTAACCGCTTAGAATGGCTAGGTTCTTTCCTTTTTTTTTTTAATTTTAATCAACATAAATATGGGCAGTTGGATTAGAGGATTAATGGCATCCTCATTGCCTAATTCTTTTTTTTTTAATGCTCTTTTCAGAGAGCATATTGTCCATAAGAGTTTCTGATTATCTTCTCTGTTATGCTTAGTGAGAACTTTGAAGAACTATGAAATTGGACTCAGTAGGTGTTAAAAAAGTTTATTAAATGTTGATAGGAATCTGTCTAATTCTGGAGATTTACCAGATCTAAGGAAATTGCTTTATTTGCAGCATTTCCTTTCTATTGTTAACTGATTGTGTTTGTATCTTTTAAGTATGTGTCACTTAATAAGGAAAAAAAAATCAGAAGGACAAGTTATAACAAAGAAATATTACTGCCTTACTCTGTTGCTGTCTTCTTCATTTGTTTGTGCATGTGCTGTTTATCAGAGGACTGGGCTCCTTTATTGGGTCTCTGGATTAGTCATTAACACCTTCATGTGGGGGCAAGATCCATGGGCATCCTGTGGGGAGGATAACGAGTTTGGGATTTTTATTGCAGGGACTGCATTCCAATTGCCAATTTTTTTCTATAGGTCACTCATATTGCAAGTAATTCTTGAGCAAACCATTCCCCATCTGTTCAGATCTTGTTATAACAAAATCAGCCATGACAGATTATGGTACATGAAACAGAATAAACTTTGCCCAGCTGGATGTGCAAAGTAAGGAGAGGGAGGATATACAGGGCCCTCTGGCTATAGAAAGCTGCAATCAGAACATTCTCCATCAGAAAGAGTAGAAGGTCTAAAAGGTTATGGGCGGGTTGGGGGAGGGTGCAGAGGAGGGAAAGGAGGGCTGCCAATTTAGGAAACCACTTCCAGCTACTGAGTAGTATAATGGAAAAATTAGACTTTTTTAAGAAAATCTCATTTTCTTGTGGTGAGAATGCTTAACATGAAATCTACCCTCTTAACAGATATTAAGGGTGTAGCTTATTATTGTTGACTATAGGTACCAATCTAATCCCAAAGAAAGGCAAGAAGAACTAAAGAGCCTCTTGATGAAAGTGAAAGTGGAGAGTGAAAAAGTTGGCTTAAAGCTCAACATTCAGAAAACTAAGATCATGGCATCCGGTCCCATCACTTCATGGCATATAGATGGGGAAACAGTGGAAACAGTGGCTGACTTTTTTTGGGGGGCTCCGAAATCACTGCAGATGGTGACTGCAGCCATGAAATTAAAAGATGCTTACTCCTTGGAAGAAAATTTATGACCAACCTAGACAGCATATTCAAAAGCAAAGACATTACTTTTCCAACAAAGGTCCATCTAGTCAAGGCTATGGTTTATCCAGCAGTCACATATGAATGTGAGAGTTGGACTATAAAGAAAGCTGAGCACCAAATTGATGCTCTTGAACTGTGATGTTGGAGAAGACTCTTGAGAGTCCCTTGGACTGAAAGGAGATCCAACCAGTCCATCCTAAAGGATATCAGTCCTGGGTGTTTATTGGAAGGACTGGTGTTGAAGCTGAAACTCCAGTACTTTGGCCACCTGATGCGAAGAGCTGACTCATTTGAAAAGACCCTGATGCTGGGAAAGATTGAGGGGAGGAGGAGAAGGGGATGATAGAGGATGAGATGGTTGGATGGTATCACCAACTCAATGGACATGAGTTTGAGTAAACTCTGGGAATTGGTGATGGACAGGGAGGTCTGGTGTGTTGCAGTCCATAGGGTCACAAAGAGTCGTACACAGCTGAGTGACTGAACTGAACTGAACTGATAGGTACTGATGCTATACAGCAGATCTCTAGAATTTACTCATCTGGTTTAATTAAAACTTTATACTTGTTGATTAGTTACTTCCCTTCCCCCAACCCCCTGGAAAGCCATCAGTCCATTCTTTGATTCTATGAATATTACTATTTTAAATACCTCGTTTAAGTGATCATGTCATATTTTTCTTTCTGAGGGCTTGCTTATTTTACTTGGCCTAATGTTCTTGAAGTTAATTTATGCTGTTGTAGAGGGATGTTTTCCTTCTTTTTTTAAATGTATATATCACATCTCTTTATTTCTGTATTCATTCATCTGTTGATTAATAATTAGGTTATTTTCAGTTCCTTCCATATCTTGACTTCTACAAATAATGCTACAATGAACATAGGAATGCTAATCTCTTTGAGATACTGATTTCATTTTTTTTGAATAAATACCCAGAAGTGGGATTGCCAGATCAAGTGGCAGGTATGTTTTAACTTTCTGAGGAGCTTCTATGCTATTCTTCCATTCCTGACAACAGTGTACAGAGGTTCAAATTTCTCTACAGCTTCAAGACTTTCTGTCCTTTTTTTGTTGTTGTTATTATTGTTGTTATTGTTAATAGCTCTGTTTTGATGTACACATCCCAGGGATAGCTCTTTGCTGTGTCACTTCAAAGATGCCTACACAGAGCCCAGGTCCCTCATCAGAGATTCCCAAATGGCTCAGTTGTAACAAATCCGCCTGCCAATGCAAGAGACACAGGAGATTTGAGTTTGATCCCTGGATTGGGAAGATCCCCCTGGAGTAGGAAATGGCAATCTGCTCCAATATTCTTGACAGGACAATTCCACAGACCAGGGAGCCTGTTGGGCCACCGTTGCTGGGGTCGCAGAGAGTCAGACATGACTGAGCAACTGAGCACTCACATACACAAGTCCCAGGTAAAGAAAGCTCATTCCGGGAATACACACAAGGCTATGTGGCTGCCATCACTAGGACGGGCATGAGTAAACCCCCATTGTCTTGAGCTGAGTTATCTAACTAGTATAGTGCAATGAAAAGGCCACACCTTTCCCACACCTGTCTTCAGGTCCACTCTTTAGCATTTTGCTAAACCAGTCAAATCAGTAGCTAGTTAATTCAGAGAACAAGTGCCTTTTTTCTAATATTTCAGAAAAGCTTTCTTTTTTACATATTTCTCATGTTTTCTTAAAGTTATTTCAATATATTATTTTAATTTGCTATTATGAATAATTTTTCCAAAATATTTTCTAAAAAATATTGCTGGTATGTAGAAAATAATTTCTAATTAATTTTGTATTCAGCTACTTTATCTAATTCTTTTATTAATTTTAATGGATTTTCAGTTGATAGTCCAAAGCTTCACAGTAGAATAGTATGTACAAATAATTGTGATTTTATTCATTTATTTCATTTTATATTTTTGCTTTAAATAGGAATCCCAAGATTATGTTAAGTAATAACACTGTTCAAGTAGTAGTATTAGTCTTATTAGTATTATTAGGCTCCACATAGACTAATATGTAGAGAGATGGAATAGAATTTCAAAGTAAGAATTTAATAAATATTAACTATTATTTTATTTATTCCTACCTTAATTAGCATATACATTTATAATCTTTCACTATTATATTGAGATGGCTTTTACTTCTTATTTCAATGCATATAACCGAGTTTTGTCATAAGTAGCATTCAGAATTTTGTACAGCTATTTTTTCCTTATATTTTTCAGAGGCATTGTCTTCCTCCAATCAGAATATCATGTGGAATTTATTAGATTAAATGACTTTGTAGTGGTCTTGAGACATAGCAATAAAGAAAACATTCAAAATTCCTGTCCTAAAGAAGTTGTATTCTAACGGAAGAGAAACAAAGACAAAAAGTTAAACTTAAATTATGCTAGATAGGTTGGGTGAAAGTGAAAGTGAAGTCACTCCGTCGTGTCCAACTCTTTGCTACCTCGTGGACTGTAGCCCACCAGGCTCCTCCATCCATGGGATTCTCCAGGCAAGAATACTGAAGTGGGGTTCTATTTCCTTCTCCAGGGGATCTTCCCAACCCAAGGATCAAACTCAGGTCTCCTACAATGCAGGCAGACCCTTGTCTTATCAGAGTTCCAGAGGCAATAGTGGAGAAGAGGTACTAATCAGAATGATATTGGCTAAGAAGAACTCCAGAAAGATTAAGAGGTACAAAAAGGCTCAACAAGCCCTAAGAAGATTAATCTGTTTAAAGTAGTCCTTTCCACATCCTTGTCTGCAGAAGCCAATAGTTAGATTATCTGCAAATCTGCTTCCGTTATCTATCTTTTATCTTGATTTTCAAATACATTTTCTTGCCTCTTCATGTTTCGTGACATTTTATGGTACAAAGAACCACAGACTACAAAGGCTGCAACTTTCCTGCAGAGAGTATTCACGCTGCCCTCCGTTAAGGAGAGCAGGAGGAACTTACTATCACAACCAAGGATTAGAATGTCATGTCTTGGGCTTCAGTATTATTAGGAAGACTGCCCACCTTGGATTCATTTCTGTTTCTAAAATGCAGCATCCTTGGAGCTGTGATGTAGTGCTGGAAGGCTGAGATTCACGTCTGCCCTCTAGAGTTTTAATTTTAACTCTTTAATTTCATGCCAAGAATCTTCAGGAGAGACCAGTCCTTCTGGTTGGACTTGATTTTCAAAATACTGTGACACCACAGGAGATATCTTGCTGCCTTTTAGAAGTTTCTAGTCTATCTCCCATGCCATTCAATTCATCAAGTGTTCTATGAGGAAACCAGCTGTGTGTGTGTGTGTGTGTGTGTGTGTGTGTGTGTGTGTGTGGAGGGGAGGGTTGGTCTCCATTAAATTCCATTCTGTTTCACCAGACTATGCAAAACTCAAAAACCCCATTGTTTTCTCTTTCCTTCAGCAGACTCCTCGTGCCTGATCAAGTGTGATCATTGGCCCATGTATAGAATGGACAAATGCCTGAAGGAGAGAATAAAATACATATATATATATATTCAAGGTGTTACAAACAGATGTGTCAGCCTAATGTGCATTCTACCCAGAAAGAGTAACTGAAAAGAAACCACACTACACACATTATACTGAAATAGCAACAGACCAAGATGCTAAATAGAAGCAGAAATGGAAAAAGATTTGGGGTCTACTGGCTTGCCCTGCGTCCGAGTGGGGCATGTATAAATGATAAGCAGATGGACACCCAACTTCTTGGAAAGCTATTCAGTCAACTAGCACAGAATAAGTCTAAAGAGAGTTTATGGATGACTGTTTAAGTAAAAAGATAGCTAGCCACAGAGGGATGAGAAGTTTTAGAAAACAGTGTGAAGGAAAACATCAGAAATATTTCTCAACAAGTAATAGGCTCCAAAAACTTGGCTGGGCTTCAGGATCTTCATACAATGAAATAACCTGAAACAAGAAAGCTGCGACCTCATGTCTGAAGGAGCTGAACTATTGACAGGTGATTGAAGCAGGACCGGTTATTAGAACAGGTGTTAAAGACACAGCCATGCTTCTAGTACTGTGCATAGATCAGAGTGGGATCAGGATATAACTGATTGATCTTAAATTTTCTGAGTCCCTTAGCTCCATATTCTGCAAAGCCAAATTCTCTCGGTTAAGAGCCTGAGACAGACCTGAGAGGAAAAACATGGACCTGGGTATCACGCTTTGCTTTTCTCCCTGACCCTGCCTTGATGTGCTTTCCTACAACTTACCCTTGATCATGCGTCTTTTGACCCTTATCTGTCACTTGTCTTATTACTTACTAGTGTTTTTTAAAGTGCTATAACTTAGAAGCCAACTCTGAAGAGCATTTCCCAACTTTCGCTGGCAAAGAGAAAAGACTGTAAAGATCAAAATAAATGGAAATCAATACAATAAAGACTTTGAAATTCTAGCCCATTTGCCACTGTCACCTGCACAGTGAAGCTGGCCTGGTAGCAAAAAAGAAGCAAGATGTGTTAGAAACAGTAAAATTTGCCAAAGGAAGGGTCCTCTCTCTCCAGTTGAGTGGTCCTGGCTGTGGCGGTTTGGCCCTTTCACAACGCTGGGCGTTATGTGAATTGCAAGGGATCTGACCATAACTCAGTTTCATTTAGATGCCCCGCCACCCTCCCATGCCCCTTCAGAAATAGAAGAAGGCCAGAGAAGCTCTTAAGCTCTTTCATCAACACAGCCAATCAGAGCTCTCAGTAACAGACAGAGAAATACAAGTTGGACCCCAAGTAAAAAACAGGGAAGTTTTTTAAAGAAAAGTATGGACCAAATGACTGAGAACCAAGAATGACTGGACATGCTTACAGACGTAAATGAAGGAGATGGTTGATCTTCCAAGGAGCTCTAGTACTTTAGGGAGGACAGGACTTGTGGAAATAAATCAGGGTTCTTTAAGGCTGAAGGTATCCAGATGTTTCCTGGCTTACAGCTAGGAAAGGTTGATTATTTTAAATCTTTGAAGGCTCAATTTAGAAGCCAGAGCTACTAAGTTTTCAGGATGTCTAGTGTCAGGGTAGTTCCCAATTAGTGAATAATTTTCTTGAGGGGGAATAAAATTTTTTTTTTTCAGGTTCAGATTCCCTAAGCAAACTGTGGGACAAGCAACTATATATGGAACTTAGAAGCACACTGATAGACTTAAGTAGCCTAATAATCAACAAACCAACCACACCAGGCCCACCACCTCTGTAATTTCAGATTACAAACTAGATGTCCACTAGTCAAACACTGGAAAGAATTTTTATTTGTGACACACACATGGTTATAAATTAAGTACAATCATTTAAGTACTAGAATATTTCACACTGCATCTAGAATTTTTTTCTTGTTAAGGAAGACAAGTTCTAAAATGCTGAGAATATTGGGTTTATATTTTGCATGACAACAATTAGCTGGAGGTTGTCCACTTTAGATGGAGTGTGGGCTATCCATTGTTTTCTTCTTACATCAAGCACACTTTTATTCCATTCATTTATATCCCTGGCTGAGTCTACTTAAAAGTTTACGAACCAGGTACACACTAATTTTTAAAGTTAATATGTATCAGGAAGCTTGTCTTGAGAGCGTCTCGTTAAATTCTCAGAGGTAAATAGAATTTCCAAAGGACTAAGCATCACCACCACTAATCAAGAAATTTCCCTCTTTCAATCTGTTTTTTTGTTGAAGTTTTGTGTTACATTATTTTACTTCTTCTGTAGTTCAGTTTATTCAGTAGTCAAAAGCAATGGCTACAGATCAGGTTTTTCCTCCATAAAATGAAGACATAAATCATAAAATTTTTATAATTTGATGAAAGAATGCACATGGAACTTTTGGAACAGTTACTGCCATTTTACATCTCTGGGCTTCCATGATAGCCAGGTGTTAAAGACCTGCCTGCAATGCAGGAGACTCCCCAGTTGGATTCCTGATTTGAGAAGATCCACTGGAGAAGGAACAGGCTACCCACTCCAGTATTCTTGGGCTTCCCTTGTGGCTCAGCTGGTAAAGAATCCACCTGCAATGTGGGAGACCTGGGTTGAATCCCTGGGTTGGGAAGATCCCCTGGAGAAAGGAAAGGCTACCCACCCCAGAATTCTGGCCTGGAAAATTCCATGGACTGTGTAGTCTATAGGGTCACAAAGAGTCAGACACGACTGAGTGACTTTCACTTCCACTTATGTCTCTAATAATGCTCTGTTGTATCTGTTAGCTTTATTTCATTAAAAAAAAAAAACTGCCTCAAAACTCAGTGGATTAAATCGATCATTTAATAATATTTAGCTCACAATTATTTGGGCTTATTGCTTAGTTTTTCTGCTCTGGGGTAGTTATGTTGATCTTTTCTGGGCTTGTTCATGCCTCTGTAGTCAGTTGTCAGGTCACAAGGTCACATCAGGTATTGGATGTGGCTGGATGGTCTGGAATGGCCTCTCTTACACATATGGCTGTTAATAGATTAATAGGGCAATGAGATTGCTGAGTTTACCTCCCATCACTCAGGTGGACAGCCCAGACTGCTTCACATGCAGCTTGAGGCTTTCAAGAGCAGTTGGAGAGCATGCCTCTTTAAGGAAGTGATTTCCGAGTCTCTGACTGCATACGTTTGCTCCTGTCCCATTGACCAAAGGATGTCACATACCAAGGAAAGACTCAGTGATTAGAGAAATTCAGCCTCTTGCTGGAAAAAGCTTCAGACTCACTTTACAAAGGGATACACATGTAGGGAGGGTGAGAATTTGTAGCTACTTTTGCAATTTGGAATACTTGTTTTTGTAGTTACTTTTTGTTATTACTTAAGTAAGAATATCTGAACATGTGGTCATTTAGCTTCCCTTGCATTATATCTTTGATTGACTCTCCACAGCAAACATCCTTATCATTCTCTATACTAACATTTAGACTTCCCTGGAAGCTCAGACGGTAAAATCATCTGCCTACAATGAGGAAGGCCTGGGTTTGATCCCTGGATCAGGAAGATCCTCTGGAGAAGGAAATGGCAACCCACTCCAGTACTCTTGCCTGGAAAATCCTGTGGATGGAGGAGCCTGGTAGACTACAGTCCATGGGGTCACAAAGAGTTGGACATGACTGAGCGACTGAGCGACTTCACTTTCACTTTCACACTAAAATTCAGAATCCTCTAGGATTCCTCTGCATAACTCTCTTGTCTCATCCTCCCTTTACCACATACTACAGGGGTTCCACTCACTCCAAACCAGTTGCTATTCTACAATATGTTATATTTTCAAGATTGTGTACCTTTTATGTGCTACCTACTAGAGTTGGACTGTGAAGAAAGCTGAGCACCAAAGAATTGATGTTTTTGAACTGTGGTGTTGGAGAAGACTCTTGAGAGTCCCTTGGACTGCAAGAAGATCCAACCAGTCCATCCTAAAAGAGATCAGTCCTGGGTGTTCATTGGAAGGACTGATGCTGAAGCTGAAACTCTAATACTTTGGCCACCTCATGCAAAGAGTTGACTCACTGGAAAAGACTCTGATGCTGGGAGGGATTGGGGGCAGAAGGAGAAGGGGACGCCAGAGAATGAGATGGCTGGATGGCATCACCGACTCAATGGACATGAGTTTGAGTGAACTCCGGGAGTTGGTGATGGACAGGGAGGCCTGGCGTGCTGCGATTCATGGGGTCGCAAAGAGTCAGACATGACTGAGCGACTGAACTGAACTGAACCCAATGATCACCTAAGAAATTCTCATTCACATGTCAAAATTCTGCTCACATTTTTATTCCTCCCTAAAAGCTTTTCTGACTCTTCCTTCTCTCTTGCAGGGTAAGTTTCTTAATGGCTAATAACACATCTCATACACTTTACTGTAAATGCCTTCATAGCTGCACATCTATATGCAACTGTGGAGAAGAACTGTGTCTTCTCCATCTCTGAGGCTGTATCATTTACAAAGTATGTAGAATCAAGTAGATTCTCAATTAATGCCTGGACAAATGAAGGAACAAAGAGCAGAATGAAACGCCAGTTCATGTCTTTCAGTATCATCTAGAGGCGAAGTTGAAGAAACCACCATTAACACATGATATAGTGTGTGCGGGACTGCTAAATGTCTGGGGCATATTTGTGTGGTTATTTCCTTGACCTCAGATTTAACCCACTTTTTATTGTTGCAAATGTGTTTCATCACAGAAAAAACACTCCTTTCAGTCTTGGTGAAAATAAATCCTTTGTCTAAAGTAGACCATTCCCTGCTCTGAATTGACAGGACAGGGTCAACCATTTTCCAGATCCTGAAACTACGTTCTGTGCAAAAGCACATAACTGCTCTTACTAATGTTTCTGGAGAATAGAATGTAGCCAGTGCGTGCCAGGGGACAGGCTGCTCTGTGAGAACGATTTATGACCTGTCAGGTGGGAACTTTTATGGTGCTGTGCTAAGAGACAAAGAAATTTTAGGAGCTGCTAAAAGCAACAAAAATATGCTTTCAAGCTTAATGAGGAGAGGCGATAGAATCGGGTTGGCATGTAGGGCTGGCTCCATGTGCTAGAGAAAAGCTGAAATGGTCTTTAGTGTTACATATTTTGATTTTGCGAAATTTGTTTTGGGCAGGATGGATATTTATGTCCTTGCACAATGAGCAGTAATTTCAATGTCTATCAATATAATGAGTTTTATTTGAAAATTGTGCCCCACAAACAATTTTTTTATGTAAGTTTGTCATAAGTTTTTCCCTTACAAAAGCATTGTTTAAGGAAAAGTAGATAATAAATCCATTCATCATTGTCTTGGCTGAAGGAAGTAGCCATACACAGGCTGAATATCATTTTTACTTTACTGATTGGAAAATATTCCCGTAGAAATGGGCTTAAATGAGGTAAAGTGTTCACATGTGCAGTATCTCCAGACATTTTTGTCTATAGTCTGTTGATCTAACCATTGACAAACAGTGACTTTCTTAGATGGAATAAACTTCAGGATGGAGAGTAAGAACAGATTGGAGCAAAGTGCAGTCATACAACTTAGAATATATACTCAATGTTAGATGATATTATCTAAGTCAACCATATTAAGGATGAGATCAAAACATTTAAAGTGATAAACCAAAGTTCAAGTAGCTCAAAATTACATCAAACATAAGGAATCAATTATTTCTACAATTTAGGACTATCCTTTGGTGTCTTAATTAAGTGTTCGCAAAATCATATTTCTATAGTTATTCCAATCAGGTATCGCATAATGCTCTCAACTTCACTATAAATAAGTGAACAAAATGACTATTTCACTAGAATTCATTTTAATGTCTTTGTAAGGCCGAAGTTTACCCAAATCACTGAAGTGAAAGTCATTCAGTCTAATTTGACTCTGCGATCCTATGGACTATCCAGTCCATGGAATTCTCCAGACCAGAATACAGGGGTGGGTAGCCTTTCCTTTCTCCAGGGGATCTTCCCAACCCAGGGATCCAACCCAGGGATCCAACCCAGGTCTCCCACATTGCAGGTGGATTCATTACCAGCTGAGCAACAAGGGAAGCCCAAGAATACTGGAGTGGGTAGCCTATTCCTTCTCCAGTGGATCTTCCTGACCCAGGAATAGAACCAGGATCTCCTGCATTGCAGGCAGATTCGTTACCAACTGAGCTATCAGGGAAGCCCACCCAAATCAACCACACCTTATTACTTATAACATAATACCATAGGTGTGCATAAAATACTGTTGGCTGATTTAGAAAACAATGAAAAAGAAAGTATCAATACCATATAAAAAGTACATTGCTTCTCTTTTTATGGAAAAAAAGATGGACTAGGCATGAGTGATATTTTCCAGATATTGATATCATACATGTTTTTCCAAATAAAAATATGAAGAATTACACCCATCCATTCATATATCCATCCAAAAAAGCACATACCTATGTGTTTAAATTGTCCGGCAATGATGCATATCAGTGCTGGAAAATGTTTAGCACTTTAAGGGAGTCAAGTCTGATCATAAACAGCCAACTTGCTGAATGAAATCTTAAACTAAGAGCCCTGGTTATCCCCTTGGTTCAAAAATTCTTTTAGTGCAAATGGCTTTGCTCCATCTGCTGGTGACCATTCAAATGGTGCTAATGCAAATGCCTCAACCCTTGGGTTAATAGGTGGCAGAGATTTTGATTCAGTATGTTTGTGGTATTGTTCAGTTCAGTTCAGTTCAGTTCAGTCACTGAGTCATGTCTGACTCTTTGCGACCCCATGAATCGCAGCATGCCAGGCCTCCCTGTCCATCACCAACTCCTGGAGTTCACTCAGACCCACGCCCATCGAGTCAGTGACGCCATCCAGCCATCTCATCCTCTGTCATCCCCTTCTCCCTCTGCCCCCAATCCCTCCCAGCATCAGAGTCTTTTCCAATGAGTCAACTCTTCGCATGAGGTGGCCAAAGTACTGGAGTTTCAGCTTCAGCATCATTCCCTCCAAAGAAATCCCAGGGCTGATCTCCTTCAGAATGGACTGGTTGGATCTCCTTGCAGTCCAAGGGACTCTCAAGACTCTTCAACAACACCACAGTTCAAAAGCATCAATTCTTTGGTGCTCAGCCTTCTTCACAGTCCAACTCTCACATCCATACAGGACCCCTGGAAAAACCAGAGCCTTGACTAGACGGACCTTAGTCGGCAAAGTAATGTCTCTGCTTTTGAATATACTATCTAGGTTGGTCATAACTTTTCTTCCAAGGAGTAAGCGTCTTTTAATTTCATGGCCACAGTCACCATCTGCAGTGATTTTGGGGCCCCCCCAAAATAAAGTCTGACACTGTTTCCACTGTTTCCCCATCTATTTGCCATGAAGTGATGGGCCCAGATACCATGATCTTCATTTTCTGAATGTTGAGCTTTAAGCCAACTTTTTCACTCTCCACTTTCACTTTCATCAAGAGGCTTTTTAGTTCCTCTTCCCTTTCTGCCATAAGGGTGGTGTCACCTGCATATCTGAGGTTATTGATATTTCTCCCAGCAATCTTGATTCCAGCTTGTGCTTCTTCAAGCCCAGCGTTTCTCATGATGTACTCTGCATAGAAGTTAAATAAGCAGGGTGACAATATACCGCCTTGAGGTACTCCTTTTCCTATTTGGAACCAGTCTGTGGTATGGTGTAGTACAAAAACTTGTTGTTTTCACATTATCACAGGTGAAACTGAAAGTGAGGACTTGAGACTTTAACTTGTTATCGCTAACTTGAGAAGACATAGTGGGTTGCAGATTAGAGATTTTTCTGTGTCCTGATGAATCATCATTTGTTTGGAAGAAGTAGGGCAATAGTATCTGCATGCATTGACAGATGGATGGGTGGATGGATGGATAGATGGAAGGAAGGAAAGAAAGAAAGATAGGTGAATAGATAGATGGGTAGATAGGTAGGTAGATGATGGATAGACAGTTAGAAAGATAGGTATGTAGGTAGATGATAGATAGATAAAGGACAGTTTTAGAAGGTTGACTGTCTGAGTCTGAGTTCCAACTCTGTCACCAATTATCTCTGTGACCCTGGGTGAATTAATTAATATCTTGCATCTCCGGTTTCCTGGCACAGTAGAGTTAATAATGGTACCTACCTTATAAGGTTGTTTTGCTTGTTAAATTAGTTGACCAGGGAGAGAGAGAATTCATTTTCGTCCAAAAGAAAGGAGTTCAACTGAACTCTTCGAGGACTTCCTCCTGCATTTTTACCTCAATTTAGTTAATTTCAACATTACTCAAGAAGGAAGGGAATAAGAAGTCTTCAAGGAAATCTTTCCCGTGACCTAAGAAGGAAACAAAATGTGCAAGGGTGAGTCTTTGGACATAATCACAAAAGATTCATCTTTATGCAAGTTGAGTATTTGATCCTTTTCTATTTTCCTTGCAGATCCACAGGTAGACACATGCTCTTTAGAGATATACTCAAAGGGAGCTCCTCTTGAATGTCTGGCCATTATTTTCCCATGCCTGTGATCTTGTAGAGAGTTAAAGTAGTTGAGAGATGGAGCTATAGTGTTGGTATTTTTTTACAGGCTGTGATCCTGAGTCTGACATCTAACTCTGGTTGTATCACAGAGTAGAAGAAAGGGATTATGAGCCTAGACTCAACAAAAGCAATATAGATATGTTTCTCCTAGGTGAGGGGGATTCTCTTTCTAAGATTATGTAGGGATATACTTTGAAAAATGCATCAGCAGATACAAAAGGATTGCACTTAAAAGGAAGACAATATATTGTTTTTCAAGCAATCTTTCTCTGAAACAATGCTTATTATTAAATGAAAAATTGTTAAGTGTGCAATAGTGGGGAGATATTGCAATTAATAACATTTTGGAGTATATCTGGTTTTCTGCAAAAACCTCATTAGATAGAACTCTATGAGAATTATATTGGATATTTGATTTGTACCTTATTTTGTTAATAATATAGGGTAGATTTTGTAACCAAGTTCCTCTATCCTTAAAATTATTTGAAAACTTAATTTGTATTGATGGGATTTAATGGATATCAGAGTCTTCTGCTTCTGGAAAAAAAAATCATTTCTAATTTTCTCCATTACAAATAATTATGTGTGTATTTAATTGTTTTTTAGAAAGGCTACTTCAATTTATATTTCAAGTAATAAGATTGACATTTATACACTGTGTATGTGTCCGAGTCTTTGCAACACTATGGACTGTAGCCTGCCAGTGTCCTCTGTCCATGAGATTTCCCAGGCAAGAATACTGGAATGGGATGCCATTTCTTTCTCCAGGGGAATCTTCCTGACCCAGGAATCACACCCAGATCTCCTGCATTGCAGGCAGATTCTTTATGATCTTAGGCATCAGGGAAGCTCAAGTATACACTACCATGTGTTAAATAGATAGTTAGTATGAACCAGCTATAAAGCACAGAAAGCTCAGCTTGGTGCCCTGCGATGATCAAGATGGCAGGATAGGGGAATGGGTTGGGAAGGAGTGGATATACGTATACATATAGCTGATTCACTTCATTTTACAGCAGAAACTAACACAACATTGTAAAGCAATTATATTCCAGTTTAAAAAATGAGAAAAAGAAGTAATAAGCAAACATCCTTTTTTTTAAAAAAAAATCTGAATTAGCAAGTTAAAAATTTTAAATGTCATTACTATTTTATTTGAAATCTATTCTTTACTGGTGAAGTAAACTTAGTTTTAGCTGACTGAGGATATCGAATTTGGAAGTGAAAATCTGATGCCAACTTTTATGGTCTGCCTTAGATGCTTGACTTCTATGCCTGCTCGCTGGGCTTAAAAATGAGCCTGTCACCATCTGTCTGTATCTGCCCCATTTCTGTTACCAGGAGTCAAGCATGGGCACAGTCATGCAGACACCCCTTGATTCTACACATAATCAAGAGGAAAATTTAAAACCCCAGGAAAAAAGCTTTTCACAGAACAGGAATTGCATCCCCGATCTTTACATGCTAGAGACAGTCTTCAATTTTCTCCATGGAGATCTGCTTTATGTGTTATTTTGGTTTGCTTCTAACCCTGTTTTCTACTGTAAAAAGGCAATTTCTATTACTGGACTCTAGATTCGATGTGCAGTTAAATGCTACATCACAGCTGAGTTTTGATATTTCACAGTGGATGGGAAAAGTATTAACAAAGTTTGTGTTTTCCTCTGCACGTAATAACCACTAATTCATGGGAGTTAGGGGTTTCAGTGGTCTGACTCTGTACTTCCCAAACAGCAGATTTACTACCTTTTTCATCAGAATTTCATCCAAATACAGTGTTTTTCAGAAAACCCTCTGGTTTACCTATTTGACAGAATGTCAATCTCTTAGTCATTTAACTCAAGTGCTTTGAACTTCTGACCTCCTTGGATAGAGGGAGGCCATTAAAGACTCAAGGACAACACTCAGTTTGTGATCCCTTCCATTCTTAATGAAGTTTTACATTTCATCATCTAGCTGTGCAATAAACTATCATGGTCTGTTCTCTGAGTTAGATAATTCTTATTCACACATACACAAAATCATCCAGAGGAGTCAATAAAGTCTAACTGATACCTGCAAGTTTGTCTCAAAGATGGCAGTGGAAGGCATTTGTATCATGGTTCCTTCCTGGCCAAGGAGGTTCATTTTATGTATTCAAGCTTGTGAGTATAAAGTGGTCTTCAATATGAGTCTATATTCTGAGTGATACAAAACAGTAAAAGATGCTTCCAATTGAGGAGATTCAGGAACTGAGGATGACTCCCAGACATGTGAAATCAGGAGGCTCAGATGAAATGGGAGGGATGAAGAAGTGAGTATCATTCCTAAAGGGAGCAATTTTATTGTTGTTTTGTTTGTTTTTAGTACTCCCTCATTGAGTTCTCTGTGGGTGTCTCTCTTCTGCCAAACACACTAAATTCTTCAAGGTCATCTCTAGACCTGACAGATTTGGATTGTAAGTGCAGGTTCACCAATTACTAGCTGTGTGACATCAACAAATTTGTTCATTTTCTTTTAATCCCAATTTTCTCGTTAGTTTAAAAAAAAGGTATATGATAAGGTTGATATGGGGATTAAATATAATACGTATAATTGGAGCATAATAAACATTAGTATATGGGAGCTTCTTTGAAATATTTTTCCTTTGAAGCTCTATAACATCAAAATTACATTGTCCACAGGATCAACATTATAAAAATCCTTCTGCTTTTGAACTAAACTGGAGTAGAGTACATTAATCTATTTTATTGATTTATTTATCCTTTCAAATACCTAAGTCTTCATATTTGAAAGATGTGTTTAAAATATGTCATAAAAAGAGATGATAGGAGGAAAACAAGTCATATCCCCTTGAAAATACAGTGTTTGGCACACAGTAGCCACCAAATAAATATTTGTTGAGTGAAGGAACATATGTATATACGCGCAGGCACTCCGCTCAGTGGAGGAAATTATGTATTTCAATGTGAGTCTCAAGTATATTATACAGGCAGAGTACAATGACAGAGATTTCAAGTCATCAGATCAGATACATGCTAAAAGTATATTCAGCTAAGCCCAGAACATCTAACAAACTATAAGTTTGCTTTACTGAAAAATTAGTCTCCTAAAAGAAGGGAACTCCTCAACAAAGACCTGCCTCTGATAAGGAAAAAACAATTTATGTATTGTAGGCTAAAGTGCCTTAGAATAGGGAGACCATAACACCCAAAATTGATCATAGCTGGTGTAAAAGGAACTGGGCTTTTGGAATCTAGGTTGGATGAAGATAAAAACAAAAAAAATTACAGGATTTCTTAATGGGAGTATTTAAGTGGAGAGGTGACTCAGTCTTGCAGGGAATATCTCAAAAATGAATTCTGAGTTCATGGTAGTAAATACTTTTGGGGAGCAATGCTGATGAAGATTCTTCTGGACCTCTAGGAAGGTGCTAAGGAGCTCACAGGCAGTCATATTTTGTAAAGTGCAGGGGAAAAGAACAACATTCAGTTCAGTTCAGTCACTCAGTCGTGTCTGACTCTTTGCGACCCCATGGACTGCAGCACGCCAGGCCTCCCTGTCCATTACCAACTCCCAGAGTTTACTCAAACTCATGTCCATTGAGCTGGTGGTGCCATCCAACCATCTCATCCCCTGTCGTCCCCTTTTCCTCCCACCTTTGATCTTTTCCAGCATTAGGGTCTTTTCAAATGAGTCAGTTCTTCACATCAGGTGGCCAAAGTATTGGAGTTTCAGGTTCAGCATCAGCCCTTCCAATAAATATTCAGGACTTCTTTCCTTTAGGATGGACTGGTTGGATCTCCTTGCAGTCCAAGGGACTCTCAAGACTCTTCACCAACACCACAGTTCTAAAGCATCAATTCTTCAGTGCTGAGACTTCTTTATGGTCCAACTTTCACATCCATACATGGCAACTGGAAAAACCAGAGCTTTGACTAGCCAGACCTTTGTTGGCAAAGTAATGTCTCGGCTTTTTAATATGTTGTCAAGCTTGGTCTTAACTTTTCTTCCAAGGAGCAAGCAAGCATCTTTTAATTTCATGGCCACAGTCACCATCTGCAGTGATTTTGGAGCCCCCCCCCCCCAAAATAAAGTCAACTACTGTTTCTCCATATATTTGCCATGAAGTGATGGGACTGGATGCCATGATCTTAGTTTTCTGATTGTTGAGATTTAAGCCAACTTTTTCACTCTTCTCTTTCACTTTCATCAAGAGGCTTTTTAGTTCCTCTTCACTTTCTGCCATAAGGGTGGTATCATCTGCATATCTGAGTTTATTGATATTTCTCCCAGCAATCTTGATTCCAGCTTGTGCTTCTTCCAGCCCAGCATTTCTCATGATGAATCACTGCAGAAGGTGATTGCAGCCATGAAATTAAAAGATGCTTACTCCTTGGAAGGAAAGTTATGACCAACCTAGATAGCATAATGAAAAGCAGAGACATTACTTTGCCAACAAAGGTCTGTCTAGTCAAGGCTATGGTTTTTCCAGTGGTCATGTATGGATGTGAGAGTTGGACTGTGAAGAAAGCTGAGTGCCAAAGAATTGATGCTTTTGAACTGTGGTATTGGAGAAGACTCTTGAGAGTCCCTTGGACTGCAAGGAGATCCAACCAGTTCATTCTAAAGGAGATTAGTCTTGGGTGTTCATTGGAAGGACTGATGCTAAAGCTGAAACTCCAATACTTTGGCCACCTGATGCAAAGAGTTGACTCGTTGGAAAAGACCCTGATGCTGGGAGAGATTGGGGGCAGGAGGAGAAGGGGACGACAGAGGATGAGATGGCTGGATGGCATCACCGACTTGATGGACATGAGTTTGAGTGAACTCCAGGAGTTGGTGATGGACAGGGAGGCCTGGAGTACTGCGATTCATGGGATCGCAAAGAGTTGGACATGACTGAGTGACGGAACTGAAATGAACTCTGCATATGAGTTAAATAATCAGGGTGACAATATACAGCTTTGACATAATCCTTTTCCTATTTGGAACCAGTCTTTTGTTCCATGTCTGGTTCTAACTGTTGCCTCCTGACCTGCATACATGTTTCTCAAGTGGCAGGTCAGGTGATCTGGTGTTCCCATGTCTTTTACAATTTTCCACAGTTTGTTGTGAACCACACAGTCAAAGGCTTTGGCATAGTCAATAAAGCAGAAATAGATGTTTTTCTAGAACTCTCTTGCTTTTTTGATGACCCAGTGGATATTGGCAATTTGATTTCTGTTTCCTCTGCCTTTTCTAAATCTAGCTTAAACATCTGGAAGTTCACAGTTCATGTACTGTTGAAACCTGTCTTGGAGAATTTTGAGTATTGCTTTGCTAACGTGTAAGATGAGTGCAATTGTGTGGTAGTTTGAGCATTCTTTGGCACTGCCTTTCTTAGGGATTGGAATGAAAACATGTTTTCCAGTCCTGTGGCCACTGCTAAGTTTTCCAAATTTGCTGCTATACTGACTGAAACACTTTTGTAGCATTATCTTTTAGGATTTGAAATAGCTCAACTGGAATTCCATCACCTCCACTAGCTTTGTTCGTAATGATGCTTCCTAAGTCCCACTTGACTTCCCATTCCAGGATGTCTGGCTCTAGGTCAGTGGTCACATCATTGTAATTATCTGGGTCATGAAGATCTGCTGGGAGCCAGCGTGAGGAATCCCACCCATGACAAGGTCATGCAGAGAGACCTGATGGGCAAGGCAAGTCAGGCCTCAGGGTTTCCCCCTGGAATTTCCTGAGCATGTACCCCCAAAACCAGAATCTGCCTGCCTTATTGTACTGTGCTTTTCCACTCTTCTGACACACTCTGGAAAAAGTTAACTCAGGGCTTCAGTCTTCTGCATTTTAAAGGAATGTTTCAGTTCAAACCCCCTCTGATAACTCTCTAACTTGCCTAACAGTTTCCCCCCGATGTTTTACAGCTTGTGAATTGTTTACAGCCCCCCAACCGCAAGAGGCACAAAGCTTAAAACATCTTAAAGATACAGAGCCTTTTCTAAAGAGCTAAAAATCATATTGGTGACAGATTTCACTGTTGACTCAATTATTGCTGCCAGGCCTCCATATTTTTTATCTTTTAGGCACCTGGGAGGATATTAATCAATGTAATCAGGATATGGAAAAAGGTATATAGTAGTTTTGATGTTAGCAACACTAGACTTTTGAGTTAATTACTTTTCTTTTGTTATAAATCACTGTACTCCTTTTACTTGTTATAAATTGCTGTATCTTTGCTATGTAAGAATGTAACATTATTTAGTGTTTTCTGAGAGTGGCATCAGACTTTGAGAAGAACAATACACAGAAGTCTTCTGGTTAACAAACCCTTATCAGAAAAGGGCCGTAAAATGTTAATTGGCCCTTTTGGCCGGAAGATGATGTAAATCACCTAAGACTTGTGTATACAACTAGGTATGCAGAGAGAAAAGCCTGGTTTTGATAAGAGTCTGGGCTGCTAACGCTGCATAATTTTGTATTACCCATTGATCTCTATGTACAATCAAAAAGGTATAAAAGGCCTTTCTAGACAATAGACACCGGGCCAGTCATTGGAAGGACTGGTTTCCCCCATGTCTCCTCTTTACTCTAATTTCGGGCTGAATTCCCATCTGGGGCGTGGAGGCTCGCCATGTCTACTTACTTGCCTGGGCTTTTAAGTTCCGTGAGAGAGAGAGCCCAAGGTGGGGCACTCTCCAATATTCAAACGGGCGCTGGTGGCCTAACATAGATGGTGCAAACTTCTTGTCTCGAAGTTTTATTAGTTCTCCACGTAAACCAAGTTATTCAGCCTCTTTTCTCCACTAAATTTTCCTACTATACTATTTCTTCTTAATGTCTTTTATATTTCTAAATAAATAAGTTTTTCCTCACCTAATCCGTCTACCCTTCGAATCACCCTGGATCCACCAGGGCTGGACCCTGGCAAAGATCTTTTTTGTATAATTCTTCTGTGTATTCTTGCCACCTCTTAATATCTTCTGCTTCTGTTAGATCCATATCATTTCTGTCCTTTATTGAGCCCATCTTTGTATGAAATGTTCCCCTGGTATCTCCAGTTTTCTTGAAGAGATCTCTAGTCTTTCCCATTTTATTGCTTTCCTCTATTTCTTTGCACTGATCAGTAAGGAAGGCTTTCTTATCTCTCCTTGTTTTTCTTTGAAACTCTATATTCAAATGGGTATATCTTTCCTTTTCTTCTTTGCCTTTCAACGTAGAACAATGATATGTCTAATCTGGTAAAGGAAACTCCTAAGAATGATATGCACAATAACATCCCCCAAGGAGCTAAAAGTTGAAAGCAATGTTAAGCCCCCTCCTCGGAAAACAGATGTCTAGTACTTTCTCAGGAAAGGAAGATGACCTACAAAGGGAGAGTCATGCTACTTGGGAATGACAGGTGGATTCTCTTCTCAATCCTTTACTTCCTAAGCATTGTCTGTGCTTCCTAACACTTGCTCTAACTTCTTAGTCCAGGGATCTGGCTACCACTCCTGCACCACAGCTAGCACCTTATCATTTACAAATATCCACCAAAGAGACACTGTGCAATTCTTCTTGCAGCAGCATCTTCC
Source organism: Budorcas taxicolor (assembly GCF_023091745.1). Lineage (NCBI taxonomy): Eukaryota > Metazoa > Chordata > Mammalia > Artiodactyla > Bovidae > Budorcas > Budorcas taxicolor. Next base: position 136,135,750 of record NC_068920.1, read on the forward strand.
ATTGTCTTCTTGTTTCTCTTCAGCCTCTATGCTGATTCTTTCCTCTCTAGCAAGTCTTGAAATAAGTTTGCATTTATGTCCTGGACTCTCTGTCTTCTTTATCTATACTTTCTCTTGAAGACAAACCTTTCACAAGCCCATTATATCCATTTTTTTATGTCCAACTTACAAGTTTCCCTTCATTTTTCAAGGAATTCAACAGTTCCTTTTGATTCCAAGATAGCTTTCAGTTATGGGATAGTTTCTTGAATTATATCATGGATAATTTCCTTTGGTCAATACTCTCTAACCAAAGAAAGTGTATTAATGCTTCTCATCTAGAATATAGGATCATTGAAGCCTGGTTCAAACAGAAATAAAGAAGTGAAGTATAAGAAAAGTAGCAGCAATTACTTATATAAGTTAGAAAAGGAGGCTATTTGGGTATTTTTGTGGTTTAAACAGTACTCTCTTTTCTCTCTGTGCTCTTCATGTTTATGGAGTAGTAGTAGTTTTGTTCTGCTCTGTTATGGTCAGAGAACATCTTTGTCTGAGGTTCTTTTTTTTTTTTTTTTTCTTTGTAAAATAACAGCCATCCCTTGGTATCTGCAGTAGATTGGTTCCAGGGCCTGTGTGGATATGAAAATTCAAGGATGCTCATGTCCCTTATTTATATGGCATAGTGTTTGCACATAAACTAAACTTAACCTTCTCTATTCTTTAAATCATCTCTAGTTTACTTATAATACCCAGAGATATAATACCTTACATAATGCAATATAAATGCTGTGTAAATACTTTTTAAAAGCAATGTAAATGCTTATGTAAAATGTTGGGTATAAGGCAAATTCAAGTTTTGCTTTCTGAAACTTTCTGGAATTTTTTTTTTTTTATGTTTTGGATCTGAAGTTGGTTGAATTCATGGTTGCAGAAACAATGATATGCAGGGCCTACAGTATGTATGTTTGACGGGAGAATGGCATGGCCTGCTTGGCCAGCTGCTCTGCTGAGCTGCCTCCTAGCAGGATGAAGGCCCAGCTGTGTGCCAGCCCCATTCTCTACTGCTTTTCTGTCTCTCACTTTTAACTTATTTTTTCTGTTTTCTTTATATTATTTGGTTGTTGAGCAAGGTAGGCCAGCCCTTTAATTACCTCTTACTTTTTGTCTTGTCTTTGTTATTTGCCATCCTTTTCTGCTTCTCTTTTCTTTCTGTGAGATTTCATAGATTTAACTTGCATCTTTTCCTGTGAATTTAATCTTCAAGAGCATTTTGTGGCTCTCCAGACATTTCTTTTCATGGCATTCTGTTCTTGTTCCTGCATGGAATGCCTTGTTTTTGTTGCTGTAAAGACATAACATTTAAAAATGGTTGTGGCTGTTTTATCTAGATTTATTTTTATTTGTGCTTATCTCTCAACATTATTTCTCTCCCCTCATCTATTCTTTACACAGTAAGTTTCTTCCCCCCACCCCATTGATTCTTGTTTCTCCTTTTATATTTAGCAGTGAAATACTTTAAAAAGCTCTATGTGCATTGAGTACCCTTTTTTTCTTTTTTTTCCTCAATGATTGGGCTTCACTACCAAGTGATGTGGTTCAGCCGTTTCACTGGAGTAATCATGACTTGGCTGCCTATAACTCTATTAATTGGGTTGACCCAAAAGTTCATTTGGATTTTTCTGTAAGATGTTATAAGGGGAAAAAAAATCTGAATAAACTTTTTGGCTAACCCAAAGTTTATTTGTTTATTTAGGTTAGCTACTTAATTTTGTCAATATCTAGACATCACATTTGCCTGGCAGTATACAACTGACTTGCACAGATTAAGGGGAAGCCAGTCAGGTAGAGAAGCCTGAGGTTGCACACTCAGAATGTGCATGTTTTTATCATTCTCCCTTTTCAACATGGTGCTTCTGTACCCTGTGTTCCAAATCCAAAGTCACATGATAGGAAAGAGGAGGGACAGCTGCCCATTTTATATGATAAGTGACATGTGAGAGTTTCTTCAGTTCAGTTCTTAGGACACCTAAATTCTTCTTATACAAACTTTCATCCAGTTCTCTTGAGTCTCATTGGTCCTTCCTTTTAGAAATTATTGATCCTTTAGTATGTTTTGTCAACAACCTCAGATATGCAGATGTTAGCACTCTAATGGCAGAAAGAGAAGAGGAACTAAAGAGTCTCTTGATGAGGGTGAAAAAACTGTCTTAAAACTCAACATTCAGAAAAATAAGATCATGGCATCTAGTTCCATAACTTCATGGCAAATAGATGGGGGGAAAAGTGGAAACAGTAGCAGGTTTTATTTTTTTGGGTTCCAAAATCACTGTGGATGGTGACTACAGCCATGAGATTAAAAGACGCTTTCTCCTTGGAAGAGAAGCTATGACTAACCTAGACAGTGTATTAAAAACCAGAGACATCACTTTGCCAACAAAGGTCTATATAGTCAAAGCTATGGTTTATCCAGTAGTCATGTACACATGTGAGAGTTGAGCCATGAAGACACTGGAGAGTTGATGCTTTTGGATTCTGGTGCTGGAGTAGTCCCTTGACCTTCAAGGAGATCAAACCAGTCAATCCTGGAGGAAATCAACCCTGACCTGTGATTTCCTGGGCTTCTAGATTTTGTTATCTCTTCCAGTAGCTTCTCTGATATTCACTTACCCATTCCAACTTTTCTTTGACATCTAACATACTGTATCAAAATTATTCCTATTCATTCATACTGAAATGTATATGATTGGTGGTGGGGAGTAGTGTGGGGAAACCAGACTGACCCTGAATTGATAATCCCATCATCAGATAACCTAATGGCATATTCAACACAATATCCCCAAACATAACAATGCATAAAAACAATAGGACAAATCCAATGAAAATATGAAATGTTTTGGAGTGTAAATGTGACACAGAACTTGTATCAAAAGAGAAGATAATGTAATCCATAGATTAAAATTATCCTGTCTTGGCTCAATCGTATCAAGTCTGAATAATGATTTTTAAAGTTTGTTAGTATTCTAATGAACCTGTCATCTTTCTTTGTGTTTGCCCTGGATCTGTGTCTTATTTAAGCAAGTGACCTTGTCTTTCAGAGCTCCATATTTCCCACAGCACTTTTTAGCACAGAGCCAGCCTTGTAAAATATCTTCACAAAGACTTATTAAATTAATTTTATTAAATCCCTCCTGGACTGCCCATTTGCCTTCATTAATTACGTTAGACCTAGAGGAGATGACCTCTACTTGCTGTCATGATTGAATTACATCTTAGACTTGTAGATTCTTTGAACAAGACCATTTTTGAGGAGAAGAGATACACTATCAAAGGTAGAACACAGTCATTTTTCAGATGAGGATATGAACATTTTTATCTTGCATGACTTTTTCTACCTCCCTCTCCCCAACACATATATGCACTCATGTCCCCCTCATACACTTTCTCTTATAATCATTTCTAGCTGCAAAATAATGGGTTTGGAATGAGAATAGAGATCTGCCTTCTCTGGGTTTTTCAGCTGGTAAACCACAAAAAATATCAGTCTTAACTATTAGAATGCAAAATACAGATATGCCATGTCAAACTATTTTTTAAATGATAGATTTTCATTTTTTAATTATGCCAAGTATTTCTTCAGAGATTTAAGAGATTTTTAAGCTTTATGAGCATTAATGCCTTTGTGATTGTGTTTTGTTTGCCCCTAATTAAAAGAATCAGGAGCACAGTTGGAAGAGAATATTGATGCATCCAGGAAAACTTATGAAGGATGCAGCTACTTATTTTCTCCTTTTGTTTCAAAGATCAAAAATTGAGCACGTGGCAGAAATGAGGCAAATGTGTTACAATGGGATAATTGTGATTGTATCCTCTGCTCCATCATTCATTAACAACAGGATAAGCATGAATCCTGGATTTTGCTAATCTGATGGTCTTGGCTCTGTTTTCGGTAAACAGTATAAATTATTTCCAGAAGAGCTGTGGAGAAAAATGTGAGATATTATTGCAGAATCCAACACTCTCATAAAACTTACAAAAATTTTTGTCTGGCCCAGGAGACACTAACTACCCATGGGTCTTCAGGAGCCCAGGGGAAGACATTAGACAGTCTCTTTCACACACAGCATCCTCATCTCCAGCTCTGGTTGCACCTGGATGAAAGAAAGACTGCCAGCATTTCCTTAGCAGGCTTCTGGCTGTCAAAACAAAGTAGAGCCTCCTGGGGATGCTCACACTTGCCTGCTGAGGAGAAAACACTGTGTTAAGTGTTTTACATACATTATCCCATTATATCCTTACAAAGCCTTTTGAGTAGGGTCTCCATTAAACAAATGGTGAAAGTGAATCTCAGAAAGGACTGCATTGTTAATAACATATATCTTTTAAATGGGAAGACCTGCATTCAAGCCTTAGTTGCTTGGTATCAAGGGGATCCCCAAGAGCTCAGAGGTAAAGAATCCACCTGCAATGTGCAGGAGACACAGGAGATGTGAGTTCAATCCCTGGGTCAGGAAGATACCCTGGAGGAGGAAATGGAAACTCACTCCAGTATTCTTGCCTAGAAAATTCCATGGACAGAGGAGTCTGGAGGGCTACAGTTGAAAGGGTGGCAAGGAGTCGGACACAATTGCGTGAACACAAACAGTAACAAAGCAGGTAGTATAATGCTTCCCAGAACTGATTTGTTGGTAGCATTAGCCCTAAAACCTCCTTCCAGTCCATTCCTTTGATGCCCGAGGTTAACTGGTAGATAGTTTAGATATCTATCTAAACTTTTTTCCAAAAAAGTTTTCTAGCTCACTGTGTGATAATAATGCTGTTGTTACAGGATAATGCTGACATTTAATTAAAATATTATTAATGCTAGAGTTCAAGCTCCTTGGAGAAGAGATATTTGTTTGGTTCAGTGTGGTTCTTTGAGTTCTTGGAAGAGTGATTGACAAAACTCAAGAAATAGCTGTTGAATGAATGCATTTTCTGGGTTGAGATGACTTCCCATGCCAACATTGGGCTGCCCACCATTATTTTTGTTTTGTTACAAAAAAGAAAGGCTGCACTTTGGAGGAATAAATGAACCTTTTAGAATTCACTGAGGGAAAAAAAAATAATAGAAGTTCCTACAAGCCACAACTAAATAGATACAGAGTCTCCAGCTGCTCTTTCAGAGTGGTTCACCACTGGTTATAAACTATAGGCATTTCTGCTTCCAATCCACTAAAAGCATTCATTTTTCTTCAGAATAAGTTTTAGTCCATTAATCAAACCCCTACCAGCAATAGTTTGTGCTTACATGGTAGGAGGAAAAGGATGCCTTGGTCTAAAAACCAGGATGCTAAGTCTGCCCAAAGAAACAACTTCTTTTCAGAGAAGTTGTTTGTTCATTTCTAGTTAATATTCCTCTTGTAAAGATGAAATTCAAAGAGACATCTGACTTCCACAGGATTTCAGTGGCTGCTTTACTTGTCTACGTGTTTAAAACCAAGAGAGAGGATAACATTTTTTAAAAAATGGTAGAAAGCCATAAAATAAGCAGAAACAGAATTATGCAAGTAAAATGGGGATGACAAGATACAGAAGATAGAAAGAAGGTAAGCTGACAAAAAGGGAATTCCATTATATGTCAAAGGAAATGAGTCTGTAGGTTGACTATTATGACATGATTAAAAATATTACTTGCATTGAAAAAAATCCACAAAACAACATCGTGGAGCCATGAGTCAGGTCATACTTTCAAAAAATATCTGAACTGCACAGCCATCTATTCAATACCATCACCTGGTCACAGTCGACCCCCTTGAAGTCCTGGTGTCCAAAGGATGTAAACAAAAGCAAATATCAATCCTCTTAAATATTTGCACTCTTTTCCTGATTTGTAATTTTCACAGTGATCCCTTTGCTCATGTGAAAAAGGAAGAATACTTGAAATGCATAACTGCAGCAGAGGAAAGATTGCAGATTTTCCTTCTAATGCTAGCATGCAGGCTTCGCAATAAAATAGGTAGTTTGATCATTTATATAATCATTATTTTTAAGGGAGCAATTCAATTCCCAAATTAAAGAGCTGATGTATATAAACAGATATGATGATCCCTTAACACTCTCGTTGAGAAGTTACTTTTTAATTGCTTTGCTTATAATTTCAACTTCAAAGCCAGTAATAGCTTTCAAATTAATAGCTCATAGCCCATTTGATACACTGATATTTAATTAATGAGTTCATAATTCCAGTGGCACATTGCCTTTCTGACAGCTCCTCCAGGTTGTTAGTTTCCATATTGCTGACTGTTTGCTAACGATTCTTAGGGAGGTCATTCTGCCAATGTAATCTTTTCAGGCTGGATAGTGAAAAAGAATGGTCTCAGTCAGAGAGAAAGTTGTCTCTTTGCTGCTTGGTGAAGTAGCTAGCTTTGCTAGACCTCCAGGGCTAGCTGAAATTCTACATAGCTTTTCTTAGAACATTAAGACTTGTCCAGACTGATGTTAAATAATTGTACTTCTGTGGGGTTTGGAGATGGGGAGGGAAATGAACGAGTCCACATCTCTGCCTTTTTCTTTTTTTCCAGAAGCCTTTCCAGACCTTCCTATAGCCCATTAATGCTTTTCCTTCTCATGGCTCTCCTAGTCATTTTGCAAGAGTTGACAAACTATTGGCTTTAAACAAAGAATGTGTTTTCGATTTTTTAAGAATTGTAACAAACACACCAATGAAATGATGGAAATCACATGAGCCCTTTACAGTAAAAAAAACTTGCTGACCCCTACAGGATAATTAACACTTGCCATCGGCTTTTGTAATTGAAATCCTTCCCTTGGGCACGGCCTGGCCAGTTTCCCTCTTCAGTTCACAGTGTTTTCTCTAGGTGTTGATGACAGTGATGAGGCTTTGCTAAGACTGGCCAGCCCTGCTCCCAGGCTCTTACTGTTCAGGAGGCAGTCAGCCATTCCTGCAGCTACCTAGGATTCATTATCTCTTTCTAGGTGAATTAGCACCACGTTTAGTATTGTGGCCCCTTGCAGGGTTTCCCAATATAGTCAAAATCTCTGACATTGAATTTCCCTCTACAAAGTCTCACCCCCCTAGCCCCCAAAACAAATCCACAGTTACGACTCCTGGCATTTGGCCTATCCTTTGAAATCAGCTTTGCTGCATTTAACATGTTGATCTTCCAGAGAACTTGATTGAAGATCTGTGACTCTGGAAAGATCCCTGTCCACAATCAAGAACTACTCTCCTGTTATCCACCAGGAGTCGGTCACTTACCAGAAAAACCCAGGGCGAGAGAGAAGATAACAGAGCTAGTACTGAAAGAGGGACAAAGAATCACACCTTAGTGTGTATCTTCCAGTTCCCCTAGTGGAGAGTTAATGTATCCAGATATTTTTCACTAAGAGATCTTCACAGGAGAACAGAAAGAGGTATTGATAACAAAGGAACAGAGGACAGGAAGCAAATACAAATATGTCATTTCAGTATGTAACTGAGGGCTGCCCCTACCAGAATATTATAGATTGCCATAAAGTTAGAAGTAATTAATGATAATTGAAATAGCTGTGAGTTAGTAGTAGTATTTGGATTATTAAGATAAAGATAATTATAATAAAATTAAGCACTACATATAGTGATTGCATTAATGATTTTAATGATTGCTTTAATAGTGCACTGTAAATGGACTAATAATATTAATGATAAAATAATAATAGCTACCACTTATTAAGTGCTTACCCTACATCAGGACCTGGGCTATGTAAGACATTCTCTTAACTGGTTAAAAATGTTGTGATGGTGTGGATTCATGAGAAAAGAGACCCTCTGTGAGTTTTGAGGGAGTTGATGCCTAGACAATTTTCAGAAGAAAGAATTAGATGAAGAAAGGTTTCATTAGAATTCTAAATATGAGGACTTTCCATTATAAAGACAGCGCTTCTGAATCTCATCTTCCTAAGATCTGTAAGGAGAGAAATTTGAGACGGACTCTGAGCACTCTCCATGGAATCTTATGCAGGGAGCTCATTTCCACATGCACGGGTAGGAGGCGTGTGCGACACACACAACCTTAAAAGGAGTTTCCCATGCAAACTATAGCAAAAGTCATATCTGCTTTGTCCTCAGCCTGGTGTATTTAAGTCTGTCATCAGCTTCTGAAAATGCTGAGCACCTGTGCAAAGGCAGTTCAGGTATGTGCAATTATATATAAAATTGGTGGTAAATAAGCCTGCTGAAAAATGAGAATCTATGTATTGATTGTCCTTGAACCTGTCTCTAAAGATATTGCATCAAAAAAGAGATCAACAACCAATAATAAAAGGTACTCTTTATTGAGTGTTTAGAATGTATAAGATATTGACAAGCATTTGGTGTATGCTATAGCATTTGAATATAGCATATTACCCAATATGATCCCCAGTTAACTTGTAAGGTTACTGAGGCTTAAAGAACATTTTTGCTTCCTTCAGTGCCATGCAGACAACATACAATATAACTGAGATTTCGGTAAGCAAGTATTTATAGGATCTCTTAGCTATTAAGCTATTAATTTTTAATTTGGTAGTTTGATACTATGTCCCTTCTGTGTGTGTGTGCGTGTGTGTGTGTGTGTATGTGTGTGTGTGCATGTGCACACACGCATCTTTGCATTATGAGCCATAGAAAACAGGGGCAGCTACTCTCACAGCTGCAAGTGGTGTTATGCATTTAATTAGCACATGCTTTGATGACGTTGATAGCATGCAGCGTTTTCCTCTTTTCGGCCCTGATCTTACCTATCAACATGGATCAAGATCCTTCCTCTTTGTACTTTTGGGAAACTAACCCTGAGGTATGTCGGGAAAGGAAAATCATTCATCTAATTTCAGTTTCTCTCTCTCTGCTTTTGTTTTCTCTTTTTGTCTGTGAGCACAGCCAGCTGTCTAGAAGTTTGAAGATTCCAAAGCTCTCCTGTCTATTGAGTTAAAATCTTTCCCCTCCATTTAGTCTGTGAACCAGAGTCTTTTTCTAATCGAAAGCCTTACAAAAAGCTAATAGAAAAAGTGTTTGTGCAACTGTGCAACTACTATCTATTTTTTATTCCACTCAGACTTTGTTCAACACACCATGGTTAAGAATAGCGTAAAACGATTAAAGTCATCGTATACCTTAATAAAAGCCTAGCCATTAAAACAAAGAGAGGTTATTTTTAAGCCCTCTGAAGGTAATTTTTAAAATGCCTTTTCCTTCTCAGGCTACCCTGGTAGCTCAGATGGTAAAGAGTCTGACTGCACTGAAGGAAACCCAAGTTTGATCCCTGGATTGGGAAGATCTCCTGAAGAATGGAGTGGCTAACCACTCCATTACTCTTAGCTAGAGAATTCCACGGTCAGATGGAGCCTGGAGGGTTTAATAGTCCATGGGATCACAGAGAGTCGGACATGACGGAGTGACTAACACTGTCACTTCCTTCTGAAAGGCACATCTTGTGAGCATCCAAGGGTTTTCCTCCTCACAGGATCAGGTCAAGATGGCCCACTGTATGGACACCTTTGTTTGAACAGCCTCACTGAAAACCAAGTGAGGTTCTAAGCAAAGATCACTGAAAATTTCCATTTCTCTTAATGATCTTTTGGAATGTATAATACCTTCCTTTCATTTTCTTTTCTTTCTCTCTCTCTCTCTCTGTCTTTTTTTTTTTTTTTTTTGGTTTATGGGATGGTAGCTTGCAGTTGGCAAAGTGAATCAGAGGAACACCCAAAGTTAAATGTGTGAATAAAATACAAGAAAAACATAGTAATGACTAATAAGATGTAAATGCCAAGAAATTTTCTTGTCTTTTAAATTAGACATCTGTGCCCTATTTTTACATGTTCATCATCATAAGCGCTTTAGCATGTTTTCCCCAATCTGTCAGCACAGACATATTCTGAAGGCCTTGAAGTTTTAACACCTTCATTGCTACAGAAATGCCCTGGCAGCCACTCTTGTGGAACATCTGCTGAAAGCAAGAGATGTGTGAGGCAGAATCTATCCTCCAGTGCTTTGTTAGAGGGGTTGGCACAGTTCCACATCTCTAATGAAAGAGAGAACTGTGTTTCTGGGTCATGTCCACAAGAAGAGAGGCTTGGGGACCACCACACCTCCCTGACAGGCATCCTTGTCATAAGGATTCACCCGTTCAGAACTTGGCCACGTGTCTACACGGGGGAAGGAGAGCAGATGAAGAGCTGTATCAGCACTGAGCTGCTTCGAGCCCACACATGTTTGCACAGCTTGTGAAGCAGCAAGAGTGTGGACTGGTGGAATCTGCAGAGAAACAATTGGTCTGTGCTCACATCTGGCCGGGGAGGTGCTGACACTCCACTTGATAGGCAAAGATGATGACAGGAGTTTTAGAAGCATACTCTGCCCTCTAGGATGAGTCTTTGTTATTGTTTTTCAGTTGCTAAGTCATGTCCTAATCTTCGTGACCCCAAGGACTGTGGCATGCCAGGCTCCTCTGTCCTCCACTATCTTCCAGAGTTCGCTCAAACTCATGTCCATTGGGTCAGTGATGCTATCTAAACATCTCATCCTCTGCTGCCCTCTTCTCTTGCCCTCAATCTTTCCCAGGATCAGGGTCTTTCCCTGTGTGTCAGCTCTTCACATCAGGTGGCCAAAGTATCAGAGCTTCAGCTTCAGCAACAGTCCTTCCAATGAATATTCCAGGTTGATTTCCTTTAGAATTGATTGATTTGATCTCCTTGCAGCCCAAAGGACTCTCAAGAGTCTTCTCCAACACCACAATTCGAAATCATCAATTCTTTGGTCTCAGCCTTCTTATGGACCAACTCTCAGATCCATACATGATGACTGGAAAAACCATAGATAGTGTTGGCTATATGTACCTTTGTTGGCCAAGTGATACTCGAGAGCAAAGGGTTTTTGGAGGGTTCCCACATTCCCAAACTACTAGTTCACCTCTCTAATGTTTCAGAACTTACTCCTCTCCACCACACTCAGAATTAAGTTTGTCTTTGAGTAGTGAGAAAGTGTTAGTCACTCAATCATGTCCAACTCTTTGCCACCCCATACACTGCAGTCCACCAGGCTCATCTGTCCATGGGATTTCCAAGCAAGAACACTAGAGTGGGTTGCCATTTCCTTCTCCAGGGGATCTTCCAAACCCAGGGATGGAACTTGGGTCTCCTGTTTGACAGGCAGATTATTTACCACGGAAACACTGGTAAAGGATCCAACTGCAAAGTGGGAGACCTGGGTTTGATCCCTGGGTTGGGAAGATCCCCTGGAGAAGGGAATGGCTACCCACTCCTGTATTCTGGCCTGGAAAATTCCGTAGACTGTGTAGTCTGTGGGGTTGCAGAGAGTTGGACGTGACTAAGCAGCTTTCAATACACACCTGGGAAGCCCATGGCTTTTGTTACTGGAACATTATTGACATATCAGTATCACTTACAAAACAAATCTCTGGCCACAAGCATTAGTTTCTGCAAAAATCCCCTGTTCAAGAATGACTCATTGAATGTATCTGTTTCTGTGTTGAACATTTTACATCATAGCCACTGACATTAATTCAACCATCAATCGAGTGACTTTCTTTTCATTTTATAGATGAAGAAACTAAGGCAGAAATAAAATTCAGTGACTGTCACAAAGTTGCCTAAGAGAAATATATATATCATGTTGGAATAGGAAAATAATAAATTCTATTATAAACAAAATGTGGAGTCAGGCAGCCCTGAGATATGAATCCCAGTTTTAGGAACTGGGACCTAAAGCTCTGGGACTAGGCTCTGTGACCTTGACTGAGTTACTTCAGCTCTCTGTGCTTGTTTCTGCATCAGTTCTATAGGGATGAAAATAGCCTCTTTTCAGAGTTGTTATGAGACTAAAAGGTTACATGACTTTTCCAGGTTTATGCAACTGGCTAGGAATCAGTGCACAAACCACATAGTACAATTCTTAACACATGGCAAATGTTAAATAAATGTTTGTTTGTATTAGAAGTGGCAAAGCCTGGATTTAAACTCAGGTCTCCCAGGCCTTTGTGTTTTATATCCTGTCACCTGTTATACTATCATCTCCACAAAAGAAGATTACATAGGAACAAAGAACATTTTGTCATTTATGCTTTTCTTTTCTAGGCACAATTGAAGCCAATGACAATGTCAAGATATATCCGGGGACAATTATTCATATTGATCATCACCCTCTGTTCAAGAGATAAAAGCAATTTCTAGAAATGAATCTCAGCATAGCTTAGGAAAATAAAGAAGTCATTTCCATACTCACAAGGTTTAGTCTGGTAATTGGACCCTCTCAGAGAACTTGGTTCCCTCACCTTCTCATGAAACTTTCCCTCACCTCTCCAGCCCATTTGTTTGAACTTTTTTTACTGCAGTGAATATCTTAGATATGAATATTTCAATATTTTGAAATATTCTTTCAAAAGTATTTATTGGACTTCTGTTGTATGTCAGGCACCATTTGGAGCACTGAAGACAGAGCAGAGGGAAAAAAAAATTAAAAAAGCCTTCTGCTTTCATGGAGCATACATTCTGTGTGTATGTGATGGAAGCAAACAAAATAAATACATAATGAGTTAATAGATTGTATTTTTGTATTTTGTTTTGTATTATTTTGTAACAAATTATCATACCCTGGATAGCTTTATAAAATGAAAATTGATTCTATCACAGTTCTGGAAGCTAGAAATTCTGTATTACTGGACCAAAATTAAGCTGTTAGCAGGACATTCAGGGAGGCTATGCTCTTAGTCTCTTCCAGCTGATGATTACTGCTAGCATTCCTTGGCTTGTGGCCACATCAGTTTCTGCCTCTGTGTGTGTGTGTGTGTGTGTGTGTGTGTAATCTTCCTCTGCCTCAGTCTTACATGAGTGTTTGCAATCAGGGCCTACCCCAACAATCCAGGATAACTTCACTTCAAGATATTTCATTTAATTATATATGCAACAACCCTACAAATAAAGTAACATTTACAATCCTGGTGTTTAGGACCTAAGATCTCTGAGGTGTATCATTCAGCTTACTATAGATAATATGCCTGATGACAATGCATATTCTGCAGATAATATTAACCAAGAGACAAGAGATAAAGAAGAATAATTAGGAGCTAGGAAATGGGGTTCAGTTCAATTCAGTGATTCAGTGATGTCCGACTCTTTGAGACTCCATGGACTGCAGCATGCCAAGCCTCCCTGTCCATCACCAACTCCTGGAGCTTGCTCAAACTCATATCCATCTAGTTGGTGGTGTCATTCAACCATTTCATCCTCTGTCATCCCCTTCTCTTCCTGCCTTCAATCTTTCCTAGCATCAGGGTCTTTTCCAATGAGTCAATTCTTTTCACAGAGGGTAGAATGAAACAAATAAGCAAAGCCTATCTTATGTAAAGATAGTTTCTTTTAATAGGTGCTAAATCAATGGTGTCAATTATCTTAACAACTAGTCAACTGAATGAAGATTTATCAGTTGCCAATAGAAAAGTGATTGGGCTGTATGGTCCTGTGAATGATACTAAAAGCATATTAGATGTTCAGTGCTTGTCCACACAGTATAATTTCACTTCAGCCTGTTTCATCCACTGATTACAATGAAAAACTCTGAATAAAATAGAAAAAGGGAGCTCTCTAAAGACTCAAATTTTATGTATACTAGGCTGCCTGAAATTGTCTCACATCGCACTGATGCCCTGTTCATTTTTTATCAGCTGTTTTCCTCCCTGTGGGTTTTACTTTGGATTGTTTTTATTTCTATGTCTTCAAGTTAATAAATTATGTTATTCTATAGTAGCTAATCTGCTGTTAATCTCATCCAATGTAATTTCCACTTCAGACATTGTACTTCTCAATTGTACTTGATTTCAATCTTTTTTATATCTTTCATGTCTTTGTTTAACACATGTTCAAAATTTCCGTTACCACCATAAACATAAGAAATACAGTCATAATCATTATTTTATGCCCTTATTTGCTAATTCTTTGTGTCATTTCTGAGTCTCTCTTTACACTTTGGTTGGATTTCCCTGTTTATTTGCATGACTGTTAATTTTTGACCCAATGTCAAATATTAGGAATTTTGTTGTACCAAATATTTTTGTATTCATAGAAGTATTCTTGAACTCTGTTCCGGGATGTATTTTAGTTACTTGGCCATTGCTTAAGCCTTTTGAGACTCGTTTAAATTTTGTGATGGCATAATCAATGCAGCCATTAGTATGAGGCTATGAAGCTGAGATTGGGCCTCTAATAAATTATACCACTTCATGTTATACCCTTTCCTTGATGCCTGGGAAGTTTCATGGTTTTTCCATCCAGTTGGTGAGAAGACAACCTGTTCTTTGTTCTATTGTGAGCTCTGCACATCTTTAGTTATTCTGGGTTTGTGTCTTTTTCCCCCCAGCTTCAAGACATTTTTTCTCAGGCATGTGTTGATCAATACTTTGTTCAGTACCAAGGATGACCGTCTGCACTGTCCTCTCTCTCTGTCTCTTTCTTTCTGTATTTGTGAGGGTGTGTGTGTTTGCACAGAGGTCCACTACTCCATCTTGCAGACTCAACTCTCTACCCTCCTGGCCTTCTTGAAGATTCATTTTAGTCTTCTCAACTCTGGGAGACTGCCACCCTCTGACTTTCTCATCCTGCAGCCTGCAAACTATCTCTTATAGTAAGTGACAACAATCATAGAGTTCAGCTTGTTTATTCCCCTATCTTAACAATTGATTCAGTTCAGTTCAGTTTGGTTGCTCAGTCATGTCTGACTCTTTGCGACCCCATAAACGATAGCATGCCAGGCCTCCCTGTCCATCACCAACTCCTGGAGCCTACCCAAACTCATGTCCATTGAGTCGGTGATGCCATCCAGCCATCTCATCCTCTGCCATCCCCTTCTCCTGCTCTTAATCTTTCCCAGCCACGGGGTCTTTTCAAATGAGTCAGCTCTCTGCATCAGGTGGCCAAAGTATTAGAGTTTCAGCTTCAACAATTGATTCAACTCCACTAAAAAAGGAAAATCTCAATCCATCTCTCTCACAATATAAAAATAACTAAATATGGATTATATATCTGAATGTTACATTTAGAGCTACAAAACATCTTCATGAAAACATAGGGTATCTTTGTGACTTTAAATTAGTTAGTATTATTAGATATGACACCAAAGGTATTATTTACCAAAGAAGAAATTGAAAAATTGGATTTCATCAAAATAAAACATTTTTCTCTATGTAAGACAGTGTTAAGAGGGTAAAAATGCAGCATAGATTTTAAGAAAATATCTGCCAATCACATATCTGACAAAGGACTTGTATCCAGGAAACAAAAAGCACTCTCAAAGCTCAACAGTAGGAAAACAAAAAACCCAATAAAATTTTTTGAACAGATGCTCAACTAAGAAGATAATTGGATGACAAATCAACACAAGAAATAAAGTTTGAAATTATTCACTTTTAGGAAAATGCAAATTAAATCCACAATGAGATACTTCTACATACTTATTAATATGGACAAAATTAAAACAAACAAAAACAACTGACATTATCAAGTACTATTGAGGATACAGTGCAAGAATAGCTCTCATTCATTACTATGGAAATGTAAGCTGGTAAAACCACTTTGGAATATGGTTGATGTAAACTCAGCTTGAGACCTACCAATACCACTCCTACATATTTATTCAAGAGGAATGGAAAGTTATGTTTAGATAAAACCTGTATATCAATGTTTATTTACAGCTTCATTTCATATGTTCCTGTCCAAACGTCCTTCAACTGGTGAATAGATAAACATACTGTGGTATATCCATGCAATTCAATACTACAAAGCTATAAAGAGAAGTGAACAGTTTATATATGGAACAAGATAGATGAATCTCCCAGATTAAGAGAAACGGCTGCTGTTCAGTCACTCAGTCATGTCCAATTCTTTGTACCCTATGGACTGCAGCACACCAGGCTTCCCTGTCCTTCACCATGTCCCAGAGCTTGCTCAAATTCATGTGCATTGAGTCGGTGATGCCAGCCAACCATCTCATCCTCTGTCTTCCCCTTTTCTCCCTGCCTTCTATCTTTCCCAGCATCAGGGTCTTTTCCAGTGAGTCAGCTCTTTGTATCAGGTGGTCAAAGTATTGGAGCTTCAGCTTCAGTGTCAGTCCTTTCAGTGGATATTCAGGGTTGATTTCCTTTAGGATTGACTGGTTTGATCTCCTTGGAGGCCAAGAGACTCTCAAGAGTCTTCTCCAGCACTGCAGTTTGAAAGCATCAGTTCTTCAGTGCTCAGCCTTCTTTATGGTCCCACTCTCACATCCATACATGACTACTGGAAAAACCATAGCTTTGATTAAATGGACCTTTGGCCTGTCTAAGAGAAATTAGCCAAGACCAAAAAGGCTACATTCAGTTTATGATCATGTTTTTATGATATTGTCAAAAAACCAAGATAGAGGGACAAAAAGATCAGTCTGCCAGGGTTGGGAATAGGGATTGATTGACTGTAAAAGAAGTGCCCAGTGGATTTTTGGGGGTGATGGAACTCTTCTGTATCTTGTATGGATGTCTCATTATTCTATCCATTTTCTAAAGCTCATAGATGTATACACAAAAGGTAGTAGAATCTATTGAATGTTAATTTTAAAATACATATATTTTAAAAGCCTATTTATTTTTATTTCAAACCAAGAAATATACTTCCAAAGTACTTAATGTCCAAAATGATGTAATGGTTAATAACAGTTAATTGATGAATTTTAAATTCTTATCACAAATATCCAAATTATGGATTTGCTCTGCATGGTTGGACTCCTTGCAAGATTCTTTCCTATGTTTGGCCTTGAATTTTTCCTTACTTCTTTTAGAATGATGAGATTGAGTGTTTCCAATAATACCAAAAAAGAGAGAGGCTTCTATTGCCGTGAGAGTCACCACGGGTACCCTAAACAGATCTCTTTAGAAAAAGAGAAAGGCAAAAAAACCTCCTAAGAAACTTTTCCAAGAAAACTGTTTCTCACTACTCTCTGACTGACAGCCTCTTGCTTCTTTTTCTGAGGAAAGCTCAGAATACATCATCTCTTATCTTTTATCCCCTCTCATATTCTCATGCACCCTGAACTAATACCTACCTTTCAGACCTTTAGCTCTCTATTTAGCTCTCTGTGAACAAAACTCCAAAGTCAACCCCATGAGAACAAACTGTTATGTCTTAGCTTTGTTTTCTTACTGTCTGGAGTATTCTAGAATATACACACCATTTCCCCCTCTTTTCTTGAAGCATTTTATTTTCCAAGTTTTGGTAATACCACATCCTCCTGGTTTACTTCTTCCTACCACCTGCCAGCAATTTATAATTTCATGTGCTGATTCTGCTATGCCAGGCTTCTAAATGTTGCACTAGTCATACTTGTGCTATAACAGTCTCCTTTCTCATCAAACTATTCTGATTCTTAGAGTAACCATGTCTCATTCCACAAGTGCAACTAAAACCATAAGCTAGCAGCACCTGTATAAGTTGTACCTCCCCAAATCCATTTCCTCCCTCCTTTACAGTAATAGGATTTTAGTGGAGTTTAATTTCCCAGCCTCCCTTACACTTAGGTGGAGGTATATAAGTAAAGTTTTCATTAGTGAAATATGAGCCACTGAAATCAGTATAATACAACATTTATGTCCCCCTTTAAAGGTAATTGCTTCCTTTCCATTTTCCTCCATTCTTCCCTCTCTGCTGGTTTGGGAATGGCTACAACCAGTAGGGCTACTTATCCAGACCCAGAAAGGGGAGCCACATCTAAAGCCCTCAGAAACACAGATTCCTTCTAAGATAAATTTAATTTTTTTGAGTCTTCCTCATAGGTGTACTTTTATTTTCAATTCTGAATCTAGAAATTTCCAGAGAACTGACTTTGATCTTTGCAGATATTTGAAAAGAGAAAAATGTGTCTGGGGAATTATGCACAACCTCTACCTAAGATGTTAATATCCAGTACTGACATCTGAGGACCATATTGAAATAGACACTGAAGCAAAATACCCACTCCTAAAGGAATGTTCTCCTGCAGGGTAATACTGAAGATATGATTAAGATAGACTTGTCCTAAAATCATACCCTTTTTTGTCTTCTTCAGTTTTTTCCTTCCTGCCTCACCTACTCACTTGTAACTTTCTCTCATAAGTATTTCCTTCATAAAACACCTGCATAAAATTCAGTCTGAGGATCTAGTTCTGTAGAACCTGACCTATAGCACTGTCTCCTAGTCCATTTCCTACTCAATCATATAACAAAAGGTCAAATAATTTTTTTTATATATAAGTGCACACACACATCAATGTAGAGGCCTTACAAATAGCTAAGAAGTGAAGAGAAGCTAAAGGCAAAAGAGAAAAACAAAGATATACCCATCTGAATACAGAGTTCCAAAGAATAGTGAGGAGAGAAAAGAAAGCCTTCCTCAAATGATCAATGCAAAGAAATAGAGGAAAACAATAGAATGGGAAAGACTAGAGATCTCTTCAAGGAATTAGAGATACCAAGGGAATATTTCATGAAAAATGGACCCAGTAAAGGACAGAAATGGTATGGATCTAATAGGAGCAGAAGATATTAAGAAGAGGTAGTAAGAATACACAGAAGAACTATACAAAAAGATCTTCATGACCCAGATAATTACAATAGTGTGATCACTCACCTAGAGCCGGACATCCTGAAATGGGAAGTCAAGTGGGCCTTAGGAAGCATCACTACGAACAAAGCTAGTGGAGGTGATGGAATTCCAGTCAATGGCACCCCACTCCAGTACTCTTGCTTGGAAAATCCCATGGACGGAGGAGCCTGGTAGGCTGCAGTCCATGGGGTCGCTAAGAGTCAGACACGACTGAGCAACTTCACTTTCACTTTCACTTCTTTCAAATCCTAAAAGATGATGCTGTGAAAGTCCTGCACTCATTATGCCAGCAAATTTGGGAAACTCAGCAGTGGTCACAGGACTGAAAAAGGTCAGTTTTCATTCCAATCCCTAAGAAAGGCAATGCCAAAGAGTGCTCAAACTACTGCACAACTGCACTCATCTTACACACTAGCAAAGTAATGCTCAAAATTCTCCAAGCCAGGCTTCAGCAGTATGTGAAAAGTGAACTTCCAGATGTTCAAGCTGGATTTAGAAAAGGCAGAGAAATCAGAGATCAAATTGCCAGCATCCAGTGGATCATAGAAAAAGCAAGAAGGTTCCAGGAAAACATCTACTTCTGCTTTCTTGACTATGCCAAAGCCTTTGACCATGTGGATCACAACAAACTGTGGAAAATTCTGAAAGAGATGGTAATACCAGACCACCTGACCTGCCTCCTGAGAAGTCTGTATTGCAGATCATGAAGCAACACTTTAGAACCCGACATGGAACAATGGACTAGTTCCAAATCGAAAAAGGAGTATGTCAAGGCTGTATGTTGTCACCCTGTTTATTTAACTTATGTGCAGAGTACATATTGTGAAATGCTGGGCTGGATGAAGCATAAGCTGGAATCAAGATTGCCAGGAGAAATATCAATAACCTCAGATATGCAGATGACACCATCTTTATGGCAGAAAGTGAAGAAGAATTAAAGAGCCTCTTGATGAAAATGAAAGAGGAGAGTGAAAAAGCTGGTTTAAAACTCAACATTCAAAAAACCATGTGAGACAGCAGAAGTGACACAGATATAAAGAACAGACTTTTGGACGCTGTGTGAGAGGGCGAGAGTGGGATGATTTGCGAGAATAGCGTTGAAACATGTATATTATCATGTGTGAAATAGATCACCAGTCCAAGTTGGATGCATGAAACAGGGCACTCAAAGCCGATGCACTGGAACAACCCAGAGGGATGGGATGGGCAAGGAGGTGGGAGGGGGTTTCAGGATGGGGGACACATGTACACCCATGACTGATTCATGTCAATGTATGGCAAAAACTACCACAATATTTTAAAGTAGTTAGCCTCCAATTAAAATTAATAAATAAATAAATAAAACAAAGATCATGGCATCCAGTCCAATTACTTCATGGAAAATAGATGGCAAAACAGTGGAAACAAGAAAGACGTTATTTTCTGGGCTACAGAATCACTACAGATGGTGACTGCAGCCATGAAATTAAGAGATGCTTGCTGCTTGGAAGGAAAGCTATGAATAACCTAAACAGCATATTAAAAAGCAGAGACATTACTTTGCCAACAAAGGTTTGTCTAGTCAAAGCTATAGTTTTTCCAGTAGTCATGTACGAAGGTGAGAGTTGGACTATAAAGAAAGCTGAGTGCCTCAAAACTAATGCTTTTGAACTGTGGTGTTGGAGAAGACTCTTGAGATACCTTGGACAGCAAGGAGATCCAACCAGTCCATCCTAAAGGAAATCAGTCCTGAATATTCATCGAAGGACTGATGCTTAAACTGAAACTCCAATCTTTTAGCCACCGGATTCAAAGAGCAGACTCAGAAAATACCCTGATGCTTTTAAAGATTGAAGGCAGGAGAAGGAGATGACAGAGGATAAGATGGTTGGATGACATCACTGACTCAATGGACATGAGTTTGAGCATGCTCTGGGTGTTGGTGAAGGACAGGGAAGCCTGGTGTGCTGCAGCCCATGGGGTTGCAAATAGTTGGACACAACTGAGCAACTGAACTGAACTGATTGAGTTCAGCACTTTAACAGCATCTTATTTTAGGATTTTATGTAGCTCACCTGGAATTACATCACCTTTGCTAGCTTTGTTTATAGTAATGCTTCCTAAGGCCCAGTTGACTTCACATTCCAGGATATCTGGCTCTAGGTAAGTGACCACACCATCATGGTTATCCCATCATTAAGATCTTTTTTGTATAATTCTGTATTCTTGCCATCTCTTCTTAATGTCTTCTACTTCTGTGATGTCTTTATCATCTCTGTCCTTTATTGAGCCCATCCTTGCATGAAATTTTCCCTTGATAGTACCAATTTTCTTGAAGAGATCTCTAGTCTTTCCCATTGTATTGTTCTCCTCTATTTCTTTATGTCATTTATTTAAGAAGGCCTTCATATCTCTCCTTGTTAGACCTCTGCTTTCAGTAAGTGTATAGCTTTTCCTTTCTCCCTTGCCTTTCACTTCTCTTCTCTAACTCAGTTATTTGTAAAACCTCCTCAGACAACTGCTGTGCCCTCTTGCATTTCTTTTTCTTTGGGATAGCTTTGGTCACTGCTTCCTGTACAGTGTTATGAACCTCCATCCATAGTTCTTGAAGCACTCTTTCTACCAGATCTAATTCTTTGAATCTATTCATCACCTCCACTGTATAATCATAAGAATTTTGATTTAGGTTATACCTGAATGGCCTAGTGATTTTCCCTACTTTCTTCAAAGTAAGCCTGAATTTTGCAATAAAGAACTCATGATCTGAGCCACAGTCAGCTCCAGGTCTTGTTTTTGTTGATTTTATAAAGCTTCTCCATCTTTAACTGCAAAGAATATAATCAGTCTGATTTCAGTACTGACCATCTGATGTCTTTGTGTAGAGTCATCTCTTGGGTTGTTGGAAACGAAGTATAAGGTGAAATAAAACTAGAATTGACAAAATATTCTGATAAATTAGAAGCATTGCTCACTAGGAAAGCATATTGTTTTTCTAATACATCAGTAAAAAATTACCACAGTGTCTTAAAAGAACACAAGCTTGTTATCTTATAGTTCTAGAAGTCAAAAATCTGAAATGGGGCTCAATGAGCCTAAAATTAGGCTATCTGTCAATAGGACCATATTCCTTATGAATGTGGCTGTAGATAACAGTCTGTTTACTTGCCTTTTCCAGTTGCCAAGTCCTTCCTTTGTTCTTTGGTTTGTGGCTCGCTTCCATTTTTAAGCCAGCAATTGCATAACTCTGACCTTTGCTTCTGTTGTCGTATCTCTGACTCTCCTGCCTCTCTCTTTCACTTAAGAACTATTTTGATTATTGGTCCCACTCAGATGATCCAGAATAATCTCCCCACCTCAAAATCTTTAGTTGATCTCAGCTGCATAATCCCTTTTGCTTTGTGAAGATAGTATGTTCATAGGCTCTGAGGTTAGGATATGGTCTTCTTTGTAACGTCATTATTCAGCCAATCACAGAGAGCTTTATTTGGATGAGCTCTCTCTCTTCTCACTCTTAAAACATATACACATTTAACATAGCTTAGAGTCAAATAAGTTTAGAACTTTTTTGTTAAGCAAAATTGGACAAGTGTTTAGATTTTGTTGTAGAGTTAGCAAAATCCTTAGTATACTACTATTAATACTAAAGGTTTGGTGCCCTCCTCCCCTGGTGGCTCAGAAGGTAAAGAATCTGCCTGCAGTGTGAGAGATCTGGGTTTGATCCCTGGTGGGGAAGATCTCCTGGAGAAGGAAATGGCTACCCACTCCAGATTCTTGTTAGGGAAACTCCATGGACAGAGGAGTCTGGCAGGCTACAGTCCATGGGATCTTAAAGAGTTGGACACTACTGAGCAACTAACACTTTATTCTTCAAAAAAGTACCGTACTGACCTTGAAAAAAAGTATTGAATACATAATTTCCTGGAAATATATTTCTATGTATTAATTTTATAGAATTATTTTTTATGAAAAATCTGTTGTAAACTCCCACCCTCCCAAGGAATAACTCTCTCAATGATTTTTTTTTTTCTAATTCTTTCATCAAATGTTATGGAAGTGACCACTTGGATTGATTATGCAGTAACATGCTACATGTATCTAGGACACAATACACTTTCTT
Organism: Budorcas taxicolor; assembly: GCF_023091745.1. Classification (NCBI taxonomy): domain Eukaryota; kingdom Metazoa; phylum Chordata; class Mammalia; order Artiodactyla; family Bovidae; genus Budorcas; species Budorcas taxicolor. The sequence goes on from NC_068920.1 coordinate 136,158,459, forward strand.
GAGATGTATCCATGGTGTTATAAACACTTTTTTGCTCTGGCAAGTACTCCAAGGAACCAGTCTGCCACATTACTTTTTAAAAAGTCTCATTTATTAAAAAATGGGCATGAAGAGTTGTAGAATTATGCATTGATTTCAAGATCCTGACATATACTTGCTGCGAGGGTGGCAAAAACATATTTGTTAATATGTCCATATGTCATTTAACATTCACTGAGCATTTATCATATTGCATGCTTTGTATTAAGCATGGATTCTGCAAAGATTTGAAAAACTTGTGCCTTGTTCCTCAGCAGCATAATTTTAACATAATGGAGAGTGAAGTCAAGGAAAAGATTTAAGGCTTGTTGGGAAATTGAGCAGGAGGAAACTCATTTAAAAAAAATAAAAAAGCTTCTGTGAGTTGATCTCATTCTTATAGGAATAGGCATGAGATGTTAGCCAAGTGAGTAGTTACAAAAGGAGAAGTTGGCCAAGTGACCAGTTAGCCAACAGAAGAGGAGTGGGAAGACCATTTCAGAGACAGAATAGTTTAAACAAAGTCAAGAAATTTCAAAGAGGTAAATTCTGAAAAGCTCTAAGAGATTTAAAGACTTGCAGTGGGAAGTGTGAAGTAAGCAGTGGCAGAAAATGAGACTGAAGAAATATTTAGGGCTGAATTAAAGAAAACAATGTTTTCATTGCTTAATCCTATATAGAAAACTAAAGAGCCTCTTGATAAAAGTGAAAGAGGAGAGTGAAAAAGTTGGCTTAAAGCTCAGCATATGGAAAACTAAGATCATGGCATCCAATCCCATCACTTCATGGGAAATAGATGGGGAAACAGTGGAAACAGTGTCAGACTTCATTTTTTGGGCTCCAAAATCACTGCAGATGGTGACTGCAGCCATGAAATTAAAAGACACTTACTCCTTGGGAGGAAAGTTATGACCAAACTAGACAGAATATTAAAAAGCAGAGACATTACTTTGCCAACAAAGGTCCGTCTAGTCAAGGCTATGGTTTTTCCAGTAGTCATGTATGGATGTGAGAGTTGGACTATAAAGAAAGCTGAGTGCCCAAGAATTGATGCTTTTGAACTGTGTTGTTGGAGAAGACTCTTGAGAGCCCCATGGACTGCAAGGAGATCCAACCAGTCCATTCTAAAGGAGATCAGCCCTGGATGTTCATTGGAAGGACTGATGAAGCTGAAACTCCAATACTTTGGCCACCTGATGCAAACAGCTGACTTGTTTGAAAAGACCCTGATGCTGGGAAAGATTGAGGGCAGGAGAAGAAGGGGATGACAGAGGATGAAATGGTTGGATGGCATTACCAACTCAATGGACATGGGTTTGGGTGGACTCCGGGAGTTGGTATTGGACAGGGAGGCCTGGCATGCTGCAGCTCATAGGGTCACAAAGAGTCAGACATGACTGAGCAACTGAACTGAACTGAACTCCTACAGAAAACACAGAATCACCAAAGGTTTTGGGGGCTTTACAAATGACATCTTATTCTTTCTTCCTATTTCAGACCTGGGGTATGTGATCCATAGACAATGATTCATTCAGTTCAGTTCAGTCACTCAGTCGTGTCCGACTCTGCAAACCCATGAACTGCAGCAGGCCAGGCCTCCCTGTCCATCACCAACTCCCAGAGTCCACCCAAACCCATGTCCATTGAGTTGGTGATGCCATCCAACCATCTTATCCTCTGTCATCCCCTTCTCCTCCTGCCCTCAATCTTTCCCATCATCGCGGTCTTTTCAAATGAGTAAAGTTAATTAACCCGAGATAGGTAACATTTATACCCATGGTCCCAGCAAAATTATCAGTAGTATCCGTTTTCACTCTTGAATGTCCTGCTTTGACTTGTCAATGATATGATCGTATTAAGACCATTGCACTATTTACTGAAGAAACATAGAAGCATTACATAATTAAGGATGTGTCTCATTATGTTCTTTTTTAGAATTACTCCCATCTGAGACTAAAATTCTATAAACTAAATTGGACTGCTCCTTAAAGAAAATGAATTGTATGAAAAAATTTAGTGAACCTAGATTTTTAATGGGAATGTGGACAAGGTGGACAAAATTTTGGCTGAAGAGGAAATAGTGAAGGGTGACTGCAGTTGTCTTAGGTAGTTTACCACAGTTATTTTAGGTATAACTCTGAGTTTAGGCTATATGGGAAATACTTCCAGTTCTACTGGTCACTAGATATTGGAAAATGTACTATACTTCTCTACATACAGTTTCTCCTTTTTTAAAATGGTTATAATAATGCTCATGATATTATTGTAAGAATTAAAGCAATATGCATACATAAAACATTTGTTACATACTTGGCATTGCAGTATATAAGATTATTATTATTATTGCCAAGTGGTTTGCTTATAACAAATTCTGGACTCTTTGTTGTATCATACCCATATGGTCCCGATTCCCTTGAGGAGTTATTTCTTTCCTGAAGTCTCAACTTTCCCTGCCAAAACTGATTTTAGAATCTTCATCAATATCAAACACTTGATGAACTTTATTATATCTTTCAGCGTCTTTCTCCCCACCAGTTTGTAGCCTTCCCAAAGGTAGGGCAAATCTTACTCAAAATTATATCTTTAGGGCATTAAACAACTGTACCTAGAACACAGCACATGCTAAACAGATGTTTTTAAATTAATGAATGAATAAATGAATTAATCCTATTGTTTTTTGTGATGGCAGGAGGTTCCTGGCAGGTTATCTGTATATGACCTGTGTGTTTCTCTAGCATTCTGTATATACAACCAGAGCAATATCTAATATCACTTTTAGTGAATTGACTCAGGTCATTGGTCTCAATAAGGGGTGATTTGCCATCCAGAGGATATTTGCCAATGTCTGGAGACATTTTTTTTGTCACGACTAGGGGAGTCTTACTGTCATCTCATGGGTATAAGCCAGAGAAGATGTTTAATATACCACAATGTGCAAGGCAACTTCCAACAACAAATAACTTTCTGTCCCTGAATGTTAGTATGCTGAGCTTGAGAAATCCTCATAAATCCATGGATATAGCACATAATTTGTGTGATCTTACCACATCTCTGTAACACACCTTTGATTTCGGGCTTATTTCAGTGCCCTGCCTTAAGCCCATACGATATGTGTATGTGTGTGTGTGTGTGTGTGTGTTTAGCCTCAGGAATGTGTGTGTGTGTGTGTGTGTGTGTGTGTTTGTTTAACCTCAGGAATGTATTCCCAATAGCTTAGACCCTTAGTTAGCCTGAAGTCCTTTATGCTAGGCAACCTGGCAGTAGCAGGTCAGTGGTCTTGAAGGATCACCTTAAACCATGTGGGAAAAGACTGGGTGGATCAGTGGCTAAGCATCCAACTATTTTAAGAGACTATTCTTTTATCTGCATTCTACAGGGCTATTCAGACCTTTCCCTATGGAACTTTTTTTTTTTACATTTTATTTTTTATTTATTTATTTTTAAATTTCACTTTATTTTACTTTACAATACTGTATTGGTTTTGCCATACATCAACATGAATCCACCACGGGTGTACACGTGTTCCCTGTGGAACTTAAGATACCTAGGAGACCGAGAACCTGTTGTCTTAAGTGCTAACTACCTTGGGTTTCTCCCCTTTCTTCTCTTGTTCTCCTTGCTCTGACACTCCTACTCGCAAATAAACTACTCAAGTACCTGTCTCAAGCCCTGTTTTGGAATGAGTGCAAACTCAGGCAATGGACCTCCCTTTTAAAAAAGAAATGTAACAACTCGCAGGAGTGATGAAACAAGGGTATAAGAGTTGAGCTATTTCAAATCCATTGTTGGACATATTGGAAGTGGAACAGTGAAATTAAATAGTCAAAACTAAACAAATCCCTTTGACTCACTTTTCATAATCTTAGTCACTTATGTCATTAAGACATGAGAAGCAAAGTTCCATGTGCGCTAAGTACCGAGGCAGAGCTGGAAATTCCTCTTATAGAAGTAATATCTACTGTTCTTGCTTATTCCTTATCTTTCTTTGGTCTGAGTAGAATATGTGATATGGGGTTCAGAAAAAGAACTAGCTATTGTAATGATTGGGAAAAAGGAGGTGAGAAAATCAGTATTCATTTACTACATTTTCCATGTTCAGGTGTTGTTGATGCTCTTTAAATCACTGCACATATTTATAGTCTGTCATTCAATTGAAAGCATTAATGAAACTATTGAAGGCATTATATTATGAAAAATGATGCAGAGAAATGAGGAAGACATATAAATCTTCCAGGTCAAGACAGTATCCACACTTGAAGTCCCATAGTATAAATTGATAGATAATTTTTCTGAGGGTAGATAAGAGTTGCCTTAGCAGGTGGTTAGCTGAAGACTTCGCAATATCCTGATCTTGACATTCAAAAGCTTTCAGGGTTCAACACAATCAGTCATATGAGTGCCTACATGCAATATTATTCTGCCTAGATTTCTTCATGCATTATATATAGGTTAAAAGAGGTTGCCATAAATAGTAGGTTCACAGAAAGGACAGATTGAACGTTTGAACTCTTCACAAAAGAAAAAAAAAGTGAGAGAGAGAGAAAGACCATTTTTTACTTCCTTCCTGGACTCCCCGTCACCCCTCTAATGCAGGCAACTGCAGAAGCAACATTAGTTCAACATTAAAATTCAATAAGCCTTTTTCTTGATTCCAGTCTGACAGGTTTCCTGCATGGCAGAGAAGCCACAAGGCTGAATGAATGGGTTTCTAAACAAACTGGGTCAGATGCTGCTTTTGCTTGACTTACTTAAGATTGATTGATAATTAAGTGGTTTAAAACTGGTTCTTTCCTAGAGGAGGAGCAAACTTGGAGCAGGGCTTTTCAGGTTTTCTGAGACCTTCAGAGAATTGGAAAAAATAATAAAGAGAAATAGATCTTTTTGAAGTGTTGATGTCAAAAGAAGGATAGGATGTGGTTTTGTCTTTTTTTAAAGTCTTTTAAAAAATCTTTTGGCCATACCTCATGGCACAGCATGTGAAATCTTAGTTCCTCAGCCAGGGATCCAAGCTGGGCCCCCTGCATTGGAAACATGGAGTCTTAACCACTGGACCACAAGGGAAATCCGTGATTTGCTATTTTGAGCATTCCTCAAGCATGGGGAAGATATATTTAATGATGGAAAATCATTAAAATCCATGTTCAGAATTACAGTGGGTAACAAGTGCTCTCTTTTCTAAAGAAAAACAAACAAAAAAATCATGTGCATACACCTTTTTCTTCAAGTCAAAGTCAGTGATTCATGGACTGACCAGCATACATGGAGCTGAATCACCTCTCTCTAGTGGCCTAGATAGTGTTTGCTAAGTGAGTGCAGAGACAGAAGTGTGGGGAAATGGGATCCAGGAAGAAGCCCAAGTGACAGCCCAGGGTGGGAGGTCAGCTCAGGGTGAGGCTAAATAGATTGTGGAGGAGAAATCCCAAACCACTTATTCAGGGCCCAATAGAGTATAACTAAGCATTACTAAAAATCACAGTTAAATCAAAGTCACCTCTTTGATGCTCCTGAGGAACTGTGTGCATATCTTAGATTGACTATAATGGAAAGTAAACATTTTTATGAAATATGTGTTTATTTTCTTAATGCAACCCCTAAAATATGCACTCTGATATTTCTTTTGTATCTTCCAAGATGACAGGTCTTTTTAATTTTTTTTCTTGGGAATCTGATGCAAGTTTGTACAGAACGTGAGGCAGGCTTGACTACTCCAAAAATGGATAGAGCCATACAAAAGACAGAGGGGAAACTCTGTTGTTATTGTTGAGGGGGGTCAAGGGCATAGAGGATTTTATCTATTTTCATGCTCTGAGTTTCCTGGAAACATCACAAGTCTTTCTAATGCATATAGTAGCTTAATGAAAGTTTCTGGGGAACGAATAGTTGTAAAATGCTGAAGGAAATAAGACAATCAGTCAGAAATACTATTTTTAAAGTACTCATACATCCAAGGGCTTCCCTGGTGGCTCAGACAGTGAAAGAATCTGCCTGCAATGCAAGAGACCTGGGTTCAATCCCTGGGTTGGGAAGATCCCCTGGAGAGAGGAATGGTTACCCACTCTAGTATTCTTGCCTGGAGAACTCCATGGACAGAAGAGCCTGGCAGCCTATAGTCCATGAGGTCTCAAAGAGTCAGACATGACTGAGTGACTAACACTTTACTTCACTTCATACACCTTATAGATAATAAGATGATAATGACTCTGTTAGGTAAAGGATACAGGGTATAAAGGTACAAATTGTTATATTAGTTTGATTGTTTATGTATAGACTTTTAAGGGAAAAAGACATCAGGGAAAGCCTGGAAAATTAGAACTAGAATTGGAGGATCAGTGAAACTTGAATTTCTATAAGTTAGATGCACTCTGTGAAGAATTTTTTTTTAAAGCACATATGTGGAAAAAGATAGGGACAAGTGTACAGAATACAGATGGCTTGGCTTCAACATAGGGTCTGTGAAGGAAAATAAAAGAGTTAGATGGGAGAAGTTATCTGAGGTCAGATAGGCAAGGGTCTTGAAGTTTGAGGGTCTGGAGCTTTGTTCAGTAATCAGTGGGGACCTACTGAAGATTTGTGAGCAGAATTATGCCCCAGGAAGACGTATTCAGTAATGATATTCAGGATGGATTCAACTATGGGGCTTGCAGTTAGGGAGTCTGCATTAGTATCAAAGTGTGCCGGGAGAGAATCCTTGTACAATGTACACATTTCTCATAGCACCTGCTACACACTTTAAATATTTTACAATTTCATTTGTCAATTATACCTCAATAAAGCTGAGAAAAAAAAAGTATTCTAGAAGTACAGTGGGTAAGGAGAGACTGGTTTCAGATATGTTCAATTCAAGTACCACAATGGGTACCTCAAAGATACTATATGTAATGATACTTTTTTTTTAAAGTGAGTTCTTTGTTTCACTAGGCTTTATGTTAACCTTAAAAATTATTTTCATTTTTTAAGCAACTGTTTTCAACATAAGCTGTACATTTAAATATCCTGAGGAATTCTTAAGCTCAGAAAGCCTGGAGCACCTCCCCAAACTCACTTGGAAGGGGGCCCAGAAATCTATTTGTAATGTTCAGATTCTATTCAGATGTGTAACCAAGGCAAAAATGATAAATAATGCTGATTTTGTATATTTATGCTCTCACATGGAAAGCAGTCCTATATTAAATGCTGCCTGTGACTGCAGGAAGGGACAGTAATTAGTGCAATCACAGACACTTATACTGAGTGATTCATAGAACATCTTAAAATTTTATGAAATCCTCACATTTTATAATTGTGCATTTAAACAGGTTTTTTTTGAAGGTTTCATTGTTGTTTGTTTTTTTGTTTTACTTTTCCCCTTGCTTTACTAGTTGGTGACCTAGAATTATTCTTGAAAATTCATTTTTGGATGCTTATTTTTAAAAAACTGTATTCTCATTTAACTGGTTTGGATTAGAAATTGCTTCATAGGGTTCATCTGAAACTATCCTTTTGGTCTCCAGTGGACATATTGAGCCACATGCTAAGAAAGGGAATAGAAATTGCTTTGAATAAGGCCATCAATTATGAGAATCAAAATCTTAGTCACTTGTGTAGGAAAATATTAAAATTTAAATATAATTTCTTAAAAAAAAGTACCTTGATGAAAAATTTCAACAAAGAATCCACAATCATTTTAATATTTATGAGAATATAGATATATGTAAGCTATTTCTTATGTAGGCTATTTTATTTTGCATTCCAGCTCCTGTTCATCTATGTATATTATTGCATAGTTGTAATGTATATAGTCAATAAAGTTACCATCTTTCTCACAAGTTAGTTTAGTTACCATTATATCATTAAGTTTTTCAATATCTTAATATATTTGACTTCACAGTAGCATTTTAATGTGGAGAAGGCAATGGCATCCCACTCCAATACTCTTGCCTGGAAAATCCCATGGATGGAGGAGCCTGGTAGGCTGCAGTCCATGGGGTTGCGAAGAGTCGGACACGACTGAGCGACTTCCCTTTCACTTTTCATTTTCATGCATTGGAGAAGAAAATGGCAACCTACTCCAATGTTCTTGCCTTGAGAATCCCAGGGACAGGGGAGCCGGGTGGGCTGCCATCTATGGGGTCGCACAGAGTCGGACACGACTGAAGTGACTTAGCAGCAGCAGCAGCTGCAGCATTTTCATGAGTGCATAATATTTCATCAGATGTATACATTGTAATTAACAGATCATTCCTCTACCAGTAGACACTTGGGTTGTTGTGAGATTTGTTATGATAAACAATCTTGTTGTGAACATGTCACCTCTTCTCTTTTTCAGTTAACAAATATTCACTGAACAATTATCTGTAGAATTTACTGTTAGAGAAAGATTCAGGTGTGAATAAACCACTACTTAGCTTCATAGAGCTAATAGTCTCATAGGAAATTACATGCCATAATACTTAATAGATGAACATACAAATATGGGAACATGGTGGAGGGAACCTTAACCCTGATATACCGATCAAAGACAGTTGACATGAGGAAACAGCATTTGCATTGAGTCTTGAGAGATATAGGGGGATTTAGTAGAAAATAAGGTGGTTAAGGAACCTATTCTGAAGAAATTAAGATTGTTGCAGAGTTTCAAGGCTTATAGAAAGACAGAGAGATAAAACCAGCTTTTTTAAGGAGCAGATTGTTTGCTATGATAGTTTAGAACAGCTCAGTAAGAGTGGTGGAAAATGCATTTGCAAAGAGCAAAAACTTAATTTCTGTATTTTTTCTTTACAATAAGATGAGAACTATTTTTATGAGGTCAGAAAAAAAGAGCATTTGTGTAGCTCTGGGTATTCATTACCAAGAACTTTGCAAAGGTGTGCATAAGCACACCAGTTCACCAGCATATGACTGGTGTTATAATTAGCATCCTTAGGTGTATTTGGTTAACTTTTTATTGTGAAATATGTAATGCATACTGAAAAGTACATAATATGCATAGTAGAGTAAAATAATAAAATTGGGCACCCATGTATCCAACACTAATTTTAATAGTTTTCCAGTGGAATAGAAGCCCTCACACTCAGTCTCATCTTCTTTATTCACCCGTTCACAGAATTAACCACTTACTTAAGTGCTGAACTATTCTTTATACTTATGTTGAGTTTTAATATATATGTGTAAATAACTGTAAAAGATAGTTGGTGAAATTTTGCCCATTTTGAACTTCGCATACACAGAATAATATGTTGTATATTCCTTTTGACCAGCTACTTTTGCTTAACATTTCATTGTTGAGAGCCATGCTGTGACTCCTTGCTATAGTTCATTTATTTTCACTGCTTTATCATGCTCTATTGAATAAATGGAATATATATCACAATTTATCTATCTATTATTTCTATGTTGTCTACCATTGATAAGCTTTGGAATCTTCAGTATTGTTTTGAATATTTTGTACATGACTCCTGGTGGCCAGTCTCTCTAGGACTGGCCAACAGATTCATTTACGTTTTTCCATAAGATGTTATGGATGAACTAATTTGTTGGCCAACCCAATATATCTAGGTATAAAAAGGTCAGGGGTGGATAGGTGCATCTTCAGCTTTACTCATTACTGTCAAACTCTTTTTCAAAGTAACTGTGACAGTTTACATTCCCACTAGCAAGTATGACAGTTTCACCATTCCATTGCTCTACATCCTTGCCATCACATTTTAATCTTAGTCATTATAGTACCTAGGGCATAATGCTTCATTGTTATTTCATTTCAGATTTCCTCATTTTTTAATAATATTGAACAACTTCAGTGTTTTTGAACTGTTTATATTTCCTATTCTGGTTACTACTGCCCAGCCATGATTTTTACCATTTTTTTTTTCCTTTGGAGTTTCATTGTAATGCATTTTACCTTTTTATACAGTTCATGGGGTTCTCATGGCAAGTATGTTGGAATGGTTTGCCATTCCCTCCTCCAGTGGATCATGTTTTGTCAGGACTCTCTACTATGACCTGTCCATCTTGGATGACCCTACACTGCATGGCTCATAGCTTCATTGAGTTACACAAGCCCCTTTGCCACGACAAGGCAGTGATCCATGAAGGAGATGGATGGCATCAATGAATCAATGGACATGAACCTGGGCTAACTCTGGGAGGTGGTAAGGGAAACGGACGCCTTCGTGCTGCAGTCCATGGGGTCATGAAGAGCTGGACATGACTTGGTGACTGAATAACAACAACAGCAGTAATACGTTTTACAAATTATTAGGTTGTTACATGTTTCAAATGCCTCCTCCCTATTTGATGCTTGTCTTTTTACCTTTTCTGACAAGCAATAAAGAGTTTTGTGTAATCACCTTATGCAAGAGAAAAGAATATGCTTGAGAATTGAGATAACACTAAGAAAGCAAAATATACTTCTATAGAAAAAGAAGTAAGGCAATGGCACCCCACTCCAGTACTCTTGCCTGGAAATCCCATGGGCAGAGCCTGGTAGGCTGCAGTCCATGGGGTTACTAGAGGTCGGATACGACTGAGCAACTTCCCTTTCACTTTTCACTTTCATGCATTGGAGAAGGAAATGGCAACCCACTCCAGTGTTCTTGCCTGGAGAATCCCAGGGACGGGGGAGCCTGGTGGGCTGCCGTCTGTGGGGTTGCACAGAGTCAGACATGACTGAAGCAACTTAGCGGTGGCAGCAGCAGGCCGTGATCACTTTGTTTGAATCCTAACCCAAGGGCCCTCATAAATGTTATCCCTAGAGTATCTGGATTCTAGTAGATTTCATTTTTTGTTTGAGTCCATTCAGATTAAATTTTCTTTAAATTGAAGCCTACATTGTTGTAATGGACAAGGTTGTCATGCTATTGACTAGGATTTTGCTTATACTACTGTCTGTCACCAAGTTTGAATTACTACACAGGTGTTAAATAAAAACTCAACTAACTTTCATTTGTCTCATTTTAGAATCTGGTGATTTTTCTCTGCACAATCCCTTAGGAGTCTTTATTATTTTTCCAAGCATGTTTCTTATTTGCCTCAAATGTAGACAACTCTCGAATGTAGGTCTTTGTGAGCCAGAACAAACTTCTCCCTTTGGGATACTGGGAGGAAAAAAAAAAAAAGAATGCATTTCACATTTCCACTCTGAAGGACATTTTCCTCAAGATAAATTGGTAACCTTCAAATATATTGGATGACTGACTTTTCAGGCCTAATTTGGAAAAGAATTACTTTGAGACCTATGAAAAAGACATCATCTACCAAAAGACCCCTCTGGTGGGCAAGTCTCCCCCCTTGGATGCTGGATCTCAATCCTCCTTGCCTTGTCAAGGACTTTGTTCCCTCATTCATTCCTTATCTTCCATCTCAGTACTCTTTGCTCAATTACTTCTTATTTCTATAAACAAAGAAATATGCTTCAATATTTCTCATTAATGAAAAAGAGTCCCTTTTCACCTCAAAATCACTGGCTACATTCCCATTTCTCTGTGCCCCTTTAGAGCAACACTCTAAACAAACAAAATAGTTTCCTATACAGTGTTTCCACCCTTCCCTGTCAATCTTGTCTACAGGGCAATTTCACCCTTAGCACTTCACTGAAAGTGATCTTGTCGATGAACACATTTCTGCCCTTGTCTTACCCAAACTCTTCATATTCTTTTCTAAAAGATGTTCCTCTCCTGGTCTGTTGGTTGCCATACCCTCTTCCTGGCTTTCAACTCACATTGGCATTATTATTATTATTATTACCAAATCCGTGACTTCTTTTCACTGCCCTATTTCTTCAGTCCACAGATCATAACCTGGAGGGCTGCTCTACATTGCTGGCCTCTATTGTTAAGGCGTTTGGACTAATTTGCTAATAAGGTGAACATTTGACTGAACGAACCTATATAATTAAGATGCTGACAAACATATTTAAATAACATAATCTCATTGCTCAAGAAGTAAATAAGCAAGAAAAGCAAACAAATAGCAAAAATTTCATTGACAATAATTTTATACCTGTTGTGAACTTGACAGATTTTGTTTGGTTCTCTGGAAACAAGGAGGTTTTTAGGTGATCCCGGTGTTCACATGCAGGGGCTGGGACTCCTCAGTTAAGAGACTAACTAGTAACTATGGAGTGTGTGTTTACTTAGTCGTGTCTGACTCTTTTGAGACTCCATGGACTGTAACCTGCCACGCTCCTTTGTCTATGGAATTTTCCAGGCAAGAATACTGCAGTGAGTTGCCATTTCCTTCTCTAGGAGATCTTACCAACCCAGGGATCAAACCCACATCTTTTGCTTCTCCTACATTGGCATGTGGGTTCTTTATCCCTAGTGCCACCTAGAAAGCCCAGCTACAGAGTGTAAGACCTATCTTTCTAAACTTCCCTTATTCCTTCCAATTTTTCTCTCAGAAAATTTTGCTAATGTATTTCAGAGTTTGATTAATCAGAATGCAGTTTTCTTGACATCTGGCACTTATTTAAGCTTTTTACATTGGTACATGTTTTTTCCTTTTTAATTTATTCCAATTCCTCAAATAAGAAAGTGAATTTCAAAATTATAAACATGATGATCTGATAAGAGAAAATGAAAGTGTTTATGAACGTTTGAGGTTATTTTGGCTCTACATCTGGAATAAATGTGGAAATGTACATGGTTATAAGCTAACTTATATAATGTTGGAAAGTAGAGAAAAATGTTTCATAAATCATGAAATTAGGATTACCACTTTATTCATCACAGTGCTTCTCACCTTAATAAAGGGCTGAATAGGCCAAGAACAATACTAGTCGTATCTTTATTAGTAAACACAAATTTGAAGACATGCCCTACAGAAATCATGGGAGCTCATTACAAAGACGCAAACTAAGGATGCTGTTAGTAATGTGATGTGTTGATATAAAACAAGTAAAATACTCATACATAAGGCAATTTAGGCAAATATAATAACTGAGGAAAAAATATCCAAAGTTACTGTTCACTGTATCAGCAAGTTGCAAGTTCATGACCTAGGTTATTTAGTCTGGTTCTTGAAATCCACCACTAGATATTGAGCTGCATAAAGACTATACATTTCCATATTCACATCATAGGTGCGTGACAGTTTTTTGGGTCATAATAGTCATCTTTGGAATTAATCAAAAAAAATTTGTCCAAACATCATTCTTTATTAAATGATAAAATATTATTTTCACTACTTGTAACTTGCATGAAAATAGCCTTCATTTGTGCTGTTTACATGTGGTCCTCAACTTAACAATGGTTACACTTAACGAGTTTTTGACTCTACCATGGTGCAAAAGCAGTATGCATTCAGTAGAAACTGCCTTCGAATTTTGCATTTTGGTCTTTTCAGGGCTATGTTATCTGGTAGCGATATCTGGTACAATAGTCTCTGGTGATACTGGGCAGTCACAGCTCCCAGCCAGCCACACAATCACATGGGTAAACATCTGGTACATTCAGCCAATTTATACCCAGACAACTATTCTGTTTTTTACTTGCAGTACAATTGAATAAATTACATGAGCTATTCAACACTTCATTATAAAATAGAATTTGTGTTAGATGATTTTGAGCAACTGTAAGCTAATGTAAGTGTTCTGAGCAGGTTGAAGGTAGGCTGGGCTATGCTGAGGTGTTTGGTAGGTTTGGTGAAATAAATGCGTTTTCAACTTATGGTATTTTCAGCTATAATGAGCTTGTTGAGATGTAACCCCATTATAAATCAAGGAAGATCTGTGTTTGGTTTTGGATTGTGTCTTTTTGGAAAAAAGCTACCTGAAACCATTCTTGCCCTAAGTGTACTTTTGTTTATATTATGAATATGCCGGTCTTTACTACTATTTGATTTCTAGGAATGGATAGTATGATACAATATGGTATTAGCAAAGTTAAACACAATTCTGTTTTAATAAGTGGTATTGAAACTTTCAGACAGAGGAAAACAGCATATTTCAAGAAATTTCTGATGATAAAGTTTCAAGCATATTTTAAACTAAGTAATCAGTAATATTGAGGAGTGCCTTTCACTCTTCTTATTAACCTTAAAGATTATATTGGAGATCAGGGTTGGAAAACAGAACAAAATTCTTCCCAAATTTTGATACACTCTCTTTGAGGATGCATATAATTTTATTAGATAGGAAGAAAAAACAACAGCCACGATAAAGCTGTTTTTAGCTAAAGCTTAGATGTACCTCAAGAAGTTAAAAAAAAAAAAAAAGGTAATTTTTAGGGATGCTTAGAAGGCAGATTCTTTTTGAAATGTTAAGTAGCCATTTAAAGGCTGCATCTAGACCACATATGATATTTTGCATTATTTTGTTTTTACTTTTTCTAAAATGGGAAAGTATTTTCTCTGTTCATGCTTATCACTAAAATGAAAGAAGATTAGAAGACTTCTAAATTTAAGAAGGGAGTCAGGGGAAATTTGTTATTTAGATCAGAGAGATATGATCAGATTTAAATTATTTATTAATAGATAAGAGTTGAAATTTACTGTGAGGTATTGCAAATTATAGCCAGGTGTTTCTACTTTAAAAGATATTCTAGATTTTATCTTAAATGTGATATGCAAATAATGGTAGAGATTTATTATTATTACTATTATCATAATAGAGATATTGGTGTGGACTAATTTAAATAACTATACATGCTATTCACTGAAGAGCAGTGAAATATTTCTGCTCATTAAAAACCTAACTGCTCCCAACCAGTACTAATACTTAGAATCTCTCTTCTCCCTTTGGCAATGAATGGAAAAATTAACACAGCTCTGAAAATGACCTAGATTTTAGGAAGCTGATGTTATTGAAGAAAAGCATAAAAAATGTCTGTCATCATAAACTCTGATTAAGCTACTTGTTTTGTTTTATTTTTGTTATTTAAAAATGTAAATAATTTAAAGCAATTTAAACAGGGAGAAAAAGATTTTTTGAACAGAAGACTTTGTAAGTGGTAGTTTATAAGGAGGAGGTGGGAATAGCTTCATGAGAGACTACTGTTAGCTCTAAGCGATACATCAATGTCCTTTCTGTGCATCAGACACTGCATACAAGTCCTAGAAAGCTACAGGATAAGCCTGAGTGTTGGCCACATCCTTATGGATTCTGATTTGGTAGTTCCAAGTGAAATCCAGAAACCTACACATGTGCTTGAGGGGCTTCTGATTTTGGTTCTTGAAGGAAAATGTGTTGAGAAGCACAGATTTAAAATACCCTCCTGTCAGCAGAGACATGGAAGATGTTCTCTGTGTGACCTTTCTCTTCTCTACTAAATTGTTTCCCTTATCCCATCTGGCTCATTTTAACATCCTCTCTGAAACCTTTGCAGATCACCTTCAGCAAGTAAATGCAGTTTCCCAGTGCCCACTACATATTCCTTACAGTAATACTGCTTTAGCACACTGAAGTGTACTTTTACTTTATACTGTTTCCATCTATTTTGTTAGTTCTTTAAGGATAGGAACTAGGACCACTTTTTCTTCTTACTTATTTTTTAAGATCCCGGGTGCAAAGAACCAGGGCTTCCCTGGTAGCTCAGCTGGTAAAGAATCTACCTGCAACGCAGGAGACCCTGGTTCAGTTCCTGGATCAGGAAGATCTGCTGGAGAAGGGATAGGCTACCTACTCAAGTATTCTTGGGCTTCCTATGTGGCTCAGCTGGTAAAGAATCTGCCTGCAATGTGGAAGACCTTGGTTCAATCCCTGGGTTGGGAAGATCCCCTGGAGAAGGGAACAGCTACTCCCTCCAATATTCTGGCCTGGAGAATTCCATGGGCTGTATAGTCCATGGGGTCACAAAGAGTCAGATAGGGCTGAGTAACTTTCACTTGACTCACTTCAGTTCATAGGATGCACTAATACATACTGAAATGAGCAAATATACTGAAATGAATAGATAAAAACAACTAATCAACTGACTGTTTCTGTGTAAGATGACTCTGGCTTTGAAAGAAATGAAACACGTGGAAAACATCATTTGGTAGGATCTGTGTTTATTATGCATGCCCAACTTCGTGATCATTTTGCATGCTCTGCATAATTTTTAAGAACATATGTTCTTGGCAGATATCCTGGTTTACAACCTAAGTATCTAAGAGTCCAGTCATTAGTATCTATTGTGTAAGTCTATATTTAGTATCATAAAATCTAATGGAATCCCAAATTACTGATCATAAGAAATAGCTGATTTTTAAATACTGAAAGTAAAACATCATGCTAATTGCTTTAATTATTTTTTCCTTGAAACCAATGGTTTTATTATATCTGGCAGTATTAAGAAAAATTAATTCTTTGGGGGACTCAACTCTGAAAAGGCTGCACATTTTAAGTGCTTTCTCTTTGGGTGAAGATTTATTTTATTTTAATGTGGGACCACTTAGTGAGTGAGAAGGTTGTAAAAGACTTTTGTGTGCACATTAAAATTTTACATGCTCTATGTTCTTAATATTTCACAATGTATATCATTATATATTTCCTGAAAAAGTAGAGGAGCCTTCAGAATGAAAATATTAATACATAAAATTTCCATTTGTGTGTACCTAGTATGTGACAAACACTCAGAAGGCTGCTTTATGTATATAAATAGACTTGAGGGTTTAGTGTGATACAGTGGTTTCTTGGTGGGTGGTTTTCACATTGAGAGATTCAACAGTTCAACTAGACCTGCTAAAAGGCACCTGCTCAAGTTCCTTTATTAATGTTCTTTCAGAGGATATGCTTATGCTCATTTTCTTGTGCTTTACTTTATTGTGCTTCAGAGATACTGCATTTTTTACAAATTGAAGGTTTGTGGCACCTCTGAGGCAAGCTAGTCTATCAGCTTCATTATACCAACAGCATTTGCTCTTTCATCTCTATATCTCACACTTTAGTAATTCTCATAATATTGTAACATTTTCATTATTGTAATATTTTCTATGGTGATCCATGGTCAGTGGTCTTTGATATTACTGTGACACACTGAACTCAGTTGATTATTAGCATGTTTTTTTTTAACCAATAAAACATTTTAAAATTACAATATATACACTATTTTTTAGACATGGTACTATTGCACACTTAATAGACTATGATATAGTGTAAACATAACTTGTATATGTAGTAGAAAAGGAAAGAATTTGTATGACTTGCTTTATTGTGATATTTGATTGATATCTGATTGGTTCTCTGGAATCGAACATACAATATTTCTGAAGTATGCTGGTACTTGTATATGTTTGATTTTTTTTAATGAAAACCTATAATCATGGGTGCTGCACTCAATATGCCAGCAAATTTGGAAAACTCAACAGTGGCCACAGGACTGGAAAGGTCAGTTTTCATTCCAATCCCAAAGAAAGGCAATGGCAAACAATGCTCAAACTACTGCACAATTGCACTCATCTCACATGCTAGTAAAGTAATGCTCAAAATTCTCCAAGCCAGGCTTCAGCAATACGTGAACCGTGAACTTCCTGAGATTCAAGCTGGTTTTAGAAAAGGCAGAGGAACCAGAGGTCAAATTGCCAACAGCCACTGGATCATTGAAAAAGCAAGAGAGTTCCAGAAAAACATCGATTTCTGCTTTATTGACTATGCCAAAGCCTTTGACTGTGTGGATCACAAGAAACTATGGAAAATTCTGAGAGAGATGGGAACACCAGACCACCTGACCTGCTTCTTGAGAAATCTGTATGCAGGTCAGGAAGCAACAGTTAGAACTGGACATGGAACAACCGACTGGTTCCAAATAGGAAAAGGAGTACGTCAAGGCTGTATATTGTTATCCTGCTCATTTAACTTATATGCAGAGTACATCATGAGAAACACTGGACTGGAAGAAACACAAGCTGGAATCAAGATTGCCAGGAGAAATATCAATAACCTCAGATATGCAGATGACACCACCCTTATGGCAGAAAGTGAAGAGGAACTCAAAAGCCTCTTGATGAAAATGAAAGAGGAGAGCGAAAAAGTTGGCTTAAAGTTCAACATTCGGAAAACAAAGATCATGGCATCCGGTCCCATCACTTCATGGGAAATAGATGGGGAAACAGTGGAAACAGTGTCAGACTATTTTGGGGGGCTCCAAAATCACTGCAGATGGTGACTGCAGCCATGAAATTAAAAGACGCTTACTCCTGGGAAGAAAAGTTATGAGCAACCTAGATAGCATATTCAAAAGCAGAGACATTACTTTGCCGACTAATGTCTGTCTAGTCAAGGCTATGGTTTTTTCAGTGGTCATGTATGGATGTGAGAGTCGGACTGTGAAGAAGGCTGAGCGCTGAAGAATTGATGGTTTTGAACTGTGGTGTTGTTGAAGAGTCTTGCGAGTCCCTTGGACTGCAAGGAGATCCAACCAGTCCACTCTGAAGGGATTTCTTTGGAAGGAATGATGCTGAAGCTGAAACTCCAGTACTTTGGCCACCTCATGCGAAGAGTTGACTCATTGGAAAAGACTTTGATGCTGGGAGGGATTGGGGGCAGGAGGAGAAGGGGACAACAGAGCATGAGATGGCTGGATGGCATCACTGACTCGAGGGACGTGAATCTGAGTGATCTCCGGGAGTTGGTGATGGACGGGGAGGCCTGGTGTGCTGTGATTCATGGGGTTGCAAAGAGTTGGACATGACTGAGCGACTGAACTGAACTGATAATCACGCGACTATGCTTAGTGAAGCATATAAAATGACACTGAAACATAGCTTTTGAAATTGGAACTACTTTGAAAAATCTAAAGTGTCACTCACTTGTGTCCGAGTCTTTTTAACCCCATGACTGTAGCCCACCAGTTCCTCTGTCCATGGAATTCTCCAGGCAAGAATACTGGAGTGGGTAGCCCCTTCTCCAGTGGCTCCTCCCAGCCCAGGAATTGAACCCAGGTCTCCTGCACTGCAGGCAGATTCTTTACTGTCTGACTGGGTTTGATCCTTGGGTCTCAAAGAGTTGGACAGGACGGAGTGACTAACACTTAATACTTTGAAAAATGTAAGGAGAGTAGTCATCACAACTGAACTTTCCATGCTATGCGCCTGTGAAATGCCTATACAGTCTTGCCTCTAAAGATGTTGCTCCTTCAAATGGAGACACTGAGGCTAAACTAAAGTCTATCAGACATTAGGAATCATGATATCAGTATCATTTACAGAGGCTTTTCTGAGGGAGAATTTCTTGCCATGAACATGACATAGCTAAATTAAAGTGGATTTGGGGTCTGCTTCCACAGTTAATAGTATAGATGATTGTGTTATTTCCAATTTTCCTTGTGGATCCAAACCAGAGAACAAATTTTAAGGTACATTAAATATGACGTATTTTGCAATAATTTCTCTTGAATTCAACGTGTATTTGGCCTGTTCCTGTATCACTTCGGCTAGTATAATCCCAAAATTCAGCCATTCTCAAAACTTCACCTACACATTTCTTTCCCACATTGAAAACAAAAAGTTTCCCTCCACAATTTCTTCTCTCATGTTACTCAAAGTAACAATTGCTAGAAGCTACTGAGGGGAAAAAAAAGGTTTGGATGAAAGTTATATTTGCAAAGTGTGACTGAATTATGAGGATGTATCTTGAATTGCATGTTACTAACTAGAGTTTTACATTCAAAGACAAAAGGATTTTTTGTAAAAAGTATATATTTTGAAATAAAAGCTGAGATTCAAACACCCTTTGATAAGTGCAACTGGTTTTCAAACTAGCCAAGGGGAATCGTCTTCTTGATGCCAGACCCCAGGGCTTGAATGCCCTGTTCTTAAGGAGGATCCCTGAGCCCAAGATATCGCACTTCTCTTCTGGGTCACTTGCTAGAAATATGGGTCTCAACTTGATTGTTCTTCCTCCTCTCTTGCCAGAGTCTGTGTAGGTTTCTGTTTTGTTTTTTGTTTTTAATTACCTTGCATGTAGAGGAGCTATTGTGCTAGTCTTCAGGTGCCTCTATATTTAGTTTTGATGTGCTGGTGGAGGGAGGTGGACTCTAGGTCATCCTCTTCTGCCATCTTGATGCCACCCTTTCTAGTCTTGCACTGGTAGCTGGATGATTTGGTGTGGTCTATTTCCATGAGACTCAATGTCCTGATTTGTGATGATTGTAAAATGATATTATATGTACCTCTGATTCGTTTCTGTAGATATAAAATAAATCAGGAGATTTAAGCACATGCTCCAGTGTCTGTCTCACATTAACAACCTTGGATGTGTTCCTCTGCATTTCTCCCATCTTGTACTGAAAACCTGACTGATATTGGTATTGAGAAAGGATCAAAAAATCAAGATTTAATCAAATATCAACAATTTGCTGTTGTTCAGTTGCTTAGTCGTGTCCAGTTCAACCCCATGGACTGCAGCATGCCAGGCTTCCCTGTCCATCACCAACTCCCGGAGCTTACTCAAACTCATGTTTGAGTCAGTGATGCCATCCAACCATCTCATCTTCTGTCATCCCCTTCTTCTGCCCTCAATCTTTCCTAGCATCAGGATCTTTTCCAATGAGTTGGCTCTCTGCACCAGGGGCCAAAGTAAAGACAAACAATAGACCCATGCAATTTAAAGCTTTCACAAGTGTGTGTAAGGCTTTAAAGAAGCCTGTCATTTTAAGGCTGAACTTTAATAGAATGTGAAAGTTTGAACTCTAACACTTTTAACAAACAAAACCTAGAAATTACTGATTGGTTCAAAATTGTTTTTACGGAAAAACTAATCTGTAACAAAAACTTGGCATTAAGTGCACAGGCTCCACCATTTGAACAGTCACACAACAAATGCATTTCATACGGACTACTATCATCTTATCCTAATAAGTACACTACTACCTTCCCCCACACCATTACCATTTTACCAATATGTTGTTACTATTTTTATGGCAGCAAGAAAACCGAATACTGTGGAACATCTTCATTGGATTATGGAATTTGACAAAATTTCCTAAAGAACTATATACACGTGTTAGATTTTAACATATTTTTAAACAGACTGTCCCTTGAGTATTTTGAGAAAGTTATTGGTGAAATACTATTATATGACATTTAATAATATTGTATGGACAATCTGATGTACTTATTTGTATACGTACATCTATCAGTCTTTGTTAGATTCTCAAGATCTCTACTGGGATCTAAATTTCAGACCCTGTGGTTCAAAATCCAAACACCAGGCACTTCCCTGGTGATCCACAGTTAAGACTTCATTTTCCAAAGCAGGAGGCGTGAGTTCAATCCCTGGCTGGGGAACTAAGATGCATCAAGGCCAAAAAGCCAAAACATCAAACAGAAGTAATATTGTAATAGATTCAATAAAGACTTTAAAAAATGGTTCACATTTAAAAAAAAAATCTTAAAAGTAATAGATATATTGTAGAAATCTTGGGCAATAATCTATCCAGAAAAAAAAAAAAAAAAAAAAAAACACATCCAGAATGGTTAAAACATTAAGAACTATGGAAAGTAAAGTGCAAAATTGCCCTGTAGGGATTCCTCCATCATCTAGAGCACATTTAATGGATATGGATTAAACTGAAAATGAGATCTCTACCAAAAATGACAAGGGTGTATTTAGTTAATTTTGTAATTAGAATTTTCAATTTTGGAAATTTTATTCAATTATCAACTTTTGGTTCTTTTTTCTTTCATCCCTTTGAACATTATAATCAGGTTTTAAAGGTGTTTTTTAGAGTTTTCATTTTTAATTTAGAGTTTGTCTTAGTCAGCATGCTGAGCAAATCACATTTTTTGAACTTTGTCATAAACTGAATTGTGTACCAACCATATTTATATATTTATCTGCTAACCCCAATGTGACTGCATTTAGAAATAGGGCTTTTAAAGAGATAATTAATGTTAAGTGGGACTTTGCTGGTTGCTCAGGTGGTAAAGAATCTGCCTGTAATGCAGGAGACCCGGGTTAAATCCCTGGATTAGGAAGATCCCCTGGAGAATGGAATGGCTACCCACTCCAGTATTCTTGCCTGGAGAATTCCATGAACAGAGGAGCCTGGAGGGCTATAGCTCATAGGGTGGCAAAGAGTCAGAGACAAATGAACGACTAAATGCTGCTATAATCCAATAAGACTGATGAGCAAAAGAGATCTCTTTCTCTCGCTCGCTACATCTGTACACAGAAGAAAGGCCATGTGGGAGGCCAGAAGGAGGCTGCAGGCAAGTCAGGAAGAGAGGTCTAAGCAGAAACCAACCCTGCTGGCACCTTTATCTTGGATTTCTAGCCCCTAGAACTGTCTGAAAATAAATTCTATTATTTAAGCCATATGGCTTGTGATATCTTTTTACGGCTCTTAAGCTAACACCAAGAACTATAAATTATCTGAAATAATCTTCCAAACAATTATGACAATGCTTAAAGAGATAAAACCTTCAAAATAAGAAAAGCAAAATGGTAAATCACTAATTAGAAATCACAGCTATAAAAAATAAAATTATTCATTTATATAAATGGACATTAATTATCAGAGTAAAAATAGATTTCTTATCACAGGGCTGAAACTATTGCAAACCTCAACCCCAACTGGCTGGGCCCAAACATAAACATATAGAAGTGCTGGGCAATATATTATGAAAATTATAGTTTAAAAATTAATGGACAGTTTTATTATTTTTTAATTAATTTATTTTAATTGGAGGCTAATTACTTTACAATATTATAGTGGTTTTTGCCATACATTGACATGAATCAGCCATGGGTGTACATGTGTTCCCCATCCTGAACCCCCCTCCCACCTCCCTCCCCATCCCATCCCTCTGGGTCATCCCAGTGCACCAGCCCTGAGCACCCTGTGTCATGTGTTGAACCTGGACTGGCGATCTGTTTCACATATGATAATATACATGTTTCAATGCTATTCTCTTGAATCATCCCACTCTCTCCTTCTCCCACAGAGTCCAAAAGACTGTTCTATACATCTGTGTCTCTTTTGTTGTCTTGCATATAGGGTTATCATTACCATCTTTCTAAATCCCATATATATATGCATTAGTATACTGTATTGGTGTTTTTCTTTATGGCTTAATTCACTCTGTTCAATAGGCTCCAGTTTCATCCACCTCATTAGAACTGATTCAAATGTATTCTTTTTAATGGCTGAGTAATACTCCATAGTGTGTATGTACCACAACTTTCTTATCCATTCATCTGCTGATGGACATCTAGGTTGCTTCCATGTCCTGGCTAAATGCTGAAGAGGGTGTGGAGAATCATAGACAGTTTTAAAAGAAAACTTGGGACCACTAGCTAGTGGAAATAGATTTTAAAATCACGTTCTTATGTTACATATGATGCCAACCTGGGACTATGATATAAAAAGTCTGCTTAGTGCATTCCACATTTCCAGGTGGAACGTCTGGGGGAAGGGATAAGGGATGGATATGCTATGTTCAAACATTGAATTTAACAGTGACCTTCTGAAGCATGGAGTCTTAAGTGGTGACTTACTGAAGCTGAACTGTTACAAAGTGACACTGATGTGGCTGGAGAGAGAGAGAGAATAGTTATTTCTAGTGCTTGAACATCAAGGGAGGTTGATTGGAGAATTTAGAACAGTTGACTCCCTTCTTTAGCCCTAACTTAAATCAGACTCTGACCTCAATTCTGTCTGAAACTTAACTTTTCCCCTGAAAAGAGTCCTGGCTTATTTCTGACCTCACTAAATATTGCAAGTCACATATGCATTTTTCCACTAAAATGTCATGATGTTCAGTTGGAACAGTCTGGATATCAATGTTGCTCTTTTCAAAAGGAAGAAGAAAAAGGGCCCATGCTTTGTTTTCCTTTTCTTGTTAGCAAGGGTCATTGTGAAGAGCCAGGTGGCAGCTGGACTGTACTTGCCCCAGCCCACTGGGACATAATGTCTCCTCTGTCTCTTTCTGCCAAGAGGGCCCTCCTCTCTCAGTGTGTTCTCAGGTTTGAAGCAACTTACAAAGAAAGGTTCCTCTCTGTTTTTTAAGAATTTTGGGAATACAAATGTATTTCCAGAAAAGCAAGATGAGAATTTTGTTATAGTTCAGTGACTTAGTCCTATCCAACTCTTTGTGACCCCAAGGACTGCAGCATACCATGTGTAGTAGTAATATATTTTCTTAGGGTTCCTTCTTTATCTGTGATGGCAGTTTTGAACTTTCTTAAATTCCCTTTTTTGATAGAAAAATTGTCAGCAATCCAGGGTTATAAATATTCTATGTGATAGCCATTCTAGATGAAATCTTTACACAGATTTCTACAATAAAAATAATAATAATGATTGCTTTTGCTTGTTGCCATAAATTTAAATGTTTGCGCATCATTCTTCCACTCAAGGTGACATTAGTGATAAACCTAGGATGGGTGCTCTGTAAACATTAATAACATATCAAAATGTGTAACTTTTCAGTCAATATTGCTACAAAATTTACCTGAATAATGGAATATGAGGCATCGGTGACCATCAGAACAAATGCAAAACATGCAGATTGATTGAAAGAATTGGAGAAAATTGTTAATGTATGATTGCTTTTTAAATGTCTTTGCATTAGATTGAAAGATCATGGCTGGCATCTCAGCCCTACATTTTAATGGCATTAAAAGTGCCTCATTTCTAAGACAGATGTTAAGAAAATGTAATTTGGTAAAGTTTTAATTTTTATAACTAAAACATATTACATTTATAACTAGGAAATGATACACATTTCAATAACAATGACCCAGGAATTTTGCCTTCTAAAAAAGCTGAAAATTACAAAATGGAATTGTAAGCAATGCAAAATCTAAGCCTCTGTTCAAAAAACATAGACATAATATATAAAAAGTATTTTACACTTTTAAATAAATACATAAATATCAATATTCAAAGTCATGAGCACAGAGAGAAAACCCATAGTCAAAGGGAAGTCAGGACTACAAGTAAATGATCAGGTCCAACTTACAGTGTCAGCTGAGAAACAGATGTCAAATGCATCTCATACCCAATAGAAAATAAGAACCCAGTTCCTATGTGTGAGTAGAAGTCACTCAGTCGTGTCCAGCTCTTTGTGACTTCATGGACTAT
Source organism: Budorcas taxicolor (assembly GCF_023091745.1). Lineage (NCBI taxonomy): Eukaryota > Metazoa > Chordata > Mammalia > Artiodactyla > Bovidae > Budorcas > Budorcas taxicolor. The sequence goes on from NC_068920.1 coordinate 136,183,457, forward strand.
AGAGTCCATGGAATTCTCCAGGCCAGAATACTGGAGTGGGTAGCCACTGTTCCCTTCTCGAGGGGATCTTCCCAATCCAGGGATTGAACCCAGGCTTCTCACTTTGTAGGCAGATTCTTTACCAGCTGAGCCACGAGGGAAGCCCAAGAATACTGGAGTGGGTAGCCTATCCCTTCTCCAGTGGATCTTCCCAACCCAGGAATTGAACCAGGGTCTCCTGCATTGCAGGTGAAACTTCCCTCATTTGGTAAAGAATCTGCCTGCTATGTGGGAGACCTGGGTTAGATCCCTGGGTTGGGAAGATCTCCTGGAGAAGGGAAAGGCTACCCAATTCAGTATTCTGGCCTGGAGAATTCCATGGACTTTAGAGTCTATGGGGTCACAAGAAGTTGGACATGACTGAGCAACTTTCATTTCACTTCACTTCTTTATCAACTGAGCTATCAAGGGAGCTTCCCTGTATGTAAATAGGAATTAAACCTAGTATCTTTTAAGTATACTGTGACTAAATGAGTACCATCCCTCTAGGTTGCTGACTCTAGTTAAATTTTTGTTATTATGAAAGAATAATGATCAGAATAACAACAAATTTCTCATCACCAATAATATCTGTTAGAAGATAAGGATGCTATAGCTCCAGAGGGTTGAAGGGATAACTTTCTATATATGTCCAAGCTAATACTCAAGGTTGAGGGCTGTATAAAAAAATTGTCAAGCTTAGAAAAATTAAGATGATGCACTAAAAAGAGATTGAAATAAAAAAAACTTCAAATTTAATAAATAAAATACAAATATATATATAAAGTAAATTGATAAATTATGTTGGAAATCTATTTACAAATTAATCACACATTATGATAATAACAACATGAATTATTTTATTGTAAAGCAAACCAGAATGTAAATTTTAGCAATAATGCGTGGAAGATTGGAAGAGGATAGTTAAAACAAGAGAAGTTAATACATTCTGAGGCATTATTCTTGGAGAAAGATAGAACACTGGTCACATTTATAAAATGTGTTAAAGATATGAAATATATGTTAGAATTTTTAAAAACAAACATACAAACAGTAAGAACAAATAGAATATCTAACTCTGATATGGTACAAGAACAAAGAGCTACCTTTTAAAACATATGGCTTCATAACTAAAGAATGTCAGCGTTAAACAGCCGTGCCAGCCCTGGATGCTTTACTCAAAATTCTGCATGTTATCTTCTGTTTCATTGAAGTCTTTGAATTTTAGGTTTTCTCTGTTGTAGATACTTAATTTATGCTTAACTAATATAGAATTTGGTTAATAGAACTGGAATCCTGTCACACAAAACTAGAAGGACATTGGGTTAATTCTGAGGCAACAGATGAATAGGGCACAGACTTCAAGCTATAGTGACTTTATAGTAGTCAGGGTCCACCCTTTAACCAGAGAAATAGATACAGGAGGATCTCTCTAGGTATCAGTATCTGTCATCCATCTATCCATCAATCTATTATCTCCATTTTTTCTATCATCTCTCTATCAATCTATTATCTATATCATCTGTCTTTCTATATTCATCATCATCTATGTAACTGTCTCCACGGCTTATGTGATTGTGAGGGCTTGCTAGTCACATCTGCAATCCATAGGGCAACCCATCAAGGACAGGCTGTTAGGTAGGGGCTAAAACTACAGTCCATAGGAGGAATATCTTCTTCAAGGAAGCCTCAGTCCTGCTCTTGAGTCTTTTCAACTGATAGAACCAGGCCAACTCAGATTTAAAGTCAACTGATTATGAACTTCAGTCATATCTACAAAAGATCTCCCCAGCAATACCTATATTTGTATTTGATTGATTACTGGGACTTGTAGTCCAGCTAAGTTGCCATCTCTAAAGACCGTCACAGTAACCTATGCTATGCTGGCAAGAACATGCAAATTTCATGCCTGCAATGGTTTAGAAAACATTGACCCTTTGAAGCTTCAACATTATTTAAACTGCACAAAAAAACTCAGAACGTGGCTGTTAACTGTCCTATCCTTGGCAATTTAAGGAAACTTAGATGAGAAAAATAAATTCAATTTATACTTAATGAGCTTGCAAGCAGAGGTAAGAAATGAATAAATTCTACAGATGGAGACTCTCTCTGCCTGAGAACTGTCTCTGATTCATTTGGGGATTCAAGGATTAAAATCTAAAACTGAAGCAATGTTAAGAGATGTCATCTTCTCTAGATTAATGGAGAAGTTCACATGTTATTATCTATTGTTTAGTTGCTCAGTCATGTCCAGCTCTTTTGTGATCTCATGGACTGTAGCCTGCCAGGTTCCTCTGTTCAGGGGATTCTCTAGGTGAGAATACTGGTGTGAGTTGCTATTTCCTTCTTCAGGGGATCTTCCTGACCCAGGAATTGAACCCACATCTCCTGCATTGGCAGGCATAGTCTTTATCACTGAGCCACCAAGGAAACCCTCACATATTACCTAGGAAACCTAAAATTAAAACCCTAGTAAATAGATGCAGTTGTTAACTGGGGGTTTGCATTGTTTTACTTAGGGAAGAAGTGAGCTTGCCTCACTTTGAGAATAAGGGTTCATTTGAAAATTTTGATTTCCAGTTAGGTGGATTATGACAACACTGTGGTTTGTTAGCCCCAGACCATTATCCCTTCCCTTCTACAACACTAGGGTTTTACTGTGTGCACTGTCATGCAAAGGACAAAGTTATGTCCTTAAAAGGAAGAGATAAGTCCTCCCCTTACAATTTCTCCCTTGCTATCAGCTACATGCTTTTACTATGGTTGGAGTCAGATGGGTCATTGGAACTATGAGTTGGAGGTTTTAAGGACTACAGAGAAACAAAGAAATAGTTTGTATTTCTTACATTACGAAGATGTGATACCAGTCAGTTAACTATCTATTTTGTTTGAACCACTATATTTTAATGCTACCTCTTTAACACCTTAACCTACATCCTAATTGATATGCATCACAGATTGGGATTACAATGGGGATTGCATATAATTTATAATATGTACAGTAATAAAAATCAATTTAAAAAGATAGCCCTCTCTATATAAAATCATCAACAGGCAATTCACAGAAAGAGAAACCTAAACACCAACCACACATATGGGAAGAATTTCAACATCCCTAATAACAAGGATTGTAAATTAAAACAACAGTGATGGTTTTTCAGTCATCGAGTTTTCAATCAATAAAATTTTTGTCAATAGCGCATGCTAGAAGTGGAAACTGGTACTTTCACATGTTGTTTTGGGGATGGTAAATTGTATGACCACTTTGGAAAATAATTTTGCACTCTCTAATAATATTAAAAATGCACATGTTCCATGTCTCAGTAGTTTCCTTTTTTGGATAATTGCATCACTTCTTGCATCATTTAGAGTATCAAAAAGTCATAAACAAATGTGGAAGTAACATAAATACCCATTAAATGTGAACAGATAAGTACAACATGGTCTAGTCATAGTGTGTCAATAGAATAGACCCAATTTCATGCACATGGAGAGAGAGATTATGATACTGAGAGGTAAAAACAGGCTTAGATGGATAAATGAGTAGGGGCACTATAGCACTTACTGAAACATTTTAAGCACATACACAAAATATGCCATGTTATGTGTATAATAAAGACCTACAATGATCATTTTAAGCTAAGATAACTGTTAACTCTAAGAAGGAGCATACAGGGGTAGAACTGGCTGTGAGAGGGAAAAGTAAACTGTCCCATAGGTTATTTTTAAAGACATGACAATGTTTTTTTTAAAAATGACAGAGTGTAAACAGCTACCAATTTAGGGAGTTGGAAACATGAGTGTTTGTTACAGTAGTATTTCTAATTTTATGACATCATTCTTTAAAAAAAATAGCTATAAAGACTAGATACATATTACAGGACCCATTCCATTATAAGAGTCTTCTTCATTTTATTTTGGCAAAATGGATATTATTTTCATTAATGAAAATTAAAGGCACTATTCTATGAGACATATATGTTTAGCTGTAATTTATTAGAACCAAGTTACTCAAAATTTTAAATACCCATATATTCTAGTTTTTGCCTCTGTACCTAACAGAGATCTAAATTTCAACATGTGAACAGTTTCATTTATTTTTTTTTTAACCAGGAAGTTTCAAAACATTTTTCATATTCTTTATCTTTTCCCACTAGAGACATTAAAGTTACTTTTAAAATCTGATTCCCTCCTGGAATTGATGAAGGTGCTCTTTTCTAACTACCCAACATCACAAGACATGGTCATCCACTGAAATGATTTTGCATGTAGAGAGTTATCACAAATTGTTGTGTAAGAAATGTCTCTAGAACAATTAATTTCAAAGTGTTGATTAAAGATACCCTGGATGACATGTGTGACTATGAGGCAGTAAAGGATGTTTGGGTTGAGTCTTTCCAGGTGAGATATTTACATTTCCTTTAGGGACCCAAGGTAGAAACCCAATAAATAACTGGAACACAAGCAGCACTTAGTAACTCCAGTGAATATTCAAAGAGAGTTACAAAACAGAGAAGACCTCAGGAAGGATAAGAGAATTGAGACAGAGAGGCAGCAGGATGGAACTTGCCAAAGACAAGAAAATTATCTATTACATTAAGGAGGTTCAGAAGAGAAACCAAGCAGATAAGAGACACAGGGATCCATGCTGAAAAGCAATTAAGGTCAAGTTTGTCTATGTAAGGTTGGATCAAGTCATGCAAGGTCATGACAGGCAGGTTAAAACTAGAGTTCAGTTGAAGATCAAAAGCCCTGGAATTCTCTGCATTCAGGAATAAAGAAAATCACACTTGGGGCTTGGAAGCCAAATTGAAAGCCTTCCATTATTGGATAGTGATTCTTTTCTTCTGTCATTCTCAGTTAGAACTGGAAACTTTTGGTAAAAGTCTAAGTTTAGAAATTGCAACTGACAGCCACACAAGTCTAGCATGTCAGAATTTCTCAATAAGAGACAATGTCAAAGAAAATTGGAGTCAATGATGTCCATTGCCACATTGAATGTCAGTTCAGCATCTTCCTTCTCTTTTTGTGATGATAAACCTGGTTAAGGATGGAAAGTTGTACACACAGAGCCTTTGCTCCCTCCAGACATGAGCTTGTGCCATCTGACTAGGCCTTGCATGATACCAGCCAGAACTGTCATTGCTGTATAACAGATGACACTGAGGCACAGAGAATTTAAGCCATTTCCCAAGTCACACAGTGAAGACATTCTCAAAGCTGGATCAAAACTCAGACTTTGGGCGGGCTTTGACTTCTGTGTTCTTTCAACTGTCACTCTCTTCCAAAGAGACAAGTGCCACTGTACCAAATAGCACAGCTAAACTAGGATTCCAGCCCACGAATTCTGGTCTCCAACACCCTGCATTAGCCACTTGAAAACCTCCACTCTTTTTGAGAAGGAAGCCTCAAGACAGTGATTTAGAAGATGAAATGGGTAGTATTGAGAGGAAAGAAAAGCACAATTTGACCAAAGACAAGCATGGCTGTATCTGGAAATAGATGCTCTGCTCCACTACCTCCTGACTCTGTGTGGATATTCCCCCAGGAACACACAGGGGACTATTACACTCAGTACGTAGATTATCAATAAGTGCTGGGTACAGCTCTGTGCTGGACGTCTTTCTGAGTTGCTGAGGCAAGAGATAAGCTTGAGGCTCATTCAGTTGTGAAATTGGTTAAAGGGGAGAAAACAAATACCACTCCCACCCCATACTCACATACATACTCAGTGCCAACCATCTTCAGTGGGGGAAAAAAAAATGATTCTCTTGATATTGAAATTAACCATTTTGCTACTGCTGCCTGCTTCTCCCTGGGTTTGAGGAATGCTTAAAGAACTTCTGAGGGGCTCAAGATATCTCTAGAAACAAATGCTTAATGGAGAGCCAAGGTACATAAAAAATAAGTAAAGGTTATAATTGAGAATTTAACTAGTCTGTAGTTTATAGTAATGCACTAAAGTTTATTTCATAGCTTTGAAAAATGTACCATGGTTGTGAAAGATATCAGCATGAAAAACAATAACTGAGGCCATTTGGACAAATGGAATATACCCTTCTTGAGTTAGACTTTATAGATTTCAAAGTTCTGGAACTCATGTTTGAAAAAAGTGTTCTTTATAAACATAAAAGACAAAAATTTGAGTTAGAACTGATGTACTACTTATCCAGGAAGTCATCCCAATATTCAGCCTCCTTTCTAACATGCAGTTTTACACAATAGGAAGCAATGTGTTAGCAGGGTGAGAATGCTCAGTTCTATCAACTGATGCACCCACCACTCCATTATGAATCTACCTAGAACACTGGCATTGCACCGATGACCTTAATTCTCAGGGGAAAAAGAAATATAGATAGATAGAAGATAGATATACACCCTTATTTTAAAATGTTCTTAACCTTTCTTGAGTGAGGTCAGTTTCCACAGCTTTATACTAATTTCCAAGAGTTACTGTGCATATTACACTCTACATAGTTGGCTTTTTCTTGGTTAGAATTAATATTTAGAGTCTGATTCTATGCTTTTAAGGAGGAACTAGTTAGAGTTTAAGAAGAAAGATGAGATAGTGATGAAGACGAAGTAACTCTGGGCTCAGTAGGGCTTTGGCAGCATATCTAAATACCTTCCTCTCCTCAAACAGTTGGCTTTAGAAAGGACCACAGAGTGACCGTAGATTTTGCCTGAAACAGTCTCATTATCCAAGCTCCCCCTTTCATCCTAGAGGTGTACCACTTAGGAAGATTATATTGTCACCTAATTACAGACTGAATTGCAGTACTTCTTCATATCACAGTGAGGAAACAGCCAGGATTAAATATTTTAGTAAAAATAAACAGAATTAGGAAATTTATAGGAGGCCACCCACATGGTCCTAGAATCATCTCTCTAGTTGGTAAGGTCTCTTAATCGTGTATGAGAACAGGGGGAGAGATACTAGCTTTTAGGGGGACATTTTATGAAAAGCCAAGCATGAGTTGTTGAAAAACATCTGATTGGGAAATACAGAGAGCTGCTCCTGGATCAAACCTGAAGGTTTTCTTCTTGTGATTTGTGGCACCCCCAGGGGGCATTTGAATTGGTGGCACTGCAGAAGCATCTGAATTAAAAGCACTTGCTGCCAAGTGATAACTTATACTTGGCACTCAAAAACAATTTTAATAATATAAATTATATTAAACTGACAAGGGACTTTATCGTGTGGGAGGAGGGGGCACTAGCCATTTGTAATAGTGGATTAATTGGGAATTGGTTCCTCCAAAGCAGCTGTGTTTGCAGCTACAGCTCACCTCCTCCCCTTCGTTCTCCTCCTCTGCCGCGGGTGATAGGAGCTGAAGAACATAGTGTGCTGTAAATGTTCACAGACACAAAGCAATCTAGTTCTGGGGCTGGATGGGTTCCAGCTCTTATGAACCATCCACAGCAAAGCTGCAGAATTAAATATGACAAAGCTCCTCCATCTACAGCAGCCGTGCTAGCAGAGGGCCCTTCACAGCTGACCTTTAGATGAACTTAATTACAATCAGCAAGAGAAAAATGCTAGGCCTTTCATACAACATAATGGAGTTTCTCTAATTTGTTTACCAGCGGTACCCAGTGAGGGCCTCGTCCCCGTAGAAGGCTTTGGTGTGCAGAAATGAATCCAGGCAACCACATATTAGAGAGTCTGGCAGATTAGGCTGTGAGGTGTGCATATTACAAAGGGATCAAGAGTCCTGGAAGACAAATCCCTCTTGCAGCCAGCTGTCACTTTGGGGGTTATTGTCCAACTGGATGTTATTCTGTACTACGTTCAAAACCATTTAAATCATCGGTAGGTGGTAACAGGAAACAATAGTTTACGATTATTCATGACTTGAAGGGATTTTGAGTGTCTGATAAGTGATTTTCAGGCTCACAGAATCAATATTTTATATCTTACATCTCATAAGGATTTTTTTTTTCTTTTTAAACTAGGAGAAAAGAGTATTTTTTTTTTTCAGTTTAATATCTACTGCTACGTGTGTGTGCGTTCAGTTGCTCAGTTGTGTCCAGCTCTTTGCAACCCCATGGACTGTAGCCCACAAGGCTCCTCTGTCCATGGGATTCTCCAGGCAAGAATACTGGAGTGGTTTGTCATGTCCTCCTCCAGGGGATCTTCCTGAACCAGGGATGGAACCCATATCTCCAATATCTCCTGCATTGGGAGGCAGATTCCTTACCACTAGTGCCACCTGTAAAATCAAATTTCAACATAATTTAAATATACATTGACAAAGGGCAGTGATTGGAAATTATAAAATTATCTCTAAAATGCATAGACCCTATTTTCCCCATTCTTCTTGCAAGGTCAAGTCACACACATACACAATAGACCAAAGAACTCTATGGCTTCAAATTCATGATTGATGTTAGGATAGAATCCATGTCTTTTTCTTTGTTTCTTCTTTCAACTTGGCTGCAGAAGAGTGCATCCATTGCAACCATGAGGTTCGTGGATGTTATGATGAACGGTTGATGACTGTCAAGCTACCAAAAGACAGAAGTATTGAAATAGTCCAGGTCACATATTTTGCAAGCAAAGACACCACACCATGAGTGTTTTGTGTTGGTGAATTCTGTACCCTTGGTTGGGTAGGTTTGGCTACCTGTGCTCTCTGGCAGGGCTATTTAAACTAACACAAAGAACTCTTTTTTATATATAAAAAAATTCTGCTCCTTGATGCACTAATAAAATAACAAATTGCAGGGGATGACTTTACAACTAATAATGATAACTAGTCAGATACAATGTAAAATATAAGCCCAATATTTTCATAATTAGTAGATTCAAAAGACATCAAAATTACTTTGTCAAACTGCTATAGAAGTTTCTAAACATTTATCCTTGATTTCTGTGTTTGTTGAATCACAAACTGACATCTTCACACAAAGCGCATTTTGAGTAGTCCTGCTCTAAAACATAACGAGTTTTATATCCTCATCTTTTTTCCATGCTTTAGAACGGGGATTGGCAAACTTTTTCTGACAAGGTCCAGAGAGTAAATAGCGTTGGCTCTGCAGGCCATATGGTCTCTGTCGCTACTGCTCAACTCTGTAAATGTAGCAGGAAAGCATCCATGGACAATATGTCAGCCACGAACATGGCTGTGTTCCAATAAAACTTTATTTTCAAAAGCAGGCTACAGGTCAAATTTGACCTGTGGGCAGTAGTTTGCTGGTCCCTGCTTTAGAGAGTCTGAGCTGTATTTCCACGTGTCCTAAATATTTTATTTGTGTTTTCAAAAGGATTTTAAACTAGGGTGCTTACAGTGGTCTCTGTATACTTCAAACTCACATTTTGTTTTGGTTTTCTCACCTTTTGGAAATGCTACCAGTAGAAAGAAGCACTAATATTTTAAGGATCAAAATATTCTGGAGGAGAAAGTTCACTATGACCAAATGGTAGAGAAAGGACCTGAGATCAGAATCTGCATAGACATAGCCTTTCTTTCCTAAGGCAGTGGAAGATTTTCAGTACTAGCTGGAGAGGGAGGGTCTCTGATTCTTCCTTGGAGATTCAGCTCAAATATGACAGCCTCTTTTATTCTGGCTCTTTAGGATATTTCTAAGTGGAACATTCTATGTTCGAAGGATTGTGGCCTTCTCAGCAAAGTCTCTTTCCTGCTGCCCCTAGAAAGTGTCAACTATTTCCTCTCCCACAAACTCCTACCACTTATCAAACTGAAAAGGGTTGTCTGCTCATATTCCTTCACCCTCGTAGAATGTGAGCTCTTCAGGGCAGATTAAAGTCTCCTCAAGGGCTCTCAGTCGTTCACAGTGCCTAGAACAGAACTAGAAAACACATCGAGCAACATTATGTAGATACATATGTGTGTGTGTGTCTGTGTGTGTGTGTGTCTGTATGTGTGTGTGTACTTCTGTGTGTCTATACTATGTGATGAGAACAACATGAACTGAATCACCACCAAGATAGTTGCAAAATATACCTAAGATTGTACACACTGAAGTGTCTGTAATCTAGGAATAATTATGCAAATGAGTTATTATTAGTACTTGTGGGAAGAAAGTGAAAGTGAAGTCACTCAGTCGTGTCTGACTCTTTGGACCCCATAGACTGTAACCTACCAAGCTCCTCTGTCCATGGGATTTTCCAGGCAATAGTACTGGAGTGGATTGCCATTTCCTTCTCCAGGGGATCTTCCCAACCCAGGGCTTGAACCCAGGTCTCCCACATTGTAGACAGACGCTTTACCGTCTGAGCCACCAGGGAAGAAGATGGACCTAAATCAGGGGTCCTCAACCTCCAGCTGTGGACTGGTACAGTGGCAGCTCAGTGGCAGCACTAAATTAGAAATAAGTGCACAATAAATGTAATGTACCTGAATCATCCCCAAACCATCCCCCACTTCCTGGTCCACGGAAAAGTTTTCTTCCAAGAAATTGGTCCCTGGTGCCAAAAAGCTTGAAGACTGCTGAGCTAAATGAAATTGAAAGCAAAAATAAAATTAAAAGATGTACATTGGAAAAATTGTGATTATAACAGGGGGACTAGTGGTAAAGAAGCAGCCTGCCAGTGCAGGAGGCACAGGAGATGCAAGGAGACATGTGTTCGATCCCTGGGTCAGGAAGATACCCTAGAAAAGGAAATGGCAACCCAATCCAGTATTGTCGCTTGGAGAATCCCATGGACAGAGGAACCTGGTGGGCTACAGTCCATAGCGTCACAAAGAGTCAGACATGACTGAGTGACTAACACACACAGGTAATATAGAGGCTAGAGCATAGAACTAGGACTAAGTGCTGATCACTCAGTACTTATTGCCTAAATGAAGAAAGAGAAGAATGTCAAATTTGGAATGAGAGTATTGAATTTCTTGTTAAAAAAAAAATCTACTCTCTTTCCTACTTGCCCACAACCACTCCTTTACTAACCTGGAAACTTGGCTTTACTTCTTGCAGTAAATGTCCTGCAAGACATTTGCTCAAATGGTGACTTCACAGAATCCTCCTCTGAGGACCAGCAGGGACTCTGGCCAATTAGCCTCCAGGAAGATTTGGGGAAGCTTGATGCATTTGTAGAAATCAGCCCTGTCCCAGATGACTAAGCCTTAACCTGTTTGATGCACAGTTGTGTAATTCCATTTCTGGTTTGGAGAAAACAATCAATTGAGATGTTTTAGGAGGCTTTTTGAAGTGTTTTGATACTTCCCTCTAGGCAGCACTGTTTGTTTGCAAGCACATGCTGACTGACATCCTGTGTTGAATACTTACTCTTTTCCCAAAGTATTCATGAGGTGAGTGGGGACTGGTCTGTTAGTGCTACCACAGACACAGCTAATGAACACAATTGTCACCTTGTACTGTGGTGGAGACTGTCGACCCCTTTTGGGGACTGTGGTTACTCTGTCTCAGCTCCTCAAACTACCCAAACACTGACACCTGTGCAGTTCATTTCAGTTCGGTCTCTCAAGTCGTGACTGACTATTTGAGACCCCATGGACTGCAGCATGCCAGGCCTCCCACCATCACCAACTCCCAGAGTGTACCCTAACTCATGTCCATTGAGTTGGTGATGCCATCCAACCATCTCATCCTCTGTTGTCCCCTTCTCCTCCTGCCTTCAAACTTTCCCAACAGCAGGGTCTTTGCAAATGAGTCAACTCTTCTCATCAGGTGGCCAAAAGATTGGGGTTTCAGCTTCAACATCAGTCCTTCCAATGAACACCCAGGACTGATCTCCTTTAGGATGGACTGGTTGGATCTCCATGCAGTACAAGCAACACTCAAGAGTCTTCTCCAACACCACAGTTTCAAAAGCATCAATTCTTTGGTGGTCAGCTTTCTTTATAGTCCAACTGTCACATCCATTCATGACTGCTGGAAAAACCATAGCCTTGACTAGACAGATCTTTGTTGGCAAAGTAATGTCTCTGCTTTTCAATATGCTATCTGGATTGGTCATAACTTTCCTTCCAAGGAGTAAGCATCTTTTAATTTCATGGCTGCAATCACCATCTGCAGTGATTTTCAGTTCAGTTCAGTTCAGTCGCTCAGCTGTGTCTGACTCTTTGAGCACGCCATGAATTGCAGCATGCCAGGCCTCCCTGTCCTTAACCAACTCCCAGAGTTCACTCAAACTCATGTCCGTCGAGTCAGTGATGCCATCCAGCCATCTCATCCTCTGTCGTCCCCTTCTCCTCCTGCCCCCAATCCCTCCCAGCATCAGAGTCTTTTCCAATTTGTCAACTCTTCGCATCAGGTGGCCAACGTATTGGAGTTTCAGCTTTAGCATCCCCCAAAAATAAAGTCAGCCACTGTTTCCACTATTTCCCCATCTATCTGCCAAGAAGTGATGGGATCGGATGCCGTGATCTTAGTTTTCTGAAGGTTGAGCTTTAAGCCAACTTTTTCACTCTCCTCTTTCACTTTCATCAAGAGGCTCTTTAGTTCTTCTTCACTTTCTGCCATAAAGGAGGTGTTATCTGCATATCTGAGGTTATTGATATTTCTCCTGGTAATCTTGATTCCAGCTTGTGCTTCTTTGAGCCCAGCATTTCTCATGATGTACTCTGCATATAAGTTAAATAAGCAGGGTGACAATATACAGCCTTAATGTACTTTTTTTCTATTTGGAACCAGTCTGTTGTTCCATCTCCAGTTCTAACTGTTGCTTCCTGACCTGCATACAGGTTTCTCAAGAGGCAGGTCAGGTGGTCTGGTATGCCCATCTCTTTCAGAATTTTCCACAATTTATTGTGATCCACACAGTTATAGGCTTTGGCATAGTCAATAAAGCAGAAATAGATGTTTTTCTGGAACTCTGTTGCGTTTTTGATGATCCAGTGGATGTTGGCAATTTGACCTCTGGTTCCTCTGCCTTTTCTAAATCCAGTTTGAACATCAGAGAGTTCACGATTCACGTATTGCTGAAGCCTGGCTTGGAGAATTTTGAGCATTACTTTACTAGCATGTGAGATGAGTGCAATTATGCAGTAGTTTGAGCATTGTTTGGCATTGCCTTTCTTTAGAATTGGAATGAAAACTGACATTTCCAGTCCTGTGGCCACTGCTGAGTTTTCCAAATTTGCTGACATATTGAGTATAGCACTTTCACAGCATCATCTTTCAGAATTTGAAATAGCTCAACTGGAATTCCATCACCTCCACTAGCTTTGTTCATAGTGATGCTTTCTAAGGCCCACTTGACTTCGCATTCCAGGATGTCTGGCTCTAGGTGAGTGATCACACCACCATGGTTATCTGGCTCGTGAAGATCTATGCACTCATAGGGAAACTTGATGTTTATTCAGTTTCACGCTGTTACCGTGGAGCTGAGTCAAGGTCAGCTTACCTCTCACCAAGAAAGCATCTCTACCTCAGCTTTCTAGATTTTCCTTAGGAGCAGAGTGCTAAAACAGGATCCTGGGGAAACAGACCTTAGGAAACAGTGCAAACGTAACCAAATTGGTCAGACAATATCCCACATTGTGACTCTTGAAATTTAAAGACGACAGGTAGCTTTGGGGGCAATAAGTGAGGAATATCCAAAAAAAAATCTCTGTTAATTGTTCTCATTGTCAACTTATGGAATACAACCCTACATTGTACATGTTAGAAAAAGCTAGTTTGGATACTGAAAAAGTCAGTTGCTTGTACATTTATTATTGTTATTGTTATTATTGATTATTTCACATATAGCAGGTACAATATTAAGAAGAGTTATCTACATAAGTATTAATTGGTGCTTTTGTTGTCCCTGGGGGTTTCTACTTTTAGAAACTGAGGTTTGCAATGTGGAGGGAGGGGACATTTCAGACCGTCTGAGAAGTTGAGGGCTAAGGAGGAATAGTTGGTAATCATTCTGTTCTTCTGGAAAGTGTGAAGTCTAGAAGAAAAAGAAAGATCAAGGGTGGGCTGAATCTGAGAAGAGAACAGATGGGCTGTGGTTGTGCCTGCCAGAGGCATGGGCAGAAAGGAAGGGAAAACTGTTCCTGCTCTCCTTCCCCTCTAAATGGAGAACACGTACACCAGGGCTCCTTGTGGGCTGGGCCAGATGGGAGGCTTAGGGGGAAAAGGCTGGCAGTGTCTTCTTCGAAAAAGAAGAGGCCTGGCCATGGGTGTCACTTCCTCCACACCCACAGGCTGGCTTCTGCTCTGCATGTTGGCCTGCAGAAAGAAAATCTTGCCAGGAAAGAGGACTATGAGGAGTCTGCAAACATTGCTGACAGCATGTCCCATCCTCAAATGATTCCTGATTTGGAAAGAGTTTTTTCCTTTCAGTACTTTATTATGGTAACACTATAGTCCTTCACTTGTGGAAGCTGCTGTGATGGAATACAACCTACATCAAAAGTCTGGTCTCAAGAGGAAGAGTGTATAACCCTCTTTATATGTTGTTGGAGTTGGTTTGTTGGTGTTGTGTTGAGTATGTTTGCGTCTCTATTCTGAAGAGATATTGGTCTGTGTTTGTTTTCTTATAGTGTTTTTGTCAGCTTTTGGGTATTGGCTAGTAGGGGTCCAAGGTTAAACTTCTTAGATAATTTTTTTGTTTCTGTTTTGCCATCACACTATGTGATACTTAAGCTGCTGGGATCTGACACCTAGTTGTCTTCATCTAAACTCAGGCTGGAGCTGTCAGCAAATAAATTCACCTTTGCAGACTCAATTTCCCCACTTCTAAAGTCAGGATAATGACTGTATCTGCTGCTTCCAGTAGATGCTAGGCAGAGCGAGGTTATGACTGCTGCCCTAACATCCACTACTGCCTGTGTGCTTGGTCATGTCTGATTCTCTGAAGCCCCACGGACTGTAGCCCACCAGGCTCCTCTGTCCATGGGATTTTCCCAGCAAGAATACTGCAGCGGGGTGCCATTTCCTCCTCCAAGGGAACTTATCAACTCAGGGATCAAACCCATGTCACTTGCATCTCCTACACTGCAGGCAGATTTTTCAACACTGAGCCACTGGGGAAGCCCCAGCATCCACCAGTATTAACTATCATTACTTGTCCTTTAAGGTCAGTTTTTAAAATACCAGCAAGCACTGCAATTAGCAAATATTTATTTATTTACCACCTCATATGTAAATTTCTGATTTTTTCCCCTTTTTATTAACAGAGGATTCTAAGATAGTCTATTAGCCTATATCCTATCCTTTCAAGTTTTAGCCAAACTCCAATTTACTTATGGCTCAGTTGAGCACATGTTATAGGAGAAATATCAAAAGCATCCTAATGTATATATCTATATATATTTATTAATGGGTTATGAAGTTAGTAAGTTAATAAGATATTTCTTAATAACAAAAAAGAGGAGAGAAGATTTTAGGGTACATTTTAAAAAGACCAGAAATATCAGCATTGTGAACTTGTTAGAAAGGCAGATTCTTGGGTACCATAGACCCAGTGAATCAGAAACACTTGGGGTGGAGCTCAGGAATCTGTACTTTGACAGTCATCCAGGTGACTCTGATGCAAACTGAAGAGGCTAAAGTTTGAGAAGTCACTAAAAGAGTTTAGAGATAGGAGCTCCCAGTTAAAAACTTGGTCCACTTCTTGAGTGCTGTTGTGATTTTAGGCAGACTACTCACACTCAACAAAATCTATGTCTCAGCGTTGTTAACAGAATTTAAATGAGTTAATGCATATGCAAATATAGAAAACAACTGGAAGTTGCAAAATACTCTAAGCAAATATGTTTATGAGGTGGAGAGAGAGACTCCAAAGCAGGCACACAAGTTTCTTCAGGAGAGAAAAGCAACAGTCCATGTATGCATTCATATTTCTCAGCCTCCCTTACCATTAATCTGAGGGCTGATAACTGCTTACTGGTTCTGGTGGATGGTGCGTGAGTGGAAGTTGCTGCCAGCCAAAGGCAGTTACAGCTAGGATGCTTCCTCCATTCCTTTGTTTTCCCGCTATGTCCTGTCCTACAGGACCCCATGATCCAGAAATAAATCTGTGTTGTGTTCAGCTACTGAGATTTCAAAAGTGATATGTTGTGGCAGCTAGCATAAATTATCTGGGTCAGCAATGTAGGAGGAAAAGCAATGAGAAAGAGAGTGAGACTGACAATGAGATGTCAGATAGAGGGAGAAGCTGGCTCAAAGAAAGAGAGTGATATTATCTCGTGATGATAGGAGACAGATACTGGGCCAAGTCTTTATCTCCATAAGTCCTGGGAAGAAGACAGAGATTCCTAAAAGACTTAATGCCAAAAGAAGGATAGGTAATTTTCTAGTAGCATTGTTGTCTCATCAATGCCTGTGAAGATGATGAATTCAGATAGGTATTCTCATTCTTTGGTTGTAAAGTGAGAAGGGGATTTGATGGCTAGGACTTGCTTCCCGTAAAAACTCAGATTCTGTATGTTAAAAGCAAACTCTATGCAAAGTCTCCTAATGGGTTTCCTACATTTATTTACATACCACCAAATCATTCTTTAAAATGCATTTCTTTTCCTTTGCTCCTGAAAATAGCAGAAATTTACTAATGATCTGTTCAGCTTCCTTTTTTTCTTCAAGTTCAACATCTTGACATTTTTCTGAACATTTTCTTATTTTAAGTTTAAATTACACTGCACAATTGGCATTTTACTGAGTGTGTACTGTTCTTTCTAACACAAATATATGTACCCCCTTGCAGAGTTTGACTTTCACAGGTCAGATGATGACATCACTTGTCAGGAAGGCTTCTCTGACTCCCTAATATTGGATCAGTTGTTATGATGTGATGTCTCAAGGTATATGTTTGATGCATTCCCACTGAAGAGTGTAGAGAGTCGAAGAGCTTCTCTGGTACCTAAGTATCAGCAAACTAACCCATTGACATCTACAGAACACTCTAACCAACAGAACTCACATTCTTTTTCCAAGGGCACGTATATTTTTCAAATTAAACAACATTCTTGCCCACAAAAAAATGCCTCAATAAAATTAAAAAAGGATTCAAGTCATACAAAATTGTTCTCACACCACAAAAAATTTAAATTAGAAATCAATAACAGAAAACTTTCTTGGAAATTCTACTCATTTGAAAATGATATAAGACATTTCTAAATAACCCACAGTCCAAGGGGTAAAAGGGAAGTTAGAACATATTTTGAACTGAATGAAAAATGAAAACTCATCATATAAACATTGTGGGATATCATTATAGCAGTATTTAGTGGGAAAATTTTAGCACTAAATGCCTATATTAGAAAATATGAATAGTTTTAAATCAATGACCTAAGCTTCTAAATAAATAAGAGCAAATTGAACCAAAGTAAGCAAAATAAAGGAAATAATAAAGACCAAAATTGAATTCACTGAAAAATTGAAAAGAAAGATAATAGAGAATCAAGTAAATCAAAGTCTGGTTTTTTCAGATCAATAAACTTTATAAAACCTTAGACAGACTAATAAGGAAAAAAGAGAGACATTTAAATTACTAATATCAGGATGACATTTGATGTCACTACATATTCTAAGAAATATTAAAAGGATAATGTAAAATCTTACAAGCAAATTTATGTCAATACATTTGGCAACTTAGATGGAATAAACAAATCCCTTGAAAGACATAAACTATCAGAGCTCACTCAAAGATGAAATAGATAATTCAAATAGACCTGTTATCTATTAAATAAATCAAATTCGGGATTGGGGGCAGGAGGAGAAGGGGACAACAGAGGATGAGATGGCTGGATGGCATCACCGACTCGATGGACATGAGTTTGAGTGAACTCCTGGAGTTGGTGATGGACAGGGAGGCCTGGCATGCTGCAATTCATGGGGTCTCAAAGAGTCAGACACGACTGAGCGACTGAACTGAACTGAACTGAACTGATAGTTAAAACCTTTTGCAAAGCGAACTCCAGGCCCAGATGTTTTCACTTGTGAATTCCACCAAGTAATTAAGGAAGAAATTAAATCAGTTATACACAAAGTGATCTAGAAAATTGAAAAGGTGAGAATATTCCCAACTCAGTATATGGGGCCTGAATTATTCTGATACCAAAATAAGATAAAGACATAAAAATAACAACAATAAACACTTGGGTATAATATGAGTATTGATTATAAACATTCAAATAAAGTGTCATTAAATCAAATTAACAGCATATAAAAAGGATAATAGATCACAATCAGTTGTAGGGTTTAGTGCAGAATTGCAGTGTTGGTTTATTGGAAGATAATTGCTTTACAACACTGTGTCGGTTTCTCCAATACATCAACATGAATAAGCCACAGGGATACACATGTCCCTTCCCTTCTGAACTACCTCCTATCTCCCACCCTATCCCATACTTCTAGGTTTCCATGGAGCACTGAGTTGAGCTCCCTGTGTCACATGGCAAATTCCCATTTGCCATCTGTTTTACATATGGTAATGTATATGTTTCCATACTATTCTCCCAATTTGTCCCATCCTCTCCTTCCCTCATTGTGTCTACAAGTTTGTTCTCTGTGTCTATATCTTCACTGATGTCCTACAGAAATAGGTTCATTAGTACCATTTTTCTAGATCCCATATACATGCATTTATATAATATTTTAAATCAGCTTTGTTCCAATAAAAATTTTAAAAGGAAATGAAACAACAATGAAATTACAAAAAGAAAAAAAAAAACAGAATGAACAACTGATACATAAATGTGGGTGAATTATGGTGAGTGAAAGAAGTCAGACAGAATGGATACATACTCCAGCAAATGAGTTTGGGGATATCAACAAACTGATTCTAAAGTTTATATGGACAAGAAAACGATTCAGGTATTTCAACACAGTATTAAAGGAGATGAACACCATTGGAGGCCTCACACTGTCTGAATTTAAGACTTACTATAAAGTTATAATAATCAAGACAGATTGGTACCAGTAAAAGGATAAACAAATAGATCAATGGGACAGAGTAATGATCTCAGAAATGGATCCACTTAAATATGGCAAACCCGTCTTTGCTAAAGGAAGTAAAGACTATATACAATGATCTCTTCAAAAGGTGGTGCTAGAGTAACTGGAAATCCCCATGCAAAAAAATGAATCTGGAAACAGACTTTATGCCCTTCACAAAAATTAACTTAAAGTAGATCACAGACCTAAGCATAAAACACGAAAATATATACTCCTAGAAGATAACACAGGAGATAACCTATGTGACCCCAGATATGTTGCTAGTTAGCTATGACATCAAAGGCCTGATTTGTGAAAGAAATCACAGATAGCCAGAATTTCATTACAATTAAATTTTCTGTTGTGTGAAAGATAATGTCAAGATAATTGGAAGACAAGCCACATCTTGAGAGAAAATATTTGCAAGAGATACATGTAATAAAGGACTGTTATTCAAAGAGTACACAAAAAACCCTCACAATTAACCAATAATAAAACAAACAACCCAATTAAAAAATCAGCCAAAAATATTAAGAGGTACCTCACCAATGAAATGTACAGGTGGTGAATAAACACATGAAAATATGCTCTATATTATATGACACCAGGGGAATGCAAATTTAAATGACAGTGAGATACCACCCCATATCTGTGAGAATGGCCAAAAATCTGAAACCCTGACAGCACCAAATGCTGTCGAAGACGTGGAGCTGATAGGAATGAATTGGAGGGCAGTTAGTTTGGCAGTTAGTTTGGAAGCACTTAATTGAATGCTAAGTCGCTTCAGTCATGTCCGACTCTGTGCGACCCCATAGATGGCAGCCCACCAGGCTCCCCATGGTGGAATCCCTGGGGTCCTCCAGGCAAGAATACTGGAGAGTGTTGCCATTTCCTTCTCCAATGCTTCAAAGTGAAAACTGGAAGTGAAGTTGCTCAGTCGTATCCAACTCCTAGAGACCCCATGGACTGCAGCTTACCAGACTTCTCCGTTCATGCGATTTTCCAGGCAAGAGTACTGGAGTGGGTTGCCATTGCCTTCTCCTGTTATATATATATATATATATATAAATGGAAAATCACATGAACAGAGAAGTCTGGTAAGCTGCAGTCCATGGGGTCGCTAGGAGTTATGTAAGCATACCCTTGCCTTAAGCTCCAGCCATCACATTCCTTGGTATTAACCCAAAAGAACTGAAAATATGTGTCCACACAAATCTGCATAGTATTGTTTATTGATAACTGCCAAAATATGGAAGCAGTCAAGACACACTTTAGTAAGTAAATGGATATATAAACAGTGGTAAATACAGACAATGGGATATTATTCAACTTTGAAAAAAAGATCAAGCAGTGAAAATGCATGGAGAAAACTTAAATGAATCTTACTAGTAAAAAAAAGCCAATATGAAATGTTTGTATGCTATAATTTTAACTATATGATAGTCTTCAAAAAGCAAAACTGTGGAGACCTTGAAAAAGTCAATATTTGCCAGCAGTTAAGGGGGAGTGAGGAATAGCAGAACACGGGGGATTTTTTAGGGCAGTGAAAATACTCTGTATGCTACAGGACTAAACAACAACAAACCCAAAGAATATACAACACCAAGAGTCCAAGAGTGAACACACACACACACACACACACACACACACACAGCGTCCATCAAACAAAAGGTTTTTTAGGACAAACATTAGGGTCATTTTAAGGAAATGAATTTAGTTCAATAACTTGCTTTTCTGATAGTCTTCAAAGTGTCTTTTAGCTGAATAATCCTGAGAATCACTAAGAAGATGGAAAATCTTAAATAAGGGCATGGATGCTTATTCTTAAAAATGAATAGTAGGAAAGAGCAGTTTTAGCAATAAAAATAATGTAGTGATATGTAAAAAGGGCACGCAGCCTAACTTAGTCACCAAGCCACCCTCCTCGCACAAGATTCATTAGTCTCCAAATCAGTTTCGGTATTGAGTACCTTTATATAAATGCATGCAATGTAATGGAAATGTACCTGTACCTTATTATACAAGTCTTCTGAATATAAATAATGCAGGAGGCATGTTCTTTGCAAAAGATGTTGTATTAGAAAAGGAAAACCATAAACAGATTTCTAGTGATGGGTATTGTATATGCTCTAGACAGCATCCAGCTTTAAGGCGTGTATGAGTTTAAGCGTGGATGGGCTCACATACACTCACTCTTTTACCGGCACTGGATTTGGCTTTGGTCATATTTTGTTTTCTTCCTTTTTTCTTTCCTATTCCTCAGTGGATCTCTACAGAATCTGTAATGTATCTTTGTTCATGATACTGTATACAAGTTTCCCCTGAAAATTAATAAGGCTGTCTCCAACTCACAGCCCTATTTACATACTTCTCCCTTACCAGTTAGCTTTTGATTTTCCTCTGTATCTCTTTATCTTCAGGTTATAGCTGAATGGGTCCTCTGCCAAATCCCAAATCAACCTCTCACATAATCCTCTTCTTCAATTCTGGACCTTATATTTGGGGGCCTTTACTCCTGTAAGGTTCATATGATTATCTTAGAGTCATTTTCCTTTTAAAGATAAAATGTAAGTGTCAAATTAACCTGATAAGGCATTGCTAATGGCTTAACAAAACTTGAATTCTGTAATGATAATTAGGATTATAACCAAGAGCTTTCCAGTAAAACTAAAGTGCATCTAACCTGATTAGAGTATAATATTAAGCCAAATCTAGTTGCGTAGAATGTCAAATTGAAAAATACTGATCTCTTTGTAACTTGCTGGGACCACCTCTGAAAAGAATTTAGTGAGGGGAACACATCTCTCCTTCATGGCCGGAAATATCTGAAGTCTTTGCTGCATGGGCAGATAGAATTACACATGCTAAGGAGGGGCTTCCAGCATACTCTCTTCTTGGGATAACTGTCATTTCCCAAGAAAGCTCTGTTGTGTATCATTAGTTAATGCTGTTTACAGGGCCCTTGCTCAGTAATTCATGATTCTGAAGTTGGGGTTAGCAGTGCTTTTTAACCAACAAAAGTTGTATCATTTAACCTGGAGAGCATATAATTCAGCTCATAAGGATGTCATGGTCCTTGGCCCATCCCAAGATTCTGAAAACGTCTTCCTTCCATAAAGCCTTATCTTTCCTCAATAATTGCAAGGATATCTTGAGATGGGTAGTATGCATATAATTATCTTTCTAGTAAGAATAATTGGAGAAGGAAATGGCAATCCACTCCAGTACTCTTGCCTGGAAAGTCCCGTGGATGGAGGAGTCTGGTAGGCTGCAGTCCATGGGGTTGCTAAGAGTCAGACATGACTTAGCAACTGAGCACTTTCACTTTTCACTTTCATGCACTGGAGAAGGAAATGGCGGCCCCCTCCAGTGTTCTTGCCTGGAGAATCCCAGGGACGGGGGAGCCTGTGGGCTACCGTCTATTGGGTAGCACAGAGTCGGACACGACTGAAGCAACTTAGCAGCAGTAAGAAGAATAAGAAAGCTCATATATGTTACTTCTTAGATTAAACCAAATGCACTTCAGATGCCAGTGCAAAGGCATCAGAGTACCTTTGAGAAAGCCAGGGTCAAAATTTTGAATTGTCTCAAAAGGCAAATTGATCCCCAAAAGTAAGATCTTTACATGTAAAACTTCTACTGGGTATTTACTGTTAGAGAAGAGTGGTAAAGGGAATGAGGATGCTTCTGTAACAGGCCACATCTCACACGTAGGAGGGACACAGATGGGCCACGTGTGAGCAGCATGAAACAATGGGGCACAGTCCTGCTCTGGCCAGGTAACACATACATGTCAAGTACTACCTGTGCAGAGGGTATGAGCAGCTGAACACACTAGAGGGCAGTTAAGAAACTGTTTATCTTCTCAGTGGATTTTGACTTTTCTGTCTCAGGAAATGCAAGGTTTGCCTTTGGAAGTAGTGTTTGTATTTGACTTAATAGTTACTGTTTGGATGATAAAGAAGAGTGAGCAGTCATCTTTGCCCCTCACACTAATGAGACATCACAGGGTCTAGACTGGCACTGAATGTCAAGTTCATCCTAGGTTGTTCTCTAGCTATCCTCCTCTGCCCTCCTTTTTCTGTGGTACTATTGTAGTAGGAATTACTTATGCTTTGGAAAATGTACTGAAGCAAATCAGTGCTCAGATTTTCTCAAATCTGTATGCTGATACACAGATTAACAACTGGGGTTTCTCTGAAAGGAGGGGAGGGATCGGCGATGTTCAAATGTGAGCCAGAGACACTCTCCAGAAAGGTAATGGGTCTCCGGACAGGGAAGTGAGCCAGAAATGGAGTATGTTTCACTCAAGTGAAAGGTGCCTTTTTCTTGCACTGATGTTCTGTCCCCATTGGACTGGAAGGTAGGCATATGCAGCTTGCAGTACTTATTTTGAAATATCCCTTAATACCTTGGCAATTACTTTTGTCACACAAGTTCCTCAATAACCAACATATCCATAGAAATTTGTGATTATATTGAGATAAACAAACAGTGGGTACATAAAGGGAGCACAGCCTGCACTGTATTCTTCTTTCCTTCTGAAGTCTGTGAGGAGGGAGTGACATCTTGTTGAGGAAATTGTGATAGAGAAGTTCTGGGTTGTTCCCAAGATGAGTAACCCCAAAGAATCCAGGCAAAGCACACCTTCAGAAGCTCACAACAGATATGCATGTCAGCCCAAGGATAAAAATCAGGGGTGGAAGGAAGACAACTCCTTTTCTCAAACACCTTTTAGAAATGTACCCTTACCACCAAGATTATCCTTTGCTATATACTTAATAAGAAGTGACAGCAGTATTTAGCCTTTTATTCAATGTCCATGGCAGATATGATGAACTCTTATTGCTGGCTTTGAAAAATATTGAGATATGTAAGATGATTTTTTTTTCTCTTTAAATAATTCCAAGATAGGGGTGCTTTGGGGGATCTGCATCAACTTCCTCTGTTGGCTTATCGGTTGTTTTCAGTTCTCAGACTCACTTCTCTCTAAATGGTAGGCAGACTTTTTCTATTCTACCTAATCGATTGGTTTTAATCAGGTATTAGAACTAGAAGGCCATTAATAGTGAACTAGAATGAGAGAAAAAGATATTATTAAGTTGTACCTAAACTTATTATTTAGAGGCTTCCCAGGTGGCTCAGTGGTAAAGTATCTGCCTGCAGTGCAGACGACTCAATTTCAATCCCTGGGTCAGGAAGATCTCCTGGAGAAGGAAATGGCAACCCACTGCAGTATTCTTGTCTGGGAAATCACACAGACAGCCTCTGTGGGCTATAGTCCACGGGACAGCAAAAAGTCAGAGTTGACTTAGTAACTAAAAACAACAACATACTATTTATGAGTAAAAAGCAGATCAGATATTAGTTCGACTGTCTACTTCTCTGGCCAGTACTTCAGTCTCCCTGAAGCTCCGCTAACATTCCCCCCTTGATCTCCTTGGATCACTGAACTCTTCACTCTGTCCCTCCGCCTTCTTGATGCTCTCTATCCCTAGACCTTGAATTCCAGGATTGGGCCTGTTTTGGTCATTACTTATCCCCGTGATTTAGTAAGTAGCCTGGCAGAGTACAGGTTTTCAATGATGTTTTTAGATCAATGAAATGAATGAAACATTAGCTATCATCTCTTATTCCTAAGAGATGAGAAATATAGAATTTAAAAGAATTATGTGTATCCATGGATGATTATATATAGCAAAAACCAATACAATATTGTAAAGCAATTAAAAATAATTTTTTTAATTCCTCAAAAATATTTCATTAGATTCATAAATTTTAAAAAATAGATTATGTCCTCCATATCACTCCTATTTCCAAAACACATATCCTTATGCTGACCAAAAAAAAAAGAAAATACCTGAAGTTCCCACTCCAGTACTTTGAAATCACTAAGAGCCCTCTACAAGTTTTTTTAATTTCTGGGCTCCTACAAAAGAGCAGTTTAACAATATCTCTCTCGATGTGGCATATTATAGCCTTTTATTTCTTTATATATCATTGAGAATTGCTGAGTTATTCCACTTTGGTTTGCTAATTTCTATGCTCATCAGCATGTGTTTTTGTATGCATGATTTTTATTTATCATGAGTTCTTTTACACAGTTTATTTGAATATTTTTTAATGTTTCTTTTTTTTAAGAAATGACATAAATGAAATACTTTAAAACCTTCCCATGTTCAATTTTTGTTTTGGTTCCCACTAAGTACAAATGAAAATTTGGCTAAAGAAACAGTGCAATTATTGGGTACAATACAGTGCAATTATTCCCCTCATCAGTTTATGGAAGTCCAAATTATTTCTAGGATTTACTGACACTGAGGAGAAATGTATCCATGTAGTTGTTAGATATTCATGAGTGATTCCTTTAGCTTAACAGATGTTACATCTCCTTTAAAAATGGGAATTAGATACCAATTAAAATTTATTTGATAAAATAGCTTTGCTTCTATTTTAATTCTTTGCAGAGGCTGGCATTTGAGCTCTTTCTTCAAATTGGTGACTACTTTTAAACTGTGGGATGTTTTCATATACCTAGAAATTTTTGTCAACAAGGATTGTTTGTCCAATATTGAGATTTAGTGTGGGTTCTGTCAGAAGTTGTGTGCTGCTGCTGCTAAGTCACTTCAGTCATGTCCAACTCTGTGAGACCCCAGAGACGGCACCCACCAGGCTCCCCCGTCCCTGGGATTCTCCAGGCAAGAGTACTGGAGTGGGTTGCCATTGCCTTCTCCGGAAGTTGTGTGAGTTACTATCAAATCTCTTAAGCCCCAAGGAAGGGACGGATGCTTAACCAACTACCTTATAGGCTTTTTTTGTAAATGTGAGGTCCAGGTGCTCATTGAGCAGAGGAAGTAAGCTTCAACTGTAAGCTGCCTGACCAGTGCATCACTGCTGGGCCAGAGAGCTTGTTTCCTTGTCTACCAGGGAGACTAAGTCGCTCTTTTAGAAATTACCTACCGTTTGCACCTGTGGTCTGGGGAGAAGTCAGGACTCATGGGAGCACGTTGCTCTTTTGTTTGAAAAACACAGTAGTGGGTATTGTGCCAGGCAGTACAGTTCCTCTTGGTGCGAGCAATTGACGAAAAAGGTGACTAGCTCTGTATCCTAGAGTAACAGGAATTAGAGTTGCTTCCTGGAGGATCAAAAAAGGCAAGGATCATGGCAAAAAGAAGGGGTTTGGGAAGAGGAAGAAAACCTTGGTCTGTCTGGGTAGTCTAGGAAATTCAATATAGTTATACTTGGAAGGAATGATGCTAAAGCTGAAACTCCAGTACTTTGGGCACCTCATGTGAAGAGTTGACTCATTGGAAACAACTCTGATGCTGAGAGGGATTGGGGGCAGGAGGAGAAGGGGACAACCAAGGATGAGATGGCTGGATGGCATCACTGACTCGATGGCCGTAAGTCTGAGTGGACTCCGGGAGTTGGTAATGGACAGGGAGGTCTGGCGTGCTGTGATTCATGAGGTTGCAAACAGTTGGACACGACTGAGCGACTGAACTGAACTGATACCTAACATTTAATTTTAAGTTGTTCACCAATATTTGATGTGCTGTAAAACTCTCTATGCTTAGTCACTCAGTTGTGTCTGACTCTTTTTGACCCCCATGGACTGTAGTCTGTCAGGTTCCTCTGTCTGTGGGATTCTCCAGGCAAGAATTCTGGAGTGGGTTGCCATTTCCTTTTCCAGAGGATCTTCCTTCTGGAGAAGATCAATTCCCTAGGGATTGAACCCAGGTCTCCTGCACTGCAGACAGATTCTTTACCATCTGAGCCACCAGGGAAGCTATGCCTAAATCTTCAGAAGTCATTGATTACAAAGTGTGAGTTATATTAGTGGTGTTTTAGGGAATAGAAACTATAGCTAGTGTTGACACAGCCATTCAGAGGACCCGTGGTATTAGAGCTGACCAAGGAAACAAAGCTTTCCCCACCCCCAGGTACCTTTCAAAAATTTTTGAAAGATATTAGACTATCCATAGTATAGTATCAGTATATTAGAATCATTTTGATTTCCATTAAAGAGAAAATTCTTGAAGAAAAATGGAGACAAAAGATTTTGCTGGATTTTGGTATTGGAAAGAACTCAACTCTTTAACTTTTCTAAGTACTCTGAACAAGTACCATAATGTTTCCACTTCACCTAGGATGTTATTAGGGCCAGTGGTAAGATAGGGCTAAGTCTTCAGTCACTTGCATCTTCAGGACCCAAGACTCAAAACTATGCTTCAGTTGCTTAATTGCTTCAGTTGTGTCCAATTGTATGCCATCCTATGAACTGTAGCCCACCAGGCTCCCCTGTCCATGGGATTCTCCAGGCAAGAACACTAGAGTAGGTTCCCATGACCTTCCCCAGAGGATCTTACCAACCCAGGGATAGAGCCGTGTCTCCAGCATCTGCAGCATTGCAGGCAGATTCTTTGCCACTGAGCCACAGTGGAAGCCCACTCAAGACTATACTCCAACTGGTAATTCTCAGATTCCTTTGTTGTTGTCAGCTCCAGCCACTCTGACTTAGGAGGTATAAGTATAGTTCCCCAGGGGACTCCATCCACTCTCCTCAGCTAGACTTTTCATTCAGATATTTTAGGTTTTACAGTGCTTATCATAAACTTCTATCTGTTTTAAGCTATAGTATATCTTACAGGAATTTCTTATCCTTCCTCTAATAGAGATCTTCCATACTGATAATTTTATTCTAGGCTTTATTTTATGTCCCCATGAACCTGAGAGGACAACTGGATAACCCGGTTTGTCTCTTGTACATTTAGATTACTTCTTCACGTTTTCATGACAGGAGTTTCAAAACTCTTTATTTGTTGAGTTGTTTTTTTTGTTTGTTTGTTTTAATAACTTTCTCTTAAATGTATATAGGGAATATTACAACTGTTGTGCTATTTAATTAGTTTGTTATTCCTAATGGAACAGATATATGCAATGTTGAGGTCCTGATGAATTCATTCTAGTGAGAGATTGGGAAATGTATCCGTTCCTATTGTGGCTATAACAATGACCACTTAGTATATTACCTTATTGTTTAGTTGTGGAGGTCTGAAGTGTAACATGGGTCAGCAAGGCTGTGTTCCTTCTGGAGGTGCTAGATAGGGATCGCTTGCCTTTTCTAGCTTGAAGAGACCTCCCGTATTCCTTGGCTTGTAGCCCCTCCCCCTGTCTTCAAGGAGAGTAATATAACATTCAAGTCTCTCTATTTTTCTCTCTCTTTCACTGGCCTCTACTTTTGTTATCACATTTCCTTCTCTGACTATGACTCCCCTGCTTCTCTCATAAGGAAGCTCATGTTTATATTATGTGCACCTGAATAATACAAAATAACCTTCCCATTGCAAGATCCTTATCTTAATCACATCTGCAAACTCCCGTTTGCCATGTAGGAAAACATATTCACAGTTTCTAGGGCTTAGAGTGTGGACATCTTTGGATGGGGCTATTATTTTGTCTACCAAAGTGAATAAATATATGACTACTGAGACTTCCCTGGTGGTCCAGTGGTTAAGAATACACCTTGCAATACAGGGGATGAGAGTTCGATCCCTGGTTGAGGAACTAAGAGCCCATAAGCTGCAGAGCAACTAAGCCTTCATGCCTCAACTAGAGAGTCCAGGTGCCACAACAAAATTCCTACACGATACAATGAAAAGCCTGAGTGCTGCAGCCGAGATCCCAAAGCAGCTAGTTAAGTAAAGAAATAATAAAAAAGTCACTACCTGCATGCAAACATTAGGACAGCTATTGAGGCTTGCAGTTAATCCTACCTCAGTATTAAGCTACTGGACTTGAAAATTGCTCCAAGAAATGATGCCAATCTCCAGGGAACCATTTCACACCATGTAGCAAGGATGTGGTTCCCCCAAAAGAGAAGGAATCATGTTATCAAAAACACTAAGCTTTCTCTTTCCACCAGTCTTCAAAGACACAGTTTTTCCACATAGAATGTTTTCCCATATCTGCATTTTTTTCTGCTCATCCTTGAGATATTAAAGTTAATTAATGTTGAAGCATTGTCAGATGGAGTTTTGCAGGCCTGATGATTTTGGACTATACTTTGTATGTTAGTATCTCACAGTCTCTGGAGTTGGCTCCCCGAGTAATTTTAGATGACTAATAACCTCATAATTAGATAAATAATTGATATGGCTCAATTATCTGCTACTTTACAACTTTATTAATATTCGTGTTTGAGCTATAGATGTCTTTCTGCCCTTTTGCTGCCTGGGAGAAAACATAACCCTCCATGGGTTTGGGGAAACGTGCTAGAGAACCCTTGCCAGAGTCCAGGATATGTAAATTAGCCGTCTTGTTCCAAGGCATTAGCAGCTGTGGTTTTTATTTATTAATGAGATGGTCAGTATTTGCTGTAGGGGAGTGGAGCCAAATGAATGGATTTGGTGTTTATGTTGTTTAAAATCAATTTATTATTCAAGGATTATCAACCAATGTAGCTGAGCTGCCCAAAAGAGAATCCAGAAATCTGTTGGCTTTGGTAGTCTCTTTGTGTCTCTAGGCTAGACATGGGGGTGTGTCTTTGCCGTCTTCTCTTGTAAGCAGGACTATAGTTAATAAGGCATAATTAATAAGTCACTGAAATATTATCAGTGTGCATTTTTACCTATCACAAGGTTGGGCTTCCCAGGTGGCGCTAGTGGTAAAGAGCCCACCTGCCAATGCCAGAGACGTAAGAGATGTGGGTTTAGTCCCTGAGTAGGAAAGATCCTATGGAGGAGGGCATGGCAAACCACTCTAGTATTCTTGCCTAGAGAACCCCATGGACAAAGGAGCCTGGCAGGCTATGGTCCACAGTGTTGCAAAGAGTTGGATATGACTGAAGTTACTTAGCACGCACGCACGAACATCACAAGGTTAATAGGACAGCAAGTATACAGTTGCTTGATTAACAGGAAGGGTGTCAGGAAAACATTGAGCTATAGGAAATTGTATTAATATATATAGCTGTCATTAAGTAGTAGAAAACATTATTTGGGAAATGGATGAAAGTGGATAAAAAATACAAACTTCCAGTTATAGCTTCCCTAGTGGCTCAAATGGTAAAAGAATAAATAAGTTCTGATGTACTTATATAAGGATGTGATGTACAGCATGGTGACTACAGTTAATGATATTCTATGGTATATTTGAAAGTTACCAGTAGAATAGATCTTAAAAGTTCTCATCACAAGAAAAAAAAATTGAAGCTATGTGTGATGATGAATGTTACCTAAATTTATTTTAGCAATCATTTCATTATATATGCATATATCAGATCATTATGGTGAATACCTGAAACTAATACAATGTGTCAATTACATCTCAATAAAAAAGAACTAGCAAATTTCAGTGCTAGAAAGAAAAAAAGCAGTAAGCAATTAAGATATATGCTAATTACTCTTAAAGATGCTATCTTACAACTCCATTTTATCAATCATACTGTTGCTGCTGCTGAGGCTAAATCGCATCAGTCGTGACCGACTCTGTGCAATCCCATAGACGGCAGCCCACCAGGCTCCTCCATCCCTGGGATTCTCCAGGCAAGAATACTAGAGTGGGTTGCCATTTCCTTCTCCAATGCATGAAAGTGAAAAGTGAAAGTGAAGTCTCAGTCGTGTCTGACTCTTCGAGACCCCACGGACTGCATTTTACCAGGTTCCTCCATCCATGGGATTTTCCAGGCAAGAGTACTGGCAAGAGTTGCCGATACCTTCTCCACTATCAATCATAGTTTGTATATATTTAAAATTATATATAACACACCACAATCTTATTCTAAAAAGAAAGTATAATTTCTATTTTTTCTGGCTTATCTTTGAGCAGAAATGTTTCTGGAAAGGTATGCATTTTCTAAGATTATATGTTATATACATATATATATATACATAAATTTAAAAATAAATTTATAAAGTAACTAACAAAAAAATCATTGGTATTTTATTGCAGAATTTTGGAGAAAGATCACCATTTGATTTGAATATTTCTTAATGAATTAATTTCATGGACTTAGCATGGAAGTATATAAGAAATGACATATCTATACACTCTATTGATGCAAATTATATTAATCCAGAGAGATCTAATTAGAAGACTATTGACTTAGATTATAGAACTCTAAGAGAAAGGGACGCCTCAATGGCTCAGTGGGTCAAGAATTTGCCTGCAATACAGGAGAGACAGGAGGCTTGGATTCCATCCCTGGGTCGTGAAGATCCCCTACAGGAGGAAATGGCAAGCCATGCCAGTATTCTTGCCTGGAAAAAACCCATAGACAGAGGAACCTGGTGGGCTGGACTACAATCCAAAGGATCTTGAAAAGTCAGACACAACTGAGTGACTAAGCACCTATGATATTTCTCTAGAACTTTAAATTGTTCATAGGCAGATGTTTTCAAGTAATCATTTGCATGCCTTGGTTTCACATACGCTAATATAAATTTGTTTTATGTTGTCTGTTATCAGTGACTTCTTTGTGCTTTACATGCATTGGAAACTACAGTAGCCTGAGTTTGCAATTTCACAATAAAGTGGTCAGAAGCAAGTGGTATAGACAATGTTCAGGAGAAAGGAAAGATTAAAAGGGAGAACATTTTCACCAAGAGTCATTTTGGGCTCTTTTATTTACTGCTGAAAATGGAATCCTTGAATTTGACATTCAATTAAGATATATCAAGATGGTAGATATTACTTTTGGTGTCTGAATGTTTGTTATAAATGTCAATTTAATAAACAAATAAGTGTGAGAAGATCAATACTCCCTGATTAGAAACAAGTTGGGCTGTACAGAGAGACGTGGGAAAGCAAAAGGTGGACTTGTTAACAAAGGCCACTCATCAGAGGGCCGTGATACTCCACTGGCTGGAGACATTTCAGATTATTTGGAGCAAAGATTCTCCCTGACTCTTGGCTCTGGGACCATCTTAACTTTTAATCAATCAGATGATTTCTGATTAGTCAGAAACTTGAGAACTCTCTACAGCCATGAGAGCAAAGATAGATAATCACTGACTAGTGACCATGTTAAGTGAATGACTTATTAATTCCTTAAGCAAGTGGGGTGAGCCAGAGACCAACTGAATCCAGCAGTGTTAGCTGCTTACTCAGTGAACTCAAGTGACTGACAGCCTGTGCTCTTGCTGGATGTGGGAGAGGGATAGAAGCTTACCCCACCAAGGATGCCCCAGACTTGACAATGGGAAGTCCTCCCTTCCCAATTTCTGTCTTTAAAAACAAACAAACAAAAAATTGTATTGGTTTATAGTTGATTTACAATCTTGTGTTAGTTTCAGGTGCACAGTAAAATGAATCAGTCATATATATATATATATATATATATCCATTCTTTTTTAGATTATTTCCTATATAGGTCATTACAGAGTATTGAGTAGAGTTTCCCATGCTATACAGTAGGTCCTTATTATCACTTTTATGTATAATAGTGTGTATATGTCACTCCCAATCACCCAATTTATCCACCCCTCCCTTTTCCCTCCCTGATAGCCATAGCCAACATTTTCCTGATTCTCAGTTATAGGAAGACCTAACACTTGGAAAGTGTTTATCTTTTTAAGTGGACCAGGAATCAGGTCATCGTCAGGACAGGTAACTGTGGCTCTAGGTCCACTGCCTTCTGGTGTGGAGGGATGGTGGTGATGATGATGGTGAGTGTCAAGTTCTACATGATGGGTTTTGTAGAAGTGGAAGTCAGTAGTTATCACCAGTGATCCAAAGCAGGAGGAAGGGGTAAGAATGTATGTGAGAGGTGCTGTCTGCATACAAGGTGGCTGTTCAACTCATCCTTATTGCCTCCAATCTTCTCCTTTGTACAGACTTCATTTCAGCGCCCTTTTCATGTCGGCTGTGAGTTTAAGACCTGGAGGGGAACCTGATCTCCCTAATTCATATGTAAGGAAGAACAACAATCCATCCTTCATTTTTAAAGGAGTTGTGATAATTAAATAAGATGATACTCTAAAACACTTTGTGGTCAGAATTGGGTGGTCAGAATGGTATGTTTTTCAAGTTGATTTCATGTAATGCTATCACAGTTGCAACGAAAACAATAATACTTAGTTTTTCCTCAAGGCAATAATTTTAAAACTGCCCCAATCCAGTACAGGTTGTATATTCAATCAGTAAAAAGAATTAGAAATACAGGACTGATCCTGTAATAGAAATATGTCACTCCCGCTAGCACAACTACAAGTGTGATCCTCTCCCTTCCACAAGCAGAGACTGCGGAAGGGTGTTGCATTCTGTTAAGTCATAACCTATAATTTCAAAGTTAAGTCATAAACGATAATTTCAAAGTTTAAACTAAATCATTTAAAATTTTTAAAAAAGGAAGCTTTAAGTGTGAGGTGGATATTGTAGAGAATCGGATTGAATCATTTTGCTTACGAAAATGAAAGTGTTTTTCTTTGGCTTTGTCTTTTCTTTGTTTGTTTTGAGAGGAGCAGGGAAAAGAAAGCCTGTAGGATTAAAAAAAAAAAAAAAAGTGGGAAGAAAGAGAGAAGAGACTGGGCAAGTAACTTATTGTGTAGGAGAAAATGCTCATGAGAGCAGGGGAGACATTTATTGTCTCATGCGCAATCTTTGGAGTTGTTAAATAGAAGTCTGCTTTATCTTTTGAAGGCTGAATATGTTCCCCACCCTAGAGAATTAAATTTTATTGTTTGTATGCACATGCATGAGCACATAAGGGAGCTGGCTTGGAGACATGATGATATATTGATAAATCAGTTAATTGATTGGTCATTGTGATAAGTACTATTAGGATTTACTCATGGAATTTTGTTAGATATTACCAGTGGATATCCTTCTTATACTGAGTTGTCTACATAGGACTATCTGAAAGGGAAGGGGTCAAATTTATTTAAAAAAAAAAAAAAAGCACAGAGGAGTGGCATTTCAGAATGAAAAACTATCAAGTATAAAAACCTAAAGGAAGGTCAAAGAGATCTTGTGGTTTAGCAAATGGAATCTGCATGAAGGGAGGAAATTGATTTAAGGGGACAGTATAACAAGATGAGGTGGACCTATTCTGCTTACATGTTTAAAAGTTTTTTTAGAAAGTCACTGTGGCTACTGTTGTGGAAAATGGATGGGATAAGGGCAGATCAACTCCACTGACATCAGGATTGATCTTGCATTTGAATATATGATTCAAAGTCAGGTATTTAGGAGACTACATCTTTATTAACCAGAGAAAAAGCATTCAATGAATTTCTTGAATGAATGATCAAATGAAAGTATGAATGAAAAAATAAACACCATATTAACAATCATTTAGCTTGACAGTGGTTTCCAAACCAAAACAAAATTACAGTCTGCTTTCTTATAAAAATCTAAAATAGGTTCATGGCAGGTGAAATTATGAAGACGAGAGCTTATCAGTAGGAACAGCCCTCATGATGAACTGTCAGAATTAATGGAGAGAGTTAGTCATCTCTGATTTTGTTGTAAGAGGGGCAATCTCTGTTAAGCATGATGGATTTTGCCAGTTGAATGTAGTTTTATGAATACCTTAGTCCTAAATTTGGGGGTTTCTCAATGCTTATCTCAAATACAAACAAACAAAAATCTCTGAATCACAGCCTAAGATCAATTAAAGATTCCAGTGTGGGAACACAGTTTGGTCATTGTGTCATTTGAAACAGTTTTATGTATATCCACATAAAGTGAAAATGTAAAGGGATCAAATGTAAACTGTAGACTTCCAGAAAAACATGCTAACTGATTTACATTTATTTTTCCTCTAGGAGAATTAGAGTTATTTGATGTATCTGTTCCCCAACTGATCAGTGATAGTGATGGCTAGGGGAACAGTTCTGTAGCTGTATGCAAACGGACAATGAAATATGGAACACCAAGCTATGTGCACAGAGTGAGTTCTGTTATATCAGCCATAGAAATATTGATCTCTTCATCAAACAAGGAGAACCCCAGAGACTTTAGGAATAATCATTAGCCAAATCACATAGCGGTGTCAGGACATACACTAAAAGAACCCAGAGTATCCCTGGCATGGATAATAATTGATCAAAAGTAGCCTCATCAGAAATGAACCAGAAATCAATCATTGTTTTGTTGCTTAGATACACAGAGATGGCTTCATTTAAAGTAGTTGTCTTGCAGAATTTCTGAGACAGGAAAAATGTAGGATGTAAATTAGTTCTCTTAGTTACTGACAAATCAAAATGAGCAAAAAAAAAAAAAAAAAAAAAAAACAAAAAAACAAGAAAAATCATTCTCTTGTTTTTAAGGAAAATAGAATTTAAATCATCTTATTTTGTGTCATTATTATATTTTTTAGTCAATTTTCATGGAAAATTGTCTAACAGTTTCTTTGAAAATGTTAGAGCAAAATTTCTGGAATCAACAACTTGAGATGAAGGTATTTTCCGTGGCTCCAAGTAAATCAGAACCCCATCATTAGGAAGCCAGCATAGAAGGGCAACAGGGAAGATTAAAACATAGAATTTTTTGATGAATGGAGTCCTTTAAGGAAATAAAACAGAGAGTTGGTAGCAAAAGGAAATTATTTAGGAGGTAACCTGCTTCTAAAAATGCAAGTGACCTTTAAAAATAATTAACAACTAAATGAATTAAGGTTAATAAAGAATGAATTCCAGAGAGTATTTGAGCTGATATGCATCACACCCTTTACTTTTTCTAGGAATTGTATTAAATGATTTTCAAACATAACTTTATCAAAGCTTTATAACAACTGCATGAGGTAAATGCTATCATTATTAGTACCATTTTGGAGATTCAAAAAGCACAACTCCCATGTATTCAGTTCTGTGGTACTAGACACATGGGATAGACCTTGGCTTTGAACCCTCAGAATTTACCTTTAGACCCTGCATTGCAAATGAGTTCCATATACTGCCTCTCTGGGACGTTTTTTTTTTTTTTTTCTTTTCCTAAAGAGGGAACTGTCACATGCTGGCTAGAATGGCAGCTGAAAATTGACTCATCCCATGGTTCTATACCAGTGGCAGTTTTGCCCCTGGGGGACGTTTGGAGACATATTTTTATTGTTATGATCAGGAGTGGGAGGATTGCTGTTAGCATTTAGTGAGAAGAGGCCAGAGTTGCCACTATGCCTTCTACAATATGCACAATATCACCTACAATGAAGAATCATCTGATTGAAAATGTCAGTCATGCCAAGATTGAGAAACCCTGGATTATCCAAATACTTTCCAAACTGTCCATGAAATTTCTGTATACCGCGAAAAACAAGTTTGTGGATTTAAAAACGGAACTTTGGAATGTGCTTTATATTATATTCCCTTTTTGAATAATCCCTATGAAGGTTACATTTTAAATCTTATTTTAACATATGATTTAAAATTCTGAAATATTCTGCAGCAAAGACACCTGCTTACCTGTGTTTTCTCCATAGTTTGAGATTCATAGTTAGAATTGCAGATGGGGATGGTCATGCCAGTCATATGTGACTTACCCAAGGGATTGTGATAAAGAGCCAAAATTTAAATTCTATTCTTTAGACTCCAACTCTAGAAGCTGTAAGATTTTTGTTTGTTTTGCAAAGTATAGCATTACATTTTATTTACAAAGTTGAATACCTAAATCAGAAGTGATCCAGAAAAATGTAATAAACAATAGGTCATAAATGCTATTTCAGTTAATTGGCAGATATTAAACAAATATCACATGTATATAAAGTTTTATTATATGTATCTTTCCAGCTGAAGGTAGGGAGAGGATAAATATGATGGTGGACCTATACAGAAGCTCTCTGTATAAATACATTTTACTGCTGGATGTGAGAAACAGTTTTATAAGCAAGAGGAGGGCTCATGACAAGATATGGGTTAACTTCAGCAAGGTTGTTCTTGCATACATGGTTCATCCTTGGTTATTAAGCTATAGGCCTGCCTCAACCTTTGCCTTTTCTGCAAAACTGACAATAAACACTGTCTTGATTCCTTTTTACATACTGCCAACTGTCTAACACTGTATGTTGGGCATGCAGTATATCCTGTGTCCCCTTGGAGGGCTCATGGAAGAGTAGAAACTAACACAAATCTCTGCAACAATGCTTTTTTTGAATTGAAAAATGCGGATGGTCCATTTTTCAATGAAATGTAAAAGGAACCTATAAGGAAAAGCAGAAGGCTTGAAACTCTATTTCTCACCGTGCTCCAGGCTGAATTGGAAGAGAAGTGTCTGCCCGGCTAATATCTGACCGTCTCCAGCCTAATGGATGGCTTGGCACACCTATGGGTTCTTTCAGACTTGGGCACAAGTGCGTGTTCCTTTCTTATAATGAGATTTAATCAAGGAAAGGCAAAACCATTGCTGCAAGTTAAACACACCCCAGGGAGGGGGAGCCAATGACTGGGGGAATAATGAACTTCTATTTAACTTTCAGATTTTGTTAATAACAGTTTGACTTGAACTGGTTGGAACTAATTAGTTGCTGCAGCTTCTCCATTAGTGGCTTATAAAATGGGGCTTACCTTATGCATGTTAAGCAATTTTCTCAGTGTGGGTCATTTTAAAGAAAACAGAAGGAAACTGCATATCTTAAACATGCATGATTATTGTGTTTT
Source organism: Budorcas taxicolor (assembly GCF_023091745.1). NCBI lineage: Eukaryota > Metazoa > Chordata > Mammalia > Artiodactyla > Bovidae > Budorcas > Budorcas taxicolor. The sequence goes on from NC_068920.1 coordinate 136,220,923, forward strand.
GTTGTGGTCTCCTTTCCTATAACATTTCAGGAATATCTACAGATCACATTCTGACACTTCAGAAGCATGCACAAAGATAAAATGATTTGGCTTTATTCTGGTATAAGCCCCATTAGTTGTGAGGCATTGAAGGATAGATTCATAGATATCTTATGCAAGCAAACAAACCTGATATGCATTCTCACTTTTGGGAGCAGCCTGAAAAGTAGGATGCTGTTGGTATTGAGGAGCAAGTTGGGAGTTCTCCTTAGAATGAAAGGTATTCACTCTATCCTTAGGCTTATACTGTTTGACATTATTCTCAAAGCAGAGTCTCAAGTGTTGCAGAGCCTGCGGTTGTGACCATTGTGTCCTTGTTCCTTGTTCTGATAGTGTGTGATCCCTTATCTGATTTTTTTCAAACAACCTCAGGCTCTAGTGGCTTTAGAAAAAAAAAATGTTTATGGGAATTATGGAACATGCCTTGAGACCAGAATAATTTAAATCCAAATGTGATATTCTAAATCTCAATGTCACTAGATTCCAAACTGGATCTGGGGGTTGATGCCATTTAAACTGAAAGTAAATTTTGTCAAAGTCCTTCTCTGCATCTATTGAGATAATCATATGGCTTTTATTTTTCAGTTTCTTAATGTGGTGAATTACATTGATTGATTTGCGGATATTGAAGAATCCTTGCATCCCTGGGATAAAGCCCACTTGGTCATGGTGTATGATCTTTTTAATGTGTTGTTGGATTCTGATTGCTAGAATTTTGTTAAGGATTTTTGCATCTATGTTCATCAGTGATATTGGCCTGCAGTTTTCTTTTGTTGTGGCATCTTTGTCAGGTTTTGGTGTTAGGGTGATGGTGGCCTCATAGAATTAGTTAGGAAGTTTACCTTCCTCTGCAATTTTCTGGAAGAGTTTGAGTAGGATAGGTGTTAGCTGTTCTCTAAAATTTTTGGTAGAATTCAGCTGTGAAGCTGTCTGGACCTGGGCTTTTGTTTGCTGGAAGATTTCTGATTACAGTTTCAATTTCCATGCTTGTGATGGGTCTGTTAAGATTTTCTATTTCTTCCTGGTTCAGTTTTGAAAAGTTGTACTTTTCTAAGAATTTGTCCATTTCTTCGATGTTGTCTATTTATGATAAAAAATTCTTCAGAAAGCAGGAATAGAAGGAACATACCTCAACATAATAAAAGCTATATATGACAAAACCACAGCGAACATTATCCTCAATGGTGAAAAATTGAAAGCATTTCCCCTAAAGTCAGGAACAAGACAAGGGTGCCCACTCTCACCACTACTATTCAACATAGTTTTGGAAGTTTTGGCCACAGCAATCAGAGCAGAAAAAGAAATAAAAGGAATCCAAATTGGAAAAGAAGAAGTAAACCTCTCACTGTTTCCAGATGACATGATCCTCTACCTAGAAAACCCTGAAGACTCCACCAGAAAATTACTAGAGCTAATCAATTAATATAGTAAAGTCACAGGATATGAAATCAACACACAGAAATCGCTTGCATTCCTATACACTAATAATGAGAAAGTAGAAAAAGAAATTAAGGAAACAATTCCATTCACCATTGCAACAAAAAGAATAAAATACTTAGGAATATATCTACCTAAAGAAACTAAAGACCTATATATAGAAAATTATAAAACACTGATGAAAGAAATCAAAGAGGACACTAATAGATGGAGAAATATACCATGTTCATGGATCGGAAGAATCAATATAGTGAAAATGAGTATATTAACCAGAGCAATCTATAGATTCAATGCCATCTCTATCAAGCTACCAGCGATATTTTTCACAGAACTAGAACAAATAATTTCACAATTTGTATGGAAATACAAAAAACCTCGAATAGCCAAAGCAATCTTGAAAAAGAAGAATCAACCTGCCTGACTTCAGGCTCTACTACAAAGCCACAGTCATCAAGACAGTATGGTACTGGCACAAAGACAGAAATATAGATCAATGGAACAAAATAGAAAGCCCAGAGATAAATCTACATACCTATGGACACCTTATCTTTTACAAAGGAGGCAAGAATATACAATGGATTAAAGACAATCTCTTTAACAAGTGGTGCTGGGAAAACTGGTCAACCACTTGTAAAAGAATGAAACTAGATCACTTTTTAACACCATACACAAAAATAAACTCAAAATGGATTAAAGATCTAAACATAAGACCAGAAACTATAAAACTCCTAGAAGAGAACATAGGCAAAACACTCTCCGACATAAATCACAGCAGGATCCTCTATGATCCACCTCCAAGAACACTGGAAATAAAAGCAAAAATAAACCAATGGGATCTAATTAAAATTAAAAGTTTCTGCACAACAAAGGAAAATATAAGCAAGGTGAAAAGATAGACTTCTGAATGGGAGAAAATAATAGCAAGGGAAGCAACTGACAAACAACTAATCTCAAAAATATACAAGCAACTTATGCAGCTCAATTCCAGAAAAATAAACGACCCAATCAAAAAATGGGTCAAAGAACTAAATAGACATTTCTCCAAAGAAGACATACGAATGGCTAACAAACACATGAAAAGATGCTCAACATCACTCATTATCAGAGAAATGCAAATCAAAACCACAATGAGGTACCATTTCACACCAGTCAGAATGGCAGCAATCCAAAAGTCTGCAAGCAATAAATGCTGGAGAGGGTGTGGAGAAAAGGGAACCCTATTATACTGTTGGTGGGAATGCAAACTAGTACAGCCACTATGGAGAACAGTGTGGAGATTCCTTAAAAAATTGCAAATAGAACTGCCTTATGACCCAGCAATCCCACTGCTGGGCATACACACTGAGGAAACCAGAATTGAAAGAGACACGTGTACCCCAATGTTCATCGCAGCCCTGTTTATAATAGCCAGGACATGGAAACAACCTAGATGTCCATCAGCAGATGAATGGATAAGAAAGCTGTGGTACATATACACAATGGAATATTACTCAGCCATTAAAAAGAATACATTTGAATCAGTTCTAATGAGGTGGATGAAACTGGAGCCAATTATACAGAGTGAAGTAACCCAGAAAGAAAAACACCAATACAGTATACTAACACATATATATGGAATTTAGAAAGATGGTAATGATAACCCTGTATGTGAGACAGCAAAAGAGACACAGATGTATAGAACGGACTTTTGGACTCTGTGGGAGAGGGAGAGGGTAGGATGATTTGGGAGAATGGCACTGAAACCTGAAACATGTATACTATCATATAAGAAACGAATCACCAGTCTATGTTAGATACAGGATACAGGATGCTTGGGGCTGGTGCACGGGGATGATCCAGAGAGATGATATGGGGTGGGAGGTGGGAGGGGGGTTCAGGATTGGATACTCATGTACACCGGTGGCTGATTCCTGTCAATGTATGGCAAAACCAATACAGTATTGTAAAGCAAAAAAAGTAAAAATAAAAAATAAAATAAAATAACAAATATAAAAAAATAAAAATAAACTGAAAGTGATAGAAGAGAAGCCTACTATATGCTGTGGATCACTGCCCTATACTTGTAAGATTCCTTAATACATTACCTCCCTTTCTCATCTCAGGCTGATATCAAAACATTTTCAGACCTCTGGGCCAGATTTTTGTGTTCTGTGTGATCCTTTTCCACATGTCTTTGCTTTCAGTGTCTCATCATCTCAATATCTAAAATATAGATTTGGAATCTCATCTTGATGGTATTTAAGGATATAACATGAATAGAATTATTATGTAGTTAGGCTATATTAGCTAGGCAGTTTGATTTCCTGATAGGAAGTGCTCGGGGTTATTTCAAGTCCTGAGCATCTGATGGAGTAGGAATAACTGAGGAATGAAAGATGAGAAGGATCAATCCTTATTTAGAAAGAGCAGAATCAGATTCATGCCATTTACTAAACCTAGTGGTTTTTCTGCAACAGATTTTAATCTACCCATATGTACAGGCATCAGTTCAGTTCAGTCGCTCAGTTCTGTCTGACTTTTGGCCACTCCATGAATCGCAGCACGCCGGGCCTCCCTGTCCATCACCAACTCCCGGAGTTCACTCAGACTCACATCCAACGAGTCAGTGAATCCATCCAGCCATCTCATTCTCTGTCATTCCCTTCTCCTCCTGCGCCCAATCCCTCCCAGCATTAGAGACTTTTCCAATGAGTCAACTTTTTGCATGAGGTGGCCAAAGTATTGGAGTTTCAGCTTTAGCATTATTCCTTCCAAAGAAATCCCAGGGTTGATCTCCTTTAGAATGGACTGGTTGGATCTCCTTGCAGTCCAAGGGACTCGCAAGACTCTTCAACAACACCACAGTTCAAAAGCATCAATTCTTCAGCGCTCAGCCTTCTTCACAGTCCAACTCTCACATCCATACATGACCACAGGAAAAACCATAGCCTTGACTAGATGAACCTTAGTCGGCAAAGTAATGTCTCTGATTTTGAATATACTATCTAGGTTGGTCATAACTTTTCTTCCAAGGAGTAAGCGTGTTTTAATTTCATGGCTACAGTCACCATCTGCAGTGATTTTGGAACCCCCAAAATAAAGTCTGACACTGTTTCCACTGTTTCCCCATCTATTTCCCATGAAGTGATGGGACTGGATGCCATGATCTTCGTTTTCTGAATGTTGAGCTGTAGGCAAACTTTTTCACTCTCCTTTTTCACTTTCATCAAGAGGCTTTTGAGTTCCTCTTCACTTTCTGCCATAAGGGTGGTGTCATCTGCATATCTGAGGTTCTTGATATTTCTCCCAGCAATCTTGATTCCAGCTTGTGCTTCTTCCAGCCCAGTGTTTCTCATGATGTACTCTGCATAGAAGTTAAATAAGCAGGCTGACAATATACAGCCTTGACGTACTCCTTTCCCTATTTGGAACGAGTCTGTTGTTCCATGTCCATTTCTAACTGTTGCTTCCTGACCGCATACAGATTTCTCAAGAGTCAGGTTAGGTGGTCTGGTATTCCCATCTCTTGAAGAATTTTCCACAGTTTATTGTGATCCACACAGTCAAAGGCTTTGGCATAGTCAATAAAGCAGAAATAGATGTTTCTCTGGAACTCTCTTGCTTTTTCCATGATCCAGTGGATGTTGGCAATTTGATCTCTGTTCCTCTGCCTTTTCTAAAACCAGCTTAAACATCTGGAAGTTCATGGTTCATGTATTGCTGAAGCCTGGCTTGGAGAATTTTGAGCATTACTTTACTAGCATGTGAGATGAGTGCAATTGTGCGGTAGTTTGAGCATTCCTTGGCATTGCCTTTCTTTGGGATTGGAATGAAAAGTGACCTTTTCCAGTTCTGTGGCTACTGCTGAGTTTTCCAAATTTGGTGGCATATTGAGTGTAGCACTTTCACAGCATCATCTTTCAGGATTTGAAACAGCTCAACTGGAATTCTTTCACCTCCACTAGCTTTGCTGGTAGTGATGCTTCCTAAGGCCCAGTTGACTTCACATTCCAGGATGTCTGGCTCTAGATGAGTGATCACACCATCATGATTATCTGGGTCGTGAAGATCTTTTTTGTACAGTTCTTTTGTGTATTCTTGCCATCTCTTCTTAATATCTTCTGCTTCTGTTAGGTCCAGACTATTTCTGTCCTTTATCGAGCCCACCTTTGCATGGAATGTTTCCTTGGTATCTCTAATTTTCTTGAAGAGATCTCTAGTCTTTCCCATTCTGTTGTTTTCCTCTATTTCTTTGCACTGATCGCTGAAGAAGGCTTTCTTATCTTTTCTTGCTATTCTCTGGAACTCTGCTTTCAGATGCTTATATCTTTCCTTTTCTCCTTTGCTTTTCACCTCTCTTCTTTTCCAGCTATTTGTAAGGCCTCCCAAGACAGACACTTTGCTTTTTTGCATTTCTTTTCCATGGGGATGGTCTTGATCCCTGTCTCCTGTATAATGTCACGAACCTCATTCCATAGTTCATCAGGCAATCTATCTATCAGATCTAGTCCCTGAAATCTATTTCTCACTTCCACTGTATAATCATAAGGTATTTGATTTATGTCATACCTGAATGGTCTAGTGGTTTCCCCTACTTTATTAAATTTGAGGGATAAGGAGTTTATGATCTGAGCCACAGTCAGCTCCTGGTCTTGTTTTTGTTGACAGTATAGAGCTTTTCCAACGTGGGCTGCAAAGAATATAATCAATCTGATTTCGGTGTTGATCATCTGGTGTTGTCCATGTGTAGAGTCTTCTCTTGTGTTGTTGGAAGAGGGTGTTTGCTAGGACCAGTACATTTTCTTGGCAAAACTCTATTAGTCTTTGCCCTGGCTCATTCCGCATTCCAAGGCCAAATTTGCCTGTTACTCCAGGTTTATTTTGCTTTGGCTCCATCCCTTCATTCTTTCTGGAGTTATTTCTCCACTGACCTCCAGTAGCATATTGGGCACTTACTGACCTGGGGAGTTCCTCTTTCAGTATCCTATCATTTTGCCTTTTCATACTGTTCATGGGGTTCTCAAGGCAAGAATACTGAAGTGGTTTGCCATTCCCTTCTCCAGTGGGCCACATTCTGTCAGGCATAAAAAGTTGAATAAACTTGGTTCTGATGTTGAAGACTTGCCTAATGGTCCATTCCTTGAAGTCTATAAAATCTTCATTTATATATATGTCACATTTAAAAATCCAAAATGTGATATATCTGTGTGGTTAATAATAGTTGCCTTCCAAAAGATGATTAACTCTATTACACACTTAAGTAAAGTGTACACAAGGGTCGTAAACTGTCCATCTTTGGTGCCAGAATGAAGATGTTCTTAATGAATAGAATGAAAAACAAATTAGGTGACAGATACATGAGATGAACTTATATTTCCGGTGGTTCATTTAACAGTAATGAAATGAATTACTCTTTCATAGGACACTGAAGTCCCTATGTGTGACTGTCACTGCACCTGATAGTGAGCAGTCCAATACTTACCCATCTGGTAGGTGGTGAGCCCTAGAAAGTCTTCCTTTGGTAAGGCTGATGTCTTGTAACATGTTTAGTCTGAGGACTCCCTTTGGAAATACACAGCCTCAGTATGCACTGCTTTTAGGCACTGATGGTATACAACCTATATTCTCCAGAAACTTGTAAATACTCTTAGTTAGTATAAAAGGATAAGCATTGGATACACAAATGCTCCAGTGACTCAATGTTATTAAGTCTACTATTCAAGTAGAATGTTTTGAAACCCAGAGGAACATATATATATATATGTTCACATTGTTGTAACCTCTACTGTTTCCTCTGTATGGGGACCAGAGGTGGACTTCTATGAGGATAAATACTCCTCAGCTTTTATACAGATTATCCGTTTCTTCTGATTGGCTTATCTATTATAACATTCTATTTGATACATAAAATGATATAGCAAAGGGAATACAGAGTGCAGTGACTTTATGGAATGTAGAAAGAGGAAATGGAGGCTTCAGGAACACCAAAATCCTCTACTTATGAACCCCTGGTTGCTTGAGTTTTCTTGAGGAAAGTAGAAGGGATATTTGTGAGAAGGTTGAAAATGGAAGACATTGAGTTACGGAAACCAGTACTCTTCATGCAGGTATTTGTAGAGCTGATTGAAAAAGTGAACTCTATTTAGGTGTCACGTTAGTGTGGTCCAACGTTTTGTAAATTAACCCTACATTGCCCTCAAGACTATAAGCGGCCACTACTGGGAAAGGTCCTAGTACTGAAAATATGTTTATTATTTTCTAATGCTGGGCTTTTATCCTTTGAGGATAGACTTATTAGAACCAGTCAATTCTTTAGGTCCAATTTTGGTGAATAAATTAAGATATTAGGTCAGGGTACATACATTTTAAAATTATTTTATTAACCTGGTAGTTTATTAAGTATAGAGCTAATATATACCTTTGGGTAAAAAAATAATCCATGCAGCAAAGTTTTTTTTTTTTTTTTTTTAATTAAAAGCTTCCTTCCCCTACCCACACTTAGTCTCACTCCCTAGACACAATTAGTGTTAAGAGATCATTGTTTTATTTTTGTATGGTTATCTTTTCTCCTTAAACAGTGAACTCATTGATCTGTGATATATAAGCAATAGATAGAAATTTTGAAATGATATGATAGTTAGAGGTGCCTTATATCTACATCATTAAACCATACTCTCCCCAACTTTGCTGCCTAATTTTAAGACATATGCACAAATGCTTGAGCAAGTATTTCATTGACATCATTAATTAAAATAATAAGTTTAAATTATTATTCCTTGATGCATCCATTGTAGACAGAATCTGTTGTTCTTTCTTTAATGAAATATATGGAATTTGGGCACTTACTGTTCTTTTACTAACATTCCTACTAATCCTTTTCCATTTATCTTAGTCATTTTGCTATTTTTACATCAAGGTGTATAACATTATAGTCTCTCTTGAATCTATAATTGGATTTTTAAAAAATTGGATCTATAGTGTAATTTTAAAACACAATGACTAATATCAGTATAAAACTTCAAGCACAATTCACTATGAAACTTAATAAAATGAATGGCTCTTTAGAGGAGAGAATGTAACCTAGTGCAATTAAAAGTTAATGCTTAAAGAATCTACCAAAGGTCAGTAACTGATGAACACTTTAGTTTCTAGATCAGGTTCTTTTACCAATCTGTCTTTTACCCATGTGAACAGACTTCTTTTACATTTGTTCCCAATACCTCATGTCTATTAATTGCACTAGGTTACATTTAACTGGATCCCCAAGTCTCTGGAAAACGTGTTTCATCAAAATTGTGAAGACATATCACTTTTCTAGAGATGAAGTATTCCCAATAGGAAGTCTAATCATATGGAATAAGTAACTTGTTTTACTTTTTAACACTTTTTAATGTTCTCTTTGTCCTTATAGTTATAAAAAATCGTGAATGCATGGCCAGGTTTCTTTTCTTTTTTTTAAATTCTCAATTCTGCTTCAGATCACACGTGTAGACATTTCAAATCTGATCCTGTTTTCCTGAAAGTCCATTGTTTCTCTGATTATTTCCTCACTTCCATTGTTTCTCTTTCTCATTCTGATCTTCTTACTAGAAGTAAGGTGAAAACCTGGGCCTTCTCAGTGTTCTTACTTTTCACTTTTCCTCCTCAACTGTGTCCTCTGTTTATCTATATTCTGGGTGTTTCAACTATATTTGCAGATAACCATCTTGATTTTTTTTTATCTGTGTCCACTTTGTAATTCATATTGTCTCCTTTTTAAAATTTTCAGCAACTTTATCAAAGGTATGTTATAGTTAATAAATGACACATTATGTAATTATACATATTAGCATATAAATAGGGACATATAGATTTTTATTGTCAGATTGCTCTATTTAAAATAGTCCAATATTGTTTTATAAATATATTTTGTAAGGTTTGTTTCTGTATACTGTTATGTCTGTTTCCCTTGGTCGTTCTTGAGCATTCTTTTGTTGTTGGTGTTCTCTTTCAAATGTATTTTTCCTCTTCTCAAATACTTAATAATGTCTAGTTATCTGTGATTATCTGTGAATAAAGAATCAGGTTAGGAGGAGATTGCAAAGGAAAGATGCATTCACGGTGGATGTGAATGCACCCCTATCTGAGCTGGCAGGGTTTCTATTTTTGGACTGAAATCCAGTATGAAGATCAAGTAATGAGACTCTTCTTCTTTGTTTTGTATAAGTTCTTTGGTATTAACAAAACTAGGAATTACCAGTTAAACAATTACAACATCACTAGAAGCACAATATTTTAAAAATGACAGCTCTTTCAAGGAAAAACATCTCATTCAGATGTAAAGTCTAAGTCTATCAATGTCATTTTTAGTTTGGAGGATTCATGACTTGTATAATGCCAGATAAAAATAAGAAATTATACAACATTTTAGTTGATATTGTTTCTGTCAGTTTCATGTTTAAACAAATTTTATTTAATATGTTTGGGTATCCAATCTCACTGATATTAGACATTCTGTGAAAAGGCGTATTTGTCTAGGTTTGGGTGTACAGCAATTGATCCATTCATTTATTCAAATGAATAAATTTGCTTCATATCTCTGATGCACTAGGCGTGCTTGAAAACTGGTTTATAGTGGTGAACAAAGTACAGTAGATCTATTTCATAGTGTATTAGTAAGATATACAAACATACAACAAATAAATTACAGATGTAATATATGATGGAAAATTATAAGACTCTAAGAAAAATAAATAATTGTGAGTAATCAAATATTATCCTTCAAAGAAATAATATTCAGACAATGCAATAAAGAAGAGAAGAAGAAAAGGGCCTCTGATGACAAAGTATGGTTCCTGATGCAGGAATAAGATGGGCATATTCTAGGTTTAACTGAAGAGTAATGTTATTTTAGGGATACCTGGTGGTTCAGTGGTGAAGAATCCACCTGCCAGTGTAAGAGATGCAGGTACAATCCCTGGGTTGGGATGATCCCCTGGAGAAGGAAATGGCAACCCACTCCAGTATTCTTGCCTGGAAAATCCTGTGAACAGAGGACCCTGGCAGGCTACAGTCCATGGGGTCACAAAAGAGTCAGACATAAGAGCTAACATAAGAGTCAGACATAAGAATTAACATAACAACTTAACAAGAGCAAAACAAAATGTTATTTGAAAGGAAGCAAACTGTGCCAAGCCAGGCTGGAGAACAAGACAGAGGCCATGACAGGTAACTTTGTAAGGAAAATTTGAAATTATACTAAATCACTTTAAATGTGTGAGTAAGGTGGTTAGATTTGCAGTTTAAAGATCAATTTGCTTCTTTGTGGATGATAAATAAATCAATCAAACAGAATTGAGAATCCAGAAATAAACCCGTATGTATATAATTGGAAGTAAGTGTAAGCCTGTGACATTGAATTAGGCTATAGTTTCTTGAATATGACAATAAAAGCATAAATAACCAAAGAATAAAATTTTAAAAATTAGATTTCATTAACATTAAAATCTTTTGGGGGCTCAAAAATACTATCAAGGAAGGGAAAAGACCAGAAAGTATGATAAAATATTTGTAAACCATATAACTGATTTAGGTCCAGTATTCAGAATATGAAAAGAACACTTATAATTCATCAATAAGAAGGTAAATAATCCAATTTTAAAATGAGCAGAGTTTTACTAGATATTTTTCTCTTATGAAGACTGACTAATAACCAATAAGCACAAGGAAAGAACATCATTGGTCATAAGGAAATTCAAATCAAAACCATAATAAGACACTACTTCATACTCTGTAGGATGGCTATAATCAATAATTGCAAAAAAACAGCAAGTGTTGGTAAGAATGTAGTGAAATTGAAGGCCTATATAATATTGGTGATAATATAAAATGTTCCAGCCACAGTGGAATATTTGATGTTTCTTCAAACCTTATTGGAAACAAGGTTTCTTTTGGGGATGATGGAAATGTTTTGTCAGTTTTGCACAAATCTGTGACTATACCAAAATGTTCTAAATTGTACACTTTAAAAAGGTAGCTGCTAAGTCGCTTCAGTTGCTTAAGTCGTGTCTGACTCTGTGCGACCCCAGAGACAGCAGCCCACCAGGCTCCCCCATCCCTGGGATTCTCCAGTCAAGAACACTGGAGTGGGTTGCCATTTCCTTCTCCAATGCATGAAAGTGAAAGTGAAGTCACTCAGTCGTGTCCAACCCTCAGCGACCCCATGGACTGCAGCCTTCCAGGCTCCTCTGTCGATGGGATTTTCCAGGCAAGAGTACTGGAGTGGGGTGCCATTGCCTTGGGTATATTTTTTCCCTAGGGATGTTATAACCAATCTCAATTTAAAACAACAGGAATTTATTATCTCACAGCTATGGAGGCAGAAAGTCCAAAATCAAAGTACTTGTAGGGCCACCCATCTTCTGAAGGCTCGAGGGGGAACTCCTTGTTTGTCTCTTGCAGCTTCTGGTGTTTCCTCATGTCTTGTAGTTAGTGGCAGCATCACTCTAATCTGTCATCTTTTTCCCTGTGGTCCTTGTTTGTCAGATCTCCCTCTCCTTTGTATGCCTGCTTGCTTGCTAAGTTGCTTCAGTTGTGTCCATTTTTTGGTGACGCCATAGACTGTAGCCTCCCAGGCTCCTCTGTCCACGAAATTTTCCAGGCAAGAATTCTCTAGTAGGTTGCCACTTCCTCCTCCAGGAGATCTTCCTGACTCAGGGATTGAAACCACACATCCTGCATTGCAGGCAGATTCTTTACCATCTGAGTCCCAGGGGAAGCAGTTCTCCTTTCTGTTGAGTTGGCCAAAAGGTTTGTTTGGGTTTTTGCATATGATGTTATAGAAGAACCCAAACAAACTTCTTAGCCAACCCAATATTATAAAGACATTGGTCACTGAATTTAGAGCCCAGTCTCAGTCCAGAATTGCTTTATCCTGAGATATTTTTTTTGCATATGCATATGCCCTATTCCCAAATAAAGTCACATTGTGAGGTTTGAGTGGATATGACTTTATTGAGCCCACTGCTGTTTATTTATATCTCAGCTTTTAAAAGTGGATATTAAGAAAACAGTTTAAAAATTAAATGACCAGTTCACACCTGGCCTGCATTTTTGTCAAAACCCTCCATAACTACCCAAGGTTAAGAATCAATTTTTATTAAATTTTATATTATCACTGCCTAAAACAAGCAAACAAAAACTGACTGTACTTAGGCAGTCACCATCAGGTGAGTGCCTGTGGTGGACAAAAAATGTGAGCAGAATAGACTAAATCCCAACAATTATGGAGCTAATAGTCCTAACTATGTCTTAAACCAATAAGCAACTTAACCACTTTTGAGAGATTAACATGTTTTCATTTCAGTATAGTATTTTTTTTATTTTTTTAAATTTTATTTATTTTAATTAGAGCCTAATTACTTTACAATATTGTAGTGTTTTCTTTTGCCATACATTGACATGAAACAGCCATGGGTTTACATGTGTTCCCCATCCTGACACCCCCTCCCACCTCTCTCCCCATCCCATCCCTCTGGGTCATCCCAGTACACTAGCCCTGAGCACCCTGTCTCATGCATTGAACCTGGATTGGTGATCTGTTTCACATATGATAATATACATGTTTCAATGCTATTCTCTCAGATCATCCTACCCTTGCCTTCTCCCACAGAGTCCAAAAGACTGTTTTATTTATCTGTGTCTCTTTTGCTGTCTCACATACAGAGTCATTGTCACCATGTTTCTAAATTCCATATATATGCGTTAGTATACTGGATTGGTATTTTTCTTTCTGGCTTACTTCATTCTGTATAATAGGCTCCAGTTTCATCCACCTCATTAGAACTGATTCAAATGTATTCTTTTTAATGGCTGAGTAATATCCCATTGTGTATATGTACCACAGCTTTCTCCATTCATCTGCTGATGGACATCTAGGGTGCTTCCATGTCCTGGCTATTATAAACAGGGCTGTGATGAACATTGGGGTACACGTGTCTCTTTCAATTCTGGTTTCCTCAGTGTGTATGCCCAGCAGTAGGATTGCTGAGTCATATGGCAGTTCTATTTCCAGTTTTTTAAGGAATCTCCACAGTGTTCTCCATAGTGGCTGTACTAGTTTGCATTCCCACCAACAGTGTAAGAGGATTCCCTTTTCTCCACACCCTCTCCAGCATTTATTGTTTGTAGATTTTTGGATAGCAGCCATTCTGACTGGCGTGAGATGGTATCTCATTGTGGTTTTGATTTGCATTTCTCTGATGAGTGATGTTGAGAATCTTTTCATGTGTTTATTAGCCATCTGTATGTCTTATTTGGAGAAATGTCTGTTTAGTTCCTTGGCCCATTTTTTGATTGAGTCATTTATTTTTCTGGAATTGAGCTGGAGGGGTTGCTTGTATATTTTTGAGATTAATTGTTTGTCAGTTGCTTCATTTGCTATTAATTTTTCCCATCTGAAGGCTGTCTTTTCACTTTGCTTATAGTTTCCTTTGTTGTGCAAAAGCCCTTAAGTTTTATTAGGTCCCATTTGTTTATTTTTGCTTTTATTACCATTAAACTGGGAGTTGGGTCATAGAGGATCCTGCTGTGATATATGTCAGAGAATGTTTTACCTATGTTTTCCTCAAGGAGATTTTTAGTTTCTGGTCTTACATTTAGATTTTAATCTATTTTGAGTTTATTTTTGTGTATGGTTTTAGAAAGTGTTCTAGTTTTATTCTTTTACAAGTGGTTGACGAGTTTTCCCAGCACCACTTGTTAAAGAGATTGTCTTTCATCCATTGTATATTCTTGCCTCCTTTGTCAAAGACAAGGTGTCCATAGGTGTGTGGATTTATCTCTGGGCTTTCTATCTTGTTCCATTGTTCTATATTTCTGTCTTTGTGCAAGTACCATACTGTCTTGATAACTGTGGCTTTGTAGTATAGCTTGAAGTCAGGCAGGTTGATTCCTCCAGTTCCATTCTTTCTCAAGATTGCTTTGGCTATTCGAGGATTTTTGTATTTCCTTACAAATTGTGAAATTATTTGTTATAGTTCTGTGAAAAATACCATTGGTAACTAAATAGGGATTGCATTGAATCTATAGATTGCTTTGGGTAGTATACTCATTTTCACTATATTGATTCTTCCTATCCATGAACATGGTATATTTTTTCATCTATTTGTGTCCTCTTTGATTTCTTTCATTAGTGTTTTATAGTTTTCTATATATAGGTCTTTTGTTTCTTTAGGTGATATATTCCTAAGTATTTTATTCTTCTTTTCGTTGCAATGGTGAATGGAATTGTTTCCTTAATTTCTCTTTCTGTTTTCTCATTGTCAGTGTATAGGAATCAAGAGATTTATGTGTGTTAATTTTACATCCTGCAACTTTAATATATTCATTGATTAGCTCTAGTAATTTTCTGGTGGAGTCTTCAGGGTTTTCTATGTAGAGGATCATGTTATCTGCAAGCAGTGAGACTTTTACTTCTTCTTTTCCAATCTGGATTCCTTTTATTTCTTTTTCTGCTCTGATTGCTATGGCCAAAACTTCCAAAACTATGTTGAATAGTAGTGGTGAGAGTGGGCACCCTTGTCTTGTTCCTGACTTTAGGGAAAATGCTTTCAATTTTTCACCATTGAGAATAATGTTTGCTGTGGGTTTGTCATATATAGCTTTTATTATGTTGAGGTATGTTCCTTCTATTCCTGCTTTCTGGAGAGTTTTTATCATAAATGGATGTTGAATTTTGTCAAAGGCTTTCTCTGCATCTATTGAGATAATCATATAGTTTTTATCTTTCAATTTGTTAATGTGGTATATTACCTTGATTGATTTGCAGATATTAAAGAATCCTTGCATTCCTGGAATAAAGCCCACTTGGTCATGGTGTATGATCTTTTTAATATGTTGTTGGATTCTGATTGATAGAATTTTCTTAAGGGCTTTTGCATCTATGTTCATCAGTGATATTGGCCTGTAGTTTTCTTTTTTTGTGGCATCTTTGTCTGACTTTGGTATTAGGGTGATGGTGGCCTCATAGAATTAGTTTGGAAGTTTACCTTCCTCTGTAATTTTCTCGAAGAGTTTGAGAAGGATAGGTGTTAGCTCTTCTCTGAATTTTTGGTAGAATTCAGCTGTGAAGCCGTCTGGTCCTGGGCTTTTGTTTGCTGGGAGATTTCTGATTACAGTTTCAATTTCTGTGCTTACGATGGGTCTGTTAAGATTTTATATTTCTTCCTGGTTCAGTTTGAGAAAGTTATACTTTTCTAAGAATTTGTCCATTTCTTCCAAGTTTTCCATTTTATTGGCATATAGTTGCTGATAGTAGTCTCTTATGAAACTTTGTATTTCTGTGTTGTCTCGTGATTTCTCCAATTTAATTTTTAATTTTGTTGATTTGATTCTTCTCCCTTTGTTTCTTGATGAGTCTGGCTAATGGTTTGTCAATTTTATTTATCTTCTCAAAGATCCAGCTTTTAGCTTTGTTGATTTTTGCTATGGTCTCTTTTGTTTCTTTTGCATTTATTTCTGCCCCAATTTTAAAGATTTCTTTCCTTCTACTAACCCTGGGGTTCTTCATTTCTTCCTTTTCTAGTTGCTTTAGGTGTAGAGTTAGATTATTTATTTGACTTTTTTCTTGTTTCTTTGGGAAAGCCTGTATTGCTATGAACATTCCCCTTAGCAATACTTTTACAGTGTCCCGCTGGATTTGGGTTGTTGTGTTTTCATTTTCATTAATTTCTATGCATATTTTGATTTATTTTTTGATTTTGTCTATGATTTGCTGGTTATTCAGAAGCTTGTTGTTTAGCCTCCATACGTTGAAATTTTTAATTGTTTTGTTTTCCCTGTAATTGACATCTAACCTTACTGCATTGTGGTCAGAAAAAATGATTGAAATGATTTCAATTTTTTTGAATTTACCAAGGCTAGATTTATGGCCCAAGATGTGATCTATCCTGGAGAAGTTTCCATGTGCACTTGAGAAAAAGGTGAAATTCATTGTTTTGGGGTGAAATGTTCTATAGATATCAATTAGGTCAAACTGGTCCATTGTGTCCTTTAAAGTTTGTGTTTCCTTGTTGATGTTCTGTTTAGTTGATCTATCCATAGGTGTGAGTGGAGTATTAAAGTCTCCCACTAGTATTGTGTTGTTGTTAATTTCCCCTTTCATACTTGTTAACATTTGTCTTACATATTGCGGTGCTCCTATGTTGGGTGAGTATATATTTATAATTGTTATATCTTCTTCTTGGATTGATCCTTTGGTCATTATGCAAAGTCCTTTTGTCTCTTTTCACAGCCTTTATTTTAAAGTCTTTTTTTTTTTTTTTTTCTGATATGAGTATTGCTACTCCTGCTTTTTTTTTTTTTTTTTTTTTGGTTTCCATTTGCGTGAAATATCTTTTCCCAGCCCTTTACTTTCAGTTTGTATGTGTCCCTTGTTTTGAGGTGGGTTTCTTGTAGACAGCATATATAGGAGTTTTGTTTTTGTATCCATTCAGCCAGTCTTTGTCTTTTGGTTGGGGCATTCAACCCATTTACATTTAAGGTAATAATTGATAAGTATGGTCCCGTTGCCGTTTACTTTGTTGTTTTGGGTTCGAGTTTATACATCCTTTCTGTGTTTCCTGTCTAGAGAAGATCCTTTAGCGTTTGTTGAAGAGCTTGTTTGGTGGAGCTGAATTCTTTTGCTTGTCTGTAAAGCTTTTGATTTGTCCTTCATATTTGAATGAGATCCTTGCTGGGTACAGTAACCTGGGTTGTAGGTTTTTCTCTTGCATCACTTTAAGTATGTCCTGCCATTCCCTTCTGGCCTGAAGAGTTTCTATTGAAAGATCAGCTGTTATCCTTAAGGGAATCCCCTTGTGTGTTATTTTTTTTCCCTTGTTGCTTTTAATATTTGTTCTTTGTGTTTGATCTTTGTTAATTTGATTAATATGTGTCTTGGGGTATTTTGCCTTGGGTTTATCCTGTTTGGGACTCTCTGGGTTTCTTGGACTTGTGTGACTATTTCTTTTCCCATTTTAGGGAAGTTTTCAACTATTATCTCCTCCAGTATTTTCTCATGGCCTTTCTTTTTGTCTTCTTCTTCTGGGACTCCTATGATTCGAATGTTGGGGTGTTTCACATTGTCCCAGAGGTCCCTGAGGTTGTCCTCATTTCTTTTAATTTTTTTTTTCTTTTTTCCTCTCTGCTTCATTTATTTCTAACATTATATCTCCTACCTCACTTATCCTATCTTCTGCCTCCATTATTCTACTGTTGGTTCCCTCCATTATTGCATTACTCTTTATATATTGACTCTTTTTAAATTTCTTCTAGGTCCTTGTGAAACATTTCTTGCATCTACTCAATCCTTGTCTCCAGGCTATTTATCTGTAACTCCATTTTGTTTTCAAGATTTTGAATCATTTTTACTATCATTATTCAGAATTCTTTTTCAGGTAGACTCCCTATCTCTTCCTCTTTGGTTTGGTTTGGAGCATTTTTCATGTTCCTTTACCTGCTAAGTATTTCTCTGCTTTTTCATCTTGTTTAGATTGCTGTGTTTAGGGTGGCCTTTCTATATTCTGGCAGTTTGTGGTTCCTTTTTATTGTGGAGGTTACTCACTGTCGGTGGGGCTAGACAAGTGACCTGTCAAGGTTTCCTGGTTAGGGCAGCTTGCGTCGGTGTTCTGGTGGGTGAAGCTGGATTTCTTCTCTCTGGAGTGTAATGAAGTGTCCAGTAATGAGTTTTGAGATGTGTATGAGTTTGGTGTGACTTTGGGCAGCCTGTATATTGAAGCTCAAGGCTATGCTCCTGCATTGCTGGAGAATTTGCATGCTATGTCTTGCTCTGGAACTTGTTGGCTCTTGGGTGGTGCTTGGTTTCAGTGTAAGTATGGAGAAGGCAATGGCACCCCACTCCAGTACTCTTGTCTGGAAAATCCCATTGACAGAGGAGCCTGGAAGGCTGCAGTCCATGGGGTCGCTGGGGGTTGGACATGACTGAGCAACTTCCCGTTCACTTTTCACTTTCATGCATTGGAGAAGGAAATGGCAACCCACTCCAGTGTTTTTGCCTGGAGAATCCCAGGGATGGGGGAGCCTGGTGGGTTGCTGTCTATGGGGTCGCACAGAGTCGGACACGACTGAAGTGACTTAGTAGTAGTAGTATGGAGACTTTGGATGATCTCTTATTGATTAATGTTCCCTGGAGTCAGGAGTTCTCTGGTGTTCTCAGGTTTGGGGCTTAAGCCTCCTGCCTCTGGTTTTCAGTCTTATTCTTACAATAGCCTCAAGACTTCTCCATCCATACAGCACTGATGATAAAACTTCTAGGTTAATGGTGAAAAGATTCTCCACAGTAAGGGACACCCAGAGAGGTTCACAGAGTTACATGGAGAAGAGAAGAGGGAGGAGAGAGATAGAGGTGACCAGGAGGAGAAGAGGAGGAATCAAAAGGGGAGAGAGCAGTTTAGCCAATAATCAATTCCCTATGTGCTTTCCACAGTCAGGAACCCTCAGAGAGGTTCACAGAGTTACATAAAGAAGAGAAGATGGAGGAAGGATTTAGAGATTAGCAGGAGAAGAAAAGGGGGAATCAAAAGGGAAGAGATAGATCTAGGCAGTACTCTGTTCCTTAAGTGTTCTCCACAGCCCAGAACACACACAGTGATTCACAGAGTTTGGTAGAGACGAGAAAGGGGAGGGAGGAGATAGAGGTGACCTGGGGAAGAAAAGGGAGAGTTGAAAGGAGGAGAGAATAATCAGGCCAGTAATCACACTCCTAAGTAAAAATGGGTACTGAAAATTGGATTCTTAAATGCACAGAATTGATAACAAATACTATAAAGCAAAGTTTAAAAGTCTAGAGTAGAGGTTAGATTCTCAAAAATACAATATTAAAACAAACAAAATCACAAAAAGTATAAGAAATATATATGAAGTTTGCTTTAAAAATAAGGTCTTTTGGGGGGGGAGGGGGCAAGGTAATAGTAGGCTTTAAAAATGAAAAATAAAGGAGTAATATAGGACTTAAAAAATGATAAAAGTAAAAATATATCTAGTAGTTTCTCTGGAGCTGTTGTGGGCAGTGTGGAGTCAGTTCAGTTTCAGATAGTTCCTTGCTCCGGCTTATACTTCTCAAGATCTATAGGCCCTTTTCAACATAGTCAGTGTTAACTACAGGGATTTTAATCTGTTGCACCTGTCATTTCCAAAGCTGTGCCCTCTCTTTAGCTTCTTCTGTTTGCAGGTCTCTTCAATGTCTAATTTCTGCCCTAACACAAGGGGGTAAAAGTTGTCTCTTATTTAGGCTCACTTGTTCAGTCGTGCTGTGGGGAGGGAGGAACACTGCACCCAAACATCAGTGGTGTGCATTGGAATGCTCCCAGTGTCTTGGCCACACTGGGTTTTCCCCAACTCACGGAGTGTGTGCTTTTCCAGTCTACACTGCCCAGGCTCCAGGTTGCTCTGCAGGGAGCGGGCCCTGGGTTGCGTGCACTTTCCAGGTCTAAGCTGCTCAGGTTCAGGTTCTTGGATACTCCACAAAGGCACAGACTCAGTTGGGCCTGCGTTTTGTGCCCTTCCCCAGCCTGAGAAGCTCAGGTGACCATGTGCTTGTGAGCACACTCTCCCTAGGCGGCAGTTGCATCTTATCACCTCCCCAGTCCCAGCTGCTGGGATTCCTGGGTGGCCCGGGAGTGCCCATCTCCAGTATGCCATGTGTGTCTCTTCTAGGGAGCTGATCTCTGGCTGTGACCCTCCCAGTGGATGTCAACCATCCAGAATCCCAAGATGTCTTGGTTAGAAACAAAGCCTGTTTGCAGTTTGGTAGGGGATACCATATCTGGGGCCAAGTTTGCCCTTTTCCAGCTCTGGCTGGTGCCCACGTGCCCCCTGCCTCCGGCAGGGGATGGGCCAGTCCGCAGACTGCTAGCTCTCTTCTGGTATTCACTCAATCCTTTGTTCTGTGAGTGGGCCAGCAGTGCCTTAGGTTAGGGCTTTTGCAGGATAGTTTTCTCTCTCTCTTTTTTTCCCCCCCTCTCTCTCTCTGGCTATCCCACAGTATAAGTTGCTATCTCACATTAGCTCCCTCAGATTGCCCTCAGGGCATTCAGGCCTGGTCCTTACCCTAAGCAATGCAACCCACTCTTCCTCGTTCAGCCCCCACTTGCTGGTGGTGGATGTGAGTGTCTGGGGTACTTTTCTGCTGGGAGCTGCCGTTAGGCATGTAATCTGTGGGTTTTATTTATTTATTCATTTTCCTCCCAGCTATATTGCCCTCTGAGATTCCAAAACTCCCCACAGACCCGCCAGTGAGAGGGTTTCCTGGTGTTTGGAAACTTCTCTTTTATGACTCCCTTCCCGGGACTGATATCTATCCCTAACTCTTTTGTCTCTCTCTTTATCTTTTATATTTTGTCCTACCTCCTTTTGAAGACAATGGGCTGTTTTTTGGGGTGCCTGATGTCCTCTGCCAATGTTCAGAAGTTGTTTTGTGGAACTTGCTCAGCATTCAAGTGTTCTTTCGAAGAATTGTGGGGTAGAAAGTGTTTTCTTCATCCTATTCCTCCACCATCTTAGGACTGCTTCAGTGTAGTATTTTAAAAGAAGTTATATGGTCCCTTCCCTGGGACTGAATTAGTATGTATAAAACCATTATTTTGGCATTATTGTGCCAAGTACTGTGTCAACCCTGTGTTAGTTCACTTAATTCTTACAACCATTTTATATAATACATACTCATATTATTGTAATTTTGTAGGTAAAAAATAGAGAGACCGTGAATGGTTAAAGAACTTTTATGGTACAGTTATTAAATGTTTTAGAATTTATTTACCACTGACACAGATTTCAACTCAATGCATCTTTATTGCTCATCCACAACTTGCAAGTCTCTCTGATTTTCCTAAAGGAAAATTGCATTTTTCTGGTAATATATAGTCCCTTTTTATCATGACAAATTTTCAGAATCTAGTAGTATTAAATTGCCATTTGGTTATGATTCTCACATTTCAATTCACTTTTTAATGTGTTTTCATTTGATTCTCACAACACTGAAATGGGGTTGAAAGGAATTATCCCAATTTTACAAATGAAGAGCAGAAGGTTCATACTAAGGTTATTCAGCTAGCCAATGGGTTTACATTTACGGTTTCAAGGCCAGTTGTATAATCCACAGTATAATCTCTATTTATGTTTCTAATGTCTAACTAAGACTATGAATAATCCATACAAATAAATTTTATTAATGGTGATTTCTCCACTCAGATAAAGAAATACTATGAAATTCTCTATTTTTAGTCTCATATAAATTGTTCAACTCTGGACTGTTCTCACAAATTTCATTGTCCGTTATTGTAAGGCTGCTCAAGATCTCAGCCTTATAATAATAAGGGTTGAAACTTTCCATTCCTTCAACAACCCAAAGATAAAAGACACTAGAGGACACATTGCCCAAACAATTAGAAAGGGAGACCTAAGTTATACTGACTGGACACACACTAAAAGAAGGTGACAGACTTAATACGTTAGGAAAACTGAGACAAGAATTGAATATATTTCATGCTGTTCAGGTTTAGCTCTGGAGAGAGTCAAAGCTGTCAGCCTTGGGTCTAAGAAAGTGGAGATTGGTGAGCTGGCATGTGAAATTAGGGAAAAGGAAGAGATCCTTGTAAGCATGAAATTTACAACTCGAAAGGGTTCAGTGGCACTCCCATGGGCAATTAATAAAGATTCTGCATGAACTTGCATTGGCAGATAGGTGGCTCTGAAATCAACCTTTCCTGAGATGGATCAATAATTGTAGAAACTTCAATTGATATGGGAGTAGTGGCCCCTGGGAAAGAGTAACTGAATAGAAAGCATGGATTTCTGAGTCAAAATTTCAGAGCAGATTTAGCAGTTTAAAATGCATGGTTCAAAAGAGTCTCAGAGAAAATGGCCTCTCACTAATGGGAGATTGTGAGAATCAAGTAAGGAGGGCTGAGTCTTTTGAAATATTTACCTTAAGGGTAAGACTCAAAAAGTTCCTCTGACTACCTGGAGACTGGGGCTGAGCTTTAAAGCTTCCTGTGCAGCTTTAAGCTTCCCCTAAGGCTAGGGCAGTCTCCTCAGAATGTCATAAAATATCCCTTTCATTTTGCTAATAAAAAATAATGAGTTTCCAAATTTTCCTCTTCAGTCCTTAAGTGTTTTAATTGCCTAGAACTGAGCTTTATCTCAGAATTTGGCACATAGGGGGTAAGTTCTTATATTTATCCAATCATTATAGAAAAGAAAATCTGTTTCATTTTTCTTTACATTCCTAGAATTTTTCAGTAAATGTTAACTATCCTAACAAATTCTCTTTCAAGTATTGACATCATCTCAAAAATCCATGTATTTGGTTTAAAAATTATCACACTCATAAATTCCTATAAGCAATGTTCAGAATTATAATTATGACTAAAATATAACCTTCAGGTGAGATTTTCAAGTTTGTCCAAAAATCTTGCCATACATTTCTCCATGTCTTGCATTAATCTATAACCTGGGAGGACTGTATCATCCCCTACAGCCATCCCTAGGTATCTGCAGGTAGGTGGTTCCAGGATTCCTTAGATACCAAAATTCATGGATGTTCAAGTTCCATTGTTGGCTCTCCATACCTACCATTCTATATCTGGAGATTCAACCAATGGCAGATATGTGGAACTGCATGTGTTTATTGAAAACGGGACCTATGGGTGGACCTGTGCATGCCTCTTAAGTTGCTTTAGTCTGTGTCTAACTCTTTGAGACCCCATGGACTGTAGCCCTCCAGGCTCCTCTGTCAATGGGATTTTCCAGGTAAGAATATTGGAGTGGGTTGTCATCCCCTCCTCCAGGGATCAGACCTGCGTTTCAGGCAGATTCTTTACCATCTGAGACAGCAGAGAAGCCATAAGTGGACCAGGCAGTTCTAAATTCATCTTGTTCAAGGGTCAACTTTGCTTGTTCTCAGCAAGGTGAGGGGAGCCTGGTGAACAGTTAGATTTATATTAACTGAACAAATAAAATAAGCAGGAGCCCATCTGGTCTACCTAGATATTCCAATATCTGGTTTTCAAGAAGATTTTGAGTTCTGCTAGTGAAGAAGGCAATGGCAACCCACTCCAGTACTCTTGCCTGGAAAATCCCAGGGACAGAGGAGCTGGTGGGCTGCCATTTATGGGGTCACACAGAGTTGGACACAACTGAAGCAACTTAGCAGCAGCAGCAGCAGCAGTGATTCAGGACAGCATATTAAAAAGCAGAGACATTACTTTGTCAACAAAGGTCCATCTAGTCAAGGCTATGGTTTTTCCAGTAGTCTTGTATGGATGTGAGAGTTGTGCTATAAAGAAAGCTGAGTATAGAAGAACTGATGTTTTTGAACTGTGGTGTTGGAGAAGACTCTAGAGTCCCTTGGACTGCAAGGAGATCCAACCAGTCCATCCTAAAGGAGATCAGTCCTGGGTGTTCATTGGAAGGACTGATTCTGAAGCTGAAATTCCAGTACTTTGGCCACCTGATGCGGAGAGCTGACTCATTTGAAAAGACCCTGATGCTGGGAAAGATAGAAGGCAGGAGGAGAAGGGGATGATAGAGGATGAGATGGTTGGATGGCATCACCAAATCAATGGACATGACTTTGGGTAAACTCCAGGAGTTGGTGATGGACAGAGAGGCCTGGCATGCTGCAGTTCATGGGGTTGCAAAGAGTTGGACACGACTGAGCAACTGAACTCAACTGAGTGCTTCATGATATCAAATACTACATCATCAGAACAAATTCTTGTCTTTGATTTTTGTAAGGCATATCATTAAGAAATGTATGGTGCTTCAGTCATAACTGGACACAGGGCTTCCCTGGTGGCTCAGATGGAAAAGAATCTGCCTGCAGTGCAGGAGGCCCAGGTTAAATACCTGGGTTAGGAAGATCCCCTGGAGAAGGGCATGGCAACCCATTCCAGTATTATTGCCTGGAGAATTCCATGGACAGAGGAGGCTGGCTGGCTACAGTCGATGGGGTCACAAAGACTCAGACACAACTGAGAGAATAACACTTTCACTTCACTTTCAGACACATGCAGCAGATATTTAATAAATTTCACAACAATCTGGTAAGTCAGATGGTGTCAACCACATGTTGCTGAGATGGAAACTTAAGCTCAGAGAAGGCAGGAGAATTCCCCAAGTTCTTCCAGCTGGAAGGTAGCCAAGCCTGTATCGATCTCCACTTTTCCAGTCCATGCTATTCTAAAGCCTTGGTTCTTTCTAGCAGGCTGTCTCTCCCATAATTACCATTTTATGAGGCTTTGAGAAGTACCCTGTTATTTGAGTTTCTGTGTTTTGGATTCCAAGATAAATGCTTTACTGTATCGTAGCTAAATTCCCATGGTGTTATCATTCCCTGTAGCCTCTTTGGAAAACAATGAACTGGACATGCTAACCCAGGCCTTATCTCTCACTTTTCTGTGCCAGTAAGTGAGATGAATCCATGCTCAGGCTCCCAGAAAACATAAGAAAACTCTGCCCTTTCATTTGGACAGTGCCTCAGAGCAAGTGTTTTTTGTGACAGCATTTATGATTTGGGGCTGGTAAATGAATACAATGGAAGACTTAGAGGATTTGGGTGTTCTTATGTCTCAAATGTAAAAGGTTTCTGAAGCAGGCATTCCTGCCTCACACACGACAGTTGGAGTATGCAGCCCGGTGATACCAAAGCTTAATGTGGCCAGACCTTGAACTTTCTGTCTCCATCTGACTTTCCAGCATTTAGCGGCTAGAATACAAAACGCTCTGCGGCAGCTCTGCCTCCCAGGTGTCGGAAAGAGCAAATGCAGGAGGACTTTCAACTCAGTGGGCTTCACACAAACTATACCCCAGAGAGGAAATCTAAGCAGTGCTTCAGCCAGGTGCATGATGTGGTTCAGAGGCAGAAAACATTTGATTCATGAGCAGGAGGCACTAAAATAGAGCTTGGGGAAAAAAGGAGGGATCAAGCCATGATGGACGAGATAACTGCGTGTGACTGTCAACACGTGCGCTGCCGCACCTGCCATCTCTCCATCACTTTAAGGATCAGAAAAGATCAGAGGGAGCAAGTGAGGTAGAGGATGCGATAGGAAGCAAACCCACTCCGAAACATCCTGAAGAGGGAAGAGGTATTCCTCCTTCCAAGAAAGAGAGAAGGGGACTTGCTCTCCCAAAGATTTCTGAGACCTTGGAATTGGCTGAAAGGGCGAGAGACATTAGGTCCACATGGGAATTCTGATTTCCTTGAAGAGCTGTAAAAGGAACTGTTGTTGATCTTGGCATTGCGGATGGACCCTTCCCATCCCCATACTATTTATCCCTCCTCCTCTTCCTCCTCCCCCTCCTCGCTATCCTCTCCCCCTCTCTTCTCTTTTTCATCTTCCTTTTTTTACTTTTAAAAACATATTTTTGTTGTTCTGAAACAGGCTTGGCAGAATGTGTACCCAAGATTTTGAGCATACTATAGAAGTAAATCTTCCTTTGTGTCCTCCTCTCTACCTGATTTAGTTTCTAGTGATTGCTAAGACTGGAGTGGTTTTCAGGACATGGAGAGAATTTCATAGATTTGAGGACAGCCTGATAGTTTGTATTTGCTCACCAGATGGCCCTAGACAGTCTTTTTAGGACAAAATCATTCTATAGGAATACTCTGTAATCAGAGACTTTTAATTCTCTGTCCTTTTCCTCATCACATAATGAAGGCTAGAGTTACCATCAAGGGATTAAATGGCAGTCAGCTTGGGACCTATGTCAATGAAAACAGAAGCCCTTAAGTTAACAAGCATTTAGGTGTACCAAGTGCTGAGGTTAGCACTCAGGGAGTAGATGGAAATGCCAAAATGGATTTGACATGGTGTTTGCTCTTGTAGGCTACCTCTTCTGGGTACATTTCATTTCATTATATTTAATTTGAGTGCATCGATGACATGATTCTCAAAAATCTAACTCTAACTCCTTTAAGGAAAAGTCTGATTTGGCAGAATAAACAGTGAGGCCAATGTGAACATTGTTTGTTGACCCTTATTAATACAGATCTTCCCAAAGGTTAACTCATCAAGTGGGTTAAAGTTGCTTGTAGTATTGATCCTTTCAGCCCCTGTAGAGGCTGGGTTAAAACTCCAGGCAGCCAGAGTCCCTGGGCTTGTCACCTTTGGCCTCAAACAGCCTTATCAAATCACCACAGTCTGCTATGCAAATATTAGCATCCTCTGTGTGGACTGATGTCATCATGGCCTCTGCCACCTTGTAATCTCTTATCATTTGATGTCAACAGACATGCAAAAGAATGAACTAAATAGTGGGAGCCCTTTGTATTCCCAAAAGACAGGACTCATACTCACTCAAGAGGCAGATTTTGTCTACACATCCTGAAGCTCCATCTGTACTTTTGTCAAGTGTTGGACCCAATAGTAGCAGCCCTTTTACAACTTGTTTTGTTTTGTTTATCCCCATCAAAGATGATCTGCTTGAGTATTGTTCTTCTTAATACCACGGGGGTGACTCATGCATTTTAACTGATGCAAGTTGCACAGATGAGTGTATCTCTCCATTTTGTTCTGCTATTGTTGATCATATAGGCTGTTATTTTTCTCTACGATAGTTGCCAAGGCTCCTGTGAATAGCCACAGGCAAATACGCTGAAAACATCTCAAGGAAATGGCTCATATGTAATGGGTGTATTTTCTGCCTGGAGTGTATTTGGAAATGTGTCCATGCAGCTTGTTCATATCAATGTCTGGAGGACAACTGGCAATTGATACCAGGGGGCCAGGGATGGTTAACATCCTACAGGAAATATCTGGCATAATAAAGAATTAGCCAGATAATTGGAGAAAGAGCGTTCTGTGTGTGTTCTTAGAAGGGAAATTGCTAGATGTGATGGATCTAGCAGATTGGTGCTCAGCTTCCATTTCACATGTCTCCTTATTTGCCTGACCAAATCACAAAACCCAGAAAGTTAGGAAGTCCCTTCAATCTGTCCTAGCAGACTTATTTAGAGTTCCAGTCAGATTCTCACAGGGAAATTTGGAAGGAAAAAGTGAGGTGAAGTCTGGGCTGTTCTGCTGACAAGCAAGCGCAGAGGCTTTTTATTTCTTTATTTTTTTCCAGCAGCGCAGTCCAGATCCCAGATACAAGGCACACTTTGGCCTGTGAACTGTTGTTGTGTTGTAGCCTGGGAGCTGACAATGGGGGTGACATCTTCTGACCCTGAGATAATGGCGATACGGTGGTACTCCAACCTGATGTCCCAGTCTTCTCTTTCTGGCAGGGTCAGCAGCATCTCAGGTGGGCCAGAGAGAGGGGCTGCCATGGAATTCTCCAAGTCCCTGCATAGGGCTTGTTCCCTCAGCCTTTCTGACAACATGTCATGCACCTACCCTCCTGTCTTGAATTGCTTCGTGCTTGCGACCTCTAGTTTTGTTTTTGCTACATTCAACTGAAACATGGCTGATGCACTCGGTTTTAGGAGTTAGATATCTTAATTTTTTACAAAATTTTGCCATACTGCTCTTCCAAATAACTAGATCAGTTTACAGAACCACATGTATGAGTCCCATTTCCTTACCAACTCAATGACTTTCAAGACTGTCACATCATCACTACTTCTCCCTCTCCTCCTCGTGCTCATGAACCTCATTATTATCTATCAATCTGATCAGTGTAAAATAGCAAAGTGCTTTCTCTACTTGAGTGTCCTGATTATTTGCTACCTGAGACTTTTTCATGTTTGCTAGTTGCTTCCCTGTTCTGATAAATGCCTGATGATTTCTCTAATCTCTGGTGCTATTGATTTGTTTACAAATTCTACATCAATATACAGAAGTTCTTAGTGTGTCCCTGCTGCCCTGTTCACTGGCTGGAAGTGGCCCAAGGGAGTGTGATCTCAGGATAACTCAGTGATGATCCTGGAGCTCAGCAGATGAGGCCCTTAGTCATTTATGCTCTATGAGAAAAGGCCAGTGAGAGACATCCTTCTTCCCCGAGCTCTTCAGACCAGCTTCTCTCCTCAGACTTGGGAACAGTTTCTCCACACCTTCCATGGCCTTCGTTTCTGAGGGGAAACCCAGAAGAGGATGGCTAATGGGATGACCTGGAGACCCCATTGCTTCGGAGGATCTCCGACTCTTAACTGATCTGCCACGATCCATTCTAAGTCCCCTTGCCCTCAGCTACCCTCTCAGAGGGCATGGGTGGCCCACCTAGGGGTGGGATCCAAACCTTCCTTCCTGAAGGGTCATAAATTCTGACAGTCCTTCTCTTTTCAGTTCTGAGAGACTGAACATAACCATGCACAGCTCAACAGAGCAAGCAAGTATGGGGAGGTGCCCAAGCCCATGGGTACTTCTTCTGGATTCACAGGTATTTCTGCTTGCCCCTATATCACAGAAAAAGAGACTTAGCTCATCCTATAGAGGAAGGTCAATTACCCCTGCTAATATAGTGACTCCCTCTTTGTTAGATTTTTTCCCCTAGGAACAAGGAGTCCAATATGTCCAGGCTAACTTTTTACTTTGGTAGGATTCCTAGCAGTGTCCCTTAGCAAGACTGTAGCCCTTTAGGGACAAGGACCTTCAACCCTGAAGAACCTCAAAGCATGAGGACAAAACTACAAGATCCCCCAGTGAAACATTGGGAATGATGGTAAACAGGGTCACTCAGGTCACCAACCCCTTGGTTTCTGAACACATACATACTTCCTACTGGGGACAGAGCAACTTATAGAGAGATCCTTGTTTAAATAAATGCACTGTGTTAGGAAGAGTGGCACCTATTCCTTTCCAGGTGTTTGCTCTGAGTTGGCATTTCAATTGTGCTTTTAGAAATTAACTAAGGCAATGGCAACCCACTCCAGTACTCTTGCCTGGAGAATCCCATGGATGGAGGAGCCTGGTAGGCTGCAGTCCACGGGGCTGCTAAGAGTCAGACACGACTGAGCAACTTCACTTTCACTTTTCACTTTTATATATTGGAGAAAGAAATGGCAACCCACTCCAGTGTTCTTGCCTGGAGAATCCTAGGGACGGGGGAGCCTGGTGGGCTGCCGTCTATGGGGTCGCACAGAGTCGGACATGACTGAAGTGACTTAGCAGCACCAGCATGGTGTTCTATAGAGGATTCCCTAGTAGCTCGGCTGGTAAAGAATCCACCTGCAGTGCAGGGATCGTGGTTTGATTCCTGGTCAGGAAGTTCCTCTGGAGAAGGGATAGGCTACCTACTCAAGTGTTCTTGGGCTTCCCTTGTGGCTCAAATGGTAAAGAATCCACCTGCAATGTGGGAAACCTGGGTTCAGTCCCTGGGTTGGGAAGATCCCCTGGAGGAGGGCATGGCAACTCACTCAAGTATTCTTGCCTGGAGAATCCCCAGGGACAGAGGAGCCTGGCGGGCTACAGTCCATGGGGTTGCAAAGAGTCGGATAGGACTGAGCTACTAATAACAGCACAATACAGTATATGGTCCTCTGTGGGGCTTCCCAGGTGGTGCTAATAGTAAAGAATTCACCTGTCGATGCTCTGACACAAGAGACATGGTTTCAATCCTTGGTTGGGAAGATCCTCTGGAGTAGGGAATGGCACCCCATTTTAGTATTCTTGCCTGGAAAATTCCATGGACAGAGAAGTCTGACAAGCTACTGTCCATGAGACCACAAAGAGTCAGACACCACTGAGCATAGCACAGGGGTATCGTGTTCTGTGAGGCTAGAAGCCTCTTGATGGTGTGATGTGTGATACAGCCCACGACTCTCATAGGCAGGGGCCACTTCAGTACCTTCTCATCCTACACTCCCTTTGCTTCATGTCAGTCCCTGATCTGATGATGTATGTGAAGTCACATCTGTGGATCAGGTTGATGTAAGTCCCCAGACAGTGGTGCTGGCTTGGCTGTGTGGGCACAAAAGAGAACACATACCTAGAATATATTTATTATCCATATGAGGTTGAACAGATGGTCTTTTCAGATAAAAAGGATTTGGTGTGATCAGTGTGCCACCAAATAGCCAATTGGTTTCCTCAAGGGACAGTGCCATACTCTATGTTCAATGCTGGTCTCTGCTACTGACAATTTAGACATTCAGAGATAGCAAGAGAGCTGTCTAGGTAAGTGAGAGCCTGCACTGGTGGATGCATTTATAACCTCTTGCAGCACAATAGGCAACTGCTCATAATTTTAGGTCATTTGGAATATCATCACTCTCAACCATCTTCCAGGGCCATGAGGAATGTGGGTCTGCAGTCGCTGCCCACATTTTGTTGGCACCCACAAACCAAGCTGAACTAGTCATAAACCAAGGCTGGCTTCCCTCCTTCTTCAGCTGGAGAAAACCTCCACATGGCCATAGGTACAAACTGAAGGAGAAGCCCTGGTGCAACCCCACAGGTGGTTCAGGGTCTGGTCTGTGTATCATGGATATAACTTCTGCTCTCTGATCCTGCTCAGGTTCATCCCTGAGATGTACGTATCCATTATATTATAGAAAGGAGTCGCTAGGCCTTTCTCTCTGACCTCTGAACCTGGTGACAGAACCTAGCTCCTAATGGGAAATTCCAAAGTCACTGTCACTTTGTGTCCCACATTCAAGTGCTCCAACTCTAACAGGACTCAGTATTATGTCAAAGCAGTTATTTCTTAAAGGACTGGTAACTCTCCATGATCGATCACATGGCCCCAGAATGCCAGGCACCTGTACTGGAACTCTCCCACTAGAGCTACCACAGTGCATCCTTTCCTACCAATGGTTCTTCCAGTGCCACAGTGTTTGTTAGATTGCATATCCCAAGTGGTGGCTCTGATGGCACTCTGGCTTGGACCTGCTCCACCGTCTTTTTCTACTCCAGGGAACCTTACAGTCTTTCATGCTTCCCAGTAGCTATTCCTAGGTGTGATGGTGTTGCCTGTGGACCCAAGAGGGTCTATCAAGATACTGTGTTTCCTTCTCTATGGTGGAAGATGCAAGGTGCAACAGTTTGCTTTTTACCTGGAAAGGAACATGATGGCACTTTTCTGATACTAGATCCCCCAAATTGCAGTTATGTGTCCAGTCTCTGAATCTTGGTAAGCTTTATCCTCTCTTCTCTGGGATGGTCATCTAACCAAGGCCTAGAGAGCATGAGTCGCTTCTTCCTTATCTTGCCAGCTCAGCATGATATCATTGGTATAATAGAGCAGTGTGATGTTGAGATGTCCAGGTGGTCCAGATCTCTTAGGACTGTATTATGACAGAAGGCAGGAGGCTTAACATAGTCCTGAGGCATAATTGTAAATAAATATTGTTGTCTGTCCCACATGAATGCAAACTGTTTCTAATTTGAATAGAAAAAGAACACATTTGGCAAATCAGGTGCTGTACATCTTGTACCTGAGACCTTAGTAATTGATTTGATTAAAATACCACATTGAACACTGCAGCTACAAATGGGCCTACCACTTGATTATGTCTGTCACAGAATACAGCCATTCTCCAAGATCCATCCAGTTTCATCCAGTTTCTCAAGGTGCTGCATCTTTGAACTCAATAAAAATGTGAGGAGGCCCTCCATGCTTGAATCTTTTAGTTACTTAAAGGTTGGACTAACATCCCCTCCAGAGTACAATAATTTTAAAATAATTTATTCTTGTGAAGTTCACATAACATAAAATTGTTTAAAAATGAACAACTAAGTAGCATTTGGTACAATGTTCTACTAAATGTTACAGTCTCATGTGATCATAATCTCTATTTAACTCCAACACATTTCCTTCACTCCAGAGTAAAACTCTGCATATAGTTCCCTCTTTATCCAGCATCTGGCAAGTTATAATCTTTGTTCCATCTCTGTGAATTTATCTATAATGGATATTTCATGTTATAGAATGGTTGCAGTTTCATCTATTTAGTAGCACATATCAGTACTTCATTCATTTTTATGGCTGAATAATATTCCATTATATGTATATAATATATTCTGTCTGTTCCTCCACTGGTGGACACTGGGGCTATTTCTACCTTTTGGTGCTGCTATAACTATACATATATATGTAATTTTTTGAATGTCTGTTTTCAATTCTTTTGAGCATATATCTAGAAGTAGAACTGTCGGGTCATGTGGTAATTCTATCTTTAACTTTCTAAGGAACCAACAAATTTCTGCCACCACTGAACCATTTTGTTTTCCTGTCAGCAATGTAAAAGGGTTCCAGTTTCTACCTTTCCTCACCAATGCTCATTATTTTCCTTTTCTTTTATTCTAGCCATCCTAGTTGGTATGAAGTGTTATCTCATTATAGTTCAGATTTGCACTCCATAATAATTCATGATGTTGACATCTTTTCCTATGTTTATTGAGCCTCTGAATATTTTCTATGTACCAATATCAATTTTAGTCCTTAACCCATTTTAAATTTAATAATCTTTTTGTTGTTGAGATATAAGAGTTCTTTGTATATTCTGGATACTGGACCTTAATCAGATATGATTTGACAATATTTTCTCCCATTCTTTAAATTGTCCTTTCACTCTCTGGAAGTTCTTAGAAGCACAAGAATTGTGTTTTATTTTAATGAGGTCTAATTTGTCTGTTCTTTTCTTTTTTGTTCATACTTTTAATGTCATAGCTAGCCAGGTCATTATTACTTTTGCATTAACTTTAGCACTCAACATCATGAAAAACATAATAACAGTCCTGCCCTGTTTCTCTTACTTAAAGATTAGGTTTAGTTCCTTCATGAAATGGCATGGACTCATTCTAATGATCATCACAAGTTTGAATGTCCTTTAAATCACCTTCTTTATTCTTTAATATTAAGTGAATGAGTAGATTGGCTCATCCAGATATATTTCTAAGACTGAGAGTTTTTCAAAGGGATAATTGTAAGTTTTCCAATTGTCTGATTTCCTGAATTTTTAATCTCAGGGATAGAAATAGATCCATGCTCTCACTTTCCAACTTCTATCAATGCAGAATTCCCTTTGATTCCTCACAGATGAACATTCTACTTGAATTCTCCCAGTGACAAGGTGAACAGTACTTCAAAAGGGTCACATCATGTGGTTGGACAGCAATAATTGTTGCTAAACTTTTCTTTAAAATGAGATAAAACCTCACATATTGCAACTCTACCCCCTTTGACCTAATTTTACTTTCTAAAGCTGCACAAGAGACTGTTCTTTCTCTCCCTTATGATAGTACCTCAGATGTATAAAACTATACTTTTATAGGATACATAGTGACTTTCCTATGTAACCTAGCTAAATAGTTATCATACTAATAATACTTCCTCATTTCTAATTTGGATTCTGTGTATACTTAGTTGCTCAGTCGAGTCCCACTCTTTGTGACCCATGGACTGGAGCCTGGCAGGCTCCTCTGCCCATGGGGATTCTCCAGGCAGGAATACCAGAGTGGGTTGCCATGCTCTTCTCCAGGGGATCTTCCTAACCCAGGGATCGAACCCAGGTCTCCTACACTGCAGTGAATTCTTTACCATCTGAGCCACCAGGGAAGCCAAATTTAGATTCTAGATGTTTCATTTTCCAAATTACTGTCCTCTAACGAAACTTGAGTTTTTCAATATTCTTAAAATGCAGGAGTCAAAATAAGACTAATGCTCAACTGTGATCAAAGTCAAGCAAAATAATTATTTGTACATCTTGATTTTATTAATGAAACTACAGAGAAAGCAATGGCAACCACTCCAGTACTCTTGCCTGGAAAATCCCATGGGCGGAGGAGCCTGGTAGGCTGCAGTCCATGGGGTCACTAAGCATTGGACATGACTGAACAACTTCACTTTCACTTTTCACTTTCATGCATTGGAGAAGGAAATGGCAACCCACTCTAGTGTTCTTGCCTGGAGAATCCCAGGGACGGGGGAGCCTGGTGGGCTGCCGACTATGGGATCACATAGAGTCGGACACGACTGAAGCGACTTAGCAGCAGCAGCAGCATGGTTGCTTACTCCTTTATTAATAAGCCTCATTTGAATCAAGTCCCTTTCATCAGCTGTCATGTGTTTTTGCAGAGGTAAAAATACCAACACTTAAGGAGAGCTCCAAATTTCTGCATGTGAATTTCCCATTATGAAGTATATTATCAGAGATTCCACAACCCTACAGGAAAACTCACAATACCTTACAAGCAAAATGGATTGTATTATCTTCAGTCTGCCTAAAATATAACTGTATCTTATAAGTTAGATACCGTTAGGTATAACTGTATCTTATAAGATAAGATAACCATATCTTATCCTGAAATGGACCCTATTCACATAGCAGCTTCTAATTTGGTCATTTAAAGTGAATTGGCTTATGCCCACTCCACATCTACCAAGAGAATAAATTGTCACTACTCACATATTCATATGTTCTTTCCATACGGACTTTCTTTGTAGTATATAGGATGTGTGTGTGTGTGTGTGTGAGAGAGAGAGAGTGTTGTATGTGTGTTTGTATGAGAGAAAGAAAGAGGAAGTGAGAAAATGTATCAAAGTGTGGAAAAGAATGGAAGTCCTATGTTTAATTACAAACAGCTATAAAATGAGACTGCATAGAGCTTCATCCAAATATCCCTCAAAATTTCAATTTTTTGGTTTCTTTTTAACTATTACCTTGAAAAACTAAGTGATTGTGTATTTTTCTACTTTTTTACTATGCCAAAATACACAAACTTAAATTTCTCATCTTAACCATTTTTAAGTACATAGCTCAGTGGTATTAAATGTTTTCCCTTTAAGGCTTATTAATATTCCCTCATATGTATATACCATATGTGCTTATCTGCTCTTCTATCAAAGAAAATTTGTGTTGCTTCCACATTTTTAGCTATTGTGAATAATGCTGATATGAACATGGGTGTACAAATATCTCACTGAGACTGTGCTTTCAATTATTTTACATATATACTCAGAAATGGAATTGCTGGATCCTATGGTAATTTTATTTTTCATTTGTTGAGGAACCACCATACTATTTTCCATACTGGCTGCACCATTTTACAACCCCCCAGCACTCCCAACAGTACCCAGTTTCTCCACATCTTCACCAACACTTGTTATTTTCTGATTTTTTGATAGTAGACTTAATCGGTGTGAGGCAGTATGTCATAGCTTTTGTTTACATTTCCCTAATGATTATTAGTGCAAGCGATTGCTTTTCATGCTTATGTAGCATGAGGCCTGAGGCTTAACAGATGTAGTGTCTGTCAAAGAAATGATAGTGTTGTTAGAATGTGAGTTCATGTGGCCTAAAGGAAATGTTAGCAGTCACCATAATGATCTCTCATGTAGCTTTTGTGGATGAATTTCCCAGAAATTCTCAGATGCAAGAACAATTGTTTCTGGTTGTTTTTCCTTATCTAAAAAAAGACTTGAAGTTCCTTACTCCAATTCTTGTGAGCAATTTGAGAATGAATCCACATTTGAGTAATGTAGATCACCATCAGTATAAAATAATAAAGGATATAGAGAAAATCAGCTTAGGATAGTGTAAAGCTAATTTTCTGTCCAAGAGTGATAAGAAGCAGAAGGAGTTCTTCCTGTGCGATATATCAAGGTGATAATGTGCCCCATTGGGACAATTTGTTTTATGTTTCTTAAAATAGATATGACTGAGGAAATGACAGATGGAGGTCAAGAAAAAATTCATGAAGTCCTTCACCTTATATTCATAAATCAATGACTTGGTCCCAGAGAGTTAGCTAAAAATATATTTCTCTTTCAGATGAAGGAGATTAGGTTGTGAAAAGAAGAATGTGTTGACTGAAATGACTGAGAACACCATTTCTGTCATTAACACAATACTACAGCATTACATACCGAACACAGGAAAGTGATTTTTTCTTTCACTTGTATTTTTCAGTAGCACAGAGATATTTTCCTCTTTGTCTCTCTCTCTCACACACACACGTGTACACATTTCCATTTTGTTGATGAAACATGTGAGTTTATAGTCAGAAAAATAATTGGTTTTGGCTAAATGTTTGGCCCCTGGGAGAAGGAGTAGTTAGGGAAGAAATAATTTAAATAAAAATGCACCAGGTATTCTCACTGGGGAAAAAATTAGAAAAAAAAAAAAATATCCAGGAGACATTATGTTGAAACAATACTAGTAACTAAAAAAAGTAGACTTCAGATGTTTTCATTCTAAGAAGCTGGTACCAGCATCAAATCCCCAAAGAGATCAATGTGTGAAATGACAATCTTGGCTTGAGAATGTAGTCTTTAAAGTTCAGTGTGAAATACTGATTTTTAAAAAATAATTTCTTTTGAAATAAAACTGTAACCTTTTAAACTTATAATCAGGTACATCCTAAACTATAATGAAGGTACTTAACGTGTCAGGAAACAAGAAAAAGAGTTCAAATGGCAAGGTAGCACTGAATTTCTAGTGAGATTTGCTTCTTTTGTTTTACTGCATTCCATAAGTGTCACTGGGAAAAAAAAAAAAAAACAAAACCCTCCTTTAAAGAAATACATTTTACAGCTTATCACTCATGTCTGAGAAAATTTGTTTAATGCTTTTGTTGGCCACGATACTGAAAATAAGTCTTGATGGAAGCAAGCAGAGTCATATACTGAAGTACACAAATAGACAGGTTTGCTTGGTTTATTCCTCAGCCTTGCTGCCAGAATGCAAATGAGCTTTTCCAGGCCCAATTTCAAGCTGTCAAGTGACAAAGTCGGGAGGGGGGGAGGGGGGGCAGGAAAAAAATCAATTGCGTGAACCTCGCACAGAAGTCTACAGATTAATTATGTTTTAAGAAACTGAAAACAATGTGTGTTTTGTTGGCAACTTGAAAGATCAGTGCCTGAATTACTCCTTAATATTATGTAAACAAATAGAGCCTAATTAATTGTAGAGGAGACAGTCACCATACCTGTGAAGAGTGAGATTGTTTTCCTTTCAAATGAATGAATTGCGTACAGAAGGCAGGAGTCCTTTTGCAGATGCAGACAGCATTTATATATTACTTACAGGATGATGAGAGAACGGCATTGTGACTTTAAGTGCCAAATAGAGATCTGCATCCCTGTTCTTTCTATTGTAGCTCCAGAATCCTAGGGATTCAGGGGGTAGTTAAGTAGGCAGGTTGTACACTCCTGTTACTTCTAGCATTTTGTAACAGAGGTATGACCCTGAGGCTTGTAAGAAGGTAGGATGTCCTCATCATTGTTTTCGGTTCCCTTTGATAGATTAAGCCCAATTCAGTACCAATTAGTATAGAGCCATGAATTCAGTAAGTCAAAAATATTAACATTAATTATTTTGGTTCTTGTACCAACCCTGACATCAATATTGGGAAATTAATTTGTTTATTAGCTACTCATTATTGGTTGAGAATCCAAGGATGACTAGCAATGTATCTAAGATAAAAAACAAGGGAAAGTTGAGTTAGGAAGGGTTCAGTGAAGGAGACCTGACTACAGGAAACTTCAAAGAAAGACATACTAGCTTCAGGCAAAATGGCAAAGGCTGTCTTTTGTAAGACAAAGGGACTCTGAAAATCACAGATGCCTTTGAGGTTTACCTAATAAATAAAAGCATCAGGAGTTTTTTAGTAATTAAAAAAATACTTGACTATGAATAGAAGAGAGATCCAGAAGAAAGTAAAATGATTTGGTATGCCTTGGAGCAGCAGATGTTCACCAGTTGGCAGCAAGAAGTTAAGGCGGTTGAAAAGACAAGAGAATAAAAGAGAAGAGGTTAATTTGTTTGGCATGCAGCGATAGAAAGATAACTTTAGGTTTCATGATTTTAGATGAGATCAGTGATTTTGCAGAGATAAGATGTGAGTTTTGTGGAGAAGCACTTAGGAGAAAATAATGTTCTGAGATTATTTTTATTTTTATGAAATGAGAAATCAGAAAATGGAATTTGGTTATACATTGGAAGTACAGGATACTCTGAAGACATTTTACTGCTTTCAGTTGATTTATGTTTATATAAATACAAAATGTTGGCCAAAATCTGTGGCAGGAAATAACAAAGAACAGACGATTATTAGGAATCTTGTTTTTGCCCAGCTTTTTAAATAGTTTCCATTTATTTTATTAAAAATGTATCTGTTACCTTGAGTCCATTTCTGATTAGGAACAAAATTTCATAGTTTGTTACATGAATTCAAAGTTACCTAGCACATCCGTGCTGTGTAATCTGAGGTTTCAGTCTTTTAGTAAATAGGAGTCCATGTATTTCCAAATATTCAACTATTTCTCTTGAAATATGTTTGCCCTCCTGAGTTGACTATCTTGGCTTTGGTTAACAGTCATATTGTATTTGTTGAGTAAGGGTTTTAATGCAGGTACTTTTTATTCTTGTTTATCAGACCCACCTTCTCACCCCCTTTTCTGCAATGAGAAAAAAACATCACAAAGAAAATTCACTGCAAAGTACATGCCCATTAAGTTGAGTGAATGGATACCCAAAATGCACTAACTAAACAAGATACAGATGTGAAAAATTCCTTTATAGATTATACTATGCGTTTATGTATATGCACATACACCCATACATACATACTTACATTTAAATGTGAAGCCTGACATACTAAAAATACTTTTCCTTCTCACAGTAAGCCAAGTTACACTACTTTGCTAAGCAAAAGCATTAAATTATTCTCATCTTATGCATTGCCATCTGGCATACTTGTACTACATTTTTGTGAATCACAGAAAAAGCAATTCAAAACCAGACATTAAATAGACTCATAAGTAATTATCGACATATTAAGTAGGTTCTGAAGACAGGTTTGAACACATACAATCCAACAGGATTTTCTTAGGTTGATAGCCACAAGCTTTTTAATTGAGAAAAATATTTTCTATTATCATAAAATAACTTGGCAAACTTTCTATGTACATCTGCTTTGAGAGGCTTGTAACATGCTACATTATAAAAGTAGTTCTGTTCTGTGATTCAGACTCAACTCCTTTTCTTTGATATTTTTTCATGTTTTATTAATGGGGAAGGAATCCTCATAATGAAGGAAGTGTCTTTATCCTGAAAACACCCAGATTTTGTTTTGCCTTTCAAGTCTAGGATTCTGCAGATTTGATACCATGGTGGTGGAACTAATCTGTTATCTGTGGACCAGGGTTCTTGTCAAAGGGACCACTCAGATAGTCTCCCATTAGCTTTTGTGAATGCAAGATAATATCATACATATGTGCGCGCACGCGCGCACACACACACACACACACACACACTGATTTGGTGTTAGCCATGGATTTTTCATGTTGTTATTGTTCAGTCACTAAGTCGTATCCAGCTCTTTGCGACTCCATGAATTGCAGCACACCAGGCTTCCCTGTTCTTCACTATCTCCCAGAGTTTGTTCAGACTCATGTCCATTGAGTCAGTGATGCCATCTAACCAACTCATCCTCTGTCACCCCCTTCTCCTCCTGCCCTCAATCTTTCCCTTTTATCATAGTAAGTTTCCTTCTATTTCTGGTTAAGTGTTTTTATCATGAAAGAATGTGGAATTTTGTCAAATTCTTGAATTACATCAAGTAAGATGATTTTTTTCCTTCATTCTATTAAGGTGACTTATCACATTGATTAATTTTTGTCTGTTGACCCATTCTCAAATTCCAGGAATAAATCCCACTTGGTCATAGTGTTTAAAAAAAAAAAAAAAGGGTTCCGTTTTGCTACAGTTCTAGTCTTGAGAATTATGCCTTTATTTTTACCCCAAACAGTTGCCCCTTCTAGCACTACTACTCTGAAGGAGTTTATAATTCACATGGAAGTCATTTGTAAATCTGGTCACACTAATTTATAGGTTATTGATCCTCTTTAAATGTGATTCTTGGAATCAAACACTATACTTCAAATATGGCCCAACTAAAGTCAGAGTGTAGAGGAGTTTTCACTTTTAATTTTCCAAATAGAAACAGTACAGTAATTCACAGACTACATTTGTCTTGTCTTTTAGGCAAACTGTTGCCTAAAACTGATCTTGTGTCATTAAGATCATGACTATTTATTAATTTTTATTCCCTCAGGTATTTATTCCTAAATGTAGACATTAAACTTAATCCTATTATATCCCATTCTATTAGCGGGTTCCTGATTTTAACTATTAGAGACTCTTCCTTGAACAGCTCCTTAAATTTTATGATCATAAAAATAAAATGCCTTTTAATACAGAAAAAGTGTAAAAGGTAGGAAAAAATAAAATATATATAGTGCCTAGGGCATCAAACCACAATTATATGTGTAACAGTTTTATATCCTGCTTTTTTTCACTTAAAATTACCTTATGGGTATTTTAATGCATTATTTAATGTTCTTTTCAAATGTGATCTCTAGGAAGGATTTAATAATTTTTAACAATGTGAGTATATTATATTTAATTAAATAGTAGATAATTATTGAATATATTTATTGATTTTTCTATTGCATACAATATTTACTGTATTTCTCAATAACTATAGAACAAGTTATGGGACATAGGATTTTTGGATCAAAAAATGAATCTTTAAGGGAAATCTTTACACATATTTCCCAAATTGAAATTTATTTTCAAGGTGCTGTTTTAAATACCTGATAATGTCCTATACATATACATACACACATGCACACACACACGAACACACACTTCTTCTAACAGAAGCAGAAGATATTAAGAAGAGGTGGCAAGAACACACAGAAGAACTGTACAAAAAAGATCTTCACAAACCAGATAATCACGATGGTGTGATCACTCCCCTAGAGCCAGTCATCCTGGAATGTGAAGTCAAGAGGGCCTTAGGAAGCATTACTACAAACAAAACTAGTGGACATGATGGAATTCCATATAGCTCAACTGGAGCTATTTCAAAATCCTGAAAGATGACTCTGTGAAAGTGCTGCACTCAATATGCCAGCAAATATGGAAAACTCAGCAGTGGCAAGAAGACTGGAAAAGGTCAGTTTTCATTCCAATCACAAAGAAAGGCAATGCTAAAGAATGTTCAAACTACTGCATAATTGCACTCATCTCATACACTAGTAATGCTGAAAATTCTCCAAGCCAGGCTTCAGCAATACATCAACGGTGAACTTCCAGATGTTCAAGCTGATTTTAGAAAAGGCAGAGGAACTAGAGATCAAATTGCCAACATCCACTGGATCTTCGAAAAAGCAAGAGAGTTCCAGAAAAACATCTACTTCTGCTTTATTGACTATGCCAAAGCCTTTGTGTGCGTCACAATAAACTGTGGAAAATTCTGAAAGAGATGGGCGTATCAGACCACCTGACCTGCCTCTTGAGAAATCTGTATGCAGGTCAGGAAGCAACAGTTAGAACTAAACATGGAACAACAGACTGGTTCCAAATAGAAAAAGGAGTACATCAAGGCTGTATATTGTCACCCTGCTTATTTAACTTCTATGCAGAGTACATCATGAGAAATGCTGGGCTAGAGGAAGCATGGGAATCAAGATTGCTGGGAGAAATAACAATAACCTCAGATATGCAGATGACGCCACCCTTACGGCAGAAACTGAAGAAGAGCTAAAGAGCCTCTTGATGAAAGTGGAAGAGAGTGAAAAAGTTGACTTAAAGCTCAACATTCGGAAAACTAAGATCATGGCATCCGGTCTCATCACTTCATGGCAAATAGATGGGGAAATAGTGGAAACAGTAACATACTTTATTTTGCAGGGCTCCAAAATCACTGCAGATTTTGACGGCAGCCATGAAATAAAAAGACATTTACTCCTTGAAAGAAAAGTTATTACAGAACTAGACAGCATATTAAAAAGCAGAGACATTACTTTGCCAACAAAGGTCTGTCTAGTCAAGGCTATAGTTTTTCTAGTAGTCATGTATGGATGTGAGAGTTGAACTATAAAGAAAACTGAGCACAGAATAATTGATGCTTTTGAACTGTAGTGTTGAAGAAGACTCTTGAGAGTCACTTGTACTGCAAGGAGATCCAATCAGTCTATCCTAAAGGAAATCACTCCTGAATATTCACTGGAAGGACTGATGTTGATACTGAAACTCCAATACTTTGGCCACCTGATATTAAGAGCTGACTCATTTGAAAAGACTCTGATGCTGGGAAAGACTGAAGGCAGGAGGAGAAACGGATGACAGAGGGTGAGATGGTTGGATGGCATCACCAACTCAATGGACATGAGTTTGAGTAAACTCCAGGAGTTGGTGATGGACACGGAGGCCTGGTGTACAGCAGTCCATGGGATCGCAAAGACTCGTATATGCCTGAGCAACTGAAGTGAACTAAACTACATAAAACTGTCAAATATAGGACAGAAACCCTGGGACCTAAATAAAAATGATCATCCACACTACTTTGCTTCAAATATAATTCACATTTAAATATAATCAAGAAGATAATGTCCACAGTTTGAGATACTTTAGAATCCTGTGTTCTGACCCTGTCTTTCTTGAAGAAAAGTGATGCATAATTTTTGGATAATTTAGAAAAAAGTTATGACCTTTCTGGCTATTTTTAAAATGAATTTTTTTTTCTGTTATCACATATCTGAATTCATCTTTCTGAATTCACTGGTTTCTAGAACTAACATTAAGCAAATATCTGAAACTTAAGAAACTGCCAGGTACCATGGAACCCAGACCAAAAAGATACTTCAGAGTGTCTTATTTTTTTTTTTAACTTAGAGAAAGCAATCAGTTCAGTTCAGTTCAGTCACTCAGTCGTCTCCGACTGTTTGCGACCCCATGGACTGCAGCATTCCAGGCCTCCCTGTCCATAACCAACTCCAGGATTTTACTCAAACTCACGTCCATTGAGTCAGTGATGCCATACAACCATCTCAAACTCTGTCATCCCCTTCTCCTCCTGACTTCAATCTTTCCCAGCATCATGGTCTTTTCAAATGGGTCAGCTCTTCACACCAGGTGGCCAAAGTATTGGAGTTTCAGTTTCAACATCAGCCCTTCATATGAACATTCAGGATTGATTTCCTCTAGGATGAACTGATTGGATCTCCTTGCAGTCCAAGGGACTCTCAAGAGTCTTCTCCAATACCACAGTTGAAAAGCATCTATTCTTCTGCGCTCAGCTTTATTTGCAGTCCAACTCTCATATCCATATATGACTACTGGAAAAATTATAGCCTTGACTAGATGGATTTATTGAGACAAAGTAACATCTCTGCTTTTTAATATGCTGTCTAGATTGGTAATAACTTTCCTTCCAAGGAGTAAACGTCTTTTTATTTCATGGCTGCAGTAACCATCTGCAGTGATTTTGGAGCCCCCCAAAATAAAATCTGCCACTGTTTCCACTGTTTCTCCATCTATTTACCATGAAGTTGAGAGAGTCATTTCCTAGGTAGGTTAATAAGAAGTCTAGGGGTCCCCAAGGAGAGAGGTGTCTGGAATTCTCAAGGAGGAAAAAAGGACAAACTTTTTTTCCCCTCTACATTCCTTAGGATTATGTATCCTGCCTGAGGACAGTCTCTGGATTTAAACCTTCTGGCTAATCCTGTTATCTTCAGTTCAGTTCAGTTGCTCAGACCTGTCTGACTCTTTGAGACCCCATGAATCGCAGCACACCAGGCCTCCCCGTCCATCACTAACTCCCGGGGTTCACTCAGAGTTGCAGCCATTGAGTCAATGATGCCATCCAGCCATCCCATCCTCGGTTGTCCCCTTCTCCTCCTGCCCCCAATCCCTCCCAGCATCAAAGTCTTCTCCAATGAGTCAACTCTTAGCGTGAGGTGGCCAAAGAACTGGAGTTTCAGCTTTAGCATCATTCCTTCCAAAGAAATCCCAGGGTTGACCCCCTTCAGAATAGGCTAGTTGAATCTCCTTGCAGTCTAAGGGACTCTCAAGAGTCTTCTCCAACACCACAGTTCAAAAGCATCAATTCTTCAGTGCTCAGCCTTCTTCACAGTCCAACTCTCACATCCATACATGACCACAGGAAAAACCATAGCCTTGATAGACGGACCTTAGTCAGCAAAGTAATGTCTCTGCTTTTGAATATGATATCTATGTTGGTCATAACTTTTCTTCCA
Source organism: Budorcas taxicolor (assembly GCF_023091745.1). Lineage (NCBI taxonomy): Eukaryota > Metazoa > Chordata > Mammalia > Artiodactyla > Bovidae > Budorcas > Budorcas taxicolor. Next base: position 136,265,344 of record NC_068920.1, read on the forward strand.
AGGAGTAAGCGTCTTTTAATTTCATGGCTGCAGTCACCATCTGCAGTGATTTTGGAGCCCCAAATAATAAATTCTGACACTGTTTCCACTGTTCCCTATCTATTTCCCATGGAGTGATGGGACCAGATGCCATGATCTTCGTTTTCTGAATGTTGAGCTTTAAGCCAACTTTTTCACTCTCTTCGTTTACTTTCATCAAGAGGCTTTTTAGTTCCTCTTCACTTTCTGCCATAAGGGTGGTGTCATCTGCATATCTGAGGTTATTGATATTTCTCCCAGCAATCTTGATTCCAGCTTGTGTTTCTTCCAGTCCAGCATTTCTCATGATGTACTCTGCATAGAAGTTAAATAAGCAGGCTGACAATATACAGCCTTGATGCACTCCTTTTCCTATTTGGAACCAGTCTGTTGTTCCATGTCCAGTTCTAACTGTTGCTTCCTGACCTGCATACAGATTTCTCAAGAGGCAGGTCAGGTGGTCTGGTATGCCCATCTCTTTCAGAATTTTCCACAGTTTCTTGTGATCCACACAGTCAAAGGCTTTGGCATAGTCAATAAAGCAGAAATAGATGTTTTTCTGGAACTCTCTTGCTTTTTCCATGATCCAGCAGATGTTGGCAATTTGATCTCTGGTTCCTCTGCCTTTTCTAAAACCAGCTTGAACCTCAGGAAGTTCACTGTTCACGTATTGCTGAAGCCTGGCTTGGAGAATTTTGAGAATTACTTTACTAGCATGTGAGATGAGTGCAATTGTGTGGTAGTTTGAGCATTCTTTTGCATGCCTTTCTTTGGAATTGGAATGAAAACTGACATTTCCCGTCCTGTGGCCATTGCTGAGTTTTCCATATTTGCTGGCATATTGAGTGCAGCACTTTCACAGCATCATCTTTCAGGATTTGAAACAGCTCTACTGAAATTCCATCACCTCCACTAGCTTTGTTCATAGTGATGCTTTCTAAGGCCCACTTGACTTCACATTCCAGGATGTCTGGCTCTAGATGAGTGATCACACCATCGTGATTATCTGGGTCATGAAGATCCTTTTTGTACAATTCTTCTGTGTATTCTTGCCATCTCTTCTTAATATCTTCTGCTTCTGTTAGGTCCAGACCATTTCTGTCCTTTATCAAGCGCATCTTTGCATGAAATGTTCCCTTGGTATTTCTAATTTTCTTGAAGAGATCTCTAGTCTTTCCCATTCTGTTCTTTTCCTCTATTTCTTTGAATTGATCGCTGAAGAAGGCTTTCTTATCTCTTTTTGCTATTCTTTGAAACTCTGCATTCAGATGCTTATATCTTTCCTTTTCTCCTTTGCTTTTCTCCTCTCTTCTTTTCACAGCTATTTGTAAGGCCTCCCCAGACAGCCATTTTTCTTTTTTGCATTTCTTTTCCATGGGGATGGTCTTGATCCCTGTCTGCTGTACAATGTCACGAACCTCCATCCATAGTTCATCAGGCACTCTATCTATCAGATCTAGGCCCTTAAATCTATTTCTCACTTCCACTGTATAATCATAAGGGATTTGATTTAGGTCAGACCTGAATGGTCTAGCGGTTTTCCCTGTTTTCTTCATTTTCAGTCTGAATTTGGTAATAAGGAGTTTATGATCTGAGCCACAGTCAGCTCCTGGTCTTGTTTTTGTTGACAGTATAGAGCTTCTCCATCTTTTGCTGCAGAGAATATAATCAATCTGATTTCGATGTTGACCATCTGGTGATGTCCATCTGTAGAGTCTTCTCTTGTGTTGTTGGAAGAGGGTGTTTGCTATGACCAGTGCATTTTCTTGGCAAAACTCTATTAGTCTTTGCCCTGCTTCATTCCACATTCCAAGGCCAAATTTGCCTGTTACTCCAGGTGTTTCTTGACTTCCTACTTTTGCATTCCAGTCCCCTATAATGAAAAGGACATTTTTTGGGGGTATTAGTTCTAAAAGATCTTATAGGTCTTCATAGAACCGTTCAACTTCAGCTTCTTCAGCATTCCTGGTTGGGGCACAGACTTGGATTACTGTGATATTGAATGGTTTGCCTTGGAAACGAACAGAGATCATTCTGTTTTTTGAGATTGCATCCAAGTACTGCATTTTGGACTCTTCTGTTGACCATGATGGCTACTCCATTTCTTTTGAGGGATTCCTGCCCGCAGTAGTAGATATAATGGTCATCTGAGTTAAATTCACCCATTTCAGTCCATTTTAGTTCGCTGATTCCTAGAATCTAGACGTTCACCCTTGCCATCTCTTGTTTGACCACTTCCAATTTGCCTTGATTCATGGACCTGACATTCCAGGTTCCTATGCAATATTGCTCTTTACAGCATCGGACCTTGCTTCTATCACCAGCCACATCCACAGCTGGGTATTGTTTTTGCTTTGGCTCCAACCCTTCATTCTTTCTGGAGTTATTTCTCCACTGACCTCCATTAGTATATTGGGCACCTACTGACCTGGGGAGTACCTCTTTCAGTATCCTATCATTTTGCCTTTTTATACTGTTCATGGGGTTCTCAAGGCAAGAATACTGAAGTGGTTTGCCATTCCCTTCTCCAATGGACCACATTCTGTCAGACCTCTCCACCATGACCCACCCATCTTGGGTTGCCCCAAGGGCATGGCTTAGTTTCATTGAGTTAGACAAGGCTGTGGCCCTAATGTGATTAGATTGACTAGATTTCTGTGAGTATGGTTTCAGTGTGTCTGCCCTCTGATGCCCTCTTGCAACACCTACCATCTTACTTGAATTTCTCTTACCTTGGGCAAAATGTTAATTATGGGAGTAGGTTTGGTGAGGTCTTTACAACCTCTAGATATTCTTTGGATTCATTGGAGAGTATATAACTCCATTGCTAATACTAGCAAGGGGGATACTCTTTCTACCCCCTTCTAATGTCTATGTCAGAAGCTTTCTCTATCTTCTTTATACTTTAATAAAACTTTATTTCACAAAAGCTCTGAGTGATCAAGCCTTCTCTCTAGCCTTGGATTGAATTCTTCTCCTCCGGAGGCCATGAATCCTGACATCTTTGCATGGTTCAGCAACAACCTTTCAAAGTGATGGGACCGGATGCCTTGATCCATGTTTTCTGAATGTTAAGCTTTAAGCCAACTTTTTCACTCTCCTCTTTCACTTTCATCAAGAGGCTCTTTTGTTCTTCTTCATTTTCTGTCATAAGGGTGGTGTCATCTGCATATCTGAGGTTATTGATATTTCTCCTGGCAATCTTGATTCCAGCTTATGCTTCATCCAACCCAGTGTTTCTCATTATGTACTCTGCATATAAAAGCAGGGTGACAATATACAGGCTTGATGTACTTCTTTTCCTATTTGGAACCAGTCTGTTGTTCCATGTCCTGTTCTAACTGTTGCTTCCTGATCTGCATAAAGGTCAGGAAGAGGCAGGTCAGGTGGTCTGGTATTCCCATCTCTTTCAGAATTTTCCCAGGTGGTCTCAAGAGGCAGGTCAGGTGGTCTGGTATTCCCATCTCTTTCAGAATTTTCCACAGTTTATTGTGATCCAGAGTCAAAGGATTTGTAATAGTCAACAGATTGCCCTAAATCCTGAAATCAAGTGCAGAGAAGGGCCTGTTCAACAGATTTGACTCCTGTACTCCAGAGATCAACCCTGGGTGTTCCTTGGAAGGAATGATGCTAAAGCTGAAACTTCAGTACTTTGGCCACCTCATACGAAGAGGTGACTCATTGGAAAAGACTCTGATGCTGGGAGGGATTGGGGGCAGGAGGAGAAGGGGATGACAGAGAATTTGATGGCTCTATGGCATCATCGACTTGATGAATGTGAGTTTGAGTGAACTCCAGGAGTTGATGATGGACAGGGAGGCCTGGTATGCTGCGATTCATGGGGTTGCAAACAATCGGACATGACTGAGCGACTGAACTGAACTGAACTGAATCCCACCAGGACAACTCCATATTCTATTACTGAGTCTTACAAAGTTTTGTCTTGAGGATAAATTATCGTTATTCTCAAAGACTTCTCAATTGATGACATCTGTACCACCAATTCTTTATATACCAAAGTTGCTGGTAAGGGGTAAAAGGAAAAAGAAGTACAGTTTAATTAAATAGCACCAAATATAACTTCCAATTTATCTTTTATCATGAAAGTATGTATTAAGAGGCTCTGAAAGAGCAGAGAAACTAAGAATCACAAGATTAAAGGGTATCTAAAATATTAACATTGAATATTTCACAGAAAATTTTTCTCCTTACATGAAAAATACTAAATAAGTTACATTTTAATGCTATATATGTGTGTGTGTATATAAATATCTCACAGATACTTCTCATTAATAGAAAGTGGATAATATTTAAAACATAAGGAGTTGAGGTAAAGAAGGAACTGTATATCCAATTTAAATTGTATTAAAATCCAAATATAAAGTATGAACAAAAAGTATATTTTCCTAAATGAAAGCAAATATTCACTCCCTCTGCCCCCTGCCAAAACCAGGGACTATTAAGAGAGTGTGTGTGTATATATACACACACATATATGGCTGCAGTACTTTCTTGCTTTGATATACATAAAAAAATAAAAACACCTGTTATGTTTAAATGTTTAGGGTATATCGTTAGAAATATATAATCCTACTTTCACGAGTATTTCACAACTAGGGGAAATAACTTAGCAGAACCATTTGAATTAGCTGTCTTCATACTAGGCAAGGCTTACTTCTTTCTCTTTTTTAAAGCTTTCTGAGATATAATTAATATACAAAACTTGCACATATTTAATGTATACATTTTGATGAGTATGGACATAAGCATACACCTATAACATTATCACTAGAGTTGAGGTACTAACCAAATCCATCACCTCCAACAACTTCCTTGTGTTCTTGTTTGTGTGTATGTTTAGAACACTTAACATGAGATCTATCCTAAGTGCACAATAGTATGCTGTTAACTACATATATTGACGACAGAGGATGAGATGGCTGGATGGCATCACTGACTTGATGGATGCAAGTCTGAGTGAACTCCGGGAGTTGGTGATGGATAGGGAGGCCTGGCGTGCTGTGGTTCATGGGGTCACAAAGAGCTGGACACGACTGAGCAACTGAACTGAACTGAACTACATATATTTACATTTGCTATTTTGTACAGCAGGTCTCTAGAAGTTACTCATGTTGCCTACTTTTTAAAGGTTCTTTGCACATGTGAAATATTCCATAAGATGTCCCCTGTTGCCATGGAGGATGCAACTATTTTTATATGGACAGTGGCAAACCACACAAGGGTCCATGGTATTAAGAGTAAAACTCCATTTCACACTTTCCACTTTGTCTTGTTTCTTCCCTCTCAAACTCATTCATATCTTCCTGGCAGTTAGAAATGATGCTATACGAGTTGATGACTTGATGGCTGAGAATACTGCTCACTTTCTTGGGACTGGGAGGCTCAGGTGAATTGTATTATCATTTTATTCAGCAGTATGACTCTGAAGTCATTCACTATGTTGTGTGGTTTTTTCCCCCCAATCAGAAACATCAAAGCCCTCTTCTTTTTGTGCTGAGTTCTCTAGATTGACTTTCTCTGACACTTTTCTTTTATCTTCAGGAGGCTAATTCTCACAAAGGATCCAACCTCTGTTGCAAGGCAGTGAAAGGGGAGGGTTTATTGCATTTCATAAAGTACACTTCCAGGTGTTAACTGTGGACATTTCAGGACTTTCCTCAACTGAGTCCACAGCACCCTCCCCGGTCTGATGCACAGGACCGTGATTCACCTCATCATCTTCCCCTGAGAGTTAGTCTTCCACACTAAAGCTATGATCTTGTGAATTGAGACTTAACTTCAAATTCCAGGGAATTCATCTGAAACAGAATCCTGCTCTAGCCACCTGAAAGCTGACCTACACCAGCATCATGGTCCAGATTTAATGGCATCTCTGTGAAGTTTCTGCTACTTCTGCAACTTACATCCCTCATTAGGCATAAAGCCGGACTTCATCAAAGAAAGAGAAACACTATCGGATTCCTGTGCTTTCTTTGTCATTTGCCAAGTAATTCATCTGAATTTTCTTCTTCTCGAAAGTCATCTCTTTTTCCCCTGAATTCCTACAATACTCATATCCCAGGTCTTTAGGGCTCTTGAACACACTAGGTCTGGAGTAGTCTTCTGGAGGGCGAAAGCAGCGGGACCGGACAGAAGGATTAGAGATACCCGCCAGTTGGGCTTCTCTATGTGTCTTCCTTCCAGGCACACAGACCTCAGGGGCATCAGTTTACTAGGTCTCCCTTCAACTCACTGGGTATTTGCGCTTGTGCACTCAAGTCCCTCCATTCTCTGCCAGTTCCTCTTTTCATTTTCAATTTGGACACAAATTCTCTTCTCATTCTATATGAAGGTCACTAAATATTATTGAAGCTGAGAAAGAGGGAAGGCAAGGTGCTTGAAGGATCATCCAAATGGCTACAGAATTCATGGTCCTTCGATAAGGGGTTTAGTAAGAAAGTTCGTAGATGAGTAAACAGCGATAAAACATAACTAGGTGAAAGCTATAAATTGAAATTTGAGTCTTCACACACTAGACAGCAAGCCAGTAGAACATCCGGGCACCTATTGTGTAATGTCATCTAACATTCACAATGGTGACTGAGTCTATGTGGCCCTGCTCCGATTTCATTACTTTCAAAAGTCCACGTTTGATTCCTTCCAAAATTCAGTATCTATTGCAAGCCAATTGAGTAAAAGTTAAAACTGGAAAACAGAGCCATTCCAAAAATAAAAGTAATCAACAAACTCTTACAGAGCTCCTAAAGCAATGATTCACACAGGATTTCACACAAAACTCCCATTAATGCTAATGAAATTGGGTATGTTACCAGTTGAAACTCTCTGTACATTGATAGGTGAATAGTTCCCTGAGGTACTTACTTAGAGGAGGGAACTTAATTTTCTCACTAATCCTCTCTGGATGAAAAATAGGAAATCATGCTTGCTAGGTTTGGTTTCTTTTTCAAGTAGACGGCACAAATTCAGAAACACTGGAGTGGATTATCAAAAGCCACATTAGGACACAGTCTAGCTCATATTTGACCAATCAAGCCATCTTCCATTCAGATGGATATGAGTTGGCCAAAATCTTGGGAAGTCAGTTCTGTTTGCAGCTCTGAAAGTTAATCATTCATTAAGTTTATTCAATCTTGCTTCTCTGAGATTTTAGAAAAAATTGTACAATTATATGAGGGAGCTAGTTGAGAAAAAAATAGCAACTCCTGATTGCCTTAGTAGGAATTGAAGAGTTCTGTGACTGATTTAATTAGCTGCCTAGGGAAGGAAAGATCAAGAAATGTTGTTAGAAACAATGCAAGATCATTCAAAGACTTATACAAAATGATAGCATAGGTATAATTAAGTTTCTGGTGCAGAAGTGTGTGTGTGTGTGTGTGTGTGTGTGTGTGTGTGTGTGTGTGTGTATTTCAGAGGAAAGTAGCAGCTTTCACTAACATGTCAGTGTTTTTGCCAGGCAGTGACCATTATAATAATATCAACATGTATGAGTATGCTAAGTCCCTTCAGTCCTGTCTGATTCTTTGTGACCTAATGGACTGTAGCTTGTAAGACTATATCTGTCCATGGGATTCTCCAGGCAAGAATACTGGAGTGGGTTGCCAGGCCCTTATCCAGGGAATCTTCCTGACCCAGGGATCAAACCTGTGTCTCTTAAGTCTCCTGCATTGGCAGGCAGATTCTTTACTAGGGCCACCCACATGGCTGTGTGTAATTCTTGACTAGGGCCAAATATTTATATTCTCATTTATTACAACTTCTTTGAATATAGGTAGGGCTTATTTTCAGAGAAGGCAATGGCACCTCACTCCAGTACTCTGGCCTGGAAAATCCCATGGGCGGAGGAGCCTGGTAGGCTGCAGTCCATGGGGTCACTAAGAGTCGGACACGACTCAGCAACTTCACTTTCATGCATTGGAGAAGGAAATGGCAACCCACTCCAGTGTTCTTGCCTGGAGCATCCCAGGGACAGGGCAGCCTGGTGGGCTGCCATCTATGGGGTCACACAGAGACAGACACGACTGAAGTGACTTAGCAGCAGCAGCAGGGCTTATTTTATAACTGACAAAACAAGGCTCATTTTGCTAAGTTACTTCATGAGATAAAAGTGGTAGACCCTAAAAATAAAATATGGTGTAAATAAAATAAATATAATGATTTTGATAAAGAGGATGATGTCATAGAAAGCAGAGTCTTAAAATCTCATTTAACTGAACTTTGTTTTTTTTAATAGCTGATTCAATTATGGTTTAAGATGGGAATTTTCTAAAAATTTTTGCCTAGGGTCTTGATGTCAGAAGAATTCTAGTGTCTTGCCTTTTAAAGTTTTTAAAATAGAGATAGATTCCAAAAATAACAAAATATGTCTTTGATTAAATTATGCATGAACACATAAATAGTTGCTGTTATTTGTTACTCAGTGAAAAGTATCTGATGTTTCTTATTGTGATTAAAGCCCAAATTACATTGAATTTAAGGATTAACAGACACATTTTGGCTAATTGTGTGATTTTAAGCAAATAAAAAATTTGCTAATTTATTAGACATCAAGAGTCACTGTCAGTACACATGGCATTTAAAAAATGACGAGTCTAAAATCTACAATTATAGTTGGAGATGTCTCAGTAACTGATAGGACAAGTAAAGTAAAAATCAGTAATAACAACACAATTAACTAACTTAATTGAATTAACGTTTAAAGGACAGAGGCTAGAAACTTGAAAATAGCAGAATATACTTTTTTTTTCAAGTGCACAAACACACTATTCACCCAAATATACTGTATTCTGGGATACAAAGTTTCTAAAATGAAACTGCAAAACAAATATACTCAACCACAATAGAATAAAATTAGAGATCAATAGATAATAATTGGAAAATTATTAAATATTTTGGAAATTAAAAATATACCCCTGTTTCAAAGAAGAAAACAAAGAAAGAAATTAGGTATCTTGAATTAAATGAAAGTGAAAATATAACATATCAATATTTATGTGATCAGCTTAAGTGGTGCTTAGACAAAATTGATAACATTGGGAAAAAAGAAATGTTTCTAATCAGTTTTTGGAGGCTCAGCTAAGAAAGCAGAAAAATAAGAACCAGTTAAATCCAATAAAATAATAAAAGAAGAAAAATTAGTAAAGCTCAAAATATAAATACAGATAATCAAAAACCCAGAACTAAAAATAATCAATGATAAAATTGATAAAATGCTGACCAGATTAATTAAGAAAAAAGAGAGAGAAGATACAAAATATCAATATCAAGAATAAAAGAGAATTCAAAAGCCATTAAAATATACCAGAGCAGCATGATGACTCAAAATCTGATGACTTAGGTTAAATGGATTAATACTTTGAGATAATACTTTAAAGGGCAAATTTCACTGTATGCAAATTATATTTGGGTAAGCCTGTCTAAAAAAAAGGAGAGATTGGTTTATTCAGGAAAGGAAACAAAAGGTAACTCTGCTATCACTAACACTGATATGTTCTTTTTCTTTAAAATGTTTTTATTTAACATTAATGTGTTTATTTTTATAGCTCAGACTAACATTTTAGGCCAACACAAAGATTATATGGAGGTGTTTAAATTTAGTCTCTTAATATTTACACAGTACACATTTTCACATTTTTTCTTCCATCATTTCTGCTTAACAAATCTTATATTTAACACATTTAATTCATGCCTACTTTTGGATATTTTCTAGTGCAAATAGAGCTTTCAATATAAGATACAGAGCTAAGAGTCATTTTGCCTACTTAGATTGTGGCAAATCCATTTGGCTGCATTATTTTTCCTTGATTTGAACTTTAGGAATTTTACGAAACTGAATTGAAGCTAAAGAGTCTACATGGACTGATATTTTGTGGGAGGTTTGAAATCGTCGCATTATTCTTCCGACCACATCTTAGTTGTGAGTTTCATGTGCTGGTAGTCAATCACTAGGAGAAAATAAAAATACTTTCTAACATGAAAAGTAAGTTTTCATTAAGTTGTTAATTCTCCAATAGATCCAAGAAGAGAAAAAATAGATCAAAATAGCCTTTATTAGGCAGAGAGGTAGTAGTAACATGATAACCATAATTTATTGAACATTTATATGTACCAATGTTTAGGCAATTTTCATTCATTGCTTTAATTAATCCTTAAAACATCATTAAGAAATGAGAATAACCCTTATTGTAACACAAGGACTAATATTAATGATTAAGAAATATTCTGCTAAATAAATTATCAAAGCTTAAGAGGAAAAAAAATCACCAGTGTTGACAGTGGCTGTGGAGAAATATATGCATTCAAACTTGCTTTGTGAATGGAGGTTAGATTGTGCAAATAGCATCTTATTAAGTTATTCCTACTATATACCAAGAGCCATGAGGATGTTCTATGTTTTGTTTAGCAAAGCTAGAAACATACTGTAAAGGAATAACCCAGGCTATACAGAACAAAAGCAGTAACCTCAGATTAATGGTATTAATTTGAACAGTAGTCATAATATTGTTTTATTTATTTAATGATATTTCATAATATTTAATACTGAATAATATTTATTTAAAATTTATATTTAACAATATGTAATATACAACAATAATTGTTAAATAAAATGCAGTGTAGCCATATGACTTTATATTAAATGCAATATGCTGCACACTCAGCCATATGTATATAGGCAGGCATATGCATAAATATAAAAAATATATATGCATACATATGCATGTATATGTGTATAAAAATAAACACAGTTCTGTATTTACATTTCCTTTGATTAAAACTATTTTCAAAAGTGTGATGCACAGACTAGATTGAACTGGCCAAATTGTAATGTCTAATATTTCTCACCACTTAGGTTATATTCCTGCAACAGTGAGTTCATTATAGTGCTCCAAATAGAGCTGTGGCATGAGCTTTGATTTATGTATTTCTTTTTCCTGGGATGATATTCTTATACTTCCTGTTTTGAGTCAGCCCAACTTATTCATTAAGAAAACACCCAGAAATTATCTTTGCTGAGACTCTTTCTCTACTTCCTTTCTATATACCAGAGGTTTCTGCTCATGGTTCTATTCTAGACTCTGACACATTACTCTAAGATGGTCTCTTTGTTGGCTTTGTAGGGGACTTTCAGCTCCACTGGGATCCTTTGTGAGTTCAGAGACTGTTCCATTTCTTTTTTAGATCCCCAAGATCTAGCAAGTTCTGAGTGTGTAAAATCATCATAAGCATTCCAAGAAATGAATCCATATGATCTCAAGTTCAAGCAGTATTTATAGTAAGACAGTATGATTGCATTAGGATAGTAAGCTTTCATTTTTTTAATTTCTCATAGTTTTACATGGTTGGTTATATTATTTTTATACTGATGAAAATATATGCATTCAAACAAAATGAAATAGCATGCCAATACAAATTAATGTCTATCTATAATTTTATCAATATGAGTCAACCAGCAAATTTTAGAAATGCCTAGAGAAATAATTGTGATATAATTCAAGCTTTAAGGGTTTACTTGAAATATGGGGTTAAAATTGAAGAAAACCTGTATAAAAAAGGAATTGTGTATGTCCATAGAAGTCAGCTCTGTATGTCATTGAAAAGTATATTAAAGGATGAAAATTGCAAATAATTTAGTCAAATATAAATTCATAAGTATTGTTACAAAATACTGTGTGTCTGTCTGTCTGTCTGTGTGTGTGTGTGTGTGTGTGTGTGTGTATAGCTGAGGGTAAACTCTCTCAGCTAATAAGGAAAACTAGACCATGTTTGCACGCTCAGCTCAGTCATATACAACTGTTTGTGACCCTGTGGAATGTAGCCCGCTAGGCTCTTCTGTCCATGGAATTTTCCAGGCAAAGATACTAAAATGGGTTGCCATGCTCTCCCCCTCCAGGGGATCTTCCCAGCCCAGGGATCAAACCCAGGTCTCTGCGTCTCCAGCACAGGCAGGCAGATTCTTGCTTCTTTATCACTGCACCACCTGGGGAAGCCCAATAAGGAAAACTAAATGTCCCTAAAAAATGAAAACAGAAGGAGGAAATAATAAAGATGGCATTATCCAATATATAGAGATTCCAAATATTTATCTAGAAAGAAGTGTTTCATAAACCTACAATCTGTGTCCATTCTACGCCCATCATGGACATTTAACAGCATCTTGAATTCCAGTTATGTTGTGATTTCTGGGAAGTAAGGAGGCAAGAGCAGGAAATTATTTTAAATTTCCTAAAGACACTAACTTGAGCAGGCTTCTTTGATTTATTGCACAATGTTTAGGTAGCTGTTTCTTGGCTTGAGTGAAAACCTGATTTAGGGAGTATATACCAACTAACTGATTGCTGGGTTTTAGAACAGGAGTAAAAACAGAAAACTTGTGCAGGAATATTGAGCTTCTTTGAGGTGGTATTTTTCTTTCCAAATACCCACAGTAAGGCACAGTCTGATGCATTAAAAGTTCTGGATGCCAAAAAATTTATTTAAAAAAAGATACTATTGTGACACCCTAAAGTAAAAGAATATGTAAGAAGAGCAAGCTTTAGAAAACAAGCCTGAAAAACCCCACAGTACAAAAGGAAATAACTAAGTGAAAGCACAGACATGATAACTAAGCATAGAACAGAACATCTTTGATCCTAAACACATATCCAGAAACCATCAAAGGCAAATGTTACAGGTAAAAGCAATAAAAAGGATTACCTCAAGAGAAGGGAAAGGCACATATTTAGATGCACGGTTAGGAGAGAAAACAAAAGCAGGCAAGCAGTGAAAGATCTGAAAATTGAAAGGGAAAATCAAATCAGTGGCTTTTCTGCCTCATCCATCTGCCTGCACCCAGACAGCACACTTTGGAGTCCAATAGAGTGAAAACAAGATTGGGCAACTTCAGCAGAAACACATCCTCTCCATTTTTAAAATAATGAAAACAGTAACAGAGGCATGACTAGGAACCAAATGGAAGAAACACCCAGGAAATTGCTAAAGGGACATTCAGGAGAGGCAGTGAGAAGGGAGTTTATTCATTGGAATGAAAATTCAGCAAGGCTGGATCAGGCTACATGTTCCAATGGCCTGGAAAAAAAATGGGCTGAGAAAACTGTGAATTGTCTAATGATCACATTTGGTCAAGCAAGAAAAAGGTTCTGGGCTGCTAGGGAAGAGCTGGATCTAGTTTTGAAGTGATAATAGGAGACGGTTTAAATTCCCCATCATGGCACTAAGAGTCCTTACCATCTGCCCACAGGATTCCTCTCACTTCACCTCCTCCACAGCTCCTTGGCACAGGCCCTCTGTCATTATCACAGCTGTTTCTGAGAATAAACCCAGACATTTTGCGTGCGTGCTAAGTCGCGTCAGTCATGTCTGACTCTTGGTGACCCTATGGACTATAGTCCTCTAGGCTCCTCTGTTCAGGGGATTCTCCAGGCAAGAATCTTGGAGTGGTTGCTGTGTCCTTCTCCAGGGGATCTTCCTGACCCAGGTATTGAACCCACATTCCTTCAGTTCAGTTCAGTCACTCAGTCGTGTCTGACTCTTTGCAACCCCATGAATCGCAGCACACCAGGCCTCCCGATCCATCACCAACACCCAGAGTTCACTCAGACTCACGTCCATCGAGTCAGTGATGCCATCCAGCCATCTCATCCTCTGTCGTCCCCTTCTCCTCCCATCTTCAATCTTTCCTGGCATCAGGATCTTTTCCAATGAGTCAACTCTTCACATGAGGTGGCCCAAGTACTGGAGTTTCAGCTTCAGCATCATTCCCTCCAAAGAAATCCCAGGGCTGATCGCCTTTAGAATGGACTGGTTGGATCTCCTTGCAGTCCAAGGGACCCTCAAGTGTCTTCTCCAACACCACAGTTCAAAAGCATCAATTCTTCGGCGCTCAGCCTTCTTCACAGTCCAACTCTCACATCCATACATGACCATATGGAAAAACCATAGCCTTGACTAGACGGACCTTAGTCGGCAAAGTAATGTCTCTGCTTTTCAATATGCTATCTAGGTTGGTCGTAACTTTCCTTCCAAGGAGTAAGCATCTTTTAATTTCTGTCTCCTGTATTGGCAGATGTGTTCTTAACACTAGCACCACCTGGAAAGCCCCTTTACAGATAATGACTGAGATTTAAAACATTGCAATAACTTGTGTAACTATTAAAAGGGAAAACTTGGTTTCAAATCTGATTCTCAATTCTGTGTTCTAGTGTGGTAAATACTCTTCCTTATTTTGGTCATTTTCTCTCCTAATCAGCTCATTTTGCAACATCTTTGAAGCAGCCTATATATAATAACCTTCTTTCTTGAGTGATATCTTGTTCTGATCATCAGCTGGACTTGTAAGACTAAATATATTGATTCAAGATGCTAGCTATTACTTTTCTGTATCTATTCTGTTTCTCTGACTAAGCAATAAAATCTTTTAGAGCAATAACATTATCTATGTCTTCTTTGCCTGCCCTGTTTTACCCTTAGCCCTACTATATCCCCATAGTACCTCCCAAACTCCTGACCACCTGTACACCCTGCCCTTCTTTGTCTTCTACATCCTTATGTGTTATGCCCTACCTTGGACCACAGTTCTCTACACAAGAAAATAAGCTGGATAATAGGTCAGCATAAAGATAAGAGAAATTACAGTAAATAAACTCTTATTTCCAGATATATGTTCATCATTTTTATAATAATGGCTAGAAGATGAATAGGACAGCAAAATTTTTTAGAGCGAATATTTCAGTTGCTTCATCTGTCTATTCATAGACTCATTCAAGTCTCTGAGCTCATCTTCTTCCTTAAAGCAAAAACTTGTCATGCAGTTTTTAAGCTTGTGTTTCAGAGCAAGACAGATCTGAGTTCACATTCTGACTCTGACTCTCTTCCTAGGTTACCTCTTCAGTTTAATTTACCTGTCTAATCTTAGACTATTTATCTCTAAAATGGAGTTGTTTAAATGCCTATTTCAAAAGATTCTTATGAGGAATAACTAATTTGATATGCATAAATATAAATTTCTTACCAAAAGGGCAGGCCCATAGAGAACATTCAATAGCTGTACTGTTCAAAACTTTTAGATTATGGGGAGGGAGGTGGGAGGGGGGTTCATGTTTGGGAACACATGTAAGAATTAAAGATTTTAAAATTAAAAAATAAATAAATAAATAAATAAATAAATAAAGAAAGAAAAAATAAAAATAAAAAAAAGAGTACTAAAAAATAAGAAACTAAAAAAAAAAAAAAAAAAAAAAGAAGTTCCACTTCTATCCTTTTGGAGGTTTAAACCATCAGTCTGTAAAAAAATTTCCTTTCCTCTTAGAAAACTGTCTCAGATTTCTCTAAAGTCTCTCAAATTAAAATGTATACTTGTTTTTAGTAGAGATGATACCTTTCTACTTTGGAAGAATGTATTACTCTTTTTTCAAAAGACTTGACACGACACCTGAGTAAACAAGGGGACAAATTGTATCATTTCAAGGGAAGCTTTTTATCCCTACTATTTCCATTGGTTGGCTTTGTTTTTACATCTAAGTATTTTTTAAAATGATTTTCCTGATTATAAACTATATGTATGAACACTTTGTCATTCACAAATTTAACATCTACAGTGTTACTAATTTGCAAATAAGATGGACACCACTAGTTTGCACTGACAACTGGATCTCTGTTCCATCTTGAGTATCATTTCAGTTCATTTCAATCACTCAGTCGTGTCTGACTCTTTGCGACCCCATGGACCGCAGCACTCCAGGCATCCCTGTCCATCACCAATTCCTGGAGTTTACCTAAACTCATGTCCATTGAGTCGATGATGCCATCAGGCCATCTCATCCTCTGTCATCCCCTTCTCCTCCTGCCCTCAATCTTTCCCAGCATCAGGGTCTTTTCAAATGAGTCAACCATTCACATCAGGTGGCCAAAGTATGGGAGTTTCAGCTTCAACATCAGTCCTTCCAATGAACACCCAGGGCTAATCTCCTTTAGAATGGACTGGTTGGATCTCCTTGCAGTCCAAGGGACTCTCAAGAGTCTTCTCCAACACCACAGTTCAAAAGCATCAATTCTTCGGCACTCAGCTTTCTTTATAGTCCAACTCTCACATCCATACATGACTATGGAAAAACCATAGCCTTGACTAGATGGACCTTTGTTGGTAAAGTAATGTCTCTGCTTTTTAATATGCTGTCTAGTTTGGTCATAACTTTCCTTCCAAGGAGTAAGCGTCTTTTAATTTCATGGCTGCAGTCACCATCTGCAGTGATTTTGGAGTCCCCCAAATTAAAGTCTGACACCGTTTCCACTGTTTCCCCATCAATTTGCCATGGAGTGATAGGACCAGATGCCATGATCTTAGTATTCTGAATGTTGAGCTTTAAGCCAACTTTTTCACTCTCCACTTTCACTTTCATCAAGAGGCTCTTTAGCTCTTCTTCACTGTCTTCCATAAAGGTGGTTTCATCTGCATATCTGAGGTCATTGATATTTCTCCTGGCAATCTTGATTCCAGCTTGTGCTTCATCCAGCTCAGCATTTCTCATGATGTACTCTGCATATAAGTTAAATAAGCAGGGTGACAATATCTAGCCTTGACATACTCCTTTTCCTATTTGGAACCAGTCTGTTGTTTCATGTCCAGTTCTAACTGTTGCTTCCTGACCTGCATATAGGTTTCTCAAGAAGCAGGTCAGGTGGTCTGGTATGCCCATCTCTTTCAGAATTTTCCAGTTTATTGTGATACACACAATCAAAGGCTTTGGCATACTCAATAAAGCAAAAATAGATGTTTTTCTGGAACTCTCTTG
Source organism: Budorcas taxicolor (assembly GCF_023091745.1). NCBI lineage: Eukaryota > Metazoa > Chordata > Mammalia > Artiodactyla > Bovidae > Budorcas > Budorcas taxicolor. The sequence goes on from NC_068920.1 coordinate 136,282,167, forward strand.
CTTTTTCCATGATCCAGCAGATGCTGGCAATTTGATCTCTGTTCCTCTGCCTTTTCTAAAACCAGCTTGAACCTCTGGAAGTTTACCATTCATGTATTGCTGAAGCCTGGCTTGGAGAATTTTGAGCATTACTTTACTAGTGTGTGAGATGAGTGCAATTGTGTGGTAGTTTGGGCGTTCTTTGGTATTTTCTTTTTTGGGGATTGGAATGAAAACTGACCTTTCGCAGTCCTGTGGCCACTGCTGAGTTTTCCATATTTGCTGGCATATTGAGTGTAGCACTTTCACAGCATCATCTTTCAGGATTTGAAATAACTCAACTGTAATTCCATCACCTCCACTAGCTTTGTTCATAGTGATGCTTCCTAATGCCCACTTGACTTCACATTCCCGGATGACTGGCTCTAGGTGAGTGATGACACCATCATGATTATATGAGTCGTGAAGATCTTGTGTGTATAGTTCTTCCGTGTATTCTTGCCACCTCTTCTTAATATCTTCTGCTTCTGTTAGGTCCAGACCATTTCTGTCTTTTATGGAGCCCATCTTTGCATGAAATGTTCCCTTGGTATTTCTATTTTCTTGAAGAGATCTCTAGTCTTTCCTGTTCTATTGTTTTCCTCAATTTCTTTGATCACTGAGGAAGGCTTTCTTATCTCTCCTTGCTATTCTTTGGAACTCTGCATTCAGATGGATTTATCTTTCCTTTTCTCCTTTGCTTTCCACTTCTCTTCTCACAGCTATTTGTAAGGTCTCCTCAGACAGCCATTTTGCTTTTTTGCATTTCATTTTCTTGGGAAGTGTCTTGATCCCTGTCTCTTGTACAATGTCATGAACCTCTGTCCATATTTCATCAGGCAATCTGTCTATCAGATCTAGTCCCTTAAATCTATTTCTCACTTCCGCCGTATAATCATAAGGGATTTGATTTAGGTCATACCTAAATGGTCTATTGGTTTTCCCCACTTTTTAGGTGTAAAATGCCTGCCCCTTATAGTTAGGTGGAGCCCTGGGTAAACCAATGAAATGAGAGTAGAAATAGCATCTGTTACTAGCTGATGCAGTGAAGAGCACCATGGGATTCTCCATTATCTTCTTCTGCCACTACTATGGCAGACAAAGCCTTGTGCTCACGTGCCAGAACCAAAGACTGAAGCAGCATGGGTTATTGAGCTATTGAGTGGCAATCCAATGCCTTGAAGACTCCTCTAGGTTTTCAATAAAGTCAACATAAATGGAGTAGGTGGTGGTTGTGAAATGCTTTTTCTGTATTAAGTCAATGAAATTACAGGGTTGTTTTGGTTACTACAGTATATTCTAACATGTATTTTTAGGAAATTGTAAATTCATCAGATCTGAATTGCTTAAAACTTGTATATTCCCAGACAGGCTGATTTTCTTGACTAGCCATTGGTGGGCTATTGGCAACTGAAAGTTTGAAATGCTCTGATAAGTGTGTTTTGCATGTCTGCAGCTCTGAAGGAAATTCTACCAACTTATCCAAGCAGTTTGTGTAAACAATGTGATTTTGGTAGACACCTGCTTTCATTTTGTTAGTCTCTAGTTTTAGTAATTGCAGTCCATCATGAAGGTAGTGTGTGTTTAAATGGTCAATCTCCAGTAAAAACCTGAGACTCTTAAGCTCAAGAAAACTTCCTAGTAGACAACACTTTACATGTTTGTTTCAGTTTATAGCAGGAAGAATTAAGCACGTCTTGGTTGACTCCACTGGGAGAAAACTCTTAGAAGCTTTCTCTCGGTTTTCTCCAGACTGATGAGGCACCCTTGCTGATTTTGCTTTGCGTCTTTTCACTGTGATAAACCATAACCATGTGTACAATGATTTCTGAATTTTCTCAGTCCTTTAAATGAATTACTTAGCCTTGGGATGATCTTGGAAACCACCAAGACACTTCCCTAACTAATATAGAGAATTAGTACTGAAGGTCGGGTGCAGTCATCACAAAAATCTAAAACATGTGAAATTGTGTTATAGGTGCCTGAAAAATATGATGATTTCTATTAAAAAGTGACAGAGCATTTGTCATATATGATAGAGTGGTGAAACTCCTGGTTGAAATAATTTAAGAATTAGATCATATGAATGATAAACTTATCTTCTTGAACTCAGAGTCTAGGGGAAAATGTTGGAAAACAGAATTTAATTAGTGTGTTTTGAATAAAATTGGCCACATTTTATGTGATGGTTCAAGAAAGTGAAAAATTCAGAAAATAATTGGATATGGAAAGGGATGATGGAATAAACATTCTAGGTTTTGCAGTATTGGTGAAGCTGACAGCTTTTGATCCCAAAATATAAATGATGTATATAATAAAAACTTTGAAAGTAACAAATCTGTAAGAACTTAGCCGTGTAACAATGAATAAGTGAATGGCTTTCCTACCTATTGTTAAAACTTCTCAAAAGACTTAAATGCCTTAAAATAAAGATCAGATTAAAGGTCAATGCCCAATAAATTAATCTTAATATTTAAAATAGCTTGAGGTAAAGATCAGACTTATTTATAGTGTAGCCTTTCATCTATTATTCAAAATTGATTCAATAAGTCAATTTTGATAGAAAAAAGGAAGATAAAAAACAAATAAAATCAGAGAAAATACTGGCCATGAGAACCTGTAAAGAAATGTATTGTTCCTGACACATCAATCAGTGTGGATTCAAATATGTAAGAGCCCTACTCTGTGTGTGTGTGTGTGTGTGTGTGTGTGTGTTTACATGTGGTATCATGTTGCTAAAGAAACTTGGTGCCTAGCTGCAAAAGACTGTGATTTCTTGAGACTTAAAAATGACCTTTGCATTTGTCAAAAGTATTGACTATGTCCAGCTACCCTAGGAATTACTTTTAACAATTCCTGAAATAATTTGTTTAACTCTGATGTATAAAGACAATAGAGGCAAAGGAAACATAACAGATTGGTATTAGAACAGAGCAGAGTTAGAATCCAAATTCCATTATGGACTAGCTAGGGAACACTGGGCAATTTAAATAAGAATAATCATAGTGCCATTTCTAAAGGCCATTGTGAGCATCAAATACATATAGTTGCTTTGTGTTATTTCTGTTACACAGAAAGCATCCAATAAAAGCTAATATTCATTGTCAAAATGATTCTTGGGCCTCCATGCTTCTATAGGCAGGTAGTGGGTTGAGAAACTGTTGACGTCCCTATGAAGGACCTATTCCCCAAAGTCTACTTCAGATATGGACATGAAGGATAATGAGAGACAGGGGGTGGGGGGGAAGCTTTCAGAAGATGGAGCCGGGAGCCCTCTGAGAACAATGGGAAAGAGAATTTCTTCCGGAAGAGCAAGGTAAGGGCCTTATCAAGGAATATTCTCTACCTTCAAGATAAAAGGTTCACACTATGTCTGCCCAGTGGGATTTCAGAATTTCTAAAGACCAATGACTGCTATGTAACTTTCATTCTTCTTTTTTTTCAAAATGAGAATTTTTAAAAACCTTAATTTTATATTGGCGTATAGCCAATGAACAAAGCTGTGATAGTTTCAGGTGGACTGGAAAGAGATTCAGCCATACATACACATGTATCCATCTTCCTCCAAACCCCCCTCCCATCCAGGTTGTCACATAACGTTTAGCAGAGTTCCATGTGCTGTACAGTAGGATCTTGTTGTTTATCCATTTTAAATATAGAAATGTGTACATGTCTATACAAAACTCCTTAACTATCTCCCCAATTCTTCCCGCCCGGCAACCATGAGTTCCATCTCTAAGTCTGCGAGTCTATTTCTGTTTTGTAAGCAAGTTCATTTGTATCATATCTTTTTAAATGCCACATATAAGGGATGCCGTATGATATATCTCCTTCTCTGTCAGACTTGCTTCACTTAGTATGACAATCTCTAGGTCCATCCATGTTGCTACAAATGTCATTATTCCCAGAATGAGAATATTTATGGCAATTATCCTAGCTTTGTTCTATCATGATATACATGGTATATATGGGGAGGAAGAGGTGGCTGTCATTTGAGTTTATAGGTTTTCAGTCCAAGAGGACCTCTATCCAGATCTGATGAAAAGACCCTTATTGCACAACACCTAAACTTTAGAGCCCTTGTTGGATAAGATTCAGGTGGTCTTCCTTGGCAAGGGGGTATGTATTGGCATAAAGATTCAACTTACTGTATTAGAACTAGGAGGAAAAACTGCAGCAGAATCTACCAGTGATCATCAGTATTCAATCCTCCTTTCTTGTCTCAACTTATAGGAACTGTGCTTCCCAACCTCCTTACGGTGAGATGAGGCCGTGGGACTGGTTCTGGCTAGTAAAACACATCACTGTCAGGCAGAGGAAGTGAAAATACTCTGATGAAGTTTCAATTTCATTATTCCACCACTGCAGCTGTTATGACAGAGTTCTCCTTTTGCGATGGCCAAGTCCCAAGAGAGCAGCAGGGTATGTGGAGGAGAGCTGCCACTGAGAGTTTCCTAGACTGAGGGTGAATTTTTGTAACTAAAAACTATCATTTTTGTGTGAAGTCTGAAAGATTTATCTGTTAAAGCAGCATGACTTAGCTTATGTTGACTAAAACCATGAAAACTGCTGTGTGTCTATGAGTTGAAATTGTTTTCGATATCTGTAAGGATGAATTTTAATCTTTTCCACAGTAAGACTATATGCTAGTTATTGTCAGTTTGTGCTCTCAAAGGTCAGAGTGGCTGCAGAATATTAAACATGGAAAAGGGTAGTGTAAGAGAAGTTCTACATTTAGCAAGTTTAGATCATAAAGACTTTTAAAGTCATGGCAATATAAATATGGGTTTTAGTTTCTAAAAGCAATGGAAAGACATTGAAAGATATTAATCAGAGGACTGAGATTTGGTGTACAATTTATAATTATTACGTGAAGTGAAGTGAAGTTGCTCAGTCATATCCAACTCTTTGCAACCCCATGGACTGTAGCCTACCAGACTTCTCAGTCCATGGGATTTTCCAGGCAAGAGTAGTAGAGTGGGTTGCCATTCTCTTCTCCAGGGGATCTTCCTGACCCAGGGATGGAACCCCTGTCTCCTGCATTGTAGGCAGACACTTTACCCTCTGAGCCACCAGAGAAGCCCGTAATTATTATAGTCTGTATAGTTCAAAATTAGAAACATGGATAACAGTTTTAGTGGCTACTGTAGTTCTTCAAGAAAAAGATGACATGGTTTAAACTAGAGTTGTCAGGGACTTCAGGGTGGTCCAATGGTTAAGACTCCACTCCCAATGCAGGGGGCATCGATTCAATCGCTGGTCATGGAACTAAGACTCCACATGCCATATGGTGTGGCCTAAAACACAAATAAAAAATAAATAACTAAAGTGGTTATAGTGAAGTTTGGAAGGTAAGGATAGAACCTACATATGTGTTGTAGTCAGAAGCAATAAGACTTGCTGATTATGTAAGGAAATGCACTAGAAACTTATTTCTCTGGAAGGAAATACAATTTTTTAGAAAGTCAAGAGACTATACAAATGCCTCTGTATTTGCAGAGCGAGAAATTTGCAAAGATCTTGGGATTTATCCCTTGTAAATGTCAAGGGTCTTATGATATCTGCTTATTGTAGAAAACTTGAAAAATACAGTTGTACCCAAATGTCATTGAGAAGTGGGTATGAATTGCATCTATGCCACAATTTGATTTTTTCTACATCCATCCAATTTCATTTCCTACAACATTTTTCTCCCCATCAGAGGCAGAAACATAAACCTCCAAAGTAGCTCCCACCCAGTGCCCATTATCTCTGGGAACACCCAAACCTGTGCTTCCCACTTCTCTCCAAAGATGTCATTCTCTTATTTTGTCCTCAAAATTCTCAAATTACACCCTTTCTCCAACACCACACACAAAAACTCTCCAAAGAGTCTCAGGTAGTGCTTTTATAAATATTTTCAGGTAAGCTCTAATATCTGTGACATAATATTTTTAAATGACAATTTAAGTTTTTCATGTGAAAAAGCTATTATTTTCACACCTTCATCCATGTATATCTTATCCAAACTCTCTCAAGGAAACAATTCACTTAAAATTGGGGCCTCACCATTCTATTCGCTATCATTACATCTGAAGTCTATGGATTATCATCATTCCTTCATTCCTAAATATAGTAAAAATGTTACTACAATTATAAAGCCCCCATTTTTCCTACAATAATTAGGCCCCTACTGAAGCAACCTCCTAACAGTCGTTCCTCTATCCGATCTTATTTACAAACAATCAGCACTCTACAAGGCAACCAGAATAGACCCACTGCAATGCTGACCTGACTACCTCTAACCCTCAGCTAGCTTCATTGAAATTTTGCTGCCCTCTGGAGAGACTTCAAATTTCTTTATATGCCTCCAGAAGCTCTTATGACTTGCTACTGCCTACTTCTAAAGCCTCATCTTTTTATACACCCCCCCCAAAGACATGTACAATTTTATAGTACAATCGATCAGAACACCATTCAGTTTCTCAAATGTGCCAGGGGTCTTCCATGCCAGGGCCTTCACTTATCCTGATCTTTCTGGGCATATATTGCTAACATTCCTTTTGGATCTTTGTCTGAATAACTCTTATTCTTAAAGTCTTTTGACTTTTTCCTAACCTAGGCTCTATTCTGAATATGCAGTTTCCAAAACACTTGCATTTCCTTGTTTATCTCATGTATCACGTTTGTATTTTTTAAATCATCTATAGACAGTACTTATCTCCATGAAGATAGGGAATCTCCCTTGCTCAGCACATAGTAGGCACTTATGGCAGATGCTTATTGACTTGTGTTGTTAATTTCTCGTGCCCTGATTTGTCATTTGCCATTTGAATACAAGTCAGCAAGTAACTAATTTTGTGTAGTTTAAAGAGGAGGCAAAATTATCTAACTTAGGAACTAGTGGACCATGAGCTTCCTCATCAGATTTCTCTACCACAGTAGGAAGAATATGGAGAAACATAGTTTCATAGTTGTGAAAGGCCGGGGAGACAGGGGCAGGGGGGATGACGGTGGCAAAGGGGGGCGGGGGGGGGGGGGGCGGGGAGGGGGACTAATGAATGTGTTTCCTCCTCCCAGTCTCCTCTACATGCCTTCTACATATACAGATTGAAAGAATGGTTAGATGGAGAGAAAAACAGATGACGTAGAGCTGGAAGAATGAATAAGTTATAATTATATTTGAAAAGTATTGAGTGTGGCTGTGTTTATAGTTTTTGTTTGTTGTTTTTTCAAGATTTTGTCTGTGTGTTTTCTTTTTCTTAGCATTATCCAGTGAATCATTTTCCATTTAATTAAAATTGTTCAGATGCCCACATGATATTGAAATATGTAACACACATTATTTATTTAGCCTTCACATTCAGTAACACATACATTATTTCCATTTTTTCTCATTATAAATAATCCCCTAGCAAACATTTCTGTCAAAATCTTTCCCTGAATCTGGATATAATATTAATCTTTCACATTTCCATGCTTCTTTGCTCCGATGCCTGGTCTTCCTATGGGAACTTAGAAATTTTTTGGTGCACCTACACTGAGACCCATTTTTATAAGCCAGTCTCCCTCTCTGCCAATTCTTCTTAGCAACCTTCTCTGGCTTGGGATACTAGCATTCAAGCTACTGAATTAGAAAACATCAATGCAGCGGAATTGTGTGAACTTGAAATTTTACTTAGATGCTTCAAGCCTGGGTTTTGTTATTTTTATAATGATAATCACCCTACTACCTGTCTTAACTTCTGCTTAAGTATTTTCTTGGATATTTTAAAATTACTCTTTGCTTCTGTGTTTTATGTTTAATGGATAATTACAGGAAGAAGTAAAAATGCATTTTAACTAGTAATACTGTGTGTATATAAAAGTGGTTGATACATTTTATTTTCTTTGAAATGATTTTCATGCCCTTCATATCACTTGGATTAAGTTCAGATGCTTGATTCACACATCGTGTGTTTGGATCTTGTCCAGGGTCTGAGGCTTGACACATAAGGCTCTTCTCAGTTTTACTCCAAGTTTCAGCTACAAACTCATTTTACAGGTTTCTTTTTTCTATACCAGATGTACTTACCTTCACATGTTTTGCAAAATTTCAAGGTCCTTTCTGCTCATGGTGTCCTTCTACAAGCTCATTCCTCAACTTGGAATGTCACCTTCCACTCCTCCACCCCCTGAGGCAACTTGACACAAATCAAAGATTGAACAGTACTAGCAAATCATTTTGAAACAAGCTTTTAAAAGACAGTGTGTGTGTTTGTGTGTGTGTGTGTGTGTGTATGTAATGTATTATATTATATATGTGATTTTTTCAGAGTGTATATGTGTGTGTGAATGCATGCAAATACATGTCCCAAGTGTGTGTGTTCATGTGTTGTTTACGTAACTGGCAGTAGTTTAGTTGCTAAGTCACCACGTCCAACTCTTATGACCCCATGGACTGTAGCCTGCCATGCTTCCCCATCTGCGGGATTTCCTAGGCAAGAATCCTGGAGTGGGTTGCCATTTCCTTCTCCAGGGGATCTTCCCGACTCAGATCGAACCTGATGCATCTCCTGCATTGGCAGGCAGATTTTTTGCCACTGAGCCACCAGGGATGTGTATGGGATTATACAGAGATAATTAAAATAAATTTTTTTTCAGAGTTTCTATATGACAAAGTTTTCAGACAGTGAAGTTCTAGTTAATGAAAAATTAAGGATATGATTGTGGTTCTCCTTAAGATTTTATTCAGAAAGCAAATGGGTGATGGGTTGGTTACCTGAGGGTTGCAACACCAGTACTGTCTATTGCTGTGTGTAACTGTCAACTTCCTGTCAGAGGATGACCTCACATGGCAAGGTGCAGCTGCCTCACTATATCGTGAGTTATCACAGTACATGGAAGCGGGGTGAACAGGCACACATTACTGGAAGAAAAATTACCAACCACTGTCTGCAAGTGAAAGAATTGAAAATGACAGGCCAGTTTTAAGAGGGTTTTTGTTTGGGCTTACATTTTTCACCTAGAAATGGACACAATTACTGAAAATTAGAAATGAAGCTGGGCTTTACACAATGAAATGAGATAACTTCACGGCCAAAACAAGTGGGTTTATGTTGAAAGGAAACCCATGAAAATATACCTAAGCAGGAAGTTAATGGGGGAGAAATTCAATTTGAAAATGAGAGAACATTTTCAGATAGAAAGGGCAGGCAGTGGAACAGGGTGCTTAATGAGGTACAGTAGATAGATGCAAGTTTAATCTAGATAATTTTAGATAATTATAGAAAAAGCTTAGGCTAGGAATTTTTTTCCTACTTTTTCCCCCACTGCTTGATGCCAAGTATTTGACTGGACTGGAGAAAGAAAAAAACAAAACAAAAAAATCTTTATCATCCTGTTATCTGTTGTTTTGTCTAAAGTCTATTTTCCAAAACTAAAAGTTCAAAAAGTTTTCTTCTCTGAGTGAGATGTCAGTTCCATGAAAGAACTGCATTGTTGTCAAATAGTGGTCAGAGGACGCTCTGACGATAGTGTCAAAGGACGCTCAGTATTTTCACTGCTCCTGACCCTGACACTTTGTCCAAAGCACAGACTTACATTGGTGGTTCCCCCATCTCACTCCACCTCAGAGACTGTCAGTGTACACTAGGAATAATACACTGTTGAATGAGCACTCTGGCACTCAAAGGCTGCTTAGGATTTCCTGAAGATGAAACCTTCTGAGTTTCGCTGGTATCTTTGTAGTGGTGTTTGCACTCCTTGTAACACCTTCCTCATTATCTCCCTCAAACCTTTATCCAGGGTTTGCTTTTGCTGCAGGTATTTAGTGAATGTTCTTGAGCGCTCCAGCAGCTTGTAAGATTATTTTCCCTTTACCACCAGTACTATACTGATTTATCAAGGTCTTTGGGAGATATCATGACATAGCTATAGAGTGTGCAGATGGAAAGGAATGTTACACAGGAGGGATGTGGTTTTTGATTTCCTGTCTGCTCAGGCTTCAAACCTCTGGGACATATCTGTGGTCATGGGGAGGCTCAGGTGGGCATCACACTGGTTCTTTGGCTCAGACTTATTTTTCTGCTGAACACTACTAATATTTCTGCTTAAGGGCTGTATGAACTAGGCTACCTGGGTTCTTTTAAGAAGTGCTTTATCAGCTTGTATGCTATGGTCTACTCCATAGAGAAAGTTTCATGAAGTGGTTAAGAATGCAGGTTTAGGAGAGAAAAAAACCAAGCTTCGTTTCTTCTTGTTATTGTTCAGTCAGGAAGTTTTATCCAACTGTTTGCAACCCCAAGACTCCAGCATGCCAGCTTTCCCAATCCTTCTCTGTCTCCTGGAGTTTGCTCAAAGTCATGTTCATTGAGTGGGTGATGCCATCTAACCATCTCATTCTCTGTCACCCCCTTCTCCCACCTTCAATCTCCCAGCATTAGGTTCTTTTCCAATGATTTGACTCCTTGCAGCAAACGGCCAAAGTATAGGAGCTTCTAGTTTCTATTTAGCTTCTTATTTACAGAATGTTTATTTCTCCCTAAGACAAATTTGTCTCTTAAGACATAATATCTTATCCAGTTTTGAGGGATTTAGTAGTAGTGAATGAAAGAGTATACTAATAGCTTTTAAATATAGAATATAAACCACTTTAATTGATAACTAATATTAATAGGCAAATTCAAACTGTGTCTATGGTAATAAAGTGATAGTGCTATCATAATTATTATCATCTCAGGCAAGAAATGTTTAGGGAAGTAACAATTACACATTCTAGTTTAATCTAGCTCCAAAAGTACAAATATGGTATGATTCAACTTATCCGTAAAGACAACTCAGCAGCTCAAAGCCACTATCTCAGAGAGAATACATGTTAGCTTTATAAGTGTAGCCTAGAATCAACTCCTGAGCATTACAACTGAAAGAGTAAACACCACATCTAGCATGTTCTAGAAAACCCTGGAAACAAAACTAACTGGAAATGACTCTCAAGTCACTGAACCTAATCCATATACCCAGCATGGGCCACCACACTGACCGTGTGAATGTACTAATCCTTTTCATAATTTTTTAGATGAAAACAACTGTGCCAGCATTCTTTTTTTATAACATAAAGAGATTATTCACTTTAGTTCAGTCGCTCAGTCGTGCCCGACTCTTTGCGACCCCATGAATTGCAGCACACCAGGCCTCCCTGTCCATCACCAACTCCCAGAGTTCACTCAAACTCACGTCCATCGAGTCGGTGATGCCATCCAGCCATCTCATCCTCTGTCATCCCCTTCTCCTCCTGCCCCCAATCCCTCCCAGCATCACAGTCTTTTCCAATGAGTCAGCTCTTCTCATGAGGTGGCCAAAGTTTTGGAGTTTCAGCTTTATCATCAGTCCTTCCAAAGAACACCCAGGGCTGATCTCCTTTAGAATGGACTGGTTGGATCTCCTTGCAGTCCAAGGGACTCTGAAGAGTCTTCTCCAACACCACAGTTCAAAAGCATCAATTCTTCAGTGCTCAGCCTTCTTCACAGTCCAACTCTCACATCCATACATGACCACTGGAAAAACCATAGCCTTGACTAGACGGACTTTTGTTGGCAAAGTAATGTCTCTGCTTTTGAATATGCTATCTAGGTTGGTCATAACTTTTCTTCCAAAGAGTAAGCGTCTTAATTTCATGGCCACAGTCACCATCTGCAGTGATTTTGGGGCCCCCCCAAAATAAAGTCTGACACTGTTTCCCCATCTATTTCCCATGAAGTGATGGGACCAGATGCCATGATCTTCATTTTCTGAATATTGAGCTTTAAGCCAACTTTTCCACTCTCCTCTTTCACTTTCATCAAGAGGCTTTTTAGCTCCTCTTCACTTTCTGCCATAAGGGTGGTGTCATCTGCATATCTGGGGTTATTGATATTTCTCCAGGCAATCTTGAAGAGGTTATTAGCCATACCAAAATAATTCTTATATATGTTAATTAAGACTATGCTATTCTTTCAGTGTGATAAGCTGTTATTTTAGGTCTTCACCATGAGAAAGAAACAACCATTATGGTTTAACTTTCAGTCTCTACCTTTTATTTCTGGAAATTTGGTAACTGCTGCTGGGATCTCAGAATTACATAGCATATCTGCTAGTCAAAATAAAGAAAGTTGCTACTAAATCTGTTTATATAATGTCATATTAAGCCTTTATCTAGGAAAAACAAGCCCATCTCCTCAGAGTAGTTGCTCTCTTGCTTGCTTGCAAATAGATATCACTCAACAATGGGCAACACAGATCAGATTAAAGTTATTTTGTCTACATTCATGCTACAGGCAATGTCAGAAGCAACAGAGATCTGCAATTGACTCCAGCAGGTAAAAAGCATTAGAGTTTGTCTCTTAATGGGTCAAGAAAATTCAGAAGGCAAGAAGACCCTGCACTGGGTTAAGCTAAGAGGACAGCAAGATTGATGGCTATAGATCTTCCTGTTACATTTGGATTTTCATATCTAATATTTCTAAGAATAAAGGTCCAAATGAGTTCTCTGATACAGAGAGCTTTAGTACACAGCAGAGCTTAAGGAGGAAATGTTTTTCATCAGTCAAAAGCATTTCCTTGAAGAACATGTATTGATATGTGTGCTTATACATTTTATAGAAATGGACAGTCCCGCCATGACCCAACCTGATCCTGAAATATTCATGAGTTCATGTGGCAGGATGGCCACCAGAATGCTACTCCAGGCTGATCTCTAGTCTGTCAATAACTTATCCTGCAAGAGAGAAAAGAGAGCTTAGCTTCACAGTGAGGTTGGAAAAAGGAGACTGAGCATGAATGGTCCTTTCTTCCTCCTGTCTGTTGGAGGTTCACAATTGCTCTACTCCCATGTAAGGTGGAAAGTCATAGATGCTGTCCCTTCAGTGGTGAGACCAGCATGTTTGGTGGGGTAGCACCCTCATATCTCCACAACTCATTAATTGAACAATGAAACTTAAGAATCATGACTTCTGAAGTTGTATGTGAAGAGATTTCAAGGAAACCAGGACCCACAGCACTTTATTGTCGCGGCTTTCTTTCAGTTCAGTTCAGTTCAGTTCAGTCGCTCAGTAGTGTCTGATTCTGCGACCCCATAAATCGCAGTACACCCTGTCCATCACCAACTCCCAGAGTTTACTAAAACTCATGTCCATTGAGTCGGTGATGCCATCCAGCCATCTCATCCTCTGTCGTCCCCTTCTCCTCCTGCCACCAATTCCTCTCAGCATCAGAGTCTTTTCCAATGGGTCAACTCTTTGCATGAGGTGGCCAAAGTATTGGAGTTTCAGCTTCAGCATCAGTCCTTCAAATGAACACCCAGGGCTGATCTCCTTTAGAATGGACTGGTTGGATCTCCTTGCAGTCCAAGGGACTCTCAAGAGTCTTCTCCAATACCACAGTTCAAAAGCATCAGTTCTTTAGTGCTCAGCTTTCTTCACAGTCCAACCATAGAAAAACCACAGCCTTGACTAGATGGACCTTTGTTGGTAAAGTAATGTCTCTGCTTTTGAATATGCTATCTAGGTTGGTCGTAACTTTTCTTCCAAGGAGTTAAGAGTCTTTAAATTTCATGGCTGCAATCACCATCTGCAGTGATTTTGGAGCCCCAAAAAATAAAGTCTGACACTGTTTCCACTGTTTCCCCATCTATTTCCCATGAAGTAATGGGACCAGATGCCATAATCTTAGGTTTCTGAATGTTGAGCTTTAAGCCAACTTTTTCACTCTCCACTTTCACTTTCATCAAGAGGCTGTTTAGTTCCTCTTCACGTTCTGCCATAAGGGTGGTGTCATCTGCATATCTGAGGTTATTGATATTTCTCCTGGCAATCTTGATTCCAGCTTCTGCTTCTTCCAGCCCAGCGTTTCTCATGATGTACTCTGCATAGAAGTTAAATAAGCAGGCTGACAATATACAGCCTTGACATACTCCTTTTCCTATTTGGAACCAGTCAGTTGTTCCATGTCCAGTTCTAACTGTTGCTTCCTGACCTGCATATAGGTTTCTCAAGAGGCAGGTCAGGTGGTCTGGTATTCCCATCTCTTTCAGAATTTTCCACAGTTTATTGTGATCCACAGTCAAAGGCTTTGGCATAGTCAATAAAGCAGAAGTAGATGTTTTTCTGGAACTCTCTTGCTTTTTCAGTGATCCAGCAGATGTCAGCAATTTGATCTCTGGTTCTTCTGCCTTTTCTAAAACCAGCTTGAACATCTGGAAGTTCACCGTTCATGTATTGCTAAAGCTTGGCTTGGAGAATTTTGAGCATTACTTTACTAGCATGTGAGATGCATGCAATTGTGTGGTAGTCTGAGCATTCTTTGGCATTGCCTTTCTTTGGGATTGGAATGAAAACTGACCTTTTCCAGTCCTGTGGCCACGGCTGAGTTTTCCAAATTTGCTGGCATATTGAGTGCAGCACTTTCACAGCATCATCTTTCAAGATTTGAAACAGTTCAACTTGAATTCCATCACCGCCACTAGCTTTGTTTGTAATGATAGTTTCTAAGGCCCATTTGACTTCACATTCCAGGATGACTGGCTGTAGGTGAGTGATCACACCATCATGATTATCTTGGTTGTGAAGATCTTTTTTGTACAGTTCTTCTGTATTCTTGCCACCTCTTCTTAATATCTTCTGCTTCTTCTGACAGACTGTGGTCCACTGGAGAAGGAAATGGCAAACCACTTCAGTATTCTTGCCTTAAGAACCCCATGAACAGTATGAAAAAGCAAAATGATAGGATACTGAAAGAGGAACTCCCCAGGTCAGTAGGTGCCCAATATGCTACTGGAGATCAGTGGAGAAATAACTCCAGAAAGAAAGAAGGGATGGAGCCAAAGCAAAAACAATACCCAGTTGTGGATGTGACTGGTGATAGAAGCAAGGTCTGATGCTGTAAAGAGCAATATTGCATAGGAACATGGAATGTTAGATCCATGAATCAGGCAAATTGGAAGTGGTCAAACAGGAGATGGCATGAGTGAACATCGACATTCTAGGAATCAGTGAACTAAAATGGACTGGAATGGGTGAATTTAACTCAGATGACCATTATATCTACTACTGTGGGCAGGAATCCCTCAGAAGAAATGAAGTAGCCATCATGGTCAACAAAAGAGTCTGAAATGCCGTACTTGGATGCAATCTCACAAACGACAGAATGATCTCTGTTCGTCTCCAAGGCAAACCATTCAATATCACAGTTACCCAAGCGTATGTCACAACCAGTAATGCTGAAGAAGCTGAACTTGAATGGTTCTATGAAGACCTACAAGACCTTTTAGAACTAACACCCACAAAAATGTGTCCTTTTCATTATAGGGGACTGGAATGCAAAAGTAGGAATTCAAGAAACACCTGGAGTAACAGGCAAATTTGGCCTTGGAGTACGGAATGAAGCAAGGCAAAGGCTAATAGAGTTTGGCCAAGAGAATGCACTGGTCATAGCAAACACCCTCTTCCAACAACACAAGAGAAGACTCTACACATGGACATCACCTGATGGTCAACACCAAAATCAGATTGATTATATTCTTTGCACCCAAAGATGGAGAAGCTCTATACAGTCAACAAAAACAAGACCAGGAGCTGACTGTGGCTCAGATCATAAACTCCTTATTGCCAAATTCAGACTAAATTGAAGAAAGTAGGGAAAACCACTAGACCATTCAGGTATGACCTAAATCAAATGCCTTATGATTATACAGTGGAAGTGAGAAATAGATTTAAGGGACTAGATCTGATAGACAGAGTGCCTAATGAACTATGGATGGAGGTTCATGACATTGAACAGGAAATAAGACCATCCCCAAGGAAAAGAAATGCAAAAAAGCAAAATGGCTGTCTGGGGAGGCTTTACAAATAGCTGTGAAAAGAAGAGAAGTGAAACGCAAAGGAGAAAAAGAAAGATTAAGGATCTGAATGCAGAGTTCCAACGAATAGCAAGGAGAGATAAGAAAGCCTTCCTTAGCGATCAATGCAAAGAAATAGAGGAAAACAACAGAATGGGAAAGACTAGAGATCTCTTCAAGAAAATTAGAAATACCAAGGGAACATTTCATGCAAAGATGGGCTCCATAAAGGACAGAAATGGTATGGTTTTCTTTAAGGCTTGTTAATACCCAGTTTAGAGTAACTTCTGTGCAGTCACTCATCTCTGTTTTGTTTCTCAGACAGGTCTGTAGATCACTAAGAGATTTTTTATGTAAATTGTGAGAGTATAACTATGTTTCCCCAGCTCTGATGAAAGGCTAGGTAGAAAATTGTATGTCCTATTTTATTATTATTATAGCCTACCCTTAAAATTACACTCATCATTTGATAATTACATTTGTGAATATTGGAAATACAATTACTAGCCCTATATACTGAAATAAGATAGATTGTATAATGAGCAGACAAACAGAAATGAAGGCTTCTGCCAGGCTTGACCATATAACCCTCACACAGATACAGTTAGAGAGAGCTGATCACAAATACTTGACATACCTCTTTAATTATTATTATTCAAGAAAGCTTCTACCTGGATGAATTAATCTTGAAAATTAGCCTGGTATAAAAACAGTGTTGGTGCATAGGAAAATGGTAGAGAAAATGAAGCATGGTTTAGATTAATAAGAGATGGTATTTTAAGAAAAGTCTGTCTTTGAAAATGACTGAGGATGATCTAGGAAAACCAAGCAAAAAAGAGTAAAGGCATATTCTTCAAAGAGATTAAGGTTTCAGAAGCCATGATTCTAATGAAAGGGTTAAAAAATGTACTTAGCACAGAACATACCAAGATTTAACTACTTTTAAGGTTTTGGCTGGACAAAAGGTAAATATTTTTATTGATAAACAAGCCAGAAAAAGTGATGAGGACTTGAGAAAGCTAAAAGAAGAATTTAGTGACGATCACAGAGATCAAGAAAGAAAATCCCATGGACGAAGGAGCCTGGTAGGCTACAGTCCATGGGGTCACAAAGAGTTGGACATAACTGAGGGACTCCACTTTCTTTCTTTCTTTAAAGAGATCAAACTGAAATAATTTATTTGGATGGATCTAAGGCTCAGGAAACTATTGAGAAATGCCATTTCAAACCTATACATAGAATACATACTAAGAACTAATAGAAAATTGCATCTTGAAGATTGTGATAATCATAACAACAGTTTATATACAACTTGAACAAGTATAATAGGAGAAGACTAGGAGTATCAGTGTAAGATGCTCAAATTATTGTTGAGTGAGTTTCAAGGTAAACTGATCATTCTAAACAGAGGCATTGGTTTTAAGCATTCTGTCGGGAGGAGGTAATTTCCTCCTTCTACCTCTCTTGAGTTCTTGTGGCTGGATTAATAATAAAAGTGACACAAGACAGATTAACAGGAGAAAACCCAATTTAATTTTGTGTGCACAGGAGATCATAAAATGATGCTCAGAAAGTAACCCAAAGCAGACAAAGTTTATATCTTTTTATACAAAGAAACAATAAATTTTTGAGGAGTTGACAGGACAAAGAAATAGGCTTGGGTGTTTAATTAACAAGGGACTCAAGTGAAGTTGGGACTTGGGTAGAAAATTAGTAAAATAACAAGGTTTACTTATATAGTTCTAGATCCTAAATTCCCTATCTCTAATGATAAGGATATTTTTATACCTCTCTCTATGGGGAGGATACCTTTCATATGGAAGATTTATTTCTTGCTTTCAGTAAGACAGAGAAGAGGTCAAAGTATTCTTGCATTGTCCATTTCTTAAGTAACTTTAACTCAAAATTAATGATATACCTTTGAAATGCATTTTAGGGTGAATGGACATGGACCGCAACAGTTCTCTCAAAGAATATGTTCTGGAAATGTTATAAAATTAAGGCAAGTTAAAGGATGGATGTTATGAACCAGGGGAAAAACAGGAAGATCTCAATAGGTAGAATACAGATCTGGGCTAGATTTGGAGTTCAGAGACTAACTCTTAGACATGCCTTCCCGACTCAGGAGAACAGAAACAAAAATGTTTCTACAGAAGCAGAAATGAAAGGCAGCACATTTCATACAACAGAATATTCCACTAGGGTCTGAGATGTATATTAGAAAGAAAAATGTAAAAGGCCATTTGACAGAGGACATTAAGCACAGCTGTTTTCCTAACAATCTAAACAATGGACACATTTATACATCATGGGACTCCAAGGACTATTGTGAGGGCAACAGCCAAGTTGGGAGGATAGACAGAATTAGGTTGATACATGTTTAGGGATATCAGGAAATGGAAGACACCCAAACATGACTGAATGAGGTCAAGCACTGTTTGGAGAGCAAATCACCGAAGTTGTCCAAATTATAAATCAATGTATTTTGCCAGTAGGATTGCCTGTCATCAATATAAACATCCTACTGTCAGGAAAAAAGCAACGTCGGTAGAAAAGTTTTAGCCTAAAATGTAGAAAGGAAACTTGATCATAGAACAGTAGGCACTTAGATGCTCTGAAACATAGCAGGACCAGTGACAAGGAAGCCTCAATATTCCACACTTCGATACTCTGTGCCAGAGTATGGGCTACTAAAAAACCCTTAGAAATTAATTTGATGCTTGTTCTTAATTGGTATGATTGCATTTACTCTTCTGGAGAATTAAGCCATGGAACATGCTTTTCTTCCTTTTCTTTCCCTCTCTTTTTCTTCTCTTCTTCTCCCTATTTCTATTCCCTCTTTTGTCTTTTTTTAGGGAAACATAAGAATATGTGACTTCTTGTTTCCAGGAAGAAATATAATAAGATAAGACACAATAATATAAGATATACTAAAAATATAGGGCTTCCCAGGTGGCACTAATGGTAAAGAATTCATCTGCCAGTGCAGGAAATAGAAGAGACATGGGTTTGATCCCTGGGTCAGGAAGATTCTCTCGAGGAGAACATGGCAACTGACTCCAGTATTCTTGCCTGGGGAACCCCATGGAAAGAGGAGCCTGATGGGCTACAGACCCATAGGGTCACAAAGAGTCTGAGGTGACTTTGCACGCATGCTAATAATATAGATATAAACAGGGGATTTTGATTTATTTTAACATTTTCTTATTTAGATTGATTTGAAATTTTCATATTTTATTTTCTTTTGTTTTATACATAATTTTATTCTTAAAAATCTGATAATGGCAAATGATTTTATTCAAAGTGGACCACATATCTTTCTGGAATTTACATCAGTCTTTATGTTGTCATTTGACCCCATTACAGAATCTCTAAAAGACTATCCTGGGCAAAGTTCTTGAAATAATTTGGGATGGAACACTGGAAAATCCTAACCTTAGATGCATTAAGGATAAGGAATGGAATTGATAAATGCACTGTTGGCATGCATCTTAGACTGTTGGGTAGCCAAACCTATATTATCTGGTGGTGTTCACAGAAGATAATCAAGAAAAATTGTTATCATTGGGGAGGTGGCCTTGTGAGAGTAAGGCAGCAATGTCAATCTCCTTCATTGTAGAAGAATAACTGCACCTTGTTTGATCATAAACTTAGTGGCTAAACCCAGGGAATTAGGAGATGGAAAAACATAGAATATCTGAGGAAAACACTTCCTCCCATACTGATATTTTATTCAGTTCAGTTCAGTTCAGTCACTCAGTCATGTCCGACTCTCTGTGACCCCATTAATCGCAGCACGCCAGGCCACCCTGTCCATCACCAACTCCCAGAGTTCACTCAAATCATGTCCATCGAGCTGGTGATGCTATCCAGCCATCTCATCCTCTGTCGTCCCCTTCTTCTCCTGCCCCCAATCCCTCCTAGCATCAGAGTCTTTTCCAATGAGTTAACTCTTTGCATGCTATCTAGGTTGGTCATAACTTTCCTTCCAAGTAGCAAGCGTCTTTTAATTTCATGGCTGCAATCACCGGGTATTAAAGCACCATTGTTTTAGTAATCTTACCCCTTCCCATTTCCAGACCCATATAAAGCTTGAGTAAGTTGTCACATTGGTGAATTTGAGAGAGGAACTGGATTCAGGTAGCCAGCTCCTTACTGAGTTACATGCTGACAAGAGAAGACACATGTACTCATAGCTTGTGGCTGTGTAAGTAAATTATGACCAACCAGATAGCATATTCAAAAGCAGAGACATTACTTTGCCAGCAAAGGTCAGTCTAGTCAAGACTATGGTTTTTCCAGTGGTCCTGTATGGATGTGAGAGTTGGACTGTGAAGAAAGCTGAGCACCAAAGAATTGATGCTTTTGAACTGTGGTGTTGGAGAAGACTCTTGAGAGTCCCTTGGACTGCAAGATCCAACCAGTCCTGGGTGTTCTTTGGAAGGACTGACGCTAAAGCTGAAATTCCAATACTTTGGCCACCTCATGCAAAGAGTTGACTCACTGGAAAAGGCTCTGATGCTGGGAGGGATTGGGGGCAGGAGGAGAAGGAGATGACAGAGGATGAGATGGCTGGATGGCGTCACTGACTCAACAGACAAGAGTTTGAGTGAACTCCAGGTGTTGGTGATGGACAGGGAGGCCTGGCATGCTGCGATTCATGGGGTCACAAAGTGTTGGGCTCGACTGAGCGACGGAACTGAACTGAACTGAGAATAAAGAAAAAGCTAGCTCTTTATCATGAATGCGAGGATGGTGATGCTGTTCTTAGAAATAAGTTCATTTCAGGAATTGTCAATAGCTGGAAGTTATAGAAAGGTCAAGTTCTCCTTGCAGAGAAGCTCTGCTTATGTTGGAGTGGTATGGTGAACTCTGTCTAGTCAATAAAGGGATAATGGTAGTGGAAAGCAGTGGAGTGTTGTATGATTTAGGAGAAACCAATTCCATAGCCTTAAAGCCAAGATTAAAGTCAGAAACTAAAACAAACACAGGTGACATCCCAATGCTAAGTCAGGCATTCAAAAGTTATTAGAATAACTCAGTAAATGATGACTGAGGCAATATCCATTTCAAGTGCTGAGGGTAATAGTGAGCATGCTAAGTAATTTCAAGCACTCTGTCTGAAAAGAAAGCCAGAGACCTTAGAGGTATAGTATATCCTTAAGGACTCCTGCTTATAGGAAACAGATCAAGAGAGAAGACCAGGTCCCCTAACAGGTACCTTTCTTGGGAACTGGGAGACACAAAGCTACCAATAGAAATTTCATTCCTGAAACTTATGAGACTCTTGCCATAGTTGATGAGTAGCAATAACTAATTGAAACCATCCCCATTTTCAGAGAAACATTATTTTAATATACTTACCAGTTGTCTATTCACCATATTGAGGAGAGGTACCATTTATAAAGAACTGTATGCTTATTGCAAGTACTGTCTGGATTAGTGCCAAGGCAAAATAAATTATATTTGTATGATTTTAAGTTACTAAGTAATCAATAAAACAAAATTAGTCATGTTTGCAAAATTTAAAAAGCCATTAAACAACCCAATGTAATTCTATTGAAATTTGACTTCTGATAGTACAAAATATATCTCTTTAATTGTTTAATTCAATAAAAGGCATACATATTTTACAGATGTTTTCATAATTAAAACATAATACACCAGCCTGTATTTAATAGATAAATAAATTATACCACAGCTTGTATGTAATAAATTAATAAGTAAAATTTCATATTGAAGTCAAGATGAGAAACTTGAAATAATGGATTCCATAGCTAAACAGTTCACCAATTTTCTTAAGTAACTTATTCAGAAACTGACAACAAAAGATTAACTTGGAAGTTGGTTTTTTTAATCCCTAAATGATCCTAAGTTCATAATTAATGAGCCTAAAGAAATGAAGTTATTTTTTTTTAGTATCAGTGAATATGTGAAGCATTGAAACATGAACAATCAATCATTTAATTTATCATATTTTTCACATTACGTTCCTAAATCACTGATATGAGATCCTTAACTTGATTTTTAACAAATATGTATTGAATGATGTCCAGGATAAATCTCAGTATTTATAGAGGAATATGTATCAATGTCATAACTTCCTCATCCATGCCCAATTATTCTCCATTCTTAACGATATTCAATGCATTTTTTTTTCTAATGATATTCATTCCCAGGAGTGGAAAGAACTTTACTTTGTTCAACAAACTTGGTGGTTGGGTGTGTTATCTTTCATATTCTCATTTTGCTATAAACAGCAAATTCATTTCTACACATACAATTCACAGATTAATAAGTGAAGAGGCTTTCATTAATAATTAATGACATTTTCTTTATTTGCTGAATATGGGAATTCAGTGTGCTGAGAACTTTTCTTAATCTTTTTAAACAATATCTAGCAAAATTCTCTGTGAGTTCCATTATACAGTACTCCTGTGATATTCTAGGGCTACATATGTCTTATAGTCAAAATATTTTGAATAGGTTAATCATGTTTATCCAATATTTATTGTCTCCACTTCAACAAAATAGTGTAGAATATAGAAATGGAAAATAGGTGGAATTCTTATTTCTTCTCAGGAATTTTTTCAAGTAGCATATTCTGATATATCTGTGTTCATTCCATTAATTTATATGTTCAACAAATAGTTACTGAGCTCTTACCATGTCCAGGACTTGAAGTTTGAATGGTGTTGAAAACATTGTTTTTGCCCTCTTCACCCCTAAAATTCAGAAGATAGGTGGGAAATAAACAATTAATAGATCATGCTCATGTGTGTTCAGTAGTGTCCGATTCTCTGTGACCCCATAGACTGTAGCCTATCAGGCTTCTCTGTCCATGGAATTTTCCAGGCAAGAATCCTGGAGTAGGTTGCCATTTCCTACTCCAGGTAACCTTCCCAACCAGTATAGCTTTTGTGTTTGTATATTCTGAATGCATATCTAAAGAATGAGTCAAAACCTGTTTTCTCAGTCGTTTACTATGAGTGGAAATAATGTTTTAACTTCCCAAGAAGACCTCAGAGGAGGAAGAGTTTTATAAGCTCCCGGAAAGCAATGACCACATACATCTGGTTCATCAAGTATTCTCAGAAAGCAATAAATGAGTCTAGTATATAAGAGAAAAAAATACTATCTTGTGATTTTAAAAGTCATATTGTTGTGTATTTGCATAAAATCTGTGCAACTTAGTATTTTAATGCTTCCTAGCATTCTTATTACAATTCCTTTGCCCATTCACTTTCCTACTCTTCTGGAAGATATTATATCATTTGCTCTCTTTTAAAAATAACCCTATAGACCTCCCCTTTCTCTATGTAGTGTCTTTTATTTTACTGAGAAAGTAAAAGTGATTAGAAAACATTTCAGGAAATTCTATTAATACATCTGACCATCTATCAGCAGCCTTGCTCCAGTGATCTTTCTTCTCTGATGTTGTAATTAACAAATTACCTCTAGTTCTAACAGAAGTTTGTCAACTTGCACATGAGATTTCACAGCTTCTGCCCATTCCAGGGTAATTCTTCCATATCTGCTCTCTTTTATGCCATTATAACTTACTTTCTACTGTATCTTCCTTGTCATTATACTCATATCTCTACTTCCCTCTCTTATTATTGCCTTTACTTTCCTTTCCCTTAGAGAAAAACTCTTCAAAAGTGTTGTCTGTATTCTTCTACTGGTTTCTCCCTTTTCTATTTTGAACCCATTTCATTCAGGATTTCACCTCCACCAGGCTTCTGAAAATTGTCTTTTCAAGGTCATCAATGGCCTCAATTCTTGATCCTTGCCTTGCCTATCAACAGAATTTAACAGCTGATTACTGTCTCCTCGTGAAAATATTTCTTTCTGATTGATTTTCAGGTTACCACTATCCCCTGCTTGCTGTTCTGTCTCACCACCAATCTTCCATCTCCTTGGCTGGCTCTTCCTCGACTCTACAAACATTTAAACTTTAGTGGTCAGTCTTGTTATTGACTTTCTTCATTCCCTGTATTCACTGCCGTCCAGTTACATAAATTCAAATTTTGAATGCCAGATTTCTGTGCAACTACCTTCTCGACACTGCCATTTGCATTCATAACTGGTATTTCAAATTAACATGACAAGAATCTGAATTACTAAACCATCCCCTCATCCGTGAAAAATGAAAGCTCTTCTAGTCTTTCCTACATGGATTGATGACACCCTCAGTCATCCATTTGTTCAGACCAAATCTTGAAATGATGATTCATTCTATCCTTTTCTTCCTCACCACATATACTCCAACAGCAAATCTATAATCTCTCTTCAAAATATATCGATAATTTTACTACATTGCACACCCTGTCCAAGTTACCATCCTCTTTCATATGACGATGCTGAATTGTTTGCTGACATAGTAATGCGTCCACACTTAAGTCTGTAAAATGTTCTACATTCTCTCCACATTTGGTGTTATCATTCTTTTGCAGTAGATATGCAGTAACATTTTATTTTTGTTCAATTTGCATCTCCCTGGTTACTAAGGCATCACATATATCCATATAAACCATTTGGACATCTTGTTTGATGAAGTTCCTTTTTAAACTGTGTTACCTACATTTCAATAGTGTAATTTTTCATGTTGATTTGAAGACACTTTCTATATATCCTGGGTGTAAACTCTTTGTTGATTACTTGAGTTTTAAGTATCTTCTACTCAACAATTTTCCTTTTAATTGTAGCTTTTGATGGAGGTCATTTTTTACTTTTGGTAGTCAGATTTTATCAGTCTTTCTTTTATGGCTCATAATATCAGTGTCTTTTATTCTATTTTCCTACCCAAGTCATGAATATTATCTTCTCCATGATTTCCTGAAGGTTGTGACATTCACAAATAGATATACAATTTCCCACAATTTGATTTGGTATGTACTGTGACAAAGGGGCCAAACAACTTTTGCTTTTCATAGGGATAGCCAATCTCGTTTTGGAAAAATAGCTTCTGTTTTTGTTTTTTTATTTCCCACTGATCTACAAAACCATTCCTATAACAAATTAACACCCAAGTAGGGTGATTTTCTCCCTTGGGTTCTCGGTTCCATTTTACTAAAGATAAAAGGTCATCTAAGTCAGATAAAAGAAACTAGAGGTCATAAATGTAAATCCTGATAAATTTCACTTGGTATTATTAAAATGGCTTCCCGGTAGCTCAGTGGTAAAGAATCTGCCTGCAGTGCAGGAGACATGGCAGGAGCTACAGTTTTGATCCCTGAGTTGGGAAGATCCCAGGAGAATCAAAAGGCAACCCACTCCAGTATTACTGTCCAGAAAATACCATGGACAGAGGAGCCTGGCAGGCTTCAATACATGGGGTCACAAGAGTCAGATACAACTTAATGACTGAACAAACAAACAAACAAAAGATAATTATTTTAAGTCTTGGCTTAATATAAATACCAAAATAAATGTCAACGGATAAAAGACACTGTGAGAAATATGTCTGCCATAATTAAGATATAGCACCTCCATGAGTTAACATAAAAATGAAAGACAAAATGATGAAACAGGGAGAGGAAAACAGAAATCGAGAGTTCACCAGAAAGTCAGCTAAAAGAATGCAAAACAAGGCTTTCCCTGCTGCTCTAGTGGTTAAGAATCCACCTTCCTCTAGTGGTTAAGAATCCACCTTCCAAAGCAAGGGATTCAGGTTCAATCCTAGGGTCTGGGAACTAAGATCCCACATGCCAAGGGGCAACTAAGCCTGTGCACCAAAATTAGCAAGCCTACATGCCACAACTACAGAGCGCATGAGCTCTGGAGCTTACATGCTGCAAGGAAGGATACTGCATGCCCCAACTAAGGATCCTGCATGCCCAAACTAAGACCCAACACAGACAATGGATAAATAAATATTAAAAAAAAAAAAAAAAAAACGGACAAAAAACCCCCAAAACAGTGCAGAACATAAAAGTACCTTTATTTTTCCCCTAGTTGTAAAATAAAATGTAGGGGTTTTCCTGGTGGCTCAGTGATGAAGAATGTGCCTGCCAATGCAGGAGGCATAGGTTCAATCCCTGGTCCGGGAAGATCTCACATGCTGCTGAGCAATTGAGTCCATCTGCCACATCTACTGAGCCTGTGCTCTAGAGCCCAGGAGCTCCAACTACGGAGCTCATGTGCTGCAACTGCTGAAGCCTGTGAGTCCTAGAACCCGTGGTCTGCAACAATAGAAGCCATCGCAATGAGAAGCCTGTGCACAGCAACTAGACAGTAGCCCCAGCTCTCCACAAATAGAGAAAAGCCAGTGTAGCTAAAAAGACACAGCACAGCCAAA
The DNA here is from genome assembly GCF_023091745.1 of Budorcas taxicolor. Taxonomy (NCBI): domain Eukaryota; kingdom Metazoa; phylum Chordata; class Mammalia; order Artiodactyla; family Bovidae; genus Budorcas; species Budorcas taxicolor. The sequence goes on from NC_068920.1 coordinate 136,308,314, forward strand.
TAAATAAATTTTAAAAACTGAATAAACATTTAAATAGTAGTGAAAAGTAATTTTCATCCCATCAATTGCAAAGTTTATTTGTATGTTAGGATAGTTTGTTACTGAGAATGAATGAAAACTGGCTCTTTCATATCCTATGGGTGAGAAGAGAAATATGTGATACCTTTCAAAAGGCATATCCATACTGGCCTAAGTATTCTACTCTTGTAAGTACACATTAGCTAATTTTATCCTCACAAAATTTTGTGAAGCCAGTGCTATTATTATTACTCTATTTTACTTACAAGGGAACTAAAGCAAATGAAGGTAAAGTGAGTTCCTGAGATTGAAGTATTAAGAAAAGAAAAAAGCTCAATTTTGATTCTGGATAGTTAGACTCCAGCTCTAGACTCTTAACCAAATTTGATCACCTTTTTTTAAATGTGTGAGAATGTTCATTGCAGTAGCTTATTCAAAACAACATTAGTATGACATAAATACCACACAATATAGGAATTTTAGAAAATACCTCATAATACAACAAATACAAAGCAGTCATTAAGAAAAAAATGCTATAAATATATAAATCCTGGTGAAAGGATACCATAGGCATTTGACATTATATACTCTTTCCCCCTCCCCCCTCCCCACCAAGAAATAAGTGTTAGTCAATCATTTGTGTCAGATTCTTCGCCCTCTTGCGGGCTGACCCTGTGGACTGTGGCCTGCCGCTCTCCTCTGTCCATGGGATTTCCCAGGCAAGAACACTGAAGGGGGTTGCCATTCCCTTCTGCAGGGTAATTTCCCCACCCAGGGATCAAATCAGTGTCTCCAGCATTGCAGGCAGATTCTTTACAATCTGAGCCTAAGCAGTATAGTAATTCAAAACCTGTCCTAGTAATGAGAAAATAACATAAAAACAGGGAAGCAACTCGGTGTGGTTCAGGTCCACCCTGAGGCCTGCACCAGGCACACATGATTTATAAAGAAAAATTTTCTTTCATCATTGCCTACCGTCAATGTGGAAACCTAAGAAATGTGCCCAGAGCCGATCTGGTATCAGAAGCAGGCTGTGGTTTAGCTCTTTACTTACTTATCAAGGAAAAAATGCGAATGTAATTGCAGCCATGACGTTTTTGAGGCAGTCTGCGGAGGTGGCCGGAAGCTGTGGGGCTTCCTGCCGGGCTCCATCTTGCCTTCCAAGAACCCTAATCGTTCATTCCTCGGAAGAAATGTCAAGCAGCTCATGCTGTCAACAGAGCAGATGCTCCGCTGACGTCTTTAGGGAACAGTGTCAAGTGACTGGAAAAAAGATGCCAAAAATGACATGAAATTTTTACCCTGGCACTACATTTCATGTTCCCCATGACCTGGTGTTTGGTAGTGGACCCCAGACTTCCCTGTTAGGAGCGACCTCAGCTGGGGGAGACTGGACCACCTGCTCAGAGGGATGCCAGAGGGCTGGTCTCCCTCTCCGCCTTCTTCACAAGAGGCTTCCCCAAAGTACAAAGAAGAATGTGTCTATTTAATTTGCTTTACTCTGTAAAAGTTTCTCTTCTGATCTGACAGTTTTTAATTGGGAGTTCTCCTCTATCTTTCAGTATGTGTCTTAAAAATGTTATCTTTGTATCTGTTGTCTTTTTTTTTTTTTTTTTACAGTTTCTTCTATATACACACACACAAACATATATTTTCCATTGACAACTTTTACAAAGACACAAAACAAGCAATAAAAATATGAAACTTTTATCTTTTCTGTGATTTCTTTTGCACTACTTTATTTGAAATTAACATACACACACAAGCTTTTTCAGCTCCATTTTATAAAGGAAGAAAGTGAAACCTGTGAGTTCAAATATGTCCGAAGAAACACAACGAATTGAAGGTGGACGTGGGTTGAGAACTCTAGTTGGCTATGTTTTCTCATATACTAAAACCACTAGGAAGTCCCCTTTGACTGATGTTTTAACCCTCATTAAAAGTTTAGCTTTAGTTGAAAAATTCTAAAACCAAAGTCATTAATGTATTGGCAACTGACTGCAGAAAATCTGTAGGACATTGGACAACAGAAGTAAAATGGAGAGGAAGGAGAAAGGGGGAAGTGGATAAAGGTAAAAAAAAAAATGTATTTATCATTTGTTGGCTAAGTAGTCTTATACCAGGGGTTATGAATTATAGTTTTATTTTCATTTCCACATTACAAGTGTTCATAGTTGTACTTCTGTCTCACTCTGCTCTGTTGTGGCCTCAAGCATACAAAATTTTGACAAACACTTCTTTAGGGAAAATAATATAAAATTAGTTAACATTATTCATGATGAGAAAAGATTACAGTAAATACTATTGTCATAATAAAATCCAGGGAAACAATATAATGTTTTATTTATAAAGTTTCTAACATAATTATTTATTTTTCCTACTTTTTTCTTATTTTGGCTGCATTTTCTTTAACTGTTCCTTTATTTGAAAATGATTTTGTAATTATAACTTCTAACATGAGAATACAAAATCAATTCAATCCTTCCTCCAGTGAAATAAATTAATTTCCTTTAATAATTGATAGTTTAAGAAAGATTAGTTCAGTTTCATGATGTGTTATTGGATGTGTTTATTTACATTTTAAGACAAGTCAAATTTGGGGAAAGTAAATTTTCTTTATAGTTGAGATATAAGATTCAGAATATTATTTAATATATATAAAATAAATTAAAAACAAAACAGAATAATGAAACATAATTAGTTTAATACCGTTTTAACAAAAGCAATATATATATGTATTTTTCTAAATGTATGTATCTGTATCTATATGTATAAGTATTTTAAGTATAAAAGGTTGTTTTTCAATAGGATTTCTTATCATTTTACATGTCTGAAGATTTAAAGAATTAAAACAGAGTAGTTTCTGGTACTATTCCATCAATATTATCTTTCCTTCATTACCCTGCTATTTCTAGTTCCAAAACCCACAGAATATATTCACAATTTAATGCAACCTCTGGCCATGGACTTCAGTTCACAGTGTCAAGAGTCACCCCAGTAGTCATTTCCTGGGTGACCATTTCTATATCAGACTCACTAATAATAATTTGATTAGATATAAAGTGAATCACACATTCATGTCCAAATCAACAAATTGTCCTTTTAATGAATAAGGTGAAATCGAAAATACTTCATAATAGCCATTTTATGGTTTGTTTAATATTTGCCAGTGTGAATTCAGCATATTTTTAATGTATTTTCTAAATCGTTATTGTTAATCACTATATTTTGGAATATTTGTTGACATAATGAGGCAACAAATATGGAATCTTGATAAAGAAATTGAAGCTATAAATAAATTCAAACTGAAAATTTACAAGTAAAAAACATAAATCTTTCAGTGAAAACAAAAATGATTGGATAGATTTAACAGCAGGTTGAGCACTAGGGGAAAAAAAATTCACTTTATTTGAAGAAGGAAATAGACCCCATAAAAGTTAAATCACAAAGGAAAAAGCTAATAAAAATAAATAGTGCCTCAGTGACCTATGATACAATACAAAGATGGTTCAGTTCAGTTCAGTTCAGTCGCTCAGTCGTGTCCGACTCTTTGCGACCCCATGAATCACAGCATGCCAGGCCTCCCTGTCCATCACCATCTCCCGGAGTTCACTCAGACTCATGTCCACAGAGTCCGTGATGCCATCCAGCCATCTCATCCTTGGTCGTCCCCTTCTCCTCCTGCCCCCAATCCCTCTCAGCATCAGAGTCTTTTCCAATGAGTCAACTCTTCATATGAGGTGTCCAAAGTACTGGAGTTACAGCTTTAGCATCATTCCTTCCAAAGAAATCCCAGGGTTGATCTCCTTCAAATGGACTGGTTGGATCTCCTTGCAGTCCAAGGGACTCTCAAGAGTCTTCTCCAACACCACAGTTCAAAAGCATCAACTCTTCAGCGCTCAGCCTTCTTCACAGTCCAACTCTCACATCCATACATGACCACAGAAAAAACCGTAGCCTTGACTAGACAGACCTTAGTCGGCAAAGTAACGTCTCTGCTTTTGATTATACTATCTAGGTTGGTCATAACTTTCCTTCCAAGGAGTAAGCATCTTTTCATTTCATGGCTGCAGTCACCATCTGCAGTGATTTTGGAGCCCCAAAAAATAAAGTCTGACACTGTTTCTACTGTTTCCCCATCTATTTCCCATGAAGTGATGGGACCAGATGCCATGATCTTCGTTTTCTGAATGTTGAGCTTTAAGCCAACTTTTTCACTCTCCTCTTTCACTTTCATCAAGAGGCCTTTTAGCTCCTCTTCACTTTCTGCCATAAGGGTGGTGTCATCTGCATATCTGAGGTGATTGATATTTCTCCTGGCAATCTTGATTCCAGCTTGTGTTTCTTCCAGTCCAGCATTTCTCATGATTAGCATACATGAAAAAGAGTAAAAACATAAATGGAAAAAGATTTGGACAGAAGACATAGTTGATGAAATAATAGTGGAACATGTTCTAAATTAGATGAGAAATAAATACAAAGATCTAAGTAACTCAAAGAGCTTCAAGAGGATAAACATGAAAACCAAAACAGCACTCACACATACATACGCCAGTGAAAGTGAAAGTCATTCAGTATTGTCCAAAACTCTTTGCAACCCCCTGGGCTATAGAGTCCATGGAACTATCCAGGCCAGAATAGTGGAGTGGGTCGGCCTTCCTTTCTCCAGGATATTTTCCCAACCCAGGAATCGAACCCAGGTCTCCTGCATTGCAGGGAGATTCTTTAACAGCTGAGCCACCAGGAAAGCCCACACATACACAAAGACACATCTAAACCAAATTGTTAAAAATCAATGATAAGGAAATACTCTTAAAAGTAACCAGAGAAATGACTCCTTTCTTATCAGAAACAATTCAAACTAGAAGAAAAAAGAAAGAATAGAGTTTATACTAACATAAAAATCTTGAGTAAATTAAATCTTTAGAAGGCTTGGAGCAAAGAAGCAATGTAAACTACAGCTGACCCTTGAATAATATGGCTTTGGAATGCATTAGTCCAACTAATATGTTGATCTTTTTTCCTTCCAGTTTTATTTAGATATAACTCACATACTATGCTGTGTAAGTTTCAGGTGTACAACATAGTTATTTGATTTATGTACATCATAAAATGATTGCAACAATAAGTTTAAGAACATCTATCATCTCATATAGATACAAAATTTTAAAAATTAAAATCTTGTCTCCTTGTGATGAGAACTTTTAGGATCTGCTCTCTCAAAAACTTCCATATATAACATATAGCACTATTAGTTATATTAAACATATTATATATTACATCAATACTACTTATTTTTTTATATACCAAGATTTTTGTACATTTTGACCACCTTCATCCAGTTCCCCTACCCTTAGTCCCTCTTCTCATAGCTGCAAATCTAATCTCTTTTTCTGTGAGTTTGGTTACTTGAGTTTTTTGAAGTGTAACTGATTAACAGTACTATGTTATTTCCTGTTGTACAATGTAGTGATTTGATATTTCTATACTTTAAAAAATGAACATCATGATATTCTAGTTCATTTATTTTGTAACTGGAAATTTGTGCCTCTTAATTTCACCTAGCTATTTCACTCATCCCATCCTTCCTCCCCTCTTGGAAGCACCTGTTTGCTTTCTGTATCTGTGAGTCTGTTTCTGTTTGTTCATTTGTTTATTTTTGGATTCCTGACATTTTATTTAGCATAATATCTCTAGGGCCATCCATGCTGTCACAATGGCAAGAGTTTCATTCTTTTTTTGTGGCTGAGTAAAACATTCTGTAAGTATGTACCACATCTTCTTTATCCATCTATTTATTGATTGATGGAAACTTCAGTTGCTCCCATGGTGAATAATGATGCAATGAACAAAAGGGTACCTTTTGAATACCTTCTTTGAATTAGTGTTTTGTTTTCTTTGGGAAAATACTCAGAAGTCAAATTGCTGCATTGTACAATCGTTTCATTTTTATTCTTTTGAGGAATCTCCATATTGTTTTCCATAGTGGCTATACTGATTAACATTCTCTCCAATAGGGCACAAGCTGTCCCTTGTCTCCATATCCTCACCAATATTTGTTATTTGTTGTCTTTAGGATAATAGCCATTCTGACAGATGTGATGTGACATCTCATTGTGAAATTGATTTTCATTTCTCTGATGATTAGTGGTATTGAACATCTTTTCACATGTCTGTTGGCCATCTGCATGTCCTCTTTGGAAAAATATCTATTCAGATCCTCTGCTCATTTTTTAATCAGACTGTAATCTTTTTTAAGTTGAGTTGTATGAGTGCTTTGTATATTTAGGATATTAACCCCTTATGGATATATTGTTTATAAATATCTTCTCCCATTCAGTAGATGGCCTTTTCATTTCAATGCTAGTTTCCTTCACTGTGCAAAGATTTTTAGTGTGATGCAGTTCCATTTGTTTGTTTTTACTTTTGTTTCCTTTGTCTGAGGAGACATATCCAAAAAATATTCCAAAGACCAATGGCAAAGAGAGTACAGCCTATGTTTTCTTCAAAGGTATTTTTTATTTCAGGTCTTATATCTAACTCTTGAATCCATTTTGAGTTTATTTTTCTATTATGTATTAGAAAGTATTCCACGTTGATTGTTTCACGTGTATATGTCCGAGTTTTCCAACACCATTTATTGAAATGGCTGTTTTCTCCCCATTGTATATTCTTGCCCCCTTTGTCACAGATTAATTGACCGTATAAGTGTCTGTTCAGTTCTGTTCCATTGAGCTATATGTCTGTCTTTGTGCCAGTACCATACTATTTTAATCACTATAGCTTTGTATTATAGGTTGATTTCAGGGAACATGATTATTCAAGCTCTGTTCTTTTATCCTCAAGATTGTCTTGTTCTTTGTCTCTTTCGGCTTCTTCTCTCTTCCCATGCGATTTGTTAATTATCTTCCCATGTGATTTGTTAATTACCTTCATTGCTCTGTCTAGATCTCTGTCTCTTTTTTGAGTGTGTATCTACTATAGATTTTCTTAATTGGTGCATACCATGAGGTACTGTATAGATTTCTCTTTTTTTTTTTGTATACTAGAATTTATCAGATACATGACTTGCTTCTTTCATTCTGTGGGTGGAGCTTCTATTTTCTTGATAGTATTCTTTGAAATACAAAGTATTTTTGTTTTTTTGAAGTCTTATCTATCTGCCTTCTTAGACTGCTTTACTTTAGATATCATAACTAAGAAATCCAAGATCACAAAATTTTCACCTGTTTTCTTCTAAAAATTTTAGGTTTTAGTCCTTATATTTTTTTCTTCAAGCTATTTTGAATTAACTTTTGAATATTTCGTGAAATAGGATTCCAATTCATCCTTTTGCAAGTGAGTATCTGGCTACCCCAGCACCAGTTGTTGAAATGACTAATTTTTTCCCAACTGAATTTCCTTGTTATTTTTATCAAAATTCAGTTGATCACAAATGTCTTTTTTATGAGCTCTCAAGTCTCTTAACTTTATCTATACATCTATTTTTAAGCCAGTACCACAGTGTCTTGATTACTATAGATTTGTAGTAAGTTGTAAAAATATGAAATGTCTATCTTCCAATTTTATTCCCCTTTTACAAGATGAATTATTCTACACCCCTTGAATTTTAGAGTCTTCCTGTCAATTTCTGAGTAAAACAAAGCCCACCTGGGAGTTTGATAGGAATTGCATTGGCTCTGTGGATTAACACAGGGAGTATTGCCATCCTAACAATCTTGTCGTCTAATCCATGAACACAAGACATCTTTTTGTTTACTTGGATCTTTTATTTATGTCAACCTGTTTTGTAATTTTCAGTATGTCAGTCTTAAAATTCTTTCATTCACATCATTTACTTCTGGCTATGCAAGGTTTTCTTTCATGCCACTATACATGGACTTGTTTTCTTAATTTTATTTTGAATTGCTTATTGCTACTATATAAAAATACAGTTGGCTTTTACTCGAGTGTCTTTTATACCAATGGTTAATTACTAGAAACTAAGTATAACATTCCTCTTTCCTATCAATTTTTAAATAAAAGTTGCATTTAATTAAAGATATAGATCTCTTTATTTAATTTCCTTCTAATATGAAAGAGATAGCCTTACCTAATGTTATAGAATATCTGGCTCATTTCCTCACTAAAATGATTTTATTTTCACCACTATCTCCTAATTCTGGCAAGATTAATCCTGTGTTATGGAAGAAACCTTATATTTCAAGTAACTATTTTCTATGTTTTGCTGGCCTGCTTGTCTCTCATCTGGGACAGATCCAAAACCTAATTCCTATCAAAGGGATTTGAAATGGAAGATGGTGGTGGTTGGCATGGTGTGTGCATGTTCGTGTTTGTGATGTGTGGATGCATGTGCATGCATGTGCACACCTATGTGCAGGTAAACTTTTAGTGATTTTCTATCTGGGTATCAGTAATAATTGTCCATTTGAAATCCTAACATAATTTTTTCAGTAGCTTCTAGGGACATAGCTGATGGAGAAAAAAAGATAGCTTCTATATCAGTTTTTTTTGAGAAAGTTTACTTAAGCCGTGTTGAAGTGAATAAATGAAGAAAGCATTGTTTTATTCAACATACAGCAATGAACTCATTACATTTGATGGATTACAGAAGGAGATTAAAAAGGAAATAAACCTTGTTTTCTTATTCCAAGATGTTACTGGAATTTTTCTCTCTCGGCTCGCTTTTTCTTATTTGTGTGTGTGGTGCATGATGGGCTATTGAATCCTGACAACCTGTTGGATGAGATCCAACAATAACCAGTCAGATCAATTCAGCCCAAACTGCCCTCATGGGACATGACAGGAAATTCTGCTGTCCTTTAGGATGCAATTACCCTGCTGGTTGCTGTACAGAGTGACCTCTTTTCCTCTATTATTTATTGAATCCAGACCTGATGTCTGGTCTCATTTCAAAGTCCCTGTCTGCAATGCCTATTCCATAGCCAAGTACAGTAGACAGTGAGCCACCATAGCTGCCAAGAATCAGTACTTTGAAAAGCATCTTTGCCAGGAGATTATCATGCTTGTTCCCGTTAGAATCAACATTGCTTTTTTTCTGGCTCATTTAATGGAAAATGCAATTCAGTTTTACAGATAAGTACTTTAATTCACAAATGGTTGACAGCAGTAGGATCACAGTGTAGGCTCTGAACTTAAAAATAGTTTGGGTCTGCTTACAAGTATTTCTGCACTGAGAAATATTTAACAGGATAGGAACTGAATGGAGGACATTAGTAGTTAACTTTATCAGCTCAGGAATAAAGACATACTGAAGGTATGACAATTGAGTAATGGGATTTGGAACTGAAGTCATGATCTTCGATTTCATATTAAGAAACATTTTGAAGACGTAATGTATAGGTTTCATTAAAATTTACGCTGTGATTTATTTTATCTACAGTGATTTATTAGACATAATCGCAAAGAAGAGGTAGTTCAGTTTTTCCCCATTTGGCTAGAAGTTAAGTACATTTGAATCTAAACTTGGGGGACATGTCCTTATTAAAATGGAACTCATAATTAACATTTCTGTGCATTTCCTATAATCCAAACATGCAAGTGGGAACATTTAGATGACTAGCAATTAAAATGAGAACATTTTACTTTTACTGGCAGCCTTTTAACTTTTCATTTCATCATGTTTATAGTTATCATCATTAGACATCTGGGAAAATATAGTTATGCTTGCTATTCATATCACCAACCAAAGACTTTGAATCACTTTGTAGACATGATCTCATTAACACGCTCTACGTCTCTGTGAGGTCAGTGCAATTATCTTCCCTTTATCGAGTTTAAATTACTTTCCAAGGTGTCGAAGAAAACTGTGGCAGGATATGCGAAAAAAAACACCAAGGTCTTGCAGTGTCCACTTTAACGGTAAATCCTGTTCCATGAAATCAGAGAGAAATGAACCCAGCTTTAAGTGCATGGGGCTTAATTTTCTACAAATAGTCATGTGATGTAACTCTATAAGACACAACATTTTGTAGTTTGCTATTTCCAGTATAATTTATCAGCCCGACCCATATTCTAATGGATTTGTCAAACCAATATTTTATATAATGACATTTCCCGAAGTTTTCCTGGAGAAAGTTTTACAAAGAGTGGAACTAAAACTTACTTTCTCCATTAATGTTTTTACTTATTAAAGAAGTTGTCATTGCCTTCATAATTGTACTTTTTCAGTCTCCACCATCCACAGCCACATTTATAATCTAGACTTGGTTTTCTTTCAGTTGGTTGCTTAAAATGCATTCTTTATATTTTGGGGAAAGGGTTGGGGGCTTCCCAAGTGGCTTAGCAATGACGAATTTGCCTGAAATGCAGGAGACAGGGTTCAGTCTCTGGGTTTGGAAGATCCCCTGGAGGAAGACACAGCAACCCACTCTGTTATTCTTGCCTGGAGAATCCCATGGACAGAGGAGCCTGGTAAGCTACAGTCCATAGGGTCACAAAGAGTTTGACACTAAAGAAACTTACCAGGCAGGCAGGTAGGTAGGGGGTTTCCTGGTACTCAGCTGGTGGGTTTACTGAATTATTATGCAATTGATTATCCTTTCTCTGGGGCTTCCCTGGTGGCTCAGAGGTTAAAGTGTCTGCCTCCAATGCAGGAGACCCAGGTTCAATCCCTGGGTTGGGAAGATCCCCGGAGAAGGAAATGGTAAATCACTCCAGTATTCTTGCCCGGAGAATCCCATGGATGAAGCCTGGTAGGCTACAGTCCACGGGGTCACAGAGAGTTGGACATGACTGAGCAACTTCACCTTCACCTATCCTTATTCTAAATGCTCCCTTCTCCTAGATTTTTTTTTTTTAAGTTGGGATATAGTTGCTTTACAATGTTGTGTTACTTTCTTTTATACAATGAAGTGAATCAGCTATATGCATCTCCCTCTCCCCACTCCACATTCCATCCATCTAGGTCACCACAGAGTAACAAGCTGAACTACTTGTGCTATACAGCAGGTTCCTACTAGCTGTGTATTTTACACATAGTAGTGCATATACAAGGAGTCTATGCTTCCAATTCATTCGACATCCCTTCCACCCCTCTGTGTCCACACATCCATTCTCTATGCCTGTTCCTCTATTCTTGCCCTGAAAATATGTTCATCTGTACCATTCGTACAATCATTTAATTTATTTACATTATTTTTGGCTGTGCTGGGTCTTCATTGCCACGTGGTCTTTTCTCTAGTTGTGGCAAGCAGAGCCTACTCTCCAGCTGCAGTGCTTGGGCCTCTCGTTGCAGTGGCTTCTCTTGGTGCAGAGCACAGGCTCTGTGGCACTCAGGTTTCAGCAGGTGCAGCATGTGGGCTCAGTAGTTGCCTGTTCTCAGACTCTAGTATAGTTGTGATGCATAGGCTTAGTTACTCTGCAGCATGTGGGATCTTCCTCGACCAGGCATCAAACTCATGTCTCTTGCATTAGCAGGCAGATTCTTTACCACTGAGCCACCAGAGAAGCTGCAACTGTACCATTTTTTAGATTCAACATATATGCATTAATATATGATATTTGTTTTCTCTTTTTCTGACTTCATTCTGTGTGACAGACTCTTATTAATGCTGAATACTTAGGCTAGCATGATTCCCTCTAGATTCTCAGATATAACAGATGTTATAACTGATTTTGTTTTTTGTTACTATTAATATAAATATTCACCCCCATATATATGGTGACAGTTTTCACTGAGGGCACTAAGATCAGTCAATAGGACAAGAATAGTCTCTTCAACAAGTGATACTGGAAAAACTGGATATTCACATACAAAAATATTATCTTGAATCTTTCCCTTACAACACATAAAAATAGTAACTCAAAATTGATTAAAGACCTAATCTTAAGAACTTCATTATAAAACTTATAGAAGAAAACATAGAGGAGGGAATTTCACAGTCTTAGATTTGGTGATGGTTTCTTAAATATGACATCTAAAACATCAGCAACAAAAGAAGCAAGATCTTCATCAAAAATTTTTAAATGTTTCCACATCAAAGAACATTATCAATAAGAGACATAGACAATAGATAAAATGAAAACAACAAAATGAAAAAGGAGGAGAGGAAATAAATAATACATTTGATAAGGGTTTCATATCCAGTTTATATAAAGGACTGCTAAAATTAGAAAGTAAAAAGATCAATTAAAAGCAATTAAAAACTGGACTGAAGACTTGAGTAGATATTTCTCTAAAGAAGGTAGGCAAATACCCAGTAAACACATGCAGATATAATTAGCATTAGGGAAATACAAAGCAAAACCATATAGAAGTATGACTTTATACCTACTAGATGGCAATAATAATAGAAATAGTAATCATAACAAAATGAAAAGAACAAATGTCAAAGAGGATGTGGAGAAATTAGAATTCTCATGCATGATTGGTAAGAAAGTAAACTGGTATATCCACTGTGAAAAAAGGTTAGTTCCTCAAAAAGCTAAACATAGAGTGACCATTTGACCCAGTAATCCCACTTCCAGAGATATTCACCAAATGATTGAATACAAGGACACAAACAAAAACTTATATGCCAATGACTGTAAAAACATTATTCGTAATAGCCAAAAGGTAGAACCAATCCAATCACTTTCTAACACCGCACACAAAAATAAACTCAAAATGGAGTAAAGATCTAAATGTAAGACCAGAAACTATAAAACTCCTAGAGGAGAATATAGGCAAAACACTCTCCGACATAAATCACAGCAGGATCCTCTATGATCCACCTCCCAGAATACTGGAAATAAAAGCAAAAATAAACAAATGGGATCTAATTAAAATTAAAAGCTTCTGCACAACAAAGGAAAATATAAGCAAGGTGAAAAGACAGCCTTCTGAATGGGAGAAAATAATAGCAAATGAAGCAACTGATAAACAACTAATCTCAAAAATATACAAGCAACTTATGCAGCTCAATTCCAGAAAAATAAATGACCCAATCAAAAAATGGGCCAAAGAACTAAATAGACATTTCTCCAAAGAAGACATACGGATGGCTAACAAACACATGAAAAGATGCTCAACATCACTCATTATCAGAGAAATGCAAATCAAAACCACAATGAGGTACCACTTTACACCAGTCAGAATGTCTGCGATCCAAAAAATCTGCAAGCAATAAATGCTGGAGAGGGTGTGGAGAAAAGGGAACCCTCCTACACTGTTGGTGGGAATGCAAACTAGTACAGCCACTTTGGAGAACAGTGTGGAGATTCCTTAAAAAATTGCAAATAGAACTACCTTATGACCCAGCAATCCCACTGCTGGGCATACACACCGAGGAAACCAGAATTGAAAGACACATGTACCCTAATGTTCATCGCAGCACTGTTTATAATAGCCAGGACAGGGAAACAACCTAGATGTCCCTCAGGAGATGAATGGATAAGAAAGCTGTGGTACATATACACAATGGAGTATTACTCAGCCGTTAAAAAGAATACATTTGAATCAGTTCTGATGAGATGGATGAAACTGGAGCCAATTATACAGAGTGAAGTAACCCAGAAAGAAAAACACCAATACAGTATACTAACACATATATATGGAATTTAGAAAGATGGCAATGACGACCTTGTATGCAAGACAGCAAAAAAGACACAGATGTGTATAACGGACTTTTGGTCTCAGAGGGAGAGGGAGAGGGTGGGATGATTTGGGAGAATGGCATTGTAACATGTATACTATCATGTAAGAATCGAATCGCCAGTCTATGTCTGACGCAGGATACAGCATGCTTGGGGCTGGTGCACAGTGATGACCCAGAGAGATGTTATGGGGAGGGAGGTGGGAGGGGGGTTCATGTTTGGGAACGCATGTACACCCATGGTGGATTCATGTCAATGTATGGCAAAACCAATACAGTATTGTAAAGTAAAATAAAGTAAAAATAAAAATTAAAAAAATTAAAAAAAGATAAAATATAAATTTAACAAATATAATATGTAATAGAATATTATTCTACCATAAAAATGAAATTCAGATACATGCAGCAACATGGATACCTTAAAAGTTGTGCTAAGTGAAATAAACAAGACATAAAAAGACAAATACCTTATTATTCCACTTTTATAAAATACTATCAAAAATAAGAAAATTCATGGAGACAGAAAGAAGATTACAGGGCATCAAGGGTCACAGGGAGGGAAGAATGGAGAGTTTACTGATTAATGATTATAGAGTGTTTATTTTGAGTGATTTTAGAAATAATGATATTGTGATTGCACAGCACTGTGAATGTAATTAGTGCTCTTAATTGTAATTTAAATGATTAAAATGGGAAATTGTATGTTATATATATATTCTACCACAAAGACAGCCACAAAGTTACCCTTTGCATTTTCACTTAAACAACACAACGTCCAAATGGAACACACCTATTTAGTTTTCTGTTTTCAAAATTGGGCAGCTCTTTATTGCTTTTTATAGTTAGAATAGTGCAGAAAGTCTTGAAAACGTCTCTCCTATTTTAACCCCCTCTAATAAGCATTTAATAGTTGAAAGAAAAGCATTCTAATAGTGCATTTGGAATCTGGTTAGCCAAATACATGTTGTATATAATAGGAATAACTACATTTATATGTGTGAACTTAAACTCTTTGAAAAACCATATACATAGATTTTAGTGCATGCATTTCTGACAACTGTTTTGGCTGCTCTGAGAACCTATTAAATTCTTTGTTTAGTCTATTCAAAATAAGAAAAGTCACATTGTGGCTATTTTATAGTATTTATTACATGATATTTATTCACAGCAGTAATGATTTCCAGTTTAGGAGGCAAAAACAACTAGACAAATACAAATTTAAGGAAATCTTCTAATATTAAAATATGGCATCCATAGCAAAACACTTTCACAATGAAAATCAAAAGAATTATATAAATATCTCAGTTTGAGTGAGTGGAAAATCACACATTTACCCATTTGTAGGAAAAAATTCTACATTCTTTTCAAATAAATAATTACCAAACACCTGATATAGTTTATTTTGAATGTTTTATTGCTAAATGGAATAAAAATAAATATTATAATTGACTCCCATATGTAAATGTATATGTACACATATGTGATCAAGCCAAATTTTTCAGAAAACAGTTCTTAATATCTCTATATATGAAGGACTCACTAAAATTATGTTTCTAATATATTCTTTTCTGTTTCATCTTTAAAAAAAGATGTCAGCATTAAACCATTAATGGATCATGATTATCAATTAGAAAACACTGAAAAAAGTGACTATCTGAAAAGAATTCATGGCACGAAGTTTACAAGGAAGTATATTTGATAGGTAGATGTAGTTACTTTGTTTTTCATCAAGCGCCTGAATGATACTTAACCCAAACTTTATAATGATCAACTGATGTTCTTCTTCTGTCTATACAACCTTGTGGAAAGGAGAGATTAACTTAGATTCCTAGATATATTTCCTTTCTCTGTGAAAAGTGTTATTCTAATTGGCATTTTAATTAATCAAGCAAAGGGAAATGTCTTTGTTTGAAGAAAAATACCGTGCAAGATATTCTAGTTGGCCCAGTTGGGCTTATATAATTAGCTCACACTGAAGCTTCAGAGAAAAGGTAAAACCAGTCTCTTTCCTCCCGTACCCACCTCCAAATTTCTCTGTCTGTCTCTGCCCATCATTCTTATTTCTCCCCTGGAGATAAAGGAGGAAAGGAAAACAGAAGGGATAAAATATTAGAGCAGTTATTCTTTTCCTTGCTCGCTTTAGTTATTTAGGACTTGTAGTCAATATCAAACAGCAGGTGATGAAAGCAAGGATATCTTTGCTTTGTTTCCAGTCTTAAGAGAAAAAAATAAAATATTTCATCTGCAAGTTTCCACAAATAGATCCTTTATCAGCTTGAGGACGTTTACTTCTACTCCTAGTTACTGAGATCTTTTACTAAAAATGAGTGTTGAGATCTAGCAAACATTTTATATTTTATACACACACACACACACACACACACACACACACACACACACACACACACACATACATATTTTTATTTGATATTTTTATTTACCTTCAGTTCAGTTCAGTCGCTCAGTCATGTCTGACTCTTTGCGACCCGATGAATCGCAGCACTCCAGGCCTCCCTGTCCATCGCCAACTCCTGGAGTTTACCTAAACTCATGTCCATTGAGTCGGTGATGCCAAATAGCCATCTCATCCTTTGTCGTCCCCTTCTCCTCCTGCCCCCAATCCCTCCCAGCATCAGAGTCTTTTCCAATGAGCCAACTCTTCGCATCAGGTGGCCAAAGTACTGGAGTTTCAGCTTCAGCATCATTCCCTCCAAAGAAATCCCAGATCTCCTTGCAGTCCAAGGGACTCTCAAGAGTCTTCTCCAACACCACAGTTCAAAAGCATCAATTCTTCGGCGCTCAGCCTTCTTCACAGTCCAACTCTCACATCCATACATGACCACAGGAAAAACCATATCCTTGACTAGACGGACCTTAGTCGGCAAAGTAATGTCTCTCCTTTTGAATACACTATCTAGGGTTGGTCATAACTTTCCCTCCAAGGAGTAAGCGTCTTTTAATTTCATGGCTGCAATCACCATCTGCAGTAATTTTGGAGCCCAGAAAAATAAAGTCTGACACTGTTTCCACTGTTTCCCCATCTATTTCCCATGAAGTGATGGGACTGGATGCCATGATCTTTGTTTTCTGAATGTTTAGCTTTAAGCCAACTTTTTCACTTTCCACTTTCACTTTCATCAAGAGGCTTTTGAGTTCCTCTTCACTTTCTGCCATAAGGGTGGTGTCAGCTGCACATCTGAGATTATTGATATTTCTCCCGGCAATCTTGATTCCAGCTTGTGTTTCTTCCAGCCCAGCGTTTCTCATGATGTACTCTACATATAAGTTAAATAAGGAGGATGACAATATACAGCCTTGACGTACTCCTTTTCCTATTTGGAACCAGTCTGTTGTTCCATGTCCAGTTCTAATTGTTGCTTCCTGACCTGCATACAGATTTCTCAAGAGGCAAGTCAGGTGGTCTGGTATTCCCATCTCTTTCAGAATTTTCCACATTATATTATTTACCTTAATATAGTGGAATAAGTATGTACTGATTTTTTAAACCAACGTTGTATGCATGATGCAAATTCATCTTGGTTGCGATGTCCACTTTACATATATTTTGCTGCATTGCTTGCTAAAATGTTGAGAAGAGTATTTGCGTTTGTGAAAGATGTTGATCTGTAGTTTTCTATTCTTTTAATGAAAAAGTGAATGCGCTAATCGTTCAGGCATGTCCAACTCTTTGCAACCTCATGGACTGAAACCAGTTAGGCTCTTCTGTCATGAAATTCTCCAGGCAAGAATACTGGAATGGATTGCCATTCCCTCTCCAGGGGATCTTTCCAACTCAAGAATTGAACCTGGATCATCTTCTGCATTGCATGCAGATTCTTTATCGTCTTGGATATCACAGTAATGCTGGTCTCATAAAATGAATTGAGAAGTATTTTATCCTTTTATACTTATTTGAATTTTTTTGGCTATTTTTTGGAATAGGTTATATTTTTCCTTTCATGTTTGGTAGATACATATCAGTGGAGCCAAATGAACCTAAATTTTTGTTTTACTTGAAAGTTTTAAACTATGAATTCAGTTTCTTTAACAGATATCACTCTAGTTTATGTGTTACTTCTTAAGTAAGCCTTTGTAGTTTGTGTATTTCAAGGAATTAGTCCATTTTAACTAATTGATACCTATATTAGAAAACTGTCATATTCTCTTTATTTTTAAAATTTAAATAAACTTTAAAGAAAGCTGAACGCTGAAGAATTGATGCTTTTGAACTGTGTTGCTGGAGAAGACTCTTGAGAGTTCCTTGGACTGCAAGGAGATCCAACCAGTCCATCCTAAAGGAAATCAGTCCTGAATAGTCATTGGAAGGACTGATGTTGAAGCTGAAACTCCAATACTTTTGCCACCTGATGTGAAGAGCTGACTCATTTGTAAAGACCCTGATGCTGGGAAAGATTGAAAGCAGGAGGAGAAGGGGACAACAGGGGCTAAGATGGTTGGATGGCATCACTGACTCAATGGGTATGAGTTTGAGTAAACTCTGGGAGTTGGTGATGGACAGGGAGGCCTGGAGTGCTGCAGTCAATGGGGTCGCAAAAATTGGCCATGACTGAGTGACTGGACTGAACTGAACTGAACTGAAACTTTTCAATAGCTTTCTGTTAACAGAAAAGTTGCAAAGATAGCAGAAATTATTTCAATATGTTATATACCATTTATTCCATACATATTTTACATTTACTATTGTATGTTGTCACAATTGTGAACTAATGAACCAATCAATTATAATACATTATTGTTAACTAAATCCATATTTTATTCAAATTTCACTAGTTTTCCCCTAATGGTCTCTTTTAATTTCAGGATCCAATGTTGAATTCTTCATTACATTTACTTATCATGTCTCCTTGGGCTTCCTTGACTGTAACAGTTATCAGACTATCTTTGTTTTTGATAACTTTGACAGTTTTAAGGAATAATAGTCAGGTATTTCATAGAATATTCCTCAGTTTGAGGTGTTTTGATGTTTTTCTAATGGTAATACTATTCAGTTCAGTTCAGTCCCTCTGTCATTTCTGACTCTTTGCAACCCCATGGACTGTAACACACCAGGCTTCCCTGTCCATCACCAACTCCCGGAACTTACATGGTTACAAATTTAGTAGTGATTAAATCAGTCATGGCTTCCAGGTGGCTCAGTAGTAAAGAATTTGCCAGCCATGCAGGAGATGCCTGTTGGGTCTCCGAGTCAGGAAGATCCTCTGGAAAAGGAAATGGCAACCGACTACAGTATTTTTGCCTGGGAAATCCCATGGACAGAGGAGCCCTAGAGGGCTGTAGTCCATGGGGTTGCGAAAGAGTTGGACATGACTTAGAAACCAAACAACAGAACATAGTCACAGGACTAATTATCAGTACAATCATACTGTGATTTCCATAAATTTTCGTATTTCCATAGGTGAAAAATGAACTCATTCTGAAGTTAGTTTTTTGTTTTATAATATTAAGATTCTTTGATTTTCTTTTTTTGCTTGTTTACTAGTTATATAGGTAATTTGGCATTAGGTTAACACATTGGAGAAGGAAATGGCAACCCACTCCAGTGTTCTTGCCTGGACAATCCCAGGGACGGGGCAGTCTGGTGGGCTGCTGTCTATGGGGTTGCACAGAGTCGGACACGACTGAAGTGAGTTAGCAGTGACACTGATTTATGTAAGAAATAAAACTTTACATTTAAGGACTTAGCATAGCTTTTTTTGCTTTGTTTTGTTTTTGTTTTTGCTCATTTACTAATCCATCGCAGGTTTGCTTGTCACCAAACAGATTTCTCCCAGTGATGACTAAAGGAAACAGGTTCTTTCTTTCTCATAACTCCTCTGTTTCCTAGGGCCCCCCTAAAGCCCTTTGCATAGTATATATAAAATAGATTGCCCCAAGGGCCTACTTTATAGCTCAGGGAACTATATTCAATATTTTGTAATAACCTACAATATAAAACAATCTGGAAAAGAACAGATACACGTACGACTGAATCACTTTGCTGTATACCTGAAACTAACACAGCACTGTAAATCAACTCTACTTCAGTAATAAAATAAAATTTAAAACAGAGAGCAAGACTGGACAGGGAATGCCCACTTTTAAAAGCATTTTAATATTTATTATCATTTATTTTATTAATATATATTGTTTTTCAGATTCTTTTCTATTTTACATTATTCCAAGATATTGACATACACATTCTTGTCTATTAATTCCAATTTATCTATCTTCTCTTTTCCTGTTTCTAATGATTGCCTTCCTCGATATCATGGTTCATGTTTTCCTGCTTTATGTGCTTGGTAATTTTCCATTGTATGGCAGACATCATTAACTTTACAGTGTTGGCAGTAACTTTTTACATATTTCTTTAAGTAGTGTTGAACTTGGCTCTGACATGTAGTAGTTAAATTACTTGGGATAATCTGGATTTTTTTGAGGTTTTCTTTTAGGCTTGATTGGGACAAATCCAGAGACATTTTTAGCTTAGGAATAATTTATTCTTGCTAATGATGCAATGACATTTTCAGAACTCTAAGCTCTGTATATTACAGGGTCTTTCCAATTTAACTAGATTGAAAACTATTCCTAAGCCTGTGTGACCTCTAGAAATTGTGCTGTTGACTGTTTTCTAGTGGTTCTTTCCTTCTCATGCAGTTTTCTCTTAATAACCCACAGATTGCTATTCAGTCAAAGACTCAAGGGAATAACTCTGCTGCTCACCCAATCTTTCTTTCTTTTTAGCTCCTGCCTCTCCAGGATTTTTCACTGCAGTCTAATCAACCTGGCTTACCTGACTCTTATTTCTGTATTCTTAAATCAACAAGACTTCTATATTCTTTTGTGTTTCTCCAATTACACTGTGGCCTGACAGCTTTTTCCAGGAATTAAGCTGGGGCAATCACAGAGGTCATTTTTTTTGTTTGTTTGTTTGTTTCCCTTCTCCCAGGAAACATAATCTTGCATAGTTTGTTTTCCAGATTTTAAAAGTTTTTTTTTTCTTTTCCATATAATTTTTTCTACTCTTTTAGTTGATTTAGGTAGGAGATTAAATGATACCTGTTACTCCATTACAGAAGCGATTGGAAGGTTTTGTGTATATCTTCAGTTTATCCTTGTTATCTTTCATATTATTATAATCTGTTCTATTGTATAGTTACACAACACTTTATTTGTCCAAGATTTGTTTGCTTTTGGATTTGGAATATTATTATGAATAGAGCTGTCAGGGACATACTTGTGTTTGTGTTTTTGTGAACATATAAACATTTAGCAAATATCAATGAGTAGAATTGCTGAGTCATAGGTTAGAATACTTAGCAGATATGACCAGTTTTTCAAAATAGTCAAAAAAATTTACATGCAATAATAGTGTATCAAAGTTCCAATTGGTCTACATTTCAACAACATTTAGCAATGCCTGTATTTTTAAACATTTTTATTGCAGTATAGTTGATTTACAATGTGTTATTTTCAGGTATATTCAAGTATTTTCAAGTGAATCAGTTATACATATATATTACATATATACATAGGACTTCCCCAATGGCTCAGATGCTAAAGTGTCTGCCTACAATGCAGGAGACCTGGGTTCAATCCCTGGGTCAGGAAGATCTCCTGGAGAAGGAAATGGCAACCCACTCCAGTATTCTTGCCTGGAAAATCCCATGGATGGAGGAACCTAGTAGGCTACAGTCCATGGAGTCGCAAAGAGTTGGTTGGACATGACTGAGCTACTTCAGTTTCACTTTCATATAATGTATATACACTCTTTTTTAGATTTTTTTTTTACCATGTAGGCCATTACAGAGTAATGAGTAGAATTCCCTGTGTTACACAGTAGGTCATTATTAGTAATCTGTTTTATACATATTTATGTTAGTCACTCAGCTATGTCTGACTCTTTGCCACCCTTTGAACTATCGCCCACCAGGCTCCTCAGTCCATGGAATTCTCCAGCCAAGAATACTGAAGTGGGTACCCTCCGGGATTTTATGTGCTTATATATGTCAATATATGTCAGTTCAAATCTCCCAATTTATCCCTCCCCCTTTTCCCATCTAGTAACCGTAAATTTGTTTTGTACATCTATGATTCTATTTCTGTTTTATAAATAAGTTCATTTGCACCACTTTCTTAGATTCCATGTATAAATGATATTTGTCTTTGTCTGACTTACTTCACTCAGTAAGACAATCTCTAAGTCCATCCATGCTGCTGAAAATGGCATTAACGGTATTTTTAATTTTAGCTACAGTAATGCGGGTGCCTCATTGTGGACTTAATTTCCATCTGCCTGATTACTAATAAGTTCGGTTACTTTATACTGTTTTATTGTCCTTCAATTTAGTTCAGTTGCTCAGTCGTGTCTGACTCTTCACGACCCCATGAACCACAGCACGCCAGGCCTCCCTGTCCATCACCAACTCCCAGAGTTTACTCAAACTAATGTTCATTAAGTTGGTAATGCTATCCAACCATCTCATCCTTTGTTGTCCCCTTCTCCTCCTGCCTTCAATCTTTCCCAACATCAGGGTCTTTTCAAATGAGTCAGCTCTTCACATCAGGTGGCCAAAATATTGTAGTCAGTTTCTACATCGGTCCTTCCAATGAACACCCAGGCCTGATCTCCTTTAGGATCTCCTTGCAGTCCAAGGGACTCTCAAGAGTCTTCTCCAACACCACAGTTCAAAAGCATCAATTCTTTGGAACTGAGCTTTCTTTATAGTTCAACTCTCACATCCATACATGACTACTGGAAAAACCATAGTCTTGACTAGACAGACCTTTGTTGACAAAGTAATGTCTCTGCTTTTGAATATGCTATCTAGGTTGGTCATAACTTTCCTTCCAAGGAGTAAGTGTCTTTTAATTTTATGGCTGCAAAAGTGAATGTGAAGTCGTTCAGTCATGTCTGACTCTTTGCGACTGTGTGGAATGTAGCCTACCAGACTCCTCTGTCCATGGGATTCTCCAGGCAAGAATACTGGAGTGGGTTGCCATTCCCTTCTCCTGGGGATCTTCCTGACCCAGAGACCAAACCCATGTCTCCCACATTGCAGGTAGATGATTTACCCTCTGAGCCACCAGGGAAGCCCCGGTATTGTCCTTGATGAGATATATTTTCAAGTTTTATCCCCACTTTTCTTATTTTTATTTCCTTATCAATTTGTGGAATTTTTAAAAGTTTTCTGGATATGAATGATTTATGTATTACAAATATTCTCCTAATCTGAGGCTTGCCCTTTCACTCTTTTGGTGAGTTGGGTTTTTTTTTTCTTTTTTTGATAAACAGAAGTTCTTACTTTTTATGGAATATAGTTTATTAACATTCTATTTAATGTATAGTGCCCTTTATGTCCTGTTTAAGAAATGTTTGCATACACTATGTTTATAAGGTATTCATTTTGGTGTTCTTCTAGAAGCTCGCTTTTTTAGCTTTACATCTAAGTTTAATTTTTGTGTATGGTTTAAGGTAAGAAAATAAAAGAAATAGAAATATTCTGTTGCCCCATATAGATATACATTTGAACGAGCATCATCAAAAACCACCTTTTACCACTCATTACAGTGTCAATTTCTTGTAAATCACCCACCTTCCTAGCTGTGGATAATTATCTGGTCTCTACCATATTGATTTGTGCAGTTTGTCTATCCTTGTGCCAATATCAAAATTCCATTACCATAATTTTATGGTTATTATTGATGTCCAGTGGATTAAATCCTCTAAACATAGTCTTATCCTCATAATATACTTTGGCTATCCTTACCCCAGTCTTTTTCCAACCAGTTTAACAATTTTCAATAAAATAAAGCACCATAATTTTAGCTGAAATTAGATTGCAGTTATAGATTAATATCAGGAGAACTAACATATTTAAAGTGTTAAAACTTCCAGTTTATGAAATTTGCACTTATTCATTTTATTTGGACCCACTTTTGTGGTATTCTAAAATCTAGCATGATTTTGATGCTTTGTGTGTGTGTGTGTTTTCTTTTGTTGGAATATAAAAGTGATTGTTTATATTAATCTGTACAATAATCTTTCTAGATTTAATTCTTAATTTTGCTTACTCTCTGGTGGGTCAGCAGTAAGGCATTTGCCTGCAATGCAGGAGACATAGGTTCGATCCCTGGGTCAGGAAGATCCCCTGGAGAAGAAAATAGAAATCCACTCCAGTATTCTTGCATGGGAAATATCGTGGACAGAGGAACCTAGTGGATTACAGTCCATGGGATTGCAAAAATACTCAGACATGACTTGACTAACAGCAACAAAGACTGTTTTGAACTTCCATATACATATTAATGAGATCTGAAGTCCTATCAGCTATATTTCTTAAATCATTGTTAATTTTACTTTTGTTTCCTTATCCTACCAGCTAGGATATTGAGTTCAATGCTGAATACAAGTGATGAAAATAGAATTTCTTGCATTATTCTCAAACTCTGAAATTTTCCCCATATTTCAACAGTACATGTGTTGCCTCAAAATTTTTTACATGTTCTTCATCAAATTTTGTAAAGTTCCCTTTTATTCCTAGTTTCATAAGAGTTGTTATTGTTTTATTATACATAAGCATTTAGTCATCAAATATATCCTCTGTATCTGCTAAGATAATTCTTGATATACTTTTTCTACTTATTTTAACTTGTGTCTGCATATACACAGCCCCTTGGCAAGGGCTGGGAGTAGGGAGGAGGGGGACTTCTTGTGTTTATCAGCTCACACTGCAAAATTTCTTTGCCTCTAAAATTTAGTTTATCATTTTCCTATTGCATTCCTAGTTTATTCATACTTCAAATATATTATTCTTTAAAAATTGAAGTCTCTTTTTTATAGTGACAGCAGTGACCAGACATAACCTACTCCCCATTACTCTAAATGCATGTTTGTCTTTTAATTGCTATTTCAGATCAATTCATTAACCTCACTGTTTTTAATGTTTGTTTACTGCCTCATGAATTTAGGTTTTGTCTTTATTATCGGCTAATATGCTTTTTCTATGCCTGTATTCTTTAATTTTAATTTTAAACAATTTTATCAAGTTTATGTAAATCACTCTTCTGATTTTGCCCTGTATGTAATATATATGTATCCTGTATATAAAGGTTTCAGCATCATTAGTATTTTAAAAATTCTACATATTGTTTCAATTTACACTTTTACCATAAGATAGGTGATATTTTTAACATACCTAGACAATGGAATGGTTTCATTATTTTATTAATTGATTTTTTCTTCTGTTGCTTTGAGAACAGAAATGTTGGTTATATTCATTCCACTTTATGGAATTTACTGATGCTTTCTTAGTGGCATAGTATAAGTTTTTTTTTTATTCTCCATGATTCTCAATTTTTATTCTCCATGATTGGTATATTATTAGCACCATATTCCAAAAATATATAAGAACATACTATATTGATTACAATTTCAGGTTGTACTTATTTGTTTGTTCATTGTTCAACAAAGTTGACTTAGGTTGGAAATACATGTTAAAATCTCCCTTTCTTTATTATCTTTGTCACTTTTCACAATCATCATTTCCACTATGTGTTATTTGGTGTTGACTTACTCCTAATAGTAATATTACAAGTATGGGCTTTTAGCATCACAGGGTGTTCCCTTTGGTCTAATTTAGTACTTTCAGCCTGATTCTCTTTTCTATTTTTGCCTTTGCTCATCCCTTTATTGTTAGCACTTCAAAATCACATTATTTTATGTATCTTTTATTCTGCTTAGCATTGGGATATTTACATGACTTAATTTGGAGTTTTCTTGTAGGAGAGAAGTAAAGCATGTTTACATTTATTGATGCATCTGATGTCTTTAGTCTCAATTATATAGTTTCCTTCAATGTTATTTGCCTGTGTTCATTATATTTACTGGGATTCTCTGGAGGGTCTCTTTGTCTCTGCTTCTGT
This sequence comes from Budorcas taxicolor, assembly GCF_023091745.1. NCBI lineage: Eukaryota > Metazoa > Chordata > Mammalia > Artiodactyla > Bovidae > Budorcas > Budorcas taxicolor. The sequence goes on from NC_068920.1 coordinate 136,333,849, forward strand.
CTCTCTTGCTCTCTTTGTCTTGCTCTCAGTTTCACTCATTCTCACTCTTGCATGCTTTTTGTCTTGCTTTCTCATTCTGTCTTCAAAAAATTATTTTTCACATTTAGGACATTTTCTGTGTATGTATCTTATGTGTATATGTACGCTGTGCTGTGCTTAGTCTCAGTTATGTCCGAGTCTTTGCAGCCCCATGTACTGTAGCATGCCAGGCTCCCATGTCCATGCAACTTTCCAGGCAAGAATCCTGGAGAGGGTTGCCAGTTCATACTCCAGAGCATCTTCCTGACCCAGAAATCGAACCTGTGTCTCTTTGCATTTCTTGTGTTGGCAGTCAGATTTTTTACCACTGCATCACCTGGGAAGATGCTTTAAATAGTCTGACTCTCCCTCTTTCCTTGCTTATGCTTTTCCTATTTGATGTGTCAGCTTTAATATTTATCATTGATTTCATTCTCTTACCTATACAGTAATCAATGAGCTTATTCTATTTTCTCCTTTCTTGCTCAGTTCTCCTCCCATTAAAAAAAATTGATCTTTTTTTTTTACTTGCAAGAACTAATAACTTTATTTTTCTTCTACTCTTGTTTCCATTCTTACTTTAATCTTCTATCTGCAATCATGTCTATTTCTTTGCTTACTGTCAGTTCTTTAGCCAATGGCTCAAAGTCTTCTCTTAATTGAGTGAAGTTCATCCTCTAGTGGTTTCCTGGAAAAAGCTTGCGAGTTCAGTGATCTCTGAATTCTTGCATTTCTATTACTTAATATTTGTTGACAGCTTGTCTAGTTTGAAAAGCCTAGGTTAACACTCTTTGTTCTGGAAGTTTTGTTTGTTTTAATTTTACTTTATTCTCTCATTTTATATGCTGTTCTCTAGAAATTTGATGTCAATATGATTTTTTTCCTTTATAAGTCACTTGATCTTTATCTTGGGAGCTCAAATAACTATCTTTCTCCTATCTTTAGAGTCCATAAAATTTTACTAGGATATATTTTGGGGTTGAATGTACTGTATCTTTTTTTTTTTTCGATAATGGGCTCTTTTATTGTATAGATTCAACTTCCTTTTCTCAGAGTTTTCTTGGATTACTATTTTAATAGTTTCATTGTTTTGCTTTTCTTCCACAAGAAATCCAGTTACATTTATACACTTATCATATTTATCTGACATTCTTTACCTGTTTAATGATTTTATTTTCATTTTCATGGCTCATTTTCATGCTACTGTCCAATGTCCCTCAGTATATTTACCATTAAATCAATATTCCCTTAGTCACCATTTAATTTATGCTTTATTACAGAGTTGATTTTTTTTTACCCCTTTTCTTCTGAATGGGAAAATTCTTTTTTTCCCAAAATTTTCACTTCACATCTGTCTGGTTTTTATTTTTTTTTTTCCATTTCTCTTCATGTTAATTAATCATTTCGAAACATCTGCTTCAGAGTACTCATTCAGTTCTATGGATGATTGTTTTAAGTTGCTTAATTTTTCTTGTGCAAGGCTACAAGGTTTTGTTCTTGTATTTTGTTTTATTCTCTTTGTTGTCACTTGGGAAGATATTTTCTTAAGCTGAAATATTTCAATTCTCATTTTCTGTTTTCTTATAATAACTTTGTAAGGGATGTTACTACTGTCCATTTTTGTTCATTTTGAAACGCCTCGTATTTCTAAAACTATCGATGTAGAGTGCCTCTATGGTCACTGGGTCGGGAAGATCCCCTGGAGAAGGAAATGGCAACCCACTCCAGTATTCTTGCCTGGAGAATCCCATAGACAGAGGAGCCTGGCAGGCTACAGTCCATGGGGTCGCCAGAGTCGGACACAACTTAGTGCACAGTCTCATGGTAACTAGGGTGAGGGACTTTGTTATGTTACCATGTCTCTTACACTGAAAGTGTCTGTCCTTGTCTGCTAGTGAAGTGGACTAGGCTTCATTCACTGGATTGTACCTTTTACTGGGGTGGGAGGTGTCGATGTGCCTTCTGATTTTTACTTTCTTTCCTTAATTGCCACCACTTTCTTCCGTGCTTTTTCCTTCAAGCCCTGACTCTAACTGGTGTCTTCTCTTTCCAGGTCACCTCACTCTTTTCAGGGAGCAAGGCTTTTCCAAGACTGCCTACTTTTGACCATCAGTAGCAACAACATTTTGGTCAATGGACTAGTAAACATCAGTATTATAGCTCTTAACCAGTTTCTAAAGTTATATTCTTTATGTATTTAAGCCCATACACTACACATGCTAAAAATAATGTGCTTTTTGTTACACTAGTCGGATTTCAAGAGATTATTTACTCAAGTAATAGGCTATGCCAATCTACCAGCCCTAATAAGAGATCATAAATAAAATAAGTAAAATAAGTCCCAAGACTTATATTCTAAGAACTTCAAAAAAGTAACCCAATGATTGTAGTGTCATAGTATTTGTTTTACAGGTTTAGTTACTTATATAGTTACTTAGTTCACACAACAACTCTGGAGAAACCAAGATACATATTTTGCTCCTAAGCTAGAAGGTCAGAGCTAGAATGTCTCAGCCAAGAAAAAGCAATTGGTTCTTGCTTCAACATAATTCAAAATGAACATTAGTTTGCTATGTTATTTTTGTTAGATTCTATAATTATACTGCAATTGAATTTTTTGAAGAATACATTATCTTTCCCTAATTTGTATCACAAAAGAAAGGACCATTTTCAAAAGGATCTAGAATAATAGTTTGAAAAAATTTTTCTCCATAAAATCCAATTGATAAATCAATAATTCTATTTTAATGTTTATACTTCTAACATTCTTACCTTTCATTAGTCAATTTTCTGATTTTGATCTTTTATTTCAGTGCCCTATAGATAGAAGCATGCTAGGTATATTTAACTTCTTTTCTATTTTGTAAGAAATGCTTTATACATTGAACACCACTAGTTCTTGGGCATAAGAGATTTTCTTTACTGCCATCATTGCCTATATATTTTGGAATTTTTGCCTAACTTATAGACTTGTTATGAAATATATTTCTTTAATATATTTAATATATTTATAATATTATAAATTTATTATTAATATATTTAATATATTTCTTTCTCTCTGATTATTTTTACAGTAGCATCCATTCATATGTGTTGTATACATACTTTATTAATTACCTCTTTAATATTTTGCCCATTAATTTGTAGGAATTTATTCCTTAAAAAGTTATTCAAGAAACACATTGAGTGCCTTCTCGGTATAAGGCATCTAAGTTATAAGGTTACAGCAGCAAATACAATGAAGTTCCTATCCTCACAAAGCTCACATTTTAGTGGAAAAGCAGAAAATAATAGGATGTTGAGGTGAAAATTGAATTACAGGTACAGGGCATGTGAATTTCTTGGGAATCAACATTTCAGAAAGAGCAAACATTAAGTCTAAGAATTTGAAATGGGGATGTGCTTAGCCTTTCCCAAGAAAAGCAAGGGCTTAGATGGCTGAAGGGCAATGAAAATGCAGTCATTGAAGATGACTTTGGAAAGACAACTGGGAATTGGAGTTGGATAGTGTGAGTCCAGGTTGGACACACAATGATAATGCCATTGAATTTTATTTTAAGTGTGTTGAGTGTACTATTTTAAGTGTATTTTATTTTAATTGGTGAGTTGAGAAGGAATGTTTGTTCTGTTTGCATTTTAAGAGACTACCTAGATCCGTGGTTTTCAACAGACAGCGATTTTGCCCTCCGGGAGATACTTGGCAATGTCTGGACACATTTTTAAATTGTTTACAACTAGATGAATGCTAGTGTTATCTCATTAGTGGAGGTGAGGGGTGCTGAGGAGTTAAATTTCTTTTCTCCAAGAAATTTAATTACTGACATAGAAAAGTAACTTTTAAAACCAACCCAAAATAAATTATAAGAAGATAGCAATGGAAAGTAGTAACAAGATTAAAACCTTTGAGAATCTTCTACGTTGCCACAGAGGATAACTTAGTTCAGAGACTAGGATGCATTCACTGCCATAGGAGCTTATGGAGACAGAAAAGTACCACATACTGCTCAGTGGTGCAGATTTATTCATAAAAGTCACACCAAACTTTTCTTTCACTGAACTCTGAATATTCCTTTTTCTCCTTAAAAAAGAGATGAGAGACCTTTTAAACAGGGAGGTAAATATATTTTGACCACAGATATAGATATCACTGTTGCTCAGTCTGGGTCATGTCCAAGTCTGTGACCCCATAGACTGCAGCACACCAGGCTTTCCTGTCCTTCACTATCTCCCGGAGTTTGCTAAAACTCATGTCCTTTGAGTTGATGACACCATCCAACCATCTCATCTTCTGTCGCCACCTTCTCCTCCTGTCCTCAATCTTTCACAACATCTGAGTCTTTTCAAATGAGTCAGCTCTTGGCATCAAGGGACCAAACTATTGGAGCTTCGGCTTCAGCATCAGTCCTTCCAATGAATATTCAGGGTTGATATAGATGTATATCACAAAATAGTGGAATAGAGACTATAACCTCCATAAATATTCTCATTAGAAAGGGGAATGGAATTCCCTGGTTGTCGAGTGGCTAGGACTCCATGTGCTCTGTGATGAGGGCCCGGGTTCAATCCCTGGTCGGGGAAATAAGATCCCACCAGCTGCTCAGCATGCCCCCACCCCCCAAAAAAGAATGTACTAGATATTTTTCCAATATAAAATGAAAAGTTTGGACAAAATAAGAGCTAATGATGGGAGGCTTCTAGCTATCACCAATCCACAGAAATTCTGAAAATCTCATTGGGCAAACGTGCCAGATAGGATTATATTGAATGTAGGAAAGCTTTTTTATTTGTTTATTTCTGTTTCTTGCTTAGACTCCAATTCTGCTTATTGAGAGGTTTTCTCCAGTTTATTTCTTTTTTATACCTCTTGACTCTGATGCTCTGGAGTTTTCTTACTTTGCTTTCACCCTACTGGAGAGTTCATAGAGAATATTCCCTTATTAATGGTTGAGCAGATACCATAGCCTGCTTCCTGCCTGTTGAAAACTGAAGGATCAGAGATACTTTCATGAGTTTAGTTGTCTAGGGTTCTTTAGATCAAGTTGGTAACTGCATTTGTGAATACGGCTTTTTCAAAAAGTTTGTACGTTTTCTAACAATGTACTAAAGCTGTACCTAGAGTTCTTTCTGAGATATGCTTCTTTTTTATATTTAATTACAGCTTATTTGAGTTTATTTAATGGACTACCTACACTAAATTGTTGTCTTGGGAATCACAGAGGCTGAAGAAAACAGACACTTTTCTGCAAGACCATTTCAAGCCTCAGTTTACATTATGTCAATTAGCATCATATTTGCCACATCTAATTACATATCTATGCACAATATCACAGGGCCATAGAAATATATTCATTCTTCCCAAATAGGTCAAAGAGAGATAGAGAATACTTGCTGTAAAGTAATTTAATATACCACAGGTAACATAAGATTGATAAACAGGATATCTTCAGGGTTCCAGAGCTGAAAGGAAGAGCAGACATCTAGTCACTTGAGAGACTCATTGAATTGAAAGGTGAGCAAGTCCCACATTCAGTGATGTCACAGTTAGTGACAGAGATTAATCACTCTATAAAATTTAGGAATTAGTCATTCCTATTGGCAGTGCAGTAGGTATAATGGAATGAATGGAGTAATACCAAATTTGGATCAAATAGGCTATGTCACCTTATGAACCAGTCATGAACTAATTTCTACTTAGTGTCTGCCAGTTAAAAGAAATAATTATTGTCTAGTTTATATATTATATACACAATCTATCTCTATGAATAGAGCACTACATATTTAATCATTATTTAAGTTTTATATCCCTCTGATTCCTATTTTCAGCACAGACCACACCTGCATTTGCTTTCTCTTCCTTTTAGCTGACAAAGAGAACTAGATTTCAAAGCAATTTTGTTAACCCCAGTACATCTAATGAAGGGTACAGTGATAAAGGAAAGGAAATAATGTTATAAATTAAAGTCTCACACAATTAGAAATAATTATTTAATGTGATGGTAGATAAAATTGAGTACATTCTGGGCTGTGATTGGGAAATACCTCAAGCACCACTGTGCATGTTCAATCTACATCTACACTGAATATTTATACCAACTTTAATTATCACACTGGAAATTTACAAAGCAGGTTTCAGATTATATTCTTTCTCTAAGGGGAAAAAAAAGATAAATTTGTTAAACTCTGTGATGAAGACAAAACTATAGACCAATTTTCATGCAGAAAGCATAAAATCCTAGTAGAACAACCTGCATAATGCATTTCAAAAATAATCCACTAAGTTTCTGAGTGAAAAAGGGCAGCTTGGGCATAGGTCTAAATCTCCACTTCTTGTTTTGAACACATGGTTAATGCTATACAAAATTTATAAGCACACATAGCACATTAAAAATGTACATTTGCATTTAATAAAAGAAAGAGAAAAGTAGAAAGGAAGCAGTTATGAATGAGTGGGGTCTGAGGAGGCTGCCTTGCCCTAAGGGTTGGAGATTAAATGCCAAAGGAATATCCACATCAGATCCATGGACAGTATGAAAGTTGAACTCTGGATCCATGTTTATTTCTTATAGTGAAGCAAGAAGTGAACCTCAGAGCCCCAAACCACTAGGAATATCAGTTACATTCAGGAAAATATTCCTTGGTACTGGAGTTATGAATAATTTTCCTAAGACACTGCAGAATCCCTAGTAACTAAAGACTTTTTATAATCTGTTTCAGTGTAAGCATTCCTCATAACTTTAAAAGCAGCAACCAAAAAACTACTCCTAGCATGGTCTTTTATAAGTAAGATTTATTTGCAAGAGGTTCCAATGGATTAATATTGTCCAGAACGTATCTGTGACCAGAATGAGAAAAAAAAAAGGCAATATCAGCAATAAAATGAAAGCAAAATAAACATGTGTAAATACAGCAAAGCAGGATTCCACATAGTCCATGGAGTTAAAGACCAAAGTAAAAACTGTTAGATGTTTGTACTGTGTTTTTTTTTTAATGTTTAACTTATTCAGATTCAGTAAAGTGGAAATTAGAAGGAAACTTATAGCCATAAATGAATCTTAGTATTATATGAATATTTGAAAATGAATTATCTAATCATTATACTTAAAACTAGAAGAATTCAACAGAGTAAATTTTAAGAAAGTAAAATAAAAGAAAATTAAATAAGTTTAAAAAATACTGAAATAAATAGGAATAGATATATAGATAAATAAAAAAGATTTGAAGGGTCCCAAAATAAATCCATACACATGTTACCAAAAATTGATATTTTAACAAGTATATCATGATAATTAAATGGGGGAAGGAACATTCTCTTCAGCATATAGTGCTGAGAACTGGATACTCACATATGAGACTAGGTTTGAATTGCTAACCTACACCATATGTAAAGATTAGCTTAAAAAGAATCAAGGACATAAATGTAAATAGAGGCAAAGCAGACTTCACACGTTCTAGGATCTTGTCCTTGTCCTTTAGAATCGTGTGAGTGGTTGAATGATTCATGTTGTCAGAACGAGTGATGTCTACTATCTTTTCGCCTCATTCCACTCTCTCAATTATCTTCACTTTTGTTTCCATCGCTATCACTTGGCACATCTTAGCAGTAACAGCTACATCACTGCTGCTTTTATGCTTGCTTCTGGACATACTGGACTTGAAATAAAAAGACTGTACTATGTTACTCTTTACAGTCCAGCACAGTAATGTACACAAAAGCACAGCCACTTGTAGAGGGTGTACACACATGACAATGTATGCCAGACACGTGAATTAATTTACATGACTGAATATGTGAATGCAGGTTTTCATCTTTGAAAGTTCACAACTTGAAGGTTCATACGTAGAGGACTTAATGTATTTAAAATTATGAGAGTGTTTCAAAAAAGATGTATGGATAGTTTCGATTAGGTTCCAGCTAAATAGCTTTCTTATTTTGTATGGATGTCACTGCAGCTGCAATTAATCACACTAACAGAGTACCATCTCCCTTTGATTACTAAATCCACTCAAATAGGGAGAGTTCTAACTATTTTAAGTCTTCTCTATGTCTCAACATGAAACTTTTACTTTAGAAATATTATAGGAGAACAGCTCCTCTTCTGTTTGACAAAAAACCTGCAAACTTAATAGATAGAGAAATATTTGCAAATGGAAATACTGGATAAAATGTACTGCAGAATTATTTTTAGAAGTCCCAGAAAATTCTTCAGCATATGATCAAATTATAGCTGATCCTGAAGTCAGTAGACTTATACTATGTATAATTCAAGAAATAACCAAAGAATTAGCTATGGTCCCAGAATCCCTACAAGCAAAAAACTCCAAGGCTTAGGCAGAATATTTGGAGCAGAGCCCAAAAGAGTCCAATTTAATACATGTAAATCGTTACCTAAACTTTCCCAATATTTTAAAACTAAAGCCGAGAAAAGTGTCAACAGTAACCAGAAAAAAATTTGAGAAAGATACTAGAAAAAATATCACTATACCTTTGTACCAATACTTGTAATATGCTAAGCTAATAAAAAATTATCTAATTTTCAAGGCAATAGATTTGTCATAGATATGCAAAGCAATTAACAAATACCTTGCGTTTTTGCCTAACCTTAACAATACACTTTGGATCAATCTGTAGCCAAATTCTTTACTACAGTAGATTTATATTTGACTTTCTTTAAGACCTCTATAAATAAGCATATCTAAACAACTTCCCTGTTTTCACTTGGGAAAAAGTCAAGAGTTTACCTAGAAAGTAATGCTTTAAGTTTACAATTTAAGAAATTCTATCCTTTTTCTCCAGAATCTTATACCAAACTCATAGATGTTCTCCAAAATACAGATGACCACTTATGTTCCATTGGTCCGGACAATTTAGCACTAACTCTATCCACCTACTCACTGATACTGACCATTGAATTTCTCAAAAAATTTTAAAAAAGAAAAGCTCTGATATTTTCAAACAACATTTATTATCTCAGTCTTCATCTATCATTAAAGGGAGGACATTATCTAAAGATATATCCCATATTATTCAAAATTATTCAAGATGAGCAAACTATATATTGTAAAAGTTGGTACCAAACATGTCTGAACCAGCAAGGCTTTTTTTTTTTTTTTTTTAACAAAGTAAATATCTGAGAACTAACCCAATGGAGCCCAGAAGTTAAAATACTACCACTAACCTCAGAATAACTCTTCACATGCACCTAAACTGGCTCCCTGATTATAGACCTTATTTTTTGTAAGTAAATGAAAAGTTAGGTGTTACTTTGGGCATATTTACTTAACAACATGGCACAAACTAAAGACCCATTGTCCATTAGTGGCCTATCCCTAGTTCTAATAGCTAAGGTTCATCCTTCTTTAAGTTTATTGAAAATGCTGTTCTTTTTGCTATGCTATTATATCCTTATAAAATCATTAACCTTCAATGATAAAGAAAAGATCTTCAGTGCCTTAAACCAAAAAAATCAGATGCTGTCCTAATTGCAAATGTTGAACCAGTCCTGAATATCCAGAATAAATTCTACAGGGTCATAGTGTATAATTATCTATGAATTTTTGGATATGACTTGCAGATATTTTGTTGAGAGTATTTGCATGCATGTTCATGAGAGATATTGGCCTACAGTTTTTCTTTCCTGTAACATCTTTATTTATGTTTAGTTTTACAGTGATGCTGCCCTCATAGAATGTATATTAATGTTCTCTCTGTTACTGTATTCTTGAAAAGATTGTGGAGAACTGAAATCATTTATGCTTAAAGTGCTTGTAGAATTCACCACTGAAACTAACTGGGCCTGGCATTTTAATGAAGAAGGTTATTTATATTTGATCTAATTTATTTAATAGGTATATACCTGTTTAGATTATCCATCTTTGCTTCTGTGAGTTTTGATAGTTTGCATCTTTCAAGGAATTGGTTCATTTTATCTAGGTTATTAAATTTGTAGGCAAAGAGTTGTTCAAAATATTCCATTACTATCATTTTAAAATCCATGGCATGAGTCTTGCTGTCTCTTCTTTCCTTTCTGATATTGGTAATCTGTCTTCTCTCTTTTTTATTTCCTTGCTTAGCTTGGCTAGAGTTTCATCAGTATATTGATTACTTAAAAAAAAAACAACTTCTGATTTTGTTGAAAGTCAATGTAATCTACAACATCAAAAATCTAAGGAAAAAATGTCACATGTTCATATTACCATATGAGGGGTGAAAGGGTGGGAGGGGATGACAAAACCTAATATTCATTTATGATAACACTACTGGCAACTAATAAAAGAGAAGAAAAAGAAATGCTCAGGTATAAATCTAACAAAATATATTCAAGATTATATGCTGCAATGCTCTAAAGAAAGATATTAAATAAGATTTATATAAATGGAGATGCAGTCCATGTTCATGGATTCCAAGACTTAATATTGTTAGAATGTCAATTCTTCCCAGCCCGATCTAAAGATTTAATACAATTACAATAAAAACTCTGGTAAGTATCAATTAACTGAACTTGAAGAATATATGGAAAGGTAAAAGATGCAGAATAGCCAATCCTGTACTGAAAAGGGACAACAATGTTGCAGGACACACTACCAGATTCCAAGAATAGAATCTTTATAATAATAAATGGAATTATCACTTCTTACTACAAAGAAATAATAATCAAAAGAGTGTGGTAGTGGGGAAAGAATAGATACACAGATCAGTGAAACAGTATAGCTAACTTAGAAATATACTGAAACAAATACATAGTGACTGATCTTTAGAATAAGATCAAAAGAAATTCCATGAAGAAAGGACAGTCTTTTCAACAAGTGGTGCTGGAAGGATTAGATGTTCATATGAAAATAACAGTGAAACAAAACAAAAAACCTCCTCTTAGTCATGATGCCTTTTTCAAAAATAACCAAAAATGGATTATAGACCTAATGATGAAGTGCAAAACTATAAAATGTATATAAGAAACGAGAAATGTACATAAATTTGAATTTAACAGTGATTTTCAGGTAAGACATCAAGAGCACAATTTGTTTTTAAAATTGGGGTTTGACTTCATTATAAATTAAAAAAAAAAAAAAGTTTTGTAAAAGACACAGCTGAGAAAATGAAAGACAAGCCATAAACTGGGAGAAAATATTTCCAAAACACATTCTGATAAAGGATTTGTATCTAAAACACACAATGAGCTCATAAAACAACAAGAAAACAATTTAGGTAAACAATGAGTCAAATATCCAGATATTTTACAAAAAAATATACATAAATACTACATAAATATATGAAAAGATACTCAATACGGTTTCTCATTATGGAGTTCAAAATGAAATAACGGTGAGATCCCACTACACATTTATCAAAATGACTAAAACACGCACACAAACCTTCACATAAACAACAAAAAAACCTGACAATAGCAATTATTGGCAAGGGTAGGTGGCTCAGATGGTAAAGAATCTGCCTGCAAAATGGAAGACCTGGGTTTGATCCCCGGGTTGGGAAGATTCCCTGAAGGAGGGCATGGCAACCCACTCCAGTATTCTTGCCTAGAGAATTCCCATGGACAGAGGAGTCTGGCAGGTTACATACAGTCCACGGGGTTGCTAAGAGGTAGACAGGACTGAGGGACTAAGCGCAGCACAGAACAATGGTGCAGCACTCACTGCTTCCTCAGAGAAGGCAATGGCACCCCACTCCAGTACTCTTGCCTGGAAAATCCCATGGATGGGCTGCAGTCCATGGGGTCGCTAAGAGTTGAGCACGACTGAACGACTTCACTTTCACTTTTCACTTTCCTGCTTTGGAGAAGGAAATGGCAACCCACTCCAGTGTTCTTGCCTGGAGAATCCCAGGGATGGGGGAGCCTGGTGGGCTGCCGTCTATGGGGTCGCACAGAGTGGGACACGACTGAAGCGACTTAGCAGCAGCAGCAGAAGCAGCATTGCTTCCTGGTGGGAATGTAAAACAGAATAAGAAAGGCGTCTTTGTAAGACAGTTTGGCAGTTTCTAACAAAGGGAAACGTTTATGTGATCCAATAATACTGATATTTGGCTTTACCCATATGAGTTGAAGGCTTGTGTCCACACAAAAACCTGTGTAAAAATGTTTATTGCAGTTTATTCGTAACCCTCATCCACCACAAACTGGAAGCAATCCAGGTGCCCTGCAATGAGTGAATGGATAAATCAACTGACACATGTCTAGTTAATGAAACATTATTCTGTTTTAAAAAAGAAATGAGCTACTGAGTCATGAAAAACAGGGATGAATCTTAATTCCTAAATTCATGTTGCTAAGTGAAGTAACCAGTTTTTAAAGGCTGCATATGGCATTCTGGAAGTGGGAAGACTATAATGCTGGTAGATGTCAGTTATTTTAGGACTTTAGGGTTCAAGGAGAAGGTTGAATTGCTGAAATGCAGGAGATTATTTTAAGGCAATAGCATTCTGTGTGATACTGTAATGTTAAATATATGTCACTATGTATTTCACAACCTATAGAACTCCACAGTAGAAAGAGTGAAACTTAGTGCATGTAAACTGAAAAGGAAATATATTTCTGTAGTCAGGTGATCCTAAAATGAAATACCAAATGTGACAAAACTCTCTACATTACACATTTATAAAAGAACCTCACTGGAGAGGGTAGAGGGAATAAGCATTGGCCTAAGTAACTTCAGATATAAGTAGAGAAGTCTAAAGCCAAAAGGAACTACAAATAATCACTGCATCCTACTTAAAAGTTGTTTCCCAAGGGGGTACAGGCTAACACTTCCAAAACTGCTACATGTGTATATACTGGATTTGAACAATTAAGTATACAGATGGGGAAGCAGTTCCTAGGCTTCTCACTGTCAGAACTGGAGATTACGAATAAACAAGGGATAGAGGCTAGAATAATCCATGTGGTAATGGGTTAGTGCTGGAAACATCAGTATGAACTTATGTTTAGCAGATGATTACATATTGGAGTATTTATAGATATGTGTGTATACAAACATTAGTATATACACATATGGTTCTCTTCTCTAAGCTAATATACCACAGTAGCCATGAGCACAGGTGCCCAAATTTTGGTCCCTAATAACATCTCCAATACAAGGAACTAGGATTTTTTGGAGAAATGGCTGATTCTAGAACTGAGACTAGATAGGTAAGTAGAGAGTTAGATGATAGACAGACATAGAAATATCAATGTATATGGATATATAGATGGATGATAGATATGCCTATCTGTATCTCTCTGTATATCTATACCTCCATATGTATCTAAAGAGCTCTCAATGGTTAATCCTGGAAAATCTGGGGTATTTAAATAGAATCCTCTTGGTTGATAATCCAAAGTATAAAATAATTATGCTTAAGTTCATTCTGATATCAGTAGGTAATAGAGTAATTGGAAAAAACAGGGACACAGCCAAATCACTTACACCAAACAATTCCACAGTATTCATGTAGATGTTCTGCCCTTAAGGAGGTAGAGTATAACTCTTCACTCTTCAAGAGAGGGCTCAGTACATTGATTTCCTTCCAAAGAGTACAGTATAGAAACAAGCAGCAAAGAATGAAACTTTAGAGCAGGGAAATGTGACAAACACTATCTCAGCTAGGGGCTCCGGTTAGCATCATTTAAGTTTGTTAAGGCATACTGATACTATGCACTCCTGATATAATGTGAAGAGGGTAGCATTTTGTGATCTTTTCCCTGAGATTGTAAATCAAGTCTAATCATAAGTAGAACATTACAAAAATCCCAGCTGTAAGACATTCTACAAAATGCTGACTTGTACTCCTCAAAACCATCAAAGTCATCAAAAGCAAGGAAAATTTGAGAAACAGTCGTAGTCAAGAGGAGCTTGTGTGTACTTAGCCACTCAGTTGTGTCTGTGGGGCTTTGTGGCCCCATGGAGTACAGCCTGCCAGGCTCCTCTGTCCATGGAATTTTCCAGGAAAGAATACTTGAACGGGTAGCCACTTCCTACTCCAGGAGATCTTCCCAAATGGAGGAACTGAACCCATGTCTCTTGCATCTCCTAACTGGAAGGCGGATTCTTTACCACTACACCACCTGGGAAGCCCCAAGAGGAGCTTAAGGAGATGATAATTACAGGTAATATGGCATCTAGATAGGATTTGGGAACACAAAACAGACATTGGGTAAAAGTTAAGGACTAAATTATGGACTTTAGATCATTATAACATGAACATTCATTCATTGTGTAACCAATGTATAATACTAATTTAAGGTATTCCAACAGGAAAAACTGGATGCAGTATATATGGAAACTCTCTGCACTATTTTCACAATTTTATGTTTTTCAAAATGTATTCAAAGTAAGAAGTTTCCATGTAAAAAATTAGCTTTCTGTGTAACTCCTATAATCAATTAGAAGATGAAATGCATTCCTCAAGCATGGACAAAACATTATAACAATTAGAAATAAGCTTTCCTAGAAAGACTTGTGTCCTAAATGAAGAAAACTATGAAAACAAAACAGGAAAGGGGGTGGTGAATAAATAGGCAAATATTACACTTTTTCTGGAACAGTAACAGTGAACATTATAAATGTGTTTTTTCCTGGTTTTGTTGTTGTTGTCAGTTGACAGTTAAATTCTGAAGTTCCTCTGAGAGGATAAGCAGTTGAGGAATTCTGGGTCAATGTGATGTATTTTAAATATATTCAGTGTGTCTGCCATAGGACTAAAGAGAATGAGAGAGAAAGGCACAGCATAGCAAGATGTGAACAAAATTCTGGAGCCATACACAGATTTAATGATGAGAGTAGTGTTGTAGGTACTTCACGAAACTGGTGCTAAGTTTGTCTGAAGAGGGTAAGAAAAAGGAGTAGAAATCATCTCTGGAAACCTCAAGAAAGTATTGACAATGCATTGGTTGGTTTAGGGACAGAACACCTGCATAAGCTTTAGTTAAGAGCATACAGAGATTTTTTTTCTAAATGGCATAAAATCAGTTCCCAGCCTCTCTTCATATGTAAAGGATGTCTTTTTTTTTTTTTTTAATAAGAAATCAGTTTGGATAAGATCCAAACAGGGTTATATAAACAATACAATCAGGTAATTCCAATGAAATTGATTTTTTTTCTCTTAGTATACATCACAGGTACAACAATCCCATCATTCTAAGGCTTGTTTTTCAACAGTTAGACTCTGTTTTTTTAGGTTAAAGTTTCCTCCTTTGATATTGCATAGTCTTATGTTTTAAAAGTTAAAATAGGTTTTTCAACATTGATTGGACGGGAACAAAAAAGTAAAATGTAGCCTGAAACCAAACATTTAGACTTTTAAGGTATTCTTGTTTTCTTGATTTTTCTCTTTAAAGGTGAATGGAATTGTCACTACAGAACTGGTTTTTTTTTTTTTTTCTGTCTCTGGAATGAACCTTAGTAATTCCACAAAGGCTACCGAGAGCTTTTAAAGAACAAGAGAACCATATGCCTCTAGGGACTTGTCAGCACTTAGTATTGCTTGTTTTCTATTCGCTTTGTTTTCAATAAGAAACAAACTTTAGAATTTAAACAAGAAACGCACTCCTCATTAAGTATGAGCCTGTGTGGGAAACAAAAGAAGCTGGAGACTTCCATGTGGATTTTTAACCAGTGGAGAACAACGCTGGTGTGATAAGCCCCAGGACTGAATGATCTGGCTCTTGAGAGGGCTGTATCCATTAGGAGATCTTTATAGGGGTGTTAGAAATGGAGGTAAACCTGGAAAATGGGAGCCCTGCTTAATGTCCTATACCTTGTTCACGGCCCTAAATGACACACATGAAGTTAAATAGAAGACATGGTATTTTAGAGTCTTTGGTCAATTCCCATCAGCAAAGGGTGAATTTGCTTCAGTAAGGCTGCCTGCCCTATATAGTGTGTTTATGATTTACAGCACACCTTCTCATATTTGAGTTTATCTCTTTGTTCTTATTAAAATACCCCTCTTTTTCATTGTGCTATATAAATCTTGAATTTAAACCCTTGTCATTATTTTTTAAGCTCCAGTTTACCCCACTACCTATTCATCAAGTGAAACTGACATAAGAAATGTTAATAAGTCCATTGGCTTCTTTTTCAACTTTCTTACCAGACTCCATTTCCATCTTATTTTCTATTTGAGTCCCATTTTTGCCCCTTGAATTTTACTTCTCATGAGCTCTCATTCTTTCCCCTCTCTTTTCTACTTTCATTTGGCTTCACATATATTAACACTTAGACACCCATGTTCTGAGTCTTCACCATGAAGTCAGAATTCTTCCTGTGCCCTAGAATCTTATTTCAACAACCCATGAACATCTCAGATGTCCTGGAGACCCTTCATACACACTGTGGTCTAAACCAATGTCTTCATCTTTTTCACAAACCTGCTCTTTTGATCTCTAAAGACCTAATCCAATCATTCCACTAGAAATCATAAAGTCATCCTAGTCTCTTCCTTACACTACATTTTTTCTATCTAATCGACCACTGAGTCCTCTTACTTTTATAGTGTATACATCTCTCTAATCAGTTCTCCTTTTTCTCATTCATCCTGACACTGCCTCTGATTTAAATTCTCTTCTTTTAGGGTTTCCTGATCAATCTCCTCACTTCCTCTCAGGTAGTTTTTCTAAAATGAAATATGATTCTGCTTCCTATTTATTTATTTTTTGGCTGCATCTGATCTTAGTTGCAGTATGTGGGATCGTCATCGTATCATGCGGCATTTTTTTTTGTGTGGTGCACAGGCTCTCGAGTTGTGTCACAGGCTCAGGAGTACCCATATGCAGGCTTAATTTCTCCGTTGCATGTGAAATCTTTGTTCCCAACCAGGGATATAACCCATATCTCTTGCATTGCAAGGCAGTTTCTTAAGCCCTGGACCACCAGGGAGGTTCCTGATTCTGATTCTTAATCATATGTATCTCCTACATGATTATAGGACAAAGTACCTTCTCTTCGTCTCATGAATTCATTCCATTTATAACCAGATCCTTGGGCACCTTCAGGATTCAGGCTGATCTCCACTGGTCTCCAAATTTCACCCTCTGAGTGTCCTCATGTGGCCTAATGGTGTTTGAAGCTGCTGAATGGTGCATTTCAGAACATCACTCTCTTAAGCCTGGGAAAATGAATCTTATTTAAAAGGCCAATTTAAAAATCACTCTATCAATGGAGTCTTATACAAATATGCTATTTTCAATACTCCTCTGGGGCTTCCCTCGTAGCTCAGTCAGTAAAGAATCTACCTGCAATGCAAGAGACCCAAGTTCAACTCCTGGGTTGATAGGATTCCCTGGAGAAGGAAATAGCAACCCACTCGAGTATTCCTGCCTGGAGACTCCCATGGACAGAGGAGCCTGGCAAGCTACAGTCCATGAGGTCGGAAGATTTGGAGACAACATAGTGACTAAACCACCACAATACTCCCCCTCCTACAATGAATTTAATCATTCACTTCATGTGCTTTAAAGTAAGCATTTTGTGCAATCCATTTTCACCCAGCAATCTTCTCCCATGGTAGAGACGTTGGAATTATATTTTCACACATCCCAGCTCTGTAACTAGCTCTGTGGCCTTTCACCCGGTAATTGGGGGAAAAAATTGAGGTCAGAGGCATTCACATGTTGTTCATCTTTATATTCCAAGCATCTAGCAGCTTTCTGGTAACTTATAGGCACTCAAATGCATCTGAAAAACAAGCACAAACTTAGAGTCTCCACGTCTACCACCTAGAAGCTAATGATTAAGGATGGATAAAATTCACAAGGAGAAAAGGTGAATCACATCCAGCCTCATCATTAGCTTCTAGGTGGTGAGATTCTAGAAAACATGATTTTCACAAAGGCCCAAAAGGTATGACTCAGGCTCGGTGAAGATCTCCATATCTCATTGCAACTGGACATTTTTTTCCTCAGAGCTTGGAAAATTGGCTTTTCCTATTTTCATCAAAATTAAAAAAAATAAAAAGGATAATCTGTCTCCTTCAGCAATTCAGAATTTGAAATAGAAAATATACCAGTTCAAGGCTATGTTTTACCTGAGTGCAAAGAAAATGACATTAAGAACTAGAACTATAACAATATGTTATATGAAGTACATTGTGTTATGGTTTCAACCTTAGTGCTTTTATTCTTATATTTTCTTTGTCTACCTTTCCCCTTATTACCTAATTACTTTCTTATTAATAAGGAAATAGCCATAGAAAAGACAAGAAAACACGCAAGTCATGTTGCTCAATGTAAAGTGGGGACTAGAATTATTAAGATTGTAACAGCTAAATTATTAAGTGCTTATCCCAAGTCAGACTCTGCTCTAAGAACTTACAAAATATTTTTCCTGTATACAACTGTGTATATATACAGACTTATTTAATATTTGGGCTTCCTTGGTGGGTCAGATAGTAAAGAGTCTACCTACAAAGCAAGAGATGAGGGTTTAATCCCTGGGTCAGGAAGATCCCCTGGAGAAGTGAATGGACTACCCACGTGGCCAGAGGAGCCTGGCAGGCCACAGTCCATGCATTGTAAGTCTAATAGATAAGGAATATTATTATTTCTAAGTTACAAATGAGCAACTGAGTCACAACAAAATTTAACAACAGATCTAAGATCAAAAAACAAAATCTGGAGCTGGGATTCTAACCCAGATCTGTGCCTTTAACCACTATGCTATCCTGCTCCTTTGTTGAAAAAAGGGGACAGAGTGTTAAATTAAAGTTAGAACCACTGGGTATGCACACACAGGTATTTGATCACACAGGACATATCAAAAAGGTAAGGATATAAATAACTTGGAACTATTTAAAGACATTTCCCATTTATACAAATTACTTAGAAGAAACTATAATTATCATAGAAATAACCACTTATTAACAAAGACAACTTAATCATAGTTGTTGACCCATGTGTTGTTTTTGAAAAGGACAGCAGGTTTAATTTATTAAAATTCAGTGTGTAATGACCCAGAACCACATTCTAACAACAGGTGATTTAACCTGTATAAAAATAAACCCATTGGTATTAATGAATCAAGGAATCTCAAAGCTGTGGTGTGAGGTGGAGCTCAGAACAAAGGTTCCTTAACACTAGAGCTTTATGCTCTGTGATTTTTCAACCCAATTTTATCTGATATAAAGGATTTGTAAAAGGGCCAAATTCATCCTTTGGATGTTTCGTGAATCTTATTAATTGTAAGTTACTTTATTTGTTCTGACGGGCACTTTTGGTTTGTTTTGTTTCTCTTATTCACTTCCTTTCCCTGACAAATTCATCCAAATAAGATGCTTCTGTATTTGTACAGTTTAAATACCACACTAAACTTCAGTGTCCTTGATTTTGCTTCTCATACTTTTTCATCCATACCAACTTCAGGCAGATAATTCTCTTTATGGATTAACTGTTGGTCCACAAATATGAGCTCACTTCAGCACATTAAGATCCCTTTTGGCCTTATACCTCTTCTCCATTTTTCTCTGTGGCTTTCTTTTTATCCTGAAATCTCATGTGTACCTGAAATTGCTCTTTCTGCTGTTTCATGGCCTTGGTGACATATAAAGGGAACTTGGTAGTATTCTCCAGGGTCCTGCCCAGAACCCTCTTTCCATTCTGTGATGTGCTGGGTGATTGTATCCAGACCCATGGTCCAGCACACATGAATACAACTGTTGTTTATAATGATAGATGTTTAGATCCACTCTTCCTAGAAAGAATTTTATGACTTCATCTTCAGTTACCCATTGGATACTCCTACCCTGGGAAATCTGACACTTCAATGGGAAAGAAACAAAAAGAAAAAAAAAAAAACAACCTGTAGTTGACAGTAATATGAAAGCACGGAAGAGGGGCATCCAACACTGTCTGGAGGGGTAGGAAGATTCCAGGAGGCTCATATCTTGAGGGAGTCAGCCAAAGAGACAGCAAGATGAATGGTGCAAAATCACTAAAGTTAGCCAAGTGAAACTGCATGATGCTTTGTCTGACAGCAACAGGGTGCATGAGAGGATAATGTGGAGAAATGTAGCTTAAGAGGTAAGCAGGGCCAGATCATCAAAGGCTTACCCTTGGAATACTGTTGGATAACTGCTTTAGAATTATGACTTTCAGTGTGGGAGGGAGATTTTAAAGTAGCAAGATGGGAGTCCAGAAGACCAGCCATAAGTTAATTGTAGTAGTTTTCATAGTAGAGACAGGTTTAATTAGGGCAGTTGTCTATTAGGTTGGAGATAGGTAAATGGATTCAAGAAATTGTTTAAAAATTAAATCTAACATAACTTTGCAGTTGGATGCCAGTTGTATGAAAAAAAAAATCTCAAGAATGACATAGAGGTACATGGCTTAAGTACCAAGATAGATTCACTTATGTGAACATAAGAATTTGGGTTGGAGTTGGAAATTAGTGTTTCATTTCAAATATGCTAAATATGGATTTTCTCTACAACATCTGGGTGGAGATTCCCTAATGATTGAGGGAATCAGAATAAATTTGAGAGCTCAGGATAAATATTTCAGCTCAAGGTGGTTTTGGATTTGGGAAAGGGATGGCACAAAGGACATCTATAAGATCATTGATTGATCCTGAATAGAGATCCTCTGAAACTAGAAGGAGAAAGATATAAATACATTTATTGTTAATGAGTACATAAGAAATGGCTTCTCTGGTGTCTCAGTGGTAAAGAATCTGCCTGCCAATGCAGGAGCTGCAGATTCGATCCCTGGGTCAGGAAGATCCCCTGGAGAAGAAAATGGCAACCCACTCCAGTATTCTTGCCTGTGAAAGACGATGGACAGCGGAGCCTGTGGGCTCCAGCCCATGGGGTTGCAAAAGAGTCAGACACGAGTGAGCAACTAAACAAGGGCAACAACACCTAGGAAATTGGTATACGTAAGATCTGATGCCCTAAGTTTCCTCATGATATAGGAACTAATAATATCTACTGGATGTACAATAGATGGAAAAGGATCAGCTTGAAGAGTTATATTTTAGAATGGTACTGAATGTGATGGAAAACAAAATTGCTTAAAGGGAAGTTAGAGTTGCTAAGTCATACAGAAGGCTATACTGAGTATTGCGAGTAGGGATTCATTGTGGTGCTTTGGGGTGATAGGCAGTGTTGTAGTGTGGTTCGTGCCCATGGACTTGAAACAGAGATGAATTTTGCCAACATAACTATAAACCTAAACCTAAAGAATTGGCTGATTACTTTGCAGTACGTGCTATCATTTAAGTTTCTAATACAATCCCATAAACTAATACTACTATTATTTCCATTTTAGATAGAAAAAATAATGATGTATATAAAGAATAATTTGCATAGGGAAACCCAGATAATCAGGGTGAAACCATATAGTATGTAGACAAATAATCAGTTTCTTAATTTGGTGAGCTTGCTCCCACACAAAGTGGCTTCTAGTCTGTGACCAGCATTGGCCATCCACCTCTAGTCAGGACCAGTATCTGCTCAGAGGTGGTGACACTGGTCTTAAGATTCCAGCAGGGCAGTGTTGGATGTGATGACCTCAGAAATACTCTGTACATTTTAAACTCTCTCATTTCGTTCCTTTTTTTAAATGCCAGTGAGGATTTATTTTTTTAATTTCATTTTGTGATGTAAATTTCCAGAGGTGTCTGAAATTTTAAGTAACTTAATTACCTTCTTCACTTACTGCTAAGATGAAATATGAGTTTGTTTAGTGTGCTTGTGTGTGTGCGTGTGTGCATGCACATGGAGCCAGAGACTTGACTTTTGCTCTTTATTGCGTTTCTTAAACCTATCTACACTCGGCAATTCATTTACATCAATAATTGAAAAGCCATCAGTCTTCTCTTGTCTTCAACTCCTTCCTATGCACACTAATGATATGCATGATTGGCTATCGCCATAAAAATGCACCATAAATTTTTTAAAGATAATTCAGCTACAGAGAATGAATCAATATGAACTACAGGGATAACATATGAGACAGTCTCTCCAATGCCACTTAAAAACAGCGAGCACTCCTCTTGATAAGACACCGTTATTGCCTCCACTTGGAGATTTTAGGTGGTGATTTAGCTCTTTCTTCTTTCAAAACTTGACGAATGTGCTGTGTTCTCAACCACCCAGTTTTGTGGAAGGCATTCACCAGCTAATGCTGCTTCTGTTCCGTGCTTTCTGGTCTCTGCCGTTTTCAGGCAGCCTGCATGTGGAAGGGATTTCTTGTGACTGACGTGTGTTGTAAAACTGGACGTGAAATACTGTGTTCTTTCACTCACTCATTCATTCTTTGGTTCATTCCTCTCTTCTTTCATGCATTGGAAAAACTGCTGCTTGCCCTTAAATGGATAGCAGTCTCAAACGTGAGGTGTCAGCCATTAGAAAGCACAGATCATCGTGGGAATCTGGAAGAAAACCAACCCTGAGACCAGTCAGAGCTGAGACAGAGGTGTGAGGTCTGAACTGCATGACGATATGCTGTGGTCTGGGCATGAGATGAGCTACCAGGGAAGCTTTGGATGGTTTTGCTTATATTGTTGTCGAAAGCTGGGGCAATGCTGTTTGCAGTTGACTCATCAGCATAAGAAGCCAGCAAGGAAAAAGTGTCAGAGCGCAGACAAAATTCCTTCTCCTAGCGTTCTTGACCAGTGAGAACAAGATTGCTGTAGAGGTTGAGCTTTATACTTCAACATTTTAAGTGAGGAAGGAAATTTGACTGGCACTTAACCCCCTTTTCTACATAGGTGTTTCCATAAAGTCATTGGATGCACTTCAACATCCTGTAATCTAAGTCTTTGTGGAGATGCGGGTGCCCTGATGCTAATGATCACTGGGGACTGGATGGACTGCAGTTCCGTTTGGGCAGCAAAGATTTCCAGGTTGCTCTCCATTTCACCTCATAATGGGCCTTTCTTTAGAAATGCACATCTGTAGCATACACATATGAGAATGCATACACTCTCCCTCTCTCACACACACACACATACACATGCACTTTGGAACTCACGGTTTTGAAGCATGTGATTCACTCTCTAGAGCAGTCCTATATGTATCTTTATAGAAATAAATAAAAAATTGTTTGTTGTAGTGAGATCAATAACTTTTATTCAATCTGAAAGTTGTCTCCTTTTTTAATTAAGAAGCTTGCACTTAGTTTATCATATTTTTGTTATCTAGCATTGTTATCATTGATTTAAGAAAGGCTCTGATATTTTACATTTTTCTCCTGTTCCTGATCACTGTTTGTGTTCCTCTTCCTCTTCAATAGATTTCCAGTCAAAGCACTGTTGTTCAGTCACTAAGTTATGCTTGACTCCTTGGACCCTATGGAGTGCTGCATGCCAGGCTTCCCTGTCCTTCTCTATCTCCTGGAGTTTGCTCAAATTCATGTCCATTGAGTCTATGAAGCTATCTAACCATCTCATCCTCTGCCGCCCTCTCTCCTTTTGCCTTCAGTCTTTCCCAGCAGCAGGGTCTTTGCCAATATGTTGACTCTTCAAGTCAAGTGGCCAAAGTACTGGAGCTTCAGCATTAGCATCAGTCCTTCTAATGTGTATTCAGCGTTTATTTCCTTTAGGGTTGACTGGTTTGATCTCTTTTCAGTCCAAGGGACTCTCAAGAGTCTTCTCCAGCACCACAATTCAAAACAATCAGTTCTTCGGTGCTTAATATATATATATGAATATATCTATAAATACGCATACTGGGTAGTGTTATTTACCTTGTATAGCTTTGATTTCCATGCATTTTATTGTACTTTAATCTCTTTTTATTTCTTTACTTTTTAAAGTATATTTAAAATTTATTTATACTGTTTATTATATATGTCCATTGCTTCTGTATTTCATTGGGTCCATAATATTACTAATTTATTATCCTACTGAGTATCCCTCAGCTTTTTCTTACAATAAGACATGCACACACATAGCAATCAACTTCTTTGTATACATTCCCTTACAAACTTCTTTGAACTAGGTGCTCAGAAATGGAAATGGTCAATCATAAGCCATGTGCCTAGTAACTTACATGAAGTACCTTCTGAATAATTCCCAAAATGGCTTGAGGACCCAGAGTTCTTGTCTTGCCACATCTTCACCAATAGCTGGCATCAGGCACCTTTCCAAGTATTGTTCTTATGAGTGTTGCCTGGTAATTTATTATTGTTGAAATTCCATTTTTCTCATTTGAGCTTAGTGTGAATAATTGTTTAAGAAACTTCAGGTATTTTAGCTTACATCCCTGTGGTTTGCTTTTACCATTTTTTCTGTTGGACTTCAAGCCTATTTTTCCAGTGTTAGGAACAAGAAGTTTACAGGAGGCAGAACAGGGCAGTGGTTAAAGGCAGGGACTCTGGAGTCAGACTGAGGTTCAGTTCTTGGATTCACTGTTTAGAAGCTATGATATTACCAGTTGTTCAAGTTTCTACCCCTTTCTGCTGTGTCAAGAGCATGAAGACTTAGTGAGTGTTCAGTATAGTAATCTGTTTGTTATTACCACTGTACGAGCCACAGCAATCATTTGAAATGCTGACTGATACTATTTTTGTTAAAGAAAGTTCTGTATTCTCTACCCTCCCCATTTCTACCTAAGGGGAAAATTTTGCCAGAGGGTCAAGATAAGTGGTGATAGACTACCATCTTATTGTTACAGTGACTTTCTTTTTGTGTTTTGATAAAGTAATATCATATTAAGGCATGATTTATACAGGACTTAAATGTTCCTTTGTATTATTTTTGAGAGTTTTCTACATGGGTGTAACTACCACTCATGACATTTCAAATATTCCCATCAAATCTGATCATTCCTTTGTACTACGATCCAACCAACCCTCTTCATGCCCACACTCCTGAGAAATTTTTTTGATTACTACAGAGTAGTCTTGCCTGTACTTGCCTGTACTTATCCCCAGTTCTTCTCTCCTTTCTGAAGGTTGGAGGAGTAGAACTGAAAGTTCCAGGCTTCAAATCAAGGCTTGATTTCTCTGGTGACCACCCCCATCGGGAAACTAGGGGCTGGCCAAGAGTATCCATATTTTAACAAAAGACGCGTTTATCAGGACTTGCCTGGCAATCCAGTGGTTAACATTTCGCCTTCCGAGGCAGAGGGCGCAGGTTCAATTCCCAGCTGGGGAGTGAAGATCCCACATGACTCCTGGCCAAAAACCAGAACATAAACAACAGATGCAAAGTTGTAACAGATTCAATAAAGACTTTGGAAATGGTCCACACAAAAAAGAAAAATAAGTATTAAAAAAAAAATTTTTTTTAAGACACATCACCCAGGAAATTCCAGCAGAATTAGGAGCTTTCTGTCAGGAACCAGGGACAAAACACAAATGTATTTATATGATCCCACAATCTTTTATTCTTTACTAAGTTTGTTTACTCATTTCCTATTATCTTTTCTGTAGATTTCATGTTTTCTACAGACAAAATGTCATCTTTGAAGAATAATAACTTTCTTTTTTTTATCACATTTGTACATTTCATTTCCTTCTCTTGCTTTAATGCATAGAACTTAAAGTACAAGATTAAACAGAAGTTATGATAATGAATAACTTTCTTCATTCTTCTATCTTAAAGTGTCCAATAATTTGGTATCATCAAATGTGATGTTAAGTCTATGTTTTATACATATACAACATCAGTATTAAGGAAGTTTTCCATTTTTCTCTAGATTCTCATAAATTATAAAGGAATATTTAATTTTGTCAAATGTTTTTTACATCTATTAGAATGAACATATGATTTTTTACCTTTATTCTGTAAATATAATGACTCATATTGCTTAATTTTTTTATGTTAAATTAGCTTTGCTCTCTTGACAAAATCCCCACTTGGCTATAATATATCACTTTCATTAAATACTTGAAGATTTAGTTGGCTAATATTTAGTTAAGGAATATTGTATCTATTATATAAAATATGGGCTAGTAATTATTTTTTAAAATTTATTTCCAGTGTTAGAATTATATTGGCCCATAAGGCTAATTGGAAATTGTTCCTTCTTTATCTGTTTCCTGAAAAATACTTGTGTAGAATTGATGTTATTCTTCTTTAAATGTTAAATAAAATTTAAAGTGAAACCATCCAGGCCTGGAGAAAAGTTTCAATTATGATTTAATTACTTTAATAATATAAGGCTATTCAAGTTTTTGATTTTGTCTTACATTTCTTATTTTGAAGAAATGTTTTACTCTTAAAATTATTGCCATGAAGTCATTCATAATATCTCCTTATTATCATTAGTGTCTATAGGATCTATGTGTATTTCTAATGTTGATAATTTGAATTTTGTCTTATGTTCCTTGATAAGTCATCTTGGGTTTTTATCAGTATTATTAATTTTTTCATAGAAACAACTTCAATTTTGTTTCAGTCAACTTCAATTGCTGACTTCTATATCACTTGTCCATTTTCTACTTAATTCATTTTTTATTTTATTTTTATTTGTTTTTCTTCTTATTTTTGGACATATTTTATTCTTATTTTGTTACCTTCACACACTGGAATATTAACTACTAATTTTGTACTTTTCTATTTTCTAATATATGCATTTAAAGCTAAAAATACATTGGATTTCCCAGGTGGCACTAATCTGCCTGCCAATGCATGAGGCATAAGAGACTCAGATTTGATCCCTGGGTCAGGAAGATCTGCTAGAGAAGGAAAAGGCACCCCACTCCGGTATTCTTGCTGGGAGAATTCCATAGACAGAGGAGCCTGTTGTGCTACAGTCTATGGGGTCTCAAACAGTCAGACACAACTGAACGTCTGAGCGCACAAAGCTATGAAACTCATAATTACTATTTAGCTTTATTTCATACATTTTGATAGTTTATGTTTTCATTATTATTGTGTTTGAAATAATCTCTAATTTCCTTTCTGATGTATGCTTTATTTATAACTTACTTAAGGTTGTATTGTTTCATTTCTCACAATTTAGAGTTTTTTTTTTCTTCATGATCTTATTGTTGATTTTAAATTTAGTACTATTGCAGCCAGAAGATATGTTCTGCTTATTTCAGTGATAAAATATTCATTGAATGTGTTCTATGTCTCAAGTTTATTTTAATCAATGTGACATGTTCCTTTAAAGTTAATGTGTAGTTTTCAGTATGGAGTGCAGTGTTCTCTAAACGCCAATCCAGTCAAGTTGGTTGATAATCATTTGTTGTTGTTGTTATTGCAGTTTATTCCTACATTCTCTATCCTTAATGACTGTTTCATCTAAGTTTTATATGCATTATTGAAATTGCATATTTATTTATATTTCCAATACAAAATTTCTTTATGTTTCCCTTTAATTCTATCCACGTTTACTTTATTTTTCCTAAACATTGTAGTGAAATTCACATAACATGAATTTGGCCACTTTAAAATGAACAATTCAGAAGCATTCAGTACATTCACAATGGTGTTCAACTGCCACTTCTATCTAGTTTCAAAACATTTCAGTCACTCTGGAGTAAGACCTTTTACTCATTAATCAATTTTTCTATCCACAGTAAAGTCTCTTACTCATTAAGCAGTTTCTCTCTCCATCCTTCCCTCTCCCAGCTTCTTGCAACCACCGATCTATGTTCTGTCTCTATGAATTTATCTATTCTGAATTGTTGTTTTTTGTTCAGTCACTCAGTCATGTCCGACTCTTTGCGACCCCATGGACTGCAGCATTCCAGGCTTCCCTGTCTTTCACCATCTCCCGGAGTTTGCCCAAACTCATGCTCTTTGAGTCAGTGAAGCCATCCAACCATCCGGTCCTCTGTAGTCCCCTTCTCCTCCTGCCTTCAGTCATTCCCAGCATCAGTATCTTTTCTGATGAGCTGGCTCTTCACATCAGGTGGCCAAAGTATTGGAGCTTCAGCTTCAGCATCAGTCCTTCCAAAGAAGGAAGGACTTCCAGTGAATATTCAGGGTTTATTTCTTTTAGGATTGACTGGTTTGATCTCCTTGAAATCCAAGGGACTCTCAAAAGTCTTCTCCAACACCACAGTTCAAAAGAATCAGTTTTTTCGCATGTGTTCAGCCTTCTTCCATAGTCCAGCTCTCACATCTGTTCATGACTATCGGAAAAACCATAGCTTTTACTATATGAACCTTTGTCGGCAAAGTCCTGTCTGTGCTTTTTAATATACTGTCTAGGTTTGTTATAGCTTTTCTTCCAAGAAGGAAGTGTCTTCTAATTTCATGGTTGCAGTCACCATCTGCAGTGATTTTGGAGCCCGAGAAAATAAAGTCCATCACTGTTTCCATTGTTTCCCTATCTATTTGCTATGAAGTGATGGGACTGGATATCATGGTCTTTGTTTTCTGAATGTTGAGTTTTAAGTCAACTTTTTCACTCTCCTCTTTCACCTTCATCAAGGGGTTCTTTAGTTCCTCTTCATTTTCTGCCATAAGGGCGGTGTCATCTGTGTATCTGAGGTTAATGATATTTCCCTGGAAATCTTGATTCCAGCTTGTGCTTCATCCAGCCCAGCATTTTGCATGATGTACTCTGCATATAAGTTAAATAAGCAAGGTGATAATATACAGCCTTGACATACTCTTTCCCAAACTGGAACCAGTCTGTTGTTCCATGTCTGGTTCTGAATGTTGCTTCTTGACCTGCATACAGATTTCTCAGGAGGCAGGTCAGGTGGTCTAGTATTCCCATCTCTTTAAGAATTTTCCACAGCTTGCTGTGATCCACACAGTCAAAGGCTTCGGGGTTGTCAATAAAGCAGAAATAGATGTTCTTTGGGAGTTCTCTTGCTTTCTTTATGATCTAACGGATGTTGGAAATTTGATCTCTGGTTCCTCTTCCTTTTCTAAATCCAGCTTGTAAATCTGGAGAACTGAGAACTACTGTTGAAGTCTAACTTGGAGGATTTTGAACTATTCAGGAGGAACTATTCTGAATAATTCATATAAATGAATGCAATGTTCACATTTCTTTGTTTGGCTTCTTTCAGTTAGCATAGTGATTTAGAGGTATATCCATACCTGACCCTAACCCTTTGTGGCTTCCCAGGCAGGTCAGTAGCAAAGAATCTGCCTGTCAAAGTAGGAAGGCACAAAAGACACAGGTTTGATCCCTGGGTCCAGGAAGACTCTCTGGAGAAGGAAATGGCAACCCACTCCAGTACTATTGCCTGAAATTGTTCATGGCCAAGAGGAGCCTGGCGGGTTTCAGTCCATGGGGTTGCAAAGAGTCAGACCCAACTAAGCACACGGCCATCACACCATGCTGCTAGCATGCACTGCTACTTAATTCCTTTCAAGACTTAATAGTCCATTGTATGCATATAGGACTATTTGTTTATCCAATAACCCACCAATTGACATTTCGGCTGTTTCTACCTTTTGGGCACAGTGCTGTGAATAGTAATCAGAAGGGATCTGAGTTTAATTTTTTGACAGTCTGGGTGTGATTGTAGGTTTAACTGATATAATTGACTCTAAGTTTCAAAATTCTGAGGGCCATATTAGAATTCTTTCCTTTAGAACAGCTTGGAATAAGAACCCTGGAGATATTCCAGAGATCTCTCTATGTTTTACAGATAAGCTTCCAGCTTTCTGAATGTTGGAAACCTCCCATGACTTTACAGACTAGCACTAAGCTGCTTCGGGGTTGCTGGGAATGCTCTTTGTCCTCCATTCCCATCACTGCCCCCTGCTTTCTGTGCCTGTAGAGATCTCTATCCCCTTGGCTGCCTCATTCCAACTTTCAGAGTAAAGCTGCAGTCTACTTGCGAAAAAAGGATTTTTCTCAGCTTTCTACCCTGCATGTGGCCTCCGCACATTACCCCTTTGCATTTGTTATAGGAATGAGTTTTTGTGGAGGTTCAAGCAAGTCTGCGACTAGGGCTCTCTAGACTCCTGATCCATTTTTCCAGCCTCCACATACATTTCATACATCTGTAGAAAGTCGACTTTTCCCTCAATATCCCAGCCAATTCTGAGTTTGTTCACCATGTGCTTCTGTGCTGGGGGATTATAGCAACCATGAGTTCTTTTCCCTCCCAACAAGTGCTTGTGACAGTTAGAAATCAAGTCTGTTTAGTTTGTTTAGGCTGTCTGGTGGGTTTCTAAAGAGCTAACTGGTTCTCATTGTCAGGTAGAAGCAATGTTCTCTTGAAAATGACTCCTATTTGTTTTTGGTTTTGTATATATATGCATTGACTTCTATTTTTTATTTTAGCATTTATTTCTAGAATCAAGCCCTCCCACACCATTTGCTCCCCCGAGAAAGCCCAGAGACCCAACATTTTTTTGAGTCTTTAAATACTCACTGTTAAATTTTACAAGTGCCTTATTCAGAAGATGAAGTACTGAGCATCACATCTAGTTAGTATGTAAGGGTCTGGGTGCTTTAAACTCTGATGTCACTATCTCTTAGAAGCCTGAAAACCATGTGTAACTGTTCTCTTTCTAGGCTGTGAGATCTCAGAGTTCCCCTTTCTGACTGCTGAATCCTACTGACTGCTTCATCTCCTGTATATCACTGCTCCTATAGGCAACTTTCTACGATAGACCCTGGCCTCTCTTGTATGAAGCAGGAAATATGAGGGAAATGCTCAAATGAAGGAAGCCTTAAACAGGAGAATCTAAAGGGGTTAGAAAGAGAGGCAGAAGTAGGAAGAGGCAGGGAAGGTGGCTGGACCATTCTTGGGGACTAGGCAAAAAAGCAGGGAGTCTCTGGGGAGAATTTGGGCAGGCTTCCTGGCAGAGCTGGAGACTGGTGGCAGAACTCAGGATCTCAGCTCCCAAGCATCCTCAGTATCATCTGTGGAGAAAGCCAGCTAGCACAGGAGGGGAGGAGGCTGGCCCTGTTCCTGTAAGTTATTTCTGGATGCATTATTCATATTTGATAAATCATTTAGAGGCAGCTACTTTATTAGCTTATAAAGCACATTATATGGTTTTAAATTGTTAATACAGGCTGTTGTGATGCATATTGTACCTCAGAAAAGCCATGCTTCACTTTAATTCATAGCCTCATTATAAAGCTTGTTACAAAGTACTGCATTATTGCATGAAGGATAGTGGAGTAACGATTCTGCAAGAAACCTGAATGCTTTATTTACATCACTGGTGGCTTGGTATAGCCCATAAGAAATGCACTGAATGATGGAATCGAATCAGGTTTTGAGCTTTTTGAGAATAGACTCCTGAATCCACCTCCTTGAGACTTATCTTAACCTGGCTCTAGTTTGGATGCTTACATATCCAGAAAAGTCTTGCCTGAGTGATCAGTTGCTCAGTGTCCCTGGATGAGTCGGCTTGTCTGCTTCTCTAAGGCCCCCTGAAGCTCTGGTACAAAGCTGAGCCGAAGACCTGCTTCTCACTTTTGAAATTCATTAATTTTTTAAATTGGCGTATAATTGCTTTACAATGTTGTGTTAGTTTATGCTGCACAATGAAGTGAATCAGCTATGTGTGTGTGTATGTATATGTGTGTGTGTGTATATATATATTCCCTCCTTCTTTAGCCTTCCTCCCACCTGCCCCAACCCACCCCTCTAAATCATTACAGAGCACCAGGCTGAGCCCCCTGTGCTATGCAGCAGCTTCCCACTGGCCACGTAGTTTACACAAGGCAGTGTGTTTATGTCAATGCCACTCTCAGTTCGCCCCACGCTCTCCTTCCCTGCCACCGCCATGGCTGCAAGGTCATTCTCTATATCCATGTCTACACCTGCTTCTCATTTATCCACTTAAGAGATATTGATCACCATCCATGTACCAAGCATTGTGCTAGACACTGAAGATTAATAATAATAATGATGATAATTAAATAATCAGCAGCATAGTTTTATTTCCTGACTTCATGAAGTTTACCAGTGCAGTAAAAAAGGAGAAATAGGGTGAAATTGTGCTGAAGTATTGAAATCAACTGACTTTTATACAATATGCAGATGACAAGGGTAGCAAAAGAATAAACTAAGCAAATATTCAGAAGTGTAAATGATAAACAGATCTTCATTCAAACTGAAAACCAAACCATCTCCAGGAAGTTTGCCTTGACAAACAAAAGTCAGCCAGATCTAACTTTGAATCATGTTCACTTACTGGTTGTTTGTCCTTGGATAGGTCACTTAAGCTTGTTGGTACACAGCTTTCTTATCTCTAAAGTGAAAGTAATTATTGCTTTGACTCACCAACTCACTGTGAGTATTAAATACATAAATAAATACTTAGCTGAGTGAGACATTGCAGGCACTTAGTGAATTGTTGTTGCTTCAATCATTTAACAGTTGAAAACAAAATGTAGCAGTACTCCTCAACAGATCCACACTATGGCATTCAAATCTATAAAGTATCAAGAATGAAATTGTATTTTAGGTTAGTGTTAAAGTCTCTAAAAGTTAAAGGTTCTCTTCAGAGCATGTGCAATCTAATTCAGTGGAGAAGCAAATGACAGCCCACTCTAGCATTCTTGCATGGGAAATCCCATGGACCGAGGAGCCTAGTGGCATATAGTCCATGGGATCGCAGAGAGTCAGGTGTGACTGAACACAAGCAGGATGAACTAATTCAGTACGTGTGCCTTCGCATCTGTCTCCTCTGGTGAACTGCTATGTCATGCTCAGCCTTCTGGAACCTAAAGTAGGGGACTCTCTCATTTGAAATCAGTGGAGATTCTATATAGCTTATGGTGAGAGTTCGTGTTAGAGAGTAACTGGAAATGATGTAGGCTGGAAGAGGGAAAGTCATGAAGGGAGTTGAAATTTAGTCCAAAGAATGCAGGTTAATGAGCAGACAATAGGAGCCAGAGCTAGTCCCAAAGGTTGAGGTAAAGCCCTACACCATCAGAGACTTTGCAGGTCATAAGGATCAGTATATGTGTGGAGAGAGGGTAGTGGCAGATGAGGGTTAAGTTAGAGAAGACCAAGGGTTGCCAGTTTGGATAAGATAGCAGTCTTAGCATCTTCCGGATTCTGTAGTTTCTGCTTCCCCCAATTTCCCTAACATCAGTACCATCTAACTTGTGTGGGGCCCCCTAGAGCCATGCTGATACCATCTTCCATCCATGCTACCTGTGCTGACCATTAAGATATAGGTGCTCCTGTATGTATCTTGGGGGTAGCTAGGATAATCAGAATTAAGAAAACTTTGAAAAGGAAAGAAAAATTATACCTGAATGATATTATCATACTAAATTTTGGAATTGGAAAAATGCTTCCTTCACCTATATGGAAAATGTGTAAAAACATTTGTGTGCTCGGTCATGTCTGGCTCTTTGAGACCCAGTGGGCTATAGCCCGCCAGGCTCCTCTGCCCATGGGAATTTTCTGGCAAGGATATTGGAGTTTGTTGCCATTTCCTCCTCTAGAGGATCTTCCCGGCCCAGGGATAGAACCCGTCTCCTATGTCTCCTGCATTGGCAGGTGGATACTTAACCACCAAACCACCTAACCTTTATGGAATTTTGGAATGATGGAATGTGGATGCCTGTGCCTCAAATCACCTGCATGCTGTGACTTTAGTCTCACCAGAAATAATTTTTTCATAAGTTTTGAAACACTTTTCGAACACTGAAAACAGAAAAAAGGAAAAAAGACAAGGCTCACATATTTTAGAGTTAATGAAGCTCAATGTTAGCAAGTCATTTACATCAAAAATAAGCACAGGAAGAAGGGAAAGAATCTTCACAAATCCTTTTTTTTTTAGATGAGATCTGTGTTAACAGGTGAATATTCAGACGAAAGAAACTTTTTCATCTGGTACTCTTTGATTTCCAAATCCATGTATGGGAGAGAATGCAAACACCCCAATGGTACCCCAGAAAATAAGTTGTTAACATTGATTGACTTTCTTCTTTTTATTTACAAAGTTAGAACCTGTACATGCTTTCACTCTAATTTTAAAACTCTGGCATTTTTTATTAAAGTAAGAGGCAGATGAGTGATGAATTATTCTATTCACGTTCACTTTGGTGTTAGATATGGTGAGATGGCAGGAAGCCTACAGTCTTAACTGACAGGTGGGAACTCATGGGTTCATATGGAAGCCATGCACAATCCTGTGCTCGAGAATGGATTTCTCCTCTCTCCCTCTTGGATAAAGCTGAAACACTTAGCAAGGAAGCACCCTCGCTCAGGTCCAAGCTGCATTTACCAAGTTAAAGGAAAGCTTCCCAGGCACCACCAGGAAGTGGCTCCCATGGGCCAGCTGGACACTGTTAGAAGAATGAGATCTCCAGATTTTGAAACCTGGACCATTTTTTTAGCCAGCTTTCTGATAACTGTAGCCAAATGTTATTTTCTGGCAGGTGGCGGTAAAGAGTCTGGAGGCATTTTTCTGCTTCCTGTAAATCTACCCTTTGAGCTGTGGTGACCCTGGTTTGGCAGTGCAGCCTCAGGTGGGAGTCATGAATCAGCCATTTGGTCTTGGCCCCTGCACATCCAACTTCTTTCACCCAGCCATCTGAATGGTGCATTGTCCTTGTCCGAGATAGAAACCCACAATCCAATTATCACAGGTTAGAGATATATATTGCTGTCTATAGATAACTAAATTCAACACTTTAGTCAAGTCCAAACAAGCAACTTGTTCTTAACAGAACAGATTGCTTTACATTTGTCAAGTCTGCACATTTGCTGTATTTCCTTTGCATGGAAAAAATGTTTGTAACATAATAGCTAAAATCTCCAAAGTACTCCCATTAACTCCTTAAAAGAAAAAAGAATATTAACTCCTTAAAAGAAGAAAAAATTGTCTTCATTCCTTGATCACAAATCACTAGCAGTATATTTTTAATCCTTTTCCTGCTTTTTTTTCATAATTGGCTATTTAAACGATCATTTTATTTTTCATCTATAATCATTCTTTGGGAACATAAGCTGTTACCTTCCTGTGAATGAGCATTCGGAAATAGAATGACCACACCTGCTAAATTGGACACATTGAGTGTTTCCATTTTCTTTTTTGCTGTTATATCATGAGCATCTTTTTGTACATTTAAAGGGTTTTTTTTTTTCCTTTAAAATACATACTGAGAAACAGAATCATTTGGTAAAGCAGTAGAAAATGTTTAACGATCTTGAAACACAGAATCAAACTGATTTACAAGGAACACTGTGTTATTTTATTCTCCTAACAGAAACATTTGAAAAAATCCTGCCTCACTGCACTATCACTAGCCTTGAAACAATGTGATAGCAAATAGAGTATGCATTCATTTTAATATGCACTTCTCTCCTATTTTCTAGCAAAGTTAAACATTCTCTCACATGTTTATTAGCTATAGTATATTTATATTTCCTCTTTTTAAAACATTCGTTCATGTTCAGAGTCCATTTGTCTGTTATCATGTTAGTGCTTTATTTTCAAGGGCATATTACTTATTAATGTCATTATTTCTTTATCATATATTTAAAATATATTCCTGAGTTGAGTTCCTGACTTCTGAATTCTCTTTTTTTGCAGCTTAAAGAGTCTACCACCCTCAAGTAACCACAGTGGTGAGTTAAATGTGAATGTATGATTTTAGAATGTTACATTTTTACTGTTTAAAGTAACATTTTAAGTCATCTGGATTTTATGTGTCTATATCACACACATCTATGTCATGTGATACTTGACTATCAAAATTGTCTATTTTTCCAGACACTTTTACTAAATATGTAACTCTTCTCTCTTCATCTGTGACTCTCCCTCAGTTCCTAGGGAGCCAGCTCAATAAATATCCATCTGTTGATTATGCTCAGCATCACCCCAGCCAGACCTTAAGAGGCTCTGCTTTCCCTCCCTTAGATTTGACTTAATCATCCTGATAACCATCTGAATTTTTAAAAAGAGGTTTTTAAACATGTTGTGGACCTAAAGTAAAGTTGTAAAAGTCCTCTTGTTTGTTTAATAATTAAAAAAAAAAATCATTGTGTTCCTCTGAACATCTTGATTCTATTATCTTAAAAGAGCAATACAAAACTGTCAGGTAAGACTGATAAACCAGTTGTAATATCCAGGCAGAGTAGGAAGATACAATGGGACAATGGCTGGCCACGTACCTATAGCAAGGGGATGCAAAGGGAAAACTATTCGAGGTAATTGCAGAAATATGGGGATACATTTTTTTTTGTGTCACCTGGAAGCACTGAGTTCTCTAAGTTCTCTGATATTCCCTAAGGAGATAAATTCTATAACCATAAATACAAGAAAAAGGGTTCATTTGGAGGTTTCATAAAAGCCAGATAACCATAAAGGGAATAGGAGCATTTAGGAGAATTGACCAAAGAGAATGAAGGCTAGAGTCAGGGTGGCTATAAATCAGGTAAGAACAAATGGAAGTATATATATCAAATAGTATGTTTTATTTCACCTGTTGGCTCAAAAGTGAATCTTAGCTGGTGTTTTGGCATTTAGCCATGTATGTTTTAGCTGTCTTAATGTCTGTATATTCACTTGAGTAGCTCTTTTATGTTTTAAAAAGTCTCAAATCCTACTATACTTCCAGGTATCAGAACTGTTTTACTTGACTAAATCATAGCCACTGCTACCAATTTTGTGACTCAGATCAAGAAATTTCTTTAGTTGATACACAAGTGTGTAACTTACTATGGGAGGTAGTATGTGGACACAAGGAGTTCTGATGGATCAGAAAGTAGGAGTTCAATATATTCTACCCACCCGCCTGACCAGGCAGTTAAACTCACTGTGCCTCAGGGGAACTCTCTAAAATGAGAGAGGTAATCCTTGTACCAATTTCAAGTTTTGTTGTTGTTTGGCAGGGGTGGTGATTGCTGGTAGGAGGAGGATTGAATGATATCCCTTCTATGTTTCCAGAGAAAGTAATGGCAACCCACTCCAGTACTCTTGCCTGGAAAATTGCATGGACGGAGGAACCTGGTAGGCTGCAGTCCATGGGGTCGCGACGAGTCGGTCATGACTGAGCCACCTCACTTTCAATTTTCACTTTCATGCGTTGGAGAAGGAAATGGCAACCCACTCCAGTGTTCTTGCCTGGAGAATCCCAGGGTTGGAGGAGCCTGGTGGGCTGCCGTCTATGGGGTTGCATAGAGTCGGACATGACTGAAGCGACTTAGTAGCAGCAACAGCTTGTATATTTCTTATCCCAGCACTGGGCATGGAGAAGACCCTCACTGTATATTTGCTATTATAATATTAGCATCCTACCTTCTGGAGAATGTTGAGTGTTATCTTACTGAGATGTGGAAGAAAGATGATATGCCTCACAAGGAGTAGCTTTTATCACAACAAGATGAAAAGTTGATGTATAAATTATTTGAAAGGTAAGATTATGCAGAACTTCCAGTGTTCAGAACACAGTCCCTTGTCCCAAACAGATGACTAATGAATACTTGTTCAACTGTGAATCAAATCCCATATGTTTTGAATATCATCAATCTGGGTGGCTCATTGATAAAGAATCCACCTGAGAAGGCAGGAGACGCTGTTTCAATCCCTGGGTCAGGAAGATCCCCTGGAAGAGGACATGGCAACTCACTCCAGTATTCTTGCCTGAAAAGGTCCATGGACCGAAGAACCTTGTGGACCACAGTCCATGGGGTCACAAAGAGTCAGACACGACTGAGGGACTGAGCGCAAGCACAGGAGCACGAGGGTCTTTGCTGGTTCTATCATGCGGCAAGGGAGGCAGTCAGGACTGTATTTGAGGCTGACTCTTGTGGATCTCATTTTCCATGTGTGTCATTTGGTAGGAAGGGAAAGGACTCCTTTTCTCTAAGCGGCAGACCAGTTCTACCATGCCAAAGTTCTCAAACTCCCTGTCCTAGTCAATTATGCCAAAATTGTCCTCTCTAGGAATATAGACAGCAACACCACAATTGCGCTGGGTGCACCGTGGGCTGCATCTGGAGGTGCAGGACAGGGCCATCTTGCCCTAGTGCTTGCAGCTCAATGCGCAGAGTGCTTTGCCTTTTCCCCCTTCCGTTTAGGTGGATTTCTGCTGCATTCCAGCTGCAAGATAAACAAAGCATTTATCCCAGTCAATTTTAACAGCCTTCGCTTTGCACATTTGCATATAGCTTAGCTTTCATACAACCATGGGAAGCTCATAAAATCTCAGCCTGGGCTGACCATAAAAAAAAGGTATTTTTGTAGAATGCTGGGTTTGTGTACTCCTTGAAGCACTAGAGGAACTGCAGGAGCCTTTAAAACTAATTAACAACCCCCCATTGGGGACATGGCGCTTTGCAGTGATTTATCCTGGGTGGGAGCGCAGACCTGGGCGGCAAGAACTTCTAAAGCTGTAGGCAGATCTGAGGGGATTTGTGAAGTGGTGTTATTTATGACACACACCTCCCACTACCCACTTTTTGGTGCAGAATGTAATAGAAATATTTAAGCATCTCTATTTTAACAGGAGAGGTAAGAACCGATAAGCCTTTACTACCACATCATGCTACATTTATAAACTTCTAGAACTTCAAGTGAGTTTCCCCCTCCCCTGATAAATGTTACTGTGTATTTTTGAAAGTCACGTAGAAAGGCTAGTCTTGTTGCAGCCTGTAGCACTTCTGACATGTTTTAAAACACATGTGACTCTAGGACCTATCATAGTTATTGTTGCCATAATGATTTGGGGCACCAGTGGTTTTTCTTTCTCTCAGTAATAGAATGATCTGATGCCAGAACTTACTAGATTTTTAAAGTACTGTTTCCCGCAGCTAATATTGTGGCTGTAGAAGTAGAATGGGTTTGGGTGACTAATTTCTCCCCCAGAAGCCTTGGCCATGGATTCATAAAAGGCTGAGGAGGGGTAGCAGGGAGGATGATTGTTTCCATTCCCACCGACTGCCCCCCCCCCACCCCCACACACACACTAATGTTCCCTTCGCAGAGAAGGGAGTTTATTCCTGGCCAGAAGTGGGCATATAGACTTGAGGTCAAGCAAGAAACATGAAAACGAAAACTAAATTTGGTAGAACAGAAACGTATATAAACATTCTTGGGGATGAACTGAAGAAGATCCATAATGCCTGAAGGAAACTTAAGATCTATCTGCGTCCAGTGTTCGCTGAGTAGTCACTAGGAGTTACTATAGCTTCCTCATCAGTTTCTTCATCAGTAAAGGCAGAATGGAAATGAGACCATCTTTGAATGAGTCTTAGGCATACTGTGTATCCCACACATACAAAAAAAATTCCAAAAATGGATTTATTAATGAAATATCTGTAGAATGTCTAGTATCAGAGAACAACCCCATGCTAAAACCATCTTGCACTACTGCTTGCCCATTGAGGGGGCTACTTTTCGGTGGAAACCAGTTCAGGACAAAGGAGTAACAAAGGCAGAAATTCTTAGGCAGACTTCAGGCAGCATACATTTATTAGCTCTCCCATTTAACACGTTGCTGTAAAAGCCA
Organism: Budorcas taxicolor; assembly: GCF_023091745.1. Taxonomy (NCBI): domain Eukaryota; kingdom Metazoa; phylum Chordata; class Mammalia; order Artiodactyla; family Bovidae; genus Budorcas; species Budorcas taxicolor. The sequence goes on from NC_068920.1 coordinate 136,373,150, forward strand.
GGTCTCGGTTGCCTTGGGCACTGTTCTGACACAGTAGGTCCTCATGGTGCATCTGAATGAGAGAACCTGTCAGCTTCGCCTTTGTCCCTCCCCATCAATGCCCTGTCACCTGTTCTCTTGCTTCTTTCTTCCTGGGCCCTCAGGGAGCTTCCACCCTTGGCTCCCACTCTGCCTATGCCTTCCGAGAGGTCACAGAAGACCACCCACCCTTTTAGACCCATTCCTAAATGTACCCATGATTATCTCAGTCTTGAGTCTTGAATTGTAAACCTTCACTATGTCCCTATGACATGGTGACATTGTCCCATGTGAACTATGCAGTGGCCATTCGACCGTAGTTACCTCGAACGGAGGAACTATCCTGAACTGAAAGACAACAGAGTCAGATTTACTCCTCTCTGTAGAAGAGCATTTTTTAAAAAATGTGTACCATAGCCCCTTTTTTCAATATTTCTGTCATTTCCTTTGTTAAGTCCAAAGGGTGTGAAATAGAAGGAAGAGAGTAAACACAGGGCACAAGCCCAGATAGATCTAAGTGAGATAAATTCTACTAAACCAACCAAAAAAAAAAAAAAAAAATCAAGTTTTATATAGTTTATATAGTTACAATTAGATGTGGTACTTTTCCTTTGAAAACAATTGAGAAAATATAAATGATAATATTTAGTAGAACTCCTGAATGCATAAAAAGGAATTTTAAAAAAAAACACACACACACATTAACAAGGACTTCCCTGGTTGTCCAGTGGCTAAGACTTCACCTTTTAATGCAGGGAGTATGGTTCAATCCCTGGCGAGGGAGCTGAGATCCCACAGGCCTCATGTTTCCTGGCCAAAAAAGAAAAAAAAAAAATATTGTAATGAGTTCAATAAAGACTTTTAAAATGGTTCACATTAAAAAGAAAATCTTTAAAAAACACAGATTAACAATGGATAATAACACTTTACATTTTTACATAATACTCTGCATTTTTTCCAGATTTTTTATGACCAACAAAAGACTGAATCTGAGGTTACTTGTGAAAAGAGAGCAGGGGGCTATTTTTATCCCATGTTATGGATAAAGAAACAGTTTCAGCGTCCAAGGCTGTACCATGAATTAAATAAGTTCTTCTCTGTGGTAATTAGGGTTATGAAAAAAAAATGGTCCACTGAGCCTAGAGGGTTGTTGTTTTCTTAGATGAATCCCTTTTGAATTCAATCTGAAAAAATAAATGAGGGTAAAGCAAGTCAGTGGAAGAAGAGAAAAAGCACATTTGTGTTCCCTTGAAGTGAATTAAATGTAATTGTAGTTATCAGAATCTGAATATGTAAAACCAGAAATTAGCCAATACTAGAAACTCACACATCTGAATTTATGACTTAAACAATGAAACTTTTTTTGTACTTTTAGAATACCATATTAACTTTTCCTTTTCAAACATAGAATGATAGAATGATGTTCATTATAGATTTTTAAGGCAAAAGACTATGAAAGATAACATGATTCTATTTCTGTTTAAAACACATATATCTACTTATATGTAATGTTTAACAATAGGAGAAAATCTGAAAGAGCAGCATGAACATTTTTCTTCAGCTTTCTTGAAGTGAAATTGACAAATAAAATTATAAAATATTTAAAGTGGACATTTAGATGATTTGCTATACAAGTACCCTGTGAAAACAGCACAGACAAATTTAATAGCAGTTATCTTGGAGTGGTTGGATTATGTTTTTTTTTTTTTCTCTTCTCAGATATTTACCTTTGTATTTGTGTATGTGGACATTTATGCTCTTTTGTTCTAGCAAGTTTCGATTATACAGTACCGTGTCATCAGCTATGCTGCTGCTGCTGCTGCTGCTGCTGCTAAGTTGCTCCAGTCGTGTCCGATTCTGTGCGACCCCATAGATGGCAGCCCACCAGGCTCCCCCATCCCTGGGATTCTCTAGGCAAGAACGTTAGATCTTCAGACTTTATTCATCTTACAACTGAAAGTTTGCATCCTTTTATCAACCTCTCTCTATTTCACCCAACTCCCCTCCCTCCAAATCCCTGGAAACTCTTTCCTACTCTATGCTTATATAAGTTCAATTTTTTAAAGATTTCATATATAAATGATACATACAGTATTTGTCTTTGTTTGGATTATTTGATTTAGCATAACATCTTGTAGTTCCATTCATGTGGCCTACAAATGACAGTGTCCTTTTTCAAGGCGTAATTATATATATATAGTCCATTCATGTGGTCTATAAATGACAGTGTACTTTTTCAAGGCATAATTATATATATATATATATATTTATATATATATATATATATATATCACATTTTCTTGATCCAGTCATTAAAATAATTTTCTAACCTCATATATTTCACCAACCCAAATAGAATTCTTCCTTCGCCAGATCATTTCATTCCTGAGGTGAATATATGTAGAACAGTATGATTTTAGGGCTAAAGTCCCAACAACTTCAAAGTCATGAGAGTTACACCAGAAGAAAAGCGTTTTCCACTTCCTTGATCGCTGGAAACCCCTTTCTAGGTATTCTGCTATGCAGACCTCCTTTTCCTTTGCAATACATTTCTGAGATCTAGTCCTGCCAAACACAAGTATCAATGGAACGTAGGAGGTAAAGGGGGAATAATATTGGACCCAGAACTCTGAACCCTTCCTCAAATTCAAAACTCAGCCTTCCCACTTTCTAGTTTTGTGGCTTCAGGCAAGTATTTCAACATTTCTGTGCTTTAACTTACAGAATTGCAATGCCTACTTCCTAGGGTTTGATGAAGAGTCCATGAGATAATACAGACTAAGCATAAATAAATGTTCAAATTCCTTTTCAGGCTCAGGTCTGCTGATCTGATTGTCAGCTTAGGACAATGACAAGTCTGAGGAGAACAGACAAAGATGTTGCATTAATGATTTAAAAGATTAACTTAGTGGTAAATAAAGATGCTCAGTTATCTTCAAGTATCATTTTTGTACCATGAATGATCTATTTTGCAGCTCTAAGCTGAAAGCAGATGGTGGTAGCAAAATTGTTTGTAAGAAAAACATTTTCCTAGGAACAGATCCCACCCCTCACCTCAAAGATTTTAGTTTATGTCTCATTGCACAGAAATAGACTATGCAGCCACCCATAACTGTGACAGAATCCAGAAAACAAAAATTTGGTAAAAGAAAATTGACTGTATGATACTTTCTTTGAAACTAGGTATAGTTGTCTGAACAAAGTAAAGATGTCTTGAGCATTGGCAGAAGGGGCAGGTGGGGAACCTTGGGTATACAGTGTCTAACACAGAAATATTTAATTAACCTTGGAATCTCTGCCCACCATGCCTGGCACGTTGACCCTGGGAGCTTGATATTCAGTGGTGGGCATGGCTGGAGAATGTCTCCCGATTAACACTGTGGCATATTTTGCCCTACCTTCTTGGAAAAGATATTGCAAGTGACACTCTTTACATTATAGCTCAGCATGTGTAGCTGGTCATAAGTTCTGGCTAAGATTTACTTCTAAGTGGCATGGAAAAGTCCCTACAGTGGAATAAATACTTTTAATAATAATGCCACAAAGGCCATGATCAGCTCATCCCTGAGGGTTTTACAAAGAACTTTGTTTTTTATTTGCTTAGTTAGATTTTACAGTGAAGACTAAACTTTCCTAATTGATCTTATTACTTGTTTCACCAAAATCTCATTTTGCAATGGTTTGCACATTACTGCACAGATTCAGAGCCAGAAATCATCCTTGATTTGGATTTATGGGAAGAGTTTGCATATTTTCCAAACATGGATTTTCTTCTGGTTCTAACAAAGTACATTTATTTTGTGTACAACCAAATTGTATATCTATTTTGCAATGCTTTTATTTAAATTCTAGTGATTTATGGGCACTGTGGTTTGGCTGCCCATGCAGCCTTTTATCAGGCCTCCTCTGAAACCCTAAGCCTTCAGCTGAGCAGGGTCACACTGCAGAAGCTTGTTGATCAGTACCTTTTTTCTTTGACATTATCTCTCCAGAGCAAAGGGGGGCATGGTTCTATTTAGGTTTTGTTTGCTTTTATTATTTCCTTCAACTCTCTGGCTGGTTATTGCATTCCTGTATCATTCTGAAATTTATAGTCTATTTAATAGCATTTTTATTTTTTATGATTATGTCAGTCTTACCCATAAGAGGGTCTTAGGGAATATGTTTTGAATTTCTTTCAATAGCAACCACATCCCAGAAACTACCTAACTGAATTATGAGTTTTATTTTTTTTACCAGAGGGAGCTATGAAACAGAAATGATTTTAGATGTAGATTATAATAATAATTTGGAGGCATCTTTATGATCTGTGAGTTTCATATCACTATCATGCCTTGCACTCCCTTTGATTATTCCTATTCGAACAGAGCACTGCAAAACTTCTATATGTATCCAATAGCAAGCTCTACATCAGGGGAAGATGCAAGGGAGCAAGGATATGTTTAATAGTGAATTGTTCACCAAAATGGGAAGAACAGTTTGTTCAAATTATCTCAAAGGGCAGCCCACATTGGTGGTTCTCCCTCAAAGATTATGTGTATACAAGGGCTAAAACATTAAACTATCATTACTGGGGAAAAAAGACATAATTTATGGGGAGGATGGAGGGATGTTTCAGGGAATCCATTTGCACAGATTCCTCTGAGGCAGGACTAGGGTAAGAAACGAGAAAGTTATCTGGGAATAAGGTGTCCTCCTGCTTGTCCCTCTCAGTTGCAGACACGTGATAATGGATCACCCTCACAGAGGGAGACACACATGATAGTGAAGTAAGCGGATGTTTATTATTAGAGGGAACATTATAGAGTGTGTACCACGTCTCAGGCCCCCTTCCAAAGGTCCTGCATATATTGACTCCCGGAGTCATCACAATGAGCCTAGGAAAGAGGAAACAACAGCAGTAGCTGTTTAACAATGGTAGTAGCCAAGTTAGGCCACATAACTGATAAAAGCACAAAGCAGGGTCCTGATTGGACCCCAGCATCCTGGCCTCAGACAATTCTGTTTTTCCTCCCTTCCTGTTGACTATCTTCTGCTTTTATGCTTCAGCCTCTACCAGACTATTCCAGCACCAATACTGCCCGTCTTCCTACCTCAGATATCTGACAGAGATTGGCTAGATTCTCTGGGATTTAATTCCAAGTTCCTGGGAAACAGATCTGTTTGGTCAGTCTGGGTGAATAGTTCCCATGGCTGTGGAGAGGGGTATGGGTCATATGGTTCAGACCTAGCAGCCTGCTTTCACAGCGAGTGGATAGTAACAGTTTGTACAGAGGGAATGTGGCTGAAGCAGTCACTCACAAGAGCTGCTGATTATCAGTTATAACTTGTAATAAAAACAGCCACATCTGGGGAGCTCAATTCACTTGATCTCTGGTGCTTCTCCATACATCTTCAATTATGAACTTTAAATCAGCTTAATGTCTATTTCCTCAAAAACAATTTCTGAAAGATAAATTAATGGTGATATATATGCTTATTAGGGTTCCATTCTGTCTTCTTTTGTATCTATTGCCCTCCAGATTAGAGTTCGTTTAGACACCAGATAAACACAATGAAGATCTAGCACTCTGAAGTTTCCCTAAAGATAATAGCTAAAATTAATTACCTTCTTTAATCCTCACAACAAAGCTATGAGGCAGAATCAATACTATTCTCCTTTTCACAATGAAGAAACTGAAGCAAAAAGATTTAAATGAATGCCCCAGGTCACAAAGAAAGTGATGGAATCTGAATCTACACCCAATTCTGAAAGCAGAACCTGACCTTTTTTGATATTTATTTTTATTTATTTATTTGGCTGCTCCAAGACTTAGTTACAGAATGTGAGATCATTAGTTGTGGCATGCAGAATCTTTTTTTTTTTTTTTTTTTCAGTTGCAGCCTGTGAGCTCTTTAGTTGGTGCTGCTGCTACTGCTGAGTCTCTTCAGTCGTGTCTGACTCTGTGCAACTGCATAGACGGCAGCCCACCAGGCTCCTCTGTCCCTGGGATTCTCCAGGCAAGACCACTGGAGTGGGTTGCCATTTCCTTCTCCAATGCATGAAAGCAAAAAGTGAAAGTGAAGTCACTCAGTCGTGTATGACTCTCAGAGACCCCATGGACTGTAGCCTACCAGGCTCCTCTGTCCATGGGATTTCCCAGGCAAGAGTACTCGAGTGGGGTGCCACTTCCTTCTAGTTGCAGCATGTGACATCTAGTTCCCTGACCAGGGATGAAACCCCAGGCCGCATGCCTTGAGAATGATGAGTCTTAGCCACTGGACCACCAGAGAAGTCTCTGAACTTTAAATAGTTACACTACATTCATGTAGGAGCTTGTTTTTTACTGATTTCAGCCAGTATTCGTCCTCATCTAAAAATACTGTGGCAAATCTCAGCCATAAAAGTGGTTAATAGAGCCAGATTTCCCCACTAGTGTCTGAGTCTGTCAGCTCTTAGAAGCACTCTCTCTCTGAAAATCTTCCCAATTTTTTGGACATCTGGCAGCAGCTGACCCATCGTGCACCTTAGGGCTGAGATGATGGGCTGAATTCAGGTCACCAAGATTGGAATTCTAAGTGCCTTTCTTACAGATTGTATAAATTTGGGCAAAGCACCAAACCACTCTAAACTTTCATCTGTGAAACTCGAGTAATGATGCCTACCTTTTCATTTTTGTGAGGAATAAGTGAAGGATTATTTGGCTGCTAACATGAGAGGATGCTGAGAGCTTAGTCTCTACTGCCTCCCTTAGGTCCCTTTTCTCCACCTGCCAGTATTTAACACCATTGTCCTCACTGGCCCTAGCACATTTTAGCACTAGACACCAGCTTAGAAGTGAAAGTGAAAATGTTAGTCACACAGTCATGTCTAATTCTTTGCGACCCCATGGACTATATCCCACCAGGCTTCTCTGTCCATGAAATTCTGCAGGTAAGAATACTGGAGTGGGTAACCATTCCCTTCTGCAGGGAATCTTCCCAATCCAGGAACTAAAGCCGAGTCTCCTGCATTGCTGGCGGACTCTTTACTGTCTGAGCCACCAGGGAAGTCCAAGAAACCAGCTTAGGACCTCTACTTTGATTGTGCGGCTCTATAGTCTGCTATCCAGTGTATCCTCTGCTGCCAAATTGTAGCTTCTGTCATAAGTGAGTAAAATTCAGGAACCCACACATCTTCCTAAATCCTCTACATAGAAAGGTTGGAGAGGCAATACTGCAATATTTAAACTGGTGCTTGGATGTGCAAAAAGCCAGAGAAAGCAGCTTCTGTGGGAAAAACTTCCAAGGAAAACCAGACAGGATGGAGAGATGTTGAGTCATCTCTGGATTCTTTGAGAGCACTATGAAATATAATCATCCATCAGTGAATTACCCTGGGTGGAATATTTATGAAATGTTCCACTCAATGTCCTAAAGTCATATTTTATGATCAACAGAACCTATGAAGTTTTAAATCTGCATTAATAATAATATAGACCTAATTTCTGATACTCTTCAGTTTTTATAGACTACTTTTATATAACCTTTTCTGTTGGCCCTTACAAAAATGAATGAAGTATTTGTTATAATCCCCATTTTTATAGATGGAAGAATTGGTTTCCAGAAAGATTAATGGCTTCTCACTTCATTTTCAAACCGAAGGCTCTTATACCTTGCAGCATACAGCTTAGCTGCATCCAAATTGGAATCAAAAGAACTGGTTTTCATCTCAGTTTTATGGGTAGAAAAGATAAAGATAATAATACCTCTCTCATAAATTGCTAATGTATTTGGATTCCCAGGTGTTACAGTGGTAAAGATTCTGCCTGCCAATGCAGGAGACCCAGGTTCAATCCCTGGGTCAGGAAGATACCCTGGAGTAGGAAATGGTAACCCATTCCAGTATTCTTGTCTGGAAAATTCCATGGAAAGAGGAACCTGACGGGCCCAACTGAGTACACACAGAGAAAAGAATTGGCTGAAAGTACCAGAAAGTTAATTTATAGAGATGTAACTGAGTTGGGGATTATAGATCACACACACACACACACACACACACACACACACTCACATAATACAGACCTTGTCAACTGCCAGCATTGGCTTCCCTCTTTGGTAATGCATTAATAGCCTGTCTGTGATCCCCTTGACTTTCCCCTGACTTTGCCACCTCTTCTGGAGCTTCAGGCATGGCGCTTGTATCTAGGGTAGAAATAAGGGTGAGAGTTTCAGTCTCTCTGTTTCCTTTCATAGATAAGGCAAAGCCTTCACTTCCTGTACCATCTATGAACTTTGTTACTCTGTTACAATGAAATCTGTTATGTGACTGCATGTTGCAAGGGACTATGGGAAAGAGAATATTGCGCCTGGGGCTGCTAATGTTGCTGCTCAAATAAAACTGGGTCATTCTTAGTTTAAAAAAAAAATGGTGGGGTTAGATTTTAGCAAGGCCAGCAAGTATGTCTATCTAACATAGCTTTTAGAGATATTTTATTCAGTATAAATTTTGTGTAATAAAATGTGCTTAGTCACTCAGTCGTGTCCAACTCTTGTAGCCTGCCAGGTTCCTGTGTCTATGGGATTCTCCAAGTAAGAATCCTGGAGTGGGTTGTCATTTTCTTCTCCAGGGGATCTTTCCTGACCTAGGAATCGAACCTGGGTCTCCTGCATTGCAGGTAGACTCTTTACCAACTGAGCTATGAGGGAAACCCATGTAATAAAATAGGTATGTAAAAATTGTTGGGATTTCCTTTGCAGGCCAGTGGTTAGGACACCTCTGCTTCCGGGGCATGGGGTGAGAGTTTGATCCCTGATCAGGGAATTAAGATCCCACATGTATGGTCAGAATATTTTTTTTTAATTTTAATTGTATCATGTATAATATCTTTAATATTAATATTGATAATATGATGACAGCATTATTTTCCTTTTTGACATAAACCTTTGAAAAAAATAGTAGTAATAATTATTAAAGTTGGAAATGCTACTTTACTTGTATTGTGCCCAATTCTTAGTATCTTTTAACTTATTTTAATCTTATAATATACTTCTAAATTGCCTGGAGAATCCCAGGGACAGGGGAGCCTGGTGGGCTGCCGTCTATGGGGTCGCACAGAGTCGGAAACGACTGAAGCGACTTGGCAGCAGCAGCAGCAGCAGCAAATAGGGCTGAAGGGTATCGTTATTATATTTTACAAGCAGGAAAACTGATCTCCATAGAATTGAAGGCAATTACTTACATTAATGTCAGAACATGTAGTTTTACTTCAAATCTTGCAGTATGATTTGAATGCCATGTATTAGTACTCAGTGGTTTGTATAGTTAAAAGTTAACAATAGATTATATTCCCTTGTAATAGGAACCTTTGCAACTTAAAAATATGTTCATCTTCAATATTCAAAAAGCAGGAAGTAGACATGGCCAAGGCAATGGCAACCCACTCAGGTGCTCTTGCCTGGAAAATCCCATGGACAGAGGAGCCTGGTGGGCTGCAGTCCATGGGGTCGCAAAGAGTTGGACACGACTGAGCGACTTCACTTTCACTTTTCACTTTCACGCACTGGAGAAGGAAATGGCAACCCACTCCAGTGTTCTTGCCTGGAGAATCCCAGGGACCGGGGAGCCTGGTGGGCTGCCGTCTATGGGGTCGCGCAGAGTTGGACACGACTAAAGTGACTTAGCAGCAGCAGCAGTTATGGCCAGTGAGACCCTAAAGTAAACAGGAAGAAACTGAGTATTTATATGATTTGCCCAAAGTCACTTAATTTGTAAACAAAAGAGCTGGGGCAGAGCTCTAGTCTTCCCAGTTTTAGCCCAGTGATCATTTCGCTGATCCTTGTTGCCATCCAGAAATAGGCTTTTTCATCTTTACCTCTCATGAGAACAGTGTTTCATAAAAACACTGTTCTTATAAAGAGTAACTTTGAACTCTTTTAAGTTAAAGCTTGCAAAATTGGAGATCCATAACATACAAGTTTTGTTTGACCCCTGTACCACAAGCCCATGCAATGTTGGAAAAATATAAGTAATTGACAATATTTAAACATTAGGTATTAAATAAAACCCTAATCTCCAGTTTTTCTTATAAACAAACAAATTAATTAATAATCTTCTATTCATCCATACCTGGACTGCATTCCTGTATGGAATTAAGGATCTGGACTAAAGATCAAGCAGGAATTCTTCAGTTTCCTACAATCCTCTTAATTCCCTGAGGGGTCTTAACAAAGAGGGAAGATTGTTCCCTTAGCTCAGGGGATTTGCATGCCTTTGGGTCAGTTTGTGCCTGTCCCTTCCCTGATTAGCTCACAAAAAATCATTTCCAGATACAATTAGTCCTGCACATTACGAGTTCCATTTAAGAGTGCATTCGTGAGTCCAATTTGTTCCTAAGTCCAACGATGTTAGCCTAGGTACCTAACTAACACAATCGGCTACATAGTACTGAACTGTAATAAGTTTATAATACTTTTCACACAAATAATACCTAATAAAGAACAAACATGAAAAAATAAAGAAAACATTTTTACCCTTGTAGTGCAGTAGCTTGAGAAGAACAGTAGTACCAGTTACATCACCGCAGCTTTTGAGCTTGCTTCTGGACATCCTGAGCTTGAAACAAAGATACTGTACTCTACTCAGTACTGAGCAGTAAAGTACACAGAGGCGCAACCACTTGTAGAGAAGCAGGCATGTGACAATGTACACCAGACACGTGAATTAATTTATGTGATTGGACATGTTCTCATCTTTGGAAGTTTGCGGCTTGAAGGCTCATATGTAGGGGACTTTCTGTACTAGACACTGCAGCAGGTAATATATCACATTTTTCTTTGAGAACTTTGTAGATTCAAAATAGCAAAAGGAAAATCTGGTTGGCTGTTTTCAAGTCAGGTTGGAAAAAAGTCTTTACCTTCAGCCTGCTTGGCAGTGATCAGTGTTTGCTAACCGTGTTCAGTCACTCTTGCATATGGATGTGATGTCGGTGGCCTAGTCTGGGAAGGAAGAGTGAGTGCAAGGAGGGAGTGAAAAACAAGAAAAGCGCGTAGGTTGTTGTATGAAACACAGCCTAATTCAACAGAGGCTCATCTCCCATCAGGGCCTAGATTAAGGCCATTCGAGGACCACCGAATCAAGGGAACTCCATACCCACCCCATCATTAAGTTAATGGTAAAGTAAGCCTCCTTCAAGGAGCGGCCTTATCACTTGTTTTCCCCACATAAATATAATTAAATATGAAAGGTGGTGATGGCAGTTGAACATCTGTCTTTAGCTTTCAGCTTTTTCACAGTCTGTTGATTAGGTTATGTTTTGTATTATTCCAATGTCCACAGCTGTCAAGTGAAATGGGAGCGGTCCTGCCTGAGCCTGGGAGCCGAGGTCTGCAGTGGCTCTTCACGTTCCACGTGGTAATAGCCGGTGACAGCTTCTACTCTCAACAAATTGTTTTCTGCGAGTTGATGGGTCTCAGCTGTTCTAACCTGGGAAGTGATGAGTTTTGCTTTCATTTGGAAAGTAGAATCTGTTCAAATAGAGTGGCTGGCTTCATCGGGTGTGAGTGTTTGTTTGATTTTTGTGTTTGTTTTTGTAGCTTTGTGTGTATGCACATGCAGTGGTACTTGGGTCTGTGTTTGACAGCAGGTTCTAAACTTACCAGAGCATACTGTCTGGAATCTTCTAAGGCTTGTGCTGATGTACGGGGCGCAGAGATCAACTCATGGGCAGAGGAGCATTTCAGACAGTCTCACATGTACTCAGCTGTCTGAGACTGATTTTGCGTCTTGACTTAAGAGCATTTGTTCTCAGGCTGATATCTTTGCTTCATGAGTGGGGTTAGCTCACACTAATATCCTTGGGTAATGCCAGCAGTGGAGTGCTAATTAAAATGGCAGGATCTGGAGACACGGGAGGGTCTTCTTTCAGAGGTGTTGAATCTACAGACAATTTTCTAAGCTACAAGTGTGTGTGTAGCACAGAAATTGAATATGTCTAAGATGGAAAAGTCTTGAAGATTTCCCCCAGCACCTTTATGTTCCCTTTCCCTATTCTCCATATACAAACATAGTTTTAGAAAAGAATCTAAACATACTTTAACTCAAAAGTATAAATAATGAATGATTCCCTGGTTACCTAAACATTAGCAGGACACAAGTTTTAAAATTAAAAAAATAAAAATATAAAAAAAAATAAAAAGCAAAGACATAACTTTGCCAACAAAGGAAAAAAAAATTAAATTTAATTTAATTAAAAAAAAAAAGATGTCTGTTGCTGTCCAATGCAACTTTCTGCTGCTGCTGCTGCTAAGTCGCTTCAGTCATGTCCGACTCTGTGTGACCCCATAGACAGCAGCCCACCAGGCTCCCCCATCCCTGGGATTCTCCAGGCAAGAACACTGGAGTGGGTTGCCATTTCCTTCTCCAATGCAGGAAAGTGAAAAGTGAAAGTGAAGTCACTCAGTCGTGTCCAACTCTTTGCGACCCCATGGACTGCAGCCTACCAGGCTCCTGCGTCCATGGGATTTTCCAGGCAAGAATACTGGAGTGAGGTGCCATTGCCTTCTCCAACAACTTTCTATGATACAAATGTTCCAGAAGCAATGTGGCTGGTATGACAAAAGTACTGATTTTTATTTGTTTTTATCTCATAGCCTTAATTTTAAATAATTCTGTGTGGCTAGTACCTATCGTATTGGAAGAACAGAAATTGATGGCTAACACTGAGCATTAAAGTTCTCAACTATTTCAAATGAAGAATTTGTGAGGAGAGCTTAATTATCATGGCATTACTGAAATGGCACTACTGCCACTTGGAAAAGTAGAACTGACCATTTCTAGTGTCCAACACAGGAGATTAAGTTCTAGGCAGCAATAAGATATTAAAGAACGAATATAAGAGTAAAGTGAAATGAAGTGAAAGTTGCTCAGTTGTGTCTGATTCTTTGTGACCCCCTGGACTATAGAGTCCATGGAATTCTCTAGGCCAGAATACTGTAGTGGGTAGCCTTTCCCTTCTTCACGCGATCTTTCCAACTCAGGGATCAAACCCAGGTCTTCCACATTGCAGGCAGACTCTTTACCAGCTGAGCCACAAGGGAAGCCCAGAATATAGAAATGAATGCATAGTAATGATAACAAATGATACACCTAATAGTTTGAATCAAACACTGTCAGAATCAGGATGCTTACATCATCTGTGAAACAATTCTGTGAGAAACACACCATTGCCATCCTTGTTGTGCAGATAAGGACACTTTAGTGTAGAAAAGACTGAAAACCTAGTAAATAACGGAGTTTTGATTTCAACTCAGTTCTGTCTCTGAAGCCACTTTCATCATTGCAGATACTATTTTGACTATGAGCTTTAAAGCACAGCTTACTTTAGGGGCAATTAATGAAGCCTATATCTGAAAGAAGTGCCTTCGATCTCCAGGGCCCCTTTATTTTCATCACTTGATGATGATATTTAACATAAAATAATGTCTAGACGCAGCTCGCACAGAGTAAATACTCCATAAAAAGCAGCTGCATTTTTCACTATCATCATAATTATATGGCATTTCCATAAACTCTAATTGCACATGTGATATCAATCACAAGGGTCACTGAGTCATGGAGGGATCTCATAAGTGATTCTGCCCTTAATGTCACCAGTGACAAAAGTATCACGAAATTATAGTTCTGAAGATTTAAGGGCCCCAAAGAGAGTAGCTGCAAACATTTTATTCTAGAGATAAGCACTATAACTGGAGGCGACTCTCTTCTCCCCTCAAAATCAGCAGTACTATTTATGAATATCACAGAATATTGGACTTAAAAAAAATCTTGTACCTCACTATCTAAGTAGCTATTGCATGGTGAAGCTAGGTGAGGTGAGTGTATCTGTAAATTACATTGACTTATTAGTTGAAGAATGGATTGAATCTATTGTTATTTCCACTGAGTTTTCATGAAATGAAAACAACTTTCTTTCCACTTTCTTCCATTCATTCTCCCAGAAATGTATTTCCTGCTGTTCATACCCATGAGACCTGTCAGACACTGTGCCAAGCACTGAGATTGGTGGAAACTGATCCACTGATTATATTAACAGGGAAAAAAAATAAATCTACCACAAGGCACTTAGCTGTCAGCCAAATGATCTGAAGCAAATTCAATGAAATTGATTTATGTGACTTCTTCAGTATTTCTAATTGCTCCCAAACTTATTGCCAGTTAATGTTTATAACATTAAATTCAGGTTAACTATTTGATTGCTAATCTTTACATTACCCATAGACTCTGCAATTTCAGGACTCCCAAATTGGACTGTGACTTCTAAGTAGCCACACAGACATTGTGTGTGTGTGTGTGTTCCTTTGTGGCACATAGAAGGATTCTGATGGCACAAATGCATTTGGTGGGCTTCTTGTTGATTAGCAATGCAATATCTTTTGGTCCTGTAGCAAAGAAAACTTGCAGGTGTGGTCTATTCTGAACTGAGGTGGAAATAGGAAACTAATAATACAACTAAAGCTCATCAGGTCTGTAAGGCTGGAGAAACCAGGCTCAAGTGTGTAGAATGGTCATTAGGCAAGAGGATTTGTAAACAAAGGGCCAGTACTGGAGGCTGAGTCTCAAGAAATGTCAAAAATCTGAGTGGGGTGAGGAAAACATTTCAAGCCCACCCACTGGTTTGGGATGAAAACTAGAGATGAGACAGCAGGAAGGGGCATATGTAAGCCTTCCTCTGACAGAGAACTGGGCTTTGTCTCTGTAAACTTAGGCACAGCATCTGAAACTGGTTAAGTAGGACACTAGATTCAGTTTATTTAGCACATTTTTTTCCCTTCAGTAAAAATATAAATCTCTATTCACTCATTTCCTTCATTTACATTCACATTTATCTGTTAAGACAAGCAGTTGAGATGGGGATAATTTTCTCATTGAGCATATGTCAGCATCACAAGAAAAGAGAGCTGGTGTACAGCGCTCACCCCCAAAGATGTTGGGTATATTTCCTTTTAAGCAAACAGCAGCCAAAAGAGAAGAGATGCTAAGAAGTAGTAAGGAAGGGATAAGAAACATTTAAAACCAACTAAAGCACAGGCTGAGTCCTCCGCATTTCATCCAGAAGGATAATGGGCCTTCCTCCTTCTCTGTTGTAGGTTATTAGGGAAGAAAAACACATTGACCTGGTTCTAATATTCTTTAAAGGGAAACCTGTTCACCTGAGGCCATATCTTTGATGGTAGTGATTTTTGCAAACAAATGAATTGCAATCAGAAATTAAACGAGGGCAGATAGGGGACAGCTATTAAATAAATTGCAATCAGAAATTAATTGAGCACAGGACAGAGATCAAGTTTTGAATAATGTGACCTTGAGGAGCCTGAAGATGTCAAATATTACAATCACAATTTATTGCTCTGAAATTGATAGAGAATTCAAGGCTGGTGCAGAAAACATCCTTTGATGACACTCTCTGTTCTTGGTCTTCATTGTGTTCAAGAAGCAGAATCTTATGCACACTCTCCCAGAAAGCATAAAAGTTTCAAAGAAAGACCATAAGAATCGTAGAAGCACTTTCTTTTACATACATGTATATTTGTGTACGTATGATTCCCCCCAAATAGTATCTTGCTCCTTGTACTGTTTCGTAATATGCTTTTCTCACTTAGCAGTATATTTTCCATACAAAAATTTAAATGTAAATTCATAGTAATGGTTCTTGTTTAATAAGAAAAACTTCTGTTTGATTTGTAGACCATTAGTTAATTTGATTGATCCTGTGACATCTGATAGATCATCACTAAAACTAAAGATAGAGTGACCCAAGATTATGGTTTAATGGACATCGGTATTACAGTTTTTCTCCACTCTAATTCCAATTCTGCCCACATCCCTTGTTGTGACACTTAACTATGTGATGTACAAGTATCAACACTAACAATGGAGGTTGGAAGGAAAGGTCTAAGGTTTGTTGGGTCTGGAACCTCAACTTTTTCTGTTATTACCTATTTGTAGGATCTATTTCTGACTTTATAGGCTTTTACTTAAAGTTTTTATTGAGGTAATTGTAAAAAAAATAATAATACAGAGTCAGACTTTGTATATTTTGCCCAGTTTTCCCCCAAAGTGACTTTTTTTTTTTTACTTTATAATATTGTATTGGTTTTGCCATACATAAAAATGAATCTGCCATGGGTGTACACGTGTTCCCCATCCTGGACACCCCCTCCCACCTCCCTCCCCGTACCATCCCTCTGGGTCATCCCAGTGCACCAGCCCCAAGCGTCCTGTATCCAAAGTGACATTTTGGAAAACTGTAGTCAGTTATCATGACCAGGATATTGACATTAAGACAGCTAACTCACTGATCTTACTCAGACCTCCTAAGATTTACTTTCAGTGGTGTGTTTTGTAAGCAGATGCAATCATAGTTTTCACTAATGAATATGTAGTAAAATATTCCTACTACTTGGACACATTTTCTGAGTTTCAGTATTTATTACATCTTATCCTTTTTTGCCGTCAAATATGGGATCTTATTTGTTGGGGCTTCCCAGGTGGCACTAGTAGTAAAGAACCCTCCTGCCAGTGCAGGACACCCAAGGGACACAGGTTCAATCCCTGGGTCGGGAAGATCCCTGGGAGGAGGAAATGGCAACCCACTCCAGTAATTTTGCCTGGAGAACCCCATGGACAAAGGAGCCCTGTGGGCTACAGTCCATGGGGTCGCAAAGAGTCGAACATGACCGAAGCAACTTCGCTCACGTGCACATGGTATCTTATTTAGCTCTTTTTTTTCTAGGTGTTTAGTTTTTTTGTTTTTTTAATGCCCTTTTCCTTGGGTTTGAAAGACTTAATTGATTATATACTATGATTTTATAAATAATCTTTTCTCTGAATTTTCCAACATATGGCACTAATGCATCTGCTTTTTCTTGGTCTAATACCACATATTTTAATTATTACAACTTTAAAATGTATTTTACTCTCTGGTAGAGAAAATCTATTCTCATCACTCTTTACTTAAAATAAAAACTTATTTGAAATGTTTACACATTTATCCTTTCATATAAATTGTTCCTTTAATTTGACTTACTTTTTCATTTCTTAAGGAAATCAAGCCAGGACAGAATTGATTCGCATTAGATTTTACAAATTAATACTTGAAGTTTTTTTTTTTTTCTTTTTGCAATTTTATAATATCAGTTCTTGCCATTTAGGTTAGTGTTATGGTTTTATTGTATTCAAATATTTTACATGGGCCTCAGTACATTTGCTCATTTTTTATATACATTTTCTGAGAGTCTTGGGGTTAGCTCCCCCAGCTTTTAGGTTGAATTATTAAAAATGAGTCTCCTCCACAGGTTTTAGTATATTGTCGCCTCTTCTGACTTCTTCGTAGCAAAGTGGAAATGACTGTTTCAGGGTTAAAGGTGAGTGAAAGGAATGAGGACTAGCATGACTGGTTCGCTCTGATGGAATCTAAGGATATTCTTTGGCCTGCGACCAGGGGTATTACTCAGTGGGCATAAGATCCATTCTTATAGAAGCTAGATGATCTCAGAAGAGATTGCAGAGCCCATGGCTTCTAAGATAGGTTACACCTCCCCCTAGTTGTGTTCTCTCTGCCATCTCCTCTCCCCCAGACCCGTCTGTACCCTGAAGAAAAGATAGTAAGTATACTATCTCGTCCTCAAAGGGCAGCTCAGAGGGGTAGGCAAATGGCTCTCGTGTGAGGTGGGAAAGAGTCAAAACCAGTTCAGGTTATATCAAACCATGTCAGTGCAAGCAGAGGGTTTGGGAAAAGCTTGCTTGGAATAAAATGGCATGTCCCCACTGTGGTACTTTGGTACTCTGCTGTGATCCTATAACTAAATTTTGGCCAACAGGATGTAAGCAAGAAAAGTATGTGCAAATTTTAAGTATTATCAAAGGAAGATGGTTTGCTCATTTCCTGGCATTTCTCTTTATGCTTCCTGGAATGGTAACACAGAGGCTTCCTCAAGATTTCTTGACTATGAGAAGAGAATAAACTATTATCTTCTTAACTCACTGTCTTTTGGGGATGGGGAGGGTTGCTGATAATTGGATTAAACTTGATTTTAACAAATACAGTATTTGTCTTTTGCACAAGAATGCATACAGAGCAGCTACCATCACAACATATCCTCATTAAATTATTGAACTTCATGAATTGGGAAAGGCATTTTCAGTCATCTGAAGCAGAAAAGAAACTAACTCCAAAGTAAAGAAGTTCAGGCTCACTTTCTAATTATCAACAACCATAGTGACTTTAAAAAAAAAAAAGCCAGATGTATTTTTTTCATTTTTATATAATTTTTAAAGGTTATTTTCCATTTACAGTTACTATAAAATATCTGCTATATTCTCCATGTTATACAATACACCCTTGAACCTGTCTTACACCCAATATTTTGTACCTCCCACTTCCCACCACTATCTTACCCTACCCTCTACTGTTAACCACTCATTTGTTCTCTATATCTATGAATATCACTAGTAAAAAAAAAAAATTACATCTGATATTCACAGATATAGAGAACCATAGTGAATTTTTATAAAAAGCCTACCTGTTCATGGGGACCTAGTACATGACCAAACTATCACAACAAGCTGTCGTTTATGTCCAAATGTTAGAAGAAGATATTCTCAAATGAGGATAAAGTTAAGGAACTATTCTCCCTGTGAGAGAATCTTACAAAAGAAAATTTGAAAAGAAACAAGGCAAAATAAGTAAAAAAAAAAAAACCTGACTATAAATCTAGTCAAAAATCGTGAAAGGAAAGACCATGGTAAAAAAGAAATAAAACTCCTAGTGCTCCACACTAATGCCATTTATGTAGTAGAGTACAAAGACACGGTATTGGAAGAAATAACATTTTTATTATTATGCAAAATAAATGAGTAACAAAAATCCCACAGTGAGACAGAGGAAAGGGAGAGAAAGTATAAGCTCTACTTTTAGTTCCAGACTTACACACCCAACAGTCTACTTAATGTATCTTCTTGGGCATCTTTAAAGTCAAGATGCATAAAATAGAATTATAGTCTTTTTCCCCAAATGTATACCCCCTTCAGCATCCCCTTGAAGTGAGTAATCATACAATTCACTCATCACCTGGTTCAAAAGACTCCAGTTTCCCGTTTCATAAGGCACCAAGTAACACCCATTCACCATCCCAAGCACATGATCGCGTTTTCCCTCTCTGTCTTTCTGTCTCTCATCTTACTCCCTTTCTCATCCCCTCCTTCATATGTGGACCTGAAGTAAAGCATGCTTTCACTTTCATTTCTTGTGACAGGTTGCCAGGGCCAGGGTTCTTACAGATGTTTTCCTTGAGTGAATCAGTTCAGTTCAGGGACTGAAGAATGAACCTTGAGTCCAAACCTTGTCCCCAGTGTAATTTTTCCAAAAGAGCCACTGATTCCTCTTCATCCGTGTTCTTGAATTAAGTTCTCAGTGTGGTTCAGAAATTACAGAGGGCTTCTTATGATTAATCTCTGTTTCCTTAAATCACATCATTATTTTTAGTTTCCAACTGTGTGGGTGAAGGACATTTTACCAACTCACTATAATTTAAAAACTTTGATAACTTTTCTGAATGATTTAAGTGTGTCTTATATGGAGTATATGAAGTTTTGATTTGTGGTTCAACAGATATTGTTTCATTCAATTGGTGGTTTTAGCCAATCTACACATGCATATATATGACAGATAGGTTTGGCTTTAGATTTTTTGTGACATTTTTCTGTGCTTTTAATATCTTTTTCTATATAGTAATTTTCTTTGCTGCATTTTGCATTTGAGTTCTGATAATATTGAAAAGCAGAGACATTACTTTGCCAACAAAGGTCTGTCTAGTCAAGGCTATGGTTTCTCCAGTGGTCATGTATGGATGTGAGAGTTGGACTGTGAAGAAGGCTGAGTGCGGAAGAATTGATGCTTTTGAACTGTGGTGTTGGAGAAGACTCTTGAGAGTCCCTTGGACTGCAAGGAGATCCAACCAGTCCATTCTGAAGGAGATCAGCCCTGGGATTTCTTTGGAAGGAATGATGCTAAAACTGAAACTCCAGTACTTTGGCCACCTCATGCGAAGAGTTGACTCATTGGAAAAGACTCTGATGCTGGGAGGGATTAAGGGCAGGAGGAGAAGGGGACGACCGAAGATGAGATGGCTGGATGGCATCATTGACTCGATGGACGTGAGTCTGAGCGAACTCCAGGAGTTGGTGATGGACAGAGAGGCCTGGCGTGCTGTGATTCATGGGGTCACAGAGTCGGACACGACTGAGCGACTGAACTGAACTGAATTTTGAAAGTTTGTATGCTTTCTTCCAGTAGTTAAAGGCAACTTTCACATTATATAATCAACCATTAGGTTTTTTGAAAAGTAGTATCTACGTAGCAAAGAAAAAATTAGTAATATTTACTTTTAATGTTTTTTGTTCTCTTAACAACCTATTTTTCACTTCTAGGTTACAAGAGATGAAAAACATTAGTTACTCTATTTCCTACTGTCTGTTTAGTTATAGCATTCCTACTCTCAGTGTTTATGACTAAATACTCTATTCTTTAAACTTAAACCCAATATTTGTTCCACTTCAGTTGTACAATTTAATGAATTTCATGCTAGCTATCACTACAATGGCAATCATATTATAATATGTAAATGTATCAAATAAACATTTTGCACATCTTAAATTTAAACAATGTCATATGTCAAATATATGATAATATTCATATTTGCATAATTATTTAAATATGTATAGTAGAATATGTTATAATATACAATTTTACTTTTTTTAAAAGGTCCATGAGGAGTTGCCTTTAAATTAGTTTTTGGAAACTTGTGCTCAGTTCCCTAACAGGGAAAAGTATTAAAGTAGCAACTTTAATAACCACTATTATGATATTAATATATAATTTTAAAAATCCTCTCATTACTCTTGTCTAGTTTATGAATCAGAAAATATCAAGGAGGAAAGATGTTCATTACTAACACTCAAAATTCCAATAGAGATGCAACAGAAAAAGGTAGTTTAATTAATGGGTTTTGAGGTCAGACTGCCTGATTTACAGACCAATTTTATCACCTTTTTGTTGTTGCTGTTCAGTCACTAAATCGTGCCTGAAACTTTATCCCTTACTATATGAGAAAAGTACTATTATTTTCTCTCATGTAGAGATTAAAAATCAGACCACAAGTTAAATGAGGATTATTCCCAGTTGGCTTGGTGGTAAAGAATCTGCCTGCCAATGCAGGAAACCCAAGAGATGTGGGTTCTATCCCTGGATCAGAAAGATTCCCTGGAGCAGGAAATGGCAATCTGCTCCAGTATGTTGCCTGGGAAATCCCATGGACAGAGGAGCCTGGTGGGCTTCATTCCGCAGGGTGGCAAAAGCGCTGGACACATCTTACCAACTAAATAACATAAGAATAAAATAGAGCATACCGAAGAGTATCACCCCATAGCATGTACACAGTAAAGGCTTCCACTGTGGCATTATCCATCTTCATAATGTTTGCTAAGTGCTAGATGAAAAACAGTAACTAGTATTTGTCTGATTCTGTCCCTTCCAGATCAATAATGAAATATAAACCTTAAAAAAGACATGCTTATTAGTCATTTGTATGCCTTCTAGGAATTTCTTGTTATTATTCCTTGACCATTTTTTTCCTGGGTTACTTGTCTTTTTTTGAATAAATTGGTTGGAGCACTTTTAACATCACACACAGTAACCTTTTCTGTGCATTACATATCTGTGTATACTTTATGCTCACGCTCACTTATACATTTTAAATTGTTTTATTTAAGTGAAATACATCCAGAAAAAGGTACAATTTGATATACTTTCATAATCTGTGTAGCTAGCACTTATGATACATTTTCATAATCTGTGTAGCCAGAACACATCTGTGTAGCTAGCACTTAAATTGTAAAGAGAAAAGAAAGAAAGAGAGAGAGAATAATTTGGCAGTCCAAAGCTCTCTTCCTGGTCCATCCTCATCTCCACCACATCCAATAGTGTAAACTTCTATCCTGATGCCTGACAACACAGATCAGTGTGTTTTCATGATTTTGTACTTCAAAGAAATGGAATCATATGGAACTGTACTCTTTTGTGTCTGGCTTCTGTCATTTGTAATTTAATTTTAAGTATGGCATTTTTCATTTTAGAATAGGTTTGTTTTTTTGAGATTTTAAATAATTTAACTCCTCAAGAATTCAGCTAAGTGAATAAAGAAAATAATTTTACATATGGTTGTAGAAAACAGTTGACTGGTAAATGTCTTAATGTGCTGTTAATTTTTTTTTTTTTTTTTAGTAATTTCATCTCCTAAGCTGTTTTTCATACGAGAATGAAGGCCTTTTAATCATTGGAATTATTAATTTCTATAATATCTGAGCTCCATTATAGGAGTTTTAAAATTTTCCTGACCTTTGTAACCATATTGTGTCCTACTCTCTGAAGCAGTTTATCAAGGCAAGTCTGTCATTATCTTCCAAACCTAAGTCTCTTTGCATCTTTCTTTCTCTCAGAATTGGTCTCTTGGTGCCCCTTCCCTGTTCAAATCTACATTATCCCTAATACCTAATCCTACAACCACCATGTCTTCAGGCCAATGAGTGCTGAGAAAATCCTGTGCTTCACACGATATCTAGGTCCTGAGAATAAACAGAATAAAAGTGCTAGGCAGTCATTGTTATTAATGTGATCCAAACCGAGTTGGAGAAACATTATTTAAATGCATAATTACAATAAAATAAGTTTGGAAATACAGACAGGTTATAAAATTTGTATAAGGAAAAGAGTGATTCACTTTGCATATATCAAAATTCATTGAAATTATGAAGTGAGAGCTTGACAGTCAGAGTGATATATGATGACTGTTGGGAACAGTGACTCTCAATCCCCAGGTGGGGGAAGGGGGAAGAAGTTTTAAGAAGGAACAGATTGTGCAAAACCACAGAGAACTGAAACATTCTAGCAGGTATGTGTAAGGCAGAACTCGGTCCCCATTTGAAAAAGAATCCACGAGACCCTGAGATGGATTTGACAGAGAGACATGAAAGATAAAGAGCTTTCCTGGTGGCTCAGCAGCTAAAGAATCCACCTGGAATGCAGCAGACCTGGGTTGATCCCTTGGAGAGGGGAACAGCTACCCCCTCCAGCATTCTGGCCTGGAGAATTCCATGGGGTCAGAAACAGTCGGACACGACTGAGCAACTTTCACTTTTCATTTTCATTAAAGGTATGAAGTTGAGGAGGCAGGCAGGGCCATATCATGAAGAGACGTGTCACACAGCGGCTATGGAAAATGGCGTGGATTTCTTCTGCTGTTGGCAAGGTGCCTGAAGAATCTGAGAGATGATTCTGTCCTCTAGGTGTGAAGTGACTGGGGCCAGGGGACTTAGTTGTGCCACCACCTGAGGGAGGTGATGCAACCAAACTCCTCTCTCACTAGAACTGTCGGGTACTGTCCACCCCTCTCTAGGTGCACGAGGCCAGGGTGGATGCCATGATGTATACGCTCTGTTTGCATAGCTGGGTGACTGGGAATTTTGAAGACGCCATCCTCATGCCTGTGAGTGACACAGTAAATCCATGTCCATCCACTACCCCAAGAGTTTCAGTGCATGCCCGTGCTCAATCACTAGGTTGTATCCAACTCTTCGTGACCCCAAGGACTGTAACCCGCCAGGCTCCTCTGCTCATGGGTTTCTCCAGGAAGAATACTGGAGCAGGCTGCCATTTTCTTCTCCAGGGGATCTTCCTAACCCAGGGATCAAACCCGTGCCTCCTGCCATGTCTCCTGCATTGCAGGCAGGTTCTTTACCGCTGAGCCACCAGAGAAACCCTAAGGATCTCAGGGAAGTGAAGTGAAAGTCACTCAGTCCTGTCTGACTCTTTGCGACCCCATGGACTATACAGCCCCTGGAATTCTCCAGGCCAGAATACTGGAGTGGGTAGCCTTTCCCTTCTCCAGGGGATCTTCCCAACCCAGGGATCCAACCCAGGTCTCCAGCACTGTGGGCAGATTCTTTACCAGCTGAGCTACGAGGGAAGCCCAGTATCACTCAGCATTTGTTTGGGATTTTCTTCCCAGGTAGGATTGCTCTGAATCTTCTCAATTACCATTTTAAAACCTCAATAGTCTCTTTAAAATGTTATCCAAGTGCATACTTTTATTCTCAGCAGATAAGTTTGCCTTTTAGTTCTTGAAGAATGTTGGAGAAGCCATGAATAATTTCTCTAAATACATCCTCTCTCCCTCTGAGCTGCTGCTGCTGCTGCTGCTAAGTCGCTTCAGTCGTGTCCAACTCTGTGAGACCACATAGACGGCTGCCCACTAGGCTCCTCTGTCTCTGAGATTCTCCAGGCAAGAAGACTGGAGTGGGTTTCCATTTCCTTCTCCAATGCATGAAAGTGAAAAGCGAAAGTGAAGTCATTCGGTTGTGCCCGACTCTTAGCGACCCCACGGACTGCAGCCTACCAGGCTCCTCCGTCCATGGGACTTTCCAGGCAAGAGTGCTGGAGTGGGGTGCCACTGCCTTTGCCCACTGAGCTAGAAAGCATGATTTATTTGTAACTATCTTTACCTCCTGTCCCAAGAGGTCAGAGAACAAATGTCCTCTCTGCTTGTGAGAAAATGCTACCCACTTTCACCTCTGACCCCAGATTCCCCTCATTTGCTCATGTTCTCTCTCAAAGTTTCAATTTCTTATTTCCGTTTTACTCACTTTAGCTTGTATTATTGAGACGATATCTTAAAATTAAACCAGATTTTAGTTGCTTTGCTAGACTAATATTCTTACCTTATGCAGGGAGAAAGTGGTGAGCTGTTTTCCTCAGTTAAAGAGACATTTTCAATTTTTCCTTTGCTCCCATTACTGTTGGATGCCACCACAGAAATGCATCACTTTAATTCACATATCACAAATGTTTGTTAAAAGTACCCCGTGTATGAGGACTACCACTTGCTGCTTCATTTATAAGCATTTGATTAATTTCCATAAGTTATCCAAAATTTCCCTGTCAGTGTGTCACAGCTCAATCTTGACTTCCAGTCTTGCCACTTGGAGCCTGAGGGTTCAGATGGGATAACATTAAGTAACTCTATTTATTTATTTTGGGGATTCCCTGGTGGCTTAGTGGTAAAGAGTCTGCCTGCAATGCAGGAGACACGAGAGATTAGGGTTTGATTCCTGGGTTGGGAAAATCCCCGGGGGGAGGATATAGCAACCCGATCCAGTCAGTATTCTTGCCTGTAAACTTCCATGGATAGAGGAGCCTGTTGGGCTACAGTCCATAGGGTCATAGAGAGTCAGACACTTCTGAGTATTTACACACATTTATTTACCCCAAGAATGCTCTTCCTTTCTTTCTTTGCTGTGGGGACTCTTGGGTAAACTGACCCTTTTTTCCTTTCTTTTCTTCCTTCTTTTTTTTTTTCCAGTTGCCCCATGTGGTTTGCAGGGATCTTAGTTCCCCCACCAGGGATTGAACCCACACTCTCGGCAGTGAAAGACAGAGTCCTAATCACTGGACCACAAGGGAATTCCCTTAACTCGCCCTTTTCTTTCTCAAGCTGAAACTCCTTGCACTTTATTTTCTTTCGATTTCAAGGGCCAAAAAGAATATTTCTCACTCTTTGTATATTGTTGATCAAATCATCCAAATATAGTTCCTGGAAATCTACTTCATTCCATGTACTGTTCTAGATTCTGAAAATAAAATATGAATGAGAGAAAACAATGTTCCTGAACTTGTGGGGCTTTCACTAGGGAGAATGGGGCAGGAGTGAGTAGCATAGAAACAGGCAATATGCAATTGTTTAAAAAATTAACAAATAGAACAAATAGATGTTTTTAAAGGACCTAAGGCTAGGTAGGAAGAGTTAAAATCATTTTGTCTTCCATATTTCATTCTGCCTGAGCAGAGTGTTCATACCTCTGTGCTTCCAGTCTTTTCATCTGCGTAGGTATGTTTTGCAGACCTCAGCACAGCTCATTTGTACCGCCAAGGTTGTGTAGAACAATGTGATCATCTTCCACCCTGAGAAGCTCTTCTCTGAGATCCAGAGTCTATACCACTTCAAAAGTTGTCTTTCTTTTCTCATGCCCATTTGTCAATGGAGGTTTCAAAATGTTGACACTCTATTTCATTAAGCTAAGTTGGGGTAAAAGCCCTTTCTCATATGAGCATCACCCCACCCATTCTTGGCATAAACCTTTGGTTTCCCACTCATGCCCCGTGTCTGGAGGAGGGACCGTACCTATGCTGTCCTGTCTTCACAGCGCAGTGGCAAACCAGATCTGGTGACAGACGAGGCAGAGGCTTCTTTCAAAGAACACACCTTTTGAAGAGAAAGGACTTCTCCCTGGAAGAATGCAGTATCTGTATCACTCACATGGTTAATTTGGCAAATTCAAAAATCAGTCAGATCAATTATGCAGCAACATGAGGATCAAATCTCTAGCTCGTTCAGTCCCATCTTGTCTTCCTACCATCTGTGTTAGCCTCCTGTGCTCTGTCAATGGGAAAGATTTGAGTGCTTTCAGAAAGCTATTTTTTTCATCTCTTATTTTGCTAATAGTGAATGAAAGTATTTTGGCAAAGACATCAGGATGATAACAATATGCTCAGACGTAGACGTGCAGCCCTCTTTTCTCATCTCACTGGCTCTGTTATGAGCCAGGTCCACACAGAGGAAGAAGAAAACCTTTCAGCAGAGATAACATGTGAACCCCGATAGATGACAATCCCAAAACTAAGCATTGAAAAGCATTTTCTGGACATTTCTCTCTGAGCTTTAGTGAGCCACTGCTGAGACGGGTTTCAGCTTTTCTACCCGATGCTCACAATAGGCATTAAGTGGTCAGAAAAAGATTAATAAGACACAAGATGAGAATATTGAGTATTTAGCTAAGCCCCATATCCAGACTTATGAACAAGAATAGTTGGAAATAAAAATAGGATTGTAGGGAAGAAATATTTCACAAACATCAATTCTTCCCTGGGCTTTTCTCAGAACACATGTGACCTGGGGCAAACATCTCTGGAGATAGTGACACAAAGTGGACCCTGAAGGAGTAGGATTTCTTCCTCCCCCATTCAGAGCACTTCCATCACTCACTACTGATTGCCTGATGTCCAAACCTCTTTATACCTGTGAGAGATCGCCTTTTGTGTCCACTCGACTAGACCCTGGGGTGCCCAGACATCTGGTATAAGCATCACTCTGGGAATGGCTGTGAAGATGTTATAAATATTTGAATCCACAGACTAGGTAAAGCAGATTGCCCTTTCTCATGTGGGTGGGTGGGCCTTATCAAGTCAGTTGAAGCCCTGCATAAAACAGAAAAGCTGCCCCTCCTGCAAGTAAAAGGAAACACCCCTGATTCCTGCCTGGAAAGGGAATATCATTTCTTTCCTGTTTTTGGACTCACACTGAAACATCAGCTCTTTCCAGGTCTCCAGCTGCTGACTCCAGGTCTTAGAAATTGTCAGTCTCCATAATCATGGGAGCTACTTCTTTCTAATAAATATTATCTATCCATCATCTATCTATTTATCTACCTGTCTATCCACTATCATCTATTGACCTATCATCTGTCTATTCTCCCTCTCCTTTTGGTTCTGTTTCACACAAGCCCTTATTAAGACAGCACACCAGAACCTCTGTCTGAGGTCTGATCTATATATTCTTGAGGGAGTGGACAGGGGACATGAGACAGGCACATTTCTCAGCTTTCAGAAGGCTCTTTCCTTCCTCTGCTGCTGCTTAGGTCTTCTCTGTGCTGACAAAGGGCCTTTGTTCACCTGCATAATGATCTCAGGGGGTATCTGTTTACTCATCATAAAGCTATAATTTTTATATAGTCTTCCAGACTCTATAATCAATCTCCTGCTATTGCTCCAAATACCTAACATTATTACACACAGAATAATGACAAGTGTGTCCAGAAATAATCCCATAGAAGATTTATGTACATAGAAGCCCTCATCCTTTTATCCAGAAGGACAGTGAAACCCAAACATTTCAATAGGTAAACAGTAATGTGATGCGGTTTGACTCAGTAAGAATTGACAAGGGAAGAAAGGAAGATGGGAAGGCTGGTAGGCAGAAGGAGATAGAGAGAGAAAGACTGCCTTATTGTACACATCAATATTTCAGTGAAGTAATGTCACTAAAATAAGAAATAGGATCTACCTTCAGGAGTTAAGAAGCCAGTGAAGGATGGGAACTTGCATACAATTAACTCCATCAGCAAGTAGTACTTTTAAGGAACTCTCACAGCCAGTGCTTGCAAGTGTATCTAGACCATACTTGGTTTTCATTAAGTGAAGCGTTCTAAACTTTTCAGCAAAACTCTTCTTCCCTAATGCGAGTCAATGTTTGACTCTGACTCAACAAATAGCTTTCATGCTGTATATTGTTTCCGGTAATAAAGCCAACAATTCTGGAAAACTGCACTGCATTCCAGGTTTGCTAAAAAGAAGTGTAGTCAGAAGATAGAATATTTAAGAAAAAGTGCTTTGATGGTACTCCCTTTTGTTCTAAAAGTGTGTGTGTGTGTGTGTGTGTGTGTGTTTTTGTCACACTACTTGGCACGTGGGATCTTAGTTCCCTGACGAGGGATCGAACCCCCACGCCCTGGATTAGAAGTGCAGAGTCTTAACCACTGGGACCACCAGGGGAGTCAACTCTATACATTTAGACATGATGACAAAAACAACATGAGCACTGATGTCTCAGGAGCTTAGAAAGAATACAAAAGCTGTCTTCCAGCATATCCCAGTGAGGACAATCAGAATCCAATATCAATTATTCCCATAAACAAGGATCTATAATAAAATAAATTAAACTTATTAATAAAGCTCACTTTTGGATAGACATTTTTCCTAGCATCATTGTCTTTCCTGGTATGTATATGTTTAATATCAAATTATAATGTCTCAAGCCCTAGAGTTAGCCCTTTATCCATTGTTTTTTACTTGGGCTTCACAGTAAATTGGTTAGGTGAGTTATAGTGTCTTTATTTTGCTGATAAGAAAAAAATGAGGCTAGTGTGTGAAAATGAATTACCTAAGATCACCCAGCTGGTAGTCAGAAAACCTAGAATATTATGTCAGATTTGCTGGACTCTGGGACATGGTTCTTGATATCCAGCCATGAATCCTAAAGTCTTAATTATGCAGCATTGATGTCCTTTAAAAGGTGATGTAATAGACAAATCAAGATGATATAAAGTCCAGCTCACATTTCATTCAATCATAAATTATTTCATTTGTTCATTCACCATGTATATCTGGGGCTTCCCTGGTAGCTCAGATGATAATCTGCCTGCAATGTGGGAGACCCAGATTCGATCCCTGGGTTGGGAAGATTCTATGGAGAAAGAGATGGCAACCCACTACAGTATTCTTGCCAGAGAATTCCATGGACAGATGAGCCTGGTGGGCTACAGTCCATGGGGTCATAAAGAGCCAGACACGACTGACTGACTAACACTTTCATGTATATTTAGATTCACTTTGTAATAGTCGTTGAACAGGTGGTCACAGACATGTACATTAATCACAGTTCAGACTTCAAATAATACAGAATGCATCCTTTGAATTGTTCAATTCAGTTCATTTGCTCAGTCATGTCCGACTCTTTGCAACCTCATGGACTGCAGCGCACCAGGCTTCCCTGTCCATCACCACCTCCTGGAGCTTGCTCAAACTCATGTCCTTTGAGTCAGTGACGCCATCCAAGCATCTCATCCTCTGTCATCCCCCCTCCTCCCACCTTCAATCTTTCCCAGCATCAGGGTCTTTTCAAATGAGTCAGTGCTTTGCATCAGGTGGCCAAAATATTGTAGTTTCAGCTTCAGCATCAGTCCTTCCAATGAATATTCAGGACTGATTTCCTTTAGAATGGACTGGTTGGATCTCCTTGCAGTCCAAGGAACTCTCGAGAGTCTTCTCCAACATTACAATTCAAAAGCATCAATTCTTCAACGCTCAGGTTTCTTTATAGTCCAACTCTCACATTCATACATGACTAGTGGAAAAATCATAGCTCTGACTAGCCAGACCTTTGTCGGAAAAGTAATGTCTCTGCTTTTTAATATGCTGTCTAGGTTGGTCATAGCTTTTCTTCCAAGGAGCAAGTGTCTTTTAATTTCATGACTGCAGTTACCATCTGGCGCTGAGCTTTTACAGTTCTCTCTCCTCCCCCTCGTCAATGTCTTGACGGCTGTTCCTGTTTCTTGCCCACTGGACTGAACTACTTGCCTCGCTTCTCCCTAATGCTTAGCCTCCAACTGGAGTTCAAGCTACATCTTCTCCAGAAAACCTGCCCTGAGTACACCTGCCCTCCTCAGAGACTCAACATGAGATACAGTTCAGTGATGTACTCTTTCGTAAATATTCTGTTTGATTTTTCCAAATGGACCATAAGCTTATGGACAACAAGATCTGTGGGTGAAACATTTTTCTCTTTTATTAAAAACTGTGTGTGCTCAGTCGTGTCTGACTGTCTGTGACCCTGTGGACTGTTGCCCACCAGCCTCTTCTGTCCATGGAATTTTCCAGGCAAAGATACTGGAGCGAGTTGTCATTTCCTACTCCAGGGGATCTTCCTGACTCAGGGATTGAGCCCGCATCTCCTGTGTCTCCTTCACTGGTAGATGGATTCTTTACCACTGCTCCACCTGGGAAGCATTAAAAACATAATAAGTGCCAAATAAATTCAGAGTAATTTTTAGCTAGATGTTCAGCCCTGTATTACTGGAGCATCACTTAAATTGCCCCCTCTCAAAATCAGTCCTTTGTTCAAAAAACAAAGATAACTAGTGTCCTCCCAGTTACATGGGTCCTCCCTCACCCCCTGGTAAACATTTAGTCTCCCATCTTAAGCAGCACCTCCCAGTATCAGGAAGAAAAATTCCATTGATTTGCGATCTCATTTGTTCCCCGTAATAATGAGAATGAATTCTGAAATTCCATTGTGAAACAGGTAGCTAATCGTCTAAAGGGTTTTCATGAACAATGACATAATTTTTCATTTGCATTTTTTAAAACTGCAAAACACAGTACTCGACTCACAAAACTGTCAGGGTACATTTTTGTTTGTTTGTTTAATTTTGCCAAATGGAGTGGGCTCAATTTTGGGAGATAATTCCGGTTTTTTTATCAGCCAAGTTTTTTTCTTTTTTTTTTCTTTTTCCCATTGCTAACACTCTGGAACCTTGTCTCTTGTTGAGATTTGATGGTGACCTCACAGGTACCTTATTAATAATAAACCAGAGGGGCTCAGCATAGCTCAGGTTTGGTGTAATAAATCATACTGTAAGTAAGTGCCGTGTTTGCAGTTTTGAAATTTAGAGGCATATAATAACCAAGATTGAGGGTCTGGCAGGTGGTTAAACTGAGTAGGGGTGGGGCCTGGCCTTTCATGGGTCTGACACGTGCTTATGGTTATTAATTACTTTTACATTTTACATTGCTAATTAATGTTATTCTTTCCAGTTACAATGTAATTGAATTTTTAAAAGTGAAGCCTCAAATGTCAGGTCCAGATATTACGTTGTACCTCTGCCTGAAGGAGGAAGTATATATGCAATTTGAGTTACTTGAAATGATGGATAATAAGACAAACCTCAAGGTGACTAATGAGATCCAGGGAAGCAAATATGCAATATTGGAGATTCAGGGGATTCTAAAGCAGAAATAAGATCATGGAAAGTTAACATGTGGAATTTCTGCTAGTCAATTAACCAGCATGGAATTCAGCTATTCTGTTTATCAGACAACTCCTCTGAGTCACTAAGAAAGATAACTCTAGTGGAGTTACAAGTCCATATTTTTAAAGATATTTTATTTGTTTTTTGTTTTGTTTTTTAATTTTTTTGGAATATAGTTGCTTTACTATGTTGTGTGTTAGTTTCTACTGTATACCAAAATGAATCAGACATACACATATCTCTCCCCTTTTGTACCTCCTTCCCATTCAGGTCATTTCTAAAAATAATCTATTTTACTTGCATTTTGTGCTTAGCATCCTACTAGCAAATGAAGGTGATAGCATTGGTTTAATAGGTTTTTAGTTAAATATAAAAATTGTTATCTGGGCCACTTAGCATAGTTCAGTGTTTCCTAATAACTTGGATGCAGACCTCTTGAAAAGTCCAAGGAAAATGTGGAATCCTTTCTCATGCGTATCTTGTTTGCTCCTGCTTAGTAGTCATTGAGTTGTGTCTGACTCTTTGTGACTCTATGGACTATAGCCTGCCAGGCTCTTCTGCCCATGGAATTCTCCAGGCAAAAATCATGGAGTGAATTGCGATTTTCTTCTCCAGGGGAATCTTCCCAACCCAGGGATCAAACCTGCATCTCCTCCTTGGCAGGCAGATTCTGTACACTAGAACCTGTGAACAAGTTATAGAGCAGAGGTAGAGGATCCTTGGGTCTCTGCTTTGAAGAATCCCAGAATAGGAGTGCCTGGTGCAGGGGCAAACTGCCTGGTGACCCAACTACATTGCCAGCCATCGCTGTAGTGGATGTTTGTAATAATGATCCCTGGCTAGTGAGCAAGATTAAACCATGTCATTTATCTATTCTTAAGAAAGCGGGGATCTTCCCTGGTGGGCCAGTGGTTATGAATTCTCCTGTCAATGCAGAAACACAGGTTCAGTCTCTGGTCAGGGAGCCAAGATACCACATGCAGTGGAGCAACTAAGCCTGTGCACCGCAACTGGAGGGTAGCCCCTGCTCAGCACAACTGGAGAACGTCTCACATAGCAATGAAGAGCCTATGTGCTGTTAGAAAGCCCCGGTGCAGCCAAAGAGAAACAAATAGGTAGATAAATAAGGAAATACTTTTTTAAAAACAGGTAGATGAATGATTCGGTGTTTAATTTTTTTTCAGTCAAAATAACTGTCTTTATTACGCTTTATAGAGCAAGTTTTAATAGTAGAAATGCTTTTATATAATAACAGTTCATTTCTTGGCAGTGAGATGGATAAGGAATTTCTGTAAATGAAAAGACCACCTGCCAGAGTTCCCTTCTGTACTTGGGAAGCTTAAAAGCAATGAGCTCTTCTGCCAACTCTACCAGCCCTTCTCATTCAGTTAGAACCCTGTGTGTAGTCAGTGCTTTATAAATTTCTGAGGAAGACTAAATTTCCCCCAGTGTGTTAGCTGCTCAATCATGTCTAATTCTTTGCAACCCTATGGACTGCAGCATGCCAGACTCCTCTGCCCGTGGAATTCTCCAGGCAATAGTACTGGAGTGGGTTGCCATTTCCTTCTCAAGGGGATCTTCCTGACCCAGAGATCGAACCCAGGTCTCCTGCATTGTGGGCAGATTCTGTAAGCTCTGAACTACCAAGGAAGGCTAAATTGCCCCAAACTCTACCATTAACATCTTGAGATATCATACTTTTCTACCACCCACCTCCTCATCACACATACTACCCAAGACTTCACACTTACCCAAGAGGAATTTAATTGGGAGTCCAACTGTCAACTGATCATGTGGTTCTCTCTCTCTCTCTTTTTTTTTAAAGATGAGAAAACACAGCCCCTGAG
This sequence comes from Budorcas taxicolor, assembly GCF_023091745.1. Taxonomy (NCBI): domain Eukaryota; kingdom Metazoa; phylum Chordata; class Mammalia; order Artiodactyla; family Bovidae; genus Budorcas; species Budorcas taxicolor. Next base: position 136,406,726 of record NC_068920.1, read on the forward strand.
AAGGATAGGGATTCTTCCCAGTTTTAAGTTAGCATTGGAATTGGAAATGAAAGCTGTTCAGTGCTCTCAGAATCAGGCTCCATGTAACCACTGGGAATACAGTTCCTTGGGATTTAGCAAAGCTGTTGTAACTGCTTTCAGGCAGAAAGCAGCCTGGAAACAACATTATTGACCTCTGTTAGAGAGAAGCCTGCTCATAGATCTAACAAAAGTTCATGTCTAATGGATGTGTTCTTCAGTGCCTCTCTGTAAGGCAAGATGCCTTTAACAGCATCTTTGAAATTATAGTACTTTGTTCTAGTTTCACAGTAAATGCTCCGATGGCTGTGTGGACTCTCTTGGGTTTCTTCTTTCTTTGCTATGCTGTGAAAACACACTCTGCATCTACATTGCTATTATCATTGTTGCTAAGAAGTAAGAGAGCATTAGTTCCTACCCCCATCATCTGCGCAGAGCAGAGCCAGTGAATCCTGCTGGAGCGTAATAACAATCTATACGTAAACCAGTCATGGTAAAAATCTATCAAAAGTGTGGCAATTTACAAAAATATGTCCCTCAAGCACACCGAAGTTGTCATCAAAGTGAGTTAGCTGCCAATTAACTTCTACATCTTGCACAAAGGGCACAGAATTCCAGTGTAAAAATAAAACCAGTTAATGCATAACTACTGTCTGTGAACAACAAATCAGAAACAAAAAAACGAACACACTACTTGGTGCTTTGCCATGTCTGCTACAGTCTTATGGGAGGTTGTTGTTCAGGCTTCTGACTTAGGAACATGGCTTTCAAAGCAAACAGTAATAAGGCTATTTTTACCTACAGATTTGAACTCCAAATTTTAGTCCTTGAGCACAAGTTGGGTGTCAGCTAGGTTCTCAGTACTGGGTCAGCTATGTTCTAGGCACAAAAAGCAGGACAGATTTTTAAACACTGTTAGTACTGCTATACATTCCTGTTATAGATTATAATCAGCATATTTGTACTTTAAACAAATCATTCACTTCTTACATTGAGTACTCAGTTAATTAATTTTTTGGCAAATTTATCTATACCCTAAACAGAAGTACATGGACTATGCTACACATGCCTCAGGAAGAGAGACAATGAACTGATCAAACAAGGAGAGGATATATTTATGCTGGCTCTTGAAGGACGCTTAGGTTTTTATCATTTTCAGCCATCCTATTAGTGTGTTTTTGTTCTGCTTCACTTACTCAGCTGAGTTCTCACAAAAACAAAGAGATAAACAAAAATAACAACAATCACTCTCATAACCTGCTTCTTGACCTTGAGCTTGCTCACTCGGATGAATTCCTGCAGCAGTTGTTTCTGCAGAAGTGAAGGGGGCACTTTTTTCAGTCTCCCTGGGATCTTGGAGAATTTCTTGAAGCTGTATGATTGATGCTAATGTAAGAATTTCATGTCACACTTGAGCTGGTGAGCAAAGTATGAAGTCATTGAGGCTCCAGAGTAACTTTCCTCTGCCCACACTCATCCACCGACCACTTGGTCACTCATCCTGATGGCCACCATGTTTCGATGGGCACTTCCTGGGAAGTCTTTATGCATGCCAATACACCTGCTTTCCAGCAAACCTTGCTTGACCTCCAGGCCTTTGAAAGTAAAGCTCTCTCCTAACTTCTGATCTTTCCTCACTGCTACTTCTCTTATATTAGGTTCATTTTCTTCACCCACTGTTGTTGCTGTTCAGTCACTCCGTTGTGTCTGACTCTTAGGGACTCCATGGACGGCAGCACGCCAGGCTTCCCTGTCCTTCACTATCTCCTGGAGTTTTCTCAAACTCATGTCCATTGAGTCGATGATGCCATCCAACCATCTCATCCTCTGTCATCCCCTTCTCCTCCTGCCCCCAATCCCTCCCAGCATCAGAGTCTTTTCCAATGAGTTGGCTCTTTGCATCAGGTGGCCAAAGTCTTCTTCACTCACTTAACAATAAATCTCTATTGAGCCTAGTGAATTCTAGGTATTATGGGAGTTTTGAAACAGCACTGAATTCAAAAAGCAAATACCCTTGTATTCTTTAAGTGCATTGTGGGGAATGAGACAATAGGCAAGTATCAGAGTAATATGTACTTTGGAGAAAACTAAATTGTAACAAAGAGAAGAAGGGATTGAGAACTGTGTAGTTTAAAATAGGATGATCAGGGAATGCTTTGTGGAGAAGGAAATATTTGAGCAAAAATCTGAAGGAAGTATAATTCGATAGCATTTATCAAACAGCTGTTGTTTTACTACCCCCTGGGATTGTTAAACAAACAAACAAATAGAAATAGATCTCAGACTTCCCCAGCAGTCCAGTGGTTAAGTCTATGCTTCCAATTGAGGGGATACAGGTTGGATCCCTGTTCAGGAAACTAGGATCCCACATGCCACCCTCCACAGCCAAAAAAAAGAGAGAAAGAAATAGATCTCTTTCCTCTCAATGATTTCAATCCTATGAAATTAGTGTTGCTATGCATTAAACAACTTAAAAAGGAAACCTAATTAGTGTATTTATCTTCCGCACCCTATGTAAAATCAGACACTTAATGCTGAGAGGAGAATAAATGGAGTTGAAGATGTGAGCAAGTGAATGCTCTTCTATACTTTACACAACTTTTAAGTCTTAGTTCCCACCTAAAATAATGGTATGGAACAGACAGTCATGTAAACCAGATATTTCATGAGCTCCTCCATCACTCTCAGCCCCCTTTACAGTCATCAGGGACAGATGATAAGTTTTAGCCAGTAAAACACAAGCAGAAGTGACATTTCTGAGCCAAGGCATTTAGGAGACAATGCATGACCCTCCAGTTTTCTTTCCCTCTAGTGTGACAACCTTGAAGACCGTGTGCTGAAATGGAAATGTCAAAATAGAGTGCCCAAGATCACTGCACAGAGAAAGAGTTCCATGACCTCGTAGCAGAATTTAGGAGAGAAAAATAAATTTGGTTAAGTTACTATGATTTTAGAAATTATTTGTCAGCATAATATCATTTAGTCTATTCTTTTTAAGTGAGACTGGGAGCATGTAACTGTGGGTAGTGCATCATCAGTCTTTTTAGGCCCCAATTATTAAAGAACAGCAGAACTAGGACTGAGTACAGTGGAAGGTCTCAGTAATTACACTGAGAGTCTGGTTCACTGAAAAGTCATATCAGTGTCAGGTCAGTTCTAGGAAGTTAGGGGCCTTTTCCAAAGATACCCAGTGTGGCTTCTGGAGATCTTAAGGTAGAGAGCTCCTAAAACAGTTTCTTTGAGGTTTTAGTTGTTATTCTCTCTACCTTGGGGACTTGCCTGGGGACTTGCCTGGTGGCTCAGATGGTAAAGCGTCTGCCTACAATGCGAGAGACCCGGGTTCAATCCCTGGGTCAGGAAGATCTCCTGGAGAAGGAAACGGCAACCCACTCCATGGGAAATCCCATGGATGGAAGAGCCTGGTAGGCTACAGTCCACAGGGTCGCAAGAGTCTGGACACGACTGAGCGACTTCACTTGGGTGTGTAGTAGAGAGAGTAGAGGAGCAGAAGCTTCAGCTTGTTCAGGATCCTCAAGAGCTCCTAGGGAACTGAGTGGACAGCGTGTACAGGAACCCTTCCTGCCCTGGAAGGACTCATGGTGAGCATACACACTGCAGCTGAGAGTTTATGCTCGTTATTTTAAGTAGCCTACCTGACTTAAAACTCCTGGATAATGGAAAAAAGACACTGTTACTCCCCCACATTCCTCACAGCCATGAGCAAGAGAAGGAGAAACATATTACTGATAAGTACATTTGGTTGGTTAATTCATTGGTTGATTACACAAGCAGTTGAAAAGTAGTGAAATAAACAAAGGAAAGCAACCCAGACTGATAAGAACAAAGATTTCCTTTTGAACTTCTTAGATTTCAGAGTTTGAATTTGGAGTTCTCAAATCCTAAATTAACCCCTGCTTTAGCTTTCCGTGGTCTAGACACTGAAGACCAAAGTATCAGTGTGTGTGTGTGTGTGTGTGTGTGTGTGTGTGTGTGCGTGTGTGCGCGCGTGTGCTCAGTCATTCAGTTGAGCCCGACCCTTTGCCACCCCATGGACTGTAGCTCACCAGGCTCCTCTGTCCATGGGATTCTCCAGGCAAGAATACTGGAGGGGGTTGCCATTTCCTTCTCCAGGGGATCTTCCTGACCCAGGGATCAAACCCACATCTCTTGCATCTTCTGCACTGGTGGGAAGATTCTTTACCACTGTGCCACCTGGGAAGCCCAAACTATCAGTAGGTATATTCATTTGTAAATGAAATAAGTGAATACTGAATGATTTATGCAGAAAAGACAGGTGAATTAACAACCAGAGTCGGGGTTATGGAACCAAGGACATTTTCATTGACATCTATTTTCATGCTCCTGCTTTAAATACTAGAATCCCAAGAGCTAAATCCAGAATCTACAGGCCTATATGCTCTCCAGTCCTCAGGGACAGAATTGATTCTTCTGACTTTAATATCACCTACATGGTAATGACACCTATTATCAGTATTTCTAGCCCTAACTAATTTGTCTTCTCAGCTTCAGACTTGTTTATAAATTGCTGGTAATTGTTTCTAATTGGATATGCCACACAAACTTTAAAATGAACATAGTTTAAATTCAACTTTCCATTCATCCCCAAATGTGATTTTCTTTCTTTTTTTTTTTTTTTTTGTTTCTTCATTCAGTGAGCAACACCATTATACATCTAAACTCCCTATCAGAAGCCAAGTAGTCATCCTTTAACTTTTATCTTGTTCACTCTCAAAAACTAAATCAGAAGAAACTTATGGATTGCAATTCTGTATGTTTTCTTGAGATTATTCAGTGATAACCAATAACCTCTTATGGCTCAGATGGTAAAGCGTCTGTCTATAATGCAGGAGACCTGGGTTCAATCCCTGGGTTGGGAAGATCCCCTGGAGAGGGAAATGGCAATCCACTCTAGGACTATTGCCTGGAAAATCCCATGGACAGAAGAGCCTGGTAGGCTACAGTCCATGGGGTCACAAAGAGTCGGACACGACTGAGCGACTTCACTATAGTTTTAAATTTTATCGTAGTTTTCTATTACTTGTGATATACTCTCTAGTCTAGTAAACCGTCACCTTTGGCGGTACCCTTGAGCGCTTCTCTTCCTACTTCCCCTTGGTCCAGTTCCTGATGCAGTTTCCCTTTCAAACAGTTAATTGCGTCATTTATCTTTGGCTGCTCCGGGCCCTCACTGCTGGGTGTGGGCTTTCTCCAGTCGCGGCGAGAGGCAGCTGCTCCCTGGTTGTGGTGCACGGGCCTCTCGCTGCAGTGGCTTCTCTCGTTCCGGAGTTTGGGCTCTAGGCATGTGGGTTTCAGTAGCTGCAGCACAAGGGCTTCGTGTTTGGGGCTCAAGGGCTCTAGAGCACAGGCTCAGTAGTTGTGACGCTTGGGCTTAATATCTCTGAGGCTATGGGATCTTGCTTGATGCAGCGACTGAACACACACATATACACATGGGGTCCTCCTGCACAAGGGATCGAACCCATGTCCCCTACATTGGCAGATGGAGTCTTAACCACTGGGCCACCAGGGAAGTCCGTGACACATTTTATTTACACAGTTGCCAAGATGGTTCATTAAAAATGATGTCACACAATATTTCTCTCTCACATTTATAACCATTCAATGATCCCTATCTCTTCAGGCACTTATGTATGACCCATCTCCTCCCACTGCACTTCAATAATATGGAACCAGTGTGCCTGCCTGCAGACTCTGTATGGTCTCCCATTATAGCCATTCTGCTCAGATGCCTACTCTTCCCCTTTCAAGACACAGCTTAAATAGCACTTCCTATGAGAAGTCTCGGAGAAGGCAATGGCACCCCACTCCAGTACTCTTGCCTGGAAAATCCCATGGACGGAGGAGCCTGGTGGGCTGCAGTCCATGGGGTTGCTAAGAGTTGGGCATGACTGAGCGACTTCATTTTCACTTTCATGCATTGGAGAAGGAAATGGCAACCCACTCCAGTGTTCTTGCCTGGAGAATCCCAGGGACGGGGGAGCCTGGTGGGCTGCCATCTATGGGGTCACACAGAGTCGGACATGACTGAAGTGACTTAGCAGCAGTTGCAGCAGCTTGAGAAGTCTACCTGGAATTTTCCAAAGTGAGTATATATTTTTCTTTGTTAAGCATTTTACCCTATGTGTATCTTCCTTTTTTTAACTTTTTATTTTGTATTGGGGTGTAGCCAATGAACGATGTTGTGATAGTTTCAGGTAAACACCAAAAGGATTCAACCATACACTGTATTTACTCACCATTGTTCACCACCTGACTATTAACTAAGGCCAAAATGTCCAGATATAGTACAACCCCACACTGTAAATCACCTAATTTTTACATTTTCAGAAAATCTGTTCTGGGTACTGTTTATGTACTATGACCTATGAACATTGAAGCCAGCACCTAGGTCAATGAGCCTGCTCCATGTAGCCCTTAAATTTTGGCCTGTTTGTCCATTTACCTGAATAGGTAAGCTGGTATAAATGATAATTGTGAGTTATTAATACAATTCCCAGACTCCCATAAATACATTATAATAAAAAAGAATCAAACATACAAATTAAAATATTAAATTTGAGAACAGGTTACAGAGTTGGGGGAACAAGGGGCCAATTAATGGAGACATCCTAGAGTGTTCTACAATCATCTTCATTTTCACAGTTACTTTTTTTACTCACTTCATCCTTTCTCTTGCTGCCAGCTCTTTCTTCCTGCTTCTTAGTCCACATGAAATAACTTAGTACCATGAGTCTATTAGTCCATTTGGGTTGATAAACAGAATACCATAGACTAGTTGGCTTACTAGCAGCAGAAATTTATTTTTCAAGGTTCCAGAGGCTGGAAGCCTGAGATCAAGTTGCCAGCAGATTCAGTAGCTTTTGAGAGCCCACTTACCAGTTTATAGGCGACTATCTTCTCTCTGTGTCCTCTCTGTGTCTCTCTGTGTCCTTCTGCATGGCAGAAGGGGTGAGGAAGGTCTCTGAGGTCTCCTTTATAGGAGCCCAAATTCCACTCATAGGGGCATTACCCTCATTACCTAATTAACTCCCAAAGACCCATATCCAAATAACATTACATTGGGTATTAGTCCTTTTTAAAAAAAAAAAACACATTGTTTTGGGTGGTTTTTTTTTGCTTGTTCTTATTTTTTGGCTACTCTGCATCATGCAGTATCTCAGTTTCCTGACCAGGGATCAAATCCAAGCCCCTTGCACTCGAAGCACAGAGTTTTAACCACTGGGTCACCAGCAAAGTCCCTGAATATCAGTTTTGAAATATTAATTTGCAAGAGGGTCACAAACATTTCATCTATAGCAGATCCCAAATTCAAATAACCTGAGTTTTAATAATCTGCTACAGCAAAATACACCTGTTTTCCTTTAATTTTATGTACAAAATCCAGAGGAAGAAATCCTGGGGAAGAATGTTGACTGTTAATTTAAGAGTCAAGAATCTCTTTTCAGCAAAAAATAAGTAAATAAAATTTTAGAATTCTGGAGGCAGAAGCACAAGTAAATTGCACTATTGTGGCAGATCAGAGGCAACATTGGGTGTTGAAGGGGCAGATTTATTTACCAGATTAAAGAGGAAGGGGGTTGTGCTAGCAGAGAGAGAAGAGCAGTCTGCTATAATGATAATTCTGCATATATGTGTGGTATACTTCATAGCATACAGAGCTATTTTTGGAAAAGAAATTCACAAGTATTTTCTAATTTATTCCATGCATAATCATCATAATTGTTGGGACATTATTCTCACTTTATAGATGAGGAAACTAAGGCTAAGAGAGAATTTAAAAACCTAAAATGATTTGTATAGCTAGTAAAGACTAGAGCCAGGGTGTGAAAAATTGCTTTCATTCTTTAAAACAAATGCCTTGAAGTGTTGATTATCTTGTTGTGTACACTAACAGTGCTGTGTCCATTGATCTGAAAAATCAATGGTGACTCTATATCTGGGCTCAGCACTCTGCTAGGTGAGACATGTTGCTGAATGGAGAGCCGCTGTCTCTTCTAAAAGTGAAATCTCGTTGAAGGAGACGTTATTGCCGAAATCTTGGCCAGTGTGAAACTGATTTCTCTGTTTGTAACTTGAGTTTACTCTTGAAGTTAGGTCTGCCATGTTTATCAATTTTTATTAAGACAAGTTATACCTCTGGAATCATTCGTTTATTTGGTGTTTTTTGAGCACTTCCAATGGACAAGACTGTATGCTGGACTGATGGGGGAACCATGAGACAGTCCCTGCCATCAAATAATTTCTTATCAATTGTGTGTAACTAATTAAACATAATTAGGCCATAAAAGAGGTACAAGCAAGACACTTTGGGATTACCAAGAAAGGAAATGTTACCCTAAAATCATAAAATAGCCAGTAATTTTACCAGCAAAAAAAAAAAAAATTTTTTTTTCAGGAGCAGCAAAGAATTACAATTGGGACATACATCTATGGTAAACCACACTCAAGTTCAGTAAAGCCTAAGGATAGGAAACTTTTTTTTTATACAGGAGAAGGGTAAGTTAGGAGATGCTTTCTGTTATAAGCAAAAGGTCCATTGCAGGAAACTTGTGCGTTCAGTGTATAGTGGCTTTTTATTGGCTGAGTTGTGATAGTCTCTCATTGGCTAAATGTTACCAGGCAAGGAGAAAATCTTTCCTCTTCCGGCTAGGGGTAGTACACTGTCACTTCTTGCTGGAGATGCAAGGTTTGTTTATCACCTCCTGTTGAACTCTTTACTGTATGTGTGTGAGAGCTCCCCTTTCTGGTCTCCTCAAGAAATGTAGTGATGTTTCCATTTATCTTCCCTGAAGCTCACTGGGAGAATCTGGGAGAACACTTCTGTTAAGCGTCACTTTAGTGGCTGCACTCTTGCCTGGAAAATCCCGTGGACAGAGGAGCCTGGTGGCTGCAGTCCATGGGGTCGCTAAGAGTGCACACGACTGAGCATCTTCACTTTCACTTTTCACTTTCCTGCATTGGAGAAGGAAATGGCAACCCACTCCAGTGTTCTTGCCTGGAGAATCCCAGGGCCAGGGGAGCCTGGTAGGCTGCCGTCTATGGGGTCGCACAGAGTTGGACACGACTGAAGCGACTTAGCAGCAGCAGCAGGAAGATAATACTGAGTGACTTTGGTGGTAAACAGACAAGCTTGTATGGAGTAGGCTTAGCAAAGCTTGACTCAAACCTTGGTCCTGACAATGTCTGTCAGCTCAGGTTTTTACAGTCCATCCCCACCAAAGCGGTGTGACTGTTCACAGTCACCCTGATTTTTCCTCCGCTTCTCTCGTATACGACTGCCCTCCCAGAAATGCCCACAAATGCTGTGTGCTGTCTATACAAGCCTATAATCCTATCTCGCTCACTAATAATCATACACATACCCCAAGATTTTGCATTTATTATTACAAATGATAGAATAGTAGAACTTACTGCTCTTGGCCTCAGTAAACATGTCCTTATAAATAAGAAAATTATTTCAGTCCAATAGGATAGAATTATGGAGTAGTGTGGAAAAGTTAAAAACAGATGTATGGTTTCCTGAAATAGTCTGGGTTTGAAGTTGTTGTTTTTCTTTTCCAGCTTCTCTAGGACAAAGGTAGCAGAAGGGGAGGATATCTGAGCCCAGTTCTGGCCAAACTGATGCTGGATTAAAATGTATTGTTGCAGAAAATATCTTGTAAATATATATATAAATCACTAGACATGCAAAATTATGTCATTTCGTCAGTGAAGAATATATTTAGAGCAGCTACTATTTACTGACTTATGTGGTTCAGCACACACACACACACACACACAAATGTCCTTGATTGAGCTTGTCTTGTAATTGAGAAACAGCCCTTAAATATAGAGTATGATTTGATATATGATGTAATTTCAAAAGGTAATATCAAAAAACCTGAAAGGTTGTTTTACAATTGAGGAGGCTGAGAAAGACCCGGAGGTAACACCTGGGAAGGGATATGAATACAGAGGTAGGGCGTGATCCAGAAGAAGCCCGAGGGCAAAGCACTGCAGGCAGAAGGCAGGTGACAACAGCAGGAAACAGGGATAACCCTGGTGTTGTTGCAAACAGCAAGGTGGCCACTGGGGTGAAAGTAAAATAAGTGAAGAGAAAAGTAAAAATGAGTTCTTAGAGATAGGACAGTGCCAGATCCCCCGAGCCCTAGGAAGTCAAGGATCAGACGTTTAAAATCTATTAGGAGCACCACAGCCAACAGATCTTTTAAAAGACAATAGTTACTTTAAAAGGGCTGGGAAGGAATCTTTCCTGATGATCCAGTGGTTAAGACTTCACTTTCCAATGCAGAGAGTACACGTTCGATCCCTTTTCGGGGAACTAAAGGGAAACTCTGGGAGTTGGTGATGGACAGGGAGGCCTGGCGTGCTGCGATTCATGGGGTCGCAAAGAGTTGGACACGACTGAGCGACTGAACTGAACTGAAGATCCTACATGTGTCATGACCAAAAGACCAAAACATAAAACAGAAATAACATTGTAACAGATTTAATAATACTTTTTAAATGGTCCATGTCAAAAAAAAGTCTTGAAAAAATAAAAGACAACAGTTACCAATCTATGAAGAAATAACTCTGCTGGGTGTGGGAGAGAACAAAATAGAGCAGAGAGAGAAGTTTGGAGGCATGTGCCATGGGCTAATCTTGAACTTGGTCATTGTATCATAGGGAAGATGTAGTTAAATTTAGGGTATATTTTGAATGTAGTCTTGCAAATGACTTGAAAATGAGGAGTAAGAAAAAGAATGTAAGGATGACTCACTGGTGTTTGACGTGAGCCTCTGGTGGAATAATGTTAATACTTCCTGAAATAAGGAACGAGGAAGGATGAGTCAGCCAGATGTTGGTGGAGCTGGTGTGATATATTTGATTCCTGTTGCGACTGGGTGACTTTTGAGACCTCTTCATAGCAATGTCAAGTTCACAGCTGGAACTCAGGAAAAGGTCAGGGAAAATTTGAGAGTCATCAAAATATAGATGGTATTTAAAGCCAAGAGATTGGATGACGCATCTAGGAAATGAGCATAGAAAAAGAAATTTGAGGATTGAGATTCTCAGTTAATATATAATTGATATATATCAACATTTTTTAAATCATCCTATTTCATGAAGCCTTTCAAACACCTGTGGGGTGTGGGTGCTGTGTTAGTTTGCCAGGCTTCACTCATTTTGGTCCTTCCCTGAATTCCAAGAGGCTAATGTCTAAGGATAGTCTCTAGATACAAACTAGATAGCATATTGAAAAGCAGAGACATTATTTTGCCAACAAAGGTCCATCTAGTCAAGGCTATGGTTTTTCCAGTGGTCATGTATGGATGTGAGAGTTGGACTGTGAAGAAAGCTGAGCACTGAAAAATTGATGCTTTTGAACTGTGGTGTTGGAGAAGACTCCTGAGAGTCCCTTGGACTGCAAGGAGATCCAACCAGTCCCTCCTAAAGGAGATCAGTCCTGGGTGTTCATTGGAAGGATTGATGTTGAAGCTGAAACTCCAATACTTTGGCCACCTCGTGTGAAGAGTTGACTCATTGGAAAAGACTCTGATGCTGGGAGGGATTGGGGGCAGGAGGAGAAGGGGACAACAGAGGATGAGATGTCTGGATGACATCACTGACTCGATGGACGTGAGTTTGAGTGAACTCCAGGAGTTGGTGATGGACAGGAAGGCCTGGAGTGCTGCAATTCATGGGGTCCCAAACAGTCAGACACGACTGAGCGACTGAACTGAACTGAATGTCTAAGGAATGCTTCAACTAGAACCCATGCTCTCTTGTTCCTCTTTGAATGGAACCACTAGTTGGAATCAGCAAGAGGCTGGAGATTAAGAGGAAACAGAGGTTGTACTTTCCCCTGCTCCCTCAGTGCAGGTTTCTTGACTGTGATTAATGGCTGTTGGAGAAATAGAATTGGAGGTAGCTTTATAATTCCCGTGTTTGCTACAATATTAACTAATTCCATTTAATTCCAAAGTCACATGTGAGAATAGTTTAAAAATCACAGCATTTGTCCCTGCTTAGAAGATGAAGGGGAAGAAATGACTCAGGGCTATAGCATGGTCCATAGATCTTGATGTGGGTTTCCACCTACTTCTGGACTCTTCAGTGTCTTATGGGAAAAGAATGCTAGGGTCTCTGGTTATTTTATTTTGAATCTGATTGTCTAAGCACAAAAGCAATCTAAAATCATGGACTTCTATATCTTCTGCTTCCTATTCCGCTCACACAATCCCCCTGAGCCATGTGGGCCATGTTCCTGTGGCAGGTCCAAAATGTTAGCTAAACTGACAAAACCAGTTAGAGCAAAAGAACATCCAAAGCAAAGAGATGGACAAACAATGTCTCTTCTGTTCAATCTCATGTACCTGTCCTGTGATGGGATAATACAAACTTGTCTAAGTGGGAAAGGTTGGTAGACATTCCCATGTGTATTCTCTACCAGATCTTGTGCTGACATAGCCCTGCAGCTCTCTCATGTTCTGGGATGTGATCAAGACCTTCTCTAAAGGGTGCTCAACATGTGGGATCAAACCACTGGGCCATGAATTTGCCCTAACAGACTCATGCTGATAGGGTCTGGCCTCCAGGTCAGAAGCTCTTCAAAGCAACACTGACTCCATTCCATTTTCTGATAGCTCCAAGGAGTCCCAGCTGTGTCTGTGATTGGTTTTATACAACCTGGCTCTCTAGCCACATTCGTTTCAGTCAGAAGCTGAAGTTCTTGTTCACCATAGCTGTGTCAAATTCTCAGCACCATAGAGGATGCTGTCTAAATGCACGAAGTAAGTTGAAATTCTGAATTAAAGTCATTTTGCAAAACTGTTGCTTAAGAGGACCATCGCTGAAATCATAAAAACTAGGTATCTTTTCAGTGATGAGTTTGCCCCAGGCTGTCTCTCTGAGATGTTGCTATCTAGCAAACAAACCAGTCCAGTGTAAATTGAGTGAGGTGGCATTGATCTATGTGTAAAATTTTCTCTTTTCCCCGTTTATAGAAGCTATGATATAGATAGCATCTGTAACAATCTGGCAGGCTTTGGTTCATGTATTATATATATATATATATATATACACACATATGTTGAATATTCAATTTTCACAAACAACAAGTATTATTTATTTTCTCAGTGGTAAGCATGTAACAGTATTTTTTCAGCTTTACTGAGGCATAATTGACAAAACTGTATGATATTTAAAGTGACATTGTGATGCCTGATATACATTGTAAAAAGATTCCTGAGCTCTTGTTAATTAACAAGGCCATCACCTTACGTATTTACCTTTTTTTTTTTTTACTTTTTTGGGTGAGAACATTCAAGTTTGACACTCTTAAAATTTCAGTTATGGAATTCAGTGTTATCAACTATAGTCTTCATGTTATACTTTATGTCCTCAGCCTTACTCATCTTATAGCTGAACATTTGTACCCTTTTACCAGCCTTTTCCTAATTCCCTCCCCTGCCATCCCTGGCAACTATTTTTTACTGTATCTATGAGTTTGAATTTTTATTGAAGATTCCAGGCATTCTTTGTTTTCCTCTGATTGGCTTATTTTACTTAGCATAATATCCTCCAGGTCCATGCATGCACATTTTCATAAATGGCAGGACTTCCTTCTTTCCCAAGGCTGAATTTTATATACATGTGTGTGTGTGTGTGTACACACATGTATATAAAATAGAATATTATATACCATACATAATAGAATATTATATATTATATATATATATATATATATATCCATCCATTCAGTTCAGCTCAGATCAGTCACTCATTCGTGTCCGACTCTTTGCGACACCATGAATCGCAGCACGCCAGGCCTCCCTGTCCATCACCAACTCCTGGAGTTTACCCAAACTGATGTTCATTGAGTCGATCATGCCATCCAGCTGTCTCATCCTCTGTCGTCCCCTTCTCCTCCTGCCCCCAATCCCCCCCAGCATCAGGGTCTTTTCCAGTGAGTCAGTTCTTCGCATGAGGTGGCCAGAGTACTGGAGTTTCCATTATGGATGGGCAATTAGGTTGTTTTCACGTCATGGCTATTGTGAATGACGCTGCAGTAAACATGGGAGTCCAGATACCTCTTTGATATCCTGTTTCATTTCTGTTGGATATATACCCAGAAGTGAGATTGCTGGATTGTATAGTAGTTACATTTTTAATTTTTTGAGGAACCTCTGTACTGTTCTCCATAGTGCCTGCTCCAAGAATATTATTTATTTTTAATTTTAATTTCTATAAGGTTCTATTTGGTTATTTGAAGAAATTAATCAAAATGCCTGAGAACCCATTAAAGAAACACATAGACAGACTGAGAGCTGGGTTAGAGTCCTGCCTCCACTGTTGACTGGCATTGAAAGCTGATTTAAAGTATTCACTGTCCTCATCTATCAAATGGTTATAACAATATGTATTATTTATGTTAATTCATCCTGTAGTGTCTGTGAAATGAGATATTCATGGGAAAGCACTGTTTAATGCTTTTTTTTTGCAAACATTAAACCCTTACTTATACTTTAAAAAAACTATTATGACAGTAGCCGTTTTAGATAAATCATTAGGCTACAAAATACCAGCAGGCATCCTTTGTTCAATATTCAGAACAGAGTAATACATAAATAGAGGCAAGTTGAAGGGATTTTGATGTTGATGGACTAGGAAAAATAGTCATTTAAGCATTTTTTGGGTGATTGGATAAACGGAATTCAAATTATTCTAAGTTTCTCTAGGAGTTGTGGATGGGGTGGGACTCTTCCCCTAGTCTCAGCATGTAGATTAAGAGCTTCTAGTCAGCAAAGAGGAAATTCAAGGTTTCTTTTATTTTTTTTTTTAATCTTGACTTTTAATCTCTGCCCGAAATGTTACAAGAAAGACAGCTTTTGCATTGACATTACATTCCAACTAGATGGCAGTGGTCTCTTGGGCAGGGGTCATTTCATCATTCTGGAAGCAAATGAAACAGTAGAGGGCACAAGGCAGGTGTTTGATAACAGCCTGTTGATTGATTTGCTTGCTTCATTTCAGTTCCATCTCTAACTAGAATGCAAAGTGCCATTTGATGCCTAAAACGGCCACATTAAATATTTTTATGGATGTGGTACCATGTATCTTGTGAAATGAGGGACAAGTAAATTGCTCTCAGGACACGTTTCCATGCAGGGCAGTGGCTCTGACCTGCTCTGCGTGCTCACATTAGACCAGACCCCATTCTCCGGCACCTACATTTATTTGAGATGGAAGAAATAACTCTGAGTGCTTCCACCTAAACCTAAAATTGCTGCTGCACTGCACAATAACTGTCTAGCATTCCTTATCCCTCTTCTTCTATTAATAATACATTAAACCTCAGTTATATAAAACTCAGAGAAAAAAGAAAAAGAAAAGATGATAATGATTTCTTGACAGATCTTGAATGAAAGGCTTTAGCATAGCTTTAACTGAGCTTGACACACCATTTTTAATGTGCAGGTTGCTGCTATTTCCCAATCTCTTCATCCTTAATTGAGAAGTCCCACTTAGGGATGAAGCAAAGAGTTTAATGAACCTCCTCCCTAAAATCATTAATTCAAAATATCTGATGGTGATTATGCATTTTTGGGTGATAAGTGCTCTCCCTGGTGATGTCTGCATAGAAATGGACTGAATAACCATGTTTTGTGAATAGAACCCACACTGTTCAAATTGGAATGTTTTATTAATCACAGTTCTTAAAGGATATTGAACATTGGAGGGGGTAGATCAGGAAATAAATAATACATACTCTTGAAATGGCCCTGAGATGAGTAGCTGTTCTCTTTATAAATATTACAAAGCTCACATAACCCCTTAGGTAAAGACACAATATTCAACACACATAATGATGAACAACAACCAAACAGCATTTTAATTTGAACCAGAGCAGCCCTGGTTATGGTTTACTCATCTTGTTAATACAATATTCCCTCAGGTCTTATAAACCAGGCTTAAATTAGTAGCCCCAATAATAGGTGATTATACTTAAGGCCACAATCAACCCACATAGTAATACCTGTGGCCACTATCAGTGACCAAATTATATGAACTAGAAAAGATAACTCATATTTAGGAAGAGCAGATGAGGGAATCATTGTAGTATCTTGGCTGGCAGGCAGGTGTTTATAACTTCTTTAGTCATTTACCTATGAAAACAGAACCTGGGTGTTGCAGAAATTTGGAAAATACCTTCAATGCATTTATTCTTTAGTAAGAATTATTGTGGCATACATTAGCACTGTAAAACTAACTGCTCTGATTAACAAATGTTATCAGTGACAAACACAGAGCATTTTATTTTCTACAACTCTTATTAATAATTTTTAACTAAGAAAAAGATGTTTTTAAAAATTTTATCTTAATTTTTATTCTTTCATGTATTTTTAAATAATTTATTGAATTTGTTACAATATTGCATGTTTTATGTTTTCGTTTTTTGACCCCGAGGCATGTGGGATCTTAGCTCCCAACTAGGGATCAAACCCACACCCCCTACATTAGATGGCAAAGTCTAAACCACTGGACCACCGGGGAGATCCCAGAAGGAGTTTTCAAATAGCTGTGTGTATGTCCATCAGGTTCTCTTGGACCAGAATGATGGCTCATACTTCTTTCCCCCTGACTTTTGACTCCAACTTTTGAGATCAGGGATTGTAACTGGGGTTCCTCAAGTCCCTAGAGCCCCATCTTCCCAGCAGCTCTGACATTTCTGGCTGCAGTACACTGATCTCCCCCTATCTTTAGAACTAAATATTTATTGACATGGTTTAGGTTTATCTTTTTAGTAGAATGAGGCAGGAAAGTATGTCTAAGTCATCTGTGTATGACCAGTATCTAAGCCTGAGATGGCATCTTTTTGCAATGTCTTACAATAGCAGGTTCACAAAAAAAGACAAGTTGATTGATTGGTATTTGAATGACAAATCAATTTAAGGACAAGCCATCAGAGTTTCTTTGTTTTTAAGGATTTTTTTTCTTAGTTTCTCTCTGCAAAGCCTGAAAATAAAAAGCACACCTGCTTACATTATGTTTAAGTAGAAATGATGTATCATATATTTCCAGTTTCTGATTTTGTTCAGAATGTAGAAGTGGTGGCTCAGACGGTAAAAGCATCTGCCTGCAATGCGGGAGACCTGGGTTCGATCCCTGGGTCAGGAAGATCCCATGGAAAAGGAAATGGCAACCTAAGTACTCCAGTACTCTTGCCTGGAAGATTCCATGGATGGAAGAGCCTGGTGGGCTACAGTCCATGGGGCCTCAAAGAGTCAGACTAAGCGACTTCACTTTCACTTTCCTAGAAAATTATACTCATCAGAAGACAGATTTTACTAAGCATTTATTTTTGAGGACCTACTGTGATCAAGTCATTGAGGATGCAAAAATATGTGTGATAAAGCACTGGCCTCAAGGTACACTTGGTGAAACCAGATACAGATTTATGCTGGAATGAAAAACAGAAACAGGACAGAATGAAAAGAATTTTAAATACATTCACAATAGGCTTGGTTGTTATCTGAAATTTAGGGCTGTTACACATCTTGTTGAATTCACAAGCTCTTTGAGTACAAGAACTATGTTTTTATTTCCGCTTATGTTTCAATTCCCAACAAGTCCTACAAAGAAAATCGTATTATCAGACGTTTATCCAAAAAGGATGTTCTCCAGAAAATTCTCTTCTGATATTCTTTGTTGTAGTTCTACAAGTTAGTAAGTGGTTCATAGAGCCAACCTATATGGTGGGATTAACAGATTTATATCTGTGTTTTTCTTCTCATTGTGTGACTGGTACGTCAGTGGGAATAACACACAGAGGTCAGGAGGCAGCTGCTCTCTTACAAATTGTTCAGTTTGTTCAAAGGCAACAAGGTGTTTGGCAAGGGAAGGAGTCAACTCAGCAATTTAATAATACCCTGAATATTTTATATCTTTGAATACTTTATTTTTGAATAAACTGAGAGCTCCACAGTAGTAAAATATAGTCATGTATTGAGTGAGTGATTGAAAAGATCAACACTCCACATTGTATATTAAAGACAACAATAGCAATAGGCATGAAATAATTGCAAAAATGAAGTGGACTTTAATTTGCTGCTAACTTTGCATATCTGTCTTGCTGTTTTATTGGCATGGGGAAGAGAGGCTTGTATGTTGGAAAAGGTGGGGCTGTAAATGCAGTTAGAATAGAATTGCAAACATCATGAATCACAGTGCTTTCTTCTAAAAGTGTTACATTTTTACATGTAATGTGTATATTTGTTACATTTCATGGTTTAGAAGGAGAAGGCAATGGCAACCCACTCCAGTACTCTTGCCTGGGAAATCTGATGGATGGAGCAGCCTGGTAGGCTTCCATGGGGTCACGAAGAGTCAGACACGACTGAGCAACTTCACTTTCACTTTTCACTTTCATGAACTGGAGAAGGAAATGGCAATCCATTCCAGTGTTCTTGCCTGGAGAATCCCAGGGATGGGAGCCTGGTGGGCTGCTGTCTATGGGGTTGCACAGAGTTGGACACGACTGATGTGACTTAGCAGTAGCAGTGTTTAGTAAGGTAAGTCCTGTATTATTATTTCTGAGTCCTTTGTGTTGAGCTCTGTGGGAGTTCACTGAAATCCTTCTCCCATCTCTTTTGTGTGTGTGTGTGAGTGTTAGTGTGAGTGTGAGTATGTGGGACTTAGGGTGAGAAAAGCCTCCAAGGGGGTAGGCCAAAAGAACTGCGCAAAGAAGCAGCAGTAGAGGTTCTGGAAAGTACTGTGTTTTATAGTAGGCTGGAATTCACAGCAGTAACTGTCACCCTAACAAATCCCCCCATGACTTGCTCTTTTATAAAATGAGTGCTCACTGGGTCAGAAAATGTGTCCCCAAATCTTTCATTAAACTCTTCTTCGATTGTGCTGAAAAAGGATGATCTGGTGCCTATTCTTGGTTTTTTCTTGATATGTGTATCGGGCTGAGAAAATAGATCTTGGCAAGTCATGCTCCTCCCCACCTCACCAAGCCCTATTTCATTTTCATGTGAAGTTTTTGGCTGAGCCCCCACAGTAAAGAAGTCAAGAATTTGACTTAGAACTCTGAGTTTGCCTGGATTCATGAATCCAAATGTTCAGAGACCTTCAAATATACCCGTGCAGCTAGCAGGTTACAAAACCTCACTGTACCTCAGTTTACTCTTATTTTTTTACTTGACTGAGTTGGGTCTTAGTTGCAGCTCTCAGGATCTCTCCCTGCAGTGCATGGACTCTCTAGTTGTGATGGGTGTGCTTGGTAGTTACGACATGCAGGCTTAGTTGCCCCTCAGCATGTGGGATCCTCTTTTTTCAGTCAAGGATGGAACCCATGTCCCCTGCATTACAAGGCGT
This sequence comes from Budorcas taxicolor, assembly GCF_023091745.1. NCBI lineage: Eukaryota > Metazoa > Chordata > Mammalia > Artiodactyla > Bovidae > Budorcas > Budorcas taxicolor. The sequence goes on from NC_068920.1 coordinate 136,426,151, forward strand.
ATTCTTAACCACTGGACCACCAGGGTCTCTATTCATCTTTAAAATGGTGCCAATGAGCTAGCAATCTTCGAGAACTGTTGTGAAGATTAAATGAGTAAGCCTATGGTAAGGGCTTCATCTTTAAAACGGTGCCAGTGAGGTAGCAATCTTCAGGGAGTGTTGTTAAGATTAAATGAGTAACCCTATGTGGGCTTCCCAGGTGGTGCTAGTGGTAAAGAACACACCTGCCAAGGCAGGAGATTTAAGAGACTCCGTATGGATCCCTGGGTTGGGGAGATCCCTTGGAGGAGGATATGGCAACCCACTCCAGTATTCTTGCCTGGAGAATACCATGGACAGAGGAGCCTGGAGTCCACAGGGTTGCAAAGAGTCAGATGTGACTGAAGCGACTTAGCATGCACATGCTAAGGGATTAGAACATGCCCTGACAAATATGTAGCATCTGATATAAATATTCAAGTCATTCTGTTCACACTATTTGCTGGGAACCCAACATGGAATTTGCTGGAGTCTCCCGCTGAGATAGTGAGGTGCTATGGGTCCTTTTATGTAACCTGAAATTCCTTCCTGTTGTGGTTCATGCATGCAGGGTAGATGAAGGCTGGTTAAGGCAGCACCTGGTGGGAAGTATATGTGGGTGTGAGGAGGTGCTGCTTTGGGGGGAGCATATTAATTCTCCTCCTAATTAATTCTCCCAGATTAATTAAATCTGGGCACCAGAATTCAATGATAATTGCATGCTGTATCCTCCTTACCCTAAAACCTATATTTAGCCATCTCTGAAGGGGTGCTTAGAACTGTATATAAAGGCAATAAAGATTAAGCAACAATAGCTAAACCCAGCTTATAGAAATATTGCTATGTAGTTTTCTAACTTAAGCATAATTATGTATTTAGCGAACTATAAATTGAAGTTGGAAGCACACACAGAGATGTTTCTTCCATCGTTAAGGCACTGCAGAGGCTTTCAAACAACTTTATTTTATTCTATTTTTAATATATTATTCCTTTTTTACCTGCGTTCCTCTTTCCTCTGACAAAATGTTATGCTTAGAGCCACGTACATAAGCAAGAGTCAGAGAGAGAAAAGACTGTATGCGGAAGAGGGAGTGGCTAAAGCTGATCCATGAGGGGGATGGTCCTAAGATTTAGTCAATCCTTTTCTGTCCACTCCTTGACAACTTCAGTGGATATTAGGGAACAGTGAAACCTATTGACTTGAAAGAGAATGAGCTGTAGGATGAGACAGGTTGGCTTTCAAGTCTTGGTTCTGCCACTTACATGCAAAAAAATAACAAGCAAGTCTTTTGACATCTGTGAACCAAAAGATAAAGATCATAATAGTTAATCTATTACTGTGAAGAGTAGTGAGAAATTAGCAAATATGTGGTCCAAGATAGAACAAAGTAGATACTGTTCATCTTTTCTGTGTTTAGTGTCACACTGGGTGCCTTGTGCCAGCTTGGATGACAATAGCTGCTTCCTTGGGCAACATGATTGTCACAGGCTCTAGTGGGGAAGACAGAAATAGACCCATCACTCTTTGTATTTGATACTCACTGTTGCCAATGCCAGGCTTCCCAGCTGGCACAAGTGGTAAAGAACCCGCCTGCCAATGCAGGAGACATGAGAGATGTGGGTTTGGTCCCTGGGTTGGGAAGATCCCCTAGAGGAAGGCAAGGCAATCGACTCCAGTATTCTTACCTGGAGAATACCCATGGACTGGGGAGCCTGGTGGGTTATAGTCCATAGGGTCGCAAAGAGCCAGACACAACTTAGCAACTAAGCACACACACATGCGTGTTCCAAATGACCTGCCTGCTTTACTGAGGAAGTGCAGAGAACCAAGACGTGCCCTCTGTTACTCACAGCTGTCACTGAAGCCCCATGTCCTGAGGGCGCTTCCATGGTCTGGGGAAGGTCTGTCTACTCAGTCATCTTTTCTATTTTCCTTCACCCTCACATCTCCCAGAAAATACTCCTAAGTTGATGATTAAAACACCCTGCAAATAGACCTTGATATAGTAGAAAGCTTTCACTACCTAGACAAAGGGAGGCAATGGTTTTCCATGACTACTCGTAGGTGCGGCTCCACAGAAAGAGTTTCCTAAATTGGAAGAATTACAGTGGTTATTGACATAGTGCTGACACCTCATGATCCCAGGTAGCCCAGGGATTCCTGGTCATGCTGCATGAGACCCAAGCAGGTCAGAAACTTGCATCCATCATCACTGCTGCCTCGAGACACCCATAGGCACTGCTGATTTCAGGAAGCGAATGGAGCAGTGTGTCTTGGCTGGACTCAGATGGGAATCACTGCAAAGTTCTTTGCACTTCAAAGCACAGCTCTTTCGAATCAAAACTGCAGTGGTGTCACTCTGATCAGAATGGCCATCACCAAAAAGTCTACAAATAATAAATTCTGGAGAAGGTGTGGAAAAAAAGGAACACTCCTACTCTTTTTGTGGGAATTTAAATTGATGCAGCCACTATGGAGAATAGAATTGTTTGTTATTTAGTTGTTAGGTCATGCCTGACTCTTCTGTGACCTCAGGTTCCTCTGTCCATGAAATTTTCCAGGCAAGAATACTAGAGTGGGTTGCCGTTTCCTTCTCTAGGGAATCTTCTCTACCCAGGGATCAAACCTGTGTCTCCTGCTTGGTAGGGAGACTCTTTACCACTGAGCTACCAGGGTGGCCCAGAATAGTATGGACGGTCCTTAAGCTAAAATTAGAATTGTCATATGATCCAGCAATCTTACTCCTGGGCATGTATCTGGAAAAGATGAAAACTCTGATTATAGAAGATATATGCACCCCCCAGCATTCACAGCAGCACTATCTACAATAGCCTAGACTTGGAAGCAACCTGTGTCCAGAGATAGATGATGTACGGATAAAGAAGATGTGGTATGTCTATTCAATGGAATATTATTCATCCATAAAAAGAATAACATAATGTCATTAGCAGCAACATGGATGGATCTATTAAATGAATTAAGCCAGGCAAAGACAAATATCATATACTTTCACTTAATGTGGACTCTAATAAAATTATGGAAATGAAGTCATTTACAAAACAGTAGCAGGCTTACAGACATAGAAAACAGTCTTATGGTTGCCAAGGAGGAAGGCAGGGAAGGATAAATTAGGAGTTTTGGATTAACAGATATATGCTGCTGCTGCTGCTGCCAAGTTGCTTCAGTCGTGTCCGACTCTGTGCGACCCCATAGACAGCAGCCCACCAGGCTCCCCCATCCCTGGGATTCTCAAGGCAAGAATACTGGAGTGGGTTGCCATTTCCTTCTCCAATGAATGAAAGTGAAGAGTGAAAGTGAAGTCAGTCAGTCGTGTCCGACTCTTAGCAACCCCATGGACTGCAGCCCACCAGGCTCCTGCGTCCATGGGATTTTCCAGGCAAGAGTACTGGAGTGGGGTGCTACTATCTGTAAAATAGCTAAACAACAAGGTCCTACTGTATGGCAGTATCTTGTAATAACCTATAATTGAAAAGAATCTGAAAAAGAATATGTATATGTTTGTATAATGGAATCACTTTGCTGTACACCTAAAACTGACACAACATTGTAAATCAGTTGAACTTCAATTATATATATATATATATATAATATATATATATATTATTTTTTTTTTTAAAGAACGAAGGACAGCTCTTTCAATGGCCATATCCAGCTCGCCCCTACATACACAGCTGGAGGGATCTGAATGAGCTGCAGCACTATTATGATAGGGACTGTAACATTGTTCAATAATTTTCATAAATGGAGCACATGAATAGCTTTTGTGTTTACTCTTGCAGAGTTCAGGAGTCCTGAGCAGGGCATACATTAAAACTCACTTAGGACAGATTAATGGATGAACCATTTTATATATGACTCTCTTGTGTGCATTACCTGCAATTAGAAATGCTTCAAATGAAACAGATCCCTTCTCCCTTTCACAGGTGAAAAGGACTTTGGGGTGTCTTACAAACAGCATATGTCCTTTCTCCTATCTCCTGATAAACTCTTTAAATGGAAGCTTTCCACCTTTGGACCTGTTTGTTGCCCTAGGGCTCTGCTAGGTTGGAAAGAGAGGGAGATTAGCTCAGTGGTGAAAGGATGGACAGAAAGCCATCCTCTGCCCAGTAGTCCATCCTATTCCATCGGTCCCTTCACTTCTGACTGCAATTTTCACCTCATCCAGGTGTGAAAACCTTTCCTGGGGAGAGGAAGATGCAAACCTCTCTATCAGCAGCAGGTTGAAGTCACTGTCCTCCTTATTGCTGAGGAAGTGGGTCTGTGGCTTGGCCTCTGATTTCACTCAGACACTTGAACTCTTCATACTCTATTAGATACACATGAAGGAAGGAAATTGGACTTTCTCAGGTTGCAGATGTATCAGCAGGGATGTATGGCTGAAAATTAATTCCCTGACACAGACTGATGAAGCCAGCAGTTTCCTGTAGTACTGAGAGTTTTAAAAATATTTTTTTATAACACATGATCTCCATGTTACATATTTTCCCTAGTTCAAAATGCTATTGATATCTTGACGATGAGACCTGGAACCCTCCATTTTCATAAAGAATGTTCTTGTCAGTTAGTCAGAATGTCAAGAAATTGGTCAGTAAGTGTGTCTTGCAGTGAAAATGCTCTAAAGAAATCTACATATCTTGTAATGATGCATTGCCATTTAATTGTCAAGTATGCCATGAATTGGCACACTATTAAATTTAGAGTTTAGTTAACACTTTAAAAAGGCCCCCTTTCTTAAAGTTTTTATTTATCTCTGAAGTTCATGTCTTTACCTGTGACCTTTCTTTTCCTTCCCTCCTTATGCAAGTAATATATTACACATTGCTAATCACTCAAGGTCCATTCATGATGCATTGGTGGAGGTCATTCTTAAGCCAACCTTGCTTATTTGAAAATATGATCTTTTTTTTTCTTTTTACTTTACTATAATAAAGTCTCATATAAAATCTCTGGCCATTAAAGTTTACATGTCACTTATCATCTATGGCTTCAGAAGTAGGTCCTTTTATTTTTATGATTCCTTGTCCTCTTTCTTAAAAGAAGGCAGCAGCTGATTTATCTCATGTAGTTGTTTTGATGAATACATGGCTGATAGATATTAGGGAACTTCAAAACCTAAGAAATATTATACAAATTTGTAAGACTATTGCTATTACCATGTGATTATACTAACCCATATTGTACTTTGGAGCAGAAGCAATAATCTAATCAAGATGATTAAAATCTATAACAGGAATAGCATCCAGAGGATGCTCAATATATTGACTGAAAGATAAGACTGAAGGATTTAATGAGAGTTGGCAGGACTCTCTTGACTGTGTGTTGAAGCCAAATAATTGGGATCTTTCTATGCTACAAACACTGACATCAGAGAATGCTTTTAGAAACTAAGAACCATGCTGAAGCAAAAAGGCAGAAACAAAGACTTGAAAAGATCCAAAGGTTACAGTCATCCCCAAAATGCATCCAAGACCAGCTTCTCTTCTGCTCCAGCAGTAGTTCATGCCAGGGGTGAGTTAAGAGATGAAAAGCAGTAGTCATTTTTGTATTTTAAAATACTGAGTAGTATTAGAAAGATGAGGCTTGTGGTCACTTATCAGTCAAATCTCTGCATCTCTCTGGGTTTTAAACAAATCACTTTGTAGAGTAAGTCTTGAAAGGGATTTGAGTAGACCAACCAAACTTACTACAAACTTATGAAGGAGCTCATTGCACCCAGTGAATGGCTTTTTTAGTATTGAGTTTGGTATGTATGTATGTGTGTGTGTTTTCCTTCTGGAAAACCAGAGACAGTATAACCAGGTGCTAGTGTTTCTGGACTAGCAAGCAATCAAACATCCTATAGGTTTTGGAAAGAGGACAGGTGATTTGCATTGGGCTTATTGATGAATGGGATTAATCTCATGTTGGATAGACACACAGGCAAGCTCAGAGAGAGAGAGAGAGAGAGAGAGAGAGAGAGAGAGTTGCTGAGTCATGCCCTGTGGGCAGTTTGAATTACTTTTAGTGGGTATATCTTCAGAGTTTCCTTTGGCCAATAATTTTGATTTACCTGGTTCATAGTCCATATCTGGTATATCACAGAATTCTCTCGTGTGCGCACGCATCTCTTAGCCAGGATGGACCTCTTAACCAAAGAGGCCTGTGGGTAAAGCTTCCTTTGACATTACTCCCCTTTGACCTTCAAGGAACCTTTCTATGCTAGTGGGGTCCAAGAGGTCTCCTGACTTTAAGAATGAATATGTGGTCTGGGCAGGGCCCAGCCTCCTCCCTTAATTGTCCTGCTGTTGTAGTCTTGCCTCAGTTCAGTTCAGTCAGCTCAGTCACTCAGTTGTGCCTGACTCTTTGCGACCCCATGAATCACAGCACGCCAGGCCTCCCTGTCCATCACCATCTCCCAGAGTTCACTCAGACTCATGTCCATCGAGTCCGTGATGCCATCCAGCCATCTCATCCTGGGTCGTCCCCTTCTTCTTCTGCCCTCAATCCCTCCCAGCATCAGAGTCTTTTCCAATGGGTCAACTCTTCGCATCAGGTGGCCAAAGTACTAGAGTTTCAGCTTTAGCATCATTCCTTCGAAAGAAATCCCAGGGTTGATCTCCTTCAGAATGGACTGGTTGGATCTCCTTGCAGGCCAAGGGACTCTCAAGAGTCTTCTCCAACACCACAGTTCAAAAGCATCAATTCTTCGGCGCTCAGCCTTCTTCACAGTCCAACTCTCACATCCATACATGACCACAGGAAAAGCCATAGCCTTGACTAGATGGACCTTAGTCGGCAAAGTAATGTCTCTCCTTTTGGATATACTATCTAGGTTGGTCATAACTTTTCTTCCAAGGAGTAAACGTCTTTTAATTTCTTGGCTGCAGTCACCATCTGCAGTGATTTTGGAGCCCCTAAAAATAAAGTCTGACACTGTTTCTACTGTTTCTCCATCTATTTCCCATGAAGTGATGGGACTGGATGCCATGATCTTCGTTTTCTAAATGTTGAGCTTTAAGCCAACTTTTTCACTTTCCACTTTCACTTTCATCAAGAGGCTTTTTAGTTCCTCTTCACTTTCTGCCATAAGGGTGGTGTCATCTGCATATCTGAGGTTATTGATATTTCTCCCGGCAATCTTGATTCCAGCTTGTGTTTCTTCCAATCCAGCATTTCTCATGATGTACTCTGCATAGAAGTTAAATAAGTAGGGTGACAATATACAGCCTTGACGTACTCCTTCTCCTATTTGGAACCAGTCTGTTGTTCCATGTCCAGTTCTAACTGTTGCTTCTTGACCTGCATATAGGTTTCTCAAGAGGCAGGTCAGGTGGTCTGGTATGCCCATCTCTTTCAGAATTTTCCACAGTTTATTGTGATCCACACAGTCAAAGGCTATGGCATAGTGAATAAAGCAGAAATAAATCTTTTTGTGGAACTCTCTTGCTTTTTCCATGATCCAGCAGATGTTGGCCATTTTATCTCTGGTTCCTCTGCCTTTTCTAAAACCAGCTTGAACATCTGGAAGTTCACGGTTCACATATTGCTGAAGCCTGGCTTGGAGAATTTTGAGCATTACTTTACTAGCATGTGAGATGAGTGCAATTGTGCGGTAGTTTGAGCATTCTTTGGCATTGCCTTTCTTTGGAATTGGAATGAAAACTGACCTTTTGCAGTCCTGTGGCAACTGCTGAGTTTTCCAGATTTGCTGGCATATTGAGTGCAGCACTTTCACAGCATCATCTTTCAGGATTTGAAACAGCTCAACTGGAATTCCATCACCTCCACTAGCTTTGTTCATAGCGATGCTTTCTAAGGTCCACTTGCCTTCACTTTCCAAGATGTCTGGCTCTAGATGAGTGATCACATCATCATGATTATCTGGGTTGTGAAGATCTTTTTTGTACAGTTCTTCTGTGTATTCTTGCAACCTCTTCTTAATATCTTCTGTTTCTGTTAGGTTCATAACATTTCTGTCCTTTATCGAGCCCATCTTTGCATGAAATGTTCCTTTGGTATCTCTAATTTTCTTGAGGAGATCTCTACTCTTTCCCATTCTGTTGTTTTCCTCTATTTCTTTGCATTGCAGGGAATGAGTCTCTAATCACTTTACCCTGGGGGGAGGGAGCATATTTCTTTCCCTCAGGAGAGAAAATATGGGTTAAAAAAGCAGGAATGAGAAAGAAGAAAGGAAGCAATTGACATCATGCTGACTTTCAGTTCAGTTCAGTCGCTCAGTCATATCCGACTCATTGCGACCCCATGAATTGCAGCACGCCAGGCCTCCCTGTCCATCACCAACTCCCAGAGTTTACCCAAACTGATGTCCATCAAGTCAGTGATGCCATCCAGCCATCTCATCCTCTGTCATCCCCTTCTCCTCATGCCCCCAATCCCTGCCAGCATCAGAGTCTTTTCCAGTGAGTCAACCCTTCACATGAGGTGGCCAAAGTATTGGAGTTTCAGCTTCAACATCAGTCCTTCCAAAAAACACCCAGGACTGATCTCCTTTAGAATGGATTGGTTGGATCTCCTTGCAGTCCAAGGGACTCTCAAGAGTCTTCTCCAACACCACAGTTCAAAAGCATCAATTCTTCGGTGCTCAGCTTTCTTCACAGTCCAACTTTCACATCCATGCATGACCACTAGAGAAACCATAGCCTTGACTAGACGGACCTTTGTTGGCAAAATGATGTCTCTGCTTTCAAATATGCTGTCTAGGTTGGTCATAACTTTCCTTCCAAGGAGTATGCATCTTTTAATTTCATGGCTGCAATCACCATCTGCAGTGATTTTGGAGCCCCCAAAAATAAAGTCTGACACTGTTTCCACTGTTTCTCCATCTATTTCCCATGAAGTGAAGGGACCAGATGCCATGATCTTCGTTTTCTGAATGTTTTGAAAGCTAAACCAACTTTTTCACTCTCCTCTTTCACTTTCATCAAGAGGCTTTTTAGTTCCTCTTCACTTTCTGCCATAAGGGTGGTGCCATCTGTATATCTGAGGTTCTTGATATTTCTCCTGGCAATCTTGATTCCAGCTTGTGTTTCTTCCAGCCCAGCGTTTCTCATGATGTACTCTGCATATAAGTTAAATAAGCAGGGTGACAATATACAGCCTTGACGTACTCCTTCTCCTATTTGGAACCAGTCTGTTGTTCCATGTCCAGTTCTAACTGTTGCTTCTTGACCTGCATATAGGTTTCTCAAGAGGCAGGTCAGGTGGTCTGGTATGCCCATCTCTTTCAGAATTTTCCACAGTTTATTGTGATCCACACAGTCAAAGGCTATGGCATAGTGAATAAAGCAGAAATAGATGTTTTTCTGGAACTCTCTTGCTTTTTCCATGATCCAGCAGATGTTGGCCATTTTATCTCTGGTTCCTCTGCCTTTTCTAAAACCAGCTTGAACATCTGGAAGTTCACAGTTCACGTATTGCTGAAGCCTGGCTTGGAGAATTTTGAGCATTACTTTACTAGCATGTGAGATGAGTGCAATTGTGTAGTAGTTTGAGCATTCTTTGGCATTGCCTTTCTTTGGAATTGGAATGAAAACTGACCTTTTGCAGTCCTGTGGCAACTGCTGAGTTTTCCAGATTTGCTGGCATATTGAGTGCAGCACTTTCACAGCATCATCTTTCAGGATTTGAAACAGCTCAACTGGAATTCCATCACCTCTACTAGCTTTGTTTGTAGTGATGCGTCCTAAGGCCCACTTGACTTCACATTCTAGGATGTCTGGCTCTAGGTGAGTGATCACACCATCCTGATCATATTCTGACTTTAGGTTGTATTATTTCTAGGCTAAAAGACAAAACAAAACACCGGTAGAACCCTAGAAAAGGATACTGAATGGTTACAGTGGAATCCTAAGAAAAGGTAATTTTCTTTTTTTTTTTTAGATTGGAAGGTACTTATTTTCAGATAATGAGGTACCTAGCTAAGCTTTTAGCTCAGCAGTAAAGAACCCACCTACTAATGCAGGAGATGAAGGTTCAATCCTTGAATCAGGAAGATCCCCTGGAAAAGGAAACGGCAACCCACTCCAAGATTCTTGCCTGGAAAACCGCATATACTGTAGGTAAGGTATTTATTTATTTGTGAGAATGTGGAGACTTGGAGTGCAATGGCCACTGAATCTTTTCAGAGTCCCTGACTCCTTCAAGCTTCAGAATACATTTACCTTGATCTTTGAGTGTTCTGGCAGGAGGTTCTTTATTTTTGGCTGTTCTACAGGAAAGAGCCATTCAGAAGTTCTCAAAAACATATAGGCGACTCTTTGATGTTCTCTTCCTCTGCTCAGCTTAATATGAAAATAGATACAAATATATAATACTTTAATACTGTCTATAAACACTAAGCTCTCTTGAGTCTGACTGTTTTGTGCTAGGCGTGATGCACTATACTTGGAGGTGTATGCTACAATAACAGTATAAGGATAAATCCTCATCTTGAGCTTGAGGAATTAATGTTATGCTGAGGTGCACTGTAAAAATAAAAAAGAAAAGCTGCAGAATCTATCACAAAGGTAGTGCACTGTAAATTACCTAAAGGTTTGCAGCTCTAAGTACCAAGTGGATAAGGGGAGCCTGATGATGGAGACTTCAATTCAGTGAATATTTATCAAATACCTCTCCTGTCTCTTTCTGAATAGTTAGGACACCAAGACAAGTCGATCACAGCCCTGTTCTCTGCTTGCTTATAAGTCTTTAAGGAAAAAATGGACAAACAGAAAAGATAAAAATAGGTTAGAAGGTGGGCTATTATTTTTTATTATGGGGGAGTTGGAAGTGGATTCGTTAACTCCATTGTGTAAATAGCCTGCATGCAACATTTTAACCTTAATACCATTGCTTTCCTAATTGAAAGGTCCAAATTCCCCAATATTTCTATATAACTCCATATGGAAAGTTGGGAAAGAGATAGATTGAGTCAGCTTGATCTGATATATGACTTGGTTTTCTCTCCCAGGCACTCAAGTCTTTTTGAAATCTCATTCTAATGAGAAATGTGATTTTTTTTTCTCTCCTTTATTATCAAAAGAACTTTGGTTCACAAAGGATGAGAACTGGAAAGAGCTTGGAAACTTTGAAATGCAAACAAAATACTATTAAGTACTCCTTTTTAAATTTAAATTTATTTATTTTAATTGGAGGCTAATTACTTTACAATATTGTATTGGTATTCTATCTCAGAGAAGTCAGAAATAATGCTTGGATCCAGGGCTTCCCAGGTGGCGCTAGTGGTAAAGTTGAAGGAAGGAGAAGGGGAAGGAAGGTCACTCAGTCGGGTCCAACTCTTTGCGACCCCATGGACTGTAGCCTACCAAGCTCCTCCATCCATGGGATTTTCCAGGCAATAGTACTCGAGTGGGTTGCCATTTCCTACCTGCCTGCTAATACAGGAGACGTCAGAGAAATGGTTTCAATCATTGGGTCAGGAAGATCCTCTGGAGAAGGTCAGGGCAACCCACTCCAGTATGCTTGCCTGGAGAATACTATGGACAGAGGAGCCTGGCGGGTGACAGTCCATTGGGCTGCAAAGAGTCAGATATGACTGAAGTGACTTAGCACACACAAGGGTTTCCCAGGTGGCCCTAGTGATAAAGAATCCACCTGCTGATGCAGGAGCCTCAGGAGATGCAGGTTCAATCCCTGCATCTGGAAGATCATCTGGAGGAAGAAATAGTACCCAGTCCAGTATTCTTGCCTGGAGAATCATACAGACAGAGGACCCTGCAGGCTGCAGTCCATGGGATCACAAAGAGTCAGACAATACTGAGCATCTGAGCACACTTACACACATGCTTGGATCAGGAAATACTTTCAAGGAGTAGTTGGAATTTGAAAAGAAATCTAAATACAGATGAAGAATTTTATGTGGAAGACAGTTGAGGAAGGAAATTCCACTTGCAGAGACTGAGTGGAGACACAAAAATCAAACAGTGTGAGACGTGATAGGGACAGTTTATAGTGATATTTTGTGAGAGCTTAGCAGGTATTAATGAAAAAAGTGTGAAGTAAATCCTGGAATGTAGGTGTCAACCACATTTTGGAACGCTTTAAATACTAAGACTTTTGTAAAACCCAGTAGACTGTGGGAGAGTCATATAGAGGCTTTGTTGGAGATAACAATGCGGTTGAAGTTTATGTTAGCAAAATTAGTACGGTTGTCATAAGTGAATTATCTAGAATAAGACAAGTAAGTGTTAGAGAAACCAATTAATAAGTTATTAAAAGAGTCAGGGCAAGATATAAAAAATAGTCTGAATTAATTAGATGGCAATGGGCAGGGAAAGGAGTGGGCAAATGAGATCCTTATCATGAAGGTAGAATCCTGCATGATTTGGAATATATCACATGAAATAAAGTGAGTGGCTCTGATGAATATAAGGGAAATCTGAAGAGTGAGGTAATATGGCTCTAAGAATATGTGTCTCGTTGATTAGGATCGTGAGAATGTCACTATCTGAAACTAATCAAGAAGAGAAGCTGGTTGTTCCAGATGATAGATGCCTAGCCACTTGAAGGTCTAAATATCTTAGGAAGAGGAGTGTATTACTTGCAAAGCCATATTTTAAAATAATGGATTTGGTGGGAGTAAGGGAATGGATTGAAGGAGCTAAGTGCTTTGAATAGCAGTTGGTTGATCATTATTAGAACCTTCAAAAGGACCACCACAAAATATCAGGATACCTTGTTATCATTCATGTTCAGTCGTATCTGAATCTTTGTGACCACATGGACTGCAGCACACCAGGTTTCCCTGTCCCTCACTATCTCCTGGGATTTGCTCAAAGTCATATGCATGGAGTCAATGATGCCATCCAACCATCTCATCTTCCATCGCCCCCTTCTCCTCTTGTTCTCAATCTTTTCTAGCATCAGTCTTTTCCAATGAGTGGGCTCTTTGCATCAGGTGGCCAAAGTACTGGAGCTTCAGCTTTAGGATACCTAGGTAGAAACTAGCGGGGCATCATAGTAAATAGTGATGTTTTGTGATTTAACTTTGTGGTACTTCCCTGGCAGTCCAGTGGTTGGGGCATGGGGCACTTCCACTGCCAGGGGCATGGGTCCAATCCCTGGATGGGGTACTGAGATCCTGCATGCCATGTAGCACAGCCAGAAGATAGGGCGAAAAAATAAACAAATAAAAATAAATGGGCTCTGTATCTAGAAAGTGATTATGTGCATTGATTTTTAAGAAGAGGAATTTTCAGGGGCAGAGACCCTACATAATTTAAATATGGAAGTCAATTTTCTCCAAAGGAGCAGCCCTTACTAACCCTTCTGGGAAGCACACACACATTGACAGGAAAGGAGGGGAGAAATCCACATATTTTCATTGAGGGCCCCCTGTAGTCAAAAGGATAAAGACAAGAAAGACACATATTGATAAAGAAATTTTAATAACTGGAAGGAAAGGATAACACTTTTCAGCTTACAGAACTTGAGTACAATTACCTGACATCTATTTTTTAAGAAAGAGAAGGAAATTTAATTGAATGCACAGTTAGACATCTATCAAAATGAATTTTTCTTTAAAAATCTCATATAACAATATCCCATTTCTTTCTCAGCATAATGATTTCTTACCAACAAAGCCTGTCAGTGTTTCCTAGAAGCAATATTGAAGTGACTTCTTGCTGGAAATTCAGCAAATGAACTTTTTTTGCTCCCAGAATCTCTCTCCTCATTAGGCTAGTTAGAAATTCGCCCGGGGCTCCCAGCCCTTTTTCTCTCTGACGGATGCTAAGTGTAGAGGAGCTAATGGACACTTTAACTGTTAGGGGCTTTCGATTCAATCCCTTGCAGCCTGGCAGCTCATTCCAAGTCCTTTCAGAAGAGCTGCAATCATATGCACAAATATGATGGTTAAATATGGGCTGGAAGGGAAATAGGTTGTTTTTTGTTTTTTTCCCTTCATGACTAAAGGAAAAACTTGTTAAAAACAGGAAATAATTTCTGAAGGTTTCCAGCAGCCTGGGACCCTTACTCCTTTAAAAGGTACCCCCTGGTGGACTGTTCCTTTAGCAGTTTGTTCCTAACAAGGAGAAAGGTGGGGAAGGAAGCCTTCTCTCTAGTTTCTCTGTTGACACAGCCTCCTCCTGTAGGCCATTGTGTCATTTTTTCTTTTAAACTGCCATCTAATAGCAATTGCTTATAGAATAAAATAGCCTTAAAACAGCTTGGATTTCAAATAAAGAAAAATAAGAACCCTGAAACATGAACATGGAACATGTTTACATGTAAATGTTTATCATCTGAGAATAGGTACAATTAGCTGTTTTCCCAGTTACTTAAACTTTCTCTGATTTTCCCATCTCTCCTCCGTGCTTATCTCACACTAATATCAGCAACAATATATTGGTCAGTGCTTATTCGCTGATTGTTTGTGTTTCCTTTGTTCTTCTATCTAGTTGGAAGGTTTTTAAGAGATCATCTCTTTTCTTCCGCTTCTCAGCTTCCTCCCTGTGGGTCTGGCAATGAGACTCTGATTTTACAGTTCTTGATTGCATTCTTAATCTATAGGTTAAATTTGGTTTGGGGAATATTGGCTTGATGTTTCAGATGGTTTAGATCCAATAATCTACAAATGTCTAGACATTTAAATGAGGTCAGGAAAAAAAAAATCTATTCTTTGAAATTTATTTAGCAACTCCAGACATCGATTTGGAGAATGTGTCTTCCACAGGCAACAGAAAGAGAATTTGTTCTGGTTCTAAATACGACAAGTGGCAAGACCCAGGCTGTCCTATCTTTCTAAATGTAAGCTCTTTTTGAAATCTATAAAGATGCTCCTGTGAATCTGTCTGGTGCTGAAGCATCAAGGCACAATTTATCCAAGATGACTGCCATTGCTAGAAGTCAAGAGCTGAATGTAAAGAGATGCTGCTTTGCCAAGGCATTGGTGCATAAGCGTCAGTACTGATGATGGTGTTTTCTCCAGAATGTTCTCTTATGATTTCTTTAAGTCAACTTACTATTTTGTTTTCTTGGAGAAAAAATATATATTTTGTATGATGACTGTAGGACTTGATGGAACAGCATCCAAAGCTCACGTGTCTCAGTAAAAAAACAAGGGCTTTTGAATCTGTGGCAGTCCATAGGCTGCCGCTCTGGCAACAGCGTGTCTCATTGCTGATGGCATGACCTAACATAATGTGACACGCACCAGAAGAAGTAATGTGACAAAATGGATCAAGCAGGCAATGCCATCCTTGAAAAATATGACATCTCATCTGAAACCATGCCTGCCTTCAGCAAAGATACTACCTCAAAGGGCACCTTGCTGTTGTCTACATCCTTCAAGCTTCAAATGATACCATCAGGGCCATATCATTATGGGCACAGAAGTAAGTAGCATTCAGGCAGTGACAAAAGGCAACCTTGGAGATCTACTGTGCTCCGGAACTCAGTCAGAGAAGGTGTAATTAGGCAGTGAGCAAGAAGATGAGCTGTCTGTCTTTTCTACCACTGGTCCCCAGTACTCTTATCTACAAAGAAAGCAGTCAAGTTATTCCTCAAGTGGATCAAGTGGGGCTGAGAAAGCTCTAATCTGTACCACCAAGATACCACTGCAGAGAGTTTCACAACTTGGCCCAAGTTCATTTTCTCCTTTAATTAATAGAGTTCATGTATTTATTATGGGTATTGGCCAGGGGCCAATCAGAAATAGAGAAACCACTCTAAGAATTTCAAATAGAAGAAAACTTAGTATGGAAACAGAGTTAAAATTTGTTGGAAAGGATTATAGGGAACTATAGGTAATGGTGATGCTGCCTGGACATCAGAAACTAGAAGAGTCAACTACCCCTCTCCCACCCAGGGCTAGAGAATGAACAGTGAAAAGGTGGAGTCAGTACCTTAGCTCAACCTACAAATGCTATTGCAGCCCAGTTTTGTTTGTTTATTTGTTTTTTATTCTTTTTAAAAATGTTGTTGTTTATTTATTTATTTTTTTTGGCTGTACTGGGTCTTAGTTGCAGACCACGGGATCTTCTCTGGGTCATGTGGGATCTTTCCTTGTGATGCATGGAATGTCTAGTTGTGGTGCAAGGCTTTAGTCACTCCACAGCATGTAGGATTTTAGTTCCCTGACTAGGAATTGAACCCATGTCCCCTGCATTTGGAAGATGGATTGTTTACTGCTGGAGCACCAGGGAAGTCCCAGAGCCCAGGTTTGGTTTTTGGTTTTTGGTTTTTGGTTTTTTTTTTTACCCTCTATCTGCTACTTCTGTTGCTAGAATCCAACCCCAGGATCCAACTGGACAAGGAGTCCAACAAATGTAGTTTGCAGTCTTCCAATCCCTGAAATACAGAGCTTAGGATAGGGAGAGGAGGTTGAGCAGTGTAAGAATGGGACTTAGTACAAGAAGACAATGTTGAACATATTCTGCTTCTTAAGCTATTGTAATGAAAGGTGAGCAAAACAAAGATACAGTGGAAGTAAGTCTCAGGTAAAAGCATGAATATTGTTAGCTATCTTCATGCATCTGAAGCTGGACAATAACGATTGATATGTATTATCCTTAGTGAGACCCAGAGGCTGCAACATTATCTAAAGATATGACCTGTTTAGTTACCGTGTACTTAGTTGCTCAGTCATGTTAGATTCTGCGGTACCATGGACTGTAGCCCACCAGGAATTCCACCAGTTCTCTGTGGAATTTCCCAGATGAAAATACTGGAGTAGATTGTCATTTCCTACTTCAGGGTATCTTCCCAACCCAGGGATTCAACATGCATCTCCTGCAGTGGCAGGAAGATTCTTAACCATTAGTGCCACCTCGCAAACGCCTGTTTAGCTATAGTGCACATCAAATGATTGAACTTTAACACTAATTGCCAAAGTTTTTGAAAATAATTTTAGCACTTAGAGTTCTCAAAGTCTGGAATCGATTTACAATAGTGGATTGGAACTGATGCTTTGCTAGTTACTGTCTTCTCAAGAACAATAAATGTTCCATATTTAATTAAAGATTGACACTAATACGCATGGAAGAGAGACACACATGTTTAATACATTGCTACAAATCTTATAGAGTACCACATTTCTCTTTTCAGAGTAGCATAAAGTAGGAAGAAATTTATAAAAAATTAAAGAATTTACATTTGAGTCTCAAAAAGAATTTTCTAAAGTAAACTTTTTTTTTTAACTTAGCACAGAAATGCCTCATTATCTTGATCATTACAGAGAAAATGAGGTGTTCCATTTAGCTGGTTTTTTTCACATAAGCAGAGACTATCTTTTTAATTTATTTTTAATCATTGTAATATTTAAGAGTAACATTTATTGTTTTCTTGCATACAAAATTAATATCTGATGGAGAAGTTGAATCAAGATTACAAACTGAAGTCATTTTTCTACCTCCTTTCCCACTGAAAGTTAACTGAAATGACAGAAATGCTATTAAGAAAGAATAATTTTATATAAACACTAGAAAATAAGAAAGTGTTCAAAGCATAAACTTTTAGGAAATTCTGGAAGAAAAAAAGGAGTTGGGATAAATTTTCAGAGGAATAACATGGAAAATTGCCTAATGCCAATGAAAGAACCCCTCCTTAATGCAAGTTTGAAAAAATCCAAGCTTTATGACCATCAATGCCAGACTAATAGAGGCACATGTGAGTGCCATGCTCAGTCACTTCAGTCATGTCTAACTCTTTTCGACCCCATGGACTGTAGCCCGCCAGGCTTCTCCGTGGGATTCTCCACGGAGTGGGTTGCATTTCCTTCTTAAGTGGATCTTCCCAACCCAGGGTTCGAACCTGTGTCTCCTGCATTGCCGGCAGATTCTTTACCAACTGAGCTACTAGGGAAGCCCGGTAGAAACACATGGGAAAACAAAATTACTATATTTGGATTAGCTGAGAAAGCTGGATTCTTCCAGCTCTCCTACTTACATATTTGGTTTCCTTTTTCCTATATATTGTGTGTATGCACGTCTTAATTTTATTTAAAAACAAACATTGATGCTGAGATTTCTTCTGCTTCTTAATGTATATATATTTTAAAGTGGATTATCCTTTATAATTTGAGTACAATTATATATTATCAAATATTTTCTTATGTATTTATATTTTAATTTAGTCATTAGTTGAAAGAGATCAATCTGGGTCAATATTTGGCAGTGCATGGTTGAGTAGGGCATGGATTTGACTGGGTCTTTTTTAATTTGTCCAAATTCTAAGATCATTGGCTGGAGGGTGAGTGGATAGGCATAAGGCTTACCAAATATCCGTGTACTGTAACCCTGCTGGGAATGGTTCTTGCTATATGGTTTTATTTTTATTGTTGTATGCTTTCTTTTTGTCTGCTTGGTTTTTTAAATTTTTAATTATTTAACTTTTGGCTGCACTGGGTCTTCATCGCTGTGAGCAGGCTTTCTCTCGTGGCAGTGAGCAAGGGCTGCTCTCTCATTGTGGTGCACAGGCTTCTCATTGCAGTGGCTTCTCTTGTTGTGGAGCACAGGTTCTAGATGCTCAGACTTCAGTACTTGTGGAGCACAGGCTTAGTTGCCCCATGGCATGTGAGATCTTCCCAGATGAGGGATTGTACAGATGTCCCTTGCATTGCAAGGAAGATTCTTAACCACTGGACCATCAGGGAATCCCTGCGTGTTTTGTAATATACAGAAGGGAACTTATGGAATATGTACTTAGTTCCTTGGCAGAATTAACATGTCTAAATCTAAAACTGCCAAAATGCATCACTCCCACATCACTCCTACAACAACTCCCTACTTTCAGCCATCAGCCATCAGCCATGACTTTAACTTGAATTTTTTGTCCCAGAATAAATTTATAAGTTGATGTCTAAGTTAGAGGGTGAAAGAGGGGTGATATTCAGGAGTGAAATGGCTTTGGGTACTCTAGAAATTACTTTTCCCATGTAGTAGGGGTGGAAATATACAGTTTGATTACTAGCCTACTGGTTTGTAAATTTATCAAGTCACAATGAAGGGCAGTGAAAATATACAAACATTTCTGTGTGGACAGACTCTTCTTTCTCAGGACCATGTTCATGCCTGAAATGGTTTAACTGTATCCTGGATTCTGGTAAATTTTTAACCAGTGATTTCCTGTTTCAGGATGGTTGAACTCCAGCATTCCTTGTGCATTTTCATACTTATTTTAATCAAATCGTGCTATTTACCCACCTTCTTCATTTCAAAGTCCAAGGGAAGATTACTTTCAGTTTGAAGAGAGAATTTTCCCCCCTTAGAGCAGTGTCACAATTTAAAGTAATTTGTCAATGATCAAACAGCATGTAAAGTGGTGGATCCAAGATTTAATTCAAGTCTCTATGTTACCAAAGGCCATCCTCTTTATATCTTTTCTTTTAAATTTATTTTCATTGCAGCATACATCATCAAGAAGGTTGATTTAAACTATGGCTTAAAAGTTAGAAAGATTTTTAACACCTGGAATGACAGAAGCAGGCATACCACAAAGGGTGAGAAAAGTTGGAGAAAAATTTAGAAGCAAGAAATTACATAACATTCAGGAAGACATCCAGTTTCTTCATAGGGTAGAACAAGTGTACAACATTAGTGGCAATTAAGGCCATGATAGTACTTTGGCCACCTCATGCGAAGAGTTGACTCATTGGAAAAGACTCTGATGCTGGGAGGGATTGGGGGCGGGAGGAGAAGGGGACGACCGAGGATGAGATGGCTGGATGGTATCACCGACTTGATGGACATGAGTCTGAGTGAACTCCGGGAGTTGGTGATGGACAGGGAGGCCTGGCGTGCTGCAATTCATGGGGTCGCAAAGAGTTGGACATGACTGAGTGACTGAACTGAACTGAACTGAGTGAAGGTATTGCATCCTAAGCTATTATACCCCAAACTGAAGAAATTACACCTGCTTCTCTAAGAGTTCAGCATCGTTAAAGGTGACTTATTTTGGTAACTTAGCAAAGTATGCTGTGTAGGTTGGAATGCAAGAGGGTGTAAAAGTAATCAAGACAAGTTCAGGCATTTCGTGATTGAAAATGAACTATATTTGGAATAAAATTAAGCTTGATCCAAGGAAATTTTGAAGAATTAGTTAGCTACAACATGGAGATTTGTGTATTAGTGGCTAAAACAATATTCAAATTATGAATATCATATTCACATAAGAAGTAAGTAGATTCCCATTTTCAGAATAAAATGCTAAGTTTAATTTTAGATATGCTTAGAATAAGCAGATCAAAGGTTACCCAGGAGATGGTGTCCAATAGACAACGTAGGTTTAGATCCATCAGATAGCTGAAGGGTGAATTTTAGAGTATTCTAAATAGAGGTGATAAATTGTATCCAGCACATAGTAACTACTCAAATATTAATAAAACTGAATTAGCTTGCTTTGGAACTGAATGGAATTGAACAGAATTATCAAGTTCAACAGAGAAAAAGTAGTCAAACAATGAGAAGGAAAATAGTGAAGTTGTAGTGTTACAGAAGGTATCATACAGGCTAAGGGAGGACAAGGGCTGGAAAGAAGATGCTGGTGGCAATGCAGAGTGGTCTGTCTCATAGCCAGCTTCAAGGAATTCTGTAATATACAAGCATTTACATTCAAAAAAGCCATGTGTATTGAATGTCTCCTAGTGAATACAGGCTCCTCTGGTGGCTCAATGGTAAAGAACCTGTCTGCCAGTGCAGGAGACACAAGAAACTGAGGTTCGATCTCTGGGTCAGGAAGATCCCCTAGAGGAGGAAATGGCAACCTGCTCTAGTGTTTTTGCCTGAAAAATCCCATGGACAGAGGAGCCTGATGAGCTACAGTCCATGGGGTTGCAAAGAGTCAGACACATGCACACACATATAGTGAGTACAGCAAAAAAAACAGTGAGAAGCCATTCCGCAGATGTAGGTGTTGCCGTTCACAAGGCAGGAAACGTCACCAGGTGCTAAAGTTGTACTGAAGTGAACCCTAGATACTACTGTTCTTGAGGAGTCTGCATTTTTCTGAGGAAGATCAAACAAGTGGAGGAGTAGAAAAGTGTCCTATGAGAAAAACAATTCTACCTTTTCTGCAAAGACATTCACATTTCAGTGACATTGGGTGCTTCCTCATTAATTTCTAATGAATTAATGAAAGCATAAATAATACACCCTTCCTTAGGTAGACTGAAGCTCTACAAGGTCAGAGATCATGTAGGCTTTGTTCATGATACTTCCTCAGCACCTAGAAAGAACCTGCGCAAGAGTTCCTCAATAGGATATTAAAAATAATAATTAATGGATGGATCGATGGGTGAATCGGTGAGTGGACAGATGAATAGATGAAGGCATCCCTGACCAGTCTTCATATGTGAATACACTACTTTCCATCACTGCCTTTCTTTTTTCAATTGTATTTACTCACCTATGTGTTTCAGCTATTATTCCAATCCTTAGCTGAACCACAACAGAACAGGTAATGAAGTACTCAGTAGAGCTGCTGTTTGAAGTCGGCCACATTGTATCTCTCACTCTTATGTCAGTTGATTTTCCCTCAACATCACAGCAGCAACGAGGGCACCTTAAAAATACAATAAAAGATACTGTTAGATTTTTTTGAAAGATAGAAAAATGCAATTTTCTTCACTTTCTCAAAATGATATAGCTTTTGAAAATATTAGACTTTTGACCAACTTCTGCATTCAGAACTAAAGAGTCGCCTTTCAATTACTTCCTACATGAACATAATGTGATTTGATGTTGTCACCCAGTTCGAATAAATGGGAAGTTATTTGCAGTTAGTCTGAGAGGTTCTGAAGGACTCTTTATGGAGAGTTGATCAGATTTTGCTAGACTCTGAAGTCCTTGAGATCCGTGCAACCACCCAAGGACATAAAATTATTTGAGGAGGAGATGAGAAAACTTGTTCTGATTCAACTGAGACTATTCTCTGACTTTCTAAAGCTTCAGACAACTTAGGAATGAGTGCACACTGCACATGTCTCTTTCTGAAATGTTCTCCACCTTAGCTTTGACATGAGAGTGAAAGCACAATTTTATAATATATGAAAATACCTGTGGGTTCTATAGACGTAGAAGATTTGTCCTATGTCTCAGGAAGGCATCTTATTTCATTAAATTCCTGGTCAATTCCTGTTATTGTGTGAGGTTGGGCTCTTCTCTATTAAAATCAGTCTGTAAGCATTCTGAAATGACTTCATGAGAAGCTAACACTCCTGCAGATTGGACCACAGAGGCCATAGGTATTTCTGTGTCTTAAAATTATATTTCTAACTTGCATGGCTAGATTTGTACATAGAGTATTTGTTTTGGGTACTAATGGGCTTCATGAAACAAAGGACACTGGGCTCACACTTGGGATATTTTAGGGAAGTCTATGTTAAGGGCCAGTTCCACTGTATAGTCACAAGGGATTTGATTTAGGTCATAACTGAGTAGTATAGAGGTTTTCCCTACTTTCTTCAATTTAAGTCTGAATTTGGCAATAGAGAGTTCATGATCTGAGCCACAGTCAGCTCCCAGTCTTGTTTTTGCTGACTGTATAGAGCTTCTCCATCTTTGGCTGCAAAGGGTATAATCAATCTGATTTTGGTATTGATTATCTGGTGATGTTCATGTGTAGAGTCTTCTCTTGTGTTGTTGGAAGAAGGTGTTTGCTATGACCAGTGCATTCTCTTGGCAAAACTCTATTAGTCTTTGCCCTGCTTCATTCCATATTCCAAGGCCAAATTTTCCCATTACTCCAGGTGTTTCTTGACTTCCTACTTTTTCATTCCAGTCCCCTATGATGAAAAGGACATCTTTTTTGGGTGTTAGTTCTAGAAGGTCTTATAGGTCTTCATAGAACCATTAAACTTCAGCATTATTGGTCAGGGCATAAACTTGGGTTACTGTGATATTGAATGGTTTGCCTTGGAAACGAACAAAATCATTCTGTCGTTTTTGAGATTCCATCCAAGTATTGCATTTTGGACTCTTTTGTTAACTGTGGTGGCTACGCCATTTCTTCTAAGGGATTCTTGCCCACAGTAGTAGATGTAATGGTCATCTGAGTTAAATTCACCCATTCCAGTCCACTTTAGTTCGTTGATTCCTAAAATGTTGGTGTTCACTCTTGCCATCTCCTGTTTGACCACTTCTAATTTGCCTTGATTCATGGATCTAACATTCCAGATTACTATGAAATATTGCTCTTTACAGCATTGGACTTTACTTCTATCACCAGTCACATCCACAACTGGGTGATATTTTTGCTTTAGCTCTGTCTCTTCATTCTTTCTGGAATTAGTTCTCCACTGATCTCCAGTAGCATATTGGGCACCTACTGACCTGAGGAGTTCCTCTTTCAGTGTCCTATCATTTTGCCTTTTCATACTGTTCATGGGGTTCTCAAGGCAAGAATACGGAAGTGGTTTGCCATTCCCTTCTCCAGTGGACCACATTTTGTCAGAACTCTCCACTGTGACCAGAATCAAATCCCTTATGACTATACAGTGGGAGTGACAAACATATTCAAGGGATTAGATCTGATAGAATGCCAGATGAACTATGGATGAAGGTTCGTGACTTTGTACAGGAAGCAGTGATCAAGACAATCCCCAAGAAAAAGAAATGCAAACGGGCAAAGTGGTTGTCTGAGGAGACCTCACAAACAGCTATGAAAAGAAAAGAAGTGAAAGGCAAAGGAGAAAAGGAAAGATACACCCATCTGAATGCAGAGTTCCAAAGAAAAGCAAGGAGAGAAAAGAAAGCTTTCCTCAGTGATCAATGCAAAGAAATAGAGGAAAACAACAGAATTGGAAAGACTAGCGATCTGTTCAAGAAAACTAGAGATACCAAGGGACATTTTCACGCAAAGATGGGCAAAATAAAGCACGGAAATGATATGGACCTAACAGAAAAAGAAGATATTAAGAAGAGGTGGCAAGAATACACAGAAGAACTATACAAAAAAGATCTTCACCACCAAGATAATCACGATGGTGTAATCGCTCATCTAGAGCCAAACATCGTGGAATGTGAAGTCAAGTGGGCCTTAGGAAGCATCACTACAAACAAAGCTAGTGGAGGTGATGGAATTCCAGTTGAGCTATTTCAAATCCTAAAAGATGATGCTGTGAAAGTGCTGCACTCAATATGCCAGCAAATTTGGAAAACTCAGCAGTGACCACAGGACTGGAGAATGTCAGTTTTCCTTCCAATCCCAAAGAAAGGCAATGCCAAAGAATGCTCAAACTACTACACAATCACACTCATCTCACACGCTAGTAAAGTAATGCTCAAAATTCTCCAAGCGATGTTTCAATGGTACATGAACCATGAATTTCCAGATGTTCAAGATGGATTTAGGAAAGTCAGGGGAACCAGAGATCAAATTGCCAACATCCATTGGATCATCAAAAAAGCAAGAGAGTTCCAGAAAAACATCTACTTCTGCTCTATTGACTGTGCCAAAGCCTTTGGCTGTGTGGAACACAACAAACTGGAAAATTCTGAAAGAGATGGGAATACCAGACCACCTGACCTGCCTCCTGAGAAATCTGTATGCAGGTCAGCAAGCAACAGTTAGAACTGGACATGGAATAGCAAACTGGTTTCAAACAGGTACAGCAGTACATCAAGGCTGTATATTGTCATCTTGCTTATCTAATTTATATGCAGAGTACATAATAAGAAATACTGGACTGGATGAAGCACAAGCTGGAATTAAGATTGCTGGGAGAAATGTCAATAACCTCAGATATGCAGATGACACCACTCTTATGACAGAAAGTGAAGAAGAACTAAAGAGTCTCTTGATGAGAGTGAAAATGTTGGCTTAAAACTCAACATCCTGAAAAGTAAGATCATGGCATCTGGTCCCATCAATTCATGGCAAATAGATGGGGAAACAGTGAAAACAGTGGCTGACTTTATATTTTTGGGCTCCAAAATCACTGCAGATGGTGACTGCAGGCATGAAATTAAAAGACGCTTGGTCCTTGGAAGAAAAGCTGTGACCAACCTAGGCAACTAATTAAAGAGAAGAGATATTATTTGACAAAAAGTTTCCATCTAGTCAAAGCTATCGTTTTTCCAGTAGTCATGTATGGATGTGAGAGTTGGACTATAAAGAAAGCTGAGTGCTGACGAATTGATGCTTTTGAACTGTGGTGTTGGAGAAGACTCTTGAGAGTCCCTTGGACTTCAGGGAGATCCAACCAGTCCTTCCTAAAGGAAATCTGTCCTGAATATTCACTGGAAGGACTGATGCTGAAGCTGAAACTCCAATACTTTGGCCACCTGATGTGAAGGACTGACTCATTGGAAAAGACCCTGATGCTGGAAAAGATAGAAGGCAGGAGGAGAAGGGGACGACAGAGGATGAGATTGTTGGATGGCATCGCCGACTCAATGGACATGAGTTTGAGTAAACTCCAGGAATTGGTGATGGACAGGGAGGCCTGGTGTGTTGCTGTACTTGGGGTCGCAAAGAGTCGGATAGGACTGAACGAGTGAACTGAACTGAACTGAACTGAACTGATATTAAGGGCCAGAAAAATTGATATAGGGTTGACATGTCAGAATCTTTTTTCTGATAGTTCAACAGGCTGTTAAGGGGAAAGAAAGATGTTCACAGGATGCTGGTTTGTGTAGAAGGCCAGCTGTATTTTAGATGAATAGAGGGAGGGCTGTGGTGAGAGAGTATTCTGCACTGGGGTAGCGACTGAAGAAGAATGAGAAGACAGTTGAGGAACCAGTGAAAAGTGCCCATGAGAAGCACTACAAAGGAGGCAGAAACTTCTGGATGTGTTCATACACAAGGAATTCTCTGTGTACTTTTTACAACGTGCGTGTTCAATTCTTCAGTTGTGTCAGATTCTGTGACTCCGGGAACTGTAGCCTTCTAGGCTCCTCTCTCCAGTGGATTTCCCAGGCGAGAATACTGGAGGGTGTTGGCATTTCCTCCCCCAGGGGATCTTCTCAACCTAGGGATTGAACCCATGTCTCTTGCATTGACAGGTGGATTCTTTACCACTGAGCCACCTAGGAAACCTCTTTTTACAATAGGGCCAATTTTCTGCTAAGTGAAAATGCTTAGACTTAATCTCTACACATTTTAAAGTCATTCTTTGTCCTTGATATGGAAGAGAATTATGATAAAAGTAATGTTTTAAATTAAGTTCACGATACTCATTGATGTCAGCTTTTTTTAAAGCACTTAGTTTATGCCAAGCACTGTTCCTTCATATTTATGAACTAATTTAAACCACAGAACAATTCAATGAAATTGCTACTATTACTTGTTTTTCAGATGAGTAAACTGAGAATTAGAAATGTCAAATAACTTCCCCAAGAATGCACAGGAAATAAAAGGCAGAGTAGGGAACCAAATCTGGACATTTGAACTCCAGAGTCTGCTCAATCGCTTCTGCAATGATTTCTGTTTGCTTATTAGTTGTTTAGGGCTTCCCTGGTGGCTCAGACAGTAAAGAGTCTGCCTGCAATGTGGGAGACCTGGGTTCTATCCCTGGGTCTGAAAGATTCCCTGGAGAAGGAAACCACTCCAGTATTCTTGTCTGGAAAATCCCATGAATGGAGGAGTCTGGCAGACTACAGTCCATGGGGTTGCAAAGAATCAGACACAACTGAGCAACTAACACTTTCTCACTTTCAATAGCTGTTTGTCATCTATCTTAAAAGAACAATAAACTTTTACAATGAAATAACTTTTAAGGGTTTTGTATCATTGTTTGGTCAGAATATATCAAAAGACATTTACTCAGTTCCCTTTTTGGTAAACAGTTAGTTTGTTTTTCATTTTTGAAAAATGCTATGATAAACAGAGCTGTGTAGATTTTTATCTTTGCAAACAAACCCCCCTGAAAAATCAGCTCTTAGCAGTGAAATGACTGGATCAAAGGATATGCATATTTTTAAGGATTTTGACATAGCTTTCATAAATCACTCTCCAGAAAGACTTCTCAGTTTGCATTGCACTGTCAGAGATTGAGATGATCAGTATCCCTACACCCTCATCAGAAGTTATTATTATCTTTTCTTTAGCTTTGACAGTTCAATAGTCTCAGCATAACTCAAGGTACTTTTAATTTGAATTTTTGATTGCTAATCAAAAAGTTAACTGTTTTCATACATTTAATACTAATTTACATTTCTTTTGTGAATTAAATGATCCCATTGTTTAATTTATAAGTAATATTTTATAGAGTACAATTTTTACTCCTTTTATTGTATTTATTGAAAATATTTCCCCTAGAGATCTAATTTTATACTTTTTAGATGTAAGTAAGCTTTTAAAATTCACACAAATATATCAGTGCATGCTAAGTCACTTCAGCCAGGTCCGACTGTTTGCCACCCTATGGACTGTAGCCTGCCAGGCTCCTCTGACCATGGGACTCTCCAGGCAAGAACACTGGAGTGGGTTGCCGTGTCCTCCTCCAGGGAGCGTCCCGACCCAGGGATGGAATTCACGTCTCTTACGTCTCCTGCACTGGCAGGCACGTTCTTTACCACTAGTGCCGCCTGGTTTTCTTTAAGTCAACATTTAGTTTGATCCTTAGAACATTTCCCTACCTTCAATATTATATTTTTTTTCCTCTTATTTTGTATTGGTATTTATGGTTTTCATTTTTTTTAAGATACTGATTGATTTTGGATGAATGATCTGAAGTAGGTAGATTGCTTTTTGTTTTTCCTCAAATAACCACTTGTCTCAAGTTTATCAAGTTAGTTTGTCAGCCACTGGTGTCATTATGATCAAAATTTTATGCATCCCATTAACATGAATTATTATACTATTAACATATAATATTAATAGATTAATTTCATACAACTGCATCAATTTATGTGCTAATGTGGTCAGCTCTTTTCCTTAAGATATTCATCTTAGTTATCATGGTGTTTTCTATTTTATGAGAAAATAACTTGTTTTTAATTATACAGATGATACAGACTTATTGTAGAAACAAATCAAACACACAGTAGGAAAAAGCAGGTAATAATTGCCATTAAGTGTTTAGGTTAGATCCTTTCATCTCTGTTGGTGGTTGTTTTCGAAATGTATTTTTCAAGATACTGTACATCTTGATTTGTAATTTATTTTTAAATTCAATAACAACAGAAAGTTTTCTCTACCTACATATTCATCTATAATATCAAGTGTAATGACTACATAGTTTGATAGCTAAAAAGTTGTGCTGAATTTTGTGTGCTTAATCACAAATTGTCATATTCAACTACTTTTCAAAGTTGCTACAAATAACAAAATATTGATATATTTAAATCTTTGGGGAAAGATGTATTTGATTGTAAGAGAGCTAAAACATAGGTTTTCTGGGGAGTTCTAACATTTTCTCCTCTTCATGCTGCATAACATACCACAATCAAAATCCTCTTTCTGAAGAAGCATTGGGATTTTTTTTTTTTTTTTTTTGCCACACCACACAGCATATTGGGGAAGGAACTGGCAATCCCCTCCAGTGTTCTTGCCTGGAGAATCCCATGGATGGAGGAGTCTGGTGAGCTGCAGTCCATGGGATCTCAGAGAGTCACTCAGACTGAACGACCGAGCTTACTTGCACAGTATATGGGATCTTAGTTTCCCGGGGATCAAACCTGCATGCCCTGCATTGGAAGCTTGGAGTCTTAACCACTGGACTGCCAGGGAAGTCCCTGAAGCAGTGTTTTAAATTAAGGAATAACTTATAGACAGTGAAGTACCTACATCTTAAATGTACTGCCTTTGAGATTCTACTTACATATACGTCTGTGTAACAATCACACAGGAGACTCCATCCCGCCTGTGTCACTTAGGGTCTGTCTACTCTCAGATTTGTCTCTCAGCTTCCCTGCATACGTCCAGCACCCATTTGTCTTAGCTGGAGGTCTGCAGTGTAGGGGCTGCGTGCAACCCCTCTGCTCCACCCTCAATCTCAGAAGGTTCAAGGTTCGCAACAAGCTTCTTTTAGCTGCACCTCACCCCGTTACTCTACAAAAGAAGGGTCTTCCAGCCCACTCTTCCAACTGCTCCCTACCTCCAGCATGCTCTTCGGTTGCTCCATGAAGGCATATAGAAGTGTGTTGGTAATGTGATGGACTTCTACTTGGTGACTTGCCCTTTTGGAATTCTACACTGTCAAAGAGTGTCAGCTCTTAGATGGTTAGTTCAAAGCCTAGTGAGTGCTCTGCTGGTTTACCCCTTCTTAGCAGATTCCTCCTCCTTCCACATTGGCAAGCATGACAGAAATGTTCTCAATGTTCTTATAAGAAGAAACTCACTTTCTATTGTTTAGTTCATTTCCGTTTGTGTCTTTAACCCTGGAGGGTTTTTGAAAAACCATAATGTAATAGCTTCTCAAGCTTGATTTGATGTGTGGGGTGAGATCTATAGTTTTTGTTTGTTTTTGTTTTTTTGCTATTTTCTACATTGGAACCAAGTGCAGGACTCCTATCCCAGTGTTTTCAATCTTGGGATATATGTCTCTGTAGCTGTGGTTATAGCTTCTTTCTCATTTATAGTACTAGGAACAATATATTCTCTCTCTCATTTCACGGATGATCCTTGATAAAATTCATTTTGTTATATAAGTCTTTTAAAATTTTACTTATTGACTAAATCAATTATACTATGACTTCTTTTTTCTAATTGCAATCATGTTTCTTTCCTTAGCTAATTTCTTCTAGTGCTATAAGATTTACTGTGTTGCTCTTTTATAACCTTAATTAAGTTTAAATATGTTATAAGCTTTAAAAATTAGAGTATGTAAATCTATAAAATCTCCCCTGGTTATACCTTTGTTTTATCTCATAAATTTTTGTAAAAGATTTTCATAGTGATTATTGATACATAGATTTTTACCAGGGTTTTGTTTATTTTTTGATGAAACTATTATTTAGCAGAGTTGGGTTTTTTTTCTTTTCCCCTAGTGATTTGACATTGAGCTATCTGCTAGTAAATAACTACTATTAGTATTTCATTGTGTGTAAAATAAGTAGTTTACAATTTATTTAATTATTCTTTATTGTGTAGGATATGATCAGTGTTATTTATAAATATTTCAAAAGCAATTGAAAAGCAAGTTTAGTCTTTGTTTATGACATAGAGTTGAACATTTACCAATTTAATCAAGTCCGGTCATTGATTCCAATTCTCTATATTTTATTTATCACATTTCTCAACAGAAGGAAATTATTATAAATATTAACTTGTTGACTAGGTGATTTAGAGACTGAAAAAACATGGAAGTAGAGCTAACATTTAGAACTCTCCCTTCGAAGAGATTATGGCTCAGATGGTAAAGAATTTGCCTGCAACACAGGAGACTTGGGTTTTATCCCTGGGTCAGGAAGATCCCCTGGAGAAGTAAATGGCTGCCCACTCCAGTATTCTTTCCTGCAGAATTCCATGGCCAGAGGAGCCTGGCAGGCTACAGTCCATGGGGTTGCAAAGCATTAGGCATGATTGAGTAACTAATGCTTAACTTATAGTCCTAAACGAGTCCTAAACAAACATTGGAAAAGTGACTCAAGCAATCAATAAGTCATCAAACTCAAAAGACAAAATATTAATTTTATATTGATACAATGTTTTACCCTATCAAAGTTATTTTGTGTGCATTTTATCCTGTATTTAGAACAACTAAGTGTGTAATATAGTCCCTTATTCAATGATGCAGAAATTGATAGAAACAAAGTAGTTTCTCTAATGTCACACAACTTTTAAGGAGCAGAGCGGAGGCTTGAATTACATTGTAATGAATATTAATTGTCTTCCCACAGCACTGGAATTGTCTACATAATTAAAGGTCTTGTTACTAAATTAATTGAGGGAAAAAAATGAGTCAAAATTATGCAAAGGTTTGCTTAATTTGGTAGCTCATACAAGGTTCAACTTTTTTTCCATTTTTCCCCTTTGTCATCCTCAGCAAAGGTGAACATTTTTGTCGCCAGGCTTAACCCCATATGTTCTCAATACTGCTGTCACGGCTATAAGTATCATATTCTCATACAATAATATCTATGAAGTCTCCTTCCCCACAAAGAAAGAAACAGTGTCCCTTATTTGTGTCATTTTTCATTTTTTGATGCAGACCATTTTTAAAGTCTTTATTGAATTTGTTACAATATTGCTTCTGTTTTATGTTTTGGTTTCTTGGCCATGAGGCATGTGGGGTCTTAGCTCCTCAGCCAGGGATCAAACCCACACCCTCTGCACTGGAAGGTGAAGTTTTAACCACTGGATCACCAGGGAAGTCCCCATGTCACTTTTTAAGACTGAAGAAAGCTTTCCTAGGATACTCCTCAGCAAATATCCCCTTAGAACTTAGTTCCAGAATTGTATCATATGCTCAGTCCTAACCACTAATAGCGAGAAAAGTAAAATCCCTGAAATTACTTTATACTTTTTAAGATTTAGAAATTGAGACTTGAGAAGGTGACTCTGTTGCTGCAAAAAAAAAAAAAAAAAAAAAAAAAGCCATTTCTATTGTCAAAAATAAGGAAAGGGGGTGGCTTTGGGTAGGTGACAGCATCTGTGATACAGATATAGAGATTGGAGATCAGAGTGAGAGAGGATGAGTCAAAAACTATTACAGACCATACATTCTGTGAAATGGGGAAAATAGATTACTATTGAGAGAAATAGGAAAAGAACAAAGAGATGTCAGTCTTGATGGAAAGATGATAGCTCTGGTGTGGCACAAGTTGGTCAAAAAGATGGGATTTTCAAAAGGAATTGCAGGCACATAGTTACAAAGATCTGAAGCATAAAAGAACAGCCAGAGTACAGGCTGAATCTTGAAAACTTTTTCATAAATATGGCAGCCATTGTCATGAAACTGAGTACCATTACTGAGGGAGACACTGGGAAAGAACAAAGATGGAGCATTAAGAATCATGTCTAATGAAGAGTACAGAAGATAAGCATAAATGGAGAAGGTACAAGTGGAAACAAAATAAATAGTATTTTTTATAAAGCCAATGCCACTCCATTGCAAACATAGACTATTAAACTCAACATTGAATTATTAACACTCTTCATCCTTTTCCTTCTTCTTAAGTAAATAGCATTTAAAAATCTTTAAATGTTCCCTCAGGTAGCTGTACCATTATTTACTTAATCATTCCTTTGTGATGGATATTTACTTACTTTCTGTTATTTTTCTTTTTAATCTGGTAGTCTAACCTAGTCTCAGCATACAACTTCAGATCTGAACATAAAAGATGTTCTTATATTCCCTAGAGTCTGTGATGCCATTCCCTTTGAATATGAATCTCTTTTGGCACCTGCTTGACCAATAGAATGGAGTAAAAGTAATGTTTGGGATTACTGAGGTTAAATCATTGAAAGCCTCAGTTCAGTTGCTCAGTTGTGTCTGACTCCTTGAGGCTCCATGGACTGTAGCACACCAGGCTTCCCTGTCCATCACCAACTCTTGAAGCTTGCTCAAACTCATGTCCATCAAATCAGTGATGCCATCCAACCATCTCATCCTCTGTCATCCCTTTCCCCTCCTGCCTTCAATCTTGCCTTCAATCTTCATTTAAAAGCCTAGATGTTCTTATATTCTCAGAATATAACTCCTGGAGCTTGCTGAAACTCATGTTCATTGAATCAGTGATGCCCTCCAACCATCTCAGCCTCTGTCATCCCCTTCTCCTCCTGCCTTCAAGCTTCAATTAAAAGCCTAGATGTTTTTATATTCCCAGAATAAGAAAGCCATGATATTTTAGCATGTCAATTGGTAAGAAATGTTCAATGTAGAAAGAAGATGCTTGAAATTCTTCTGATTTATTGATTTATGAGGTCATATATATCCCCTCACTTAGATCAGAGATGATACACTTACCTTCACCAACACTTAATGACGAAGATGGAGTCAGGAAGGAAAGTTGTTTGCATTGTGCATATGAGCTGAGTCTTGTCTGACTCTTTGTGACCCCATGGACTATAGCCTGCTAGGCTCCTCTGAACATGGAATTCTCCACACAAGAATACAGGGGTGGGTTGCCATTTCCCACCCGAGTCAGGAAGGAGAACATGATGTAAAGAAAGCAAAAGAGAGAACAAGACAAGCAACTGTCTTGTCCTCAATTATTATGGAATGATAAGAAGGCCATGGAAGAAGTGTGTGATTACATGAGTGTCCTCATATTTCTTTATCAGACTTTAATTCAAAGAGATCAAAATGTGTCATATTAACTTTTTAAAATGGGGGGACTCAGAACACAACTATTATGCATTTGGTCCTATAAAAACACCAAAGCTTCCCAGGCGGCTTCCCAGGTGTTGAAGTGGTAAAGAATCTGCCGGCCAATGCAGGAAACACAAGAGACAACGGTTTGATCCCTGGATTGAGAAGATCCCCTGGAGAAAGAAATGGCAAGCTGCTTCAGTATTCTTGACTGGAAAATTCCATGGACAAGGAGCCTGGCAGACTACAGTCCATGGGGTCGCAAAGTGTCAGACATGACTTAGCGACTCAACAACAACAAAAATGAAGAAGGCCCGTGTAAATAATGGATGATGTTTTGTGTCCAAAAGTGAGGGTTCTGGTTTGTTTTTCTCTTTGGTTCTTAAGTGGCATGGACACTGCGTCGTAGTGTTAAGGTGACCTTACAACATAAACTGGAAATGAACTTCTGTGGTAGATTGCATGGTGGAAGCAATGGCATAGAATCAGGAATGGAACCTGAATGAGAGCAGAATGGCCATTGAGTTAGCAAAGAGAGACTGTTAGGATTTCATTGACATAAGAAGGAACAGGTATCAGCAGCAGATGCCAGCAGAATCCAATGTATATGCAATAGCTATGTTCCAAGTGGCCATAACCTATGTCTTTTTCATGCACGACATTCCTCTTTTGAGAAGTAGAGTCTGTGATTCTATTCCCTTTGAATCTGAACTCCTCTTGGCATCTGCTTGACCAATAGCACAGAGTAAAAGTAATATCTGGGATTTCTGAGGCTAAATCACTAAAAGCCAAAAGGCTTCCATGAAGGTCTCTTGGAGGCCAGGGCACATGGAGAGGTTACATGTGGGCTCTTCATCTGGTAACATGAAATGAACTCTCATCCATGGGTAGCATCAGCTGCTATCTTGAATATCTAGCCCAGACCAGTCTTTAGATGATTCTAGCAGTGCACCTGCAACCCTGAGAGATCTGAACACAGAACCACTGCCTGAGCTCAATTCATCCACAGAGCTATTAAAATTAACTTTCAATTTTTGTTTCAAGTCACTGAATTTTGGAATGGTCTGTCCAAACACATCCAAACTGATGCAGCTGAAGCCACCCTCATAGCAGATCTGGGGAGTCACATTTAAGTCTGAGCATTCTTTCACCATATAGGCAAGAGATCACATAAGCCACTTTCCAAAATGCATTTTCAAGTAAATTAGGAGTATGGGATAGGCAAAGAAAATGGAAACTTCTTTAGCATTTTTCCCAAATTCTAAACATTATTTAAGAGTAATATTTGATTTGCTATAGAAGGCTTAATATTAAAACAGATTGAACATACTAAGTGGAGGCTTCTTAAGGAGACTAGATCATCCACAGGCAAATTTTCTTAAAAAAAAAAACAACCTCTTTTTTTTTTTTTTTTTAGGTCAACCTCTGTTTTAATCAGTTTACGTTGTAATTAAATAGAGCTATGAACAGCCCATCATAGGCTGCTTTTTAAAATAAAATTTTACTGTAACACAGCCATGCCTATTTGTTTACAGATCACCTGTAATCGTTTTTGAGCGACAACAGTTGCAGCAAAATTATATAGTCTATAAAGCCAGTGGTCTCTATTCTACAGTGCTTTAAAACAAAAGTGTACCAACTCCTCTACAGAGTGAAAATTGGAACCATGATTCATATTTTTATATACAAATTAAGATAATTTTTTTTTTTTTTTGCAATTATACTTTCAGGGTAAATTCCTAGAAGTAGATTTCCGAAGTCATAGAGTTGGTACAACATTAAAGAGTTTCACATATTTGGCCCCAATTTATCTCCAGAAAAACTCTGTCAATATATAATAATTTTAATACAAGATGACTAAATTCCCTGTATCTTTCAGTTCAGTTCAGTCACTCAGTTGTGTCCAACTCATTGCGATTCCATGAATCGCAGCACATCAGGCCTCCCTGTCATCACCAACTCCTGAGGTTCACTCAGACTTATGACCATCGAGTCAGTGATGCCATCCAGCCATCTCATCCTGTCGTCCCCTTCTCCTCCTGCCCCCAATCCCTCCCAGCATCAAAATCTTTTCCAGTGAGTCAACTTTTGCATGAGGTGGCCAAAGTACTGGAGTTTCAGCTTTAGGATCATTCCTTCCAAAGAAATCCCAGGGTTGATCTCCTTCAGAATGGACTGGTTGGATCTCCTTGCAGTCCAAGGGACTCTCAAGAGTCTTCTCCAACACCACAGTTCAAACGCATCAATTCTTCAGCGCTCAGCCTTCTTCACAGTCCAACTCTCACATCCATACATGACCACAGGAAAAACCATAGCCTTGACTAGATGGACCTTAGTCGGCAAAGTAATGTCTCTGCTTTTGAATATGCTATCTACGTTGGTCATAACTTTTTTTCCAAGGAGTAAGTGTCTTTTAATTTCATGGCTGCAGTCACCATCTGCAGTGATTTTGGAGCCCCCAAAAATAAAGTCTGACACTGTTTCCACTGTTTTCTCATCTATTTCCCATGAAGTGATGGGACCGGATGCCATGATCTTCGTTTTCTGAATGTTGAGCTTTAAGCCAACTTTTTCACTCTCCTCTTTCACTTTCATTAAGAGGCTTTTTAGTTCCTCTTCACTTTCTGCCATAAGGGTGGTGTCATCTGCATATCTGAGGTTCTTGATATTTCTCCCGGCAATCTTGATTCCAGCCTGTGTTTCTTCCAGTCCAGCGTTTCTCATGTTGTACTCTGCATAGAAGTTAAATAAGCAGGGTGACAATATACAGCCTTGACACACTCCTTTTCCTATTTGGAACCAGTCTGTTGTTCCATGTCCAGTTCTAACTGTTGCTTCCTGACCTGCATACAGATTTCTTAAGAGGCAGGCCAGGTGGTCTGGTGTTCCCATCTCTTTCAGAATTTTCCATAGTTTATTGTGATCCACACAGTCAAAGGCTTTGGCATAGTCAATGAAGCAGAAAGAGATGTTTTTCTGGAACTCTCTTGCTTTTTCCATGATCCAGCGGATGTTGGCCATTTGATCTCTGGTTCCTCTGCCTTTTCTAAAACCACCTTGAATATCAGGAAGTTCATAGTTCACATATTGTTGAAGCCTGGCTTGGAGATTTTGAGCATTACTTTACTAGCATGTGAGATGAGTGCAATTGTGTGGTAGTTTGAGCATTCTTTGGCATTGCCTTTCTTTGAGATTACAATGATAACTGACCTTTTCCAGTCCTGTGGCCACTGCTGAGTTTTCCAAATTTGCTGGCATACTGAGTGCAACTCTTTCACAGCATCATCTTTCAGGATTTGAAATAGCTCAACTGGAATTCCATCACCTCCACTAGCTTTGCTGGTAGTGGTGCTTCCTAAGGCCCACTTGACTTCACATTCCAAGATGTCTGGCTCTAGATTAGTGATCACACCATTGTGATTATCCGGGTCATGAAGATCCTTTTTGTACAGTTCTTCTGTGTTATCTTGCAACGTCTTCTTAATATCTTCTGTTTCTGTTAGGTCCATATCATTTCTGTCCTTTATCTAGCCCATCTTTGCATGAAATGTTCCCTTGGTATCTCTAATTTTCTTGAAGAGATCTCTAGTCTTTCCCATTCTGTTGTTTTCCTCTATTTCTCTGCATTGATCGCTAAAGAAGGCATTCTTATCTCTTCTTGCTATTCTTTGGAACTCTGCATTCAAATGCTTCTATCTTTCCTTTTCTCCTTTGCTTTTCGCCTCTCTTCTTTTCACAGCTATTTGTAAGGCCTCCCCAGACAGCCATTTTGCTTTTTTGCATTTCTTTTCCATGGGAATGGTCTTGATCCCTGTCTCCTGTACAAGGTCACGAACCTCATTCAATAGTTCATCAGGCACTCTATCGATCAGATCTAGGCCCTTAAATCTATTTCTCACTTCCACTGTATAATCATAAGGGATAAGATTTAGGTCATACCTAAATGGTCTGACGGTTTTCCCTACTTTCTTCAATTTAAGTCTGAATTTGGCAATAAGGAGTTCATGATCTGAGCCACAGTGAGCTCCCGGTCTTGTTTTTGCTGACTGTATAGAGCTTCTCCATCTTTGGCTGCAAAGAATATAATCAATCTGATTTTGGTGTTGACCATCTGGTGATGTCCATGTGTAGAGTCTTCTCTTGTGTTGTTGGAAGAGGGTGTTTGCTATGACCAGTGCATTTTCTTGGCAAAACTCTATTAGTCTTTGCTGTGCTTCATTCTGCATTCCAAGGCCAAATTTGTCTGTTACTCCAGGTGTTTCTTGACTTCCTATTTTTGCATTCCAGTCCCCTATAATGAAAAGGACATCTTTTTTGGGTGTTAGTTCTAAAAGGTCTTGTAGGTCTTCATAGAACCATCCAACTTCAGCTTCTTCAGCATTACTGGTGGGGGCATAGACTTGGATAACTGTAATATTGAATGGTTTGCCTTGGAAACGAACAGAGATCATTCTGTAATTTTTGAGATTGCATCCAATGTATGGATGTGAGAGTTGGACTGTGAAGAAGGCTGAGCGCTGAAGAATTGATGCGTTTGAACTGTGGTGTTGGAGAAGACTCTTGAGAGTCCCTTGGACTGCAAGGAGATCCAACCAGTCCATTCTGAAGGAGATCAACCCTAGGATTTCTTTGGAAGGAATGATCCTAAAGCTGAAGCTCCAGTACTTTGGCCACCTCATGCGAAAGTTGACTCATTGGAAAAGACTCTGATGCTGGGAGGGATAGGGGGCAGGAGGAGAAGGGGACGACCCAGGATGAGATGGCTGGATGGTATCACGGACTCGATGGACGTGAGTCTGAGTGAACTCCGGGAGATGGTGATGGATAGGGAGGCCTGGTGAGCTGCAATTCATGGGGCCGCAAAGAGTCGGACAAGACTGAGTACTGAACTGAACTGAACTGAACTGAACTGTATTTCAGACTCTTTTGCTCACCATGATGGCTACTCCATTTCTTCTGAGGGGTTCCTGCCCACAGTAGTAGACATAATGGTCATCTGAGTTAAATTCACCCATTCCAGTCCATTTTAGTTCACTGATTCCTAGAATGTCAATGTTCACCCTTGCCATCTCTTGTTTGACCACTTCCAATTTGCCTTGATTCATGGACCTGACATTCCAGGTTCCTATGCAATATTGCTCTTTATAGCATTGGACTTTGTTTCTATCACCAGTCACATCCACAGCTGGGTATTGTTTTTGCTTTGGCTCCATCCCTTCTTTCTTTCTGGAGTTATTTCTCCACTGATCTCCAGTGGCATATTGGACACCTACTGACCTGGGGAGTTCCTCATTCAGTATCCTATTATTTTGCCTTTTCATACTGTTCATGGGGTTCTCAAGGCAAGAATACTGAAGTGGTTTACCATTCCCTTCTCCAATGGACCACATTCTGTCAGGCCTCTCCACCATGACCCACCCTTGGGTTGCCCCGCGGCCATGGCTTGGTTTCATTGAGTTAGAGGAGGCTGTGATCCTAGTGTGATAAGATCGACTAGTTTTCTGTGAGTATGGTTTCAGTGTGTCTGCCCTCTGATGCCCTCTTGCAACACCTACCATCTTACTTGGGTTTCTCTTACCTTGGGCATGGGGTATCTCTTCACAGCTGTTCCAGCAAAGCACAGCTGCTGCTCCTTACCTTGGACGAAGGGTATCTCCTCACCGCTGCCCTTCCTGACCTTCAACATGGGAGAGCTACTCTAGGCCCTCCTGTGCCAGCAGAGCCACTGCTTCTTGGATGTGGGTTGATCTTCCTGGCCGCCACCCCTGGCCTCAGGCGCAGGGTGGCTCCTCCCGGCTGCTGCCCCTGCCCTTGGGTGCATGGTGGCTCCTCCCAGCCCCTGTCTGGCCTCCTACACAGGGTGGCTCCTCCAGACCGTTGCCCCTGACCTTGGACGCAGGGTGGCTCCTCTTGGCCATTCCTGCACCATCGCAGCCTGGCACTGTTGGCTGCTGCCCCTGACCTCGGATGTGGGGTAGCTCCTCTCGGCCACGCTGAGTGTGCCGGCCGTCTCAGCCGTTTGCGAAATCTTTGTACACAATACTTTACCTGTAGTTCTGATCATTGTTTAAGATATTAACACATCAGCAAAATTACAGAACTACAGAAAAGTGTATTAAAACTATATTAAATATTTTGTTCAGTTTAGTTCAGTCGCTCAGTCACATCTGACTCTTTGCGATCCCTTGGACTGCAATGTACCAGGCTTTCCTGTCCATCACAAACTCCTGGAGTTTACACAAACTCACGTCCATTGAGTCAGTGATGCCATCCAACCATCTCTTCCTCTGTCCTCCCCTTCTCCTCCTGCCCTCAGTCTTTCCCAGCATCAGGGTCTTTTCAAATGAGTCAGGTCTTTGCATCAGGTGGCCAAAGTAATGGAGTTTCAGCTTCAGCATCAGTTCTTCCAATGAATGATTGCCTTTAGGATAGACTGATTTGGTCTCCTTGCAGTCCAAGGGACTCTCAAGAGTCTTCATCAACACCACAGTTCAAAAGTATCAATTCTTAAGCGCTCACCTTTCTTTATAGTCCAGCCTCACATCCATAGATGACTACTGGAAAAACCATAGCTTTGACTAGACGGATCTTTGTTGGCAAAGTAATGTCTTTGCTTTTTAATATGCTGTCTAGGTTGGTCATAACTTTTCTTCCAAGGATTAAGCATCTTTTAATTTTATGGCTGCAGTCACCACCTGCAGATTTTGGAGGCCCCAAAAAAGTCTGTCACCCTTTCCACTGTTTCCCCATCTATTTGCCATAAAGTGATGAGGCCAAATGCCATGATCTTAGTTTTCAGAATATTGAGTTTTAGGACAACTCTTTCACTCTCCTCTTTCACTTTTATCAAGAGGCTCTTTAGTTTCCTCTTTGCTTTCTGCCATAAGGGTGGTGTCATCTGCATATCTGAGGTTCTTGATATTTCTCCCTGCAATCTTGATTCCAGCTTGTGCTTCTTCCAGTCCAGCGTTTCTCATGATGTACTCTGCATGTAAGTTAAATAAGCAGGGTGACAATATACAGCCTTGCCATACTCCTTTCCCAATTTGGAACCAGTCTGTTCCATATCCAGTTCTAACTGTTGCTTCTTGACCTGCACACAAATTTCTCACGAGGCAGGTCAGGTGGTCTGGTATTCCCATCTCTTTCATAATTTTCCACAGTTTGTTGTGCTCCACAAAGCCAAAGCCTTTGGCATAGTCAATAAAGCAGAAGTAGGTGTTTTTCTGGAACTCTCTTGCTTTTTCAATGATCCAACGGTGATACTCTTTTTATATGAAATTGACATAGTTCTTTTACTTAACAAATGACTATCAGATAAATTGACATTTATTTCATTTAACAGGGTCAGTTCAGTTTTTCACATGTTGGGCAAAAATTGTATTCCGTGCTTTTTGTTTTGGGGGCTGTGCTGTGTCTTCATTGCTGTGTGCAGACTTTCTCTAGTTGTGGAGAACGGAGGCTGCTCTCTAGTTGTAGTGCACAGGCTTCTCATTATGGAGGCTTCTCTTGTCACAGACCACAGGTTCTAGGTGTGCAGGCTCAATAGTTTCAGCACATGGGCTTTAATAGTTGTGCCACATGGGATTAGTTGTTCTGCGACATGTGACATCTTCCTGGACTAGGGATTGAACCCATGTCCCCCACATTGGCAGGCATATTCTTAACCACTAGACCACCAAGGAAGTCCTCCACATTTATTCTTTAAGAAATGTAAGTATTTCCTGCTGGTGCTGCTGCTAAGTCGCTTCATCATGTCTGACTCTGTGTGACCCCATAGATGGCAGCCCACCAGGCTCCTCCATCCCTGGGATTCTCCAGGCAAGAATACTGGAATGGGTTGCCATTTCCTTCTCCAATGCATGCATGCATGCTAAGTCACTTCAGTCATATCTGACTCTATGTGACCCTATGGATAGCAGCCCACCAGGCTCCTCTGTTCACAGGTTTCTCAAGGCAAGAATAATGGAGTGGGTTGCCGTTTCCTTCTCCAAATATTTCCTATAAAGGTATTAACAATTTTGATTAATAGAAAAGACATCTTATGATTTTCAAGGGTTTTTGTTGTTGTTGTTGTTCTCCTGATTGTGCTTATATATCCCAAATTCAGGGAATGCCTTTTTTAAAAATACATATATGGATCTACTGCTGAAATTTCTGTTCTATTTCTTTGCTGATCTCCTTCTATACTGGTACTATTCAAAAGTAACTATTACAGATTATGATATGTTTTAACATCTGGGAAGGTTTAGATGCATTTATTGTTCTTCTTTAAGTGTTGGTTATTTATAATGCATTTTCTCTTTTAGATTATTTTAGAACACCCTGTCAAAGTCCATAAAAATCCTTTTGAGATTTCTGTTGAAATTCACTTGATATGTTTGAAATTCCTTCCAATTTTCTACTGAGATGTCACTAAAAATTATCTTGAGTTGATGATAAGTTAAACAATTTTTAATATTTGTGAGAATTACAATTACCTATTAATTCTCATAATAGTTTTTTTGCACAATGATTAATTTCATTTTGATTCTCCCATTGTATTGATCTTTTAAAATTTGTTTCTTTTGTTGATATATTTTAAATGGCATTCTCTAGGTACATGATTAAATTGAAGTTTTACCTCCAGAAAAGAAAATCATGGTAAATTAGCCTTCTGCGTGCTCAGTTGTGTCCGACTCTTTGCAACCCCATGAACTGTACCCTGACAGGCTCCTCTGTCCATGGGATTATTCCAGCAAAAATACTTTGGTGGGTTGTCATTTTCTCCTCCAGGGGATCTTCCTGACCCAGAGATCAAATCCGTGTCTCCTGTGTCCTGCCTTGGCAGGAAGATTCTTGACAACTAAGCCACCTGGGAAACCCTTATTAGCTTCTGGTTACATCAAAAGATTCTGATTTTTCTTATGTAAGAGTGGTCATGTATTTCTGTCTATAGAATGTTTGCATGGCTTCTTTAATTGACATGGTTATCTTACTATATAAAAATTACTTTGATTTGAGTTCTATGTCTTCCATTGCCTCTTCCTTAGTCTGATTTTTAGACCTATTTCACCTCAGTAGCTAAGAGGAGTAGGCTAGTCCATGGGACTCATGACTATGAGAGTAGGATGCTGCGAAAGTCAGAGTAACAGCCGAACTGAGCACCACTCATGAAAAATAATAGCAATAGTGGGCCCCCCAGTTGATTCAATGGGGATTAGGCCACAACCAGTGAATGTTCATCTTATTTCTTTCTAAAATAGGATAGCCAGTGAGGATGATATCAAGATCCCTAAAAGTTTCTGTGAAGACAATCCAAAGTTAAGCACAAGTTAATATTAGACTTTATACTAAGCAAACAACAACAATAGAGATGCCTATTCTGTGCAGCTTGAGATGCGAGGGCTTATGCCACTTGACCTATCACTTGCTAACTTTGTTGCTTTTCCAAACTACCATCCTTGCCATGGATGAAAGGCAGCCATCTTTGATGACAATCTTGACACACTATATTATAAAAGTGAATAAATTTATGACAAATATAAAGCACACTTTGGAGAATCATTTGACTCTCAACCATAATTCTAAGATTTCAATGCACTTAGCCTCTGAGCACTGGAAAACTTTACTGGAGAAAAGCAGAACATTGCTACTTTTCCCAATTTTAGGTCAAAATCAGCGTCCTATCCTGGTTACAAGCTGGAAACTTAATGCTCTGTATTTTGGAAATGTCATAGTATGCTTAAAGATTGTCTTCACAGGGTCCTGACCTGCATTCAGGCATGCAAGCAGCCATGTCCTTTGCTCCAAAATCTCCCATGATAGCTTTCCTCTCATCTTTTCAATAATTTCTAACTCAGTTTTCAGTTTGCTTCAGTTTCTCATTCCCTTAAGTTTCTCTCATAATCTAATTCCAAACTATTCTGGCTCTAGTTTTGCTGTCTTCCCAGGCATAACACACCCACTGTGAAGATCATCATTTTTTAAAAACTGATGCGCTGGATCTTTGTTACACTGGGTCTTTGCTGCTGTGCTTGGGTTTTCTCTAGTTGTGGCGAATAAGGGCTGCTTGCTAGTTGCAGTTCGCAGGCTTATCACTGTGGTGGCCTCTCTGGTTGCAGCGCGTGGGCCCTAGGTAGGGCATGTGGGCTTCAGTAGTTGTGGCACACAGGCCCAGCTGCTCTGTGGCATGTGGAATCCTCCCAGACAAAAGATTAAACCCACGTCCCCTGCACTGGCAGATGGATTCCTAACTACTGGACCACCAGGGAAGTCCAAGATTATTTTTTTTCTTAACCAGCTTATAAACACGATATTGGAGGTGCAGACATCAAAGAAACTTTCTTTTCTCCCATAGCTGTTCCCAACTATGTTATGGAAATATTCTCCTATGGGCAAAAATATATCCTAATTTGCGATATTAGGATAATATATATCCTAATATTTGGGGCAGTTCCCAAACTATCTTCCACTTAGTTATTAAAAGTCAGTGCAATTGAGTTTAAAACTAAAATTTCATGTAGACATCAAAGGTGTCTCTTTTTCATTGCTAGCCACAGCGGTGCCTCACGAGATCTGAAGTAGGAAAGGGGTGTAGCCTCACCCAGGTATACATTCATTCAACTTATTTATTGAGTAATTACTCTGTGCAAAGATCGGATCTAAGCAATTAGAATTCATCAGTCACCCTTCCAGCCTAGCAGAGTCTGCTATATAATTTGTGTGGCCCAGTGCAAAATAAAAATGCAGGACTGGTCAGGGTCCCCATGGCTTATGAACCACGGCACCAACTCATTACAGACAGGTGGGCTGAGGGCTT
This sequence comes from Budorcas taxicolor, assembly GCF_023091745.1. Taxonomy (NCBI): domain Eukaryota; kingdom Metazoa; phylum Chordata; class Mammalia; order Artiodactyla; family Bovidae; genus Budorcas; species Budorcas taxicolor. The sequence continues at coordinate 136,470,122 of NC_068920.1, forward strand.
TATTTACGTTTGGCTGTGCTGGATCTTCATTGCTGTGTGGCCTTTTCTCTAGTTGCGGGGCGTGGGGGCTACTCTCCAGTTGTGGGCCTCTTATTGCAGTGGCATCTCTTGTTGCAGAGCATAGGCTCTGGGGTGCATGGGCTTCAGTAGTTGTGGCTCCCAGGCTCTAAAGCACAGGCTCACTAGTTGTGGCACACAGGCTTAGTTGCTCCAAGGCACGTGGGCTCTTCCCAGATCAGGGATGGAAACTATGACTCCTGCATTGGCAGACAGATTTTTTTTTTTTTTTTAATCACTGAGCCAGCACAGAAGGCCCTGATCAAGGGCTTTAAACCTCTGCTCAGTAACGTGCCAGGACCTGGATTCATGGTGATCAAGACAGCGCTACCTCAACACTTCATGCATATACTTTGCATCCCTGGCAACCTGTGCTGCTTGAACTACTTTGAGACTCTGCCGAGTTTGCATCTGAACCCTCCTGGCACCAAGGGCCCCATTGGCGGGAGGGCAATGTCAGAATGCAGGCTTCAGTGTGACCACCACACCCCAAGGACAAGGAAGCGAAGCAGGATCCCGGATGCCAGAGAGTGAGAAACAGGCAACCTAAAACCCCTCCTAAGCAGGCTGGGAGGTAACAGGAGTCAGGGCAGCATAAGAGGTTAAGAACATGAAGTCTAGAGCCAGAAATCCCTGGGATTTTAATGCATTCCCTCACAAACAGGCGAGTGGCCATCAGCATGTCCCAGAACCTTTCTCATTCTGTTGCGAGAATGACAATAAGAATACTGTCAAGTTACATCCTTTAGGATTGTTGTGAGAAAGAAATGAGCTTGTATATGAATGGTTCATTATAGTACCTGCATGCATGTGTGCTAAATCACTTCAGTTGTATCCAACTCTTTGCGACCCTATGGACTGTAGCCCTACCCTATCTGTCCATGGGATTTTCCGGGCAAGAATACAGGAGTGCGTTGCCATGCCTTCCACTACGATATCTTCCCAACCCAAGGATGCAATCTGTGTTTCTTACATCTCCTGCATTGGCAGGCATGCTCTTTACCACTAGTGCTACCTGGAAAGCCCCAGTATAGCACTAGGCTGGAGTAAATGCCATACCAAGATTACTGCCTTATTATTATTATTCACCTACCCTACATTGCCTTGCGTCATAGTGATTTGTCAATATTTAATGATCTTAAGCTTCTTGAAGGAAGAAACTATTTTTCACTTTCATTTGAGTAATTATAACAATCCACTTATTCAACAAATGTTTACTGGGAACTGTGCTAGGCATAAGAGAGACAATGGTGAATAAGACAGGCATTGTCTTTACTGCATAATGCTTATAGTCCAGGAGAAGGATGTTTTAAAAGTAACTATGATTGTTATTAATAACTCTAATAGGAAACACAGCACTCTGCGAGGGGCACACAGCAATGGTATCCAGCCAAGGGATGGTCATTCAGGGATGCTTCCCATGGGAAGTAATATTTAAACTGAAAAGAGTGGGGTTTGGCAAGATGAGTAAGTAAATAGTGTAGGTATTAACTGGGGAAAAGGTAGTCCGGGGAGAGAGAAAAGACGAACAAAGTCTTTCAGGTGAGAAAAAGCAGGACATATTGGGGGAAACAGAAAGAACATCATGTAATTGAAAGTCAAGGACAGTCTTAGGAGACATTTTAATGGGTTTAGACTTTATCTTAAAGGTAAGGAAGAAACCAGGGAATGATTTAAAGTAAAAATGAAAGGGTCCTATTTGCATCATAAAAGGATCATTCTGTACTCTTTGTTAAAAAAAAAATGGATTAAAGGAATTCGGAACTGAAGGCAGAGACAAGGAACAGTAATCTAGTCAGTAGAATTGGGCTGCAAAGATAAATAATAAGAAAGAAGGGATATATTCAAGATAAAGTTAAGTAGTAGAATTGATAGTAATTCTTGATTCACTGAATGTGATTATTGAGGAAAAGTGAATACCCCAAGATTGCTTCTGGGTTTCTGTGCACAGTGCCAGGTACCATAATAAGAAGCACAGAGAGGAAGAAAGTTTGGAGAAGGAAGGATGAGTTCTGAGTAAACTTTGAAAAAGCTCCACTGCCTATAAGTGGTAATGTCCAGTAGAGAATTCGGTATAAAAACTTAGCAATATATAAACCATCTCATATGTGTGGTACTACGAGGCAGTGGTGGGCCGGCGCACTAAGCGCAGGCGGCGGTGGCGGTGGGCCGGCTAACTAAGCGTGGCTGAGAGCTACCCCACGTCCGAAGTCAAGGACAGCGGCCCAGAGTGCCAGGCTGAAACAGCGCAGGAACGGCCAGGAGGAGCTACCCCGCATCCAAGGTCAGGGGCTGTGGCCGAGAGGAGCTACCCAGTGTCTGAGGTCAGTGGCGGCCAGGAGGAGACACCTCGAGTCCGAGGTCAGGGTGGCGGCCGGGAGGAGCTACCCAGCATCCCAGGCCAGTGGCGGCCTGGAGGAGACACCCCATGTCCGAAGTCAGGGGCGCCTGAGGCCAGGGGTGATGACCCTGAGGAGCCACCCTGAGCCTGAGGCAGGGGTGGCAGCTGGGAGGAGCCACCCACGCCCAAGGCCAGGGCCAGCAGCCTGGAAGAGCAAACTGAGGAGCACTGGCTGAGCAGGCACAGGAGGGCGTAGAGGAGCTATCGCACATTGAAGGTCAGGAACTGCAGCAGTGAGGAGATACAATCGTCCAAGATAAGGAGCAGTGGCTGTGCTTTGCTGGAGCAGCCGTGAAGAGATACCCCACGCCCAAGGTAAGAGAAACCCAAGTAAGATGGTAGGTGTTGCAAGAGGGCATCCGAGGGCAGACAAACTGAAACCATACTCACAGAAAACTAGTCAATCTTATCACACTAGGACCACAGGCTTGTCTAACTCAATGAAACTAAGCCATGCCTGTGGGGCAATCCAAGATGGGTGGGTCATGGTGGAGAGGCCTGACAGAATGTGGTCCACTGGAGAAGGGAATGGCAAGCCACTTCAGTATTGCCTTGAGAACCCTATGAACAGTATGAAAAGGCAAAATGATAGGATACTGAAAGAGGAACTCCCCAGGTCATTAGGTGCCCAATATGCTATTGGAGATCAGTGGAGAAATAACTCCAGAAAGAAAGAAGGGATGGAGCCAAAGCAAAAACAATACCCAGTTGTGGATGTGACTGGTGATAGAAGCAAGATCCAATGCTATAAAGAGCAATATTGCATAGGAACCTGGAATGTCAGGTCCATGAATCAAGGCAAATTGGAAGTGGTCAAACAAGAGATGGCAAGGGTGAACATTGACATTCTAGGAATCAGTGAACTAAAATGGACTGGAATGGGTGAATTTAATTCAGATGACCATTATATCTACTACTGCGGGCAGGAATCCCTCAGAAGAAATGGAGTAGCCATCATGGTCAACAAAAGAGTCCAAAATGCAGTACTTGGATGCAATCTCAAAAATGACAGAATGATCTCTGTTCGTCTCCAAGGCAAACCATTCAATATCTCAGTTATCCAAGTCTATGCCCCAACCAGTAATGCTGAAGAAGCTGAAGTTGAACGGTTTTATGAAGACCTACAAGACCTTTTAGAACTAACACCCAAAAAAGATGTCCTTTTCATTATAGAGGACTGGAATGCAAAAGTAGGAAGTCAAGAAACACCTGGAGTCATGGGAAAATTTGGCCTTGGAATGTGGAATGAAGCAGGGCAAAGGCTAATAGAGTTTTGCCAAGAAAATGCACTGGTCATAGCAAACACCCTCTTCCAACAACACAAGAGAAGACTCTACACATGGACATCACCAGATGGTCAACACCAACATCAGATTGATTATATTCTTTGCAGCCAAAGATGGAGAAGCTCTATACAGTCAGCAAAAATAAGACCGGGAGCTGACTGTGGCTTAGATCATGAACTCCTTATTGCCAAATTCAGACTCAAATTGAAGAAAGTAGGGAAAACCGCTAGACCATTCAGGTATGAACTAATTCAAATCCCTTATGATTATACAGTGGAAGTGAGAAATAGATTTAAGGGCCTAGATCTGATTGATAGAGTGCCTGATGAACTATTGAATGAGGTTCGTGACATTGTACAGGAGACAGGGATCAAGACCATTCCCATGGAAAAGAAATGCAAAAAAGCAAAATGGCTGTCTGGGGAGGCCTTACAAATAGCTGTGGAAAGAAGAGAGGCGAAAAGCAAAGGAGAAAAGGAAAGATAGAAGCATCTGAATGCAGAGTTCCAAAGAAAAGCAAGAAGAGATAAGAAAGCGATCAATGCAAAGAAATAGAGGAAAACAACAGAATGGGAAAGACTAGAGATCTCTTCAAGAAAATTAGAGATACCAAGGGAACATTTCATGCAAAGATGGGCTAGATAAAGAACAGAAATGGTCTGGACCTAACAGAAGCAGAAGAAATTAAGAAGAGGTGGCAAGAATACACGGAAAAACTGTCCAAAAAGATCTTCACAACCCAGATAATCACAATGGTGTGATCACTAATCTAAAGCCAGACATCTTGGAATGTGAAGTCAAGTGGGCCTTAGAAAGCATCACTACGAACAAAGCTAGTGGAGGTGATGGAATTCCAGTTGAGCTGTTTCAAATCCTGAAAGATGATGATGTGAAAGAGTTGCACTTCATATGCCAGCAAATTTGGAAAACTCAATAGTGGCCACAGGACTGGAAAAGGTCAGTTTTCGTTCCAATTCCAAAGAAAGGCAATGCCAAAGAATGCTCAAACTACCGCACAATTGCACTCATCTCACATGCTAGTAAAGTAATGCTCAAAATTCTCCAAGCCAGGCTTCAGCAATGTGTGAACCGTGAACTCCCTGATGTTCAAGCTGGGTTTAGAAAAGGCAGAGGAACCAGAGATCAAATTGCCAACATCCGCTGGATCATCGAAAAAGCAAGAGAGTTCCAGAAAAACATCGATTTCTGCTTTATTGATGCCAAAGCCTTTGACTGTGTGGATGACAATAAACTGTGGAAAATTCTGAAAAAGATGGGAATACCAGACCACCTAACCTGCCTCTTCAGAAATCTGTATGCAGGTCAAGAAGCAACAGTTAGAACTGGACATGGAACAACAGACTGGTTCCAAATAGGAAAAGGAGCGCGTCAAGGCTGTATATTGTCACCCTGCTTATTTAACTTACATGCAGAGTACATCATGAGAAACGATGGGCTGGAAGAAACACAAGCTGGAATCAAGATTGCCAGGAGAAATATCAATAACCTCAGACATGCAGATGACACCACCCTTATGGCAGAAAGTGAAGAGGAACTAAAAAGCCTCTTGATGAAAGTGAAAGAGGAGAGTGAAAATGTTGGCTTAAAGCTCAACATTCAGAAAATGAAGATCATGGCATCCAGTCTCATCACTTCATGGGAAATAGATGAGAAAACAGTGGAAACAGTGTCAGACTTTATTTTTGGGGGCTCCAAAATCACTGCAGATGGTGACTGCAGCCATGAAATTAAAAGACACTTACTCCTTGGAAGAAAAGTTATGACCAACCTAGATAGTATATTCAAAAGCAGAGACATTACTTTGCCGACTAAGGTCCGTCTAGTCAAGGCTATGGTTTTTCCTGTGGTCATGTATGGATGTGAGAGTTGGACTGTGAAGTAGGCTGAGCGCTGAAGAATTGATGCTTTTGAACTGTGGTGTTGGAGAAGACTCTTGAGAGTCCCTTGGACTGCAAGGAGATCCAACCAGTCCATTCTGAAGGAGATCAACCCTGGGATTTCTTTGGAAGGAAGGATGCTAAACCTGAAGCTCCAGTACTTTGGCCACCTCATGCGAAGAGTTGACTCATTGGAAAAGACTCTGATGCTGGGAGGGATAGGGGGCAGGAGGAGAAGGGGACGACCCAGGATGAGATGGCTGGATGGCATCGCGGACTCAATGGACGTGAGTCTGAGTGAACTCCGGGAGATGGTGATGGACAGGGAGGCCTGGCGTGCTGCAATTCATGGGGTCGCAAAGAGTCGGACACAACTGAGCGACTGAACGACTGGACTGAACCTGATTCTTAGAGTCTTGGAATTAGGATTGACATAACATTTTAGGGAATAAAATTGAAATCTAGACAGATCAATTACTCAAATACATCCAGAAAATAAAAGGGAAAGAAATGTTGCCCCATAATTTCTTGTCTAGTCATCTCTGCCCTATAGTTCATGGTATCTCAAGTCACAAGAGCTTGCAGAATGAATTTAAATTCTCTATGAAGAATGCAATGAACTATTTTACTGCATAGTATGTTCAAGGTTATTTGTAGATTTTGAAGGATGAAGTAAGCAGACCATGAAAAATCAGTGAAATTATAAAGGACCTGAAAATAAAACTTCTACTTCAGTGGGAAGTCCCCTCCATCATTTGGCTTCAACCATGTATATATATTTATTTTTTAATAATTGCATTTATGTTTCTGTTTAGTTTTTTCTAACTCTTTTTGGCTCTGCTGGGTATTCATTGGTGTGTGCGATACTGTCGAGTTGTGATGCACAGGCTTTTCACTGCAGGGGCTTCTCTTGTTGCGGAGCGTGGGCTTTAGGGCACATGGGCTTCCGTAGTTGTGGTATGTGGGCTCAGTAGTTGCGGCTCCCTGGATCTAGGGCACAGGTTCAGTCTCGGGGCATAGTTGCTCTGTGACATGTGGGATCTTCCTGGATTATGGATCCAACCAGTGTCTCCTTCATTGGCGGGTGGACTCTTTACCACTGAGCTACCAGGGAAGCCCAACCATATTAATTCTTTAAGAGTGTAAATCAGTGCAAAATGATTTAAAGTTGTATTTTTCTTTTTGTGTTAGAGATGGAATGCTGCTTTTAAAATTGCTGGTTACAGATTAATCAACATTATGTAGAAATAATTTGTGGGAGGTGGTCAAAGAGAAGCAGAAAAAATATTTCCTGAATGGTTGCTCTTAGTATTTTCACAGAAATGACATTTCATATAAGGGTAGCACATTTGAAGAATAAATTATAAATAAGATTAAATGAAATAGCAGTAAGGAAACTCAGGAGGATTAGAACACCATGGAAAGAAAAATGTTGGGAGAAAAAATGAAAAATTATAAATGGTTGCCCATAAAAATTGCAGGTTAGGACAGGGAAACTATTTGATATAGACAAACAAGATTAGGAAATAGATGGAGAAATAAATCCCAGGCAGAGACAGAAGAGAGCTATTGAACAGGGTCAGTCTTACTTTCTTCTGGAAGAAGTTTTCCCCAACAGGCACACGGCACTGAAGGAGACACAGCCAGAGTTGTGGGACACTTTGACTTGTTTCCATCCTTTCTGCAGTATCTTCCCCCAGGTTCTATCCTTGGGTCAAGAAGATCTCCTGAAGAAGGGAATGGCTACCCACTCCAGTTTTCATGCCTGGAAAATTCCACAGACAGAGGAGCCTTGTGGGCTACAGTCCATGAGTTTGCCAAGAGTCAGACACAACTGAGCAACTAACATTTGCAATATCTTCCAAGATCTGTCAGTTCTTTGTTTAGTCGCTAAGTTGTGCCCCACTCTTCTGTGACTCAAAGGAGTATTTTCTCTTCGTACATAAAAAGGGGGTTTAAACTCTGTAAGTGTTAACTTAAATTCTTGTTTGTACTATTTCAGTTTTTAAAGTCTAATATGGATTAATCTAATTCCCAATTACTAGAATATAGATGTGTGATCTGAATGGGGGAAGTATCGATCTTAGTCCCACTGACTGCTTGCTGGATCGAGACCGTGAACTTTGAAAATACCTGCTTGATAGCTTCCAAAAAGGCAAAAGAAAGGAAGACCTTTCTATTGATACCTTGTAACTGGAAATCCCTCACTCTAGCTAATCACAGAGATTCTAAAGATTGGTATCATTTCCCCTGCAAAGAAGGAAAAAGATGTTCCCCAAAACCTGAGAATATGTTTTCCACGTATTCCCTTTCAGATTCTGAGCCCTGATTACCAGTCACTTTGCCCTGTGTGGAGCTTTAAATACAGTAGAAAGACATCGATTCCAGGAAATAGATGACAAGACCTGTTTTTATCTGTGGCTGAAATCAGGAGCTCCTTGATTTCACATTGATAGAACACATGATGACCTGTGAACACAGCACACATAAAAAATATCAGTGCAGATTCACCAGTGCTCATCACTTTGGAAAGTTCTCAACTTCCACTATGCAACAAAACCACCTGCAAGGTTTATTAAAGCAGTTTGCTGGGTCCCTCCTCCAAGTGTGCCTCATCTGTAGGTCTAGTGTGAGTCCTAAAAATTGTATTTTTTTATTTTTTTGACATATGCACATTGCTACATTCATTTATTAATTAGTGTATTTATTGTTGGCTGCACTGGGTCTTTGTTGCTGTGCATCAGCTTTCTCTACTTGTAGAGGTTACTTTCTCAACAGCAGAGGTTACTCTCTAGTCGCAGTGCTTGGATTCTCATCACAGTGGTTTCTCTTGCTGCAGAGCGTGAGCTCTAAGCACGTGGGCTTCAGCAGTTGCAGCACACAGGCTCAGTAGTTGCGACTTGCTGGCTCTACCGCGCAGGGGCTTCCGCAGTTGTGACTCACAGGCCCTAGGGCAGGCAGGCTTCAGTAGTTGTGGTGCCCAGGCTTCGTTGCTCTGCAGCATGTGGAATCTTCCTGAACCAGGGATTGAACCCATGTCTCCCATGTTGGCAAGCTGATTCTTATCCACTGTGCCACCAGGGAAGTCCTGAAAATTGTATTTCTAACAAATTCCAATTTGTTAGGTGCTAATGCCTCTGGTCCAGGACTGCCTTTGAGAGGAACTTTGCAGTACTGTACAGTGATGAGTGGAGGGCCAGGGTTGAAGCTGGGGTACTCTTAGAGCCAGCAGAGAGCTCTTCTCATGGACATTTCCCCCTTCCCCCTCCTTGCCTCATGACTAGCACTCTCATAGGCTCATCATCAGTCTAAGTGTTTACCTGTTCCAGCCTTTTCTAGTTGGAATTAGCTGAGCTATTATCACACAAGACAGAGGAGGTGCTATGACCTCTTGCTAATTCTGTTTGCCTGGTTTTCAGCATCTCAATCTTCAAATGAACCATTCATACACACACACTATTTAAACTGGCTGAACTGTGCAAGCAGATTACCCTTAAACTTCCTCAACTTTGGGGTCAGAGAAATTCAAAGGTTCAGAGTGACAGGGTATGGTCAACCCCTTTGGGTACTCAACTTAACCCACTGTAACCTATAGCCAGGAACATGTGGAAAGGAAATTATCATCACACACAATCACTTCCACCGTCCACCCAAGGTGCAGTTCACCCCAACTGCCCTGTTATTCTGTGACCTCATCTTCTGTAATTCAGTGAACCTATGAGCCATGCCATGCCAGACCACCCGAAATAGACGGGTCACGGTGGAGAGTTCTGACAAAACGTGGTCCACTGGAGAAGGGAATGGCAGACCACTTCAATATTCCTGCCTTGAGAACACCATGAACAGTACGTTTTACTAATAACTCCCTTTAATTTCAGTATGTTTGCCTTCATATGTGCTTAGTCTTTTTGAAAAGGATTTTGGCATATACCTTCTGGACTCACCCGCTGCCATGTGAGTAACGAAACTAACGACGGGGAGAGTGCTGGCCACCCACTTGTCACAACCGGCTTTCTGAGGATGGGTGCAGGTTAGAGACAAGGATCAGAGAGAAACACGTTGTGCCTAAAAGACAAGACATTGAAGCTAAAAGACAAGATTCCCTTGAGAATACAGTTTAAGCCTCATCACATTTACTGCTGTTACCATAGAGAAACTCGTCGAAATATCCAGGTAAATCTAAGTAATTGAAGCTGCTCTGTATCTGTTTTTTCCAGGAAGCTGTAAAGGGCTGCAACCCAGAAATCTCTCATCTGAACTCCTTATAAAGATCATAATAGCTGCTGATAGTTGAGCCCTTGCCAAGTCCTGGGGGAAGCACTTTACATGTATTATTCCATTTAATAATTACAAAATCTTTAAGAGAGAATACTGGTTTTCCACATTTCACATGTGAGGAAATGAAGACTTCGAGAAGTTAAGTAACCTGTCCAAAGTTACACTTGTAATCTGGGTCAGAACTAGTATTTCAACCCTGTCAGATGGATGCCAGACATCACACTTGTACTGGTGTGATTTCTGCTTTTTTATGGAACAGAAAGACAGCCTCAGCCAATCAGACAACACTTCACGGTTGCTGTTTGACAGGTCTGAGATGAATATCTTATGAGCAAATGGACCTCAATTCCAAAGAGACACAAGATGGACCACTTGGGCTTCCAGCCAGTGGTGTCCAAGGATCCATCATGATGGGGTAGGTGGTGGGAAGCAGAAACCATTGAACTTGGTCCCTACCTAGGGAGAATTTTTATATGCAAGTAAGCTGTGGAAAATTGGGCAGGAGAACATATGGCTGAGGGGCCAAATGTGTGAAAAGCAAAGTATAAAATATGTATTTTAGCTAAAACCAAGAACTAAAAAAGGCTAAGGAGGCTAAATAGTATAGAGGAATATCTTCCAAAATCGGTCACAGAGCTGCCGTTAGCTCACATGGTGACAGGCTGGCTGCTGAATGTCCTAGGGACTTCGGCATGGATCCGTTGCACTGGGGGTTACTTACAATGCCCTCTCATTTTAATATTTATTTAGAAGTTAATTACTGTCACTGTCAGCTCTTTTATCTCAGCAACATTTCAGAGAAATGTATTCAGGCATTATGTGACTTGTAAGTAAGATTAACAAGAAAGTTCAGAGAAGTGTAATAATCAAGGGATTTGGCTGTTAATAAAGAACTTAATGAAAAACAAATGAGTTAACACCACATAGAATTTGAATTTGGCTAAAGCAAATTCTAGAATTGCATATCGTACACTTCCTTAAGCATACGTCATTGTGCCTCTAGAATCAACATTAATGATCAAGGACCACGTTCATGTGCAAGTGAGCAATGAGAATAGCCAAGGTGGAGGGTTATTTTACACCCACAAGCCATGGCTTTGCCCTGCCTTATTGAAATATTTAAATAAAACAATGTTTACTTATGTGGGCTTCATGGGGTGCATTATCTGCATTATGCCCTCATACACACAGGCATGCATGCAGACACACATACACATACACACACACTCGCTACTGATGAGTTGATAGAGTGTATTATGCCTGCTTTACAGATGGCTAAAGGGATTAAGCAAATATCTTTGCTGTAGCATGTGGCTGAGCCTTTGTATTCATTTATAAAGTTAGAGAAGTCACTGAAGAGAAAGAGAAATCATGCAACTGGAATGGAGAAGAAAAGCTCCAATTATAGTTCCAGAATTGGCTGCCACCTTTAGTGTTAACAGAGTGTGCACGTTTCTCAGAAGTGACACCTGCATTGTCTATGGGGAAACATTTAATGCCTGAAGCTGTGTTAAGGAGGCCAGTGAGCATACAAGTGACTAGAAATGATGTCAGTTCCTTCTGTGCTAGGAGAAGCTGCACTAATTTAAGTAGGAGCATATCAGTGGTTCTGTGGACCTCTCTTAATTTGATTCCAGTTGCCATGGACCATTCTGCCCCTGCTGAGTAACTGGAAATTGCAAAACCATGTGACGGTTTGAATGTAGATGCAGTTTTGTTTTTTCCACTGCCCTTTGTGTCTCTGTCCGTGGTTTCATTAGCATGTGTCTCTCTTGTTAAAACAATGCCTGACTCTTTTGTAACCCTATGGACTGTAGCCCGCCAGGCTCTTCTGTTCATGGGGTTTCCCAGGCAAGAATATATTGGAGTGGGTTGCCATTTCCTTCTCCAGGGGATCTCCCTGACCCAGGGATCGAACCCATGTCTCCTGAGTTGTCAGGCAGATTCTTTACCGCTGAGCCTCCATGGCAGCCCATAGCATAGTATAGCCAGGGATTAAAGTGTGCTGTATGCTTATGGCTGGATGTGGGGATAGGTGGGAAATGTTTGTGGAATGAATGGCCAGTGTACTTACAAAAACACCCTCAAGGTCACTTATCCAAAACCCTCATTTATATAGGCCACAGCTGAGAGAGAGGAAAAACAAAGTTCTTCTGAATTGCCAGAGTGGAGGTAGCTATGAGACCCCCCAAATTAAAATCTATGCTTTAGCTAAAGAATTCCTGAGCCTTCACATAACATAACTTTGCATCCTTATTTTTGTCCTGAATTGTCATGGTACTTGGACACAGTTGGTGCCCAGTACATAAATGCTGCATCAAGAAAGCATGTCCTGGGACTTACCTTGAGGTCCAGTGGCTAAGACTCCGAGTTCCCAAAGCAGAGGGCCGGGGTTTGATCCCTGGTCAGGGAACTAGAGCCCTCATGCTGCAACTAAAAATCCTGAATGCTGAAGCAAAGATCAAAGATCCTGCAAACCACAGCTAAGACCCAGAACAGCCAAACAAATAATTTTTTTTTAAGAAAGAAAGCATTTCATGCATATTGGGAGATTTTAATCTGAAAATGCTGCATGTGCTTAATGTTTGGGAATTGGAAAACATGTGTTGATAATCCAATGAAGTTGCTCATGGCTGATTTTTCTTGTGATTCCAGAAAAATGAAGAGGTTTTGTATTTTCCAGGCTGCATCATTAACTCATCCAGATCAAGAGATGATCTGGGTTGCTCAGCCTGCTGTTGAGTTTGCTAGGAGAATGTAAAGTCAAGAAAGGTGCAGATGCTAACAGGACACTGACCGGTTACCTTTGCAGATAACTGGCTTCATCTGTCTGCCTGGGTATGGAGAGAGCCGGTTTTCAACCATGTGCAAATACAGGGGAACTGATCTGATCGCTGTGATGTTTCACACCGCAGGCAGAGGCATCTTTCTAGCTAACATTCACTTTGCAAGGCAGGGAATGTAATTACAGTTTCATACATATTCTCACAGAACCCTGCACAGTCATCCAAACACTAAAAGCAGAAGAAGAAGAAAATAACTCAGAGTCACCAATGCTTGCTTGTTGGAGGACACTATAACTTAAGAACTCTGGGAGGCAGGAGATGGGCTGTTAGCAAAGTGAGGTGTGGCTGTAGACAGTATGTTTCTTAGGGCAGTCATAGAGGGGCTGAAAGGCAATTGTGGACAATGACTTCAGTGCACACAAAGTCTGCAATACAATACAAAGTGTATTTACTCAGATAAACAGTAGTCAGAGAGATTTTAATTGGAAAATTTAACCTCAACATTAAATTGTTTAAAAAAGTGCAAATACTTGGAAGTGGTCAGTATTGCTGTAGTATGGTAACTGCTGGTTAGACTCTACCTGGAGGGGCAAGGGACTTTACTTAGAAAATCTGAGAGGCTGTTGACACAAAGAGGTGTCACTGAATTAACAATCATAGACCTGATTTGAATTCCAGTTCTGTATTTATTGTGTGAACTTAACCAAGTTGAGTAGTAGAGCATCAATTTCCTCATTTATAAGATGCATATGCTAATTCCTATCATAATATTGTTGTGTGGATCCAACGTATTTAAAGAAACACATAGGCGGGCTAGACTTCAGAATAAGCTGTTCTTGGCTTTGTCGACTTTCAGTAGTTGTTGTTCCCAGAATGTGCTCCATGAAACACTACTTCTACCAAATGTAAACAAAAAACAACAACAAAAAAATAAGCAATGATATAAAGTTAGAAAGTGCTACAGACTAGATCCTCATTTTGGTAGAAACAACACATGCTAGAATGGTAAAGACTCTTAAGAGTCCCAAAGTTAAAACAGTAACAACAACAACAAACACCTATGTGGTTACTCAGCAATTATATAAATGTAACTGACAATGGGACTTGTATTTCTGATATTCAAGTTTTAGTAATATGTCTAATTAATAGCTCATTGTGACATAAATTACAGAGTATATTTTGGGAAGAATCACCTTTTTCCAAATTCTTCATTTTCCGGGTGTCTGTTGTCTCAGAATAAATCTCTACCCGATGGCAGGTTATGATTGTTGTCAGAGAACTCTTCATATCATGTTGCACTGGAGTTTGGCTCCACACTGCAATCAGCTTGGGTTCTTAAGAAATTAATGATGCTCAGGTGCTTGGGTACCATTTCTGGAGATTCTCCAACAATTGGTATAGACTGTGGCTGAGCCCACTGTTTGGAACACCCTAAGTAATTCCAAAATGCAGCTGAATTTAATAACTAAATAATCCCAGTGCTATCATTTCTAACACTGTTGATATATTTTTTCATTCAAATTTGAGAGTTAGCCTGCAACCTTTCTTACAAAGCTCAGGGCTATACAAACCCTTAATGATCATGAGCAATGTCCTTCATTCTTTAATTCATTCATTTATAATTATATCCTCATCACAAGGGCAGTATCTGTGTTCAATGGATTCTGTTCAACTTTCACTCCTGACCACTCCAGTTCTCAAAGTTCTTTTGTTTCTCTAAAGTAAGACTCATCTCATTGTTTTTTACCATGCAGAATAGCATATGCATATGTGTTCTGCCTGGAGTATTTACCTTTTTATGTGTCTAGCTCACTTCTCCCTCCACTTAAGCTGAAGCCATGAACTCATAAATATCATAGGTGCCAGCTGTGGAAATGTAAAGGCAGAGAATGTCACATGGAAGACAGAAATAGAGCTTGGGAGTAAGACAGACATGAGTGTAAACACTGATTCTACCTCTAAGCAATGGTGTGGTCTTAGACATGTTCTTTCATTCCTCTGGGCTCAATGTTTATCTATAAAATAGGAGCAATTAATACTGACCTAGAAGAGTTGTTATGAAGATCCAGCGGAGTAAGTTCCATAAAGTTCGTAGACCAAAGCACAGCACAGAGATAATCTAATAAGGAGAAAAGGAAAGATATACCCATCTAACTGCAGAGTTCTGAAGCATAGCAAGGAGAGATAGGAAAGCCTTCCTCAGTGACCAATGCAAAGAAATAGAGGGAAACAATAGAATGGGAAAGACTAGAGATCTCTTCAAGAAAATTAGAGATACCAAGGGAACATTTCATGCAAAGATGGGCACAATAAAGGACAAAAGTAATATGGACCTAACAGAAGCAAAAGATATTACAAAGAGGTCAGAAGAATACACAGAAGAACTATACAAAAAAGATCTTCACAACCCAGATAATCACAATGATGTGATCACTCACCTAGAGCCAGACATTCTGGAATGCGAAGTCAAGTGGGCCTTACAAAGTATCACTACAAACAAAGCTAGTGAAGGTGATGGAATTCCAGTGAAGCTATTTCAAATCCTAAATTTGGAAAACTCAGCAGTGGCCACAGGACTGCAAAAGGTCAGTTTTCATTCCATTCCCAAAGGAAGGCAATGTCAAAGAATGCTCAGACTACCACACAATTGCATTCATCTCACAGGCTAGCAAAGTAATGCTCAAAATTCTCCAAGCCAGGCTTCAACAGTATGTGAACTGTGAACTTCTAGATGTTCAAGCTGGATTTAGATAAGGCAGAGGAACCAGGAATCAAGTTGCCAACATCTGCTGGATCATCGAAAAAGCAAGAGAATTCCAGAAAAACATCTACTTCTGCTTTATTGACTAGGCCAAAGCCTTTGACTGTGTGGACCACAACAAACTGTGGGAAATTCTGAAAGAGATGGGAATACCAGACCACTTGACCTGCCTCCTGAGAAATCTGTATGCAGGTCAGGAAGCAACAGTTGAAACTAGATATGGAACAACACAGTGGTTCCAAATTGGGCAAGGAGTATGTCAAGGCTATGTATTGTCACCCTGCTTATTTAACTTACATGCAGTGTACATCATAAGAAATGCTGAGCTGGATGAAGCACAAGCTGGAATCAAGATTGCAGGGAGAAATATCAAGAACCTCAGATATGCAGATGACACCACCCTTATGGCAGAAAGTGAAGAATTAAAGAGCCTCTTGATGAAAGTGAAAGAGGAGAGTGAAAAAGTTGGCTTCAAGCTCAACATTCAGAAAACGAAGATCATGGCATCTGGTTCCATCACTTCATAGCAAATAGATGGGGAAGCAATGGAAACAGTGATAGACTTTATTTTGGGGGGCTCCAAAATCACTGCAGATGGTGACTGCAGCCATGAAATTAAAAGACGCTTCCTCCTTGGAAGAAAAGTTATGACCAACCTAGACAGCATATTAAAAAGCAGAGACATTACTTTGTCAACAAATGTCCATCTATTCAAAGCTATGGTTTTTCCAGTAGTCATGTATGAAGGTGAGAGTTGGACTATAAAGAAAGCTGAGTGCCCCAAAATTGATGCTTTTGAACTGTTGGCGAAGACTGTTGAGCATCCCTTGGACAGCAAGGAGATCCAAGCAATCCATCCTAAAGGAAATCAGTCCTGAATATCCATTGGAAGGACGGATGTTGGAGTTTCAGCTTCAACCTAATACTTTGACCACCTGATGAGAAGAATTGACTCATTAAAAGACCCTGATGCTGGGAAAGATTGAAGGCAGGAGGAAAAGGGGACAACAGAGGATGAGATGGTTGGATGGCATCACCAACTCAATGGACATGAGTTTGAGTAAACTCTGGGAGTTGGTGATGGACAGGGAGGCCTGGCGTGCTGCAGTCCATGAGGTTGCACCAAGTTGGACACAAGCTGGAATCAAGCTGGAATCCTGAACGACTGAATTGAACTGAACTGAATCTAATAAGGAAGCTTTCAACACCATCCATGTTGCCCATCTTGAGACTTTTCCTGGATTGCACCCACTTGTGTACTGAATTGGAATGTCCACTCCTCAGAGTGTACTCTTGCTAAATTCGTATCTCTGGGCCCAGCAAAAGGACTCATTGAATGTCATGCAAAGTGGATTTTTTCTTCATTTGTTGTTGTTGTTCAGCTGCTAAGTTGTGTCCAACTCTTTGCGATCCCACGGGCTGCAGGATGCCAGGCTTCCCTATCTTTCATTCTCTTGAAGTTTTCTCAGACTCATGTCCATTGAGTCAGTGATGGCATCCAACCATCTTATTCTCTGCTGCCTCTTCTCCTTTTGCCTTCAATCTTTCCCAGCATTAGGGTCTTTTCCAGTGAGTCAGCTCTTCCCATCAGGTGGCCAAAGTATTGGAGCATCAGCATCAGTCCTTACAATGAATATTCAGGGTTGATTTCTTTAGGATTGACTAGTCCTTGCTGTCCAAGGGACTCTTAAGAGTCTCCTACAGCACCAGTTTGAAAGTATCAATTCTTCAGTGCTCAGCATGATTTATGGTCCCACTCTCACATCCGTACATGACTACTGGGAAAACCACAGCTTTGACTATACGGACCTTTGTCAGTAAAGTGATGTCTTTGCTTTTTAATATGCTCTGTAGATTTGTCAAAGCTTTTCTTCCAAGAAGGAAAAAATGTCTTTTAATTTTATGGCTGCTGTCACCCATCACAGTGATTTTGGAGCCTTGGAAAATAAAATCTGTCACTGTTTCCACTTTTTCCCTATTTGCCATAAAGTGATGAGACCAGATGCCATGATCTTAGTTTTAAGGCAACTTTTTCACTCTCCTCTTTCACTTTCATCAAGAGGTTCTTTAGTGTCTCTTCACTTTCTGCCATTAGAGTGGCATCAGTTACATATCTGAAGTTGTTTCCATTTCTCCTGGCAATCTTGATTCCAGCTTGTGATTCATCCAGCCCAGCATTTTGCATGATGTACTCTGTACATAAATTAAATAAGCAAGGTGACATATACAGCCTTCTCATACTCTTTTCCCAATCTTGAACTAGTCAGATGTTCCATGTAAGGTTCTAACTGTTGCTTCTTGACCCACATACAGGTTTCTCAGGAAACAGGTAAGATGCTTGGGTATTCCCATCTCTTTAAGAATTTTCCACAGTTTGTTGTGATCCACAAAGTCAAAAGCTTCTGCATAGTCAATGAAGCAGAAGTAGATGTTTTCCTGGAATTCCCTTGCTTTCTCTATGACCCAAAAAACACTGGCAATTTAATCTCTGGTTCCTCTGCCTTTTCTAAACCCAACTTGTACATCTGCAAGTTCTCAGTTCAGTTACTGCTGAAGTCTAGCTTGAAGGATTTTGAGCATAACCTTGCTAGCATGAGAAATGAGTGCAGTTGTTTGATAGTTCGAACACTGTTTGCCCCAGCCCTTCATTATTTTTCTGCTATTAAAAAAAGAATTGAGGAAGGAAAGATAACATACATGGTCACACTAATATATGAATGTAGAGAGAAAATATATTACCCTTCTATGTGAGTAACATTTTCATTTTATGATTTTTCAGTTTTTTGTTTTGGGCTGTGCTTGATGTTTGTTACTGCAGGCAGACTTTCTCTGGTTGCAGCGGGCAAGGGTTACTTTTCGTTGCAGTGTGTGGGCTTCTCATTGTGGTTTCATCCCTTGTTGCTGAGCACAGGCTCTAGGGTGCACAGGCTTCAGTGGTTGTGGCTCCTGGGCTCCAGGGCACAGGCACAGTAGTTGGGTCCAACAGGCTTAGTTGCTCCACAGCATGTGGGCTCCTCCTGGACCAGCGACCAAGCCTGTGTCCCCTGTAATAGCAGGCAGGTTCTTTACCACTGAGCCACCAGGGAAGCCCCAGGAATGTCTTTAAATAGAGATAAATCTGAGGAAATTTTATTTCAGTTGGACTTGAAGGTAAATATCATTAGAAGCCAAGAGAGAGAGCTGGCAACTTAGTTTCCATGCTAATGAAAACTCTAAAGAAACTGCCTTTAATGACACAGGGGAACTCTAGAGCACGTGGCAACTAAGTGTGGCTGACATACTGTTACTGAACCAATGTCTGGCTGCTGACTGCTCAAAAGCCATTAAAGAGGCCAGACTGGTGGAAAGGAAAGTTTTCTTTATTTTGGATGCTGACAACCCAGGGTGAAGGGAGGGCAGACTCCTATCCAAAGGCCAACTCTACCCCTGACAATCAAGGAGCAAGGGCTTTTATAGACAGAGGGAGCAGGCGACCTGTAGAAATAGCACAGTCAGCTTTGATGCTCATCTTGAAAATCAGTGGTCTGATCAACATCATCTTGATTGTTTTAAGTACAGTTAATCACTCCTTCCAGGGTCAGTCTATGTCCATTTCTTAAAGGCAGTTCTCAGAATTGTGGCAACTATGTCATGGCTATAGTCTGGTCATCATGTAGTTAACTTGTTCCAGCTGGTGGGGGTTTAGTAGCAGTACTGAGTTAAGTCTTCACAGGACATGGTTCAGAATAAGACAGCTTATAGGATATGGTTCAGAATATTATCTATAGCCCTCAAGAATGAACTAATGGTCTTTAACTCTGCTTAATGACTAAACTATTATTATTTGATCTCCGTTGACTCTTTTCCTTTGTTTCTGCATGTTCTTGCTTCTCTGATTAAACTTATTCTTTGGCTTAAGTTTTTCCACAGAGAAAACACAGGCAGAAGACATGGGGAGCAAAGACTATAGGGATTTGTTCCATTCCAATCTGACCTCAGAGCATTAGGGCTGCAGCTTCATGTCTGTGCCAGAGCAGAGAATATTACCATTGGCATCCATACTCATCATACATCAGTTGTTATCTTCTCTTCTATTGCTGGCCGAACAAACATTCCATTTCTGTTTTCTTTGGGCCTCGTTGACTTACTGCTGGAATATCTGTATGGCCCTTGCTCCCTAGAATAAAACCAAAGTTGTGTGTAATGTGGTCGCCTTATGATCTTAGCTCTCTTAGCTGCCCACACAGAAGAGACCTGAGGCCATGGAAAGTGCAGAGCCAAAGTTATTAGGGAGAGAAGTAGAATGGCAGTCACCAAATAAACCTCAGGCCATGGGCGTGTCCCAGCATGCCTGCATCTGTCAATCTATTATTGCCTGATGAGTTAATCCTGGCTTCTCTGAGGACTTTATCTCATTCTTTTCTCAGGCTGGATGGCTCTAGCCCCTTCCCAAAGCCATCCAGAGAAGAGAATGAGATCAGAGTCTCAGCATCACCAGCAAAGGAGGTTTGGAATCTTCCACTGGGCATCCAGGATTGGCAGTCCCTAGGTCCACAGAGTCCCAATAGGACCCTATACTCTGCTTCTGCTATATACCATAGATGCTGGGAAAGATTGAGGGCAGGAGGATAAAGGGGAGACAGAGGATGAGATGGCTGGATGACATCACTGACTCAGTGGACATGAGTTTGAGCAAACTCCAGGAGATAGTGAGAGACACGGAAGCCTGGCATGCTGCAGTCCATGGGTTGCAAAGAGTTGGATAAGACTTAGCAACCTAACAACAACTACTCTGTTCACCAGGGAATATGCCACATTTGCATTTCAGAAAAAAAAGAGTGTTAATGCATGTTTAACACAATGTCTGGAAAGTATTTAACATTTAATAATATTAGCGGTTATCATGAAACAAAAGGGGAAAGGGTAACATCAAGTGACACAGAAAGGTCTAATAGATGAAAAAAAGTTTAAAAGGTCATTGACTTTGGCAATCTGAAGGTCACTGGTACCCAGATAAGAGCACTTCTGGCAAAGTGCATTGAGTGGTGAATAAAAGGGGGAGAAACTAAGCAGAGAATAGTAAAACTTTTCAAGAAATTAGCATCTAAAGGATTGGCAAAGGACTAGGCTCCAGCTAGAGAGTGCACCCCAGGTCAGTAAAATCATTTTTTACTTCTTCTCACCTGGGATGGGGAGCATCATGTTGTGATGCTAAAGTCTGCATGGGTCCTGCTCTCCTGCATCCCCCACTTTTGCCTCCTTGATATCCCTCCAGCATGCATGACTTTCCCGGTATCTAGGCAACTTCCAAAAGCAAGACCTTCCAGGACCATGGGATATGCTTGTTTAAATTGCTTGTCCACAGGAAGGATTATAAAAAATCAATGGCTAATGTTTTCTCCACATATTCTTTACATACAGCTGTGATCTCCAACTGAAATATTAGCATCCTTTCTTTCTTAAGCTATGACTCATTTAATCATCCTTTTGGAGACCTAGCTTGGACTCCAAGCGGGAGTGGGTGGACTCATTTAGCAGAGGTTTGATGGCCATAACTGGAGGAGGGCATGACAACCCACTCCAGTATTCTTGCCAGGAGAATCCCATGGACTTAGGAGCCTGACAGTCTGCAGTCCAGAGGGCTGCAAAGAGTTGGACGTGACTGAAGTGACTAAGCATACGCACACAATGGCCATGAAACTGTTGTGTGTCATTTCAGTGGATTCGAAGAGCTCCATTACCGCAGTCCTTTATGTCTCAGTGTAGAAAAGAATTCAGCAAGAGGCAAAGTGACAGACAAGAAGTGATTTACTGGAGCAGGACGCTTGTGGAACCTACAAGCAGGCAGGTGAGAAATGCTGTGCCCCAAGAACTCGCTGGGCTACAGTTTTATAATCAGAAGGAAAGTGCACAGGAGGAGAAGAACTTCTTTGTCTTTCTTCAGTAGATGTTATGCTTCCATCATCAGCTTCTCCTCCAGGTTGAGCAGGGGAGTTTTCTTGTCCATACAAGGTCAGGTAAGGTCCACAAATGGTTGTTTTCTATGTGTGCAGAGGGCAGGTCCTAGGGATCATTAGTCTATTGAACTCACGGGCAAGATGTGGGGCTCCTGCCACCATTGTTTTATTGTTTGGGGGCATGCCTCATGCTTCTGTTATACGCTTTTGCTGCTAAGCAAACTTACTTGGTTTTGTGGTTAAGGAAAACAGTTCTCTTTAGTAATCATTAATATACAAGGGTCTCCCACGTTTTTTCTACCTAAAATCTCCTATTGGGATTAACAATTTAATCACCTACTTTGCCCCTTTATCTCTATCAGCCAGAGTCTGAAGAAAGTCCCAGAGCTGATTAGAGGGCATCTGTTCTAGGGGTGGCCAAACAGAGGGTACCTGACTCTAAGAGGAATCCAGTTCGTTTCCCTGGAAAATGATTCAATTGCCATCTTCTGTTAGATTTGCTCATTCCAGAGGCTACCTTGTCTTTGTGTGAGGTTTTCAGTCTTCTCACAAAAAAGCTTTCTGAGAGCCTTTAAAGCTTTGGGTGCAAAAACATTACATCTTCAAATCATTTCTACCCTGTATCGTAGCTTTGACTTTGTCAATTTTTGAGAGTATTACAAATTGACAGCTGGTCAGTAAAAATCAGCCTGATCATATCTTCTCCCTGAAATCCCTTAAATACATTCATTTCTCAGATTTCTGTAGGGTTTATTTCCTCATATTCTCTCCCTTAACTGTGTTAGTGATTCTTTCCTCCTTTCATGAGTCATGTTTGCAATGTTTCTTATTGACAAAATAAATGATGAAAGCAACTGAGCAACTGGGCTTAATATCGTATACTTGAATCCTTGTATTCTATGATAATCCAAACCTGGTTGTGACACTTGGCAGTACATCCTCTATCTCTGTTTTGAGAAGATAACATGACCTAGACTTCAGAAACTGCACAGATGTTGATAAAGGAATAAATTCTATGAAAAAGTGCTTTTGTTGTTGTTTTAAATTAAGGTGGTATTTTCACAAAACTGCTATCGCTCTATCACCAGGTAAATGCTCTGGCATAACAAGAACAAAAAAGTATCTTACAACCCAGTTCTACTGGGTTGATACTTCTCTAGAATCATTTTTTTGAGGTTTTTCTGAATCTGTGCTCTAAGCTGTGCATGCATGCTGAGTCACTTCAGTCGTGTCCGACTCTTTATGACCCTATGGACCATAGCTGGCCAGGCTCCTCTGTCCATGGGATTCTCCAGGCAAGAATACTGGAGTGGATTGCCCTTTCCTCCTTTAGGGGATCTTTCCAACCCAGGTATCGAACCTGCATCTCTTATGTCTCCTGCATAGGCAGGCAGGTTCTTTACCACTAGCTCCACCTGGGAGGTTGTGCTAAGCTATGATCATACATATTTTCCATTGCATCTGTACATACTAATTCCTCTGCCTAGGGATCCCAAGTTTCCACACACCTTTATGAAATTGGACATAATTTTATGTCCAATTCAAACATTAACTCTTTTCTAAAAGTTTCAGCCAATCCCTGCATGAAAATCTGAAGTACACATTCCTATACCATGAACTGTGTCACATTCATTTTAATTGGCTGGTTTCACTCCCTGGAGGCATCTTACATTAATATCTGATTCTAAATGTCCAGTTCAGTTTCTTGTAAGCAATAATTAATAAATAGTGAAATGTTTACATTGCTTATTGCCTACCTCAAGTAAATTGGTCACATTATTTCTAAATTTTCAAAGTTTGTTTAAAATGTGATAGTTTTCAATTAATTCTTGATCAGCTGGTGATGCCCTATATTCTCCCAGTGGAACTTCATCTCATTTTAAGTCTGATGCATATTAGAGACTCCATTGTCTTAAAAGAAATCAGAATTTGAATGGTTAGATTTAAGTTTCTTGGTGGTATGTGGATGTATGTGTGTGCTTAGTCACTCAGTGGCGTCCAGTTCTTTGTGACCCCATGGACTGTGGCCCACCAGGCTCCTCTGACCATGGGATTCTTCAGGCAAGAATACTGCAGTGGGTTGCCATTTACCTCTCCAGGGGATCTTCTCAACCCAGGCATCAAACCTGGGTCTCCTGCATTGCAGGTAGATTCTTTACTGTCTGAACCACCAGGGAAGCCCTCCTGGTAGTACAGGTGATCCCAGATGGAAACTTGGAAGAAAAAAAAAAAAATGTAGTGCTTATCTGTTTCATCTTATTTTGCTAAATATAGGAAGAATCAAAAAATGGTAAGTGGCTGGTACCAAGCCAAACAGTGATGTGGAATCAGATCCAGGACTAGAATGTAGGTCTCCTGATCTACATTTCTAGAATTACTGAAAATAAAATTAGATTAAGATATCTGAGTCTCGTTTTTGGCTTTGCCATCGATAAACTGGGTGATTTAAAGCACAGTCCCCATACTCTGGGAATTAAATGTGAAAAAGGAGAGGCAAGGAACATTGTGTCAATCACTTCACAATATGTTTATCATAATTTTTATTACAAAATTAATTGTAGTGAATGGTTTTGTGGCAGATGAAGACCCCTGTAGGTCACAGCTCTGGCTGAACTCTCCCTGGCTTTGCTACCTCCATAATGGGAGAATTTTCTCACAGAGTAACGATTGGCAGCTTGTCAGGAATATGCCTTCACGTTCCTCAGGCTGCACGATGCACCACTCCAAGGAGAGGTATTTTATGGTTGGATTTGAGGCCTTTCAAGGGAGAAGAAAGAAAGGTCTGGGAGGCAGTGGTAGAGTGTTGTTCAGGAAGCTCATTATTCACAGTGGTCTCGTACCTTCCCAGCAAGCAGTGTATGCCTAACCCAGGTTGCACCGCTCACACCCAGCCAAGCCGCCTCTCTAACTGCTAGGATTGTTTAGTCACTCTGTGGTGAATAAAGACCTGTACAAAAATGGTCACAATGGTAGAACAGATACCTTCACAGCTTTCTATGCTCTGGAGTGAGGTTGGTGGAGTCGGATGATTGGAAGGGAAGGATAAAGATGTGCCCATGCACAGAACCTAGTTCTCAAACCTCTCTGTACAGCCCTTAAATCTTCTATTCCTTTGTACCTAGGATAGCATTTACTATATAGATCATATACCTATATGTGATCAGTATAGAGGTAAATGGTCTCCCTTACGGGCAGCATTTTATTTGCCTTAGCACACAGCACGCAGGGGTGCCAAGCCCCTCCACACCCTGAGAATATAAGTAGTTACTAATCACCTCTTGTCTAGCTAGTTAGTATTGGCAAATGTATATATGCTATGTGTGTGCATATGTATTAGGTAAAACGTTCTCAGTCATTGCCTGATAGAGACAGACATCACTTGGTGGATACCTTGATATCTTCTTATTAATAAGATGCCCAAAGCTCAGATTAACTCCCTAAGACTTTCAATAGGCTTTTTTGAAAATCAGCATTATAACCACTGGTTACCCTTTCCATCCATTTTGAAATTTGCATATAAAAGTGATCCCATTTTCTTGCCCTGTTTCATTTCTCCTCATGGCTCTATTATCACCAAGGGACACCCAGACTTATCCGCTTTAATAGTACATTTCATTGTTTTCCATAGGACTAGAGATAAATGGATTTGTAAAGAAAAAATGGAATTGGATTTTTCTCCTCCTTTTGATAACTTAGTAGGAATTCCAAAATTATTACTTGAGAGATTTTCCTCACTGTGACTAGATTATTGTCCATGCTACAATTTAATTTCTCTTGCCTATATCAACATTAAAAAAAAAAAAGATATGACTATAAGGATAGACTGTGTTCACTCTCTCTGAATTTGAGAGGTGAACAAGTTTCTGTTCATTCAAGGTGTATGCTGGAGGGGGTGAAATGTTTGTGGGTCATTCTGGTGGTTAATTTTGTGATAAGTAAGCTATATCTGACTCACAGTCACTTTGGATATTTAAATGTAAGTTGTCTTGCTGTTTAAAATCATATGTGACTTTCCATGCCCAGTGCCCTAGACACTATAAGCCATTTCTGAGCTTGTGTTCCTGAGGATATTACAGCTCCTATTTCTTGCCTGATGGTAGGATGTAGACTTCACAGAGAATCATGAACAGCTGACTGATAGTGTTTTCCAATCTGGTGGGTTATTAGAGGAAGAAGCTGTAGTGTGAAGAGAGGAGTGGAAACTTGTATGTGACAAGGCAGGAAAATAAGGGCCAGAGTTGGGGTGAGGAAGCACAGAAAGAGCCAGAGGGAAGTTGATGTGTTAGATTCTGGCTAAGACAGCTGAGTTCATGAGGGCAGGGTATGGGCTGGAAGGCTGGCTGGCACAGCAAAGCACATTCCCATGATTGCCTTCTTGCTAAGGAATCTGAACTGACTTTCCTCCACTTTGTGTGTGTTTCATGACTTATTAAATAGATTAGTTACATTGATTTTTACTTTGAGATTTCCAGGCAATCACACAATACTTGAATTTTTCAATCCTGTTGCTACATTATATGTTAATAAAAGCCAATAGCAAACATTTAAAAAGTTTTCCTAGATTAGGACCCTTCTAAGAATCAATAATCTCATTGACATGGTTCAAAAAGCTATCAATTCTATGAGGACCACTAATGGCTGGCAGAAAGCAGGCATGTAAACACCACCAGAAAAATCAATGTTCTCTCTAAGTCATTGACAATTCTTGATGGCAACTGGAATTATGAAAAGCATAACATGTGTCTCATGCCTTAAGCATTTGAAAAAGATCCATGTCAGGCTAGCTGGTGTCCTATTGTCCAGGGTAAGGCAACTACAGGTAGGCATTGTTGATCTGATAACTTCTACTGGAAAATATTTTATGTGTTCTAAGATATAACGTCATATATATTACTCATTTGACAACCAGCACCACCACACTGTGAAGTGGAGAGGAAGGTACACTAGCCTTATGCTGTGAATTCACAGAGAAAATAAGAGAAGTTGTACATTGGCCAACCTACCTTGGAAAGAGTTGGGAGTGAAGCTTTTTCTGTTTTTGTTTTTTTTAAAGAATTTCATTTACTTGTCTATTTATTTTTGGCTGTGCTGGGTCTTTGTTGCTGTGCAGGCTCTTCTCTCCTTGCTATATGAAGGCTTCTCATTGCTTCTCATTGCTTCTCCTTCTCAAGGCTTCTCAGTGACTTTTCTTGTTGCGGATTTCAGGCTCTAGGATGAACAGGGTTCAGTAGTCATGTTGCATGGGCTCAGTAGTTGTGGCTCCCAGGCTCCGGAGCACAGGCTCAATAGTTGTGGTGCACAGGCTTAGTTGCTCCAAGGCATGTGGAATCTTCTTGCACCAGGGATCAAACCTGTGTCTCCTGCATTGGCAGGCAGATTCTTTACCTCTGAACCACCAGGGAATCCCTAGGACTTTTCTGATGTCTATTCTTTCATCCTCGGTGATGATGGATATCCGCACCAGTACAATTACAAATGCAATGATTACTTTTTATTTACCAATTCTCACTGGGCTATAGTTAAGAAATAGTTTCCAGGGAAACGTAAAAGCTAGTAAAGGATTCAGAAGGGTCAACTACTTAGAGCGCCTCACCTACATTTGTATAATTAACATAAAAGAGTACTCATAGAAAAATAAGAACTATACTTTTTCATGCTCTTCAACTGTCTCACTAGTTACTGGAGCCTCTCTACTCTCTCAAGTGGATGGTATTTGGCATTTCTTCCTATATGTCCCCATTTTAGAGAGAGATAATGACAAATAGAACTGAACTTACGAGATATTCAGCTCCTAACTCTGCTTCTTGTTTTATCCTCTAACAGTGTAACTTCTTTTCTGTAGCCGAATCTTTGGTTGAATGTTTTAAAAGTACACATTTTTATTAAAATAAAAAACATGTTTACAAGTGAATTGAAGGTTTGTCCTTAAAGAAACAGCACTAATAGAAAGGAATGATCCTGGGAGTTCCTCGATGCAGAAGTGAATTAACATTCTTCAATCAAATTTAAAATTTAATTATACGTTAATTGTTCTTTTTTTAATGAAGTACTTTTGACATAATGCTCTATTATTATATAATTAGATAACTAACTCCATTAATCACCTTGCAGCTTATTTTTTCTTTATGTTTTCTTTAAATATTTATATACTGTGCCCATTTTTATAGCCACAAAGCTCAACCATAATCAGGAATGTGAGTCAAGGCAGGGAGTGAAGAGCTTAGTGGATAGTCACCGTTATTTCCCCAAGGGTACCTTGCATGCTCTTTGATTTATTAGAAAATCAAATGCTGCAAAATACTTTCTATATTCTTGAATGCATGATAGGCGTCAAAACTTAATCTCCCATTTGCTGACCACCTATTATGTGCCATTCAAGAACGTTGCTAGGACTGGATTTAAAGGAAAGGGCTGGAAAGAGATGACTAAAATGTAACTTTTGACTGAGAGGAGTTTGTAATTTTCTTAAAGAGAATCCAGGAAGGATGCTCATAGCTCTTTCTCTTAAGACATTCATGGTGCAAAATAGAAAATCCAATGAAATATCTATCACAGATGTGAGAATGTGTATTACAGTGAGTGGCCAATGATGGCGGGACAGTTTTTCTGGCTGCATCCAATCTTCTGGTGACCTTGATCTGGTTAGGTTTTACATGTTAAGTCTGCATTAAGGGTGAGTCTTTACAGGAGACAGGTCATGTCCTAGCTCATATCTTTGTTTCTAAGTTGAAATACTAGCATGGAATGATACTCATTATCTACATCTGCAAATGGCCAGAGAACTGTATTTAAATTCCGTTTATCTTGCTGGAGACATTTATGAAAACCCAACTCTGCAGTCTGTATATTCTTAGGCAGATTGTTTAACCTTGCGGTTTCTCAGTTTCCTTACTTGTAAAATGGAATATTTATAGAGTAGTGAGAATTTTAAAAGTTAATAAATATAAATCACTCAGAACAGTTCCTAACACACAATACAAATGCAAAATTATAGGTATTATTTTCGTTCTAATTTTATTTTCCTATTGTCTTTAGAGATGAAATGAAAATGGACTTTGTCAATGTCTTTTTTCCTGTCTAAAACTCACATCTGAATATCCATGAGCAGTTTTCATGGGAGTGTTTGGAAGCTTTTTGTTTTCGTTTTTTAAATTAATTAACTTGGCTGCACTGGACCTTTGTTGCTGTGTGCCTACTTTTTTCTCTAATTGTAGTGAGCGGGGGCTACTCTAGTTGTAGTGAATGGGCTTCTCATTGTGGTGGCTTCTCTTGTTGCAGAGCACTGGCTCTAGGGCACGTGAGCTTCCGTAGTTGCAACTCAGGCTATAGAGCGCAGACTCAGTAGTGTGGTGCAGGGGCCTAACTGTCCTGCAGCATGTGGAATCTACCCAGACCAGGGATCAAACTCATGTCCCCTGTATTGGCAGGTAGATTCTTAAGCACTGAACCACCACCCTAACCCTAACCCTTGTGTTTTGAAGGCAAAAAAAAAAAAAAAAAAAAAAAGACATTTGAATTGATTGTTACTGTCACGTATCTTAGGCTTCCCTTGTGGCTCAGCTGGTAAAGAATCCGCCTGCAGTGTGGGAGACCTAGGTTCGACCCCTGGGTTGGGAAGGTCCCCTAGAGAAGGGAAAGGCTACCTACTCCAGTATTCTGTTCTGGAGAATTCTATGGACTGTATAGTCTATAGGGTTGCAAAGAGTTGGACATGACTGAGCGACTTTCACTTCACTTCATGTATCTTCTCCATTGTTTTGATGTCCTAATGGCTATTTCCTCTGGATATTACATTAGTGAACATTCCATTGGCTAAAATGGTCATCTCACCAAAAAATATATTATATTAATAAAAGAAAAGAAAATGAAAAGGATACAAGAAAAATAATCTACTTTATTGCTAACTTACTAGAACTTTATTAAGTTCTAGTACAACTGAATTCTGTACAATTGGATTCTGTACAACTGATTTGTTGTCATTTAGACCATCTAAATCATGGAAATGTATCTAAAACCTGGAGATTGAGAGTCTCTTATGGAGGAGCTGTCTGCTTTGGGAGGAAGTTCCTTAAGGAAGCTTTAGGAATGTCAACATTAGTTGACAAATTGATAATTAAAAATTGCAGTAACACATATTTTCTCTTGGAACTGTCCCAAAGTCATTTTTTTCTTTTCTATAATTAATAAAAAAAAGTAAGCAGCATATGCTAAAATAAACACTATATTGAACACCCAGCAGAGTAGACTATGAGCTTCATGCTAGGTTTCCATGATGTGCTGAACTTACCGCAGAAGGATATGTCTGAGCCTGGTCTCTACAGGTCTCACTGGGAAAAGTAAAGACACCCACACATCAGCTCTTCCTTCACAGCAGTGGAAAGAAGCTATGTTTGCACAAATAGATACAGCTCATTGGGGGTGAGAGGTAGAACTGAATATTTCACAGAGATACTGAGAAATATGGGACAGAAACTGACCCATAAATTTTTACTTTTCTGTGTTCCTTATCTTGTTTCTCTTCAAAGTTGAGATTCATATATTCTTTTCTCTTTCATCTAAGCACCTAGTTTGCCAGTGCTTGGTTCAGGAAGTGAAGTGAAAGTCGCTCAGTCATGTCCAACTCTTTGCAACCCTATGGACTATACGGTCCATAGTATTCTCCAGAACAGAATACTGGAGTAGGTAGCCTTTCCCTTCTCTAGGGGATCTTCCCAACCCACGGATCAGATCTAGGTCTCCCACACTGCAGGCAGATTCTTTACCAGCTGAGCCACAAGGGAAGCCCCTGGTTCAGCAAAGAACTGTTCATCTGTTGACTGGTCATGGGTGGGATCTAAGGTGATAGGTGCTTACATTTAACGAATTATGAGTATAGTAGCAAGAACTTCAGAAGAGTATATATATATACATATATATAATTTTATTTAATTTGCACAACTATTCTCTAAGGTCAATGGTATCAGTCCCAATTTATAGATAAGAAAACTGAGACTGAGATAAGCTAAACAATTTTCCATAATCAAAATCCTTTTTCTATCTCAGCTCCATCTTTGTACATTTCTTGAAAGAAACCAAGTTGATGGCACCTTTTACCCACTTATTACTTAGTTCCCACTTTAACCACAAATATTAGAACCCTGTGTCTTTTTCTTACAATTATTCACTAAGGCAGTAGAATTTTTGAGGATTCATAAGAAAGAATGAAGGGCTATGATTTGAAATAAAAGTAAAAAGGCTAAGAAAATCTCCAAAGACAAAAAACATACAAATAGTATTCTTCTGGAAGTATTCTTCCAACAAATCACCTGGAAAATAAATTTACATTTAAATCCAGCTCTCGTCAATGCAAAGTTATGTGCAGTTAACTCCACTGGTACCAATGGTTGTCTAAGCTCTTAAGTGTGGCTCTTTTTTTGAGGATGGGGAAAAATAAAAGTGGGTGTGGATTAAAAGTAATCATGGGTAACTCATCAGGTGACTAGATGAAAAGCTATTGAGAGAAACTGAGACCACAGAAGATAGACACGTTTTCACAGTCATTTACAATCTAACTGAAAGAGAGACACCCCGAGGGCTCTGAAGCAACACCAATCTCTCTGAATCACAGTTTTATAACCTGTAAAGTTGGAAAGCAAAGGCCTGCTGTCCCTCTTACAAAAGGAAAAAAGGGTAGGTGGCAGTCATATGGAGCAACTCGGCAGCAGGACCCTTCTATATTTGGCTTCCATCCTCCACGCCTGCAGCTTCAGAGCACAGAGTCCTTCCTCTTCTTTCCCCTCCTGGCCACATCCCTGTTCCCTGGTTGAGGTGCCTTTTGCAATGCTGTGCTGATTGTCTGTGAAGGTTGCATCAAGGAATGGTGCATTACTGCTTTGTACTCCAAGAGCGAGCAAAACATGGCTATATTTACTTATTTTTTAAAAATAATTTTTATTTTTAAATTAATTTTTATTGGAGTATAGTTGCTTAACAATGTTGTGTAAGTCTCTACTGTAAAGTGAATCAGCTATATGTATACATAAATCCCCTCTTTTTTGGATTTCCTTCCCATTTAGGTCACCACAGAGCACTGAGTAGAATTCCTTGACACATACAGTAGGGTCTCATTAGTTATCTATGTCATGACTTGCATCAACAGGGTATATATGTAGAATCTAGAAAAGTGGTATGTGCATGTGTGCTGTGCTTAGTCGTACAGTTGTGTCTGACTCTTTGCAACCCCATGGGTGTAGCCCGTCAGGTTCTTCTGTCCATGGGGATTCTCCAGGCAAGAATACTGGAGTGGGTTGCCATGCCCTCCTCCAGGGAATCTTCCCACCCCAGGGATCAAACCCAGGTATCCTGCACTGCAAGCACATTCGTTACCATCTGGGCCACCACGGAAGCCCAGAAAAGTGGTATAGATGATCTTATTTGCAAAATAGGACTTTTACATGTATATGCGTGCATGCTAAGTCACTTCAGTCATGTCTGACTCTTTGCAACTCCATGGACTGTAGCCCTGCAGTCTCCTCTGTCCATGACATTCCCTAGGCAAGAATACTGGAGTGGTTGCCATTTCCTCCTCCAAGGGAATCTTCCCAACCCAGGGATCGAACCTGAGTCTCTTGCCTCTCCTGCATTGGGAGGCAGGTGCTTTATAGTATCACCTGGGAAGCCCTTTACGTATAGAGCTCCTACCAATTTCAAAGAGCAGCTTTTAGAAATGGATAGCACCTAAGGTACAGATTAAGGCCAGTGGGCCAGATTGTTCAACAAAATCCCTCTGGGCTAGGGAGTCATGGTGTTATGCTGCTACTGCTAAGTCACTTCAGTCGTGCCCGACTCTGTGCGACCCCATAGACGGCAGCCCACCAGGCTCCCCCAACCCTGGGATTCTCCAGGCAAGAACACTGGAGTGGGTTGCCATTTCCTTCTCCAATGCATGAAAGTGAAAAGTGAAAGTGAAGTTGCTCAGTGATGTCCGACTTAGTGACCCCATGGACTGCAGCCTACCAGGCTCCTCCGTCCATGGGATTTTCCAGGCAAGAGTACTGGAGTGGGGTGCCATTGCCTTCTCCGCATGGTGCTATACCTAGGGTTTAATAAGGAAGTCTAAACACCATCTGACAGTTCTGTCCTGGCTATGTCAAGTGTACCCCAGACTGCCTTGCCAGGGACCCTTATATTGTACCAGTTAGTAGATGAGCAGGAGGAAGTTCGTAACGACAAAGGCCATTTTCTCTGTGTTTTGTGGATTCAAATGCACTGAAAGTACCAGGTCAAAAGTTCAGAGTGGCGCTTGTTCATTCTTCTGGCAGAAGTGCGATCACAAGGGAGAAGGAGTTACACTCTGCAAGAACTGAAAGAGAGGGGATTCTGAAGACATTATCCACCAACTCCAGTGAAAGGGCAGCTTACACTGCATTTGATTCCTAAGACTACAAAAAGTCTCAGGCTGACGCTGTAAGTGCATTCTGAAGGGAAAAATAAAAAGTATTTCCTCCAGTTCTGGCAGTTCCTCAAGGAAAAAGAGGTATTAGCAGAAGTCTGAGCCTTCAGGGGTCTGGCCCACATCCCAGCCAGATCCTGAGAAAATGGCAGGACTTCCAAAAATTCTTGTGGCAGGGATCTGCATTTCCTGTCCTAAATGGTTAGGCCATCTGGAATGTCTGTTAGGGAAGCATTACACTGTCCTCACAGGCTCCCAAAACCACTTCAAGTATTCTACAGAATAAAAATAAGTGGAGTAAAAGCAAACCAACTCTTCCAGAGGCGAGAGGCACAAACATACTGGAGTCAGATGGAAAGATCAAAATATGCAGAACTAAGAATGTTAAATGTACATTTCACTGAGCTTCGCTGAGTGGCATCAAAGAGCCAATTTAAGATGCAGAACTGAATTTAAAGTCAGGCCATTTGGGCCACGATTTCCTCCTGTAGTTCTTCAGCTACTTCCCTTAGGTAGGCAAATGGTCTCCATACAGGTGGGACCTCAGAAGGCAGGCAGCTCCTTGCAACAACCCCCAGCTCCCAAAAAAGCAACCAAAGTGCTTTAATGATGGAGAGACAGGCATGTCATCTGTCTATATACAAGACAGCATTATTCTTCTTTAGCTGTCACTGTCATTTTAGAATGTATATGCAAAGGAACTGACAAGTTAAAATGCTTAACAGAGAATCTAGGCGTAATGCAAACATGCCCACATATGGTGTATTAGTTTTCTGTTACTGTGTAAGGAGTTACCATAAACTCAGTGACCTTAAACAATAGCTATTTATTATCTCCCAATAATGTAGGTCAGAAGTCCAAGCAGGCAACTGAGCTCTCTGCTTTGGGTATCATAAGGCTAAAATCAAGGTATCTGCTAGACTGGACTAACCTGGATGCTCTGAGTAAGAACCCACTTATAGATTCATTCCAGCTGCTGGCATAATTCAGTTATGTGGGCTATATAAGACTAAGGTTCCCATTTCCTCACTGGCTATCAGCAAGGGCACATCTCAGCTCCTTAAGGTCATCTATATTCCTTCTCACGTGGCCTATCTTCAAACCAGTAAAGCCCATTGAGTCCCGCTTACCATTGGAATCTCTCTGATTTTCCTTCTGCCTGAAGCCTGAGAAAAATCTCTGCTTTTAAAGGACTCACATGGGCTTCCCTTGCGGCTCAGTGGTAAAGAATCTGCCTGTCAGTGCAGGAGACATGGGTTTGATCGCTGATCCAGGAAGATCCCACATGCTGGGATAGCCATAACTATTGAGCCTATGCTCTAGGGCCCAAGAGCCACAACCACTGAGGCCCACAAGCTCTAGAGCCCATGCTTCACAACAAGGGAAACCACTGCAATGAGAAGTCTGTGCACCATAACTAGAGACTATGCCCTACTCGACACAACTAAAGAAAAGCCAGCACAGCAGCAAAGATCCAGCACAGCTGAAAATAAATAAGTAAATAAAATTTAAAAGGTATACAGGCTTAATCTCCCCATGGCATGTGGGATATTAATTCCCTGACCAGGGATCAAGTGCTCCCGTGAGTAGATTAGGTTCACCTGGATAGTCTCCCTTTCAATATATAATAAGGAACCTGATCACAGGAGCAACAACAGGGAGCAAATATCTTGGAGAGCATCTTGAAGGTCTGCCTACCATGTATAGAGCATGACTCCTCCCAAAGACAGAAACAGCAGAGTGCTCTCCGAAGAGACGATGACTTGAGAAAAAGTGGCCTGCATTTTTGTGTATGTGTGAAATGTACAACCACGAAGAGTGTGGTGGCAGCTGTGGTTGTCACATCTCACATGCGTGTTGCTAAGTATCCTTTAAAATGACCTCAGGCATGCAGTCTACCTCTGCCCACACAGTTGTTTCCCCTTTTTGACTTCCTGCCTTATCCCATTTCCCATCATAGAAGTCTCAGCCCTGGGAATTCCCTGGCAGTCCAGTGGTTAGGATTCTGTGTTTTTACTCCTGAGGGTCTGGGTTCAATTCCTAGCCGGGGACTAAGATCCCACAAGTCAAAAAAAAAAAAAAAGAAGAAGAAGAAGAATATATTCAGTGCTGTTACTCATGCTCTGTCCACACAGATCTCATTATATACACCTTTCCTTCCTCAGGTCCCTCTGAGCTCCTGAAGGGCAGTTAAAGAACCAGAGGGGATTCTACTTACCTGTAAAACCCCTGCTACTCTCTGCATGAAACCTGACCCAGTACAGGTACCTAGTGACTGACTGTAAGATTGAGACAGGTGGTGCCATTACCCTGCACTGTGTTATGTATAGGCAGTAAATTATATGCCCAACAGCTTTGCATGCTGTTATGTTAGCAAAACAGATTAAGGTTTTAAGTCCCACAATAGCCAATCAATATATATTGCAACACAGAATCCATACACTTCTAAATGAGTTTGTACAGTTCAGTTACCTTCTTTCTCCATTCAGGTAATACAATTCTCATATTTAATCTGCCAGGTGATACGTGAGCTCTCAGAAGCCAGGGGATTATCTTCTTTCCTCCTGCAAATGATATCAGAATTAGCTAAATATGTCATTGCCACTTCTGCTCCAGGTAAACACGTGATTTGGGAAATAGGCAGTGATGGTTAATGAATTAGCTCTTCTTCATTCAGAGTATTCCAATCTCAGATCATCACCTCATACCAATGTCTTATCAACCCAAGGAACATAGGAAGCCCAGTGCCAAGGATCCCAATGTGATGTGGAGGTCTGATAGGTACTGCCGGGTCTGTGAGGAAGGGCCAGAAAAGGAAGGGACCTACAAGGGCCATGCCTGACAGCGCTCAGATGTGGAGACACTGCCACTCAGAAAATGGCATGTTTAACCACTGTCCACCCAGCATATGGAGCTACTGTTCAGATGTGCAGAGTCAGAGTGGCAAGATGAGTATGCATCACTGGGGCAGCTCTAAGGAAACCCCTGATTGTAGAAATTGAATGCCTCCAGTGACACGAATTTAAATGTTGTCCTGAGGCTAACATAGATCCAGTGACTTTTCCTGAATAAAATATAATTGGAGAGCAGCCAAGTGAAAGAGGCGGTAGGGGAAAACTGTTGTGACTCTGAATCTTCAATGATATGTTCATGGAACATCCCTGAGGCAGGCTGGCCAGCCCCTACAATGTCCTGCCTCTCTGCACTTTCCATAGATTAAACTCTGGACAAGTGTCCCACAGAATCAGGGACAAGAGCCAGATTTGAATACTTAAAAATATTATCTGTACTCTCAATGGCCTTACTGGTGCCTCAGCAAGATCTCTGCCGGCAGTGTTAATAATTTAACCCCATGTATTGTTCCCGTCTACATACTGGTTAAGCCTTAGAATTTGCAAGGCTTAAAATATAAAGAAAATAGACGAGCTGTGTACAAATTGACTTTATAAGAAAAAAAATCAGAAAATGAAGACGATTGTAAGATTATGTCTTTAGTGCTTACCATATATGATGTGTTAACCATATATTCTAACAATAATCTTCTGGCTCTATGCTTTAAAAGTTATGGACTAAATAAGGTCTTGGTAATTTAGCATAAGTCCCTTTAGATAAGGTTCAAACATTGCCCATAATATATCACAAGCATGTTTTACAGTGAACAAGTACATCATTGAGGTTGTTCTAAATAGATCAAGCTTTGTAATATTTTGATTTGAGTTATTTTTGTTTTTTTTCCAGGGAGCCCTCTTGTGGGTGACAGGCATATTACTGATACAGATGTTCGTTGACTTGGTTGGAAATGAGTTGGGGAAAATGCTTCATGTTTCATTCATGATAAGCCAGAATATGTATACATGTTTTAACCCCTATATTGTTTCTTCATTTTTAACTTCCTAAGTTCAGTTATAGAATCCTAGTCTTCTAAGCTTTCAGAGGATGTGAAAAGTCATCTGGTCTGATGTTTCCCAAACTTATCATCATTATTATCCAGGGAGCATTTAATTTAATTTCTTTTTTTTTTTTTACACTTTATTTTTTGGCTGTGCTGGGTCTTTGTTGCAGCACGTGGGCTTTCTCTACTTGTGGTATGTGGGCTTTTCTTGTTGTGTCACACAGGTTGTAGAGTGCAAGGGCTCTGTACTTGTGGTATACAGGCTTAATCTCTCCATGGCATGTGGGATATTAATTCCCTGACCAGGGATCAAACTCGTATCCCCGGCATTGGAAATCCGATTCTTAACCACTGGACCACCACCAGAGAGGTTCCTCCAGGGAGCATTTTAAGTGTACATGCTGCTGCTGCTGCTAAGTCGCTTCAGCCGTCTCTGACTCTGTGCGACCCCATAGACGGCAGCCCACCAGGCTCCCCCGTCCCTGGGATTCTCCAGGCAAGAACACTGGAGTGGGTTGCCATTTCCTTCCCCAATGCATGAAGGTGAAAAGTGAAAATGAAGTTGCTCAGTTGTGTCCAACTCGTAGCGACCCCATGGAATGCAGCCCACCAGACTCCTCTGTCCATGGGATGTTCCAGGCAAGAGTACTGGAGTGGGGTGCCATTGCCTTCTCCTAAGTGTACATATCCTAAGTGTACATATCTCCTAAGTGTACATATCCTTGGGTAATACTCAAAATATTCTAGATTAGTAAATCTGGAATGGGGATAACAATCTTTATTCTTTTAAATATCCCCAATTCATTCTGATTATGAATCACACTTAACCCTAAAATTATCCAAACCCCTCTTCTAGCTAAACTTGTTGCAACCCATGGGAATTTTAAATTTATTCATTCTCTTTCCAACTCAGCTGTGAACTTGACAGGGATAGGACCCTGCTTGACTTCCTGTCCCCCCAGAACCTAGTGTGGTGATCCGAAAGAGTAGGTACCCAATAAATATTTGCTTAACTGAGCAAGGTAATTCCAGTATACTAATTTGCATTGTTAAGAATATACAAATTACAGTCGAAATGGATCTGCACTCTGGATAACTCCCAACAAAGAGATTTCAGTATAAAATCTCATACCATTCTCTCAATACAATGACCTTACAGATTCAAGGAGCATTCAAACAAGTATTGTGTGTATTTGTAATTCTTCTATTGAATAGTAGGAATAAAGTTGATATTTGTTTTCCCCTACTTGCATTTAAAAAGAATCTGCTGTTACATTTCAGTTAGGGTTAATAAAGTTTTTCAGCCCTTCTCACTGCTCAGTGTAATGTACTCATATGAGAGCAGTAACTGAAAAAGACAATCTGTGTGGAATTGTACAACATGGGTTCTCTTATTTATATGCACAATTTTGAATTCCAAGAAAAAAGAAGCAAGTTACTATGCATTTACCTTTACAAATGCTAGGATGAGGCAAGATTGGACATAAGCAATCGGATCTGACGATAATATATTCCACTTGCAATTGTTAGAGATTTATGCAAGATAGCAGGTAACGCCTTCCTTTTGAATTTCAAATGCTGTATAACCTTTTGAAGATAACAAGGGATATTCATCCGAAATAGTGGTAGGAAATTTATAACGGAAACCACATAATTAGTTGTTATTTTCTGCAAGTACCATATACTCTGATAGGAACATGGGTAGGAAAAAATAATCCCTCAGGAAAAAGTCAGCTCCTTTTCTTTTCCTTCCCCCCCCACCCTTTTTTACAGTCAAACAGCTTGGCACATTGGTACCTAATAATTTAGAAGAATATAAATAAAATGTAAGACAGCATCCTGAAATGCTTATGAACTCTACTGGATTTTCAGGTTTATTTCTAATGTATGTCCTTATCAAAACAGCAAATAATATGGGTCTGGGTTAAATTCTTCAGCATGATAGATATCCTTTAGTCTGCTGCTGCTGCTGCTGCTGCTAAGTCACTTCAGTCTTGTCCGACTCTGTGCAACCCCATAGACGGCAGCCCACCAGGCTCCACCATCCCTGGGATTCTCCAGGCAAGAATACTGGAGTGGGTTGCCATTTCCTTCTCCAATGCATGAAAGTGAAAAGTGAAAGTGAAGTCGCTCAGTCGTGTCTGACTCTGCGACCCCATGGACTGCAGCCCACCAGGCTCCTTCGTCCATGGGACTCTCCAGGCAAGAGTACTGGAGTGGGTTGCCATTGCCTTCTCCAATCCTTTAGTCTAGAACCTAGTCATTCAATATAAGAAGAAAGAAGCATGAATTTCATTACCTTAGGGTAATTCTTTATATGTGTTTTCCAAAATTCAACACCTCAGCTTTAGGCTTACTCAACTTAAATAGCTTTACTCCAACAAGCGTAACTCAGCAGGTTACCCTGTGGAGGCTTTCCACAGTTATTCTGGAACTTGTAACCATTTCATTTACTGAATTACCATAGACATGATTGTCTACAATATATTTTTGTTATTACTTTTTATAAGAACTTGTAAGAATTCTTATACAAGTGGGTACACTTGCTCTCATGTCTCTCCTTAAATTAGAACTTATCTGTCAACTTTAAGATGGCAAAGATTTAGTTGAAAATAATTAAGCATGTACTACCGAATGCGAATTGTATACTGTTTGCTAAACATATAGCTTGGGAATATAGACACTTCTCAATCAGAAATCATTACATTGTGACTCTTGTATTAAATCTAATACTAATGTTCTGTAATGAGTTGATTTTGATATGGATTTTGCTCATGTCTCTAGTCCTGAGTCTTTAACTCTCCAGTCGGAAGATCATTTATGTGAGAGCCCTTGTCATTCTTCTTCTTCCTCTTCCCTTTTCCCTCCCTCTGCCTTTTCCTCCTCTTCCTCCTTTTTTTTCCGCTTTGTTTCAGAGCATTGTATTACTATTAAAGAACTCAGGATTTAAAGTACAAACACTTTGGTTTCCATTAAGAGAACTCATTGACATTACTTCCATTGTTCTGACCATTTCTGGTAGTATTTATTGCTATGTAAGAAAGAGGGCTTCCCTGGTGGCTCACTGGTAGAGAATCTACCTGCAATGCAGGAGATGTGGGTTTGACCCCTGGGTCAGGAAGATCCCCTGGAGAAAGAAACAGCAACCCACTCCAGCATTCTTGCCTGGGAAATCCTATGAACAGAGGAGCCTGACAGGCCTCAGTCCTTGGGGTCGCAAGAGTTGGACCCGACTTAGCAACTAAACAACAGGGACAACAACAAGAAAGAGAACAGTCAGGGCCCTGCTCTTCCAGGGCAAACATTCTGCTACTGCTATCCACCGACTGCTTGTATGTGGGTTTCTGCAGAACACTTTCTGCTGCCGTAGCAGGAGCAATATTGAAAGGCTTCCTGGTTTCGTTGTTCGGTCACTAAGTCCTGTCCAGCTCTTTGTGACCTCATGGACTGCAGCATGCCAGGCTTCCCTATCCTTCACTATCTCTTGGAGTTTGCTTAAACTCATGCCTATTGAGTCAGTGATGCCCTCCAACCATCTCATTGTCTGTCGCTCCCTTCTCCTCCTGCCCTCAATCTTTCCCAGCATTAGAGTCTTTTCCAATCAGTCAGCTCTTCACATCCTGGCTTTAGGTAGAACAAAAATTGCATTTTGAGTACCCAAGGAAAGATTTGTTTTTCTCTTTGTAATAATTGAGCTGTTGAAGTCTGCAAGGATCAAATCCTCCTGTGATACATAGTTAGGGAGTTCCTGCATGGATATGAAGGATTAGTTCATATCTTCTCAGAATATGAGATTATATCACCTCAGTTAAAAGAAAATAAAAACGTTTAGAGTATCAACACAGAAACAGTATAGTGTTAAGTGGCTTGTCATGAGTCGTCTACCACCGACACTTTCAAAGAGTGTCTTTATGGATCACTCTTCAATATGGCTCACCCCCTGAGCAGAATTTTTTTAAATTTATTTTAATTGGAGGCTAATTACTTTTAAATAGTATGGTTTTTGCCATACATTCACATGAATCAGCCATAGGTGTACATGTATTCCCCATCCTGACCCTCCCTCCCACCTCCTTCCCCATCCCATCCCTCAGGGTCATCCAGTGCACCAGCCCTGAGCACCCTGTCTCATGCATCAAACCTGGACTGGTGATCTATTTCACATACATGTTTCAATGCTATTCTCTTAAATGATCCCACCCCTGCCTTCTCCCACAGAGTCCAAAAGTCTGTTCTTTACATCTGTGTCTTTTTGCTGTCTCACATATAGGGTCATCA
Organism: Budorcas taxicolor; assembly: GCF_023091745.1. Lineage (NCBI taxonomy): Eukaryota > Metazoa > Chordata > Mammalia > Artiodactyla > Bovidae > Budorcas > Budorcas taxicolor. The sequence continues at coordinate 136,511,126 of NC_068920.1, forward strand.
TTACCATCTTTCTAAATTCCATATATATATGTTAATGTATTGTATTGGTGTTTTTCTTTCTGACTTACTTTGCTCTGTATAATAGGCTCCAGTTTCATCCACCTCATTAGAACTGACTCAAATGGATTATTTTTAATAGCTGAGTAATATTCCATTGTATATATGTACCAGAAGAATTTTTTAAAATTATTTTTATTTATTTATTTGGCTGTTTTGGCTCTTAGTTGCTGTAGGTGGGATCTTTGATGTTCATTGTAGCATGCCAGATCTTTAGTTGCGGCATGCAAACTCTTAGTTTCAGCATGTAAGAACTTGTTCCTTGATCAAGGATTAAACCCAGGCCCCCTATACTGGGAGCATAGAGTCTTAGCCACTTGACCAGCAGGGAATTTTTCACCAGAACTCTTTTTTTTGGCATTAAGCTAACAACCTATTTGTACCCAACACTGTTCTAGGTATTAGGGTTCTATTGTTCTTTGAACAATATCCTACCTTCTTTGACCTTACATTATAGTAATTTTTCATTTAAAAGAAATTTAGTCTTTTTATTTTTTTTTATTATTTTTTTTTTTTTTTGCAGCTAGTCCAAACACTCTTGACTTTGGCTTAGGCAATAATAACCAGAATAGCACAACCAGCTTCACTTGACCCAAGTGGCAGTAGCCACTACAATGTTATACAGACAAGGCCCCCTAGAGGTATTTTTTTAATTGGAGGGGATTTAAGCTTTATGAGCTACATGAGCATCACTCCTGGACATGCTATACTTTGGAATTCTTTCACCTATGGCCTCTCCTACCCTCAATCTTAAATGATTCTCTGAGAGGAGCTAGAAGTCTGTCCCTTTTCTGAAAAATAGTTCAGTTGTTTCTTATAAGTTTTATTCCTACTTTTGTGTTAGTCACAAGTAGGCAGTTCAGTTCAGTTCAGTTCAGTCGCTCAGTCATGTCCGACTCTTTGCAACCCATGAATCGCAGCACACCAGGCCTCCCTGTCCATCACCAACTCCCGGAGTTCACCCAAACCCATGTCCATTGTGTCAGTGATGCCATCCAACCATCTCATCCTCTGTCATCCCCTGTTCCTCCTGCCCTCAATCTTTCCCAGCATCAGGGTCTTTTCAAATGAATTAGCTCTTCTCATCATATGGCCAAAGTATTGGAGTTTCAGCTTTAACACCAGTCCCTCTAATGAACACCCAGGACTAACCTCCTTTAGGATGGACTGGTTGGATCTCCTTGCAGTCCAAGGGACTCTCAAGAGTCTTCTCCAACACCACAGTTCAAAAGCATCAATTCTTTGGTGCTCAGCTTTCTTTATAGTCCAACTCTCACATCCATACATGACTACTGGAAAAACCATAGCCTTGACTAGGTGGACCTTTGTTGGCAAAGAAATGTCTCTGCTTAAGCAATCTAAAACTATATAGTAGGGATATAAAATAAGCAATGATTTAATAATGTAACATGTGACTAATATGATTTTACTGAAAAGAAAGGAATTATTCTGACACACAGACATATACTTTTTAGAAAATAAGTTTATATGCATTAAATTTAACCTTCAAAACAGTTTGTGAGATTGGTTCTGAAGGCATAACTACTCCCATTTTACAGATGAATAAACACGGTCACATATTTTTAAAGTAGGAGATAGAATTTAATCGCCATTTGTCTGGCTATAAATCCAGTTCTGTTTCCATGTTACATCCTGCCTCTCTTAAAACTTACTAATTTGATTCAGCAAATATTTATTAAATGCATGATTGAGTTTTATTTCTCCCATGCTTGCTACTTGATTGACTAGTGGTTGGAACTGATTGGTATAAGTGGCAAATTCTACCAGGCAGCTACACAAAGGAATGGGGCATTTTTGTGCATAATTTTAAGTGATGATGTTTAAGGAACAACAGGCTTGCCAATATGTTCAAACACAGAGATAAGTACCCCATCATAAATTTATTAAAGTATTAAAGTTTATGCCTGGCATTATTTGAACTTTTTTTTTTTTTGATTAGTATAGATGCAATTTCAATGTGCAGAACAATTGCTAAGTGACTTACACGAAGCTACCCAGGAGAGAGGAAGTAATACTAACAAAGTTGTAACTGAAATCTGTAATTGCCACCTCCACCCTTCCCCCTAAGATTCTTGAATTCTGCTGGTTTCTCCATTTGGCTCACTTAAATTTCTCAACTTCTATGTAATAAATTATGTGTCACTCATTTAACCTTTTTATCACATTGCATTTTTCCATGATTTGTGAAAGGAAGACGTATGCACAGCATAATTTGGGGTAAAGAGCGTTTTTCTACTTCTTGAGGTACACCCTTAGTTTTTATACCAGTGCTATTGTTCACTACATTTGTAGAATGAAATTAAAACATCACCAAGCAATAGAAATACCCATTATGGAAGTAATATAAAAATGCCAAAATCCAAGTTCTCAATTTACTTCTTTGCCACTAGAGTCTATTAATTTGGCTGATTAGATTCTAAACATGTGCACCCATGTTACTAAGGAAAAAAAACATGGAAAGAATTTGTAGTCCTTTTAAAGAAAACATCCTACTTATTGATTCACTAAAATACTCCTTTTCCCAGAACACTTTCCCATGTTTGTTCTAAGGGAGAAACGTGGTACAAAGTCTTCAGGCAGAAATTAAAGAGAGAAATATGCTTCCACTGGGATCCATTGACTATACATTTGAATAATTCTGAAATGGAAAGAAAAGTGTTCATTATTATCCTATCTCTCAAGTGTTATATTTCTTCCCTTCAGGGTTATGATGGGAGCTATTTCTTATGGGTCATGAAACAGTAGCCTAAGTTTTAGGAATAAGTTGCCATGGGCTCAAGGGTGAATAGCCTTGATATGGAATTAGAGAAATTTTACATGTGACATCTAAAGAAAATCTGGGAAATCCAGTGGAGATGAATATTAAATGGGCAATATTTATGGAGTATTTTCTATGTGTCAGGCACAATCCTAGTTGCTGTATATATTATTTTACACAACTTAACAAAAAGCCCTTGCAAGTTAGTTATTGTGATCCTATTTTCACAGCTGAAGAAAATATGTTCTGATGAGTCCAGTTATTGGGGCATGAATATGGGAGCTCATTATAAGCTGTGCATCTACAAACTGTCTTAACACGAACTTCCCTTTCAGTCCGATTCAACTGAACAAGGCTTATACACCCCTTAGTTCACTGTCTTATTTGCTTTCAGCAGTGTTTTAATTCTTTAACTTAGTTGGAATTTTTCATGCCTTATTGTGATGGAATCTAGTCAGACACATAATGTGCATGATTTTGGAAATTTTTGATTTTTATATACTTTCAGTCTTACAGAAAAGCTGCAAGGACAGTATAAGAAACTCATGCATAACCTTTACTCCAATTATCCAAGCATTTTTATTCTGACCCATTTATTTTATCATTCTCTCTCTCCTCTCCCGTATATTATTTAACACACATATATGCATATTATTTTTTCTCATTCATTCGAGGGTAAGCTCAAGACATTGTGTCCCCTTTCCCCCCAAATATTTCAGTATAAAAATCAGAAAATTTACAATTGAGGTAATACTATTATCTAAGAGTCCACATTTAAATATCACTAATTTCCCCCATTAATTTCCTTCTAACTACTTTTCCCAGTTCAGGGTCTAATTCAGAATCTTGTCTCTTTGTTCTCCCTTAATCTGGAACAGTTACACAGCCTTTCTGTTTTCTTTCTTGACCTAGAACTTTTGAAGAGCACGTGCTAGTTGTTTTGTAGCATTGCTCTTGGTTGTTGCTTGTCCAATATTTTATTCTCTTTAGATTATCCATTTTGGCAGAAGTATTATATATGCAGTTGGATGTCTGCGTGTGTCACAGCAAGAGACACATGTTAGTGAGTCATCCCAGTATTGGTATGTTGGTGATATTAGCTTTGAATCACTTGGTTAAATTGTTGTCCTTCACTGTATGATTACTATTTTCCCTTTAAAAATAATGTAACTTATGAAGAGATGCTAAGTAATTTGTGGTTGAGATGACATAATCACTCTATGTCTCAACAAGCATTCACCTGCTAATTTTAGCATCCAATACTAATTTTCTAACTCCACCACTTCTCTAAGAACTATTAGGTAGAATTCCATGGAAAGGAAGACTTTTCTCTTTTTTATTTATTTATAGATTCATTCATTTATTTATTTATTACTCTAAGCTCAACATTCAGAAAACTAAGATCATGGCATCTGGTCCCATCACTTCATGGGAAATAGATGGGGAAACAGTAGAAACAGTGTCAGACTTTATTTTGGGGGGCTCCAAAATCACTGCAGATGGTGACTGCAGTGATGAAATTAAAAGACGCTTACTCCTTGGAAGAAAAGTTATGACCAACCTAGATACCATATTCAAAAGCAGAGACATTACTTTGCCAACAAAGGTCTGTCTAGCCAAGGCTATGGTTTTTCCAGTAGTCATGTATGGATGTGAGAATTGGACTGTGAAGAAGGCTGAGTGCCCAAGAATTGATGCTTTTGAACTGTGGTGTTAGAGAAGACTCCTGAGAGTCCCTTGGACTGCAAGGAGATCCAACTAGTCCATTCTAGAGGAGATCAACCCTGGGTGTTCTTTGGAAGGATGATGCTGAAGCTGAAACTCCATTACTTTGGCCACCTCATGCAAAGAGTTGACCCATTGGAAAAGACTCTGATGCTGGGAGGGATTGGGGGCAGGAGGAGAAGGGGACGACAGAGGATGAGATGGCTGGATGGCATCACTGACTCGATGGCCGTGAGTTTGAGTGAACTCTGGGAGATGGTGATGGACAGGGAGGCCTGGCGTGCTGCGATTCATGGGTCACAAAGAGTCGGACACGACTGAGCGACTAAACTGAACTGAACTGATGCACTTATTACTTCTTGTTTTATTCATTAGATTATAGAAGGCTGCTATCATTCAGAGAAGGCAATGGCAACCCACTCCAGTACTCTTGCCTGGAAAATCCCATGGATGGAGGAGCCTGGTAGGCTGCAGTCCATGGGGTTGCTAAGAGTCGGACACGACTGAGCGACTTCACTTCCACTCTTCACTTTCATGCATTGGAGAAGGAAATGGTAACCCACTCCAGGGTTTTTGCCTGGAGAATCCCAGGGATGGGGGAGCCTCGTGAGCTGCCGTCTGTGGGGTCACAGAGTCGGACACAACTGAAGCGACTTAGCAGCAGCAGCAGCTATCATTACTTTTGAGGCCCAGTTTTGATCACTGCAAGTCCCTGCAAGCTGGCTCCTATGTCCTTTGACACACCCCATGAATCCTTGAGCATCCCTCACTTTCTGGTCCAGGATGTTACATACACTACCTTTTAAAGGGACTGTATCAGGCTTCCTCTACTTACCCTAGCTGTACCTCCTCTTTATTTTTCTCTGGTCTCAGTTTGCTACCTATGGACACTTTGGAAACATACTCCAGCCTCTGGACTGCTCTTTCTCTCAATGCTTGAGGTTAAGCATACTCCCAGTTGCTTCGTTCCGTAATCGGGTACTTCCTGTTCTGTACACTCTAAAACATGAATGTCAGCATTTAGACAGTTCCTTCCATTTCTAATTTGTGTCCTTGCCTTTATAACCCCCTGGCTTCCAGTGGCAGATGTAGTGCTATTTGGCTCAGAAATTAATCCTTTTGAGTTAGTTAAAAGACATGGAGAGGTGACTGTGTACCTTCACCAACCATACGTATACTAGGAAAAACTTGAGCAGGTTCAGACAACCCTAGGGCCAAAAAAAGGGTTGCAGGGTATCACACATTCAGTGACTGATTAGTGGAAATGAGAAAAGGAATCCTGATCTTGCACATGCTCAGTTGCTAAATCATGTCTGATTCTGTGACTCCGTGGACTGTATCTTGATACCTACCAATAATAGCTATGTGACTTCGGGAAAGCCATTAGCCATCTCTGATTTTCAGTTTCTTCATCTACAAAAAATGGAATATGGGACACTTGGTCCATCAAATTTTTAATGTAACTCTGAAGGAAAATAATGTCTCACTAAGACTCAGTTTATTGAGTTCATTTTTATATTCATGTTGTAAAGTTAAATACAATGTACAAGCACTGGATAGGGTTGTCTAGAAACATACATAACAAAATGGTAAGCCCATCAATGATCTTTATATTGCAAAAGCTTCTTATATCTCTTTATAGGACAGAGAGAATTGTTGCAGTGATACATACTATAGGCAGTGGAGTACAGCTATTTAGTGTGAAACTATATTGACAGCTCTTCAAGTATTCAGATCTCAGTGCTCTGGAGACTCAAGCCAGAACAGAAACTCAGTACCACTATGGCCCTGACAATTGTTCTGCTTCCTCACTGTTCATCTAGAAGTAATGCGTCCACTAAGAGAGGAATTCGCTGGAATTGGGTTTTCAGAGGCCAACGTAAAGAAAACTTATTGAATAGAATTCAATTCCAGATACCTCAGAGGCTGATACCATCCACTCCACCTAGATCACATGTCACCTTTGCACTTTAGCCGGAATAGAAGGGGTAGCTTTACTAGTCATCGCGGTAGGTCATGTAACCTAAGGAGAAACCAACTTCCTTGGTTCACTTTCCTCACAGGGAAATGGAACACGAATGGAGCAACGTGGAGTGTGAAAAACACTAGGGTATTGCTCCATATTGGTTCATAAGCACAGAAAAGTGTTTCCCAGAAGACAAACAGACAGAACCCACCATCCTGCCAAGTTCCTTGGCTCTGGTTTGTGCCTTATTTTAATGATCTCCTCTCGCACAACTCCTTCCTTGAAACTGAAATAACTTTGCTTTTTGGATATTGTTGCCATCATGTTAATAATGAAATGTTGATAATACAGCAATGGGAGGATCAATAACAAATGATTTGCACCATACCCGATAAATATTTATTGCTGGTGTAACCAACTAGCTCAGTGCGTGCCATATAGCAGATGCTCAAAGACACTGGAGCCTTTCTTGAACACATAGTTTTACATATGTGTGTTGCCTAAAATGATGTTTACATATGTGTGTTGTCTAAGATGATGTTTTCCAGTTCTGGGAAAATCAAATTAGCAGGATCAATTGTCCCATGATGTAGTATGTTTTTTTCTGAATTGATCATGTTACATGAGTTAAGGAAGTCAGAATTCTGAATTTTCTGCAGTCAGCTACTTAGTGCAAAGTGCTGTTGACAATCTGATTAAATCATACAAAGATTCACTTATCAGTGCACGCAAGGATTCATGCTATCTGACCTCAATTCTGAAACAAATGAAACTCAACTATAATTTGTTTTCTACCTATACCAAGCTAATAAGAATAATGACCCAAAGAAAGTATAGAAGGCGAGCACTGTGCCAATGGAAAACTTCCAGGATTACAGGCATCTTGACTAGATCAGTATCCAGTCATGAACAGCCAAGCATTAACTATGCAGCTGAATAAGCTATTCACTTTTTACCCAAAACATCATTAATCTCAGACTTTCTACCCACTCCTCCTGAGAAGGGCACTGCAAAACAGAGTGCCTTCAATAAGAAATCTCATGTCTGTCTCATATTAGGTACCAGAACACAGTTTGATAAAAATTCACTAAATTACTTATACTAATGACAGTATGTGGGTGATAAAAAATAATAACTTTTATGTTTGGAAAAATATTCCACAAATAAACCTGCTACTTAAGCACACAATCCTCAGCTTTATGATCTTCTCTCACTAGTCAAAATAAATACACATATGAAAATGCTAAAATCTCCATTTCTAGTGACATATAAGGGAATATGTCATCATAAAATATAAAATGAATAATCTATCAACATTAGACTTCAGTCTCTCTAATAATGCTGAAGCAGAGCTACAGTTATTTTTTTTTAATAATCTTTAGGTCAAAACCCATAATAAAGTCAAAACAATGTATCAAAGTAAAATTAAAAGAACTTAAACTCAGTTGTATTTATTATCATTACATTCCAGACTCTTTTGTACAAAAAAAATAACATCTTTGTGGAAGCAGAATCAAATTATACTTTTTTTTATTACCAGCCCTGTTTTAAAATTTCTCATCTTACAGCTAATTTGCTTCAACTGATTTTTATGCAAAAAGTCTATTTTTAGACCTTCCCATCAAACCGCATTGAGCCTTCATACTGGGGAAATGATTACTAAAATATATATATATATATATATATATATATATATAATTTTTCAAGTATAACCTAAATTTGCTAATTTTGATACAGTTGCTAATGGTAACTAATGTATTTTGTCTGTGTTTACCATTCTGCCATTTTAATGAAGAAAGCATATGCTTGCTTTCATTAGGAAAGATGGCATGAATATAATTTTTATGGTCTCACCCAAGGTTTTATGTTGGAAAGGGTAAATGTCTCTAGGTATTCTCTGAATTTAAAAACAAATATATATATATATATATATATATATATATATATATATATATGCTGCTGCTAAGTCACTTCAGTCATGTCCAACTCTGTGCGACCCCATAGACGGCAGCCCACCAAGGCTCCCCCATTCCTGGGATTCTCCAGGCAAGAACACTGGAATAGGTTGCCATTTCCTTCTCCAATGCGTGAAAGTGAAAAGTCAAAGTGAAGTCGCTCAGTCGTGTCCGACCCTCAGTGACCCCATGGGCTGCAGCCTTCCAGGCACCTCCATCCATGGGATTTTCCAGGCAAGAGTACTGAGTGGGGTGCCATTGCCTTCTCCATATATATATATATATAAGCTCCCACAAATGCCAAAAAGACAGATCAGTGGAAGGCTGTCTTGATATGCCCTGGTGAAACTGGGCTTTTATTCTTGGCAATGGGGGGATGGCCATGCTGGAGTTACTCTTTTTCATGTAAAAATACAAACAGCAAGACTATAGCAACCAATGCCATTTCCAGTAAGCACTGCTGTGATTCAGTAATTGAGGGCTGCTGCTGCTGCTAAATCGCTTCAGTCGTGTCCGACTCTGCGACCCCAGAGACTGCAGCCCACCAGGCTCCTCCGTCCCTGGGATTCTCCAGGCAAGAACACTGGAGTGTGTTGCCATTTCTTTCTCCAGTGCATGAAAGTGAAAAGTGAAAGTGAAGTCGCTCAGTCATGTCCGACTCTTCGAGACCCCATGGACTTCAGCCTATCAGGCTCCTCCATCCATGGGATTTTCCAGGCAAGAGTACTGGAGTGGGGTGCCATTGCCTTCTCCGAATTGAGGGCTAAACAGTATCAAATGGAACTACTTTTCCTATCCCTGTCACAAAATATTATAATTGAGCCTTTAAGGTTAACGTTGACAAAACAGACACATAACACACATATATTCCTGGGAATAAATTACAAGGGATAGATAAGGAAAAAGATACATCCTAGTTAGGGTTCAGAATGACTCAGGAGTACTGGACATGTGGGACTTACAATAGCTTTGAGTCACCTGAAGGATGCAGAGCCTCTTAATGGTGTCTTTGCTTCTGTCTTGCCAGGAGTCTATTATTCACACAGAAGCTGGAAAAATCCTTTGAAAACATAAACTAGTGTATACCACTCCCCTGCTCTGGGATTTTTCATTAGTTTTTCTCTCTGTATGAGACACTCCTCCCGAATTCATACAGTTTACCTTCTCATTCCATTTTGCTATCTACTCAGATGCCAACTCCTCAAAAAGCTTGTCCCTAAATACCCTAAGAAACAACTGATTTTCCCCCCATTTTATTTTTCCTAGCAGGTTTTAGTACCAGATACTTTAATATTTATTTATCAGTTTATCTGAGTGTAACATGTTTGGGAACCAGGGATTTGTCTCTCATGCCCATCACTGTGTTCCTGACACCCAGGACAGGGGTTAACACTGTCTGGATAACTAACAAATGCGTGCTGAATAAATGAATGAATGAGTATTCAGAACAGACCAGTCAAAGATCATCAAAGTCATTAACAGGGTGCCTTGAATAAGGAGGAATATCTATACTGAGACCAATACTTGGAGGGACTCAAGGAAATGGTCAAGATAAATCTAAAGTTGAAATGCTTCTAACTGATCAGAGCAATCCAGACTACTCAAGAAGTAAGAAAATTTGCAAATATTCCTTTATAATTTTATTTATTTACTTTTGTTTGTGCTAGGTCTTCATTCTGCATGTGGGTTTTTTCTAGTTTGAGTAGGGACTACTCTTCATTGCGGTGCACGGGCTTCTCATCACAGTGGCTTTTCACATGGAGCACAGGCTTTAAGCGTGTGGGCTTCAGTATCTGTGGCACACAGGCTTAGTTGCTCTGTGGCAAGTGGGATCTTTCTGGACCAGTGATCAAACCCGTGATGCCTGCATTGGCAGGTGGATTCTCAACCACTAGACCACGAAGGAAACCCTGCAAATATTCTTTTCCTCAGTCATAATTTTTCTATTTTTTAAAAAAGCATAAATATATGAAAACCAGAATCTCACAAAGATAACTAACTTTGTGAAGTTTTTGTTATTTCCATCTTTTTGTTTAATGGCCTCCTTCTCATTTCTGAACCAGTCTTTCTGTTTATGACAGAAGTAAATTTGTGATCAGTGATTTGCTTCTTCTAAGCTTTACTTATATTCTGAACATGATCTCTTACAGCAGAAAGAAAGGCTTCTTTCCATGTCAAAGAATTTCATGTCATAATTACATAGTGATCTCCTTAAGGAAAGGTTTCATTCCTCTCTGGATATTCTCTTGTTGTAGTGCTGTGCTCAAGACATAGGAGCTTTTGATGTTGTTCGATGAATGATTTAAGACTTAGATGTAAGGCATATTATCCTGGCAGTTCCTGGGACTGGAAGAAGAGAGGAAGGGAGAACCCTGAAAAAGGTCTTCCCACAAATATAGTCTAGGACCATGGGAGAAGATTGGGTCAAAGAACTTGGATTCTACAAGTGGCAGTCAAGCCGAAGTTCAAGGAAATTCATTTAAATTCAGGTACTTTGTGGGGATAAATGTTTATGCCTGCAAGCCTGGAGTCTTGAGGACAACATTAATTGGTAAGTATACCTTTGAAGGAAGCCAGAGGAAAGTTTCTCCTACAAAGAATATAAATTACATTCAGATGGGAGATGTGATTGGAACCAGGAATATTATAAATAAATGTGAGGTCCAGGGATGAGGCAGTCCTGAGAGGCTGAGAACAGGGTTGGGAACAACAGCGAGATAATGAATAATGGGAAGATGAATAGGTTACTATTAAGTGGAATTAAATTCTGAAATGCTTCCCAGGTGGTGCAGTAGCAGAGAATTCACCTGCCAATGCAGAAGACGCAAGAGACGTGGATTCAGTCCCTGGGTTGGGAAGGTCTATCTGCTGGAGTAGGGAAATATGGCAGCTCACCCCAGGATCCTTGCCTGGACAGAGGAACCTGGTGAGCTACATTCCATGAGGTCACAAAGAGTCAGACACATACACACACTCACTCACTTTCTAAAGCAAAGAGTGGTCCAAACTGCATTCAAGATCTGCGCATGGCACACTCAGCCACAATTCAAAAGTTGGTGCCCATTTAAAATGCACGGTGGGAAGAACAGAGTGAAAATGTGGACTGAGTGTCTCGTAAACATCATCGCTTCGCAGTGTTCGCCTGAGTATTTCATTACCCTGATGAAATCTGGGGTATTAGGGAAGAGCCTAGATCTGAGAAGACAGACTAGACAACAGGATTCAGAAGCACAGGTGGGGGTTGTGGAAAGTTTCTATTTAACAAACAAATAATGCAAATCCAAGTACAACTATTGAGCAGTGCCACCCAACAGACCTTTCACAATGATGTTTCTGTGTTTGCCCTCCCCAATACAATGGCCCCAGCCATGTGGTAATTGATTCTTTGAATGGTGGTGAATTTGAGAACTGAACTTCTGAATTAATTGTAATTTGAATTTAAATAGCCACCATGTGTAGCTAGTGGCTACCATATTCACCAGCACTGTTCTATTGGCATCAGATTTAGGGTTTGATTGGCAGGATGTAGTCTCTGAAAGTAATGCCAGACCACAAATGAGGTTGGGATAATCTTATCACAGGACCAGTTAGGAGTGTGCTTTAATTTTCAGCAAAAAATATGTGCATATTCATTATAGTCCTATTTCATATCTAGATTGTTCTGGAAACTCTGAAGAAGCTAAGAAACCACTCTATGAGGTTTTGGGAGGCCTGGGAAGAGGAGAGGGAGAGGGAATGCCAGGTTCACTTACACTAGATTGTGAGCTCCCTGGAGTCATAAACTTAGGTTTTGTTGTTTTTCACTGCTATTATCACCAGCAACTGTGAAAGGATGTGTTTAACGTGCATTTGCTTCAATAATGAGTGAAAGGATGTGACGCCTCTTAGTCCCTGTATCCGTGAATCCACGGAGATGGATTTGGGGAATCTGTGGGGACTTTGTTGACCCTACAAAGGACATAGGTGACCAAAGCAGGCATCAGTTTCCCCTTCGGGTAAAGTTATTTCTGGTTATTGTGGCATTTTACTGTTTTTATTACTAGGAACTGTAATGGCGATGTCACAACTATCGCCACTTGTAGTATGGGGGAGATCTGACAGTCTTGACAAGATTAGTGAAGGAGGAACTTCAAACACAACTTGCTTTTTGAAGGAATGATGTGCTGCCTCTACCTGTTTCACAGAGGTGTCGTGAGAATTTGTAAATATTTGGTCATTAAATGCTCATAAAAATGCCTGTTAAATGCCTCCCAAATCTGTCAGAATTGCCTGTTTAGTGGATGCAGGGCTGCCAGCAAAAGCGCAGAAACTCACTGAGGAAAGGCATGTGTGCTTTGTTTATTTTTAATGCCTGTTTTTCTTTTTCTGATGGTGAAAACAGTGGATGCTCACTAATAAGAAAAACACTGAAGAGCAGAAGAGTTTAATGAAGAAAATGAATAATAACTTTAAATCAATTATATATAATTACATATAAATAACCAAAATATATACTGCTTTATCTCCATGTCTACACATACTTGATTTAGGTCATAACTGAATGGTCTAGGAGTTTTCCCTACTTTCTTCAATTTGAGTCTGAATTTGGTAAGAAGGAGTTCATGATCTGAGCCACAGTCAGCTCCCGGTCTTGTTTTCGTTGACTGTATAGAGCTTCTCCATCGTTGGCTGCAAAGAATATAATCAATCTGATTTCGGTGTTGACCATCTGGTGATGTCCATGTGTAGAGTCTTCTCTTGTGTGTTGTAAGAGGGTGTTTGCTATGACCAGTGCATTTTCTTGGCAAAACTCTATTAGCCTTTTCCCTGCTTCATTCCACATTCCAAGGCCAAATTTACCTGTTACTCCAGGTGTTTCTTGACTTCCTACTTTTGCATTCCAGTCCCCTATAATGAAAAGGACATCTTTTTTGGGTGTTAGTTCTAAAAGGTCTTGTAGGTCTTCATAGAACCGTTCAACTTCAGCTTCTTCAGTGTTACTGGCTGGGGCATAGACGTGGATAACTGTGATATTGAATGGTTTGCCTTGGAGACGAACAGAGATCATTCTGTCGTTTTTGAGATTGCATCCAAGTACTGCATTTTGGACTCTTTTGATGACCATGATGGCTACTCCATTTCTTCTGAGGGATTCCTGCCCGCAGTAGTAGATGTAATGGTCATCTGAGTTAAATTCACCCATTCCAGTCCATTTTAGATCACTGATTCCTAGAATGTCAACATTCACCCTTGAATCTCTTGTTTGACCACTTCCAATTTGCCTTGATTCATGGACCTGACATTCCAGGATCCTATGCAATATTGCTCTTTACAGCATCGGATCTTGCTTCTATCACCAGTCACATCTACAACTGGGTATTGTTTTTGCTTTGGCTCCATCCTTTCACTCTTTCTGGAGTTATTTCTCCACTGGTCTCCAGTAGCATATTGGGCACCTAATGACCTGGGGAGTTCTTCTTTTGGTATCCTATCACTTTGCCTTTTCATACTATTCATGGGGTTCTCAAGGCAAGAATACTGAAGTGGCTTGCCATTCCCTTCTCCAGTGGACCACATTCTGTCAGGCCTCTCCACCATGACCCACCCATCTTGGGTTGCCCCGTAGGCATGGCTTGGTTTCATTGAGTTAGACAAGGCTGTGGTCCTAGTGTGATTAGATTGACTAGTTTTCTGTGAGTATGGTTTCAGTGTGTCTGCCCTCTGATGCCCTCTTGCAACACTTACCATCTTACTTGGGTTTCTCTTACCTTGGTGTGGGGTATCTCTGCTCCTTACCTTGGATGAGGACCTAAATCAAATCCCTTATGATTATACAGTAGAAGTGAGAAATATATTTAAGGGTCTAGATCTGATAGATAGAGTGCCTGATGAACTATGGAATGAGGTTCGTGACATTGTACAAGAGACAGGGATCAAGACCATCCGCATGGAAAAGAAATGCAAAAAAGCAAAATGGCTGTCTGGGGAGGCCTTACAAATAGCTGTGAAAAGAGGAGAAGTGAAAAGCAAAGGAGAAAAGGAAAGATATAAGCATCTGAATGCAGAGTTCCAAAGAATAGCAAGAAGAGATAAGAATGCCTTCTTCAGCAATCAATGCAAAAAATAGAGGAAAACAACAGAATGGGAAAGACTAGAGATCTCTTCAAGAAAATTAGAGATACCAAGGGAACTTTTCATGCAAACATGGGCTCCATAAAGGACAGAAATGGTCTGGACCTAACAGAAGCAGAAGATATTAAGAAGAGGTGGCAAGAATACACGGAAAAACTGTACAAAAAAGATCTTCACAACCAAGATAATCATGATAATGTGATCACTAATCTAGAGCCGGACATCTTTGAATGTGAAGTCAAGTGGGCCTTAGAAAACATCACTATGAACAAAGCTAGTGGAGGTGATGGAATTCCAGTTGAGCTGTTTCAAATCCTGAAAGATGATGCTGTGAAAGTGCTGCACTCAATATGCCAGCAAATTTGGAAAACTCAGCAGTGGCCGCAGGACTGGAAAAGGGCAGTTTTCATTCCAATTCTAAAGAAAGGCAATGCCAAAGAATGCTCAAACTATTGCACAATTGCACTCATCTCACATGCTAGTAGAGTAATGTTCAAATTCTCCAAGCCAGGCTTCAGCAATGTGTGAACCGTGAACTCCCTGATGTTCAAGCTGGTTTTCAAAAAGTCAGAGGAACCAGAGATAAAATTGCCAACATCTGCTGGATCATGGAAAAAGCAAGAGAGTTCCAGAAAAACCTATTTCTGCTTTATTGACTATGCCAAAGCCTTTGACTGTGTGGATCACAATAAACTGTGGAAAATTCTGAAAGAGATGGGAATACCAGACCACCTGACCTGCCTCTTGAGAAATCTGTATGCAGGTCAGGAAGCAACAGTTAGAACTGGACATGGAACAACAGACTGGTTCCAAATAGGAAAAGGAGTGCGTCAAGGCTGTATATTGTCACCCTGCTTATTTAACTTCTATGCAGAGTACATCATGAGAAACACTGGGCTGGAAGAAGCACAAGCTAGAATCAAGATTGCCAGGAGAAATATCAATAACCTCAGATATGCAGATGACACCACCCTTATAGCAGAAAGTGAAGAGGAGCTAAAAAGCCTCTTGATGAAAGTGAAAGAGGAGAGTGAAAAAGTTGGCTTAAGCTCAACATTCAGAAAACGAAGATCATGGCATCCGGTCCCATCACTTCATGGGAAATAGATGGGGAAACAGTAGAAACAGTGTCAGACTTTATTATTTGGGGCTCCAAAATCACTGCAGATGGTGACTGCAGCCATGAAATTAAAAGATGCATACTCCTTGGAAGAAAAGTTATGACCAACCTAGATAGCATATTCAAAAGCAGAGACGTTACTTTGCCGACTAAGGTCCGTCTAATCAAGGCTATAGTTTTTCTTGTGGTCATGTATGGATGTGAGAGTTGGACTGTGAAGAAGGCTGAGCGCTGAAGAATTGATGCGTTTGAACTGTGGTGTTGGAGAAGACTCTTGAGAGTCCCTTGGACTGCAAGGAGATCCAACCAGTCCATTCTGAAAGGAGATCAACCCTGGGATTTCTTTGGAAGGAATGATGCTAAAGCTCAAGCTCCAGTACTTTGGCCACGTCATGCAAAATGTTGACTCATGGGAAAAGACTCTGATGCTGGGAGGGATTGGGGGCAGGAGGAGAAGGGGACGACCGAGGATGAGACAGCTGGATGGCATCACGGACTCGATGGATGTGAGTCTGAGTGAACTCCGGGAGATGGTGATGGACAAGGAGGCCTGGTTTGCTATGATTCATGGGGTCTCAAAGAGTCGGACACGACTGAGCAGCTGAACTGAACTGAACTGAACTACACATACTTGGGCACATATGTGCACTTTGATTACCTGATGCTATTTTGTGCAAGGATTTTGATGAGCATTCAATGTATGCCTATTAAATAAAGAGCTTCCCTGGTGGCTCAGACAGTAAAGAATATGCCTGCAATGTGGAAGGCTTGGATTTTTCCCTGGGTTGGGAAGATTCCCTGGAAAAGGGAATGAC
The DNA here is from genome assembly GCF_023091745.1 of Budorcas taxicolor. Classification (NCBI taxonomy): domain Eukaryota; kingdom Metazoa; phylum Chordata; class Mammalia; order Artiodactyla; family Bovidae; genus Budorcas; species Budorcas taxicolor. Next base: position 136,527,654 of record NC_068920.1, read on the forward strand.
CACCCACTCCAGTATTCTTGATAGAGAATTCCATAGACAGAGGAGCCTAAAACAAAAACTGATTAACAGTTTTGTATTCTACTTTCTCACTTATTATGATGATGAAGCATAGTCTTCTACGACATGATTTTTAATTAGTGCCTTTCAGGTCCTCATGCAGATATTCTGCATTTTAAAGTCCTCTATTGTTTGGAACTTGAATTGCTTTCATTTTTTTATACTATGATAAATTTTGATGCAATAATCATTTTGTACAAAACTTGCCTGTTGCTCTCTCTCTTAAAAATTTAATAAATAACTGAAAGTAATACTTATTTGAAAGACCCTGATCCTGGGAAAGATTGAAGGAGGGAGGAGACAGGGACAACAGAAGATGAGATAGTTGGTTGGCATCACGGACTCAATGGAGATGAGTTTGAGTCAACTCCAGAGTTGGTGATGGACAGGGAGGCCTGGTATGCTGCAGTCCATGGGGTCACAAAGAGTTGGACATGACTGAGCGACTGAACTGAACTGAACTGAAAAATAATACTGTTGGAGCAAAGGGTAAATTTCCATTAAGGATTTTGGTAAATTAAAAACAAACAAACAAACCAAAAACCATAAACTGTTTCATAGTAAACTTACCCAAATTCACACTCACATTAGGAATTTATAAAACTGCTCATAAAATTCATTCTCTCTAGTACTGAAATACATTTAAAAAATCTATTTCAATGTGGTGAGTGAAAAATCAATAGTACTTTCATTTGCATCCCTGATTACTTGCAGAATTGATCTTTTCAATGCATTTTCTGGCCTCTGTAAATTGTTCATATCAAGTGGCCACTTCTATATTGAAGCATTTTTTTAAAGGTTTCTTAATGACATTTTCAATGTGAAAATATATATTGCAATAATATCTCAGTTTTTCATTTGATTCATAAATTTTTGCTCTGCTTTTTAAATTGTGTAATGTGCATTAATACAATGATTTTTGTATGAAGTTATCCATGGATTTAATTTTTATCTTTAAAACTAATTAATTTTAATTACACAAACAAAATTGATTCTCCTCCTTATAAAACACTGAAAAACAAAAATTAAGCAGAAACCCACCTTGACCTTTTCCTGATCCCACTCTCATCCCCCTAAATTTTTTCATTCACAATTATGTATCACTGAAATTGTGATATATATATATATATATATATATATATAAGTAATCTACGTATACATACAAAAAGGATGTTTCCTGGTTGTACATTCTTCAAAAAGCTAGAATATTTATCTTGCGTTTTACATTTTTACTAAAGTACATGTTTTAGATATCTTTTGACTGATTTGTACTCAGAAAAATCATTCTTCCAGAATATGCACACATGAACATGCTCAGGTTGGGTATGTTTGGTGGTGGTGGTTTAGTCACTAAGTTGTATCTAACTCTATTGTGACACCATGGAGTATAGCCCACCAGACTTCCCAGGGATCAAACCAGGGTCTCCTGCACTGCAGGCAGTCTCTCACATTGCAAGCGGATTTTTTACCAATTGAGTCACCAGGGAAACCCCTTTCAGTAGAGTTCTTTGCAGAATATCTTTATTTCTACCAGTTCTTTAAATATATGGAATACATACTAATGGACTATATAAGGAAAAAACCTTACCTCATCATTCTCATACATTTATTCTCCCAATACCATATCTTGAATAATTAATTTCCTATTGGTATATGTTGCTTTCTTTATCATATTTAGATTCAAATAAATTCTGTAGTGTAGTTTAAGGCCAACTATTCCATTCAATTAACATGCGTTTTGGTCCTTACATCAATTCAACTATCTCTTCAGTTCAGTCGCTCAGTCACGTCCAACTCTTCGCGACCCCATGGACTGCATCATGTCAGGCTTCCATGTACATCACCAACTCCCAGAATCCATCCAAACCCATGTCCATTGAGTTGGTGATGCCATCCCACCATCTCACCCTCTGTCGTCCCTTTCTCCTCCTGCCCTCAATTTTTCACAGCATAAGGGTCTTTTCAAATGAGTCAGCTCTTTGCATCAGGTAACCAAAGTATTGGAGTTTCAGCTTCAACATCAGCCCTTCCAATGAATATTCAGGACTGATTTCCTTTAGATTGACTGGTTTGATCTCTTTGCAGTTCAAGGGACTCTCAAGAGTCTTCTCCAACACCACAGTTCAAAAGCATCAAATCTTCGACACTCAGCTTTCTTTATAGTCCAATTCTCTCATCCATATGTGACTACTGGAAAAACCATAGCCTTGACTAGATGGACCTTTGTTGGCAAAGTAATGTCTCTGCTTTTTAATATGCTGTCTAGGTTGGTCATAGCTTTTCTTCCAAGGAGCAAGTGTCTTTTAATTTCATGGCTGTAGTCACCATATTCAGTGATTTTGGAGCCCAAGAAAATAAAGTCTGTCACTGTTTCCATTGTTCCTCCATCTATTTGCCATGGAGTGATGGGACCCGATGCCATTATCTTAGTTTTTTGAATGCTGAGTTTTAAGTCAGCTTTTGCACTCTCATCTTTCACTCTCATCAAGAGGCTATTTAGTTCCTCTTCACTTTCTGCCATAAAGGTAGTGTCATTTGCATATCTGTGGTTATTGATATTTCTCCCGGCAATCTTGATTCCAGCTTGTACTTCATTGAGCCTGGCGTTTCACATGATGTACTCTGCATATATTAAACAAGCAGGGTGACAATACACAGCCTTGATGTGCTCCTTTCCCAATTTGGAACCAGTGTTGTTGCATGTCTGGTTCTAACTGTTGCTTCTTGACCTGCATGCAGATCTCTCAGGAGGCAGGTTGGGTGGTTTGGTATTCCCATCACTTGAAGAACTTTCCACAGTTTATTGTTATCTACACAATCAAAGGCTTTGGTGTAATCAATAAAGCAGAAGTAGCTGTTTTTCTGGAATTCTCTTGCTTTTTCAATTGTCCAACGGATGTTGGCAATTTGATCTCTGGTTCCTCTGACTTTTCTAAATCCAGCTTGAATATCTTGAAGTTCATGGTTCATGAAGGCTGGCTTGGAAAAGTTTGAGCATTACTTTGCTAGTGAGTGAGATGAGTGCAAGGTGTGGTAGTTTGAACATTCTTTGACATTGCCCTTCTTTGGGATTGGAATGAAAACTGACCTTTTCTAGTCCTGTGGCCACTGCTGAGTTTTCCAAATTTGCTGGCATATTGAGTGCAGCAGTTTAACAGCATCATCATCAACTATCTCTTGGTTGTTCTAATTTCATATCCATTAAAAACTGGATTTTTTTTTTACCACTTGTGTCATTCTATTTCAACATTATCAGTTCTTTATTTACCTTTACAAGTCTTCCATTTCCTTGCCAAAAAGAACAAAACAACCTAATTTAAATCTTGAATGGGATTATCTTGATTTAGGGAGCTATACTACCCTTACAATGTTTGATATTTCCATCTATAAATATGATATATATCATCATGCTTTATAAGCTAATAGTTTAATTTTTAAAAAATTTCTATAGTTTTCCACATTTCTTATCAAGGTGTTCCATTTGGTCTGTGTTTTGTTGTTATCATAAACACCTTATTTTCCCATTCCATCTTTCAATTTGCTACTGCCAGTGCATTGGGAAGGGTTTGATTCATTTTATATTATCTTAAATCATATTTCAGTTAATTGTGTTTTCACAGAAGCAGCTCATAAATATTGATAGTCTGTTCTCATTACCAGTAGCTGCACATTTTATTTGTGTTTCACGGTTCCTTATCTTGGTCAGTGTTTTAAAGCAATGTGAAATAGCACTGGGGACAGTAGGCAATTTTGTCATAATCTACATTTAAGAAACAATGCTTTTTCCAGTATTTTTCAGTAATCATAACATTAGCTTTCATAACTGAGAGTTTATATTATGTTAGCTTAGAATAGAAGTCATGTTGAAGAAATATGTTTATCCATGATTATTTTAATAATTAATTTCCTAATATAAATAATGATTTTTATAATTCTTCCATGAACATACTATTTTCAGTAATATATTTATAATTTTTGTCCTGCATTCATAAATTTTATTGGTCTACTTGTGAGACATGCTAATTATGGTCTACTTCTCAGGGCAATATTTGTATCACAAAATAAATTGATAGACTTTTATATTTTACTAAGTTATAAAATATTTGACATGACATTGGAATTTTTAAATTAATAATCTAAAATAAATCCTTAGTAAATCTATCAGACCCTAGTAAGCCTTGATTTTTTCATTCTTTCCAACAGGTGTTAGGCATTTATTTTTTGTTTTCTAAGATTTCTGGAATCACTTTTCATCAGCTAAAAATAACTTGAGAAAGTTTTTTTTTCATTAAGGTTTTCAAATTTTGGGGCATAAATTTTTACATAAAATTTTCTTATACTTTTAAAAATTCCACTACTTTGAAATAGTCCTTTCATTCTAACAACATATATTTGTGGGTTTATTCATTTTTTTCTTAATTAAAAAAAGCAAGCTACTTTCCTAATATTTAATTATTATGTTCCTTATTACACCACAGAGTAAATTTTCCAATTTATTTTGTAAATATATTGAGTTAATAAATTTCAATATTATTTATTCTGCTGCTATCCTTCAGCTTGTATTATTTTATAGAAGTTGAAAGCTTAGCTTAATATTTGTTAATGAATAATGAAAGTCTTTAAGGATGTACATTTGCCTCTGAGCATAACTTTGGATACATTCTACAAATATTGATAAGAATTTTTTGGTTTCTGAATAAAAAAGAAAGATTTCCCCCCTCATTTACCTGAGTTATTTGTAAGATTCTGTTTTTTCTTCTTAATTTGTTCTGTTCAAGAAACATTTTCTTTTACTTTCAAGTAATGTGCTTCAATAGCTTTGAATTTGGAGCATTCTGTATGTATATTTGTAATGTTTTATTGCTTAATTTATACTCTAAAATGCAATTTTTAAAGTAAATATTTCATCAGTTCTTTAAATTGTATTTTTGTGTTTCTAGGATACATATTTCTATACAAGCAATTTTAATTGTACATTATTAATGATTATGTTTTGTGTTTATGGATGCAAACTTTGAAAATATTTTTCTAGTTTTTACAAATGTATTTCTTTTAAAACTACTTATCTATGAATATCTGAACATTTCTATCAATTTAGCTTTGCATTCATAATAGGCTTTATATATTTGATGAAAAAATTATGTAATACACAGAGATTTATCTTCATTATGGGATTATTATTGTTTTTAACAGAAAACTCATCTCTTTATCCAGTGTAATCTGAAGGTTAAAAATACATTGATGATTTTGGTCCTATTTATGTCACATAGTTTATGAATTTTAAAAATATTGCATTTGTGCTGTGCTCTTCTTTCTCTTGATACATATGCTAAATTATTCAATTTAAAATTATTAGTGATCACAAAAGAATGAAACATTTAAAAATAGAACTCTAAAGACAATTTTATTTGTAAGAAGTCATTCCTAATATTAGTTTCTAAAATTACAAACATCATGAATAAGATATTACCTTTTGTATTTATCATTTCAGGTAAGTCACCTTGGCTTTTATTATTTCATTTGGAGGTATTAGATGTAGATTACTGCTCATAAGCAATGTGTGAACCAAATACTATTCATTTAACTTTTAAAAATAATTTTAATATTTGAATTTGACTTTGTTACCAAAATTTAAATAACTATTGTTGTTTCACCTGTTTCTATTTCTCAACCAGGCTTTTCATATCACGGCTATCCTAAGTTATTACTTTTCAATTTTGCTGTTATTAACTGGGATATTAATATTTTTTAGTTGAAAGCATGGAATCTAAGTATCTTTCTTTGCATATGTAAGATGGCTATTGATTAAGTACACATTTATTTAATTGAAGTCTTTGTCCTTAAATTTCTATGGATTTTGTTCTGGAGATTTTTGTTTGTCTGTCTGTGGAATATTGGTTTGTTCTTTTGTTTTGGCGTTTTACCTTGGACAGGAGAAATTTGAGACTAGCTTGGGTTTTGTTTAAACCAAAAGAAGAAACCATTCTTCTTTTACACCTAGATTTTTTTTTAACATGGTTTATTACAAATGGGAGGATGTCTTTTTTACCTAAACCAAACTGATGCTTCCATTTAGGTAAACTTTAATTTATGATGCACCTCTGTTTTTCCGTCTTCGTGTTTTTTCTCTATATATACCTATTTTTCATTGGTTGGGTCTCACCTCTTCTAGTCTGTATGTAACATATTCTTCCTAGCATATTTTATTTTTCTTTTGAATTAGCAAAAAGCCTTTCAGTAGCATTTAATGGGTGATTCAGTTTCCTGAAACCCCTGGTTTCTACTGTCAACCTTCCTTTAGAGCAGAGCTTCTCAACCTCAGCACTAAGTGCACTTGAGCCAGATGCCTGGTTTAAAGGAGTGCCCTGTGTAGTTTATCGCAGTGTATATAATATATTGCATAATATTTAGTAGCATTCCCAACTGGTACCCAGTAATGGCAGCAGAAAATCATGACTATCAAACTGCCCCTGATATCGCCACATATTCCCAGAGGCGGTGGCGGGGAGGGGTGGGGGTGGGGGGTTGTTGCAAAATCACCTTCAGTCAAGAACTACTACTTTAGAGTTTGTTTTTGTATCCTGCCTCCTTTTTGTATCAGTCTTCACCTAAATCCTTGCTTCCCTATGACTCCTGGTCTTTGTTTTATTGATCCAGTAACCCTGTAACTACCTGTTTGTTTGTTTGTTTGTTTTGCATAGCCAGTATTTTTGTGGTGGATTTTTTCTTAGGCTCCAATATCTGTGTCTTTCCACAGTGTGGCAAAGAGGTGTGGTCAAACTGTAATTCTTAGTTCCTGTAATATATTCAGCAGAGCAACCGTAGCATCTCATACTTTAAGACTTTGCCACGAATGATGCCTCCTTTGTGTTGTTATTAAGGACAAACAGGACAATGCAGGCCAAGAAGCACATGTCCCATTCTCAGACCACAGTCAGCCCATGGTACCTCAGTCCAATGGCAGGTTATAGAATCTCTACCTCCACCATCATCACTCCTCCTCCCTTGTATGCTTACCTTATGGTGTCAGAAAGCACAATAATAGTTTGATAGATGATAAGTAAGAACAACTACTGAGTACTTAATATATGGGAACTCTTGGGCTTTTTTTTTAAATTTTTTGGCTGCACTGGATCTTGGTTGCTGTGCTTGGGCTTTCTCTAGCTACAGCAAGCAGGGTGTACTCTTTGTGGTGGTGTGCAGGCTTCTCATGGCGGTGGCTTCTTTTTTGCAGAGCACAGGCTCTAGGCACACAGGCTTCAGTGGCTGTAGCACGTGGGCTCAGTAGTTGCGGCAGACGGGCTTAGCTGCCCTGTGGCATCTGGAATCTTCCCGGACCAGGGATCGAATCTGTGGTCCCCTGCATTGGCAGGTGGATTCTTATCCACAGTATCACCAGGAAAGTCTCCTCTAGGACTAATTGTGCTGTGCAAACCACCTCAAACAAGTATCATAACTCCTGGAAGTAGCTGCTGTTATTACTCCCATTCCACAGATGAAAAAATGAATATTTAGCCTAAGTACAGTGCCCAAGCTAGTCAAGGACCTAGGGTTTAACTCAGGTTCTGCTGAGCCCAGACACTGCACCACTTTATTCTCCACGAGTCCAGGAAACAGTCACTATGATGTGGAGGTGAAAGGGATAAGGAGGAGTAGCTGCTTAGTTTTCTACTTAACTAGTCTTCTGTGACCTTGAGCAAGGGATAGACAACACAATGAATCAAAGGCTTTTGTTACCACTTTCCTGCCTGGAAAAGTTTTAGGTCAAGGCGTAGACTATACAAAATATGATCTGTTTCCCAAGTCAGATTTACTAGTCTCATCATCAATGATTCTTCTTGATATTTTTTGGCCTGAGCTCAATTTTTGTTTTGTTCTCAAATTCTAGGGGCTCATAAGATTATTCTAAATTATATAATTTTGTTGATATTTGTATGGGATCTTGGAGAAATTATCAGTCATTGATAGCATGAATGTTAAAATTTTTACTAGAAATCTAATATTTAAAAGTTTTTTTAAGATCAATGTTTTGAGCACCAATAAAAATATTAGTGGTCCATGAAATAAATGCATGTATTAAATGTATGCACTGAATTAATAAAATTAATTTTTATTAATTTAAACCTGCCACATTTTAATAAAATACTATGTAATTTTTAAAGGGCTTAGAATAATGTTGGAATATTTCTCAAAAATCTGGTTGGGAAATTCTGGTTTTTGAGACTTTTACATTGTCATAGAGCAGCCCTTGTATCCTACTTTGGCTCAAGAGTTATAAATACACATGGGAAACTGAATGAAGATTTTCAATTTCTCATCCTCTGACTGACATTTTTATTTGAAAATGTCTCTTCTCTTATTTTTAACAAGATACTCAACTTGCAGAAATAATTCTTCACGTTTGTATCCACGCAGCAGACTTACATTCTTTCCAGAGAATAAAATATTTCACCAAATAGTCACAAAGGAAGCTCGTGAGCTGTAGTGGGATGAAGGATCAGTTGAGTCTCAATCCTGGAGAGCCAGTTTTTCATTTTATGGTACAGGGTTAAAGCCAGGGAACATCTCTGCACCTGAGCTACCTACCAGAATAGATACCACATCAGAAATTCAAATGAGGCTCCAGTCTGCTTGTATCCAGATATTGTGTTCAATTCCATTTAGTCCCTAGAATACCAATGCCTGTGACCTCTTCATGGTTTATCAAAACTTGATTTCACTGGGGATAGCAACATGACCAGGTCACACTAAAAATTAGAACATCTAATTGGTCTTAACTAGCCATAAAGCACATTTCTGGCCAATGAGACTGATGAAAAAATTATGGGGAGTCATTTCTGGTAAAATTATTTTCTGATCCTAATAAAGGACAGATTGAATAATGTTCTATGTGCTATTCCTTACCCTCCCTTCCCATGAGGTCTGGTGGTTGTGTAGCTATTTTATGTCTGAGAGGTAAAACATGATGATGAGAGCCAGTACTGAGGATGATAGAGTGGGAGGGTGGTAACAGCCTTGGTTTCTACCGTGAGCAGCTAAACCAACACTGGCACTTCAGTCCTCAAATATCTTGTTATGTTTGAATAACAAATCTCCATTTTCAAGTCCATTCACTCTGATTTGCATTACTAGCAGCAAAATAAATTCCTAACTTGTAGTTTCAAAGATTTCTTCTCTATCTTTTGAAACTTAGGAATGACCTCTACCTATAAGACTGTATGTATTAAGAAAGAAGAAAATTTGAAGAGAGTTGTCGTTATTTCATAGGATAAATTGTCCACAGAAAGTTTATTGTATGAAAAAGTCTCCTCCTTCTTCCCTATCACAGTCAACAATATCTATAATGTATAGTTGATTTTCATTATTCACCATAGCTACGTTCTCTAAAGAACACAGAATTAGTGAATAGTGTGTGAACCAGTACCCCTAGAGGAAACAAATAGTAAAGAAAGAAAGAGACAGAGAACCAGAGGAAGACAAGAGAGAGAGAGAGAGATTCCCATAGACCATAACCTTAAATCTTAAACTCATTCATGTAGATTCTATCCTCTTTATTTTACTTTATTTTACAAATGAATAAGTCAGGTCAGAGATTTTAACTTACTCGCCTAACGCTGCTCCACTAACAGGTGCCAAAGTTGGAGTCAAAGCCCATCCAACTGGCCAAAGAGCTGAAGCTTCTTGCATCATACTGCACTGTCCTAACCTTCTCCATCTGCCCTGATCTCGTTTGAGAGCTTAAACAAGATGGCAAAGCATCCCCTTGATTGATCTCAGCTAGGAACATGAGAGAAGAAAGTAAGTGAAGGATCTCAAACTTTTGTTGCTGTTCTATGCATGTCTGAAAATGACTGCAAATCATGAATAGTGATGCTGGGGTTACAAATAAATTTTAGAAAGATGACCTGCAATTACAGAATCTCCAAATAATGAGAATCCACTATAATTGTAGTTTTGCTCTCTTCTCTGTAAAATGCCTCTTGTTATATTAAATATCTCTGCTGACAGCTTTGCTATCAAAGTATAAGCTATCTTCCAACCTCTGCTTCTCTTCAGGAATGATTTCTTGTTATTTCTGTTTCGCCTGTTTACACGGACATATGAATACAGATGCTCATACATACACACACACACACGCACGCACACATACTGCCATGGTAATAGTCATACCATATCATGTTTTCCAATGAATACAAGTGCCATTCAATTATTCACTAGCCCAATACACAAAGCAGCAAGCATATGAAACAGTTCATACCTTCTATACTACAATATAAAAATGAAGCATCAGAGTAGTTGTCTAGAACTGAAGTTGAGGGGGATGTTGAATAAGGAATAACTGTAAATGGCATGAAATTTCTTTTGGGGGTGGTGGAAATGTTCTAAAATTAGATTCTAGTGATGGCTGCACTGCTCTGCAAATATATTAACCTTACTGAATTGTACACTTTCGATGGGAGGATTACACGCGATGTAAATTACACCTCAATGAATCTGTTAATAAAAACAAAGTGATACATAAGCTACATGTGCAGGGCCCTGCAGAACAATGGGCGACCTAGTGCCTCTACTCAGGAATTTATACTCGCTGAGGATTTTCTGTGTATGGTTGCCATGTTCTTGTGCAGCTTTATTATTCACCTGTCACAAGAAAGCTGCAAAACTCCATGTGCTGGCTTGAGTTGGAAATGTCTATTAACTTGTCAGCAAATGAAAAGGGTGAAGGGTTTTCATCTCTGCAGATGAATTGGAACAGGTGCAGCGTGTCTCCAAGATCGCTAATTAAAACTACTCAGGAGTTGTATTTATTTCACATGAAAAAGAGTTTTACACGTGTTTGAAAACTGTATGGAAATATAGCTTTTTAAAAATTTGACTATAGAGTCAAGCTTTACTTCTGCTTTATATCACTTCATGAATGGAAGCTTTGCTGGGGCATTTCTCAGGTTTGGATTCACAGGCTGGCATGTTTTAGATTGCACATACTCATAGAGCAAATTGATGCTGTTTTTGTTAGCAGAGGGATTTGAGTTAGCTTGGGCATGAATATATGCTTTCAATTTGTACCTTTTGTACTTGACTCCATGGAATGACACTACTATATTTTTATACATAATCTTTGAAGAATCTGAGGCTCTTGTCCTTCTAAATTCTGCCTATTTCTTTGTAGCTCAAGGCAAGGGAGAAAAGGTCTACAGAGAAGGAAGGGAACAGCTAGATAGGGCTAGGGAATACATTCTTTAAAAAAAAGTCTGAATCTGAGTTGAAGAAAACCTGTATTTGAAGAAATTATGAAATTTTAAACAAGCCACTAAGCCTGTCTGTTCCTTAGATACTTAATCTCTTAAGGCTCAGCTCAAACGTCACTTCTTTCATAAAGCTTTTGGAGATCTCTTTAGCTGAAATCAATATTTCCTTCTTCTATCCCTCCATGGAACTGTGCACCTCAAGTATATTATGCCACACACAGGAAGAGCTGTGAAGATGTGGATTCTACAGTCAGAATCAGAGTAACTGGGATGAAAGCCCAGTCTTGCCACTCACTAGCTGTGTAACCTTGGAGTGTAGTCTTTAAATTACTTGTCTGCAAAATTAGAGTAACAATGGTACAGCTCACCTAGTTTTGTTGTGAGGGTTAAGTGGGAGAAGCCAGGGAAAATGTTTTGTGTAGTGTCTGAGAGGAAGTAATTGCTCCATAAAAAGTGGCTGTTGATGCTGTTTATCAGAGAAGCAGAGTAAAATAGGAAAAAGAATTTTCAAAAGGAAGATTTGAAAAGGACGGAGTTTTGACTCTCCCAGTTGCTAGCCTTGGGATCTAGGAAAAATCAGTTAACAATTTGAATCTCATTCCCTCATCTATCACATTGCCCAACTGCTACAGGGGTGATAGGGATCTGGTGCAATGGAGTATATGAATACGGCTTACAAGTGATAGAACACTAAGTACTATTAGATATTATTTGAAACCAATTGGGTATAGCCAATAAGACCTGGATTTAAATTCTGGCATCATCATTCACTAACTTTGTGAAATTAGTAAATGACAACAGTTGTCTGTGTGCACTGGTTTCCTCCTATCAGTGAGGACAGAATTGTTACTATAAGCATCAAACAATATTTTAGGTACTGGATCTACCATTGAGCACATGGCAAAGTCAGTCGTACAATTTCATCCCTTACCCCATTTGTTTTGTTTCTTGTACATATGTCTATGTGATCCTCTGGACTCAAAAACTACATGGTGCTGTATTTTGCACATTCCAAAGCCCTTTGAATGAGCCCACATAATGTAAGCACAGTTCAGCCAAGTCTCGAGTTGCTGGACAAATACTGGGCTTTGGCTCACCTTCCAGGTTTTAGACAGAAAACCAATAGATTCTGGGTTAAGTTTCCCTTGTCATACTGAAGGTTTTGTGCAGGACTGAAATGAATCAACAAATACAAAAGGACTTTGACAATTTCCAAGTCCTCTAATATAAAGATATTTTATTGCACAAAGGCTGTTACTATGTCAGGATCCTTCACTCTTGCCTGTTATCTGGTTGGCCCTGAACTTTCCTTTAGCCTGGCCAGCAGCTGCACTGATGTGTGGCATTCTGCATAGAATTCCCTGCATTGTGTGAGTCATGGCAGGCATGGACTGTCAGCCTCATTTATGCTCAAGAAAGCAGACTATCTTGAAGAAAGAATACACCCAAATCCCAGGAGGTTGATTCAGTGTAACCACCAGCCCACCAGCTTTTAGGGAATCTTGAGTTTAAGATTATCAGTGCCACTCTTTTTTGTTCCTCAGCCCTAGTGGTTGAGAAACTTAGTGCAGAGCAAAGCCTGGACTGAAATGGTTGACACTTGGTTTTGGATGGAGGAATAAGGAAAAAATATGCAAATCATATTTCAATCAGAAAAAAAATATTTAGTTTTTCAACATAGTTTCCATGACACCACACAGAAACTGAGAGGTCTTGACTGACAGTGGAATATTCCTGGGCCTGACATAAAACAACCACTGGTGGCCTCCTGCGGACGAGTATGTAAAACCAAAGATCACTTCTGCCTGCCTTTCTGACAGCCATCCCAGGGTTACTCTTCCTTCCAAACCTTTTACGGTGCCAGTTAGCCTCAGCCCCCAACACTCAGCTCAAATTAAAAACAAATGCAAGACTCATTAAACAGTAGCAGAAACAATACAGTGACCATGGCTCTTTGTGGCAATGCCTTGATCCCAGACCCTGTGACTGCTGGCTGATGTTCATAGAACTAAACAGTCAAGTAAGTCAAAAAGAAAGTAAAGGAAAAGGAGAGGAAAAGCACAAGAAAAAAATGCTATAGTCAGTAATATGTAAGAATCATGCAATCAATTCAAACTCAACTGGTAAATCCACATCTTTCTGGAGGAAGAGAGCTGGACCATTTTCAAAGTCTTGTTTATGCATGCCCACAGGAAGCCATGTTATAAATATCCCCTGATGTACCTTTTTGAGCAGCTGGCCAGTCCCAGGGAGTTTCAAACATTAAACATTCATTTCCCCACCTTCTGGCTCTTTCTACTCTGCGTCTTCTGCTCTCATTCTCAAGGCAGAAAGAAACTGGGGTCTGAGTTGCGCTGTGGACAGACAAAAGACTTTCTGCAGCTTGCAGCATATTCTGTCCAGGGAAGCGGCACAGACTTCAGGTGCTTGGGGAAGCCATCTGTAGCTCTCGAGGCGATGAAACTGGGCTGAGAACACAGTGCTTTCTGGCCGCTCTGCTTCCAGCTGGAAAGACCACTGAGGAAGCCGATCTCGCAGCACTTACTGCAAAATTGCCTCCATCCATCCATCTGGTGTTTTCCAGTGATGGAGAGCTGCTTGAAACATCCCTGAAAGTGAGGAAAGAGCTGCCAGACTTCCCCCAAGAGAGGTGTGGGTGACTTGTGTGTTCCAGGTGAATCAGGAATGCTTGCTTCATGGCTGCCGTGAATGGGCAGGGGACCTGAGCCTAGGGCCTGAGCAGGGGCACAAATGTGAGCAGCCTAGGAGGGGAAATGGATGGACTGTCACATTTCTACCAGGAGAGGAGAAGCTGAAATGCACAGGGCTGCTTTTGAAGTATGCCAACCACACACCAAACTCTCCTCCAGAAATCACAAAACAAATCACAGCAACTTTTAGCTAAAAACTTGGATGTCATCGAACTGAGATGAAATAGCAATCTCAAAAGTGTACAAAAAAAAAAAAGAAGCCTAATGATGCCGTGGAAAATGTTAAAGGGAAATGAAGGGGCACTAAGGGCTGAGAAAGGAAGGGAGCAAGGAAGCCAGGGAGAGGCTCTTGTCCTGGGTGGTACTGTCTGGGGAACGGACGCCTTCATCTCCCCGTGTCCTCGGTTTATCAAGGCACGTGGGGGAGCACAGCAGAGGCACGGTGTGCTCTTTGTGTGTTTTTTCATCATTTTTTTTTTCCAGCGTGTTCCCATTGAACCAAAGCCTCCGCGTGGCACGCTGACAATGTCCTTTACCCTCCTTTCATCTGGCCCGTTCTCCAGACTTGTCATTATTTCTCAGGCCCCATGGGTTTGGGTCCCTTTCATCTTTTCTCAGAAATGATTATCTTCAGACCTGTTATGTGAAAAGCTATGACATAGCACATCATCCCCAAGCCCTTTCAAATGGACCTCCTTGAAAAATTCTTGTTAACACAAGACAGGGCCCTTCTGGATTAATGTTCGTTCTGAGTTATTATCACAAGATGAGTAGGAAGGAGCCTCCAGGGACACTTCCCTGTGGGACCCCAGAGAAAAGGAGGCAAGGAGAGATCTGAATGTGAAATTCCCATACATTCCAGCTTTTAAGCATTCTTAGAGAATAAATGCCCATTTTTTCTTTTTAGTAAATTATTTACATATAATCAACTTCTAATAATGACTGAGATGTCTTACACAAAAGACCTTGTTTGACAGTAGGCACAGATCATCAGAAGAACAAAAACAGGAAAGGATATAAATAAATTTGCCAAAAATCTGAACTATGATAATAACAAAGCATTGAATGTAGCTTCCTGGTGGTCAAAGCAAAAACATTAGAGGATGCTAGGTATTAATAGGAACAAAAGCGTAACAGTTAATTAAGAGGGATGGATTTTTTTTCCCTTGGAAGTGAATTCTAAAATATGTTTCAATATATTTAAGATATGTTTAGCTAAATAAGTGAGTACAGGAAGTGAACAGTCATAAGAACTATATGTGTGTGTGTGTGGCTCAGAGAACTAACATCACTTCAAACATATTCTTCATACATTTGTGCATCTATGTAAATGCTCTTAAAACACAGTGATGTCCAGGTGAAGCAAATTATGTTTCAGAATTAGTATGAGAGATTTTTAAAAACTTTTCTGTTCTTCCCATCTCCCAGAAAATTCTGATTCAGAGGATATAAGCATAAGGGATCCATTCTCAGGAATATGACTGAAATAAACCTTTCCCTTCTATCCGTCTCCCTGGTAGAGGATTCTTTCGAACATCAGGGAAACTTGGAGAGAAGATGGCAATCAGTGGGGATAGCTTGGCTATTTCTTAAGCTGGGCAGGTGTGATTTGTAGGCTAGATCTGATTTTAGCTTTCTTAGAGGACTTTCAAATATAACCTATACCTTGCGTTTGCTTTACCCCTTTAAGATGTGAAATCTAACTTCTACTTCATTGCCCTGACCACTAAATAATGATTTTTTTGTTTTTGTTTTTCTGAGCTGTACATTGATGCTGCTGCGGCTAAGTCGCTTCAGTCGTGTCCGACTCTGTGCGACCCCATAGATGGCAGCCCAACAGGCTCCCCCGTCCCTGGTATTCTCCAGGCAAGAACACTGGAGTGGGTTGCCATTGCCTTCTCCAATGCATGAAAGTGAAAAGTGAAAGGGAAGTTGCTCAGTCGTGTCCGACTCTTTGCGACCCCATGGACTGCAGCCTACCAGGCTCCTCCTCCCATGGGATTTTCCAGGCAAGAGTACTGGAGTGGGGTGTACATTGCTAGTTTGACTCAAAATATTCTTCTTTTGTTTTTTAGAGAATCAAAGAGTAGAAGAGGTTTCTTGCCTTTTTAGAGGGTCGTTTAAGGTACGTCTTCTTGGCTTAAGGTGATGCTCCACCCTATCCCTGCAGGCTTTCAAGTATGCTCTGCAAATCTAATCCTGGAACAGGGAACCCACAAGCAAAGGATGTGACAACAGACCAAAATCTAATGCCTGTCACTTGTTGATGTTTACTGAAGGCTAAGAATATACACTTTCACCAACATACCCTATACCACTGGTGTTATCATCTTGCTAGTGCTAGTGGTAAAGAGTCTGCATGCCAGTGCAGGAAATGCGAGACACGGGTTCAATCCCTGGGTCAGGAATATTCCCTGGAGTTGGAAATGGCACCCCAATTCAGTATTCTTGCCTGGAAAATTCCATGGGCAAGGGAGCTTGGTGGGCTACAATCCATGAGGTCGCAAAGAGTCAGACATGACTGATCTCATTAGTCTCTCCATAGTCAACTAAACTAAGAAGGGAAGTGGCTTCCCATATAACTCGCACCAGATAGATGAGAAAGCACACTTAAAACAGAGCCACAGATCCTCTTGGCCATGATTAGACTGAACTTGGGCTACTCCATGTACCTTTAAGAATCATGATCCACTCTATCCCCTTCATGATTTCACACCAGATAGAAGCTATTTTAGAAAGTACTTTAAAGCAAGGTCAAGAGCCTTATCGATTCTGAGCCCACATTCTAATATCCACACTTGTCATCAAAGAAAGTCAGGGTCCTATTCAGGGATTTCATTTCTCAACTTGAGACTATCTGTGGTTAAATGATAGGTTTGCTGCTAGAGAGGCATGGACCCTGAAGCCATGCTGTCCATGTTCAGATCCTGCCTGACACATATCGGCCATGTGTCTCTATCTAAGTTATTTAATGATATCTCTATGCCTCAGTTTCCTTTTCTATATAAAGACACAACTCTGGTGCCTATCTTAGAGGCTTCTCCTTAGAGGTTGACTGCATTCTTACAGGTACTGTGTTTAGAAAGTTCCCAGCACAGAATAAGTACTCAATAGAGTAAAGTTATCACAATTCTTAGTATTTTTTCCATTGAAATTAATCCATTTGTCACTTTCTTTGGACATCACAGTAGTCAGTTTTTGTTGTTTTTTTTTTTAACCTCTGTCAAGAACATGCATTTTAGGGTGAACCAGTGAGTCCAGTGATTCCTGAGGCCACATCAGAAAGCCTCCTCCCAGGGGTCACAAAATGCAAACCTGTACCAAGCTACCTAGAAAAACTGTCTTTTAATTTCTCCTCCAAGCATTGCTATGCCTTCTGCCTCATAACTCAGAGCAGCTGAATGAAGGGAATTTTCTCTCTGGCTCAATCTCTCTCTTTCTCTCACTCTTCCAAACAAACACACAGAATTTTTTAAGAGATTTTTTAATTTCCTTATCACAGCCTCCGTTTTTATGTTTCCTAATTTTAAATTTAAAAGACTACCTAAGCTGGGAATTGTTCTGTGATGTTGATTTATGAGACTAATGCAAAAAAGGACAGTCTTACCAATGCACGTATCTATTTGGCAAGGCAGGCGTGATTTATAAAAAGACAGTCTGGTGACATGCATATAAAGGCAGCTTTCATGTGGCAAGTATAAAGGCAAAAAGAAAACCTGATACTGGTGGAATGACAAACTCTTCTGCTATTTTCAGAGGAGTGTAAATGCCACCTTAGCTTCAGCTTCAAGTCCAGCTGTGGAGAGTGTGCTATCTCAGATGGGACACCCAAGGTGAGCTTGTATTAATTTTCCTTGATCTCTGAAGCTCAGTTTAAGGTTAGGCTGGCCTGTTTTTGTCTAATCACTGTTTATAGTGCTGTCATCCATAAAATTTTCACAACTTCAATGAAGCTTTAATACATTTTATAGATTTTTTTCACCTAGATGGTCCACTGGGGAGATAGTATATATAATAACAAGTTTCTTTTATTAATCCTTGAAGAATTTACTTCATGTTCTTTAAGGTGCATTCTATGAAAACTAGACTTGGGAAATTAGACAAAATTCATTAGATTTTATGGACTGTTACCCAATGCTCTAGCTTCAGTCATTAACGCTTTGGTTTTACACGGAGGCTCTTGATGCCTTCTTTCAAGTTAGCTACTGGCTTCCCAAATAGCTCAGGTGGTAAAGAATCTGCCTGCAATGTAGGAGATCCAGATTTGATACCTGAGTTGGGAAGATCCCCTGGAGCAGGGTTGGCAACCCACTCCAGCATTGTTGCCTGGAAATCCCCATGGACAGAGGAGCCTGAAGGGTTACAGTCCACGGGGTTGCAAAGAGTCAGACAGAGCTGAGCAATCAAGCACATATATGTCACACCAGTGAAGAGTCCACTCTTCCATTTTCCCTGCCTGTAGCTGTTAAGTTATGCTTGGCACTATACACTGAATGTTTCAGTTCAGTTCAGTTCAGTTCAGTACCTCAGTCCTGTCTGACTATTTGCAACCCCATGAACCGCAGCACACCAGGATTCCCTGTCCATCACCAGCTCCTGGAGTCCACCCAAACACATGTCCATTGATTCGGTGATGCCATTTAACCATCTCATCCTCTGTCATCCTCTTCTCCTCCTGCCTTCAGTCTTTCCCAACATCAGGGTCTTTTCAAATGAGTCAGTTCTTCACATCATGTGGCCAAAGTATTGGGATTTCAGCTTCAACATCAGTCCTTCCAATGAACACTCAGGGCTGATTTCCTTTCGGATGGACTTGTTGAATCTCCTTGAAGTCCAAGGGACTCTCAAGAGTCTTCTCCAACACCACAATTCAAAAGCATCAATTCTTTGGCACTCAGCTTTCTTTATAGTACAACTCTCACATCCATACATGACTACTGGAAACACTATAGCTTTGACTAGACAGATCTTTGTTGACAAAGTAATGTCTCTGCTTTTTAATATGCTATCTAGGTTGGTCATAACTTTCCTTCCAAGGAGTAAGCATCTTTTAATTTCATGGCTGCAATCACCATCGGCAGTGATTTTGGAGCCCCCCAAAATAAAGTCTGACACTGTTTCCACTGTTTCCCCATCTATTTCCCATGAAGTGATGGGACCAGATGCCATGATCTTCCTTTTCTGGATGTTAAGCTTTAAGTCAAGTTTTTCACTTTCCTCTTTCACTTTCATCAGGAGACTCTTTAGTTCTTCATTTTCTGCCATAAAGGTGGTATCATCTGCATATCTGAGGTTCTTGATGTTTCTCCCAGCAATCTTGATTCCAGCTTGTGCTTCTTCCAGCCCAGTGTTTCTCATGATGTACTCTTCAGTTCAGTTCAGTTCAGTTGCTCAGTTGTGTCCGACTCTTTGTGACCCCATGAATCACAGCACGCCAGGCCTCCCTGTCCATCACCATCTCCTGGAGTTCACTCAGACTCACGTCCATCGAGTCTGTGATGCCATCCAGCCATCTCATCCTCGGTCGTCCCCTTCTTCTCCTGCCCCCAATCCCTCCCAGCATCAGAGTCTTTTCCAATGAGTCAACTCTTCGCATGAGGTGGCCAAAGTACTGGAGCTTCAGCTTTAGCATCATTCCTTCCAAAGAAATCCCAGGGCTGATCTCCTTCAGAATGGACTGGTTGGATCTCCTTGCAGTCCAAGGGACTCTCAAGAGTCTTCTCCAACACCACAGTTCAAACGCATCAATTCTTGGGCACTCAGCCTTCTTCACAGTCCAACTCTCACATCCATACATGACCACAGGATAAACCATAGCCTTGACTAGATGGACCTCAGTCAGCAAAGTAATGTCTCTGCTTTTGAATATGCCATCTAGGTTGGTCATGACTTTTCTTCCAAGGAGTAAGCATCTTTTAATTTCATGGCTGCAGTCACCATCTGCAGTGATTTTGGAGCCCCAAATAATAAAGTCTGACACTGCTTCTACTGTTTCCCCATCTATTTCCCATGAAGTGATGGGACCAGATGCCATGATCTTCATTTTCTGAATGTTGAGCTTTAAGCCAACTTTTTCACTCTCCTCTTTCACTTTCATCAAGAGGCTTTTTAGCTCCTCTTCACTTTCTGCCATAAGGGTGGTGTCATCTGCATATCTGAGGTTATTGATATTTCTCATATAAGTTAAATAAGCAGGGTGACAATATACAGCCTTGATGTACTCCTGTTCCTATATGGAACAAGTCTGTTGTTCCATGTCCAGTTCTAACTGTTGCTTTCTGACCTGCATATAGATTTCTCAGGAGGCAGGTCAGGTGGTCTGGTATTCTCATCTCTTTCAGAATTTTCTACAGTTTATTGTGATCCACACAGTCAAAGGCTTTGGCATAGTCAATAAGGCAGAAATAGATGTTTTTCTGAACTCTTGCTTTTTTGATGATCCAGCGGATGTTGGCAATTTGATCTTTGGTCCCTCTGCCTTTTCTAAAACTAGCTTGAACATCTGGAAGTTCACGGTTCACGTATTGCTGAAGCCTGTCTTGGAGAATTTTGAGCATTACTTTACTAGCATGTGAGATGAGTGCAATTGTACAGTAGTTTGAGCATTATTTGGCATTGCCTTGCTTTGAGATTGGAGTGAAAACTGACCTTTTCCAGTTCTGTGGCCACTGCTGAGTTTTCCAAATTTGCTGGCATATTGAGTGTAGCACTTTCACAGCATCATCTTTCAGGATTTGAAAGAGCTCCACTGGAATTCCATCACCTCCACTAGCTTTGTTTGTAGTGATGCTTCTTAAGGCCCACTTGACTTCACATTCCAGGATGTCTGGCTGTAGGTGAGTGATCACACCACTGTGGTTATCTGGGTCATGAAGATATTTTTTGTACAGTTCTTCTGTGTATTCTTGCCACCTCTTATCAATATCTTCTGCTTCTGTCAGGTCCATACCATTTCTGTCTTTTATTGAGCCCATCTTTGCATGAAATGTTTCCTTGGTATATCTAATTTTCTTGAAGAGATCTCTAGTCTTTCCCATTCTATTGTTTGGAATACATTCTATTGTTTGGAATTTCTATCTATTGGAAGCAGGGCAAAGGCTAATAGAGTTCTGCCAAGAGAACTCACTGGTCAGAACAAACACCCTCTTCCAACAACACAAGAGAAGACTCTACACATGGACATTACCAGATGGTAAACATGAAATCAGACTGATTATATTCTTTGCATCCAAAGATGGAGAAGTTCTATACAGTCAGCAAAAACAGGACTGGGAGCTGACTGTGGCTCAGATCATGAACTCCTTATTGCCAAATTCAGACTTAAATTGAAGAAAGTGTGGAAAACCACTAGACCATTCAGGTATGACCTAAATCATATCCCTCATGACTCTACAGTGGAAGTGGGAAATAGATTTAAGGGACTGGATCTGACAGACAGAGTGCCTGATGAACTATGGACAGAGGTTCATGACATTGTATAGGAGACAGGAATCAAGACCATCCCGAAGAAAAAGAAATGCAAAAAAGCAAAATGGCTCTCGGAGGAGGCCTTACAAATAGCTGTGAAAAGAAGAGAAGTGAAAAGCAAAGGAGAAAAGGAAAGGTATACGCACTGAATGTTTGGGTCCCCTGAAAATTCATGTGTTGAGACATTTGGTTATAACCACCACCCCAGTAGCTTATCAACAGATGTTATTTCTTGCTCAGGTTACATGCTTGCAATGGGTCAGCTGAAGCTCTATATTGTATCATCTTTACTCCTAGGACCTTGTTAATAGAATAACTTCTATCTTCAGTGGCAGAATGAAAAGGAATTACTGTAAGCTCTGAAAGTATCTACTCAGGAGTGATATACAATTATGTTTCTCTATTCAAAGCAAGTCCTATAGTATAATCCTCCTTGAAGGTGGGATACTGCTAGAAAGGAAAATGGAGGTCACTGAATCATCCTAAACCTGGTTTTTAGGATAAAATGTGTGGTGGGCTGACTGGAAAGTTATTTTGTCATGAACATAAACACTGGGCATGTCCAGAAAAGTCTAAAAAGAAGGAGGTACCCTGTCGTACCTGATGCCACAAATCTTCATTGGGTTAACAGGTCAAGAATTTTAGCAGAGCAGGAGAGGTAATGACTGGTTTAAACTGTTAGACCCCCAGAGAATCTTCCTAAAATAGCTTTTGGAGAGGGAGGCAGATATCAATAAAGTCAGAGCCTGTGCATTGCTTGAAGTCCACTCTTCCCCAGCCTGAGGGTCTGAAAGTACAGGATAACCTCCCTCTTGAGCAGGAAGCCGCCCTACATGGTAAGGGAGCGATATGACTGGGAGAGGTGCCAACTGGGGGAAAACGTTTTGCAGTGAAGAGAAGCACTAGACATTCCCACATAGAACAGAAATGTAATTTCCTTCCAAAAAAGGAAAGCAGTAGCTATGCATGAGGGAATGTGAACTGCAGGGAGAGAAGCACAGTAAGCACTGAGAAAAGGAAAAGGAAAGAAACTGAGACGCTGAAATGGAGAAAGGCGCAGGGAATTTCAGTCAGGGCGAGAGCAGCCTGGAGAAGAACCAGCACAGAGTCAGAAACCAAAGTGAACGAGGATATATTTTTTTACTCACAAAGCTTAGTAGTGCTAAAAGGGGCTTAAGAGAAGTAGGAGGGAGATTAGCAGCCTTAATTTCTCAGTCCAACAAAAAAAATTAAATCCTTCTGTGGCAGGCTCTATGCCAGATCTTGAGAATCGAAAGTGAATAATGCACAGACCCTGACCCCTAGAAGCTCCTATGCTAGTAGGGAGTGATGGTTAATAAACAGGCAAATTCAATACAGATACTGTGTGATTAGGTACAAATAGAAACTAAACTCAGGTGCTAACAGAACACAGGACTAGAGCCCCTGAGACAGACAGAGGGACAGAAGTGGTGGAGAAAGATGAAGAAAGATGTTCCAGGAAGGCAATGCTTGACTATCATAATTTATCTCTTAATAACTCCTGCATTGGCAGGAGGATTCTTTACTACTAGCACCACATGGGAAACCCAATGAAGAATAAAACTTAACTCTACAGGGGAAGTTGGAAAAGTTGTACCTGGCAGGGCAAAGAGCAGATGTAAGTGCGTGGCAGTGACAAGAACCATAAAGTCAAAGGTCACATTCAGGGAACTCACCACGAGATGTTTGGTGCGACTGGAGCCGATGGGATGAATGGGAAGCACTAGAGAATGTGTCATAGACGAGGGCCTTTTTGTCCACTCTGCCACAGATGAGGTTAATCCAAGACTTAATTTCTCTGGGTCTTGGTTTTATTTCTAATGAAAATGATGGTGTTGAAAGAAGGGCTAAGACCCCATTGACACCTGCCGTTATAATAGGTCAAGGTCAAAGTCAAGAGTTTTCAGTGGAGAGCTAGATATTCAGCAGTACTTTATTCTTTTTTAAAATATATAAGAAGAGATGCTTTGTTTTGCTTTTTTTTACATTTTATTTTTATTATTTAACCACCAATGTGCAGCATGTGGGATCTTAGTATCCCGACCAGGGAGAGATTGTTAGGAAGTGGGAAAAGATAGGAAGTTGGGAATCTGATGTTGAGAAAAATATAGAAGGGGCTCCAATCAATGTAAGGGTAGCAGAGATAATAAAGCCTAGAGAAGAGCTGGTGGGTGAGAAGGAACCAAGGTGAAGGAGAACGTATTTTTCACCCATAAAGTTCAGTAGTGCTTTTAGAATTGCAAATATGCATTTAAATTTAATAATACAATTATGGTATATTAAATGTCAAATGACTGTTACAGAAAAGCACTTAAAATTAATACATATGCATGAGATAAATCCTGTCTAGTTGTCAAGGTCTGAATTCAAAGTTATATAAGCCAGGATTTTGCACTGAATTTTCTTACAGCTTAAGGTGGCAAAGATCTATGAATTTCATTGGTATTTAACAAAGAAGCATGAGCAAAGCTTAGTTAGAACTGAGAGAAAAAGCAGGGCATCCAGGCAGTGAACTGCAAAGCCCAAATACTATTCAAATCCAAAGTAAAATGAAAGGCAATAGTAGCAATCATCATTGCTGTCAACATCATCATCGCTGTTGACAAACTACTGAGGTGTCTAAGTCCTCATCACTATTGACTATTGAGGTATCTAAATGTAGCTCTGCATTATCAAGGAATTCTCCCTTTTTCTCTCCTTCCTTCCTTCCTTCCATCCATCCTACATTCCTTCTTTTCTATCTTTTGCTGAAAAATATACCACAATGTTAAATTTATCTGTATAATTATTTTAGATTTAATAATAAATATATGCTATTGTATAAACATATTATATGCAGGAAAGAACAGAATTTTCCTGTCACCATCTGTATCCCCCACCAATTCTCCTTTTCAAAGGTAAGTACTTTGTGTCCTTCTGAACCTTTAAGAAATCTTTCTCAACAAGTGTGTGGAATACTTCTAGAAGGTCATGTTGTTAAGAAGCAAATAATTGGCAGTAGGCAGACACAAGCACGCTTCATATAGACATACTCTGCGCAGAGCGGGACTCTGAAGGAGGGCTGCCATCTCCCTATGACCGGGAGCAAATCTATTGAAAGTCTCTTTGCTCTTTAAACGTTGAAGTCAAACATGCGGTAAAACATGGGAGACTGAACAAATGCATTTCCCTTACCTCTCCCTGAAACGCCAGCACAGTCTTGGTAAATGGATTTTTTAAAAGGCATAAACCCACAAAGACAAAGAGTGACAAAACAACAGCAGCACGGTTTTAGAAAATGCAGGGCAAACAGACAGGAATAACTGACTAGCAGATGGTAAACACCTCCAGTCTAAGACTGTCATAGGGAAAACTCAGAGCAGGCTGATTTAAACCAGAGGACCCAGACAAGTTAAATGTTTAGTTAGGTTCTAAATCGTTATAAAAACCAGGATATACTTGTGTTTTTAAATAGCAAAACTGGTTGACAGTGTTGGGGGACTGATTGTTGTAGCAGACTCAACTAAAAAACAGTGTGAGAATTAGAATAGAAGTTCCTCCCAGTCTGGCCTGATACCAGGTAGGTTTGCAGCCCTGGTTTAGTTCTCCCCATTTATATTTGGAGTTCAGAGAATTATCTTGTTATTTGGTTTTCTTGTAAATGCTGTTGATGGGTTTTGGTTTTACATTCTCAGTTTTTTTTGTTTTTAGATGGGAATTTGCAGAGATTCAAAAATTATGTTATCACCCCCTATTATCCCAGAATCTTCTTTTTTGTAGAGATTTTGATTTCTTAAAGATTATCCACATGTAGGTAAAGCGTCTGTCCACAATGCGGGAGACCTGGGTTCGAGCCCTGGGTTGGGAAGATCCCCTGGAGAAGGAAATGGCAATCCACTCCAGTACTGTTGCCTGGAAAATCCCATGGACGGAGGAGCCCGGTACGCTACAGTCTATGGGTCGCAAAGAGTTGGACACGACTGAGCGACTTCACTTCACTTCAAATGAGTAGTTTAACATAACACTCACACAGTAACTCCTAGTTTTATAGGTCAGAAATCCGACACAGAAGCGCTGGGATCTCTGCTTAGATTCTCACAAGCTGAAACCAAGGGCTGTATTTTCATATGGACACTCTTAGAGAAAATCCCTTTTAAGCCCATTCTTTGGTTGGCATAACTCATTTGTGAGACCATCCCTACTTCCTTGCTGGTTGCCAGCCAGTGGTTTCTCTCAATCCCTGAATACCTCCTCTGTACCTTCATACAAAGTCCCCTTATTGCCTAATCTAAGGTAAACTATGCCACATATACAAAGGAAGTGAGTGGGAAATCTTGGAGGTCAGCTTAGAATTCTGCCCACCGCAAACCCTTTTCTGCCTCTGAAACCAATGGAAAAAGAAAATACAGGATACGTGGAATCTAGAAGAATGGTGAGTGAGTGAGTGAAAGTCGCTCAGTCATCTCCGACTCTTTGCGACCCCATGGACTGTAGCCCACCCGGCTCCTCTGTCCATGGGATTCTCCAGGCAAGAATATCGGAGTGGGTTGCCATTCCATTCTCTAGGGGATCTTCCCAAACCAGGGATTGAACCCAGCTCTCCTGTTTTATCTTCCCTTAGTTTTGATTCCTTTTGATCTTTACCCTACTGGGGTCTTTGGGAACTGTGTGTATGTGTAACAGCGTCTATCATACCTCTTCATTTTAGCTTAGGCCGGATTTGAAGAGCCAAAACAGGAAAACACTTAAGGAGACCTGAGACTCTCACAGAGAAATAAATTAGAGTTGCTGTTTCTTTTAGCTTTGCTTTCCTGCACTTTATTATTTATCTTTTAAAAAAATGCAATCTGAGAAATGGCACTGATGAGCTTGTTTGAAGGGGGAGAATAGGGACACAGAGGGAGAGAATGGCCATGTGACATGAGGTGGGAGGTGTGGGGGCATCAAGTGGGGGATTGGAATTGACATATATACAGTACCTTGTGTTAAACAAGTAGCTAGTGGGAACTTGCACAGTGCAGGGGCTCGGTGCTCTGCTTGGTGCTCTGTGATGACCTAGATGGGTGGGATGGGGGTGGGGTGAAGGGGAGGCCCAAGAGGGAAGGGATATATGTAAACATATAAGTGATTTGCTTTGTTGTTCAGCAGAAACTGAACAGCAACTGAAAAGCAACTATACCCTAATAGAAAGACAGACAATAACAGGAGATTATTATGAAAATGACCACCTCAATTCTGATGAAGCTGATGAGAGAACTGGTCTTTGGATTATGACAAAACAGGCCCAGAAACACCACCTCACCAAATCAGACTATACTCTTCCCATCCCCAAAGCCATGTACAACTCCAGGCCTCCCCGAAGCCAAAGATCCTGACTCAATAAACATATTCCACGGAAGGAGAGCAAATCAGAAAGTAGATTCTCTGGGGCCAGGTATATCTGAGAGTCAGAGACCGACAAACAAAAACAAGAAACCAAGCACATTGGGACTGAATTATTCAAACTCATTTCTTTTTTTTCAAAATCCACTAACTGGATAACATGCTTCTCTCAGCCAGAAGAAACGTGTAAGAAGCAAAAAGAGATTGTTTACTCCATGAGAAGTATGCTAACATGGAAACAGAAGACTAAGAAGATGTAATCTCCCACCTACCTTCAACTACCCATCACTTTTGCCTAATTGGCTTTTCTTTAGTCTCAGCTGAAACTGCCTTCTAGGCGATAAATTCCTGAACAATTTAGGTGAATTCCAAATATAATCATTGAGGCACATCACGTTTTTCGTATAGTGTATATTCCTATAGATAGAGCAAGCTATACCTAGTTAAGCAATAATTTCTCCCTTAAAAAGGCAATAGACAAAAAAAAAAAAAAAAAAACCGTTTATGATCTCCTAGTAGGAATAGGCAAGCCCATAAATATCTAGACTGCAAAGTAAAATCATAGATCTTGGTGGCTTAGTTGGTAAAGAATCCTCCTGCAATGCGGGAGACCTAGGTTCAGTCCCTGGGGTGGGAAGATCCCCTGGAGGAGGGCATGCAACCCACTCCACTATTCTTGCCTGGAGAATCCCCAGGGACAGGGGAGACTGGCGGGCTACAGTCCATGCTCTTGCAAAGAGTCGGACACGACTGAGTGAGTAAGCGCAGCACACAGCAGGCAGTACAGAAGGGCTAACAAAGAGCTAAGGGACTGAGACGGAGCGAGCACATTGGATTCAGGATGAGAACTGGTGAGGGGGAGGGAGGTTAGGCAATATGAGAAGTAGGAGTGGGTAGAGACAGAGATTGGCAAAAGGAAGAAAGCAGTATGGAAAAAGGTCACACACAATGGGCTGGCAAATAAAAACTCCCCCCATCTAGTTCTAGAGGACTAGAGGGGAGCATTGAAATGCAGCCTGATAAGCTTCTTAACATGCCTGCTCTAAACCCCTTCTCTACTCATCTCCACTCTTCAAAGGGGCCATGAACCATAGCTCCCCTCTAGAGTTTAGAATTCCTCTTTCAAACCAATGTATTTTAAAATTTGAGGAAGCTTTTCATATTGAAGTGGAGGAAATATATTACGAGTCATTATGGTAATAGTTCTTCTCTTTGGTTTACAAAGAACCACACAGACTTTACAACATGAAGATCATAGAAACTACCGTGCATTATTCTGTAGGGATATCAAGCTCAGCGTGACCCGAACTGAGCTCATTACTCGTACTTTTCCATTCAAACTCACACATCCTCCTGTGTTCTCTATGTTGCTGCTATCAAATGCAACTAGTCCTACAAACTAGAAATCTAAGTCATTCTTCATTCTGAATCACCAATCAGTGAGGAATCCTCTTTACTCAAACTCCAGAAACTTTGTTGTTTCTGCTCCCTCTTTTCATCTCCATGATCTTTTAATTAAGACCTTTAACATACTTAATTTAGATTACTAAAAATTATTTCCTAACTAATATTCTTGCTTCCAGTCTTGCCAACTTTCTGGTCAATCCTTCCTTCAATTTGATAATAGAAGAACCTTTGTATAATAAAACAGATCAAATAATATCATGCTTTATATATATATATATATATATATATATATATATATATATATTTAATATTCATCTATTTGGCTGTGCCAAATCTTAGTTGCAGCATGTGGCATCCATTTGCAACATGGAGTCTTAGCCACTGGACCACCAGGGAAATCCCCATGCTTAATATGTTAATTAATTCAGCTTACCAACATTTATTAAAAGTTTTCTAGGCATCAAATACTGTACTATTAGACGGTGTTGTAAAAATGAGAGACTTAGATTTTGATAGTTTAGTGGGAAAGTTACGTGCTATGGTGGCTCAGACAGTAAAAGCATCTGTTTGCAATGCAGGAGACCTGGATTCTAGTGGGAAAGTTAGATATGTAAAAAAGTACATATAGCAGAGGGTATCAAGTGCTTTAACAAAACAACAAAAACAGCAACAACAACAAAGTTATGTAAACACAAGAAATCCTGAATAAATTTGTCATGCTAAGCTTTTCAGATTGTACTACTTAGGCAACAGTTTCCCAGAAAGGGACATTAAGCAAGGAATACAATAAATTTGATTTAAATTAATTGGAACTCCATAGCAGGAATGGATGAGATGCCCACCAATCTATTTCATTTTTCTAACATCAGGAGAAACCATTTCCGAACCTTTCTTGCATTTAGGCTGAGATGATGTCATTGTGTTCTGGACAATAGGCCAAAAGAGTACATGCCAACACCACTGTAAGGGCAGTCTGTGGCACACTGTCTGTCCATTGTTTCTTACTGGTCCACAGTGATATAAATATAGACACTGAGAGTAGGAATTTAAAACCTTTATCTCAATTTGACAAAGTAATTTAAAATCTACTGATATTGACACTTTAAAAACGTACTTACAATCTGGGTGCCTTCTACTTTCATTGTGTTGTTTCTATTAAATCTTTAAGAATCGTATGTGCATTTAAACTTTTCTGGTGGTCTAGCAGTTAAGAATCCACCTCCCAATGTAGGGAACCTCCAGTAGCATATTGGGCACCTACCGATCTGGGGAGTTCATCTTTCAGTGTCCTATCTTTTTGCCTTTTCATACTGTTCATGGGGTTCTCAAGGCAAGAATACTGAAGTGGTTTGCCATTCCCTTCTCCAGCGGACCACATTCTATCAGACCTCTCCACCAAGACCCCTTGGGTGTCCCCACGCAGCATAGCTTAGTTTCATTGAGTTAGACAAGCTGTGGTCCATGTGATCAGATTGGCTAGCTGTCTGTGATTGTGGTTTAGTCTGCCTGCCCTCTGATGCCCTCTCTCAACACCTACCATCCTACTTGGGTGTCTCTTCCCTTGGATGTGGGGTATCACTTCACGGCTGCTCCATCAAAGCACAGGTGCTGCTCTGTACCTTGGAAGTGGGGTATGTCCTCTCAGCTGCCTCCCCTGACTTTGGACGTGGGGTAGCTCCTCTTGGCTGCTCCTGTGCTTTATTTCTGCTTTATTGATTATGCCAAAGCCTTTGACTGTCTGGATCACAATAAACTGTGGAAAATTCTGAAAGAGATGGGAATACCAGACCACCTGACCTGCCTCTTGAGAAACCTGTATGCAGGTCAGGAAGCAACAGTTAAAACTGGACATGGAACAACAGACTGGTTCCAAAACGGAAAAGGAGTACGTCAAGGCTGCATATTGTCACCCTGCTTATTTAACTTCTGTGCAGAGTACATCATGAGAAACACTGGGCTGGAAGAAGCACAAGCTGGAATCAAGATTGCTGGGAGAAATCTCAATAACCTCAGATATGCAGATGACACCACACTTAGGGCAGAAAGTTAAGAAGAACTAAAGAGTCTCTTGATGAGAATAAAAGAGCAGAGTGAAAAACTTGGCTTAAAGCTCAACATTCAGAAAACGAAGATCATGGCATCTGGTCCCATCACTTCATGGCAAATAGATGGGGAAACAGTGGCTGACTTTATATTTGGGGGCTCCAAAATCACTGCAGATAGTGATTGCAGCCATGAAATTAAAAGACGCTTACTCCTTGGAAGGAAAGTTATGACCAACCTAGACAGCATATTCAAAAGCAGAAACATTACTTTGTCAACAAAGGTCCGTCTAGTTAAGGCTATGGTTTTTTCCAGTGGTCATGTATGGATGTGAGAGTTGGACTATAAAGAAAGCTGAGCACTGAAGAATCGATGCTTTTGAACTGTGATGTTGGAGAAGACTCTTGAGAGTCCCTTGGACTGCAAGGAGAGCCAACCAGTCCATTCTAAAGGAGATCAGTCTTGGGTGTTCATTGGAAGGACTGATGTTGAAGCTGAAACTCCAATACTTTGGCCACCTGATGCAAAGAGCTGACTCACTTGAAAAGACCCTGATGCTGGGAAAGATTGAAGGCAGGAGGAGAAGGGGACAACAGAGGATAAGGTGGTTAGATGGAATCACCGACTCAATGGACATGAGCTTGGGTAGACTCTGGGAGTTGGTGATGGACAGAGAGGGCTGGCACGCTGCGATTCATGGGATCACAAAAAATCGGACATGACTGAGCGACTGAACTGAACTGAATCGAATGTAGGGGACACAGTTCAATACCTGGTCTGGAGGATTCCACATGCCTCCAGGGCAACTAAGCCTGCGAGCCACAATTACTGAGCCCACATGCTCTTGAGCCTGTGATCCACAACAACGTATGTTACTGCAACAAGAAGCCCATGCACCCCAACTAGAGAGTAATCCTTGCTCGCTGCAACTACAGAAAGCCCATGGACAGCAATAAAGACCCAGCATAGTCAAAAATAAATACATAAATGAATTAATTTTTAAAAAAAGAGTCACAGGGATGGGTTTCTTCTGATCCCTAAAATACTCACTGTATTCCTCCATATACTCTCTCTCACCATAACCGAAAAGAGTCAGAGCCTGGAATCAGAAAATGGAAGAAGCCTGGATGCCAAGCTCACCAGTCAGGAGAGAACCAGCTGACCCGCAGTTCCAAAGGACTCACACTGGAATTTTCCTCAATGAGAATTAAACTGTTATTGTTTTCGGTCATTAAAATTTGGGATAGTTTGTTATAGTGACTGAGTTATTTGACAAAGGGCAAAAAAGAGATTCTTCTGTCTATAATATGTCATACTATTCCAGTTTGATCTCCAGTCACACAGGCCATGCCTTTTCACACCTCTATTTCCTTACTCGTGTGGTTAGCTTAATCATCACTTGAAAAATCTCAGCCAGTGACACCTAGAAAATGTCCACAGTTTCCATTCCACATTCTCCTTTTTGTCTCTTTCTGTATCTATCATTCTGAATCAAATACAGTATCATTCCAGATATTTAAATCTATGGTAATCTAAATATATGAAAAGATCCTAAAAAATAGACATAAAAAGAACAGGTATGCATCAAAATTTAGTATATGGTAATAATAAAGGCATTTCAAGTCAGTGAGTAAAAGTAATACAGTTAACACATTATGTTGGGATAACTGGTTAGCCATTTGGGTGGGGAGAGAAATCTGGATCATTATCATAATTATGCCTAAGTATTCAAATACAAGATTTAAACATAAAAGCAACAGCAGTAAAGATAGGTGCCTGGCATTTTTAATCTTTGCATATAGAAGATCTTTTAAAGCATAATCCCTAAACAGAGTGGAGAAATAATTCACAAAGACTTCACATATATCATAAATCACTAGAAAAGATGAAGAACCTAGTAGCAAAGTGAAAAAGATATACAAAGAGTAATTCACATATTAAAACAGCCAAAAGACGTGTGAAAATATATTTGTTATCTCATCAGAACTTAAACTTCATGAAGAAAGAATTCTTTTCAAGTTTGCTCATCAAGATACTCTACAACTTAGGTCAGCCTCTGTGTATATTCATTTGGTAAATGAAAGACCTACTGACTGACTGAATGAAGGAAGGAATAAATCATTAAACAAATACCAGTCTGCTCTCTTCTGATCATTAGGTTAGCTTTACTAAAGATTTGTTCATATACAATGCAACTTAAGTTGTATAAAAATTCCTCGTACTCATTTACATGTATGAGTCATGTGTTTTTCAGTCCAAAATTCCAATTAGAAGCATTAACCTAGAGAATAAATAATCTAACAATGTAAAAGTATATATTTGTTTTACAAGCCTAGCTAAATATTAAATACACTATACTTTTAAAGATATCTGTTTATGGTTTGTGAAAGCAATAAGAACTAGGTGAACTAAAATTCTAGAATGAGACTATCTTAAAATAAGCTGGTAATGATTGCCATTCATCTTGTTTCTTGGGGCATTTGTCAGATCTGGATATGTATTAAGTATTGAGTCAAGGAGAAGAATAACACTATGGGAAAGAATAACTAGC
Organism: Budorcas taxicolor; assembly: GCF_023091745.1. Classification (NCBI taxonomy): domain Eukaryota; kingdom Metazoa; phylum Chordata; class Mammalia; order Artiodactyla; family Bovidae; genus Budorcas; species Budorcas taxicolor. The sequence goes on from NC_068920.1 coordinate 136,560,521, forward strand.
AAAGCTTTTAGCGGTGGCACAAGGGTAGGAACCTAGATTGGAGACTGAAGAGGATTCAGAGGCATGATTTGTTTTCTCTACAAAATATTTTCTAAATATTAGGGTTGAATGGAGGGTGGGAGTATAAGGTCAACAGTTTAAAAGGCAGAATGAAATTATCCACATATTATTTTACTAAGAAAAAAAAAACACCAATTTTCTAAAGGAAGGAGTTTACCTCAAATATTGCCACTCTACTTCTTAAGACATTACCAAACTTTGAAGCTGTTTTGAGGTGGGAGGCTAAAGAGATAAGATATAAATCCCTGAAGGTGAAGAATAAATCTCTGCAGTTTTCAAGACAAAGGAGACAAATATCCACAAGGCTTTCAATAAAAATCTTAGGGTAATAAATCCATAGGAACAACAGCAGACCAGAACTAGACTGAATCTCTTTAAAGCTAAAATCAAATACTTCTCCAACACTGGAGAAGGAAATGGCAATCCACTCCAGTATTCTTGTCTGGAGAATCCCAGCGATGGGAGAGCCTGGTGGGCTGCCATCTGTGGGGTCGTACAGAGTCAGACACGACTGCTGCAACTTAGCAGCAGCAGCAAACCCAACACAGCTCAACTCAAACCTTGGCTGAACTGAAGCAATCAGATCCTCTCTGTCTGCAAAAGAAGGAAACAATCTCTGATGAAACATGATTATAGAAGGCCTTTGCAGTTCCTTTATTCACAGTGTCTGGCATATCATCAAAAATTATTAGATATATAAAGAGGCAAGACCAATCAACAAAGACAAATATAACAGAAACCAACCCAAAGATGAAGCAGATCAAAGATAGATAAATTATGGCCTATGGGCCATATATTGACAATGTCTCTTTTTTATAAAAATGTCTTATTGAAATGTAGCCATATTCATTTATGTATGCATCATATATAACTGCTTCTATGTCATAACAGTGGGTTGAGTAACAAAGAGAGAGATCATGTAAGTGAACAAGCCTAAAGTTTTTACTGTCTGGCCCTTTACAAAACAAGTATTCTAGTCTCTGAAAGAGATAACAGAGTTGACAAGTGGGGATTATAAAATAAGTGTTAATAATATTTTAAAGATACTAATGGAAAAGAAGGACAAAATAAGTAAGTTTGGAGAAGGCAATGGCACCCCACTCCAGTACTCTTGCCTGGAAAAATCCCATGGACAGAGGAGCCTGGTGGGTTGCAGTCCATGGGGGTCGCCAAGAATCAGACACGACTGAGCGACTTCACTTTCACTTTTCACTTTCATGCATTGGAGAAGGAACTGGCAACCCACTCCAGTGTTCTTGCCTGGAGAATCCTAGGGACGGGGGAGCCTGGTGGGCAGCCGTCTATGGGGTCGCATAGAGTCGGACACGACTGAAGTGACTTAGCAGTAGCAGTAGCAACCAGAAAGTTGAAATTTATTTTAAAGACGGATTAAATATCTATTCTAGAACTTACAAATACGGTATCTGAATTTAGTGAAAGATAAGTTTATGAGCAGACTCTTCACAGAAAAATACAGGATTAAGGAACTTAAAAACAAGTCATAGAAAAATATAAATTGAAGTGTGGAATGAATAAAACGTAAATATCAGATAAGAGCACAGGAGATGTGTGTCAAAAATATGTGTAATTGAAATTCCATAAGAAGAAGAAAGAGAAGGCAAAAGCAGTATCTAAAGCCATATCATTTGAAAAATTTCTAAAACTACTGAAAGATATCAACCTGCAGACTCAATAAGTTCTGAACAACCTCAGCAGAATAAATGAAAAGAAAACCACATATTGGTACATTATAGAAAAGTTTCTGAAACCAAAGACAAAACAAAACAACAACAACAAAAAAAACACCTTAAAGGCAGTCAGAGAAAAAAGGACATTACCTGACAAAAACGTAAGGCTTCTCAAAAGAATTAATGGAACTCAGAAAACAATGAAAAATCATCTTTAAAGTGATGAAAGAAAACAACTGTCAACTCAGTATTGGTTACCTAGCAAAATGTAACCTTCAAAAATGAAGGCAGAGTAAAAACTATTTTCAAACAAAAAAATAAAAGTTGAGTGACTTTTCCATCAGAAGACATGCCCTAAAAGAAACATAAAAGGGAATTTTTCAGTAGAAAGAAAATATTCCCAGATGAAAACAGCGAAAATGTGAGAAGGAAAGAACACCAGAAAGGATGAAAAGGATAAAACATGACTAAATATAAACGAATATTGATGGCACAAAACAATAAATACAATGCCATGTGAAGTGTCTGATATATTTAGAACTATAATGCATAGCTAATGCCAAACAGAAATAACAATAAAGTTAGAAAAGGCTAAATGGTGAAAATTTTATAGAATTTTTAGATGAATCAAGAAGTGATAAAAACCAGTGATTTTTATTATATTCTAATAAGTCAAAGATGTATGTTGTTACTGTTGCAGTGAAAAGGAGAAAAAGAGGAATGAGGTTTTTTTCTTTCTTGTTCTTGAGAACAAAGAAGATAAAGAGAACAGTGAGCAGGCCTGAACAGTCCTGGTTTTTTTGTAACCAAGTTTGCTTTTCTGCCCCCTAACACTGCAGGAGCTACACTTCACACCTATTTACCTTTGACTCTATACTCATTGGAAAAGACCCTGATGCTGGGAAAGATTGAGGGCAGAAGGAGAAGGGGGTGACAGAGGATGAGATGGCTGGATGGCATCATCGACTCAATGAACATGAGTCTGAGCAAACTCCGGGAGACAGCGAAGGAAGCCTGGGGTTCAGCAGTCCATGAGGAAATGAGTGAATGAACAGCAACTATGCTAAATACATCCTGTATCTGGTGTTTATCATTTCAACACCATTACCCTTGTAGTGACATATCAGAAAGAAGGCCAAAGAGCCACTGAACTGCCAGACTCAGTTACTGGGTTTCTGACTCCAGCCTATGACTGTCTTTGAAACAGTGCAAGAGGAAGAAATCAAGACCCTAACACCTTTGTTCCTCATCACCAACTCCAGACTGTGAGCCCTTATCTTATATAGCCCCTAGACTCCTCATAGAGGCCGGGGGAGGCAGAGGGGTCACAATTCTTGAGGCATGGACCTACTGTGTTCTCCTCTCCTCTGAGAATTAAAGCCACCTTTCTATTTCTTGCAAACTGTCTCCGTATTTTTTATTCAGCTTCGGTGTGAAGAGGAAACGTTAAAATTTTACATAACCTCCTGCTCCTTCTGCCTCTGTAACTCAGCTTGCTCCTTGCAAAGTCTGGATCACATAGGTCTCAGAAAGTGGGGACTCACAATACTAGGAACTGGAGCTTATCTCACTCACCCTTGTCCTGCTCTTTGCAATCGCCCAGCCTCTGCAAACCCACGAACTCAATTAATCAGGCCTGTCTGTGTATTAAAACTCTTTAACCCCTTTGTTTGGGGCTCAGAGCTTGGAGTGTTAGCTCCTCTGGGCCTGCTGGCGTAATAAACCTGAGTTCTCTAACTCTCTGAATGTGGTGCTTGGTTTCTCGAGTACTGGTTTTTGCAACAGGTGGGCAAAGAAAACCAAGATTTTGGCCAGCGACATTACCCCTAAGGTAACAATTAAAATAGTATGAAAATAATGTAAACTAAGAAATGGCAACCTACTCCAGTATTCTTGCCTAGAGAATTCCACAGACAGAGCAGCCTGGCTGGCTACAGACCATGGGGTTACAAGGAGTCGGACATGGCTGAGCAACTAACACTTTCACTTTTCATTAAAGTAATAAACTGTCCATAATTCCATAAAGTTCAAATGGTTTACTTCACGGAACACTCCACTGGAATATTAAAATTGTCATATTGTATTAAAAATCAAACATTTAAATATAATGTACTTAAAAAACACATGCATTGTTATATATATATATATATATATATATATATACACACACACAAAAAAGAAGAAGGTTAAGGGAAAATAACATTCCTGGAGATACAGATTATCATAAGTATAAATGGATCAATCCCACAGAAATAACACAATTCTAAATCTATTTATCTCTAAAATACAGCTTTAATAAAATCAAAGCAAGAATTGCTACAACTAAAAGGAGAATTCGGGACTTTCATGGTGGTCCAGTGGTTAATACTCTGGACTTCCACTGCAGGGGAGCATAAATTCAGTCCCTGGTCAGGAAACATGCTGTGTATCATGGCCAAAAAAAGAGAGAGAGAGAATTGGACCCATTAGCAGTGCAATAAGAGAGTTTAACACACCTCCTGCAATAGCTGATAAAAGAGACAGGAATTGGCAAGGACATAGAAAATCTGAACAAAAGAGTTAATGAACTGGACCTAATTAACACACATATAACACTGCACCCAAAACCAGAATTTTTTTTTAATTTTTTTGAGTACAGGTAGAGCATTTGCCAAAATCAACGATGCATTGGACAATATGGACAATAAAGAGCTCTACATTTCAAAATATTGAAATCATTCACAGTAAAATTTGTGACTATTAATGGGATTAAGCCAGAAATTAGTAACAGATACCCAAAGTGCAAACCAAAGCCACAGTGGTATGCCAGCACAGTGGGTGGTGGGAGGAGAAAAGAAATACATATGAAGATGTAATGAAAATGTAAAGCAACTGGAGATTCTCCCATGAATTAGTGCACCTCTTTATCAGTTTCTAAACAGGTTGAATATGCACATACTAAGCACATGCATACATGCACGCATGCTCAGTCATGTCTGACTCTGCAACCCCATGGACTGTAGCCTGCCAGGCTCTTCTGTCCACAGAATTTTTCAAGCAAGAATACTGGAATGGGTTGCCATTTCCTCCTCCAGGGGATCTTTCTGACCCAGGGATCCAGCTCAAGTCTCTTGCATCTCCTGTGTTGGCAGGGGTATTCTTTACTGCTAGCATCACCTGGGAAACTACATGAATACTACATGTAGTACATGAATACTACATGAATCGCCCCCAAATATACAGCCAACAGAATATGTGTTCAGCAAAACAAATGTGTCTAACTGTTCACATCAACACTATCTGAAATAGACAATTGAAACCAATAGACAATTGAAATAGACAATTGAAACCCAACTGACCAGTAGAATAGATAAACATATTTCGGTATTTTCATATAATGGAACACTATAGAGCAATGAGAGTTAATTACATGCAATGATATCAATGTTCAACAAAAATAGTCAGCCACGAAAATATTGATTTTATAAGAACTAGAAAATTTTCCAAACCAATTCTACATGGATTATGGTTATTCTCAGGAATGTAGTGACTGGAAGGATATCTTGGATGGTAGTAATGATTTTTTATCTTATGCTGGTCATACAGTTGTGTGTAGCTCAGGAAACTCATCAATACTATACATGTATGATATATATGTACACATTGTGTGTGTATATTATATCTCCATAAAATGCTTAAAAATAATTGTAATTGTAGGAACTGAAAAAGTACAATTTTGACCATAGGAGTAGATAACTGAATTAGAATAGAGGTAATATTTATGGAAGATGAGAATGTCAAGAATATAAGCAGCCTAAATCCTGGATACATTGTCTAAATGCACGCTGGGTGTCCACATGAAGGCAGAACTTAAGGAAGGCTGTAAGTCAGTTGCTAAAATGGATAAGAGAGTGGAATGTAGAGATGGGAAGATAACACTCCTGAAAAAGTTCATAGGATGGGAGTTTTTAACAGAATAGTGAAAAAGAAATTATTTAGAATGAAAATCGTGGAAAACAAAAACAAAAACAAAAACAAAAAACCAGAGTCCATTTCCCCAAAACATGACACATGGATTATAAGAAATAAGAATCCCCTACTTTGGAAGAAGGCAAGTCAAACAAAAGACTCAGGATAGAGCTGTATATTTGTTACTGAAGGAACCAGAGGAGATACCTAGTCAAACATTTAGGAATATAGAAACTGCAGAAATGAGGTTCCAGAGAGAATGCTAGAAAGATTTGAGCAGGGGAGGGTAAAAGGAAGCAGGGTCAGAGGAGAAGGAATAAGAACATAGGAAGTGTGAACAGACAGAGGACCAAAACACGACATGTAACCAAGAGTAACTTGTTTCTGAGGATGTCTCAATCTGCATGAGTGAACTTCCAACTCGATTACCCAGGTCACAGGGTTCTTTCAGCATACTTGAAAATTGTGACATACGTTGACTGTGAGATGCCTGGGGAAAGAGAGAAACAGGGACAAGTGGTGCCCCCACTTATACTGCACTCCCCAACCTCACATGGTCTCAGTTACTTTGACCTGGAAGCTGCACTGGAGATTATGCACTCCAAGCAAGTGTATGATATAAGAACTCTTCTAAAGCAGCAAAGAAATCTACTTTCTTCCTTAAGACTGCAAGCAATGGAGAAGTGATAGCCTCAGTCAATCGCCTTCTTCAATTTTAAGCGACTTGAATGATTAGAAAGTTCTTCCTAATCTGGAAACCACATCTGCCTCCATGTAATTCCCATATATTATTTCTAGTTCTGCCTGCTGGAGCCAAACAGAGAAAGCCTGCTTCCTGTTCCACATGACAGCACATCAAATATTTATTGACAGTTCTCATGTCACCAGTGTTTTCTCCAGGCCAAACTCCCTTAGGTCCTAGCTGTCTCAGAATCGATGGACTATGGAAGCACAGATGATGTATCCTTCATTTCCAAACCACTAACACCTGTTCCAGATACTAAATGGTAGCAGAATAAATAAATTCCTGGTCAGCATTTACACCTGGGGCTCCACTGACATATAATAAGACAAGTCTGCATATGGAAAACCAAATGATTCACCTTCAAAGCAATACCACTGTATGGATAAATGCATGTTCTGTCTCTACTCTTCAAACAGCAAAAATACTTGAGACTCCACAAGTATATTGGTTTTAAAGAATCACAATTACAGTTCCATGGTTGGTAACTACTAGCTATAAAACACTGATTTTATGAGAACTGTAGGTCAAGTGAACTGAACCATGAAATAGCAAATGTGTCTAAAGATCACATTCTGTCACAAAGTTAAGTTACATTTGTACTCCAAAACTCTACCTTGGAAAACTTGGGAATAAAGAATTGTTTTAGGAGACTCAAATAATATCTCCTTTTTGCAGTCAATGTCTGCTTGTTTCAGAAGTGGCCTCTGGACACACTGGAAGCAGGAAAGGGCCAGGGAAACATATTTTCTGTCTAGTGAGAAGAAATATCCATGAGTCGAGTAGTATGGCGATTACTGACTATCACTCATTCTGCCTCTATTTCTAGCATGGTGTATCACCACAAATGACAACTCTTGCCCAACCTACTGCAAACTCCAAGCACCTTCTTTGAGCAGAGTCCTGTGTTAGATGCGAAGGTGAGCTCACTGAGTATGTATCTCTCTTCTCTAAGTCGCTCAGTGGTGTCCAAATCTTTGCTATCCCATGGACTGTAGCTTACCAGGTTCCTCTGTCCATGGGATTTTCCAGGCAATAGTAGTGGAGCGGATTGCTATTTCCTTCTCCAGGGGAATCTTCCAGACCCAGGGATCAAACCCAGGTCTCCCGCATTGTAGACAGACACTTTACTGCCTGAGCCACCACGGAAGTTCATTCTCTTCTCTAAAGAACTTCCAATTTAGTCCAGGATATAAGGGTAAAGCTTCAGTATGATTAATATAGAGTGATCAATCATGGCATGTGTGGAGGCATGGGTAATGAATGAACATAAACATATACACACCTATAATAACAGAGTTGCACATAATTCCTGGCTTTACCGTCAATTGACACCATGACCTTTGACCAATCCTGAAAGCTTTATGGCTGACATCAGAGCGATAATAGCTACTTTTCTATTACATGGCTCTACTTCTCCAGTCTTCTTACTTCACATGGCATGGAATATCACTGACGTCTCCCTCCTCACTGAAATGGGTTCTCCAGCTTTTTCGTAACACTATACTCTACTGATTCTTCTTCTCCACTGGCTGCCACCTTACAGTCTGTTCTGTTTTCTATTATGTCTATAATTTTCAAAATTGGATTTGTAAAACTCCACATTCAAAAAACTAATATCACGGCATCCAGTCCTATCACTTCAAGGCAAATAGATGAGGAAACAGCGGAAACAGTGACAGACTTTATTTCCTTGGGCTCCAAAATTACTGCAGATGGTGACTGCAGCCATGAAATTAAAAGACATGTGTTCCTTGGAAGAAAAGCTATGACAAACCTTTACAGTGTATGAAAAAGTAGAGATGTTACTTTGCCAACAAAGGTCCGTATAGTCAAAGCTATGGTTTTTCCAGTAGTCGTATATGGATGTGAGCGTTGGACCACAAAGAAGGCTAAATGCTGAAGAATTGATGCTTTTGAACTGTGGTGTTGGAGAAAACTCTTGCAAATCCCTTGGACTGCAAGGAGACCAAACTAGTAAATTCTAAAGAAAATCAATCCTGAATATGCACTGAAGGGACTGATGCTAAGGCTGAAGCTCCAATACTTTGGCCACCTGATGTAACAGTCGACTCATTGGAAAAGACCCTGATTTTGGAAAAGATTGAGGCAAGAGGAGAAGGGGACGACAGAGGATGAGATAGTTGGATGGCATCACTGACTCAATGGCCATGATTTTGAGCAAGCTCCAGGAGATGGTGATGGACAAGGAAGCCTGGCGTGCTGCAGTTCATGGGGTCGCAAAGAGTCGGACACAATTGAGTGACTGAACAACAACAAAGTTGGACTGCTCCAAGATTTGGTCCTATAACACCTTCCCTTTTCTACTTGTATTTATTCTATATGGAATCTTATCTAATACCAAAGATTTAAATATTGTCCCTCTTTCACTGACTCCCAAAATTGAATCTCCAGGTCTCATCTCCCCTCTAAGTTCCAAACTATAATTCTAGTTACCTTAACACATTTTTACAAATGCTATGAGTATGCCTATTAAGTGTCTCAAGCTAAACATTTCCAATGCAAAAATGTGGCTTTCCCTCTTTTAAAATCTGTTCTTCCTTTACTCTGCCATTCTTAATAAACATAATTCTATTCACAAAGGTCCTAAAGCCAAAGATAAGGCATAACCCTTGAATAACAGTTTCCTCCTCTAGGAAATCTACCAGAAAGTCATTTTGACCAGACTTCCAGAATATATCCCAGGTCAGTTACCTCCCTTCCACTTTCCCTGTTGCTGCTGCTGCTACTGCCAAGTCACTTCAGTCGTGTCCGACTCTGTGCGACCCCAGAGACGGCAGCCCACCAGGCTCCCCCGTCCCTGGGATTCTCCAGGCAAGAACACTGCAGTGGGTTGCCATTTCCTTCTCCAATGCATGAAAGTGAAAAGTGAAAGTGAAGTCGCTCAGTCGTGTCCGACTCCCAGCGACGCCATGGACTGCAGCCCACCAGGCTCCTCCATCCATGGGATTTTCCAGGGCTCTTTCCCTGTTGCTATCCTAGTCCAAGTCCTGGCCTAGCTTCTTTCACCTGGACTAGGTCTTCTAATTAGCCTCCTTTCCGCCACTCTACACAGTCAGACTGACTAATCCTTAGAATTTTTTTAACTAGGATCGGGCTATTTAGCTGCCTAAAAAACACTCTAATGGCTTTGCATTTTATGCTAAAAAACTCAAACTCATCACCTGACCTATGAGGCCTTTACCCAGTCTCCAGTCACTTCTCTGGCATCAGCTCCTACAACTCTTCCCTGCTCCTTGCAAGTCTATGGCCCTAATGGCCTCCTTGAACATGGGAAGGGCTCATTGGACCTTGGAATCTCTATAGTACCTGTCCCCTCTGCCTACAACTGTGCCCCACATCGCTTCATGGCTGGTATCTTCCCATCATCCAGGTATAGTCTTCTGAGAAAATTCCTTGAATGTAAAGTACCCACAGCAGCCATGAGACTGCTCTTAGATGGCCAAACAGAAGCACAGCTGACACAGCTGTTGAGCTTTGGTAATCATTGCTGTCTTTGCCTCAAAGCTAAGTCTCCCTCAGTCAATGACTGGGTTTAGCCAAGACGTTAAGGCAGACTCACTCCTAGTGTTACTGAATCCAAGCTCTGCCTGCTCCCTGCACACGTGTTCAGGCAAGGAACGAAAGAAAGTGAAGTGAAAGTGAAGTCCTGTCTGACTCTTTGTGACCCCATGGACTGTAGCCTACCAGGCTTCTCTGTCCATGGGATTTTCCAGGAAAGAATACTGGAGCGGATTGCTATTTCCTTCTCCAGGAGATCTTCCTGACCCAGGGATTGAACCCAGGTCTCCCTCATTGTAGCAGACGCTTTACTGTCTGAGCCACCAGGCAAGGAATAACGACTTAAGAAAGCTGGGTGTCTGAGAAGATGGCGGGCTAGCACCCTAGAGTACCATCTCACTGGGGTTTGGATGCCAGTTTCTTTTATATAACAGACACAGGGAGGAGGTAGGAAAGTAAAGTAAAAAGGCCATTGGTCTTGCAAAATATCTCCTGGCTTGGCCAGCATGGGGATGGGATGTGTTCTTTTCTGCAGCCATTCACAGGTGGGCAGGGTCAGACTTTCTCCCTCTGAGCTGAGCAAAGGCATTTTAGTTTAACTTTCAGGTAGAGGGGGCAAGGGTTCCCCGAGGCAGCCCGTTATATATGCTTGCAGCTATAGACAGCATCCTTTCCATGACTACAGAAGCAACAGCAATGAAAAACCAAAGCTAAAGAAACAGATTCAACATAGAGTCAGACTCTGTTCTTCCTTGTTATGCCAGGAGCTGCAGGTCTTTCCTCACAGCCATGTTTTATCTTGAAGACTTGTGGATGGATTTGCAAAAACGTAGACTGTACAGCAATCTATGACACATTCACCCAAACTTCCTCTGCACCTCTCTCTCCACTGAAGGTCACCTTGCATTAAGGTGTGTCAGTTCTCCTCGACTCCCTCCCTACCTGCCCTTGCACAGACATTTCCACTAGTAAATCACATGCATATGTAAACCCTTCTTTGTGCCGGCTTCTCAGAAGACTCCAATTAAAACAGCATAAACAATTGATCCTGTGACATTAATGATTTTTAAAATCTGTGCATCATAATTTAAAATATATGTTTATATTGTTACATTATTCATCCCACATACAACATTGTCCCCATTTTATACATTAGGAGCTGAGACTCAGAAAGAACAAATGACATATGCCAAGAATCATAATAACCAAATGTAAAAGTACAACTTGCCTTTTAATTCCAAACTCTTCCCACCATAGCAGTAGCTATCAGTTTCCTTCCTCTGTACCGAGGAGGGCATCCAAGATTCCTAAAAGACTGAAAACTGCCACAACATGCAAGCATGTGTAATAAGTCGCTTCCGTCATGTCCAGCTCTTTGCGGCCCAATGGACTGTATCCCATCAGGCTCCCCTGTCCATGGGATTCTCCAGGCAAGAATACTGGAGTGGGTTGCCATGCCCTCCACCAGAGGATCTTCCTGACCCAGGGATGGAACCTGCATCTCCTTTGTCTCCAGCATTGGCAAGCGGGTACTCTACCACACATCTGCATCTAAATGATGCTCTGAGAGTTTTGTACCTTGGTTTTGACTTACCCTAGGGTCATGCATTTAGTCAGGAAGGACAGAATGCTTCGCATTTTTATTCTACATGACATCCTTCTTGGGCAGTAACACAGACACTCTTTACATTATGCAAATGCATTTTCTCCCTGGCCCCTCATTATTTTAGAGAATCAAGTCTACCAAAGGTCAATGTCTTTGTCAGCAATGGGGTGGATGCTGGCAGTGTGACGTGACAAAGCTGCAGCCTGTTAGCAGTCTTTGTCAGCAGCAGCCTGTGAGCCTACTTCTCCTGCCCTAGCAAGGCAATTTCACTTTCCCTTCAGACCAGCCTAGAAAAAAAAAATTTCCTTTTCTTTTGATGTTTAAAAGTCAGATCCACCCACTTCTCCAAATGCCCAGCAGAGTTGATGCTGGCTGTTTGGAAGGGTCACTTTTTATTGAAACTTTATTGCAAAAAATTTCCGCTTCTTCACTCAGCTATCATGTTGGCACCAATTCTCCTGCTTTATGCTTCTCAAGGAGACTTAACCAACCCAAGACCAGATAGAAAGTGTAGCCATCAACTTTCAACTCCTGGGATACTCAAACCAACAGTTCTCAGTGATACCCTGCATTGTGTAAGAGTCCTCCATCATATTTGAATGACATGCCATCATTTCCTTCAGAAAAGCCCCGATCCACCCACACACACGAGTGCATGCTAAGTCACTTCAGTTGTGTCTGAATCTTTGCAAACCCTTTAGACTATAGCCCACCAGTCTCCTCTGTCCATGGAATTCTCCAGGCAAAAAATACTGGAGTGGGTTGCCTTGCCCTCCTCCAGGGGATCTCCCAACCCAGGGAGTGAACCCATGATTCTTATTTCTCCCTACACTGGCAGGTGGGTTCTTTACCACTAGCGCCACCTGGGAAGCCCTTACTAACGACACCACAAAATTTTTTGTACTGAATCTTCCAATACAAGTTTCCTGGTAAATTTTATATTTAAGTGCATTTTCATTTTGATATACAGGCATAGCAGGAAACTATTCATTGAAACAAAACTATAAGGACAGAAAAGTTGTTTGCTGTCAGAATAATAGAGAAAGTGCCATATTTAAAGGATGGTTCTAAAATAATAAGAATGGCTTTCAAGTGTAGTTTACACATACTTCCTTGCCAATCTTTTTTTTTTTTTTAATTTGCATCACTAATAGCTTTATTATGTTTATCAAAGTTAAGGACACAACTGTGATTTTTAATCAAAGTCTGGTAGTAATATAAAAATGCCATTATTCTGACATTATAAAAATGAATTTTGCTAATAGCAACTTTACATGACAGTCAGTTCACTCATATAGCCCCCCTATTTTGCAGAAAAGTAAAACTGAAATGCACAGAGGAGAATTAAGGTTCCCAAGGTCATACATCCAGTTAGTTACTAGAGAGGGATTAGAATCCAGATTTGCTAGTACATAATTCATTTCCTGATCTGAGCTTATCCTGTAAATGCTTGAACCCTCTGATACACTCTGGTTCTTAACAATGTGGTGAAGGTGGTGGTTTAGTCACTAATCATGTCCTACTCTTGTGACCTCATGGACTGCAGCCTGCCAGGCTCCACTGTTCATGGGATTTCCCAGACAAGAATACTGGAGTGGCTTGCCATTTCCCTTACAGGGGATGTTCCCAACCCAGGGATCAACCTGAGTCTCCTGCTTTGCAAGTGGATTCTTTACTGACTGAGCCACTAGGGAATCCTCTTAACAATGTAGTGATGAGTATATCTTGGTTTTATATTCCTAGATGTGTCCCCAGAGTAGCCGGGAACCACTTGTCAGGAGGTTTCACTGGTTTGGAGAGGGTGGGGCTTGAAGTGAACTTTGAAGATTCAGGCAACCAAGAGAAGAAAAGCAACCAAGTGAATGGTCCCAGAAGAGAAAAAAGTGGGAACATTTGGAGAGTAGTAAGTATATTCAGTTCAGCTGCTCAGTCATGTTCGACTCTTGTGACCCCATGGAGTAAGTATATTACTATGCTACAGAAAAAAATACTGCACAGCAAAATCAGGAGAAAGAATTGTGGGGCTCTTGGAAACTTACTGGAGGGGAAACGCTGGCTAAGTGTAACTTGACTCAAGTGAAAGCTAGCCTGGATAAATATATAAGGCACACAAAATGGATGGCAATGAAAGAGATCTTGGAATTTTTCAAGAATCTGAATTTCCATCCAGCCTCATGTCTGACACATACTTGCAATAGGGATTTATAGCCTCCTGCTGTACTCAAAAGTGGACGCACATTCCCCGTGACTTCTAAAAAAAGCTGAATGTGGTTTATTCTGAGAGCCAATCTGCACTGAGCAGTAGCACACAGTGCTGACTCTGGGACCCGTGGATTCGACCTCACAGCTCTGATCTGGACTATGGTCACAGGAGAAAGAGGAAGTAACATCATGGATCAATGCAAGGAAATGCCAAGGGCCACGAAAACAAGCAGGACCCTCTTAGCAAGGAAAAGAACCAGTGATATGCTTAGAGAGAGGGAACTTGAGGGGTCCAACACTACAGATGAATACAAAGAGAAGTTTTAAAAAAACATCTTATTTTCCTCCTCCCCTAGGCTCTATTTTCCATTTCCATAATAAAGGCATCAGCCAGTGCTCAGATACCATCATTAAATTACAAATGTCTTTAAAAACAGGTATGGACCCATCTGAAAGCTTCCAACTCTGAAGCAAATGTATCTTCACGGATTGCTGCTGCTGCTGCGTCGCTTCAGTCGTGTCCAACTCTGTGTGACCCCATAGATGGCAGCCCCCCAGGCTCCCCTGTCCCTGGGATTCTCCAGCCAAGAACACTGGAGTGGGTTGCCATTGCCTTCTCCCAATGCAGGAAAGTGAAAAGAGAAAGTGAAGTCGCTCAGTCGTGTCCAACTCTTAGTGACCCCATGGACTACAGCCTACCTGGCTCCTCCATCCATGGGGTTTTCCAGGCAAGAGTACTGGAGTGGGGTTAGGAGCAATCAAATGACAAAACAGAAGGTCTGTTGCCTGCATAAAGCATGTGGACAAGGATCAGAACTCAGGGAAGAAACCTAAGTCTTCCTTTCAAGCAAAAAGTAGGCCGTTAACTTAGGTATTTAAATTGGTGCATGAACCCCACAGGGCAGAAAAAAAATCCAATGTACTCCAGAACCAAATTACAAGGTAGAAAAAGTTCAATTCACATAAATACATGGATTAACTGATCTGAGAATTGGGTTCAATTGTCACCTTTGGGAAAATCAAATCTGTCATATTAATAACAAGAGTATTAAGATGATCCTCCTATTCAAATGCTAATCACAATAAGGGCTTTTCTACATGTTATCGAGCAAAATAAAACATTTTTCAAATATAAAGATTCGGCAAACTTCGTAATACCTCGAGAGCCTTATTAAAAGTGTTCACACATTTAAATAAAATTAAATTCCAGCCTAATCACCTCAGGCAGATATCTTTCCCAGTGAGGTGGCTTTCCCCCAGGGTCCCATCTGAACAGCCACGCATGGGGGATTTCACAGTCATTTATCTCTCACGGCATTACAGATATTGAGTTCAGATTATTCATGTTGCAAAACTGGTGGTTTAATGATCTGGAGGCCATGTCCACACTCCTAACACCTAATCACTTTGGCCATGTAATAGCACTGAAGAGTGCTGATATTAAAGGAAAAAAGACACTTCCTAGAATAAGACTTATTTCTGAACAAGGCTGCCAAGTCTTTTTCCCTAAGCAGAATTGTCCATTTATATTCAGAATACTACAGCCCAGATTCGTCAGGTAGTTTGAAAATAAATGACAACCTCATTAGGCAAAGAAGCTTACAGTCCTGTGCCCCCCACACTCACAGCAACAAAGCCAGAGTCTCAATTCCAGACTCTGTGTCCCTTAAAGACTGTGTTCAACTATCCAGTCTAATGATGAGAATCATGAGGTGCTCAGTAAAATCCTGTGGATTTATTATCATCATTATGGAAAGTGTGTTCGTTAGGACAGCGAATACCCAGCTACAGAAACTACCAACTTCTCAACCTCTGCAGTGTAACACAATGCAGGCACATTCCCACTCATACTGTTGCAGAAACCAGTCATCGAGAAACCAAGCACCACACTTGAGGGTTGGAGAACTCAGGTTTATTATGCCAGTGGGCCCGGAGGAGTTAACACTCCAAGCTCTGAGCGCCAAACAAAGGGCTTACAGAGTGTTTATAGACAGGCTATAGTGGGCAACACTAGCTATTAACAGGCTGGTTTAAACTAAGGGGTTTCGTGCACATGTGATCAGCAATCAAGAAGGGGAAGGGGATGCCTGACCTTCACACAGACAGGCATGATTAAGCAGGTTTGCAGGGGCTGGGTAACTGCAAAGAGCAGGACAAGGGTGAGTGAGAGAAGCTCCAGTTTCTAGCATTTTAAGTCCCCACTTTCTGAGACTATGTGACCTACGTGATCCAGATTTTGCAAGGAGCAAGCTGAGTTACAGAGGCAGAACGAGCAGGAAGCCATGTAAAATTTTAACTTTTCCTCTTCAATAAACAATCCAATTGGCTTTTCATCAGGCAGAATTCCAGTTCTTTCCATCTTGCAGCACCACCATATTTGAGGTATCCTCTCAGTCCTTCATTGAAGTATTTACATTCACTCAGCCAACTAATAGAGTATGCACTGATACTATCTTGGGACAAGAGAAAACAGGTTGATGGGTAGGTCTCTGCTAAAATACATAGACTGATTGATTGTGTTTTAGTTAAAAGAGGGGATTACATAGGAGAACATAGGGATAATGGTAGAATAAGTGACAAAATTCCCAAAGGAAATCATACTTTCAACAAGGATATTTCAAAAGTAAAAGGTTTTGCCCCATCCATCCAGTCTCCATCATCCACTGACTTACACATTGTGCACCTACTCTCTTTTACATCCTCAGAGCTAGAGTTGAGCCTTGGCATCCCCCTCTCCTGTCCAAGAGCACCTAGGTTACTGGACAGGTGTGTGTGGAAGGGGAAACAATAAACAGAGGAATGCATTATGGTGGGAGCAAGAGCACGAAAGAGTGCAACTTCTTCCAGATTCTTCTTCATTTCTGTTTTAGTCTCAGAATGTCTTTTGTGACAATTTGCCTTTGAAATTTCATCCCTTGGTCTTGCACAAGAGGTATATATTGTGGATCTGCCCAAGAGCAAATAAAAGAGGGAAGAATGCTTAAAATACATTGAATGAAAAGTTAAACCTAAGTGCTTAGTTTGTAGCAGAAACAATCCAATCATCATCATCATTTTCACGAGAATTTATCCTAAAGAAATCATTCAGTGGAAGCAGAACATTATAGAAATCAATATGTTTATTGCAGAATCAGCTACAATAGTTAAAAAAATTAGAAATAGCCAAAATGTTCAATACTAACCTTACATTTACTGATGGGGTGTGACAGAATCATTAAAACTACACTAAGTTGGAAGATGGAAATATTTATGTCACTATTTTAATACAAGTAGACAGGGAGCTGTTTCTTTCACATAGACTATATATAATACACATAACAAATGAAAGTAATTGCTTTATTGGGGTGGTGAAGTGACAGGTAATTTTTAAAAGTCAAACATTATCTTTAATATTGCTACATCAACTTCTCAGTAATTAAAACAGTTATACCATCTGCATGTGGGAGGCAAAACATACAATTTATTATTCATTCTGAAAAAACTGTCACTTCACAAACTCACTAGCATTTGTTATCTAGAAGTTTTTATGTTGGTTTGGCTGCATGCTCTTCCCCTCACAACTGTATTATTTTCCTTTTCACAAGCTGTTGTTGTTCAGTTGCTAATTTGTATCTGATTTTTTGCGACCCCATGAACTGCAGCACACCAGGCTCCTTTGTCCTCCATGATATCCCATTGTTTGCTCAAATTCATGTCCATCGAGTCAGTGTTGCGATCCAGCCATCTCATCCTCTGTCATCCTCTTCTCCTGCCCTCAACCTTTCCCAGCATCGGGGTCTCTTCCAATGAATTGGTGCTTCTCATCAGATGACCAAAGTATTGGAATTTCAGCATCAGTCTTTGCAATGAATATTTAGGGTTGATTTCCTTTAGGATTTACTGGCTTGATCTCTTTGCAGTCCAAGGGCCTCTCAAGTGTCTTCTCCAGCACAGTTTGAATGTAACAGTTCTTCTTTGCTTAGCCTTCTTTATGGTCCAACTCTCACATCCATACATGACTACTGGAAAAACCATAGCTTTGACTATACGGACCTTTGTTGGCAAAGTAATGTCTCTGCTTTTTAATATGCTGTCTAGGTTTGTCATAGCTTTCCTTACAAGGAGTAAGCATTTTTTAATGTCATGGCTGCAGTCACTGTCTGCAGTGATGTGGGAATCCAAGAATATAAAATCTGTCACTGCTCCCACTTTTTCCCTTACTATTTGCCATGAAATTTTTTTATGTTTTATAAGTTCAGTTCAGTTCAGTTGCTCAGTCATGTCTGACTCTTTGTGACCCCATGAATCGCAGCACGCCAGGCCTCCCTGTCCATCACCAACTCCCAGAGTTCACTCAAACTCACGTCCATCTAGTCGGTGATGCCATCCAGCCATCTCATCCTCTGTTGTGCCCTTCTCTTCCTGCCCCCAATCCCTCCCAGCATCAGAGTCTTTTCCAATGAGTCAACTCTTCTCATGAGGTGGCCAAAGTACTGGAGTTTCAGCTTTAGCATCATTCCTTCCAAAGAAATCCCAGGGCTGATCTCCTTTAGAATGGACTGGTTAGCTGTCCTTGCAGTCCTCTCCCAAATCCTAGCTTTTCCTTGCTCTCTTCCAGCATATTCTCTCCAGAATGATAAGATTCCCTTTGCCCCTCAGAAAGCTGGATTTCTGGGTTGTAGAAACATCTCATGGGCATATCCATTCCCAGTAGTCATGATTTCAGTCTCCTCCCTAAAATTCAGAAAGTCTCTAAACTCAGGGGCACAAGCAATTGTGAGTTGTTCTGAGCCATACTTGAGGCAGGAAATAGACAGTGGTTTGAAGACAGTGATAAATATCCTCTAGGGCTAAAAATTAAATCAGGTAAAATATGTAAGTAAACTCTCAAATTAGGAGTACTAGCTCTGGAGTACATTGCTTCAGGCCAAATTTGGATTCTTCTCTTACAGTGACCTTGGACAATTTTATTATATATTTCTGTGTAAGCAGAGCTGGAAAATTAATGGGTTGAAACCATTGTGTATCTACTTAAGTTTTAAAATTTTATTTTTGATGAATTTTATCCAAATTTATTTTGATTTACAAATTACATTGCTGAGAGGATCTCTGTTAAAAAATATTTCTGTGCCTCAGCTATTTCATCATGTGGAAAAAGCAGAAGAGAAGTAGGATGAAAAGGAGCTGTGACTACACAGAGGTGGGATATGGATTAAATGAGATAATGAAGGTACTTGCTTAGAACCGTACTTGGCATCTATGTATATTCAAATATGTTAGCTATTTTTTTCAGTAATGGTTATGAGAATGGAAAATATTTTTTCATACATGAAAGCGAAAGTTGCTCAGTCATGTCCAACTCTGCGACCCCATGGACTATACAGTCCATGGAATTCCCCAGACCAGAATACTGGAGTGGGTAGCATTTCCCTTCTCCAGGGGAAATTCCCAACCTAGGGATCGAACCCAGGTCTCCCACATTGCAGGCAGATTCTTCACCAGTTGAGCCACAAGGGAAGCCCGTTTGTTTTCATATATGCATAGGTGAATTAAGTAGAACTGATCTTGAGTATATAACAGTAAATAACATAAAGAGGCTATTCTATTCAATTACAAATATTATTGAACACCTAAGATGTATACAGCATTCTGTTTGGCACCAGACATAAGACTGAATTATGTGGGGAAACTTATTCTTACAGATATTTTGAATAGCTATCAAGGTTTCTCTTTTTTCACTGCCTCTGAACAGAACCTACAATGATGCTTTGAACAGGTTCTGTGCTCAATGAAAGTGTGCTTAGAGGATTTTGGCAGCTGTGTATATGGAGAAGAAGTTGGTAAACAGTTTCTGACATTAGAATATTTCTGGTATTAGAATGGCTTTAGAATTGCATAGAGCAAAGGCAAGATTTTATGTATATATTATGCATATTTATTTAAGCAGATTATGACTAATGCTTCTAGGGCATTGTTGTCCACTATCTACTGAACTCAGACTCCTTCCATTAGCCTGAATTCAGATGTTTCTGGACATGCTATTGGGCTGAATTGGCATGAAGTAGACCACCAGTCAGAATTGCCCTACGAGGACCACCAACCATGCCTGGATCACTATCTAAAGAATTGCATTAGGGCTAAGAGACCAGATGTGGAAAAACAGAAGAGGAGGGAATAGGATACTTTCCTGCAGTTTTCTCAGAATGCACCGGGCTGAGTGGATAATCATAGTAGAGTCCTTCAGCTCTCAATCATCTTTACTACAGAAAACCCAACATACTGTTTCCTTCCTTTCCTGCCAGTGGCTCAGCTAGTAAAGAATCACTCTGCAGTGTGGAAGACCTGGATTCGATCTCTGGGTTGGGAAGGTCCCCTGGAGAAGGAAATGGCAACCCACTCCAGTATTCTTGACTGGAGAATTTCATGGACAGAGGAGTCTGGAGGCTACAGTCCATGGGGTTGCAAAGAGTCGGACATGATTGGACAACTAATACTTTCACTTCACTTTTAAGTTCCTCCATACAGCAGTCAATTCTCTTTTATAATAACTCTCTATCCTTTCAACGATCTCTGCTACTTCCAGGAGATGAAAACTGATTTAATACACCTTGAAAGATCTTGCTTTTCAGAGACTCAATATTTTTCATTCAAAGGCTCAGTCTTTCAGCTTCATGCTCTTTTCCATCAGTGATGGGAAAATGGAAAAATAAACAAAAGGCTAGGTAGGTATCTTTGGGTATCTACCATAAGGATCAAGCAGGGCTAGTTGTTTATAGATGTTATCTAGAATAATCCTCACAAAACTGAATCAGCTGTTATTCTCCTTATGTGCAGATAACGGATCAGAGTTTCAGAGAGATTAAGTGATTGCCCAAACAATTCTGAATGAAACCAACCATTCAAGCTTTCAACCAAATTGTATCAAACCCAACAGTATTTTGTTTACATTAAACCTACCCCTCCCAGACCCTTTGTTCCTCATGGAAAGATGAAACTGTCACTCTTGGGTATGGCAGAATCAATTCTCTTAAGAAAACCTATGAGATTTTATTGTGAGAATTTTGCTAGGGAATCAACAAATATTTTATAGGGGAAAAAAAGGTTTGAGGTTTGTATGTGTATAGGCATGTGCTAAATCTGAGGTCCCTATAAATTACTGTCCCTCTTATATTATAAATAATTTGAAAATATTTGTGTACTTTTAAAAATAGATTTTAAGATTTGTATTGCTTTTATATCCTTAGGAATTGAGGGAAAGAAAATGGTCTCTACAGTGTTGACTTCTTTAGTAATCCTCCAAAGAAACGTAAAATGTGACCTATACTTCCTTAGCCAAAACTAAATATAAAATCTGCCACCCTGAGCTGAGTAGTCCTTATGCTAACTCTTGGAAAGGAATAGCCCATTTCCTCTCGATTCCATCTGGATCTTTCTATTCAGCTGAGATTAATGGATTCCTATAATGAGTCACCCTGTCAGTGTCTTGTTATTTAGCAGTAGAGTTAAAAAAAAATCCTTCCACTTCTTCTTATAACAATTAAATTCTTTAACTGGAAAATACATTGAAGAGGAAGATATAAAGTTATGAAAATTAGAAGATTTTTCCTCTTCCAGTTTAACAGTAGGGATATTTGATGAGGTGTGATTCCAAAATGGTCACATTTTAAAGGGTTCAGATACGACTGAGTGTCTATGAATTGAACTTGGTGTTTACTACAGCAGTTGACTAAGATATTATGACCTTTCCTTTACATAGTTGGCTAATGTATTATATATGTGATTAATGTGACTGAGTTGTGTATACAGGGATGTGTGTTTTTCAACTCTTTCTATTTTCTTTTTTGAAACACAATGGGCAATGACAATAAAAATATTATTTATGGAGTACAAGAAATTAGACCCCCTAAAATATAGGGATCCCAAATTTATGCCCTATAGTTTTTAATGTTTCTAATTGACTCTCCAAAGAATTAGACTCAAGATGAAAGAAAAGGAGGACTAAGTCTTTTCTGAGTGCCTATGAGTCACAGGAATAGATCTTTTATGTTGGCTGTAATAATGTCATTTCAGGTGATGACCAGAAAGAAAGGAAAGAGGCAAGAAGGGCCACAAGCAACCTTTCAGGATTGGTGTGTTGGTGAGTCCAAGCAGTGGACTAGAAATAAGAATACCTAGAAGGAAAAACTCATGGTGAAGCATTGAGACAAACTGGAGACAAATCTTCCACAGAAAAGAAAGTTATATCATTTAAAGCATGTTACCTGGAAAAAAAATACATCAGTGTACAACCCACAAGAATGCATGATACAAAAGATGGAAGCCCAGCATGTTATTCTGGAGCAATTTCAAGAATATTCAACACTAAATGTCTCAGCAAGTTTAATAAATGTTACATGTGTTAGGCTAAGATATTCAGAGTCAGTTTTTGGAAAGCTGAATATTTAAAAAATAATGACTTATCTCCAGAGGAAGAACACAGATAGTTAGTCTGAGATGCTGATATCAGAAGAATGGTAAAACTCATAAATCTTTGCGTGTGACACTGGCAAGTCTATTTCCAAAGAAATAGGCATAGTCCCTAAGAAATGAATTAGCTCCAAGAAGGCTAGACTGATAGTGACATGGAAGAGAGCCCATGACAATTGATTCCCACTCTTTTGGAAATGAAGAAAGTTGTTGGGTGTCTCATACTTAAAGGATCTTCTGTGGTAGAGGGAAGTGTAGTGGAAAAGTGATGATGTTTATGTAAGCCTCGTATCAAACAAAGTGTAATCTTATAGACACAGAATCAGGATATTAAAAAACAATATGATGGTTGTCTTTCCAACCAGAGTTGAATGACACACTGGGTCATGATGTGTGATGTGTTACTCATTTTATATACTGTTAAATTCAGTATGCTGATTTTTTAAAATAATATTTGCATCATTATCACAAAGAATATTGGTTTACAGCTTTATTTTCTTGTAATATCTTTGTTTGGTCTTTTTATCAGGGTAATTCTGGCCTTAAAACATGAGTTAAGAGCTGTTCTCTCTTCTTTTTGGAAGAGTTTTGTAGAATTGGCAGTATTTCTTCCTTATAAATGTTCAGTGGAATTCACCAATGAGTCCAGCTGGGAGTAGAATTTTCTGTGCAGGAAGATGTTTTTAGTAGAAATCACATTACTGTGGTTGAGATAGAGCTATTATATTTCTTTTTAAATTAGGTTTTCTAGATTGAGTCATTTAAGGAATGTGTCCATTTCTTCTAAGTTGTAGAATTGGCATGAAGTTGTTCAAAATATTATTGGATCAACATTTTAATATGTGTAGAATGTGTGCCAATGTCACCTCTCCTAAGTCCAATATTGACAGTTTTGTGTCCTTTCTTTTACTTTTCTGATTAGTCTGGTTAAAGATTTGTCAATTTAAATTTTTTTTTTCAAGGACCAGAAAAAAAGAAACATTTGGCTTTAATTCCTTTCTCTATTTTTCTCTGTATTCTAGTATACTGACTTCTGCTCCAATATGTAGTTCATCCTTTTTATTTTTTAACTTACTCTTCACTTTGTTTGCTCTTAATTTCCCAGTTCCTTAAGGTTGAAATTGAGGTCATTGACTTTATACATCTCTCTTTCTCAACAGAGATATTAACACTATAAATTTCCTTCTATTGCTTAAACTTTATATATAAATTACATGTATATTTATTTACATACATTTTGATATGTTGTACTTTTATTTGCATTTAGGTCAAAAATGTTTTCTAATTTCTTTTTCGCTTCTTTTCTGACATACCTTATAAAAACATGGTATTGAGTTTCCAAATATTTAGATATTTTCTAGAGATCTTTCTATTTCTGAAATCTGATTTAGTTTCTTTAGTCAGAGACCATATTTTGTATGACTTTAATTCTTTTAAATTAATCAGACCTATCTAAAACCAGAATATGCTTTTCCCTAATAAATGCTCCATGTGTATCTGTAAAGAAAGCATGTTCTGTTGTTGTAAGGTGGAGTGTTCTGTAAAGTTCAAGTTGGTTGACTGTTGTAATGGTTAATTTTATGCATCAACTTGACTGGGTTAAGAGATGTCCAGAGAACTGGTAAAGCATTATCTACTTCAAGGTGTATCTGTGAGGGTGTTTCAGGAAAACTTTCAAAACCGACAGGCTGAAAATAGACTTCTCAATGCAGGTAAGCATCAACCAATCCACTGACAGCCTGAACAGAACAAAACATTGAAGAAAAGAACAAAGCTGCTCTCTGCTTGAACCAGGACATCCAGCTTCTCCTGTTCTTGAACTTCAGCACTTCTGTTTCTCTGGCCTTTCGACTTCAGA
The DNA here is from genome assembly GCF_023091745.1 of Budorcas taxicolor. Lineage (NCBI taxonomy): Eukaryota > Metazoa > Chordata > Mammalia > Artiodactyla > Bovidae > Budorcas > Budorcas taxicolor. The sequence continues at coordinate 136,584,592 of NC_068920.1, forward strand.
ATGGAACTTGCCCCATTAGCAACTCCCCTGGTTCGTAAGCCTTTAGATTCAGACTGAAACTACACTACTGGCTTTCCCAGGCCTCCATCCTGAAGATGGCAGATTATGGGACTTCCAACCTCCATAACTGTGTGAGCCAATCACTCACAGTAAGTCTTCTCTATATATCTACACATACATGTTGCTTCTATTTCCATGGAGAATTCTGACTAATACAATTGCATTATTGAAATCTTTTGTGTACACAATGTTTTCTTTTTACTTTTAAAAATCTACTATTGAAGTAGGAATACTGAAACATTTAAATAGAGTCCTGGCGTGTCTATTTCCTCTCAGTTCTATCATGTTTACACATGCATTTTGAAGCTCTATTTCTTGGAACATAAATGTTTGGGATTGTTATGATCTCTCAATGAGTTGACTGATCCCTTTGCCATTATGAAATAACCTCTGTTCCCCCAATAATATTTGTTTGGCTCTATGGTCAAATTCATGTGATAGTAATACAGCTACTAGAGCTATCTTTTGGTTAATGTTATTATGATATACCTTATTCTATCCTTTTATTTTCAACTTATTTATGTCATTATATTTAAAGTGTAATGGGTCTTGTTCTTTATTCAAACTGATAATCTCTGCATTTTAATTGGGATTTTTCAACCATTCACATTCAACATGACTTTGATATGATTAGGTTTAAGTCTAATGCCTTGAAAAAATAATTCTTGCATACACTTTATTTACCTTTTGAGTATTTGGAAGATAAATTCAGTTTCCTTTTATTCCATCTTGACCAGATGTGGAAGTTATTTCACTGGATTTTAATTACATGTTTATATTCCTATCTCATACTTGAAGTCATTAACACATTAAGAGCAGAAAATGCCTTATTCATCTTTCTTGCACTTTTGATATTATTAGAACTTCATAACTAGAATCTAAAAAGTGGCTACAATTGTTAGCCACTTATGTTAGCAAATAATGGAATGAATACATTAATTTATTCATTTTTAACCTGGGAGTATCCGTTCCAAATGAATGCTTTATCCTAAAGTTAACTTCTCATTGAGAGACCATAGACATCATCTGGGTTTGAAAGTGTGCTTCTATTCTATGGTCTTAGACTCTACTTTTAACTTTAAAGCCATACTGGAGGTGGGGGGGCGGTGAGATGGTAGCAGGGATACTTGAATTTGAATTGATGTAATATTAGAGCTACCAGGGAAGTCTATTATTAGAAGAGATTTTTTAATCAAATGGACCACAGGTATTCCAGTGAGAGTGTTAGGGCATCAAGTGTATTTTTCAATAGGATGTAAGAGAGAAAACTGGCATCAGTTACTTGTCTGATTACTTCTTCTCTTACAGAATAAGATGCTTACTATAAGCTGCATAAATACTATTGCTACTGGAGAGAAAAAAGAAGTATCTGCCATGCATAGTTATTGCACTGGATTCTGAAATACTGGTCTTAGCCTTTCCAAATCCCAAACATGGCACAGTATAGAATCAGATGAGCAACTTGACCTGTCTCAATTAGTCAGGATTTTTAAAACAGTAACATTAATCTTAAAAATACCTTCAAAGATTAAACAGCAATTGAATCAAATTAAGTTAAAATGATTACAAACTTCTGAATTCAGGTATTAAAATTAATTGAACTGTATAAATATTAATGCAGTTAACATGCTTTTAATTCTTTTAATTAACACTTTTTTGTGTTCACTGTAGTAGAACAAAATATTAGATGCTTGGACTAATTCATTAAGTCTCAAATCAAATTTTACTGTAAATCTGGACTGATACTGATTAGAAATTCACCTCATATTTTGAAGAAGTTGTGGAAAACACATCCTTAAAGAGCACTTTTTATAAAAGACAAAAGAAGGTGAATTTCCCTCCTTGAAAACTTGGAGAATTTGAGCAAAAGATGAAAAATGTTTTTTTCTCCATACACTGAAACCACTGGCAAGATAGAATAGTTGAGCCATCTTCGGAGCTGTAGAGTGAAAAAAATGAGTTCCTGATTCTAGTTTGGTCGTTCGGTTAAAGCAACTTAAGGGAAACGGATGGATGGATGGATAGACAGATGACAGATATAGATAGAAGGAAATAAAAAGACACACATACACATATTTGAAGCGTTAGGAATTGGCTAACATGTAGTTAAATTTTTATAATTGAATGTATGTGAAAGCCAAAATTATAATTGGACATCTTTTATCGCAAATTACTTAGAAGTAAGATTGAGTTCTGTAGAATATGAGGCCATGTGAACACGTACTCTGTTATATCAGCTTGGTGAGCTACTGCCACTGCTGCTCTAGCATGTAATTTATTAATAGTAATATTGAGCAATATGCCTTGATTTCCATAACTGTAGTTTCCCAGGACAGTGTGATGCCGTGAATAAGCTAGGATAATGATAGTTGTCATTTGTATTCAGCACTTTGGAAGCTGCTCCCAAAATAGAACTACTGGAAATAGTTACCATGTCTGATTGTGTGTTCAAGATGGTATAATTTTGAGAAATTCTGGCGCTATTATGGACCACAGTCTGTTGGTCTCCTACCAACAACACTGAAACTTACCTAAACCAAGCTTTCAAGGGACTCTTCCCAAAGGCTTGAAATCACTCAAAGGCACCCTTCCTGATTTCCCTGGAGTGAAGCTGCCCTGCAAAGCACATTTTCCCAACTAGCCACACACACTGGCAGTATAGTTTACATGCACAAGAACTCTGAGTCCCAGAGTTTCCTTTCCTGAGGGCTATGTTTCAGGTTTTACTTTAACCACATCATGCTGCTCCCTCCCGTTTGAAGGTCCTGGCCTCCAACTGTGGTATACTAGCATGTCACTGAGGAGAAAAGTGACACTCGGAGAGCAGTTCTTGAATGAGGAAGACCTGGGGGACTGTGGCAGGAAGGGCAGTTTACAAATGTCAAAGATGACTATTCCTTAGGACACAGAATCAAGGTCAATAGAGAGCATAAATCTTGATTTTCTACACTGAGAGTTTTATTGTGCTTCCCACTAGTTACTGCAAATCAAATTTTGATTGGAATCCCATTGGGAGTGTGGCTCACCCTAATTTCTGAGCTTGAGAATTATCAGGGAACAAAATCATTGTACTCCTTGTGGGCTCAGATGCAAATACAGTATGCATGTGGAAGAGGCATTTCAGTACAATGAGACAGTCTGTTTCTTTTCAACTTAAAAAACAATCTACAAGAAGACATATTTCTCTCCGAACACTACGAAACAACTGAGCTGAGTTGCAAAATACCTTTTCTCTTCTCTTTCCAGAACATGAAAAACTACAGTGGTTTCAGGCCCAGAGCCAACATTTTTCAGGACTCGGGGGGGTGGGGGGGGGGGTGGGGGAAACCCAGTCTGGGCACACTGTCCCTGTAAACGGCTATGGGTGCACGCTACAATGCTTGAACTGAAAAGAGAATGCCTCTGCACCTTGCCCACCCCACGTTTAAAGGGCCACCTCCAGCCTTCCCTTCATTCGGTTTCCTCTGATCATCTGTACAGATTGCATCCAGACACCGTGTATACACACATTTCCTAAACACTGTCAAATGAAGTGGTCAGTTTCTCAATTAAAAGAAAAAAGAAATTTGTATCAGACACATTGTATGCTTGAATTGATAACATCTGAATCAACAAACGATTTTATAACAGCCCTGGCTTTCTACCTGTGTTTTGTCTCAGACACTATTTATCAGTTAAAGCCAGCGTGACGTGAATAAACCAGGGGCTCTGTCTGAAATGCTCTTGGAGATCGTTAAGCAGACCTTCCACCACCTACGTGCTTCCCTTCTGCTCAATATTGCTATAACTTAAAACTTATCCAAAAAGTAAAGTATATTAAGAAAATCAAACTGGTCCTAAGATAATAGAAACATTTGAAATAAAATAAATTAAAAAAATAACCTTTTCTCTCTGAATACTATTCTGATTAAAAATTTTTTTTCCATTGCTTTAATCTGGTAAATTTTTTAAAAATTTTACCACCTTAACTGTTTTTTAAGTGTACAGCTCTACTGTCTGTTGGGCTGTCCTGCTGGTTTAGACTGTAACAAATGTGCTTGCAATTCGTGGGCAGATTTGTGGATCCAAGTTCCATCCCTGGGTCAGGAAGATCTCCTGGAGAAGGGAATGGCAACCCAACCCAGTACTCTTCCATGAAGAATTCCATGGACAAAGGAGTCTGGTGGGCTATTGGGTCACAAAGAGTTGGACACAACTGAGCCACTAACAGACACACACACACACACACACACACACACACACACACACAGAGTTCTACAGCATTAAGTGTATTCACGTTGTTGTGCAACGATTACCATATCCATCTCCAGAATGCTGTAATCTTCCACAAGTGAACTCTGTACCTATCCATCCTCCCCCAGCCTCTGACAACCACCCTTCTACTTTCTGTCTTTGTGAATTTGTATATTTGGAAATGGCAACCCACTCCAGTATTCTTGCCTGGGAAATTCCATGGGCAGAGAAATTTGGTGGGCTACAGTCCCTGGGGTTGCCAAAGAGTCTGACACAAGTTAGTGACTAAACAACTTTCCAGGTACCTCATGTAAGTAGCATCATATAATATTGTCCTTTTGTGACTTTTTGTTGTTGTTGTTGTTTACCTACCATGCTGGAAAATCCCATGGATGGAGGAGCCTGGTAGGCTGCAGTCCGTGGGGTTGCTAAGAGTCAGACACAACTGAGCGACTTCACTTTCACTTTTCACTTTCATGTATTGGAGAAGGAAATGGCAACCCACTCCAGTATTCTTGCCTGGCGAATCCCAGGGATGGGGGAGCCTGGTGGGCTGCCGTCTATGGGGTCTCACAGAGTCGGACATGACTGAATCGACTTAGCAGCAGCAGCAGCAGCATGCTGTCAAGGTTAACTCATGTTGTAGTATGTCAGAATTTACTTTCTTTTTTATAAAATGCTGAACAACATTTCATTGTATGTATATACCACATTTTGTTTATCCTTTGGTCCATCAATGAATGCTTCAGGTGCTTCATTCTGATTTTTTTAACCATATGTAACTTTAAAATAATATACAATAAAGATGAAAGAACCTTATATCATCAACATTTCTTTTTTAAAAAAGACTGCATTCTGGGCCATAAATCATACCTTAATAAAAGGAGAGAGACAGAAAAGAGATAAAAAGAAAAAAAGAAATGACCATATTTTACCAGCATGAAAAGACTTAGTTATTCATTCAAATATCAAAGTGGAGGAGATATGACTTAAAGATTCTAGGAGGTTATTATGTGACTATTGTAAACTTAATGGAGCTTTATACAATGTCTATATTCTAATAATGGATGATATTATTCCCACATTTTCCACCTTTCTCCTCTCTAAACTCTCTTCTTGCTTTTATGTCTGTACCTCACTTAGGATGCCTGCCCTTTCCCCCATGTATTTTGAAAATATCTCAGATCATATCTCTTTTAAAAAGCCTGACACAGGCACAAATATCTGCCTACCCTGATCTTGCCTTCTTTATTCTACAAATACGTGCTGATGACTGCATGTGACAAGCTGTTGACTACGTGATCAGGGTTAAGAGCTATACCTTGTTTGACTTTCTTGTACATGTCACATACATTGAGAAACATGATTTCTCATATACATATTCACTAATTGCTTCATGTGTCTTATGCCCTTTTAGTCTCCTCTACAATGCTTCACATAAAACTGGGCCAGAGTTAGTACTCAATACACATTTTTGAATTAAATTTTTGTTTGCAGTATAATTAATTTGCAATGTTGTGCTAATTTCTGCTGTATATCATAGTGAGTCAGTTACACATACACATATATCCACTTTTTTTTTTTAGATTCTATTCCCATATAGGTCATCAGAGAGTTTTTGTTTTGTTTTAACATACACACACACACACATACATGAAAGTTGAAGCTGAAAGTGTTAGTCAGTCAGTTGTGTCCAACTCTTTGCAACTCCATGAACTATAAACCACCAGGCTCCTTTGTCTAATGAATTCTCTCCAGGCAAGAATACTGGAGTGGGTAGCCATTCTCTCCTCCAGGAGATCTTCCAGACCCGGAGATTGGATCCAGGACTCTTGCATTGCAGGTGGATTCTTTATTGTCTGAGCCACCGAGGAAATATATATTCTTTTTCAAATTATTTTACCAATTATCTTGTTACACAATATTGAGACAAGTTCTGTGTGTTATACAATAGGCCCTTTGCTGGTTATCCACTGAAATAGAGCAATGCATATATGTCAACCCCAAACTCCCCAACTATCCCTCCCCCTACTGGGATAGTTGCTGGGAACCACAAGTTTGTTCTCTAAGTCTGTTGTTGTTCAGATGCTAAGTCATGTCCAACTCTTTATGATACCATGCACTGCAGCACACCAGGCTTCCCTGTCCTTAACTATTTCCCTGAGTTTGCTGAAACTCATATCCGTGGAGTCAGTGATGCAATACAACCATCTCATACTCTGACTCCTCCTTTCCTCTACAGTCTTTTCCAGCATCAGTCTTTTCTAATGAGTCTGTCTCCATCCTATTTGCATCACTTTTCTTTTGGAAGATTATGTATATAAGTGGAATCATATGACATTTCTCTTTCTCTGACCCACTTCATGCAGCATGACAATCTCTAGGTCCATCCATGTTGCTGCAAATGATATTCCATTCATTTTAATGGCTGAATAATATTCCATTGTATATATGTACCACCTCTTCTGGTCACAAGTATGTTTCCTTGGCATAAGTTCACAAGCTACCTCTCTAGTAAACAGATGGAACACTCTATTGTGAACTGTGAATAAAATCTAATAGGTTAACTTACATGATACTAACAGAATGGTTTAGCTCTGAGGACCCATTCCTATTATCTGACAAACTGTAAATTTAAGCATCCATTTCCCAAAACTCCTGAAAAGTATTGGACAGCATACTGTAAGTGATTCACATCAGGGTTGACACCTTTAGATGCTTTGGTCAGAGCTTGAACTACAGGAAGAGACTCTGAAACTTGATGCTCTTTGTGGTGCCCAGCACCAACTCCAATCAGCAAAGGGTAAATAAAAGCATAAGGCGGCCTCTTCACCAAAAAGGTAGGGTGTACCATGACCCCAGGCTCAATGTATGATGGGATAGGATAAAATCATGAATATCTAAAATCCCACTCAGTTTTATTTATACATCCACTTCCTGAAGAAATCCTAGGTTTCTGTTTTTCCTGGGCCCCTCTGTAAACTGTGGGGAGGGGGTGCTGTGCTAAAAGAAGCTAGAACAACTGGGCTGATTTCAGGTTCACCATACTAAACCTGTTGGAATTTTGTTCCTATTCTCCTCCAGTTTGAGAATTGTCTTCCTCTTGAAAATAGGTTCAGTGTTTCTTATCTTTTTTGAAGTCATGCAAAATTAAATGTGATAATGAATGTAAAGCTTCTGTAAAATCTGTGAATGTCTGTGTGCATACAAGGGAAGTCAGTTCACATATTGTCTATGAGGCAAAGACTTAAAGGATGGAAATAATGGATATAAGATACTACAGATTTTAAATATTGTTTCCATTCTATCAACATTTGATCTCATACTCTTGCCTAAATAGTGCTCCCTGTAAAAAAAATCCCAGAGCACTAAGATGGAAAGAGGTGTAGGTCATGGCAGGAAGCACACAGGAATCCTCGAATTTGAAGTATGGGTACATTTTGATAGTAACCTGTGCAAAGATTCAGATAGGGCTCTGTGGATACATGTAACTAGAACACAGTAATAGGTGGCATTTACTGAACATATACAAGTGCTAGACACTGTAATGATATAGATGGCAAAAATTTATTAGGCCCTACCTTGTATCAGTTACTGTCTTAATCACTTTATACACATTATTTTATCAAAATATCATAGCAATGGTAGCAGTCAGTGGATAATAATAGACTACATTACATATATGGATTCCAAAGCCTAGAGAAGTTGAGAAACTTGTCCAAGTTCCCTCAGCTAGAATGTGGCAGAGCTAGACTTCCAAACCAGGCTCTTGGATTGCAGAATCTATGCTAAGCATTTTTCTGTTCCCAAGATAACAGGGCAAAGCAGAAGCCTGGCTGAGTGAGGAGTGGATTAAAAAGTCTCTGTAAAATGGCAGCTGCTGAGTATTTCCATCTTCTGCTTTAAACCCTAAGTATAGAAAGTTATAGCCAAGAGAAAGAAATACTAAGAAAAGCCCTGGGTTTTCCTAAAAGGAATAAAAGATTGGTAGTGACACAGCAAATCAGGCTATCCAGCATTAAATTCACCAGGATGAACAGAAGCTCTTATCCTCTGGTAAACATGACAAGCTAAGGTATATGAGCTTAAGGAGAAAACTAACAAGTCATCTAAGTACAGTTTTTAAAACAGGATGTGCTGATGACATTAGGCTTCAATAAATAGTTATAAATAAGTAATTATTGGCTATAATAATATAAATATATTTTAAAAATCACAAAAAGTAGACAAATTAACAGAATTGATAGACCCACAAAATAAATGAGTGAACAGAAAGATCAGACCCAGGGACTTATTTAGAAGGCATCAGAGAGTCATTAAGTAATGGAAAACACAGAAGTTAATAAACATCGATGATAAAAATACTGCATCATCAACCATTTGTAACAGTACAACAAAGAAAACAAATGATGAAGTGGAAATACATAAAATAATGCACAAGAATTTCTCAGGACTTAAAAATATAAACACTTAAGAGAAAGGACTTTAAAATTTACAAAACAGTATAAATATGGAAGATCCACACACATGTGATAGGGAATATTTTAAGAATATTCTAAATACTTCCAGTGAGTGAAGATATGTTAAAGAAAAAAGTTTCAGATTGTTACTGAATTTTTCACTATCAACAGAAGGCTAACATTTTCAAAGTGTTTAAAGAGAAGAGCTCTATATCTACAGTGTTTTTTTTTTTAAATTAGAGTGCAGATTATTCCTTGAATAATAAAATTCTTCTTCGAAAATACCAAGAAACTAATCCTATACTATGCTATGTGAAATCTGGGGAATAAGTGTAATCAAATATTTTAGTAAAGCTGAATATTGTCCATAAAGGAAGAATATGATGAAAACTTAGAAGAGGTAAAAGTGAAAATAGATAGCTCAATTCAGTCTCTCAATCACATCCGACTCTTTGTGACTCCATGAACCCAGCACGCCAGGCATCCCTGTCCATCACCAACTCCTGGAATCCATCCAAACCCATGTCAATTGAGTCGGTGATGCCATCCAACCATCTCATCCTCTGTCGTCCCTTTCTCCTCCTGCCCTCAATCTTTCCCAGCATAAGGGTCTTTTCAAATGAGTCAGCTCTTTGCATCAGGTGACCAAAGTATTGGAGTTTTAGCTTCAACATTAGTCCTTCCAATGAACACCTAGGACTGATCTCCTTTAGGAAGGACTGGTTGGATCTCCTTGCAGTCCAAGGGACTCTCAAGAGTCTTCTCCAATACCACAGTTCAAAAGCATCAATTCTTTGGCACTCAGCTTTCTTTATAGTCCAACTCTCACATCCATACATGACCACTGGAAAAACCATAGCCTTAACTAGACGGACCTTTGTTGACAAAGTGATGTCTCTGCTTTTCAATATGCTGTCTAGGTTGGTCATAACTTTCCTTCCAAGGAGTAAGTGTCTTTTAATTTCATGGCTGCAATCACCATCTGCAGTGATTTTGGAGCCCAGAAAAATAAAGTCTGACACTGTTTCCACTGTTTCCCCATCTATTTGCCATGAAGTAATGGGACCGGATGCCATGATCTTAGTTTTCTGAATGTTGAGCTTTAAGTCAACTTTTTCACTCTCCTCTTTCACTTTCATCAAGAGGCCCTTTAGTTCGTCTTCACTTTCTGCCATAAGGATGGTGTCATCTGCATATCTGAGGTTACTGATATTTCTCCTGGAAGTCTTGATTCCAGCTTGTGCTTCTTCCAGCCCAGCGTTTCTCATGATGTACTCTGCATATAAGTTAAATAACCAGGGTGACAATATACAGGCTTGATGTACTCCTTTTCCTATTTGGAACCAGTCTGTTGTTCCATGTCCAGTTCTAACTGTTGCTTTCTGACCTGCATACAGGGTTCTCAAGAGGCAGGTCAGGTGGTAGGGTATTCTCATCTCTTTCAGAATTTTCCACAGTTTATGTGATCCACACAGTCAAAGGCTTTGGCGTAGTCAATAAAGCTGAAATAGATGTTTTTCTGAAAATAGATAGGAGGTTACTAATTATGTGGGGACATCTATTCCATCTCTCTCAAATTTTGTCAGCTATTGAATAATAATCTAAACCAATTGCTTCCTCCCAATGCTTATATCCTGTAACCATTTAAAGGCAAAATCTATCCAGTAGTGTTGCCAGGTGGTATGGGAGCCAACAGCAGTACTCAACAGAGAATTGAAGATATACTAGTTTTCCTATTGCTATAGAACCAATTGCCACAAATTTAGATGCTTAAAACAGCAAGCATTTATCACTTTCCAATTTTGGTCAGAAAGCCCATAGCTTAACTGGACTCTTTGCTTTATATTCTCATCAGGCAGCTAACCAGGGCTAACTGGGATTATAGCCTCATCAGTGGCTTAACTAGGGAAAGGTATGCTTCCAGTCTCCCTCAGGTTGTTTCAGATAATCTCCTGAAGGTTGTAGGACTGAGGTTCCCATTTTCTTGCTGGCTGTCAGGAAGGGCTGCTTTCCATTCCTAGAGGTTGCCTGTTGATTCCTTGTCACATGACCTTTTCCAGAGGCAATTACGCAGGTTTGCTTGCTTTTCAAGACCAACAGATGAATCTCTCCTTCTAGCCAGCAAAGATGAGGTTATGTATAATGAAACATAGTCCACCACCTTCACCAAGGTCTATTACTTAGAAGTAAGTCAGAGGCTTTGCTGGCACTGAAGAAGAGGAAATTATAAAAGAAAAAGACTTATTATAGGTGACCTAAAAGTGTGTCCACCACAGGTGCCTAGGGTTTTCACCCCTCTCATTAGATTACCAAGGTAGGCTCAAACTTCAGCCTGTCTGTGGGAGGAAACAGACAGAACAGGCTCCATCTTGAAAGCAGGACTCCATCTTGGACTGGAATGTGGAATTTGAGCTATATGTCCAGTATCTATGGAAATGACATACCAACTGGAAAATCAGACTTCCCAGATGGAAGAACCCCAGGGCTCATACCTAGGCTCTCCATTGCCTAAAAGAGTACCCTAATTACCTGTGTAACCAAATAGAATCATAAATTCTATTATGCTTATTGGGGTATGACCACAGGCCTATTGATAATTATCCACTGTTAACTACCTAGGCTTAAGGCATATGAATCATGGGTTAACTTTGATTGTATCTTTCTCTTCATTTGTTCAGACTAGATTCAGGGAATTTGGGGAGGTGGGTTTGGGTACGTACACCTTGGGTATATAAGGTTTTCACAAAAACTGGTTGGGGTCCTTGGCTAAGAGCAGACTCTGCCTTGGGCCCACCGGTGTAATAAATGGCACTTCACTGTCTGCATCGTCCTTCTAAGTGAGTTTGTTTCCTGGAATGTGTGGTTACAACATGTCCATTATCACAAGAGATAACTGACGTTCAGGAAACTATGAACTGACATGCCCAATTTTCACATACCTACAGGGCAAAATCATTATTTCAAGAAAGACTACAAACCAAAGAGCATATGCTATATGAAGCAAAATTATTGAAGTAGATGATCTCCAATTATAAAATAAGTGCATACATGTTCTCAAAATAGAAGGGAATGTACTATAACAGGAAGCAGGAGCAAGAAGTTATAAGAAAGTTAGAAATATTAAGTGTGCAAAATACAGCAGCTAAAAAATTTTTTAAATGACCAAAATGAGATGAGTACAGCTAAAAAGTGAGTGAACAAGCTGAAAGATCAAAGAGTTCTCTCAGAAGACAACAAAAATGGACAAAGAAATAGAAGATGTAAGAGAGAAGCTGGGGAATACAGAGGCTAGAAATAGAAGTGACAATATCTGGAATAGTTTCAAAAGACAAAAATAATCAACTAAAGAAAGGAGATATTTGCAAAAGAATGGAGACAAATTTCCTAAAATTATCCGTGAGAGACCTTGGACTGGCACAGCGCAGAGTGGCAGACGGGGAAGGTAACAGAACACGCACACCTACACCCGTTAGAGACACTCAACAGGCAGAAACTGACATCAGACCCTAACATTCTTTGTTTAACAGAATTTCCATTAAAATACAAGGGTGAAAAAAATATCCCCAGGCATATCAGCATCAGAAGATTTGCCATACAAACATTCACTTAGAAAACACTCTTGGATGAAACGATCAAACAGGAAGAAAAGTATATCCAGGGGCTGCAGCAACCCATGTGAGAAGTAAGGGTGATTAACTTTTCTAGCAGAGATTAAAGTTACCTCTTGAAACAAGGATAAAAGGGCAAAATCTATAGTGCTCTACATTTTGCAATAAACTCAGAAGTAAAATTCCACGAAGATAAAGGGGCAGAAAAGGCCAAAAGGCCCTGAAGATGTTAAAAACTTGCCGATTTCTTAGGGAAACAATAGAGGTAATAATAAATTTAAGAAATCAATACGGATATAAACATGAGAAGGATTTTTTATTTAAAGATTTCAAATATAAAAACAAAAGTAAGAATGTGTAATTTTGAAATTAGGACAAGAAAACTTAAAGTAAAAAATGTTTACCAAAGTAAACAAAAAGAAAGGATATTAAAGGGAAAATAAATAGTAAATCATATCACAAAAAAATTCCTAATATAATCACAATAATATTGGATTAAATTCACCAATGAGAAACTCAGATTGAAAATAAAATTGTATAACAATACAACATCTGTAATATTTGCAAATAAAATAAGAATTGAGAATAAAGGATGGAAAAAAGATATATTATGAAAATATTAACCAAAAGAAATCTGAGGAAGTATTCTTAATATCCAGAATATAATTAAGACAAAAAACTCCACAGAGATAACACAGGCTGATTACATTGGTAAAGAGTACAGTTGATCAAGAAAATAAAACCATTAGAAACAGCTATCACTTCTACAATAAAATCACAAAATATATAAACCCAAAATGGGAAAGACTGAAGAGAGAAAAAGATAAATTATCAATTGTTGCTGAAGATTTTATCACACTACTCTTAGAAATAGATCTAGAAGGCAAAATAAACAAAAATATGAAAAACCTAGATGATAAAACAAATAAATTTATTAATCTATGGGATAATTTGGAGTTCAGCATCCAACAACAGAGCACATATTCTTTATGAGTGTAGATATAATATTTGAATAACTATGTGTCTAAAAAAATAGGAAAACTAAAACTCTTAAAGTAATAAGTAGATAAAGAAAAGAATAAAATGAAAAGAAAGAAGAATGAAGGTGAGAACAAAAGAAAATGGAAATAAATATCATGTATACTAGATTTTACACCCAAAATTCAAGAAAAATTAATTAATAACAAAAATAACTTTAAAAATTCCACGTGTTTGGAAGCAAAATCTCATGCTGGTAAATAACCTTATATATAGAGAGGCCATTATGAAAAAATTTAGAACTGGACAATGAAAACTAAATGGATTTTTAGGATTTTACATGCTAGATTTAATTACAAGAATCAGAAAGCACGTTTTATAAATGCTGCTAGGAGATCCAACCAGGTCATTCTAAAGGAGATCAGTCCTGGGTGTCCTTTGGAAGGAATGATGCTAAAGCTGAAACTCCAGTACTTTGGCCACCTCATGCAAAGAGCTGACTCATTGGAAAAGACTGTGATGCTGGGAGGGATTGGGGATGAGAAGGAGGAGAAGGGGATGACAGAGGATGAGATGGCTGGATGGCATCACCGACTTGATGGACGTGAGTCTGAGTGAACTCTGGGAGTTGGTGATGGACAAGGAGGCCTGGCGTGCTGTGATTCATGAGGTCGCAAAGAGTCGGACACGACTGAGCGACTGAACTGAACTGAACTGAGGCTAAGATTAAAACTCAAGAAGTTTGAACAAAGAGATAAAGTCAAAGAAATCAGAAAAAAAGACATGTAAGGATAGATCTCAATGAAACAGGGCATTTATAAACACAGAAAAGTTAAATAATATTCCAAATTGATTTTTGGAAAACATTCATAATGCACAGCTCTAATATGATGACTCAATTAAAAAGACAGTTTAAAAATATATATGTATTGAAAAGAATGAATCATGAAGGACAAAGATAATAATATATTTAAAAATAACACAGTAGTTAAAAAATAATCTTAGATGAAATAAACTCCTAGAATGAATATCTGAATTAGAAAAAAAATGAAAACCTTCAGCATAATATAAACATTTAAAAAATGAAATAGTAGCTAAATACAGTTCAGTCCAACTAGTTTTATAGGTAAACTCTATCAAACCTCTATGAAAAAAGTTAATTCTTATTTTAAACAAATAGTCTCACAAAATGGAAAAGTGCTCCAAATTAAGCTACAAGTATTAACACAAAAGCAATTCTATTAAAATGTTTAGGTAGATTTTTTTAGGGATTTTTGAAACTTATTCAAAAAATGTTCTGGAAGAATAAAATCCCATAAATAGCTATTTCAATAAGAGAATACTTATTATACCAGTTACTAAGATTTACTAAAAAAACATAAATAAATAAACTTATGTTAGCCCAGAGAGAAAGAAATAGACCAATGGGTTAAAACTGGACACTCGGAAATAGCATTTTTAATCAATAAAAAGTAAAATTGAAAACATATTGTTTATAGAAATGATGTAATAGAAACTCACAATAAGGAAAAATAGAATCATGTACCCTAACTCACATCACATACAAAGGTGGAATCAGATGAATTAAAAATCTAAATATGAGATAACACAAGTTCACACACACACATATACATGATAATTATATGAGGCGATGGATTGGTTTACCTTATTGTTCTAATCATTTTGCAATATATACCTATATTGAATCATAATATTATACTTCTTAAACTTACACAGCATTTAATGCCAAAAAATTTTATCTCCAAAAAAGCTAGAAAAATAAATAGAGCTAATTTAAACTAATTTTAAAAAAGAACTAAATGCTGAGTGGGGATCTAAGCAGATAATAGAAAAATGTTGAAAAATAATTGCGATACCTAGGAGTGGGGGAAAAACATATTTAAAAAGATATCATTACTCTAGGAGACAAATCCAAAAAGTATTACTGAGATTTATGTTAAAAGTGTTCTGCTTATCTCTTCCTCTAGGTGTTCTATAGTATCTGGTCACTCATCAGTTCAGTTCAGTCGCTCAGTCGTGTCCGACTCTTTGCGACCCCATGAATCACAGCACGCCAGGCCTCCCTGTCCATCACCAACTCCCGGAGTTCACTCAGACTCACGTCCATCAAGTCGGTGATGCCATCCAGCCATCTCACTTTCTGCCATCCCCTTCTCCTCCTGCCTTCAATCCCTCCCAGCATCAGGCTCTTTTCCAGTGAGTCAACTCTCCACATGAGGTGGCCAAAGTATTGGAGTTTCAGCTTCAGCATCAGTCCTTCCAATGAACACACAGGACTGATCTTCAGAATGGACTGGTTGGATCTCCTTGCAGTCCAAGGGACTCTCAAGAGTCTTCTCCAACACCACAGTTCAAAAGCAGCAGTTCTTCGGTGCTCAGCTTTCTTCACAGTCCAACTCACATCCATACATGACCACTGGAAAAACCATAGCTTTGACTAGACGGACTTTTGTTAGCAAAGTAACGTCTCTGCTTTTGAATATGCTGTCTAGGTTATAACTATATAACTAGGCTATAACTATAATATGCTGTTAGGTCATAACTTTCCTTCCAAGGAGTAAGTGTCTTTTAATTTCATGGCTGCAATCACCATCTGCAGTGATTTTGGAGCCCCCAAAATTAAGTCTGACACTGTTTCCACTGTTTCCCCATCTATTTCCCATGAAGTGATGAGACTAGATTCCATGATCTTCATTTTCTGAATGTTGAGCTTAAGCCAACTTTTTCACTCTCCTCTTTCACTTTCATCAAGAGGCTCTTTAGTTCCTCCTCACTTTCTGCCATAAGATTGGTGTCATCTGCATATCTGAGGTTATTGATATTTCTCCCAGCAATCTTGATTCCAGCTTGTGCTTCTTCCAGCCTAGTGTTTCTCATGACGTACTCTAGAGGTCTTTAATAAATTTTGAATTTATTACTGTATATGGTGTTAGAGAATGTTCTAATTTCATTCTTTTACATGTAGCTGTCCAGTTTTCCCAATACTACTGATTAAAGGATTGTCTTTTCTCCATTGTATATTCTTGCTCCCTTTGTCATAGATTAATTGATCATGGGTGTGTGGGTTTATTTCTGGGCTTTCTAGTCTGTTCCATTGATCTATATGCCTCTTCTTGTGCCAGCACCATACTGTTTTAATTACTATAGCTTTGTAGAACAAGGGAATGTTACTCAACCATAAACAAGAATGAAACAATGTCATTTGCAGCAACATGGATGGACCTAGAGTATCATAGTAAGTGAAGTAAGCTGCTGCTGCTAAGTAGCTTCAGTCATGTCCGACTCTGTGCGACCTCAGAGACGGCAGCCCACCAGGCTCCCCCATCCCTTGGATTCTCCAGGCAAGAACACTGGAGTGGGCTGCCATTTCCTTCTCCAATGCATGAAAGTGGAAAGTAAAAGTGAAGTCGTTCAGTCGTGTCCGACTCCCAGCGACCTCATGGACTGCAGCCTACCAGGCTCCTCCGTCCATGGGATTTTCCAGGCAAGAGTATTGGAGTGGGTTGCCATTGCCTTCTAGACAGAAACAAATATGATATTGCTACATGTGGAATCTTAAAAAACAAAAAAAGACAAACTTATTTACAAACAGAAATAGACCCACAGACATAGAAAACAAACTTATGGTTACCAAAGAGGAAAGGCAGGGGAGGCATAAATTAGGAGGTTGAGATTAACATATACACAATACTATATATAAAATAGATAACAAGCAAGGAGTTATTGTATAACACAGGGAACTATACTCCACATTTTTAATAACCAATAAGAGAAAAGAATCTGAAAATGAATATATATATACACATACACATACACACACACGTGTATGTGTATATAACTGAATCACTGTGCTGTGCACTTGAAACTAACATGACATTGTACATCAATTATATTTCAGTTTAAAAAGATATCAGAAGCATATGCAATGTGGGGATATTAATGGAGTGGTTATACAGGAATTAAGAACTTCAGTTCATTGAAGGACAACATTGGCACAAATTAGAGAAATATAGCAGGGAGAGAATAGGTGTCATGTTTAAAACTTTTAAGACAATGTCTATAATGTTAGGAAAACCAATAGAAATTGCGAAACTGTTAACATTAACTGTTAACATTAACAGCGAAAACATTAACAGTTTATAGAAGAAGAAGAAAAGATAACTAATAATCATAAGAAGCTGTCAAACTCACTAGCAAACAGAGAAATGCAAATGAAAATAATGAGATACTATTTTATATCCATAAGAAAGACCAAGAAATAAAATTTTAATGACTATGACACATCAGAAAAGATGTGCACACTTTGGACCTCAAGTGGCAAAGCAATGTCCCAAAGAGACCCAGGCTCCCTTGGCACTAGCAGCAGTCTCTAATGAGGGCATGGTCTCAGCCAGAAGCTATGCCAGAAGAAAGTAAGTGTACAAATCTCCAAAGCAGTTTGTCCTGGGCGATCTGGGCTGGCATTCAGACTGTGCTTTACTTTAAATCTAGAAAAAAACAAAGAGGACAAGAAGAGAGAAAAGATACAAGTGCCACTCCCTGCAGGAGAGAGATTACTGCACGCCCCCTTTGCTCACCCCATGGTTGCCCCAGGGGCTCAGAGTATCTTCAGTATCTCAGGACCTGTCCTCCTGGGAGTCTTCACTCTCCAGGGCTGTCCAGCAATGCCCTAGGGGTGACTGGCTTGTTCTCCCCCTGTTTCATTTCCTATGATGACAGTAAACCTTGAAGGTGGTGGTTCCTCTCTTCCTAAGCAGCAAATATCCAGCTCAAGATAACCACACGCATCATGTAACTAAATAGAACATATCAACAATGATAATCTCTTATAAGAAATTAACTGCTGATTAAACACAATATAACTATGATCTGGTAGCAGTTACTTATTATTTGATTGGCTTAGTGCTAACACATCATAATGATTAGTTAAACCTGATTCTTACAAAACCTCAGCAAGTACCTCTTCATGTAGTACCTTTCCAATTCTGTTATAATCAGTCAGCAGTTTCCCCATGTGCATTAGCCTTGCCTGGTGACCTTCACATAGACGCACATCCTTTTTGCCACATATTCACAACACTTTGTGATTACTGTTGCCATATAAAATTCAAAACCTTCAGTTAAATCTGAATTTCAGATAAGGAACCTTTGAAAGTCTATCCCCAAAACTGCACGAGATATATTTATACTAACTGGCAATTCTGCTTGTATTTCTGCATTAACCTGGACTTGAACATCATGGTTGTTTCTATTTAGCATTCTCTTCTTTCTACTCACTTTTGCTTGAACTGAGTCTCATTTTTCTGCTAATTCTTTCATTGCCCATAGTCCGAAATCTGCTGCCGAGATGAAAGAAACAAACATGCCATTTTCTTAATTCCAATAAAATTATGATGTAGGTATTACCCCAATTTATAGAGAAGAAAAATGAGGTTCACATATGTTTAAAATTGCACCTAGGATCACATAGCTAGCAAGTGGAGTCTGGAAATCAGGGTAGCCTGGGTCACAAGTCATTTACTTTCCACTTAACCATACTGCCTACTAGGAAGAATCAAGGAGAAAAAGTCAGAGACGTGGTAGTGCATTGGGCTGGGGGCAGGGGGCAGTATTTTTGCACTGATTAAAGGCTTTTGACCCAAGGGGGACATGTTCTCAAAGAAACTCAGATTATGACCCAGGGATCCCAGGCTGCCTCACAGGAATGGTGCTGATAGCTCTGTAAGTTGCACAGCTCAGCTCACTGGGCTGCTTCTAGTCCTAGCATTCCAACACTGAAGACCCACCTCCAGCAGGCAGAGAGAAGAAAAACTCAAAGCAGTAACTTGAAACCCTGTTTACTTTTCCCTCTACCCAGAGGCCCACAATAAGTTATCTACATCTTCTTGCTTTAATCACCCTATATAGAACAAAACAAGGCCCAGATTCTAAAGTGAAGTATCCATTTACAAAACCCAGTGCCCTTTCTTCCACCTGCCCTCCTTCACTGAAAAGACTCAAGCTACCCACCTTTAGGAAAATCACCCAAATTACAGGAGCTAATTATCTGTGTTTTTTCTCTTTCTTTTCCCCCTAAATTATAGCTATCTTTAGAGAATCCGATTGCTTTTTTAAACAGAAGATTGAACCATCTATTAGAATGTAAAAGAATGTGCTAATTGGAGTTCAAATCAAATAAGACACAGTTTAAATTTATACTTGTAAAATGAATTATCCTTACCTTTGCACCCCTAACTCCGCAGGCTCGAAACAACAGAATGACCCAAAGTCACCTTGAATTTATCCACCCTTACAACCTGACAGTGATTGTTTTTTTGTTTTTAGTCTCTTTCAACCAGAAGTAACTGCTCTTAACTGTGAGATTATGCAGCTCTGTTTGGAAAGCTTTTGTGAGTCCCTGTAGTATAATGATTTTCCTTTAGAGAGCATGTAATTTTAGGTTCTTGCATAACAGCACAGATTTTTATGGTATTACTAAACTTTGTAATTTTATTTCTCTCTGACAATTAAGTGCACATTGATGTTATGGAATTTTTTCTTCCTTCCATCACAGTTGGATGAAATTGGAAAGGCAGACTATGCTGCGTTGGGAGTGCTCATGTCTAGAAGTGTAAACGTTTTGTGATTCCCTTGTTGAAGATCCATTTCACACATAGGCAAATCCATCACACCACTACTGTTTGCTTTCAGTTACAAACAAGCGGTAACCCAAAACACACAATGTACCGACCAAAAACAATCAATGTGCCATTCATGCACTCCCTTTGTTTAGGAAATAGTTTACCAGTTTACAATACATTAACTTAGATGTTTAACCTTTCTGCAGAAAGTGAGCATTTTCCAAATAAATACTTTTTTTTTTTAATTTTAGAATTCATCATTTCTCATCACTAGCCACATCTCTTCCTTGTCTATTGTACTCAGATCTGGGCAGTAACTCCAGTCTCCTATAGACACTCTCACTGTTTCCCACTGCTGTGTAAATGAGTCACATCTCTCATTCTAATCTAGGCAGATGAAAGCAGACAAATGTACTGCCTGTGAACTGCACAGCCCCATTTGGACATACATGTTTACTCTGTCCCTTGGAGGCAAGCTGAAGTCTCCCTTACCACAAAGATGAGTGCTCAGTACCCTTTAGGCATATGACAATCCTCCCCTGAATCCCTCAGAATCGAATTTTGTAATTTATCAAGAATCTGTAAGAATGATAATGCTCTGTTTTAGGCTTCATCTGTTGCCTTTAATACATTCCCTGATGATTAGAGTTTTGCAGACTTGCTAGGACTTAATGATGCTTCTCCTAGAAAGGTTTACATGATCAATAAGACATGATCCCAAGACAGAGTGGAGAGAAAGACTGAAATCCAGTCTGAAGCAGCCTTTTCTCTGTGGTCAGATGGAAGCATTTCCCACTGGAAATCACTTGCCATAGTCAGCAGATCTCATGTCGTTATACTTCATCACCCAGATTTGTGAAACTGTGGCACCAGATAAATGTTTATTATCATCATTCTATGGAATAATGCTCCCTTCAAATCTACCTGCAGCTCAACACTTGGATATACTCTATTCCGAACTGTGTGCCCAACTCCAATGCGTATGGTGAAGACGTAACCCAGAGTGTGACTGTATTTGGAGATGGGATCTTTGTGGTATGAGCACTTGGAATCTACTCTCTTAATAAATTTCTAGTACATAATATAGTATTGTTAATGCCAGTCACCATACTGTACACAATAATATCATGTTATACTCCGTAAATGTGTGCAATTCTTATCTTAAAACTTTTATACAGCTCTAAAAATTTGTAATTGATAAAAAGAAGTAATTAAGGTTAAAGGGGGCATAAGGATGGCCTGATCCTATAGGTTTAGCATCCTTATAAGAAAATACGCCAGAGAATTCTCTCTCCCAGCACACAGGCAACAGACGACGGAGCATGTGAGAATGCAGGGAACACACAGAACAGAGCCCCAGACATTGTGGTTGAGGATGATCCTCTTGTGGCCACTTGGTCCACAGTCATTCAAGAAGTCATCCATTCAAGTCATCCATCTTCTCCAGCAGAGGTGACTCATGTTGGCTAAAAAATAATTTCATTTTCAGGAAAATAACTGGGAAATTTTGCCTAACAGATGAATAATATAGCTTCAGACTTCCTTGCTGGTCCAGTGGTTAAGAATCCACCTGCCAATGCATGGGACACGTGTTTGACCGCTGGTCTGGGAGGATTCCACGTGCCGCAGGGCAACTTAGCCTGAGAGCACAGCTTTTGCACTGGAGCGCTGCAGCTACTAAAGCCTGTGTGCCCTGGAGCCTGCGTTTAGCAACAAGAGAGGCCCACTCACCACAGCTAGAGAGTAGCCCCCGCTCACCACAATCAGAGAAAGCCCACACACAGCAACAAAGACCCAGTGCAGTCAAAAATAAATCAATTAGTGGGAAAAAAAAGACATATAGCTTCATGTCTTTTTTAGGGGTGTGTGTCTGTGTGTCTCTCTGGGTGTGTTTCACATGGTCTAGGAGGCTTTTCATGGATTTATAATTTTTAGGCACACATGAAACATCCTGTATCCTGAAAACTGAGGAGAGTTGAAGATCCAAAACAGAATGAAGGGAGCCCCCCAAACACTAGGAGCTCAGTCAGTGTGAGATTTCTGCCTTCCCACAGATGTCTCCTTCTGCTCAGTGCCCTTATCCCTCACTCCTCTCTCCTTCCCGAATTTAGCACTTTCAGCTAAACCTCTGGACATGCCCTGAACTAGGAGAATTTTAATCAAGAATACCCAAATAAAAACAGCTGTGGGGCAGGGGGTGAATGTCGCCGGCTCTCAGCCTGCGGCACCTGGCCAGTGAAGGCTTATCCAGTAAGAACCCAGTGATCCTTGTTTTCAGACTGGGGCAGCCTTTCACCCTCTGACTTGCATTTCCTTCACTTAATGACTATGGATTGTGATTAATACCTCTCTTCCCACTCATCTTGTCCAAGAGCCCTCGGCATCCTTCCCTGGGCTGGTGAGGGGATGAGGTATGGCTTTCTCTTCCCCAAACTCCATCTCCCTCCTGGGGTGATTCTGTAGCTTCCAATTGGACAGGGCTGAGGGGGTAGGCTGTGTCTAAACTGGCCCAGTGTAAGGCAGGATTTAGGAATCCTGAGCTGGATTTTCGTGCTGTCTATACCACCCTGAAATTATCTGCTGATTCCATTTAGTAAATAAGGCAGCAGGTTGAAGGCAGCCATTCCCAAGCCCAGCAGAGACTGTGGCCGCCGTGCTAATGTGCTGGTGCAAAGACTGAAGGGACTTCTGTGGGGCCGATGGGCTTGTCTATCCTGGAATCACTTCCCTCGTGTGTAAATGGGAGGCAACTGAAGAAAGGAATGTTTGCTCACTGTACTCCACTCATTACTTATGCACAGTATATATTATTCAAAATAAGCAATTATCCCAAAGTAAACAAAACTGTTTGCATTTACCAGGAGACAGTCTGCCCCTTTGAGGAAGCTAGTGTCAGGCAGAGAGCAAGAAACTATTGACTAGAATGGAAATAGTACCACATTCTTTGCAGGACAGATTCTAAAAGCTTTGACCTGGCACGCCCATCCTTCCATGTGTGACCCTGTCCAATTTCACTCATTTCACAAATGCCCAAGATGTTCTTTGCCCTTGCATGCATGCTAAGTCACTTCAGTTGTGTCTGACTCTTTTGCAACCCCTAGGACTGTAGTCTTCCAGGCTCCTCTGTCCTTGGGATTCCTCAGGCAAGAGTACTGGAGTGGATTGTCATGCCCTCCTCCAGGGGATTTTCCTGACCTAGGGAATCAAACCAGTGTCTCTTATGTCTCCTGCATTGGCAAGTGGGTTCTTTACCGCTATTGGGAAGCCCTCTTTGCTCTTGAGTTGGACTTAATTCTCATTCAAAACAGAGACCCATGCTGTAGCACCAATATTTTAAAAATTATGGGTGGAAGAGGATTAACATGAAAAAATGCTATTATTAATTCCATTTGTTTTTCTGTAAATTATGAAGCACCTCCATTATTTACTTGTTTTAGTGGAATATATACACAGTGAGGCAATACGATATGGAAATAGTTTGTTCCCATAAACCTTTCTTAAGCACTCTACACACAATGGTTTTTCCTCAATTTTTAGAGCAGTGGTTTTCAAATTTTCACACGTAATCACAAGTCCATGGGAGTTTTATAAAAACACAGATTGCTGGGCCCCACCTCTGAAGTTCCTTATTCAGTGGGTTGGGGGCTGCTACTAACATGTATTTACAAAGCACTCCCAAGTGATTCTGATGTTGCTAGATCAGGCACCAAGTTTGACAGCCATTGTTGTAAAGTTTTGCTGTTCAATAACGTAGCCACTAATCACATCTACATGTGGCTACTGAGGGTGTGAAAATGTGGCTGGTATGAACTGAGATATGCCATGAGTGTAAAAATACATATAGGATTTCTAAGACTTTTATGAGTAGTAAAACATACAATGAACATGGGTTTGGGTGGACTTTGGGAGTTGGTGATGGATAGGGAGGCCTGGTGTGCTGCAGTTCATGGGGTCGCAAAGAGTCAGACACAACTGAGTGACTGAACTGAACTGAACTGAAAATATACAATATTAATTTGCATAGGATTATATTATGAAATTATAACACTATTAGATATTTTAAGTACAGTAGTGGTTGTGGTAGTTTAATTGCTAAGTTGTGTCCAACGCTTGTAACTCCGTGGACTGTAGCCCACCAGGCTCCTCTGTCAGTGTGATTTCCCAGGCAAGAATACTGGAGTGGGTCGCCATATTCTTCTCCACGGATCTTCCTGACTCAGGGATCAAACCCGGGTCTCCTGCATTGCAGACAGATTCTTTACCAACTGAGCCACCAGGGAAGCCTATTTTAAGTGTAGCACACTATTAAAATTAACTTCAATTGTTTCATTTTTAAATATGGCTCCTAGAAAGTTTAAAATGACACGCATGGCTCACATTCTATTTCTATCTGACAGCACTGTTCCCGAGGATCAAGCACAGGCTACAGATGGGACACTGCCCATACAAGACAGAGGGTAAAGACAGATTCAAAGTGTAAAGATAGATTCAAATTGTAAAACCAAATTTGACTACTTGAGTAATGATTGACTATTGTAAAACCTTAGGGAAGCATATATCAGCATATACCCAGCCCTGAACATATTCTTTTGCTGGGCTGACCACCGAGTCCAACAGAGCTCTTGACCAGTATCTGATAGGCCTGAGCAGCTGTCTGGCCAGGAGACGGAGCAGACAGACACCAGGAAAGAATGGAGGAGAGCAAGACTGTTCAGGGGCCAAAGACTCTTTGTTTCCAGCAAATCCCTTTAAAATATCTTGAATGGTCTTGAAAACGTCTGGTCAGGACATGTACTGTTTTTCAGAAAGGCCTACAGAGTTTCCTTTGGACAAAATGGGTTTGGATCCTTTCATTATGGACGAGGCTAAAACAATTCTGAAGGCAAATATTTCAAGTAAAAATATGCTGTTTGTCTTAGTTCCAAATCACAAACATTCATCCTTTCTCTTTTAAAATTGATTTGGGATTCTCTATGACAGCATCTTTACTGTGGCTGGACTTTATTCCCCAAACTCCAGTCTGCCCTGGAGTTGATTGAGCAGGACCAAATTACTATTATTTTTGTTTTTCTTTCTGAACACTATCTAAGGCTGTGTGGCTCAGTTATGTGGAAGCATACCATGCAGCTACACCCCTTAGGGGATGGCTATGTAAGTAAAAGGCGTTGTTGGAATTTTCTTTGTTTTATTATTCTGCCCTGCTATTCCCCAAGACTAAACAGAGGGTTTTTCTCTGCTGATGCGGAACCAGAATGCAGTTCTTACAAAGTCATTTGGCAAAGATATGCTTCAACTGGAGGGTCAAGAAACGATTCCTATTGTATTCTTGTGTTGGAGAATCAAGCTTAAGCTAAATCACTTTTCCTTAATTTAATAAATATTCATTTCATTGGAAGGAATTTATCCAAGTCAAACTATGTTACACTCTTGCATGTGACACAGGACAGGGGATAAGCAGGATTGGCTTCCTCAAATCCCAAGGTTTCTACTCTGTCAAATGATGACACGTCATTTTACTGAGGCAGTTTCTCCTTTCTGCTTGGCTGTATGGTGGGTAGCTAAGAGAAAGTTATTCACTTAACATAAAATATTAGCATTCATCAGAATTTTTTCACTCTATGTGATTAAAGCACTGTGGAAACAAATGTAGTTCCTTAAATGAGGTGTGACTATGTTAGCCCCAAGTAAAACCCTAGGCATGGTGATGGAGAAGGGGCGAAAGCCAAGTAGACATGGAAAATCTTTCTCATTACTTGACTATAAGAATTTTAATTAGTCCCAAAGGTTTCTCTCTCACTTATTTTAAAGCAAACCCGGGTAGATCAGACAATGAAATACGTGTCAATCAATCTCTGCTAGAGTCAGCTACATTACTTACACAGTTTGACCTTCTATGCTCGGAATTCTGAGTTGGCTAGGATTTTGCTCCATTTGAAATAGCAGGTAGGTAAGTGGAATTGTGCCAATAACTGAGCTCTTCTAATTGAGTTCATCCTGGTAAATTAATAAAAATTCCTGCCAATCAAACATGTGCATGTTTGCAGGAATATTACCAGTAGGTAATGGAGATAATTAATACTTCATGACATCAAGGTCTGAAATTAAAATCAAATCTGAGACTTAACTGCGATTATTAAATCTGAGGAAAATTATCTTTCAGATGACAAGTGTCACAACCTTCAACACCTGAATTAATAACAGGGAGTACACCTCCAAAAACACAGTGCACTTCTTTTTTTTCCTATGTTGCAATAATTACCACTTCATGACATCAAGGACCTATATCTGGCTCAAGACAATACTGAAGATCAGTGAAGTATTACCTCAACACAAAACACAAATTTCAGGCTACTTATCTAGCAACAAAATAGAAT
This sequence comes from Budorcas taxicolor, assembly GCF_023091745.1. Classification (NCBI taxonomy): domain Eukaryota; kingdom Metazoa; phylum Chordata; class Mammalia; order Artiodactyla; family Bovidae; genus Budorcas; species Budorcas taxicolor. Next base: position 136,610,946 of record NC_068920.1, read on the forward strand.
TGAAAGAACACAGGACTGGTGATGGGAGATACCGAGACTTGGGTCTAGCCCACAGTCTTGCTCATGATTTTCCCTTTTACTCTAGCTAAGCAAATCATTTCACCTACCTGGGTCTTAGTTCTGTCATCATGTGAAGCTAATTTCTGTTCTATTGAAAAAATTCCTATAAAGATCACACAGAGATTTTTAAAAAATATTTATTCTGTGTTTGATTTTGCTCATTCATTCTCATATATTGCACACCAGCCATGATGTGGGGTGTTTGAAAAACAGATTAGAAAATATACAGTCCTTGATTTAAAAGGACTTCAATACCTGCCGAAGAAATTGTCCAGATTAAGAGTATGGAAGCGGGACTTCATTGGTAGTCCAGTGGTTAAGATTTCACCTTCTAATGCAGGGGGTTTAGGTTTAGTCCCTGGCCCGGGAGCTAAGATCCTACATGCTTTGTAGAAGAAAGATCAAAACATGAAACAGAAGCAATATTGTAACAAATTCAATGAAGACATTTTGAAAATGGTCCACATCAAAAAAAATCTTTAAAAAAAGGAAAGAGAGCATGGAGACAGGGTAAAGTTCAAGGTTTCTACAAGGCATGTCCTGTGTGGTGGAAATGGGGAGGGTGAGTTGCTGGCAAGGAGATTCCCAAAGGAGAGGATGCTGGGGCTGAATCTTAGAAGATAAACATCTCAACAGATAGATGAACATTCAAGGGAACAAGGTTCATAAATTTATTTTTTCTACCATAACTAGATTGGAGTGGTTGATTTCTAGGGAATAGTTACTAATGTGTGACAATCCTAGATACATGCTGAAAACAAAACACTGTTTCCCAAATCACAGCTGCATTCTGGAACTGAAGTGGTATGGATTATAAAAAGAAGAAAAAAGGTAACTTGCCTGAGGACAGCCAACTAGAAAGGACTGGAACTAGGACTTCAACCATGTGGCTTCATCAGTATATGTATGACCTCATTTTGTCACTGTTAAGACCAAGGATTGCTCAGGTGAGGTGAGAAGGGGCCTTTTTCATAGGGGTCAGGATAGTAGAGCATTTGGACTGAGAACAGATTCCAGTCTCAGAGAGGAGATGCAATGCCTTGAGGGGAGTGAAGTCATAAAGACTTCATAAGACCAAGGATTACAAGGCTGAGAAGAGGGATGGGCTGACCAGGAGGCCATTGAACCCTGCACTGAGGGCTGAAGAACAGGCTTATTTCATTTATTCTTATCCTGAGATTACCTTAGCATCTCTGAGCTGACGCTGGTCCTAGCTTCCTACATTAGGACTGACCCATGGAAAGCTATAGCTTCTTGCAATGGAGAAAAGGGAGAGACAGGTCCTAACAACACCCAGGAGTAACAGAGGCAGGAAGAAGAGAAAAGCTGAGTTCATATAAATCAGCCGAAGCTCTCCCTGTCCAGCACCAGATGTAAGAGCAACAACTGTCCCGCTGCTCTTTTGAGCTTTGCCTTCTGAAATTCAGACCCCGAGGCTTCCCTTCTGTACAAGCTGCACTGAAACTCAGGCGGCATGGCCCAAACTGATGGCTAAAACCTGAGGAATCTTTTCTCTTGCTCTGTCAGTAACCAGTGTCTGAGCTCCCACCTCCCTAGCCCCATTCCAGGTTCCTCCTCAAGGATCTTGCAGACCTCCCTGGGGGCACCCTCAGGGCCTCTCTCCAACACTAGGGCTGGTGTCTGTCCTGTGCCTGGGCCCTATGCCATAGACATTCTCAAATATGTTGAACATCACCAATAAGTGCAAGATCAGTGGTACCTGCCTCCCCTTCCCCCATCCTGTGCCCTAGGGGACACAGTTCCCCTGTCCCTGTTCCCACTTTCCATTTATGAGAAGTTTCTTCTCAGTTCAGATATGACTGACTGGAAACAGTTGGGAAACTGACTGCACAGACACCACAAAAGCACTGGGACCGACTGTAAAATCTGGGTCTCCTGAGAACCCACAGAATAGGGGATTTAGAATGAATTTGCAAAGAGGCAAGCGTACAGTGGTACTAGTGGTAAAGAACCTGCATGTCAGTGCAGGAGGCATAAGAGATACAGGTTTGATCCCTGGGTCGGGAAGATCCCCTGGAGAAGAGCATGGCAACCCACTCCAGTATTCTTGTCTGGAGAATCCCATGGACAGAGGAGCCTGGTGGGCTACAGTCTATGGGGTTGTGGAAGAGTCAGAAATGACAGAAGTGACTTAGCATGCAAATGTACACTGCAGTTGAAAGGTAGCTGAATTTCCAGGACACATCTAGTCTCCAGGGTATCTGGTGTATATTAACATAATGAGAGAATCATCTTTAGAGCACCCACCCAGTGGTCAGAGTTGCAGTGGAGTCCTTATTAGCTCAGGGAGCCCTGGTGGGCTTCATGTCCTCTGTGTGTGCTCCAGAGAGATAGATCTGGAGAAGCCTACCCCCTACCCCACTTGTCTTGGAACAATGTTTATTCCCTGCTTCATCCTTCAAAAGAAGGTCCGTGTTTCTTCGATTTGTTGCTTGAAGCAAGGTGCAGCTTAGAGGAGAGTGTGGATGTGCTGGTGTTTGCCATGAAATTAAATAAGAGCAATGATACACAGCCAATGTGCACCCATAAATTTCAAGAAAGAAAATTCCAATGTGGCATGAGGATAGAAGTGGCTGATATATTAGACAGGAACGGCACTGAATCTTGTGCAAAACGAGAGAAATATAATTTCCCTGCATTATCTTGTCCCTTTCTTAATTGCCTACCAGGATGCATTCATCAACTAGCTTCCCTAGGCCCAAGCTTTCGACTTGCATGCATTTTTATATAAAACCAGCTTGTGTTTTAAGTATAAAATGCACTGCTTGTGCTATCACACCAGACACAGCAAATGGATAAAAATCTTCACTTGTCAGTTTCTAGATATAATGCACTTTGCATTTCAAGACTGGGAAGTCGGCAGCAAACACCAAGCATTGACAATAAATACGGGGGTTAGAAGCTTTAGCTGGGCTACATTTACTGCAGAGCAGGCTCATACAGCTCCATGGGAGTTTGTGCCGTCTTGAAGCTGATAGCAAGCAAGCGTGGCTGGCCATCCAGGCAATTCCCATCCCAGTGGCAGGCTCAATGCCTCCATTCCAGTCCTGGAATTAGCTGCTGAGATAAGAGTTGCACTCAAGCTCCTTTCAATCCTAAAGGCCTACAAGGAAGGCCAATTTGGAGAATGTGATAACTGACATTAAGATTGCACAAAGGCGGCACATATAAAAGCCATAACAACTCCTCCTAAGAATAAGGCCTTCTGGCATATGCCCTCCAAACAGCAACATATAGAAGCTGATGATGGGACTTCCCTGGGGGTTCTGTGGTTAAGACTCCACCTTCCAACGTAGTAGGTGTGGGTGCTTCTAGTTGAGAAGCTAAAATCCCACGTCTCATCACGGAAAAAACAACAATTGCTAAAACAAAACAAAACAAAATGAAAGCAATATTGTAAAAAATTCAATAAAGACTTTAAAAATGGTCCACATTGAAAAAAAAAAAAAAAACAATGAAGGAGAAGCTGATGGTGATTCCCAAACCAGAGTCAAACAGGAGGAATGCTAATCAGTCATAAGCCCAGTGATCCCGGAGGTGGCAGAAGGCACACTTCCATCTGTTCCTGCTTTACAAGGGCCCTATTGCATCTCCTGCCAGCCTGACTCACCACGCAAATGGGGTGCAATAAGAATTTGGCCCATAAAGCCAGAAACATATGGAAGCAATTCCTGGCTCTGAGACACTGTGGTTTTGGGCATATTATATCATCCCTTTTAGCCTCAGTTTCTTAATTTGTAATTTGAGGCTAATAATAATATCAACCTCACTGAGTTATTGTGATTATGGAATTAGATATTGCATGTTAACAGCTGAGCATGGTGCCTGCTCTATAGTAAGCAACAATTAACCCTAAGTATCATTATCAGCTCTTACAGAAGTTGCACAAAAGCAGTGCATAGGCATAGAACTGCAGGGGACTGTGTTTAATAGTTTTGGTTTTTGAGGTCAAAGAAGAGTCAGTGACATTACCCAAAGCTACACAACTAGTGTAGCTTTTAATCTCTTTGATCCCTTTCATCATGATGTGTGGTTTTCAGCATGTAAATCTTGTACTTAATTAAAGTACAAAATTTACATGTACTTTACAATTAAATACAAGATTTACATGTAAATCTTGTATTTAATTCGACATATTTATTTCATTTATTTTGATGTTACTGTAAATGGTATTTTAAAAAATTTTAAGTTCCAATTGTTCATTGTTAGAATATAAAATACAATTAATTTTTTAATGTTATTTGTATGCTGCAACCTTGGAAAATGCATGTATTCATTCTATAGGGGTCTTTCATAAATTTTTTGAAATTTTCTATGAAGACAATTTTATCTTCTATGAATAGATTTATGTCTTCATTTTTATATGTATGCTTTTTATTTTTCTTTCTTTATTGCACTGGTTAGGTCTTCCAGTACAATGTTGAAAGGCTTAGTGGAAAAGGAAATTCTTGCCTTGATCCCAGTATTATGGGAAAAGCATTCACTCTTTCATATTAGATATTGTGTTTGCTGTTGTTGTTTAGTCACTAAGTTGTGTCCAACACTTTTGTGACTCCATGGAATATAGACCACCAGGTTCCCCTGTCCATGGGATTTCCCAGGCAAGAATACTGGAGTGGGTTGCCATGTCCTTCTCTAGAGAATCTTCTTGACCCAGGGCTCAAACCCATGTCTCCTGCATTGCAGGTGGATTCTTTACCACTAAGCCACCAGGGAAGCCCATAAATCAGCTGTAGGTTTTTGGTAGATGCCTTTATAGAAGGTCTATTTCTGTCATGCTAAAAATTTGTATCATGAATGGGGATGGTGAACTTTTTCAAATGCTTATTTTTGTATCTATTGAGGTAACTTTTCTCCTTTTTTGATAATATAAATTACATTTATTTTCAGATTTTTAAAATTGGAAGAAGCATAACTCTAGTGAAATGATTTTTTTCCCCCAATGACAGACATTCTGATTTAGAGAATTTCAGCAGGGAAACTGGGGAATGCTCCTTTACATCAGTGGAGTAAATTTATCTCTTGTAAGTCCAGAAACTACTTCTGAGCTCTCAGAGAGTGCTTGTGGATTTGTCTAGGATATTCTATGTGAATCTGGTTTATGCCATTACTTTAAAAAATAAACTCATTTCAACATGTCATTCTTTCCCTAAGCTTAAAATTAAGTGGTATATGATTCAATGGAAAAGGGCCATATAGAGACCAGTCAGGTCTGTCACAATTGAGGACCGGGGAAGCTGCAGAAAAGGCTGAACCAGTCTGCACAGGGCACAGGAACTACCACCTGCTCTAAGAGTCCCAAGTCAGAGGAGATAAGAGATGGATAAAATGAGTTAAAATCCAGCCATTGCCCCAGCCTCCAATGAAAATTTGATGTGTGGGCACTTGGATGTGCGCATTAGTAAAACACTGACTAATTTGAGTCCTGATTTTTATAAACCAATGTACCTTGTGTCCCTTAAAACAGTAATTGTTACTGCCAAAATGGTGTCCATCCTAACTTATATTTTACTTTCATCATTCAAGTTTGATTTGTTTTAGACTTTAATGAATCCTTTTGGCACTATTTTTCTTGGTTCCTTTGCCCACTGTCCTCCTTGTCTTATATCCCTGTATAAATGGCTAGTCCATGCAGTGAGAGTCCAAAAAGAAGAAAAATTGCAATACTTAAAATATTTTAACAAATAAAAATGATTGAAATGTCTTTCACTATTTAATTTTCTTCTTCCTTGCAGTCTGCTGGGGAGAGGAACCCTCCCAGTCCAGGTCTCCAGCAGATATTCTAGTTCGCATGCTCCATATGAAGGAAGCCATGTATTAAATTGGGATGAGCCCTTGCATTTCATCACAGAAAGTGAGTGTTGGCTTGAAATTGAGGATCAGCTCATGTGGGCATGAGATGGTGGCTGGGATCATAAACTGCTGCTCCTGGGCAAAGGACCGAATGATTAAAACTGTTGTTTATAGCCCTTATCATTTACAAACAGGTGAACACAGAAAAAAGACTTTCAATTTCCCTAAATTAATTTTCAGTTGAAGGTTCTCTTGTGTCAAAAAGATAAGAAACTTGTATAGAATTACAGTACAAGAAGTTTACAGCTATTTAAAGGACCTACAAGTCTAAGGTTATCTAGAAAATATGGGTAAAATGACATTTGTCAGAGTGACTCTTATTCTTTATGACACATTTGAGAAATTGAAATGACTTTGAGACAAATGACACCCTTATTTGGGACCCCATCACCTGTGAACAGCTACCGGGGTAAGTTCAGTAAAGTTGGCTCTAAGATATTAATTGTTGGCAGAAAGAGGTAGTCAGGACCTTGGGAAACCCAAGTCTGGTGCTGTGACTGTAGTTTAATATCAAGGAGTCCTTATCCCAAGCTAATGTTATCTGCTAAATGAAGGACTTCTCAGCATTTCTTTTTTTTTTTTTCCCAAGATTTTGTTGATGTGGACCATTTTTAAAGTCGTTTTTGAAACTGTTACAATATTGTTTCTGTTCTGTTTCAGTGTTTTGGCCACAAGGCATGTGGGATCTTAGCTCCTCCACCAGGGATCAAATCTCACACCCCTTGCACTGGAAGGAAAAGTCTTAACCACTGGACCACCAGGAAGTTCCTCAGCATTTCGATGTGAAGAGGTATCAGCTTTTTATCCCTTCATCTACCAACTGGTGCTACTACCATGTTGCACTTAATTACCCGCCTCTCTGCTGCTGCTGCTAAGTCACTTTAGTCATGTCCGACTCTGTGAGACCCCATGGACAGCAGCCCACCAGACTCCCCCATCCCTGGGATTCTCCAGGCAAGAACACTGGAGTGGGTTGCCATTTCCTTCTCCAATGCATGAAAGCACTCATTTCTATCACACTCATTTCCATAGTAGTCTGTTTATATACTTCTCTCTCCAACCTTATCGATTTTCCAACATATATACACTTACAAATCTTTGCATCTGTGTAACAATAACAACATATTTGGTGCTTATAATGTCTAAGCAACATGCCAAGAATTTTATATGCATTTACTCATTTCTACCTCACAAAACCCCTACTTATTATCACTCCAATAACTTTACCCATTTTACTCATGAGAAAGTTGAACCTTATAGGTTGGGCAATCTGCTCAAGTTGTAGCAGAGAATATCTTCAAAGTATAACCTTTCTGATTCCAAGGTCCATGCATTTAGCTAGTCAAAAGTACTACCTGATACACTCATTTCAATAACTATTTACAGAGTGTATCAAGCACTATACTCGATGCATTTTTAAGTATTTGCACTTCCAACCACCCACACAGTCCTCTTCCCACCTTAAATTTATTCTCATTCATATTTCATCCATAACACCGAAGTATGTTTCTTAGAGAAACTGTCCCAGTTCTTGTGTTTTTAATGTAAGGCAGACCTTGGCGTACTCTTCCCATTTACTCACCCATTATGCCAGGACAAATCACTATTGAGAAACTCAAATCACACTTCAGTCTCATGTTTTTCCGTGCTGTGCTTAGTCTCTCAGTCATGTCCAACTCTTTGTGACCCCATGGACTGGAGCCTGTCAGGCTACTCTGTCCATGGGGATTCTCCAGGCAAGAGCACTGGAGTGGGTTGCCATGCCGTCCTCCAGGGGATCTTCCCAACCAAGGCATTGAACCCAGGTCTCTCGCACTGCAGGCAGATTCTTTATGGTCTGAGCCATGGGGGAAGATTTTCCTCACTAACTCAGCCTATAGACATTACTCCCACATTTGAGATTTTGCTTTTTCACTTAGCAATCCTCGATTTGAGCCATGTGTCTTTTTGTTCATTCTGAGCTATAATACTCTACAGACTTATTTTAATGTCTTCTTGAGCACAGAACTGGGAGCCCATTTTAAGCTTGGTGATTCCTATTGAATAATCAAATGATTAAACAAGTAACCCAAAGAAGCATGTCCCAACAGCAATGATACCAATTGAAAATAAAATGCAGTAACAATCTTAAAAGCAAGTTATGATGCCTTTTGGGAAAACAGTACCATATATCAAAGCCAAAGGAATGATTCCTACAAAAACATAGGGAGTCAGAAAAGGTACAGGGGAGAATAAAGTCAGTGATTCCACTTTTACATTAGGAAAAAAATCCACTAACTGGAGGCTGTAGCTTGAACTGAGAAAGAGGCCACTCAGTCTTTTACACAAAGTGAAGGAAAACAGCTCTGCTCAATGTCAACTACATGCTCTGGGCTCATACAGGTCTACAATATGACTCCCAGATCACAATTCATTCATTAATTCTCAAAGAGCAGATGCCCCACAACCGTGTGAAGACAGACCTGTCTGGATCAGATGTTCAGAATTCTTTTGAACAGGACACAGGATTGGCATCCATTAAATACTTTCCTTCAACCATTTTACTCTCATTATGCACAACAAGGGCTTAGGTTAGCAGGGATTAAAGCATGAATTATTCTAAAGCAAGAAGCTTTAGCCTTAAGACATAAAAGTAGAGAAAAACTGGCTTAAAGGAAAAAAAAAAAAAGAACAATGTAGGATTAGATTATGAACTTGTTCACTGAACAGTTACATAGCAATTTGCTAAGGTAATTATTACCATTAATTTGAGAGCCAATAATTATCATAGCAGTTTTACCATTTCATCTCTCATTTATTTTGAAATCCTTAAAGTAGGGTTTTCTTTTGTTGTTGTTGTTTTTCCAGATACCTGGTTTGCTTGGCTGCTCTAAAAGCCTCCTTTTTAATGACTTTTATAATCGTAAGCATTTTTTGGTGGGAATCACAAACTTCTCAGATAGCCTTCTTACATTAGTGCAACAATGCACTGAAATCCAAGAGGTAATTCATCTTGGTCACCCTGTCTTCTGCAGAGCACTCCAGCCCGAAGGTTAATAGAAAAGAAGGCTGTGTCTGCCATCTTGGATCTCATTCCATTTCAATTTTCTAGTCACAACACCATGATTTTCTAGCCAAGAGGGGTGAACAGGAGCATATAACTCTCCCCTTGATGCCTTTCCCTCAGGCCCTTCAGTCTTTGGAGTTCAGGCCTTAGTGCTAGTTTAATTGAACTGCTGTGCTTGGCTTCTCCTCTGAGAGAGACAGATAGATAGTCCCTCTGGTGACTTGTTGCAACAGATTTCAAACTCAGCTGGATTTAACTCTGGGAATTAAAAATACTGCCTGAGACCAGGAGCCCAGTGAAAAGAGACTGGCATGCAAGACACTGGCATGCAAGCAGGCACTTTACAAGAGGTGTACAAAAGTTCTGGCTTTTCTTCCACTTGGCTACCACCAGCTTGCATGGCTCAATTCCCTTTCTTAGGCCATAATAACGGCTGGTTTGGGGCATGTGTGGTCATGTTGTGTCTTAGAGGAGCATCTGAGAAACCTGTGCTTGAGGCAATAAAATACCAATATCCTTGGCTTAGAGAAGATATTAGCTTCATAGTCCTGAAAGGAGACAATTGTCAGCACCAAGACATTTGCTCATATGTGTTAAAATCAGCTCATTTAAATCCAAACAAACTAATGAAGGTGATAGTTTTAGAAGAGCTAGAATCAGAGGTTCACAGAATCTGGAACTCTATAGAGTGCGATATGAATGAATAACCGAACGCAACAACATGAATATAAATAATGAAAAAAACTGAGGCCCAGGGAGTGAAATGACTTGTTCAATTGCTTAGCAGTTTGGGGGAAGGATGAAGTCAACATTCAAAAGCTTTTAGGTCTTCCCTGTGCAAAGACTTTTCTCTCTGCTATACGCCACTGCCTCAAAACACTCAGAGAAGCTCTGAAGTCAGTTTCCTAATGATATTAGGTAAGAGAAGGATGAGGGAGATAGGGCTTTTCAAAGTCCCAGGAAAACAGGATGCTTGACTGAGTTAGAAATGACAAAAACAGCCAAAGAAATACTCACGTCTTCCTTTCTATACTTGGTCTCAGTGTTCAGTTTTCCCCAGTGTTACTCTTGGGCTTGGTTAATGATGCAAACAGCTAGATAAGGATGGGTATCAGGAACCAAAGTTTCCACAAGGTCTGCGTGGGGGACTCACAACCAGTGAAAATCTCTCAACAGACAAAGAGGCAGCAGTTCAGGAGATGGGAGATTCCTGGCTGGGGATTGTTATTAGCAAGGCCTTGAAGATGGGGGTGCAGTGTGCCTTTAAAATCCATCATTAACTTTCTCCAGTCCCTCTAGACCCAGGACTGAGGGAATCGGATGCAGAATATTATAAGGGAGAGTCTTAATACAATATGAATTTTTTCCCCTATCTAATTCACAGTAATGAAATCCAGTCACCTACAAAATCTCCTAATGTCTACCCTTCCCTGTGCTTGTGACCGATGCACAGAGATTAATGGGTAACACTCCTTGCCCATAAGAAAGAGACAGATATGTACAACGAGAACTTCAGAGCAAGGTGGCTCCATGACAGAAAAAGCATGTGAGTGATCCTGAAGAAGCAACTAAGAGGGATTCAGTACAGGACAACAAGACAGAGATCTCATTCCTGACTGCAATTAAGCCTCCCGGATGATCCCAGAGCTTTTGTGCAAGAAGAACTCATTCCAAGGATGAGAATAGCTAAAAAGACAGAAGTGTTACTACAGGGGGGTCAAGCAGTCTTTCCTTCAAAGACATCAGCAGGAAAATAGGAGGATGTTCTCTAGCCATGATCACCTCTCAGGGTGAGTATAGTCCAGGAACTAGCTGCAGGGGAATACGGCTCTGCCATGCCCTCCCCACAAAAAAGCCTACATTATTGAAACAGTTGAGATGTGGCATAGGATACTAAGGCCCTCCTCTCAAAGGGACACAAATGAAACAGGACTCCTTGGTGCTGGGAGCAATAGAGCTATCAGTAACAAGTGGCCATCAAACAGATTTGCTACACTGTTGATGTTTTCAGTCCATGTTTAAAAATAGGTATGATGCCTGCAAAGAAAGGCAGCTCAATTTCATAGACACCTGCTTCTGCTTATGAGCTGCTACTCTGCTTTTACCTGGGCCCTCTTGTGGCCAATCACTTCCCCCATGTGCTCTGTATGGTGAACCACTGGGAGTCAAGACCCTTGAGAGGTGAAGCAGTTTTAGTCGGTGAATGATCTTGACTCTGTTTCTTGAACCCGGGCAAAGACTCTTCCCTTGGGCCTTAGTTTCTACCTGAGATCCCCTAAGAGCATGGCAGATGGAGTAAGATCCTGGCCAAGGAAGCTATAAAGAAATATTGATTCAAAGACAGCGTCTGACTTTATGATTATACAATGGAGGGATGCAGCCCAGCATGAGTGCTTCATGAGAGTGAGAGGGAAGAGAAAAGAGGCAGAAAACGTGCAACGTGTCTTGAAGCTGTTGGATGTCCTCGGTGCAGCCTAGCAGAGAAAACAAAGGAGAGGCTGGCTGCGTCCTCATGTGTCTGGGCTCCACAGCAAGCATGAGATCATCATCATTAGCCTGCTCTACCTCAATGAAGATGAGTCCCTGTAACAGAAGGGATAATGCATGCTGGAAGCACAGTCTCCCCTGTTCAGGGAGTTCTGTGTCTCAGAATGCACCTCAGTGATGAATGTCTGCTGTCTGGAGATTCTGGGCCCACATAGCTACTGGCCTGGCATTGCAGTGGGGCCGGCTGCCTGGCCAGGTCTGAAATGCCTGAGGACGTAGATAATTCTGAGTTATTTTTCTCCAGGGAAATCCCTCTGGCAGTATCTACATCCAGAAATCATAACACATGTTCAGAGATACAGATGTGGACCTTACCCCTGAGTGCTGACACCTGTCCTAGATACAAAATAGATTTAACCTAATGTGAGCCCGGGCATCCCTAGTGGCTCAGACGATAGTCTGCCTTCGATGCAGGAGATCAGGGTTTGATCTGTGGATCAGGAAGGTCCCTGGAGAACGGGGTGGCTACCCACTCCAGTATTGTTGCCTGGAGAATCCCAGGGACAAAGCAGCTTATTGGGCTTCCCAGGTGGTGCTACTGGTAAAGAACTTGTCTGCCAAAGAAAGAGTCACAAGAGGCATTGATTTGATCCCTGTAAAGATCCCCTGGAGGCAGGCACGAACCCACTCCAGTATTCTTGCCTGGACAATTCCATGGATAGAGGAGCCTGGCGGGTTACAGTCCATAGGGTCACAAACAGGCAGACACGACTGAAGCAACTTAGCAAGCAGTATGAGCCCAGAGTTGCTGAATGTGACAAAAGGCAATTCCTGGTGGGAAGACCTCTGAAAAGTGTCATTCTCAGTGCCTCTGCCAGGGGTCTCCTTCATGTGCTTCCCAAGAAACATGATCTGCAACTTTTCACGTGGTGATACCCATGCATTCCCTAACACATGTGGGGTTCCCGGTGTTGAACACCAACACAGCATCTGTCTCATTGACCTTGATGTGCTTCTTTCTGTCATACATATTCCATCCATTTTCTCAACACACACCCTTTCCAGTTTCCCCACCTTATTATTCTCTGCACCACTTCATCTACCCTCTGTTCCTGTGATTTCATCTGCTCCGTTGTGACATCATTGTGTCGGCTCCATCACTGTGTTCATCTGCTCCTCTCATGGCTAAAGCTTTGCTTATTCCTAACCTGCCTGGAAAAATTGCTTCCTTTTTGAAATATTCTCACTGCTACCAGATAAATGTGATCTCTTTTAGCCTCTCAAACTCTCTAATGCTGGAGTCGAGTGATGTGCTGGCAACTGTGTGTATCTGTTCCCAATTCTACGTTCAGGCAAGTCAAGGCTGATAGTTCAGAATCAGCCCTGGTCAGGGGAGTATCATATTTACACCATGGTTAACAGCAAGTGCTACAAATCAGAGCTTCCCATTGCCCCCAACACCAGTGGGTTTGTGAAGAGCACAGAGCACAGGAGATGACATATGGTGGTACTCAATAAATTTTTGCTGGATGGATTTTCACATACTAAAGACATTACCTTTTGGTCTCCAATACAGAAAATATGGGCTTCCCTAGTGACTCATCGGTAAAGAATCTGCCTGCCAATGCAGTCAACGGCAACCCACTCCAGTACTCTTGCCTGGAAAATCCCATGGACGGAGGAGCCTGGTAGGCTGCAGTCCATGGGGTCGTGAAGAGTCGGATACAATTGACTCGTTGGATACACTTTTCACTTTCATGCATTGGAGAAGGAAATGGCAACACACTCCAGTGTTCTTGCCTGGAGAATCCCAGGGACAGGGGAGCCTGGTGGGCTGCCGTCTATGGGGTCTCACAGAGTCGGACACGACTGAAGTGACTTAGCAGCAGCAGCAGCCAGTGCAGCAGACACAGAAGATGCAGGTTGGATCCCTGGATCAGGAAGATCCAATGCGGTATTCCTGCCTGGGAAATCCCATGGACAGAGGAGCCTGGAGGGCTACAGTCCATAGGGTCGCAAAGAGTCAGACACAACTAAGCAACTGAGCACGCATGAACAGAAGGCATGTTTTCATTTACTTGTTTTTTGAAGAGTGAAATATTGATCCATTGTGAGTAAAAGAACTTTGTAAAATAATAAAGAGCATGCTTAGTAAGAAGGCTGCTTTGTGTACAAACAGAACATATGACTTTCAATAGGACAAAGCATTATCGCCCTCTGCGAAGCCAGAAGGCTTCTTGCTCTCCTCCAGCAGCCAAGTTTGTTCATCTGAGGCTAAAGGTCTCTCTTGCCAAGAACAGACTTCTGAAAACAATTGTTGGAGCCACAATATAACTGTGGTTCTTTATCTTTCCTTTATTTCGTTTTCTTTCCCAGAGCAAGAATAATCTTCAAAGAAGTTTTTGATCTGAGATACCCATTTTCTTGGACCGTAATCTTAACCCATATGCCATCTAGCTATGAACTTCTTTTTGATGAGAAAAGCTGAAAAGGGAGAGAAATGGTCTGGATCTAATCTGGCAGGCAGAAGGTATGTGGTTCAAAAATAGTCAGGATTTTTTAGTCTTCAGGGAGTGAAAGAGGCAACCATGTGACATTAAATTCCAGTTCTAAACATCCCCCAGCCTCTTATTTATGAAGCAAGCTGTATTAACAAGCATGGGTAAGCACACAAACAAAATCTGGCTCATTCAAGGAACAAAGGATGTGAGTAGCTCACAGATTCAACAAAAGTCTGGTGAACCAGACTCAGAAAACAAGCAGGAATCAAGAAAACATGGCTGCAGGATTCAGCCTGGGTCATGCCCCTGACAACTCACGTGTTAGCGTCTCTACACCTCTGTTACGTATGGATAACTTCTCAACTGCGCCTGGGAGTTTCAGTTTCTTCCTCCAGATTTGAGGCATAAGCTGAGCCCAGATCACATTTTACTCTGTTAGCCTACTGTAAGCTAACAACCTGTATTAGGCTTCTGTAAGGGGAAATAGGTAGTTCCTCCCATAAGAATTCCACTCTAGGGGATGACTTTAAATAAAGAGGTGTCTAGATCCTGCGGAGCTAAAACACAAAATGAGAACTACACATGCAAGTACAAAAAGAATGGAGATGGAAGAACAAAACAAGACAACTCCTGACCTGCTTGTGTGTTTGTCTTTCCAGGTAAAAAGAAACACCAAGAGTAATTCACAGTTTAAATTGCTTTTAAGGTATTGATATATCTTGAATATGTCTAAACAGTGAAACACTATAAAAAATTTCTTCCATTGACCTATATATCAAGCCAGGTAAAGTGTTTGCTCCAGCATTTGTTTATGACATGGAAAAAAAAAAAATTGAAACTAGAGATGCCTGATCTGCTCCTGGAAAGCCTAAGCCAATCCTTGTTCGGCTGCTGCATTAAAAACAATGAATTTACTCTATATCCATTTCCCATTATTATCAAAGAATAATGACTCCCATTTTAAAGCTGTTGAAAGTCATTTTGACATTCAGAAAGAACACAGAGTCACCACCAGAGTCATCACTATTGGTTATCTGACCCCTATACTTGTATATATTGGATTCTAACAGCAAATTCCTAGGACTTCCCAGGCAGCCCAGTGCTCAGTGGTGAGGATTCCATGCTTCCACTGCAGGAAGCATCAGGAGTTTGATCCCTGATCTGGAAATTTAGATCCTACAGGCAGCATGTCAAAACAAAAACAAAAAACGGAAACCAGAAACTCTTTTGCTTCATGTATCCATCTTTACTTCATACAGTATGTGCCTCAGGTGTGCAGCCAGACTGACCTACACTTCCACCCTTCTCCTTGCCATGGACTGGCTTAGAGTGAGTATATAACCTGACTCTGGCCAATGAGATCTGAAAGGAAGCCTGTGGAGTCCTTGGAAGATACAGAAAGAGACATGCTCACCTCTTCACCTCCTGGTTGTTATTAGGACAAAATATGATCCCTGAAATTGTGCTAGTCACCATGCTACTCAAGAATGATGCTATCACTTTGGAAAATAACCAAGTGAAACAGATTTGAGAGCCACATACACGACCCACCTTGCACAGAACCTGCCCCACTGCTGGACTTCTTACTATTTGAGACCAAGTTTTCTTTGTTGTAAAAGCCAATTTAAGATGGGATTTCTTGTTATTTGCTACTAAATGCTTCCTGAGGTAGCTAGTTAGAAAAATATATTCTCTCTCTCTCTTTTTTTTTTTTTTTTTTTTTTGAGAAACTGAAGGGCTACTCTGCTCACAGCTTCTATTAAGAGGCAAACCAAAACACAGGCAGAGAGACAAGTGAATTGTTTTGCCTTTAGGAAAGAGTTAGTAACAGCATATCCTTATTAAAATATCCTCCTAATTCTTTAGAATTAACTCAACCTGAAGAGCCACACAATGTTCTTCCTGTTTTCCCACGAAAAGGGTCGATATTAGAGTCTAATGATAACATACACTTGTAGGGGCAGACAAATTCTCCCCTCTTTCCTTCGAGGTCCTTTGTCTGGTCTAATAATTAAATTGGCATACCAGAGATTAACAAGAGAAAACAAAGTTAATATCATATGTATGGGAGCTAGGCTTCTCGGGTAGCTCAGTGGGAAAGAATCTACCTGCCAATGGCAGGAGACACAGGTGATGTGGGTTCAATCCCTGGGTCAGGCAGATCTCCTGGAGAAGAAAATGGCAACCCACTCCACTATTCTTGCCTGTAAAATTTCATGGTCAGAGGTGCCTGGAGGGCTGCAGTCCACGGGGTCGCAAAGAGGCGGACACAACTGAGTGACTGAGTATGCATGCACGCATGCATGTTGGGAGTTCCATAAAAATATGAGATACAGAGACTATAAGGGAGTTGATGCTTACATGCCATCCTGAGCTAAGGAATGGGAAGAGATCTGGAGGTCTCTATCAAAGGGGAAGAAAATTCATAGGAAGATAAGAACAGGTGCTTAGTAATCACATATATGTTTTGTCATGCAGGTAACTCTTTTGGATTAAAAAAATAAAAAGGTATGTATGGTAATAGTGCTCTTTCTGGGCCAGACCCTCTATCTAAATTCTTTTAGATAATTAAAGGAGAGGTAAATGTTTGTTACTGTTGTTTTTTTAACTTTCTGAATCTGCTGGTTCTTGATTGCGTTCAGCTCAAAACAGCCCACGTGTCAAAGCAGCACATTTTGGTATTACATATTCTGCTCCCCTCATATTAAACGTGACATTAACAGTAAAGTTGTTTTTCAGTATTGTGAAAAACACGATACCAAAAACAACTTACTGCATTTGTCTTGTATGTTATAATACAAGTATGTACAACCCTAGTTTCTTAGTAATGGGAGCTGGTAAAGCCCTTTCTATTAAAAAGGTACGCTTTAGAGAAAGAATAAACAAACTCAATGAGTTAGTTTGATAAGAAGCAGGTCCACTGAGAAAGGGTTAATGCAATATACTTCCCATTTATTGCCTGCTAACTATATGTCCTATGTGATTCATAACAGACTAGAATCTCGTAATCTTTAAACAACCCCACAACTCACGCTTTATTAAACTCATTTCTCTACGAAAGAAACTATGTTTCAAAGAGGTTAAGTATATTGTCCAAGATCACACACCTAGTAATTAACATTAGAGTAGGAATCCGGCATGCCTGACTTAGGATACTTGTCTATATCTACGTCTTCTTTCCTGGGCTAATTAACCCAGAGACAAGAATGCTGAGAGAGGCTTCTTTCCTTTTACTTACTTTTCTTTGTTTTTCTTTTCCTTTCTTGTCTTTTTTACTTTCAAGACTTCTTCATTCCTCACAACATATTTAGAGCAACTATGAGGGATAAAAAGCTGACTCAGGATGGATACTATTCTTGCTGTCTCCAACAGAAGCTAATCCACACACACAATTACTTATAACTCAAGATGGAAACTGATAGACATTGTCGGAGAGATGAATGAAGGATGATAGGGGTTTAGGGAGAAATGACTGATGTCATAACAATGAAAAATGTGTATAAGAGGACTACAGGAGGGTAGTTCTCTATAAAGACCAGAAATAACAATGCATATTGTAATTAGGTATCAGTGAGACCTCGACTTTTAGAGATGACAAATCTTGGGAAGGGAACAAAAGGAGGTGGAAATGTCCAAAGTTCTGGAAATAGTCAATTGTCCCAATGGTTATAAGAGTATCTTAAAAGCATCTTCAGTCACCGCAAGGTGTACCAGGCTGGATTCATGTGGCTTGACTGAACAGAGGAGCAGCCTCTGCCTCCATTGCACCAGGGGTGGGGTTACCTTCCATCTTTGAAGACTCATGATCCTCAGTTGAACACTCACACATTTCCCCTAGGCTATATGCAAGCAACGGCTGCCACTGAATAGGCACAGCGTTTTCCGTCTATCTCCACCCCTATAGGAGAACATATTTCAAATGAACTTTTTTCCCCTCTTGGGAAGAATATGCTGTGTATTAGAGTGAAATATTGGTTAAACTCTTGACGTGTGAGGGAACTAGAGGGTGTGAGTAATAATACTTCCATACTAATAATTCTCCTCAGGGCAGAAAAGTAATTTATTATACTCCATATAATAGATGAGACTGGGAGATGGGAAGAAAACAAAGACTTAAATGCTTCAGTCAAGATAACCTTCCCTTACCCCTGAAAGGTAAGTCACCATTTGTCTTCCTTCTACCCACATAGCTGTAACTAAGTACTTTTATATGAATGAAGAGTGTAGATTTTAAGTAGGAGGGGATAATATTATATTTAACATGGTTTTATATCATCTGTGCTTACATGAAGCTCTTGCAACATCTACCTATTCATTTAAAATCATGTTTGAAAAGATCCTCTTACTGGTTTCACTACTTCCTGTCACACGGCACCAAGAGACCTGGGTGATTCATGAGCTTTATACGGAAAAGGGTTCCCTAAAGTGATTGACTCCATATTTTTCTCAGCACTGTCATCAAGTTATATACATGGACCCATTGGGATAAATTTTATAATCGCTACTTAAGGCAGAGGAGCAGGTTATAAACATTCAAATCTAAAATCTAATAAGCAACAAAAGCAACAAAACCACAAGCAACAAAAAATTGCCAGATTCTCTAACTGGAGTCAACTTAAAATACATTTAGCACAACTTAATTGTAGGTGTTCTAGGAAAGCAGAGGCAAAGAAGAATAAAATATAGTTCCTCCAGGAAGTTATGGCCTACTATGGAGCATAAGGCCATAGTTGAATGACTGGTTCAAGGTGGGCTGTAGTCATAACATGATAAGTGCCATGTAACTGAGAAGAGATGAAGTTCTTATGTAATTCAAGAATGAAGAGAAGCTTTGAAAACAGTTGATATTTCAGCTGTCCCCCAGATAAATGGATAGAAAGAACTTCAACATAGAAAAGCAGGGAGAAAGCAGTTTAGAATGAGTAAAAGGCTGTGGATAGGTTCATTCAGTGTGAATGGTGACAATATAGTGGTGAAAAAAAAAAAAAACAATTGACAACTGGCATCAGACCAAAATGGACTCACATCCAGGCTCTCCAGCTATCCAACAACAGGACTAACTAAACTTGTTTAATTCCTTTAGATCCTCATTTTTTTTTCCTATGTGAAATGAGAATTTTCACATAATAAAATCAACTTAAATCGGTTTGTCCTGAAGATTAAATGAAGTGATGCATGCAAGTTCTTAGCACAGAGGCTGGCCAATGGGAACGTCTATTATTTCCCTTCTGTAGTCTCTTCCACTTACCTCTGCTTAGCATGCTCCACTCTACCATCTCTAGAAAGATGTACAGCTTATCTTCATTTATTTATTCTTCAAATATTTATTGAGCACCTTCTATATCACTGACGTTCTGCTCCTAAAAGCTACTGAAGTTAAATTCAGTGCAGGGATTACCTTCAGCACAGCGGGAAGTGTTCATGTTTTCTGTCTACCCTGGTTCTGAGAGTCTCTGTGGTCCCAGGTTAGGACTCGCTGGTGACCTATGGAAGAAGCACAGGAGAGTGACCACCATGTGCAAACAAGAGAACCCAGGCAGGAAGCCTGCGCTGGGAAGAGTGGTTACTCTCTGTCCCTCTGAGCCCCGTGGGGCTGGAAGAGTTTCGACTTCGCCGGCTCTGAGCTGATGCAGACAACAAACCCTGACGGCAGGATTTAATTTACCATTTTTATGTGTCACTCGAAAATGCTGGCATAATCCAGCTCTGGTTCCAAGAAAAACACACCCTGCCACAGTGCGACAGTGTCATCAGGAGTTCACAGCCCTGGAAGACCATTTAGAACAGAAGGAAGAATATGAATAAAAGAAACCAAGTGCATTGGCAACTCATTTTTCTCCATATGTTTACATAATCGCAGCTTCCCATTTTTTACCCCACATGGCCTTTAGATGCTCTAAAATGCAACATCTCACTGTTGTTGTTTTTCTTTTTTTCCCTTCAGTATATGATACAAAGAAAGGAGAAAGCAGGGCCATTTTCACCAGACAGAAAGAAGAAAGGAATGCAGTGGAAGAGTCAGGGAGTCAGTGAACATGTTTGAAAAACAAAGCTATTGCTGAGAGGTCCCTGCGAGAACCCTTTTCCTCTGTGTATCAAAAGGTCAGATCCTGAGCCCATTTCACTGAATCAGCATCCTCAGAACTAAAGTCTTAATCATCATGCATGGAGATCATCATAAATACGGTTTTATTTTTGATGATATTTTGGTTTACTTTTACAATGTTATCCTCTTTCTCCTCCATCCCTCCCCTATAAATAAAACTTCTATATTTTATAGTTTCTCTGAGACAAGAAGGAGAAACCCAACCATTGAACCCCACTTCCACAGAATCAGTGATGAGAAAGTCAATGCATGCCCTTGGTCTGGAGCCCACTTTATGGAAAGACTATTATGTTTGCCTGCCAGCCTTTAGAGAGGTTCCCCCAAAGCTAATGAATACCCACATAAAAACAACTGATAACTATCACATGGGAACTAATATATCACCTTCTCCCTATTGTGTCTGTCTCCCTACATGACCCCAATAAGTCACTTGGGTGATGTATTTAAGAAGAGATTATCTCAAGTTTATTTCTTCATCTTGCCTTTAATATCCCCTAAATTCATCCACTGCAGATTCATAAGGTAGTATAATTTACTTTTTAAAAAAGTCCAGATACTATTGAAGAAGGAAGAATGGCCAGAGTGTGAATTTAACTCAGCAGATTGCTTTTCTCCTAACCCTTACAAAAGCACCATGCAGACAGAGGTTATGAATGGCTGGAGGAACGAATATTGTGGTGTGTGGGTTATCTTGGAGATTTTTGGGCTTAGATGTAACACTGGAGTCTAGGAATTTAGCCAAGGGAAAAAAGAGAAAGAAAGAGAGCCAGATCTGCCAGTGATAAAGTAGGGTCAGGTAGTGAAGAAAGAATGTAAAGGAAAGGGGGAAGTACCAAAAGGCAACTTCTCAGATGCTAGTTACTCAATACAGTAAAAATACTTTCAGAGGGTGGCAACATTCTAATTATTGTGTTTCTTTAGAATAATGTTGTTTATTATTAACAAAGTAAGTGTCTGGAAACACTTTCTAGCCAAGAAGATTCTTGGCTAGAGTAACCTTTTCAAATTTATCATTGGATTTTTGTTGTTGTTCCTTTTTAAATCATTAAAATGTGCCCAGTTTGAATGCATTTTGATTTCCACACAGGAGATACATCCAAAGACTAGAGTCTTCCTCAAAATTTTGCTCTACAGCATTGGGTTACACTATAGGAAATGATATCATGCCTGCAGGGCTGGCATAGCTCTGAACCGGGAGGTGTTCTCAGGCTTCAGTTCACCCAGCTCAAATGCACATTTTTGTACTCTCTGTCTTTTTCCTTTTCTTGCCCCGTATGACTTTTAGTTCATGGTTCCTTTGGTGTCTGGCATGATGCTACTTAGCATACCTTCAGTAAATAAAGACTTGGCACATTACAGGGTATTTTTTTGCACTGCTGCACTCAATGAGAACTTTCCTTTGGTTCTTTTTTTCAGTCAGATGTCTTAAAGACTGCAGGTTAATCCTCTCTTCTTGTTAGATGCTTTATTCAAGAGCATCCTGATTCTGGAAGATTCAGTTTTCACTGGTTATTTTTAGCACTCAATTGATTCAAGCATCTTCCAAATTCTGAGGAAAAAATCACTTCAACCAAGAGATCCTATCAATCACAGCGTGGTTTGCATGCTTATTTAGCTGGTTAGTAATTAAAGGCAGCTAAAAATACCAGGCATGCATGAATGGTGTGATTTTTATATCTTAGCTCTTTTCCAGAGAAGATGCAAGTTCCATCAATCAAACAGTTGGTAGCTGAAGTCATTATCACTGAAATTAAGGCAATTATATACAAATGAATATTAATGAAGTATCTACTCAAAATTAGGGTCAGTTCTTAACACTTAAAAAGAAATTGTAGAGAATCTAGGTTCAGTGTAAAATAACTTAGGGACACACCTTCCATATTAAACTGCCTTTCCAGTGAAGGGGGCTCGATCACATTTACGGTGTTTCTTATTTTAGAGACCACTGATCTATCAATATTCCTAAATGGCCCATAAACCTACATATAATGTAACTATACAACATCTTAATGAGAAAGAGGGATATCGGTCCCAGACACTGTGATTTTATAAAAACAACAACAACAAAATTTACACAATATTCATTGCAAATTATAACATTTTTATTTATCAAATAGGAAGACTATCTCAGATGATCTCCAAGAATGTTTAATCTTATAACATTTTATTGTTGAATCAGGATGTATCATTTTAAGGACTTCAGAAAATCTGATGTTAGTACAGTTTGATTCTTCAGGTAGCTATGAATGGTAAATAAATGGTGAGAATGCAAGGGGTTTGAATTTTCTATTGATAGAAGTGCTTGCAGACAATACAGTGCAGTTCAGTCGCTCAGTCGTGTCCGACTCTTTGTGACCCCATGAATCACAGCACGCCAGGCCTCCCTGTCCATCACCAACTCCTGGAGTTCACTCAAACTCATGTCCATCGAGTCGGTGATGCCATCCAGCCGTCTCATCCTCTGTCGCCCCCTTCTCCTCCTGTCCTCAATACCTCCCAGCATCAGGGTCTTTTCCAATGAGTCAGCTCTTCACATGAGGTGGCCAAAGTATTGGAGTTTCAGCTTCAGCATCAGTCCTTTCAAAGAACACCTAAGACTGATCTCCTTTAGGATGGACTGGTTGGATCTCTTTGCAGTCCAAGGGACTCTCAAGAGTCTTCTCCAACACCACAGTTCAAAAGCATCAATTCTTCGGCGCTCAGCCTTCGCAGTCCAACTCTTATCCAAACACGACCACTGGAAAACCATAGCCTTGACTAGACAGACCTTTGTTGGCAAAATAATGTTTCTGCTTTTGAATATGCTATCTAGGTTGGTCATAACTTTCTGTCCAAGGAGTAAGCTTCTTTTAATTTCATGGCTGCAATCACCATCTGCAGTGATTTTGAAGCACAAAAAAATAGTCTGACACTGTTTCCACTATTTCCCTTTCTATTTGCCATGAAGTGATGGGACCGGATGCCATGATCTTGGTTTTCTGAATATTGAGCTTTCAGCCAACTTTTTCACTCTCCTCTTTCACTTTCATCAAGAGGCTCTTTAGTTCTTCTTCACTTTCTGCCATAAGGGTGGTGTCATCTGCATATCTGAGGTTATTGATATTTCTACCGGCAATCTTGTGCTTCTTCCAGCCCAGCATTTCTCATGATGTTCTCTGTATATAAGTTAAATAAGCAGGGTGACAATATGCAGCCTTGACGTATTCCTTTTCCTATTTGGAACCAGTCTGTTGTTCCATGTCCAGTTCTAACTGTTGCTTCCTGACCTGCATACAGGTTTCTCAAGAGGCAGGTCAGGTGGTCGGGTATTCCCATCTCTTTCAGAATTTTCCACAGTTTATTGTGATCCACACAGTCAAAGTCTTTGGCATAGTCAATAAAGCAGAAATAGATGTTTTTGTGGAACTCTCTTGCGTTTTTGATGATCCAACCAATGTTGGCAATTTGATCTCTGGTTCCTCTCCCTTTTCAAAAACCAGCTTGAACATCTGGAAGTTCAGGGCTCATGTATTGCTGAAACCTGGATTAAGAATTTTGAGTATTACTTTACTAGCGTGTGAGATAATTGCATTTGTGCAGTAGTTTGAGCATTCCTTGGGATTGCCTTTCTTTGGGATTGGAATGAAAACTGACCTTTTCCAGTCCTGTGGCCACTACTGAGTTTTCCAAATTTGCTGGCATATTGAGTGCATCACTTTCACACCATCATCTTTCAGGTTTTGAAATAGCTCCACTGGAATTCCATCACCTCCACTAGCTTTGTTCAAGTGATGCTTCCTAAGGCCCATGTGACTTCACATTCCAGGATGTTTGGCACTAGGTGAGTGATCACACTATCGTGATTATCTGGGTTGTGAAGATCTTTTTTGTACAGTTATTCTGTGTATTCTTGCCACCTCTTCTTAATATCTTCTGCTTCTCTTAGGTCCAGACCATTTCTGTCCTTTATTGAGTCCATCTTTGCATGAAATCTTCCCTTGGTATGTCTAATTCTCTGGAAGAAATCTCTAGTCTTTCCCATTCTATTGTTTTCCTCTATTTCTTTGCATTGATCTTGAGGGAGACTTTCTTATCTCTCCTTGCTATTCTTTGGAATTCTGCATTCAGATGCTTATATCTTTCCTTTTCTCCTTTGTTTTTCACTTCTCTTCTTTTCACAGCTATTTGTAAGGCCTCCACAGACAGCCATTTTGCTTTTTTGCATTTCTTTCCATGGGGATGGTCTTGATCCCTGTCTCCTGTACAATGTCATGAACCTCCATCCATAGTTCATCAGGCACTCTGTCTATCAGATCTAGTCCATTAAATCTATTTCTCACATCCACTGTATAATCATAAGGGATTTGGTTTAGGTCATACCTGAACGGTCTAGTGGTTTTCCCTACTTTCTTCAGTTTAAGTCTGAATTTGGCAATAAGGAGTTCATGATCTGAGTCACAGTCAGCTCCTCGTCTTTTTTTTTGCTGATTGTATAGAGCTTCTCTCGGGGAAGGTAATGGCACCCCACTCCAGTACTCTTGCTTGGAAAATCCCATGGACATAGGAGCCTGTAGGCTGTGAACCATGGGGTTGCAAAGAGTCAGACATGATGGAGCAACTTCCTTTTCGCTTTTCACTTTCATACATTGGAGAAGGAAATGGCAGCCCACTCCAGTATTCTTACCTGAAGAATCCCAGGGATGGCGGAGCCTGGTGGGCTGCCGTCTATGGGGTCACAAGTCAGACACGACTGAAGTGACTTAGCAGCAGCAGTAGCGTAGAGCTTCTCCATCTTTGGCTGTAAATAATATAATTGATCTGATTTTGATGTTGACCATCTAGTGATGTCCATGTGTAGAGTCTTCTCTTGTGTTGTTGGAAGAGGGTGTTTGCTATGACCAGTGTGTTGTCTTGGCAAAACTCTATTAGCCTTTGCCCTGCCTCATTCTGTACTCCAAGACCAAATTTGCCTGTTACTCCAGGTGTTTCTTGACTTCCTACTTTTGCATTCCAGACCCTATAATGAAAAGGACATCTTTTTTGGGTGTTAGTTCTAAAAGGTCTTGTAGGCCTTCATAGAACCATTCAACTTCAGCTTCTTCAGTGTTACTGGTTGGGGTATAGGCTTAGATTACCCAATAAGAATGATTTTCCTTGGAAATGAAGAGAGATCATTCTGTCCCTTTTGATATTACATCCAAGTAAAGCAAAGGAGAAAAGGAAAGATATAAGCATCTGAATGCAGAGTTCCAAAGAATAGCAAGAAGAGATAAGAAAGCCTTCTTCAGGGATCAATGCAAAGAAATAGAGGAAAACAACAGAATGGGAAAGACTAGAGATCTCTTCAAGAAAATTAGAGATACCAAGGGAACATTTCATGCAAGGATGGGCTTGATAAAGGACAGAAATGGTATGGACCTAACAGAAGCAGAACATATTAAGAAGAGGTGGCAAGAATACATGGAAGAACTGTACAAAAAAGATCTTCACTACCCAGATAATCATGATGATGTGATCACTCATCTAGAGCCAGACATCTTGGAATGTGAAGTCACGTGGGCCTTAGAAAGCATCACTACAAACAAAGCTAGTGGAGGTGATGGAATTCCAGTTGAGCTATTTCAAATCCTGAAAGATGATGCTGTGAAAGTGCTGCACTCAATATGCCAGCACATTTGGAAAACTCAGTAGTGGCCACAGGACTGGAAAAGGTCAGTTTTCTCTCCAATTCCAAAGAAAGACAATCCCAAAGAATGCTCAAACTACTGCACAGTTTCACTCATCTCACATGCTAGTAAAGTAATGCTCAAAATTCTCCAAGCCAGGCTTCAGCAATACGTGATCCGTGAAATCCCTGATGTTCAAGCTGGTTTTCAAAAAGTCAGAGGAACCAGAGATCAAAATTCCAACATCCACTGGATCATGGAAAAAGCAAGAGAGTTCCAGAAAAACATCTATTTCTGCTTTATTGACTATGCCAAAGCCTTTGACTGTGTGGATCACAATAAACTATGGAAAATTCTGAAAGAGATGCGAATACCAGACCACCTAACCTGCCTCTTGAGAAATCTGTATGCAGGTCAGGAAGCAACAGTTAGAACTGGACTTGGAACAACAGACTGGTTCCAAATAGGAAAAGGAGTGTGTCAAGGCTGTATATTGTCACCCTGCTTATTTAACTTCTATGCAGAGTACATCATGAGAAATGCTGGACTGGAAGAAACACAAGCTGGAATCAAGATTGCCAGGAGAAATATCAATCACCTCGGATATGCAGATGACATCACCCTTATGGCAGAAAGTGAAGAAGAACTAAAGAGCCTCTTGATGAAAGTGAAAGAGGAGAGTGAAAAAGTTGGCTGAAAGCTCAATATTCAGAAAACCAAGATCATGGCATCCGGTCCCATCACTTCATGGCAAATAGATGGGGAAACAGTGGAAACAGTGTCAGACTTTATTTTGGGGGGCTCCAAAATCACTGCAGATGGTGACTGCAGCCATGAAATTAAAAGACACTTACTCCTTGGACAGAAAGTTATGACCAACCTAGATAGCATATTCAAAAGCAGAGACATTACTCTGCCGACTAAGGTCCGTCTAGTCAAGGCTATTGTTTTTCCTGTGGTCATGTATGGATGTGAGAGTTGGACTGTGAAGAAAGCTAAGCACTGAAGAATTGATGCTTTTGAACTGTGGTGTTGGAGAAGACTCTTGAGAGTCCCTTGGACTGCAAGGAGATCCAACCAGTCCATTCTGAAGGAGATCAACCCTGGGATTTCTTTGGAAGGAAGGATGCTAAAGCTGAAGCTCCAGTACTTTGGCCACCTCATGTGAAGAGTTGACTCATTGGAAAAGACTTGATGCTGGGAGGGATTGGGGGCAGGAGAAGAAGGGGACGACAGAGGATGAGATGGCTGGATGGCATCACGGACTCGATGGACGTGAGTCTGAGTGAACTCTGGGAGATGGTGATGGACAGGGAGGCCTGGCGTGCTGCAATTCATGGGGTTGCAAAGAGTCGGACATGACTGAGTGACTGAACTGACTGAACTGAACTGCATTTCAGACTCTTTTGTTGACCATGGTGGCTACTCCATTTCTTCTAAGCGATTCCTGCCTGCAGTAGTCGATATTAATGGTCATCTGAGTTAAATTCACCCATTCCAGTCCATTTTAGTTTGCTGAATCCTAGAAATTCGACGTTCACTCTTGCCATCTCCTGTTTGGCCACTTCCAATTTGCCTTGATTCATGGACCTGACATTCCAGGTTCCTATGCAATATTGCTCTTTACAGCATCGGCCCTTGCTTCTATCACCAGTCACATCCACAGCTGGGTATTGTTTTTGCTTTGGCTCTATCCCTTCATTCTTTCTGGAGTTATTTCTCCACTGATCTCCAGTAGCATGTTGGGAACCTACTGACCTGGGGAGTTCCACTTTCAGTATCCTATCATTTTGCCTTTTCATACTGTTCAATGGTAAGAATACTGAAGTGGTTTGCATTCCCTTCTCCAGGGGACCACATTCTGTCTGACCTCTCCACCATGACCCACCTGTCTTGGGTGGCCCTACACGGCATGGCTTAGTTTCATTGAGTTAGACAAAGCTATGGTCCATGTGATCAGATTGGCTAGTTTTCTGTGATTCTGCAGACAATTAAAGGTCCCCAAAGGTAATATTCTTAATTAAAAACTGGTAGGAACTCCCAAGCAGCCAGATTTATGCTTCAAGCATGGCACTCACATCCCACAACTAGCAAATACCACTCATATCAGGGTGGAGAATGGACATTTTAATTTATTATATTACTGTGGTTTTTGTAGGTTTATGCTACCCATTTAGTACTCAGGAGGAAGGAAACAAGAAAGAGAAAGGAAGGAAGGATGAAAAAGGAAGGAAGAGGTGGTGGCAGGGGAGAAGGAAGAAGAGAGACACTGGTCCATGCCTGAACACTGAAAGTGGCGGGGACCTGGACTCAAGGGGTCTTTGGGTCAGCCTTCCTGTAGCCAGAAGAATTGGTGGTCTCTAAAAGCAGCCCAAGGAGTCACTCCTCCTACAAAACATGCAGAATTTCGGGACTGGAAAAAGAGAAACGAGGATAAGAGGCAGGAAGGCTAACTTTGCTGGAAGAATTCTAGAAGGATGGATCTGGAGGACAACAGGGCAAAGTAAAAATGATCAGGCAATACAGGGAAGACAGGAACAAAGCAGGGGGGGATCTTGTATCCCACAGCTGTGTGAAAAGATACAGCTGTTCTGGCTGAATCTGCTGGCACATTTTTCAGGTTCTTGCTTTCTCAGCAGAAATCTCAGCTGCATGACATGACAGAGACCGCTACAGAACCACAAGGCCTATAATAAAAATCATTGGTCTGGGGTGTTTGAAAAACTGCCACACTTGGAAGCAGGTGTATAGAGTAGATGTCCTCTAATTCCTTAGAATCCTAAGCAGCACTACAGTATTCACTATCTTTTCAGCATTGTACTGAAAGTTCTTGCTTGAGGCAGTAAGAGGCAATAAACGTACACAGATTGGAAAGGAAGACATTAAGCTGTGTTTGTCTGCAGATGACATTACTGTCTATGTAAAAAATCATAATGAATCTATGAAAAAGGCTCCTGGAACTAAGTGATTATCACAAGGTTGCAGGATATAAGACCATTATAAAAAGTCGATTGCTTTCCTTGGTCCAGCAAAGAGCAAGTGGAATTTAAAATTAAAATCATAATACTGTTTACATTAGCAACCCCAAAATAAAATACTTAGGTATAAATATAACAAAACATGTACAAGATCTATATGAGGAAAACTACAAAACACTTATTATATAAATTGAAGAATTAAATAAATTGAGAGATAATCTATGTTCATGAGTAGAAAGGCTCAATACTGTCAAGATGTCAGTTCTTCCCACTTTGTTCTCTAGCTTCACTACAAACCCAATCAAAATCCCGGAAAGTTATTTTGTGGATATTGACAAATGGATTCTGAAGTTTATGTAGAAAGGCAAAAGACTCAGAATAGCCAAGACAATTTTGAAGGAGAAGAACAAAGTTGGAGACTGAAACTACCCAAGTTCAAGACTTACTGTACAGCTATAGTGATCAAGACAGTGCAGTATTGGCAAAAGAAGAGAAAAAAGTAAATCAGTAGAACAGAATAGAGAGCCAAGGAGAAGGAAATGGCAACCCACTCCAGGATTCTTGCCTAGAGAATCCCATGAACAGAGGAGCCTGGCAGGCAACAGTCCATGGGGTTGCAAGAGTCGGACACAAATTAGCAACTAAACCACTAAACCAAATAAAGCCAAAGGGACAAAGATAATACAATGAAGCAAAAACAGTCTTTTCAACTGATGGTGCTGGAACAATTGGATATTGAGATGCAAAAAATTTGCATCTAGATATAGATCTTACTGCATTCACAAAAGTTAACTTAAGAAGGCTCATAGACCTACACATAAACTGTAAACCATGAACCTACTAGAAGATGACAGCAGAAAATCTAGATGACCTTGGGTATGGTGATATCTTTTTAGATACAACAGTGAAGACAGTCACTGAAAGAAATCATTGATAAGCTGGACTTTATTAAAATTAAAATTTTCTTCTTTGCAAAATATAATGTTAAGAGAATTAGAAAACAGGACATAGACTTGGAGAAAATATCTGCAAAAGACACATCTGATAAAGTATTATAATCTAAAACATACAAAGATCTCTTAAAATGCAACAATAAGAAAAAAAAAAACCTGATTAAAACATTGACCAAAGACCTTGACAGACACATCATCAAAGAAGAAATACAGATGGCAATTATGCCTATATTTCTCCAAACCCATAGACTTTATAACACCAAGATTGAACCCTAAGGTAAACTATAGGCTCTGAGTGATTATGATGTGTAAATGTAAGTTCATCCTTGGTAATAAATATGTACCATTTTGGTTCAGTTCAGTTCAGTCGCTCAGTCATGTCTGACTCTTTGCGACCCCATGAATTGCAGGCATGCCAGGCCTCCCTGTCCATCACCATCTCCCGGAGTTCACTCACATTCAACGTTCATCGAGTCCGTGATGCCATCCAGCCATCTCATCCTGGGTCGTCCCCTTCTCCTCCTGCCCCCAATCCCTCCCAGCATCAGAGTCTTTTTCAATGAGTCAACTCTTCACATGAGGTGGCCAAAGTACTGGAGCTTCAGCTTTAGCATCCTTCCTTCCAAAGAAATCACAGGGTTGATCTCCTTCAGAATGGACTGGTTGGATCTCCTTGCAGTCCAAGGGACTCTCAAGAGTCTTCTCCAACACCACAGTTCAAAAGCATCAATTCTTCAGTGCTCAGCCTTCTTCACCAACTCTCACATCCATACATGACCACTATGCTGATAATGGGGGAGGCTATGCATGTGTAGAGGCAGGGGTGTATATGAGAATCTCTACGTTCCACTGAATTTTGCTGTAAACCTAAAACTACTCTAAAAAATTGTCTTTAAAAAATCACATGCATTGGTAGAGTCAGCATAACTGAAAGGAACCTTCAACGTACAGTCTACTTCAATGAAGATGGACAAACCCATGGACAAACCCTGTCAATTATTTCTTGTATACAATTATAATTTGCATAGCTCAGTTGGTAAAGAATCCGCCTGCAATGCAGGAGGCCCCAGTTGGATTCCTGGGTTGGGAAGATCCGCTAGAGAAGGGATAGGCTACCCACTCCAGTATTCTTGGACTTCCCTTGTAGTTCAGCTGGTAAAGAATCCACCCACAATGCAGGAGACCTGGGTTTGATCCTTGGGTTTGGAAGATCCTCTGGAGAAGGGAAAGGCTACCCACTCTAGTATTTTGGCCTGAAGAATTCCATGGACTGCATAGTCCATGGGGTCACAAAGAGTCGAACGGGACTGAGCGACTTTCACTTCACTTAGAGAGGTGGAAAAAACCTGCATATACATATGCTCCTCCTGCAAGGTTTTCAGTTGGCAGTGATGAGTGAGAATGATTGTACTAACCTGTAAGTTGCTAGTGAGGAAATGGCTCATCTGTGTCCCTAGCCCACACACTGTGAATTCTAGATACATATTTATTTTTTTAAAGTTTGTTAAAAAATAATGCATTACACAATGAGCAAAAGAATCAGATACGTGAGTCACATTCATAGTATTTGTGGTCAGTTCTAATCGAGCTATTTTCAGGGTGCTTTGAAGCTCACACTAAGCATATGGTTGTCCTAACCCAAGGCCTGTGTACTTGTCCTTTCTTTTCATTAAGAATCTAGTCAGGACAGGGAGATGCCAGGATAATTAACAAATATGAGATTGTGGCTATGGGTTTAGCACAAACCTCACATTCTTCTCATTCCTCTTCCAAATAGACACTTAGGAAGAGTTTGGTTCATTCAATAGTACACCTTATCAGAATATTTTAAAATGTACTCTTTGGGAACTAACCCACATATACACACATACATGATATTAAAAAAGATTCAGCCTCAGGTGTCTCTTAATATCACATGTTAGCAAATAATGCTGTTAGCGCTCAGAAAATTATATGTCTCCAAATTCTAAATTCCAGGAATAATTTGCTGTTCTGTTGGGAGCATCTACAATGATCCTTCCTAAGTCATATATATAGAGACACCTTAGTATGAAGAATAATACGGAAAAGGAAGTATCATTAGATAGGTTTAATTTTAATTATACTATTGTGAAAAGTGGGCTAAATATATAATTTACATGACTCTAAGGATGCTAATTCTTCTCACGAATCTATCTTTCATTCCCTATTGTATTCTCTTAATTTAAAATAATGAATTGTTTGAAAACTATAGAAAATCATAGGAAAATTCTATAACAGCCATTTGTATATTCAACACCAAGATAAGGAAAGACATTTACATCCTGCCAAATGACTTCAGCTATCCTTTTTGTTTTAACATAAAGATCATTGTATAGATTCCGCAAAATACCTCCCTCCGTATCTCTTCCCTCTCCTTCCTCTCTTTCTAGACAGACTTGGTTTTGTATGGCTGAGGTGTTTATCATTCATTGTTTTATACTTTTATACTAATGCTTATGCTACCTCCAAATTATGTTTCCGTTGGATTGTACAAATATAGGTCATGCATTTTAATGACAATAGACTCCTCTAACATATAAACAAATCAGTTTATCCATCTGTTTTGCTGCAAATCAGTTAGTCTGCTTCAAGTTTTCTACCCTCGCAACACTTCTACAGTGCATACTATTGCAGCATATATTTCGTGGATGTGTGAGAGTTTCTCTAGAGGAAACACTTATGGAAATTTTGAAACTGCTGGGTTACCAGGTATGTTTATTTTTATCTTTAGTAGGTATTGACAATTTACTCTCTAGTGATTGTGTCAATTTATTCTCCCATTAACAATGCATAAAGTTGCCTATTTCCACATAATTTTCCCCAAATTCTGTTTTATTAGGTTTGTAAATTTCTATTAATTTGATGGATGAACTATTATATCACAGTGATTCTAACTGGTATTTATTGTTTTTGTTCAAAATTCCAGTTTGTCTTTACATTTTTACAGATGATTTTAATATGCCAAACTTGTTTTATATATAAATGTATATATACAAAATCATTAATATATATATATGTGTGTGTTTCTGAATGAAATCTATTCCGTCTTATTTTTTGCTATTCATTTACTATGATTTTTCTTTCTTCAATTTTGCCTCAATTTTGTATTTCTATTGGATTATATTTTCTTTAGCTGCTTTGTTCCCATTCACTAATTTAAAAGTTATATAGTCTTTATATATATGTATATATACACATACATACGTGTGTATGTGTGTAGATATATAAGTATTTCTATATACATATATCTATATCTATACACTGAACTGTGCACACTTATCAAAAGCCAAAATTAATCACATTATTATCCTCCTCCTATATGATGCATTCATGGATGCTTTACCTCTCATCAATCTCCCAGTCTCCTTGCAATCATTTTGGATAACTTCAGTTTGCATTTATATCATAAAATAAGTTAAATATACTCTTCATTAAAAAAACTAATTCACATATATTAAAATAATGCTTACTAGTTTGTTTCCATTTTTATTTTTGCATTCTGCTTCATTCACTTATCTTACAAAGTTATTATTTCTAAAGTGCATCCATTTAGAAATTGTTTCCATAACAGTTTGTGAGTGGGAAATGCTCTCACACTTTATTTTTCTAAAAAAATATATAATTCTCCTTTACTTTATCCTAACCCCTTCTTTTTCTGTTACTTTTTTTTTTAATTCCCTGAATGCAATATTCTCTCATCTCTTTGAGGACATTAATGACAGTTTCTTTTTTATTTTTTTCCTCTATAGTCTCTCTTTTCTCCAAGTTGATTTTTTTCTTTATTCTGGTGACAATGTTCCTTACTGAAGGATCTGCTCAATGCCTGGTGATCCTTCATTCTCATTATTAAGAGAGGACTGAAAAGCTACGAAGAGGATAAAAGCACTGATGGGGGAGGGCAGGGTGGTGACTCCAATTTCATGCTGGGTGATCTGGGTGACCAGGCTGGAGATTAGCTCCCTACCCAGAGGAACTTCAAGTGTCTCCTCTTGGGTTAGCTAAGCGGTCTAGGGGGAAATCTCCCAATTGTATGCCTTGGTAAGGGCACAGCTTCCAGGATTCCAGAAGCCAGGCTGGGAGGGGGCTGGGGACTCAGGTTCAGCATTCATGTACATGCCCCTTTTCTTCCCCTGACTGTACCGGGAACCTCTACTTCAGAAACCAACCACTTTAGTATCCTTGGAGAATAAACCCCGAACTTCATCTGGATTGAGGATGAGTTACTGCCCAGAGTTAAAGGAACAGCAAGGACATTATTATACAGATTCTACCAAATCTTCATTTTCTTAGCTATTCTTCATTCACTTCCAGTTTCAGATGTATGTGATATGTATTTGTCCTATCCCTTGCAGGTTGCTGGATTTTTTTTTTTTTTTTTAATCCTTTTCTATTTTACACAGCATAAGGCCTGTAAGGGAGACTGGATCTATGAAGGGGCCTTAGTGTAAACTCCCTGTTTCTCACAAACCTGGGTCCCTTCAACCTTTCCATTAGAGACTTCAAGAGCCAAAACTGACCCTTGCCCTCTGCCTCATAGCTGCTTTTTCCATCCCTGATGGCCAAAGCAACAATTCAGACACTCGCTGCTCTTAATTTCATTTCCCTCTTCATTTCTGGATGAAATTCTCAGTCATTTAACTTTTAAGAGTTTATCTATGTATTGCAAATATTTAAGCATTTTTGTTCAATTTTATCTAGCTGTTGAAAGTCTAGATGAATTTAATAGTTAACTGTTAGTCTGTCGCATTCCTAGAAACATGTCTCTCCATCCACCTAATATAATGGTGACCATTTGTTGAGTGCCAACTGGGGGGCCAGAACATCATCCACATGCTATTCCTATGAACTGGTAGAGCTAGGATTTAAAGCTAGGTCTGTCCATCTCCTAAGCCCACTTATAGTAAATTGAACAATCTCCCATGATCAATAATAAAACCTATAAAGACATGTCAGCTGCTTTCAGGGGAAGGAAATGCAAATCCATGTGTGTGGGTGGGCACATGTGTGAGTCTGCTTATACGTGTAGGCTGAGGTATGCACAGAGAGCATCTAAAACATGGTGTTATCATGACACTCGGTTCACACAGTGCTACTTGCCACGGATTCTCTTTCTTTTTCTTTGCTCGTTCAACAGTGTCTAATAAATACCTTATTTCCCTTCTCACTGACTTTCTATTTACTCCCTACTTTCTGCTGAAAATACCTATTGTGTTCAAGCAGATGAATGTCACAGCAGGCACACTGCCTTGTAACATCAGGGACTGTGAACAAGAATTCTACTTTGAAGTGAAAAAGTAGTGGGGACGGGGAAGATAAGGAAGTTATGGAGAGACAACACAGAAAATAAACGCGTGTGTGAATCTGTAATTTCCCAAGAAAAGCTACAATCTGTGTAATATTGTACTTATGCTGAATAAATTGTTAACAGGAAAGTACCTCTATATATCTTTCAAAGAAACATCATTTTAAATATGTTCTTATTTGAAGAGCCTATAGGTGCAGAGTAGCCAGCTAACAAACGTGTATTGCACTGAAAGGATTACCCACTGGGGAACCATAAATTCATGCTAATATTGTCTATTTTATCACATTTCCATCAGGGATGTGGTCTTAGGAAAGCACCTTAATATATTCTTTAGCTATAATGAATCAGAGATTTTAGTTCTCCAAAATATCCTGGCTCCCCTCTCCTCCTCGGATGGAATAATCAAAATCATTTCTTGATATCAGGATCTGCCTTTTACACTTTTACTGCATTTATCAGCGTGCCCAGCTCAGTGACTTGTACACAGTAGCAGCACAGTATGTACATCAGTAATGACATGGATTTTTTGCCTCTTTGGGGAAAAAATAGATGCACACTTATTTACAAGGCCTTGGCAGTGGAGCAGCTGGCCTAACAGATGGGGCAGCAGACAGGGCACACAGCAGACAGCTACCAGGAAGTCCTAGAGGAATCTACATTAAATGGTTCCTTCCCCAGCCTCAAAGGACGATTTAGAACACCTAAGACTAAGGTTCTTCGTAAGACTGCTGTTTTTTGTGATTCATCTATATGTCACCCTCTTTTAGAAACTGGCCATGGAGATTTGAACCAAGCGAGGGTCCCCTTCCTTCTTCATCTTCAAAGTTATACTGTCTTCAAATCTGCTTCAAACTGATAAGAATTTATATTCATTTTATTTAATTGTCTCTTTTAGTTGTTTTTTTGATTCTTTTATTTTTCTAGACTGTAGGCACGGTGAGGTCAGGGATCAGATCGTTTTCACATATTCCAAACATGAGTAGTGACTTGCTGTTTTTTTAAATGAACACATCATTCAAAAAATCACTCTTCCTGCTTCCTCTTCTTTAATCTGGAAATGAGAACTGTCATTCAGAACACTGAGCAGCCACTTAACTTGGCACCACTCACTTCCACGCTTAGCACAAGCTTTCCAGGAGGAACATCCCAGGAATCGTGTTTCAGAGAGCTGCGGAGCCCTTCTGCAGTTGAAATGCTCTTTCCATGTAAAAATCCTCCTGTGCTCTCTCTACTGCTCAGCAGCAGTTGAGAAGCAAGTCACTTGTGCAAACTCTGAAAGGCTATTGATAAAAGAAAAGGGATGACATTTGCTTCTGGCAGTTTTACTCAAAGGTATGCGCCTGGAAGTCAGAGAAAGATATGAGCCGTGGGAAGTACGAGAGATCTCTGAAAAGAATGCAGGGAAAGGATCTTCACGGGGTAGGAGCACTTTTCCACTATGCTTGGCAAGAAAGGGCAGCTCGGAGGCTGAAAGGAGAGTGAATGGGCAAGGCCAGGGGTGAGACTGCAGCACACTGACTCTCATCTCTCGTGTGTCGTGACCTTGAGCCCTATCGGAGCTGCCGTGTGAGTTACAGTCCAGTGGCAAATAGAACTAAGGCCAGAAATCATTGCAAACACTTGCACTGATGGTTTAATGAAGGAGTCAAACAGGATGTGGATAGATAAATCTGATCAAGCACATATCTAGTTTGGCAACAGATATATAAAAATAGGTAAATAAAATATTTCTAGTAAGGATATTAATTGAAGGAAAGGAAGAAAACTGTCTTACATGTTGTTATATTTCAGCTGAGAGTTCAAGGAAAAATTCATCCAAGAAATCAGCTGACTCCTAATCAGAGTTCTAATGCAGCCATTTATAGCTCTGCATGCTGCTTCATCACCCAGGTAATTACCCTTCATCAACCTAAAATTCTCCAGTACTTTCAGTTAGAGAAGCTAATCTTCATTTTCCCATGTTAGAAGTCAGTGGCAAACTGTTATTGACCCAGATCTGCTGTTATCTTCCACTTGAGTTCAGATGCACATGTAAGAGAGTCCTTTACATTATTTACAGTTGTTTCCATGAAAACTTAAAGCCAGTACTTAGCCTTATGGATGGAAATGGGAATACGGAATAAATGGATGGATATAGAAGAGGCTGTATTATAGATGAGTAAATAAATGAGTGTGTAAGAATAACTTCATTTATCACACTGATTCATTAACTCAACAAACATTGAAAGTAAAATATTATTAGTTTTAACTATAACATGGTCAACGAATCAAACCGGGTTTAATTAGAGACTTAAAACCTCTTGGGCAATTACAGAGAGTTGAAGAGGAGGTTGTAGGAACTGGTTATTTAGTTTATGTATGACAGTTCTTTTTGTTTATGATGCTGAGCCCTAAAGTCCACACATCAGAGAGTCTGAAAGGAAAGATGGGAATGAAGCTCTAGAGAGAAAGGACGGACAGGAGCCGTGAGATGGCATGGACCCCTTAATGAAAAAGGGACCCTCATCAATTTCTCACTGACTCTAAGCATTTGGCTTTGATGATTTGAGTTGCTTACACAAAATGGTGTCTTTCTTTATGAATTCAAACATGTACCTGACCCAGGAGTTACAGAAGCTGAAGAGGTTGCTGGAGGCTGTGCGCCTGGTGATTAACTGTTGCCAACAAGGTGAGTCAGCAGATCCACAATAATATGTGTTCATTTAAATAGCACCTGAAACTACACTCACCTTCTGAACATGAAAATGGCTTGCAGAAATGTCTTTGGTGGTAAATTTATTTACCACATGCAGAGAATTCTGGTAATGAAATGATGACACCTAGAGTAAAGCCTTGGTGAGAGAGGTATGGGGAAGGGCTTGGGAAATGTATCTTGGAAGGTGTTGAGCCTCTGATTCCTATTTGTCTCAGCCAGGAGGGTTTATTTTTTAATAATATGTGTGCCAACACACCTTTTTGTCTGCTTTAGCCAACTCTTCTTGAATTTCTTCTCCTTGTAACTTGAAGAGATCTGATCAGTGCATATACTGCATGATAGGCTGGAGTTAATAGGTGTGGGAGGTAATTGGGGAAGGTAATTCAATTATGAAAATCAGTGTCTAATGTATTTACATGCTCAAAACAATGAATTAATGAATAAATGAGGGGTTCAAAAATGAGAAACATGGTGTAGGAAAGTACAAGGTGATTCATATTGACTTTTCCCCAGAAAATCCCATTTGCATGAAAAGAGCCTCCAAATGAGTTGAGCTTCATCACAGTTCCAAAATAGACTTTATGGCACAGTTCTCCCATCACTTATCCTCATAATGATTTACAAAAATTTCCAATGGTACTAAGACCGAGGCATCTGGCATCCAGTTTACATTTCTGTTTTCCTTTGAATGTTAGCAAAGTGCTGAGCATCATTGTGGACCAGTAATTATATAAATCAAGGTAAATCAATCTAATGAAATAATTCAGAAGTTAAAATTGATTCCTCTTATGCTATCAGATCTGGGATTCCAGGATTCTAGAAGGCTGGGATAAAAATGAAGTCCCAGCAATTACTGAGTTCTTATATTTATTTATTTTCCTGAATTCAATTTCTCTCTTCTTAAATGCTAGTGTTTAGTCAGGATTCCTTATGTTCCCTAATGAAACCGTCTGGAGTCACACTCTCTAGCAGTTCTGACCATTTGTGTTTCACTCTGGTAATTCATTAGAGAAAAGGAAGATCTCTCAACGTACTCTCTTGAAAGGCTGAAAGAGAAAAAAATTCTTACCACCCTGTAGCAGGTGCTGCCCACCCCAATTCTAGTTTTGCTGGCTAGAGAACACATTTAATTGCCTTGCAGTCCCTGTTTCTAAAAAAAATAAAGAGAAAGCAAGTGGCTTTGAATAGGGAGATAAGTGAATAGATTTTTTATCAAAGGTGCAGACCAACTGCATGTGGTTGGAAGTCCAAGTATGCAGGAGCCCAGGGCCAACAGCTTTTCTCAGAGCTGCATAAAGACGACCCTGCACGTAAAGAAGCCAGGGGAAAACAACCATTTTTTGCTACACTACACATGTGGCTCTTCACTATGACATTTCTTGTGTGGCTATTTACATTAATTTTCTCTGATGTCTCAGTTAAGTGCACATACTGAAAACTTTATTTATAGTGGCGTAAGCAAGTTGAGCTCATTTCCTTAAATAACAAGAAGTCTTTTGAAAGGGGTTGTGAGTATTTGTTTACAAGCACAACATTTTCAGGACTGGCTCTCACAATATTCTTGGCATTTTTTTTCACTGTTGGTCCATGCTGCAACTTCAAAACTCTTGTTCATGTCAGGAAAGAAAGAGGTGGGAAACCCACACCAAATGCATTCATTTACATGGATTATTAAAAGCAAACTTCTTCCCAGGATACCCCACAGATTTTGCTATAAGACAATGAAAAGATTATGTCACACGGCTACTCGTTCTGCACTGCAGCCTTCTCCGTAAGGAAGAGGGGTAAATGGGTACTGGGTGGGCAACCAATGGTTTTGTCTTCATTTGTGTAAATGGTTTTGAGTACTTTGAAAGCAGCAACTAAGTTCTATACTTGGTTCATAGTACCTTTCACTTTAAAAAGTTTTTTATATTCTCATTTCCCTTCTTTGACCATAATTATGAGAGAGAATTGATCTGTAACAATTACGACGACTCATTTAAACTAAAGATGATTCAATGTTACACATAAAGGCACTTACATATAAGATGACTTGATATTTTAAATTGACAATTAGGTTAATAAAGACTTTCTCCAGTACAAGATCAGTGAAGGAAGCTGGGAAAACTAAAGAAAACAAATAGACAAAGAGCAACAAAATCAGAAGGCCTAGATCTATGAAAAACTGTAGAAAAACTTTTATCAGCATCAAGGCAGAGAAAACAAATCTTACCTTACAAAGAAAAAAAAGATCTCTTGGCAAAAATTATTTTAAACACAATGGGAAAGTACCAAGATAATTTTGCAGGAGTAAAGGGAGTTAAGTTCTATAGATGTTCTTTTTTATGACACCAATGTAGAAATATAAGCTTAAGCGTTTAAAATATAAAAGAGGGGCTGCCACTAGAATCAAAGTGTGCTGTGCAATGTTCAAATTAGGAGAAGAAATAAAGAAGAATAAAAGTTTAAACAATAGTAAAAAAGATGGTGAACTTCCAAAGAAAAAACATAACATAGGTTGAACTTGGACTTCTAATTTTAATTAGTTGCTTCTGTCAAGAGCATCTAGTAAGATGTGGTAAAAAAAGAAAAGAAAAAAATCATCCATACACCTGCGAGCTCTGAAGCTATTAGCACTTAAAGACATAAGAGAAGCGAGACGTAGAGCACATGAGGGAACATTCTGTAAACCGCTTTTCTTCTTAGGGTCTTTTCTCATTCTTGAGGGAAAGTGGGTTACTGCTAAGTGAGTAAT
The DNA here is from genome assembly GCF_023091745.1 of Budorcas taxicolor. Taxonomy (NCBI): domain Eukaryota; kingdom Metazoa; phylum Chordata; class Mammalia; order Artiodactyla; family Bovidae; genus Budorcas; species Budorcas taxicolor. The sequence goes on from NC_068920.1 coordinate 136,651,354, forward strand.
AGTCACACATCTTAGAGAACAGTAGAGATAATTATTGGCAGAGTTGTGACCACAAAGGACGACAAAATGTGAGAGGCCAAGATTCCAGAGGAATGGGAGGTGCAGACAGACTTGCAGACCATGCTGGTTGTCTTTCATGAAGCGTTTTCTGAATTCCAAGTTGTGGAGGATTAAGTTAAAAGACTAAACAGAAAGCCACTGAAATGGAGGCCGAGTTATCTGCAGGCTCATTGTACTGAGGAGGCAAAAGTAAAGTCTAGGTCCCGCCAAGAACAGAGGCCCTAATAAACGTTCTGGTCCATCAGGCAGAAACCTTGCGGAGCTACATCCTAGGAGCATCGATGAACCAAAGGGAGACTGAGACTTACAAACCAGCCACAATCAATGGTTGGAGAGAATGAGGGGATGTGTTGCCATGTATGTCTAGAGCAGAAAACAGAAGACCCACTCTGTACAAAAGTGCAGTGTCAAGAATTTGATAAAAATTTAACAAGCCGACTAAGGAAATATATCGATACATATGCATACACTATATATATAACTAATTCTCTGTATGTGTGTGTATATATGTATCCCCTATGACTCATCCATTACATTTATGTCTTATACTTGAACAAGATATACAATAATGTTTATACATGTTTTATAACAAGCCCAAACTAGGAGGAAAAACAAACCAAAAAAACCTAAAATGGCTGTCAGTCAGTTCAATCACTCAGTCATGTCTGACTCTTTGTGACCCCATGAACTGCAGCACGCCAGGCTTCCCTATCTATCACCACCTCCCAGAGCCTACTCAAACTCATGTCCATTGAGTCAGTGATGCCATCCAACCATCTCATCCTCTGTCATCCCCTTCTTCTCCCGCCTTCAATCTTTCCCAGCATCAGGTGGCCAAAGTATTGGATTTTCATAGAAAGAATAAATATTTTTGTGATAGTCAGAATATGAAACACACTACAGCAATGAAATTAGAAACTTGCTTCTTGTAATACCAAAGACAATTTTCACACAAAAAAAGAAAATGAATTTAAAAAGCCAGATCCAAAGATTACGTAGGTTTCCTATTATACAAACTTCAGAAATCAGGGAAACGGCTATAGACTGAAGAGTTGTGGCTCCCTTAAATTCATCTTCCCTGGTGGCTCAGAGGTTACAGCGTCTGCCTCCAATGTAGGAGACCTGGGTTCGATTCCTGGGTTGGGAAGATCCCCTGGAGAAGGGAATGGTAACCCACTCCAGTATCCTTGCCTGGAGAATCCCATGCACGGAGGAGCCTGGTGGGCTACAGTCCATGGGGTCACAAAGAGTCGGACACAACTGAGCAGCTTCACTTACTCACTCACTCACTTACTAAACTCATCTGTTCAAAGCTAAGCCTCAACGTGATGGTATTTGGAGGTAAGCCCTTTGGGAGGTGATTAGGACATGAAGGGGGAGCCCTCAGGAATGGGGTTATGCCCTTATAAAAGTGACCCCAGAGAGCTTGGACATGTATCCCCTTCCACCATGTGAGGACACAGTGGAATGGAAGACATGAACCCAGAAGTGGAGCCTCAGCAGACACATAATCTGCTGACACCTTGATGCTGGAATCCCACGCCTTCAGAACTATGGGAAATACATTTCTGTTGTTTGCAGGCCACCCAGTCTGTGGGGGTGCTATTACAGTTCACACTAATCTGTGGTGTTAACAGTCTGAATGGTGACATTCAGGAAATTAATGACTGGGATAGGGCTTGAGAGAGGTTCTCTTAAGTCCTTTACTTTACTCTGGGTGGTAATTACATGGACATATTCACTATGAAATATGTCACTGAGTTTTGTACCTATGATTTGTCAAATTTTCTATAGTTTTTTTTCATTAATAATTTACGAAGTGTTTACCCCCTAAAAAATAAATAAACAGCAACATATATATTATCAAAATAAATAAGAAGAGGTTAAATCCTTGTAAAGAAGGCCACAATTGAGATAGGTTTTGGTTTTAAAACAATTCAATTTACCACTTCTGTAAGAATCACAACCAAATCAAAATAACAAAGGATACTAATAAAGAGATGGGCAAATAGGGGGAAATGCCAGTGTGTAGGCATTTTTTATACAAAGCAGAGTATTCTTAGTATTGAAAGTAAAATCATACAAAAAGCATATATCTGTAAAATGCAATTATTTAATACAAAGGGCAATTCACAATGAAGATGCAGCTGTCATAGATCTGTGTTCCAAATTCACTAACTTCAAGGTATACAAGAAAAAACTTTGGAATATAACCAGCAAGATGAAAAATAATAATAGTCATTCTTGAACTGACATATATTGTCATATTTTTACAGTTAAAATAGAGCAAAATAATATAGTATTAGAATAATGCAACTAATATTCAATATATTAAATCAAATAGATGATATCAAAATGTGTCCCTTATATAGAAAAAGCATTTTTTAACATCATTCTAATACATTTACAAACAAAAGATCACAGTTATAATCATAAATTCTTTATTCACAGTGTAATAAAACCAGGAATTTATTACAAAATAATCAAGAAACTAATCTAATCATTTGGAAATAAGAACAGAAACCTCTGCTAAATAATCTCTGCATCAAAAACTTAATCAAGGCTTCTATGACAAGTTATTAAATTTAGTTACAATAATATTTTATGTATCACAGTAATCTCATTGTAGCTGTTTAGTCACTTACAGGCATGGTTGAAACTTTAAAAAGAGCGAAATTCATTTACTTAATTATGTTTTTCATTAAATAAGAAATAATGAAACTAAATGAAACAAATATTGAACTCTAGAAACTAGAAAAGTTGCAGCAAAATAAACCTAATAAATTAAAAAGTATTAAGTTAGAAAATAAAAAAGTTTTAAATGCATCTGAAAACTTTTAAAATTAAAAACCAATAATATGGATGCAAATATATCAAGTCTATTAATGAAAGCCAAGAAGAAAATACAAATACGCAACACAATGGAGAACAAAAGGTATAAAAATCATAGCTAGCTAAGAGACTGCCTAAAAATACTGCATTTTCTCCTAATGAAGAATTATGAAGACTCTTACTGTGCTACACATACTGAAATTTTTGTGCATTACAAAATTTACAGTGCTGCCATAGGTTTTTCCCCTTTGTTATTTCAATAACTTTATCAAAGTTATTTATTTTTTGGTTTGTTGTTATTGTTTTTACCATTGCAAGGCATTTTACCCCTTTGTTTCCAAGGGAAGGTAAAAATGCAAGAGGTAATGACAATGTGAAGTCAACATTTTACTTTTCTATTAGGGTTACTCTATTATTAGTTCAACATGTGCCTCATACAATACAGGACTTTCTAAGCTATGTCTGGAGGACTGGCTTAAGCTCCAAGCCTGGTTAGATTCTTTGCCCAAAGATTCCTATCTTACTATTGATCATATCCTGGAAAGCAAGAATCTCAACACCTTATGAGAGAAGGATCAGAGAAAGTTACCAATGAGCAGTTTATCCAAGTTTTGAGCTTTGAGCAGAATCAAGAAGGCTGCAGAAGCTGTATGTATGTATACGTCCTTCCCCCTGCCCAGTTTTACTGAGATACAATTGACATACAGCACTTCACAAGTGACCAGACTTCTACACATCGTGCAATGATTATCATAAGTTTACTGAACATCTACCATCTCATATAGATACAATATTAAAGAAATAGAAGAAAAAAGTTTTTCTTGTGATGAGAACTCTTAGGATTTACTTTCCTAACAGCATTCATGTATCATATACAACAGTGTTAATTATGTTTATCATGTTAATATTGCATCCTTAGTGTGTACTTATAACTGGAAGTGTGTATCTTTTGACAATCTTCATCTAATTCCCTCTCGACCCACTATCAACCCCCACTTCTGGTGGCAAAAAATCTTATTTCTTTTTCAATAAGATTTTTTTTTGAAGTATAATTGACCTACAACCCTATATTCATTTCTGGCATACAACATAATGACTGGATATTTCCACACATCTCAAGATGTCTGTTACCATACAAAGATACTACAACGTATACTGACTATACTCCCCAAGCAGAATGATAGATACAACAAAGAGGTAGTTGCCACACAGAAGGAAGGTGGGAGAGAAATAGGTACAGCTAATTCAGAGATAGAAACTTTCAGTTACAAAATAAATGAGCCACAGGGGTATGTGTATCTTTTTCCTTGCCCATTGGTAAGCAGAGCTTTGCTAGCATCCTGACTAGCTTATGAGATGAACAACCCCATAAGCAACTCCGGGCGGTAAGATAGTGAAAGAGAAAGAACACTGCTTCCAGCTACACAACTGTTTTCCTCTAGATGAGGGTGGCCTGAGGCAGAAAGGGTTACACTGAGGCTAAGTAATAAATGCAGGTCTTGCCTTAGTGTCAAGACTCCAAGAGACAGTGTAACACTGGTGGTGGCATGGTTAAAGATGTGGCTGTGGATTTTCATTTGCTACTCGACGATTTATAGGATGTGCATAATCAACTTGATTTGGCTAACATATATGAATGGTTACTAATGATGGCTTAAATAACAACAACTCTGCTATGAAAGCACTTTATAAAAGGAAATTTCCTCAGAATAGAGTGCCTTGAGAACAATGTTTTTCTGAGCCTTGATACAGAGTAGTGAGTTGAGCCCACTGTATTTTTATATATCTCTGGGAAAAACAATTAGTTCTTTTCAGTAAATGAAAAGGCATCTACAAAGGAAATTCTTTAGAAAATAGTTCATCAACTGAAGCCTAAGGGAATTGAAGGGAAAATAAATGCTGTAGAGGATTTAGAAACATTTTTTTTTCTGCCTCCAATTAGAAAAACAATATATTTAACCCTCGGTCATTACTGCTGCGTGACTTCATTGGTTTGCTACTCAATTCTATTCCCCAAAGATTTTCTGGGATACTGAGTGTTGAAATTATGAAGATGAATGAAAACCCTGAAGTTTGTCAGAGACAGATCTATACGCATGTGTAATTCATCTTGTGGTTTCTTCTACTAAGACTTTATTGCAGGGATTTAAAAATATCAGTGAGAATTCTGGCATGTGGAGTCATCAACCAGAAATAACTTTGCACCAAATCCCCAAATGGTCTTTCTGATTGGCAGGCATGCACAAGCTGAGAAGTAGCATTTCCTCTTTCTCAGACTTGTTCTGCCCTTTACTTGAAGGTGGCAGAAGTTCGAACTAAAATTCTTGAAAGTAATAGATCTTAATGTGGATTCAATTCCATATCGGTGGCAGATCCGCACATTATAGATAACAGGTAAGTTGGACTTCTTGACTGTCTACAGTAGCTAAACTCAAATTACAAAATTTTAGGACGAAATGACACTTTAGGAATTATGCATTCACTGCTAATTCTCTCATTTTGAAAAAAATGAAGCCCACAAAACTGAAGATTTAAGATGTTTAGGTCTTTTAACAAAATCTACAATGTTAAATAAAACCTGTAGAATTCTTGACTTGCAAAATTTATCTGTCCATTAATACTTTTAACCCATTCAGGATGATTAATATTGTCAGTTTAAAAAATTAGCAATAATCAAGCATAGAAAATGCAATAAAACATAAGAAAGATATTGTCTGAATTTTCAGAAGTGGCTAGAAGATGTACTGCGGCAATAGCTGAAGGTCAGTTTTTACTAATTGCTTTAAAGATAGGAGAAGTAAAATGGCAGTGACTATTGGTGAATAATATGGGGAAAAAAACATCAGCTCACACAAAATTTGCTTTCTTCTTACCCAGATAAAGGCTGCTAAAGTTAGGTGTATTTTGGTGTTAAAAAAATGATTGCTTTTTTTTTCATTATATCTTTCTTTGACAGTATTACAAAATGTTAGCCAGAGAACATATATATTTAAACGAGAAACCCATTGTGGGTTCACTTACCTGTCAGCTTCTAGTTAGTCTGGAGAACATTTCCAGTGGTCCCATTCAGGGTTCTTTCCTTGGATCAATTTGGTTCAATACTCTCAGTCCACCAACTGACAAAAAAGGTAGAATATGGCTTATCAAATGGCATCCTTGGTAAAGTTCAAAGAAAGCACTTAGTATTATCAATGGCAAAATCAGAGTTAACAATTATCTTGAAAATTTGTAACATTTTCAGCCAATAAAAAAATCTGACACTTGTAAATGCATAAAGTTCCAAACTTAGGATCAAAAATCCATTTTCATCAGTAGAGGATGAGAGAGACCATAGATGTCTCAGAGTTTTATTTTTAAAACAGGCTTGATATGAGCCTGTGATCTCATGTAGCTAATATATTCTAGCACTGAATTTGCATGAATTCATAGATAAAGTTTACCAAGACACAGAGTCTGAAGGTTAACCCTGGATAGGAAGTTTTGTAGTTCAGATACTATATTCTGGGGGGACTGTTGCTCAGTTTAAAAAGCATGGAGCAGAGAAAGAAAGAGGCAGACAGATATAGGTAAGGAAAGATGTTAAGGGTCCAGAGACTCATGAACAATTTCAGTCATTCATCAAAACTTCCTTCATACATTAAGTACTGATTATTGTAGAAGATCATGGAAATAGAGAGCTTTACTTCTTTGCTTGGAAAACTCTCAGCTGAATAAGGAAGAAAGAGATAAATATTTCTAATGCCACATGTTGGAATGGCATAGTCTATAGAGCACTGTGATAGTGCAGAAAGAGGAATGATACTTCACGGGGAGGGTAGCAGACCAGGGTGTCAGGATGCTTAAAAACTGGGAATATTTAGCTTTAAAAGAAGGCTAAGGAAAAGTTTTAATCCACCTAAAATAATTATTTTAATCCACCTAAAGGAGTGCTTTAGCCATCCTACAAGTAGGCTACAATCATTTCACTTCTGTATCTTTGCTCATTCCATTACCCTCCTAGAATGTCCACTCCTCTAAATTCTACCAACCTTCAAGTTTTTGTTGCAAACTAATCACTTCCATCTTGCCAAACCACAGGGCTATGTCTGAGCTGACCCTGAGAGCAGGCACTTCCATCACACGCACACTTGGTGCCTCGTCTGCAACATCATCCAATGCTTCTGTCAGAACCAATTCACCTGATCTTGTACTGTACGCCTTTTAGAACAGGGAGGAAACATCTGTTTTCAGTCCGTGACCATGCTTTGTACTGAAACTGAGCACACCAAGGCTCAATAAATACCTTGTAGAAAGTCAATTAGCCTGCTTTCTTTAGTGAAGAACAACTTGCAGCTGACATCCCAAGTCCCTTCCTTTGTGCACCATTTTTCCAGCTAAGGAAGCAGAATTGCTCACTCTCACATGAACTTCCAAGCTTATGGAGGTGGAGTGAGAAGGCATTGCACATCTCTGAGGGTCCAGCCTGGTAAGGCTGTCAAGTTAAACAAAACTTCCTATCCCCAAAGGCGGTCCTGAATCTGGGACAATCCCTGTCTTTGTCTCAAGTGTCATGATTTAGTCCATAAAGTTTTGAGCCACAGAGAAAACTGATCTATTTGTGTCCTGTATCCTGAAACTTGCCAAAGTATCTTGCTTTCATCTTTCTGAATTTTTTTACATCCATTACAAGCTATTAAAAGCCTCAGGCATGGACAGAGGTTCTTTGGGCTCAGCCGTGGCTTCTTTGCTTCTAAAAATCAGTATTTTCTGTTGACCATGCCTTCATCTTATTACAAAATAGGGCTCATGAATTTGGCCCTGCCCAGGGAACAATCAGCATGCTGGTGATTGCTTTGAAAGCAGTATTATACTAATACAGGATCTCATTAAAACCCCTTTCATGGGAGCTGGGGGTTTCTTCCCAATCCAAATGGACATGGTGGTGTTCATTATGTGTTCAGAAGTGTTCTCTGTACCATCAAATGGCTTGAGGAAAGAAAATCTTTTGACCTTTGTAATTGCTACAATATTATGTAGGGTTCTTTCTCCAGTTGAACAGAGCAATAAATATTGCAGAGCTGTACATTTTTTTTTCCTCCAAAAATGCAATTAAAATAGGGGGAAAATTCTTCTGAGGGCATTTCAGTGGTGCTATCCCATCCAACATTTTGGAGGGGCATTCATGGGGGTGGGGCACAGATTATGCTGCAAGACGCTGCGTGCATTTGGATAATTTCCAGTAACTGGCTTGGGGCCTCAGGTTGCAGAATTAGTTCACCTAGGGCTTCAGCTCCTGGTTTCTGACTCATTAAGACTGTCTTGTCAGGGTAGGTATGTGATCAGTTTCTGGACTGCAAACTAAGCCCAATAAATTGCTGAACTCGGCTTAAAAAGTTAATTACCAAATCTGGTGCATGTGGTGCAGAAAAAAGGACAGAAAGTAAAAATTAATGTGCAGACAAGCAGTTTTTTTAAAAAATCAACTTCAAAAATATAAATATTCCACTGGTATTACTTGGGACTGAACACAGTCTCAACTCCCCTCCAAGTTCCAGTTTCTTGATTACTTGCCAACCTGTTTCCCTTTTCTATTCTCTTACAGGTCCATGTGGGGATGCGCGTGGATATTTGTCAAAGTATCTTGACAGATCATATGCAATGCACAAGGCAGGAACAGTTTTCCCAGACACATTAAAAATGTCCACATTCAAGGTAAATATGACATGGGGTTTTAGTAGAAATATATTTTGAGTTCCAGTTCACAAGTTTTCCTGAAGGGCTGCCATTTTATATTTTATGGAGGAAATTCCTTGGTGCATTTCCAAAAAAAAAGTTTTTGTTTTTGTTTTTTTCTTCAAACTGGTAATATAAAAATAACTGCTATAGTGTCCACAGTGGACCCAGTCCTGCTTCTGTGCCTGGAACTTTGGAAGCTGTGATAGGAGGTGGTGGGGCCATCAGCACAGCTATTCTGCATTGGGGGCAGTTCAAGAGGGTGGTTGAACCATTCCCTTTTCACTCTGTTGTCTTCCACTATGCCCTGGATTTGGTGGAGTACAGGGAGGAAGTGGACCCTGATCTTTCTATTTTTATCCTCTTCCTCCTCATGGGCTGAACATAAACATGCTTCCTTTCACCAGATATGCTTGAACAATCCTATTAATAGTTTTCCTGTGTCAGATTTAAATATACCCAAGAAAGCAGAATTATGTTAAAGGTATTGCCAGGTATAAACTCTGTAAATGCAGAGACCCATCTTTTCATTCTTGATCCCTGTGGTGCCTGGCACAGGGCCTGGCATCAAAAATTAAGACTCACTCTTAGTCTTTGCTGAAATAAGCAATGAGCAATATTCAAAGACTAGCATGTAAATATGGCAATGCCTTCACAGAAGTACATGCAAAGTTCTTCAGGATCACCATGGATGGAGTACCTGCAGAGCATAGATGTGTTTCAGTAAATGTTGATGAAATCATCTGAGGGGTTGCACACCCCAGACCTCTTGTTTCACATAGATCACCATTTTCTAGAAAGCTACCCTGTTCCTTATTTCTCCAGCTCCAAACAAGCATCATTTCCAGAGTGCTTACAGGAAGGCAGGTGCTGTGGTAGGTGCTCCGGCTCATTGCATGTAATCTTTCAAACAGTTTTTTTTGTACATGTACTCTCTGTAAATACAGTTACACCCATTTAAAAGACATAACAATCCAGGCTTGGAAATGCAGGTCTCTCCTCAAATGGATAGCAGTTGTAATGAGCAAATTAAGGCTTCAAATCTAATTATGTCTTAAACACCAAGCCTCATATCCATCCATACCATCATGCTACAGAACCGGAGAACAGAAGGGACATTCTGTCTTCCCTGCTAGGAAGAAAAAGTGTATACATTTAGTCTCATCCCTCCTAATTCTTAAAGTGCTATGTTCATTTCTTAGGTGCTTTTCTTATTCATACCTTACAGTGATTTTTATTTGCTTTATTAAAAATTGGGGGAAAAGAAGGAAAGTCTGGAAAATCCACATAACCAGTCAACACTATCTCCTCCTAGTCCTCCAATTTATCCTGGAAAAACTTTGCAGTTGGCTAATGGTTACAACATCAACAAATAACTTCTTTCTCTTTCTTCATTAAACTAAAGGGAAAAAAATCAACTAATGCACTCACTGCATCCTTGTTGACTGGTGGCTCATTACAGAGGCTAATAAGAGAAAATACATTCTCATATACTGATCATTGGAGCTCAGAGAATTTGAAGAGAGCCACCTGCTGAGTAAGTATCCATTTTTGCTTCTGACTTTGTATGTATTAGTCTGGTCAATTTCCCCAAGCTGGCCTGATTAGGAAAGTTTTATTAAAACAAATGGAGATGAGACTTAAAATTAGTAGAGGAAAGCCAAAGCTGTGTCTGAACCACTCTCACAGGCTTCATCCTCAGCCAGACGTGCTGACCACTTGGCATAGGTTTGTGGCAGAGACTGCAGTGCATTCATCAGAACCTCAAGCCTTTCCTTCTTGCACAGAGCTCGACTTACATCCCAGCCTCCCCTGCAAACAGCTGCCATCCTCCATTTTCCATCCAACTGAAGAAAATGAGGCATGCTGCTTTCAGATCCCAGCCATCAATCGTCTCCACATGAACATGCTCAATCCCAGTCTCCCTCCCTCCCAACTTCCCTCTCTTCCTGCCTCTCTGTCTCTCTCTTTTATCTGCTTCTTAAATGTTTTGTTGTTGTTGTTCAGGTGACTCATTAACTACATATAAAACATAACAGATTTTTTTAGACTGAATTTCCAAATGACTGCATGGACATCAATGTTTTACATTGCCAAGCAGTTACTGATAAGACTTTAAAAGAGCAAGAAGTGAGTTTCTATGTATTAAACTCCTCAGATTTCAAGGATGGTCTGTTACTATGTGTTATGAACTAAATGTCTGCATCCTCCTCCAACAAAATTTATTTGTTGAAGCCCTAACTTACCTGCCCAGCACATAAGATGTGATAGTATTAGGTGGTAGGCCTTGGGAGGTGGTTAGGATTAGATGAGTCCTCATGAATGGGATTAGAGGCCTTATAAGAGATACAAGGGAACAGTCTTCCCCTCTGTGCTCTCTACCATGTGAGAATATAGGAGAAGTACAAAGTCTAAAATCTGAACAAGGACTCTCACCTGAACTTGACCATTTTGACTTACAGCTTCCAGAGCTTTATATTCCAGAGATATGAAGGTTTTTTGTTGTTGTTGTTTACAAGTCACCCAGTCTATATTTTTGTGATAGTAGCCCAGATGACTGAGACCAAAAATAGTGCTAATTTAACTAATTAACATTCCTTAATAGATTAAGCTTCTTATGGGATACACAGATTTTCTTTCCCCTTTATAGAAAAAGACTTGGAAAAAAATCATATGCCATATTTTAACATACTTACATACAGATTCAAAAACAAATGTATTGATCTATTTAATTTTATAGATATCGATGTCAATATAGACATAGAATAGGCATAGGTATACATGTAGATGTAGATATATAGATTCAGATACAGAGAGAAATATAGATGTGTTTGCTTACCAAGATAAATTCATGTCTGTATACAAATTTGGCACAAATCTCATCACATAACATATTTCAATGAAGGTGTTTTGAACTTGAAACTTAAGGTGTAAATAACCAAACTGAATACAGTTGCCTGGAAATTTTACTTGTGAATTAGTTAATATCACAATAATAAGAACCCCAGGACATTGACTTTATAAACATAGGAACACAAAAAAGAGACTAAGAAAAATAACGAAGGGGAAGAGAAAGAAGGTACTTTATAGTTATATTCGTGAAATTCTCCATGAAAGGTTTATCCTGAAGATCCAAGTACAAATCTCATAGGTTCAAGTAGGATAAATCAAGAAGAAAAATTCAGAATTTGATAAGAAGTGTCACTGTAGATTTTAAGCCCCATGTAGAAAATAACCTCCTCAAGAACCAAAATATGTTCAATTTAACAAAGCATTTTGAGGGATGACCATGAATAAGTCACTCGGCAAAGTTAAAATATGAATAATACTTAGAGTGTAACAAGACAGCTTTCCAATCCAAGGGAAGAATGCGGTTGGGTAAGACCATTTAAACACTGTGTACCAAATACAATAGAAGTATACACAGGATACAATGGAAATTTGGGAGATCACAGAAAGATTACCAAAGGAGATGACAACACAGCGGAATCCTGAAACACAGAACGGTTTTGGATAAGCACAAGCTGGAAGCAGACAAGCGTAGGAAGACAGCAAACGCGGCATATGTCTCTTATCATTGAATTTCTGCTCAAAAACCCTTACATGTCAGAAAAGTTCTATGTACAAATTTTGTATAATTCTATTGAGAATAAATCAATTAACAGCCTGAAAATATGTGCCTTAATCAAATAAAAGATGAAGAATTCTTATAAGGTAAGAAAAGCAGATAACATCACATCTACAGGGAAACAAAATAGAAACTTCCAAAATGGGCAGAAAATGAAGAGCTGAAGCAGAGGTAGTAAGTGGAGTAACTGTGCTTTGAGCTACAAATAAGGGAAAGTGAAGTGAAAGGGAAAGTCACTCAGTCATGTCTCCCTTTTGTGACCCCATGGAATTCTCCAGGCAAGAATACTGGAGTGGGTAGCCTTTCCCTTCTCCAGGGCATCTTGCCAACCCAGGGATCAAACCCAGTTCTCCTGCATTGCAGGCAGATTTTTTCCCAGCTGAGCCACAAGAGAAGCCCAAGAATACTGGAGTGGGTAGCCTATCCCTTCTCCAGTGGATCTTCCCAACCCAGGCATCGAACTGGGGTCTCCTGTATTACAGGCAGATTCTTTACCAACTGAGCTATCAGGGAAGCCCACAAATAAGGGAAGAGGAAATAAAAAACCACATAATCAATTCACCTACAACAAACTCAGGATGTGGTCCATTCCAGGTTGGTTCCATGGGTCCATAATAGCATCAGTTACTCTCAGGCTCTCCTTATATTCTTTGTTTGCTAATAGTTTATGCTGTCAAGGTTAGATACAGTTTTTTATGACTCCAAACAGCATTTACTGACTTGAAATCTCCCAGGAAAGACTTTGATCTTGTGTGTTCCTTTCTTTTATAATGAAAGGAGAAAAATCTTCCCCAGAGACTAGAGAACCCATTAATTCTTATGTTTTGCAGACTACATGTTCTCCTCTTGACTAAGCACAGACAAAGAAAGTAGAGCCTGATATGACTAGATAAACAAATCATCATTCAAATTCTGGGGCTGGACACATCATAGCTCCCTGCCAACTGAAGGTCCTGGTAGTAAGAAAGGGTACAATCTGAGGGGTGAATAAATGCACTGGGCATTTGTCATTCAATTTCTAAGCCATGTCCAACTCTTTGCTATCCCATGGACTGCAGCATGCCAGGTTTTCCTTTCCTCTACTATCTCCGGGAGTTTGCTCAAACTCATGTCCATTGAGTCCATTCATCTCATCCTCTATTGTCCCCTTATACTTCCTCCTGTCCTCAATCTTTCCCAGCCTCAGAATCTTTTCCAATGAGTTGGTCCTTCACATGAGGTAGCCAAAGTATCAGAGCATCAGCTTCAGCATCAGTACTTCCAATGAATATTCAGGGTTGATTTCTTTAGGATTCATTGATTTGATCTCCTTGCAGTCCAAGGGAAAAACTACACCAGGCATATGGAACTCAGGTTAGAATCACATGGCATAAGGAGCTGGAAATAACCTTGCAACAAATGACAAGGATGTTTGTTATTAGAACTGTATTGAAGTAACAAGCTTCCATTATTTCCTTCATTCCAGCTTGTGTATCATATTTCTTGCTTGCCTTGAAAACACACAAAACAGTGGATATGAGAAACTGGGCTGGAGAGGGGGGCTCCTAAATGGCTTCCTAATCAAGAGGTGTAGGGACCCTGAAACTCTTTTTACAAATTATTGGCAAGTTCCATACATCAGTACATCCTCCTCTATAGAAGGAGCTTATAAGCACAAGGAGGCAAAATGAGACTCAAAAACTATGATTAAAAAAACCGTTAAAGACAGATTGTGACAATCCCATGGAGAAGGAAATGGCAACCCACTCTAGTATTTCTGCCTAGGAAATCCCATGGACAGAGGAGCCTGGTGGGCTACAGTCGATGGGGTCGCCAAAGAGTGTGACATGACTTAGCTACTAAACAACAACAAAGCAAAGTAAACACAATGAACTGAAAAACAGATTAAAAGTGTAAGCATATGATAAGAAAAAGCTAAGCAAACTTGATATTTCCAGAGAACTTCAAACAATTATCACATTCATAAAATGGGAACAGACTGTTAAAAAAAAAATAGAACCAATTAGAGATCTTGAAAAATAAATGTAAAGTCACAACTGTAAGGGCAAAGACAAATTTAAAATAAGAGCCTAAATTCTCTCTTGAAAACACATAGAATTCCCTCTTCCCTTTTATTAGAGCATTTACTTTGGAAAACTTGTAATTCCAAGTTTCAATCTCTTTGAAGGATAAGAAAATCTTTTAAAAAGTTAAATAAGCATGTTGCCCACTTTACAGCCCAGGAATAACTTTATCAAGGACCTGAGAGCCATCTCTCTAAAATGTAATTATCCAAAGGGAGAGCACACACCTACAGTCCAGTTTCTGTGGGAGGGGTGTGATCTAAGTCACTTCAGTCGTGTCCAGCTTTTTGTGACCCTGTGGATCTTAGCCTGCCATGCTCCTCTGTCCATGAGATTCTCCAGGGAAGAATACTGGAGTGGGTTGCCATGCCCTCCTCCCGGGGATCTTCCCAACCCAGGGATTGAAACTGCATCTCTTATGTCTCCTGCATTGGCAGGTGGGTTCTTTTCCACTAGTGCCACTTAGATTCACACCAACTTGTAAAACTACTTTCTGCTATAAACTATAAGGAGTTTCTTTTTTCCTCTGGATAAAACCAGTTAGCTATCATAAATTGTCATCTCAACTACAAAGTACATTTAGAATGATAAATCCTTAAATTTATGATGACATTGGGCTTTCCTCATAGCTCACTTGGTAAAAATCTGCCTGCAATGCAGGAGACCCAGGTTCGATCCCTGGGTTGGGAAAATCTCCTGCAGAAGGAAATATTAACCCACTCCAGTACCCTTGCTTGGAAAATCCCATGGACAGAGGAGGTGGGCTGCAGTAGCAAAGAGTTGAGCACAACTGAGCAACTATGGTTTTTCCAGTAGTCATGTGTGGATGTGTGAGTTGGACTGTGAAGAAAGCTGAGTGCTGAAGAATTGATGCTTTTGAACTGTGGTATTGGAGAAGACTCTTGAGAGTCCCTTGGATTGCAAGGAGATCCAACCAGTCCATTATAAAGATCAGTCCTGGGTGTTCTTTGGAAGGAATGATGCTAAAGCTGAAACTCCAGTACTTTGGCCACTTCATGCGAAGAGTGAAAGACTCTGATGCTGGGAGGGATTGGGGGCAGGAGCAGAAGGGGACGACAGAGGATGAGATGGCTGGATGGCATCACCGACTTCATGGACGTGAGTGTGAGTGAACTCTGGGAGTTGATGACGGACAGGGAGGCCTGGTGTGCTGCAATTCATGGGGTCGCAAAGAGTTGGACACGACTGAGTGACTGAACTGAACTGAACTGAGAAACTAACATTCAATATCACGGTAATCCAAGCTTATGCCCCAACCAGTATCGCTGAAAGCTGAAGTTGAATGGTTCTATGAAGGCCTACAAGAACTTTTAGAAGTAACACCCCAAAAAGATGTACTTTTCATTATAGGGGACTGGAATGCAAAAGTAGGAAGTCAAAAAACATCTGGAATAAAGGCAAATATGTCTTTGGAGTACAGAGTGAAGCAGGGCAAAGGCTAATAGAGTTTTGCCAAGAGAATGCACTGGTCATAGCAAACACACTCTTCCAACAACACAAAAGAAGACTCTACACATGGACATCGCCAGATGGTCAACACTGATTTCAGATTGATCATTTTCTTTGCAGCCAAAGATGCAGAAACTCTATACACTTAGCAAACAAAAACAAAAACAGGAGCTGGCTGTGGCTCAGATCATGAACTCCTTATGCCAAATTCAGACTTAAATTGAAGACACTAGGGAAAATCACTAGACCATTCAGGTATGACCTAAATCAAATTCCTAATGATTATACAGTGGAAGTGAGAAATAGGTGTAAAGGACTAGATCTGATAGAAAGAGTGCCTGATGAACTATGGACAGAGGTTCGTGACATTGTACAGGAGACAGGGATCAAGACCATCCCCATGGAAAAGAAATGCAAAAAAGCAAAATGGCTGTCTGATGAGGCCTTACAAATAGCTGTGAAAAGAAGAGAACCAAAAAGCAAAGGAGAAAAGGAAAGATATAAGCATCTGAATGCAGAGTTCCAAAGAATAGCAAGGAGAGATAAGAAAGTCTCCCTCAAGATCAATGCAAAGAAATAGAGGAAAACAACAGAATGGAAAAGACTAGAGATCTCTTCAAGAAGATTAGAGATACCAAGGGAACATTTCATGCAAAGACGGGCTCGATAAAGGACAGAAATGGTATGGACCTAACAGAAGCAGAAGATATTAAGAAGAGGTGGCAAGAATACACAGAAGAACTGTACAAAAGAGATCTTCATGACCCAGATAATCACGATGGTGTGACCACTCACCTAGAGCCAAATATCCTGGAATGTGAAGTCAAGTGGGTCTTAGAAAGCATCACTACAAACAAAGCTAGTGGAGGTGATGGAATTCCAGTTGAGCTATTTCAAATCTTGAAATATGATGGTGTGAAAGTGCTACACTCAATATGCCAGCAAATTTGGAAAACTCAGTAGTGGCCACAGGACTGGAAAAGGTCAGTTTTCATTCCAATCCCAAAGAAAGGCAATGCCAAAGAATGCTCAAACTACTGCACAATTGCACTCATCTCATACACTAGTAGTGTAATACTCAAAATTCTCCAAGCCAGGCTTCAGCAATACATGAGCCGTGAACTTCCAGATGTTCAAGCTGGTTTTAGAAAAGGCAGAGGAACCAGAGATCAAACTGCCAACATCTGCTGGATCATGGAAAAAGCAAGAGAGTTCCAGAAAAACATATATTTCTGCTTTATTGACTATGCCAAACACTTGACTGTGTGGATCACAATAAACTGTGGAAAATTCTAAAAGATATGGGAATACCCAACCACCTGACCTGCCTCTTGAGAAACCTGTATGCAGGTCAGGAAGCAATAGTTAGAACAGGACATGCAACAACAGACTGGTTCCAAATAGGAAAAGGAGTGCGTCAAGGCTATATATTGTCACCCTGCTTATTTAACTTCTATGCAGAATACATCATGAGAAATGCTGGGCTGGAAGAAGCACAAGCTAGAATCAAGATTGCCGGGAGAAATATCAATAACCTCAGATATGCAGATGACACCACCCTCATGGCAGAAAGTGAAGAAGAACTAAAGAGCCTCTTGATGAAAGTGAAAGAGGAGAGTGAAAAAGTTGGCTGAAAGCTCAACATTCAGAAAACTAAGATCAAGGCATCTGGTCCCATCACTTCATGGCAAATAGATGAGGAAACAGCAGAAACAGTGACAGACTTTATATTTGGAGGCTCCAAAATCACTGAAGATGGTGATTTCAGCCATGAAATTAAAAGACGCTTACTCCTTGGAAGAAAAGTTATGACCAACCTAGATAGTATATTCAAAAACAGAGACATTACTTTGCCATCTAAGGTCCGTCTAGTCAAGGCTATGGTTTTTCCTGTGGTCATGTATGGATGTGAGAGTTGGGCTGTGAAGAAAGCTGAGCACCAAAGAACTGATGCTTTTGAACTTTGGTGTTGGAGAAGACTCTGAGATTCCCTTGGACTGCAAGGAGATCCAACCAGTCCATCCTAAAGGAGATCAGTCCTAGGTGTTCACTGGAAGGACTGATGCTGAAGCTGAAACTCCAATACCCTGGCCACTTCATGGGAAGAGTTGACTCATTGGAAAAGACTCTGATGCTGGGAGGGATTGGGGGCAGGAGATAAAGGGGACCACAGAGGATGAGATGGCTGTACAGCATCACTGACTTGATGGACATGAGTTTGAGTGAACTCCGGGTGTTGGTGATGGACAGGGAGGCCTGGCGTGCTGTGATTCATGGGGTTGCAAAGCATCAGACCCGACTGAGTGACTGAACTAAACTCAACTGAGAAACTAACACTTTACTTCATGTATAACAAGTGATGCTGTAAGCCCTCTTACTTGAGGACTCATTTTTTATCTTGAGAATGTGTGTCATGGACTGTATGTATTATGCAATTTGAAAGAGTGAGGTTATTTTCTGTGTTTGCAGATTCTTAAAAGATTACCTGTGATGCATATCAGATTTAACATTTATTTAATAGTAACATTGGTTTTCTTCCACTTCTAGTCTTGTTGAGAGGTATTCTTGAGTGGTAGGAAGGGTTTTTATAATTATATTTCCTGAACACAAATAAAGTACAAATTACAGAATTGGAAGAGTGAGCCAAACAGTTCTTCCAGAAGGCAATATATTATAAACCAACTATATGACAGAAAGTTAAGTGACACAGAGGATACGTCCAGAGGTCTATTACATAGTTAGTAGGATATCTAGAAAAGAATAAATATAATTGAGGTGAGATTATAATACAAAAAGAAAAATAAAGGAAAGTCAACCTTCTACATCATAGGAGAGATATTATCTTGTAAACTGAAGACAAATGTCATCTGGCCCCATCACTGAATTGATGGGGAAACAATGGAAACAGTGACTATTTTCTTGGGCTCCAAAATCACTGCTGATGGTGACTGCAGCAACAAAATTAAAAGAACTTGCTCCTTGGAAGGAAAGCTGCAACAAACCTTGACAGTGTATTAAAAAGCAGAGACATTACTTTTCCAACAAATGTCAGTCTAGTCAAAGCTATGGTTTTTCCAGTAGTCATGTGTGGATGTGATATTTAGACCATAAAGAAGTCTGAGTGCCGAAGAATTGATGCTTTTGAACTGTGGTGTTGGAAAAGACTCTTGCTAGTCCCTTGGACTGAAAGGAGATCACAGTCAATCCTAAAGGAAATCAGTCCTGAATATTCTCTGGAAGGACTGATGCTAAAGCTGAAACTCCAATACTTTGGCCACCTGATGTGAAGAACTGACTCATTGGAAAAGACCCTGATGCTAGGAAAGATTGAAGGCAGGAGGAGAAGGGATGACAGAGGTTGAGATGGTTGGATGGCATCACCGACTCAATGGATATGAGTCTGAGCAAGCTGCGGAGTTGGTGAAGGACAGGGGAGCCTGGCATGCTGTAGTCCATGGGGTCACAAAGAGTCGGGCACTACTGAGCAACTGAACAACAACGAACAGCAAAAAAACAAAAAGAAAAAACTGAGTCTCAAGAAAGTTAAGTAGAAAAGAAAAAAAAGATGACACTTCAACATATTAAAGTGAAATTATAGAACTTCAGTAAATGAGAAAGCCTAAAGTGTGATCAGAGAAAAAGAACGCACATTCAAATTAAAAAGATTAATCATTATTAGCATTATAAATATTGGAAGAATGTTGAATCATTTCTTCAAAGATGTGATAAAAAATTATTTAAAACCTAGAATTTTACACCTAAGCAAGCAGCACTTGAGAAAGAACCAAACTTGAAATTTTTCATGTGGGTACAGTCAGAAGTTTTAACCTACACATACTATTGGTTATATATGCCATTAATTTTTTTAAATCCAAGAATTAGAAGACATAGAACATAAGGGTAAAGACACTAGTAACACAGTAAAGCATGGGGAGATATAATATAAAAAGATAAAACTTGAAATAAAATACCAAAGGATCTTAAGAAGTCAGAAGTAAGAAGAAGTATACAAATTTTAAGCCTCTTCTCTTATATAAGATGAGATATAACTAAAAATTAACCCTAGATATTAATAAGTAAATATAAGATTGAAAACGTATGTTAAAATTTTTATTATAACCACTAGAGGGATAATTAGCATGTACAACTGTTACACTGCCAGTGGGAGAAAATATTAAAAATTAAAACCCTGTTCATCTAAAATAAGAAAAGAGGGAAGAAATTTACAACAAAACAGAGTAGACTCAAATAAAAACCAAGATGGAAAAAGTAAACTGCATTCACCATAAATTTAAATACATTAAATTCCCTATTAAACAGAGACCCTCCAATCAGATAACAAAATAATATATTCGAGTTACAAGAATGATACCTAAAATGATTTAGCAGTGGGCATGTAGAAATAAACAAATGGAAAAATGTATTTGTGTGTGTATATATATATATATATATATATGTATACGGAGAAGGCAATGGCAACCCATCCAGTACTCTTGCCTGGAAAATCCCATGGACAGAGGAGTATGGTGGGCTACAGTCCATGGGGTCACTAGGAATCAGACACGACTGAGCAACTTCACTTTCACTTTTCACTTTCATGCATTGGAGAAGGAAATGGCAACCCAGTCCAGTGTTCTTGCCTGGAGAATCCCAGGGACAGGGGAGCCTGGTGGGCTGCCATCTCTGTGGTCGCACAGCATCGGACATGACTGAAGCGACTTAGCAGCATATAATCTGCCTGCTAATGCAGGAGACACAAGAGATACGGGTTCAATCCCTGGGTCAGGAAGATCCTCTGGAGAAGGGAATGGCAACCCACTCCAGTATTCTTGCCTGGGAAATCTCATGAACAGAGGAGCTTGGAGGGCTACAGTCCCTGGGGGGTCACAGAGTCAGACACAACTTTGTAACTGAGCTCTGACTGTAAGAGAGACTGACAGTAAGAAAAATGTACAGATATCACAATAAAATTAAAATTCATTATGAACAATAATGAGAAAAAAATGTTTAAATCCATTCAAGAATGATAAAACTGAATAGACAAATACCTATTTAAAATATTGGAAAGATGTCAATAATATGTCTCTAAAATGTCACTAAGCATACTTTTGTTACTGTGTTCTACCAAATTTTCAGGAAATAGTTTATTCCTATGTATGACAAATTTTTCCAGATTCTCATCCCATTCATCTAGTTAATGAGTATTGTGTTGATGGGAGAGTTTCCCAATATAGTTTACCAGATTAGCAAAATTATGATATAAGAACAAAATAAAGGCAGCACCAAAAGTTAAAACTATAATCACTTAAACAGATAGATGAAAAATGTTAAATAAAGTAGTAGTGTGCACAGTGATTACAGCCACAAAATTAACAGATGCTTGCTCTTTGGAAGAATAGCTATGACAAACCTAGACAGTGTATTAAAAAGCAGAGACCTCATTTTGCCAACAAAGGCCCATATAGTAGAAGTATGGTTTTTCCAAAAGTCACGCATAGATGGGAGAGTTGGACCACAGAGAAGGATGAGTGCCAAAGAACTGACCCTTTTGTATTGCGGTGCTGGAGAAGAATCTTGAGAGTCCCTTGGACTGCAAGGAGATCAAACCAGTCAATCCTAAAGGAAATCAACCCTGAATATTCATTGGAAGGACTGATAGTGAAGCTGAAGCTCAATACTTTGCCTACCTAATGCAAAGGGCCAGCTCACTGGAAAAGATTCTGAAGCTGGGAAAGATTGGAGGGATCTGTTCACATGATTTCTATTGTTATTAATCAGAGGAGATCCAAAAGTTGCTATTTTTCAAAGCTAGCTATAGTTCATGTGACTGATATTGTCAAGAATACAAAAGAGGGACTTCCCTGGTGGTCCAGTTGTTAAGAATCCACCTTCCAATGCAGGTTATGTGGGCTCGATCCCAGGTCAGGGAACTAAGATCCCACATACCCTGAAGCATGGCCAGAAGTAAGAAAAATAAATAAAACAAGGGAAAACAGAATTTTTTTTTAGTTTCATTCTCCCTTGGTTTGGGAAAAATATTTTAATGCACCTTTTGGATATGCAAAAGATTGGCCTGGAATCTACTGAAGACTGAGACAAAAAGAGGAAAATGTTCTAAACCATAAACTAGCTTCTAGATAGGACAGCAATTTAGGAGAGTCCAGACTCCAAAGTCCTGGAGTTTGGCAAGAAATACCAAGAACGGAGGTGTGATCTAGGGAGGGCCATATTCAAGAACATCCTTATATCCCATGTCACCATGACAGTAGAATCCCTGTGAAGAGGAGGGAATGATGAAATTTAGGCACTGTCATACTCCAGTATCTATTTTTTTAACTTGATTGATTGCTTTATAATATCGGTTTGATTTCTGTCATACATTGGCATGAATTAACCACAGGTGTACATATGTCCCCCACCCCCAGTATATTTTTAAAATTTCTTTCCTGCATTCTAATTCCCTTATTTTATCTTCACATCTTAGAAATTCACCATATTATCTTTATCAGTGACGGAAGTAAATTGTCATCTCTCTCTCCAAGTATTGGGTGACACAGTGGACCTTAAAACGTTCCCAAACCACCAGAGGTGATAGGAGAGAAGGGAGAGCACAGGGAAAGGGCAAAAAGTGGTAGGAAGCACTCTAGATTTGGTACTTCCTCAACCAGGATGCACAGAAATCCTAAGGGAGAGACACATGGTAACTATAATGATGTAATAATTTTCTGGTCATGCAAAATGAGAGATTCAATACTTAAATAAACTTTGAGAGAAAAAGATGATGCCAGAAAGTTGGAAACCTTGAAAACTTTCAAGCTGTCTTTGTTAGGAATGATCACAAAACAAAGCATGATTTCTTGAGTTCAAAGAACATATGCAGCCTGTGACAGATCATCCATGAAATCATGCAGATGTGATATTAAGGAAAGGGTAACAGTGGTGACTCAGAAGGTAAAGAATCTGCCTGCAATGTGGGAGACCTGGGTTCGATCCCTGGGTTGGGAAGATCCCCTGGAGTGGAGCATGGCAACGCACTCCAGTATTCTTGCCTGGAGAATCCCGTGGACAGAGGAGCCTGGCGGGCTACAGTCCATGGGGTCCCAAAGAGTCAAACACGACTGAGCGACTAAGCACAACAGTTATGAAGTTTCAACTTAAAGCATGTCACTCCATACCTAAGAGCAGAGAAGAAGGGGCTCTAACACTATCTGCACAAATTCCTCCTTAGATTCACAGTGAATTTTGCCTTATTTGAGAAAAGAACAGCTTAGTGATTTTTTCAAGAGATGACATCCTTGAAAGCCATGTCTGTCAACCCAACATATCCATTATAATATGGACACACAGATACCTCTATGCATTTTCCGTGGAATAAGACTTGGGTCTCTGGAAAGTCCCAGAGTCTACAATCAAGGGGATTCAGTTCTCTGATCCCCCAAAGCATCTCTTAAGAGGAGACAGTACCAACGTTTTCTTAGGTCAGATTCTGAAAGCAATAAAAATAAGAGAAAAAGTAAACAAATGTGACATAATCAAATTTGTTAGCTTTTGGACAGCAAAGCAAACTATAAACAAAACAAAAAGACAACTTATAGACTGAGAGAAAATATTTGTGAATGATGTGGCCAACAAGGGCCTAATTTCCAAAATATGCAAACAGCTCATATAATTCAGTAACAAAAACAAACTGCCCGACTAAAAAATGGGCAGAAGACCTAAATAGATATCTCTCCAAGGAAGACATACAGATGGCCAGTAGGTACATGAGAAGATGCTCATTCTCACTAATTATTAGAGAAATGGAAATCAAACCTATTGAATACAATGAAGCACCACCTCACACAGGTCAGAATGGACATTATTAAAAAGTTTACAGAACATAAATGCTGGAGAGGGTGTGGTGAAAAGGAATCCCTCTTAGACTCTTGGTGGTAACGTAACTTGGTGTAGCAACTATAGAAAACAGTATGGCAGTTCCTCAAAAAAAAAATAAAAATAGAGTTGCCATATGATCCAGCAATCCCACTCCTTCATACTCAGACAGAACTGCAATTCAAAAAGTCACGTGCACGACTATGTTCATAGCAGCACAACTTACAATAACCAAAATGTGGAAACAGCCTAAATGGAATGGCTAAAGAAGATGTAGTATGTATATAGTGGAATATCACCTAGCCATTAAAAGTAATTAAATAATGCCATTTGCAGCAACATGGGTGGACCCAGAGAATTATCATACTAAGTGAAATAAATCAGAAGAAGACAAATACCATAGGATATCACTTATATGAGGGACTGAAAATAGGACACAGATCAACAGAGCTATGAAACAAAAACAGAGTCACAGAAATAGTGAATGGACTTGTGGTTGCTAAGGGGGAGGAGAGAAAGAAAATGGGAGTTTCAGATGAGCAGATGCAAACTATTATATGTGGGATAGATAAACAGCAAGGTCTTACTCTATAGCATAAGCAATTACATTCAATATCCTGTGATAAACCATAGTAGAATACGAAAAAGAATATATATGTAAGTGTGTGTGTGTGTTTATAACTGAATCACTTTGCTGTACAGCAGAAATAAACACAACATTGTAAATCAACTATACTTCCAATAAATTTTTTTAAAAAATAAAGAGGAGGAAAGAGTCCGGATTATTTTTTCTAAATGACCATCCCTGCAGTTCAGCTGGGGTCTACTTAGGTAAACAACTCAAGCAGCAAGGCCCTCAGAGCATCATCTTTTCTTTGATCCCAGCAATGCCATGTGGATTGACTTTAAGGTATGCCTATTTTTCAGAAACCTTGATCTCTAGCTTAAGAATATGAGCTAAGTCAGGATTTTATAGAGATTTTTTGGCTTTAGGAAATAAAACATGAGAGACCCCCTGCCTCTTACATTCTTCTGAAAATCTCCATCTCTAATTGTTTCTCCCCTTCAAAGAAAATTCCCACATACTTCATACTGTATTAATAAAGTCTCCAACAGGCATGTATCTAATCACCCTCCACCATCCAGGAACAGTTCAAAATGAAAAGATTAGCAGCAGTCTTTGTTGTTGGGTTATATCCGAGAGATGACAGTTTATATCAAATCATTATGTGTCAAAAATCTGCGGGTGTGCCAAGGTAGAAATGCCATTCCACAGTTCCCAGAGGTGGATACAATACCCTGTTCCACATGTGACTTTAATATGTGTGCTGCTTAGAGAGAGGGAGCTGGCCTTTTCAGTCAGATTCTTTCTTACATTACTACCCGCCAGCTGATACAGCAACATTGCATTTGCCCAAAACTATTTGCTATGATTGTTCAGAGGCCTTTTCACTTGTTCCCCACCTGCTCTCTCTCCTATTCAGTCTCTGCCAGCTCAGAGCTCCTGGCTCCATTCCTCACTCTTGATACATCCCCGGTCCGCTGGGCTTTCAGTCTGCTTAGCATCTGAGCAGCAACTTTCCCCATCAAACTTCAGCTTGAGCCTGGCCCAGCCTGTTGCTCCTAGCCCACCTTAACTTGGACATTCTCAGAAATCAAACCCTGGGTCCAGCAGTTTGTGTCAGGTCTTGGTCCCATTCCCTAGGTCCCCTGTGATGAAATTCAGGATCATTCACCACACATGCAAAAACAAGGTAAAACAACCTGTAACAATATGAATTGGGGAGTTGTTCTCTGCCTGCTGCTCAGTTGCACTTCCAACATATTTGTCAGTACATCACTGTAACCCACTCCCAGGTAACAGGACAATTGCAGCCATCTTCTCTACTTAGAATGCCATTATCTGTCCTCTGCTGTGTCAATCTAGTCACTGAAGAAAATAAACCACACCATCTGACTGAATTCCTTCTCCAACATCCACTTTATACTTTTCATATCATTTTGCAATGCTCTGATCCTGCTTTTCAATACATATCAACAGAAAGGGAAGGAACTTTCATAAAAACAAATAATCTACCAAGATAAGATGAAGAGAAAGGAATGATGCCCTTTGTACTTTGAACCTTTTTGACCCTTTGGAAAATGGAGAAGGAGATATGAAACACAATGTCTGCCAATATTGCTCCACCAGTCTCTTCCTCACTCATTTTCAGAATTCACAAGTGTTCCTGTTCACTCCCTCTATTGTAATCACAAATATCTCAAAGGCAGTACATTTTGAGCAAGAAAAGCATCACAAACAGACCTACTGTGACAAGGCAGCTGCAGTCAACTCATCTGAGACAACATAGGGCCTTGCACATTACATTTTAGAGGGTAACGCCAGCAATCAGAAGAGTAGGTATGCAATTGGACCACAGAATCTGTGGTTCAAATTCAGCAAATCACAGGTGTCTTAGTCTGTTCAGGCTGCAATAACAATACCATAAACTTGGTGGTCAATAAACAACAGAAATTAATTACTTCCAGTTCTAGAGGCTGGAAGTCCAAGATCAAAGTGCTGGCAGATTGAATGTCCACTAAGGGATCACTTCCTGATTCACAGGAGGCTTTCCATTTCACTTTAAGAAGGCAGGGTCAAGGGAGCTCTCTGGAATCTCTTTTCAGTTCAGTTCAGTTCAGTTACTCAGTCGTGTCCGACTCTTTGTGACCCCATGAATCACAGCACGCCAGGCCTCCCTGTCCACCACCAACTCCCAGAGTTCACTCAAACTCATGTCCATCGAGTTGGTGATGCCATCCAGCCATCTCATCCTCTGTTGTCCCCTTCTCCTCCTGCCCCCAATCCCTCCCAGCATCAGAGTCTTTTCCAATGAGTCAACTCTTTGCATGAGGTAGCCAAAGTATTGGAGTTTCAGCTTCAGCATCAGTCCTTCCAATGAACACCCAAGACTGATCTCCTTTAGAATGGACTGGTTGGATCTCCTTGAAGTCCAAGGGACTCTCAAGAGCCTTCTCAAACACCACAGTTCAAAAGTATCAATTCTTCAGTGCTCAGCTTTCTTCACAGTCCAACTCTCACATCCATACATGACTACTGGAAAAACCATAGCCTTGACTAGATGGACCTTGGTTGGTAAAGTAATGTCTCTGCTTTTCAATATGCTATCTAGGTTGGTCATAACTCTCTTCCCAAGGAGTAAGCGTCTTTTAATTTCATGGCTGCAGTCACCATCTGCAGTGATTTTGGAGCCCCCCAAAATAAAGTCTGCCACTGTTTCTACCGTTTCCCCATCTATTTCCCATGAAGTGATGGGACCAGATGCCATGATCTTCGTTTTCTGAATGTTGAGCTATAAGCCAACTTTTTCACTCTCCTCTTTCACTTTCATCAAGGGGCTTTTGAGTTCCTCTTCACTTTCTGCCATAAGGGTGGTGTCATCTGCACATCTGAGGTTATTGATATTTCTCCTGCCAATCTTGATTCCAGCTTGTGCTTCTTCCAGCCCAGCGTTTCTCATGATGTACTGGAATCTCTTTTATAAGGACACTAATACTACTCATAAGTGCATCTCCTTCATGACCTAATCACCTCCCAAAGGCCCCATCTCCAAGCACTATCACAGTGGGGATTGAAGTTTCAACCTACGAATTCTAAGTGAGGGATACAAACTCATTCTAGAGCAGCAGAGGAGCTATTCTTGAAATCAAAGTCAATTCCTTTTTAATGGAGAGGAGTGCTTCTCTGTTACAAAAGTTTTAAATCTTCCCACATCACCCTTACCAGACACATATATTCAGTTCAGTTCAGTTCAGTTCAGTCACTCAGTCGTGTCCGACTCTTTGCGACCCCATGAATTGCAGCATGCCAGGCCTCCCTATCCATCACCAACATATATTATGGGTGCTTAATAGATAACTGTTGCATGCAATGACTGAGTTGCATTTCTTGGCTGCTAATGCTTAATATATTTACTCATTCTGGATTTTTTTTTCAGCACCTCTTCCTCCCTCTATCTGACAAGTCAATCTTTCCATAACCTGTCAATGAGTCACCAGGAAATTAAACCATGATGCAACTCTGAAATTAGCAGTTGTGAGTCAATATTCCTTGCCTACCCCACACCTAAACTTTTCCCAGATAGTTCAAACTGGTCAGTAAAGAGAGAGACCTGAAACAATGCTAATGCCTCATCATTCATTCAGAGGTAATGACTCCTGACACGTGGTATCAGATGAGGACTCTTCCCTTTTGGTCTAAAACTGTGGACAATATTGATGCCTAAGAACAATTTGAAAAATATATAACTACGTATATTTTTTCTTCATGTTGCACTTGATTTTTCTAAATGCACCAGGTAGGCCTAAATCTGTGGCTTGAGTGTGCTCAGCATTTTGAATTCACTGCTGTGGAAAATGGAGCCGAAATGACGTAAGGCAAGACACAGCTTGAAACATCAAGCTTTTGCCATGTGCCTTTGAGCCACATTCAGTACCAGCTGAACCATTTATAGCACATCTTATTGTTTGCTTCCTAAATCCGGTCATATAAAACTAATAGGGTACTGTCTTTTGCCCTTTGCTTTGTGAGGTTATCTAATTTCCATTCCCAGATGAACGTCATGGCTGCTCTTTTTCTGTCTTGAAAATAAATCTGTTGCCCAAAGCTAAATATACAGTACTTTGAACATGACAATGAGGCTATTTTTAATTTGTCCTTTCATTTTAATTATGCTGTTGGTATTATTTTGTAGGTACAATTTGCAACATTCTTGCTGCCACCTACAGGCAACCCTGAGCTCAACCTTGTGATTTGGGGAGGGTAGGTGTAGAATTATCTGTTTATCTTAAATTAAAAATCTGCTGTATTTCTAGCTTACTGTTTATCAGCATGGATATGAATGTATTGAGAATGTTTTTTAAACAATACCCATGGCTTTATTTATTTCATGAAAATAAAAATATCTGCAAGATCCTCATAAAATCACTAAAGAGGACAATCGCTGCAAACATAAAGAATTCCCTCGGGACAACACAGGAGCAATCCTACACAAATGTGTTCTTAATGGTTTCCATAAGTAATAACATCAGCATGTTTATTAAAAACCGAAATACATAATTGATCAAAGCAATTTTCACAGTTAAAATTTATTAGCTATGGAAATAGCTGATGTGAAAAGCAAGGTTAAGAGAAAAAAAATCTAAGGCTTTTAAAAAGTAATTCTATCTCTTCTTGATAACTATGACTAACTGCACTGAGCAAATTCTGAAAAAAGAGCACTGAAAAGAAAAGCAGAAATGGAGACAGAGCAGCTCTTATGAGGCCATTTATCACCAAAAATAAAAAAATGAGGAAAGAATAAAAATAAAATATGGCAACAGAATCCTAGAACTCGCTGATGAATCTTAGACCTCTGTGAGGCAAAGAGAACACAGTACTTGTGGGCCCAAAAGAATTCTCTCTTTGGGAAGCTGGCCTTAAATGAGGGATGAGAGCTACTTATGGAATGTGCTGGTGGTCTGTAAACACAGCCTCTGCTGTGTTCCAGGCTGTGTGCTTGACACTGAGGATTAGAGGTAAACATGACAGAGCCTTTACTTTAAGGAGAATACTTTCGCAGAGTGATGACAGAAGCAAGGAAGTGTAATACAATCTGATAAGGACTATGACAGAGGTGGGTACCGGCACCATGAAAGTACAAAAGATGACGGCTACCTCTCTGCTGGGAAAAGCCCTCATGGACAAGGGAGTCAGGAAAAGGCCAAAACACCAGAAAGAAGGGAGGACATTGTCTGGGCCATTCCCTTCAGTTCTTCCTTATCTCTCCTTTTGTTTCCTGCCAAGAAATGAATCTTCAAAATAAAACGAAAATAAAAATCTTAGCACTATAGTTTTGACAATAAGAGCAGGGACCCAGGGCTCAGTGCTTTAATAGCCACATAGAAGACTGTCAATAATAATTCATTATCAATGCTCTCTCCAACCCCCTCACTTAAAATGCAAGCACTCAGGAAATGTACAGCAAGCCAAACCTTCCCCATCACACTCTCCTGCATGAAAGCAAAACTAAAAGTCTTGATTAGGACCACAGAGATGTTTCTCATGTGCGTGCGCGCACGTGCACACACACACACACACACACACACACACACACACACACACACTTTGTTACACCAGGGCTTAGTAGAGCATGTCGGCTCTTTCAGTTGTAACGTGAACTCTTAGTTATGGCATGTGGAATCTAGTTCCCCAGATAGGGATCAAATCTAGGCCCCCTGCATTGGGAGTGTGGAGTCTTAGCCCCTTGACCCCCAGGAAAGTCCCTATATAACTCTTAAATGAACATTACCTGAAAGGATATCACCAGTGTATGACTGATTGTATCCTTGCTAAAATATTGCATCGTTTTTTTCCCCCAATTTGTATTTTTCCCCCTCAGACTATATATTTTAAAGATCTTAATTGTTGAAATTAAGTATAAATTATTATGTGAAACATTTCCATTTTGGAAAAGTAAACTTATTTCATATAATAAATAAAATAGAAATGACAGAAACATTTTATTTCAATAATCATGTTCTCAGAAATTTCCGTATGCTTAAAACTATATGAAATACTGTGTGCTAGATATAATATTTGGATGCATATCTTTCCACAAGGAGTGTTTAAGTTCATAGAGAGAAAAGAAAAAAAAAATTATAGAACTATACATATCTATACAAAGTAGATATGTTTGGCACTAATAAATTCTGAAATTGATGAAGCTCATCATTAATATCTATCGATTTCCTTTTGGAACTATTTCCCAATTTTCTCGAATTATTTTCTCTCTCTTCACTATGCATGATAATCCACAGACCACTAAACGTCGGTTCTATGATTACAATACTGGTCAAAACTCCCAGTCTCTCACTGTGAGAAAGGAATTAATATGGTGGAAGTTTTAACAAGGACACTTTGTAGCAGTGTATGAGGTTCAACAAAACCAACCAGAGAGAACACTGTAACCTTGTTTACACCAATGGAATAGTTGCTCCTGGTGGAATTTCAGACATCACAGGCATCCACTTGAAAAGAAGCAGACCTTCTGAAATCCACATATATATCAATATAATGCCTGTCTGAAAGCATAGGATAAAATGGTGGGATTTACAATATAAATTACGAAACAAAGATCAGGGAGCAAACAAAATAGTGAATCCTCAGATAGTCTGGAAAGGCTTCCTGCAAAAAGAGAGATCTGAATAGTTTCTTAAGAACAGATATGCTTTGGATCAAAGATTTGGGCACAACTGAATGACTAACATTTCACTTGACTTCATGCTTTGGATCAAACCAGTCAATCCTAAAGGAAATCAACCCTGAATAGTCACTGGAAGGACTGCTGAAGCTCCAATACCTTGGCCACCTGATGTGAAAAGCTGACTCCTTGGAAAAGACCCTGATGCTGGGAAAGACTGAGGGCAGGAAGAGAAGGGGACAACAGAAGATGAGATGGTCGTATGGTATCACCAAATCAATAGACATGAGTCTGAGCCAACTTGGGAAATGGTAAAGGACAGGGAATCCTGGCCTGCTGTAGTTCATAGGGAATCAGAGTTGGACATGACTTAGCACTGAAAACCAGCAACAATAATGCTTTGGGCAATCAAAGAGAAAGAAGGACTTGGGAAGAGAAAGCACATTCAGGCCAAGGAACTGAAAACACAAAAAACACATATGGCAGAGATGGGGGACACTTTGCTCTTTAAGAGTAAGTTAAATGAAAACATAAAGTTCATCAGTAGCTTTCATTAGATCTAGATGACTTCCAGAATACTCAATATGGAATAACTACTTTTCTGAGAAAAATTTAACTAAATGTTTTCTCATGTTAAAAATCACCTAATGTACAAAATGGACATAAATGCAAATGATATTTGATCTTTTTTGAGACTGTCTACAAATACAGTATTTGGTATATTGTGATACAGTTTTAGAACTGGACTTATTTTTGAATTATTAAAGTATAATCCTTAAGAGGATTTTAATTAAGAATGAAAACTCAGGAGTGTTTGAAATGAATTATGGTGAGCTCCTCCATAGATAAGAGAAACAGATATGCAATATTTTGACCTTTCTCAGATATCCCCCAGGCCCTCTGATTTCTGACTTGGATCAGTCTACTCTGGATTCTAAGAACTCCTAACCAAGAATATTTCAATAAAAATGACATTTATTTGAAAGAATGTAAAATATTAAATATATAAAAGTTTTGTTCTTTTTCTAACACATCTAGTCAGAAATCTGTTTTACTTTCATTCTTTCAGTTCTATTTGTATAAGATTCAAGGCTATGAATTTTCCTCTCAGCTCTGATTTAACTCTGTGTCCCATTGTTATTATATTGTTATTTTCTAGAAATTCTGACATGTAGCCATTTTTATTTTCATTTTTAATCCAAAAGCATTTGAGAAAGACTTGGACTACAAAGATCAAACTAGTCAATCCTAAACAAAATCAGTCCTGAATATTCATTGGAAGGACTGATGATGAAGCTGAAGCTCCAATACTTTGGCCACCTGATGTGAAGAACTGACTCACTGGAAAAGATTCTGATGCTGGGAAAGATTGAAGGCAGGAGAAGAAGGGGATAACAGAGGATGAGATGGTTGGATGGCATCACCGACTTGATAGACATGAGTTTGGGCAGGCTCCAGAAGTTGTTGATGGACAGGGAAGACTGGTGTGCTGCAATTCATGGGGTCACAAAGAATCAGACACAACTCAGCAATTGAACTGAACTGAACTTCTTTAACTGTACATATTTTTTATATGTTGTTATCATGTCTAATTTTATTGCATTAGAATCACAAAGATGTATCATTTTCTAAGTAATTTCTCACTTTCAGATGTATAGACACCTTCAGTGTAGGCTAGAAAAATCATTTTAAATGTCACATGGGTATGTACTCAATTTATAAAGTAAAAGGTTTCATGTATATTTTCTTGCTAATTTTTGT
Organism: Budorcas taxicolor; assembly: GCF_023091745.1. Taxonomy (NCBI): domain Eukaryota; kingdom Metazoa; phylum Chordata; class Mammalia; order Artiodactyla; family Bovidae; genus Budorcas; species Budorcas taxicolor. Next base: position 136,683,993 of record NC_068920.1, read on the forward strand.
TAAGGAATACCATAACCTTGGGGCTTCCCTAGTGGCTCAGTGTAAAACTAAAAGAAAAAGAAAAATCTGCCTACAAATGAAGGAGATGTGGATACAGTCCCTAGGTCAGGAAGATCTCCTGGAGGAGGAAATAACAACCCACTCCAATATTCTTGTCTGGAAAATCCCATGGACAGAGGAGCCTGGTGAGCTACACTTCAATTCAGTTCAGTTCAGTCACTCAGTTGTATCAGACTCTTTGCAAGCCCATTGACTGCAGCACACCAGGCCTTCCTATCCATCACCAACTCCCAGTGTTTACCCAAACTCATGTCCATTGACTCGGTGATGCCATCCAACCATCTCATCCTCTGTCATCCCCTTCTCCTCCCGCCTTCAATCAAAATGTGGTCCACTGGAGACGGGAATGGCAAACCACTTCAGTAGTCTTGCCTTGAGAATCCCATGAACAGTATGAAAAGGGCTACACTTCACGGGGTTGCAAAAAGAGTCAAGCAGGACTCAGTGACTAAACAACAACAACAATTATAACTTTAAATATGCTTTTTCCAGTCACCCTATCTAGGTTTGAGAGCAGTGAATAGAAGTCTCTGGGAATTTTAAAGTCTATTTTGGTATCTCTCATAATTTCTGAACTGTGAAAGTTACTGCTATGCAATTTAGTGCATAAAGTGTTAAGTGTAAGTCGATCAGTTGCATCCAACTCTAGTGGGTATTCATAACTGTTATATCTGTACTGTGAATCATACCATGTAATATTTTAAAACTGTTATTCCTTGTATCAGAGAGTGCAGTTTGACCTGAATTCTATCTTATCTGAAATTAAAACCAAGATCCCTGCATTCTTTGTGTTTGTATTCATTTGGTATAGCTTTGCCCTATTTATCATTTTCTCTTTTTCCTTCATTTGAGTCACCTTGTCTTAAGAGTACTTTAAAAAGGTGAATAAAGCTTACATATAACTCTATTTATTAATATGATATGGATTTGTTTTTATGTTCATATTAATTTGTTGCTTCCTATTTGTTTTTATTTGTGAAATGTGTTTTTTTATTTTATTTAGTTCTTCTGATACTAATAAGAATTAGTATTTTAGATTATAGTGATTAATTACATCTAGCTTATTTCTGCCCTTGCTTTTAAACAGAATCATCTCTCCTTGAAAATCTTGAGATATCTCAATTAAAATATTAAGATATTATATATTAAGAAAATTCGACTCTGGGTCAGATTTATTTATAGTTTTTAAATTTGAAGAAACGTTTGGTTGCATTTAAATATCCTGGCTCACTTTTTCTAGAATATATTGTAGGTGTTGTTTCATTGTTTCCTGGTATTGAGTGTTACCATCAAGAAATCTATCGAAAATTTTACTTCCCTTAAAACAATAGAGATCATTAACTTTTGTCAAAATCACATTTTGAAAGTGAAAGAGGATCTATTTATATTCACTGATGTTTATGAAACAAGTATAAACTGAAATTATTCCAGGGCACCCGGGCTACGTGGTCTTTCCATCTATACATGGAAAGATACTTGGTTTTAGATACTTAAATCATGTTTTTCATCATCTTATCTATAATATTCTTTATCTAACATACTTTGCATTTCTCATCCATCTAAATAAAGATCTTTTTCTTTCATTCAGTTTTCATTTAAATTATGTTTTGTTGCTAAGTTTTACTTTTAGTGACTTTTCAATAGATTACTTTTATTTATATCTCAGAAAAAATTTCTTTACTTATAGTTTTAAATACCAATGATAGGTTTTGTTTCTTGTTTCCTAGTTTTCTGCGTTCTCCCTTGCTAGTATTCTATAGCCATCATTTTCCCCTCTAGTTTTTCTTCCTCATTCCTGTGCTTTCATTTTTTCAAGTCTATTTTTATTGCTCACGTGGTATATTGTTAAATAATGGGTCCCAGTTAGTCACACTTACTGATATCCATACACTTTTATAGTCTTTTCTACGCCAATTCTTGACTTAGCTCTGACTTGCTTTACCAACAGGTCATAAGCAAATGTGACAAACGTAGAGGCTTGATAAACACATGCAATTAGGAGCTTGTCTTTTTGAAATGCTACCATTACCATGTGAGGAAGCCTAGTTTAAATGTCTTGAGAATGAAAGACCACATGTAGAGAGAGGCTCAGCCATCTCAGCTTAACATACCTCCCAGCCAATTAAACAGCTAAACACAGCCATGGGAGTGGAACTAGTATAAGTGTGTTATTGGGCACATCCAACCCACAGCATCAGGAGCAACATTAAATCATTGTTTTAAGCCACAAAATTATAGGGGTTTTGTTAGGCATTATTAGATAACTGATAGAGAAATTGTTGCCTAGAAGTGTGGTGTGGCTGTCACAAAACCCAAAACATGTGGCATTGGCTTTGGAACTGGGCGGCAGATGGAGGCTTGAGAAGTGTGAGGAGGCTGTTGGCAAAGGCTGAAGGATGGCAAAGAAATAGTTGGCAGAGGCCTGAAATGGGTTGAGGCAATCATTAGTGGCAGGAAAAATGGCAGCCCATATTTTATAACAGCAAACATTTGGCAAACCTGTCAAGTGCTGGTACACAGAAGAAAGAATTGTACCTGATGAACTAATATATCTGGCTAAGGATACTTTCTGGCAGGACCTTTAAAGTGACAACTGGCTTCTTTTAGTTGCATCTGGTAAGGCATAGGGAGAGACAGAGAGAAGCTAAGGAGAGAACTATTTAGCTTGCAAGAGGAATATAGACATGAAGAAGAGGCAGAACTTTCTGGACTGGAAAATAAAATGATTTAACATTTCCAGACTTTCCAGTTGGCAAAATATTCTCAGTATAATAAATGGTCTCAGGGTAAAGAACCAACTAAGAATATTGATGTAAAACCTCTTTTCAGTTCTTATAACAATTAAAAGTGATTCTTAGGACACTCTCAGCTAAATAGAAAAGCCTCTAAGATTTTTAAAAAACATTATCCCACAGCATCCAGAAACACCCAAATTAGACTGAGTTCTAACTTAAAAGAGTTATGGTTGTGATCCTGAGACATGAATTGAACCCCAGCCATATTCACAGGAAATCATTAGAATTTTTATGGTAGTTGTATCAGCTTGGACTAAAAAGAAGAGAGACAGTTCAAAATGAAAAGAGGTCTTTGTGGTCTCTTTCTACCACAGAAAACACAGAGAAACTATTTATATATTTCTTAGAGAAAAAGTGAAAATCTTGAAGATATCTGAGCCAAGAGCACATAGGACAGAACCAAGGACCATGGGCAAACAATGGTTTAGAAAACTACTCTAAGGGAGCAGAAGGAAGTCTCAACCAAGGAACATTCCTTTGCCCCAAGCAGGACTCCTGACAACATATGCTCAGCTGGATTTCAGACCTGTCATGGACTAGTGATTGTTACAAACTTTCAAACACATTCCTTTTTAAGTGAGAATGTCTGTTGCTGTTGTACTGTTCCTAGCTCCCCATCCTATGCTGGGTCTGTGGAGGATGGGAGGTAGACAACTTGCCTTTTTGTCTTGAGTCTCTGGATCAATAGGAATTATATCCAAGGAACTACACCTAAGGATCATTTTCTATATCCAGACCTGATGCACAAAATCATAGCCTTTAGTCTAAATGAACAACATGAATCATCAGGGAGATAGCAGATGATATTATATCATTACATCAATGGCCCTCAATGAACCCCACCCTCTTCTGTTACTCTATGTCAGCATCTCTCACCTTGACTCTGAATGTAGCCATGTGGTTGATTCTTTTTTTTTTTTTGATTTGCTACTGGGACACCAAAAAATATGACATAAGTAAAGGATTAATAAATACTTGCATATTTGAACTTTTCCTTTTTGAACGTTGCCATTATCATTGCAACAAGCCTTGTCTAGAGTCACTGACAATAAAAAACCACAGAGAGAGTAGGTCAATTTGACCAGCCATCCCAGTTGTTCTCAGCTCCCAGGTAACCCACCAGCTGAATGCAGCTACATGGGGAACCCAGGCAAGATCAGCAAAAGAACTGCTCAGCAAACCAACAAAGTTGCAAGAAAAAAATACATAATCATTATTTTAGATCACTAAGATTTTAGATGGTTTATCATATGATAATAGATTATAGAATCCCTTAATGTATTTCCCATCTCTTTGGCTTCTTCAAGTTTAATCATTTCTTAAACAGTTTGTCTTTTTCTATTTTTTTCCCTATGTTATGCCAATATTATTTTTATCTCCTTCTGTTATTTAGCCTTTATTTCAGGCCTTCCCTTCCCTGAGTTCTTTATTTCTGTTGAGTGATTTCCTTCATAGCAGCAATAGCTTGTTCTTACATTTTAAAATTCTTATTGGAATATCAAATTTATTCTTGCTTTTTGGCTATATTTTACTCTTAACTTTTTGTTTTGTTTTTACCAGGAAGCTTCCATTGCTATTTTGCACATTTCTTTCTATATCATATTTGCATAGCTGAAAACTGGTACCTTTAATCTGAAATACCAACAAGGAAGATTTTCACTGAACCAGCTATTTTTAAGAGATGAAGGATAATGCAGGGGAGAGATGGTTCATGCATACTGGCTGCTATAATAATAAACCATCTTTTAAAAGGTGCCTCTATATAATTACCTTTCTCCTTGCAATTTAAAAACCAACTTTCTTAGGATTTCTACCATCAGTCCTATGATATTCTTATTGGTCCCAATACCAGTTGCCGTCACTAAAGGACACAGCCTTTGAATTTTAAGTGAGATGTTCACTTAAATATTATTATTATTTATATATTATTTTATTGGTGTCGCATGAGATATTCCACTTCCTGCAGCACTTAAACCTAGTTTGCTTGATCTAAGCCCTTCTCATAGTAGTTCCCACTGAGAATGGGGTCTTCTTTTCAGAAGCAATTAATTTCTGGAGATTTTTGAACTCTACCCTCAAAATACGTTTGAGGTATCCATTCTTTCTGTTCTCCCATTGCTCAACCATTGCCCCTGCCCACAAGAGTCATATCCTCTGACTCTGTTGTACTTAAAAGTACTTAACAATAACATGGAATTTACCTTACAATTTCACTGAATATGAGAGTTTTGTTTTTATTTTCACTTTCTATACATTTGCAGAGTTTCCAAGAGAATAGAAAAAAAGAACTAAGCTGCCATCATGATCTTCTTAGAGGGTCTCTGCTCATGACTTCTGTTTTAGGCATTAAAGTGAAACTCAGCATTACAAACATTCCTTGGTAACTACTGTGCTTCAGAACTTATGCTGAAACTTTGCATCAGATACTAAAATAATATTCAATCAAAACATCTAGGATCTGAAAGTCTAGGACTAAAACTTGACAGAGTTATATATACTTACAAATATACATAATGCCGACTAGTTGGCGGATTCTCAACTCTTGTTTATCTATAAACAAGTATAAAATAATTTTATTTGACTAGGTCATCTAATTTTGAAAAATTTCATAAGAAAATACTTCTTTATATTTCAAGTTATGCTATGGTGAATATTTAACCAGAATAAGGCTTATGGTTATCCTTCCATGATTAGAGAACACAGAATCACAGCATTGCCTTATTTTCAAGTATAGTGTATCTTCCCATTTTTAGAAATCAAAACATATTTGATTAAAACATTTAGAAATTAAAGCAATTATGAAGCCATACCCTGCTATTAAGACTATGGTCACTGTCTTTGTTAATAACAAGCATGCCTTAAGTTAGGAAGATTGTGCATTTTGCATGCTCAATCAGAATCTCAGTGTGTTGGGACATAAAAAGATGATGGTTTTCACAAGGTAAGTTTGCAGAAGGGGAAGCTTATAAACCTGAACCTTACTGTACTTTCTTTTATTCAAAAGAGAGAACAGACGATTTACATCTTTTCCATGAGCTCAAACTTGGATTTGAAGAGCTTAAATTTTACTGAAATTCAAATTGGCCCAACACAGAAGTTGTGTTTTGAAACATTCTATGATGTTTCTTATCATGTGGCAAACTTAAACACGTAAGTAATGATGTTTATTGAAACCACACGCTTTCGAAATTCGGGAGCTGATTTGCATTTGGTCACAATGAAGAAAGCTGAGTTGCTTCTTCCATTACTGTTCAGAATCAAGCACATCCTTCTAAAACTGTGTAGTAGGTAATGGAGGGTTGAGAGCCAAACAGCCCATTATCAGTACCGAGGTAGGCAAAACAATGGATGGCTCCAAAGCACTAAGTTTCTAGTTTTGAAATGGGCGTACATAGGTGGTTGAGATCTTTGAATTATGAAAATGTTCCTTTCCAACCAACTTCTACTGGTGAAAAAAACTATACTACTTTGGGCACATATGAAACAACTTTAATTAGCACTGCAGTGTTAATGTTCTGATGAAGACGAGCTACATAATCCATCTTAGTTCATTGCTTCTTATATGGGTATTCAGGATCTGCAAAATTCTCAGCCATAATCCTGGGAGAATTAGAGTCTAAGGTCATGAAGGCTGATTAAACTTATCAGAGCCAGGGCCTTAAATTATTGCCTGAACAAAGGATTTTGTTAAAAAAAATTAAAAAGTCAAAATCTAACGTTAAGCTACTCTCCTACATAAACCTTTACTGGTTTTCTAAAAAAGAAAAGAGAGTCCTTCACTGAATTTTCAAAATTTTTTTCACTTTTTTTGAGAGTGAAGTGAAAGCCCATTCTCAGAACACTTACACGGTAAAGATTTATTCATAAAATCCTTGGAAGATATTTTTCACCATATGAATGAAGAAAATCTTCTGAATCAAGGCCTTGGATTAACTATTTAAATTGACACAAAAATTCTGTGACCAATGTTGTATAAACTGCCATTTTAGAAAAGGAGCCTGGATGCAAAAAACTGCAAACTTTCAAATATTGAAGGAGGAACTTCTGAAGACTAAAGAGTCTCAAGTAACTGAGCATGCCAGCTTTTCTGCAGTCAAAAATCTGCATAAATACTTGGTAATTTTCAATATAAACTCTCCTCAGAGACCTTTAAATTTCCTTTTTATTATCAGGTGTTATAAAATTACCGTGTTAATATTTTCAAACTATTTACCTCTTTTGGTTTTAACTCTTTAGACTTTTGGGAAATTATTTTGTTATATTACATAAGGAAGTTATCTAAATTTCTTTCACATAGTGACTGTTCTCCATTCCATTTATTAGTACATTCTTTTTTCTTTATTTTCAGATGCTTCTTTTAAAAAATTGCATGTCAAGTTATTACAGAGTAAAGGCATGCTTATTAAATAGTTTTCACATGAGACCTTCCCTGAGAGCTCAGTTGGTTAAGAATCCACCTGCAATGGAGAAGACCCCAGTTTGAATTCCTGGGTTGGAAAAATTCACTGGAGAAAGGATAGGCTACCTACTCCAGTATTCTTGGGCTTCGCTGGTGGCTCAGCTGGTAAAGAATCCCCCTGCAATGCAGGAGACCTGGTTTGACCCCTGGGTTGGGAAGATACCCTGGAGAAGTGAACAGCTACCCACTCCAGTATCCTGGCCTAGAGAACTGAACTGCATATTTCATGTGGTTACAAAGAGTTGGACACGACAAAAGGAGAAAAAAGGAAGGTAAAAAGGAAAATGAACTTTGACCATGGTGCTAAGTAATTTTGCATTACATATAATTTATTCTGAAAATAACTATCTTTTTATAAATTATGAAAATGAAGTTCATAAAAATTAATAGCCAGTACTTTAGCAGAGACATGTAGGGAGACATGACCAACAATGATTATAAAATACTAAACCAAAATGGTGGAAAATTGCATATAATCTAATTACATATGTTTTCCAACTTTTAAAATGCACATTGAAATTTTATGGAAGTAAAGATTAAATACCAGCTTCAAGTGCTGCCCAGGTGGCACTAGTAGTAAAGAACCCACCTGCCAACTCAGAAAACAAGAGATGTAGGTTCGATCCCTGGGTTTGGAAGGTCCCCTGGAGGAGGGCATGGCAACCCACTCCAGTACTCTTGCCTAGAGAATTCCACGCATACAGAGGATCCTGGTGGGCTATGGCCTATAGGGTCGCAAAGATTCAGACGCGACTGAGTCAACCTAGCACACCACATGAGCTTCTATTACCTGAAGTATGTAACATAGTGGTGAGTTGAGTCCATCATTCAGTTCAGTTCAGTTCAGTTGCTCAGTTCTCCCAGCAATCTTGATTCCAGCTTGTGATTCTTCCAGCCCAGAGTTTCTCATGATGTACTCTGCATAGAAGTTAAATAAGCAGGGTGACAATATACAGCCTTGACATACTCCTTTTCCTATTTGAAACCAGTCTATTGTTCCATGTCCAGTTCTAACTGATGCTTCCTGACCTGCATACAGATTTCTCAAGAGGCATGTCAGGTGGTCTGGTATTCCCATCTCTCTCAGAATTTTCCACAGTTGATTGTGATCCACACAGTCAAAGGCTTTGGTATAGTCAATAAAGCAGAAATAGATGTTTTTCTGGAACTCTCTTGGTTTTTTGATGATCCAGCAGATGTTGGCAATTTGATCTCTGGTTCCTCTGCCTTTTCTAAAACCAGCTTGAACATCAGGAAGTTCACAGTTCACGTACTGCTGAAGCCTGGCTTGGAGAATTTTGAGCATTACTTTACTAGCATGTGAGATGAGTGCAATTGTGCAGTAGTTTGAGCATTCTTTGGCATTGCCTTTCTATATTCAAAAGCAGAGACATTACTTTGCCGACTAAGATCTGTCTAATCAAGGCTATGGTTTTTCCTGTGGTCATGTATGGATGTGAGAGTTGGACTGTGAAGAAGGCTGAGTGCCAAAGAATTTATGCTTTTGAACTATGGTGTTGGAGAGACTGTTGAGAGTCCCTTGGACTGCAAGGAGATCCAACCAGTCCATTCTGAAGGAGCTCAGCCCTGGGATTTCTTTGGAAGGAATAATGCTAAAGCTGAAACTCCAGTACTTTGGCCACCTCATGCGAAGAGTTGACTCGTTGGAAAAGACTTTGATGCTGGAAGGGATTGGGGGCAGGAGGAGAAGGGGACGACAGAGGATGAAATGGCTGGATGGCATCACTGACTCAATGGACATGAATCTGAGTGAACTCCATGAGTTAGTGATGGACAGGGAGGCCTGGCATGCTGTGATTCATGGGGTCGCAAAGAGTCGGACATGACTGAGCTACTGAACTGAACTGAACTGAACTTCTTTGGGACTGGAATGAAAACTGACCTCTGCCAGTCCTGTGGCCGCTGCTGAGTTTTCCAAATTTGCTGGCATATTGAGTGCAGCACTTTCACACCATCATCTTTCAGGATTTGAAATAGCTCAACTGGAATTCCATCACCTCCACTAGCTTTGTTCGTAGTGATGATTTCTAAGGCCCACTTGACTTCACATTCCAGAATGTCTCGCTCTAGATGAGTGATCACACCATCGTGATTATCCAAGTCGAGAAGATCTTTTTTGTACAGTTCTTCTGTGTATTCTTGCCACCTCTTCTTAATATCTTCTGCTTCTGTTAGGTCCATACCATTTCTGTCCTTTATCGAGCCCATCTTTGCATGAAATGTTCCCTTGGCATCTCTAATTTTCTTGAAGAGATCTCTAGTCTTTCCCATTCTGTTGTTTTCCTCTATTTGTTTGCATTGATCGCTGAAGAAGGCTTTCTTATCTCTCCTTGCTATTCTTTGGAACTCTGCATTCAGATGCTTATATCTTTCCTTTTCTCCTTTGCTTTTCACTTCTGTTCTTTTCACACCTATTTGTAAGGCCTCCCCAGATAGCCATTTTCCTTTTTGCATTTCTTTTCCATGGGGATGGTCTTGATCCCTGTCTCCTGTACAATGTCATGAACCTCTGTCCATAGTTCATCAGGCACTCTATCTATTAGATCCAGGCCCTTAAATCTATTTCTCACTTCCACTGTATAATCATAAGGGATTTGATTGAGGTCATACCTGAATGGTCTAGCAGTTTTCCCTACTTTCTTCAATTTGAGTCTGAATTTGGTAATAAGGAGTTCATGATCTGAGCCACAGTCAGCTCCTGGTCTTGTTTTTGTTGACTGTATAGAGCTTCTCCATCTTTGGCTACAAAGAATATAATCACTCTGATTTTGGTGTTGACCATCTGGTGATGTCCATGTGCAGACATCAGGTTCAGAAATACTCATTGCAATTATACTTCATTTACCTGGGAGGTAACATTCTTAGAATTAGATTGAAGAATTGTAGTTTTTTATTTCTGATGCTATTATACTTCAATCTTTCAAATAAATATAGTCATGCTGATGGCATCTCTTTAAAGTAAATCATAGTGCTACTTTAGAAACTGTATTTTATTTGAATAAATTTTGTTGTTGAAAAGTTTTGTTTTTGAATCCTTTTGAATTAAACCTTTCCTAGTTCTCCATTGGATCCTCTCTTAATGTCAACTGTAATTTTTCCCTAAACTGCTGCAGTCCTCAAAGATCAATTCAAATAGGCCTCCTGTGAAGTGTTTCCCAAATCTGTTCAGCAGAGTCTGGCAGTCCCTCTCACAGTCTTGTATTCATTCCATTATTATTGCACTTAGCACAGTGGAGAGTGTCTATGTATCAGCACGTGGGCTTTCATCATTAGACCTTGGGTACCTTGAGCCAGTGGCTATGGCTTTTATCTCTACACCTCTCAATCTAAGCACAGTGTCTACTCAACCATAAGAGCTCAGTAAGTGTTTTATTAGATCTGTTTTTATGATTAAAGTACTGAACGTTTATTGGGAAAGAAAAAAATAACTTTAGCAAGTAATGATAAACAAAGATAAAAATGATAAACATGATCAAAGTAAATATATAGCTAGTGCCAATATTTCAATATGCTTTATTCTTTCATATATATCAGGTATTCACTTTATATATTCTGGTTAATATCTTTTTGATCATATTATTGAATACGATAGAGGACTTCCCTTGTGGCTTAGAGGATAAAGCATCTGCCTGCAATGCAGGAGACCCGGGTTTGATCCCTGGGTCAGAAAGATCCCCCGGAGAAGGAAATGGTAACCCACTCCAGTATCCTTGCCTGGAAAATCCCATGGACAGAGGAGCCTGGTAGGTTACAGTCCATGGGGCCACAAGAGTCGGACACGACTGAGCGACTAGGAGAGGGGAGAGAGTATTATTGAAAATGTGAAATATAAAACTATTCACTATGAAAATATTTGTATAAACTGTGAAAATATTTCACCTAAATAATTATTGAACAAAATTATTTTTATTTACACAATGGATATCCCAAATAAATACAAAAAGAGAAATAGTTGTATAATAAATCCCTATGCACCTACCACCTAATTCAATAATTACCAATATTTGCTGAATGGTCTATGTTTTATTATATCTCCATCCATTTTCTCCACTTCCCCCATTGGGTTATTTTAAAGACGATTCCAAGCATCACATTGTTTCATAAGTAAATACTTCAGTATGCATGCATGTCTAAAAGATGAACATTTAGGAAAAAAAAAAGGCCCAAAGCCATATCACCCAAAATTATTTTAAATATTTCTTAATACAGAAATCCTGGATTATCTCATCAATGGTTATTTTTAGTTAGTTTGTTGAATCAGTGTCCAAAGTCTTCATACTGAATTTGCTGATTTTCCTTACATTTCGTATAATCATCTCATTTTATTTTCTCCTTGTCATTACTTTATAATAGCATTTCAAATCCTGCATCATATTCCATGATGATCTAACACAATTTATTCAAACAGCTCTCTATTATTGAGCATTTAGCTTATTTCCAATTTTTCTATTAATTAAACAATGTTCCAATGAATATGCATATAGACAAATCTTTGAGCACACCTAGAATTATTCTATTAGGATTAATTCTTAGAAGTGGAATGCCTCATGGGTTTTTTTTAAAGCTTTTGATACAAGCTTGTCAAATTACTCCTCAAAATGATTGAGTTAATTTACACTCCTACTAGTCATAGGAGTTATCTATGCCCCCACACCCTCATCAATGCTGCATAATATCTTTATTTTAAATATCTGCCAAATTGATAGACCAGAAAGATATCTTGCTGTTTTAATTTGTATTTTTGGATTAATAGTAAAAAAAAGAGCCCTGAATCTTTGAATCCTTGTTCTGTGTTTACTGTAGCCACAAAACTACTTCTTGGTATGTACACAAAGGAGAAGTATGTTTTAAAGGAAAGACCCTTTAAAAGCAGATTCTGATTACCAGACTTAAGCAGAATTTCTGGCCCTGGTGAATCTATAACTGCCAATATTAATTTTTCCTTAGTCTTTCGATAAGTTTCAGTTAAGTTCAGTCATTCAGTCGTGTCTGACTCTTTGCAACCCCATGAATCACAGCATTCCAGGCCTTCCTGTCCATCACCAACTCCCGGAGTTCACCCAAACCCATATCCATTGAGTCAGTGATCCCATCCAACCATCTCATCCTCTGTTATCCCCTTCTCCTCCTGTCCTCAATCTTTCCCCCCATCAGGGTCTTTTAAATGAGTCAGCTCTTCACATCAGGTGGCCAAAGGATTGGAGTTTCAGCTTCAACATCAGTCCTTCCAATGAACACCTAGGACTGATCTCCTTTAGGATGGACTGGTTGGATCTTCTTGCAGTCCAAGGGACTCTCAAGAGTTTTCTCCAACACCACAGTTCAAAAGCATTAATTCTTCAGTGCTCAGCTTTCTTTATAGTCCAACTCTCACATCCATACATGACCACTGGAAAAACCATAGCCTTGACAAGACGGACCTTTGTTGACAAAGTAATGTCTCTGCTTTTGAATATGCTATCAAGTTTGGTCATAACTTTCCTTCCAAGGAGTAAGCATCTTTTAATTTTGTGGCTGCAGTCACCATCTGCAGTGATTTTGGAGCCCCCAAAAATAATGTCTGACACTGTTTCCACTGTTTTCCATCTATTTGCCATGAAGTGATGGGACCAGATGCCATGATCTTAGTTTTCTGAATGTTGAGCTTTCAGCCAACTTTTTCAACTCTCCTCTTTTGCTTTCATCAAGAGGCTCTTTAGTTCTTCTTCACTTTCTGCCATAAGGGTGGTGTCATCTGCATATTTGAGGTTATTGATATTTTTCCCGGCAATCTTGATTCCAGCTTGTGTTTCTTCCAGCCCAGCGTTTCTCATGATGTACTCTGCATAGAAGTTAAATAAGCAGGGTGACAATATACAGCCTTGACACACTCCTTTTCCTATTTGGAACCAGTCTGTTTTTCCACATCCAGTTCTAACTGTTGCTTCCTGACCTGCATATAGGTTTCTCAAGAGGCAGGTCAGGTGGTTGGGTATTCCCATCTCTTTCAGAATTTTCCACAGTTTATTGTGATCCACACAGTCAAAGGCTTTGGCACAGTAGCAGAAATATATGTTTTTCTGGAACTCTCTTGCTTTTTCCATGATCCAGCAGATGTTGGCAATTTGATCTCTGGTTCCCCTGCTTTTTCTAAAACCAGCTTGAACATCTGAAAATTCATGGTTCATGTATTCCTGAAGCCTGGCTTGGAGAATTTTGAGCATAACTTTACTAGCATTGAGATGAGTGCAACTGTACAGTAGTTTGAGCATTCTTTGGCATTGCGTTTCTTTGGGATTGGAATGAAAACTGACCTTAAGTGCTTTTTAAAAATGTAGTGGTTCCCTTATTTACTCTCACTAGAATGGTGATGCTTCTCATCTGGGATGTAGCCCCAGATTTACTTTACTGCATCAGGTACTCAGTTCCAAAAGGGCATGGGCCCTAAAGATCCTTTAAACTTTTTGTTGCACACACAAAATATAAGCCCTTACACCAAGGCCAAGTTGTCACTTTGGCATATTCCTGTGCAGCACCTACACCCCTTCTTCCCTGGAATAGAATTCCTGGGAAGTTGGGGTGAGAGTGCTATACACGAGGTAGGAAAGAAATGATTTCCCCTTAGAACACTGATGTGCAGCCAAAGCCAAGCTAAGCTTTTGTTTTTTCTGTATGATTTTTGGCCATCAGAATATATCTTTTGTGAATCACCTGTTCACGTTTCTTGGCAATCAATGAATGAGGAACACATGAAAGAATGAATGATCGCATTTTAGGGATAACCCTTCAAGTAGTCACAAGTCAGCCAAATTGCACCATCTTGTAGTCCATAATTCATTTTCTTGTCAACTTTTACTGGAGGAACTATCCAGGCTGGTAGCCATCTATTTTAAAGCAGGCTTTTATATATAATTTCTTTCTCATAATTCTTCAAAGTAACTTAAATAGTCAGGGTCTTATCTCTATGTAGCCTTTAAATGAGGACAGTCAAGATCTCACCTGTCTAAAAAGCAATAGATCAAAGATCACAGAATTATTGATCATGGGTTTCCTTCCTTCAGTGTGGTGCAAAGAAAAGGGTCTCTCATTTCTAAAGAATAACCTAACCATGTGCCCTGCATTTTTATTCAATTCCTTTCTTTCATCCAGGTCCTTCTTCCACTCATCTTCTTCTCTCTGTTAGGTCATCAATCTCACTCAGAGAACTATGGTAACAAAACCCTTTGACCCATCTTTTCACAACTGACTTGAATATGAAATCATTTTTTGATCCTTACAGTGTTTAACTTATCCAAGGGAGTAGCACTCTATAGAAAATGCAGGCTTGAAAATTACAATGGCCTGGCAATTAATGTCTTTGCAAACTCATACTGAGCACTATCAACCTGTTTATGTAGATAAATAGATAGATAACGCAGATAGATATATAGATAGATAGAAAGGAAATACTATTCTATAGATCATAGAAAATCCTCAGTGAAGCTCCATGGAACCTAGAAATCTTACATTATTGATAAATATGCTCAGATTTTTTTTTGCAGTCAAATATATTTGAGAAACACCTCTTGCATTTGTTCCACTTAAGATTCATAAGACGTATGAATATTAGCATATTAAATGCTTGAGAAAATCTTGCATTAAGAAACCTTACTTACCTAATTTAACTGAAGGTCCTAAAATTTATTTGACTACAGAATAGGAGGGTTTGGTTTGGTCT
This sequence comes from Budorcas taxicolor, assembly GCF_023091745.1. NCBI lineage: Eukaryota > Metazoa > Chordata > Mammalia > Artiodactyla > Bovidae > Budorcas > Budorcas taxicolor. The sequence goes on from NC_068920.1 coordinate 136,699,024, forward strand.
TTTAATGGAGAGCTCATCAATATTTTCTGCAGAATTATTTGGAAAGCACTGTGATAGAACATAAGCGAAAGTACTTGCATTTCAGAAAATGTTCTAGATGCAGCATCGCTTTTAGGTCATTCCCTGTTGCTCTCTACTGTTCTCTCCCAGTCTCTCCATCTCCATTCCCAATCCAGGTACACTGCTTTCATTCATATCAGAAGTATTATGCCTCCTTGAACACAAAGTGTTTTATAATATTCCCAAGTCTATTCATTTGCTGTTCACTATCTTTAAAACTGATCAGTGGAGAATGAAGAGACAGAGAGAAAACAAAAACAACACCCAGTTGTGGATGTGACTGGTGATGGAAGCAAGGTCAGATGCTGTAAAGAGCAATACTGCATAGGAACCTGGAATGTTAGGTCCATCAGTCAAGGCAAATTGGAAGTGGTCAAACAGATGGCAAGAGTGAATGTCGACATTCTAGGGATCAGTGAATTAAAATGGACTGGAATGGGTGAATTTAATTCAGATGACCATTATATCTGCTACTGTGGGCAAGAATCCCTTAGAAGAAATGGAGCTACCATCATAGTCAACAGAGGAGTCTGAAATGCAGTACTTGGATGCAGTCTCAAAAATGACAGAATGATCTCTGTTCATTTCCAAGGAAAACCATACAATATAATGGTAATCCAAGTCTATGCCCTAATCAGTAACACTGAAGAAGCTGAAGTTGAATGACTCTTTAAAGACCTACGAGACTCTCTAGAATTAACACCCAAAAAGATGTGCTTTTCATTATAGGGGACTGGAATGCAAAAGTAGAAAGTCAAGAAACACCTGGAGTAACAGGCACATTTGGCCTTGGAGTACAGAATGAACCAAGGCAAAGGCTAATAGGGTTCTGCCAAGAGAACATACTGGTCATAGCAAACACCCTCTTCCAACAACACCAGAGAAGACTCTACACATGGACATCACCAGATAGTCAACACCAAAATCAGATTATCGTCTTTCCAGCTCTATACAGTCACCAAAAACTAGACCGGGAGCTGACTGTGGCTCAGATCATGAACTTCTTATTGCCAAATTCAGACTGAAATTGAAGAAAGTGGAGAAAACCGCTAGACCGTTCAGGTATGACCTAAATCAAATCCCTTACGACTATACAGTGGAAGTGAGAAACAGATTCAAGAGACTAGATCTATAGACAGAGAGCCTGATGAGCTATGGAGGCAGGTTCGTGACATTGTACAGGAGGCAGGGATCAAGACCATCCCCATGGAAAAGAAATGCAAAAAAGCAAAATGGCTGTCTGGGGAGGGCTTACAAATAGCTGTGAAAACAAGGGAAGCAAACAGCAAAGGAGAAAAGGAAAGATAGAAGCATATGAACGCAGAGTTCCAAAGAATAGCAAGGAGAGATAAGAAAGTCTTCTTCAGAAATCGATGCAAACAAATAGAGGAAAACAATAGAATGGGAAAAACTAGAGATCTCTTCAAGAAAATTAGAGATACCAAGGGAACATTTCATGCAAAGATGGGCTCGATAAAAGACAGAAATGGTAGGGATCTAACAGAAGCAGAAGATATTAAGAAGAGGTGGCAAGAATACACAGAAGAACTGTACAAAAGAGATCTCCACAACCTGGATAATAACGAAGGTGTGAGGACTCACCTAGAGCCAGACATCCTTGAATGTGAAGTCAAGTGGGCCTTAGCAAGCATCACTACGAACAAAGCTAGTGGAGGTGATGGAATTCCAGTTGAGCTATTTCAAATCCTGAAAGATGATGGTATGAAAGTGCTGCACTCAATATGCCAGCAAATTTGGAAAACTCAGCAACGGCCACAGGACTGGCAGAGGTCAGTTTTCATTCCAATCCCAAAGAAAGGCAATGCCAAAGAGTGCTCAAACAACCGCACAATTGCACTCATCTCACACGCCATCTATGGGGTCGCACAGAGTCGGACACGACTGAAGTGACAGCAGCAGCAGCAGCACATGCTAGTGAGGTAACGTTCAAAATTCTCCAAGCCAGGCTTCAGCAATATGTGAACCGTGAACTTCCAGATGTTTAAGCTGGTTTTAGAAAAGGCAGAGGAACCAGAGATCAAATTGCCAACATCCGCTGGATCATCAAAAAAGCAAGAGAGTTCCAGAAAAAACATCTATCTGCTTTATTGACTATGCCAAAGACATTGACTGTGTGGATCACAATAAACTGTGGTAAATTCTGAAAGAGATGGACTGGACATGGAACAATAGACTGGTTCCAAATAGGAAAAGGAGTACATCAAGGCTGCATATTGTCATCCTGCTTATTTAACTTATATGCAAAGTTCATCATGAGAAATGTTGGGCTGGAGGAAGCACAAGGTGGAATCAAGATTGCCAGGAAAAATATCAATAACTGCAGATATGCAGATGACACCACTCTTATGGCAGAAAGTGAAGAAGAACTAAAGAGCCTCTTGATGAAAGTGAAAGAGGAGAGTGAAAAAGTTGGCTTAAAGCTCATCATTCAGAAAACGAAGATCACGGCATCTAGTCCCATCACTTCATGGCAAAGAGATGGGGAAACAGTGGAAACAGTGGCGGGCTTTATTTTTCTAGGCTCCAAATCACTGAAGATGGTGACTGCAGCCATGAAATAAAAAGGCGCTTACTCCTTGGAAGGAAAGTTATGACCAACCTTTGACTTCCCAGGTGGCTCAGATGGTAAAGCATCTGCCTACAATGCAGGAGACCTGGGTTCAAGCCCTGGGTTGGGAAGATCCCCTGGAGAAGGAAATGGCAATCCACTCCAATACTGTTGCCTGGAAAATCCCATGGACAGAGGAGCCTGGTACGCTACAGTGTATGGGGTCGCAAAGAGTCAGACACAACAGAGTGACTTCACTTCACTTCAGACAGCATATTAAAAAGCAAGGACACTACTTTACCAACAAAGGTCCATCTCATAAGGCTATGGTTTTTCAGTAGTCATGTATGAATGTGAGATTTGGGGTGTAATAAAGCTGAGCACGGAAGAATTGATGCTTTTGAACTGTGGTGTTGGGGAAGACTCTTGAGACTCCCTTGGACTGCAAGGAGAGCCAACGTAATGGAAACAGTCCTGGGTGTTCATTGGAAGGACTGATGTTGAAGCTGAAACTACAATACTTTGGCCACCTGATGCAAAGAGCTGACTCAGTTGAAAAGACTCTGATGCTGGGAAAGATTGAAGGTGAGAGAAGGTGATGACAGAGGATGAGATGGCTAGATGGCACCACCGACTCAATGGACATGAGTTTGAGAAAACTCTGAGAGTTGGTGATGAACAGGGAAGCCTGGTGTGCTGCAGTACATGGGGTCACAAAGTGTCAGACACGACCTAGCAACTGAACTGAACTGATCTTTAAAATATTCTTCCTCACCATCACCTGCAAATTCCCACTATCCTTCACACATTCAAATCAGTAAATCAGCAAGATCTGCCAAGATACTATGTATATCTTGTTTATCCCAGAATTTTATTTGTTCCTTTATGACATTCTATCCACACTACATTATCTATAAATCTGTTTCCCTCTTTAGACTGTTTTCTCTTAGAGGTTAATTACCAGATCTTATCCATTATTTTATATCTACTGAACAACACAGTGTCTGGCACAAAGAAGGCATTCTACGTCTATAAGTTAATTTATTTGCTTATCCGACAAACTTACTTTAAGTTGTAACGAACATAAATAATGCACTCTGCTCTGACTATTCATCTCCTTGAAATGTTTTAAGACTGTGTCGTGTTGTCTTTACAGAAAATAAACATGAATGGTTTTATTATTCTCTACTGAAATGATAAAATGTCTGTTTTCCCAAATGTCTTGGTCATTCTGTTAATTTGGCTATTATTGGAGCCATGGAACCATGAACTCTTAGAATTAGATGGACCATTCAAGTCATCTATTCTGCCACTTTTGTTTCTTTATTTACTCTGGAGATTTTTTTTTGCATGTGTGGTTTCTTTTTTGGCTTTTAAAGAAAACATTTTAAAATGCAAGTTTATTGTGCATTGTTTTGCTTTCTATAAAACATATGTCAGCTTTTTTATCCTAATAAGTGGGTCATCAGCTGGGCTTTAAATGTTATTTCTCATATTAGAAGTGTGTCCTTTCCTCTCTTTCCATCATCAGGCTACATATATTACTTTTGATAGGACAGACCTAGTTCAAACCTTTTTGAAATTGCGGCAGAGTAACAGATGAGGACATGCCCCTGATTTTTCCACCCACGGGCTTGGGACCTTGGTTTACCACTAAAGTTCATGGGTTGGCATCTTATGAAGAAAATCAAGAAATCTTCTGTGAACACCTTAAAAAGTTCACAGCAAGGTCAGATTAACCTAAATTTGGTCATGATGAGGCATCTGTAAGGTGAAACAAAGGTCAAATGCATTGAGGACTGAGCGGGCCCAGCTCTTCCCATTAGCTAAAATCCACAGGAGTCACAAATGCCTTGGGACCTGGGTCCTGCAGGTCAAAGAAAGCACCAGACCATGCCCTAGAATTCTAAAAAACAATTAAGGATTTTCTGGTTTAATTTCCCCAGATAATTAGCTCTAGAGGATGCCTTTGAATTTTCTATCCTTTTCCTGTATGCAAATTTTTAGCTTGCTAAATCAGTGGTGATCATACTAATAACCACTTTGCACAAACAGAAGAGCTACCCTTCTATAACCATTTGTAGTCTCGGTCTGGCCACTACTTTGCATAACTCTTTTCCATATTTAGCCATTATTCCAATTTTAGTGTCACTGCCCAACTTTCTACATGCACACCATCTATTATCACTGAAGCAGAAAGGGTGAGCTGAAGAACTGCAAAAATAATCAGTGTGTAGGGTTTTTTTTAGCATCTAAAAAAATCTTACCTTACAAAATGGAAGAAAAATAAAGAGAGTAACTGGAAGATGATATGGCATTAAATGAGAGATTTTGGGGAGAAAGTGAGTGTGTGCATGCAGATTTGTGCTTTAAGATCAGAGATAAAAGAGCTAGTAAGACAGACAAGAATGGTGTAAGAAGAAAATAAAGGAGGCTTTGGGGAACCGCATTTGACCATGCTGGTATATATCCTTACTGCAGGTAATGTGTCATAACATTCTGTTTTAATTCAGAGAAATAGAACTTGATGAAATGGACTTTTAAAAAAGCCATTTCTATCTCCAGATACCTAATTCAGCCCTTAGGCATGATTAATGCTCCAGTGGACCTGACCCAAAGTGAAATCATTACGGCCTATGCAGTTCTATGCCTTCAAATGATTCATTCCTCCAGGAAAGTGAGGGATAAAGAGAACTGTGTAAATACAATGATCAACCCAAAAGAGAAACTGGAAAGTTTAAAACTCGTCTTTGGCTCCCAGGTGGAGGCCATGCATAGATCCCAGCGCTGAGGTCAATGAATCTGAGCTTAGTTCACACAGAACAACGCTTCTCTCTAATCCCATGAATCTAGCCCCTACCTACATCCAAGGATGCCCTGGAAAAGCACTTCAGCATTAGTAGCAACCTGCAAAGGCACAATAGCTATGCTAAAACGTTGTTAAAATCTTCAAAGATCTCTCACCTTACTCTTGTGAATTGCCCTGAAGAGCTGGGCAGTGTGGGATACATATTTTCTCAGAGCAGATTTTTTTTATTCTTGTTTTCTTCTTGGCCCCTCAAACCATACTTTGTTTCCCGCTTTTGTGTACCCTGGGATTTTCTCTTCAAACTCCAAACAGTCAATATACTAGAAAAGCCTCCAAATCATGTTCAAAGGTCTACACAACTAGCCTCACCCCATCCAACCCTAACAACTGTATTATGTTCCCCTTTATAAACCAACCCCCACTTCATCATTACAGGGGCTTAAGACTGCTGCTGGGAGCAAAGTAATGTTCTGAAATCTTAGAATATGGCTGATTTTTAAGGAAATTGGCTTCATCACTAGATAGAAGTTCTCAGAGACTTCAACTTTTTTTTTTTTTTTTTTTTTTTTTTTACTATAAATGTTGTAAAAGGGATTCCTATCCTCAGTGAGAGGTTGGACCAGACCCCTAAGGTCCCTTCAATCTCTGAAATTGGAAGTTATGAGTAACCCGTGGACAACTCAGCTCTCCCAGTGAAATACATGTTTTTAAAGAGAAGGCTGAGGTGATGAATACTGAGTAAGATGCCAGGGGCCCATTCCCAGCTCAGAAACTGTTGGAGGCAAGACAGATCATGTTTCTACTGCTATTTCCACACCTGACTTAACACAAGCCCCAGGAAGGCAATAATATATCATCTTTTTTCTCAGTCAGGGTCAGATCAAGTCTATAAAGTTCAACAAAAAGCCAGTGTGATCCTCATTTTTCTCTCCTCAATGCACTGCCCAAGTCTCTGGGATTTTGACTCAATTACAATGTAATTTAGGGTCAGGAGAAGAAGAGAACAGGACTGCAGTTGATTCTGAAATTGCAATAGAGTTGTTTTCTGAGACATTAGCAATTGGGGACAGTTAGGTCATTTTGGCTTTAACATCTCTACCTCCGGCTTTTACTTGTTAGTTGCATTTGCTCTGTTGTGGTAGCAACAGTGGTGGCAGCTGTGGGTGAATCACAGCTGCCAACCATCCAACTGGAGGTATTAAGGACTGAGGCTGCGATAATAAAGTCATCGCTTAACAGCTGTGGGCACAGCAGATGTTCTTAAGATGGACTAGAAGGAAGGAGAAATATGATAGAGAAGTTACTAAGAAATGAATAAGCCTTTACATAATAGAGCTAATAAGATTTCCTCCTTCAGAAAACATGTAATTTGCTCTCCTTTTTCTAGCCAAGCTACTTTAGATGTCATATCCACTATTATCCAAGGCCATTTCTTTTAACAAATGAGATGGGAAATGACATATCTTACAGTCTGGCTCAAGATCAGTCGACCCAGCATTACAAACAATTTCCTATGTTTTCCGAGCATAATTATTTCCTGTGGAGCTACAATAAGGAGCAGCTTTCAAAACAAGCTCAGTCTGAACTCAGACCTGGAGAGAGTGTGCTCTGGGGTGGGTGTTCCTAGTGTTCTCCAAAGTGACTTGAAATAAAAATAATCTCACCTGGGCCAGGATTTCTATGCCTATCATAGAATGCATTTTAGTTCACGTGGTTTAGAATTTGGAGACTTTGTCAAGGGACTAGAAGACCCAACAGATATTGACCCCCATGCTATGTCCTTCTCAGTAAAATTCTCCATAAAAAGAACTAATAAGGATATAGAATGTTTAAGGTTGTCTAGTATTGTTAGTCACTCGGTCGTGTCTGACTCTTTGTGACCCTGTGGACTGTAGGCCACCAGGCTCCACTGTCCATGGAATTCTCCAGGCAAGAATACTGGAGTGGGTAGACAGCCATTCCCTTCTCCAAGTGGCCTTCACCAGGGAAGAATGCAGGTATCCTGCATTGCAGGCAGATTCTTTACCATATGAGCCAGCAGGGAAGCCCTGTCAGGGTGCTTCCAGAAAATGATCAGAGACGCCAAAGAAGTGGGGGTGTAGTCAGGTGGTAAGTACAATACTAGTGAGTTGAATAAGTGTGTGAAGATTTGTAAAGTTTTATATAGGATTTGTCTGAAGAGCACTGGTGGAAAGCCCAAGAAAGTCAAATGATATCAAATATCTGACCAATATCAGTGTTTATAAACATCCTTGTATTAGTAAATATTATGCTATTGGGTGAGCTTAGGGGAAACGAAGACAGCCTGCTTCTTTGGTAAGCAGATCCCAGCTTAAGTGTACAGTAGGCTAGTGTGTTGGATGTTGGCTTCCTCTTTGACAGCTACTTCTAGAATGACCTCCTTATGGTCTACATTGCTGCCTTATTTCTTCTTTCTCCCATCTCCAATGTAATCAGCCTGCTTTACTCACATACCCATGCCCCAAGGAACAGGGCAAGTGGAAGTGCATAGGGAACCATCTCTGGAAGGGAGCATTGGCAAGAGGCAGTAAACTGGCATAGGGACAGGAAAAGACACGTTTTTAATGACAAACATGCACACCTTACAGAAATATTTATTTCTAATATGGATTGAGAGTCTTAAAACAGAGGAATTTTTAGAATCACAGATAGCAATTAGGTTGCTTTTAATTTGGCTAACATTCTCAAACACAGTGGATATGATATGTTGGAGTCACAGCATGATAAATAGTTTTGTTCACTCTTTCTAGTAACCCACTAACTCTATATCTTTGTAGCATATATACCTTCCTGAGATACAAGATGTTACCACTAACAGCTTAAAAATATCACAGCAAACCTTAGGAGAAAAGAAAAAATGATCACTTATTTACTTGAAATCAGTTGAAGGATTTTTCTTTCTCATCTTTTCTCCAAACCAAGAGACAGCATTAAGCTTTCTTTCCATTCTTGGATTTAGAGACACTTATAATCAAATTCAGAATCACTTTCAGGAAACACAAACTTGAATTCAAAGGTATTACCCTGATTCTAATTCTATTAAATGTGACCTTGTGAACATCTGCAAACTTCTGCAAATGACTATACCTAAAAGCTTCCAAATCCAGTATGCTTTTTCAGAGATAAAGGACAGTCCACATACTATAATCCTAGAAAAACACTTAAGAGTGAAAGGGTATCATCCAAAGCTAGTCTGGTCATGGTTGGATTGTCACCCAAAATTAGTATTCATGAGGGTCCCTCTGACAAATGGAGTTATTATCCACAGATGCTGTAAACATAAATCAGGAGGATATCATCAATAATGTTGTATTCTCTTTGTCCTCATCGTGTTTACAGATCTCGCTTTGAACAGCACATAAATACTTAGAGCATATTGTGGGAAACATGCCACTCATCTTATTAGCTTCCTCTGGCTCCAAGCTCTGACGCTGATCATCCACTGACAGTGTTTGCCAACAACAAAAGAAGCCTATTGATCACAACGCTTCTCCCTTTGGCAGCCTTTCTGCCCACGATTACCTTGCATCACTTGCCTTAAGTCAAATGTCACAGAACAACTTACAAGGGATGTGTCTATCTAGGAGAGCAAAATGTATTACCGTGAGTTTAATTGGAGGAAAATCCTTTGGTATTATCAATTGTTTACAATTTAAATTTTCATTTTTTGGCATTAATGAACAGTCAAAATCAGAGCGTACATTGTAAGCTCCGAATCTATAAAATTGTTACTCATTAGCAATTTATTTTCTGAATAGTTTGCAGAGTAGCAAGTATCTTGGAAGCTGACCCATCAATCATTCTCAGTGTCATTCTATGTATGAACAGTTTTCTCTGCTGGCATTTTCTTTCTATAACAGAGGATCCCTATTGAAATTTCCTGGTAATTTTTCATCTGTAGCATAGTCTTCATTTGTCTTTTTTACTTTGATTCTAGATAGAGGCTATGAAAGGATACAGTCTCTTCTGTTTAAATGGAAAAGAACACAGATTGAGAATTTAGGAATACAACAGGAATATATATCCTCTGTGTGAAAAATAGAAAGGCTTTTGTGGGGTTATTTTCCAGGGGGAAAAAATAATAGCTGCGTCAGGATGCCATAGAGAACAGGTGCTCACATGAAAAAGCAGTCATTTCATAACTGATCTTCTCAACACTTTATCGTCTACACTCTGTTACCTATAATTTGTAAGGTGTATATTAGACCCTCTGGAGGGACCTGCTGTCTACCTTGATCTAATAAGGAGCAATGTTACCTCACTGAAGCATATCCTGTGTTTGGGCTGTTAGTGTGCACCTTCAGAATAGTGTCTATTGACTTGTCTCATGAAATATGTGGGTATTCAGCCCTCTTTACTCAATTACCTGGTCCTTGTTTGTGCCCTTGGGTAAATGTTGAGTCATCAACTGCTCTGTCTTGTCTACTTTTGCTTGCTTGGCTCTATTACATAGGTTAAGATTCGATGCAAGTTTCTACTATTTGAATTCCCTGCCTGACTTTTCTACCTTTCCTTCCAGTCCCTGACCTCTACAGTTCACTACTTTTTTTTTTTTTTTTTTTTACTTTTTCAAAATGTAGTAGGGGACATTGGTTTATAACATTATATGTTTTGTGTGTACAACATGATGTACCAACTTCTGTATACATCACAGTGTGCTCACTGCCAAAGTTTAGTTTCCATCCATCACCACGCTCTTTACCCTTTCACCACCACCCCTCCACCCACCGGTGCCACTTGTCTTCTGGTAATTGTTTTTGTTGGGTTTGGTTCATTAACTTATCTTGTTTGTTTTGCTTTTTTTATATTCCACATTTGAGTGAAATCACACAGTATCTGTCTTTTTCTAGGTGATTAATTTCAGTTAGCATAATACCCTCAAGGTCTATTCATGTTTAGTAAATGGCAAAGTTTTGTTTTTTATGGCTGAGTAGTATTCCACGCACGTGTGTGTGTGTGTGTGTGTGTGCACGTGCGCGCGTGTGTATGTGTGTGTGCCCATCACATCTTTATTCATTCACTTGCTATTTTAAATAACACCCAGATGATGAATATAGGGGGTACATATATCTTTTGAATTTTCATATTCTTCGGATAAATCCCCAGAAGTGGAATAGCTGGATGGTAGGTATAGTGTTAATTTTGTGAGGGGTCCCCATACTGTTTTTGATAGTGACTGTACCAGTTTACACTCCCAGTGTATAAGGGTTCTCTTTTCTCCACATTCTCACCAACACTTATTTCTTGTCCTTTGTGATAAAAGACATTCTAATAAGCATTCAGTGATAGTTCATTGTGGTTTTGATTAGCATTTCCATAATAATTAGTGGTTTAATCTCTTTTCACATGCCAGTTGGAAAAATGTCTGGTCATCTCCTTTGCCTATGTTTCAATCAGGTTGTTTGGTTTTTGTTGTTGTTGATGTGTATGAGTTATTCATATATTTTGGATATCACCCCTTATCAGAGATATCTTTTTCAAACATATTCTCTTATTTGGTAGCTTACCTTTTCATTTTGCTGATGGCTTCCTTTGCTGTGCAATAAGCTTTTTAGTTTGATGTAGTTTTATTTATTTTTGCTTTTTTTTCTCTTGCCTGAGGAGACATATGCAGAAAGATATGCTAAGACTGATGTCAAAGAGTCTATGTTTTCTTCTGGGAGTTTTATGGTTTCGGGTCTTATATTCAAGTCTTTAATTTATATCAAGTTGATTTTTATATATAATACAAGATAGTGGCCTAGTTTCATTCTTTTGCATATGGCTGTCCATTTATCCCAAAGCAACCTTTTCTTAATCTGATCTGTAGGACCTAAGAAACTGTATGCTTAGCCAACTGATGGCATCCACTGAACAACTTTGGTTCATAACCATCCACCCACATCTATATAATGGTGTCCCTGCAGAGGAAAAAAAAAAATGTGCTTAATAGCATTAAAGCAAGAGACTTTCAAGTATGGACTTTGGCTGAGAAAAGGAACTGAAGAATTCAAAATTGTATTTCTAGGTGTCATGTTTAACTAAAAAAGCTAAGTCTCCCCAAAGTCATAACTATGACTGAAATGGAAAGCTTATGAAAGAAATTACTGCCTAACCTGCTGAGTACAAACTAAAGGAAACACTTCATTAAACAAGGATCTCTTGAACCCTCCTGGAAGCTGCTGAGACTCCACATTTTAAACACAAAATAAGAGCATTGGTGTCATTCAAGAAAAGACATATTTTCTAAGTCTCTGTACCATTCATTAAGTACCTATTATGCGCTTGACTATTTTCCTTCATTTTCTCATATTTGCTGCCCATGTTGTTTCCTTCTTGAATATGTAAAGCAACTTCCCACTAATTTCTCATGGAACTCTCCTCTTTGAGCTCCTTCTCTTCCAAGAAGTCCTTTCTAAACTACCACATGTCAGCCAGTTTGAACATCAATAATTTTTCAACTGGTTTATACCTAACATGTCTGTTCTGGACTCCTGAACCACTATGTATTATTAATTTTGCTTGCCAAGGCCTTGGTCTATCTGATTCACTGATTGAATCATTCATTAATTTATTACTTAGAAAATAATTGAGAGAGAAGCAGGAGTCAGACTGTACACCTGGACTCTTTTAGTTAGCAACACAAAATAATCAAGGCTAGCATAATCCCTGGTATTATCATGGATTTTTTTTTCCCTTTGTCTTTTGCAAATAGTAATGACTTAAGCAACCAGGGCTTTAGACCCTGAGGATGGAATAGGATCAAGACTCAAGCTCCAACTGTGAAAATAATGCATGCTACCCTGGCCCCTGCAAAACCCAGCTTCTTCATCTACCTCTTTTCTTTTCCAAAGGATATTTGGTGAATAATTGAAACAATTGCAGAGATACATATTGAAAGCCTCTTTGTAAATCCTGGGTATTATTGTCACTATAATTAGGCCGTGTGCGATATATGGAAATCTTGATTAGAGTACTGCTTTTTTCAAAAGCTAATTAGCTTGCACAACAATATGTTTCCTGGATTTGTTTTCAGAGGGTTGTTTTATATTGTTTTTTCACTCTTGTCCCCAAAGCTAATGAACTGAAGTGTCCTCAGAAAAAAAAAAAAGGCTCAGAACCCTGAAGTGTGAAAGACTGAGTGAGACTGAGGGGACATTTCCCCTGCAGTGGCTTGGGATAAGTGTAATCCCTGAGCTGGGGGAGACAGGTGACTAAGTTTGAAACACAGAATGTTCAGGGACACTCTCCTGTGATATGTGAGGGGCAGAGAACCACCCAATCCTATGGTTTCATCTGTAGCATGATTTTGAGAATCTTCCCTCCCCAACAAATGCTTCTCCTTTTGCTCAAATGCCTTGAAGACTTATTGACATTCCATGGACTCTGTGCCTGTCTAGCATTTAGTTGACCTATATCTCTATTATTTTCTATATTTTTGCCACTCAAGGCATGTGGGATCTTAGTCCCTGACCAGGGATCAAACCCATGCCTCCTGCAATGGAAGCAAGGAGTCTTAACCACTGGGATTGCCAGAAAGTCCCCTATTATTTGTTTGATATGTCTGTTTCCTTCACTAGACCAGGGTCTCATCTAATTTTTTGCCTGGTTGAAAGAAAGGAATATAAAAAAAAAATTACTTGTTCCTTAAGTCACTGGTCCTTAAACTTTCTGGATCTCAGATCCATGAGCCTATTAACTCCCAAAAGACATGTCTATAGATACATGGGTGTTTCATAAAGTTTCAGGAAATGTATGGACTCCTTCTACTCCTCAAACCACAAACACTTGCTCCAGAAAAATCTTTGTATTATTTCTTCTCCCAAATCATTGTGAGAGTTTGGCATGAGCTAACCAATCAAAGGCCATCATAGTTCTGCATCTGAGTTTTGGTGAGATATAGAAAAATCTAGTTGTTCAGATCCCATGGGAAAGTGACCAGCACTGTCTTCAGGCTATAAATCTTCACTTCTAGAATTCACAGGTGGATACATGGGCTGTGTCAGCACATGGGGTCACTGTGTGAACCCCACAGAGGTATGCATAGCAATGCTGGGAGGAAAAAGTCTAGACTCTTGCCTTGGTTGAAATCGTTTCTACAGGAAATTCTCACTGGTGGCTTCAATCCATGTTTTGCTACTACTACCACCAATGCACTTGTCATGTAATTCTCCACTATACATGTGGAATGGTTCTCAACAGACATTAGGGTTGGAGGATAATATAGAAATGGCTCAGGAGGTTCTTATTAAAGGGCACTTACCCCATGTCCCTCTCTCAAGGGGAGAGAGCACACACAAGGAATAGGGGCTGCTGTATTGAGAGAAGTGGCTTTTGGGCCTAAGGAATCCTGTGCTACTTCTTCAGATGGATGAGGATTTCTAAGGAAAATAATTTCATGAACTTACAGAGAAATTTATTGAGAACGTCATATATGCAAGGCATTACCCTAAGCTCTTTGTCTGTATTATCATGTTTAATAGTCACAATAATCCTATAACAGTAGATATAACTATTTCCATAGTTTGCAAATGAGGAAATGGAAACACAAAGTTCACACAGTAAGTGGCAAATCAAGACTGTCTGACTCCAGAGTATGTGTCTGGAATCTCCTTACTACTTGCCGCCCTGGATAATGATAACCACTCTGCCCCCGCCTCAGTCAGGTGAAAGCCCAAGCATGATAGGACTCCAGCTGGAAAGGCAGCGGAGCATCCATCCGTCTGCAAGGAGCAGCGCTGTCTTCTGAATCCCCCAATTATCTTTCACCCTCCCTACCCCCTCTGCCACTTCCCCTAACTTTGCCCATGATTAGAAAACACACATCCTCATTAAAGTCCATCTCTCCATCCTGTTGGCACAAATTAAAACTAGCAGTGGCCCGTGCAGTGAACTCAGTGGGATCCCAGTTAATCATTTTTGTAAATTGAAAAATAGACTTCTTTCTCCATAAGCACCATCTGTACCTTCAGGACACTCTTCTTAACACTTTCTTTCCTGGACTATGCATTTCCACTGAAAATAACCAGAAGCAAATGTCTCAGAGGTTCCCATTTATCTGACCTTCATGATTTTTCTAAAAGGCTTCAGGCAGCCAGAAGCTTCTCTTGGCATCACAGCAAAGTGGTGCAGTTTGTAAGAGGCATGCTACTATTTCCACGTGATAGATGAGATTATAGAGATGTGAAAAGGATATGCCCATTCACTGAGCAAAAGTTCTGGGTACACACTATGTAACAGGCATTACTCTAAGTTCTTCAGATACAGTCATGAGCAAAACAGTGAAATGGAAACTCCCTGACTGTGCAGAGCATGCATTATAGAGAAAAACAGGCAAACAGTTACCTTACACAGTATTCATCAGGCATCATTCTAAGATTATACACAATATGTGCCTGCTTGTTTGCTCTGCAAATAGGCAGTTACTACCATCATCTCCGTTTCAAGTTGAGGAAACTGAGACCCAGAAAAGTTGAATGCTTTTTCCAGCTCACCTGGCTAATAAGAAGCAGAGCTGCTGGCCTTCATGCCCAGCAGTCTGGTGCCAGAGTTTATGCTCTTAACTACCATTTTATCCTATGCATTGTCATCAGCTGGCTAGTGGAGAGATGCCTAAGACACATCCTGTGGCTTTCAGCACAGGACTAACTGGGAGAACAGACACGTACACTTAAGCTTGATAAACTCTCTCAAAAAAAGGATTTATTTTCTATTTTTCCATATAGGTCATGGCCAAGTATATTGGGCTTCTGCACACATTCATACCTAGCTCAAATCCAGGCTTCCCCATGTGGCAGTTGCCAGGCTTGGGCAAGCCCAAACCCTCCAAAACAACACAAATGTAACACTGTATCATACATTTTTTTTTTTTTTTTTACCAATTATGTATAAAGACCTTAAACTGTGTCTAGCATAAAGAATAGTGGTGGTTTAGTCGCTAAGTTGTGTCGAGCTTTTTCAACCTCATGGACCGTAGCCCACCAGGCTCCTCTGTCCATGGGATTTCCCAGGCAAGAATACAGGAGTGGGTTGCCATTTCCTTCTTGGGGGGATCTTCCTGACCCAGGGATCAAACCCACATCTCCTGCATTGCAGGCGGATTCTTACTACTGAGCCACCTGGGAAGCCCCCTCCTAAAGAATAAGCACTCAAAATATTGACATTATTATCTAACATATTCAAGTGATGGATCTGCAGGCTTCTCCAATGTCTTTCTATCTGCCTCTCCCATTTGAGAGATGCTGGAACTACAAGGAATCTGAGTCTATCCTAGACCTTTACAGGGATTCAGCCCCTAGACAATACAGCAGGAAATCTCAACAATGGTCTTAAGAGACAAAGATCACTTGAGGTCTGAAATTCCTAATCCAAGAGCTTTGCCATTGATGAAAGTGTCAACTATTCCATCATCATCTCTTACTAGGTTTTCAAACCATGAGCAAAAACTGGTTAGAACTTGATTAAATTCATTGATTCAGTAAACTTTTTTTTTTTTTTTTCTGATGTATTGGGTGAAGGGCATAATTCAGACTAATAATGATGGTTGTGATGATGACAACTGTGGTTTTGGGGGCATCTTCCACACACCAGGCCAACAACAAGTGCTTCACACTCACCATCTCACTGAATACCAATAATATTCTTGCAATATAATTATCTTGATTTTAAAGATGAGGAAATAAAGCTTATCAGGGACAAGTCCTGTGTCCAAGATGACACAGTAATAGAAGCACAACCAGGCTCAAACCCCAAGACTGTCAGACCACAAAGCCTCTTTTGGAGCCTGGTTCCCCAATCCTCAGGAGCTCCTCACAGAGACAGGCATGTGGCTAATCCCCTGACCCCAGAAGGCAGTGCAGGCATCATGGGTGCCTGGAGTGCATTTAGAGAGAGAGAGAACTGCCCACTCCAGGCACCTGCGGTCTTGGAGGGCTCTCCCTGCAGTCATGGTCTTGCAGCCTTCAGTGCTAACAAAAAATTCACCTAGCCAGAAGTGGGAGAAGGCAATGGCACCCCACTCCAGCACTCTTGCCTGGAAAATCCATGGACGGAGGAGCCTGGTGGGCTGCAGTCCATGGGGTCGCTAAGAGTCGAACACGACTAAGCAGCTTCACTTTCCCTTTTCACTTTCATGTATTGGAGAAGGAAATGGCAACCCACTCCAGTGTTCTTGCCTGGAGAATCCAAGGGACAGGGGAGCCCGGTGGGCTGCCGTCTATGGGGTCGCACAGAGTCGGACACGACTGAAGCGACTTAGCAGCAGCAGCAGCAGCAGCAGCCAGAAGTGATCTCTAGTCAGAGAGGGACAGGAATCCATGCATGTGCACCCAAGCCCCCTGCTCCTTGGCAACACTGAACGGCATTCTATGGGATTCCTCAGAAGATTCTCTGGCAAACTGAGCCCTCAGTGGTAACCTGCTCATTTAACACACTCATTATTTGCATGACATCCCTCCCTGTGTTAATTGCCCCTCCCCCAGCTATGTTTCCTGAGCTCATCACCTAAATAAAGTACCAGCACCCATGTCTTGCCTTAGCATCTGATTCTGAAGGAACACTATCTAACACAGAGTGGAACAGAACTCTGGTCAAGGACACTGCTGTATCTTCTGGAAAAATTAGTAAAGTAGTCTTTGCAAGTAGCACATATTCACCTTTTTTTCTTATGTCCTTATTACATACTGGCTCTGGCTGATTAAACAGTCAAATGTCAATCTAGCTGCTGATGGCATTGAGCTTAGTGCTGTCAGCAGGCAGTGTAAGAAATATCAGACCTGGATCCTGTCCGGGGAGGTTTATAGTCTGCAGGGAGACAAGGGTGGCTCTCATGCTGCAATTAGAGGATGAAATAAGACAGTCATAATCAAGTGTGAGTTTGAGAGACAGCTGCTCTGCCTGCTTTAAAACTTTAGAGACAGCAGGGCAGGGTAAAGGCACTAAATAATGCAGGTCTCTCCAGATGTGCTGCAGGTGGGTTCCCAGCGTTCTGTGGTTTACAAGATGCAAATTGCCTCTGCTCTTTGGTTTCCATCAGCTCCAGCCACAGCAAGTTAAGCTCAGCATATAGAAGCATGGGATTCCGGGAGAAGATTAATGAAGCTCTCAAAGGAAGAGTTTCGAGTATACCAGGGCTCAAACCTTCCTTCTGCAAGAGCTCACTGGAGCTCTGTCAGGAAGCATGTCCTCTACAACAGCCTAAGGCGAAGGGTCAACCCACCATATATAGGGAACTATGTGCAGAGCTGAATCTCATGTCATACATGCATACTCAGTCATGGCCAACTCTGAATCTAGGCAAATCCTAAACTTTGCTCACCCCAGTGTTCCCAGTCAAGTTATATGGGATGTGAACTAGGTCTTGGAAAAATTCCTGCAAATGGGATTTATACTGAAAACACAGCAGTGAAAAAATGGAGATATTCACATTTGATTTCAGTCTCAGGCCATGGATCATTGTAATTCTGACTCTGTGGGCAAAAGGACTGGGCAGTGTCACCCGTCCAAGCCTGAGTCTGATGTGTAAAGTTTTTAGGTTGGTTTTGATCCAAGGACTCCTCAAGGAATCTCTAGTGAGATTCAGGAACAGAGTGAAGTGCTTCACATTATTCTCCTAATCCTGACAACAAACTCATCAAGTAACAACATGACCATTTCTCACTGATGCTCAGAATGTTACATAGCTAGAAGAGCTAGTCAAGATTTTCAATAAGTCTGATCCAGCGCCTGTGGTCCTCACCACATGTCTACTCACATTCAGCAAATATATAATACTGGATAGTTTTGTACATGTGCGGTTTTGTGGCTGTAGGAAGGTGTGTTTCATATAAAATGAAGGGTATATGTACAGATATTCATGTATCTACAATCGCTAATATATTTGACTGAAAAAAAACAATGAGCTTTCAACTGGCAAACCGGCACACTAGTGCTTTTCAAATGCTTTGTCTGATGCATAAGATACAACTGACCTGCTTCACGTATAAGAAGCAAATGAATGAAAGGTTTAGAGTTATGTGAGTCTTTTTTCCCCAAAGCCTTCCCGTGTTCACTAGCTAAAATGCAGTGCTCTTATTCAAAGCAATATGATCCGGGAGCAAAGATGCTAGAGTTTCTCCTGTTGTGTTTTTTATGAAATTGCAGTAATGTAGCTCAGGCAACATTTTCATGTTGCTACTGAATAAGGAAAAGGAGACAATGTTTTACTAAATTAATGATGCTTCAGGGTTCACTAAGTTTTCTTTTCTGCTAAAGGCATCCTCTCATAAGAATTTTCACTTATTTTGGATCACCTTCTTAAAAGTAATTTCATATAGATTTTTCTATAGAAGTTATGTAAAGCTGGCAGGGTATTATAATGCCTATTTACAGCAGGGGATAAATAGAAGAAAATCAAAGAAGTCGCAATGCTTCTGAACACCATTCAGCTAATAATGGAGTTAGAACTTACTTTACAAAGTGTGTGTGTCTGTGTGTTTCAGTGTCAGTCAGACACACATTTACTGAGCAACTCAGATGGGGTTCCAGACAATGTGTCTGGATGTCTGAGTAACGGGCTTTACACCCAAATTGTGGAGGAAAGCATGCAAAGAACAATCTTTCAGAGTCACAAGTATCATAAAAGAGATATAAACAAAATATGGTAAGAACATGGACACAGGAGAGAGTAACAATGTCTAGGGATGGGAAATCAGATGAATTTTCTCAGAGCTATTTTACTCAGTGCTAGATATGAGCCGAATTTGGACAAGTAGAGAAACTGGGAAGATGGGCTTCTGTGCAAGTGATAACCACCTGAGGTCAGTGAGGATGTTCAGGAGGCTGTGGCTATTGTAGGATGGCTGGAGTTCAAGGAAAGGTGAGAAGCAAGGTGGGAGTGAAAGAGCAACAAGGCTAAAAGCACACCTTCAGGGTACCCAAGAGTGTGGACTTTCTTTGACAGGAATTGAAGAAGGATCAAATTTCCAAGGGAAAGGGAGATAATAATTTTTGTGAGAGGAATGGGGAAGGAACTGTAACATGTTGTTGGGGATGCCATGAGTGACTGAGAAAGCATCACCTCCTCTATGATTCATCCCTTGATACTCCCCTCCCCGCAGGTGAGGGTAGTTGCTTTTCCTTTGTGATTGACAAAACTGTCCCATGTGCCTGTAACAGCACTTAGCATATTGTGCTTCACTTTACCTGTATCTGTATCTGTCTCAATTTGTCTTCTCTCTTTCTCTACACCACAAAAAATTAGTCCACACACGACTGGAGACAGTAACTGTATTTTGATGTAATCTTTATATCCAAGCATTCAGTATATTGATTGGCTCACAGTAAGTGCTCAACTAAAGGTCTATTGGGTTTCACTGAATAGAATCCATAGGAAAGGAGACAAGAACAGATGAAAATAATGATGTCTTTTTGGTATAGTGAAAGTAGTTCAGAAATTTCATGTCTGATGATCATTATTTTCTCAGTATGACAGGAAGAAAAGTCAGCTATTGTGGGAGAAACATAAATTATGTAGATTTCTTATGGAAATCAGTAAAACTTTAGACCTCAAAAAAAAAAATGCAGAAAAAAAGTATAAAGTAGAAATGAGGTTGGGTGAGGGAGGCATTTAAAGTTTCAGGTAATGTACAGATGAGAACAGAAATCATTGTTGTAAAATGGAGCATTTAGGTTTGGTTAAATGACCTGTTTCTAAAGAAGAAAGATGATTTAATGACCTCATAGTGGGAATCTACCACATACCTTGGGTTCAAGCGGCCAAAAGAACTGAGGATGCTGGAGGAAGAGTGAAATATGATACATGGACAGGGCAGAAAAGAAAGAGAATGTGGAGTGATACTTCACTGGAAATTTTTAAGGGACTGACTAAAAATGTGAAGAGGGTAAAAGTCAAGTTCAGTAGATAAAGGAAAAAGGTAGGGTTTTAAGACCACTGAAAAGGCATATACAAGGGAGCCAAACGGACCTTGGATCTACCTCCCCACTACTATATATTAGCTGTGACCTAACTTGAATTTACTAACTACTCAAAATTTTGATTTTCACACAAGAAAATAGGGTATCATCCTATGGTTTAGAAACTGAGAACTTTGCTATTCTTTCAGCCCAGAGTTAAAAACCAGAGTGTCCCATAGACTTAGAGAACCATTAGAAGTTGGGATCAGAAACCTCCTGGCAAGCTGTGTGACCGGTAGAACTGAAGGGCACTAGCAACCACACTACTCAGTGTTGCTACAAGGAAGGATACCCAAATATCAGTGAGAGGCAATCATGCCCTCCATAGGCATTTCTGCTTACATATTAGATCCTGTCTCCTCCCCACCCTGTTCCAGATCCTGAAATGGTTCAGTTCAGTTCAGTTCAGTTCAGTCGCTCAGTCGTGTCCGACTCTTTGCGACCCCATGGACCGCAGCATGCCAGGCCTCCCTGTCCATCACCAACTCCCAGAGCTTACTCAAACTCATGCCCATTGAGTCGGTGATGCCATCCAACCATCTCATCCTCTGTCATCTCCTTCTTCTCCTGCCCTCAATCTTTCTCAGCATCAGGGTATTTTCAAATGAGTCAGTTCTTCACATCAGGTGGCCAAAGTATTGGACCTTCAGCTTCAACATCAGTCCTTCCAATGAACACTCAGGACTGATCTCCTTTAGGATGGACTGGTTGGCTCTCCTCGCAGTCCAAGGGACTCTCAAGAGTCTTCTCCAACACCACAGTTCAAAAGCATCAATTCTTCAGTGCTCAGCTTTCTTTATAGTCCAACTATCACATTCATACATGACTACGGGGAAAACCATAGCCTTGACTAGACAAACCTTTGTTGGCAAAGGAAAGTCTCTGCTTTTTAATATGCTGTCTAGGTTGGTCATAAATTTTCTTCCAGGAGTAAGCATCTTTTAATTGTTACCTGAAATGGTAACTTCTGTGAATTTCAATGCCAGGGTCCCTCACCCTCTGGCTTCTAGTTGTTTTCAGCTGTTGTGAGACATCAACAGAATACTGAAGGGCAGAGAAGAGAGAGGTCATGGTATTTATCCCTTGGCTGGCTTCCTATCACATTGCAAGTTGCCAGCGACCATGTTTCTAAGACCCGAGCACCTGCCAGGCAAAACTTCTCATAGTAACAACTCTCTTTCTCCACATCCCTGCTGGGTAAAGATACTATAAAGAATAGTATTTGAGCTTTTTTTCTGATCAGTCGATTATCTTGCAAATTTTTAAAGGCATCATTTTGAGCATCATTTGTCACTGTTCAAGGCACAAAAACCATAGAATATTTCATAGAGATTTAACTGACATGGTTCTATCACTTGCTTCAATATGCATATGGGTGTGTATATATATGTTGCTATGTTGTATTGTGTTGAAATAAACCATATATTTTTTTTCTTTGTTGACACTTTCTCTTCATCTTTAGAAGGAAATTTAGCTAAAAGCAAAAGTCCAACCACTGAACCGAAACAAAGATCCCTAAATTCTGGTTAATTGAAGTTGACAGAAATATACCTGCTGAGAAAGCAAAATAAAACATTTCCCATGGAAGTTCTGCCTAACAAAAATTATAGGATTTACAAATAATGCCTAGAAGAAAAGCAACCTGCAGGATGTGGAGAATATGAAGCAGTAAGGTTTTTCTTGACTCCGGGACATATTTTAGAGAAAAGGAAAAGTCCCTGTGCTCCTGAGTTACCGTCGATGCAATTATGTGAGCCTTGCGTAAAACCAGCATGGCAAATGCAGCCGGCTCTGCCTGACGCTGCCTTTGTTCAAAGTGCACCTGGGGAAAGTGGGCCTGGCCAGCCCCACGCAGCTCCCCTCACAGCGGCTGTAATTTGTGGTACTGGGAAGCACACAGAAAACCTAAAAATAAATTCTGTCACCTTCGAGTATTCTTGCCTCTTCTCATTCACTCAGGTTAGTTTCACACTTCTCTCTATATACTCAGGATGACAATGTCAGGGCAGTCATCAATTCGTTATTAATAAAAAGGCATTGTTCAACCTCATCACAAGTATCAAATATTCATCCTTTTTACACAGAAGGCTAGGTTCCTTCCTGACAGCAGACAGTGGCACAGTTGGATTTTGCTCAACGTTTTTTTTTTTTTTTAAGAAAAAGTACATACAGTAATTATTATTATTTTTATTATTATAAGTATCAGATGAGGATTTTTTTTCTAATTACAAGACATTTATGTGGAAGAGATTGACTACATGATATCTAAGATTTTAAGTCTACCCCCACCCAACCACACACAAATCACATGAAAATGTGGGAAATGCATTTCTATAGCAAATGGCTATACAGGTGCTATTAACAAACCAGAAGGTTTCAGGACTTCTTGAGAAAGAAACCAGAACTGGATCTATGTAAAAGCAACTCTAGGGGAAGCAGATGAAGACTGCTGTGGAGCCAGGGGCAGGGCTGGGGAACTTCAAACCCAGACGTAACATAATCAAAGAGGTGTTTCAGAAGAGCTGGTCCTTAAACGGGTGATGATTCAGAGAACTCTACAGAACAGCTAAGCTAAGTGGTCCTTTCTGGCTTGAGTGCAGCAGAGGAAGGCAGAGGTATTTTCATCTTCACTAAGGCAAGTAGAGGGCTGCTCAGCTGATGAAGAATCCACCTGCAATGCAGGAGACCTGGGTTCGATTCCTGGGTTGGGAAAATCCCCTTGAGAAGGGAACAGTAACTCACTCCAGTATTCTGGCCTGGAGAATTCCATGGACTGTATAGTCCATGGGGTCTCAGAGTCAGACACGACTGAGTGACTTTCACTTCACAAGGCAAGTAGAGAGATGCTGCAGGACCAGGGCTTTACCCCTGATAGCTCCAAACCCCCAGAGAGAACCAGGCACACCCAGGAGTTGAGTGATTGCTATCCTCTACCTCCGGCAAGTCCGTCCTTCCCATGGAATAACTGAAGGCAAACCAGACAGTACAAAGACATCACCTGTTCAATGGCAAAGCAGCAATCACGAAAGCAAAGGTGAGAAAACAACCAAGATTGCACACATGTGATAAACAGTATCACCAAAATTCATTAGCAGATCTAATGCCCAAAGTAATTAGCAGAACACAGAGAATAGGCATTTCCCATCTTACAAGAGTAATTATTTTATTAAGAAAAACTTTCAGGAAATTGTTCTTGTTTCAATTGCTGAGCTTCTAAGTTGGCACAACTTGATACTAACAGAGTGTCAAATCCCATTTAAATGAAGATTTGTGTCAATGGTTCATATTAGTTATTACTATGTAACCTAACAATATGCTTTTTTTGAACTGTTACTCGATAATTTGGCTGATTATGCTTTCTGCATAAACTATTTTGAGGATATTAGAAACTGTACACATGAACAAAGCATTTGGCCCAAAGATTAGAAAAGTCAACCTCTAATTTAAAGATTCAATCAATTTTTATAGGACAAAATGAATCAATGGAAATAATACAAGTGATATTACACTTTCAAACAAGTAATTGTATTACAATGGTCATTTTTATCACTGCTATAGATTGTGCAACTTTGAATAATTTTGGTCAAGCACATAATACAACACAAAACAACTGAAAACCTGGGAACATCTTCTTGTACTCTGCTGCTCATGAAGTACAAGACATTCAAATTCAAAACACTGTTTATTGGCTGATTTTTGAGAATCCCTAACAATCAAACAGATGTATGTTGAGGTATGCTGTCTATAACTGCCATACTGAGGATCACAGCACTCAGGCTGGGCCGAACATACATAGATAGACAGAAGATTAGTTCCTGGGAAGATATAGCCAAGAAATTCTCCTGTATTCTACAGTTCCGCATAAAAGAAAAAAATAGATGGAAAGTCTCACAGTGAAATTAAAAGACAATAGAGAAGAGATCCAGAAATTTGGGCTAGAAACAACAAGAAATAGAACAGGAAAATATCAACATATAACTGAAAAAGATATAAACCTTCTGACTCAAAGGCCAAGCAAGATTTTTTTTAATGGTATGTAAACAATCCAATGTCTGAAAATGATGGGTTAGAGAGAAATAGCAAGCAAAGGAGAAGGGGAAAAAGATGATAAGATAGAGTTAAAATAAGATTAAATGGGTAAGAAGGGCCATAAACTAGACAGAGTGAAACACAAATTGATCCACCCGAAAGGCTATAACATTCTAAAATATTTTTCACATGGCTATATCACTTTGAAGTATTTCAAACAAATCTCATAAAAAATAGAAGAAAAAATTGAAAAATCCATAATGCTGTTGGAGAATTTAATGCCATCTCCCAATATTGGACAAAATAGATAAATAAATAAAGTAAATAAGGGTATCAAGGATTAAATAAAACAATAACCTTGTGAATGAAAAGTTCTACCATGCAAAATAAAGCTCTATACCCAGCAAACAGAAAACAGTAAATAAACATTCCTTCAATTGCACATGAAACATGTAGCCATACATAATGACTGTAAAAAAGAGTCAATAAATTACAACTGTATTCTCTAATTACAATACAGCAAAAATATAAACTAAGCATATTTTAGACTATCTACAGAATCTATCATTTTGCAAAATTTTATGATATCTTTTAAACAACTATTGGGTTAAACAGGCAATCCAAACAATTTGGTTAGAAAGAAAGAGCTTGAAACCTGTATTTACAAAGCACTTTACAAAGAAGTAGAAAAATCTCTTTCTTTATTAAAGAACAAATTTGGAGATACTAGTGGGATTTATGGAAAGTTAAATTTCTTGTCTGACCCTAACCTCCCATCATGGTGCCTCCAAATACAAAAACAAAAAACACAGCAATCAAGCAAGTTAAAGCGACCAGCTATGGAGAAAGGACAATTTTCATGTACCATTGTTGGACTATGCATTGGCAAATCTTTTTAAAGGGCTATCTTTTGGTATGTACAATGATTTAAAATGTGTATACTTTTTGATCAAACAGTACTGCTTCTAGAAAACTAACCTAAAGTGATATTTATACAAGTATAAATATTTCATAGTTCAGAACATTCTTTGCAGTATTACTTGTACTATTAAATAATCATAATTTTTTTAAAACTGTAATTCAATAGGGAAATAGTTACATAAGGGACCTGTCACCTATTTTATGGGCTATGAGTCAGATACTGTTCTATTTTATTAGTAGTGAAGTATAATACATCTTCCAACACAGTAGCAAATCCAAGACACAGTATTAAGGAGAAAAATACAAGTTATATAATAATGCATACAACGTGAGTTCATTTTCTTTGAAAAGATATGTATTTGTATTTGTGGACATATAGAGAGATAGATGGGCTTCCAGTGGTGCTAGTGGTAAAGAACCGGCCTGCCAATGCAGGAGATGCAAGAGACACAGGTTTGACCCCTGGGTTGGAAAAATCCCCTAGAGGAGGGCATGGCAACCTACTGTAGTATTCTTGCCTGGAGTATCCCATGGACAGAAGAGCCTTGTTGGCTAAAGTCCCTAGGGTTCCAGAGTCAGACACGACTGAAGCAACTTAGCACATAAAGATAGATAGACAGATATGAAGAAAATGGTCAGATGAAGTTATGATAGACACACTTAAAGGCAAAGAAAAAAACCAGGAGAGTATAAGGTGAAATGTTAAAATCTACACTTCTTGGCATGTGTACATTTAGAGGAATCTTAGGAGGAATTTTCACCTCTGGATTCTGAACTTTTACATATCACCTGGATCTTAAACCGTGAAAATATACCCACATATGAATTCTGAATACTACTGAAAAAAATATTTTGTCATTTGAAAACTTTAGAAAATACAAAATAATAAAAAGCAGAACAAAAAATACTCAAAATTCTACAGAATGCACCCATAGAAACCATAGTGTACATTATACAGATTGTTCTATTTGAAAATCTCTGAGCTCATCTTTATGGTCCATTCTGTTTGTGTTTGAGTCGCCCTTGTCTTTCATGTCTTAAGTCAGAGTCCTGAATAGTGACAACCGATACTCAGAATAATGACGATAATAACCCACAGGAGCATCAGGCATGACAGAAATACCCAATTTCTTCATTAAACTCCACTTAACAAAGTAATGAAGTGGATTAAGACATTTTAAAAGACTCTTCCTATGAAAGTTGATATGTATCAATTATAATATCAGTATCCTTCTACTCTCAAAAAAAAAAATCTTCAAAATATCATTTAATTCTTTTCACTTCTGCAGCAAACTCCTTTCCTGTCTTACAGTTAATAAATGGTTCAATCAATTAGGTATTGATTCTGTATTCAGTAACGAATCCTCTTCCCTTCTCATTCCACATTCAGTTCCAATTCCCTGTCTCCTCTTTGAAAATCTATCTTGAGTTGATCCTCTCATCAGCTCCACTGCATACCCAATCCAAGCCAAGCCATAGTCCTCTACTTGAAGTCAGCAGCCATAATCTCCCTACTCCCAACTTCCCCACCACAGCTTTTTCTTCACAAAGGACCCAGGGTCATCTTTTAAAATAAAAATAAATTATGTAATTAATCCCTAATCAAAAATACCTATGCTTAGAAAAATAAAATTCCATATTCCTTATCATGACCTGAACATCCCTGCCTTACTGTCCCTTGCTTACTTAGTCCCATCTAAACAGCTCATCTTGCTTGCTGCTTCCCACAGCAGGCTTCTTCTTCCTTAAGGTCTTGATTCTTACTGTTCTACCTGGGAAGAGCAGCTCCCACAGCCCCGTAGGGCCAGGGGGGTCATTCTGTTTGAATGCCACTTCCTCAAAGACTTACCCTGAACGCCCTGTCTACAATGGTGGCCGCACTAGCCCCTGCCCTTAGTTTTCCTTTCAGGGTATCACTAGCTGAT
Organism: Budorcas taxicolor; assembly: GCF_023091745.1. NCBI lineage: Eukaryota > Metazoa > Chordata > Mammalia > Artiodactyla > Bovidae > Budorcas > Budorcas taxicolor. The sequence goes on from NC_068920.1 coordinate 136,726,289, forward strand.
GTTATGTTACATAGCGTGTGTTGAGTGACAGTGTCCCTGACTAAAAGGTAAGCTCCATCACATCTGAGATTTTACCTTGGTCATTTCTGCATCTCCTGTGTCAAAAAGCAGAAGTTATAGATAATGTAATCCTGGCAGGGGAAACATTTGTATACATGGAAGAGTAAGATTTTGACAGCAGATATTAGGGAACTGCTTACAAAGTTAAGAGGTGATAAACAGCAAGCTCCTACTGTGTAACACAGGGAACTATATTCAAGATCCTTTGATAAACCATCATGGAAAAGAACATGAAAAAGAATGTATATAAGTATATAAGAATGTATATATGTATATAAAAATTATGTGTGCATGCCAAGTCACTTCAGTTATGTCTGACTCTGTGCAACCCTATAGCCTGTAGCCTGCCAGGCTCCTCTGTCCATGGGATTATCCAGGCAGAAACAGTAGAGAAGCCCTAAAAATTTTATATATATTTTATACACACATATATATAGAACCCGTGTCTCTTGTATCTCCCTAATTGCAGGCAGATTCTTTACCATCTGAGCCACCAGGGAAGACCAACATCCTGCTAGAAGGCCTAGTATGAAATATTGCATATAGGCCTGTTTTGGGCTTCCCTAGAAGTGCAGATGGTAAAGAATCTGCCTGCATTGCAGGAGACCTGGGTTTGATCCCTGGGTCTAGAAGATCCCGTGGAGAAGGAAACAGCAACTAACTTCAGTATTCTTGCCTGGAGAATTCCATGGACAGAGGAGACTGCTGCTGCTGCTGCTGTTGCTAAGTCGCTTCAGTCGTGTCCGACTCTGTGTGACCCCATAGATGGCAGCCCACCAGGCTCCCCTGTCCCTGGGATTCTCCAGGCAAGAATACTGGAGTGGGCTGCCATTTCCTTCTCCAATGCATGAAAGTGAAAAGTGAAAGTGAAGTCACTCAGCCGTGTCCAACTCTTTAGTGACCCCATGGACTGCAGCCTACCAGGCTCCTCTATCCATGGGATTTTCCAGGCAAGAGTACTGGAGTGGGTTGCCATTGCCTTCTCCGACAGAGGAGACTGGTGGGCTACAATCCATGTGGTCACAAAGAGTCAGACATGATTGAGTGACTAAGACACACCCACACAGGCCTGTTTCATCATCAATCAGCTATGAAGCTGTCACTTTTTATCTCAAGTTGGACACTTTGCAGTCTTTAACTGGAAAAGTATAAAAGGTAACTCAGATGCGACCTGGCTGCCATACTATACAGGAAGTCATATTTTGTTGACCCGATTTGAGAGTTTTGTTCTTTATTAGAAGTGTTTGAAGTTTTCTGTTGATTTAAAGCTCTGCCTACGTTTATTTCTGTCATCCTGTTTTATGCTTTCCAGGTGGGTATATTCTGTTTAGTTTTGCTACTTTTCTCTTTCCTCTGCCTTTTAGCACATAGGTTTTTTCTTAATTTTTTTTTAACTGTCTATGGGAATCTGAGATGCAAGCAATCTTGTTGTGAGTCTCTTAGTAACTACTTTCAAATTTTAAAAAACCTAGCTGAACCTACAGTTATATAATTATCAAAATAAAAAGTAATTCCGTATCTCCTCCTAGACAGGATGAAGAACTTAGTGCCTGACATTTCTCATCATGATCCATTCTTGCAATCCAGTCATGTGAGCAGGAAATACTGATGGAATCACCACGCCCTCCCTTCTTCCTTCTGCCCAATCAGCATTTTCAATGAATTATCAACTTCCATCTATTTTCCTTCCTACCTACCCCTTGAATTCATCCTGTTTTTTCCTGTAACTATTTCCCTTTCACTAGTCCATATCCTTCTTATTGTTCATATGTTTCAGATTCATTTTTTCCTGATTTCCTCCCTAGAAAATCCTATTAATATCTTCTAGCTGTCTGCTCTTTGCCATCATATCTATTTTCTTTGTTCTTTTCACATTCATTCCTGTGATCTTTTGCTTTACATTCTGATTTTTATTATACAGCAATGATTTAATTTGTGCAATGGAAGTTCTGTAATATATTGCCTCCTGTGAAGATTTTAATTCTGCTTATTTTTTCCAGTGTCCGTTAGATTTCTTTCTTTCTGTTTTTTAAATAATTGCATCTCTATGTAGCACACTGCTTAAGAACACCTGCTCTAGAGACAGTCAAGTTAGTTTGATGGTAGAGACATCGGATGTGTGTATTGGCTTGCAAATAATTTAGTCTTTAGTTAATACCTATACAATGACATTTATAATAATACCTACCTCATAGTTATTGCAAGGATTATATGTAACTAGATATAGAAAGCACTTGGAGTTGGGCACATTATAATGTTGCAAGAAGGAACATGCATCCCTTCAGTGCTAATATTTTCTTCCAGGTAGAAGATCATCTATTAGGTGGATGCTACCACCCCTGTCTTCCCCAAACCTCTTGCTTCCGTCAGGTTATTTAAAGGATTGAGATAGAGAAATACCCAGCCTCCTTTTCTCTCTTCCTTTTGGCATCTCCTGCCTACTCGAAGGCCGAAGCATGGGTTCTTGACTGCTGTGAGCTAACTTTAAGTTTTTAATAAATGTGTTATTTTAATTTCCTTACTGTTTTTGCACTGCCTTTTTAATTAATTGGTTCAAACTTAGGTGGAAAAGAAGAGTGTTATTTACTGGGCCACCTTAAATTCCCAATATCTAGTTCATTCGGCTAAGAATCTTGAGAAAACCAAACTTGGAACGAATTATGGGAGATCAAAATAACACTTGGGATTGACACATATATACTACTGATACTATGTACAAAGTAGATAACTAATGAGAACATACCCTGTAGCACAGGGAACTCTATTTTATATACCTTGGCGATATGAATAGAAAGGAAATCCAAAAAGGAGGGGATATATGTGTATGCATATGGCTGATTCAGTTTGCTGTACAGTAGAAACTAACACCAGAGAAGGCCATGGCACCCCACTCCAGTACTCTTGCCTGGGAAATCCCATGGACAGAGGAGCCTGGTAGGCTGCAGTCCATGGGGTCGCTAAGAGTCAGACACGACTGAGCAACTTAACTTTCACTTCTATGGATTGGAGAAGGCAGTGGCACCCCACTCCAGTACTCTTGCCTGGGAAATCCCATGGACGGAGGAGCCTGGTGGGCTACAGTCCATGGGGTCACTAAGAGTCTGACACGACTGAGAGACTTCACTTCCACTTTTCACTCTCATGCATTGGAGAAGGAAATGGCAGCCCACTCCAGTGTTCTTGCCTGGAGAATCCTAGGGACGGGGGAGCCTGGTGGGCTTCTGTCTATGGGGTCACACAGTCAGACACAAATGAAGTGACTTAGCAGCAGCAGCAGCAGAAACTAACACAGCATTATAAAGCAACCATACTCCAATAAAAGTTCAACTAAAAAAAGATAACACCTGGAGTCTGAGGCTGATGTCACAGCTAGAGTATGGCTGTAGGTCTGGAAGATTCTATATCAGGCAATTGCCAATGGGATGTTTTTCATTTGTTTGTTTGTTATGATAACTATATAATGCTTCTAAAAGAATTCCATGAATGTTTCTAAACTCTACAAGTTTAATGATTCTAAGAGTAAACTGAGAGTTCCAAGATTAAAAGAAACTATTTATTGTTTCATGTGCACATAATCCTACTTTCTATTCCATGTTCAAATATTTGTTGTCTTTATTGTGTTGTTGACAGTTCTTGCTGACATTTGAATAACAATGACTAAGGATGATATCTCTTAGAGCATACTTTGCTTTCTTTGCTTTTTGAACCCACCTGATTTAAGAGAATTTCTTTGAGCTTAAGCTAATCATGGATGCTTTACACCTTGCTAACTTGCTGGGGAACAGCTTAACCTGTGGAGAATGCCAGATGTTTGATGGAAAAGCCTCTGTAAACTTGGTTTTCATGTAGCTCATCAATTCACAAGTTTTTTTAAGTAGTATGATGTGATTTTAAACTCTTCTCTTTTTGTTGCAATTCACAACTATAAAATTTATTTTTTCAAAGTGTAAAATTCAATGTTTTTACTATATGCATGATGCTATGAACTCTTTCAGTTCAGTTCAATTCAGTTCAGTTCAGTCGCTCAGTCGTGTCCGACTCTTTGTGACAGCATGAATTGCAGCACGCCAGGCCTCCCTGTCCATCACCAACTCCTGAAGTTCACTCGGACTCACATCCATCGAGTCAGTGATGCCATCCAGCCATCTCATCCTCTGTCATCCCCTTCTCCTCCTGCCCCCAATCCCTCCCAGCATCAGAGTTTTTTCCAATGAGTCAACTCTTCGCATGAGGTGGCCAAAGTACTGGAGTTTCAGCTTTAGCATCATTCCTTCCAAAGAAATCCCAGGGCTGATCTCCTTCAGAATGGACTGGTTGGATCTCCTTGCAGTCCAAGGGACTCTCAAGAGTCTTCAACACCACAGTTCAAAAGCATCAATTCTTCGGCGCTCAGCCTTCTTCACAGTCCAACTCTCACATCCATACATGACTGCCATCTAATTCTAGAACAACTCCATCACCCCCAAAATAAACCCCATCCCCATCAGCAATCCCCTCTGCCCCAAGCCCTGGCAACCAGTTATCGACGTTCTATCTTTATGGAGTCATCTCTTCTCTACCTTTTACTCTAAATGGAATTGTATAATATGTGGCCTTTTGAGTCTGATTTCTTTCACTTAGCATAATATTTTTAAGGTTCATCCCTGTTACAACGTAAATCAGTATTTTTTAATTTTCTATACCTGAAGTCTATTTAAGTGTATGGATATACCACACATTGCCCCCCATTTACCAACTGACGGACATGTAGTGGGGATTTTTAATCCTATGGTCATTGTAGCTTATTGTCTATAAGTGAATGCCTATTCCAAAAGAAGTAGAGCTGCAAGGGCCAGGTATTAAGCAAGATAATATTATCCTCAGCAAACCTGAACAGGATGCAAAGGCTCAGAAAAGGCACAGGTACCAGATAAGAAGCAAGGGCCAACCAAGTGCTACCACGCTGGTGGCTTGTGAGGACACTGCTGATACATGCGTAGCAAACCAACTAGAGAAGGTATAGGCAGCCTCATGCAGCCTCACAGACCTTGTGAAGCTTGACCACCCAACTGCATAAGTGCAATGAGTGGTGTGTGCGTGCTAAGTCACTTCAGTCGTATCCAACTCTGTGCAGTCCTATGGACTGCAGCCCCCCAGGCTCCTCTGAACATGGGATTCTCCAGGCAAGAGTACTAGAGTGGGTTGCCATGCCCTCCTCCAGGAGATCTTTCCGACCCTGGGATTGAACCCACATCTCATGTCTCCTGCATTGGCAGGCAGGCTCTTTAACACTTGTGCCACCTGGAAAGCCCCAGTGGTATGCCAGGATAATTGGCATACATTTACTTGAATTGATGAAAATAATAAAAATTGCTGCTTTTGAACAAAAAGGCAGCTGAGTTTTTCACATGCTTCCGGGCACTAGAAAGTTCCTAGCTATGTATTGTTAGAGTCAGGGCTACACTCATAGTGCTAAACCAGGTCCCAAATTCCATTCTGCATCCAGGGCCATGGAAAGGTGAGAGAAGAACTTTCTGTGATTATTCCAAGGTTCAAAAGTCCTGTCTGATAGCTTGAAACCAAACTGGATCTGGGTTGGCTTAATATATGTAAAGGAGTTTCCAAGGAAACAAAGCAAGTAGACTCAGACCAGACAAACACAGAGCAAGGGGCAGGGGAAGAACAGCACGGGACTGAAGATGCCTATCTAAAAGACAGTGTGGACACCGTGCCATGAGATGCTGCCCATCCTCAGTTCAGTACCAGGTAACCACAGCAACACTGGACTCAAAGGGGAAACAGAACTTGAGAAGTTTTGAATATATTACTGGGAAACAAAGGTTTAAGTGAATGACTGCAAAATAAGTCCGGTGACTGGGAATGCTTTTATTGCAAATTGCTGAATTTACTATGAAAGCAGCAATCTCTCAGATGCTACTTTCTGAGAAATGAGATGGTAAATGCATAAGGCAAACTCAATTTCTACTCAGGAATGTTTCCCAGTTGTGTTTATTACAGGATTAGGCAAAATCTGACGGATATGAAAGGATGTCAGAAATCAGGGTATTTAAATACATGAGGAAGTAACCATGGCTCTGGGCCTGAATTCTCTTCAGGGGGCAAACCTTGGAAGAGCAACTGGAAACAAGTGACCATATCATTAGCCAAAATTAACGTCTTGCTGGGAGATTTCTCCCAACTTAGCCTAACTTCATAGAACATCATTCACATTCTTTTATTCTACTTTGTAATGGATTATGAACAACTGAAGTCAACTATTTTGCATGCTAGATGGTAGAAAAATGGGATACCAAAAGTGGAAAGGAGGGTGTATTTGATTAAAAGCACTAATCCATATCATAATTGTGTTCTAGAAAAAAAATAATTTAACTGGAATAATTTATCTTGGGGGCAGAAATTAGCTTGTGTGATAATTCTGGTATTTGGAACCAATCTTATGAAAATTCTGAGTCTCTGAGAATTAAAAAAGTATGAAGCTGGACTTCCTTGTGGTCCAGTGGCTAGGAATCTGCCTACAAATGCAGGATACACGGGTTCCATCCCTCGTCCAGGAAGATTCCACATGTTGCAGGGCAACTAAGCCTGCACACTGCAACTAGAGAGTAGCCCCCACTCAACACAACTAGAGAAAGTCCATCCACACCAACAAAGATCCAACACAGCCAGAACTAAATAAAATAACTAAAAAATAAACAAAACTTAACAAAAAATATGAAGCAAATATGAGACTGGAATTGAAAATATAAACCTCAGTGAAGCTAGACTCTAGCTAGTACTCAAGAAATGTACTGGCTTAAATTAAGTAGCATAGTATACTTAAAAGGATAATCATATATGGGTTGGCAACTTAATTAATAATGCACACAAGTACTGTACAAATAGATCTTCACAACCAAGATAATCACGATGGTGTGATCACTCACCTAGAGCCACACATCCTGGAATGTGACATCCAGTGGGCCTTAGAAAACATCACTACAAACAAAGCTAGTGGAGGTGATGGAATTCCAGTTAAGCTGTTTCAAATCCTGAAAGATGACGCTGTGAAAGTGCTTCACTCAATATACTAGCAAATTTGGAACACTCAGCAATGGCCACAGGACTGAAAAAGGTCAGTTTTCATTCCAACCCCAAAGAAAGCCAATGCCAAAGAATGCTCAAACAACCGCACAATTGCACTCATCTCACATGCTAATAAAGTAATGCTCAAAATTCTCCTAGCCAGGCTTCAGCAATATGTGAACTGTGAACGTCCAGATGTTCAAGCTCATTTTAGAAAAGGCAGAGGAACCAGAGATCAAATTGCTAACATCCGCTGGATCATCAAAAAACCAAGAGAGTTCCAGAAAAACATCTATTTCTACTTTATTGACTATGCCAAAGCCTTTGACTGTGTGGATCACAATCACAATAAACTGTGGAAAATTCTGAAAGAGAAGGGAATACCAGACCACCTGACCTGCCTCTTGAGAAACCTATATGCAGGTCAGGAAGCAACAGTTAGAACTGGACATGGAACAACAGACTGGTTCCAAATAGGAAAAGGAGTACGTCAAGGCTGTATATTGTCACCCTGCTTATTTAACTTCTATACAGAGTACATCATGAGAAACACTGGGCTGGAAGAAGCACAAGCTAGAATCAAGATTGCCGGGAGAAATATCAATAACCTCAGATATGCAGATGACACCACCCTTATGGCAGAAAGTGAAGAGGAACTAAAGAGCCTCTTGATGAAAGTGAAAGAGGAGAGTGAAAAAGTTGGCTTAAAGCTCAACATTCATAAAACTGAGATCAAGGCATCTGGTCCCATCACTTCATGGGAAGTAGATGCGGAAACAGTGGAAACAGTGTCAGACTTTATTTTGGGGGGCTCCAAAACCACTGCAGATGGTGGTTGCAGCCATGAAATTAAAAGATGCTAACTCCTTGGAAGAAAAGTTATGACCAACCTAGACAGCATATTGAAAAGCAGAGATATTACTTTCCCAACAAAGGTCCATCTAGTTAAGGCTATGGTTTTTCCAGTGGTCATGTATGGATGTGAGAGTTGGACTGTGAAGAAGGCTGAGCGCCAAAGAATTGATGCTTTTGAACTGTGGTATTGGAGAAAACTCCTGAGAGTCCCTTGGACTGCAAGGAGATCCAACCAATCCATTCTGAAGGAGATCAGCCCTGGGATTTCTTTGGAGGGAATGATGCTGAAGCTGAAACTCGAGTACTTTGGCCACCTCATGTGAAGAGTTGACTCATTGGAAAAGACTCTGATGCTGGGAGGGATTGGGGGCAAGAAGAGAAGGGGACGACAGAGGATGAGATGGCTGGATGGTATCACTGACTCGATGGACATGAGTCTGAGTGAACTCCGGGAGTTGGTCATGGACAGAGAGGCCTGGCGTGCTGCGATTCATGGGGTTGTGAAGAGTTGGACACGACTGAGCAACTGAACTGAACTGAAAACACATAATATCATTGTTAGGCATCTCTCTAGCCATCTAATTTAAACTAACTCATCTGCTGATCAAACTAATATCCAGAGTAAAATCACTCCCTTCTTCTTGATGAGAAAAATAAGGCCCTGAGGCTTTATGTAAAAAGTCTGCTATCTTTTACTTCACATACACCAATGATCCAAAATCCATGTTCTTCTTCACTGTATCATACTGCTTCTCAAAGTTATATTTTAGATTTAATCTTTGGATTTTTATTCTTAGTATGAAAAGAAAAGATTGATTCCCATCTTCTTTCAAAATGTAAAATGAAAAGAGATTTAATATTTAAACTTTAATTTCTTGCTCAGAAAAATTATATTCAAATTTGGTGTATCTCTACATAGGCATTTTATTCCATTATTTACTTATGGATGTACTCCTCTAATGCATATCTATATTGATATCTATATTCATCTTTATATATTTCTCTATATTTTTCAATTTATATCTATAAATTTGATAAATGGTCTTTGACATTTCTTCTCTAGCAGTCTCTAGGACAGAAGGTTTTATAACACCACCAAGTGTAAGAAGTTGAACCCAGAAGTGACTTTTTCCGTAATTCTTTGCTGACTGTAAGGGGCATATATCATGAGTGTGAGCCCTGAACTCACACTACATTCAGTTCCATAAATTCCAGTCTTGTTAAACATCCTGAGACTGGACACAAAAAAGAGTAATCAGCTCAAATTTCCTCCCATCATTCAACTCTTTCTTTTTGAGAATGATAGGATATTCTTTCCACTCCCAAGTCAGTCTCTGTATAGTCATTCTCCCTTCTCCCTGTCAACACCCAGCCAATTTTCCTGAGCACACAAGCCATTCATCTAGGAAGAATCTATTGGGCTGACCATGCAACAAGCACTTTGCCAGGTTCGGGAAATAAAGAGATACTTTAATGTGGAGACTTCTCCCTCTTCAATATCCCTATAGCATTTATTGTCTGCATGCTCTTTGAACCTTAAAACATACAAGCTGTGGTAGGTAGAGTAGGTTTCCCAGGAAACAGACTCTGAGATGGAGATTTGTGTGCAAGTGGCTTATCCAGGAGGGCTCTTGGGAACAGGAATGCAACCAAGTGAGGAAAGCAGGACTGGGCACAAGGAAATGATGAATAGTGATGTGCTGCAACACAGACTATACAGCTAGTCCCGTGGGGAGCTCTGTAGCTAGAATGGCCCTTTGGTGATGTCTCCAATTTAGACAAGGGAGTTGAGCCTTCATGCATCCCCATCCACCAATCATTGGTTTTGCATTGGCTCTGGAGAAAATGAGTAATCCTGGGTATGGTAGTTACTTAGGGGATCTATGAGTAATAAAAGGGTAGCATAGATAGAATCTGGAAGGCAGACTACAGCATCCACTACACAGCCCAAACTAACTTGGATTGCTGAGCTGGATTCTAGTTCTTCTATTTATATTAACAACTTGCCTATATATTAATTAGTGTTATATCTCCAAATTGATTTTTTATTTTATTTTATTTTTATTTATTTATTTATTTTTTAATTTTAAGATCTTTAATTCTTACATGTGTTCCCAAACATGAACCCCCCTCCCACCTCCCTCCCCATAACATCTCTGTGGGTCATCCCCATGCACCAGCCCCAAGCAAGCTGTATCCTGCGTCAGACATAGACTGGCGATTCAATTCTTACATGATAGTATACATGATAGAATGCCATTCTCCCAAATCATCCCACCCTCTCCCTCTCCCTCTGAGTCCAAAAGTCCGTTATACACAGCTGTGTCTTTTTTCCTGTCTTGCATACAGGGTTGTCATTGCCATCTTTCTAAATTCCATATATATGTGTTAGTATACTGTATTGGTGTTTTTCTTTCTGGCTTACTTCACTCTGGATAATCAGCTCCAGTTTCATCCATCTCATCAGAACTGAATCAAATGAATTCTTTTTAACGGCTGAGTAATACTCCATTGTGTATATGTACCACAGCTTTCTTATCCATTCATCTGCTGATGGACATCTAGGTTGTTTCCATGTCCTGGCTATTATAAACAGTGCTGCAATGAACATTGGGGTAAAATTGCAAATAGAACTACCTTATGACCCAGCAATCCCACTGCTGGGCATACACACCGAGGAAACCAGAATTGAAAGAGACACATGTACCCCAATGTTCATCCAAATTGATTTTAAACTTCTGGAGATCAAGGAGGGTATACGAAACTTTCTTCTGTTTTCACATAGATCTACCACAATGCCTTATAAGAACTGAGTGATAAATAATACCTGCTGTTTAAGTTCACAAAACCCTACCCCTTACAAAAAAGATCTTCACGACCAAGTTAATCATGATGGCATGATCACTCACCTAGAGCCACACATCTTGGAATGTAAAGTCAAGTGGGCCTTAGAAAGCATCACTATGAACAAAGCTAGTGGAGGTGATGGGATTCCAGTTGAGCTATTTCAAATCCTGAAAGATGACGATGTGATAGTATTTCACTCAACATACGAGCAAATTTGGAAAACTCAGCAGTAGCCACAGGACTGGAAAAGGTCAGTTTTCATTCCAACCCCAAAGAAAGCCAATGCCAAAGAATGCTCAAACAACCGCACAATTGTACTCATCTCACATGCTAGTAAAGTAATGCTCAAAATTCTCCTAGCCAGGCTTCAGCAATATGTGAACTGTGAACTTCCAGATGTTCAAGCTGGTTTTAGAAAAGGCAGAGGAACCAGAGATCAAATTGCCAACATCTGCTGGATCATCAAAAAACCAAGAGAGTTCCAGAAAAACATCTATTTCTGCTTTATTGACTATGCCAAAGCCTTGGACTGTGTGGATCACAATAAACTGTGGAAAATTCTGAAAGAGAAGGGAATACCAGACCACCTGACCTGCCTGTTGAGAAACCTATATGCAGGTAAGGAAACAACAGTTAGAACTGAACATGGAAAAACAGACTGGTTCCAAATAGGAAAAGGAGTATGTCAAGGCTGTATATTGTCACCCTGCTTATTTAACTTCTATACAGAGTACGTCATGAGAAACGCTGGGCTGGAAGAAGCACAGGCTGGAATCAAGATTGCCGGGAGAAATATCAATAACCTCAGATATGCAGATGACACCACACTTATGGCAGAAAATGAAGAGAAACTAAAAAGTCTCTTGATGAAAGTGAAAGAGGAGAGTGAAAAAATCAACTTAAAGCTCAACATTCAGAAAACGAAGATCATGGCATCTGGTCCCACACTTCATGGCAAATAGACGGGGAAACAGTGTCAGACTTTATTTTGGGGGGCTCCAAAATCACTGCAGATGGTGACTGCAGCCATGAAATTAAAGATGCTTACTCCTTGGAAGGAAAGTTATGACCAACCTAGATAGCATATTGAAAAGCAGAGACATTACTTTGCCAACAAAGGTCCGTCTAGTCAAGGCTATAGTTTTTCCTGTGGTCATGTCTGGATGTGAGAGTTGAACTGTGAAGAAAGCTGAGTGCCGAAGAATTGATGCTTTTGAACTGTGGTATTGGAGAAGACTCTTGAGAGTCCCATGGACTGCAAGGAGATCCAACCAGTCCATTCTAAAGATAAGTCCTAGGTGTTCTTTGGAAGGAATGATGCTGAAGCTGAAACTCCAGTACTTTGGCCACCTCATGCGAAGAGTTGACTCATTGGAAAAGACTCTGATGCTGGGAGGGATTGCAGGCTGGAGATGAAGGGGATGACAGAGGATGAGATGGCTGGATGGCATCACCGTCTCAATGGATGTGAGTGTGAGTGAACTCCAGGAGTTGGTGATGGACAGGGAGGCCTGCTGTGCTGCAATTCATGGGCTCTCAAAGAGTCAGACACAACTGAGCAACTGAACTGAACTGAACCCCTTGCTTGTGTAAAACACTGCATGATCCTGTGTTTCTTTTCTCACTTATAGCTACTATCTTAGCCTGAGCATTCATAATTTGTTGATTGGATTGTTGCTTAAATTTTATAAGCAACTCCTACATTTTACCTCTTCACTAAAATCAGGTTTGGCAGGAAGTTGGTGGATGTCATTCTTACGGTTAATCAGTATGGGTGTTGCACTTTGAACACAATATCTCGGAGGAGAGTCATGTATCTTTCTCTTTTTGTATAACCTGTGTGTTTACTGGGCTTGTGTTTATGCATCTGGTGACCAAAGCTGTGTCTGCCATCTTCGCTTACAGCACCCAAGTCTAAGCATGTGGACGGTGAAATGAACAGTTTATATGATGCTTCGCAGGAAACCCCAAGGTTAAAAGCTTGGAGGGTGGATGAAGCTGTAGCTTCATTTGAGACTACAGTCATACAAGGATTCTGGCCAAACTCTGATCAAAAGGTATAGCCTTTAGGGACCTACTGCTTTTTCTAAAAATTTTTTCCCAATGGAATCCCAGCTTATGCTTCTCAGTTCATCTTTTCTCTTCAAAGATCAGAAGATGCAAGGCATCCGCTGATAAGAAAGATAAAACTGAAAAGTCAGGTATACATACTGCCATTCAGGTAGACACACAAGTCACAGCACATGTGGAATTCAATGATTTGAATATACTTGTAGAATTCCAGAACTGTGTACATTTTCCCCTGATGCAAAAACTTACATTTTTGGAGAAGTGACATATAAATTTTCCATCCTCTGTTTCCTCAAAGAAAATGGTTAAATTCATATTCTTTCTCTGTTTTTGTCTTTCTCCTGTTGGATCTCCTTTTCTTCATTCCCTCCATTTTAAATGGTTGGATTCCATTTTGTGAGTGTCTGTTAGGAGCTAGACACCATGCCAATTGCTTGTATTCAGCATCTCAAAGCATCTAATCCTCGCAACACCTGCCCTCACTTATCCTTGCCAATGGTCACACTGCTGGCAAGTTAAAGAACCAACAGAATGGCATTGTCTCTACTATTCCCAGTGTTTCATATTGTTTGTCCACAAATACCTGGAGAGGAATTTCTTACTGCTGGGTCTAAAATAAATAAAACATACTGGGGTTCTAGAGACCCGCTTTAGATCTACCTCACTAGCATCCGCCTGGTCCCCCGGGGCAGAAGCTCGTCAGAAGCATGGTCTTAGGTTGGCAAGTAGGGAAGATGAAGTCAGTCATGAACAATGCAATGGAATAACACTGCAAGACTTAAATGACACCGTACACATGTTCCATTACAGATATCTGCCCCAGGTGATTTTTCCAAAGATCACAAGTGTGTGGCTGATGGTACACAAAGGCCCATGAAATGGGATGACTAATCAATAAACATAAGCATGAGATAGAATGAAATATATGCTAACAAATATATACTGTATTAATTTAGCTCAGACAGTAACATATTCTGTAGACCTTCCTGCACAATGCAGTGACACACCACTGCGTTATTAATGCTTTGGAAAAGTTTATTTATTCTATGCCATTAGTGTATTTTAACAAACATTGCTTTGGGACAGTATGCCTGCCAATTTATGTTTATGAGACTGTCAACATAATTTACATGCAGACAAAAATATGATACAATATTGCCAATGCAGAATCAGCTTGTCAAATGATATTGTCAAGAAAAAATGAAACAGTACCCCAGCTGAGGAACTGAGCATATTCATCACTGCTGGCTGCACAGAATTTGAGGTGACACGCTGAAATACATTTAATGCCTTTTTTTCATGCATCAAATGAATAAAAAGTGAGTGACTGAGGTACTTCTGACTGCCATATACCGTGCAAAAGCAAATAGATTTCTTGCTTCCCAAGGAACAAAAAAGAATAAAGATAATACATGGGTTTTCTGAAATAGTTGAAGAATTATATTTATAATTTGTGTGGAAAACTGAGAATGCAGCAAAAATCACAAACAGTCCTAAGTGTTCAGCTGCAGTGATGCAGCGATTAAAGCTGTAATGGGAGGAGATCATGTCAATTTAACGTCCCTGGTCCATCCAGGATACAGAGCTGGGGCAGTGTCAAACAGGAATAGTTATTATGCCCAGAAAGTTACATTAAACAGAGAAATTTTAATATGGCTGTTTCTTTCATAAGTGAAGAATTAGCATTGGACTTGCCTTTTCTGCACTTCACAAACTCCAATCCCAAGATCATGGCTTTCGGACATGAACGTCTCTAGATCTGGAAGGACCTGAATATATCTGAGATTCAATAATAAGGATGTAAGTACCTCAGTCAAAGATTTTCCATTTCTCCCTGTGCTGATGGTTTGTGGGTTCAAAGGATTTTACTGCCAGGTGAATACCAAGCTTGTCCCCAGAAAGCACAAGGTCAAAGAGTTTTGCCAGTCTGGAAGGAATTGCTGTCTGGGAGCTGGCGTCACCACTGATGAAAGAGTCTGTGTTCCAGAGCCATTCATTGCTCCAGGCTCGATGGCGTGACATGAGCACCTGTGGCTCGTCCACCATTGTCGACTTGCTGTAAGGGGAGGTGGTACTCTTGTCCTCACATGCTCCCTCTGTCTTATAGGAATATCTCAAATAAGTGAACATGACTCTAGTAAATGCCCTTATGGTTATAACATCCATGCTCAGACCTCATGTTTTCAAGGAAGAAAAATAAAAACCCTGGTGAGGAACAAAGAGGGCTTTCCTGGTGGCTCAGTGGTAAAGAATCTGCCTGCCAATGCAGGAGATGTAGGTTCAATCCTTGGGTTGGGAAGATCCCCTGGAAAAGGAAATGACAGCCCACTCTGCTATTCTTGCCTGGGAAATCCCATGGACAGAGGAAGGAGCCTGCCAGGCGATAGTCGTGGGGTTGCAAAAGAGTCAGAGATGATCGCATGACGAAACAGCAGGAGTTAGGAGTACGCAGCTCATGTTCACCAGTGACAGGCTGATGGGCCAGGAGCACATTAAGCACACTGAGTTCTCTCCTGGAACTCTAAGTTTAACAAACTGCAGCATGGGAGTAACAGAATGAGACTGTGGAGGACTTAGTGTAGCAGGAGAGAAAATACCAGGTCTGCCGCCTGAAGCCCTGACTGTGCGACATGCTATCTGATACTCACTCTCTGAGTGGTCCTCAGTGTCTTCATACACAAAATGGGAATAATACCTGCCTCACAGGTTTGTCGTAAGAATTAAATAGAAACACCTGAACTGCCTGATATTCAGCCATTTTGATGTATAACTATATGTATAATACATACATATATATATATATCTTAAGGTTCACCAACCACAATTCCAGACTTGTAATGTATTTATTGGCTGTTGAACTAAATACAATACATTAAAAGTTGAAGAAACTATGCAAAATAGGTAAAGTATGACTATTTTTACTCCTACTAATTGGAAAAGACTCTGATGCTGGGAGGGATTGGGGGCAGGAGGAGAAGGGGACGACAGAGGATGAGATGGCTGGATGGCATCACTGACTCGATGGACGTGAGTGTGAGTGAACTCCAGGAGTTGGTGATGGACCGGGAGGCCTGGCGTGCTGCGATTCATGGGGTCGCAAGGAGTCGGACACGACTGAGCGACTGAAGTGAACTGAACTGAACTGAATACTACCACTGCTATTTTTACTATACTAACCATTATTCTCCATCAATAATATTTATAGAGTAATTTGTGAAATATAACCTTCTGAATATCACCAGGTAAAGCAAGTGATAAGACACAAGATATAGTCTATCTTAAAAGGGATTTTAATTTTTTTTTCAAGGTTTATTTATTTATTTATAACTTTTTATTTTTACTTTATTTTACTTTGTAATACTGTATTGGTTTTGCCATACATTGACATGAATCCACCATGGGTGTACATGTGATCCCAAACATGAACCCTCCTCCCACTTCCCTCCCCACAACAATCCTCTGGGTCATCCCCGTGCACCAGCCCCAAGCATGCTGTATCCTGCATCGGACATAGACTGGTGATTCAATTCTTACATGATAGTATACATTAAAAGGGATTTTAATTTTTGCAGCACATACATAGAACTCTGGTTATTTATCTTGATGATCCATGAAAAGATCAATCCTATCAGAAAAGATTTTACCTGAAAGTGACCTCTAACCCAAGACCCTGACAATTCTTCTTAAGCTAATGTCTCCTATTAGCATAGAAGTTGCCAATTTCCATTTTATAGGCTCATTGGCAGCATTGTCAAAACAGCAGCTGGCTTCTGCAATTCAAAACAGAACATCAGTGAATGTCCTAATTCACAGCTAAGCAGAAGAAATGACCTCAAAGGATGCTGGTGGCCAACACACCAGTTGGGATAAAGGGACAGACACAGCTTATGAGAGCCCCCAAGCCTGTTTGCAATGCAATTCATTAATAGAGGAGGAGGGGGGAAAGAGTAGGAAGAAAAGAAATGCAAGAGAGATGTTGAGACAGGAAGTAGCTAGAGGAAGGGACAATAATGTAACAGAGAAACCTGCTGTAGGAAAACAGGATGAAGCATCATTAAGAGTAGTCCACATCTGCTGGGTCTGAAGAGAAGTGAAAATGTTTGCATTAGGCACCAATTAGAGTGAATTATATAACACTTTTTAATCTAGCCAGAAAAATTTCTTCCTGACCCCAGCTGGTGATCAGATGGTACCTTGGACCATGAAGATGAATAGCTCTTGTCATTTTGATCTCTGCATTAGAAATTATCATCATTCTTATGAAAGAGACAAATTCATTTTAAAGAAGTTATATTAAAGACATATACCTCAATACTAACTTGTAGCCAAATGTGGATGAACTAGTTTGGGGTAAAAATGCAGAACATAAAACAAACAAATAAGAATCTCTTCCTTCCAAGTTCCTGCCAGCATGAAAGATTCAAGTATATTTCATTCTTGTTTAACTGCATGGAGTGATTTGCCTATGGGTCAAAGACACTACTGAATTTGACAAACTACTGGATCTGGAATTTTTAGCTAAAAAATGAAAATGGATTCTGATGATGTATTGCAAACACTTTTGGACCTGAATTGAAATATTTATAGGTTCTATAAAGACCATCAAGATGTAGAGTCAGATATGAATTAAGTTGGAATAAGTTTACTGTCAAATACTAATCAAAGAGCCAAATAAACTACCTAAAATAATCTGAGGTTTTAAAGCCAAACAAGTATGTCAAGGGGCTTCCCTTGCAGCTCACTGGTAAAGAATGTGCCTGCAATATGGGAGACCTGGGTTCAATCCCTGGGTTGGGAAGATCCCCTGGAGAAGGGAAAGGCTACTCACTCCAGTATTCTGGCCTGGAGAATTCCATGGACTGTATAGCCTATGGGGTCACAAAGGGCTGGACACAACTGGGTGACTTTCACTTTCAAGTATGTCAAGACTGAAAATGCCCCTGAGTGGAAGAACTTTTCTTCAGCTCCCTCCGCTTCAGTCAGTGTGCCCAGAGTATGTCTTCCCACACCATGGAGAGCTCTGATCTATGGTTCCAGCACAGACAGTGATATTCCAAATGAGACTAACTAGTCATCAACCTACCCATCACTCTACAGATGACAGGAATAAATGTGTTTCTGCAAGGTGGTATTATACCACTGGTGAGTGGTTCACATGAGAGTTTTATACGGTACACAGGCTGATATTGGTTTATCTATACAAGTATCTTATACATCAAATCCACTCTATACAATTCTTTTAAGATAAGTTTATATAAGTAAAAGTGAGCTGACAAACATTAAACTTATAATGTGTGGGAATACACAAAATATGTCAGAATGGTAATGTGAAAGTCGTGTCCAACTCTTTGCAACCCCATGGACTATAGAGTCCACAGAATTCTCCAGGCCAGAATACTGGAGTGGGTAGCTGTTCCCTTCTCCAGGGAATCTTTCCAAATCTTATCAAACCCAGGTCTCCCACACTGCAGGCAGATTCTTTACCAGCTGAGCCACCAGGGAAGCCCAAGAATACTGGTGTGGGTAGCCTATGTCTTCTCCAGGGGTTCTTTCTGACCCAGGAGTTGAACTGGGGTCTTCTTTATCCGCTGAGCTACCAGGATTGTGATGCTGGGCCTTAAATGATCAAAGTTTGCAAAACACTATCTTAGATGAAGGTATAGGGGGTTGTTGGCCAAATTTCCAGATGGTGCAAAGCAAAGAGGAATGTAGCCAATGTCTGATGAGAGAATCTTGTTGGGGAAGGGGGAATGCTGAGCCAAAACTGAAAAGAACAATAACAGAAACATAATTTTTCATATTTTAAGTGCAAAACATCAGAACAAGCATAGGAGGCATGGAGCCTCATTTCACTACAATTTATGTGAATACACTTTCTATAAACCTGTATGCACATCAAGAAGCAACAGTTAGAACCAGACAGGGAACAAGGGACTGGTTCAAAATTGAGAAAAGAGTATATCAAGGCTGCATATTGTCACCCTGCTTATTTAACTTATATGCAGAGTACATCACACAAAATGCTGGGCTGGGTGAATCATGAGCTGGAATTGAAATTTTCAGGAGAAATATCAACAACCTCAGATATGCAGATGATACCACTCTAATGGAAGAAAGTGAAGGGGAACTAAATAGCTTCTTGATGAGGGTCAAAGAGGAGAGAGGAAAAGCTAGCTTGAAACTCAACATTCAAAAAACTAAAATCATGGCATCCAGTCCCATCACTTCATGGCAAATAGAAGAGAAAAAAGTAGAAACAGTGAGTTTATTTTCTTGTGCTCCAAAATCACTGTGGATGGTGACTGCAGCCATGAAATTAGAAGAGGCTTGCTCCTTGGAAGAAAAGCTATGGCAAACCTAGATAGCATATTAAAAAGCAGAGACATCACTTTGCCAATAAAGGTCCATACAGTCAAAGCTACAGTTTCTCCCGTAGTCATGTACAGATGTGATAGTTGGACCATATAGAAGGCTGAGCGCTGAAGAATCAATGCTTTCAGATTGTGGTTGCTGGAGAAAACTCTTGAGAGTCCCTTGGACTGCAAGGAGATCAAATCAGTCAATCCTAAAGGAAATCAACCCTGAATATTCATTGGAAGGATTGTTGCTGAAGCTGAACTCCAATACTTTTTGTCACCTGATGCAAAAAGCCAACTCATTAGAAAAGACTGATGCTGGCCAAGACGGAAGGCAAAAGGAGAAGGGGGCACAGAGGATGGGATGGTTAGACAGCATCACCAACTCAATGGACATGAATTGGAGCAACCTTGAAGAGATAATGGAGAACTGAAGAGCCTGGTATGCTGTAGTCCATGGGGTCACAAAGAGTCAGACACAACTTACCAACTGAATAACAACTTGTGCTTATGTTATCCTTCACAGTATATAGTTGCATTCACAGATCTTCTCTCTTTCAGCTCTAGATGAACACAGTTCAATATGGGTAAAGAACTCCCTAAAAGTCTAATTTAATTTGGGATGTAAACAGAAGAGTATAGTAGAAGAGGAGGGCAGTGTGAATCACATTCCAGAAAGGGAAAGAGGAAAAGAAAATCAAGTGCTATCATTTTAATCATGTTTTCAGATACTGTAGTTAAGATGAAATGAAATGTTTTCAGTCTTCTACCCTTTTACAACATAGAGTTTTGCTCTTTCTTATACACCCGTTCCCCTTTGTCAATTATCTGGGAATTTATAACTACTTTATTTTTAACGTCATTAAGTGGAAAATATATGTTTAATTTACATTCAATTTTAAAACCAAAGTTACAACATATTTACTCTTACTCTTTAAATGGATGCTCTTCTACCTTTTTATGTCACAGCATGTAGATTCACAACCTTTTGCTTCTTCTTTCATTCTTCTTCACTTATCTCCCTATCAGAAACAGTCTATACGTGTGTGTGTGTGTGTGTGTGTGTGTGTGTGTGTGTGTGTACTGAGTGTACTTGACTGGTAGAGAATCTAAACCTTTTTGTAGCTGAATATGTTTTTTTTTATTACTTTTCAACATTAAATAAAAGAGAGAGAAAAACAATGAAGCTGGGCAAAATATCCTCAAACCACAAAAATGTTCCTTCAAAAGCTTATAGATTTTCAACTACTATCTTCTGACAGTTGGTGTTACAGAGAAAGAAATGGAGACTACTACCCTGAAATTGGTTTTTCTTTAAAACACTGTATTTTTAGTTTTTCTTTTTTTCCTTTTACTGAATGCTTATGAGTTACAGTATGTATTTATTGCAATACGAATTTCTGTTACACCGTATTTATGCATTTTCTTGAACTGATCACATAATACTGCAAAATCCTTCAGTCTATGTTTAGATCTTTACTTAGGTGGAATTAAAAAAACATGATTTATTTTCCCTGATATATTTTTGGTTATTAATTAGTCTTGTATTATTATTCTCTGTCCATCACATTTATCATGTTTTTATTACTCTGATTTTTATTTACTTTGTTGTTCTATATTTTGAGATATCTTCTCAAATTTGTTATCTGCATTACAAACTGATTATTGCAGCATTGATCCTACTTTTCATGAACTCATCACCCTCTTGCATTCTTAGTTTCTTTGCAGTTCTTCCTCATCTCATCTTTCATCTTTCCTTGTTTCTTCTCCAATGCATCATTTACCTTTATCTCTCCTAAAAGTTTTTATAAAGTATAATCCTATTTTGTAAAACATAATCTTTTTCATGATAAGAAGAATTTCAAACAGTGCCCTGGAATTCCTAGAATTGAGAATGTACTGTTTTCAAAAATCCTCCTCTGGTCTCCCCTTAGTCTGTAGTATCCCTTCACTGGCCAAATGAAGAATGTCCCCCACCCTCCACTATTTCTCCTCTTCTCATCCTTGAATGTGGCAAGATTAATTCATAATTTCTCAGTCATATTTGTTAACAGACAGAGGCTTCATCTTATTGTCTTTCACTAAAGTTCATCCCTTCCTTTTTTTTTTGAAATCAAGCAACTACCATCTTTATGGCTGAGGTTAAAAACAAAACAAAATAACAACTTAAGGATCAACTTTGATACTTCCTTCTTTGAGCTCAGTTCAGCTCAGTTCAGTTCAGCCACTCAGTCGTGTCCGACTCTTTGCGACCCCATGAATCACAGCACGCCAGGCCTCCCTGTCCATCGCCAACTCCCGGAGTTCACTCAGACTCCCGTCCATTGAGTCAGTGATGCCATCCAGCCATCTCATCCTCGATTGTCCCCTTCTCCTCCTGCCCCCAATCCCTCCCAGCATCAGAGTCTTTTCCAATGAGTCAACTCTTCTCATGACGTGGCCAAAGCACTGGAGTTTCAGCTTCAGCATCATTCCCTCCAAAGAAATCCCAGGGCTGATCTCCTTCAGAATGGACTGGTTGGATCTCCTTGCAGTCCAAGGGACTCT
The DNA here is from genome assembly GCF_023091745.1 of Budorcas taxicolor. Taxonomy (NCBI): domain Eukaryota; kingdom Metazoa; phylum Chordata; class Mammalia; order Artiodactyla; family Bovidae; genus Budorcas; species Budorcas taxicolor. The sequence goes on from NC_068920.1 coordinate 136,748,086, forward strand.
CAAGAGTCTTCTCCAACACCACAGTTCAAAAGCATCAATTCTTCAGTGCTCAGCTTTCTTTACAATCCAACTCTCACATCCTTCTTTGAGACTTGGTATATTCTGGTGCACTAGTGTTCTTGCCTGGAGAATCCCAGGGATGGCAGAGCCTGGTGAGCTGCCGTCTATGGGGTTGCAGAGTCGGACACAACTGAAGCGACTTAGCAGCTGCAGCAGCAGTCAGTCTTATGGAATTAATTAAATAAATAACACATTCATGTCACTTCTGTGCTGTCATATTGCTAGCCCCAGTCTCCGTGATCTCTGGCTTAGACAGTTTAGTCTCCTAACTGATTTTCTAAAGTCTACTTTTCTCTTGCCCAGAGCAATCTTTTTCAGTGTAGATAAACTTGTGCTTCCCAGGTGAAGTCTCTTCACTGGCTTCCCATCTCTTTCACTTAGGATGAACAGTCAAGTAACTTCAGATTACCTACAAGATTCTGCTTATCCTGGCAACTGCTCAAGTCACCAGAAACAGCTGGCACCCTCTCTAGCTGAGATTTCCCTTCAGGTTCTTAAATAGAGTCTTCTCCCTTCTGTCATAAGATCTTTGCATTTGCTGTTTCTTTTAAAAGAAAAGCTCCCAATTCCCACTCCATACAAAATATCTAGCTAATACTTATACAAATTTTAGTGTTTCAGCTCAAATTGCATCTTTGGGGGAAATCTTCCTTGACATTTTAGAGAGCATTAGTGCCCCTGTTACATATTCCAAGATTATACTTTCATTTCCCTTTATAGTATACATCACAATGTATAAACTGTATTCCTGCCATTTTTGGCCTATCAGTTTCTTTCATTTAACAACTCTATGGCATAATAACTATCTGTTTTGATTAACATTTGTTGAATTAATAATTGAATCTCTGTGTCCTCTTCTCAGATCTTGATTTGGAAAACAGGCTGAAGTGCATAATTCCTAATTCAATCCATTTCAAGCAGGATTTCAAGCTCATTCTGTCATGATGTACTGAAGAGGCATCTTGTATGTGAGAAAAAACACAATTCCCAGCATGCAGCAGAAGCAGGGCTCTGACCCTTGCCCACAATAGCTGATATTAAGGATCCACCCCATTTCCTCCAGGAAAGCTGGTTCTACCAGCTTACTGTCCCAAGCCCCCCACCCCCACCCCAATCAATTTAGGATCCGAGAAGGCAATGGCACCCCACTCCAGTACTCTTGCCTGGAAAATCCCATGGATGGAGGAGCCTGGAAGGCTGCAGTCCATGGGGTCGCTAAGGGTCGGGCAAGACTGAGCAACTTCACTTTCACTTTTCACTTTCATGCATTGGAAAAGGAAATGGCAACCCACTCCAGTGTTCTTGCCTGGAGAATCCCAGGGACGGCGGAGCCTGGTGGGCTGCCATCTATGGGGTCGCACAGAGTCGGACACGACTGAAGTGACTTAGCAGCAGTAGCAGCAGGTTCTGGTTATTTTGGACTTTCATCTCATAAGTCACCTCTCAGATAGTGATAAATTAGCCTCTTCAACTTACTATATCTTCTCTTCCTGTTTCCTTTTCTTCTTCATAATGAACACAGCTTATTGATTTTGTATTACGTGTCTGACGCTCCACAAACTTCCTGAACACAGAGACCTCACCTGTGTTGCTTCCACCATTTCCAGTCACACAGGACGGATGGATAGGACTGGACTAAAGGAGGCAGGCTACAGAGCTACCTCCTTCTTACTAACACAGATGCACTTGATTCAGAACTGCTGAGCAACCTTCTTTGCTCCGGGGTTACTGGTATCACTGATGAGATGTCCTTTCCCAATGTAGACATACCCCCTCCACAGGTCACAGACCCAGTTTGAGATGTGTCCATGAGATGATGTCCTCAGTGCAAGTGAAGTGACCAGAGAGAGAGCTGCTCTGATCTGGTCCCAGAGGAGCTGGAAGAGCAGAAGGGGAGGGGACAGCAGATCAGGAAAAGTCTGGTCTCATCCCATCTTTTCAGCCTTGGAGCCTTGAGTTCATGTCTCACGTGACTAAGGATGAATGGGACCTGTACAGAGAGAGGCCCTGCTTTTGGATTTGAACTGTTCCAGGGCCAGTTGCTTCCACAGAAAGCCTAAGCCAGAAATGTGGTCTCAGAGCAGGAATGACCTGGCCGAGATGGAACATAAGCTCAGGCAATAGGATGGGGGTCTGATAAAATACCCTTCCTCCTTCTCGTGTGAATTAAGAACTCAGTTAAGGACAATGGTTTTCCTGCTTCATTGACCCCGAGTGATGGGTTTGGTTTCAGAATGAAATCACGAGAAGTTTCACACTGAGACCGTTGCAGGAAGCAGAGCTTTCCTCCATTGTCTTCGGATAGAAGTTGGCACTTTTCATTCTTTCTTCTCTCCTCATCCCCTTTCTTACCTCCTATTACTTTTGACACTTTTTGGTGAAAAGATTGTTCTGTCCAAAGAGATGTGAAATATTCTAGATGTATTGCACTGAGGGCATGTGTAGCACAAATCAACTTGCCTTGAGCTTCTCTGATATATAGCCAGTATTTTAATGTTCCCATTTATACGGATCTGTAATACATCTTCATAGTGTTGGCTTAATCACAAATGACAAGGGTGGAAAATGTAATAAAGACAGGGGTGCATTAATCCACTTTGTATGAAAATGTGGAAAGGTAATCCAATTTTGAACTGCTCGCTCTTAAAAAAAATATAAAAGTTTGTAAGATTTCTGCATCTTAGTTGGGGAGATGGCAGTCAATCCTAAAGAGCAATATTTCAGGGTAATGAGGCCTTGGTACCTTGAGTGTGTGCACAGCGGTTGTGGGCCCAGGCTGAGAAATGAAGCCACAGGCTCTGGGAAGCATGCTGCCTGGTCTACTAGAAGCCTCTTTGTCAGGAGATACGCATGCAGACAGCATCCAGGCGAGTTCATTCTGTGTGGGTCTCAGAGATTCTAGAGGTAGGCATGCTTTTGTGCCTTTCTCAGCTCAACTCCTAAGGCTGGTTCAAATGAAAGATAATTCTGACTCTGCTCCCTAAAGACAAGCCTGGGCTCCTTTTGTGAAAAGTCCATAGAAAGGTAGACGTGGCTGGAGCACGTTTCCTGCAGGGGAGTCAGGATGAGAGAGGGTGGTTAAGGTGATGTCAGGTTTATCTTAAAACACTGCTGATGTCATTGTGACCACTAGGATGCTTGCACTTGGTGGGTGGCGTCCACTGCATGCTGGACAGGGCTGCACGTTTAGTACTCACTCTGGTCAGGAACACAGCAAGGGAAATGTGAAATCCAGACTTAAAAGATGTAGAGATGCAATCTCATCTTTGATTTTCTCTGTGACATTGGCCATATGGTTTTACCCATCTGAACCTCAGTTTCCTTATCAGTAAAACATAGGCTGTACTAAGTTATTCATGGAATTGTTAAAAATACAGAATGCAGCAATTTCACTGCTATATGTCCATTTAAGAGAAATGAAAAGAAAACCTGTAAAATGTCTGTACATTAATATGCATGGAAGCATTACTCATAGTAATAAAAAATGGAAAAAAAAACACCAAAATATCCATCAACTGCTGGATGAATAAACAAAAAGTGGTATATCCATACAATGGAGTATTATTCCTCCATAAAAAGGATAAATCACTAATTAAGTGCTGCAATATGCATGGACCTTAAACACATGATTCTACACAGACTCATCACAAAAGATAATATATTATACAATTATTTTCATATGAAATGCCAGAAAACGGTAATATAAAGAGACAAAAAGTATATTAGTGATTCCTTAGGGCTAATGAGGTGGGGAATAGAGAAGTAACAGCTAAAGAGTACGGAACTCCTTTCTGAAGAGATGAAAAATTGAGCATAAAGTTGACCATGGTGATAGTTGCACTTACCTGTTAAAATGCCTAAAGCCATTGAATTATACACGCTAAGTAGGTAAAATATATGTTATCTGAATTAAGACTTCCCTGGTGGCTCAGACAGTAAAGTGTCTGCCTACAATGCGGGAGACCTGGGTTCAATCCCTGGGTGGGGAAGATCCTCTGGAGAAGAAAATGCCAACCCACTCCAGTACTCTTGCCTAGAAAATCCCATGGGAGGAGCCTGGTAGCCTACAGTCCATGGTGTCGCAAAGAGTCGGACACGAAAGAGAGACTTTACTTCACTTTCCTGTTATATGAATTATATATAAACACAGTCATTTTTAAAAATAAATATAAAGGTAATATAAGAAAAGCCTCCTATTCTAACATAGGCATAGGAGAAGAACTAAATAAATAACTAGTACTATCACTCACCATCATCTCTACTCCAATATATATACAACTTACATAGTGGTAAATGTATAGAAAGTCTGGAATGTAATATGCTTGCTTGTATTTCACATTTTTAGAACTGACAGGGGTCCACTCTGAAAACGAATACAAACATGGTATTAACTCACATAGCCTTGCAATCACAGTCAGCTCATCCTTCCCTCCATGACCTCACCCTGGGGCAGCGCTCCTCCTCCACAGCTCTCAGCCCTCCTCTAGGGCCATGGGTTCAAGTGTCTGCCCTAGGCCTTCGCCTGCGGTGCCTCAGCCCTCTGAGAAAGGGCCTGACTGAGTGAATCAAGTCAGCCCTGACCAGGAAACCGAACAGTTGGTAAAGAGCCTTTTTCACAGAACATAGCATCTTAGCACCTCTGACAAATCACCACGTGTGGACAGACATATGGCCCAAGCGCCAGAGAAGCGACCAGAGCAGGGGCCATGACATCAGTTGTCAGCTGCAGGTGCGTCTCCAACTTCTAGCCGGCCTGGAGCGCCCTGCAGTAGTGGACTGGCATTGTGTCAATTCAGTTAAGTGAAAACCATGCTTCTCTGCAGAATTCTGGGTTCCTGTGAGCCACAAAAGACGTCTTTCACAAGATTAAGAGGGCCAATGTGAAGCAGCAGCCATATACTTTAAAGTGATGGCGGGAATTACCTGGTCCAGCGGTTAGCACTCCGTGCCTCCAAAGCTAGGAGCCCAGGTTCAATCCCTCGTCAGGGAACTAATATCTCACAAGCAGAGCAGCATGGCCAAAAAACAAAAACAAAACACACATACACACACACAAACCAGAAAAACATACAGCCAAAAAAAAAAAAAAACCCAAACCAAAAAAAACTCACAACAAAACAAATAAAAACAAAGACTAATTTAAAAAGTAAAAATAAAATGATGGCTTAGTTGGCCCAAGGCATACTCCCAGATCAGGGATTTGAACCCATGTCTCCTAGGAGAAGGCAATGGCACCCCACTCCAGTACCTTTGCCTGGAAAATCCCATGGATGGAGGAGCCTGGTAGGCTGCAGTCCACGGGGTCGCTAAGAGTCAGACACAACTGAGCGACTTCACTTTCACTTTTCACTTTCATGCATTGCAGAAAGAAATGGCAACACACTCCAGTGTTCTTGCCTGGAGAATCCCAGGGATGGCGGAGTCACAAAATAAAATGATGGCTTCTCTGAACTGGTTTGGGGTTGTCTGGAATTGATCCTCTGCCCTGATGAGAAAGTTAACGTGTTCCTGAATCTATCTACAATGGTAAAGGAGTCTCTACTAGTTCATGCCATTCATTAATAGAACCAACCCACTCCAGTATTCTTGCCTAGAGAATCCTGTGGATGGCGGAGCCTAGTGGGCTGCTGTCCATAGGGTCGCAGAGTTGGACACAACTGAAGCAACCTAGCAGTAGCAGCAGCAACTGCACCAAATTTCTAGTTCAAGGTCTATGTGTGACAGACATGCCTTAAGGTAACCCCCAGTGAGTTGGACCCTTGTATGATCTTCATTCTTGGAGTCCTTGTTGAACCTGTGAGTTAATAGAACACGAAAAATGTACAAATCCCATCATAATGCAATTACATTACGTTATAGAAGACTACATCACAGCAGAATAGAGAGAGATCCTTCTGCTGGCTTTAAAGAAACAAGCCAAGGCTTCCCTGGTAGCTCGGTGGTAAAGAATCCACCCGCCAATGTAGGAGCTGCGGCTGCTGCTGCTAAGCTGCTTCAGTCGTGTCCGACTCTGTGCGACCCCATAGATGGCAGCCCACCAGGCTCCGCCGTCCCTGGGATTCTCCAGGCAAGAACACTGGAGTGGGTTGCCATTTCCTTCTCCAATGAACGAAAGTCAAAGGTGAAAGTGAAGTCGCTCGGTTGTGTCCGACTCTTCATGACCCCATGGACTGCAGCCTACCAGGCTCCTCCATCCGTGGGATTTTCCAGGCAAAAGTACTGGAGTGGGGTGCCACTGCCTTCTCCAATGTGGGAGACATGAGTTCAAATCCCTGATCTGGGAATATGCCTTGGGGCAACTAAGCCAGTGCACCACAACCGTTGAGCCTGTGCTCTAGAGCCCAGGAGCCGCAACTACCGAAGCCCACACACTCCGGAGCCCATGCTCCGCAGCGAGAGAAGCCACCACCATGAGAAGCCCATGCACTGCAACTAGCGAGTAGACCTCATTCTCCGCAACTAGAGAAAAAGCCCGTGCAGCAGCGAAAACCCACCACAGCCAAATAAAGTAAATAAATCACTTTTAAAATAGAATGAGAAACAAGCCTTCATGATTTCTGCAGTTGCAAAGAAATGGATTCTGCCAAGAAATCTGTATGCTCAGAGGAGGTCTTGCACCTCAGTGAAGACACCGGTTCCAATGGAAGTTCTGACTGTCGCTCTGTGCAGCCCTAAATTAGGGACTCAGCTAAGCTGTACCTGGAATCCTGACACACAGAATCTGCAAGATATAAAATGGAAGTTGCTTCAAGCAGCTGTTTGTGGTCATTTGTTATGCAGCAAGAAGAAACTAATACAGTGAGAGACCTGGAAGTCTCTTTTGGCTGCCTTAAGAAAAACGTTGATATCCTAGAGCCAAGAGCTCAAGATTTTTGAAAACCAAACTCAAAGTTTAATCTTACAGATGGTTGAATTAAAATTAAATTCTCAATTTTGTAAGCTCTCATATTAAACTTAAGGAGCTGAATGGACATAAGAGGGCCTCTGAAAATTACACTGAGGCCATATGAGGGGATTTCAGTAAGCTGGTGACCATTAATCCCTACAGTTTGCCAAGTAGCCTGAGGAGGTTAGTTTTCCCCTGCTTAATGCTCTTCTAATGGCCCCTCCTGGAATTGAGTTACCTGCTGACTGTCCTGAGGACGTATCCTCAGCATCTTTTGCTACCCCTTTAGTAATAATCAGATTAGGGTTCTAGCAGCTGAGTCACACATTATGAGGTGCAAACTATATGACCAGTGAAGAGGTATAATACACACCCAAATAAGTACATAAATTTTACAGTTTAAATCAACCAAATCCATGTGTATGAGAATAGGACCAAAGACTATTGGATAAGAATGGAAAGAATCTAATATTGGATTGAATCAAATTTATTCACATAGGCTTACTAAAGAAATTCTGGACTCAATATTTTAACTCAACTGTCTGGAATGATTCTACTAGCTTGCTTGGTTGGTTGACTGAAATTTGGACTCAAAAGTGATGACCTATGTTAAATGAAGGATCTCTAGGTCTGAGGAACAGAAGTCTGACTTGAGTCACCACAAAAAACAGTCATGTCCTGTCAATCAATTCCCAGTACTCACAGACACAGAATGACTGAAAGGGGAGACTGAGACCCCTTGAGAAATGATGCTGCCATACTGTCTATATTTATACTGTAAATCCTCCCCTGGCCTTTCCCAGAGGAATCTGTGGCTTAACTATTTACCAGGTGATAATGCAATGGGCAAGATAAAGTAATCACACTTTCCAGGTATCACTGACACTGTTATGAATTGACTTTAATTCACAGAGATCCATAATCCCACTTTAGTGAGGAAAGAGGCTTATGAAGGTGGGATGATTAATGGAACGTTGTTGGGTTCAGACTCAGAGTGGACCCAAAGAGTCACTATTCATACTCTGTGTTTACTTTACCAGATTCCGGTAGAATACTCCACATACAGACTGACCTGTAGGATGTGGACTACTTTTTTGTTTGTTTGGAAACCACGTGACATGCAGGATCTTAGTTCCCCAACCAGGAATGGAACCCATGCCCTTTGCAGTGGGAGTGTGGAGTTTTTACTGCTGGACCACCAGCAAGTTCCAGATGTGGGCTATTAGTATAGCAAAAGTTAAGTGGAGAATATTCTGTTTCCCTCTATCAAAGTAGTAAACCAAAGCAATACCCAGAGAAACTGCAGAGATTAGTGGTACCAGAAAGGACTGAAAGACACATGGGTCCTTCCACACCCCTACTCAATTCGCCCAAGCCAAAGATTAACTGATCTTGGAGATGACAATCATTAGTAAAAACTTAATCACATGATGACTTCACCTGAATATACGGATTCATTGTTGGAACAAATCAACACACAGTGTGGGAACCAGTATGGATCAATTGATCTGATTAATGTTTTTTTCTCTATATTTGTCAGTAAAGATGAAAAAGTTGACTTTGAGCTGGCAAGGCCAGCCATATATCACCACTGTTCCACCCAAGACTAACTTTCCCGTCCTATGTCATAATTTAGACCATAGCATCTTTAAGAGCCTTTACTTTGTATGGTGCAGCATGCAGGTACCATAGACTACAAGGAACAGGTAATATGGTGGGAATAAGTGGTACTTATTTCTGATCTCAGACCAGGCAACTTTTAGCTTCCAATGTTAAAGTTAAATATGTTCTCACTTTACAAAGAATTAGTAACTTCAAGGCTTTGGGCAAAGTTACACATTTAATGAGACATTTCCCTTATACAGAAAAATAAAGGTATTGATGATCCTTCCCTCAAGAATAACTGAGAGAATTAAATGAGATAGTCAAGGTAAATATAGTATCTTAAACATAGTAATTGCTAAGTAAACATTAATCATATTGGAGAAAAATGACACAAAAGATGGTCATAATACATTAAATGAAAATCACTACAAAATATGACAGATACACCCCATATCAGAGAAGGCAATGGCAACCCACTCCAGTACTCTTGCCTGGAAAGTCCCATGGACGGAGGAGCCTGGTAGGCTGCAGTTCATGGGGTCGCTAAGAGTTGGGCACGACTGAGCGACTTCCCTTTCACTTTTCACTTTCATGCATTGGAGAAGGAAATGGCAACCCACTCCAGTGTTTTTGCCTGGAGAATCTCAGGGACGGGGGAGCCTGGTGGACTGCCGTCTATGGGGTCGCACAGAATTGGACATGACTGAAGCGACATAGCAGCAGCAGCAGCATACCCCATATACATGTGTGTATAAACTTTTCTCTTATGAGTTTAGAGGTAATTTACATTACAACCCTTTTGTGTGTATTTTCTACCATTAAAAAAATCCAGTTTTTTAGTTCTGTTTTAACTGATGGTATCACACTGAGTGCACCTGGTGGGCAAAAGTAGCAACTTGTGCAGATACACTGAAAGGCACATGTGCACCAGAGGATAGGAAATAAATCTCACAGAAATTCAAGGGCCCACTGCCAACTCAGTGAAACCTGGGGTCTGGCGATCTAGGGTATATCAAGAAGGATAAGTTGCTGCATTTTGCTCCTCTTACCAAAACGGGGCACAATGTGTACTGGGTCTCTTTGGGTTTCAGAGTTAATATATACCTCAGTTAGCAGGCTCCTCTATTTTATTTGCCAAGGAGCCTAGAAGGCTTTCAGAACAAGATCCCAGAGCAAGAGAGGTTTGGCAAGAAGCCAAGAGAGCCAGACTGGCACCTCTGCCACTTAGGTCATGAGACCAGCGAGATCCTCCAGTGTTTGGAGTGTGTGTGGCAGATAAGATGTTGTCAAGGAGCCTTTGTCAGTCCTCTACATGAAGATCTTACCACACACTCAGGCAAATCACCTGCTTCCCAGGAACTTATACCAGAGGTCTGGGTGTGGTCTCCTCTGTCTAAAAATTTTGGGTAAACTCTTTATTTAAATATAGCCTTCATTAAGGAAAAAAAAAAACTATTCATAATGTTAAGTGAAATTTTAAACCCTGGTTCAAGGAAAACAAACACACCTCAGCAGAACCTCAAAAATACTACTGGGGTTCCACCTATACCTACTCTACAAGGGTTATCGTTCTTATTTAAACACCATATTTTACATTTTCACAAACACAATTGTTCACCATGTACTCTTTTATATCTGATTTCTTCTGGTTAACGTTATCTCTTGAGATTTATCCATACCATTGCATGTAGCAATGGTTCATTCATTCTCATTGCTGTTTATTATTCTATTTTGTGAACTGCCTACTAGTCCTTATACCTACCTGCTATGTTTTACAGATTAGTGTTGGCACAAACTTAAATGCAAAAACATCAGACTCTAATGACTAAGTTTATTTGAGGAGATATGAGGAAATGTGGGGAAAGATGATAATTTTAGAAATCCCCTCTGGATCATCCTTGATACAAAACCATAATGATTTTTTTCAATTTTAATATTTCTTTAATATCATTTAATACTCAGTGCATATTCAGATATTATTTTTTTACTGACATGGGGGAGGGATCATTACAACAGAGATTTCCACCGTCTATTGAATACATACCATTTAACACACCAGACTGAGAATAAACTTCAGCAAACACTGGCCAGATATAATTACCTGGGAGTTCCTATCAGCCCTGACCAGTGGCTGAGATACTGAGGTTTGCTAGCAGGAACTGAAAGGTGGACCACTGATCAAGAAAGTGATGGGTAAAGAAAGGTGGGACTAAAGATGTGATCCCAACTTCTGGAAAGCGGAGAGCTAAGAAGCTGTTCATACAAATGGAGACATATCATCTATTATTTTATGCAACAGATTTCCATAGCTTTCTATCAGGAACCACTTTGGGTTCTCTCAGTTTGTCTCCTGTGATCTTTATGCCTATCATTTTACTTTTCAGCAATGAAGATGACACAGCTCTTGAAGCCTCTGTTTCCTCATCTTTAAACAAGGATAATACCCACATACACAGTTGTGTTGAGAAGATTAATAAATAAATGTATACACAAGGATTGGTGTTATAAGTGCCGTTAAAGAAAGTCATTTGAATCTTTAGACACCACTTCCAGCAGTCATTGTCCATTTAATGTGCAAGTATTATGTTGACAAATATCAACGACAGAAGAAGCTGCTGCTGTTTTATTTGACGATTAATTTGTGCACAGACTTATGCATTGGTATTTCTGTTTCTAGCAAAAACTAGGAGAGACACTGAGACATCGTCTTTGCCATCGTCTGTGTCTTGAAGGACCTGCCCAGAGCCCCTCTTACTCTAAGTTACTGAGTATTTGGTCTGGCAGAGGCATGGTCCTCTGAGCATGGCAGGGTCACCACTGTCTTGGGTTTCCTATGAAATTTCAAATGCTGAAGACTATCAGGGACCTTACAGGACAAGAGATCCAACATCCCCCTGGGTTAGTGATCATGGCATCCTTGACAGAGGTCTTTCACCTTCTGTTTGAACACCATCACTGACAGGAAGCACCACGTCTTACAAGGCAGCCTGCTCTGTTGGTGGGCTGACCTGAGGGTCACCTGTTTCCTTCTCGCATTCAACTTAATCGTGTCTCCATGTGAGTTCCATCCCATTGTCCTACTTCTGTCTTCTGGAATCCATCTGCATCCTCTTCCACATGACAGCTCTACAAAAATATGAAAATGCCATTCCCTTCTGGAGATACATCAGTTATCTCCAGATAACTGAAAGGGATAACTGAAGGTTTCAAAGGGATCTCCAGGGGAGTTACACAGTGTATTTTGAACTTTTAGAGTAAGTTCATGTCTGTGTTGAATTTTATATGTATATAAGGTAAGGTGTTCACCAATAAGGTCCACCAAAAACTTTGATTTATATGATTACAGTTTGACAAAGAAATAGTCCAAAATTTAAATTCATCAACATGTTAAATCCATACTGCTAGAGGGTCCAGATTTGGTGATAATTTTGGAGAAAGGGGAAAGAGTGTTTAAGAATATAAGCTATGGAATCAGATTGAGAGAAAAATTTTGCATTTTGCTACTCTGTAATACCTGTGTCACCCTGAGCAAATTTTCTGATCTCCCTGAGAGCTTCAGTTTCCTTATCTATGAATTGTCTTTTGAGAGGATTAAATGAGAAAATTATCATGAAAATTTTAGTTCATAGTGTTAGTTTAAAAGTGTTAGTTGCTTAGCTCAGTCCTCTTTGCAATCCCATGAACTGTGTAGCCTGCTAGACTCCTCTGTCCATGGAATTCTCCAGGCAAGAACACTGGAGTGGGTTCCCATTTCCTCCTCCAAGGGTTCTTCCCCATCCAGGGATCTAACTCAGGTCTGAATTGCAGGCAGATTCTTTACCCTCTGAGCCACTAGGGAAGACCCAGCTTCTAGTAGACACTCAATCATTAAAAATAAATTACATGATAATAGATACTTTGATTATTACATTCTGGAATGTTCATGTCTTCGTTTTAGCACAATAATCTGAAATTCATTTTCTTCTAAAGTCAGTGACTTATCCAAAGCCACATAAGTAGCAAGCAACAGGGTAAGAAATCAAGTCTAAAGCCTCTGAATTTAAACTGTCATGTTTTTGTAACCAGGCCCAAGCTACCTCCATGTCACATGACTACTAAATGGGCAGACAATGTCTTCAGCAAAAACTGAGATCAATTTTTCCAACAGTCCCCACAGGACTATTTATGATTATCCAAGGATATGGATATGTACTGTGTGTTATCCAACAGTAATATATGTATTCCAAGGATATTATCTTTGTTTATAATACATCTGGACCCCTCTTTAAAAAGGAATTTTTAAAAATCTTCAAGTGTAGCAAACTATGTCTTTTATTGCCCCAAAAAATAGATAAATAAAATAAAATTCAGCCTCATTCAAAAGTCACTCAGAGGCCACTCTGATGAGTCAAGTGGGGTGATGAAGCTGGGAGTTCATTTTCTGCCACACTGGCCATGTGCTAGTGAAGCTGAGCCCAGTTTCCTTGTGTGATTTATAACTGGGCTCCAAAAGCAGGCCCCAAAGAGGAGTTTCCATCAGGTTTGGTGTTTTCCTCACCGGATTAAGGAGGTTTTTCTCACTTCCAAGAAAATTCTGTCATGAAAGACAATGTTTATTTAAAGACATAAATTCCCACTTATCTCTTAATAGTACAAGTCCATCCCATTAATTCACTTAAATACATTAATTTGGTGCAAGATGTGCTAAAGACATTATGCTAAATCCTAGGGCTACAAAGATAGCCTGATTTCCCAGAAGAGATTTAAAATACAGCCAGTTATTAAGAGAAGAGAGGGATTTCCCTGGTGGTTCAGTGGTTACAAATTTGCCTGCCAGTGCAGGGGACACAATTTTGATCCCTGGTCCAGGAAGATCCCACATGCCAAGGGGCAATGAAGCCCCTGCACCACAACTACTGAGCCCACCCTCCAGAGCCTGCAAGCAGAAGCCCACGAGCTGCAACTACAGAGCCTGTGCACGTTAGAGTTCGTACTGCACAACAAGAGAAGCCATCACTATGAGAAGCCCGCACCCCACAACTAGACAGTAGCTCCTGCTTGCCTCAACTGAAGTCCACACATAGTAACGAAGATCCAGCACAACTAAAAATTAATTAAAAAACAAAAATACAAACTCCTGGATCTCATTCCCAGATTCTGACACAGGAGGTTAGAGAAGGGCTTGGGAGTTTGGTAAAGAAAATGAAAGAGAAGGGCGAGCAAAAATGACATTGCGGAGATGAGTTTAGGACTGTTTGACATATAGGGTGTTTTGGGAACAAGAAGGAGTTCAGAGAGATTCACAGGCAGTGTAGGAAGTCTTGGTGGAGATGGTGACAACTTAGTGACCTTAGATGGACCTCAAGGAGATAAGCAGGCGTACAGTGAGGAGAAAGGGATTCTAGACAGGTGGGATAGAATGAACAGAAGTCCAGAGACATGGAGCAGAATGGAGTGTTCAAGCACCTACAAGATTATAGCTATGGCTAAAGTAGGGAGCATTTATAGGTTTGTGCTGCAAAACAGACTTATAGGCAGGAGCAGTATCATAAAAGCTTGTATTTGAAATATAAACAAGTTTAGCTTTAACATTGGGAAATTAAGTTGGAATATAAAAGCCTAGTTTCACAGGTTAAAGAAAAAAATTACTCTGGTAGTAGTATGAAGGGACTGGAGACAAAACCAGTAAGGCCGGAGCAGAAATTCAGTGGAGATACCTGCCGATGTAGATGGAGCAGATGAGGATGGGAAGGAAAGGGTATGGGTTTTAGGTTGGATTGATGAAGATCAATGAACAGGACTTGCTAATCAAAGGGAGGTGGCAAACAAAGGAAAGAAGGGAGACAAAAGGCATTTTATTATAATTTGGCTCACTTGGGGCCCTTCCATTTATGCAAAGTCTTAACATTATCAGAGAGGGTATCTGGGCACCAAGGTCTGGAAGAGTTAAACACACACACAATTCTGCATAATGAATACATTTCATTATTTTTAGTCAATTGCAGGGCCATCACATAGAACATAAGTGATGCATGAGGCCAGAAATAATTTTAGACCTCTGTGTTTGACATTTATTTAAGGTTATTATCAAGAGATAATAGACTATGTGCTCCTTATAATAGAGTTGTATTCTCTCTCTCTCTTTTTTTTTTTTTTTTGAAATTAAAGTAGCAAGTAGTGAAATGCCTTGTGCATGGCAATGATATTTAGCTTCTTCTTTGAGTTTCTTTCTGAGATATGGGGTCCGAGGTGGTTTTAAAAAGAGTCCTTGGAGACTGCTGTGAGTTTTCCATTGATTTCATATGCACAGAGGCTTCAGGCATGCTCTCTCAATGATGCCTATTGTTAACCAGTTTTAAAAGGGGAAGCATTTACTGGGGGAAAAAAAAAGCCATTGAGATGCATTTCAGGCCAAGCAGAAAAACAGAAACCACCAAAGACCTATGCTTTGCCACTTTTACAACTACCTTACTGCAGACAGAAGAAGTAGGTAGGTAGACAAAAACCCCTACCTAAAAAAAAAAAAAAAAAGTCTTCTGGAATGCTCAAGCTGCTCCCTCGAATCTCTTTAGTGAAAGATTATTCATAGAGAGAAGAGCCCAAGGCGAACTGGGCAGTGACTGGGAGAATATCTGGTTACAGCAGAAGGTAAAAGTACTAGGGCACCACCAGTGAGCAGAGAGGGAAGAAGGAGCATCTCAGATAAGTCACCTCCCTCCTATGTTCACGGTTTGCCCTTATAGAAGGGCTCTAGGACTAAGGACCCAGAGACAGCACCCAAGTCACACGGCTTCCTTTAGAAAAAGTCAAGTTGGCAATTGGCTTCAGCCATGCTTGCCCTGAATGAACTCATAATCTGGTGTTGTATCCTGTCCTAATTCTCATTGCAGCACAAGATCCTGAAGGACACATGAGTTCCATAACAGTCAGACCACAGCGTTTCCCTCAAATGGACACTGTGCTGAGATAAGTGGACAAGACAGATGCTTCTCTCTTCAGGAGAGACATCATTCTCTACCTCCAGGAATCAGGTGGCTTCTCCATGTGCCACGATCTTGACGCTTCCTAAAACACCTCTTAATCTGCTAAAATGACATCACTGAATGTAACTTTAGAGAATTAAAGGGACACTTACCCATTCATACCAGTCTGAGATATCTCAGAGAATGAGATTATCAAAGGACATGAAAAGAAGTATTTTGGGAACCAGAGCACTTATACTTAGAGCAGACATGCATTGACAAGCAAATCTCAAGTAGAGGTAATTTATAGCACTCTGGGTTACATCTCAGGCAGACTTCCCCAGTGGCTCACTAGTAAAAGAATCTGCTGCAATGCAGGAGGATGTAGGTTCAATCCCTGGTTGGGCAGATCCCCTGGAGGAAGAGATGGCAACCCACTCCAGTATTCTTGCCTGGGAAATCCCATAGGCAGAGGAGCCTGATGGGCTACAGTCCATGAGGTTGTAAGAGAGGACACGATTTAGCAACGAAACAACATCTTAATCCCCTTTCAGTCCGTCTGTTCTCTTTTCCTCACTTCTTACTGCAACACCAAGGTTCCAAGATTTAATCTAAAACCTACCCCTGAAAGTCACAGAAGGATAACACTGGACCATAATTTGGAGACACTCTGAATAATAAAAGAGCCAGGTTTGATCATGAGACAGAAGTGTTTCTTCTTTATAGTGGGCACTCTTGAAATCCTAAAATAAAAGCCAAATCCAGGCATACAGGGTGTAGGGGTATCATTACATGGAATCTTTTGAGGGACAACCATCATCCAAATCCACGTGTTTAGAGTGGAGATGGCCGCGGGCTGAGATGGCCACACTGAGGCTACCGCAGTGGGAAATGTGGCTCTCTGCTCCTCTGTGATGTGGGACAAGGCTCCGACTGTCGGATTTCAGTCTCTCCAAGCAGGACCACACCATGGTTGCCTTGATGATTCAACAACTCTGTTATATGAAGGTCTGCTGTGTGGCCCCACACTGATTCTCTGAAACCACAGGATAAATATGGTTCGTATTTCTGAAGCATTAAGGTAATGCAATTATCAGAGGAAAATAAATAATCTTTTTTGAAATAGTAGCTAATATTGATTGAGCCATTCATAACTGCTTAGCACTATCTTGAGTTGGAGAAGGAAATGGCAACCCCCTCCAGTATTCTTGCCTTGAGAATCCCATGGACAGAGGAGCCTGGCGGGCTACAGTCCATGGGGTTGCAAAGAACTGGACACGACCAAGCAACTAACGCACTGTCTTGAGTGCTTTATTTACACAGATTAACTAATTTATTTGCCCCTATCAACAATAAGATTGAAACAACTGCCATCTTTGTTTTAAAAATGAGAAAACTGATATATATAAAAGCTGAGTAACTAGTCCAAAGCTGTAATAGTAATAAGCGGTAGAGTCAAATTTTGGACTCAGTACATTGACAGAAATAAGTTACAGTTTAAGCAAAAAAAAAAAAAAATTACTTAGGCAAATTCAATGAAATGACAAAGTTTTTAAGCACATGACTTAGAGTGAAGTCCTTACTCATCTTTGCATAAGGATATTTTTGTAGAAAGAGATTAAAATATACCAGTTTGTATTGGCCAACTCATGTGCATACTGATAAGTTTGAGAGAAATGGTAGATGTAATCCCTACCCTCAAAGAGTTTGAGGAAGAAAATGCAGATGCAGGCAAAACAGCAGATGACAAACATTTTTTTAAGACAGCTAGCTCCATATTTTCTTGACATTCAGGGCAAGATTCCTTGAGTGTTTAGAGATAAAGTAGATCATCAAGGAAGTGCAAATGTGGGTGGCGAGGTAAAAAGACTAAGGGAAGGTCAAGCTTAAAGTAGGAACGAGGATTTACACAGGAAACGGGGAGAAATGTCATGACAAGCAGAGAGGATCCACCTTATTCAGTTAGAGGAAAATGTCGTTAGGCGAAGTGAAAAGCTCTGATAGAGATCTTTGAATGCCATTTAGTTGCTCCCTTCACAAGTGTTTATTGAGTGTTTTCTATATCCAGACATTGACAATTCAGTCTAAATTTGATCCAAAGAGAAAGGGAGGGCAAATACGCAGGTAGAAACTATCATGGTGGCAGTGGTCTTCAGTAAGGGAAAAAGGAGGAGAAGGGAAGGATGGGAGAGAACAGAACTTGTCAATATGCTATTTTGCAATAATCCTATTAACATATAACAAAAGCCTAGACAAGGAAGAAACAAATGGTGAGAGATAGGAAGGTCACATTTGAGAACTGCCATGAAGAAAAAAAAAATCAATGTGCCTTACTAACAGACTGAACTAAGGGATAAATGGCAACCTGGCTGAAGTTTGGGAACATGGAAAATAGGATATCCATGGACATAAAGGGAAGGCCTGAAGAAGCACTGGGCTAGAAGGAATATGTTGAAGTTTTCCAGTTGAGTTTTAGCTACAATTTGACCAAATATTTAGGTAAAGTTGTTCTGTAGGAAACAGACAACTTAAAAGAAGACCTCAAATATGCTAATATATCTACAATAGAAACTCTGACATTCCTATCAACAGTAATAAAAAAATAGTTGAACTCTAAAAGTTGATGGGGACTGTCATTTAAAGATCGACAGCTGATCACACAAACTGAATTCAGCCATAATGAATACTAAATAAAGATAGAAAAATCAATTGTAAAGCAATTATAAAAGGACAAAAGACAATGGTAAAGAGAACAGAAGTGAATACAATAGCAACAGTATTTTAAAGCTGGAAAGTAGTCAGTATTAACTGCCTTAGCTGGTTGGAGAATGCTAAATCCTAACCTGTGGAAGTGAAGTGAAAGTCGGTCAGTAGTGACCAACTCTTTGTGACCCCATGGACTGTAGTCCATGGAATTCTCCAGGCCAGAATATTGGAATGGGTAGCCATTCCCTTCTCCAGGGGATCTTTCCAACCCAGGGATCAAACCCAGGTCTGCCATATTGCAGGTGGATTCTTTACCAGCTGAGCCGTAGGAAAACCCAAGAATACTAGAGTGGGTAGCCTATCTCTTCTCCAGTGGATCATTCCAACCCAGGAATCTAACTGGGGTCTCAGGTATTGCAGGTGGATTCTTTACCAGCTGAGCCACCGGGTGAACAGTGAAATATCCTCATTTACAAAATCCCCAAGGCTCTGGAATCTGAAGAACTAGGTACCCAGAATATGTGTATGTATATTGAAGGGTGGGAATATACAGTTAAAAACAGGGTGGTTAACAGAAAATTTTATGAAGCAGTTAGGCTCCCAGTTCCTCCTTCCATTCCAAGCAACTCCTTGCTCACTGCAGTAGCCTGTTTTTTTTCTGCCTCTGGATAGAATAAAATGCAAGGTCGTAAAGAACCCACCTGCCAGTGCAGGAGACACAGGAGATGTGGTTTTGATCCTTAGGTGGGGAAGATCTCCTGGAGGAAGAAATTGAACCCACTCCAGTGTTCTTGCCTGGGAAATTCCATGGACAGAGGGGCTTGGTGGGCTACAGTCTATGGGGTCACAAAGAGTCAGGCACAACTGAGTCATTGAGCATACACACTCTAGATTGGAGGATGCTGAACACCACTGAGGACAGGGATAATGAAGGCTATGCGAGCAGGGGGATTGATCAAGCTTAAAACGGCCAACAAAATATTTAGGCCAAAATTCTGATGGAAAATAACATCCAACTAAAATTTAAAACCAGTCAACTCTCAGTTAAGTTTGAGGGTAGGAAAATGATGCCCGAGTCTAAAATACTCTGCTTCCCCTGCATTCTTAATCAAGCAGTTCCTGAAGAATGTATTCAGCTGAAATAAAGGGGAAAAAAAAGTGAGAACCTACACAATAGGAAGTGAAAAGAAGGTTAAAGATGTAGTTACAGGGAGACTCCCATAATACAGTTGGGTAGCGTACTTAGAAAAAAATAAATCCAAATTGAACAGGCCAGAAAATCCTGGGAGTTTTACTAGGAGATGGAACTGACAATACCTAACATGATTAGAAGAAACAGGACAGGAAAGGAATTTACACAACTGGGAGGCAGTCTGATATAAGTGAGAGAGAAACACAGAGGAAATTTAACGAACAAGTTGTTTTGGCAGAAAAAAATTATGATAGTGTAACACATAATTCAGCTATAAAGTAACAATATAAAACTATATTTGATCACATCTTAATTTTACCAAATAAGAAAGATAAAGGGACAAGAAATGAATGTATTTTATAGGAGGCTGAGTAGAAAACAGTGGCTATATCTTCATCTTGTATAATTGGAAGCCAAGCTTCCCTGGTGGCTCAGACTGCAAAGAATCTGCTGCAATGCAGGAGACCTGGGTTCAATCCCTGGGTTGGGATGATCCCCTGAAAGAGGGCAGAGCAATCCACTCCAGTATTCTTGCCTGGAGATTTCCCACGGACAGAGGAATCTGGAGGGCTGCAGTCCACGTGGTCACAAAGAGTCGGAAACAACTGAATGACTAAGCACGGCACACACAGCACACAATTACAGAAACTAAAAAAAAAAAAAGTGTTTCTGTTTAGAGATACTAGGATAATTATGACCTAGAAGATCTGAATGTGGGTACCTATGATATAGTAGGCAGAATAACGCCCCTACCCCAAAAGATGCCCAAGCTGTAATTCCTGGAACCCATGAACATTACTTTAAATGGCAAAAGTAACTGCAGATATGAGAAAGTTTAAGGACCTTAAAATGGAGACTATCCTAGATTATCAGGGTGGGCCCAATCTGCTCATGAATCCTTAAAAGTAGACAACAAAAGCAGGAGATGAGAGAGACAGATGGCAAGATGAGAAGGCTCTTGAGTCCTGTGGTTTATTCTGAGATGTAGGTGGCTAGTTTAAGGATCAGGGTGCCAGGCAGCTGTGGGCTCACAGCCAGCAAACATCCTACACCTACCTGGAACTGAATTCTGCCAACACCTGAATGGGCAAGACACCAGATTTTCCCCTAAAGCCCCCAGGAATGCATGCAACCCCACTGATATCTTCATTATATCCCAGTGAGAGCTATGTCAGATTTCGGACTTCCAGAACTGGGAGATGACAAATGTATGTTGTTTTAAGCCACCAAGTTTGTGATAATTTGTTATGACAATAGAACACTCACATACATGAGAAGTGGGAAATATTTTCAGGGGAGCAGGGACTGTAGGTTTTCATAAGAAATTTTGAAGACATATTTGACACTTTAAATCATGCTCATGTATAACATTAATAAATTTGTTTTTAATTACAAAGCAAACATACACTATCAGGAGCTATTAAACCCACTACCAGAAACCTATAACTTAAATTTTTAAAATTTAGTATAGGTTGAAGAAATGACAAGCATAAACAGAAAACTAGAATTATTTTTACTGGAAATAATTATAAATGGGTAGAAAATTATAGTCAGTTATAATTACAGATTTGTGTTACTATTTTCTTTAACTTGTAATATTTATATTTATTTTACATACTATGTTTTATAAATATGTATGCTATTTCAGTTTGTGTTTTGCTATTTTTAAATAAGCTTTGTGGGAAGCCCTACCCACTTCTAGCAAATCATACTCAAAGAAGATGTACCGATGAGGAATTAAATAAGATCTTGAGATCTGGATTTACAAAAGCATTCACTGTTTTCTCATCTTTTGGTGATCTATCCGCTGCCTTGAAGTTAACTATTTCACTCTGCTAAAACATAAACAGGATTAAAAGAAAATAAAAAGGAAAGGGCAAAAATATAAAATGAGATGAGAGAAAGGTTTAAGACAAAACACTCAGAGACTCCCATGGTTTGGAGACAGTGTATGTAAGAAAGAGCCTGAAAAATTGACAGAGAAGGAACAGGTGGAGGCAGGGGTTAGTGTGGCAGATTTAACATGGAGGAAGGTCAGTATATGAAGATCTATTGACTCGACAAAACTTTACTGACATTGGCAATGAGCTAGGAACTCTGCTAGCCACTGAAGATGCAGAGGAAATAAACAGATGTCAAAACAAATGAGAGAAGCCAGGAAGAGAGTGAACATTTGAGGACGAAATTTCATTTGTACCACTCACAGCCAGTGAAGCACAGCTAATTAATGACATCGGAAAGAACATTAGTATCTGCCTTGGTTTGGTAACTGGGAAGAAAGAGGTCGTCAGGGACACTGAATCCTTCAGTCCAACTGTTCATCCAACTGTGTGCTCAGCAGGTGTGTCTAGAGACGGGCTCCATGGACAGATTACTCATTAGTATCAGAAACTGGGAGGCGGGAGCCAGAAAAGGAATAACTAAAAGTATTCCTTCTTTCCCTGAGGGGAGCTAGGAGTCAAGACGAGAGTTCAATGAACACAGAGGCCATGGCCCTTCTGTGTCCACTGGAGGGCCTGAACATCTACAGAGCTGGTATCACCATTTGCAGAGTGGTCACCCACAAAAATGAGGGCCCAGGGCCCAGAGATCACACTGGAGCACAGACTGAAACTTGCTCTGATGAAACGCACAGGGCTTTGAAGAATTTGCTTTGCAATTTGAATAATTTTCATGTTTTTTAAAAAGTATTTTTTGGTAATATTTCTCATAAAGGCAGATTAGTAATGAAAGGCACATGTTTCTCTTGGTTCTTTCATGTTGTCTTGTAAATGTTGGGTCTTCAGAAGTTGTATTATTTTTGTCTCTGCTTTGGAGGCCTGCTGTTTCCTTAATTGATGTGGTAGCATTTGACTGGCTTTATTCCCATCGTCACATAATCATTATTTTCCATATCTCAGTTGTTGCTCCATTTCATTAACTTTTTCAGAAAATTGCTCCCTATTTATCTATTTATAGGTTCGGAATGCGTGTAGTCTTTGTCCAAAACCAGTATGATTTCCTTTATCTTCTTGCTTTTGATCTTTAATTTTCCTTTGTTCAGAATCAATCATTTTTCCCCCTCGATACTTCCTTTGATATTCCCTTTTTCTAGCTGCTGCCACAGTAATTGGAATTTTCTTGAATGTGTACTTTATTTAAAACCTTTTGGTTATAGGTGGTCCATTTGGGGGCCAAGAGTAGTTCACAAGCCCACAGCCCCCTACCATGTGCCCCAGGCTCTCAGTCCCTCTAGTCTCACTTCTATCCCCTCCCTTCAACAAAGTCAGTTTCCTAAAAGGTTCCTAGACCTCTTTCTTCCCATCAAGTAACTTTTCTTCCCTTTTCTTGAATTTTCCTATTTTCATTTGCCTATCATTTCTTTTTAACCATATCAGTCAGTTCAGTCACTCAGTCATCTCCGACTCTTTGAGACCCCATGGACTGCAGCACACTAGGCTTCCCTATCCATCACCAACTCCCGGAGTTTACTTAAACTCACGTCCATCGAGTCAGTAATGCCATCCAACCATCTCATCCTCTGTCGGCCCCTTCTCCTCCTGCCTTCAATCTTTCCCAGCATCAGGGTCTTTTCTAGTAAGTCAGTTCTTTGCATCAGGTGGCCAAAATATTGGAGTTTCAGCTTCAGCATCAGTCCTTCCAATGAATATTCAGGACTGATTTCCTTTAGGATGAACTGGTTTGATCTCCTTACAGTCCAAGCGACTCTCAAGAGTCTTCTCCAACACCACAGTTCAAAAGCATCAACTCTTCGGTGCTCAGCTTTCTTTATAGTCCAACTCTCACATCCATACATGACTACTGGAAAAACCATAGCTTTAACCATATAAATCACCACAATTCATAATCCTGATCCTTTCACCACATGTCAATTTTATTCATTTTAAGTCATCTTGTACATTTTTATATTAATTCCTAGTACCATTATTTTACTTATGGATCTAAGCTTTTTAGGTTTTCTATTTCTTTGTTATTGACCAGTAGAACAGAAAAATGGCCTTTTATAGCACCACATACTCATTGGTTTAATGTAATCATTATCTTGTAAGATCATTAAATCCATTTTAGCTGATTGATTCTTCTGGCATCTCTTATCCTCAGACACAAGCTGAGAGGAAACTGTGTAGCGTTCAATATCTATCTGTGGAATGAATGAATGAACGGAAGCTCATGTGCATCGGCTCGTGGGAGCAGTGCTGGGTATCTCACCATCTCATTCTCTGTTGCTTTCAGTGATGTACATTTAGATCCAGTCAAGCAAAGTAAGGCTGTGAATCTCCCGTTTCTCTGATTTCAAGATTTCACTAACTGTTTATGAAACCTTTTATCTAGTTAACTCAGCTGCTTGCTATTAAGATGTGTTATCTTCTTGGCTCAGAAATAAAGTCCCAGGGTAAAGAAGTAAAGAGGCCTGGTGTTCTCTTTTACTGAATCCCTGCTTGATTGTCCCTGGCTTAAGCTTCCTGGGGTTAAATTATCTACATCCGATCTTGTTTTAACACTGTGAAATGTAAATTCTAAGGTATCAGGGGGTGCTTGCCTGGGCCAGAGAAGGTTGTGGTTCTGGGGATGGTAAATGGAAGAAACAGGAAAAGTGTTCTCCCATCCTGTTTACCATTGAAGATAACCACCTCCTACCCAGACTCTAAGGGCCCCCGCATTCCTTACTAGCATTTCCAACACACCGGCAGCAGACAGGTCCCTCTTTTTCAATAATCTGGCATCGTCAGATGCTTCTGGAGCTGTGCTGACAGTGGCCTGTAATCCTTTCCTATCTGAAGCAATATAGACACTCAGCTCTTGCTATCACCTGTGTCACTGGTGGTGTCCCCAGACTCGATTCTCACCACCACTTGCATAACATGTACCCTCTCAGTTTTCTGTAATTGATATTTATGGTGTTCTCCCATTAGTTCATGAAATTTATTCTAGCTACCATGCTGCTACACCAATCCTCTCAGGTGCCATTATTGCCACGCCTTCCAAAACTGCCATGATGCCAAAACTGCTGATGATGCCAAGCCCACCATACATTAGTGTCCCTCATGCAGGGACACCACACTGCTGCCTCCTGTCTTCAAGGAGAGCACCGTGATGTCCAGGGCAAGGCCGTTAGTGCCCACCACTCCCAGAGCCACTGGCACCCTGCTTCATTCATAGGTGCGTGCTCTCTTGCTGCAGCAGCTGCTGGGCATGGCCACCCCAAATGGGGTGCGCCCACCCTAGGTGCTACCACTGCCCTGACTCCTTCTGTAAGCGCTGAAGCCCTCAGTGTGCCCAGCCAAGGCTGTATCTTCTGGAACTCTAACTGCATTCCAACTCATTCCCTCTCCTACGCTGAAGTAAGAAAAGGGCCTCCATTTCCCCTTGGAGTTACACGTTACAACACGGGAACGGGAACAGGGCTTCCTCACCAACACAATCTCACAGTGATGTCAGTGGAATGTTTTGTTTTTTTGGTTGTTGTTGTTCCTTGTTGCTATATCCTCTACTTGCTAGGGTTCTCCTAAGAGTTCTGGAATTGTGGTTTATGGGAGAGGGGCAAGCCAAGAGCTTGATAAGTCACACACTGGCAGGTGCCCCCACCTTGGTCCACAACTCCCTGCCCTTGGAACATCCTTGTGTGCTCAAGGATGAATTGTGTTATTTTCCCTACAACTAGACCACTTTGTCCCTGCCCCATGGGCTTGCCAGTCTTGGTCAGGTTGTTTGAATCCTAGAGTGAAACAGTCTTGAAATACCGCGACGTGGGGACATTAGCATATCTAATCCTTTCCATCTTTAGTTCCCATAAACTCGCTTATTTACACACAGCTCTGCAGGTTATAGGTGTTTTCGCACCAATCACCTCATTAGTTTCATTATAACCCTGTGAAGCACACAGCACAGGTATGATTATAACTGTTTCAATCCTGAACCGACTGAGACCCACAGGTGCCCCTTGCCCAAGGCCATGTGATGGACAAATTACACAATCCAAACTGAGCTCAGCTGCCTTAGTCCTTCTGATTTCCTTATATGATACCAATCCTCAAAATCCCTGGGTTGCTTAGTGATGAAGTCTGGATAAGGAGAATCTACTTTTAATTATAGGTATAATCCATTAAAGAGTTTGTAACATTAGCTAAGTTTGGAAGTATAAAATGTATTTGTAAACAAAGTCAGAAATTTATAGGAGAGTATTTTCCTAAATAGAATTCCCTCGTAGCTAATAATATGGCACAATTTGAGTTAACATGGGAGGGAAAAAACAAGTAATATACATTGATTGATTTAATTTATGTGCAGACTTTTATCCAGAGGGATGGCCCTGCTTGCTGGGCTTAAAGGAAGTGTTTCAACTCAGTTCACCAAGCACGGATACAAGCTGTCTCTTTTTCAGGCCCTGAGCTAAGGTACAAGGAGGGATAGCAAAGATGATTACAAGCTGGACCTTAATATCAAAAGGGTTCACAGTTTGCCGGAGAAAATAAAACGCAGACACAAATAACTAGGAGACAGGTTGAATGTGATAAGAAACAGATAAAAGTCCATAGTAATATCTAGGGGTGTAAGAAATATGAGTGACAAAAGCCTTCTTTAAAATGTAAATAACCTTGCAGAGGAATAGGAACAAGAATGAAACCCTGTTTATAAATTGTATCTACGAGAGATGGTAGATGACGGCCTATCCCATAAACGTGGTCTTGTATATCAGTGTAGTTGGTGGCTGGTCCTCTCTTCACCATCAGTATTGGGAAGAGAGTGCATTGTGTTGTTCTGAGTCAAGGGCAGAATTTAGACTCTTTAGTACTGACCGCTGAAAATCAGGCCATTAGGCTGTGTGGGTGATCTGACTCAGCCCAGTCCCTTCTGTCACAATTGATGTTTTCTAGTTTCATTAAGAACATTAAATTTCCATGGGGCAGATTCCCATTTCAACAAGGTGCGTACAACCTGCTAATGATGATCTCAAATGAGAAAGTCGTGTGCATCCATACAAATTGAGATCACACCTCCATCCCTGGAATATAGCTGTGATTACATTAAGGACACATTACAAGTCTGTCGCCTCTCATTTCATTTATTGTGCGTGTGAGCTGTGTTGGATCACTTTATCTCCTATTAAATTGCTAGCATTTCCTTTGGACTCAGATATGCCTTCTCTAGAACAAAACAGCAGCACACCCAACAGTTCCAGTGAGGAAGTGAAAGGGAAAGCGACGGCCCCTTAAGCAAGTGTGTGTATAATGAATGTGCCTCTAAAAAGGACAAATGTGCCTTTCTCAATTCCAAAATGCAGATTATGGACATTATGTGTAGGACATGCCTTCCATTTTCTTTTACAAAGATTAAAGTTTGGATGGTTTACACTCACTGCATCGCACAATCACTTTGCATGTGACACGCAGAGATGAGACTATGGTGACCAAGAGCACTCAGGGCTTTAGGGGTACTGGATTGGTGATTAAACAAAGGCTGCAGTAGCCATTCTCTGCACAACCATTTAAGGCTTTTTCTGGGGAAAATAACCTATCATATTTCTGTATCTGTTTACTTTAAATATTAAGCATTTTCTTTTTTCTAAATGTTACCCCACTCTTTTCATATATATTTATCATTACAACTCCTGAGTAGACAGGACTAATCTCATTGCTCTCACTTTATAGGGAAGAAATAAAGAACCAGACATGTTTTTAAAAGGAGGGAGGAGCCATGTAACATAGACACTTAACAGTGAACCTGTAGTCCAAGTTGTCACATGCGTAGTTCTGTTGTCTCTCTCTATAAGGTTCTATAAGCCTTGTGGACACTGACTACATAGGATGCTGATGACAGGGAAACCCAGATAGTGAGATGGGCTAGAAACCTCAGTCTGTATATGGCATTGCCCTTCACATGGCAGGAAAAGCATTGGCCTGGGAATTGGGAGTCTGAGTTCTACTCGGCTCTACCCCTGACAACCATGATCACCTTGAGTAAGTGCTTTAATATCTCTGAGTAATAATAGCCCAGCCTCTGCCTATCCCTTGGTAATTGCAAGATTCAAAGGGAAAAACTCATAGAATAAGCTTGGGAAGTCGAAATTGCACTATGAGTGCACATCTGTATGTTAGGAGAGATATTTAGGGCTGTCAGAAATACAAATACGGGTGGAACAGGGAATGTACAGGCTTAGAAAGGATCCCACTAATATATGCAACTTGAAGAGTGAGTCAGTCCATCACAGGTGGTGGTTTCTAAAACCTCTGTGTGCTGATGTCTGAGATAAGTAAGGGATAAAGTATTTCATCATCCAAATGCAGACAGGCATAAACTGGAATGTCCTACGGAAACTGCGTATGAACTCCTACCATAACAGGGTTCCAGATTTAATGGATTCAGGCCAGGAAATGTGCTCTCTGCCAAGCTGTCCTGATGGCTGATGTGCTTTCTATGTAAGGCCCCGCTCGTGTCACATCTGCCATGGACAACCTCCAGCCCTCTCTGATTCCCTCTGCTCTCCCCTTCCTGACTGCCAAAGTAGTTCACAGAGACTGGGAGCATCCTTAAGGCTTAGGTATTAATCCTTTTTGTGAAAAGAAGTCATCGCAAGTGAAGTGAAGTCACTCGGTCGTGTCTGACTCTTTGCAACCCTATGGACTGTAGCCCACCAGGCTCCTCTGTCCATGGGGTTTTCCAGGCAAGAGTACTGGAGTGGGTTGCCATTTCCTTCTTCAGGGGAAGTTCCTGACCCAGGGATCAAACCCAAGTCTCCCGCACTGTAGGCAGACACTTTACCATCTAAGCCACGAGGGAAGTCCTAAAGTCATCTTGGGGGTTGACAAATGTTAAATCACCGGTCTACTGCCATATCTTCCTGCATGATTATAGCCATTCCTTTAAAACAGTCATCTGTTGCATGGTTTAAACCTTAATTTCTGGATTTCAAAATGCTTTATTAATTGCTAAACTTTAAGTTCCATTCACTGTCAGCAAAGCCACAGATATCCTGTGATTTCTACTTTCTGCACAACGATAACCTTTTCTGAACTGGACTGCACCATCAGAGATGCCAAGAGGACTCACCAGTCTGTCTCCCAAACTGGATCCCAGGCTCAGGAGCACCAGGCTGTCAACTCTGCTGTCATCTCCTCCATGCCTGCATATGAGAGGCTCACAAGAAGCCCTAAAGGAAGGAAAAATATAGAACCTTACATTTCACTCTTCTACTTGGCTCTTAAGATCATCATAAATTGCAATTGGTTAGTTACTGGGAAATAGAATCTAAAATATTTAAAGTAATTGATTTTTTTCCCGGTGTAAACAACTTCAGAGATAAGCAAAGGGTTAGCATATTATCTCCACATTTCCCTTCACATACACTGGGGAGAAGAGGGAGGGATGTTTGGGAAGATGCAGCGATAATCTTTCCCAGCCGAAATACCTAATTACACTCAGGTCTGGAATCCCTAAGTTAGCATATTTTGCCCATTCATTGCTCAATAAATATTAATTGGTGGAGATGGGTTATAATTTAGCATGTGTATAATATATAATTTACCTGTAACCTATAATTATCTTAAATGTTCAAATAGGGAATTGATTGGACTGAAAAGAAAATAACTTATTTAACTTTAAAAATGTTGTTATGATCTAACTCTTCATGAAATCACCCACCTCAGACATCATTTCACTTAGATAAGCTAACTACTCTATGCCACATTCCCTCATGAGGAAGACAGGGTGGAGTGGATTCTGAGCTCAGCGTTATGCATGCTCTAAAGTTCCCTGGTATATTAGATATATTCTGTGCTCTTTGCCTATCTCAGACTGGCCACCTTCCATGAGAACTGCCTCTTCCACACTCAGGAACAAGGCTCCAGTAGCCCACGTTTGTCTTGGACCAGGGGTATATTTTTTTTCATGTAAAAATGATGTTTGCTATTACTATTTACCAATGAGGAGATGTTCTTTATTTACACCAGTAGAGAAGGGCAAGAGGAATATACAAAGTTAGCTCTTAAGGGTGGACACTTGAAGTAAGTCAAACCCATCAGATGATCTCGCCTAAGAATATGGAAGTGGAATTGAATTCAACCAGTGCTTTCTCCATGTGTAGCTGGAATTGAAAGGATAGAACTGGGAATTTCTGGGCATCTATTTTCTGCTCAAAATATACATAGAGAGACAGAGAGAAAGCCAGTCTCAGAGAGAGGAAGAAGGAAGAAGAGAAGATGAGCAGTGAGGCAGAGACAAAGGGCAAAGAAGGAAGGAGTCTCTACTACAATGGTTCCTTGACAGCTTTCCAACCCCTTCTTCCATGCCCTTGAAAGGCCCAGCTGCCCTATGTTGCCAAGGTACACCAACATCCTGACAACAAATCCATCTTTATTAGTTCTTACTGGTTTCTGTTGCTTGCAATCAAATGAATCCCCTCCTAGATCCTTAAGAACACTCATTCAAGTCAAGGAAAGGAATTCCTCAGCCCTTTACCATGTTTTCCCCAAGGAGACTCTGTAGCCCTTAACCATTGTCTACCTTCCCAAGCTCAATTTTTCAATGAATAAGCATATATCATTGGGCTTCCCCCTGGGGGCTGAGATGGTAAGTAGTCTACTTGCAATGCAGGAGGCCCAGGCTTGATCCCAGGGTTGGGAAGATCCCCTGGAGAAGGGAATGGCTACCCACTTCAGTATTCTTGCCTAGAGAATTCCATGGACAGAGGAGACAGGCAGGTTACAGTCCACGGGGTCGCAAAAAGTCGGACATGATGGAGCGACTAACACTTTCACTTCACTTCATAAATCATTATGTCTAACTTTGTTAATTCCTGTTGGTAGAGATGAGCATAAGACATGGTCTCAATTCTCAGACAGTCAAAGGCTTCTCCAGACAAGAAAGCAAGAAACACTGAGTGACAGCTGCCTCAGGACTCGTAGCCTTGATTCAGCACCAGGAGGAGTGTTAAATAGTGCAATCAGCAGGAGAGAGAATATTTCCTTGCTAGCTCACTCGCACACGTATACCTGGCCGGACATTTGCATACACATGGGTGCCTACATACAAACATGAGCACAATGGAAGAGAGAAGGCAGTCAGAGCCCAACCAGTGCTCTCTGTGTGACATCCTCATTCTCCATGTCTCTGGAGTCTTTCCAAAGCTGCAGGAAGCATTCTGCCCAACTAGCCTCCCATGGAGCTTGTAATCAGAATTGCCATTCAGATCCATCTTTCAGGGCTCCTTGCTTTGCAGTTCTATTATTGTTTCATGAAACTTTAAAACTTTCCACCCTTCCTTCATTGTAGTCAACTTTAAATAAATTCAGAGTGTCACTTGTTAAAATAAATGACATTTAAACAACCTCAGCATGGTAACTCATTCCTCATTATCATAGAGAGCTCTTCTGAAAGGTCTATAGTACATTATCTCTACGAAATGGATTTTACCTTCAATATTAACCTCATTGCTCAGAGAGGACAGGTGCAAAGCACTCTGGTGAGAGGTGGCACAGAAATGCATAGGTAGATTAATAGAAGCGAGCAAGTGACGATGAACTAAAACAAAAGCAGTGAAAAGGTTTAGGTTAAATATTAGGTAGCAAAGCCAAGCTGAGAGAGAGCTGCAATGATTGAGCAAGCTGCCGTGGAAGACTGAAGAACATTTTTATTATTTCAGCTACTCAAAGCACACAAGACCTGTGCTTCTGGCAAGAAAAGAAGCCACCGTGTGGGGTGTGGCAAGTAACTGCAGTGAATCTCAGACAAGTCCCAGGTAACTGGGAGTCTGATGTCCTCATTTGACAATTTGGGCAGCTGAGGCCCAAAGCAGGCATCTCTCTGCTTCAGGGTACTCAGTGAGGAAGTGACACAATGCAGACTAAAGCTGAGGTCAGCGAACTCATTGCCCGAGTCTTTCCTGCGAACCATGATGTTCTCATGGCTCTTTCGCTTCTCCCCCCCTTTGGAGTATGGAGCCAACTGATCTGAATGCCAGTGACCTGCCTGCCAACCTGTTTTCTGGTTGTGCATATTCCCAGAATTAGCTACATCGAGTAGAAAAAAAAAAAAGTTTTGTTCTTAACAACACAAGGAACCAAAAGGTACTTTGCTCCCTCAGTGACATCCAAAGACACAACCCATGACTGAGGCCGTGGCCACTACATGAGCACATCCATTCCCACCAGAGGTTGCGGATATTCTCTGATGGAGTCTCACAAACACGGCTGCCTCCTCACTTACAACCTCTCTCTGAACCCAAGAAGTCAGCCTACAAGAATCTCATGTCGGTCTCCTACACTCCGGTTTTGGGCTGTGAGCTTGGTAAAGCTAAGCAAATCTTTATAGCATTTGTGCTATGAGCCAGGCCTTGAACATGGGCTGTTCGGAGTAGACTAAGAGAGAAAATACCTAGGAATAGGTGGACAAAAGAGGCAAGTTTTACATGTGTAAAGCAAAGTAAGAATACATGGCTGTACTCATGAGCTATTTAATCTACTAAAAAATGAAATCAAGAGGTAAGTGTGGGCATGGGTCCGAAGGCAGCAGGAAGGAGGATTGGATATGAATAGGTATTACTTCCATAACCTGCAAAATAAGTCAATATTTTTTAAGGAAAGTAAGAACACAGAAATGAGAGTCCAGGGACAAGAGTTATGATCTTAGCCCATAACTTCCTGTTTGACCTGGGACTCACTCTCCTGCTCTGATTCCTTCATTTGCAAGGTGACAACACCTGAACCCCCTTCCGGCTGGGACCCACTGCTATGTCTCTGCAGCCACCCCCTGTGGTGTCATGAAGTTAATTCCCTAAACATTGCCACCTGCTTCCTCAAAACTTCCCTGGGGGTTGCAGAGACTCGTGTGTCTTATAAAATATCTCTCAGATTAAAAACATTTTCATAAGGTCCAAAAACAGTCCAAAGTATATCTTGAGAACTCATACTGGTAAGTGTTTAAAATAACTATTTACTGGCATTAATGAAAATATTTGAGGTGCTCTTACAAAGTTCTAGTTGTGAAATATCAATAAAATAATTGCCTAATTCCAAACAGCGTACTGTTCTAATTAATTCTGCATGAGACATTTTTCCAGCTTCAAAGATTGCTTTACTTGTATTGCATAACAAAATAATGGTATAATTAGGAATAAATTTGTCACTTTTATAAGTAATTCCTTTTTATTATGTGTTTGGAAGCAAAGCACAAGCATGATTAAAGCCCCCTTTAAAAGGTTTTATTAATTATTATGATTGTTATGGATAATAAGCGTCCACAAGCTGCAGAATGTACCCCAGGCAAGATGCACAAAGCCACAAAACATGGCAGGAACATGACAGATGCTGGATTCAGGTTTCTTTATCCTCTGTGGCTCAAGTCTCCCTGTCCTGTCCCTTGTGTGAGGTCAGGGAGCCCAGGAGGAAGAAGGTTTCACTTTCAGTCTCCCATCTCTACTCAGGCACCCTCCCCACTGGGAAATCCAATAAGTAGACCCTTTGTACTCAATACCCTCCTGGCCTTTACTTACTTCCCCTCCAACACTCCCAATCTTATCAAAGCCCAGTGAGTCCTCAAAATTCAGCTCTGAGAGTCTTCTGCCAGGAGGGGACCCCTCCTGAGTTATGGATCCTGTTCTCTTCACTGAGTATTGAACAACTTGAGGGTAAGGACAGCTTCTTATTTTTGCTTTTGTTTTTCTTACGTCCTCAACACAAAGCCAGTTGTAGTAGTCATTCAAGAACATTTGGATGGGTCAATTAAAAACAGAATAAATGAATAATAAAAGCCTATTAATATGCATTGCCTAAATTCCCAGGGATTGGACTCACCTAGTGAACACAGGTGCCAACAGCCTGATATCCAACCAGCTATCCTGATAAGAAACTGGGGTAGCTACTACTTAGAGCTCTCTCCCTCCATAACAGCTAAATGGCCAGCATTTGGGAATCCACAGTTTAACCCAGAATGTACCTCACCAGCCTTTTCTCATCAGCTACTCAAGGTGAAGCCACGGATTCACAAATATTGTAGCCACAAGTGCCCTCAGAGGCCACTTTCTTCAAGTCTCTTATTTTATTTGTAAGACTCAGATAAGAGTGGGCTCCCTCAACATCACACTAGCTAGGTGACAGGGGGTTTCTGCTTGTAGACAGGAGCTCTTCAGTATGCACTGCCGGCTTACCTCCTTCTTCTGGAGGCCAAAGAATTCACTGTACCTGGCTCCCAGGATATGTCAGAGGCAGGCAACAGAGGGGATGAGGAAGGAAGCCCGTCTCGGCCACATCATCCTTCTCTGCACTCTGTTCTGTGTTTACAAACATTTCACAGGCATTACTGGAGTCAGAAGACTGTCAGGGATATTGATCCACCTCAACTTTTCAAGGTCATTCCTCTGCCTCCCCGTCTTTCCTCCCAGTTCTCATGGCCCTCACCCTCACCCTCACTCGAAGCTCCAGCCAAAGGGCAGCCACCCTACAGAGGATAATCCTCACAGAAACCCTATACAAATGAACACAAAGCAGAAACCTTATGTCTTATTTTAGGTCCAAAGCCTGGTTTCCTAAACTTTCTCTGTCTGACTTTCCTGAACCCAGCCCTCATTTCTACAAAATGTGCCTGTCCCAGAGCACATTTGCAACAGAGGTCAGCCCTGAAGAAGAGCTCAGACTAAGCTATGTGAAGAGAAAGGTATCCGAGGCTGTATTGGAAAGTTCTTCCCCAAGACTCAGAATCACATCGAAAAGAAGTGTGGTTTTGGCTGCCAGTCCACAAGTCAGCCTCCCATAACAAATCAGAAAGTGGTCCGTCACACCGAGGAGCAGCAGGGAACTGTCCTCTATATCCTGCCTGGTCTCACAAGACATCTTCAGGAGTCACGTGGAGGCACCCAGTTACAACACCAGTCAATAATAGGCTCTATTTTAATCAGTTCTTTGCAACTCCTTCTCAAGTTCTCATCTCTGAGGATTCCTGCAAATAACTGGCCCAAAGGACCTAGTGTATTCTGACAGAAAGCCACTAAGGGATTCTCTCTGGGTGACACCAAGGCTGGATGAGTAGTAGGGTTCTAGTGTGACATATGTGGCTTAGAACTTACCAAGAACTCCCTGGATTGGGTGAAGCAGAGCTGGGTCTAATCTATGCTTCAGGTGGAACAGAGAAGGGAACAGAGAAGAGCCTTCTTTGTTGGGCCAGTTGGATGGGGAAGGCCAGCTGCAGGATGCTGACCTAGTCCTGGTTTTGGCAGATGGGACACAAAAGTCCTGACTGAGTGGACATCCCAGAGAGGAGGATGTGTGGAATATGAGTTGGGACAGAACCTCACAAGGGAGAATGATGCTGCTGAGGAAGAAGCTACTGCGGGCCTCCATTAAAATCTCATCCCACTGACCAGTTCAGTTCAGTTCAGTCGCTCAGTCGTGTCTGACTCTTTGCGACCCCATGAACCACAGCACGCCAGGCCTCCCTGTCCCTCACCAACTCCCAGGGTCCAAACAAATCCATGTCCATCGAGCTGTTGATGCCATCGACCCATCCCATCCTCTGTCGTCACCTTCTCTTCCTGTCCTCAATCTTTCCCAGCATCAGGGTCTTTTCAAATGAGTCAGTTCTGTGCATCAGGTGGCCGAAGTATTGGAGTTTCAGCTTCAACATCAGCCCTTCCAATGAACACCCAGGACTGATTGCCTTTAGGATGGACTGGTGGGATCTCCTTGCAGTCCAAGGGACTCTCAAGAGTCTTCTCCAACACCACAGTTCAAAAGCATCCATTCTTTGGTGCTCAGCTTTCTTTATAGTCCAAATCTCATATCCATACATGACCACTGGAAAAACCATAGCCTTGACTAGACGGACCTTTGTTGGCAAAGCAATGTCTCTGCTTTTTAATATGCTGTCTAGGTTGGTCATAACTTTCCTTCCAAGGAGTAAGCGTCTTTTCATTTCATGGCTGCAATCACCACCGACCACCACCTATGATGTTCTACATTTTTTATTCTCTGCTGCTACCTTCAAGGTTTTCACACACACTTGACTACGTCTTGAGAGCGTTTAGACCAAAGAAGCCTAAGCATCTCCCCAGCCCAGTGAAGTAAGAAAGAGAAAAGATAAGGAGGCCTGAGGAGGGGCCAGAGCCTGGTCAGGTTCTGAGAACATTCACAAGGGCACAGAAGTCTTTCCTGTTTCATTTAGCACCTGAGAAAGTACTTTCCTGAACAGAACTTATGCTTAATTTGATTCCCCGACCTCCTCTATGGGAAAGACTGTAAACCACCTAAAAAAAAAAATCATAGACTTTTCATTTCGACACCCAAGTCTAATGTGAGGCTCTGCATTTTACACACCAGGTAAAACTAAGTGCTCACAAGGAAATGACAGTGGGTCAGTAGGGCTGGAGATCCCCATTGTCTGCCTGGTACCCAGCATTACCACTTCCAATTTCCAAACACAACTCAAGTGCCACCACTCTGAGCGCCTCACCTGGTTCTCTAAGCCTGTCCTGATCACCCCATCTCAGCACCCATAATACATATGACATGAATCTTGGCAGTAATTCATTGTCTGCTATATTTATTCTCTTCTGACCTGTGTGTGGACAGCAAGCTCTGCTAGGAGTAGAGGATGTAGCGTCTGTTTTTCCTGGATCCTTCCCAGAGCCAAGGAGATGAAACTCTCTGTGCATTCATCCATTGATGCCTTTCTTCCACAAGCATTTATCAAGCACCCACTCTAGGCTAGCACTTATTCTAGGCACTAGACTTACAGAGATGAATGAAAAACTATGGGCCCTATCCTTGAGAACTCTTGGTCTAGTAAGAGAATCGGCCATGTGAGCAAGGAACGATCATACAGTGCAGTCAATGTGTGAGAAAAGTACAAGCAGAGGGAGTTCTTGGAGAGCACGGAGGATAGGACAGCCCAGGAGGGAGAGGCAGTGGGACTGTGTGCCCAAAGCTGCTCAATAAATATTTGTTGATTAATTAGGGAAGGAGTACACTTCTTCAGGGATTACAGGGACAAAATGTCCTCATTAGCTGATGATGAGAGAAACGCTTTCCTTACAGTCAGGAAGCTCATGGGAGTTGGCAAGCGATAATCTGTGTATTAATGATAACAAAGGGAACAAAAACTGACAGAAGCAGAAAGCTCATAGGCACCTGGAGCATCAGATAAGCCCACTACATTTCTGGGCCTGCAGCCCCCTGTCCTGCCCACAGGACAATCTCCCACCTGTCTTTCTCCTCAGAGAGATGTTTGGACTCAGAAAAAGCCACGTTCTAATAATCTGGCCCCAGGAACCTCTGTGGTCTCAGACCTGCAGTGAACAGGCCAACAGATGTGCAGGTCTTTCTTCAAGATCCTGGCCTGGCAAGGGGTAGGAGTCTCTCTGCGTGGCCTGGGCTTTGCCGGCCCAGTTAATTGATTCTGCAGTGGATGCTGGCTCAGCACATTAAGGCAGCTCCAATTTTCCGTGTAGATTTTACTTCTCCCTAAACTCTCATAAGTTGTCTTTAACAGTGATCTTACCCTTATGGTTTATAAGGGAAGCAGCTGTGATTTTTCATCCTTTGAACTCTTGAGCCAAATGGCTTATCACTACCACCTACTTACCCTTTCCTCTGGACCAGAGGACTGGTGACATGGTGATTGAATGACAAGTATTCACCGCAAGGCTGGTTCTGTGTTTAGTCCCGTACTCCACTTCATACCATCATGCAGCTCCTATGGCCTTAACCTGTCGTAAGTCGCTGTCGAGCTGTAAGAAAACACTGACTAATAAGCAAGTGAAGCTGCTTTGCTCAGATGGGAGAAGACATCTAATCACACAGTAATATGAGGGGTACTTACTCCTCTTTTCAGGAGATTCCTGTGACTTATAATGGGCTTTTGGTCTCAGTTAACTTCCCATCTTTTTCAGTGTTGACAGTGGTAACCCAGGTCTCACAACTCTCCATATTAAATAGTAAAAGACAAAAATAGGTCCTATCGAGCAATCAGTGAGAACAAAGGACTGATAGGGATTTCCCTGACAGTCCAGTGGTTAAGACTTGATATTCCAATGCAAGTATTCAATCATGAATGGAGGTTCGATCATGGAGTGAGGGTTCAATCCATGGTTGGGGAACTAAGATCCCACATGCCTCATGACTCTCAAAAAATAAAGGGAAAAAAACCTCATAAAAACAGAAGCAATACTCTAACAAATTCAATAAAGACATCTAAAAAAATAAGATGTTAGTTTTGGGCTTTTTTTTTAAAGAAACGTCATATTTTTCATCTTATATATGATCAAACAATAGCAATGGCTTTTACATTAAAACTTATGATAATAAAGCAGTTAATTTCTATATGGATCAGCAGTCTCTGTCCATGGTAAGAAAATGTTTAAATCATATTTAAAGCTAAAAATGTAGTCATATAGTGTCAATGACCCTGCAGTCTTTGGGTGTTCAATGTTCAAAAACAGCATAGCCAGTTCTTCAAAGTTTATTTGTGGTTTGAACACTGGAACTCACTGTAATACTGCATTCGCCATTCTAAACCCCACCATCTGGAGGTCTAAGTATCATATGGAAATGTGTCTTTTCGGGCGGCAGTCTTTTGGCACCAAGGACCAGTTTCGTGGAAGACCATTGTTCCATGGAGTGGGACCTGGGGGTGGGTTTAGGGAAGATGCAAGTGCATTACATTTGTTGTGTACTTTATTACTGTTACTATCATATCAGCTCCACCTCAGATTATCAGACATTAGATCCTAGAGGTTGAGGAATCCCTGATTTAGGGTTTCAATTTAAAACCCCACCTGGATGGGAAACACAAAGGACTGGAAATGAATTCAAAGAACTTAGAATAGCAGGGAGTGAAAGGCTGGAGCAGAGTACAGAGCTAGCTACAGAACTTCTGTTTCACCCATAGTCTCTGTTGGGTCTGACGTTAAATCATGAACAGAAAGTCTGGTCATTGACTAAGATGCTGAATTTAAGAGGAAAGCTAAGTACAGACTAGAATGTTGAAAACATTGGGGAAAACAAACTTTACTGAAGAAGAGAATGAAAAACATCAACAAAAAGAAAAAGAATGATTCCCCAAGTATAATCTTAGCTTTAAAAAAATGAGGGCTGGCTAGTCATCTCTGTTTTTGTGCCTGGTCTTCCAGCTATGGCCCAGACTAACGGGCATCCTGAGAGCTGGCAGCTAGGGCTGCTGCCAGTAGGCTCTGAGACACAGTCACACTTCATCAGAAACGCGGAGCTGGCCCTGGTTCTCTTGAGGAGAAGCAAATGGAACAACCTCCAAGTGCAATTGGCCAAGAATAACAATTGAAGAAGAGTTGGATATAAAGAGAAGTCATACGATCTGTGTTTAGCAGACGATTACAATTTTAGAACTCAGTTCTACTCTGCCTTTGGAAAGACACTTAAGGGGGAAATGTGTATACTGTGGACCTGGGTAATGGAAATAAATGCTCCCACTAAGTCGTAATCATTAGAACAAGATAAGAAGTTTACATTTAACCTCCTCCAACACCACCTAAGCCAGCGCTGTTTGAAATGTGTTTCTGCTGCTCCACCCATGATTGCCTCCGTACTCAGTTGAGTTCTCCATTGTCATGATGGAGCCAAAGGTCAGAAATGCAGGTCAAAATTGTGATGTCACAAAAAAGTACAACCCTGCTGTAAACAGGCTTGACGCTGGCATATGGACTGTTATTCTGGGTATATATAATTTTGTTCTGGGAATACAGAATTTTGCTTACTGTTTACCCAAAGGCTGTAAGAAACTCTGGGGGTGGGGAAAGTTATACTTAAGAAAGAGATCTTCATCTGAGTTCTTTAATATTAGCTAGCTTCTTCTTGACTCTGTTAGGCTGATGTATTTGGCTTCACGTCGTGAAGCTGCCCATCTTTCAACAGACTAAAGTCAACTAGACTCAGAAATGCCAGAACTGAGTCTCAGCATTAAAAAGATTCAGATCAGAGACTCTGGGCAGCAGGAATAAGGGTGTCTAGGAATTCCTATCTCCCCAGATTTTTATTGCTGTATAGAGTGATAAACTCAGCTGAGGTGCTTTGGCCCCCATGGAGGGATATCTGACAATGTTTGGATACATTTTTGGTTGTTACAACTGACAGGCTGCTACAGATACCTACTGGGCAGAGGCCAGGGATGCTGCTAAAGACTCTACAATGCACAAGACAGGTGTCTGCTGTCGAAAGTTATCCAGCCCCAAATGTCAAGGGTCAAAGTTGAGAAACCTTGTCCTAGAATCAATAGAGTCCTGAAGTTAAAATGATTTTCTAGCTGTACCTGGGAGTCATGGCATGCCTCTTAGCACTCCTCTACCTCAAGCGGCAGGTATCCATGCTCCTCAGGCCTCCCACTGACACATCATCCTCATGATACGAACCCTTATTCCATCTTGTGCTATGTGCTTGGTCTACATATTCATTCTATGCATGCAACACTTTACACAATATTCTCTATGGGGAAGAAGGTCCTATTGTATGGGAGAACAGAGACCAGGGTTTGCCTTTAAAATAGCTAAGTCGCTGCTTTGAACTTGGCACATAATTCAGCTGTGGCCCTCCTCTCTGAAGCCTTCAGATAATTTATGGACAGATTCTGCTGGCAATACCCTCTCTGGCCTCTTTCTGATTAGTTCAAATGTCTTATCCTTAGAATTAAATGTGTTTAATCCATAAAACTCTTTCTGTTGACTTGGCACAAATCATTGGTCCTTTGTGTGCTAAAAAGTTCCAGGTCCATAGCCAACCTCTGAGACATGTTTCATATCCCGTCTTTGCAAGGAAGCCATCCCTACCTGCTCTAGTTCATACTTCTCTCTTTTTGTCTGGGAGCACTAGTGTGAAATGCCTTCATACTCTCACCTTGTGTTAAGTGATCATTGACGATTACCTTTTCTCAGCAATGAAGAGTCATTAAGGACACTGGTTGTATATATGTATATATATGTGTATACACACACACGTAAGTGGCTAGTAGCTCAGATGGTAAAGAATCTGCCAAAATGTGGGAGATTAGGGTTTGATCCCTGGGTGACACAGATCCCCTGGAAAAGGAACTGGCAACCCATTCCAGTAATCTTGCCTGGAGAATCCCATGGACACAGGAGCCTGGCAGGTTACAGTCCATGGGGTCGCAAAAAGTCAGCTATGACTGAGTGACTAACACACACACACAGAGAGAAAGAAAGAGAGTATCATTGCATTATTTCTATTACATCATTCTTACTATTATTATCTCCAATGCTTATGCTTATTATGGGCCAGGAATTGTACTAAATATTTTATATGCACCACCTCATCTTTGCAGGGAACATATGATTATTCCCATTTTTCAGGTGGGTAAACTGAGCTCACAGAATTTACATAAATTGCTTAGGATAATTAGCTTTATAAAATTCCAGACCTTCAATTTAGATCGGTATGTATCTAATAACCTGTGCTCCTGACTAGTCCATTACACAGCCTCCCTCAAGGTGTTCACAGTCTAATGGACATAGAGTAGATTCATTTGAAGGAGTAAAGCCTCTATCAGCCAGGTCAGGTTAATGAGTTTTTTGGTGACTAAGCGTCACCAGGCTCCAGGCGGGCATCCCACTGATGACTTTAATGCACCTTTTCTGAAACCAGCCTTCAGGACCCTGCAAATACATGCTTAGTACTGCACAGTCTTATGAATAATAATGAAATCCAATCAGGAACATAGGCCTTAGATTTTAATTGAGCTATCCTTTAAAGGACTGCTTTTCTCCATGTCAAGGTCATGTTCTCCTAGTTAAAGCAGTTATTTTATGTGTGTAGCAGAGATAATAGGCACTGGAGACACATCGAGGACAAGTGGCATACGGCATGAAAGAAAGGAGGAAATATACGAAAAGCAATC
This sequence comes from Budorcas taxicolor, assembly GCF_023091745.1. Classification (NCBI taxonomy): domain Eukaryota; kingdom Metazoa; phylum Chordata; class Mammalia; order Artiodactyla; family Bovidae; genus Budorcas; species Budorcas taxicolor. Next base: position 136,789,340 of record NC_068920.1, read on the forward strand.
ATTGAAGTATACACTATAGACCTTCCCATTGATAATTGGTTTAAATTATTAAAGCACATAAGAGGTTATTAACTAGAGAGAGTATAAATTACTTTTTTTTTTTTTTTGCTGAGCATGACTTTTCAAAGTCTCCCAAACTTCCACTTCAAAAAAGCTTTAAATGTAAAGTCATTACCAAAAAAAAAATATATATATATATACATATATATATCTTTTAAAAATTATCTCCAGAGTGGATGGATGAGAAGAGCAGATGCTTCATGAATTTGAGATCATGTTACCTGCCATGAGAATATAAAATGGGAAACAGTATTTAAGTAATGCTAATGTTGCTCAGGGGACAGCTGGCATTGGCTACATCCAGAGTCACGGCTACAGGCCCCTGGGACCGATAACCTCCCTGAGGTATAGGGACAGGTAGCTGGAAATGTACCCTCAGAACTCCTGGGAGACTCTGGGATGTAGGGCACAGCTGCATCGGGATGGGTGAAGGCGTCTACAGTAGCCACCGCGGGGAGGGATCAGAGACCTGATCCCATCACCTCCTCCAGTGTGTGGGATCAGCGGGCAGGGAGGAGCTGAGCCCAGGAGATTTTAGAAAGCGGCCCAGCCAGAGCAAAATGAGTGACATACATCTTCCTTCCCACGCTGGAGATGCTGATTTATATCCCTGTTCTCCAAGCCCTTCCGGACTTTTCTGCAAATAGGACTGATGAGCCTGCTCTTATCTAAGGCTGTTCCAATCTTCTGGGGCTCTGAATTAGCATTTATAGGATGTACTGTTCTGGCAAGAGACCCTATATCTAGTAAGGCCAATTATCTCCTCGGATTCTTAGTTCTATCTTTATTCATTAACTCCCGTTTCTTCTCTCAGAAATGAGCTCACTTGGGCTGCTTGCCTTTTCTTTGAATGACTTTTCCTCCTTGTGGCCTAAATCCAGGATCCTTTTGCTCGAACCCCATCTAGGCCTCCTCTTTCGCCCTGTGGCCTCCTCATCTCCACCTTTCGCTAGGCAGTGGTGCCCTCGCTGAAAGAAAATGAAAGAGCAACACTGCTCTCTCCCGCCACCCAGCCCAAGGCCAGGCTCTGCTTTGTCTGGGCTGTCAGGATGACAGATATGCTACAATTACAGAGCCATCTCTTTAAAGATGGTCATGATGTATCAGTATGGGAGGTAAGAGGCTATGAAACAGACACAGGCACACACACATTGGAATGAACACTCCCACCTACCTTTCGAGGTACTTCTTTCCTTTTTATAACTGTTCCTCCCCCAAGACCAACCTTATTTTTATAGATGCCAACTCGCTTGTTCAGGATTGGACTCCAGCCAATAGGACCAATATGAAAACTTTCCCAGAATAAGAATTCTTTTTTAAACCAGAAACAGGAAAGTCTGTTTCATTCTGAAGTCAGAATTTACCCCGCCTGTAAGAAGCTGGACTGCAGAAAGTGATAATGATCCTAGCAGCCAGAGAGGGATGGTGAGTCAGGGAGGTGAAGAACAGAAGTGCTAATGGAATTTGAGACTTGGGTTCCAATTATTGTCCTTGCCTTCCTAAATTGGAATATTAACCTTTCCTTCTTTGACTACATGCCCTTACCAGATGTCCTTCCAGTAAATCTACTTCTAAGTTCAATTTAGCCCAAAGGACTCCTGATTAATACAGAAATATATTCTTCAGCGGTATATACCAATATATCCAAACTACTCCTCTCTGGATTTTTTTTTTCTTTTACTTTTCTGTATTTATCCCACTTTATAATGAACCTGAAATATTTATATATTACTTTGATCACGATGTATTGGTCAGATGACTTAACTGATTAAAAGAGAAATACCTATCAAGGGAACTACAAACATAACTGTGGAGGAAATCACCAGATAGGAGGTGACGCCCACAACAAAGTCAGGATCACACGCTTTCCCTGCAGATGTGCACCGAGTTCTGCTTGGTGCTATCAGATGGTGAGGGGACAAGAGTGAGACCATCTAGACATGGCGATCATGGAGCTCGTGGGTTGCCAAGGGAGACAGAAACAACATCAATAATCACCCAACCTAGGTAAAGGTGCAACAGTGACGAGTGCTATGAAGAGAAGCTGTTTGGAAATAAGGAGATATGACCAGGTTAGAAAAAGCATGAATACTTCTGGAGAAAAATGCCACATAAGAAAGATAAGCAGGAATTAATTAAGAATGAGATAATGAAGAATAGTGACTACACGTCAAGGCTCCCTGTTAGAAGGGAATAGGGGCATCTGAGAAATAAAAGTGCTTGGAGTGGAGGGAACATTCTGTAGGGCAGTGTGTGTAAGAATCACAGAGAACCAGGAGGTACCATAGATCCAGTTATCACCTTAGGATTGGTGGACTGAGGGGAGAAACTGGCCACTGGAACTCAGAAAGACAGCATTGCGCACAGAATAGTCTATGATGAGAGATAAGGCTTTACAGCAAATGCTGAAGAAAGTCCATGATGACCATGCAAGGCAAGGAGGGGCCAGGGAAATGCCAGCTCTAACCTTACTCTCCTTTCTTCCCCCTGATCTCTGACCTAGGCTCAACTCATCCAAAGTCAGACAGAACAAGGTCTCTTCGAAGTACATATACCTCAATCTCCTAGGGCACAAAGCAGGGAAAGAGGAAGCATCTATCTATAGGGGAAACCAAAGAAGATTCAGCTCATGGACATGCAGAACCATACAGCAAATTAGTAGACATTTACTAAGTACACAGTGTTTATGGACTGGCACCAGGCATCTTCGTGAACAGTGAAGGAAGTGCCAGCCTGTATTGGAACTACAGAAGCTCAGAAGAAAGCAGGTAGAAGACTGTGTGGGCCCTGGAAACATTAAATAAAAATAAAGTCACAGCCCAAGAGAGCAACACAGGGTGTCACTTGGCAGTGCGTGAGTAATTAGCAGGGATGCATGCAGGTAAACTGTGCTGCTGGCCACTAGAAGGGAGGGACTCTATGGCCTGAAATGACCAGGCAAGACTTCCCAAAAGAAGGGCTGCAATTTGAGCCTTTCTGGGTAAAAAGATTCCAATGATAAAAAACCAAGGAACAGGTATGGCACTATAGGCTATAGTGTTAGTTGCTCAGTTTGTCCCCATGGACTGTAGCCACCCAGGCTCCTCTGTCCATGGAATTCTCCAGGCAAGAATATTGGAGCGAGTGGACACTTCCCTCTCCAAGGGATCTTCCTCACTCAGGGATCGAACACGGGTCTCTTGCATTACAGGTGGACTCTACCATCTGAGCCACTGGGGAGGATATAGGCTAGGAGATGAGTGACTACGAATGGCAGAATAGAATAAAAGCAAGTTATGTTTGAGAAATCTAACAATCTACCACAAAAGCCACATAAACACGTAGACAGCAACTGTTCCAGAAACGCTATCTCAGTCATTGACCTTTTTTTTTCTTTCAAACTGAGTATCTAGTGTGTGTGTGTTGGGCACTGGTCTTAACACTGAGACTGCAGCTGCGAACATGATGGACAAGGACCCTGTAAATGTAGAGATTATATTCTGGCATGGTAAATGGAATATAAATAAATGACATATTAGGTAAACATCAGATACCCTGAGGTCTTATGGAGAGAATTCATATCAGCTTATGTACTAGAGAATAACTAAATAGTCACTGCAGGGGATGGTTAAGGAAAACTGCAATAAGGAGTTCTTTGAGCTTGGCTGAGACTTAAATAACTAAAATTATTCCTGTTCCATATCATGATCAAGAGCATGTCAGGCAGAGAGAAAAATGACGTCCAAGGCCTAAACCAGATACTTGAGTAATGAAAGTGTTTGGGGAAACAAGTGAAGAGCAGAGTGGCTATGCCATGTGGTTTTGATGAAGGTTACACCAGGTGCTGAGATTGGAGTGTGTCCACTAGCAAGACGCAATTGTTACATTTTCAGGAATTTTGTGAGCCCGCTGACATGACTTTGGTAGTCTGTTGCTGGCTGTGGTGAGAGTGGTTACACCAGAGAATTTGCCGACAATATAAATCAAGAGTTCCTCCAGTTCCCAGCCCCTGTCCCCGCTCAGACAACCTGTTCTTAAACAGCTGCCAGCACATCACATCGAGGATGCCAGAGGAAACTGGAGAAGTAACCAGAGACCTGTCATCAAAGGCTTTATAAGCCAGGAGTTTCCATTTAATTCTAAGTGTGATGGGAAGCCATTAGAAGGTCTTAAGTAGGATGTGGACATAACCTGATTTGCATTTTTAAAAGACAGTCTGGCTCCTTTGCAGAAAACTTTGAGTGGGTTAAAAAAAGGGGGGAAACAGGAAACATCAGCTGGGTGGCTACTGCATTAGTCTGGATGAGAAGTGACAAAGGCTCTGACTAGGGTGCAGCAGTGCAAATGAAGTGGGATCTGAGTTCCCCAACCAAGGACCCAACCGTCAAAGTGCCAAGTCCTAACCTCTGGATCGCCAGGGAATTCCCTAGAACATATAGTTTTCAACTCATAGATTTGATCTAGAAGTTGAGGAAAATGGAAGCATCAAGGATAATTTGTGATTTTTTTTGGTTTGTTTAAGAAAATAGGTATATGGTGGTGCCATAAACTGAAAGGTAGAGAATTTATGTAATACAAGAGGTAGTGTGGGGAACTAAGAAAATGATACTCATCCTGTTAAGTTTGAGATTTCTATATGGCATCCATCAGTAAATGTCAAATAGAGAGGAAGATATTCATCCTTGGATTATTGTGGCAAGGTAGAAACTGGAGACATAGTTTGAGAGTCATTGACACACATGAAGTATTTAACACCAAAGTATGTGTTAGATCACTGAAGGAGGGGGATGCAAAGAGAGACAGAAGCAGGAGGTAAAAACATAGGTAGAGCAAAGAGGAGGAGCCAGCCCTGAAGACTGAGTAGTGACGCACTTGCCTGGAAGAAAACCAGGAGAGTCTATGCCAGGATCCAAAGAGAAAACATACTCCATGAAGTCAGAGTTTATTTTGTTGAGTGCTACTGGAGATCAAGTAAGATAAAAAGAGAGATGTCACTTGGACAGGTGACAAAGGGATTCCTAATGCCTCTAATCATAGCAGTTTCAGTGAAGCAGGGAGGACTGAATGAAGACTTCTTGGAATAAATTCAAGTAAGGATGTTCAGTGAAGAAGGAGAAATGATTATAAAGGGGGAGAGACAACAGTAGCTGGAGAAGGCTGTGAGGTCAAGCGTTTTCTCTTTTTTTTCCCTCATTTTACTGTTTAGGTAGGCATAATTAGAATGTGTTTATATATTAATGGGACTGATCTTATAGAAAGGGAAATCTCAGTGAATGGGGGAGGTGAGAAATACAGGAGCCAAGTCCTTGAAACAGTAAGAAAGAAATAGGAACTAGAGTGCCAGAAGAGGGTTCAATTCAACTTGATATGCCCTGTTTCAGTGTACAGATTTCTGATATCACCTCTGGAATATTTTCCAACATTTATTTCCCCTATTAGATTCAAGGTGCTTAAGGACTGAATCCCTATTTTCTTCTGGTTTCAAGTCCCAGCCCAATTTCAGGCACCCAGTAAGACTTAAAAAGTGTTTTGTTCAGTATGTGTTTGCATGAGATTAAAAAGTTTTAACCTAAACTATCAGCATTGGCAGTTATTATGAGCTTTTGATTTAATCATAGACAGCACTGAGGAGACAGCTATAACTAGTAAAAAACAGACAACTTCAATTACAGAATTTTTTTCTTCCTTTAAGTTTGACTTAGATTGACAGAGAAAAAGGTTGAGGCCAGATGGATGTGGGAGTCGGGGAAGAGATAGCTTCTTCTACAAGTCACCGAAGAAAAAGACAGCTCTTTCACATAGAATCCAGTTTATTTTAATTCTTGACAAAAACATGTACATGTAACCCCAATGTTCCCACACTGAGTGTAGAGTGTCAGCTTTTTGGTTTATCGTCTTAGTGTGTCTTCACTATAATCATAATCTCCTGGACCTCCTTGAAAGCACAGTCCAAGCTTCCGCACTACATGTGAGCCCCAGGCCAGGGAGACCAAGGCCAATTGCTCTTCCTAATCCCAGCCCCAGCCCATCACCAGCGCATTCATTTCTTTCCTGCATTGTGTTCTCTCTCCTCTGAAATATTCTCCAAATTCTTCTCATCTTTCAACATTCAAGTCCCAAGAACTCTTAAGACTCCTCCTAGAGAAAGATGCCTATCTGTTTGCTTAAATTTTGTACCATTTAGTGAATCAATTATGCAGCGATTGTCAAATACCTGACTGAGTTGACTTTGCATGAGTCTACATGCATGCATGCTTGGGTGAGTGTCTGTGTATGAGACGGAGATTCCTGTCTGTCTAGGAGAAGTGGACCTGTCGGCAGATGACAGGTGTTTATCGAAAAAGAGCTGGGCCCTAGCATCTCTTCTGCTCCTCCACCCTCAGCAACCTAGAGAACAAGGTCAAGGACTGCATGCTCTTGGGAAATTCAGCTGTAAATGTGAATGGAACATTTATAACAGTCTCTGTCACGTAAGTACTGCAATCACCACATCCCCCTGGTGGTAGGTTACTGACAGTTTTTATTACAAAGACAATATATAAAAATGTACAAACTTCCAATTATGAAAGAAATAGGTGGGACTTCCTTGGCGGTCCAGTGGTTAAGAATCTACCTTGCAATGCAGGGGACTTGGGTTCAATCTCTAGTTGGTGAACTAAGATCCCACATGCAGCAGAGGAACTAAAGCCCTCGTGCCAGAAGCAGAGAGCCCTCAGACCACAATTAATGAAGCCTGTGCGCTCTGGAGCCTGTCCTGCAACTATTGAGCCCACGTGCCACAACTAGAGAGTCTATGCACCACAATGAAAGATTCCGCATGATGCAACCAAGATCGAATGCAGCCAGACACACAAATAAATACTTTTTTAAAACCTCTTTAAAATTGTTTAAAAATAAAACAAGTCATAAGAATGTAACGGATAGCATGGTGACTACAGTTAAAAGTGTATTGCACATTTGAAAGTTGCCTAGTCAATCTTGAGAGTTCTCATCAGAAAAAACGAACACATAGAGTACTATATTTTCTATTTTTAAAAGTTTTAAAAATTATGTCTTAGTAAAGTTTCAAAGTATTCAACCAATGTGATTATGACATTGTACCCAGAAAATGAGCCTAGCTCATCTGAAAGGAGACAGAACAATGGGGTTAAGTGGGAAGCTCACAAACGGCTTCAGAAGACCTGGAACATCCTTAAACTTGCCCAGAGCTATGTGATCTTGGGAGGGTCACCTCCCTTCTCCAGGCCACGATTTCTAATGTGAAAAGTTTTGGGTAAATGATCTCTAAGCTTCTTCCCACCCTGTCTGCCCGCGACGCTAAGGCTGTGAACGAGATCTGAGCTTTATCACCATGCTTTGATCAACACTGCAGACCACACTCTCTCCTGACATGCTGCGCTTCCTGGAATATAACTGAAATAATGTGGGTGTCATATCTCTTTTGATTCCCCAAACGTGAGCCGAAGTCATCAACTCTCCTCATTTAACCTTTCAACAAAGAGCTCTGTTTGTTTCAGCCGGGGGCAGTAGAAATAATTAACAATAGAATGTCTTAATATAAAGAGGAACAGCTAATATTCCAGCCACTAAATTAGAAAATATCCATGTGCCCATATGGCAGCCAGAAATCATTCTCCCATTAGCCACTGGCTTTCAGTTAGTAAAATGGAAATCAATTTACCAAACGCCATGGCCGTGCTGGAAGCAGAGCTGCCCTAAAAGACCCTTCAGCGTTATGCTCCTTGTGGGGGTCCACGCAGGCCAGCAGCTGGCGGCACCCCGAACGACGCGCTGTGATGGGCTGTGCTGTTAGCTGGGGTGGATGCCCTCTAGCAGTGCTCCCTGGCGCCTGCCTGGCACCAGAACTGGCTGCCTCTTCCTGTTTGTCTCTGTGTCCCTCTCGGCGTAATGCGGGTATTTGTTTTACTAAAGGGCTTGCTTCACTCACTTGGTATTAGACTTAGGGATCAGACATGAAATAATTATTCAGCCTAGAGGAGCTTTTTTCTGGTACTGCCATTTCTAAACGAGCAGCCAATTCCTGCAGGGATCTGTGTTAAGGAGAAAAACCACTCCCAGTCTGACTAGAGTTTTGTATAGATGGAGAGAGGCCTACTAAACCCTTTATCTGATGTTAACCTTGAAAATAAAAGGATTCTCCAGCTTTTCCCTGAGTCGTGGAATCCCCAGAATCAAGCACATGGCTCTGTCACTGGTATCCATGCAACTCAGCTTATACCTCGCACCTCTAGGGTGATGACCTTCACCTGAGACCCCCCAACTCACGGGCTCTGTCTTTTTCATATCTATGTACTGAATAAGTCAGGATCTTCAATTCAGGAAGGCCCAGTCTACTGCCTTTAGAAGAATTCAATGGCAGTGTGGTGTGCACAATGTCAGGCTCCTGTTCACTAATTGCTGCTTCTAAGGGTTGATCACAAAGAGTCAGACACGACTGAGCGACTGAACTGAAGGCTTGATCAGAAGGATGAGAATTCAAAATTTGTCCACACAGAATTAAATCTGTACTATTTTGTTGTTACTATTGTTGTTGAGAATGCCACATAATTCATTTTCTACCTATTTCTGAAAGGTTTCTGTGTGCTTGCCAGCCTGAGTCTCAGGACTGGACTTTAGTTCATTCAGTCCAAATGACTCATACAGAGTATTTAGTATCTGAAGATGTGGATAACCACAGATAAGCACTTTCAATCATTCCTCAAATATTTAATGAGCAATCATGTGCTGAGTTCTGTGGATAAATGGTATTTGCCTTCCCAGATATCATAGTCCAGCAAGAAAGACAGAAAATTGAACAGACACAATTACTGCAAAATACACCAGGTACTGTGAAAAGCTTGGTACAAAGGAAAATAATAAAGCCTATGGCAGATCTCTCATTACAACTGAGCAAGCCAACCCCAGGATGACTTTTTGCGGTATAGTTCAAGCCATGCCTTATCTTCATGTTGATGCCTTCTCTTTTGGTGTTTTCAAGTGATGTCTTTCCATTTGCTCAAGCATACTTTTAGTTTTTCCTGTAGTTTCATAGATGAGCTTCGCTTGTGGCTCAGATGGCAAACAATCTGCCTGCAATGCGGGAGACCTGGGTTTGATACCTGGGTGGGAAAGACCTCTTGGAGAGGAGAATGACAAACCATTCCAGTATTCTTACCTGGAGAATTCCATGGGTAGAAGAGACTGGCGTGCTCCCGTCCATGGGGTCATGAAGAGTCAGACACAACTGAGCGACTAACACACACAATACTAAGTACACACACATGCGTCTATACACACACACACACACACACACACACACACACACACAATAAGACTGTCCCTGTTCAAAGGACTTAGCTAGTTAATGAAGCAGAAGACAAAACATCTACTTCTAAGGAACTTAAAATCTATGTATGAAAAAAGTACACATAAAACACAAACATGGTATGAAGTCTAAGTAAACAGAGTCAAGTAGAATGCATTCTAAAACCTAGTATATCTATAAGTGCACATTGAATAAGTCAGAGAAGAGCAGGGCCATAAACCCAATCTGCCTCCATCATGTAAGTATCTCCCGTGTACCTTTCACTGTTTCAGGCCTCAAGAATGTGAAGGACAAGAAACATGGGGCCTGCACTCTAGGACCAAACTCCAGCCCCAAGCAGACCCAGAAAGAGGCACCATTGTCTACAGTGCCACCTCCCTAGTCAGACTTGCCACATTCTAGCCTCTGCTTTCCACTTACTAACAAAATGACTTTGGGCAAGTTTCTCATCTGTGAAATGGAGACAATTAACAGTATTTAACTTGCAGGGTTACCTTTTATTATTTAAATGAGACAATATGATTAAAACTCCTAGTATAAATATTGGCTTACATTGCATATCAATAAATGTTACTATAATTTTATTGAATAATACTATTATTAACTACAGCTTTTTTAATCAAAATGAATTTAATTTAATAGAAGGCCTCTCATCATCTTCTTCCGGGGCAGGCCAGCTATAGTCACCTGCAAGACGAGGGAATCTAGCAGAACAGATAAAACCTAGCCAGTGAATATTGCTACTTAGAGACACTTAGCCTTGTAACTGAATCTGTATAATGACCAAGAAAGTAAATGTATCTTAGAAATAGATTTGATTGACTTAAATGCTTAGTTTTCTCTGTGTGTCAATGTGCAGCGCACAGCTTGAATTAAGATTGTCCTGAGCCTAATGGTACAGGAACAAGAATCGCAGGTAGTGTGTGGGATGGGAGGGGGCAGGAAGGTTCAAGAGGGAAGGGATTTGTATATATAATTATGGCTGATTCATGTTGCTGCACAGCAGAAACCAGCAAAATATTGTAAAGCAAATTAAAAAAAAAAAGATTCATGAATAGATATACTCAGCTCACCTCACCTAAACGCTATGGAGGTAGAGACCCTGAAGCAGAGACTGGAATAAAACTCTTGAAGTAGGGAGAGTGGTATGCAGCTGCAGAAGTTAAAACAGGAGCTGGAATTTTAAGAGGGTCTGTGTTTGTTGCTGCTAAGTCGCTTCAGTCGTGTCCAACTCTGTGCGACCCCATAGACAGCAGCCCACCAGGCTCCCCCGTCCCTGGGATTCTCCAGGCAAGAACACCGGAGTGGGTTGCCATTTCCTTCTCCAATGCATGAAAGTGAAAAGTGAGAGTGAAGTCGCTCAGTCGTGTCTGACTCTTAGTGACTCCATGGACTGCAGCGCACCAGGCTCCTCCGTCCATGGGATTTTCCAGGCAAGAGTACTGGAGTGGGGTGCCACTGCCTTCTCCCGGGTCTGTATTTAGTCAGGACTAAACTAGGTGGGGAGGTGGAGAAAAGTCCTTAGGAAACTGTTTCCACGAGGGCCCTGCCCTCCTCCCTTTCCCTTAAGGAAACTCTGGAAAGCAACAGCTGAAAGTTTACTTTCTGTGAGGGTGTAAATCAGAGTCATATTTCTGTTTCCAGCAATAAGTGGAAACAAGATGAACCTGATGGACTCAAACAGGTAAAGTCTGACCACAAAATGACTCTGGGGCTTGTTGGAAGATCAATGTCTATGGGATCTGTTTCATCAGAGGGAAGACATGGCAGATCACATTTCTATATCAGCGCCCGGGCCTGACCTGTGGCAGCCTCACTCTCAGCAGACTAGTTGTGGTCATCTGAGGCAGGACATCTCCAGCAAGGAGGCTGCTGTCCCCAGGGCTGGGCCACATCTATGTCCACATCAGACAGCCTGTAAATGTCCAGTCCAGGAATCAAATCTCCGGCTATCTAGGCTTATGCCCTGATTATTTTTGTGTTCTCTGGCAATACAGATAAGGAACAAACAGGTGACACCATCACTAGCTGTATTTTGACTTTCTGAAGAGAGAAATAAAATGCTACCCGTGATGGGCCAGAAACGGGCACAGAGACAGTGTGGTGTGGTTACAAGTAAGGAGTCTGGAGACAGTCTCTCTCTGTGTTCAAATCCTCAAGAAGTTGTTTCACCTCTCTAGGACTCAGTTCCATCTGCAAAACGGAAGTAATAATAGCAGCAATTCCACAGGGTTATTTGTGAGGAATAAACACTAATTTATGAAAAGCATTCAGAATAACAATTTATGAAAAGCATTTGGTATTATTATTCTGAATGTATTATTAAGTGTGATAGCCTCACACTTAACAAAGGCTATCATTATTGTCAAGAATTGCTCATATTGTTTCCCCAAGTGGATCTTGGGAGAATGAGAACTAGGTCCCCTTATGCAGGCCTTAATAATGACTTGCTTGTGGAAAGGAAAAAGAGCTTTGTAGGAGACAGCTCCTTTATGAATTCCAGTGTCCTGGGTCTGTATTGCAGGTACATGCATGGAAACCAAGGAGATAGGCTATGTGCATCACCAATAAAAATCCTATGTCCCTGGGACCCCCCTCCTAACCCCTCAGGGCACTGCTGATGGAAGAAAAAGGAGGGTCAGTTAATCTGCTCATCAGCCATGTAGGAACCATCCTTCAGGCCTCTCTTGGTTACAGCAGTACCTTAGCACTTGACAAGTCTGTGCCTAACACCTGATCAGTGGAAAACAGCCTGGGGTCTCTGAAGAGGGAAGAATATATTCCTCTCATCAAAGCTATGAGTTTCCTGAGGAAAAACATCTCATCTACAAACTGGCAAGCCCATGAGGACTTGGTAGCTCAGACAGTAAAGAATCTGCCTGCAATGCAGGAGACTCAGGTTTGATCCTTGGGTTGGGAAGATCCTCTAGAGGATCCTCTAGCCATTCCCTTAATGGCTACCCACTCCAGTATTCTTGCCTGGAGAATTCCATGGACAGAGGAGCCTGAAGGGCTACAGTCCCTGGGTCACAAAGTGTCAGACGTGACTAAGTGACTTAACACTTTCACTGAAGTCCTGCTCAGGACTGTATAGAAACAAGAGCATAAAGTTTCCTACAAGAGATAAAGATTCCTGCCTTCAGACATGGAGGAAATCTGAGGTTACTGAAGCCATTGGTCTAAGATGGGACCTCTGGCTTCCCAGCAAGAACCCAGGAGTCACCAGCACCTTCACTGACTATGTGGAGATCCCTGACTATGTGGAAAGCATCTGCTTTCTCTTCCCAAATCTCATGTAAGAATGGCTCAAATTCCTCCAATCCAATTAACTAGGATACCTGAAGGCGACTGTGGCACTGGCTTATCTTAAAAACCAACGGCGTCATTTTCTGAACATTTTTAGTGTAATGAAAGTCCACTGCTTTGGAAGTCAGAAGACTAGAGTTGGGTGTGCCTGCTTCTGTTGCTAACTTGCTATATGACTTCTGGCACCTTCCTTCAAATCCAGAATAAATGAGTCATCTCTTGAGTGAGATGAAGATAAATAACACAGATGCTTCCAAGCACCATGGTGTTCTGATCAAGAGAAGCTGTAATGATCTCCACTAAAGCAGAAAGCAATGAGACACATTAGCAGAGTCTGCAGTTTCCAAAACTGGGTCTAAGGTATTTCACAGTCAGACCCCCTGGTGGACAAGTTAACTCTATGATAAATCTGTGATATTTGACAATTGAAAATAATTACTGGTAAAATAAACTATACAGTTACCAAAAGAAAAGAAAAAGGAGACCAGTAATATAGCCATATACTTTAAAAGCTTTCCTTTTGTTATGAGAAAGGCCTCAAAATTTATTTTTTCCATTGGCCTCTGCTATAAGGTAATAACTCAAATTATGGAAAAAAAAAAAAAACTGAAGGAAGTTTTTATGACCAGCTGAACACTGGAAATAAAAACTTCTGAAAATTATAACTTTATGACCATTTCTGAATCTGCCCTAGTAAAAAATAAATGCTTCCACCTTTCCCTATGATTGCATATCTTGAGGCTTTTTTCATTGACTAGTACATAGGGATAGATTGTGATGTCACACTTACTAAAAGTTTCCAGTGGCAAACACTCAAACCCCAAACAGAATGTCAAGCTATAAACAAACTGGTCTCAGCCTTATTAATATAGTACATGTGATACTGAATCCAGCTCCCCTGGGGGCTCAGATGGTAAAGAATCGGCCTGCAATGCCGGAGGCCTGGGTTTGATCTCTGGGTGGGGAAGATCCCCTGGAGAAGGGAACAGCTACCCACTCGGGTATTCTGACCTGGAGAATTCCACGGATAGAGGAGCCTGGTGGACTACAGTCCATGAGGCCACGAAGATTTGGACATGACTGAGCAACTTGCACTTTCACTTTTGTGATACTGGATTCCCAAATGTACGCAGAAAAGGGCAGCCTACACATGGAAATCTTCAAGTACATCCAGGAGGAATCATATATCACCATATCCTTCCTTGAATCACTCAGTGGATTTTGTGCATTACCATCAACTATATGCCATGTATTATTTTAAAGTAGGTTATTTGAATCTTTACAGTTATGTACCATCAGCATCTAAATTTAGATTTGGGCAATCTAGAGCCATGTGACTGTGTGAAAACGGATGATTATGAGACAGATTCATATTTTAAATTTTATTCTTTGTGCTCAACACTTCATTGGGAAAAGAAATCTCAGTTCCCAAGCAAAGAATATATACTTGCTGAATGATGGATGGAATGCTGCCATCTCTTGGTAATCTAGCACAGAAGAAAACAGTTTCCAGAAAAGTGATTTTGCATTTTTATTGGCTAAAGGCAATGCAGTTAAACAGCATAATTCTACTCTTCTGGTGTCAGAACAATCTATAATTGCTGTTATTATTTTTAGCATTTAATGCTTACGGTGCATATTGAAGCTATTCCCTGACAATAATACCATATTAAAAAGAATCCATCACATGGTTTCACTGGCTTAGCTTTCACAAAGGAAGGTCTAAATTAGATTGGCCTGCTTCTCCTCTTAAACCTTGGCTCTTTTTGGATCTGTGTTGAGTAATCCTCACTCCTAAAGGTCACAAGTTACGCATGACCCCTGTGAGTTCTGTGCATCATCTAAATAAACATTCTCTCTTCCAATACATGTAGCAGAGAGAGCCAGGAAAATGGCTGGCCCCTGTGACTGACTTCTGGTAGAATGAAAAAGCCAGGATTCAGGGATCAGTGGCTCTTTGTACTGGTTCTACAACTTTGGTCTAGCAAGTCACACCACCTCAGTTTTCTCATCTGTAATGTGGAGACAGTTATCTCTATTCTACCTACCTCATCATGTTACTAAAAGGCTCAGAGAGAATTCCAGGTGTGAAAATGTTTTGCAAGGAGCAAAGCTTTGAACTTAGGTCAAGGCTGATTAGAGAGAGAGTGACATTGTTCATGTTCATCAGAGGCTATTTACAATAAATCTAAATAACTTGTATTTGGCTTTGTTCATAGTTGGTTACTATTTTTCTCAGAGTCGAGCGTCTGATGATACCAGTAAAGCCATATAAACAAGCCAGTAGAATTACTGCGGTGGTGTTATCATAAGCTGTCGAGTTAGACAAAGTTATCAAAGTGTCATATCAATTCATGGCCCAACAGTATAATTTTAGCCACCCAAAGGCATAACATATTCAGGGTAGCCTGGAAGGTGGGACAAATCATCCTGCCTCACCATCATTTTATAATAGCTATAATATTCCTTCCACAGTAGGTGTCACTCTGTTAGAATGTTACCTGTTTACATTTTGTCTTGTCCCAAAGACATACCGGTTTGCTAATGTGTGCCTAAGAAGGGCTTAATACTGTACTTGGGGCTGTATTTGTTCCATAATTAGGTATTTTTGATTGTTAAGTTGAAGTGAATTAAGAATTACTGACCATTCACCATATTCTATGTGCCAAAGAATCAAGAGAAATGAGTTAAAATAAATTCTAAGTACAGTATACACACTAGAAAAAAAATGCACCCATTGTTGGAAGAAATGCAATTTTTGAAAGAGGAAATAGAGAGAATGTCATAAAACAGTACATTGCTAATATTTCTCCAAAGTTTGAACATATTTTTGGTGAGAAGTAGAAAAAAAAAACATGTTTATTTGGGAACAATAGGTGAGTTGAGGGGATAGAAAAGATCTGGTGCTTCATATAAGCCCACACAATGAGAAACTGCTGCTAGCACAGCCCTTGGAGCCTTGGACAGCACCAGAAAAAGAACGGCATTCAGAGCAAGTTTAATAGGTTCACCATAATCTGTGTGTGTATACACACACATCTAAAGTGTTATATTAAGTTATAAGCTACTCATTTGAAGGATCGTGGAAAATCTTCCAGAGAATGGCAACTAACACAAAGAAGATTCTGGAAAAAATGACAAGTAGAAACAAAGAAGAAAATGAGCAGGGTACAGAAGAGAAAAGAGAACTTTCAAAGGATATGTCAATTATATTCAGATATTAGAAAACTGTCCTGTGAAAGAGGTAGAGAGTTGATGTGTAAGTCCAGAAGGTAAGAATTAATGTCATCAGAAAGAAATTAAAAAGAAGGATCTTCTCAATCTAAAACAAAATAAAACAGACCCAGAACTTTCTATTGGGATTTCTCAATTGGTGGTGAGCTGTCCAACATGGAGATGAGCTTCTTGGCCCAGATATATTTCAGGACAAGATAGAGGAGGATGGGAGCCACTAGCAGGATTTTGACAGGAGAGTTCTTCATAGGCTAAAGGTCCTCCCTAAGCAAAATGATAAGTTCTCACCATTTTAAATTAAATATACACTATGAATATAAGATTTTTCAGTTATATACCATATATACTTTTAGAACACCATGTGGAAAATCTGCTATTAAAAAGTTTGGTTATGAGAAAGAAATAGAGAAGTCAGAATTATTAGCAATGGGAGAATGAAGCAAATTTGCAAATTTTGACAGAATTCCTAGACAGGACTCCCGGGTAACTGCTGTACCAGCTCTATGGTGTAACATTTAACTAGGTTCCACCTGTAATCTATACATAGGGAGGTCGCCTTACATATAATCACTAAATGCAGTCCTTCACCAAGGTGAGTTTGTCTTATATTTAGATAAAATGATTATAAGTGTTTGCTTTTGAGATTGTAACATCCTCTGTACCAGCTCTCCTGCCTAGTACATAATTAACCTGTCAACCCACCCTGCAGTAATAAGTGTGATAGGCAGGAAATATATTAGGAAGGAACTTTTGTGTGATGTGCTTTCAAGCCCTCTTTTATCCTTCAACTATCTTTCCTTTTAATTAGCACTTGGGTAACAGCATACCATAATGAATTACCATATTACTGTTATCAATAAAAATTATTTTGGGTCTAAAGTAGTCATTAAGATGAAATGTGTAAGACCTGTTCTGGATAGTTTGTAAGGAGATAGCAGTTGGAAATCAAGTCTCTATTTTGTATATTCATTTGAGAAGATTCAGAAGATTCTAAGATCTGTAAATACATGTTTTCTAAACGTAAAGATGTGAATATATGGGAGATAAAGGAAAGAGAGCAAGTGTATGCATCTGGAGAGAACACAGTGCTGACACATTGGAGAAGACATTTTTGTTCAACATGGCATATTGAGCACTTTTATCTCTGGCATCTCTCCAAAAACACCTAACTAAAACAACAGTAAGGGAACTAATTGCACCCCAAGTACAAAATGAATGGAACACAAAATCAAAATAACCAAAGGCTACAGGCCAAAAAGCAGAAGAATGAGAGAATCTAACCTGTCAGGTATGGGCATATTTCAACTAGTAGCAGAAACAACAGAGGAGTAACCCAATTTATCCTCCCCAAAATGTCTCCTGTAAGCTTAATAATCACCAATATCAGCTATCTAGAGCTATGGAAATGAAGGTGGGGGCAAACAGGAAAAAGACTAAGTAGATCATTTAAGAAGCTAGATAAGAGGTTCCCATCTTCTCTTGGCACAGCTGAGCAACTTCTCCCCCATACCCTGCTGGTAGATTAGAGGTAGAAGTGTCATCCTTGGATGGGGTAAAAGACCAGACACAGTTGAGAGTGGAGATCTGATAGGATACTCCTCTCCCACAAGCCTTAAGTGTGTCTGCAGCCAGAAGCACATAGTCCAGGCATAAAGTTCACACTCCAAGAGAAAGAAACTTAAAGCTCTCAGTGAAAAGTCTAACCAGTTCCATCTATAATAAAACCCACCAACATACATACCTGATTAGCATTCAATCAGGCTTTCTGTATTATCCTATTAAATGAGTATTTAGTAAAAGGTATCACATGAAATTCAAGGGTAATGCTATGCAAGAGTCAAAGAATGAAGCAAACAGTAACAATATCTTGGAGGAAACAAGGAATCTTCCAGGAGACAAAAATGTAGAAAACAAACAAAAAAAACCCACATCTGCTCTAATAATACACTTAGTAAAATAAAAGAAAATGCATCCCTCAAATAGAATAGAGTGGTAAGGCAAAGAAGATAAACAGAGAACAAAAAAATATCTGGAAACAAATCCAAGCAGGCAAAAATGTTAAAGTAGAATAAAGGGAAGGAACCATAAAGTTGTACATAATTGTAATAATCTTTCAGAAAGTAGAAGAAAATAAATATTTTGTAACATGTAATGCCATAGAAGTTTTGCCTTTTAAGTACTCTTTCTCAGGAAAATGCTAGAAGACAAATTACAAAGAAATAAACAGGAAATGAAAAGATATAGGATATAGGAATCAAAGCAGAAAAGGAAAGCCCCAACTTGATAATGGAAAGAAATATCAGAATAAAAATAGCACTGCAGTCCCAGAGACAAATTAGCTCAGAACGGAGCAGGCAAGAAAGAGTATCTTTCAGAAGATAAAAGTAATTTAAAGTATGACTTTTTTCAACATATTGAGAAGAAATTTATACAAAATAGATTAGAATTTAGGAATAAATCAGTGATCAGACATTGGGACACTACACGTACAAAAAGTAAGACCATTCTTAATTCCTGGAAAACCAAGAAGTTTTGCAAGAAAGGAAAAGTAGTCATGGTGTAGCTGCTGCTGAGCTAAATCGCCTCAGTCGTGTCCGACTCTGTGCGATCCCATAGACGGCAGCCCACCCGGCTCCCCCGTCCCTGGGATTCTCCAGGCAAGAACACTGGAATGGGTTGCCATTTCCTTCTCCAATTCATGAAAGTGAAAAGTGAAAGTGAAGTCGCTCAGTCGTGTCCGACTCTTCATGACCCCATGGACTGCAGCCTACCAGGCTCCTCCATCCATGGGATTTTCCAGGCACGAGTACTGCAGTGGGGTGCCATTACCTTCTCCGAGTCATGGTGTAGAACGAGGCTTAAATGTGAATAACACTGACATTGATAATGAAGGGCTTCCCAGGTGGCACAGCGGTAAAGAATCTGCCTGTCAATGCAGGAAACACAGGTGATGCAGATTCAATCCCTTGGTTGGGCAGATCCCCTGGAAGAAGAAATGGCAACCCACTCCAGTATTCTTTGCCTGGAAAATCCCACAGACAGATGAGCCTGAAGCGCTACAGTCCTTGGGGTCGCAAAGAGTGGGACGCAACTCAGCATGCACACATACACACATATAGTGATAATGATGCGATGCCTTGAATCTGATCTAAACAAAATTATGTCATAATTATGGTGGTAGAATGAGGGTGAGAAGGGAACATGTGTAAAGTGAGAAGCAAGAGAACCAAAAACCTAGTATTTATTCTTCCATAGTAAGAAGTCAACAGATAATGTTTTAAATGTGAAAATCAAGACACGCCAATGTAAGAGGATTATTAAGAAACATGAAGCTAGATACTAAAGGAAAACAAAATATTTGAAAGTTGCCATTTTCTAGAGCAGCAATTGAATGGGGATGGTAAGACAATCATAGTTTTTCATAATCAGTCTGGTAGAATGCATCTTTAAACGATGTGCTATGTGGGGGAAAAAAGAAAGCATTTCATATCTATAGTTCAGACTCATAGTTACACGTTCTCTTTTTAGAAGCCTGAAGCTAGCCTCAGGGACAGAAGGACCTTGTTAGAAGATGCCAATGAAGATAACATCTTCTGTTGAGCTATTTTGAGGACACAAAGCCTGCGGGAAAGACCAAAAGTATCCAGAGGAAGTCAGAATTAAGAAGGAATGCTTAAATTTCACTCCTTATTTTTGCACAATGAAGTATGTTCTCATTTTCTATGCCCCACGAGAGAAAGGCATGGAAACCCTTTCTACTTTCTTTTATGACCTCAGATAAAATTAGGAGAAGGTATGGTGCATAGGAGGCTCAGCTACTTCTGAGGATGCTTCTTCTTTCTGCACGGATTGCCCTCAGGGCCGAGGTGTCCTCTGCTTGTCCAGGAGTATGCATTCCAGGCAGTGCAGAGGGAGGCCAGCAGTTTGAGGATATGCTTAGTTTCAGATAGGAGATATACCAGGTGATGACTGAACATAATAACTAAATAGTCTCCAATTTGCATTTATCCGTAAAAAAACAGACATTTTAACTCCATGTGTATCATTCCTATATCTTATTTTTTCAACTGGCTTCAAACTCAGGAGAAAAAAATTAAGAATGTATTTTTTATAAAATCACCCTCAAAACCCAACAGACATTATTGCCTTCTAGGATACTGAGAGCTCCTTGACAAGCAAGAACACAGAGCAGGAGCAACTTCATGGATGCTGTGAGGTGCGCCCAGTGCTCCTTTCAGAAGTGAAGCCTTAGTTCCCAGCTCCTGGGAGCGCTGCTAACAAACAGCCTTCTGCATGAACTGTCTCACTAAAGAGAGTTGCCTTGACTAAAAGGCAAACCACAATGAGATAACACCTTACAACTGTCCGAATGACTGTTATCAAAAAGACAACAAGCGTTGGCAAGGATGTGGAGAAAAGCTCACCCTTGTGCAGAAGGCAATGGCACCCCACTCCAGTACTCTTGCCTGGGAAATCCCATGGACAGAGGAGCCTCGTAAGCTACAGTCCATGGGGTCATTAGAGTCAGATACGACTGAGCGACTTCACTTTCACTTTTCACTTTCGTGCATCAGAGAAGGAAATGGCAACCCACTCCAGTGTTCTTGCCTGGAGAATCCCAGGGACAGAGCAGCCTGGTGGGCTTCTGTCTATGGGATCGCACAGAGTCAGACATGACTGATGCAACTTAGCAGCAGCAGTGCACTGCTGGTGGGAATGTAAGTTGGTATGTGTTGCCTGTGTGCATACGTGTGCTTCAGTCACACCTGACTCTTTGTGACCCTTTAGAGCCTGCCAGGCTCTTCTGTCCATGGATGTGTCCAAGCAAGAATAATGGAGTGGCTTGCCATGCCTTCCTCCAGGGGATTTTCTCAACCCGGGGATCGAACTCACATCTCCTGTGGCTCCTGAATTGGCAGGTGCATTCTTTACTGCTGAGTCACCAGGGAAGCTGGTAAATTGTTATAGCCACTATGGAAAACAGTATGTGTGTGAGCGTGTAAAGTTGCTTCAGTCGTGTCCAACTCTTGGCGACCCAATGGACAGAGGTGTCAGGCTCCTCTGTCCATGCTAGTGGGATGACATTCCCTCCTCCAGGGGATCTTTCTGACCCAGGGATCAAACCTGCCTCCTATGGCTCCTGCATTGCTGGTGGAATCTTTGCCACTGAGACTCCAGGAAAGCTCGAAAAGCAGTATGGAGGTTCCTAAAAATAGAGCTACCACACAATTCAGCAATTCCACTTCTAGGCATTTACTTGAAGAAAACAAAAACACTAATTGGAAAAAATATATGCATCTAATGTTCATTGCACCATTATTTACAATAGCCAACATATGCAGGCAACCTAAGTATGCATCCACAGATGAAAGGACACAGAAGATGTGACATGCCTGGTCTTGCTATATTTCACTGTTAACTGAACCCAGGGTACATAAGGCATGGGCAGGGAAGCTGGGAGACTCAAGGAGTCATAGGAACTGCAGACAGGTTTATTCTCTCCAGGCTGGCGCTGCAGCCGTATTGCAGCCATGCTGTATTCCTTGATGGCTAACCCAGAGGACACAGCCAAAATGCAGCGTCCATGGTTTTTCAGGTAGAGCTTATATATACTTACAGAGCAAGAGTGGCCTGTGGCCCAGTGGTACATCCTGACACACATGCACAGTGCTATAGTGATCTCAGCTGTTACATGACCATGTATTTACAAAATGTGGCAGGAGAGCAAGAAACCATGGGGCGAGAGGGCCTGACCACCACCATTTTACCTAATTTGTTCTTTCCCTACACATCTATATACCTACATCTTGACAGAGGGATAGATAGAATATTACTCAACCATTAAAGAGAATAATATCTAGCATTTGTGATAACATGGATGGACTTGGAGGGTATTATGTTAAATGAAGTAAATCAAACAGTAAGATACATACAGTATGAACTCATTTGTAGAATCTAATAAACAGTACAAATAAACCAACATAACAAAACAGGAACAGATTCATAGATACAGAGAACAAAAAGCTGGTTGCCATATGGGAGGGGATGGGGAAATGTGTGAAATAGGTGAAGGGGACTGAGAGCTACAAACTTCCAGTTATAAAATCAGTAAGTCACAGTAATGTTAAATACAACATAGTGGATACAGTCAATAATACTATAATAACTTGATATGATGACAGATGGTAACTAGACTTATAGTGATCATTTTGTGATATACAAAAATATAGAATCACTATGTTATACACCTGACACTAATTATAATATTGTAAGTCCATTATACTTCAATTGAAAAGAACTGCATGGGAGATGACTTCAGAAAAATAAGAAACTATATCACAACATATCTTATCCCTAAGACAAACTCTGCTTCCTAATCAATACTACCTAATTCTACATTTTTGTGTGTGACAAGAGTTGATTCCAACAGCACTCCATAATAAACTTTCTGAAAACTTCTCTCCATTTCAGAATCAGATGCCCCCAAATTTCAACTTTCAAAAGGGAGCAAAGTGTTATTATGTAGCTAAATTCTCGTGGGGCTTTTGCAGATTATGACAGTTAACACTGAATCTTTAATATGCATCAGTTATTCTGTTCAGCATTCTACATGTATCAACTCTTTCCTGTGTCTGTATGTGTGGTGACAACACCATGGGTAAGTATCACTATCACATCCAGGAAGAGGACAGTAAATTTCAGAGAGGTTAAGTAACTCACAAATAGCTGAGCTGATGCATTAAGTTAATCGGTCTTCCATAACTATCCTCTTAAGCTCCTTGCCAGAGTTCTTTCTTTAAAAAAAATGCAAATTTCTACTGCCCTGGGCATTTAAGGTTGGGAGAAGTTCCAGTAGTCATGTGTGGATGTGAGAGTTGGACTATAAAGAAAGCTGAGCACCAAAGAATTGATGCTTTTGAACTGTGGTGTTGGAGAAGACTCTTGAGAGTCCCTTGGACTGCAAGGAGATCCAACCAGTCCATCCTAAGGGAAATCAGTCCTGAATATTCATTGGAAGGACTGATGCTGAAGCTGAAACTCCAATACTTCAGCCACCTGATGCACAGAACTGACTCATTTGAAAGGACCCTGATGCTGGGAAAGATTGAAGGCAGGAGGAGAAGGGGATGACAGAGGATGAGATGGTTGGATGGCATCACCAACTCAATGCACACAAGTCTGAGTAAACTCCAGGAGTTGGTGATGGACAGGGAGGCCTGACGTGCTTCAGTCCATGGGGTCACAAAGAGTCGGACACGACTGAGTGACTGAACTGAACTGAACTGAACTGAAGTTTATCAATGAGGAGCCCTCTTTAGGTAAAATATTCTCTGCTCTACATATCTTGCCTGAGAATGTAAATCATTTGAAACTTAGAAACAGAATCCCAAGTCTATCACTATCTTCTCTATGTGAACTAAGGGTAGCTAACATTTTGAGATTTTTGTTTGCTCAACCATTAGCCTGTGACAGCTGGGTTGTTCTATGAATAAATTATAGAAGTATGACAGAAAACAAGGTAAATAGGGGAAAAAAGTATTCCCCCACCTCCAAACTCTATAGTCTTTGTGTGTGTGTGTGTGTGTGTGTGTGTGTAGTTCTCACTGGTACTATTCTTCAAAACTAGCTCCTTTTGAAGGAATCTATGCTTCTCATCCTGACTCATGGGCCTCATGAGCTCTCCATGGTACTGAATGCAATTCTTTCCAAAGAAAATCAAGGACAGATAATTGGAAATAAAAGCAAATTTAGAGCTGATCTGCTCACTGTCTGAAGTGATTTTGGCCTTTCATGAGATACAGAATATCTCCAATGCTTGATACAGAAAAGTTTAGCTTTTATAAATTTGGTTAGTACAGCCTAGTTTAGGTATTGACTGGAGTCAGGTAGGACACTCTATCTGCATTTATAGATGATACTCAATCACTCTCTAACACTCCACCTCAATTATACCAATGATAATTTTGAAACATAGTACAGCATTTTGACACAGATCCATCATACTCTCATCCACATCCCCAGTCGGGCAAACAGGTTCCTGCAAGGGATGTGACTAGACTACAGTACAGCTGGATGAGCCATACTTATTTTATGAGTCTGTCACTATACAGAATAGTGATATCCTATACAAATAAGATGTGAGGCACATCTATGATTTTACACATTTTAGTAGCCACTCTAAAATATAAAAAGAACAGGGGACATTAATTTTAAATAATGTATGGATACCCATAGATATCCAAAATACTGCCATTTAACATGCAAGCTATTAAAAATAATAATATGATATATATGTCATATCCTTTTTTAATACTCAATCTTTGAAATCTGGTATGTATTTTACACTTACACATATGCACATGTGGGCCAGTACATTTCAGTTGCTGAATGGCACATGTGGTTAGTGGCTATTGTTCTGGAAAATACAAGTATAGATTCCAGGCTAAGAATATGACCAAGCAGTTTAATAGAGATCTGCCAAGTACAGAAGGACCACTGCTTGTGCTACACACACCAGTGTAATGCAAAATTTTCAGTAACTACACTAGTCCTGACTTCTTTTTCTCACCATCCAACCTTAAGTTCATCTTTGTCCCAAACCAACTGTGACTGTGTAACTTCATTAAAGTTATTCAGTAACCCAGTCCTGTAACCTGCAGCCTAAAATAACCTACTTCAAGAAGCTGAAATTGCACCCATGCTCCAAAGAGAAAATAATAAACCATCCAACCATAGAGAAGAGTGGAACACATAGAACAGGGTTAAATATCCCATTTCAATCTTGGGTTTCACCTCTTAGAAGTTACCCGACTCTCAGAAGTTGCCTGAGCCTGCTTACTACCTTAGAATAGCAATTTAGGTGGTGCCTCCTTCCCCAGAACCTGCTGTGATTACTTACCCTCCTCTGCCACTTCTCAAATAGCTGCCAAAACCTAAAAGGAAAACTCAGATGGCCTCCAGGCTTCAGAATTTCAGACAGGGAGAACAGTGAAAGTACCTCCCTTCAATCATTATTCTGTTTGCAGAAGATGAACAAAACTCTGGAGTAAACAAATTTTACAGGCTCCTTTTCATACTTCCTGAATGTTAACAATTTCATGTGTGTGCATGTGTATTTGGGTATCTTTGTCTAACTATATGTTTGCATTTGATACTATATCCTTCTCCATGGAGCTCAGAGATGAGCTGGATGTATGCATCTTGTATGCATGTCTTTGGAATTGCAGAAGTAGTGTTTTGTGTGTGTTTTTTTTTCCTGTCAGTTTTAACATAAAATATAGAAATGCAGATATGCAAACTGATGACTTATTTTTCCAGTGTTATTAGGAAACTATCCATTTCATATAAATAACTTTTTCCATATAATTTAAGCATAATTTGATTTGTTCTGTTTCATGACACTAAGGCATGTGATGTAAAGACTTTACAACAACCCTATAAAGCAGCCCCATTTCACAAATTAGGAAATTAAGATCAAGGAGGTGAAACAAATTTAAACATGGAACTACTACTTAGGCTCTAAAACTCTTACTGGTCCACCATTTCTAATGATCTCTCCTAAGAAGCTTAGCTTTATGAGCCATGCTATTTCCTCTGTTCTGAAGTAGTTATACCTCCCCAAACTACAAAAGGGCATAGGATTTGTAAGAGCTTTTTTGCTTCTTAGATAACTGTTTAACTAATTTCAACTGCTTTGTTGAATGGGACCGCTGGCAACATGACCTGTGGATAAGAAAGGCATTTTGTTATGACTTTTTCAGAGTGAGAATTAGGGCTAACCTCAGTGTGCTAATTCTCAGTGGTAAAGAATCTGCCTGCCAATGCAGGAGACACATGTTCAATCCCTGGGTTGGTAAGATTCCCCGGAGAAGAAAATAGCAATCCATTACAGTATTCTTGCCTGAGAAATCCCATGGACAGAGGAGCCTTGTGGGCTACAGGCCATGGGAGTCAGTCCACGGGTTGTGAAAGAGTTAGACATGACTTAATGACTGAACAACAGAGGTTAATCACCTTTCTTGTGATGTGATTTAACTGAAGGCAAAAAAAAAAAAAAAAAAAATAGCTCAGTTCAAATAATTTAGCAAATATTTCCTGGATTATCATTATTCTCAAGACTTTATGTAAATACTTATCATGACATATACATACATGAGCGTTTATTCTTTTGAATACTTATATATTCCTTTGAATACAAAGATGATAAGAATTCTACTGCAGCATTTTGAGTCCTGCTAGAAAATTCCAGGAGCTTTGCTTAGTCAGACATTCATATTCTTACCACATTCCCCTTATAACCAATAGTACAGCTCTGGGCCAGTGGCAAAGACTATAGTTACAGCTCATAAGGGCTATGGAAAATTTTGTATCTAAGGAAAACAACCTGAATTTATACATAAACAAAATTGTGATTTTGACTGTATTCTTACCATGAATTCTATATGTTCCTTAAGTATGTGAAAGTGAAAGTTATTCAGTCATATCCAATTCTTTCTGACCCCATGAATTATACTGTCCTTGGAATTCTCCAGGCCAGAATACTGGAGTGGGTAGCTGTTCCCTTCTCCAGGGGATCTTCCCAACCCAGGGATCGAACCCAGGTCTCCTGCATTGTGGGCAGATTCTTTACCAGCTGAGCCACAAGGGAAGCCCAAGAATATTGGAGTGGTAGTCTATCCCTTCTCCAGTGCATCTTCCCAACCCAGGAATCAAACAGGGGTCTCCTGCATTGCAGGTGGATTCTTTACCAACTGAGCTATTAGCGAAGCCTTTACCTAGAGCATATATTGTCGTAAATAACCAGAGTCACCAGAGAAACCATAGAAGAAAAGCGTTCTTTAGATTTAAAAGGAGGTACATATTTAATCAATAAATAATATTGATTAAGCTCTTGCACAAGGAATTGGGAACATAGTCTTCATGTATAATAGGAGTAAAAAAATAGAACTGAAGCTAGGGAGTGAGAACTGAGATACTTATTTCAAGTTTTTGGTAACACCTGTGCTAGGCTCACTATCACTCATATGGTCAGTATCTCCTTGCCCTCAGTGATGGGAGCTAAGCCCAGAGCTAGCCCTAAGCTAAGCTCCCTTAGCTAAGCTAAGGGAGCAGGCACAGTCCTGAAAGCCCCGCGGTCATGAGGGACAGGACACTCTGACCTCTGAAAATGGAGTCCACGTGACTTTGGCTTTGCATACATGGATCACCGACCTCTCGCTCTCTTTAAATTTATCATGGAATATGTAAGAAGCTAAAAGTAAATCCACATCCCCCAACTATATATATATACACAGAGAAGTAAACTGTGGTCACTGATCTGCTGATAAGACCACTTGCTTTCCTAAAGTTCATCCCAAATATATTCATTCCTGCACAGTGTGGAATAAAGAGAGTCAGAATTTATTTTAATATAGTTGGGGTTGGTTTTTTTTTTTTTTTTTTTGCCTCTAATCACACACACACACAATTTAGCCTATTTTCCTTCTCTTTGAATCTTCACTGGTCCTAGGATTGCCTGTAATAAATAAGCAGTAGCAGAAGTGACACTGTATAATTTACAGGGCCAGGTCTTAAAAAAGACCTTCAGATTCCACTTTCTTGTGGCTGGGATTCTACTCTTGGATCCCAGATGCCATGCTAGGTGGAGCTTAATTCACATAGAGAGGCCACGAGGAGGAGAAATAAGGAGCTCTGGCCGCCAGCTTGGCTGGGCGCTACCAGACAGTCAGCACCCACCGCCAGCCATGACTGAGCCATCTTGGACGTTATAGTCTCATGCCCTCAGAAGACTGTAGTCCCACTGAATACTGTAACAGAGCAGAAGAACTGCCCAGCTGATACTAGTCAGACTCAGAACTGTGGTAGATCAGAAATCACCACTGCTTGGGCCCATTAAGTTTGGGAACTGGTTTGCCATAGTGCAATCAATAACTTAGAACTCCCATCTCTATTCAACTTTTACCCTCCATCAGGCTCTTACTATA
Organism: Budorcas taxicolor; assembly: GCF_023091745.1. NCBI lineage: Eukaryota > Metazoa > Chordata > Mammalia > Artiodactyla > Bovidae > Budorcas > Budorcas taxicolor. The sequence continues at coordinate 136,817,228 of NC_068920.1, forward strand.
CTATTGTGGAAATCCACTCCCAAGCATCTAATACTAAGTAACACTCAATGAATACTAGCTGAATGTGTGAGGGGGTGTGTGTGTGTGTAGAGTTCACTTTACTGTATATCCCAAGAAAGTTGCTTTAGAAAAGTAACTGGGAACCGCATACCCTTAATGTTTTTACACCACTCAGGGGACAGCACAATTCTTTCTTGGCCATCACAATACCAACTGAGACAAACTGCAGAAGGGCGACACTGCTAAGCACATTTTTATACGCTCCTGCTGCTGATGGCTCCCACTGGGGCCCTGCCAGCCCTCTCCAGGCTCCATACCAATATATGCAGTTGAGTTCCCTGTAGGTTTCCCATTGTCATGACTAGGAGAGAACATTTACTTTCCTCAAACTAGCTTGTCTCTTTGACCTAAACTCCAGAATTCAAATAGGAAAGACTGTGATAATGAGGCTGCACTGTCAAAAGACTAGAAAACATTTTAGAGACTCAATGTACAGATCATCCCAATGATAATCAGAGATTAAGATATTTCATTCATGCAGGTTTTTTCTATTCTATTTTTATAGGCTTTAGGTCTTTCCTATACATGTTAACACCACAGGCATCTTCTTTTTGATTTCACCACCCTCAAAGTACTCAAGACCCTAGCTAGGGGGTCTTTTAATGATCTGTTTAAACAATGCATCTCACATTTGGACAGTTCCTTTTAATTTTGAAAGTACTTTTAAAATACTGCCTCCTTTGTCTCCTTTTTTTTTTTATGAATAAAATTCTTGCTTTGGGTCTTTTAAGGTTCGCCTTCTAAGGAGAGTGATGGTGTAGGGGCTACTGATCTAGCGGGTGTGCGCCTGCTCCTCTCGGGTGTTTTTCAGCCCATTGTCTTCTTCCAGGCATTTGTACAGGCAGGAAATATACAGATGCACTTCATTCCGGGATTTGTAGTAGCTAATCACTTTCCAACAATTATTTTGAAAAAGCAATGGCATCATGGATGCTTTACAATTATGCAAATCCACAAGAGGGGAAATACTGCTTTACTTTCTTCAGCTGTGAAAGCATAAGGAGTTGCGTGTCAAGCAGGCCCAGGTGAGCGGCCTGATGAGACAGAATCAGCAGACTCTGCAGGCCCTTGTTTCATTAGAGATGTTGAAAGTAAAGACTTCACTTTGATGTCTCTCCCACGTTGGAGAAACAGTTAGCCCTTTGTATCCGCAGTTCCACATCTTCAGTGAAGGCAGAATCTGTGAATATGGAGGATGACTGTCCTAAGTCATTTTGTATCAGGGACTTGAGCATAGACTGATTTTGGTATCTGTGGGGGACTCTGAAACCACTATTCCTGAAACCACGTGGATACTGAGAGAAGACTGTACTCCCACCATCATGGAATAAGTCCCTGGGATCCCACATGCCTTCGCTGACTGTATATGGGATTTTATTCCTTGCCCTCAACATCACTCTCCTCTAAGCATTCCATGGATAATTTCTGGCCCCTCACAAGTCTGTCTTTTTTAACCAAAAAAGACCACTTTTCCACCTCCAACCTCCAGAGGATGGTTTTGATGAGTGGAAACAGAGAGAGAATATGAAAGAATGAATCACAAAGCAAACTTTTGGAGAAAAAGTTCATCACATCATAGCGTATTCTTTCCGAGGTAAAGCTACGACTTCGTATACCAACTCCAACACTTGGCACTCTGGGAAAACCATTTAATTTCTCAAATGTGCATTTATAAATTAGAGTAGGAGGGGTATTTAATGCATAGAAGTGTTATGACATAACAGTGGGTTTGATCCCTGGGTCCAGAAGTTCCCCTGGAGAAGGAAATGGCAACCCACTGCATTATTCTTGCCTGGGAAATGCTATAGACAGAGGAACCTGGCGGGCTACAGTCCACGAAGTAGCAAAGAGCTGGGCACAAGTTAGTGATTAAACAACAACAACACGTCTAATGTGTAGAGCACATCAGTGTTCAACTAACTGTTATTATTCATCTTATACTCCACAGATACTGCTTAGCAAGGGGCATGGGCTGACTCTGTCAGCACTGACAAGGTTAGCACATGGATTGGCCATGTGTGGGAAGCATGACATACATCCTGGAAACATTAGTAGCTTGGGGCATAAACAAGAACGTAAGGGAAGTGCACACTGAGTGGGAAATCTGTGGTCAGAGAAGATTTCTTAGAGGTGGCAGACTTTAAAGAAAGAGCAAAGTTTTGGTAAATGGTAGAGGGAAAGAGAAAATAAATTCATGAGCATAGAGTTGGGGGTGACCTTGGCTGTATATGAAAGGTCACACAAAGGTCTGGATGTGTGCAAGGTGAGGGAAACTGTACTGACCAGCCTCTTATATTCTACCCCCCTATAAAATAAATCTCCTGTACTCTCTTCCAACTTATTCAATACCCAACAAGGTATAATAAACCCTAGGGGTCAATGATACAAAGAAGCAAGTATTTTACAAGTACCAGGACACAAGAGAGCATACTAGGAAAGCATGCAGTGACAGCTCCAGTCACACATGGAGTTTAATAACAGAGGAGGCAGTTAGCTGAGGGTGTTTCTACCTTTGGACACAAATGAGAAGAATACTCTTGCGATGTATACAAATAAGCATGAGAACTGTATATCCTGACACTGGTGTTTGAGCCCTATTCTTGTTAATTCCTGTCCCCTTCATTGTCTCTAATATACTTGATGACTGTTTTACATTAAATTTTGGATGGGAGAAATAAGAATGGAATTAAAAGGAATACATCAAGGCTGTATATTGTCACCCTGCTTCTTTAACTTATATGCAGAGTACACCATGAGAGACGCTGGGCTGGAGGAAGCACAAGCTGCAATCAAGATTGCTGGGAGAAATATCAATCACCTCAGATATGCAGATGACACCACCCTTATGGCAGAAAGTGAAGAAGAACTAAAGAGCCTCCTGATGAAAGTGAAAGAGGGGAGCGAAAAAGTTGGCTTAAAGCTCAACATTCTGAAAACTAAGATCATGGCATCCAGCCCCATCACTTCATGGCAAATAGATGGGGAAACAGTGGAAACAGTGGCTGACTTTATTTTGGGGGGCTCCAAAATCACTGCAGATGGTGATTGCAGCCATGAATTGCAAAGACACTTACTCCTTGGAAGGAAAGTTATGACCAACCTAGACAGCATATTAAAAAGCAGAGACATTACTTTGCCAACAAAGTTCCATCTAGTCAAGGCTATGGTTCTTCCAGTGGTCATGTATGGATGTGAGAGTTGGACTGTGAAGAAAGGTGAGCGCCGAAGAACTGATGTTTTTGTACTGTGGTGTTGGAGAAGACTCTTGAGAGTCCCTTGGACTGCAGGGAGAACCAACCAGTCCATCCTAAAGGAGATCAGTCCTGGGTGTTCATTGGAAGGACTGATGTTGAAGCTGAAACTCCAACACTTGGGCCACCTGATGTGAAGAGCTGACTCATTTGAAAAGACCCTGATGCTGGGAAAGACTGAGGGCAAGAGGAGAAGGTGACGACAGAGGAGGAGATGGTTGGATAGCATTACCGACTTGATGGACATGTGTTTGGGTGGACTCTGGGAGTTGGTGATGAATAGGGAGGCCTGGCGTGCAGCGGTTCGTGGGCTCACAAAGAGTCAGACACAACTGAGCGACTGAACTGAACTGAAAAATTAGACAAAATCACAAGTTTCACAAATAGGATACTAAAAAAGCTTGATGTATTAGAAATAAGTTCTCATTATGTTCAAAGGCCAAGCCAGTTTGGGAACAAAATAAGTGCTATCTGTCCATTCCAAGAAGACTGCAATAGCCAACACCCCTAATACCTTGCATAGATGCATGCCAACTTAAATGAAGTACAGCAAAGAGTTAGTAACCAAAAGCAAGGCAGTCTTAGCCAAAGCATTAAGCCCACGATGCAACAACAGGAAATGAAGCATTTTAAGGCTAGGGAGAAAATAATCTTTTTGATGATGGAGGAATCAAATTAAATTTATTTTTAAGTCATTTTGGCCGGATGGCGTTTATCAAGAGACTATGGATGAAAGTGGATTGGGTGTTAAGGAAAAGCAAGGGCTCCTTGAAGCCAAGAGACTCAAGACACATTTTCCTCAATACTATTTTGAACTTCAGTCCCCCCATAAGCTTTCAAATTTCAATCACTACCCCACTGAGTCTGAGGAGAAATTGATAAAGAAAATAATATAGCAGACAATCACAAGTGAATTGAATTTGAGCACAATTGAGATGAACTGCAGTGTTTAAAAATAGAATCATTTCAAAAATGGGCTTAAGGGAGAGTGTTTTTCTCTTACGTGTTGCTTAAATGTTTGAGACGAGAAAGAAGGGAAGGAATTAGAAGGGCAGGGACGGGAGGGGGGCAAGCTGTGTCCTGACTTAGCTAAATATTTATTTAATTCCTCCCAGCTTTTTAAAAATTTTTAGATACTTCTTCAAACTACCTGAGCAGCATTAGAAAAGGAAATTGTTAAAATAAAATGATGTTGCCTATAATCACAAGTGAATTGAATTTTTCCACATGGGCTGTGGTGCGTAAAAGCCTTTTCTTTTTAAGACTATATATAAAATCGCTGAAATTTTGAAGAGGGAAAAACAGAATCACAAACTCATAGACTCTTAGAACTGATAGGAAACTTATAAATTATCTTACTCAGGTCCCAAATTGGGCTGTACCATTAGGATCCTCAAAATAACTTAAAAATACTATTTCCTTTTCCTACTCAAGATCTACTGAATCAAACTCCCCGAGGCTGAAGCTCCAGAAGAGGTCGTTTAGGAGCTCTCCATGAAATCTTTAAAGAAGACAGGCTGCTGTCTACTGATTCAACGCATCTCTCATGATTTATAAAAGAAGAATCCAAACCACAGAGCAAAGAATTCATACAGATATAAAGTGACAAAGCAAAAACTGAACTTACCATTCTTGAACCCTGATGCATTGCACTTCCCACTGCTCCAAAAGGAGAGGAATGAAGGATAGAAACGTCCCTAGAATAATATAGATTAAAAGAAAGATCCCTAGGAAAGTGTGGATATCCTCAGCTGACATGATACAGAATTTCCAGATCACACACTGACAGGACCAGGTAAGAAATGCTTGACCCTTTTCAAGGCTGAAAGCTGAAGACATCAGCCTGCATTAGTTGGTAATTGTAATGCTGTGTCTCTGGCTTTGGCCTCTTGGAGTGTAGGTTCACTGGGCAATAATCACTCTTTAATTACTGGGCAATGTAATAAGCAGACTATAGCCCTGAAATGAGCTCAAGCCAAATGACAGGAAGATCCAGGTGCAAGGCCCTTACCCAGAAGGCTTATAAGCCAGGAAAAACCCAGTTCTGCAAAATATCTAGAGAACAAACGAAATCAACTATTTCCTGTAAGCAGCTTTTGCTAATTTAGGAAGCTGCTCATGCCTGTAACAGCATCTCAGAATTTGGAGGGACCTTAAAATTCATTCAGTACAAACTTTCATCCAGTTTAGAATCGAGTCTACAGCACCCATGCTAGGTGGTGGGCTGGACTCTGCTAGGACATGTGTGGTGATGTGAAAAGCTGTCTCATTTTTAAGGTAACCTATTTTGTGATTTCGTCCTTCATTGCTTTGAAAGAAGTTTAGTTCAGTTCAGTTCAGTCGCTCAGTCGTGTCCGACTCTTTGCGACCCCATGAATTGCAGCGTGCCAGGCCTCCCTGTCCATCACCAACTCCCGGAGTTCACTCAGACTCACGTCCATCGAGTCAGTGATGCCATCCAGCCATCTCATCCTCGGTTGTCCCCTTCTCCTCCTGCCCCCAATCCCTCCCAGCATCAAAGTCTTATCCAATGAGTCAACTCTTCCCATGAGGTGGCCAAAGTATTGGAGTTTCAGCTTTAGCATCATTCCTTCAAAAGAAATCCCAGGGTTGATCTCTTTCAGAATGGACTGGTTGGATCTCCTTGCAGTCCAAGGGACTCTCAAGAGTTTTCTCCAATACCACAGTTCAAAAGCATCAATTCTTCGGCACTCAGCCTTTTTCACAGTCCAACTCTCACATCCATACATGACTACTGGAAAAACCATAGCCTTGACTAGATGGACCTTAGTTGGCAAAGTAATGTCTCTGCTTTTGAATATGCTATCTAGGTTTCTCATAACTTTCTTCCAAAGAGTTACACCTATTAATAAAAAATTTTCTATTCTCTGATTTCCAAACTTTCATGCTCCTTCATGATGAGGGTTCTTTTTAAAAAAAAAAAAAAAAAAATCTGTTTTCTTGTACTAAATAACAGCTCCTAAAATATTTGCAGAAAGCTATCAAATAACCCCCTTCTGTGTCATCCTCAAACAAACAGAAGCGTGTCTGCTGATTTCAGACATGTTCTACTATGTTAGTCTGTTGTGTATATTACTGCTACTGCTGCTGCTGCTGCTGCTGCTAAGTCGCTTCAGTCATGTGCAACTCTGTGCGACCCATAGATGGCAGCCCACCAGGCTCGCCCATCCTTGGGATTCTCCAGGCAAGAACACTGGAGTGGGCTGCCATTTCCTTCTCCAATTCATGAAAGTGAAAAGTGAAAAGTTAAAGTGAAGTCACTCAGTCGTGTCCAACTCTTCGAGACCCCATGGACTGCAGCCTACCAGGCTCCTCCATCCATGGGACTTTCCAGGCAAGGGTACTGGAGTGGGGTGCCATCGCCTTCTCGGGTGTATATTTCTAGCATATGATTTATCATATCCCAGGTAAGTGTATGGGACCTCCTCACCGATCAGACTGTGAGAAAGGACATTATGATGTATTTATGCATCCCTGTATCCCTAGTCTCCAACATAATGATATAGAACAGGTATTTTAATGTTTTTGCTAATTGAGTCATACCTCATCATACTTGTTACATCTTTGGAATAAATACTCTAAATTTCTTGAAACTCAAAGGTTCTTGAGATAAGCACTGTTTTGTTCATCACTATACCATAATGTGTACCATGGAGTACTAAATTAATATTGTTGAATTAATTTGGCAGCATGTTCAAGGTCCTTCAAAATTCTTATTATTGGCTTCGTCTGGACACAACGCATTTTAAGGAATTATTTTAAAAATTAGTATCACCTCAAATGGGGTCTTGATGCACAGTGGGATTATTGCTTCCCCTGAGCTGGGTGTCATGCAGCTCAGATTTACATGTGGATTTTCAAACAGTCTTCTTATGCCTTTGGTTCAGATTGACCTTAACGTTATTGAAATATGAAAATCCTTTCTCATAAATATTAACAGTGATATTTGCCCAATCTTGAACAGCTACTAATTCTACCTTAAATATAAAGTAAATTTTAAGGTATATAAAAGGTAAAGTTATATGAACATCTAAACATTTAATACACCATAGTGGTTAACTGATGCTTCACTGGCGGCTCACATAACCAAGGATCTGCTGGCAATGCAACTATTCAGGTTCTAATCCTGGCTCTGTCACTTACTAGCTTTGTATCCTTGGATAAATTACATGACTTCTTTGACCAACAGTTTCCTTACCTATCAACTGGGCATAGTTATAATTCCATATTAAAGAGCAGAGACATTACCAACACAAGTCCATATAGTCAAAGTTATAGTTTTTCCAGTAGTCATGTATGGACATGAGAGTTGGACCAAAAAGAAAGCTGAGTGCCGAAGAATTGATGTTTTTGAACTGTGGTGTTGGAGAAGACTCTTGAGAGTCCCTTGGACTGCAAGGAGATCCAACCAGTCCATCCTAAAGGAAACCAGTCCTGGGTGTTCATTGGAAGGACTGATGCTGAAGCTGAAACTCCAGTACTTTGGCCACCTCATGCGAAGAGTTGACTCATTTGAAAAGACCCTGATGCTGGGAGGGATTGGGGGCAGGAGGAGAATGGGACGACAGAGGATGATATGGCTGGATGGCATCACTGACTCGATGGACATGAGTGTGGGTAAACTCCAGGAGACAGTGATGGACAGGGAGGCCTGGCATGCTGCGATTCATGGGGTCGCAAAAAGTCAGACACGACTGAGCGACTGAACTGAACTGTACTGAGGATGAAGTGGCAAGCTCCAAGTTTCTGACATGCTGAACAGGGAACCAGAAGTTCCTTCATAGCCTTTTCATAAATAGTACATTGCATTTTTTGAGATAATGTATGTACAATAGCTTCTTCTATGTCTAGCAGAAGTTAAATAAATGTTTATGATTTTGTATGTTTGGGCCTATTATTCTAGTTTGGCAAGGTTATTTGAATGTTGTCTATTAAACTGCTTATTAAATTGACCTTCCTAACTTTGGGCCAAATGAAAATGTAATTAGCCTGCCTCCAGTGTTTTCACACATGGCATTGATTAAAAAGACATTGAGACAGGAGCTCTGATCCAAGTTATCTCAGCCATATTCATTCACACTTTTTTGGGATACGCTGATTTAATTGCTTGTATAAATGAATCTACAGCATAAACCATAAAGCTTCATTCTCTTCTTCCCTACAAATTTAACCTCAGTGTATCAACTAATGCGCTGGCATGACTGACATTGTGAGAGGCAATCTCTTGCTCTGCCACCAGAACATAGCCATATCATGTGTTGATGTAGGGAGGCAAAACTAGCTCTCTTGCAATCAGCAGAGAGAACGCCTATAAATTCAGATCAAAGGGGCCATCTGCTCACCATTTGCTGCTTTGTTGCACCAAGACGAGGCTCTGGCCGGGACACTGCACAGTATGGTAAACTTCATATTGCAGGATTAGGCTTCAAGGCTAGCAGCAGTGCCACTATTTTTACCCTAATTCCAGCATGTCTTGTGTCAATCTCTACACAACTTGAGTGTAAGTATTGATTCTCTGTGGATGCTACGAGCAACATAAAGGCAAGCACTGCATATCCTATCAATACTCCTCTCACTCTACCTCCTTTAAGGGAAGAGCGCTGGTGATGAGAGACCACCCACAGAGTCTTGGGAAGTCAGCCACTGGAGTCTAGGATGTCTGCAGCCTCTCCCTCGTCACCTCACCCTTGGATCCATTGACCCAAAATGTGAGCGAGAGACTGAAAACATAGAATCCTTACACCAAGTGAAAATGTGAGATATTGTTTAATGGATCGTATTCTTAAGCTTTCTGCCAGATGATACATTTCTAAGAACCCAACAAAATGAACACATACCCACAATCACATGTCATTATTGATCATTGCTAGTAACCTCATCTGAAAACAACAACAAAACTACTCACAGCTTCTAAACCCTAGAATTCTCTTTTCTAAGCCCTCCATGTTCCTATGTCTTCTGCCAGTGTCTCTCATGATATACATTCTGGAAAAGCCAGTTAGAAAATACGTACTGAACATTTGGACTGTGCCCACTTATGCACAAAGCTCTTGGCCAGCTTTAGAAAGTTAAAAAAAAAAAAAAAAAGATTCAGTCCTGCCTTCAATGAGCTCACTGTCATCAGGAAGGGGACACCAGGTCAAAGAGTGGCTTCTCATTCTATACTGTATCCCTGAACTAAGGTCTGGACTGTATATAATTAAAAAACCTTAAGTGCCACAGGGCTTCTGAGAGAAACAGCAGAGTGCCCGAGGCATGACTGGGGAAACTGCATGGAAAGGGTGCCCTTGCAATTCACTGCAGAAAGATCAACAGGATCGTGTAGAGTTTCCAATTCTGATTTTCAATCATTTAACTGCACGGCAACCTACATACATCCTGTCGCTTGTTTTCACTCAGAAAGAAAGAAATTAAATCCAAAGCCAAAAGTTAATCATGGACCCCAGGCCTGTGCCTGCAGAGAGCTGCCTCTTTTTCCCCGGAGTTTCCAGGGGGCACAGCCTGGTTAAGTCAGCAGGGAAATAGAGTGAACGCTAATTTTGTGTGCCGATTTTATAACAAGATCATTTCCTAAATTGCAGGCAAGATTCTACATACCAAGAAAGCATTTTTTGGATACAGAATTACATATTTAATTTATGTTGAAGTTTAATTATGATTATGAAACTCATTCCAAACACACACACACACACACCACACACACACACACAATAGAATTATTTAAGGATAGGGACAGAGTTATTCCTCAGTGATAAAGCCTGGATATCTTCAGCCACAAAAGAAAAGAAGAATGAAATAAATATTTATATATACTTAATAGGACTGGTTGATATTAAATATTTAGTGAATTTTCTAAAAAATATACTTAAACAACTGTATCTTCTAAATACTTTATAGGATAAAAATAGTCTTAAGGCAAAGAACTAACCAACACTGCATCAGTGGCTATGCCCAGAAAATGGCTAGGAGATAGAAGCTGGGGTCAGAGTATCAGCAATTATTCTGTCAACTAATGCTTGTCAAAAGCTTCCCATGTGTCAGGTACTAGAATGAACATAAAGCTTTCTTAGAGACAAGGTACTGAAGTAAGGCAAAAACGATTAGGAGCAAGTTAAGTTTAGATCTTGAGAGCTCTGAGTTCAGGGATCAGTCCTAAGCAAGCAGAGAAGCTCATGAAGAGAGAAGCCAAGTCAGAAACGACAGAAAACAGTCATACAGTGGACACTGTTAATTCACCTCAATGACCAAAGGAGGAAAGAAGGAAACTGCTCTGACTTCAGATCATTGCTTTACTGGAATTATCTTGATACTTCTAAATCAGAGCATTTCCAACCCTTTCTTGTTTTAGATATGTTACTTGACAATGCTAATTTTTCTCATCTCTCTGTGACCCTTCAATGTTTTTTACCAAGAAATAGTTTATTTAACAACAACAAATATATGTACACACACATATGTATGTACATATATATGTGCATTATATATACATATGTCTGTATATGTATGTATATATTTGTGTGTGTATGTGTGTGTATATATATGTGTGTGTGTATTATACATTATATATACATTTGTGTATATATCAGTCAGTTCAGTCGCTCAGTCATGTCTGACTCTTTGTAACCCCATGGACAGCAGCACACCAGACCTCCCTGTCCATCACCAACTCCCAGAGCTTGCTCAAACTTTTGTCCATTGAGTCAGTGATGCCATCTAACCATCTCATCCTCTGTCATCTCCTTCTCCTGCCTTCAATCTTTCCCAGCATCAGGGTCTTTTCAAATGAGTCAGTTCTGTGCATCAGGTGGCCAAAGCACTGGAGTTTCAGCTTCAGCATCAGTCCTTCCAATGAATATTCAGGACTGATTTCCTTTAGAATGGACTGGTTGGATCTCCTCGCAGTCCAAGGGACTCTCAAGAGTCTTCTCCAACACCATGGTTCAAAAGCATCAATTCTTCGGCACTCAGCTTTCTTCACAGTCCAACTCTCACATCCATACATGACCACTGGAAGAACCATAGCCTTGACTAGATGGACCTTTGTTGGCAAAGTAATGTCTCTGCTTTTTAATATGCTGTCTAGATTGGTCAAAACTTTTCTTCCAAGGAGCAAGCATCTTTTAATTTCATGGTTGCAGTCACCATCTTCAGTGATTTTGGAGCCCCCCAAAAATAAAGTCTATCATTGTTTCCACTGATTCCCCACCTATTTGCCATGAAGTGAAGGGATCGGATGCCATGTTCTTAGTTTTCTGAATGTTGAGTTTTAAGCCAACTTTTTCACTCTTCTCTTTCACTTTCATCAAGAGGCTCCATAGTCCTTCTTCACTTTCTGCCATAAGGGTGGTGTCATCTGCATATCTGAGGTTATTGATATTTCTCCCAGCAATCTTGATTGCAGCTTGTGCTTCATCCAGAACAGCGTGTCTCATGATGTACTCTGCATATAAGTTAAGTAAGCAGGATGACAATATACAGCCTTGACATACTTGTTTCCGGATTTGGAACCAGTCTGTTGTTCCATGCCCAGTTCTAACTGTTGCTTCCTGACTTGCATACAGATTTCTCAAGAGGCAGATCAGGTGGTCTGATATTCCCATCCCTTAAAGAATTTTCCACAAAAAATTTCCACACAAAAACAAATTTTCCATATATATATATCCTGGGTTAATAAATAAATATTTGGTACATTTTTAAATAAATTAGTAAGCTTACAAAAGGTATTAAGTAGATGAAAACAAAGTCTAAAATTACTGAAAAATGAAATCAGTTTCATTTCTCTTTTTCAGTTATAACTATCTACAATTACCTAGGTAGATAAAAGTACTTATATTCTTATCTATAATTATCTATAGCTTAAGAAATAAGAGACTTATAGTCATTTTCCTTTAAGATTGTCATGAATGGTTAAAAACCTCTAGCACATGAGTAGCAAAGCCAAAGTAAGCACAGCCAAGGCGTGCCATTCCACGCAGAGAAGTTGCTTCTGAGGCAGAGAGTGTGGAGCGGGGCAGGGGAGCTAAGACTGCTGCAAGGAGGTGACAGCACAGAAAAGAGAAGCCAGATGAGAGTGTCTGCTTGCTGTGGCTCAGAGCCTTCTTCACAGCCGGGTTTGGACAAAAAGATTGCAGGGAGGGTGACCAAGTTCATCTCTAAGGAATTGAGCCTAGATGTCAGTAACTACTCCCTGACACAGGGCCCGGATTACAGCAAGGCTCACATTCCAGGTGTGGCCTCTAGAACCAACAACCATGCCAGTGTCTCAGTCTTTCTCAGCTGCCTTGAGTTGAACGCTGTATCCCATTGCCTACCTGGCACTGGGACGCAGATGGCACTTGTCCACAAGGCCTGCCTGAGGAGCCGGGAGCAGCTCCCAAGGTCTTTGCTCCCAAGGTCTTTGCTGGGAAAACTTAGCGCATATTCTTAGACTTCCTGGCTGTCCAAAGGGAGAAAGGCCCAGGATTGGAATTTCACAAGCCTCCTTCTTCTTTTACATTGCAAAGAGAGCCAAAAACAATGAAATCAAATTTTGTTGATTCCCCTCAGAACAGCACATGAGTAGAAATTGTTAATGAAAAAGGCAAAGAAATCTAATTCCATTATCTAATTTTCTAGTCAGAGACAATAATTTTCTTTTTCCCTGACGTTGTTTGGATAACAAATACTCTAATGTAATATGACTTCCACACCCCCAAAACAAGTGAAAGGTAAAACAAAGAATACAGAATCAAGAAAACTGTGGAGAAATTCTGAGATGAAAATTTGTTGGGAAAAAACATTGGATGGTATATTTATAAGCTCTAAGTAGAAATAAGCATTCCTGCCAGGATCTCCTAGCTGGGGCCTTCTTCAGTCACGATAATGGGGGTCTTCACACTGTACTGGCCTACGCGATGGATGGTTGGGTGAGGAGCTTCTTCTCCCTGTTAAAGAGTAGGCCAAGGGTTTTCTGATAGACTTATGAAAATCTTGACTCTCACAAAAACATTCAGTGCTACAAAGGTCACATGCATGTTTGGGGAGGTGTGGGACAGTGTGGTGGGATGTTTTGTGATCCTAGTGAATCCTTCATGGGAACATTTCCACATCATCCCAAAATGCACGTAACTGAAACTGTTTATCCATCTTAATGCTCCTTGAAATGCCCATATGCCTTTTATTAATATACAAAATTATCACTCACCTCATTCAAGCAACCTTCAGGATGGACTGAAACCATGAGGCCCACACAGCTTTCTTTCCAAAATCCGTTCTTCAGCTCTGACCAAAAACAACGGACAGAGAGAGCGTCTTTTTATTGAACATAACTGCAGAAAGGAAGGAACATGTAGCAAAAGACTAGGAAGGCAGAAACTCAAAGCAACTTCATATTTGATTCCTTGATAAGTGACAGTGTGGCCAGACATCCACACACATCCTCGTGCCCTGACATCTGACTGCACATTAATGTAACAACATGGCCGCCATTGGGAAATAGTGTCCGTAGGATTAACCAGCAAGATCTTTGTTATATTACTATGACATATCCTTGCTATCCAAATAGGGGTGCTGAGACGAATAGAATTTGGACCAAACCCAAGAAAAATTTCCACAGAAAAACTATAGACCCATAAAATTTTAATTAATTTTTGGCTGGGGTAGTGTCACAATTTATAGACTTCATCTGTGTAGTTAGGAGAACAGAAAAGACAATATGACCTATTACACCAAGATGAAACAGGATGTAAGATGTCTTTTCATCTGAAGTGGGATGTAAGGTGCTTTATCTTCCATCTACCCCCATCAGCTAGTTCTGGACTTCCAAGGTCAAATCCCCAAATACTTCAGCATGTGGCTCTGAAATCATTCATGCTTAAATAGCAGAATGGGGATGATTATTTTTAACATGATTATGATAAACAATAAAGATAATGCAGATATATTAGAAACTTTAAGTACAGGTATTGAAAAAAGAGGTGAGGCATACCAAGAACATGTAGAAAGAAGACAGATCTGGGAGACCTCAGGGCCAATCTCTCTTAGAACACTCAGAAAAGGAGGTGAATTTGTAGAGTTTTTGATCCAACTTGAGTCGACAACGTAATGTGACTGACAAAGAAACTTCTTTAGATGAGTTAGCATAAGTATAATATACAGATCTACAAAGGCTGTAGGCCAAACCCTCTTATGTATGAAAATAATGTGTCTGATTCTGGAAACCAGGACTGGAAAAAAAAAAAAAAATAGATGATAGCATATCTTGTGGATTTAAACAGTTAAGTGTCTAGAATTGTATGATTTAGTAAGGACACTTAGCTGGGGGAAGCAGATTCGGACAGTTTATGGAAATTACACTGAAATAATTGAAAGTTATCTGGTAGAGGAGGGGACAGGCATACTGCATGACCCTCAGAGGCCAAAGAAAGCCAGCTGATAGATATTATAGGATGTGAGTTCTCTCCTCCATAAAAGGGATCACTGTGACCCTCCGGCGAGGCCACCCACTCCGTCTCCCAGCAGTGCTTGAGAAGAGACTGAGCATCCACACAGTAAGGATACAGGTCAGATGCAGTGAACTTCAAGGTTCCTCCAAGAAAGAAGGGGTGCTCATACAATTCCCCCAATTCTCCATTTCTCATTCAAGGTCGTCAAAGAGGGCAGATCTTCTTGCGTAACTTTCATTTTATTTTCATTTGCCAAAACTGCTGTTCTCATCACAGGGGGCAACAGCACACCGTCTTCTCACGCATTCTTGCTCCCTGAGGAATGTGCTCCAGTTTGGGTAATTACATTCTGCCAGCTTAAATTATCCCTGCAGTTTACATTGAGTAAGGCTTTTTTCTTTAATATCTATCCTAAATTGTTGCATAGTGTTTCTGTGTACCAGTAAATATTACATACATGCCAAGGTAATAGTCAGAACCTTGGAAACCACTCACCCTATTTATAGGAGAACAAGGAAAGATGAAAACTAATTAAAATTTACTTCGATTATTCATACACCTGCATGCTTGGGCCTTTATGCTGGCAGTTAAGGGAAATAGGTTTCACATAACCTATACTTAATTTCCTGGCTTTTCTGAATTTTTTCAGCTCCAATTGTTTTCCAATTCCTGCTACACCCAAAGAGCACCCCAAACAAGTTTGTGCGTGGTAGCAGAGCGATGGGTCAATAATACAAAAGTGCAGTGAAGAAGCTGGGGTTTGGCCCGGATCCCTTCATCATGGGGGTAATTTTTAAATACAGCTCTGCAAATTCTATCAGTCATGGCTGCTCCAGTCACAGGCTATATATCCCTTTTACATTTCTTCCCCTTTTGTTTGTCTGCCTCCTTATTAAGAGTATTTATTCTAGTTACTTTCATTGCTGACCTTGGGAGTTTATCGCAAATACGATTTCTCGTTTGTTTGCTCTTGCACTCACTCTCAATCTTATACACACACATCCTCTCTCTGACCTCATTCTTTTAATGGTTTCAGTATCTCCAGAATCATCCACATATCATTTTCCCACATATGTTTTGCATTAGGCAAGAGGCACATCTGGGCACACAGGAGTGGATTGTGTAGAGGTGGTAAGCATCCGTGAACAGTTGGCATATGTTGGTACTTACTAAGATATGTGATAGTTAATCGATTATTGGTTCTGGAAAGCAGGGGCTGGGTGTGCTTACCCTTGTCTTTCAAGGGTTAATACAAGGTTTAAAATAAATGGATGTCCAGGAAATGCTGTTTGAACTGATATGAACTGAATGGAAGAAATGTACTCTAAAAGTGAGACTCTAAACTCCAATATCTCAAAGTCCTAAATTAGGTATCTGCCACATGTCTATGACCTCTCTAATTTCCAAGTTCACTTTTCTCGTTTCAAGACAGACATTTGTTTCTCTCTTTCTCTCTTCATCAAAGCAGAGAAGCCTCCCTCATAAGAGGATTCTTTGTCTGTTTGAGTCTTTTTCCTTTGCCACTTATAGCCGGGTCAAGATGCTCTCTTATTTATTTATGTATTTATCCTTTCATTAGGCGAATATTTATGGGAATGCACCATGTTCTCAGAACCGTGCAATTTCCAGGAGTACAGAGGTAAGAGCTGCACTTATCAAGCATAAAATGTAGAGAACTAGTCAAATATTAACCAAATATTTATACAAGAATGATTCAATTTCCATTCTAAGGATGACGAATCCAGAATAGGAAAATGGTATAACAGAACAAAATTCCCATAGCTGTTATTTGAGGCAAATGGGCATCTCTAAGCAATCTTGGATGTTTGGTTGGGAATTGCTATATGAAACCCCATCTCTCACTTCCTAGACTGGGGAGCAAGCGGCAGAGAGGAGTGTCATGGTCTGGGGATCAGGAGACCTCAGCTCTTGCTAGACTCTGCCATGGAGTCTGTGCTGGTCCTAGGAAAGTCTCTTCATTTCTGGGCTTCGGATTCTCTAAAAGTGAGGAGGGCAGGATAGCATCATGCCCACTGAGGTCCTTCAGGCGCCGACATTTCATGCTTCTCCGGGCAGCTGCCTTAACTTACAGTGAACAGCAGGCAGGTATGACTGGGCGGCTATTTAGGCCTGAAGTTGCTAATGAGGCAAGGAACACTACATACGTTTTACTTCATCTGAACTTTAGATAATTTTTGCTTTACAGTTTACTCTTTCCTCCACACCATTTCCCTATCTATTCTAAATGGATTCACAAATGCATGCAAGAATTTGGGGGCTTACATTGGCTGTTTTGCAATTCAGACAAGTGATTAGAATATTCCCAGCACATACACTTAATCAAAACAAGCCCAATTAAGCTCACTACTCCAGATTCCACCTCATTAGCTTTCTGTTCCTAAAATATAACAGATGTCATTGCTGCAGGCCCGGAGGTACAGACACATTTTTCAGCTAAGCACTTACAATGCAACCTAAGTTAGAGGAAGATTTAATTATTACTTTCATTGTCGTGGCTTCCTGTAGAAGCTCATTTTTCACTTAATAGCAATCTCTTTCTACCTAGTTGCCCACTGCCACCAGAATAACTTGTCTTTCTCCTCAAATAGTGAGTTCATAAAAAGTGTTAATTCCCCGCCTCTCCAATTTTGCCTGGTAAATTGATTTTGGGGGTTCCTGAATTTATCTGACCCTGAACTCTTATTAAATGAATAGAAAGAGGAAGAAACAGGATGCAATGATTCCTTCTCCTTTCTTAGTAACATTTAGGCCTGTGCGTCGGCTACTCTTGAACCATACTCAAAGAATGGTTCACAGCTCTATACTTTCCCACTGTACTTTGCACAATGCTGCACTATAGCACTGAGTTCGCATTGCAATTTATCTGTTTGTTTTCTCCTTCTCAAGGCCATCAGCTCTTCTAAGCCTGGGCCCTAACCTGTTTTCCCTCATATTCCCAGTTTCCTGGTGGCAATTAGTGATTATTTGTTCAATAAGCAAATAACTATAAATCTCAGTCTTATACAGCAGTCACTGATCCAATCAATTTTCTAATCAATGTCAGTGTTAGTTCACTAGGTTGTATTTTTAAATAATGATATATGTTCTTAATTATTGTGGAGATGAGATATTTCAAGATTCTAACATTCACGGAAGTAACAAGTATTCTGGCATGTCATCCATATGAACCACCCCCATGCCCACTCTCACATCCCACAAGAAGTATGTCACACTGAGCCTTGTCATATTCAAGGTAAATTTAGTATCTTGCATGGTTCAGAATTGGGTTTTATCCATGGAAACATCCCTTTCTCCTTTTCCCCTCACTTGTGTCTCTCATTAAGTACTCACTCTCAAAAGAGGCCCTACATAGTTTTCTTCCTAGAAACAGTAAATGATAAGAAAGACACTAACACAGCCGTACACTGGAGATGTATCTCTTACTTTTCTTTACATTTATGACTGTGGGCTTAAAACTTATCACCTAGTGGGTGATAAATCAAAATTTTACCATACAGACAGATACACACACAATGACATCATAAAAATATTATTTGTGATTTTAAAAACTGACAAGAATTTGCACATCCAAAAAAGTCTCTTTATCTTCAGTAGAGTCTCCTTGATGAGCAGAAAATCATTCCAAAAATGCTGACCTTGCTCAAAACTCTCCAAAGCCTCCTTTAGGAAAGTCTGAAGAGCCAGGTATGAAACAACTCAGCCTGCCATAACAATATGCTACAGATGGAGTGGCTTAAACTCTGTCCCAGTTCTGAAGCTTTCGTCAGTTCTGGAGTTCTGTAAGTTGAAGACCAACGTGCCATTCAATTCAGTTCCTGATGAGGACCCACTTCCTGCCACCTTTTCAGCGTGCCCTCACATGGCCTCTTTGCATGTGCAGAGACAGCCACTGAGATCTGAAGTGACACTTCTTAGAAAGGCACTGATGCCACTGGGCCAGGACCTCACCCTTGGATTTTATTTAACCTTAATTACCTCCATGAAGGCCCCATCTCCAAATATAATCACACTGGGGGCTAGGGCTTCAACCCAGGGATTTTTGAGAACAAAATCTTTGGTCCACAATAAGCCAGTTCAAGAAAAATATTACAAAATTTCAACTGGATTGCTTAGAAATTAGAAACTTTGTGTTCCAAAAGGAGAAAACATTACTTATTCTCTTTAGTTACTCTTACTCATCTGAATTATTCACCTTTCTTGGCTTCAAATAATCTTTGGCAGTTTCTAATATTGAAATTCATCAATATGTAAAAAGTTATCACTATGGAAGAAATTAAATTATTAGAGTCTGAAGATAATGTTCAGTAAGAAATTCAGTATTTATTTGGGATGATTGTTTTATGTTTGGAATTGTGTATAGAAGTCGAAGTTGACTATTATATTGTAGAGAGAACCATTTATTCAGATTGAAGATGTGTGGCATGTTTATCAAGGCGACCAATGGCCTGTGTGTATAGTTGTACCTTCCAGTTATAATACATCTACAACAAACCTGTAATTAAATAGCATCATGTCATACAACAGGCAGCAGAGCACAGTGAAGGTAAATACTAATGCCATTATTTTTAAATTTCTTGAAAGTAGGACAGTATTTGTCTTATTCATGATTTTACCTCCAGGGCCTAGAATAATGCTGAGCAAAGTGTAGGCACTTAATACATGCTTATTGCATTGAATTGATGGGTAATTCTCTAAAAGGCCAACTAATTGGGTTCTGTTAAACCTGAAGTCTCTTTAATATAAAGCAAGGATTGTAAAACTAGATCCCTCAGGTCAAATCTGGCCTGTCACCTGTTTTGTACTGTCTGTGAGCTAAGAATAATTATTACATATTTAAAAGGTTGGGTAAGAAGCAGAAGATGAATAAAATCCTGTCCCCATGTGAAAAGTAACACGTAAAATTAAAATTTTAGTGTGCTTTATTGAAACATAGTGTCAACGTAATGATTTTTATTAATAAATCTACATTTATGTTAGTTGCTCAGTTGTGTCTGACTCTTCGTGACCCCATAGACTGTAATCCTCCAGGCTCCTCTGTTCATGGAATTTTCCAGGCAAGAATACTAGAGTGGGTTGCCATTTCTTTCTCCAGGGGATCTTCCCTACCTAACTGGTCTCCAGCATTGTGGGCAGATTCTTTACTGTCTGAGCCACAAGGAGAGATTTTATTCAATGAGATTATTGCCAGGCAGGGGGTGAGGAATGACTGAAACAGGGAAATGGGGGGATTTTGCAACAGAAAAGACGACTATGACCATGAGAACAGCAAACATCTCAAGGAGAAAGGGATTTTCTTCCCTAGAAAGGAATGAACAAGGTTAGAAAGAACTGAGTGTGCAGAAGTGGGTTAAAAGCATGGTGTGCTCTGATTATAGTTGGAAAGGAAGACTACTTCATGCTGAGGCCAGCCTGTTTTCTCAGAGCAGCCCTTAAGGAGGGGCTGTATGCTGGCTCAGGCAGAGGGCAGGCTGAAATTCAGAGGCCTAAGTGAAGGTGAGAATCTTAACCAAAGTTTTGTTAACAAGTACTTTGTTCCCCTTCATCAATGAGGACAAAATGGTTCAGCTAATTATTGGGTTGGCCAAAAAGTTCATTCAGGTTTTTCCACAACAGAGAGAAATCCAAATGAAATTCTTGGCCAACACAATATTTATGGGGCAAAATAAAGAGATATGGAGAGCTTGTGCCTGATTTTGTCATATTAACATGCAGGCATGTTAACATGTCATATTAACATGCAGGCATCCCTGAGTCTTTTCTAAGTCACAGACGGAGATGGTTCTTTGCAGGAAGTTATTTTCTAGAAAACAGCTGGGAGGGGTGGGGTCTGTAAGCTTTCTGTTCTCAGGGTCACAGGGCTCAGGTCACATTCACCATCCTCAGG
This sequence comes from Budorcas taxicolor, assembly GCF_023091745.1. Classification (NCBI taxonomy): domain Eukaryota; kingdom Metazoa; phylum Chordata; class Mammalia; order Artiodactyla; family Bovidae; genus Budorcas; species Budorcas taxicolor. The sequence goes on from NC_068920.1 coordinate 136,837,888, forward strand.
ACCATGCCTATCCATTTCTGTATTGTCTACGGTGGCTTCCTTGCTGCAAGGGAGAGTGAAGTAGTTGCGCAGAGATCCATGATCCACAAAATGGACTTATTACTACTGCCCTGTTACAGAACAAGTGTATTCTTATAGAAAGAATTTGCCAGGGGGAGGGGGGTGGAATTTTGATTGAATCGGTAATGTGGAATGATATAACAGACTAAAATTAATGTAGTTTACCAAACTCTTACCCTCCCATATTCCAGTGAAGTCTGCAGGAAGACATATCCTTCTGCCTCCTGTTACAGGAAATAGACTAGGCCAGGTGCCCAGGACCCCTCCCACGCCCCTCTTCTGGCACTCACTGCATTTACAATGCCTGTCTCCTCCCCAGGTACTTAATTCCTGGAAAGAAGAGTAAGAGTTTGCCTTCTTTGAATTCTTAACACCTAGAACAGAGCCTGGAAATCTGGAGAAGCAAGGAAACAACTTGGAAACAAACAAACTTTGATATTCAAAGTCATTACTAACAATGTATTGCCAAAGATGAGTCTGGCTCCAGGGAGAAGGTAAGAGCAATCTTTAATCACAACGTGCATATGCAAATAGCAACTGTTCCAGTGCATAGAAACACTTTGTTCCCTTTAGTAGGTTAAATATGCCTCTCCACAAATGTGTTAACATCCTTCCTTTGCTTAGCAAATCCTCCTTTCATGATCTGTTCAAAGGTAAACTTTATCCCCAGGTTGGATTATCATAACCTCCATATCTATGTGCATGTATTAAGCTCATCTCTCCCATCTTAAAAAGAAATTAATCTTCAGGCCCCACATTCACCTCAAATATCAACTAATTTTTCTCTTTGCTTTCATAGTCAAACATCTTTAACAAGTCATTTACGCTGTCTGTCTGAAAACTTTATTCATGCTTTTAATGACTTTCCTGATACTGAGTCTCCTTCGGAGGTTTTTTCTTGGCCAACTCTTAAATGCTGATGTTTCTCCAAGCATCCAGGTAGGTTTTCTTCTAATGCTATGCAGTCTTCTTTTCTTCTTATTTTTTAAAAAACGTTTAATTTTATGTTGGAGTATAGCCAATGAAAAATGTTGTAATAGTTTCAGGTGGACAGCAAAGGGACTCAGCTATATAATACATATATCCATTCCCCTCCAAACTCCTCTCCCATCCATTCTTGAAGAACTATCTAAAGGCTTATCACAGACAAAGCAGCACTTCCATATTTTGCAGCATGTATGAGTCCAGGGACCATAATTATACATTCTCTACGAGAGAGACACCTTTACTAGAATGGCCCAAAGATACTTAAAACTGAACATCTCTACAACTAAAAAAAAAAAAAAAAAAAGGAGGAACTAAAGCCCTTTCCCCAGCCCCTGAGTTTCACAGCTTGGATATTCTATCTCAGAGAACACCACCATTGTCTACTATGGATTATCCAAAATGTCACTCATATAATTGGTCACCAAACCTACTGATTTTACTTCCTAAAATACAGTAAATTCCCTACTTACAAACAAGTTCCATTCAGAGAGCACATCCATTAGTCCAATTTGTTTATAAATCCAACAAAGTTAGCCTGGGTACCCAACTAACACAATAGGCTACATAGCACTTTACTGTAGTAGGTTTATAATACTTTTCACACAAATAATACATAAAAAACAAGCAAACACAAAAAATAAAGAAAAAGTTTTTAATCTTAGAGTACAGTACCTTGAAAAGAACAGTAGTAGAGTACAAGAGCTGGCGCTGAGTGACCAGGCAAGAAGAATTACTACGTGGAGGAGGAAGGGGTGGTGGGAAATGGCAGAGCTGAAGGATTTCACACACATGTGATAGTGTTTGTAGAGGACTTGCTGTAGTTTCCAAGTATCTCCATATCTCACAATTCTACCTGCCTCTATAGTGCTTCTCATAGCAATACTTTTACCTGGTCTTATCCCTATAACCATTTCTTAACAGGTTCTCCAGCCCTCAGTAAATTTCACTGTAGAATATCCTTCCTTCATTCTAAAATGCAAATTTGATCAAGTACACATTTGCTTAAAAATACGTTAGGGTAAGTCCAAACTCCTTCAGATGATTTATTTATTTATTTATTTTTTCTATCTTGTGATGTATTTTTTATTTATTTATTTTTTATTTTTTTATTTTTTTAATTTTAAAATCCTTAATTCTTACATGTGTTCCCAAACATGAACCCCCCTCCCACCTCCCTTCCCATAACATCTCTGTGGGTCATCCCCATGCACCAGCCCCAAGCAAGCTGTATCCTGCGTCAGACATAGACTGGCAATTCAATTCTTACATGATAGTATACATGATAGAATGCCATTCTCCCAAATCATCCCACCCTCTCCCTCTCCCTCTGAGTCCAAAAGTCCGTTATACACAGCTGTGTCTTTTTTCCTGTCTTGCATACAGGGTTGTCATTGCCATCTTTCTAAATTCCATATATATGTGTTAGTATACTGTATTGGTGTTTTTCTTTCTGGCTTACTTCACTCTGGATAATCAGCTCCAGTTTCATCCATCTCATCAGAACTGATTCAAATGAATTCTTTTTAACGGCTGAGTAATACTCCATTGGGTATATGTACCACAGCTTTCTTATCCATTCATCTGCTGATGGACATCTAGGTTGTTTCCATGTCCTGGCTATTATAAACAGTGCTGCGATGAACATTGGGGTACATGTGCCTCTTTCAATTCTGGTTTCCTCGGTGTGTATGCCCAGCAGTGGGATTGCTGGGTCATAAGGTAGTTCTATTTGCAATTTTTTAAGGAATCTCCACACTGTTCTCCATAGTGGCTGTACTAGTTTGCATTCCCACCAACAGTGTAGGAGGGTTCCCTTTTCTCCACACCCTTCAAAAGAACCTTCATGATCTGGGACCTCCAGACTCACGTCTCGCTTTTCCCCTCGTTGTGTATCCCTCTCTCTTGTATTCTGCCTCCAGCCATAAAAACAATTTTTTGCTTTTCTGAATACATCTTTCTCTAGCCTCCAATCGTTTACATAGGATGCTTTATCATTTCACGGTACCCTCTCCCCACTCAACCTTACCTTTGCTCCCTTCCAATATTGATTCAGCATTCATGTCACAGCTTAGACATCCGTTTCTCTAAGAAATTTTTGGTATGGCTCCTGCCCACCATCATTAAGTCTGTTAGGCCCCTCCCTCTCTCTTAGAACCCGTACTTCTCCTCCCACAGAATGTATCACATGGTACTTTAATTGCCTACATCTCCATCTAAATCACACATAATTGGCTACCACTGCTGTTGTTCAGTTGCTAAGTTGTGTCTAGCTCTCTGACTTCCAGGACTTCAGCCTACCAGGCTCCTCTGTCCATGGGATTTCCTAGGCAAGAATACTGGAGTGGGTTGCCATTTCCTTCTTTAGGGGATCTTCCTGACCCAGGGATTGAAGCGGGTCTCTTGCTTGGCAGGTGCATTCTTTATCACTGAGCCACGAGGGAAAACCTACATAACTGGCATATTTGGTGAAATCAGAACAAATGTTTATAATGGATTGTCATGTATTCCTTAAGTCTATTATATCACCTGGCACATAACTGATGATATGATAGGTCAATAAATAAGTATAAAATAAATGGAAGAATGGCATCTATTTGTCTGCACTTCAAAGGAAATTGATCAAAGAAATCCCTTCTTTTTGACTCATTCAAAATAACTGGTACTGATTGTTAAATAAATGATCAGTTTATAGGCCCAGATCTATTGAAATAACTTGAAAAAACTAAAAATCCAATGAGGCATGATTTACCCAAAAAGTCACTATTGTTTGGTTATTGTCATTGTTTTTGCTGTTTTCTAAATTAGTCTGGTTTCTTTGGCTGAATCTGATAATTTGGGATGAGGGAGGTATTGAATGATAATGTTCATAACGAGATGTTCAAAATGCTAACTGAAGTGTAAGCTTCAAAATCATGGCTTTCTATGAGTTCTTATTCCATGCAGGTAACTGCTTTCCTTTTCCTATATCTCTCCACCGTCTGTATTTTGAAGCCCACCTTGAAATGTGTTAACTTTGCCTCTGCCTCACTTTCCTCAGAACCCACATGCATGTCATATACATTTCATCCCCCCTCTAGCAAATCTCTAGAAAATTGGAATGGAACTTTTAAAAGGATACAAATCATTGTAGGTTTGGCATCTCCCACATCATCCATTTCAGTTGATTCGCTATTAGCATCTGTGATGAGGCTTGGAGGTGGCTGCCAAACCTTGAATGTCACTGAGATGAAATTTAGCTGGTGGGGCTGAAGCCAGGCTTATTACTGTTCAGTTTGTGAAGCGTCATGATTGTCCTCTCTTGTTAGCGTGCCTCCGTTTGAGCACAAAAAGCATAGATTGCTTTGCAAAATCTATCTTAATTAATCATAAATAGTGCCTGATGGGAAGATTGCTGCTTTCATCTCAGTTAAATAAAACACAATCACTAAATCCTTTTCTTGCTCCAGGTTTTCACAGTATTGTGCAGGTTGCCTCCTTACATATTTGAGATGCTGGAGGTCTAATCACATCAGTGTGTTACTGATAGCCTCATTAGGCTGCACAATCAAGAGCTGTTCCCGGCCCCTTCTCCAGCAGCAGAGCCAAATCCCTATGAGTTAAATGGGGACACTGGAATGGCGAAACAATTCCACTCCTTCCCAGCAGCTAATTAAGAAGGAGAGGAAAGCATTGTGCTAAAGACTTCAGCGAGTTTGCCTTGCAGCTCTTCAAGGGTGACCTTGTGGCAAATGGTGAAAGAACTGAAGAGAGTCACTGTTGCGTGGTAAATGATCATCAGGAAAGTTCAAATGCTACCGAATGGGGTGGCTAAGTGTGCTAGAATGAGCTTGCTTTCTTCTCTGCCCCTTGGAACTCACAAAATTTCCTTTCTGTGCAAATACAGAAAGCAAATAATGAAGAACGTTAACAGTCTACTTCAAAGGACAATATATAATCAGCCTCTTGCACCAGTCATATAAATGCTACCTATTGGGGCTTAAATACAGTTTGCCATGGGCACCTGTGTCATATAATGGGCCTGTGTATGTGCATAGTAAGTAGTGTAATTGCTAGCCTATTTACACGAGCTAAACAGAAATGCTAAATATTCAATTTCCTATCTTTTCTTGCAGCTTCAGGTAAGGTCCTCTGAAACAGTTCTGATCAATGAGATACATGGAGAAATCTGCTGAGACCTCTTCCTCTTCCATCCTCTTCCTGCCTGGAATGAGGATACGCAGGAGCACTTGCGACCAGAAAGACAAAAGCTACATGCTGAGGATGGCACGTTAGGAAGACAGAAGAAGTTTAATTTCTTGATGATCTGGATTAGCCTTACAAACCCTGGATTTCCTAAGTCCAGATCTCTTAGTGCATAACATAAACTCCTATGTGTTTAAGTTAAGATTCATGAGGGTCATGATTCAGATGGCAGAATCCAATCCTTTCTGATGGAGAACACAAATGACTCATGATTACTTTCTGCCTTTCTTCCAAAAGAGTACCATGTAAAAACAGATCTGACTTAATTCATCTCTCGTTTTGAAAAAAAAAATGCAATGGCTGCTCAAGATTTAGGAATGTATGTCCTGAGGACCTTACCTAATTCTCAAATTCACAAATACCAGTTGTATTAGAGTCTAGTCAGGAAAACCAAAACGACCCTATGTACTTATCAGAGGGAATTTAACATAGGAGATTTAATATGCAGAAAGAAGAGGCAACACTGAGGTGACCCCGAGACAACAGCAGGGAGCAGCTACTACTCCTAAAGCTGGAGGGACGAAAGGGAAGAGGCAGGTGTGAGCAGAACTTGAGAGTCCAGAGGAGGAGTCTCAAAGAGTTGGTGGTCAGATCTTGAAAAGGAGACACCTCCAGGGAAGAGAACACATTTTAGGAGTTCAGGCACAGACCTCGGAGGAGGTGGCACTGCCACCACATCAAGGTGGTATCTTGAAGAGGATGTGATGAGGCTTGTTCTAGGAGTGCTGAAAGACGCTGGGCCTCCTGCTGCAGCCAGGGTAACCCGTACAACCTGGAGAACTGCTGCTGCTCGGGTGATGCTGCCGGGGCCAAGAGCATGCAGGAAAAAGAAAGTATCTTCTCAGCCCCTCTTTCTCCCTTCCATTCTCTTTCTACTGCTTCCTATTGGCCAAACCTAACAGGGAACAGCTGAAGAGAGCCTGATAAATGTAATTACCAGTGTTCCAGCTGCAGCATCCCATCCGGGAACAGAGGGTAATAGGGTAGATTAGGAACTGTGACAATATAGGCCAAGGACTAGCACACAGAAAATGCAATAAAGAACAACTGGAGCATTAAAGTGAGTCCACAGTGGCAGTATTAACACAGAACAAAGGCTGTTTTGAAAGTATCAGACAATCCTTCCATAAAATCAAAATTCTACTTTTCTAGTTAAAAATGGCTAGTAATTTTTTTTTTAATTGTCAATGTTATTTTCCTCATTTTTTTTCAAAATTAATGCATAGTCATTGTAGGAGGATTAGAAACAGCTAAACAAAAAATAGAAAATAAAAACTACCTTAAATGTTATCATTTATATTTCTGATATAAATATTGTCAGAAGTTCTACATTTTTAATAACAGATAATATTTATGACAACCCATTAAGCTTTTAAATGCTGAGCACACAGTCTATCTTTTAATTCTCCAAACAACCTTATGAGTTAGGTCCCTCAGCCATTAGCCAACAGAAAGTAAAAGTGAAAAGAAAGTGAAAGTCACTTCAGTCATGTCCAGCTCTTTCCAACCCCATGGACTATATAGTCCATGGAAATATCCAGGCCAGAATACTGGAGTGGGTAGCCTTTCCCTTCTCCAGAGGATCTTCCCAACCCAGGATCAAACCCAGGTCTTCCACATTGTAGGTATGGATTCTTTACCAGCTGAGCCACAAAGGAAGGCCCAGCCAACAGATAAATCACCCAAAAAACCAAGACTTGAATTGTGCACTGTGAAATAATAAGAAATGCATACACGGTCTCTGCCCCTAATCCCTGACACAGAGTTTTCCTAGGAACTAACAAGGTTTTAACTCGTGTAAATTGGGGAGTCTGGAGAATCTTTCATTCCATCATTTAGTCTCTGACCCCAGTTCCTGACACGGGGCTCCTAAATCCTTGGAACTTCCTGCATGACAGCAGTATCTTTTCTACTAATGAGGAAACCCTTTCTGAGTTTCTGGATAAGGGTTGGGTCACCAGAAAGACTAGGTTTCCAAAGTGGTATAGTAATAAAGAATCCCCCTCATTGCAGGAGACTCAAGAGATGAGGGTTCAATCCCTGGGTCAGGAAGATCACCTTGAGAAGGAAATGGCAATCCACTTCAGTATTCTTGCCTGGAAAATTCCATGAATAGAGCCTCGCAGCCTACAGTTTATAAGGTCGCAAAAGAGTAGGACACAATTGAGCAGCTGAACACACAGACAAGCCCCAGAAAGACCAAGGCATAATTAAGTCTGGGATTCTCAAGCCCATCTCCCATTCTCCAGAGAGGGGAAAAGGGCTAGAAATGGAGTTAATGATCAATTATGCCTATGTGATGAAGCTACTGTAAGAATCCCACTAGTACAGTTATTGGGGAGTTTCTGGGTTGGCCATCATATGTATTGGGTTGGCCAAAAAGCTTGTTCAGGTTTTTACATGATGTTAAGGAAAAACCCAAAAAACTTTTGGACCAATCCAACATGCCAGGAGGATTGCACATCCCAACTCCACAGGGACAGAGGCTCCTGCTCTTAGGACCCTTTCCACACCTCACTCTATGCATCTCTTCATCTGGATATGATATATATCCTTTATGATATAAGAAACTGCTAGATATAAGTACTTCCTTAAGTTCTGTAAGCTCTTCTAGCAAATAATTAAAACCAAGAAAGAGATCACAGGAATCTCCAGTTTGTAGCCAAGTCAGTTAGAAGTTGTAGGCACCTAGGGACCTACTTCTTGGGATTAGCATCTGGAGTAGGAGGCAGTCTTGTGGAACTGAGCTCTTAACCTATGGGTCTGTGTTAACTCTGCTTACTGTGCATTAAGTTGAATTATAAAACACCCTAGCTAGTGTCACAGGTTTGCTTGATGTGAAAAAAATTTACACAATTGATGTCAAAACTGTTGTGAGTGTGGCAGTAGAGTGAGAGCACAGAATTTATGGTGTCGTAGAGTCCAGAGAGCTGAAGTGTCCTTCTTTAGCTGGTATTACAGCTCACATTACAACAAAGCAGGCCTGTACTCCCCGAGAATCGCCTTCATCTAAAGGATAAACCTTGAGCTAGCACCAGACTTGATCCCAATGTCTTTCCAAGGACAACAGTAGCATTTAATTAATTTCTTTTCCTTAGTCTTTTCCCATAAGCCACAGTCATCTCCTTTCTCTGCTTCTCCTGGCTATTAGTTGATACTCAAGTTCCTTCAAGAACTTTTGTCACTTCACTTCTCAGAAAGACTTTTCCTTCTCATAAAACAAATTGCCAGCTGGCCAGTCTTTCCTGACTTTCTCTTCCACTACATTTCATAAAAATTCTGACTTGCAGGTGGCACTCATTCTGCCCTCTTGGACTGATGCAACTATTATCCCCTTATTTCAATGTTTTTTTTTTTTAACGTTAATAGAAATTCAGAAACAACTGTCTATGAACTGTTCATAGACAATTGTTCAATGTCTATGAACAAATTGCCACATTTACCAGAACCAAATGGTCAGTTTCTATGACCTTGTCAATCTCTTTTTTCTCTAATTCAGAAGTTTATTTACATTTCCACAAATAAATAGTTTGAATTGCTCTTTCGGAGTTAACATTTATATAAGTATTTATAGTCCCAAATTTTAACAAACACTGTGATTTTGAAGCATAACAAAATTACATATCACACATTGCAGATAGAAAAAAGTTGTGAAAACTAAATGAACAATATATTTCTCTTTTTCTTCTTCTTTTTTTTTTTTTTCGCCATGCTGCACAGCATGTAAGATCTTAATTCCCCAACCAGGGATTGAACCCATGACCCTGCAGTGGAAGCATGGAGTCTTAACCACTGGACTACCAGGGAAGTCCCTGAATAACGTTATTTCCAAAAGCATTCTGAATGATGGTGAATCGGGTACCCTTTGTGAATTTAAGGATTTTATCAAAGGAAGTACATAGTTTAATTTTATCAAAGGGAGGATATATCCATGATTATCTTACATTCAGATAATCACTGTGAGACAGAGGATCTGTGGATCCAATGCTGAGTGCACTTTTGCAAGGTCTTATGGATAGCATTGAGCTGAAAGAAATAAAAGTGAAAATGACATACTAAAGTATGCCGATGAGACTCAGATTAAAAGCAGAGGCAATGTCTACCAGAGAAGTCAAACTTACATGTCAGTAGAGAACACTGTTTTCAAACACCAGGAAACGTTTACGTCATCATGGCACCTTATAATATGAAGTGAAGTCTATATCTACTTTTTGTGTTCTTGAATATTTTTGCTCAAGGTAACAGACACATGCAACGAGTCTCCATTGGTAATTTTCCAAGATGAATTTGCTTGTCTAAATGTGGAATTTTAGTACACATTAATCAATGTGTCCTAACAATTCCTACTTAGATCCTGTATGTCCCACTTGCCACTAAAGTGAAAGTGAGGGTCACTAAGTTGTGTCCAGCTCTTTGCAACCCCATGGACTGTAGCCGGCCAAGTTCCTCTCCCATGGAATTCTCCAGGCAAGAATACTGGGGTAGATTTCTATTCCGTTCACCAGTGGATCTTCCTGATCCAGGGATCAAACCCTCATATTCTGTGTCTCCTGCACTAGCAGGTGAATTCTTTACCACTGAGCCCCCTGGGAAGCCCAAGATGAAGTTCCATGAGATTACTAAGAAAATACAAAAATAAATTCCATTAAATGAAGGTAATGGAAAAAAAGAGAAAAGATCTTTGAGGATTTAGGACAAGGGGTCACCATGAGGACACTCTGCAAGTTAAAAGAATCCTTCCTTATCTCACAAGCTAGTCTACCTTCTCAACAAACAAGACAATTTGTTACTAGAATTGTCATGCAAATTAAATCATAAGTTTAACAAGTGTTGGAGATTTGCCCAACACTGAATATGCAAAAGATAACTGGAAGAGGACTGTGATAATAAATAAGAACATAAGGATGGAGAATATACTTCAGCAAACAAAAAGCTTAAACTGGGAAAGTCACCTCACGCTGTCAATATTAGAATTGGGACCATGAAGGAATCTGCCAGTGTGCAAATACAGGTCTTCATCAAACTTGCCAAGTTAAATAAGTGATAAAATGATGGTCAGATGATGGGTATGAATCCATCTCCATCAACCATCTGGATGTCTATGAAAAGTGACTTGAAAGAGTGTCTAATTGACATATGCCAATAAAAGATCACTAACTAATTGGGTATAGGCATCAAGAATCAGCAGGGCAGAAGCTGATTAAAATGTGTCCTCAACTTGAAAACAAGGCAAGGGTTCTTTTTTTATTTTATTTTTTTTTCTGTTCTTCAGTTTGGATCTCAGCACAACTTTTATATTTCCCTGGCAGCAGTGATCCAAGAAGGTGCATTACCACTTTTATTAGACATACTCCATCCTCTGAATGGTTTTGGCTCTGAATGCACCTTAAGGTACTTAAATCTAACACTTTAAGTGGTAGGAGACGAGAAAAGGAAAGACAAAGGGGCCAGGCAAGGTTTTGCTGGATTAGTGTGGATATCATTAGGACCGGGAACAAAATTGTGTAAACTTGGGCTGTAAACTCTATCTATCTGTCTTAGGTCTTGGAAATCAACCCAAATAACGCCTTGTGGAAGGCATCAGGCAGTTGGTCACTCAGTCGTGTCCGACTCTCTGTGACCCCGTGGACCGCAGCACGCCAGGCCTCCCTGTCCATCACCAACTCCCGGAGTTCACTCAAAACTCATGTCCATTGAATCAGTGATGCCATCCAACCATCTCATCCTCTGTCGTCCCTTTCTCCTCCTGCCTTCAATCTTTCCCAGCATCAAGGTTTTTTCAAATGAGTCAGTTCTTCGCATCAGGCAGCCAAAGTATTGGAGCTTCAGCTTTGGCATCAGTCCTTCCAATGAATATTCAGGGCTGATTTCCTTTAGGATGGACTGGTTGGATCTCCTTGCAGTCCAAGGGACTCTCAAGAGTCTTCTCCAACACCACAGTTCAAAAGCATCAATTCTTTGGCACTCAGCTTTCATTATAGTCCAATTCTCACATCCATACGTGACTACTGAAAAAACCATAGATTTGACTAGGCAGACCTTTGTTGGCAAAGTAATGTCTCTGCTTTTTAATATGTTGCCTAGGGTTGTCATAGCTTCTCTTCCAAAAGCAAGCATCTTTTAAGTTCATGGCTGCAGTCACCATTTGCAGTGATTTTGGAGCCCAAAAAATTGGATTTGAAATAGCTCAGCTGAAATTCCATCACCTCCACTAGCTTTGCTCGTAGTAATGCTTTCTAAGGCCCACTTGACTTTACACTCCAGGATGTCTGGCTCTAGATGACTGATCACACCATCGTGGTTATCTGGGCCATTAAGACCTTTCTCATATAGTTCCGTGTATTCTTGCTACCTCTTCTTAATATCTTCTGCTTCTGTTAGGTCTATACCATATCCGTCTTTTATTGTGCCTATCTTTGCATGACATGTTCCCTTAGTATCTCTAATTTTCTTAAAGAGATCTCTAGTCCTACCCATTCTACTGTCTTCCTCTATTTCTTTGCATAAAAGCATATCATATATTAAGTTGAATTTAGCAAGGGCATCAATATCTCTAATTAGGATCAAATCAGTCACCTGCTTTGAAAGTAATTAGTTCTTTAGCTGGATTTACACAGAAGAATCCAGGGTGTGTAAGCACACTTAACTTATATTCTAGGTCAAAATATTGCTTTGGATCTAAATGTGACATTTCAGTCAATCAGCAACAATTATTACCCATTTGCCTAAGACAATGTGTTTAAAGACATATAAGGAAGATCTTGGGGAGGTCACAGTCTAATTGAGAAAACAGGAAGACAATCACTCTTTTTTTTCAAAGGCAGTCCATTATAATTTAGTTCTTAACTATATACGAGACAGTGTACATTCTTTAAAATAGTTTGAGGAAGGTGACTGCAATGTTGGACTAGAGGAACCAGAAAAACCTGAGCTGCGGCAGAAAGAGCTGAATGAAGCCTTGATCAATAGGATTTGATTAAGTAGAAGGGGGAGAATATTTTAGGCAAGGGAAACCACACAAGCAGAGGCAAGCAGAGAGGATGAGGGGGAAGATTTCTTTTTTTTCCCTTTAACTGTAGTGAATAAGCACTTCCTAGCCTCTTGACTTTCTGCTTTGTTTTAACAGCTATCTGTGAACTAGTTAAATGATGAATAGGCCCAAGGAAAAGGTGGAGCATACAAATGACTGATAGTAGATTAAAAAAAAAAAAAGAGAGAGAAAATCATAAGGAGTTGTAACCATGAAAGAAAAATTAAATTGCTGGGACTATATAATGGATTCAAATTTTCAATCACAAACTGATATATGCAAAATCGTAACTTATTTTTCTATAGTCAAATATAATTTCTATCATTAAGCTCCCATTTCTGCTCTGAAGCAGAAAACTGATATCAAGTTGCTTTCAGGTAAATTTCTTCCATTCAAGGCACTTCTCAGTCAATTCAGGTGGATAATGCAGCTGTATTCAGATTTTTTAAATCACTCTCAGATTTCATTCTCTCTCTCCTTTCCCCCATATGGATTCAAACCTCTAGAAATATTAAACAACTGCCATTACAAAAGCAATAAAGGAGAAAAAGAGAGAATCTCTATTCTATAGTCTCTTTATGGTTATAGCATAAGCAGAACTTCTGTGAGAGGTACCTTGTCTTGTATGATCTTCAGACACATCCCCTTCATGCTGATACCCACTGAGGTAACCAGTCATCTGGCCAAAGAGTTGGGTTCACGGTCTCTGTTCCAGTTACTTTACAGAGGTGTCCTAACTGCTGCATTAGCCTTCAATTTGTAGATCCCGTATGATTACCTGGGGTTGTGACTGCAAAAATGTTGCCTGCCACATTAGTAAAGAAGGGGTATTGCAGCCATCAAACCACTACATGCCCACAGACGGTGAGCTCAGAGGGAACTCTGGATAGAGACGAACTGGATGCCCACTGCCACGCCCTCAGCTACTGCATTCACCCCCAACTATGTACCCTGAGGGTACTCAGGATGGAGTAAAGCAGGACACTGGCCCTAGATAGTTAAGGTGCCTATCAGAGCAATGACTTCAATGACTCTTTGCATCTTCCCATAAACAGAAAAGTGCTAAATTCCTTAACTTGATATATCCAGTTTTCTTTCATTGAAGTTCTGACTACCTGGTCTTTGTTGCAAAAACTCCTATAGTATTCTGTCTCCTCCCTTACCTCTTCAGAACAGCCCCTCAGCACTATCCGAGAGTCTGCATCCTGAGCTTAAGTCCTCCGTTTTGTCAGCCAAATAAAGCATCATTCTCAACTTGTAGGTTATGCATTTCTGTTTCAGTTGACAGGGTCTTCCTGATTCATACCCTCCCACTTTTCAAAGATGTAAGTCCTCTTTTAGCCCTTCTACACCTTTCCCATGGCTTTAGAAAGTCAACCTCTTCGGCTAGCACATCCTGAAGCCCTGGAAGGCTTGGAGTTGCCAGCAGACATTCATTTGGCTCCTAACAAACCATTGAGCCTCTCTTCTATAGAATTCTTCATTATATTAGGAGATATATCAGCTATCATTTGCCCATCACCAGCTGAGTTGCACAGGTAAAGCTCTTCTAAACACTGATCCTGCACATATCTGTCCACCTATCATGCCAAAATACCCAAGGGAGTGGTGCAAACAATGTCACAAACCCAACAAATCCCCTATCCTCTTCTCTACTCCTTTCCCTGTGATAAAGGAATATTTCCTGTTTATCAGTGAACAAAGGATGTCACAGTCATCCAGAGGAGCCTTCCAATGTGAGCTGGTGAGCCCCGAGGAAACTCAGGATGTGCAAACACAGGATATTGGTCCCGGACAGCTGAGCTGTACATTGAAGGAATGATTTCAGTGAGACTCTTGCATCATCCCATACATAGATGATGCTGACTTCCTTAACTTGGGATATCTGGGTTTCTTTAATTAACAATCAACTTTGATGTTCTGACTACCTGTCTTTTGTTCCAAAATTCCTCCCTTGCCTCCTTAGAGCAGCTTCTCAGAGGTATCTGAAATGCTGTCTCTTGGGCTGCAGTCCTTGCTTTGCCCCCAATAGAACTTCACTCGCAACTCTCATGGTGTGCAAAAGTTTTTTCAACACATGATTGGAGAATTTACAATTGACTTTATTCTAGAAGCTGGGTAGAAGGAAATGGGGCCTACCATACCTATTCTCATTTCTCATTTTTGCTGCTTTTTAGCATGCACCTTACAAAGTTAAACACAAGAATTATGGCATATTTATTATTCCTCCTCTTGATAGTTCAAACTGAAAGGGTTATTAGCTACTAACTTGGAAGAGTGAGAAAGAGGACAACATACAATAAAATTATAACTCACCAATCAGTTTACCACATGTAGGATGTTTAATGTCAAAAAGTAAATAATAAAACTGAAATGTAATGGTAACTTAAGACACAGGCAAGCTTTGAGTATGATCTCTACTACTCTGAGACCGGAGTAATAGAAATCTATTCTATTACTATTCTATTCATTTGCTTATTCATTTATCAGTTTAATAATATCCATCAGATATGTATAAGTGGCAAGGTACCTGGATATATCAGCAGGTAAGCTTCCTGATCTGTTAAATGAACATTCATAATGGCTAAGATATCCAACAGATAAGTAAACAAATAATTACCAACAGTTGTAATTGCTGTTACAATTGCTGTTATAATTTAATGTAATGAGAATTTATGGATTAAAAATTCTGGAGGTGGGGGATATTTTAGACTGGTGATTAGGATGATAACTTTTTTTCTCTCTTTAGTTTTTAATCTAGTCTGGACTTTCAAGCCAAATGTGCCTGAGAAGGCTGTCTGTTTATTGCCTTACTGAGCTAGAAATATAACTAATGAGAATAGGCTCCACAGGCCTTCTTCCTCCTGAAATGGAGCTCGAAAATGCTTGAAAACAAGGAGTGCTCTAGACTCCTGTTGTTGTGCTGCTTTTGTTAGAGTTTAATTGCTTTTGAATGCATATGAATGTCAATTCGAACCAGGCTAAATATGTCTTCTTGGAGACAGAGCATTTGGTCTTTCTTTCAAGTTCTTTTGTTTGCTTGAATCAGCTTTGTAGTTTAACAGATGTTTTTGGAGGAAATGGAGACATAAGCTTTTATAATGCCGAAAATTAAATGAGAAACAATACTCTTCCCTTCATTTTCCCCCAAAACATGCAACCCCGCAGAACTGGCAACCCACCCACACTGCAGAAAATTTCCACTGTTAGAGGGTACCCCTTACTAAAATGAAAGATATTTTTGTGTGTGTACCTGGAGTTCATAATATATGGTTCATTCTTTGGGGAGATACATAATTGAATGTGTAAGTGATTATCCCTTTAGCCTTGAGGAAGGATAGTGTTTCTTACATTCATAAAATCTTCTCCCTTTAATTAAAAATAAAGTCAAATTACCACAGGAATAGGAATGCCCAGATTTTCTGTGCCTACCCTACCCCTCCAAACTTCTGCTCTATCACAAAAGCAAACTCTCATCCCACCTCAAGGAACCCACACACATACACACATGCTGTCACGCTTCTGACTCTAATTCTTCTATGATGCTCTCTATTTAACTGTGATGCTCTCTTCTGACCCAGATCGAACAATTAAAATTACTGACATGCTTCTACATTACTTGTGCCCTTGCTTCTGCAACATGACTGCAAAGTTCTTAATGGAAGATAATAGAATACAAAAAAGCATAAGCTTTGGGCTTCCCCAGTGGTTCAGTGGTAAGGAATCCGCTTGCAATGCAGGAGACCTAGGTTCCATCCCTGGGTTGCAAAGATCCCCTAGAGAAGGGAATGGCAACCCACTCCAGTATTCTTGCCTGGAGAATCCCA
The DNA here is from genome assembly GCF_023091745.1 of Budorcas taxicolor. Taxonomy (NCBI): domain Eukaryota; kingdom Metazoa; phylum Chordata; class Mammalia; order Artiodactyla; family Bovidae; genus Budorcas; species Budorcas taxicolor. The sequence goes on from NC_068920.1 coordinate 136,854,034, forward strand.
CAACAGAGGAGCCTGGCAGGCTACAGTCCATGGGGTTGCAAAGAATCGGACACAATTGAGCTACTCACACTTTGGAATCAGACAAACCTACCCTAATCTTAACTCTATAACTTTCTACATATGTGATTTTGGACCAGTTCATTAACTTCCCCCAGCCTTGGTACTCAATTCTGTAAAACTTCCTTCCATCTCTCAGAAAGGCTCTGCCTGTAAGTTTCACTCTCAGATTGATCTCTGGTTTTGTGTGTGAGATTGCTAAGGCAGCCCTGGATTCTATATTCGCACCACCTCAAGTCTATCAGAAAGGACAGAATATCCTGCCAAGCAACAAAGACTGGGTAACTTTTCATGCTTATGTCACACTTCTGCAGCTGAACATAGCACATAAGTCAGAGAAACACCACTTATTGACTGTGTTACTTCACCTTCTCCACAATTAGATCCAGGAGTTCTGTGAATTCCACCAGAAGCACACAAGTACAGAGCACAGAGAAAATAAGGAGCAATTTTTCCTTATTTGCTGATGTGCAACCAAGTATTCTTTTTTAGTTTGTTTTTATTTTTGGTAGATGGAATAGACAGAGAAAGTATAGAAGAGAAAAATGTGAAGAGAAGACAAACATCAGAGAACATTACAGGTGATAAAAATAAACATAACTTGATAAAAGCTTGATTTCATGGCAAACAATGTTTACTAGGTTTCAGTATTAAACACATTTTTATGGCAGGTTATATTCAAAGAATCTGAAAACCAGTGTCCAAGTGGAAAATCCAAATATTGTCAAAGGAGATATGGATGCTAACAAGCCAAAATCTATGAAAATTTTCTACAATAGGAAAGATTATAATAGTGGGGACTCACTGATATGTATTGAATACTTTCAGTGCTCATCTTTTGATTGGCATGCCTCTGGTCATTGAATAGAGTTTAATCACATTCCCTAGAAGGCAATAGTTCCTTCTTCCATGGGCTAGAATTTCTGAAGGAATTGTCAACATTCTTGAGTGAAATGTTAAATGGCGCAGGATCTTGAGTACCCTGGGCTGAGGCTGGCCTAAGTAGCTATTCCAAAGTCAAAACCAGGTGACTCTGGCAGGCAGGGCTGGGCTTTGGCAGAATTAATTAAATAAGCAGTGCATGTGTTAACACCTCCTCTCTACCCAGGTTATACATGCTCATTCCCCTGGTAATCTACTGTTCTCATTAACCTGAGCCAGGAACTGACCTCCAAGTTTAAACGCCCCATTGATTTTCATAATAGATGTCTACAGAAAAAAAAAAAAAAAAAAAAAAAAACCTCACTGGAAAGTAGCAGAATTTACTCAGGTGGAAGGGACAAGAAAGGTGAGGGAAGAGAGAGAGGAAGGAAGCGAAGGCAGGAAGAATAAAGGAACAAACAAGGACGGAATGGCAGACCTTTTAAGTTTTTCTGGATCTACATACTTAGAAGAAGAAAATGATACTTGCATTAAAGACAGCTTTAAGGACACAGCTAGAATTGTCACATTACATAAAGACCTATACACACGACCCAACTAAAAACTCATATAAAGTCAACATTGACCAAAATCACCTTGCAAAATATAGAATAATATAGCCATAGTGAAATACAAACTCAATAGCAGCATACATTTTGACTCTGTAGTCATTATCAAGTATCAGATTTATCACACACTCACAGTGTGTGTGTGTGTGTGTGTGTGTGTGAAGGGTGCCAAAAATAACCACACAAATCTTGACTATGTTGTAGGAAACGAAAAGCACCATCTAACTAGGTTATGAGCGACCACTCCTTGCTCACTCCCTCCTTTCAGCAGAGAATACAGTGATGTGAATCCTGGTACAATGAATAACTTTGTGGATAAGCTGAAGCAGATAGTCAATCTACCTATCTTTTTTAGTCATCTATATCACAATCCTTTGCTTTTGTGTAGCATTTAATTAATTTTATTTCATTTAATTATATACAACTATAGACTGTCAGAGCTTAGATATTCTAGAAAACATCCTGCCAAGTCCATCCTGAGAAGTTAAGCAAGATCAGTCAATATTGAAAAAAAAAAATTATGTTAGAGCCAGAACCAGGATTAGGTGCAATACAATGACTAATGTGTGTCAATTATGCCTTTTTTGTTGAAAAGGGCACTGCAAGTGACAATGTTCATGGAGTAATTTGATTTCTTTGAGTGGAAGACAGTGGAATATGACTCAAGATTGGTCTATTGGTCAGCCATGGTCCAGCAGCAGCAGCAATAATCAAAAGGAACAAACAAGCTACAAAGCAATTATCAAGAAAACAATTTTGAACAAGTGTCTTGATCAATGTATTGAATCTCATAACAACTGACCAGACAATTATGAGTGAAGCTTTCATTAGAACTGAAACACCTATCAGTGATTCACTGGTTGTCCTCCAGTGAGGAAAGAAATGAACCTGAGGAAAGAAATGCACTCACCAGGCATCAAAATGACTTTCTTTATCTCTTAATTGCATTTGAGTTTTGAGGCTCAATAAATAAAATCATAATCCTCAAAGCATTAAATTTTAAACAAAGCCATGAAAATTGCACACTTCATTCAATTTAGAGAAAATTGCACCCATATAATGTGTTTATCTTTCATCACGAAACACATACCAGAAAGCTACCTTGTCTGATGTACGATTTCAAAATTTATGATCTTAAAATTTTGAGTACCTGGTCTGACATCCTAAATAAAGCATATGCAATAGTCAGGAAAGGAGCAAACTTCTAGTTATAAGATAAATAAGTCCTGGGGATACAATGTACAGCATGGTTACTACAGTTAACAATATTGTATTGTACACTTGAAAGATGCTAGAAGAATTATCACAAGAAAAAGGAAATCTGTAACTGTGGTGATGTATAGCAATTAAATTTATTATAATTGCAATTTTGCAGTATACACAGATATCAAATTGTTATATGTATATGCGGGCTATGTTGCTTCAGTCATGTCTGACTCTTTGAGATCCACTGGACTGTTGCCTGCCAGGCTCCTCTGTCCATGGGATTCTCCAGGCAAGAATACTGGAGTGGATTGCTCTGTGTTCCTCCATGGGATCTTTCTGACCCAGGAATCGAACTCATATCTCCTGCGTCTCCTGCATTGCAGGCAGGTTCTTTATCCACTGAGCCGCCCGGGAAGTCCTAAGTTGTTGTATACTTAAAACTAATACCATGACATATGTCAGTTAGATTTCAATAAAAACAAGAAGAGGCTTACCTCAGAATAATTGCAACTGGTCTTTTCCTGTCCTGGGAAATGAGAGATATTCACAAGGGAGAGCTAGAAAGAAACACATATATACCATTCTAGAAGCAAATTCTAGAAACTTTATAAAAGTGATCTCACCAATAAAAGAAGCAAAGGCTAACAGAAAGCTTCCTATGTAACAGCCAGATTAATTTGTTAAGAAACATTCATTGTACTGTGGAAAAGGAAGCAGGCATCAAAAATTCAAAGAATTGTCACTGAAAGTATTCTTTTTCTTCCAATTTGTTCTTCTTTTCAAGTTGGAAACCCAATAGTATTAAATATTTAGGGATGACATTTCCTCTAGACATACAAAAGACCACATTTCATGAACACAATGAAAAAGGATAATTCTTAGAATTATAAATAGATGGTCATTTTTTTGGTCTCTGTTGGTGGTGGTAAAATGATTCAAGGCCCAATAACTTTTTGCTGAACCTCTCTCCTCATATCTGGGGAATCTTTCAAACACTAAATGTACATCTGAACTCTCCCAAAGCAGCAAGGTAAGCTTCCTCTGAAAAAAAATCCAGTCATCATTACCCCATCTTCAGTGAGGCCCTGGGAAGGAAACCTCAGAGGACTCACAGTGAAATGATCCTTTTTCATTGGTTGTTGAGATTTGAAAAGTTTCGGCATAACCCAAACCCAGAGAGGTTTTTGCTTCTATTTCAGTTTGAGGACAGAGTCACACATTCCAGGAGCTCCATCAGAAATCATGTGCCTTGTGCCCCCACATCTCACTCTGTTTAAACTAAGGGACATGCATGGACTCTCCAGAGGCATCTGCTAACCCTTGAGAGCTCACCAAGTTTCTACTATGTTGCAGCTTCTGTCTACACATTTACTGGCAACACATACAGATAAGGCATGACCTTGACCCTCCTGTTGCTTAGAGCGTAAACTGTAAGGTAATTAAACTTTCAATGGAAACAGTTGATCATTCTAAGTTATCTACAGGGCATACAAGTAGTTAATGTTATAAACTTTCAAAATAAGGGAATCCAGATACAGAAAGGAGGTGGTGGGGGCAAGAAGGAGAAGAAATTTAATTTACATAGTCATATGTATATATATGTGAATACTAATTCAGATACATCACTGACATGAGGGACATGAGTTTGAGTAGGGTCTGGGAGTTGGTGATGGACAGGGAAGCCTGGCGTGCTACAGTCCATGGGGTCTCAAAAAGTCAGACACGACTGAGCAACTGAACTGAATTGAACTGAATTCAAATAAAAGTTCTAGAGTTCAGCTGCACTTCAGTGATATTTCAGACCTTATCGATCCCTAAACACTCAGACAACCCAATTCAAATAGTGCTCTAAACAAGTACTGTTCACCACAACAAATATTTATTATTTAGCTCCTACATATGTCAGACATGACAATGTATAAAACATTTCCTCTTTCTCGGTGACCTTACTCAAAGAGGAAAGAGATAACTCCCTGTGACGTACAGTGGTAGAATATGCAGGTAGTGTTAGGAGAGCACACAGGAGGGTCACTAAGTCTAGTGTAGTGAGAGGAGTAAGCTGATGGATAAGACGGTGGGAAGGATAGGGGCTTTGTGGGAGAAAGAACAGCAAGAGCAAAGCCACCACGCTTTCTAAACAAAGAAGCAAACTAATGAATGAATGATGTGTGAATGAATGATGCATGAATGAATGAACAGAACAGAACTCTGAAGGGGAAGGATAATCCATGAAGGGAACATAATATGAGAACAGGTACCAAAGAGATAAATTTAGCAAGGTTAGAAATCTTAGCTAGAGGAGCTTTGGAAGAAAAAGCAGAGAACTTGATTAAGGCGAATTGAATAGAGTTCTAGCTCTCTGATTAAAAGCCTGTTTCTGAGTTACTGCTGATTCTTCCTTCTTCCTTCTTATTCTTAACCTGGGAAAGGGTTAGTCAGCTGTAGTCAACTCTGCGATCCCATGGACTGTAGCCCACCAGTCTCCCCATTCTTAACCTGCATAGCCACTGATAATTTCAGGGCTGGGAGTCTAGAACTGACCAAGCTTGGCTCTGTCAAGGCCAGGTCCATTAATCTACAGAGTGTTTAGAACTGTAGTTAAACAATGAGAAAATGTATAGTAGTCCCTGACCACAGAAATGTCATCAGCATCAGTATGTACACACATAAATGCACATACGTGGGGATCCTTCTTCCTCACATATACATACTAATTACTTTTGGGCAGCTACAGGCTGAAGGATCATACTTCAGAGCAGAGACTGCTAATGCCAGAAGATCTAGAAAATCCAGCCTCTTTCCTACATTTTATATGAGGCCAAGAATGAAGAGACTTCAGATCTGTGTTGCAGCCATCAGGGAAATCCAAATAGACTCTATATCCCATCAAGCTAGGATGTCAAAATGATGACACCTCCAGGGATAATGTGGATTACAATTTACCAGGGAACTACAATGCAGTTGATTGATCAGCATTGCATAGTGGCCAGAGCAGAGGATTTGGAGTCTGACTACCAGGGTTTGGAGCCTCATTCAACTTTTTATCAGCTATGATTTTGAGGCATGTTGTGTAACCGATCCGAGCTACTCTTTACTCATCTGATGAAGGTCACAAAATTGTCTTTTGAATGACAGATTCAAGAGACTCTAAGCCCTCTTCTACTGGTTTTTCACAAAATCCTTCCTTTTCTCTACTCTGGCTTCTCCTAAGTCACCCTGTCCTTGCCCAGTTTTCTCTCAGGCCACTCTTTGTTTCTTTCTCTGGCTCAATTTTCCCTGCCCACTCTTTACATGTTTGTGTAATCTGGAGCTATAAGGGTCTTATCTCTCAATATCCCTGGGGAATTCCATTGTCTCTGATGTTTCTATTACTGCTTATGAGAAAGTGCTTCCTACATCTTCATCTCCAAGCTTTGCCTCATGTAACTCCAGACTCCCATATCTGACTCCCTACAGGACATCATCATAAACACAGCTGACATAAAGCAGAGTATATACTTAGTCCCACTCTTCTTCCAGGTGTCACTGGAGCAAGTGAGCAATTAGGAACAAAAGCTGAGTGATGCTGGGCTCATGTGTCACATTTGGTAAATACAGCAGATTGAAAGGCAGAAAAGGAATCATGATTCAAAAAAAATCTGGGAAGGGAAATAAGAAAATCTGAGGATCAATGAGGACAATTACAACAATGAATGGGAGCACTTCAAATGAATGAAAATCCATCATATTTATTTTTCTAAACTCCCTGGTCATCTTTGAAAGATGCTTTGGAACCTAACGAAAATTTGTAAATAAAGGAAAGAATCAGGTATTTCTCCTGTTTTTTCCCAAAAGGAATACACCTCAAAGGAAATAAGTTGTTAATGAAGTAAATTTTCTCTCTTTCCAGGCAATATTCTAGCTATTGAATAAACTAAAAATGAAAGAATTAGAATATTACTATATCACATATAGGGCTTCCCTTGCGGCTTAGCTGGTAAAGAATCTGCTCGCAATGCGAGAGACCTGGGTTCGATCCTTAAGGTACCATAACAAAACAGTGGACTAAGATGTTGATTATCAATGGCTGCTAACATCACAAAAATAGAGACAGGTAGATCGGATGAAACCTCTAAAGAAAACGAATGGTTCTACTTCTGAAGTACCCCTATGTAAAGATCAGAATTTGAATCTGATCAACTCTCCAACTTACAGGAAATAAAAGGAACAGAGGCAATGCAAACAACAATTTCTGTGGTAAATGTTACAGGGAAATATAACCTGGTATCTTAAACAAATGAATAGTAAAGGAGGAAAGAGATATGGAAAGGAAACTGAAAAACAGATCTATGGAATAGAGCAACCGAAGTCAATGTTCATTTTTTTTATTTGGAGTCTGACTGCTCAAACTAAAAATTAGAGAAGACAAATAAATGATGACAAGTTGAAGGAGGAGGAGGATGGGGTGTGGTGATGATGATAGGCAAGATTTGAGAAAATTTTAATATATGCTAACTGGAAATTTGCTGATTTAAGAAATTATTGATTATTTTATATGCATGAAAATGGCAGTGAGATTTTATAAAAGATTACCTTTTAGATAATCATACCGAAACATTTGGTATGTTTGGACTGCAAGGAGATCAAACCAGTCAGTCCTGAATATTCATTGGAAGGACTGATGCTGAAGCTGAAGCTCCAGTACTTTGGCCATCTGATGCAAAGAGCTGGCTCATTAGAAAAGACCCTGATGTTGGGAAAGATTGAAGACAGGAGGAGAAGGGGACAGCAGTGGATGAGATGGTTGGATGGTATCACCGACTCGGACATGAGTTTGAGCAAGCTCTGGGAGTTGGTGATAGACAGGGAAGCCTGGCATGCTGCAGCCCAGGGGGTCGCAAAGAGTCAAACAAGACTGAGCGACTGAACTGAACTGAACTGAAACATTTACAAATGAAATATGTCTGAGATTTATTTCAAAAGAATCAGAGATGAGAAGAAATGAATGAAGTATAGATGAATGGTTAACTGTTGAAGCTAGCAAGGGATATACAGAGTTTTATTAAACTATTCTCCCCACTCTTGTATATGTTTGCTATTTTCCATAAGGAGAATTTTTAAAAATATCTGAAAGTGTTTGATTGAGTAAAGGTTCTGATGCATCTGGAGGCTTGTCATAAAATCACTATTAGGTTAGAAATCAAATTTAGGATGTGATCAGCCCTGACATCAAAGGTGACTACAGTTAAGTTGGGAACATAGGAACACAGTATAATATGGCTTTCATGGTGTACCAGGGTCATTAAAGAGAAAGAGAAATCGCCAAAGAGTAATTGAGAGGTCTTTCACCCCTCAAGTCAACGTACTTTATTAAACACTCTTGTATCATAAGAATCATCTAGGGTGCTGATTAAAAATACAATTTCTAGAATCCAATCAAGAACCAATGGGGAAGGAGCTGAAACGTTACAGATTTAACTAGTGTTCCAAATGTTCATCATTATAATTTAGGAATCAAAGTGGTTTATTTCAAGCTGTGTGTGTATGCATGCTAAGTCACTTCAGCCATGTCCAAATTTTTGTGACCCTATGGACTGTAGCCCACCAGGCTTCTATGTCCAGGGGATTGATTCTCTAGGCAACGATGCTGGGGTGGGTTGCATGCCCTCCTCCAAGGGATATTCCCAACCCAGGGTCATCGAACCCAGTTCTCTATGTCTCCTGCATTAGCAAGTAGGTTCTTTACCACCAGCACCACCTCGGAAGGCCTAATTTCAAGGTACAATATGATATTCCAATGTAAATGGTTAGAAGTTGGAGGTAGTTGGACTCGGATTTGATAAGCAAAGAGTGATATAGGTTTGGGAGTTATTTTCATAGGTTTTCAAAAATAATTCAATAAAGATGCTCACCAAAACCAGAGGATGATTCAACAGAACTCCAATGGTTAACGGGCACAATTGACAATTCTGGGAGCCAATCACTCATCACTCTTGTCTCTAGTGTCCCAACTGATTGCAAACTGCACACACAGATAAGTAACTCTAAACCATCAACTGTTTTGGTGGCAATGAATGAAAACAAAGCAGTTCGAATCTGATGGCAAAATGCAGGTGCCTACTCTTTCCCTGGTAGGATTAAAATTAAAGCCCTTCAGGTAAAGTAAACCTGATAAATGTGCCTGCTCATCTGAGCCTTCAAGAAGTTCCCTGGCCTAATCTTTCTACTGCTGAGGCGGTATGGATTAAGGTGATGGCCCTTCTATTTGATCAAGGAGTTAGATATCTAGAGAGAGAAACAGAGAGTGGGCCCTATTTCTTCTTTTTCTAGCATCATGAGTCTACTTGGTCACAGAATGGCCCAGTGGATATCAAGTTCTCCTCTGAGAAAGAGTAATTAAGTTACAGCAAGAGAACAGAAATGTGCTACCCATTGGCCACAGCAGGACTTAAAGATTAACATTATTTGCTACAAGCACTATTTGCATAATCTCTCTATCCTTCATTAATGTTTGTTCAGTTTCTAGAAAATGATGTAACAAGCTCTTAATATAACAGAGAGCAGAAATTAGTTTTCCAGGTTTATTTTGGTTACTTTCTAAGAGCAACAAAAGTGACATAAAGGTGATAATTTATTGGAAAAATATCATTAATTAAAATTCTTGTTTTCTATTTCTTGTTAATTAAGACAATACAAGTTATGTGCTCAAAGATGACCTGGCATACAATAAGCCCCTAATAAATGTCTGTTGTTGTTGTTGCTGAATCATACTTGTTATAGGATATAGAATTTGTGATGAACTGTTTTAGAGAAATTAGGTTACTTCATTAAATCTAAGAATTATGATATTTAATTAGATTTTTAAAATGCTAATTTGCCCTGTAGACTCTTAAAAATATATAGACATAGGCATGGGTACTACATGGTTTTAAATTAGGATTTGGAATTTAAAACAGAGTTTAAATCTGAGCTCTACCGATTACAATCTGTGTTGCCTTAAGCTCATTACTTGACCTCTCTGAGATTCAGATTCTTCATCTGATAGGTAACAGTTCCCTTGGCTATAAAAAAGGAATGGTAATATTACATTTTTCAAAGTGTTGTTGGAAGAATAAATGAAATCACATTAGTAAAGTGTTTCCCTTAAAATACAATGCTCATATAGTGTTTTAGAATTTTTAAATGCTTTTCAACACATAATCTTTTCATTTTAACTACTTAAAATACTATAAGTAAGGTAGGACAGACAACTTTATTTACATTTTGCAACTCTGAAGACCAGTATTCAGTGAGTTATTGCTCTTGTTCAGTCACTAAGTTGTGTCTGACTCTTCGCAACTCCACGAACAGCAGCACGCCAGGCTTCCGTGTCCTTCACTATCTCTCAGAGTTTGCTCAAACTCATTGAGTGGGTGATGCCATCCAACCATCTCATCCTCTGTGCCTTCCTTCTCCTGCCCTCAGTCTTTCCGAGCGACAGTGTCTTTGGCAGTGAGTTGGCTCTTCACATTGGGTGGCCAAAGTGTTGGAGCTTCAGTGTGTAACTTACTGTATTAGTCTTCTACTACTGTGTAATGGTATTACCAGGAACATAGCAGCTTAGAACAACTACTTGCTGTTTTTGTGGGCCACGTGTCTGAAATCTGCTTATCTGTGTCACCTACTTAGGTTATCAACTGGCTGCGGTAAAGATGTTACCCAAATTTCAGCTTCATATGAGATTCAACTGGGACAGAATCTACTTTCAAGTTCATTCAACTGTTGAAGGAATTCAGTTCTTGTGGTTGTGGGACTGAGGATTTTAGTTTCTTACTGGCTACTGCTGAGCAGACTTCCTCAGCTCCAAGAGGCCATTCACAGTCCTTGCCATGTATAGTTCCCCAGTATGGCTACTTGTTTCCTCAAAGTCAGCAAGGGAAAGAAATCCCATCAGATCGAGCACTATAATGTTATGCAATGTTACCATTTAATCTCTTACATTTCAACACTTTGCTGAACTTTATTGGCTAAAAGCAAGTCATGGAAATGTGTACACTCGAGAGAAAGGGATCATTTAGGGGTGTGGACATTAGGAGGTAGAGATTATAGCATCACCTTAAACAGTCTACCTGCCACATTTACCCAAAGTCATATTTTTGGGGGAAGAATCAGAATTATAACCCGGTACTTCCAGTTCATATTTTATACTACTTCCATTTATGAATTCATTAAAATTTCAGGAAATGTTTAACAAGTATCTACTATATCCAAGGAATTACTCCATGTAAATAAGGGCTGTGATAATGAATATAACATGAAAACTTATCCTCAAAGAACAGGGACTATAGAGTGTGCCAAAATAATTATTCTACAATGATAAGAATGTTGAGAAAAAAATAGTTATGACTGACATACTTAGGAAGGCAAAAACTAGAAAAGTAGTTACACTGAATGAAGAAAAATATGGAGTTTGTAGAAATGGAATAGGTGCTCAGAAAAACTATAACTTTCAAGAAAAAAGTAAAAAGTTTCAACTCTGTTTTATAAGCAATGCATAATAGATTTTTTTTGCTTTTCAATATTTGTTTTTGAAGAAAAGTAATATGTTTAATGTAAGGCTTTGGTTATTCTGAAAATAACAGTGCTGAAAATATACTAGAAGCAAGTCACAGTTAGCTTGGCCACAATTGTCACTTCCTGCTCAAAGACATTTTCTAAATATGAAAATAGAATTTTGTGAGTGTTGGCTGTTTCAAAACTCTGTGATGTGCTCCATAAAAAACTCCATGATAAACACTGGCAATGATACAACAGTGATTTCCCCTTACACGTCTAAGAGCAAGAACATCTTAAGCTGTTATAATGTTAAGCCTTATCAGTGAAGGTATAGAATTGAAAGGCTTTAAGCTGGGGAAAGAAAAATGATTTAAGGGTTTAGATGAATTGCACAGACCTGTAAAATGGTATTAAATCAGTTATGAAAAGATTTGAAGGGGACACAGCACCCTGAACGTGTGTTATACTTTGGTATCATTAACCGATGATTGGACAACAGAGAAGAGGGAAATGTGAGATGAAATATCAGAATCACACAAGACACTTGAAGACTTAAGAGGCATGTGAACCAGGATAAGTTGATGACTAAGCTGTTGTTCCTTATCATACTGATACTGATCACTGTAACAAACCTTGCTTTCAAAGCAGAACTTCCAAACCCAGGGACTGATAGAGGAACTCCAAAACAATATTTTGTTTTAAATGTCTTGGATCAATTCAAGAACCCTGTGGCCATGAATAATGAAGATCACAAGGGAAATCAGACTGGAAATCTTTGGAAAGCTAGACTATCAGTAAGGGAGGAGGCAAGGACAATATTCAACAAAGTGAATTAAAGAATTATTATTCTAACTTCTAGGTCCAGTGCCTTCATGGGGCCTCTTGGTGGCCTAGGGTCCCCATCTATAGTGCTACTGGCATCTAATATAATTGTTTTCAATGCTTACATATTTTCCAATCAGGAACAGGAAAACATTTCAGCCAAAGATAATGACTAGTTTATTTTAAATCCTTTCTTTCTCACTTGCTAAAGATGACAGTGGTGAAAATGGGTACAAAAGATAAGAGCTGATTCTTCTTGATGATCCTGTATTTCTGTCTGTTCTGTTCTAAATATTGGGTTGGCCAAAACTGCTCACTCAGGATTTTCCAAAAGCTGTTACAGAAAAGCTCGAATGAACTTTTTGACCAACTCAATACTTTTCATGTCTCATTTAACTTAGAAGAACCCTCTGAATCCCTTTTTAGAGAAGAAACTGAGATCTAGAGAGGTTATACAACTTCTACAAGCTCACAGAACAAGTAAGGATGGTTCCCGAACTGAGACTCAGCCACAGGGCCCAGGGACCCACACTCCTCTCCACCACATTCCAAAGACAGCTGCCAATGATGCCACTAACCTCCCTTACTTGTTAGCAGTTGAAGAACAAAGGGTCACATGTTAAGATTCCCGATCAAAAAAGAGATGTGAATCATTTTGAATTTCAGGTCCGGAAACTACCTTTGACCTACAAAAATGTTTGAGTCACCCTGTTCAGAGACTACAGTTCTGTGTTATCTCATATTACAAGCCTCTGCACTTCTATTCTTGGCTGATTCTCAAAGCCAGATGCCTGAGTAGCAATAAATGCAGAAGATATGAAAAAAGATGCTATCACCCTTCTCTGATGACACTTGAGGTATTCAGTTACGAGCAGTGATACATTCTCATTTAAAAGGAGGGAACTGATAGTATTAGTTTTAGTTTCTATAATGCCATAAGAGGCAAATAAGCCAACATGTTTTGCTGTGGAAGAGAATTCTGTTCTGTTTGGTTGCTAAGTCATGTCCAACTCTCTGTGACCCCATGGACTATAGCCCACTAGGCTCCTCTGTCCATGGGATTTTTAAGGCAAGAATACTGGGGTGGGTTGTCATTTCTTCCTTCAGCGGAGCTTCCCAACCCAGGGATCAAACTCAGGTCTCCTGTTTGGCAGACAAATTCTTGACCACTGAGCCACGTGGGAAACATGGAGGAGAATTATCCAATGCTAATCAGTCCAAAAATGAATGTCTAACATTGCAAGCTCTCCCAGGATAACCCATTATGTCCCGATCTTTTCCCTCTACTAGAGGCTGACCTAGTCATTGGTTAATCAAGGACTCATTTTTCATAGATTCCCATTTAGTACCTGGAGCTAATATGACACGTCAATTAACTATGGAGCACCTAAAATCCTTCTCCCTCGAGTGTACATCTACTTTATAAGAGCTGGTGCCTGCTTGTGGAACCCGATTCTCAATCTGGGATGGCTAGATCACGTGAAAGGAAGCCAAAGTCAGGCTTGAAGTGAGTCAAAGTAGGCATCTGGAAGTCAACACACTTGCAAGCCAGAAAAGGGTGTGGTCAAGGTAAGAGAACGAATGGAGACTTGCCGAGATGAAGAGGATACTGCTTAGAAGAGACAACAGATGCTGGGATACTTTAGGTCAGGAAGCAAATCTCAAGCTATAGTGATGCTGTAGAGCCACACTTCTCAAAATTTAATGTGCATAAGAATCACCTGGAGATTTAGCCAAGATGCATATTTGGTTCAGTAGGCTTCAATTCTGCATTTCTAGTAACTTCCCAGGGATCCCCAGGCTCCTGGTCGGTAGATGATGCTTTGAGTGACAAAGTTGCAGAACAAAGAGACAGATGTGTCTCTCTGGTACTGGGTAGGAGACGTTGGAAGGTATGCCAGTTTCCTAGCAGAAATGAAAAGGCCAAAGCTCAGCTAACTTTTCAAAATGAAAAGTGAAAGTCACTCCGTCATGTCTGACTCTTTGCAACCCCATGGACTGTATCTCCAGGCCAGAATACTGGAATGGGTAGACTTTCCCTTCTCCCAGGGATCTTCCCAACCCAGGGATCAAACCCAGGTCTTCCACACTGCAGGCAGATTCTTTACCAGCTGAGCCACAAGGGAAGCCCAAAAATACTGGAGTGGGTAGCCTATCCCTTCTCCAGAGGATCTTCCTGACCCAGGAATCAAAACGGGGTCTCCTGCATTGCAGGTGGATTCTTTACCAAGTGAGCTATAACTTTTGAGGGGAACACAATTACAGGACTTTATTCTAAAAGCCAAAGTGTAATTCAGCTGGCTGTAAGTAGTCACCAAATCACTGGTGATTAAAGAACTTTTATGCTGGACCTGGTTCTTGTGCGGTCCTTTGCCCTCTATATAGAGAAGATGCTGGGGAGAACAGTAAGAGTCACATAGTGTGCATCAAGTGGAGTTTCCATTCTCTACTTTCCATTTTGCCTTGGTCAAAGTTTCCTTTTCGGCGAATCTTTCTTTCTTTAGTTATGGAAATGTCAGTTGCTCAGTTGTGTCTGACTCTTTTCATCCCCACAGACTGCAGCCCACCAGGCTCCTCTGTCCATGGAGTTCTCCAGGCAAGAATACTGGCATGGGTAGTCATTCCCTTCTCCAAGGGACCTTCCCAAATCATTGATTGAACATGGGTCTCCTGCATTGCAGACAGATTCTTTACCATCTGAGTCAGCAGGGAAGCCCTTCTTTGGCTATAAATCTTGGGAAATAATACATCTGCCATATTCATCAAGGAAGGCTAATCACTTTAAGAAACAAGTCCCAAAATTTAATGGCTTAACATAATAAAACTTTATTTTTTCTTCCATAATAGTATGATAACGGTTTTTGGCAGGTGGTTTTTGTGGCTCTGTTCTCTGTATCTTCAAGGTTCTCTCATTTCAGCCAGTGGACAGGGAAAGGATATGGAGAAACACATAGGAGGATTTTATGAGGTTGGTTGAGAAGCAGTATGCATCAATTCTATGTGTGTTCTGTTGACTAGAACTTAGACACTTGGCCCCACTTTGTTTCTGGGGAGGCTGACAAACATATCTTTGTGGTCAGGACAACAAGGAGATGGGTTTGGTGGATGTCTGTCCTATGCTTTCTCAACCAGAGGATTAAGCCTTAATGCACTCTGACACCCACGACATGTAATGAATTAATGTTTCTATGTGTGTAGACTGAAGCCTGCCATGCACTCTCCTTGAAGAAGCTGATAAAATCATCACTCAGATAATTTTCTGCAGTGCTTGGCCAGTCCTTCCTAAACCTGAAACAATTTGAAGGTGGCCAGAAGATCAAATGAGACAACACGTGTAAATATTCATAAGCTACATCGTGCTATATGAATGAAAGCTGCCACAAAAGAGAAAAATATGTGAATCAGGCTGGGGTGGGGGGAACTTAAAGCACCAATAGTCAGAGACTATTTCTTTTTTCTGCATTTCTTTTGTAATATTTTATCTATTTATTTTATTATTATTATTTTTTGTCTTTCAAACTTTTTTTTAAGGATACTGATCCATGATGGATTTTAGATCTTGTTGAATGCAGCCACATCCATAGACTGTACATACTCGTCAAAAGCAGTGATCTGCTCCTCCAGCATGTCTGTCCCAACTTTGTCATCTTCAACTACACACTGTATTTGAAGTTTTTTAATGCCATACCCAACCAGAACTAATTTAGAAGAGCCCCAGACTAAGCCGTCTGCTTGAATGCTTCTGACGCACTCCTCTAGTTTTGCCATGTCGGTCTCATCATCCCAAGGTTTCACATCTAATAAGATGGAAGACTTGGTGACAACTGTTTGTTTTCTGGCTTTCTTTGACTCATACTGGGCAAGGCGTTCTTCTCTTAGCCTCTTGACTTCTTCACTTTCCTCCTCCTCATCAGATCCAAAGAGATCCATGTCATCATCATCTTCACTATCCACTTTCTGTGGTGTCTTCCACATTAGCAGGGCCATACTTGCCCAAAGCTTTCTTCACTCCTGGCAGCCTGGCCTTTTCCTTCTCATAAGATTTGACGTGATTATACCAATGGAGGGCATGACATAAGTCGGCAGGTGGTGGGCCGGAGACGGCTTCAAATACTGCCATATCTGCTTGTGACGGCATATACCCCTCTATGTAACTCTTGTCCGCCGAGTAGTCACTGGGCACCTGGAGGCCAGTGGGGCTTTCAAGTCTCCAAAACCCATGGCGACAACTAATCGAGAACTGGGAGACAGTGGAGGAAAAGAGGCACACAACTGGTCAGTACTGAGCACTAAGAGGGAAAAAAAAAAGGCCTTTTGTAATATTTTAAACTTCCTGGTTTATCTGATGACCTCTCAACCCTTCTAGAAGTCTCCTCCTAGAATCACATTCTCCATAAAGCTTAAGTGAAACTTTTCCTCTAGCCCAATATGTTACTAATTCCACTATAAACCCTAACCAGCATAATGCATTTCTCAATTAGCATATTGCATGTGTGCAGTTATTTATTTATACACTTTCCTCCCACTAGAAACAGAAGTCACTTGTATTCCTCCCTATTTGCTTGTCACATATTGTATTAGGCATTTAATTCACATGTTCTGAAAAGTTTTAGATGTTCTGACAGAACAGAAATCTGTGTTCTGTCTGGACTAACTAGAGGTTGTGTACACATGCTCAGATCCTCTGAGTTTCCAGCACAGGGTCCCTGGGAGCTATACTGTATTTCTTATCCTGATAAAGTTCATTTTTGTTGGTGTCATTCTTAAAGTAGTCCTTAAACATCCTTAAACTAGACCTGGAGAAAAAATAATCCATGGAATTTGGGTCCCTGTAATTGTCAGACACAGTGATGATGATTTCAGAGACTGGTCTAAGCTGGTGCAAATGATCTCTGGGGACTAAGAGAGTTTTCTCAATGCTCCCCAAACAATAATTCATAGACATCTACATCCAGCAATACATTTGAGTACATGGTGGCTTGTATATGATGGAGGAGTACATTCTCCCATCACTCCTTCTTGTCTGAGGAAACAATTTTGTTTCCCAGGATGGTTTGGAGCTACAGTTTGCATCTCTAGAAGAGTTCTGTGGAAAAGATGAAGATAGAGGACTGTTTTCTCTATCACTCACTGCTGACTAAAAGACATGAGATATCTGTCTTGCAAACCACCTTTCTCAATTTAGTTACATCAGAGAATCAAATAAATGTGTGTTTTATCTACTTAATCTCATGAATTCTATGCAAGCCTAGCCCAGTGGCTGACTGTGACAAGCCATCAGAAATCTCTTTTTAATTTTATATTTTCCCATTTCACAACTGCTTGATAAATGATTGTATCTGACAGCATTTAATCCATGTAAGAGTAATCACTGGCGATGAGGGCTTTGGAAGAATTGTCTGTATACTGTCCTTCTTCTTGTGTATCACTTTACACAAGATCCCTGCTTTCTAATCAGCAGATACACCGCACACTGACAGAGTCTTTCATTATATGCGCTATTTAGAGCTTCAGTACTTTTTACTGCTGGTACATGATAAACAGTAAAGATGCGCCCCCTACTACAAAAACAGATTTATTAATAAATAGCTGACACTTTGTACTTGCAGAATATCAAAGCAATTAGTGACAACAGTAGAATGATTTTCAATACCTACAGAGCGAAATATCATATTGATTCAAGCTCAAAGCTTTCTCTAAATAACAGCTAAGGGGTTGTCTACTGCATCTGGTCAATTCTTTTAAAGAACAGGTGGTAAAAAAGAAAACACATCAGTAAAACTGCTTTGAATGGTTCAACTGGATATATTAGCCAATTTGCCAATATAGAATAACTAGTAGAATAATGGCACAGAAAATTATTTTGGTTTCTTTTCTATCTTATGTTTACATATAGGTGTATACACATTGGATAAAGAAATGGCAACCCACCCCAGTGTTCTTGCCTGGAGAATCCCAGGGACGGGGGAGCCTGGTGGGCTGCTGTCTATGGGGTCGCACAGAGTCGGACATGACTGAAGCGACTTAACAGCAGCAGCACATTTGTATGTTTATATATGCATTTTATTGACATGCTTGTGTGTGTGTGTATATATATATATATATATATATATATATATATATATATATATATATATATATGTATTTTACTCACATATAAGCCGATGATAAAGTTCACCATTTTTGGATTTCACATAAAATTGAGATATTCATTTGATTTAAAAGGTAAAGGAGGGTTCACTGTGGGGAAAAATGGAATATTTAGATCATGAAACCTTAGATTCACAGAGTCATGGGACTATGAAGCACACGAAATTTAAAGAGATGTACTAGTCTAGTTTTTTCCCTGGGGAAATACGATGTTCTTCCTACCCCCAACTTGTGACGACTCAGGCAATAGTACAGATGAAACATTGAAGCCAGGAAAGAGAATCTGATTATCTATCAAATAAAAATTTGTGATGGATCAAGAAATCTGCCATCACCAGTTCTCAGTGCTTCCATCCAGAGAGTTTGCTTCATTCATTCATACATTCATTCATTCAATGCCTACCAAGTTCTGAGCACTATTCTAGGTGCTGAGGAGGCAGCAGAGAATTAACACAGCCAACAGCCTTCATGGCTCTCTTGCTGCACTCAGAAGAGATGGTCATAAATAAGAAAGGAAATGGTATTTTAAAGAATGAGGAACGCTATGGAGGAGAGTAGGGCACGTCCATTAAAGCACACAGAGGGATGGGGGAAATGGACTGCTATGTTTGAATATGATGGTCAGGCAAAACCTCATTTTTTTCTTTTTTTAATTTGAGTATAATTGCATTATAATGTTATGTTAGTTTCTACTGTACAACAAAGTGAATCAGCTATATGTACACACATATCCCCTTCCTCCCAAGCCTCCCTCTCACCGCCTCCACCCACCCCTCTAGGTCATCACAGAGCACCGAGCTGAGCTGCCTGTGTTGTAGAGCAGCCTCTCACTAGCTGTCCATTTTACACGTGGTAGTATACATATGTCAATCCTAATCTCCAAGGTCATCCCACCTTCCCCTCCCTATCCTCCTCCCCTGTGTCCACATGTGCCTTCACTATGTCTGCGTCTCTATTCCTGTCCTGGAAATAGGTTCATCTGTACCATTGATAAAGTGATGAATAAGTAAGGACCTGAAGAATGGAAAGATGGGAATCACGGGGCTCTCTGGAGAGTGACCCCAAGGCGGAAGCACACTTACTATGCTCACATGTGCAAACTATCAGCTTATTTTTCCTCAGATTTACCTATTTCATTCTATTCCTTTCAACTTCTTCATCAAAACTGTCTTTTCTTGTTTCTGTTGGAGACTAAGATAGCTCCACAAATCATCACCTGCTTCCGTCACGGTTCTGAAGCTTGGAGCTGTGCCATTTTTGAGTCACTGCTTCTGCTTCTATTCCAGCCTCTCTGCGTAATTGTCAAACTCCCCCTCTCTTCTGCCCGGGTCATTTAAGGACACTCCACAGCTCCTGGGCTCAGGGGAGTCATACAAATTCTCTCCTGTCACATTCAACACCTGAGGCTTATTTGACCTAATTTCTTCTCTTGACTTTTAGTTCCACCTTATGTCTAATCATCCTTTGAGAGAACAATGAAGGGAAAAGACTGTAGAGCTGCCGGTTACAAAGTGGATTTATACCTTAAGTGGAACTGCAAATCAAACAGACCTCTATATTTGCCAGCTATAGGTACCCACTCACTCTGTGCTAGGTGTAATGCTAGATTCTGGGGATTCTGAGATACCTCTGTCCTCAAAGTATCCACAAGAGATTGCCATAAGCAAAGACCATGTGTCTGCAGGCAGCACTATGGGGCTGCCCACTACTCAGCTCCAGTTCAGTCCCTTCAAGTAACAGTATTACTGGAGAGGATGTGTTTTGTATATGTATCTGGGTTTTAATGTGGCCACCACTGTGCTAGGTGTTATATAGCAGAATAAAAAGTTAAAAATGCATGATTTCTCCTAAGGAGTTGGCTGCTTAGCTGGTATGACAAATTATAAATATATACTTGGAAAGTTATACAACAATGCACCACAAAAACCACAGTTCAAAATCACAATAAGAGTACTACAAAGTGAAAATGACTGAGTCTTGTCTTCCAACCAGCTCTTAAAATTATGCTCATCTCCTCTAAGGTAAATCAATAACATGTAAAGGGATGAGCAACATTATGGCTTGCACAAATTCCTATCAGTGATTCTCTGGTTGTTAAAAAATGAGTTATATTTTTGGACGTATCCCTCTTTATAAATCTAGACTCTAACAATAAAGTCCTTAAAAGATAGGAATCCATTAGCCAACTTTCATTTCTACTAATAACCTTAGCATTCCACCTACATGTGTATATTTTATTTTTTAATCCTATAAGTTCACTATCTGGTAAAAGTTGTGGAAAATCTACTGTCGGACTCTTTGCCACTTAAAAAAAATCTATCTCAGCATACTTTGCCTCTGACCAGCTTTCCTACCTGAGAATCTTACTCTGCCTTTTACGTTATTCATGTATAAGGAACAATGTCACTCTCCATCTTATTTCTGTTTTTTTCCTTCCCCTGCTCTGCTCAGTGCTGTTAGTATTCCTCACATGTCAACTGCTCCACCAAGGCTTCAGTCCTGTTAAGTTTGAGGTAAATATGTAGTATAATATATTCCAGTATTAGCTTTTCTGGTTGAAAAGCTCTAATGAAAAGGAATACCTGTGCCAAAGCAGGAACATTAAAGTTAGAAATGGAGGAGCAGCTCTGCCTATATGGTAGGCTCAATTTTGCTTGAAAAGATAGGATTTGAATAGGTTACAGTTTCCAGGAGTCATCACTTATTTGCACGCTAACTAGCAAATGTATTATTTATTTATCCTCATGACAAATTATTCTCTCTGATGTAATTTTGAACATCCTGGGCAACATTAAATCTGAATTCTCATCAGTGAAAACCCAGGATTCTGGGTGCAGAGCAATTATTAGCTTGTCCCTAAAGCAGCAGACCAACCTAGATAGCATATTGAAAAGCAGAGACATTACTTTGCCAACAAAGGTCCATCTAATCAAGGCTATGGTTTTTCCAGTGGTCATGTATGGATGTGAGAGTTAGACTTGTGACGAAAGCTGAGCACCAAAGAATTGATGCTTTCGAACTGTGGTGTTGGAGAAGACTCTTGAGAGTCCCTTGGACTGCAAGGAGATCCCACCAGTACATTCTAATGGAGATCAGCCCTGGGTATTCTTTGGAACTTCAGTTCAGTCGCTCAGTTGTGTCCGACTCTTTGTGACACCAAGAATCACAGCACACCAGGCCTCCCTGTCCATCACCAACTCCCGGAGTTCACTCAGACTCACGTCCATCGAGTCAGTGATGCCATCCAGCCATCTCATGCTCTGTCATCCCCTTCTCCTCCTGCCTCCAATCCCTTCCAGCATCAGAGTCTTTTCCAATGAGTCAACTCTTTGCATGAGGTGGCCAAAGTACTGGAGTTTCAGCTTTAGCATCATTCCTTCCAAAGAAATCCCAGGTCTGATCTCCTAAAGAATGGACTGGTTGGATCTCCTTGCACTCCAAGGGAATCTCAAGAGTCTTCTTCAACACCACAGTTCAAATGCATCAATTCTTTGTTGCTCAGCTTTCTTCACAGTCCAACTCTCAGATCCATACATGACCACTGGAAAAACCATAGCCTTGACTAGATGGTCCTTAGTCGGTGAAGTAGTATCTCTGCTTTTGAATATGCTATCTAGGTTGGTCATAACTTTTCTTCCAAGGAGTAAGTGTCTTTTAATTTCATGGCTGCAGTCACCATCGGCAGTGATTTTGGAGCCCCCAAAAATAAAGTTTGACACTGTTTCCACTGTTTCCCCATCTATTTCCCATGAAGTGATGGGACTGGATGCCATGATCTTCGTTTTCTGAATGTTGAGCTTCAAGTCAACTTTTTCACTCTCCTCTTTCACCTTCATCAAGAGGCTTTTTAGTTCCTCTTCACTTTCTGCCATAAAGGTGGTGTCATCTGCATATCTGAGGTTATTGATATTTCTCCCGGCAATCTTGATTCTAGCTTGTGCTTCTTCCAGCCCAGTGTTTCTCATGATGTACTCTGCATAGAAGTTAAATAAGCAGGGTGACAATATACAGCCTTGATGCACTCCTTTTCCTATTTGGAACCAGTCTGTTGTTCCATGTCCAGTTCTAACTCTTGCTTCCTGACCTGCATACAGATTTCTTAAGAGGCAGGTTAGGTGGTCTGGTATTCCCATCTCTTTCAGAATTTTCCACAGTTTATTGTGATCCACACAGTCAAAGGCTTTGGCATAGTCAATAAAGCAGAACTAGATGTTTTTCTGGAACTCTCTTGCTTTTTCCATGATCCAGCGGATGTTGGCAATTTGATCTCTGGTTCCTCTGCCTTTTCTTAAACCAGCTTGAACATCAGGAATTTCATGGTTCACGTATTGCTGAAGCCTGGCTTGGAGAATTTTGAGCATTACTTTACTAGCATGTGAGATGAGTGCAATTGTGCGGTAGTTTGAGCCTTCTTTGGAAGAAATGATGCTAAAGCTGAAACTCTAGTACTTTGGCCACCTCATGGGAAGAGTTGACTCATTGGAAAAGACTCTGATGCTGGGAGGGATTGGGGGCAAGAGGAAAAGGGGACAACAGAGGATGAGATGGCTAGAGGGCATCACTGACTCAATGGACATGAGTTTGATTGAACGCTGGGAGTTGGTGATGTACAGTGATGCCTGGCGTGCTGCAATTCATGGGGTTGCAAAGAGTCAGACACGACTGAGCGACTGAACTGAACTGATAGCAGCAGATATGGTGTAGGATCTTCAGGGGACCACATCTTTCTAATGATCCTTCCACGCAAATCCCAGTGGCTGGCCCTGGATGATAAGTCAGATCCTGGAGAAGATGGTAACAAGTTTCCTTTAGAATGTGGAAAAAGCCTGATTCCCCTTGTTTATGATGCTACATGAAGAGACATGGCAGCTCCCAGAAGGAAGCAGTAGGGACTCTGGACTTCTGTTTATGGAGAAGGATCATCCATTTAAAGTTGTGGTGCCTCAAAGACAGAAATATAGACCAATGGAACAAAATAGAAAGCACAGAGATAAATCCACGCACCTATGGATACCTTATATTCAACAAAGGAGGCAAGAATTTACAATGGAGAAAAGACAATCTCTTTAACAAGTGATACTGGGAAAACTGGTCAACCACTTGTAAAAGAATGAAACTAGAACACTTTCTAACACCATACACAAAAATAAACTCAAAATGGATTAAAGATCTAAACATAAGACCAGAAACATAAAACTCCTAGAGGAGAACATAGGCAAAACACTCTCCGACAGAAATCACAGCAGGATCCTCTATGACCCAACTTCCAGAATATTGGAAATAAAAGCAAATATAAACAAATGGGACCTAATTAAACTTAAAAGCTTTTGCACAAAAAAGGAAACTATAAGCAAGGCGAAAAGACAGCCTTCAGAATGGGAGAAAATAATAGCAAATGAAGCAACTGACAAAGAATTAATCTGAAAAATATACACTCCTGCAACTCAATTCCAGAAAAATAAACGACTCAATCAAAAAATGGGCCAAAGAACTAAACAGACATTTCTCCAAAGAAGACATACAGATGGCTAACAAACACATGAAAAGATGCTCAACGCCATTATTATCAGAGAAATGCAAATCAAAACCACAATGAGGTACCATTTCACACCAGTCAGAATGGCTGCAATCCAAAAGTCTATAAGCAATAAATGCTGGAGAAGGTGTGGAGAAAAGGGAATCCTCTTGCACTGTTGGTGGGAATGCAAACTAGTACAGCCACTATGGAGAACAGTGTGGAGATTCCTTAAAAAACTGGAAATAGAACTGCCATATGACCCAGCAATCCCACTGCTGGGAATACACACACATGTGTACCCCAATGTTCATCGCAGCACTGCTTATAATAGCCAGGACATGGAAGCAACCTAGATGCCCATTAGCAGATGAATGGATAAGAAAGCTGTGGTACATATACATAATGGAATATTACTCAGCCATTTAAGAGAATACATTTGAATCAGTTCCAATGAGGTGGATGAAACTGGAGCCTATTACACAGAGTGAAGTAAGCCAGAAAGAAAAACACCAATACCGTATATACTAATGCATATATATGGAATTTAGCAAGATGGTAGCGATAACCCTATATGCGAGACAGCAAAAGAGACACAGATGTATAGAACAGTCTTTTGGACTCTGGGAGAGGGCAAGGGTGGGATGATTTGGGAGAATGACATTGAAACATGTATATTATCATATATGAAATTAATCGCCAGTCCAGGTTTGATGCATGAGACAGGGTGCTCAGGGCTGGTGCCCTGGGATGATCCAGAAGGATGGGACGGGAAGGGAGGTGGGAGGGGGGTTCCGGATGGGGAACATGTGTACACCCGTGGCCGATTCATGTCAGTGTATGGCAAAACCACTATAATCTTGTAAAGTAATTAGCCTCTAATTAAAATGAATAAATTCATATTTAAAAAGAAATGAAAATTCTGGTGCCTAAAAATCACTCAGTTGTTTATTAAGCGGGTAGGTTAGCATCCTTTTACTAACACCTTTACGTACCTTTTTAAAAAGTCAGCATCCCCTCATTTTACTTCAAATTTCAAAGTTTTTAGCAAAGCTCAACACAAATTTGGAGTTCATATTGTGGCCCTCCAACCCTCTTGGCCCTGCGTCGCCCCCATGTGGGCGTGGGGCCCGTTTATGTGTTATGAAATGTGTATCTTCATTTCAAGTGTTCCTGTGCACAATCATAGAGAGCATGTTTCCCTCAGTCCTAAGAAGCTGCCAAGTGCCTTTGATTTTTGAGGAGTGGAGGACAGCTCCCAACCTTGCAGGTCATGAATCTTTTGGGGGCACTGTCTGTCCTCTCCACTTTCCAGTTTTCTCTCTCAAAACACTTTAGTCTTGTGGGCTAGGGAGACCAATGGTTAGCCAAATGGTGGATTTTTATGACTCAAAGGAGGAAGAAGGGGTGGAGGTATACTCTTCACCTGCTTATAAATATTTTCGATTAATGAGGTTGACAAATTTTAAGTAAGAAAGTATTCTTTGCCATTTCCTATACAATAAGCTCATGGGTATCTTCAAAAAGCTTTCGATCTGTTATAGAAATATGCATGTGAACGTGACAAGCAGGCTTATCCATGCACTTATTCCAGGGATTTAACCTGCCTATAAGTTTTCACTTTTCAGCCACTTCATCATAATTATCACTCCTTTTTGTATCCTCTTGTATCTCCTGAACTGTGGTGCTTTAAATTGGATGCAGCATGCCTACAGATGGCTGACAAATGTAACTTAAGATCTGTTTCTTTAGATTCTACTATTCATCCAAGAAACATGTATTAAGTACCTATTAGGCTTTGAGGGTAAAATGAACTCAGTACTAGCCTTTTGGTCCAGGTGTTCATAACTAGTGGTGGGACAAAAGAGATAAGCATGAAACACGTGAACACAGTGTAACAACAGAGGTGGGTCTCATCTGAGGCTGGACAAGGTAGAACTGTGTGTGTGTGTGTGTGTGTGTGTGTGTCTGTGTGTCTGTGTTTGTGTGTGTCTGTGTGTGTCTGTGTGTTGGAGAAGCTGATGAGGCTGCATGGCAGATTTGGAAACTGAACTGTTCCTTGGAAATCTGCAGGACATAAAGAGACTACTGTAAGCTTTACTGCCTCAAACAGCATAAGGCCGTAATGTGGCAGTATTAATTGTCATAGTTTAATGAGATATATATTGATGGTATCCTCTCGTGATTTTTCACATCTCTCTCAAAATAGGTTCTGTATAATATGATATCACCATTCAGGATAGTTAAAATGACAGTTTTATCTTCTAAGCTGTAGCCCTTTCTCTTGGCATTTTTAAGGATATTATTGTTGGGCTAACAGGTGAGACCACTGAGCACACTCGGTTTGGGAATACTGTGTGATCTCTAAGGAAGAAGCCTCTATGAATTTAACAAGCACAGCCTAGACTCTAAGCTTTACCCAAGGCTGTGGAAGGTGCTATTAGATATACAAGAGAAGAAGACATAGGCCTGGTGGGATCAGAAGAAACACCAAACTAGGGCCCTTGAGGTTGAGTTCAGCCTTGG
The DNA here is from genome assembly GCF_023091745.1 of Budorcas taxicolor. Taxonomy (NCBI): domain Eukaryota; kingdom Metazoa; phylum Chordata; class Mammalia; order Artiodactyla; family Bovidae; genus Budorcas; species Budorcas taxicolor. The sequence continues at coordinate 136,880,314 of NC_068920.1, forward strand.
GTCTTGCAGTGACTCATGTTATCACCTTGAACAGATCATTTAAATCTCCTCAAACTCCATTTTCTCATCTATAAACTAGGGACTATTATTTTGACCTACCTTCACAATAAGATTATTGTAAACATAAGAACTGTTACAGATATACAAAAAGTGTTGTAATTATTGAAGTGTTCCTCAGTTTGTTTTTTCAGATTTCAAACCTACTTTCATGAGAGTGGAAAAAATTTTATTATCCTTATGGATAAACTTTTCAGTTGGAAGACACACACAAACACATGTACATATATTATATGTGTATACATATATATTCAGTTTTATAGACATATAATTCACAACTCTATAGTATATATGTATATATTATATATACATACATATATATATATGAATGAAATGACTGGAAATCAATTCTAAGTTTAAATTTAATTAATATGCCAGAGCAATGACAGCTTCTGGAATTGCTAACAGATACAAACGTACAAGAATGAAATGCGTGACGAGAATGATGCCCAGAATCCTTCCTGGCAGACATACAAATCCATTCAGGCCTCAGGGGAAGGAAAGGGAGATGGCTCACTGCACCAAGCTGGAAAGACATCCTACTGGAGCCTGAGTCACTGGACTGTGATTAGTGTCCCCATGCCCTTTCATAAAATATGTCCCCAACATAGTGTCCTCATGCCCTTTCATAAAATAACCTGGATAAAGAAGTCAGCAGCCTTCTAAGAGGCATCTGTTTCATGTGCTGAGGATGGCTATATTATTGGATGAACAAGGAGGAAAAAACGTTTACTGCAGAGTGATTTCATAAGGGCAGAGTCACCTCAGTTACAGACAAGATTTAACAATCTGAAGTGAATTCATTATAACACTATTCACTTAGAAACAAAAATGTCATTTCTCATGACCCAATAAATGAAGGGTAATTACTGAAAGCATATAAATGATAGAACTGAAAATGTTCTCCTCCTGATCATGCTTATGACAGGAAGCGATTTCACATATCTAAACCACTGATAACCAGGGAGAAACACCCTGAGACAGACCAAACACTTTGGACAGAATGTCCACAATAAAGATCACGCTACATACTCAGTCTTCTGAGAGATCTAGAGCTTTTGGACAACTGCTAAAACTCTAATGTGAGTTTCATGCCCTCAGGAAATATTTAACTCACTTTGAAATTTATTTGCAGCGATAGAAACCTGGGAATATTACTGAAAATGCCTAGGATGGCCCCTGGCCTTCTGAGCTGAGCTTTGACCTGTTTAAACTTAACCAGTGACCTCCTACCACTCTTTCCTTTCAGAGATTTCAATGCTCTGTAATGTAAAGATCATAAACAAACAATCCTCTGATTGCTTCTAATGAAAACATTTATAAAATTCTTCATATAATAGTCAAGTGAAGTCAAGTATGGCATTCTGTGCTTACCCAGGAACCACCAAGTCAGCCTTTCATCTCTTTCATCTTTGGACTACTGAATGCTCAATTTTTAAGCATTATTAGAAAAAAGATCATTCGGTGAAGCACTTCTCCCAGAAAAAATCTTGCTAAATGACTTCTTATTCTTAAAATGATGCCAATTCCTTTCCTAAAAGTGTATGCACCATTCAATGATATATGATTAGAAATTATGAGGCCAATTTTCCAAAGGTGTTTCTTCATTTGCATCAGCAAAAAAAGAAGTACTTATAATTGTCCATGCAAATCAAGGACTTTCATATGCAAATACTTCTATGTGAATGTCATTATGCTGCTCCAATATACGGATTGAAGTTTTAATCTATTATACAAATAAATGTGTAAATATGCATTTGTATTTTTTGTTAGAAAAAAAAAGAAGTGTCCATATGTATAACTATTGATAGAAACAGAAAGGAAAGAGCCAGCAAAGGTCACCTGTTATATTCCAGATGATGCTATTTTCACCACCTAACGTGTTACCAACAAAACTGCTTCTTTCTTCTCACCCTCATGCCCTGTTACAGAATCTTGATCATGAATCCAGACTTCATATTTTATTATGATCAATTCAGTCTGTGGAACACAGTCACCCTCACTTTGCATTTTGGTTATCAATGAGTCTACCCATCCTCCAGGCTTCTAGATGTGCCTGAACTCCACTGCTGTTTGAGTTGCATTCCCAGTAGATGTCTCAACCTAATATAAATCAAACTGTGCAACGGATTCTAGGGAAGTGGTGTTACTTGTTCTGCCTAACTAGAAGCCAAGTTCCAGTCCAACTGAAATGCATGGTACATAAGTGTTTACCCAAAGCTCCCTCATCTGTCATATATTTTTGAGAAATTACAATTACCCCAGGGGGAAGAATTTGCAAAGGGACAATCGTTTGATCTAGAAATATAAGCCATGTGACCAACACAAAACTAAAGACTTGTGTACCACCATAATAAACTAACAGCTCTTACCTTGGGGAACCTTGTCCTCCACACAAAAAAGCAGTACAAAGAGACAGATCTATTTACTGGAGAAGATGCTAGTACTAACTGACAAGGTGGCTCATTTCAGTTTGACCCAGAGAGGATATTTCATTTTAGTTTTACTCAGAGTGGTAAATTATGCAGGGCTGTCAAAGCGGGAACATTTCTCCTACTTTCTCCCATTCTCCCAACAGACAGCGAAAACTAATGACTGGAATAGATTTGCTTCATTTGACTACAGATCATATCCTATCTTATACAAAATCTGAAAAAGAGAAAGATTTACAAGTGACAACTAGTGATCCTCTTACTGGAAAACGTGATGATATAAGCTGTGACAATATTTTCGATCTGAGAGTGTAGCTTATGGTTTGGATAATTATATTTATCTTGCTTTCAGGGGCAACAAGAAGCTGGGATGATGTGACCTAGATGAAAGATATTACAATTACTAGAACATTTAAATGGTTTAATAGGGACAGCAAGACAGAATATTGAAGTAGCAGACATCATTAGAGCAAGTCACAGCATAAGTGGAAAAAAAATAAAAGCCTAATTCTAGTTGCAAAGAAAACTGACAGGTCCACAGGTTACATTAAAGATTCCAGGGTTTCTCAGAACTGCTGGGGAAAAGTGAAAGGAAGGACCAGTCAATGTGCAACTGCTTTTGTAAATGTTGCTGAAACACTATCCTTATCTGCACATTGGTATAGCCTGAAGTATATGCATTGCAATAACTGTAATATTCCCAATTTCTATCCAATCAGTAAAATTAAACCTTTCAAAGCACTTTCATGAATAAAGTAACATTACTAATTTTACTGAAATCTGAAAGTGGTCATTGGACATTCAGACCTGGTCCTACTTCAATCACATTTCACCCTGGGCAACAGGACAAAAAGTTGTAATTGGTTATTGCTTGAAGAGCCACAGGACTTTATGAAACTCTGTGAATGTAAAAGTTCATAAAAAATATTGGGGAAAAAACAGCAAAAATATCATTTAATAATTTTATTGAACAGAAAAACTTTCATTGTTGCACCTTATCCTGAGGCAGCAGCACTGGTCTATTATCTCATCAATCTGGGTTGGAAGCCACAAAGCCCTGCGTGGGTGGGAAATAACAGGGTTAGAATGAAATCAAGATCAGATGGTAAAGGAAATGCATGTGTTCGTCCTTTCAACGGGGCCTACTGGAGAAACACAAACACAATGTTGAATCAGATATCATTCTGCATAGACATGTGCATTTTTCATCACAGTGAGAGACATTTGTATTATGGTATCTCAGAGGTGATATAAACAAAATAGAAGACAATTCCCAAATAAGGGCTTCCCAGGTGGTTCAGTGGTAAAGAATCTGCCTGCCAAAGCAAGAGATGCAGGAGATGCAGGTTCGATCCAAGATCGGGAAGATCCTCTAGAAGAGGAAATGACTCCAGTATTCTTGCTGAGAAAAGAGGAACCTGGTGGGCTATGGTCCATAGCGTCGCAGAGTTGGACGCTACTGAGTGGCTGAGCATGTACAGGCATAGTGTGATATGCTTGCTCTCCATGAAACTAGGTAAAGCCATCAACTCCACTTCACTAACTTAAGATGGGAAAATAATATAACTACAAAAATACAGAGCAAAGCCTAATCTCCAGTGTCTACAGAACCTCCCCCTCTTTTTACAGACAGCTATGGAGATATATAATTTATCATCCATTCTTGTCATTTAAGTAGATGCATTCAGATAATTTCCCAAGATTATTCTTAATGGAACTGTATGAGTGTCAGTCAAAAATATCACAAAATCCAACGTTAATCCCTTGTCTAATACAAGTTAAAAGGGAGTTTGATCTTGCATGCTGCCAACCAGCCCCTAGCCCTGCATTGTGCTCTCCCTCTGATTTCCATCATAGACAATTTTATCTCTCAGTAGAGTATGAAGTATAATCACATTGTAATACAATAGGGGTGTGTGTACTTGTAAGCAAATACTTATCTTTGGGAAAAACCTCTCTGGATCTTACACCCTACTGGGACTGGCAGGCCCACCAGCTCCTGCCATTCAGCACAAATACATCTCAGCATCAAGCAGTCAATAGATACTGACACATGAAGCGCTTTGCCTTAATAGATCTATATTTATATCTAGCTTGTTTCAAGTTCAATTTGCAAGGGAGCCTTATCTTGGTTGCTATCAAATATGCTACTTACCCTGCCATTTCCACCTGACAGCACCTGATGGTACAGATCTCATTTCAGTGAAACCAACAGCTGCCTTTCCCACTCACACAAGCCTTCTGGGCCATCACATTATCATACCCATACTCATACTGTTTTCTGTTGCTTTCCCCTCATCTCCTGGCTAACCTTATTTATCTCCAACACTGAACTCAAAGGTTGCCTCCTCTGCCAACCCTTCCTTGATCTCAATACTCACTGTGCAGCTGACAACATCATCTCTTAGAGAGGACATCCCTGGTAGCTCAGTTGACAAAGAATCTGCCTGCAATGCAGGAGGTCCTGGTTTGATTCCTGGATCAGGAAGACCCACTGGAGAAAAGATAGGCTACTCACTCCAGTATTCTTGGGCTTCCCTGGTGGCTCAGCTGATAAAGAATATGCCTGTAATGTGGAAGACCTGGATTTGGTCCTTGGGTTGGGAAAACCCCTGGAAAAGGGAATGGCTACCCACTCCAGTATACTGGTCTGAAGAATTCCATGGACTGTATAGTCCATGGGGTCGCAAAGAGTCAGACATGATTGAGCAACTTTCACTTTCTCTTAGAGAACTGCCTTGAACACATTTCAAATAAAGCACCTGTGATGCATGTTGCCTTTATTTATTTATTACCTTGTCTCTAATTAGTATTTAAGGCCTCTGAAGACAGGAAATGGGAAAGCATCTTTGTTTGTACTCCCAGCACAAAGTACTATGCCTATATCTAAGTGCTCCATACATGCATTTCCATGGAATCTTTGCAGAGATGTTATACTGTTTATTCTATTAGAATATATTTCTTTATTACATTAGAATTTAGTTTTAAAGAGAATATATAAACTAAAATCTGTTCACACTGACAACCATTTTTCTGTATCTTGTCTACCTTGTCTATCTTTGCATGCACACATGTGTGTGTGTGTGTGTGTGGTGGTGGTGGTGGTGATGATGATTTACTTCTGAGTCATGTTCTACTCTTGAGACCCCACGGACTGTAGCCAGCCATGCTCCTCTGTCCAGAATTTCCCAGGCAAGGATACTGGAGTAGGTTGACATTTCCTTCTTCAGGGGACCTTCCCAACCCAGGGATCCAACCTAGGTCTAAATTTTCATGGGCTTCTCAGGTGCCTCAGCAGGAAAGAATCCACCTGCAATACAGGAGACTTAGGTTAAATCTCTGGGTTGGGAAGATCCCATAGAAATCCCCTAGATTGCCTGGGAAATCCCATGGACAGAGGAGTCTGGTGGGCTACAGTCCATGAGGTCGCAAAAGAGTCGGACATACTTAGCGACTAAACAACAGTGATGCACAATACATATTCATAGCATTTGTTCTCAAAGTTTTTCAAAATTTTTAATTGGTTCCAAATAGCACAGTCAACTTAGCAGGGCAATATGGTGAACTCTATAATCATAGATTTAGTCCCAGTGATAAATATTATAAACCCTGTAGTAAAAGTCACTCATCAGTTATCTAAAAAGTACAACTTTGTGTCCTGTCACTTCAAGTGTCTGAGCATCATTGTGAAATCATTATGATGAGCACATGGTCTCATTTCCCTTCCTCTTCCTTTTGTAAATTAAGTTAGCAAACACTTGAGAGCCTACTATGTTTCATATGCCACTAAATTAGAGAATCAAAAACTAATAAAACAGAGTCCCTGTCCTAAAGGAGCTCATTTTTCAGAAAATGAATTTTATCACAAAAGTATTATGATATGTATGATGAGTAGTCCCTGTTCTAAAGGAGCTCATTGTCTATAAAAGGAGTTTATAGACACAAATATTCATTATGGTATCTATGATGAGAGTCATGATGAAGATAAACACAGAAACCAAAGTGCAAGAAACAAGGGAACTTTAGGTGTGCCTTACCATTATAATCCCTTGTAGAGTTCTCAGAATAATATCTATGTGAACCTTCTCTTTGGCTATTAAATGTACCTTCCAATGATACCAAAAAATCTTTTATTTTCACTAAAATGGTAGTCTGCATGCTAAGTCTCTGTAGTCATGTCTGATTCTTCACAACACTATAGACTGTAGCCCACCAGGCCCCTTTGTCTACGGGATTCTCCAGGCAAGAATATTGGAGTAGATTGTCATGCCCTCTTCCAGAGGAATCTTCTTGACCCAGGGATTGAACCCACATCTCTTATGCCTCCTGAATTAGCAAGTGGGTTCTTTACCACTAAAAAGCGTCACCTGCCTATCCAAATGATAAAATAACATTATATCATTTGGATAATGATATTCTATATTCTGTTCTATATTCTGTTGGATATTCTATATTCTGTTCTATATTCTATATTCTGTTGGATATCAAGGCATTTTCTCCACCTTATTTAAATCTATGAGGTTTCTTTCCCCATGTTATTTTAGTTAATCTAAATATGCATACATTATTTGCATTGGTTGTCGCATTAGATGGATAATGAATAGATACTCTACTCAATTTAATTCTATTGTCTGACTGGAACAGTTTAGCTCAAGACAGTCAGCCACAACATGAATGACTATTTGTCCAGTATTTCTCTCAGGAAGTCTAGCAGTAGAGACGCTATCAATATACTATAAATTTTGGCATCCAAATTTATAGAGCTGATGACTGTCTCAGTCAACTCTGGTGGTGAGTCTTGGGCCAGCTCCACCAATTGGCTCTGCAGGGGTAAGACTTGTACGTGAAGGGATTTTACATAAGAACACCTATCCTTGAGGGAAAAAACAAATGCAGCAGTCAATGGAAATGTGTATGTGACCACCTGTAGTGTGTATGAATGTGTGTGCATAGATGGTTTTAAGTACAGAGAGAGATATCTGGAGTCTAACTAACACCAAAGGTTTGAAGAGTTTGGAAGGAGAGCAGAACGTGCCATATGGTGGTATAAATTAACCACTGACAGTGCTTGGATTTTATGTTCTTGCTAAAGCTTGAAATGTGGGAAGGAAAACTATGGTTAAATGGCTATGCAGACAATTTTAGCGACAGCTTCTAAAACTGGTAACTCAGCTTCTGTTCCATGCCTTCCTGCAAATCTTAAGCATTTTTGCTACAGAAAAAAAAAAGTCCATAAAACTTAAACTGTCATTATGGGTAAGCTAAATCCAAGTGTAGCCATTTTATTTCATCTATTTAACCTTTTATGAGGACAGTTGTTTACTTCAGTATTCTTTCTTGTTCAGAGACATAGCATAATGATATTAAAGTGGTCTGGCTGGGTTTGAGTTCCTGAAAATAAGAGATTTGGGTATGCAGTAAACATTCTGAATTAGTAATCCTTCTCCAACCAACATCTAATACTGAGAGCTGAAGTCAAAATGGAAATGCTGCCTAAATCATTTACCACAATCCCCTTACTTTGAATAACAGCTGGAGTCTGTCCTAAGCAACATGAGGTCTATAGATGTGTCTAGAAAGTGTCAGAAACTGGCATGTATATACAACTTATTCCACTTTATCTCCAGGGACCCTAAGTCTTGTTAGTCAATCATTCTCAGTTGAAGACCAATTATCTCCAGATTATGTCTCTTGTATACTCTTAAAAGAAACACACCAAAGCCATTGACTTACATTTGGGAATCTCTGAGCTGCATGAGATAACTCTCCTTTCCCTATTTTTTCAGTTAATTCATTAATTCAATAAAGTTTAAGAGTTCGCTACAAGCTAGAAATTATGTTAGGTACTAAGAAAACAAAAATCTATAAAATTCCACTGTGATGAAGTGAGGTCAACAAGTCTTCCCAGTAAGCAACTATGAAGATGTAAAAAACTGTCAAAAAAAAAAAAAAAAAACTTTAGCACTCTGGAAATTGATCAAAAGCATAGGAAAACAGAAATATTTATTTATTAAAATGATCAAACTACAATTGGGAACAATAGGAATTTGTGATGTTCTTCCCTAGGACTGATCCTATTCCTGGTTGCCCAGTGTGATAGTCAACCAGGGTAGAGAAGGCCATGAAAAGCAGTAGCCATACTGACACTGCAAGGGGTGTGGGTAATCACTTGACTTGGAGTGTTGCTGCTATGGACTCACAAACTAGCTGCAGGTATTAACAGAGATTTCTAGAAGATTAGGTGGTTATGTGAAGCTCCATAATTTCTCCGCATCTCCTGGAAAGACCCAAGACTGTGTGCACGTACACTAGAGTGGGTGCAAGCCACTAGAATTTCCCTAGCTGATGGAACCTCAATGCACGAACAGAGGAGACATGAGAGAAACTATCATAAAATTAAAGCAGAGAGTTGAAGTCAGTCTAAGCTATGAATGTGGTTGACACAAAGACTCATCAGCAAACAAAAAAAAAAAAAAAAAAGGAAGACATGGGTTTGAGATATTTGAGCACAATCTCTTAGAATATCTGTCTCTGAAGACACAGTCCAACATTTTGCAATCTTAAAACTAAAAAATGGAAAAATAAAACTGATCAGAGATGTCAATGACTATACATTGCACAGGAGAAAGGTTTCACAGATTTTGTCCAAAGAAGTTATATTTATTAACATGAAAGTAAAAGTGTTAGTTGTCTAGCCATGTCTGACTCTTTGTGACCCCATGGACTGTAGACTACCAGGCTCTTCTGGCCATCTCCAGGCAAGAATCTGGCGATTCTCCAGGCAAGAATAATGGAGTGGGTTGCCATTCCTGTCTCCAGGGGATCTTCCCAACCCAGGAATCAAAGCCAGGTCTCCTGCATTGCAGGCAGATTCTTTACCATCTGAGCCACCAGAGAAGTCCATTTATTAACATAAAAGTAAGTAAAAATAACAATCCTCAAGGAGAAGGCTAGATCAGAATTACTAGAGTCATGATGATATGGTATCTAAAATGTCTAGTATTAAACAAAACATGTGCAGAGAAAAAGAAAGTATGATCCATATTTAAGAACTAAAAGTAAAAGCAAAAACTTCTAATACATAATGTTTCTGAGTGTTCCCTGATTCTGAAGGTAGCAGAAAAAGTTGTTCAAGTAACTGTGATAAATTTGTTCAGAGAACAACAGGAAGTCATGTTTAAAGAATTAAAGAAAAATATTAACAAATCAATGTTAACAAATGGAGTATCTCAACAACAAAAAATAGAAATTATTAAAAAATTAAAATTCTAGAATTGAAACAATATCTCAAATTTCAAAATTTACTAAAGGAACATAAAACTATATTTGATATGGCATAAGTAAGAATCCCTAAGCCTAAACACAGAGCACTAGAAACTAATCTGAAGAACTGAGTACAAAATGATGAAAAATGAGCAGTCTCAGATATATGGAACAATAGGAAGCAAACCAACAGATGTACAATGAGAGTCACAGAATAAGCACAAAGAGTAGAAGGGGTTAAAAAAGTGATTCAATAATAACAAAAATATCCTAAATTTAATGAAAATTATTACTCTACAAATCTGAGAAGCTCAACAAAACTCAAGTAGGATAGACACAAGAGTCATGCCTAGACATGCCATATTCAAATGACTGAAAGACAAGGAAAAAGAGAAATCTTGAAAGCAGCAAAAGATAAACAACTCACCACATACAGAACATAAAGGATAAACAGTGGATTTCTCCTCCAAAACAATGGGGTTCAGAAGACATTAAAATGACACATTCAAAAGGCTAAAAACAAAAAGAATGCTAGACATACCTTAGCTATACTTCAAGTTTTGTTTGCGAATAAAGCAATATAGTCAATATCACAAAAAAGCAAGTTACAGTTTTTTTTTCCCCCCCAGGGCACATAAAGGTTCAGTTCAGTTCAGTCGCTCAGTCGTGTCCGACTCTTTGTGACCCCATGAATCACAGCACACCAGGCCTCCCTGTCCATCACCAACTCCCAGAGTTCAATCAAACTCATGTCCATCGAGTCAGTAATGCCATCCAGCCATTTCATCCTCTGTCATACCCTTCTCCTCCTGCCCCCAATCCCTCCCAGCATCAAAGTCTTTTCCAGTGAGTCAACTCTTCGCATGAGGTGGCCAAAGTATTGGAGTTTCAGCTTCAACATCAGTCCTTCCAATGAACACCCAGGACTGATCTCTTTAGAATGGACTGGTTGGATCTCCTTACAATCCAAGGGACTCTCAAGAGTCTTCTCCAACACCACAGCTCAAAAGCATCAATTCTTCAGGGCTCAGCTTTCTTCACAGTCCAACTCTCACATCCATACATGACCACTGGAAAAACCATAGCCTTGACTAGACGGACCTTTGTTGGCAAAGTAATGTCTCTGCTTTTCAATATGCTACCTAGGTTGGTCATAACTTTCCTTCCAAGGAGTAAGCATCTTTTAATTTCATCGCTGCAGTCACCATCTGCAGTGATTTTGGAGCCCCCCAAAATAAAGTCTGACACTGTTTCCACTGTTTCCGCATCTATTTCTCATGAAGTGATGGGCCCAGATGCCATGATCTTCGTTTTCTGAATGTTGAGCTTTAAGCCAACTTTTTCACTCTCCTCTTTCACTTTCATCAAGAGGCTTTTTAGCTCCTCTTCACTTTCTGTCATAAGGGTGGTGTCATCTGCATATCTGAGGTTTTGATATTTCTCCAGGCAATCTTGATTCTAGCTTGTGCTTCTTCCAGCCCAGTGTTTCTCATGATGTACTCTGCATAGAAGTTAAATAAGCAGGGTGACAATATACAACCTTGACGTACTCCTTTTCCTATTTGGAACCAGTCTGTTGTTCCATGTCCAGTTCTAACCGTTGCTTCCTGACCTGCATATAGATTTCTCAAGAGGCAGGTCAGGTGGTCTGGTATTCCCATCTGTCTCAGAATTTTCCACAGTTTATTGTGATCTACCCAGTCAAAGGCTTTGGCATAGTCAATAAAGGTTATGTCACCCTATAGTATAGTGTATTAAGCGTGTAATAGCATTATGTCCCAAAATTTACATACCTTAATTAAAAAATACTTTATTTCTAAAAATGTTAACCATTATCTGAATCATCAGCACGTCATCTTTTTTTGCTAATGGAGTGTCTTACCTCCATATTGAACACTGTTGACTCGTCAGGGTAGTGGTTGCTGAAGGTTAAGATGGCTGTGGCAATTTCTTAAAATGAGACAAAATTGAAGTTTGCCACATCAACTGGCTCTTCTTTTCACAAACTATTTCTCTATAGCATATAATACTGCTTGATTGCCTTTTACACACAGTAGAAATTCTTTCAAAATTGGATTCAATCATCTCAAACCCTGCCACTGTTTTATCAACTAAGTTTATATAATATTCTACATCCTTTGTTATCATTTCAACAATGTTCACAGCATCTTCACTTGGAATAGAGTCCATCTCCAGAAAAGACTTTCTATATTCATCCATAAGATGCAACTCCTTACTCATTCAAGTTTTATCATGAGATTGTAGCAATCCAGTCACATTTTCAGGCTTCAATTCTAACTCTAGTTTTTTTGTTATTTTCACTATTCATGCAGTTGTTTTCTCCACTGAGTTTTGAACCCCTTAAAGTCACCAACAAGAGCTGGAAACTTCTTCCATATTCTTGATAATGTTTACATTCTGACCTCTTGCCATGAATAAAAAATGTTCTTAGCATATAAAATGATGAATCCTTTCCAGAAAGTTTTCAATTTACTTAGCCCAGATTCATGAGAGGAACCACAATATATGACAGGTATAGCTTTGTAAAATGCATTTCCTTAATAATAAGACCTGAAAGTTGAAATTACTCCTTGATCCATGGGCTACAGAATAGAAGTGTTAGCAAGCATGAAAACGACATCAATCTCTTACAACTCCATCAGAGCTCTTGGGTGACCAGGTGCAATGTCAATCAACAGTAATATTCCAAAAGGAACCTTCTTTTGTTGGCAATAGGTCTCGACAGCGAGCTTAGAATATTCAGTAAACCATACTGTAAACAGATGTGCTGTCATCTAAGTTTTGTTGTTCCACTTATAGACCACAAGCAGAGTTAGATTTAGCATAACTCTTAAGGGCACTAGAAAATTCAGAATACTAAATCAGAACTGGTTTTGATTAAAGTCACCAGCTGCATCAGCCCCCAGTAAGAGAGTCAGGGGCTGAAGCTTTGGAGTCAAGCACTGACTTCTCTCTTGCTGTGACAGCTCTAGATGGTATCTTCTTCCACCATAAGGTTGTTTCATTTACAATGAAAATCTGCTGTTTAGTAGGGCTGCTTTCATTCATTATGTTAGCTAGATCTTCTGGACAACATGTTGCAGCTCCTACATCAGCACTTGATGCTTCACCTTACATTTTATGTTATCAAGACAGCTTCTTTCCTTAAACCTCATGAGCCAAGCTCTGCTACTTTCAAACTTTTCTTCTGCAGGTTCCTCATCTCTTTCAGCCATCATAGAACTGAAAACAGTTAGTGCCTTGCTCTGAATTAGGCTTTAGCTTAAGGGAATTTTGTGGTTAGTTTGATCTTCTATCCAGACCATTAACATTTTCTCCATATCAGCAATAAGTCTTTTTCTTATCATTTGTGTATTCATTGGAATAGTACTTTCAATTTCCCATAAGAATTTTTCCTCTTCAGTCATACCTTCCCTGTTTGGCAAAAGTCATACCTTTTGCCTATCTTGGCTTTTAGACATTCTTTCCTAAGTTTAATCATTTCAAGATTTTGACTTAAAGTGAGAGACATATACCTCTTCTTTTCATTTGAACACTTAAAGGCCACCATAAGGTTATTAAATGACCTAATTTCAACAATGTTGTGCCTCAACACAGAGGCCTGAGGAGAGGCAGCAAGACGGGGAAACAAGTGTCTGGTCAGTGGAGCAGTCAGTAACAAAAAATATTTACTGATTATGTTCACCATCTTATGTTGGTATGGTTCATAGCTCCCAAAACAATTATAAAAGCAACATCAGAGATCACTATAACAAATGTAATAATAATGAAAACATGTGAAATACTGTGAGAATTACCAAAATAGAACACAGAGACATTAAGTGAGAAAATGTTGCTGGGAAAGAAGTGTCAATAGACGTTCTCAATACAGGGTTGCCACAAACCTTATTTCCGTAAAAAGCACAGTCTCTTCAAAATGTTCTGAAGTAAAGTCCAATAAAATGAAGTAGGCCTGTATATCAAGCACATGTTCTATATGCAGCAAAATTATCATTCAAATATAAAGCTGAAATACATATATTCACAGACGTACCATGACTGACAGAAAATTCATTTCTAGCAGACTTAAAGTCACCAAAAATACAAAAGCAAGTCTTTCAAGCTGAAGGGAAGTGACACCAGAGCATAGCTCAAATCCAAAAGAAGAAATGAAGAGCACTGGAAATAGTAAATGTTTCTATAAATGTATATTTTATCATTTTTTTCTCTTAAATTTTTCAAAGACAAAAGATTGAATAAGAGCAAAAAATAAAACTTTTTATGTTTATATGATAATACATATTTTTGTTATATAACAACATAGAAATATTAGCACAAAAAAAAGGAATGAAAGAAACTATATTGGCACAGATATTCTGTATTTTACTGCAATTAAGTTAGTATTGGGCTTCCCTGATGGTCAGATGATAAAGAATCTGCCTGCAATGCAGGAGATCTGGGTTAGATCTCTGGGTCCGGAAGATCCCCTGAAGAAACGAGTGGCAACCCACTCAAGTATTCTTGCCTGGAGAATCCCATGGACAAAGGAGCTTGGTGGGCTACAGTCCATGTGGTTGCAAAGAGTCAGACATTAGTGAGCAACTAACACTTTCACTTTCAATTAAATATTATTTTAAAGAAGACTGAGATATGTTCAAAATACATATTGTAATTCTAAGAACAATCGCTAAGTGAATAACTAATAACGTATACTAAGGAAACAACATCTTTCAGTGTCCTATCTTTTTGCCTTTTCGTACAGTTCATGGGGTTCTCAAGGCAAGAATACTGAAGTGGTTTTCCATTCTCTTCTCCAGTGGACCACATTTTGTCAGAACTCTCTACCATGATCCATCCGTCTTGGGTGGCCCTACATGGCATGGCTCACAGTTTCATTGAGTTAGAGAAGGCTGTGTTCCACGTGACCAGTTTGGTTAGTTTCCTGTGATCACGGTTTTTGACCAGTCTGCTGAAGTCCATGGGGTCACAAAGAGTCAGACACAAGTGAGCAACTGAACTGAACTGAAGAAATCAACACAGGAATTAAAACAACAGTTGTAAAATATTGACTTTCAAAATACACCCAACAATCCTAAGGAAAAAGAATTAAGCTGGAAAGATAAACTTCCCGGACTTCAGACAATAATACTAAGCTACAATAATCAAAATAGCATGGCATTGACACAAAAATAGACATATGGATTAATGGCACACAATAAGAGAGCCCAGAAATAAACCCATACACCTGAGATCAATTAATCTTTGACAACACAGTCAAGAATACACAACGGAGAAAAAAGAGCTTCTTCAGCAAGTGGCATTGGGAAACCTGGACAGCCCACAAGTAAACCAAAGAAGTTAGAACTGTCCGTCACACAGTATACAAAAATAAACTCAAAATGGCTTTAAGACTTACATGAAAGATGTGACATCATAAAGCTACTAGGAGAGAACATAGGCAGAACATTCTCTGATATAAACCATACAGACATTTTCTTAGGTCATTTTCCCAAGAAAATAGAAATAAAAGCAAAAATATACAAATGGGATCTAATCAAACTTATAAGCTTTTGCTCAAGCTTATGCTTAGAAACCATAAGCAAAAGACAACCTATGGACTTGGAGAAAATATTTGCAAATGATGCAACTGACAAGGGTTTAATTTTCAAATGCACACACAGCTCATACAGCTCAACTAAAAAACAAACAAACAACAGAGTCACAAAATGAGAAGACCTAAACAGACATTTCTCCAAAGAAGATATGTTCCAACAGGCACATGTAAACATGCTCAGTATTACTAACTATTCAGTTCAGTTCAGTTCAGTCGCTCAGTCGTGTCCGACTCTTTGCGACCCCATGAATCACAGCACGCCAGGCCTCCCTGTCCATCACCAACTCCCGGAGTTCACTCAGACTCACATCCATCGAGTCAGTGATGCCATCCAGCCATCTCACTACTGGAGAACTGCAAATCAAAATTAAAGAAATAAGTCATAAAGATTTATATACGGATTTGGGTTTAACTTTTGCCTCTTTCACTTAGTAGCTTTCAGACTTTGAAATCAAGTCACCTAACATCTCTGTGAGCTGGAGAAGGAAATGGCAACCCACTCCAGTACTCTTGCCTGGAAAATCCCATGGACAGAGGAGCCCAGTAGGCTACAGTCCATGGGGTCGCAAAGAGTCGGACACGACTGAATCACTTCACTTCACTTCACTTCACTACCTCACACCAATCAGAATGGCCATCACTAAAAAGTCTACAAATAATAAATGCTGGAGAAGGTATGGAGAAAAGGGAACCCTCCTACACTATTGGTGGGAATGTAATTCCATACAGCCACTATGAAAAACACAGTATCAAGGTTTCTTCAAAAACTAAAAATAGGGGTACTGTACAATTCAGCAGTTCCACTCCTGGGCATATATCTGGAGAAAATTTTAATTCAAAAAGATACATGCACCTCAGTGTTCATAACAGCACTATTTATAATAGCCAAGAATGGAAGCAATATAAACATCCATCAACAGATGAATCTATAAAGAAGGTGTGTCACATATATACAATGGAATATTAGCCACAAAAAGAATGAATAATGCCATTCCAGCAACATGGGTGGACCTAGCGATTATCATACTAAGTGGAGTTAAGTCAGAGAAAGACAAATATCATACAGTACCACTTAAATATAGACTCCAAAATATGAAGCAAATAATTTATTTACAAAACAGAAAATAGACTCAGAAACATAGGAAACAAACTTACAGTTACCAAAATGGAAAGGATAAATTCGGAGTTTGGGACTAACAGATACATTTTACTATATAGAAAACAAAAAGCAAGGTCCCACTGTATAGCACAGGGAACTATATTCAAGATCATATAATAAATTATAATGGAAAAGAATTTTTTTAAAGATAGTAAAGAAAAAACGGGAAACAAAAAAGACAATCGATAAATATATAAACTCTAGAAGTAAAACCAAACATATCATTATATTAAATGTAAAGAGTCTACAGAACTCCACTCAAATATGGAATGTCAGACTGGGTTAAATACCAAACCCACGACATGCTGTCTACAAGGGATATATATTAGACATAAATATAATGAAAATAACATAATAGAAAAATAATGTACAAACAGTGACCATAAAAAACTGTAATGGCTATATTCACATCACACAAAATTAACTTCAGACAGGAAACATTAAAAAGGTGGACGTTTGATAACAGTAAAAACATTATCAATGATTAGAATAATTAAAATTATAAATGCATGTGTGTGTGTATTAGTCACTCAGTTATGTCTGACTCTGCGACTCCATGGACGTGTAGCCCATCAGGCTCCTCTGTCCATGGGAATTCTCTAGGCAAGAATACCGGAGTGGGTTGCCATGACCGAGATCTTCCCAACCCAGGTAACGAACCCAGGTCTCCTGCATTGCAGGAGGATTCTTTACCCACCTGAGCCACCAGGGAAGCCCAAGCACATATATACTTCACAATACAGCTCCAAAATACATGAAGTAAAACCTGGCAGAATTGAAAGAAGAAACAGAGAGCTTAATAATAATAGATAGAGATTTCAACAGCCTACTCACAAAAACTGATAGAAAAACTACAAAGAAATCAGCATGGACAGAAATGACCAATGATGCTATCGAACAACTTGTTGCAACCAACATCAATAGGACACCTCAGTCAAACTCTGCAGAGTGCACACTCTTTTTGAGCACACATGAAGTGTTCTCCAGGACAGACCTTGCTAAGCCATAAAGAATCCCTCAAGAGTTTAAATGACTGCAAGTATATGAAGTACAATCTCTGACCACTTGAAATTAAGTTGGCAACCCACAACAGAAGTAAACCTGAGACTACTCCAATATGTGGACATTAAACAACACACTTTAAGTTACTCATGTGTCAAAGGAGAAGTCATAAAATAATCTGAATTTATTGAAATTATGAAAACATATTTATGTTTTCAGCTGAAGACTCACAGGGTCTGAAATTTTAAATGTCTACATCAGAAGAGAAAAACTCTCAAGTCATCACCTAAGCTTCCACCTTAGCAAATTATAAAACGGGCAAATAAAGTCACAGCAAGAAGTAAGAAATAATAAATATTAGAGTAAATTAAGGAAATAAAAAAGAAATACAATAGAGAAAATCATAAAACCAAAAGTTGATTTAAAAAAATAAAATTGATAAACTCTTAGGTAAACTGACAAGCTATTAAAACAAAAATAACAAATTACCAAAAATAGTAATGAAACAGAACATCATTATCTTCTCTATAGAAATTAAGAGGTTTATAAGGAAATATTAGCTTAAATGAAAGCCAAAAGATTACACAAATCAGAACATATGGACAAATTTCTAAAAATATACACATTACCAAATTCACTCAGAAAAATAAGAAAAAGAATATGAATAGATCTATAAAATGTAAGGAAATTGAAATAGTAATTTAAAACATTCTCACAGAGAAAATTTTAGGCATGAGTGGTTTAACTGATGAATTATACCAAACGTTTAAAGAAGAAATAATACCATTCCTTCACAAGTTCTTCCATTAAATGAAATGGAAGGAATACTTCTATAGTCATTATATAAGGCCAGTATTACCATGACAGCATAAATTTACAAAGACCTCAAGAAAAGAATACTAAAGACCAATAGCCATCATGAATACAGATGTATACACATCTTTAACAAAATATTAAATATTGAACTCAGCAGCAGTTAATCAGAATTATACAGCATGACCAAGTGCAGTTCATACCAGGAATGAAAGGTTGGTTAAATATCTGAAAATCAATTACTGTAATGTACCACATTAATGAAAGAAAGGACAAAATCCACATGAGAATACCAATAGATTCAAAAAGCTTGTGAAAAAAATTCAATACCCTTTTAGAGTAGTTATTTCACTACAAACTAGGAATAGATGGTATCTTTCTTAAAACAAAAAAAGAAGCTTAAAATCTAACATCATACTTAATGGTGAAAGACTGAATCCTTCCCATCAAAGATGAGGAAAAAGGCAAATAAGCTCTGCTCTGTTCTCTTCATTTCTATTGAACATTGAAACTATAGCCAACATGTTCAGTCAAGAGGAAGATGGGGAGGAGAAGGCGGAGAGGGAAGAGGGAGAGCAAATAGAAGGAATTCAAATCAGAGGAAATAAAACTGTCTTTCTTTGCAGATGACATAACCCACAGGCTAAAGGGTCCTAAGGAATGCCATTCTATGTGCTAAGTCACTTTAGTATGTCCAATTCTGTGTGGCCCCATAGACTGCAGCGTGCCAAGCTACTCTGTCCATGGGATTCTCCAAGCAAGAATACTGGAGTGGGTTGCCACTCCCTTCTCCAGGGAATCTTCCCAACCCAGAGATCAAATCAACATCTATTAAGTCTAATGGATTGGTAGGTGGGTTCTTTACCACCAGCAACAACTCAGATCAGTTCAGTTCAGTTACTCAGTCATGTTCCTTTCTTTGTGACCCCATAGACTGAAGCAGGCCAGGCCTCTCTGTCCATCACCAACTTCCAGGGGTATACTCAAACCCACGTCCATTGAGTCGGTGATGCCAATCAACCATCTTGTCCTCTGTCGTGCCCTTCCTCTCCTGCCTTCAATCTTTCCCAGGATCAGGGTCTTTTCAGTGAGTCAGCTCTTCACATCAGGTGGCCAAAGTATTGGAGTTTCAGCTTCAACATCAGTCCTTTCAATGAACATTCAGGACTGATTTCCTTTAGGATGGACTGGTTGGATCTCCTTGCAGTCCAAGGAACTCTCAAGAGCATCAATGCTTCAGCAATCAGCTTTCTTTATAGTCCAACTCTCATATCCATACATGACCACTGGAAAAACCTTGACTGGAAAATAGCCTTGACTAGACAGACATTTTTTGGCAGAGTAATGTCTCTGCTTTTTAATATGCTGTCTAGGTTGGTCATAACTTTTCTTCTAAGGAGTAAGCGTCTTTTAATTTCATCGCTGCTGTCACCATCTGTAGTGATTTTGGAGCCTAAGAAAATACTCTGCCACTGTTTCCACTGTTTCTCCATCTATTTCCCATGAAGTGATGGGACCACATACCATGATCTTTGTTTTCTGAATGTTGAGCTTGAAGCCAACTTCTTCACTCTCCTCTTTCACTTTCATCAAGAGGCTCTTTAGTTCTTCTTCACTTTCTGCCATAAGGGTGGTGTCATCTGCATATCTGAGGTTATTGATATTTCTCCCAGCAATCTTGATTCCAGCTTGTGCCTCATCCAGCCCAGTGTTTCTTATGATGTACTCTGCTTAAAAGTTAAATAAGCAGTGGGATTAGGAGGGGGGTTCAGGATTGGGAACATGTGTATACCCGTGGGGGATTCATGTTGATGTATGGCAAAACCAATGCAATATTGTAAAGTAAAATAATAATAATAATAATAATAAAATAAAACAAAAAATTACACACAGCAGAAAAAAAAAAAAAAAAAAAAAACAAAGGTAAATAAGCATGGTGACAATATACAGCCTTGACGTACTCCTTTTCCTATTTGGAACCAGTTTGTTGTTTCATGTCCAGTTCTAACTGTTGCTTCCTGACCTGCATGCAGATTTTTCAAGAGGCAGGTCAGCTGTTCTGGTATTCCCATCTCTTGAAGAATTTTCCATAGTTTACTGTGATTCACACAGTCAAAGGCTTTGGCATAGTCAATAAAGCAGAAGTAGATGTGTTTCTGGAACTCTCTTGTTTTTTTGATGATCCAGTGGATGTTGGCAATTTGATTTCTGGTTCCTCTGCTTTTTCTAAATCCAGCTTGAACATCTGGAAGTTCACAGTTCATGTATTGTTGAAGCTTGGCTCGGAGAATTTTGAGCATTACTTTACTAGCACGTGAGATAACTGCAATTGTGTGGTAGTTTGAGCATCCTTTGGCATTGCCTTTCTTAGGGATTGGAATGAAAACTGACCTTTTGCAGTCCTGTGGCCACTGCTGAGTTTTCCAAATTTGCTGGCATATTGAGTCCAACACTTTCACAGCATCATCTTTCAGGATTTGAAAAAGCTCAACTGGAATCCCATCACCTCCACTAGCTTTCTTCGTAGTGATGCTTCCTAAGGCCCACGTGATTTCACATTCCAGGATGTCTGGCCCTAGGTGAGTGATCACACCATCGTGATTATCTGGGTCATAAAGATCTTTTTTGTATAGTTCTTCTGTGTCTTCTTGCTACCTCTTCTTAATATCTTCTGCTTCTGTTAGGTCCCTACCATTTCTGCCCTTTATTGTGCCCATCTTTGCATGGAATGTTCCCTTGGCATCTCTAATTTTCTTGGAGAGATCTCTAGTCTTTCCCATTCTGTTGCTTTCCTCTATTTCTTTGCACTGATCACTGAGGAAGGCTTTCTTATCTCTCCTTGCTATTCTTTGGAACTCTGCATTCAAATGGGTATATCTTTCCTTTTCTCCTTTGCTTTTGGCTTCTCTTCTTTTCACAGCTATTTGTAAGGCCTCCTCAGACAAGCATTTTGCTTTTTTGCATGTCTTTTTCTTGGGGATGGTCATTCAGGTGTGACCATTCAGGTATGACCTAAATCAAATCCCTTATGATTATACAGTAGAAGTGAGAAATAAATTTAAGGGACTAGATCTGATAGACAGAGTGCCTGATGAACTATGGACAGAGGTTCCTGACATTGTACAGGAGACTGAAAGCAAGACCATCCTCAAGAAAAAGAAATGCAAAAAAAAAAAAAAAAAAGCAACCCCTGGGGAAACTCAAATAAATAAACTTAGCAAGGTCATATGATATAAGATATCTTATATCAAGATATCAGATATAAAATCAATTGAATTCTATATTCTGCTGCTGCTGCTAAGTTGCTTCAGTCGTGTCCGACTTTGTGCAACCCCATAGATGGCAGCCCACCAGGCTCCCCTGTCCCTTGGGATTCTCCAGGCACGAACACTGGAGTGATTTGCCATTTCCTTCTCCAGTGCATGAAAGTGAAAAGTGAAAGTGAAGTCGCTCAGTCGTGTATGACTCAGTGACACCATGGACTGCAGCCTACCAGGCTCCTCCATCCATGGGATTTTCCAGGCGAGAATACTGGAGTGGGGTGCCATTGCCTTCTCCTAGCAGTGAGCAATTTAAAAATAAAATCGTGAAAACAGTTCTACAGCTTCCCTGGTGGCTCCGTGGTAAAGAATCCACCTACCAATGCAAAACACTGATCCAGGAATTTCCCACGTGCCACAGAGCAACTAAATTGTGGATCACAACTATTAAGCCTGTATTCTAGAACCTGGGAACCACAACTACTGAACCCATATGTGGCAACCACTGAAGCCAGCGTGCTCTAGCACCAGTGCTCCTCAACAAGAGAAGCCACTGCAATGAGAACCCTACTCACAACCAGAGAGTAGTCACCACTCACCACAACTAAAGAAGAGCTCGTGCAGCCACAAAGATGCAACACAACCAAAAATAAATGATAAATAAATTAAAGAAAAAGAAAACAATTCTACACAGAATATCATCAAGAAGAATAATATACATTGGGGAAAAAATCTAACACAGGCTGTATATGATTTTATGTAAATACCATAAAACATTGCTGGAACATATTATAAGTAAGGACACATGCCATGTTTATGAACTGACATACTTCTCCCCAATTTGAAGCAGCTTTCCCCCAAAACTGACCTATAAATTTAACCAAATCCTTGTCCAAATCCCTCCAAGATTAATTTATAGAAAACATCAAGCTAAATAAAATGCAAGACTTAGAATAGCCAAAACAATTATTTTTTTAAAAAGTAAACTTTAAGGGCTTACACTACTACCTTTCAAATTTTACTATAAAGTAAAGAAGATAATGTGGTATTGGCATAAGAATAAGCACATAGATCAATGAAACTGAAGAGTCCAAAAGTGAATCTTTAAGTTTATGGTCAATTTTTTTGACAAAGACAATTCAATTATCTTTTAAATGAATGATACTGGTATAAATAGACAGCCATATGCTAAAGGGTAAATTTAGATGCTTAACAAAAATGCATTCAGTATCAGTCACTGACCTAAATGTCTGAGCTAAAGCTATTAAAATTCTCCAAAGAGAACATAAAATTTCAAGATTTAGGCCCAGACAAAGAGATATCAGATATAAAACCAAAGGCAAATGACATAAATATGCATGTGTATATATTTAAATATATACATATATATGTAAAATAATAATAATTTATAATATGTAATATTATATATTCATTATTACTTCATTAGATAGCTAATATAATTCATTGTTTTATTACATAAGTAAATGTATAATAAATATGTTATATAACTATATATAATAAATTATATTTCATTAAAATGAGAAACATTAACACTTCAAAAGACACCATTGAGAAAAAGAAATGGCAAGAAAGACACGAACTGGGAGACTATATTTGGAAAATACTTATCTGATAAAAGACTTCCATCTGTAATATGAATTATGTAATATAGTATATAATTTAATAATAGCATAATATTGTATAACTGAAAAATAAGAAAAGTGATCTAAAATTGATAAAAATTTGTACTTTACATATCAGAGATCATGGGCAAAGGGCTAACAAATAGATTAAAAGTTGCTACACATTCATTAAGAACTAAGTTAAATCTGAGATGGTAGGATGGCATCACTGACTCAATGGACATAAATTTGAGCAAACTCTGGGAGATACTAAAGGACAGGGAAGTCTGTGAGCTGCAGTCCCTGGGGTTGCAAAGAGCTGGGAATGACTGAGCAACTGAACAACAAGTTAAATCTAAAATGAAATACCACTATATACCTATAAAAATGACTATAATCAAAAATTCTGACCATACTAAGTTTTAGAAAAGTTGTAGAGAAACTATGACCCTCACACATTGCTGGTAGAAACATAAACTCGTATAGCCAAGTTGGAAATCAGTTGGGAAATTTCTTTAAAAATGAAACAAACTTATCACATGACCCAGCAATTCTACCCTTAATAATCTACCACAGCAAAATGAAAAGATTTTATACACCAGTATTCATAGAAGCATTTTTATAATGGCCATAAACAGAACAATCCAAGTATCCATCAAATGTTAGATAATATAATGAAATGTGGTATATAGCCATACAATAAACTATTTAGTAAATAAAAGGATGAAATACTGATATATATTATGACACACATAAACCTTCAAAGCATTACACTAAATGAAAGAAGCCAGACACCAAAGACTACAAATGGTAGGGTTTCATTTATATGAAGTGTCTAAAACAGGTAACTTTTTATAGAGACAGAAAGCAGATCGATGTACGCCTCTGACAGGGATTCTCTTTGCAGTGGAGAAGGACTGCAAATGAGCTCATGGGGGATTTTTAGAGTGATGAGATGCTATACAACTGGATCAGAGTGACAGCTGCACAACTCCACAAATTCAACAAATATCACTGATTTGTAAACTTACAAAAAATGAACAAGAGCAGTGGTTTCTGCCCTCAGACTCTACCATTAACCCATTTTGATGAAGGCGGAATGATGTACCCAGATGCAATCTTTCACGAAGGCAAAGAGCTACATTTTTTAAAGAATATCACTAACACTGGAGTTTAAATTCAATACTGAAAGTGACAAAGCAGCATGTGCAAATCCAGTCGACATTATTTGAAGCCATGCAAATAAGACTTTTATAGATGCCTCTAAATATTTAAGTAGCATGCTACTTTTTTCTGAAAGGATACAAGGTCATAGAAGGTAGCTACACTTTGAAGCTTGGTTAGCTCATTTTAGCATCATTCTTTGAGAACCAAATGAATGGCAAGGACTATGGACATTCTAAGGATTTGAACATGACCAAATTCAGCCTCCTCTACAAGTCCTGTTCTACTTAACACTTCTTATGGACCTTGGGCAAAATACCTGACCCATCTGAGTACCAGTTCCCCTTACTGTAAAACAGGAAATCAATGATAAAACATGTGAACTGTACAGAAGGCACCTAGGAAATGGTTCAGGCTAACTACACTTCTAAACTAAGTGATAAGTGGAGGAACTATACGCTTGTGGTTTCAATAATTGTGGGGTTTTCAGGAAGTTGCAACTAAATGCTGGCTTCATTACAGGGATTTAGAAAAAGTAACAGATGTTCTTTGAATAGAAACCTGCTGAGATAAGCAATCCAAAGTGTCCAACCACGTAAATGAAATGAGTCATGATTGACATTATTTCTTACCTGTGGAGTTTCACTGATGTTTTCCAAATTTGGAGCCTTGTTTCTAAAAAAAAAAAAAAAAGAAGAAAAAAAAAAGCACAACAGAATGTCAATGTGCTATTCTTCTCAAAGCCACAAAGCTGTCTGGGCTTCCTGGAAATTCTTGAGATCTAAAGCTCCCAGGTTGGGAATTAGAACATTAAGGAGGAACTTCAGTGACCTTGGAAGTGAGAGATCCTAGGAAAGAGAGAGAGACAGATGCCTGGCAATTCAGTCTAAGCACAATGCAAAATCCTGAAACACTGGTGCTTGCTAAAACTCAACTGAACAAATATTTTGAAGCTTAAAATGTGCCTACAGCTATTCCAGGTTCTGAAGACACAGAGTCAAAAATAAGACTCACTCCCTCCTGCCTTTAAGAAGCTCACAGATATTAGGAGAGATCAATCCAGTTAAGTTCAGTAGCTCAGCTGTGTCCAGCATTTTGAGGCCCAATGGACTGCAGCACGCCAGGCCTCCCTGTCCATGACCAACTCTGGGTTTTTTCTCAAACTCATGTCCATTGAGTCAGTGATGCCATCCAACCATCTCTCCTCTGTTGTCCCCTTCTCCTCCTGCCTTCAATCTTTCCCAAATCAGGGTCTTTCCAAATGACTCAGTTCTTTACATCAGGTGGCCAAAGTACTGGAGTTTTAGCTTCAACATCAGTGCTTCCAGTGAATATTCAGGACTGATATCCTTTAGGATGGATTGGTTGGATCTCCTTACAGTCCAAGGGACTCTCAAGAGTCTTCTCCAGCACCACATTTCAAAAGCATCAGTTCTCAGGTGCTTAGCTTTCCTTATAGTCGAACTCTCACATCCATACATGACTACTGGAAAAACCATAGCCTTGTCTAGATGGACGATTGTTGGCCAAGTAATGTCCCTGCTTTTTAATATGCTGTCTAGGTTGGTCATAGCTTTTCTTCCAAGGAGTAAGCGTCTTTTAATTTCATGACCACAGTCACCATCTGCAGTGATTTTGGAGCCCAGAAAAATAAAGTCAGCCACTGTTTCCACTGTTTCCCCACCTCTTTGCCATAAAGTGATGGGACTAGATGCCATGATCTTCATTATCTGAATGTTGAGTTTAAGTCAATTTTTTCACTCTCCTCTTTCACTTTCATTAAGAGGCTCTTTAGTTCTTCATTTTCTGCCATAAGGGTGGTGTCATCTGTGTATCTGAGGTTATTGATATTTCTCCCAGCAATCTTGATTCCAGCTTATGTTTCATCCAGCCCAGCATTTCGAATGATGTACTCTGCATGTAACTTAATAAGCAGGATGACAATATACAGCCTTGACGTACTCCTTTCCTATTTGGAACCAGTCTGTTGTTTGATGTCCAGTTGTAACGGTTGCTTTCTGACCTGCATACAGATTTCTCAAGAGGCAGCTCAGGTGGTCTTGTATTCCCATCTCTTGAAGAATTTTCCACAGTTTGTGGTGATCCACACAGTCAAAGGCTTTGGCATAGTCAATAAAGCAGAAATAGATGCTTTACCGTAATTCTCTCTCTTTTTCAGTATTCCAATGCATGTTGGCAATTTGATCTCTGGTTCCTCTGCCTTTTCGAAAGCCAGCTTGAACCTCTGGAAGTTCATGGTTCATGTATTGTTGAAATCTGGCTCAGAGAATTTTGAGCATTACTTTACTAGCATGTGACAGAATGAAGCAGGGCAAAGATCACAGAGTTTTGCCAAGAGAACCCACTGGTCATAACAAACACCCTCTTCCAACAATACAAGAGAAGACTCTACACATGGACATCACCAGATGGTCAATATGGAAATCAGACTGATTATATTTTTTGCAGCCAAAGATGGAGGAGCTCTGTACAATCAGCAAAAATAAGACGAGGACTGGATTCTGGCTCCGATCATGAACTCCTCATTGCCAAATTCAGACTTAAACTGAAGAAAGTAGGGAAAACCACTAGAGTATTCAGGTATGACCTAAATCAAATCCCTTATAATTATACAGTGGAAGTGAGAAATAGATTCAAGGGATTACATCTGATAGAGTGCCTGATGAACTATGGGTGGAGGTTTGTGACACTGTATAGGAGACAGTGATGCTTTCTAAGGCCTACTTGACTTCACATTGCAGGATGTCTGGCTCTAGGTGAGTGATCACACCATCATGATTATCTGGGTCGTGAAGATCTTTTTCGTACAGTTCTTCTGTGTATTCTTGCCACCTCTTCTTAATATCTTCTGCTTTTGTTAGGTCCATAATATTTCTGTCCTTTATTGTGCTTATCTTTGCATGAAATGTTCCCTTGGCATCTCTAATTTTCTTGGAGAGATCTCTAGTCTTTCCCATTCAGTTGTTTTCCTCTATTTCTTTGCATTGATTGCTGAGGTAGGCTTTCTTATCTCTCCCTGCTATTCTTTGGAACGCTGCATTCAAATGGGTATATCTTTCCTTTTCTCCTTTGCTTTTCACTTCTCTTTTTTTCACAGCTATTTGTAAGGCCTCCTCAGACAGCCATTTTGCTTTTATGCATTTCTTTTTCTTGGGAATGGTCTTGATCCCTGTCTCCTGTACCATGTCATGAACCTCCATCCATAGTTCATCAGGCACTCTATCTATCAGATCTAGGCCCTTAAATCTATTTCTCACTTCCATGTATAATCATAAGGGATTTGATTTAGGTCATACCTGAATGGTCTAGTATTTTCCCTACTTTCTTCAATTTAAGTCTGAATTTGGCAATGAGGAGTTCATGATCTGAGCCACAGTCAGCTCCTGGTCTTGTTTTTGCTGACTGTATAGAACTTCTCCATCTTTGGCTGCAAAGAATATAATCAATCTGATTTCAGTGTGGACCATCTGGTGACGTCCATGTGTAGAGTCTTCTCTTGTGTTGTTGGAAGAGGGTGTTTGCTATGTCCAGTGCATTCTCTTGGAAAAACTCGATTAGCCTTTGCCCTGCTTCAGTCTGTATTCCAAGGCCAAATTTGCCTGTTACCCCAGGTGTTTCTTGACTTCCTACTTTTGCATTCCAGTTCCCTATAATGAAAAGGACTTCTTTTTTGGGTGTTAGTTCTAAAAGGTCTTGTAGGTCTTCATAGAACCGTTCAGCTTCAGCTTCTTCAGCATTACTGGTTGGGGCATAGACTTGGATTACTGTGATTTGAATGGTTTGTCTTGGAAATGAACAGAGATCATTCTGTCATTTTTGAGGTTGCATCCAAGTACAGCATTTCAGACTCTTTTGTTGACCATGATGGCTACTCCATTTCTTCTAAGGGATTCCTGCCCAGAGTAGTAGATATAATGGTCATCTGAGTTAAGTTCACCCATTCCGGTCAATTTTAGTTCGCTGATTCCTAGAATGTCAACTTTCAACTTGCCATCCAAGCATCACCACAAACAAAGCTTGTGGAGGTGATGGGATTCCAGTTGAGCTATTTCAAATCCTGAAAGATGATGCTGTGAAAGTGCTTCACTCAATATGCCAGCAAATTTGGAAAACTCAGCAGCGGCCAGAGGACTGCAAAAGGTCAGTTTTCATTCCAATCCCAAAGAAAGGCAATGCAAAAGGATGCTCAAACTACCACACAATTGCACACATCTCACACACTAGTAAAGTAATGCTCAAAATTTTCCAAGTCAGGCTTCAGCAATACGTGAACCATGAACTTCCAGATGTTCAAGCTGGTTTTAGAAAAGGCAGAGGAACCAGAGATCAAATTGCCGACATCTGCTGGATCATCGTAAAAGCAAGAGAGTTCCAGAAAAACATCTATTTCTGCTCTATTGACTATGCCAAAGCCTTTGACTGTGCAGATCACAACAAACTGTGGAAACTTCTGAAAGAGATGGGAATACCGGACCACCTGACCTGCCTCTTGAGAAACTTGTATGCAGGTCAGGAAGCAACAGTTAGAACTGGACAGGAAACAACAGACTGGTTCCAAATAGGAAAAGGAGTACGTCAAGGCTGTATATTGTCACCCTGCTTATTTAACTTCTATGCAGAGTACATCATGAGAAACACTGGGCTGAAAGAAGCACAAGCTGGAATCAAGATTGCTGGGAGAAATATCAATAACCTCAGATATGCAGATGACACCACCCTTATGGCAGAAAGTGAAGAGGAACTAAAAAGCTTCTTGATGAAAGTGAAAGAGGAGACTGAAAACGCTGGCTTAAAGCTCAACATTCAGAAAACTAAGATCATGGCATCTGGTCCCATCACTTCATGGGAAATATATGGGGAAACAGTGGAAACAGTGACAGACTTCATTTTGGGGGGCTCCAAAATCACTGCAGATGGTGATTGCAGCCATGAAATTAAAAGATGCTTACTCCTTGGAAGGAAAAGTATGACCAACCTAGACAGCATATTGAAAAGCAGAGACATTACTTTGCCAACAAAGGTCCATCTAGTCAAGGCTATGGTTTTTCCAGTGGTCATGTATGGATGTGAGAGTTGGAGTGTAGAAAGCTGAGCACCGAAGAATTGATGCTTTTGAACTGTGTGGTGTTGGAGAAGACTCTTGAGAGCCCCTTGGACTTCAAGGAGATCCATCCAGTCCATTCTATAGAAGATCAGTCCTGGGTGTTCATTGGAAGGACTGATGCTAAATCTGAAACTCCAATACTTTGGTCACCTCATAAGAACTGACTCATTGGGAAAGACTCTGATGCTGGGAGGGATTGGGGACATGAGGAGAAGGGGACGACAGAGGATGAGATGGCTAGATGGCATCACCGTCTCGATGGACATGAGTTTGAGTGAACTCCGGGAGTTGGTGATGGACAGGGAGGCCTGGCGTGCTGCAGTTCATGTGCCTGCAAACAGTCAGACATGACTGAGCAACTGAACTGAATGGAGAAAGGGATCAAGACCATCTCCAATAAAAGACATGCATAAAAGCTAAATGGCTGTCTGGGGAGGCATCACAAATAGCTATGAAAAGCATAGAAGCCAAAAGCAAAAGAGAAACGGAAAGATATACCCATTTGAATGCAGAGTTCCAAAGAATAGCAAGGAGAGATAAGAAAGCCTTCCTCAGTGATCAGTGCAAAGAAATAGAGGAAAGCAACAGAATGGGAAAGACTAGAGATCTCTTCAAGAAAATTAGAAGATACCAAGGGAACATTTCATGCAAAGATGGGCACAATAAAGGACAGAAATGGTATGGACCTAACAGAAGCAGAAGATATTAAGAAGAGGTAGCAAGAATACACAGAAGAACTATACAAAAAAGATCTTCATGACCCAGATAATCACGATGGTGTGATCACTCACCCAGAGCCAGACATCCTGGAATGTGAAGTCACGTGGGTCTTAGGAAGCATCACTATGAACAAAGCTAGTGGAGGTGATGGAATTCCAGTTGAGCTATTTCAAATCCTGAAAGATGATGCTGTGAAAGTGTTGGACTCAATATGCCAGCAAATTTGGAAAACTCAGCAGTGGCCACAGGACTGGAAAACATCAGTTTTCATTTCAGTCTTAAAGAAAGGCAGTGGCAAAGAATTTTGGAGAGATAGATGTTAACAAATAACTATATGTGTTAGAAATGTAATAATTGGAATATATACAAGGAAAGAATAAGCATTCTGTTTTGCCACCCAACTTTACAAATCAAGCAATTTAAAAGGATTTTTACTCAAGAAAAATTACCAAAATCTTGAAATATGACAAAAACTGAGAGTACATTTAATAATTCAGTTTCCAGGAAAAAAAAATTCTTTTTGTGCTACTAGTTTGGATTTTGGGGCTAAAAGTGCTAAAAATACAAATCTAAATTATTTTAAACAAAAGTGACAAGTGTTGAGAAAATTTGAGGGTTTCCCTTGGCCTGACAGAAGCAGATGACTGTGTAGTCTCAAATACCACCCAGAATTTCTTTCCATCTCCTCTTCTACTTTCTGTATGTCTGTTTCTTTCTCTCCTTTGGGCTTCTTTCATGCAAAAACTAGGCCTACTGGTACCTCAAAATTTATGTTTCAAATTCTTTACAGAGAGAAGGTCTGGCATTCGCACTTCCTAATTTGAATAAAAAATCTAGAAAACCATGATTCCAGTGTGGGTGGGGTTATCATCTTTGTGGTTTGAAATATCACATCATTAAAAATGTAGTCTTCACACCAGAACCTGATTGGTCTGGGAGAAAAGAATTTCTTAGATGGAGGAAAGTACACTTTCCAGAAGAAGGGCCAGCTATGCATAATTAGAAAAACTGACACCTTGACACTGAATTATTTTGCTTTAAACTCTGATCCATCCTTTTTACATATTTTTTGAATCTTGCCCTCAGCTCATGCCCCATTCAATCTTACTGCAAGTCCTCACTATCTAGCTCCACCCACACTACATGAACCTGTTTTAAAAGTCAGGTTGTGGAACAAGATGCCAATACACCTTCTATATTCTGTGTACCTTGGGAGTGTTAGTTAAGAAAGAGATCACAAAGGACTGAATTGCCCCAGAGAGAGAAACCAAGAAGCCCATACTGGAGGAGCTAGTCAAACATGGAGGAAGTGGAGTGACAATGACACATTCACTCATAAAGAGGCATTTTAAGTGATCTAGGGAACACAAAACCCTCTCGACAAATATTAGGAGTAATCAACTTTCTTTGCCAAGTATAACCTCTGTGTGCTTCTGATAATATATTACATTTAATCATTTTTCCCTTTTACACATAATGGCACATTAACCACAAATAAAGAATAGCAGTGATTATCTTCCCAATGAAATGTGGAGTAAAAACAATTTCTGCAATCCCAATGCCTTGTTTATCTATAATAAGACAAGCGCATGTGGATGCATGTGTGTTGAGGAGGGGCAACAGGCAATGTCAATCAATTGTATTCATAAACACAGCTCAAAGGCAGACCCTGCATAATTTAGACTCTCCCCTGGCTTGCTGTTTCTGCAAGCAGGCATGCTTATGTTGCATTACCATTTTGATTGAATGAACAGGGTCAATAACGTCACTTTTTCTCATCCAAGGAAAGAAAATTATTCTGAATCCAATCATCAATCAATGGATGTAATCAGTCTGTTTAAAACACCTTGGATTCTCACGCAACTGGCTATTCTTGGCAAGACATTGTAAAAGACATAGTTTGGGCTGACTTGTTAATATTACTATGGCATGACTAACTTGTTCAAAGGGCACCTATGATTCAATATGTGTTCTGCTATTAACAAGATTATGGCAAGGGATTCATCTGTAAAGTTATAGAGTCTGCACTCTGAGACCTCCAGTATCTGCATTCATTTGCATATAATTGTTTATCCATTACTTTGCTATACCATACAGCTACACTATTTTTCTATAATTTCTGGAGGTTAATGGCTTTTTCTCCCCCTCTAAATTCAAAGTCAACATAAACTGACACTAAAGTCAAGAAAATGTGCTTTTCAGAGTGCTGTAACAACAGCTGGCAGTCTGTACATTGTGAAAAATGTATTTGATCAAGGAACTTTTGCTAGCAGCATGCCAATGGATCCACACTGATTTCCTTGAGAAATAAAGAAATTAATCCTCATCTTCCATTTAGGGACAGAAAACAGTATCTGTTGTATCTTGCACCATACAAATCTCTGACTTAGACTTCACTCAGCCTTTCGTGCAAGTAAATATAATTACTGAGCAAAAGAGAGGAACAAAAGAGCAGATTTTCACTCTCTCCCTGAATGGCCAGAATAATCAGAAGGCAGCTGGAGATGAGTGGATTTCAATTGCAGCTATCATGTTCCTGAATCCTGACTAGGCACAAGTGTGGGGGAGATTGGGTCTGTGGGGCATGATTGAGTGATGTGGCCAAGCAAGCTCACCCAACACTGTTTGGATGTCTGCTCCTGGAACAGTTAATAGCTACTTCCTTCTCTTTCCTTCACCTACTGTATACATGCTTCCTGTCTCTTAAATGTCACCAGAGTAACAGTATTTTTAAAAATTTGTCAACTGAGCATCTCAATATTGGATAAAAAGGCTACATATATCAAGCTATTTTTAAAGCACACTGTGCTGTGTGTTGCGCTTAGTCGCTCTGTCGGTCCCACTCTTTGCGACCTCGTGGACTGTATGTAGCCCACCAGGTTCCTCTGTCCATAGATATTCTCCAGGCAAGCATACTGGAATGGGTTGCCATGCCCTCCTCCAGGGATCTTCCCAACACAGGGACTGAACCCAGGTCTCCTGCATGGCGGGCGGATTCTGTACCATCTGAGTCACCGGGAAGCCCTTAATAGTGGAGTGGGTATCCTATTCCTTCTCCAGGCGATCTTCCCAACCCAGGAATCCAACTGGGGTCTCCTGCATTGCAGGCAGATTCTTTACCAGCTGAGCTACCAGGGAAGCCCCAAAGCATACTAAGGCAGAGGTAAAGAAGGGCAAAACTCAGATGTCATAAATGTTGAAAGCCATTGGTGATCTAGCGCTGGAGTCAGAACAGAGTCAGTCTGAGGACATCTGATACATGAGGGCCTAAATTCAGCTTTCAATTGTGAAAAAATACAAATAACATAAAAACATACCATTTTAACCAGTTTTAAGTGTACTATTTTCCATCACCCAACACAGAAACTCTTTCAGCCATTAAGCAATCACTCCTCATTACCCTCTCCTCCAGTTCGTATGTGTCTGTGTGTGCATGCTCAATTGTGTCTGATTCTTTGGGACCCCAAGCACTGTAATCCTCCAGGCTCCTCAGTCCATGGGATTTTTCAGGCAAAGATACTGGAGTATCTTTGCCATTTACTGGAGTGGGTTGCCATTTTCTCTTCCAAGGGATCTTCCTGACCCAGGGATCAAACCCATGTCTCCTGTGTCTCCTGCACTGCAGGTGGATTCTTTACCTCTGAGTAACCTATAATTTACTTTTTATCTCTATGAATTTGCCTATTCTAGATATTTCATGTACATGGACTCAAACAATATTTGTCCTTTTGTGACTGACTTATTAAACTTTGCATATTGTTTTCAAGGTTTACCCATGTTGCTGCATGTGTCAGAACCTCATTCCTTTTTAAGCTAAATGATATTCCATATGTATGTGTGTACCACATTTTGTTTATCCATGTATATGTTGATGAATACTTAGGTTGCTTCCACTGTTTAGCTATTGTGAATAACGCTTCAATGAATGCTACTGTAAAAATACCTGTTCCAATCTCCGTTTTCAATTTTTTTGGATATACATCTATAAGAGACTCA
Source organism: Budorcas taxicolor (assembly GCF_023091745.1). Classification (NCBI taxonomy): domain Eukaryota; kingdom Metazoa; phylum Chordata; class Mammalia; order Artiodactyla; family Bovidae; genus Budorcas; species Budorcas taxicolor. Next base: position 136,914,541 of record NC_068920.1, read on the forward strand.
GAGTTTTAATGACCCATATCAAACCAAGAGAAAGTAGGCATAGCCTGGAGCCCCAATATCTGGAAGAAGCTTGGATTAGGGAGTGCCTAGTAAATCTGAGGCCACCAAAGGGCAATATTCTCAGTAAGTGAAATGGGAACCAAAAAATCCCTCCTGCAGAAGGCTTGCTGCATAAATCTTGGTTGTGAATATGTGAGACAGAGAGGAAAAGAAAAAGTCAGTCAGAGAATTCCTGAACCAGATTCCTGGGCCATATGGACACATGGCTGCAATTAACACTACTCATGTGGTCTGAAAAAAGTCTCAAGCTCAGTGATCTTCATTTACCTTACTGAGCCACCAAGTAACTAGCAAAGACAAACACTTTCTTTGTTAACCATAACTTTTCAAAAAACGCGAGCTAACAATAAGAAATCATTAAACAAGTGTAGAAACAATTCATATACAAATAAAGTCAGCAGAAAAACACAAATTATAAAATCAACCCCAAAAGGCTGTAGGTATTAGAAGTATCACATATTTTCCAGATTACCTAAAAAGCAGAAATGAAGGAATTATCAAAAAAAGCAGCCGAGAAAAATGAAGAAAGAAAAAGTATAAAACTGAGGTGGAGATATAGAGGATATAAGAGCAATAAGGCCCAACATATTAAATGACAGAACGAGGGTAGAACACCGAACAAAACGTGAGGAGAGATACTTAGAGATACTGTAGCTAAGCATTTTCTGGAGTAAAGACAACAATCCTTAAATTCTAGGCAATCAGCAAATCCCAAACAGAATAAAGAACAAGAAATCAACATCAAATTAAATCAGGACCTATCTTAATGAAGCTGTAGAGCCTCACATAGATAAAGGACAAAAATGAAAAATACGTAGTTTACTTTTAGAAAAAGGACAGTTAAAGTGACAGTCAACTTTTAATCAACAAAAAATTGAAACCAGTTGCTGTGAGAAAGTAACCTTGAAGGTAGACTTAAATAATATTAAATAATATCTAAAAATATTGAATGAAATACATGCTTTCAAGCAAAACATGAGAGGTAACTTACAATAGACCTCCACAAATAGAACACGTAAAGGAGAAAACAAAGGAAGAAACAACATCTCAGAAGAAAAATCTAAGATGCAAGGAGGAATTGTGAAGAATGAATATCACATATTTTAAGCATACTCAAACAATCATTTTCTTCAAAAACAACAAGAGAAGGTAAGATATAAGAGAAATAGCAAAAGCAGGACAAAGATCTGAAAATAACATGGCAGATATAAATCCACATATATGAAATTAATACTCAATGTTTAAGCAACAGTTAGAACTGGACTTGGAACAACAGACTGGTTCCAAATAGGAAAAGGAGTACGTCAAGGCTGTATATTGTCACCCTGCTTATTTAACTTATATGCAGAGTACATCATGAGAAATGCTGGGCTGGCAGAAGCACAAGCTGCCACCAAGATTGCCGGGAGAAATATCAATAACCTCAGATACACATATGACACCACCCTTATGGCAGAAAGTGAAGAGGCACTAAAAAGCCTCTTGATGAAAGTGAAAGTGGAGAGCGAAAAAGTTGGCTTAAAGCTCAACATTCAGAAAACGAAGAAGGCAGTGGCACCCCACTCCAGTACTCTTACCTGGAAAACCCTATGGATGGAGGAGCCTGGTAGGCTGCAGTCCATGCTAAGGGTCGGACACGACTGAGCGACTTCCCTTTCACTTTTCACTTCCATGCATTGGAGAAGGAAATGGCAACCCAGTCCAGTGTTCTTGCCTGGAGAATCCCAGGGACGGGGGAGCCTGGTGGGCTGCCGTCTATGGGGTCGCACAGAGTTGTACACGACTGAAGTGACTTAGCAGCTTAGCAGGTCCCATCACTTCATGGGAAATAGATGTAGAAACACTGTCAGACTTTATTTTTGGGGGCTCCAAAATCACTGCAGATGGTGACTGCAGCCATGAAATTAAAAGACGCTTACTTCTTGGAAGGAAAGTTATGACCAATCTAGATAGTATATTCAAAAGCAGAGACATTACTTTACCGACTAAGGTCCATCTAGTCAAGGCTATGGTTTTTCCAGTAGTCATGTATGGATGTGAGAGTTGGACTAAGCTGAGTGCCAAAGAATTGATGCTTTTGAACTGTGGTGTTGGAGAAGACTCTTGAGAGTCCCTTGGACTGCAAGGAGATCCAACCAGTTCATCCTAAAGGAGATCAGTTCTGGGTGTTCTTTGGAAGGACTGATGCTGAAGCTGAAACTCCAATACTTTGGTCACGTCATGCAAAGAGTTGACTCATTGGAAAAGACCCTGATGCTGGGAGAGACTGGGGGCAGGAGGAGAAGGGGACGACAGAGGATAAGATGGCTGGATGGCATCACTGACTCAATGGACATGAGTTTGAGTGGACTCTGGGAGTTGGTGATGGAGAGGGAGCCCTGGCGTGCTGCGATTATTGGCATCACAAAGAATCCGACACGACTGAGCGACTGAACTGAACTGAACTGATTATCATGTAAGACACAAAATTCATCAAACTAGACTTGAAGAAGTCCACTTATATGTTGTTTTTAAGAGATATATTTAACGTTCTTTGGATGAAAAGAATTTATAAGCCTCTGGCAAAATTCATCATAAAACAGAAGGAAAGAAGATATACAAATAACTAATACTAGAATTGAAATTACTGATGCTACAAGAGATTTTAAAAGGCAACAGTCTTAGTACTAAATATGAGTGCCAAAGAACTTGAAAATATAGGTTCAGTGAAGCTATTTTTAGGAAAATACAAATTATAAAATCTTGCTGAAAGAAGAATTTAAAATCTGAAAGTTTTTTAAAACATTAACAAAATTCAATCAAAATTTTCCCACAAAAATAAAACCATCAGGTCTCTATGGGTTTACAGAAAAGTTCTAATAAAATTTCAAAGGACAGATAAGAGAAAGAAAAATACTTTTAGGACTTTGCACATTTTTAAAGAATACAAAAAATCTACTCTTTTTTATGAGGGTAGTAAAACCTTGACATCAAAACCAGTCAAGGACAATGAAAGAAAGAAATCTATGATGTTCACATAAATAGATGCAAATTTGTAAATATGTACAAAATTCAGCAATGAACTAAAAAATATAATATATCGTGATTAAATTAGTGGTATCCAGGAATATACTTTTTAAAAAACTCTAAATGTAATTATTTCACAATCATATTAAAGCAATATATATAATCTCAATTGCAAAAAAAATTCAAAAAAATTAACACTCAGATTTCATTTAAAAGAAAAAAAGCTCTTAGCAAGTATGAATAAAAGAAAACTGTCATATCCTGACTATCTGAAAAATCTTTCCATAGACATAATTCTTAACATTGAAATATACCTACTATTGGCTTTTCTTTTCAACAGACTTTTTAAACTTTGACGTAATACAAATATAAACTGAAAGTATAAGGATTTGAAAAGGAAAAAAAATTATACCATTATTGTAGACCATATGGCCACCTATACAGAAAACCCAAAAGAATATATAGGTAAACCATTAGTATTAATAAGAGGAAACATTAATTACTTATGTTTCTGGATACACTTTTTAAAAACAGCAAGAAACAAATAACTAAAATTTTAAAGTATCCCCTTTTAAAATTGCAACAAAACTAAAAAATATATAAGAATAAATCCAACAGAAGATCATGAATCTTTTACGCAGAAATTTATATGGAATTTCTGGCACTACAGTGGTTAGGACTAATTGATTTCACTGCTGTGGGTTCAGGTTCAATCCCTGGTCTGGGAACTAAGATCGCACAAGTTGTGTGGTGGAAAAAAATAAAAATTTATAAAAACAAATTTACAAAATTACAAAGGACCTATGTACGTAAAGAGGAAAACACGTCTTCATGGATACCAAGACTACATAGTGAGTGTAAAGATTCTGTCCAAACTGATCTATAGCTCTGTTGCAATTCTAATCAAATGCTCAAAAGAGACCCAGAAACAAAATAGATAAACACGTATAAAGAGAGTAAATATATTAATATGAAAGAGCTGACATTGCCCTTGGATTTTTTTTCAATTTTGTTGGGAAAACTGTATTTCCATATTTTAAAAAAGAAAAAGAATCCATTCTCTCAATCCCACCTTGATAAATTAGAAATGTAAAGTTAGTTGTTTACATTACAGCAAAACTTTACAATATTTAGCAGAAAATCACTGAAAATATCTTTGTGACTTTAGAGTGGTGAGAATGTTGCAAATGATATACAGAAATGAACTAAGCCTAAGGCAAAACATAATAAAAAATAGTTTTGAATACATTAAAATTAGAAACTTAGAGAATGTGAATTAAATCCACACAAGATGTCATTTCACATCTTTCTCAGCACAAGTTCAACCTGGGCCACTTGTGCCTTAGTGCTTATTACTACAAGAGATTTCGTGGGTCACAGGACATGTGCACACTGTTACCTTTTACCCGTACCTGAGCTCAGGTTTGGAAAGTATGGCAAGATCCTCACTACTGCCTGATATTTTCTAACTATGAAACAGTGGAAGGTGCGTCATCACCAGTGCCAGTCCAAGAAGGGAGTCAGCTCTTTCCTTCCATTCCTACTTTCCCCTGCATGTCATCCTTACATTCCTCTTCAGTCTAATCCATCTCTCTTGGTCATCAGTGCATGCACAGTGTCTTCTCTTGTCCTAAAAAATGTATTATCAGGAATGAGTATGTTTTTTAGACCTCTGTACCATGGGGTAATGGTGAGACTGAGTGTTGGATCTTAGTGGATGCAGAAAGGCAGGTAGGAAGACAATGAACAAGTTGTTAGACCTTTCCCAAAAAGCAACGTGCTCATAGCAGGGGGAAGGCACCCAATTCTCTGCTTGGGACACAAGTTACTCTTCTGAATCCAGGTACAAAGAGTGGAGAGACTGCAGAGGCTTTGTATCTGCTACTTTAAGCAATAGCATGTAGTTGAATCAGGGTTCCACCTCACAGTTTTGCATACCACAGAGCGAGAAAATTCTAGATTCCAACAACAGGTCAACTACCAAACTATGAGTTTTTGGTGTTTCCATAGGTAATTGATCTTTGCTGGTGCCTCCTTATATATTTTAGTGTAAAATCAAGACAGAGGGAGTGCATCAGAACCTATAGTCTACTCTGCATACTCACTCTTGAAAGCAAAACTGTCAATGCAGAGAGATGACTCCTGATCCAACCAGATTAATCCTAGTCCTAAAACTGGTCTTGGGGAAGAGTAAAGCATCAGGGCCACCTGCCAGCCTCCTCCTTTCTCATTACACTCACTAACCACATGACATTAGTTTCATGGCCTTGTCACAAGGCCACAGATGCCCCTGATTCGTGGTCTTCACACTCTAAAGAACTTTAAATGTTTGGCAGACATTGATAAACACAGTACCCTGCTCTGTTTTCCTCATCAGATGAATACCAAAACCCTTGTCAAGGTGACAGAGCTATTAAGTGTCTATTCACACAGCAATCAGAAATTGGAGCATCAATCAGTAATCATAAAGTCAGGGGCATTTTCTCACAAAGTCAGGAATTCAGAGGGCTTTCATAAGCTAATCAGCAGGCATCAAATAGACAATCAATCTAATTAGCTGCTCACATTCGGATGGCAATCAAAGCAGCACAGGGCGCTTCATTAGTAATGATATTGAAAATTGTGATCTGTGCAGTATTCAGCTAGGAAATGAGTATCCTTTTTTTTGTAAATAGGTAAGGAGGATACGGCTGGCTGTGTGTACCGTGTGCCAATTCAAAGATGCAGGCACCTGAAAGCAAACTAATGCCTACTTTTACTGTTCTGTTGGCCTAAATGTAAGGGAGGTGGGTAGGGTCATTTTTCAATAAGTCTGACAATAGTGAATCAGTAAAGTGGGTGACATGACCCACCTCAGAGGAAAATCAAGACAGAGGGGAGTGAAGAGGATGTCAATAATCACAGAAATTTACTGTTTTTTTGTGTTTTTTTTTTTTTTTTTTTTTTTTGACGGAAGTGCCATTGTTTAGCTCTAAATTCAACCCCTGTTTACCTTCAAAACCCACAATGTTTCTACCATGTATGTCTTCTCTGGATAAAACCAGCACCAAAGCACTCCATGGTGGGGACCTTGAGAATCACCCTTCTTCAAGGTAAGAGCACTCCTCTCCTTCCACCATAAGCATCAGCCAGAGTGCCATTGGCCACATTGGTGGTAAAGGCCTTCTGAGATAGAGGCTGTGTCCTCTTCCCAATCCAGGATGACAACTGTATATTACATATTTTTCCAGGCATTTTGAAGGTGATTAAAGAGACCAGCTCATCTTATCTTTGGATAACACTCACACACACGCACATAAAGCCCCAAACTTTACGGCTTTCTGTTGTGTTACAAATCTTCATATTTTAGAATTTGAGAATTGAACAGAGGGAGGAACACTGATACATCACATGCCAGAAGAGCCTTCTGAAAAAAAGCAAGAGGCCAGGAGCTGGTTGCCTTCAAACTGGTATATTTCTAAATTGCCTGTGTTTCAAGAGAATGGATAGCCATTCTTAGTGAAGTTTGAGTGAGTGAGTGAAGTCGTTCAGTCGTGTCCGACTCTTTGCGACCCCATAGACTGTAGCCTACCAGGCTCCTCCGTCCATGGGATTTTCCAAGCAAGAGTACTGGAGTGGGTTGCCATTTCCTTCTCCAGAGGATCTTCCCGACCCAGAGATTGAACCCAGGTCTTCCGCACTGTAGGCAGACGCTTTACCGTCTGAGCCACCAGGGAAGCTTAGAATATGCTTAAGAAAGCTGGTATAACATGTTCACATAACAGAAGTTTAAAAAAAAAAAAAAACTCCCGTACATTTGCTCAGTATAGTACACTTTCAGTCTCAATAAATCTCCTTGGTAAACATATGTTCATGAGTGAGTAATAGTAACAATATTCAGACGCCAAGCCATAGCATGTGCCCCAAGCCATAGCATGTGCCCCACCAGACCCTAAGTAAGTTCCTTACAAGGGAAGTCTCCTGTCCCACATGTCTTGAGGCATCTTCATCAGGTTGGGGTGGAGGAATATCCACAGATTTAAACACCCCTGTCCTTCAAGTCTCACCTCTGCGGTCACTTCCTCTAAAGAGCCCCTGACCCTGTTCCACCTCTCCTGGTGGTCTATCTTCTTCTAACCTCATCCACACTTTCAATTCCTATCTTTTAACTTCTACCTTCTAACCCCAACCTACAATGCTTTCTTACACATATATATTTACATTTTTGAATCCCTCTATTAGACTGAAAGTCTCCTTAGAGCAAACAAGGCTTTTGATTCAACTTTATAACCCCATTCACTAATATGTGTCTGATGAATAAATTAATGTGTGTTTTTTTTTAATTAGTTTTGGTTTCTGTGAAAATTTCAGTTCTGTGAAAGGAAAGTCATTACAGGGATTTAGCAAGAACACCTAGTGCCCAGAAGGCTGTGTGAGATATTAAAGCTCACGTCTCCGTCTCCGAGGAGTTTCTGTGCCTGTGTGTGATAGATCACTCGTGGAGTCACACTGCAGGAAGTTTAATATGAGGGCTGGAGAGAACAAGCATTCAAAGGATGAAAAATCTGGTTTATGATCAAAAAAAACTCCTAAGGGGTGTTCAAGGGGCTTGTTATAAAGAAAGAAAAGTTTAAAAGGTAGGGAAATAAATGAGGACATAGTATCTTAAGGGAGAGAGAAGAAACAGGTCTTTCTTTGTACAAAGGAGAACACCAGAGTCTTAGAAAATGCATAGTAATTCCATTGAAGATATTTAAGCTTCTACATTCCAAGATAAAATTTTTCAGATGAAAAGTACCATAAAGGAACTAGGAAATAAAATCCCTGTGAGCAAAGTAATCTGTGAGTTTCATTTGTTTCCCCCTGCCCTTTTTGATGTCTTACGGCACAGAGCACTTGATTATACAAAGTCTGGGCCCTGCTGCACCTGACAATGGAACAAAGCAGGAGGAGTCTGGAGCCGGTGGGCACCGTAGCTGCAAACCCCAGTGGGCACCCTCACTGGTAGGCACCGAAGGAGGTGCTGCAGGGCCTGTATCTGGCTTGTGCTTGGCTGCTTGTCATTACAGTGCAGCCTGAGATGAGCGACAGTTCACGGCTGCTCTGTGCAGGAAAACCTGGATGCTCTGCAGAGAATGCTGACGAGCCACTTTCCTGGAACACATGGAGGGCTATTACAGGAGATTTTCTGTCTGGGGTGCATGTTAGTTTGCTAGGGCCGCCATGACAAAATATCACAGACTAGGTACCTTAAACAACAGAAACTTGTTCTTTCACAGTTCTGGAAGCTAGAAATCCATGATCAATATATTGGAAGGGTTGGTGTTCCCAAAGCCTTTCTTCTTGGCTTGCAGATGGCTGAAATCTCTCTGTGTCCTCAGATAGCTCTTCCTCTGTGCACACAGGCCTCTGTGTCCAAATCTCTGCTTGTAAGGACATCGGTTTTATTAGACTATTGACTGCATTTTAATTTAAGGTTAAAGGTCCTCTTTAAAGGTCCTATGTTTAATACAGTCACATTCTGAGGTACTAGAGGTTAAGAACTCAACACTGAATTTTGGGAGATCACAATTGAACCTATAACAGGGAAGGGTAGCTGCCCCTCAACTGCCATCTACAAAATGTATTCAGAGTATTCTTCTGTATTCTTCTCAGAGTACCTTCTTTCAATGATCCAATAATAGGAAAAAAAGGCTAATATTTTTAGACTGCTTACTATTTCCAGGAAGCAAGCACCCTGAATGAGTTATTTCATAATTACAATAATCTTTTGAAGGGTATATGGTTATTGGTCTCATCTTACTTGGGGGGTTCCAAAGTAGTTTTTTTTTTTTTTAATGTTGCTCACTTCTTAAAAAAATCTTTTAAGGAACATTTCATGCAAAGATGGGCTCGATAAAGGACACAAATGGTCTGGACCTAACAGAAGCAGAAGATATTAAGAAGAGGTGGCAAGAATACATGGAAGAACTGTACAAAAAAGATCTTCACGACGCAGATAATCATGATGATGTGATCACTCATCTAGAGCCAGACATCTTGGAATGTGAAGTCATGTGGGCCTCAGAAAGCATCACTATGAATAAAGCTAGTGGAGGTGATGGAATTCCAGTGGAGCTGTTTCAAATCCTGAAAGATGATGCTGTGAAAGTGCTGCACTCAATATGCCAGCAAATTTGGAAAACTCAGCAGTGGCCACAGGACTGCAAAAGGTCAGTTTTCATTCCAATTCCAAAGAAAGGCAATGCCAAAGAATGCTCAAACTACCACACAATTGCACTCATCTCACATGCTAGTAAAGTAATGCTCAAAATTCTCCAAGTCAGGCTTCAGCAGTATGTGAACTGTGAACTCCCTGATGTTCAAGCTGGTTTTAGAAAAGGCAGAGGAACCAGAGATCAAATTGCCAACATCTGCTGGATCATGGAAAAAGCAAGAGAGTTCCAGAAAAACATCTATTTCTGCTTTATTGACTATGCCAAAGCCTTTGACTGTGTGGATCACAATAAACTGTGGAAAATTCTGAGACAGATGGGAATACCAGACCACCTGACCTGCCTCTTGAGAAATCTGTATGCAGGTCAGGAAGCAACAGTTAGAACTGGACATGGAACAACAGACTGGTTCCAAATAGGAAAAGGAATACGTCAAGGCTGTATATAGTCACCCTGCTTATTTAACTTCTATGCAGAGTACATCATGAGAAACACTGGGCTGGAAGAAACACAAGCTGGAATCAAGATTACTGGGAGAAATATCAATTAACCTCAGACATGCAGATGACACCACCCTTATGGCAGAAAGTGAAGAGGAACTAAGAAGCCTCTTGATGAAGGTGAAAGAGGAGAGTGAACAAGTTGGCTTGAAGCTCAACATTCAGAAAACGAAGATCATGGCATCCAGTCCCATCACTTCATGGCAAATAGATGGGGAAACAGTGGAAACAGTGTCAGACTTTAATTTTTTGGGCTCCAAAATCACTGCAGATGGTGACTGCAGCCATGAAATTAAAAGACGCTTACTCCTTGGAAGAAAAGTTATGATCAACCTAGATAGTATATTCAAAAGCAGAGACATTACTTTGCCGACTAAGGTCCGTCTAGTCAAGGCTATGGTTTTTCCTGTGGTCATGTATGGATGTCAGAGTTGGACTGTGAAGAAGGCTGAGTGCCGAAGAATTGATGCTTTTGAACTGTGGTGTTGAAGAAGACTCTGGAGAGTCCCTTGGACTGCAAGGAGATCCAACTGGTCCATTCTGAAGGAGATCAACCCTGGGATTTCTTTGGAAGGAATGATGCTAAAGCTGAAACTCCAGTACTACTCCAGTACTTTGGCCACCTCATGCAAAGAGTCGACTCATTGGAAAAGACTCTGATGCTGGGAGGGATTGGGGGCAGGAGGAGAAGGGGATGACCGAGGATGAGATGGCTGGATGGCATCACGGAGTCGATGGACGTGAGTCTGAGTGAACTCCGGGAGATGGTGATGGACACGGAGGCCTGGCGTGCTGCGATTCATGGGGTCGCAAAGAGTCGGACACGACTGAGCGACTGAACTGAACTGAAGGTATAATTGATATAAACTGGTCCATGATTAGAGTATATAATTTGATAATTTTTGTGATATGTTCACACCTGTGAATTCATTATGCAGTGAAAAATATCTCCCGGCCCTTTGTAATCCTCCCCCACTGCCCCTTCCCACAATCCAGATACCTCATCTCCAGGCAACCAGGGTTCACTTTCTATCACTATAGTGTTGCTTGCATTTTACAGCATTTTATAAGGATGGAATTTACAGTATGTTCTCTTTTCTGACTTCTTTCCCTCAGTATAATTGCTTATAGACTCACCATCTTCCCAATATAATACAACAGATTGGTCATGCTCTTGTCTTAATGTTGAGAAACCATCCTTTATTGTGTTTGGAATCTCTTCTATGTTATCTTCAAGTTTTATCTCATTGTTCCTTAGAAATTCTAAACAGCTATTCTTTTTTCCAATAATATCACCACAAATCAAAAAGTGTTAAATCTACACCTATTAGTAAACATAGTAACCAGGAACCAAGAGTACTTATAATATTACTGGGAAAAAGTAGGCTTTCAGTTTTCAAATACCATGGATGAGCTATGGAGCTAAAGGATTCGGTGTAGGGTTTTTATATCTGTATGTTCTTATTAATGACATAAAATCCTCTTCTTCTTCCCCGACTCTGTTTAAAATCACTGTATTTTTCTTTTTCTGTCTGCAGTGTTTTTTAACCTCCTACTTGAATACAGAACATAATTCAATTGACAGATATGTTTATATCACATGAAACACAATTCTTAAATCATTAGCAAATGAATGGCTGCAATATTCCCAGGGTGCTCTCTACTCTCCTGCAAACTCAAAGCAACTGTGGCTACTTATTAATATATGGATCCCCAATGCCTTTTTGAGACATTTAAAAGCTGGTTGATGTGAGAGGGATCTAATGGAAAATTCACAGAGAAAGATGGAATGGAAGATGTGTCCCAAGACTGAGAGACAATTTTCTGATGGAGAATAACAGAGGCACGAACTTTTATCTAATGCCATGATACAAGCTAGATAGCAGCCAGATAAAGTGAGAAGAAATGACCTAGGAACCTCAGAGAGAGCCAATGTCATGGCCAAAGTCAGGGCCAAGATAATACCCAAGTCTCCTGACTCTAAAGTCTATGCTGCATGGAGAGTGGGACCACCAGAAAAATCAACTGAAGCTGGGCATCTGCTCTCTTGATTGAGCTACAATTAGGAGCCAATCAGTCTAAGTTCCTTGTTATAAGAAACTATTGTTCTGCCACATGAGCTCTCTCAGTACTTCAAGTATTGTATTTTTCCCTTAGAAACATTTATTAATAAAAATACATTTTTCCATTATTTCATTTTGCAATGTAAAGTTATTCATATTTCTAATAATGGTAAAATATTGTTTCAAAATTTCCATATAAGTGACTCTTTAAAAAATCATCTTAATTGCAGGAAAGGACTGAAAAGATAGCAAGAAACTATAAGGCCAAAGTGTAGGGGAAACAGCAACCCTGAGTGGTAACCAAGAAATGCTGCTCTAGCCTCCACCCATCAACTACATGAACAGCCTCCCATTTCACTAGCAAATTAAGGGTAAAGATAATTTTATAACCTCATATGGCACAGGAGAACGTATTTGACAAAATTCAGTATCCATTCATAATAAAAATAAAGTCTTTAAGCAAGCTAGGTAAGGAAGGGAACTTATAAATCTATTAAAGATAATAATACACAAAAAACTTGCAGCAATATCAGAAACAAAACAAGGCTTTACTCTTTCCCACCTTCTGCCCATATACAGGACAAGAAGTCAGGAAACAAAAAAGTAGAGGGTAAAGAAGGAAGAAATAAAATTATCATAATTCGCAGATGGTTTCATCTTGTTAAATTTCCTGAGTTTATCAAGTTTTCTATATATGAAATCAATATACAAAAATCATTTTACTTCAGTAAACCAACAATAATTAAAAGTAATTAAAACAGTATATATAGTATTACTAAAAATGTAAAACAGAAAGTAATAATTAACTGACCAGTGTGCCATATTCCTACAAATCAAATAATAAAATTTTACTGACATGCCTTAATGAGAGTTAAATAAAGAAGATACATGTTGACAGGCAGGAAGACAGGAAGATTCCATATTTAAAGCTGTCAGTTCTTCCCAAATAAATCTAAAGACTCAATCTATTAACAATAATATCATTTAAAATCCAGGAAATCTGCCCAAGTATATAACTTGACAAGTCAGCTGAACAATTTCTATGAAAATGAAAAGAAATAGACAAGATCCACTTAAAGAAGAACAAAGTGGGAAGACTTGCTTTCCAGATATCATGTCATATTATAAAGCTTTGATAATGAGAAAAGGCAAAAAGACAAAGGCAAAGAACAGAGAACCTAGAAGGGGATCTATCCACACATGAACACTTGATTTATACACGGTGAAACTGCAGAGCTGTAGGGCAGGGACAGATTTTCAATAAGTGTTTCTGAGATAATTGAATAATCTATAAGGAAAATAAAATAAAATTAGAATCTACTTCATACCATATAGAAGATATTAACTTCAGGTAGACCATAAACCTAAATAAATGGAAAAGGAAAAGCAGTATAACTTCTTGTCAATAGAGAAGAATATCTTTATAAATTTGGGTATAAATTGATTTCTTAAATAAAACAAAACTATATTAACTATAAATAATGACAAGTACCAATATAATAAAATTAAAATGATCTGTTCCTTAAAAGATGCCATAAAAACAAGCCACAGACTATATTTTTCACACATATAAACAAAGGACTGTTATTTAAAATACATAAAGATTTTCTACAAAGACAAGAAAAATAGGCAAGTGTTCTAAAAAGACATATTATTAAAGAGGAAAGTTAAATGGCCAATAAAGATATAAAAGTATGTTCAACCTTATTAATCATTAAAGAAATTAAAACTAAAATGCGACACCACTTTACAGACAGTAGGTCAGCTAAAATGTAAACTGCTGATAATACCAAGTGTTGGTGATGATGGGAGCAAATGGAACTTGTACACAGCTGATGGGAATGTCAACTGTTTTAACCAGTTTGGAAAACTGACAGTATTTCTATGGCTAAGTCTGCACATCCCCTGAGATCCTGTAATTCTATCCCTAAGTATATCACCAACAATCTTACATATATATGTTCACCAAAAAACATACACAATAATTTTACAGCAGAATTATGTGCCAGAACCAATAACCAGAATACAAAAAGATCATAGGGTTTTCATTAAAAGAGCAAAAAATATCAACAAAAATGAAAGGATCATAGTTACACATAACCAACATGGATAAATCTCATAAACATAACATTAAATAAAGGGATAAAGATAGAAAACAGCATGTACATTATAATTACATTTATATAAAACAAAAAATAGACTATACTGTTTAGTGATACATGGTCAAGAAAATGTCATTCTTACTCTAAATGAGGGGGAGGATGAATACTGACTGTGAAGGGGCATGAGGGCTTGAGGGGAGCTGATCTTGTTCTATTTCTTGATGCACATAGTACTTACAAGTGAGTATACTCTGTGGCTTGTTTGTATAATATTAAACAACATTTTCAAGTATAAGAAATCCTTTTTAATTCCAATCAACAACTACTTTTGACACTTACGTATTGAATTTAACTGCCACACAACTTGTTTTGGGCTATCTACTTTGAAAAATCTGAGTCCTCTGACGTTCTGCATGATGTGTCTTATAATTCATGTTGGTATGATGTTTATTTCTGTGAGTTCTTGGGTGGAACTGCTAATTAAACTTCATGTTTCATTCATTCATGCAATTAAATTCCACCCAATGGGATGCAAGTTTTTGTTTATATTACATGGAACATAGACTCTTTTGATCTGCATTCTCTGGTGGTTTATCTTATACTTTAGCTCAGGAAATAATCTCTTTCTCAATCTTTTGATTTGTTCCGATTGTTTTGACTTCTTCCTTAGAAGAAATGATCATATTAATCTTAGTCCTGGGATCACTCCTTTCTCTTCTATCTTCTCTCACAGTATTATCCTTTATTTATAAATTTCCACCCAGCAGATCCATCTAATAGGGTCTCTCAAATATATACTCCACATTATCATATCTGTTCCCATAGTACCAGTTCTCTGCTGCCTCTGTAGTGAATTTTGTTTCTGCTATTTTCCTTCTAATTTTCTCATAATCATTCCTTGCTCTCTCACCTGTTTTTTCTTCAAATCTCCTTTCTCATCATTTTCTGTTCATATGTTACCTCTTAACTGTTTTCAAATATAGGAGCACAAATGCCAGGTTTTGTTGCATTTGATTTAAATATTTTAAATGATTTCCTTCCATATCTTCTAATTAACAATCTTTATAAGAACGTCTTTTCAATCTAAGGGTGATCTTTCCTTCCTGGCTATGTAGTCCATTGTCACAGACTTCATGCAGGTCTTCTTCTGTGCCCTCCTTGGGTGAGGAACTGTCTTCCTAGGTATAACATTCCCTAAAAATCATGATATGGGAAATTTCTCTCATTATCAAACTGCTGGATGTACAATGATATGAAAGTCTTTTGTAAACATCTCAAGATTTTTCTTAATCCCACTGGTTTGGTATATTTATCAACATGTTGTTATGCTATATGTTGATTCTATATGTACTAAACTGAACTTCCCATGACGCACTGCCACCAATGTTTTTCCTAACTCAATCCTGTAAATAGCGCTTTTCTTGAAGGTTCATGACTCCCAAAATACAGCATGGTTTCCCTTCTTCACATACTTCATACAATTGTATCTTTAAAATTTCAGTGTTTTACTAGATGTTAAAAGGAAACAATATAGGTGTGGGTTGGAGATGAAGTTGGGATATAAAGAGAAAGTGGGAAGTGAGAAAGAAGAGCTTCTTACCTATCTCAACATATGCTACACACGCACACAGCTGTCATGCAGTGGAGAGAGATTTCCAGTCACTAAAGAGCTTGTGCTTCTAATCAGGAGGACAGAGAATACAAGAAGGAGGGAGGGAATTGGAATGGGCAGATTTCTCATGGGCCTAGACAATGGACCATCGATTACACTTCAATCCAGTTCAATCAGCCTAATGGCAGAAATTCCTTCTAGATTTGGCAATAGACTTACTGTCAATCTTAATTTATCTTGTTGTGAGTTAGTAGCAATTCAAATAGAAACCAGAAGTCCCTTGACTTAAATATTGTTTTTTGGGTTTTTAAAAAAATATTTATTTGGCTGTGCCAGGTCTTAATTGTGGCACATGGGATCTTTAGTTGCAGTATGTGAACACTTAACTGTGGCATGTTAAGATTTAGTTAATATGTGGGACCTAGTTCCCTGGCCAGGGGTTGAACCCAGGCCCCCTGTATTGGGAGCATGGAGTCTTAGCCACTGGACCACCAGGGAAGTACCCTGAATATTGTTTTTTTAGTAAAACATTCATTTTCTTTAAAAATGTCAATTGACCTTTTAAATTATGACATTCCAGGAACATGGCAGATTCAGTCAACAAAGCAAGAGTTCTGCTTACAGGAAAATGAAGGTAAGGAAAGGTAAGGAAGGTAAGGAAAATGAATGATTATATACATTGTATAACATAACATATACTTGAACTCAAAGGAAAGAAAGGGGAATTTCTAAGTATCATAAAAAAAAAAAAAAAAGAGGGAGAAGGCAATGGCGACCCACTCCGGTACTCTTGCCTGGAAAATCCCATGGACAGAGGAGCCTGATAGGCTGCAGTCCATGGGGTCGCTAAGAGTCGGACACAACTGAGCGACTTCACTTTTACTCTTCACTGTCATGCACTGGAGAAGGACATGGCAACCCACTCCAGTGTTCTTGCCTGGAGAATCCCAGGGACAGAGGAATCTGGTGGGCTGCCATCTATGGGGTCGCACAGAGTTGGACACAACTGAAGTGACTTAGCAGCAGTAGCAGTAGCAGCATAAAAAAAGAGGAAACTTGGGCTTCTGTGGTGGCTCAGAGGTTAAAGCATCTGCCTGCAATGCGGGAGACCTGGGTTTGATCCCTGGGTCGGGAAGTTCCCCTGGAGAAGGAAATGGTAACCCATTCCAGTATTCTTGCCTCGAGAATCCCAAGGACAGAGCAGCCTGGTAGGCTACAGTTTACGGGGTCGCAAAGAGTTGGACACTACTGAGCGATAAATGTATATATATATAAAGAAAGCATAGCCATCAAGAAATCAAAACAACAGCGGCCCAAGTAATACCGCATGGTATAATGGACTACTGGACGTAGGAGTTACAGGGCTGGGCTTTAGAGCCCACATAAGGAGAGGATAGGTGATATTTCACACATGTGAAGTAGGATACTAAATCTAAAAAACCTCAGTGATAATGAGAATAGAAGTACACCCACTAGCTTAGACACCAAAGAGAGAAAATGCGTCTTGGGAATGGTGTGTGAAAATATAAAAACACACAAGCCAAGCAATAACTGTACAATATCCATAATTAAAAGGTTAATTTTTGTTAAGCAACATAACCTGTGTTGGGTAAAGTTGTAAACCCCATGTTTTTTTCTATCAATATGATATTCATAGCTCAGAGTGATAAGTAAATCAAAACATTGGTTTAGACCTATAAAAACCCTGGAGAACCTGGAAGTTAAAACAAAAACAAATAAACATAAAAACCCTTCGTGGCAATATGTCTATAACCAAGGGTTTATGGGACCAGATACCCTGAGCATAAAACAACGCATACAAACAGAGAAGTATAGCTAAACACACACACACAAGGAAATGATCACAAGGGAAATATTGATAAACAGATATACTCGATCCCCCAAAATTTCAGAGAGTAGAGAAACTAGACTCTAAAATAGTATGATCAAAGTAAACACAGAGACAAAAATAAAAAAAGGTATAAGGGAAAACTGTGTCTTATAGGACCTTATGGAACAGAACTAGCAGCTTTAAAAGTAAAGGTTAAATATTACGTCTAGGAATTAAACACACAAACATATACACAATGTGTTTTCAGAGAAATTAAACATTCAGTAAACAAGCAGAGCTGAAAACTGAACTAGGGAACTAGAAGTTCCCCACACTGATTAAAATACAGAAAATATTAAATAAAGCTTAAGAAATATAGATAATAGAAGGAGACATCCAATTTATACTTAATGAATTCTGTACCAGGAGGTTAGACTGAACCCTGAAAAAGTATTTATTAATACTCTCCTAGGATTTTACAGAATTGCTGAAAGGTAGAAATACACTGTACCCCAACATAGCATACTTTTAAAAAATCCACACATGGATTTTTAGACATACTGCCACAAAACTCCAAAGACAAGAAGAGAATCTTAGGAACAACCAAAGAAGAAAGGCAGAATATTTACAAAGAACTCACAATTCGATCTTTCATTAGCAAAAACAGAGATCCAAAGAAAATGAATTCATATTATCAAAATATAGGAAAATAATAATAATAAAGAATTATATTCCCAGATTATCATTCAAGAGAGAACATTAGAAGGAATTCCTTGATGGTCCAGTGGTTAGGACTCTGCACTCTTAGTGCTGAGGGCCCAGGTTCAATGCCTGATCAGGAACTAAGACCCTGTAAGCTGTGCAAAGCAGCCAGAATAGAAAGGGAGAACAGAAGAGACATTTCAGACAGACTTACCAATTCACAGAACCTTACAGAAAGAAACAATAAAGGATGTACTTGACTAAGAATCAAGTTGAAGTCAGAAGGAAGAGTTTATATATATATATATATATATATATCCCTCCATATTTTCTTTTCCATTCACATACTAACATATATATAGGCATCAAATAATATATGCAGAGTATTTAATACATAATAAGCATTCAATTAATGTGAGCTTTTAGGAGAAATATTTTTGAATTGTGTTTCTTAATCTTTAACTTCAGAACATATAGAAACACACAGGGGTCGCATATTGATCTTGGTGCTGGCCATACGGTTAAAGTCTCTTATTATTTCCAATAATTTACCTGCAAGATTCTGAGTATGAAATGATATAACTTGAAAATTAAACTGCTTTGGTTACTAAAAGGTGGAGTTGTCTAGGATGATTTCAAGATTTCTGAGTTGATTCAATAAAGAGCAACTATGTCAAAGGTAGAAATGAAAGGGTAATTCTGAAAGGAGCTGACATTACAGGACACTTTTGCAAAATATTTCTTCTCTGTGTTTTAGTTTCCTCTTCTGTAATAGGGATATAATAATTTTGTCTACACAAGCATTTGCATTCTTTCTAGCCCTTTCATTGTCATCAGAGTACCTAATATTTACATCTGTTGCGCATCACAAGTAGAGCACCAGTTCTTTATCAAACAGACTGTTTAAGGAGAGTCATCTCAGAAGGACTCTGTATTTCAAGTGTCAACCATGAGACCCATGGTTTGAGTTTAGATTTAACCAGCAATTCTTAGAAATAGGTTAAAGCTCTCCTCATTTGTTTACTATGCTCCTTTGCAGGATGTGCCTATAACTGCTGTTAGCAAGCAACCCACGGTTAGTAAGCAACACAGTTAGCAAGCAACACAGTTAGCCCTACATCATAGATAGCAAAATATCTTCAAGATAAGACCATTAGAGTAGATCTTAAGAAGTCAATGTCATTTCTAGCAGACTAACATTTCACCCCTACACGTGTGTTATTCCAAACATGCAGCCTCTAAATAACTACAGATGGGCAGGTATAGCTGACCCAGTCCATTTCTCTTTCTTTTTCTTCTAGGTCAACTCCCAATTCATGCCCTGTAGGACAGAAGGCTGGGAACTGGTATAAAGTTCCAAAAGTATTCTACATTTCTTTATGAACTGAGATCTTTGTAGTTAGTTAGTTACTCAGTCACATCTGACTGTTGGCGACCCCAAGGACTTTAGCCCACCAGGCTCCTCTGTCCATGGGATTTTCCAAACAAGAGTACTGGAATGAATTGCCATTCCCTTCTCCAGGGAATCCTCCTGACCCAGGGATCGAACCCACATCTCCTGGTTGGCAGGCAGATTCTTTATTACTGGCCACCTGGGAAGCCTGAATTGAGATCTAACCCTTTTTTATTATTTCTTAAAACAGCCAGGAGCAGCTCAGTCGCGAGCTTCTGAATGCCCTGCCGAAGAATCCTGACAATACAAGGAAGAATGATTA
The DNA here is from genome assembly GCF_023091745.1 of Budorcas taxicolor. Lineage (NCBI taxonomy): Eukaryota > Metazoa > Chordata > Mammalia > Artiodactyla > Bovidae > Budorcas > Budorcas taxicolor. The sequence continues at coordinate 136,934,326 of NC_068920.1, forward strand.
TAAGAAGTAAAATTAGAGCACCAACAGCAACATAACTGAAGACATTAGACAGAATGTTTTTTCCAGAAATAAAGTTAGAGAAGGTGTGGAAAAAGTCATTAGCTGCTCCTGCAGCAGCAAAATCCAGTCGAGAGTGTTCTAAGGTCTGTATCTGATTATGAAGTTTTCCTAAGTCCAGGCCAATATCAGAGCTGTTCCAAACACCTGAAATATGATTTTTAATTTTTTCCCACTTATACTCTGTCTCGTTTACTTTCAAAAATGTCACGCATATCCATTGGTAATCGGTGTGGCATGAGAGAGCCATTTTTAATTTTAGAGCTTGTAGTTCAGTCCCAACTGCAAGGAGATCCAACCAGTCCATTCTGAAGGAGATCAGCCCTGGAATTTCTTTGGAAGGAATGATGCTAAAGCTGAAACTCCAGTACTTTGGCCACCTCATGTGAAGAGTTGACTCATTGTAAAAGACTCTGATGCTGGGAGGGATTGGGGGCAGGAGGAGAAGGGGAGGACAGAGGATGAGATGACTGGTTGGCATCATCGACTCGATGCACATGAGTTTGGACGAACTCCGGGAGTTGGTGATGGACAGGGAGGCCTGGCATGCTGCGATTCATGGGGTCGCAAAGAGTCGGACACGACTGAGCAACTGAACTGAACTGAACTGAAGGCGTCTACCCTCATCTCTAGTTTCCTGTCTATAATTTCCTGTGTTGCCAGCATTAAAGAGACATTTTTAGACATAGTATCAACATATTGGGCAGTATGCACTTGTTGAGTCAATGATATTGTTGCCACAGTAACAGTAACAGTAATAGTAACAGTAACAGTAGTAGTTGTTATTAATGCTGAAGTCCCTAAAATTAGTAAGCCCACAAACCATCCTGATCGTATTAAATCTTGTAGTTGTTTTAACACAGCAAGACCATAATTATCATACCAATAGTTACAGTTACAGGTATCATAAGATATGGTGGATGTTTCAACACTACAAAAGAACTCCTCTTTATATTGAGGAGTTAAGCAAGATGAAAGCATACATTTTTCACAAGACACTACATTAAGTCCACCTGTATAATTCATTTGTATAATAAGTTTTCCGGAATCATTAGTGAAAAGAAAAACATAAGGAGACGGTAGACAAGCTAAAACAGAATAAGTGGAACCATTTTCTGGTCAGAGTTCGCGCTGCAGCAGCTGTCAGTCCCGCTGGGATCTTGACGTTTATCTTGCCTCTCCTGCCTGCGGCCAAGCGAGCGCAGACTCTGGTGGGGCTACCTGCTGCGGGCTCTGCGCACTGGGCCCAGACAGCCAGGCTGTCCCCACCCACGGCTCCCAGCACACGGCTGTTCTGTGTGGTGGCGGTGGCAGTGGCAGGGGCAGAGGAGTGCCCTTCGAAGCAATGGGGGAACCGGATGCCTGGGGGACTGCAACATGGCAAATCAGTCTGTCCGGGATCTAAAGTGGTGAATCTGCGTCCTGTGGAAAATTACAAGCACACCCTCGGCCACTAGTTAATAATGGGTCAGGACCTTTCCATTGTCCGGAGAGGAGGTCCTTCCACTTTACCAACAGCTTTGCATTTTGTATTACAAAGAGAGCATGTTGTAAAATCTGATAGGGAGAACTATACTTAAATTCCCCCTTTCTTTTTTAGTTTTTGAATTAACAAAGAATGTGAGGGTAAATGATGCAAAATTTGACCACAATAATTTCCTATAGCAATCTGCCAATCTTCATCAAACATTAGAAGAGCATGGAATTTATTATATGGAATTACAATCTCTGCTGGCTCTTTCCCAAACAATTCAATGTTCTGTTTCCTAAGCCTGGATAAGAAGCCACTACTGTTTTAGCTTGGGCGGGAAAATGGAGCTATCAGATAAAGCTGCTTCTGTTTTGCCTAGGGCTTCCCGAGCCTAAGCAGTTAATTGTCTTTTAGAAGTGGGGTTAGAATCTCTTCGTAAAATGTTAAAAAGAGGCTTTAGTTCAGCAGTGGTTAATTTTAAATACGGTCTAATCCAGTTAATATCACCTAAAAGTTTTTGATAATCATTTAAAGTAACAAGATGGTCTTGTCTATCCTACGGGGGGTCTGCAGCACCCTAAGTGGGGTCCTATCCATCCCAAAAACTCAACACTGGGGGAACAACAGGGCTGATGACCCTAGTTGTTCTGAGCAATAGGGCTGATGACCCTAATTGCTCGGGGAATCTACCTTCGAATAGCCTGTTCCGGGCACCACTTGCCGGGGTCCAGCCCCAGCGGATCCAGGGTAATTCGAAGGGGAGACAGAATCGGAGTCCTAGGAAAAAACTTTTTTAATTAAAAGTATAAAGAGAGATTAGAAAGGAATAGTGTAGTAGGAAAATTAGCGGAGAAAAAGAGGCTGATAAGTTGGTTTATGTGGAATACCAATAAAACTCCAAGACAAGGAATTTGCACCACCTACGTAGGCCACAGGCATCTTTCCGTTTTCCCGAAGGAGAGGAGGCACTGAGGCCTCCCCGGTCCGATCTTAGAAGCCCAGGCAAAATTAGCAGGCTTGGTGAGTACCCACGCTCCAGATGTGAATTCAGCCAGAAGGGGAAAGAAAGAATGACACGGGGGAATCAGTCTTTCCAGAAACTGATCTGTTTTCTTTATTTTCAGGTTTGCTTATATACTTTTTGTTATACATAGGGATGAATACAGAGTTACACGGGGTCAGCAGACCTGACCCTTGTCAAAATCAGGTGCTTCATATAAAATTATACAAAGGTCTTAGGGGTTTTACATCATCTTATGGCCATGAGGCCTGCTGACATTTTATGGCCCTTTCTGATAACGGTCAGTCAACCAGAAAACTTATTTTTTCCCAGGGGTGACTTTTTCTTAAACCAGGCACCACCCTCCAAATAAAGTTTATTCCTATAGGGTGAGGGTGTAGTGGGTTACAATCAAGAAAGGAATTTACTTAGCCTAAGGTTTAACATGATTAATCTTAAAGGTTAATACTTATTTCTCCTATATGCTAGTTATATTCATTATAAGGGCAGGGAATATGGAGATTTAGCAGCAAATATTGGCTCAACAAATGAAAAACCCTTCACCAATATAATTTCTAATCAACCCACTAATACTATACTAATAATTTTGTAACTTCTCAAAAGAGTCTGTATTTAGAAAGTTTTAAAGCATCTCTTACCTCTCACAGTTGGGAGGCTGTAAACAATCACATGTGGCTGGATGAACCTGCTCAGGCAGGCTAGAGAACCTTCAGAGGAGTTTGTAAGTTGAAACACTCTTGTCATGCCCAGGAATGTTTTATTAACTGGAGCTGCAAGTTAACTCCTTCTCCGAGAGAGGTAGTGGGGGGACAACCCCTGGAAAGTCAGAGGTATAGGTGAGAGCATAAAACAGTAAAGTAGGCACTCTGGTTTTGGGGGTAGATGCTCGGGAACAGGAGGTTTCCTGAGGCTCGATCTCGCCTTTGCATAATGCCGAGCCTCCTTCCTCATGACCTTTGCCAAGGGCATAGTTCCTCACGCTGGCTCCCGGCAACAGCTAAATAAGGTCAGTTAACTGCTCCTCACATCCGCAGTGGTCCCAGGCCCCACATTTCCTTGCATAAAATCCTGAGGCCTATACATGATGATCCCCACTGTTCCCCCTCACACTTCTGGCTGTCTTCATGGCCAGACCTTTTCAGAAAACATAACCTTAGGCCAGGTATGAGCACCATAGAGACTCACTTTCTCCCACCTGTTTCCTACAGGATGAGCCCCAGCACAGGAGCCAGTCTCTGTGCCTTTTCTATTTTGCAGCAGGAGGCTATGAGAGGTTTCTGGCCTGTGTTTTCCATTTTTGTGGTTTTAGTCACGGCAACTGAAAAGAGAAGCGGCTTGGGGAAAGTAGGTGACATAAGTGAAATATTTAACTCTCTGTGATAGAGACACTTCCAAACCATCACCTGGGACACCTGTCCCAGAGGAAGCTACGGCAGAGGAAGCAACCGACTAGTCAGCCTTCTGTCATGAAGGTGTTCCCTCCTGGATTCCCCCTCCCCAACGCTCTCACCAGGGTTTTTAGACATCTTCTATCACTGTCTTTTATTATGTGAATTTCCTATAGTCCCTGAAGCCGGTACCAACATCAGTTCAGTTCAGTTCAGTCGCTCAGTCGTGTCCAACTCTTTGCGACCCCGTGAACTGCAGCACGCCAGCCCTCCCTGTCCATGACCAATTCCCAGAGTTTACTCAAACTCATGTTCATTGAGTCAGTGATGTCATCCAGCCATCTCATCCTCTGCTGTCCCCTTCTCCTTCTACCTTCAATCTTTCCCAGCAACAGGGTATTTTCCAATGAGTCAGTTATCTGCATCAGGTGGCCAAAGTATTGGAGTTTCAGCTTTAGCATCAATCCTTCCAATGAATATTCAGGACTGATTTCCTTTAGGATGGATTGGTTGAATCTCCTTGCAGTCCAAGGGACTCTCAAGAGTCTTCTCCAACACCACAGTTTAAAAGCATCAATTCTTCGGCACTCAGCTTTCTTCACAGTCCAACTCTCACATCCATACATGATTACTGGAAAAACCATAGCCTTGACTAGATGGACCACTATTGGAAAAGTAATGTCTCTACTTTTTAATATGCCGTCTAGGTTGGTCATAGCTTTTCTTCCAAGGAGTAAGTGTCTTAATTTCATGGCTGCAGTCACCATCTGCAGTGATTTTGGAGCCCCCCAAAATAAAGTCTGTCACTGTTTCCACTGTTCCTCCATCTATTTGCCATGAAATGATGGGACCAGATGTCATGATCTTAGTTTTCTGAATGTTCAGTTTTAAGTCAATTTTTTCACTCTCCTCTTTCACTTTCATCAAGAGGCTCTTTAGTTTTTCTTCGCTTTCTGCCATAAGGGTGGTGTCATCTGTATATCTGAGGTTATTGATATTTCTCCCAGCAATCCTGATTCCAGCTTGTGCTTCATCCAGCCTAGCATTTCTCATGATGAACTCTGCATACAAGTTAAATAAGCAGGGTGACCATATACAGCCTTGATATATTCCTTTCCCTGTTTGGAACCAGTCTGCTATTTCATGTCCACTTCTAACTGTTGCTTCCTGACCTGCATACAGATTTCTCAAGATTATACAGTGGAAGTGAGAAATAGATTCAAGGGATTAGATCTGATAGACAGAGTGCCTGATGAGCTATGGACGGAGGTTCGTGACATTGTACAGGAGACAGGGATCAAGACTATCCCCAAGAAAAAGAAATGCATAGAAGCAAATGGCTATCTGAGGAGGCCTTGCAAATAGCTGTGAAAAGCATAGAAGCCAAAAGCAAAGGAGAAAAGGAAAGACATACCCATTTGAATGCGCAGTTCCAAAGAATAGCAAGGAGAGATAAAAAAGCCTTCTTCAGTGATCAGTGCAAAGAAATAGAGGAAAACAATAGAATAGGAAAGACTAGAGATCTCTTCAAGAAAATCAGGCATACCAAGGGAACATTTCATGCAAAGATGGGCACAATAAAGGACAAAAATGGTATGGACCTAACAGAAGCAGAAGATATTAAGAAGAGGTGGCAAGAATACACAGAAGAACTATACAAAAAAGATCTTCACGACCCAGATAATCACGATGGTATGATCACTCACCTAGAGCCACACATCCTGGAATGCAAAGTCACATGGGCCTTAGGAAGCATCACTATGAACAAAGCTAGTGGAGGTGATGAAATTCCAGTGGAGCTATTTCAGATCCTCAAAGATGTTGCTGTGAAAGCACTGCACTCAATATGCCAGCAAAGTTGGAAAACTCAACAGTGGCCACAGGACTGGAAATGGTCAGTTTTCATTCCAGTCCACAAGAAAGGCAATGCCAAAGAATGTTCAAACTACTCCACAATTACACTCATTTCACCTTCCAGTAAAGTAATGCTCAAAATTCTCCATGTCAGGCTTCAACAGTACATGAACAGTGAACTTCTAGATGTTCCACATGGTTTGTAGAAAAGGCAGAAAAACCAGAAATCAAATTGTCAACATCTGTTGGATTATCAAAAAAGCAAGAGAATTCCAGAAGAACATGTATTTCTGCTTTATTGACTATGCCAAAGCCTTTGACTATGTGGATCACCACAAACTGTGGAAAATTCTTAAAGGGAATACCAAATCAGCTGACCTGCCTCTTGAGGAATCTGTATGCAGATCAGGAAGCAACAGTTAGAATTGGACATGGAACAACAGACTGGTTCCAAATAGGAAAAGGAGTACATCAAGGCTGTATGTTGTCACCCTGCTTATTTAACTTATATGATGTCTTACTTCAATACTATTCCAGGTAGGGTGTGGTCAGAACCATCTCAGCTTCCCTTTCTCCACATTGCCAAGTTGGTCTACTCACACTCCCCATTTACCTAATGATTTTCATATCTGGAGAATCCAACGGACAGAGAGCCTGGCGGGCTACAGTCTATGGGGTGGCGAAGTGTTGGACATGACTGAAGCTACTGAGCATGCATTGCATCTCTGGAAATCCCTTTCCCCTCTGTTTTCATTCTCACAACAGGCATGCAAACCAAGTCACATTCTAATCTTAAAGAAGAGGATACTGAAACACAGAAATCTGGGTGGCCCATCCACACACCCTCTTCAAGTTAAACAGTAGGAGCACTAGACTCCCAACGCCCTTTTGTTCATTCAGTGATATTTTCACTGCAACATGCTGTCTTTCTGTTTACTGATTGATTTGGCTGACAAACCCCAGATCCTGGAAGAGCAATAAGGACCAAAAAGCAAATTATTGAGAGTCATGCATCTGGCCCTGACTAAGCCCAGGAGAGCAGATGCTGATTTGCTGGAGATAGTTAGAGTGTCATTAAGGAAACAAGATTTCACATCTGGAACCACCAGAGATTCATATATAACCACAGAAAATATAATTGTTCATTGTGGGGTACCAGCTATAGGGGCTGACAATGAAAGACAGTGACAGAAGACATCTAGAAATGCTTCAGGTTGATGTTAACAGATGGGAAACACACAGAAATTCAGAGGTGACACAGGAGAGCAAGAGGACAACAAAATATGCAAAGGAAAAATTATCTTGTGACTAGAGATTCATCTTCTCTGCTACTTCCCCCAGAGTGCTAACCTCAGGGCCTCCTACGGGGCTGCAGGAAAGAGCAGGAGATGGCCACTGCCCTCGAGGGGACACTCCCACCAGGCAGCCCACCTGCCATGCACTGTTCTATGCTGGGCACTCAGCCAGGTGAAGCAGAGCCCGAGGATGTTGTGAGGGCGCTAGGAGTCACAGGATGAAAACATCCAGCCTTGAGGCCAGTTAGCCTGTGTTCTACCTAGCACACCTCACAGTTTAAAATAATTATTATCTCCTGCAAATATGTCACATAAATATTTCTACAGAAGTGAATTTGCAGTTGAAAATCATCTTCTCATCCTATAGCTTTGTGTTAAAATCATTACTTAGAACAATCATGAACTGAGGTCTCAAAATATCCATCTAAGTATCTTTATCTCTCCTCAAGGATGTCTCTACATAGATATTTTGCAGAGGAGGATACCTCTCACCTGTCAATAGCCTGTTTAAACCTCCCTGCTCCTAAATATGTGCTGAATGGCTCAAGCATGGCTATGGCAGAGAAGCAAATCTGAAGAACTGTAGAGGCTGAAATTACAGATAGAATTGGCCTTCTCTAGGCGATGGCATCCCACTCCAGTACTCTTGCCTAGAAAATCCCATGGACGGAGGAGCCTGGTAGGCTGCAGTCCATGGGGTCGCGAAGACTCAGACATGACTGAGTGACTTCCCTTTCACTTTTCACTTTCATGCATTGGAGAAGGAAATGGCAACCCACTCCAGTGTGCTTGCCTGGAGAATCCCAGGGACAGGGGAGCCTGGTGGGCTGCCATCTATGGGGTCACACAGAGTCGGACACAAATGAAGTGACTTAGCAGCAGCAGCAGCAGAGGTTTACTCCACTTGCTTTGAGAGGTCATTATACCCCAGCTCTTCTCTGCTCCCTAGTGGTCATTTATTCTCTTGCCTTCTTCTCTTGCTCTTAACCCTTGGCTGGCCCTACATGGGTCACCAGCCTGGATAAAAACACATGCTATCCTACAGGCCCTGCTGCTAAAATCCCCAGAAGATACAGACTAGCCTCTTTCCAGACCCCAATTTGACATTGCACACTGCTTTGAAACTTTTCACCCTTCTAAGTTATTTGTTAAAACGGTAGGTTTTTATAAGGCACCTTGAACAGTGTTGTGTAAGGCACTCTGCAGACGCTGCCATTGAAGTTAATTATTTGAGCTATCATTAAAAGGGATGCCTCTGAAACAAAAGTCATTTTCATCATCTCTTTTCTCCAGAGTAGCTTATCATCTGTGAGCTACATCTGCTTTAGAACCAGGGCTCTCCTGCAGCCAATGCCTCCTTCCTGTAGCAAAGTGACTCTGTGTTTAGAACAGCATCTGATGTGCATTCTTGGCCCATTGAGATTTTTACATACATATGCTGTCCCAGATTTATATAAGAAGCCCGAAACTAGATTTAGATGGGAATTTTTCTTCTAGACTCCGTTTTCTCTCGTTATTACTGACAGCAAGGTGCACTGTGATTTAGGAAGTTGGATGGCTTCCAAATCTTTTCTACCAACCAATTTCTGGGATTCTTTAGGAAGTTATTGTTTCATTTTGTGTCTCTTAATCACTCCTTTCAGTCCCTTTCAGAGGGAAGCCCTAGGAACCAGGACGCCATGGAGCTGAAGAAGTACACGGCAGGTTTCCAGTGAAGGATGGGGAATGCTGCACTTAAGCAGGCTTAGGTGCCGGACAGTGGGGGTGGGAGAAAAATAACCAAGGACACTAAGTGAGGAGGAAAACTCAGGGTAACCAAGACCAAATATTGACCTCAAGACTGCATGCACTGAGCCAATTCTGACACCTAAGTCTTTGATTAGTAGCTTAAAATTTGTTTCTTCCAGCTCTGCCTTCTCAAGGAGCTTCAGTTCTCAGGTTTATGTCTGACACTCAGAAGTACTGCTGCTTCCAGAACATATTCTGGTTTAATGGCTATTCCGTGTGACCTCAGACATCCCACTCAACCTCAACCAGATGTTTCATTAAGTGTTGCTGAGACCACTTGCATCAGATTGCTGCTAAAATACAGATGTCTGGGCCCTGCCACAGACCTATTAAACCAGAATCTTCAAAGGCAGCACTCAAGGAATCTGCATTTGTTTTAAACTCCCTAGGTAATTCTTAGAAACAATGAAATTGGCAAAAGGCCTGCCTAGCTTATAAGGACACTGCCACTAACAGCATCCAAATGATTTCAAAGCACAGGTTTCAACTGAGACATCAGATGAAGCACCATTTTGCCATTTCACTAAAAGCCCTTCTTCCCAGGTGAACTTTGTCAGAACAACCTTGAAATGCCGACACGAAAAACGAAAATGCCATTAGGCCCCATTTAGTAGCTGTACAGTTACTGGGTAGTTTTATAGGTTTTTTTCAAGCCATTGGATACAAATTATATTTTCTACTGTGTCAGCATTTTTCTAATTCAAGTTTCTACTAGTAATCTGTTTTGCTGTGAATACTGGGTAAACTTCATGCCCAGCAGCTAAAATTTTTGGATGCAACAACTCATTTACTGAATTCTCATATATTCATCAAGGAATGAAAGCATGATTTTGTAGAATTGAATTTTAGAGCTCTCATGCAACTGAAAATTATATGGACCAATTTCCTCATTTTAAATTAGAAACATTAACGTGACTTTTCCCTTCCCTATCTCAGTCCCCAACTCATCACAGCTTGCCTAATTCTAAATCTCCTTCAGCACCAATGCTACATTCTTAGTCTTGCTAGATCTGCTCTTTCCCTCTCCTGTGCTGCCTCAGCACTTTGTCTCAACCTCTTTAAAGCATATAGCATGTCAGTCTGATACTAGTTTCATATATATATATACATATATATATATATTATAGTGAATCCTTGAAACAGAAACCATATCTTGTTCATTCCTACAACTTATAGGCATTTCAGGATCCTCAGTAAGTGTTTGATAAATTTTAGTTGGAAAAACTTGGCACAGAGCATGCTAGGAGGTAACAGAATAAATGATATTCTTATTACTACTATCAATGACATACATGTATTTAGTTCTTGCCATGCATGGTTCTAAGCCCTTTATGGAGGCATCAACAGACCAAAACTTCTCCTCAATTATATTATTGGAAAGGGAAAGAGCCATGATCTGGGCAGGAAAGCTTGAATCCAGAGATTCTTCTCTTGTTACCCTGCTGCTTATATTGACACAGGAAGGTTCTCCTTCCACAGCCATCTTTTCATTCTGTGCACACAATCATGGTGAAAGATGGGAAACTTGAGACCCCAAAGGCTCAGTGCCCTAGGAATCACAATCTGTTACAGGTTAAAGTGCCTGAACTTCACAATGTGGCCACAGAATCGTACAATGTCAAAAACAGGACCAGAATGGATGTAGTTTTAGCATCTTTATAGACTTCTCATGACATGAGCATACAAAGTCTGAGATATAGGAAATCAGCCCATCAATAATTGTTAAAGGTATAAAGAGTACAAAAGTATTCATTTGACACCACTCCAGCAACTAATTTGGAAGAAAAAGGATATGAGAGGACCACATGGGAATGCCAAAGTCTTTCTAGGGATATGACAAAGCAAATGTGTATTGAGAGGACAGGCTACCAATGCAAAGGCAGGCATGTGTTCACATCTACATAAACCACTGGAGTTCAGTGATTTAACCCCAGAACTGTTAGCTACTTTCCAGTAAGGATCCCAGTTGTATTTATTAGATTTTCAGATCCCAGTGGCCTCTTCCCTATCTCTGAGTTGTTATCCAATTTTATTGCTTCTTGTTCTCCAATATATTAAATCCATCTCACCACCAAGTAAATTAATCCGATTGATCAGAAAGCTGTGTTCACCTGCTTTCTCTATGACCCTCTAAGATGCTAAATCATATTTACATCCACCTGCCAGCATTCAGTACCCTCACCAGACAGATGCCATCATTTCAGGTTTCCTGACTCCAAGTCAGCCCGCTGCATTCCACTCAATGCAGTAAATGTCAGCACCATTCTTATCCAGTCCTTACAGCAACACACACATGATCCCATAAATGCAACAGGCATCATTATCTAAACTCTCCCTCTTTTGTACTCCCTATTGTAGACCATGACAATATTGATGATGTTAACAACAGTATGTGCTAACTATCAGACTGTGTATCTGCCTTTCCCACTACGATGTGAGACCCTAGAAATCAGGAACAATACCTTGTTTTTCAAACTGGTCCCCACAGAACGTCAAACACAGTACCTTGCTTATAGAACCTATTTAATAAATGCATGCCTAATTTAACTGAACAGACAATATAGAATAAAGAAGCTTGATGTGAATACTCAGTATCTACATCAGTACAACCTCGAGTAGCCTTATGGTTTTTAAAGGGTTTTACTATAGATATTTTTTAAAGCCTATGGTCCTTCATTGCTCCTTATCCCATGCCATTTGTGATGTCCTATAATGTGAGCAATAACCTCAGATATGCAAATGACACCAACCTTATGGCAGAAAGCGAATAAGAACTAAAGAGCTTCTTGATGAAAGTGAAAGAGGAGAGTGAAACAGTTGGCTTAAAGCTCAGCGTTCAGAAAACTAAGATCATGTCTTCTGGTCCCATCACGTCATGGCAAATAGATGGGGAAACAATGGAAACAGTGACAGATTTTATTTTGGGAGGGTCCAAAATCACTGCAGATGGTGACTGCAGCCATGAAATTAAAACACGCTTGCTCCTTGGGAAAAAAAAAGCTATGACCAACCTGCTGCTGCTGCTAAGTTGCTTCAGTCGTGTCCGACTCTGTGCGACCCCATAGACAGCAGCCCACCAGGCTCCCCTGTCCCTGGGATTCTCCAGGCAAGAACACTGGAGTGGGTTGCCATTTCCTTCTCCAATGCATGAAAGTAAAAAGTGAAAGTGAAGTCACTCAGTCGTGTCCGACCTAGACAACATATTAAAAAGCAGAGACACTGTTCTGTCAACAAAAGTCCATCTAGTCAAAGTTATGGTTTTTCCAGTAGTCATGTATGGATGTGAGATTTGGACCATAAAGAAAGCTGAGCACTGAAGAATTGACGCTTTTAAATTGTGGTGTTAGAGAAGACTCTTGAGAGTCCCTTGGACTGTAAGGATATCCAATCCAGTCCATCCTAAAGGAAATCAGTCCTGAATATTCATAGGAAGGACTGATGCTGAAGCTGAAACTCCAATACTTAGGCCACCTGATGCAAAGAAATGACTCCTTGGAAAAGACCCTAATGCTGGGAAACATTGAAGACAGCAGGAGAAGGGGACGATAGAGGATAAGATGGTTGGATGGCATCACCGACTCGATGGACATAAGTTTGAGCAAGCTCTGGGCGTTGGTGATGGACAGGGAGGCCTGGTGTGCTGCAGTCCATGGGGTCGCAAAGAATCGGACACAGTACTGAGTTACTGAACTGAACTGATAATGTGATGTTGCAGTTCCTTTCATCAAGAAAGGGAGTTTATTTCCCCTCTGCTTGATTATGGACTAGCTTTGTATTATAATTGCTTTGACAACAGAATTTAGTGGAAATGATGGTGTGCTGGTTCTGAACTACCCCTCCCAAGGCCTTGCCTGCTCCGCTTGCTTTTCTGGAACCCAGGAAGCACCAGGAGGACAAGTCTGGCTTAGGCTGCCATAGGAATGGAGACATGTGTCCTAGTCATCCTGCTGCACCTGCCAACAGCCAACCAACTTCAGAAGTATTGCTGCCTGGCTGACCTGCAGCTGACCTGGAACATCTGAGAGGGCCAGGATGAAATAGAGCTGACCAGCTGAATCCACCAGAATCATAAACTAAGTAAATGGCTGCTACTTAAAACCACTAAATTTGCAGTGAGCTGTTACACACTAATGAGATAACTGACACAAATTCTAAGTGTCGATATCCAGTGATGTCAACAGTAAACAAGAAAATACAGCTGAGTCCTCAGAGGCCCAAACTGCCGACTGGACCTTACCCTGGCTCTTTCTCAGCTCTGGTGTGGTGTATCAGACAAATTACCCACGTTCCTCCCCACTTTGGCTTCTGCTGCTGCTCTCCAGGTTTGCTCAAACTTGAGAGTCTTAATCTCATGTTAATAAATATGTGTCTGTTCAGGCAATTTGTTTGGGTATAATTATGCCAGTCTCCTAGGAAATTACTGCCACCTAAGTTATTACAGATTCACCTTGGAGACACTGCATCTGGCTGCTTCTTGTTCAGTCAAGTGCTCCCTTGCCAGAGACCAACACATAATGCTCTAAAGCTCTCTATTTAAAATCCTCTGTCTTTTTGGCATGACTCTTGCCAGCAACACCCAGCATAAGCACAGCTCTGGAGAATCAAAAGATGCTGATATGTCCAGAGGCACATTGCAGTAAGAGACTCTCAAACTTCAAAAGACAATACTTGCTTGAATTCCAGTTTCTATTTCTCTTTTCTTCTTGTCGTCTTGAGAAAATGAAGCTATGTTTGCTTCTATGGACTAGCTTGCATCATAGAAGGACTGACAGAATGTTCAATTTCCAGAAATTAGACATCTTGAATCCCCAGGGATTTTGTGGAATTCCTTCACAGGAAACTCTATTTCTATTGGGGCTTTTGAAGAGTAGTAATTTGTGACCATAATAAAGTGGATAACTTACAAACAAAGACCATTGTGCCTTCAAGCGGTGGCATACCAAGGGCAGAGTATTGGTAGATAGCTACTCTAGATGCAAGCAATAAAAGGGAATATTTCAGGTAGATAATTTAAAACAATAATACAGTGAATAAAAAGTCAGGGTATTTTTGCTACTATCACAAGCTAGCACTTTTAAACAATGTGAGTGACAAGATATTGGTTTCCAGTGGGAGTCCACCAATCCAATGATGCACCCCACCTCCCAGTGTGTGTTCTTCTCTTCAAAGGAGCCCTCAAAGGAGGCTGCAGACCTAACCTCATAATTTGGCAAAATTAGACCATTTCAGGAGCCTCCCTACATGACCTGTCTTTAGTCATTCTTCTCAATTAACAGCCTCAATAGGAAGAAATATGTATTCTTTGAAGTTGGAAACAACTGAAGCCAGACTATTCTTTGCTACCCCAGCATGTAGCCAGCAGGCATTATGGTGGTTCTTGGCTCTCCCAAGAGTAGAGAAGCAAAGATGGGGAAGTTAACCACCTAAAGTTCCATATCGCAAACCCAAAACTATATGTGTAATGACACAAGGAATGCCAGCGGAGAGACAGAAAATTTAAAAAGACAAAGGAATTAAATGAGTAAACCGGATATGAAAAGCTGCTCCCCTGGTAGCTCAGATGGTAAAGAATCCACCCGCAGTGTGGGAGACCTGGGTTCAATCCTTGGATTGAGAAGATCCCCTGGAGGAGGGCATGACAACCCATTCCAGTATTCTTGCCTGGAGAACCCCCACGGACAGAGGAGCCTGGAGGGCTATGGTCTGTGGGGTTGCAAAGTGTCAGACACAACTGAGCAACTAAGAACACACAGGATATGAAAACATATACAAGATTAGAAATTAACAATCCATTTGATGATATTAACAGTAAAATGATGCAATAGAACTAAAATACAAAGACTAGGGGGAAAAACTGAACAGAGTATCACAGATCTGTAGACAATATCAAATAGCCTAACACATGTATAATTCAAGCTCTTGAAGAACAGAGCATAGATCAGCAGAAATAAATGAAGACAGACAGGCTAAAATTTTTCAAAAATTGTGGAATAATTTCAAGCCATAGATTAAATAAGCTCATTGAAACTTAAACAGGATAAATGAAAAGAAAGTCATAGCAATGCATACCATAGTCACACTTCTAAAAACCAGAGATAAGGAAAAATTATTAAAAGCAGACAGTAAAAGAAAAAAAAAAGATTATATACAAAGGAAAACTGGTATTAAACAACTAATTTGTCATCAAAAACAATGGAGGCCAGAAGTAAAGGAAAAAACATCTGTAAGAGGTTGAAAGAAAAATACCCTGTCAATCTAGAATTTTATACTTAAATAAAGAAGGCTAAATAATGACATTCTAAACAGAGAAAAAAATGACATAATTTTCAATCTGATTTCAAAAGGTCTGTCTTATTAGAATTAGTAGGAGAATTTTTTTCAGGCTGAAAGAAAATGATAATGGGTGGAAATACAGATGAGCAAAAAGCATGATAAAACTTGAACAAGGTTTGTATATTAAATAAAAACATCATCTCTTTTTTTTCAGTTTGGCATTTTACTGCAGCTGTATAAGACTGAAATTGAGAAACTGGAGTGTATTATTTTTATCAGTTTTGGTTTTTCCAGTAGTCATGTATAGATGTGAGAATTGGACTATAAAGATAGCTGAGCACCAAATAATTGATGCTTTTAAATTGTGGAGTTGGAGAAGACTCTTGGGAGTCCCTTGGGCTGCAAGGAGATCCAATCAGTCAATCCCAAAAGAAATTAGTCCTGAATATTCATTGGAAGGACTGATGTTGAAACTGAAGCTCCAATACTTTGGCCACCTCATGTGAAGAGCTAACTCATTGGAAGAGACCCTGATGCTGGGAAAGATTGAAGGTGGGAGGAGAAACGGATGACAGAAGATGAGATGGTTGGATGGAAAGAGACATGATGGACATGAGTTTGAGTAAGCTCTGGGAGTTGTTGATGAACAGGGAAGTGCTGCAGTCCAGGGGGTCACAGAGTCATACACAACTGAGCTACTGAACTGAACTGACAATTTTTTATAAGTCTGATAAAATTTCAAAGTTAAAAAACAGATTAAGAGAAGGAATAAAGTTGGCACCTGATTTCAAAATTTACTACAAAACTACTTTCAGAACTTAAAACTACAGTAATCTAACTCTGGCATTGATGTCTTATAGACAGATTATGTCTATAAGTGATATAGATCAATTAAAAAAATACAGTCCAAAAAGAGGCACCCACATAAATGTTAGAGTATTTATGTTCAAGGTATCAAGGTAATTAAACAGTAAAAGGATCATCTTTTCAATAAATGATATCAGAGCAATTGGACAGCTATATTTTTAAAATTAGCTAAATCATTTATCTCACACCATACATAAAAGTCCATTTGAAATGGGTCATAAACCTAAATTTAAAAACAAAATCTATGAAACCTTTAGAAGGAAACATAGGATAATTTTGCAAACTCAGTAAAAGGAAGAATTATTATATAGGATACCAAAAGTATAAATCTCAAAAGAAAATAATTGACAAACTGGATTTTACCAAAATAAAAAATATTGCTTTTTTAAAGGTAAGGAAAATTTAAAAGGAAGCCCTAGACAGACTAAAATATTATATGTAAAAATTTTTAAGTGTATCCAGAAAATTATTCCCATCATATATATATTTAACATTGCTATAAATCAGCAATACAATGTAAAAACAATGTATAAACAATGTGATAAAAATTTAGGTAAAATATTGAACAAACATTTCATAAATGAAAGATGCAAAAATGTCCAATAAACACAAGAAGAGGTATTAAACAACATTAACATCAAGGACAGAGAAAGCAATGGCACCCCACTCCAGCATTGTTGCCTGGAAAATCCCATGGACAGAGGAGCCTGGTGGGCCGCAGTCCATGGCGGGGCTAAGAGTCGGACACGACTGAGCGACTTCACTTTCACTTTTCAGTTTCATGCATTGGAGAAGGAAATGGCAACTCACTCCAGTGTTCTTGCCTGGAGAATTCCAGGGACGGGGAGCCTGGTAGGCTGCCGTCTCTGGGGTCGCACAGAGTCGGACACGACTGAAGAGATTTAGCAGCAGCATCAGCAGCAACATCAAGAAAATGCAAATTTTAAAAATCACTGCACAAACACTGTAATGGCTAAAAAAATTTTTTATACACTGAAAATAACAAATATTGCTGAAGTTTTGGAGCAACTGGAGATCTCCTACTAGTGAGAATATAAAATCATTCACCATCTTTAAAGAACTATTTGACCCGCATCTGCAAAAGTTAAATATAGATAGACCCTATGACTCAGTAATTGTATCTCCAGGTTTTTACCTAGAAGAAATAAAATACATGTCCATAGAAGACCTATAATAGCCTTATTCATAAATAGTCAAAAACTACAGACAGGTCAAAAATTCCTCAATAAGAATATTGATAAATTCTAGTATACGCCTACAATGGAACAGCAACAAAGTACAAAGTAATACACCAACACGGATGAATTTCAAAAACATTATGTTAAGAGAGAGAAGTCAGTCACAAAAGGTACATGCTTATATGCAGATGAGATCAAAGAACAGGCAAAAGAAAAATGATGGAAATCAGGACACTGGGAGCTTCTGGATTGGAAAGGAGAAAAAGAGAGTCTTCTGAGGTAAAGATGATATTCTGTATCTTATTTTGGCTACTGGTTATACTTTTGCTTTATTGACTATGCCAAAACCTTTGACTAAGTGGATCACAACAAACTGAAAAATTCTTAAAGAGATGGGAATACCAGACCACCTGACTTGCCTCCTGAGGAATCTGTATGAAGGTCAAGAAGCAATAGTTAGAACTGGACATGGAACAACAGACTGGTTCCAAATCGGGAATGGAATATGTCAGGGCTGTATATTGTCACCCTGCTTATTTAACTTATATGCAGAGTACATCATGAGAAATGCTGGATTGGAGGAAGCACAAGCTGGAATCAAGAATGCCAGGAGAAATATCAATAATCTTAGATATTCAGATGACACCACCCTTGTGGCAGAAAGCGAAGAAGAACTAAAGAGCCTCTTGATGAAAGTGAAAGAGAAGAGTGAAAAAGTTGGCTTAAAACTTAATAGTCAGAAAACTAAGATCGTGGTTTCTGGTCCCACTACTTCAAAGCAAATAGATGGGGAAACAGTGACAGACTTTATCTTTTTGGGGCTCCAAAATCACTGCAGATGGTGACTGCAGCCATGAGATTAAGAAACATTTGTTCCTTGGAAGAAAAGTTATGACCAAGCTAGACAGAATATAAAAAGCAGAGACATTACTTTGCCAACAAAGGTTCATCTAGTCAAAGCTATGGTTTTTCCAGTAGTCATGTATGGATGTGAGAGTTGGACTGTGAAGAAAGCTGAGAGCTGAAGAATTGATACTTCTGAACTGTGGTGTTGGAGAAGACTCTTGAGAGTCCCTTGGACAGCAAGGAGATCCAACCAGTCCATTCTAAAGGAAATCAGTCCTGAATATTCATAGTAAGGACTGATGCTGGAGCTGAAACTCCAATATTTTGGCCACCTGATGCAAAGCACTGACTCATTTGAAAAGACCCTGATGCTGGGAAAGATTGAAGGCAGAAAAAGGGGATGACAGAGGATGAGATGGTTGGATGGCATCACTGACTCAGTGGACATGAGTCTGAGTAAACAAGGGGAGTTGGTAATGGATAGGGAAGCCTGGCATGCTGCAGTCCATGGGGTTGCAAAGAGTTGGACACACTGAGTGACTGAACTGAACTGAACTACATGGGTATATATGAATGCCAAAATTATTCAAAGTGAACACTTAGGTCAATGCATTTTATTTTATGCAAATCATACCTCCAAAATTGAAAGACAGAGAGAAAAGAAGGAGGAAGTAGAGGGGAAGGCAGGGAGTGATGAAAGGAGAGATGGGGAGATGAAGGGAAGGAAGAAGAGCTGAATGGAGGGAAGAAGAAAGGATGGCAGAACAGTGAAAACAGATCATATGCTGATATTTGAACACAAATGTGCCAAATCAATTAAGAATAGACTTTTCAAAATTCAAATATTTTGAAAAGCATTGGATTTTTTTCAAGGAACAAACATTGTTACACATTTTTCAAGTTAACTCACCACTACATTTCCAAGAAAATTAGCAAACCGACTCTCAAATCTGCTCTCTTCAAGTGTGGATAGAGCACAATCCATGGAAAGTGAATTTTTAAAATATATATTGAGGTCTTAAAAATCAGATTGCTGGCTGAATTCTATGCCAAAATGATTGAATATTTCAAGGTTTGTGGTTCTACACAGCAGGGCCTGTGCCCTCTGTCTCAGGTACCCAGTAGACAACAGAGCTTCTCTCTAACCCCAGCAGGATATAGAAAGTTTCCTCAAGAACATGAATTCAAAAGTCCTGTTAAGAAGTTTCTGGAAACATCCTAGTCTACAAATTAAAATTTCAGCTTCAGCAGTCTCTCCTCTCTCATCCTTTCATCTCTTAAGAAAGAAACTCGACAGTGAGGACCCTGAGCTCTTGGAGAGGTTCTGTTTTTGAAAGTAAATACCAGGTTTAATTACTTGGAGGTCATTTATGTTAGCCTCATCATTCATCCTTTGGCAGATAATATAAGGAAATTAGGAGATTTACTTGAAAAGAACATGTGGATTAGTATATGAAAGCAAGGTGAAGGTGCTCTTCATTCTAACAGAAGCAGCCACTTATTTCTCTATGGTGGTTTTTGTTTTTGTTTTTTAATTTAAATTTCCAGGAAATTACCACTATCATTTAATCTGATGATTAGATCTGGAGATCCAAACCCTTCTGTTATTTTTCTCTAAATTTGTTTATTCCTCTTCTATCTCCCAAGAAGATGGAACAGGAAAATTTTTTTGGTAATGTTCAAGTTAATATGACATTGCACTGATTTATTTATTTTTGGTCTTTTTAGAGAGACAGTGTCAATTAAGAGTCCTTTCCCTCCTTACTTCTTCCCTGGGATGACAGCCAAATTCCAGGGGATTTCTCCAGTGCTTCTCCAGTGCCCAGAAATCATCAGGGAGATGAACTTCACCTGAGCCTACCCCAGGAACTTGATTGGTGTTCCCTGAGATACAACTGTCCCATCAGTATTTGGCTACAGACTGTATCTAGTTTTCAGAGAAAGCATGCCCTCAAATATGCTTTCTGAGCCAGAGTCTTCGTGCCTTTGCACTCACTGTCCACACTACCAGATTGTGGCTTTGTCCCTCTCCCAGTTGCTAAACCCCTAGGCTACCAGATCTCTCCCTCAGCTAACTTCTGCTCCTGCTCAGAAGTGAACATAACTGGTTTGGCTGTGTTCCTTTTCTTTTTCCTTTTTCTTTGAGGATCTTCTTCACTGTGTAAGCCATGCACCTTGATGATGGGTAAAGTAATGTAGTGTAAAAATAGGATAGAGGTTTAAAGTCAGGCTCTCAAGAGATACAGTCACTGTGATTACAGGATTTAGTAAGTGAGGATTATTGACTGAAACCAGAAGCACCAAATATGTGACCTTTCAAACTATTTATTCAGACATGTGTTAACCAGATGTGTACAATGTGACAGGCACTATTCTAGAAGCTGGGGCCACACGGCACAATGATAAGACAGACATAATCTCTGCCCTCTGGGAATTCACCAATTGGAAGGGGAGCCAAAGACTAGACAGGTGATTCCAGGTTTTGCCTTGATTTGGCGAAGAGCACATGATGCGGACCTAACTCTTGGGGGAAAGGGGAACACTCAATATTGTTCTCTCCTCCTGGCTTTTTATCAATTAATCACAAAATATTTTTTATACTCCATACAATGTGCCCAGAATTACACTAGGCATTGAGATTCTTAGATTTGAAACTCAAAAAGCCAAACTTAGGCCATAGAAGTGGTGATCCTACTTACAATATAAGTACCAATAAGACTTTAATTCAGACCTTCGCTAATTGTTATCCCTGCTACTCAAAAACAAATATAAATGTGCTTTGCTCTCTGCTCAATTGCCCTCAGTTCCACCTTTCCACTGAGATTTCTCAGCAGCATCTACCTGTGACACTCACTCAATAAAGAGGTGACAGCAGTGAGAAGCTGGACTAAACTTCTAATCAGTTCGCAGCCAGGCATAGTCAGCCTTCTGGTTCAGACTCAACCAGTGCCCAGACAAGAGTGCACTGCAGATCAAAATGCAGCAGTTCCAAAGGTACAGTGACCCCCCACCCCTTTGAGATGGTAGTCTGCTTCCTGGGCATAGGGTCAAGGTCATTTTCCCATAGTAAGACCAAGGCAACTCCTTTTCGGTGCTCACACTCTTCACAGCTGCTGTTGACATCCCATGGTGCCTGCTCCGGAGGTCAGGCTGCAACTTTCGATTCACACCATTTGATTAAAAAAACCAGAGATGTGTTGCCCTTGGAAATAGGCTGCAGTAAAAATAGATCAAAATAGCCAGTGTCTCCAGGAAAGCTCGGGTTATTGTCTCTTTATCCAATTTCTTTAAATTTGTGAAGGCAGGAAGAGCTCTGGGTCTCAGAAGAAATTGTACAGCTAAGAGTAAATTTAATAATATAAACTTTTCTTCTGCACAATCATAGTGACTCACAAAAATCTGAACGCACTAAGCATTTAGGGTTGTGACATCCTGGGGAAAAGCAAGAAGTTGGAACTCATATTTATCTTTCCATAATTAGACTTTGCTCTAGCTGTCACAAGGAACAGCGCAGTGCTCTGACACACCACCAGCATTCAAATTGGGAGCGATGCTAAAAATGAAGGCAGACTCCACTCTCAAGCAAGCGGATCAGTTTGGAGCAATATCCCCAAAGAAGGCATGTCATTCAGAGTGTTGTTTAAACTCAATGGTTTCTTTGGAGTTACTTCCACCTCTCAGGCAAACCCATCAACTTGAAAGAGACACGGGCTGCACATTAAATATCTCCAAAGACCTTTTTGGAAAGAGAGATTAATGTGAGTGGTCATTAAAAGCTGTGTCAGGGCCTGGTAAACACGGGCTCCGTGCAGAGTTTACAGAGCAATCCATCAATCAGCAACTATCCTGGAGGGCCTGTTCCAAAGGCAGTGGGAGCCACAGAAGGTCCTTGACCAGATGACTGGCATATGGAAAAGGCTGTCTGTCTTACGGAGATGATGAGTTGGCAACGAGGGCAGCTGGAGGGGAAAGCCAGTTGGAGGACAGTGTGATGGGTAGGAGCATTCTGATGCTAATCCAGGCAGGTAACAGTGGATGTGGACTGTATGACCATCAGAGGCTTTGAAAACCAGAAAGAACAACCTGATTAGTGTTAAATAAAGTATAGGGACCTGAAGAGGTGAAGGTAGGTCGGGAATCCAGACCACCATGTCCTGGAAATAAAGGAGCCTGTGCAAGGACCAGTGGTAGAAAAGTTGGACTTAGATCATTCCCGGGCAAGGGGCGGTAGGGAGATGATGCAGACATTTAGGCAATGCCAGAGCAACCTGAAGAATGAGGAGTCTACAGAGGTCTTTGAGAATGAGCTACAGCTGCCTCATTCTCAGAGGTACAGAGACCACACTGTAACTGCTCCACCCTACTCCTGCATTCCACACCCCTCACCGCCCACTGAACTGTTTTCCCCTTAGTAATCCCAGATCTCAAGGCAGCTTCCGCAAGCCGCCTTCTAATTTTTGGCTGCAGGCTCCTGTGTTGAATCTAAGGCAGGGCAGAGGAAGTCAGTTGTGCACAGAGCGTTTCCTATCTGCATACCCCAGGCACTCCCAAGGGAGGACAAACACAAAGTGTTTGGGGAATGTAAACATGTTAACAGGACAGTCATCTATTAAGGCCACAAGAAGCACTGTGGATCCATGAAGGCATAGTTAGCAGCTGAGATGACTGCCCCAGCAGTGTAGCACAGAGACACAGGGACATGGGGACACACAGAAAACAAATCAGGGAGGCGAAGAGCAAACTTTAACCTTTCACTGTGAAGCTCTTTTCCTACAGAGTTAGGCAGAGCAGAATCAAAAGTGCACTTCAGTTAATTTGGGGTTGCTGCTAGGATCCATCGGAGAAGGCAATGGCACCCCACTCCAGTACTCTTGCTTGGAAAATCCCATGGATGGAGGAACCTGGTGGGCTGCAGTCCATGGGATCGCGAAGTCGGACACGACTGAGCAACTTCACTTTCACTTTTCACTCTCATGCCTTGGAAGAGGAAATGGCAACCCACTCCAGTGTTCTTGCCAGGAGAATCCGAAGGACAGAAGAGCCTGGTAGGCTGCCATCTCTGCGGTCGCACAGAGTCGGACACGACTGAAGCGACTTAGCAGCAGCAGCAGCTGCAGCTAGGATCCATCTTATCCTCTGCACTGTATAACATTTTCTGTCATTATGCTTATTCTGTCCATGTCAAGTCATTGCTGTTGTTCAATCTAACAAATATTTATCATGTGCTCTGTTACACAGGACTCTGCTGGGTGCTCAGTAGGGCCCAGTAGGGGTGGAGGATGGATGAAGGGAAGTGGGGAGGGCACAGTAAAGGAGGAGGCAGGGTGCTAAGGAGGGAAGGTTGGTTCAAGGTTCCTGGCTGAGTCCTTAACGTCAGGGTTTGAAAGAGTTCAATTCTCAAAGTCCACCATTGCAATCAAATGGACAATCGAGAAACAGGTGAAGATCGGAGATGGGAGAACAAGCTAGATGAAGTTCCACTGGAAAATAGTACAGAATCAAGAAGATAGAATCAAGCAGATCCTCAGGGATGAGAGAGTGGGGATCACAGGTAACAAAGCCCTCTCAATGCAGGAAAGGGGAATGAACCAGCGCGGACAATAACCCTGGGCCTTCCCGTCAGCTCATAAAGGACCTCAACAAAGCCTCCAGGGCCTCAGTCTTCCCAAATGCCCAAGAAGCGGAGGTGAGCTGCACACTTCCTGTCACTCCAGGCTAGCCCTGACTTTTATCACTCTGTTTTGCAAGAAAGCAGAACTCCGTTCTTCCTGACACCATTGCTGCTGACATTCATTCTCTGCTCCCAAAGGACACTTTTCATTTCATCTTTGCCATAAAGTTTTTTTTTTTTTTCTGATCCATGAAAATGTGATGATTCTCCCTCCGTCTACTCCAAGTCCTACCTGATCTTGCCCATAAGTGAAATCATAAATTAAATCCACCCTAGAACTTGCCTCCACTGCCCTTCAAAAAGAGATTCATTGCTAGAGCGAGTGGTCTACAAGCATTCATCACTTCACAATGCAAATTTTCTCGGTGGTCCTTGGGGAAGGGGAAGTAGAGGAAGCACGGCAAGGGCTGATTCCTCAGGTGAAAGCCAGAGCATCTTAAGTCAGATATGGCCTCCCCCAGCAATATGTCCTTTCTGAATTGGTTTGCGCACATTAGGAGACAGCACATCTTCCTTACGTTACTTCTTCATGAGCCTGACAACATAAACCTGAGAACCAAAACAATACAACTGAGTGATCAAGAGCCCTCTATCAGTCTCTTGAGGCCCTCTGGTGGGGCTCAATCTTTCTCTAGTCCAGGGGCCCCCAACCTCCAGAATCTCATGTCTAATGATCTGAGGTGGAGCTGATACAATAATAATTGAAATACAGTGCACAGTAAAGGTGATGTGTTTGAATCATCCCAAAACCACTCCCCAACCCAGTCCATGGAAAAACTGTCTTCTAGGAAACCAGTCCTTGGTGCTCAAAAGGTTGGGAACTGCTGCTCTTGGCTACCTGTAGGTACTTCTACCACTTAACCTCGTCAGTCAAATGCAATTACTTCTCTGTGAAATATTCCAAGGACAAAGACCACATTCAAATCGCCTCTGTACTGCCAGGGCCTAGTGCAATATGTGGCACTGAGTAGGTACCCAATAAATACATGCATAGGCACCCAGTGAACAAGCAAATGAATAAACACAGCAAGTGGGTAATGTCCTAGTTTAATAGGTCACCAATGGCTACTTTAGACATTCAACAACATGTGCTATTGGATTGTTCTCTGCCAAAGAGCTCATCTGTGTGCTTCACAATTATTTCTAAATGGTGTATGTGTGATAGTGAGCCTCACAGCATGCCAGATTGCGGGCCGTCAACTCAGTTAATTCACACAACAACCCTGTAGACACTATCATTATCTTCATTTTATAGAGGAGGTAACTGATACCAGGGGGAGGACTATAAACTGCTCACAGTTATCTCCTGAGCCTGATTTTGAAAATCCAGAGGCATCCAACTCCAGATCTTGTGTTCTACGCCACTACGACAATATGCCTCTCCAGAGGCAGTTTACTGAACAGGTCAATGTCCCAGCATGTGCTACCTCACAGAGGACTTTATGTTGATGAATCAGAGTCATCAATCAAACGGTCACCAAGCCAGCATATTGTCCAAAGTCTTCCAGTGACTTGCTAGGTGATCAGTATAAAATGCTTATTTTTTGTATCTCAGGCTCTTTGTTGGCAAATAACGGGTATTAAACTCTGAAATCTCTTCCCAGAATATATTATGACTCTAACGGGCTATGGGTTTTAACACAGTTTTTTCCCCTCGATCAGATTTTTCTCACCATCCACATTTCCTGTCACCATTCCCTGCAAATGCAGACATGCTTTTCAGTTTCAAAAAAGAAGACAACAGTAAAAACTCTGGGCTAAGTGGAGTATGAAAATGAACAGCAGAGGATTGTTAACTGAGTTTGACGTTGGAGGTGACATTGTTAATTTTCTACTGCCTCTTCTGTCTTTATGAAATGCACAGAATGACAGAATATCTGTCAAGGAGTGGCAGAATTCCCTGTCTTATCACAGATCTGTGCAAATTTAAAAGCTGTGCAGAAGGTCAGTGAAAAAGAGGTAAAAGGAAGGGTAATGTATACTAGGTAATAATTGGAGCCAAAAAAGAAGTTTCAGTAAGTCTCTGTGGTATAAAAGAAAGGAATCAGAAATATGAAATAAATATTCATTTAGAAAACAAGATGCCACCTGACCCTCTGGCCTGTAGGATTTTGGGAAATAATAGTAAATCAGTGAATAATACTGGGATTTACTTACGCAATTAAGTTGATTGGCTACTACCACCAGTCTTTTCCTAAACGTAGAGTGCTGGGTGATTCTAGAAAGGATGTAGGAGAAGCATCAGCTGTATCCTGCCCTTTAGAAGCTCACAATCTCATTGGTAAAATTGCATGAAGACATGAAATAAACAAAAACTTCATAACGTACATAATGCAGTATTCCTGGACCCAGCACTGGACCCAACAAAAAGTAAGTATTCAAACAAGTGTTGAACGGCACTGAATTCAAATGGAAACTAGTGCAGTACCAGTCCCCAGTGTGGAAGATTAGAGGATAAACTGGTCCTGAAGGATTTCACAGAGATGAGCAAGTCACCCGGGACTTTCAAGGGTGGTTAGGATTACAGATCAGATAATCTTTAACATATTTAAACAAATATCTCTTAGGATTTATGGCTTTTTAAAAAAAAACATAGTCAATAAAGTTTAGAAATGTCCACCTCTCACTTGACATCCAAACTGTACCTAACTTAGGACAGTTCAAGTGCAAGATACTGAGAGCATCACTCATCTATGAGAACTGGGCGGCAAGATGTACAGGCAGATTTCCAAGTCAGCTTTCAGTTAGAAAGCTTGTAATACAGATTCTTTGTAGATGCTCACTAAATAGTTGCTCCTGAATGAAGGAATGGGTGAATTATTCCTTTCAAAACAGTATACTACAGACAGTTACACAGCACCTGATAGACAAGGCAGGAACCAGTATATATAGCTCCTTGGGATGACCCCTCCCACCTGTGACCTTCCACTGCAGCACAGGTCAAGCCAGAACTCCCTGTTCAGTAGTGACTCCCACCCCTTCTAAGTGATGGAGCCCCTTCTATGAAATACACAAATCAACTCTCAACAGCAAGTCTGATTTCTTGAAATTTTCAGCAGGGTGAGATCATTAAGCCATTGACATTAACTGGGGAGTGGCCTCCTAAATATTCCCTTTATTCTATCTGCATCAGTTACTGTATTTGTGAAATGGGAATAACAGAGCTGTTGGAAGAAACAATTATTAAAAGTGATTATGAAGAACTTTGTGATATAAAGTGCTTGTTAAAACTGAGAAGTACTCGATGTACCCTTCACAATTCCCCCCAGACTATGAAAACCCCATTTGTAGAAATATCATAAGCTTGCCTAGACAGCAAGTATTTTGAAGCTTATGCTTTACCATTTAAATCTGTCATCTTGCAAAGAAGCTCATTATTTCAGAAATATGAGCATTTTAAAGATGCTACTGCAGTTCTCAATCACAAGTTTTCATTGCTTTTATTTAAAATAAGCCACCTTGAAATCTGTCTCCAAATCCACATCTTTGCATACAGGTTTTAACCAGCAGTTATGTGTGTGCACATTTGAAATATGGTGTCTAAGAGATGTCTCCTTTAATTATCCCGGTTAGAATGGTCCCTCTCTTTAATAATTCCTATTTGGTTGAACAATAAGTGGGAGAATTCATTTTCTCTTGTACACCTCATTGAAATGAGCTTTAGTGAGAAGTTAACTTAGCTAATTTGTTTGCTTTGCATAATTATTATAATCACCTACTAAGTACTACCAGTGAATAAGCACTAACATCCTATAAGAACATCACAAGAACTTTTCATAAATTATTTTAGTCCAAGGAATGTATTTTTGCTTTCCTCTCTATCACAGGGAAACAAAGAGATGGAGGGAAAGGGAAGTTCAGTTAAATCCAAGTATAAATAAACTCAAATTTCCCTGTGAGAGGGTGATAGGGAGTAGAAGGGTTAGAGATGGCAACCCAAAGGAAACTGTAATTCAAAAAGATACATGCAGTCCAATGTTTATGCAGCTCTATTTAAAAGTAATGTAAGTGCCTATCAACAGATGAATGGATAAAGACGTGGTGTGTATGTGTGTGTGTACACACACACAATGGAATATTACTCAGGCCTAAATTATGAAATAATGCCATTGCAGAACAGGGGTAGACCTAGAGATTATCATACTAACTAAGCCAGACAGAGAAAGACAAATATCATATGATATTGCTTATATATGGAATCTAAAACAAAGCTATGAATTTATTTATAAAATAGAGATTCATAGATATAGAAAACAAATTAATAGTTACTGAAGAGGAAAAGGAGGGAGGGAGAAATTAGGAGAATGTGACTAACAGATACCCACTCACTGAGCTATATACCTGAAACTACCAAGATACTGTAAATCAACTATATTTCAATGTAAAGAATGAATAAATAAATAAATAAATAAAAAGAGACTGAATGTGGTAGAGAAGGCAGTGCTATCTAACAGTTAACAGTTCAGGCTCTGGAATCAGATTTCCTGGATATGGCTTGGCTTTAAAACTTCTCAAGGAGGTTTAGGAATGTTACTTTCCCTGATTCCTAGTTTAGTTCATACTCCAAATTTACACAGTGAGTATCAAAAGTGGTAATAGGTATGGAGTACCTATAAAAGTATTTCTTGACTCAAAAATGGTTAGCCACTATGAATGGCACATATTTGGAGGGACTCCTGGAAGCAGGCACAAAGACCCCTTCTCAGCAGGGAGCTATAAAAAGAGCATTAAACCATGCCCAGGCACCTGCGCCAAACTCTGTTCATCTTCACACTCCCATGGAAGGCAGTAGGAGAGACCTCATAGTCAGTAAACCTGGTTTTCGTTTCCAGCTCTGCTACATGCACTATGTACCTACTGCAGTCCAGACACCATGCCAGTTGCCTTACACTGAGATTTAATCCGGTAAATGTAAAAAAGGAAAAATAGTAACCCTTACCACAGATTTGTTGTAGGAAAATCAACGGCAAGAAGGCATGTGAAAGTACTTTGCACACTGACAAAAACCAGCATCTGCAGACGTTGGGGTATTCATGCTAAATACAGATGGTTGTGTCTACTTTATTACATAATGGATCTACTTTCCGGCAATCCACATCCGCACTTGACAACCAAGTACAAGTTTTTACAGTCAGTGTTCCTAAGATCATTCAGTACAAGCCGTTTTCTCCAAGGGCAGAGTGGACACAGGGTGTGTGGACCCTTTCCCCCCAAAGACCCCGCCTGCTGCTTCCCTGCCGAGGTCTGACATGAGGAAGTGAGACCTCAGGAGACCCTGTCCTTGCTTGTGCCAGCTCAACAGAAGGTGTCAGAATGACACATGAGCTGTGGTGGGGGGTGAACATGGAATGTAAAAAGAGCAAAGGCATGGGCATTTCAGAATATTCATACACAGCGGCACTCATTCACCGATCTCATTCAGTGCCCTCTATAGAGTGGCTACCCCCGGCTGCCCCAGAGATGTGTGTTCAATACTATGGGGGAGGAAAGGGCCAGTCCCCCATTCTATTCAAACAATATTTATGAAGTGCTTTCCATGTGCGAGGGACTATGCAAGACACCAGGGATAAACCTATGAGGAAAACCAAAAGAGGTCTTGACTTTTACTCAATTATTTAGCACAGATGTCCTGACAACCAACTATGTGTTGGACAATGTTCTAGGTGTTAAAAGCAATAGCAGTGAAGAGAACACAGTCTCTGCTCCCAAGCTGGAGACTGCACTTCAGTGGGAGAAATAGATTGCAGACTGATTGCATCATTATTTCATTACAATTAAACTACAAAAGAACAGCAGAGGACACCATGAGAGAATTTTACAGGAGATCTGTCCTGGACTGAAAAGGCAGGGAAAGCTGATAGAGAAAATGAAGTTTCATCTGAGATCCAAAGTCTGAATAGTGGACAGCTGGGCAAAAGAATGGTAGAGGAAGAAAACTTTCAGCAACTAAAAATACGTGCAAAGTCCATCTGAATTTTCCAAGAACTGTAGGAAGGCCAGGGTGACAGAAGTGTGGAGAATGAGGTGTAAAGCTGGAAATGATAATGAAGAGTTTAATTATTCAGCCTATCTGAGGGATTCTGAAATTGATGCCATGGAAATGGGAAATATCTAAGGGTTTAATAAGCTAACTGATATAATAAAACTTGTGATTTAAAAGACTACTCCATATATACTATGGGGAATGGGTTGGTAGGGAAAATACCAGATGTGGGTGAGTACGTGGAGAGTTATTACAATAGGCCCAGCTAGACACTGCTGGATATGACAAGACAGTGGCTGTCAGTATGGGGACAGGGGAGAAGTGGGGATGTCTGAGAGATGTTTAAGTGTTAGATCTTCTTGGCTTATTTTTCTGAACTGTTGCATTAAAAAGATAATGATGTCAAGGGAGACAACACATCTGGTTTGCACACCTGGGTGCATGGTGACATACCATTCACTGAAATAAGGAATTATGAAAGAGAT
This sequence comes from Budorcas taxicolor, assembly GCF_023091745.1. Taxonomy (NCBI): domain Eukaryota; kingdom Metazoa; phylum Chordata; class Mammalia; order Artiodactyla; family Bovidae; genus Budorcas; species Budorcas taxicolor. Next base: position 136,964,524 of record NC_068920.1, read on the forward strand.
TTAGTGATTGGAAATGACGAGTGTACCGCTTTTGGCAGATGTGTAGGTATTTTTGGACTTCCAAGTGGAGATGTCCAAGAGGCAATCTGGAGCTCAGAGGTGAAGAAAGCAGGAAATTGGGAAATTTGGGGTTGTTACAGGTTTGATTGTATCCTCCCAAAGGTATGTTGAATCCTAACCCCCAGTGCCCCAGATCATCACAATATCTGGAAGGGGCATCATGGCAGACTTGACTAGGAGGTCATGCTGGAGTGGGTGACCTCCTAGTCCAATGTTGAGAGAGTCAATTCCTAGGTAGGTTGATAAGAAGTCCAGGGTCCCTGAGGAAAAGGAAGGGCTCTGGGGCTCTCCAGGGAAAAAGTACAAACTTTTTTTTTTTCTACATAGCGTTGTCTTAGTCAATAAAATAATGTATCTTGCTCAAGGACATGCTTCTCCTTAAAGAGAGTTTTCTGACTAATCTTGTTATGGGCCACAGCAGTGGTCACAGGACTGGAAAAGGTCAGTTTTCATTCCAATCCCAAAGAAAGGCAATGCCAAACAATGCTCAAACTACCAAACAATTGCACTCATCTCACACGCTAGTAAAGTAATGCTCAAAATTCTCCAAGCCAGGCTTCAACAGTACATGAACTGTGAACTTCCAGATGTTCAAGCTGGATTTAGAAAAGACAGAGGAACCAGAGACCACATTGCCAACATCCAATGGATCATTGAAAAAGCAAGTGAGTTCCAGAAAAACATCTACTTCTGCTTTATTGACTATGCCAAAGCCTTTGACTGTGTGGATAACAACAAACTGTGGAAAATTCTTCAAGAGATGGGAATACCAGACCACCTGACCTGCCTCCTGCGAAATCTGTATGCAGTTCAGGAAGCAACAGTTAGAACTGGACATGGAACAACAGACTGGTTCCAAATAGGAAAAGAAGTACGTCAAGGCTGTATATTGTCACCCTGCTTCTTTAACTTATATGCAGAGTACATCATGAGAAACACTCGGCTGGATAAAGCACAAGCTGGAATCAAGATTGCTGGGAGAAATATCAATAACATCAGATATGCAGATGACACCACCCTTATGGCCAAAAGCAATGAAGAACTAAAGAGCCCCTTGATGAAAGTGAAAGAGGAGAGTGAAAAAGTTGGCTAAAAGCTCAACATTCAGAAAACAAAGATCATGGCATCCGGTCCCATCACTTCATGGCAAAGAGATGGGGAAAAAATGGAAATAGTGACAGACTTTATTTTGGAGGGTTCCAAAATCACTGCAGATGGTGACTGCAGCCATGAAATTAAAAGATGCTTGCTCCTTGGAAGAAAAGTTATGACCAACCTAGACAGCTTATTAAAAAGCAGAGATATTACTTTGCCAACAAAGGTCTGAGAGGGTAACAGGCAGGAAGGCCAGGAGTCTCCAAACAAAGGAAATAGCCTGCAAGTGTCAGATATTTTTATCTCTCTTAAGGGGCAGGAGGAAACAAACTAGCGATATTTTTTCCTTCTCTATACAAATTTAAAAGGAGGTTTCTCTTAAAATACTGTGTTGCCATAATGACACCTGGTTTCACCTGAAGTTAAGTATTCTCAAACCTAGAGATAACCAATGCTTTTTTCTTATGGAAATACTTGTCTTAAGCTATGCTAATGTACTGTGCATTTACCCCAAACTCTGTCTTCAAGTTGGTTCAGCTTTTTGGCTCAGAACCTACTTGACAAACCAGTATGTTATATTCAGATATTGTTCCTCTAATCTATGTAAATGAAATTATTTGTATGGTGATCTGCCCTTCTTCAAGATTTAAGTTAATCATATTATGGCCCAGGATGAACCATTTGGTGCCAAGATTATCCCAAAATGCATCTTATGGGTGAGGGGCCTGGTGCCATTCTAAGACATTCCTTTCTTTCATTAACAGACTGTTAGTGACTATATAGATTTTCCTGTGGTCATGTATGGATGTGAGAGTTGGACTGTGAAGAAGGCTGAGTGCCGAAGAATTGATGCTTTTGAACTGTGGTGTTGGAGAAGACTCTTGAGAGTCCCTTGGACTGCAAGGAGATCCAACCAGTCCATTCTGAAGGAGATCAACCCTGGGATTTCTCTGGAAGGAATGATGCTAAAGCTGAAACTCCAGTACTTCGGACACCTCCTGCAAAGAATTGACTCATTGAGAAAGACTCTGATGCTGGGAGGGATTGGGGGCAGGAGGAGAAGGGGATGACCGAGGGTGAGATGGCTGGATGGCATCACTGACTCGATGGACGTGAGTCTGAGTGAACTCTGGGAGTTGGAGATGGACAGGGAGGCCTGGTGTGCTGCAATTCATGGGGTCACAAAGAGTCGGACACGACTGAGCGACTGTACTGAACTGAACTGAGTGACTATACAACATCCAGCTGAAGACTAGCAGGGGGGTACTCTTTCTGACCCCTTCTGATGCCTATGTCAGAAGCTTTCTCTATCTCCTTTATACTTAAATAAAACTTTATTATACAAAAGCTCTGAGTGATCAAGCCTCGTCTCTGGCCCCGGATTGAATTCTTCTCCTCCAGGGACCAAGAATCCCGGTGTCTTTGCGTGATTCAACAACAACCTTTCAGGTCTATCTAGTCAAAGGCATGGTTTTCCCAGTAGTCATGTATGTATGTGAGATTTGGACTATAAAGAAAGCTGAGTACCAAAGAATGGATGCTTCTGAACTGTGATGTTGGAGAAGACTCTTGAGAGTCCCTTGGACTGCAAGGAGATCCAACCAGTCCATCCTAAAGGAATCAGTCCTGAATATTCATGGAAGGACTGATGCTGAAGCTGAAACTCCAATACTTTGGACACCTGATGCAAAGAAATGACTCATATGAAAAGATCCTGATGCTGGGAAAGATTGAAGGCAGGAGAAGAAGGTGATGACAGAGGATGAGATGGTTGGATGGCATCACCGACTAGATGGACATGAGTTTGAGTAAACTCTGGGAGTTTGTGATGGACAAACTGGGAGTTTGTGAGACCTGGCATGCTTCAGTCCATGAGGTCACAAGGAGTCGTACATGACTGAGCGACTGAACTGAACTGAACTGGTAAGATCTTTCTATTTTTAGTTCTAATCTTGTTAATTTAAGATGTCTGTTGTGGGAGTGGGTCTGGTAAAAGAATATAAGGCCTTGACAAGACTAGTTAGTGGGGGCACTCCCCGACCCCCTTCTGATGTCTATGTCAGAAGCCTTCTCTGTCCCTTTTTCACTTTAATAAAACTCTGCTACACAAAAGCTCTTGAGTAATCAAGCCTGGTCCCTGGACCTGAAGCTAAATCTTCTTCTTCAGAGATCACGAATCCAACATCATTCACCATAAGCTATCAATGTGACCATGTCCTTATAAACAGAGGAAAAAGACAGACACACCCAGGGTGTGATGGTGGAGCAGACAGGAAGGTGTTCCAGCTGCAAAGATGGAAATGCAGTCCTGAGAGGCTTAGGGTGCCGTGGCAAAGAGCTTGGATTTTATTTTCTAGCCCAGTGCTCTTCAAATCTGAGTGCTTATTCAGGTTAGCCTACCAAAACAAAATACCACAGAGTGGGTGCTCAAATGACAGAAATTTATCCCTCATGGTTCTGGAGACTGAGGAGTCTGACAATAACGTGTCAACTGCTATGGTTCCCCAGTAAGGGCTCTCTTGCTGGCTTGCAGATGACAAGACAGTCTTCTCACTGTGTCTTCACATGGTGGAGAGAGAGGTCTGAGCAACCTTCCTCTTCTTATAAAAACACTAATCCCATTGTGGGGGCCTTACCTTCACAATCTCATCTAAATCTACTTGTCTCCCAAAGGCCTCACTTCCAAATACCATAGCACTGAGGGTTAGGACTTCATTCAACATATGAATTTGGAGGGAACACAAGCATGTGGTCCATAACAAGTGCATACACAAAACACCTGGGAATCTTATTAAAACATACATTCTGATCCAGTAGGGCTAGGGTAAGGCCCAAGACTCTGCATTTAAGCTCCTAGGAGATGCCAAAGCTGCTGGTCCAAGGACCATTCTCTAAATAAACAAACTCAGGACCATGGCAGCAAGGAAATGGTACAACCTTCTCTAGGGAAAAAATTTAAGCACACAGAAACCCAGAGAGAATAATATAATTGAAAAGCTCATAATTTAAATTTTGCCATATTTACTTCATCTGTATTTTTCCTGTAATACTTTATAGACATCATGATATTTTAGCACTAAATACTCAGTATGTCTCTTCTAAAATAAGGACATTTCCTGCAGAACCACAGTATCATTGTCGCCACTAACAAAATTAACAATAATTGCTAAATATCATCAAATAGCACGGTTGGATTTGTGCTTTAGGAAGGTAATTCTGGTGACTGTGTGAAAAGTGATATTTCCCCCCTATTTTTAATGAGAAGTATAGAAGAGTGTAAATATGAATGTGTAGGAAAGTGTGTATATAAACCCATCTATCTATACATATGTTCATGTGTGCACAGATGTGTTATCTGTGCCAACTAGCATTTGTGCTTGCACCTGCTTAAGCACACAGAGAAGACCTCCTCACACCAGTGACTTGCCCACCTCTCTGGCTCTCAGGAGGCAGCTGCTCGCTCAGCGGAGTCAGCTGCTCGGGATGAGCTGCCTGCTGCTCTTTGTCACGGCAGGGGGCTAAGTCACGTCTGGAACCCCCAGCGGTCCTCCGCCAGATGTCACAACTTCTGTGCGCCCAGCGCATCCTAACCTCAGCAGGAAAGGAAATATGACAAGAGATACAAATGTACCAAATACAAGAGGATCTGGAAATCAAGGAAGCATCTGGAACCCAGTGAGTTCATGCTGAGCAGGCCATTTTCATGAGACTCAGGTATTGGAGGGGGGTTCTGCAGGTGAGTGACGTGGGTGAGACTGGTCTCAGGCTGCCCTCCTTCCTCATAAGCTCTGGAAAAGCCCCAGGGTCCCCAGACAGAAGACCTCTCAGTGAAGGGCTCTGTGTGCCTCTATCCAGAGAGATCCCTTGAAGGGGGAGACTGGTGTACCTTCCTTCTTTCCTGTGTCTCCCCCAGGCTGCTTAACAGAGTCACAGCCAATAGGACTGAGAAGCTGCAGAGAAGAAAAAGTCACTGGAAATGATGAGCAGTTGAAAGTGAATAGATCGAGCACATCCAACAAGTACTGGCTCTCCCCACGAGTGCCCAAAAGATAACTTCTTGTCTTCTCAGAAACTGTCAGAAGTGGCCACAGTTTCATAGAACCAATCCAGGAATGACTTACTGCTTTAATATATTAGAGTGAGACTATTTCTGACCAGGTGGAAGCTATGTCTAAAAGCCAATCAGCAGCATGTTTTGGGCAGTGTTGTGCGTGGAGGGGGGCCCAGAGCCATGCTGACCTCTCTCTCCCTTCTCTTAACTGCTCACTACCAGCAAAACCAATTCCATGAAGCATTTAGTGTGTCCCACACACACTGGCAAGGCAGAATGTGGAATTAATACAAGCTTGCTAACCAAACAGATGCAGGTTGAAGCCTCAGCTCTGCCACTTCCAGGTGAGGGGCTTCAGCAAACCACTTCTCCCTCCAAACCTCCTTTGGAACAACAATGTTGATGGAAACAGTAACTGAGCTAGAATTTATTCTTTGTTGTTTGCATGTTCATACTCAGTCTTGTCCCATTCTTTGTGACTCTATGGTAGCCCCCCAGGCTCCTCTGACCATGGGATTATCTAGGCAAGAATACTGGAATGGGTTGTCATTTCTCATTTCACTTATTCTTTGGGTTACAGCAATTACTGTTTCTAACTGAACTATCATGAAGGACACTGCCTGAATCTAATACTCTTCTGTATATCCACAAAACAGTAATCAACTCAATAAGAGTTTAACAAATGCTTGTTGGTATACCGATATGTTTTAAAAAACCTGTAACAATTTATTAAAAGTTCACTAATTCATGGAACAAATGACGTTATGTGCTTACCATGTATTAATATAAACACACTGGGGAGGGAACCCAAAGGACCTGATGGGGAACTCACACTCTTTGGCTCTTTCAACAAGAGCATTTCTTCCTTCAGCTGTCTCGTTATGTATTGGAGGTAGCATGTATATTGTGTTTGAAAAATAATATTCCTAAGAAATGAGCTAGGGGATGAGGAGAGAGGTGGCATCTGGATGACCTGACTACTGCTATTGCTTTGTGTAGTTCCAGGTCATCCCACAGTCACACAAGGCTTGGCTCCCAGCTGTAAGGCAGGTCACTAAGGTGTCCAGTTTAGCCCTATGTTTAATGGGCTATGGTGTAGTGGTGAAGAGTCCCCCTGCCAGTGCAGGAGACACAAAAGACTCAGGTTCTATCCCTGGATCAGGAAGATCCCCTGAAGTAGGAAACAGCAACCCACTCCAGTAACCTTAACTGGGAAATCCCATGGACAGAGGAGCCTGGAGGGCTACAGTCCATGGGATCGCAAAGAGGCAGACACGCTTGAAATCTTGAGCACTTTTTAATCAGAATACTGCCCTTGCCCCAGACAGCTGCCCTAGATTCAGTGAACTGTCACAGGTCCCACGTGCCTCCCTTCCTAAGGGCTGTCCCTCTGAGCTCTGGGCAGCAAAGTGACTATACGGCAGGGGTGTTAAGAGGCCAGCACCCCCATAGGAGGGCCTGTAGATAATGGTCCCAGGGAAGAGCGAAAAAGAGACAGGTGTGACAACAGCACTTACCAATAACCACACAGCTCAGCTCTGAGCAATCTAGACGGCAGAGGGGCCACAAAGGGGCCTGATTTGATCCTTCCACACAAAGCATTTCACCAGCTCCATGTGATTTGTTTCTCCCTTGTGGGCCATATTTTTTTTCTTTTCTTTTTTTTTTTTTTCTTATAAACCTCTACTCCCCACTCACCTCTCTTCAGTGCCTGCCCCCAGGAGGTGGGAGGAAGGAGGTCACTTTAGCACATCTTCTTAGTTTTAATTTATTAATAAGAATCATGCAGGACACACAGGCATAGATGAGATTTTTCTCCCAGAGCTACTATTGATCAGCATATTTGGCACAAAATGTGGACATTATTAAAAGGGCTACATGAGAAATAATTGCATCCAGGGGGGACTGCACATACTTTCAATTTAGCCATGGCCTAATACAGAAATTGGCCTGTTTTATCATTGTAATAGCCAACAATCTTGGCTCCTTACTGAAACTGCATTTCAAATCTGCACACGTGGTTATACCTTTTTTAAAGTTTTACTCTTACAAGTAGAAAAGAATCTCAAGCTATCATAAAAGAAGTTATGTATGTAACCCTTGACATTATCCTTGGGAACACCCTGCTGTGATGCAGGCAGGGAGGATAAAGCGGCAATGTACAGTGGAAGGCTGTTCTCTCAGAAACTCCAAGATGGATCACCTCCCATTAACAGTGCAATGCCCAAACCTGGGCCCTAAAATGTTTTAATGCCATTCCCGGGTGGCTCAGACAGTAATCTGCCTGCAATGAGGGAGACCCAGGTTTGATCCCTGGGTCAGGAAGATCCCCTGGAGAAGGAAATGGCAATCCATTCCAGTATTCTTGCCTGAAGAATTGTGTGGACAGAGGAGCCTGGCAGGGTACACTCCATTGGGTCGCAAAGAGTCAGACACAACTGAGTGACTAACATGGAATAAAGATTGCTGGGTTAGCTTTTATATATAATTGCATTTGCTGCAATGTAACTGCTGAAGTCAGAGCAAGAACATTATGAGAAAGCAAGCAAATATGACCCAAAGAATGTATGTATAAGCCATTTAGAATTTGGTGAGCATGTCATATTAGAATAGCTATTTTTGGGAAAACCCACTTGCCTCCAAATAAAGAGACTTCGACTTTATTTCCAAACCTCACTTGTAAACTTGGGTAAGACATTAACAGTATAAATAAATAGATACTTCTTAAGACAGTGAAAAAAAAAAAAAATATATATATATATAATGGGACCTCCAAAAGCCATCATTAATGTCAGTACAGGAATATCCACTATTTCCATACTTATCATTAAACAAGGATAAGTCAGTGCAATTAGGACAGCAAGAGACAGCAATAAAGATGCAAGACTGAAAACAATAAATGTTTCTCTTATTTTGTGGATGACAGACAACTGTCATTTTTAAAAACTCAAGACAGTCCAAAAAGACATGTTCACAAATTTATATAACTAATATTTTAAAAAGTTTTCTTATAGACAAAACAAGTATCAGAAGATATAATGAAAGAAAAGATCAAATTCATGATGCTACTCTCCAAAGTGAAATAGCTTAAAAATAGCTTGGAGAAATTCATTTAATCCATAATAAGCAAAATGTAAAACTACTGAGTAACATGAAATAAGATTTAATTGCATGTCATGTTCCACTATGATACAAAGACTTGATACTGAAAAAAATATATAACTATCCCTCAAAACTTATATAGAGCTTTCACATGGTCCAAATTAAAATGCTAATGGGATTTTTAATTTTTACTAATGTGAAAAATAACACCAAAGATTTTCTGGAAGAATATATATAAAGCATTATCCCAGATAATTCCGAGAAAGTATAGTAATAAAAGAATATAAGTCCAACCACAATTAAAACATATTACAAAATTGTCATGATTAAAACAGCTTGGTAATATTTTTCACTGGAGTTAATTTATGAGAAATTAGATTGAAGCAACTAGCTAATGCTTTGAGAAAAAAAGAAAAAAGAGAAAAGCTTCATTTCTTTTCTTAGCCCGTAATTCCTTATATCAGTCAATAAATACTCTAATATAATTCTAGAAGAAAGTACATATATTATTATCATAACCCTAGAGTTAAAAGTGGCACAATGGTAAAAAGAATGCCTGCCAATGCGGGAGACACATGAGACATGGGTTCTATCCTTGGGTCAGGAAGATCCCCTGGAGTAGGAAATGGCTACCTGCTCCATTATTTTTGCCAGAAAAATTCCATGACAGAGGAGCCTGGGAGCCTACTGCCCACGGGTTCACAAAGAGTCAGACACCACTGAGTGACTGAGCATACAAAGGCAGTCAAAAAATATAAAAATAATTGCAAGTCATGGGAGAAAATATTGGCAAACATTAATACTTTCAAAAATGTATAATTCCATATAGCAAAAAAAAAGTCAAAAAATTAACTGAACAAGTTCATGTACACTATGAAGCTGAGAATTCCTTTAACATGTAAAGAGTTTCATAGCAAGCAATGAACATGGTAATACAATAGAAAAATACGGAAAGTTATACATATTCATGGGCTTCCCTAGTGGTTCAGACAGTAAAGACTCTGCCTTTACTGCAATGCAGGAGACCAGGGCTTGATACCTGGGTTGGGAAGATCCCCTAGAAAAGGAAATAGCACCCCACTCCAGTATTCTTGCCAAGAGAATTCCATGGACACAGGAGCCTGGAAGGCTACTTTCCATGGGTCTCAAAGAGACAGACAGAGCTGAGCAACTATCACTTTCACCACTTTTCATTTATACATATTCATAGGAAGGGAAAAGAAATGATACAAATGAACTTACAAAACAGAAAGAGACTCACAGACTTAGGGAACTTACGGTTTCCTGGGGGGAAGGATGGGGTGAAGGGATTGTTAGGGAGTTTGGGATAGATGTGAAGTGAAGTGAAGTGAAGTCGCTCAGTTGTGTCTGACTCTTTGCAACCCCATGGACTGTAGCCTACCGGGCTCCTCTGTTCAAGAATACTGGAGTGGGTTGCCGTTTATGGCTATATTTAAAACGGATAATCAACAAGGACCTACTATATAGCACATGGAACTCTGCTCAGTGTTATGTGGCAGCCTGGTTGGGAGGGGAGTTTGGGGAAGAATGGATACATGTATATGTATGGCTAAGCCCCTTTGCTGTCCCCCTGAAATGATCACAACAATGTTAACTGTTATACAATAACAATTATTATACTCCAATATAAAATAGAAAGTTAAAAATATAAATGAAAAAAACAAACTCAAGTCCACTCACAATTAGAGCAATACATATCAAAACAAGATAGTATTTCTCACTGATTTGATAAAAGTGTATTATTTAAAATTATAATCAGTACTGGCAAAATATACAGACCTTTTCATATACAGTTTCTGTGTACATTCTATCTTTAAAAAAATGTTTTTAACATTTCAGCAACATGTATATCAATTTCAGAAGATGTGATATCTTCATTGTCTCAGAAAATTTACCTTCTGAGATTGACTATAAATATATTTTAAAATAAAAATATCTCTAAGAAATCTAAATGCTGGTTAATTATGTACTATTTAAATTGTGGTACATGTATAATAGAAAGATATGTAGTAATAAAGAAGGAAATAACCATATATGCTAAAATGGGAAAAGCTCCACCAAGATGTATTTAGTAAAAATGGTGACATAAAGAGCAGTGATTATGTGACTCCTGCATGCATGAATTTTGTAGGGGGAGTGGATGTGTCTCTGCGTGTACAGATGTACGTGTAAAATTTTGTACAACTACACAAGAGGTTGTTACCCATAATCACCTTGGGTAAAGGAACTCAAACTAAGGAAGGGAGTCAGGCATTTATTTTCTATCTTGTACCATTCTATTTCTGTAATGTTATTTCCTTTTAAACAAAGTAAAGGAGGTGGCCTTAAAATTAGGGATCAATCTCCCCTCTTTTCATGGAAATAGATTTGTTTTATTACTTTTATGAAGTTAAAACATAATATTCAAGTATTTATCAAAAATACATAGAAAAAGTTAATATAAAATAAAGGCAAAGGGAATAAAATTCACTTCTTATTCTCTTAACACTTAGAGAGGCCTCTCTGCAAAGGTCAGAGCACAACTTGCTTAATCTGCTAAGTGCGTGGAGCTTTATTATTTGTCAATGGGGTCCTATCATACTTGCTGCTTATATGCTTTTTATATTTGATTTATCATAAGGCTATATCTATTTTCAATATGAAGTCATTTTATCACTTTTGGTGCCTACACAGGATTACAGTGTGATGGATATTCCATAATTTTTTCAATTATGGAACCCACCCTGTTAGGACTCTCCAGAGAAACAGAACCAACAGATTACCATATCCCCAAATACACATGATGCTCTTAGTCTATTCCGAAATTGTGAACTTCTATGAAGTCCTGTCTATATTTGGTATTCTTTTCATGGTGTTTACCTGAAACACAACATTCTCTCACCATTTTAAGCTCCAGGTCTTGCCCATGCCATTGTCTTCAATCATACTTTCACTTTGTTTCTGTTCTTCTTATTCATACTCCCTGAGAAGAATTCACTCTACTTGCTTTCATCTGTGTCTCTTCTGAATTCCTGGAGACTTCCCCACATTTGCTCTTCTAATTCACCAGCTTGGACTGATACAATGTCCAATTTGTTGTTCATTTGTTCCACTGAGGTTTTAATTTACATGTCTGACTCTCATTTCCATACAATCCCCCATGGTCCTCATGGCTTGCCTTCAACGTCATCATGCTTGTGGCGAACCTTTGATCTTGTGGAAAACACGCATTTTCTGTTTCTTGCAGTAATATATTTTGGCTGGAGGCTGTTGTTCTCATTTTCAACAGTGACCTGTTTTCATTTTGTTTGATTTTTAAACCTGTAGTATTTGCTGCCAGGCCTTGTTAACTTCCTCAGTTTTCTCTTCTTTAGAAAGAAAGAATCTACCATATCCATTACTAGTTTTTTGGCAAGTAGGAAATGGGTTGCCTTCTGTTGGAAATTTGTGTTTACTGCTCTAGAAAAATGAGAGGAAAATAATATGTAATATCATAATCTTCCAGTGCAGTTCAGGCAGGCTCCACTGAGCAGTGGGGACAGAGCTGGGCCCCAGGAGCTCTGACTCCCTGTGAAGTGTGGCATCTCTGTATTGAGGGAGGCTGTCCCAGGCACAGACTCCAGCATTGCTAGAACTCTACAGCTTTTGGACATCAATGCTAGAGACAAAACCTGGAGCCATCCCTTTACCACTGACGTCAAATGGCCTGGAAGTCAGCAGACATGAGAGGCGGTTGTGCAGCCTTGTCTTCTAGCTGTCACCCACCTCAGATAAAGTATGAGGTAGTTTCTGCCCCCATCACCTCTGCTTTCTTGCATGATAAGCTCTTGTTCCCAGAGAGGAGCCACATGCTCATCCTCTAAACTTCTTTAGTAGGGCACCATGTTCACTCCAGTTAGCAGAAATTCCCTGAAATCCTTGCCATGTAGTTGATACCTCTTCCCTGTTGTCACAGCTGGTGAAAGATTTTTCACAATTTGTATTTTCTATTGGTTATTTCAATAGGAAAATGGGTGATATGAGATCATGTCTTGAACATGAATGATTCCTTTCCATTAATTCTCAATTTTCTCATCTCTTTCATTGCCATCAGGAATAGAACTGCTATAATTATCTTCATTCCCTCCCTCTGCCCTTCATTTATTGGCATCACTTGAAAAATCTCTTGTCTCGGTGGAAGAATTGTCATTTTTTACCTTCAATGAAAACACCCTGGGGATTTTCCTCAAATAATTGATTAAACTGTACTTAAAATAAGTTACCATTTATTTCTTACTGTTTTGATGCACCTAAATTACCTCTTAGTTCACATTTATCTTTACTATTTTAGTATCTTTTAGTAATTGCATCTACATTTGATGAAATGTGGAAGAAGCTTATATTTATTGGGTTGTAAATTATTACACAGTGTGCAACTTTGATTAGCAAAGTGCACCATAGTGCTTTTATGGATTAATAAGGGGAAAATGTATGGTATTACCCAAGAGAGATGAGATGAAAATTTTAGTTCACAAAAATAATGGAAACAAATGGCATGATTGTCATATATGTTAAACTGCAAAAAGAATTATTGCTAACATCTCTATCACCTGGCTTTTGAGACTACTTGAATGGTACTTTAGTATTTTTCTCCAAGAATATGTAATTTATAGCTAATAAACCACTGATACCCTTTTTCCATTAGCTTCATGCAATGCATATTTATTCAAATATAGTTTATATGTATTTGACTATGAATATAAATACATACATAAAAGAATATATAAAACTAACATTCCTAAGCATGACTTAATATGATCTGGGCTTGGTGAGTTGGAAATGGAGTTAGGGATATTGCTATGAGTTCACCAGGACAATAACTGAGTTATAAGATAATTATTCCTCTTCAATGGCTCTCACCATGACAACTCAGTTCTGAAATTCAACTATTATTCAGCTCAAATTATTGTCAAAGTTTAAAGCCTGAATTTTATTGACCTCCTTCTGATGTCTATGACATCTAATCATCTGGGTATATGAAACCAGATTGTTAACAGCAAGAGCAGCTCAAAAGATTCTTTACTATACACACCTGGACAGTTCCTTTGTTAAACCCAAGTGATGATTCAGTCTCTGGGCTCTGTTATACATGCATAACCATCTTGGGGCAGAAATTGAACATGGCATTCCCATCTCCTTTACTATCAAGCTGCAAATCTTTCATAGCCCAAACATCCCAGGTTGTTTTACAGTCAAATATAGGTTATCTTATGACTCAAATTGCAAACCTCTGTTCAACTCTAACCAAAAAAAAAAAAAAAAAAAAAAAACCAAAATAAATAAAAATACAAAGAAAAAAATAAGAAGGAGAAATATATAGAAAGAGTCATTGAATTTTAGTGCCAATGACTCTGAAAAATTCCCCTCTGGCTTAAGACTATGTGGGCAAGTATCCCCCCAGTTTAACCCACTGTCTGATTTTGACACATCTCTAGAATTAAAAGAAAGAAGCAATTTGAATTGTTTCCAAATGTCAAAGCCAAAGAAGCATTGTTACTCAACCCCAAAACTGGTCCGTAACAGTTAGATAGTATCTTGGTTTTCTGGTGCTGTCATAACATACCACAAACTGGGTGGCTTCAACAACAACAAAAAATTATTTTCTCGTAGTTTTGGAGGCTAGAAGTTCAGGATCAAGGTATTGGGAGGTCTGCTTTCTTCTCTCCTTGGCTCCCCAGATGGTCTCCTCCTTGCTGTGTACTCACATGGTTGTCCCCTCAGTCAGTGTGTTGTCCTGTCTTAATCTCTTCTTACAAAGACGCCAGACATATTGTATTAGAGCCCACCCATACAAGCTCGTTTTATCCTTATCACTACTTTAAAGGCCCTGATTTCAAATACAGTCATATTCTGAGGTAATGATAATCAGGACATGACTTTTGGTAGGACACAATTCATTTCATAACACCTAGAAAAGGAACCAAAAATAATTCTAGGACATCTGTTTTATAACTACCACTACAAGTAAACACTATTGACCATACAAAAAAATACACAGGCTGCAGCTTTAGTAAACTGCCACCAGGGAAGGGTTTTTACAAGTAAATACTATTAGTCATATAAAAAGTACTTAGACTGCATCTTTAGCAAATTTAAATCATAGACTGCATCTGTAGGTGAGCTCAGACCTAGACATGAGAAGGTTTAATAATCAAACAGCATTTACATGACTGGTGAGTGCTATGGGATTACTTAGATTCTCCCAGGTTAAGATAATATCCTATCCCTGTCCATTGAAAACTTACTATCTAGAAAGGCAGAAGAGAGACACAGACACCTCATTACAACAAAGCCTTTCAATGATTCTCAGTGTTTGAGGAAAATGCTACGGAAACTCAGAGATGGTAACTATCCCTTCTGAGTTGTTAAGGGGATAAGTACAGGATAGGAAAGTTCTGCTGAAGAGGTGATGAAATGAGTGACCATTAGCCAAGAGAAAGTCAAATCATGCTACTCCCCACTTAGGAAGTAGTAGGGGACAAATCTGGGGCATGTTGAGGGTGTGACCACGAGTAGAGTTGCTAGTGTTTAGGTTGTTGGGAAGGTAAGTCTACATATCAGAACAGTGCTTCCTGGCTTTAAAAAGAAAAAAACATTTGACCGTGGAAACACAAGCATAGGGCTGGATACGGGTGCAGTGGAAGCTACGGGCAAGAATGAAGCAAGTGCTGAAAGGTAGAGAGAGCATTGAGACTGAAATCTTGGAAAACATGCATGTTTAGGAGTCAAGCAGAGGAAGAGAAGCCAGTGAAAGGGACTCATCACAGGGAAGGAGCAGAGACAGGGGTGCAGAGCCTGGCAGATGTAAAAGGAAGCTAAAGGCAAAGAGAGCAAATCACATGAGAAACAGGTGGATAGTTGACTGTGAGCAACTGTAGTCATTCGTTGTTTAGATGTCCAGTGCTTTGGGAAAATCAAAAAGTTCCAGATCAGGTAGAAACAAAAGCTTTGGGAGCTCAGAGGTTTAGGTGATCATGCAAGTTGGGTTTCAAGGTACAATCAGACTAGAGCCCAGACAACAGAGAGTTAAGGAGCAAGTGGTTTCAGAAGACATGGAGGTAGCAGGGCCAAGTCTAGTAAAATCAGCAGCACTGAAGAAAAAGTGTAGATGTCCAGTCAATGGTGGAGCACAGAAAAGCAAGAAGAGAGGAAGAAGAGGCAGGACTTGGTGATCTCCTTAGAGCGGGGTTCTGTGCTGCTGCTGCTGCTGCTGCTGCTAAGTCGCTTCAGTCGTGTCCAGCTCTGTGCGACCCCATAGACAGAAGCCCACCAGATTCTCCCGTCCCTGGGATTCTCCAGGCAACAACACTGGAGAGGGTTGCCATTTCCTTCTCCAATGCATGAAAGTGAAAAGTGAAAGGGAAGTCGCTCAGTCGTATCCAACTCTTCACGACCCCATGGACTGCAGCCTACCAGGCTCCTCCATACATGGGATTTTCCAGACAGGAGTACTGGAGTGAGGTGCCATTGCTTTCTCTGGGTGTTCTGTGCAGGAAATGTTAATTATGCCTCCTCTCAACAGTATCGTATTAATCATGAGGAATCCAAAGTTGAGACTGACATCCAAGTTTGAATAATTAGTAAACAGACAAGTTGAGGCTCAGTTCTAAGCTGTACTTGCCAATGTTTTGCTTCTGTCTGTATTAGTGGAATTTCTAGTATTGGGAAGAAATGGATAATTAAAATAAGGGGATCAGAACCTTCTCATCTCACAGAATAGCCATGGAAGGAGCTTAGAAACAGGAAATGTCCTGACACATGAAAGAAATTACTCTATCAAATACAGTGTGTGAAGTTTTGAGAGTAAAACTCTCCAGGAGTGTGAAGTTGCAACCTCCTAAACAATGTGATACATGGTACCCAAGACAGGCCCATCATCAAAGCTGGAGAGGGGCCTCTGGGCTCCAGCAGTTGTACTCTGCTGGTCTCAGTCATCTGTTGGGGTTGCATATCCACTCAAGTAGAGAGGGCCTATTTTGGTGACTTCAGATAAAATTGAGCAACAGGAAGCCCTAGAATTCTGGAGAAAAGATGCCTTAAACCACACCTTGGCCAACCATAGCATTTTACAGGTAAATCATATGAAAACATCAGTGAACAGCAGACTTAAGTCACCAAAATGCATTTTGGTCTAATTCAAACATATGCATTGCTTTAATCACCATTTTATCACCTGCCCCCAGTTTTAACTTGGCAAGAAGGCATCATTAAACCTCCTGAAGGGTTGTTCTAATGAATAGTCTTTAGACTCTGGCTCTCAGGCTTTTGGCCTGTGGAGGCAGCAGGGCAGGAACTGTTTCTTGATAGCCAAGCCTAATGTCTCATTCTGGTCCTCATGGGATTCATTTCCGGGCCAGGTGCTGCATGAGCTGTTGACATGGCTTAGCAACAGGAAGTCGTAAGGCAGCACACAGCTCTCAGTCTTCTGCCCTGGGAAGGAGCACGCTTGTCTCTCTTTAGACATCTGACCCAAAGAGAAGTGCAAATTCAGCAGGGCTAATCTGCTGAGACTGTAGAGAGGATGACCAAGCCACTCATGAGTGTCTCTGCCGGTCACAGTAATGGGGGAAGATGAGGCATATAGAGATCAGCTGTGTCATGCCCTTCCTCCTTATGAATCCCCACTGCCTCCTGGTGCCTACAGGATAAAGTCAAAATCTCCTGCAAGGGTTACAAGCTGTAGCCATCTCAATTGTTTTTTCAACTTTCTTTTCTCACATTTCCTCTGTGTACCTTCCTCTCCACCATCCTAAATGTATTGCCAGTCCTGAACCTCAACTCAACAGAACTTTCTGCTTCCCTGGGCATGCACCCATGGTGACATGGTGGCACAGAATCCCAGAATGTCCTCCAAAGACCAGGAACCTCCCCCACCTTTCCTCATCTATTTCATATACACCCACGTATCCTTCACAAACCAGCTCAAGTGTCACCTCCCCTCAAAGCCTCCAAGGCAGTCGGTGCCCTCCTCGTGTTTCCAAAGAACGGGGAATACACTTCCCGCCCTCCCCCTTTTAAGCCCAGTTCTCAGCCCAGGGTAGGTAGGTTCCTGATCCATGTTTACTGTATGGATAAATGAGAAGTGAAAACTAGCATCCAGTGACCACCAACTATAGCGATACACTGTGCTAAGTACAGTGCCCGAGTTCTCTGCATTGCTACATGGATGCTCTAGGTCATCCTGAGTGAAGAGGCAGCCCTGAGCCAAAAACCCTCTCTGCTCTTCTGTTGTTGCTTTCCCAGGAGCACTCAAGAATGAAGAAGATGGGGTCAATCACTGCCCAATTATGAGAGCTCACAAGATCTCCCTGAGGATACAAGTGCATACACTAAATTGCCAGGACCTCCTCCAGTCCCCTCACTTCCCAGGGTGTGTCTTTTATCAGTGAAAATGCTTCCTGACACCACCAGAACCAGCTACCCAGAGCTCTGGCCCCCCTCCCCGCCCTCCAGAGAGGCCCTGTGTTGGTTCAGGCCTGGCGCCTCCTGCTGGCTGCAGCCTGACTCCTTCCCTCACAGGCGTGTGCATGGGCATTTCACATCCAGATGGTTCACCAGACTCTGCCATGATCTTTTGCCCCCAGTTGACTGGCTCTCCTTGCCCTCCAAAGGCTTTGCATTTGTCTCTGTTCAATTTGCCTCCTGCTTCCTCTAACAACTTAAGTCAAAAGTTCATGATTTCATTTATTGGGAGAATCAGTTCAGTTCAGTTCAGTCCAGTCGCTCAGTCGTGTCTGACTCTTTGCAACCCCATGAATCGCAGCACACCAGGCCTCCCTGTCCATTACCATCTCCCGGAGTTCACTCAGACTCACGTCCATCGAGTCCGTGATGCCATCCAGCCATCTCATCCTCAGTCGTCCCCTTCTCCTCCTGCCCCCAGTCCCTCCCAGCATCAGAGTCTTTTCCAATGAGTCAACTCTTCGCATGAGGTGGCCAAAGTATTGGAGTTTCAGCTTTAGCATCATTCCTTCCAAAGAAATCCCAGGGTTGATCTCCTTCAGAATGGACTGGTTGGATCTCCTTGCAGTCCAAGGGACTCTCAAGAGTCTTCTCCAACATCACAGTTCAAAAGCATCAATTCTTCAGCACTCAGCCTTCTTCACAGTCCAACTCTGACATCCATACATGACTACAGGAAAAACCATAGCCTTGCCTAGATGGACCTTAGTCGGCAAAGTAATGTCTCTGCTTTTGAATATACTATCTAGATTGGTCATAACTTTTCTTCCAAGGAGTAAGCGTCTTTTAATTTCATGGCTGCACTCACCATCTGCAGTGATTTTGGAGCCCAAAAAAATAAAGTCTGACACTGTTTCTACTGTTTCCCCATCTATTTCCCATGAAGTGATGGGACCGGATGCCATGATCTTTGTTTTCTGAATGTTGACCTTTAAGCCAACTTTTTCACTCTCCTCTTTCACTTTCATCAAGAGGCTTTTTAGCTCCTCTTCACTTTCTGCCATAAAGGTGGTGTCATCTGCATATCTGAGGTTATTGATATTTCTCCTGGCAATCTTGATTCCAGCTTGTGTTTCTTCCAGCCCAGTGTTTCTAATGATGTACTCTGCATAGAAGTTAAATAAGCAGGGTGACAATATACAGCCTTGACGTACTCCTTTTCCTATTTGGAACCAGTCTGTTGTTCCATGTCCAGTTCTAACTGTTGCTTCCTGGCCTGCATACAGATTTCTCAAGAGGCAGGTTAGGTGGTCTGGTATTCCCATCTCTTTCAGAATTTTCCACAGTTTATTGTGATCCACACAGTCAAAGGCTTTGGCATAGTCAATAAAGCAGAACTAGATGTTTTTCTGGAACTCTCTGGCTTTTTCCATGATCCAGCAGATGTTGGCAATTTGATCTCTGGTTCCTCTGCCTTTTCTAAAACCAGTTTGAACATCAGGGAGTTCGCAGTTCACGTATTGCTGAAGCCTGACTTGGAGAATTTTGAGCATTACTCTACTAGCATGTGAGATGAGTGCAATTGTGCAGTAGTTTGAGCATTCTTTTGCATTGCCTTTCTTTGGGATTGGAATGAAAACTGATCTGTTCCAGTCCTGTGGCCACTGCTGAGTTTTCCAAATTTGCTGGCATATTGAGTGCAGCACTTTCACAGCATCATCTTTCAGGATTTGAAACAGCTCCACTGGAATTCCATCACCTCCTCTAGCTTTGTTCATATTGATGCTTCCTAAGGCCCACTTGACTTCACATTCCAACATGTCTTGCTCTTGGTTAGTGATCACATCATCATGATTATCTTGGTCATGAAAATCTTTTTTGTACAGTTCTTTCGTGTACTCTTGCCACCTCTTCTTAATATCTTCTGCTTCTGTTAGGTCCAGACCATTTGTGTCCTTTATCGAGCCCATCTTTGCATGAAATGTTCCCTTGGTATCTCTGATTTTCTTGAAGAGATCTCTAGTCTTTCCCATTCTGTTGTTTTCCTCTATTTCTTAGCATTGATCGCTGAAGAAGGCATTCTTATCTCTTCTTGCTATTCTTTGGAACTCTGCATTCAGATGCTTATGTCTTTCCTTTTCTCCTTTGCTTTTCGCCTGTCTTCTTTCCACAGCTATTTGTAAGGCCTCCCCAGACAGTCATTTTGCTTTTTTGCATTTCTTTTCCATGGGGATGGTCTTGATCCCTGTCTCCTGTACAATGTCACGAACCTCATTCCATAGTTCATCAGGCACTCTATCTATCAGATCTAGTCCCTTAAATCTATTTCTCACTTCCACTGTATAATCATAAGGGATTTGATTTAGGTCATACCTGAATAGCGGTTTTCCCTACTTTCTTCAATTTAAGTCTGAATTTGGCAATAAGGAGTTCATGATCTGAGCCACAGTCAGCTCCCGGTCTTGTTTTTGCTGACTGTATAGAGCTTCTCCATCGTTGGCTGCAAAGAATATAATCAATCTGATTTCGGTGTTGACCATCTGGTGATGTCCATGTTAGAGTCTCCTCTTGTGTTGTTGGAAGAGGGTGTTTGCTATGACCAGTGCATTTTCTTGGCAAAACTCTATTAGTCTTTGCCCTGCTTCATTCCGCAACCCAAGGCCAAATTTGCCTGTTACTCCAGGTGTTTCTTGACTTCCTACTTTTGCATTCCAGTCCCCTATAATGAAAAGGACATCTTTTTTGGGTGTTACTTCTAAAAGATCTCGTAGGTCTTCATAAAACAGTTCAACTTCAGTTTCTTCAGCGTTACTGGTTGGGGCATAGACTTGGATAACTGTGATATTGAATGGTTTGCCTTGGAGACGAACAGAGATCATTCTGTCGTTTTTGAGACTGCATCCAAGTACTGCATTTCGGACTCTTTTGTTGACCATAATGGCTACTCCATTTCTTCTGAGGGATTCCTGCCCGCAGTAGTAGATATAATGGTCATCTGAGGTAAATTCACCCAAATAACCCAAATAGAGGCACACTTAAAACATTCTCAAATATCCAAATAAGATGCCTGGCAAATACACCACTTGAAAGACATTATCTAGAATGTTCCCACCTTCCTAAAGGCTGAAGAAAAGCAAAGCCTAGCCACCGACTCTGTGTGACCCCATAGATGGCAGCCCACCAGGCTCCCCCGTCCCTGGGATTCTCTAGGCAAGAACACTGGAGTGGGTTGCCATTTCCTTCTCCAATGCATGAAAATGAAAAGTGAAAGGGAAGTCGCTCAGTCGTGTCTATGGGGTCACACAGAGTCGGACATGACTGAAGTGACTTAGCAGCAGCAGCAGCAGCCAGCAACTAGAGATGGGAAAGTTCTAATCTTACCTAACTCATGACTCCAGGTGCCCCAAGGCTCACCAGCTACGCTGTATTCTTATGCACATTCGAGAAATTCAAAGAGCCTCAAAATCGCTGTTCTGAAATATCCATCATCATTTTAAGCAGGAGATTAAGAGATTTTGTGTTGTTAAAACACTTTAATGGAAGGAATGAATGACACTTTTTAAATCAGCAGGAAACTGCCTTGATTTCCATTTCCAACAGCCACGGGCTTGCGGAAGGATGCAGAGACAGGCAGCCAAGGTCCCTCAGAGCTGACTGACAATTGTGGCTGTATCTAAGGACAGTCAGGCACTGCAGGCAGACACAGGGTGCACGACCTAATGGATTTTTGTAATAGGTCACTCCCACCCAAGCTCATTGTTCTTCCGCGTAAGAACATATCGGCCCAGGGGCAAAGTGCGGGGGTGGGGGGGGTGCATCATGTTTCAATAAGCACCACCTTAATCCATATAAGCATATGATTCTATCTAAAACTCAATAATTCACTGAACTGGCATCCTTTTAGCATCTCTGCAGTCAATGCCTCTCAGAGACCAGCGCTACAATTGAACTAGAAAATTAGAGCTTTTAGCTGGACTCCCTGCAGGTGAATATGTAAAACAGAATAATAAATGATTGTCATTTCTGTTCAGAACATAGAATTAATCAAGGCAGAAGAGGGAGTCTGAAGTCCTGTGGGAAGGACCACCATGGGTCACTGGTCACTATCATTTGCTGGCAAAAAGGTGAGCAATGGAAGAGTCTGCCTCCTTTGTTACCTGGACTGTATGGTGTATCTGTGGTTGCATGTAACCTTTACAGAACCTACCAACAGGAAAATTATTTCCCAGTGCAGTTTTTCTTCCCGCTGAAAAATTCAAAAGCCCAGCCTCGGGCAATAGAAACACAATCAGGCCACAAACATGATGAACACACTTGTCTCTCCTTCTAGGCAGGGAGGTGGGGGGTGTTCCAGGGCCCTCAGGGAGGAACAATGGGCAAGGCAGAGGCTTCAAGAGCTTCCAGAAGCCTCTCTTTGACCAGATCAATTAGGTCACCAAAGGAGCATCAGTCCTGACTCTTTCAGACAGAGAAAACTTAACAGCCAGCAACCACAGGAATGGTGGTGTCACTGAGAGCCAGTTGTATGTGTCTATGGGCATGTCAGCTTCGGGACTTGGGGCCTCTGGTGCAAAAGCATTCATTGGGAGAATACATAACCCAAACACAGGCACATTTAAACATTCTAAAACATCCAAATAAGATGCCGGGCATATATAACACCCAGACGTGTTTCCATCTTCCTGAAGGCTGAAGTAAAGCAAAGCCTAGCCAGCAACTAGAGTGAGCTGTGGTCCTTGGCACCTGCATGAGCTGGAAGAAAGGCAGACTCCAGCTGAGACCTACTTCATCAGAATCTTTATTTTAACAAGATCACTGGGCAATTCCTATACATAGTGAATGGTGGTTTAGCACTCATTTTGAGCAGTGTTTCCTGGTCTTTGAGAGACATTTTGCATACAGCTCTTCTCATTTTGGGTTAGCCAGAAAGTTCATTTGGGCTTTTTTGTAGGACCTTACAGAATACCCTAATGAACTTTTGGGCCAACCCAGTATTTTCCTAGATGAGTCCTTATCAAGGCAGGAAAAGGTATGCTTTTGCACTACAAATAATGAGTATGTGTTGCGAATAAGCCTCTGTTTTCCTGGGCTTTCTGACTGGCCATGAACCCATATAAGCACAGTACTGTGGCATATAGGTCAGTGTCATAGGGAAGAGGTGACCCTACTCCCTAGTCCATCAAGAATAATGTCCTAGAAAACGGACCTGACTGGTGACTGAGTATAAGAGGCAGAAGGGGAACCGTCTTTAGAGGGAGGCTCCTAGATGGGAATTTTTGGAGCATCTGATGGAAGGGGGTTTTGTCCGCAGGAAGGACCCTGCAGTGGATGGTAGGTGGAAAGTTCTCCCAGGGGAGCAGCAAGAAGAAGAAGAAAAAAAAAAAACAAAACAAAAACCTGTATTTCTAACTTTGGGTCTCTGCCTTTCCCCTGCTCTCAAACTCTTGTTCTGTACCCATCCCCAGCCCTGTCCCCACCCCATTCCACTCTCACTTCCCAGGCCCCTCCCCCAGACTCTGAGCCTTCTCATAGACCAAAGCTCCCACCAGTCCCACAGTTTCTGTCTGCTGGGCTATTGCCCTACCCAGGCTCTAAAACCCCCTTCCTTTCTCAAAGCCCATCACAACCTCCACCCCCTCTCCTGAGGGACAGCACTCCTAAATCAAGGAAAAGATACGGGGAAGGCCTATTTATTAGTTATTTTTACTTTTACCTAGGGTTTCTTTTTTGGTTTTTTTTTTTTTTTTTTTTGAACTTTTTATTTTGTATTGGGGTACAGCCAATTAACAACATTGTAGTTTCAGGTGTGCAGCTAAGGGACTCGGCATACATATGCATACATCCATTCTCCCCCAAACCCTCCCCTCCCATCAAGGCTGTCACGTAACATTGAGCAGAGTTTCATGTGCTATACAGTAGGTCCTTGTTGGTTATCCCATTTAAATATAGCAGTGTGTACATGTCCATCCCAGACTCTCTAACTATCGGGGAAGGCCTGTTTAAAATCAAAGAACACCCCTGACACTTCCCAAGTCTGCCCTCCCTTCCCCACTTCACTACCACCCCACCCTTCCCTGCCCTTAAACTTTTAAGCACTGAAGTTGAACTGAAGGAAGGATTGGGCATGAAAAGAAGGTGGAAGAGCCAGAGCTGGCTCTACAGGCCCAGATCCCAAGGGAAGAGGGTCCCTGGGAAGAATACAGTGTCCCTGCCCAGTAAGCCGACTTTCTCTGGGATTCACCCACAAGTGGATTCTAGACTCCTTACTTAAATATTTGTGTTATTACATGCTCAGGCCTGGCAGGAACAAGGGCTGTAGGGTTTTCATTATAGACTTCTATAAACCAAATATGCTCCCACTCTTCTAAAGCCTTGCTGCTCTGAACAGCATTTGGGATCAGATATACTGGGGTTTGAGATGCAGCTTCACCCTTGATGAGTTTTGCAACTTCAAGCAAGTTGCTGAATTTCACTATGCCCTTAATTTCTCTTCTGTGAAATGGGGACTAATAATAATGATCTTATACAGTTACATTTTAATGAACAAAATAATAATATACATTATCTAGCATATGGGAAGTCAGTAAGATTATTTTATTCCATTAATTATATCAAAGGAATAACATCTCTGAACATATTTCCTGTACACTGGAAGATGTTTCCTAAACTCAAATGGTTTTCAAGTAACTAAAGGCTAAAATTTGAACTTGAAAATTTATTGGTTGAATGGTAAGACATTAAGAATTTATTGGTTGAATGGTTGACAATGACTTCAGACTTTGGAAACAATGTTTTTATCAATACAAACTTTGATAACAGTAGAAACATCGGAAGAATAAACTGGTTGAAGTGGGAGAAGAGATAGAAGCAGATGCTTTTGTGACATTGTTTTTCATGAAATGCTTTCAGCACAATGAGAATGAAAGGCAGTCCAATACTAACATCATGAAACTGCAATAGCATCATACATCTTCCTCTCTTTGCATGTCTATTATCAGAGCGAGGCATCTTTCTTATAAGGCAATAACTCATTAAAGCATTTGCTGATTTCAACTCCTTAGTACTAAATGCAGCTTTTGGGTAATGCAAACATAACTTTTGAAATGCAAACATATGTTCATTTACTAGTAATCCTGAATGCATTAAAATGGGATCTATGTGCTTTTATTAGCACCTTTGGGGATCAAATTCTATTCTTAACATTTAGATAAATCATCTGCCAGCTACTGTATTTATCAGTACTTAGACTTCAGTCATGATCAATACATAGGCTAGAATATTCACAAATAAATGTATGCTTTACAATAAATGATAAACAGATCTAAAAATAAACCATTATATTTTTGCATTCTCAAAATGAATAAAATGTGACAGCTGAAAAGTATATTCTGAAAACCATATATCTCAAAAACAACTCAAGTTTCAAACATCATTCTTTACTGCATTCAGTTCAATATCAAGAAAAGCCATGCCAAGAGAGTCTAATTTTGGAGAGCTTTCACCTGAGGGGTAACAAGGTCGGTCTGAAAAGAGCTCAGATGCATTTTCCACTATAGCGTTCACTGTTGCCAATATGACAGCAACATGTTAGAATTTAAGAAGAGGAATTACACAGAAAGAGAACATGAGAACAAATGCATCTAAGGGTTTCTTCAAACCAACACTCTGTCACCAGCAGCTGTTCTCTCCAGGGACATAGGAGACAGACAGATGTTCTCAACCTGGTTACTAAAAGGGAAGCACTAACAATGGAGCTCGCTATTTTGAACTCTCCTGTTCATCAAACCTGCCTATCTCCAGGGGCTGAGTAACTCCTGAGGGAGGGACCCTTCCTCTTCTTAAGAACTCTGTGCTTTGTGTATGAAAATCAACATCTTCTAAAGGAGCTCTCATCTGTCCTGTGTGTGCCTTGTGATGCCTTGGTCTGGAGTGCTCACTACTAGATGGGAGAAAAAGATACTGAAGAGTACCTCTGGGAGATTTTTGGCAACCCACTTAGAATCTGCCAACCACAAATATTCACTAAATACCTAGTGTCTAAAATGAAGCTCGGAGCTGTGGGGAAACAAAGAATTAGAGCTCACTCACTGCCCATGGGGAATGCATAAACCAGGAACTGATGGATTGTCCCTCTTTAAATTTGTATGATCAGAGAGAATTTCTAAGTATTTCTCCAAGTGGGCTGAGTAACTGTGTCCTTGTCCAAATGTGACAGAGACCATTCCATTAGCCACCTTGGCAACAAAAACACTGCTAATAGTCACCATTAATTAAGCCTCTGCCATCTTAGTTCCTTCCTGGAAGAGAATACAATGACATCATACAAATGTAATTCTGCTACTTCTTCAGAGGTGGGGGTGGGGAGGTGGTACATGAGGTTTTGTTGGTTAGAGTTTAGGCAACATGAAGTGAATGGGAAAACCTGAAAGAAGCTCCATATTTCCACCAAAGACAAGGCAAAAGGTCCAGACTGGCTTCAGCCAGCCCTGAGCAAAGCAGAGGCAATGTCACCAAAGGCTCTCCATCAGCAAGGCTTGGACACACTCTCTGAGCTCCCTGTCCTCTGACTGATCTGAAGGCTTCTGACCACTTCACATAATCACCCCCTGTGATTATGTTCTGAGATCCATGTGCTATTGCTGGACCAGGAGGGACTTCAAAGATTATCTGTGGTCAGCATCCTTCCAGGGACATCGATTGATGAAGGCATCAGCAGTCACTATGAACTAAAGATTCATTTCATTCAGAACCCTACAGCCTTGTGTGCAGGTCTGAACACAGGCTATCTCTGAGTAATAAGCACCTCTAGTTTTATGTTTGCAGGTTCACCAGACGGATCACCTAGAGGATGTGCTCAGCACTGAAAGGAGATTTCTTGGATGCACAGGCAGTGAGTGTAACATCCTAGAGGCCTGGCTGTGCTTCGGGGCCTTGGATTCAACAATCCTTTCTTCCAGTTCTCAGTCTGAAACTCACCTAATCCCCCACTGATGTATTTGACTTGAAAGCCTAGGGAATCAAGTTTTGCCTCTGTGTTAAACTGCTCTAACATAGTCTCTGGTAGGATTCAGTAGACATGCAATACATTTAGGATGTCACATTCTATACCACTTAGATGGATCTGTGTTTTAAGTTTGAAAGAAACTTTCAAAAGCAATTAGTTTAACCTCTCATTTTACGTATGGGAAATGGAGGCCTAGAAACAGGAAGTGATTTAGTGACATAGTTGTCAGATCACGCAAAACCCTGAATCCTGGTCTAGGGCCCTTTTCACTATCCAATTACTAAGAAGCCAGTGATCCATGAAGACCTGGCAGAAACAATAATATGAGCAGGGTGCCGTGAGGACAACAGTGGCTAGAAGCCACTCTGTTTCTAATATGAACGCTTTAATTTGGAAATTGGAGACTCACAGAGAGACCCGTGCAACCGCCCACTATGTCCCGGGAGAAATTTGGCCTATCCTTCTCTGCCATTTCCCAAATGTCATGTGAATGTCACTCCTTGGCAAACTCTTCCCCAAAATCCTAGGAGCAAGAGAAAACTATGCAGTGAGGCTCAGATACTTTGGAAGAAAGTAGCGATGCATTGATAACAGACAACCTCATATTTCTGGATCTACTGGTGTTAAAAACTATGTGATGGGGCAGGAAGGCTAGGACTATATGACCAACAGGGGCTGCTGAGCTGTTAATCAATTAAGCAGAGAAGTGACTGATTAGAATGAGTCTTTTCTGAGTCATCTCTCTCTCTCTTTCTTTTCAAATACCTGCTTCACCCAAATTACTTGGGAAGTGTTATCCCACCCAGTATAGATCATGTTCAAGGTGGGAAAAGGTGTCATTTCAGAAGTTAGAGGCTACAGCAGGTGCTTGTGCTCTGACAGGCCCTCCCAGAGGAAAAAAGGGCTGGGATACGAGGTAGGGGCTGATGAGTGGAAGGGAACACCCTTGGGAGAGCTAGAAGCAAAGCAGGAGGGGCCCAGGGCTCAGACACAAACTGATCCCAAGCTCACCCAGCCTAAACAGCCAACATCTGCTTATCAGTTCAGTGATGTGACATGTTGAGCCTTGTTCCTCATGAAAAACAAAACCAAATCAAAGGACAGATTTTTTTTATCTTACAAATTTGCCAGATGTCAGGTTTATGTGTATCTTATAATAACTCATTTAATCTCTATCTATTGAGCACCTGCTACATTCTAGGTCTTGCACTATTTAGTAGAAAATAAACTGATAACTGAGACAAAATCTCTGCTTTCCAGGAGCTAGTAATCTAACTAGGAGATACACTTAACAGACAAGCCACTGCTATAATGCATACTAGGTGCTATAACCAAGGAGAAAAGGACAGTGGTAAACAGGAAAGAGTAAGTGTACAGCTCCCTCTCAGAGCGATGAGCTTTGCAGAGGCGGAAGTGTTTGAATAATCTTGCAAAATGAATAGGCACTTAACAGGCAATGGAGTGTGTGTTGTGTGTGAGGGTTCAGGGGTTCTAGACAATGAGAAGTCTTAGTCAGTTGTGTCCGACTCTGTGACACCATGGGCTATACCCTGCCAGACTCCTCTGTCCATGGGGATTCTCCAGGCAAGGATACTGGAGTTGGTTGCCATTTCCTTCTCCAGACAATGGGAGGATATGTGCAAAAGCAGACAGACACCATGTAATGGCTAAATTTAATGAGTCAATTAAGCCAGGCTATAGTACATCACATACTAGTCTAGATGTGGTGGTGAAAATAGTTTGCAAATGTGTTTAACATCACAATCAGCTGGCTTTACATAAGAGCAGGTACCTCCCATTCTGTAGGTGGGCCTCATTCAATCAACTGAAGGCTTTAAGAACAAAATCTGCTTCTGGAGAGAAAGGAATTCAGTCTTAAAACTGTAACAGAAATCTTGCCTGAGTCTCCAACCTGCCCTATAGATCTCAGACTTGCCACCACCCAGAATCACATGAGCATATTCCTTCAAATAAATCTATGAACATATATCCCACTGGTTTTATTTCTCTGGAGAGCCCTGATGGACACACACAGATGCATGAGGTGCCCAGGTGAGAAAAGCAAAGCCACTGTGGCAGGTGTTCAGACAGTGGAGGGATACGGTGCCATAAGGGAGGCTGCCACAGTTATGAAGGGTCTTCATGCTCAACTCAGGAACTGGGATTTTATCCTAAAAGTGAACAGGGGCCGTTGAAGGACTTTAGGCAAGGACCACCCAGTCTATTAGAAAAACTCTCTGGGATCATTCAAATAGAGGATGGATGGGTTGGGGCAGAGTTAGTGGCTACAGAAGAATGGCCTTGTGGACACTACATCCTTGTCAGTCTGGACCCGAGGATTTAGCCCCTACTCAGAACATGAACTCCTTATTGCCAAATTCAGACTTAACTTGAAGAAAGTAGGGAAAACCACTAGACCATTCAGGTATGACCTAAGTCAAGTCCCTTATGATTATACAGTGGAAGTGAGAAATAGATGTAAAGGACTAGATCTGATAGATAGAGTACCTGATGAACTATGGATGGAGGTTCGTGACATTGTACAGGAGACAGGGATCAAGACCATCCCCATGGAAAAGAAATGCAAAAAGCAAAATGGCTGTCTGGGGAGGCCTTACAAATAGCTGTGAAAAGAAGAGAAGCCAAAAGCAAAGGAGAAAAGGAAAGATATAGGCATCTGAATGCAGAGTTCCAAAGAATAGCAAAGAGAGATAAGAGAGCCTTCCTCAGCAATCAATGCAAAGAAACAGAGGAAACAACAGAATGGGAAAGACTAGAGATCTCTTCAAGAAAATTAGAAGATACCAAGGGAACATTTCATGCAAAGATGGGCTCAATAAAGGACAGAAATGGTCTGGACCTAACAGAAGCAGGAGATATTAAGAAGAGGTGGCAAGAATACATGGAAGAATGGTACAAAAAAGATTTTCACGACCCAGATAATCATGATGGTGTGATTACTCACCTCGAGCCAAACATCCTGGAATGTAAAGTCAAGGGGGCCTTAGAAAGCATCACTACAAACAAAGCTAGTGGAGGTGATGGAATTCCAGTTGAGCAATTTCAAATCCTGAAAGATGATGCTGTGAAAGTGCTATACTCAATATACCAGCAAATTTGGAAAACTCAGCAGTGGCCACAGGACTGGAAAAGTTCAGTTTTCATTCCAATCCCAAAGAAAGGCAATGCCAAAGAATGCTCAAACTACTGCACAATTGAACTCATCTCACATGCTAGTAAAGTAATGCTCAAAATTCTCCAAGCCAGGCTTCAGCAATACGTGAACAGTGAACTTCCTGATGTTCGAGCTGGTTTTAGAAAAGGCAGAGGAACCAGAGATCAAATTGTCGACATCCACTGGATCATCGAAAAAGTAAGAGAGTTCCAGAGAAACATTTCTGCTTTATTGATTATGCCAAAGCCTTTGACTGTGTGGATCACAAAAAACTGTGGGAAATTCTTCAAGAGATGGGAATATCAGACCATCTGACCTGCCTCTTGAGAAACCTATATGCAGGTCAGGAAGCAACAGTTAGAACTGGACATGGAACAACAGACTGGTTCCAAATAGGAAAAGGAGTATGTCAAGGCTGTATATTGTCACCCTGCTTATTTAACTTCTATGCAGAGTACATCATGAGAAACGCTGGGCTGGAAGAAGCACAAGCTGGAATTAAGATTGCCGGGAGAAATATCAATAACCTCAAATATGCAGATGACACCACCCTTATGGCAGAAAGTGAAGAGGAGCTAAAAAGCCTCTTGATGAAAGTGAAAGAGGAGAGTGAAAAAGTTGGCTTAAAGCTCAACATTCAGAAAACGAAGATCATGGCATCCGGTCCCATCACTTCATGGGAAATAGATGGGGAAACAGTGGAAACAGTGTCAGACTTTATTTTGGGGGCTCCAAAATCACTGCAGATGGTGAGTGCAGCCATGAAATTAAAAGACGCTTACTCCTTGGAAGGAAAGTTATGACTAACCTAGATAGCATATTCAAAAGCAGAAACATTACTTTGCCAACAAAGGTCCATTTAGTCAAGGCTATGGTTTTCCAGTGATCACGTATGGACATGAGAGTTGGACTGTTAAGAATGCTGAGTGCCAAAGAATTGATGCTGTTGAACTGTGGTGTTGGAGAAGACTCTTGAGAGTCCCTTGGACTGCAAGGAGATCCAACCAGTCCATTCTAAAGGAGATCAGCCCTGGGTGTTCTTTGGAAGGAATGATGCTAAAGCTGAAACTCCAATACTTTGGCCACCTCATGCGAAGAGTTGACTCATTGGAAAAGACTCTTATGCTGGGAGGGATTGGGGGCAGGAGGAGAAGAGGACGACAAAGGATGAGATGGCTGGATGGCATCACCGACTTGATGGACATGAGTCTGAGTGAACTCCGGGAATTGGTGATGGACAGGGAGGCCTGGCGTGCTGCAGTTCATGGTGTCACAAAGAGTCAGACACGACTGAGTGACTGAACTGAATTGAACTGATCACTCCTTTGTGTCTATTTAACTAGGTCTCTGTAGTCTCTTCACTGTGTTTCGCAGGGTGTGCTAGGTGAGGTATCTAAGAAAGTCAGGCTCTGCTGGTCACCAGAATTTCAAGTCATCTGCCCCTATAAAGGGCCTCAGTGAAAAACCCATGAACACAGATACTCTGCCCATCACCTCCTCCCAGACCCATCAGCATTGCAATTGTCACAACCCTGACTGACACCCTTGGAAATTCATCACCATGTCACATT
The DNA here is from genome assembly GCF_023091745.1 of Budorcas taxicolor. Lineage (NCBI taxonomy): Eukaryota > Metazoa > Chordata > Mammalia > Artiodactyla > Bovidae > Budorcas > Budorcas taxicolor. Next base: position 136,996,023 of record NC_068920.1, read on the forward strand.
TGGCAGTTGAATCAACAGGCACCTTTTATTTATTTATGAGCTGAGCACTGGGGAGCAGTGAAGCTCCATCCCCAGATCTATAGGACTGTTGATTTTGAGAGAGAGGCATATTTATTCAAAACCATCCTCAGCTGCGTGAGACCTTTACATATTTGCAAGTAAATAGACTGGGATTATGTATGCTTCCTGTGCAGACCCCCATTCACTGCCTTTCCTAAAGGCCCTGGGCAGCTCCACCAGGGAGAAGGTTTCAGCCAGTCAGAAGAACAGCATTCATCACCAGGTGATTTGTTTACTGCCTTTCACCTGAAGGACTCTCAGCTGCATTGTAAAAGAATTGCTAATCTGCCAGGAAAAAATGTGGCCACCTTCCTGCTTCTGCTCAGGAGACAAGTCTCTAGGAGGCAGCACCAGGGGTTGGGCAGGGAGAGAATTCAGTACCTGCCCCGGAAACAGCATCACAGAGGACCACCCAGGCCTGACTTGACCATCAACCCAGCTTCCTCAGTGCTGTGTGCTCCCAACCCAGAGGAGACCCCAATCTAAAGTGTTTCCTCTTGATTCCCCAAAGCATCACAGGATGTCTTTCTTCACTCTGGGGCTCTTAAAAGGGGGTGGGGCCAAGTTAATGAGATTTGAGTGCCTGAAATGCTATGAAGGACACTTAAAATCAGATTGTGAAGCCCGAGAACATTCAAAGTGCTTTTGGCCTATGCTTTTCTTCCCTTTATCTCTTTAGGGAGGGCTTTTATAGTTCTCTTAAGGATTAAGTAACCTAGTTAAAATCTAAACCATTTTTTCAGACAAATCGAAGCTGCTGGATTGTTTGAAGTCTGCCAGACTGGTAGAGAAGGGGAAAGCATGACAGTGTGACAGAGGTACCCCCAAAGCTTTGAGGGCCTGGTTTCACCACAGGTGTCTGCAGGCCAACCTCCATTAGCCCCTCTAACCACTAGGAAGAGAGGTGGGGGATCTAAGATACAAGGTGGGCTTTAAATAGGAGACATTTTTGCAGAGATCTAATCTGTGGTTAACAATTTGAAGTTTTGCTCTTTTCCAGCAAACAGCAAAACCATGACTCATTAAAATGGAGTATAAGGTGGCGGTAGGCTGCCCAGGATCCTGTGTGACCCTGAGCATACTGGAAAACAGCACTGAGACCCAATATTTTTCAAAGAGAAGAGAAACGTAGGGCGGGACAGAGACCTGCAGACTCTGCCTCTTGCTCTTCAAAGCCCAAGATTTACAGCCCAAGTTTCGGTCCAAGACTTACTGGTGGGAAAGGTGTTGGCTGTTGGGCGGGTGTAGTTGTTCTGTTGTAATAACCCTTTCTACACTATTCGTGTGAACTAAAAGCAGCACATGAGTGACGTGGGTGATGCTGACAAGCGTGATGCAGGCTTCTAGGACTTTGTCTTAGAGATGTCATTCTCTCCTCTGCTCTAACCTCCACTGCTCCACTATTGATCCTTTCCCAGGCACAATCTCTGCTTGGACCATGAGCCCAGAGAATACAAAAGCATAATTGATACATCTCCCCGCTCTGCCTGAGAAGAAGAGGGGCCTCCTTCCTTCCGCACCACTTGCACCTCTGCTCAATAAGCTACTTATGTGGCACTTAGTTATAAGTGTCTGTGGTCAGAGGCTGTCACATAAATTTAAGTGTACAGATGTCACACTCTGCATTTTCACAGAACCATTTTTAAATGGTGCAAAAATCTGCAAAAGCAAAATATTTTGAAGATGGGTCACAAATAATGCGAATGTTAAGGCACTTTTTGTAAATATAATTAACTCGAGGACCCTCTATAAAGTGCATGTGAGACATAGGCATTTGAGGGTTGTTTTTTTTTCTCTTATTTTTTTTTGTAACAGAAAAAAATGCAAACTAATTATCATGAGGTTTCCACACTGTGACATTCTCAGAGAATAGTTACCATTACTTAAAGTTGCTTATGACCCCTACAAAGGCAAGGTCAAAAGAGTTGATTCAATAAGAAAAGAGTTTCAGAAAGAGTAAGTTGCCACTCCATCTTAGGATTGTTGCTCTACCTAAAAATAAATAAGTAAGAGATGGTGTGATTTAGAGGACAAAGCACTCTAAGTTGAGGCACTTTCATCCTCACTAAACTCTGGATCCATTCGACCCCAGCCATTGGCTATAGTTTATTCATCCAATGTTGAGGAAGTTGTGCCAGAATATTATTTGAAGAGCAGAGCATTAGGAAAAGAGATTTTTAAGAAGGTAAACTCTAAGGAATGACCAGCAATGGCTGGAGGAGACACCTGCATGAGACCCTAAAGAGACACTTCTTGGCAGTTGTTGCTGAAAACTAGAAAGCTCTGACTTGACTTTAGTTGGTAGCAATGGGCATACTGTGAGCAGTGCCCCAGAGCAACAAGGGTTAGAAGTCTGAATATGGCTAGAGATGGCCAAGACACAGAGAAGCTCTGGCCAGCAACAGCAGATGGGTCTTATCACCTGATTGGTAGTCACTGCTACTGCTATGAGTTGCTCTGGGAGGATGGCTAACATGCAAGCAAAAGGGACAACTTATTGGCTGTTTCACTGAATGTTTGCTAAGCATTTGTGGCATCTTTTAAGGAGGATATTGAGATAAATAAGTTACTGCCCTACCCTTGAGTTGGCCCCAATCTACAAAGGAAGGCAGACACATATGTAAGCAATTACACAGAGACAATAAAGTATGACAGTGTCTGCTGCATAGAACTTACGAGTGATGGAAAATCATCACTCTATGTGGAAAGAGTTTGAAGATAGATGATGCTGGTATGGGTTGATGAGTCCGACTTTAATTTTGTGTAAAGGAGGGGAACACAGAATATGAGAGCTCTGCATTTATATACAATTGCTCTGGCAGTGTCTACAACGGTTTGATACAAGGGATACGTATTTGCCAGAGGCAGGACTGGTAGGAGGCTATGGTTAATACAGCAGACAAGGAAAAAGCAGTGGAAAGTATGGTAAGAATCTGGAAGGAATAAAGAGGTGGGTGCCAGAATCTTTAAGAAGAAAGGTAATTCTGCAAGAACTTGGCGAGTTCTATAGCTGATCTTTAAGGAAAACTTCGATAACATATGTTTTCAGCACAGACTGGGGATATGCAAGGAGAGGTATCCAGTAGGAAACTGGATCAAGGGGATAAAGCTCAGGAAGATGGCCTGTTTTGAAGATGAGGATATTGGAGGCCTCAGTCTACAGGCATTTCTTGCAACTCTAGAAGATCAAACAACATGCCTTGCTCATGGCAAGTCCTAAAGCCCAACACTGGAACAGCAGCTCAGGAGTTCAAGTCCCTGCTCTTCCTTCTCCCTGTAACATGTAAATTAAAACTCTGGGCCCCAAGGGTAGACAGAACCATATTTTCCTCAAAGCTACCCACATCCTAGTCTACAGAACCTGTGTTAGATTATGCACAAAGGGTAATTAAGGTTGCTAATCAGCTGACCTTAAAACAGAGAGATTATCCTGAATTAGTTGAGTGACCCTAATATAATTCCAAGCATCTTTATAAGTGGAAGAAAGAAACAGATCAGGTCAGAACCAGAGAGATGTCACTGTAAAGACTTAGCCCAAACTCAGTGACTTTGAAGAGCGAGGAAGGGACCAGAAGCCAAGAAATGCAAGTGGCCTCTAGAAACTAGAAAAAGGAAAAAAAAAAAGTTCTCCCCTGGAGCTTCCGGAATAAACTCAACCCCACCAACTTCATGGCTCAGTGAGATTCAGTCAGGACTGCAGACCTCTAGAACTCTGACTCTTTCTCACCTTTTTTCCCTAGGCCTTACTGTCTTTCCACACCTCTTTCTTTTCTTTTTTTAAACAATTTTATTTGGGTATAGTTGATTTACAATGTTGTGTTAGTTTCAGGTGTACAGCAAAGTGAATCAGTTACACACGTACATACATCCACTCTTTTGCATTCCCCAACCATCAAGGCCGCTCTCATTCCCTTCCATCCCCTCCACCCTCATCTTTACCTCCAAGGCCCAACATAGACACCACCACCCACTGGACCCCTTCCTGAGCCTCAGGGGCTCTTCCACTTCTCCAGACCCCTCATGGACACTGCACTCCCCTCATTTGGGACTTTGTGTGACTGGCCGCTAATGCAATCTGCTGGTCAGGATCCTTTGCCCAACTGCACAGTTCAGAATGCCCTAAAGGATTTCCTTTGCTTCTTTGACCCTGATCTTCTCCCAGTCTTCATCTGATCAACCGTCAACCCCTCATTCCCAACACACACACACACAAGGCAATGTATCTGCCAGGCCACACAGCATAAGACTAGCCACACTGATGTAAGCTTGTTATACATTTGATTGATACATATGAAAGAGAAGCAGTAGTGGTAGTTAGTTCAGTTCAGTCACTCACTTGCGTCTGACTTTTTGTGACCTCATGGACTGCAGCATCCCAGGCTTCCCTGTCCATCACCAACTCCCAGAGCTCGCTCAAACTCTAGCCCACACAGATGGTGATGCCATCCAAGCATTTCATCCTCTGTCATCCCCTTATCCTCACACCTTCAATCTTTCCCAGCATCAGGATCTTTTCCAATGATTCAGTTCTTTACATCAGGTGGCCAAAGTATTGGAGTTTCAGCTTCAGCATCAGTCCTTCCAATGAATATTCAGGACTGATTTCCTTTAGGATGGACTGGCTGGATCCCCTTGCAGTCCAAGGGACTCTCAAGAGTCTTCTCCAACACCACAGTTCAAAAGCATCAAATTCTTCGGTGCTCAGTTTTCTTTATGTTCCAACTCTCACATCCATACATGACTACTGGAAAAACCATAGCCTTGACTAGACAGTGGTAGTGCACTTAATCCCAAAACAAGGGGAAGGAGCTGGGGTTGCAGTATACATATTTCTGCAGTATGTGATAAAATTCTCCTGCTTTTAGCGCCTGGACTCTCAGAAATCTGCTGCTGCTCCTGCCCTACACAGAAATCTTTCAGGTTTTGCTGCAGAATGATCACATGAGCAGCAAACTCTAAAACTCATCTGCCACCAGAGCCAGAGCAGTTAACACATGGGGCTCTCGAGTCTGCCCCTCTTCACTTCTCAGCCACAGTCCTGGTCCTTCCTGCTAAACTGCCTCTCAATACTATGTGACATAAACTTTCAGGTCCTTGGTTCCCTGTTTAACAGCAAAACAAATAATGGTATTAATTGCTCATAAAAGACCTAGAAGGTTATGGAAGGAAAAGCTAAGGGAATAGAAAGAGTCAAGCTACTCTGGCTTTCCTTATCAGGAAAAAGAGCCACACTGGCTCATCGCAGGTGACCCCTGATTTTTCCTTTATCTTTCTTACCTTTTCATTTTGCTGGTTATAGCTGCAGGGGTGACAGAACAGAGAATACCACTTAGTGAGCTGTTATTGGCCTGAAACTGTCTTATTGCTTTGTGGAAAGAAATTGCAGGAAGAATTTTTAGATATTGATATCTGTTTGTCAGAGAAAGTACAGTCATTCATAGAGGGTTTCTGACAGGCCAATTTTGCAGAGAGATTCACCCACCTGGAATCTGCACTTTCTTATTTTCAGATGTCTGGCTTCACCCAGATTCACAAGAAGGGCCTGGAATCTTTGACCATCTTCTTCTGCAGACCTGCCCTGCCCCAATTTGGGGACACTATGGCCATTGGCTTTAGGTCCGTGTAATCACTCACTCTCCCATTTTTCTCATTTGTAAATGGGAACTTGGCTGATTTTATTATTCTGCATTATTAAGCATCGTGTTTCCAGATGGTCTGCAGAGCAGGTCTGAGCTGGGAGTGTGTGTCGTCAGGCCTCAGCTAATCTATCACTGGGGGCACATGTTCTGCAGGCGTCACTTTCAATAACTGGTCTGTGTTTTTCCAAATGGATTTACATTTTTATGTGCGACTGATGACTTCTCTGGAGACACATACTATGAACGTCTGGCTCACTATTATTACATGTACAAGTCATAAAGCTATGTAATAAGACTCATAAAAACATGCAAATAGTCCTTTTCCAGGGAGAAAAGGAACATGATCAGCCCTAAAATCAGAAGCTTTGCAAAGCTGATTGCTCTGCTGGGAAATGACAGGAAGGAAGATGAAACTTCCTCTGGGATGTCCATTCCTAAACAGTAGATAGATAGATAGGCAGATGGATAGATAGATAGATTACGTTAGATAGATAGACAGATAGACAGACAGACAAGACAGATAAAGCCCAGTAACTCCAGAATTTTGTGAGGCTAGGAAGCCATCTCCAGCAGTCAGGAGAAAAGCGGGGAGATCCTGTATTGTCCTGCTCCAGGCTGGAATGGCCTCCTGCCCCCCATCATGGAGCCCTCTGGGAAGCCCACAGTTCATACTCTCCACCTCAAGAATTCAATCTGGAGGCCCAGGTCTCCACTGACAATTCTTTCTTTCAGTCCTCCAGCCCACAGTGGCCCTGCCCCACTAAGCCTTCTGACTTATCACACTCAGCTCTTGGTTTTATAACCAGCCTATGTTCTTCTTGGGGAGGTCACATGACTATTTCCTCAAACAGATTTCAAGCTCTTCACGAACACACACTTCTTCAAACAGATTTCAAGCTCTTCACGAACACACACTTCTTCAAACAGATTTCAAGCTCTTCAAGAACACACACTTCTTCCTCACTGCCCCCTGCCCCCACCACTGTCACACACCCTGCATCCTCCAGCATTCATCCAAGAGTTGCTACCATCAGCAGACACTCAGTAAGAGCGGCACGCTTTAGGTGTTCAGAGGATGTTCACAATGGAGTCTCTGCAGCACTTCATGCCACCTTCAATCCATTCTTCACACTGTAGATACGGTGAATTTTTAAATGCAAATCTGATCACATCACCCCCCAGTCTAATAGCTTCGCCTGGCAAAGCTCTCCTGAGTCCTGCTGAGCCTAGCTCATGCTCCTCCCAGCTCACTTTTTAGATCTCTCTGTCGCAGCTCTCCCTGTTCCAAACACACAGAGCTGTTTCACTTCCCCACACGCCAGGATTCCTCCTGCTTCAGACAAGTTAGTCAAGCTATTCCTTCTGTCCCTCTTCTTTGAATAGTTAGCATCTACCAAGTGATCTACCCATCATTCCACTCTCAATTATCAAATACCCCTTCCCCCTGGAGTTCTTCCCTGATCCTCTAAATCACTTTAAACCCTTCTATTCTGCATTTACAGAGCACCTGCTCTTTCTCCTTTGTAGTCTTTTCCACAGTTATTATTAATTATATAGCTATTTAAGTAATTTCTATTGGCCTTTGGAAACTGTCCCATAATGACAGGGAGTCTAGCTCATTTAGCACAGCAGCTGAGAGCTTAGTATAGATTCTGAAATGCAATAAGGTCTCTATGAACATTTTGAAAGTAAGAAAGAGAAAGGGAGAAAGGACAGAAAGGGAAAGAGAGAAAGGAAAAGAGAAAACATGGGATACATTTGAAGGAAGGAAGGAAGAAGTGGAGGGCGGGAGGGGAAATGAAACACAGTATGTGATGCACTTTAATTTGTCCCTTCACCTCCCCTCATCTGGCCCAGGCATCTCATGTTGGCCATCAATGTTGGCCATACCTACTTCAAAACAACATCACACCTGTACCACCAGGCCCCACATCATCCCAGGGATGTCCAGATCACTCTCAGCATCTGATCCTTGTAACTGCCTCAACCTTGTAACTGAGCAACAACAAGAAAGCTGGAAGAGCCTAAGACAGGGGAGTGGTGTGTGGGGCTGACATACTGCTGAGAGCTGGTCTTCCTGAAATTCCCACTCCCTTGGTGGTGCCATTCGCATACTTCCCTGGACTTCCTGCTCTCCTTCTGACCTCTCCAGCCTCCTTCACGGGCTCAGAGACCTCGATCACCTTGTATATGGTAACGATCTATTCTTGAAGCTCAGTTTTCTCATTTTTCCCTCAGACCTACATGCACAGCTACCTCCTGCACAATGGTTCTCCCACAGATACCTCGGTTCATGTAAAAATTTTCATTTTCCACTCTCAAACAAGATAGACTAAAACCCTTCTCCTCCCCTTTCCTCTCTCTCCGCTTTCCTCTCCTTTCATAGTGGAATGAAACTACTATGGGTTCTTTGTGATTCAAGCCAGCCAGTCCTGTGTCATCCCTGACCACGTCTCAATCCTTGCCACCAATTCACCACCGAGTCTTGCTGATATGCCTCCTAAGTGTCTCTCAGATCTGCCCCATCCCTGCTAGGCCCACTGGCATGATTCAGCTCTGCAGCAGCATCTTTTACCTGAACAACTGCCACAGGTTCCTATCTAGTCACCCTGCCCCCATGTAATTAAGTACCAACCGATTTCCACATTGCAGCCAGAGTGATACTCCTAAAATTAAAGTCAGATCATGCCACTTCCTGGTCCAATCCATCACTGACTCTCCATGGCTCTCCATATTAAATCCAATAGCACAACACGGCTATCTCATTCCCCTTCCACCCATCAGATTCTGCAGTCCCGCACCCCAAACCACTTGTTTTCTCAGCATGACTTTTGTCCTTTCTTAATTTTCCATACATTCCTCCCTTGGCCTGTTCATTCCTACTTGATCTTCAGATGTGAACACAGATAATCACTTTTTCTGCAACAATTTCCTGATTCTGCCTGGATTGGGGCAGTCATTCCTCCTCTGTGTTCTCACAGCAACCAGCCACCTGCATTACCATGCCTACTCTGGGAGTTCCCACTGTTCTGATTTCTGCCTGTAATCCTGTGTTCTCATACCCTCCCCTTTTTGCTACTAATTATTGAGTCCATGTTGTTTTGGACTTACACCAGAGGCAAAAAAAAAACACTCTTTGCTCAAAAATCTACCACCTTAAACTCATCAAGATAAAGAGGCCAAGTGGAACTGACAATAGGTAAAAGGGCAAATTAAAATGTCATCTGTGCATTAATGCCTATTTAGATGTAGAAGACACGGGTATGGACTTTATTTCACATGGGCAGAGGGGCAAATGACAAAATGTGGTAAGACTTTTTGAAATAGAGATAGATGTTAAGAGCAATGCTCAAGGCACTTGGGCATTACATGAGCATGTATTATATGATCCTTGTGCTACGAGACTGTGGCCAGAGACCATGTCTGCTTGTTCACCACGGCAACCCAGTGAAACAGTTTTTGAAAGAATGGGCTATAGTTGTCAAAGTCACTCAGTCATGTCCAACTCTTTGAGACCCCATGGACTATGCTGACCATGGAACTCTCTAGGCCAGAATACTGGAGTGGGTATCCTTTCCTTTTTCAGGGGATCTGCCCAACCCAGGGATTGAACCCAGTCTGCTGCATTGCAGGCAGATTCTCTACCAGCTAAGTCATGAGAGAAGCCCAAGAATACTGGACTGGGTAGCCTATCCCTTCTCCAGGGGATCTTCCCAACCTAGGAATCGAAGTGGGGTCTCCTGCATTGCAGGTGGATTCTTTACCAACTAAGCTATCAGGGAAGCCCAAAGCCACATATAATTGGCAAAAATCAAATTGTAAAATCCACTAAGTTTGAAATATCTTTTTTTCCTTAATACCTCATTGATTATGTTTATCTTTGGAACAAGCAATTTCTGGATAAAGGATAAACAGACATAACTAAGGCGTCTCTTGCAGGTCCACCACATGTCTGGGTTGAGCCCTGGGGGAGTTTAGACCTGAATAAGGAAGGGCTGCAACCCAGCAGATGAGCACCAAACTGGAAGCCGGATAGCTCCTCCCTGTAGGACCTTCACAAGCCTCATTTCGTTTTTGCAACTTGGTTTCCTTTCCTGTAAATCTGGGATAGTCATACTTACCTTGTGAGGTTGACATGAAAGGTAAAGAAAATAACATTTTTGAAATCGCCTTTCTCATAACATATGCTCATAAATATTAGTTTTATTATTTATTTTTATAAAATATGACTCCTTTCCTTAGCTAGCTCAGCAGTTGGCAGGAGAGATAAGCACATTCCTACATAAGCCAAAGCATAATGGGGGTGGGATCCAAGCCTCCCTGAAAGAGGAGTAGATGCCTTCACAGAGGGGGCTATCCTGAGACTAGGAACCCGTGTGCAGAACTGCAGTGGGTCCCGACCACCTGCCAGGCTCTCCTTTGCTCCTGTCCACCCATACTGGGTGGATGAGCTGCTCTCTGTCGGTGCTTCCTACCTGTTAGGCCGGAAGTGTAATATATTCCATAGGAAACAAGCAAAGACTTTCTAATATCTCCAGTTGTATTATATTAGTGAGTCTCCCTTTGAAATATGATTTTACCTATAGCAATACGGCCACTAAGAAGGGAAATTATTAAATAAAATTTGGTCCCCTGACTCTTCAGGCGATTTCTTTTGAAAAGTTTATTTCCCTGGCAATCTATTTTCTCCTTCTACATCCTTCCCTGACACACTTCCCATTCAGCATCCCCTCCCAGGCCAGAGGCCTGGCCTTTAGAGAGCTAGGAAGCACCACCTCACTCCAGACAACATCTGCCTCATTTTCCATGTGAGTACGGCAGAAGGAACAGCTGGTGCAAAAGCCACAGCCTCGCTCCAGCAGGACCAGCACTCTGCAAGCCCTCGCCCTCTCTGATCCTTTAAGATGATATGTGCACTCCTTCCTGGCCTCCACCTATGCAAGTCCATACTCTACCTTTGCCTAAACAACTTCTGTTCATCTTTTAAGACAGAACGTGTCCCCTGTTCTGAGAAACTGAGCAGTGTCATTCATTTTGGCCAGTCTTCACCAGCCTGTGGGTACAAACTAGTGTTAGTCACAGTATTATCTAATATTTGGTTTCCTCATACTATCATCTCCATGATGTAGAAAACTGGTCTCCTGCCAAACTCTCCCACCAGCACTTTCTGGATGTCCCCAGGCAGTGTCTCACAGCACATTACATATGTTCCTGGATAAGTTTGCCTGCTACCCGCCAACCCCAATGGGAATTCCATCTCCATATCTATTTTAGGCCATGATTCCATCAAGCTCTGCTTCTTTTTCCCTGAAAACCAAGGTCTCCCCAGGGTCTGTCTCATGCCTGTGGACCCGTGGCCTCTATCCTGCCCTGGAGACACTCTGATCTTACCAGGACTTGTTCACGCCTCCCCTCCCCCACACATCCCCACTGTTCTATTTGAACAAGGTTTCCAAAGTGTATTCACAGGGTCAGAGCTCTGCAAAACACCGAATGTTCTCTATAGATTTTTTTTTTTTAATGCTGGGTTCCATAATTAAATAAATCAAGGGATTCTAAATTGCTATTTTTTCAGTGTATGGTCCTCTTAGAGCAGCAGTATCAGTATTACTTGATAGCTTTTTAAAAATGCATAAAGTCAACCCCAACCCAGACCCAAATTTTAACAAAATCCCCCGGTGAATAATACACACATTAAAGTCTGAGAACTATTGCTCTAAATTAAACAAAATTAAGCATATTTCTAACAAAAATTCCTCAGAGCCTTTAATGTGCTTGTGTGTATCATAAACTAAAGAGTCACATAAAGTGTGCAAGCATAGTGTTTTGCAGTACACATTTTGAAAAATTGTGTATTGGAACTTCACTCTGCCCAAATGTACTCTAGTCTGGGACTGCGTGGGAGCCTAGGTCTTCTCTTTTACCCTGTTGGCTATGTCCTGTTACTAGTGTGCTGACAAATGTTTAATAAACAATTTTCCACAGACAAAATTTTTGTTTGCCAATCTCCATGGTGTAAACACTCACACCATGGCCAGTTTTAGGCTACCATTCAGCTTGAGGTATGTAGTCAGATCTGATGACCTAATAAGAGTTGGCTGGAGAAGTCTACTGTTTAGGGAAATATTTGAGCTGTGTTTTCTGCACCTCAGTGATCCGCGCATGCTTCAGGCGAGCATTCAGTCCAGCTGTTACTTCTGTCCTCTACTTACCTTTTAGTGATGGACACCAGACTATACTCAGAATTCTCTTCCTTCCTACCATGACTAAGGTTTCCTTAGTAGGACCAACCTCATCGTGCATTTCCTTCTCTCAGAATGAGCCTCTCTCATGATGTTCCTAACTCTTCTAACAGACAGATTTCGGTAGTACTAACCTCACCAACCTGACAGAAAGTGAAGTCGCTCAGTCGTGTCTGACTCTTTGTGACCCCATGGGCTATAGCCTACCAGGCTTCTCTGTCCATGGGATTTTCCAGGCAAGAGTACTGGAGTGGGTTGCCATTTCCTTCTCCAGGGGATCTTCCCAACACAGGGATAGAACCCAGGTCTCCTGCATTGTAGGCAGATGCTTTACCATCTGAGCCACCAGAGTGTGGACTGAAAATCTGACTCAGGCTGAGAATTGGAGCTATTAAAGAAAACAGAGGTGGTGCTTCCTTACTCCTGGTTACCTGAAGAATGACTCAAGACTTTTTCCTAGCAGGTTGTGCTGGGGTCAAGCACAGCCATGGGACACACAGGGTAAAAATAGATAAATCTGTTTCCTTTCTCATCACTCCCAGTTTGGAAAAGATTTCTGATTCTGGCCTGCTTGATGCTTTTTTTTTTTTTTTTTCCTGAAACATTTAGCATCTCCCTCTCTGTGGATGTCATAAGTTGCCTTCACTGCAAAGTTTGCATATAAAGCACTGTTCCAGGAGAGAGAACCAAGCAGATGGAGGAAAATGAAACAGGGAAAACCTCTGAAGGACTGGGATAGCTCCTAGGAGGCAAATGCTCTGTTTCGCAGCAGGGCTTCTTAAACTCAGTAAAGCTAGAGTGTTCCAAGAATCTGAGATCAAGCACAGAGTCTAGGGAATCCTGGCCTGTCTAGGAGGGCCATAGAAAAGGCAGTGTCCTGCAGTGAGAGCATTGGATCTCAGCAGCTACCTCAACACCGAGACTCCTGGGATACCTTCTGCATCTCCCAGAGGGCTCAGGCTTATAGATGGAGCATGGAGGTAGGCCTGAGTTTCTCTGCCTATGGTAAGAATTTACACATGAAGAACTTACACCAGAGCCAGAAAATGATTAGATGGAGAGGGGCTAGGCCTTCCTGGCCATAATATTGTGTCATTAAAGAGGAAGGGAGATGGTTTACCCTCCATCCTCTGAGCTTGGTTTATCTTCTATCCTCTAAGCCACATCCTCTCAACTTTGTGAGTCATAAGGAGTCTGCTCCTAACACCTGTTACAGCTGTCATTCAACACATACTTGCTGAGCACCTACTATGGGCCAGATACTCTGAGCTACACTGAGATAAGTAAGAGTCAGTCTCATCTCACAGAGAGCTGGAGTGGGCATGGCCAGGTTCACACACTAAGCCAGAGGGTAGGGAGAAAAATATACATTTCTGGATTCCCAGCCAATGGTTCTTCCCTCACAGATTGCTCTTGGGAACTGCCCTTTGTATAACTGGTAATGTTTCTCAGTTCTCTTTGCATGTATCATTTTAGGTCTTCCATAGCCCCTCTTGTAGCCCAAAGAGCTGTGAATCAACTAACTAAATGCACTTGCTGCTTCTAAATGTTTTTGGAACCAATACTGGAATTATATTACCACCTGTTTTTTCACAAGAAGGGAAACCCTCATTCATTCATTCAGCAAATACGTATTAAGTACCTACCATGTGTCCCTGTGATCCTAGGTGCTTGAAAACAGTAGTGGGGAAGGAAAACAACTCTCTGCTTCTTGATGTTTATACTGTAGGAAGTACAGATAGAAACAAACAATACACTTAATTTGGGGATGGGAGGGAGGCTCTAGAGGGAGGATACATATGTATACATAGAGCTGATTCATGTTGTTGTACAGCAGAAACTAACACAGTGTTGTAAAACAATTATACTCCAATTTTAAAGAGCAATGCTGTATAAATGTATCTATGTAAAAATGTTCACAATAAAGGTAGGCTGTGTTTAATGTCAGAAGGAGGGGAGCACTGTGCTGTTACATTTGTGACCTGCCCATCCCATCCAGCAGGCTGCTTTCAAAGGAACTTCTGTAAAATGCAAATCTCACCATGCTACTCCTCTGAGTAAAACCCTTCGGTCATTTGCACCATGTTCAGGATAAAGGCCGTGACTCTGACTCCCGTTTAATCCTCCAGCTGGGTCCCTTTCACAGGTCCCTCCTTCCATCGAGCCTTCAGGCATGCGATGCCCATGACATATCAGGCTGCTTTCATGTTTCAAAGGGTCGAGATGAAGAATGGGTCACCCATTCCTCCGGGTCTGCCTCATGCACTTTCCCTCATAGACCCTTTGTAATACTTATAGAACAGTACCATTCTGACTCAACTCTCACTTCTGTATTGGCCCCTAAAAGGCACGGATGATACTTTATCTTTATATACCTAGCATCTGCACGAAGAACATGTCCAATGTACATTTCTTGATTGGGAGAACTAACAAATGAGTAAGACTAATTGGCTAGTCTGTGATTCTAGGCACACATATGGAAAATCTTTAATTCCTGGCCAAGGAGGACTAGCAGGCATCTCATTTCATAGGCTCTGTGCATTATTCAACTCTAAACATGGCCTGCAAGCCAAATCTGATCTCATACCTGTCTTTGTAAGTTAAATTTGATTATAACACAGATCCTTTATTTACCCTACCATTACCAGAGTGGTGTAATTGCCACAGAGGTCATGTGGCCTGTGAACCAGAAATATTTGCTATCTGAATCTTTATATACAAAGTTTGTAGACTTCAAATCCAGGCTATTCCAAACAGCGTTTGTTTGATCAAATTTCTAAAATGGACACAACTAGCATAATTTCTCCTCAGGTTAGTCCAGAAATAAGTAAAAGCAGGCCCATAATTATCAGGTTTTGGGCAAATAAATCACAGCAGAGGCTGAAGGAGACCCATTAAAAGATCTGGTGCATCATGCTCCTCGTGTCTAGAGAAAGCACTTTTTTTCCCTTCTGAATTTATATGACTTTATTTAACATCAGAACTTGATGCCTTAAAGAATATTCTTTAAGGGAATTGTAGCAATGGGCTTTAAAAAATACCCTGAACATTCTTCACTGCAGCCAACATGTATTTATTGAGCACCTACTACATTACAATCATCAGTATAATGCTAATATTTCCTATACCAAGCTCAAAACTTAACAACTCTTACAGGTCCAGTTAGCTGAGAAGAAGACCCTGAGAGGGAAATGAGCATACAGCAAATGTATGAGGCGGTATGTCAGTGGGGGAAGGAAAGGGAACAGATCTGAAGAAAGAGCAAAGCTGGACTGCAATGCAATCCAACAGAAGTCTCAGTTGGCTCCACTGGGAAATCCAAAACCTGGAGGTTCTTTCAGAATCGCCCCCATCAGGGTGAGAGGACTAGCCTTTGGGCCTCCAGGAGGATCTCTACACGGAAGTTCCTGGAAAGAGTCGACAGCTGAAGGCTAGAACCTGTGGGAAATAAACCCTCAGTCCTGAGGGAAGAGTCTAGGTGGGCATGCAATCCTGTGTCTACTACAGATTTGTTTCATATAAGTTCCAAGACCAGCTCTTTCAGGCTTCTTGGGAGCCTTTTTTCTTGGAGTAAATGCATAAAAAGAGTTAACAGTGGGAAAAAATGAGAGCCTCTGTGGCTTCAGCTGGTCTCCAGGTGCTGCTAATCACACTCCTCTTTTACTGGACATCCTAGATGCCCTGTATGCGCAGTCAGCGCCTCTGCTCTCTAGGTGGCATGACCTAGACCCTCCTCCCTAAGGAGTCAGAGCTTCAGGTCACCATGCCCTTCTTAGGACATGGCTGCTATATGGGGTTTGTACACATATATACATTTACTATTAGGCAAAGGGGTGCCAAGAAGATCCAAATGCAAAACACATTTTCCCTGTCCCTTCCATGTAGCAGCAGCCCTGCCTCTCCCTGATTCATTAAGTTCAAGTGTCCCTGTTGTTGTTGTTCAGTTACTCAGTCACATCCAATTCTTTGCAATCCCATGGACTGCAGCACACCAGGCTTCCCTGTTCTTCACCAACTCCCGGAGTTCACTCAAACTCATGTCCATTGAGTCAGAGATGCCATCCAACCATCTTATCCTCTGTAACCCCCTTCTCCCCCGGACCCCCATTTTTCCAGCATCAGGGTCTTTTCAAATGAGTTGGCTCTTCGCATCAGGTGGCCAAAGTATTATAGCTTCACCTTCAGTGTCAGTCCTTCCAATGAATATTCAAGGTTGATTTCCTTTAGGATTGACTGGTTTGATCTCCTTGCAGTCAAGGGACTCTCAAGAGTCTTCTCCAGCACCACAATTCGAAAGCATCAGTGCTTCAATGTTCAGCCTTCTTTGTGGTCCAACTCTCACATCTGCACGTGACTACTGAAAAAACCATAGCTTTGATTACAAGAACCTCTGATGGTAATTCCTTTCCTTGTCTCCTAATCTCCTGGCACAAAGAGCAAAAAGTGCCTGGGTAGGAGCTAACGCTCAATCTTCAATAAAATTCTTACTAGGCCCCTTAATGAAAGCTCATCTCCTTTGGAAATCAAAACTTCTAAACCTATAGAGCCCAGAATTGTGGGAACAAGGAGCACTAATTCCCCCAAATAGCTTTGTGGAACTGATGGGAGGTGGGCCTTTCCTTCTCTTCCCTCCTGGAAACACATGTATTTTACCTACTAGAGACACAACATTCATTTGCCATTCTGACATTATGAGAGTTTTATCCATGCTCTTTCTGAATGTTAAGTACAATGACCTGGCCTGTATGATTTAGGGATCTTACCATCCCATTGCCATCAGTGAACCTAATTCTCTAAATTCTCCAACTGTCAGAAATCATCTTCAGAGACAGCTAACACCAAGTTCTGGGAGATGCTGGTGCCCTTCTTTCTAGTACATCTCTTATTGCTGTGAGAAACGGAGGATCCTTTGGGTCCTCCCAGTAAATATAACCAGCTGGTGAGTTTCCAGCCTTACATGGTACACCGTATCCTAGCATGCTCATTTCTCTGAGACTTTTGATCCACCATCTGCCATACCACTTCTAGCATCCTTGCATTACTTGATTTAAGCCATCACTTGCTCTATGCTTCTAACAGCCACAGTAAGAGCCAATACGTTAGCACCATCTCCTGGGGGCCTTGCCAGTTTGTTAAATCCTGTGTTCCTATACCAATATGTTCTCCCTCATCCAATTCCATCCTCCTAGATTCAGCACCTTCAGAATCCACTGCCTAACATACGAATGTTACTTTCTGGTTCCTATGGGTGTATATTCATCTTAGATTTGGTTATAACCTTCATAGTCCCTCCGAACTTCCTGGCCACTTTTTCCAGACTGGAGGAAACATTAGATGGAGTCTGCCTCCAAGTGAGGGATCAGCAACTTTTGGGAGAGAGAGATCTTTGCAGCCAAGGGTAATGCTGGAAAGAGCTAACAGCTGAGGGTCTTCAAATAACAGAACTCCTAACCATGGAAAGAATAAGCTATTTAATAGCAAAGGGAGCTAGTTCTGAGTGACACAAACCAGTATCCACTGTGAGCACTTCCCAACACTCTCTTATATGCCTGGATGAAGGTAAGACTTGCCTCTAGGAGGTTAATTTCTGGCATCAAGAGCTCTAACAGGTAAAAAACTTATAAAACTCTCTAAGGGGAAATTTTGCATCAGAGTACTATGACAAAAAGAGACTTTCAGCTCCATTCTTGTGTCAAGATGAAGAGGCTATGCTTGGAGGTCAGCTGACTTGTCCAAATCTCATAGATGGTTTGTGATTTACACTAGACTCTGGATTGATCCTTTACCCTGCTTTAGAGATCTCCACCCAGAAGCTCTGATCTTCACTTTGTCTTTCTAGAACCCCCATGCAATTTCAGAGGTGATGTATAAACCTTGAGATGAAAATTCCAAGGCTCCCAAATCTCCATCCAGTAAACTACTTAACCCAGAGGGAGGAGGGATTAACTCACCCATCAGCATGCTTCTCACCAATGGCACAAGGACTGCATGCAAGTCTGACAGTCCAAACAAGTGTGTCAAAGCCCATTCCTGGTACGCAAAGTGCTGGCTGATTGTCCTGCAGTGGGGAAGCTTTCCAGTTAAAGCAGGAAGGAACTTCACCCTATCCAATCTCCTCATTTGACAGGGGCAAATAACGTGTCCTAAATCACACTGAGAGCTGAGGACAAAATAAGCACTGGAACTTTCCTCCAGGAATTAACCATAATTACTGGAGGAAGTGCATCTAACTTCTATAATGAGGTAGTAGGACCCAAAGAAACCAAAGAGTAAAGATGACACACTAAAGCACAGCTGCAGACAGAACCTAAATCTGTTTCCTGCCAGCTAAGAGCCCCTCTGCAGGGCAGAGTAACAGTTGCTGCTGGTGTCCTACAAGATGGAAGGATGAAGAGATCAGAGTATATTCACTGTTTTCCACTGGCCCTATTCCAAGGGTGTGTGTGTCCACGTGTGTGTGTGTGTGTGTTCACCAATAGCCTGGCTCCCACCAGCCATTCTCAACAAAGTCCAGACTTCTTCAATCCATATTTCCCAAAGACAGAAGGTTCAGGGTGACCCTGGGTACTTAATCCAAATTCTAAAGGACAATAATCCAAACTTTATTATTACTATACTTTAGAAACAATATTTTTAGAACTAAGATGTCCTTTTCATTATAGGGGACTGGATTGCAAAAGTAGGAAGTCAAGAAATACCTGGAGTAACGGGAAAATTTGACCTTGGAATACAGAATAAAGCAGGGCAAAGGCTAATAGAGTTTTGCCAAGAGAACGCACCACTGGTCATACAAACACCCTCTTCCAACAACACAAGAGAAGACTCTACACATGGACATCACCAGATGGTCAACACCAAAATCAGATTGATTATATTCTTTGCAGCCGAAGATGGAGAAGCTCTATACAGTCAGCAAAAACAAGACTGGGAGCTGACTGTGGCTCAGATCATGAACTCCTTATTGCCAAATTCAGACTTAAATTGAAGAAAGTAGGGAAAACCACTACACCATTCAGGTATGACCTAAGTCAAGTCCCTTATGATTATACATGGAAGTGAGAAATAGATATAAGGGACTAGATCTGATAGATAGAGTGCCTGATGAACTATGAATGGAGGTTCATGACATTGTACAGGAGACAGGGATCAAGACCATCCACATGGAAAAGAAATGCAAAAAAGCAAAATGGCTGTCTGGGGAGGCCTTACAAATAGCTGTGAAAAGAATAGGAGCCAAAAGCAAAGGAGCAAAGGAAAGATACAAGCATCTGAATGCAGAGTTCCAAAGAATAGCAAAAAGAGATAAGAAAGCCTTCCTCAGCTATCAATGCAAGGAAATAGAGGAAAACAACAGAATGGGAAAGACTAGAGATCTCTTCAAGAAAATCAGAGATACCAAGGGAACATTTCATGCAAAGTTGGGCTCGATAAAGGAAAGAAATGGTATGGACCTAAGAAAAGCAGAAGATATTAAGAAGAGGTGGCAAGAATACACAGAAGAACTGTACAAAAAAGATCTTCACGACCCAGATAATCATGATGGTGTGATCACTCACCTTGAGCCAGACATCCTGGAATGTGACATCATGTGGGCCTTAGAAAGCATCACTACAAAGCTAGTGGAGGTGATGGAAATCCAGTTGAGCTATTTTAAATCCTGAAAGATGATGCTGTGAAAGTGCTGCACTCAATATGCCAGCAAATTTGGAAAACTCAGCAGTGGCCACAGGACTAGAAAAGGTCAGTTTTCATTCCAATCCCAAAGAAAGGCAATGCCAACAAATGCTCAAACGACCACACAACTGTACTCATCCCAGTTCAGTTCAGTCACTCAGTCATGTCCGACTCTTTGCGACCCCATGAATTATAGCATGCCAGGCCTCCCTGTCCATCACAGGGAGCCTTGATGACAATCCCATTTGTTTATTCTAAATAAGCAGGGTGACAATATACAGCCTTGACGTACACCTTTTCCTGTTTGGAACCAGTTTGCACTCATCTCACATGCTAGTGAAGTGCTCAAAATTCTCCAAGTCAGGCTTCAGCAATACGTGAACCATGAACTTCCAGATGTTCAAGCTGGTTTTAGAAAAGGCAGAGGAACCAGAGATCAAACTGCCAACATCCGCTGGATCATGGAAAAGGCAAGAGAGTTCCAGAAAAACATCTATTTCTGCTTTATTGACTATGCCAAAGCCTTTGACTGTGTGGATCACAATAAACTGTGGAAAATTCTGAAAGAGATGGAAATACCAGACCACCTAACCTGCCTCTTGAGAAACCTATATGCAGGTCAGGAAGCAACAGTTAGAACTGGACATAGAACAACAGACTGCTTCCAAATAGGAAAAGGAGCACATCAAGGCTGCATACTGTTACCCTGCTTATTTAACTTCTATGCAGAGTACATCATGAGAAACGCTGGGCTGGAAGAAGCACATGCTGGAATCAAGATTGCCGGGAGAAATATCAATAACGTCAAATATGCAGATGACACTACCCTTATGGCAGAAAGTGAAGAGGAACTCAAAAGCCTCTTGATGAAAGTGAAAGAGGAGAGTGAAAAAGTTGGCTTAAAGCTCAACATTCAGAAAGCGAAGATCATGGCATCCGTTTCCATCACTTCATGGGAAATAGATGGGGAAACAGTGGAAACAGTGTCAGACTTTATTTTGGGGGCTCCAAAATCAAGGCAGGTGGTGACTGCACCCATTAAATTAAAAGACGCTTACTCCTTGGAAGAAAAGTTATGACTAACCTAGATAGCATATTCAAAAGCACAGATTATACTTTGCCAACAAAGGTCCGTCTTGTCAAGGCTATGGTTTTTCCAGTAGTCATGTATGGATGTGAGAGTTGGACTATAAAGAAAGCTGAGCACTGAAGAACTGATGCTTTTGAACTGTGGTATTGGAGAAGACTCTTGAGAGTCCCTTGGACTGCAAGGAGATCCAATCAGTCCATTCTGAAGGAGATCATCCCTGGGATTTCTTTGGAAGGAATGATGCTAAAGCTGAAACTCCAGTACTTTGGACACCTCATGTGAAGAGTTGACTCATTGGAAAAGACTGTGATGCTGGGAGGGATTGGGGGCAGGAGGAGAAGGGGACGACTGAGGATGAGATGGCTGGATGGCATCACTGACTTGATGGACATGAGTCTGAGTGAACTCCAGGAGTTTGTGATGGACAGGGAGGCCTGGCGTGCTGCGATTCATGGGGTCGCAAAGAGTTGGACACGACTAAGCGACTGAACTGAACTGAACTTAGAAACAAAGGTATGACCTGCTTGTAGGAAGCCTCAGTACACAAGTGGAGCTTAATCAGGCGTGGGTCCACAGAATGGAAGAAGGTCTGAAACAAAAATTTTGATGAGAAACTTTGTGAAGTGAAGACCTGGGTCTGGGCAAGGTCAAGGGAGCTGGTTTCAATTCTTTGAAGAGTAGCCGAGGAAATCAGTCTCCAAAGAGCCAGAGTTGGAGTTACAGGGAGGTAACTCTCAGCTCTTCCTAGCATGTAGTGTCCTGGTACCGATAGCTGTTTGGCAATGCTAAACAGTGTCCTTAGAAGTAAGTAGTGAGTTTGTCAGCAAACCACATGTCAATAACACTGTCAGTGTTCAGGAGGTGGAGGCTAAAAGTGCTGCCAACAAGAGATTCCTCAATGCTAGTGGCTTGGTGGAGAAGCAGAGGGTAGACAGGTGGCCCCTATAAATAATACAAGATTATTTAGACTCCAACTATTGTCAACAGAATATTCTCCTCTCTCTCTCTCTGACCTGTGACTGGCATCCACCTGGGTAGCAATGAGCTAACACTCCATCATCTGTGCTCCTGCTAATAAACCCCAGGAATTACTACTCTCGCTCCATCACAACGTTGTGGTGGTCCCCTTGCCTCCATACAACCCAGAAAGTGCCCCTCCCAAGCCACCAACATTTCTCTGATTTTGGATGTGTTCATTTGTCATTTTAACATGAGCTTAAATGACCACTGTGTTCCCTCTTCTCTCCCACAATATATTGTGACTTGAGCAAAACAAAACAGAGGATCCAGATGTCATATTTCAGGAGAATGATGTGTCTAGGCTTCCGCTGACAGTGCCTCATTTTAAGCCCTAGATGTTTATGAAGAAAAGAGCTGATCACTTGGGGATATTCCAGAACCTAATGCCCCACTGTCAGGCAGTCTCAAGAAAAGAGTAGATTTATAACCAGGAACCCAAGTCCCTCTTACTTCCACTTGTAACTTACTAGGAAACCACCTTAGGAAAAAAAGTCACTTTCTAAACATTTAAATAATTCAAATGAAAAACTCATTAATTAAAAGCACTGGGAAAGATATGTTGCTGGCAGTTTGAAAACTGGGTTTATGAGGGAAGGATAAAGAGAAGTGACCTAAATCAGAGTTTGGCAGCTAACTAAATCCTCAGTGCTTACAAACGTCTCAATCCCATAGTCAGAGCTTCACTGTGGAAAGTTGAGCTAAGCTACTCCATGGAATTGCTGCCTCAGCATCTATTTTGTTTGGCCAAGTGGGCTGCAGGGACCTTAAAATGATACCAGATCCCACATGCAAGCACATGCCCTAGATACCCTAGATAGCAGAGTCACAAGCAAATGTTATGTTCCCACTAGGATTTTCCCAGCAACCCTTGTGATCTACAGTCTCCCTGCCTTTTAGCTCCTGACCCTGTTTGCCTTATGTACCCCTGTGGGCTTCACCAAAACCTCACCCTTTGGATTGAACTGACAGATGCAGCCCTAGCCCAGGAGTCCCAAAGTATTCACCCACAGAACCTAAAAAAGATATGTGCCCTGAGTCCTGCTTCTCTGCCTGACAGCCCTTGGCTTTGACCTCTCCACATGACCCTTCGAGGGGGCCACTATGTATGTACTATGTACTCCCTCCAGGAACTGTAAGCAATAAACTCCTCTACTTCACTTTCTCCTGTGGTCTGTTGTTAAATTGTGGCTCAGCCTTCAGGTCTTTGTGCTCTACTTATCAGATGTTAACTTAACAGGGTCATAACCCTTGGGCCAGGAGCTGGAAGTGGATGCTGCTAGAACCCAGTCACCCACAGCTCATGGTTCCTGGTACCTGCCACCCAGCCCCGCACTCAGTCTCAGTCTGGTAGTCTTACAGAAATATGGCTGCTTCTCAAGAGTCACAAAACACTATGTGAAAGACCCTAAGAAGCTGAGAGCAGTTCCCTCATTTGACAAATAAGGACACTGCCTGGAGCGGTGTGACATCTTGCCAGCACTCCTGAGGGAGTAACTGGCAGAACACGACTGGATTCCATTCTATTTGACCTGAGGTCGGCGTGTGTTTAATCCATCATACTATCTCTCTAAGTGCTGCTTTGGGTAAAGCTGACAGTCTAGACAGCATCCTAAGGTAAAGCCAGAATTACATGTATCTGTCACCACCGTGCCTCCTCTTCTGTGACCCTCTCCCACAAAATAGGACCAGGAGGGTCTGCAACGGCTTCCAGCAGTTTCCATGTTCCTGGCAGCTCTGCTCCGGCCAGTGCTTTCATGGAGGACTGATCATTATCCCTCTCCAGTTTTCATCCAAATATATTTCTTGAAGGGAATGGACCAACGCCAGCTGATTCTAATAATTCTCACTAAGATGGGTGCTTTTCTGAGCTTGAGCTTCCCTAAAGCTTATTAATGCAAAAGCACCTCTGGGGGTAAAGGCAGGGCTGCTTCTGAACGAGGACACTTGCCCTGTGGCCCGTGCCAATTCCCACACTACCCCCAATGGCCACACTCCAGGGTGTGACCCTTCTAGATTCCCCTTCCACTGTGCAGAGCATCTCTGCCAAGATAAGTGCCACCGAAAGGAAACACGACTAGGAAAGGGGCCCTTGGAGCAGACTTCCGCCATCACTAGCCCTGCCCAGGGTGGAGCCAGGAGCCAAAGAGAAGGAATAATCATTATCGACTCTCCCTCCCGTGAGGCAACTGCACAGGGGTCATGTCTAGGAAAGAAAAAAATGTCAGTGCTGCCCATGGGAAGGTGTAACAACCCAAATTATGGCCTGTCAGATGAGGCAGCGCCTGGCCCAGTGGGGAGGCTGCTGCGGCAAATGTGGCTCGCAGAGCAGGTGGGAAAGAGAAATGTGTTCAGGGCGGGCTGGGGGCATGGGGACGTGGGCTTCAGGCCCCTGCTTTCACACTCCAAGCCTGTTCCCCCAGGCCTCCAAGGCATCCTGGGTGTGGTTATCAGAGCATCCTAGGCTGGGCAGGGAAGGGGCAGAAGCAGGCACACACACAAGATATTCTTCAAAAAAGGCCAGCTAGCTAGTAGCTAACCTCTTAACCAGAATAGTGAAAGACCTCTCTCTTTTTTTTCTTTTAAACAGACATTTAATTAGGCAGCATTCTTATGAAGGAGGGAATCCCTGTGGTCTGAAGTGATGAAGCGGTGCCCACGGTGATCATAACACTCACTGGGGTAAGACAGGGCTGAGTCCCGGACCCAGTTTTATTACTGAGCAGACTCAGGCAGGGTATCTTCCTCTCCATGCCTCATCTTCCTCTTACTGTGACCTCATACAAAGGCTGCGAGGACTGGGCATTCACTCATTCAAAAAGGACTTACTGGGCACTCATTCTACAATGGCACATACTCTAAAGAGTAAGCGTAAGTAATAGTTGTAGTAGGAATAATCGTAGCTGTTGTTGAGGTTGTAGAAATTATAGAAGAGTAGTATGAGTGAGCATTTACTAAGTGTCAGACACAGTTACAAAAACTTTACATTATTAACTCATTTCAGACCCCTGAAGAGGGTTAATGGCAGGCCACTTTTCATAGGTGAATAAATTCACATGATAACTAATTTATCCAACAGCCATAACCAATGTCTTCAAATAACTTATATTCTATGGGAATGGGAGATATTACAAAATTACACCAGTTAAAATTTAGAAAATAGCAGGAAAGAGACCAATTTAAAGGTCATGAATAGGTCATGAAATAACACTGAAGCTAGAGGGCTGAGAGATGAGAAAGAACCAACAATGAGAGAAGCATGGATTAAAGTAAATAAACACCTAATACACTGTCTAAAGCATAGCAGTTGCTTAATAAATGGGTCTTTCCTTCTTATTAACTCCCTGTTAAAGAAACTTGACACGAATAGCCACTAAAATGTTTATAATCGTGGTGAAGATGACCATGTTCCTAAGACTGAAAAAAGTAATGAAAGTCAGGGTAGGCTTGACCTCTGAGCCAGAGAGCCTACAGGAACAGATAAGATTAAAAGTGATTGCAGCCCCAGGAAAACTAGAGAATATTCTGTCCCTACACAAAGGAAAGGACCCCCCCAAAAGCCTGATCTGGAACAATGACAGAAGAACATGTAGAATGTGATGGAATCCACCAACCATGAGACATCTGAGAATAATAAACTAATCAACTTGGCGAACGACACTCCTTTAAGAAATTTAGATATTTGTTCTACAAACAATTAGGGATCTTAAGTATTTATCATGTAGATGGATGGTAGACGGATGGATGGGTGGATGAATGGGCTATTTCTATGACATCTCTCAGTGACATATTCCAATCATCGTGTTCCTGTTAAGGAACAGCCAATTCATCCCCACAGTAGCTGGGCTTAGAGTTTAATAAATACATTTCCTAGCACTCAAGACAGGGGACCTATTAGGCTAGTAATGGAAGCTGCACTTTCAGACCAGCTATTTGTGGCAAAATGACTGCTCAATACGTTTTGAGGCTCCTTGATAATCCATCTAGCACATCTTCTATATTCTGTGGAGGCCCCGGGAAATACTCCAGGAGACAAGGAAAAAGCTAAGATGGTTACAAGTTATATCAAGGGTGGATCCACTTCTATAGATTTTATATGTTGGAATGATGTCTAAGAATTTATTTGAACTAAGTTATGTATTGCTAAATCATGGATCCAATGCAAATTAATAAGATTCTTCTTCATAATGAAGATCTGTAGACAGTGGGTGACAATATATCTATAATTAAGAGAGACTCTGAAAAGCTTGGCTATTTTAAGAATTTCATAACAGATTGATAAGAAATATCATCATAACCATATTATTCTGGGAAGTAAATAGTTTTAGAATATTGTAAAAACAAGCCAGTAATTTAAAATATTTCCCCTGCTATATTGTTTACTCACTGGGGCTAATTTATTTTGAATTCTATGAGCATTTCTTTCCTCTTTAATAAAATGAAGAAGCTTATGAAGAAAAGAGTTTTAGAAAACTGCTTAATGTGAGCTGTTTGTTTGATGTATGGACTGGAAAATTGGATGGGTCATGGGCTGAATTAGAAGAGGTATGTATTTCAAGTTAAAGGAGGTGAAGTCGCTATACCAGAAGCTACACTGTAAGAATGTCAGTAACCTAGAACACTGCTAATAAAAGTAATGAAACTATTAAAGAATATAAAAACTGTAATGCATAAGAATGATGGTGACAGACCTAGAAATCTGGGGACTATAAAGGAGAAGATTTAGAGTGAAATGGGATGGTTGTCTTAATATATTAAAATGTGTTCTTTGCCGAAAGTGAGCAGCCCGAGGAATGAGGGGTGGAAAGAGAAGAAATAAAACTTCAGCTTTAAAAGAAGTAAAGGACTCATGTAGGCTTCCTTTCCCAAAAGAGTTTGGGTAAAAGATCGTCAAGAAAATTTTAGGAGTGGTGCAGAAAACCATGGAGATGGGTAAAGACTGAATTACCAACTAGACCCTCAACATGCCACAGTGAGTTCAGTGTTGGAATCTAAGTGGAGTCAAGCAATGTGGGCCCTCATGCTAAGAAGACGGTGAATGATCAGACAAGGAAATAACGAGGCAAGTGGAGACAAGAGGTATTGGCCCAAGGGAGAATAATGAGGGATGGAGGGGGTGACAGCCCAAAGCCACAGTCTAGGTGAGCAAAGAGGATACTTGAGCAGGGTAAACAGTGGCCGTGGCAGCTCATGTGGAGTGTCAGAGCCCAAGCAGGGTGCAAAGTAGAGCAGGAGATAATTATGGCAGGCTGACATCTGTTGTCAGAGCCCAAACAGAGTGAGGAAAGCTTCTGCACAGCCTGGCAAGGGGTGTGGAAGCCTGGCTGAGTGAGGAAGTGTTCTCAAGGGCAGAGGGGCAGTGACGGCAATTTGGAATGGAATGTAGGAGCACAGTAAGAAGGATACTAGTTCAGGGGAATGGCAATGGTAGCAGCCTGGGGAGAGGTGCTGAAAGCCCAGAGTGGCAGGCGGAGTTTCTGCATTGGGAGAGTGGTGCTAGCCGTGGGATACTGGTTGCATTATTGCCAGGTTTGGAAACAACTGAACTAGATTAGGGCTTATCAAACTTGAGTGTGTATATAAGACATCAGGGGACCTTGTAGAATTCAGATTCAAATTCAGTTGTTTTGAGTAGCATCAGAGACTCTGCATTTCTGTCTCCCAGGTGATGCCAATGCTGCTGGACCACAGACTGAACTTCAGATGATCTATGAAAGCATATTCCACCTGGAAATCGATGAGAACAGGATTCTCCATCCAGCTCTCAAAGAATCTGTGGCAGTAGAATTCATCAATGTGGATGTACTTTCATAAGCAGCCTGTGAGATAAACTGGCAATGACTTTGTATTTGTGGATGATCTTGCATGATCTAATAAAAAAAGAGTCTTGCCCCTCGGAGAACACTGTGTCAGGTACTGGATATGTTTCAGAATGGAACAATAAGAATCTTTACTTTTTGGCCAATATGGCCAAAATCTAGGCAATGGTACTTTACAAGAAGCCTAAAGATGCATTGAAAAAACAGGAAAAGTTCTCTGGACAACGTTCCACTATCTCTTGATTATCATTTGCTTGCAGTTGAAACTGACTTTAAATTTTTTAAGCTTTTCTTTTTCTCATAGCAAAGAAAGACCAAGGAGTCCATGCCAAAGGTGATTATCTTAGTTACTTGATGAATACTCAGTTCTTCTTTATATCTGTATCAAATCCTAACAAACCAATACCTTATCATCTTTTTGTCAAATAGTAAGCATTATTATTAAGTGCCAGCATGTGCCTAGCTATGCTACTGCTACTGCTGCTAAGTCGCTTCAGTCATGTCTGACTCTGTACGACCCCAGAGACGGCAGCCCACCAGGCTCCCCCGTCCCCGGGATTCTCCAGGCAAGAACACTGGAGTGGGTTGCCATTTCCTTCTCCAATGCATGAAAGTGAAAAGTGAAAGGGAAGTCGCTCAGTTGTGTCCGACTCTTAGTGACCCCATAGACTGTAGCCCACCAGGCTCCTCCATCCATGGCATTTTCCAGGCAAGGACTAGGCCTATTTCTTGCGTTTCATCTTTTTAATATTTTTATTAAAAAGTAGGCAATTAATATCATGATCTTCTTGTGTATCATGCCAGGTTCACAATTTTATGCTTTTTCTACATATAGATATGTCCATAAAACAATATAATGTTTAAGTATGTTTTTAAAATGTACTTAAACGCTATCACAGTGTACCTACACTTTTGCAATTGTTCTCACTCAAAGTTAAGGTTCTGAGTTCTCTAAAGACAGACAAGGTAGAGAGAGATGGAGCATTTCGTTCTATGAAAATTCTACATTTGATTACCAGACCATTACTTTGCCTTTGGTTTTTCACTACTCAAGCTATGTCATAATAAGCATCTACTTCACATGTGCAAGAGTATCTCTGGGTATGTAACCAGAAGCCAAATTGTGAGTTCATAAGGTAAGTGAAAGGTCAAATGTACTAGAAAACATCAAAAGCCCCTCCAAAGCGGTTTTACCATTCACACTCTCCCTGGCAGTGTAGGGGAGTCTTCATATGCCTACACACATGCCAACACTTTGAATTTTCACCTTTTAAAAAAATTTTGGCTGATTGGATGATAAAAAGTTATCACATTGGCCAAAAAGTTCATATGGGAAAATCCAAATGAACTTTTTTGCAACACAATATTTTTTAAATTTATATTTATCTGATTGCTAGCAAGATTATTTTTCCCTATTTAGGCTTCCTCTTTTATGCACTGTCTTCTTTCATCCTTTGCCCATATTTATTAGGTTGTTTGTCTTTTAGTGACTTGTAGAATTGTTTGTTTGTTTTTCTGGGGCTTCTCTGGTGGCTCAGACAGTAAAGAATCTGCCTGCAATACAGGAGACCTGGGTTCAATCCTTGGGTCAGGAAGATCCCCTGGAGAAGGGAATGGCTACCCACTCTAGTATTTTTGCATAGGAAATCCCATGGACAGAGAAGCCTGGCACACTACAGTCCATGGGGTTGCCAAGAGTCGGACACGACTGAGTGACAACACTTTCCAGGTTCCTAGTTACATGTGTGGCAAACAGCTTCACCTAACCTGTCATTTCACATTTAGGTGGCTCATGGCATGTGGTCATGTAGGAATTTATCAATTTTAAGTTAAATATATCACTATTTCCCTGTGTAACTTGTGTAGGTGAGAATTTCCTTAAGAAATCCCTTTCTTCCCCTGAGGTCACTGAGATGTTCATATAAAGTCATCTTTTACACTATTAGTCTTTATTCTACTTGAAATTTATTTTGTTTATAAGCAATAGAAATGCAATTTATTTTTATTTCCATATGGAAAGCCACTTTTCCCAATTCCAGATCACCCTTTCCCCCTGATTTTTGAGGACTCCTGTGTCAGCCACCAAACTCCTCTATGAGCTTCACTCAGTTTCTGGACTCTCCATTTGGTTCCAGTCATTTATTTGCTGTTCCCTCAGCCAGTGCTACTGCTTTAATTAATGCAGGTGTATAAAATGTTTAACATTTGGTAGTGCAAGTCCCATTAACAACTTCTTTTATCAGCAGATTGATAAACAGTTTGCACATAACTTTTGAATTTTTTTTAACTTTTGTTACCTATGCATGGTTCATTTTAATGAATGTTCTTTATGTCTTGAAAATAATGCATATTTTCTAGGTCTATTATATCTATGAAATCAAGCTTGATATTCACGCTATTTTAATCTTCCAAATCTGTTCTAAATGTTTATTTTCTTTCTATGACTGAAAGGTATGTTGATAAGTACCTGTAACTGTCGTCTATTTACTTCTCAGTGATATTCCTTTCTAATAATGAAGTGTTCCTCTACACCATTATTTATGACTTCCATCTGCAGTTCTTTTTTCTCCAGAATAACTTTGCGTTGCTTTATTTTTTTAAGTATTCTGTTCTTGTTATGTCAAATCAATGAAGTTTTCTTTTACAGCTTTTTAAATCCTACTGGCTTGGAAGTTATTTTCTGTACTTTTATTCAAGTTTCTACACTATTTTGAAAACTCATCAAAATATCATTCACTATTGTCACTGTTTCTAGTTAACAAGTATATATTAAACTAGCACACAACCAACTGAATGTAAATGTCTCAGGACTGTCCCCACTCCCACTCACCACCACCTCTCTCTTTACTGCTTTACCATAGAACAGATGCATTCTCTTCTATTTCTGCCCCCAACTGGAGATCCACATGGTAAGAACCCAGGACCACAGGTATCTTGCTTTCTTCCCCATGACAGCAGCGTGACAGATGCGAGGCAGGAAATCCAGGTAAAAGCATCTATTTGGTATGTCCAGGCTCTCCATGATGTGAGAAGATGCAAAGTCTAGAGTAGGACAGAAATACTAGAAGGTACAATTTATGACTGCCTATCTAATCGACATTCTCACATTCAGATTTATGATTAATAAGGTTATCACTTTAATCTCCATCTCTGATTCTTTTACCTGTTTCCTTAACTGGTTCTAAACTCAGACAAAGGAAAAAAGTATGATAAAATATTAAGCTTAACCTCTGGCCTGGGCAAAGTAACAAAGATAGCAAAGTTCTATCTGTTCACTGGGATCTCCATAACACAGGACATATTTCCTAACCAGGACACTGGAACTTAAATCCACTTTGGGTGAGAATGAAACCAAAAAGAGAAGTTAAAGAGAACAGAACAGAGATAAGGATGACATCAAAAGGCAGGTTCACTTTGTCCCTGGCACTGGATTTTGATGCTGAGAAATCCAGCTCTCCAGGAGTCCAAGGTTCTCAGCCAAGTAATTGCTTGATGTTGAGTTCAAATTAAGTTCTTTCTGCTTTGTGGGTGGGGAGGAGAGCTGATGATATTTTCCTGGAGCTGTTCTTGCCTCACCACAAGAGCACAGCAGCAGTGGTTCCTGAACCACTGACTGGAATGGAAAACACATTTTGGTACCCATAGCAGGGAAACCCCAGGAGCTCTGCTATACTGTCACTAATACTGTGGTCTTTCCAGCCAAGGTAGTGGAAATAAAGGCAAGATAACCCAGCATTCTTGGAACCCTGGATCCAAGATAACCCAGGACCATGCCTACCAGCTTACAGCCTCCTGACAGCTTGACTCTGGCCTCAGCTCTGCAGCAACTCTCATAATTCCCCACTCACCCGACAGGCACTGATGAAGGAGGGGTATGGGCCAGCCTCACAGAGAGCTAACATTCGAGAAGGGCACAGGGTAGCAAGAGGGCTAACAGGCACAATGGACATTCAGGGATCACTGAGGTGGCATTTCTGTCCAGAGTAGACATTTTGAAGATGGAAGACCTGGATGATCAGCTTGATAATATATTAAGAAGCCCCCTGTTTCTGTGTTGAGAATAACACACTACTTACAGTCAATTGTATAATCCTCCTAGCTCTTGCCATTCTGTGTTGTTTAATTTTGAACAGATTGTGTCCACTACAAAAAGCCTTAGGTAAAGAGAAAGTTTGTTTTCAAGGGACATAGTCAAATATTTTCAAACTACAGAAAGCACCTGCATTAGTTTCCATCTGTAGCTGCGCAGGCTCATTCTCAGTATTTGTAAAGAACTTATGAATGATACATGTCCTCCAAAGGGAGCCTCAGCCTAGACCAGAGGAGCTCTGGGCATGGGGTGTGTGTTGGGGGTTGGGGGGCAACTGAGCAAAAGCCCACGTGTGAGATGAGCCAATTTTATGCAAAATGGCTGTGTGGAGACTCCCATCGGCTCCCTTGCAAATGGACAAGTCATAAACCTGCCTAATGACTTGGAAACTCAAAATTGCCCCTTTCATTTTAAAGAATTTTTAATGTTGTCCTCTCCAATGGGCACCATTAACAAAGAAACCCTCCACTCCTCCACATGGTTTCCAGGGTAGGCCAATGTGTTTTCAGTGAGACCAGAGGGGAAAAGAACTCTCAGTGGGGGAAAGATGTGTGTGGAGAGAGAAGCACTTGCTAATTTTTCCAACCCACCCAATCCACTGAGGCGGAGAGACAGCAGGGTGTGCAAACCACAGAGAAAGTAGAATTTATCTCAGCTGTGATTGCATCTTCCAACCATTTTAATCTCTCTCTCTATTTTTTTTTTTTTTGACAGTGTATAATAATACTTTCTTCAAGGAATGTTCTTTAATCTTATAATTTGAAAACAAATTCTATTTCAGCTGTCCTTCCAGTAGGCGACCTTTAATGGTTTTGCTATAGGTAAAACTCTGTCATTATGTTATGCCTCCCTGCTCAGCGTTCTGGATATCAAATTGCTCAGATGCTGTAGTTTTTGTCAGTGATAATATTGCCCTTTCAAAATTTCTCTGTAAGCAGCCTGAAAGGATTCATTTGGAGTGGTGGTTTCATTAATTTATTTAAATGCATTTCTCAAACAAAGCAGGTTAGTTGTTTTGAAAATGTCAGGGTCCAGGAGCAGATTTGAAAATATTCTGCAAAATACAAGCATCTGGACTTTCCAAGAAGAAGAAAGCAAGCACTTGTGAAGGAAGCCAAGGGCCGAGTGGCTGCATGCTGTTCCCAAAGGCCCCCGGCTCAAGGAGATCAGCAGCCCCCACTCCAGTCTCTGTGTAAGGAATCATGCTTACGAAGTGGTTTTCACTGTGGAAGATAATTAGCACTAATCTTTCAAATACGAATGGCCCCTCCCTTAAAAGGGTTGTCTGGAGGCAGACTGTTTTAGCTTAGCAAAACGACTGGGCCCGTGGGATAGGCGCCAGGATAATGTGACTCCTATGTGCTCAGCTGGGTGAACCAGGAAGCCTAGGGAGCATCAGGTGGGAGAAAACAAGAGTTCTGGGCCAGGCAGGGGAAAATGAAATAACATGTGTTGAAAACCTGCATGAAATGTGAACAGGCAGTTCCAAAGTATTGGTTGGTATATGTCATTTAAGGAAGAGTAAAATATATCTTCTTCAAACATAACTCTTATCACTGGATTTTAAATCACCCAGATGTTTTAGCTTTTTTCACTCCCTGGCTGAAAAAGCAATGACTCCCCATTGTCTACTGAATAATATCTAATCTTCTTAGCATGACATTCAAGACCCACCACAAGCTGGCATCAGCTTGTCTTGTGGAAATTGTAATTCTTCACCACTGCCTCCTCCACACCACACACTCTTTATACACTCCAGTGAAACTGCATACCCTCCATTTCCTAATCATTTCCGGCATTTTACCCACCTCCATCCTTCCGTGACAGCTGCAGACCCTCTCATTCCTCAGGCATCATGTCAACTCCGACTGATTCCTCAAAGCCTGGCACAAATGCATTTTAGAAAATGCACTCCAAGCTGCAAGAAAGGCCTTTGCCTTCCGGCTCTTCATGACACTTTGGAAAATGCCCTTATCCCAATGGACTGACTTGACGGTGCTCTACATACACACTGCACTTCCTCTCTCATTCCCCCGCCCAGAGGTGGTCCTCCTTGAAGGCAGAACCAGAACTCATCCATCCTCACCCATCCCTCCAGTCCAGTGGTCCTTAACACTGCTTGACACCTCAGTCACCTAGGGAGCTTTGTAGAAGCACCAGCACTGGGTTCCTACCCCAGAGACTCTGGTGCAATGTTCTGAATTTGAGGTCTAGGCATGGTGCTTTTTTCCCATCTTAAGCCTTTTGAAGTATACAGTTCTGACGTGTCAAGTATATTTACACTGTTCTACAACCAGTCTCCAAATATATTTACCTTATAAAACCTGAATTCCATATTCACTAAATAGCAACTCCCCATCCTCCCCCTCCCCCATCCCTACCAACCTCCATCCTACTTTCTGTGAATTTGATTCCTATGAGAGTGAAAGCTGCTCAGTCGTGTTCAACTCTTTGTGACCCCCATGGACTGGAGCCCACCAGGCTCTGCTGTCCATGGAATTTTCCAGGCAAAAATACTGGAGTGGGTTGTCCTTTCCTACTCCAGGGATCAAACCTCAGTCTCCTGCATCATAGGCAGATTCTTTACCATCCGAGCCACCAAGAAAGTCCTTGTAGTTTGTATCCATAAGATCCTTTCAATTATTTTATATATACCCAGAAGTGGGATAGCTACATATGATAATTCTATGTTTAATTATTTAAGGAACCATCATACTGTTTTTTGTAGTGGCTTCACCATGTTACATTCTTCAAAAGGGCACAGTTTCCAATTTCTCCACATCCTCACTAATGCTTATTTTCTGGATTTTTGTTTAGAGTAATCATCCTCTTCCACATGGGATGATATCTCAGTTTGTTTTTGATTTGCATTTCTGAAGCGTTGACTCACTGGAAAAGACTCTGATGCTGGGAGGGATTGGGGGCAGGAGGAGAAGGGGACGACCCAGGATGAGATGGCTGGATGGCATCACTGACTCGATGGACGTGAGTCTGAGTGAACTCCGGGAGTTGGTGATGGACAGGGAGGCCTGGCATGCTACGATTCATGGGGTCACAAAGAATCGGACACGACTGAGTGACTGACCTGAACTGAACTGACTGAACTAGCGACGTTAAGCATTTTTTCATATGTTTGTTGTCCCTTTGTATATCATATTTAGAGATATATCTACTTAAGTCCTTCCTTCATATTTTAATCAGGTTATTTGAGGTTTTAGTTGTTGAGGTTATTGAGCTGTTGAATTTCTTTATATATTCTGATATTAGCCCCTTATCAGCTACATGATTCGTGAATATTATCTCTAATTCCACAGTCTGCCTTTTCAATTTGTTGAATGTGTCCTTTGATGCACAGACGTTTTTAAATTTGATGTTGTCCCGTTTGTCTAATATTGCTTTTGTTGCCTGTGCTTTTGGCATTACACACCCAAGAAACTGTTCTGAAATCCAAAGTCATGAAGCATTCCCTCTGTTTCTTTTAGGAATTTTAAAGTTTTAAGTCCTATGTTTTTGAGTTAATTTTGTATATGATGTAAGGTAGGGTCAAATTTCATTCTTTTGCACATGGATATCCAGTTTTCCCAACACCATTTGTTGAAGAATCCTTTTTTCCTTTGAGTGGGCTTAGCTGTAGATCATTTCACCATACAAACAAGGGTTTACTTTTGGATTCTCTATTCTATTCGTGTGTATGTCTGTCTTTAGGCCAGTACCACACTGTTTTTATTAATACAACTTTATGATATGTTTTAAAATCAGAAAATATAAAACCTCCAATTTTTTTATTTTTCAAGATTGCATTGGCTATTCTGGGTCCCTTGGGATTCCGTAAGAATTTTAGGGGAGGTTTTCTTTATTAAAGCAAAAATAGGAATTTTGATAAGGATGGCATTAAAACTGTAGATTGCTTTGACTTCCACATGCTGTCAAAGCAATCTACAGATTCTACTTTATTAGAAGTTCCTTAGGAGTTTCTAACACATACTATAGGTTAAAAACTACCATTTCCCCTCTACAGTGGTTAACAAAAAGTCTTGCAAATAGTCATTAAATGAGAATTTGTTTTAAATTATTAATCCATTATTTAGCACACATTTTGTAACTATTTTGTTCTCTGGGGCAATGTGACAGTAACTTTGATTTAAAAGACAGTGAGAGAGGGAAAAAAAGGACCAGGAAATGGGGCCATGATCAAAAGCAACCAGACCCTGTAAAATAGTGAACCATGAAAGCAAACCACATCTGTAACTATGCCTCCTTCCCAGAAGAACATCCTTCACTCAAAGAAGAAAGCATGTGCCTCAAGTGAAATGAGGAAAGGGGAAGTTATAAGCGACAGACGTGAGCCAAGACCCCATGTCTAGAGCCACAGCCAGCTCATGCTGAACTCTCAAGGGGACTCCTGTGAACTAGATATCAGTGAAAGTGTCTTATCCTTAGGAATTCAAATAAAATTGGCTTGATTTAATATACTTAGACATTGCAAAATGATTACCACCATAGTGTTAGCTAATACCTCTATTATGTCACATAATTACCATTTCTTTTTTGTGGTGAGAACATTTAAGATCTACTCTCTTAGCAACTTTTAAGTGTATAATACAGTACGATTAACTATAATCACCATGGTGTACATTAGATGCCCAGAAATTATTCATGTTATAACTAGAAGCTTGTACCCTTTGACCAGCACCTCCCCATTACTTGCTACTACCACCTCCAAGCCCTGTAACCACTGTTCAACTCTGTGTTTCTGTGAAACTGAACTTCTTACATTCCACATGTAAGTGATATCATACTGTATCTGTCTTTCTCTGACTGACCTATTTCACTTAGCATAATGCCCTCAAAATACATCCAAAATCCATGTTGTCACAAATGGCATGGTTTTCTTCTTTCTCATGCCTGATTAATAGTTCTATTCTTTACATCAAAGGAACCTACAATTCTTCCCAGTCTCCCCATAGATAGATGTCTCCCCAAGATCACTAGCCTCCTACTTTAACCACCAGAAGGAATACACAGCTTATCCACAGTTCTGTTTTAAAAGCAAGTTCTCTCTCTCCCTGTTACCCTTTTTCCTTGTTCGCCATGCTTTCCTGCATCTTGCAGTGATGGGGATACTGGTGCCAGGCTTCCTTCAAGGAAGCCAGCATCGATAAAGCAAAAGGCATGGGAGTGGTTGGTGGAGAAGGTATTGCCTATAACTTCCCAGAGGAAGAGAAATGTCTCCAAACGTGATATCTGTGAAAAGTATGCAAACCTATTATAATTTATGAAATATTCTTTTATACTTTAAAAATTGTACATTTTTCATCAAGATAAAAAATACAAAGCTAGTACTAATGCACTCAAATGTCCTGCCCTTCGGCCTTTGTTAACTGGGCAGAATCCCAGTCTGAGGAAGCTCAACCAGTTCACATCCACCTGGGAACACAATTCCTTCTGAGCCACTCTGACTGAGGGGAGCTTACATTTCACAGCTGTAAATGGATGAGCTCTCCAGGCAGGATCAGAACAATGACACTCAGCAATTTGATTGTCTTAAAAGAAATCCTCTTGAAAAATGATAGCAGGCTCTCCTCTAGACGGAATACTAAACCCTGGCTTAGAGATGAAAAAGAGACAAAGAATGTGTCCTTTGTTGGAAGTGCCCCACTTGGGTCTTCAGCCCTCGGTTTTCCTTCTGAAGAGTGTACGAGCCTGGAGGAGCTAATGTTCCCTGGCTAGGAGGCCATCAGTCACTCCAGCCTCCAGAGTCTCAGCGTCTAACTTGAGAATCATGGCCCTGACAGTCCACCACATCCTGGCTGCTATTGTTCTGGCCCCAGTCCCCATGACCAGGGAGGAAAGAGGATGGAGTGGATGCAGGGGAGTGTGATAGAAAGGCCTACAGGAGGAGAGTGAAAGGAGGAGGGGAAAGAAGAGAGAAAAAAAGAGAGTGAAAAGGGAAGGGAAAAGAAAGAAGAAGCAAGGAAGCAGAAAGGGACCTATCATAGCAGGTACTGCCTCCAGCAACTTCAGCCTGATCTTTGCAAGGTTTGGGATTACTGTAGGCTGGAAGAATCCCAGAGTGAGCAGAGTCAGAAAGTGGGAACATTAACACAAATTTTTTCTTTCTTAAGATATTGATAGTTTTCATATATTTTACTCTAGGCTAAACAAGCAAAATCAATCAGTTAACTCCTGAAAAACACCTCTGCACTTTCACTCACATGGGCCAATCTGCTCCCCTTACCTATTTACAGATCCTGTCCATCCTCGGACTACAGCTCAGATTTGACCTTCATGTTACAGTCTTTACTAACCACCCGCTGTTAATAAGCAGTGATACCAATCCCTTCATTTTCTGAATTTCTAGAGTAGTTATAAGCTGTAAAATTCATTTGGCAGTGAATCATGTACTACACAAGGCATCTATGTCATTGTTCTTTCAGAGCATTGTTAAATATAGAACAAACATGTGTCCAGGTTTAGCCCATACTGGCTTATGCAAGTTCATTCAGATTAACAATAACACCCGTTTACTCTTGAAACCACCCCTCAGTGAGAAGATAAATAATATGGTAAGCCCACTGAAAGGTTAAATTCAATGTCATTCCAGACTCTAATGAGAATCCAAAAGCTCCTCAGGGCTCCCTGATGTCCTCCACACCAGCCTGGCTCCTCACACACAGTATCCAATAATATTTTTATTGTGAGCATGCATTGCCCTTTTCATTTCAAAAGATGGAAAATGAACAAGGCCTACAAACTTGGGAACACATTGAACGTAAGGAGAAAGGTTTTAATTTAACTTAGACCCTCGCTGTTTTCCTTGTGTAAGACCTAAAACCCATCACATTCCAGAGCCGAAGATGAATGTTATTCTCAGATTTGCATCTGATTTCTAAGGATCGCAGTGAAGGAGAAAGTGCTAGTTCAAACACAGACATGCTGGTCTTCCCCTCCTGGTGCCTGGAGACTGCTCACCCTCTACAAGCTCAGGCTGCCTAGGCCTGCAGGTCACCTTGGGTTACTCTGAAATATATTTATTCAATTTCATTCTTACAGGCATATAAGTGGTGCTGTCAAATAAAGTGAGAATTTAAATGATAAACATTCGAAAGAACAACAGTCCAGAAAATGAAATCTCTTCTTTCTTACTGAAACATTATGTTCTCCAGGTGAATCTGAAAGTCACCTCTTTCTCCTCTCTCTTCACTTCCCTCTAGTGGGGAGAAGCCGAGAGATGATTGTTATCATCCATTTGTTCATCTACCCATTGATCAATATTTATTAAGCATGTGTTCTGTAGTCAGTGCCAGACATGATGAGTAAAATGAACACAATCCCTGCCCTTATGTAGTTTATAGTCAGATGTGCAAAAAAGGCATCAAATAATTGTGTAATTAATGTCTGGTGGTAAGCACAAAGGATTATTTCAGCAATCTTATAAGAAATCCTTAACCTACTCTGCTGCTGCTGCTGCTAAGTTGCTTCAGTCAAGTCCAACTCTGTGCAACCCCAAAGACGGCAGCCCACCAGGCTCCCCCATCCCTGGGATTCTCCAGGCAAGAACTCTGGAGTGGGTTGCCATTTCCTTCTCCAATGCATAAAAGTGAAAAGTGAAAGTGAAGTAGCTTAGTCTAGACAATCAGAGAGACCCTCCCTAAACAAGAGAGACTTAGACTGAGACCTGAATGATGAACAGGAAGTGGGTAGGCAAGAAAACAGGAAAAAAGCTGCAGATGGAGGGTGCAACTGACTCATCAGCCTTGAATGAAACTGAATGTTGTAACTTTGAGAAGTAAAAAGTATTCCAGAATTCCTGAGCATGGGGATGAGGCCCCAGAAAGGGAGAAGATTCCTTTAGACTTGGTCTATGGCTCCAGGGTTTGGTTGTTTACTCTTTCTTTTGATCACTCACCCTAAATCTGTTACTAAGGCCAAAACCTAACCAGAGAGTTGTGCTGTGCTTAATCGCTCAGTCATGTCTGACACTTTGCAGCCCCATGGACTGTAGCTCACCAGGCTCCTCTGTCCATGGGGATTCTCCAGGCAAGAATACTGGAGTGGATTGCCATGCCCTTCTCCAGGAGACCTTCCCATCCCAGGGATCAAACCCAAGTCTCCTGCATTGTAGGCTGATTCTTCACCATCTGAGCCACCAGGGAAGTCCAAGAATACCTGAGTGGGTAGCCTATCCCTTCTCCAAGGGATCTTTCTGACCCCAAAATTGAACTAGGATCTCTTGCAGTTCATTACCACCAGACACCTGAGTAAACATCAAAGTCACAGCCAGGTCTTAAGGACATTCAGTCTGACTCATATCAAAAGGAATGAAAACTGGACTTGGTAGAACT
Organism: Budorcas taxicolor; assembly: GCF_023091745.1. Lineage (NCBI taxonomy): Eukaryota > Metazoa > Chordata > Mammalia > Artiodactyla > Bovidae > Budorcas > Budorcas taxicolor. Next base: position 137,035,999 of record NC_068920.1, read on the forward strand.
CGGGGTCCTGGCCATAGCATTACTTGAAAAGACTAACATATATATCTAACAACCATAACTTCTAAGTCAGCTTCACTTTTAAGCATTCCTTATTCCTCCCAGTTCTATGTTCAGCTTTAGGAATAACCAATCCAACCGCTATCAATTTTCTTAAATGCCAACCTGAATATGACTGTAACCTTACTATGCTAATGCAAACAAAATAAAGGGGAAACAGACGCAGTCTGTCCTTAAGAAACTTAAAATGGGTGAGGGACATCCTGGGACTAGAGATCTGACATGGCAGAAAAAGGAATATGGACTTTGGAGTCAGAGCCTTGGGTTGAAACACTGACTCCATCACTTTTGAATTTTGTGAACTTATACAATTTTATTAACCTCCCTGAGCCCCAGTGTATTAATTTGAAAAATGAAGACAATATTCACCTGCTCTCTAGAATGGTTGGGAAGATTGAATGAGGTAATATTTTCAATTACTCTGTGTGTCTCTGTGTGTGTGTGTGTGTGTGTGTGTGTGTGTGCGTGCGCACATGCACGTGCAGGTGCACACAGGGAAATAAGAAGGGAGACAAAGCAAAAAGATAAACAGAAATGGTTCCTTACTCTCAAATTTACAGACTGAGATATACACACATAAATGAGCACTATGATCACAATATCAAATGAAAATCCAGCAATCTAGAAAAAGATAACGACTTTCTGAACTAAAGGACAGGCAGAGGTGATGCGGAAGAAGACACAGATTCACAAGTTATCTTATGGAAATTCAAGTTGCATAAATTAGAAGTGTGATATTAAAATAAAAGCTTTGTTTTCTATGGACGATTCGAAATAATCTGAATTCCCTGAACTCAAAATCCATTAAGACATGATTTCTTTCAAAGTTATCAGGCCAAATGTATTTAAGTTTTATTTACACTCTAACCATAAAGCAGTGACACTTTAGCTGGTAAACTGAAATACCTACCTTTCTACACTTTCAGTATTTACTTATGCAAGTTGTCAGCTATGCATGGACCAAGGAACCACATCCTTTCCATTAAGTGTCAGCTACATTTGGGGTGGGGTAGGAGAAATCACTAAAACTTAAATGAATAAAGGGTAAATAAATGATATATGATAGAATAAAATGTAGACTTTTAGATTCCTAGTTTATGTGGCTTGGTACCTGACAAACCATTTAATAAGATCTTTTTGGCTTGCTTCAGAGAGAAGTGAGTTATCCATGAGAAGTATGCAAAGAGATGTTGAACAGTTCTATTTCAGAGATAATAATTAGATTCATGTGTCTTGTCGGATATTGGATGAGAAGAACACTAAGGATCCCTTAAATCGAGAGATTTCAAGATGAGGGTCTCCCTATACCTCTGCTCAATTCTCACAATGCTCAGTGTGAGGCTCTTTCCTTCAGAACTGATTCCGCTAACTCTTCTCCTGTTTCATTGTTGAACTTGTGATATGTTCCAGGGCTGCCTCCTGCATGGACTGTGATCTCCTAGGGTTTGTGGTGGTAACAGTAGTACTAAGTGGTAGCAGTAGCAACAATGATACTATACATACTATGCTTATTATGTGCCAAACACTGTTCTAAATACTTTCTACATATTAACCCATTTAATCCCCTCAGAGACCTTTTGATAGCTTTATCCTCATCTTACAGAAGAAACTGAAGAACAGAGAGGATAATTAGTTTTCCCAGGGTCACAAAGCAGAGACAGGATTCAAAGCCAGGTAGCCCATCTCTGGAATCCATGTTTTTATCCACCATGTTATCCTGCCCCTGCAAGGGGTGAAGGCTGAGAGCATTGTGGCTCTGAAAGTATAGTGATGGTAGGAGTAGGGGTTCTCTGAAGCATAGGACCCTCGTGAGTCTTCTTCTAGAATCCCGTTCCCTATAATATGTGGCCCTGGCAACATCAAATAACTGTTCAGTTCAGTTCAGTCACTTAGTCACGTCCGACTCTTTGCTACCCCATGAATCGCAGCACGCCAGGCCTCTCTGTCCATCACCAACTCCCAGAGTTCACTCAGACTCACATCCATCGAGTCCGTGATGCCATCCAGCCATCTCACCCTCGGTCGTCCCCTTCTCCTCCTGCCCCCAATCCCTCCCAGCATCACAGTCTTTTCCAATGAGTCAACTCTTCGCATGAGGTGGCCAAAGTACTGAAGTTTCAGCTTTAGCATCATCCCTTCCAAAGAAATCCCAGGGCTGATCTCCTTCAGAATGGACTGGTTGGATCTCCCTGCAGTCCAAGGGACTCTCAAGAGTCTTCTCCAACACCACAGTTCAACAGCATCAATTCTTCGGCGCTGCTCCTGCAAAACTCAGCAGTGCCAAAACCCAACTCTCAAAAGCCCAGGTAACAGCAGAGATTATCACAGAGAATATGTATGGCTGGACCTCATGAATTCTGCCCATTTCTGCAGCCACAACACCATTCCAGCTTCTCTTTTAAGACCAGACTGACTCTAACTACCTCAGGGCTGAGGTGCTTACTTTTATTCTTCATTGCAACAAAACCAATGCAGAGAAAGAACACCAACACAGAGACAGGCATTTTAATACTCACATACACGCTCTCTGCTATGAGTATTATGATGATGGCCTACCCCAAAGAAAGCCCAGGTGGGTGGAATACATGTAATATTTACTAGAAACATGTCCTGGGCACCCTCTGTGGTGTAACATTTATGGAAGAAGGTATTACTTAGAAGTTTTAGAATGACAAGGGACAAAACCCAACTCTCAATGGCTTAGGTAACAGTTAAGATTAATTCATCAAATAATGTTGGGTTATTTCAAGAAATTCATGACCAGCACTCTGACTGGAGATCAGAAATAAATAGAACAAGGCATCACTTAGAATTCCCTCTCCAGCTCATATTGTCAATTCTCTTTGCACATTCACTACACACTTCTCTTTTATTTTTCTTTATTCCTATCTTTTTCTTTCCTTATCTTTAGCCAGACAAAATTCTGCTTCTTAGGTCCTCATGGAAGGAAGCATGGCCACTCACATCCCCTGAGCTATCCATCTTACTGCTACAGGACAGAGAAAGTACCTGAACCCACTCTCCAGGTCGCAAGCCCAAACTCTGGACCAGTGTCTGAGGAGAAGAATCACTCTACCATCACAGTGACTCTTACAGACATATTAAGGATGAGTGGGGGCAAAGCAACTTAGTAGAAAAGAGGGACTGATAGACAGCCCCAAGGGTGTCTTCTGCAAGTAGCCACTATGCCAGGTAATGTACCTGGCAGACGCCTCCATGAGACAGAGTTTGCCACAGGGCTGTATTTTAAGTAGCATGGAAGCTGCAGGCACCAGGCCTTGGTGAACATGTAAACAGCATGTATACAGTTGGTTTTCTAAAACAATAGTTGATATTTATTACACATTTAATATCTGCCAAGAGAACATATCTCTATTAAGATCGTAATGGAATTGTCTGTTTCAGAGATGAGAAAACTCAGTTTTGGAGAAAGGCAGTGAACCTGCTCAAGTTAGCTAGGAAATTTCAGCTTCAGAGTTTGAATGTGATTCTGTCTAAACTTAGACCCAGAACTCTTGCCACTAAGATGTTCTTTCACTCTCTCTTTCATGTAGCATGCGCTAAGCCCGATGCCAAGTAGGAAAATTCCAAATGCACACCCCAGGTGGTTAAAAGAAAAAATATACAGAATCACCAGCCTTGAAGATGTAGTGTTTTCTTTGATGCCCCTCATCCACTAAAAAAAGAGAGCTGACACATTGCTCAGTGTTTTAACCTCTAATGACTCCACATGGCATTCCAGGTCAGATGTGGAGCTGTTCTGCACCCTTAAGAAGAATCCAACACCATATATCTCTCTTCTTTTGGCTTTCTATTGTCAATTGCAAATTGACACTTGCCCTGGGCACTTGCCATCTACTTCTACAACAATTAAATCATGTGATGCTGAAGGGGCTGACCTTCAACGCCCCCTGCAATGAGTTCAGGGTGGAGAGCAAAAATGAGGCACCCTGTGCTCTGGGAAAAACTGGCAGGACAGGCCTTCAGATAGTCAGATATTTTCAGGAGTTGATTTAGTGAGCCCAATTCTTACATCTCCTCATATCTAAAAAAGCACTAAAATTCTTCATGGTGATGACTGTTCCTCATGACAGGCAAAAGCTTCATAAAGCTAGCAGAAACCTTCTGGAAAAATATGTGCTTGACTGCACATATTCTCCCTTCACCAAAATTACATTTATACTGGCCTTCCCCTTGCCCTTTGGAGAAGTTTCTCAGAGTTATCTGAGGTGGTGTCTCCAGGGCTGCAGTCCTCATTTTGCCCTAAATAAAACTTAACTCACAACTCTCATGTTGTGCATTTTTTTAAGTCAACACCAGGAAGGTCTTCCAAGTCCCTAAAGACCCAAGAGATAATTCTATGATGCAAACTTTCACTTATAGACAAAGGTTCAATAGCTGCCAATTCCTATGTGATACCATTCATGACTCAGGAAGCATATGCTGGGTTTGGGATTCTAAGCACGTTGCATGACTGAACTCACATTTTGTTGCTATTCTATTTTATAGGTGAGAAAAATGAACACTGGGATATTTCATTTGGCCTATCTAAACCCAGAATCACAGACACCTCTCAGCTAAATAACTATACAAGAGATAGATTAAAAAAAAAAAAAAAAAACAACTCAGTGCTGAAAGATTTCAGAGGAAAGACGTATCCCTGCCTGCTGGCTCCTCCTTGTACCACAGACTCCTGTTCTTTCTCCTATGCAGGTGCCTATCAGAGTGCCCTAAAGTTGCCCATTTTGTGTCTGACTCCTGCATTAGACTGTTATCTTTGCTATAGTACTTCCAGCATCTAGCATGGCATCAAACAGATATTAACTCAAGAGGTTCTCACCATGGAAGCAAAGGAGACATGTAGAGAAGAGAGAGAAGAAAAAGAAGGAAGGAATAAATGAGGGAGGGAAGAAGAAAGACAGGAAGAGAGAGAAGTCTGGGGTGTATACAGATTGTACATCCTAAAGGCAGGCAAGTTTTTGGAACAAGTCATCTATAAACTTAGGGAAGATCTACTAACACCTAGAAATCATTAATTCTGACAAGATGACAACCTGAGTGGTCACTAGACTCCATTAATCCTCGAAGAGAGAACACAAAACCCTTCCCTAAAGTCTCACGAGGCAGAGTGCTGGATGCTGCCCTCTGTAACAGAGGATACCCTCAACCAACACTGTGTAGGCAGATACGGCTGACTGAAGAGAATGGCCATTTGTCTGTCATTCTCAGCCCGGCAAGGAGGTCCTCCTAGTTATGCCAGTTAAATTTTCATTTCTCATGTATCAACACATTCAACTACTGTCTTAGGAGAAACCTGAGCCTAAAAAGCAGGCACTCTGACCCTCACCAAGGAAATAGTGTTGTGTATCTTCGGGCCACAGGACTTCAGCAGCGTAAACTGAAAAAGTAAACCCGATTTGAGGGATATGTAAATGACAAACTGAAAAAAGAATTAATATTTAGCTTTGTAAAGAACACAGCTCTCCACCTCATTATGAAAGCTGTTTTTACTGTAACCAGAGGAAAAATGAATTGTTAGAAGCTCCCCAAAATGTGCAGCTGAGAATGCCTTTATATTAATGAGGAAAGTGATGTTGATTAATGGGCAGCCTGAAAGCGAGAAAGAAGCTTTCCTCCCTTCTGTCTTCCTGCCAGTCAGGGAAGAGGTAGCCCACCAAGGTCCCCGGGCATAGCAAGACCACAGTCCCCTGGGTCTACTGCTGGCTAGGGCACCGCATAGTTGGATCATGCTTCTTTCAATTATACTGACAAACATGTCTAGGCTTGAACAAATTGGCCCCTGTGAATTAGACTGCATTATTATAGAAATCCACATCTTTCAAGCCTCCCTGACCTTAATTGATCAGGATCTTTCTACAGCAGCCTACAGCTAGTCGGGAAAAAGATTTTCTGAAAGTTTAGCTAAATGACTATATTGATTTTTACCCTTAATATTTTCCTATATTCATCACATTTCTTACATTTTCATAGTACCTTGTATGTTTCCATGGCTTTATGGCCAGTTTTATGTAGTAACTGCTTTAACACAGTCCAGCAAAGGAACACGATCCCTGTTTTACAGGTCAGAGTCCACAAGGATGTGAAAATACCTTAACCAAAGAGTGAGAAGTGAGGTATTTTGACTCATAGCCTAGCAGGACTTCTCCTTAATGGTGGCTTTGAAGATAGTTTTTACTTGGAGCAAGAGTTTCTATAGGACTTTGCTACCTTCTGGTTCACATAGGCCACAAACCATCCAGAAGTGAGCAGCCAATCTTCTTTCCTAACAAATCACAAGGCAAACAGCCTCCTCTGCCTGGTATATACACTGTATTCATTCTGTACAAAAACAAGGCTTTCTGTGAACAATCAGAGGCCAGCTCTGTACACTGCCTGATATGGCCACCTGTGCTCAATTTCAGGCAGACTTTCAAACATCAATGTCTTCCGTTCCTCCTGAGACATCAGTACACACAATGAAGGAGTGACCTAAACAAGCAGACAAGCTTTGGTGGCATGTGAAATCATACCCTTTGCTCAAGAGTTCAACCTTATGAGGAGCAGGTTTAATGAGGTCTGGAGCTCATACACTTTTGAGGGTCATTCCTACAACATGACAGCCAGCTACAACTCACTTCTGCAAAGAAGGAACTATCAACAACAAAACTCCAACCCACTGTGATCTCAAGGCAATTTCCCCTTAGCCAGATCCCAAAACTGTCTGCAGCTTCTCCAACAGCAGCAAAACAAAATGACGTGTTTGGAGAAGCTGGAGAGAAAGAGTGTTTTTTAAACTGATAATGGTTAAAATATCTCCATTTTGAAAAAAAGATGGCCCAAAGCACCTGGACTCTTTACCACAGGCAAAGCCAAAACTCTAGCTCTAGCATGTCTGGTCTGAACAGACGTATGTTACATTAGACCACCATCTTTAGAGCAAAGCTGGTCTATGTCCCTGACTTTAATTTCATACCACTTCCCCAGGAGCCAGAAGGTTCACTTGTACCTCTCACAACCACACTTGCTTAGAAAGAGGCAATTTGGAAGTGCATGTCCAGTATCTACACGATTTAGCCCCAACCTTGAGTCTTTTAGGACTTCCCTGGTGGCTCAGACAGTAAAGCTTCTGCCTACAATGCAGGAGACCCAGGTTTAATCCCTGGGTTGGGAAGACCCCCTGGAGAAGGAAACAGCAACCCACTCCAGTACTCTTGCCTGGAAAGTCCCATGGACGGAAGATGCTGGTAGGCTACAGTCCATGAGGTCGTAAAGAGTTGGATATGACTGAGCGACTTCACTTTCACTTGAATCTTTACTTGGTACCTGATGATCTGATTGTGTGAATACTAGAATTGCAGTTGTTTACAATAAATAAAAACATAATAAGTCATTCCCGATGTGAACAAACATATGAATGTGTCCTGGAACAGTGAGGCATACTGTTCAAGCACAATGGAATCATCCTTTCAGGAAGCAGAAGCATTTCAGGATTCTCAACCTTCTCCACAGTCATCACTGCAAATTTGATAGTTCTCTTAAAGACAGAGGATTTTAAAAGCTGGGCATCTACTGATAGGCTGGCTTCCCTTTCATTTCTGTCTTTAGTTAACTCACTGGTTCTCATCAGGTACACAAGGAATACCACATAGGATTATACATGTAAAACCTTGTATATTTCAATTGATAGGTAGTATAAAAGATTTTTGTGTGTGGTTTTAACTAGTATCCATGACTTTCACCTTACTCATCGATTCTGGAGCCTAACCCACACAGATGTGACTTCACAGAATTTTTGTTCATTAAACCAAGAAAGTAAATACTTTTCTTTGTAAAGAATAATTATATGACAGACACTTTTCATTCTATAACCTCAAGGCAAGGAGGAGCAGAGTGAAAACAGTAGTGTGCAGCATCCTGATAAACCTCCCCAGACACGAAAGGAAATTGCATCTCTAATCTCAAAATCTGATTAAATAGGAAAGAGAGAGGGGGTAGTGAGAAAGTGTCACATACTCTTGGGTAACTTTTGAAGGGAGCACTTCTGAGCTCTACATTACAGGGTTTTTAATTTGTGTTCCATATTTCTCCCATAAATAAGAACCTATACATTACATTTGGTTATAAACATTGGAAAGACTTGAATTTTTATTTTTTAATAACTGTGTTAATCAGATAGGAATAAAAGTGAGAAATTTCAAGCTGGCCAGCTAGGAAGGATGAAGTGGAGACCCTAGAAATCAATGTGTTTACCCAGCTGGCTGGTTAGATCCCATTAAGGCAACTTCAAGAGACCACTCCCCACCTTCCTTTGTTCTCTCCTATTCCTAGCAGGCTCTAAATTCAGGTTTCCTTTCATTTCATTATAAATTTTGCATTTATTCATGGGTTGTCCAGATATATTTTTTAACTCTTATCTGGAGTTTGTTCTATTGATCTTTTAATGACTGGTTTTCAACTTAATTTCACCCATCATGCCAATAAAAAACCTACTATGTACTAGATATTATTCTATGTATTGGATAGACAGTTGTGAGCAAACATCTCCATGACATATGAGATTGATACTTTTATAGGTAAAAATGGTCAAGCCTCACGTGGTTAAGCCTACATTGGGGAGACAGAAAATAAATGTGCTTGGTAAGAACTTTGGTAATATATTAGAACCTACTCTGAATTTATAGCCCTCAACAACTAGCGTCTATTTGACTGCTGTCTCAGCCTTGAAAACTGAAGCTCGAGGTCCTCAGAAGTCAGCAGAGGGCCGCATGGGAAAAAGCTGTATTCAGTGATTTCCCTGCCCTCTACATCATACTTCCATGGAGTTTTTGGCCTGTGATAAATCCTAACATTTATACTGGCTCAATGACAATGGGTTATCATTCTTTAGTCAGGAGTGTTAGTTATTTCTAATTGGAGGTTTGACAGAAGACCAGTTTATTTCATACCATCTGAAATAAAGTAAGATTACTGGTGAGAACTGGGAGCATTTTCATTAGCCTATTACCTTCAGCATAATCATAGCCCATAAGCTGGAATTTGCTTGGTTCTGATGCTCGCGGCTTTTAGTGGGGTTTTCCTTCCAACAGAAGCACTTCCAACAGTGCTTCTATGGCCCACTGATGTATGAACATCTATGAACCTCCTGAGATTTACTGCACCCATATTCTTCCTGAGGAAAACTGTGCTTGGTTCCAGGAGGCCTCCTGATAAAGGAGGAAAACATGTCTTCAGAGAACTGACAGATTCTCAGAGCCTCATGCCGGACTGAAACAGTGGGGAAAAGCCCTGAAGCTGGGGAGAAGTGATTCTGCCATTTATCAACTGTATAAGCTTTGATACATTATTATCTACCTAAACCTACCTCAGTTTCTTGCAGAGAAAATGAGGCTCTACCCTTCAGATTGTGAAATGAGAGTACATGAAAGTGCAACAATAAGTGCTTTGTAAACTACAATATACAGAGGGTGATTTTCAAAATGAGGAAACAGAATTTTGAAAAAGATCACCTGATTCATCCAAGAAATTAAATGCAGAGTCCCCAGATGACTAGACAGAGAATTTTAGGCAGCTGGGGATCAGCACACTTAAGGGTGAATTCATGAAGCACAGCACAGAACCTATATTTATACACTGCCGGTGTTTTAGGGTCTACAAAGCATGGCAAAGTGGGAGCATGCCAAATGGAAAGAACACTGGTTTCCTCACAAAAAATCTGGGGTTCACATCCTGGCTCCATTACCTACTAACACTGGAAGCCTCGACAAGTTAAAGGACTCATGAGAACCTTTGTTCCTCAGGTGCATATAGATCAAACACTCAAATTTATTTAGTGTCTACTGTACAGCAGTAAATTCCCTTTGCCATTGTATACATCAACACAGGTAAGCCTCATATCAACATTATGAGATGTATCTTTGTTGTCAACTTAAAAATGAAGAAAATGACTTGTCCAAGAAAATGATATAAGCATGAGTAGCAAAACTATGGTTTTCAGTATTGTCTCAGGTATTTCCACTACACTATTGTTAACTCCTCTGTAATCAGTCAGAACTGTGTAACTAGTAGGGACAGGAGGTGGTAATTTTAAATAGAGTAAACAGACAACATCCTCCTGGAGCAGGTGGAAATACACAAGTTGCATGTAAGTGCTATCCAAATACTTAGAAGACTGAGCCCCAGGCTGTGAAGGTGCAGAGTAATGACCTGAAGTCATCCTAGATGTGGAATTTATTTCTTACTCCAGCACACAAAGTATCTTGGGTTATTGCTACATTCAACTCACTAGGTTCACACAGTGTGATATCAACAATGTAATGAACCAACATAATCTGCCTGAGAAGTAGATTAGGACATATGGCTAGAGAGTTGAGGTAGTACCATGAAGGTATATTGTTGGTACCATCAGATGCTGAACAACTTGTAATGATCTTTAGTAACTGGTATAGAGAAAAGGACATTTGCCAAGAAATGTACTGATTTGTTCTAGGAGTGAAACCACATCTGGAATAGCACCTGCAATTAGAGTCACTACCCAAAGGAGTTCTTGATAATCCACTGTCACCTTCCAAGATCTGTCTGTCTTCTGAACAAGCCAAAGAAACAAACTGAATGAACACTAGATAGGAACTATTAATATAACGTTTGCATCTTTCAGGTTTTTAATAATGTCACTATCTCTGAAATCCCTCCAGAAATACACTGTGCTCTCAATCAGCAAGAAATGCATGGTGATGTTTCTCTCTTATTGAAAGCTTACAGATCCTAGAATAAAGGACTTTAAAAATAAGAATGGCTCCTCTTATTGATTCCCATGGTGATCCACAAGAGAAGGTGTTGCTTTACCGTCACTGTGACTTCTTCTGGTTTAGAGGACCTAGTTCCCAAGGAAGCATGCTTCCAGCAGGAGACATAATAATACTTTACTGAAACTGGTAGTTGAGACAGCCACCAACCAATCTGAGCTCCTCCTGGCAGTAATTTAACAGGTAAAGAAGGCGATTTACTGTACCGACTGGGATAAGGATAATTTTAAGAGGATACAGTAGCAATTGCTACTCCATACTGGAGGTAAGGAAGAGTTCATCTGGAATTTATGAGAGTCCCTGGGGCTTCTCTTGGTTCTCCAGGTCCTACAATTAAAGTCAATGGAAATTGTCCACAACCCTATAGAGTCAGAAATAATAGTGCCCTAAAACCTTCATAAATAAATGTTTGGGTCACCCTATTTGACCAGGAACCAAAACCAGCAGATATTTTTTAGTAGAGGCAAAGGAAATACGAAATAAAGAATATGTAGGGGGAGAAAAAGGTAGTTAAAAATGCCAGGAATAACCACATGGGCAATTGCAGAAACAAGAACTATAATCGATTTTAGTACTTCCTCCTTATTTTAATATTAATATGTTTCAGTACACATTGACTATTTTTTTCCCTTCATATCTCCAATTCCCTTATTATCTAACAGAAGATAAAATAATGGTAATTAAGCTTATCTCAATACCTAAATTACAAGATACCAAAGGAAGCATGTGATTCCACAAGAAGATGAATACACAACATGCAAAAATGAATTAAAAGAATTTGTATCTACTTTTGAGGACTTTCCTGGTGGATCAGTGGTAAAAAATCCACCTATCAATACAGGAGACATGGGTTCTATCTCTCGACTGGGAAGATCCCCTGGAGGAGGGCATAGCAACCCATTCCAGTATTCCTGCCTGTGAAATCCCATGGACAGAGAAGCCTGGCAGGCTGTAGGCCATTGGGTCACAAAAGAGTCAGACACCACGACTAAACAATTAACTACTTTTGAAGGTGGTGGTCTGTTTTCAGTTGTACAAGGGACTGCTGCATTATGTTAGGCTGAAACATGATTTTTGTACTGTATTGATTTGGAAGATAAGTGGTGTTAAAAGATGACCATACAGATAACACACGGAGAGGGTATCAACTAAGCTGAAACTATATTTCCCAGATTCCCTCTCCTGCATAGTTCCAGGTTAGTGTGGACTAAAGGAGAAATCTGCACAAGATCTGGAGGGTGAAATGAAGCGTCAGAAAGAAGGTCAGTGCTGGGCAGCTGTGGCAGCCCATGTGCATGCTGCTGATCTGCTGGCTCACCGGCTGGCATGGAGCAGCAGCCAGGCTCCCAGAAACTCCAGATCCCACTGCATCTCTTCCTTTAGTCTCTGACTCCTAGGCCAGGTGTGTGTTTATCTCTGTGAGGAAGGAGCCAGTTTCTCCTTGTAAGTCACCTGCATCATCAAAGATGAAGTCCTAGAGGTAACGAGGGATGGATGTGGGCTTCAACACATCCTCATGGGTTCTATTTTGTCCTCGCTCTCCTCTATTTCATGTCCCTCCTTTCTTTTTTAAAAACAATTATTTATTTACTTGATGGGATCTTTCATTGAGGTGTTCAGGCTTCTCTCTAGTGTGGTGTTCAGGCTCCAAAACATGCAGGTTCAGTAGTTGTGGTGCATGGGCTTAGCTGCTCCAGCACACCTAGGCTCTTAGTTCCCTGATCAGTAATCAAGCCTGTGTGTGCTGCATTGGAAGGTGGATTCTTAATCATTAAACCACTAGGGAAGTCCCTCACACCCATCTTTTCTTACCAACTGACATGCTTAATCGCTCAGTTGTGTCTGACTCTTAACCACTCCATGGATTATAGCCTCCCAGGCTCCTCTGTCCATGGAATTCTCCAGGCAAGAATACTGGAGTGAGTTGTCATTCCCTTCTCCAAGGGGATCTTCCCTATCCAGGGATCAAACCCAGGTCTCCAGCATTGCAAGTGTATTCTTTACAGTCTGAGCCACCATGGAAGCCCCTTTGAACTGACTATCCTGTTATTTCAGACCCTACCAATATACACAAACGTAAAGACACACTGTTCAATCAGCTCCCACAACTGCATAGTTCAAACCTCAACAACAAAGCCCTATTGTATAATTTTATACTATATAAACCACCCCTAGTGGTTCTGCTTCTCTGATCCACTTTAACTGATGGGTACAAAGAAGAGGCAAAGCTGGAGCTCATACTTAACTCATTTCTAACTGATTCAGGGTGCCTTGCACTAAATTATTGCCTCCACCGTAATAATGGAGGACCATATACCTGAAGGGTGTTGGTGGTTTAAAATAGCATATTGGCCACTACCCTCCCTCCTGGGAAAATGGAGACATACAGGCTGGTCAAAGAGCTTTGAGAAATTAAGATGATTGAATGTTTGGCCCAGAAGTTGCAGATTAAGTGAACTGATATCAGCCTGCATGAAAGGTCTCTAGGAGTAGGCCCTATCCCAGGGGCTTCCTTCAACTTTGGCCCATTTGCAGTTTTAGCTGCAAGTTGCATAATAAAGATAGGAGGTATGTTGATCATATTTTCAGATGACACACGGTTGGGCCAGCTAGCAAATATGCTGAGAGATAGATTCAAGAATCCAAAGGTTTGACAGGATGAATAATGAGTCACAGCTAACAAGATGAAATTCAACAGGATGGATATTAAGTTTTACCCTCCACAGGGTGTAAATACACTCTCTCTAAACTGGAGACTGGTGCCAGGGTATCCCTTTAGCACCCTCCCTACACTGGAGACTGGTGCCAGGGAATCGCTTGAGCTCAGTGTGGGCAGAAGCACATGATACTGATGATGAGTCAGCTTCAAGGGAATGCCTCTGGGTTCAAAAATCATCTTGACAAATGGAGACTTAGAGAAACTGCTTAATAGCAGCCTTTGTGAAAACCCATTGAGCTCATTACTAATCAACACCATGATTACATTAGAGAATTCAGTTGTATAATCATCAGTCTTCATTATTCAAGGTGTGGTATACTCCAGTACACATTGAAGGTTATCATAGAACTTTGCTTTGCTCAAAACAACACAGCTGAGGTTCAGGGTACAACCTGGAAGGCCATACTTCACTTCAGTTCAGTTCAGTCGTTCAGTCGTGTCCCACTCTTTGTGACCCCATGGACTGCAGCATGCCAGGACTCCCTGTCCATTACCAATTCCTGGAGTTTAATCAAATTCATGTGCATTGAGTCAGTGATGCCATCCAACCATTTCATCCTCTATCAACCCCTTCTTCTCCCACCTTCAATCTTGTCCAGCATCAAGGTCTTTTCCAATGAGTCGGCTCTTCACATCAGGTGGCCAAAGTACTGGAGTTTCAACTTCAGCATCAGTCCTTCCAATGAACACTCAGGACTGATTTCCTTTAGGATGACTGGTTGGATCTCCTTGCAGTCCAAGGGACTCTCAAGAGTCTTCTTCAATACCACAGTTCAAAAGCATTAATTTTTCAGTGCTCAGCTTTCTTTATAGTCCAACCCTCACATCCATATATGACTACTGGAAAAACCATAGATTTGACCAGACAGACCTCTGTTGGCAAAATAATGTCTCTGCTTTTTAATATGCTGTCTACGTTGGTCATAACTTTTCTTCCAAGGAGCAAGTGTCTTAATTTCATGGCTACAGTCACCATCTGCAGTGATTTTGGAGCCCCCAAAAATAAAGCCTCTCACTGTTTCCCCATCTATTTGCCATGAAGTGATGGGGCCAGATGCCATGATCTTAGTTTTCTGAATGTTGAGCTTTTAGTCAACGTTTTCACTTTCCTCTTTGACTTTCATCAAGAGCCTTTTTAGTTCTTCTTCACTTTCTGCCATAAGGGTGGTGTCATCTGCATATCTGAGGTTATTGATAATTCTCCCAGCAGTCTTGATTCCAGCTTGTGCTTCACCCAGCCCAGCGTTTCTCATAATGAACTCTGCATATAAGTTAAATAAGCAGGATGACAATATATAGCTTTGAGTACTCCTTTTCCTATTTGGAACCAGTCTGTTGTTTCATGTCCAGTTCTAACTGTTGCTTCCTGACCTGCATATAGATTTCTCAAGAGGCAGGTCAGGTGGTCTGGTATTCGCATCTCTTTAAGAATTTTCCACAGTTTATTGTGATCCACACAGACAAAGGCTTTGGTATAGTCAATAAAGTAGAAATAGATGTTTTTCTAGAACTCTCTCACTTTTCTGACGACGATCCATTGGATATTGGCCATTTGATCTCTGGTTCCTCTGCCTTTTCTAAAACCAGCTTGGACATTTGGAAGTTCATGGTTCACGTATTGCTGAAGCCTGACTTGGAGAATTTTGAGCACCACTTTGCTAGCGTGTGACATGAGTGCAATTGTGCAGTAGCTGGAATATTCTTTGGCATTGCCTTTCTTAGGAACTGGAATGAAAACTGACCTTTCCCAGTCCTGTGGCCACTGCTAAGCTTTCCAAATTTGCTGGCATATTGAGTGTACCACTTTCACAGCATCATCTTCTAGGATTTGAAATAGCTCAACTGGAATTCCATCACCTCCAATAGCTTTGTTCATAGTGATGCTTCCTAAGGCCGACTTGACTTCACATTCCAGGATGTCTGGCTCTAGGTGAGTGATCACAGCACCGTGATTATCTGGGTCGTGAAGACCTTTTTTGTACAGTTCTTCTGTGTATTCTTGCTACCTCTTCTTAATATATTCTGCTTCTGTTATGTCTATACCATTACAGACTGGCATTTGACTAACATGGTGAGGATATATAATTATATCATATGAAAAACATATCAAAAATAGTGATCATAAGAGTTGGTGCCAAATAAGTTGAGTTTTCACATAAGAAAAACATAAAATTGTATTTGTACTTCTAGAATAAAGATGGGCAGACACTACAGAAAGGAACACCTTTATCACTAAAATGAATGAGCATGAGCATCACTAAATGAATAAGCATAGCGTATAGTGGTTAGGTTGGGCTCTGGAGTCAAACTACTTAGGTTAGAGCTTATGAGTCACTCTCCAGCCATGTGACTTGGGCAGGTTATTCATTTTCTCTGGTCTTAGCTTCCTCATATAGAAAATGGGAAATAAATGTATATCCCCCTCATCCATGTGTTGTGGAGATTAAATTGAACAAAAACAAATAGTATCTATCTCACTTGGTTGTTGTGACTGCCAAACAAAGCAACACATACTTATAAAGCATTTAAAAGAAGTCACTTGGTCAGAGTTAAATAAATACTTACTATTCTTCTTCTTATAAGGAAGCCTGTTCTGATGCTCAGAGGTATTCCCAAACTGAACACCCTGCAGTAAGTAGGTAACATCTTGTGTCTGAGTGTGTTTAAACTAAGATATGTTGTCTTTTGATCAGGGATATCTTAGAGTGGTCTGCGAATGGTGAGGTGACTGCAGCCATGAATTCAGAAGACTGAAAAACAACAATAATCTCAGTCCAGTGTTTCACACAGCTCAATAAACATGTGAATCACCTCTGTATTTTACTATTTTATTTATTGTTTGGCTATTCATACAGCATGCCGAGATCTTAGTTCTCCAACTGGGGATCGAACCTATACCCCTTGCAGTGGAAGCATGGAGTCTTAACCACTGGGCCACTAGGGAATTATCAATATGTTGTCTTTTATTAGGGATAACTTGTTCATTGCTGTTCAGCCATTAAGCTGTGTCCAACTCTTTGTGACCCCATGGACTGCAGCATGCCAGGTTTCCTTGTCCTTCACTATCTCCCAGAGTTTGCTCAAACGCATGCCCATTGAGTCAGTGATGCCATCCAACCATCTCATCCTCTGTCACCCCCTTCTCCTCTTGCCCTCAATCCTTCCCACCATCAGGGTCTTTTCCCGTGAGTCAATTCTTCACATCAAGTGGCCAAAGTATTGGAGCCTCAACTTCAGCAGCAGTCCTTCCAATGAATATTCAGGGTAGATTTCTTTTAGGATCGACTGGTTGGATCTCTTTTTGTCCAAGGCAATCTCAAGAGTCTTCTCCAGCACCACAAATGGGATATCTTAAATTAGTGTTTCTCACACCTCACTGTACATGTAAATCATCTGCGCTTCTTACTGAAGTGTGTATTCTAACTTAGCAGGTCTGGCATGGGGCCTGAGAGTCTGCATCCTAACAAGTTCCCAGGTAGTATTGGGAGACTGCTGGTTTAGTTACCATATTCTGAGAAACAGGACTGGGTGGGAAGAAAAGGAATAAAGTCCCTTCCATTCTAAAATATCCACATTTTATAACATTCTAAATAGAAGAGTATTCAGTGTCCTGAAGCCACACTATAACTGAGTAATCTAGCACAAGTGCCGTAATCTTGTGCCTTGTTTTGATACATTCTACAAGCACGTTTAAGGAATGAGTACTTTTTACAGCAAAATCCAAAGTCCTCAGATGGAAGCTGATCTACTTCTGCAGAGGGTTTCATCTCCTAATTGGCTAAACATCTGCTCCAGCTCTAAGCACAGATTTATCTTTATCAAATACTGATTGGTCTCTGGCTCCTGCCGGCTGCTGTGTCCTGGTGTGATGGAGAACAAAGCAGGGCAGCTGTGAGATGTCAAGAAGCCTTGGGAGGAAAGCAAAGAAGGGCCAGAAAGCAGAAGAGAAGAGACTCACATGTTACTGGCAGGAAAAAGAGCAAACTCTGCTAGCCTCAAGGCGGAATGGAACCAGATCTGGAGATGGGAAGATCTAAGACAGGAAGAACTAAGATGCCGAGATCTGAGTTCCCCAACTAGGGATAGAACTTTTACCCCCTGCAGTGGAAACAAATAGTCTTAACTACACTTATATTCATTCACTGAAGGTCTTAATATTCATTGGAAGGTCTGATGCTGAAGCTGAAGCTCCAATACTTTGGCCACCTGATGCAAAGAACCGACTCATTGGAAAAGACCCTGATGCTGGGAAATATTGAGGACAGAAGAAGCGGGCAATAGAGGATAAGCTGGTTGGATGGCATCACCGACTCAGTGAACATAAGTTTGAGCAAACTCTGGGAGATAGTGAAGGACAGGGAAGCCTGTCATGCTGGATAGAAGATCCCTAGAGATTGCCTGATTCATTCTCTGCAGTTTTCAGATAGTGAAACAAAATTCCCATAAGAAGTATGAACTTCTAGAAGTAACACATGGATGTAGCTTCAGAAACAGAAGCCAGACCATGCAGCTTCTGGTCTGGAGCTCACCCTACTGGCCCATGACTGCCTGCCATCTCCTCCTGAGGAGTCCCGACCTAGCGATGCTGCTTTATCTCTCTATGGATCCTCTTCACGCTTCAATTGCCCTTCAAACTAAGCAGGGCTGAGAGAGATTCTGGGGAGACTGTTAGAGAACAGAGAACTCTTGGTTTATTCAGGTTAATTTCTCAAGATGAAAATGCTCTAAAAGATCTGTGAAGTATTTACATATCATTCCCATTGCTCTCTGTCTGTGTTGTATGAATAAATTAGACAGCAAATATAACACAGCATCTGTGAGAGGCTATGCCTTTCAGGAAGCAACACATGGAGGGAGCATCAGAATTAGGAAGCTGGCCAACCAGCTGGCCTTGACACCTTTTCAAGAGCCAAGAGGCCAGAGTTCGACCCTAGTTCTCAATATTTCTTCCCTGAAGGCCGCTGGGTTCAAGCCTACCTCCTCTTCCATTCATGAACTGTCCCTGTTGCAATAAAAGTAAAAATTTAAAGGGTGCATACCCCCTTTAGGGAAGATCAGGTCAGAAAAGGGGCAATAAATGACTTGGGAGCTTTGGTCAGGGAAGCAGGGAACCTGGAAAGTCACAAGAATTATTCCAGACCTGGAAACCCTAGCTTCTCCGAAATCCCATACCTTCATACTGGCTGAGTACTTTAGACATTCTTCGAAGAGGAATAAAAGTCATTAATTCATACTAACATGAACTGACTAGCATCGAGGCTTCTCCCAAGAGGCTGCATTACAGAGGGGTCTCCACGAATGCCTCCTGTCCTACATGGGGGAGGGTGTCTACAATCCCCTGAGAGCCTCAGAAGGTGCTTTATCCACGCTTGATATTCTACATCCTGTGAAGCAGTTTAGGCAAGAAGTGTCATCTCCACCCTCTCCAATGAGGTCCTAATCCCCTCTTTATCAATTTGCTGAAATCAAATGTGACAGAATTGGGAATTCCCTGGTGGCCCAGTGGTTAACACTTGGTGTTCTCACTCTTGAGGTCCAGGGTTTGATCCCTGGTTGGGGAAAATAAGACCCCACAAATTCTCAAAGCTGCTCAGCATGTCCATAATAATAATAATAATCAATTCAGAATTAGGGGCTTCCCAGGTAGCACAGTGGTAAAGAATCCGCCTGCCAATGTAGGAGATGCAAGAGGCATGAGTTCGACCGCTAAGTTGGGAAGACCCCTGGAGAAGGAAATGGCAACCCACTCCAGTATTCTCACCAGGAGAATCTCATGGACAGAGGAGCTGGGTGAGCTATAGTCCATGGGGTGGCAAAGAATCAGACACCAGACATGGCTGAGCATGCACATGCGTGCACACACACATAGACACACACACACACACCAGAATTAATGATGCATCACTTAAACAAGAGACAATGCATTATTTTTTCACAGAAAAAATACATTTGTCACAACAGAAATACCATGCACATTGATGAAAGGAGGGCCCCAACCAGTGGTATTCTTGAGAGATTCCCAGGATCAGGCATTTATTTGAAGTGTTACACAGCGTTGATGGTCCAGCCTCTAGAGCACATCAAAATCAGGAATGCAGAGGCTGCTACTCAATGGTAAGGCAATCTATAGTTCTCTCTATTTAGTTGTCTGGGTAATTTCTCATTATTTCTATGGAACTGAAGGGCTTCCACTCATGTATAAATCCCCCTAGGTCTGTGATACCTGTGGGTGGACAGTGAAGACAATAACAGGCAGCAGCAAGTCTGAGCATCCTGCTGTCCCAGTGATCATCACTGAGGAGGCATCTAAAAACCAGGAAGGATCTGGGGGAACCACACAGTGCTTTTCTCTGCCTTTCATCAAGATGACTCCCCAGCAGGACTCTACATTGATAATCACTTCCATGTCTAAACCAATGCACAGAAGAAGCAATAGAGCAAACCTTTAACCCTACCTGTTTTCAATGGCAAATGTGTGAAGTACTGGAAACAGAGAGTGTTGACTATACCAACGAAACCTAATAAATTCCATTGCCAATCTACAGTTCTGTGTTTGTCAGCCCATCTTTGGCTTTATTGTCCACAATAGTAGGCAATAAATATCACAGCCAGTGTCACAACAAATTCCCACAGAGAAGAGAGAGAGCCACATATTTGAGTTTAAAAAGTACAGGTTTCAAAACCCTAACTACCCTTAGTATTTAGGATTCCCTCAGGGGCATTTTTCAAGGAAGCTTTGGTAACTTCCTTCTTTTCTCAGGACAGGCCACGTCCTAGAGAGTGATAGCAGGAAGGAAGATTGTATAGAGTGATCTATGTGAAATGGTCACTATCATTTTGCTTGTAACTGCAAAATGAGGACTAAGAGCCCTCTTATCCATATTTGCTTGCAATTTTCTGAGTTTGCTTTAATGGATATGACATTTCATTAATTCTGATTCATTGTAGACTCAAGCCAAAACACACGCAGTTTAGTTCCATTTACTGACAGAAAATAGAAGCTGAAAAATTCCAAGTCAGAGCAATAACTGAAGGTGTGTAATTACTCATTACCCAATCAGCTACCAGGTTCAGGGGGCAAGAATGCTTTGGAGATAAATTGCAACTTTTGTGAGTGAATCTGACAGGCTGGGTTAGTAGGTGTGTTTCTTTTGATTAATGACACAAGGAAGAAAAGTTTAGAAAAGGTGTTTCTACTGATTCTGCTACTTCTAGGCTGACCCTTAAAATGTTTCCACCAGTTACTAAGGAAAACATAAATTAGAGTGAGCAAAGTGTGGATTTTGTAAAAACATACAGAAATGTTATATCCGTAACTTCTCAGCTCCAATTAAAAAGAAACTCAAGATGATAAGTCTTAAGATATGCCAGAATGGGTCACTTGACTACAGATCTCAACTTTCTCAGAAAATGCACTTATCAAGGTGAAAGAAAAACAAACACAGTTGGAGCTATTCATCATGATCAATTAACATAAGAGCTTGAATACAGTTTTGATGCCCTTCAGTATTTTTCCAACAGATTAGACTTCTGGAAGCAGAGCAGGCATTTGCCAGGTTACTCATGAAACAGGTCGAGGCAAATACTTCCCAGGTCCTTGATCTCCGTGAGTTTCCTTCTTAGATGTCATGGCCATGTATATACTAAACACACAAACACACACACACACACACACACACACACACACACACACACACACCAGCTAAAGAGCAGAATCTGACAGTATCCAGTGAACTGACACAAGGAGGGGCAGATATACAGAAAAGTCTTCTGATTGGGATTGTTTGTTTGGGAAGATTTCACAAAGATGGTGGGGTGTGCATGGGGCTTTAAGGATGGACAGAGATGGGTTCACATGAGGAACAGTTTAAACAGTAGAGTGGCAGAGGTTATATTTATTTGGGGGTTGGGACTTTGGCTAATAAGGTAATAGTAAGGGATTCTTATTCATAAGGATCAGATAGGATCCCATTGGGGGTGGAGGGATGGATGGAAGGAGATTCTGAATGTGCAGACTGTTTGTTTGAAAAAGAGTCACACAAGTGCTGACGCCAGGTTTTGCTATCCTGCACGGCTTCAGAAGCATTAGCCCTGAGCACTCGCCATGAAGATGCGAGTGGAGGGAGAACATGTTTGCGATAGTTGGAAGATGATGAGAGCCTGAACTAGAAGGGTGGTAAAGGCAAAAGAGACACAGAAGCAAGAAACAATAAAAAGGAAACTTGTCAGGATCTGGGAACCCGAGAGATATTCAAGGTGAAAGACAGAGCTAATACAGATGGTTCTGAGTTTTTCAGCCTCACTGGGAAGTCAGGAAAGAGAAGCAGCTTTAAAAGGAGATAATGAATTCTTTGCAGAGAGACGTGCTAGAGGGAATGGAAAGTGTGCGGCAGATGTGCAAGCATAAATCTGAAGCTGGAAGCTGTGTGCATGGGACTTGAGCAGAAGTGAGCACCCAGGTCTTGGTCTGGGGTGTTGACAGTGATTAGCTCAGTGAGGTGAAAGCCGAGTCCAGCACTAAGTACATGCACCCCAGTTCTACTACTGAAGTGGATCTGACATGTATTCTGCACCCACGGGAGCTCCTTCCACAATGCTCCCTCACCATGCAGTCCTTACCCTGACCAAACACAGGGCTGGCAACCAGGAAGCCAGCCTACCAGCACTTGTGCAGAGATGAGAAGAGCTGTTTGTGGAGGGCAAGGGCTTCAGTCCACTCATGCTGCTATAACAAAAATACCATCAACTGCGTGTCTTACAAACATTTACTCCTCACACTCTGGAAGCTGGGAAGTCTAAATCATGGTGCCAGCATTTTCAGTGTCTGCTAAGACCCTGCTTCCTCAGTGCTGGCTGTCACCTCACTGTAACCTCTCAAGCCAGAAAGGAGGAGGGAGCTCTCTGGACTTCTCTTATAAGGAGACTAACCCCATTCATGAAAGCTTGGCCCTCAAGACCTCAAAAAAGGCCCCACCTCCTAATATCATCACCTTAGAATATAAATTGGTGGAGGGAGGATACAAATATTCAGGCTATGGCAGAGAAAGTCCTATTAATATTCGGTTGTGAAAGTCCAGCAGATGGCCTTAGTGCAGTCGTAGACCTAGGAGTTACTACAGTTGATCATGGTAAACTTAATCATGGAATTTGAGAGTCAAAAAGGACCCTGGGAGAGGATTCAATCGGGTGTTTTTAAATCCTTTTAACCATGGAATCTTTTAAAAAATGAAAACATAAACAGAGATGTAAACAGCTAAGCTGTTCCCATTGGGAGCCCAGGAGACACCTTGCAAGAAGCACTGTTCACCAAGTGGGGACTGTGATATAGGGCTGCAGACCCCAGAGCAGGACTGCTGCAGTGCTCTCGGGAAAGAGGAAGGGTCCCCAATCTCACTCTGTATAACATCATCCTAGGATGATTATATTGGCTTGGCAAAAAGTTCATTCAGGTTTTTCCATGAAGGAACTGAATGAACTTATTGGCCAATTCAATACAACAGAATATTGTTGAAAGCCTCCTTAGAAAACCACATAAAAACACATTCAAGTATCTTTAATGACCACCACAACAACAACCAAGGAAGAAAGGAAGAGAGGAAGGAAGGAAGGAAGGAAGGAAGGGGAAAAAAGAAGGAAAGAAAAGGGCTCATCCTTAGAGATGAGGCAGAGACTGGGAGGACCCACAGTCACAGGGAAGGGAAGGGCAGGGGCTCTTGGAGGTCAAGGCCACCTCCAGTACCAGACCAGAAGGTGAGGCCAACACTCACAGGATCCTCAGGCTGCCCGAGAGCAGGGGCCAAGCCTCCTCTTGTTCCCTTAACTTCACCAGGTTGTTCTCAGCATTCCACCTCCAATCAGCCTTGGCACATTTCATAGGGGATCCTTCCTGGCAGAATCCCTGCTCCCCAAGTTCACCTCCACAGAGCATCCTGCAGAGCCAGTGCTCCACAGCGCTAGCTTCAGGGAGAGGTTTCCTGGGGCCTTCTCCCACTTTGAGAAGAAAGTAAGAGACTAATTTCCTGTGAACTGTCATGAGCAATAAAACGTTCATTAACTTCAATTGTAAACACTTTAAGTCCCAATCATAGTAATGAAAGGATAAATTGAAGAATCAAGAGGTAAGTACCCTTTTTAAATTTCATATCTTCTATCTTCACCTGGCCTCTTAAACTAGACAAAAACAGATTCAACAATGCACCCACAGACTGTCTGCCCCCAATTCCATTCCACAAAACTCCACCCATTTTTCAAGGCTCAGCTCAGAGAGCATCTCTGATCCTACTCAATTGAAAGGAATCTGCCCACGCATGCCACTGCAAAACACTTTTCCAGCATTACTGAGAATGACTCTTATTTTTATAGTATGCTTTATTTGTCACAAATAAACTGAGTTACTTGCCAACTTGCCACATCTTAAGCATCCCTATTATTTCAGCCACAGAAATAGTGTCTCATGCCCAGCAATTGCTCCAAAATGACTGTTGATGGATTGAATTAATGGTTTAAATCTTTTTGAAAAGCTAGCAAAAATTCATTATGAGAGATTCAAAGATTCATTAATTTGTTTGGCCTATATCTGCAATTGGATTATATATCATAGCAAAGAATTGTAACGGCACATACATCATTTGGCTATTCAATCTCACATCAAACACTCCCCAATTATTTACCTATTTGCTAGCTGTGATATTTACATACTGGAGTGGAGTACCTGGGTTAAGAGACCCAATTTTAGACTTTAATTTAAATTCTTCTCTGTCTGCCTAGGATAATACTCTAGTGCTTATACAGTAGGCTCCAGGGAAAGTCTATGTCTTCTGAGAAAAGAAAAGAGTTGAGACCAATGTTTAAAATTTAGTTTCTAACCTAAAAGTATGCATGCAATTCATCAGAATGTAAATTCATTTCAGTAACTTTTCTATGGGCAAAGTCAGATGGGAATGAGCTCAGGATCTGGAGTCTTAGCCTCTCAGTCAAATCGAATGGCACAAGTCATATTATTCCTGCTTTATTCTTAGTGTGGTTAGAATAGTAATTGAAAGCTCTCTCTCCATAAGTTGCAAAGTCTTTGTGTAAATGATGACTCTGACCTTTTCTGTCCTGAAACTACCAAGATAAATTTTTTACAATGTCTAGACTGAATGTCTAGACCCAACAAACCAGCTTACTGGGGGGCTGGCACATCTAGTTCTAAAAGGGTCGAGTTGCTGCATGTTATTAGAATGACAGTTCCTCTATTTAGAAGAAAAGAAGGTATGATGGTCTTCTGATGTGTCAACCCAAGTAGGCTGGACTACATTTCCCAGAATCCTTGGGAGACTTTGGAAAAAGGGCAGAAGGGAAACAACAGTCCTTTTGCAGCATGTACTCATTGTTACTGATGTGTTGATCCACCTAGTGATGGAAGCAGCATCTAGGTCAAGTACAGACATACCTCATTTTACTGTATTTCGCCCTATTGTGCTTTGCAGATAGTTTTGCATTATTTACAAATTGAAGGGTTGTGGCAACCCTACATCAAGCAAGTATATAGGCACCATTTCTCCAAAGGCATTTGCTCATTTCATGTCTCTGTATCATGTTTAGATAATTCTCACAATATTTCAAACTCTTCTCTCATTAGTATATCTGCTGTGGTGATCTGTGATCAGTGATCTTTGACAGTAATACTGCAAAAAAAGATTATGACTCACTGAAGCTTCAAACAGTAGTTAGTGTTTTTCAGCAATAAAGTATTTTTAAATTAAGATATGTACTTTGGGTTTTTTTTAAGATGTAATGCTATGGCACATTAATAGACTACACTGTAAACATAACTTATATATTGCATTGAGAAACCAAAAAGCCTGTCATTGCTTATTGAGATATTCAACTTTTTATGCTGGTCTGGAACTATAATTGAACTATCTCCATGGTATGCCTATATGTGTGTTTAGGTCCATGACAAAGGGTTTTAGCTTCTGCAGGACATCCTCATCATAAAAGGCAGAGGTAGGAAAAAACAAAAAAAAAAGACACAGGTTTCAGGCCATAATAGGATCTATACAGCTCATGCTTGTAGAATTTAAACTTGTGCTTATGGGATTCTTGCCTGCTTGTGATATTCATCCCTTCCTGACTGCCTGCTCTATGGACTTCAAGACGCAACACTACATGTGGAGGCAGCTTTATAGGGACTATTTGACCAGCCTCCACAATTAGATAAGCAAAGCCCCTGTAATAAATCCATAGATTGATGATAGATAGACAGATAGATTTCCTGCTGGCTCTACCGGTTCTACTTATTTTGTTGAACCTTGACTGATATATTAGCTCTTTTCAGAATCCCATGCCGGTGATGATGACACAGAGCTATCTGTGCATACATGGTCCACAATACATATGGCTCTCTTTTTTATATAATTTACAAAGTAGACTCTGTAATCAGAGAGAGAAAAAAACTATTTAAATCTACCTTCCTGGCTGAGATCTAAATTCTACTTTCTTAATGGACTTCTCAGTCAGTTTTGTATTCAAGCACTCGTTCTATAATTATTTTAATCTGTGCAACTTTTGAATCCATACCACTTCTAATGCTCAGTTTTCTCATCAGTAATAATTTCCTGCCTTACAGAGTTTATATGAAATGTAAGTCCCATGATGTATATGAAGCTCCAAGTGTACTGCCAACCATACAAGGACCCCCTCACCTCCCTTCCCCATCTTTCAAATTCCATCTGTTGTTCTATTTATAGACTAAAGTCATCTCCAACGAACCCTACCTCCCACAGCCTCCTTCCTTCTTTCCTTCTATTCTACTGCGCCATCAAAGTTAACACATCTAGGCTGTATATTCTATGCTCCCCCATCAGGTAGATCTTATGTTTTCAGATCAAGAAGCAAGTGTTATGCTTATATGTTGATAGAAAAGAATCATATTTGCTTTTAACACTCTAGCTTTCACCATGCACTCTGACAACGTATCCCCTCTTTGGTCCCCACAATGAGCACATTTAACACCTACAGATATATTAGAATGACCAAAGTACATAATCAAGCTATACTTTCAAAAGCATTAATCTTATTTCATCACTTATAGTCATGAGTAATTTGAACAGTCATGGACAAAGTAAAGCTACTAACAGATGGGCTGGTTATCAACTAATACATGCAGGTGATTCAGCCAGTACCTAACTTGGCCCACAGAAGTCAGCATTCATCCTGATTTTGGAAGGAAAAAAAATAAAATAAAAAGGTGGGTTAGAGAACACTGGTGGAAAGATACTGCTAAATTACCATGTGACCTGCACTTGTTAGAGGAAAATTTCTGGGGAGCTGCAGAGTAGAACATCCTCTTCTACTTTCTATGTTATCAAGTCCACTCACTGACCCAGTATCTGTTACCAACTACTGAAATCAGCACAGACTTTTATTTATTTTTGGCAATGCTGATCTTCATTGAGATGTGGGCTTTTCTCTAGCTGCAGAGAGCAGGGCCTACTCTCTAACCACAGTGCCTGGCTTCTCACTGTGGTGGCTTCTCTTGTTGTGGAGCACAGCCTTTAGGGTGCATGGGCTTCAGTAGTTGCGGCACGTGGGCTAAGCAGCTGTGGTTCCTGGGCTCTAGACCACAGGCTCAATAGTTGTGGCATTAGGGCCTAGCTGCTCCAAGGTATGTGGGAATCTTCCTGGTGCAGGGATCAAACTCCTTTCTCCTGAATTGACAGGAGGATTCTTCACCACTCAACCACTAGGGAAGCCCAGCATAGACTTTTAAATAAATGCTATATTGTAAAAGTGGAGATGCTGACTTTTCTGGGTAACAGTCCTCTTTAAATGTCAAAAATGTAAAGATTTCCCCCTGAATTTTTATATTACTGACTTATGCATTCTATTTTAAAAGCTTATATGAAACAAAATTTTTTAAAAAAATAATTTGTATTTTAGTAATCACAAATTTATCAACATTCATTTCAAAAATGAGAGGAAAGTTGGCTCTCCACACTTGTGGGTTATCTATCCATGTATTCAACCAGCTGCAGATAGGAAAGGCTAACTGTACCATCCTTTTTATGTAAGGGACTTGAGCATCCACAGATGTTCATATCTGTGGATGTCCTGGAACCAATGCCCTATGGATACTGAGGGATGACTATATGCGGATACAAAAAAAAATTTTTTCCCATCCATAGAAAATGCCAGAAGGGTATATGGATTTACAGAATCTTTGCTAAATTTTCTATGTCCTTTTAGGGCACCCAGAACATGCATTGTAAACCAGCCCTCCAAAGCAAATTACCCTCACCTGAGGTTACTTAAACAGGAATGATTGGAATATATTTTTAAAGCCACTTAGAAGTGTTTACATCAAAGGCCATTCAAAATGGATTAACCCCAGATTTGAAAGAATGTGGGGATCAAGGGTTGGTTTTAAGACTGAAACAGAGAAGCAAAAGATAGGCAATCCTCTCTGCAGGTAGGTATAAAGAGTAACATAGCCAAGAGATCACTACTAAGTGCAAATCTTATTTAGCATACTATGAATGGTAATGAAAAAAATTCAGTGAGACCCTAACTTTTTCAACTGACTATAACTTTTTGGTATTAAAGCTAAATCAACAGAAAATATTGGGAGGTTTCAGGAGAAGACAGAGCGAGTGTGGACAGATAACTTCAGTGCGAAAAGTATTATGTAATACAATTGGAGAAATTTTCCAAGTTTGTCTTAAAGAGTGATGAACTCTGAAACATCATCTTATGTGATGTCTCATTGTTGTTGTTCAGTCTCTCAGTTGTGTCTGACTCTTCATGATACCATGGTCTGCAGCATGATAGGCTTCCCTGTCCATCAGCTCCAAGAGCTTGCTCAAACTCATGTCCATTGAGTCAGCGATGTCATCTAATCATCTCATCCTCTGTCATCCCCTTCTCCTCCTGCCTTCAATCTTTCCCAGCATCATGGTCTTTTCTTATGAGTCAGCTCTTTGCATCAGGTGACCAAAGTATTGGAGCTTTGGTTTTAGTATCAGTCCTTCCAGTAAATATTCAGGATTGATTTCCTTTAGGATTGACTGATTTGATCTGCTTGCCATCCAAGGGACTCTCAAGAGTCTTCTCCAACACCACAGTTCAAAAGCATCAATTCTTCGGCTCTCAGCCTTCCTTACGGTCTAACTCTCACATCCATACATGACTACTGGAAAAACCATAGCTTTGACTATAGGAAACTTTGTAGGCAAAGTACTGTCTTTGCTTTTTAATATGCTTGCCTAGCTTTGTCATAGTTTTTCTTTCAAGGAGCAAGCATCGTTTAATTTCATGGCTACAGTCACAATCTGAAGTGATTTTGGAGACCAAGAAAGTAAATTCTATCATTGTTCCCATGATGTCTCATAACAGGAACCAAACTGAAACAAAGGGCTTGTCTCTCCATTGTTTTTGACCATTTGTGACCCCATGCACTGTAGCCTGCCAGACTCCTCTGTCCATGGAATTCTCCAGGCAGAATACTAGAGTGGGTTGCCATTCCCTTCTTCAGGAGATCTTCCTGATCCAAGGAGACCCAGGTCTCCTGCATGGCAGGCAGATATTGTTACCATCTGAGCTATCAAGGAAGCCCAACAGGAAACAGGGAGTTTTCAAAGAGCATTTCCTAAATTCTATTAGCTCTATTAGCCTTATAGGGTTTCCCATGTGACTCAGGGGTTAAGAATTCGCCTGCCAATGCAGGAGATCTGGGTTCGATTCCTGGATCAGGAAGATCCACTAGAGAAGGAAATGGCAACCCACTCCAGTATTCTTGCCTGGAAAATTCCATGGACAGAGGAGCCTGGAGAGCTGCAATCCATGGGGTCTCAAAGAGTTGGACACGACAGAGTGACTGAGCATATACACACATTACCCTTACATTCAGCTCTATGAAAAATATTGGACACTGTCATAAAAGGGCCTGTACTCAAAACAGAATAGATACCTGATCCACCGTATGTATCCGAGGCATTCACACCTAGATACCATTGGTGTTTACCATCACCACCCAAAACTAAGAATTCTAGACCTATATCAGATCAGAGAAAGAAGCCTAAAAGTTTCAGTTTTCCAAAATGCAAAGGATCTATGCTAGTCCATTCCCTGACTGGTGTAATACATTCACACAATTTCATTATCACATCAGTATTAACATGTATGAAATAAAGATCCAAACAAGGATACATTTATCAAATAGTGGCTGAAGTCCTAAAAAAAAAAAAAAAAAGAAAGACAGATTTCCATTTGGGTATTCCTATTTGTCATACAGGATTGGTTTTTATCTCCCTGAGAAGACTGGACTTTTCACCAAACCTCAAATAAAAAAGGTAGGTCTCACTTCTCTCCCAGAAAAAGATCTGCATTAAGAAGATGATTTATAATTCCCCTGAGTCTTAACTTTTTCTTTGACAAACACCCTTCATCACAGGCCATTGTCTGCCTGGGAAGTACATTATGTCTCACGGCAGACAGAGAACAAGGCCTATTCAGATATGGAAAACAATGTGCATTCAAATTCCCATTGAATATAATCAAGAGGACTTGTTTCACATCACAGAGTGATGATTCTGAACCAACTCTAAGATCTCTGGAGCATCTTCCTAGGCTTACTAGAGAAATGCGTGGTCCTGGGAGAGCTCATTAGATTACCCAACTTGACCTCTCAACTTTCTCAGTGAGCACCAAAGTATAACTCAATATCACTTCACTTTAACAGCTGCTATTCTCTGGCTCAAGATACTCAATGGAACTTTGACACTGTGTGCCAGTGACAAGCCTGTCTGTTCAAGCCTCACACTATGGCAAAAAAAGACATTAAGAGACAAAGAAGTTGAAAGCTGATGCTGTTCAGCCCAAGTCTGTGTATTTAGAACTATGTCAGAGATTAGAATGTTTAGAAAGGATGTGGGGTATGGGAAAGTAAACACAAGACAATAACACATAATCTTCATGTCTCTATGCCCATAAACACAAAGGTCCTCTAAGTATAAAGCCTTCTTCCCAGATTCTAGAAGTCCTGAGAGCTATCCAGGACTCTAAAAGTCTTCTTACTTAGCTCTCTAAGCATTTTCATTGTCATCAGATGCAAAGTTCAGGGCTGGAACCCATCAGTGAAGGGACATGTTGTCTAAGCCTTGCTTAAGGAGGGAGTGAGTATAAGCATCACCCAGCAGATACAGAGCTCAGGGCAGCCTGGTGGTAGAAGTTCAAGAGTATGGCTGTGATCATACACCATGACCAAGTGGGCTTTATCCCAGGGATGCAAGGATTCTTCAATATCCACAAATCAATCAATGTAATATACCACATTAACAAATTGAAAAATAAAAGCCATATGATTATCTTAATAGATGTAGAGAGAGCCTTTGACAAAATTCAACATCCATTTATGATAAAAAAAAAAAAAACTCTCCAGAAAGTAGGAGTAGAAGGAACATACCTCAACATAATAAAAGCTATATAAGACAAACCCACAGCAAACATTATCGTCAATGGTGAAAAATTGAAAGCATTTCCCCTAAAGTCAGGAACAAGACAAGGGTGCCCACTTTCACCACTACCACTCAATATAGTTTTGGAAGTTTTGGCCACAGCAATCAGGGCAGAAAAACAAATAAAAGGAATCCAAATTGGAAAAGAAGAAGTAAAACTCTCACTGTTTGCAGATGATCCTCTGCACATGATCCTCTACATAGAAAACCCTAAAGACTCCACCAGAAAATTACTAGAGTTAATCAATGAATATAGTAAAGTTGTAGAACATAAAATCAACAGACAGAAATCCCTTGCATCCCTATACACTAATAATGAGAAAATAGAAAGAGAAATTAAGGAAACAATTCCATTCACCATTGCAATGAAAAGAATAAAATACTTAGGAATATATCTACCTAAAGAAAATAAAGACCTATATATAGAAAACTATAAAACACTGGTGAAAGAAATCAAAGAGGACACTAACAGATGGAGAAATAGACCGTGTTCATGGATTGGAAGAATCAATATAGTGAAAATGAGGATACTACCCAAAGCAATCTATAGATTCAATGCAATCCCTATCAAGCTACCAGCGGTATTTTTCACAGAGCTAGAAAAAATAATTTCACAATTTGTATGGAAATACAAAAAACCTCGAATAGCCAAAGCAATCTTGAGAAAGAAGAATGGAACTGGAAGAATCAACCTGGCTGACTTCAGGCTCTACTACAAAGCCATGGTCATCAAGACAGTATGGTACTGGTAGAAAGACAGAAATATATATTAATGGAACAAAATAGAAAGCCCAGAGATAAATCCACACACCTATGGACACCTTATCTTTGACAAAAGAGACAAGAATATACAATGGATTAAATACAATCTCTTTAACAAGTGGTGCTGGGAAAACTGGTCAACCACTTGTAAAAGAATGAAACTAGAACACTTTCTAACACCATTCACAAAAATAAACTCAAAATGGATTAAAGATCTAAATGTAAGACCAGAAACTATAGAGGAGAACATAGGCAAAATACTCTCCGACATACATCACAGCAGGATCTTCTATGACCCACCTCCCAGAATATTGGAAATAAAAGCAAAAATAAATAAATGGGACCTAATTAAACTTAAAAGCTTCTGCACAACAAGGGAAATTATAAGCAAAGTGAAAAGACAGCCTTTGGAATGGGAGAAAATAATAGCAAATGAAGCAACTGACAAACAACTAATCTCAAAAATATATAAGCAACTCCTGCAGCTCAATTCCAGAAAAATAAACAACCCAATCAAAAAATGGGCCAAAGAACTAAATAGACATTTCTCCAAAGAAGACATACGGATGGCTAACAAACACATGAAAAGATGCTCAACATCACTCATTATCAGAGAAATGCAAATCAAAACCACAATGAGGTACCATTTCACGCCAGTCAGAATGGCTGTGATCCAAACGTCTACAAGCAATAAATGTTGGAGAAGGTGTAGAGAAAAGGGAGCACTCTTACACTGTTGGTGGGAAAGCAAACTAGTACAGCCACTATGGAGAACAATGTAGAGATTCCTCAAAAAACTGCATATAGAACTGCCTTATGACCCAGCAATCTCACTGCTGGGCATGCACACCGCGGAAACCAGAACTGAAAGAGACACGTGTACCCCAATGTTATCGCAGCATTGTTTATAATAGCCAGGACATGGAAGTAACCTAGATGTCCATCAGCAGATGAATGGATAAGAACACAGTGGTACATATACATAATGGAGTATTACTTAGCCATTAAAAACAATACATTTGAATCAATTCTAATGAGGTGGATGAAACTGGAGCTGATTATACAGAGTGAAGTAAGCCAGAAAGAAAAACACCAATACAGTATACTAATGCATATATATGGAATTTAGAAAGATGGTAATGATAACCCTGTATGTGAGACAGCCAAAGAGACACAGATGTATAGAACAGACTTTTGGACTCTGTGGGAGAGGGAGAGGGTGGGATGATTTGGGAGAATGGCATTGAAACATGTATAATATCATATATGAAATGAATTGCCAGTCCAAGTTCGATGCATGATACTGGATGCTTGGGGCTGGTGCACTGGGATGACCCAGAGGGATGGTATGGGGAGGGAGGAGGGAAGGGGTTCAGGATGGGGAACACATGTATACCTGTAGCAGATTCATGTTGATGTATGGCAAAACCAATATAATATTGTAAAGTAATTAACCTCCAATTAAAATATAAAAAAAAAAAAACACAGGAGTGTGGCTGGAAACAGTTTGATGGGTCTTGCTGAGATCTTTGTGTTTTCTTTTGGACAGAACTTTCAAGGAGAAAATAAAAGGGTGGATAACACATTCAACAAGCACACTTGCTTCATGAATTGATTTCAAGACAATGAAGTCTTGAAGGGAAAGAGAGGTCCATAAAGTATAGTGAGAAACAGCAGAATATGGACCAAGTGTACAGGCTCCCCTGTTTTGCACTGGTAGTAGTGAAAAGAAGTAGGAAGGTGTATTTTTCAGGTTCTCACTCAGTGATAATTGATAATCTCAGATTAAGTAATTAAAGGAAAGTTTAATAAAAGGACCATCAACAAAGGTGCAGGCAGAGTGTAGGGAAAACAGACAGGATGCTGCAGCAAGGAGAATGAGTCTTTCCAGCCTGGAATCTGCAGTCCTAGTCCAAAAGCAGCGAGGGGAGGGAGCAGATTCTGTAACCTGCAGAAAGAGAGGCTATGTGGGAAGATCTGTCAGATATGAACATGACTTTCCCTGCCAAGACCACTGATTCTAAAATGATGTTACAAGGCAGAAGAGGGGATAACACCCACACCAGTCACTCTCCTCCCTCACAGAACTCCTTCCAAGGTCCCCACTAGTTGAACACAATCCAAAGCCAGAGGGCATGGAGTCCAAAGCCATGATTGCTCTGTGCTCCTGGAGGCTGGCAGGAATGAAGAGAGAAAAGAATACCTCTCAAGGGTTAAATGAAGGCTATTTGGCCTAGAGACCAAGGAAGGATTATTTGTAAATAAAAGAAAGAAAGAAAAAAAGTTCTCAGATAATAATAATCACCATATGCTGACATCATATGATAATGATAACTTGATACTTATGCCAAAGTACTGTACATATATTAGCTCATGTAATCAAAATGTTTTTGAAGTTCAGCTGGCTGAGTCATCATCTTTTCTCTAGCTGACTATTCCTTCCTTGAAGTAGCTTAGAGCCCTCAACACATGGGACCACAATTTATCAGACAGAGAAACTACAGCTACAAATCAGACGTGAGCATCATACATCCAGGAATGCCTGCAGGAAATCAGTCCACAGCAACTACAGTCCAAAGCATCACTTCTAATGCAGAGAGACAGCTCTATAAGGGAGCAGTGGTTTAAAACCTCCAAACAGCTGCTGCCACTGTGGAGAATGTATTTGCTCACTTTAGCATAAGAAAGCCATTCTAAACCAGTTCTTTATCACACTCACTACATTAAACAGTATATTCTGGGCTGCAAAACCCAAGAGAGCAGTGACAGGTTGGTTGGCCATGCTGTGTAGCTTGGGGCCTGTATAGGACACAACAGTAGTCGAACAGACACCAAATGTACTGCACTGTTGGGAAGTTAATCTCAGAACCAGATTGTAGGTCCCCAGCAATGGAACCCTGATAAGTTTATGGTGAGGACTGGGATAAAGACCTTTCACAGTACCCAGGAAACCTCAAGGAGGCAAGAATGATAATTTAGGCGGGCCTCTGGAGCACTATTAGAGACTCTTCTGAGTAAACCAATGAATTCCACCTTTTAATGTAATCTGAAAAGGATGACCTTGTTGCGATATAAGGGAGGTTGCACAGGAAATTAAAGAAATGGCCCACATGAAGTCAACATGGCCTTTTTAATTCCTATTTCATGAACACTTTCAGGCTCCCACAATGGGACAGGAATGACACTTGTAATCATGACCAGAAATATAAATAAAACATCCTATCCACAGTATAATGTGTGAAGAAAACACTGAGATGCAGTTTACATTCTCCTCAAGAATCCTGGGCCACATTTGGGTTTACATTCACAATTTTAATGGCCTGCCTACTCACTGAACTACAGAATATCATAAAGTTCTTTTCAAATAAGAAAGATTATAGTTGTTCTCAAAAGCAAATATTCAATTTTGA
Source organism: Budorcas taxicolor (assembly GCF_023091745.1). Taxonomy (NCBI): domain Eukaryota; kingdom Metazoa; phylum Chordata; class Mammalia; order Artiodactyla; family Bovidae; genus Budorcas; species Budorcas taxicolor. The sequence continues at coordinate 137,071,247 of NC_068920.1, forward strand.
AATTGGACTTGCTCGACAACTTAGATGGATTTTTTTTCATTGCCTTATACTTTCGATTTCCATGAAAAACTCAATCTCCAGAGATTTTAAGCTTTCACCACATTGCCCCCCAAATTATTAACATTTTAATCTTGCTTTAATTAACTCTTATTCCAACGGGATAAAACTGACAGGATCCAAGTTTGCAAACCAGAAGCTGAAAATCTGTTGTACTTGATTAGCAGCTTCAAAACAACTGTGGAGACCAAGGCAAATCTCCAAGCAAACACAACCACAGTGGGAGGAGATGTGTAAAAACTGTCAGCTCTCCTGCCCTCATCCCCCAACTCCACCTCCCCAAGTTGTATCAGTCACCATTGCATTATTTGAAGTGAGCCAGGTCCCCAGAATAAGGAATCAAGAGGTTTTCACCTGACAAAGAAGGATGCTAGGATGTCATCTACCATTCACAAGTTGAAGACACTAACATGGTTCTCAAAGAACAGACAGTCCACTCGTCACTTAGCTTTCAGGACATTACATCCTTTTCCTTGTCTCTTACTCCATTAGTTTTTCCCTCTTCATCTCCTTTCCCAGTTCCTCTAATTTTCCTGGAGTCTTCTCATTTTTTAATTGAAGTATAGTCAATCGAGTCTTAATTCTTAATGCCAGTATGTCTTAGGGTTCATTCCTTGGTTTTCTCATCTTCTCAATAAATAACTCCCTAGATGACCTCATTAGTCTTCTGGCTTTAAATAGCATCTTTATATCAATGGCCCCTAAATTTATATTTTTAGCATAGACATTACTCCTGAACTTTAAATATCAATGAAAGTGATTCTTTTGAAAAGTAACTTGAATCATGTCTTTCTTCTGCTTCAGTTCAGTTCAGTTCAGTCGCTCAGTTGTGTCCCACTCTTTGCAACCCCATGGACTACAATACGCCAGGCTTCCCTGTCCACCAACTCCCAGAGCTTGCTCAAACTCATGTCCATCCAGTCACTGATGGCATCCAACCATCTCATCCTCTGTTGTCCCCTTCTCCTCCTGCCTTCAATCTTTCCCACATCAGGGTCTTTTCCAATGAGTCAGTTCTTCAAATCAGGTGGCCAAAGTATTTGGTGCTTCAGCTTCAGGATCAGTCCTTCCAGTGAATATTCAGGACTGATTTCCTTTAGGATGGACTGGTTTATCTCCTTGAAGTCCAAGGGACTCTCAAGAGTCTTCTCCAACACCACAGTTCAAAAGCATCAAGTCTTTGGTGCTCAGGTTTCTTTATGGTCCAACTCTCACATCCATACATGACTACTGGAAAAACCATAGCTTTGACTAGAAGGACCTTTGTAGGTGAAGTAATATCTCTTCTTTTTAATATGCTGTCTAGATTGATCATAGTTTTTCCTCCAAGGAGCAAGCATCTTTTAATTTCATGGCTGCAGTCATCATATGCAGTGATTTTGGAGCCCCCAAAATAAAGTCTCTCAGTGTTTCCATTGTTTCCCCATCTATTTGCCATGAAGTGATGGGGCCGGATGCTACGATTTTAGTTTTTTGGATGTTGAGTTTTAAGCCAGGTTTTTTACTCTCTTCTTTCACTTTCATCAGGGGGCTCTTGAGTTCCTCCTCACTTAATAATCCCTTAAAGGATCCCCATTTTACTCAGGTAAGGCCATTACAATAGCTTCCAATTGCCCTATTCAATCTGCCCATGTTTATTCATCACCTCTCTGATCTCCTCTGCTCTGCTTTGTCACTTACTTACCCAATTCTAGCTACACTCCTGCTCCAGGTTCTATGCACTGACTGTTTCTCCTCTACCTGGAACACTTTCTCAACATATAGAAGCCTATACGGATCCTTAATTTCCTTTAAGTTTTTTCTCCAAATGCCACTTCATTATCGAAACCTCTCCTGACAATACAATTTAAAATTGTACTCTCTTGCACTCCCCTAGAGATCAGAAATAAACAAAGATATCCAATATCTCATTTCTATTCAAAATTGTACTGCATACTCTAGCAAAATGGCAAGAAAACAAAATAAAAGCCATCTATATTAGAAAATAGAAATCAAAATTATTTCTACTTCTAGTAACATGATCTTATACTTAGAAAATCCTAAGTATTAACAGTTGATCAAAAAATATTTTAGAGCTAAAAATGAGATCAATTTTATTTCTATATACTAAAAATAATGATCCAAAAAGGATTTTAAGAAAATAATAGCATAAAGAGTCAAATAGAACCAAATTTGAGTTTAGAAAAAATACAAGACTTGTACACAAAAAACTAAAATATGTCATTGAAAAAAATAAAGAAAACCTAGATAAAGGAGAAAGCCTAGATAAATGGGAAAACATCTCATGTTCACAGATGGACAACTTAACATTGTTAAAACCAGAATAGTCAACATAATCTAGAAAATAAGAATACTTCCATTTTCAAAATTTACTACAAAGCTATGTAATCAAAACAGTGTAGTATGGTACAAGGAGAGACATATAGTTCAAACAAATGGAATTGAAAGTCCAAAAATAAAAGCATAGACCTAATGTCAACAATATCGCATAGGAACCTGGAATGTCAGGTCCATGAATCAAGGCAAATTGGAAGTGGTCAAACAAGAGATGGCAATAGTGAACGTCGACATTCTAGGAATCAGGGAACTAAAATGGACTAGAATGGGTGAATTTAACTTAGATGACCATTATAGCTACTACTGCAGACAGGAATCCCTTAGAAGAAATGGAGTAGCCATCATGGTCAACAAAAGAGTCTGAAATGCAGTACTTAGATGCAATCTCAAAAATGACAGAATGATCTCTGTTTGTTTCCAAGGCAAACCATTCAATATCACAGTAATCCAAGTCACTGCCCCAACCAGTAATGCTGCAGAAGCTGAAGTTGAACAGTTCTATGAAGATCTACAAGACCTTTTAGAACTAATGCCCAAAAAAGATGTCCTTTTCATTATAGGGAACTGGAATGCAAAAGTAGGGAGTCAAGAAACATCTGGAGTAACAGGCAAATTTGGCCTTGGAATACGGAATGAAGCAGGGCAAAGACTAATAGAGTTCCGCCAAGAAAATGCACTGGTCATAGCAAACACCCTCTTCCAACAACACAAGAGAAGACTCTACATGTGGACATCACCAGATGATCAACACTGAAATCAGATTATATCAGAATATTCTTTGCAGCCAAAGATGGAGACACTCTATACAGTCAACAAAAACAAGACCGGGAGCTGACTGTGGCTCAAATCATGAATTCCTTATTGCCAAATTCAGACTTAACTTCAAGAAAGTAGGAAAAACCACTCGACCATTCAGGTAGGACCTAAATCAAATCCCTTATGATTATACAGCGGAAGTGAGAAATAGATTTAAGGGACAAGATCTGATAGATAGAGTACCTGATGAACTATGGACTGAGGTTCGTGACACTGTACATGAGACAGGGATCAAGACCATTTCCATGGAAAAGAAATGCAAAAAAGCAACATGACTGTCTGAGGAGGCCTTACAAATAGCTGTGAAAAGAAGAGAAGCAGAAAACAGGAGAAAAGGAAAGATATGAGCGTCTGGATGCAGAGTTCCAAAGAATAGCAAGAAGAGATAAGAAAGCCTTCTTCAGCAATCAATGCAAAGAAATAGAGGAAAACAACAGAATGGGAAAGACTAGAGATCTCTTCAAGAAAATTAGAGATACCAAGGGAACATTTCATGCAACGATGGGCTCGATAAAGTACAGAAATGGTATGGACTTAACAGAAGCAGAGGATATTAAGAAAAGGTGGCAAGAATACACAGAAGAACTGTGCAAAAAAGATCTTCATGACCCAGATAATCACGATGGTGTGACCACTCACCTAGAATCAGACATCCTGGAATGTGAAGTCCAGTGGCCTTAGAAAGCATCACTACAAACAAAGCTAGTGGAGGTGATGGAATTCCAGTGGAGCTATTTCAAATCCTGAGAGATGATGCTGTGAAAGTGCTGCACTCAATATGCCAGCAAATTTGGAAAACTCAGCCATGGCCACAGGACTGGAAAACGTCAGTTTTCATTCCAATCACAAAGAAAGGCAATGCCAAAGAACGCTCACACACTAGTAAAGTAATGCTTAAAATTCTCCAAGCCAGGCTTCAGCAATACGTGAACCGTGAACTTCCTGATGTTCAAGCTGGTTTTAGAAAAGGCAGAGGAACCAGAGATCAAATGGCCAACATCCACTGGATCATGGAAAAAGCAAGAGAGTTCCAGGAAAACATCTATTTCTGCTTTATTGACTAAGCCAAAGCCTTTGACTGTGTGGATCACAATAAACTGTGGAAAATTCTGAAAGAGATGAGAATACCAGACAACCTGACCTGCCTCTTGAGAAACCTGTATGCAGGTCAGGAAGCAACAGTTAGAACTGGACATGGAACAACAGACTGGTTCCAAATAGGAAAAGGACTACATCAAGGCTGTCATCATGAGAAATACTGGGCTGGAGGAAGCACAGCTGGAATCAAGATTGCCGAGAGAAATATCAATAACCTCAGATATGCAGATGACACCACCCTTATGGCAGAACGTTAAGAGGAACTAAAAAGCCTCATGATGAAAGTGAAAGTGGGGAGTGAAAAAGTTGGCTTAAAGCTCAACATTCAGAAAATGAAGATCATGGTATCTGGCCCCATGGCTTCATGGGAAATAGATGGGGAAACAATGGAAATAGTGTCAGACTTTATTTTCTGGGGCTCCAAAATCACTGCAGATGGTGATTGCAGCCATGAAATTAAGAGACGCTTACTCCTTAGAAGAAAAATTATGACCAACCTAGACAGCATATTCAAAAGCAGAGACATTACTTTGCCAACAAAGGCCCATCTAGTCAAGGCTATGGTTTTTCCTGCGGTCATGTATGGATGTGAGAGTTGGACTGTGAAAAAGGCTGAGCGCCGAAGAATTGATGCTTTTGAACTGTGGTGTTGGAGAAGACTCTTGAGAGTCCCTTGGACTGCAAAGAGATCCAACCAGTCCATTCTGAAGGAGATCAGCCCTGGGATTTCTTTGGAAGCAATGATGCTAAAGCTGAAACTCCAGTACTTTGGCCACCTTATGCGAAGAGTTGACTCATTGAAAAAGACTGTGATGCTGGGAGGAATTGGGGGCAGGAGGAGAAGGGGACGACCGAGGATGAGATGGCTGGATGGCATCACTGACTCGATGAACGTGAGTCTGAGTAAGTGATGGACAGGGAGGCCTGGCGTGCTGCGATTCATGGGGTCACAAAGAGTCGGACACAACTGAGCGACTGAATTGAACTGAACTGAACTGAATGTCAACAGATCTTCAACAAGAGTTCTAAGATAACTAAATGGTGAAATAATGCCAACAGATAATATGGGAACAAAAGGATTCCACAAGCACAAAAACGTACTCAAAATGAATCAAAAACCTAAATATAAGAATTAAAACTCATGATTATTTAAGACAACACAGGTATAAATATTCAGAATCTTGGATTAGAGAATGGTTCCCTAGATATGACACCAAAACCACAATCAAAAATCAAAAAATTAGATAAATTGGACTTCTAAAATGAAAAAAGATTTGTATTTCAAAGACATTATCAGAAAGCAAAAATACAATCCATACAACAGGAAAAAATATTTATGAGCTATATTATAATCTGACAAGAATATATAGACATATATATGTGTGTCTATAAATATATATAAATACATAATGAACTCTTACACATAAAAACACAAACAATAAAAGACAACCATATATTTTTAAGGAGCAAATGATGTGACAGGACATTTCTCCAAGGAAGATATACAAAAGGTCATTGTGAAAAGATGTTCTCCATTATTAGCCTTAGTTCAGTTCAGTTCAGTCGCTCAGTCGTGTCTGACTCTTTGCGACCCCATGAATCACAGCACACCAGGCCTCCCTGTCCATCACCAACTCCTGGAGTTCACTCAGACTCATGTCCACTGAGTCAGTGATGCCATCCAGCCATCTCATCCTCTGTCGTCCCCTTCTCCTCCTGTCCCCAACCCCTCCCAGCATCACAGTCTTTTTCAGTGAGTCAACTCTTCTCATGAGATGGCCAAAGTACTGGAGTTTCAGCTTTAGCATCATTCCCTCCAAAGAAATCCCAGGGCTGATCTCCTTCAGAATGGACTGGTTGGATTTCGTTGCAGTCCAAGGGACTCTCAAGAGTCTTCTCCAATACCACAGTTCAAAAGCATCAGTTCTTCAGTGCTCAGCCTTCTTCACAGTCCAACTCTCACATCCATACATGACTACTGGAAAAACCATAGTCTTGACTAGACGGACTTTTGTTGGCAAAGTAATGTCTCTGCTTTTGAATATGCTATCTAGGTTGGTCATAACTTTTCTTTCAAGGAGTAAGGGTCTTTTAATTTCATGGCTGCAATCACCATCTGCAGTGATTTTGGAGCCTAAAAAAATAAAGTCTGACACTGTTTCCACCGTTTCCCCATCTATTTCCCATGAAGTGATGGGACCGAATGCCATGATCTTCATTTTCTGAATGTTGAGCTTTAAGCCAACTTTTTCACTCTCCTCTTTCACTTTCATCAAGAGGCTTTTTAGTTCCTCTTCACGTTCTGCCATAAGGGTGGTGTCATCTGCATATCTGAGGTTATTGATATTTCTCTCGGCAATCTTTATTCCAGCTTGTGTTTCTTCCAGTCCAGCGTTTCTCATGATGTACTCTGCATATAAGTTAAATAAACAGGTTAACAATATACAGCCTTGACGTACTCCTTTTCCTATTTGAAACCAGTCTGCTGTTCCATGTCCATTTCTAATGGTTGCTTCCTGACCTGCATACAGATTTCTCAAGAGGCAGGTCAGGTGGTCTGGTATGCCCATCTCTTTCAGAATTTTCCACAGTTTATTGTGATCCACACAGTCAAAGACTTTGACATAGTCAATAAAGCAGAAATAGATGTTTTTCTGGAACTCTCTTGCTTTTTCCATGATCCAGCAGATGTTGGCCATTTGATCTCTGGTTCCTCTGCCTTTTCTAAAACCAGCTTGAACATCTGGAAGTTCACGGTTCACGTATTGCTGAAGCCTGGCTTGGAGAATTTTGATCATTACTTTACTAGCATGTGGGAAACACAGATAAAAACCACAATACCATTAGGATAGTTAAAAAAAAGATGGACAATAACAAGTCTTGAGGAAAATGTGGAGAAATTGAAACTCTCTCTGCTTCTGGGAAAGTAAAATGGTACAGCTGCTTTGGAAATTAGTTTGAAAGTTCCATGGAAAGTTAAACATAGAGTTACCACTGCACCCAGCAATTTCACCAGATGTATTAACATATCCAAGAAAATTGAAAACATATGGCCAAATGAAAACTTGCACATGAATGTTAATAGTCTTGACGATAGTCTAAGTGTCCATCAGTTGATGAATGGACTGACAAATGTAGTACATACAATTGACTATTTGCTGCTATTGTTCAGTCGCTAAGTCATGTCTGAATCTGCAACTGCATGGATTGCTCAAGCCAGGCTCCTCCGTCCTTCACTATCTCCTGGAGTTTGATCAAATTTACATCCACTGAGTCAGTGATCCTATCTAACTATCCCATCCTCTGCCACTTCCTTCTCCTCCTGTCCTCAATCTTTCCCAGCATCAGGGTCTTTTCCAGTGAATTGGCTCTTTACATCAGGTATCCAAAGTATTAGAGCTTTAGTTTCAGCATTAGTCCTCCCAAAGAATATTTAGGGTTGATTCCCTTTAGGATTGACTGTCTTGATCTTCTTGCAGTCCAGGGGATTCTCAAGAGTCTACTCCAGCACCACAATTTGAAAACGTCAGTTCTTTGATGCTCAGTCTTCTTCATGGTCCAACTTTCACATCTGTACATCACTACTGGAAAAACCACAGCTTTGATTATATGAACTTTTTATCAGCAAAATGATATCTCTGCTTTTTAAGATGATGTCTAGGTTTGTCATAGCTTTTTTTCCAAGGAATAAGCATCTATCAACTTCATGGCCATAGTCACAGTCCTCAGTGATTTTGAAACCCAAGAAAATAAAATCTGCTGCTGTTTCCTCTTTGTCCCCTTCTATTTGCCATGAAGTGATTTGACCAGACGAAATGATCTTTGTTTTTATAACGCTAAGTTTCAAGCCAGCTTTTTCATTCTCCTCTTTCACCGTCAAGAGGCTCTTTAATTCCTCTTCACTTTCTGCATATCTGAGGCTATCTGTTGATATTTCTCCTAGCAATCTTGATTCTATGTTGTGAGTTATCCAGCCCAGCATTTCATATGATATACTCTGCATATAAGTTAAATAAGCGGGTGACAATATACAGCCTTGACATACTCCTTTCCCAAGTTGGAACCAGTGTGTTGATCCATGTCCGGTTCTATTACTTCTTGCTCTGCATACAAGTTTCTCAGGAGGCAGGTAAGGTGGTCTAGTATTCCCATCTCTTTAAGAATATTTCATAGTTGGCTCTGATCCACACAGTTAAAGGCTTTAAAGGAGTCAATGAAGCAGAAGTAGATGTTTTTTGGAATTCCCTTGCTTTTCTTTGATCCAGAGGATGTTGGCAACTTGATCTCTGGTTCCTCTGATTGAGTATTATACAGCCATAAAAAGCTACATGGAGGAGCTCTGAAAGCATTATGATAAGTGAAAGAAGTCAGACACAATGGACAACATATTGTATGATTCCGTTAATATGAAATGTCCAGATCTGGAAAATCCATAGAAACACAAAAAATATAGTATTGGTTTCAAGGAGCTGGAGGAAAATGGTCGGGGGAGGTAGACAGGCACTACTCATAGATACAGAGTTTTGATGGGAGATGGTAAAAATGTACTGGAATTAGGCAGTAAGAATGAATTATCCACTTTAAAAGAGTGAATTTTATGGCAGATAAGTAGCCCAATAAAATATAACATAAAAATATAAAATGCAACAGTGGAAAAATTGATTCCCCTTCCTTAGTACAACAACCTATTCCCTTAACCTGCTTATGTTTTTTTGTTCGTTTGATATCACATCACCTTCTAGCATGTTACATAAATTACTCATTAATTAAACCAAAATGGTAGTTTTCCCTACAGACACTAGAAAATAAGCTGTAACAAGACAGAAATTTCTGTCTTTATTTCACTGTTGTATATCCAGTGCCTAGAATAATGCCTGGAATATAAGACACCTTCAGAAGTACTTATTGAATGAGTAAGCCAGTTGACACTGCTAAGGTGTTAAAAAATAAACTTGTACTCACTCAAAAGAAAAGTATAGTGATAGTGTCCCTTCTCAAAAATAAGTTGTTTTCAGCTACAGAAACATGCTAGTTGGACTCTTAAAAAGTTTTTTATCTGTCTCTCTTTTTTAATTTTTGAAGAATTAAAAAAAATTTATCTTCTTGCTTCAGGGGAGTTCTGAGAAATTCAGGACACACTTTCCACTATTCCCTGGCTATACAAGGCTCAACAGTTTTTATTTAATCAGCTATGTGGTCTGCCAAATGCCAATCTCTAGGGATGCAGTGATGACTTTCAAAGTGGAATTCCAGTGGATTTTCTGACTTAAAAAATTAGTCCAAATTGTCTTCTCAGTTTCAAGTTGCTCTCCATCTCCCTCTCTGCCTGTCCTATGTATTATTCCATGCCTCGTTCCACTGCTACCTCTTCCAAGAAGCCTTCCCAGCTACTCAAGTCCATGCTGATCTAATTGCCCTCCTATCTGATGACCAGGTGGTGTTAATGTGACTAACAGCCCCTGACACGTATGTGTGTGTGTGTGTATAAATATATATGTAACATCATGGCTCTCTGTTATTTGAAAAACAAAAAAACAGTAACCAGCAATGAGCATGCAGTTGGGTCCCTAAATGAAGTGGATGGGTGAAAAGGCAGTTGAAGACAGTGGTTTGTAAATTTTGTGTTCAGATAATGTAGGAAACCAGTCTTGTGACAGTAAAAGAAAAGAAAAGGAAGGCTCTTCATGGTCTACATAAAAGTGTGACTATTACAGGTGGCCCAATTCCCAGTTACTTTGTTCCTGACACCAGAGACCTGTTTTTCAATCAAAATCGCAGCAGCTGTGGAGCTGTAAGGCTGGGCTGACACCTGGGTCAGAGGTTCCCCATTAGTGCTGGCAGATTTTTCATAATCAAGACACTTCTGAAACGCTGAACCCTACTCAGTGCCAAAGGTTAACGATTCAGTGTGCAGGGACTGAAGCGCGAGGCAGGGCAGCAGACAGCTCAGGGAGAGATGCCACCAGTGGACCCGCTCTGGCTGCTCTCGTTACATCCCTAAATCTATTGGACATTTGCCTCCTTGCCGAGGAGTCATTCAGCAGTGAACATTCATTAAACAGACTACATTAATCCTGTTTTTCTAACCCTGGTTCATGTTTTTGCATTTGGCAGTCAATGTTTTTGAGCAGTCTCTCTGTCCACCACTGAGAATGGCTATGCCCAAAGCAAAGAGAATTGAAGATTGAAAGGGTCACCCATTGAGTTCAGTGTAGACAGGCAAGCTGGATAACTCTGCATAACAATTACAACTTGCTTTCAGTTGCAAAATATTATGTATGAGAGACTTCTTCATTCCACAGCACTCCCACTAATGTGGGATGCTTCAGATCATGAATACTGAGCAAAATAAACTAAAATTAATTTTGATTAAAATTAATTTGTTGACATTCCTTAAGAAAACTGATGATAACCTGTAGTGTCAGAGATGAAAATGATTGTTTTAAACAGCCAACCTATTTATGCTTCATTAGACTTTTATATCATACTGATTTTTCTGGTTCAAGAACAATTACTGAGAATCTTCTATAGGCCCACTCTCCAGCTCCTCTTGGATATCTTGCAGTTGTTTCAACTGAACACACTGCAAAGAGGACTGACCAATCCCCTTCTTCTTTTGCCCCATATCATTCCTGACATTGTATATTTTCCCATTTTACTCAATAATTCTTTTAGCTTAAATACCTCTGGTTCTTTCATTCATCATAGCTTATCAGTCTTTTAACTCCAATCAAAGTCTTAACAGTTTTCCTATTGTGTGTGTATTTCCTATGGTATGTGTACACACAGAGAAAGAGGGAGGATGAAAGAGGGGGTGCAAAAATGGAGAGGAAGAAGGAAGGGCAGGTGGGAGGAATGAGGGGAGAGATTGATTGAGATATCCTGATCTATTATGGAGAATTGGCTCACGCAATTATGGAGACTGACAAGTAAGTTGAGCACTGAAGAACTGATGCTTTTGAACTATGGTGTTGGAGAACTCTTGAGAAGCCCTTGGACAGCAAGATCAAACCAGCCCATCCTAAAAGAAATCAGTCCTGGGTGTTCACTGGAAAGGCTAATGCTGAAGCTGAAACTCCAATACTTTGGCTACTTGATGCAAAGAACTGACTCATTGGAAAAGACCCTGATGCTGGGAAAGATTGAAGGTGGGAGAAGAAGGGGATGACAGAAAATGAGATGGTTGGATGGCATCACTGACTCAATGTACATGAGTTTCAGCAAGGTCCAGGAGTTGGTGATGGACAGGGAGGCCTGGCGTGCTGCAGTCCACGGGGTTGCAAAGAGTTGGACACAACTGAGTGACTGAAGTGAACTAAACTGAACTGACAAGTCCAAATATCTGCAGAGGAGACAATCAGTTTGAGTTTCAAGACTGGAAGTAGCTGTAGGACAAGGAATAGCCAGTGTTCTAGCTTGAAGTCAGATGAATTCTCTTACTTAGGGAAGGTCAGCCTTTTGTCTATTCAGGCCTTCAGTGGACTGGATGAGGTCTACCCACATTATGGAGGGCAATCTGTTTTATTCAGTCTATCTCTTTAAATGTTAATCTCATCCACAAACAACCTCATAGAAACACTCTGAATGATGTTTAGCCAAATACCTGGAAAATGAACCATCACAGCATGTTTCTAAGGACTGGTCTTTTTGGATACCCTCAGCCTCCCTCCTACACTATTACATGAACTTTGGCTATTCTCCCTGCCTCCAGCCTCCTTTCCTCTCTACTCCATAGAGCACTTCCAAACTGTACCCAGTCAATCTACTTGTTGAACCTTTAAGGTAAATCATGCTGACCTTAGGTGTCCTGCCCCCGCATGGCCTCTGCTCCAGTTTCTTACCCTCACTGCCCTCCCGGATTCCAGTCTACCTGTGTTTTTCTTCTTCCCTGAAGTTTTATAACTTCTTAGAACTTTGCTTGGAGCAAGGCCTCCCTTAAATTCTAGTCTGATCAACCTGTGTATCTTGTTTTCCAAGATAAATCAATTTATACTTTTTGCAATTACTATATGCATTTCTACACATAGAGAATATTTCTCCATTCACAATATATATTCCTCAGTAAATAGTCATATTCATATAAAGAGATAAATAGGAAGTATAAAAACAAACAAAGAACACCCAAACGAAAACAAGTAAAAACTACTCCGAGCTTGGTATCGCAAGAGTCAGCCACCATCACCTGAATTTCACAGAAGCTCAGAGGCAGGCAAGTGTGCTTAGTTGCTCAGCTGTGTCTGACTCTCTGAGACCCCGTGGACAGCAGCCTGCTAGGCTCCTCTGTCCATGGGATTTTCCAGGTAAAAGTACTGGAGTGGGTTGCCATTTCCTCCTCCAGGGGATTATCCCACCCCAAGGACTGAACCCACGTCTCTAGCATCTCCTGCACTGCAAGTGGATTTTTTACCACTGAGCCGTGGGGAAGCCCTCAGAGGCAGGCAGAGTGGTATAAAAGCTGCATATTGAAATAAGGGGAGTCTAAGGCATGTTATTCTTGAAGGTTGCTGGCATCTAAGAAGCCAGAAGCAGGATAACTAAAAGCAGAGCGTCCTATGTGATTGGTTCAGTTCAGTTCAGTCACTCAGTCGTGTCTGACTCTTTGCGACCCCATGAATCACAGCACGCCAGACCTCCCTGTCCATCACAAACTCCTGGAGTTTACTCAGACTTAGGTCCATTGAGTCAGTGATGCCATCCAGCCATCTCATCCTCGGTCGTCCCCTTCTCCTGCCCCCAATCCCTCCCAGCATCAGAGTCTTTTCTAATGAGTCAGCTCTTCTCGTGAGGTGGCCAAAGTACTGGAGTTTCAGCTTTAGCATCATTCCTTCCAAAGAAATCCCAGGGCTGATCTCCTTCAGAATGGACTGGTTGGATCTCCTTGCAGTCCAAGGGACTCTCAAGAGTCTTCTCCAACACCACAGTTCAAAAGCATCAATTCTTCGGCGCTCAGCCTTCTTCACAGTCCAACTCGCACATCCATACATGACTACTGGAAAAACCATAGCCTTGACTAGACGGACCTTAGTCGGCAAAGTAATGTCTGCTTTTGAATATGTGATTGGTTAGGGGAGTATATTTGGCTCTCACCAGTTAGTCATAAATTGGAAGCGGAGACAAAAATTAGGGTCGTTTTCAGTTACTGGTTAAATCCTGACTGCTTTGAGCCAATTGCTACAGAGGTTATAATTGTCTTCCTGGATTGACTGCTGCTGTGAGTCAGACCTCTATTTTTTACATATAATCGGGCAATTTGTAAAACTAGCCTCTCAAGTTAGAGACAGAGATAATTCTGATTAGAATCAGACAGTATTCGATCAAGACCTAGAATCACCCAATACTGTCTTAGACCAGTATAATGTGAAAGGTCTTCAAGTGAAATAAACACATCCAGAGAACAAGATATATGGTCAGACAATATTTTTAACTGTTTGGTCTCAAGCTCTAATCTATGACAGATAAACTAGAGGAGGATTGCTTCTTCTTCCTATGCTGGGGATGCCTAAGTTGTAGGCCTCTCTGTTTCCTCTAAAGCCAAAGGGGGTCTTGCCTTATATCACTGGAATACAAGGAGGAGACCCTCTGACTCCAGCAGAATTAGAGGAAGGGACTAAGAGAAAAAGACAATAGGAGAGAATATCTGCCCCGTCACTGTACCCTCTGCCCTCTCTTCCATGCCTACCTTCTCAGCTCTCCCCACTAAGAAGAGAGAAACAGGTCAGCCAAACATAAAAAGTACCATTACAATCCTGGCAGGACAAAAGGAAGAAAATAGCAACTCTCATCCGAACATGACCTTATAACTATACAAAGTTATTCTACCTGCTAAAATATTACTCAATAAAATATGTTCAGATTTAACTATTCTATTCATCATTCTGCCAGGAGGTGTGGGGTAGATTTAAATTCCTCCCCAGAAGCCAATAATCAGATTTCTTCAGTGGTCTTTTTGGTCCTTTAATAACAGCATACACTTTCTCCATCTCATTTTTCTTCAAAAAAAGTGGTTTGTTAAGGTTTTACAGAACAGTAAAACCTTATAGTATAGGGCTAAACCAAAATTTACTTTTTTTTTAACAATCTCTTATTATGGGCATTTATACTGCTTCTAATTTTCACTATAAAAAATAATTCTGTGTTGAGCATCCTTATGTAATAATCATTAGCCAAATATCTGATTATGTCCTAAAATATCCTGTAAAGAAAATTACTTACTGAAAGATTCTGGACATTTTAAAACTACATATCTTTATGAATCTAAATATATGCTTCCAAATTGTCCTGTAAAATTACAATATCAACTGATAACCTCTACTCAATAGAGTAGAAGTGAGGTCAATTTACCACAATGTCTCCATAATTTTTCTCTTTGCAAAATAAACACATGATTTTGTTTAATATTTGAATGTTTTTTCACATTCTAAATGTTCACTTACATTTCCTCTTTTCTTAATAGCTTATAAACTTTACATATTTTCTACCAAGGTACTCATCCTTTCCTGCTGATTTATAAGAAGACACTTAAGTTAATTGTAATGGAATTAATCGTTATATTACATGAGATAGAAATCTAACTTCATTTAAACTTTTCCAAAGTTTAGTCAATTGCTCTGATTGTAATTGCTGAATAATTAATTTCCCCCAGGGATCTGATATATTATAAATATCACATCAATAATTTAAATGTATTCTAGGCAGATTTCACTTTTCTTTTTTTTTTTCTATTCTGTCATCTATGTCTTTTTCTTCTTGAAAAGGTCTCCCTCTGCACCTTTTTCCTGGTTTTGCACATTTTTATAAATGTTAAATAAAGCTATGTTTTTTCCAGTAACGTATGGATATGAGAGCTGGACCATAAAGAAGGCTGAGCGCCAAAGAATTGATGCTTTTGAACTGTGCTGTTGGAGAAGACTCTTGAGAATCCTTTGGACTTCAAGGAGATCAAACTAGTCCATCCTAAAGGAAATCAGTCCTGAATATTCATTGGAAGGACTGATGCTAAAGCTGAAACTCCAATACTTTGGCCACCTGATGCAAAGAACTGACTCATTGGAAAAGACCCTGATGCTGGGAAAGATTGAAGGCAGGAGGTGAAGGGGACAACAGAGGATGAGATGATTGGATGGCATCACGGACTCAATGGAGATGAGTTTGAGTAAACTCCAGGTGTTGGTGATGGACAGGAAGGCCTCGCATACTGCAGTCCATGGGGTTGCAAAGAGTCAGACATGACTGAGCCACTGAACTAAAATGAATTGAGGTGATTCTATAATATAGACTGCAACAGCAGTCCCCTGGCATTCAATTTCAGACACAAATGAGCATAAGTGATAGCTGATTAAAATGCAGATTCCAGGACCCAACTCTCACCCCTTTCCCAGAGATCCTGACTTGGTATATCTTGGGGGAGGGTCCACTCTCTATATATTTAACAAGTATTTTAAAAACCACCACTTGCCCTGACTGCAAAACGATCTGACTCTACTTCCAGCCTAAAGGAAAGTGTTTCAGCCCAGATAATCTGAATCAGAGGACTGCAACCTGAGCTACATGCGAGAATCACCTGGACAGCTTTGAAGACATCTGGCAGCCTGTGCCCCCTGCTTCCAGACTTTTTCACGTAACAGTAGATCAAAAACTCCAGCTCCTAAAATACACACTCTTTGCTACAACCCCTTCCTCTAACTTTACTGATTCCAAAGCTCTTCCCTCAGCCTGCTTCTGCAACCAAATCATATGATAAAATAGGGATTTATATGGTCTGAGCATAAAGTAGGGATTTATATGGTCTAATCAGGGGAAATAAACCATTCTTAGTCCTTTAGAAGGCAGCTTTTGCTATGGGTTTTTCATTTGGTGCCACCTTCTTCCTCATCACTTGTCTCTCCTCATCTTACTTTCAGGCTATAGGTGTGACGTCTGTCTTTTCAAGGGCAAAGGCATCAGCTCCAGTTGATTATCTGGATTTCCATTCTGACATGTACATTCTCATAATTAATGCAAATCCATCTTTGATGCCAGCACAGCCCCTTCTATGTTCAAAATTTTCTCAGAATACAGGGATACTTTTTCCCTGATGGCTCAGAGGCAAAGAATCTGCCTGCCAATGCATGAAATGCAGGAGACAAGGGTTCGATCCCCGGGTTGGGAAGATCCCCTGGAGAAGGAAGTGGCAACCCATGCCAGTATTCTTGCCTGGAAAATCCCATGGACCAAGGAGCCTAGCAAGCTACAGTCACAGAGTCGCAGAGTTGGACACAACTTAGTGACTGAACAACAACAACATAGACAATTAATGGGCACCCTGAGGCTAAATCACTGAGTTCTAGTACCTTCTTAAGGGGAAAACAATTTATTTCTGTAACCAACTCTGTGCCATATACTGTGTTATTGTGCCATAAACGTTATTTCTCACCAAAAAGCCCTGTGTTTTTATGGGTGGGTAAATTACAGAGCCAGGACACAGGCCAAGTTCCTTCTATTTCAGTACAATTATCACATGCCTCTGCGACTTAAGGCACAGGCTACAAATGGGCCAGGGTCTCTCATCCTATGCTTCAACTGCACATGGAAAATTTTACCTGCCTGCTGCACTAAATGGAGTGAAGAAGAAACCTATCTGAGCAATTCAGACAAAGTGGAATTTGTTTTGCTGCAAATGGTTCAAATCATTAAATTCAACAAATACCCATTAAGCCTCTATTATGTGTAAGGCTTCACAACCCCTTGCAAGTGCCAACTATAAATTAGATTTGGTTTATGGGAAATCCTCCCCTGTTATTTCTCAGCTGCAGTGTCGTATTGTCATTTTTGCTCCACTTACTCAATTTTTTCTTTTTTAAAAAAGAGAGATATATGCCTAACCTGTGTCAAGACTGGACATCTCTGATAAATCAAGTGTTATTTCAGGAAGAAAGAATTAAGGGCAATATGCTGGCTTCATGAAGCAGCCAAAAGCTCCACATTGATGATTCTTCAGTGCCTCCCTCGCCCTCCTCTAAGCTCTCCTAAGCTGGCTGGACTGGGTCCCTCCAGAGCTCTTTGCTATCTGGAAATGCTGATTTCTCATTAGCCCGCAGTGGAGTAGCCACAGCCCATCTGTTCAACTTCAGTGCTCTCCATTCCCAGCTCAATTTAAAGATTTACAAACTCAGAGAAAGGCCTCTCCCACCTGTGAGGCCAGCACAGGCCCTCCTGGGTCCCTGGGTCCTGTCTACCAGACCAAGCCACATGAGCAGCTCCATGGAAAAGGCCCTACCACTGGTGCTGGTAGTGCTCTCCTTCCGATATGGTAATAAGGAGATTAGGGTTTAATCAGATCTGATCCAAATTCCTCTCTTGATCTCCCTTTTGAATACACTCCATTGAGACAGACCTTGGTTTTGCCACTTAATATGCAGAAAGACAATAAGGAGCTTAAGATAGACACATATATAAGCCCCCTCTGAACTTGGGAAATCAAAATTGCAACATGCCTCCCAACCCTTAGGAGCCTGAGGCATCAGTGGGGCCAGACTGGGGAAGATGACTGGTTCCTGTCCTCTCACATCCCCTGCAGAGGATCAATAATAAGAGTTTGCACCACAGCCTCCTCCATGTCCCTGAGATCAAGGAGCCAAACAAGAAAAGGTACCCAGAGCAGTAGATTGACACCTTGAACCTAGTGCACTTTATCCAGGCATCAGAGGAGTAAATTTCCAGGGAAGAAAAAAATAGTCCTTGACTCTGTCCATTTATTTACCTGATAGTTATTTCTTGAATGCCCACCTTTGACCCCAGCCTATGCCAAGTCAGTCTACCTTCCTGAATAGAGACAGAAGCATCAGGGACCAACCGTGCCCACCCAGAGCGCCAGAGCTTCCCATCCTAGTGAGTGATAATTGAATACAAGGCCATCTGTGTCAGAAGGAATATGAATAGAAATCCAAAAGAGGGCTGAAGGAATGTGAGGTGACAGAGACCTCAATATGCTGACAGGTCAGAAAAAAACTTGCTAGTAGAGACAGTGTGATCTGGTGGAGAAGGATGGATGGGAGAGCTGAATGCACAGAAGAGAATCTTTGGAGAGTTAATTTGTCCAGCAATATGGCATCCAGATTGAGCCACCTGCTGCAAACATCTAAAAAGGTTGATTCTAAATCATTTAACTTCTTGATTAAGCAAGAAGAGTCAAAGTAAATAATTCCAAACCAGAGAATAAGTGAATAAGGAAACTTTAAATTTAAAATAACCAATGAAGCCAACTTTAGCTTTAAAAGAATTTAGCAAACCTGGGAAACATGAGTATCCATTATATCAATATATTGAAATAATATTATTTGGCCATAGAAAGAAATAAAGTACTGATATATGCTACAATATGGATGGATCTTGAAAATACTATGCTCAATGAAAGAACCTCGTCACAAAAGACAAAAATATTGTATAATCCATTTCTATGAAATGTCCAGGACAGGCAAATCCATAGAGGCAGAAAATAAATTAGAGGCTGACAGGAGCTGAAGGATGGGAGAAAGTTGGGAGTGATTGCTAATGAGTATGGGATTTTTTTTAGGGGGTGAGGGAAATGTTCTAAAATTAGGTATTGGTGACAGCTGAGTAATTCTGTGAATATACTAAAAAAACACTGAATTGTACACTGTAAATGAATGAATTATATGCCATGCAAATTATATCTCAAAGCTGTTGGGGAAAAAAAAACAAAACAGGAGACAGAGAGAGTGACTTATGGGATCACTGTTGAGAAAGAAGGTCAAAATACTGATTAACCCTAGACTTCAAGTTATGCATGCATATCAAAACCCTTCGGGGACTTCCGTGGTGATCCAGTGGTTAAGAATTTGCCTGCCAATGCAGGGGATGCAGGTGTGACCCCTGGTCCAGGAAGATCCCACATACATGGGGCAGCTAAGACCCTGTGCCCCAACTACTGAGTCCGAGCACCCCACAGCCTGTGCTCCACAATAAGACAACCCACCACAATGAGAAGTCGATGTACTTCAACTAGAGAGCAGCCCCCACTCCCTGAACTAGAGAAAGATTGCCCTCAGCAACAAAGACTCAGTGCACCAAAAACAAATAAATAACAGTAAAAAAGTAAAATAACCACTGTAGTAGTTACTGAAAGAAGAAAAATAGAGTGCATAATTGCTAAAATAAGACTGAAAATGTAATAACAAAATATAAACTCCCTCTAAGGTAAAAAAGGAGAAAAAGAAATAGAGAACAAAATAAATAGACAAATAAGATGCTATAATTAGAAAACATGAAATGAATATATTTTATATGTATGAATATACAAATATATACATAGAAATACAGTGTGTGTAAACATAGGTAATTACCTGAAAAAATACTGATGTATAAATGGTTACAGTTAAAAGATAAATACTGAAGATGATAAAAATAAACCCACTTCTATGCTGTTTATGCTGTTTAGAAAACAAAAAGACTGAAAGTAAAAGAATGCAAAGATATTCCAGGTAAATAGTAAAGAAAGGAAGCTATATCAGTATCAGCCTAAATTGATTTTAAGGGAAAGCATAACTAGTAAAGGAAAAAAAATAACTAGACATAGGGTCACTATTTAAAGTTAAAGGCTTGAATTTACTAGGTCATAATCATTGCTAATGTGCATTTATCTAATAACATTGTGAAAATATTTAAAGCAAAAAATTTTTGTAACTATGGAGGAAAATAAACTACATTAATGGAAAAAAGTTAATATAGCTATCACAATGTTTGTCTAAGCAGAGAGAAAAAAAATTAAGAATACCTATTAAAATCACACTATTAACTGTGTAACCTCATGGGCATTTATAGACCATTTGACCCAACAATAAGAGATAACAAAATTATTTCAATGAAAATCTCAATATATGAAACTATAAAAAGAAAGGTTTGACAAATTTCAAAGGATTTGGTGTCTCAGTAAGTTCATTGAGCATAAAACAATTAGGTAAGAAATAGTAGCTAAAAGATACCTAGGAAAATCTTACCACATTTGGAAATTTAATAAATCACTCACAGATCAAAGAAGAAATCATATTATAAATTAGAAAACTTTTGGAGCTAAACAATACTGCTCTGTGAGAAATGCCAGCATTGTGAAATGCAAATTAACATGGTATTGATAGTGAAAAGTATGACTTCAAATGTTTATACTAGGGAAATAAACCTAAAAACTATTGAACTAAGCATCTGTCTTAGTTTAAAAAAGAGAGAGTGAAGGGGAAAATAGTGAATTAAATCCAAAGTAGAAGGGGGAAATAATAAAGATAAGAGAAATTAATAAAATAGAAAACCAGCACACAATAGAGAGAATAAAACAAAAGCCAACAGATGGTTCTTTGCAAAAAGTAATAAAATTAACAAACGTCTTGCAAAGTTGATCAAGATAAAAAGTAGAGAAAATATGAATAAACAATATTAGGAATGAAAAGGGGGACTTAATTACAGATGCCACAAACATTAACAAGATAAGATGAGATTATAAAGAGTTTTGTGCCAATGAATGGAAAATCTTAGATGAAAGTTAAATTTGACTAGCCAAAATTATTAATAGCAAACATTTTAAAGTGGATAGAAGAGAACATTCCAAGTAGAGAGAGCGTTTTATGAAAGAAGAGCTAAAGGTAGAAATGGCAATGGCTTTGTAAGGTACACTCACTGATCTGCTCCACAGATATCTACGGACAGACAAGACCCTCAAGAAAGCAGAACAAGGACAGAAAGAGTCATAGCAA
This sequence comes from Budorcas taxicolor, assembly GCF_023091745.1. Taxonomy (NCBI): domain Eukaryota; kingdom Metazoa; phylum Chordata; class Mammalia; order Artiodactyla; family Bovidae; genus Budorcas; species Budorcas taxicolor. The sequence goes on from NC_068920.1 coordinate 137,092,297, forward strand.
TGTCTGATCTCTCAAAACATCTTTAAAGTTGATCTATAAGAACCAGTGGGTAAAGATAATGGGGCGGGGGGGGGGGGAAAGGACAAATCTAAGCTGTGTAATGTTAGAAGAAAACATCGGAAGATAGACAGAAATGGCCAAAGAATAAGAGTGGCAATCTTTAGTATGGTAGCACTGCTGAGGCCAACAAAGAAGGAAGACGTTCGGTAAAGTCAGAGAAAAAACTCTATTAATCAAAAGGAGATTAAGAGCCAACTGAGTGAGAAAAATAGTAAAAATGTTAGTTTCCTTATAAGAAAATGATATATGATGTTCATGGAAAGCATGTTAGAAAGATATAAATTAAAATAAGTTCATTGTGAAAAAAAAAAAAAAGGCAGTCTGTTTTGCTCTCTGGGCTAGCTGCTGTGCGGGAGACCTTGTGACCTGGCATGAATATTGCCCCTAAAGAGCTCACAGCATATTGGGAAGGTTTTAGGACACACATACATGTGTAATGGAAGGAAAAGAGGTTCGGTGAAGAAATTAACAAAGATGGGGCCTCAGTTCTGCGCTGGAACGTACTAGGATGAGGATGAAGAACTGGAGGAGCTGGAGGGAAATGTAAATGTGAGACTGGGGGATTCAGACTTCATTCTGGATCAACAGAAAACACTCAAGTTTTCGAAGAAGAGAAAACTATGACCACGGCTTAAGATTGATGAAGTTAATATAAACACACATGTATGATGAATGGGATTTTAGAATGTTAAAAGATGAGCCCTGGCAACAATTTTGTTAGATGTTGTAGTAGTCAACATAAGCCATGATATGCTCCTAAATTCAGGTGGGGAGGTAGACACAGAGAGGAAAAACATTATGCAGAAGCACTGATAGCCTTAGTTATGGATAAGATGTTAGGCCTAGGCCTAAGGTAGAGGGGAGATGGGGGGCGCAGGGAGAGTATCCTAAGATGTCCAGCCTGAACAAGTAAAAATTAAATGAATTAATGACTATTTATTCAGTCATTTCTTTGTTTCAAAGACATGGTTTGGAATCAATAAAATCTTTAATGAGTTCCAATTTCTCAATTTAGGTAGTATGTGTTCTATAAGAGAATATAAAGGCTAATTCAGACATGAAGACTTGACAATAATGTCGACTGGATCTTGGTCAACAAATCTTTGAAACTGCTGCCAATCAGTCAACAAGCAGTATCAAGGGTACACTCAAGGTCAGATATAATGAGAATGGACATGGTTTCTCAATGCTTCCCCTTTCTCACCAACGTCTGCTGCACAGAATGTGAGAATTACACAGTCAGAGATACAGAACTCAGGGGTCATTGCCTCTCAAGCTGTTTTAAACGGGGGATGCTGGGTACACAGGAGCTTCAGCAAGCAAGGAGCCCACCTTATGATCACATACAGAGCTTGTGCTATGTACTTACTGCTTCACTGGGCTTAACACAGATGGCAGTGAAACAGACCCAGCTATAGATTATAAAAGCACAGCAAGAGGAAATGGCCAGAAAGAACCTTGCTTGCAGAAGCTGTGAGTTCAGGCTTCTTGTTTTTCAGATGGGAAAACTGAGATCCCAAAAGGATCTCACTCAAACCTGTGGCTTTGGAGGAATGACTGACAGCCAGGCATCCCCTACTAGGTGAGCTCTCTCCACACCACATGTTGCCTCCAGTCTGGTAAAGATTCTCCTTGGAGTTTCTTGAATTGATGCTGGATCTGGGAGACAATGCTCTTGATGCAACCTTTCTAACTACGCTGGGGATGATTCTGGTATGCTTTCCAATCCTTCTCTGGGTCTCAGGGTGGAGTTCATTTTTTATAGCTCTGAGAATCAGAATCATGGAGTTTCACCAGTGACTGCAGGTGCCAAGGCAGTCAATCCTTTGAGTGAAGAACAAAACAAGAATTACCAAAAGGCCCATTAGGGCTCTAGGAGAAACAATCAAAACCCATCTTCTGTGCAAATAGTTTTCACTGGAACAATGCACTAAAAACGGCAAGCACCTTGAGGAAAGGGACTATGTCTTAATGCCTCTATGGGCCTGACACAGAAGAGGTAAGCAGTAGCTGTTCAATTAACTTAATCCCTAATTGACGATATTCTTTGGGGATGTAGCAGTCCCCATTTAAGTTTACCATCATACAGTCAAAAAAAAAAAGAAAGAAAAAAAGACTGCATCTCCACTTTATTGGAGAAGGAAATGGCAACCCACTCCAGTACTCTTGCCTGGAAAATTCCATGGATGGAGGAGCCTGGTAGGCTATAGTCTACGGGGTCGCAAAGAGTCTTACATGATTGAGCGACTTCACTTTCTTTCTTTCTATAGTTCCTTTTGGAGAAGGAAATGGAAACACACTCCAGTGTTCTTGCCTGGAGAATCCCATGGACGGAGGGGCCTGCTGGGCTACAGTCTATGGGGTTGCAAAGAGTTGGACATGACTAAGCAACTAACACACACACTCCATTTTATATCTATTTTAAATGGAAAAAATTTCACAACTTGGGACACCTTCACTTCCATCTCTACTAAAATAATCCAACTTTTCTTTGATGATTTGTAATCACCAAATTGACTGTGTTTTGTTTTTTTTGACTGTGTTTTTAATGAGCCCCGTTATAATGTAGGAGGAAGATTGAAAGGTTTCAGACTATTTATGCAATAAATAGCCACAGACGGCTGCTCTTTTAGGATTTTATGTCTACATTTGATGATTTCTACCTCCCTTTCACAACATGACTTACAGCTACTACTTCCTGATGCTCTCTTCCTCCCTTACTCAAGCATCCTGGGGACCCCCGACCTCCAGAACCTGGAAGGAATATCTTACCTTCATATTGCAAGAGGCAGTGGAATTGTCCAAATGATACAAAAACTAAGGGCATCTGTATGGGTCAGAGTAGGCTTATACCCTATCACAGGTAGTTGCACTTTTGCGGCAAAGTGGCCCTACGCAGCAGGAGGCCAACAGAACACAATGGTTAACCTAGCACAGAGACATTCTCCCTGAAGAACATGATGGGTTTTCTTTGTTTTTTTGTGGAATTTGTGTGTGTGTGTATTTTTGTTGTTGCTGTTTCCTCTTTTTTCCCAAGGTACTGAACTGAATTATTTCCTTACACTTGAGAGAGACAGATCAGACAAGCATTTTTCTCCTGCCCAGTGCAGCCAGTATTCACCTTTCCTACACTGTCATCTTAACACTGCCATGTTGCAGCTTGATAGGGTGGCAGCAGATCAACACTCTGTGTACCTCTATCATGCAGAACAGTTTTTTAAAAGAAACAGAGTGCTATCTTTAGCCTCTGGATGTGGAAAGAACTAGGATTAATTTCACTGTTTTAACCCAGAAAACTGTATATAGTAAGTAAAGACATCCATTTTCCAGAAACATTTCTGATGCTCCTACTATGCACCAAGTGCAGCATTGTCTACAAAGATGCTGCCATCAGAGGAACCAAAATGTATGCATAGCTGTTAAGTGTTGTGCTTCTAGATGCCAAATGGATGTGATTTTTTTTTTAAATCCATTTGGTTTGAATTATGCCAGCTCTTCCTTCTTTCCTAGTCCACACTCCGGTGGCATAATGAAGGTGATTCTTCTTCCTGGGGTTAAAGAGAATAACTGAGCAGGGGGTTAGGAGGAGACCTCATAGAAGGAAAATTCAGAAAGAACAGACAACAGAGAAAGTACTGGAGCAGGACTGGAAGCAAGGCAGTACGCAGATCCTCAGAAAGAGGCCAGCATTTGAAGATAAGGGAAGGTAGGGTTGAGGAACTCAGAGACAGGGAGCAAGAAGACAAACTATCCTTCTGTGTAGTGTGAATCACTTCTACAGAGGATTAGCTGCCTGTACTTATTTTCAAGCTTAATCACGTTCACCTTTGCTGTCTGACTTCATTTGGCATGCAGAAAGCTGGATAAGGAAAGCACAGGGCATGCAACAGTCACCCTAAAGGGACAATACGTTCTCTGCAGGCAGGAACAATGTCATATTTATTTTTTACACCCTCTAAACATCTGGCATAGGACTTTCTTTGCCCTGATAGATGCTTACTAGGTATTTTCTGTTTTATTTTTTCAGTTACATCTATATGCATCTAAACATATGAGCAATATTGAAAAATATGTATACCATTTTACAATATTCAAAGAGCTCTCCCATCCATTAGCTTGTTATTGTTAGCTGATACTTTACAGATGAGGAAACAGAGGCACTGAGAGGTTAAATAGATAGTCCAAGCTCATTATTAAGTTAGGGAAGCAAGATTCTAGCCACAGTTTTTGATGCAGTGATTCTCACAATTAAATTTCCATAAGAATCACCTAGGAAACGTGTTAAAGCACACATTCCAAGCCTTCTATTTAGATACTTACTGTATATCTGGCTTAGAATATGAAATTTGTGTTTTAGTACACTCCCCACAGTCATGTATAGATGTGAGAGTCAGACCATAAAGAAGGCTAGGGGCCAAATAGTTCAAGCTTTTGAACAGTGGTGTTGGAGAAGACTCTTGAGAATCCCTTAGACAGCAAGGAGATCAAACCAGTCAATCCTAAAGGAAACCAATCCTGAATATTCATTGGAAGGACTGATGCTGAAGTTGAAGCTCCAATACTTTGGCCACCTGATGTGAAAAACCGACTTACTGGAAAAGATCCTGATGCTGGGAAAGACTGAGGGCAGGAGGAGAAGGGAGTGGCAGAGGATGAGATGGTTGAATGGCATCATTGACTCAATAAACATGGGTTTGAGCAAACTGCAGGAGATGATGAAGGACAGGGAAGCCTGGTGTACTGCAGTCCATGGGGTTGCAAAGAGTTGGATATGAACGAGAACAACCCAATCATTCAGGTGAAGGTCCATATACACTAGCCAGGTGCATCATTTACAAAGGGATAAGCAAAGAACTGGGAGACACTATGGTAACTCAGCCAAGGATGGTCTTCTCTACCATTATGTACCAAAGAGAGTCAATGTGGAAGGGCAGCTGGAAACTTTCTCAATTTTCTCTCTTCCTCTATAGTCGTAGTACTGTTTGGTGAATAAATGAAATATTTGTTGAATAAATGAACCTGTTTCCAGGATCCTGAGGAGTGCAAAAAGAAGTTTACTTTTAAAACACTTCAAAAACACATAATCTAAAAAAATAGCTCATACTTTTGAACAACTTCAGCAAATCCTCTGCAGCACCTGCCAAGGTCATAGTTTTGATCTCACCTTCAATTATTGATAGATAGCCTGATAATTTGAGAAGACAGAAACAGACTTTTTTCAAGCTTTGGAAAAGGAAAGTCCTTTTAATAAGAGATTCTATTCTGATTACATAGCTCTTATCAGGAAATCCCTTGAAAGCTGAATTCCAGAAGGCAACTATTAAAAATGCCATTGAAAAACTGGAAATTATCTGCTTACACAGCTTAGAACAGACCAGGAGGAATTATATATTTGGTGCAGAACAAGAACTAAAGACTGTTCTTACGGCAAGGACTGGAATGAATTTTTGAACTACCTTTGCCTCCACAAGTAAACCTCCTTTCACATTAAACTAGAAAATATTATGGTAAGCACACAAGATGGCAGGAACCCAGCCATTTTTGACTAAGGTAGTCAGTGTACCATTAATGACACCACCAGTCAAGATCTCCAACAAGAAGAGATTAATCCAGAGATTTTCCTCTGGATTACAGAAGAAAATGAGGCTTGAGCCCAGGAGCAGAACAACTTCAACAGGCAGAACCTGGCTGAAGGACAAGAAAGAGATGTAACAAAGCAGGAGCCCATAGACTCTAGACAAAGGGTTAATCTCTGTAACACAAACTCAGTCATGACAGTCCTAGGGCCCTAGAGGGACCAAGGCTAGTGCTCCAAAGGACTCAAGAGTTTCAGCAGGATAAGCCAAGTTCCCTAAAGTCCAAAATTATTCATTCATGATATTGGGACCAAAGATACTGGTGGACTTCTGTCAATAAGACTCTAACTGTAGCTCAGCTCTGGCCATATTACCATTGAATATGGCCAAAATATTACCTGATTTAGGACTAATTATGTTTAAACTTCTTAAGCTCACTCTGAATTAAAATGTTTTAAGGATTTCTTCCAAATGCAAGGTGGTGCAGTGGTAAAAATAATTTCCCTGCCAATGCAAGGGACACAGGTTCAATACCTGGGTCAGGAAGATCCCCTGGAATAGGAAATGGCAACCCATTCCAGTATTTTTGCCTGGAAAATTCCGTGGACAGAGGAGTCTGGTGGGCTACAGGCAATGGAGTCACAAAGAGTTGGACACAGGTGAGCAACTGAGCACTTTCAAACACAAGACCAAGCGTGGGAACCAACAAAGATCTGTGTTCCCCCATCTTCCTGCCTTCTATCACTTCACTGAGTTTTGGACTTTACCTCCCTCCACAAGCACTTTTGTCTACATGATGAGTGAACACACTTCCAGGCTTTCCAGTTGACCTTGGAGAAGTACTGTCTCACTGGAGGATAAAATAGACACTGACGGAATAAGCGAAGGTCAAGCAGAGAAATGACCTTATTACATTCTCTTATCTACCTGGCCTTCACTCCACCACTGAAACAGGGGAAACGGGCCCTGCAGGATGTGTGAGTCCTAGAGTCATGCTGTTCTTGGGGTTTCTGGGTGATCAAAAACTGATGAGTGATTTGTCTAATGTCTTTACCATGCATTGAAATTAAGCCACAAATTTGGAATTATTATTATCTCTTACTTCTCATTAAGAAATAAATAATCTGTTGTTTTAATATCGTGCTCAGAAGAAACATTTAAGCCAAATAAGGATATCAATTTTATCTAGGATTAATGAAGTGAATATTTTTAAACAGTTCTGTCAGGAAAAATTTAGTCTCTGGGGCACTAAAACAAAGCAGTCAGGTTCTGGGTCTTTTCTCCTGTTGGATCAACAGCTCAGTGAAAGAAAACTCTATACAAATACATACAAATTAATATTTTCTTTCTACTGAAATATATATTTATCATGCACGTATTCCTCAGCTTTCATGCATGCTGTCAGACATGGAAAATTAGCTTTTGCATTTACTAACTCCTCCATGGGAAAGAGGTCCCTCATGTGTTAAACAAAAGGGAGCTTTATTGTTTATGAGACTGGAAAAATAAATGTTGCCATGGCTTTAAGATCTGGTGATTGGTAATCAGTTTTTATAAATGACCATGAATCACTTTTGTGCTGGCTGGGCTTTGTTTGGAATGTGAGATGGCTGTTCTGTCTTACAAGTAAGGAATTATTAATGTACCCTCCCTGGAGGGTTTCAATTTCACCCGTACAAATAGCTGTATATCTACCAAGTGTATGTTCGGTGTGCCTATCTATGAAATTTAAAATTATATGCTTTGTGTAAAACAGAATATATAATAGACTCTGAAATTGAATAAAACTTATTGGACTCATTTTTTATCCTTTGTGACATTTTTCTAGTAAGAGAGTTCAGACAAAAGGCATTGCCACCAAGGAGCCAGGAATGCAAAGTCCTGTCCAATTTAAATAATCACTCCTTTCTGTCATGTTTTACAAAGAGATGTATTCAAACATGCTCTTTGAGCATTTCTATATTTGCTGCTTAGCTTTTACAAATACAAGCAGGCAAAGACACCCCCATTTCCATTTGTATGTTTATGTTACTTGAAAAAATATAATCCTCACAATTGTCTCATTATAATAATGAGAGGGTTTTCTTGTCTGATAAATAGGACAGAGGCCTGGCTCACATATGCTGTGCAAAACTTCACATTTCTCCTCTTCTTATCAAATAAGGTAAGAAGCGAAGTCCAAGATAATAAGTTCATGGCAAATCTGATCATGCCACCTGCCTTGTTAATACCCTTTGTTGGTTACCCATAGTCATACGGTTCAAACTTCTTAGTATGGCTAACAAAGGCTTTTCATGACTTACCTGATGATTACCTCTCCAGTTTCATCTCCCAACTTCCTTTTGCCAAATCCTTTTCTGATTCTCTAGGCATCTATCTGAACTCCTTTCAATTCTGGGAATGCAGAATTCTCAGTATTTATCTTCCTCTCTCTCTCCCCCTCTTCTTGGCTTAGGTTTTACCCCCACCTCCACCCCCTGCCTCTCTCTCTGTGCCTCTCTCTCTTCTCTAAGATTACATAAACTGGTGAATAGTGGTGCCAGCTGAAGACTCCGTAGGTAGAAAAGGTACACCTAAACAAGTTACATGTGCCTATTCCTGGAAAAGCCTCTTAAAAGGAAAGGCACCCAATGCTGTCAGATTGCCATCAAATGTTCCTTGATATTTTCAAGGAACAGTGTTCATCTGGATAGTCAGCGCTGGTCTCTGTTGCGGGCAAGATGGACAGCTGGCAGCGCGATAGTTAGATCGGTTTTGGGAAGTCAGCACTTATGCTACTGAACCCAGGCATATCCATCTTGGCCACAGCCACCACTCTGTCCACGTGTCTATCATGTCATTAACAAGGTGGCTGATGACAGAAGCTAACTGACATCGACTGGCTGAGTGATTCTGCCCACTTGGTTGTTTTGTGTCTCTTCTGTGGTGGATGCTCTCTTGTGGGTATTAATGTGCACTAAACAAACTTCATACAATTCCAAATGGGAATTTCATGACAATTCCCATTGGACCATCTATATGTCATTAACCAAGAATTCTTTGGTCCTAACCTTTCCATCTGTTTCTATTCGCCACTGTCCAGTTATAGAAAGTTTGTTATAAAATAGTAAGAAAAATATTTAAAAATGTATTTTATAAAAAGTGAAAGATGTTCAATTAAACAACCAATTATCACTAGAATAATAAACTTTCCCAACAGTATCAAAAATTAGCTGATTCAAAATTTGAAAAATATAAGTACTTTTCATTAGCTTTAGACAGGCCACACAGTATCAAGAGACATAGCCCAATCAATACCTTCATATAATTTGTCTCAATTTTATTTTCAAATTTGTAAACACATATCAATTTGCAACCTAAAATATCAGACTCATGGCATAGATATTTTTAAATGTTTTACATCTCTCAAATGAAATGTTTACTGAGACATGAAGAATTAGTTTCTAAGACAATGACTAGTGCTCCAACTATGTTAAGTCAAAACCGGATTTACTGGAATTTTAAAACAAGGCACTGATATTTCCCTGAAGATTTATTCCACTGTATGACACATATTGAAGATATTTGTGTTTAGTTTTCTGGAGCACACTTTAGGAAAATTACTACTAATATAGCTGTTAAAAGTACGCAGCACACACACACACACACACACACACACACACGCGCACAACAAAAATCAATGCCCGTTTATCAAACTTTTAAAGAAAATAGAAGACGATAAATTTAGTGATCTTAGGCTCATTGGTTAAGTCATGGAAAAACTCTACAAAGATTTCAAGAATTATAAATGCCAATACTAATGAAGTTAAACTCCTTGAGAGAAAAGGAATACATGCCAAATATTCAATAATCAAAGGCAAAAAATAGCAGTGCAATTACACTTTCTCATTGATATTTACTCTGTATGAATCAAGTAACTGTAAAGGTCCAAAGAAGTCTGTGACCTATCTGAACGTGTATACAAATTTATGTTGCAATTGAAAATTTTTCTAATACAGATCAATAAAAATGATTTTATATATTTTTCCAATATGAACCAATATGAAATTTTTCACTGTAATTGACAGTTACCTAAATTGTTTGCAAAACTATAAAAAACTCCTAAGAACACTTTCTGATATTAATAAATTTAGAGTTGTTTTTCAATTTATGTACTATCTTTTTGAATTGTTTTAATAATAATGAGTTGACAGAATAATTTACTTCATCTTAACAATCATATTTGGGCTTCCCAGCTGGTGCAAATGGTAAAGAACCTGCCTGCCAAGGCAGGAGATGTTAAGAGACACAGGTTCAATCCCTGGGTCAGGAAGATCCCCTGGAGAAGGGCATAGCAACTCACTCCAGTGTTCTTGCCTGGAGAATCCCATGGACAGAGGAGTCTGGTGGGCTATAGTCCATGGGGTCGCATAGAGTCGGACACAACTAAAGCAACTTAAGCTGCACAACAATCATATTTATGAAACTGATACACATTTGCTTTAAAGTTAACCCAAGTAAAATAAAGTAAAAATAAAAATTTTTTTTAAAAATTAAAGAAAAAGGATAAACCAGTCTTATCAGTGTGGATATATATATTAAAGGCAAATTATTCCTTTTGATAGTTGATTAAGTTGGCCAACTTTTAAGTATGTTTGGAACAATTTATTCATGAGAATCTATGTTTTCGACTGCAAATTTTATGAGATAAGTATATCCCATGAAAACATAACATCTGCCATGAGATATGCTCTATGTATAAAACACATCAAAAGTACAAAAATCTTCTTACAAATAAATCTCACCAAATTTCCATATTCATGCACTGAGATATTGGGTCAAATAAAACTACTATTAAAACTAATTCACCTGTTTCTTTTCCCCTTTTAATGTGACCCTTTGAAAATGGAAATTATTTGTGTGACTCACATTTTAAAATGGACAGCACTGTCTAGAGCTCCTCAGCCCACATTGTGATAAAGACCAGGAAAGTTGGCATGGCCCTGAAAAATAATATAAATGCATGCAGTTATCCATTACATATCATGCAAATGTGAGCTGTTTCTGAACCCTGTGATAGGGATACAAGAGAGTCAGTCACCAAATCAATACCTGCACACCATTTACCTAAGCCTATATTAATCTGCTCTAGCAAAGAGAACACATCTGGCAAGGCAGCTGTGATTGTGGCTATGCTTTGCTGAGCTTGCAGTAATCTACCATCATTCTCCAAGCTCCATACAGTTTTTGCAACTAGACTCATGAATTAAATGGAAATACGATAAGGACCACCACCTGCATCCCTTAGAAGCTCTAAGTAGAATGCAAATCTCAACCACACCCTCTAGAATGCAATATGGAGCTTGATTCACTATCTTGACTGCAGGGGTGTAGAGGGCTGAGGGGTAGGTCAGAGGTTTTCTCTATGGTAGCTTTGACCCCAATATGGTAGCAGTACCACTGCCAAATATGTCAAAACAATTGTCTATTTGAGGATGGGAAAAAGACCACCAGAGGACACCACATGCCCCTATTCTAACAGAAGGACCGCATGATTTGGGTCTCCGGGAATCAATAAGAACTCAAATCCTGTACAGACCAGTCCTTTGAAAGTCTTGGTATTCCTCCTTCCCCATAGTTACACATGTAAATTACCTTAGATCTCTTTAGAGAAAGATTAGGGAAATAAGTTACTGAGCATGTATGCCATGATGCTACATGGTCCTTCTTCCTAGAGACTTAGCCACCTCTTCAGGCAATCATCTTGATTCTGAGTGGACTTTAACATAATAGACCTGCCATGTTTGGGCATTTAGCTCAGTTATTAGTTTTGAAAATAAGAGTTTCTTTACATGCAACCAAAGATACCCTCGAGCTTTCCTACTTGGCTTTATATTGCCTTTACTTATTTTCAGCTAATCATTATCATTCTACAAAGCATCACTGGCATTTGACAATAGCCATCTGATCCTATTACCCTAACAGAGACTATTTATACATCTCATTGGAGAAGGGCATGGCAACCCACTCCAGTATTCTTGCCTGGAGAATCTCATAAACAGAGGAGCCTGGCAGGCTACAGTCCATAGGGTTGCAGAGTTAGACACGACAGAAGCAACTTAGCATGCGCACATGCATGCTTTCATCTCATATGCTGATCTCAAAAGACCCTGTTAAATTCTGCACGCTAGCACATTCCCTTCCACCAGTTCACCATCTCATTTCACCACTAGTGAAAATGTTAACAGGTTGGAGGGATACCTTTGGCCAAGGGCTCTCTGTGCCCTAATGATTGGGTCTTTATTGCAGCCTGGTGGCTTGTGATGGAAAACCTCATCTTACCACCTGCTTTCCTGGACCACTCCCAGTATCAATCCTCAAGGCTGGATTCTTTGGAGCAGATGTTAAAATGGAGAGATGGTGTTTTGGATAGAAATTGTTGCTTCCTAGAGGAGGTGAAAATGGAGCTGGCCCTTAGAATGTAGGATTGAGACAGTAGAGAGAGAGAGATACAGAGACTATTCCATGGGTTTTATTTTTGTTTTTGTTTCTTTTCTAATGGAATAGGGACAAAATCAGTGCTTTGAGAAGACTGGCATTTGAGATGAGGATAGATTTGAGACTGAGGAAGAGTAATCAGAGACTGGTCACACGACAGTGAAATCAAAAGAGGAGTGAAAAGGATAAAACAACAAAGAATTACAAGGAAAGAACTGATATGATCTAGAAACAATCTTAATGAGAAAGAGAAAGATTTGGGACCTGGATGTTTAGGATGATAATAGCACCCTTGAAAGAGAATGAGACTTTGGGAAGACAGATAATGAGTTGAGATTCCAAATGAGTTTGCTGAGATGGCAAAAGCTGTACATTTCAGGAAAGGTGTTCTATAGGTTTGTCTCTCATAATAAAAGTCTAGATTCTGGGTCAGAGAAAAGAATGTGTTATATCAGTTTGGAAACAGACATTGAAAGCCTGAAAGACAAAACTTAAACAGAGCTTACAAGCTTGAGAGTTGAGGTTTGTGGGACCCTCACTGAGGGACCAGAGGAGGAAAACAGGAGCTATTGATACAGGGAGAACCTACACAGCGCCTGGCAAGTGCCATGGGAGAAGGATTTCACACAGGCAGCTCATCAGTGAGGCAAACCTACTACAACTCCCATAAGCGAGTTTGCACAAGTACTACACTGATACTTAATTTTTCTCAATTAATTTTTTAATGTTTTTTCATTCATTATTTATGATAAATGTTGCCAGATATTTGATTCTGTCTTCCCTCAAGGTTAGAGTTTATTTCTTTAAATACACGAACAGAGAAAACATGTCTTTGCTGAGGAAATCTCGGAAAAAGATTTGGAGATAAAAATATTTTCAAGGTGAGTCTTTCTGGCTACTACAAGACAGGATCTAGACACAACATCATTATACCCCGATCTGAGGGGTCAATAATACAGCCGACAGCTTGTGCCCAGGACACAGATCCACAGAGATGCTCAACGGGTTTGCATCCTTGGTCTTTGAAAAGGCCAGCCTAGCACCACAAAGAGATGGCTCCAGTTCTAAATATACAAAATCTACTTAGGGAAACTGGTAGCCTCTTATTTTCACATTTAATACAAGTATGCACAGCTAATCCTCTCCAAAAGCTTTAGCAACTCTCTCCTTCTAGCAGTTTTAGAAAGCTTATGTATCTCAAATCTACCAGTTTCCCCCTCTAGTTACCCAGTCTCTCCCTTTCTTTCCTAACTCTGTGTTCTCCAGAACCTCAATCCAGGTCCACAAGGTCTAGGCCTCTTCAACAACAGCCCCTTTCACCTTCCTGTCTTATGTAAAATGCAGCTTTTTCTTGAGGAATCACTTCTGCTTCGCTCCCATTTTGAAACAAATCATTCTTGCACATCCTTTGCTAGCTATTTAATTCTATTTCTGGACCATTTCTCCACTGTTTTCTTGCAGAAACCCACTGCTCCTTTTAGATCTGTGGCATTCTGTTTCTGGGCCCTTTTCTGTCTCTCATCCATCATCATCTATCCATCCCCATATCATGTTTTAGTCCATAGACACTAGCAGTCAGTCCACAGTTCCCTTCTCTACCTAGGGATTTCCCAGGCCCAGGTAGATGGACTTCCAACCGTGCACTCACTCATTGTATGCCCCCTCCACTGGGCTCCTTCTCCATTTCTCTTCCCCATCTCCATTATAGGCAGTTTATGATTGCCAGGAACCCTCTCCACTTAAAAAGTAAGAAATATGTTCGATACTACCCTCTTAGCCCCACACTCCCTTGCAGTGATCCCTCCAACACTTCCCACAGCCAATCTTCAATCCCAGGGAGCTTTTCAGTGTTTTCCCACCAGCACATCTTACTCTCTATGGTCTTTCATCTTCACTTAATTCCTTATAGAGTTTAAATTCCAAGGTCTCATTTAGTTCCTGTCTTGACAATGTCTGCGACTGTCTTGCCAATAAATATTATAGTCTGGGCTACCATCACCTCTTTTCTAAACTACTGAAACAGCTGATTTATCCCATAGCTTCTCCAGTCACTCTCTCACATCAGTTCAGTTCAGTCACTCAGTCGTGTCCAACTCTTTGAGACCCCACGAATTTCAGCACGTCAGGACTCCCTGTCCATCACCATCTCCCGGAGTTTACCCAAACTCATGTCCATCAAGTCAGTGATGCCATCAAGCCATCTCATCCTCTGTCATTCCCTTCTCCTCCTGTCCCCAATCCCTGCCAGCATCAGGGTCTTTTCCAATGAGTCTACTCTTTGCATGAGGTGGCCAAACTATTGGAGTCTCAGCTTCAACATCAGTCCTTCCAATGAACACCAAGGGCTGATCTCCTTTAGGATGGACTGGTTGGAGCTCCTTGCAGTTCAAGGGACTCTCAAGAGTCTTCTCCAACACCACAGTTCAAAAGCATCAATTCTTCGGCGCTCAGCTTTCTTCACAGTCCAAATCTCACATCCATACATGACCACAGGAAAAACTTAACTAAACGGACCTTTGTTGGCGAAGTAATGTCTTTGATTTTTAATATGCTATCTAGGTTGGTTATAACTTTTCTTCCAAGGAGCAAGCGTCATGGCTGCAATTACCATCTGCAGTGATTTTGGAGCCCCCAAAAATAAAGTCTGACACTGTTTCCACTGTTCCCCATCTATTTCCCATGAAGTGATGGGACCAGATGCCATGATCTTCATTTTCTGAATGTTGAGCTTTAAGCCAACTTTGTCACTCTCCTCTTTCACTTTCATCTAGAGGCTTTTTAGTTCCTCTTCACTTTCTGCCATTAAGGGTGGTGTCATCTGCATATCTGAGGTTATTGAGATTTCTCCTGGCAATCTTGATTCCAGCATGTGCTTCTTCCAGCCCAGCACTTCTCATGATGTACTCTGGAAATAAGTTAAATAAGCAGGGTGACAATATATAGCCTTGATGTACTCCTTTTCCTATCTGGAACCACTCTGTTCCATCCAGTTCTAACTGTTGCTTCCTGACCTGAATATAGGTTTCTCAAGAGGCAGGTCAGGTGATCTGGTATTCCCATCTCTTTCAGAATTTCCACAGTTTATTGTGATCCACACAGTCAAAGGCTTTGGCATAGTCAATAAAGCAGAAATAGTCACTCTCTAGATCTTTCTTAACTGCAAATCTGATCACACCACCTCCCTGCTTTCAATACATCAGCAGTTCCCCTATCCTGAGCTTGCTTACAAGGGCCTGCTTAATGGAGACATGACTTTCATCTCAAAAGTCCTCTCCTTTAACTCCCCTTGACTAATTTCTGCTCCCACTTAACTGCCATACTCAAGGACTTTCAGTTCTGGCATGCATCTCCTCCTCCCCTATTCCTTTACCCCTCCCATCTTTTCTTCTCTCCTCCCCTCTCCTCTCCTTCCCTCCCTTTTCTTCTCATTCCTTACGTTCCCTCTCCTCCCTGCCTCTTCCCTCTCTTTTCTCCTCCCTAACTCATCACTTTCTGCAACATGGCCCCTCTTCCTGGAATAGTTTATTCCAGCCTTGAGTCTATTGACGCTTCAGGTACAGACTCCTCCAGCAAGGCTTTCCTGGCCCCTAGTTATAATAAGATAACTGGTTTTCACAAACACTACTTTAGGTTATAACAGGTCTTATTATCTGAATTAGAATTTCAACTTCTCAGCAGTGCTGTCTCCACATAATGTTCTCCCAACGCTCCCTTTTTTCTTCTAGTCTGTGCTCTTCACTCCTGACCTTAACACCCAGACGCCTTCACGGCTCAGAGCAAACCACCTCTCTCACCTCCTCCTTCATCCTTCTTGTAAACTGAATTGTTCATATTTTCATGAGCTCACGCCTCCTCTTTAGCCACAACACACTCCTGGATATTCCTCAGTACACCAAGCTCTTTGATACCTTCCTGTCTGCACATTTTTTTGCTTTCTGCTTAAAAGGATCCTGTCCTCTTCTCTTTACCTGGAGACTTCCAACTCAGCCTGGAAGACTTAACTCAGATGTCAGCTCTTACATGCATCTCATTCTCTCCCCTGTGCTCCCTCAATATTCTGCCTAAAATTCTCTCAGAGCACAGGGTACTGTAATTCCAGGTTTATATGTGTGTTTCTCAGAGAAACAATAGTCTTTAAGGTGGGAAAACATCTATTCAATTTGTATCCATTAGGTCTTGAGCATAGAGAAAAAGAGAAAAGGTTTTAATCATTATACCAGTGTGGTATGGTTCAAAAATGTTTTCTCAAGTCCCACAAATTTCATTATTTCCCCAAATTCAGCTGAGCTTTCAAACAATCACAATTGTCAGTGAATTACACATTAAAATGTATGTGCCAAATATTTTGCTTCTAACTAGTCCGTATTTATAGACAAAACAGTCTAAACTGCATTGCTTATGTTTTCACAAAGCCACAAGAATTTGCTAAAGGCAAAGCTGATTGTTTTGACCATACATTTCCATATTTCACAGGAAGATGATGATACAATACCACCCTGCAATAAACCTCAAGCCTAAGCAAGAATTTATTAGAATGAAATTGTTGTTCTGCATGTTTATTATTTCTTCTCATCTTACCAAATCTAGTATCATCTGAATGAAAAGTATGAAAAGGAAAAAGAAACCACAAAAAATTATTTGGCTTTTACTCTAGAATTTGATTAATGACTCTAACTTTCTTGGTGTTATTTCACTAAAATATTAAAGCCTTTGCATTGTTATTTACTGAGGCTTAAAACAATACATTTCTAACTTGTATTTGCTTCCTATCTGTCATTTGGAGTGAAATTAGTTCACTGAATCACATATCATTCTAGGTAGTAGTCAAATACACATTCTCAGTGGATCTAATTTGATCCAAGCCCTCTAACTTACAGAGTCTAAAATACTGCAGGGAGTCAAGGGGAAAGGTATGAGTATCATTGGATAATCCTGCATTACTTTTACTGGAATTCATCAGAAAGTCAAAGGCAATAAAGTATTTCTTTTAATCAATGAGTCTTTTTTGGATGCTTATTAGGTAGGAGAAATGTATGTAAGCTTTAAGGATACAACAAAAAAGGGACACCACGATCACTGTCCTCACAGAGCTGCCAGTCTAGCAGGGGTGACAGACAAGTAAATAAGAATTTACAATGCAGTAGGACAAGTGCTACTATAAGGGAAATATTGTGTGTCGTAGGGTGACATGTAGTAGAGTATCCGACATCTGAACATTTCCTGGCCTTCAAACCACTAGATGCTAATAGTATGTTAAATGAACTTTAGGAATAAAAGGTAACTTTTACTAGGTTTTCAAAAATCCATCGTAGGTGTTCAAAATGTTTATTGAATATTTGTTGTTGTTCAGTCGCTGTTATGTCTGACTTTTTGTGACTCCATGGACTGCAGCAAGCCAGGCTTCCCTATTCTCCACTATCTCCCGGAGTTTGCTCAGATTCATAGCCACTGAGCTGGTGATGCTCTCTAACCATCTCATCTTCTGCCACCCTCTTCTGCCTTTGCCTTCAATCTTTCCCAGGTCTTTTCCAATGAGTGAAGTAAATAAATGCAGAGGCTTTCAGTCAAACAAAGGCAGTGTCCTTGGGTCACAGTGGCAATGCCTGGAGTTGGGACCAGTACTGTATAATGGCTTGGTCCAGAACATAGCAGTGTAGTGAATAGTGAGTTCCTGGGGAGGGTTGAGACCTCCACATCACCCGCTTAGGGAAAAGATCTCGCTAGCACAACTACAAATGGAAAGTCAGTGTCCCATCTTTATTCTTCCCTAGAAGTAAGAGTCTACAGAGCTGACCCCTCAAGTTCCCATAGAGTTCAACAACTCAGGGGGAAACAGCCAGCTGCATTCACAAATAGATTATCCCAAGCAGCCCAAAGGTGTTTTTCCTACATTTTACTGGATTCACACTCAATTTGATTTCCCCAAGAAAAAGATGACTTGGAATCCTAAAAAGAGATCCATTTCCAGAGCAAATATCTGAAAAACCTGTCAGGAGTACAATCCATTTTAGAATCTCCAAAGCACTAAGGCCTCAGTATATCGCTGTTCTACAGTGGATTTGAGATTTGTAGTTTCTAGACTCTACTTGGCAAAAGGATCTGTGTCTCTGCCAGATCATTTAGCAAGTGTTCACAGCACTTCAATCTGTCATGGGTTGTGTTTAATAAGGCGTGTGAGTCCACAGCTACCCTCTCCAGGCTGACTGGAGCTTGTCACCTGCTAGGTGGTTGCCATCACTCTTTTCCAATGAGACAAAAATGTGTGTACAATGAAGGGGTAGACAAGGGAAGCATTGTGCCTCAGTGGTGAGTTCCTGGTTTTGGGGGGGGATTCCAAAGAGGACAATCCACAAACTTGGTTGAATGCATAGAAAAATGGACCATACTCCCAGTGCTCTGAGAATTGTTCCCTATCTTCAAGTCCAGTGAAAATTAAAGAGCCAAAACTTCAGAGGTGTTCAAGAGACCATTTGGTTTAGCGCAAAGCATCCAGACAAATAAAAGTTTATTCCATCTTTGTATATGTGGTGTAGGTAGAGGATAAGGGTACTGCTTGGAGTCAGACAGCAAATCAACAAAATGTTTGAGCCTTGAAACCAAGCCTTCTACCTGCAAATGGCCTTAGCCAGAGCTCTCCAACTCTTTCAACTAAACCTCTTTCATTACAGACAAGGGTATACACATACCCCCAGAGAAAAGGTTAGAACCCATACAGGCGACTTCAAGCATGGAATTTCCTTGAACTTACATGTTGGAACTTTTTCAAAAAATTTTGTGAATTTTGTATTCTACTCATGAAGTGTCTGTTTGAATTAATATAAAATCACTTTTGCTTCAAAAAGGTGCCACATTTGTTCCGTTATCTTTGCATATTCCCAGGGTTATGGGAACCTAAGTTCAAGAAACATGTCCTGCTTCATGAAAATACAGCTGTTGGTTCTCTGGCTTCCTTTATTCCATGCCAGCAGAGTCTTGTTATACAAATGCCATTTTTCCACCCATGTCATCTAGACCCTCTTATGAGAGGTATTTATGAACAGGACAAGACAAGGAAAAAAAATCCCCTCTTTTCACATAATTTTTGCTTTTTAAGCTTAGTCCTCTAACCTGTAAAGTTTCCTAGGCCTAGGCCATAACACCTCTGACTTGCAAATGAGGATATTGCAAGAGTCATTATTCCTTGCAAAATCTATCCAAACAAATACTGGCTCCTCACCTTCCAAACTGGAACGTAAGAAGTACAGGAGCAAGGAAAGCTTGTGGTAACTCTATATTGTTATTGTTGCTTAGTTGCTCAGTCAGGTCCAACTCTTTGTGACCCCATGGGCTACAGCACAAGAGGCTTCCCTGTCCTACACCATCTTTCAGAGCTTGCTCAAACTCATGTCCATGGAGTACTGATACCATCCAACCATCTCATCCTCTATCATCCCCTTTTCTACCTGCCTTCAATTTTTCCCAGCATCAGGGCCTTTTCAAATGAGTCAACTCTTGACATCAGGCAGTCAAAGTATTAGAGCTTCAGTTTCAGCATCAGCCCTTCCAATGAATATTCAGGATTGACTTCCTTTAGGATTGACTGATTTGATCTCCTTGCTATCCAAGGACTCTCAAGAGTCTTTTTCAATACCACAGTACAAAAGCATCAGCACTTCAGCGCTCAGCCTTCTTTACAGTTCATCTCTCACATCCAAACATGACTCCTGGAAAAACCATAGCTTTGACTACATGGACCTTTGTCAGCAAAGCAACATCTCTGTCTTTTAATTTCATGGCTGCGGTCACTATCTACAGTGATTTGGGAGCCCAAGAAAATAAAGTCTGTTTCTGTTTCCATTGTTTCCTCATCTAATTGCCATGAAGTGATGGGATCGATTGTCACAATCTTAGTTTTTTGAGGGTTTTTTGAATGGTAACTCTATGAGTTGGTGAGAAACACAGCAACAAGAGGTTATTAGGGATCCTGGTTCTATTTTCTAGCTCTGAGTCTATTCTCCTGGAAAAAGTAATACTATATAGTAGAAACCAAATTCCTTCTTCAAATACCAATTCATCTGTTTTTTAAAAGGGCTTCCCTGATGACTCAGCAGGTAAAGAATCTGCCTGCAATGCAGGAGACAGAGGAGATGCAGGTTCAATCCCTGGGTCATGAAGATCCCCTGGAGGAGGAAATGGCAACCCACTTCAGTATTCTTGCCTGAAAAACCCCACGAACAGAGGAGCCTGGAGGGTTACAGTCCATGGAGTTGCAAAGAGTTGGACATGACTGAGCACAGCACTCAAATTTATTTTCAATACAAATTATACCCAGATATCTAGAAGAAGAACTACTTAGATGCAAAATATGGGACAGAAAATAAATCCATACTGTTAAGTTTAGCCATGAATGCCACCTGCATACCTTATGTTCAACCCCAAGAGTTGTTTTTGAATGCTATAGTATTTACAGACACCACATACCTACCCTTGTAAAATTAGGGATTCTTCCTGCCCTTGAGCATTCCAGGACACAGCACCTGTGATGGTAAATTTTATGTGTATTTTATGTGTCAACTTGACTGAGTCAGAGGGTCCCCAGATATTTGGTTAACAATTATTTCTAGGTATGTCTATGAGGGTGATTCTGGAGGAGATTAACATTTGAATCAGCAGACTGAATGAAGCAGATTGCCCTTCCCAAAGTGGTGGACTTCGTCTAAACAGCTGAAGGCCAGAATACAATAAAAAGACTGAGTAAGAAAGAATTCTCTCTCTCCCACATCTGTCTTCAAGCTGGGACACCAGTCTCCTCCTGCCTTCAAACTCCAACTCAGATTTGGGACTAGAATTTATTCCCCTGGCTCTCCTAGATCTCCAGCCTGCCAACTGAAGGTCTTGGGACTTTTCAGGCTCCACAATCATGTTAGCCAATTCAATATATACATAATAAATATAAATAGTTAATATATACAATCCTTTATATATGTGTATATATACATAC
Source organism: Budorcas taxicolor (assembly GCF_023091745.1). Classification (NCBI taxonomy): domain Eukaryota; kingdom Metazoa; phylum Chordata; class Mammalia; order Artiodactyla; family Bovidae; genus Budorcas; species Budorcas taxicolor. The sequence goes on from NC_068920.1 coordinate 137,113,390, forward strand.
ATATATATATATACACACACACATATATATGTGTGTGTGTTTGTGTGTGTGTATATATATATTATATATTCTGGAGAAGGAAATGGCAATCCACTCCAGTATTCTTGCCTAGAAAATTCCATGCACAGAGGAGCATGGTGGGCTACAGTCCACGTGGTCACAAAAGTCGGACATGACTGAGCAACTGAGCACATACTATATATTCCACATAGTTTCTCGATATACACACACACATATGTTTATACCTATATACACATGTACAATGAGACACAGATATAGATATAGGTGAAGATGTAGATCACTGGTTCTGTTTCTCTAGAAACTCTGAGTAACAGAGCTCCCCACTGCCACCACTAGATCTGGATCTGCCCAGATGACTTGTGGTCACTGATTACATCACTGTCACTTTCTCACTTATAATTATCTAGTAAATGTCTTTTTGTCTCTCATTTTGAAATGTTTCCTTTAAAATGGCAGCATTTTCTTGGTCTGTGCTATTTTATGGCTGGTGAGTAACCGAGTTTTATGGCATGTCTATTACAAATAGACTTGGATCTCACAGAGGAATTTCTGTGTGTTTCTTAAGTTGAATAAAATATTATGCATATGCTTTTTTATGGTTTTGGCAAGAGTTCTATCACACTGGCTTGGTGCAGTTTATGCATTTCTTATTTTCTACTTTAATATAGGCTTTACTCCTTGGGATTTCTATTAGTGATGCTGGAGGACTTGGAAAGGCTTTTAGAAGTAAAAGTTGTTATTGAAACCCTTTCACAATGCATATTTAAAAGGATGGCAGTGAAGGATGATACAGTACCTTTAGTAGATGAAGCCAGTTACAGTGGCAACTTTAAGGCAAAGAGCCGGCATTCTAACCCTTCCACTGGGACTCTAGAAGGTCAACCAGTTACCCATCACTCCACAGTTATATCCCTCCCCAGAAGGCCACATGACCTAATAAAGAAGGCAATGACTATTGGGCTCTCTCTCTAATGGGACCCATTCCAACAATGAGAACAAAAGGTTGCCCCCAAATAACTTGGGGCATCAGCAAAGCTCTGCACAATGGGGCCACCAATGTCACCAGGCCTATCCTGTGAGCAGCAGCTCTGATTGCAGAGGAGCAGAACTTTGACTAGGATTCCTGATGCCAGTCTGCCTCCCCTTCACCCGATCTAGCAGAGCTTTCTGCTTCTACAAGCACAGCACACACTCTGCTTGTGTTGTAGCTGCTGTGTACTCCTACAAACTAATGCAGCAGACTAGGCCCAGGTTCCAAAACAGAAGCTCCGTCTTTTTTCGCATTCCTTACCAAAACCCCAGCAGAAAAATATCACTTGAAAAAATCCTTCACCTTCTGGCCCATGTAGTCTATGATTATGAAAACTTTTATTGTGGTTCTACTGAGAGGGCTCCCTTGGACACCAAGCCCTAAGCCTATGTCAGACTCCATACTTATTAAGTACCTACAGCACCAGGCCCTACTGTAGTGATGTAACTTTGACACACTTCTCGCCGTGTGTCAGAGGTGTACAGGGTAATAAGAATCAGACATAAGCACATCATTTCAATGTAAAGACAGAGGTGCTAGAAGGCATATGGTACTGAAACCTTAGATCACAGATACTAATTCAGCCTAGAATTCAAAAATGACTTTCAGGACAGCAGAAAACCTGAACTGCATCTTGAAGGAATCTGGAAATATTAATGAAACAAGTGGAAGGCTTCCTTAACTCCCTCACATAGAACCGCCTCCAACTTCTAATTTGCTTTTCCAAAAATAGTCCTCAAATGATATAAAATCCAGGTCCCAAAGCCACAGGGCACAGTGTGCTGGTTCCTGGAATCCTCAGTTTAGTGAGAACCACTCCAGGATACAATCCATGAAATCACCTGCTTGATTAAGTTTACACCCCCAGCTTTCCTCCCCTGGGCTCCAACCACACATCCCCAAAACTTGGCCTCTGGTGCCTCATAAGGGCACTGTGTTCCCTCAACACCCCAAGAGATAAAGCTTCACCTTCTGTGAAGGAGGCAGGGATATGAGCAAACATCTAGTCACCTCAGAGGAATTTCTAGAAAGGCAAAATATATGATGCTCATGTGCCCTTATTGTGAGAAGGATATTTTCCAATCTTCAGTGAATGATTACAGCATCCAGTTTAGGTTTTCAATCCCACAGCCTACCCTGTGTCAGAAGACAGAGAAAGAGCCTCGATTTCCAGGTTTATAAATGTCGAAAATGGGATATTCTCACTAAAATTGTGGTGAGCATTTATGTTCATTAAATGTGATTGCTGCAGTAATGATATACACCTAAAACTCCTTTAACCATTTAAGAGAAAACCTAGGCTCCAAGAAAACGCCAGAGCAGAGCATTAAGATCCAGTTTTGTTTTGTTTTGTTTTTTCTTTTCCTTCTTAGCAAACCAATTACAGTGCTGGAGTGGGTGAAACACCCCAAGGAATAGTCTATAAGATCATCTAATAATTGGGCCAATTTATAGTAGGTAACGGAGAAATGCTTGAAATTGTCATTTCTGCTGGTTAGGACTGAATAGGAAAGAATGTGATTAATAAATAGCTTAAGCAGCAAACAGAAAGTACTTACAATGTATGAATGCTCTGGGGAGATGAGGTATTGAGACAATCATTATGATAAAGTACAGCCAGATGATAAGCTTACAGAGGCTGAAACAACTGTTGAAAATGTCACATTAGGGGGACATTTGGGCTGGAATTTATTATTAAGATTTCCTTTAAATAGCCTTTCAACCATAAGGTCAAATGTTAAGTATGTTAAGGTGAGCTGAAATCAAGGAGGATTTTTTTCAGCATGAATGACAAGCCAGGGTCCCAGAGGCAGGACCAGGTTAGAGCCTGTCTTCCCAGCTTCTGTCTAGAGGACAGTGTTGGGCATCACTGTGGTAGACTACTGACATAAACCCTAGCCTATAGGGAAAATGGGAGTCGTCTGGGCAATGGTGAACATGGGCAGAATGTCCCACCATCTATCTGGACAGAACCTCAGGCTCCCAGGAGCCTGCTTTTACCTGAACTGTTCCAGGAAACACAACGTAGTGCTGTATGGATGCCTTCTTGAAGCAGCAGAGTACAAGTTTTAAAGGGATAGACCTCTGGCATTTAAAACTAGGTTCTTCCAATAACTTTAGATAAACTGTGAAGTTTAAGAATAAGTTTATCTGGCATTCCCTTCAGTCACTCTCTCCTCTGTTTCTTCCTCAAACAATCTCTGCAGGGAACAGCAATTGATTTTAACAACCAGGCATCCTTTCCCCTTCTCCTAGATAGAAACCACTCCTCCTCTGGAGGACTTGCCTCTTCCCACCAACAGGCAAGTCTGACAACACAGGTGGCACCCAAGGTGATACCCGTCCCTCTCACTACAGTGGCTGGCTAAGGGATGATGTCATAATGCAAGTCACATCCGCCAGAAGTTTTCCTTTGGGTTTTACACTTGAGTTACAGTCCTAGAACGATGGCAGCCTGCAACTGACTATGGTCCTGTTCCCTCCCCATGGTGCTTCATAGCAGAAATCTCTCTGGGAAGGAAGAGACATTCCTGAATGTTAACCACTCCTCCCTGTCTCCTTTTGCCTCTATTATTATCCTGTGCTTCTTTCCCTCAGAGCTCTGCCTTCAGATCTCTGTCAGATGACATCAACTAGGTTTCAGTTCAGTTCAGTCACTTAGTCGTGTCCGACTATTTGCAACCCCATGGACTGCAGCACGCCAGGCCTCCCTATCCATCACAAACTCCCAGAGTTTACTCAAACTCATGTCCATCAAGTCAGTGATGCCATCCAACCATCTCATCGTCTGTCGTCCCCTTCTCCTCCTGCCTTCAATCTTTCCCAGCATCAGGGTCTTTTCAAATGAGTCACTTCTTCGCATCAGGTGGCCAAAGTATTGGAGTTTCAGCTTCAACATCAGACCTTCCAGTGAATATTGAGGACTGATTTCCTTTAGGATAGACTGGGTGGATCTCCTTGCAGTCCAGGTGACACTCAAGAGTCTTCTCCAATACCACAGTTCAAAAGCATCAGTTCTTCAGTGCTCAGCTTTCTTTATAGTCCAACTCTCACATCCAAACATGACTACTGGAAAAACCATAGCTTTGACTAGATGGATCTTTGTTGGCAAAGTAACGTCTCTGCTTTTTAATATGCTGTCTAGGTTGGTCATAGCTTTTCTTCCAAGGAGCAAGAATCTTTTAATTTTATGGCTGCAGTCACCATCTGCAGCAATTTTAGAGCCCAAGAAAATAAAGTCTGTCACTGTTTCCATTGTTTCCCCATCTATTTTCCATGAAGTGATGGGACCGGATGCCATGATCTTCGTTTTTTGAATGTTGAGTTTTAAGACAGCTTTTCCACTCTCCTCTTTCACTTTCATCAAGAGGCTCTTTAGTTCTTCTTCGCTTTCTGCCATAAGGGTGGTGGCATCTGTGTATCTGAGGCTATTGATATTTCTCCCATAATCTTGATTCCAGCTTGTGCTTCATCCAGCCCAGCATTTCACATGATGTACTCTGCATATAAATTAGATAGGCAGTGTGACAATATACAGCCCTGACATACTCCTTTCCCAATTTGGAACCAGTCTGTTGTTCTATGTCCAGTTCTAACCACTAGGCTTATCCAATTATTTAAAAGAATGCTAACTGCCACCCCAAGAGTGGACCCACACTAAAAAGAAGTATATACAAGAAAAGTGAAAATGATAGAGAGATTAGAAACCACATAATTTGGGAAATAATCTCAGGTGTGAAGGATGCCTACCCTCAAGAAGGGAAGAGTCTGCAAGACATGGAGGCTGACAAGGAATATCCTCAGTTCTGTCATGTTCAAGTCGGTTTAGAATATAGAATAAAATTCAATGTATGGAAAGTACAAAGACATAGATTTTTTAACAAGAAAGGATAGACAGATTATCCTAATATAGAAAGACTTTGCATTAAAGATAATAAGTTCCCTGTGTTGCTGGACATTTTCAAGCATATGCTGGACTTCAGTTCAGTCTCTCAGTCATGTCTGACTCTTTGCGACCCCATGGATTATAGCATGGCAGGCCTCCCTGTCCATCACAAACTCCCGGAGTTTACTCAAACTCATGTCCATTGAGTTAATGATGTCATCCAACCATCTCATCCTCTGTCGTCCCCTTCTCCTTCCATCTTCAATCCTGCCCAGCATCAAGGTCTTTTCAAATGAGTCAGTTCTTCACATCAGGTGGCCAAAGTATTGGAGTTTCAGTTTCAACATCAGTCCTTCCAGTGAATATTCAGGACTGATTTCCTTTAGGATAGACTGGTTGGATCTCCTTGCAGTCCAAGGGACTCTCAAGAGTATTCTCCAACACCACAGTTCAAAAGCATCAATTCTTCAGTGCTCAGCTTTCTTTATAGTCCAACTCTCACATCTATACATGACTACTGGAAAAACCATAACTTTGACTAGATGGACCTTTGTTGGCAAAGTAATGTCTCTGCTTTTTAGTAAGCTGTCTAGGTTGGTCATAACTTTTCTTCCAAGGAGCAAGCATCTTTCAATTTCATCGCTGCAGTCACCATCTGCAGTGATTTTGGAGCCCCCCCCCAAATAAAGTCTCTCACTGTTTCCACTGTTTCCCCATCTATTTGCCATGAAGTGATGGGACCAAAGATTTTCTTGGAGAGATTTTCACTTTTAGGTACAGGAAGAAACCACTAGTGATTTGATTCTAGGAAGAATCAAAGTAATGGCTCTAAACATAGGGCTACCCAATGAACAAATTTTATAAAGGCCCCCAGCCCTTGTGGGTGGAAGCAGAGAACAATAGTGGGCATCCATTTTTCATAAGGAGTATTTTGGACTAAATTCTAGCAGTTCCTTGGTGCCTCATTATATGCTATATATCTAGCTGGAGATGTCAGACATGCTGAGTGAGCAGCTCAGGATGAAGCAGAGAGACAGAAATCCCTGAAAGTCATTCTGGATCTGAGCCATAAAAGGTCTTAGGAACAACCAGGACAACCATAAACACAGTATGTAAGGGACCCTAAACAGCCTGTGTACTCCTGAAACTGCTGCTACACTCATTGTTGATTCCTGACATTCTTATATTGAGGTTTACTTTTTATTACAAAATAAAAAGGGGAAGATGGCCTGCAATGTAACCACCAACATCTCATTAGAAATGAAGCATCACAGAGCACAAGAGCTATAGAGAGAGCAGGAGCAGCATCTCTTCTTCTCCATCCCTCCCACTGCTCTGGCTCAGGCCTGTGTCTCTTAATCTCTGCATCAGCTTCTAAATGAATCCCTGACTCATGCTCTCCAATCCATCTTTCACACTGGAGCCAGAGTGAGTGACCTTTCATAAATGTAGATCTGACAATATTACCTACCACCACTTAAAAGCTCACAGTGTCTCCTACTAACCTCAGAACAAAGTCTATGATCTTTAGCACCACCTAGCAGGTCCCCAATAATGTAGTCATAATTCAACTCTAGCCACTCCTGCCTATCATTAATGTCAATGTAATTCTCCATATATCCCTTATTTTTCATCTCCTTATCTAGGCTGAAGCTGTTGCTTCTACCTAAAACATTTTTTCTAATCTTAATTGTATAAATAATTATTATTCACTCTTTGATTTCAGCTCAGGTATCACAATTTTAGACTCTTTCTGTTCCCTGCCTCCCCCAACCCTCCAACCAAAACCCAGGCAACATTACCAGGGGGATAACCGTGGCATGGATCCAGAAGCAGGGTGAAAAGATGGAAGGAAAGGGTATTGAAAATTGTGAAGTGCAGCCTCATGCACATGCTGGGCCCTGTGTGTTTAACCCTTTCAGATAACACAGCCAGGGTTTAAGTTGGTTGGTACCAGGCCCTCTCAGAGCCCATGTCCCCACTTGAGAGCCTTTATAAATGTTTCCTTCTAGGAGAGAGGTTCATCTGAGGTTCTAGAAGTTAGCCTGTCCTCCAGGGTGTCTAGCTTTTGCATAAGACCAAGAGCCACTCGAGCATAGTGACAAAAACTCTGCCACCACAGACTGATCCGCAGCTACCAAGGCACTCACTGCTGTAAGAACCAAGGACAGGGCACACAGCACACACCAAACTTTGGCAGAGTGCAATCTGTCCCAATGACTCCAACAAAGTACGGAAATGTCCTGGGCAAGACAGCTCCGGTGAAGAAAAGCACCATAGGTACGTTCTTATCTCTATCAGTCTACAACTGACAGCATACCTAGTGGATTATAAAAGCCAAAAAACAGAATAAATAAAACTATTTTTTACCCATGCCATAAGAGTTATTGGACATTCATTCCATGGTTAGGACGGGGGCAAGAGGCTGGGGTAAGAAGCCTGCAAGCTTACTGCACCCACCCCTGTCCCAACCCCTTAGGGGTCAACTAGCAGTGAAGGTGATGCTGTATTTGCAGTTTTCAAGTGAATCCACAAGGCCAGGGATCAGTGAGACTAAAAAAAAAAAAAAAAAAACCCTCACCCTTAATCAGGACTCTTCTTGGGTTTATGGGTGGGTGCTGGCTTTACCCGCAAAGAAGAATGATTAAGGAGAGGTCCACTGCTGGTCAGCAACTCCTCCAGAGTTACCAGAATAGCGAAACTGGGTTCTAGTAAGAGATGCTGGGACCTTGAGAGCATAAAACAAAAGACCAAAAAAAAAGAGCAAGATTACTAAAGTGAAATCTGAAGGTTAATTATTTTGTTTTATAGAGAAAAAAGAAAAAATGAATTGATATCAGGTTATTGAAAACCAGAATCCACTGCATGCCTGCCACAGATCCTGATGTTGACCCAGGTATTGAATATGGATTTACTATTGGGCATTTTTATTATGCTTTAACTGTATACATTTTTAAAGACAAGCTTTCTTTTTAATTCAATAAATGTAATGCTTAAAAATGAAAGACCTTTCATAAAATGAACTCAGGTTAAACCAGGTTCTTAAAGTCATTACAATCACTGTCATAAGGATGAATTAAGAAGGTTGTTCTGGTCTCCAATTTAATAACACTTTTGACTGCCTCGTAAATTGTGTGATATATGGTAATTTGGCATCCGGTATTTGATTGGCTTGCTCCTCCAACCCTTCCTCATAAATTAATGTCATCATGAACACAGACATGTTCTTTCCTACTCTCCCTGGGTCCTTTTTAATAGCTATTAACCCTTGCTTGCCACCAAGACAGCATTAATTTAACAAAAACTATAGCAATGAAAAGACTCAAGAATATTTCTAATAATTTGTGTGACTAGTTGCAAGCATTTAAGATTAGAAATACCTGTCTCTTCTCAAAAAAAACAAAATGACAATTTTTTTAGTATGTCTTCCATGCACTGGGCTCTGTGGCTTCGTATAATTATGAACCTCCAAATACCATACAGGAAAGAACTCCATGGGCATCCAGGCTGCATTAGATACATTCAAGTGGGCCTTAGAAAGCATCACTACAAACAAAGCTAGTGGAGGTGATGGAATTCCAGTGGAGCTATTTCAAATCCTGAAAGATGATGCTGTGAAAGTGCTGCACTCAATATGCCAGCAAATTTGAAAAACTCAACAGTGGCCACAGGACTGGAAAAGGTCAGTTTTCATTCCAATTCCAAAGAAAGGCAATGCCAAAGAATGCTCAAACTACCACACAATTGCACTCATTTCACATGATAGTAAAGTAATGCTCAAAATTCTCCAAGCCAGGCTTCAGCAATACGTGAACCGTGAACTTCCTGATGTTCAAGCTGGTTTTCGAAAAGGCAGAGGAACCAGAGATCAAATGGCCAACATCCGCTGGATCATGGAAAAAGCAAGAGAGTTCCAGAAAAACATCTATTTCTGCTTTATTGACTATGCCAAAGCCTTTGACTGTGTGGATCACAATAAACTGTGGAAAATTCTGAAAGAGATGGGAATACCAGACCACCTGACCTGCCTCTCGAGAAATCTGTATGCAGGTCAGGAAGCAGCAGTTAGAACTGGACATGGAACAACAGACTGGTTCCAAATACGGAGAGGAGTACATCAAGGCTGTATATTGTCACCCTGCTTATTTAACTTCTATACAGAGTACATCATGAGAAACATTGGACTGGAAGAAACACAGCTGGAATCAAGATTGCCGGAAGAAATATCAATAATCTCAGATATGCAGATGACACCACCCTTATGGCAGAAAGTGAAGAGGAACTAAAAAGCCTCTTGATGAAAGTGAAAAAGGAGAGTGGAAAAGTTGGCTTAAAGCTCAACATTCAGAAAACGAAGATCATGGCATCGGGTCCCATCACTTCATGGGAAATACATGGGGAAAAAGTGAAAACAGTGTCAGACTTTATTTGGGGGGGCTCCCAAATCACTGAAGATGGTGATTGCAGCCATGAAATTAAAAGACTCTTACTCCTTGGAAGAAAAGTTATGACCAACCTAGACAGTATATTTAAAAGCAGAGACACTACTTTGCCGACTAAGGTCCGTCTAGTCAAGGCTATGGTTTTTCCAGCGGTCATGTATGGATGTGAGAGTTGGACTGTGAAGAAGGCTGAGCGCCGAAGAATTGATGCTTTTGAACTGTGGTGTTGGAGAAGACTCTTGAGAGTCCCTTGGACTGCAAGGAGATCCAACCAGTCCATTCTGAAGGAGATCAGCCCTGGGATTTCTTTGGAAGGAATGATGCTAAAGCTGAAACTTCAGTACTTTGGCCACCTCATGTGAAGAGTAGACTCACTGGAAAAGACTGTGATTCTGGGAGGGATTGGGGGCAGGAGGAGAAGGGGACGACCGAGGGTGAGATGGCTGGATGGCATCACTGACTCAATGGACGTGAGTCTGAGTGAACTCCGGGAGTTGGTGATGGACAGGGAGGCCTGGCGTGCTGCGATTCATGGGGTCGCAAAGAGTCGGACATGACTGAGTGACTAAACTGAACTGAACTGAATCAGTACAGTGATGGAGACAGGTCACTAGAGCAGAAATTCTATGACTTTGCTGATCTTGAAGAGCAGCAAATCCAGGCTTTCTGAGGTCAGAGAAAGTTTGTCAGAGTTACACCTAAACTGAGATACAGCAGACAAGCAGCCAGGCAAAAATATGTGCACTGTGGAAGAAGCAGAAGTAGTGCATTTTGAAGTAATTAAAACAATATGTGGGAATAAACACTGTTTATCTAAAGAACTGAATGAGGTTTAGAATGGCCAAGGCATAAAGGATAAGAGGGAGTGAAAGATATGGCTGGAGAGGTCACCCAAAGAAGAGACATGCAAACCACTGGTTTAGATTTTACCTTGAGGGCAATTCTGACCTGGAGAGTTTTCTGAGCAGCAGACTGACATGTCAGGTTTGTAACTTATGCACTGCTTCCTCTGACTCTAGTAGTGAGGATCAGTTTAGATGAGGAAAATTTGGAAGTCTGGAGGTCAGTTAGAAAGAAGGCTGTCATAGTAATCTGGATGGCCAATGATGGTCACCTGGACTTGGAAAATTACAATAGAAATGGAGGCAAAGTATTAGCTTTGAGAAGCAGTCAAGCCATAGATGCAATAGATTAAATGATGGCATGTGACAACTGATGGCAAAAAAGGGGTCCGTGATGAATGATAACCAATTTCTGACTTGAGCAAGTGGGTACAGGAGAGTTTTCACTGAGATGAGGGCCGCTGGGGGAGGCACAAGTTTGTGAGGGAGTTAGGGGTTCAGTCCTAGCTGTACCAAGATTGAGACACCTGTGGAATTCCCAAGGGGAGATATTTAGTAGACAGCAGGACACACAGATACAATGCACAAGAAGACGTGGGCTTCTGGAACAAGTTTCTTTTCAGAAGCACAGGGCCTACAAGTATAAAATAGAACTGTCGTGTCAAAAAGAAAGCTCACATTCAGTTCAGGAATGACTTCACAGAGGTTATACTGATTTAAGATCTTTAAAGAAGGGTGTGATTTTAAGTGACTTTTAGAGAAAAAGTGGACTATTTGAAGCTGGAGGAACCTGATTGAGAACACAGTGAGAAAAACTGATAACATTATAGGAGATTATTAATATTTACATTTGGCTAAGGTTTAAGGTCTGTTTGTGGTAAATAGTAGGTAATGTAGCTGGGAAAAGGACTTGACTGAAAGGCAGGAAGGCTGGACTAGATTCTGTAAGTGATATGGATTCTTCAGAGGTGTCTTTATGTCTTTATGAATTTCACAGACCACACCTCATCTTGCTGAGCCTTTATGAAGAAGGCAGGATTAGAGAGATACCAGAACAAGAAGGAAAGCTTTTGAACTCAGACAGCTCTGGGTTTGATACTCAGCTCCTGGCTTCGTTACTCAGAAGTGATATGGTCCTGTTGAGTTAGTTCCTGTCTCTTTGGGCATAGAGTGAGCAGTATGATACCCACTTCTCATGGCTGCTATGAACATTGAAGATCATAGATTCAAGGTACCCAGTACGTAAAAGTCAATTACCATATGAAAAGCTGCTGTTGGTGATGGTTTAGAGAGCTGCAGCTGTGTTTGTCAGGCTGGTCCCTCAGAAATAGGACATAACAACAACAGCCACCATTTCAGCTGGAGAAGGGGTATTCCCAACTGGAAAAGAACTACGAAGTAAAGTGAGGTGAAAGTTGCTAAGTCGTGTCCAACTCTTTGCAATCCCATGGGCTATACTATTCATGGAATTCTACAGGCCAGAATACTGGAATGAGTAGCCTTTCCCTTCTCCAGGGGATCTTCCTAACTCATGGATCCAACCCAAGTCTCCCACATTGCAGGTGGATTCTCTACCAGCTGAGCCACAAGGGAAAAGAACCACAGTCCTTCTCAAAACAAATACAACATGACTGTTTCCCACTGGAAAAGAACCAGGAAGGAGAAAGGCAGTGATGGCTCCTCAGCTCATCCCTATGTGTCCACATGTATTAATCCCTGTAAAACAACAGCAATGCCTACAAAGCAGTGTCTCATGCCCCAACATTGAAGTAACTTCCAAAGACACAGCTTCCAGAGTAACCTGAATCTGAATTTGTGGACAGGGCCCAGCAGTGTGTACTTCACAATGTATCTGAACTTCTCCTCCCCAATGCATGATTTCAAAAAACTCAACATTTGAAACACAAGCAGTAACCATTAGCCACACATCAGATCCTTTCTACTGTGCCAACAAGGAGTGAGTAAGGTAAGACTTACCAAGTACACCCATAACAGAGAAGACTGGCATAACAGAGATTTGTGCATGGCATTTTATTTCTGAGGCCAATAACAGACTATGCTGCTTGAGATCATTAGAATGAAGGCTTCTACTCAGAGTTTGGCCTATACAATAAACAGGATATTCCAACAAAAACTATATCTTCAGAATAGCCAGTGGGGTGGGGGGTGGGGGAGTACTTCCCTGGTGGTCCAGTAGTTAAGAATCTGCCTTGCAATGCAGGGGACACAGATTTGATTCCTGGTTGGGGAACTAAAAGCCCACATGCCACGGAGCAACTAAGCTCTCACACTGCAAGTACTGAGCTTGTGTGCTCCGTGCACCACAACTAAAGAGTTCATGTGCTGCAACCAAAGATCCCTTGTACCACAACTAAGACCCGATATAGTCAAATAAATGCTGTTTTAAAATTCGGGGAAGGAAAAGGCACACATGGCATTCCACATTAACTGTCAGGGTCTACAAAGGTTCTGAGGTGTTGCCCTATCTGCAAGCTAACAAGTTAACTTGCCACAAATTCACAAATGCTTTCTTAAGTCAGAGACAAAAGACTCTGTTACTCACAACAAAAGCAGTAGCCGGAGGGTCAGCATGGATCACAGTGCCTCAGTCCCTTCAGGGCAGCACAGGTGGGCCTAGATGGATACTCGGGAAGTGGGCTGAATTACAAGAGAGGAATCCTGAGCAGGAGGACCCCATTTCTTTATAGAAATATGCAAGAAAACTTGCTCTCTATCTTAGAGACGACATTACCTCATCCCTCAAGGTTACATGCTGCAAACAAACACTGAAAAATGGCCCAGATAAAGACTGCTCAAGGCCTCACAATCTTGGCACACTGGGCAAGATGTATAGGAGCACAAAAGACCCATAAACAATGTCTATCCACACTAAACCTTATCCCACTAGGGCCAGCCTTGAGCTGTTTAACTCAGCATCTTAAAGTATTCTCTCTTCTTTGAGACTAAGTTGGGGCAGGGGAGGGGGTGGGTTGGTGTGGTGCAGTTAAGGCTCACTGGGATAATGCACCTCCAAAAGTGGATGTATTTAATCAGCCTCCTTAATGACTCCTTGGTGACTATGACACCATAACCAAGGGTCAAAAATACACACAAACACACACACCCACAAGGTGGGTGCGTAAGAGGGAGAGAAAGAGAGGAGAATGATTTAGCTCCCTTTCAAAGCTGTCCCTGACTCTATAATGCTGAAATCAGTATATTCCAGCCCTGGGGAAGAAACTTCTGTTAATTCTCAAGTTCACAATCTGCCACATAAATCAGAGTAATACGGTAAGCTGTGATAACCACAGTGACACATGTGGAGTTCGATTAAGTCTTTTGTTCTCCCTGGGGAAAGGAAGAAAGGCTTCTTTACATGATATAGCAATATCAAATTATCTGCTATTTTTTAATATTGCACATCTTAAAGTCATATCTGGGGTTGTTTTGTGAAAAGCGAACTGATGAATAATTTAGAATGGTATCTTAGCACCTCTCCCTGCATATAAAAAATGTAATCTGACTTAATTGTATGTTGCCATGATAACATTAAAAAAGTCCCCAAGGGGTAACTAGGACATGCCCAGCTTAATGAAAAGTCAAAGGACATTACTTGAATGTATATGAACTCCATTTTCATGCTTGCACTGCATGTTTTTTGGAATGTGGTGCTGGCCTCCCTCTCCTGAGAGCTTGGAGTGCACAGCAGTGTCTGTGGTGGCTCGCCTTTGCTTAAAGAGCTAATTAACTGCTTATCATGATTTTCTCATTTGGAAATCAAGAGGCTTATGGAAATCCTTTGGAACAACAACTTGGAATTCATGCAACTTCATTACTCATTGAAGTCGGAACTCTTTTGATGGTGACAGTTTCTGTGTTGTGTTTTTTCCTGGTGCATCCATAACACTGAAAACTGTCCCCGGCATTGAAACTTCGTGCCTACATAACAACAAAGTAACAGCCTAGAGGGAAAACCTTGCAGGAGAAGCCAGAATTACCATGGCAAAATGTGTCTGTATTTATACAGGGACAAACTCCACTTGCAGCTGGCCGGAGCAGAGAAGAATTCAGTCACTACTCATACAGCAGAGAACTAAACTGTAAAGCTGATAAGAGTCAATGACCTAGACAAGCACTGGGACTCAGATGGTTCACATCATCAGGGTTCAGTGAATGAAAAACAGGTCTGGGGGTGAGCATTTAGAATGCCAACAGAAAGACAGACGATCAGAAATAAGTCAAGCAATAAAAAGCCCACTGTCAGGACTTACCCTGGTGGTCCACTGGCTAAGACTGAGCTCCCAGTGCAGGGGGCCCAGGTTCAATCCCTGGTCAGGAAGCTAGATCCCACATGCCGCCACTAAGAGTTCCATGCCGCAATGAAGACTGAAGATCCCTTGTGCTACAACTAAGACCCAGTGCATCCAAATAAACAAATACAAAAAAGAAAAAAAAAAAGCCAACAGCCATGGACAGTTGTGAGTCCACCCACAGCTCTGAAAGCAGCCTGTGGGTTTGTGTGGCTTCTCCTTCCTGGCCACAAAGGGATATCATCTGTATCCCTCCCTTCTTTCTCAAAGGCACAGAGGAGCCTGGTGGGCTATAGTCCATTGAGTCGCAGAGTCAGACAGGACTTAGTGACTGAGCTCATACACATGCAGCCTGTACATTGCACAACTGCTGGCATTGCTGAATGCTAAAACTTGAGGTCTAATCAACCCCCCTTTGATGCCTCACTTCCACTCTTCCCTTCCACCCCAGACATCTAGACTTCACATTCTTTCTAGCCCTCAATCCAATCAAATTTGGAAAACTCAGCAGTGGCCACAGGACTGGAAAAGATCAGTTTTCACACCAGTCCCAAAGAAAGGCAATGCCAAAGAATGCTCACACACTAGGGAAAGTAATGCTTAAAATACTCCAAGCCAGGCTTCAGCAACACGTGAACTGTGAACTTCTAGATGTTCAAGCTGGTTTTAGAAAAGGCAGAGGAACCAGAGATCAAATGGCCAACATCTGCTGGATCATGGAAAAAGCAAGAGAGTTCCAGAAAAACATCTATTTCTGCTTTATTGACTATGCCAAAGCCTTTGATTGTGTGGATCACAATAAACTGTGGAAAATTCTGAAAGAGATGGGAATATCAGACCACCCGACCTGCCTCTTGAGAAACCTGTATGCCTGTCAGGAAGCAACAGTTAGAACTGGACATGGAACAACAGACTGGTTCCAAATAGGGAGAGGAGTACGTCAAGGCTGTATATTGCCACCCTGCTTATTTAACTAATATGCAGAGTACATCATGAGAAATGCTGGGCTGGAGGAAGTACAAGCTGGAATCAATATTGCCGGGAGAAGTATCAACAACTTCAGATATGCAGATGACACCACCCTTATGGCAGAAAGTGAAGAAGAACTAAAGAGCCTCCTGATGAAAGTGAAAGAGGAGTGAAAAAGTTGGCTTAAAGCTCAACATTCAGAAAACTAAGATCATGGCATCCGGTCCCATCACTTCATGGCAAATAGATGGGGAAACAGTGGAAACAATGGCTGACTTTATTTTGGGGGTTTCCAAAATCACTGCAGATGGTGACTGCAGCCATGAAATTAAAAGACTCTTACTCCTTGGAAGGAAAGTTATGACTAACCTAGACAGCATATTAAAAAGCAGAGATATTACTTTGCCAACAAAGGTCTAGTCAAGGCTATGGTTTTTCCTGTGGTCATGTATGGATGTGAGAGTTGGACTGTGAAGAAAGCTGAGTGCCGAAGAATTGATGCTTTTGAACTGTGGTGTTGGAGGAGACTCTTGAGAGTCCCTTGAACTGCAAGGAGATCCAATCAGTCCATCCTAAAGGCAATCAGTCCTGAGAGTTCATTGGAAGGACTGATGTTAAAGCTGAAATACTTTGGCCACCTGATGCGGAGAGCTGACTCATTGGAAAAGACCTTGATGCTGGGAAAGATTGAGGGCAGGCGGAGAAGGGGATGACAGAGGATGAGATGGTTGGATGGCATCATCAACTCAATGGACATGGGAGACCTGGCGTGCTGCAGTTCATGGGGTCACAAAAAGTCAGAAACAATTGAGCAACTGAACTGAACTGAATCCAATCACAGCTTGTTTTGCACACTGTTCCCTCCTCCTCTAATCCCTCTCCTATTTCTACTTTTTCTTAATCTCGGCTCATCTAGATATATCTGTTCTTCAAGGCACAGCTCAAAGCCAGCTCCTCTAAGAAGCTTGCCTCAATCATTGCCTGCTTATTCATCAGAATTCCATATTCCTTCATCTGTGTTCTCACAAGTTTCGGTTATTATTTGTACTATAATACTACACTTTTCACTATCTACAGGCATGTGAACATTACTCTCAAGTTCACAAGGCTATTTCTCGAGGATGGTACTTTTTTCTTTCTGTATATACATGACTGAGCATGGTGCTCTAAATCTAACACATGCCTCATAAATGTGGGCAAAATATTACACTGAATATTACACTGAATTTAAGTGAACACTGACCATCTTGGAATGATGAAATGGTTTTGAATTTCCCAGAAGACTATAAGAAGCCACAGGAAAAATTGTGCCCTACATGCTGAGAGCTCACTGGGATTCCTGAAAGAGCTGAGGACACCTTCACAGCAGATCCCCCTCTTCTGTGCCCTATGCTGTGAAGACTGTGTTACATGCAGTGCAGAAGGAAGGAATCACATATAATGTACGAGAAACTCAAGTACCAGGCTCCAGAGGAACAGGTCTATGGACTCAAAGCCAGCTCTGTCACTGATTGCAGCTCATCAGCTGGGACTTCACAGTGGGTCCAGAGCAATCCATTATGGTGATATGCAGTTGACACATCCGACCCAAAGAAAATGCTCTTTTTGCTTCTTCAATGTCACAATGTTTATTTCATTTCAGCTGCCTCTTTGTGAGTTGGGGCAATTAAATCTTTCAAACTTTCCAGGTGGTAGCCACAGTAAATCCCTGCTTAGAGTCTCCTCAAGTGACAGAAGTGTCTTGGATTGGATACATGAAAAGACAACAACACTCAGACAGGTGGGATCATCCCATCCAACTACTCGAAAGACCCATAGTTCCCTCAAATCCAGGCTTTCCTTGAGATGTATGTCTGCTTAGTTCACTGATCTGTGTGCACTCGGTCATGTCTCTTTGTGATCCCATGGACTATGGTCCACCATGAATCCATGAGATTCTCCAGGCAAGAATACTGTGATGGGTTGCCATTTCCTCCTCCATGGGATCTTCCCCACCCAAGGATTGAACCCATGTCTCCTGCATCTTTGGCAGATAGATTCTTTTATAACCGAGCCACTTGCAAAGACCTGACCTTCTGTAGTCATCCTCAAAAGGCGATACTCTTTGAGGAAGAAGAAGGCGTTGTAGGCTCATGAAGATAAGGGTACAAGAGTACAATGCTGATTTGAGAATCTCTGACACAAATGGTCAGAGAAGGCAATGGCACCCCACTCCAGTACTCTTGCCTGGAAAATCCCATGGATGGAAGAGCCTGGTAGGCTGCAGTCCATGGGGTCGCTAAGAATCGGACACGACTGAGGGACTTCACTTTCACTTTTCACTTTCATGCATTGGAGAAGGAAATGGCAACCCACTCCAGTATTCTTGCCTGGAGAGTCCCAGGGATGGGGGAGCCTGGTGGGCTGCTGTCTAAGGGGTCGCACAGAGTTGGACACGACTGAAGCAACCTAGCACCAGCAGCAGCAGCAGACACAAATGGTGATGAAATTCAGGCAACACAAAGATTCAGATAAATTCAAAGTGGATTCAGTTCCACTTGAAGAGAAAAAGCTATTGGTGAGCCCAATTAAGACAGAGGAAAGTTCAACTGGGTACAGATATGGGGAAGAAGGGATATATGGAGATTGTGGCTGAAAAATCCTAACTCAGGTTCAAGGTTTTAGGTTTGTCTAGTGGTAATGAAAATCTAGATATTATGGTACCCATGGGTAGATTTTAGGGACTGGAAACAAATCAAACAGTTCTGACACCAGAATACAAAATATCTGTTGAAACCAAAGAGGAGATAAAAAGCAAGAGTGAAAAAAAAAAAGATTCAGATGATTAATAGTTGAAGAAGCTGAAATCAGTTTGGCAGACAGAAGAGAATGGAGGTGTGGTTGTAGAAATAAACGGGTAAACAGAAGGTATGAAGTAGGAGCTACAGGAAAGAGTGAAGAAGAATTGGTCTGTTAGGGACACTGCTACCCTGTTTTACTGCAAATATCCTTGAGAAAATGTGCTTTTAAATGATATCAGTCATTTACTGTCATGAGGAAAACTTGCATATTGATTTTTGATAGCAAGTCTGGGTAGAATGAGGTGGCCAAAGTACTGGAGCATCAGCTTTAGCATCATTCCTTTCAAAGAAACCCCAGGGTTGATCTCCTTCAGAATGGACTGGTTGGATCTCCTTGCAGTCCAAGGGACTCTCAAGAGTCTTCTCCAACACCACAGCTCAAACGCATCAATTCTTTGGCGCTCAGCCTTCTTCACAGTCCAACTCTCACATCCATACATGACCACAGGAAAAACCATAGCCTTGACTACCTCATGCGAAGAGTTGACTCATTGGAAAAGACTCTGATGCTGGGAGGGATTGGGGGCAGGAGGACAAGGGGATGACCGAGGATGAGATGGCTAGATGGCATCATGGACTCTATGGACATGAGTCTAAGTGAACTCTGGGAGATGGTGATGGACAGGGAGGCCTGGCGTGCTGCGATTCATGGGGTCACAAAGAGTCGGACACAACTGAGCAACTGAACTGAACTGGGTAGAATACTGATAAACAAGGATGGGGGTGGACTCTGAAATTTGAGGTGAAAAGGGACAGCTAGGGTAAGGAGGTTGGCTAGAGAGAACCTGAAGTGATACCTTTCACCAGAGTACATAAGGAAGGGAGACAGGACTGAGCAGACAGGATATATTTGAAGGTCATGACCCAGAAGGGAACGAACAGGGAGACAGGCATCTTCCTTGAGTCTCTGTGTATTCTGTAACACTAACAGGGAAATGGGAGAATTGGTTTCCTGAACTCAGCATGTCACATAAGAGTCAACTGCTAACCTAAAGATGCTCCATAATGGCAGCAGAGCCTGAAACAAAAGGCACAGCATAAAATGTAAAATGACTTACTTTGTTGAGCATCAGGACATGACCAGCAGCCAGGAACCACTGCCATATGTGGACCAGTGACAGAGCGCTTCTCCATTTTGTGTTACCTCAAGCAAAAAGCCAAAATGGCGGTCCAGTCATTGGGCACCACACTCCTTCCAATAACTAAGTGACATTTGAATCATCACAGACTTTTTGAGCAGCCTGTGGTATCTTTAGTGGACAATCCATCTTCCTCAGCCAGTACCCCTCACAGCCCACTGTCAGCTGCTGCTGCCTATGCCCAGCCTGTCGGGCAAGCTATCCAGTCCCACACAAGGACAATCCCTAATTCAGAGCCTCATTCTGACCTGTGGTCTATTGTCACTCTCAGAGTTAATGCCTCTAGGACTTCCCCACCTAAAACATCCACTTCTGACTTGTTTTCCTCAAATACAAGTAGATTTTTTCCCAATCGTGATCTTTTCATACAAGTGACTGGTCTGAGATGACAGAACTCTCCAGTCATCTCCTCTGGCTTCATCTGTGCAACCAGCAATAGAGAGAGCTGGGGAGAGACTGGACCCTGTGGAAACTCCTAGCTTAAAACCTGAGTTTGTATCTACTCTCATTGCTCAGTGAAAGTCTCTTGTTTATTTTTTGATCCATTTCAATTCAACTAAGGTTAATTTCTCCAAAGGAACTTCTCTGAGGCTTTACAAAGCAAAATGGCTGCTCAAGCCTACGTGTTGGGAGACATTCTCAGTCATGCCTTTATCAATTCAAAGGTATTTAGCAGCATGTTTCCAAAAAAACCATTTGCCTTTCTCCCATTCTGCCAGTTTTCCCTCTGCTTCTTCACTGTCTCTCCTATTAACACGGGTCCTATTATTGAGTCAAAACTCTTCCCCTAGATAGGAGGGGGAGAGAGGAGAGTGTACCACACTGAAGTTTCTAAAGCATTTGAGTTCAGGGCATTACCTAACTTCTTCTTGAGGCTTCACTGTTTTCAAAGTAGACCCCTATTTAGTAACATAAAACACTGAATAATCAGGTATATTTGGATAAATAAATGGTGAACCTGTGGGTTCCCAGCAGGTAATGATGAAAAATAAATAGCCCTCTCTGGTGGCAGGTATAAGTTTCATTGCTACCAGCACCTAAAATTGGACATGAATGCAAGTACTGAGTATTAATATTAAAGACAGCAAAGCTGAATGCTTTGAGTGACAAATAATAATGGGGACAAACTCAAATAATATTACTATATGCTTTACTTATATAATTCTTAAGCAACAATTTCATAAGTAGATATGTTAACTTATTTCATTTTCCAGATGAGGAAACAGGCCCAAAGGACTATTTTTCGCAACTTCGCACAGCAGCC
Organism: Budorcas taxicolor; assembly: GCF_023091745.1. Taxonomy (NCBI): domain Eukaryota; kingdom Metazoa; phylum Chordata; class Mammalia; order Artiodactyla; family Bovidae; genus Budorcas; species Budorcas taxicolor. The sequence continues at coordinate 137,134,133 of NC_068920.1, forward strand.
TGGAAGTCCATTCCATGTTGGAACCCACAGCTCTGATATCCAGAGCCAGCCCTGCTCCCACGACACCATCCTTTCTCTTATTCGGTTGGTGTTTCTTGACCAACGGTCAAATCCTCCGGCCAAATAGACCCCAGAATGGCTCAGGTTCTTGGAAGCTGGTATAGGCTGTTATTTGGAACATCAGAGTAGCTTGGAAGGCAAGTGTATGACCACTCATAGGTTTTCATGTTTGAACAATTCTGACAGCATCACTGGTTTGAATACAAATTTAACTTGTGTTCTAAGTAGAGGCCAGAAACAGACTCTCCTGCCTGGGAGATGTTAATGATGGAGTCAAATTCCTTGTTTCAATAACTTTTAGGATATCTCTGAATGCAGGAGCAACCAAATGACCTCTTGGAGAAATGTCAGTCATCAGTGTTTGCCAACCTAATGAAGCTGGGGCTCAGTGGAGGCTCCCATGGAACACAGCAGAGCTCGGGTGACTGAGCACCTGCTTTATAGTAAAGCAGACCCACACCCAAAAATGAACCCCAGCGCCGCCCCCCCCCCCCCCCAAGCTGCATGGATTCAGTTGTGTCACATAAACTCCTCTGCACCTTAGTTTCCTTTTCTATAAAATGAAATGATAATAATACTTTCCTTTCAGGGTGATCCTAAGGATTAAGTAAGATAACTTGTATAATATAGTGGGCATATACAAGACCTCAATAAATATTAATACCCTTTATTACTGCTCCCTTTTCAAAATAAATTTAAATGACTGATTTTTATTACATTAATATAACAAAGTTCACTTCAAATAACTTGTATTTTGTTCAATCTATTATGCTGAAGCAAAATGATCCATCAAATGTTTTTAAATGGACTTCATTTTTACAGTATCTGTCTGATGTCTCTCAAATGCAAAGGAACTGATACATTAGGCTGTCCTCTTCCAGTCCTGCACACATATCAACAATCTTGAGGACATGGTACCAAGGTATCAATTTTCTACCTTACATCTTGTTCTAGATCAGTATTAGAGAAGTTAACTTAGAGACTCATAATCAATTATCTGCCATGGAATGAAATGGAAAAGAATGAAAATATCAGTTCATTACACATAGTGAAATGAAGTACTATTCTATTAAATGTTTACTTCATTTCTATATGATTCATATATTACATATATGTATAGATGCACTAGTTGGCACCATCAAACATAGTTTTTAGCATGGGTCCCAATCGAACAAGTTTGAATGCTATCACTTTGGACTGTATTCAGAGGCCCCAATAACTACAAGGTTAGAGCTCTAAGGATGGTCTGGAATAGAGCACCCTGGAAGCACTTTGTGTAGATTTGTTTTAGGCACAAGAATTAGGTTCAGCTTGTTACCCATGATGGTATGATGTCATCCTTAACTCTGACCACACAGCTGGCCAACACAGAGACAAAGATCAATGAGTAAAGAATGCATAAATGAAGTTGTCAGAGCATCAACTGTATAATTCTGTTTGCAAAGAGCTGCAGTGTGGGTACAGACTTTGTTACCTGTTCAAGCACTTATGTTCATTCTATTTTGGAGGACTCTGTCAGGAGTTCAAACAAATACATGTCTCTCCCTGGATTCCCAGACGCGGCTGGGGAAGGCAGGAGGTGAGTAGGAGGTTTACTTTCTAGAGTAAATGTTGCTTCATTTGGTCTCTTGGGATTTCTTGCTTCATTAAATCAAATAATGGTCTACTATCTTTCTTTTATTTCCTACTTGTGCCATAGAGAAAATAGGCCAAATTGCATTTTATTCTCAGATACTCATCAATGACCACATTTTTTTCCAACTGTTCTTTTCAATTCCTGTTTGTCATCTTCTACTACTTCTTGCCTCAAAAATGTAGTGCTGAACCATGATATCTGCAATTTACCTTTAAATTTAGTTCCAGAAATAATATGTATGCCTACATGTTTCCCTACAGGATGTATTTATTTCTTGATCTCAATATAACTTGAAAGGCTTTGGTTACAGTTGTAAGAAGAACATTTCTAAGAGAAGACAATCAGATCAGACAGAGAAGGTGTTAATATAATCAGAGCTTCTAAGAAAAAGCAATTTTGACAGATTAGAAATTGTATCTTCATGTGGATACTGCCCAAGTTGTCAAGCCCTCTTCCCACAGTGACAGCAGCTCCCTCAAACTTCTGGGATGCCCTGTCTTCTTGTCACACTACGGAAAGCCAGCCCGGAGCTATATTTGGACCTTTCTGTCAAAGAAGACTATGAAACAGGAAGTAAAGCTCCCTACTCAAGTTTCCAGTAACTGTTGCTGATGCTTTCTAGATGGTACCATGTAAGTTTCATGCGGAAGCTGAGGTGTACAGAGAATAAGTAACTTAACCTACCCTTCTAAAGAAGTGGTCTCTCATCTTCCTATGAAATCTGGCAATGTCCCTGTGCACCAACTTTGTCTCAATTCAGAAAACCCACAAGCAACAGAATGTTTATATTTGCTTGGAAGTTACCAGTGAGTAAACCTATCAGAGCAGACTCAGAGCCTGGCTCACAGCTGAGGAAGATGTGGGAAGGCAGATACATTTAGCCTTTCCCTGTCTCTACACAGCCACTGGGGACTCCTGTGAGAAGCTAGCCACTAGCCCAGGGAGAAAGGGCAGGGCAGTGCTGAGTGAACAAAGCAGGTATTTAGTGCTTATAGATAATATCCAACTGTGGCATCTGTGGAGAGCATGGTGAGTGAGGGCATCTCCTAGGAAACCAGCAGATAACATGAGAGAGACAGGCTTTAACATAAAAAGAGCTGCAGGGGAAACAATGCATGTGAGCTAGAAATGAGCTGCACTTCATAATGCAACAGTCGTTTCCTGTACAACAAATAGGCCTGCCCTGCTCACGGGGATGCATCAGGGTTCGGTGCAGGGACTCCTGAGCTCTGACTCTCTGGAGGTCAGGATCTCACACGTGACGCGGGAGAAGCAGAGCCTATCACGTTAGAAAGCTAACCTGTGACCTGTCTGGAGGCAGAGGTGGTTGACAGGATGATGACTGCTACGAGAAGCCACATCTCCTCAAACCTTTCTCTTTCTCCACTTCCCAAGACTTCATCTTTCTCATCCCTCGCTTCCTTCACACACACACAGACACATCCCTTTCAAAAGTCTACTCCACTCTTTCCCTTTTAAAAGCCACTTCCAAAATTCATTGGGAGATTAAAAAAAAGTATGATGATTTTAGAACATCGTCATTCACCTGACTGTTTGGTCATGAAAGCATGTGTTTATTTATTTATTTTTTATAGTTTTTTATTTTTTTAATTTTAAAGTCTACTATTTGCTAAGCAACTCTCTGAGACAACCCAGAGGCTAACTGATGATCTCCTGTCCAGCACTAAGGCCCACACTGATGCCAGTCGAGCCTGACAGAGGACCTGAAATGTTGGACCTCTCACTGATGACTGCTCAAACTCTTCATTGCCAAGCAACAGGTGTTGCTAGCACAACAATAAACATACTTCATAATAATCTTCTGAGTCTTGGCATTTAGCCATTAAAGAAAAAATCTTCCTTGGAGAATTGCTAGAATTAAGAGGATATATTATTGTTTCCACGCTGTAGTTGTTACCTGGCTGAAAGTGTTGTTCCTGTCTGGTGACAGACATGTTTCTATCCAAATGCTTCTCTTGCCCAAAAGCTGTCCATTGAGATTGTCAGGATACACATCAAAATTATTTCAGGTAGTTCGTACTGGTTATCAAAGATATTAAGCTTTCATAGAAACAACCAACCCACACAGGTGCTTTGATTCAGTTTCAGCTCTGATCTGATGAAGAAATCTCCCTGAAACTTATTTGAGCCTCTTTCAGGAGAGACATGGTGTGCTAAATTAAGCAACAGTATAAACAAAATCGCCAGAGAATTAAAAGGACAAATCATGGTCATCTCCTTTAAAAAGAAGGTAAAAAATGGGACTTCTGTGCAGGAAGAGGTTAGCACCACAGACCAGCATCCTGGTGGGAAGGGTTTCAAAGTATTCACATTCATTTATCACAGGAGTGGAGAAAGCATTTTATAATCAGACAAATCTAGCCCAATCCTAGACTAGTCACTTTAAAGTCTGCAAGTTGAGCCTCACCTTGATCCATTAATTTAAAAAAGAAAATTCTCCTGAAAGCTATCACACCCAACTATTGTAAAATGAAATGAGCTAAGTAATGACTCGTGCAAATTCCAGTCCTGGCTCATAATAGGTGCTTAATAAGTACTCCCTCCACAGCCTTGCCTTCCACTGAACAGAAATGTCATTGGGCCCATTTCAGCTGCAGCATCTCTGATGTTTAAGCCGCCTAGTGCTGCACTAAAAGAGAGCTCTAATTCAGCCTCCTCACAAATGCAAACTGACCGTGCCCATTAGCACACATTAGTAATGCTCCTGGTACTAATTGGGAAAGACTCACACACTACATTTTTACAAACTCCTTAAAAGCCTCTCCTCTCTCTCCATCTGTACCAGCGACTCGCCTTGAAGGCCCTCCCCTCACTCACTCTTCTCTTTCTCACTGCCCCTGCTTGTCCACTGTCTCTTTTATTCTGTGTCCACCTTCAGCCCTCACCCTGGACATGCTGACCTCCCCTTACCCTCCTCCTGCTAAATTTAGAGGCTGAGCTGTCTCCCTGGTGTGAGAGGTTGAGAGCCGTGGCAGCAGGCTACAGAGCCCATCTTCAGTTGGCTGTCGGCAGTGAGGGAAGGACAAATGTCAGGGAGCCCTGCTCCCCACTGCCCTCCCCTAGCCCCAGCATTCACTCCTCCTCAGCATCTCTTGACAGGCAGGGTAAAAGGAGGAGGGCACCGAGGGCCTTTGAAGTCTGGCTGCCTGTCACCAAAGCTCAAAGAGACCAAGGGCTTGTCAGAGCACAAGTCACTGGGGCTCTCTCCCTTTCCCAATTAATTCAGTTGGCTCTGGAAGGAAAGGGACTGAGATATGCCCAGAACAGAGTTGAAAGCACAGCTTACTGACACAAAACTGCAGCATCAAAAAGTTTTCCTAAGCACCTGATCTCGACCATGGTGTGTGTGTTAGTCACTAAATCATGTCTGACTCTTTGCAACCCCATGGACTGTAGCCCATAAGGCTCCTCTGTCCATGGGACTCTCCAGGCAAGAATACTGGAGTGGGTTGATTCCCTATTCCAGGGGATCTTCCCAACCCAGGGATCGAACCTGGGTTTCCTGCACTGCAGGCAGATTCTTCAGGCAGATTCTTTACTGTCTGAGACACCTGGAAAGCCCCCCTGGACACTGGAGGAGAACTTCATTCCCTTTTCCAAGAGTAGTAGCCCCTACACAACTGATACAGAGGAGGGAATCCAAAAACCGTTTCTCTGACTCCTGTTTGCCCCGTGAGCTGGTCAATGTTAAGAATCCTGTCACCAGAACTTTCTTTATTTCAGATTTATTTCTTCCCGCCCTCCAACTCTACCTGAAAATATGGCCCAGTCACTTATAAGAATCGATGAAATCTCTGGTCTTTTTTGAGAATACACTTGGAAAAGGAAAAGCACAAATCCTCTGAAAGTGAGACAGAAGCACTGGGGGTGTTGCCAGAAGAGAGAGACTGCTGCTGCTAAGTCGCTTCAGTCGTGTCCGTCTCTGTGTGACCCCATAGACAGCAGCTCACCAGGCTCCCCCGTCCCTGGGATTCTCCAGGCAAGAACACTGGAGTGGGTAAGAGATAGACAAGAGACAAGAGACCCCAAAGACAAATGCCTTTGTAGCCATTGTTCACCTTATGGCACTGTTTCGATTCTAAAGTTTTCACTGAACTAATGTTTATTTAGTCCCTGCTGTGTTCACTCATGTTCTGTCTTATAGATGCGTTCGCTCGCTCGTATTCTGTCTTATAATTCCCTCTCCAAAGAGAAGCCAGACAGGCCACTCACTGCCCAAGCCTGAATGTGTACCAGCTCTTCTCCAAGGACACAGGGGTGGGGTGAGAACCAAGGTCACTGTTGGACCGGGGAGTGCTGTGTCACCTGCAATGCTGGAGTTTCAGTCAGGCAGCGGGTATCAACACTGACAACAGAAGACGGCACAGAAGATGTGGGAGGACAAGCGATCCCTTAAGTTATATGTCGAGACAGAAAGTGAGGCTGAGGAGCTTTGATGGCTGTAAATTGACTCTTCATGTTTCACGGGAAATGCCTGCGTGTGGGGTGACTTCATCCCTGACTCTCATTCTAGGTCATTTTGTTACAATGAAACCACACAGTAGTGCTGTGATGAGAAGAATTTGTCTGTCCACTGTCCAGCTCTTATAAAGAAACTGAATATATACAGGAGAGTGTAAATGCCTGTGAAATGCTGGGATGGACAGGTGTTATATCATCAGTTCAGTTCAGCTCAGTCGCTCAGTCGTGTCCGACTTTTTGTGACCCCATGAACCGCAGCACACCAGGCCTCCCTGTCCATTACCAACTCCCAGAGTCCACCCAAACCCGCGTCCATCAAGTCGGTGATGCCATCCAACCATCTCATCCTCTGTCGTCCCCTTCTCCTCCTGCCCTCAATCTTTCCCAGCATCAGGGTCTTTTCCAATGAGTCAGCTCTTCACATCAGGTGGACAAAGTATTGGAGTTTCAGCTTCAACGTCAGTCCTTCCAATGAACACCCAGGACTGACCTCCTTTAGGATGGACTGGTTGGATCTCCTTGCAGTCCAAGGGACTCTCAAGAGTCTCCTCCAACACCACAGTTCAAAAGCATCAATTCTTCCGTGCTCAGCTTTCTTTATAATCCAACTCTCACATCCACACATGACCACTGGAAAAACCATAGCCTTCACTAGATGGACCTTTGTTGGCAAAGTAATGTCTCTGCTTTTTAATATGCTGTCTGCTGCTGCTGCTGCTGCTGCTAAGTCACTTCAGTCGTGTCCGACTCTGTGCAACCCCATAGACGGCAGCCCACCAGGTTCCGCCATCCCTGGGATTCTCCGGGCGAGAACACTGGAGTGGGTTGCCATTTCCTTCTCCAATGCATGAAAGTGAAGTCACTGAGTCATGTCCAACTCTCAGCGACCCCATGGACTGCAGCCTACCAGGCTCCTCCATCCATGGGAGTTTCCAGGCAAGAGTACTGGAGTGGGGTGCCATATGCTGTCTAGGTTGGTCATAACTTTTCTTCCAAGGAGCATGCATCTTTCAATTTCATGGCTGCACTCACCATCTGCAGTGATTTTGGAGCCCAGAAAAATAAAGTCAGCCACTGTTTCCACTGTTTCTCCATATATCTGCCATGAAGTGATGGGATCAGATGCCATGATCTTAGTTTTCTGAATGTTGAGCTTTAAGCCAACTTTTTCACTCTCCTCCTCTTTCACTTTCATCAAGAGACTCTTTAGTTCTCCACTTTCTGCCATAAGGGTGGTGTCATCTGCATATCTGAGGTTATTGATATTTCTCCTGGCAATCTTGATTCCAGCTTGTGCTTCTTCCAGCCCAGCATTTCTCATGATGTACTCTGCATAGAAGTTAAATAAGCAGGGTGACAATATACAGCCTTGACGTACTCCTTTTCCTATTTGGAACCAGTCTGTTGTTCCATGTCTAGTTCTAACTGTTGCTTCCTGACCTGCATACAGGTTTCTCATTTCAACATTCTATAGCCCCAAATCAGAGCCTCCTTTCTCATTCAACTACTTCTACTAATTTGACTTCAGATGAACTGTGCAGGAATGTCATCCTAGTAAAATTAAATGTAGAGACATAAAAGGATTGATTGTTTATTGTGGGATATGGGTGGTGGGTGCTGCCCCAGGTCCCAACTCCCTGACCACTCTACAACCCACACCCCTCACAGGGGCAGTGATTGGGTACATACTGAAAATGATTCAACTTGATTGGTAGTTTCAACAATTTGTCCAAGTACCAAGAAACTGAAGAACATAGGAATGCTCCCAAGGAGGAAAAAACTGTGTATGTCACTCTGCTATAAACTACAAGCAGTTTCAGCAGCAAAGTAATTCTCTTCAGCCAAAAGATTCACTGCCAGCTGAGGACCACACACTTAAGAGGATCTGTAAGTGTGACTGAAGATGGATCACCTACCTGCTGCTGGCCTGGCTGGTGCTATGGGGAGACTGGGTGCCATGGGCCCTAATGACAGGCCTTACCTCCAGCAAGCAAGTTCAGCTCTGCAACGTGGGCAAGGAGTGGATGAGTAACTTTGTCACTTCACTATTACTTGGTCTTTCCGTAGCATATTTTATTTACAGTACAGTGTTAACTCACTTGTGAAAGCCAGAGTCAATGAAGAAGTAGTTCTTAGATGGCAGAACCCTTCATTAGTCTGGCAAATGGGTGTTGACCACCAGTAAGTTTCAGGAGCTGTGGCAGGCCCCCGGTTAAAGGAAGAGGTGAGTACAACCTCCGCTGTGTGTTACCCACAGACACACATGGGTAATGCAATAACCAGGTCTGACACCAGAAAAAGAGAGAGGGGAGGGAACAGGTGGTTAGAGGACACGGGGAACCCTGACTGCATCCGCTCTTCCAGCCTCCATCAGGCAGGAGGGAGGCGGCTCTCCTCGCCCGGGGAAGTCACTCTCAGGACTGTAGAGATTGGCCCCCACCAGGTCTCGTGGAGGCACAATCTGACTTTCTATCCTCGTGGAGAGCGACAGAAATGAATATTTAAAGGTATGGGATCATAAAACTGTGGGACATGAGAAAACATCCGCCGTTGAAGCCTGCTGGCGACACACCGCTCCATAACGTGCACATGGATATGGCTGCCCAACTGCTTCTGGCTCATTTGCAGAAATGCCGCACCTGAAGACTGGCATCCTGCCCTTCACCCTGGAAGTTTAAAAGTCACCAAGAGTAGTTCCCTTGACCAGAGAACCCAAGCGAGCAAAGGCACAGCTACCACGCCCTGAACCCGGGAGCCAGCCCTCCTTATTCCGTTGTATCCGTGGCTCCACCCACATGATTAATGGTGAGACAGAACAGGCAGGAAGCAGGTTTTTGCATCGAGTCAAAGCATTGGTAAAACGGAAACATTTGATTTTACGACTTACTGTCCTGTTTAAATTACTTTGTCATTGGGGTTAGTTAAGAAAATATTTCCAACTGTAGTTGTACAGGCCATAGCTCAGTGTTTTCTTCTAGATTTATATGTTAACACACTATTCCCCCAGCCACATTGTTTTGTATGTTTTAATACAGATGCATACATGCATGGATCTTGTACACACATGCACGGTTCTTGTACACACATGCACATACGTATGCACATTTCTTCCCAGAATACTGGCGCATGCCACATACTTTTCATAGATATGTTAAAAGAAAGCTTTAGTTTCATCCTAAATTCTCCATGTTGCCTGGATCATTGTATCCCTGATATTTCAATATGATAAAACTCTGCAGAGGAGAAGCTTCTGTCCACTTGAGCCTTGCCAGGGCCATGGCTTCATCAGGAATACCAGTGATACCTGCCGTTCTAGCAGCAGCGACCACAAGACTTCCTCTGGGCACAGATACCATGGAGCTGAGTCAAAGGGACTCCAGCAGAGTCTGCATTTGGACCAAAGTATAAAAATTCCAGAAGGAATTTAGAGGAAGCTGAGAACTTCATTTCCAAGAGACATTCTTTCCTCTCTGGAGCACTCAGGCTGAAAATAAAGCTCCCGGAGCAGGAAGACCATCCTCCTGAAGTACAAAGGACCAATGCCAGAGCCCATGCAGAACACAGGACTCCCAGAAGAAAATGCAGGCACTGTATGTGCTGAGGAGAGGGAATCAACCAGGTCCAAAGGCAGGGATATAAAGGCATGGAGGGTGTTATAGACTACATGCTTGTGTGCCTCCAAAATCCATATGTTGAAGCCCTAATCTTCAATGTGATGGTATGGTATTTCAAAGGTGGGGTTTGGGGAAGTAATTAGGTCATGAGGGTAGAGATCACTTGATGGGATTAGCGTCCTTAAAAGATACACAGAGAGCTCTCTGTTTTCCCACTATAGCAGAACACAGCAAGAAGACTGAAATCTGCAGACCATGAAGAGTATCCTCATCAGGAACTTAAATGGCTGGCACCTTGATCTTAAGACTTGCGGCACTATAAGACATAAACGTCTGTTGTTTAAGCCACCATGTTGTCATGGTGTTTTGTTTGGACTGACTAAGACAAAAAAGGAAGGCCAAAGCTGCTAGCTGCAAAAAATTCTACTCAGGCACCCATGAACACCAGTGGCAGCTAATTTCAAGCTGCCTGGTGGAGAGAGCAGAAATCCCTCTGATGTAGGTTCTGTGTCTTTTGTTTAATTCAGCCAAGGTGGACTGGGACCTGCTGGGTACTCAAACTGCACTCTCTACAGAAGGTTTCTGAACTCCAGGACCCTGCATTCCAGTAGGCCAGGCACCAGACTTCAAGATTAAAGGAGGACATGGAGACATGTTCAAGTTCTCAAATGAACGGTCCGGGTGGAGCCTTGATACCATATTCAAAACTGCCAATTCTACATGCACTTTGCTCTTAGCTCTGTGGAGTGCTCAGAACAAAATTATTTCAGCAGAATAAAATTGACCACCCTTTCCCCCTGCTCTTGGGTGCTCTGTCCTCTCCCATCTGGATCGCAGCCCAGAGCTTAACCTGCTGACAGGAGCACAAGACCACAGTGTCACCAGCAGCTAGGGGGAGTCCTAGGCGGCGCCAGGCTCCTCCTTAAGGAGAAGGCTGAAGATTTCCTAAATCATACAAGGCTGCTGTGACAGCAGTCAGAGCAATATTAATCATCATGAGCACTGGCCAGAGAACGACTCTTGAGGACAGACACTGAGTCTTTCGCTTCACCGTATCCTTGACTGAGCCTGAACCCAAAATACTGTTCAACAAATACCTAAATGCATAGAAGGCTGAATGGAGGACTACACAGGTAAATGCAAGAATCCCTATTTTCCCATCTTCCAGGGTCACCGATGCCTTTTCTGTTTAAATTAGAATAGTCTAATTCCTCTTCTGTGGCTGCAGAAAGACCATGTCTCTGAGCAGGTCCCCTGTCTTAGTAGTGCTTTGAAGCCCAGGAAGGGTGGGCAGCCGACTGCCCCCAGGGTGGGGGCTGCTCCTCACTGCTCGGTCTACAGATGCTCTGAGCTCCTCCCTGCTGACTTCTGTCCTCGGGGCCCATCCCTGTGCTTTCTGCTCTGCTTCCCCTACACACGGGCACCCTCTCTCCTGTCTTCCCTAAACCATGGCTGACACTCAGCTGTAGAATTTCAGAACTCAGTGCAGTCTGAGAATGTGCCAGTGCTGAGAAGAAAACCCTCAAAGTTTAATATCAGAAGCCACAGCTTCTAGTGCTTGTCAACACAATGCAAGTCCCTGGTGGAAGGTGGATCCCTCTCTGGGCAACAAAGGCCCTTAGGGTCGTCATACATCTACCCACACACTCTACCAGCTGCTGGGGACACTAGCAGGTAGCAGTCCCTGGAGTTCTCCCATTCTCTCCAAATCAGGAGTCCTGCATCCTGCCTTCCTCAACTCCAAACAAAACAGTTCACCCAGAGCCCTTGCCCGGACCACAGTAAGCCCATAGACCTACACCATCAAGCAGAGTGGCTGCAGGGCCTCCTTTATCTTTGTCCCCCTCTTCTTCCAAGGTGAGGCTCTGAACTTGGTTTTACATAAGCAACAGGCTCACTAAAAAGTTCCCCAGGCCAGAGAACACCACTCCTTCAAAGACAGATTCTGCAGATTACAGATTAGTTGTGCCAAAGTGTACTTTTTAGCCACGTAAGTGTCTGGGATCTGTCCCAAGAGGGAGAAGAAACCCTGAAGGGCCTCAGTACAGGTGGCTGGGGCCACCCACCAAGCATCTCAGGGCCTGGCCTAAGCAGTGTCACCCACCACTATTCAGCGTCCCTTGTCCTTTCTCTGGCCTGTTCTGTGGAAAGGACTGAGGAGGAGGACTGTCAGAGCAGACAGGGCTGGGCGGCAGGAAGGCAGCAGCAAACTCTCTTCTACCACTGACATCTTAATAATCACCAAGTTTTCAAAGAAACTTCAAACCACAGGGAAACTTCCCAATGAAATTGACTTCCAGTGAAATGCATTTACCTCTCAGCTCTTCTCCACATGTACTTTATGACAGCATCACCAGTCTCCTGCTTCAGGATGAAATCTTGTTAGCCTGTAAAAGCAAAGCAGGATGGAAGTTAGTGTTAAGGGAAAAAAAAATGTCAGTCAGGCTCTTAATTGCCTCCGAAGCTGCTAAGGAGGTGCGGGGCGTCCAGCCCGTACCCACGGTGCCCACAGTGAGCCCACTGACCTGTGAGAATGGCCAAGGCAGCAGCCTCTCTGTGGCTGGAGGTGACAGGCTGCACACAGGAAGTGGGCAGGTGGATGGTAGTGCTGACTCCCTGCACAAGGCCCACCCAACTCTATGCCTCCCTTCCCCAGGGCCAGGAGTATTCTCTGCAGGGGACTCCCATCAGCTCCCTCTTTCAGGGAAAGGTCTGAAGTCATTTGCACTCTCCTGTCCTCTTCCCTAGGGGACCAGCTTTCTCAGCCTGAGCTCTCAACAGCAGCAGCAAGAAGATGGGAGAGGGATGTGAGAGAGAGAACCACTCTTTCCCGCCTCTGAAATTCTTCTTCATGGCAGCTTCCCTCTCCCAAGCATCCTAGGAGTCTGTCTTCTGCACAAAATACTGTTTTTCAAAGTTCTACTAATTCCTTTCCTCACCCAGAAAATTATCCTTGATTGTTCTAGGCAACAAAAACTTCTCCCTTCCCCAAAGTGAATTCTGTCACTCAGATTCAGCCTCAGATCTGGGCCTGGGAAGGCCTCTGGCCTCCCCTCCCAGTGTAACTGAGCAGAGGACTAACTGCTCACACACACCGGGCAGGGCATCTAATCCAGACCCACAAAGTACAGAAGATTTGGAATGTCATTCTTTTGTCTGTCTGAGAAAGACCTCCACACATGGAGAAAAATGCCCTCCCACTGAGGTAAAAACCCAAGGCCTCACTCGCTCCAGCTACTGATGGGGGCTGGTGGCCTGTCAGTGCTGGTTTTGACAACCCTACTTTCTGACCTCCTCTTGTTCTTAAAGTTCAAGGCTTTTCTGGAAGCCACAGGGGACAGGACCATGGTATTTGTCAAGAAAATCACATCTGTACCAGAGGGCTGAAAGAAGGCTGAGTGAAACGTGCCACCATGCGGTACCAGAGGCTTCAGAATGACAACTGCCAACACTCATCTCTCCATCACTGAAGTGCCTGAACACAGGAACTCAGAGGAGGGCCTGGGAGTCACTGTGGGGCCAGAGGTTGGGTTGGAGGTGGAGGAGCTGAGAAGATGGAGATTTAGCTGGGCCTGGGCCTTGATAAGTAATGGAAAACAGGGAGCTACACAGGAAAAGGCCTGGTCCTGGGAATCATGAAACGTGGCTTCCAGTCATAACTTGGATACAACACACTGCAGATCCTCCAGGAAGTCAGTGAACATATCAGAACCTTTGTTTTCCCAATTTCACTGTTAAATGAGGTAACAGCTAGACGCTCATGAGCTTTAACATACAATGAGAAAAGAGAACAATGCCCAGACTAGGGGTTAGGAGTGGAGGTGCTCTGGTGAACCTGGAGACCATTAGCTAGACCCAGAAAGCATCACTGAAGAGGAAAGGGGAAGAAAGAGCTTGCCTTAGGAGGTAGGGATGAAGGAGGGGACCGGGCAGGACAACTGCAAAGGCGGAAGTAGAGGAAGGTGTCTTCTGGGTTGGTTATGTGAGCCAGGATCTGGGGAGAGACATCCAGGCTGGAATATACTTTGGGACTCTGCGTGAACACGATGGTTCCATCTGGGAAGAGAGAGAAGTAACTGAGGTGGGGTGGGGAGTGAGTGTACAGAAGCAGTAAGGACCCTGAAGATCACCAAATGGTACTGAAGCTGGTAGAGCAACTATGTATCTCTTTCCAACTTTTGCTCAGTGACTTCATTTTCAAAAGTAGTTTAAAATTGGTGGTGGGGGCGGGGGTGGGGAGGTGGTGGTGGGACAGTATATACGCCACAGAAAACTGGAAACTAACTGGAGCTTGTTTCCTAGGAGCTGGTAATTAAACATTTACCACTGACCAAGGACATCTAATTTTAAGTGAGGAGATAAAAGGCCAGTAAAAGAAAGGACAAAACAGCTTCAAAGATGTAGGAGCAGAACCAGAGGGGAATGGTGTTCTGAATCCAAGGCAGGAGAGACAGCCCAGAGCAAAGGGCCTTCATGAGATGGAGCCAGTCCGGCTGAGCCACTCACACTCTGGCTAGCATGTCCTGAGGCTTTGGTCACATGCTGCTGGCCCCATGCTGGAAGGGGAGGTGACCCTAGTGTGGGTTTCTGTGCCTTTACCACCTGATCAGGCATCACCCGTGGCCTCACAGGACTAGAGACAGCACGGACTTTTTTCTGACATTTCCTCTACACCCTTGGCACTTCACAAAATGAAGGCATCATCAAGAAGCTATTTCACAACATCTGAATCCTCCTCTGACAGACAACATTTAGCCAGAGATGACAGAAAAACTTTATCCTTCCCCGGAGTGTAGACCTGAGAGTAACGTGGAGGAAGCAAAAGCCTAGTTTCGCAGCCAGATTGCACTCAGACCCTGCCTATGCACCCACCACCCCCAGACTCGTGACTCTCCAGGTTCTGGGAGCTTCTCGATTGTTCTCTGACTCTGGGGCCCGTTCTCTGCAGAATGCTGGCAGGCAGCAGTTATGTTATGTATCTGCTCCATGCTCAGGCAAGAAACCATTATGTTCACGGATCATTATTGACATCCTGACATTTGTCACCTTCTTTCATAGCAGTTAAATCTTGCTTTATCTGTAAATGTCACCATGTCATTTATTCATGAAAGGGGTCACATTCCTGAAATAGCATGCTTCAGTTTAAAAGGGGAGCTTGCCTTTCTTCGCAGTAGGTAATCCTCAAGCAAACTTTACTGCTGATAAGTGCTTTTTTTGTTGGAGTTTCTTGGCCTTAAATGACATCCTCAAATGTAGAATGCAGTTCTGTGTTTGTGGAA
The DNA here is from genome assembly GCF_023091745.1 of Budorcas taxicolor. Lineage (NCBI taxonomy): Eukaryota > Metazoa > Chordata > Mammalia > Artiodactyla > Bovidae > Budorcas > Budorcas taxicolor. Next base: position 137,149,204 of record NC_068920.1, read on the forward strand.
ATAAAATCTGAATGTTGAACAAGAGAAGATTGTTGAGATTAGGGGAAAAAAATGAAGGTTTTTCTGTTGTTACCATATGTAATAAGCTGGGTGTAAACAGATTTGAATTTTTTTGAAAGTAAGCCATGATTTTAATAAGATTGTTATGCTTCTGGAAATACGCCTGTGGCCTTTTTGAATCATTTATGCTTCAGATACCTCAATAAGATGAGGGGCTTTTGAACCTTCCTGGGGTGATCCCTTAGCTGGGGACACTGGAGGAAAGAGCCCAGCACACGTGATGTGCTCATTCCTCCCAACCCCAGATCCCAAGGACACTGGCTGAGAGATGATTAGCTCTGGAACTTATGCTGGCAGGAAGAAATTTCTCCTTTACAAAGCTTACTTAAAGTTCACTTTAAGGAAACTATATAATTTATCGTCCAAACCCAGACACTTTCTTGAGAGGGAGAAGAGGCACTAAAAATAATTAACAGGTATTAATTGATCTACAACTACCGTGAAATCAAACAAAACAGGGCATATGGCCAGCCAAACTTTAAGGCTTTATCAACTGTCTTGTTGAAGAGGTTTACCTCCACCAGCTGCTAATTAACCATTATCCAGGAGAAGCTGTTCTCCCTGCACATGAGGTCCTGCAGCTATCTGCCTCCAACTCATTTTTCTAACCCGACAGTTCTAAAAGTGTGGTCCACGAATGGAAATGGCCTGAAAAGGCTGTTCAAAAAACGGATGCCCGGCATCTACTTCAGAGCTACTAAGTCAGAATCTCCAAGAATGTGGATCATGCACCTGTATGTTAACAACACCTCCCCGGTCCTCGAGGTGAAATGCACACTGAACTTAGAGAACCAATCGTTCTGATCCAAATCTTTTGTTCTCCCCACCTACTCTATGTTCTGGTCACACTGTGGTAATAGGAAGTGGGTGGGTAAATTCTTCTCTTTTTGCCTAGAAAAGTAACTTGCAGACGGGGTAGGAGCTGAAAATAGATTCTCCATTGTGCACAAATACATAGGCTGCGGCACTTCCCGCATAACGACATTAAACATCAATCTACTCCCTCGTGCAGAGTCATGTGTGTAGCCATCTCACAGCCACTAGGTGCAGATGACATGCACAAATACTATCTCGGAGGAGCTAGGAGATAAGAAAAGGGTTAGATGACATCAGGATCATCAAAAAAGGTGATCGAATGCAATTAAAATTGCTCAATGTTAGAAGAAGAAAGGGCGAGGGAGGAAGACTTTCCCAGGCACTAATGAGATCCTTTCTGAGTGTGATAGAGACTATGGCAACAAGTATCACAGACCACAGCTGAACCTGAGTTCCCATCGGTAAGCCCAGGCCAGGGTCACAGTTAAACAGATATCACTGCCTCAGACAATGTCCTCATTAGTTCACTACAGTCATTACTGCCGCGGCAACAGCAGAATGCCTTCATCCTGCTGATGGCCCTGAGAGCGCCCAGGTGGGTGGCTGGCAACTCAAAGCAGCAAGGCAGACAGAGAATTAGAGCACAGACTATTCGTGTGGTGCTTTCAGATGCATTTTCTCACCTCCCTCAATTCAATCATAGGTGGAGCTGAGCCCAAAGCCCAGACATGACCTATAGTCCCAGGTGCAGCTTCTCCCCCTGTTGCCCTTGCTTCTGGGAGGAGAACTTGGCACCAGCACTACAGAGAACATGTGTTAGGGCAGTATCTTCTAACGTTCCCCAGGCCCCTATAAAACTGAAACCCTCCCACCATCACTGAGCATGGGCATGGCCATCCTGTTGAACTCCAGCCTAGGCCAGTAGTCACTGTGGCCCAATGGTGAAAGTCCAAGAAAGAAATTGTCATGGGACCCGGAAGCAGTGATTGAGTGTCTACTTCAAGTCCATCTCAAACTCTGGACCTTCCATTTATAATTCTGTACCCCATCAAGGGAGTCCCTTGTCTAACCTTCAAATGCCTCTGCTCTCAATGTTTCATTCTCATTTAACTAGACAAATTCACCCTCAAGTTCTCCCCATCTACCCTAAGACTGGCATTTCACTGAACTTCATATTAAAGAGAGAGTTCTGTTAAAGCTCCAGACTACTGTCAAAGAATATTAGGCCAGGCCTACCCAGCACCCCTACCAGGCTTCCCTGGTGGCTCAGACAGTAAAGCATCTGTCTACAATGAGGGAGACCTGGGTTTGAGCCCTGGGTTGGGAAGATCCCCTGGAGAAGGAAATGGCACCCCACTCCAGGACTATTGCCTGGCAAATCCCATGGACAGAGAAGCCTGGTAGGCTACAGTCCATGGGGTCGCAAAGAGTCAGACATGACTAAGCGACTTCACTTTCACTTTCTTTCACTTACCCAGCACCCCCAAACTCTCTATATGGGTTCCCACCCCAGGCACCTCCCCTCAGGCACATCAAGACCCCTGCCTGGAGCCGGATACTGAGTGGGAGGGGAGTCAGGACACAGTTCCTGGTCTAGTGGAAGTTTCAGACCAGTTGAGAAGACAGAAAGGGTCAAGGAAGGGGGCAAATCTACACCAGTCAGACCACCTGACACCAGTTCTTCTGAGCTTCGGGCCTCTTAAGGACTATGTGAATTATTTGGAGGAAGTTCCTTACCTCCTTGAGCCTTAGTTTCCTACTAGATGGAGAGCATATCAATCTATGACATTCACTGTAAAATTGACCAAGGAGATGTATTTCTAGCTCTTTACACAGGGATAACCAGCAGGGATAAACGTTAATACCCTTTCTTCCGGCCTAAAAGTTAAATGTAAATATGGTCATCAGCTCTGAGTTAGGAGTAAAATTTTACTAACTGCAACAGGCTCATCCTCTCACTTGTTCAGTACCTGTGAGAGAGTAGATTAACCTGCAAATGCCTCAGGTTCCTCATCTGTGGACTGTAATTGCTGTCCCTCCAGCTACCTAGCTTCAGTTATCATCGAAAGAAAAGCACAAGGCACGTTTTAGAATGGCTGGGAGCTGGCTGGGAGACGGTTTTCAGAGAGGTGCAGGGTGGGGCTCTATTATGACCACTGGGATTGAAAAGACAGCTCTATTTTCTACTCTGTCTTTCTGTTAAATTGAACTTCAGCCCTGGAAATTAATATCCCCACTGCATTTTAGTGAGGTGGCTCTATTTTTACAAGCGCCGCAGAATCAAGCCCTGATCTGTTATGCTGTGACCTTTCTCCAGGCTCTGCATCAGGGAATCATAATTCAGGGCCGGCCTCAGCTTTGGAAACCTCCATAGGCCTTTTATGACATGAGTGCTATTGAATATTCTATAAAATCTCCTTGGAAAACTGGCCCACATTTCTTTATAATCTCCCCAGACTGTTTCTGAAGTCCCTCTATAGATTTTTTACTCTAAAAATCCATAGTGTTTCTTAATAAGGATCTGGGCCTCTCCTAAGGGATTGTGAAGAGGATAAGGCTGGATCGGGTCCCCGGGGGAGGATGAGGAGGGGCAACAGAAACAATTCTGTTAATGTTAAGCCCCTGGATGAGGATTCTGAGCTTAGGAGCCTGTCAGCAGGATACAGCCACTTCCAGTAGATGGACATGAAGGGAGGAATTGAGCAGTTGAGCCATATCCACCTCCCATCTCCACTGGATCCCATGTCCTCCTAACCTTGATAAGGAGAGGTCCGTGTATAGGAATCAAAGCCCCTACACCTTCTCAGATGCCCTCAACTGTCTCTTTCTTTCTCTTGATCAAACTCCACCTGTGCCAAGCTATCCCCTTGCTTCTGCATTTGTATGAAGTACAATGTCATGGGGCACGACATCTGGCTTTCTGAGCATTTTCTAGGGAACAGATCATACAACCTGAAAGTGCATTTTTGTCAGCTCCCTCTGGATGTAACCTTGACTAAAGAGAAATAAAAATGGAAGGAAACTGGGCAAACAAATACCCCTTTCCTCTTCAATGTTAATTGCTTCAAACAGTGGTTGTTTTTTTTCTTTGCAAACCTTCTCAAGAAGTCCAGGGTGCAAGGAAACATGGCTGTGAGGACCCAATGCATCTCTAACATGCTCAGCAGAAGCCTCCAACAGCACAGGAACACAGCATGGCACTGCTTTACATCTTTCCTTGCCCCACTTCCCCCTTTCTGCCTGCGCTCGCAACACCTCCATCTTGCAACTCCCAAACAAATGGTTAGTACCTTAATTCCTGCCACTGACACTGCTTTCACAAGGACCTGGGCTAAAGTACATGGCTTTACCAAGTGTGAAGGTCAAGCAAGTTGTGACAGGTCCCATCAGAGCCAGAATGTGATCCCGGGGGACAGAACTTCTATATGACTTATCTCTGTGCCACATTACACTGCTTTTGCTTAGCACAGGATTTGGCACATGGTATGTATTCCACAAGGAGCTGAAACATATGGCATCGAATTGAGTATATTAGAACCAGAATAAAAGCCTGAACACTGCACCCCAACCCCCCCCCCCCCCCACAAAAAAATGTTTTCTTCAAGGTGAATGAGTTATGAGACTCTGAGCTCCTGCCAGTACCACCTGATAGAATAGGGGCACTTCCAACAAGTCTTGAAAAGGGTCAAGCATCATATACTATCCTGGATTAGTCAGGGCTTTCCAGAGAAACAGAACCAAAAGGAATTCAGAGAGGATAGAGAGAGAGAGACTGATTTACTATGAGGGATTGCCTCACATGATTATGGAGGCTAAGTCCCACAGTCTGCCATCTGCAAGCGGGAGACCCAGGAAAGTCAGTTGTGTAAGGCAGTCTGCATGTGAGGGTCTGAGAATCAGGGAAGCTGACAGCATAAACCCCAGTGTGAGGGGAGGGGAGGATTGATGCCCCGGTTCCTGCAGTCAGAGAGGAGGTGCTGAAACCTCCCTTCCTCCACAGTGTCCTTTGCTGACTCACTGCAATTCTAAAAACTCTACTCCACTTGGAGCACAGATGGAAACCCAGCAACATTAAGAAGGCCTCTGGATCTAAAAACAAGGAATTCAAAAGCCTGGACTCTAAAGAAGAGGTAGTACCACCTCACTAATTCCCTGTGGACTAAAAATCAGGTTTAAAGATACAGATGTCTCATGAAGATTTCCTGGTCCCAGAGTTCAAGAGGGCAGTGACAAGGATTATCACTAAAAGGAACAGCACTTAGAAATTAGAGCCAATAGAGACACTTTAGGACAGAAGCTGAAAATGGATGCAGCTTCATGCCAGTGTGTGTCACTATGTTACATCCCTAGGTGAAAATGGATATTACTAAAGACCAAGATAATTTAGAGGTATGGAGGGACTAAGCCATGAAACAGCTTCATTTTACAGATAGGAAAACTGAGGCTCAGGGAGGCTGGAAAACTGGGAATTGGGCCAAAGTGTTCTCATACAAAGCCCACCATGCCCACTTCTTCCTCCAGATGAGCCACCCAAGGTGAAATGGTGACTACAGCTTTAAGGAGGAAAGGCAGATGACAATTTATCTCTTCCAGAAAGTTTCAGAAAATATAGGCATCTAACCAAGGAGACTTAAGAGATCTGGAGAACACTTTTGTAGGGCAGCTCCTTCCCCAAGGACACAAGCCAAGCAGGGGTCTTGATACCGGTGGGAGAGAGGGGCAGAGCTCCAGCTGTGAAAAAGCCAGAGAGCTGCCCCAGTGCTGCTAGTGAACTCAGCCGGCAGCAGCAGGTCTGTCTGCCTAAGATCTGGCCTCCCATCTCTGGAGACCTAAAGAACTAAAACTCACGTATGGCCAGAGGCAGGGAAATCACCCAGCAAGCCTTGGGCACGCTACTGGATTTGGGCAGCTCCTCTGCTGAATTTTAATGAAGTAATTAAGAGCTAGATAATAGAGCTGGGGCTCTGCAGAGCAACACTCATGGCCCTAACCTCTTTGATATGTTCCTGCATCAGGAAGCAACTCTATCACTAAACGGCTTCGTTAATATTCCAGCCAGCTCTCTGCCTCTTAAAGTGATCTACACCAAAGTTTGTTAGTCTTTTAAATTACCTGATGAAGTCCCTTGGAAAAAAAAAAGAAAAGAATGAATGCATTCTGGGGAAAGAACAACATCACAAGGGGAGCTAGAAGAAGCAGATCAGTTAGGCTTGTTCATATTTTCTCTAGTCCGGGTTATGAACAGAAATAATGATGGGACCACTTCATCCATTCTGATGGGGGACATGGCTTAGGGCATGGCAGCCAGGGCAGCTGGAAGCCTGTCTTCACCTGGGTTGCCTCTGCCACTTGGCAGATACCTGGACTACTGGACAACACAGCTGTTAACTCCTTGACCCAAAATAAAGAAGCTGAATGCCTGGGCTCCACATGGCCAGAGGGCTTTCTTCAGAGAAACCTACTCTTCTACCCCAGAGGTTTACCTTTGTCACTCAAGGTGCGGGAACAGAGAAAAGTTGGGTCTCACCTGTGTGTTCTCTCCTCTTCTTTGCCTTCTTGGTCCTTAAGGCCCATTTGACACCTTACCTTCCTGAGTCCTTTCCTGTATAAACCTACAAGCTTAGAGTTGGGACCTCAGAGTTTAATTGACCCCAGTCCCGCTCCTATATTACCACTTTAAAAAATCCTTGATAAAGAAGATCCAGATTCTGTTTGAAAGATTCCAAGGACAAGGAGCTTGCTATTTCAGAAGTTCAGTGTCAAGCATTTCTTGTCATAAAAATATACTTCCACTGAGAAGAAATCTGTTTCCTGATGACCTCAATGACTTAGAAATAGGTGTTTGGTGTAGCCAAAAGGGGATTCCCTGATGGCTCAGTTGGTAAAGAATCGCCTGCAATACAGGAGACCCCTGTTCAATTCCTGGGTTGGGAAGATCTGCTGGGGATGGGATAGGCTACTGACTCCAGTATTCTTGGGCTTCCCTTGTGGCACAGCTGGTAAAGAATCCACCTGCAATGTGGTCAAAAGGAGGGAGCAAAAGGGAGCTTATGGTGACTGGACAGTTCTGTATCTTAACTATGGTGGTAGTTACATGAAGCTATGCATGGACCTACACACACACACACATAAGTGAATGTAAACCTGATAAAATCTGGGGACTTCCCTGGCAGTCCAGTGGTTAGGACTCCATGCTTTAACTGCCGAGGGTGTAGGTTCAGAACTTGACCATGTTGGCACCCTGATCTCAGACTTTACAGGCTTCAGAACTGTGAGGAATAAATACCTGTTGCTTATGCTACCCAGTTTATGATATTCTATGATAGCAGCTAGGACTAAGATAAAAAACATTTCTAGGTGTATTCTCTAGCAAATTTCAGAGAACAAAAGCTACCACCCAACAGTCTTCACAGCCTCGGGGCATTCCTAAATTTTCTCCTGGAGTTGGCCTTGCCCTGGGTGGGCTAGGTCTGCCCTTCTCATGGCCTTTTCTCTGATTTGCATCTTGGATGCTCTTTAGAAAGCCTTGTTTTGAGAAATAAGCCCTCTCTAACCTGGCTGTGCTTCAATTTATTCCAATAAGATCTAACACATCAACCCTTTACTCTGAAGAAGGCACAAAGTTAAGTATCAGGAGCAGAACACGGAAACCACGCCCATCCTGTGCTCTCTTCAGTCTCCTCCAGGAGAAAAGATAATTGATCATTCTAGCTCAGAAAATGTCAAGTCTTTCTCCAAAGAGCTTACACGAACCAGTCTGTAGCCATTAGATTCTCCTGCTGATCCTTCTTTACTAGAGAATTCATTTGTCAGTGCATTAATTAACTATTGTTTCAAGACAATGCTGCATAACAAACAATTCCAAATCTCATTGGCTTATAACAACAAACATTAATTTGTCTCCTTCACTGGTTTACCAGTAGGCTGGGATTCAACTGATCTCAACTGTGCTCTGCTAGGCTTGGATCTGGACTAAGGATAGAGTTCAGGTATGTTCTAAGTATCACATCATTCTCTGTGGACCAGACCTATCCAGAGCATTTATTCCATGGCAGAAATACAAGAGGCTAAGCCAAACAACCCAAGCACATTCATAGCCTCTGCTTATGTCATATACACTAATTATATTTGTTAAAGTCATGCTTAATATCAATGGGGCTTATATTCTTGCTCTAACGGAAAGAGCACCAAAGTTACAGGGCAAAACTCATGAAGGTATCTCTATTACAAGAGAGGAAAAAAAGAGTAAAGATCAATAATCTATCTACCATTCAGTAATAACTAATTTACTGTTTGAGACAACTTCCCCAAACCTCATATGCCCCTACAGAGCAGGGTCTCTGGAGCCCAAGACATGAGACAGAATCAATTGGCCAATCAGTTACACTTCCCTTCCACTGCGGCTTAGCACAACAATGGCCCATTGTAACCAGTAAGCAGCTGTAGACACAAAGGGAAACATCCTTTATTGTGTCTCCCTGGCTTTGTTCCAGGCCCCAGTAGAACACAAACCAGAATCCCAAGCAGCCTTGGCACTGGACACAGGTGAATCATCTCTGCAGCAAGTCTGCCAATCTCCCAGAATAAAGTATTAGAGTCAAATACCCTGAGACCAGACCTCCCTGTCCATGTCCACCACTGTCCTCAGAGGTTGTGGTATCCTGGTCCTCAGGAACAACTGTAATCACCCAGTCATGATGATCAAAGTTTTATTAGCTGCCTTTTTCAGAGGGGCTTACTACATGCCACATACTGTGCAAAATGTTCTATTTTGATATACTCTTCCAAAGACCCTGTGTGATGGGCATTAATCACCCCCTCTTTATCTATGAGGTTCAAAAAGGTATGATAATTTTCTCAAGGCTCCATAACACAAGGCAGGGCAGCTGGTGGAAGTATAAATACAAACGAGACAGAGGTCATACAATGGACCCCAGCTCTTCTGTTAAACAACATCCAAATGGTTAGTTCCAATTCTACAGTCTCAGTTCTACCATTCATAAGTTACTACCAAGAAAACAATAAGAAGGCTACAGTGGATTAGCGTTTGTTGTTTTAGTTGCTAGGTTGAGTCTGACTTCTTTGCAAACCTACGGACTATAGCCTGCCAGGCTCCTCTGTCCACGGGATTTCCCAGGAAAGAACACTGGAGTGGGTTACCATTTCCTTCTCCAGGGAATCTTTCCAACCCAGGGATCAAACCCGCATCTCTTGCATTGCAGTGGATTGCTTACCACTGCACCACCTGGGAAGCCAGTGAATTGGGGAAAAGCTTTGTGCAGAACTCTGTATCCCTAGCAGAACAGACACAGGAATCTTTGGCCTGTGACTTCAAATCCTACCTTATCTCTTATGGTCTATCTTCAGAATAGCATCTCTGAGCTACAACAAAGCTCAGTGACAAGTCTACGGAGGAAAGCCTGGACCAGAAGGGGAGAAAAGTTCCCTTGTGTCAGACTGTAAGTTTCCTTATCCTCAGTGGCTCAGTATGGCTTCCCCAGACTCCATCCCACCAGGCTGTTCTACGGCAGGCTCAGAGAAAGAAGACTGCCCACCCTATGCTGACTGATTTATAACGGCCGCTGGCCCACAGGACTATTGCAACAGGAGCTGCCTCAGTCACACTGCCGTTGAGGGAGAAATACGTGGCCATTTCCCCAGTTATACCTAAGAGCTCCCCAGCCAGGCTGTCTCCCTCGGACCTTGGGGAGTCAACTCCTGTAAGAAAAGGCGGCTTAGAAGAGAGAAGGGGTTGACTGGCTAGAATGGATAGAGCCCTGATTCTCTCTTGAGGGTCTCCCTTCCAGGCCTGTCAGATTACTCAGATGGAGGCCCCACATCCATCATGTTCAGAATCCCTGTGTTCCTCTAGTGGTCAACCTCCAAGGGTACCTGGAGCAATAAAGCTATCATGAAGCCACTCTCTTTCCTCTGATGTTAGTCCTGTGACACCACGTTTTTAGTCAATGCTGGGGAAGGAGGCTGGTTGCTGATGAAGGTGAGATGACAAACCTTCCTGAGAAGAAGGACCTAGGAAGTCCTCAGCAGACAAGGAAAACGAAAAGGCGAGCCAGATCCTAGACCATGTCAGGCCTGTATCCAGACAATGGCTCTCTCGTCTGAGCTCATTCCATATTCTGTTACCACCTAGGCAGATAGACATGTGTAAGAGGAAGACAGGGAACTGTGAGCCCAGCCAGGAGGGGTTCTCCTGGACAAAGGGCTGCAACTACAGCTGCCCAGTACCCAGGTAACTGAGGAAGATGTTGGGGGAAGCCAAGGCTCCTGTGTAACTCCTCCTTTGGTGTGTTTTCTGTGATAAAATGTGATTTAGGCCAGAAAGAGCCCCCGAAGATTCCTTCTTCACAAAGTCATCATAATAGGTTATTTGACTTTGGAAAACAAAACAAAGAGACAAGAACACTTGACCCAAACTTTGTGGAACAGTGAACAGTTCTTTCTATCAGCATTCTGGCTGATATTCTTCTTAATAAATTTGAAAACAAAAGGCATATTGGCAGTCTTTTTCACACCGTGTGCTTCTTCAGCTCCGGAAAACCTTGGCTGGTGAAGTGCCCCTACCCGGGGCTCCCACAGCTCAGGCTCTCCACAGCACAGCTCACATCATGCCATGCTGTTACTGCCCTTTGCTCTCTGCCCCTCAAGGAAAGAACATTTTCAACTTTGTACATTCTGGCTGATGGGAGTTCATTAGGTTTATTGAATAATAAATACAGAGTTCCACTTTCTCTGATGTTCCTACATGTCTCCCTACCCTGCTACGTGTGCTCAGAGATTTCCTCTTCTTTCAGTTTTGGGACTCAGAAGCTATGTAGCCTGGCACTGGGTTCAGATCTAGTCCTCCCAGATGGAGGGTTCAGCAACTCAAATCAGGGGCCAGACTGAAAAAGTCTCTGTGCCCCAAACCCTAGCACCTCCAACAGAAGAGAACTCACGGGTGTGCAGCTAGTGTTGGTGTCGTAGTTTCACGCCCACCAGCTCTCCAGCTCACCTGAGAATGATGAGCACCAAGGTCAAGATCACAAATATTGTCTTCTGCTCTGAGTCAAAGGGACACAAGGTCCCTAGCAATGCTCTAATTCTACCATTTCCATTTTTCTGCCAGTGACTCCTGGGGAAGGCCACACGGTCCACATGTATGGAAGGCAGGGGGAAGGAATGGTGGGTATTGGTGACACAGGCAATTCCTGCTCTCCAGGAAAGGAAGCTGCAGTGCCTAGGAGACCAGTGAGCTCTCATGAACCTTAAGGTACAGTGGCCCCCATTCCCCCCCACCTCTACCTCCCAGATCACAGGGTACCTCAAGCTGCTGTGCGTAAGCTTCTGAGTCAGAAGAGCTCACTGACTTCTCCCTCAAAGGCACAAAGGCCTAGAGGGAACTGGAGAGAAAGTAATGCCTCATAATATTATCTAACTAACATTCTAAGGGTCCCAATGTCAGGAACCTAGAAAAGTACCTACCCTTGCATGCACACACAAAGCCTCCTCTTTTTGGAATCAGCTCATCAGCAGGTGTTCTCTGTCAACTAAAAAAGCAGATGGAGCCCTTAAGCAACAGCCCCAGCCTTCACAGAGTACCCTATTTGGATGGGGTGGCAGGACTCACACAGAAGCAGCTGAGGACACCATACTGTGGACAGACTCTACAGGTAACACAGGCCTTCAGAGCAGCAGGAGTTCCTATGAAGGAGGGAGGTCACCGTGACTACAAGTTCCTAAAGGTGACGAAGCCTGAGCTGGCTCCCAAACGAGAGAGACATCAATTTAAGCAGAGAGAAGGCTCAGAGAATTTTAAGTTGAAACACCACATAAAAGCATGGATTTTGTGGTAAGATATGCAAACTGTACAATTTCAGCAATGGCACAATGGGCCATTCAATCCCATTGTATAAAATGATGCTGTCTTCTTAAGCTTGATATTAGTTTAAAATAAAATAAAACCATTTCCCGCTTGATTACAGTTAGAATCAGAGAAGGATTTTCAGTCTGACCCTCAGTAGTGTTTAAAATAGTGGAAAAGAGCAGATAAGGCATTGAATAAAATAAATGTTTCTGATCTCAATCCAGTTACTACTGAATGCAGCAGCGGATTGGAAAGGTAGGTCGCCTCTGGCATTCTCAGCCATAAGAAATTTAACGATGGATGAAAATGGATAAAATCAAGATGCTCTGATAGAATGGGAGGCTTCAATATCTCAGAAAATTAGGATCCTTGTAACCAATTTTACAATGGCTGGATTATAGCTAAATAGGATTTTAAGTCTATTGTAAATGAAAGGAAATCTAATTTAACTGGGCCACATCATTTTTACTGAAATGCGATAAATGCTAATTTCCTTGCCGGCACCAGTGACTTGGCTTGTGATGGCAGTTTGTAAGGTGCTCAAGTCTGACCAATCTCAAATTGGCCTTTTCTAGTTCTGAGGTTGAGCTTCGAAATCATGTGTTTGCCGGGGGGGTTGGGGGGGGGGTGGCGGGGTGGTGATAGTTAAGGGAAGCAATCAAGGTTTCACCTGCTTGGCTCCACAGCCTCATCACCATGTGTCCAAGGTCACTTTTGAGAACCACCCTCTTTACCAACATGAGCCTAACCAGAGCTACAAGACAGTATCCCAAACACCTGATTTTAACAATTCTCCCTCTTTGTTTTTTAATTATCCCTGTCTAGTTCTAAGCAAAGTACAAACTATCTTCCAAAATATGCAAAGGCATTACTTTCACAAACACAAAAGCCGAGAGACAGAACGGCAGACAGTGAGCAGAGAGTATGGCTGGTGCACAAGATACCAGCTAAAAAGCAATGGCATGTGTGTGTGTTACTGAAATGCCCCCAAGCATTCCAATTCTGGAGTCATTCTTTCCTTCAGAATTCAAATAAAATCACTGGAGTCCCTGTTTAGTTTCTCTACCACACAATTCTCTGGGAACGTAAACACATGGTTGCTGCTTGTCCCCAAGGCAACCGCAAACCATGACTGACACTAGACTGTAGTACTTAACCAACTTTCCCAAACACTTGAGGGTGTCATAATAAATTACAATACTGAAGAAGAAAACTTAAAACTTAAGTTCTCCTAAAATCTACAAGCCATAACACATTGCACACCTTCACTGACTCTGTCCCTCCTTAGCCCTGGCTGTGTTAATGGGGTCTATCCCAGGTTTTAGCAGTTCCTTCTACTGACTTATCTTGCCGATCTCCCCAGTGCCCATCCCCAAAACCATCTAATAATGTTATTTATGTTCATAAGTATAGCTAATATTTACCTAGTATTTACATATGACATTGTTTAGGCACTTTATCTGCATTAATTCATTCAGTTCTTCTAATAGTCTTAGAAAATGGGTTATATTATATTCATATTTTATAGGTAGGGAAGTTAAAGCACAAATAGATTGATTACCCAAAGTTTGGAGAACTGGTATGTGGTGAGGTTATGGTTCAAACCCAGAAGGCTAACTCTAGAGATATTGATCTGAACTTTCATACACTGCATATCCAAAGAACGATCTCTAAACACGAGGAAGACCTCGATCATCCTAGTATATGAGGCAGTTTAGTGGTTAACCTTATGTGTCAACTCAGCTAGGCTATGGTGCCCAGTTATTTGGTTAAACAGAAGTCCAGATGTCTTCATAAAGACACTTTTTAAAAAAAAGAGACCATAAGAAAATCATTAAATAAGTGAATGAGTAAATCAGAACTAAATGACTAAATAATAATGAATGATTAAATTGATAAAACTAATAACTAAGTAAATAAATCACTGTACTCTTTACAGTGTGGATGGGCTTCATCTAAGCACAGAAGGCCTTAAGAACAAAAACTGAGTTTCCACGGAATAGAAGGAATTCTACCCAGGACTGCAACAGAAACTGAGTTAAAATTACTTAAAATTTACTGAGAAAGTAGATGCTAATCATTCTCATCATAGGAAAAGGAAAAAAAAAAAAAGGTATCCATTGAGGTGACAGAAGTGTTGATTGTGGTATTCCACAATATATACATATGTCAAATCATCAGATTTTACATTTTAAATATACACAATTTGTCAATTATACCTCAGTGAGCTGTAAAAATAAATACAGATGTGAGAGAAAGGGAGCTGGGGGAGAATCTTTTAAAAAAGAGGACTGCAACACAGAAACCCTGCCTGAGCTTCCAGCCTGCTGCCCTGTAGAACTAGGACTCGAGATCTGCAACATCAGCTTTTATCTGAATTTGCAGCCCACCACCCTGCCCCACAAATTTCAGCCTTGCTAGACCGTACATTCAAATAAGCCATTTTTTAGAAGGCTACACATAGATCTATAGCTCTTGCCAGGCTTAGGTCTCTCAAGACTTTAAAATCTTGTTTCTATAGGATGCCAACCTAAGCTTAATTTTTATGCTTGATTGTTCTGAAAGAAACTTCCCAGACAGGATAGAGGCAGAAATAAAAAGGGTGAGGGAGAACCTTCCACAACCTTCCCCAGGGAAACTTTCACCAAGTGAAGATGACCCATACTCCTTCCATCCAGGGAGAATTCTGGGCTGTAACCCTGTGGTCCACACATGAGGCAACCTCTGCTGCATCCACAAGGGCTTTCTCAAGACATATCCAGCTCACACACTGCCCTCTGTGAAGGCATGTTAGTTCCTTCTCTTTTCTGGACGCTGTGTGCTAAGTCGCTTCAGTCGTGTCCAACTTCTTGCGACCCTATAGACTATAGCCCTCCAGGCTCCTCTGTCCATAGGATTCTTCATGCAAGAATACTGGAGTGGGTTACTCTGCCCTCCTCCACGGAATCTTCCTGACCCAGGGATTGAACCCACATCTCTGGACACTGCCATAACCTGAATGTTTAGGTCTCCCCAAATTCATATGTAGGAACCGTAATCCCTTAAGGTGATGAAAACAGTAGGTGAGACCTTTGGGAGGTGATTAGGTCATGAGAGTAGAGCCCTCATGAATGAAATTAGCATTATGAGAGATGCCATAGCATTCCCTAGCCCCTTCCCCCCATGTGAGGATACAATGAGAAGCCTGTGACCCCAAAAAGGGCTCTTATAAAACTCTGGTAGCACCCTTTTCTCGGATTTCTAGCTTCCAGAATTGTGAGAAATTTTTGTGGTTTATAAGTCAACCAGTCTGTGGCATTTTGTCATAACAATCCAAAGACAGTCACCAAAATCTCCTTATGCTTCGTGGTACTCACCACATCCTGCTCAATGCCATTAGCCACATCATTTGGCTTAAACTCTGAAGCATGGGAATTGAAATCTGCTGACCAGAGTCCAGTCGTCTTCCCAAAACAGGATAAATATGCCACTCACATTCGGGAAAACCTTGTGTCTTCACTCCCGGGTTTTGTTCGTCCCTCACCTTTTCCCAGCTCACTCTACAGTCCTCACTCTCAGACATCAAGGTCAAAAACATACAGCTTCCCTTACTCTCCTAAAGCACTCCCACTCACTCATTCCACTCCATCCCACTGGCCTTTGTGTTGTTCTTCAAGGAGTCAAGAAAGCTCTTTTCTGCTTGAGGACCTTTATAGTCACTAGTTTCCTCCTCCCAGAATGATTTTCTCAGAATGTTCTACGCCTTCCTTCTTCCTTTTGTTAAAACTTCAGTCCAGTTGTCACCTTCTCAGGCCTTCCCTATCTAAAGAACATCTCCCCCATTCTCTTAGCCTGCTTCCATTTTCTTTATAGCCCTTTGCCTAGGGAAAACTGAAATATATTTGTAAGTAAATAAATATATATGTATGTGTGCATGTTAATTGTCCACAGAACCCCATCAGGATGAAAGCTTCATAAGAGCAGCAGCTCATTTTCTCCTTTGCTCTCTCCTTTCTCCTCAAGATCTAAAGAAGCGCTTGGCATATAGTAGCATATTCCGTTAAATAAACTTAATAGTAACTTTATATGATTTAAAGGGTTCATCTTTTTTTCCCTCCAAAGAAGTGAACCAGTATTCCTATTATTCGCTACAAAATAAACCATTACTTACCCACTGGTTTTGGCTGCTGACTTTATCATTTGCCAAGTTCTCATATTTTAGGTACTAGAAAAGTAGGTTGAAATTACCATTGGAAATATAAATAATGTGAAAAAAAATCGTTATATCTAGTACCTTACATAGGACTTTCTGCAGTGTGCCTATTTTTTAAAAGCTCACTGTGTGATTCCTGTGTGTCCTCCTACCTTTACCCCTCATGAAGAACAACCGCTCTAGCTACTTAGCACCTCATGTGGGCTCAGCACTGAAAGATACAGAAATGGTGTAAGGCATAGATTTTGCCCTTGAATCACTTACTGTCTCAGTAGGGAGACAAAACATGTACTGGAAACCATCAGAATATTAAGTACTAAATTTTCCAGGAAATTATACACATGGAAGAGCATTAAGATAAACGCTGTAGGAGACAATCAGAAACAAAAGAATAGCTTGGTTGCCCGTGAAGGATTCATTGTGACTATTAGACCTGATTTTTATAGAGAATAATAAATAAAATGGAATTCTGCTCTGTCCTTTTGGGAAGAAAGTTCAAACTGGCAGTTTTCTCCACTTAACATCCAGTTGCTGTTGCTGTTGTTTTTTCCAGTTAGGTATCTGCACATGAAAAATGAACCACATTGATGGGACAAGCAGAAATTATGTAAGAGCTTCTAACTACTCATTTACTTAAAATTAAGTGGCTATAACACAACTGCCTGAATTGAAGCACATGGTGGGTCTGTTACTCAATCCATCCCATATGGGTATGCTTGTGTCTGTGGGTGCAGCAGCCTCTATGTATTTATCTTCTTAAACCATACCACAATAAAGTACCAGACTCCCCATCCACAGGCTGGTCATGGAAACTCTGTCCCAAACAGAAGCTCTGAAGAGTGTAGTGTTTCTTTTCCAGGTGCTTTAGGGGATTTCTATTTGAAAACCACACAGCATTTCTAGTAGTAGAGACTTTCAAAACACTTTGCAGTATATTTCTACTCTCCCCCACTCCTTGGCAAATGTATGAGATCATTGAATTTGCATTTTGGTATTAGACTCATTTCCGGTTCTGTGTTTTTCCTCTTTTCTCTCCTCCTTTAAAAATACGTTACCTGCTTTAAGTCCATATTGAAACAAGGCATGAGCAAATAAATGTCTATTAATTTCTAGCATCTCCCAAGTGGTTCTCAGTGTGTGGGCTTGGGAACAGCAGCAGCAGCAGCACCTGAGGACTTGTTAAAATTGCAAAACTTAAGCTCCACCTCAGACCTACTAAACTAGCAACTTTGGAAACAGGGCTCAATAATCTATATTTTAATCAGGATTTTCACTGATTCTGATGCAGGCTAAATGTGAGAATCACTGTCCAAAAAGATGACAAACTTACCAGTGCTGCTGGAATCATCAGAGAGGCCCTGAAAATGAGGGTACCTAGGGCTTAACGGCTGGGTTAACCTGGATAAAAATATTTGGCCATCTTAACACTTCTGAGAATTTCACCCTATCCTGTAACTTCCAATGATTATATGGCAAACAACTCCCCAGATATCCTGCAGTTCAGTTCAGTCACTCAGTCGTGTCCAGCTCTTTGCCATCCCAGGGAGTGCAGGACGCCAGGCTTCCCTGTCCATCACCAACTCCCGGAGCTTACTCAAACTCATGTCCATTGACTCAATGATGACATCCAACCATCTCATCCTCTGTCGTCCCCTTCTCCTCCTGCCTTCAATTGTTTCCAGCATCAGGGTCTTTTCCAATGAGTCAGTTCTTTGCATCAGGTGGCCAAAGTATTGGGGTTTCAGCTTCAACATCAGTCCTTCCAGTGAATATTCAGGACTGATTTCCTTTAGGATTGACTGATTTGATCTCTTTGTAGTACAGGGGGGCTCTCAAGAGTCTTCTCCAACACCACAGTTCAAAAGCATCAATTCTTTGGTGCTCAGCTTTCTTTATAATCCTTTTGAAGTCCTCTGCACAGGAATTGTGAAGGAGGTTGCCATTATCTTCATTACCTCCATAATACTTTGGCCTCAGGTCAGCAACAGGGAGGGAACAGAGCCCTGCCCATCAACAGAAAATTGTATTAAAGATTTTCTGAGCTATTTACTTACAAATGGAAGGCTTTCTTATCTCTCCTTGCTATTCTTTGAAACTCTGTATTCAAATGGGTATATCTTTTCTTTTCTCCTTTGCTTTTCATTTCTCTTCTTTTCACAGCTATTTGTAAGGCCTCCTCAGACAGCCATTTTGCTTTTTTGCATTTCTTTTTATTGAAGATGGTCTTGATCCCTGTCTCCTGTACAATGTCACGAACCTCTGTCCATAGTTCATCAGGCACTCTGTCTATCAGATCTAGTCCCTTAAATCTATTTCTCACTTCCACTGTATAATCATAAGGGACTTGATTTAGGTCATACTTGAATGGTCTAGTGGTTTTCCCTACTTTCTTCAATTTCAGTCTGAATTTGGCAATAAGGAGTTCATGATCTGAGCCACAGTCTGTTCCCAGTCTTGTTTTTGTTGACTGTTTAGAGCTTCTCCATCTTTGGCTGCAAAGAATATAATCAGTCTGATTTCGGTGTTGACCATCTGGTGATGTCCATATGTAGAGTCGTCTCTTGTGTTGTCAGAAGAGGGTGTTTGCTACGGCCAGTGCGTTCTCTTGGCGAAACTCTATTAGCCTTTGCCCTGCTTCATTCTGTACTCCAAGGCCAAATTTTCCTGTTACTCCAGGTGTTTCTTGACTTCCTACTTTTGCATTCCAGTCCCCTATAATAAAAAGGACATCTTTTTTGGGTGTTAGTTCTAAAAGGTCTTGTAGGTCTTCATAGAACCATTCAGCTTCTTCAGCATTCCTGGTTGGGGCACAGACTTAGATTACTGTGATATTGAATGGTTTGCCTTGGAAACAAACAAGAGATCATTCTGTTGTTTTTCAGATTGCATCCAAGTACTGCATTTCGGACTCTTTTATTGACTATGATGGCTACTCCATTTCTTCTAAGGGATTCCTGCCCAAAGTAGTAGATTTAATGGTCAACTGAGTTAAATTCCCCAATTCCATTCCATCTTAGTTCATTGATTCCTACAATGTCGACATTCACGCTTGCTATCTCCTGTTTGACCACTTCCAATTTGCCTTGATTCATGGACCTAACATTCCAGGTTCCTATGCAATATTGCTCTTCACAGCATCAGACCTTACTTCTATCACCTTGCTTCTAGTCCTATCCACAACTGGGCATTGTTTCTGCTTTGGCTCCATCCCTTCATTCTTTCTGGAGTTATTTCTCCACTGATCTCCAGTAGCATATTGGGCACTTACCAACCTGGGGAGTTCACCTTTCAGTGTCCTATCTTTTTGCCTTTTCATACTCTTCATGGGGTGCTCAAGGCAAGAATACTGAAGTGGTTTGCCATTCCCTTCTCCAGTGGACCACATTCTGTCAGCCTTCTCCATCATGACCCGTCCATCTTGGGCGTCCCTACACAGCATGGCTTAGTTTCATTGAGTTAGACAAGGCTGGTCCATGTGATCAGATTGGCTAGTTATCTGTAATTGTGGTTTCAGTCTGTCTGCCCTCTGATGCCCTCTCTTAGTGCCTACCATCTTACTTGAGTTTCTCTTACCTTGGACATGGGGTATCTCTTCACGGCTGCTCCAGCAAAGCACAGCCGCTGCTCCTTCTTGCCTTGGACGTAGTGTATCACCTCTCGGCTGCCACTCCTGACCTTGGACATGGGGTAGCTCCTGCGCCACGCAGACATCACTACTGTGCCATGCAGCCACCACTCCTGTGGCAAGAGGAGAAAAGGAAAGATATACCCATTTGAATGCAGAGTTACAAATAATAGCAAGGAGAGATAAGAAAGCCTTCCTCAGTGATCAATGCAAAGAAATAGAGGAAAACAATAGAACAGGAAAGACTACAGACCTCTTCAAGAAAATTAGAGGATACCAAGGGAACATTTCATGCAAAGATAGGCACAATAAAGGAGAGAAATGGTAAGCACCTAACAGAAGTAGAAGATATTAAGAAGAGGTGGCAAGAATACACAGAAGAACTATATAAAAAAATTTTTCACGACCCAGATAACCATGATGGTGTGCTCACTCACCTACAGCCAGACATTCTGGAATGTGAAGTCATCTGAGTCTTAAGAAGCATCACTATGAACAAAGCTAGTGGAGGTGACGGAATTCCCATTGAGTTATTTCAAATCCTAAAAGATGATGCTGTGAAAGTGCTGCACTCAATATGCCAGCAAATTTGGAAAACCCAGCAGTGGCCACAGGACTGGAAAAGGTCAGTTTTCATTCTAATCCCAAAGAAAGGCAATGCC
The DNA here is from genome assembly GCF_023091745.1 of Budorcas taxicolor. Taxonomy (NCBI): domain Eukaryota; kingdom Metazoa; phylum Chordata; class Mammalia; order Artiodactyla; family Bovidae; genus Budorcas; species Budorcas taxicolor. The sequence goes on from NC_068920.1 coordinate 137,169,423, forward strand.
AAAGAATGTTCAGATATCCCTCAAGCTCTGTTGAAATGTCAGTTTTTAACTGAGGCCATCGGTGTAAGTTTATTTTCATTGAGAACAACTTAGACAACATTTCTGGAACTGCAACAAAGCACCCAAGTTTTCCGTGGTTAATGATAGAAAAACTGACAACCTAGATGAGTTTTCAAACTTATCAGAACTAATGCCCCTATCACTATCTTGAAATGAAATTCAAAGCAATATAGCTTTCCTATGCACAATTTTAAAGTAATAAAGTATCTTATTGGTAATATAAAAGAGAAATAGACAGAAAGCAATCTATAATAAAATGACATATATTTTCATAAGTGAATGCTTGAGCATGCCCACCCCAAAACACATAAAACAGATGGCTGCATGAATGAAACCTCTACAAATACACATCCATGCAGGAGTACTATGTTGGCAATTCAGTCATGATAAGAAGCACTGCAGTCAGTGACGGGATTTTCCAAAATGGTGAACCAACACTTGGTAAAATTTCAAACAAAAAAGAATATAATTTTTCTCAATTTACATAGTGGCTACATTCCTGGAGAATTCAGTAAAGAGAAAAATGATACAAAAATAAACTTTGCTTTTATATATAAAAAATGGAGCTTGCTTCTAGCCCCAAATGATTAAAAACATGTTTTCCACCTACCTCTATATATGGTGGGTTATTCAAAACTCATGAGACAGAGTTTAGAACTTTTGAAGTAATTCTTCAGAATTACTCACTGTGAAGAATCATACTACAATATTGAAGGACAGCCCCTAAATTTTATGTGCATGCTCAGTCACTCAATCATGTCCGACTCTTTGTGACCCCATGGACTGGAGCCCACCAGGCTCCTCTCTCCATGAGATTTTCCAAGCAAGAATACTGGAGTAGGCTGCCATCTCCTTCTCCAGTGAATCTTCCCAATCGTGGGATCTAATCCATGTCTCTTGCATCTCCTGCACTGGCAGGAGAAATGTTTACCACTGTGCCACCTGGGAAGCCCTAGTATAACTAGTTCATGTCCAGTAAGTGTCAGTGATTCTGCCCAATCATTATGACGACCACAAGTGTCTCCTATAAATTTCCAAAACACTCCTTAGGAGGTAGTAATGCAACCACTAGACAAAAAACTAGACAAAACTAGACAAACTAAAAAACTAGACAAAAAAATAAATCTGTCTGAATATTCATTCATCCATCATTTACTCAACAAATACATAGTTGATATGTTTCCAGTACAGTGCTTGGTAAATGATGGGACCACATAGTTTACATTCTCTTAGGGAACATGGAGTATTTACAGTCATCATGAGACCACAAGGCAGTACATAATCAATGTTATACTTAAAAGAGGTGTAAAAAGCTGCAGAAGCTTATGGAATGAGCACGTCACTTCTATGAGGAGTCAATAAAGACATCACAAAAAACACACTTTGATTGGACATTGGAGGATGTGCAGATATAAACAGGCAGTGAAGGGCAATTTAGGGAGAGGTTATAGTTTGAGAAAATATATCTGAAGCATATGTGGGAAACATTCAATCAGAATCTCAGATTTCTCATGCAAGTACTCTAGGAAATCAGTGTGTTCAGGTAAATGTCTCCTGACTCTGGTTTGCTCTGTGAAAGGAGCGCCTGCATCTAAACCAGGGTGGCCAAAGACAGGCAGTAGGCTAAACCCATGAGTCACTGCTGTAAATCTTGTTGTTATGAATCTTTAGGATATCCTCAAATACATTGAGGGACTCCATAGGTGCTATTGCTGGGGAACTGACCAGTATCCTCCAGCTGAAAGCTCATCTTACTAAATCAAACTGATCACATTATAGAACATCATGTTCTTTAGGGTAAGGCATCACAAACTAGTCATCATTGTGACTCTCCATATCTGGCCCTAAAGAAACATTTACCAAAATGACTGCTAAGAACCAACAAAACAAAGTTGTCAAAGCAACAAAAAGCTGCTTTTTGAGTTTAAGAGTCTATAAATCCTCACAGTAAATATATACAGAATACGGTTGTGACCTTAAAATATTTTTTATGGTCTCATGTTTTAATTTGTTCAAGTGAAAATATCCCTCCTTTTCCAATGAAAGCAAAGGTTTTTTTTTTTTTAATTTCAATAAATCCAAAACATACTGATATATTTAGAGAAGGGAATACAAATCCCCAGAAATCCCATACCTCAGATATAATGATCATTAACACTTTTATGCTACTTCAAGCATAATTATGTATCTATATATTTTGTTAATACCTACACATACATCCTTTTGAAAGGAGACATTCTGTACATACTACAAAACTGACTTTTTAAATATAAGGATATATTATGGGCATGTTTACATGTAGTTGGGCTTCCCTTGTGGCTCAGCTGGTAAAGAATCTGCCTGCAATTCAGGAGACCTGGGTTTGATCCCTGGGTTGGGAAGACCCCTGGAGAAGGGAATGGCTACGCACTCCAGTATTCTGGCCTGGATAATTCCAGGGACTGTACAGTCCATGGGGTTGCAAAGAGTCAGACATGACTGAGTGACTTTCACTTTCACTTACGTGTAGTTGTGCAAATAATTGGGGCTTCCTTAGTGGTTCAGTGGTAATGAACCCACCTGCCAATGCAGAAGATGTCGGTTTGATCCCTGGGTCGGGATGATCCCCTAGAGAAGGAAATGGCAACCCACTCCAATATTCTTGTCTGGGAAATCTGATGGACAAAGAAGCCTGGCAGTCTATGAAGCTACAGTCTATGAAGCCACAAAGAGTCAGACATTACTTAGTGACTAGGTCCATCTAGTCAAGGCCATGGTTTTTGCAGTAATCATGTATGGATGTGAGAGTTGGACTATAAAGAAAGCTAAGCATGGAAGAATTGATGCTTTTGAACTGTGGTGTTGGAGAAGACTCTTGTGAGTCCCTTGGACTGCAAGGAGATCCAAACAGTTCATCCTAAAGGAGATCAGTCCTGAGTGTTCACTGGAAGGACTGATGTTGAAGCTGAAACTCCAATACTTTGGCCACCTGATGCAAAGAACTGACTCATCTGAAAAGACCCTGATGCTGGGAAAGATTGAAGGAAGGAGGAGAAGGGGATGACAGAGGATGAGATGGTTGGATGTCATCACTGACTCAATGGACATGAGTTTGAGTAAACTCCAGGAGTTGGTGATGGACAGGGAGGCCTGGCGTGCTGCAGTCCATGGGGTCACAAAGAGTCAGACACGACTGAGCGACTGAACTGAACTGAAACAACAACAACACAAATAATTGACTTATTTGGGGGACAGTTTCACAGAATTTCACTGTATGGATATAACACAATTCATTTACTGAATCCCTGTGGATAGATGCTTAGGTAATTCTCACTCTTAGTTACTAAAAGCATTGCTGCAAGTGAAAGTCTTCTGCATAAGTCTCAGCACACTTAGGCAGTTATTTCTTTAGGATTCATTTCTAGAAATAGATTTGCTGGGTATAAAGTTATGCACATTTTAAACATTATTACACACTGCCAAATTGCCCTCCAAAAGCTGTGTAATCTATATTTTCACAAGAGAAGTGGAGATATTTACTTGCTTGTAGCCTTACCAATAGTGGATATTATCAAGCCTTTAAATCTTTATTAATATGATAAATAAAAAGTTATATCTCATTGTTATCTTTAAAGTACATCTCTGATTAGGAAGCTTTTTATTTTGTCATTTGTTTATTGGCTTTTTATACTGTAATAAATTACATTTATTTGTATTTTTTCCATTTTTTTCTCAAGTTATTCATCTTCTTTCTGTTGATTTGTAAGAATTCTTTATACATTTAAGATATTAAATCACTGTATACCACAGTAACTCTATGGTGTTCCCAGTTGTGTTGTACCTTGCATGTAGTAGCTACAGGGCAAGTATTAGTTGATTGAAAGAATGAATGTTACAATATCTCATAGAGAAATTCTAAACTTCATGAAGTCAAATTTGTGTTCTTTTCCTCAGTAGTTTGCTGTGGCACCTTTCACTGACTTGAAGGAAATTTTCTCTTAATAACATATTATATCAAAAATATGTATTTAATCTTTAATTCTGCTGGATCTTATGGGTAAAATGTGAACAGAGACCCGATTTAAATTTCTTGCTAATACAGACCAACTGCTGTAAGATTTTTGACTGAATCATCAAGATTTTCTCCATTGATTAGAAGTGCTTATTTCATCATATATAAAATTCTAACATACTAGACTCTACTTATGAATATTCTCTTCTCTTTCATTTATCTATCTATTTCTTTTCCAGTACCACATTATTCCTATTACATTTACTTCACAGTATACTTTGATATCTGGTAGGGCAAGTTTCCCCAGGCCTTTCCTCCCTTTCCTGACCATCAATATTTTTTTCTCTTCCAGATGAAAGTAGGAATCCATTTGTCAATATTTTTAAATTTGCAATTTAGAATGAATTAGCATTAAATTTACAGACTATTTTGCCCAAAGCTGACATCTTTATAGTAGTCTCCTACTATAGAGAATACAAAAATCAACTCCCAAAATTACTTTCTACAGCTCTGGGTGTATTCTTCATTTTAAAGTTAATTACAATAGAGTCTAATTACTATTATCATTAAATTATTATATTCATTTGACACCAAAGATTGAATATTAATTATAAAACAAATTAATTCTACATTGACATGTGTTTCGAGTTACTGGATGACAGCTTTGTTAAAATATGACACCTGGTTGAAGACAAGTCCTCTAACAATTCAAATATTTGTGATCGCATAGTGCATAGGCTTCCTTACTAGAGTGCAGTCATGATGGGAACTACACTTTCAAGTACAGATGATCATAACAGTGATGATAGTTAATACTACAGAGTTCTTGCAGAGTTACAGGAGGTAAAAACTAGACCATGATCTAATTAGCTGGCTCAGTCTTGCTAGAAAAATGAGGCTTATAGAAAATGTTGCCAAAATGTAAGGGAACAACATTGGGGTTTTTGGCATCTCTGTTTGCTTCAAAGTGTGACCCACCCTGCAATCCTTTTATTCCTCTCTTGTCTAAAAAGCACCCAAAACTGAGAAAAATAAAAGAAAGTCTCTAAAATACAAGTTGAATGCAAGCAACCTCTTGTCTAGGAAAATCTACCACATAAAAATGTGTACCCTATGTAGTTAAAAATCCTACTGGAGAGGTAAGTCCTGGGCACTGGAATTGAGAGACTTGTGACATTTCTCACTTTAACATTCTCCTGAAGTATACAATAATCTCTCCACTCTCTACTTTTATCTGCAACAAATAGAGAATATGATCAAGTGACAAGTTTTACGGCACAGCCTTCAAGCTCTGTATATTGAGTTTTAGGAAAGGACAAGTAGGGACACAGACATGCAAAGTTCTACCATCAAAAAAAAAAAAAAAGCCAAATATGTGAGAAGTGGCTTTTGGTTGGGGAGTAATGGAAGATAAAAATTAACATACAGGATGATGTCAGATCATAGATGAAACTGAATCTCAGTCAAAAAAAATAAAGAAAGAAAGAAGGATACAGTCTTTCAAGGAAAGAAGGATACAGTCTTTCAAGCAAAGAAATAACACTATCCACAAAGAGCTTCTGGACATGAGACAAGAGTCAAATGGAATTAAAATCTAAATGTTAAGAAACACTACCAAATATAGATGCAATCATTCATTCATTTACTCAAAAAATAGTTACTGCAGGAGAATTCAGTGATGATGAAAACTGACACAGAACTTCCATGAGGTAGGATGAGGGTCAGGGTAATGGGTAGTATAAGGTAGTATATAGACAAATATACAGCATTATATCAGGTTTTATATCATTTTTACATCAAAATTGACAAGCAAAATTGAAACTGATCTAAAAATTTGGGAAAACAACAACTGGCTTGAGTTTTCACTTTCTCTTATGAAGGAGGATTCATGTACCAGCATGGATCTCAGAGCATGCATTACCTCACTGAAACATAGGGACACAGACCCCAAAGCTTAGGCATTCACCCATGAGGAATGCCTGTCAGGGGCAGATATAGAAGTCAAGCTCCTAATCATGAGATTTTTCTCAGTAGAATTTCTGGTTGTGGAAGATCATCTTTGCTATGTTAAATATTTATATGGTATGTATGCATGGCTGTTTTATATGTCCACACATAAGCAATAGGTATTTCTCCAAAGGGAATAAGTCCCTTGGGACACTGAGCTGTAAGACTCTCTAGTCAAGAAGATTCTTGAGAAGTGAGGAAGTAGAGGGCTCCCTGACACATGGCTCGTCCCTCAGAAAGCTCTGTGGCATACACAAGGCCTGACCCTTTGAGGAATCAGGAGAAAAGCTGAGGTTTCCCACCATCTTCTCAGCTCCTTCCTCTCTTGAATGTCTCCTACCACTAGTAACACCCTTCATGTGATTAATTAAATAAAGGATGAGCCATGCTTCTTAAGTATCCCCACAGTTAACCTTTAGTTAGCCATGTCAGAGCACTCATCTCATGCTTCTGTTTGGGTCACAGTCTCACTAAATCATGAATTCCAAGCACCAGGGCCTCTCACAGAGTTGACAAGGATGCATGAAAAGAAGGTGTGATTAGTTATATGGAAATGCTTAGTAAAACGCAGATTGCCAACAGGCTCTATTTTCAGTCATTCTAACCATAGTGTTCTATACTGAAAAACTGTCCTTCCTGCAAAGTTTCCATGATGTTTTCTTATTTTCCTTCTTCATAAAAGCTTATATTTCCCCCTTTCTCAGAAGGAAATGGCAACCCACTCCAGTATTCCTGCCTGGAGAATCCCATGGACAAAGGAGCCTGATGGACTACAGTCCATAGAGTCACACAGAGTCAGAAACGACTGAAGCAACTTAGCCACATACTCTCGGATATGTACCACACTTAATAGTAAGTCAAAGGGAAAATCTACTGAGCTGCAAATAACTAAAAAATAAGAATTTTTTACCCTTTTGTATCAGTTACAGTTCTTAACTCTTAAATCTGAAGAACAGGGAGGGTAGAAATTCAAACAGGATTTCTACATTACAGGCTCAAGGCATAATTTCTTTGGGAAATTTTGGGTTTTGTTTTTCAGGCCTTCAGTTAATTGAATAGAGCTCATTCACATTATGAGGGCAAATTCCTTTACTTGAGGTCAACTGATTGTAGATATTGGTCAAATCTACCTAATACCTGCAGAGCAACATCTGAACTTGTTACACCAAACAACTGGGCACCATAGCCTAGCAAAGTTGACATGAAATTTAACCACTGCACCCTCATTCTGGGGATAGCACATAACTTTCGCTCTCAGTAAAATCAAATACAAGACAAATTATATGACAAAGCTGGTTTTAGATTCTGAGTGGGAACAGAAATTCTTAAATTAAGCTGATTCTTAAATTCACATCAAAATACAAAGAACATAGAATAACCAGAATAATTTTTCAAAAGAAGAACAAAGTTGAAAAACTACACAACCGTGCATTAAGACCTCACAAAATTATAAGATCAAGACAGTGCTGTAGTGGCATAAAGAGGAACATAGAGATCTATAAAATAGAAAACAGAATCCAGACATAGAGTCCTACATATATGCTCAACTGCATTTTGTCAAAGGTGCCACGGTAATTCAATCTGAAAGGACAATCATTTCATCAAATGGTGTTGGAAAAATTGCATTTTCAGTTGGAAAAAAATATGAACCTTGATTCTTCCCTCAACACCTACACAATAAATAACTTGAAATTGAAAACTTACAGAAGAAAACACAGCAAAAAAATCTTCATAATATCGGGGTAGTCAATGATTCCTTACAGCCAGTGATACTACTCTGTATCTAACAGCAGTAGATACAGAGCATCTGTTACTATGTACACAAGGTAGAATGACAGGGACATGCCATTGCCCATAGGGGACATGTCATCCACACCCACAGAATGTACAGCACCAAGGGTGAACCCTAACATTGGACTATGGGTAATTTGATAGTAAACTATGGCCTTTGGGTAATTTTGATGTGTCACAGCAGGTTCATCAATTTTAACACATGCTGCACTCTGGCAGGAGATGTTGATAATGAAGGAAATTATACATGTGTGGGGGCAAGGGGTATAGGAGGAGTCTTTGTACTTTTCTCTCAATTTCACTGTGAACTTAAATCTTCTCTTAAAGAAATAAAGTCTATAAAAAATATCCCCTAGATAGCATGCCAAAGTCTCAGACATAAAAAAGTGATAAAATGGATTTCATAAACCAAGAACTGATCTTTGAAAGAGACCATCAAAAAACACAAATCACTGCCACAAATGATATCCAGAATATATTTTTAAGATCTCATAATTTAAGAACAAAAAGACAAACTACCCAAAGTTTAAAAATGGGTAAACAATGGGAAAGAAACTTAATAAAACAAGAAATATGAATGGTGAATAAGTGTATGAAAAGATATTCAGTGTGACTAGCAATAAGAAAAATATAAATGACTGGATACTACCACACACTCACTGGAATGAGGAGAATTAATATAAATATTGGTGAGGATGTGGAGCAAATGAAACTTTCATGCATTACCAGTGAGAGTTTAAACAGTAAAACCATCTTGGAAAACCATTTGGCAGTTTCTTAAAAAGTTCAATAAACATCTACCCTGCAACCTAGAAATTTCACTCCATGTACTAACTCATGAGAAATGAAAACATATATCCACATACAGACTTATACAAGAATATTCTTAGTAACTTTATTTTTAATAGTAAAAAACTGGAAACAATCCAAATGCCCATCAATAGGAAAATGAGTAAATTGTGGTATATTTTTATCATGAAGTACTTCTCAGTAATTAAATGGAAAAACCCATGCCTACCTGCACTAACATAGATGAATCTCATGGAAGCTATAATGATAAAAGGAAACCAGATTTTTTAAAAAACATACTGAATTATTTCTTAAAATAAGAAAAGCACATTACACTCTTCTATGGTGACAGATGAACAGTGGCTGCCTTTGAATGGGAAGGAATTATTTAGAAAGAGACATGAGGGAGCTCACTGAGTTGCGGGTCATACCCCAACTGACATGCGTGTTATAGGCATATATATACATTTTTCAGAACTCAACAAACTACACCCTTAAAATAGGTTTATTTTACTGCATGTAAAGTATACCTAAATAAAAAGAAAAATGTACTCCTTTACACGAGCAACAATTAGAATGTGTAATTTTTACATATGTTTGAATATATCTGAACTAGGTATTCTATAGATCTGTATGTCCATCCTTTTGCCATTTACAATTTAAAAACTGCAAGAAGCATAGCAATATACAGCTCTCTTCAAATTAATCTATAAATAATATCAACAAAGTATCTTATAGAACTTGACAAACTAAATATTAAAATTTATACTGAAGAACAAAAGGCCAAAAATTGTCATGACAATTGTGAGTAAAAAGACCAAATAGGGAAATTTGTTCTGACAGATGTGAAGACTGACTCTGAAGCTACAGTAAATGAGACAATGTGATAATGGTATGGGAATAAGCAAACAAACTGAGGGAAAATATAAAACACTTGGAAACAGACTCACAAGTATATGTAAACATACACAGAGCAGAGGGGTAGCATTAAAATCTATAGATAGACTCACCAATAATACTGTGTTAGAAAAATTGTTTATCTATATGGGAAAAGAGATAGAGTGCCACTTCTCTCCACATGGGGCTTCCTTGATAGCTCAGTTGGTAAAGAATCTGCCTGCAATGCAGGAGACCCCAGTTTGCTTCATGGGTCGGGAAGATCCACTGGAGAAGAGATAGGTTACCCACTCCAGTATTCTTGGGTTTACCCTGTGACTCAGCTGGTAAGAATCCACCTGCAATGTGGGAGACCTGGGTTTGATCCCTGGGTTAGGAAGATCCCCTGGAGAAGGGAAAGGCTATCCACTCCAGTATTCTGGCCTGGAGAAATCCATGGACCGTATACTCCATGGGGTCGCAAAGAGTTAAGACACAACTGAGCGACTTTCACTTTCACTCCACATACATACATGCACACACACACTCCCTCCTTCTTCCCACTCCCATCTCTCTCTCTTCTCTCTCTCTCTCTCTCTATACACACATATATGTTTATATGTATATATTAACATATATATATATACAAATTTTATACATATATATTAATATATATGCACACATATGTTTATATGTATATATTTATATATATATACACACAAAAGATAACAGCAGAACTTTAAACAGAATTTTAAAACTTTAAGGTGAATAGATATATCCATATCTTTACAGTCTTGATATAGGAAAGAATTTCTTTAAGTTACAACCCCACCACCAGGCCCTGGATTCTACCTTCTACTCTCTGCTTTTATGAGTTTGCCTTTTTTTTTTTTTTTTTTGAGTTTGACTTTTTTAGATTCAAATAATATGAGTGAGATCATAAGGTATATGCCTTTTTGTGTCTGGCTTATTTCATGTAAGGTCTTTCATTATATTATTATACATTGGTTATATTTAGGTCCATCCACACTGCTGCAAATGACAGGATTTCCTTCCTTGGGACTTTTCCAGGGTGACAGGTTTAATTAGCTTAATTGTGGTCATAATTTCACAGTGTACACATATATCAAACATCAGGTTGTACACCACACACAATTTTTATTTATCAAGTATACACCAATAAAGTTGGAGAAAAATAAGGGACTTGCTTTTTAAGTTGATTCACTCACAGGGCTGGTAAGTTGGTGTTGACTGTCAACTGGGAGCTCAGTCAGAGCTCTGGGCTCAGTCCTTCACTCTGTGTACCTCTCCACTGCCTATGTGTACTTCTTCACAGCATGATGGATGGGTTCCCAAAAAAACCATCTCAGATAGCATGGAAAAGGTGAATGGCATTTTTTGTGACTTGGCTTTGAAGTCATACAGCATCATTTCTGGAGAAGGCAATGGCATCCCACTCCAGTACTCTTGCCTGGAAAATCCCATGGATGGAGGAGCCTAGTAGGCTGCAGTCCGTGGGGTCACTAAGAGTTGGACACGACTGAGCGACTTCACTTTCACGCATTGGAGAAGGAAATGGCAACCCACTCCAGTGTTCTCGCCTGGAGAATCCCAGGGACGGGGGAGCCTGCTGGGCTGCCGTCTATGGGGTTGCACAGAGTTGGACACGACTGAAGCGACTGAGCAGCAGCAGCAGCAGTAGCAAGAGCAGCAGCATCATTTCTGCCAAACTCTAGACAGTCACAAAGTCCTTCCCAATTTCAGGTGCAAGAGACACAGATTTCATTTCCAGAGGAAGAAGTGGCAAAATTTTAAAAGAGCATGTTAGATAGGAAATACCACTGTGACTATCTTTGCAAAATACAATCTGCCACAATTATATCAATCAGATTTAATTTGATTAAATTAAAAGCAAACACCTCATAGAAAATAAGTTGCACACTAAAAATCCTAACACATGCTACTGTAAAATATACATCCATAGCATATAAAGAGTTCATAAAAATCAATATTAAAAATGCAAAATAATCCAGTATAAAAAAAGAGTAAAAAACAGAGACTTACTTCAGAAAAGAAAATCCAAACACTAAAAAAACACAAAAATGTGTTCAACCAATCTGGAAAATGCAAACTGAAACAATAAGAAATTATTTTAAATACACCAGAATGGCAAAATTCCTAAAGTCACTCAGTGTCAAGTGTTGGCAATAAACTAAAGCAACTAGAAATCTCACACACTATTGGTCAGAGTTTCAGTGACTGACTACTTTGAGGGGTAGGAAATATCTGGAAAAACTTATGGTATTCATGACCTATAATTCAACTTCCATTTCTAGGTGTATGCATTAGAGAAATGCTCACTTACATGGAGTGGGAGACAAGTTTATGGAAGAATGTTTATTGGGATATTATTTATAGAGTGGTGAGAAATTTATAACAATGCAACTGTGCATCAATAAGAAAATGGTCATACCAACTGTGGTATATTTATATACTTATATTTATATAAGTATATTTATAAATATACTGTGGTATATTTATATTTATATTTAATAAGGGAGTATTACTTAAAATAAATGAACTACTTCTCCAATAATCAAATATCAAAATATACACAAGAATATAATGGAGAGCAAAAATGCAAATTTGCAGAATGGTATGTTAATATGATGCCACTTATATAAACTTTTAAAACATTAAAAACAATCCTATGTATTATTTATAGTTACACACCTATGGTGAAAAGTATGAACCAGGTATGGTCATATAAAGCAAAAAATTCAGAACAGTGATTACTATAGAAAAAGGAGAAAGAGAAGATATAGAATGGGATTAGGTTGTGTACCCAGTTGTCTTCAAATGCTAGATGTTTTGCTACTTTAAAATCAAAGAGAAACATGGAATATGTTTAATATTAGTCAGCATGTGTTTATTATCCTCCAGCATATAATTTTTAGGCATACAATTTTGTACATTTGAAATATATTTTAATAAAGTCCTGTGTCTCTGTACCACAGCTAGAGAGAATGAAACTTACAGTGAATCTAATTCAGCAATCACTATCTACCATGGACCAAAATTCATTCTGCAGCTGTAGAAACCTGTGTCTAGAAGAAGACTAGACTTCCTTAAAGCCACATAGTAAGTTCTTAGTATAAATGGAATAAGGAGAGTCTCATGATCAGCTCTTTTCTTCTACACCTTACTCTTCAGGAAGATTTTAAACCATGATCTTGGCTGCAACTGCCTAACCCAGACAGGAATGATAGGTGTGACAATTCCTTCCAGAGAAAATCAGACAGATGAGAAACGGTAACTACTGCCCAAAGAAAGGCAATGCCAAAGAATGCTCAAACTGCCGCACAATTGCACTCATCTCACACGCTAGTAAAGTAATGCTCAAAATTCTCCAAGCTAGGCTTCAGCAATATGTGAATCATGAAATTCCAGATGTTCAAGCTGGTTTTAGAAAAGGCAGAGGAACCAGAGATCAAATGGCCAACATTCCTTGGATCATCGAAAAAGCAAGAGAGTTCCAGAAAAACATCTATTTCTGCTTTATTGACTATGCCAAATCCTTTGATTGTGTGGATCACAGTAAACTGTGGAAAATTCTGAAAGAGATGGGAATATCAGACCACCTGACCTGCCTCTTGAGAAACCTATATGCAGGTCAGGAAGCAACAGTTAGAACTGGACATGGAACAACAGACCGGTCTCAAATCGTGAAAGGAGTACGTCAAGGCTGTATATTGTCACCCTGCTTATTTAACTTCTATGCAGAGTACATGATGAGAAATGCTGGGCTGGAGGAAGCACAAGCTGGAATCAAGATTGCCGGGAGAAATATCAATAACCTCAGATATGCAGATGACACCACCCTTATGGCAGCAAGTGAAGAAGAACTAAAGAGCCTCTTGATGAAAGTGAAAGAGGAGAGTGAAAAAGTTGGCTTAAACCTCAGCATTCAGAAAACGAAGATCATGGTATCTGGTCTCATCACTTCATGGCAAATAGATGGGGAAAGAGTGGAAACGGTGGCTGACTTTATTTTGGGGGGCTCCAAAATCACTGCAGATGGTGACTGCAGCCATGAAATTAAAAGACGCTTACTCCTTGAAAGGAAAGTTATGACCAAGCTAGACAGCATATTAAGAAGCAGAGACATTATTATGTCAACAGAGGTCCGTCTAGTCAAGGCTATGGTTTTTCCTGTGGTCATGTATGGATGTAAGAGTTGGACTATAAAGAAAGCTGAGCCCTGAAGAATTGATGCTTTTGAACTGTGGTGTTGGAGAAGACTTTTGAGAGTCCCTTGGACTGCAAGGAGATCCAACCAGTCCATCCTAAAGGAAATCAGTCCTGGGTGTTCATTGGAAGGGCTGATGTTGAAGCTGAAACTCCAATATTTTGTCCACCTGATGCAAAGAGCTGACTCATTTGAAAAGACCCTGATGTTGGGAAAGATTGAAGGCCAGAGGAGAAGGGGACGACAGAGGATGAGATGGTTAGATGGCATCACCAACTCGATGGACATGAGTTTGGGTAAACTCTGGGAGTTGGTGATGGACAGGGAGGCCTGGCGTGCTGCAGTTCATGGGGTTGCAAAGAGTCAGACACGACTAAACAACTGAACTGACTGCCTGCCTGCCTGCCTGCCTTCAGTCCTAGGCAAGAGGGTGGATTATAAATTCAGGTATAACATGCCTAAGAACCCAGTATTAAACAATCATTCTTTCAACTTCATCATTGCCCTCTCCACTGAACTCTACTGGAAAAGAAAACTACCCACAGGATATATGAAGCCCTCAATCCTCCAAGTTAAGTCCGGATCAGTGCAGAATTGGTGATTTATAGGGGGAAAGTGTGTGGGATGCAGAACTTCAACAAAGTCATCTGGCATTGTGCGAGAGCTCAATCATTTCACCTACCTTGGGATCTCCCTCCAAACCTAGAGAAAATGGTCAAACATCCTACCTACAGTCTAGGAGACTGATCAGGAAGTGGACAGGAACTAGTTTATACTTCCTGAAAATATTTAAAATTTTGAAGTCTTACAAATAAAGTAGCCTAACACTCATTAACTTTAATATACTCTCCACAACTGCTTCTGTGAAATGTTATTGTTTCCTTCTAATATTTTTAGCTTAATGAACCTTTTAGTCTTATTGTGAGCAACACCATTTATAATGAAAAATAGGCTTCTTGTGTAGAACAAAATCTCTCACAATATCTGAAGATAAAGGCAAACAAATTGTTTAGATCATCCTCCCCAGTTCTCTGATCAAAAGCTGTCTAAAACCCTGTCTTGGATCCTGGGTGTCTGAAGGACAGTACATGAGTGCTAAGTCACTTCAGTTGTGTCTGACTCTGTGACCCTATGGACTGTACTCTGCCAGGATCCTCTGTCCATGGGATTCTCCAGGCAAGAATACTGGAGTGTGTTGCCTTGCTTTCCTCCAGGGGATCTTCTAGACCCAAGGATCCAACCCCAGCCTCCTGCACTGGCAGGCAGGTTCTTTACTAGCGTCATCTGGGAAGGCCATACCACCCCTACAAACATCTACTATATACATAAAATGGTCACATAGTCTACAACGATGTTGCTTCACAAAATGGGAGGGTAGGAGACTGGCTGAAATTCCCACCCTGAGACAAATCACTAAGTGACCTTTGTCAAGTCAGCACAGCCTCCCTGAGCCATTCTCTTCATTTGTCACACTGGCATTACAATACTGACATATTCTACCAAGGCTTCCAAAGTTTACGTATGAGAAAGGGTTTTGAAATACAGCTGTCTCTGCAAGTGCCTGGGAGATAGCAAAGATTTCTACATCAGTTTGTGTACACTGCACATACAACCAGTTCAGTGAAGAAGGAAATTCAGAAAGGAAGACAGAGGATAAAAACAGAACACAGAAACTACTCAGATTCTTCCTTAGGGCTCAAGTTACCTTCTCATACTCCATCTCATTTCCTACTCTATTCTCCAGCCATCAGCTTACTCTGCCCCATCCTTTATACCTGATCAAGAAAGGGCACCAGTTACAATACAAGCAGGCATCTCCACTGTCTGTGGCCCAATTTTCCCACCCCCTTTATTTACCTCTCATGCTACTTCATTTTCCTAAAAGCTCTAGGATTTAATTGTTGCCTCACACAACACTTTCCCCCACCTTTTTAGTCTTAGTGTACATCACTGTAACCAAAGGCAGATTCTTCACATTTAGGTAGAAACTGAACTCAAATACATTTATTTTTACTTTAAAAACATTATAAAGATGTTTCAGCAGATCTTACAACTACTTCCCAACCCAGCTATGTTCAAAACTGGATTATATTTTCCTGAGTTTTCTTAATTTGCATTCCAGATCAAGTAATATCCTGTGCCTTCTTCCCAACTGTCCTTCCACTGACTGCAATAAATCTGAGAAAAAAATTTCTTTAAATTAGGCACCATTTCTTTTAATTAGCCACAAAAACCCCAGGAGATTTTTCCCTGGGGACATAAAATTATTGACCTTTGCACTACCTTTTCCGCTATCCAGAAACAGACCCTGACATTACCTGTACATGGACGGAGGCTCTCATCCCATTCCCTGCCCCACAGCAGCAGTGTGTGTTTTCCTACTTACAAAGGTGATCTGAATTTCTGGTGTAATTCTCATGAACACTGTGCAAACTCTTCCCATGATATTTGACCATTATATTGAGAAGCCATGCTCTGGGCATAGTTCAATAAGTTAAATTTACAGGTAATCTGATGCTTTACTACTTGTTAAATTTATAACATCCTTTCTTTGAAAATCAGTCTTCAGTTTAAATAAGTCACCTGTTCTTGATCTTCTGAATTCTCTTTAATACAAAATTCAGACTGGTCTGCAAGAAATCTCAAGATTGAAGTACGGCAAAAGACAGATGTTGCACTTGATGTGATATAATCATTATTTTTATCATACCGCCTATGGTTCACTAAAGAAATATAAGAAATAGGAGACAATTATTCTTAAGTAGAGAGTTTTTTCTCATTTTCTATATGACTGAATGTTCTTCTCATTACAGCTTCCAAATAGAAGCAAATGACTATTTGCCTGAATTTACAAGGTGTTAGACTCAAAACTACCTAAAGGATCTGCAGTAAATGTCTGTTGACCAGACACAGTGTGCCAGTCACTGTGGTTGGCTGGCAGTAAGATGGTGAAGATGGTACCGTTTTTGAGCTTGAGCATCTTAGAGACTGGTGGGGGAATGCAGTCATGTAAACAATCACAATTCTGTATAATAAATGCTATTAAAAAGGAAAACAGGACATGGAGAAGGGACCGTAACCCAGACTGGTCATGAGGTCAGAAAATACTAGTACGTGATTTGGAAGAAGAGGGAAGAGATACAAGTAACAGGGTGAGACAGGAGGACAGACACTGAGGGCCTTGTAGATTATATTAAGAAGCTGGGACTTTAGCTTGAAAACAATGCAAAGTTATTACAAAATTTTTAATACACAGAGGATGGGTATAATCAGATTTTTTAAAGTATGTACTGTTTTACAGCATGGAGACAGATTGAAAGAAGAAAGTTTGGAGACATGGCAACATGAAACAGACGTTCTCAGAGGCAGGGAAACTGCTCAGATATGAATGGACAGCCAACCAGGCAGCTGGGAAAAAAACCTGAGAAGACTCTCCTGACAGTGGTTGTGCATCATAGGTAATCAAGTTTCAGAAGAGCAAAACTCTCAAATATCAAAAATAATGCACCTACAATTAATAGGTATTCCTGTGCATCTAACAATTCACCCACAGCTCTGTGAAAGGAGATATACTTGGGACCAGAGAGATCTGAGTTAAAATCCCACACCTGTCAGTGACAAGGGATATAATCTTGGGACATTCAACTGAACTCAGACTTTCCTCATCTGCAAAATAAAAATGATGTCTCCACCTCACAGGATTGTTGCAAGGATTACAGATATAAAGAGCTTAGCACTGTGTTTTGGTACATAGTGATTCTTATTAGCACATGTCTGTTTAATCTGAATGAGTTATTCAGACAGGAGTCCCTACCCTCCAGGGACTTATAATTCTTACAGAGGGAGAGATCACTAAACTACCTAATGGCAGACCTGGCTTCTCTCCAATTTAAATCTCTGGTTCCATTCAAAAACGGTCACCATCTATAAAACCAGGAAGAACAGGCGGCTGAGAGTAAGGAAACAAGTCTTGTTAAAATATGTTCCTGCATTAGACCACCTACTGTCTTGGTTCTAAGCAGGTAAACCCAAAGGTAATCCATACCAATGCTCGCCATGTGTAGGGGCAGCTGTTAGACCCAGGACTGGGAGAAAGGCAAAGAAAAGCAAGAGAAAAACTGACACAGCTCTATTAACTTTGTGTCTGGTTGCAAACGGATAACTACCAAGAAAAGTGCCTTCACATCACAAAGTATCACATGCAACTTACTAAAAATAGAGTAGTTGCCTTTTCTGGAAATGTAGCAATGGAAAAGATGTTTATCTAGTTCTATTTTCATTCAGTCTCTTCTCCCCAGACTCACTAGGAATCAGGTAGCCCAGAGTTACAATCTGAGTTCAGCTACTCTCCTGCCATGATTTTGGGCATATTAATATTTCTAAGCCTGGGTATCATCAACTATAAAATGAAAATAAAAATGAATTATATAGCATACATAAAATAATATACACTAAATGCTAAGCATAATACTTGGTCATATTTAGTACTAAAATTATTTATTAGTATGTGTGAAAGTCACTTCAGTTCAGTTCAGTTCAGTCGCTCAGTCGTATCCAACTCTGCGATCCCATGAATCGCAGCACGCCAGGCCTCCCTGTCCATCACCAACTTTCGGAGTTCACTCAAACTCATGTCCATCGAGTCAGTGATGCCAGCCATCTCATCCTCTGTCGTCCCCTTCTCCTCCTGCCCCCAATCCCTCCCAGCATCAGGGTCTTTTCCAATGAGTCAACTCTTTGCATGAGGTGGCCAAAGTACTGGAGTTTCAGCTTCAGTCGTGTCCAACTCTTTGCGACCACATGGACTGTAGTCTGCCAGGCTCCTCTATCCATGGAATTCTCCAGGCCAGAATACTGGAGTGGGTAGCCATTCCCTTCTCCAGGGGATCTTCCCAAGGGATCGAACCCAGCTCTCCCACATTAAAGGCAAGTCTTTACCATCTGAGCCACCAGGGGAGCTCCAGCCACCAGGGAAGCCCCATATCTATTACTAGTTCATTAATTATGGTAGCTATATGAATATAGCAATTGTGCCCCTTTGACCATGTCCATCTTCCCCTCTGCACCGTAAAAAAACATTTCCCCTATTCTATACCTCAGATAGCTCTTCTTGTCCCAGCAAAGCTCACACAGCTGCTATCAGGCCACCTGGCTCTGTCCTGTTCTACAGGCAGAGTTCTTTTCTGCTGGGAAAGAGAGTCAAAAAGACCAAAGGTCACTGTGGTTTATTAGAAACAGCATCAGCTTGGGTGACAGTACAATTCTGTCACTTAAGAATTCTGTAGCCTCACACAGAGTCACTTAACTCCTGTGAGTTTGTTTCCACATGTGTACAGCAGGAAATATACACATACTTCCACAGAAGTGTTAAGAGAATTACATCACAATATTTATGTAAAGGTGCTTTGGAAGTTGTAATACACTCTCTGAATGAGTAAATCACTACTAGCATTGGAGAAGGAAAGGGCAACCCATTCCAGCGTTCTTGCCTGGAGAATCCCAGGGACGGGGAGCCTGGTGGGCTGCCGTCTATGGGGTCGCACAGAGTCAGACATGACTGAAGTGACTTAGCAGCAGCAGCATTACACAGGTGCAGAGTAGTTGCTCTTTTTTGTTTTCATCACACTATCTCAGATCACACTATTAGAAAACCCAACAGGTCACACTAGCACTTAATGCATAAAATTTGTTTTCTTTGAACACTTAGTGATCAGGGTTACTTAGGATAAGGTTTACTGAATTTTCCTATGGAGTACTTCTGGATTAGAGTGATTTTATCTTCTGCTTATTCTTTTTTTAACTTTTATAATTATAGACTCACAAGAAGTTGTAAAATTCATACACAGAAGAGGTTCTCTCTACCCACCACCTTGCTCCTCCCAGTGGTAACATCTTTTACAACTACATTATCAAAACCAGCAAAATGGAGATTAAAGCTAAAAAAAAAAGGCTGATTCTGTAAAACAGTAAAAAGAAAACACTTCAGAGCAGATAAAACCAAAACCCTGGCAATCATAAAAGAAAAAGATCAAAGAATTTAACTACATACAAATATTTTAAAATTCAACATTTTTTGCGGAACTTCCATATTATTCTCCAAAGTGGTTGTGTCAATTTACATTCCCATCAACAATACAGGAGGTTTCCCTTTTACCACATCTCCTCCAGCATTTATTGTTTATAGATTTTTTGATGATGACCATTCTGAGCAGGGTGAGCTGATACCCCCTTACAGCTGTGATTTGCATTTCTCTAATAAGTAGTGATGTTGAACATACTTGCATCTGCTTTTTGGCCATCTGTATGTCTTCTTTTGAGAAATGTCTATTTAAACCTTTTGCTCACTGTTTGATTGGGTTGTTTTATTGCTACTGAGGTTCCTGAGCCGTCTGTATATTTTGGAGATTAATCTCTTGTTAGTTGCTTCATTTGCAAATATTTTCTCCCATTTTGAGGGCTGTCTTTCATTTTGCTTGTGGTTTCCTTTGCTGTGTAAAAACTTTTAAATTTAGTCAAGTCCCATTTATTTTTATTTCCATTATTCTAGGAGGTGGATCAAAAAATATCTTCCTGCAATTTATATTGAGTGTTCTATGTTTTCCTATAAGAGTTTTATAGTACCTGGCCTTACATTTAGGTCTTTAATTCATTTTGAATTTATTTTTATGTACTGTGTTAGGGAGTGTTCTGATTTCATTCTTGTACATGTAGCTGTCCAGTTTTCCCAGCACCACTTATTGAAGAGACCGTCTTTTCTCCACTGTATCTTCTTGCCTCCTCTGTCATAGACTAGGAGGTCACACATGCACAGGTTTATCTCTGGGCTTTCTATCCTGTTCCATTGATCTGTATTTCTGTTTTTGTGCCAGTACCAGAATGGTTTCTTTTTGTTTTGGCCACACTGCATGGCTTGTGGGATCTTTGTTCCCTCATCAGGGGTTGAACCCGGGCCCTCAGCAGCGACACTGTAGAGTCCTAACCAATGGACTGCCAAGGAATTCCCAGTACCGTACTGTTTAGATTACTTTTGTATCTTTGTAGTACAGTCTTTAGTCAGGGAGTCTGATTCTTCCAGCTCTGTTTTTCTTTCTCAAGATTGCTTTGGGTATTTGAGGTCTTTTTAAAAAGTGGATATACATATATGTATAACTGATTCACTTCATTGTACACCTTAAACTAACACAACATTGTAAATCACCTATATGCCAATAAAATTTAATAAAAATACAACATGGAAAATATAAACAAAATAATAAGAACACAGCAAACTAAAAATAAATATTTGCAATATACATAAGAGCCATAATTTTCCTGAAACAGAAAATAAATATTTCCTTCAAAATCTACTTATAAAAGGGCCAAAACTTAAATAGAAAAATGGGCAACTGTATAGAGAGATTTCATAGAAAAAAAAAATGGATAATGGATGCTTAAGAAGACATTCAACTTTAGCTATAATTAAATAAATGATAACTAAATTAGAATTTTATATAAATAATTTTGGGACAGATCAAAATGCTTGATGTGAAAAGTGTAAGGGAAACATACTCTAATACCCTGGTAGTAGGGGGGGAAAATGGTGCAAACTCTTTGGAGAGCAACCTGCAGCTGAGTCCATAGATTTTTCTCTCCATCTATGTATTCAAGCTTTCCACAGTTCCCAGAAAAATTCTTGAGATTTAACAAATAAATATATACACACATATGTACATGGGAGTTAAGTAGTTTAAACCATCTCCCAATCTGCCACCCCAAAATACAGCAAGACAAAAGAATGTGAAGACTCTTAGACATATGTTTTAATTTTCTGCTCAAGTCACATGTATTGTCTAAGTAATTTAGTCTAACAGTACAGGTATCTGTTTTGCTAAATCAGTTAACACATTCTGTGTAGAATAAAATATGATAACCAAACAGCCTGTAGTTAAATATGACAGTGTACATATATTTGTTGTTATTACAGCATTCATTATCCTAAACACAAGATAGCAAAAATATTCTTGGAGTAAACCTAAATAATAAAGAATTGGAGGTGGCTGGCTCACAGCCAACAACTTCATAGGTTCAATTAGAATTCTAATACATTTATTAAATAAAACATATTCACTGTTATTTTATAATTAAAACTTCCATCCAGTACTCTCTCTTCTAGAAATATATCTGAAATAAATTAATCTCAAATAGAAAAGAAAACCATTTGTTCAGAGCTATTGAAAAGTACTGCTATCGGCAACTGACAAAAATTAGAAATCATGTGTAGCAGGGTGAGCTACCTATTCACTAAAAATGAGTGCTTCCTCTCCTCAGAGGAGTGTTGCAGCTGAGAACCGGCTGCTCATGCAGGAACTATCTTTCTCCTCTCTTTATCTGTCTACTGACTGAATGCAGGAGACTGAGACCTTAGGGAATAGCAGAGTCTCAGATGGAAAGAGCCTGAGTCTCTGAATCATCACCTGGAAGAAAGGTACCTGGAAACCATGAACACTCACACTGGACCTTTACATGAGCAAAAACAATTAAATTTCATTGTAATTGGCCATTGAAATTTTATTTATTACAACTAGTGTTATGCTAAACAGTATACCAACCAAATAAACAACAGTACAGAATGATTAAAGAAGCTTATATATATACCAGACAGAGAGATAGAGATTAGCATCTCTGGGGCAGGCTCTGTGTTGACCAGCCCCATCCTAAACACAATGTGGGACACATGGAAATTACTGTCTACTCAACAAATGCAAACACCCATTTACACAAAGACATTTGCTCCATTCAAATTTAACTACACTTCTTGTCTAAAGGTAGTCTATTTTTCTTTCCCACCTAAAGCTGCAATTTCTTAGAGCAATCTCTTTAAGCTGCTCAGCCTTCTGCTTTAAATCAACAGTATACAGCAAACCATGTAAGAAGCAATAGAGAATTAACTTGAGATTATCAGCCTAATAATACAACTATCACAGTGTGGAATTCTTTGTGAAAAGAATTTCACTACCAGAGAATAAAATGAGAACACATTTTCTAGGATTTCACCAGGTATCTACATCTGTATGCATGTGTCAAGTTTTTGTTTGGTGTTTGCCTGAGCTGCTTAAGGCTTTTGTCCAGTGAAGACACAGTCCTGCCTAATTACTATATTCCATTTGTCCTATACCTAAGAATACATAGTTTCCTTCTTTATTAGCTTCTCCCGGAAAAACAGAACCATGACACAGAATCTGAACTCAACCCAATTAGGAACTTGCAAGTCAGGATAAAAGGAAGAAGCTCCACGCATACTGCATCCACCCTGTATTTCAGAAATAGATCTGAAACATCCAGGTGGGCCAGAGCCAGCAAGTTCACTTTCCTGTCACCAAGTTACCGCTAATAGGAGAGAGGATGCCTCTGCATCACCTAGGAATATTTCCTTATCTGCCAAAAGGAAATTGCATTTCCCTCGAGGAAGCCAACCCTTCCAATCTCAGAGGTTTAATGGGTATTCACTACTAATCTTCTCCCTTGCACAGCACACATAAGGAGGCAAGTGAGCAACCCACTCGGTTCTACTGAATGGGTTACTGGTCTCTGTGTTTCCTCTCTAGCCCCCTTACTTTCTATTCTCAGTACAGAAGCCACAGCAAACTCTTAACAATATGTCAGATCACATCAGTCCTCTCTCAAAGCCCTGTCCTGGCTTCCTGTTTCACTCCAAGCAAAAATGGCTTACAAGGTCTATGTGATCTGGCCCGCCATGATCTCTGTCATCTTCTCCTCTCCCTTCACTAACTGTTCCAGGAACACGGGCTTCCTTACTTTTCTTCAAATAGAAGAGGCTACTCAAAAGCCCACACAGGTCTTTGTACTTGCTGGTCCCTGCACAGAGAGTATTCCTGCCCTAGACACCCTCCATGACTAACTCACAGATCTCTTTTGGGTGTTTGCTTAAATATGACCTTCTCAATGAGTGTCTCTCTCCCTCAACACACAAACCCTAATGCTTTTCTTGCTTTATTTCCCCCATATAAGCTATTATCTTCCACCACAGTAAACATTTTCTTAATTTGCTTACTGCCTTCTCTTGCTATAACATAAGCTCCATCAGGGCAGGGATTTTTGTCTGTCTATATATTGTTACATCTGCAGCCCTTTACTTATAATAGGTATCAATGAATATTAATTAAAAGTAAAAATTATATGTTTATTGGGCACAAAGTTAGTGTATGCAATAGTGTTACCATTGTATAGACCATGTGATTTTAGCACTAAAGCAACAGTTCACAGTCTTTGGGAGTAACAAACATACCATAAAATTATGGGACTCCTCTGAAAAATAGAGAATCTTCATTTATTACTTCACAAGAATTCAAACCACTACTGTCTTGATTCATTCTACTTGCACACTCTACCCCAGACTTCAGCCACTGCCATCTAGATTTTGCTGCTAGATTTTGTCATTATTGTTTTTTAAAAAGACTATTTAAAACTATTTCTTCTATATCTTGATTTCAGACTATCTCCACCATTCTCTATTAATTCCTGAACACAAATGACCTAATCTGGGTTTGCTGATTTTCCATATGTTAAAGAAAAATGTAGTCATTGGATCCCCCCAAAAAATCAAGCCTATTTCTCATTCTGATACTATTTGAATAAACCTGATACTGTATGAGACTAGTTCCCTAGTCTAAAACAACTTGTTCTCAGTTTCTATCCTGCTGCTGCTAAGTCGCTTCAGTCGTGTCCGACTCTGTGCAACCCCATAGACGGCAGCCCACCAGACTTCCCCACCCATGGGATTCTCCAGGCAAGAACACTGGAGTGGGTTGCCATTCCCTTCTCCAATGCATGAAAGTGAAAAGTCAAAGTGAAATCGCTCAGTCGTGCCCGACTCTTAGCAATCCCATGGACTGCAGCCTACCAGGCTCCTCTGTCCATGGATTTTCCAGGCAAGAGTACTGGAGTGGGGTGCCATTGCCTTCTCCAGTTTCTATCCTACATTTATACAAAGCTATTAGTTAGGAATCTTGTTTCCAGGTTTTCCTATAGGATTTCTTTATCACTGGACTTCCCTGGTAGCTCAGACGGTAAAGCATCTGCCTACAATGAGGGAGACCGGGGTTCAATCCCTGGCTCTGGAAGATCTCCTGGAGAAGGTAATGGCAATCCACTCCAGTATTCTTGCCTGGAAAATCCCATGGACAGAGGAACCTGGTAAGCTACAGTCCATGGGATTGCAAAGAGTCGGACAAGACTGAGTGACTTCACTTTCACAGCCTTTTATCATTAAGACAAGTAACAGAAAATTTAAAAATCAACCATAACTCTATCTCATATTCCTCTCAAAAATCCTGCAACAAATCTTTTTCCAGGCCTTCCCTAATAGAGTATTGTTTTCTTGAGAAGTATACCATAGATACAAGAGAAAATACTGCCCAAATACATTTCAGTTCAACCTCTAATGATAATATAAGCAGGCATTGTACAGAAATGCATTACTATTTATTATAATAATATAATTATTATTGTTATAATCCTACAATATAAGTTAGAATATTTTACAGAAGGAAAGCTGAGCTCTCAGAGGGTACTATTCCTCATAGTTCCTACTAAGATTCAAATATAGACCTGCACACATGCCTACATTCTTCCCATCTCACTGTGTTGCCTCTGCACCAGGGCCAAGTTCAGTCCTGATAGGATCTTCTTAACTGAAACTTATGGCCTCATACTCCCTCATGCTATTAAGAAACTGAATCATTAGAACTTGGCAACATTTAACAACTCCTAGTGAACAGATTACATAACACTCTTTGCATGTAATCATTTACTGAGCAGGTAAATTACTATTTTAATCTAATGTAAAAACAGCTCTGAAGTTGTTAGTGTTAATGAGAAATCATCATATCCAGATTAGTGACTTGCACCCCTAAATAAATGACACTTCATGCATATTGTAGCTTATAAGATAATGTTTACTGGAACTTAGTTTAATTTTATTATATAACTTTGAAGACACATATACTTAAGGAATTTAAATCAAATATTCTAAATTAGAGTTAAGAAAACCATATTTTACACTATCAGAATCCAACTGGTAGCAGATCTACTCCAAATTTCTCTACTCTAGCCTAGGTTAAGCTCCATGTGAGATGAGTTATTGTGATTCAAAAGTAACAATTGTATAGTTCTAAGTTTAAGTGAAACAGTATTAGAACACAGGAAAAAAAGTAAAAAATGTACTTTTAAATTAAGACCAAAAAGTTAAAAGATAAGTCAGATAACAGCACTTAATTCATCTACTTTTCCTCTACCAAAATGCACTAAAAATACCAGAATAAGAAAGAAAGTTGCAAAAGCACTAGAAATTGGTAATGTTGATAAGTGATCTGTCAGTCCAGCCTGAGGAATGAGAACCCTGGTGTGGTACCCAGTAGAGGGACAGCCTTTCAAATATGCCATCTCGTTCTGGCCAAGACAAGAAGCCATTGATTTAAACTTGACATGAGCTGCTGTGAGAAAGAAAATAAAAGTTGGCGCACCAAATTTGGGTGGGTCGAAATTCCATGGGACTGACCCACGTGTACAACATGGCTTCAATACAGCCTGTGAACCCAAGAACTGGAGTCCCTGATACAATTCATGTTCTTCCTCCTCCAGAGATGTGTGAATTTATAGAAGGAACAAAACCTATGCAGGATGAGGGGGTTGGATAATAATATGTGTGAATACACTGATCTGTCTGAACCATTTCTTGGCTGTCTGCTTTCGATGGTAATAAATATCCACTAAAAAAAAAAAAAATAAAATAAAAATAAAAAATTATTTTTAATTCCAGAAAGTCAGAGCTAACAACTAAGACAAAGTGATGGTAGATTTACACCCAAGCCATTGCCTATCTCAACCTCAATGTCAGGGGTGGGAGGAACAGAAAAAAAAATGTGAAGAAATAATAGAGACTTTCCAAATAATGAAAACAATATACCTAGACATCTAACTACTCTAATCCCACGCACACGCGCGTGCACACACACACACACACAAATGAGAGTTGGACCATAAAGAAGCCTGTGTGTCAAAGAACGGATGCTTTCAAACTGTGGTGCTGGAGAAGACTCTTCTTTGGATTGCAAGGCGATCAAACCAGTCAATCCTCAAGGAAATCCTGAATATTCACTGGAAGGACTGACACTAAAGCTGAAGCTCCAGTATTTTGGCCACTTGATGTGAACAGCTGACTCACTGGAAAATAACCTGATGCTGAGAAAGACTGAAGGCAAAAGGAGAAGGGGTTGGCAGAAGATAAGATGGTTAGATAGCATTACCAACTCAACAGACATGAATGTGAGCAAACTCCATGAGAGAGTGGAGGACAGAGGAGCCTAGTGTGCTACAGTCCATGGGGTCACAGAGTCAGATGTAACTTAGTGACTGAACAACAGCAAACACAAAAAGAGAATAAAACTATACCTTAACATACTATTATCAAATTTCTCTAAATCAGTGATTAAGAGGAAATCTTAAATAGCCAAAAATGTGGGAGGAAGATACAGTAAGTAGAGAGAAACAAATATGATGGCAGATTTCTCACTGGAAACATTACAAATGTGAAAGCAGTGGAGCAACAAATTTAAGTACTTGAAAGGGAAAAAAAAAAAAAAAAACTGTCAACCTAGAACTCAATATCCAGCAAAAGTATCTTCCAAACATGAAGACAAAATGAGTAATTTTTCAATAATAAAAAAGGTGAAAGAATTCGTCACCAGCACATTCACACAATAAGAAATGTTAAAGGAAGAAGGCAGAAGAAAAAGGCATTGTTTTCAAGCAGGAGAAAAATTATAATAGACAAAAACATGGATTTACACTGGAAATTATAACTACATGTAAAAATATACAAGATTTTTCTTATGATTTGCACCTTCTTAAAATATAGTTACTTAAACAAAAATAAGTGCAAATGTGGCACTAAAACATATATATAATTAAAATGTTGAAAACAATATTAAAGATATGGAACCTTTTAATTTTAATTAGATCCCATTTGTTTATTTTTGCTTTTATTTCCAGTATTCTGGGAGGTGGATCATAGAGGATCCTGCTGTGATTTATGTCGGAGAGTGTTTTGCCTATATTCTCCTCTAGGAGTTTTATAGTTTCTGGTCTTACATTTAGATCTTTAATCCATTTTGAGTTTACTTTTGTGTGCGGTGTTAGAAAGTGATCTAGTTTCATTCTTTTACAAGTGGTTGACCAGTTTTCCCAGCACCACTTGTTAAAGAGATTGTCTTTACTCCATTGTATATTCTTGCCTCCTTTGTCAAAGATAAGGTGTCCATATGTGTGTGGATTTATCTCTGGGCTTTCTATTTTGTTCCATTGATCTATATTTCTGTCTTTCTAACATGTAAGAATCGAATCGCCAGTCTATGTCTGACGCAGGATACAGCATGCTTGGAGCTGGTGCACGGTGATGACCCAGAGAGATGTTATGGGGAGGGAGGTGGGAGGGGGGTTCATGTTTGGGAACGCATGTACACCCGTGGTGGATTCATGTCAATGTATGGCAAAACCAATACAGTATTGTAAAGTAAAATAAAGTAAAAAAAAAAAAGAAAAAGAAAATAATAACACGAATGTATATAGCACAACAGAACTAAAGCCACAGAAAAAGGAAATAAACTAGTGGTTACCAGAGGTGAGAGGGAAAGGAGGAGGGAAAAGATAGGGATATAGGGTTAAAAGATAGAACTACTATGTACAAAATAGGAAACAAGGATTTATTTTACAGCACAGGGTATTATAGCTATTATCTTGTAAGAACATCTGATGAAGTATAAGCTATAAAGTACATAAACATTATGCTGTACAGCTGAAACTAATATATTGTAAATCAACTATATGTCAATAAAAATACTTTTTAGAAAAAAAAATAAAGATATGGAAGTATACAACTGCAACATTCTTACACTTTATGTGAAGTTATCACACCTCACTTGAAAGTAAACTGGTAAGTTTAATTATATAATTATAAATATAATTATGGAGAAGGCGATGGCACCCCACTCCAGTACTCTTGCCTGGAAAGTCCCATGGACAGGGGAGCCTGGTAGGCTGCAGTCCACGGGGTCGCTCGCTAGGAGTTGGGCATGACTGAGCAATATAATTTAAATAAATCACCAAATTAACAAAACTAAGAGTTATACCTAATAATTCAACAAGGGAATTAAAATGGAATTAATCCTAAAACAAAGCAGAAAGACAGAAAAAAGGGAACAAAGGATACATGGAACAAATAGAAAATAAAAAGATGACAGATTTAAATCTAACCATACCAACAACCACATTAAAAGTAAGTGTAAATGGTCTGACAATCTCAATTGAAAAACAGACATAGTCCGATTATGAAGCAACACAACTACGTGTTGCCTACAACAATGCATTTTAAACATAAAAACACAAATAAGCTAACATTAAAAGGCTGGAAAAGTGTATACCATGATAACACTAATCAAAAGAAACTAAGTATATTTCAGAGAAAAAATTTTAAATAAATTTTTATTGGAGTATAATTGATTTACAGTGTTGTTTTAGTGTCTGCTGTACATCAAAGCAAATCAGTGTTACATATATCCACTCTTTTTTTTAGATTATTTTCCCATACAGGTCACTATAACATATTGAGTAGAGTTCCCTGTGATAAACAGAGGTTCTTATTAGTTACCTATTTTATAGTAGTGTGTGTATGTCAATCTCAAGAGAAAAGAGAAAAAGTTATTAACAAGGATAAAAAAATTTTATAATTATAAAGGGGTCAATCCATCAAAAGGACATAACAGTCCTAGTTTCTTCACCTAATAACATGTTTCTTCACCTAATAACAGGCCGTCAAAATAAATGAAACAAAAACTGATAGAATTACAAGGAGAAAAAGACAAATCTATAATTATAACTATAGATTTCCATTTGCTCTCTCAAAAGTTGAAAGAACTAGTAAACAGAAAAACACAGAAGATATAAAAGACTTAAACAACATAGTCAACCATCTTGACCTTAGTGACATTTTCCAGAACATTCCAACCAACATTAGCAGAATACATAGTCTTTTCAAGTGCATCCAGAATATTTATTCATATTCTAGGCCACCAAATCAGTCTCAGTAACTATAAAACGGTTCAAGTCGTAAGTGCACATTTTCATAAACGATCTTCAAGGTTTTCTGATTAGTTCATTCCATAATATCGATGGAGACAATTCATTAAATCACTACCCACAACAGCATACAGATCATACTCATTTTTGCTTCCACAATTATTTGCATACTGAGTGATTCTTTCCTTTCCTCAACAGCATCTTTGTTCAAGTGGTTCCTGGTAATTTTTTTTTCAGCAATTGAAAGGTATGTCACAAGCAATATGCAAGCGATTTTGTATTACATTAGAAAATCTTGAGGATAAAGCTTTATGTTCAACAATTTTTTGAACACATATTTGTCTTTCATCTACTATAGAAGAGAATGTGTTAATCATTGCAAGGGACAATTAAAAAAACCTTAGAACAATATGGGTGTTCAACTTCTCCCAGTTTACCTAAGTCTTTCCCATTTAGCACTGAAAGCTTCACATACTGGGAATCCCCACAATCCTGAGAAAACCAGACGGTTGGCCACAGGGGCACTTTATTGGTTGCAGTTGTGACAATGATAACAGTAACCATGGGCCAAACTGAAAAGTTATGAACCTTTCAGACTTAGTGTCAGGTCTACAATCAGAATATATTTGCATGATCTGTAATAGCACATTATTGTAAACAAAGTGTAGAGTCAGACACTGAACTATGCCTAACCATGAATATAAGAAGTTGACCTTCCACACGGTCTCAGACGAAAGATTTAGCATTTCAAACTCTCTGCATGCAATGCCAAGTAAGTTTGACTCTGTTTTTGTTTTAAAGGAAAAGTTAAAGTAAGCTTAATTTTCCTTGAGAGTTAATACTTTAATCCCATTTAAAATATAAAAACTTAAGACTGATGAATTGCAATATTATCACTATAAATAAGTATTCAATGGATTCTTTCCTCAGAGAATCTCTTGGCACTACTTAAAGGAATGTTATCTACTGAAAAAGGTTAATCAACTCAAACTCAACAAAAGGTCTGATTTTCATTGAAAGTCCAAATGTCAAAATCTGAGACAGGCTTTAAATAGAGCAAAACAAATTTAATATGTGTGATGCTGCATTCCTTGATTAAATTTGCATCCCTCAAATCCTGACCAGGATGACAGTACGTATTTTGGGAGAATGACAGCAGACATTTGCCATAATGACAGTAGACATTTTGATGATAATTTCTAACATATACATGAGGAATACTTGTCTCTAGTTTTATTATCTTGCAGTGTCTTTGTCTGGTTTTAACATCAGAGTAATGTCAGCCTCTAAAAAATGAGTAGAGAAGTTGAGAACCATGTCTATTTAATCTGTAAAGAAATTTAGTAGAATTCGTATATTTCTACTAAATTTTCTAAGTATTGATAGAATTTACCAGTGAAATTGTCTGTATGGGAGGTTTTCATTATTTGAATGCTTTTAATGCATTAATATGAATGCACTTTCTTTGATGCATAAACTTTACAAATTATTTATTTCTTCCTGAAGGTACTTCTATAGTTTGTGTCTTTGGGGAAATTTTGCAAGTTTTTCAAAATTGTCAAATTTATAGGCATAAAGACGTTCATAATATTTCCTTATTGTCTTTTCAATATTTGAAAACTTTATACTGGTATTCTTTTAAAATTCATGATAGAGGTAAAAGCATCTTCTCTATCTTCTTTCTTAATCACTCCTTTTATTGAGTTTACTGATTTTTCTCTATTGTTTTTATAATTACAATTTCACCTACTTCTGATTTTATTTTCTTCTACTTGTTCTGTGTCGTATCTATTCTTTCAAGGTATATCTTAAGTCATCAATTTGAGACCCTTACTCTTTCCGAATATAAATATTTAATGCTGTAGATTTTCCTCTAAGAACTGCTTTAGTTGCATCCTATAGATATGCAGTGCTTTTGCTTTCATTTTACTGAAAATAATTTTTAATATACCATGTAATTTCCTTTTTGACCTCTGGATTTGTATTGTTTAACTTTATAAGTTTGGGGGATTTTTATAGATATTTTTCTATTATTAATTGCTAATTTCACTGTGGTCAGAAAACAAACAGTATAATTTTAATTTTTCTAAATATCAAGTTGGTTCTATGACCCAGTATATAGTCTGTCTTGATGAATATCTCATGAGCACTATAAGGTATACTATAAATTTCAGCTAGGTCAGGTTGGTTGGTTGTACTCTCAAGTCTTCTATAACCTTACTAATATTAGGGTACTAAAATATCTTGTTATAACTATAAATTTATTTCTTTTTGGTAGTTCTGTGGAATTGTCTTGCTTCATTTAATATCAAGTCCCCTTGTTAAGGACATAAACATTTAGAATTGTAGAGAGAAAATCAGTAGCATTTGGAAGACTTGAACAACAGAGTCAAGCAACTCGACTTGGTTGATACTTACAGAATGACATCACCCACAATTTACACTTCTAGTCAACAAAGTAATAATAAGTAAAAGGAGACATATACAAAAATATTCATTACAGAACTGATTATGATAGCAAAAATAAGTCAGAACTGTCCAGAAGTATAGATTCAGATATATAAACTGTTATTTATGGGCATGATGAATACTATGAAGTAGCTGAAATAAAAAATCATATCTTCACGTATCAAATTGGTTAATATTCAAAAGCAAAATGCTGAATATAAGAAGCAAGCTGTAAGATGATACATACAATATGATGAAGTTCAGCTTTACAAAATCTAGCTAAATGAAATACAACCACAATGTAACAGAATGTGTGAGACACAGACAATGCAGGGCTTAGAGGATAATATATACTTATGTAAAAAAGAAAAGGTTTCAAATCAACAACCTGTATCTTTACACTAAAAATCAGAAAAAAAAGAGCAAATAGAATGAAAGAAATAATAAAGAGCATAAATCAATCAAATTGAAAATCAAAAGGAATAGAAAAAAATAAGTCAAAGAAACCAAAAGCTGATTGTTTTAAAAGATCAATAAAACTGATAAGCTTCTAGCCAGACAAATAAGGAAAAACAGAAACAAATTATCAGCATTGGGAAACAAGTACAGCTACATCATAAAAATGGATGAACTTCTATAATATACTATTCAATTAAAATTTTATTTATATAAAAACTGAGAAGTACAAAATTAATAGCATATTTTGGATCAGATACAAATGTGGTAAAAACCATACAGAACAGTATTGGAGTAATCATCACTAAAATCAGGAGTTTGGTTATATTAATATGAATGGAGGATGAAGTAATTAGGGTGGGACACAGAATCTTTCAGAGATAAAGGTGACATTTTGTTGAGGGTATGGAGTATTTTTTTATTGTCTTTAGTTAAACCATAGGGAAAACTCAATCTGTTTTCCAATTATTTAGATTGTTTAATCCTGAAATTCCTTAACAGGAACTAGCAACTTCAGGAACACTGTCAAAATGAATCTATAATTAAGCAATGATAAGGCTAGCAGCATTCTTTTTCCTTCTCTAGATATATCACAAACTTCTACTACTAATAGTCTGACAAAACAGCACTGACTCTACAAGGCTCTTTTCTTGCAGAGAACCACCACATATTAACTAAACAATCTATAACATTGAAATAAAGCATGAATGTTGAAACCTCTAACCTGGAAAAGAGTCAGCACTGGCAATATTCTTTACTCAGAATCTCTCCTTATATGAGTAATGTTTTTATTTTCCTCCAGTGTAACCCATCAATTCAATTCAGTTCAGTTCAGTTCAGTCACTCAGTCGTGTCCGACTCTTTGCGACCCCATGAATTGCAGCACGCCAGGCCTCCCTGTCCATCACCAACTCCCAGAGTTCACTCAGACTCACGTCCATCGAGTCAGTGATGTCATTCAGCCATCTCATCCTCGGTCGTCCCCTTCTCCTCCTGCCCCCAATCCCTCCCAGCATCAGAGTCTTTTCCAATGAGTCAACTCTTCGCATGAGGTAGCCAAAGTACTGGAGTTTCAGCTTTAGCATTTCAGCTTTAGCATCATTCCTTCCAAAGAAATCCCAGGGCTGATCTCCTTCAGAATGGACTGGTTGGATCTCCTTGCAGTCCAAGGGACTCGCAAGAGTCTTCTCCAACACCACAGTTCAAACGCATCAATTCTTCGGCGCTCAGCCTTCTTCACAGTCCGACTCTCACATCCATACATGACCACAGGAAAAACCATAGCCTTGACTAGATGGACCTTAGTCGGCGAAGTAATGTCTCTGCTTTTGAATATGCTGTCTAGGTTGGTCATAACTTTTCTTTCAAGGAGTAAGCGTCCTTTAATTTCATGGCTGCAGTCACCATCTGCAGTGATTTTGGAGCCCCAAAAATAAAGTCTGACATTGTTTCCACTGTTTCCCCATCTATTTCCCATGAATTAGGGGGGGAAAAAAGAGATAATAGAAATCACATGTTTGAATTGGTGGATACGGAACTTTAATTTTTATATTATCCATAGAATCTATAAATCGTAAGAGAAATGTTGATATGTTCAACATGGTTTGCTTTTTGGAACTATTTGCTTCTCAAGAGGATTTGAAGAGTGAGCTCAGATATTCTTTTCCCCACAACTTTTGCTTCACTGACTATGCTAAAGCCTTCAACTGTGTGGATCACAACAAACTATGGAAAATTCTCAAAGAGACAGGAATACCAGACCACTTTATCTGCCTCGTGAGAGACCTGTATGCAGGTCAAGAAGCAATAGAACATGGAACAACAGACTGGTTCAAAATTGGGAAAGGTATATGACAAGGTTGTATGCTGCCACCCTGCTCATTTACCTTACATGCAGATTACATCATGCAAAATATCCAGCCAGGATGACTCACAAGGTGGAATCAAGATGACCAGGAGAAATATCAACAACCTCAGATATGCAGATGATATCACTTTAATGGCAGGAAGCAAAGAGGAACTAAAGAGCCTCTTGGTGAAGGTAAAAGAGGAGAGAGAAAAAGCTGGATTAAAACTCGACATTCAAAAAATGAAGATTATTGTATCCATTCCCATCATTTCATGGCAAATAACTGGGGAAAAACTGGAAATAGTGAGAAATTTTATTTTCTTGGGCTCCAAAATCACTGCAGATGGTGACTGCAGCCACAAAATTAAAAGATGCTTGTTCCTCAAAAGAAAAACTATGACAAAACTAGACAACATGTTAAAAAGTAGAGAAATCACTTTGCTGACAAAGATCCATATAGTTGAAGCTATGGTTTTTCCAGTAGTCATGTACAGATGTGAGAGTTGGGCCATGAAGAAGACTGAGCACCAAAGAACTGATGTTTTCAAATTGTGGTACTGGAGAAGACTCTTTCGAGAGTCCTTTAGACAGCCAGGAGATCAAACCAGTTAATCCTAAAGGAAATCAACCCTGAATACTCATTGGAAGGACTGATGCTGAAGCTGAAGCTCCAATACTTTGGCCACCTGATGCGAAGAACCAACTCTTTGGAAAAGACACTTGTGCTTGGAAAGATTGAAGGCAGGAAGAGGGGACGACAGAGGATGAGATGGTAGGATGGCATCATCAACTTAATGGACATGAGTTTGTGCAAACTCCAGGAGAGAGAGAAGGACAGGGAAGCCTGGTGTGCTACAGTTAATGGGGTCTCAGAGAGTCCGACATGACTTAGCAGCTGAACAATAATGAATGTGTAATCCTCCTAAACAGGCTGATCACTAAACTTGACAAAGGAAAAATTCTAGAGAAATCTGTTCATCAAAAGATACTTCTTCAGCAAAGATGACAGAGCAGTTACACAGAACAGATCTTACTCAATCTTCTGAGAATAGTGATTGGTCAGCAACTAGAAAAGGTTAAGAAAAAAAAAAAACTGAGAATAAAAACTAAATTTTTTACCAAATGTGCTAGTAGTTGAAAGCAGTAATATGACAATATGAACACAATAGTAAATGTAATCCGAATCAATGTCAATTTGTTGAGGTCAGATATTTTCTTTTTCTCTATCCGTACTAAAGCTGGCAGAGATAAATGTTCCGCAATATGACAATTATATGTAAATAAGGATAAGCAATGATAATAACATCACTGGACACAGGATTCCTCAAAACACTGTGACTAATTCAATCTCATCAAGGATATGCAATCCTCCAAATCACAAACATAGGCACTGTAGCAGCCTAGAGGATATGCCAAAATTCTGGCTACCATGGCAGTTTAAAGAGTAGTTTCCTGAACCACACATGCCATACAGAATTAAATGGGCAGAAAAGAAATGAAAAAGATTATATCAATGATTGATGTATAAGTCAACTGCAAATACTTCTACTCATCTTGTAAATCTTCATTACCACACTTAATTGAGCAGGCTATACTCTCATCAAAATTCAAATCAATTTACTTTATTATAAAATTTTGAAATGTCTGATTAATTAAGCCAGTAGCTTTCACATCTATTATAACTTTTATTTATATATAATTTATGTCAGGGAAAATATTTGCAGACTTTGTGTCCTGTTGTTTCCCTTCAACAGCGTCATGATAATTTATGGAGATAAGCTCCAACCTTTATTGGTAAACCCAGGAAATCACTATCAGGCTATGCCTGGTGGGATTGTGAAGATGATCAGCAGAACAAAGGGTAACTACTGAGGAGGGAATGGCAACCCACTCCAGTTTTCTTGCCTGGAGAACTCCATGGACAGAGGAGCCTGGTGGGCTACAACCCATGGGGTCACAAAGAGTCAGACATGACTGAGTGGACACTGATGTCTCACTTGTTGGTTGGGATACCTCTGCTGAAAGTCCAGAAGGAAAAGAAGCACACACTGCAGGAATCAGCAGTGTTGATAGTCACAAAGCATCATTTACAAGAAACAAGCTCAAAAATGACCTTACAAAAAGTCCCTCAAAGACTACATAATACCAACCAAAGGCAAGAACAAATAACAGAAACTAAAAAGAGTAAAAACTTGATGCTACTATAGAACAAATCAAGCATATTCATACTTATTTAAAAAACCATAATTTCTTCTTGGTGAAACAGAAATCCATATGGCATTGTGGGTCTGCTAGACTAAGGATGATATGATCTCATGTATGAATTTATTTAAAGTGAATTTTAAAGGGGGATGTTAATCAATTTAGCCATTTGTGACTTGCAACTGGCTACTGCTTTATTTCATCACCACAATATCAGAACTTTGATAAACTAGACTGATGTTTTCTAGAGTTCTGATTTATTCATTCCTTGATTTATTTGGTTAAGGGTCACTGTTTTTATTTTTTATTTTTTTTTATTTTTATTTTTATTTTTTTTTATTTTTTTAAGGGTCACTGTTTTTAAAGAATGTAGTGAAGTCTCTCAGTCATGTCCAACTCTTTGCGACCCCATGTACTGTAGCCTACCAGGCTCCTCTGTCCATGGGATTTTCCAGACAATAATCCTGGAGTGGATTGCCATTTCCTTCTCCAGTGGATCTTCCCAACCCAGGGATCGAACCCGGGTCTCCCGCGTTGTAGACAGACGCTTGACCATCTGAGCCACCAGGGAAGTCCTTAAAGAATGTAGGCTGTCTTAAATTAAGACCATTTGAAATAAGATAAACTCATTTATAATCTAGGAAAAGTTAAGTGGCTCAGCACTTTACCTAAGCACCTGACCATGACTGGGAGCCTCTAGCAACAAGGCAGAACTATAAATAAAAATGAAGTTACCACAGAAGTTTCAGAAAGGTTATGCTTCTCTTTTACTGCATATTAACTGACTAGTCAGTTCTGTGCCCCCATATGAAACAAGAGGATTCATAAGAGTAATGTTAATAACATTTTGAAATCCTTTATGAGGAGCACCTAAATACCAGCTCTGACATTCATAACCTAAAATATTCAAGAAAAGTCAGTATTCAAACTGTGACCCCTGCATAGCTCTTTCTCAGCAGTGTCCTGTTTGCAAACATGAAGTTTGCCTGCAGGCATGCTAAATCACTTTAGTCCTGTCTTACTCTTTGTCATTCCATGGACTGTCATTCCAGGCTCCATGGGATTCTCCAGGCAAGAATACTGGAGTGGGTTGCCATGCCCTCCTCCAGGGGATCTTCCCAATTCAAGACTGATCCAGGAATTGAATCCGCATCTCTTAAGTCTCTTGCAATGACAGGTTTACCACTAGCGCCACCTGGGAAGCCCAGAAATGAAGTTTCCATATCCCCAATCATAAAAACTCCACAGAATATGATTCTCTAGTTAAAGTCTACAGATTAATTACCGTGAAAGCAGCTAGACCTCTCCCCTTCCCCATGAAAAAGTAAGCCATAGGGAGGGCAACTCTTCACATGTCCTTGTAGCTGCCAAATATTAGGAGATGAATGTGATACAATTTCAAATGTGCTTTTAAAGGCCACTTTAATTATAAGTATGTGTGTATTATTCCTCATCACGTATACTCTCAAACACTACAATGGAAAAAATAAACTAAACTCAATCATGACTATGCCATAAAAAAAAAAAAGTGTGCTCTGCAGACACACACAAATTTCTACAGATTCTGGGCACACATGGTGCACAGCTGTTGACTGAATCTGGCCCTTGGGGGGCAGGATGAAAGAAAACACAATTAGAGGTGAAATAAGCAGGTGTTTTCCTTTGTTTGTTTGCTTTCATTATTTGAGTGGGAAGAGCAAGATAACTTCCTGTATGGCAAAGCACACAGAAAAATTTCAAACTCTCCATTTAATTGCTTTGTCTCTTAATGGAAAAAGAGACAGTGTTCTCTCTAGAAATGAATTCACCTCCATGCTCATGGAGTGCAAGAATGAAAAAAAAAAAGTCTTGTTGGTTAGAGCTAAAATTAAAATACATTTATGACACTAAATCTTACTCTGCCCTAACTCCTTAAATATTAAATGGACATTAATGCAGCACTTACTCTAGTTCACCTTTTATTACAGATAATTCTAATTTTCTCATTTCTCCTATCAAAAATAAACTTCTTGAGGTCAGGAATGATATTATTCATTAGCGTCCCAAACACAGACCTTGCATAAATATTTATGGAATGATTTGCATCCAGTAGACACACCAAAATATCTGCAGAATGAATCAATTCTGAGTCCCGGAGGGAAATGCTACGAGAACAAGATCTTTTTTGGAATCATGATATTTGAGACAAGTGTAGTCTATTTATCCAGGTAACAAATTTCACTTGCTGGAAGTAATTTAATGCAAGGAAACAAGGTAGACACTTCAAGTAAAATCCTCATGTTTCCAAAGCAGAGAGGTAACAGAATGAGGATTTTTCTTCCTCTCCCTCCAACCTATTTCTATTTTATCAGTTACATAGTTTTAAAACACTGAAAATTCTAAAAACTCATAAAAATGAAACTGTACTACATGTATGAATATATATACACATATACCTATACACATTGTGTGTGTGTGTGTGTGTGTGTGTGTGTGTGTGTGTGTGTATATGTGCACAACACACACAGTGGGCTGATTTTAGCTTTAAGGGTATCAATATGATATTGGCCATAAATTCTGAGCAAATTTTAGGCAGAAGGGTATTATATTTAAAAAAGAAAAATTATATGACTGAGTTCTAATGAGGCAGGCAGTATTAGATTAAATGCATGCAAGGGCATCAAAAATATTTTTAAATGAATCTTTTAAATGAATAAACATATGTATGTATGTGTGAATGGAGAGCATTGGAGTAATCATCATAAACAATAAAAACAGACACCTTTAGTATTCTCACTCTTCAGTATTTTTTAATAATGATATAAAACCATCCATGTACTACTATTCCTTTTAGCATTTATGGCCTCTAAAGTCTTAACACAGCCCTAGGGACAGACCATTTTTAACCTGCATGGTGACAGTACACAAGTGAGAGAATCCCAAGGGAAAAAATATTTTAGGGACAATATCCCTAGCAGACCTCCATACCCAACAGCATTCAAGTCTGTTTTTTAATTCTAATACCTGTTTTTTTAAGAATGGTGTTCCTATCTTTAAAAAGCTTTATTATGTAAAAATAATGAAAAACATTTGGATTTTACATATTTTAAGAGAAATTTGTTTAAAAAATATGAAGTATATTTTATAGGACTTTACATATCCACATAGAAAAAAATAATTTGATAAACCATGTTCTAACACAATATATGTGTTCACAAATTCACAAAAACTCTAAACCTAAAGAAGTTCTTAAAATTAAAACTTCATATATTTATATTTTATCCAAAATTTGCTTTTAAAAATCCACTTCTTCCCTCAAAAGGTGCCTGCCATTCTACACCCGATTCTAAAAATCCTGTCACAGTATCCTTTGAACCACAAAGCTCAGAATCAAACAACACCTAACATTTGTACTACCAGCACCTTAACCTTACAGTGTGATTTTCAACAGCCCTGTATTGTCCCTGAGTATAGGAAAAGTATTCTGTTTATTGGAGAGTGGATGGAATTCCCCTAAGAGCCAACCACATATGTTTAACTCTAAAGAGCATCTCTTTTCTAATACAGGTGTTAGTAAGAAAAGGCTGGGTGGGGAGAAGGACATCTAACTGCTTAGATTTGAGACCCAGCCATGATTATCTCCTGATAGCTCAGTTGTTAAGAATCCACCTGCAATGCAGGAGACCCCAGTTTGATAGCTGGCTCGGGAAGATCTGCTGGAGAAAGGATAGGCTACCCACTCTAGTATTCTTGGGCTTACCTTGTGGCTCAGCTGGTGAAGAATCCGCCTGCCATGTGGTAGTCCTGGGTTCGATCCCTGGGTTGGGAAGATACCCCGGAAAAAGGAGTCTACCCATTCCCGTATTCTGGCCTAGAGAATTCCATGGACTGTTTAGTCCATGGGTCACAAAGAGTCAGAGTCGGACACAACTGAGCTTCTTTCACACATGATTATGCCAGAAAGGTTAATTTACTAATTTTCAAATTAAAAGATAACTGCCATAAAGTTTGGCCAAGTTCAGAATTATTTTATTAAGTAGCTTACCCAGGTTGGTGGCCTGAATAAATTAAGGTGATGTAGATCTCCCTTTTGTTGCACTTAATCTGTGGTGTCTTCCCCCATTGGGTAATTGCAGGTTTGCTATTAGAGGTGCAAAGCTCTTAATCTTCCTCAGTATGATAACTACAGTCACACTGTCCTGAGGACAATTGTGGAAACACTCAAGGCAAAAAGTAGAAGCACATGATGAATGAACATCGGGTGCTGATAGCGCTGTGACACGGGGCATTGTTCTGATTTACTTCAGCAAGTCTTTAGAGCTTTAAGTGATTTCAACAGAGACTTTAATCTCTTGCTGCAATTAGTGCTCTCCACAGACTTGACATATTATCTAACCATTACATCTCTGGCCTTAACAAATCTCACTGCCCTTTTACTAATTTGATAAAAGGCCTCCTTGTTTCCAGAGTTGGTGATTTCCACTCCTAATATATATACTGGCAACATTAAAACACACATAAAATGCCCACTTAAAGCTTACAATATGTGTGATATAGATCCTTTGTTCTCAGAATTCTTTATTCTCAGCAGTTCTTAAATATACTCAATGTTAAGAGAAGTGCACACAAACAAGTAAGGGTGGGAAGTGAAAAAGAGATTTTCTTCTATATTATGTTCTGTTGTTCACACTAGCGAAAAACACCACATTTCTTTAAAAACTATTTCTTCATTTCCACATAAGATCTAGCAGACACTTCCAAAGTTGGTTCTTATTTTTCTATGGCTATTGCCTTTTACCAAAATAATTTCTTACAAAACTAATGAATTTAAATTCAATAGAAAAAAACAAAAGACACATATCAAACCTATTTTATTTTTCACAGATGACATCAGAAAGGAGAGAGGTGAAAATATGTGGACATAATATACAAATAACATAACTAGATTTTCTTATCAACAGCTATTGGGGTCTAAAAAGGGATATGGTTAAAGTACTCACTAGGATACAGCCTAGACTTATCAGTGAATTACTGTAAGCACAGACAAACAGGTCAGCATTGAATTCCTTTTTTTTTTTTTCTATTCTATGTCTTTATTGTTGTTCTTTCTTCCTTGAATGCTTTCTTCCTAACTCTATAACAACTACCAAGCCTTCAAGGTCATTTCAAATGCCACTCACTGGTGAAACTATACCCACAAATACCAATACCAAGTATCAATCAATTACTCTCTCCTTAGTATTCCAAAAGAACTTTTTATATATTTCATTACAATGTATCATCCTAACTCCAACTAAAACAGGGCTGCATACAGTAGGTGCACATTTACAGCAAACTACATTGGTAAGCCTATAATATCTCTTATGCACAAACAATAAGACATCAAATGGCTGAGAAATAACTTACTATATCCTTTTTATTTAAAATATTTATTTGGCTGTGCCAGGTCTTAGTTGGGGCACCCAGGATCTCCCATCTTCTGGCATGTGCGATCTTTAGTCACAGCATACAAACTCTTGGCTGGAGCATGTGGGATCTAGCTTTCTGACCAGGGATGGACCCTGAGCCCCCTGCATTGGGAGTGCCTAGTCTTAGCCACTGGACCACCAGGGAAGTCCCTATATCCTTTTAATGGAGTGTTATGCAGTCATTAAAAACATGTTCACCAAAACTCAGTGAAATATTCTGATATAATGTCAGGTAAAAATGTCAAATCTGGTGGCTCAGATGGTAGAGAATCTGCCTGCAATGAGGAGAGCCAGTTTCAATCCCTGAGTCAGAAAGATCCCCTAGAGAAGGGAATGGCTACCCACTCCATTATTCCTCCCTGGAGAATTTAATAGACAGAGGAACCTGGCAAGCTACAGTCCATGGGGTCACAAAGAGACAGACACAACAGAGTGAGTAACCACTTTCAATTTTAAAAAAAAAAAGGCAGAAAACTGTACAGAATTTTTATTTCAGCTATGTATAAAATATATACTTGAAAAAAATTCTAGAAGAAAATACACTAAAGTATTAACCTTCAAGATCACAAAATGATCCAATAATCCTCACTGAAATTGAAATGACTAAGCATAAACAGAGATTCCCCCATTTCAAAGGGAGGGGAATATACACACATATCAGGAATTCCTGTAAAACATACCCTAAGAGAAAGAAAAATAAGGAAAAGGCAAATTCTAAATTATTACAAGTGAAGAAAATCCCTAGCTTGGAAGTAAATTTCCCAGGGGAAACCTCCACTAACACAACCTGGGCCTCAGCAACTGTAGGTGGGAATGGGCTGTGAAGTAACATGCGGGGAGTAAATTCTGCCAGCAGCACCTGTTTGCACACTCTAGGAAGGGTGACCCTTAATACACCCAGCCTACCCTTAGAAGAGCCAAGAGAGAAACAAGAGAAGCTCCCAGGGAACAAAACTGAAAGAGGCACCCATTCTCAGGGTCCTGGCAGCCTGCTAGGCTCCTCACTTGCCTCACACCACCTGCTAGGATCTAACTAGTAGGGTTGCATTAAAAATAAAATAAAAACACTCTGAAAACATGCGCATCAACATAATGGGTGAGATTATTGTTACGAGGCCATGCCTACTCTTTCCCTATGCCTTAGACCTCTCTAACTTGAATAAATAAAAATTATATAAATCTAGCCTTTTCATTCTCACTTAAAGAAATTATGTAACTTCCAATATTAGAAAAATATACACTTCC
Organism: Budorcas taxicolor; assembly: GCF_023091745.1. Classification (NCBI taxonomy): domain Eukaryota; kingdom Metazoa; phylum Chordata; class Mammalia; order Artiodactyla; family Bovidae; genus Budorcas; species Budorcas taxicolor. The sequence goes on from NC_068920.1 coordinate 137,212,964, forward strand.
CCCACCCCAAATGCATTCATTAATAACATGATGAGAAAAAAAAGTCATTTTTTTAAATGGACTTATATGAGATAATTCTGTAGTCTGAAAGAAAATGACCAATTTAAAAGAATTCAAACAAATACAGTTTTAACTATCACGCTTGCAGCAAAAATCAAGGCACTAAATCCTAACAGGATTCTCATGCAAATTTGAAGATATTGTATCCATGAAGAAGAAAATAAGAGAGATAGATGTTAAAATATACTATAAATTTACCACAGTTAAGAAGTATGATATTGGCACCAGAATAAACAGATAATAAACACAATGAAAATCTCAGAAATAACCCCAAATACACTAAGAAATTACTGATTTCACTGGTAGTTCAGTCAGTAAAGAATCTGCCTGCAATGCAGGAGACCCGGGTTCGATTCCTGGGTCAGGGAAGATCCCCTAGAGAAGGAAATGGCAACCCACTCCAGTATTCTTGCCTGGGAAATCCCATCGACAGAGATTTGGCAGGCTACAGTCCATGGGGTCACAAGAGTCAGACACGACTTAGCGACTAAAACCACCGCACTAATACTGAGCATTTGTGTACAAAAACTTTAAAACCTCACCATAAACAAAGTTAAAAGATAACCAAATGTAAACAAAGCTAAACAGGAAGAGAAAAACTGGGAAAGTAAATTTTCAACAAGAGAAAGTAAATATTCTTAAAAACATGGTGGGTGGTGGTTTAGTCGCTAAGCTGTGTCCAACTCTCACCACCCCACAGACTGTAGCCCGCCAGGCTCCTTTGTTCATATTTGCCTTCTTTTTAAAAAAAAGCTTTGTATGTTATAAGAAATAAAAAGAAGGCAAATTTTCCAATAAGAGTATAAATGCAACTCAACAAATATATATTGAACACTGTATTAGTTTGCGAGGGCTGCTAACAAAGTAACACAGACTGGGTGGCATTAATAGAAATCTATTTTCTCACAATTACAGAAGCCGGAAGTCCAAAATCACGGTTTCAGCAGAGCTGGTTTCTTCTGAGGACCCTATCCTTGACTTGTAGATATGTAACTGTCTTTACCCTGTGTCTTCACATAGACCTCCCTCTGCGTATGTCTATACCCAAACTCCCTCTTCTTATAAGGACACTGGTTGTCCTGGAGTATGACCCACCCTAATGACCTCATTTTAACCTAATTTCCTTCTTTACAAATACAGTCATGTTCTAATGCACTGGTGATTTCAGCACATGAAGCTGAGGCAGGGGAGAAGGAAGGAAAGGAGGAAGTCTATAACAAGTACAGGTATTCCCCACCTTTTGAAAGTTTGCTTTATGCTACTTTGCTTTTACAAAAGTCTTACATTAGTGCCTGTTTTTGCTGAACAAAAGAAATTCCAAGAGGATTTTCGATTTTATGAAGAAAAAAAAAAAGGTGAAAAGAGCCTTCACCATGTTTTACGAAGAGCCCTTATAAAGGCAGTGTACACCCTGAGTAACAAGAGTAGCACCACCAAGCTCCTTCCACAGACGTGGATGTATACTCAGTATCTGAGCATCAAGACACCACAGCTTTGAACTCTGTCTGTGAGCAGCTGTGCTTTTGCGTGAAGTTGCTTCAGTCATGTCCGACTCTTTTCGAGCCTATGGACCACAACCCACCAGGCTCCTCTGTCCATGGGACTCTCTAGGCAAAAATACTGGAGTATGTTTCCTTCTCCAGGGGGTCTTCCCAACCAGGGGATTAAGCCCACATCTCTTAAGTCTCCTGCATTGGCAGGTAGATTCCTTACCACTAGCGCCACCTGGAATCTGTGCCTTTCCTCAATTCATTTTCTGCATCCATTAGCAAGGTAAGTACTAAGGTAACTGCTTCTTCACTTGATGCCATTTCAGCTTACAAAAGATTTCAAAGGGATGCTCTACACTTGGATATCAGGGAAGACCTGCATCTACTATTTGCGAGGCATTATTCTAGATACACCAATGTACCAAACAGACAACTATCCTTCCTTATAGACCTGACATTCCATAGAGATATCCATGAGAAATGGACAATAAACAGTAAACCTGATAAATAAAATTATACTAGAAGGTGATGAGCATTATGGAAAAAACTAAAAACAGAGTAGTTTAAGGAGAATCCAGATTGCATGGCGGGGGGTGCAAGTTTAAAATATAAGTCATTGAGTAGATGACATTTTAACAATGATGAGTAAAAGAAATTAATGGTAAATCACACCTACTTTAAAGAATTAGAAATGCTAATAGACAAAGAAAAACTGTTCAACTGCAACAAAACATTTACCATCTAATGAACAAAAAGTGTTAATACCACCAATGTAAGCCATGGTGCAGGTAAGGATTAATGGGAGTATGAATTAGTATAACCACAAAACAGTAAAGAAATTAAAGGAGAAAACATATAAAGTCCCTACAACGCATCGTAATCAAAGATCCAAATGTGAAGGACAAAAATAAAAATGTAAACACAAAAATCACAATAGAAGAAAATCTTAGTATCTGTGAACTAATGAAGTACTCTGGGTACCCTCTATTTACAGATGATTTACATCTAATTGTACTGGCAGAGCCCCTTCTAAACTTCAAAAACCAAAACAAACAAAAAACTGTTCACAATGTGACTATCTTAAACGAAGCTTAAGAAAATTCTTAGTATATCAAAGAGAGGATCCAAAAACTTGGGGCGGCAGGAATGCTGTTCATTATGAACGGTCTACTCTCCCATTATCCTATGCCCCTCAAGAAAACTTAGAAGATACTAACTTAATCAAGGAATTCAGAAATATAAATGTTGAGGGAAATGAGAGCATCTTTGAAAAGTGTTATGGTGTGCATTCTTTGTAGGGCAAGGATGCTGGTGATGATGCCTGTAAGTGACATAGGTACCAGGATTCCTATGTAATGATCAGTTCTCTGGACAGTATAAGCCTAGAAGTCTCACCTAACCACCCAAAGGAAAGAACGTAGCTATAGTCAGGATGTTCTAAGTACTAATGACCTTTGATACTAGAAAACAGGAGAGGACTGAGATGTATGGGCAGCTTTCTAAGATTCTACATGATTGTATAACTCAAAAACCTCTTGAATCTGATGAATATCACGACATGAGCCACCAAAATAGAGTCATAGTTCTTCACATAATACTTAATTCTGAGTTAGAGACACTGAGCCCCTTAAGTGAAGGGATGGTGAGGTATTTAAGTACATTCCATAAATCCTGATTTTTCCCAAGGGGATAAAATGTGAGGCTTTGGGGGTATAGAAATATCTAGGTGTTTGGAAGATTGTTGAACATAGCTTTGAGTTAATGTTAAAACCTCTGAGTCCAGAAAGCCACTGTGGTCATCTATTCAAAGACAAAAGGAGTTCAGTCTTAGGTTTTTTTTTTTAATTTTATTATTTTTTTAACTTCACAATACTGTATTGGTTTTGCCATACATCAACATGAATCTGCCACGGGTGTACATAAGTTCCCACTCCTGAACCCCCCTCCCACCTCCCTCCCCATACCATCCCTCTGGGTTATCCCAGTGCACCAACCCCAAGCATCCTGTATCCTGCATTGAACCTAGACTGGCGATTCGTTTCTTATATGATATTATACATGCTTCAATGCCATTCTCCCAAATCATCCCGCCCTCTGCCTCTCCCACAGAGTCAAAAAGTCTGTTCTGTACATCTGCGTCTCTTGTGCTGTCTCGCATACAGGGTTATCAGTCTTAGTTTTTTATAGACAGAGTGACAACAGTCTCAATCTACGGCCATTTCCCCAGATCCTTAATATATAGTTGAAACAGATACAGTAGAAAAAAAGAGGAATCCTCACTTTAACTCTTAAAAATGTCTATATATTTAATTATCCATTTATTTCTTTGGTTTCACCAGGCCACAGTTGTAACCTGCAGGATCCTCGGTCCTTGCTGTGGCACTTGAGATCCTTTAGCTGCAGCGTGTGACCTCCCAGCTGTGGCATCCAATTCCCCAACCAAGGACCAAACCCAGGCCCCCTGCACTGTCTGGCCACTGGACCACCAGGACTGTCCCCTGGTACATGAACTCTTAAAAAGTAAAGTCTTTTACAGTGGGAAGGGCCAAGTGGAAGGGCCTCTGGAGTGACAGCTACCTATCTAAAGAATACATTTATAAGAATACCAGATATCTCTTGAGAATTACAGAGATTAGGATACCACCAAATTTTTTTAAGCCGCTGAGGTAACGATTCTTAATACAGCCCTGTTTAACTCCAAGATATAGCTTAAAGAAGGACAGCCTAATCAAGCAATTATGCCAACTGAAGCTGCTGGTCCAGATGCAGCCACTCCACTAAAGTAAATCAACCCAACGCCTAGCACCTGGCAGGCAGCTACTGCTCTGCTGAATTCTTTTCCTACCATCCGACAGAGAATACTCAAAGCAGCCTGTTCTCACTTAGCAGTGACAGAAGTAACTTCTCAGTGTTTTGCCTCAAAGTAGGTCAACTCTCAGGCTCTATAAAGCAAATTAATCTATAGAGAGCTTGATTGTTTTCCTATTCCACAGAGCATGATGCTGGTGCATTATACTAATAGAACCACATTGATGGAATAGAGTAGGAAACATCAGGTAAGTCAGATACCTTGATAAGACACTTGTGTGGCAAAAAAAAAAATCTGAGATAAACTCCACAAAAATACCAAAGCCTAAAATCTCAGTGAAGATTCGGAACTCCAGTGATCTGAGGCACATTAGGATATTCCCTACAAAAGGCAAGTTGCCATGTCTTGACATTCACCCCTACTCTGTAATCAAATCTATCACCACTGCTCACATAATTTTTTAAATGAGGGGAAAAAGTAAAAATGTTCTTTGACATTCTATTCTATAAACTATTGCCCTGATTTTCCTATTAGCAACCACCATTATCCAGAATGTTTGCTCATTGCTTACTTCTGTTTATCATCCTTATAAGATGGTAAGTTCCATGAGTATTAAGAGTTGACCTTTTTATTTATAAATATTTTCCAGGACCTAGGATGGTATCTGACAAAGAGCAACTGTTAAAAATTTTTTTTCATTAAGGAATAAGTTACAGGCAAGGCACTTTTCAATATATGAAATTTTCTAATAAGATTTTCACTGTACTTGTTACTGTTGTATACATTGTTTTGCATGTGTTTAGTGCAGGTATTTTTTTTAATATTTAGCTGCATCAGGTCTTAGTTGCAGCACTCAGGATCCTCACTGCATCAAGCAGAATCTTTCATTGTGGTGCACAGACTCTTTAGTTGTGGCCCGTGGGCTCTAGAGCACGTGGGCTCAGTGGCTGGGGCACGTGGGATCTTAGTTATTCGACCAGGGATCAAACCCATGTCCCCTGCATTGCAAGGCAGATTCTTAACCAGGGAAGCCCCTGCTGTAGGTATTTTTGACAGAAAAATACAAGGAAGAACTAATTCTTCCTTTGGTAAGTTCTACAAGGTTATGAATTGACTTTATTGGTTTCTGATTTGCATATAATGTTCAAAAGAGAAATAAGTTCTATTAAATATTATGCATAATATAATATAAATGTGACAAACTATTTACATTTTTAAAGGCTAAAATGATAATACCCTCTACGGTTTTTCATTTTGCCCAACAGGCTATTTTGGTTTCGAGCATGAATTTTAAAAACCAAAGTTATCTAAAATCTTTAGCAGGGCATGGCAGGAAATAAATGATTTTTACACGTTCCTACAAAAATAAAACTGAAAGGCTGAACAATGTTTTACTAATTGCTTTTATTTCAGTGCTGAAGACCCTAGGAAATAAGAGAGGATTCCAGAAGAAAAGCATCAAAAATCTATGGAAGGTCAAAAATCAATACAGTTAGGTACAATGTATCAGGTATACACCAATGGTATAAACAAAAACATAAATACAGAAGAGGGGACTTATGTGGCTTTTATTCAGAAGCATTAAGGGAGGCTCCAGAAGTTACACATGAGATGAGCCATCAGTCCAAACTGTAGGCAGGATCAGATGCGTAGACCTCATCATGCCTAACAGTTTGGATTTACCCTGCACTGAATGCAGTCTTTGATTGATTATGGGAAGTCTCCATCATCATTGTTTTAGGTACATTAACCTGACAGGAGTACAAAAGGCCAAAGCAAGAGAAGAGAGAGCAGAGGCAGAGAGCTGAGTTAAAAGGTGACTTGCCATTTGCAGAGCGTAAAAGAAAACTAGAGCAAAGTTCACCAACCTCTCCATGAGATGACAGCGAAACAAAAGGCAAACTTTTCCTCTAATGTTGGGGTCAAACAGCATATAAGCCATGAAAGATTTTTCTTCTTGCATTGTCACAAAATGTCACTAACTTTTTGTGCAGTTGCCCATCTCTAGAAGCAAGGTAAATGAAACCTAGCAAGCAAATATGGAAAAGTTATTTTACATTTCCCTTCGGGGTCTTTTGTCTTTCAGTTATGAGGAAATCATATTCACCAAGAAGTCCAAGGAAAACGTTTATTGCTTTAGGTATCTCATAAGAGGTACATGTAGTCTCCAAACTGCACAGCACTATGGAAAGATACCAAAAACAAAGGGGTAAAGTGATAAATAGGCCAACTTCTCCACTCATTTAAGAAGGAACAAGCACAATCCAATTTGCCTGGCCTGTTAGAAAATTTCTCGGAATATCCTGCTGCTGACAAATCTCTGGAAGCCTCTCTGTGGACTTCATTGCTGTTCTACTCCGCTGTATCAAGAAAACACACTTTAGTTATAGCTATTTTGATCATGAGTTATTTTCCTTTTTATATTCTTACCTGACTGCCCTTTTTCCCACTAATACAAATCCCTTCACTCCTAAAATCTAATCAAATGAACATTACTTTTTAACTTTTTTTCAACAGCCCTGTGCTCCTCCAATCTTACTTAATAGAATTAGACAAGTACCCTGATCTTTGTGTGGATCACTTTTCACTTCTTGATCTTTGAATGATTCATATTTTAATGCTTCCTTTTTACTACAACTTGCTATCCACACCAAACCTTCCTGAATATAGGTAAGACTGACTCTAAAGAGTAAAATTTGTGAGAATTATTAAAAAAACCAGGAGGGGGAGAAAGGTATTTGTTCAAGCATTTTATATATTTACCATTACTTCTTGGATAGTCAGCCTATCATAAATGTCAGTACTGGGTCTCCATCTGGTGGCCAAAATTTCTACCTGTAAATTATAAAGGACCTCAGAATTTTTTGGTTCATCACCCTAAGAGTGAATCACAAAAGAAAAAAGATGTAATGTGTCATTTTAAAAAGAATGCATAAACTTATTTAATTCAGAAAATTCTAACTTTCATAATGCATAAATTAAAGGCATACTTACAAAATAAAGTCCAGCAATGTTTAGAGCTAATCTTATACAAGAAAAACAAAAAAGCAAATGTTTTGAACTGAGCACAGGGAGAAATTCTGTGACTGTCAGAAATTTCATCTATGTATTCATTATTCAACAAATGTTTACTGAGTACATATTATATGTGAACAAATGCCCTCAGTGCAGGGGCTATAGTGAAAAATACAAACAAATTTCTTTCCTTCAGACAGCTTACATTCTAGCAGAAAGAGACAAAATAAATACACACCATAACATCAGTTGTTATCAACATAAGAACATAAAGGAGAATAATAGGATAAGGTGTTATATAGGTGGAAATATACTTACTTTATAAAGAATGGTCAAGATTGGTCTCTATAAGATAATAGTTAAATAATAGACCTGAATAAATTGAGAAAGCTATGGTTTTAGAAAAGGCAGAGGAACCGGAGATCAAATTGCCAACATCCACTGGATCACTGAAAAAGCAAGAGAGTTCCAGAAAAACATCTATTTCTGCTTTATTGACTATGCCAAAGCCTTTGACTGTGTGGATCACAATAAACTGTAGAAAATTCTGAAAGAGATGTGAATACCAGACCACCTGACCTGCCTCTTGCGAAACCTATATGCAGGTCAGGAAGCAGCAGTTAGAACTAGACATGGAACAGACTGGTTCCAAATAGGAAAAGGAGTCTGTCAAGGCTGTATATTGTCCCCCTGCTTATTTAACTTCTATGCAGAGTACATCATGAGAAATGCTGGGTTGGAGGAAGCACAAGCTGGAATCAAGATTGCCAGGAGAAATATCAATAATCTCAGATATGCAGAAGACACCACCATTATGGCAGAAAGTGAAGAACTAAAGAGCTTCTTGATGAAAGAGAAGAGTAAAAAAGTTGGCTTAAAGCTCAACATTCAGAAAACTAAGATTATGGCATCTGGTCCCATCACTTCATGGCAAATAGATGGGGAAACAGTGGAAACAGTGGCTGACTTTATTTTGGGGGGCTCCAAAATCACTGCAGATGGTGACTGCAGCCATGAAATTAAAAGACACTTGCTCTCCGGAAGGAAAGTTATGACCAACCTAGACAGCATATTAAAAAGCAGAGACATTGCTTTGACAACAAAGGTCCGTCTAGTCAAGGCTATGATTTTTCCAGTAGTCATGTATGGATGTGAGAGTTGGACTATAAAGAAAGCTGAGCATGGAAGAATTGATGCTTTTGAACTGTGGTGTTGGAGAAGACTTTTGAGAGTCCCTTGGACTGCAAGGAGATCTAACCAGTCCATCCTAAAGGAAATCAGTCCTGAATATTCATTGGAAGGACTGATGCTGAAGCTGAAACTCCAATACTTTGGCCACCTGCTGCAAAGAACTGACTCATTTGAAAAGACCTTAATGCTGGGAAAGATTGAGGGTGGGAGGAGAAGGGGATGACAGAGGATGAGATGGTTGGATGGCATCACGGACTCAATGGACATGAGTTTGAGTAAACTCCAGGAGTTGGTGATGGACAGGGAGGCCTGGCATGCTTCAATTCATGGGGTCGCAAAGAGTCAGGCACGACTGAGCAACTGGACTGAACTGAACTGAACTGACACATAACATGGATAAAACTCAAATAACATGTTAATAAGCAAAAGATAACAGATCTAAAAATACATATGAACATAATGAGGTCAAGGATCAACTTATCAAACTATAATGTTTAGGGACTCAGCTTGTGTGTGTGTGTGTTAGTCACTCAGTCATGTCTGACCCTTTGCGACCCCAGGGACTGTAGCTCACCAGGCTCTTCTGTCCATGGAATTCTCCAGGCAAGAATACTGGAGATGGTTGCCATTCCCTTCTCCAGAGGATCATCCCAAACCAGGAATCAAATAAGGGTCTCACGCATTACAGGCAGATTCTTTACTCTCTGAGCCACCAGAGAAGTTGCTCTTTTTTAAGAACTCAGTTTAGGAGGTTAAAAATACAAAAAGCAGCAAGAAGGTGATATTACATATCAGAAGAGTGTTATGATATTGAACACTTAGTAATAAAGAAGGCATAAGAATTATTCTGACTGGCTGATGAGAACATGGTTCTGTTCACTTTGTGATAATATTGTACTTAACTGTGCATGTTATCTTTAAGCTCTTAAAAGTTTATGAAAGTCTATTAAAACAATTAAATCCCACAGGGATTAAGGCTTAAAGGTAACACTTGGAAAATTGTTGCAAAACAAAAAAGGCAGAAATGAACCTGGAATACAATCCAAATGTAAAAGAGACTTTTTTAACTACATCTGGGAAATTCAGTCTCAAAAACAAAAGATAAACATGGTTAATTGAATGAAGAGTTAAAACTGTGTTATATCTTTTTCCAATCAAAATATCTGTAAATTGGATGATAAAGTGTTAACATAATACACAAACTGCAAAAGTTAAAGTGAAGTCGCCCAGTCGTATCCGACTCTTAGCGACCCCATGGACTGCAGCCTACCAGGCTCCCCCGCCCATGGGATTTTCCAGGCAAGAGTACTGGAGTGGGTTGCCATTGCCTTCTCCCGGAAACTTCATAGAAGGATAAATTCAAACACAAAGTTGTTAAAATTCTCTATTAATAAGGAAATTCAAATTGAAATAATAAATTTTACACCCTCATACAAAAAAGTATAAAATGCTATGAAGTCTACTAAAGATAACATAGGGAAAAGGTATTATCATATATCATTCATTGGTATTTCAGTTGTTTTTGAAAGCAATAATGGTAACAGCTACTGAAATTAAAAATATTTCCTTTAACAATCTCCATTGCTAAAAAACTATCTTGGAAAAACATATTTAATAGATTATCACTATGTAAGGGGTGTACACTCACAGATGTGTACTGCAGCTACATTCAAGGTGGCAAAAACTGCAAAAATAAATCAATAAAGAAGTTGCTGATAACAGAATTTAAAATATATCCATATATTTAAAATTATCAATAATTTTAAAAACTAAAAGTAGCACATTACTACAGAGAAGGCAATGGCAACCCAGTCCAGTACTCTTGCCTGGAAAATCCCATGGATGGAGGAGCCTGGTAGGCTGCAGTCCATGGGGTCACTAAGCGTTGGACACGACTGAGCGACTTCACTTTCACTTTCATGCACTGGAGACGGAAATGGCAGCCCACTCCAGTGTTCTTGCCTGGAGAATCCCAGGGACGGGGGAGCCTGGTGGGCTGCTGTCTATGGGGTCGCACAGAGTAGGACACGACTGAAGCGACTTACAAGCACCAGCAGCACATTACGTATCTTAGATTTCTAAGAGGAATTCTTAGTGAGAAAAATAAAATGCAGAAACTTGTACGATCTTATTTTTCTAAAACAAAAATGTGTACATTGTATTTCAATGCTAATATCATTAAATTCACTCAAGCGCTGGTTATATGCACATGGAGAAAATCTAGGCTTTTATGACCTAACTCGACAGAGATGGAAGAGTTATATAAACAGAAATTATATAAATTATAAGAATAGAACAGAGAAAAGAGGAAGAAGAATCTAAGCAAATGAGAGGGGAAAAAAAGGTGCAGGAAATTACTATACCTAAAAATGAACGATATCTTTATTCACTTATGTTAAATTATATATATATATATATCATATATACATGGTATATGTATAATATCACATATCTTAACAAAAACCCTACCATTACTTTAGGCACCTGAAATATTTTTCCTTAAAAAAGAAAAAAAAACAAGCTTAAAAACTAAGAGAAGATAATTATGGGAAAATGAGTAGAAATAAAGAAAACTAAAAGGAATTTAAATCATATAGGACTAAGTGCCACTAGATGGCAGTAAAACCCTCCAAAAGTTATACAAACATTTTTCTTAACTGCTAAACATTTTCTTTACCTCATTAAAAACATTGAAATTAGATGATTAGCAGGAATGAAGTTCCTTAAAAGACAGACTATAACCTTTATTAATAAAGGAGTTAATGTGTGTGTTAGTCACTCAGTCACGTCCGACTCTGCGACCCCACGGACTATAACCTGCCAGACTTTTCTGTCCATGGAATTCTCCAGGCAAGAATACTGAAGTGGACTGCCATTCACTTCTCCAGAGGAACTTCCCAACCCAGGGATTGAACCCTCATCTCTGGTATTGCAGGCAGATTCTTTACCGTTTTGAGCTACAGGGAAATCCTAAAGGAGTTAATAGTCATATATAACTCTCCATTTCCTAAGTCATCTGAAACATTCACATTTTTTAAACTTATAAATTATGTCATCTGAAAAGATGACACACTTAGTATTTATTCAATATGCATTTATCTCAAATATTTTATGTGTAAAATAAGGAGACAAATTGAAAGAATCATTTATTAAATTTTTAATCAAGTAGAACAAAATCAAAACTGAATAGAATGTTTACAAATAAACCAGTACACACTAATGTACAACAGAACAAGAATTATCTACAACTCAGACGCAGTCATATGACGTGGTATCGCAAAACCAAATAATTGAATAAACAAGCCACTGGGCAGCTAATATGTGTGTCATAAACATTTTCACTGAAACTCATACTGTATACATTACTAAGCATCTTTACCACATCTATACACCAAAAGGTCTTAATGATTCTTAGAACATATTTAAGTTACCCAGTTGTTCTAGTTACTACTTCAGAGTTTAATACATAAAACTCCTATTTTATCAAGTTCATGCATCCTGCAGCTTAGGAATCTGGGCATGATGGAACTGACTTGTCTCTGCACAATGCCCATTGCCTTAGCAAGAACAACTCAAATGCCTGGGGTCCGGAACTGCTGACAGGAATCTTTATGTAGCTTGGGTTTCCTCCCAGCCTAGATGCTAAACGTAGATTTCTTTCATGATGGTCCAGGGCACCGGGTACAAATGTTTCAGAAAATAAGGTGGAAGTTGCATCACCGTTTATGACCCAGTCTTGTAAGGTCACACTGCATCACTGCTACTCTATGCTTCGATCAAAGCATTCACAAGCCTGTTAAGATCCAAGTGGTGAAGAACGACAAGGGGCACACTGGATAAAAGCATGTGAGAATGGAATTACTGTGACAATCTTTGGATAACACAATGTAACACAGTCTTCACTCTGGTCACAATTCACATCATTCCCATATGCAGACTACACTGTACCCTCCAAAAGACCTGCAAAGTCTCAATCCACTATGGCATCAGGACAATCTTGAATCTCATTATCTAAATCAGGTCCAAGGGTAGATTAAGCTCCCAAGAAGTGGTTCCTCAAGTACAGCTCCTCTTGACCTGAAGATCTACAAAACAAAGCGGCATGTTACCCCACACACATTTAACATACAACTATGGAATAAGCACAGGTTAACCTGTGTGCACTCTCATTCAAAAGGAAGAGAGCCAGCAGGAATACAGTGACTGCTCAGAAATCTCTAACCTTGCTAGCTGGATTCCTCAAGTTAGCTACATTTTCAGTTTTCCATATTGTGGCAGTAACCATTTTGCTAAATTTTCTTGACTATATCTAACAAAGATTTCTAGTCTCCTTTCTTTCAGCTTCCAACATTTTCCTCCACTTCCTCAAAGCCCTCACTGACGGCCTTCCTGGAGCCTGAGTCATGTTTCCTCTTTAAGACCCTTCCAGGTTCTGTCCACTGCTCAATCCAAAAGTTAGGTCAGCCTCTCGCTTCTGGTACCAAAATCTGTTCCAGTTATTATTTCAGCTTACCCCAAAGCCTAGTGAAAAAAATAATGGTATTATTATGCTCACAGATTCTGTGATGCAGAAATTCAGACAGGATGGAGCACTGCTTGATAATGCCTGGACCTTATATAGGGATATTAAAACAGTCATAAGCTGAAACTATCAAAAAAAGTACCAAAACATTTCTTCTCCATGCAGCATGGGTTTCCTCATAGAGTGGCTAGCTCAGGGTAACTGGCCTTCTTACATAGCAGCTCAGCATTAAGCACAAGTATTCCAGTGAACAAGTTAGAGAAACACAGCTTTCATGACCAAGTCTTGGAAGTCACACAGCATCATTTTCTATCCTCTTTGAAGAAGAAAATAAGGACAAGAAACAGCACTGTGGCCATTTTTGGAAAATCCCCTATACCAACAAATCAAGAAATAAATGGTAAAGAAGACCAAAGGACTATTGTCAACCATGCATAATGACAGAAGGAAGAACTAATGGCTACAACACATATCTGTGCTGCCCCTTAAAGCCCTATTAGAATAACAGAAAAAATAAAAAAGATAAATCCAAAGAACAAAAATAAAAACAGCAATGGAAAGAGAAAATTAGTTGATACCTATTCAAATAGTCAAATAGTCTGACCTAGACAGATTTTGCTAAGAGATGGCTGTGGAGATAAAGACACACCGTCTCATTCTAGCTAAGAGTTTGTCTGCCATCTTGATCCAACTTTCCCTTCCTCTCTAATCCCAAGATAACAACTTTGTCCCAACTTCTCTGAAAACATAATCATGGTAGAGGATGAGAACCAATCACTTAATATCTGAAATAGCATTTCCAAGGACATACCTTATAGCAGGGCTTTATTTTTATCAAGGAGGAGGGAAGCAGGTAAAGCTCAAGAAAAAACAAACAAACAAATGGATTTACTGAGATTTTGTATAGAAGAATTAAACCAATGACCTCAGCCCAACCCCAAATGCCTAGGTAATTACCTCTCCACTACTCAGTAGAAGGTATATTTATTTATTCTCTAAAGCAACAGTTCTTGAACTGTGGTCTGGGTACTACTACTGGGGCCCTAAAACCCTTTCTTACCAGTTGATAAAGATAAGAACTATTTTCATTATAATAATGAAAAGATGTGCTTTGCCTTTTTCATTCTCATTCTCTCATGAGTACAGAATGGAATTTTCCAAGAACTACATGACATGTGATATAGAAACAGACTGAATGCAAAAGCAAGTATGAAAATCCAGCCATCCTCCATGAAGGCAGGCATCAAATTTATGAAAATTTAAAACAACGACATTGTTCTCACTGCTTTTTTATTTCAGAAATATCTTCAAAGAATTAGGCTAATCTTAAAATCACAATATAAAATTAAAATATAATTAGATTGCTATTTTTCAATGAATTATTTTTAATCTTCAATTTTTTAACATAGTGAATTTTGATAGATATAATCCACACAAACAAAAGCTCTTTGGGATCTGCACTAGTTTTTAAGATTGTAAGGAAAACTTGAGAATAAAAGTTTACAAACCACTGTTCTAGAGAATTTATACCGGAAATAAGAGAGGCTCCTAATTTGGTGATGCCAAGTGCAACAGAAGGCATGGGTAACATATTGTGCTCAAAATTTAGAGACAAAAAGAAATACTATACATAGAATTCACCAACCTGTTTCCTAATTTAGCTTCCAGATTGACAACCTGGCATATATCCACCACAGTAGATAAGAGGATTGTTAGCAGGGAAAATGGGTCAAAGAGAAGCCAACATAGCAAAATGCTTTGCTCCTGTCAGATCATCCCTCAGCATATGAATGGAGAAGTGCCAATCACTGTTTTAAGTCTCTTCACTAACCAACATGAGTGGACCAAAAATACATACATATATATGTGAGGAAAATCTAGGAGAACAAAACCAACAGTGCAAAGAGCAAAACAAAACTTAAAAACATTTTTGTATCACTAAAACAGAACACAGATCTACAAAAATAACCACAGGGATATGAAAGATCCTCTCTCAGATGAGTATGTGGCTCTCCTAAGTCACAGGGATCTCACATGTTTTCTGATGGGTCACAATTTAAGTATGAAGCATGTCCTGGGTGACAGAAAAGCTTTCATATGTTTGCCTTTGTTTACTTTCTCCTATCACACTTTATGCCCAACCTTTATTAAAGTATTTTATGAGTATACAAGTCTTGTGAACACTTTCAATTATCTTACCCTGTGTAACTGCTGCAATGTGCTAGGTAGTTGAGAGTGGTTCCGACAGCTTGCTCAACTGGTTGAGTAAAATGTGGACTCAATGGTGTCACACAGGAAAATCGAGATGTTCAGAATTCTATTTGAAACTGAAAGTGTTAGTCGCTCAGTCCTGTCTGATTCTTTGCAACCCCGTTGACTGTAGCCTGCCAAGGTCCTCTGTCCATGAAATTCCCTAGGCATGAATACTAGAGTGGGTTGCCATTTTATTCTCCAGAGGATATTCCCGACCCAGGGTTCTCCAGGGTTCTATTTGTATAATATAAAACAATTCTCAAATGATGGCCTCCTCAGACCAGCAACACCACCATTACCTAGGGATTGTTTAAAATGAAAATTCTCAGACCTCCTTCAGAGCTACTAAATCAGAAATTTTGGCACTGGGACCTAGAAATCCCTGTTTTAACAAATCCTCCAGGAGACAGGATATATGCAGTTTGAATACCTTTGATATAGAAGAAATTCATCGGGACATAACAATGCAAGTGTATTTATTATGTGACTTGTTCACTAATTCCCTAGTTTCCAAGGAACATTCAAAAAACAATTTTCTTCACAACTGATTTAACAAATGCATTGGGATGACTCAGGGAACTCACACCAGGGCTCTCTAACAACCTAGATGGGTGGGAGGGGCATAGGAAGTGGGAGGGAGGGGACATATGTATACCTATGACTGATTTATGCTGAGGTATGGCAGAAACCAATGCAATATTGAAAGCAATTATCCTCCAATTAAAAGGAAAAAAGAAAGAAAGAAATATATTGGGGCAAAGGCTCTGACTATTATCAGCATGCCAGCTATTAAAGTGAAATATGGGGCTTCCTTGGTGGCTCAGATGGTAAAGGATCTGCCTGCAACGTGGGAGACCTGATTCGATCCCTGGTTTGGGAAGATCCCCTGGAAAAGGGAATGGCTACCCACACCAGTATTCTGGCTTGGAGAATTCCATGGACAGAGGAAACTAGTGGGCTAGAATCCATGGAGTTGCAAAGAGCTGACGACTGAGTGACTTTCACTTTCAGTTTTCATGCTATATTATGGGTTCACTATGATGGGGAAACAGCGGAAACAGTGTCAGACTTTATTTTTTGGGGCTCCAAAATCACTGCAGATGGTGACTGCAGCCATGAAATTAAAAGACGCTTACTCCTTGGAAGAAAAGTTATGATCAACCTAGATAGCATATTCAAAAGCAGAGACATTACTTCGCCGACTAAGGTCCGTCTAGTCAAGGCTATGGTTTTTCCTGTGGTCATGTATGGATGTGAGAGTTGGACTGTGAAGAAGGCTGAGCACCGAAGAATTGATCCTTTTGAATTGTGGTGTTGGAGAAGACTCTTGAGAGTCACCTGAACTGCAAGGAGATCCAACCAATCCATTCTGAAGGAGATCAACCCTGGGATTTCTTTGGAAGAAATGATGCTAAAGCTGAAACTCCAGTACTTTGGCCACCTCATGCGAAGAGCTGACTCATTGGAAAAGACTCTGATGCTGGGAGGGATTGGGGGCAGGAGGAGAAGGGGATGACCGAGGATGAGATGGCTGGATGGCATCACTGACTCGATGGACATGAGTCTGGGTGAACTCCAGGAGTTGGTGATGGACAGGGAGTCCTGGCGTGCTGTGATTCATGGGGTCGCAAAGAGTCAGACACGACTGAGTGACTGAACTGAACTGATAAATCAGTAAGAATGATGGGCAGTTGTTGAGGACAGGTAGCTAAGATGGCAGGGCAGGAAGACACTGAATCCCCTCCTTCCATAGACACACCACAATTACAACTACTTACAGTAGCAACCGTCTATGATATCTATGATATCATATGATAGGATATCAACTTAAAGAGTAGCAGAAAATATTTTCAACAACTAAAGACATATAGGCAGAAACACAATAATACAGGACAGGAGGAGTGGAGAAACAGTACAGTCAGGACCCACATCCCCATTTCAGCAACACACAGAGAAATGTTGCAATCATACAGGTCTCCTCCTTAAGGAGTGAGGTGTCTGAGCACATTGGGCTCCCCAGTCAAAGGGTCCTGCACAGGGAAAACGATGCATCAGAAAACCTGGCTTTGAAAACCAGCAGGGTTTTTGTTCAGGTGAGCTGGAAACCTATAGGAAACAGAGACTTGATGCTTAAAAAGTCACACGCAAAATCTCACAGGCTCTGAGTCCCAGCACCTAGACAGTGATCTGAAAGGACTCACCTGTTGATAATCCTAGAGAGCCTCCGATCCATAGAGATGGGAGGCAACTGGGAACCACACTCTCCAGAGAAACAGATGTTGTCATCGGCCATCTGGAGACCTTATTCTAAGAGGACACTGGTGCTGGTAACTGCCATTTTGGATCCTCCCTCTAGCCTGTGAGTGTTAGTGGCTTACCTGTCCACCAGCAGGCTAGCACAAAACCTGAGCTCCCAGAGCCCCCAGAGTCAGCTACTCTAGGACCCAGCCCAGCTCCTAAACTCTAGGCAACACAGGAAGCCCTGCAAGGACCAAGGCTTGCCCTAGCCCCAAGCTGCTGGAAGCCAAAAGACAGTGCAGAATAATGAATTACCCTCTTGTGAGCCAGCAATAGTCCTAAGAGGGCTTGGGCCACAGAGCCAACCACAGAAGAAGCCTACCCACCCTCCCATAAACCTATAGGCACTTGATGCAGACTGTAGTCCACTGTGCCAGGGACCAATACCACCTACCACTGTACCCACAGCAGCCCTTGCCACAACAGAAGGGACCACGCAGCACACATAGGGGGTACTCTTAGAGCATATGGCTCTGGTAACAAGAGGGGAGCATGCCTCTGGGCTCTACAGGACATTCGTTACCTAAGACTACTTCTTCAAGATCAAGAAACGTAATCAAAATACCAAGCATATAAACAGAAAATTGAGCTGTCCAATGGTAAAAGTTAATGGAAAAACTAGAAAATTCTGGTCTTGGCTATGAGTACCTGGTATTAGACTTATCCTCCTATTAAATACAACTGAAGACAAACCAAGAATGAATATACAAAATCTTCAAACACCCGTGAAGGGCTGTAAGAAAGACGACACAAGAGAATCCCCATAGTCATCCAAGTTCTCTCCCTCGGAAAATTACACAGGCCACAGTTCAGAAAATGCAAGCACAGGACAGTAGTTTTGCTAAATTAAGGATGCAGAAGTCAAAGTTCAGTGCACCTTGTGGTTAGGTGGAATTAGCAATGCCATACTGAGGGGGGCCAGAAAGAGTGAATCCCTCGGGCTTGCATGGTAATCCCTTAGTCCTTAGCCAAATTCTAAACTGCAAATTTACAGGGCAAGACTCTAATTGGTGTGGTTGTGTTAAGAAGTTGAAATTGAACAGAAATTCTAGAGGTAATAAAAGTGCCTGAAAGATTTCGCATTTGGGGCCAAACTAGCGCATAGTGAAGTGAAGTCGCTCACTCGTTTCCAACTCTTTGCGACACCGTGGACTGTAGCCTACCAGGCTTCTCTGCCCATGGGATTCTCCAGACAAGAATACTGGAGTGGGTTGCCATTTCCTTCTCCAGGGGATATTCCCGACCCAGGGATCGAACCCAGGTCTCCCACATTGGAGGCAGACGGTTTAACCTCTGAGCCACCAGGGAAGCCCAACTAGCGCATAAGCACCCCATAAAACAACCCTGGCATTCAGTTCAGACCCAAGAACACTTATGCCATAGAAGTGGGGACAATGAACAAAGTGGAGAAACAAACAGATCTTTCCTTAAAACAAAACTGAAATAGATCTTTCCTTAAACTAAATCTTGACAGGATTCAGGTGATGCATTTGCAGTTTATCTACCTATCAGAACAAAAACTTTAAAAAACTTTAAGAAAATAACATAACTCCAAAGCTACTATAATATATATTCACACCATCCATCATGTAATTTAAAAATAAGGCAGGAAAGACTGATCAATAACCAAGAGAAAATAATCAGTTAAATCAGGCATCTATTCATGATGAAATTCTCAATAAACTCAGAACAGAAAGGACTTGCACAATGTGATTAGAAGTTAAGATACCTACCACAAATATCATACCTAATGGTGAAAAGACAGAAGGTCTTTCCTCTATGACAGACTACAAAGCCCAGATGTGCTCTCACAACTTTTCAACATTATACTGAAAGTTCTACCTCATGTAATCTGATAAGAAAGGCATCTAAACTCAAAAGGGAAGATTATTTAGTTGTAAATGACACTATCTTCTATGCATAAAATCCAAAGGCACACACATGCACATATACGCACATGTATAAATTAGAACTAATGAAAAAGACAGAAAGGTCACCAGACACAAGATCAAAATTCAAAATCAACCGTATTCCCACAGATCAACAATGAATAACTGAAAAAAATAAACTTAAAAATTTAGTACCACAAGAATGAAATATTTAGAAACAAAAGAAGTTCAAGACTTGTGCACTAAAAATTGCAAACACTGCTGAGGGAAATTAAGTAACAAATGGAGAGATACTCCCTGTTCACAAATTGAGAGAGATAATACTGCTAAGAAAGCAATTCTCTCCAAATTAATCTACAGATTCAACCAAATGCTTTTAAAATTTCTGGCTGGCTTTTTGTGGAAATTTACAAGATGATCCTCAAATTCAAATAAAAATGTAATATAGCCAATGGAGCCCAAAAATTGGAAAAACAAAGAAACTATGGAGATTTACCTTTCTAACATCAAAAATACTTCAAAGCTATAATAATCAAAGTAATGAGGTACCAGCACGAGACTAGTCATATAGATCAATGGAATAGAATTAAGAGTCCCCAAATAAATCCTTACATTTTTGGTCAACTGATTCTGACAAAGTTTCCACAACAACTCAACGAGCAAAGAATAGTCTTTTTAAAAAAAGTGGTGCTATAAAAACTGGAAATCCATCTGCAAAAAAAAATGCAGACCCAACTTTACATCACATATAAAATTAACTTAAAATAGATCAAAGATCTAAACATAACAGCTAAAATTCTAACTCTTAGGAAAAATGTGTAAATCTTCATGATCCTGGATTAGACAATGATTTGTTATATATGACCCTGAAAGCGAAAGTGACAACAGGAAAAACAGGTACACTGAACTCCAAAATCAAAAACTCTTATGCTTCAAAAGTGCATCAACAAGAAGTAAAAAGATAACCGACAGAATAGGGGAAAATATTTGTAAACCATATACAGGATAAGGGGCTTGTATCCAGAATAGCTAAAGAACTTTTATTATTTAACAGTAAAAAGACAAAAATATTTTTACGGTGAAAAAGTCTGGACATATTTATACAAAAAAAAGATACACAAATGACTAATAACCATATGAAAAAATGCCCAATATCATTAGTCATTAGTGAAATGCAAATTAAAACCAGAAAACAGCATTTCACGTATACTAATGTGGCAAGAATAAAAATGGCAGGTAACAAATATTAACAAAGATACAGAGAATCAGGTGCATACATATGACTAGTAGAAATGTTAACAATGGTGCAGCCACTTAGGAAAACAGCTCAGTAATTCTTTAAATGTTAAATTAAATTTACCATATGATCCACTAATTCTACTCAGATATATAGCCAAGAGAAAGGAACACATACATTCACATAAATGTATTATAAACATATCTTTTTAGCAGCACTAATCATAATAGCAGAAACTTAGGAACAACTAAAACTTAGTGTATTCACACAATGAAATGCAGGGATTAACGTGTAGCAGAAATTATAGTGGATGATAAAAATATTATAAAAGTTATTATTGATAACAGTTCACAATTTTTTAATTACCAAAAAAACACACTGAATTCTACACTTGAAAAGGGTTTATGATATGAAAACATGCCTCTAATTAGTTTTTAAAGTAGCAAAATTAAAAGTCACAGACAAAAACTGAAAAAATTCATTAAGAGCCAAATTAACATAAATTAAAATGTATCAGAAAACAACTTTGAAAATGAAAACAAACACTTCAAAATTTACAAGATACAGCTAAAGAATACTTGAAACAAGTCTACAGTATTAAATACTTCTATTACACAAAGATTTAAAATAATCTAAGTGGCTCAGACGGTAAAGCGTCTGCCTACAATGCGGGAGACCCAGGTTCAATCCCTGGGTCAGGAAGATCCTCTGGAGAAGGAAATAGCAATCCACTCCAGTACTCTTGCCTGGAAAATCCCATGGATGGAGGAGCCTAGTAGTCTACAGTCCATGGGGTCGCAGAGAGTTAGACACGACTGAGCAACTTCACTTCTTCAAGTTGCTTACAACTGCCAAGCAAAAAGTTTGAATAGGGGGTAAACTGCAGTTAACAGCAGTCAATTTCAGCTCTTAGCACAGAAGTTCCACCCCTTCTCCACAGGCCTTGGAAGGCAGCCCTACAATAATTCCTAGAGCAAATTTATGTAAACAAACTAGATAATGTGGGTGAAAGGAACAAATTCCTAAAATGACACAAATAACCAAAACCGACTCAGAAAAAAAAAAAATCAGAACATACCTATAACGAGCAAAGAAACTGAAGTAGGAATTAGCACTTCTTATAAAGAAAAGCCCAGGCTCAAAGAGCTTTACTGGTAAATTCTGTCAAATTTTAAAGGAAGAAATAATACCAATCCTACATAAAATTCTTCACACAATAGAGAAGGAAATATTTCCCAAGTCATTCTTTTATCCTGATGCCATATCCAAACTAGACATCACAATGAAGAAAAAAAAAAAAGCCTACAGACCAAAACTCCCTGTTAACAACATTAATCAAAAACAGCATGGTACAAAAACCATCGTACATGGGCTTCCCTGGTAGCTCAGCTAGTAAAGAAGGAGACCTCAGTTCAATTCCTGGGTCAGGAAGATCCCCTGGAGAAGGGACAGGCCACCCACTACATTCTTGAGTTTTCCTGATGGCTCAACTGGCAAAGAATCCGCCTCCAATGTGGGAGACCTGGGTTCAATCCCTGGGTTGTGAAGATCCCCTGGAGAAGGGAATGGCTACTCACTCCAGTATCCTAGTCTGGAGAATTCCATGGACTGTATAGTCAGGTGGTCTTAGAGAGTCAGACAGGACTGAGCAACTTTCACTTTCTTTTAGTGTGGTACTGGCACAAAGAGACACACAGATCAATGGAACAGAAAAGAGTTCAGAAATAAACCAAAGCACTAATGGTCAATTCATCTATGACAAAGAAGGCAAGAACATACAATGAAGACAGCCTCTCTTGAACAAGCAGGAAAACTGGGCAGCTACATGTAAAGAAGGAAATCTGAACATTTTAACACACCATATACAAAAATAAACCCAAACTGATTAAAGACCCAAATATAATAAGACACCATGACATAAATTGTAACACTATTTTTTTAAAATCTGTTTCCTAAAACAAAGAAGGGCTTCCCCAGTAGTTCAGCTGGTAAAGAATCCACTGGCAATGCAGGAGACCCCACTCTAATTCCTGGGTCATGAAGATCCCCTGGAGAAGGGATAGGTCACCCACTCCAGTATTCTTGGGTCTCCCCAGGGCTCAGACAGTAAAGAATCCACCTGCAATGCTGTAGACCTGGGTTCGATGCCTGGGTTGGGAAGATCCTCTGGAGGAAGGCATGGCAACCCACTCCAGTATTCTTGCCTGGAGAATCCCATGGACAGAGGAGCCTGGCAGCTTAGAGTCCACGGGGTGGCAAAGAGCTGGACATGACGGAGCGACAAAGTACAGCACAGCAAAACAAAGAAAACAAAAGCAAAAATACAAATGGGACCTGACAAAAAAGCTTCTTCACAAAAAGGAAGCCTTTAGTAAAAAGACAACCTATGGAATAGGAGAAATATCTGCAAATGATATGACTGATAAAGGGTTAATATACAACATAAACAGCCCATTCAACTCAACATGAGAACACAAACATGATTAAAAATGTGCAGACGACCTGAATAGCCACTTTTTCCAAAAATATACAGATGTCCAACAAGTACATGAAAAAAATGTTCAACACTGCTAATCAGAGAAATGCAAATCAGAACGACAATGAGATCACATCACAACTGTCAAAATGGCTATCATCACAAATACAAACAACAAACGGTGAGGATGTAGAGAGAAAGGAACCCTTGTGCACTGCTGCTGGGAAGGTAAACTGGCACAATTTCTGTGGAGGTTCCTCAAAAAACTAAAAATAGAACTACCAAATGATCCAGGAATTCCGCTGCTAGGTATATATCTGAAAAAAATAAATATAGTAGTTCAAAAAGATATATGTACTCCAATGTCCACAGCAGCATTATTTACAATATCCAAGATAAGGAAGCAACCCAAGTGTCCACCAACAGAATAACAAAGAAATAATGGTATGTACACACACACACACAAAAACACAATATGGAATATTACTCATTCATTAAAAGGAATTAAATTCTGTCATTTGCAAAAACATGGATGAATCTACAGTGAAATAAGCCAGAGAAAGACAAATACTTTATTAATTCTATGTGGGATCTAAAAATTAACACAAATGAATGTGATGACAAAACAGAAACAGAATCAGATACAGAGAACTAGTGATTACCAATGCTGGGCCAGGGGCAGGGGGAGACAGGGGTTGGGATTAAGAGGCACAAATTACAATGGATAAAGTAAAAGTATGCAAATATAGCCATTATTCTGTAATAACTTTAAATATAATCTATAAAAAATACTGAATCACTGTGTTGCACACCTAAAACTCAATATTGTAAATTAACAATAAAAATTGTTTTGAAAACAAATTTGAAAAAGAAAATGAATGAACCATAGCTATACATGAAATGGATGAATCTTAACATTTAAAAAACTGCAAAAGCAAATTACAGATACAAAAACAGATCATGATTTCCACAGATAATCATTGAAGGAAAAGAAAGCAACATTACTTCTTTACTGTTGGCAACATTAGGTGGTAAAACTTTTTAAAACATAAAAAGTAAGAAGGGAAATACACAATAGTCAAGATAGCAGTTCATTTGGAAAAGGCATAAATATCAAAAAGGAGAAGGAAAGAACTTCTGAAGTTTTGGCAATGTTCTATTCTTAAATGTGTAGTGGTTACCATCAGTGTTCAATCAGAAGTAATCCCTCCAACTGCATAATTCTGTTCGGTGCAGTTTTCTTTATGCTACATTTTAAAATAACAAAGGTTTAAAAATGCATTATATGCCAATAACTAATGATAACATGCAAAGAATGCTCTTGGTTCAGTATGCTGTGCTCCCTTTCCTGGGTCTTTGAAAAAAAAAACAAAACCTTGAGGTTTGGTATTTCATTTAATTTTGAAACCCTTGCAACAGATATCAGAACTATTCACTACATTTCTTTCTTCAACAGTTTCAAAGGATAGCTTACTTAATTCACAAGCTATACATATGCATCATACATGTAACTTAAGCAGTTTAAGATTTCACTTGTCATAAAAGTTATCTTTTCTAAAGTATAAAAATGAGTTTCAGTATATTCAGAGTTGTCCAACTGCTATCACCAATGACCTTCAGAACATTTTTCATCACCCCAAAGAGAAACCCCATACCCATCAGCTACCTACCCTCAGGCCTTGGGAATCAAATGTAGTGTGTTTGTAGTGAGTCAGCGTTATTTGGCTGTACTATGCTTTCTGTAATTTTCTTCCCTGTATTCCTGCCTAAGTTCCCCACCAAACTACACCACACCTTTTAAGAATCAGGCTCATACTGATTATTTTCTTTGCAGCCAAACATGGAGAAGCTCTATATAGTCAACAAAAACAAGACCAGGAGCTGACTGTGGCTCAGATCATGAACTCCTTATTGCCAAATTCAGACTTAAATTGAAGAAAGTAGGCAAAACCACTAGACCATCAGGTATGACCTAAATCAAATCCCTTATGATTATACTGTGGAAGTGAGAAACAGATTTCAGGGACTAGATCTGATAGATAGACTGCCTGATGAACTATGGACGGACATTCATGACATTGTACAGGAGACAGGGATCAAGACCATCTCCATGGAAAAGAAATGCAAAAAGGTAAAATGGCTGTCTGATGAGGCCTTACAAATAGCTGTGAATCGAAGAGAAGCGAAAAGCAAAGGAGAAAAGGAAAGATACAAGCATCTGAATGCAAAGTTCCAAAGAACAGCAAGAAGAGACAAGAAAGCCTTCCTCAGCGATCAAGGCAAAGAAATAGAGGAAAACAACAGAATGGGAAAGACTAGAAATCTCTTCAAGAAAATTAGAGATACCAAGGGAAAATTTCATGCAAAGATGGGCTCGATAAAGGACAGAAATGGTATGGACCTAACAGAAGCAGAAGATATTAAGAAGAGCTGGCAAGAATACACAGAAGAACTATACAAAAAAGATCTTCACAACCAAGATAATCATGATGGTGTTATCACTCACCTAGAGCCAGACATCCTGGAATGTGAAGTCAAGTGGGCCTTAGAAAGCATCACTACGAACAAAGCTAGTGGAGGTGATGGAATTCCAGTTGAGCTATTTCAAATCCTGAAAGATGATGCTAGAAAGTGCTGCGTTCAATATGTCAGCTAACTTGGAAAACTCCACAGTGGCCACAGGACTGGAAAACGACAGTTTTCATTCCAATCCCAAAGAAAGGCAATGCCAAAGAATGCTAAAATGACCGCACAATTGCACTCATCTCACACGCTAGTAAAGTAATGCTCAAAATTCTCCAAGCCAGGCTTCAGCAATATGTGAACTGTGAACTTCCTGATGTTTGAGCTGGTTTTAGAAAAGGCAGAGGAACCAGAGATCAAATTGCCAACATCCGCTGGATCATCAAAAAAGCAAAAGAGTTCCAGAAAAACATCTACTTCTGCTTTGTTGACTATGCCAAAGCCTTTGACTGTGTGGATCACAATAAACTGTGGAAAATTCTGATAGAGATGGGCATACCAGACCACTTGACCTGCCTCTTGAGAAACCTATATGCAGGTCAGGAAGCAACAGTTAGAACTAGACATGGAACAGACTGGTTCCAAATAGGAAAAGGAGTACGTCAAGGCTGTATATTGTCACCCTGCTTATTTAACTTCTATGCAGAGCACATCATGAGAAATGCTGGACTGGAAGAAGCACAAGCTGGAATCAAGACTGCTGGGAGAAATATCAATAACCTCAGATATGCAGGTGACACCACCCTTATGGCAGAAAGTGAAGAGGAAATAAAGACCCTCTTGATGAAAGTGAAAGTGGAGAGTGAAAAAGTTGGCTTAAAGCTCAACATTCAGAAAATGAAGATCATGGCATCTGGTCCCATCATTTCATGGCAAATAGATGGGGAAACAGTGGAAACAGTGTCAGACTATATTTTGGGGGGGGCTCCAAAATCACTGCAGATGGTGACTGCAGCCATGAAATTAAAAGATGCTTACTCCTTGGAAGAAAAGTTATGACCAACCTAGATAGCATATTGAAAAGCAGAGACATTACTTTGCCAACAAAGGCCCATCTTGTCAAGGCTATGGTTTTTCCAGTGGTCATGTATGGATGTGAGAGTTGGACTGTGAAGAAGGCTGAGGGCCAAAGAATTGATCCTTTTGAACTGTGGTGTTGGAGAAGATACTTGAGAGTCCCTTGTACTGCAAGGAGATCCAACCAGTCCATTCTGAAGATCAGCCCTGGGATTTCTTTGGAGGGAATGATGCTAAAGCTGAAACTCCAGTACTTTGGCCACCTCATGAGAAGAGTTGACTCATTGGAAAAGACTCTGATGCTGGGAGGGATTGGGGGCAGGAGGAAAAGGGGATGAGAGAGGATCAGATGGCTGGATGGCATCACGGACTCGATGGACATGAATCTGAGTGAACTCCAGGAGTCGGTCATGGACAGGGAGGCCTGGCGTGCTGCGATTCATGGGGTCGCAGAGTCAGACACGACTGAGCGACTGAACTGAATGAAGTCTTTTAACTGGTTCCTAGGCAGTTAGATACACCGTCCTCTGTGGATGTAAAACACCTCTTATATACCTTTATTGCATTCTACGTATCAATCTTTATAATAAATGCTTATAAATTCGTTTCCAACACTGTAAAAGGCATATCTTTAAGAAGTAGAATTTGACTTATTTTTCTATCTCCTATATCTAATACAGTGACTTTCAAAACTTTTGATGAATGAAGGCACCATAAGAAGAATATAATGAGTTTAAAAAGGATGATGATTTAGTAATGAGAAGATATTCAAAGATCATTAGGTTCAAGGACATAAAGACAGAAATAAATACACTGTGCTACACAAAAGCATTATGACAAAAGTAGTTTTAGTCAGCAACTGATCACTTTATCATCACTAAAAAATTATGACAAAACTAAGGAAATATATTAAAACCATTACTTAGGGTTCACACAAAGATATTAATGCATCATAGCCAAAGGGGAATGACTATTAGAATCTTAAACATATCTAGGTTATATTATGATATCTATACCAAGAAAAATTATTCTAAAAGTCAAATAGAGATAAAAATACAATGCTGGAGACTTCTGAAAATGGATGAGAATTATATTCAGAGTAAAAACCAAAAAAAAATGTTTTAAAAGAGAGCTTCAATTTTTAAAATGCCAGCATTCCCCTTAAAAGTGAAAAGGATGAAGAATATTTTTAAAAGTCTGTTTTCTGAGAAGACAAAACTATTTTTCAACACATGAAAATATAATGTGTTTGAGTAAGAACGATCTTTGCAAATAAAATTAAATGAATTAAATTTTTCATCACAATACGCATATGGCACGATTTTGTTAAAACATATTAGGAAGTATCACAATTATTTTACAGTGAAAAAATTTAACCCAAAACATTCAATACACAAAACAAAAATAGTTTTCTTTCGGTGTACACAAATAATATTCATTAATAATGTAAGAAAGTTTTATCATTTAAAATGTTAGAGCTCAATATTAATAAAATCAGAAAAAGTTATAAAGTTAATATATACACAACTTAGCACTATTTATCTTAATAAAAGGAAACCTGATTTTAATCATATCTTCAGTTACTTTCTGTATTGGAAAGTAAAAATGAAAGTCACTCTGCTGCTACTGCTGCTAAGTCGCTTCAGTCGTGTCCTACTCTGTGCAACCCCATAGACAGCAGCCCACAAGGCTCCCCCGTCCCTGGGATTCTCCAGGCAAGAACACTGGAGTAGGTTGCCATTTCCTTCTCCAATGCATGAAAGTGAAAAGTGAAAGTGAAGTCGCTCAGTCGTGTCCGACTCTGTGCCACCCCATGAACTGTAGCCTATCAGGCTCCTCCATCCATGGGATTTTCCAGGCAAGAGTACTGGAGTGGGGTGCCATTGCCTTCTCCAGAAAGTCGCTCAGTCATGTCCAACTCTTTGCAACCCTATGGACTATACAGTCCATGGAATTCTCCAGGCCAGAACATTGGAGTGAGTAGCCATTCCCTTCTCCGAGAGATCTTCCCAACACAGGATCAAACCCAGGTCTCCCACATTGCAGGTGGATTCTTTACCAGCTGAGCCACAAGGGAAGCCCAAGAATACTGGAGTGGATAGTTTATCCCTTCTCCAGTGGATCTTCCTGACCCAGGAATTGAACCAGAGTCTCCTGCATTGCAGGCAGACTCTTTACCAACTAAGCTATCAGGGACTTCTGTCCAAATAGAAAAGGAATCAATTAGGAATTAACTGACATGCAGACTTGAAAAAAATATGTTCTACAGGATTTATTAAATCAAATTCTGTGAATAAGTCTGTTCATTTCTGATCATTTCCAAATATAAAATACTATACAGCAAGACATAAATGAAGTTAAAAGAATTCTAAAAATCTAAAGCAGTATGCATCCCTTCGTGATTAAATTAGTCCCCCCAAATTTATTATTACTATTTTATCTTACTTTAGCATTCAAATTCTTTAAAACTAATCAAATCATTAAAAAAAAAACACCCCACACAAAAACAAAAGTAACCCAGAGATACAACAGTCATAGAAGTTATGTAGAGTGAATTATTTTCCCAATAGAAGCACTCTTCTAAACTGTAGTAAATAATCTTTAAGATCTGGTGAGGTTTGAGGGCAAGTAACAAAAAATTATTCCAAAAAATTAGGTAAGAATGAGTAAATGTTAAAATAATCACAACTAGATATTAATTCATAATGTAAAAATATATAAATAATGTCTGCCTGCCTTGAATAAATTAACTTTCAGGATACCAAATTTAAATGCCAATATATTCATAAATAGTATTTCTGGAAATTATTTCCTAGGCTTAAAAAATAATGTCAACACATATTCAACACTCGATATATATGTACAAATGACAAAGCTTATTGCCCTTAGCCAGTTTTGAAAATTTAAGTTTTTCACAGAATTCTTTGTATCCCTAGATCTCTAGTTTTTCAAAACTATTTGATTTACACTGACTCTTATGCACACTTGTGTAATTTTAAGGTTCTATCTTTGTACCAAAACACTGGATTTACCCAATAAATATTTGAACTAAACATAGTCATACAGTTGTGTCCGACTCTGTGATCCCAGGGACTGTAGCCCGCCAGGCTCCTCTGTCCATGGAATTCTCCAGGCAAGAGAAGTGGAGTGGGTTGCCATTTCCCTCTCGAGGGGATCTTCCCAACCCAGGGATCGAACCCAGGTCTCCTGCATTACAGGTGGATTCTTTACCAACTGAGTGACAATATTTACTTGCAAAATAAATTCCAATTCACAGGTAAATGCTCTGACAATTATCTATACTCCTACCACTAGAGAAGGATATTCTTTAATGTCATAAAAACCCACATATCACAAATATCCACGAGCAATAAACCCAAACCCAAATTAAAAATAGATATAATGATAAAATGAAAGGAAGAAAAACACCATAGTAAGAGCTAAAAAGATGGGAAAATAGGACTAACTCTGACCTTCTGATAAATGTCAGTCCTATAAGCACCTCTACTTCCCAGGGAATACAGTTACACAGGGTTGCTGCTGCTGCTAAGTCACTTCAGTCATGTCCGACTCTGTGTGACCCCATAGACGGCAGCCCACCAGGCTCCCCCATCCCTGGGATTCTCCCGGCAAGAACACTGGGGTGGGTTGCCATTTCCTTCTCCAATGCATGAAAGTGAAAAGTGAAAGTGAAGTCACGCAGTTGTATCCAACTCTTAGCGACCCCATGGACTGCAGCCTACCAGGCTCCTCCGTCCACAGGATTTTTCCAGGCCAGAGTACTGGAGTGGGGTGCCATTGACTGCATATAACTCAGGATTGAAATTAGGACCCTACAAAGTAGCAACTGAAACACAGACATTAGTCAGCGAAGACAGCTGAAAATACTGAAATGATATCTAATGACTGTAAAAGCATGTGTAAAAATTACTTCTTGAATAAAACTTTTTCAAGATACTTTAGAGGTGAACCACATTTCCTAAGTAACACTTTTTACATCAAATAACAATTCTTGGTGTCAAAAATTCCTCTAACATTCTAGTTACTGTCTCCTGAGAAAATAATCTGAACAATCTAGATTATTTTAACAGTTTTAATATATTAAAAATTGTTCTACACTTAAAACTTTTAAAATATATCTGGAACATCTAAATATAGCAATTACTGTGTATTCTATGTACCATCTGTTGATGCATAAACCATCTGAACTTTCTTCTCCCTCTACTGAAAAAGCAAACAAAAATGAACATGATGAATACAATTTTCAAAGCATTATGGGTTCAATTAATAGTTAATCAAGATTTGACATAAATAGAATTTCTATATAATTCCTGAAAGTCCCAATATAAAAAGTAAAGATATGAAATACAGCATAAATTATGCATACACCAAAATATATAACCATATATATAGAAACTTAAAATGGCTTTCTTAAACAATTATAACCTCTGTGAAACATGTACAGCCTATTCCAATGCTTATTTAAAACAATAATTATCTCTTAATCATAAGTCCTACCTTCAAAATAGAAATTTAACCATTAACCTCATACTGTTAAGTTATGATGTGTGCACATGCACACATTGTCCTAAACACGTCTTACAGAGTAGCATCAGAATTTTTTAAAGTTACCATTTCCCAAAATATTTTCAAAGTAAATACAGTTGCTTTATTATAATGATTACTGGCTAACAATAAGCATTTACTATGCATCAGGTAATAGTGACGCTGAAGAAGCTGAAGCTGAACAGCTGTATGAAGATCTACAAGACCTTTTAGAACTAACACCAAAAAAGACATCCTTTTCATTACAGGGGACTGGAATGCAAAAGTAGAAGTCAAGAAACACCTGGGGTAACAGGCAAATTTGCCTTGGAGTATACAACGAAGCAGGGCAAAGGCTAATAGAGTTTTGCCAAGAGAACGCACTCGCCATAGCAAACACTCTCTTCCAATAACACAAGAAGAGACTCTACACATGGACATCACCAAATGGCCAACACCGAAATCAGACTGATTATATTCTTTCCAGCCAAAGATGGAGACACTCTACACAGTCAGCAAAAATAAGACCGGGAGCTGACTGTAGATCAGATCATGAATGCCTTATTGCCAAATTCAGACCTAATTTGAAGAAAGTGGGGAAAACCACTAGACCATTCAGGTATGACCTAAATCAAATGCCTTATGATTATACAGTGGAAGTAAGAAATAGATTTAAGGGACTAGATCTGATAGACAGAGTGCCTGATGAACTATGGATGGAGGTTCATGACATTGTACAGGAGAAAGGGATCAAGATCATCCCCAAGAAAAAGAAAGGCAAAAAGGCAAAATGGCTGTCTAAGGAGGCCTTACAAATAGCTGTGAAAAGAAGAGAAGCAAAAAGGAAAGGAGAAAAAGAAAGATATACCTATTTGAATGCAGAGTTCCAAAGAATAGCAAGGAGAGATAAGAAAGCCTTCCTCAGCAATCAATGCAAAGAAATAGAGGAAAACAACAGAATGGGAAAGAGGAAATGGCAACCCACTCCAGTGTTCTTGCCTGGAGAATCCCAGGAACGGCGGAGCCTGGTGGGCTGCCCTCTATGGGGCCGCACAGAGTTGGACACGACTGAAGTGACTTAGCAGAGATCTCTTCAAGAAAATTAGAGATACCAAGGGAATGTTTCATGCAAAGATGGGCTCGACAAAGGACAGAAATGGTATGGACCTAACAGAAGCAGAAGATATTAAGAAGAGGTGGCTAGAATACACAGAAGAACTGTACAAAAAAGATCTTCACGACCCAGATAATCACTCACCTAGAGCCACACATGCTGGAATGTGAAGTTAAGTGGGCCTTAGGAAGCATCACTACAATCAAAGCTAGTGGAGGTGATAGAATTCCAGTTGAGCTATTTTAAAACCTAAAAGATGATGCTGTGAAAGTGCTGCACTCAATATGCCAGCTAATTTAGAAAACTCAGCAGTGGCCACAGGACTGGAAAACGTCAGTTTTCATTCCAATCCCCAAGAAAGGCAATGCCAAAGAATGCTAAAATGACCACACAATTGCACTCATCTCACACGCTAGTAAAGTAATGCTCAAAATTCTCCAAGCCAGGCTTCAACAGTACATGAACCGTGAACTTCCAGATGTTCAAGCCAGGTTTAAAAAAGGCAGAGGAACCGGAGATCAAATTGCCAACATCCACTGGATCATCCCAAAAGCAAGAGAGTTCCAGAAAAACATCTAGTTCTGCTTTATTGACTATGCCAAAGCCTTTGCCTGTGTGGATCACAATAAACTGTGGAAAATTCTGAAAGAGATGGGCATACCAGACCACCTGACCTGCCTCTTGAGAAATCTGTATGCAGGTCAGGAAGCAACGTTAGAACTGGACATGGAACAACAGACTGGTTCCAAATAGGAAAAGGAGTACGTCAAGGCTGTATATTGTCACCCTGCTTATTTAACTTCTATGCAGAGTACATCATGAGAAACGCTGGGCTGGATGAAGCACAAGCGGGAATCAAGATTGCGAGAAATATCAATAACCTAATACACAGAAGACACCACCCTTATGGCAGAGAGTGAAGAAGAACTAAAGAGCCTCTTGATGAAAGTGAGAGAATGAAAAATTTGGCTTAAAGCTCAACATTCAGAAAATGAAGATCACGGCATCTGGTCCCATCACTTCATGGAAAATAGATGGGAAAACAGTGGAAACAGTGGCTGACTTTATTTTGGGGGGCTGCAAAATCACTGCAGATGGTGACTGCAGCCATGAAATTAAAAGACGCTTACTCCTTGGAAGGAAAGTTATGACCAACCTAAACAGTATATTAAAAAGCAGAGACATTACTTTGCCAACAAAGGTCCGTCTAGTCAAGGCTATGGTTTTTCCAGTAGTCATGTATGGATGTGAGAGTTGGACTATAAAGAAAGCTGAGCACCGAAGAACTGATGCTTTTGAACCGTGGTGTTGGAAAAGATTCTTGAGATTCCCTTGGACTGCAAGGAGATCCAACCAGTCCATCCTAAAGGAAATCATCCTGAATAGTCATTGGAAGGACTGATGCTGAAGCTGAAACTCCAGTACTTTGGCCACCTGATGCGAAGAGCTGACTCATTTGAAAAGACGCTAATGCTGGGAAAGACTGAGGGCAGGAGGAAAAGGGGACGACAGAGGATGAGATGGTTGGATAGCATCACCAACTCAATGGACATGAGTTTGGGTAAACTCCGGGAGTTGGTGATGGACAGGGAGGCCTGGCGTGCTGCAGTGCATGGAGTCACAAAGAGTTGGACATGACTGAGCACCTGAACTGAACTGAGGTACTAGTGAAACACTTTGTGTTTTATTTAATCCTCCACCAAACAATGGAGTAATTATGATGTTCTCCATTTTACAGACGAAGAAGCTGAGGAACAGATCAGTTAAAAAGCTTACCTACATTTTCTATTAATAAAGGATGGAAAAAGGAATTCAAAGTCACGGAATTTGGCCTCAATGCCCATATTTTTCAGTACTATGCTAGTTTTAATACAAGTGATTTATGAATATATATTTATATCACTTAGTGTTGTATTTTCAAAATTCCATCTGACATTTTGCATGCCTGTCAGCCACCCCCCTTTGGATGTCCGGATAGGATCTCAAATTTAAAATGTCAGACAATGTTCTTCTCTAAAACTGAGTTGCCATTCCAGATTTCTTTCAAAGATGTCTTCCAGGTAAATAAACAAACTGTATAAGACATACTCATTGGCGAATATCTGAGAGCATTTCCTATAAGATCAGAAGCAAGAAATGAATGTTCACTCTTGATACTTTTATTCAACACAGTTTTAGAAATCCTAGCCATGGCAATCAGAGAAGAAAAAGTAAAAGAAATTAAAATTGGAAAAAATAGAAGCAAAACTGTCACTGCTTGCAGATGGCATGATACAATATATAGAAAATCCTAAAGATGGTACCAAAAAGCTATTAGAGTTCATCAATGAATTCAATAAAGTTGCAGGATACAAAATTAATATACAGAAATCTGTTGTATTTCTATACACTAACAACAAAAGATTAGAAAAAAAGAAACAATCCCATCACATCAAAAAGAATAAATTACCTAGGAATAAACCTACCTAAGAAAACAAAAGACATGTACTCTGAAAACTACAAGATGCTGATGAAAGAAATAGAAGATTACATAAACAGATGGATATATACACTATGTTCTTGGACTGAAAGAATCAGTATTTTCAAAATGACTATACTACCAAAGCAAACTACAGATTCACTGCAATCCCTATCAAGTAACCAAGGGCATTTTTCACAGAATTATAACAAGAAAACCTTAAAATCTGTATGGACACACAAAAGACATCTAATAACCGAAGCAATTTTGAGAGAAATTGAGCTGAAGGAACCAGGTGCCCTGACTTAAGACTACACTACAAAGCTAGTCATAAAAACAACAGGTATTGGCACAAAACCGAAAATATCACTGTTTTTCTTAGAGTAAAACATAGGCAGAACACTCCCTGACAGAAATCACAGCAATATCCTCTTCAAGCCACCTGCTAGAGAAATGAAAGTAAAAACAAAAAAACTAATGGGACCTATTTAAACTCAAAAGCTTTTGCACCACAAAGGAAACCACACACATGAAAAGATCCCCAACACCACTAATTATTAGAGAAATGCAAACCAAAATTACCATGAGATACCACCTCACACTTGTTATAATGGCCATCATCCAAAAAAAAAAAAAAAAAACAAACCTACAACAGTAAATGCTAGAAAGGGTATGGAGAGAAAAGAGAACCCTCCTACACTGTTGGTAAGAATGCAAACTGATACAGTTACAGATGAATGGATAAAGATGTAGTAATATATACAATGGGCTATTACTCAGCCATTAAAAAGAATGAAAAAATGCCATTTATAGCAACATGAATGAACTGAAGTTTATCATAAGTCAGAAAAAGACAAGTATTATAAGATAAGGCTTACATGCAGGACCCCAGGTGGTGCCAGTGGTAAAGAATCTTCCTGCCAAAGCAGGAGACACCAGAGATGTGGGTTAAATCCCTGGGTCTGGAAGATCCCCTAGAGAAGGAAATGGCAACCCATTCTTTTCTAGAAAATTTAACAGGCAGAGGATTCTGGTGGGTTATAGTCCATGGTGGCAGGGGTCAGGGGGTTATCTCATAGAGTCAGACAAGATTGAGCACTTTTCACTTCAGAATCTACTGTATAGCATAGGGGACTCTACTCAATATTCTGTAATAACCTAAATGAGAAAAGACTCTGGCTCAGCAGTAAAGAATCTGCCTACAATGCAGGAGCCACAGATGTGGATTCGATCCCAGGATCAGGAGATTCCCCTGGAGGAGGGCAAGGCAACCCACTCCAGTACTCCTGCCTAGAGAATCCCATGGACAGAGGAGCCTGGTGGGCAACATTCTATACGGTCACAAAGAGCTGGACAAGACTGAAGCAATTTAGCATGCACGCAAGCACA
The DNA here is from genome assembly GCF_023091745.1 of Budorcas taxicolor. Classification (NCBI taxonomy): domain Eukaryota; kingdom Metazoa; phylum Chordata; class Mammalia; order Artiodactyla; family Bovidae; genus Budorcas; species Budorcas taxicolor. The sequence continues at coordinate 137,249,250 of NC_068920.1, forward strand.
GTTTACATGAAGATTCTTTTTGAAATAATTGTTTCAGGACTTCCAGAGAAAAATAAAAAAGCAAGTACCAACCAACCAACCACTGCAATAAAACAAAAACAAAAGAACTCTGTAAAAACATCCTGGAGAAGGACTAGTAATTTTTATTTTGGAGAAAATAGTCTGTAAATAAAAACAATTGCCTTGAATATTTAAATATTCATATGTTATAGTAGGCTAAATCTATGAACAAGTTAAGACAATTGTCTAAATATAAGAGGCAGCAACTTCTACAAGATAATGGCGGAAAGCAAAGAGGAACTAAAGAGCCTCCTGATGCAGAGGAGAGTGAAAAAGCTCAACATTCAAAAAACTAAGAGCATGGCATCCAATCCCATCACTTCATAGCAAATAGATGGGGAAAAAGTAGAAAAAGTAATATTTCATTTTCTTGGGCTCCAAAATCACTGCAGACAGTGACTATAGCCATGAAATTAAAAGATGTTTGCTCCTTGAAAGAAAAGCTATGACAAACCTACATAGTGTATTAAAAAGCAGAGACATCACTTTGGCAACAAAGGTCCATATTGTCAAAGCTATGGTTTTTCTAGTACTCACATATGGATGTGAGAGTTGGACTATAAAGAAGGCTGAGTGCTGAAGAATTGATGCTTTTGAACTCTGATGCTGGAGAAGAGTCCCTGGACGGCAAGATCACACCAGTCAATCCTAAAGGAAAGCAACCCTGAATATTCATTGGAAGAACTAATGCTGAAGCTGATGCCCCAATATTTTGGCCACCTGATGCAAAGAGCTGACTCATTAGAAAAGACTTTGATGCTGAGAAAGATTGAGGGAAGGAGGAGAAGGGGCTGACAAAGGATGAGACGGTTGGATGGTATCACCAACTCAATGAACATGAGTTTGAGCAAATCCAGGAGATGGTGAAGAACAGGGAAGCCTGGTGTGTTGCAGTTCACGGGATTGCAAAGAGTGGAACACGACTTAGCAACTGAACAACAACAAACTTCTATAACTAAAACAATACCTGAGCAAGATGAAATAAATGCATTATATACTTCTAGGCCATTTCTAATACAATGTCCATTACCTTAAATTAAGTTTAGCAGAGGATTACTATGACTTATTATGTATAGTCTGGACTCCAAATACAGAAACAATTCTAAGCATTTTCCCCACATAAAAATACAAAATTACTATTTTCTCCCACAATTCAAGAAGCTATCCATAGTAATTTCTAGAATAGCAATTCTGTACCTTGGCTATACATCAGAATCACTTGGGGAGCTTTAAAATCCTAATGGCAAGGCCACAGTTTGACCAATTAAAACAATCTACAATCTGTAAAACTGACATACAGGCATCAGAATTTTAAAAAAAGAAAACATCCTTTCTTAACACCAATGCAAAGCCTAGCTTGAAAAGCATGGCTGTTAAGAGTCCCTCTGCTAACATTTTTAATAATCAAGAAAGTTTCTCAAGTGTTGATTATCTTCAAATAAGAACTACTAAAACTATTTTGCTCTAGACTCAGACAAGCTACAGCCAATAATAGCAGCAAACAGCAGTGGTTACTATTGCCCTTGGATAAGTAATACAGGTGGAAGAACCCAGATGGCACTCCAGGCAATGAAATCAGTTTGCGTTGTTTTCTTATTTTGTTTTGTTCTAAAACTATGATAACAGCAAATCTATCACCCTATTCTCTGTCCATAAAACCATATATTTTTGTATCACTGAAGTTATGATCTTTCCTTAAAAGGGACTTCAAATTTTTTAGAAGTATAATTTAATGTTTGATTCTCTAACTCCTTTTATAACTGCTACTTTCAACACTTTAAGTTTTTGACTCACTGTGTGCTAAGGATGCAGGAGATGGGATAGACATGGTGACCAAAAGTGGGATCTTAAAGAATTTGATGAGCAAAACAAGAAGGCAAAAACATTCACAAGTAAAGGAACAATAAAAGATATGTAAGTGCCAAAATGAACAGACTGATGGTCAGGGGTTTTATAGAAAAACCCTTTCTAAAATAAACTATTTTTTAAACTATAAATAATGGGCAAAAGTAGACTCTGTAGTTGGAGAAATCTGAATTTAAAATTTCAGTTTCTTACTTACCAGCTTTATGTCCATGGGCAATTTACTTAATTTCCCTGAGCCTTAGTGAAAATATTCATAATAATTTGGGGGGAGAAGGACACTTCTCATTCCTGATCTTCCTCCATGTGGAAGTATTCATGATTGAGGCACACTCCTCGATTAACAACCCTCTGGTCTCATTCCGCCCTTACTCATACTCGAGAAGTCGAGGCAATCTGTTTCATTTACAGTGAGAAAGATCTATGTTTTATTCGTCTCTTCATCCTCCCTCTCTCTCCCTTTATAGATATGGCTAACTCAAGCTGTAAATTTTACATGGGTAAGCCCCCATGGAGAAACTCTCCTCTGTGCCTATGTGGGTTAAGCCTACTTTTATAGATTCAGTATTGGGAAACCTATATACCCATGTATGTAAGCCACATTCATCAACTATTGTTTTGTTTTTAATAAATGTAGTATGTTGCTCAATTGTCTTTCTGCTTGTCTCTGTAAGGTGGTTTTGAATTCAGGGAAGGAAGTAGGATACTAGTTATTAGTCTACATTTTAATGGAGCTTAAAAGAGTGATGGAAAGCTTTAAATAAGCTAATATGTATAATTCCAACTGGTACCTGGGAACATAATAAGCATTCTACCATTACTGCTACTATGATAAAAGAGTGATTCAAAACTTAGAAAAAAAAGGGCCCATATTAAAGCATTTATCAATTCACTATAAAACATCTAATATGAATTCAAATGAAATACCTTCTAAAATATATCAATTAAAAACAAGATACCTCCATTCACTGAAACAATGTAACCTGTATATGTTGGAATAATATACAAGTTGGAGCATTCATTAAGCATAGAATATTCTACAAGTTGGAGCATTCATTAAGCACAGAATATTCTTTATAACCTATAAGTCCTCACTAATTCATATATAAAATGAAATATAACACACATAAACAAAAAAAGATAATACACAAGTTGGAGCATTCATTAAGCATAGAATATTCTTTATAACCTATAAATCCTCACTAATTCATATATAAAGTGAAATATAACACACACAAACAAAAAAAGATAATACTCCACACAGAATATTAAAATTTTAACTCTAGCACATAGGCTATTAAAAATTTAATGTTCATAAACAGCTTGATATCTGAAAGTTTTCAGATGACTATGCTAGAGTCAATTCTACAAGTTTAATTACATTGTCAATATGCTAAAAATCACACTCAAAAAACCTCAAGATATATGTAATCTGATAAGAATCAAAGTGTAATAGAAAACTGACTCTTCAAAATGCACCCAGGAAGCTCTCTAATAGTAGCAAGATCAATGTGAGATCTGTGGACCTTCAGGAGTTTTGGGAAACCCCTGAAGTTTGTAAAATGTCATGCACGCATTCATGCATATGTGGTTCAAATCCTCTACTTTCATTACATTCACAAAGCATTCATAAAAGGTAAAAATAGCAAAGCATCATTTCATAATTCAAGTGATCTCTTCTAGTTATCCAGTTATTCAAATTTTTAGTAAAATCTTGCAGGGCATTTTCAACTTGAATAATTTTAGTAAATAACAAACCTTTAAATAATCAAAAATAGAATCTGCAAAATCAACAAAATAGAATTATTTCTTTAAAAATGTCCACTTACCTTTCAAATGTTTTGATACCATTACTTCATTAACATGTAGTGCTTTTCCTGTTGTTCTTAAGTCCACTGTATCATTTTCCTGCAATCCTTCACTTAGCTTTGCAAAAACGTTTTCAATGCAATTGGTGTTATTCTTCAAACCATTAGGTGATTCCCAAAATGAAGCTGTTGCACATGTATCAGATGTAATGGTACTTCGGGGATTATGTTTTCCAGTATCAACCTTCTTCCTCCTCAGTACTGAGTTTCCAGACTGTAATCTTCTACTAATATGGCTTTTCCTTAAGAGGTGTTTATAGACGTCTTTCCTCTTTATAGTTTTCAGATTTTTTAGCACTTGCTTCTCAGTGCATGTACAATTTATATTTTCCATTTTGTAATTATTTTGATCTAACAATTGGCAAATAGGCTTACTCTCTGACTTATACTGGACTTCGACAGATCCAGTAGTAACTGCGTCGAGATGAGCTGAATCTTTAGAATAAATTCCAAGACCAGAAGCAACTAACATGTCTGCCAAATTGTTTTTCTCATGAATGATGTCTACCTTCAGTTTTGTTTCAAAACTGTATTCCCTAAACTGAAAAACTAAGCCTGGTTTACTCAGGAAATCTTGAAAAAATCTTTTGGCTTCTTCATTCCAATGTCTCCCTTCAGCAGGTAAGACACCATGTAAGATGCAAGGATAACTTAGCCTCGGCAAATTCAGAAGTTCTTCAGGAACAACTTTAAGATTTTTTATATCTGAATAATGTATGTAAACAGAAAATCCATAGTCAATCAATGTAAGAAGTAAATTCTGATCAGAGACTTCGGAAATTTCTACTCTATTCCACTGATCTTCCGATTCATATTTGAACAAACAACTAGAACCGGGAATTATATGCTCTTGAGGCACTGTTTGTAAGTCTTCTGGTAGATCAGAAAGCAACATAAACAGAGATTTCATTGTGTCAAAGAAATCTTCCAACTGAACACAGAAGTCTGATGGATCAGAAACAGCAGTGGCAATACCAAAATATTGCCTACCATTTTGAAGCTGTGTCCAAGGAAATGATCTTATGGTACATGGTGATACAGGAGTCTTAGATTCAACACTACAAATAATTCCTGAAGATCTAAATTTGTTTTCTTCAACATGAACTGTATTTAAATTTAAATATTCCAAAAATAACAGACCATCTATCAAAATGTCTACTTTCCAAGCAGAGTCTAAATATTTCAGGAAAAGGATGCTTATTTCCAAATGAGCAAACAAACCCACAATGGATTCAAATGGCATCTTCCTAAAATTTTCAAACCAAATCCATTTACAAGGCACAGCTTGTCTTGGAATATTTCTGATTTCATTACTAAGCACCTTAGTATTACATAAAGGCACTATTTCATACCTACCACAATCTACTAAAAAAACAAGCACTTTCTCATCAACATACTTATCTACTTTTGATCGATACCACTCAAAAGTGTTCTTAGATTTTGCCAAGCATTCCAAGCCTTGCTCAATATTTTCCACTGATAAAGAAGCAGTGTTTCTTACTTCTTTAGTAATTAATACTGTTAAATCTGATAAAGTCTTTTTATTTTTAGATAACTTCACATAAAACGTTCCACTTTTTGAAACATGAAGTATTTCAGCCTTTTCAAGTTGTCCAGGTTTTAACTCTTCAAAAGGAATACTAACCACTTGTTGGTAGGATGGCTGAAGGATCACAGAACCTTCATATCCATTTGATCCTCCTTTCTTCATTTCATTATCAACAGGGCCCACCTTTTGAGAGACAACCTGAGGCATTTGTAATACTATTCTCGGTAGTTTCGAGCATGCTGTCCATTTCACTAGTTCATTAATGACACATTTTTCATCACAAATTACATTTACTTCCCATTTCTGTTCATGCCTTTTCAAAAACTCACAGGAAACTGTTTTGTTACTTACTCTTGAAGCAAAATAATCCACAGTTTTTCTGTCCCATATTTCATTAGGTTCATTCCACTTGACTCCACTAAGGAAAGAATGAACTCCTAGCTGAGGAATGGTTAAGAATTCCTTCTTAATTTCATAAATTTTAGATGTGCTTACTACTGCAGTGTTACCATAGTCAATAAATTCCACTTCATAAGAATTTCTTGACAAAATTTTCTTAATAACTGCTCTGTAAATGGCACTGTCACCAGAGTATTCTGCAACTACAAGATCTCCTACCATCAGTTTAACTGATTTTCTCTCTCTCACTATACTGGCTCTTCTTACATTTAGAGCAGCCGCTAGTCTGATGATTAAATTTTCATTCTCAGCAAGCTGAATATGGAAACTCGCTGGATTACTTATATTAGAAACATATCCTTTAACGTACGCATTTAAGTAAATCTTGGGTTGAGGAAGGTCTTTAATTTGTGGTCTGGCATGACTATGTATGTTTTTTGAGGCTGCTTGATTTAATTCTCTGATAAAGGACTGTGATACAACCTTTACTGAGTTTTGGCCCACATCACGTTCATCAAGAATATGTGCAAGTTCAGGGACAATTTCTACACCTTTATTTTTAAGTTCATCTTGCAAAGACGTCTTCACCTTGTTTTTTGACACAGGTTCCACTTTACAGCAAACTGATGGTTTCAAAAGCCTGGCATATATACTTCTGGGATTCATTAGCTGATCTGTTTTGCTTTCAGAATATGTTATTAGACTAGTTTTACTTATGTTACAGTGATAGTTGTTTTCTATTTTGCCTTTCAAGGAAACAGCCTCTTTTTTATTCTCAGTTGTTTTATGATCCTTTTTCACACACTGTGCTTGGTCACAATGTTTTTTTTGATAAGCATGAAGCAACATTTTAATTTTCTGATTTATATGTTGATATCCATCATATAAGTCCACACCAAACTGGCCATCTGGCTCCCTGGATAGTATTTTTGCCCTTAATGGTTTTCCAAAATATTTATCTGCAAACCAGTTATTGATTTCTGCTGGAATATCTACATTGCTAAGATCTGACAAAAAACATTGAATAGCTTGCATAGGTGTAAACAGCAACTCTGGAAATTCATCTGAAACAGCCCTCAACATACTTTCTTCTACTAACTGCTTATTTCCAAAGTCCACAAAATACACCAGGAAGTCAGATAATGAATCTGTCGGCATTGATAAAGCTCTATAAGAGAGACCATCCTCTACATACTTAGATATACATAATCTCATTTTACTAAAATTATATTTGGGGCAATCACTGAGGTAACTAATTTCCCTGATTTTTGTTTCTATCATCTCTAGGTCTTTATTATTTCTACTAAGTTGGCAATAAAACTTTTGAGGACTATATATGTGAGATATATATATTTCTTCCTCACTTCCAATTTTTATATTGAAGGAAGAATAACAGTAACTGTAAAGATGAACTGAAGATGGAAATGGCTTTGATACTGTGCAATACTGTGCAGAGCCATGATGAATAAGAAATTCTTTTGCACTAGTAAACGGAGACTGTAAATCCACTAAATTACTTAAACAGTTTGGATATATAAGAACTATGGCAAAGATGACACAAGTCAATAACCCTCTAGATGAAGAAATAAAATTCTCAAAGTCTCTGCATGCTTCTCTCGACCAACTGAATACTTTACAACTAATCGGTTCAACTAAATGGTTAAGACTACATCTGAAGGCCTGGGCTTCTAAAGAAAGAAAATGTGGCTTAATAGCACAAAGATCTCTAATTAAAACTCTTTCCTGGTAGCCATAATCAACCAGTACTACATCAAATTCTTTTTTTGATATTTGAGTCAAAATAGCAGCTCTATACCACTTTCCATCTTTAGAGGATTTAGCAACACAAGCCATCTGCCCAACCTGATAAGGATCAGAATGAACACTGTAATAATCCTGAAGTTGTTCCATTAGTAATTTTAAATCTTCTAACTTACACTGCAGCTGGCATAAGAAGTCACCTGGGCCACAAGAATAAGAACACTTAACTTCAAGGACTGTTCCTGGTTTAAACACATATTCTTTATAACGCCATGGTGACTCAGGTCCCACAGACAAGGTGAAAGGGTTTTTTAAGTCAGAGAAATTAACAGGTGGGGATTTTAACAAAGACAAATTACTTTCTTTTAGCTTATTTGAATGGCACCTTTTAGATTGAGGTCCTTCAAGGGCAGATATGACTTTCTTAACGTTAACTTTGTTTTTAGATTTTAAATTTAACACTGAATATTCACTTACAAATTTTGGACAACATTCTGGTTCTACTTCCCAATATTCTGCATATCCAGCTTGTAACATAAGAGAGACAACATCACTATTTTCTGAGGCTTCAATACTCTGAATATTTACAGTATATTTGTCATCTTTTTTTGCTATAACCTGAAGCAAAACTGCTTTGTTCAGGACAATTTTTTTAAAATAATCAACAGCAGCCTTCACCCATAAATCTTCAACAGGAAATACATGTGCAAGTGAACAGCACATGGCTAAAGCAGGCAACTCACAGAACTCTGGAAGCAAAATTTTTACATCAAAAAATGGTATGGAATCAGTATTTCCATAATCTAAAAAATAAACATTAATTTTATAACCATTAATTTCAGTGATGACAGCTCTATAAAAATGTCTATCCTTGCTATATCTAGCACAACAAAATAATCCAGGTTCTGGATTTCTTAGAATCAGTTCATCATTTTCACACAAATCATAATATTTGTTTATATTTTTCATTATATCTTGAAATTCATTCTGATGTTCATTAGTACGTACCCAGAAATTTGATGGGTTTAATACATACACTACAAAAGCTATGTAGGCAGCCTCTATCTTCATTTCTACAGTTTTAACAGGAAAATCTATTTTAAAAGTATCTTTTTTACTTAGAGAGTCTATCGACCGCTCAGTGTTTGCAATAAAACTCTCAGCTGCAAAGCTGTTTACCTCAGAAGCACTAGTTGCCCTCAGCCTATTATAAATTTTTGAATCAGACACTGGACAAAGTACTTGTGTGCCTACAGTCTTCAGTAGACACTTAGAACTAATTGCAGACTCTTGACTTTCTAAGGTTACATAATACAAATGCTCATCCTTATTGAACTGATCAAGGTGTGCATATACTATCTGTCCTAACAAGGCTTGTTTAAATATACTCAGTTGAAATTTTCTTGTACCTCTGTCTGGACTGTGTAAACATGTTAGAGAACATGGAAATGAAAATAATGGTACTAAGGTAAAATCTTGTTTAAGTTTCTTTACATGAACTGAAGGTATAGTCTCACTACTGCCATAATCCATAAACCAAATTCTCACTTGATTATTGGGCAAAAGCTGCTGAAGAATTCCTCTATGCCACTGTCCATTTCTCCTTCTGGCAACACAAAGTAGTCCAAAATTATCACAGGTGGGACTACTTCCTTGGCTGATAATATCATAATGCAATGTCATACATGTTGTAAAGTTTTCTAACTCTGGAATCCATTTAATTAATTGGCAATAAAATTTACTTGGGCTCAAGGCAGATGACACTTTTACACTTTCAGTACTGCCCACTGACAAAGATGGTTGCAAATTATCCAGAACATGCTGAATATCAAGTGAAGTATCGTTTTTACTTAATGATGATTCAGGTCTTTTATGGTGTAATGAATCTAGCATTTGTTTGGGGAATTCTTTTACCATTTCCACAATAAGACGAAATGAATCTCCATCAATGAGTCTCCCTAACTGTAATTCAAGAACCTGGGATATTATGTTTGGCACTTCAAGAAGAATCATCTGAAGAGGCAAAACAGCTTGTACACAACCTTTCACTTGTAGTCCTACTAATGACCTGAAATAATTCAAAGCCTTGGGAGACCATTTTTCCCCAGCTGGTAGTATGTTGGCCAAAATGCCAAATGTTACCCGTGGTGGTAGCTCAAATAAGTTGTCACAGGCTGAAGCAACGTGCGTACTGTCAACTCTCAGTTCCTCTCCACGATCTATGAGGAGCACAGTATAGAGTTCATTTTTCTTTTCCACAACTCTTCCTCTCTGCCATTCTCCTGATACTCTTTCTTCTACCAAACAGAAGTCATCAATGTCTACACTATTGTTTCCTTTTTGAATATGCTGTATTTCCCTCTGCAATATGTGGTAGTCAAACTCACATTCAATGTTATTTCTGCCTTGAAATTTCACCAGAACGTCCTTGGGAAGACATTCTATATGTGATATTGTCAGATTCACATTTAAAAGGGTTGGTAACAAAGATGTAGGATCCATTTTCTAAAAAACAAATAATAAGAACCTATTAGCTTCTGGACAGACAGTTGTCAAAATTAAATGAAATTAGTCTTATATGTACATAAACATAAACCAAATTAGTCTTAGATGTATGTAAACATATATTAAATATAAAAGTAATTCCATGTCTGTATTTATCAAACTGAACATGTTGGTAAAAATTATACATATTGGACAAGATGACGAAATAAATAAAATGCATCTGACCACTCATTGCCTTTCACACTTTCAAAAAATTCTACTGAAATAACCAAGAGAACATTTAAAAATGGGGAGAGGAATATAATCACTGGAAAACAGAAAAAAAAGCAGTATTTTTCAAGAGACTAACAAATCTCTACTAGATATTGGACTGATGGTGTAATGGAAGAAAGCCAAATAAAGCCTGGTGGAGAACTACACTCCTTCATACAGACTTCTTCCAGTACCCATAATTCCAAGGGGTGAGTGCCAGAAGCAAGGGTGGATGGTTACCCAACAGGGGACACACTGTTTATACTTCCTACTTTGTGTCCATTAGCAGTATGTGGACCCTATCAGCATCATTATACAAGTCCAGGTTCCTCCTCTGAGGGCAACAAGTTGAGACAATAGGTTGGGACACCAGTAAGGAAAGCCAGGCATGGAAAGATCCTGAGACAGGTTAAGTACATCCAGGCTTGTCACTAGCATGTGTACGTGTCAAATCACTCAGTCATGTCTGACTCTTTGCAACCCTATGGACTGCAGCCCACCAGGCTCCTCTATCCATTGGGATTCTCTAGGCAAGAATACTGGAGTGGGTCACCACACCCTCCTTCAGGGGATCTTGACAACCCAGGGATCAAACCTGCATCTCTTATGTTTCCTGCATTGGCAGGTAGGTTCTTTAGCACTAGTGCCACCTGGGAAGCCTCTGTCACTGGCATGGGTGGCACCCACAAAAAGTGTAGAGGGAGGGGGAGAGGAAAATAAATCTTTAGCACAGAGGCAAAGCTCGCTACTATAACTACGGCTCCAGCTAAGTTTCTCTAGATTGTTAGAATTCTAAAAACTGTAAGTCAAATATTCAAGAAATATAAAATAGCCCCCAAATTCAGGTAAGAACCAACATCTATTGTGGTAGGATACAGCCTAACTCCAGCTTGACTCTAATAGTTGACGATTTTTTTTCTATGAGAATGAGAGAGAAAGAGAAAAAAACACTGGAGCTAAAAAAAAAAAAGAGGGAACCACTTAAAAGAAACAAATGAAACCCACACCTCACGAATAAACATTGTATTGAAGGAAACAGCAAAACATTGTTTTTCAACAGTTCGATTCCTGTTTTTAAAAAGCCCAAAAGAGGATAATGCATCTTTATATGACTAAGTAGTCATTAAGATCCGGCAACTGAAATCAGGAATAACTACCCACACATAAGAGTCAATGGGAATGTCCCTACGGCAATAAGGAAAGTCAATGCAAAATAAAGATGAACGGAAGACAAGAAAATTTTGTGAAAATACCCAAAAAACTCAGAAGGATAAAAAAAAGAAAAAGAAGCATGAAGGACAGGAATATAAAATCTTACCAAAGTATAAATGTTGTTATCTCAGAGATAAAATAAGAGAAGAGAAGCCCTTTCTTAGACTTAAGACCCAAGTCCACACAGTGAAACAGACCACTGGAAAGCTAGAGAAACAGGAATGATTTAGGGTCATCTGGGTACTGAGATCAGTTCTTATTTCCTCCCAGTTAATTATCTTGGTGTGATAATCAGCATGGCTTGATCTACAGAGATTCCAGGCAATGCTCACTTGACCCTGATATCCTTAAGAATAAAAATCAATGAGCAATACATTAAAGACTCTCATTAGACTAAGCTGCCTTTAATTAAAGTCACAGGCCTCAATTATCAGAGTTTAGTCAGTTTATAAATCTATAATACCTTACATGAAGAGAAGACCAAGTATTATTAAGAAAGGATCTTGTGTTTGATTATACCAAGAACATTCTTCTTGGTATTCACCCAAAGGGTCACCTGAGTAGATAGGAAAAGGAAAAAAATAGTTAAGTCTTCCAGGAATCACACACACTTTAGATATAAAAAGCAGATGCAGCCAGAAGGATTCCTTAATGAAGCAAATGTGGTATATACAAAATAGACCAAAGAAAAGCCCAAAGGAAGTTATGTGATGAGGTTACCCCAACTACCAGAAGCCTGCTCCTCCACACTGCTGTCCCTCCTTCAAACAAAACAAATGGCCTCATGGAGAATTTCACAGAGAAAGGGGAAAAAATATCTGAGCTTTATCTGCACATACTCTCTCACCTAATGCCAGTAACTTCCAGAAATGGACCACAAAAGCACGGTATCCCAATCCAGGAGATATTCAAGCTGACAGGACTAGCAGTACATCTACTTTGCCTGAAAAAGAAACTGTTTCAGTTAAGAACCTATGCATATTAGTAGGCCACAGCTAATAGTTTCTGCAGGATGATTAGCAATTCTGAAGGAACAAGACTGGAGGCTCTGTTACAAAATAAATCTGAAGAAAAGGCATATGGATGAGCCTCTCAGACTTGGCACATGAAGAAAACTTGTAGGTCGCATGTGATGTGCATTGAAGGGCTCACTATGGAAAAGATTCTTAATCAGGTAGACAGAACTTATTCAAAGACTATCAATCAGCCTCCTGCACCTGCCTCTCCAATGCTTGCCCAATAGGATCATGAAGAAGGTTCACTGGATCATGGATAAAGCTCCTGCCCTTGTGTATCTGAAGGTCATCAAACTATAACAATTCAGAGAAAATTAGGGAAAAAACATCAACAGGAAATTCAACCAATTATTTTATACAAGGGACAATTATTTAAGGATATAACTTAAAGATGTTCTAGATCCAAACTCTATTCAGTATTATATTCCTTAGATTATTATTACATTGACAGGAAGTACTTACACTTTGTACACAAGATTAGGACATCAGGAAACTTGAGTTTTACTCGAGACTCAATTAACAGTATGAAGTTTGGGGAACTGTTTTCTTAGAATCAGATTCCAAATCTAAAATGAGAGGGCTGAGTTAAATTTGGGTTTTTCAAACTTTTTTTCTTTTTCTGCAATAGCAGAAATCCTTCTTAATCTAAGGTGCAAAAAGTAAATAGAAAACTTCAAGTATCTATCAATCAGATTCATAAATGGTATGCTAATAATTTCATGTGCTGTGCTGAGTTGCTCAGTCATGTCCAACTCTGCCACCCCATGGACTGCAGCCCACCAGGCTCCTCTGTCCATGGGGATTCTCCAGGCAAAAATACTGGAGAGGGTTGCCATGCCCTCCTCCAGTGGATCTTCCCAACCCAGGAATCAAACCCAGGTTTCCTGCATTGCAGGCGGATTCTTTACCTTCTGAGCCACCAGGGAAGCCCCAATAATTGCATAAATTTATACAAATATAAAGCCAGTAAATGAGAATAATAAAATCATTCTGATGAACACAGTCTTATAGCAGCTCCATCATATAATTTCCCTTAATATTGTAGTTGTTAACAGTATTAGGGGAAAAATTAGGCTCAGACATTTGTAACACTTTCACAATAGTACATGATCAGATACAGGTAAGTTCAAACAAAAATAAAGCAGACAGTTACCAAAGGGGAAGGCAGGGGTGGGATAAATTAGGAGTATGAGATTAACAGATACAAACTCCTATACATAAAATAGATCAAGTAACAAATGTTTGCTGACAAGGAACTATATTTAATATCTTATAATAAACTAAAATGGAAAATAACCTGAATATAAACAAACAACTTAATCATTTTGCTGTATACCTGAAACACAGTAAGTCAATTATCAGTTCAGTTCAGTTCAGTCGCTCAGTCGTGTCCGACTCTTTGCAACCCCATGAATCGCAGCACGCCAGGCCTCCCTGTTCATCACTATCTCCCGGAGTTCACCCAGACTCACGTCCATCGAGTCAGTGATGCCATCCAGCCATCTCATCCTCGGTCGTCCCCTTCTCCTCCTGCCCTCAATCCCTCCCAGCATCAGTGTCTTTTCCAATGAGTCAACTCTTCGCATGAGGTGGCCAAAGTACTGGAGTTTCAGCTTTAGCATCATTCCTTCCGAAGAAATCCCAGGGCTGATCTCCTTCAGAAAGGACTGGTTGGATCTCCTTGCAGTCCAAGGGACTCTCAAGAGTCTTCTCCAACACCACAGTTCAGAGGCATCAATTCTTCAGCGCTCAGCCTTCTTCACAGTCCAACTCTCACATCCATACATGACCACTGGAAAAACCATAGCCTTGACTAGACGGACCTTAGTCAGCAAAGTAATGTCTCTGCTTTTGAATATGCTATCTAGGTTGGTCATAACTTTTCTTCCAAGGAGTAAGCGTCTTTTAATTTCATGGCTGCAGTCACCATCTGCAGTGATTTTGGAGCCCAAAAAACTAAAGTCTGACACTGTTTCCACTGTTTCCCCATCTATAAAAAACACACATCCGTCTTATTTTGGATTCAAGGATGACACTAGTAATTATTTAAATATGAAGATCATTTAACCCATATTGTGTTTTTTTGAGTCATGCTATCTGCCTCTTAATGTATCAGCTCAATAAATCTTTTTTCTTAATCTTAAAAAAAAAGATGCAGTAGAGCCTCAATTTAAACAAATTAATTGTATGGCACCAATCAGTTCTCATCACTGCTTTTAAGTTTAATATATCATATTGAAATATTTTATTTCTTCTTTAAAAAGTAGACTATTTTAAAAAATTAAATTCAAAGTTCACAAACTCATGAATTAAATTTAAGTCAAAAATTCAAAGTATCACTGTTCTGCTAAGGTTTGTGAAAATATAATCTATAAAACTATTAAAATTGATATGGAAACCTCTTCCTACACTAAAATTCCCTGATTCTACATAATACATATTAGAGATGATGCCACTCTTAATGAGTCATGTAAGTAATTTAAATTTTTTATTTGTAAATTTTCTAAGAGAAATTTGAATTTCTTTCCTTATATTAAGAACTTCTTATAATGCTTTACATTAAAAAAAAAAGTTTTCTGCACATTAGTTTAACAGATAATGCAATAAGACTTCCATTTTTTCAAATGAAAAAACTTAAGATAAAGGAAATACAGGAGCAAGCTTGAATTTACATTTTCTGATTCAGTCCAGTTCTCCAAGTTCTCCTCCCACATTACTCCCACTGTTTCACACTGCTCTTTCAACTAACCCATGTAAATCATGGAAAAGAAATAAAAAGTGAAAGATACAAATTAAAAACCAAAAATTTAAACAAACAAACAAACAAAAAAACGGAAAAGCACCCTTATGGGATAGAATCAGCTTATTCTTTTTTCAAAATTTAACATAATTCTGGTCAAACTCTGACTAGCATTCTGGCAAGGTTACCATGTTTCAAAAGACTGGATCAAATTAGGCATCTGTGCCTTGGTTTTCCTCCTCCTATATTCTCCATATATTCAAAATGGTTTCTAGGTTTAGGTCTTTAAGGATACTGATACAGTAAAAATAAACAGCACAGAGTACTTTTAAAATTGCATGTTTCAAAATCAGGGCTTCAATTTTGTTAACATTCTTTACTGAAGTAGTTCCTTAATCAAGGACAATGTTGTCACATAGGGGACATTTGCTATGTCTGGAGATATATTCACTTATCATAACTGGGCCAGGGTCAGGGTTCCCACTGGCATATACCAGGCATATGCCAGTTGTTTGTTAGTCACTAAGTTGTGTCCAACTCTTTTGCAACCCAATGGACTGCAGCCCACTAGGCTCCTCTGTCCATGGGATTTCCCAGGCAAGAAAACTGGAGTGGTTGCCATTTCCTCCTCCAGGGGAATCTTCCTGAACCAGGGATTGGATCTGTGTCTCCTGCATTGGCAGGCAGATTATTTACCTGAGCCACCTGGGAAGCCCAATATATGCTAGCTGCTGCTGCTGCTGCTGCTGCTAAGTCGCTTCAGTCGTGTCCGACTGTGTGTGACCCCATAGACGGCAGCCTACCAGGCTCCCCCATCCCTGGGATTCTCCAGGCAAGAACACTGGAGTGGGTTGCCATTTCCTTCTCCAATGCATGAGAGTGAAAAGTGAAAGTGAAGTTGCTCAGTCATGTCCGATTTCGCGATCCCATGGACTGCAGCCCACCAGGCTCCTCCGTCCATGGGATTTTCCAAGCAAGAGTACTGGAGTGGGGTGCCATTGCCTTCTCCGAATATATAGTAGAGATGCTGCTAAATATCCTATAACAGACAGAATAACCTCCCACAAAAAAAGCAATTATCCATACCAAAATGCTGGTTGAGAAAATGCTTTACTGAAAGTAAAAACAAACCCCAGGGAGATAAAAGAATTCTTTAAAACCATCTAAAGAATTAGCAGAAAAACAATCTAATCTTAAAGCTTTCCTCATGAGACAAAAGAGGCTACCAAGTTTTTTATTTAAAGTATTACAAAAAATAAAGCTGTAACAAAACTGAAATCAATTTAAAAATATATAAAAATCAATATAATTTACCACATTTTAAAAAATTATTTCCTCAGTCCAAATATCTTCTGTCACCTTTGACTCCACTTTTTTCCAACTAGAAGCCATCCAGTTTCCCTGATGGCTCAGCTTGTAAAGAATCCGCCTGCAATGCAGAAGACCTGGGTTCAATTTCTGGGTTGGGAAGATCCCCTGGAGAAGGAAAAGCTCCCCACTCCAGTATTCTGGCCTGGAGAACTCCATGGACTGTATAGTTCATGGGGTAGCAAACAGACAGACACAACTGAGCGACTTTCACATTCACACATAATCCATCAAGGAATCTTACTAGATTCATCTCCAGAGTACAAAAAAACTCTTGACATTTCTTCCATCTCTGCTGCTTGGCCCAAACTCCTATAATCTGTAATGCTAAGTCCCTAACTTATCTTCCTGCTCTGTCTTTAACCCTACCTTACTCTCAATCATGATGATTCTCAGCACTGTAACCAGAATGATCTTTTTTAAAATATAATACACAACGTGCATTACCAGTTCTCAAATATCTGGCCTCAGGACCCTTTTATACACCTATCAGTTAATGAGGACTGACGTTGTGTGTCCTCTCCCCCTAAATTTATATGTTGAAACTGTATCTCCCAATAATGGGATAAGACTATCTCATGAGAACTGAGCTCTCATGAATGTGATCAGTGAATCAATGAAAACACAGCAATTATCCACACCAAAATACCGGTTGAGAAAATATTTTACTGAAAGCAAAAACAAATCCCAGGGAGATAAAAGAATTCTTTAAAACCATCTAAAGAATTAGTAGAAAACAATCAAACCTTAAAGCCTGCTTGAGACAAAAGAGGCAAAACACATACATCAGTGAAAAAATGTAAACCAGGAAGCAGGCTCTCAGTTCAGTTCAGTCGCTCAGTCGTGTCCAACTCTTTACGACCCCATGAATCGCAGCACGCCAGGCCTCCCTGTCCATCACCAACTCCAGGAGTTCACTCAAACTCAGGTCCATCGAGTCGGTGATGCCATTCAGCCATCTCATCCTCTGTCATCCCCTTTTCCTTCTGCCCCCAATCCCTCCCAGCATCAGAGTCTTTTCCAGTGAGTCAACTCTTCGCATGAGGTGGCCAAAGTACTGGAGTTTCAGCTTTAGCATCCTTCCTTCCAAAGAAATCCCAGGGCTGATCTCTTTTAGAATGGACTGGTTGGATCTCTTTGCAGTCCAAGAGTCTCAAGAGTCTTCTCCAGCACCACAGTTCAAAACCATCAATTCTTCGGCACTCAGCTTTCTTCGCAGTCCAACTCTCGCATCCATACATGACCACAGGAAAAACCATAGCCTTGACTAGATGGACCTTAGTCGGCAAAGTAATGTCTCTGCTTTTCAATATGCTATCTAGGTTGGTCATAACTTTTCTTCCAACGAGTAAGCATCTTTTAATTTCATGGCTGCAATCACCATCTGCAGTGATTTTGGAGCCTAAAAAAATAAAGTCTGACACTGTTTCCCCAACTATTTCCCATGAAGTCATGGGACCAGATGCCATGATCTTAGTTTTCTGAATGTTGAGCTTTAAGCCAACTTCTTCACTCTCCACTTTCACTTTCATCAAGAGGCTTTTTAGTTCCTCTTCACTTTCATAAGGGTGGTGTCATCTGAATATCTGAGGTTATTGATATTTCTCCCGGCAATCTTGATTCCAGCTTGTGCTTCATCCAGCCCAGCATTTCTCATGATGTACTCTGCATATAAGTTAAACAAGCAGGGTGATAATATACAGCCTTGACGTACTCCTTTTCGTATTTGGAACCAGTCTCTTGTTCCATGCCCAGTTTTAACTGCTGCTTCCTGGCCTGCATATAGCTTTCTCAAGAGGCAGGTCAGGTGGTCTGGTATTCCCATCTCTTTCAGAATTTTCTAGTTTATTGTGATCCACACAGTTGAACGGTTCTATGAAGACCTACAAGACCTTTTAGAACTAACACCCCAAAAATATGTCCTTTTCATTACAGGAGACTGGAATGCAAAGGTAGGAAGTCAAGAAACACCTGGAGTAACAGGCAAATTTGGCCTTGGGTTGCGGAATGAAGCAGGGCAAAGACTAATAGAGTTTTGCCAAGAGAACTCACTGGTCATAGCAAACACCCTCTCCCAACAACACAAGAGAAGACTCTACACATGGACATCACCAGATGGTCAACACCAAAATCAGATTGATTCTATTCTTTGCAGTCAAAGATGGAGAAGCTCTAGACAGTCAGCAAAAACAAGACTGGGAGATGACTGTGGCTCAGATCATGAGCTCCTTATGCCAAATTCAGACTTAAATTGAAGACACTAGGGAAAACCACTAGACCATTCAGGTATGACCTAAATCAAATCCCTTATGATTATACAGCGGAAGTGAGAAACAGATTTAAGGGATTAGATCTGAAAGAGTGCCTGATGAATTATGGACGGAGGTTCATGACATTGTACAGGAGACAGGGATCAAGACCATCCCCATGAAAAACAGGTTCTCACTAGACAGTAAATCAGTAAGAACCTTGATCTTGGACTTCTCAGCCTGCAAAACTATGAGAAATAGATTTCCACTGTTTATAGGCCATTCAGTTTAAGGTATTTTGTTATAGCAGTCCAAGCTAAGACAGACTCCAAAGAACATATACATGACTCTGTCAACATTTACCATATTATAAATAGTAAATTTTAAAATATTTAGTAATTCACTTTCAAATAACAATAAACCCATTAAATTTTGGTACTTTCATGAAGATTATTTTTCAGAACCAAAAAATTACAATTTTTGAAAACCTCAATGTCTGCTTAATGAAAATTGTTGTATTTTCACAGCTGCTTCTGCATTCAGTATGCAATAGGTTGTTCTGGGTAAAGTATATGAATAAAAACTGACCACATAGAGATAATGTAGTTAGAGAAGGGAGGAGCACTTTAACAGCTTTTGCATATAACTGAGGATTTATTTATATTCACAAAAGCTCTGTGATAAGTCATTTCTTAGAAATTATTTACAAAATGGAAGATCATATTAACAAATTTTTGTACTCTATTACCTTAAACTTCCTTGGTCTATCATGCATCTTGAATGAGAGTTTCAAACATGAATGATTTCAAAGATACACTGATTTGAAAATATTGATTCAGTTATACAAAACTTTCATACATAGCACATTAACCAACATCAAGTTAAATTAATATCACCATCAACTTTATTAGAAAACCCAAATACTAGGAAAGCATCAAGCTTGCATTGACAGTCCACATATTTTTCAACTTTTCAATTTTGGCTTTAAATCTTAAATTTTATCATTGACAAATACCATCAGGTGTTTTCCTTAAAGTGTCAAGCTCACTTTACTCACTACCAGGAAAATGTCTGCAAAATACCCAAACCTGAATGATCAGTTTGTTCTTGAAGTAAAAATGGAATCATACAATGACTGTATGCCACACAATTAAAACTAAACAGCAATATAAAGGAGCAAAGTATTGGTACACACCACAACATAGATAGATCTCAAAAATAATTACCCTGAGTGAAAGAAACCTGAGACAATATACACTGTATTCCATTGCTTACATAAAATTTCTAGAATATGTAAACTATAGTGACAGAAAGTTGATCAGTGTTGAGGGGGGCAGAAGAAATTTCTGGGGGTGTCTGATGTATTATCTTGATTATAATCATTTCATGGTCACACACATTCTGTCAATTGTCACACTACACACTTTACATGCAAGTTTGTTGTACCTGAATTATACTTCAGCAAAGCTGTCAAACACACACACCCTACAAACACACAACCTAAGAAGGGTAAAATTATGGCGTCTCTATTATTTTCGTTACTACTAAAAAAGTAGTAAGTTCAATCTATTTTTATTGACTGGAACCGGTCTTAGGAATACTGTTAAGTTGGGGGAGCTCAGAGTAACTTACAAAAAACAAAAATAATATCCTAAATATGTACAGGAATGTGTCTCTCTGCAAACAATAAAGGGAAGAAGGATAAATTAGGAGATGGGACTGGCAAAATGGGGTGGGGGTGGACGGGGGGATGAACTTCTGTTTAGCTGCTATACCGCAAAAAGCTTGCACTTCCTTTTCTAAATTCCAAAAGGTAACACGTTATTTTTGAATGTGTATTAAACTGTTACAATGAGGTGACTCAGCAAAGCTCAATCTCTTCAAAAGAGCAACGTCACACTCCGATTTGGTATCTTTTGACCTCCGCAGAAAAAAGCGCCTCAGCAATACTATCAACGATTCCTGAACCAAACCTGGAGGGTACACCTTCTCTGAAAATAGCATTTTTCAGGTCAAGGACACCAGCGTCCAAGCAGAGGCCTAGCAGCGAACACCTTTAGGAGGCCGGGAGGTCACAGAGCTGAGGGGATCCCGACCCGGATCGAAAGCTGTGTGCCGGCGCCCTGCTCCTCTGGAGCCAAAACCACAACAGTCAAGGAACAAAGGGGTAAGGGGGCTGCAGAGGCGTCACCTTCAAAAACAATACCGCCTACCACGAGCTGATCATTTTGTAGATAGCGACTTACGACTTACGGAGCCCTCAGAGGGGGTCCGTTTCTTCCTGACGCAGGCCAGTTTCTTCCCGATGCTCTAGCCACAGCCCAAGATGGCGGTAAACTTGAAGCACGTTCTCGCCCCTCGTGCGCCGCAGAGCGCAGGCGCAGGGCCTAGAGGCCGCGAAGGGGCGGGGTGGGGGGCTGCGACACGGGAGGCTCGCAGG
The DNA here is from genome assembly GCF_023091745.1 of Budorcas taxicolor. Classification (NCBI taxonomy): domain Eukaryota; kingdom Metazoa; phylum Chordata; class Mammalia; order Artiodactyla; family Bovidae; genus Budorcas; species Budorcas taxicolor. The sequence goes on from NC_068920.1 coordinate 137,270,532, forward strand.
TGCAAGCTGTTCCCCCAGCCTGAGAACGCCAGCCACCGCGGTCCTGGGAAGCTCGCTGCTCAATTTGAGCTACCTACTCCAGGTGGGTACCCTCACAGCCTGGTCTTTTAGGGCCTGACTAACACCTGGGTTAGCGCCTTGTGGGAGGCCTCTGGGGAACGGGGCAGGGCTAGGGTGCTGTAAAGGATGTTGCTTGCCTGGTGGATGTGGCACAGGGGGTGCAATCATCCCTCGTATCTGGTTGTGTGAAGACTGCAGAGCACGCAGACAATCCCTGTTGTGATTGCCCAGGAAAGAAACCCGGGTGCCCCCAGTCTGTGGACTTAACAGACCAGTGAAAATAACACCCACTTATTGAGCCCCAATGAATCAGGTATTTCTGTATGTCATTGCGTTTTCTTCTGTTTCTCTGAGTTGCAGAAACTTGAATCGGATCCCTGCAACAGATAGTGGTCATTTCTAAAATGTTATTAAAGATCTCATTGCTACCAGTGTCTTTATGTTAAAAAGCCATTGACCTGTACGCCTGAGTATGCTTTACGTTATACCTCAATGAAAAAAAGAAAAGCACAAACTTTGAAAAAGGAATGTAGGAATTAACAATATTTGTCTTGAGTTTATCTGTTAAGTGAGTCACATCTAAGAAAAAGAATAACACCTATAATTTGGCAATTTTTGGTAAGGCCTGTTTATGGAACTTCCCAGACATTAAGAAAGATGATTCAGGTCAAGTGGTCTCTAATTGTAGCACTAAAAAAAAAAAAGAGAAAAAGTGAAGATTGAAGAATTTTAGTCAATTCCTCAATCATTCAGTCATTAGAGATACAGGTGCATTAACAGCATGATAGCAAACAGGTTTAGGAACCACTGAACTATTTTATTTTCTCATAGCAAGCTGGACTTGTCCCCTTAATAATTATAGTGTGTAAATACATAGGTCAGTTCAGTTCAGTCGCTCAGTTGTGTCCAACTCTTTGCGAACCCATGAACCACAGCACACCAGGCCTCTGTGTCCATCACCAACTCCAGGGATCTACCCAAACCCATATCCATTGAGTCAGTGATGCCATCCAGCCATCTCATCCTCTGTTGTCCCCTTCTCCTCCTGCCCCCAATCCCTCCCAGCATCAGGGTCTTTTCCAATGAGTCAGCTCTTCGCATGAGGTGGCCAAAGTATTGGAGTTTCAGCTTCAGCCTCAGTCCTTCCAATGAACACCCACCCAGGCCTGATCTCCTTTAGGATGAACTGGTTGGATCTCCTTGCAGTCCAGGGAATTCTCAAGAGTCTTCTCCAATACTACAGTTCAAAAGCATCAATTCTTCAGTGCTCAGCTTTCTTTATAGTCCAACTCTCACATCCATACATGACTACTGGAAAAACCATAGCCTTGACTAGATGGACCTTTGTTGACAAAGTAATGTCTCTGCTTTTTAATATGCTGTCTAGGTTGGTCATAACTTTCCTTCCAAGGAGTAACTGTCTTTTAATTTCATGGCTGCAGTCACCATCTGCAGTGATTTTGGAGCCCAAAATATAAAGTCAGCCGCTGTTTCCCCATCTATTTGCCATGAGGTGATGGGACCAAATGCCATGATCTTAGTTTTCTGAATGTTGAGCTTTAAGCCAACTTTTTCACTCTCCTCTTTCACTTTCATCAAAAAGCTCTTTAGTTCTTCTTCACTTTCTGCCATAAGGGTGGTGTCATCTGCATAATTATATGATTATTAGTGTCTGTTTCTCCTGCAACATCAAGTCTTATAGAAATAATTCTGAACATATTATTTTTCCTCAGTGAATCTTTAAGTGAAAAGTTGAATGAACAAATACATTACTGTCTAGGTGGTATCTGCAGTCTGGGAGTTAGATGAGATTATCTGGAACATGTGAGCAAAGCAGAGGATGGAACCCTTGAAAAGAGCAGTGTATTAACAATTCTGATTAGGACCACAACTGTGTCATTTTTTTTTGCACCTCTTTTTCTTTCCTCTTTTGTCCTGAATAAGGAGCACAGTGTCTTGCACACAGGAAACATACAAGAATAAAAATAACCCTGCTACACCAAACCAGTCTAAAATCTGAAATACCCAGCTGCTATTATGCTTGCATGCTAAGTTGTGTCCAACTGTATCCAACCCTATGAATTGCAGCCTGTCAGACTCCTTTGTCCATGGGATTCTCTGGGCAATTATACTTGAGTAGGTTGCTGTGCCCTCCTCCAAGGGATCTTCCTGACCCAGGGATCGAACCCACGTCTGTTACATCTCCTGTGTTGGCAGGCAGGTTCATTACCACTAGTGCCACCTGGGAAGCCAGGGTGTTCTTTTCAGTGGAACGTTTAACTCCAGAAGACTATAAACTGGGCATGTCTCTTAAATTTTTGTGCCTCATGGTCTTTACCATCTTGTAGGAAAACAAATATAACATAAAGTCGTTTCCATCACCCCTTTTCATGGAAGCTGCACATGATCCATCCTCAGAACATGCCATATTTTTAATCATTCAGTAATCATTTATGAGTTTAGCATGCCATGTGTGATACTTGTGGGTAAGAATATTTTTCCTCTAGTTCCCATATCCTCCAATATCCTAAAGTTAGCTCCATTTTTTTTCTATGCTTCTACTGCCCGTTTTCTAGAACTTTAGCATTAAATAAATTAACCTTGATGACTTACTGGGATAGTCTCCTTCCTGGTTAACTGCATTTTCTGTCCTGTTGGTTTCTTAGGTGCCACCAGGAGGCAGCACAAACTTGGTTTGTTATCTCACTCTGCTGCTGCTAAGTCGCTTCAGTCGTGTCTGACTCTGTGCGACCCCATAGACGCAGCCCACTAGGCTCCCCCTTCCCTGGGATTCTCCAGGCAAGAACACTGGAGTGAGTTGCCATTTCCTTCTCCAATGCATGAAAGTGAACAGTGAAAGTGAAGTCACTCAGTCGTGTCCGACCCTCAGCGACCCCATGCACTGCAGCCTTCCAGGCTCTTCCGTCCATGGGATTTTCCGGGCAAGAGTACTGGAGTGAGGGATCTCACTCTATCACACCCTTGATGCCTATACATCTGCAGTAATTCTGTCACTTCCTTAAGGTGAGAAGTCTTTTCTACTTAAGATGCAATTAAAACTGACCACTTTTTTCCCCAAAATATACAGTGTTAATGAGGATGTGGTGTAATAAGTACTATCATATACTTGTGGTAGAAGTGTTAATTGAAGCAATTTGAAAACTATCCATCCAAAGCCTTCAAAGGGTGTATACCATTTACCCTGGCACTCCTCCTTCCCACAACCACTCTCCTACCCCTAGTCATTTCTCTTAAAGAAATTATTGTGACTCTGAGCAAAAATACAGCTACAGAAACAATGCATACGACTTTGCTTGTAATAATGTGAACTAGAAGCAAAGTAAGGATTCAGCAATAAGAAATTCAGGAATTTGCAGCTGTTAAAAAACAATAGTGTTGAAATGTTTTCCCAAAATGGTATATGTATCACAAGCTCTGTTACACTAGACAATTTTAATTACTACCCCGAAGAGTTGACTCATTGGAAAAGACTCTGATGCTGGGAGGGATTGGGGGCAGGAGGAGAAGGGGACGACAGAGGATGAGATGGCTGGATGGCATCACTGACTCGATGGACGTGAGTCTGAGTGAACTCCGGGAGTTGGTGATGGACAGGGAGGCCTGGCGTGCTACAATTCATAGGGTCGCAAAGAGTCGGACACGACTGAGGGACTGAACTGAACTGAGAAGAGCACCATTTGCTTCCATTTCCCTAAATCTGTTCCCAGATCCCAGAAACACCACCCTAAAACTTCCCACATAAGTCTTGCTTTTCCCCATCCTCCTTAGGAGCTCCCTGTCCTATTCCTTCTCCAATGCCCAGGCTTCATCCTGCCATCACGGCCCCAGCACCCTTTCCTTTCAACCCAACCCTTTGTCTTTTGTCAACACAGCGTTCCTTCATTCTGACCTCCAGCTCCATCCTCATAGCTTTCAAGTCCCTTTTCATAGTATTTCCTGAAACCCTCAATTCTGTTTCTTCTTCTAAATTCCAAGAGGTGACACTGAATTAAGCCTTTAAGGATGAGGAGGATTCGGCAAGGCAAAGACCAAGAACATAATGGCTTGTCAGAATAATATAGACCAACACAGAGAGGAGAAAAATAGCATGAAATGCACAGAGCCTAAACTCAGGGCGGTGATACACGGGGATAAATTAAGAAGCTTGTTCAGAGACATAGCCTAAGGGTAGCAGAAACCCGACTACAGAGGACAGAGCATGATATTTTATAGACAGTGAACCTCATCCTAGAATTGATGGATGAGCCAATTAAGTTTAAGACATGATGAAATCAAATCACAGAGTGTTATGGAAAAATGAATTTGTGGGGAGAGGGGTTTTTTCAGTAACAGATATGAGACGTGATAAGGACTTGAGCCAGAGCAAAGGTAGGAAACAGAGAGATGATGGATCAGATTCAAGATTACTTAGAATGTCAAATTAACAGGACCTTGTGACTATGGACTCTAGACCTAAGGTGAGTTAGATAAGGACCAGAATCACATCTATCTTACTCACTGCTAATATCTCTTATACCTAGTACAGTGTATTGAACACAGATACTCAGTACTGTTTCTAATGAAGGATTAATGTGTGAGTGAGCTAAACTGGCATTACTGTATATGTAGCAAACCCCCTTCTAAGAAGCCATCAATTTTAAGGCACACCATTGATTTCATAGTAGTCTTTTCTGAGGGTGGGTAGATACCAGAAAGGTTAAAATGCAGAATGACTTTGCAGATCTTACAAACGAATAGATGAGTTTATTTTCCTTCCCTTGATGGGCTGGACTTGTGGTTTGATTTGCTTTAGACACTAGAGTTTGTGATCAGAAGAGTTAAAATGAGAAGGAAATCTCTTCTAATTAAGCAGTTAGCAAAAATGTAAATAATTGTTGATGCTACATCTGTGAAGTAATTTAAGATTCCTCAAAATAAAAGTAGAAACTATTAAACAAATTTAATGATTATATAGAATTAAAACTCTTAGTGATGTAAACATAACTGAAAAGGAGAGGGGCATAGGTAAAAATAAAGTTGATATCCACTAAAAGAATTATTGCTTTTTCCATTTAAAAAAAATTTTTATCCACTTTTAAAGATTACTTCCCATTTACTGATATTACATAATATTAGACATATTCCCCATGCTGTACATCACTGAGCCTATCTTACACCCAATAGTTTGCACTTCCCACTCTCTCACTCCTGTATTAATCCCCCTCCACACTGATAACCACTAGTTTGTTCTATATATCAGTAAGTCTGCTCCTTTTATGTAATATTCACTAGTTTGTTACATTTTTTAGAATCCACATATAGGTGATATCATTCAGTATTTGTCTTTTTGTCTGACATTTCATTTAGCATAATGACCTCTGAGTCCATCCATGTTACTGCAAATGGCAGAAGTTTATTCTTTTTTATGACCAAGTTGTATTCCATTTTACAAATATGTATCTTCTTTATCCATTAATCTGTTGGTAGACACTTGGTTTGCTTCCATACCTTGGCAGTTTAAAATAGTACTACTATGAACAAGAGAAGACTCTACACATGGACATCACCAGATGGTCAACACCGAAATCAGATTGCAGCCAAAGATGGAGAAGCTCTATACAATCAGCAAAACAAGACTGGGAGTAGACTGTGGCTCAGATCATGAACTCCTTATTGCCAAATTCAGACTTAAATTGAAGAAAGTAGGGAAAACCACTAGACCCTTCAGGACCTAAATCAAATCCCTTATGATTATACAGTGGAAGTTAGAAATTGATTTCAGGGACTAGATCTGATAGACAGAGTGCCTGATGAACTATGGACAGAAGTTCATGACATTGTACAGGAGACAGGGATCAAGACCATCCCCATGGAAAAGAAATGCAAAAAAGCAAAATGGCTGTCTGGGGAGGCCTTACAAATAGCTGTGAAAAGAAGAGAAGCGAAAAGCAAAGGAGAAAAGGAAATATGTAAGCATCTGAATGCAGAGTTTCGAAGAATAGCAAGGAGAGATAAGAAAGCCTTCTTCAGTGATCAATGCAAGGAAATAGAGGAAAACAATAGAATGGGAAAGAATAGAGATCTCTTCAATAAAATTAGAGATACCAAGGGAACATTTCATGCAAAGATGGGCACAATAAAGGACAGAAATGGTATGGACCTAACAGAAGTAGAAGACATTAAGAAGAGGTGGCAAGAATACACAGAAGAACTATACAAAAAAGATCTTCATGACCCAGATAATCATGATGGTGTGATCACTCACCTAGCGCCAGACATGCTGGAATTTGAAGTCAAGGGGCCCTTAGAAAGCATCACTACGAACAAAGCTAGTGGAGGTGATGGAATTCCAGTTAAGCTATTTCAAAACCTGAAAGATGATGCTGTGAAAGTGCTGCACTAAATATGCCAGCAAATTTGGAAAACTCAGCAGTGGCCACAGGACTGGAAAAGGTCAATTTTCATTCCAATCCCAAAGAAAGGCAATGCCAAAGAATGCTCACACACTAGTAAAGTAATGCTTAAAATTCTCCAAACCAGGCTTCAGCAATACATGAACTATGAACTTCCAGATGTTCAAGCTGGTTTTAGAAAAGGCAGAGGAACCAGAGATCAAATTGCCAACATCCGCTGGATCATCCAAAAAGCAAGAGAGTTCCAGAAAAATATCTAGTCCTACTTTATTGACTATGCCAAAGCCTTTGACTCTGTGGACCACAATAAACTGTGGAAAATTCTCAAAGAGATGGGAATACCAGACCACCTGACCTGCCTCTTGAGAAATCTATATGCAGGTCAGGAAGCAACAGTTAGAAATGGACATGGAACAGACTGGTTCCAGATGCGAAAAGGAGTACATCAAGGCTGCATATTGTCACCCTGCTTGTTTAACTTATATGCAAAGTACATCATGAGAAACGCTGGGCTGGAAGAAGCACAAACTGGAATCAAGATTGCCGAGAGAAATATCAATAACCTCAGATATTCAGATGACACCACCCTTATGGCAGAAAGTGAAGAAGAACTAAAAGCCTCTTGAAAGTGAAAGAGGAGAGTGGAAAAGTTGACGTAAAGCTCAACATTCAGAAAACAAAAATCATGGCATCTGGTCCCATCACTTCATGGCAAATAGATGGGGAAACAGTAGAAACAGTATCAGACTTTATTTTTTTGGGCTCCAAAATCACTGCAGATGGTGATTGCAGCCATGAAATTAAAAGATGCTTACTCCTTGGAAGAAAAGTTTTGACCAACCTAGATAGCATATTGAAAAGCAGAGACATTATTTTGCCAACAAACGTCCATCTAGTCAAGACTATGGTTTTTCCTGTGGTCATGTATGGATGTGAGAGTTGGACTGTGAAGAAAGCTGAAGAATTGATGCTTTTGAACTGTGGTGTTGGAGAAGACTCTTGAGAGTCCCTTGGACTGCAAGGAGATCCAACCAGTCCATCCTAAAGGAAATCAGTCCTGGGTGTTCATTGGAAGGACTGATGCTGAAGCTGAAACTCCAGTACTTTGGCCACCTCATGCGAAGAGTTGACTCACTGGAAAAGACCCTGATGCTGGGAGGGATTAGGGGCAGGAGGAGAAGGGTCGACAGAGGATGGCTGGATGGTGTCACTGACTCGATGGACATGAGTTTGGGTAAACTCCAGGAGTTGGTGATGGACAGAGAAGCCTGGTGTGCTGCAATTCATGGGGTTGCAAACAGTCAGACATGACTGAGCGACTGAACTGGACTATGAACATCAGGGTGCATATATCTTTTGAATCAGCATTTGTGTTTTTTTCAAATATATACCTTGGAGTGGAATTGCTAGGTCATGATAGTTCTACTTTTAGTTTTTTGAAACCTCAATTCTGTTTTTTACAATGGCTGCACTAGTTTACATTCCCACCAATAGTGTAAGAGGGTTCCCTTTTCTCCATTTCATCACCAGCGTTCATTACTGGTGTGTTTTTTGTTGTTGTTGTTTGTTTGTTTGTTTTTATGATAGCCATTCTGATAGGTGTGAGGTGATCTCTCCTTGTGGTTTTGATTTGCATTTCTTGATGGTTAGTGATGTTGAGTGTTTCATGTGTTGTTGGCCATCTTCATTCCCTCTTTGGAAAAGATGTCTATTCAGTTTTTCTGCTCATTTTTTGATTGGGTTGTTAGGTTTTATTTCAATGTTGAATTGTATGAGCTGTTTACATATGTTAGATATGGTGGACCTAGCATGAGGTAGGGCCAGCAAACACTTATTGAATGAATGAAAATGCTTCTACTTTCTTGAAAATATTCCCAGATCTCTCCAGTCAGAATGATTTCTTCCTCTCAAATTTATATCCTCTCAAAATATTTAACATCTTTTTTCTTTCAGATACTTGTGTTTATGTCTCATTTTCCACTACCACCTTTTAAGTTTTTTAAGAGCAAGAACTATTGCCTTTTTGTAATTTATTACAGAGTGATAGAAAATGGAAAAGAAAAAAACGTCTTAAAGCTAAAATTAATTCATTTATACACTTTTTTAAGTTTAGAAGAATTGTATTGACCTTAAACTATGCAACTTCAAACCACTTAAAATGAATTCTGCTTCTATGTATTAAGTTAGTTGGTAGCAAAGGAATGGATATTAATATGTCATGCCATACTACCTACAGGGATGGTATGCTTGTTTGCTCAGCTATATCTCATCAAACACCAGTGAACAGAAGACAGCTGCCAGACTTTTTCTAGGTCATTTGTTCTGTTTGTAAACAGAAAGTATACAATTATTAATGAGATGTAATCATTTGCAAACTGGATTTACACAGAATAAAAGAATTTTTTTTTAAGAGGAGAGACATTAATGCAACTCTTAAGTGCTTAATGACCCCATTAATTGAGAAATAAGTAATTGGAGCAATTAAACAGAAGAGGTAATGGCCTTGGAGCCATTAATCTATTCTGGGAGTACTGCTCATGTTTACCAGGTGATATTCCTCTGAATTAAGAGCTGAAAGTCAATTGCTTTCACATAATAGTTCTTGAATCTTCTCAGTCATTAGAATCTCTTGGAAAGCTTTTGAACAACACAGATTCCTGGATTATCTTCAGACTTCCTTAATCAGAATCTTAGGGATGGGACTCGGGTATATGAATTGTTATAAAGAGGACTAGGTGATTCTTTTGATTTTTTGATAAAAAGCTACCCAGTTTTGGACATCCTTGCTTCAGGACAGAGTTTCTCAGTCCTGCAGCTATTGACATTTGGGGATGGCTAGTTGTGGAGGCTGCCCTGTGCATTATAGGATGTTTGGCAGCATCCCTGGCCTCTACCCACTAGATACAGAAACACCCTTCCTTCCCCAAGTTGAAAAAATCAAAACGTCTTCACACATTGCCAGATTTCTCTGCTGCTGCTAAGTTGCTTCAGTCGTGTCTGACTCTGTGCAACCCCATAGACGGCAGCCCACCATCCCTGGGATTCTCCAGGCAAGAACACTGGAGTGGGTTGCTATTTCCGTCTCCAATGCATGAAAGTGAAAAGTGAAAGTTAAGTCGCTCAGTTGTATCCAACTCTTAGCGACTCCATGGACTGCAGCCCACCAGGCTCCTCCATCCAGGGGATTTTCCAGGCAAGAGTACTGGAGTGGGGTGCCATTGCCTTCATCACCACCATTTTAGGACCTCTGCTTCACAACAACCCTGTCTGCAACTTTATGCAATGAGGGAAATGCCCATCGTAGTAACCACAAGTCACTTGTGGGTATTGAGCACTTGCAGAGTGGCTAGTCCAACTGAGGATATGACTGTTATATATTGTTTTATTTTGATTAACTTAATTGCCAAAGCCACATAGAACCAGTGGCCGTTATATTTCTCACACAACTTTATAGGAATCAGATATGACTCTAGGTCTACAGAGCTTCTCCTGAAGTACTTCTAAGACATGCCATGTAGAAATAATTTAGAGGAATTGAAAATCTATCTACCTTCCTGTTTGAATCAAAAAAAAAAAATCTTGGGACGTTAGGACTACTAGAAAGTTTATTTGCAGTTTTGCTTTCTGTGTTGCCCATGAAGTATTTTTTGTTACTGCCCTTGATATCCAGATGATATCAGACTTACAGCAGTCTGGCTTGAGGATAGCCTCTTTCAGTCCCAACCTTGATCTCCTTTTATGGCCAGTCTTTCACATTTTCTTAGGAAAAAAAGCCCATTGTTTTCTGGTTTTCTCAATTCCTAACAGGTTAAACATAGAATTACAATAGAGTCCCAGCAGTTCTACTCATAGATGTATAACCAAGAGAGTTGAAAACATACATCCATGCAAATACTTGAGCGTTGGAGAAGACTCTTGAGAGTCCCTTGGACTGCAAGGAGATCCATCAGGTCAATCCTAAAGGAAATCAGTCCTGAATATTCATTGGAAGGACTGATGCTGAAGCTGAAACCCCAATACTTCGGCCACCTGATATAAGGAACTGACTCACTGGAAAAGACCCTAATGCTGCAAGGTTTGAATGCAGAAGGAGAAAGGGACGACAGAAGATGAGATGGTTGGATGGCATTACCAACTCGATGGACATGAGTTTGAGCAAGCTCTGGGAGTTGGTGATTGACAGGGAAGCCTGGCATGCTGCACTCCATGGAGTCACAAAGAGTTGGACACAACTGAGCAACTAACCTGAACTGAGCTGAATTTTTTCCATTTTTATTGAGGTGTAATTAACGTGTGTGTGTGTGTGTGTGTGTGTTAGTCACTCAGTCATGTCCAACTTTTTGTGCCCCTGTGGACTGTAGCCCACTAAACTCCTCTGTCCATGGAATTCTCCAGGCAAGAATACTGGAGTGGGTAGCCATTCCCTTCTCCAGGGGATATTCCTGGCCCAGGGATTGAACCCAGGTCTGCTGTATTGCAGGCAGATTCTTTACCATCTGAACCACCAGGGAAGCCCATAATTAACGTACTGCATTGTATAAGTTTAAGGTACACAGCATAATGATCTGACTTACATACATTGTGGAGTGATTACCACAATAGTTTAGTTAACATCCATTATCTCATACAGATAACAAAGACAAGAAAAAGAGGAATAAAAAGTTTTTCCTTATGATGAGAACTCTTAGGAGTCATTCTCTTAAGTTTCATACATATCATGTAGCAATGTAACTATCATCATCATGTTTTAAATCACATCCCTAGTATTTATTTATCTTATAACTGAAAGTTTGTACCTTTTGACCACCTTCATCCAATCTCCCCCAACCACACCTCTGGAAACCACAAATCTGACGTCTTTTTCTGTGAGTTTGTTTGTTTGTTAGGTTCTACATATAAGTTAGATCATATGGTATTTGTCTTTGTCTGCCTTATTTCACTTAGCATAATGTTCTCAAAGTCCATTTATGTTGTTACTATTGGTAGGATTTCCTCTTTTTTAAGGTTGAATGATATTCCACTGTGTATGTGTGTGTGTATATATATATAATCACATCTTCTTTATCTGTTGATAGATACTTAGTCATCTGTTGATAGATACTTACATTGTCCCCATGTCTTAGCTATAGTGCTGCATAGCCACATTATTCATAGTAGCCAAACAGTGGAAATAATCCAAATGTCCAACCAATGATAACTCAATAAAACAAAGAGTATTGTATTCATACAAAGGAACTTTTTCTGGCAATAATGAAGAATGAGCCCTTGTTAGATGCCACAACAGGATGAACCTTGAAAACACTGTGATATATTAAAGAAGCCAGTCACAAAATATCATAATATTATATAATTCTATTTATATGAAATGTCTGTAATAGGCAGATCAATCAAGACACAAAGTAGATTAGTGGTTTCTTAGGGCTGGGCATGAAATAGGGACATTGGATGGTGATGGCTAACAGATACAGGGTTTCCTTCTGTTGTGATGAATTTTCTAAAATTAAATTGTGATGGCTATACAATTATGTGATTATGCTAAAAATTATTGAATCATATGCTTTAATTGAGTGAATTGTATAGTATGTGAATTACACCTCAACAGAGCTGTTAAAAACTGTTTAATTTACTAGATTAGCAGGTCTGATGAGAAAATCTTCATGATCCTATCAGTTGGTGCATATTTATTTATCTACAAACTGGAAGTGGCTTTAGATAATGTTTCTGTCTTAACTCCAAAAGAGTCTCTCCACTGGCTACCACCACTCTCATTTCCAAGATAATTTAAGTGATCCTGCATTGTATCCAAATTCAGGGTAAAATCCTAGAGTGTGGCCCTTACTGAACAACAAATCATGCCTCTCTTAAGAAACCCACTATAAGATATCCAGAGGATATGCTTGGCATAACCTCAGCCTGCAGTTTGTCTTTCTGAGCTTATTTTCCCTCTTGAGTCCAGAGCAGTAATGGACCCATGAATATTTCCAATGAGAAAAGAAAGAAGGATAAGAAGTTTCTAATACACAACTGAGTTTTTTCATGAGTAGGCTAGTCAGATCCTGTCCTGGATATAAACTAACTAACCCATGAAAGATAAACAGCTTTACCAGGCAGTTAGAAGATGACATTCAATAACTTCCCTGGTGGTCCAGTGGTTAAGACTCCACGCTCCCAATGCCAGGGGCCTGGGTTTAATCCCCGGTTAGGGAACCAGATCCCATGTGCCACAACTAACAGTTTACAGGTGACAACTAAAGACTGAAAGATCCCATTAGCCACAACTAAGACTCAGCAAAGCCAAATAAATAAATAAATATATTTTTTAAAAAATGACAGCACACACTTTTATGGCCTTGAGCTCTCCAAGCAGCCAGATAGAGTCCATTCTCCAACTTTCAGCTCACCCAACTCAGATCACTTTACAGGAAATGTAAACGTTTCTCTGTGCGTGCATGCTTTCTTTCAGTCATGTCCAACTCTTTGAGACCCCATGGATTGTAGCTTGCCAGACTCCTCTACCATGGGATTCTCTAGGCAGGAGTACTGGAGTGGGTTGCCATGCCATGAAAAGAAATAGAGGAAAACAAAAGAACGGGAAAAACTGGAGATCTCTTCAGGAAAATTAGAGAGACCAAGGGAAAACTTCATGCAAAGATGGGTACAACAAAGGTCAGAAAGGTATGGACCAAACAGAAGCAGAAGATACCAAGAAGAGGTGGCAAGAATACACAAAAGAACTATACAAAAAATATCTTAATGACTCAGATAACCATGATGGTGTGGTCACTCACCTAGAGCCAGACATCTTGGAGTGTGAGGTCAAGTGGGCCTTAGGAAGCATCACTACAAACAAAGCTAGTGGAGGTGATGAAATTCCAGTTGAGCTATTTCAAATCCTATAAGATGATGCTGTGAAAGTGCTGCCCTCAATAGGCCAGCAAATTTGGAAAACTCAGCAGTGGCCACAGGACTAGAAAGGTCAGCTTTCATTCCAATATCAAAGAAAGTGAATGCCAAAGAATGCTCCAACTATGGCACAGTTGCACTCATCTCACACACTAGCAAAGTAATGTTCAAAATCCTCCGAGGTAGGCTTCAACAGTACGTGAACCGAGAACTTCCAAATGTTCAAGCTGCATTTAAAAAGGCAGAGGAACCAGAGATCAAATTATGAACATCCATTGGATCATAGAAAAAGCAAGAGAATTCCAGAAAAATATTTACTTCTGCTTCATTGACTACGCTAAAGCTTTTAACTGTGTGAATCACAACAGACGGTGAGAAATTCTTCAAGAGATGGAAATACCAGACTACCTTACCTGCCTCCTGAGAAATCTGTATGCAGGTCAAGAAGCAACAGTTAGAACCATACATGGAACAACAGACTGGTTCCAGATTGGGAAAGGAGTATGTCAAGGCTGTATATTGTCACCCTGCTTATTTAATTTATATGCAGAGTACATCATGTGAAATACTGGGCTGAATGAAACACAAGCTGGACTCAAGATTGCAAGGGAGAAATATCAACAACCTCAGATACGTAGATGACACCACCTTTATGGCAGAAAGTAAGCAGGAACTAAAGAGTTCCTCTCTTGATGAGGAGAGTGAAAAAGCTAGCTTAAAACTCAACATTCAAAAAACAAAGATTATGGTATCTGGTTCCATCATTTGATGGCAAATAGATGGAGAACCAGTGGAAACAGTGACAGACTTTGTACTCTTGGGCTCCAAAATCACTGCAGATGGTGACTGCATCCATGGAATTGAAAGATGCTTGCTCCTTGGAAGAAAAGCTATGACAAAGCTAGACAGTGTATTAAAGAACAGAGATATCACCTTGCTGACAAAGTTCTGTATTGTGAAAGCTGTGGTTTTTCCAGTAGTCATGTGTGGATGTGAGAGTTGAACCATAAAAAAAAGCTGAGCACTGAAGAAATGATGCTTTCAAACTGTGGTATTGGAGACCACTCTTGGGAGTCCCTTGGACAGCAAGGAGATCAAACCAGTCAAACCTAAAGGAGATCAATCCTGAGTATTCATTGAAAGGACTGATGCTGAAGCTGAAGCTCCAGTACTTTGGCCACCTGATGCGAAAAGCCCACTAATTGGAAAAGATCCTGATGCTGGGAAAGATTGAAGGCAGGAGGAGAAGGGAATGTCAGAGCACAAGATGGTTGGATGGTATTACAAACTCAATGCACATGACTTTGAGCAAGCGCTGGGAGTTGGTGAAGGACAGGGAAGCCCTACGTACTACAGTCCATCAGATTGCAGAGTCAGACGCTACTGAACAACAACATTAAAAAAAAGTTGTGTTTTTTTTTTTTATTTGGCTGCACTGGGTCTGCCTTGCTACACACAGGCTTTTTCTACTTCGGATTCCTGGGCTTCTCCTTGCAGTAGCCTTTCTTGTTATGTAGCACAGGCTCTAGAAACACAGAGTTTAGTAGTTGTAACAGATGAGCTTAGTTCTCTTAAGACATGCGGAATCTTCCCAGAATATGGATTGAACCCATGTCCCCTGCATTGGCTGGCAGATTCTAGCAGGGAAGTCCCAAGCTTTTTATATTTTATCTCCTTTCCCCACTAGACAAGGAACTTCTCAAGAGCTATAGTATTGTTGCCGTTTTTGTGGTTTTCTGTTTTCTAGGGCCTCTTATCAGAGTTACTTAGGCAGACGTACTTTCCCACCTATGATGGGTAGTGTTTCATTTTCAGGAGTTCTATAGGCCAGTTGGCTCCTTCCCAAGATTGGGTAATCCAGAGGTTAACAGCATACCAGGACTCTGCCATAAGACCTTGTGGTAAAGTCAGATTGTCATACTTATTTTTGAGTTTCACTCCTATCTGGCCTGGGCTCCAAAATGGATGCCTTTTACAGGACTGCTCATTAGAGTGAGTTTAGTATCATTGCATTGGGTTCATGTCAAATGTTTTTCAGATAACATTGTCACGTGGACTTTGGACGTTAAAAGTACATTCCTCCAGTTGGGCACCCGAGTGAGTTTTACTTGCTATTTCAGCCATATTCATGGGAGATGCTTAAGAAACAAATTGCTCAGTGACACCCATAGGACATGAAAAAATTTAAGTACCTCCCTATTGCCTGTCTTCATGGAAGAGGTGGATGGGAAAGTGTAATATAGCCTTTGAAGATTCTGATTTACATCCCACATCATGTACCCTGGTCACTGATACAGAATCAGAAGTTTTGTCTTCGTCCTTGTGTGTTTAAGACCATCAAACCTAATCCCCTTATCTTGTCGTCTTTTGTTTGTTTGTTTGAGCCCATTCTCTTTCTCTGAGTGAAACTCTTCAATTGGAACATTACCGTGGACTCTCTGGATAAGGAGCATGTTTTCACCAATCTTTGGGTTATGATCTTTTCATTTATAATAGACAAATTTTAGATCTTTCATTTACAATAGTTTCTTTTTTCTGGGCTGTGTCAGTGTAGACACTATGTCAGTTTGAAAAAAGAACAATAGATTCCATGAACGCCCTTACACAGCACCAGCCTGTGTGAGCCATCTCTGTCTCCAGAGTTATAGGAACTCGTCCTGCCTCTGCTGCCGAGGCTCCTGGGATTAGAGACCAGCAGACAATCACGCACCGCTCTGTATTTCAGGCAATACACATAGATGGACTTTGGAGTGAAGAAATTGTATTTGTTGAAACCTTTGCCCAGAGTTATAAATCTGTGTGCTGCGTGGCAGGGATGTCTCTGAGTCTGGAACAAAGAACAAAGAGCATTTTAGTTAGTCACACTGAGGAAAACACAGAAGAACCAGAAATCAAAGGAGTGTTAATAACAGTAAGGTACCCCAGCCTCCTCTCCTCCTAAAGGACCACCTGCCTTTTATTCAACTCCTCAAGTGGATTTCTGAAGCATTCCGGTTCCAGACCTGGACTTTCAAAACAAAACTAATGTTGGAATCATGCCCCAGGCCTTGGCAATCCATTTTTAATTATGAGTTTAGAGCTTTCAAGGAACCATAAAACATGAAGGTGGCCCCAAACCTTGAAGTCAGTGTTTCCTGTCATCGTTGGGTTCAGGGGGTGCCCTACAATCCAGTGTCACAAAGCCTCTCAGAGGCCCAGGCAGCCCCACAACATTCGGTGGGATCCTTTAAACACATGATTCAGAAATATAATTATTTTTTCTTTGTAGAAACATTCTAAATCATATAAAAATATTAAACCATTTTCATAATTCCATAACAGCACATTTTGTTCACCATCCTCTTTTGTGATTAAGCTTATAAATGATGTGTTAAATCTTACAGAATAAAAAAGAAAAATGTGTATTTCTACTTTTGATGCTTAAAGCCTGAATGCTGTCACTTATTCCAGTAAAACATCAAAGCATGCTTGGACAGGGACCTTGTTGGAGATAGCAGTATTTTATAATAGGGTGTAAAAAATTGCGAAATCAAGCCAGCTCCATGAGAATGTGCACAGCATGACGTTCTCTGTGAAGATCCTGACAGGGCCAGAAAATCCTGCACTCATAATTGCCTAAATCCTACTGTCATCACTTGCCGGGCACAGTCCATAATCAGTGGAAGGATTCCGGAGGTGTGTGATATGACCCCTGAGTTCTTATCACAGACACTAAAATTCAGACAATTAAATCTGAAAGAAAGCAATCTAGAGTAGGTGAAAACACAGTGATTGACATGTGTGGATTTGTGTTGATCTTGCGCCGATGAGAGCTGCCAATGGAAGCCTCCTGCTGCCCTGAAGAGGTAGACAGGCAGATCTTTGGAGGGAAGATTCTAATGTTATTTGATGTTATCTGGGCTTAGCAGAGAGTTCTGCCAAGAACGGGGATCTGCTAAGCGTGAAGCTAACTCTGTTGGCCTTAACCCCATGTACTTACTGAGACGATACTTGGTATGGAGTGATCTTTCATTTTTCTGTAGACTCTGCAGACCTGGTGGGCCATCTGAAGGCACATCTGCTTGCAAACAGTTACACCCTGAATGTGAGATACGTGGGTACACCCTTGCCTTTTTCACCTTACTTTTCATTGCATTCTTCAATGAAGAATTTAACTCTGAAATTTAAAAGAGAAAAAAAAAAAAAGGATTATGTCCTGGCTTCAGTTTTGTTATCTGCACAGGAACAGGGTTGATGGAACAGCATCATCACTGAATACCCTCCCCAGCTCTGCATTCTCTTCTGTGGACTTCCAGAAGCTAAATGTCCCACATTAGGCAGGAGCAGTGTGATCACTACTCCAGGTTCACAGTGCGGGCCTGTTGGAAAAGCTGGGCTCTTTGCTAAAACAATCTTTTGGTGACTGCCCCTCTAAACCCAGCTCTTCACTTGTCAGATACAGTGTTGGAAGTCAGGGCCCCCCAGTGAGGGGAGTTCAAAGACACAGGAAAGAAAGGATATGTGGGTGAGAAGCAGTAATTTTTTTAAAAAAATTATTTTCTTTTTTATCTTTTTGAGTTTCAGATGCACATTACTTATGAATTGATTACCACTTTTCTTTACATATAATGCATTACCTTGATTTTTAGGAAGTATTTTGTTAGATGAGTTTTACAATAGTTTTTCCTTAATTTCAATATTCTCTTGAAAGGATCTTTAAAGTGAAATGCATGATACCTTTCAGAAAGCTCCATTTCTTAGCTCTCTAACACTGTGAGGTGGGAAGTTTTAATTCTTTCTTTTGAAGAAAGAAGAAACTAAAACACATAGATTTAAACACATCAGGGAAACAGAATTAGTTTCCTGGTGGCTCAGACAGTAACAAATATGCCTGCAATGCAGGAGACCTGGGTTTGAAGCCTGGGTCAGAAAGATCCACTGGAGAACGGAATGGCTACTCACTCCAGTGTTCTTGCCTAGAGAATTCCATAGACAGAGGAGCCTGATAGGCTACAGTCCATGGGGTCACAAAGATTCAGGCATGACTGAACAACTAACACTCATGCTACAGGGTCATCTGAGCACTAATGGTAAAGAGAATTCCAGAAAAAATATCTATTTCTGCTTTATTGACTATGCCAAAGCCTTTGACTATGTGGATCACAATAAACTGTGGAAAATTCTGAAAGAGATCGGAATACCAGACCACCTGACCTGCCTCTTGAGAAATCTGTATGCAGGTCAGGAAGCAACAGTTAGAACTGGACATGGAACAACAGACTGGTTCCCAATAGGAAAAGGAGTACGTCAAGGCTGTATATTGTCACCCTGCTTATTTAACTTATATGCAGAGTACATCATGAGAAATGCTGGGCTGGAAGAAGCACAAGCTGGAATCAAGATTGCCGGGAGAAATATCAATAACCTCAGATATGCAGATGACACCACCCTTATGGCGGAAAGTGAAGAACTAAAGAGCCTCTTGATGAAAGTGAAAGAGAAGAGTGAAAAAGTTGACTTAAAGCTCAACATTCAGAAAACTAAGATCATGGCATCCAGTCCCATCAATTCATGGGAAATAGATGGGGAAACATTGGAAACAGTGGCTGACTTTATTTGGGGGACTCCAAAATCACTGCAGGTGGTGATTGCGGCCATGAAATTAAAAGAAGCTTCTTATTCCTTGGAGGAAAGTTATGACCAACCTAGACAGCATATTAAAAAGCAGAGACATTACTTTGCCAACAACAGTCCATCTAGTCAAGGCTATGGTTTTTCCAGTGTTCATGTATGGATGTGAGAGTTGGACTATAAAGAAAGCTGAGCCCTGAAGAATTGATGCTTTTGAACTGTGGTGTTGGAGGAGACTCTTGAGAGTCCCTTGGACTGCAAGGAGATCCAACCAGTCCATCCTAAAGGAGATCAGTCCTGAGTGTTTATTGGAAGGACTAATGTTGAAGCTGAATACTTTGTCCACCTGATGCGAAGAGCTGACTCATTTCAAAAGACCCTGATGCTGGGAAAGATTGAAGGCAGGAGGAGAAGGCGACGACAGAGGATGATTTGGTTGGATGGCATTACTGACTCAATGGACATGAGTTTGAGTAAACTCTGGGAGTTGGTGGTGGACAGGGAGGCCTGACATGCACAGTCCATGGGGTCGCAAACAGTTGGACGCGACTGGACTGAACTGAACTGAAATGAATGGTAAGGAAGCTCACCTGGCAATGCAGGAGGCATAAAAGGTGTGGCTTTGATCCTCAGGTTGGGAATATCCCCTGGAGGAGGGCATGGAAACCCATTCGAGTATTCTTGCCTGGAGAGTCCCATGGACAGAGGAGTCTGGCGGGCTACAGTCCATGGGGTCGCAAAGAGTCAAACATGACTGAAGCAACTTAACATGCACAGGATCAATTTAAGATGTACAGATGATGCTTCTGTTGAGGCGAGAAGGGACTTTCCAGCATGAGTGAAATCACATGGAGTTAATACCCTACAGATGCTGCTCTAAGGCAGGTATCTGATTGTGACAGCATCGGGATAAATACCCAGATAATTTTTTTTTCCCCACTAGGTGTCTTTCTTTTAGGTTTACTGTCTTAAGCCAGCTACCTGTCCTTTCTTTATGCTTCAGCACTGACATCCCATCTCTTCAGTTCAGTTCAGTTCAGTCTCTCAGTCGTGTCGAACTCTTTGCGACCCCATGAATCGCAGCACACCAGGCTTCCCTGTCCATCACCAACTCCCGGAGCCTACCCAAACTCATGTCCATTGAGTCGGTGATGCCATCCAACCATCTCATCCTCTGTTGTCCCCTTCTCCTCCTGCCCTCAACCTTTCCCAGCATCAGGGTCTTTTCAAGTGAGTCAGCTCTTCGCATCAGGTGGCCAAAGTACTGGAGTTTCAGCTTCAGCATCAATCCTTCCAATGAACACCCAGGACTGATCTCCTTTAGGATGGACTGGTTGGATCTCCTTGCAGGCCAAGGGACTCTCAAGGGTCTTCTCCAACACCACAGTTCAAAAACATCAATTCTTCAGCACTCAGCTTTCTTCACAGTCCAACTCTCACATCCGTACATGACCACTGGAAAAACCATAGCCTTGTCTAGACAGATCTTTGTTGACAAAGTAATGTCTCTGCTTTTTAATATGCTGTCTAAATTGGTCATAACTTTCCTTCCAAAGAGTAAGCGTCTTTTAATTTCATGGCTGCAATCGCCATCTGCAGTGATTTTGGAGCCCCCAAATATAAAGTCTCTCACTGTTTCCACTGTTTCCCCATGTATTTGCCATGAAGTGATGGGACCAGATGCCATGATCCTACATGATCTGACATCCCATAAAGGTTGGAAATTGAACCACACTCAGACCAGAATTGTATATCCTTAAAATTTCCCTGGGGTGCAGAGTGAAATCAAATCACCAGTGGATGGAAAGCTAACTGCCCAGGAAGCAGCTCAGGACCCCAGGTAAGTTAGGTCATCTCTGACCTCTTCCCTGAGGCCTTAACCCTGAGGGTATGAAATGAAATTGAATAAGGGGATCTGCATTTTCCAGAGATCACAGATGAAGGGGTCAAGAAAACAAGACCCATCCCCATACACCAGAGAGCAACTTTCAGTAGTATAAATCCATTCGGTAGAATATTTGTTACAGAATCAGAGAACTCAAAGAAACTCCATTAAATCATCCAACTTATAAACTGCTTTCAAATAATTCACTAGGATTCATTGAATTACTTCTTGCACCCCCAGGCATGTACTGGAATGGAATCCAACACATACTGTTTTTTCAAGACAGATTATCTCAAAGTATCCTTTGGTCATCTCTTCCAGTCTCATCAGCATCAGCCACCCAGTTAATATCTAACCTAAATCACTCTTGCTACTTAATTTAAGCCTTTATTTTCTTTGACACCTATGAGATATGTGAACACAGCAAATATCCTTTCCTGGAAACTTCTCAATGCTGTGATTCAGAGTGAATAGAGCATATAGGGAAGAATCTCAAAGAACATAGATTGTTTAGTTCTCCCATTAAGAATTGGGAGTAAAGTAATGTATTTTACTTTCCCATTGATTAGCTTTGTGGTCTTGGACAAGTGATATACCACCCTTAAGCTTCAATTTTTTCTCTCATAATAAAAATATAACTTTTAAGCTGAAGATTATTATAATGGATTAAAGGGGTAATTTATACAAAAAAATGTATCAACTGTGAAGTGTAATCCAGATGCCAGATAGAGTAAAAATTGTTCATTTGTATTCTTTGGAGAAATGTCTATTTAGGTCTTATGATAATTTTTTGATTAAGTTGTGTTTTTTTGTTGGGTTTGTTTTTTCTTTTTTTTTTTTGATGCTGAGTTTTATGAGCTTTGTGTGTTTTGGAAATTAAACCCTTGTTTGTTGCATCATTTAAAAGCATTTTCTCCCATTTCATAGAATGTACTTTCATTTTGTTGATGGTTTCCTTTGCTGTGCAAAACCTTCTAAGTTTGATTAGGTCCCATTTGTTTATTTTTGCTTTTATTTATTTCACCTTAAGAGACTGATCTAAGAAAATGTTGGTATGATTTATGTCCAGGAATGTTTTGCCTCTCTTCTCTTCCAGGATACTTATGGTAATGTCTTATATTTAGATCTTTAAACCATTTTGAGTTTATTCTTATATGTGGTATATAGGAGTGTTCTAATCTCATTGATTTACATGTAGCTGTCCAGCTTTCCCAGCACCATTTATTGAAGAGACTGTCTTTTCTGTCTTGTGTATTTTTGCTGCCTTTGTTGAAGATTAATTGACCTTAGGTGTATGGGTTTATTTCTGGACTCTATTCTGTTCCACTCATCTATATGTCTGTTTTTATGTCAGAACTGTGCTGTTTTGATTACAGTAGCCTTTTAGTGTTGTCTCAGTAGACAGCATCCTTAACCACCTATTTGAAACTGGAAGCTGAGAGGCATGGCATAGAGAAAACTAAAAGACTGAGTATTGATTGACACATTATCTGGGGTAAGCTAAAAGAAGCAGAAATAAATCATTAATGTCATCAGATACCAAGAGTTTAATGTCAGTACAGAGGTGTACACTGCTGGATAATTATTTTCAGTATTCCAAAAGAAATACTAACTGCTCTGCTCTGGTGATGGCAGAAAGAGGTGATTGTGGTGGGTTTTACAGAGAGAGGTAGCAGCAGGCTGAGTAATGTAATGAAAAGAGCATGACTTTGGTGTCAGACAAACCTGGATTCAAATCCCAATTCTGCCTTTTACTGCTTTGTGAATTTGAACAGTTATTTCATGTTTCTTAGTTTTTCTTACAGAGTGTAATGATACCTATATCACGAGGTTTAGAATAAGATTATGATAATTTGTAGAATGTTCCTTAACATAAAGGACACTCTCATAATGAGAAGAAAATCAGCAAAAGATTTTCAGAGAGGTACCTGTGATTTCTCCTAGATTATAATAAAAATCAGTTCAGTTCAGCTGCTCAGTCATGTCCGACTATTTGAGACCCTATGGACTGCAGCATGCGAGACCTCCCTGTCCATGACAAACTCCCAGAGTTTACCCAGACTCATCTCCATTGAGTCAGTGATGTCATCCAAACATCACATCCTCTGTTGTCCCCTTCTCCTCCCACCTTCAATCTTTCCCAGCATTTTTTTTTATTTATTTACTCTTCACAGTAGTCATATTTTCCCCAGGAATGTTCTAGTAACTTTTCATTTTGAACTCTTAACCCTTGGAAAAATCCCATCAAGCAGGTAGCATATTTATCCTCACTTTACATTTGAGGGAGCTGAAATAAAGAGAGGTTAAGATGCTTGCCAAATGTCACAGAGCTAGGCCAAAGTCCATATTCTGAACTGTATTGAGATAGACCGGAGATGATATTAGATAGCCTCCTAAGGAATGAATTCACTTTACACATAAAATACACAATACACATAAAAATATGTAACTTTGGTTTTAATAATGAGATGATTAGGGAAAAAAAAGAAAATGCATCTTTAAATACCTAAAGCAAGTCATATAAAGGTTACTCTATGGTCATATCAAGTTTCAATTTGGCAGCTAATTCCAAAACTACAGATAATCGAGAAGTGTAAACCACCATGTCATTTTAATAAGACACTTCATTTTCACATATAGCTACAAAAGATGAGATGTTGAATAGCACCAGTGACTCAATGGACATGAGTTTCAGCAAACTTCAGGAGATAGTGAAGGACAGGGAAGCCTGGCACGCTACTGTCCAGTCTGATAGAGTCAGACTTAGTGACTAAACAATAACAAAATGAAAATATTTAAAGACAGAAGTTTGCCAGTTTCTATTAGTTAAGCTCTCATATTTGTGATAATTTTAGAATTCAGAAGTTTTAACATGGATAAGTTCAATATGTACATTTTTCCAATTAGTTAAAAAAAAAAAAAGATGTAGGTTATCTATAAGAACCCATGTTCCTTTTTATCCACAGTAAGACTTAAGTTCTAAAACACTTAAATAGGTAAAATTGTACATCAAGAACACCAAACATATTGTACAGGAATACAGGTATGCTTTCAGTTGCTTGCTCATTAACTCGATATAAGTTGGAAAAACTATGGCCCAGAAAACTCCAAAGTAGAAAGATGTTTCCCTTGTAAGTAACTGAGTCGACCAATAACCACAGAGGAAAGTAGAACTATAGTTTTAAAAAAAGTGTATTTCCCAAAAAGGCAGCCCCCAGTGGCTCATGACATCAGTTGTTCAAGATCAAGGAAAAATCTGAAAAGCATCTCAGTTTGTATCTGGCATAAACTCAATGTGGAAAGTGGACAAAGATAGAATAAAACAAGAAAACCATAAACCAATGAAGTATTTGGAGAGTTTTAACAAATTATAAGCAAAGTTATTTCCAGAACTGCTTTTAAAAGAATACTATGCCATGAAATTTTTAAATATAATTCTGTTTTAAGGACTATTGGGGCTTCCCCCATAACTGAATGGGTAAAGAATCTGTCTTCAATGTAGAAGACACAGGAGATGTGAGTTTGATGCCTGGCTTGGGAAGTCCCTTGGAGGAGGAAATGGCAACCCACTCCAGTATTTTTGCCCGAAAAATCCCAGGGACAGAGAAGCCTGCTGGACTACAGTCCAAAGGGTTGCAAAGAGTAGGCCATGACTAAGCACAATACCATTCATTTTAAGGACAATATTAATATAACAGTTGTAATTTATTACATTTTGAAATTTAAGGGTAAGATGTCTAAGATACCCTTGATAGATGTCAAAAATGTGTTAATAAAATGTAACAGAGCTTTTCTGGTGGTCCAGTGTTGAGAGCCCACCTGCCAGTGCAGGGGACATGGGTTCGATTCCTGCTCTAGGAAGATCCTACATGCCACAAAGCAACTGAGCCCACATGCCATAGCTACTGAGCTCATGCACTGGAAAGCCTGAGAGCCACAACTACTGAGCCCACGGGCTGCAGTTACTACTGAAGCCCATCACCTAAAGCCTGTGCTACACAACAGGAGAAGCCACTGCAATGAGAAGCCCTTGCACCGCAACATGGAGTAGCCTCTGTCCTATGCAACTAGAGAGAAAGCTCACACACAGCAATGAAGACCCAGACCAGCCAAAAATCAAATAAATAAATCTTTTTTTTTAAATTTAATATCCATTCCCGATTAAACAAGAAAGTCTCTTGGTAAGTTAGGTAAATGGAAGGAAACTTCCCTAACTGGGTACAACATATCTACCAGAAACCTAAGTCTCCTGTCTTAGTTTAGACAAATAACCAAAGAAGCTTATTTCTTACTTAAGTCCAAGGTGAGTGTTTCTGGTTAGCAAGCCCTATTCACAGTCTTACAGGTACTCAGAATCCTTGCATCTCATGGCCTCATCTCCTGGAAACTCATCTTCTATATTCAGCCTCAAAAAGGAGGATGGAGGAGTATAAGTGAGAGTTTTTAGGGGCCTGGCATAAATACTGTTCACATTTCACTGGGGAAAGCATAGTCCCATGGCTGTACCCAGTCATGAGGGAAGCAGGGAGATGGATTCTAGCTGTGTGCTCAAAGGGAAAACTGAAAAATTGCTTCTGTGGATGCTCTGGCTAACTGTATCTACAGATCCTGCTTCTCACTCACCTTGTCCCCAAGAGAGATAACCCCAAATCTTAGAGAGTTACTACATTCATCTCAAAGGGTAAGAACTCTCACTGTGGTACAGTCCAATTCATCAAATACTTCAGATTAAGTATGTGGTTCTTTATGGTTTGGTGACCGATGAACTAAAAATATTAACAAATGTTCACGACTCCTGCATACCCACCCACCAATACAAGGTAGCAGAGCGGAAGGGGACAACAGCAATAAAAGGCTCTATTTGGAAAAGGGATACACACGAAATCTCAGACAAAGTTAAAATCCTGATGGGTATGTATCTAAACATGAAATATCTAATCACAAAAGACTGAACTATTGAATATTAAAAGTCACTGTATAGTAAAATAGGTTTCAGTTTGGATTAGGAAGGCCTCTTGAGCATGACACAACACCCAGAAATCTTGAAGTAAAACAATGGACAGATTTGTCCTCAAAAAAATGTAAAATTGCAGTATCTCAGGCAGTACCTTAGACATATGTAATAAGTATTTACAGCATAACTAACAATTGGTTAATATCACTGATATAAGAAAAAGACAACCAACCCAAAATAAAATTGGGGGTTTTTGCCTTTCTGTTGGGAAACTAACTACACACAGGAATGTTTTCTCCTTCTCCAACCTTCTCTGTCCTTCTGTTCTAAGCCTTGGCTTTCTTTTTGTGAGTGTGGGAATATATACCCCATTCTGTAAATTCAAAGGGAAAATTTTGGCTAATGAAAATTATGAGAATTTCTGAGAGTCTAAGAAAACAAAGGATAAGTTTGAAGAGGGTAATTGTAGTCTGGAATTTGTGCTGGACCATTTTGGAAAGTACTGCCGCAGCACATGGGGGCTTCATCAGGAATTCCACCTGCCTGCAGGGAGAAGAGTTGCCCAGGTGACTCAGTGGTAAAGAATCCAGCCACCAATGCAGAGATGCAGGAGACACAGTATTGATCCCTGGGTCAGGAAGGTCCCCTGGAGAAGGAAATGGCAACCCACTCCAGGGCCCTTGCCTGGAAACTTCTGTGGACAGAGGAACCTGGTAGGCTAGAGTCCATAGGGTGGCAAAGAGTGGGACACGAATGAGCACACATGCCCGCAGGTAGTAGCCAGGAGCAGAGAAGAGGGATTCAATGCAAATGACAGGAAATGAGTTGGGATCCCCAAAGTGCCTGTGCCATGCATGCATCCTACTCTCCTCTCCACTCGTTCAGATTTATCTTTGAGCAGGAGCCATGCTGAAGGAGAGGCAGAACCTGACAGTGCCCAGAGAGAATGACTCAGCCCAGAATACCAGCCTCTAAGGAATCCCATCCAGCATGCATCCCACCTTTTCCCCATTTCAACTGAAAACAGTGGGGAGAACGAACCTCAATAGCTGTTTCTCCAGCTCCCACAAGGAAGGCTGAGGACCTGGCAGTGTAAAGGATCTGGCAAAGGATCCAAAGCACAGAGATGAGCTACAATTAGAAATCACCAACATCTGGCATGCAGCCACTGTGAAAAAATAGATAACAACCCAACAGAGGTACAACTATGCAAAAGTTAATAGAATGATAAGAAAAAGACTTTAATACAAGTTTAATTAGTGTCTTCAGATATAGGATGGAGTCACAATAATGAATCAGGAACTGTCTGTTATAAAACAAACCAAAGACCTTGGAAGTAAAAAATTATGAAATTGAAAATTCAGTAGATATAAATAGAAGAGTGGGCGCAGCTATAAAAGAAATTGGATATCTGGAAGACAGTCTGGGAATGAAGGACAAGGTGAGAAAAAGATGAAAACTTAAGACATGGAAGAGAGTTCTGCAAGCCATAGTATCTACCCAATAGAAAATAATGAAAACACAGGAAAGGTAAAATCTGAAGAAATAATAGGATTAAATTTCTTATACTTGAAGAAACATATAAATCCTCTGATTCAAATGGTACCTACTGTAGAGGAGGATTAAAAATAAACACACAACAAAGATAAAAGGCCATGTACAAAAGTAATGAAAGTTAAGAACATGAGGTATATAGTCAATGTGCTAAAAACTACAAGAGAAAAGACAAACTGCTGAAGCCTCCAGAGAGGGTTAGAAAAAGTTTTTAATCTTTTCCATCTCCAGGTTGTTCAAAATAAGTGGCATTACCTGTGTCATCAACAGTATTGGATGAAAGAAGATACGGAATGATATCTTTAGTTTGCTGAAAGAAAGGAACTTGAAATCAAAATGATTAAGATGGAGTCGAAAATCTGAATAAATAAATCTCTGTTTAAATACATTTTAAAAAGTTTCTCAGCTGTGCTATGGAGAGTCAAGAAAGTGATCTGTATACCTGCTTAAGTGAAAAGAAAGTGAAGTCGCTTAGTCATGTTCGACTCTTTGCGACCCCGTGGTCTGTAGCCTACCAGGCCTCTCTGTCCATGGGATTCCCCAGGCAAGAATACTGGAGTGGGTTGCCATTTCCTTCTCCAGGGGATCTTGCTGACCCAGGGATCAAACCCAGGTCTCCCGCATTGTGGACAGACGCTTTTCCCTCTGAGCCACCAGGGAAGCTTATGCTAAGTTGCTTCAGTCGTGTCCAACTCTGTGTGACCCCATAGACGGCAGCCCACCAGGCTCCACCATCCCTGGGATTCTCCAGGCATGAACGCTGGAATGCGGTGCCATTTCCTTCTCCAATGCGTGAAAGTGAAGTCACTCAGTCATGTCTGACTCTTCACGACCACATGGACTGCAGCCTACCAGGCTCCTCCCTCCATGGGATTTTCCAGGCAAGAGTACTGCTTGGGCCAGCGTAAAAAACCACTTAGGAGGCAAGTGGCTCCCAAGGATGAAAGTCAGAGTTCTGTGATCCAGCTTCCCAACCTGTGTAGAGACCTGCCATTTTATTTTTTGAAGGAAGCTGACGAGTTTCATTATAGATGTATTCCTTTTTACCATATTTCCATTCCTATTCACAACTACTAATTCTTCTCCTATTTTGTACAAAGATTAGCCAAAATATCAGAGAAACTAAGGAGTCAGGCTATGAGTTGGAAGACAAATGTATCCTCACTCCAACCAGCTACATATTGCAGGATCCAGGCAAGCGCTTAGCCTTAGGGCCTGCATTTCTTTTTCACCCACCAGATGGGAAGGATACCATTTACCCATCTATCTTGTAGATTTGTATTTGAGGATTAAAAGAGGGTGAACATCTGGTAATGGATAAAAAGAGGTATACATGGGAGATTTAGTGTTAGTTTGAAGGGTATGTGTGGAACAAAAATGAAAAAATATGAAGACACACCAGTTATGATACATTTTTAACCTTTTCCATCTCCAGGCCAGCAATCACTTGTGTCCTGCTGCCCCAAATATGCCCTGAGCATATCTCCTTGTACTTAGGCCCTACACAGATTTTGTGTAGTAGCTTCTCTAGCAATTTGTTCAATGTATGCTTAATAAATGATTCTGAAGTAAAAGAAAAAGGTTAAGGATAATCTTCAATCATAAAAAAAATACTTAGCTCTGTTCATTATTCTCTAAGGAGGATGCTCTGATTATGGAAAATTTTTCTTTAAAATGACAAAATGAATAAAAATGTTGGTGTTAAAAGGAATAGCTATAGAGAAACAGCTATCTAGGGTAACACCATTTATATGGGGCTAGGAGAGTTTAGAATTTGATATAATTTTCATAAAGTCTGGCAATAACTGACTTTATTCCAATATTTCAAATGGTTACAAAAAAGAAAAAATGAAGTAATTAAGATTGTAAGAAAGTTAAATTAAGTGATAAACTCCCATCATAAGTGTAGTGTGCTATATGAAAGATCTTTGAAATAAACAAAAATGGAGATAAGGTGATTCTAATGCAATTTTAAATCTCTAGAGACACATATCATCAAACTTCTCCAGTAGAAATGCTTTTTATTATACTCGCATGTCTTACTCATTTGTATGTATTCAGAGTATTTTATTCTAAGATTACATATATGGCTGAATAAATTTCTTAGTGTCCACAGACTATTTATTTTAGTGGAATATTTGTAAATAAATGTTTTCAGCAAATTACCAGATCAGTGACAATTTATAGAACATAAACTGAATTAATAAATTCATTTGAAAAGAAGAAAAATGTTTCATTGCTCCTGAACTCTTAAGTATTGAATTTTACTTTTTATGAAGTGATATAATAAAAATGTATTTCTAATGGTAAAAATATACAAATATATGAAAAAATTAGGTTTATATTGAGTTAGAGAAGATGAGGCTTAGAAGATAATTTAAAACCAAATAGTGTAAGAGTCTGTTGAAGCTGAAACTCCAATACTTTGGCCACCTGATGTGAAGAGCTGACTCATTTGAAAAGACCCTGATGCTGGGAAAGATTGAAGGCAGGAGGAGAAGGGTATGACAGAGGATGAGATGGTTGCATGGCATCACCAACTCAATGGACATGAGTTTGGGTAAACTTCAGGAGTTGGTGATGGACAGGGAGGCCTGGTATGCTGTGGACCTCACTGGTGTGCTGCAGTGCATGGGGTTGCAAAGAGTCAGACATGACTGAGTGACTGAACTGAACTGAGTGTAAAAGTCTTGAAACGTTTGGCTTGGGTGGGATATCAGAGATCATCCAGTATTTAATTAACCTGTTAACTTTATGTTCAGAGAAATTAGGTCCCAAGAGTCCCTCCAATTTCTTTTTTATTGAAGTACAGTTGATTTACAGTACTGTGTTATATTAGTTTCATGTATACAGTAAAGTGAGATATATATATTCTTTTTCAGATTCTTTTCTATTATAGATTTTGCATTATCCTTGAATATAGTTCACTGTGCTATGCAGTAGTCTTTGTTGTTTATCTGTTTTATAAATTGTGGTTTTCATTCTGTCTACCCTTTGATGGATAAGGATAAGAAGCTTGTGGAAGCTTCCTGATGGAAGGGACTGGCTGTGGGGAAATCTGGGTTTTGTTCTGATGGGTGGGATATATTTTTTTAAGCTGAAGATGGAGAAGCTCTATACAGTCAGCAAAAGCAAGACCAGGAGCTCACTGTGGCTCAGATCATGAATTCCTTATTGCAAAAATTCAGACTTAAATTGAAGAGAGTAGGGAAAAGCACTATACCATTCAGAAAGTGTGTGAAAGAAAGTATGAAGTCACTCAGTCATATCCGACTCTTGCAACCCCATGGACTGCAGCCTACCAGGCTCTTCCCTCCATGGGATTTTCCAGGCAAGAGTACTGGAGTGGGTTGTCATTTCCTTCTCCAGGGGATCTTCCCGACCCAGGGATTGAACCTGGGTCTCCAGCATTGCAGGCAGATGCTTTACCATCTGAGCAACCAGGGAATAGACCATTCAGGTATGACCTAAATCAAATCCCTTGATTATACAGTTCAGTTCAGTTCAGTCGCTCAGTCATGTCTGACTCTTTGCGACCCCATGAATCACAGCACACCAGGCCTCCTTGTCTATCACCAACTCCCAGAGTTTACTCAAACTCATGTCCATTGAGTCGATGATGCCATCCAGCCATCTCATCTTCTGTTGTCCCCTTCTCCTCCTGTCCCGAATCCCTCCCAGCATCAGGGTCTTTTCCAGTGAGTCAACTCTTTGCATGAAGTGGCCAAAGTATTGGAGTTTCAGCTTTAGCATCAGTCCTTCCAATGAACACCCAGGACTGATCTCCTTTAGGATGGACTGGTTGGATCTCCTTGTAATCCAAGGGACTCTCAAGAGTCTTCTCCAATACCACAGTTCAAAAGCATCAATTCTTCAGCGCTCAGCTTTCTTCACAGTCCAACTCTCATATCCATACATGACCACTAGAAAAACCATAGCCTTGACTAGATGGACCGTTGTTGGCAAAGTAATGTCTCTGCTTTTTAATATGCTATCTAGGTTGGTCATAACTTTCCTTCTGAGGAGTAAGCATCTTTTAATTTAATGGCTGCAATCATCATCTGCAGTGATTTTGGAGCCCCAAAAAATAAAGTCTGACACTGTTTACACTGTTTCCCCATCTATTTCCCATGAAGTGATGGGACCAGATGCCATGATCTTAGTTTTCTGAATGTTGAGCTTTAAGCCAACTTTTTCACTCTCCTCTTTCACTTTCATCAAGGGGCTTTTTAGTTCCTCTTCACTTAGAGTAGAAGTGACAAATAGATTCAAGGGATTATATATGATAGAATGCCTGAAGAACTATGGACAGAAGTTCATAACATTATCCAGGAGGCAGTGATCAAAACCATCCCCAAGAAGAAGGAATGCAAAAAGGCAAAATGGTTGTCTGAGGAGGACTTACAAATAGCTGAGAAAAGAAGGGAAGGGAAAGCCAAAGGAGAAAAGGAAAGATATATCTATCTGAATGCAGAGTTCCAAAGAATAGCAAGGAGAGATAAGAAAGCCTTCCTCAGTGATCAGTGCAAAGAAATAGAGGAAAACAATAGAATGGGAAAGACTAGAGATCTCGTCAATAAAATTAGAGATACCAAGGGAACATTTCATGCAAAGATGGGCACAATAAAGGAAGGAAACTGTATGGACCTCACAGAAGCAGAAGATATTAAGAAGATGTGGCAAGAATACATAGAAGAACTATCCAAAAAATATCTTAATGACCCAGATGACCACAATGGTATCATCACTCACCTGGAGCCATATATCCTGGAGTGCAAAGACAAGTGGGCCTTAGAAAGTATCACTATGAACAAAGCTAGTGGAGATGATGGAATTCCAGTTGAGCTATTTCAAATCCTAAAAGATGATGCTGTGAAAGTGCTGTACTCAATATGCCAATAAATTTGGAAAACTCAGCCATGACCATAGGACTGGAAAAGCTCAGTTTTCATTCCAATCACAAAGACAGGTGATGCCAAAGAATACTCAAACTACCACACAATTGTGCTCATCTCATACACTAGCAAAGTAATGCTCAAAATTCTCCAAGCTAGGCTTCAGCAGTACATGAACTGAGAACTTCCAGATGTTCAAGCTGGATATAGAAAAGGCAGAGAAACCAGAGATCAAATTGCAAACATCTGTTGGATCATAGAAAAAGCAAGAGAATTCCAGAAAAACATCTGTTTCATTGACTACACTAAAGCCTTAAACTGTGTTGATCAAAACAAACTGTGGGAAATTCTTAATGACATGGGAATACCAGACCACCTCACCTGCCTCCCAAGAAACCTGCACGCAGGTCAAGAAGCAACAGTTTGAACTGGACATGAAACAACAGACTGGTTCAAAATTGGGAAAGGAGTATGTCAAGACTGTATACTGTCACCTTGCTTATTTAACTTATATGCAGAGTACATCATGCAAAATGCCAGGCTGGATGAAGCACAAGCTGGACTCAAGATTGCTGGGAGAAATATCAGTAACCTCAGATACACAGATGACTTCACCATTATGGTAGAGAATGAAGAGGAACTAAAGAGCCTCTTGATGAAAGTGAAAGAGGAGAGTGGAAAACATGGATTAAAACTCAACTTTCAAAAAACTAAGATCATGGCATCCGGTCCCATCATTTCATGGCCAATAGATGGGGAAACAATGGAAACAGTGACAGAATTTATTTTCTTAGGCTCCAAAATCACTGCAGGTGGTGACTGCAGCTATGATATTAAAAGATTCTTGATCTTTGGAAGAAAAGCTATGACAAACCTAGGCAGCATATTAAAAAGCAGAAACATTACCAACAAAGGTCCGTATAGTCAAAGCTATGGTTTATCCTGTGGTCCTGTATGCATGTGAGAGTTGGACTATAAAGAAAGTTGAGCGCTGAAGATCTGATGCTTTTGAACTGTGGTGTTGGAGAAGACCCTTGAGAGATAAGCAGGGCAATCAAACCAGTCCATCCTACAGTAAATCAGCCATGAATATTCATTGGAGGGACTGATGCTGAAGCTGAGGCTCCAATACTTTGGCCACCTGATGCGAAGAACTGACTCACTGAAAAAGACCCTGATGCTGGAAAAGAGTGAAGGCAGGAGGAGAAGGGGATGACAGAAGATGAGATGGTTGTATGGCATCACCAACTCAATGGACATGAGTTTGAGTAAGCTCCGAGAGTTGGTGATGGACAGGGAAACCTGGAGTGCTGCAGTCCATGGGGTCGCACAGTCAGACAAGACTGAGCAACTGAACTGATGTTTTCAATTAAAAGATTTTAACTAAACAATGCTTGATATACTAGACAATAATTTTTTCTGGCCATCTTGGAGGAACATGTGCTATCAGAGAAATGTTGCCCACTGGTTTTGTCTCTTTCTCTCTGTCGCATACATACACACACTTCCAACAGTCTGTAATCAGATTGCTGAACTTTTCTCTCACTTATCAGCAAAGCACATTTATCCAGAAGAGTGAAAATATCAAGCAATAAGGCAACAAAAGCAAAACTTAAAAAGTGGGACTACTGAAAAGCTTTGGCACAGCAAAGGAAGCAATCCATGAAATGAAAAGGCAACATATGAAATGGGAGGAAATATTTGTTAATCATATATCTGATAAAGGGTTAATATCTAAAATATATAAAGAACTCATACAACTCAAAAGCAAAAACAGACAAGCTGAATTAAAAATGGGACAGAGGAACTGAATAGACATTTCTTCAAAGAAGTTATACAGGGAGCCAACAGATATATGAAAAGGTGCTCAACATCTGTCATCATCAGTGAAATGAAAATCAGAACCACAATAAATCATCTCACACTTGTTAGAATGGCTGTCCTCATAAAGACAAGAGTTAAGGTTGATGAGGATGTGGAAAAATAGAAATCCTTGTGCACTTTTGATAGGAATGTAAATTGAGTTGACACTATGGAAAACAGTATGGAGGTTCTTCAAAAATTAAATAAAATTAGAAATGAAGATGGAGAGATCACAACAGACAATACAGAAATACAAAGGATCCTAAGAGACTACTATCAGCAATTATATGCCAATCAAATGGACAACGTGGAAGAAATGAACAAATTCTTAGAAAAGTACAACTTCCCAAAACTGAACCAGGAAGAAATAGAAAATCTTAACAGACCCATCACAAGCACGGAAATTGAAACTGTAATCAGAAATCTTCCAGCAAACAAAAGCCCAGGTCCAGATGGCTTCACAGCTGAATTCTACCAAAAATTTAGAGAAGAGCTAACACCTATCCTACTCAAACTCTTCAAGAAAATTGCAGAGGAAGGTAAACTTCCAAACTCATTCTATGAGGCCACCATCACCCTAATACCAAAACCTGACAAAGATGCCACAAAAAAAGAAAACTACAAGCCAATATCACTGATGAACATAGATGCAAAAATCCATAACAAAATTCTAGCAATCAGAATCCAACAACACATTAAAAAGATCATACACCATGACCAAGTGAGCTTTATCCCAGGGATGCAAGGATTCTTCAATATCCTCAAATTAATCAATGTAATACACCACATTAACAAATTGGAAAAAAAAGCCATATGATTATCTCAATAGATGCAGAGAAAGCCTTTGACAAAATTCAACATCCATTTATGATAAAAACTCTCTAGAAAGCAGGAATAGAAGGAACATACCTCAACATAATAAAAGCTATATGTGACAAACCCACCGCAAACATTATCCTCAATGGTGAAAAATTGAAAGCATTTCCCCTAAAGTCAGGAACAAGACAAGGGTGCCCACTTTCACCACTACTACTCAACATAGTTCTGGAAGTTTTGGCCACAGCAATCAGAGCAGAAAAAGAAAGAAAAGGAATCCAAATTGGAAAAGAAGTAAAACTCTCACTGTTTGCAGATGACATGATCCTCTACATAGAAAACCCTAAAGACTCCACCAGAAAATTACTAGAGCTAATCAACGAATATAGTAAAGTTGCAGGACATAAAATCAACACACAGAAATCCCTTGCATTCCTATACACTAATAATGAGAAAATAGAAAAAGAAATTAAGGAAACTATTCCACTCACCATTGCAATGAAAAGAATAAAATACTTAGGAATATATCTACCTAAAGAAACTAAAGACCTATATACAGAAAATATAAAATACTGGTGAAAGAAATCAAGAGGACACTAATAGATGGAGAAATATACCATGTTCATGGATTGGAAGAATCAATATAGTAAAAATGAGCATACTACCCAAAGCAATCTATAGATTCAATGCAATCCCTATCAAGCTACCAATGGTATTTTTCACAGAGCTAGAACAAATAATTTCACAATTTGTATGGAAATACAAAAAAAACCTCGAATAGCCAAAGCAATCTTGAGAAAGAAGAATGGCACTGGAGGAATCAACTTGCCTGACTTCAGGCTCTACTACAAAACCACAGTCATCAAGACAATATGGTACTGGCACAAGGACAGAAATATAGATCAATGGAACAAAATAGAAAGCCCAGAGATAAATCCACACACCTATGGATACCTTATCTTTGACAAAGGAGGCAAGAGTATACAATGGATTAAAGACAATCTCTTTAACAAGTGGTGCTGGGAAAACTGTTCAACCACTTGTAAAAGAATGAAACTAGATCACTTTCTAACACCATACACAAAAATAAACTCAAAATGGATTAAAGATCTAAACGTAAGACCAGAAACTATAAAACTCCTAGAGGAGAACTTAGGCAAAACACTCTTCGACATAAATCACAGCTGGATCCTCTATGACCCACCTCCCAGAATACTGGAAATAAAACCAAGAATCCACAAATGGGACCTAATTAAAATTAAAAGCTTCTGCACAACAAAGGAAACTATAAGCAAAGTGAAAAGACAGCCTTTGGAATGGGAGAAAATAATAGCAAATGAAGCAACTGACAAACAACTAATCTCAAAAATATACAAGCAACTCCTGCAGCTCAATTCCAGAAAAATAAACAACTCAATCAAAAATTGGGCCAAAGAACTAAATAGACATTTCTCCAAAGAAGACATACAGATGGCTAACAAACACATGAAAAGATGCTCAACATCACTCATTATCAGAGAAATGCAAATCAAAACCACAATGAGGTACCATTTCACGCCAATTAGAATGGCTGCGATCCAAAAGTCTACAAGCAATAAATGCTGGAGAGGGTGTGGAGAAAAGGGAACCCTCTTACACTGTTGGTGGGAATGCAAACTAGTACAGCCACTATGGAGAACAGTCTGGAGATTCCTTAAGAAACTGGAAATAAAACTGCCTTATGACCCAGCAATCCCACTGCTGGGCATACACACCGAGAAAACCAGAATTGAAAGAGACATGTGTACCCCAGTGTTTATCACAGCACTGTTTATAATAGCCAGGACATGGAAGCAACCTAGATGTCTATCAACAGATGAATGGATAAGAAAGCTGTGGTACATATACACAATGGAGTATTACTCAGCTATTGAAAAGAATACATGTGAATCAGTTCTAATGAGGTGGATTAAACTGGAGCCGATTATACAAAGTGAAGTAAGCCATAAAGAAAAACACTAATACAGTATACTAACGCATATGTATGGAATTTAGAAAGATGGTAACGATAACCTTGTATGCAAGACAGCAAAAGAGACACAGATGTATAGAGAAATCTTTTGGACTCTGTGGGAGAGGGAGAGGGTGGGATGATTTGGGAGAATGGCATTGAAACATGTATATCATATAAGAAATGAATCACCAGTCTAGGTTTGATGCAGGATACAGGATGCTTGAGGTTGGTGCACTGGGATGACCCAGAGGGATGTTATGGGGAGGGAGGTGGGAGGGGGGTTCAGAATTGGGAACACATGTACACCCGTGGTGGATTTATGTTGATGTATGGCAAAACCAATACAATATTGTAAAGTAAAATAATAATAATAAAATTTTTAAAAATTAAAAATAGAATTACCATATAGTCTAGCAATCCTACTTCTGAGTATATATCCAAAGAAAATGAAGAGAGGATAACAAAGAAATATCTGTACCCCCATATTCTTAGCAGCGTATTCACAACAACAGATATATGAAACAACCTGAGAGTCCATCAACAGAAGTTGAATTCAGGAAGGGGGTGGTGTTGGGGACACAAAGCCAAGTGGACTTTGGCCGCAGGATAATTTCTGCAATGTGTAATTAAAGTGTCTTAGGCTTTCTTGGCAAATTCTATCCAGGAGCAGGGAAACACACCACAGTTCTTTTACATATCTGCCTTCTTTTGATCTGAATTCAGTCACCTTGGTAATAATGAGAATTTTCTATTAGAATGACTTGGTTTAATACCCAGGTTCTAACTTTAAGCCTCATTGTGTGGAGCAAAAGAAGCCAGACACAAAAGAGTACCAACTATGTTTCCATTAAAATGAAGCCCTAAAATAACAAAACTCAGCCCTGTGGTTGCCTCAAGGAGGGCAGGAATTGAATGGGAAGGGTCATCAGGGAACTTTCTAGAGTAAGTATTCTGTAGCCTGATATCGGTGAGAACTTAGGCATTCGTCAAAGCTCACCAAACTGTGCATTTAAAATCTGTTCATTTCACTGTAAATAACACCTGTTATTAAAATGAATCCATGTATTTATAGTATTTCATATCAAATTAAACATAATTATGAAAAAATATATGTGTTTTTCCTTGGGAAGGTCTGTCAGAAATCTAAATTCAAGTCTGTATGCAGTTGTCAGTAGCAAGCACAAGAGTATGAATAGGACAGAAGCCATATGCCCCTCCGGAATTCTCCCTGGATTTCTGTAGTCGTGCCTAAAACAGCAATTCTCACTGGGAAGAGAAAAACAGTGGACAGTAACACCTCCTGATGGTTAAATCAGAACAACCAGGCTGAGTTTTCGAATGCAGAGATGGGCTAACTCTCTGGTTCAACCCCAAAGATTCTCTCAGGATGCTTCCCCACCTTAAGAACCATCTCAGAAGGAGCCACTGTGATTTTGATCCCATGAGGTTAGGTCATTCAGGTTTACCAACCTCTACCTCACTTTATTACTGTCATCTACCAACTTCCTAGGATATCCCCTCTCATTAACTGGCAAATATAGGACCTGAATCTTTCTTTCTACCCCAGTTCCTATCATAATTCTGGTGATATCAAGGTCTTGTGTTAATAGATGAGCCATCCAGAAAACAAACCCAGACTTTCATGATTCCAGGGTCTTTCACATCCACTCTGCTTTAGCCAAATCACACCTAGAATCTTGTCATCACCTGGAACGCATCACATCTGAAACTCTGAAGTGCACTATCCCATTATGAGTCTCAACGTCTTATCCTTCTGCTTCTCTTACGGCTTCACTCGCACCATACTTCACTTCACTTCAACACTAGAGAGACCTCCAGTTCTTTAACCCCTATGTTTCCCTGTCTGCAAGGACTCGCTAAAGCTTCCATGCCAACTTAGACTGTTATAACATGATAGGTTGTCTCAATTTTTTTTATAAGTGTCTTTGACACTTTTTTAACATACTTTCACAACAACACCTGGACAGTAAATCTCCAGCCAAAGACGAGAACAGTATTACTGCTTACTGTTATTTTTATTCTTGTGCACACATGACTAAAGAATGGTTCTAATTAACAAATTTTATGGTTCTAGTTGATAAGTTTTATGGGCATTTTTAATCCCAATTTCACTGAATTGTAGAGCAGTTATAACTGATCATCCTAAAAGAAACACTCCACAATCATAAGAACTAGTAAACAAAATCAGGAAGTTTGCAGAATATAAAGTCAACATACAAAAATCGATTACTTTATGTTAGTATCCTAGCAGTGAACAATCCATAAATGAAACTTAGAAAAAACTATTCCAATTGTAGTAGCATTAAAAGAATAAAACATTCAGGAATAAATATAACAAAAGTGTAGTACTTGTACACCTAAAATTTTAAAACATCATTGAAAGAAAAAAGGCCTACATAAATGGAAAGACATCCCACATCTAAGAATTGGAAGACTTAATATTTTTAAGATAAGCAAAACTTTCCGAATTGATCTAAAGATTCAGTGCAATTTATTTCAAAATTCCAGCTGGCTTGTTTGCACAAGATGACAAGCTAATTCTAAAATTCATAGGAAATGCAAGGGAACTAGAATAACCAAAACAATCCTGGGAAAAAATAATGGATTTGAGAGACTCATGCTTCCCAATTTCAAAATTTACTACAAAGCTACTGTCATCAAGACAGTGTCATACTGGCATAAAAGTAGACATATGGATCATTTGAGAATAGAATTGAAAGTCCAGAAATAAACTCCCATATTTATGGTCGAATGATTTTTGATGAGGATGCCAAAACATTCAGTGGGGAGAGAAGTCTTTGCAACAAATGGTGCTGGTATAACTGCAGATCCAAATGTAAAAAATGAAGCTGGAGCTTTAGGCTTCAGCCCTGCATGTAAAAACCACAATCTTATCCCCCAAAAAAGTGAAAAAAAAAAAAAAAAAAACCCACTGAAAATCAGGGACTTTCCTTGGCCTCATGAAGATTAGGTAGCAGGGCAAGCGACCACCCCAAAATCTGAATGGATGGAAAGGTCACTGAGGTCCAGTTCCCTGCAATGGGAATCACTGGAGCCAGACACTGATAGCAACACTTTCGTGGTAATTCTGACAAATTGCAGGAGCTGAGTGTGCACTAGTAAGAGAGTGAGAGACTCCTGGAATCTCTGATCTTAGGGGATCACTCACTTTCATGGACTTTACTTCTAGGAAACCCACCAGGTTCTCACAGTGAAGAACCAAGAAAGATCACCTCGTGGCTCCGACAGGTGGTGGAAAAGTTTTCCTAATTTGAAATAAATCCAGAGTGATTTCCATAATGAAGCCCTGCCCTTCAGGGGAGAGATTCTACCCGAGTCTTTGTCCATGTGGGAGAAGTGCTCTCCCCTGCCTCCAGGCCTCAGTGTGTTTCCTGTCCTGCCTAACAGAGAAGGGGTCCTAGAGACTCGTGAAGGTCACCTACCAGGGACCAAAGCACACTCAAACACTGAGATTCAACTATAAAACTATAGAATGCTTTCCCTCCCAGACACCTCACCACCACACAAACAGGGCTGTGATATAACAGTGGGCTGTGGTTTAAAATGTAGATTCTGTCTAAGAAAGACTTACAGAATCATCCCTGGGCAGCAGGGGAGATGAACAGAAAGGCACTGCAGAAACTTGACACCTCCCGCACCTACACCTACAGCTACATTAAACAGTAACCACAGCCCAGCTCATAGTAGACCTGCTTAGTTTCATTTATCCTAGTCATTTTATAAATGTACTGACCTTATCATAAGTTCTTTTACCAAACTTCTGATTGGTTGTATAGCAAAAGATGACTAACCCTTCTAATACTTTCCACATTGTTAAGTGTTTGTATTACTGTATTATTTTATTTCTGCCTATGTTGTTGCTCCAATTTCAGCCAAAGTCCTTTAAAGACAAAGACTGCATTTTACTTTTCTGTACCTTTCACTGATAGCCTAACTCAGTGATGGGTGAATGGGTGAGTGAGGGAATGGGTAAGTGAGTGAATGAATGAACAAATGAACAAACCAGCTTAAGATTATCATTGGGGTGACAAGGGAGCCCCTGGAGGAGGTACAGCAGTTCTGGTTGTTGTTATTGCTCTGATGGAACTTTCTTGGTCCTGGACATCCTCCCTCAGGGAAAAAGTATCCAGTGGAGAATGGTCTGAAGTCAGCAGTCTGGTTTCTAGTCCCAGTGTACCGCTAGATATCTGTGACCTTGAAGAGCTCAATGCTCTGGGCTTTTTACATCTCTGTAAAATAAACATTCCTTTCAGATCTATTATTCCAAGATTCTTAAAACCACTGGTCCTTATAAAAATGCAGGGAAAAAGCCTACCAAAATAAACCACAAATTTAGCAAATAATATTTATTTTTTATATCCTATTCATATCCAGGATTTAATGAATGCCTGCTGTATTCAGGCACTGTTTTAAACAAGTGCATCACCTGTATCATTCGTATGAACCATTTCATTCACTTTCACATAGGAGGCATAGAAAAGTTGTGTCACTTACATAGCCAGTGGTGGAACCAATTTCAGATCCAGGCTGTCTGACTCCCATAGCTGTGCTCTCGATCTTAGTGTTTCTCCCAGCACAAGGGTAGAACCAGCCTTCCCTTCTGCCCTCAGAACCACTGGCCTCTTCTGAGATTGTATACTTCATTTGAAAGATTAAAACTGCTGCCTCAATACAAAGTGATAATTCAGAAAGATGTTTTGAGAGAACAGAACTCCCAGCAGAGCAAAGAGATATTTGCTAACGACTTCATTTGGGACCAAGGCCTTTGTTTTATTTGGTATTACAGATCCTGGGTTGAGAAATCAGTGTGTGGATAAGCTTTTGACCTGACTTTTGAACAGAATGTCATTCTTTCCTCCAAACCTTATCAGTCATGAGGTTGAAAGGTGAGTCTTGTCCTTGCAACATCACCTATTTTTCTCCTACTGAGAGGGTTCCATTTGATGTAATATTAGGATAGGTTTCTTTCACATGAACTAGATGGAGGACGCCATCTTAGTCTGCTTCCTCCCACTCCTTACCTCAGCTCACAGGTATATCAGCTACAGGAAACATACTGAGATGGTCAAATAGCCTTTAAAGCTGGGTCAGGAAGAGTAAGTAAACAGGGAAACTTTCCACCATATGAAATGTGTACTTTGAGTCCAACAACGTATACAGAGTAACAAATAAGATATGATTTTAGAACTAACAAAGATGTGATCAGCACTCAGTGTTGCTGGGCCTTCTTCCTGCAATTTCAGCCACATTTTCCTCTCATTCTTTTTTTCCCATTCCTCCCTTCACTTTTCTCCATTCAGCTATTCTTTCCCCAATCCTTTCCTTTCCAAGTACCCCCAGGACTGGTATTGTCACACTTCCTGCTCCTAGAACATTGAGGAAAACGGGCCTGTATGAGGACATGTAAAAATGCTGAATATCCACATACGTATAGCATATATTCACACTTTGATTTTTCACATCCGTGCTCTCAATCAACAGGTGAGTATTTAGTGCCTATTCAGTCTTTACAAGTTCTTACATATGTGGGTATACCTTAGGACAGATGTATGCATGTGTTTCCCTAAGGACTTTGCATTTTAGCTGGAGAGCCCCAAAGGAACTGAAATGGGGGCTTAACCTTGATAGTTTACCATTGATCATGGGTTCAGAGTCTGCCAGGTCTGCAAATTACAGCCTGAGGAAAGCCATTTGGGAAAACTAGCAGAAATAAAGACTTTCCTGTCTGGTCCTTTTATTGGCCTTTCTGGAACTTTCTCTTTGAGTTCTGGGGAAAGCTCAAGTACAGGTAGGAACCAGTGTCCCTTTCTCATGACCTCCTATCTGTGCACTCAAAAGGTCCTACAAGCTTGGGAAACATTGACACATAGGGTATCACAAATATGATACAATCTATGAAACATAATCATTCCTTTTAGGAGGTTTGACTCTAAAGCATTATAAAAAGTTTTGGCACAAAAATGCCCAAAATACAATATCAAAACCAGAACATGGCTTTTGACCAACCTTATAATACCTTTCTGTTTACCATTGAGCACGGCACTCCTGGGGCACCCAGCATGGTGTTAGGAGTATTCATGGTCTTTTGGGCACTTACAACCAAGTTTTGGAGGCTAGACCGACACTAATCAGATCATGAATGCAGCATGATAAAGTGGAAGTAGCGGCTCAGATGGTAAAGCGTCTGTCTACAATGCGGGAGACCCAGGTTCAATCCCTGTGTTGGGAATATCCACTGGAGAAGGAAATGGCAATCCACTCCAGTACAATTGCCTGGAAAATCCCATGGACAGAGGAGCCTGGTAGGCTACAGTCCATGGGGTCGCAAAGAGTCAGACACAACTGAGCAACTTCACTTACTTACTTCACTTAGCCTTTGATTTGGAAACTTAAGACTGGCTGTGGCTCTAAATTCCACTACTTCCTGGATGTGAAACCCAGTTAAGAAATGTTGTAAAGCTTAGCTTATGTAAATTATGTATGAATAGGAAATATTTTAATGGTTTTTAGAGAAGGCAAAGCAGAATAGGATTCCTTGCCAGGTTTAATATAGTCCAATGAAGTAAGCCAGTATTTTGCAAACAAATTGCCACCCATTGGTAGATCAGGAAATCAGTTTAATGGGTGGTGACCAGCTCTTTTCTTCTTTTTTTTTTTTTTTGATGAGACAATTTAAAACATCAGTGTATCACATGTAGTAAGGATAAGAGTAAGTTTTGTTTCAGGTAACTTTTATCTCGTCTGTGTGTGTGTACTCTGTTGGAATGGTAAAGTAACTATAAGTCACTTTCAAGAAGTTTGAAAAATGCTGATAGAGATGGCATGCCCTCTCTACTTGAATATTTATAAAATTATCTGGACTAAGCCTGGTCTCATCTTTAATAATTCAATAGTTAGATTCCTAACTCACTCAAGCCAGTATTTCTTGATTTCTATACCTGCTCAGTTCCGTGAGGTGTTGCCTACAGACATCTTGCTCCCAAGGATGTAACCAGGAAAGGAGAATGACCAAAAATAATAGAGAATATTAGGAATATTTAAATGTCACACCAGGTAATCATTACAGTTCAGTTAACAGAATGGCACTAAAGCGGAGGGGAACTGAGATATCCAGGAATATTTCTAATAAGTCCACCGAGAGCGAATCCTAGGGGCAGCACCGTGTAAATGGGGTTGACATCTTGCCAGTCCTCTGTGCCCACAAGCTCCTGCCTGGCTGGCTGACCCCAGCTACCAGTTCTCAGCAAGCATAGCCCGGGTTTCCCTCCCTTGCATCATCTTCTCTCAGCCCTAACCCTGGCCAATCACCATGCACAGTTACTACAGGCCAGGAGAGGGCAAGAGACAGGCAGCAGAACAACATGTCATCTGAGATTTACATTTCTATTCTTGAGCTACTGCACTTGAGAGGAACCTTTGCCAGTGGGGTGTTCTCACAGAAACCTGATCTCTGCACTGAGGCACTGTGTCGGCACATGACTGTCCTACACAACTCAGTGTGGCTCCAGTATTGAGGTGCTGTCCAGGTACAGTGGATCTTTGGGTCAGCGCCAAAGGTTTTGGCTCAGAAGTT
This sequence comes from Budorcas taxicolor, assembly GCF_023091745.1. NCBI lineage: Eukaryota > Metazoa > Chordata > Mammalia > Artiodactyla > Bovidae > Budorcas > Budorcas taxicolor. The sequence goes on from NC_068920.1 coordinate 137,315,093, forward strand.
AAAGTGATGTCACAGGTCACATGTACTTTAGGAAGGTGAGCCTCAAAACATCCTTGGAAGCATGGATTGAGTCTCAGCTTTGGAACTTCCTTCTCTGCCCCCTGTCTCCGTCTCTCTCTCTTTCACACACACACACACACGGCAACACCCAGAGGAAAACCTGATTCTAAGGCTTCATGGACTCCATCTGAAGCCTTTCTCTGCATTCTTCTCATAGCATACATTTTCCCTGTCAAGACCATCATTTCTGGACCCGTGACTCAGCACACTCATTGGCTCAAACCAGGATTTCCTGATGACACAAGAGCAGTTAACTGTACCATTTATTGAAGGATGGTGTTATTCTAGCATCTAATATCATGGCCAAAGCACCGAAAACCGCAGTCATCCTGACAGCAGTGACCTCACTCATAACTTGCCCAGTGTGCTCAGGCTGGGGTTGCTAGTGCCAGCATGTGGGTGTCCCTGACAGCCAGCACTCACCCAGCACTGCCCAGGCTTCCCAGTTCTCCTGAAACCCTCTGTCCTGAATGCACAGACAACAGGCTGCAGTGGGGAGCACTCGACCTCTGGAGATGCAGGCACTGGTGCACTGAGTTTCTCAGAGCCTTCCTCCTGGTGCTCTGGGACTCCCTGTGGCTGAGACCACCAACTCCAACCCCTGGTAAATTATTTATTGCCAGTAAATCTGAAATCCTGCTCCAGGCTAGTCACTGCATGAGGAATTCTAAAGATACAGGGACAAATTAAGTCTGAACCTGATCCTCTAGTTGTCACAGTAAGCAGGTTAGGCATTGTTGGGGTCTGGATGGGTTCCAGGGACTTCACAACCTCTTGAAGTTCTGTGCAAAACTTGCTGGCCATTTGTAGCTATTTTATAGTAAGAGGATACTAGCTAGGATCAGATCATCAAAGAGCAGGGTTCTTTGGCCCCCAAATGTTTAAGAACAATCAGTTTTCTCGCATATAATCTTTATGTGTTCTCATAGTAAGAAGAGTAGTTTTGTAACCCTGGGTAAAATGGAGACAAAGATCTTTTGAGTAACAGAAGATGGTGTCCGTATGATTTACTGCCCCAGCATCTACTTAGTAAGTGGTCAGTTAACAGATTCTAGTGGCCAGGGTGTTACTGCCTCAGTGGGAAGGTGTACCCTGTGGAAGACTAGCTAGAAGCGCTTTGACCAAATCTAAGGGCTGATTTCCTCAAAACGCAGTGTCATACGTTACTCATCCCTGTAGTATTTGTGTAAGCATTGGTTTCTGATCCTACTGTAACAGCATGTTCAAAAACAAGTAAATAGAAGATAGTCCATTTGTTATGCAATACAGCAGTCCCCCAGTTTCTGTCATCAGTGTGAAGAGTGTAGATTTCCCCACAGTGGATTCTGTTCCTCCAATTGCTGCTATTAAAAATACTGAGAGAGCAGGCTATGTTGACTCTACTGTATCCAGCTAGGCCATGATGTTTCTTACTGAATTGGCTTATTGCAACTCAGAGTCCCATTTGGCTAACTGTTATCTGATCACATTGTGTATTTATAGTCTGATTTTTAAAAATCTGAATCTAGGAAAATCTGAAAACGTATCCTTTGAAACTAAGATATTTATCTTTTGTCCCGGAAGAGACATTCTTTTCTTTATTGCTGAGTAGCTGAGAAAAAAGTTTACCTGATGTCCTCTAAATGACTAAATAACTTTTACACAATTGTATAATCTAAATCAAGGTGTTTTTATCAGAAGATTAACTATGGCCTAATTTCACAGCTTGTAGTTTTCCTGAGCTCCAAGAAGGTTAATCCCATGCCTAAATTGGGATTGTTTCTTTCTCTTTGTATGAAAATACCTAATTATTTAAGTATTAAGTTTCTTACAAATAATTAATGTCAGCAAAATTAATTCATTCACTTTTAAAAGCAGGGATCTGACAGCAAGAGAAAAATTTGGGCTCTAAAAATGTTGCTGTCCCCTATTCATTCTTTCCAGTGTTCTAAATCAATAACTATCTCTATCATGACTGAGTCATTACTGATAGAATAATGAAAAAATGGAAAAAATTAACTATTCCATGTTACTTTAGTTATATAATGTTGATTTTGGAGAGTTGTATAAAATAAGTTCTAGTTGGCTGCTAAAATAATAGAAAAATAATATCAAGCAGCTTTATGACCAGTGAAAATCTAACATGACAATTTAAAAATAGCCATTTAGTTTATGATGCTGCATTTCAAATATACATTTAGATGGTAATGGGAAAGATGATTAAAGTTGGCCCAGTGACATTTTTCAGATAGCTGAGAAATGAGAAATATATTCTTCCCTTCACAGCTTTATGTTTCATTGGTGTGAATTGATAGGTTCTTTTGCTGAAGAAGTGAACCAGTGGTCCATGTACCAGAGCATTTATATTTCCAATTCTAAACTACTTCATTTTTCTAAACCCCAAAGAATTTTCCTAGAGTGAAAATTATATCTCATTACTGAATCATAAAAAAAATAAAAGTAGGCTCTGTTCTTTTGCTCAGAGTAGAACAACATTTCATAAAGTGTGGAACTAGAAGGAATTTCACATGACACAAAGGAAGAACATTTTCTAACTCTGACCAAACGGATAGTAGAAATTGCTAAAAATCATCAATTCCTCTAAGACAACGTGAATTATTTTTCCTTTTTTATTCATTAATTGTTTTGAGGTTTGTGAATGAAGTGTGTGTATGTTTGTACACAAACATAACTTTTGCAAATGATTCTGCAAAAGAAATTATCTTTCTTGATCTTTTTAAATGCAAGCCAGATAAAAAGGAAGCTACACTCTTGAAATACCATTGCCCTGGTCAAATCCAACTGTGCATCCAGGAAGCATTCCTATTAACACTGTGCTTTAATTCAAATGATGATCTTTCTGTGAAACAATGGAAACTTCATTGGAGTTTAAAGAAAAAAAAGTCTGTATTACACCTTACAGGAAACTGCTGCTTGAGAAGGGAACAGGTTGTGAATGACCAATGAGAACCAGTCTGTGAATCTCCATCACTTAAGACATAGGATTAAATATTTGCGACCAAAGAAGATACTCACACTTAAAGTACAGGAGGTGAAAAGAAGTATATTCAACAAATTTCATACTTTCAAAAAAGTCATGTCTGAGATATTTGTGGGATATCCAAGTGGAGACGTTTTGGTGTGCCTGGCAATGAGCTGACAAAGTGAAAAGGCAGAACCTCTGCCCTTAAAATGCTCAGAGTAATGAAAAATGGATGGACAAACAGATGATTACAGTACAACCAGATATATGTCCAAAGCACAGAAGTAGCATTAAAAGCAACTACTAAATTTGTTGGGGACATCACAGATAGCTACAGAAAGGATTTCAAGTTTGTTTGACAAACTGATGGGAGGAGAGCATTCCAGGCAGAGAGTGGCATCTTCAAGGACTCCAAGAAGTGAAAGATGTTGAAATATTCAGCCATACACATTGAATTGTATGGCTATAGATGGGGTGCAGGATGGCTCTTGCAGTGATATAGGAGAGACATGTCGAGATCAGTGGCAGTAGAGAACTGGAGGCAAAAAGTAATGGAGATATTTAGAAAGTAGACTAGACTTGTTTTTGTGATTGACAGGGCTCAGAAATAAAGAGGGAAGAGGTCCCACTGACTCCTAGGGTTCTGCTTTGGGTATGTGGAGAAAACTGTTTCCTATCGATAAAATAGGGAATGCACATGGTGAAGAGATTTAGATTCAAGGATGGGTAAGATGATATATTCAGTTTCAAATGTGTTGTGTTTGAGATGCCTACAGGCAATTATATATGTTGGTGAGGATCCCAAATAAGAAACCCAGGCTGAAAATATAAATGAGAAGCCATCAGCATGTCAATAGAGGTGGAAGCCACAAGATAGGTGAGATAGAGAGTGACGAGAACAGAGCCTGAGAGAAGAGTGACATTTAAAGAACAGATAAAGCAATAGTTGGGTAAAGTAGGTTGCTCTATGGAGGATAGGAGGAGAAGTAGTAGATTGTAATGACATGAAACTCACCAGGAGAGTGGGACTTCACAAACCAGGCAACACATATCAGTGTCAAAAGTCGAAGTTAAGTCAGGCAGCATAGAGACTGAGATGCTGACATGGGATGTGTTAAATAAGTCTTGGCACCCTTAACAAAGCAGTTGCCGTGGGTTTTAGTGGCTGAGAGGGTCTACACCAGAATGCATTGTGCTGAGACGTGAATTGGAAGTGAGAAAATGGAAGCAGTGCATTTAGGAAAAGCTGTGGGAAAATCAAGGAGGAATAGAGAAAGGGAGGTAGTGATTCAGTATCAAGAACATTTTTTAAGTTAGTAGGGATTTGACAGGTTTTATATATGCAAGCAGCATAGCATGTTTTATATGCAATTTTAATCATTTTAGATATGCACTCTTGGTTAATTCTGAGAATAATTCTGAGATGATAACAATCATATTTAACATTTATTGAGTGCTTCCTACGTTCTAATAGAGGAAACGGACACTTTACGTATATTACCTCATTTAATCCTCATGACAACTCTTATGGGGTAACTGGTGTTTTCATTTCACTTTCATTTTGCAGATGAGAAAATTTGAAGGACAGAGAAGTAAAGTATATCTCCAGGCATACAGTTATAAAACAGCCAGGTCAAAATTGAACTAGAAGTCTAATGCCAAAGTCCGTGAAATGATAAAATTGTTCCTATCACCCTTTTAAAGATGAGAAGCGGAGTCTAAGAGGTTAAACAGTTTGCCTACTGTGAGGTCAGTCAATGAGTTTCAGAGCAGAGGGGCACAGAACGCCTTACTCCAAAGCTTGAAACAACTGTGCTGCTGACGGAGCAGAGTCTAGAGATAAGAGAGAAAGGGCACAACATGTGGAATAAGAACTTCCAGAAGCAGAAGAGGATAACAACGCAGGTGAAGCAATTCATCTGTTATCTGCAACATGTGAGCAAATCCAGGAATGTACAGATCACAGGATCGGAAAGAAACTCTTCAAGGCCAACCCTGCTGCTTTCTTAATACACCACAAACAAAAACAGACGGTAAATATATTTCCTGCCCAGGAAAGGAGGTCAGAGTCCAGGGGGAGGTGTGAAGAGGGATGGAAGTAACTCTATCATTCACAATTCTCTTTGCTGTCACTTAACACTGGTGACCACCAAGAATTCTTAGTCCAAGCAGAATGGCTTTCTGTCTCCACATGCAGACAGCTCTCTGCAGGTTCTCAAAGCCTCAGGATAATGTTTACCCAAGCATCCTTTCTGACATTTATCTCAGAAAAACGAAAGCTTACGTTCCCACAAAAACCCATACACAATGCTTATAGCAGTTGTTGTCTTAATAATCAAAAATGTGAAAACCAGCCAGAGGTCCTTCAAAGGGTGAATGGTTAAACATACTCTGATAAATCTTCATCACCTGATTCTACTGAGCAATAAAAAGGAACTATTATTGATACACATTGCTACAGATTTCTGGCAATTGTGAGTGGAAAAAAATCTCAAAAGTATGTATACTGTATAATTCTATTTATATAACATTCTTGAAATGACAAAATTATAGAAATGGAGAACAGATTAGAGGTTGCCAAGGGTTAAGGAGGAGCACTGAAGAGGAAAGTAGTTGCTGTGATGAGAAGGTAAAAAGGTGTTTGTGAGGGAATAGGTTCATGTCTTGACTGTGGGGGTGGCCACACAAATCTGCGTATGCAGTGAAACTGCACAGAACTATGTACACACACATCACACACAAATGCATGCAAAACTGGTGACAGTTACAGTCACCGGATTGTATTAGTGTCATTTTCCTGGTTGTAATACTGTGTCATTCTTCTACAGAATGTTCCTCTTGTGGGAATCTCGGTGAAGGGTAAACAAAACCTCTCTGTATTATTTCTTACCACTGCATATGAACATGCAGTCATCTCAAAAAGTGTTTAAAGCCTTGTAAATAAAAGCCTTTAAAGATTGCTACATAGGCTGTCACTTTATACTTGAATCACTCCAGAATAGATTCTGGACAAAAACTGATACAGTCAAGTTATTTGAATGTTCTTAAGACTAAGACCAGAGAAGGCAATGGCACCCTACTCCAGTACTGTTGCCTGGAAAATCCCATGGACAGGAGAGCCTGGTAGGCTGCAGTCCATGGGGTCATGAAGAGTCGGACACGAGTGAGCAACTTCACTTTCACTTTTCACTTTCATGCATTGGAGAAGGAAATGGCAACCCACTCCAGTGTTCTTGCCTGGAGAATCCCAGGGACCGGGGAGCCTGGTGGGCTGCCGTCTATGGGGTGACACAGAGTCAGACATGACTGAAGTGACTTAGCAGCAGCAGCAGCAAGACTAAGACAAACACATACTGATCAGTGTTTGTTGAATAAATCCAGGATGAATGAACAAACAGAACAAATTATTTTTTCCTTTCCTGCCAACTTTTTAATAATGTTAGTTTCTAAATCAGTGATTCACCTGTACTCTAGAATCAAAGGTCTCTAAATCACCTCAACTCCAGTGACCTTCACCTGTATTCCAGCAACCCACATCCATAGTCACATTCCAAATTATCTCTTTGTCCAGAATCCCAGAGTTATTCTTCTGAAAGCTAAAGTTCAGAAAACCAACACCTGACCCTAACATCCACTAAGCTTTCTTTTCACCTTCACAAAGAGCCTCAGTCCCTTCACCCCTTCTAATCTGTCTACACTTCATGACTTCTGTGCCCTCTCATCTCTAGATTACATAGTGAATCCCTCCGAAGACTACCACCCTCAGTTACCTGACTCCTTTATTCTTCTTCACATCCCTCAGTTCAGTTCAGTTCAGTTCGGTTCAGTCGCTCAGTCATGTCCAACTCGTTGCAACCCCATGATTCGCAGCAGTCAGTCCCAAATCCATGCTTACTTTGACCATGCAGTATCTACAAGGGATATACAAGGCTGTATAGAGAAAAAATTCCCACTGAGTTCTCAGGATCATTTTAAACATTATTTCCAACATCAATCAGACACTGAACTCACCTTGAGAGAGAGTTTGTTATCCTAGTCTCAGTTTCTTTTCCCCAATGAGTTATCTATTTTCAATCTTTCCCACATCTTCTTCCCCCTTATTTCCCAACTCCTCCCTCAGTTACTCTTTTTATACCATCAGCCTTCTTCATAACCTCAAGACATATCCATGTTTCCATCTTGCCAAATAAAGGCTTTTCTATCCTCTTCTCTTCAGATCACCTTTTTTTCCTTATAAGCTAGCTTTTCTAAAGAGTCTCTTCCTTTTTATCTCCCATTTACAATCCCAGCTTATTGTGATCTGGCTTTAGGCCTCACACCTTTAACAGAAACAAGACTTCAAATAATTTCCTAATTTCCAAAGCCAGTGGACATTTTCCATCCCTTGATTCCATTGGACCCTTCTTAAAATTCTCACTTCTCTTAGCTTCTGTGAGGCCACTTGTTATGCCATATGATAAACTCTTTCAGTTTGGGGATGTGATATAAAGAAGATCATTAGAGACTCAGAGACTTGCTCAAGGTCTGAAAGTCCTTTTGCCTTATTTCTTTCCTTTTAATGGTTGTATCAGAAAGAATCACAGCTCTAAAAAACTTTGGAAAAACTGGTTGAATTACTGGAGAGCTGGATGCATTTTACCCACTGGTATTAGTCTTTCATGAAACTAAAATTTTAGAAAATACCTCTCCATGTAACAAATCACAAAATCATGAGTCCCAATTCTGAGTTCTTCAACAGAAGAATATTCCTTATCACCTTTCACTATGAGGCTTTACTCCCCTGACCAGAGATCAGATGTGGGCAGTCCATTCACTCCTACCCTGTTCAGAAGGTTCTAAGGTAACTCAGCTTTCAGCCCAACCATGGGTATTGTAATTGTATTGCAAACTTTATCATCATACTTATGAAAATATTTTTATAAATTGCATGAGAAAAGAATTATTTGCTTTTCATAAATGTTAAAGCTAGATAAAGAAACAGCCTACCAGACAAATAATTTGAGAGTTTCCAGATTTCTGAGAATCTCCACTAAACATGTAAAGATACCAAATAAGAAATGGAAACTCATTTTACAAAATGAGATGTTAGTGTTTTTACTTCAAATGAAAATCGCACCTAATAAAGAAAATGCCAGGAATATATTTAGTAAAACATAAATATCACAAAAAAGTCAGTTGGCCATTCAGCTAGCATGCAAAGGAACTTATTGCAAAACCCTTCAAAGGTTTGGATCTTTCATCACAGCACATTGTCTCCCTCCACCCTCTCTGGTGACCCCAGCTGCACTTCTTCTAGAGCGATAACGTCTGGTCTTACAGTCTGGCTATTCTTGTAGGTCTCACTTCCTCTTTAAGAATGTAAACAGAAAAACTTTGTATTCACCTTGGGAAGATATCTGAAGTAGACATTATGTGTGCACATCAGTAGACCACAGACATTGGCAAGAAGGAAGGAAGCTGAATGTGAAAGGATATATTGACAGACCAATGATAGTAACTAATATTTAAGGACTGTTTACCATGCATAAGAACTATGTGCAGTGCCTTAAATTTTCTTATGTAGGAACAATCTATTATGATCCCCTTTTTACAGATAAGGAAACAGAGCCACAAGAGATTAAATAACATGCCCCCAGTCACATTGCCTATAAGTGACAGAGCTGTAGTGCTGACTTCAAAGTGTGGGCTCTTAACCATTCTGCAAATGCATTTCCTGAAAAGAAACACATGAGCAAGGGAAGTATTGGTACCCAGCTCTGAAAAAAAAATGGATTTCTGGGTCTCCTGGGATCAGCTTGTTTTGCAAGAATAAGTTGCTCAATAGATTGTCCAGTCGGAAAGCCCACCTTCATTGTTGGGCCATAGAGTTGCCCAGGTGCAGCTAGTGGTAAAGAACTCACCTGCCAGTGCAGGAGATGTAAGAGACGTGGGTTTGATCCCTGAGTCAGGAAGATCCCCTGGAGGAGGGCATGGCAACCCACTCCAGTATTCTTGCCTGGAGAATCCCATGAACAGAGGAGCCTGGTAGCTACAGTCCATGGGGTTGCAAAGAGTTGAACATGACTGCAGCAGCTTAGCATGCACACACATGGTTACTTCAAACACAGTTTGGCTGACCGAATGAATTAATGAACACATAAAAATCTCTAGAAAGGGAAGTTATAAATATTTCAGCATATCATCATGAGCCCATACACACTGATTTCATACATGACATAAACTCCCAGATTTATTAACTAAATCCATATCTTCTTTCTTTCACCACCCAGTGTAAGGACTAAAGAATACTGAAAATAATAAATGCTCTTTTGCTGATTAATTGACTTATCGACTGACTGATACGAGGAAGCCTTATTCTTTTTGTGTCCCAGCTACAGTTATAGTCAGCTAGTTCAACACTCCACTCTCAGCATCTCATAGAATCAATAGACAAAATCAACAAGAATATAAAAGAACTCAACAACACCATCAACCAACAACATCTAATGGACATGCGTATAAGTCTATACCCAACTCAGTAGAATACACATTTTTTTCAAATGACTATTGAAACAGTCACCAACATAGGCCATATTCTGGGCCATAAACAAACCTCAACAAATTTGAAATAATTAAAATCATACAGAGTAAATTCTCTGACCATAATGAAATCACTTTTGGTTTCAGTGAAACTACTCAACTAAATAATATAACTGTTATTGTTGCCTTATTTTTGTGATTTTACCCAAATGTGTTATTACCATGCCTTTCTCATAGGCTGGTTGATGTTAATGGTGTCACTTAAAAAAAAATTTCATAAATGATTTCTCACATTTCCTTGAGAAGCCTAGTATTTAATGTAAATGAGTCTTTTCTAATCTGTAGATTTTTGCACCTACTTTTTTCTTGCAAGAGACACTTTTATTTCCCTGTTCTCCACCCGAAGCATTCACAGTATCAAAGTATTAATCTGCCCTTCCTAATCAGGTTAGGGCCACCGCTGCACTGCTCCTGAGCTAAGAAGACTGCTGGCCCACAGGTACAAGGGAATCCATAATTTCCCAGGAATCTATCTTTAATTCTCTTAGGGATGAGTTTATTCTGCTAGAAGAAAAGGGAGAAAAGTAGTCCTTTAAGAGCAAAAGTCAGGACTACCTTAGTGGTCCAATGGCTAAGACTCTGAGCTCCCAACTCCAGAGACCCAGGTTCAAACGCTGGTCAGGGAACTAGAGCCCAAATTATGCAACTAAAGACCCTGCATGCCAAAACTAAGACCCAGCACAGCCAAATAAATCAATAAATATTTTTAAATAATAAAGAGCAAAATAATGCACTCTATTATTATGGGTTATTTTGTCATTGCTGATAGGCTGTCTTAGTGTCCCAGGCCAGTTGTTTTCTGGACTTATCCTACCATTGAAATTACCACAGGATCTCCTGGCTACCCAGGACTTTCAAAGTGGCACTAGTGGTAAAGAACCCGCCTACCAATATGTGTAGGTTTGATCCCTGCGTAGGGAAGATCCCCCTGGAGAAGGGAACGGCGACCCGCTCCAGTATTCTTGCCTGTAAAATTCCATGGACAGAGGAGACTGATGGGCTACAATCCATGGGGTCACAAAGAGTAGGACATGAATGTGCAACTAAGCACAGCTCCTGGCTGCCCAGAAGTATGCTCTAGAGGCACTCTTCTCCCATAGTGTCCTTCCACTGAAGAAATCACATGGCCAAAGCCCTTCTCAGGACTCTGAGGAAGCCATTTAACTCAGTGAGGCAGTTCCAAGCCCATTTGGACCCTCGTCAGCTACTCTACTAACAGGGTCTTTTTGCAGCTTTCCAGAGCCCTTCTCAGGAAAGGAGTCTGCATAACTGCCAGTTGTAAGGAAGTCATGTACTTCTGTTTATAAAGCCCTTCTGACTATATTGTATAGTCACTGAGTATAGGGCTCAAGTGTATCCCCCCAAAATTCGTATGTTGCTATGAACAGGATTGTGTTCCTTCAAATATGTATGTTGAAGCCCTAATCCCCAGTGTGATAGTGTTTGGAAATAGAGCTGTTGGAGGTAATTAGGTTTAGACAAGATCAGGAGGACAGGGCTTTGATGGTGAGATTGGTTCCCTTATAAGAAGGAACATCAGAGTTCCCTGACTCTCTCTGTCTCTCTCTCTGCTTCCTACCCCTGCTCCCACTCACCCCCTACCATGTGGAAACACAGGTAGTAGGTAGCCATCTGCAGTCCTGGAAGAGAGCTCTCACCAGAACCTGACCATGCTGGCACGCTCATCTCAAACTTCTAGCTTCCAGACTGTGAGAAGATAAATTTCTGTTGCTTAAGGCCCCAGTCTATGGTTTTTGCTATAGCAGTCTGAACAGACGAAGGCATACTTTGAAATCTTAAGCTCCAGTATCTCAGAATGTGACTGTATTTGGAGATGGGGCTTTTAGCCCAGTGATTAAAATGAAACCATTAGGGTGAGCATGATCCAATAAGACTGCTGTCTTTGTAAGACAGACAGGCAGGCAGGCAGAGAGGGAAAACCATGTGAAAACGGAGGGAAGAGGAGATAGCCATCCACAAGCCAAAGAAACCAGCCTTGCCAACACCTTGATCTTGAACTTCCAGCCCCCAGAGTTTTGAGAAAAGAAATTGCTGTTGTTTAAGTCACCCATTCTCTGGTACTTTGTTATGGTGACCTGAGCAAACTAATACACAGGCTATGTTGGGAGTCCTGGCAACATATTCACTTATATGGCAGCCTCTCGGTCCATAAAATAACTCAAAATATCAATTAATTCAGAGATAACAAGGTGCTAAATTGGTGGTAATGATAAAGCAAATGTGAAAGAGGACGAAGAATGTGACAGACAACCTTAATAAAGAAGATGGAATTTGGGGCTGAGGTTTGGTGACCAGGGCAAGAGAGTGAATTTGCTGAGGCAAGAGTGAGAAAGAAAGTGAGGAGAGTGGAGGAGAGGGAAGTTGCTCCCAAGAGAGCTTCCTCTCCCTCCACGGAAGGATTTCAGGGAGGGGACGATCAGAGAGGTGGAAGCAGGGCAGCTAAAGATGGTGGCATTCTCATCCATGGGATGGCGCTGGAAGCTAAGTTGTCTCATTGCCCACCCCTCAACCTCCCTCTTTTCAGGAAGGTTCTAGCTTCTCTGAGCAGTAAGGAGGCACACAGCACATCTGCCCTCTAACAAGGAGACACAGTTCTGTTGTTAATGAAGTGAGGATGAAGTAATTATCTGAGTAATTCAGACATCTATCACCATATTTAACTAAGAAGTCCAGGTAAAAATGGTATAAGAGTCAAGAGGAATATATTGATTGGAGTTAATTGCCTCAAGGCCTCCACAGTGGCTCAAACAAGTAAAGAATCTGTCTGCAGGAGACATTGGAGAGATGGATTCGATCCCTGGGTCAGGAAGATCCCCTGGAGGAAATGGCTACCCACTCCAGTATTCTTGCCTGGAGAATCCCATGGACAGAGGAGCCTGGTGGGCTATGGTCCATAGGGTCACAAAAGAGTCAGATACAACTGAGCACCAGCACTTGGACCATTTTATATTGGACTTCTCCAAATGAAGTTATTTCAATGACCATTAGCTTTCCCTATGGGTTGGCCAGTGATGGAGAATGTTGTTAAGTCAGTGTTCTGCCAAGGGACTCTCCAGTCCCAAGACCTGGTCTGGAATAAGCGGACAGACACATCATGTCATACTGACTCATTCTCAGATTTTCTGAGTATGAGACAGTGTCTCACATTCTCACTCATAAGAGTAACCATGTGAGGTCATCATGTGCAAGATAAATATGAAAAAAGAACTGAGGTGTCTGAGCCAGCTTCTTGTTTACCTACTTAGAGGAAATGCATGAAGGCACTGAGAAGGGGAAAATTGCAAGAAAAAGCATTTACATTAAGAACACATCAAAGGAGCGATGACCACAGGTGTTTCAGCACATTGTTGCTTCTCACCTAAGTGCGTTTCAACAGAAAGCTGGATGTTATCAAAGGCGGCCCCTCGGAAGTACCACCAAACCCCCTCTCCTCCTGCGGCAGTGGATTGCTCGCGTATTTTCATGTTGTCTCTCTGAGCATCTCAGAGGCTCGGAACCTCTGTGCCTTATTCCTCTATCACATTCCATAAAAAGTCCTGGATTCCCTAATTCTCTCATTAAGATTCAAGGTGGTGAAATAAGTATGAATTCCTCGGGATGTGAAGTCAGAACACCTAATCTTGAGTTCTCGCTCAGCTGGTGACATGCCAGGTGTGCTCAGAAAGTCATTTAACTCCAGGGAGCCTCCAGAGCCTCACCTGTAATATCTAAAATAAAACTCACAGGGTTAGAAATCCCATGGCAGTACAGTGGGTAAGACTCTGTGCTGCCTCTGCAAGAGGTGCAGGTTCAATCCCTGGTTGAGGAACTAAGATCATGTATGCCAGGTGGCACAGCCAAAAAAAAAAAAAGGTCAAAAGATTATTAGAAAAAAGAAATGATGGACACCAAAGACTTTAGCAAAACTTAAAGCAAGATGCAATTGCAGCTCTTGTTAATAAGACAGTAGCTTACTCCATAGATAAAGAGCTATTCGAGTATATGTACCAAGGTGGCTTGAGATGAACCTTGGTGTTCATTTGATCCTATTGTGCATCCATGGTTGCCTCTTCTAGGGATCATGAGGAAGATTTGCATAAGGAAGACTGAAATTTGTAACTTTCCTGGTGGCTCCCACAGCCTGCATTGCAGGAGACCTGGGTTCAGTCCCTGAGTCAGCAAGGTCTGCTGGAGAAGGGAATGGCTTCCCACTCCAGTATTCTTGCCTGGAGAATCCCGTGGACAGAGGAGCTTGGCAGGCTACCGTCCAGGGATCACCAAGAGTCAGACATAACTGAGCGACTAATGCTTTCACTTTTATGTAGAATTTAGCCCTTGCTTCCTTATTTTTAGGAACAGGGGTTAAAAATACCTGTTTGGCAGATTTTCTTCTTTTGAATGTTGAATGATTTATGAAAGTTAATTCTCACAGTGATTAGTACATTTTGGGTACTTGAGAAATACTATTTTTTTTAACATTTTTAGTTAGGAGTGTTGTTCTGTTATCACTCAGGAGGAGACATGACTGTTCCCCCTCCCAGTCTCTGACACACAGTTATTGGTCTGCAGAGATCCTTGTCTCATTCTCCTGGTTTATTTATTTCCCATCCTAATTCCCCATTCCCACCTACAACTCCTGCTCTTCTCCCCTTTATCCCCTAAGCAATCATTCTGATGTGTTTGATGTCACTTCATTTAATTTGTTTGTCTCTAGTTTTGTATATTTCCTTGTAGAACATGTTGAGCCATCTTGGGTGCAGAAACGCCTCATTTCTCTAACCACTGGATACTTTTGGAAGGAAAAAGGAAGCATGGTTATCAGAGAGCCTTATGGACTTGAAAAGGAGATTGGAAGTTCAGCTTCAGAGACCAAAAACATCTTTTTTCCTTTTGAGAAGACAAGGGCTCAAGGCCTGTCCCCTCAGAGACTGTGGCTCTCGGGCACTGGTGACTGGTCACTGCCTGGAAAGCACCAGGGAGGAGCAGCGCCCGATAAGGGATTGACCCTGCGCATTGAGCAAGGGGCCTGATGTCATTCTCATCGGGAACAAGCCACACCCTGTTAGCAGGGAGGAGGGAGAGGTTATGCAGAGTCATGTGCAGGCTCACAGAACTCAGTTCAGTCAGTTCAGTTCAATCGCTCAGTTGTGTCCGACTCTTTGCGACCCCATGAATCACAGCACACCAGGCCTCCCTGTCCATCACCAACTCCGGGAGTTCACTCAGACTCACGTCCATTGAGTCAGTGACACCATCCAGCCATCTCATCTTCTGTCGTCCCCTTCTCCTCCTGCCCCCAATCCCTCCCAGCATCAGTCTTTTCCAATGAGTCAACTCTTTGCATGAGGTGGCCAAAGTACTGGAGCTTCAGCTTTAGCATCATTCCTTCCAAAGAAATCCCAGGGCTGATCTCCTTTAGAATGGACTGGTTGGATCTCCTTGCAGTCCAAGGGACTCTCAAGAGTCTTCACCAACACCACAGTTCAAAAGCATCAATTCTTTGGCGCTCAGCCTTCTTCACAGTCCAACTCTCACATCCATACATGACCACAGGAAAGACCATAGCCTTGACTAAATGGACCTTAGTCGGCAAAGTAATGTCTCTGCTTTTGAATATGCTGTCTAGGTTGGTCATAACTTTTCTGTTTTCACAGAACTCAGACATTTCCAAAAGCAAGGCTTGAAAGGTGACCTCTGTGTACAAAATTTAATTCTAAATAGATTGAACACACAAATATAATACCGAATACTATAAATCTCCTTGAAGAAAATATAGGAGTAAATTTTCTTGACCTTGTTTCAGGCAGTATTTTTAGGTAAGACACCAAAAGAACAAGTAACAAAAATAAATAAAGCAGACTTTACCAAAATTAAAAATGTACTTCAAAGGACACCATGAAAGTGAAAAGACAGTCCACAAAATGAGGGAAAATATTTGCAAATCCTATGTCTAATAAAGGTCTTGTGTCTATTATATGTAAAGAACTCTTGTTTTGTTGTTTAGTCACTGAGTCACGTCCGGCTCTTTTGTGACCCCATGGACTGCAGGTCACTGGTTCCTCTGTCCATGGGATTTTCCAGGCAAGAATACTGGAGTGGGTTGCCATTTCCTTCTCTAGAATATTTTTCTGACCCAGGAGTTGAACCCACATCTCCTGCATTGGCGGGCAGATTCTTTACCACTGAGCCACCTGGGAAGCCCCAAAGAACTCTTGCAACTTAGTAATAAAAATAACTCAATTAAAAAGTTTGAAATCCAAAGGATTTGAATAAATGTTTCTCCAAAGAAGATATACAAATTGCCAGTGAGAACACAAAAAATATGCTCAATATCCTAGCCCCCATGGAAATACCAATGAAAGTCACAATGAGATACCAGTTCACACCCACTAGAGTGGCTGTAATCAACAAGTGTTGTTGTTCATATTCTTAGCAGAAATGAAAACGTTATGTCCACCCAAAAACTTGTACACAAATATCCATAGCAGCATTATTCATAATAGCCACTAAGTAGAAGCAACATAAATGCCCATCAACTGATGAATAGATAAACTGTAGTAAATCCAAACAATGGAATATTATTTGCCACTAAAAAGGAATGATGCTACAATATGGATGACCCTTGAAAATATTATGCTAAGTAAAAGAAACCTGTCCCAAAAAAACAATGCATTTATGACCCCATTTGTACAAAATGTCTAACATAGGCAGTCTGTGGCTGGACAGGGGAGCCTGACTGGCTATGGTCTGTAGGGTCACAAAGAGTCAGACACAACTGAAGCAACTTAGCACACACACACAGGGCTGAAGGAATAGAGAGTTTAGGGGGTTGCTGGCTAATTGGAACAAGATTTCTTTCAGAAGTATTAAAATTTTTTCTAAAAACCTGTTGAGGTAATGGTAGTACAATTCTCTGATTACACTAAGAAACATTGAATTATACACTTGAAATGGGTGTATTTTATGGTATGAATCTTATCTCAATAAACCTGATTAAAAAATTCTTTTCCAATATAGATCTCAAAATAGCTGAAGGTGACCTTTATTTTTTAAAATAACAATTAAAAGCGAAGTGCCACCGTTAAAAAGAAGAAAGGCAAAGAACCCCAGATACTAAACAGCACATGTGTCTACCCACTTTCTGTTTTGGATAACAAAACACCAAAGCAGACTGAGTTCTGGGAATGGTCTGACTCCTCCCCCTAAGCTAATAGACAGCAAAGGAGGTGCAGATGAAAATAATATCAGTCAGTCTGACAGTCATTTGCTCTTCACACCAAAACACAGATAAAGACTGTATCAGAGAAACTTCCATCCCCAAATGGGCATCTTTCTCAGTTTTCCCAGCGATGGACGGTCTGACCTGGGCAGAGGCCAGAAATAGAAGAGACCTGAGATATGACCACAGGCATTGCTGTCCATACATAGGGTCCAGCTGGTCCTCTGCAGATAAGCAGGCTGGGGGAGTGTCCCTTTAAGGGAATTTTAATTGCTCTGCTAACTAGGGCATTTTTAGGCAGCTTGCTAACGGGCTCCCAGGTATTTTGAGTTTGATGAGATACCCATGTTGGGAGATGAGTTGGATGCAATGACTGTAATGGCCCTTTGAAACCCTAAATCTCTGTGACTCTGTGTAGTTTGTTACATAACAACATTTATTCTGAACACAAACCCACAAAAATATTAATTAAGTTTTCTGCTTTTAATGAGCAATAGATTACAAGGAAATACACTGAGATTGAAGATTCATTTTCCTAAAGTGTCTGCAAGCAATTTTATGTAGTCAGCATAGATTTAATGCAATTAGAGAATAATGAATATTCTAGATTATAAATTAGGAGATCCAAGTTCTTACCCCATCTTTGCCCTTGTCTGGAAAAAAAAAAAGAAAAACAAAAAAGAACCTCAGGCTGTCAAGACCTCAGTTTCTCTATCTATAGAGTAACAATATTGTCTGGAGTCACCCTCTAATATATTCTGTGCCTTTACACTCTAGGAATCCCTGTTCTTCCATTTCCCTTCACAGCTGTGGACAAGGAGAATCCAGCCCAATATAATCATTGCGTTCTCATTAGCTAGAGGTTTAATGCCATGTGAAGTGAAAGTGACTCAATCGTGTCTAACTCTTTGCGACCTCATGGACCGAAGCCCAACAGGCTCCTCTGTCCATGGCATTCTCCAGGCAGGAATTCTGGAGTGGGTAGCCATTCCTTCTCCAGGGGATCTTTCTGATCCAGGGATCAAACCAGGGTCTCCTGTATTGCAGGCAGATTCTTTACCATCTGAGCCACCAAGGAAGCCCCACTTAACGCCATAAGTACCGTTTTTAATGACAAACATATAGTGTTCCGTTTATACAGTAACTCACAGTTAAATCAAAGATTGAATTAGCCAGCCAGCTGTCTGTGTCCCGGGCACAGTGCCCTGTGCTCCGTCCTGATTCGCATCCCACTTTTCCCCAGCCTTCTCCATGAACTCAGCTGGCTGGCTGGGTTACAGACTGTCAGCCACATCAGAGACTCAGCTTCTAGCCCTTGCACTTTCAGTGGTACCCCGCAGTCAAGGAACCCAAATCCTGTCCATCATCCAAGATCTACTCAAGACCCACCTCCTCCTGGACCTCAGAGACCCACACTGGACCACTACTGTGGTCCACAGCCTGCTGTGTAGACCCTACACTTTAGCTTTTTCTTTCTTTTTATTAGCTGTGATGTGCATTCAGGCCCTTCTCCTCACCTGTAAGCTCTCAGAAGGTGAAGTGCTCAGAGGCTCCCTGAATACTTCACGAGAACCTGCAGTTGCGTGGGTGGGGGAGGTGGGATTAGTTTAGCTATCCAGCCATTTCTTTATCATTAGTGCTGGTCAGCTCTTTGGTCCTGTGAGAACACAAAACTTAAAAAAAAAAAAAATCAGTAAAGAGCAGCTGACCAAAGCCAGCAAAAAGCCTTTCAAAGGAAAAACTAAGGTATATCTAAAGAAGACAAGTGACTTCCCTGGTGGTCCGGTGATTAAGAATCTGCCTTCCAATGCAGGGGATGTCGGTTTGATCCCTGGTTTTGGAACTAAGATCCCACACGCTGCTAAGCAACTAAGCCCATGCACTGCAAATACTGAACCCAAACACCACGACGAGAGAAGCCCATGCACTGCAATGAAGACCCAGTGTAGTCAAAATTTTAAAAAAATAAAAGGCAAGGATGAAGCCTAAAATTATACGTGAGGAAGGACTTCCTAAGAGCCCCCACTACCCCCAGGAGGGCAGGACCTCTCCTTATTTGGAAATCTGTTTAAAACAGATGAAGAGTTATATTTCTTGCACAGTATGAGTTCAGGTCTCCTGGAAATGCATCCTGCTCAGTGATTCCAAATCCTCAGCCCCAGTTCCTCATCACAGTGAGGTCGGAACCCAGGATCATTTGTAGGTTGTTTTCCTTAAGTTCCAAAGTGTCCACAGAATCAAGTAGTCAGAGCTGCAATGAGTTTAAAAGGTCACCTAATCGTGTTTACTCATCTCACAGGTGAGGGACAATACTCAGTCTGAGACTGTCCCATGATCCCGGCTCTGAGATCCTGCCTATCTTATGCTGATTCAGATCCACCACTCATTGGGTTGGGTTGGTCAAAAAGTTTGTTCGGGTTTCTTATGGAAAAATTAACATATAAGCATATACAGCAGCACCCAAGAGTAAAATTGAGTTGTAGGTATGGAAAAATTAAAAGAAAAAAAAACCTGTCTCACAAGGACCATCTCACATAACAGTCACAGGGTTTACTGGCCCTACCTGCCTGGCCCTCCCTGCCTGGCCCTCCCTGCCTGGCCCTCCCTGCCTGGCCCTCCCTGCCTGGCCCTCCCTGCCTGGCCCTGTGTGAGGTGCTGGCAAGGGAGAGGGAAAAGAAATACAAAGGTGAAAACAACACACAGTCCTGTCCTCCAAGCTTATCTCTCCAGTTGGCAAGATAATATGTAAACACATAAAAAATTAAATAATATCACCAGAGACAAATATAGATTCAGGGCAACAGGATGTCTGTATGGAGGTCCTTTAGGAACTGTTGCCCTATAAAGAAACTGACCCTTGAGAGACCAGGATCAGAAGCCAGGAGGTCTAACAATGGGAGCCAGAGAAAGGCTCCTGGAAGTAGGTGGGGCTGGAGCTGCCCTGGCAGGGTGGAGGGCTGAGATCTGCACGGTCATGGAAGGGATAGCTACACACCCATACGACCTGACCGCACGCTGAACCATGCTGACTTCGGACTTTTCTCCTCGGTAAGCACTGCTGCTCAACAGTCTGACCTTATCTCTTGGATAGCAGAATAACTGAGTAGGAAGGTTTCTTTTTACTTCTGCACCAGAAATGAATCATCCACCAGTCATGTCTTCATCTGACTGATGCTGGCCCTTCCCACCATCTTTCACTTACACCATTTAGCACTGTTTTTTTTTCCTTGACATTTATCATTTCTGTATGTGTTTGTGTATATGTGTGCCTGCACTCTGTTATCAGCAGGCACAGACCATACTGGGAACGGCCCCATCTACAATTCTTTTTCTTCAATTGATCTATTTATTTGGTATTTTTGGTTGCACTGAGTCTTCATTTCTGTGTGGGCTTCCTCTAATTGTGACGAGCAGGGGCTACTCTGTATTGTGGTGCACTCATCTCTCATTACTGCAGCTTCTCGTTGCAGAGCGTAAATTCTATGGTTTCGACCTTCAGCAGCTGTAGCATGTGGGTTCATCCCCTGTGGCATGTGGGATCTTCCCAGACCAGGGATTGATCCCATATCCCCTGCATTGGCAGACAGATTCTTAACCACTGGACCACCAGGGAAATCCCTCCATCTATAATTCTTGAAGTTTACTTTCAGCTCCTGGGCATCATTTAGCAATTATAATGCTGTCATCGGCAGAAAAGAAATGAGCCAATTAATCATTGTCAATTCTGGTCCCTATTTGCCAGATGAGTTATTTGAACAGTATAGCTGGGAATAATTTGTATCAGATTGTATTTCCTTGTTTTATGTCCCTGAAAAGATATATTTAACATCATGGTCACTGTCCCTGAATGTCCTGGAAGCAACAGAGGTAAAACCGAATGTCAGAAATTCATTCATTTGTTTTCAGCAAATGTATATTGAACACATTTTAGTATATAAACTATGCTGAACTCAGGATAGTGGGCTGCCGAGGGGCCTTGAATTGTTCCTATAGGTCCCTGAACTTGACCAGGACCCTTCTGGTCACCTGCAGATAAACAGAATGCATAGTTTCGTTTCTGAAGACTGTTACTGGGATATTCAGCATTATCTAATTCCTTGAAATTCCGTTCATCAGATGGCTTTCTAATGGGGACCCTGCGCTCTGTGATTACTCAGACCAATGGTTCACCCCATGCGACTTTGCCTTCACAAACTGGCAAATCATAGCTGCCAGCTGAGATTAATCTCCACAACTTCAGAATGTGTGTCTATCCTAGTCACTCAGTCGTCTGCTTGCTATAGGAAGAACTCTGTTCACTCCAGAAAAGACAGTGATTTCAGGTCCCCAGAGAAGTTAGGAATCATCAGTGACCAACAGGCGCTCTGTGTCTGCTGTACATCGCCCTCAAGGATGCCCTGTTTTGTTTCTGCTCTCTCTCCTTAGCCTGATTTCCTATTTTTGTTCTATTTATTTCTGTCTCTATATCTGCTGTGGTTAGCTAGCTCAGTAGGTACCCTCCAAATATATTTCCACTCCAATGCACACACATATTAAATGATAATTTACCATGTATTGTCTTCTTTCGTGGGACATCCTGCTATCAATGCAATCATTTACATAATTGTTTCACTTAATTCTCACAAAGATTCCTCTGAGGGAGGTGTATATTTTTAATCCTGTTCTAGGGATGACTAAACAGAGACTTGGGAAAGTGAAGTCACTTAGCCAAGGTTACAAACCCCACAAGAAACCCAGATAGGACTCAACCCCAGGTCTTCTTGACTCTAACACACACACTGCTTTCCTTTACATCAACTGACCTCGCAGGACCTGGGTTTTCTCCTCTCAGTGAATAGCTTATACTAGAAGATTGCCTGACTCCTGACACCATTTGATGTCTGTGAAAACAGCTTGCTGTCCTTTGAAACTTCATGTTTAGGAGAGCAAACTGAGAAATGTTCTACTTAAAGAGATGAAGAGTGATAGCTATGGTCGCAGATAATGCTGTATTTTAAAATAGTGTTTTACGGGCTTCCGTGGTGACTCAGTGGTAAAGAATCTGCCTGCCAATGCAGGAGACACAGGTTTGATCCCTGGTCCAGGACGATCCCACATGCCATTGGAGCACCTAAGCCCGTGCACCATAACTGTTGAGTCTGTGCTCCAGAGTCAGTGAGCCACTACTGAGCCTACATGCTGCAGCTACCGAAGCCTGGGCTCTGCAGCAAGAGAAGCCACTGCAACAAGAAGCCCATACACTGCAACTAGAGAATAGCCCCCACTCATGCAACTAGAGAATAGCCCCCACTCATGCAACTAGGGAAAAGCCTGCACAGCAGTGAAGACCCAGCACAGCCAAAAATAAATAAATAAGTAATTTTTAAAAAATGAAATAGTGTTTTACACAAGGTCTAAGTGGATTTAGTAATTTCAGAAAAGTCTTCATATTAATCCTTACAGTATTCCTGTGAAAAGTGAAAGTGAAGTCGCTCAGTCGTGTCCGACTCTTTGTGACCCCTGGACTGTAGCCCAACCAAGCTCCTCCGTACATGGGACTCTCCAAGCAAGAATATGAGAGTGGGTTGCTATTTCCTTCTCCAGGGGATCTTCCTGACCCAGGGATCGAACCCAGGTCTCCTGCATTGCAAGCAGACACTTTAACCTCTGAGCCACCAGGGAGTATACCCAAATCAACTCAACAGTCAACCCTCCCTCTGTAGTGCTTGTGTCCCTGACCCTGTCAGAGCATGGGTACTGCTGGCTGAAGCCCAGAACTGAGGTGACTTTACAGAGAAAATCGGGGAAAGAAACAGAAGCTGAGCCCAGTGCTTCCAAGTCTTAGGGTTTCTCCTTTAGAGATGGTGACAGTCAACTCAGGGCACAGAAACAACCCACAGAGTTTTCCTGTATCCAAGTCAGCAGATTCATTTTTTTAGTCTCAAATCATAAAAATTATGTTCTCTACCTTCTCTAATAGAGTAATCCAGTGTTTGTACACATTGCAAAATGATCACAAAACGTCAACCTCCAACACTGTACACAATTACCAAATTTTTTTTTTCTTTTCTTGTGATCCTTTTATAATCTACTCTTTTGTGTGCTAAGTCACTTCAGTCATGTCTGACTTTTTGCGACCCTAAGGAATGTAGCCCTCCAGGGCCCTCTGTCTATGGGATGTTCCAGGCAAGAATATTGGAGTGGGTTGCCCTGCCCTCTTCCAGAGGATCCTCCGGACCCAGGGATTGAACATGCATCTCCTGTGTCTCCTGCACTGGCAGGAGGGTTCATTACCACCTGGGGAGTCCCATCTGTTCTCTTAGCAACTTGCAAATATGCAAAGCAGTACTATTAACCACATTCATAATGCTGTACATTAATCTCCAAGACTTATTAATGTTTTCCACTGACACACTATAAGACAGTGGCTTCATTTGTCATCCAGCAGAGGAAGCCTGGACTTGTGTTCATAAACTGAAGTTAACCATCTCCTTTTGGTTTCCTTGTACCTACATATGTTTGCCCATTCTCCTTAAAGTAAAAATGTATAGGAGCAGGACCATTTCCTGATATTCTGGCAGCAGCTCCTCCTGTGGAGCGACACTCCACATAAAATAGTTCAAATAAAATACTCAGAGAAATGGGGTTTGGGGGCAGTTTTTTTTTCCAGATCTTGTACAACTCAGTGGTGTAGGTATGACCAGCTTTGGGTTGAAGCCTTTGTAATACCCACTTTTAACGATATGAATATACCTTGGATACAAAGAAGCTAATCACTGAAGAGAGTTTAGCTGCTCATAGAGAGTTCCCAGCTAAGGACAATACATGAATGAGGAGAAATGTGAAGGCCCAGGTTCTGGGAACAAGACAAACCTTCAAGTGTCCTTTGAGGAAATGGGGGTCTTTATATACTATGGAGAAGGAAATGGCAACCCACTCCAGTGTTCTTGCCTGGAGAATCCCAAGGATGGGGGAGCCTGGTAGGCTGCCATCTATGGGGTCACACATAGTTGGACACGACTGAAGCGACTTAGCAGTAGCAGCAGCATACACTATTTCAGAACTGTTGTGCTGGAGAAGACTCTTGAGAGTCCCTTGGACTGCAAGATCAAACCAGTCAATCCTAAAGGAAATCAACCCTTCCAAGAATATTCATTGGAAGGACTGACACTGAAGCTCCAATACTATGGCCACCTGATGTGAAGAGTTGGCTCATTGGAAAAGGCCCTGATGCTGAGAAAGATTGAAGACAGAGAGGGGTTGACACAGAATGAGATGGTTGGATGACATCACCGACTCAATGGACATGAGTTTGAGCAAACTCCAGAAGATGGTAAAGGACAGGGAAGCCTGGCATGCTGCAGCCCATGAGGTCGCAAAAAGCTGGACACAACTTAGCGACTGAACTGAACTGTTTCAGAACATGACCCTTCTGAAACTGTCAGTCTTGGCACCAGAAAATTTAAAAGACTTCACATGTGGTTCGTTACCTCTGGATGCATCTCATAAATAACAGATTGTAACAACATATACTGACTTGCGCCTCGGGTGCTCCGTGTCCCCTTCAGTCTATAGTCTCACTTCATTGCTTGTTGCCCACCCCCGACTCCTCCCTTGGCTCTCCTCCAGCGGGTCTACATCCTTGAGCTTTGCTTGCAGCCTGCCTGCGTTGCTTACCATCTGTCTCCCGTCTACGCGGCTTCTCTCCCCAGTCAGATTGCAGGTGCCTTGTAGACATGGCCAGTCTCAGACATTCATCCATCCCATCACAAAACCACCCCATCCATCACCCTTTATGATTGTTTCTGGGTCAGTAAGACATCAGTGTATGAGTGTGTAGGCTCAGTCACTCATTTGTGTCCACCTCTTTGCCATCCCATGGACTGTAGCCTGCCAGGCTCCTCTGACTGTGGGATTTCCCAGGCAAGAAGGCTGGAGTGGGTTGCCATTTTTTCCTCCACAGGATCTTCCAAACCCAGGGATCAAACCCTTGTCTCCTGCATTGGCAGGCAGATTATTTACCACTGGGCCACCTGGGAAGCCCAAGACATCAGTAAGATGCTGAAATACTTATGCTGTGCCTGATTGCCTATGACAGGGCAAGGAAAAGTGGGAGGAGAGCCTTGGTCAAAGTTTTCTGTGGGACATGGACAGGACCTAGAGAGGAAGGGACCGATTCGTGGAGAAGGTTCTGGGATGTGTTAGGAGAAATATTCTGCATCCACCCACTACTTCACTTCTCCTCACTGGCCTCCCCTGTTCCTGAGGAAACCCAAAGGCAGTTCATGCAGAGAAAAGCCTCCTCCCCTCAACTTCCCAAAAAGAAATTGGACCTTTGGGGTGGGCAGAGGAGAAGAGGGAGGAAGCTGGCCTTTTCCAAAGGCCCCTCCTCACTGGGGCTTCCACAGGATTCCGGCCTCTGGATTTCTGCTTTGACAGAGATGTGGTCCCTCAGGTCGAGAGGGGTTCAGTCCCTCTCCAGACCCCTCTCTCCTTCTCTTCTCTCTCTGCTTCCTCCAGATGAACTGAGTCTAGGGCAGGCGACCCAGAGCCTTGGGTACTGATCTGGGTTAGAGGCCCCCAGGCAACCTCAAAGTCCACCCAGGTAGGAAGGAAGTGGGGGTCGGGGGAAGGTCTCCACCTAGACGCTGGGAAGGACTAGCCATCCAGTGGCTACAGAGTCCGTGCATGGAGCAGGGGTAGGCTTCATCCTGCGCTCAGTCGTCTTGCTGGGTCAGGGCAGGCCCCTCGGGCTCTGAGACCCCTGCAGACAAGCCAGGGGAGAGGCCAGGCCCCAGTAGCCCTGGAGGAGTCTGGGCTGAGCCCCCTCGCCGGCCCCTTCTCAGGGCTCAGAGCCTGGCCTGGTGCGGAAAAGCAAACAGGCCCCGGTCGCTGCCCTTTGGACCTTGTGCAATTTGCCCGGTGCTCCTTCAGCTGGGGCCCTGGGCAGGCGGCCTTAGGCCTCGTATAAATAGAGCCCTGGGCGCCGGCCGTCCATCCCCACTGCAGGTGCAAGTGTAGGTGCGGGGCTGCCTGTGGGCGCCCGTCCCCCGGAGCCAGCGAGCAGCACCGAGGCCAGGCCCAGACAGCAGGCGGCAGGGAGACACCGCCCAGGTTGGCCATGGGCGCCCCGAGGCCCGCGGTGCTGCTGCTGCTGCTGCTGCTGTTCCTGGATGCCGCCAGCACCCAGGCCAGTGAGTGAGGCCACCCAGCCGTCAGGGTGCAGGGCTGGGGGCGGGGGACCAGGGGCCCCAAAGCCAGGGCCGGAGTGGTGGCTGGGGCAGCTTGGTCCTGGGACAGAGGGAGGGCAGCCCGAGGATGGAAGGACAGGGGCACAGGACCAGCTGCGAGGGGCTCCTCTAGACTCAGGGTGGGAGTGGGGGAGGTGATGGGAGGGACGGAGGATTCTTCAAAGCCTTCTTCCCTGCTAGAGGTTAATGCAGTGGTCCTTCTGGCCAGACCCTAGGCCCCAGCTGGAAGAAAGGGAAAACCTACAGTTGCCTTTCTCCCTTTCTTACAGGAGATGAAGTGCTGGAAAATGTCAGCCCCAGTTGTCCAAGTAAGGCATTTCCCCCTGAGCTGAGAAGGGCGCCCCACCCCACCCCTCAACCCTCGACCCCCGACCCCTCCCTCTGCACCTTGGATCACTGCAACACCGTGATGCTGTAATTGATGTACACCGCTCTGACCCCAAGAAACCAGTTCCTGGAGCCTCTGCCCCCGCGAGGGGACCTCAGCTCTTTTACCCACCCTTCCCCTCTTGTCCCCAGCGTTCAGCCTGGGGATAGGGTGGGGAAGGGACCTGTTGATCCATGGGCACTTTAAAGAGACTGTTTGTCAGGGACTAATCATTAATCTGAAGCACAAGAGGGTGAAGAAATGCTGACTTTAACCTTTGTAGATGCTCACCCTGGGATTTGTATTTACCTGACCCCTAGGGGTCAAAGGAGCCGGCCTTGCAGTGGTACCCTGTTTTCTCCGGAGAGAGAGGGATGCTTCTGATGGGGCAGCACTGCCATCTCGTGGGCGTCTGGCATCACTGCATCTGGACTCGGGACCCAGATGCTCTTTCTCTCAAATTGTTCAGGAAATTTCTCTCAAGCACAGCAGAAACCTCCAGAAATTCCTTCTTGGGGGTTTCTTAAGTCAGCCAGATATCCTTGACGCTTAGTGAACTTTGCCTCAGATATTTGGTAGAATCTAAAAAGAGCCATAGAGTTAGAGTATTTTCATTCTGAAAAGTCAGTGAAAGATATATTTGCTTTATTCTGTCAACTCTTAATTTTCCAAGGAGTCTTTCCTGTAGACTGTCTGAGCCTCATCGCTTGACACTCCCTGCCTTGTGCTTCAGATTATATATTCAAAGAATACAAGTTAATTTAAATATTAGCCTCAGCACTGTCGTAACAGAGAAATCTATAAAGAAAAATTAAGTATAAGGCAAAATTAATTGAAAATAATTGGAGTTTAATTACCGTTTTTCATTATCTGTGCCACTATCCCTCTATGCCCAGGATGGAGTATCCTTGGGCGAGTTATTTCTGCCATGTAGCTGATGGATTTCTCCTCATTGTAGAAGATGCAACGCGATTCAAGCACCTCAGGAAATACGTCTATAACTATGAGGCTGAGAGTTCCAGTGGTGTCCCTGGGACTGCTGATTCAAGAAGCTCCACTAAGATCAACTGCAAGGTACGAGGGGAGAGGGAAGGCCACTGGAGGACCCTGGAGCCCAGGGCTGAGCAAACCCGGCTTGCGCCAGGACCGTCATAACCTCTAAGTGCTGGACTGGCCCTCAGTTTGCCAGTCAGCTTCTTTGCTGAGAAGCTATCTGCTACAGAGACTTCCCTGCTGGTCCAGGGGTTAAGGCTTCACCTTCCAATGCGGGAAGTTGTGGATTCAATCCTTGTTTGGGGTGGCCAAGATCCCACATGACTAGATGCCAAAAAACCGAAACATAAAACAGAAGCGACAGATTCAATGAAGACTTTAGAAATGGTTCACATTAAAAAAAAAAAATTTAAGTTGTCTGCCACAGAAACAATATTTTTACCTACCAGGTTTATTTTGATATTAGCTTCCATTCCCTGGTGGCTCAGAGGGTTAAGCCTCTGCCTGCAGTGCGGGAGACCCAGGTTCCATCCCTGGGTCAAGAAGATCCCCTAGAGACGGAAATGGCAGTCCACTCCGGTACTTTTGCCAGAGAAGCCTGGTAGTCCATGGAGTTGCAAGGAGTCGGACATGACTGAGCGACTTCACTTTCACTTTCACTTTTCTTTCCAAGATGTAATT
Source organism: Budorcas taxicolor (assembly GCF_023091745.1). NCBI lineage: Eukaryota > Metazoa > Chordata > Mammalia > Artiodactyla > Bovidae > Budorcas > Budorcas taxicolor. The sequence continues at coordinate 137,343,184 of NC_068920.1, forward strand.
AAAATATGTGATCTAAAATGTCAAAATTGCAGACTAATAGAGTTAACATTTCAAGAGATGTCCAATGGGTGAGCATCCCAGGAAAGCATTCTGGAGTGTGGCTTTTATCATGTAACTGAAACAGGATCTACTACTAAAAACAAACAGAACAGAAAATTTTAAACGTGCAGTTTGTTCTCAAATAAAACTTCACCAGTTGTTGAGACAGACTGTACTCGTATCCATGTTCTGCGGAACAGATCTAAGGGCAGCTATTGGGGTTCCTGTGGGAAAGAGAAGTCAAACTGGGCCGCCCTCTTAGTTTTCAGGCACCAGCATCTGTGCTGTCAGGTAAGTAGCCATTAGTCACATGCGACTATTTAAATTGAATAAAAGTTGTTACTCGGCTGTATTCAAATATAAAATAAAAAGGTTTAAATAAATAAAAATCAATTGAATAAAAGTAAACATTCAGTTTCTTAGTCACACTAACTGTATTTCGAATGCCCTGTTGGCCCCCATACCTAGTGGCTCCTATATTGGATAGTGAGAAAACAGAACATCTCCAGCACTGCAGAAAGTTCTTTAAACCACGCTGGATAACACAGAGGGAACTATTTAAACTCCAGCTGTATGTGAAGCTTGGAATAGGCCCTGATAGATACACATGGTCTTGGATTTTTGGTTTTTCCCCTGACATTAAGGAAGCATTTGCTGTTGAAACCAATGATAGCCCTCCTCCTGCCTCCTGGTTTTCTTCCAAACCCTCACTCCTCAGCTGCATTTCTTCCAGCCAGTTGTACCTCTTTATAACTAAAGGGAGTACATTTAGAACCAATAAAAAGTTATCATCCTTTGCATACAAAGGGGAAAACTTCAGAAGTATGGTGTCCCGCGGAACATGGGAAAGGTCAGAAATCCCTGAGCTGGGGAGGAGTGTTGTGTTCTTGGTGGAGAGTCTTAATGTACCCTGTCTTCTCAGGTGGAGCTGGAGGTCCCCCAACTCTGCAACTTCATCCTGAAGACGAGTCACTGCACCCTGAAAGAGGTGTATGGCCTCGACCCTGAGGGCAAGGCCTTGCTGAAGAAGACCAAGAACTCTGAGGAGTTTGCTGCTGCCATGTCCAAGTAAGACGTAGGCCAGTGCGTTCAAATTTCTGAGCTCCGGGCATCATGGCATGTGTTTCACACGAGTGTGTGTGTGTGTCCAAGGGAGACATGAGCATGCGTTTATTGTTGGGCACATATGTGAGTACAAGTATTTGTACTCTCTACTCACCATAGAACAGGAAATTGCTGAGTTTTCACAACAATCAAAAAGAGGGAAGTAGTCTCTACCCTCCCCTACTGAAGTTTCCCTAATTATCATTTAAATATGGTTCTAAAAGATCTCACACTCTTTGAGACAATAAAGCTGAGATGGTTTGTTTAAACAAGTGAATTCATGTTTAAAGAATGAAACAAGACTGTGCCTGGTGGTCTTCAGAGAGGGTCCGGGCAGGACTTGCTGTGACCAAACATGGCTCGGCTCAACAGAGAACACTAGCTTCAGGGGGTCCGGGGAGAGCCTCGGCCTGAGCGGGTTCCCCTCCAGGGCCGGCGTCCTGCCAGTGTACACTGACCAGACCTTTCCTGTTGCTTACAGCTGGCAGCGCTTCTGACTGATCAGTGTTCACGGTGTGCTGGTTGTTAGATTTTTTTGAACATCACCCCTGCCTCATCTCCAGATCACAGTTTGCAGTGTCTCCTGCATTGCAGGCAGATTCTTTTCCATCTGAACCATCAGCAAAGCCCTTGTAGTGTCCTAAGTGTGTGCAAATACAGTCATGGGGTTGTTGATTTGGTAACAATGGACACTCCTTCCCTGCCTGTCTTTCAATTTGTTAAACATTAGACTCGGAAGCCAAAATAGGCCCTGGTGCTTCTGTCTCTTACCAGCGCCTCTTATTGCATCCAAGACTTGGAAGCATCAGAGGGAGTGGGGCCGCAGTGATGGAAGGGAGTAGGAGTTGCTCTCTGGTCTGTTAGTTGCTCAGTCATGTTCGACTTAAAACCCCGTGGACTATAGCCCTTCAGGCTCCTCTATCCATGGAATTCTCCAGGCAAGAATACTAGAGTGGATAGCCATTCCCTTCTCCAGGGGATCTTCCCAACCCAGAGAACAGGGCCTCCCACATTGCAGGCAGATTCTTTACCATCTGAGCCACCAGGGAAGTCTGCTTTGGTCCTTACCCTCCTCCAAACAAAAGAGACTCCTGCTTTTGGCCACCTTGAGGCTCTCCTGTGAGCCTGTGTCACAGTGTCTGGAATTTTCTGAGAGGATGTAGGGCTGTGGGAAGCAACCCTCATCTCTTTTTCTTTCTTCTGACTCAGCTGCCAGGCTCTCTGAAATTCCCTAGGGAAGTCCCCAAAGAAAGGTCCCTACGATCAGAGTTGACCCTTTAGCCATAGCCTGAGATCATATGAAAGTGAAGGAATGTCCAACAAATGTATGGAAAGAAGCTCCAGTTCGCTGGTGGTCAGGAGATGAAATTAATGCAACAAGATATTTATCACGTTATACTCACTTATACCCATAAGACTACAGAAACTTTAAACAGCAATAGCACCTATTGCTGGCAAGCCTGTGAGGCAAAGCATACCCTCACACATTGCTGCTGCAAAGGAGTGCATTTAGTCAATTTAGTAAATATAATGAAAAATACTTGGAGCCTTTGACATAGCTAAAAAGAAAAGTAGTAACATGTGAAGATAGATGCATAAAAATGTTTGTATCAGTGTTGTTGGTGGGGAAAAAAATTTAAACATCCAGGAAGAGAAAAGATGAATGCCATCAAATAGGAGACGATCTGAATAAAGAATATATAACCACAGAATGGACTGTTACGCAGCTTTGTAAAAAGAATCTGTTAGAGTGCTGCCAGATGACTCAAGGATTTTCATGGAGTAGAATTAAATGAGAAGAACAAGATAAAAACAAGTATGCATGATGCCATGCCATTTGGATAAAACCAGCAACGACAAACTATTTCTATGAAGGTGTTTTCACTCCCATGCTTCTGTATAAGATCATATGAGTGTGGAGATATGAATGGAAGGCCCAGTGGGGTGTTGTGTGGGGATAGTGACTGCAGAAACTCATATGGGGAGAGAGAGGGACTGGGTGAGCCAAGCAAAGCAAAAAAAAAAAAAAAAAGAAAGAATACCAGAAGCATACACATACTTTTTTGAAAATATATGTATATGTGCTGATATTTATCAAAAAACGATGTAAAAAGGAGGCTGCAACGCCACCTAGCCTATGGCTCACGGTGGAGAAGGAACCCCTGGTAACCATACTCTCTCTGCACCAGATACGACCTCAAGCTGGCTGTTCCTGAAGGCAAGCAAGTCCTACTTTACCCAGAGAAAGAAGAGCCTAAACACATCCTCAACATCAAGAGGGGCATCATCTCTGCCCTCCTGCTTCCCCCAGAAACGGAAGAGGCTAAGCAAGTGTTATTTCTGGTGAGAATTTAAAAAGCTGATAACAGTGATCCTTTGAACTCCTCTTCACATAGTGGAGCTGGGTTCCACTTATACGTCAACTGGATCGTTGACTCAGCTGCGTGGCTAGTTACACAGGAGGCCCTGTATTGGTGTGAAGCACGTTGCTCAGAGCTCCCCTGATCTCTGGGCTCACTGAGGGCCCAGCCCACACAGCCTGAGCAGGTTGGGTCTAATTTTATAGCAGTTTCTGAGGAGCCCTGACCACCCTACCCTCTGTTTGATTTTGTTATGTTTCCACAAGGTAGAGCACAGTAAGGCCTCTGTGTGTGTGTGTGTGTGTGTGTGTGTGTGTGTGTGTGTGTGACGTTCAGTTTAGTTCAGTCCCGTGAACACTTTTGAGCCCTTACTATGTTCTGAGCTCTGTGCTGCACTCCACGGGGAGCAGATACTGTTGCATTCTGCAGGGGCCCCTGCACCGGGAGGTCTCAGGATCTGGGGGGAGAACCAAGACATATACACAAAACGGGTTGGAGTACACACCAAAGAGCCAGGACCACCCTTAAGAGGTTTTCTCACACCCACCCTGGCTGCCCAGGAACCAACCGCACCCACGTGCTGTCCAAGAGGACGAAGCTTTCTCCCAGATCCATGGGAGATCTGGGAGAAAGCTTTTCTTTTCTTTTCTTTTCTTACAGACTTCTTTCTTACAGGCTTTTCTTATAGGCTTCTTTCCCAGCCCTACCCCAAGCACCTAAAGATGGTTCCCTGTGTTGAGTACACTTGTTGTATCTCCTGCTGCCCTAGGATACCGTGTATGGAAACTGCTCCACAGACTTTACTGTTAAAACGAAGAAGGGAAACGTGGCAACAGAAATATCTATTGAAAGAAACCTGGGGAAGTGTGATCACTTCCAGCCCATTAGCACGGGAGTTAGCCCACTCGCTTTGATTAGAGGCATGGTAAGTTCACATCAGCATTGCTATGCACACTGGCAGCAGCCTCTTCATTATTAACATTATGGAATGTTACAGCTAGAAGGGATCCCAGAGAAAAACTTCCAGGCAGAGAAAACATAAGGAGCAGTAGGAACTGGTGTGAAGTGTTCGTGTGTGGTAGGACAAGGAGTCATGTTAGATGCATGCATGCATGCTAAGTCGCTTCAGTCGTGTCCAACTTTTTGCAACCCCATGGACTGTAGCCTGCCAGGCTCCTCTGTCCATGGGATTCTCCAGGCAAGAATACTGGCGCGGGTTGCCATGTCCTTCTCCAGGGGATCTCCCCAACCCAGGGAACAATAAAACACATGTTTCATTGTGTTTCCTTCATTGGCAAGCAGGTTCTTTACTACTAGTGCCACCTAGGAAGCCCCATGTGCCGGATTCCAGGTTATAAATACTTTGTACAGATCAGAAGTCTCCTGGAGTGAAATAAGAAAAGTCTACAGCTGGACTCAGCTTTTGGGTTTTCATCCCCTTGACTAAAAGTCAAGTATGAAGCTCTCTTCTCTCGCTGAGTTTATCTAGTGGTACAGAACCCCTGTTCCCCCACTTTCTTCCCTGAAGGGAAATACATATGGGAGAAGACTCAGGTTCAAGCCCCAGGGCCTGATGAAAATGCTTTTTCCCTGATCCCATTCACAGACCCGCCCCTTGTCAACACTGATTGGCAGCAGCCAGTCCTGCCAGTACACCCTGGACCCAAGGAGGAAGCACGTGTCAGAAGCCATCTGCAATGAGCAACACCTATTCCTGCCCTTCTCCTACAAGTAGGTCCCTGGCTGTAGCCCCGATTCCTTATTTATGGGGCCATTAAGAGCTGAATGCTTCTCGGTGCCCTGTTGCAAGCTAGGCTGTGCCTGGGAGGAGGTATGAAAAGGTACAAAGTAGAATGTATTTCTATCCTCCTGTCTCAAGCTAATAGGCCGTTTGGTAGGAAAGACTTAGGCATGAGGAACAATTCAAAACCAACAAAAGATATCTGAGATCCAGGCTTTAAGGGCTCGAGATCAGGAAAAACTGGAACCATTACTAGCTGATCGGGTTAGAAAGGCTTTACAGAAGATTTTGGAATTGGCCTAGAGACTTACATATCCATTTTGAAAACTGGTCAGTCAACTAGTGTTGACTGAGTAACTGCTATCTATATTCTTGGCAACTGAACTATGGGAGATCACAAAAGAATTTTGGAGCTTGGTGTCAGTTCATTCCCTCTGGGCACTCTGGAATGGTGGAGAGGTATAGGGGTCCTTCTGATGGAAGGACAGCCAGCATGACCAGAAGGAGCTGTTGCTGTTCACAGGCGGTCAAGGACAGCTGGATATAAATAAGTATGGTTTGAAAGGGGAGCAGGATTTGGGGAGGAGCGGAGATAGGAGAGACATTCAACATGAAGAGCAGAGGATGCTGCGGGGAGCCTGGCCATCCGCGACATGCTGTCATTCCTGTGTTGCCAGGAACAAATACGGGATGATGGCACAGGTCACACAGACTTTGAAACTTGAAGACACACCTAAGATCAACAGCCGCTTCTTTGAGGAAGGTAAGGTGTGATGTACACATGGTTGCCAGGGTTGGGAAACCTGCCCACGAGGTACCTACCATGGCTTAGCTCCTTGCTGGGCCCTGTGAGAGTCCTGGGCTCTGGGCTTCTGGCCATGGGCCGTTCTACTGAGAAAGCCTGTTCATTTCAGAATGTCAGGTGGCAATGGGATAAAGGAAAGGGGAGAGTTCTCCTAGCACTCCCTGGGTTTTGGAAATAGGAAACTGGCCTCCCAAGTCCACCTTTGGTAAATCGGACAGCCAGGCCTGAGCGAGGCAGGGCAAATGGGAAAGGTCAGGAATCAGTCTTTAGAGCTGAAGGGAACTAGAGAAACCTCTAGTCCAACCTCAGCGCTGCACCTGTCTTTATGTCAATGAGTCGTGTGCCCTACCTCGTTCTCAGCCACCCGTGATGTCAGGTGGTAGCAGCATGTGCTTTTACTCCCATTCTATGGAAGGAAAAGGGACACACAGAGAGGCTTGGTGACATATCCAAAGTCACAGACTGTTAGAGGCCGTACAGAATGGGCCTCCAGGTCTAATCTAAGTCAGGACTCCTTCCTCCGCACCACTGATTCACCCACCTCCTGGGCAGAGGTGAGAGCAGGGTGATGGAGGGAACACCAAACGTCCCGCCTACACACACACACACACACACAGACACACACAGACACACACAGACACACACACACACACACACAAACTGCCATTAGACCCAGTGGGAAGACAGGATGGGTGAGGGCCAGTGAGTCTAGCCTCATGTCAGCAGCACCTCCTCACCAGCTCTTTTAGGCAAAAAGGTCATTCAATCCAATATAAGTCTAACAAGCCTGGATTCAATCCCAGCTCTGCCTCTTACACCCAGAAAGCTCTTGGGCACAATAAGTGGCTCACCTCTGGGTCTTAGTTCCCTTATCTTTAAATTGAGGAATAATATTAAATGCTGAACTTCCCAAGTGGTGCTCGTGGTAAAGAACCTGGCTGCCAGTGCAGGAGATGTAAGAGACTCAGGTTCGATCTCTGGGTTGGGAAGATCCCCTGGAGAAGGACATGGCACTCACTCCAGTATTCTTGCCTGGAGAATCCCATGGGTAAGGGAGCCTGGCAGGCTATGGTCTATGGGGTTGCAAAGAGTCAGACATCACTGAAGCAACAGCAGGTGTGCACAATATTCACGCTAATCACAAGGAGAGAGTGGCAAGTTAGGGAAACACTGAAGTCAGACCCCTAGCCCAGAGCCAGACACAAAACAGGCACTAAGAACAGAACAAGAGAGGCTTCTTTTCTCCACCCCCATCTTGCTGACCCTTCCTGGATCTCCAGCTTCTAGAAGAAAGATGAGGCTGAGATGCAGGGGTAAGCTGGAATCCCTCTGACACACTCCTCCTTCCAGGCACTGAGGCAGTGGGTCTTGCCTTTGAGAGCACCAGGTCCACGTCACCTCCAAAGCATGCTGAGGCCATTGTGAAGACGCTCCAGGAGCTGCAGAAACTGCACGTCTCTGAGCAGAATGCCCAGAGAGCCAACCTCTTCCATAAACTAGTGACCGAGCTGCGAGGCCTCAGCAGTGAGGCGGTCACCTCCCTCTTGCCGAAGCTGATCGAAGTGTCCAGGTATTTCTTGAGCAGTCACAGCTCAAACCTTCAGAGATTATGAGCCCATGGGAGCTGGCTGAGACCTCAGCCAGAGAATCCCAGGAACCATTGAAATTTCAACCCATTTAATCAGTTGAGTCAGTCAGTCAATGTTTGCTCGATAGAGAAATGTCAGCTAAGGTGTTTAGAGTTCCAGCTAAGGTGTCTCGAGTTCCATGGGTAACACACACACGTACAGTGCATCCAAGGTAGATAAATATTTACATGTTGAGATAGGAGGGAAATCTTTCCCACATTTTGATGGGTATCTTTAATCCCTCGTTCTATAATGAGTACCCTGGGAAGTGAGAGGAAAAGAAGTCTGTGTTTTCTGGAAGCCTGTAGGCTAGAGGAGAGAGAACTCAAGCAAACAAAATAATACCGTGACTTCTCTTTACTTCAGTGCCGTCTTCGTGCTGTGAAGGTCAGAGAAGGGACTGGGCGAGTGTTTATGTGGCATGTTCCATCTTCTGACCAAAGGATAACAGTCCTCTCTGGGTGTTGAGTCCAGGGGGTCCTTCTTCGGACTTTGCTCCATGGTGCTTCTCCAGTGGATGCTACTTATGGGGAAGGCTTCTCTGTTCTCTAGGGATCTGAGTTAGATTTTGGAAGATGGTTGGATTTGGATCTTGAATAAGGGAATTCCTGACAGAGGGAACCCTGGGGGCCAAGGAGGTTTTAGCTGCCTAGAAGGTGATCTTTCTTTCTCTGCCCTTTTCTTCTCAGCCCCATCACTTTACAAGCCTTGATTCAGTGTGGACAGCCCCAGTGCTACACTCACATCCTCCAGTGGCTGAAAAATGAGAGAGCCAACCCCCTTCTGATAGATGCTGTGACCTACCTGGTGGCCTTGATCCCAGAGCCCTCGGCCGAGAGGCTGCGGGAGGTCTTTAACACCGCAAGAGTGCAGCAGAGCCGGCTCACGTTTTATGCTCTGAGTCACATGATCAACAAGTGAGTTTTCCACTGGTTCTCCTCGTAGGAGCGAAGGAAGACCCCGCATGTCAGTGTTGTTTGTACCCTCCCTCCACTTGCAAATTCTGATGCTTACCCTTTCGTTTGTCTAATGGTCAACTTTGAGAGTAATGACTTAAATAAGAGATCAGTGAACATCAGTGTATATTTTAAGATAAGCCTGGCTATGCTTGCTGAATCCTAACTCTTCTTCTGTAGCTATCATAAGACAAACCCTACGTGGACACAGGACCTGCTGGAAATTGCTGATTACCTGTCAGAACAGATTGGCAATGACTGCACTGGGAACGAAGATCTCACCTACCTGATTCTGAGGGTATTTTCAGTTTTTTGTTTGTTGGTTTTGTATAATAGGCATCATTTCAGACGCACTTTTTCTGTCTGCCCCTCACTGCACCTTCTGAGCCCTGATTCTCTCTTGTTTATTTTCAATGTAGGTCATAGGAAATATTGGTAAAACCATGGAGCAACTAACCCCAAAACTTACATCTTCAGTCCTGAAATGTATCAGAAGTGAACAGCCATCCCTGGTGATTCAGAAGGCTGCCATCCAGGCCCTGCGGAAAATGGAGCTTAGTGATGAGGTAAGGGCCACAGAAGAGGGCCGAAAATGACAAGTTGATTCAGATTGACAAAGATTTGGAATGAGAGTCTAAATCTCACCATTCTACTGACTTTATTCTACTGCTCTTTAATTGCAAATTTCAATACACCTATTGACTGCCTGGGGCTTCCAGATGGCTCAGTGCTAAAGAATATTCCTGCCAATGTAGGAGACACAGGCTTGATCCCTGGGTGGGAAAGGTCCCCTGGAAAAGGAAATGGCAACCCACTGCACCCTCTCTTCTCTGGAAAATCCCACTTTCAGAGGAGCCTAGCAAGGTACAGTCAGTGGGGTTACAAGAGAGTCAGACATGACTTACCAACTAAACAATTGACGGCCTAGCCATATGCAGACATGAGAAAAATAGTTGACCTTCCTGCTACTTCAGCAGGCGAAGTGTGATTTTTTCCACTACCTGCTGTCCTCTCACCAGACTGACCATCACTCCCATCTTTGGAAAACATGTCTGATTTTTTTCCCCCTATTTCCCTAGACTAAGAGAGTCAAACTGGCCCCCAAAGGTGGTGATGGTGATTCCACAGCTTTGCAGACAACCTGACTTACTTATGAGCATCAAATTCTCCTGATTCCTTCTCACATTAACCCTCCTATTGAAATAATTTATGTTAAAACATCTTTATCTTCAGTTAGTGGCAGATCTCCAACAAGTCATAACTTGGCCATAATTTGTATATTTTAATGCAATTGAATTCAGCATGCATATTTTTTAAGATTCTTTTTGATGTGGACTATTTTTAAAGTCTTTATTGAATTTGTTACAATATTGCTTCTGTTTTATGTTTTGGTTTTTTGGCCACAAAGCATTTGGGAACCTCAGCTGCCCAACCAGGGATCGAATCCACACCCCCTGCATTGGAAGATAAAGTCTTAACCACTGACCACCAGGGAAGCCCCTCAACATGCATTTGATATGTGTCTTCTGAGAACCCTTCCTGGAGCTGGTTGCTCTGGGTGAAGAAGGTTCAGTAACAGCATTTGAAGAATTAATAGAGAGAAATTCCACTTGCAAAATAAGATCAGGCATGTTTACCAGACATGTTCCATGTTCAGACAGTGATGACAGTCTCATCTTTGGACTACAGGTCCGGGAAGTCCTTCTTCAGACTTTCCTCGATGACACCTCTCCAGGGGATAAGCGGCTGGCTGCCTATCTCATGCTAATGGGGAGTCCTTCCCAGTCGGATATTAGCAAAATCACCCAACTTCTCCCTCGGGAACAGAATGAGCAAGTGAAGAATTTTGTGGCTTCCCACATCACCAACATCTTAAACTCAGAAGATCTGTATGTCCAGGAGTAAGTAAAGTCATTTTCATGTATCTGCCACAAGGGGCTGAAATTCCAAACCTCAATTCTGATTTAGCCACTGCCTGCCCTTTAAGGCTGTTCTTTCTTCTGGAACCAACATCTGTGTGAAAGTGCAGCAGATCTGAGCCAAGCTTTGGGGGCAAATAAAACCCAAAGAGTTTGGTAGCGATTGGAAATCCACATTGACTTGGGAGTGAGAGAGTAACATGATGTATGTCAGCTCAAAATACTCTCCTTCTTTTTGTCTAGCTTGAAAAGCTTAGTGGAAGAAGCTCTGAAAAAATCTCAGCTTCCAACTATCATGGATTTCAAGAAATTCTCCCAGAGCTATCAGTTTTCCAAATCAATTTCTCTTCCATCCCTTGACCTGGTCTCAGCCAAAATCGAAGGAAATCTTATATTTGATCCAAACAATTACCTTCCTAAAGAAAGCATGCTGAAAACGACCCTCAAAGTCTTCGGATTTGCTTCAGCTGACCTCTTTGAGGTATGTGTGGTCCTGAAGCAGAGTCTTATGTCTTCTAGCCCATTCTGGCCTACATCATAAATAGTCAACTCAAGGGAGCCGTGAGCCAGCTCCAAGAGGAGCAAGAATCATCAGGCAGTGATACCGTCACTTCTTCCCTCCACCCTCTTCTTCCTGCCTCCCCACTAGGGGCCGTGTGGAGCACGACTCCTCGTATGAATGGAATTGCGATGTCTCAGAGAAGCCCTTACACCATAAATCCAAGGGTTCAAACCCCAAATTCACCCCCAAACCAGAATCTTCAGTTTAACTATGTATCCCCTCTGAACCTTAGCTGCCTCTTCCAGGAAACAAGCACATAATAGGTTTTGTCTTGCAAGATTCTGGTGAGATTTAAATAAGACAACTCCTGCCCAGTAGCATTCACCAAGTACTTGTTTAATAAATTGAGCATAAATAGGGGAATGGGAGATGGACAGACAACAGAGAAACCTGATGGTGTTTCTTGCCTGATTTTCTCTCTCAGATTGGTTTGGAAGGAAAAGGTTTTGAACCAACACTCGAAGCTCTTTTTGGGAAGGAAGGATTTTTCCCAGACAGTGTCAACAAGGCTTTGTACTGGGTTAACGGTAGAGTTCCTGATCGTGTCTCCAAGGTCTTGGTGGACCACTTTGGCTACACCAAAGATGATAAACATGAGCAGGTATGTTTTACATATCCTCTCAAGGAAAGCTTTGGGTCTCAATGCGAAAATGTCCTTATCTAAGCCTGGAAATCATCAAAGCACTATCTAACCAAAATGACAACTATGGCTATTACTAACCAGTCCAGTGGGAATAAGAGGCAGTATCCTCTGCAGTGATGGGCCTTTTGGAGATTCAGTCTATCCAGAGTCCAGGCTCATTAGAGGCTCACGAGTATAATGATGAACAGTGTGAACTCTGGGGCATGGGTTTGAAATCTAACCTCACTCTCTTCAAGCTCTGCATACCTGGGCAAGTTGCTTGATGTTATATCTGTTTCCACCTCCCCAGAATGATAATAATAACTTATATCCTTCACAAGGATATTTACAGACTAAATGAACTAAAGTATGTAAAAAGGTAAACAAAGCCCCTGACTCTTGTGTTGATTATTCAAGAAGCAGACACTATTATAATTTTGAAATTCATATTTTCACTGTTATTAACTACTTTCTTTGGCTCTCACCCACATCTGTGCACTAGCTAATGCAGGCAGAATCCTCTTTGAAGTTGGCATAAGCCTCCACTTAAGGAGCAGAAAATAGATTGTGTGATCTGGGCCTTCTTATTCTTTAACTCTTTGCTGTCCAAAGCATGGTCCAGTCATCAGCATCACAGCAACCCCTGTTAGAAATGCAGGTTCTCAGGCCCTACTGGGCTCTATGGAATCAGAACTTGCATTTGAACGAAAACCCCCAAGTAACCAGTATACACATTTCAATTTGAGAAGCAGGGTGGTAATTTACTCCCCGATGCTCACCTCCATCTCCTGATTTACTCACCTCCACTTGAGGCTGAGGGTCTTTGATCTGTTTTGGGTCTCTCAATCACTCTTTCAGCATCAGTCTATGGAATTCTTATCTCTAAGAACTTACCTAGATCAGAGCTTCCCTAGATGAGATGTGTTTCAAGCTTTTGGCCAATGTATACATCAGCTGTGCTTTCCCAGGAAATCCCTAGTGTTTTCCTTTGATGGAGGAGAGAAGGAGTAAGCAGGGGAGGGGATGGGGAACAGAGGATCTTCTAATCTTGGGGAGCCATAGGGATCCTGGCATGCTGGAGAACAGAGATCACCTATGCCTACATCATAGATCACTTGAATGCCTACATCATTCAAGAACAGTGTGGAAGCACCATTGTCCCTGACGAGACCTTAGTTTTTTGTTTTTTGTTGGTTTTTTTTTTTTTAATGTCAGTTTGGAGGAGCTGTCTATCTTTTGATAAAAGGTGGGGGCCTGGTTTCAGTGTCTGCCCCCACGTCCCCACCATGAGGGTTTATGTTTAGGCTCGTCACAGCTGCAATAGGGAGGTCCCACACCTTAACCTAAGGGTGTTTGACAGCACTCACACCTCACTAGACATTTTGTTGTTAAAATCCCAGGACATGGTCAATGGAATCATGTTCAACGTTGAGAAGCTGGTCAAAGATCTGAAATCCAAAGACTTCCCAGAAGCCAGAGCCTACCTCCGCATCTTGGGAGAAGAGCTTGGCTTTGTCAGACTCCACGACCTCCAACTCCTGGGGAAGTTGCTGCTGAAAGGTGTTCATACCCTGCAGGGGATCCCCCAGATGGTAAGTGGACCGTCATAGGATGATGGCTTAGCCTGGGCTCTTTTGAGATCTCCCAGACTCCCTTATGATCCAAGTCATGCAGACCAGAGAAAGTGCTTGCGCTTCCTTCAGAGAGGCAAGTTTGGCTTAGATGTCAGTGAAGAAAATTCCTGGATTCCTAAGGAATTGATAACATTTAGAAATTAAGCTATTCATCATGTATCTATTAACAGCATTCATTTGTTCATGTGGAAAACAGTGTATCTCTCTACCTAGAGAGATACACTTTAATATTTAATATTAAATATTCCCTTTAATATTTAAATGATGAAGTGATTATGAAACAAAGTATGTAGAAAACTTCAGTCCCTTGTCTAAATATTCATAATTATTAGTTTATTTAAAAGGTAGAAAATATCCAAATATACTCCCTAGGATATACATAAAAGAGATCTCAAGTTATTTTCCAGAGGTGTTATAAAGAATAAACACTAATGCATACTGATATGTACATCATCTAAATAGCTCGTCAGTTTTAGAAAACTGGTTTCACCATAATAAATTGTGCTGCAAGTATTCCAACACCAAATAATCAGAATTACGTCATGCCATGCAATGATACTTAAAGTTCACAAATCTCAGAGGCCCAGAAATAGTCTGAAATGCTCTTTGAATCCCCCGTTGAAAATGACATGATATCTACCCAGGGAAAATTTTTGTATTCCAATTTGTTGAAATCAATAATCATTCATCTTTATTTATTAAGCTATTCAGCTAATTAAAATATGCCGGTCTCTTTCACTCTGGATGAAGAAGAATAACTATTGTCTGACATGGGGGAGGCTGCATTTCGGAAAGTCTGCTTCAGTGAGGCTTACTTTTACTCTCTCCTATATGATATATAGATTAAAGAGCTCGTAAGGAAAGGTTCAACAAGTGACTTGTTCCTTCACTACATCTTCATGGACAATGCCTTTGAACTCCCCACTGGACTTGGATTACAACTGCAAGTGTCCTCCTCCGGCATCATCACTCCTGGACTCAAAGCTGGAGTGAAACTAGAAGTAGCCAATGTAAGAATCTGTTCACTTTCCTCCAGGGCAGATGTCTTGTGCAATTTAAAAAGGTGTTTGCAACTCAAGGTGAAGTGCGTCATCATTGGAATCACCTCATTAACTTTTCTTTTTTTAATTTATTTTTAAATTTAATTGGAGGGAAATTGCTTTACAGTGTTGTGTTGGTTTCTGCCATACAACATTGTGAATCAGCCTTAATTATACATATATCACCTCCCTCTTGAACCCCTCTCCCCTCCCCCTACTCCACCCCTCTAGGTCATCACAGAGCACCAGGCTGGGCTCCCAGTGTTATACAGTAACTTCTCACCAGCTATCTATTTTACACATGGTAGTGTGTATGTGTTGATGAACATTAGGCTTCCACCAGGTTGCACCTAGCAACTTTCGCTCAGGCATGGCCATAACGTAAGAACTAAGTGTTTCGGTCATCTTTGTATCCTGTTATGCTTAATGTTAACTTGGGCACTTCCTGGTCCTGGGTATCAGTCTGGCCCTGAAGGACTGAGAACATGGCTTTTCTTCCCACAAACACATCTCAGTAACGCTTCCTCTGGTGTGAGCCATCCAGAGATTCTTCCCAGAAGTGGGAAGCTGGTTGGGGGAGTGGTGATCTGACTGCAGGGGACTGAGGTTATTGAACCAAGCTGATTAGGTCATTGTCTGACTTACAGATGCAGGCAGAACTGGTGACAAAGCCGTCTGTGTCTGTGGAGTTTGTGACAAACATGGGCATCGTCATCCCAGACTTTGCCAGGAGCGGGGTGCAGATGAACACCAACTTCTTCCATGAAACAGGCCTGGAGGCGCGAGTAGTCCTAAAGGCTGGGCAGCTGAAGTTCATCATTCCTTCTCCCAAGAGGCCAGTCAGGCTGTTCAGTGGCAGGTAATTCTTTCATTTAGATCTGACCAGCCAGCTTGATAGAAGAAATTATGACTGCAGGGTTTGGCCAAGCTACACAGTTGATTGAGAAAATTCAGGCCCCAATGGATCTTGATGGGAGGGGCGGGGAATGGGGTGAGAGAAGGTACTAGATTACCTGTCCTAGACTCACTGCATAATTACAGTTTCCTAGACATTTCATATTTCACTAAGCTGAGACTTCAGACCTACTGATTAACTAGTTGCTATTAGATTGTATTTTCTTGTGTGATTTCTTTTGAGAATGAAAAAAAAAAAAAACATGCTAGCTATAGAGAAAACATCCTTGGGAAATGAACATTTTTCCCAAGAAAAATACCAAAGGACATACTGATCTACAATGGCAAAAGTGGACATCTACAGTGGATAAAGCATGAAAGTCCTAATCTACTGACTATGGAGGCAACCTCCTATTAGAGCTCCGTGGTCAATAAAATCCTCAAAGAGGGATTTACCTTAGTGTTTCCATATTTTGGACACTTTTTAATTAATAATTATTATGTTCACTGAACTCTAACCCCCTGAATGCTTTGCAAGAGTGTTATCAAATATAAGACAAATGGAGACCATTTTACTCTCATTCTCTTTTTGCCTACACAATAAAACTTATATAAGGACACATTAATTTATCAATTCAAACATAGTGAGATAAGCAGGGACTGTCAAGTGAAGGCTGAGTTAGAGGAAGCAGGAGAGGACCATGACGTTGTGTATTGTGGAGCCTGTGGCAGTTAGAGAAAGCATTCTGGAGAAAGCCACACTTCAGCTGATCCCTGGAAGCCGTGTGGGAGTTACCCGGACAAAAGAGAAAAGAATGAATGTTCCCAGGCAAAGAGAAAAGCACGTGCAGGGACCTGAAGGAAAAATGTGGTTCCAGGAACTACAAGAAAAGTTCCATGTGGTCAAGTGCATGGGAAATACAGTGAAAGAGGACATGAGAGGCTGCAGGGGTCAGCCTTGTGAGCCATCTTCAGGAGTGTGGGCTCTTCTGAAGGCAAAAGGGTTGAAAGTGGGCGTGTAAATGAAGTACAGTTGGTGTTTTAGAAAACTCTGACTCCGGAGTAGGAGATGGTTCTAGAGGAGGCATGGCCAGAGCAGGAAGATGAGTCAGGAGCCTGGTTACAACCGCACGCTGGGGGAGATGGTAGTGCTGCACCTGAGGAGGGCAGGCAGACAGAGCTATGAACTGACCCCAGAAATCCTTAGGAGGTGGGAACTTGGTGATTGACTGGATGCAGGGAGTGAGCAGGGGGGCAGGGTGAGGAAAAAGGAGGAGTCAGGAGGAGTCAGAGGTGCTCGTCATTGAAATAGAGACTAAAGAAGCAAAGCAGTTGGTGAGGGGGATAAGGACAAATGCCATTTTCAACACACTGGCTTGGAAGTCCTGGGAGACTGAGATACCCAGCTGTGGTCAGATCCATGGGTCTGAGCTCAGTGCAAAGGTCTGAACTATAAATACATATCTGGGCATCACTGGCACATAGAGGTTGTTGAAATCAAACAGTGATTCATGTAGAGTAAGGCATGAGGGACTAGGACAAGAACAGATAGAATATACACACGTAAAAGACGCATATGCAGCAGAGAGTGATAAGGGGTTACCAAAGCCATGAACGGTCACAGAAGCCCAGGAGCAGCCACAGGGGTGGATCACCCCACGGACGGGGCATCACTGGCACTTAGGGTTCCAGCCCACCAGCAAAGGTTGGTCTCAGCGCACCCCTAAAATGAGAAAACAGCCCTGAGAAAAGAACATGATATATCAAAGAGACCATCCTTAGGTGGAATCAGGACATTATGAAGTACTCTTGCACTTACTAATTTTTTAAGAGCATCCTGGGGAGGAGGATACCAGATATTTTCAGATCTAGTTCAGACTCTAAAGTCTTAATCTGGCCATTAGTGAGCAACTCTGCTGAATGTTCCCAAGAGATCAAAGAAGACAAAGCCGGAAAATGTCCATTGGAGGTGACTGGAGATGCTGATGAAGGCAGTTGTAGAAGCAGCAGGAGGGTGGCCGTCAGACCCCTGTTCAGGAGGAGGGTGTTGAATGAAAGTGGTGACTACAGAGGCAGACAGATTTCTTGATTGCGAGGGAGACAAGAGGGGGCTAGAAGGGCAGGAAAAGGGTGTGGAGTGTGTGTACACAGTGGGAAAAGAGACTTGAGTATGTTTAATGCTGGTGGAGAAAAGCTAGTGGAGAGGGATTTCAGGTGAAAAACAAGTCGGACACCTTTAATCTGCACTTTAGGAAGGAAGGGGCAGCCATGAAGTCGGGTCCCAGTGACCGTTACTGACCTCTCTGAGTCTCTTTCATCTGTAAAAGGAGACTCTTAATTCCTACTGTCATGGAAACTACAGATAGGAAATGTGACCAACTTAGTGCAATGTCTTAGCGCAAATTGTTTTGGGAAATGTTAAGAGTCACAGGGTTGTTCGCCTTATTGATGTTCTTCTTACAGTTCTGGGTTTCTGAGTAAATCAAAGAATTTGAGGTGGATATGAACAGAGGAAAGATAGGGAGCAGGGTAAGGGGGCATTTGCATTGGGAGAATCAGTGATGTTCATTTCAATGGCTTGAAAATAACTAGGTTTTTTTCCCCCTTCTTTGACTAGTAACACATTGCATTTGGTCTCTACCACCAAAACGGAAGCGATCCCACCTCTCATTGAGAACAGGCAGTCTTGGTCAACTTGCAAACCTTTCTTCATTGGCCTGAACTATTGCATCACGGGTGCTTACTCCAATGCCAGCTCCACAGACTCTTCCTCCTACTACCCGCTGACTGGGGACACCAGGTCAGAAATGCTCAGTGTCTCTGCCCAGCATCTGCTCACCTCCTAGATTATGACCACCTCGCAGGGCTTCCCATGTGGTGCTAGTGATAAAGAATATGCCTGCCAGTGCAGGAGACACACAGGCATGGGTTCCATCCCTGGGTGGGGAAGATCCGCTGGAGAAGAAAATGACAACCCAGTATTCTTGTCTGGGAAATCCCATGGACCGAGGAGCCTGCCGGGCTACAGTCCAGGGGGTCACCCAGAGTTGGACATGACTGAGTGTTCACGTGCAAGCAGGGCCAAGGAAGAACACTGTGTGTTGTATTGCCATGTGACCAGCCTCAGGAACTTGCTCTATGCCTTGGTTATTAGAACTGTGGTCCTTTGCCCTACACACAAGAAGGGTACCTACCTAACCTTTGTGGCTAGGTTTTGGCATCTCCACAGGTGGAGAGGAGAGGGCAGTGTTGGAAGGTGAGGTGTCATAACCCCTAGGGAGGTCTTAGCTCCAAAAATAAACAAAGGAAATTTTATCAAACTCCCTCAAGGAAACTACCCACTGCCACTGAGAATCACTCCTTTAAAAGCATCTCTTTGTAGGTGGTGCCCCCTTTTTCTCCCTCATGCATTAGAGGAGGAGATCATAGACACATGCTGATTTGCTCCCAGTTCAGTATCCATGTTTCCATTACCTCCAGACACACTGGCAAGATCTTTCTTGAAGCCATTCCTACTCCGTGGCTTCCCTTGTGGCTCAGCTGGTAAAGAGTCCGCCCACAATGCGGGAGACCTGGTTTCAATCCCTGGGTTGGGAAGATCCCCTGGAGAAGGCAAAAGCTACCCACTCTAGTATTCTGGCCTGGAGAATTCCATGGACCTTATAGTCCATGGAGTCGCAGAGTCGGACACGACTGAGCGACTTTCACTTCACTTCCCACTCCTTATTCTCAGCTTTGCTGACTTAACCAGCCAACCCCTGCTGGTCCAAAAACCCCAGGCATCCTGGGATTTGCCCTTGCCTTGGGCTTTTGGAGGAAATGAAGGGACCTTAAAGATCATCATTAGTTAAGGACAAGAGACAGGGTTAAATAAGGACCAGATTTTTGTTGCAATTGGGGCCGAGTTGTTTTGGCGATGATATTATCATCACGAAGGCTCTAACATTATGCATCACATGCATTTTAACATCTTTAGATTTGAACTGGAACTGAAGCCCACAGGAGAAGTGGAACAGTATTCTGCCAAGGCATTTTACGAACTCCGGAGAGATGGTGAAGCCTTGGTGGACATGCTGAAGCTTGTAACTCAGACTGAAGGCAAGTATGCAGAAAAGGGCCCTTCCATCTCCGCCCTCAATCTCAAGTCCAGGACTCACAAGGAGAACGCATTTCACTTAATGGATTTAACAAATAGTTACTGAGTGCTGGTTAAGTGTCAGGCCTGATCTAAGAGCTGAAGATAGAATAGTAAACAGAGATAAAGTCACTGTCTTTTGTGAAGTTTATAGTAAACAACCAAACAAGTAAATATTCAGAAGGTCAGATTTCTGCTGGGGAGAAGAGAGCACAGAGGGGCCTAGGGGATGTCAGGAGTGGCAGCCAGGAGAAAGGGTAGGGGAAGCCAGTGCCATATGGAATGAAAAGGGAAGCTCTCACTGGTAAAGGGAGCATAAACAAGAGGCCTGAAAGAGGTAAGGGGATAATGCACATGTAAAGACTGAGGGGCCAGCTGGTGCAAAGGTCCTGGGGCAGGTGCATGGCCTCTGTTTGAGGAAAAGGAAGGAAGTTGGTATGGCTGAATCAGAGATCAGGGAGGAAACCTATAGAAGATGAAGTCAGAGAAATAGGGACAAGGCGAAGGATGGTCGTGTAGGCTGTGTAAGGATGTTAATTTTTACAATGAGTGAAGTAAGCTACTATTTTTTTAAATTGACGTATACTTGATCTAAAATGTGTTACTTTCAGGTATCTAGCAAAGTGATTCGGTTATATATATATATATATATATATATATATATATATATATATATACTTTTTCAGATTCTTTTCCATTATAGATTATTACAAGATATTGACTATAGTTCCCCGTGTTATATAGTAGATCCTTTTTTAATCTCTTTTATACATAATACTGCATATCTTTTGATCTTAAACTCTTAATTTACCCATCCACCCACTTTGTCCTTTGGTAGCCATAAGTTTGTTTTCTGTGAGTCTGTTCTAACAGTAAATTCATTTGTATCATTTGTTTAGATCCCACATGTTAGTGATATCATATGATATTTGTCTTGCTTTGTCTGACTTATTTCATTTAGAACAATAATCTCTAGGTCCATCCATGTTTCTGCATATAGCAATGTTTTATTCCTTTTTATGGCTGGGTAGTATTCCATTGTATGTGTATACCAGATCTTCTTTATCCATTCATCTGTTTGTGGACATTTAGGTTTCTTTTATGTCTTCACTATTGTAAATAGTGCTGCTATGAACATTGGGGTTCATGTATCTTTTCAAATTAGGTTTTTTGTCTAATTTGGGTGTATGCCCAGGAGTGGGATTGCTACATCATATGTTTATAATTTTTAGTTTTTTAGGGAACCTCCATACTATTCTTCATAGTGGCTGCACCAATTTATAGCCCCATCAACACAGTAGAAGGGTTCTCTTTTCTCCATATCCTATCCAGCATTTATTATTTTTAGACTTCTTGATAATGGCCATTCTGACCAGTGTGAGGTGACATCTCACTGTAGTTTAAAAACAAAAGGAAAACAAAACCCACAGGAAAGGGGGTGCTCACAGGGGATATGGATGAAAAAAAAAAGTCATTTAACAATTTTACAAGAGATGTAAAATGGGTAAACCTGTGAACTGAAGGAAACCTGAGAATCTTGCGACAAAGAAGGGAGGAGCTGGGAGAGAGGCAGGCAGGGCATAGTGGCAGAGAGCCAAGAAGGATGTCATAGGCAGATCCTCATACGGAGATGTGTGCCTGCCAGAGCCAAGCCTTTACTGATCCCTGAACATGCTAAGTGTTTCTCATGTCAGGCCCTTTGCAATTCTGATTTCCTCTGCCTGGACAGCTCTCCCCATAGGGTACAGCCTGGCTCAGCATCTTTCTCATTTTTATTTATTTATTTGGCTGTGCCAGGTCTTAGCTGCGGCATGCAAGATCTTTAGTTGCCACATGCGAACTCTAAGTGTGGCATATGGGATCTAGTTCCCCGACCAGGGATGCAACCTGGGTCCCCTACACTGGGAGCTTGGAATGTTAGCCAATGGACCACCAGGGAAGTCCCTCACCCTCTCTCTTCATTCAAGCCTCTGCCCACATATCCTCTTATCAGAGCTTCTCTGGCCACCACGCATGAAACAGCACCTCTTCTGTCCTTCTCTGTCCTTTACCATCTTATCCAGTTTTACTTTTCATCTTAACATTTATTACCACCAGACATATGTACTCGCTTATTGTCTGTACACCTCCCACTGGAATGTCAGCTCCATGAGGACTAGGAATCCCAGTGCCAAGAGCAGTGCCTCGCCCATGATAAGTAATCAGTAAATATTTACAAGCTGAACACATGTCCAGGTACCCTAGACTTAAAAATTTAAGGTAAAATCCCTGAACTGTGTCCTCAGTTGAGTGCATTAAGTTCTGGAGGTTTCTCTGCCTTGTTCTCTTTTCTTCCTATATGGAGCTGATGAATATGTATCTTGACTCTTGTACGCTCTCCCAGGTGTGAAGCAGACCGAGGCTACTCTGCTGTTCAGATACAATCGGCAGAGTAAGACCTTGTCCAGTGAACTCCACATTCCAGATTTTGACGTTGACCTTGGGACAGTCCTCAAAGTTAGTTATGACCCGTCTAAGGAAAAGAAGTCTTACAAGCTCACCCTGGACTTTCAGAACAAGAAAATCACTGAGGTCACCCTCACTGGCCACATAAGGTAAGGAACTCTCCAGGGGGGTCTGGCCAGAGCTATGGACCCTCCTGGCTCTGCCCTTTCTTCCTTTTCAGCTTTAAAGCTGACCAGGCCAGGGGTACCCACAGTCCACAGTGCAAGGGACAGATAGAACCCTCGTCATTCTGACTCTCTGCTCATGTCTGGTTGGACCGGCCTGACATTCACTGGTATTACTATTCATGAGTCACTGTGCTGAGCACTTTAATTATCTCAGCCCTCGTGATAAACTGCAAGGTAGGTATGAGTTTCTCTGTTTTATAGATGAGGGAATGGCAGCTCAGAAGGGTTAAATAATTTGGCCAAGACAGCAGAGATAGTAAAGGGTGGAGCAGGATTCAGTTTTTGAAAACCTCTCCCCTACCTCCCTGGAAAGTCCTGAATTTGTGCCGAGTTAGCTTTAGAAGCTGAGGAGTTTAATCTCTGGTCACTTCTTTGAGCCATTCGTGTATCATGTTTTCATCACGACAAATAGAACCCGTGTTTCATCCTGCGTATCTCCTTGGAATGAATGGAATCATTGATGTTGACCTTTTCTTTTTCAATAGCTATGACAGGAGGGAAGAAGGCAAAATCAAAGGTGTGATTTCCATACCCCGTTTGCAAGCGGAAGCCAGAAGTGAGATTCTCAGCCTCTGGTCTCCCTCAAAACTGCTCCTTCAGATGGACTCCTCTGCCACGGCTTACGGCTCAACAATATCCAAGAAGGTGGCGTGGCGTTATGGTGTGTATGTCCCTCCTACATGAGCACACCCAAGAAGAGCTCCGTGTACTTGAGGGCAGTGCTGACAGCCATAGGTAGGGACTGACCTGGTGCTCTTGACAGCTATTTCCCATGTGTGTTTTCAGATGGAGAGAAGATTGAATTTGAATGGAACACAGGCACCAATGTGGATACTAAAAAAGCAACTTCCAATTTCCCTGTGGATCTCTCTGGTCTTCCTAAAAGCTTGCATACGTATGCCAATATTCTCCTGGATCGCAGAGTTCCTCAGACAGACCTGACTTTTCGGCACATGGGTTCCAAATTAGTTGCTGTGAGTACACGTCAGCCAGTCAATAAATACACAGTGATAATTACATAGACAACCCTACATTAGGTGAAAGAGAATATCCAATGATGGAGAAGGTATGCTTCCCACCTCCAGGGAATTCCTGGGGAGAAAAAGAAGCATTGACATGCGCACTCTAGTTGTTTAGGTGTTAAGTCTTGTCCAACTGTTTTGCAACCCCATGTACTATAGCCCACCAGGCTCTTCTGTCCATGAGATTTCCCAGGAAAGAATACTGGAGTGGTTTGCCAACTCCAGGGGATCTTCCTGACCCAGGGATTGAACTTGCCTCTCCTGCATTGGCAGGCAGGTTCTTTACCACTGAGCCACCAGGGAAGCCCTTAATATGTGCCTAGTTACCCAGTTACATAAGGCTGTATGTTTTAAATACCAAATGAATACTAAGCAGAAGAGTTACCTGTGCCTAAGACATCACAGGGAACTTCAGCATACTGGCTAGAGGGTTGACTATGCTATGCATTCCTTTTATAAAATACAGGAAGAGATGAATTACTGCCAACCAAAATTAAATAATTTTATGATTTACATTTTAACTTTGAGTATATCATCCTGCTTAATGATAGAAGTGTCAAATTTAGATTATCACCTAATGTGAACTGAGTTTGATGCCTGTCCATGCCCACTGCTTTTAAAACTCCTGTTATTTTGTAGGCAGCAAGCACCTGGCTCCAGGAGACATCCAAGAGTCTTCCTTACGCCCAGAATATACAAGATCAACTCAGTGGCCTGCAAGAGTTGTGCCTCCAGAAAATGAAATTGCCAAACTTCCACATCCCAGAAAACCTCTTCTTGAAAAGGTGAAAAAATGAACCAGAAAAATTTCTTGAACCATGAGACGTAAATGGAAGATTTTACTTAGCGTGATTTAGGCCTTTTTTCAATTTACATTTTTAATGGAAGTGATGTGAGCATTTTATTAGTAACTGTAGCATAAATGCTATGGCATTTTTGCATTAGTAAATATGAGGTCAGAATGTGAGCACCAACCCAGTTAAAAAAAAAAAATCCTAAGAAAGTAATTAGGAGATTCTAGTACTCTGTCCCGAAGATGTTTCACAGGTTATGAAACGCATTTGCAGGTAAGTGATTGTGTCACTGTAAAAACAAGAAAAACTATGACTTGGGCTTCCAGGTGGCGCTAATGGTAAAGAACCTGCCTGCTAATGCAGGAGCTATAAGAGATTCCAGTTCTATCGCTGGGTCGGGAAGATTCCCTGGAGGAGGGCATGGCAACCCACTCCAGCATTCTTGCCTGGAAAATACCATGGACAGAGGAGCCTGGCAGTCTACAGGGTCGCAAAGTGTCAGACATGACTGAAGCAACCTAGCCCACACAACTATGACTTAGACGGATGGTAGTCATAAGGACACAGCTCTTGGAAGGGATTTGAATGAATCTGAGTGTTTGATAGGTAGGGATTAAGACCAAGAACTCCAGGCCCTGGGAAGAGCATGAGCAGCCTGCAGTACTGGATTGAGAATGGGACACCTGCACTGTTGTTTGAAAGGTCAGGAGGCAGCGAAGTTCTTGCCGTCTGACTGTGGGCACTGTCTTTGCTCTTCATTTCAGTGACGGTCGGATCAAATACACCTTGAACAAGAACAGTATGGAAATTGAGATCCCATTGCCTTTTGGTGGCAAATCCTCCGAAGATCTAAAGATGTTCAAGACGATTCAGACTCCAGCCCTCAACTTCCAGCCTCTGGGATTCCACCTGCCATCGCAAGAGTTCCAAATCCCCACTTTTACCATCCCCCACTTGTATCCACTGCGGCTGCCCCTCTTGGGTGTGCTAGACCTCTCCACAAGTATCTACAGCAACTTGTACAACTGGTCTGCCTCCTATACTGGCGGCAACACCAGCACGGACCACTGGAGCCTTCAGGCTCAGTACCACGTGAAGGCAGATTCTGTGGTCGACCTGCTCTCCTACCACGTGCAAGGTGAGCCATGCTCACAGGGAGGGTCACAGAACAGCTTCGCTGCATGTCCCAGTGGGAGAACCTCCTCTAGGAAGGGAAAAACTTCCTTACAGATATTTTTCTTGCTACTTGGAACCCTGTTCTTTTATTATTATTATTATTTTTAATTGAAGGATAATTGTTTTCCAATATTGTGTTGGTTTCTGCCAAACATCGACATGAATTGGCCATAGGTATGCCTATGTCCCCTCCCTCTTGAACCTCCCTCCCAGCTCCCTTCCTGCCCCTCCCCTCCAGGTTGTTACAGAGCCCCAGTTTGAGTTCCCTGACTCATACGGCAAATTCCCATTAGCTGTCTGTTTTACATATGGTCATGTATATGTTTCCATGTTACTCTCTCCATATATCCCACCCTCTCCTTCCTCCCCCTCCACCACCTTGTTCATAAGTCTGTTCTCTATGTCTGCGTATCCACTGCTGCCCTGCAAATAGGGAACCCTATACTTTTTCTTTCCTACCTTTATCCCTCCCTGCCTCTCTTCTTTTGGAAATATTTATTAAACACATATGTATCAAGTATCCTACTAGGCAGTAAGAGAGCAAATGAACAGATAAACTAGCAGTTAGATTTCAGTGTGAAAGATGCTGTGATACAGTCTAGGTATAAAGTGGAGGCACTTAAAAGGGAAACCCAGCAAGGTCTGTGGTAGTCAGGGAGGGCTTCTGGGAGGAAGGCCTTTTGCTGTCAGATTTTATGCTCACACTACAGATAGAGGAGACTGTGGCACAACTGACCCAGACCAGTGGGACTTCATTACTGAAAGCCTTTCACCATAGAAATTGTTCTGGAGATGCATGACTTCATTTAATCAGTGTGTTTTGATTTTTATGCTAGGATCTGGAAAAACAGCGTATGACCACAGGAATACACTCACGTTATCAGGTGATGGGTCTCTACACCACAAATTTCTGGATTCAAGTGTCAAATTCAATCACGTAGAGAAAAGGGGAAACAGTCCAGCCTCAAAAGGTCTGCTAACATTTGATGCATCCAGTGCCTGGGGCCCGCAAATCTCTGCGTCAGTCCATTTGGACTCAAAGAAGAAAGAGCATTTGTACGTCAAGGAAGTCAAGATTGACGGACAGTTCAGAGCCTCTGCATTCTATGCTAAAGGTGCATATGACCTGTCTTATCAGAGAGATCCTGCCACGGGCCAGCTCACTGGAGAATCCAACCTGAGGTTTAACTCCTCCTACGTCCAGGGCACCAACCAGATAACAGGAAGGTACGATGATGGCACTGTCTCCATTACCTCCACCTCGGATCTGCAAGATGGCCTTGTGAAAAATACTGCTTCCCTGAAATATGAGAACTATGAGCTGACCCTGAAATCTGACACCAACGGGAAGTATGAGGACTTTGCCACTTCAAACAAAGTGGATCTGACCTTCTCTAAGCAGAATGCATTGCTCCGTTCTGAGTATCAGGCTGATTACAAGTCACTGAGGTTCTTCACCCTGCTTTCTGGATCTCTAAATTCTCATGGCCTTGAGTTAAATGCCGACATCATGGGCACTGACAAAATTAATAGTGGTGCTCACAAGGCAACACTCAGGATTGCCCGGGATGGAATGTCCACCAGTGCAACGACCAGCTTGAAGTATAGTCCCCTGGTGCTGGAGAATGAACTCAACGCGGCAGTCAGCCTCTCTGGGGCATCTCTGAAATTAACATCTAACGGCCGCTTTCGAGAACACCATGCGAAATTCAGTCTAGATGGAAAAGCTGCCCCCACAGAGGTGTCGCTGGGAAGTGCTTATCAGGCCATGATTCTGGGTGTCGACAGCAAAAACATCTTCTACTTCAAAATCAACCAGGAAGGACTCAAGCTTTCAAATGACATAATGGGTTCATATGATGAAATGAAACTTGACTACACAAACAATCTGAACGTTGTAGGGTTCTCACTGGACTTCTCTTCCAAACTTGACAACATTTATAGCTCCGACAAGTTTTATAAGCAAAATTTTAATCTACAGTTAGAGCCCTATTCTCTGGTAACTACTTTAAACAGTGACTTGAAATTCAATGCTCTGGATATGACCAACAATGGAAAATTAAGGCTAGAACCTCTGAAGCTGAATGTGGGTGGAACCATAAAAGGAGCCTACCAAAATGACGAAATAAAACACATCTACACTCTTTCTTATGCTGACTTATCTGCAAGCTATAAAGCAGACACTGTAGCTAAGGTACAGGGAACAGAGTTTAGCCATCGGCTCAACACGAACATTGCTGGGCTTGCTTCAACTGTGGACATCAGTACAAGCTACAATTCAGACTCCCTGCATTTCAGCAATGCATTCCGCTCTGCAGTGGCCCCATTCACAGTGACCATCGACACACATACAAATGGCAATGGGAAGCTGGTTCTCTGGGGACAACACACGGGGCAGCTGTACAGCAAATTCCTGTTGAAAGCAGAACCTCTGGCCTTTACTTTCTCCCATGATTACAGAGGATCCACAAGTCACCATCTCACGTCCAGGAGGAGCGTCACCACTGCTCTTGATCACAAAGTCAGTGCCCTACTCACTCTGGCTGAGCAGACAGGCAACTGGAAACTCAGGACCCGGTTGAACCAAAATGAATACAGCCAGGACTTCAGTGCTTACAACACAAAGGACAAAGTTGGTGTTGAGCTCAGTGGACGAGCCCTGGCTGACCTCACTGTGCTGGACTTCCCTATTGCAGTGCCTCTTGTACTCAGCAAGTCCATCAACATCATCGACACTTTAGAGATGAGGGACTCTGTTGGTCAGCCCCAAGAATTCACTCTTGTTGCTTCTGTAAAATATGATAAGAACCAAAATGCTCACGCCATCCATCTCCCATTCTTTAAATTCCTGCCAAAATATTTTGAGAAGACTCGGGTAGTAGTTATAGGTGCGCTGGGGGCTGTACAGAAAGAATTGAAGCGCACCCATATTGATCAGCACATGAGGAAATGCATAGCAGCCTTGGACAGACTCTCACAGCAAGTTAGTGATTATCTGAGCACGTTCAATTGGGAGAGACAAGTTTTGAGTGCCAAGGAGAAACTAACTGCTTTCACAGAAAATTATAGAATGACAGAAAATGACCTGCAAATTGTATTAGACAATGCCAAAATCAACCTTAATGAAAAACTGTCTCAGCTGCAGACATATGTGATACAATTTGATCAGTATATTGAAGATAATTATGATTTGCATGATTTTAAGACAACTGTTGCTAAGATTATTGATCAAATCATTGAAAAATTGAAAATTCTTGATGAACATTATCATATCCGCGTCAATTTAGTAAAAAAAATTCGTGATCTGTATTTTTTTATTGAAAATTTTGATTTTAACAAAGTTGGAAGTAGTACTGCATCTTGGATTCAAAATATGGATACTAAGTATCAAATAAGAATCCAGATACAAGAAAAACTGCAACAGCTCAAGGTACAGATTCAGACTGTAGACTTCCATCACCTTGCTGAAATGTTCAAACAGCAGGTTGAAGCTGTTGACATCAGAGTGCTTTTAGATCAGTTGAGAACTACAATCCCATTTCAAAGAATAAAGGAAATTATTGAGCATGTCAAATACCGTGTTACAAGTCTTTCTGAAGGTTTTGAAGTAACTGAGGAAATCAAAGCTTTCAGAGTCATGGTCCATGAGTTCATTGAGATGTATAAAATAGATCAACACATCCAGGTTTTAATGGATAAATCAGTGCAGTTAGCCCAACAATATAAGCTGCAGGAGACTGTTCAGAAGCTAAGCAGTGTCCTACAGCAAGTCAAGATGGCAGAAATTGTTGAAAAATTGATCGGGCTTACCGACAATGCTCTCAAGCAGCTTGAAGCATTGTCTTTTAATCAATTCCTTGAAGAAGTAAACAGATTCCTTGACATGTTGGTAAAAAAATTAAGGTCATTTCATTACCACCAGTTTGTAGATGAAACCAATAACAAAATTCATGAGGTGACTCAGCGAATCAATGATGAAATTCAGGCCCTGGAACTCCCACAGAAAGCAAAGGCACTCAGACTGCTTGTAGAGGATGCTAGGACTGTGGTCTCAACCTATCTGGAAAACCTAAAGACCACCAAAATCACCTTATTCTTGGATTGGTTACAGGAGGCTCTAAGTTCAACATCTGTAACTTACATGAAAGCAAAATTTCAGGAGACCCTGGAAGATTTTCGAGACCGAGTATATCAAATGGATGTACGTCAGGAACTCCAGCGGTACCTGTTCCTAGTGGGCCAGGTTTATAACACACTCGTCCCCTACATTTCTGACTGGTGGGCTCTTGCTGCTAAGAACCTTACTGACTTTGCAGAACAGTATTCGATACAAGACTGGGCTGAAAACCTGAAAACATTAGTAGAAAAAGGGTTCACTGTTCCCGAAATCCAGACCACCTTTGGGACCATACCTGCCTTTGAAATCAGTCTCCGTGCCCTTCAGGAGGCTACGTATCAGACTCCTGACTTCACCATTCCCCTGACAGATCTGAGGATCCCATCCTTTCAGATCAACTTCAAAACACTAAAGGATGTGAAAATCCCATCCAGCTTTTCCACGCCAGAATTTACCATCCTTAATACTCTCCATGTCCCTTCCTTTACAATTGACTTCGTAGAAATAAAAATAAAGATCATCAGAACCATTGACCAGATGCTGAACAGTGAACTGCAGTGGCCAGTCCCGGAAGTGTACCTGGGGGATCTGAGCGGAGTGGATACCATTCTTGCTGGAATCACTGTGCCAGACTTCCACTTACCGGAAATCACTATTCCAGAATTTGTCATCCCGAATCTTAACCTTACAGATTTTCAAGTTTCTGACCTTTACATCCCAGACTTCCAGCTTCCCCATATCTCACACACAATTGAAATACCTGCTTTTGGCAAGCTGTACGGCATTCTGAAAATCCAGTCTCCCTTTTTCACGTTAGATGCAAATACTGACATTCAGAATGGAACAGCTTCGGAAAACCAGGCGGAGATTGAGGCTTCCATCAGTGCCAAAGGAGCATCCAGATTAGAAGTGCTCAATTTTGATTTTCAAGCAAAAGCACAACTTTCGGACCCTACGATTAATCCACTGGTTCTGAAGGAATCCTTGAGGTTCTCTAGCAAGTACCTGAAGACAGAGCATGAGAGTGAGATGCTCTGGGTTGGAAATGCTATCGAGGGAAAGTCAAACACAATGGCAGGTATACACACAGAAAAAAATACACTGGAGCTCAGTAACAGTGTGCTCGTCAACATGAATAATCAGCTTACCCTGGACAGCAACACAAAGTACTTCCACAAATTGAACATCCCCCAGCTGGATTTCTCCAGCCAGGCTGACCTGCACAGTGACCTCAAGACCCTGTTGGAAGCTGGACACATAGCATGGGCTTCTTCTGGAACAGCATCCTGGAAATTGGCCTGCCACGAATTCTCAGATGAGGGAACACATGAATCCCAAAGTAGCTTTACTGTGGAAGAGTCCATCACTTCCTTCAGATTGTCTAATAAGATCAACAGCAAACACCTAAGAGTGAACCAAAAAATACTGTATGAGTCTCAATTCCTCAACTTCTCTAAATTTGAAATCCAGTCACAAGCTGAATGCCAGCATGTGGGTCGCAGTGTTCTAACTGCTAAAGGCCTGGCACTGCTTCAAGAGGGGAAGGCGGAGATAACTGGCAACCATGATGTTCATTTAAATGGGAAAGTTGTTGGAACTTTGAAAAATTCTCTTTTCTTTTCAGCACAGCCATATGAGATGACTGCATCCACAAACAATGAAGGGAACTTAAGAGTTAGCTTTCCATTAAAACTGACAGGGAAGATAGACTTTCTGAATAATTATGCACTGTTTCTGAGTCCTAGTACCCAGCAAGCCAGTTGGCAAACAAGTGGCAGGTTCAATCAATATAAGTACCATCAAAATTTCTCTGCTGGCAACAATGAGAAAAGCATCGAAGCCCACATAGGAATAAATGGAGAAGCCAACCTGGATTTCTTAAACATTCCTTTAACTATCCCTGAAATGACTCTACCTTACACAAAGCTCACAACTCCCCAGATGAAAGAAATCTCCTTATGGGAAAAGACAGGCTTGAAGGATTTCTTGAAAACAACAAAGCAATCATTTGATTTAAGTGTAAGAGCTCAGTATAAGAAAAACAAAGACAAGCACTCCATCCCAGTTCCTCTGGATGCCTTCTACACACTTATCCATCGTAACATCAATTCCTTCTCCAGGCTTTTCGAGAGAGTCAGAAACCAGGCACTAGATTTTTTTATCAAATCCTATAATGAAGCAAAAACTACATTTGATAAGTACAAAGTTGAAAAATCCCTTAACCAGCAACCCAAGATCTATAAAATTCCTGGATACACTATTCCAGTTGCCAACATTGAAGTGTCTCCCTTCACAGTGAAGATGTTAACATTTGAGTATATGATCCCCAAAGAGATCAGCACCCCCAGCATCACTGTCCTGGGTTCTGGCATCTACGTACCCTCATACACGTTAGTCCTGCCATTCTTAGAGTTGCCAACCCTTCATGTCCCTAAGGAATTTTCTGAGCTTTCTCTTCCAGAGTTCAAGGTATTGAGTACCATAAACAAAATTTTAATTCCAGCCCTGGGCAATATTAGCTATGATTTTTCCTTTAAATCAAGCGTCATCACACTGAATACCAATGTTGGTCTTTATAACCAGTCAGATATTGTCGCTCATTTTCTTACTTCATCATCTTCTGTCATGGACGCACTGCAGTACAAATTAGAGGGCACCTCAAGTTTGACGAGGAAAAGAGGACTGAAGTTAGCCGCAGCTTTGTCCCTGAGTAACAGATTTGTGGAGGGCAATCATGACAGTACCATTAGTTTCACCAAGAAAAATATGGACGCATCAGTGACAACAACAGCAAGAGTCCAAATTCCAATTCTGAAAATGACTTTCAAGCAAGAGCTTCATGGGAATACCAAGTCAAAACCTGCTGTCTCTTCAGTCATTGAATTAAAGTATAATTTCAATTCCCCCAAACTTCTCTCTGCTGCTATGGGAGCAGTTACCCACAAGCTCACCTTAGAAAGCCTCACCTCTTACTTTTCCATTGAGTCATCTACAAAAGGAAGTGTTGAGGGTTCTTTTGGTTCACAGGGATATTCAGGGTCTCTTGCCAGTGAAGCCAGCACTTACTTGAATTCCAAGGGCACCAGATCTTCTGTGATACTGCAAGGAGCCTCCAAAGCAGATGGTCTCTGGGACCTCAAAGTAAAAGAAAATTTTGCTGGAGAAACCACACTCCAACGCATATATACCATCTGGGAACAAAATATAAAAAACCATTTAGAGCTAGGGGGCCTCATTTTAACATCTGGAGAGCATACAAGCAAAGCCACCCTGGAGCTCTCCCTGTGGAAAATATCAGCTCTTGTTCAGGTCCGTGCACATCAGCCCGGTTCCCTCCTTAAAATCAATTACCTTGGCCAGGAAGTCTCCTTGAATGTTAACACTGAGAACCAGAAAATCAGCTGGAAAAGTCAGGTCCAGGTTCATTCTGGGTCTCTCCAGAACAATATACAGCTCTCTAATGACCAAGAAGTGGCTCGCTTTGACATGGCAGTCTCCTTAGAAGGGCACCTACGGTTCCTCAAAGATACTGTCCTACCGGTTTATGACAAGAGCTTATGGGACCTGCTAAAGCTGGATGTCACCACCAGCCTTAATAGGAAACAGTATCTCCGTGCTGCAACTGCCGTCATATATACCAAAAACCCCAATGGTTATCTTGTCTCTATCCCCATGCAAGAATTGGATGATAAATTCATTATTCCTGGACTGAAACGAAATAATCAGAATTCCGTTTATGTCACACCTACATTCCAAGTCCCCTTTACAGATCTTCAGGTTCCATCCTACACACTTGACCTCAGTGAAATAGAAATCTACAAGAAGCTAAGTACTCTTCCATTGACCTTAAACGTATCAACTCTACCCAAAGTAAAATTCCCCAGAGTTGATGTGTTAATACAATACTCTAAACCAGAAGCCTCCTCTGTTCCCTTTTTTGAGATAACTGTGCCTGCATCTCAGTTGACTGTGTCCCACTTCACCCTTCCCAAAAGTATTTCAGTTGGCAGCACTGTTCTGGATCTAAACGCAGTTGCCAGTAACATCGCAGACTTTGAGCTGCCGACCATCACTGTGCCTGAGCAGACTCTTGAGATTCCTTCCATGAAGTTCTCTGTACCTGCTGGAATTCTCGTTCCTTCCTTTGGAACACTGACCACACGTTTTGAAGTGGCCTCGCCCTTGTATAACACCACTTGGAGTGCTGGTTTGAAAAACAAAGGAGATCATGTTGAAACATTCCTTGACTCCACATGCAGCTCAACCATTCAGTTCCTGGAATATGACCTAAATGGTAAGGAAATTTCCTGACTCCCCGCCCTAACCCACACACACAGGCTGTATTTCCTTTTTTTTTTAAGACTTTGCTTCTATTTGGCTGTGCTGGGTCTTCGCTGCTACCTGGAGTTTTCTGTAGTTGTGGTGAGTGAGGGCTCCTCTCTAGTTGTGGCGCGTGGGCTTTCATTGCAATGGCTTCTCTCGTTGCAGAGCATGTGCTTCAGTTGTCGCAGTTCCCGGGCTCTAGAGCTCAGGCCCAATAGTTGTAGTACACAGGCTTCGTTGCTCCTTGCCATGTGGGATCTTCCCAGATCAGGGATCAAACCCATGGTTCCTGCATTGGCAGCTGGATTCTTTACCAATGAGCCACCAGGGAAGCTCCCCCACCCTCTGCACATGCTGTATTTCTTCAATGAGAGTTGCAAATAAATCATTATGTATTTAGATAGGACTTGAGGCAAAGCTGCTCTCTATAGCAAAATTTAAAAGAGGCAGGAAGGAGATACATTTATACTCCATGTGTGAAAACCATCCTGTTGAAAACCTACTGACATTCTACAGAAATAGTTTCAGAGAAAATAGGTGTTTCTGTAATCATTTTAGGACGAATAAGGTCTCCTTCTATTTTTTTTTCAAATGAGGACTGCATGTTACAAACATATAAGACATATAGTTAAGATAGAATTCTCTGTTTTCACAAGGAAAATATTTATATCCTGCAGTTACTAATCTAATGAAATATAAAATCTGTCCCATACAGTTGTAGGAACACACAAAATCGAAGGTGGCATGTTAGTGTATAAGACTAACGCATCATTTGCACACCGTGACTTCAGTGCAGAATATGAAGAAGATGGCAAATATCAAGGACTTGGGTAGGGAACTTTTAATTTCATCTTTTTTCCAGTCATTGTGGTGTCTGCCATCTCCACCTCCTTTTCATGAAGGCCCATCTGTTTCTTGGGGGGTTTGGGGTGTTTTTGCTTTCAGGTACTGGAATGGAAAGGTTGACCTTAACATCACCAGCCCAACACTAACTGATGTCTGTCTGCACTACCAAGAAAGTGAGAACCACTTCTCCTCATCAGTAGCCTCCCCAGCCATAGGCACTGTGGTCATCGACGTGAAAAACATTAGCAATACCTTATTGGGATGGAACCTCTACTACTGCCCTCAGGTGAGTCCCATATAGTGGTTTACACGTATCAAGAGCAAACATGGAATATGGGCAGATAAATTGAAGTCCATACAAAGTATTACCTGGGCTTTCCAAAACCAGGTAAAACACAAGCAATGAACTGGTTAAACTTCTCTTCTGAGGAACTATTCTCCAGAAAGTGTTAGGAGTCTTTTGTTGATTGTATGAAATGCACATATGACTTCCTATTACCACTATTACTTTATTACATTTGGGTAATTCTAGAAAGATGAGAGTTTTGCCTCATCACCTAAATCATGGACAAACTCTGCTGTATGCTGAGTACATTTTTCAGATTGGGGCATCTGGAGTATTTGAGGCTTCAAAATTCTTCCCCATGATAGGATTGTTAGGTGAGATATGCCAAATTCCTCTCACCTACCATACAAGTTCTGCTGGGGCCAAATCAAAGATGCCATTAGTAGAGAAGAGGAAATAATCAGGTTCTATTATTAAAGTTTGTCATAGGCTTGGAGGATGGATGGCACCTGATATTGGTCTTCTAGGTCTCTCTTAGATGGACCCTGGACATTTTTCATTTTTGTTACATCTTCTCTGAATTAGTGTTTTCCTGGTTTTTTTTTTCCTCCCCATTCTCTCCTTCCTCCTCCTCCCTCTTCCTCCACTTTCTCCTCCTCTTCTGATCTTCAGTCCTAGAAAAGCCTTGATGTTAAATGTCACTGTACAAATGCTGTACATAATTTTATCCTTTCTGGGGCATGTGTTAAAGAGGAATTAATGAGTGTATTTGCTTAACCATAAGACAAACACATATGAAAGATATGACATGTGAAAGATAAATCTCCATCAGAATATGAAAGATCCTCTGATCTTTACTTTTAATTGCTAATGAAGTTTTAGTGTAGTGTATTATGTAATCAGGATAATTGAAAACATTTTCCTTTAATCCTTTTCTGCTGGTCATAGGCCTCTCCAGATAAAATGCTCAACATATTCAAAATTGAGTTGAGGGTCCTGGAATTGGATGATGAAGTTCAGATCAAAGCTAACTGGGAAGAAAGAGCAGTGTCAGAGCTGCTAAGCTCACTCAAAGACAGTGTGCCCAGGGCCACGGGAGCCCTTTATGACTATGTCAACAAGTACCACCAAGAGTACACGGGACTTGATCTGAAAGATGCTTCTTTAAAACTGAGGAGAGGCCTGCAGGACAGCGCTGATCAGGTGTATCAAGGGGCCATGAGGCAGATTGATGAAGTAGACATGGAGCTCCAAAGGATGGCCAGAAGCACCACTGAAACCTACCAGCAATGGAAGGACAAGGCCCAGAGTCTGTACCAGGAACTGCTGGCTCAGGAGGACCGCAGTGGTTTCCAGAGACTCCAGAAGAAGGTGTCAGACAGCTTAATAGGAGTCACTCAGGGATACAGCGTGACAGTCAAGCGTGCGACTGACTTGCTCATTGATCTCCTGAATGTAACCAGATTCTGGCTCCCAGGAAGAGCCAGGAACTACACTGCAGATGAGCTCTGCACTGTGGTCATACAGAAAATAGCGAAGCGACTGTCCCAGGTACATTCAAATATCCATAACGGGTTACATATACTGTTTTCCTATTTACTATACCTGATTGAAGAGTCTGAATTATACAAGGACCTAAACAATAAATTTTCTTTTACATCAATGCACAATCAACTAATAAGTATGGTCTTGGAGTATGTGAAAATGTCTATATTTTTCTCACAAGAGATCCAAAAGGCACTTAGTTACCTCCAATCTACCATGATAACAGAGATGCTAAGTGATCTTCAGAGGTCTCTACAAGACACTTTCCAAGAGATAGAAAGGGAACTTAAATGCTTCAAGGAGAAGAAATTGACTGATTTCATTAATCAAACCCTACAGAATATCAATACAATCTTCGACATATACATTTCATTTGTTTTTAGATTCCTGAAAGAAAACCTAGACTATAACTTTGTTGAGTTTAATGAACTAATCCAAAACAAACTTCAGGTAGCTTCTCAAGAGTTACAGCAGCTCCATCAGTACGTGCAGGCCCTTCACCAAGAATATTTTGATCCAACTACAGTTGGCTGGACAGTGAAATATTATGAATTTGAAGAAAAGATCATCAACCTGATCAAGAACCTAGTAGATGTCCTTAAGGACTTCCATTCCAAATACGCTGTCGGTGCTGCTGATTTTGCTTCCCAACTCTCAAGTCAGATTGAAACATTGATACAGAAATATTTGCAGGAGTATCTTAGAATCCTTGCCAATGCAGAGGAAAGGGGGAAAGAGAAGATTACAGAGCTTTCTACCAGTGCTCAGGAAGTAATTAAAAGCTGGGCTGTTGCAGTGAAGGAAATCATTTCTGATTACCACCAGCAGTTCACATATAAACTACAGGAGTTTTCAGACCAGCTCTCTGATTACTGTGAAAAATTCATCTCTGAGTCTAAAAGATTGATTGACCTGTCCATTCAAAACTACCACATGTTTCTGAACTATATCATGGAGTTACTGAAAGAGCTACAGTCAGCCACAGTCAATGACATGAGCCCCTACATAAAGGTTGCTCCAGGAGAGTTTACTATCACCTTCTGAGTTTTTATAGCAATTCTTCAATTAGACTTTCACATAGTAGGGAAAAAACTCAAACCGTATGTATTAATATAACTTTTGACCAAGCCAGTCCTGTAACAGGCAGCTGGATCCAAGCAGAAGCACATATGAACTGGACCTGCACTGAAACTGGCATCAGTTCTCTGAAAGTCTCTGAACTCTGGGGAATGACATTTTTTGCAAGTTCAAGAAAACCAGGATCTGAGTTATTTTGCTAAAATCTGGGAGAGTAAGAACAAATAAATTCTTTATCGTGTATCATAACACTCATCGTGATTCATTCGCATTGAAAGATAGAGAAAATGAGAGTATTTATTCAACTGTCTGACATTTCAAAACCTCTGGAACACATACTGTTTTGAGTGATAGGGGAAAAGGAGAATTTAAGAAGGGACATATTTTGCCACCTGAAAGGAAGTAACTGATCTCAGAGAGTGTATTTGCCAAGTGAGAATGAAAAATTATTTGCAGAAGCTTTCACATAATTTGATCCACAGGAGCATCTCATTATGTGATACACAGTCTTCCTCAGCCATCAGTCTGCATTTGCCAGGCAAGGCTCTCTGCTAGGCTCTGAGATAAATCACCAGGCCCTTTATTTCACTCACCTGCCAGGAATGGAGAAGGAATGGCTACAAAGTCCTAGCCCCCAAGGACCTCATGGTAGTAGGGACCCTAGAGGCTCCCTGAAGCTTGGCCAGGACCCATTCATGGCTGAGGAGGAAAGGGTAGGAGAGGAGGCATGGGCATAAAGCATACATTTATGCTGTTGAGTTTCTTTATTTCTCCAAACTGCATATCCAACCATCCTAAGTGTAATCAAAACCCAAGTGTTTCCCTTGCTTCATCCACTCACCTCAAACTCTGATCTTAAACACTGCCAGCGTCCAGTCAGGGACTTCCCAGGTGACCGAGTGGTAGGGAATCTGTCTGCCAATGCAGGGGACATGGGTTCGATCCCTGGGTTGGGAAGATCCCTTGGAGAAGAAAATGGCAACCCACTCCAGTATTCTTGTCTGGGAAATCCCATGGACACAGGAACCTGGCAGGCTACAGTCCCTGGGGTCACAAAAGAGTCAGACATGACTTAGCAACTAAACAACAACATCCAGCCAGAGCATCCAAGGTGAGCTCTGGTGAAGGAAGGCTAGAAGCTGATATCATTGGGAAGGGCAGCTATAACATTCATTTCAATGGCACTTGAGGACAGAGGAAGGGTGTGACCATTGGAGAACAGGAAATTGCAGACTCTCACCCCTTCTGCTAAGTCACTTCAGTCGTGTCTGACTCTGTGTGACCCCATAGACAGCAGCCCACCAGGCTCCCCTGTCCCTGGGATTCTCCAGGCAAGAACGCTGGAGTGGGTTGCCATTTCCTTCTCCAATGCATGAAAGTGAAAAGTGAAAGGGAAGTCGCTCAGTCGTGTCCGACTCTTCGCGACCCCATGGACCACAGCCTACCAGGCTCCTCTGTCCATGGGATTTTCCAGGCAAGAGTACTGGAGTGGGGTGCCATCGCCTTCTCCGCTCACCCCTTCTACACGAGGCCTATTTGGAAAAGGCCCTTCTAATTCCCAAATACCTGCAACCTGTACCATTCTTTCATAAAGCCTTCACATTTCCTTCTTGAAGGCTACTCTTAAAATGCACAAGCATTAAGAAACACATTAGCCTCTCGGTACCTTTGCAGGATTCTTCTGTCTGTAACTGAGGAGCCAAAGAGAGTCACAGGGAGGTAGAATACATCTGGATCTGATGCTAAAAGAAAGTCTTTTGGCCAGTGGATCAATAGATGGATGGATGGATGTGTGGGCAGATGAATGAGTGGATGGGTGGATGGATGGAGATCATTGAATCAATGAATGACAGAATAAATGAGGGGTTCGTTCCAAGGATGAGATGGGAGGGAAATTAGGCCCAGGTCCCAGAACATCACGTGAGTAGTTCCCAGCATAATGCTACGAGACTTTCCCTGATGAGCTGTGAGCAGCAAGAATCTACTGAGTTCAAACTGAAAGGAAGCCTGGGATTATGGCTTAATTTGAAGGGGAAGAAGTCCAAGGTTCATAGTACTCATGTGGTGATACCTTTGTCTGGGGCATGAGTGGAGAAAAAAAATAGACACAAATTCAAAGTCACCATAGAATCACACAGGGCCACCTTCCCAGTTCCCTTACTGGTATCCCTTGTATGAGGTTCCCTGGCTGCCTTAGCATATCTTTAACATGCTCAGTGAAGTTGGAAGAGGGGATCCTTAAGTACTTGGACTTTGCCTGCCTCTTCCTTTGTCTTCCACTGCATATCAAGATACAGCTCTGGGTTCAGTTCATGGCTACATTTCTTATTTGTCTGGAGCTTCGGGCCACTAATTTTCCCTCAGTGAACTTCAGTTTTGTTATCTACAAAATAAAGATACTATCTATCCTGCTTGCCTTGAAAGGCTGTTCATGAATATCAGTTGAAATAATAAAATGTGAAAGAATTTTGTAACCTTTATTGTTGTATAGAAACCAAGTGCCTTATTATTAGATGATTACTTAAGCAAGTTTATGCCAAGGAGAGAATGGCGGCAAGAACTAGACAGTTCGCTGCTGCGGCTGCTGAGTTGCTTCATTCGTGTCCGACTCTGTGCGACCCCCATAGACAATGGCCCACCAGGCTCCCCTGTCCCTGGGACTCTCCAGGCAAGAACACTGGAGTGGGTTGCCATTTCCTCCTCCAAGGCATGAGAGTGAAAAGTGAAAGTGAAGTAGCTCAGTCGTGTCCCACTCTTTGCGACCCCATGGACTGTAGCCCACCAGGCTCCTCCATCCATGGGATTTTCTAGGCAAGAGTACTGGCATGGGGGTGCCATTGCCTTCTCCAGACACTTTAGTGAACATTTATTAAATGCTTCTATGT
Source organism: Budorcas taxicolor (assembly GCF_023091745.1). NCBI lineage: Eukaryota > Metazoa > Chordata > Mammalia > Artiodactyla > Bovidae > Budorcas > Budorcas taxicolor. The sequence continues at coordinate 137,383,366 of NC_068920.1, forward strand.
GCTACGCCCAAAACCGCTATAGAGGAAACAAAGATCAGTAAGACAGTCCCTGGATGTCTGTCCATTTTTTTATCAGGGGTGGAATGTGCTGTCCCATCATGGATATATACAAAGTATTAGGAGGGTTTATCACAGGAAAAGATAAAAACCAAGAAGGATTCATGGAGACTGTTGAAATGGATCTTGAGGATACACAGACTTTGACAAGAAGGTAAGGACAAGAGGTAAGGACATGACTTAGCAGCAGCAGCAGCAGCAAGGGAGAAATGACATTACAGAAAAACATAGCAAAGAAACAGAGTTCGGTGTGTTTGGAGGTAGCCAACTTGAGGGGAGACAGGATTAGAAAGGCAGCAGAGGTCTTGAAAGCTGGTATTTTCCTGGCTGGAGAGAACATCCAATGAAAGTGTTTGAATAGGAGGGTGAAATGAGTTGCGACTTAAGAAAACTGATATCCAGCTTCTATAGGGTGAATTGTCATGGGATGAATCTGGATTTGAGGCTGTTGCAAGGTCCAGGTAAAAGATACTGAGCATCTCAGCCAAGTCATAGCTGCTAAGAATGGTGGTGGGGTGGATACAAGAAGCATCGGAAAGACATAACTGACAAATTGACAGAGCTGTGGGGCTGACTGTTAAGGACAGAAAGGATGTGTACAAAAGCTCTGAGGACTGGAACTGCCTGGAAAACTCACTGGAGACAAAAATTGCTGGGATGAACCGAAGAATAAGGAAGCAGAATAAGTCAAGCTGACTTCAGAGTTAAGAAAACTTGAACCTGCACAACTTGAAGGCCTATGAGGCATCAGCAGAAACGTGAGAAATGTGTGGGGGACAGATTATTAATGTAAAGCATGGACTTAGAGCTGGTCATGTGGGATCACATGGTATGCTTCAGGTTGCATGGTATGTCCATGCAGAAAAATCTCCAATATTATATTGGTGATGTGGGCTAGAGAAACTATCCAGAGAAATGGGAATGAGGGATTATTTTAACCAATTGTATTGATTTTGTGTCCTTATACCTACCTTTAGAAACGTAACAAGAAAACAGAGTTTTTCCTCTTGTATAATTAATTGCTGTATTGACCTGAGAGTGAGCCAACATGTACATGTCATGAGAACATACTGTGAGATGATGTGGAAAGTACTACTATAAAACCAGCTATTCCTCCCGTAAAACAAATATCCGAAGTTGAAAACCAAAGAAGAAATGAGATAATGGCACCCAGCCCAGGTCCCTGGAACTTTGGAAGCATGACCAAGCTGTGTACTTAGTGTGACTCCTGGGTCCTGCCTTGGGCCAGTTGCTCTGTACCCAGAATAAACCTTGTAATAATTAAGTCTCTTGGGAGTGGGTACCACCTGGAGCATCAGGAGCTCTGTCCATTCTCTTTGCTTTTCCTGTGAAGGCTGGTCAGTTGAGGAACCCAACTGCCCTTTACCTATGAGATGAGCAAAGTCCCCTCTGACTTTTTATTCTAGGTCCCTTTTCTGCCTCTAATTTATGATTTAGTCCCCATTCAGTCAGAGAAGGGGCCAAGCTGGCCCTCAAATGAGGCCTGTAACATGGGAGCCAGGATGGACAAACAGATGTTCCCTCTAAAAGTGTCTAATAACCAGAGATAAATGTGCAGAAACAGACCCTACCTCTTAGCTCATCCCTTTGTCTCACTGTTTCACATTAAGAGGTCAACTGCACTCCCTTCAAGCACTCTGTTTGTTGGTGGGATGGTGGGGTGGTCACCAACAAATAACATTCCAGGGCCTCGTAAAAGCTGGTGGAGTAGGTACACATGTTTCTAGGAGGAGAGGGCCCTGCCCTCCTCCTCCTGTACAGACTGGCTCACTCCTCCTCTGAGTCTGAGCAGTGCCTTGCGTCAGTGATATCCAGGGCACTACGCACTAAGTTCTGACCCTTGTGTCAACTTTACCTTCCACTGGCACCACTGAGGCCCAGTTTTAATCAAGAAAGATGACTATGGCCTTGGAAGGTAGGCTGGCCCAGGAGCTGTGGGCCATCCTTGTTTCTAAGCTGTGGCTGGGCCATAGCTGTGTAGCATGAGCACCACATGGAGCAGAGACATTCACCCTTCAGACTCTCAGCTAGAGAGCAGACTGAGGAAAGCGTGGCTTGGTCAGCAGCCCAGCTCCCCCTGGATCCTTAAGTGGACTCGCCACTCCTCTTCCATCAAGCGTGTCCAATTCAGGCTGGCATGTAGGTCCCTATAGAGCAATGAGACCCCAGGACAGCTCCAGGAGTTTTGTCCCAAGGGTTGGGCTAGATAGATCAGAGCTGAGGTCATTAGAACACTCCTGGAATGTTGGAACACTCCTACACAATGCCTTGGAAGTTCATGGAAAGAAGAGTAGAGAGAGGACAGAGTCCAGCAGCCAGCCACTACTTCCCTTGTCTCAAAAGAAAGCTAAGCTCTGGAGCCAAATTCAGGCTTCCTTCCTCATGAGTTATATAACCTTGGGAAAGTTACTTGATATTTTTAGTTTCATCTTTAAAATGGGAATCATAAAAGTACTCTGAGCAGGAATACAGTGGTTCCCTCTTACATTATAGAGTTGTAATGAAGATGAAATGAAATAAGGTACATGAAGTACCTGGCACATGGTGAGTAAATTAATTGATCGCATCACTTTGATAGAAGCAAGTGAACAAAATATAATTAGTTACACACAAGCATATAGAGGAATTTTACCAACATAAATGGAGTGAGAAAGTAAGTCCCAGAAGATTAAACACAGCATGATACCTGCTCAATAAAGTCAAAATCAACTAAAACTAAATTTATCTTCTGGAATTATACTTTTGAAGGAAAGAAATGGTAAACTCAAGACTCAAAAGAGGTAACATATGGTGGAGAGGCAGGGGTAAGGATGGGTGTATTAGACTTCTCTGGAGAAGCAGAATTGATAGATAAAACAGGAAATTATCTAGAAAATGGAGGCCAAGAAGTCCCATGACCTACGATATGCAACCTGGAGAACCAGGAAAGCCAACAATGTCTGTTGAAGGCCTGAGAATCTGGTGGCCAATGGTATAAGACTTGATCAGAGTCCAAAGGCCCAAGAACCAGGAGCACCGATGTCCAAGGGTAGGAGACAATGGCCATCCCTGCTCAGGAAAGAGCAAATTCACCCTTCTCTGTCTTTTGTTCCATCCTGGCCTCAACAGATTGGATGGTGCTCACATGTAGAGGTGAGGGCCATCTGTTTCACTCAGTCTACCAATTCAAATGCTAATCTCATCTGGAAGCAACCTTATAGATGCCCAGAAATAATGTTTACCAGCTACTGGGTATCCCTTAGCTCAGTCAAGTTAACACATAAAGTTAACCATCACAAAAGGTGAGGACACACAAGAGGTAGGTGTGAGTTACATCATGCTTTCACTCTCATGCTGAGTGATGAGTTCAGGGCCATTTACTCTCTTTCCTTGGTGGCTCAGGTGGTAAAGGATCGTCCTGCTATGCAGGAGACTGGGGTTTGATCCTTGGGTCAGGAAGATCCCCTGGAGAAGGAGATGGCTACCCACTCCAGTATTCTTGCCTGGAGAATTCCATGGACAGAGGAGCCTGGGAGTCTACAGTCCATGGGGTTGCAAAGAGCCAGACACGACTGAACAACTATTTTTTAATGTTATTAATTAATTTAAATATACTGCTTTTTTATTCAAAAATTTAGAGAGAGAAGAAAAATTTCCAAGGGCCTGACACATATTAAATACTTAATTTAATTTGTGGTTCCCTTTCTTTATGGCATCAACCTGGGATTTTCAGATGGACAAACTCCTCCTCTTTCAAAAGAGAATTGTTTCATACCCTCAGCAGCTATTCATTAAGCCCCGTCTCTAAGCCAGGCACTCTCCTAAGCATTCAGAAATGAAGGCTCTGCAGTGGGAGGCTGGGGGAGGCTCTGATGGGAAGGACTCACAGGCACCCCAGGGTCCCAGGGGACAGTAGGGGCAGGGAGGGAAACGAGATGTGGGGTCCTGGGAGAGTCACTTTGCCTCTCGATCCTCAAGCCAGTTCTTTTGGTCCATTTCTTGCGGCATTTCCCACTGAACCTCCTTTCTCTGATGTCTCAGATCACTTCCTCTGCCTGCTTTGTTATCTTGACCTCTGGTCAGCAGTTTTAATACCACAGGTGATGGATAATGGGAGGTCACCTTCACTGACTGGGGCCTGATACTTTGGACTACCTTCTTCCCTTTCCTCTAGGTTCTTGCTCCCATGCAAAATTCAGTGCTTTTACACTTCAGCTTTTCCTCCCCGGCCCTGAAATCCAGCCTCCCCAATCACCGGTCCCCTAAACCATGCAGGACTGACTCTTGTTCTATAACAGGCACAGAGGCAAGCTGGGGTAAAGGGCCTCCCCTCAGCTCTTGTGTAGGGGGAAAGCCATGGGGCTGGATGGAAGGCACATGAAGCCTCAACTCTCCAATAACACCAAAGGTAGGGAATAAGCCAAACATGGGACACACCAACCCCAACCCCCACTACTTCTCTGAGGCCACTCAGATTCTCCAAGCTCCGCACCAGGCCGCCATATCTTGGGAACCCCCAGTGGAAATCTTACCCCTTAGAAGTCCTCCATCTGGCCAGTGGGGCAGTCTCCATCTCCAAGCTTGCAAGAGTTTCTCCACGCAGTCTGCAGGCCTGGCTCCTGGCTCCATCTTTACTGCAGGCCTGACTGCCTCTGTGAAGCTGCACAGGTCCCCGGCCCCATCTCCTATGGTCATTCCAGGACTGACAGCCAGGCTGTGGATTGAATGGGACCATGATGTGCCCCTCTTTGAGCAAATCCAATATACACAAAATACAGGCCTGAAACTCACTATGCAACCATGTGTTGGCTGCTTGGATGTGCCCACATTATCCAGCCTCCAAGGTCTCCCTCTTTTTTTTTTTTTCTGTTGAGACTTTTATTTTGTATTAGGGTAGAGCCAATTGACAATGTTGATGACAAAGGGACTCAGCCATACATATACATGTATCCATACTCCCCCAAACCTCCCTCCGATCCACGTTACCACATAACATTGAGAAACTCATTGAGCTCCAGCTCACATAGCACCCCACCTGAGGTCCCCTAGTACATGGCTGTCCCATCACTCTAGGGCTCTTTCCCCCTCTCCCTTCAACTTTCCCCAGGTCTCCAAACCCTGTCTGCCCTACCCAACAGAGGAAGACTCCTGTCACTGCAGAGGGCAGAACAACTTGACTTTTCTGTGATTATGTCTGGGGAGGCACTAGGGCCTCCCGTTTTATAACCCAAAGGTCCTTTGACCTATTTTCCTTTAAGATAAATCAAGGCATCTTCTTATAAGGAAACACTTTGCCTTCTTTTTAGGCCAACAGGCTCCAACAGCAGCCAGCTTTAAAATATTAAAATTTTTTCTACCTTTCACAAATTAAATGGGGCAGTGATTCATCCTACCATATTTTTAAAAGAATCTGTTTATCAAGAATTCTTTATTCAGGATTTCCCCAGTGGTCCAGTGGTTAAGAATCTGCCTGCCAATACAGGGGACATGGGTTCGATCCCTGGTCCAGGAAGATCCTACATGCTACAGGGCAACTGAGCCTGTGCGCCACAGCTACTGAGCATACACACCCTAGAGTCTGTGCTCCGCAACAAGAGAAGCCACCACAATAAGAAGCCCACGCATCACAACTAGAGAGTAGCCTGTGCTCACTGGAACTAGAGAAAGCCCGCATAGCAACAAAGACCCAGCACAGCGAAAAATAAATTTTAAAAATTAACTTTAAAAAAGAATTCTTCATGCAGTTTTCCTGGGACAAGGTAGATGGGTAATGGAAGCCTGCATGTATTTGCTTACTCCCAAAAGGCTGAGATGAAAACCTTACACAGGGGAGATTTAGTCAAGTCTTTGGTTTTGTGGTGAGAGATGGGTCCTGTGGATGCAGGTTCCTGATGGAATATTCTCTGTGTTTCCTTTTGGTGTCTAAGGGAAAGAAACAGGTAGAGGATGGTGGAGGATGGAATTTGCAAGCAATTTTTCTTCTGCAAAAAAAGTCACTTTCGTTGGAAGGTGATTTCTAAACCAACTACATCCCTGACTCACTGTACACATTCACTGTTGCTGCTACTGCTAAGTCGCTTCAGTCATGTCCAACTCTGTGCGACCCCATAGACAGCAGCCCATCAGGCTCCCCCGTCCCTGGGATTCTCCAGGCAAGTACACTGGAGTGGGTTGCCATTTCCTTCTCCAATGCATGAAAGTGAAAAGTGAAAGTGAAGTCGCTCAGTCGTGTCCAACTCTTAGCGACCCCATGGACTGCAGCCTACCAGGCTCCTCTGTCCATGGGATTTTCCAGGCAAGAGTACTGGAGTGGGGTACCATTGCCTTCTCTGACACATTCACTAGGTTCAAGAAAATGCAGGTGTTCACTTTGATAAATCAAAGAATATTTTAAATTTACAGTAAAAGAGAAACTGATGGAGAAGATTCTTGTAAAGCAGTGTCCTCGTGTCCTGCGAACCATTCTACCTAAAATGAATGTTCTTTGCAGTTTTCAGGGTTTTATAGAGCTTTCTTCAATCAGGGTGGTACTCAGCCAGGTCCTACTGAGGTCACTGAGATGGCATGTGGTAAATATACCAGCTTATGCCAGGAAGGATTTGTTTCTACTGTTATAGAAATACTTCTATTCTAGAAAGTCAAGTGGGTCACTTGATTTGTAGATATGGTACATTTTCCTCACAGAGGCCCCAGACTGACAGGGAGGCAGATGGTTCCCAGCACCCCATCATCACTGATACACGAGGGCAAGGTTATCCTAGGGGTCAGTCATCGGATCTTGACTCCTCCTGTTCCTTTGGCTACTCAGCGAGCTTTGCCACCTACCCCCAGGCTTTGCTCATTCCCTCCCCCAAGTCTGGAACACATTCCCCTGACTCTCTAAGTACTATTCAGAGTCCCCTAGAGTGCCTCCTCCTCCAGGAATCTTTCCAGAACCTTCCAGTGCTCTCCTGAGCTCTGTCAGCCTTGATCATCCATCTGCCCACAGGGCAGCCCACTGTCTCCATCTATGATGTGACCACTGGGCCTGACACAGTCTGATCTCACTGTGATGCCTCAGCCGTACTGGCCCCGGGGCCCTCTCCTTAGAGTGGGAATGAAGTTCCCCACTCCTCTCAGCCCACTGTGGGGAGAAAGTTTGGCTGTGCTTCCCCAAGAGAAGAAATGACAGCACATCCCACCCTGGAGGTGGCCCTACTTCTTCAGGCCAGCCAGCAATCTCTCTGTGGTAGAAAGGGCAGGTCAGGTGCTTCCCTGGTGGTCCAGGGGTTTAAAAATCCACCTGCTAATGCAGGGGATGTGGGTTTGATCCCTGATTCTGGAAGATCCCACCTGCCACAGAGCAACTAAGCCCATGTGCCAGAGCTACTGAGCCCGCACGCCCTAGAGCCCAGGCCCTGCAACAGGAGAATCACTGCAAAGAGAAGCCTGCCCACTGCAGCTAGAGGGCGGCCCCCTCGTGCCGCGACAGAGAAAGCCCATGGGCAGCCGCAAAGACCCAGCGCAGCCAAAAAAACTAATTTAAAAAAGAAAGAAAGGGCAAGTCAGGTGGAAGCAAGAGTGGATTTGGGGGTCAGGCGGACTGGGCTCTGATCGCAGCTCCCCTTCACTCGCACCTCTGACCTAAGTCTGGGAGGTCACGTATCCGCCCTGAGCCTCCATTTCTTCATCTTATAAAGATCATTCCAACAGGAGCACAGGAACAAAGGCGCACACTCCATCCGTGCACTGCCTGGCGCACAGGAGATGCCGAGCACCGTGCATTTGTGGGAAGAGGATGGTCCAGGCTTTCCCAGAACGCCAAGCCAGCCCCGGACAGCTCTGACCCAGGCGGCTGGCTCACCCACCCGCCCAGCACAGGCTGCCTCTCTGCATCAGCGTGGATCCCGCAGAAGCTTTCTCTTGTCAGACAGAACACACGCTTCCCGTCAGCTTTTATTTCGGTGGGGGCTTGCTTACGAGCAGGGCATTCTGTTCTCGGAATTTCTTGTTAAAATATTTCATTTAATTAAGTTTTTACAACCAGCTCTGTTTTGTGTCTGTCAGAAGGTGGAGGCCAGGGCCACCCTCTCCTCAGCTCCCTGGGAGGCCGGGTCACGGAGCCTCTGGGGAGAGCCAAGCCCCAGCCGGGGGGGGGCCGTGTCCCTAGGCCTCAAGGCTTGTAGCCACCAAATCTGGGATGGTCAACAGGTGGACGCCCACGACAGGCCCCACAGGAGAGCTCAGTACCACCAGAAAGGTTGCCTGCGGCCTCCCCGTGGAAACCTCTCTCAGCCCAGGAACTTCCCTGTCTCTGAGCCACACAGCCCAGAGCCAGTATGCTGTAGACCGCCATAGCCACCTTTCAGTGTCCCCAGAACTCCAAGCAAGATCCGCACCTTGTCGCTTTCTTTCCCAGGACCCTTCCCTCGCCCACTCCTCTGCCTGTCCAAGCCTCACTCAATTCCTGCTCTCTGAGTCCCTTGGTCAGAACTGCCCTCTTCCTCCTGCCACACCATGAAATGGAGATTACACCCCTGGCCAGACTGGCCCTTCATCCATCTTCTCATCCTGGCGTGCTCAGTCTCTCAGTCATGTCCGACTCTTTGCGACCCCATGGGCTCTAGCCCACTAGGCTCCTCTGCTCATGGAATTTTCCAGACAAGAATATTGGAAGGGGTTGCCATTTCCTCCTCCAAGGGATCTTCCTGACCCAGGGATTGAACCCACATCTTGTGTGTCTCCTGCATTGGCAGGCGGGCTCTTTACCACTCATGCCACCTGGGAAGCCCTGCTTCATCCTGGACTGCCGGATTATTGCCTGCAACTCCCTGGGCCATTGAGGATCAGCCCTGTCTCACACACGGGACACAGTTCAGGGCCTTGCTAGGGAACCTCAGGGGCTCTTTACCAAGCTATTTCTCCCCTAGAGCCAGCTGCCCCTGAGCTGGAATCAGTGATCAATGAGGAGGCAGAAGGTGCTTATCCACACCCCCACCACCACTCATGCTTTGAAAGGTTACAGAGCACGGCCGCCTAACAGGTAGAACACGAGATCACTTAGATGGGGGTGGGGGGCCTCAGGTGAGCAGGTGGGTTTGTGCAGGGATGTGGTTCACCTAATGCCCAGCACCCTGGTAAACTCTTTACACAACAAACCAATCAACACCCCCCTGCTTGTCTCCCATGCTCCCTGGCAAAGCTCCTCCACTACTGCTGGAAAACAGGACCTAGGCCAAGAGGGCCTAGGAGGGTGGCTGTCCTGCACCCCAGGCTAAGGCCACAACCCAACCCGGGCCAAGTCTTGGGGGCACTGGAGGTTCCCCAAGGTTCCCCCTTCCCTTCTTCCTGTCCCGGCCTATACCTGCCCTAAGGGAACCACTGTGGCCCCTGGATAATTCTAGGCCCCTGGTGGCGTTGCTAGGAGTCCGGCTGCCACCTGTCAGGAATGTGCAGTCGGGGACGTGGCCGAAGGCACTGTTTTCCCACACTCGTATTTTAAAAGGTTACAGACCATGTGTGCGTAACAGGCAGAACATTGGGTCGCTTGTCTCACTTAGAACAATAATCCGTTTTGCTAGGGGTCAGGTCGACACAAAGAATCTGTCCAGACCAGGTCTCTGGATGGGACTTAGCCCTCCCCTCAAACTAATGAAATTTTCAACTCGTGGGTACTTGAGTTAATAAAGTGTGCCACACATCTGCTCAGGCCGCTGGCAGAAGAAAGCCCTGGGGTTCAATTTTGAGATCACTGACATAATGTTTGAGTGGCCTCCTGCTGGTACCCGGCGGGACACCAAATTAAGGAAAGCCGCACAATGAATGTGTGAGAAAAAACGTTAGTGTATAAACACGGAGGCCAGGGCTCCCGAGGGGAGGGTGAGCGAGAGGAGGCCATGGAATTACAGAGAGAGGGGCGGTGTGGGTGACCGCTGGGATTTCCCACCAGGGGCCTACAGGTAATGAATTATTTTCAAAGAAATTGGCACCAACATGATCTTAGGTCAAAAAGATGAAAAAAGTAAAAAGAGCGTATTTTCTATGGCTGTTGAATTAAGTGCTGAAGTGTAATGTGAACAGCTCTGAACAAAATATAAAGCTGGAGGTGAGAATGTAAAACGGCCCCGGGAGACATTACCCCTCAAGGCTCTCTGACCCCCAAGAATCCAGCCACCTCCTCCCTATGTCGTCACCCTGGCAGGGACAGGGTCATTGGGTTTGATTGAGGCCTCCTGAGGGGCAAGGAGGAAGGACCCCATCGCCTACTGGGCAGACTCTCCACTGGCTTTCCCAGCAGCCCACAATCAGAAAATCAAACTTAAAAAGTCCTTGTGCCTGCGTGCTAAGTCACTTCAGTCATGTCCAACTCTTTGTGACCCTATGGACTGTAGCCCACCAGGCTCCTCTGTCCATGGAATTTCCTAGGCAAAAATACTGGAGTGGGTTGCCATTTCCTCCTCCAGGGGATCTTTCCGACCCAGGGATGGAACCTGCGGGTCTTATGTCTCCTGCATTTGCAGGTGGGTTCTTTACTACTAGCGCCACCTATGCAAATCCTGAATGGCTCCCTTCTAAGGATTCATAGACTCCAGAGAGGACCAGGAAAGCATGATCCTGAATTTTCTGATCAACCCTTGGTGATGAGGGAGAAGGATTCTTCCTTCCATGGCCTGGCTCCCAGGAGATGCGACTGGGTTTGCTCTGAGATCAGCTTAAACCAAGGTAGGGCCAAGGGTGCCTCCCGACCCCTGGAAGCCGAGTTAGGGGTGCTGGTCAGGACTGGTCAGGGCTGGGGCCTACTGCTGGCACCTCAGGGCATCTCCTCCAGTCCTGCCTGGTGACAAGGTGTGAGAGGGAAGGGTGCTGAGCGCTCCCCAGGGTGCCCAACCAGGGGCCTGGGCTATAGGGGGGACCCTAGAGGGGAAGGCAGCGCCACCAGGGCCAGCTGCCCCCAGACGTGAATCTGGGGCTCGTGCAGGCCGAGGAGGCACTTGGCTAAGGTGAGGGGAAGCCTGCACTTACGTCCTCTCAACTTGGCCATGCCATCTGCTCCAGGCGGCCCTGCTAGGGCGCCAAGGTCAGGTGGGCCACCAACCAGTAATTTGTCCTTAGTTCTTTTGTCCCTTCAAGCGCCGCCCCCGTGCTTTGGGGCCTGCTCCATGGGGCACACAGAAGGGTGAGGCAAGCACACAGGGGTGAATAGAGGAGCCTACACCAGGGGACCCCAGGGCTGGGCACCAGGAGGGCTCATCCCTCCTGACTTGGGAGGAAAAGGAAGGGCTCAGCAGGTGGGGCCCTAGGGCTTCACCAGCAGCCCCCAGCCCCGCCACTCCCTTCCCAGTGACATGCCACACCTATCTGCTCTGGGAGATATTATTTGGGGATAGTAATACTACCTACTTCAGAGGGTTCTTGCTAAGTTATAGGCATGAATGTGTGTCAGTGGCTTAGAGGGGTGAGTGACATCCTCTTTGCCACGAAGCCCCCAGACTCCCCCTCCTCTGGGAGGCCTTCTCTGACCCAGTGCCCCAACCCTCAGGGCCCCCAATGCTCCTGTGAGCCATCTGCCCTCCCTTCTCCTGGCTGTGGGGCCTGTGGGTGCCCTGGGCCAGGCCTGGGTTTCACACATCTTGTCCGATCTGCAGCCCACGACCAGGCCTCCTAGGTCTGGGCCCCTGGCAGGGACACAGCAAAACCTAAAAGCTCAACATGAAGGGAGAGGTGGTTCCTACTCCCCACCTTTGGGAGGCCGGGAGCCCCCCTCCAAGGGAAGGCCGCGCTCCCTTTCAAAGTGAGAATTCGGCATGTGAGAGAGGTGGGGCGCAATGGGCTGGTCCCCATGAGGGGTCACGCTGTGATTAATGAGGCTCCCAGAGGCTCTCCGGGCAACCGCTCGTGGCCACCGTGGAATGCAGGGCAAGCAGCTTCCGAGTGGCTGGCCAGAGAGGCGCTCCAGGGCTTCCTGTGCATCAGAAACACCCAGGCTTGCAGCTTCCCAACAGTCAGCCCAGATCTCCTTCAGTGGGGAGGAAGGGGCTTTGTCCTTTGATCCCATCCTCCTGGAGAAGACACAGAACAGGCTCCAGGGCCTGGCCACCTGGATGTATTTCCGGCTCCCTCGTGTGCCAGGGCTCTGACCTCCTGAGCTCTCTGGGCTCTTCTGAATCTGCATTTCCTCAAGTATAAAGCGGGTATAATAAAGGTGCCTACCCCATTTGACAGAAAACAACAGATTCTGTAAACCAATGATCCTTCTATTCAAAAATAAATTTTTAAAAAAATACCTACCTCAGAGGGTTCTTATTAAATTATAGGCATTAATATGTGTCAGTTGGATGCCATCACTGACTCAATGGACATGAGTCTGAGTAAATTCTGGGAGTTGATGATGGACAGGGAGGCCTGGCATGCTGCAGTCCATGGGGTCGCAAAGAGTCAGACACGACTGAGCGACTGAACTGAACTGAATGTGTCAGTTACTTAGAGTGGTGACTGATGCAATGTGAAGGCTATGGAATACTTGCTGTCGTTACTATCAGATGATCTGACTTCCGAAACCCACTCTTCCTGGACAACCAATAAAATGCCTCCTGGGCCATCAGTCCCTCCCTCCTTCACTAACCCCAAAAGGAGCCATAAGCTTCTGTAACGTTTGGTACCTAGCAAACTGGGAGTCCTTGTCTTGGCTGAGTTTCTGCTTTGGCCTCTAACTTAAAGACGGCATCAATGCAGGCCTCACTACATGTAGAGGACATTTCTCAGGTGATGGGGCCAGGCCCACCACCAACCTGGGTAAGCCAGCCGGGCTACTGCTGTGTCCAGCAGAGAAGGGGCTCTGTCACGCCCTCCTCCCCCCGCCCACCAAAGTTACTAGGAACCCAGGTTCCAGGGAGGCTGATGCCTCAATATATATATAAAGAACAGGACTAAGTTCTCAGTGACAAGCAATCATTGATAAGTTGATCAGAAATAATAAAAGTCCTATGTGGCACCTCCGTCTCACAAAGTCCCAAGGTCAGCTGTGGTCACAAAGTTCACAAGGTCACTAAGTCCCAGGAAAAGTGAAGAAAGCCATCCAAGCCAAAGGCCCATTGGGCTTCTCATGCCTCTGTGGGCCCCTCGGGAGGTCAGTCCCTTGCCACATTCCTCCAGATCACAGCGGAACCAGGTAATTTCTAAAGGCCTTCAGTTTCTGACAGATTATCTCTTTTCTTTTACCAACATCATCATCAGGAATATTAATGGAAGTAGATTACTTTCTATGTGCGAGACAGTATTCATACTATTACAACAAATCCATAGTAGCCCATTGTGGTCTTTATTTTATAGACAAGGAAACTGAGGCTCCCAGAGTAACTTCAAAGTTACAACTTATAAAACTGGGCTTTAAATCCAGATCTGTGTGACCTCTAAAACCATACCTGGAAGCAGATACTGGGCCATTTTTATAATACAAATGATGCCATCAGTAATTTTAACAACTTTCCAGTCCAGGTACCTATATTGGTTTCTCTCATTTCATCTTTACACCAACTTTACATAAAGGTGGGTGTGGTCATCCCAGTGTTACAGGGAGATTAAGTAACTTGTCCAGAGCCAACAGAAGACACTTTCTAACATGTAAATCCAATCCTATCACTCCCTTTGTTGAAAATCTAACTCATCTTAGTCAAAATGTATTTTCCTAATTACTCACCAAATTTAGTTTGGGGGACAGCAGAACGGATGCTCTTTCCATTAGCATTAGGAAGGCCACACCAGCTAAAAGAGTGAAACTACATCTGGACCAAAGGATACCTCTTCACACACCTGCCTCTTGCCCCCGTCATTATACACCCACTCCAGGGAGCCCACTGGGCCTCCCCTGGACTCCAGCCACGGCCATATTACTGACAGTGTCCGTTCTGATTGGTCAGTGCCAGTGCTGGATGGAGTGCAGGCCCTTGGTGACCTTAACCCAAGCACATACACAGGTGTGTAAGCACACCCGTTACATTGACTGACCAGGGCCCTATGCACTTGTGCAACACAGGACTCAGGAATGCAGAAATGCCTATATGAAAAAGTAAACATGCCAAGGTGGTTCCAATGCCTTCGGAGCCCATGTAAGCAAACCAAAATCAAAACCTAAGAACAACCAAACACAAGCAGCCAACTAGGCTCTCCCAAACACGGCAAATGCTTCAGTTGGAGCCAATCAAATAACGTCCTCACTTTGCTTCTGCCTCTTCTCTACAGAAGTCTTGCCCTAGCTTCTCTTGGTGGAACTCTTCTAACAGCTTCTGCTCCCATAAACCGTTAAAATGTTTAGTATGCCTCGGCGTATTTTTCAACACCTATACTCAGGCATCAGGCACAAACATGCGTGGAGTGGATATAAGCATCTGCATGAATGAGACCACACACGTGAACAGATGTACCCCATGCATACGCCACCCGCCCCCCCCACCACCCCGCCAGCACATCTTCCTCCTCAATGCCTCCCTTTAGTTGCCAGAGAGGCCCCATTCCAGGCCCACCACCCACTGCTGCTTCTGAAATTCTCCCTTTCCTGTTCCATGGTACATTCAGCTGCTCCCTTGAAACCCAGGGCCATGCCACCTGATACCTGGAAGCAGACTGAAGCTCCACACCATGGTCAGCGGGCTGGTCCTACAGAAAGGGAGCTGAGAACAAGGTCTTTGTCACCCTGGCTGGGTGTTCCCCTTGTTAGACATCAGCTCACCCAGGAGAGACGTCCTACAATTACAGGCAGGCCAGGGTAATGGCCTGATTGCCCACAGCCTCCAAGTTCCTGCTAAGTCCACAGGTTCAGCCTCTTCTCAGAAAATAGATGAAGAAGGTTTGGTTCTGCCAGCTCCAGGTGAGGCCCCCTAGGCACTGGCCATGGGGCAGGGGTGGGGGTAGTCCTCACTTGGCCTGTTACTCCCCATGGGGTGCAGCTCCTGGAACAGTTCTCGAATTTTCTAAAGAGTGTGTCACAGCACTTTGCTCTCAAAGGCGCAGCTGTGCAGGTCAGCCCACACACCTCTCCCAGAGCACAAATCCGGGCCCACCTCACCTCCCTGCCTCTTCCTCCAGTCACATGACGCTGAGACGGGCCCAGAAGTGCAGGTGGGCTGTGCTCTTTCATGAAACAGACACTTATTGAGTACCTGCTGTGTGCCTGCTGCTTTTCCAGGAGAGAGCTCTCTCCATTCTGCCCCGGGGGTCTCTGCCTGCAAAGCTGCCCACCTCCTGCAGCAGCAGGTCATCTGCTGGCCTCTGACTCCTTCCTTTGGGGCCACAAACTTCCTTTGAGTCCTGTGAGGTATCTGGGTCTCTCATGTCCCTCCCAGCTCAGACTGTTATCAGGGTTACTCCCAGAGATGGCTCATTTCTCGGGGCCAGGAGAGCAGCTAGCTGAGCCTCCAAGGACAGGCCTGGAGGGTCTGAGTAGACAAGCATCTCTGCTGGAGAAAGCACTCCCACCCAGCACCAGCCCCAGGCTCACCTTTCTCCAGGAAGTGTCTCTCACTTGAGTAACATGTCCCAGAAAGAAACCCCCTCCCACCCCCCAAGAACTCCATTCCAGGGCCTCCCGGGACCCTGACTGCTGGGAAATGCACTTCCAGCCATACACACACTGTCTCTGCTTCACTCCACCTAGAGGGGCTCCTGGGAATTTCACAGGTGACACTGATGAATGGAACACACACGGCCTGGCTGCCAAGACCAACAGGACTATTTGGAGGGCCTTCCAGCCAAATGTCTGCACTCTGAGAGTCATTCACTAGAGCTGCTGCCACTGGACCAAGCCATTCTCCACTGAGACCACCCACCAGTCTGGAAGAGGTCTGCACCCCTCCCGGCATGCAATGAGCATGCCCATAACACCTTTACCCCCAGCCCAGGATCAGGCACAGAGTAATGAGCCCCTAAACACACTGCCTGTTTGCCTTCAGCAGAATCAGCTCAATAATGGCAAGGCCTCTCTCTGTTCTGAACCCTTTCCTGCACCCCATGTATCCCTCCCACGCCCATCACCTCTTTACCTGTGCCCCCTTGCTCCAGTTCAACCAGCTGAAGGGTCCGGGCAGGGAGCCAGTTCCCCTGTACTGCTCCTGCCTCCGAGGGGTTGACTTGCATCATCCTCAGTGCTCGCCTCCATCTTCCCTGTGCACCACCCCACTCCAAGCAGAGAAGATCACATCGGCACC
Organism: Budorcas taxicolor; assembly: GCF_023091745.1. NCBI lineage: Eukaryota > Metazoa > Chordata > Mammalia > Artiodactyla > Bovidae > Budorcas > Budorcas taxicolor. The sequence goes on from NC_068920.1 coordinate 137,399,601, forward strand.
CTGGCTATTCCTCACCCAAGGAGACTCATATTTTATACACAACTTTGAGGTTCAGGGTACAGCCCACTGTTGGCTCCAAAACAACTTTCAAATTTGAGTTAAAGCTCAAAAGGTGCCCAAAATGCTCAGCTCAAGACCAGGATCAGGAGAGCATCACCTGGGTCACAGGTGTTAGGCTGACTCCGTATTCTCACTGGATGGAGGACAATCATGGATTAGTCCTGGAACTACTCTCAGACCCCCAAGTCCTCCCAAGAGGTTGGGGGGAAGGGTCTTCTCCCCTGGCCTCGACACCCAACCTTGCAATTCAGGGCGAGGGCTCCTCTGTGTCCTGGATGGCAGTCCTTGTTCCACACAGGTGGCCAAAGTATTGGAGTTTCAGCTTCAACATCAGTCCTTCCAATGAACACCCAGGACTGATCTCTTCCAATGAACACCCAGGACTGATCTCCTTTAGAATGGACTGGTTGGATCTCCTACAGCCCTTAAGAGTCTTCTCTAACACCACAGTTCAAAAGCATCAATTCTTAGGCACTCAGCTTTCTTTATAGTACAACTCTCACGTCCATACATGACCACTGGAAAAATCATAGCCTTGACTAGACGGACCTTTGTTGGAAAAGTAATGTCTCTGCTTTTTAATATGATATCTAGGTTGGTCATAACTTTCCTTCCAAGGAGTAAACATCTTTTAATTTTATGGCTGCAATCACCGTCTGAAGTGATTTTGGAGCCCAGAAAAATAAAATCAGCCACTGTTTCCACTGTTTCCCCATCTATTTGCCATGAAGTGATGGGACCAGATGCCATGATCTTAGTTTTCTGAAGGTTGAGCTTTAAGCCAAATTTTTCTTTCTCTTCTTTCACTTTCATCAAGAGGCTCTTTAGTTCTTCTTCACTTTCCACCATAAGGGTGGTGTCATCTGCATATATGAGGTTATTGATATTTCTCCCAGCAATCTTGATTGCAGTTTGTGCTTCCTCCAGCCCAGCGTTTCTCATGATGTACTAGAAGAAGATATTAAGAAGAGGTGGCAAGAATACACAGAAGAACTATACAAAAAAGATCTTCACAACCCAGATAATCATGATGCTGTGATCACTCACCTAGAGCCAGACATCCTGGAATGTGAAGTCAAGTGGGCCTTAGCAAGCATCACTACAAACAAAGCTAGTGGAGGTGATGGAATTCCAGTTGAGCTACTTCAAATCCTGAAAGATGATGCTGTGAAAGTGCTGCACTCAATATGTCAGCAAATTTGGAAAACTCAGCAGTGGCCACAGGACTGGAAAAGGTCAGTTTTCATTCCAATTCCAAAGAAAGGCAATGTCAAAGAATGCTCAAACTACCCCACAATTGCACTCATCTCACGCTAGTAAAGTAATGCTCAAAATTCTCCAAGCCAGGCTTCAGCAATGCATGAACTGTGAACTTCCCTCTGTTCAAGCTGGTTTTAGAAAAGGCAGAGGAACCAGAGATCAAATGGCCAACATCTGCTGGATCATGGAAAAAGCAAGAGAGTTCCAGAAAAACATCTATTTCTGCTTTATTGACTATGCCAAAGCCTTATTGTGTGGATCACAATAAACTGTGGAAAATTCTGAAAGAGATGGGAATACCAGACCACCTGACCTGCCTCTTGAGAAATCTGTATGCAGGTCAGGAAGCAACAGTTAGAACTGGACATGGAACAACAGACTGGTTCCAAATAGGAAAAAGAGTACGTCAAGGCTATATATTGTCACCCTACTTATTTAACTCATATGCAGAGTAAAACAAGCTTGCTTACATGCTAAATCACTTCAGTCATGTCCAACTCTTCGTGACCCTATGGACCATAGCATGCCAGGCCCTTCTATCCATGGGATTCTCCATGCAAAAATATTGGAGTGGGTTGCCATGCCCTCTTCCAGGGGATCTTCCCAACTCAGGGATTGAACCTGTGTCTCTTATGTCTCCTACATTGGCAGGCAAATTCTTTACCACTAGCAACACCTAGGAAACCCCAAATAGAACAACCCCAAGTAGACAAGAACCAAAAGTTGTTTTGACTCGTCTTGGTAACAGAATTTCCCATTCCCTCAAAGTGACCAACCAACCCTGGAAAACACACATTAAAAACTTCAGCCCACTCATTAACATCAAGAGTTTGCAAAATATAAAGTGTGCCCATTAAAATGATACCTAGATCGAAGTTTGAACTTTGTACTCTGATCTTAAGCCCAGAACAAGATGGTCACTGGCTCCCATTCTCTAATGACCGACAAGAGCCACATTGTTAGTTCGGTTGGTTTGGGGGTTTTGTCTGTCTCTTACGCCTCTCACCACATTAAGTTCGTGCCCCACAGAGAAAACCCTCACCAAGGAGACAGGTGTCATGGGGCCGGTGAGAACGCGGATCCACAGGAAATCTGCAGGAGGAAACGCACACCTGGGCTGAGGGTGCTGTGCCCTACAATCTCCTAAAGGCAGTGAGCGTTACTTCCTCTCTCTTCCGAGGCTGAAGACTCTGGCTGTTGCTACGGCCTTGGCTCTCCATACATCAGGTTGTGCCTACTTCTAGCTTTGTATTCAGTTCTGTCTGGGCAATAACTTTTGGGAAGATGAAAACACTCAAGGTATCACCAAATTCACCAGATGTCTGGGGAACTTAAGAAAAACACCCATCTGGCAAATGGAAGGGTACACGGCTAAAGGACTGAACAGCAACAAACAACAGCAAATAATGGAACTGGGAAGGGGGCAGGATTTCTGTTTCTAGTCCTCATTCTGCCCCCAGCTTCCCACAAAACCTTGGGAAATACCTTCTAGGCTTCAGTTTCCTAAGTTTGTTCACTTGCTGTTGTTCAGTCGCCCAGTCATGTCCAGCTCTGTGACCCCCATGGACTGTAGCAAGCCAGGCCTCCCTGTCCCCTGCTTCTTCAGAGGGAGGCCAAAAGGCAGACAATCCCTGAGAGGCCTGAAGAGTGCCCCCCTCCCCACCACCGGAAGAAAATGCTGAGGCAGCTGGAGCCCAGTTAGGGGCTACTAAGTGCTGAGGCTACCATATTGGCTGACAAGTGAAGCCAGAACCTTCTCCCTGGCTCTGGGAACCCTGCAAGCAGTTGGGATCTCAGACTCACACAGAAGATGCAGGGAGTCATGAGGTTGGAGGGCCCCCTTAGGACCCCCTGTCCCAGCTCTGGGGTGCAGAGCAGACTTCCTGAGTCACTGCTTGCAGCAAAGTCCCCAGAGCAGCAACCCAGGCTACACGAGGGCATCTGTGCTTCTTGGCAAGGGGCACTGGTCAACGTGGTCCTGTCACTCAGTGCAGGCTTCTCCCAGGCGAGGGCCAGACAACCAGTTCCCAGGCAGCTCATTCTAATGCTTGTATGAGTCATATGGGATTTGAAGCTCAAAAGACTTGTGATCACCATGACCTCTGTGAGAGTGAAAATGGATGGTAATCCCCATGGCCCAGAAGTCTCGTAGCCTGTCTGTGAGATGCCAACACCGTGACCACCCCACACTCTTCCTGATCTTCCCTCTACCCCAGGAAGCAGGCTGGTGATGTGTTTGAGAACCAAGCAATGGGAACTTGGGCTCCAGAAAGGCGAGCCAGGCAGGAGAGGATGCTCACTTACCCTAGACTGGGAAACAAACTAAACCACTCTTTCCTAACCTTCCCTTTGGTCCCTTTGCCCTGAGTGAAATCCAGACCATGAGGACTCAAGAATGCGCCTCACGGGGATCCCAGACCCCAGCTCCTTATTAAACCTTTCCATACTCATTTGAGCACAATCAGAATTTTTTAATCATCTTCCTGAGCATCAATTTATGGGGAGAGATCATTTCCAGATGTGATTCAAAATAAAAAAAAAAAAAAAACCACACACACTCATTGATTAACAAATGATTTCTAGATGGAGAATACATGTGATGCAGTCCCCAGTTGAAACTTGCATCAAATCCTGTTTGAGTGATACAGAAGCCAGGCGTTCCCTGGTCCTGTCCGTCTCTTTTCAGCTGAGGTCTCTTCCCTAGCCTGGCTCAAGATGTCTCTGGTTCAGACCAGAACAAACAGGAACTGCAGAGAGGGCTCTTGACCAGATTCTCTCTCCCGCTTTAGTTGATTTCTCACAGCCCCCAAGCTCTGAGCCACAGGCAAGAGCAAATGATCCACGGAGGAAAAACTCAGAGCTAACAATCAAAGCACAGCTTTCTGGTCCACACTCTACAACAAACTGTCTATGAGCTTCAGGAGGACATCTCCCCTGTCCGTTCTATTCCTGGCTGCTCACTGCACCAGTGTTGCCAAATCGTTGCCTGTGCACTAGTTCCTGGTTAGCCTATGCCGTGTGTGTCCTTGTGCACCACGGACCTTGTTCACCCGTGATCGTCCGCTTGCCCAAAGACCTTTCCCTCAGCGCATTAGGCACCCGCTAAAAACCTACTCCTGCTCAGAGATCCAAATCTGAGCATGACTTGGTGTTCTCAAGCAGAGCTGCCAAGCTGGCTGAAGAGGCAGTCAGTTCTGGACACTCTTACCACACAGCAGGCAGTAGGAAAGCGAAGCCACAAGCGAGGGGAAACTCAAGATTTTATAAAGGGTGGAAGTGAGGCCTGATGCTGAGCTCTGGTGCAGGCACTTACCAGCTCAATGCGGGATGTGCCCACAGTAGGGAGAAAATAAGCAGCCTGGACTTCCCTAGTGGCCCAGTGGTTAAGAATCTGCCTGCTGGTTATCCGTTTTAAATATAGCAGTGTATACATGACCTTCCCAAAGTCCCTAAGGATCTGTTCATGGAACTGTACCCAATGTTATGTGCCAGCCTGGATGGGAAGAGGGCTTGGGAGAGAATGGATACATATTCGTGTATGTATGGCTGAGTCCCTTTGCCGTTCACCTGAAATGACCACATTGTTAATCGCCTATACCTGAATACAATACAAAAAGTTTAAAATTTGGGTTAAAAAAAAAAAAAAGAATCTACCTGCCAAAGCAGGGACACAGATTCAGTCCTGGGTCCAGAAAGATTCCACATGAGTTCATGAGCTGCAAAACTACTGAGCCTGCACACCTAGAGGCCGTGTTCTGCACCAAGAGAAGCCACAGCAATGAGAAGCCTGCTCACCGCAACTAGAGAGGAGGCCCCGCTCACCATAACTAGAGAAAGCCTGTGTGTAGCAACAAAGTCCCAACACAGTCATAACTAAATTAATTCATTAAAATATATATTAAAAATAATAATAAGGAGCCAGAGAATTTGGGAGCTTGCCCCAGTGCCAGTCCAAAACCACTAGACTGGCTTTAGTTCTGCCCAGACTCAGCACCAGCAGCTGACTCCTGTCCACCTGGGGACCGTCTCTGCGCTTTTGTCTTTTGGCCTTTCAGAGCCCCTGCAGTTTCCCTGGATGGCTGGCATTCCATCAGTTAATTGGTTTGTTCCTTCTAGTCTGTGCACAGCAGATACCACGTGACACGTGCATTGTTCCCAACCCTCTCTCAAAGGGTATCAATTCCTCCAACAGCCGTAGTAAGTGATTCCTTACATGTTCCTGCATGTTTCACAGGGCCACCGGCAGGGCGGATGCGCCTATCAGAAAGGAGCATGTCTGCCTCTTGGGCTGCAACCAAGCCACAACTTAATTTCCTCTTCTGGCTGTACTTCTCATGAAATAAATATGAAAAATGGGGTTGGGGTGACTTGGTCTCAGATAAACAGGCCACACTCTGTAGCTGGACAAACAAGGTGCTCGGCTGGAAATAAGATGTTCTTTGGCTGGCATCTCTGAAACATGACAGCTTCTTCCCAATGCAATGTAAAGCTTGCAGCGAGCCTTTCCTTCCTCGAAGCGCTGCCTACACCAGATTTTGAGTCAGGCAGAACCCAAATGTAGCACCAATAAAGCTGATAACTTTTCAAACATGTACTAGGTTGTTGTTGTTTGTTCCTGTTCAGTTGCTAAGTTGTGTTTGACTCTCTGCGACCCCGTGGACTGTAGCCCACCAGGCTCCTCCGTCCATGGGATTTCCCAGGCAAGAATACTGGAGGGGGTTGCCATTTCCTTCTCCAGGGGATCTTCCCAACCCAGGGATTGAACCCATGTCTCCTGCATTGCAGGCAGATTCTTTGTCACTGAGCCACCAGGGAAGCCCACATATTAGGTAGTAGTCATCACTAATAGAGGCATTTTGCCTGCATTTTCCCATGTAATCCTCACTGAAGCCCTCTGAAGTTTTTTTATTCTTACTATTTCCCATTTTACAAATGAGGAAACTGAGGCTTAATGGGATTAAACAAATTGCCTGAACACACACAGCTAGTAAGAGATGCAGCAAGGATTTGAACCGAAAAACCATGATCTTCGGCTGCTAGTGTGTGCCAGCTTAATTGTTAAGTGCCAGCTTAAAGGCTAGAGGCCACACCTATGGACTCTGTCCACTTCATGCCCAGAGAGTCTCTGCTGAAGCTTGTCATCGTGACAGCGAGCAATTACTTGAGTCCCAGAGATTCTAAGCTCCTCAACAAATCAGAGATTCCTTTTTGTCCTTCTTCCAGGAAGTTTTGGGGCCTTGTTCCACCAGTGGGGCCGCCAGCTGGCCAGGACAGCAGAGGGGCTTGAGTGCCAGGCTCGCTCTCAGAATTGTCACAGCTCTGGTAGAAGGACGGGAGTGTTTCTGAGGAGCCCGGAGCAGGCAAAGAGGAGGTCTGTGCCTGGTTACTGCCTCACGGCCGGGAAGGAAATGCAGTGTGAAGGCCAAATACAGACAGTTGACAATGTGCCACTTTCACAGCCAAAAGCTGGTTTTCCAGGCATAGCAGAAATTCTATATTGAACATACCCCTCTGTCACAGCCCAGGGTGATGACTTTCAAATACAAATATAAAGCAATAACATGGAGAAATTTGTCACGGATCTCGGTTCATGACTCACTGTTTCTCTCTAGATAGATCCGTCGCCACCAGCAGGCGTCACCAGCCGCCGTTTCTTTCCAGCTTCCTCTACATCTGCAGGGCCCTGTGAGTGGCCGGAGCCAGGGAGGACCTGAACCCAGCTGGTGCAAATGCCTCTGAACTAGCTGCCCAGGAACTTCCAGACCAAAGGCGCAGCTGCCACCTGTGTTGCCCTCCTCATTGCTGTCACCTGGACTAGGTGGTGAAGGCGGGTTGAACAGCTTCTTGACATGCCATTGTGGAGCGTCTGAAGGAGAAAAAGGGTGTTTTCTCTTTCAGGCTATCAGCTCAGCCCTGAACGTATTTTCTGAGTTAAATTGGATCTTTTACATGCAGGACAAAGCTCACCTGGGCCGGACTCTAGCAGATCATAGGTTTGATTTTTCCTTTGAGTCACTTTGTTCTTGGGGACTACTCAGGCCTTTGAGCACACTCCTGGTGATCCCTGATCCTGTGTTTCCATCCTGGAATGTCTCTGGAGTTTAATCCCCTAAGACTGTCCACTCCTCTTCTGGAGCCCAGGGGCTCACACACTCTGCTTTGTGGTTCTAGACTTTGCCTTGCTCTTTCCTCCAATATGTTTCTTGGACTTCATCCTTGTGGTTACCCTCTCTCCTCTGAAATGGCCTTGAAACCCAGGTTTTCCCAACTATCAGCTCAGCTTCCAGCCAAACTTCAGATAACTTCCAAGAGTGTAGCTCTTTCGGGGGTGTTCCCAGAGCAAACTGGCTCTATTTCTAAAGTTTCTTTCCTTAAGAAACTTGGGACAAGTTTCAGGGGCAAGATTGGAGGAAACCATGGGACTCAATCCTCTCCCTCCCCACAGCAAGACACCCTTGTCTCACCTTTCCTCAGAAGGTTTTTTTTTTTTTTTTTGGTGTGTATGTACGATTTCATTTATATGAAATATCCATAAAGGTAATACACAGAGACAGAAATAGATCAGTGGTTGCCAGAGTGTTACAACTGGGATGTTATGCAAATTTTACCTCAACTGTAAAAAGAATAGGGCAAGAAAATGTATAAAAGAGAAAAGCAGAAAGAAAAAAATATCCCCTAGAGTTGCACCACCCAAAACCAAATACTCTTCACACTTTGTTTCAGTTTATGTTCTACAGTAAATGAGACAGAGAATGAGATGGTTGGATGGCATTACCCACTCAATGAACATGAGTTTGAGCAAGCTCCAGGAGTTGGTGATGGACAGGGAAGCCTGCTGTGCTGCACTCCAGGAGGTCGCAAAGAGTCGGACAAGACTGAGTGACTGAACTGAACTGATGTTCCACAGTAATAATTCTTATTGCATTTATAGTTTATATTTTGTTTTCAAACTTAATGTTATTTCCAAAGTGTTGCCTATGGTCCATATGTTTCATGATCTTAAATACTGGCTACAGCTTCTTGATGTTTACTTTTTACATTGCTTCTTAATATTGCTAGACTAATTAATACTATGCTGTGCTTAGGTGCTCAGTTGTGTCCGACTCTTTGTGACCCCACGGACTGTAGCCCACCAGGCTCCTCTGTCCATGGGGATTCTCCAGGCAAGAATACTGGAGTGGATTGTCATGCCCTTCTCCAGGTGTTCTTCTCAATCCAGGGACTGAACCCAGGTCTTCTGCACTGGAGGCGGGTTTTTTACCATCTGAGCCACAATGGAAGCCCAGTTTACAGAAGGGTCTTAATCTCTGCAGCCCAGGAGACTGTCCCAGGTGTGGGTCCTGGAGGACCCACCCTTGTATGTCAGTTCACCCACCCCATCACCCCCTGCCCCCGAGAGGGAGCATGAGTGTGGCTTCCATGCCTCCAGGCTGATCTGCCTACCTAGTCAATCTCAGGGACTCTAAACACAACTTTCCCATCATCCCCCACCACTAAGCACCAAGCCTCCTTAATGCCCCACTCTCTTCTCTGTCTCTGTCTCCCTCTCTCTTTGCCACACTGTAGGGTTTATGAGATTTCTGTTCTCTGGGACTAAACCCAGACCCTTGGCAGTGAGAACACAGAATCTTAACCATGAGATGGGTTGCCACCTTAGAGTCCCCCCAACACATCACCAGTCAGGCACACCTCCAGAGCATTTTTCTCATTGATTCAGCGTACATTTGTGATATCTCTGGTGTCCATCTTTGTTGAACTACCCCCTCACCGCACATGGCCCTTTCCTGCCTGTGTTGACACAGTCCCATTTGTGAACTAATGGCTGGGGATGGGGGAGAGAAAAGCCTCTAGGCTGAACCAATCTACCTTCTCTCTCTCTCTTTTTATTTCTCTCCAGAATTTAAACTAAGAGATACAGAAACTATAGGAAAAATTGTGTGAGGCTCTAAAGGTCATTTACAGTTTGGACTAGGGTAGGTGTCAGGGCAACCCAGAACTGTGAGCAAGCTGGGATTCTAAGTGAAGAGAAATGAACAGCCTTGTAGAGAAAGCTCCAGGGAAGGAGGCTGGAGCCAAGAGACACAAAGAAGAGAGACGGTGTCATTTCAGAGAGCAAGACACAGAGAGTCTGACAGGCACCAGTTGGAAACTTTCCCAACTCTATGAAGCCTAGCAGTACTTTCAGCCTCTCTCTAGGCTCACTGTTTATCCTCCCATTCTGCTTAAGTTCATTTGAGTAGTTTTTGTTTGTTTGTTTCTTATAATCAAATAATCCTCAACTGAGCCAAAAGCTTAATATGAGTATTTGCCTTTTACATGTTCATGATCAGACTCAGCCAAACTGAGTGACTCCCAAAGGCAGGTCCCACGCGCTGCTCCTCTGAGTCTCCCTGGACAAGCAGCGGATCTGGGCATCCCCTGAGGCATCTGTCGGCAGCTTCAACATTCACCAAGAAGACTTTCATTCCTTCAAATCTCTTCACTGCCAATCAGTCATGAGATATTGACCATGGCCCAGCATGGCCATATGGTCCCCTCCCAGATTCTCTTTGTCCTCATGTCAACTTTTCCTGTCCCCAGAGACATCCCTAGGGTGGCAGATATCAGGGAAAGGGGCCAGGCATCATTTACCTTGCAGGAAGCTTACAAATGCCCTGAAAATTGCTTATTGTTCATTTTTCATTACACATCTATCCACCTGCTCACCCATTCATCCACTCATCCATCCACCCATCCACCTCTTCATCCATCCATGCTGCATATACAGAACCACTGAATGTTCTCTGGAGCACCTGCTCAGAGAATAGCTCCAAAGGCCGAGAAGTCACGCATTAGCCTTGAACCACCAGAGTCTTCTGGGGAACAGAACTCACACTTCTTGACTTTTTCCTCAGTCCCCTACCATACTAGATCTTCCAAACAAAAATTCAAAAATTCAATCTATTGGCCCCATGCTCACGTGTCATTACACTTCTGATCCAGGAACTGGATTCTGTACCCACAACACTCTGAACCAACCAGAGGCGTCTGCAGTCAAAAGTGTATAGTGCTGATCCACTGCTCGTTTGCAGGGTGGGCCATGTAGCTTCCTGACCTGCAGCTTCCTCCCAGGGGAACAAGTTCTTGAAGCTCATTCTATCTGATTCTATAGGGAGTCACAAGACCAACATCTACTGCTTCTGTTTGTTGCAGGAGGGCAAGGGGAGAGGAGAGATGGCAGCCCTCTTGTGATAGAAAAGGTTCCAGAGTAAGGGCTCATAGCACGCATGGGGGAGATAATGCTATTAACGGTGGGGATAGCGATGGGGGCAGAGGTGATGGCAGGGATAGTAGATACACAGATGCTGGTAGAAAGTAAGCATTCAGTAATCACCTGTGTGCAGAGCTCCTGACTCAAACGGATAAGGGCAGCAGCAGACAGACCAGGCAGACCAGCTTTTGAGGTTGCTGGTCATTGCAGGCCCTGCTTGATTCCCAGACACTACCTGATCATATCAGGTATCTAGAATTTCTGAAAAGCCATAGACAATATAACACATTTAAATCCTCTAATTCAATCAGGTCACCTTAGGAAGATCCATGTTCCCATATAGTTCATGGAGCTAGATCATCTCTGCAGTCGATTAGAGAAGACACTCCTCCCAGGAAAGGCCCATCTGCAGATGGTGATGCTCAGAACCTGTTGTTGTTGTTCAGTTGCCCAGTTGTGTCTGCCTCTTTGTGACCACGGACTGCAGCACACCAGGCCTCCCTGTCCCTCATCATCTCTCAGAGATTCCCCAAGTTCATGTCCATTGAATCAATGATGCCATCCAACTATCTCATCCTTTGTGGCCCCCTTCTCCTCTTGCCATCAGTCTTCCCCAGCATCAGGGTCTTTTCCAATGAGTTGGCTCTTCACATCAAGTGGCCAAAGTATTGGCATTTCAACTTCAGCAATCGTCCTTTCAATGAATATTCAGGGTTGATTTCCTTTAGGATTGACTGGTTTGATCTCCTTGCAGTCCAAGGGTCTCTCAAGAGTCTTCTCCAACACCACAGTTTGAAAGTATCAATTCTTCAGCACTCTGCCTTCTCTTTGGTCCAAATCTCACATCTGTACATGACTACTGAAAGACTATAACCTTGACTATACAGACATTTGTTGGCTAAGTGATGTCTTTGCTTTCTAATACACTGCATAGGTTTGTGCAAGAAGCAGTCATCTAATTTCATGGCTGCAGTCACCATCCACAGTAATTTTAGAGCCCAAGAAGAAGAAATCTGTCACTGTATCCACTCAGAACCTGGCCCAGCTCTTAATCTAGGGCCTTCTCTTCTGACAGTTCCAAATGCTCCCTTCCCTCCTATGAGGTCCCTGTCCATCCAGTAAATCCTTCCATCAAAGAACTACAACATTTAGGAAAAGGCTGATGACAGAGAAAATCAGAATTTAGGTGAAATTTGCTTTAGTCCAGGAACCAAATTGCTCTGGGTGGGCCAGCCTCCCTCTGTGGGCCCCTGCTCACTTCTTCCCACCCAGTTCCACCAAGCAGGGGCTGGCCTCTTCCTAATACAGAAAATACAGCTTTTCTTTAAAGCATTGGATTTTCCCCTCAGATCAAACCTAGTATTCTGATTCTAACCCCTGTTCTCAGGGTACAGGGGCTGGTAGTAGGGCATGACACACCGTCCCCAGCCCATTGACAGCCCTGGTCAACAGCTGTCAAATATTTGGATTAAAGGATATTTTGGGTATTTTCACAGAAACATGGGCAGCCTACTCCCAGGAAGGAAAGAGAATTCATGACCAAAAGGAAAGAGTCCTTGGTATTGTTGGTAATTGTTACCATGTGAGTCTGTTCAGCATTATGTGTCCTCTCAGGCCCACCGCCCTTCACTCAGCCCCTCCAGGTTTTGCTCACTGAAGCATTAGCATAAACGTCCTCTGCCTTTACTTCCTAGGGATGACACACAACTGTCCCCAGGAAGGAGCCAGCCCAGGTGCCACCACGTCTCACAGATACCTCAGCACAAGCTGCGGGTCCAGGCTGTGACAACCAATAGATCTTTCCAGACCAAGAACTCTGTACCCAGGCCTGTCCTAGATGCTGCAGACCGCAAGCAAAGAGAATATCGTCACCACTGCCATCATCACCATCAGGATCACTACCATCATCACATCACCATCATCATCACCACCATCACCATCCTCACTACCTACCACCAGCATCACCACCACAGTCTCCTTCACCACCACCATCCTCACCATTATCATCGTAACCATGACCATCATGACCTTTATCACCTCCACAAAATTTACATAGCAATGGGCTTCCCTGGTGGCTCAGTGGTAAAGAATCCACCTGCCAACGCAGGAGACACAGGTTCAACCCCTGACCTGGGAAGATCCCACATGCAGCGGAGTAGCTAAGCCGCTGCACCAAAACTACCGAGCCTGTGCTCTAAAACCCGGGAGCTGCAACTACTGAGGCTACGTGCTGCGGCTACTGAAGCTCACACATCCCAGAGCCTGTGCTCCACAACAAGAGCAGCCATTGCAATGAGAAACCTTTGCACCACAACTAGAGAGTAGGCCCCGCTCCATGCAACTAGAGGAAAGCCCGTGCAGCGATGGAGACCCAGCACTGCCAAAAAGAAAGAAAGAAAATTGTTTTCAAAAGAGAATTTTTAAATGTAACAAATAGGTACTTCTAAAAAATGTGCATGTTGATCACCACATGCCAGGCAGAATTAAATAAATATTATCTCATGGAAGCTTTTGACAACTCTACAGGACAGACAGTATCAATATCCCTATTTCACAGACAAGGACGTTGAGACACGGAAACATTAAGCAACTAGCTCAGGGTCTCCAGTTTCTAAGGGGTGAGGCTGGAATTCCCTAAGCATCTGGTATCTGTGTCTGTCCTCCTCATCCCTCTGTGAAACTCCTTCTCATAAACGAGATGGACCTCCTGCCTTAGGGATGAATGGACCGTTGAGACCAGCATACAAGGACCAAAGTAAGAACAAGGCAACAGGCGCCTGAAGGATTAAGTGAAAGGAAAGTTACAGAGAGAGGTCTGAAAGGTGGCTGATGGCTGGAGAAAGCCTCTCCACCTTCCAGTCACAACATGATAAAGCGGGTTTCCACTGGGTCAGACATTGTGCAGGTCCTGGGGACAGATTTCTCTCTAAAACCTGGATGCCTTGTTGATCCTGAGCTTGCGGGACTAGGAAAGAATTAAATCACCTCTCAGAGCCACAGAGCCCAGTGCTGCCAGTTCCTATGGCCGGCACTAAATTACTGACATGAACGTGCTCTTCCCATCACCCTTTCCTGGACTGAAATATGAAATATCCTTTCCCATTTTTGATCTTGTCACCTCTGGGGTGTCACAGGTACAGATCTACACGTGTTGCCTGCCAACAGACCTGTATACACGATACACACTCCTGCACAAAAAGCACACTCCTGCAACCTTACCTCTTGTGTCTGTGAAATCTCAGCTGCTTATCCACTGACAAAGGGGAGCCTAATATTTGAATCAGTTCCTGTGACTCCAGCACATCCACAATTAGCCTCCTCTGCTTCTGTGCAAGGGAGCCTGTTCTTTTCACTAGAGTAGAAACAGCCTTAGGCAATGCTGGATAAAGCTTTGGATAAAGCTTTATATAAAGCCTTAGGTTTGTGCTGTGGGGAAAGTAGCAGCAGAAAACGTTCAGTTGCCAGGACCAGTGCCAACGCAACCAGCTGGGGCCCAGCCTGGTACCCACTGGGAGAAAAGAGGGGAATGAGGTTTACCTCCTAGAAGAAGGAGACTTTTTTTTAATAATTGTAAAGCTCTTTTTTTTTTTAAGAACGAAAGGGGATTTTTTAAATGATAAATTGAACACTTTGTTTTATATTTCTTAAAGGAATATTTGGGAAAACAATGATTAGTGTTTTCTCTTTCATATTCCCCTGAGCATGACCTATTCTCTAAACCGGCAAAGGTATATACTGGTTGGATGGAGTGGTGTGGGGGTAGCTAGAAATGTTATAACAGGAATGCCTAGAGAAAGAGTTAATATTCAGCTCATATCATTGAAATATGATTTCACAGTACGACAACAGGCCTGAAAGCTAGGCGTTGACCAGAGAGAAAAGATGTTCTAAATCTCTTTAGGTTCTATTCAACATACTGACAATCAATCAGTCAGGCATGCAGTCAGCAATACCTCTTGAGCCCTCCCTGTATGTTCCAGAAGAATAGTCTTAGCCTCAAGAAACTGAGAGAAAAGAGGCCACAAGTAAGCAAGATAAATGCTAGGCCTTGATAAGTGCTAAGTTCAGTTCAGTTCAGTCCAGTCGCTCAGTCGTGTCCGACTCTTTGCGACCCCATGAATCGCAGCACGCCAGGCCTCCCTGTCCATCACCATCTCCCGGAGTTCACTCAGACTCACGTCCATCGAGTCCGTGATGCCATCCAGCTATCTCATCCTCGGTCGTCCCCTTCTCCTCTTGCCCCCAATCTTTCCCAGCATCAGAGTCTTTTCCAATGAGTCAACTCTTTGCATGAGGTGGCCAAAGTACTGGAGCTTCAGCTTTAGCGTCCTTCCTTCCAAAGAAATCCCAGGGCTGATCTCCTTGAGGATGGACTGGTTGGATCTCCTTGCAGTCCAAGGGAATCTCAAGAGTCTTCTCCAACACCACAGTTCAAACGCATCAATTCTTTGGCACTCAGCCTTCTTCACAGTCCAACTCTCACATCCATACATGACCACTGGAAAAACCATAGCCTTGACTAGACGGACCTTAGTCGGCAAAGTAATGTCTCTGCTTTTGAATATACTATCTAGGTTGGTCATAACTTTTCTTCCAAGGAGTAAGCGTCTTTTAATTTCATGGCTGCAATCACCATCTGCAGTGATTTTGGAGCCCAAAAAAATAAAGTCTGACACTGTTTCCACTGTTTCCCCATCTACTTCCCATGAAGTGATGGGACTGGATGTCATGATCTTTGTTTTCTGAATGTTGAGCTTTAAGCCAACTTTTTCACCTACAGAGGCTACGTCCTCCCATAGGAGGACTTGAAAACTAGTATAAATAATTTAAGGTTTATTCTTATTACACTAGCAAACCACATTGTTTGAAGCATGGGAATGACACAATTTATATATATACTTGAGAAAGACCACCCTGATTACTATGTTGGGAGTTTGGCAGAGTTTTTCAACCTTACCACTATCAAAATTTGGGGCTAGGTAATTCTTTGTTGTGGGGGGCTGTCCGGTGTCTTATAGAATCGCCAGCGGCATCCTGGCTTCCCTCCACTGAATGCCAGTAGCACCCCCCTACTTCCAGTAGAGACAACCAAAAGTGTTCCTGCTGCTGCTGCTGCTGCTAAGTCGCTTCAGTCGTGTCCAACTCTGTGTGACCCCATAGACGGCAGGCAGCCCATGAGGCTCCCCCGTCCCTGGGATTCTCCAGGCAAGAACACTGGAGTGGGTTGCCATTTCCTTCTCCAATGCATGAAAGTGAAAAGTGAAAATGAAGTCGCTCAGTCGGGTCCAACTCTTAGCAACCCCATGGACTGTGGCCTACCAGGCTCCTCCGTCCATGGAATTTTCCAGGCAAGAGTGCTGGAGTGGGGTGCCATTGCCTAAACATCACCAAATGTCCCTTAGGGAACACAATCACCCCCCGATGAGAACTTCTGTTCTATGGGAACCCAAGTAGAAGAAAGAGTCCCAATTCGGAGACTGTAGCTGCAGTCCAAGAAGAAGAAACAGCAGCTTAGATGCTGATGGTAACCATGGAGATGATAAGAAATGTTTGGGATCCAAGATCTATTTTGAAGTTAGAGCCAATGGGATTTTCTGATGGATTAGATGTGGGATGCAAGAGATAGAAGAGCCAAAGACGACTTTAAATTTTTGGTCTAGGCACCTAAAGACAATGGCAGTTCTATCACCAAAATTTAAAATCTTTGGAATAAGGGACAGAAACAGGGACAGGCAGCCAAACAGTTCTGGTGTTGATTATTCTAAGATTGAGATTTTTCTTAGACATCCAAGTGCAAACATTGAGAAGCAATTTAGACAGATAGCTAGGTAGAGAGTCAGGCAAAACGTTAAGTATAAATTAGAGAGTAACCCACATATCAGTTGAAGAAATGCAGACTATAGAATTTTTTTTCTGTAGTATATTCAGACCATAAGACTTGCTGTCCAATTCAGAAGGAGAATAATACATAGAGGAAAGAAAAGCTAGAAGTTCACCTATCCCAGTCCTGAGGGGTGAGGAGGCAGAAGAGGCAGGAGGGGAGATACGATACTCCCCTATGTTGAACTGGGCTTCTGTGATGGCTCAGACGGTAAAGAATCCGCCTGCAATGCAGGAGACGCAGGCGCAATGCAAGAGACACAGGCTCAATCCCTGGGTTGGGAAGATCCCCTGAAGGAGGAAAAGGCCACCCCCTCCAGTATTCTTGCCTGAGAATTCCATGGACAGAGGAGCTTGGCGGACTACAGTCCATGGGGTGGCAAAAGAGTCAGACATAAATGAATTACTAACGCACACACAATGTGTTGAATAACTGGAGGGGAAAACCAGAGGAAGAGTCTTTGTCCTATCTCTTGGTTTGGACTCTGGGTTAATTTTATTTTAAATCTTGTACCAACATGGTAGCAACCACACCAAAGTAAATGTAATTGTGAAGCATACCAGAACTAAGGGAAGACCAAGCTTGAATTACGTTTCTGAGCCATTTTCAATTTCCTTGGGGGAACGGGGGAGCATGTCTGGGACCCAAGCATTCCCACAGCCCTCCATGGAGGAGAGGGAGCAGTGTGTGGCCACTGTGTTGGGAGCCAGGGGGTCTCCCTGGCAGGTAGAATAAAGACCCACGGGAGAGACCTCTCAGGTCAGAGTTAGAAAGGATACAGCCCACCCTGAAGCAGCCAAGTGGGGAAACTGAGGACTGAGAGGTAGTCGCAAGTCTTGCCAACTGCTGACCGCAGCGATCAAAGACAGCAAGGTAAGCAGTGACCTGACCAAGGGCCACTGGCTCAGAAATCAGAGGATCACCAATGCCTGAGGGATCTGAGATGAGAGTACAGTATTCCTCCCCCCACATCCCAGTGCCATATGGGGTCAGAGAAAGGAGAAGAGAGCTGAATCAGTTTGAAATTTTTCAATTGGACCAAAATTTAGTTTTATTTCTTCTTTCACCACCCATGTGTGGGAGCTCATGTGTAGTTTCAGATCAGTGTCAGGAAAACAAAGAAAGAACAGTTGCTTTCATCAGTGTGGTTAGCACGGATAAACTTACTACTGCCGGACGTACTGGTCAACCAGCCAATCCAGAACGTACTGGTCAACCAGCCAATCCAAACCATTCCTGAGTGCCAGCTATGCACTGACTCTTTCATGTCTACATTTCTAACTTGCAATAAATTAGAAATGCAAGGACCTGGTTCTTCCTTTTGCTCTGACACGTGTTCTAGAACCTGGGTGGTATTCTTTCCATCTCTGGATCTCCCTTTCTGGGCAATGAAGGAATTAAAGATTAAACCTTCTGTTAGTCTTCCAGTCCCACCAGCCCGGACTTTGAAGAATGAACGTGGTACAAGAGTAGGCTTCCCACCTGCCCTCCTTAACTGTAGAGAGTGGGAATGACCACACAACCAATCACCCCTCTCCTGGCCCTTAACTCTTTGACCTTCAGGAAACCTTGGGTCTCCGTCTCTCCTGGATGTCATTCTTAGCCCTGCGGAGTTGGCCCCAGGGCTAAGAGTGGTAAGACTTAAGAACATTCCCCTCGGCGGCCAGGAAAACCCATCAGAAAGAAAAGACCCTGTTTTCCTTCTTGGATTCCCTTAGCACTTCCTTGAAGCCAAAGGGAATGACATCACAACAAAACAAAGTTGCCAAGACATACTCTAGAAAAATGTCCTCACATGGTTACATTTTCTGCAAATTACAGCGTTTGGAGTATAAATCAGAGTAATTGTTTAAATCAGAGTGACTGTTGAAACAGATTTCCAGTGATCAAATCAAAAACGCAATCATTCTTGCGGTTCCTCCAGTGCTTGGAGCCCCACATACTTCTGAAACTGTCGGTTGTCAGTTACATAGAGTGTTTACATTAACATGCTGCCCTAACAGAGAAAATATATATTTTAAGAAGAAAATGTGAATCCAGGGTTACAAGAATGTTTCTGAAACAGCTAAGTCATCTTGTTTCAAGTAAAACCAGATGTTTGCATCAAGAGAAAGCCAATCATTTCTTTTAATTATGCTCAATGGTCAGGCCACCAAGAATACCCACATGTGTACACACGAGCCGGTGGAAATCAAAGGCTCTGTGGCAGAGAAAGCAATCAACAACTCCCAGACCACCAAATGGTATTGCCAGCACCGGCTCTGGGCACTCTCTGAGGTCCTTCCCTGAGAAAACCAGGGTCCCATGCAAGGTCAGGCTCAGGAGTAGGTTCTCTGGTAGAGACTGAGGTTCTCTACATACACACACACATACACACGAAAAACAAGAAAAGACTTCAACAGATATGCTGTCCTCTTAAGCAACCTCCCCAGGACACCTCACTATCGCCAAAGACTCAGAAACGTGAATAGACAGAGCTCTTTCTCCTCGTGGTGTTCATCCTGAAGGAGATGCAGTGGATCTGCATGCCAGCCTCCCTGCCCAGCTGGTATAGGAGCCTGAGTGAGCAGAAGGCACATTTGTCAGTTTGGTCTCCACTCTGATGCACTGTCAGGTGTGATCGACCCGGTGGAAGATTCTCCAAAGGCCAGGCAATGACATCCCTGACCAGTGGGCAGAAGGGAAGACTTTGGAGTTATCACCTTCCCTCTGAGATCCAGGCTCAATCTGAGAAAAGATCCATTCTCCCAATCAGGGGCTTCTCCTGTGGCTCAGAAATAAAGAATCCACCTGCAGCGCAGGAGCCACAGGAGCCACAGGTCCAGTCCCTGGATCGGGAAGAGCCCCTGGAGGAGGAAATGGCAACCCACTCCAGTATTTTAGCCTGGGAAATTCCATGGACAGAGGAGCCTGGTGGGCTACAGTCCATGAGGTCACAAAGAGTCAGACACGACTGAAGCAACTTAGCAGCAGCAGCTCCTGAGCAGACATAACTGACTGCTGGGGGTCTTCACTGGGGAACCCACAGAGATTCAGTCTGTTAATAGAAAGACTGCTGTTCTTTAG
Organism: Budorcas taxicolor; assembly: GCF_023091745.1. Lineage (NCBI taxonomy): Eukaryota > Metazoa > Chordata > Mammalia > Artiodactyla > Bovidae > Budorcas > Budorcas taxicolor. The sequence continues at coordinate 137,419,118 of NC_068920.1, forward strand.
TCATTGTATCTGACTCTTTTGTGATCCCATGGACTGTAACCTGCCAGGCTCCTCTGTCTGTGGGATTTCCCAGGCAAGGATACTAGAGTGGGTTGCCATTTCCTTCTCCAGGGGGTCTTCCTGACCCAGGGATCAAACCCACATCTCCTGCTTGGCAGGCAGATTCTCTACCATGGAGCCACCTTGTAACCCCAAAATCCTAGAGCTAGCATGTTTCCCACAACCAAAAATGAATAGCCATGCCCTTAAGGCGTCCTTCTAAGCGTGTCCACAGTACCTGAGCCTTTCCCCAAGAAGATGGTAAGTCCTAAATATTTGTTCCAAACAGTACTTATGAATCTGAGTTCGGCTTCTAATAGCACTGCAAAAGCTTAATGCTCACTTTGCATCAGTTCACCAAACTTCATTATTAAGGTACCAGCCTCACAATTTTCACTATTATTAGTCTTCTTTGAATTAATTCTCCTACCTTTCTTTTTTGTTTTCAATTAAATGGATTCTTTAGTCTTTTCTAAAATAATCAAGAAATCACAGATGTGTTAGTTGAATATCTTTTAAATATTTATTAAATATATGCCATTGAAATGGAAATATTCATCCATATTTGGGCTAAAATCTTCCCACAAGTACCATCAGTATTTGTCAATAGCTTTAGACAAGTATTCTGTAGAATCCTGGTGGTTCTTTTCCTGAACCCTTCATCAGATTCCTTTAGCTGACATGGCGATAAATGAACACAAGGCTGCATCACTCCTTCTGCCTGCCTCCGTGAGCTCTGGCACCACCTCTCAGCAAGTTGTCTAGTGATAGGAGGAGTTCAAGACCTGTTTTTTCTCTTCCTGTTAGGAATAACCACCAGTTCCCACCAAGAGAATTGAGGGAGGGATATTTTCTCCATGATTCATTATGAGAGGATGTGAACAAGAATGCTAACAGGGACTGAATGTTTTCTCAGAGTCTTCACTGTGCCCCAAAGTTCCATGGACATTTCAGTGTTTTGTTTTGTTTTGTTTTTTTTCAAAATAGATCCAGCATGGGAAGTTATAAAGGAAAGCTAATCCTGTATTATTATTAAACTAAGAACTCTGCTTTGAACTCAGCCCAGAAGTCAGACCATGCCTGTGCAACAGGCACTTGATAATCACTTCTTGGCTGCGGTTGACTGGCAATGTCCTCAAAACCAAGCCATCCTGGGGATTCCTGAAGTCAGAAGGGAAGTGAATTGTTTGAAAATACAACACTCCTGCTTCAGGCCCTCAGATCGCTCATAAGACAGCGGTCTAATAACCCAAATAACTATTTTGAAATGTACTTCAACTCCATTTTGTCAAATGTTTGCTTGCGTCTTTCAGCCTCATGGATATAAGTCCCCTGATTTGGCTGCAGGCCGCCCTGTCTGGTTGTGTAACAACGGGGTTTACACCGTGACTGCAGAGCTCAGAAGCTTCATCTGAAGTGCCACTGCTGCGATTCCTTCCATTCATTTCTGCAACCTTTTAACAAACAATTATTAAGCACCTGTTGAATGCAATGATCCAAGATATTCACTTCAGGGGATCTGAAGATGCCTTATTCATGCCAACAGTTGATGTTTCTCAATACAGAGACAATGCCAGGAACATTCAGTCCTCTTTTAGTTTACTAGGCATAAATCTCAGAATAACACAGTATGCTGTTTAAGTAAGAAATTTTTCAGAAAACCACTTTTCTTGCAAGAGGTTGAGTCAAAGACTAAATTATTTACTTAGCGCCTTAACTGGAGATGCAAATAGGTGCTGATACCATTCAAAAAAGAAGAGGTTTAGAAAAGTGACAAGACAAAGTTTACAATCTAAAAGTTTGATCCCACTCACAGCAGCTTCAGAAAATACAATTTAGGCCCAGCAGGTGTATCCAGATGCCTGGCATACAGCTAAGTACCTCAAAGCAGGTGGATCCCATCACACATTTGGCTACAAGGTAGTTCTCCTGGGAAGGAAGCCTCAGCCCTTGGCTCTGGAAATTGATGTTTGTTTGGTAGAAATACCTGCAGGGAAGGAGGCCAGCTGTGGGCAAAGATCAAGAAGATACATCACCATCTTGGGACATAGGGGCCTCATGGCTGCCACCCCAGAAATTCTGACTTTCAACCTGGCTGAGCCAGGCAGTGACCCACAATGAACTCCAACAGTGAGGAAAGTTATCAACTGACCAGGCTGGTGAATACGGCTATGCTAGTCCCATAGTCCCATAGCTGAACTTCACACACTGTGAAGGGTCATTCAATATTCATGGACAAATGGATCTTTGAGTGAAAAGTCTGTACTGTAAATTATCGCACGAGAGCGTTTCAGCAGGCAGGGCATTTGAGCGGCTGGAGTCTTTTTGGAGAACTCACAGTACTTAAGTGGGGGTGCTGTACACTCCACTTGGGAGTGAGGCTCACCTGGAAAATGGAAAGCCGCATGCCCATCACCAATTCCATATTGAAGTCAGGGCTGCAGCAAGTTGCAGAGTTCACCGCCAGAGGGCAGCAGTGTACACAGACACAACCGAACCGCCCCATTTGAGAGAGGAGAAAACTGAGGTGGAAAGGGAGCTTAGCGATGCGCCCGCAGCTCACAGGGAGACCTGTGATCCAGTCCAGCCCCCTAACTCAAACCCCACCCTCGCGATTCCTAGCCAGTGCTCCTCCACTGACCCCCAGGGTCTCCAGAAAGGAACATTTTGGATGCTTTATTCATCTTTATTTAGAGTTGATAAAGCTGCCTGGTCAAACCTGCAACATCTCCCCCCAGGGGTCACTGGATCCCCTCCAGTGATTCCTGGAAAGCTCTATTTTTCCTTGACCCATAGTAAGAAATACATTGCACTTTGCAACCCACACTTAGTATGCTGTTATTGTTTAGTCACTCAGTCACGTCCAGCTCTTTTGTGACCCCCACGGACTGTAGCCCACTAGGCTCCTCTGTCCGTGGGATTTCCCAGGCAAGAATACTGGAGAGGGTTTCCATTTCCTTCTCCAGGGGATCTTCCCAATCCAAGGATCAAACCTGCATCTCCTGCACTGGCAGGCAGATTCTTTACCACTGAGCCACTAGGGAAGCCCTCATCTAGTATACTATAAACCATACACAAAACTGAAACACATTTTCACAAATATTTTTTCAACTGTGCTGGATTCTGTGTCTCTTTTTCTTAATGCGAAGTGGATCTCCATCCACCACATTGACTTCACCACCCACTAACTGGTTGTCAGGCCTGGTTTGAAGGGTGGCCTGGAGAATGATCTCCAAAGAATGGAGGATAAAGTCTACTGTGTTGATTCCCCTGTACACTCCAGGTCCTGCAGGCTTAGGAGGGGCTGACGATGCTGGGCTTTTCCAGCCAAGGAGGAGGATGATGGCCTGGGGAAGTACCAAGGCAACCCTGATTTACCATCCAGCCTTACTTGGTCTGTATCATGCCTTCACCCATCCTCTCAGCAAACATTGAGTCCCCCCAAGAGTTCAGCCCTGGGCTTTGCCTGCCCTGCCAGAATTTCTGGCTTCAGATATCCCTGTGATCAGCCTTCCCCTGCAGTCTGTGGCTCCTGGAACTGTATGGGGTCCCCATTCTGTAGCTCTGAGTGAAGAAGAAGGTAAGGATGAAGGAGAATAATCCGAGGCCAGAGGGCAGAAGATACTCAGAGCCAAGGGGCCTTACCAGGTGGACACTGCAAGGGGAACTTTTCCGCTGGAGACCAGAATCACCCCCGTATCCCCCAACTCTGGCAGCAGCCCCCTCCCCCTGGGGCATAGCTGACAGATCTGCCCAGAAAGTCCTTCCTGACGCTCTGTCAAATATTTCAGTTGCTTGATTTCATCCCTTTGCTCCTAGCATGTGTTTATGAAGAAATTCATAGGACAAGACATCCCTCACTGATCAATGCCCCAGTGATCCTAAAGTCCTGCTTAAAACCAAGGGCAGTGTCTCAAATCTGGTTCTCTGATGTCTGGGGAGATTCCAGGTGAGACCTCACAGCTGGATGTAAGGCTGTCACTTCAGTCCTGCTCTTCACCTCTGATGGGCACAAGTGGATAACGGTAAAGAAAACCCTTCAAATGCTCAGGCCAGGGCTGTGCCCAAGATGCTGGCTGATTTCCCATCACATCACAGATCCAAAGCTGAGGCCCCCAAAGACAAAAATGACTGAAAGATGGCACCTGTTCATTGCAAGTGGCATCAGTATTCACTGGGTGTCCACCAGGCACAAAGCAGTGAACTGAGTTTCAAAAGAAGGAAGAGGATGCGTTCAGTCCAGTCCTGACTTTGTGCTTCCCCACAGGTTCGTGGAGGAGTGAAGCCAAACACTGACTTGGGTACCTCCCCTTGGGACCACCTGCTATGACTTGGGATCACCTGCCACGCATGTTCCCACCCTGCTCTCTGCAGAACCCCACTCTTCACTTCCCACCTAGGACTGCATTTCTGGGCTCACCTGTCTGCTTGTCATAGAATGTTGGTACCTGGTGAGTAGGTCAGAGAGAGGCTAGGCTGGGGCCAGGAGGTGAGGGAGGTGGATGGCCTCCAGAAGATGGAAATTCATCCGCCTCTAGAGGCTCCAGAATGGAACCCAGCCCTGCAGACGCCTGAATTCTAGCCCAGCGTCACACTTCTACAGACCCGTAAGGTAATCAGCGTGAACTATGTCAAGCCACCCTGTGGTGGTGATTCATGATAGCCGCAAAAGGAAGCTAATGTGGATTTTGGTCATTTCCTTTGGGGCCAGGACCCTGTGGGAATCTCTCCATGTTTCAGGACAAGAGGAGACATGGTCAGGTGGCACGAGGGGGCCTCTTGAACACCACGTCCACAGGGGGGATTATGGAGTTTTATCTTAATGGGAGATGGGTTAGAAGCTGGTTCCTTGAGGGGAAGAGGCCGCCATTAGGGAGTTATATTCTGAGGCTAAAGGATGGAAACAGTTCTACGTCACTCACACAGAGACCCACTCTCACCGGCTTTCTTTCTAGGAGGAGCCGGACAGCCAAAAAAAAAAAAAATACACTTATAAACAAAGAAACAAGGACACATTTGTGCTTCGCAGAGAACCCAATGGACACTCAGTGGACTGGAGCTGGTCAACCATTAGATCAGGGGCTGGGGTGTCAGAGACAGCCCCATTTGACCTTTGACCTGAATGACAATTAGGATGCAGGTAGATCAGGCTTCACCTTTTATGTGCAAAGCACTTTTAATGCGCTGTTTTATCTCATTCTCCCAGCTGACCTACAGAATCTGCATCGTCTCTGTTTTACAGACGAGAAAATTGAGGTTCACAGAGACTGGTTTCTTGTCTAAGATAACACAGCCGACCACAAAAGAACGAGGACCAGACAGACGTGCGGTCCGTCTGGCTCTAAAGCTGCAATCTTTTCTATTCTGCTCATAAGGGCTCCAGTTGCATCCTTCTTGGAATTGACCCAAATGTTCCAGACAGAAATTTCTTTCCTGCTAGGTGTTGACATTTCGATCTTTCCTCCTTGGTCCCCTGGCAAGGGCACTGCACGAGGAGGTTTCCACCCTCATGGCCATTGCTCACGGGAGAAGATGAAGCTGGTCAGCTGCCCCCGCCCCGCCAGCCTCCGGCCTGGCCTCGCTCCAGCATGGTCCTGACCTCCTTCCTGCCCACAGTCCCCTTGGGCTCTGCCCCGGAGACCTGACACCCTCTCTCCCAGCGGCCCTGTGCTGTGGGCCAGTGGGTGGGAGAGAGAGCGAGGCCAGATGGGCCAGCGGAGCCCACAGTGACTGGCTGGTGGTATTCGAGCCTATTTTTATTCATAAAAAAAAAAAAAAATCTGTTCTGTATTTTATTCAGCTCTGGGGCAAGGAGAGGTCAACTCTCTTCACCTCTGCTGTAAGATGAGAATGGTGCAGGAAATGAAATGACAGGGAAGCCAGCCCAGGGAGAGGGAGAAAGGGCAAATTACAGGGAAATTAAAAACCTGTGTTCAGATCAGAGTGGAGGGTGTCAAAGCTCCCCTTGCAGGGGGCCCTTCTACCCAAGGCCGTCGGGCGTGGAGACGTGAGCGCTGTAGCCACGCTTGACAACCACCATAGGAGGCCTGGTGACTTAGCACGGTGGCCTGGCACACACGTGGCTCCTGAGGGAGGGCCTGGCTTTGGCCGCTGCACCATCATCCATGCTTCCAGCTCCAGTAGGGTCCCTGGAAGGAACTTCCCCGAGGAGCAGAGCCCGAGAGCCTGATGTGTTGGCATGTGGCCCGTCTTTGCCTTTATCACGGTTAGAGTCCCCTCAGTGTGCAAGGCACAGGATTCCTATGCATCTGAGTCAAAAGGCATGAAATTATTCAGAAACCCAGATCAAGTAGCCTCTGCTCCTTCGCCCCGCAGAGGCATAACTTCAGCTCCATTAAGGCCTACCTCCAACGCGGCATCCTCCCCTCCCTCTGGGGATGGAGCAGACACTGTGCTTTTGGTCCCAGCAGCCAAGACCTGGAAAATGCCAGGCAGACACTGGTGCCCACCTTTCTCTTGACCTGGTGGATACAGAGACACGGCTGCAGTTCCATCTAGAAAATCATCTTGGAGCACCTGTCACGTGCTGGGCAAGCTTCAGCCCCCAGAGGCCCAACAATGCAGGGGGTAGAATAGACACGCTCAGCTCACCCCACAGAAGGCCAGTGAGTGAAGAGAGAACAGAACTTTCCACCAATTCTGGGAGCACAGAAGAGAGGGACTCATGTAGCCAATGGACCACAGTGAGCCCACTGAGCAAGGAGGCATGTGGCTGAGGCCTTAAAAGACAAGGCCCGGGTGGGGGGTTATTTTATTGTGGTTTTGTTTGTTTGTTGCTAAAAGAGTTGCAGAGGCAGAGCCTGGAGGAAGAGTGGACTAGCCAGACTGTGGATAGGAATGCTGACCAAACCCTAGGGCATGTTTGGGGAGCAGTGGGGAGCACCGTGAGTTAGTCTCCCTAGGCGGCCATCATACATCACCCCAGACTGGGGGCTCCCACTGCAGAAATTCCTCTCTCTCTAGGCTCCGGAGGTTGGAAGTCAGGAATGAAGCTGTTGGCAAGCTTGGTCTCTTCTGAGGCCTCTCCCCCTGGCTTCTGCATGGTTGCCTTCTTTCTGTGTCCTGAACGTGATTCATCTCACTGTCTGCCGTCTCTCTGTGTGTCCTGTGATGTACTAAGTCACTTCAGTCATGTCCGACTCCGTGCAATCCTATGGACCGTAGCCCACCAGTCTCCTCTGTCCACGGGATTCTCCAGGCAAGAATATTGATGTCCGTTGCCATGCCCTCCTCCAGGGGATCTTCCCAACCCAGGGACTGAACCTGTGTCTCTTGCATCTCCTGCATTGGCAGGCAGGTTCTTTACCACTAATGCCACCTGGGAAGCCACCGTGTGTCCTAATGTCCTCTTCTTATAAAGACATCAGTTTCAGACTGGATTTGGAGTCCACCCAAACAGCATCATTTTAATATAATTTCCTCTTTAAAGATAATTTAAATACTCAAATACAGTCAGATTCTGAGGGGCTGGGGTTAGGACCTCAGCACATGAATTTTCAGTTCAGTTCAGTTGCTCGGTCACGTCTGACTCCATGGACTGCAGCATGCCAAGGCCTCCCTGTCCATCACCAACTCCCAGAGTTTACTCAAACTCATGTCCATTGAGTCAGTGACGCCATCCAACCACCTCATCCTCTGTTGTCCCCTTCTTCTCCTGCCTGCCATCCTTTCCAGCATCAGGGTCCCTTCCAGTGAGTCAGTTCTTCACATCAGGTGGCCAAAGTATTAGAGCTTCAGCTTCAGCATCAGTCCTTCCAATGAATGTTTAGGACTGATTTCCTTCAGGATGGACTGTTTGGATCTCCTTTCTGTCCAAAGGACTCTCAAGAGTCTTCTCCAACACCACAGTTCAAAAGCATCAATTCTTCAGTGCTCAGCTTTCTTTATGGCCCAACTCTCACATCCATACCTGACTACCTGAAAAGCCATAGCTTTGACTAGATGGACCTTTGTCAGCATTTCAGGGAGACATAATTGATCCCATGACAGATGTTAGGTCAAGAAGGTGGAGCAACATGGTGATAAGAACCTTAGGCTGAGGTCAGATTTCATCATCTCTTGAGTGTAAAACTAATTCATCTTGCTTTTATGCTATTGGTTAATGTTATCAAAACAAACCCTTTCATCTTCTGTGTGCTAATGGATGTTAAGCAAACAAAAGACAGACGCTAGTGTTCCATGGTCGAGATTGGGGAAACCAATTTCTTCCCTGCAGGTCTTCTCAGGGCCCTTCAATATGTTAACGTGCATTGTGAACTCTCAAGAGGGAAGCGTAATCACTAAAACCAATTTTTAATAACTAGGAAACACCACCGAAGGTACTGGGGAGCGAGCAAAGATTTCTGAACAGCAAAGCAACATAAGCAAATCTTTTTAAGGTAATTGCACTGGAGCTGAAAAATCTTGAGGTTGATGGACCATCAGAGATGGTTAAACACCAGCATCTGGGTAAAGGTATGTTCCAGAAGGCCTAGGCTCCATGGGTAGGATAGCCTGTGACTGGGCCGAGCTCACTGGAATCATCAACCCTTCTTTTGTTCAACAAGTGTGAATTAGGCTCCTCCTGTGTACAGGCACTCTGGTTTGCCAGCCTGTTTGTTCCCCAACTTGGAGATCCCTGCCAGTGTACACCCAGCCCTCATCATCTGTGTCTCTGGGCGGGTTTTCTATTCCATGCAGAGATGGGAGCCTAAAGGCACCAGCCACCTGGGCCCTGCGGCCCTGGCCCCCTCTCTCCTCTTGAAATCTATGCCACGCCTGAAGCTAAGACCTAGGACGCATATTAGACGAGGACGCTCCTGGTGCCTCAAGGCTGAGTCGAGGCCCTGGTGCTCTCACCAACAAAGCAATTCACAAGAACTCAAGTGCAATCCTTCTGAAACAAAGGTCTTCACTGTCCAGCTCATAGGAGGCCCAAGAGGTATAGACACATCCCTGGAGACAGTCATTCTCAGGGATTCACAAGGTTCAGTTGAAAGTGCTGAACTGGGAGAAATGGAACCCAGGTCTCGGACTCCAGGCCGAGGAGAAGCCATGGGCAGATTAGCAGCAGAGACGGGGCTGGCCTCACCTGGCAGCCTCAGAGATGCAGGTGGGCATCCTTTTTGCATCCACACTAAGGAGCAGGTGGGGGGTGGAGCCCTGGAGGAGAGGAACAAGGACCTGACGGGGACTCTGGGGGAGCAGCATGCACAGGGGAGGGGCTGTGGGAAGGGGGTCGAGAGCTCTGGGGTGCTGGGCACCCAGCTGGTGGTAAAAGGCCAAGTTGCGCTGTCAGGCTGTGGTCTCTCAGCCAGACACACCAAGGCTTCAGAGGAATTTGATGCAGCCCCTTGTGACTGGGGGTTTGGGGAGGCATATCTCCTCCGTATAGAAAAAAATCCAGATTTTTTTTCTTTTAGTTATGTTTTTGCAAATAATATACCTAACACCCCTGTCCACCTCCCCCAGCCCCAGGCTTCACCGTCCCCACCATGGATGCAGAGGAGAACTTTTACCCACATGACTTAGTAACTAAAAGAAAAAACAGAGCATTTCACAGGTATTTTTTTCTGCTGCTACTACATGTTCCCGAGTCAAATGGCCCCATCAAAACATCAGTGGTCTCCAGGGCTAAGAGAAGTCCCCTTCCGGGCACTCACTTTCACCCCCTCCAACACCATGTGCTGTGATGCTCTGGGGGGAATCTGGCCTTGAGGCAGAAGAGAACCCCTCCCCACTTCTCTCATGGGCCTTTCTCGGTCATTCTCAAGCACCATGGATCCAAGGAATAGCCTTCCCCCACCCAGTATGCTTCCCTGGCCTGGCCAGCCTGCCTTTGGCATTTGTAAGGGTTCATCCCCAAAGGTCCAGGTGGCATAAATTTATGGAACCTTTCCTTCTAATTTTCTCTCTGGTTCTTTGGAGGAAAAAACATGAAGTACCCAACTCTCTACTATGAGCTTTCCCTGCCACAATGGAGGTAATGACTTTGGGTGTCCCAGGTGGCACAGATGAGGCTTCCATCATGCCATCACAGCCTGTGACTAAACACCTGTAGCACACAAATGAAGTTGACATGACTCAGACTCGGCTGTGGCTCCAGATACTTTCAAAGGTCACTACCCCCTGAGATGCTACAAGAGCCCTAGGCCTGACCTTTCATCCTGCCTCCAGGCAAAGAGTCTCCTTCTCTCTGGTCCATAGTTTCTTCTTCTGTAAAATAAACTGTAAGATTCCTTCCAGCTCCCCAAGTCTATAATCCTTTACTTCTACAGTTGAGTATAGTGTTAATCACTCAGACATGTCCAACTCTTTGTGCCCCCATGGACAGTAGCCCACCAGGCTCTTTTGTCCATGGCATTCTCCAGGCAAGAATGCTGGAGTGGGTAGCCATGCCTTTCTCCAGGGGATCTTCCTGACCCAGGGATTGAACCCAGGTCTCCTGCATTGCAGGCAGATTCTTTACCTTCTGAACCACCAGGGAAGCCCACAGTTGAGTATATGTAATGTTTATTTGTGTGGAAAGGGGATTTTTTATTTTAAAACTTGAAAGTTCTAACTTCAGACTAACAGTCATTTTGGATGATGTCACATTATTTCAAGGCTAAGTGAAAAGCTAGATTATTGCTGTAGTGTGTTTTTAAGGGTGGAAAAAAAGATGATTGGGGAAATCTCCTGCCCCCTCTAAACGTGACATACAGACTTTCTCTGCTTTGCATCTACAATGAGATATTGCCTGTAGGGGGATAGGCCAGCCCCCCACGCCCACCCCATGGCTCCCTTCAGAATGCAGATACCCACATTTCTCACGGAGGAGCAAGCAGTTGTGAACCAAGAAGTGAGTGACTCTGCTGACAGACACCCAGTCTCATCCGGCTTCTAGTGCTTTGCCAGACTGTGCTTCTGTTTAGGGCAGCTGAGCCCTGGGGCTGGAGGAGCTTCTGGTCCCAAGGACTCCTGACTCACAAGGTTCACACAGATGTTTGGGGCCAAAGTGTGACAGCTGACCAAGTAACCCTTTGAGCATCACTGCTCCCATTCAGCTTTAAGGCCTGGTAGATGCCAGGGGCAGCTTGAGCCAAGGGTGCTGTAAAGAATCAGCTGGTATCAGCCCCTGTGAGCTGACCCACAGTCCTTTTTGGGAAAAGCTGATGTGAAATAGAGTGTTGGATTGATATGGTTTGTAAATGCAAAACACTGCTACTGATGACCTCAAATCTCCTCAGATAGTTTTAGGGTTCATTGTTGGGAGAAGGCTCTGAGAGAAGAAGGGCCCAGGCCCTGGAGTAGACTTCGGGCCCTTAAGTAGGGCCATGATATTGCCCCGGACCTTTGGAGTTTCACACTGAACCCTAATTTCAGGCTGTGCCGGGACCCGGCAGGGAAGAAAGCACAGGTATTTCAGAACCCCCAAGGAGGGTGACATTGGCTGGTACATGGAGCCCCGTGACCTTCAGAAGCCAATGAGCCATTTACAGGGCTTTTCTGATGTGAGGCCAGGAAATCATGTAGGGTCCTCTTTGTTTCTCTCTGCAACTGGCCAACACATGAAGTCGCAGGAACAAACTCCAACTCAAATTGTGAGTTTCTGGGTCACAAGAGGACACGGATTAATCAGACTATTTACCAACTGCTGTCAACACAAGCCGGAGGGAGCGGGCCAGTGGCTGCCAGCGACATTTTGTGGACTGCTTGTAGCATGCTTTGCCCATCCTTTCCTTATTAAACATTCAAATCCCCTTCATGCTCTCTAAAACTGGATCCTGTCGTCTGCTCACCCGCTGAGCACCAGTAATCCAACACACATTGCCTGGAGCCACCCTGGGCTGGAGGTCCCCAGGGCCTGGTTTCACCACATCATACACAACACACAGAGACACACACTCCAGGCATGTATCACGCAGATGCTACAAAGCATGCGAAGCCAGAAGCCTCCCGTGAGACTCAATCCCTTTGCCGAAACCCCAGAAGATGTAAGTTGTCCTTGCAGAACTGACCCACCCTGGCCCTCAGTACAAACGCCTAGTTCTCACAAGAACTTTCTGACATTAGCATGGCAAGGGCCTCCCCATTTTTTGTAGGGAGGAACTGAGGCCCAGCTGACCCAGTCACGGGATCCTGTATAGTTGTCAATCAAGGCTAAAGGTAAAAGCAAGGACACTTTTCTTACTCTACCCACAGAAGGGCTCCTCCTGACCTCAGGGGATATCATCAACCAAGACCTTGCCTCTGCTCTCTGCCCCAGTTTGGGGGCTGACCCCTGCTCGACACTGACCTTCTCACATGCCCCCTGCTCAGAGTCTGGCAAACCCCAAACCTTGGCTATAAAGGTCACATTCTGATGGCAGTACTCTGTTGAAATTGGCTCATCCTGGCTCCTGACAGCCTGTTGTTAAATATTCAGGAATGTTGCTAATCAAGTGTTTAAAGGTTGGCATTTTGAAACTGATGCGAGAGCCAACTCATTGGAAAAGACACTGATTCTGGGAAGACTGAGGGCAAAATGAGAAGGAAGTGGCAGAGGATAAGATGGTTAGATAGCATCACCGACTCAATGAACATAAATCTAACCAAACTCCAGGAGATAGTGGAGGACAGAGGAGCCTGGCATGGTACAGAGCTCAGGGTTGCAAAGAGTCAGACACAACTTAGCGAGTGAACAACAACAATTTTGAAACTGACCACCGTGAGAGTATGTATACCATGGAAACCAGCAAATGCCAAATGCCACACATCGGGGACTTTTTTTCCCCCTAGAGAGATGGCTCATCAGTACATCACTGCTCACCAGAAAGAATCACTGACTTCAATAAGATCTCAGGACTTTGTGAGCAGAGGACATTTCTCTCAGGATTCACCAGGCAAAGAAGCTGACTCTAGTAAGGCAGGATTTGGGTAGTGAGATTGGGGAGGGTGGCTACATCAGATCACTTACAGAATCCACAGCAAATCTGGAGAACCAGAATCAGGAAAGAGGCTGGAAAGAGGCTGAGTACGGTCAGGCAGGGTGTGCCGGACCAGGCAGAGAAGGCAACTGATGCTTGCATCTCAGTCTTCCTGCCATGGGCATTACACCTCGACCCCGATCGCTTCCCCCTCTGCAGAGAGAATTCTAACTGCACCTTCTCCTTGACATGCTTTGCTCTGGCTCTGAATGGGTGCATTTGATTAGCTAACTTGGAGTCATATCTATAGCTCCCAGTGGTCAGGGTCGCAGAGAACAGCTCTCGGGCCTTTTCTGCTACTGCAGCAGGAAGTAGGAAGCTAACAGGATTAGTGGATTTCCCAATGAAACACTGAAAATGCCCTCTGCAGAAAGGCTCCCCTCAGTCTGTAGGCTGCTGAGTTAGGGCCTATGGTGGCAGTGAAGAGTGAGGGCCTTAATGAGCCCTACCCTCAAATCTCCTCCACCCTGACGTAAGATCTTCCCTCCCTGCCCACCTAGTTGTGACTTTTTACAACCCAGTCTGCCTTTTAGTGAATAAGATCCCTCTCTGAAATGAAATACCCTTCCCCCTTCCTCCAGGGCTCGGGTGGCGTATTAGTCACTCACACTTTAGTGTGGATCAGTTTAATCTGACATTTCCCTCTTATCCTCTTCATTCAGCTCAACTAAAAGAGTGGGAGTAATTCTTGATCACATACATTAGTGGAAGAGTTAAGCATGGATAATTCAGAACAGCAGGTAATCCAAGAAATATTTCCATGTGGCTCTGGGATATAGCATGTGAGTCATTACTTATAGAAAGGCATTAGAATTGCCTGTGTAGATTGTCACTACACAATGAATGGAGAAAGGGCTGCCATAGTCCTTAAGTCCTTTCAGCTAGGGGGTGTTATGTCACTTCAGTCGTGTCTGACTCTTTGCAACCCTTTGGGCTGTAGCCCACCAGGCTCCTCTGTTCATGAGATTTCCCAGGCAGGAATACTGGAGTGGGTTGCCATGCCCTCCTCCAGGGGATCTTCCCAACCCAGGGATCAAACCCACATCTCTTATGTCTCCTGCACTGGCAGGTGGGTTCTTTACCACTAGTGCCACCTGGGAAGCCCAGACATTCAGCTTACAGACTATAAAATCAGTGGCACCCCTTGGTGGGTGCAGGGTGTGCAACTGTACATGGTAGCCCTAGTGGAGACTGTTGAGGGCTTTCTGAACAGTAAGAGAAGAACGCTAGGAGGAGCCAATACCAAAGACACCATAGAATTAAAATCTTATCACTAGGAGAAGAGACATGAGAACTTGGAATACATAAGATGTAAACACATATACTTCCTGGTGGGCTACCCTTGTGGCTCAGAGGGTAAAGAATCCACCTGCAATGTGGGAGACCTGTGTTCGATCTCTGGGTTGGAAAGATCCCCTGGAGAAAGGCATGGCAACCCACTCCAGTATTCTTGCCTGGAGAATCCCCATGGACCGAGGAGCCTGGTGGGCTACAGTCCATAGTGTCGCAAAGAGTCAGACACGACTGAGCGTCTAAGCACAGAAACATACACACAGCACATGAACACTTACAATTAGGCATCTTCATACTTGCCTAGACCCACCTGAATTCATAAAGAATCTTCATAGTGTTTAACTATGCTTGTGAAAAACAAAACGCTGGAGATCTTTTCATCATTCAAGGATGCACTGGTAAGAAGAAGGAGGAGCTGCTGGTAGACAGGTGGGACGACACTGAGCAGCTCAGCGGCCTGGTCCTCAGGTCATTGAGTCACGAGGGGCTGAGAGTAGAGAAGCACATGGCCCCCTGAAGGCATGTTCCTTTATGACATGTGAAAGGAGCTCACAGAGTAACAAGTACCTGATGCAGAAGCCTTTGGTCTCTAAGTGATCCCACGTTTGCAGCCTGTTGTTGATTTTACTCGGAAGAAAGAAAGCAAATCACCACTTTTCTCTCAGAGGCTACAAGTGCAGCCTCGCTCTGATTTTCTAGTTACCCCAGCAGACCGCACGTCTGGAGCAGGAGTCAGAACTCAGCCAGGTCCAGAGCGTATATCCAACTTCAGGAGAACTGTGGGACCATCACCTTCAGAGCTGGGCACGCTGTCCTCTGAGCTCTGGTTCAACTGGAATCAAGCTGGACTTGGGCCACTGAATCCAGAAGCCAGGTCCCTGGCTTGTGCTTGGGAGACCTGGGGCCTAGTCCTGCCGCCACCCAGCTCACAGGTTAGGCAGAGAAAGACCTTCCCTTTCTAGCCCCAGATGGAGGCTCCTCGAGCAGGTCCTCCTCCCCACGGTGGCTGCTGAAGGGCTCAGGCCACTCCAGAGACCTATACCTGATCCACAACCACACGCCCCACACAGGGCTGGCCCCGAGCCTAGACATGGAGCTGACATTGCCTTGGGTCTCCTCCTCCTGCCACCTCCTGAAGTTCCATTCCCTCAGAGTCAGCCCAGACTCCTGATAGCCCACCACCCCAGGAAGGATCTCACATGAAAAATAAATGCAGACGAAAGAAACTCAGAAGGACATATTTTATAATCCAGCAGGGAGAGAAAGGCCTTTTTAGGCAGGTCGCAAAACCTCCATACACATAAAATAGGAGATCAATAATTTTGATTAGATTTCCACATCAAGGAGAAAAACACCAAATGGCAAAAGAAAAGATCAATGAAAACCAGCTTCCCTGGTAGCTCAGTTGGTAAAAAATCCACCCACAATGCAGGAGACCCCAGTTCGATTCCTGGGTCAGGAGATAAGCTACCCACTCCAGTATTCTTGGGCTTCCCTTGTGGCTCAGCTGGTAAAGAATCCACCTGCAATGCGGAAGACCTGGGTTCAATCCCTGGGTTAGAAAGATTCCCTGGAGAAGGGAAAGGCTACCCACTCCAATATTCTAGCCTGGAGAATTCCATGGACTGCATAGTCCATGAGGTCACAAAGAGTTGGACACAAGTGAAAGACTTTCACTTTCACCTCACTCAGAAAAAATATTTGGAACTTGCATCACAGGTAAAATATTAATTTCCTTAAGACTTATAATGCTCCTTTGGAGTCTGAGAGATCTAATAAATATCATAGAATCTCTTTCCTTACCAAAATTCCAAACCAACTTGTAATAGACGTGGGAATAGGTAAGTGAGGATTCCAAAACCAACCTTATTACTGACAGAGCTTTTTTAAAGTATTTTTTAAATTAATCTTATTTACTTGTTCCTTGGCCAGATACCACACAGCATGTGGGATCCTAGCTCCACAGCCAGGGATTGAACCCATGCCCCTTGTATCAGATGTGCAGATGGGTCACCAGGGAAGTCCCCTGACAGAGCTTTTGGAGAACATGGTTTAGGTATGCAAACCATAGGTCTCCTAATGCCAGACCGTGGAGTGAAGCAGATCTCCTCCCAGATCACAGACAGCTTAGGAAACCCACAGGCCTCACCTGGCCAGAGCAGGGCCTTTGTCACTAAACTGACAGCAGAGCCAAAGGCCACCAGAAGCACCTGTGTTCTGCAGGTAAGCTGATCCCAAAGGGCAGGGAGAGAGGCAAGTCCATCCCCTTCTTCATCCCAAACTCACCAACCAGATAATTTACTTCTCTTCTCCGCAGTTGAAATGAGTGGCTGGGATGGGGGTCAGAAAGAGGACAAGACTTACATTTACTGGTGTCCTTGAACTCAGAAATATAAAGCATGGAGAAGGGAAATAAATCCTCCCCCCTCTTTCAGTTCAGTCGCTCAGTCATGTCCGACTCTGGGACCCTATGGACTGCAACACGCCAGGCTTCCCTGTCCATTACCATCTCCTGGAGCTTGCTCAAACTCATGTCCATTGAATTGGGGATGCCATCCAACCATCTCATCCTCTGTTGATGAGTTCCAGTAACCAGTGCCACCTGGGAAGCCCCCCTAAGTCAGTAGAAAAATAGCATAATACAAAAAATGGGAGAAGATGTGTACAGACAGTGCAGGGAAAGAAAACTCAGACACGTAGACAAACGTACATGAAAGATGCAAAACTTCACTCACAATATAAAAATCCAAATTAAAACCACCATGAAATATCACTCTGTACGTAGCAAATTGTCAAACATTTTGTTGCCACATCGTGCTGGTGCACGTGTGGGCAAGTGATACTCTCGGACATTGCGGGGGAGATGACGCAGCTTTCATGGAGGGCAGTCAAGCAATAGGAGTCAAATTTGCAAAGCAGTTACCTTTGACCCAGCATATTCACTTTTAGGTCTTTATCCCATGGATTTGAGATCCATGATATTCAGGGCAGTATTGCTCTTATAAATGCAAAAGATTAGAACCAACCCAAATGTGTATCAGGAAACCAGTAAGATAAATTGAAGTGTATCAATGCAACGTAATGATACAGAGCTATAAATATTTTTAGGCAGTTCTATACATCCTAGTATAAAATGATCTCCAAGGAAGTAAAATGAAATAAAGATGCAGATTTTTTTGTACAGAATGCTACTATGTTCCTAAAAAAAAAAAAAAGAATATATGTGCTTAGATATGCATAGACTCCTTCTAGAAGTTCACATAAGAAACTAGTTCCTTTAGAGAAAGAAATTGGAAGGCATGCGATAAGGTGAATAAGACTCCCGCTTTTTTCCGTATGATGAAAAGGACCCATAGGATGAGTAAGGCTGGCTATCTATGTTTTCCCACTTAATGTGAATTTTCCCTAATGGGTGCCTTTCACCCATTGGGGACCTGGTGTCATGATTTGGTGGGTTTGGGAAGAGGCTGCTTTTGGAACTAAGACTCTTGGGGAGAGCAGACAGGCCTGGTGGGCTATCAGCATAGTAGGTTTTGAGTAGCCAGATCCCAAAACACCCAAGCAGGAGAGGTACGTGCAAAAGAAGGATCCGAGATGAGGAAAAAACTTACCAACTAAGAGGCTGAATCTGCTAAATCCTAATGCTAGAGGCAGACATGTCCAAGGACAGGAAAATCCATGTCCTGCTCTTCACAGCACATGCTTCAGAGCTACAGATGAAGACAAAAAGCTTTCAAGCCACAGCCTCCTGACTGCTCACTCCCCAGCTACTGTGGCAGGTGTTGAAACAGCCCTTTCATCCCACTAGAATCTGGAGAAAATCATCCTGTGAAGAAACCACAGCAAAGAGAAATTGTTCACTGAGGGCCATTTATCAGTGGGAAGCCTCAGTCACAGAGCTCCATTCCTGGAGCTGACAATGGCCCCCAGAGAGCAGGCATCACAGTGCATGTCAGGACCAGGAATATCCATTGCTGGATCCACTGGATCCACTGATCCCCTGGAATGGATCCACTGCATCAGTGGATCCAGTGGACCAGTGCAGCTGCTGAAGAAGCCACACAGCATGCACTGCCCACTGCCAGATTGTATAACTATGAGGTAGGGGTACATCTGTGAGGGTATAAAGGTATGTGTGATGGTTGATTTTATGTGTGAACCTGACTGGGCCATGGGGTGCCTAATGTTTGGCCAAACATCATTCTAGCTGTGTCTGTGATGGGTGTTTTTGGATGATATTAACAAGTGAATCAGCAAACTGAGTGAAGCAGATTGCCCTCCCTAACATAGGCGGGCCTCATCCAATCAGTTGAAGGCCTGACCAGACCAGAAAGGCTGACTTTTTTTAAGTAAAAGGACACTCCTCCTGCCCCTCTGTTTGAACTGGAACATTGGTCTCTTCCAGCCTTCAGACTAGGACTGAACTATTGGTGCACACACATGTGTCTGTCCTGGGCAGTCACCCCTTCAGACTCCAGGCTTTCATCATTTCCACCACATGCAGGGGTGCAGCAACAGGAGGAGAAGAGGGAGTGTGACAGACTGCTAGCATGCACTCCAAAAGGCCTCCACTGACTCCAGACCTCACCTCCCTTACTAGAGACCGTTATACCCATGAATGCTATGTTTTGTTGCTGTTGTTGTTGCTCATGCAGTCACGTCTGACTCTTTGCAACCCCATGGACTGAAGCATGCCAAGCTTGCCCTGTCCTTCATCTCCTGGAGTTTGCTCAAGCTCATATCCATTGAGTCAATGATGCCATCCAACCTTCTCATCCTCTGTTGCCCTCTTCTCCTTCTGTCTTCAATCTCTCCCAGCATCAGGGTCTTTTTCAATGAATCAGCTCTTTGCATCAGGTTCTAATGCTATGTTCCAATCTGTCCAATTAACTTTTCCAGAAGACCATATGTTACAAACCCTAGGGTGTACAGGGACATAGCTGGTAACAAAAAATGTCTGAAATGCAAGTGGTGGGGACTGTGACAAGATGGAGAGTGGGTACCTCATCAAGCACAAATTCAAATTTTGATTAAACAACATGCTGTCAAAATAGAATACATTTTTGTGAACTTTGGAAGGCTGTAAGCTTCCCATGGCTTGTTACAATGAAAACTAAAAGTTTTCACTAAAAATAATGACAAACAATAGCACTGTACTTAACAACCAAAAACTTCTCTAAGAGAGTGAAATAAAAATCCTTATAACAATCCCATGAGGGAGGTGCTACTATTTATTTTACAGGTGAGAAAATTGAAGCTTAGAGAGATTAAGTAGCTTATCCAAGATTATACAGCTAGTAGTATTAGAGTCAGAACTTGAACTTCAGTAGTCTGTCTGCAAAGCCATTGAAACTGGGTTTCTTGTGAATTCTAAAGGTGTAAGAGAACTGAGCTCCATTACACAGGGGCATGATTATTTACATCCCTGGCTGAATCCCTACAAAGTGCTGTGGAATCCTGAGCATATATCCAGGGAGTTCCAACCCTATAGAGAACCAATGCCTGTCAAGAAGTTCCCTCTTATATCAATGGGGTTTGCTTGGTGGGGTAGTTGGATAATTGACTCTGTTCTTCACTTCCTTCAGTGTAGATGGACACAGTGACCAGTAAAGGCCAATGTCTTTCTGATTTGAAAGTCAAGCCTTTGACAAGGGGGGACACTCATGATGTGGAGGGCATTCTCCACACAGCTTTGTGACTGTATGGAGTCACAAAGTCCCAAACCACAAGGGTCTTCAACTATGAGCAGATCTGGCTGGAGGTGAGGATCTCATAGGTTCATCTGGGCCCATGAAACAAAATTAAATGTAGGATTTTAGGGCTTGTCTTAGATAGCACAGGTGACTTTAACAAAATATTAATACTTAACTAAATACTTAATTAAAATATTAATGACTTAAACAAATGAAGGCTGGGAAGTTCAAGATCAAAATGCCAGCAGATTTGGTGCCTAGTGAGGGCCCTTCTTCTGACTTGTATATGGCCATCTTCTTGCTATGCCCTCTCATAGCAGAGAGGGCTCTGGTCTCTTTCTCTTCTTATAAGGGCATTAATCCATTATGGGGGTTCCACCCACATGACCTTCATCCCTGATGAAGGCTTCAAATTATCAGTGTAGGAGGGACACACACCTTTAGTACACAGCAGGGCTGATGGCTGAGTACAGCTATGGAAAACACACCTTGACGGAGTATGCCATGCTGACTGCACACCCTCATGGTAGCCCTTCCTGGCTTTCCTTTCTGTCTGACCACCTGCTTGCTGGCTAATGGCATGTTCTATAATTCTGAGGAACCTCTGTCCTCTCTTCCAAATATCCATTCCCAGACCATTGCATAACCTGAACCTTCACACCCATTCTTCAGGGAGAGCAAGGACTTTACACACAAGCCAAAGGTAACTAGAAACCCCTTTACACTTGTGGTTACAAGATTCACCCTCGAGGACCTGCATGTTTGAATTCTATTATTGTCTCCATTTGCCAAAAGTCAAATAAAGAAATTGCACCTGAAAAACCCTGAATCTTCTTTGGTACTTGGAGTTCCAGGGTGTAAAACTGGAGGTTAATTGTATCCTCCTGCACAGAGGAGAGAGCCGAGGAGCTAGAGAAGTAGCTTTCCAAAGCACACAGCTGGCCCTGGATGTCTTCCCAGCTCTGCCGGAGAAGGAAGGGTGGGTCACTCCCCAAGGGCCAGGCAGCCAGTGCCTCCCTAGGCAAGGTGTCCAGCCAGAGGAATTCCATTGTCCAGGCTCCCTGGAACCCCTGAGGCCAGGCATGTGGGTCGGTCAGGAGGCTGCTGCTGCAGCTTGGAAGCACCGCCCACCACCAATTGGTGGTAGCACTTTAGATCTCTCCAAGGGGCATGGCTTATGGCTCTCATAGCCATACAGACAGCCAAAAGTGCTGTTTAAGTGACTAGTGATGTATTACTCAAAAAGCCTTTTCAACCCAATGGCATTATACAATGATTGCTTATTACTATTATTTATGGGTCCCTTGCTGTTCTTCTGAGCCTTTTGTGCTTTTGCCTAGAGAAACCTGGGCTTCTCTGGTGGCTCAGATGGTAAAGAATCTGCCTGCCATGCAGGAGACCCAGGTTCGATCCCTGGGTCAGGAAGATCTGGAGAAGGAAATGACAACCCACTCCAGTATTCTTGCCTGGGAAATCCCAGGGACAGAGGAGTCTGGTGGGCTAGACTGCATGAGTCGTACATGACTGAGTGACTAACAGTAGAGAGGTTGAATGGGCCCAGCTGGATGGTTCTCAGTCAGGTCTCTTACGCTATTGTGGGCAGGCAGTGGCTGGGGCAGAAGACCTCTTTGAGGCTTCTTCAACTAAGGGAAGAAACTGGGACCCCAACTGAACACCCGTAGCACAACCTCTCCATGTGACCTGGGCTCCCCTTACTTCAGTCTTGATTAAGGTTCTGCTCTGTGATGAGAGATAAAATGAACAAGGAGGTTTAGATCATGGTAGCCACTTGAGAGAGGGCACCATTAAAAAAAATAATCAAGAAGAACTAAAGAGCCCCAGGAGGCAGCATGTGCAAAGAGGGTGAGATGAGTCGATTTCAGCCTCGAGGAGGCGTGAACCCACCAAGGGAATATGCTGGGATTGTGTCATGAGCTTACACCACTGGCACTGTGTTCAGTGCTGCCATTTTTCTTCATTGCTGTGAGCAAGCAGTTTATTTTGCTTGTGTTCCTTTTGTTCTGTGTTGCTGTCAAACTGGAGTGAGTAGGGCAGGTGATGAAAGGAGTTTGGCCCCCCATGTAGGACTGGAGAGGAAAGATCTGGGATGCACTAATTCCTGCCCACCTGAAAGCATTTGTTCTTCCCTTGGGGGGTTGAAGTCACTGACCTGAGGGAGGCAGGGCAGTGCATAGCTGGTATGAGGTATGCAGGGACTAGAGCTAATCTACAAGTCCTTGTCTAAGGCATCTGGGGGCTGAAACAGCCCAAAGGGTGTCCCAGTCAAATCCCAGGACAGCACAGAGCGCCACCCATCTTGGCAAACAAAGGTCATACGGTGAGCTCCATGTGTACAGGCTGGCCTGAGAGTGGGAAGCAGCCAAAGGGCAGATGTGGGTTGAACTGTAATCAAAGGGCTCCATCATGAGCAAGGGGAGCAGGGGAAGGAATGCTTGGTTTTGCCTTTATTGAATTTAAGCCATGTGGTATTTGGGTGAGTCAGACTGTCTGCCAAACAACCTGATCTCTGCTTAACTAACAGTGATGATTGTCAAGATGCTATAGCTCCCATGTGGCAGGCACGGTGCTAAGCACCTCCTGTGCATGTTTTCTTTAATCTTCTTAACAACCTGGTAAGGGGTTATTATCACCATTTTATGGATGAGAAAACTGAGGCTCAGAGCAGGGAAGTATTTGTTTTTGATCAACAGTCAAACTCTGACCTTTGGCCGTCGGACTCTGCACCAACAGGAGCTTTCTCTGGAGCCTCCATGAACTGCCCACAATGCACTTGTGATGATGGGTTTTATACCCCTTTTATTCCCAGTGAGAAAATGGAAAATAAGTGACCTGCCTAAGGTCCAACAAGCAGAATAGGGATCTGTCCAACAAGCGGGTAGGTGGCAGAATAGGGATCTGAACACATTCTCACCCCCCAACCCAAGCTCTTTCCACTACTCCAAAGACTCTTATTTGCAGGGTGTCCTCCTCTGCAGACTCGAATGGCTTGGTACAAAGTTAAGGAGAAAAAGAACACAAAGAGAGCTCCCCGTAGCCCCAGCCAAGGGAAGAAAGCAGATTGTTAACGGAGGTGAAGGGCAGGGTAGGGAGCAATGCTAACCAGATGCCATCTCCCATTTTTCACTTAAAAAGAAGAAAATCACCTTGTCATTTTTTAAAATTACCTCTCTTGAAGGGGGAAAGGAGCAGGTACTCCAAAGGGCTAGACACCTGCTTTCCTCACCGTCTGCTTCCAATCTGTGATCTGGCCTGGCACATGTCTCCTATGCCTGGGATGTTTTAAGGGGCCTTCCTAGCTGGGTCCAAAGAAAACATTCGTTTTGATTACAGAAAAGAGGCGCATCTGCTAGCCTGGATTTGTGGGAGAACCCATAATCCCTGCAGTTTACCTCCTATTAGCCTTCTTCTCCAGGAAAGAAATGTCCTGCTCTTTAAAGTCAGGGCCATAAAATTGTGACAGCTCTCTTGCAAGCAGAGCTGGCTCTGGAACATGAAACAGCCCTTCAGATAAAATATACAACTCAGGTGTGGGAGTGAGAAGGCTGGGGTTTTAAAACTGAGTCAGCTGTTAGTTACGTTTTGCTTTATGGTTCTATCTGGGCAGTTCC
Source organism: Budorcas taxicolor (assembly GCF_023091745.1). NCBI lineage: Eukaryota > Metazoa > Chordata > Mammalia > Artiodactyla > Bovidae > Budorcas > Budorcas taxicolor. Next base: position 137,442,719 of record NC_068920.1, read on the forward strand.
CTACTGTAGAGCATCACCAGTTCCAACATTTTGGACATATTTCCCATTAGCCCTTTATTTGAAATTTTATGCTTCCCCTCATAAAAACCTTCAGCAGATTAATGTGCTCGGGATGTTTATTTATAAGTCCAGCTGGTCTATCTTCGAGTTGCTTTTATTGCTGAGTTGCCTGAGTATGCCCTTTGTGTAGCAGCAGAAGAATGGGACTTCAACCCAACAACCAGCGTTATCTCTGAGACGAGGGGACACATGGTAGGGGGTGGGGGCAGGGGTGATGGAGAACACCAGGTGGGCCTTTGAGGTTTGCCACGCGGTGAGGTCCTCAGGAGCCTTCTTTGGCCTGTCTGCTGTCACATATGTTGGGAATGGGCTGTGTGCGGCAGGAGGTATAGATGGAAACTGAGACAGCCACCCTCATCTCCCAGAGGGATCTATCCTGTGAATCCTCCCTTCCAGCACACTGGGACAGGCTTGACTTCATTCAAGTAGGAGCTATTCACCCTTAGCTGAATACTGGCCAAGATTGCCAGTATTACTCTAATTTTGGATGAAAAATCATCACTTCTTTTACAAGATACATGATAATCAAATGTCTTGTAAATTTCTAAATTTGTACCATTCTTTCCTCCCTCCTGCTTCATTATTTTTGCACTAAACATGAGCAGCATCGTTATTTTTTAAAAGATCAGGCATCATTGGGCTTGTTTTGTTTTGTATGTGTGTACTTTTATTAAGGGCCACCACGTTGTATGGTCTTGCTGCATACTTGGCTTCTTAGGTCTTACAAGGGGCAGGAGCAACATCAGGGATGAGAATTCCTCTAGCTTCTACATCTTTCTCCAGATTGGAGGCAACACTGCCCTTTGACCTTTAGAAAGTTCTCTCTGCTCTTGGCATCAGATCTGCCTCTCTGCACATCTATCTTGCAAGTCCTACCCCTGCCCTCCAGGCTACACAGCCTATTTCCTCTCCTTCTTCCTTTAGAGAGATTTAAGGACCATGCTTAGTCCCTCTGAATCATCTTTTTCTCATGTAGTATGTCCTGTGACTTCCCATGCACTGAGTGAGAATCCAAATGACTGCTGGCCACATTAAGGCTTTTCCATCTTCCTTGGACTAATGGGCTCTTCTGTCAGTGAGACTACTAAGCCCTGGTCACACATGCCAGCCATTATGCAGTTATGCACTCTTGGCAAGGACTGTCTCTGAACTCATGCTTCTGGGCTCCAGAGAGAAATATTTTTTTATCAGTCAGATGCCTTTTGGTTATCCAGGGATTATAAGAGGCAGCAGACATTGAAATCAAAGAAAGAAGGAAAAAAACTTTATACCAAATGGCAAGAGACTGATATTTGTCTTGCCCTCACTCCCAAAAATGTTTGGGAGTCCAATAGCAGAAGAAAAGGCAATCCAAGTATCAAACAGTAAAAATCATTCATATGGTCTTTGGAGAGACAAACGCTCCATACCCCACCCCCAAGCTCTCTATGATCCCCTCTCCTTGCTGTGTAATCAGTGCTCAAAGGCTCTCTGAGTGTCAGGAAGCTTTCACCAGCCCCTAAAACCCCAGAGGCCAAAGGAAGCAGGGTTAAAAGCAACTGTGGTCATGACCCCAGGTCATTTAAGGGAAAAGATGAACAGTTGTTGGCATAAATAATCTCTTTAAAATACTGATGATTTTAACAAAGATGTAGCCCTGGGACCTAAGATTTTCCATTACACCCATGGCAAGACAGAAGGCTTTGGGATGTTGGGAAGAGCTGAGATCCATCCATCAGGCATCTGGAGCCTGGATCAAACCATACTTTGGGCACTGGGTGGGCAAGTCAGTGTGACATTCCTGATCAGGTGTCCAGAGAAGGTGTGCATGACCTCATTTCCATTGACCCCACCCACCTAATTAAGCTCCTGGATCTAAGTCTCTTTTTCCCTTAAACTGGCCCAGATTACAGTTTACAGTTCCTTAGGAAAGAGAAGACCTTCTATAAGAGAAGTCTGGGGGCAAATCTGAGCTATTTCCCGTGCCGGCCTTACCCTGTCAGGCACTCCTGACCAAAGAGACTCCGTACTATCGGAGGGTGAAGACTCTGACTTAGGACCACCAGGGAGGACCTCCTAAAGAAGAGGCCTGGGGAGGGAGGGAGGTGGGAGAGGCAGCACTTGAGATTTGGGAGGGGGGCACCCTGCTTGAAGTGTATTTACAGAGGGATGGATGGACCTGTTCACTGTATAAAACTGTCTGACTCAGAAGAAAATCTGGGTACATGTGAGCATCTCTGCTTCCCTAGCTAGGTGAATCTCCACAGTGCAGAACTGTTTGCTTAAGAAATTCTTCTGACCTCTGGAAAGGGCTGGAGTCTGTTTTGATCTCTCCTGCCCTGCATCAGGGCTCACACCTTCCTTCCCAGCACAGCCCAGAATGATACCCTCAGAACCTTTAGCTCTGACTTCAGGGGAAGTAAATCATGGTGGGTACCTTTGTCCAGCTGAGGCAAACCCCAGGACTGGGCTCTTTCCTCATAAGAAGCAAAAGAACCACAATCCCGGCTCTTGGGCTCCAGAAACTGCAGCTTTGCTGCTCTGGGGCCCTAAAGTGGCCTTTGCCGAAGTCAAATGAACCAGTCAGCTCCCAGGGAAGAACTGCTCGGAAGACTCTCAACTGCTGGCCTTGCAAAGACAAAGCTTCCTTCCAGAATTGCTTCTGATTAGAGCTATAGAGCCAAGTGTGGATTTCATAGACAACTTGAATGTAAGGAACTTTGGTTGTTCTCTGCTGCTGAGCAGGACATACCTTCACAGACTGACAGATTCTTCTGTTGCCTCTGAGCAGGCCAAAAGCCCAGTCAAACCTCCCAGATAAATCAGAGCCTTTCCCAAAGTTGGGATTTACAGAATAAGAGATGTCTTCCAGGAAATGTCCCAATGTTCCCATCCTCTCCCAAGCCTCAAAGCCTGCCTCATTCAGTTGAAATATCACACACACACACATATACAGGCCAAATTCTAGGTTTCCACTATTTCCAGCAAGGTGTGGGCAGCAGGCTGGTGGCACAAGCCCAGGAGGAAGGGAAGTGAGGAATGTGTCTCCCTGGGACCTGACAAGAGTGACAGCAGCCCCAGGAAGTGGCTCGCTAATGCTCTGGGGGTGCAGGATCTTGCCTAGCTTACTGTCTCTCTCCTCCATCTCTGGACTTAGGATCCCAAGTGTCCTCTACGGCCACCCCCTCATCCTGATTCATGCTACCCCCATCACAGGTCCCCAGGTCTGTCTTCATGGCCTCTTCTGTAGCCAGCCATTCCTGCACTGACTTTGTGTAATCAACTTTTAAAAAATAGATTATTTCACAGTTACTAATGGCAGAGGTGTTGTAGTTGCTTGCTTTTGTCAAAAAAAAAGGAAAAAGCACCCATAGTATAATTCCCTTAACTTGTACAGATCATTAGATTTATCATTCCATCCCATCTTGCTGGAATTGTCTGAGATTACCTCTAAACTCTATATAACAACTAACAGAATATGGGAAAAAGTATTAGTCTCGTACAATAGCGTGTTTTAGTCTCATATGATAGCCTTCCTCAGTGATCAATGCAAAAAAATAGAGGAAAACAACAGAATGGGAAAGACTAGAGATCTCTTCAAGAAAATTAGAGATACCAAGGGAACATTTCATGCAAAGATGGGCTCGATAAAGGACAGAAATGGTATGGACCTAACAGAAGCAGAAGATATTAAGAAGAGGTGGCAAGAATACACAGAAGAACTGTACAAAAAAGATCTTCATGACCCAGATAATCATGATGCTATGATCACTCACCAAGAGCCAGATATTCTGCAATATGAAGTCAAGTGGGCCTTAGAAAGCATCACTACGAACAAAGCTAGTGGAGGTGATGGAATTCCAGTGGAGCTGTTTCAAATCCTGAAAGATGATGCTGTGAAAGTGCTGCATTCAATGTGCCTGCAAATTTGGAAAACTCAGCAGTGGCCACAGGACTGGAAAAGGTCAGTTTTCATTCCAATTCCAAAGAAAGGCAATGCCAAAGAATGATCAAACTACCGCATAATTGAAATCATCTCACACGCTAGTAAAGTAATGCTCAAAATTCTCCAAGCCAGGCTTCAGCAATATGTGAACCGTGAACTCCCTGATGTTCAAGCTGGTTTTAGAAAAGGCAGTGGAACCAGAGATCAAATGGCCAACATCTGCTGGATCATGGAAAAAGCAAGAGAGTTCCAGAAAAACATCTATTTCTGCTCTATTGACTATGCCAAAGCCTTTTACTGTGTGGATCACAATAAACTGTGGACAATTCTGAAAGAGATGGGAATATCAGACCACCTGACCTGCCTCTTGAGAAACCTATATGCAGGTCAGGAAGCAACAGTTAGAACTGGACATGCAACAATAGACTGGTCCCAGATAGGAAAAGGAGTACGTCAAGGCTGTATATAGTCACCCTGCTTATTTAACTTCTATGCAGAATACATCATGAGAAACGCTGGACTAGAAGAAGCACAAGCTGGAATCAAGATTGCCGGGAGAAATATCAATAACCTCAGATATGCAGATGACATCGCCCTTATGGGGGAAGGTGAAGAGGAACTAAAGAGCCTCTTGATGAAAGTGAAAGAGGAGAGTGAAAAAGTTGGCTCAAAGCTCAACATTCAGAAAACAAAGATCATGGTATCTGGTCCCATCACTTCATGGGAAATAGATGGGGAAACAGTGGAACCAGTGTCAGACTTTATTTTGGGGGGCTCCAAAATCACTGCAGATGGTGACTGCAGCCATGAAATTAAAAGACACTTATTCTTTGGAAGGAAAGTTATAGCCAACCTAGATAGCATATTCAAAAGCAGAGATATTATTGTGCCAAAAAATGTCCGTCTAGTCAAGGCTATGGTTTTTCCTGTGGTCATGTATGGATGTGATAGTTGGACTGTGAAGAAAGCTGAGCACCCAATAATTGATGCTTTTGAACTGTGGTGTTGGAGAAGACTCTTGAGAGTCCCTTGGACTACAAGGAGATCCAACCAGTCCATCCTAAAGGAGATCAGTCCTGGGTGTTCATTGGAAGGACTGATGCTGAAGCTGAAACTCCAATACTTTGGCCACCTCATGCGAAGAGTTAACTCACTGGAAAAGACCCTGATGCTGGGAGGGATCGGGGGCAGGAGAAGGGGACGACTGAGGATGAGATGGCTGGATGGCATCACCAACTCAATGAACATGAGTTTGAGTGAACTCCGGGAGTTGGTGGTGCACAGGGAGGCCTGGCGCACTGTGATTCATGGGGTCGCAGAGAGTCGGACGCGACTGAGAACTGATCTGGAACTGGATAGCGTGTGCACGCATGAATGCTCAGTCACATCCACCTCTGTGACCCCATGGACTGCAGCCACCCAAGCTCTGTCCATGGAATTCTCCAGGCAAGAATATTAGAGTGGGTCACCAAGTCCTACTCCAGGCGATCTTCCCAACCCATGGATTGAACTCAAACCCCCTGCACTGGCAGGCAGTTTCTTTACCACTGAGCCACCATGGAACAGTGGGGAGAAGTAAATGAGACCATGAAAGATAACAGCCTTGTAAATGATCTGGTGCTGGGCATGCTGAAGTTAACCCAATTTTTCCCACCAGGTCCCTGCTATCTGGACCATCATGGGCCTCTTTCCTACCACAAGGGTGTCCTGCCTGGAATTCAAATCCTGCCCACTGGAGCTTGCCCAGAGCAAGTACTCTTGGATCCTGTGAATCCTTGGGAAAGTCACTGCACCTCACTGGAGCTGATTCTCCTGAGTTCAACGGAGGGACCACAGAGTCGTCAAAAGACAGCAACTCTTGAGTTCCCTCCCAGCCTGATCTTCTACAATCACTGGTCCTGCTTCACACATAGATTCCTTGGGGAGGACAAGAGTGCCTGCAGCCATTGCTGAGCAGATATCTCGTAGGCGTGCGACCTGATCAGATGGGGGCTAGAGTGTTCGCACAAGTGAAAACAGTCACCTCCTTTGCATGTTCTGGGCTCCAAGAGGTGAAGGGAACTCCATGAATTCTCTAGTTTGTGTTTCACTTTTCGATTAGGAGAAAAACCGCAGAAAAATAAACCGTGTCAATCAGCCCCGCTGTGTAAACACGTGATTGATGATACCTCTTGAGACAGTTTGCATTTCTTTACAGAGTGGCCAGTGACAAAGACTCCCCAAACCAACCTGCTCTTTTACGGTTATTTGGGAAAAGAACAAGGGAAGCATTTGTTTTACCTCTGGGAGCTTCTACAACCAGCCCCACGCTACTCAGACAGCCCATCCAGGCATCAAGCCTGTAGCTGTTCTACTGAGTGGCGCTCGCTCCCAGTTGCCAGCAGCCTGTGATGGGTTGGGGTGAGGCCTTGTGAGCACTGCTCCCCAAGGCCCCCACCCTCAGAAGAAGGACTGGGACCTCCTCCTTAGGGCCCTACTTGCTCACAAGGCACATTTGTGCAAATCAGAAAAAGCTGGCCCCCATCTTTCAGATGTAATTCTGGCTTGGCAGGCAGACAGAGCCTTTGCAAATTAGAAAAAGGTGCCCCTACCTTCAGATCACTGGTCTGCAAACTTTTTCTATCAAAGGCCAGGTAGTAAATATTTTAGGCTTTGCAGGCCAGAAGGTCTCTGTCACAACTCCTTAACTCTGCCATTGTCATACAAAAGCAGCCAGAGATAACACATCAACAAACAGGCGGAGAGCTGTGTTCCAAAATGTTTTTATTTCTAAAAACAGGCAGTGGGCCTGATTCAACTCGCGGGCTATTGTTTCCTAGCCACTGCTCCAGGTGAACACAGCCCAGCACCAGGGCTTTGTAAATGGGACACAGGCTAAAACCCATCCACTGTTCTTCCCTTTGACTAGATGCTCTTGTACAAAAACTACAAAATCCTTCATGGTGGCCCTTTTCTGAATCCCCAAAGTCTGGGAACCTAAGGGGACAAACTTTTTTAGTCCTCGAATGGACCACCCCAGTGAGTCTTAGCATCCTTTATTCCCAGCTCTCTCCCGCTCCCATGGCCTCCAGATCTTAGGGTCAGGCCAATTAGAAAGCAAGTCCCCTACAGCCCCAAAGCCTCTTCCTCATCCCACTGAGCAGCCCCAAACCAGTGAACAGCACTGGGCATGGCTTTTAAAAACAGACTTCTATTTACCCGAAGAGATAAAGACAAGGTCTATGAAGACAGGAAATCTAGCAGAGCCAAATCAAAGGGATTCTTGGATGAGCAAAGCTGCCTGCCTCCTGAGACCTCTTCTTTGGCAAAACACCAATTAACCAATCAATAACTGGTTGGAGTACAAGATTAAGACAGTTGGCAGAAACAAGTTATTTCTGGACATTTTCCAGGTTTTTTTCCAACCAGTCTTCCAATTACAATTAGGATATAGCTGTGGTTTCACGCAAACTCTGCAGTCCACAACCTTGCAATGCAAGCAAAGTCTACAGAAAATCCATTTCTTACAGCACCAAAGAGCAGCCAGGGCAGTGCTTCCCAGGAGCACTGGTCTGACTTTAAGTGGAATACTTCATTATATTACTCACCCTTCATTTGACCTTCATAAACATCAAAACCTTACCACCCTGCATCCTGACATTTAATTCTTTCCTGTCATCTAATGAGGCCACATTTGGTTAGAAGGTCACTTGTCATTCACAACGCTGAGAGAGACATATCATTTTAATGAAGCTCCTAATTCAGAGGGTAATGAAATTGCGGACAAGATTACAACACATGCTGGCTGAGAGACAGTGGAGGCCTCAGACTTAGCCAGGCCTTTGTGGATCACACCAGAAGAATGAAAAACAACGGAGCAAAGCTGGCATTCCAGCGTAAGCTGCAGAGCCTGGCCACTGTCACTCTAAATTCAATTATCCAGAAGAAAGTGTGGATGCATGTTAATATATTTTACAAGGTCCTATAATTTATCATCCTTTGTTTTTCTTTATGAATAACAGATTTTTCCCTCAGCTAAAAAGCATATGGGGGGTTGGGTGGATGGGAGAGAGACCAAGAGCCACTTGCTTTTTCTTCACTGGAATGGAAGGTCATACAAAGTCTTCTCCCCAAGACAGGCTGGCAGAGAATTGCTAGGAAGTCCATGGCAGAGATCTGGGTTGCAGCTGCAGCCACATTTCAAGCTGGGAGAGGGAAATGAGGCATTTGGAATGCTCTAAAGAGCAATGGTGGTTGACAGAGATGCCAAGCCCTGTTCAAACCTGTAGAAAATGAGGACGGAGCCTTTCTGAGCAGCAAGAGAAACTGTCCAGACACCACTCAGAATTCAGCCTAGGCTGACAAGCCTGCATACAAGGCTAAGGATGGATGACAAGCATACAGGGTAGTTGGGGAGGGCAATGCCCTCTCAGATTGCTTGTTCCTGACACACCACTGGATTCGTCTCAGAATTCAGTCATCATCTCAGAACTCACGTCTCTGGCAGGAACCAATCTTTGCCCAAAGACCACTGACAGCAATGCTTTCTGCCAAGCCCCCCACCCCTCACTAACACACATATGGGGACGAGCTTCCATGCTGGTTCCCAAGGCCAACATCACCCTTTGGTTTGGCCAGGAGAAAGGGCACCATGTTGTCACTGATGCAAGTCTGGTCAAAAGTACCTGCCTTTGGTGTGAGAGCATAAAGAGGGGCTGGCTGCTCTGTTATCAGATGGAGATATGAGAACAGAGGAAAGCAAGCGCTGGAGAGTGGAAGGGATGCTCCCACTGGAGCTGATGGTGGCCTTCCTGGGAAGCAGAAGGGGCTGCAACAGGAAGGGCAGGGGGACATCAGACAGACCATGTACCAGCCAGGTGAGCTTCTGCCTCAGGAATTGGGGCAGACTCTCTTTTCCAAAGGTGAATGCAACAATCTTTGCCACCCACAGGCTTTTCTGCAAGTTGATCTTGGCACTCTCCCACTCCCCTGAGTCCAGGAGGGCTCTTGACGGCTTTGACAAGTCGACCGTGGTAGAGATGGCACCAGGCCAGTTTGGCTTCCTGCCTTTGGCTCACTGTCTCTCGGGACGCTATCTCTGGGATCTCAGCTACCCTGCTGTGAGAAGCCCAAGCCACATGGAGAGGCCAAGTGTAGGAACTCTGTTAGGGTCAACACCTCCACTGAGCTCCCAGCTGATGGCGGCACCATCAGCCATCTAATGCCAGCTGCAGAAATAACCGATCCATGTTAGACATCCTGCCCAGCTGAGGCCTCAGACAACGTCAGCGCCAAGCACCAGCTGAGTGCAATCACATATGGGACTATAGCAGGAAATCAGGCAGCTGAGTCTGGTCAACCCACAGAACTTTGGAGAGATAATAATAAACTCGTCTTTTAAGCCACTGAGTTTCAGAGTGGTTTTGTTGCATATCAATAGTTAACCAACATTTAAGTACAGTATGAGCCCTGACCAATCAGAATGGATGCTGATGGGCAGTAAGGATGGAGCAGGGTCTTAGAGATCTCCTGCTGTGCCAGATGTTTACCTTCTAATTCCCAGAACGTGAGGTCCAGTGATGACTAGGGGAGGGGCAGGGCAGCAGAAGGGCACTCAGGGAGACAGGAGACACGGACCACAAGTGTTTTAGTCTTAACAGTTACAGACACATTCACGAGCATCAGCTGGCATTATCACTGGCATCTCTCATCCTGGAATTCAGACCCTCATCCTTTCTGGGCTGCATCAGATATAGGAAGGCAACCCGCACTACTCCTGGGAGTAAAGAGCCTCCTGAGAACGCAACACTTTCACCTTTTTAGAACTGTTTTCTATCCACAATCGCATTTGATCTTTACAATGGGCCCAAGAGGCAGATGTCACTGGCCCCCACTTGACAGGTGAGAAAATTTAAGGTCCAGAGAAACTGAGGAGGGACAGAGGCAATCACTGGAAGTGTACTGGTCAGGATATTTTATTTCTGGATCTGATGCCACTGCAGTCTGGGGCCTTAAGCCACTGGCCTGCCTTCTTGGAGTGTCCTCACCTCTAAAGTGAAGGAAGTAGAAAGATGATTTCCAAGGGCACACCTGGCATTACCATTCTCTGACTCTGTGTCTTGCGTGAGGTCACCAGGACGGGAACAGCAGCATCAGGGGTCATGGTCTCAAGGACCCTGACTCCTTGTTCAGTACTCATGTGACTGTGTCTACAGCTGCCTTCTTAAGACACCTCAGTGCCATCATGCAAGGGGGCAGCCCACCCCTCTCCCCAGGCCCTGGACGGAAGGATGTTTCTAGGTCTAGAGCCAGAGAAGTGTTTCTCTGCATGTGCCTTGGGTCCTGGGCCTTCTGTTCTCATATCCAAGGACAAAATCTCTGGAGGAGGTATGGGGTTCAGCGGAGAGAGAAGGATGGGGAGAAAGATGAGGTAGGGGGTTCATACCAAGTTTCAGCCAGGTTTGCCCAGACCAGCTCTGAGTAAATCCTGCAGCCACCACACAGGAAGCGGCTAATCGAGGGCAGACACTGTCTCATTCAGAGGTCCAGGGCCCCTGTCTTGACACGGACCTAAGGCAGCATTGGCAGATGATGGATCTCTCCTGAGATTGTGTGGTTTCCAGGAAAGCATTCCAGAACCTGAAACCAGCTTCAAAGGAATGCGTCTCTGCTCACTCCCGCCCTGGCGGGGAACCAGCCTAGGGCACCTTATTCTTATTAGGACTGGAGATGTCTTGGACACTAAGCTTGAAAAATGCACCAAGGATTCTGACACAGATGGGGAATGGTGTGGCTGTGCAGAAAACCCCATTGTTGGCAGCACTAGACTGTCTCTGAAAAATCTTTGTGGCAAGTAATTTAACTCCTTTCTAGCTCACATTTTTCCAACTTTGAAATGGAAACGAGAAATTTCTTTGTCTCTAAACCTTCTTGTGCCTGGGAGGCTGGATGGGACAGAGGGGGAGCTGAAGCTTCCATTACCTGCTGGAAGGGGCAAGGTACCAAATACTGCAATCAAAGGTGAGAATCTCCAGGTAAAAACAAAGAAGAGAGTCCAAAGTGGGACTGAAGTGAGAATTAGGTTGGAGAATCTGGAAAGATCAGGTTGGAATGAGCAAATGGTAGTGAACAGAAATGTGGACAGATCCAAGGAGGACACCAATACCCCCTGCTCCTCCATGCCCTGCGAGTGTGTGTGGAGATGGAAGGATGGGGCACTGGGTCATCAAAGCAACTGGGAAAGAGACAGGTTTTGCTTTAGTATCTATTTACTCTCATCTGAACCTGGATGTGAGGCTCCCAGGGGGTGCCCCACCTTGTGATGACCAATCTTATGTATCAAGATGACCTTAGCACCCAGATGCTAGGCTCTCAGTACTGCTGTGATGGTTCTTTTAGACACAATTAACCTTTAAATCAGTAGATTCTGAGTAAAGCCGACTGCTCTCTCCATCATGGGCCTCACTCCAACATTCTTAAGAGAAAAAAAAAGGTTGACGTTTCCCCAAGAAAGGAATTGTGCTTCCAGGCTGCTTACAGGTCAAGATTGCAACATCCACTCTTCCCTGGGTCTCAAGATTGTTGGCCAAGTCTGCAGATTTTGGTCTTGCCAACCTGCATAATCACAGGAGCCAATTCCTTAAGATAAACCTGCCTCTAAGTATCTATAGCTAAATCTAACTCTAAGTTCTATACCTATCTATATATCAGAAGAGGGAGAATGGGAAGAAGTGATTGGGATGAAATCAGATTGGTGAAGTAGCCTGAGAGCAGGTGATGAGAGCCCCGTGGCAGGCTCGTTTATCAGCACCTGGACCTCAACACACCTGGAGAATGCAGTCATTCCACCAAGGCCCACTCCTTGCCTTTCTCTCCTCTTTACACATTTTTCCCTGGTTGATCTCATCTGTCATCTCCCATCCTTTCAACCATGTCCTCTTCTTTAGTGATTCCCAGATCTTTGTCATTTATCATTGGCCCTGATCTCTCTGCTGAACTCTGAAACTGTATCCCCAAATCCTACTGGACAACCCATCTCAGAGTACCATTGATACCTCACACTCAACAAATATAATCTGAACTTACCATCCCCTCCTCACCACCCCTAAAGAAACCATGATACTCCTCTCGGTGAATGGCATTACCATCTACTCAGTTTCCCAAGCCACTAATTTGAGAGTCAAGGATAACTCCTTTCTGTATACCCCCCACTCACCCGCCCAATAATCATGAACTCCTGCTGGTGTCACCTGTGAGGATATTCCCAGTGATAAACTTATTGTCCTAATTCAGCACTCATCTCTGGTCTAACTACTCAAACAGCCCCCAACCAGTTTCACTGGTCCCATCCAAAATCTACCAGAAGGATGCCCCAAGTTGCCCCCTTTATAGTTAGATTCTAAAAAGCAGCATTTTCCCACTTCTCAGGGTTGATGATAATATGCTGGTGTGAACATATCTGACTCAAGGGTGGCTACTTCCAAGGCATTTTCAGCCAGGCTCCAAGCAACTTGTAGATGTAGCATTCTTATATTCTCAGGTCTGCTTGGAGCCTTTGGTCAATCTTTCCACACCAATCTAGACAGCCTAGCCAGCATCTTCTTCCATTCAACTCTATCAGAGGGCCCTTCTGGTCACAAGAAGGGAGACAGAGACAGGTTCCCCAGGTGGCTTGGTTGGGCTTCAAGGCAAAACTGTGTGTAATGTGTCCCTCCAGATAAGCCAGCCTGGACCATCAGCACCTTGGAGAGCTCTGACCTCTGTTGGGGAGTGAACTGGACCAGAGTCCTGGATTCTTCTGGGAGTGGTAGCAGGGAAGGACAGGGTTGATGCTGTACATCTCATTAACCAGATACCCAGCCTAACGATTTCAGGAATATGAAAAATACGAATGGCCCTGAGGTCAGCCCAGACTTAGGTTTCAGGGGCTCAGATGGTCCATGGGAGGCAGATGGTCATGATCCTGAGTCCTGGCCAAGCCAGTTTGATGCTGAAAACTAGAGCTCCCCAAGGTTCTGTGCTCAGACTGCACAGGATTCAGCAGCTTTCATCGTTTCATTTCAGGTTAATTGCCAATGAAAAGACAAGTCACCTTTGGGAGTTACCTCATCTTTCTGAACTACTTGTCACTTGCTCTTTGTTAGTGGTGCCCACCTCTTTGTTCTCACTGTGAAGTTTCCAGCATCCTCTGCCCCAGCACCCAGAGGATGAACTGGGAAGCAAGGACTTCAGGGACATGAAGGCTTCAACTGACCTCTGGCTCAATGCAGCAGGGCCTTATGCATTTGGGGGAGGAGATATTGCCTCTGGTTGCATGTTCAGGGAACTCCGAGATCAATACACTAGGTTCATCTCCAGGGCTGCTCTTTGTTCCCATTTGACCAGAAGCCTCTAAGCCAAAACTGGATGGAGGGATGGAGCTCCATGTGAAGACGGCTGTCTAGGAAGTCACAGGAACTGCCTTTGCTCTTCAGAGTTAACGCAATTGCTCTTCTACTCACCTTTGCTCCCTCAGCTCTAGCCCTGTGCTGTCTGTGTGATGACCCTCCTGAGCTCCTACTGCTGAGTCATCACAGCGTCTGAGTTGCTGACAAAGTGTTTCCCATTCTCCAGGGTCCCATCCAGTTTTCACAACAACTCAGAGATACAGAGGGGCTTTTTTTGTCATCCCTGCTTACCAACAAGAAAACCATGGACAGCATAGGTGACTTGTCTAGACACACAGGACTCTTGACTCCAGCTACATGCCCTTTATAGTTTCTTAAAACCATCCAACAGACCAGGATCTCACCATAGTGCTGAGAAACACTGCAGCATGGGCTTGTAACACCACTCGTGAAAAAGCAAAATGAAAGAAAACTACCTTTCGAAGACCATGCTCATCTGCCCAAGGTCTGTCCAAGTCCATCTGTTACTCAGCCTCTTCCCCAGCCTGAGCACAAGCGCTGTCTCCAGAGCACAAGCAAAAACCCAGTTCACTGGAAGCTTGTCAACAGCTTCCTCTGAGATTCTTAAGATTTCCTGGGGACGTTTCCACCTCCTTACCCCTGAAGTTCAAGTTCAAGGCATCAAGAGAAAAAGCATTCCTTTTTAACAAAGACTCATGGGCAAACATTGTTGATCCCTATCTATTCTGTCAAGCTTACCTTTAACTTTTCATATACAAAGTCTTTAGAAAGAAGATTTGAATCCAATAGAGAGAGAGACCTTCAGCTTTGCCTTCATCTCCAAATGCCTGATAGGCGTGGTCATAAAGGGAAGATGTTCCCAATTAGCCTAAGAAATTATTTTGGAGGGGCTTATTCATCCACAGCTGTGATCAAACAGCAGCTGAAATGACGCACGTGTTGGTCTCAATGGATAACATTCTCCTTTAAGTGTGCTTGTGGTACATCACTCTGTGTTGCATCTTTAGCTGTATCTTTATCCATACAGGACCAGCTACCACTCAAGGCTCCATGGGTACCCCATACTGAAGACCAATAAGTTCAAATTCCTTACACTCTCTTCCTCCTCGCGTCCCTGCATCTGAGTCAAATGTAACACCATTCAGAATGAGCAAAGGTGGTTTACAGGCACAGATGCCTTTTTCTCTAACAAAGAAAAACACTCTTTGTTTTCATTTGATTACTTTTGAGGTCCAGTTAGAATTTTGCATTGCATAACAGATGTGCTCTTGGAAGTATGAAGGTAAATCACTTTCTCTGTATGTGACTCAAATCCTATTTGTAATTTGCTCTTTAAGAAGCTCAGCTCTGAGCCTTTTTATGAAGAGTGGCTAAAGCTGAAGAATTAACCATCACTTTCATTAGTTAAGAATGAAATGGTAAGACCTAGGCTATCATTGTTCCAAGGAACAGAAAACAGCCTTGCCTCAAAGTCCCCCACAAGACTAGGTTTTTTTCTTCACCTGCTTTTTCCTGGGGCAAAACAAGCCAGGCAGCCTAGTCCATCTGAGGATCTCAAACCCCCTCCCCTCACTTTATTTTCTCTCCTCTCTTTTCCATAATCTTGTCCTGGGATTCCAGCCTCCCTGAGCCCTCCTGCTTTCTATCCCTGAGAAATGTCTGCTCTAAAGGAATAGGCAATGCAGGCCACTCACCTCAATATGACCATTAGACCCTTTTCTCCCTCTTCCGGGGTACCAGCATCCCTAAGCTCAATTCTAGGGCAGAAGCAGCTCCATCTCTGGGGAAAGGGTTTCAAGACTTCTTGGATGGGCAAGTGGAGAAAGAATGCCGAGGACAGAGGGGTCTGATGGGGACTATTAGCCTATTCTCCCTATAGGTTAGGACAAATCTCAGAAAGGGCTGCCTTAAGACAAAGGAGTCACCCCTAAAATGCTCCCTGGATTTGGATACTAAGCACCTGGCCAGGAAGAACCTGAGGTCAGGAGTGAGAGGTTGGAGAAGGGACTGTAACAGCTGTGAAGAAGCATCCAATGCACTCCAGCGCAAGGCTTTTTCTTGCCTTCTAGGGTGAAGAGGGGGAGATTGGGGTTCCCTCTGTGACACTCACACTCTTAGCTTACTGGGGCGACACCATCTGCAGCATGTGGGAGGCGCAGTGTGAGATCCGCCCTGCCAGGAAGAGCAGGAGTTGCGAAAGGAAGCTGATGGCTCTTGATACTCAACCCGAACACTTAGAAAATGACCCATCATCTTTGCCTTAAACTTTTCCATACGCTCAACATTATTAGAATTTCTTCTTAACTACACAAATCAGCCTTAGGATCCGGGCAGCTGGATGACAAGATGTTCGGTTCCCCACCCTTTCCCTTGAGTTCTTATAATGGAAGTGCTTAGTTAACACAAATTACCAGCTTTGCTCTTTACTCTCCTGACAGATGAACAAACATAGCATCATCATTTCTATGCAGGCCGGCTGGCCAAATCCATTCCAATTATCTATCACCTGAGCAGAATTCTCCTGGTGAGACAGGAAGACGTGGAAGGAGGTTTCCGGGTCGTACTATTAATTCCAGTAAGTGGCCTGTTTCATGCTCCTCCCTGGAATATAAGAAGGCCTTGAATATAAATCAAACTAGAGAGTTGGGGTGTCTAACTTATTTAAAGACAAATATCCATTCATCTGTAGAGGAACATCTAAGTTGCTTCCATGTCCTGGCTAGCGTAAACAAATAACAACAAGGATACTTTTTTACTAATTCATATTAGGGAAGAAAGATAGAGAATATAGTCGAAAAGTCTCAGAGGTGAGATGCAAGAGACTTAAGTTTTCACGCCAGCCCAGCCCATTCTTATTTAGCCTTGACATGACCTTGTCACATTCTACTCTCAGTTTACACATGTGGGATTAAAAGGAGGTGGACTCAATCAGCAATTGCCTATCACACGTTCTCAGCCCTAAGGACCCCAGAAGTTACTTTATTTCAAAAATTTATATTTATAAATATTTTTAGTCGTTGATGAAAGTGTGACATTAAGAACAAGAAGGGTGGCCACTTTTAATGCCATGCAGACTGACAATAACTTATGTGACCAAGTTCACTCAGTTTTGTGGCCACTTCAAATCAGAGCTCCCCTACCACCTGTTGGATTAACTGAAGGACGTGGAGACTGCAACGTATAAAACGTAAAAATGGCAATCGTTTGAATCAACCTGTCACTGTGAATCAGGATTTCCTATACACTGTGAATTCAAAATAAGATACATATGTGAGGACTTCCCTGGCGGCTCAGTGGTAAAGAATCCACCTGAAGATATAGGAGTTTGATTCCTGGTCCAGGAAGGTCCCACATGCTGAGGAGTAACTAAGCCTGAGCACCACAACTACTGAGTCAGCACTCCAGGGCCCAGGAATCATAGCTACTGAGCCTGTGCACCTAAAGCCTGTGCCCAGCAACAAAAGAAGCCACTGCAATGAGAAGCCTGTACAATGCAGCTGGAGAAAAGTCCAAGCAGCAGGGAAAATCTAGCACAGCTTGTAAATGAGCAAGTAAAATTATATTAAAAAAATACGTAAGTGAACTGATTCTGAAAGTGAAACACAATGAAGATCACCATAAGGGTTTAATTTCTAATTTTTGCATTGATCAGAACAGTCTCATTGTGCTTTTTTGTTCAAAGCTTGAAATTATATGATAAATACATTCGCCCATGTTTCTACTGTGATTTAATCATTAATTAATAAATATTAACATATTCAAAAATAATGCTTTGACTGCTTGTGTAGCTTTAAGGTCCATATAAAATTTCATTTCAAAAAATGGTTACAAATTTTGAAAACCACTGGACTAATTATCTCTAATTTTCCTTCCAGCAAGAGGATACTTTATGCAAATCCTTCTCCGGGGAGAGGAGAATTGTATGACTTCAGGAAGTTTCTGGCTTAATCAGAACCTTCCTAAGAAAAACAAACAAACAAACTTGATTCCCAAGTCTACAAATCACCCTGAAGAGCTCGGCTCTTTCTCCACAGGGAAGGAGTCCTGCAGAAGCCGGTTGTCCATTACTGGGCAAGAGTCAGATTCTGCCCCATGGATCTCACATTCCACTTGCAGAGACTTGCCTGCAAATGGCTGACAGTAGGAGAGAATGAGGTGATTGGGGAGTGGGAATGAGCCTCAACCCCTCTGAGCATCTACTCCTTGCTGGCTCAGTAGCTGGCATGACACATGTCACTTGATTTCTTCTATTTATTGCTTCTCAAAACTCTTTGCAAACTTTTCCCTTCATCCAGATGAGAAAACCAAGGTGGATATCCAGGCAGTGAATGGCAGAAGCAGGTCTCAGATCTTCACCACTCTCACCCTAAAACAAACTCCCAGGGGGTGGTGAACGGTACTGCCAGCTCCCCAGTGTGGGCTTCCAGAGGCAGGGCCAAAGCATCCACACAGACCATGCCAGTGAGGAAGGCTGCAAAGAGGAGCTGGCACTGGAGCTGAATTTTGAAGGATGAGGAGAAATGCTCCAGGCAGCAAAGAAAGCAAAAGATTCCCAAGCGGAGACAGTGTGAGAAGCGCACAGAGAGAAAAGTTTCAGGGGAATGACATTTCAGGTGGCAGAGCAGGAATGAGAGGGCTGGGTTGGGAACACCAGGGATGGAGCAGGCAGGTGACACCACCCTGCCCTCCCAGTTCCAAGTGCCACCACCTGGCCCAGGACCCCGGCTGCCAGCAATTCAGGCAACCCTCTGTGCCTTTACACCCCCTTCTCCATTTACATGGCAATCTCTTCCTAGCCCACTTCTGCCTGGGGAAGTCTTTCCTGGACTTCCAGAATCCTGCCAAATCCACCCATGCAATATGAAGCCATTCCTGATGCTCTCAACCAGATGTAATCTCTCTTGCCTCTGAACACCCAGAGTTCTTTGATTTGTTCACTCTAAGGCCTCAATGGCTGAACACGCAAGACACGTTTTCTGGGAAAGATGCTGAAATGGAGGATGGGCATCAGCCTCAGTAACAGCTATGTATCGACTTTGCATTTCAGCAGGGCCATCCTCTACCGCCACCCCTGCCCTTGTAGCTCCAGACACTGGAATCCCTGCCCTCAGAGCTGTGATGCTGGATATCACATATGTAGACTGTGTATCATCAGGGCACTTATTGTCCCTGAGGTTGAGGTCCTAGCACCTAGGAGGTGCGTATCTGTTGAACTCTAGCCTCAGTTAGAGCTTCTCTCAATTCTATCTCATGCAGATATATTATGTATCTTTTCAAGTAATGCATATAACCATATTAGAAACTTGCAGAAAATATTGTCATCTGCAGATTAAAATTCATTTTTTTTCACATTTCTCCAGGTGGAGTGGGGGGAAGCACTTTAATCGCTGCCTGTGTTTCCAGACCATTATCCATAGGTTTCAATCTGCATTCAAGGACCAGCTCAGGCCATACAGAAGAGCCACCCAAGCTGCCCTGCACACACCTGTGGCCTCCTAGCCTGTGATTCCCTCATTCCCTCCCCGACACTACCCAGCCTCTGACCACCCACCCTTATGAGAAACCTGCAGGCTGGAGGGCTGTCCTAGACCTCTTAACCCAGATGGATTCACTCTTGCAGGCCTATTGTCCTGCTTGAGCGCCACCCCTAAATGGGGCACCGAGGGCAAAGTGAGTAACTTCACAGATCGCCACAGTGTGGCAGAGAACTAAGTGCCCGGGAAGTGCTTGAGAAAGAGATTCATTCTCCGGGCTCTATTTCCTGTGTAGATGAGGAACTGGAAACCCAGAACTCTCTGCCACTGGGCCTGGGGGGAAGCATTCAGAGCAACCCTCCAGAAACAAAGCCTGGCCTTGGTGCTGGCTCGGTGTGCACGGAACATCAAATGGCTGGACATGAAAGGGCTGAGGAGGATGCTTGCTGGAGAGGCACTTAGCCTGAAAAACCTGAAACCATCTCCTTGACTGAGGGCCGCTAACCACAGCCTCCGTGAATGATTAATGACTGTGGCCAGTGCTTATTGCAAACAGGCATGTGACAGCAGAGCCACTATGCTCCCACTGGACCTGCCCACGTGATCGATGAGCCACCGAGGGGTGCGGAGGGGCTGCAGGGGGAAGGAGCCAGCTCAGGCTGCAGCCACCAGGCAGCACCCATCCTTGGGGAGAACTGGAGGGAGGCCAGGGCCTGTGTTCTGGGTGGCTGGCTGACCTCACGTACAACACATAAGCAACCAGCACTGAGTAGCTACCTGGGCGATGGAAGGAGATCTGGGAGGCCTGTGTTCAACTCTAATGAGAAAAGGTGCTGAAATGGAAGAGCTGGAGCCCCCGGACCTGCAGGTTCCTATCCAGTGTGGCACATCATAGGAGCCCCATAGTTCCAGAACCAGCAAAAGGGTGCAGGATGCTTTGAGAGACCGCTAAGTGCTGGGTGCAGGTAGAGCAGGCTGCAAAAATGAGTTTCCTGGCCTCAGACACCTCCCCTTCTCAGCCTGCCCCACCACCCACCACTGCTGCCAGCCAGACATAACTCCCCCCACCCAACCCCTGTATCACCTGGATTTGCGACGGCCATTCGGGTGGCTGGCGTGAAGCCTCTGCTCTCACGCGTTCTCTGTCCTTTCTCCAGAAAGGTCAGTTAGCACTGTGTCCTCACGCCGCCTCCTCCCGCCCAACGCACACCCTCTAGGACGGCTGAGCAAGGGTTTCTGAGTTTCTGACGTGTGGATCCAGCACACACCTACCAAGTTCACTGAGCACAGACTGTGTGGCTGTAGAAGGCACTGCCCCATCTTCAGGAGCCTAGGGCCAGCGAGGCAAGCTTCCCTTATGTGGAACAAGCATAGACAGAACACAGCACAGCCCCTTAGGGTGCAGCCAAGTGAGGAGAGGGAGAATGAGCCTGCTGGGGGAGGTCAGGGAAGACAAGAAGGGCCCTTGAGGATCCCCTGAGCTGCCAGCCTCTGCCCGTGCAGGGCCACTGTCCAGTCCGGGCCACCAAACCTTCCAAAGCCACCACCTTCCATCTGGGTCTCCGGAGGCACCTCCAAGAGGCCCTGAGGCTGTGGTAGCAGCAAGCAAGCTCAGCAAAAAGACCCAGGAACCTGGCACAGGCCTGGGGCTCTAAGACGACCCTGGGAGCCAGCCGGGAGCCCAGGGACGACCCTTGTGGGGACCTGGCTGGTCTGCAGACTCTGGCTCTGTTTCATCTTAATACACTCCTGCGTGTACCTGACATCGGATACTCACCCTAGAGCATGCAAATCTAATAAATTCTTGGCTCCTGCAAGTTTCTTTAAAAAATATAAAAGAGGATCATATATAAAGAAGTTGATTAATATACACCCTGCTAAAACAGCCTGGAACATCTGTGTATTAAGTTCATTTATTAAATTACACCAATCTGTATTTTAATGAGTGAAAGATACAGTACTTATTCTGTCATCCATCAAAATAAACTCAGGAAATACTTAACATTATAATCATTTTTCTTGTTTGAACATGAGTTATGAAATATGAATCCCACACTAAGAACGCTGGACTTGCCATCATGATCAAATATGTTTTCACAGGTGCAGCAAATATTCAGTTTTCATTTCTTTCTCCAACTGTTGAAAATATAAACCATGTTTTCTAGTCCTTAGCTGGGTAACACTGCCTTCCCTCCACATGGCAGCCATTATTACAGACTTATTACCCACCATCTCTCTTTCCCCCAAGACAAACTCCTTCTAAGTTGCTTAGTAATGAAAACACAGGCTCCTGTGGGGCCCCTGAAGCGTAAGCTCGTCCCAATGGGGCTCTTACAGCTCAGGCAGGGTCCTCGTTTCCTTGTCCTTCTTCCTGGGGGCACCTAGATCCTCCAGATTAGGGCCTGAGTTTCAAAAGCCATTTGACGCAAGCAGTGCATGTGGTACAAACACGAAAGGCAGCTGGGCCTCAGCTCCACTGTGGAGGTCCCCCTGGCCACGGGTTTGCATGCCTACTCCTTCATCCCAGCTCCCCAGGAACCACTCCACTCAGATGGGGGGCAGCTTTAACACAAGCTGAAGCCTCACGAGTGAGTCCAGCCTTTACCTGTGTTCAGTAATCCAGGACCCTTGGGGCGATGCGGTCAGCTTTCAGGAGCCAAGGAGGGCTGGTTTCTCTGCCCGGGGATGAGGAGGAGCTCACTGAGGCACAGGAGGCAAGAACAAGGTCCCAGCTGGATAAGCTGCTGAGTAGAACCACAGGACAAACTGAGGAAACCTAATCACAAGCTGGCGAGGCTCCGGCCTGCCTAACCCCTCAGGCTCCCGTTGCCAGAGTTCAACTATCAAGTCCACCCCTATGTCTTTGTTCTCATTCCTGGCCACCCTGGTCCCCCAACATATCTATGGCACCCACTCTTCTCTGCAGCCTCCCGAACTACCTCCTGCAGGTGCTCCCTCCCACCTCAGGCTGCAGCCGCTGCAGTTCCCTTGGCCTGGGATACCCGCTCTGCTCTCCTTTTACTCAATTCAGTTCAGTTCAGTCGCTCAGTCCTGTCCGACTCTCTGTGACCCCATGGACTGCAGCACGCCAGGCCTCCATGTCCATCACCAACTCCCGGAGTTTACTCAAACTCATGTCCATTGAGTCAGGGATGCCATCCAGCCAACTCATCCTCTGTCATCCCCCTCTCCTCCCACCTGCAGTCTTTCCCAGCATCAGGGTCTTTTCAAATGAGTCAGTCACCTGGTTAATTACTTCATTGTGATTTCAAGCCCCACCTGTTCAGAAAACTCAGTGGAAGGAACCATTAGGAATCCAGGAAACTTCACAGTGGAACTGACCCCTAAGGAAAGAATGGGAAGGTATTCAAGACAAAGGGATCCCCTGGAACAAAAGCCTGGGTGTGAGGATGCCCTAGCTTGAAGGAGAGACAAAGGGTAGATGGGAGGGTTGTGGAGCAAGGAATGAGAGTTTGGGGCCAATTTAAGGAGGGTCTTGTGTGCTGATCCATAAAGGGGCATTATGCTGTAGGAAACGAGGAGGATGGGCTTCCCTGGAGACTCAGACCGTAAAGAATCCACCTGCAATGTGGGAGACCTGGGTTCGATCCTTGGGTTGGAAAGATCCCCTGGAGGAGGGCAAGGCAACCCACTCCAGTATTCCTGTCTGGAGAATCCCTGTGGACAAAGGAGCCTAGTGGGTTATAGTCCATAGTGTCGAAAAGTGTCAGACATGACTGAGTGACTAAGCACACACAGCAAACCCTGGTGGTCCAGTGGCGAAGACTCCACTCTTCCAATGCAGGTGGCCCAAGGTCTGCCCCTGGTCGGGGAACTAGATCCCACATGCTGCCACCAAAGATCCCTCATTCTGCAACCAAGTTGAAAGATTCCAGTGCAGCCAAATAAATAGATATTAAAAATAAATTTTTAACAAGGAAATAAGAAGCAACTTTTTATTTTAACCTCTCACTTCTATACTTGACAGACTTTAAAAAAACAAAATTCAGATCCAGAGTTGTGAACAATAAATATGTAAAACAAAGAATGTAACCATTTCAGACTAGTGTAATCCAAAAACAATCTTAGTAATATAAAAAGAGTTCCTTTTTAAGATTTTTAAATGTTTATAACCTAAAAGTTCACAATTCTAAACAACTAAGTGGTATATAAACTTCTCTTTTTTGTTGAGGAACATTTATATTTTTATCCATCATATAAAGCTAAAATGACTTTCCTCCTCGCCAAGCAGGAGACCACAGAGACTCAGGTTTGATCCCTGGGTCAGGAAGATCCCCTGGAAGAGGGCATGGCAACCCACTCCAGTATTCTTGCCTGGAGAATCCCATGGATAGAGGAGCCAGGCAGGCTACAGTCCACAGGGTCACAAGAGTCTGACAGGACTTAAGCAACTAAACAGCAACCGCAAAGCTAAAATGACCCCAACCAATTATCCTCCCTGGATGACCAAAGTATTAGTAAAAGGAAGGGGCTCTTGAAGGGTTTGAAATTTCAAAAGCTGTCTAGATTTGCATTTAAGAAGTAAAGTCTATTTGGGATTCAGTAGGTGTACAGGAGAGCTGGGGGCAGGCAGGGGCTAGTGGGACAAGGCTAGAGTAATTACAGAGGAGGGGCACTGAGCTGGAGCGAAGGCAGTGACAGGGAGCCCCCTCGCTATGGAGCTGGGAAAGCACACGGTGGGTGTTGAGGAGGACTTCCTGAGAAAGTCATCCATGCCCCAGACTCCCGGTAAGCACAGGTGTAGGTCCCTGCTCTTTAGGTCCAAGGAACCCCCCATCTCCGCAGCACGGAAGGACCATCCTCACCACTTGCTATCCAGTGTGTTGGTGAAAAAGGGGCTCCCCCAGCTCCCTCAACACTGAAGAGCTGAGACTGACAGAAGTTTATCAGTTGCATACCCTGACAGTCGCCACACAGCATGCAGGGCCCCACGGGGCTGCACTCGGGAGGGAAGAGAACCAGAAGGGGCAGTGGGAGGCGGGCTTTATGGTAACAGGAGGCCGGGTGCTCCCTGGTGCCCACAGGAAGGTATGGTTGGCTTGCCTGAATAATTTCACAGGCTGGTAGGAGGTGAAACTCATGAGGACTGGTGGGAGGTGGTTGGTCCAGCTGATAGGAGAACTAGTGGGAGCGGGGTGGGGGAATGGGGGGTTGTCTTTCTCCCGGGGTATGGGCATATCTGGTGAGAGAGCTGGGAGCTTGTAGTAGGCCCTGGGGACGCCCTGTGAGGCTCTAGAGGTGTCCAGGAGGCAAATGGCACTTCAGGCCTGACTATACAAATGGGCTCCAGGGAAGAGAGAGAATGAGATAGAGATGGGGAAAAATAAAAGACAGGCCTTAATGCTGGTGTGACGTGAACTGGGGCATACATATACCTCAGTTCCGTATGCTTGAGGTTCTTAGGAGAAAAAATAATATTTTTTGAAAAAACAACAAGGAACAAGAAAGAATGAGGTTCAGATTTCGGGGGAGGAGATGGGCTAGGCTCTCAATACAACCAGGCTGCAGGCCAGGGGTCTGTGTTCTCAGCAGAACTGAAAATGCTATTTGTTACAAAATGTCCTAAGAGTGATTGCCCATTGAGATAGCAAGAGTAGAGGGAAATAAAACTTCAAACGGGGTTTAATGGCTGAGCTGAGGCGATTAGGAGGCAAGGCAGTCTGCTCTGTGTGTGAGCTGAGCAGGGCAAGGAAGCGGTCAGCTGAGGGCCACAGCTTGTTGAAAACTGTTTCTCTGTCACTCAGACACTTTCCCTGAGAAAAACATTAAAGTTACCTCCGGAGTCCACAGGGAGCAAAGTGAAGACCTGAACATCTAATAAAATATAACGAGGCAGGTTGTAATCATGAAGTGTCTAGATGGCAAGACTGTTGAGAAACTTCTATAGGGAGAGGCTGGGGTCAGCCACTTGCAGATACTTCCCTGTGTCACTGTGTATGGAGGCTGAGAACCAAAGGAGCTGGAACCTGCCGGGAAGTCCATGCACACTCTGAGCTGTCTCACCACGTGTCTGAAATTCAGCAGGAAACCAAGTTCAAGACAGCTGCACCCACAGATCGAACGTCTCTCAATCAAAGCCTGCCTTTCTATCAAGGGAACTCCCCAGGCAGAGACAAATGGGCCCTATTTCCACCCACCTCTTCCACACATGCCAAGGAGTAACTTGGGCTGGAAAACCCCCACCCAAGATGCCAGGAGAAGTTTTTCTGCACAGACCTGAAGGGTAACAGCTCACTTTCTCTCTCTCTCTGTCTCTCTCTCTCTCTCTGTCTCACACACACACACACACACACACAGTATAGTGGCCCAAGGATGCCTCATAACATCCACACCTGCCCAGGTGGGGACAGTGGAAAAAGCCTTCAGACACCTGAAATCTGGAGGAAGTCTACATTCCAATCCCCCCACTGCTGGTGCCTTGGGAAAGTCACTAGGAGACTGCCTATGTGGCCTTCAGCAAAGCACATCTCTTCTGGGCTTCTTTACCAGCTGAGCCACAAAGGAAGCCTAAGAATAGTGGAGTGGGTAGCCTATCCCTTCTCCAGCAGATCTTCCTGATCCAGGAATCAAAGTGGAGTCTCCTGCATTGCAAGTGGATTCTTTACCAACTGAGCTATCAGGGACACCTTCTGGGCTTCTACCTGGTAAAAAATGAGAATAAGGTTTGCCTTGCGTATCTCTCCCAGTTCAGTTCAGTCGCTCAGTCATGTCTGACTCTTTGCGACCCCATGGACTGCAGCACGACAGGCCTCCCTGTCCATCACCAACTCCCACAATTTACTCAAACTCATGTCCATTGAGTAAGTGATGCCATCCAACCTTCTCATCCTCTGTCATCCCCTTCTCCTCCTCCCTTCAATCTTTCCCAGCATGAGGGTCTTTTCAAATGAGTCAGTTCTTTGCATCAGGTAATGCAAGTCTATGTCCTGACCAATAATGCTGAAGAAGCTGAAGTAGAACGGTTCTATGAAGACCTACAAGGCCTTCTAGAACTAACACCCAAAAAAGATGTCCTTTTCATTATAGGGGACTGGAATGAAAAAGTAGGGAGTCAAGAAACACTTGGAGTAACAGGCAAATTTGGCCTTGGAGTACAGAGTGAAGCAGGGCAGAGGCTAATAGAGTTTTGCCAAGAGAACACACTAGTCATAGCAAACACCCTATTCCAACAACACAACAGAAGACTCTACACATGGACATCACCAGATGGTCAATACCAAAATCAGATTGATTGTATTCTTTGCAGCCAAAGATGGAGAAGCTCTATACAGTTAGCAAAAACAAGACTGGGAGCTGACTGTGGCACAGACCATGAACTTCTTGTTGCCAAATTCAGACCTAAATTGAAGAAAGTTGGGAAAACCACTAGACCATTCAGGTATGATCTAAATCAAGTCCCTTTTGAAATGGTATCTCTCCCAAATGGGTGACAAATCAGACAAGATAATGGATCTTTTAAAAAGAACCTATAAAGAGACTCACAGACTTAAAGAATGAACTTATGGTTTCAGGAGGAAGGATAGGTGGAAGGGATAGTTAGGGAGTTTGGGGTAGACATGTTATATTTAAACATGCTATATTGAAAATACATAGCCAACAAGGACCTAATATACAGCACAGGGAACTCTGCTCAAATTTATGTGGCAACTGGATGGAAGGGGAGTTTGAGTGAGAATGGATACAGGTATATATGTATGGCTGAATCCCTTCACTATTCACCTGAAGCTACCACAACATTGTTAACCAGCTATTACCCCAATACAAAATAAAAAGTTTTAAAAGAGATGGGGAAGAACCTAGAAACATGAAGCCCTACATCAGCACGGTACAGGCCAAAAGCACAACCTACCCAATGTTGACTCCTGATGGAAACTGAGGCAAGGACAGGCATGCTGGTGACTCAGGCTCATAGAAGACTGCTGCCACCTGGCCTGTCGACGTTTCCCACAGAGGACCCCTTCGGCTGACCCATGTGTTATAAGCTCACCAACACTGGGGCTGACTAACATTTTGTCCTGATCTTGGCTTTCATGTGGAAGCTGCGGCAAGGATCATAACTGCTTCCCAAGCCACCAGCCAGTTCCATGGTTCTTCCCCTCAGTGGGATTCTCAGATAGCCCACAGTACAAAACCAGCTTTGAAATCAGCTCTCAAGGCTGCTTTCTGGAAGTGATCCAGTTCACTTTTTTCTGCAAGGTCATGGACAGGACTCAGTCTTCAGTTCAGTTCAGTTCAGTCTCTCAGTCGTGTCCAACTCTTTGCAACCCCATGAATCACAGCACGCCAGGCCTCCCTGTCCATCACCAACTCCCGGAGTTCACTCAGACTCATGTCCATCGAGTCAGTGATGCCATCCAGCCATCTCATCCTCGGTTGTCTCCTTCTCCTCCTGCCCTCAATGCCTCCCAGCATCAGAGTCTTTTCCAGTGAGTCAGCTCTTCGCATGAAGTGGCCAAAGTACTGGACTTTCAGCTTTAGCATCATTCCTTCCAAAGAAATCCCAGGGCTGATCTCCTTTAGAATGAACTGGTTGGATCTCCTTGCAGTCCAAGGGACTCTCAAGAGTCTTCTCCAACACCACAGTTCAAAAGCATCTATTCTTTGGCGCTCAGCCTTCTTCACAGTCCAAATCACGCATCCATACATGACCACTGGAAAAACCATAGCCTTGACTTAAATGGACCTTTGTTGGCAAAGTAATGTCTCTGCTTTTGAATGTACTATCTAGGTTGGTCATAACTTTTCTTCCAAGGAGTAAGCGTCTTTTAATTTCATGACTGCAGTGTAACCAAGTACAAAAATTCTTTAACGTGATTTCAAATTCCACGTGGCAACTAGGTTTTAAAACACACCACTGGTTGACTTTTGGTGTAGAATCACTGAAGAATATTCACAATTATCTGAAAAAGCTTTTAAAATACTCCTTCCTTTTCCAGTGATGAGTCTGTACAAGCCTGAGTTTTCTTCACTATTTCAACTGCAACAATATATCTCAACAGTCTAAATGTAGAAAGAAATATGAAAACTGAACAGTCCTCTATAAAGCCATATTTTTAAAGCATTTTCAAAAATGTAAAACAATGTCCCCCTTCTCACTTATTATTTTGAAAACTAGAATTATTTTTCATTAAAATACACTATTTTAGCACAATTTGTTTGACTGGAATTTTAGTGAATTAATCATTTTTTGGTTTTCAGTTTTAATTTCTAATATGGTAAATATTGATAAATGAAACTCACATAAAATTAGAAACTCTGGCTACTTCCCTGATGGCTCAGTGGTTAAGACTCCATGCTTCCAAAGCAAGTGGCATGGGTTCAATCCCTGGTCAGAGAACTAAGATCCCACATACTGCACGGCACAACCAAAAAGTAAAAATTAAAAAAGAAGCCAAAAAGTCTTTGGCGTCCACAATAACTTTGAAATGTATAAAGGGCTCCTGAGGCCAAAATGTTTGCAAACTCCTACTCTACAGGAATTTTGTCATATTATTTACTTGTTCATCAAACCTACTTAGCCTCTATTACATAGGAGATTCTTAGATGAATACTGGGGAAATGAAGAAGGATAAGATACAGACTTCCCCCTAGGAAGCTCACAGTGTGATGAAGAAAACAACTACTTATGACATAAAAGAATAAACCTAACAATCAAAGCAAGCTCTAAGAAAATTCTATTACCCAATTTGGGTATATGAAAACAAGTTCCCAGTGGAACTGATGAGTGAGGTGGGCCTGAGTTATAAAGGATGAGATTGTGCAGCAGAAAATACAGGCTCCAATGAGTCAAAAGAGAACAAAGGAAGAGGTTATTTCAGACAGGTTTTCATAGGCAGTGAGAAATAATGAAAAGTTCAAGCAGAAGAGATGTGGTCAGATTTGTATTTTTTAAAATAAATTGGTTTCAAGCAACCCAATCTTTAAAAGGGCAAAGTGCCAGGAGCCAGCGTGAGGAACTCCGCCCAGGGCAAAGATCATGAGGAAGGAGGCTTCGGCATACGCAAAGGCGGGATCGAGCCTCTGGAAACCCCCTGTTCCCGAGCATCTACCCCCAAAACCAGAGTCTACCTACTTTACTGTTTCATGCTCTCACCTACACCTCTGACTTTACGGGGGGCTGTTCCCCACCAGTTCTCTCGGAGAAGGAGTAAACTTGCAGCTCCAGTCAATAAAAATTCCTGGGTGTGACAAGGGTGTCTCAGGTCAAAGCTCTCTGCTGGCAGACTAGCTTGTGTGACAGGATTATCCATATACTACCTCTCAACCATAAATAGCATAGAGAGTTTGGAGTATTTTGAAAATCATAATTATCATAGGGCTTTTCTCATTGTTGAGTCAATGATTGCCGCCAGGCCTCCATATCCTTAGGCACCTGGGAATATATTAATGTATTTGGAATATAGAAAAGGAAATATAGTAGTTTTTTATGTTAGCAATATTAGACTTTTTGAGTTAATGAATTTTCTCTTTTGTTATACATCACTGTACTTTGTTATA
The DNA here is from genome assembly GCF_023091745.1 of Budorcas taxicolor. Taxonomy (NCBI): domain Eukaryota; kingdom Metazoa; phylum Chordata; class Mammalia; order Artiodactyla; family Bovidae; genus Budorcas; species Budorcas taxicolor. The sequence continues at coordinate 137,472,082 of NC_068920.1, forward strand.
AATCACTGTGTCCTTGCTGTGTAAAAATGTAACTTTATCAGTATTTTAAGACTAAATAGATCTAAAGGGGAACATTGGTGAAGGGGTTTCACTTGTTGGGCTGATGTTTGCTGCTAAATCTCCATATTCCCTGCCCTTATAATGAATATAATTAGCATATAAGAGAAATAAGTATTAACCTTTAAGATTAATCATGTTAACCTTAGGTTGAATAAATTCCTTTCTTAGTTGTAACCCACTACAACCTCACCCTATAGGAATGCAACTTTATCTGGTACCTTCAGAGGGTGGCGCCTGGTTTAAGAAAAAACACTCTTGGAAAAAATAAGTTTTTTGGTTATCAGAAAGAAAGGATCATAAAATGTCAGCAGGCTTCATGGCCAGAAGATGATGTAAAACCCCTAAGACCTTTTTTTTATACATTTATGTGAAGCACCTGATTTTGATAAAGGTCAGGACTGCTGACCCCTGCGTGACTTTAAATTTTCCATTTGTCTTTATGTGTAACAAAAGGTATATAAGCAAACCTAAAAAAGAAATCGGATCAGTTTCTGGAAAGACTGGTTCCGCCGTGTCGTTCTTTTTTGCTCCCTGTTTTTCTGGCTGAATTCCCATCTGGAGCATGGGTGCTCGCCACGTCTACTTACTTGCCCCATCTTTTAAGTTCCACGCGAGAAGGAGCCCAAGGAGGGGCACCTTCTGATATTCCAGTGGCACCAGTGGCCCAAAGTAGATGGTGCAAATTCCTTGTCTTGGAATTTTATTGGTATCCCACGTAAACCAAGTTATTCAGCATCTTTTTCTCCACTAATATTTCCTACTACACTATCCGTTTCTAATCTCTCTATATATCTGTAATTAAATAAGTTTTTTCCTAGGACACCTACTCCGTCTCCCCTTCGAATTACCCTGGATCCACCAGGGCTGGACCCTGGCAGCAAAGGACTTGAGTAGACACTTCTCCAAAGAAGACATACAAATGGCCAATAAGCACATGGAAAGATGCTTACTAATCATTATTGAAATGTTCATCAAAAGTCACAATGAGATACCACCTCACACACACACACACAGTTCAGTTCAGTTCAGTCACTCAGACGTGTCCAACTTTTTGCAACCCCATGGACTGCAGCATGCCAGGCCTCCCTGTCCATCACCAGCTCCTGGAGCTTCCTCAAACTCATGCCCATTGAGTTGGTGATGTTATCCAGCCATCTCATCCTCTGTCATCCCCTTCTCCTGCCTTCAATCTGTCCCAGCATCAGGGTCTTTTCCAATAAATCAGTTCTTCACATCGGGTGGCCAAAGTATTGGAGTTTCAGCTTCAACATCAGTCCTTCCAATGAATATTCAGGACTGATTCCCTTTAGGATTGACTGGTTTGATCTCTTTGCAGTGCAAGGAGCTCTCAAGAGTCTTCTCTAACACCACAGTTCAAAAGCATAAATTCTTTGGTGTTCAGCTTTCTTTATGGAGAAGGCAATGGCAACCCACTCCAGCACTCTTGCCTGGAAAATCCCATGGATGGAGGAGCCTGGTAGGCTGCAATCCATGGGGTCGAGAAGAGTTGGACATGACTGAGAGACTTTTCTTTCACTTTCACTTTTAATTTTCATGCATTGGAGAAGGAAATGGCAACCCATTCCAGGGTTCTTGCCTGGAGAATCCCAGGGATGGCAGAGCCTGATGGGCTGCTGTCTATGGGGTCGCACAGAGTTGGACACGACTGAAGCGACTTAGCAGCAGCAGCAGCAACTTTCTTTACAGTCCTTTTGAAGTCCTTTGTGCAGGACCTTTTGAAGGATGTGGCCATAATCTTCCTTACGTCCACCATAGTTTGGCCTCAGGTCAACAACAGGGAGGAAATACAGCCCCGCCCATCAATAGAAAATTGGGTTAAAGATTTTCTGAGCTATTTACTTATAAATAACTGTGAAAAGAAGAGAAAGTGAAGTGAAGTGAAGTTGCATCCAACTCTTTGTGACCCCATGGACCGTAGCCTACCAGGCTCCTCCATCCATGGGGTTCTCGAGGCAAGAATACTGTAATGGGTTGCCATTTCCTTCTCCAAGGGATATTCCTGACCCGGGGACTGAACCCAGGCCTCTGGCATTGCAGGCAGATGCTTTACCCTCTGAGCCACCAGGAAAGCATGAAAAGAAGAGAAGTGAGAGACAAAGAAGAAAAAGAAAGATATACCCATTTGAATGCAGAGTTCCGAAGAATAGCAAAAAGAGATAAGAAAGCCTTCCTCAGTGATCAGTGCAAAGAAATAGAGGGAAATAATAGAATGACTAGAGATCTCTTCAAGAAAATTAGAGATACCAAGGGAACATTTCATGCAAAGATAAGCTTGATAAAGGACAGAAATGGTATGAACCTAACAGAAGCAGAAGATATTAAGAAGAGGTGGCAAGAATACACAGAAGAACTACACAAAAAAAAGATCTCCATGACCCAGATAACCACGATGGTGTGATCACTCACCTAGAGCCAGAAATGCTGGAATGCTAAGTCAAGTGGGCCTTAGGAAGCATCACTATAAACAAAGCTAGTGGAGGTGATGGAATTCCAGTGGAGCTATTTCAAATCCTAAAAGATGTTGCTGTGAAAGTGCTGCACTCAATATGCCAGCAAATTTGGAAAACTCAGCAATTGCCACAGGACTGGAAAAGGTCAGTTTTCACTCCAATCCCAAAGACAGGTGATGCCAAAGAATGCTCAAACCACTGCACAATTGCACTCACCACTCACGCTAATAAATTCTCCAAGCCAGGCTTCAACAGTACGTGAACCACGAACTTTCAGATGTTCAAGCTGGGTTTAGAAAAGGCAGAGGAATCAGAGATCAAATTGCCAACATCCTTTGGATCATCAAAATAGCAAGAGAGTTCCAGAAAAACATCTACTTCTGTTTTATTGACTATGCCAAAGCCTTTGACTGTGGATCACAACAAACTGTGGAAATTCTGAAAGAGATGGGAATACCAGGCCACCTGACCTGCCTCTTGAGAAATCTGTATGCAGGTCAGGAAGCAACAGTTAGAACTGGACATGGAAGAACAGCCTGGTTCCAAATAGGGAAAGGAACACGTCAAGGCTGTATATTGTCACCCTGCTTATTTAACTTATACGCAGAGTACATCATGAGAAATGCTGGACTGGATGAAGCACAAGCTAGAATCAAAATTGCTGGGAGAAATATCAATAACCTCAGTTATGCAAATGACACAAAACTTATGGCAGAAAGTGAAGAAGAACTAAAGAGTGTCTTGATGAAAGTGAAAGAGGAGAGTGAAAAAGTTGGCTTAAAACTCAACATTCAGAAAACGAAGATCATGGCATCTGGTCCAAGGAGCAAGCATCTTTTAATTTCATGGCTGCAGTCACCATCTGCAGTGATTCTGGAGCCCCCCAAAATAAAGTCTGTCACTGTTTGCATTTGTTTCCCCATCTATTTGCCATGAAGTGACAGGACCAGATGCCATAATCTTCATTTTATGAATGTTGAGCTTTAAGCCAACTTTTTCACTCTCCTCTTTCACTTTCATCAAGAGGCTCTTTAGTTCTTCTTCACTTTCTGCCATAAGGGCAGTGTTGTCTGCCTAAGGTTTCTCCTGGCAATCTTGATTCCAGCTTGTGCTTCATCCAGCCCAGTATTTCTCATGATGTACTCTGCATTCAGTTCAGTCGCTCAGTCGTGTCCGACTCTGCGACCCCATGAATTGCAGCATGCCAGGCCTCCCTGTCCATCACCATCTCCCGGAGTTCACTCAGACTCACGTCCATCGAGTCCGTGATGCAATCCAGCCATCTCATCCTCGGTCGTCCCCTTCTCCTCCTGCCCTCAATCCCTCCCAGCATCAGAGTCTTTTCCAATGAGTCAACTCTTCGCATGAGGTGGCCAAAGTAATGGAGTTTCAGCTTTAGCATCATTCCTTCCAAAGAAATCCCAAGGCTGATCTCCTTCAGAATGGACTGGTTGGATCTCCTTGCAGTCCAAGGGACTCTCAAGAGTCTTCTCCAACACCACAGTTCAAAAGCATCAATTCTTTGGCGCTCAGCCTTCTTCACAGTCCAACTCTCACATCCATACATGACCACAGGAAAAGCCATAGCCTTGACTAGACAGACCTTAGTTGGCAAAGTAATGTCTCTGCTTTTGAATACACTACCTAGGTTGGTCATAACTTTTCTTCCAAAGAGTAAGAGTCTTTTAATTTCATAGCTGCAGTCACCATCTGCAGTGATTTTGGAGCCCAAAAAATTAAAGTCTGACACTGTTTCCACTGTTTCCCCATCTATTTCCCATGAAGTGATGGGACTGGATGTCATGATCTTCATTTTCTGAATGTTGAGCTTTAAGCCAACTTTTTCACTCTCCTCTTTCACTTTCATCAAGAGGCTTTTTAGCTCCTCTTCACTTTCTGCCATAAGGGTGGTGTCATCTGCATATCTGAGGTGATTGATATTTCTCCCGGCAATCTTGATTCCAGCTTGTGTTTCTTCCAGTCCAGCGTTTCTCATGATGTACTCTGCATATAAGTTAAATAAGCAGGGTGACAATATACAGCCTTGACGTGTTCCTTTCCCTATTTGGAACCAGGCTGTTCTTCCATGTCCAGTTCTAACTGTTGCTTCCTGACCTGCATACAGATTTCTCAAGAGGCAGGTCAGGTGGCCTGGTATTCCCATCTCTTTCAGAATTTCCACAGTTTGTTGTGATCCACAGTCAAAGGCTTTGGCATAGTCAATAAAACAGAAGTAGATGTTTTTCTGGAACTCTCTTGCTATTTTGATGATCCAAAGGATGTTGGCAATTTGATCTCTGATTCCTCTGCCTTTTCTAAACCCAGCTTGAACATCTGAAAGTTCGTGGTTCACGTACTGTTGAAGCCTGGCTTGGAGAATTTTGAGAATTACTCTGCTAGCGTATGAGATAAGTGCAATTGTGCAGTGGTTTGAGCATTCTTTGGCATCACCTGTCTTTGGGATTGGAATGAAAACTGACCTTTTCCAGTCCTGTGGCAATTGCTGAGTTTTCCAAATTTGCTGGCATATTGAGTGCAGCACTTTCACAGCAACATCTTTTAGGATTTGAAATAGCTCCACTGGAATTCCATCACCTCCACTAGCTTTGTTTATAGTGATGCTTCCTAAGGCCCACTTGACTTAGCATTCCAGCATTTCTGGCTCTAGGTGAGTGATCATCACACCACCATGATTATTTGAGTTGTGAAGTCTTTTTTGTATAGTTCTGTGTATTCTTGCCACCTCTTCTTTATATCCTCTGCTTCTGTTAGGTCCATACCATGTTTGTCCTTTATTGAGACATTACTTTGTCAACAGAATGAAGTGAAGTCGCTTAGTCATATCCGACTCTTTGTGACCCCGTGGACTGTAGCCTGCCAGGCTCCTCTGTCCATGGGATTTTTCCAGGCAAGAATACTGGAGTGATCCATCTAATCAAAGGTATGGCTTTTCCAGTAGTTGTATGGATTCCCTTTTGGGTTCCCTTGGGCTTATCTGGTAAAGAATCTGCCTGCAATTCCACTGGGCTTCCCTTGTGGCTCAGCTGGTAAAGAATCCACCTGCAATGGGGGAGGCCTGGGTTTGATCCCTGGGTTGGGAAGATCCCCTGGAGAAGGGAAAGGCTATCCACTCTTGTATTCTGGCCTGGAGAATTCCATGGATTGTGCTAGTCCATGGGATTTCAAACAGTCGGAAATGACTGAGCTACTTTTACTTCACTTCAGGTATGGATGTGAGAGTTGGACTATAAAGAAAGCTGACACTGAAGAATCAATGTTTTTGTACTGGGATGTTGGAGTAGACTCTTGAGAGTCCCTTGGACAGCAAGGAGATCCAACCAGTGTCCTAAAGAAAATCAGTCCTGAATATTCATTGGAAGGACTGATGCTGAAGCTGAAACTCCAATACTTTGGCCACCTGATGTGAAGAACTGACTCACTGGAAAAGACCCTGAAGCTGGGAAAGATTGAAGGCGGGAGGAGAGGGGCCGACTGAGGATGAAATGGTGGGATGGCATCACCGACTCAATGAACACGAGTTTGAGTAAGCTCTGGGCATTGGTGATGGACAGGGAGGCCTCCCATGCTGCAGTCCGTGGGGTCGCAGAGTCGAACATGACTGAGCGACTGAACTCAACTGACTGAGTGTGGCCCCACCCATTAGAACAAGACCCAGTTTCCCCCACAGTCAGTCTCTCCCATCAGTAAGCCTCCATAAGCCTCTTATCTGTCAGAGGGCTAACAGAATGAAAACCACAATCACAGAAAAGTAATCAAACCGACCACATGGACCATAGCCTTGTCTAACTCAATGAAACTATGAGCCATGCCATGTAGGACCACCCAAGTTGGACGGGTCATGGTGGAGAGTTCTGACAGAATGTGGTCCACTGGAGAAGGGAATGGCAAACCACTTCCGTATCCTTGCCTTGAGAACCCAAGAACAGTATGAAAAGGCACACACTTTCACACATAAAATGATTCAGATGAACCTGTCTGCAGGGCAGGCATAGAGATACAGACATAGAGAACAGACATGTGGGAATGGTGGAGGGTGGGTATGGGGAGGGTAGGATGAATAGTGAGATGAGGATTGATGTATATACGCTACTGTGTAAAATAGACAGCTAGTGGGAAGTTGCTGTGCATCACAGGAAGCTCAGCTCGGTGCTCTGACATGACCTAGAGGGGCAGGATGGGGATGGGGAGAAGGCAGGTGGGAGGGCAGCCCCAGAGGAAGGGGTTATATGTATATATATGGCTGATTCATTTTGTTCACAGCAAAGACTAACACAACATTATAAAGCAATTATACTCCAATAAAAAAAATACTAAACATTTTTAAAGGAGGTCATATCCTTAAAGTAATAAAGGAAGGAGTTGTTCAGGGTATCATGAGAACAATAAAGGTTTAGAATAGTTACCTTGGTTAAGAAAAATCAGCAGGAAAGTGTCAGAGCCCCATTAGAATCAGAGGTTCTGAGCTAAATCCATGGGAAAAACATGGAATTCTTCCACTACAACCACTGAAAGCACACCTACCTACATCTGAAGGGACAGAAGGATGCTCTTGTTGTGGCAAGCCAGGCATCACTCGAAGGCAGCAGCCAGCGCTAGAGCATCTGCTGAAATGCTCATTTTTATCAACACAGGACGTCAGGCAGGGAGGGGTGTGGACAGATGGCAAGACTGATGGTGGAAGTGTTGGCACAGCTTTCTACTTGTCTTTCCTATTGTCAACGCAGAGCTAATTAACTTAGCCTCTCTGAGTCTCACTTTTCCTCATCTGATAAATGTCAATAGTAAATCGTACCTCATATATTTGCTGTATTACTGAGAAAATATTCCTAAGACATCTGGCACCTAATAAATTAGACAAAGGGAGGATATATGATGATGATCACCATCATCACAGCAAGAAACTATGGTGGATTGGATCCCCTAGCCCATGCACAGACCCATTCGTAAAAATCACGAAATGAGCCCACAGTAAATTGCATGTCACATTCCCCTGCACCCAGTGGTGCTCCCTTCCTCCCGATGCCCCTGTCTCCCACACTTCCATAGAAGGCTAATCATCTGAGAAGTGCATCCAATAACTAGATCAGTTCAGTTCAGTGCAGTCACTCAGTCGTGTCCGACTCTTTGTGACCCTGTGGACTACAGCATGCCAGGCTTCCCTATCCATCACCAACTCCTGAAGCTTGCTCAGACTCATGTCCTAGGTGCTTTGCTTTAATTCACAGAACGAGCAGGGAAAGCATGAACAAAGAAAGTCATGAGGGAGGGAAAGTTGTGAAATTTGTATTATCAATAACAATAATTAGATGGTAAGACAGAAACAGAGATTTTCCTAACTTTACATAGCAGGTAAGCTCTTGGAAAATTAGAATTATTGGAAAACAAATCCAATTTCTTCACAGACTTATGGGAGCATTTGTTGAGCCTGGACTGTGCTAGTCACCATACCCCTCTCGTGCGTGCTCAGTCATTGTCTGACTCTTTGCAGCCCCATGGACTGTAGCCCACCAGGCTTCTCTGTCCATGGGATTCCCATGGAGGGGGTTGCCGTTTCCTTCTCCAGGGGATCTTCCTGACCCAGGGATTAAACCTGCATCTCTTGCTTGGTGGGTGGATTCTTTACCACTGAGCCACTGTGAAGTCCCTGTAGTCACCATACTCAAGGCTAAACATGCATGATCTCTTTTTACCTTCACTATCAACCTATGAGGCAGTTACTCGCTGGTTGCTTATTTTACAGATGATGAAACAGACAGTTTAATTTAAGAAAATTGACCAAAGGAACCAGCATACCAGTGTTCACTGAAGCATTTTCAAAACAGCCGAAAAAGTGGAAACAACTCAAGTATCCACAAACAGACAAATTGATAAACACAACGTGGTGTACTGAAATAGTATTCAGCCATACAAGGGGATGGGGTTCTGAAACATGCTACAATGGAGGGGGACCTTGAAAACATTACACCAAGTTAAGCTAGCCAGACACGAAGGACAAATATTACATGATTCCACTTATACAAAATATCTAGAACAGGGTTCCCATTAAGGAATTTAAAAAGGGACAGGATCTCCACAAGGTTTTTTGTTTTTAATTTATTTATTTTTAACTGAAGGATGATTGTTTTAAGTATTGTGTTAGTTTCCACCAAACATCAACATGAATCAACCATAGGCTTATCCATGCCCTCTCCCATTTGAACACCCCCCACCCCACCTCCCTCCCCATCTCATCCGCCCATCCAGGAGGTTTTTAAAAGAGCTAAACTGCTTCCCCAAATTAGGGAGAGGGGGAATATTGGATTGTCAGTTACAGACATTGAAGAGCTGGAAGAACCAGACATTATTCTAGCCCCATCTCCTCATTTCCCGAGGAAGGAGTGGGGACCTAGAGAAGTTTGGGGAAATGCTCTAGTCACTCTTCAAGACACTCCCAGAGCCAGGACTCAGATTTCAGTGATGATGGCCTGCTTCCAGCCCAGAGCTCACTTTTGCACATCCTGTCGCAGCTTGGATGCACCAGCCTTGCTGGCTGAGAAGTCTGTGGTGCTATGAGGACCTCGCTCAGAAGTCAAGAGAGCCGGACCTGGAGTCCCCACAGCAAAGAAGCTTCTTGTCCAGACTCTTGAGACAGAGCTGGAGTCTCCAAGGAGGGCTGCCTGAGACAGCAGCGGCCCAGAACTCCCTCTCAATGCTCAAACATGCACCCACATCTCGCTCTGGCCACATGGTGAGGGAATGGGAGAAAACCTAAACTCAGCTGACACACCCAGATGTTTCCTCAAACTCTTTTTACATCCAGGGACATCTGGGCTCAAGCTTGCAATCCCTCACCTGACACCCTACTGTAGCAGCCCCACCACATTCTTTGGTCTCCTTGATGGAATGTGGGTGCATGATAGAACCACTGCGAGGAGGGCAGAGAGATGGGGTACCACGAGGAAGAAGGAAAATATGGGGAGAGCATCATCTGGTTTACACAGATCCTTTAGATTGCATCACTGACTCAATGGACACGATTTGAGCAAACTCTAGGAGAGAGTGGAAGATGGAGGAGCCTGGTGTGGGGCAGTCCATGGGGTTACAAGGAGTCAGACATGGCTTAGTGACTGAATAACTACAGCAACAGCGGGTTTGGATCCCTGCTTACTGTTGAGGTATGCAATTCACCTCCTTTCCTACAACTTCATGTTTGAGCTCCACTGTGCTGGGGTGGCAGAAGTGTCACCTCAAATACCTCTGTTTGTTCAGCACTGTGTCTATATCCTGAGAAGTTTCCATAGTGCCGAGGGGCCAGACAGAAGGTCACATGCCCTGCAGGCATTGCCAAAGTGCCCATCATCCCATCTGGTTGTCAGTTTCCAGCCCACACAAGTCCTAAGGAGGACATCCCTCATTCCAGGCACAAAAGTACTTTAGCTCCGACTATCCCCTTAGCTTTCCTGTGCAACCCTGGAGGGCACAGGACTCATTTTATGCCATGTTGTGGCAGGAGAATCTTAGACTACAGACACTCTGTAGACACTCTTGTCTATCCTTCACCCAGGGGGACCCTATCTAATGAAGGCAGGAGTGGGAATCTCTGTGCTCATTCAGAATGTCTGTCCCATCTTGTCTACACACAGAGTCCTCACTTCTCCCCTAAGAGTACCAGCTTCTGAAAACATATGTCAAGACAACTCTTCATTTCCTCTGCCTCCTGCTTTCCCCAGCCCTTTCCTGAGGGAGTGAGCACAGAACAGCCCGTTGTTTACACTGGCTGAGTGGAAAGGGATGGGCAAAATATGGAACTATGGTGGGGGCGGAGGGGGGAATCCCGCATAAGCAAATGTCACACAATGCTGTCGTGCTAGCTATCATATTCCTATAGGGTGTGGATATGCAAGAAAATTCTTGGTGTATGTATATTTGACTATCACTCAAGAGGCTGAAAATGAATAGGCGAGATGAGGGGCTTTAGGCGGATGGCAATAGGGGAGAAATTCCTCCACCCTGGTCCTCTCTCCTTGGGTGGGAGTACAGAAGCTTGAGAAATGTCAGGAGGCCAAGGTCTCTGGGAACACCAGGTGGGGGGAGGGACATGGCAGGCACGCTGTGCAGCACTTCTGGGTAAAAGAAGCCCAGAAATGTGTGTGTGTCAGTCACTCAGTCATGTCCTACTCTTTTGCTACCCTATGGACTGTAACCCACCAGGCTCCTCTGTCCATGGGATTCTCTAGGAGAGAATACTGGAATGGGTTGACATTTCCTTCTCCAGGGGATCTTCCCCACCCAGGGGTTGAACCCAGTTCTCCTGCATTGTAGGCAGACTTTTCACCATTTGAGCCACCAGGGAAGCCCAGAGATAACAAATTCTAAAAATGATGTCCTGTCTTCTGAGCTGATGCAGAGAGCAGGGCCTCAGCAAGCAGAAAGAGGGTTGTATTCCAGTCCAGCAAGCCCCTCTGCCAACCAGTTTTACTCCTCACATAAACTCATGACCAGTAGTGGGATTCCAGCTACTTTTCATTGTAAAACCATGTTGTACTTCAGATAAGATTACAAGGGAACCCTCAGGAGGGCATGGCTCCACACTCAGTAATCCTGGGTAGTTAAGGAACTCCAGATGCAGAATGCCAAGGCCATCAAACATGGGCTACCTGAGTCCTTGGCTAGCCTTGGTTTGTTGTTTTTGTGGAAGAGATCTCCACCTCCCAAGTAAGGAGCCAAAGCTTGAGAATGAAACGTTCAGAAAGTTCCACACTCCAACACTAACCTGCTACTCTAAATGGTTTTCATGTGTCTGTATATCTGTGCTCCTTCGTCTAAATGTCATGGGACACTGTGCAGGGAATGCAGAGCCTTAGAATTCACCTCCCAAGGTTAAAAAATGATAAACAAGAACCGAAAAAAGAATACAGTTGTTAAGCCAGCCCCTGCACAAGCCCAATTTTCTGGTAACCCCGATCATATCTGAAGCAAAAGCTGCTTCTAATCAAAGGTGGTTGCATAGCTGTTATAATACTTTCCACATTGGACGTTTTAACTGGTACATGGTCTATCAGGAGGCATAAATGGTCTGTCAGCTTGAGGCACTGCGCTCTTTCGGAGAGCCTGCATAAACACACGTGGAATGATACACCTTCAGAAACACTTCCTGCCCCTGCTCACAACGACCCTGTGGAAAATTGCAGTGCAAGCTGCCAAGTTAACCTGACTCTAGGTCGCTGTTGACACTATGGGAATGAACTGTTCAACCTGAGGAGCGTTCTGATACCATCTGAACACGAAAAATGACCAGTGTGACCATTTTGCCTTTCTTCCAAAGAGGGTATTGGGTTGGCCAAAAAGTTTATTCAGGCATTGCCACATGATGTTACAAAACAACTCGGACTAACTTTTTGACCATCCCAGCACCTCATAATAACATTCTAGGTGGGCTTCCCTGGTGGCTCAGGAGTAAAGAATCCACCTGCCTACACAAGAGACATGGGTTCAGTCCCTGGATTGGGAAGATCCCCTGGAGGAGGAACTGGCAACCCACTCCAGTGCTCTTGCTTGGAGAATCCCATGGACTGAGGAGCCTGGCAGGCTACAGTCCATGGGGTAGCAAAGAGTTAGACACAGCTGAGCAGCTGAACAACAACCGCCATTCTAGAGGCACACAATCAGTTCACTATACACCACTGAGGCCGCAGGACCCTCAATCAGTGAATGAAAAGGCATAGACTGGGACCCACTGTATAGCCTGCAGAGTATTTGGGAAGAGGGGTAATAGAGAAGTACTGATACGCCAAGTGTTCAAAGTCTGATTGAGATGGTTCTGGATTTGCCCATAACTGAGCAAAGAGAATGAACTCTGCCTCTGCAGCAATGGCTCCTGGCGGTGGGGTTACTCAGTGGGTCACCATGGCTGGGGTGGGGGAGGCTTCCATCGTGAGGATGATGGTACCAGAGATCAGCTCTGCTGTCCCCCCCTGCCTTGAGTGACTCCAGGATGGAAGAGAAGAGCGGGGTGAACACTGCACAAAGTCCCGTAGAAGGAACAGAACAGCCATCAAACCCTCTGAAAAGCATGACTACAAAATTTTGGAAAATGTGAGGGTGGGTTAGATGTCAATGAGGGATTAAGATAATTTTTCACAGAAGACACAGGGCCTGCCATGCCTTTGAAGGAAAATGTAATCACTTCCCCGCTATGGATTGTTTCCATGTGTTTATTTGTCAACAGCCTAATGAAATAATGCAAAAGAGGGAGGGTGTCTCAGCCCCAGTTCTTCCAACCTGGGGTGCTAAGAGGCCCACCAGGCTCGAGCAAGCTGGGCTCTATTTCCTTCCCTGCTCCAGGACAAACCTTCAGCTCTCAGAGCCAGGAAGATAGGGATCCATTTCAGTGGAGATTTTGCATTTTCCTCATTCTGCCCCAACAGTCACACAACTTGAATACTTTCTCCCCTTTGCTGGAGTCTTCTTTTGAAAACAAAGCAAACGAACACACAAAAAAACAGTTTGATAAAAATTGAAAAGACTGGACTTCCTTTGGTGATACAGTGGACAAGAATCCGCCTGCTAATGCAGGGGACACAGGTTCAGTCCCTGATTGGAGAAGATTCCATATGCCTCAGAGCAACTAAGCCTGTGAACCACAACTACTGAACCCAGGCTTGAGGGCCTGCTAGCTGCAACTACTAGAGCCCTCGAGCCTAGAGCCTGCGTTTTACAACAAGAGAAGCCACCAAAATGAGAAGACCACACACCGCAATGAAGGGTAGCCCCTGTGCACTACAACTAGAGAAAGCCTGCGAGCAGGTGAAGACCCAGTGGAACCAAAAATAATAAGTAATAAATAAATTCACAGGACTAATGTTTGTCCATCTCCGGGCCAGCACTCTGACCGTTTGGTACAGTGGAGGGGATGTTACATTGGCAACCCTGGGCTCTAGCTCAGACCAGGTAAGGAACTGACCCAGGATAAGCGAACCAGCACCTGCCATCATCATTGACAGTACCTGCAATCATTCTCTAAGTGTTTTGTATTGAATTCATTAGGTTATAAGCATGCTTTTATTAGAGACACTCTTCTTAAGTCAATCAGTCTTTTTTTTTTTTAAGGGGAGAGGAAGTAGTAAAATTATTCAAAACTACACAAAACAAAACTAGCACGAGTTGGCCTGACCAGCTCAATGCTCTGGTGTGTGTGGGTCATATCCTGGAAAGAGGCTGTCATCCAGGGAGCACCCATGTTTCATGTCATCTTGATCACATGCTCCTTCTCTGAGTTCCTGGTTACATATCCCCATGTCTCTCTTGGTTGACATCACTCTGATGTTCCTTAACCACCTAAGGTTTCATGCACACCCAACAATGGGTGTCCATCATTAAAGAATGATTTCCCAGTCAGGCCCTGAGAACCAATCACTTTACATCTTTATTCATTTATTCTTCACTTACTCATTCATTTATCCAAAAATTTCCTAAGGACTTTCTACGTGCCAGAAACAATGATAGGCATCAGAAAAAGATGGACTGTCCTCATGGAGTGTGAAATTCAGTGGATGAGGCAGAGGTTGACAGATGATTATGACAAATGGAAAGAAATTATACAGCAGAAGGGTATACAAAGGGAGTACAGGGGAAGGGCTGTAAAATTCATTTGGTGTGGGATGGGAAGACCTCATAAAGAGGGGTACACATAAGCTGAGCCTTGAAAGATGTACAGGAATTATCCAGAGAATTATCAATCATTTCCAGGGGTTTTGGTTCTATTCCCCAATAGACCTGATCACAAAACACTTTACAATTACACCCATATTAAACTTTCAAAAGTCCTTTCCTAATATGCCAACAATTACTGCCAGAGCTGATTGTAGCCACAATGTTCTGGCAGTGAGTGGGTGGGTTTTGTTGGTTCTGCCACCACCAAGCCCCTGAGTCAGCTAGTCTCAGAGAAGGGCTCTTCTGGGTCCATCACATTCTGTAAAGATCTCTAAGCACCAATTGAGTGAGTGGGCCTGTGTATTTCCAGTCATCGCCTGGCTGTGTTAATGTCAATGTTCAATTTTGAAAAGAAGGATGTAGGTCGCAATGGACCAGCCTTCCATCAGCTCTGCCTCCTGCCCATATCTGACCTCAGATCTCTTTTCTATTCCCTTACTCTCACACTGGGCTTCCTGGAACATCATGATTCCCTCCTGCTATTCTTCAAATAGTGGGTTATAAGGCTGGAAGCCGGGGAACTGAGGCTCTACTTACATGAATCAGAGAAAATTTTGAGAATGGTTTAAAGATGCAAAAATAATATATTTTCCCAAATAGGCATGCCAACTTTTTTGCCTGTTGTGTTGATCAGGTAATTTTTTCTTTGCTTCATAAAAACTACAAAGACTAACTTATCTCCAGTCTGAGCTATCAGTGAGCAAATGTCCCAACTTGCCAAGTTCCTCTACCAAGCAGGAACACTTGGGTAACCTGCAGATTTTGGCTGATGGATACTGGAGAAGCTTCTTTAGGGGACTGGAGGTGTTGGTTGCATCATATTCTCTGGATCCTCTCTCAGCTGCAGTAGGCTTTGGGCTTAGTACATTCCACCTTGGGACCGGAGTGTCCAGTTATGCCCTTCACGGTAGGGCCCTGACCAAAGCACAAGAGGTCACTGACATGTGGGGGAGGCACAGAGTGCTGTGGAAGGATTCCTAAGGAGCTGTGATACTTGAAGCAGAGGACAAGGACCACATGATGGAGAGTGTGTGTGGCCGGATGGTTTCCGGGAAGAGGACTGAAAGGCAGCAGCCATTTGAAAAGGAAGCAGTTTCACATGCCTCCAAGAGGTCACTTAGGCAACCCTGCCTGCATCTCCCCTGGATTCAGCAGTCAGGAGGCCATTTATGAGCTCAGGAAGCACAGTTTTAATGCAGTAATGCAGGCAGCAGCCCGATTACAGCGATTCAGAGAGCAAGTAATGATGGTGACGCTTGCACAACAAGAATTTACTTAATGCCCTGGAATTATATACTCAAAAGGCTGAAAATGGTAAATTTTAGGTTACGTATTTTTTTCACCTCAAAAATGAATAAGTAAAACAGTAAAAAAAAAGAAAATAAGAGGGGGGTATAAATGGAAGGTAAGGAAAGGAGAAAGGATGGATATGGAAGACATATTAGGTCATGACTCTGCTTTGTTTGAAGGCAGGAGTGATAAGCATGTTCATAGGCCAACTGGGAGGAGCTGATGAAAATACACAACAGGAGACTTGACACCCCAAATATGGACAAATGGAGAAAAAGTCAAGGGCAAAGTAGAGTGACTGTCCTTGGAAAGAAGAGAGCTCTTCTCGTCCTGTGAAATCAGAGCAGAAGAGGGGAGGGTGTGGAAAGGAAACGCTGGCTCTGAGAGGAAGGTGGGAGGTGAGAAGGAAGTATGGGCTTCTGGGGAGGACACAGCAAGGTGGACCAGCTCAGGACGGCCACTGAGGGGCCGGATGAAGGAGCCCCCTAGAGATGCATGAGTTTATCAGGTAGCGAGAGGAAACAAGGAAGTGCCTTTTCTGGCGAGTCTTCTGTCTACTCTTGGTGGCTTGCTCTCAGTTGTGAATTGGTAACCCTGACTCCAGCTGGCGGAGTCTCCTCAAGAAGAAACGCTGACAAATGCCCTTGGCCCTTTCAGCCAGGGCTTCCAGGAACCTCCAGGCCAACCTAGCTGTGGAGAAGGCAACAGGATTATGATGGACTCCCAGGCTCAGCTTCAGGCAACCAGATACAGGCCTGAGGATGGTGCTATGTCAGCCACGCCTCCATCAGAGTGCCTGGGACGAGGAGGACCATAGCCACTGAGCCCCACTTCTTGGGCCTGTTTATTCAACCAGGACAGTGAACACACACCAGGCATTGCCAGACAAGTGTCAGCATGCTCCCCTTGCTTTCTGCTTTCATCATCATCTGATTGCTCTGATGGCTATTATTACTGTTACTGTTTTCACTATTGTCGTTGACTTCAACTCAGTGGGATCTGGAGTCCAATGTGGAACACACTGATGCAACAAAAAAGCACTTTTTATCTTGCCTGCCTCGTGTATTAAGTTTCAGCTTTATAGGATTAAAACCAGCTGAGGTCTGAGGGCTGTCTCAGGCCCACTTGACTACCTTCAGGCGTCCTGCTGTGGTTTGCCACCCACAGTGACAAGGACCCTTCTGGGATACAGACGGCAGGGGCTTGGGGAAACTGGCAGACGGGTGGTCTGGAGAAGCCTCTAATTAAAGTTGTTCAGACCTGCAACCGTGGGATCTTGATCTCTGCTTCTAGTATGTGAACACGACTCAACCCTCAGGCCCCGAGCAGGACTCTGAGGACAGAAAACCCAAGAAGCAAGAAGCTTCAGGGCTGCTATAACATGGGGCATAGGATTTAGCACTGGAGAGGACGGCAGCCTGGCTCAAGGTCACCCCTGTTCTTCAGCCCACAGACATCTGTCCTGGCCCAAGATAGAAGCAAAGGGGAAAGAAACCCAAGGGGGCAAGAGCCATCATTATGGGGTGGGTTTCACCTGCAGAAATAAGCCCCTAAGAAAAGAAACTTAAATGCCCCATTCCTGAGTTTCTCCTTGGGAAATTATGGCAGCATTTCTGGGGCTCCCTGGCCGATCCAATGTGCCTTATGGGCTGGAGCCCTGGCATTGAGTAAGTGGCCCAGACACTCCTGCCCTCTCCCCTAGTCCTCCCTGACTCTCAGAGGCCCAGCAAGACTTCCTACACTGCAAGTCCCTCTTCATGGAACAATTATCTGCGAGGAACAGTCCTCTGTGAGGAACAGTCATTCATTCAATAAAATATATTTATTGAGTCCACACATGCACCTGCTTAAAGCACAAGACCCCAAAAGAGATTTACCTTCAAGTGCCCCTTACAGATGGCTTTCACCCTGGGAATGAGTTCCAGATCTTCTCTGATAGTGAGAGCTGAATGTGTGGTGGTGGACAGTGAGCTGGGAGCTCAGAATAGGATACAGACTTGCCTACAGAGTTCAAAGACTTGACAAATTTCTCACGGGCAAATTCCTTTGAACTTAAAGCAGACTTCAGAGGACAGTTTGAGACCACTTTCAGCTTCAGTTTTGATGAGTGGCCTGGGAGCTGGGCTTCTAATCCAGGATGCCCTCGTTTCAAAGCATACACTCTTCCAGCTTTATTTCACTCTGTAGTCCTCCCTTATGTGTTCCTACAGGGTAGCTCCCGGGATATTTAGCATTTCCTGGTTATCTTAGGACTAGTGTTTCTACTGGGTGTGATTAGGAGGTGAGCTGGACTAAGGAAATGTGCAGAAATGAACTGGGTGGAAGTCAAGTTCCTTTGGTACACAGATAGATGCTTGCCCTCCAGGCTCAATTTTCTAGGGTTAGGACCCAGGCAGAATCCAAGGGGCAGCAGACACCATTTTCAAAGAAGCATTTGGCCTCCTGGGAGCACTTGCTGATGATGTAGGAAGAGAACAAGGTTTGAGGGATTGAAAAAACACTAGCCCCATCTGGAAGTATCTTAATGTCATTGTGACATCTTAATAAGGAATAGAAATTGATCTCTTACAAGAAAAAGAGATTCAGGAATGAGAGGAATAGCTTTTACATGGAAGATACAGAAGTGTAAGATCAGAAGGAAGAAGCAGCAAACAGAAGAAAAAAACACAAACTGTACGTTAAAAAATGAAGAGGAATTATATGAAGATGCTAAGAATGAAGAAAAGACTAAGAGCTATATGTATCTTTGGAGAATCAGTTCAGTCACTCAGTCGTGTCCGACTCTTTGCAACCCCATGAATCGCAGCACGCCAGGCCTCCCTGTCCATCACCAACTCCTGGAGTTCACTCATATTCACGTCCATCAAGTCCGTGATGCCATCCAGCCATCTCATCCTCTGTTATCCCCTTCTCCTCCTGCCCCCAATCCCTACCAGAATCAAAGTCTTTTCCAATGAGTCAACTCTTTGCATGAGGTGGCCAAAGTACTGGACTTTCAGCTTTAGCATCATTCCTTCCAAAGAAATCCCGGGGTTGATCTCCTTCAGAATGGACTGGTTGGATCTCCTTGCAGTCCAAGGGACTCTCAAGAGTCTTCTCCAACACCACAGTTCAAAAGCATCAATTCTTCGGCACTCAGCCTTCTTCACAGTCCAACTCTCACATCCATACATGACTACAGGAAAAACCATAGCCTTGACTAGACAGACCTTGGATTTTCTCCAGCTTCTCTGAGATTTGAGCCTCCTCTTAGGCTTGAGAGTCATTTCCTGCACAGGCTGATAAGAAGTCTAGGGGTCCCCAAGGAGAGAGGGGTCTGGAATTCTCAAGGAGGAAGAAAGGACAAACTTTTTTTTCTTCTACATTCCTTAGGATTATGTAACAATAATGTATCCTGCCTGAGGACAGTCTCTGGATTAAAACTTCTGGCTAATCCTGTTATCTTAAAATGTAAATTATGGGAGTAGATCTGATGAGGTTGTTACAACATCCAGACATTCTTTGGATTCATTGGAGAGTATATAACTCCATTGCTAACACTAAGCTAGCGGGTACTCTTTCTGCCCCCTTCTGTTGCCTATGTCAGGAGCTTTCTCTATCTCCCTTATACTTTAATAAAACTTTATTACACAAAAGCTCTGAGCAATCAAGCCTCGTTTCTGGCCCTGGATTGAATTCCTCTCCTCCAGAGGCCAAGAATCCCAGCATCTTTCCGTGGTTCAGCAACAACATTTCAAGCTGACTTAGGAGAGTCATCCAGACCCCTTAAGCAGATGCACTTGAAGAAGCCTTGTGATAGTGATGTGGTAATGATGGAGTCAAGTCTAACTGGACTCCATCATATCAGGCCAGATCCTTTCGTCTTTCATTTTTCAAGCAACACTACTGGAGTGGGTTGCTATTTCGTTTTCTAGGAGATTATCCCAACCCAAGGATGGGACTTGCATCTCCTGTGTCTCCTACATTGCAGGTGGATTCTTTTCTTGCTGAGCCACCAGGGAAGCCCTGGCTAAGTCCAAGACTATTTCTCATAATTCTCTAAACCAAGCCTCAACTATAGGTTTAAACTCAGAGTCAAGGGCAGCAGGCTTTATGCAATGATTGCCTTCTATTATCCTTTTCTAAAATTGATGGTAAAATACAGATTATAGCCCAATTTTACTAAAAGTATTGACATATTTTCCCCTTAAGTCTGGACCAATTTGTTCAAACTACAAAACACTTTAATCTGGATGAGGTTTAAATGCTTTTCAATCTTCAAAGTTCCTCTTCTAGCTAGACTAACTTTCAAGCAAAGGGACTTTCCATAATAACTGATATGGACAGTCTCAAATCTTGTGTTCTTGAACTAGAAGGCAGGGATCTTGGAGTTGTTCCGCTATTATAGAAGGTATTCACCAGATATTTTTGTGACATTAAGATAATTGAGCTAGTATTTATAATGTAAAAAGAAACAGAAATAAAAACAGCTCTCTACCAGCTTCATGGTTTATGTGAGACAAAATGAAGTGATGAAGGAGACATTTCTCACAGTTCACCCAACTCAGCTGGATCCAAGTGATATAGGAGGAGACAAACATGCTTCAGTGGTTTGAGTTCGAGACTATGAAGTGAAAATAATATACTGCTTGCTGACTTCTTCACTTCACAGGGGATTTATGAGGAATAAATAGTTAAAACACTTTGAAGATGACAAATGCTCAAGTGCTAAGCATTATTATCTGAAACTATTATTACATCAATTCTTTGTGTAATCAAGTATTATTATTGGACGCTCTGCAAGAAAATCTAACCTTTGGAGATTTTCAGCTCTATTTGCAGAACAAAGAGGCCTGGGTATCATTCATCCTAAGTATTTTAGACATGTGAATCAAGAATATTTAGACAGTGAGTGAGCATTTCTTGTTTGCCCATATTTCAACTAATAAGAACTTTGTATTTATTGGCATGACCCAAAAAGCAATATGGTACTTTGGGAAAGAAAAACCCCCACAAGATTTAGATTCTAGAATAAAGTGAAACTAAAATGGAACCCACCCAAATATTTTCAGCTGAGATTAAACTCCTCTTGGCTATTTGAATAAACTGCTCTTTAAGTAATTAAAACTGTAACCTATGGTCTTTAGTAAATTCTGGTAATTTCTCTGTAGTCAGTTTCAAGTATTTTTTAGCTGGCTTCTTTCCAAAGAGTACACCTGTGTGTTAGTTGAACAATGTCTTACTGAAAGATGAAATTAACTAATTTTGTTTGATTTGGATCTTGGTTAAAATTCTGAAGTTAGATATTTATATGCAGAGCCACATAAAGAATACTAGCTTCAATTATTCCACCAGGGACTATAATAAGATTTCCATTTAGCTAATAGAACACTAGAATATGCTTAGCTAATGAAAATGATTCATCTCTGTTTTTCTATCAAATACAGGAGTTGGAGGAGTGGCAAAGAACTATTATTTTAACTACAGAACTCTAATACACTAACTTTCTTCTCTCCTGCGCTACATCCTCTTCCTAAATTTATTCACTTTTTTTCTGAACTTTGAAAGGAACTGTATCTATTTTAATTCATGAAAACCCAATAAAACATTGTTTTGACTTTAAATAAGTGGTCTTTAATGCCTTTGATCCCCCTTGTCCATGTAAAATAAAAGTCTAATGATTCCTATTAAATGGGGGGAATAAAGTTTATTCCAATAACTATTTTCATTTTATGAGTGCAATTTAAGTTTTCACTTTTGTCCATTAATTATATGAGATGTCACAAATGCTGGAAGACGAGATTTGTTTATGTTTCTGATTTTTATCTCAGTTACAGTTTTTGTTTTGTACAGAATTAACACGGAACTGAGTGAGGATGCCACCAAACACCCCTCCACCGCCTTTAGAGCGCAGGTGTGTGCAGTAAGAATCTGGCACCATTCACAGCTGTGCTACAGTTTCTGAGTAATCGTACTTTCCAGTGATGCTCGGGCCAGAATGGCCTCAGAACAGACTCCAAAAGCTTCCATCTTGCTGTCAGAAAATGCAAACCCGATAGGCGGCTCAAGGGATGTCTTACATATGCTCACTCATATACTTAGGTCTGTTCCAGCCTTTGCTTAGAACACCAGTGTCTCCATTTCAAGGATTTCACTGCTCCAACATTCTGTGTCACCCTCATTGCACAGATTCAAAAACAGCAAAAGGCTACAACTGTCACAAAGGAGAATTCTGTCATTGGCCCTACTCAGGAAATTCAGTTGCCCAGGAATGCAAAGGATCTCGTCTAGAAGTGACATTGACCACGGTATGAGCTGCAAGGTAAGTATTGGGGTCTATGACTCTCCAGCCCACCTTCGTTTCCTTCTTAATTCCTTTTCCACCTGGTTTACACTTTCCAGCCTTGCTGCTCAAAGGGGAACCCAGCAGTGTCGCATCACCCGGGACTCTGTTAGGAATCTAGAACCTCAGTCCCACCCCAGAGCAACTTCATCACAGTCTGTGTTTTACCAAGATCCTCAGGTTACTCTGAAACACAGTAAAGTTGGGGAATTACAGGTTTTAGCACAGAATCTCTGGATCCCCAGCTCCAGTTATTCTCACCACGTGCATTCTTAGCTGGGTGTCTCTAGAAAGAAAAGCTCTACCCCTTCTCTTTCCTTCTGGCTCGCCAGACTCCGCCTTGCACAAAGCCATCCTTGGGCACTTGTGCTCTAGGGTGCCTACCTTATCCGGTTATCTGTTGCCCTTTCTTGTGACCTTGACCTTCCCTTCCTGCTGATAAATGGCTGGGCAGGCTCCTTGGCTCCATTTACCCTCCCGGAGCCACTGGAAATGCACCCTGAGGATCAGCTATGGCTGGCCTGAAGGACCCCACCCTGCTTCTTCTCATGCCAGATGTAATCGTTCCCAGAGTTCAGAGGTTTATGACTTGTTTCTTGTACTTCCAAATGTGCGGTCAAGATGCCCTTGTGATGAATTGGCAAGACTAATGGCTTATTTAAATACTTTCCAAGTCTGCTCTTTCAGACCACTTCTTCCACGTGGATATCTCTTGTGTGAGAATACGAGTGTAATGAAACCATGAGACGCATGCCCAGTTTGTCTCAAACTTCTATACCAGTTGTCATTATACCATCAGTTTCCACAAATTAAATCTACTCTGAAAGAAAGCATATCTGGAATTGACCCCCAAAATATTTCCGTAGGTTCTTGGATTTACTCTGCAAGTGTGTTTTTGTTTCCTAAATGTGACAAGAAATTACATCTGAAGCTCAGAAAGGGCAAAGATGACTTTCTGTATTTCTGGTGTACCTGGAGAATCCACCTGACTACACAGATAAGGCATTTATCTGAATACACACACAGGCACACAATGGCCATACCTTATTGTCTATACTCATTGTCCACTTTAGAAACTGAAAAATGAAACAGACACAAAGGTTATCTTTGGGAAGAAAAATCAACCATAAAACTATTGATGTTATGCCTGTTACAGGCACTAGAATAAATGAAGACAATTCAGTTGAAACTACATCACTGGTTGTACAACTCAGGTGACGCCCTCTGGATGATTTGAAAATAGTTTTAATTTGAACTGATAGGATCCTTAGAAAATTCAATTTAGCTGGTGAAGAATAAAATACAAACTAGTTACTGTTTATTCTCTATGTGTTCATGTATCTCTAAGAGTTTTAATTTGAACTGATACGATCCTTAGAAAACTCAATTTAGCTGGTGAAGAATAAAATACAAACTAGTTGCTATTTATTCTCTGTGTGTTCATGTTTCTCTAAGAAGGTAAGTTCTAGATAAGAGGGACTTTCAAAGAGGATTTAAAACAAACTGGAGATAATTTCCCCTCATCACTGGGGCAGCCACTTAGACAAACAAAGGCCATTTGGGACTCATTGAAAGAATACTGGTCCCAAAGAGCATTCCTTGATGAGACAAAAGTGACATCTGGTCCCTCCAGCCTGCTCAGCTGTGTAGAGTGAATCTGCTGCGGGTTCATAAATAGCTCCATAAACAAGTTTTTCAGTCTAGTCTAGTCATGATCAAAGACCTAAATGTTCAGCAAAACCCACTCTGCTTACCTAACATCAACAAATAGTCATTATAAAGATCAAAATCAACATGCACACAGGCAACAAAAGAAAAAAATGAACTGGACTTCATTAAAATCAAGAATTTTTATGCATCAAAGGACACTATCAATGAAATGAAAAGCCAGCTGACAGGATGGGATAAAACATTTGCAAATCACATATCTGATAAGGGTTAAATATCCAAAATATATAAATAACTCCCATAATTAATTAACCAAAGGACAACCCAATTTAAAATGAGCATAGGACTTTATTTATTTATTTATTTATTTTTACTTTATTTTACTTTACAATACTGTATTGGTTTTGCCATACATTGACATGAATCCACCACGGGTGTACATGCGATCCCAAACAGGAACCCCCCTCCCACCTCCCACCTCCCTCCCCACAACATCCCTCTGGGTCATCCCCGTGCACCAGCCCCAAGCATGCTGTATCCTGCATCGGACATAGACTGGCGATTTGATTCTTACATGATAGTATACATGTTTCAATGCCATTCTCCCAAATCATCCCACCCTCTCCCTCGCCCTCTGAGTCCAAAAGTCCACTATACACATCTGTGCCTTTTTTGCTGCCTTGCATACAGGGTCATCATTGCCATCTTTCTAAATTCCATGTATATGTGTTAGTATACTGTATTGGTGTTTTTCTTTCTGGCTTACTTCACTCTGTATAATCGGCTCCAGTTTCATCCATCTCATCAGAACTGATTCAAATGTATTCTTTTTAATGGCTGAGTAATACTCCATTGTGTATATGTACCACAGCTTTCTTATCCATTCATCTGCTGATGGACATCTAGGTTGTTTCCATGTCCTGGCTATTATAAACAGTGCTGCGATGAACATTGGGGTATATGTGTCTCTTTCAATTCTGGTTTCCTCGGTGTGTATGCCCAGCAGTGGGATTGCTGGGTCATATGGCAGTTCTATTTGCAATTTTTTAAGGACTCTCCACACTGTTCTCCATAGTGGTTGTACTAGTTTGCATTCCCACCAACAGTGTAAGAGGGTTCCCTTTTCTCCACACCCTCTCCAGCATTTATTGCTTGCAGATTTTTGGATCGCAGACATTCTGACTGGTGTGAAGTGGTACCTCATTGTGGTCTTGATTTGCATTTCTCTAATAATGAGTGATGTTGAGCCAGTGTTTGTTAGCCATCCGTATGTCTTCTTTGGAGAAATGTCTATTTAGTTCTTTGGCCCATTTTTTGATTGGGTCGTTTATTTTTCTGGAATTGAGTTGCATAAGTTGCTTGTATATTTTTGAGATTAGTTGTTTGTCAGTTGTTTCATTTGCTATTATTTTCTCCCATTCAGAAGGCTGTCTTTTCACCTTGCTTATATTTTCCTTTGTTGTGCAGAAGCTTTTAATTTTAATTAGATCCCATTTGTTTATTTTTGCTTTTATTTCCAGAATTCTGGGACATGGATCATAGAGGATCCTGCTGTGATTTATGTTGGAGAGTGTTTTGCCTATGTTCTCCTCTAGGAGTTTTATAGTTTCTGGTCTTACATTTAGATCTTTAATCCATTTTGAGTTTATTTTTGTGTGCGGTGTTAGAAAGTGATCTAGTTTCATTCTTTTACAAGTGGTTGACCAGTTTTCCCAGCACCACTTGTTAAAGAGATTGTCTTTACTTCATTGTATATTCTTGCCTCCTTTGTCAAAGATAAGGTGTCCATATGTGTGTGGATTTATCTCTGGGCTTTCTATTTTGTTCCATTGATCTATATTTCTGTCTTTGTGCCAGTACCATACTGTCTTGATGACTGCGGCTTTGTACTAGAGCCTGAAGTCAGGCAAGTTGATTCCTCCAGTTCCATTCTTCTTTCTCAAGATTGCTTTGGCAATTCGAGGTTTCTTGTATTTCCATACAAATCTTGAAATTATTTGTTCCATTTCTGTGAAAAATAGCACTGGTAGCTTGATAGGGATTGCATTGAATTTGTAAATTGCTTTGGGTAGTATACTCATTTTCACTATATTGATTCTTCTGATCCATGAACATGGTATATTTCTCCATCTATTAGTGTCCTCTTTGATTTCTTTCATCAGTGTTTTATAGTTTTCTATATATAGGTCTTTAGTTTCTTTAGGTAGGTATATTCCTAAGTATTTTATTCTTTTCGTTGCAATGGTGAATGGAATTGTTTCCTTAATTTCTTTTTCTACTTTCTCATTATTAGTGTATAGGAATGCAAGGGATTTCTGTGTGTTGATTTTATATCCTGCAACTTTACTATATTCATTGATTAGCCCTAGTAATTTTCTGGTGGAGTCTTTAGGATTTTCTATGTAGAGGATCATGTCATCTGCAAACAGTGAGAGTTGTACTTCTTCTTTTCCAATTTGGATTCCTTTTATTTCTTTTTCTGCTCTGATTGCTGTGGCCAAAACTTCCAGAACTATGTTGAATAGTAGCGGTGAAAGTGGGCACCCTTGTCTTGTTCCTGACTTCAGGGGAAATGCTTTCAATTTTTCAGCATTGAGGATAATGTTTGCTGTGGGTTTGTCATATATAGCTTTTATTATGTTGAGGTATGTTCCTTCTATTCCTGCTTTCTGGAGAGTTAAAAATATGGAATGCTTCACGAATTTGCGTGTCATCCTTGCACAGGGGCCATGCTAATCTTCTCTGTATCATTCCAATTTTAGTATATGTGCTGCCAAAGCGAGCACTAAAATGAGCATAGGACTTTAAATAGTTCTCCAAAGAAGGCTTACAAATGGACTATGAGCACATGAAAAGATGCTTAACATCGCTAGTCATTAAGGAAATGAAAATCAAAATCATAATGAGATACCACCTCACGCCTATTAGGATTGCTGTAATTAAATCACAGAAATATATCAGTGACAGCGTGGAGAAACTGCAAACTTTGTGCCTGGCTGGTGGGAATGTAAAATGGTGCAGACACTCTGGAAAAGTTTTGTGGTTCCTCAAAAAAACTAAACATAGAATTACCACATTGACCCAGCAATTCCACTCATAAGCATATACCTAAAATAATAAATTCAGGGAAGAAAGTCGTGTGGAGATGGAGGTAGAGACTAGAACCGTGAAAAAGCCATGGGATGCCAGGTCCACAAGAAGCTGGAAGAGGCAAGGAAGGATTCCCCTCCCTGGAGACTTCAGAGAGAACATGGCCCCAACAACACCTGGATTTGACACTTCTGGCCTCCAGAACTGTGATAGAATGAATTTCTGTTGTCTTAAGTCCCCAAGATGGTAGCAATTTGTAGCAGCCAGCACTGGGAAACAGACACAACTCCAAAGGAATAAAGAGCTGTGGGTGTCAGTTTTTAGCTCCTATTGTTTCCTGGCCAATAGAGATTTGGGGATGCTGCTTGCAGGACAGCATCTCTCTACTCCACTCCTCTCACAGTATGCCAGTGTCCTGGGATACAGCCTGTCACCCCTGACTATGCCTGTGGGTGTGTGCATGTTAAGTCACTCAGTTGTGTCCAAGTGCCTGCGACCCTATGGACTGTAGCTCGCCAGGCTCTTCTGTCCATGGGATTCTTCAGGCAAGAACACTGGAGTGGGTTGCCATGCCCTTCTCCAGGGGATCTTCCCAACCCAAGGATCGAACCCGTGTCTTTTATGTCTCCTGCATTGGCATTTGGGTTCTCTACCATAAGTACTTCCCGGAAAGCCGAGGGCTTCCCTGGTGGCTCAGATAGTAAAGAATCTGCCTGCAATGCAAGAGACCCAGGTTCGATCCCTGGGGGGAAATCCCCTGGAGTAGGAAATGGCACTCCACTCCAGTATACTTACCTGGAGAATTCCATGGACAGAAGAGCCTGGTGGGCTATAGTCCATAGGTTGCAGAGTCAGACACAACTAAGTAACTGACATCCCTGACTATCTTTGGTGTCAAATCAGTTTCAAGAGTGGCCCTGCCCTCACTCTACTTATGACAGTGTCATTGTTCCAGGTAAGGAATTGCTGATTTTTTTCTCTTCATGATGGGCCATCCACTTTGAGGAATTGTGTTCTGCCAGCTTCCTCTGTGACATCCAAGGCACAAGTATAATCTCTTGGTCTCTCCTTTGGCCCTGTTTGATCTCCACTGCATTTCCTCATAGTTGTGGTTCAAGGTTATAGATGTTTCCCTTTTTTGTTAAAGATGGAGTTTATATGTGTGACTTCTGCTCTCTTTGTTGCTTTGAGGATATTTCCAGGACAAGAAGGTACCATCATCTTAACTTTACTCTGATGTCTAAAAACTGGGAGTCCATACCACATCATCCAAAGTTTTACTATTCTACAAGCAGGGTCAGCAAACTTTTTCTGTCTAGGGCTGGACAGTAAATATTTTAAGTTTTGCCTCATAGCTACTCCACTCTGCCACTGTAGTACAAAAGGAGCCATAGGGAGTATGTAAACAAATGAGCATAGCTATGTACCAATAAAACTTTATGGACATACTTTTTACAAAAAAATTTTTAATTTTATTTTTTTACTTTACAATACTGTATTGGTTTTGCCATACATTGACATGAATCCACCACAGGTGTACATGAGTTCCCAACCCTGAACCCCCCTCCCACCACCCTCCCCATATCATCTCTCTGGGTCATCCCAGTGCACCAGCCCCAAGCGTCCTGTATCCTGTATCGAACCTAGACTAGCGATTCATTTCTTACATGATAGTATACATGTTTCAATGCCATTCTCCCAAATCATCCCACCCTCTCCCTTTCCCACAAAGTCCAAAAGTCTGTTCTTTACATCTGTGTCTCTTTTGCTGTCTCGCATATAGGGTTATCATTACCATCTTTCTAAATTCCATATATATGTCTTAGTATACTGTATTGGTGTTTTTCTTTCTGGCATACTTCACTCTGTATAATCGGCTCCAGTTTCATCCACCTCATTAGAACTGATTCAAAAAGTAAAAAGTATTAAAAAATAAATTGATAAAATGGAAAAAAAAAAACCTTTATGGACAACCATAGAATACAGCAGAAGAGATGTGATGTGACTTTTAGGGTTAGGTTACGAAAGGTATTCAGTTTCTAACTTGTTTTCTGGAACACTGAGCCATTGAGTAAGCATGTGAGGTGCCATGGAGGAGAGGCTCCAAACACCTTAATGAGATACTATACACGGAGTCTCACAAAGAACTGCCACCAACCCTAAATGTTTCTCTAGTGTTGTACTCTCTATTACTATCCTCTATGGAAATGTGACTGGAACAACTGAGAAACTGAATTTAAAATTTTAGTTTATTTTAATTAAACATAACAAAACATATCATTAATAGTTTTTATACTGATTGCATGTTGAAATGACAATCATTTTGATATATTGGGTTAAGTAAAATATATGATTAAGATTAATTTTACCTGTTTATTTTTCCCTTTTTAACGTAGTTACTAGAAATTTCTTATGGAGAAGGAAATGGCAACCCACTCCAGTGTTCTTGCCTGGAGAATCCCAGGGACGGGGGAGCCTGGTGGGCTTCCGTCTATGGGGTCACACAGAGTCGGACACGACTGAAGCGACTTGGCAGCAGCAGAAATTTCTTAATTAATTATGGCTCACATTATATATCCAGCATTATCTCCAAAACCAGAACTGGGGAACTTGGGCCATTGTCTTCCACCTTGTCTAAGTCAGCCACAGGAACCAGGTGACCTTCCATGGGCCTTCCAGGGCTCTGTTCTGCACCCAAGCATGGAATAGACCTAAACTTCCCGGGGGATGCTGCTGGAAGTTGAAGGACATAATAGAACATAAAGAAATCCAGGGACTTCCCTGGTGGTCCAGTGATTAAGAATTCTCCTGCCACTGCAGGGCACACAAGTTCGATCCCTGGTCTGGGAAGAGCCCACATGCCTCCAGACAAGCGGATCTAGGCGCCTATGCCACAGCACTGGGGCTGCACTCTATAACTTTTGCTCCGCAACAAGAGAAGCCACTGGAATGAAAAGCCCACACACGGAAGCAAAGAGTAGCCCCTGCTTGCCACAACTAGAGAAAGCCAAAGTGCAGCAATGAAGACCCAGCCCCCAAAACTAATTAATTAATTAAAGAAAGGAAATTCAGGACTTCTTTGCCTGATGTCCATTGCTCCTTTGGGGCACAATGGCATTTTATAAAGATTTTAGTTATACAACCTTGCTTTAAATAGCAGTGAGGCTCATTCTTAGCTGTATGATCTTAGATGTGCTTCTGAGCCTCTCTGAACATCAGATTCTTCACATTAAAACAACAAAAAAGATTTATTGTGAGTGTGTTTAACCCATTCTACTAAATCTGTGAGGTCTCCCCCCCCCCCCCCCCATTAACAGCATATTTATTAAGGATCTACCATGTCTTGAGTGGGATTTCCTTGGTGGCTCAGTGGTAAAGAACCCACCAACAAATGAAGGAGATGCAGGAGATAGAGGTTCAATCCCTGGGTCAGGATGAACCCCTGAAGAAAGAAATGGCAACCCGCTCCAGTATTCTTGCCTGGGAAATCCCATGGACAGAGGAGCCTGGCGGGCTACAGTCCATGGGGTAGTAAGGGGTCAGACATGACTGAGCAATTGACCAAAATCTGTGAGTTTTCTGAAGACGTAATGTGATCCCTGCCTGGCAGAGCTGTTTCGAGGATCAGGGATCAGGGTGTAAGTGGTCCACGATCTAATGCTAAGTAAACAAATAAACCATACTCAGCAACTAAGAGTTCTGAAGAGGTCCGAAGGACAAGCCCTAGCAAAGTCAACAGTGACTAAAGAGTTTATATCTCTGTATGTGTGTACGTGTGTATGTGTGTGTGTGTACATGTGTGTTGCTTGGGGGGTAGGGATGCAGAAGACAATCAATAAGTAAATAAACAAATAAGTACTAACTCAGGACGGGATGAGAACCTCGAGGAAATATAAAGTCGGGCAAGTAGCCCAACTGGCTGGGGAAGGCTCCTCCACTAAGGGACCCCCACCCAGGGGCACCACAGCCACGTTTCCTCTCTATCATGTGCTTGGCCTCCAGGGATATAACCTTTGGATAAAAACCTGGCCTTTGACACTGCCTTATTTTACTTTTGCTGTATCTGCTGGCCTTTTTTTTCCTTTTTACTCCAAAACCTGACTGTCTAACCAGAATCGCCAGAGTAGCATAGTTTTCTAAGAAACCAGTTTGACATTTGACCATTGTCCTAAAATCAGTCCTTCTAAAATCAATTTTCACAGAGGCAACTTGTTCAGGTGTCTATGTACCATATGATAACACTTACCTGCTTTTTAAAATTTTTTAAATCAACTAGTTAATTTTTGGCTGTGCTGGGTCTTTGTTGCTGCCTGTCGGCTTTCTAGTTGTGGCAAGTGGGGCTTCTCACTGAGGGGTCTTCTCTTGTGGCGCACAGGCTCTAGGCGCTCAGGCTTCAGTAGTTGTAACTGGCAGGCTTCGCAGTTATGGCCCATAGGCTGTGCTGCCCTGAGGCATGTGGGATCTTCTTGGACCAGAGATTGAACCCATGTCCCCTACACTGGCAGGCAAATTCATATCTACTGGACCACTAAGGAAGCCCTTCACCTATTTTTTAAAATGCATTTAACATTTAGAGCATTTTCTACTGAAGTCAGTTTTAACCTCTTGTGAAGTTTTGTATTTTTCTAATTGTTTTGTTTCAGTCACTTGCTGAAGGTATTTCTGTCTTATTTTCATATTTCTAATAAGCATGTATGGGACTTCCCTGATAGCTCAGTTGGTAAAGCATCTGCCAGCAATACAGGAGACCCTGGTTCACTTCCTGGGTTGAAAAGATTCCCTGGAGAAGGGGAAAAGCTACCCACTCCAGTAATTCTAGCCTGGTGGACTCCATGGACTGTATAGCATGTATGAAGTCATTCACATATGATTTATCAAACTGACCCCTTTTAAGATTTCGTGCCTCTGTCTTACATCTTCCTTTGTCTTTTCATATTGATGTGTCTCTCCAGGTTTCCTAATACAGATTAGCTCCACATGTGTTAAATGCAATTAATGTGGGATTACTGTTGAGACTGAGACAAACTATTCCATAAAAGCTTCCTAGAAGAAATTGTTTTATAAAGTGCTAGCACATAATAAAAGCTGCAAAACAAAATGATGATACCTGCATAGGTATGCTACACAAGTTCACATCATACCCATTTGCCTTTAACACTTTGGAGGGTTGAACTGGCAGAACCCACACATGTGGGCAGAGACCAGACTACAGGTTTTCTTACTCCAAGCTCAGTGCTTCAATTAAGCACTCTAGATTGTCCCTGGACTTCCCTGGTGGCTCAGATGGAAAAGAATCCGCCTGCAATGCAGGAGACCTGGGTTCGATCCTTGGGTTGGGAAGATCCCCTGGAGAAGGGAATGGCTACCCTCTCCAGATTGTCCCTATCAGTAAATTCGAAAATGTGCTAATTATGCTACTAATTAGTTAAATAAGACATGGTCAATCTACCACTTGCTGAAACACAATCTTACTTGAGCTTCCAAAATGTCATTTCTTACTAACATTAAAATTTTATGGAGGAGGAAACGTGGTCAAAGAGATGAGCAAATTATGTAAAGCAGGGAGTATAAACTGAGCCCAGTGATGGAAAAAATGAAAAGCTGACATCAGGAAATAGCTGGACGAAGTAACAAAGAACGTTTAAGCTAGTGGTGCTCAGACAGGGGTGAATTTTACCCTTGTGGCACTTCTAGAAGCTTCCAGAGTCATGTTTTATTGTCACTCTGAGGAGAGGGTGCTACTGGGTAGAGACCACAGATGCTGCTAAATAGCCTACAATGTACAGGACAGCCCCTCACAACACAAGAAAGAGCTAACTGGCCCCAAATGTTCATAGTTGCTAAGGCCAAGAAACCCTGTTTTAAGGGCCACTTGTTTAGGGAGGTAAAAATAGGATGTACTCTGAAGACTAACAACACACTTTTTTTTTTTTTAATTGGAGGCTAATTACTTTACAATATTGTAGTGGTTTTTGCCATGCACTGACATGAATTAGTCATGGGTGTACCCCCTCCCACCTCCCTCCCCACCCCATCCCTCAGGGTCATCCCAGTGCACCAGCCCTGAGCACCCTATCTCATGCATCGAACCTGGACTGGTGATCTATTTCGCATATGATAATATACATGTTTCAATGCTATTCTCTCAAATCATCCCACCTTCGCCTTCTCACACAGAATCCAAAAGTCTGTTCTTTACATCTGTGTCTCTTTTGCTGTCTTGCATATAGGGTCATCGTTACCATCTTTCTAAATTCCATATATATGCATTAATATATTGTATTGGTGTTTTTCTTTCTTTCGGACTTACTTCACTGTGTATAATAGGCTCCAGTTTCATCCACGTCATTAGAACTGATTCAATGCATTCTTTTTAATAGCTGAGTAATATTCCATTGTATATATGTACCACAACTTTTTTATCCATTCATCTGCCTATGGACATCTAGATTGCTTCCATGGCCTAGCTATTGTAAACAGTGCTGTGATGAACATTGGGTTACACATGTCTCTTTCAATTCTGGTTTCCTCGGTGTGTATGCCCAGCAGTGGGATTGCTGGGTCATAAGGCAGTTCTATTTCCAGTTTTTTAAGGAATCTCCGCACTGCTCTCCATAGTGGCTGTACCAGTTTACATTCCCACCAACAGTGTAAGAGGGTTCCCTTTTCTCCACACCCTCTCCAGCATTTATTGTTTGTAGACTTTTTGATAGCAGCCATTCCAACCAGCTTGAGATGGTATCTCATTCTGGTTTTGATTTGCATTTCTCTAATAATGAGTGATGTTGAGCATCTTTTCATGTGTTTGTTAGCCATCTGTATGTCTTCTTTGGAGAAATGTCTGTTTAGTTCTTTGGCCCAGTTTTAACAACACACGTCTTGAAGGGAACAGTTTCCTCTGTGCAATCGTTTCCCCTTCACATGTTTAGCTGTTTATAGCCCAGTTCCTATTTCAGAAAGAATCCACGTTCTTATATTCATTCTGTCGGCCTGCAGTCTTGGGTGAAGTTCTGTTTTGCTTGCCTGTTTTCTCTGGCACGATCCCCTCTCCACCAACTCTCTTTATGAGCTTGACTCTCACTCTTAGTGAAGAGATAGGCCATTATTGCCTCAAGTTTTGTCCCTGCTCCCAGCGCATTGCCTGGGCGAGGCTCCCAGGTGAGGCAGAGCATCAGGGGTCTCTGGCTCAATCTACTCCCTTCCAGGCCAAGGTCAGCCCAGGAACCATCCCAGGCAGGGGAGGGTTTTCTGTTCCTTTCCGTCCTTCTCTCCAACACCGTACTCCCCAACGTCTCTTCCATCTTTTCTCACTCCTCTTTCAGACAGCAAGTGGAATCCTTATCCTGGCTGCCTGATGAGCCTGCCCCACCTGGCGTCCCTACTGAAGCGTACATTCTTTCAATTTTCCCCTTGAACCTCATTCTCAGATAAGGCCACTCAGGGAAGAGCCAAGAAGTTACTGCTCGTGTGTACTCAGTCATGTTCCACTCTTTGCGACCCCATGGACTGTAGCCCACCAGGCTCCTCTGTCCACAGAATTCTTAGGGCAAGAATACTGGAGTGAGTTGCCATTCCCTTCACCAGTGGATCTTCCCAACCCAGGGATTGAACCTCCATCTACTGCATCTCCTGCTAAGCTAAGCTAAGTCACTGCAGTTGTGTCCGACTGTGCAACCCCATAGACGGCAGCCCACCAGGCTCCTCCGTCCCTGGCAGGCAAATTCTTAATCACTGAGCCACCTGGGAAGCAGCAAGAAGTGGTTACTGACTGATGATTAATGTCTGACCCCTTCCACGCAAAGCTGCCTTCTCACAGAGGGCTTTGCTTTGGTTCAGGGGGTAAACGGCTAATGAGTCATCAGACAGGCTCATACAAAGTTCTTTCCCATCCTTCATCTCACCGGCTCACAGATCTCTTCTCTAACACTGAGAGAGCGAGGCATTTCTAAGGGAGGGAGGGAGATGGGGAAAAGTGTTCAGAGCTCCAGGTGACCCAGTTGGCTGCTGGTGGTACCTGTTTGAACAAGGGCTGCAGACCCCAAGCCTGGTCTCTTCAGCAGAGAGACACCTGTGTGGAGGGGTCAGGAAGGGGTGGCAGAGTAGAACCCTTGCAGGACCCACCCAGGCTCCTCCTTAGAAGCACAGTATCTCCTATGCAGACACCAAAAGGCAGCCAGCCCAGCAACCCAGAAGGGGAATCCAGGCTCCGCTTCATGGGGTGGGGTGGTGGTGGGGGGTGAGTGCTACTCCTGTGTCCTTGGCCCTCAGGGCTGCATTGCTGTTGTTCAGTCACTGAGTCATGTCCAACTCTTTGCGACCCCATGGACTACAGCACGCCAGACTTCCCTACCCTTCATGTCTCCCAGAGTTTGCTCAAACTCATGTACATTGAGTTGATGATGCCACCCAACCATCTCATCCTCTGTCGTCCCCTTCTCCTCCTGCCTTCAATCTTTCCCAGCATCAGGGTCTTTTCCAATGAGTCGGCTCTTTGCATCAGGTTGCCAAAGAGCTTAAGCACCAGTCCTTTCAGTGAATATTCAGGGTTGGTTTCTTTAGGATTTACTGGTTTGATCTCCTTGCAGTTCAAGGGACTCTCAGAATCTTTTCCAGAGCTGCATGGTTTGGTGCAATTCAGGGTCCTGAACGTCTCTTCCTTGTTGGACCCTGACAGAATCGTGCAGTTAGCATCCTTCTTCCTTATGAGGAACAATTCTCAGCAGATGCTCACTCCTTCGGAAAGACCCAGTGAGCTTTCACGTGTTTGATGTCTGAATTTCCTCTCACTCAGTTCTGGCCGAGGAGGATGACCTCAGATCAAATGGCTCACATTCTTCTTCTGAGTTCTCACTCAGCTTTCTTGCCTCACTAAAGTAAGGGTAATTATTTAAAAAAAAAAAAATGCAAAACAAAACTTAGAAATTCATTGTTGGGAAAAATGCAAACCTTTTAAGAAATCTCCTGGAGATCCCTTAGGAGCCCTCAGTCTGGAAGGGAAACAAATAACACAATTATTTAAGTAAGGCCTGAAAAATGTTATACTTGATATATGTCTGCAAGGTGGTGGGCACCCAGAGGAGGGAGCGAACACCTGGGCAGGGTGGCAGGGACGTAGGGACACCTTCCCAGAACAGTGTCATCTGCTATCATTATCAAGTAATAACAGCATCCTCAGGTGAGAAACTTTGGCCTGTTTCAATGGCACCCCTACTTCAGTAGGTGGTTTTATTTCCCAATATACAAACTCCAAATATCAATATTCTTGGCACACTGCATTGCTTTACTAGAAAAATCATAGTTTTGGAATGATTTCCCATGTAATTCAAAAGGTAAAATATAATTTAAAAAAATGTAAAGTTTTCTGTTGTTGTTTTCGTCCAAATTATGCTCCATCTATGCTTTTCCAGCCTGTTGAATTTTACCCTGGATTGAATTTCCTCTGATTCATGATTAAGATCCTGGCCACAACTGCCTGCATGCTGTCATGTTTCTCCCCAACAATCATAAGCAAGTTACCTTATCTCATAGCTGCAGCAAAATAGGACAGCGATTACCTAACGCACCCTGACAAATGATGTGGGAAGTATCGAGGGCCTTGCCTTGATGTTATCACTGCTGTGCTGATCTCATTCTATTACTCTCTCTGGCTAAACAGCCTTCACCTAGTTATCTGCTCCCTGCCCTTTGTCTTGAAATGCCCATAGGGATCTGACCATACTTAGTCCAAATTTTTTGCTTTGTTTTGTTTTCACAGGACATTTATGTGTTACAAACAACTTTTCCTTTTTTTAACTAAATCAAGGGGCAAAGCTCCTGAAGGTGCACTGGTCTGGTATGTTCTCCATCCAGATGCATCCATGCTACATCTCCACTGAAGGCCTCATGCAGTTTATGATCAATGATGCATTGTCCTATCTCAAATTAGAAGTGGAACCAGACACACGAACTCTAGATAGAGCCTGCTCCCTCTAGCACTCCACACTAAGCTCTCCTGAGGTGTCTGTGACCACCAGTATACAAAGCAATCTCTCTGGAAGTGCAGGGGAAGCAGAGCCTACTATAATCTAAGGAAATGCCAGAAAACTGGAGGGAGAGGCAGGAAGCCTGGCGCGCTGCAGTCCATGGGGTCGCAGAGAGTCGGACACAACTTGGCGACTGAACAACAACAGCAGAGGATCTTTAAGCCTGGGTAGAATTTCAAAAAGTCTAGAACAGGAAAAAAGCCATCCAAGGAAATGGAGCCACCTCTGGCAAGATGCCGTGGTACAGAAGGACCTACTTAAGAAAGAGTCCTGCAGTGTGGCTAGAGATCAAGTCTCTGGGAAAAGGGCAGAAATGGAGGTAAGGCTATGTAGTTGGGTCTGAGTCAGGTCATGCAGGACATTAGATAACAAGCTGGGCAAAGATTTTATTCTCAATGGATTCCAGTGATATAAGTGAAAGGTTTTTGAAACTTAAATTAGGACATCAGCTTCAGAGAGGAAGAGGAGGGGGAAAGAAACTATGTAGTCATCAAACTGATTAGACTAAAGTCACGTTGGATATGGCAAACAAGGGATGAAAGGCTGCTAAGAAGAAGAAAGCCAAAGATTAGACCATGTATATCAAAATATCCTCCCTGTGCAAGGTTCAAAGGAGGCACCCAACAAATATTCATTGAAGTTGATGGTTCCAGAATTTGGAGTATGAAGAGCCAGTGATGATGACACTCACTGGGATCAGAAAGAGAAAACTTAGGCACTGGGAAGGAAATGATGGGTTAAGCCATGGGCAGGTTGCATGTGAGGTACTTAAAAGACCTCTGGGTGGGAATGGCTAACTGGCATTGGATATATACATCTGGAGCTTAGGAGGGAGATTTGGGATAAAGATGGAATCATCAATGTTGAAAGCACAGGTGAATGAACAATATAAATTATATCTTCCGAGAAGCACGTATAGAAGAAAACAGAGGGCAGGAGGGATCTTCGGGGAACATCAATGTTTGTGGGATGGCATGCTTTGTGAAGGCATCATTATGCCCACCATTTTCCCCATGGTATCTCCAGAGCCTGGGGCGGTCCTAGCAAAGGAGCAGATGCTCAATAAACATTTGTCGAGCAGTGGAACGACTGAATTCAAGGAACAGGTAGTCTGCACTTCATCAGAGGAATGGAGAGGGATGGGATAGAAATGAGACCTAACCTTTGCTGAGCATCAGCTCTCTACCAAGATACTGGCTTTACTTTTGGTTTCTCCTTTAAGAGAATGAAGTGATGTCACGTAAAGCTTTACAAAGCTTCAGAGTCAAGCTTTGTAGTGACCTCAGCTATCACAGTGTCTGCAACTCCCATTGAGTTTTCCCTATCTGCAACATTTTTGTGTTTAGTATTCACTTAAACAGTCAAGATGGGGTTGAGGGCTTCTCTGGTGGCTCAGATGGTAAAGAATCTGCCTGCAATGCGGGAGACCTGAATTCAGTCTCTGGGTTAGGAAGATTCTATGGAGGAGGGCATGGCAACCCACTCCAGTATTCTTGCCTGGGAAACCTCATGGACAAAGGAGCCTAGTGGGCTACAGTCCATGGAGTCGCAAAGAGTTGGACACGACTGAGTGACTAAACACAGCACAGCAAGGAGTCAAAGCAAAACAAAAGTCCTTTGAGCCTGGAACATTCTTTTTTAGGAGTAATTTTTTATTGTTATAATCAGTATAACTATATTAGTTTCAGGTGTACATTAGGGTCTTTTCCAATGAGTCGGCTCTTTGTATCAGGTTGCCAAAGTGTTGGAGTTTCAGCTTCAGCATCAGTCCTTCCAAGGAATATTCAGGACTGATTTCCTTTAGGATTGACTGGTTGGATCTCCTTGCAGTCTAAGGAACTCTCAAGAGTCTTCTCCAACACCACAGTTCAAAAGCATCAGTTCTTTGACACTCAGCCTCTTTATGGTCCAACTCTCACATGCATACATGATTACTGGAAAAATTATAGCTTTGACTAGACAGACCTTTGTCTACAAAGTAATGCCTTTGCTTTTCAATATGCTGTCTAGGTTTGTCATAGCTTTCCTTCCAAGGAGCAAGCAAGTATCTTTTAATTTCATGGCTGCAGTCACCATCCACAGTGATCATGGAACCCAAAAAAATAGTCTTTCACTGTTTCCGTTGTTTCCCCATCTATATGCTATGAAGTTATGGGATCAGATGCCATGATTTTAGTGTTTTGAGTGTTGAGTTTTAAGCCAGCTTTTTCACTCCTCTTTCACCTTCATCAAGAGGCCTTTAAGGCCTCTTTGCTTTCTGCCTTAAGGGTGGTGTTATCTGCATATCTGAGGTTACTGATATTTCTCCCAGCAATCTTGATTCCAGCTTGTGCTTCATCCAGCCTGGCATTTTGCATGATGCACTCTGCATATAATCTAAATAAACAGGGTGACAATATTCAGCCTTGATGTACTCCTTTCCCAATTCTGAACCAGTCTGTCATTCCATCTTCGATTCTAACTGTTGCTTCTTGACCAGCATACAGGTTTTGCAGGAGGCAGGTAAGGTGGTCTGATACTTCCAACTCTTTGAAAATTTTACACAGTTTATTGTGAGCCACACAGTCAAAGGCGTTAGCATAGTCAACGAAGCAGAAGTAGATGTTTCTCTGGAATTCTCTTGCTTTTTCTATGATCCAATGGATGTTGGCAATTTGATCTCTGGTTCCTCTGCCTTT
This sequence comes from Budorcas taxicolor, assembly GCF_023091745.1. NCBI lineage: Eukaryota > Metazoa > Chordata > Mammalia > Artiodactyla > Bovidae > Budorcas > Budorcas taxicolor. The sequence continues at coordinate 137,511,395 of NC_068920.1, forward strand.
TCTAAAACCAGCTTGAACATCTGGAAGTTCACAGTTCATGTACTGTTGAAGCATGGCTTGGAGAATTTTGAGCATTACTTTATTAGCATGTGAGATGAGTGCAATTGTGTGGTAGTTTGAGCATTCTTTGGCATTGCCTTTCTTTGGGATTGGAATGAAAACTGACCTTTTCCAGTCCTGTGGCCACTGCTGAGTTTTCCAAATTTGCTGGCATATTGAGTGCAGCACTTTCACAGCATCATCTTTTAGGATTTGAAATAGCTCGGCTGAAATTTTGTCATCTCCACTAGCTTTCTTTATAGTGATGCTTCCTAAGGCCCATTTGACTTCACACTCCAGGATGTCTGGCTCTAGGTGAGTGACCACACCATCATGGTTATCCGGGTCATTAAGATCTTTTTTGTATAGTTCTTCTGTGTATTCTTGCCACCTCTTCTTAATATCTTCTGCTTCTGTTAGGTCCATACCATTTCTGTCCTTTATTGTGCCCATCTTTGCATAAAACATTCCCTTGGTATCTCTAATTTCTTGAAGAGATCACTAGTCTTTCCCATTCAATTGTTTTCCTCTATGTCTTTGCATTGTTCACTTAGGAAGACTTTCTTATCTCTTCTTGCTGTTCTTTGGAACTCTGCATTCAGATGGATATATCTTTCCTTTTCTCCTTTGCCTTTTGTTTCTCTTCTTTTCTCAGCTATTTGTAAGACCTCCTCATGCAATCATTTTGCCTTTTTGCCTTTCTTTTCCTTGGGGATGGTTTTGATCACTGCCTCCTGTACAATGTTACAAACCTCTATCCATAGTTCTTCAGGCACTATGTTTATCAGATCTAATCCCTTGAATCTGTTTGTCACTTCCACTGTATATTTGTAAGGGATTTGATTTAGGTCATACCTGAATGGCCTAGTGGTTTTCCCTACTTTCTTCAATTTAAGCCTGAATTTGGCAATAAGGAGTTCATGATCTGAGCCACAGTCAGCTCCCTGTCTTGTTTTTGCTGACTCCATAGAGCTTCTCCATCTTCAGCTGCAAAGAACATAATCAATCTGATTTCGGTATTGACCATCTGGTGATGTCCATGTGTAGAGTTGTTTCTCATATTGTTGGAAAAGGATATTTACTATGACCAGTGTGTTCTCTTGGCAAAACTCTGTTAGCCTTTGCCCTGCTTCATTTTGTACTCCAAGGCCAAATTTGCCTGTTACTCCAGGTATCTCTTGATTTCCTACTTTTGCATTCGATTCCCCTATGATAAAAAGACATCTTTTTTTGGATGTTAGTTCTAGAAAGTCTTGTAAGTCTTCACAGAACCTTTCAACTTCAGCTTCTTCAGCATTACTGGTTGGAGTACACACTTGGATTACTGTGATATTGAACGGTTTGCCTTGGAAGTTGAACAGTGATCATATTGTTGTTTTTGAGATTGCACCCAAGTACTACATTCTGGGCTCTTTTGTTGACTCCATTTCTTCAAAGGGATTCTTGCCCACGTTAGTAGATATAATGGTCATCTGAATTAAATTCACCTGTTCCTGTACATTTTAGTTCACTGATTCCTAAAATGTCAATGTTCATGCTTGCCATTGGAAGTCTGACCACTTCCAATTTTCCTTGATTCATAGACCTAACATTCCAGGTTCCTATGCAATATTGTTCTCCATACAATACAGCATCGGACTTTACTTTCACCACCAGATACACCCACAACTGGGTGCTGTTTCCACTTTGGCTTAGCCTTTTCATTCCTTCTGGAGCTATCTCTCCACCCTTCTCCACTAGCATATTGTGCATCTGCCAACCTGGGGAGTACAACACAATTATTGATATTTGTATTTATTGCAAAATAATCACCAGGGTAAGTCCAGTTAACATCAAGTGAACTTGGGAAATTCTTAACATTCTCTTCTGTAAAGACAACTCTCATATAACCAGAAACTTTGTGGTTCTTCTGGGACTGACGCAAGTGTTCATCTAATTGACCAATTAATCATTTTCTAAGAGCTAGCACCATACTATATATATATATATACATACACACAATGTATATTGTATATACAATATAATACATAGATACAATATGGCTCAGCCCTCAACAAGCTCAACATTCATACAGTTCAAATGTATGCATACTCATTCATATGCATACGTGGGCATGAATATTCATTCATAATATAATCTGTAAGTAAGTACAGAATCTATATTCTGTGGGCACACAGAGAACAGTGAACAGCATAGTCATACCTTAAAAGCAGAAATAGAGGTGAAAGATCATGGAAGTCTTCACAAAAGAAAAGGAGCAGAAATAGAGCCTTGAGAACTAAAAGGATCTTGGAGGGTTTTTGGTTATTGCTTTTTTCCAGGCAGAAGGGGCCACGTAAGCAAAGATAATGAGATGTGAGAGGGCCTGAGTGTGAACTGCTTGAAAAAGGTGGGCGAGGAAGCTGGTGCAGTATCCCAGAAGGGTTTTAAACTGAGTGTAACATGACTGGATTTGTGTTTGGGGAAGACCCTTCTGGCAGCTAGTGTAGACACCGGACTAGAGCCTGGAAAGATGCCTAAACACAGAACTTTATCCCAAGGTGCCTTCCTTTCCACCCTTTCGTCTGCCACATAAGGGCTTCGGGAGGACTGGATTTTGAGGACTGATATTTGCATATGGGTTTTGAACCATTAGAATAGGGTTCAGACCTACATGTATACATGAATATGTTAGCAGTCAGCAGAAGGCATGGAGGGTTCAGACTCGTCATTGTGGGGGATAAAAATGAAGCTGCTCAAGAAAATAGGTCGATGGTTTGGTCTAATTTGTACTTACAAGTCTTAATTCATCATGAATAAGATTTCCTCTAATCATTATTAGGTTTGCACTTAACTTCCTAAAGCCCCTTCTGTATTCTAAGAAGAGTTTGCCTTATGTGTTAACACTGGCCCCAGCTGAGCCCCAGCCCTAGACCCAGCCGCAGCTACAGGGAAAATTTCAAAGCTCTCTTAACCTCAACTTGGCATAGCTCCTTTCATCAGGATTTACTCTTAGTGATTTACATTTTAACAACTCTCTTAACACAGATAGACCATCATGCTATGAAATTCAAGTGGGACTTGCAAAGAGCTCTTAGACCTAATACAGTCCTTTAGATTGTATCTTGAAATATGGCTTAACCACCTCATCAGATTCAAGAGTTTTAACTATCCAAAACCATTTTTTAAGTGCTGACTTAATTGATGTTGCATTTAACTGCCTTTTCACACACGTGTTAGGCATTTTGCACATTTGCCACCAAATGAACTAGAGATTGAGTTTCTACAGTAATTTCTTAAGAGCCAAGAAATAACAATGGAGGGATTTTATTCCACAGTTTAAGATGCACAAGCCCTAGCATGTCTGGCAACAAACAGAAGCCATGAAAATGGCTGTTGTCTGCAGCCCTGGGAATCTTCTTCTACCTGTTGATTTACTCTTAAAGAATTAAAAAAAAAAAAAGAATAAAAATACATTGCTTAATCTGGCCCTTAATCTATGTCACAGTGGGTGGTACAACATCTATGCCACATAGGTGTTAGGTGAGGCTCCACATCAGGAAATTTTTAAACAATGATGACACTCAGGCACGTGCCTTCTGAATGCCATCTGTGCCTACCTTTACTCTCAGCATCTTCTTTCCCCTGGTCTGCAACTAAAGTCCCATTAGTTTCTGGGACTTTTTGGTAAGTGGATGGCTACCCAGAACATGGCTATCAATCCTCTTGGTGCAGAGTGAGGATGAGACATGCCTTCTCTCAGAAAATTCCCACAAAGTCTGAGAGGATGGGCAATTTCACGGCATGTGGGCAGGTAAGCTAAGGATCTCCAGTAGGAGATGAAAATCGACTCACATAATCTGTAGAGTCAATGGCATCATTTACGCCTCTGAGAGCTTTATTATTCCGCAGATCTTATTTTTACCTTATATCTGATTTTTTTTTAATCAAGACATTCCCCCCTTACCTACACCCCAGGCAGGGAGTCCATTCCAAGTTTCACTAAATTAACTACATTTAAAAATATTGTTGACATAAACCTACTATTTCTAACAACCTATGAAATTGAACTTGTTTTCCCTTTCCTTTCTTTTTCCTGCTTCAAGTTTTATTTTCTCTTGATGTTATAATAGAAACAGCACTTCCCTGGTGGCTCAGAAGGTAAAGCATCTGCCTACAATGCGGGAGACCCAGGTTCAATTCCTGGGTAGGGATCTCCTGGAGAAGGAAATGCCAACCCACTCCAGTATTCTTGCCTGGAAAATCCCATGGACACAGGAGCCTGGTAGGCTACAGTCCGTGGGGTCGCACAGAGTTGGACATGACTGAGCAACTTCATTCACTATATAATAGGAATAGCACACAGTAAAGAGTCCAGAGGTCTGTATTTCAGCCTGGACCCAGCCAATACTACTGGAAACTATAGAAGGTCAATTAACCCTTCTAATTGTCAGATTTCTCTCTCCTCAAAGGAAACAGAAATTTTCTGGACCATGTGCGTCACAAGACGGTTGTGAGCCTCAGACAAGAACCAGGTCTGTGAATGAAGTCTAAAACCCACCATGAGCCAGAGTAAAGAAAAGGAGTCTCATATTTCCCACAGATATTTCACATCAAGCATCATGTAGCTTCGATGTATTTAGTTTCCTTTGATAGCAACCATAACTCTGGCCCTCAAATATTTCACATTCTTAGAATTAATTTAATAATAATTTGCTGCATGTACTTCCTGCAATATTTATAACCGATCCTGAAAACAGTAACTTTCTCACCCGGGAATTAAAGATTTTAGTGGATATGATTCCATATTAAAATTGATTTAAATTATATAGCATCAGACCATCCATCATTCAAACCATTTCCGATCGAAGGGATCTGCCAACATGTCTTCCTATACTGTCCACTAGGGCTGGATTATTCTTTCAGTCCACAAATTCTGATGAGGCAAACTCTCTGAAGAGCGCTGGCTGCAAAGCCCACGCAGCTGCTGGGAACTAGGAAGTGAGTGAAAGAGGAAATTAAGGAAAACATGCATTATAGATTGTGAACTTTTGGAAGATTTTACGGAGAAATTTTTCCATGTTTTGAAACAAGGCTTCTTTTCAGATTTCCACACTTCATCATAAAATTTACAATGATTTTCAAAATCTGTCTTTGGCAGTGGAGATTATGTTTGGTCTGGTAAAAGTCCTAGCAGCTTTCTTTTTTAACCAACAGCTCATCTAAAACCGTTTACCAAATCCAGAACATAAGAGAACTTACATTGAGGTTTGGAGGGTAGTAGACCCCAAATCAGCTGATAGAAAGCTAATCCTTACTTGGATGGAGCCTGTGTAAAATATCTTTCTCTTATGTATAAAACTGCTCAGAGCAATGTCTGTGGAGTTGACTTCAGAAGCTCTGAGTGCCAGAAACAACAACTGCATTAGATCAGGTCCAGGAACATATAATAGGACCAGAAAGAGGGATTTTCAAAAAAATCTGAGTTTCCTTTTAATCTGTTATATTGCTAATAAATGGAATGGCTACTATGTGAAACACTGGCACTTTTTTGGCTATGAAACAGCCACATATACAATAAATATGGGCTATTATGCCTTGTCAACTCTAGTTCACAGAGAAAGCAGTATGGACATCTCCTAATGGCTAGTGATCTACTGAAGTGCATTTGTGTATTGATAAGGAGAATTTAAATATTTCTAACTTATTAAAATATTATTTGAATTTCATTTCCTTTGTTAAATATCTCTAATACTGAATAATATGCTTCTGCTTGTGCTTACATATTGAGGAAAATTTGAATTGTATTAGTATTTGCTGATCATGTACAGAATTCAAGCACCATATTTTCAAATTGTTTCCTTTTGTTTTAAGGTCTTTCCTTTTTAAATAGAGTCAACAAAGTAATGTATATTTTATCGTATTTAAGCATATACACATAGAAACCCTTAGAAAAAGTTAACATGCAGCATGCTAACAAAAAAAAAAACTATAAAAGAAAACAGTATGATTAGCCAAGAGCAAATTGCCAACTAAAAATAAAAAAACCTATAATCAAAAATAGTATGATTCAGTTCAGTTCAGTCGCTCAGTCATGTCCGACTCTTTGTAACCCCATGACTTACAGCACTCCAGGCCTCCCTGTCCATCACCAACTGTTGGAGTTCACCCAAACTCTTGTCCATCAGTCAGTGATGCCATTGAGCCATCTCATCCTCTGTCATCCCCTTCTCATCCTGCCCCCAATCCCTCCCAGCATCAGTCTTTTCCAATGAGTCACCTCTTTGTATGAGGTAGCCAAAATATTGGAGTTTCAGCTTTAGCATCATTCCTTCCAAAGAACACCCAGGACTGATCTCCTTTAGAATGGACTGGTTGGATCTCCTTGGAGTCCAAGGGAATCTCAAGAGTCTTCTCCAACACCACAGTTCAAAAGCATCAATTCTTTGGCGCTCAGCCTTCTTCACAGTGCAACTCTTACATCCATATGATCACGGGAACAACCATAGCCTTGACTAGATGGACATTTGTTGGCAAAGTAATGTCTCTGCTTTTGAATATGCTATCTAGGTTGGTCATAACTTTTCTTCCAAGGAGTAGTCTCTTTTAATTTTATGGCTGCAGTCACTATCTGCTGTGATTTTGGAGCCCCAAAAAATAAAGTCTGACACTGTTTCCACTGTTTCCCCATCTATTTCCCATGAAGTGATGGGACCGGATGCCATGATCTTCGTTTTCTGAATGTTGAGCTTTGAGCCAACTTTTTCATTCTCCACTTTCACTTTCATCAAGAGGCTTTTTAGCTCCTCTTCACTTTCTGCCATAAGGGTGGTGTCATCTGCATATCTGAGGTTATTGATATTTCTCCCGGCAATCTTGATTCCAGCTTGTGCTTCCTCCAGCCCAGTGTTTCTCATGATGTACTCTGCATATAAGTTAAATAAGCAGGGTGACTATATACAGCCTTGACATACTCCTTTTCCTATTTGGAACCAGGCTGTTCTTCCATGTCCAGTTCTAACTGTTGCTTCCTGACCTGCATATAGGTTTCTCAAGAGGCAGGTCAGGTGGTCTGATATTCCCATCTCTTTCAGAATTTTCCACAGTTTATTGTGATCCACACAGTCAAAGGCTATGGCATAGTCAATAAAGCAGAAAGAGATGTTTTTTCTGGAACTCTCTTGCTTTTTCCATGATCCAGCAGATGTTGGCCATTTGATCTCTGGTTCCTCTGCCTTTTCTAAAACCAGCTTGAACATCAGTGAGTTCACAGTTCACATATTGCTGAAGCCTGGCTTGGAGAATTTTGAGCATTACTTTACTAGCATGTGAGATGAGTGCAATTGTGCGGTAGTTTGATCATTCTTTGACATTGCCTTTCTTTGGGATTGGAATGAAAACTGACCTTTTCCAGTCCTGTGGCCACTGCTGAGTTTTCCAAATTTGCTGGCGTATTGAGTGCAGCACTTTCACAGCATCATCTTTTAGGATTTGAAATAGCTCAACTGGAATTCCATCACCTCCACTAGCTTTGTTCATAGTGATGCTTTCTAAGGCCCACTTGACTTCACATTCCAGGATGTCTGGCTCTAGGTGAGTGATCACACCATCGTGATTATTTTGGTCATGAAGATCTTTTTTGTATAGTTCTTCTGTGTATTCTTGCCACCTCATCTTAACATCTCCTGCTTCTGTTAGGTCCATACAATTTCTGTCCTTTATCAAACCCATCTTTGCATGAAATGTTCCCTTGGTATCTCTAATTTTCTTGAAGAGATCTCTAGTCTTTCCCATTCTGTTGTTTTCCTCTATTTTTTTGCACTGATCACTGAGGAAGGCTTTCTTATCTCTCCTTGCTATTCTTAGTAGCCAAAAGCAAATTACCAAAAGGATTGACATGTTGTAAGACTATGGGTTTAAGAACTGTGTAGAAAAACCATGCTGTCTTCTTTAAGGGTTGCAGAGCAGAAATTAGCTGACTTCCATGTCTGGCAGCAAGATAGGCACAGAACCTACCTTGCTGAAAGACCCTCCTGATACATAGCATGAAAATCACTGCATAAAATATTAAGCATTTTTTAAAAATGAATAACTGATTTGAAAAAAAAAAGGTCAGGAATATTCAGAAGAAGAAAAAACTGGAATTAAATGAATACCAAAGTCATCTAATGAAACCATGCCACTACTGGAAGAAACATAGATGAGTTCTGCTTTAACTTCAACATCAGTTCAATTCAGTTCAGTCACTCAGTCATGTCCAACTCTTTGTGACCCCATGGACTGCCGCACATCAGGCCTTCCTATCCATTACTAACTCCTGGAGTTTACTCAAACTCATGTCCGCTGAGCTGGTGATGCCGTCCAACCATCTCATTCTCTGTCGTCCCCTTCTTCTCCCACCTTCAATCTTTCCCAGTATCGTGGTCTTTTCAAATGAGTCAGCTCTTCACATCAGGTTGCCGAAGTATTGGAGTTTCAGCTTCAACATAGAAACAGATTTTCTAAGTGTAATTCAAAATCCAGAGGCAATAAAACTGGAAGAAAATATTCATGATAGCTATCACAGATAAAAAGTTAACGTATCTAATTTTAAAGAACTCTTTAAAGTTGGAAGAAAAAAAGATGAAAAATCCCTAGAAAAAGGGGCAAACAGAAAAGTCACAAAAAGTGATTCAAATGGCCCTAATGCATATGGGAAGATGTTTATCCTCACTCAGAATAAGAAATGCAAGTTAAAACTGCACTGAAATGCTGTCTCTTATCCAATAGGTTTGCAGCAGAGGAGCTTGCCAGGCTATAGTCCAAAGAGTCGCAAAAAGTAGGCACAGCTATGACAGAGCATGCACGCATGCGCCCATACACTCTGTCAGTAAGGCTGTTAGAAACAGTAATAGTTTACCCATTGCTGGTGGAACTGCAAAGTAGGAAAAAGTGCTATATGGAGAGGGGAATTTGGCAATAACAAAATGATATATGTACTTATCCTTCAACCCAGAAATCCCATTGCTAAAAATTTACATCTGCAACAATACAAAAATTCATATGCAAAAAGCTATTCATAGCCGCATCATTTGTAACTACAAAATGTTGAAAACCACCGAAGTATCCAAGCTTAGAAGATTGGTTGAATAAACTATAGTGCATACACCCAGCGTAAAAAAACGAATAAGGGTGATCTCTCTGAACTGCTGTGGATTTATTTCTAGGCGATATTATTAAGGCGAAAAGGCAGTGCTATTAAGGTGAAAAGTCCAAGCGCTAAAGAGTATATGTGTTATCACATCTTTCGTTAAAGGATGAAAGGAAAATAAGAACACACCTACTTATCATTATAAGAAGGAAATACAGGATGGATTAACCAGAACACAACAAACCCTTAACAGTTAGAAGTAGGAGGGATGGAGTGGAAAATATATGAGAAGTGAAACTTCTTTCCCTTTGAAAGCATATTATTATCCTAAGAAGTCAAAAAAGGAAATTAAATGAATGAAAATAGGAATTGGAAGGAGGGGGATGCCTAAAATGGGGCTTCCCAGGTGGTGCTAGTGGTAAAGGATCCATCTGCCAATGCAGGAGACATAAGAGATATGGGTTTGATCCCTGGGTCAGGAAGATCCCCTGGAGAAGGAAATGGCAAGCCACTCCAGTATTCTTGCCTGGGAAACCCCATGGACAGAGCAGCCTGGTGGGCTACAGTCCATGGGGGTGGAAAGAGTCACACAGAACTGAGTTGACTGAACGACAACAACAAAGAGCAGTAGAAGGGTCATGGTGCATGGAAGGTAATGATCCAAGGGAAAACTCTTACATATATATAGTGAATGGAAAGAGAGAGGGAGAAAGAAGATGAGGGAGGAGAATGAGCATGCAAACAGGAAACCTAATGGGATGAAATGTTAACAACAGGTGTACTGGGTTGGCAGCATGTCCCCCAAAATTCATGCCCTTCCCAGAACACAGAACTTTATTTATAAACAGGGTTCTTGCAGATATAATTAAACTAAGAGGAGGTCACACTAGAGTAGTTCGGTTCAGTTCAGTCGCTCAGTCGTGTCCGACTCTTTGCGGCCCCATGAATCGCAGCACACCAGGCCTCCCTGTCCATCACCATCTCCCGGAGTTCACTCAGATTCATGTCCATCGTGTCCGTGATGCCATCCAGCCATCTCATCCTCGGTCGTCCCCTTCTCCTCCTGCCCCCAATCCCTCCCAGCATCAGAGTCTTTTCCAATGAGTCAACTCTTCACATGAGGTGGCCAAAGTACTGGAGCTTCAGCTTTAGCATCCTTTCTTCCAAAGAAATCCCAGGGCTGATCTCCTTCAGAATGGACTGGTTGGATCTCCTTGCAGTCCAAGGGAATCTCAAGAGTCTTCTCCAACACCACAGTTCAAAAGCATCAATTTTTCGGTGCTCAGCCCTCTTCACAGTCCAACTCTCACATCCATACATGACCACTGGAAAAACCATAGCCTTGACTAGACGGACCTTAATCAGCAAAGTGATGTCTCTGCTTTTGAATATACTATCTAGGTTGGTCATAAATTTTCTTCCAAGGAGTAAGCGTCTTTTAATTTCATGGCTGCAGTCACCATCTGCAGTGATTTTGGAGCCCAGAAAAATAAAGTCTGACACTGTTTCCACTGTTTCCCCATCTATTTCCCATGAAGTGATGGGACCGGATGCCATGATCTTCATTTTCTGAATGTTGAGCTTTAAGCCAACTTTTTCATTCTCCACTTTCACTTTCATCAAGAGGCTTTTTAGCTCCTCTTCACTTTCTGCCATAAGGGTGGTGTCATCTGCATATCTGAGGTGATTGATATTTCTCCTGGCAATCTTGATTCCAGCTTGTGTTTCTTCCAGTCCAGTGTTTCTCATGATGTACTCTGCATAGAAGTTAAATAAGCAGGGTGACAATATACAGCCTTGACGTACTCCTTTTCCTATTTGGAACCAGTCTGTTGTTCCATGTCCAGTTCTAACTGTTGCTTCCTGACCTGCATACAGATTTATCAAGAGGCAGGTTAGGTGGTCTGATATTCCCATCTCTTTCAGAATTTTCCACAGTTTATTGTGATCCACACAGTCAAAGGCTATGGCATAGTCAATAAAGCAGAAATAGATGTTTTTCTGGAACTCTCTCACTTTTTCCATGATCCAGCAGATGTTGGCCATTTGATCTCTGGTTCCTCTGCCTTTTCTAAAACCACCTTGAACATCAGTGATTTCACGGTTCACGTATTGCTGAAGCCTGGCTTGGAGAATTTTGAGCATTACTTTACTAGCATGTGAGGTGAGCGCAATTGTGTGGTAGTTTGAGCATTCTTTGGCATTGCCTTTCTTTGGAATTGGAATGAAAACTGACCTTTTCCAGTCCTGTGGCCACTGCTGAGTTTTCCAAATTTGCAGGCATATTGAGTGCAGCACTTTCACAGCATCATCTTTCAGGATTTGAAACAGCTCCACTGGAATTCCATCACCTCCACTAGCTTTGTTCGTAGTGATGCTTTCTAAAGCCCACTTGACTTCACATTCCAAGATGTCTGGCTCTAGATTAGGGATCACATCATCATTATTATCTGGGTCATGAAGATCTTTCTTGTACAGTTCTTCCGTGTATTCTTGCCACCTCTTCTTAATATCTTCTGCTTCTGTTAGGTCCAGACCATTTCTGTCCTTTATCAAACCCATCTTTGCATGAAATGTTCCCTTGGTATCTCTAATTTTCTTGAAGAGATCTCTAGTCTTTTCCATTCTGTTGTTTTCCTCTATTTCTTTGCATTGATCACTGAAGAAGGCTTTCTTATCGCTTCTTGCTATTCTTTGGAACTCTGCATTCAGATGCTTCTATCTTTCCTTTTCTCCTTTGCTTTTTGCCTCTCTTCTTTTCACAGCTATTTGTAAGGCCTCCCCAGACAGCCATTTTGCTTTTTTGCATTTCTTTTCCATGGGGATGGTCTTGATCCCTGTCTCCTGTACAATGTCACGAACCTCATTCCATAGTTCATCAGGCACTCTATCTATCAGATCTAGGCCCTTAAATCTATTTCTCACTTCCACTGTATAATCATAAGGGATTTGATTTAGGTCATACCTGAAGGGTGGGCTGTTAATCCTATATGACCAGTGTTCTTAAAAGAAGAGAAGGAACGCAGAGACAGACACACACAGGGAGAAGGTTATGTAATGAAGTAAGGAGAGATCAGTGATGCTTGTATAAGCCAAGGAATGCCAATGTTGCTTCTGGCAATACCAGAAGCTAAGAGAACATGAAACAGATTCTCCCCTAGAGCTTTCAGAAAGAATAGGATCCTGTCAACACTTTGATTTTGGACACTGAGCCTCCAGACTATAAGAGAATAAATTCCTGTTATTTAAAGCCACCCAGTTTGTGGAAATTTGTTACAGCAATCATAGGAAGCTAATACAATAAGCAAATCTGGGTAACTGGTATACAAGATACGCCTTGTACTGTCTTGTTTGTTGTAACTTTTTGTAAGTTTGAAAGTATTTCCAAATAAAAACCTTCTTAAAGGATGTGAAGACAAACAAAAGGAAGAAAAACAGAAGAATAGGGCTTCTAAGAATCTTAAGGGTCTTGTCCCATTGCAGTCTCCCAGGAAGATTTGTCAGTGTAACTTTGGTCTAATGGAAAGGATTATAAACTGAAGCACAAAAAAGCTTACAACATTTTCAAAGCAGTTTTATTGACTCAGACTGAAAACAACAGGGTTAACACAAAATGAAAAGAGGTTCTTTCATTTCCAAACTTGTATGGACAGGAAAGTGCCGTAGAGTACTTCTCAGCTTCAGCCACATGTCATTTTTTAAGGAGAAGGAAAGGGGACTCATGGACAGAACAAAGGGCCCAGAGAGTGAAGAGCCGTGGAAAGCAATCCCTGGGAGAAGGACTGAGCTGTGAGGAACCTGCAGTATTCCCTAGCTGAATCTCAGAACAGCCCTGGGCAAGCAACTGCTGTGTACTCTCACGTTTCCTATTTTTGAATGGGAGGGTTTCGTTTCTGTATGTTGATTGTGTAAGGAATAGAGAATTTGTCTCTTGTTGACCTTGTTCGGTCACCAACTTCTCTTCATAGTCTTCAGGTTAAAAGGAGTGAGATGGATCTAGAGATTATCATACTAAGTGAAGTAAGTCAGACAGAGAAAGACGACTATCGTATGGTATCACTTATATGTGGAATCTTTCAAAAATGATACAAACAAACTTAACAGAAATCAAATCACAGACATAGAAAACAAATTTATGGTTACCAAAGGGGAAAGAGGGGAGATGGACAAATTAGGAGTTTGAGATTAACAGATATACACTACTATACATGGAATAGATAAACAACAAGGCCCTATCGCATAACACAGAGAAATATATTCAATGTCTCATAATAACCTGTAATGGAAAAGAATCTGAAAATGAAGGTATATATATATATATATATATATATATAAATATATATTTTATACAGTTCATAGGGTTTTCGAGGCAAGAATACTGAAATGGTTTACCATTCCCTTCTGCAGTGGAGCACATTTTGTCAAAATTGGGAAAGCAGTACATCAGGGTTATATATTGTCACCCTACTTATTTAACTTATATACAGAGTACATCTTGAGAAATGCTGGGGTGGATGACTAACAAGCTGTAATCAAGATTGCCAGGAGAAATAACAACAACCTCAGATAGGCAGATGATACTGCTTTAAAGGTAGAAAGTGAAGAGGAACTAAAGAGCCTCCTGATAAAGGTAAAAGAAGAGAGTGAAAAAGCTGGCTTAAAACCCAGCCTTCAAACAATGATTATGGCTTCTGGTCCCATCACTTCATGGCAAACAGTGATGGGGAAAAAGTGGGAACAGTGAGAGATATTCTTTTCCTGGTTTCCAAAATCACTACAGATGGTGACTGCTGCCACAAAATTAAAAGATACTTGCTCCGTGGAAGAATAACTATGATAAACCTAGACAGCATATTAAAAAGCAGAGAAATCACTCTACTGACAACATTCCATATAGTCAAAGCTATGGTGTTTCCATTAGTCATGTGCAGATGTGAGAGCTGGACCATACAAAAAAAAGGCTGAGCACTAAAGAACTGATGCTTCTTAACTGTGGTGCTGGAGAAGACTCTTGAGTGTCCCTTGGACAGCAAGGAGATCCAACCAGTCAATCCTAAAGGAAATCAACCCTGAATACTCATTGGAAGGACTGATGCTGAAGCTGAATCTCCAACACTTTGGCCACCTGATGCAAAGAACTGACTCATTGGAAAAGATCCTGAGGACAAGAAAGATTTGAGGGGAAGAGGAGAAGGGGACGACAGAGGATGAAATAGTTGAATGGTATCACCAACTCAATGGACATGAGTTTGAGAAAACTCTGGGAGATACTGAAGGACAGGGAAGCCTGGCATGCTTTAGTTCATGGGATAGCAAAGAGTCAGACATGACTGAGCAACTGAACAACTATATATATATACACACACACAATATACATATTCAAATATATTCAGCTGTATTATATATATATATATATATATATATATATATATATATATATATATAGCTTAGGAAAAAGAAGAAAGAAAGAAAAAGGAAAAAAGGAATGAGACTCAAGGAGTTGTACCTAAGGAATGTTACTCCACCAGGAAGCCACATCTGCACTTGGACCTGATCAAGATAAGAAGATCCTGGGCTTCAGGTTGATTCTTAAATGAATGAGACTTGGTGGTCTTGAGGGTAAGAAATGAGTGTATTTTGTATATGTGTGGGATAGAAGCTGCTGCAGTCAAAAGGCAGGTGCGGCAGAGGATATTTTCCAAATATGGTACAACAATACTGTCATTCCACATGCTCTTATGTCAATGTGACTTGACTCTTCTCTTATTAACAGAGAAGGTCTATAACAAGGCTACTGGACTTAAGAAAGAAAAATACAGGAAGTCCAAATAATTTTTAGTCTATGACCCAAATACTGCATGTGACATACTTAATACTAAAAAAATATGATTTATTTGAAACTCAAAGTTAACTGAGCATCTCATATTTTATCTGGCAACCCTAGAATTCCAAATCTTCAACTCTGAGTTGCTTTGTGATTGTGGCAGATGTGATGCTATGTGACTTCCAAGGCTAGGTCATAAAACAAGGCACAGATGCCTGGTTCCTCTCTTGGGTCATTTGCACTTAGAATATAGTCACTATGCTCTGAGCAAATCCAAGCAGCCTTTGGAGGGGCCCACATGGAGAGGAACAGGGCCTGCTGGCCAATAACACTGTCTAAGCTCCCAGACAACAGCTGGTACCAACTTGCTAGTCACATAGTTGTGTGAGAGCTACCTTAAAAGTGGATCTTTACTCCAGCCCACACTTGAGCCATCTCAGTTGTGCCACTGGGATTCAGGGTTGAATGCTACATAATATTAAGATAACTAGAAAACTAGGGGGAAAATAGAGAGAGATTTTAAGGAACTGACTCATATGATTTTTGAAGCTTATAAAGTTCAAAATCTGCAGGGTAGGCCAGCAGGCTGGAGACCCAGAGAAAAGCTGTTTGGGCAAACTTCTATCAAAGTTCCTTCTTGTTTGGGAGAGGTCAGTCTTATTAAGGCTTTCAACTAACTGGATGGGGCCCACCTATGTTATGGAAGGTAATTTGCTTTACTCAGAATCTACCAAGTCAAACATGAATCTCATCCAAAAAACACCTTCACAAAAATATCCTCAATATTGTTTGACCAAATATGTGGGCACCATGACTCAGTCAAGTTGACATAAAATTAGCATCACACACATCAAAGACTCGTAGCTCAGGATTCCAGCACTTTTCTTCTGGGCCCTAGAGAGGCCTTGACGCTCTATTATGTACAGCTTCATTGGAAATAACAGAAATGCACACTCTTTGTTGCCAAAATTCACCACTGATTGGCACTGATCTAAGTACCTAGATGGCAACTCTGGGGGTATAACATTCATTTGATGCCAAAACAGATCTGAAAAATCCCTGCAATGCATAGAGAAACTAACCTGAGCTGCAGGATTCTTTATCAGAATCCCGTGAAGTATGAGATAAAGACAAGTATAGCCTTAATGACAGATACACATGCTCTAAGGCTTTGACACAAATGACCAGTACCCAGAGACAAAAATGCTTGTGAAGGTTAATTAGTACTTCACTGCCCTTGGTACTTTCACTTACCCCTGACGAATAGAAAACGGGGAGATGAGAAAATGCAGTGCTGCTCCAGACATGTTTCTGGAACCTACCCAAAAAAGCATGGGCGTAACAAGAGCTTCTCTTCTCACCTTGCAAAAATCCTATGGTGGGTGGTGGGATGTCTTGCTCCAGGGAGGCCTGTGCACAGCTCTCTCTATCTCTCCACCTCTAAGTCATATGCTGACCCCACCCCTCTACTTGTTTAGTCAAGTCAGTTTCTCCTCCTTGAAGGAAAAGGAGGAATATTCTTTATACCACACACGAATATTTCCAGAAATTTGGGTAGAGAGCAATTAATATGTTATATCTTACAGTATGTCTGTTTTTACTAGGTAAGACTCTATTTCCCATTTAGATTAACACTACAGGGTCAAGTTCCGGATCCTTGGACCCTTACTTTCCAACTATTTCCTATCCATGATACCCGTAGCTCACATCTTGAAGAGACGAAACTGGATACTCACCCATTATCCCGAATTCCTATGATGCTTGTACATGATTTTACTCACTTCTTTGATCAAAAGAACAATCAGTCTAAGTTGGGCCACCTCCTTGAAGTTTGAATAAACCATTTAACCCCTTGACATCTTTGAGCTTCAGCTTCTTCTCTAAGAGTAACACTTGCAACATGGCAATTACTATGTCTGCCTTACAGATTGTTGTGACTATCAGATGAGACAAATGAGGGGGAAATGCTTCAAATTTTAAAAAGCAAAGAAAAATCATAAAATATAAACTATTATATTGTCAGATGCTTTATCTTGAAAAAAATTCAGAAAACAGAAATTCTGTTTGTCCTCCCTTTCAATGGCATCATCCATCCCAAGTTTCAAAATTTTGCAGTCATTTTCAATATCATACTTTTTCATTTTCTATTCTGAAGGTCATTAAACATTTGAAAAATCCCCTATATTCCATCTAGGAGGCTCTCAAAGCTATCTTTAATTCTCCCCCACCTACCTCAGTTAGCCACCTCCAAATCTAATCCTCATGACACATAACTGCCATATTAGTCTTCTTAAACCATCTCTGTTTAGAATTCCATTCCCCTACTCAAGAATTACGAGAATCTCCTCACTTTCCTGTAAGATAAAGGCCTTCACTTATCTTATCTTTCACTGCTCTGCTTTATAATTTATAAATCAGTAAAATTTCCTCATGTCTTAGTCATTCGACTGCTCATAATCTCCAGCACTTTGCTTATACTATTATTCTATACTGGATGATCCTTGCTTTATCCCATTCTTATAAAAAAAAGTCTAATTTGGTTTACAGTGCTCAGCTCAGTCATAAATCATTAGAAGAAGGAAATGTTGATTTTTGTCTGTTCTCATAATAACACTAGTTCCATCAGCATTGCTAATATCTAACGTCTTTGTACATATGAATCCGAGCAAGATGCTTGATCAGGTTTATAAGTACATCTTGTCCTACAAGACTAAGCCAACTAGGGTAAAGATACTTGATTGAACAAAAATGTTCCATGATTAAGCAAAATTAGTACTTGAAGCAATCAACCACATTCCTCTCTGTTTACATCTAAAGTTATGAGCACTTAGAGCAATGGAAAAGTTTTTGTGTTCTAGAACAGAAAGCAATGTTGTAAAAGTAGCATGAAGTAAACAAGAAGGAAAAAATCTCAGAAGATCGTCTCAAAAAAGTCTGCATCTTCTTTGGAAGTAATCCTCTTAAAGCATAATGTTGCGAAGTTAAAATGACTCATGCAAAAACAAAATGAATATAAGTCAAAGATCTTACTCATTATTTTATTTTACTCATTAATTAGTAAGGGAAACATTAAGATATTAAGATCAGCTAAAGGAGAATTTGAATATATATACATATGTTCATGCTGCTGCTGCTGCTAAGTCACTTCAATCGTGTCCGACTCTGTGCGACCCCATAGATGGCAGCCCACCAGGCTCCTCCATCCCTGGGATTCTCCAGGCAAGAACACTGGAGTGGGTTGCCATTTCCCTCTCCAATGCATGAAAGTGAAAAGTGAAATTGAAGTTGCTCAGTTGTGTCTGACTAGTAGTGACCCCATGGACTGGAGCTTACCAAGCTCCTCCATCCGTGAGACTTTCCAGGCAAGAGTACTGGAGTGGCTTGCCATTGCCTTCTCCGACATATGTTCATATATATGTATAAATATATATGGAGTTTATATTTTTGAAATATCTTTGGAATGCTGAAATTGATTAGCTACTAGATGTAAAACTGATTAATATTCTTCAGCTTGATAAAATGTTAATGTTTACGCTTCTCTATTTCACAAACAGAAATCAATTTTATCTCTACCAAAGTCATTTACATTATATAAATAATAATCATATGCACTATAATCAATTTTTTATAAATTACCTTCTACCTCTATAGAAGGCCCACAGAAAACCAGTGAAGGAAGCACTGCTGCTGCTAAGTCGCTTCAGTCATGTCTGCCTCTGTGGACCCCATAGACGGCAGCCCACCAGGCTCCCCGAAGCACACCTGTTTACAATTAGACAAGCCTCAAATGCACACTAGACAGCATCTAGCACTACACTGAAAGGACAGCCATCAATCTCTTTTGCCCATTTCCATGTCTGGGAAGTTTTCTGATGAGCCCCATGTAAGCAACACTCCACAGACAAGTGTAATGGGGGAAGGAGAGCAGAGGTAGTCTCTGGTTGGATGGGCCAAGGCCACAGAATGGAAAAAGAGAAGGGGCAAATTAAAGCTTATGCCTCACTCCAGTGCTTTGGGTGGTCTGAGGTGGCAGGTTGGTTGTCAGTCCCCTACTTCTAGGACCTTTCTTACTGTCACCAAGACCTTGCCAACAACCTAGACTCCCTTTTGTAACTTTCTAAAAACTTCCCCGCTCATCCAGACAGTAGAGATGTGTTTTACCATAGGCCGAGGTGCGGTGGCGATGCTGAGCGGGGTCTGTTGGAGTCAGGCTACACCTCAGCCACAAGTCCTCTACTCCCGCTCACCGCAAGCTTTCCAGACCAGGATGCTGCCTTCCTTCAGAAGGATTGTGGATGTCCTAGGACACCAAGGAAGAGGCAACCCCACACAGGGATGGGTACATTCCAAAGAGAAGCTCATAACTCCTCCTGACGAGGGGCCATGAGTGGCAAGTTGATCACAACTAGGGAGTTTTTCATTAGGAAGCTAAACCCAAGGGCAAATAGCAAAGCGCCTCAGTCCAGGATATGCTCATCAAAAGGAGGCTTGTCTTCCTGTGGGCACTGGCCTAAATCCTTTATGGCTCATGGGTAGAGAATACTTCAGTTGCTTGCCAAAGTGGGATATGGGGTGATCTTCGGAAGCCATCTTTCTTCCTTCCCCTATGGTCCATCCCAGTTCCACCAAGCACTCCTCTAATTAGCTGTCTTCACTTTCCTCTCACAACCCTCCCAGCCTAAAGAATGTCCTCAAGTTGTCTCTCATCAAAAAGTCTTCCAACCTATAGTCTAGTCATTTGAGTTTCTCCCCTTCCACCGAGGCTTAGAGTTTGAAACACAAAAGCAAGGATTGCTTTGTTTCTGTTTTTTGCTGTGTCTTTTCTACTCTGAGGCAGGGAATATGAAATGCCCACTTGACCAGGTGGGTAAAGGGCCAGAGGAACACAATAGGAGCAGAACTATACCACAAGCATTGTTTCAAAAGCACAGAGTAGATTTGAGACACCAGTGACCCAGCCAAGACGACAAGGCAACAGCGCTTACTCCATCCAGTTGCACTCAGGGTCAGTGCTCCTCTCTCAAAACAGAAGTTGTTTGTTTATTCATTCAACATGTTAACATCTTGCAATTTTATTCTGTTGACTACTTAGTCTGAGTAAAGGAAGCATTATGCAAAAAATATCAAATAAAAAATTAGAAAAAAGATCACTTGGTAAATGAATACAATGTCCAGAGTCAACAAAGGTCAGAAACCATAGTGGATAAGAGAAAGTGAAAGTGAAGTTGCTCAGTCGTGTCCAACTGTTTGCGACCCGTGGACTGTAGCCCACCAAGCCTCTCCGTCCATGGGATTCTCTAGGCAAGAATACTGGAGTGGGTTGCCATTTCCTTCTCCAGGGGATCTTCTCGACCCGGGGATCAAACCCAGGTCTCCCACATTGCAGGCAGGCGCTTTAACCTCGGCTCCACCAGGGAAGCCCTTAAATATAAGAATAAAAGAAGCCAGGTTGAAAGAAGAAGGGGGAGGAGGCGGGAGAGGGAGGCAAAAGGGGTGGCCTTACAGACGTCTCCCGCCACCTACAGATACCCAGGTGTTATGGGACTTTTCCCTGGGCCTCCAGAGAAGGGAGGACTGGAACTTGGCCCTACCAGAAATCAGACCAGACCAGAACCAGAATTCAAGTTCTCTGCCAAGAGAAATTCAGAGTTCAAATTGTCACTTTTAACTGAGAAAAATACTTGTGAAGAACAAGGAAAAATATAAGAAGTGACTAAAGTTCACTGGACCTTTCAATACAATCAATGGTGATAGAAGAAAATTTCCATCTCCATGCAGGTAGAGTCAGATACTGAAAATCCATGTGCCTCTGAATTGAGCATCTACTGTAGGAAAGGTATTTTCCTGTTAAAGTCTTAAGTACAAGTAAGGTGAGACATTAAAGAAAAAAGATTCCTGTAGAATAAAAGCTACTTTTTTTCAGGAAAAAATCAGTTAGTAGACTGAGTTGAGGGTTGGGGTGAGAGGGACTTACTTGTTGGAATGTCATTCATAGGAGCTTGGAAAACTGGTGAAGAAGTTGTGTTGAAAATTCGGGGGAATTTCCTGGCAGTCTGCACTCTCACTGTCAAGGGCCCAAGTTCAATCCCTGGTCAGGGGACTAAAATCCCACAAGTCACATGGCATGGCCAAAAAAAGGAAAAAGAAAGAAAACTATAATCTTCCCAACATTTATTGTTTATGCTATTATTGCTCATGGATATGCTACTGCTCATTGATTTTTTTTAAAAAAAAAACTGTGAATTTCTTCTCTGTAAAAATCATAAACAAATTTCAAATTTGTTTATTTCATTGAAAATTGATTTGTTTGATAACCTGGTATCGATATTGCATACTAATATTGAATTGGCTCTGCCACTGATATAGGTGAGTTCATGTAACAAATGGGACTATATCAAACTAAAAAGATTTTTCACAGCAAAGGAAACTATCAACAAAACGAACAAGCCTGCCTATGGAATGGGAGAAGATATTTGCAAATTATATATCTGATAAAGGCTTAATAGCAAAAATATACAAAGAACTCATACACTCAACATTAAAAAAAAACTCTATTTAAAAATAAACAGGATTTGAATAGACATTTTTTTCCAAAGGAAACATGCAAACAGCCAATGGGCACATGAAAAGATGCTCAAAATCACTAATCATCAAGGAAAGGCCAATCAAAACCACAACGAGGTATCACCTCAGAATCGGCTACTATCAAAAAGACAACAATTAGACAAAGTGTTGGTGAGTATTGGAAAAAAGGCAGCCTTAATGCACTATCTGTGGGAGTGTAAATGGTTTAGCCACTATGGAAAACAGTATGGAAATTCTTCAAAAAATTAAAATAGGACTACCATACTATCCAAGAATTCTCCTTCTAGTTATTAATCCAAAGAAAACAAAATACTAATTTGAAAAGCTATATGCACCCCTATGTCCACTGTAGCACTGCTTACAATTGCCAGGATATGGAAGCAATCTAAATGCCCATAAATAAATGAATGGATAGCAAAGATGGAGCACATGCTTTCAATGGAATACTACTCAGTTATAAAGAAAGAATTAAATCTTGCCATGTGAAACAATATGGATGAACCTAGAGGGTATTACGCTAAGTAAAATAAGTTAGAGAGAGAAAGACAAATACTTGATGATTTCACTTATATGTGAAATCAAGAAAACAAACAAATGAACAAGTATAACTAAATAGAAACATAGTCATAGATACAAAGTATGACTGGTGTTTGCCAGAAGGGAAGGGGTAGGGAAAAGAGAAAGAGGTAAACATTTCTAGTTACAAATGAGTCACAGTATATAATGTACAGTGTGGGGGAATACAGTCAATAATTATATAATATCTTTGCATAGTGACAGGTGGTTTAAAAAAAGGAAGAAAAGAAATGAATGAGCTTTTGGTCATTCATTTGGTCACCCGCACTCCCACCACCAATTCAAGAGTCATGCCTTGGCAGAAATCCATATGATACTTATATTATTTTAAAACATACAGTAACCCAGCTCTCCTACTAGGAAATAACAGAGTAAGAAAGATATATATGAAAATAGTCCAATATTATACTCCTTGGTAGCTGCTGTAAGGCAGGCATACTAGTAAAGATTAAAGTTGGAGCTGGTGATGGACAGGGAGGCCTGGCGTGCTGCAGTCCATGGGGTTGCCAAGAGTCAGACACAACTGAGTGACTGAACTGAACTGAACTGAGAGTTTGGTGCACATAATAGAAAACCTAAACAGGGCCAAGTTAAAACACAATAAATAAATTTCTATCTCTCATGTAAAGAGTTCAGAGGGACATAGTCCAAGGCTGTTAAGGCAATGTCACGACGTTAATCTTAGATTTCTCCTTCTTTCTGCCCCACCATCTCTAACATTTGGTGTTTTCTCAAGAGAACCTTAGAGTCCAAGATGAATGCTGGAGCTCCAGCCAATATACCCACATTTTAGGCAATATGTAGAGATAAAAAGGGCCAGTTCCAGTTTTCTCCTTTTTGAGAAGATCTCTTAGAGGTCCCATTCAGCATCTACTTGTATTTCATTGGCCAGAGATTGACCACTTGGCCACAAGAAGTTTGGGAATTGGGCACACTGCCACTCCAAATAAAATCAGCAATCTCTATGAGTGGAAGGAAGGAGAAAGGATATTGAATTGGCTGTAAATTAGCCGTCTTTGCTTCAGCAGGTGTGTACAAAATACAGTGGGAACTCTGTAGGATGCCTGAGGCAGGGAAAGTCTTCACTGAAAAGATTCAGAATGAGTTAAAACAAATGGAATTAATTAGCTTCCCCAGTTGGTAAAGAACATCCCAGGCCACACAAATAGTATGTGCAGAGATAGAGGGATTAGAACACAGCTTGTAGAGAAACTAGATAGTTTAGACATCTAGAGGCGGGAGATGAGGCCAAAATGGAACATTAGGGCCAGATTATGAAGACCTTATAATGCTAGATAGAGTGTGGGTTTCATATTTTAGGTAAGAGGGAGCCAAGAAGCAATATTAAGCATCAGAGTGACACAGTCTAATGTTTATGACTGGAAGATCATCCAGCACTCACATTAGGATATATCCATTAATGAATGATGCAAGGGGAATTCTCTCACATCTTAAATGTCTCTCACCCCAATAGAGTTGCTAAGAGATGTTAAGAACATCTCTATGCTGGGAGAAAAAGAAAGGAGGAGATGGGAGAAAAAGAAAGGAAAAACAAGGCGAACAACTGAGCTAAAAACACTTTCCAACACTTCCCTCCAAATGCACACATACACACACGCAACGCACTACAGACAAACCTAATATAAACACATTCCAAATATGCAGAAGTTTACAGAGAATCCTGGGGCGCAGATGAACATAAAGGAGGGGGAAATTAAGAGATGGATAAAAAAAGTAACATTTAATTATAATCTATTCTTTTGTTCTGTCTTTTATAGATCAATCTCCCCCCCCCCCCCCCCACTTAAATCCTATCTCACTCTTAACGTAATGGAAAACCAATTTTTTAATCAAAAGTCATTTTTAGGATCAAAGAGAAACATATTTCTAGGCAGATAGTATGTTAGTTATATCTTGTAACATCATATGGTGAGGGGTATTCAGCTAAAATTAGAGATGATATTCACTGAAATTCTCAAAAAAATCAAATGCCTTCAAATCCAGCAGGGAAAATTGAATCTTTTTTTCTTCCAGGATATTTTTCTCAAGTACCAGCGGAAGTGCTAATGAGACACAGGCCTCCTTGCCATTCAGTGACAAATGTAATAGGTTACATGAAACCACAGAAAATGAGTCTATTTAAAAATGTCAGATACAACTCTAAAGGAAAACTAGGTCTTGTATTTTTTCCTCTTGATCATGGTCTAATAGAGACAATTCAGAAATGATTTCTTCTGAACTTGGTGATATTCATGATTGAAATAGTGTTGCTAATGATAACAATGTGTAGAATTATTACATGGAAAGTACTAATAATGCAAATCATATGGTCTGTAGCTACAGTTCCCCTGCAGGTTATTTTTTCCTAGGCATATTTGATTACTCAGAGATTAGCATTCTAAAACTCAGATTTGTACTAACATACAGAGAACTGGGGTATAAAAGAACAAAATTAGACAACTAACCAAATTTTCACTTAGGCCAGCTTTGCTATGTAAAATAATGACAGTACAAGGCAGAGGGCACTGAACCAAAAACGTTGTTTTCAAATACTTTTAGCATCTTACACTCTTGCTCAGATCTATCAATAAACATTAATGTTCTATAAAATATTGCATAATTTTAAAATATATAAAAGAAATTGCTAAATCAAAGGCATAATTCAATTTATTGTGTTAAAAATAAGATGCATATTTTGGAATCTTTAAATATTGCCTGACTTCTTAACTATGCTTTGAAGAAGAAAATAGAGTATATTCTTTATTCTGTTTAGAATTTTTTAAACTATCTTCATATCTCATACTGTTTATATATCTGATGGCTATAGAAGAACATTTTTTCTCTTTTGTAAGAGACAACATCTATAAAGATATATTAGGTCACTATGATTATAGATCATTTTTGCTGGTTTTAAAGTAGTAATAAAAAAGAATTTTAAAATTGCAAACAAATTAAAGCAGTTTCCTTTTTTTTCATATTAATGAATTTCTGTAACTGTGTCCCAAAACTGATAGGTATCAAGCAATGGGATTTTCTTGAGAGTTCTTTTTGAGAAAAAACTCCTTAGAACCAAAGGCTTGGCATCAAACAAATTATGACTATGACCATAAATGTCTCATAAAAGCAAAGACACAATGATAAATCTTTATAAAAGTTAATTAGCAAAATTATATCTTAAGTTCCATAAAATATAATTATCCATTATTTGTTCAAAAGACATTATTGGTTGGCCAAAAGTTTGTTTGGGTTTTCCTTAGATGCTTATGGAAAAACCTCAACAAACTTTTTGGTCAAACCAGTACTATGTCATATCTGAGAATGCATGATATATTATATGTATATATAATTTAGTATATAAAAGCATATATAAAGAAATATATACATAAATATATTCAATATATGCTGTATCAAACAGTTTTGTTAGTTGATCATGCAATGATAACCCATAAATCTCAGCAGTTTACAAAAACAAAGATCTCTTTCTTGCTCCCATTACATGTCATTCACTGGTTGCTTCCACCTCTATTCCACGTCTTCCTCATTCTGGGACCCTGGATAAACAAACAACCCCCATCTAGGATATATTGATAGTAGGGCAGAGAGATAAGAGGAATGATAGAATTCCACAAGGCTAGCAACCTGCAGTGGACCATCTGTTAACATTTCATTGTCCAAAACAAGCCACATGTCCTAATTTGATACCAATGGGACACAAAATACAACTTCTCAGTGGGAAGGGCAGAAAATTATTGGGAACAACTTTATTGCTTAAGAGACTTCTTGGAAACATGTTTATCCAAACAACAGACTGTTCAGTTCTCTTCTTCACAGGACAATAGATCTCTCAACTGGGCAAATCTGCTTATCAAATGCTTTTAGCCATCAGTACTTCAGAAATGCAGAATAGAAGCAAAGCAAAGCTCAGAAGAAGATTCATAGCTGCAAAGTTTATATTTACAAATGAATCTCAAGGTAGGGAAAAAAATGTCTAGGAAAGCAGAAGGGAAGGATCATAAAATTAAAAGTATTCAATAATGAATTTGAAAAGAAAAAAATCATGTAAAACTATTGCATAAATCCAAGAACTCCTTCCAAAACAAAACAAAAAAAGTCTTGACTAAAAGTCTTGGCTAAAAGAAGTCTTAGTCTACCTGGCTAATAGTATTCACTTGCTTACACAACAGAAATATATAAGCCTTTATTTAGTTGGTATATTAGTTTCCTATAGCTGCTGAAATTAATTACCACAAATACATTGGCTTAAAACAACACAAATGTACTATCTTACAGTTCTGGAGGGAAGAACTTGAAAATCAACTTCATTGGGCTAAAATCAAGGTGATGGCAGGTCTGCGTTCCTGCTGGAAGACCTGAGGGGCAGAGGGGAATCCATTTCCTTGAGTTTTCCAGCTATTGGCTACCTGCATATTTGTTGTGGCCCCTTCCTCTATTCTTAAGACAGCAGTATAGTATCTTTCAATCTCTGTCTCTCTGACTATGACTGTTTCTTGCACCATCACATTTTCTTCTCTATTTCAGCTTCCATCATCACATATCTTCTCTGACTCTGATCTACCTATTTCCCTCTTCTATGACCCCTTGTGATTACATTGGGCCCACCTGCACAAACCAGGCTACTCTCCCCATCTCAAGATCCATAACACATGTCAATCACATCTGCAAAACCCTTTCTGTCATGTAATGGAGAATAGTCACAGGCTTCATGGATTAAGACAAGGACATCTTCAGAGGACCATTACTCAGTCTATGACAGTTGAACAGTTGGACAATACAGATAGACATTTTGGTTTATGACAAATTCCATTCTTATTTTCAGTTCAGTTCAGTTCAGTCACTCAGTCCTGTCTGACTCTTTGGGACCCCATGGACTGCAGCATGCCAGGCCTCCCTGTCCAGCACCAACTCCCAGAGCGTGCTCAAAACTTATGTCCATCGAGTCAGTGATGCCATCCAGCCATCTCATCCTCTGTCTCCCCCTTCTCCTCCCGCTTTCAGTCTTTCCCAGCATCAGGATCTTTTCCAATGAGTCAGTTCTTCGCATCAGGTGGCCAAACCATCAGTCCTTCCAATGAATATTCAAGACTAGTTTCCTTTAGGATTGACAGGTTTGAGCTCCTTGAAGCTAGTTCCAATCTCTACTTATTTCTTAATTTATAGAGGTAGTTGAACTACATTTCCCATATTTTTCTTATCCTTACAGTACCCTGCTCTACCACTAAAAACATCTTTATGGTATAGTTTCATTGAGGGGGACTAATGAATCACATCAGTGGATTACAACAAAGCCTTTGGAGTTGCAGTTACATAGCATATGGTGAATAACCTTGAGAGTCCTAAAATAAAAATACTATTCTAGTCTCTCTCATATATATGTGTGCGTGTGTGTGTGTGTGTGTGTGTGTGTATGTATTTTTTGATGACGTGAACATCTAAATGTTGATGTTTGTCAGATATTTTTTAGTTCATTTCTTTTACAAGCCAAGTGCCTCCATGAAGGCAATGCTATCAGTGAACACTCCCATAGTGAGACACTCCAAGTCTCAAAGTTTAAGTGTGCTAGCTTTTAGGACCATTCATTTCTTTGGGTTTCTGTGTAATTAAATGCCAAGAGGAACAGTATAATTGTAATATAGGAGTTAAATGTGACTTTGTCAACTTTTCAGTTCAGTTCAGTTCAGTTCAGTCGCTCAGTCATGTCCGACTCGTTGCGACCCCATGAATCGCAGCACGCCAGGCCTCCCTGTCCATCACCATCTCCCGGAGCTCACTCAGACTCACGTCCATCGAGTCAGTGATGCCATCCAGCCATCTCATCCTCGGTCGTCCCCTTCTCCTCCTGCCCCCAATCCCTCCCAGCATCAGAGTCTTTTCCAGTGAGTCAACTCTTCGCATGAGGTGGCCAAAGTACTGGAGCTTCAGCTTTAGCATCCTTCCTTCCAAAGAAATCCCAGGGCTGATCTCCTTCAGAATGGACTGGTTGGATCTCCTTGCAGTCCAAGGGACTCTCAAGAGTCTTCTCCAACACCACAGTTCAAAAGCGTCAATTCTTCGGCACTCAGCCTTCTTCACAGTGCAACTCTCACATCCAGACATGACCACAGGAAAAACCATAGCCTTGACTAGACAGACCTGAGTCGGCAAAGTAATGTCTCTGCTTTTGAATATACTATCTAGGTTGGTCATAACTTTTCTTCCAAGGAGTAAGCGTCTTTTAATTTCATGGCCGCAGTCACCATCTGCAGTGATTTTGGAGTCCAAAAAAATAAAGTCTGACACTGTTTCTACTGTTTCCCCATCTATTTCCCATGAAGTGATGGGACCAGATGCCATGATCTTCGTTTTCTGAATGTTGAGCTTTAAGCCAACTTTTTTGCTCTCCTCTTTCACTTTCATCAAGAGGCTTTTTAGCTCCTCTTCACTTTCTGCCATAAGGGTGGTGTCATCTGCATATCTGAGGTTACTGATATTTCTCCCAGCAATCTTGATTCCAGCTTGTGTCAACTTTTAGCTACTGGTTTCTAATTTATGTTTAAGATGAATTATTATGTGGATCTATTTTCTTGACCTAAAATGTTTGAAAAAAGATATTTACATGGATCTCTGGATACACCAGAGCCATCTTAAGGGAGCTGCATGAAGCAATATTCTTTACTATCATAAGTATCTAAGTGTTACCAACTTCTCTGTCTCACTCTCAGGAACCACTGTAACAGAGTACCTGTTGAGCAGAGACATCTCCGTGCAGTGTCCCATGGACACAAAATGATTTAAGGAGACTGTCAACCATATACAGAACTGACAGGGAGGAAGTTGCAGTGGAGATAGTATCTCAGCTTCCTGCCATTTTGTGGGCAATATCATTAAAGAGGAAGAGAGAGAGAGAGGAAAAAAAAAAAAGCTTGCATTTCTGATATGGTCCAAATCAGGTATGCAGAGATCTTTAAAAGCAACACATAGAAATGGCAACAGTTGTTGGGGACACTTTGCAGAAGGAATGGAGGATCCACAATAGCGATGAATAGTCACAAAGTCAAACAATCAGAAGACCCTGAATTGCATCTTTTTTGTGGACACTGCTGGATTAATGAAATGTGGAGTCAGCCCTGAATGCTTTTATAATGAGTCCCCAGGTGCCACTGGAGGAGGTCAGCTTCTGGCCAACAGCCAGTGAGGAACAATGGCTGGCCAGCAATCACGAAGCTGAGCTTAGAGGTGGATTTCCCAGCCTCAGTGGAGCTTGAGATGTCTTTAGCCCTGACCAGCCAGCTTGGCTGGAATCTGATAAAAGACTTTGAGCTCCACGTAGGCTCTCTGGCTCTCCTGACCCTCAGAAACTGTGCAATATAATAAATGTTTGCTTTAGGCTGCTATGTTTTGGAGTAATTTGTAAAGCAGCAGTTGGTAATAAATGTACTCCTCACTCTCTGTTACCCCACCTTTTAGTTCCCCTTCCACTGTCCTTATTATATTAATCTATTTAAATTTGTTTATTTTCCATGCAGTGGGAGCAAGTGTTTTTCTCTCTAGTCTGCCTTCATGTCCTCAGTGCCTGGAAGAATGTTTGGAATGTAACAGGTACTCAGTAAACACTGAATGAGTAATAGCAGTCTAAATTTATTATGTAAAAGGTGAAAGTGTTTCAATTTCATTTATTGTTTTTTAAATCAGTATACAATGGTCTAATTTTATAGCCAAGTGTGCTTGTAATGGACACCTTTGTGGAACGTTTGTCTGCTCACTAAATCCCTTAACTGGAGCAGAGGGTCCTTGTCTACAAGGTACAGCGAAAGTGAAGTCGCTCAGTTGTGTCCAACTATTTGCGACCCGTGGACTGTAGCCCACCAAGCTCCTCTGTCCATGGGATTCTCCAGGCAAGAATACTGGAGTGGGTTGCCATTTCCTTCTCCAGGTACAGTATGACCCCTAATGCTTGTCACTGATGATTGGACAACTGCTGACAACCAGACCCAAGCCCAGCCAATCAGAAAGTCTCCCCTGAGTATTTGGAATTTAAATCAAGAGAGTGAGAAAAAAGAGCCTCTCTGTGCAGGCTATCCCTTTGTATCAATGCAGACAGGCTACATTGTAACAGAACCAAAAATAGCAACAGAGGTTTCTTTCTTCAATAGTCATCACAGGATGGTCAATAGGTTTTATGTAGCAGCAGCTACTCAAGGACACAGGCTGTTGGGACAGACATCATTCAAATGTTGCCATCATCTCACCAAATGATACAGTGACATTTTGGAGGATTTCACACAAGAAGTATCAACTGCTCAGCCTGGAAGTGAAGCAGTATTTCTCCCCACAGTTCATGGGCCAAAAATACTCACATCCCCTTGGCAGCTCCCTTCCTAGGACTCTCCCACCCCTGGCCTATAAGAGAAGTGCAATCCTAACAAATGCCTTGAAGGTCAAAAGTAGAAACTATTTAAACAGCATATAATATGGGGATAACATAGACTGGCCAAAGATTTGGAAAGATAGATTAAAAAAAAAAAGGAACCCCTGCGGTTGCTTTTTCTGGCACAGACTCAATTATTTAATGAAATTGGAGACAAAAATCACTTGAGCAATGCACCACAAATGCATATGCAAGAACTGAAAGAACTGCTGCACTTTAACCACACTCACTGGAATTTTGCACACATATAGCTGTGCATTAGTAACGAGGGACAACAACACCTTGAACAAGTCATGTAGTGCCATGCATGTGTGCTAAATTGCTACAGTCATGTCTGACTCTGTGCAACCCTATGGACTGTAGTCATCCAGGGTCCTCTGTCCATGGGATTCTTCAGGCAAGAATACTGTTGTAGGTTGCCATGCCCTCCTCCAGGGGATCTTCAGACCCAGGGATCGAACCCACATCTCTTAAATCTCCTGCACTGGCAGACAGGTTCTTGACCACCAGTGCCACCTGGGAAGCCCCCATGTAGTGTGATTGCATTGTAATTATTCACTTATTTTGTCCATTTGTCGGTTTCCAGACTCTCGGTTCAGTTCAGTTCAGTCGCTCAGTCATGTCCGACTCTTTGCAACCCCATGGACTGCAGCACGCCAGGCCTCCCTGTCCGTCACCAACTCCCGGAGTTCACTCAGACTCACGTCCATCGAGTCCGTGATGCCATCCAGCCATCTCATCCTCGGTCGTCCCCTTCTCCTCCTGCCCCCAATCCCTCCCAGCATCAGAGTCTTTTCCAATGAGTCAACTCTTCGCATGAGGTGGCCAAAGTACTGGAGTTTCAGCTTCAGCATCATTCCTTCCAAAGAAATCCCAGGGCTGATCTTCAGAATGGACTGGTTGGATCTCCTTGCAGTCCAAGGGAATCTCAAGAATCTTCTCCAACACCACAGTTCAAAAGCATCAATTCCTTGGCGCTCAGCTTTCTTCATAGTCCAACTCTCACATCCATACATGACCACTGAAAAAACCATAGCCTTGACTAGATGGGCCTCTGTTGGCAAAGTAATGTCTCTGCTTTTGAATATGCTGTCTAGGTTGGTCATAACTTTTCTTCCAAGGAGTAAGCGTCTTTTAATTTCATGGCTGCAGTCACCACCTGCAGTGATTTTGGAGCCCAAAAAAATAAAGTCTGCCACTGTCTCCACTGTTGCCCCATCTATTTCCCATGAAGAGATGGGACCAGATGCCATGATCTTTGTTTTCTGAATGTTGAGCTTTAAGCTAACATTTTCCCTCTCCTCTTTCACTTTCATCAAGAGGCTTTTTAGCTCCTCTTCACTTTCTGCCATAAGGGTGGTGTCATCTGCATATCTGAGGTTATTGATATTTCTCCCGGCAATCCTGATTCCAGCTTGTGCCTCTTCCAGTCCAGTGTTTCGCATGATGTACTCTGCATATAAGTTAAATAAACAGGGTGACGGTATACAGGGTGACGGTATACAGGGTGACGGTATATAGCCTTGACATACTCCTTTTCCTATTTGGAACCAGTCTGTTGTTCCATGTCCAGTTTTAACTGTTGCTTCCTGACCTGCATAATTGACCTCATTGGGGTTGTGTGAGGATTCAAAATGTTGATCCATGTGAAGCTCTAAACACAAGGAGTGGCCTTTTCTAAGCTCATTGGGTTAATTATTATATTTAGAAGTAAACCAAAAGCAGAGAAGGTAATGAAGATGTACCAGTCAACTTCCAACCACCGGCTAGAAGATGGTGCCTCCACTGAGATATTAAATACTAAAGCATCAAGTCTTCTTTTCTATGCGTGGGGGAGATTACTGATTCACCAGCCTGCTTGTCTGCTTCTCCCTGGTGCTAGAAAACTATTTCGTTTTCTCTACTGCATTTTTGGACAGACATATGCCACTCACCTATATGCCAGGTGCTGAGGATATCAACAGTTCACAAAATGAATATGACTTTTGTCTTCATGGAGTTTAGGTATGTAAGCTCTGTCAATTACAAATTGGCACTTGCCAAGAGCATTTGCCAACAACTGAACAACAATAAGGGAATTGGCCATCTGCCTCTGTGGAGGTTGAACCCTATAATGTTGCAGTTTTTGACCTTCAACAACCCAAGGGAGTTCAGGGTGGAGTGAAGCACTCTGTGCTCCAGGAAATCTGGTGGGACACGTTTTTCGGTGGTTGGATGTTTTTAGGAACAGATTTTATGATCTCAATCCTTGCATCTTCTCATATCTAGAAAAGCACTAAATCCCTTCATGGTGACATTGGAGCCTTGTGACAACAGAAGTGAAAGTGAAAGTCACTCAGTCATGTCCGCCACCTCTTTGTGAACCATGAACTATACAGTTCATGGAATTCTCCAGGCCAGAATACTGGAGTGGGTAGCCTTCTCCACGGGATCTTCCCAACCCAGGTCTCCTGAGCTACAAGAGAAGCCCAAGAATACTGGAGTGGGCAGCTTATCCCTTGTCCAGCAGATCTTCCTGACCCAGGAATCAAACCAGGATCTCCTGCATTGCAGGTGGATTCTTTACCAACTGAGCTATCAGGCAAGCTCTTAAAAAAGCACCAAATCCCTTCATGGTGAAGTCAGAGGCTCCTGACAAACAGAAAACCTTTTGTAAAAAGGAGTGCCTAATTGTATTGAATCCCCACCCCCCTTCACCAAAATCTTATATCGACCTTCCGCTATTGACTCTTTGGAGCAATCTCTCAGAGCTGAGGCGACTGCCTCCCAGGCTGCAGTCCTCATTTTGCCCCCAAATAAACGTAACAGGCAACTCTCAAGTTGTGCATCCTTTTTTCAGTCCACAGCTTAAAATATCTCCGAACTAGGGATCTTCATCATTTTGTTACAGGGCCGACTAGCAGAGTCTGGGTATATTAACGCTAACAAACAGGTCAGCTGAGACCCAACTGTCCCGTGAATGTGGGCAAACTAAAGGAAGAGATGCAGCCAGTAAGGGAGGAGAAGGAAACATGGGCAGAGGAAAACTTGGAGAAAGAGAAGCTTCAAGTGTATCAAGGATGATTAAAATAAAAGGCGGGTGAAATTCAAATGAAGGAGGAAAGAAAGTTCCAGCACAGATAAAGCTTTCCAGCGCTCTCGCTGGATCCGGTCCACCTGGTCCAAACCAGGGTCAAGCAACTTGCAAAACTCGCCACACCCGGTGACCCAGAGGGGCCCGGTTCCGCAGCGCGGCGCGCGGCGCGCGGCGCGCGGCGCGGCGCTATGACGTCAAAGTGGGGCGGGACTTCTGGTCCCGGCGACGCCTAACTCAGGTTTTGGCAGAAGGTGGTGCCTTCCGGGTGGACAGGTGAGGAGCTCCCTACCACGTTCTGGGGGTGGCTTCGTAGGAGGAAGGACGGCGGGACAGGCACGTGGGAGCTGAAGCCCTTTCTCTTAATGGCTCTCGCAGAACCCGTGCCGCCCTTAGCCAGACGGCCGGTAGGAGCGTGAATAACGTTGCTGCGACCGCTTGGGGGCCCGGAGCCCCTTTGGCTGCCGGCCCAGAGGGAACGTACCATGTGGACCGTTAAGGGCAGCCTGCCTGTAGGGAGTCTTATGGCGGCTCCTTTGGGGAGTAAGGAGCCCGGATTTTGGGCGGCTGGTTGGGAACAAGTGACTAGAAGTGGCCAAAGTCTGGACTAGGGAGTCCAAAGGTCTGAGTTCTTGAACCAACTTAGGCCTCTAGCCCTGAGCGAGTCAGTTCTTTTGCCGCCCTGGGTGTCAGTTTCCCACCTTGTCCACTGAAGGCCTCTTTTGGTTTGGAATCAAGTTTCTCCTCAGGATCAACCGCCTTCCCGCCGCCTCTCTCAAATTTGTTATACCAGGTATCCACCCTTTGTTTGAGGTTCGCTCTAGTTGGTCTAATAGTTCTCCGTGACGCCAAAGTCAAAATGGCACTTGCTGCCTTGAACTTAAAGAGTGAAGCATTTTGGGAAAACAGTTGTGACTTTTGTTGCCTCTACCGCGTGTGATGCATCATGGTACTTTTCGGAAATAGTCCGTGTTTCAACACACTCCAGTATTCTTGCCTGGAGAATCCCAGGGACTGGGTAGCCTGGTGGGCTGCCGTCTATGGGGTTGCACAGAGTCGGACACGACTGAAGCGACATAGCGGCAGCAGCATTTTGTCTTATGTATAAAATGGGGTACATTAGTAGCCACTTGATAAGATTGTGTTCTTAACTGAGATACTTCATGTAACACTTGGAACAGTACTTTGCAGGTAATAAGCACTCAGTGTCAACTCTTAAAGCATGACCTGCCCACACCCCTGCACCGATTTCATAGCTCTCTTGAAGTTCTTTGCTGCAGTCTACTGGGAGTTTTCTTTGAGCCCGCGTTTTGCAGGAGGGGAGGGAGGTTGGGGGGGGGGTGGGGCGGTCGTTGAGGAAGGCAAGAATACTGGAGTAGGTAAGCCCAAAACTTCCTGGTGGCTCAGACGGTAAAGCATCTGCCTACAATGTGGGAGAGCCGGGTTCGATGCCTGGGTCGGGAAGATCTCCTGGACAAGGGAATGGCAACCCACTCCAGTATTCTTGCCTGAAGAATCCCCTGGACGGAGGAGCCTGGTGGGCTACAGTCCACGGGGGTCACAAAGAGTCGGCTACCGTCCACGGGGGTCACAAAGAGTCGGGCAAGACTGAGCGATTTCACTTTCACTGGGAGTTTACTGTAATCTCTCACCTTTGAGTTTTTTTATTTTTGCACACCAGACAGGATGTGTGATTCCTTTGAGATCCATGCAAACTGTTGAGTGACTCAATAGTTTGTTCCTTTTTCTTGCTGAGTAGAATTCTATGGTATGGCTTATCATAGTTGGTTTAGCCTTTCACTTTTTTGTAGAGTCCAGTTATAGGCTGTTACAAATAGAACTGTGAATCTTTACTTGAATGTTTTTGAATGAATATGTTTTTATACCTCTAGGACAAATACCCAGTAATACAATTGTTGGGTAACAGGATGTGCATTTAGTTAACTCATGTGATTATGTGTTTTCTTCCTTTAATATCTTAATAGATGAACTACATTGATTGACTTTTGAATGTTAAATATACCTGGAATAGATCCCACATAACTCATCTTCTATGTTGCTGCTACTGCTGCTGCTAAGTCGCTTCAGTCATGTCCAACTCTGTGCGACCCCATAGAGGGCAGCCCACCAGGCCTCCCCGTCCCTGGGATTCTCCAGGCAAGAAACTGGAGTGGGTTGCCATTTCCTTCTCCAATGCATGTGAAAGTAAAAAGTGAAAGTGAAGTCGCTCAGTCGTGTCCAACTCTTAGCGACCCCATGGACTACAGCCTACCAGGCTCCTCCGTCCATGGATTTTCCAGGCAAGAGTACTGGAGTGGGGTGGCATTGCCATCTCCGTCTATGTTGGTAGATTCTATTTATTAATATTTTGTTAAGGTATAGATATGAAAGGTGTTAGTGTGTAGTTTTCTTTTTCTTTCTTTTGACCTAAATAAAGTTAGAATCCAATTAATATAAGCAGATAAACACCTATGCTTAGCTGAGTAAAGCTCACCTAAATTGTGCGGATTGTAGCTACACTGTGTACCTGGATTTTAATCCAGCATAAATCGTGCTGCTTGCTAAAACTGATCATTAAAGATTGCTTGTAGGTGGTGCCTGAGGGTGGGGCCATCAGCCTTTAATAATATATATTAGAACACATTGTCTCCTGTTAATCTGCCCATTGTTTGTAGCACTGAATTACCCTGGGTTCTTAGGTAAGGAAGAAAGTAAAATTTTTCTTATTTTTTTTTTTAATTTGGCTGTGTAAGATTCAGAAACATAAGAGTGAAGTAAAATAAAAAGATGCTTTACAATATGTACATTAACTCCAGGTTTCTCAGTGGTATTTTACTTGAATTGTTTAGAGTTAGTGTTTTGCTTGTTTTCCAATTTTCATAGACTGTTTTGAGTTTCATATCTGCTTGCATTCTTGTTAATTCTGTGGCTAAACTCCTAAGATGTCATTTACTTTGAAGTTAAGTGTTTATGAGTTGAATATAGTTAATAACTTTGGATTCTCTTTCTGGTGCAAATCTTAAATTTAGCCAGTGTCCTCTCTGTCAGCACTCTAATTTAGTACTGTGTATAACGTTAAATCTAATTGTTTCTAACACTTTATAAATGTCATAAGACCTTTATAAATATATTGTATTTTGTGATAGTTTTAGAGATTGCGCTACAGTGACATTTATTAGTGAACTAAAAATCAGTTGAAAAGGTGAGATGATATTTTTATTTACTTAGTCAGTCAACATATTTTAATATAATTTTGAAAGGAGTCCCCACTTCATAAGTGAAAATTTTTCATTCCAGATAGTTTTCCACTATTGACTGTTTGGGCTACTGATTCTTTGTTGTGGGGGCCTGTACTGTACAGTGTAGGGTGTTAAGCAGTATCCCTGGCCTCTACTCACTAGATGCTGGTAGTAATAACTCCCCTGATACCAAGTGACAATAAAAACTGTTTTTATTTTTTGCCATATGTTTTCTGGGGGACAAAATTATCTCCACTTGGAAGTCACTGCTCTAGAGAAACCTCACAGCCTGAGCATGGAAGTGGGAGGGACAATTCCTCAAGAAATCTTCTGGGAGAGTATACTGAAACCAGGGGGAAAAAAATCCCTTCTGCAGTGTCTCTCTTCTAGCCCATTCTTCAAGGTTAGCATCATGTCAGTTGGCAGGGGAAAATATTCTAAAAACTCAGATCCATTTGTCCAGAGAAGGCAATGAAGAGTGAATTTGGAGGCAGTACATTGATAACTGGCACGAAGAAAGCATCTGAAAAATGGTGGGGGAGGAAAACATTGGCAAAGCTCTAGGAGCAGAAAAGCATGAAGACAACTGACGAACTGCAGGAACAAGACAGACCCTAGTGCAAAGTTAATGGTAAAGCAGTAAGAGGAGAAAAAGCTTGAGGGCTTTGAATGTCTAGACTAGACTCTGGAGGGCTTTGAATGAAAGGAGGATAGTTAAAGAGGAGGATAGAAAGACCAATGAAATTCTGGGACATGGTCCTATTGATAGAGGCAGAGGCAGAGATGGAGGGCTGATAGAAGTAATTTGGGACTGCATTTTTGCACATATCTTGATTATTCAGAAAATTGTTTTATGGTTGTTCAGAAAATTGTTTGTGATGCTATCTGATATTCTGTTTTTTTCTACCTACCCATTTCATAATTTAATAATATAATGCTTTAATATCATAAAAATATAAAATAAAGGAAAGACTCAGCTCATCAAGGAGTTCACTGTCCTTCTTTACCTTCTTATCTGGGAGAATACAAGTGCAGCGAGAGCCTCTGTTTCTTCACCAGACTTCACCAGGTCTCACTGGTAGAGAATATAGCTATAGGAGAATTCCAGCAGAGGGAAAATAAAAGTTAGCCGTGGATATTGTCAGTTTAGACTGGAGAGGAGAGTGGTGGGGTTTTTGTTTTGATTCACACTCCTCTATCATCTTTAATTTCACCAGACATGTCCCTCTATCTCCCTACTCTTGTGGTTTAATTTCTTTTTGTAATCCAAAAATCTAGGGTAGCTAAATAGTCATATATTTCCCATAACTCTTTGTGACATTTCCTTCTAGGTATATTGAATTTTGTCTTCTTTATTCTCGAATATTGCCTTTGGCTCAAAGTTTTATATTTTAGTGACTCTTCATATTGTTCTTCTCCCCTTATTTAGAAATGGACTCACAAATCAAGGAAGAAATTCCTGTTCATGAGGAATTCATTTTATGTTGTGGAGTTGAAACCCAGGTTCTAAAGTGTGGGCCCTGGACTGACCTCATTAATAATCAAAGTGGCACGAGGCCTAAGCTGCTTATTTTCATTATTCCTGGTAAGTTTAAAAATCTGGATAAGATGACTGTATACAGATACATGTGTCTATTTCTGATTTTAAAGAGAATTTGATAAATATAAAAATCCTTGTGGAAGGAAATAGAATCACTCAAACCATTGATAATAACCACCCTTAATACTTTAGTGGCTGGACTTTTTGTTTATCTTCTGTTCATTAATAATATATATAATATACACATTTTAAAAATCATGATGTATACCATACATATTATTTTATAACCTGCTTTAAAAAATTTTTAGCAATAGTTAGAATAATTAGAACTTTATCAAGTATTTCTAAATAATTTTTACTGTCTCATTTCAAGATGATTATAAGTTTATGGTAGAACATTTATTCTGGGATTTGTCATCTGGGTGATATGTGATCTTTGCTGAATCAGTGTCAATAGAATGTTAGGGAAAGATACTTTTTTGCACTTTTTAAAGTTATGAGCTTGAAAAATATATATATATCAGCCTCAAAGATTAAAAAGGAAACTGAAAATATGTATCATTTTATAGCACACCATATCATGTACACAGCTAGGCCTATGGAGTATTGTTACATTTTCTTCTTGTACATTTTTGTTTGTTTTCCCTGTGTTAATAGTTGTCTCTTTTATTTGCTTAGTTGTCTATGTTTCAATCAATAATTTATCCTAAAATTATTCTCTAGAAGTGAAAAAAATCTTCTCATATTCGGAGTAATCAGTTTTCTGTTTTGTTTTAGTTCATTTTTTGGCACTACTGTGCCCAGAATTCTGTGTTCTTCCATTCTGATCTAGACTGTTTCTCTCTGGGCCTCCTACACAGGCCATCCTGAGGACTCCTTTCACTTTTCTCTTGGGTTGGATTCCTTGTTTCCCAGTCCCATATTTTTCTTGGTTTATTTCCCTGTTTTCGGTAGACCACACCTGCTAGGAACTTCCTGAGAAGAGGTTCATGGGAATTCATCTTTTAAAGGTCTAGCATGTCAGAAAATGTCTTAGAGTTAGAGATGGTAGTTTCCTTAAAACTTGGAGTAAATTTTCATTGTCTTCCAGGGTTTGGACTGTTTTTGAGAAGTCTTGGTATTTTTCTGATTTCTTTTTTTACCTTTTATGTGTGAAGTTCTCCCCCTCTGCTGGGAAAAAATACTTTAGATCTTTTCTTTCTTCCAAGGTTCTGAAATTTTACAATCAAGCCCCAAGGTGTGGGTGTTTTTCATGCATTGTATTTGGATTTTGGTGGACCTTTTTAAACCAGAAATTTTACTTCAATTCTCAAACCTCTGTGTTTTTTCTTTTTTTAATAGTCTTCTCTTTCATGTTTTGTCGGTGCATAACCTTTTTTTTTTTTTTGGCTTCTTGCATTATTAGTTGTTGCTGCATTCTGTTTTCTGTTTCCACTAGTGTTTGTGTTTTTTCTCAAATGTTTGATAATCCTTGACCACCCTTTCATTTTTAAGAGGAAGACATAAACAGTTGATTGGAAGTTTGTATTCAGGGGTGGGGCTTATCCACAGATGGCCAACTATCCTAGTCTGAGGGGTTTTCTAGGACACACCACTTTCAGTACTAAAACCATGACAACAGGCTTGGCAAAATAGAATGGTTGGTCACCGTATGTTATCCTCTCCTTAAGGTAATTTGATAGGGACCTAGCTTTCACTGGAGGATTTGTAGCTTTCAGTATCTGTACCTGTTTTTTGAATTGTTCACTTTTCCCAGGAAGGACTCTTCCTAGAATCCCATTTGAGGCATGAATGCCTCACTGCTGGTGTTAGAGCTGAACAAGGGAAAAGAGGTTGGGATTTCAGTGTTTCTTCTCAGTAGAATGCTTTTGTTCTCAGCTGGTCTATGATTTCTGATCCAGAATCTCTCTTTGGTTTAACCTTTTCTGAAAATAAACTTCTAGTGTTCTGCCACAATGTAACAGTCTTTTTGAAAAGCAGTTTGTCAGCTTTCTATTAAAATTAAAAATACATTTACTTTGCCTGTAGTGAGGGAGAGTTTGAAATTATAGGCATAAGAAGTGTTCTTTTGATGAAGCAGAGATTTGGAAAGCCATGGTAGAGTGTAGGATTGAGAAAATAATTAGAAATATTGTCTTGGACTTTAGAAGGTATATCTTTCTGAGGCTAGAATGAAGGAGGTGAAGTTGGTTACTGAAATGGAAAAGTGTGAAGGCGTGTTCAGAGGAAATAAAGTAGTTCCTGCCTTTTGACCTCTGTTTTCTCTGTTAAGAGTTGAGGTGATCTGTGGGGAGTAAGGATGGCAGAGGGTGATTGTGGCCTTGAGGAAAGTGGCCAGTATTAAAAATAGCAAATATGCAGGATGAGAGGAATTATTGACCAAAAACAAGTAGGTAGATTTTGAGTAGGGCTGTGATCAAATATACTCCCACAGGTATATTGGGAGTGAAGTCTAAAAGGGCCAAAGGTCGAACTGGAAAATGGCTATCAGAGTTGGGATGCTTTGAATGTAAACCATTTCTGGGTAATGAAGAGACACAGACCTGTGATTCTTAAAATTCTCAGAACCAACAGTATCATCTAATAACTTGTTAAAAATGCAAACTTGGGGGCCCTGTCCTAAACCTAATGAACCAGAAACTGTGGGAGTGGGGCAATCCTTAAGAAGTCCTCTAGTGGATTTTTTAAATTTAATTTTTAGTTGGAGGATAATTGCTTTACAATATTGCGATGGTTTCTGCCATATATCAGCATGAATCAGCCACAGGTATACGTATGTATTCTCCCTCTTAAACCTCCCTCTCACCTCCCTCCCCACCCTACCCCTCTAGGTTGTCACAGAGCATCAGCTTTTAGTTTATGCACACCACTAGTCTAGGCTGTGGCTACTTGAATTGGTTGCTTAAGTCAGATATAGGTGAAATTCTTTGGATATGGTCAGATTAATGAATTATGAGACAAAGGTCTTGGCTCAGTCTACCAAGATTTTGAAATCACTTAAGTCTATGGAATGACAAGTGAAACTGACATTTCTTTTAAGGGTCAGGGTTTTCAGGGAATGTGTAAGAGTGACTAAAAAGTTGATGGATGGCAGTAGATGGCTTCAACCTTAGAGGAAGAGAGGTTGTTTCAGTAGGATGAACTAGTAATGGGGAAACAGCTTACTCTATACTTACCCACTCAGAGATGTTCATTCACTCACTCACTGGTATGAGATGCCAGGAATACTGTGTTGCAAAAGCCTTTGCTGCTATTGAGGCATAGGAAGTGTTAGAGAATGGTGAGGTCTCTACTACACATGGACATCACCAGATGGTCAGTACCGAAATCAGATTGACTATATTCTTTGCAGCCAGAGATGGAAAAGCTCTATACAGTCAGCAAAAACAAGACCAGGAGCTGGCTGTGGCTCAGATCATGAATTCCTTATTGCCAAATTCAGACTTAAATTGAAGAAAGTAGGGAAAATCATTAGACCATTCAGGTATGACCTAAATCAAATTCCTTACAATTATACAGTGGAAGTGACAAATAGATTCAAGGGATTAAATCTAATAGACAGAGTGCCTGAAGAACTATGGACAGAAGTTCATGACATTCTACAGGAGGTAGGGATCAAGACCATCTCCAAGAAAAAGAAATGCAACAAGGCAAAATGGTTGTCTGAGAAGACCTTACGAATAACTGAGAAAAGAAGAGAAGCTAAAGGCAAAGGAGAAAAGGAAAGATATACCCATCTGAATACAGAGTTCCAAAGACTAGCAAGGAAGATAAGAAAGTCTTCCTCAGTGATCAGTGCAAAGAAATAGAGGAAAACAATAGAATGGGAAAGACTAGAGATCTCCTCAAGAAAATTAGAGATACCAAGGGAACATTTCATGCAAAGACGGGCACAATAAAGGACAGAAATGGTATAGACTTAAAAGAAGCAGAAGATACTAAGAAGAGGTGGCAAGAATACACAGAAGAACTATCCAAAAAAATCTTCATGACCCAGATAACCACAGTGGTGTGATCACTCACCTAGAGCGAGACATCCTGGAATGAGAAGTCAAGTGGGCCTTAGGAGACATCACTACAAACAAAGCTAGTAGAGGTGATGGAATTCCAGTTGAGCTATTTCAAATCCTAAAAGATGACACTGTGAAAGTGCTGTACTCAATATGCCAGCAAATTTGGAAAACTCAGCAGTGGCCACAGGACTGGAAAAGGTTAAGTTTTTTTTTTTTCATTCCAATCTCAAAGAAAGGCAATGCTAAAGAATGTTCAAACTACCACACAATTACACTCATTTCACACACTAATAAAGTAATGCTCAAAATTCTCCAAGCCAGGCTTCAACAGTATGTGAACTGTGAACTTCCAGATGTTCAAGCTGGTTTTAGAAAAGGCAGAGACACCAGAGATCAAATTGGCAACATCCATTGGATCATCAAAAAAGCAAGAGAGTTCCAGAAAAGCATCTATTTCTGCTTTATTGACTATGCCAAAGCCTTTTATTGTGTGGATCACAATAGACTGTGGAAAATTCTGAAAGAGATGGGAATACCAGGCCACCTGACCTGCCTCTTGAGAAATCTGTGTGCAGATCAGGAAGCAACAATTAGAACTGGACACGCAACAAGAGACTGGTTCCAAATGGAGAAAGGTGTACGTCAAGGCTGTATACTGTCACCCTGCTTATTTAACTTCTATGCAGAGTACATTATGAGAAACGCTGGGCTGGAGGAAGCACAAACTGAAATCAAGATTGCCGGGAGAATTATCAATAACCTCAGATATGCAGATGACACCACCCTTATGGCAGAAAGTGAGAACTAAAGAGCCTCTTGATGAAAGTGGAAGAGAAGAGTGAAAAAGTTGGCTTAAAGCTCAACATTCAGAAAACAAAGATCATGGCATCTGGTCCCATCACTTTATGGCAAATAGATGGGGAAACAGTGGAAACAGTTACAGACTTTTTTTGGGAGGGCTCCAAAATCACTGCAGATGGTGACTGCAGCCATGAAATTAAAAGACACTTATTCCTTGGGAGAAAAGTTATGACCAACCTAGACAGCATATTCAAAAGCAGAGACATTACTTTGCCAACAAAGGTCCATCTAGTCAAGGCTTTTCCAGTAGTTTTTCCAGTGGTCCTGTATGGATGTGAGAGTTGGACTATAAAGAAAGCTGAGCACTGAAGAATTGATGCCTTTGAACTGTGGTGTTGGAGAAGACTCTTAAGAGTCCCTTGGACTGCAAGGAGATCCAAACAGTCCATCTTAAAGGAAATCAGTCCTGAATATTCATTGGAAGGACTGATGTTGAAGCTGAAACTCCAATACTTTGGCCACCTGATGTGAAGAACTGACTCACTGGAAAAGACCCTGATGCTGGGAAAGATTGAGGGCAAGAGGAGAAGGGTACAACAGAAGATGAGATGGTTGGATGGCATCACCAACTCAACGGACATGAGTTTGAGTAAACTCTGAGAGTTGGTGATGGACAGGGAGGCCTGGCGTGCTACAGTCCATGGGGTTGCAAAGAGTCAGACACGACTGAATGACTGAACTGAACTGAGAGGAAGAGAGGCCGTTTAGAGAGAGCCAGGATTAAGATACGGTGAAAAGATAGAAGGAGCATTCATTGAAGACACTGTGGAGAAAGGGAAGCTTAAAACATTTGTTTCTTAATCGTCTCATTTGTTTTCTAGTGCTTTGATCATTTTCAGATCATTTCATTTCCTGGTGTTCTTTTATATTTGCCCTTCTATTCTCCTTTCCACCCTTGGCCCTTTTCCTTGGACTTTGTGCAGGCTGTAGACTGGTGCTGCTCTTTAGTTTGTGGAGTTCAGAATTGTATTTTATCTGGGGGCTAAGTCTGTTTGTACTGTGGGGAAAATTAGGATGACAGTTTTTCAAAGATTGTTAAGCCTCTATAGACCTCATGTTTAGTCCATCTCAGATAGACTAACATAAACCTTTTATTTTGAATCACTTTGCTTACACACATACCAAAATTTGTCCATGACTTTTAAGTTAGTAATGATGATAATCAGGAATTTTTTATTGGAATCCACAGACTGAGGAGCTTTTAATTTAGTTTCATCTTTTCCAATGAACTTTTGTTGTAGAATTTCTGCTACTAACATACTTAGACTTTAAGTAGTGAAATAAGCAAAAGGAGACAGTGTGGGTGTTCACATAGAATGTATTGAATCATTATAGTTCTCAAGTGGTCATATGGGGATAGTGGAATCATGTGGCATGTTCTGTGTTGTGAGTACACAGACTGGAGTTGGAGAAGACAAGACTTTATGGAAAACTCAAAGCCCAAAGTTCTGTCCACATGACAACGTTCTCTAGATGCTGTGCCACGTTAACTTGATATATGGTGGGTTTTGTCTCCTACAAGGTTA
Source organism: Budorcas taxicolor (assembly GCF_023091745.1). Lineage (NCBI taxonomy): Eukaryota > Metazoa > Chordata > Mammalia > Artiodactyla > Bovidae > Budorcas > Budorcas taxicolor. The sequence continues at coordinate 137,556,205 of NC_068920.1, forward strand.
ACTGTTAATAGAAGGCATAAATCTACAATTGCAGTGTTAAGTAGCTAAGGGTTTTTTGGCAACTGGAGTCTAGAGATAATCACCACAGCCTCTGTTATATGTTGCTCAGGCATTTCACTGTATATGTTCACATTTTGATATCCTTTGATAAAATTTATGACTTTCATTTCTGTATTGGAATGTTTTTGAGCATTCTTACACCTGGAGATGGATACACACACACACACACGCACACATACACATATCTGATTTAAGTTGTATAAACAAGACCCTTTTAATTTTCTCTGTGGTTTCCTAACCAGGAAGTTTAGTTCATGGTTCATAAAATGTAACATAAGCCATAACATTTAAGTGGTGAAGTATGCAATGACATTTAAACATTTTGCATTGTATTTTCTACCTCCATCTCTAAGTTAGATCTTTGTGTTACTGGCCATTGTGTACCCTTTAGGAGCCAAGTTCTTTATTGCTTGAGGGCCTTTGCACCTATTCCTACATCCTAGTATTCTTTTTCTCAAATCTTTACATGGTGAATTTCTTCTCATATTTTGTGTTTTAGCTAAATGCCAGCTCCTCAGACATTTTTCTCAGGCCATCCTAATCTCCTCTGTCATATGATCCCATTTATTCCTTCATAGAAGTTATCATACTCTTGAGCTGTCTATTTTCCTGCTTACTTATATGAATATATTTGCCTACTAGAATATAAAGTACAAAAAATAACTATGAAAGAATATACAAAAATGCGCTATGTACTGAATAGAATGAATGGACATAGAGTGGCTGGCATTATCAGTTACTTGCTGGAGATAAAATAGTAAGTCAGAAAGATTAAGGGGATTTGCGTAAGATTTTACAGTCATTAAGGGAAAGAACTCAGACTTAAACCTGGAGATAGGGAGAAAAAATTGTTTTCTAGTAGTTCCATTATTAGTACTCATTCATTCTGGTGTTATCTATCCCATTATTGCGACTATTGTGTCTAAATCATGTAGTTGTATCTTTGGATTTTCTTTAAAGTTAAACCAGTTTAACATTCTCTACATCCTAAAGTTACAGAATGCTGCATGTTAATCTATTTGACTTAGAAAATTTAAAAAGTAATAATAGTAGTAGTAATAAAAATAATGACTGTCCATTCATTACCCTTAATGATAATGTCAGCTGCTTTATAGAGCTGTTGTGAGATTAAAACAAGGTATGCAGAAGATCCTAGACTAGGTAATTTTATGTTCTTTTTAAAAATCAGTATTATTATTTTTTCTGTATGTTCTTTCAATTTTCAGATATTTATTTACCTAAGCATTTATCATGTGTGATAGATAACACCAGTAACACCTTGGGCAAGCTATTTAACCTCTCAACTTCAGTTGCCTAATCCCATAACATTGAAATAATAATAGCACTAAATGAGTTAATATATGTAAAACACTTAAATACTGCCTGCCATGTAAAAAGTTATAGCACTTTAAAATGTTGATTATTATTGTCTTGTCCTGTGAAGAAACCTATAAAGCTTTGCTTTGTTTGTTTGTTTGTTGGTTTGTTTAAGACTTTTTTGATGTGGACCATTTTGAAAGTCTTTATTGAATTTGTTACAATACCACTTCTGTTTTATATTTTGATTTTTTGGCTGCAAGGCATGTGGGATCTTAGCTCCCTGACGAGGGGTTGAACTTGTACCCTCTGTATTAAACGGTTAAGTCTTAACTACTGGACCATCAGGGAAGTCCAAAACTTTGTTTTCTGAAAGACATAAAATATTTCATTATACATGACACTTCTAGAAGGTTATACTCAGTAGTGTAGAAAATATAAAATATTTCTGTTTGTATATAAATGAGATAAAATTCAATCAGAATTCCAAGAAGAGTTTTAACAATTTAAACTGGTGAAAACAATTCTAAGGACCTACCAGTTACTGAAACATTAAAAAAAAAAACCCAATGTGGTAATCAAGACAATATGGTGCTGGCAGAGAAGAAAGTGACAAAATAAGTGAAATTATTTGAAATTAGAATTAGCTAATGAATGTAATATTAAAATGCAGAAATATCACTTTGCTGACAAAGGTTTTTCCAGTAGTCATGTGTGGATGTTGAGTTGGATCATAAAGAAAGCTGAGCACTGAAGAGCTGATGCTTTTGAACTGTGGTGTTGGAGAAGACTCTTGAGAGCCCCTTGGACTGCAAGGAGGTTCAGCCAGTCCATCCTAAAGGAAATCAGTCCTGAATATTCATTGGAAGGACTGATGCTGAAGCTGAAACTCCAATACTTTGGTCACCTGATGCAAAGAACTGACTCATTGGAAAAGACCTTGATGCTAGGAAAGATTGAAGGCAGGAGGAGAAGGGGATTACAGAGGGAGAGATGGTTGGATGGCATCACCGACTCTATGGACATAAGTTTGAGCAAGCTCCAGGAGTTGTGATGTACAGGGAGCCTGGCGTGCTATGGGGTCGCAAGAGTCAGACACGACTGAACAACTGTAGTAACTCACTGAATGAATGTAAGAATTCAGCATTGGATCAGAAGACATTTCAAATCTATGTAGAAGGAATGAGTTATGTAATAAATGGTCTTGGGACACTGCCATTAACTTAGAAAGAAGTTAGATTGCTACTTTGTACTTTACATTCAAAAATATTCCAACCTTACTGGAGATTTAAACATAAAACAAGAATAAAACATGAAACAGTGTCATCACATCCAATGCTGATGTTACAATAACTCTGTTCGGATACACCCCTCTTCCCTTCTTTCTCCTCTTGCTGCACAGCAGACAGTTAATCAGCTGACCAAAGAGCACAAAGATGACACTAGCACCATCACAAAAAGGAATCTGGACCTTGAGTCACTAGGTCAGAGTACAACAGTAGCCATGATAAGGCCATCATATATTACTATCATGGCTGGACACTGATGATGAATTTGCATACCTAACATACAGCAAACAATGTATTGAGCAGTGTTTAAGTACTTTACACATTTTAGTTCATTTAGTTCTCACATGAGGTAGTATGCTTCTTATCCTCACTTTATGGGCGAGGACACCAAGGCCCAGAGAGGTTAAATAACTTGCCAAAGGTCATACAGTTGGCCAGTGGCAAAGCCAGGATACCATCGCAGGTAATCTGGCTCCAGAGTCTATACCCTTAAACACTTTGCTACACTGCTTAGTGTAGGAAACTAAAACATATAGATAATGAAGAAGAAACCAGTAAAATTTGACAAGGATGACAGAGGTTACATCAGTGCAGCAAAACCCTGTCATATAATCACAAAGAGGAGAAAACCTAGTAGCATGAAGAAATAGATACATTGAGAGGACAAACAGATATTGATGGAAACGGTCTAGTATTTACAAAGGCATCGTACAGATGATGACTCTAAGATGAAAACCCAATTTCACTCTTTTGCCCCTAAAGATGTATCAGATCTACTGTTTTTTTTTAAATTACTTATTCTGTTTCTTTATAGCAAACCCATGTCAAAAATACGTTCTGTACATACACAAGAAAAATCTATGTATATTAGTTGGTGGTCTTTTCCTCCAGAGATCAAATCATACATCTCTTTACAATATAAGTACTTGTGATAAAAGACCAGAAAACACTTAGTAGACTCTTTAACATTCTCATTGTGAATGATTCTGACACTGATTGGTTTTTATGTAGCTTGGTAACTGCTCACAGGCAAATGTTGAAGGGGCTTACAGGGAGTATTAATGATTTTAGGCGATGCAAAGACACTCAAAGGTGTTTAAATAGGGTGCTGCTCTGATTTGATTTGAGGTTTGGAGAAATCTATCCAAGTACCCTGAAGCATAGATTCCAGGGGGACAAGAGTAGATAGAAGAGCCTTTAGGAGGCTGTCATGGGAAACACAGTGGGAAGTGGTAACACTAACGGAATTGGACAAAATTGAGGTGTATTTTGGAAGCAAAGTCAACAGGACCTCTTGGTGAATTGGATGTAATGAGCAGGGAGGAACCAAGAAAGACTTGTGCTGTTAGGACTTGGTTTATGATTGGTGGTTCCACTTATTAAGTAGAGGAACATGGAGGATGAGTTTATTTGAAGCCACTGGAGAACAGAGCAGTAGGAGAAATTTTCTAAATGATAATTCCCAGACTTAAGGTATAAAGGACATGAAAATTGAGTTGTACAGGTAATTGTTACTAAATTTGTATAGGAAAGTATAAGGAGATACCTTTCTTTTTCAGTCTGTACTTTGTCTTGTGTAAGTTTATTATTTTGGTTAATCTAAAAGTCTGTGTTTCTTTTCATAGGTAACCCAGGTTTTTCTCCCCTTTATGTGCCATTTGCAAAGGCTTTGTATTCTACAACAAAAAGACGCTTTCCAGTTTGGATTATCAGTCATGCTGGACATGCCTTAGCCCCCAGAGGCAAGAAGGTTCTTAAAAGCTCAGAAGGTATGTCTTTGTTAACATTTGCTTTCTTTTACGGTGAATGGGTGTTCATATTTCTAGAAAGCCTGCTGGGGTTAAGAGTTACACCAGTGGAAACCTCTGCTTGTGGCATTACACCCATGATGCCACATTCCAGTAATTTTAGGATTTTGGGGGTCATTTTAATTATTCTGCAGGTAATTTTTTTAAAGTTTGGGCAAATTAAACAGTTTGTCTAGGACTTACCATCTCTGTTTACCAACTAGTAATCAGCTATATATTTATTAGTCATGTACTGTAGTTGCAAGGTTATATTAAGAGGAATAGGGAAGTGTTACAAGACATGGTCCTTAAGCATGGTTCTTACTCTAGAGAAGCTCTCATTCCCACATTTGGAGAGTGACTAAGTGATATTCCCTGGCCTGTGATCATGTAGATACTTAAAGAGTAAACAAAGGAGAGAGTAAAAATTTCAACAGTTGAGTAGAATTTGAATTTGAAGGGTGGAGGTAGGTGCAGAGGTGTAACAGGCAGAAGGATTAACATGGGGGCAGGAAGAGAGATTCAGTAGGTACTTGAGGGCTGAGTAGGGCCAGATTCGGAGGAGCCTTGAAAGCTGAGGGTAGACCTGTGTGGTAGATTGCTGGAAGCCTTAAATGGAGGAAGTAGATCAGAGAGCTACAAATTACCTGCTTTTAATTCATGAGTATTCTAGCATGTTCACTCTTCTAAAAAAAAAAAAAAAAAAAAATGAGTAGAAACCGGATAAACAGTTTCTCTGTGGGCATTCCCTAAGGGTGTATGTGCGCACTCCGTCATTGTGAACCCAGGGACTATATATAGCAAGCCAGGCCTCTCTGGCCATGGAAATTTTCAGGCAGGAATACTGGAGTAGATAACCATTTCCTCCTCCAGGAGATCTTCCCCACCCAGGGATTGAACCCACATCTCCTGCATTGCCAGGCAGATTCTTTACCACTGAGCTACCTGGGAAGCCTATTCCTAAGGGTACTGCTTTGTTAATCTCAACTGGGAGAGAGGTGGTCTGGCTTCATTGCCTAGTTTGCCCCTGTTTCTGGTATGCTTCTTCTATGGTGTGAGCATCTTCTTGTACTTATCAAGCATCAAATGATAAAGGAAACCATGTGTGGTAGGGGAGGGATGAAGGGATAGGTGATATGGGAACTCTCTGGGCTAATCTGCTTAAATTTTCTACAACTCTAAACCATTCAAAAAATAAAATCTCTTAAACAAATACTAGAGTTTTTAAATTATTTAATATTTGCATTATAGTTTTTTCATTGTATTAGTTCAGACTCCCATAACAAAACCCATAAACTTAGGTAGCTTAAATAGCAGGAGTTTATTTTCTCATAGTCTGGAGACTGTAAGTCCAAAATTAGAGTTTCAGCATAACTGTGGTCTAATGAGAGCCCTCTTCCTGGCTTTCAGGTGACCACCTTCTCTTTTTGTCCTCACATGACAGAGGGGCAGGGAGGGAGGGAGAGAGTGTGAGAGAAAGGATGAGAAAGCAAGAGTGAGAGCAAGCCAACAAGCTCTCTGGTATCTCTTCTAATACGAGCACCAATCCCTTCATGAGGGCCCCACCCTCGTAACCTCCTCTAACTCTAGTTACCTCCCAAAGTCCCCATTTCCAAACACCATCACACTGTGGGCATGCAGTTGTTCAGCACAAAAATTTTAGGGGACACAAATACTCAGTCTACACAGTCATGAGTGGGAATATTATGTATCCACATATTAATTCTATCACAAGTATTGGTCAGGGTATATATATAACATTATACCAAAGCAATAGCAGAACATAAAAATTATCTCTTAAAACATTTTTACTAAATATTTGTTCAAGTTTTAGTAGCTACTCTTCAGTCCATCCTCAGAACTATTACCTTATAGGTGTTAGAAGCAGGGCCTTTGAAGTCTCACTCCTGTTGAGTAGCAAAGGATAAGTTTCTCTTATAAGTGGAAATTCTTTCCACATTCATGAATATCGGCAGGCATGCTAAATTGTTTTTATTTGAAGAAATGGGTGACAGTTAAGAGGTCATATTTTTATCCATGTCCTGTATTTGGCTTTTAACTGATACATATGGTCAAGACACGAGGTAGTTATTGCAAAATTTGAGAAAGAAAATTACCCTTGTGCATACAGAGTAGATACTCTGGTTCTGTAGTTAGTGTGGAATTTGGTTCTCTTTTCTTTATTCATAGATCAAACTATTCATGGGTCATCTCACTGAACATCACAACTCCCTGGCTCTTGACCTCTCCTATGAATTCCTACATTTCGTAGTATAGATCAGCTTCCTGAAATGTTAGTCTTCCAGAATACTGTGTTAATTTTAAATTGACTTTAGCATCAGATGCCAACTCTTCCCCCCCCGCCCCCCACCCCCACCACGCTACACTAGTTTATTTTATTTGTTCAAGAACTCGCCTTGCAAGCATGGGCTTTGATTCTGGGAGTCCAGGTTCGCATACTTAGGAAGATAAAAGCAAACTGTGCTCCATGTACATGGGTGAAAACTAAAGGCTCATGGTTAGTCACACTGTAATTTTAAGTTGCTATAGCCTAGCAGCCAGAAGCCACAGGTCCTTTAGGTCCTTCTGGATGCCCGAGAGGGTATCTGCACTTTTCCTGAGTTAGGCAACCTCTTCATCCTTCAGCTTCTGGTTGATATCACTGGTTAACTCCCGAGCGTTCAGGATACGTGGAAGACTCAGGAACACTTCATTCTCAAAGCCATACATCCCCTTCACACTTGTTGACACCAATTGAATCCTAGATAGACTTTTCATCATAGATTCAATAAGATCAGCCACACTTAATCGAATAGCCCAGATGATGTCGCCTTTGAGCTTGATGACTTATAGGCACTTTCAACCACCATCTTATGCACTTCCTTCCAATTTTTGCTGTGATTATCTGTTCCCATTTGTGGATTCAGTTCCTGGAGAGAAATGCCTGCCACATTCACTTCACTCCACACAGCCACACTTGAGTCATCATGTTCTCCTAGAATCCATCTGTAGCAGCTGCTGGGATGAATGCCAAGTTTTTCAGCCATAAAATAGTGAAGTCTAGCAGAATCCAGATTACATCCACTGCCAACCACACAGTGCTTGGGTAATCCACTTAGTTTCCAGGTAACATACATGAGAATATCCACTGGGTTGGAACCACCAGTCAGGACTGTACTTGATGATCTGAGGAATGATGAACTTAAAGACATTAATGTTCCTTTGCGGTAGATTCAGACGACTCTCTCCCTGTTGCTGGCGAACTCCTGCAGTTACTGCCGCAATCTTGAAATTGGCAGTGACAGAGTAATCTTTGTCTGCCACAGTTTTTGGTGTCTGAAGGAATAAGCTTCTGTGCTGCAAGTGCAGCATTTCCCCTTTGAGTTTATCTTCCAAAACACCCACAAGAGCAAGCTTATCAGAGACTTTCCCATAATTCTAATGCCACATGCAATACCAACTTGTCCAACACGCACTACAGTAATTTATTGTTTGGGACTGTTGCCTTTTCTGCAGCTGGTGGCAGTTTTTCTTTAAGGGCTGACATTGTGCCCTGGGAAAAGAAAGTTCTCCAGATGGCTGTCAGGGTCACAGAAGAAGATAAAGTCAGAAGCCTATGTTTCCTAGGGTGCAGGATCTGCAAGGAAGGAGGAGGAGGCAGCCTTGGCTCCTCGAGCTTCCTCTACTGTGATTCCAACTCTGTTTAAAAATAATTGTATTTACTTATTTTGGCTGTGCTGGGCCTTCTTCATTGCCGCTCAGGCTTTTCTCTAGTTGCAGTGCACGGGCTTCTGATTATGGCAGGTGCTCTTATTGCAGACAACAGGCTCTAGGATACAAGGGCTCAGTAGTTGTAGCTCCCTGGCTCTAGAGCACAGGCTCAGCAGTTGTGGCGCACAGGCTTAGTTGCTCTGCGTCATGTGGGATCTTCTTGGATCAGGGATTGAACTGTATCTCACGCATTGGCAGGTAGATTGTTTACCACTGAGGCACCATGGAAGCCAGATGCCAACCCTTGAGAGTGCACTCTGAGATTTCTTTTTTCCTAATTCCATTTACTCACTAAATCTTTTGAATACCTGCCTTTGAGTATCTTTGAGCCTGCCTCTTTGCTAGCACCTACAGAAAAATACCTTTGTGCTTAATGTACTTTACATTTTTAGTATTAGTATTATCTCACCACCCAGACTCCCTTTTTAAAGCATTACCTGTAAGATTACCCTTATCTTGGCTAATGTCCTCCTCTCTTCAGAAACAGTTTCCATACTCAGTAGTGATCAGGTCCTTGATAAGCAAGAACATCCAGACTGTTTCAGCTCTTCAGTTGCTCAGATTTCTCCTATTACCGTTTTCACCTACTTTATATTTTTTATTTCCCTAATCATGTTCTGTTTAGAATGATAAATTTATAGATTAAATGTAGTCCCTCTATTCCTTCAAAAATTCTAATTGCATTTTTTTCATAGGAACAGAAAAAAATCCTAAAATTTGTATGGAGCCACAAATGATACCAAATAGGCAAAATAATCTGGAGGAAGAGGATTGAAGGTCAGGTTCAAAGTTAAAGTATCACACTCTCTGATTTCAAGCTATATTATAAAGCTAGTGATCAAAACAGTGTGGCAGTGTCATAAGAACAGAGAGCCCAGGAAAAAACCATGAATAAAGGCTCAACTAATCCTTGACAGGGGCACCAGGAACACACAATGGGAAAAGGATTGTATCTTCAATAAATGGTATTGGGAAAACTGGATATCCACATACAAAAGAATAAAAGAGAACCCGTATCTTACACCATACACAAAAAATGAACTCAAATGGATTAAGTTTAAACCTGAAACCATTAAACTCCTGGAAGAAAACATAGGAGAAAAACTCCTTGACGTTGGTCTTGGCAGTGATTTTTTTGGTTATGACTCCAAAAACATCAGTAACAAAGGCAAAAGTAAACATTTGGAACTGTATCAAACTGGAAAGATTCTGTACAGCACAGGGAACAGTCAACCAAATGAAAAGGCACCTATGAAATGGAAGGAAATATTTACCTATAAAAGTAATTATCTCCTTACCTATAAAAGGTAAGGAGATAATTTCTACAGTATATAAGAAACTAATAAAACTCAATAGCAAAAGCACTGATAACCTTATTTTCAGTTCAGTTCAGTCGCTCAGTCGTGTCCGACTCTTTGTGACCCCATGAATCGCAGCACGCCAGGCCTCCCTGTCCATCACCAACTCCCAGAGTTCACTCAGATTCATGTCCATCGAGTCAGTGATGCCATCCAGCCATCTCATCCTCGGTCGTCCCCTTCTACTCCTGCCCCCAATCCCTCCCAGCATCAGAGTCTTTTCCAATGAGTCAACTCTTTGCATGAGGTGGCCAAAGTACTGGACTTTCAGCTTTAGCATCATTCCTTCCAAAGAAATCCCAGGGTTGATCTCCTTCAGAATGGACTGGTTGGATCTCCTTGCAGTCCAAGGGAATCTCAAGAGTCTTCTCCAATACCACAATTCAAAAGCATCAATTCTTCAGCACTCAGCCTTCTTCACAGTCGAACTGTCACATCCATACATGACCACTGGAAAAACCATAGCCTTGACTAGACGGACCTTAGTCAGCAAAGTAATGTCTCTGCTTTTGAATATACTATCTAGGTTGGTCATAACTTTTCTTCCAAGAAGTAAGCATCTTTTAATTTCATGGCTGCAGTCACCATCTGCAGTGATTTTGGAACCCAAAAAATAAAGTCTGTCACTGTTTCCACTGTTTCCCCATCTATTTCCCATGAAGTGATGGGACCGGATGCCATGATCTTCGTTTTCTGAATGTTGAGCTTTAAGCCAACTTTTTCACTCTCCTCTTTCACTTTCATCAAGAGGCTTTTTAGTTCCTCTTCACTTTCTGCCATAGGGTGGTGTCATCTGCATATCTGAGGTTATTGATATTTCTCCTGGCAATCCTGATTCCAGCTTGTGCTTCTTCCAGCCCAGCGTTTCTCATGATGTACTCTGTGTAGAAGTTAAATAAGCAGGGTGACAATATATAGCCTTGACGTACTCCTTTTCCTATTTGGAACCAGTCTGTTGTTCCATGTCCAGTTCAAACTGTTGCTTCCTGACCTGCATACAGATTTCTCAAGAGGCAGGTTAGGTGTTCTGGTATTTCCATCTCTTTCAGAATTTTCCACAGTTTATTGTGATCCACACAGTCAAAGGCTTTGGCATAGTCAATAAAGCAGAAATAGATGTTTTTCTGGAACTCTCTCGCTTTTTCCATGATCCAGCAGATGTTGGCCATTTGATCTCTGGTGTCTCTGCCTTTTCTAAAACCAGCTTGAACATCAGGAAGTTCAAACAGGCAAATTTTCCCAGAGAAGACAGACAGATAGCCAACAGGTTTATGAAAAATGCTCAACCTCATCAATCATCAGGGAGATGCAAGCCAAGAGCACAAGGATACATCACATCTCACCCGTTAGGATGGCATTTCTTAGAAAGACTAAAGTTAGCAAGTCTTGGAGGATGTGGAGAAAAGGTCACTCAAGCAGTTGTCTAGGTTATGCAAGGCTTCGTGGGTAGAGGTGACCTAGTTCTTACCTGTTTTTTTTGCTAGTAGCTGGGTCATTGCAGCTAGCAATATGTTTATTCAAAGTGGATGTCTCATCAGTCAAAAACTTAATGGCAGGCACGTATACTCACTGCGCGAGGTGATGGATGCATTACTTGGTCTAGTTGTGATCATTTCACAGTCTGTATGCATATTAAGTCATCACCTTGTACACTTTTAACAACAGTAATGTTGTGCAACATAACTATATGCAAATTTTGTCAGTCATACTTCAGTAAAGCTGGAAAGAAAAAAAAATTATTGTTGAAGCTGGACCATGGATACATAGAGATCTATTATACTATTCTCTGGACTTGTGCATGTTCGAAAACTTCCACTCTTAAGAAAAAGAGTTTAAAGAAAGAAAAAGAAATATAGAACCTTAAAGCTGAAAGTGGGTGCTCATGCTCAGTTGCTCAGGCATGCCGACTTTTGCGACCCCATGGACTGTAACCCTCCAGGCGCCTCTGTTTATGGGATTTTCTAGGCAAGAATACTGGAGTGGGTTGTCATTTGTACCTCTGGAGAACCTTCCTGACCCAGGGATCAAATCCACATCTCTTGAGTCCCCTGCATTGGCAGGCAGATTCTTTACCGTTGCACCACATGGGAAACCCCTAAAGCTAAAAGTATCTTCATTAAATTCCATCTTAAACCCTTATTTTTCAAGGAAGGAAAGTAAGGCCCAACAGGGCTAAATGACCTTGTGCTGGTGAATGGTAGAATGGGGACAGGAAGCCAGCACCACTGATCCTGAGGTCAGTGCTTTTAGTCCTGTGGTATAGCTCATCCCAGGTGGCTGGTGCAGCAGATAGCCCTTCCGTGGTCACAGATTGTATCCTGGTTTGCCATCCTTTTCCTGCTGTGACTTGTAAGGGGGACTGGGTAAATGGAGTATTGATGAGATTATGCAACTCGGTAAATGCTTGCCTAAATCCCTTTAAGTGCTATTTTTCATAGTGTCTTTCTCTTTTTACATGTATGTGTGTATATATTTTTCTGTGAATGCAATTTACTTGTGAGCCTTTTACACTTTGCTTAAATACTAGGGTATGCTTTGAAAGGCAAGTAACTATGGATTACCTAGCAATGAGAGATTTTGTGAAGTGAAATTGAATATATAGATTTCATTGCCTTGATTAAAAACATCTATTTCCACAACTATCACCTTCAAATGTGACTGAAAGTGAATCAAATGTGTGGTATACACTTGCTTTACCTTGAAATAGTTTAAAAGATACGTATTTCATTGTTCTAAGTTATTTCTTCCTACATACTCAAAGAAAGTTGGGGGTTTATTACAGCAGTTTTTCCTGTCAGGAAATTGATATGTCTGCTTAAAATGTGCTTTGACTATCTTTGTGTTGTGTTGGAACACAGAGGTGTTAAAAGAATTCTTAGGAAACAGGCTTGCTTTACATACTAAATCTTGAAAAGCTGCCAACTGACCTGTTATCTTAAGTCTGGAAGGAGAAGAGATAACCACGGACAGGAGGAGATAGGAAGTAGTGAAAATACCTCATAGTACTCTTCTTTCATGGTGTTGAAACTTAATGATGATTAGCTAGTGTGTTATATTCCTACATTCAGACCTCAGTGAGAAATACCATCATCATAGAAACTCTGTATTGACTTACCTATTGAGAAGAGTACCCAGCTCAGCTATCACAGTAAGCCCTTAAGTCATACTTGAAGACAAAAACATTGAACAGAACGTGAGTAGCAACTTTGAAAGTTGAAAATAGACTCAAAGAATAACCCTCCATCAATGGTGCTAAATCTTTGGCAGTTATCAGAATCACTTGGAGGATTTATTGGAACACAAATTACTGGGTGCCTCCTGAGCTGTTGATTCAGTGTTTGTGGGGTGGGACCTGAGAATCTTCCACATTTCTAACAAACTCCTAAGTACTGTCTATCCTGGTACCACATTTTCAGAAGTCCTGCCACAGATCTTCACCAATAAAGATGTCTTGGTGGGGGAAACCAGTAGAAAGTATCTGTTGTTATGTTTGAATTTCCTTGGCTTATCCTGCTTGTGTGCTCTTGGAGTTAATGACAGTAATTAGAGCCTGGGTCCTTTGCTACTAATGAGAACAGTGCCATCTAGAGGCATCAGCCCAAAGGGCCACCACAGGGCCAAAGGAAACTGGTTTCTAGAGGAGGGTGCAAGGGCAATTCCTCCATCCTCAAGAATTTATCAACAGCCTACTAGATTATTGTGTGTGGTGCTACAGAGGTATGCGAAGAAATGAGAATGCCACCTTTTAGTGAATTTCCACCCATGTTGTGAGTAACCCAAAAGTTCTATAAAGGGCAGATGGGGGTCTGAGCTTCACCAGTCACCCCCCAACCCACGCCCCACCATTCAACCAGAGCAGTTGTGCTTTCATCCATTTTAAGCACTGGAGGCTGTATTTATAAAGCCGATTGATTTAGACAGATATATTATTCATCATCCAAGATTATTGTTCTAAAGTACAGGTTTTCTGACATGCAAAATATGGTGTGAAAAATACATAACTACTGAGAGAAAAGACATAAGCTCTAACCACACATCAAATGTTGAAAGTATGTTTTGCTTCATATTAGCACATGTTAAAATTATGAACAGTTGGAAATAATATTCTAGTTGTGCCACATTATCACAGTCATAAATTGAGTATAATTGGGAGAACAGATGTTCACCAATGTCAGAAGGAGGTGATTCAAGGGGGAAAAAAAGTGTGAAAAGAAAATTTGAGGAATTAGGAGTATAAACTCTTTCTGGCTTTGATTTAGTATGGAGTCAACTTACTTGATGGCAGATTCATTATCAACTATTTTAAGTCATTTGTTCAAAACGTGTAACATAAAAGCTAGAAATCATAGTTTAGTTTCACCTGATAAAACATGAACTAAAAAAATTACACAGTCTTTCAACGAATGATGAATTTGGGTGATGTTTATCCAGAGAATCATTAAACCACTTCCATTCCAGCACCCAAAACTGAAAGAAACAGAAAAACCAGTAGGCCTTCTCTTGCCAGGACTGATTGGCAGAGGAACATGGAGGTTACAAGAAACGACTACATGCTCTCAAGGCAGGGATGGTCAGTCAGGTCTCAGGGCTCACAAGAAATAAACAAGTGAGTCAGTGGTAGAAAGGAGCAGAAAACCAAAGGGTAGAGCAAGAAGAAATGTTGAGAATCAAGCAAATTCTTAGATTCTCATGGAAGACAGAGAAAGCAGCAGACAGGAGCAGGGAGCCAAGCATTGTAGCTGAGGTCCTGTAACACAGATGGAATCTTTGTCCTTCCCTTTGAGATCCCTGGGTCTCTTCTCACTGCTTACACAGTGGAGTCCAGACTCCAGGGGATGTTCAGGGTCCTACTTGATCTCATCTCAACCCTCCTTTCTAATCTTATACATTCTACCTTTCCCATAACCACAAACAGACACAGAACTCATCGTGGTGTCCAAAATTATACTCACACTTTTATGCCTTTGTGTTATACTATCATGAATTTAGAGTAAATTTCATTTCTCTTTTTAGTTATGTATAGATAATGCTAAGCAACACACGATATTGTTTTGTGTGTTTTTTAAAGCTTGACCTAAAGAGCAAGCTGTACATTCATCTTGCTTAAAGTATTCTTTAAAATATGAAGTGCTGTTTTTAGCCCTTAATCTCCATGTGTAAACTGTTTAATTTAATTAAAGTTATTATTAAGGTATAGATTTGGAGTAATGATGGGGCCAGGATAGGAGACTTCACTGGTTGAGAAAATTCTGGTGTAAGATTTAGAGAGTTTCTGTCTGCAGGCTCAGTCCTAGCAGAAGGCTCATGTAGCACTAATCTTTGGACTTGTTAGTTCTGTGGTCATTGGTGACTTGTAAATACTGTTTGTGTGACAATATATAGTAAAACGTGTGCATTTATATTCAGTGTGTATCAAGATAAATATGTATGTGGATGTGTTGTTAAAATATATATTGTTAAATTTAGACCATTGTGATAGTGTTCAGATGTGTAGTTAAAATTACAGCTATAGTAGTGTGAATATAATAAATGTATTTTCCAGGTATCTCTCTTGGTTTACATGGAGAAAGGCACAGTACTTTTTATGAATTCAAGAGGGTGTTACTTTCCTATTGTGATCCAATAAAACTCTATTTTCTTAAGGAAATGCTTGAGCTATACTTACTTCAATATTTTGTAATGGTATTGTCATCTACTTCTGTTTCCTCTTATTAGACTATGAGCTCCTTGAAGACAAGGGAATGTATTGTATTGACATCTGTGTTTTCAATATTTTCATGGGCCAGTTAGTCACTGTTTTCTGCCAGAATAGTCAATTTAGTTCATGTGAAATGAAAGAAAATAATAGTTACCAGTGTACCTGAAGATATACAATGTCAATTTTGATCCAATATTGACAGAATTTTAGTAACTGGATCAATCAGTTTGAACAAATAGATGAAAAGTAAAGGTGAAGTATTGATATTACTTAATTTCTCAAAGAACAGATTATACATACCTTTTGAAATAAACTCTATAATCAGTAAATGAGCTATGAAGTGGATTTCATTGAGATGGGTCTAAGAAAGAGGCTCAGGTTTTAAAAGGGAGTTGTCAATATCCTATTCAGGGCCATATATTGATAAAGAATTAGTAAATTGGATTCAGTTCAGTTCAGTTGCTCAGTCGTGTCTAGCTCTTTGCAACCCCATGGACTGCAGCACGCCAGGCCTCTCTGTGCATCACCAACTCCCAGAGTTTACTCAAACTCATGACCATTGAGTTGGTGATGTCATCCAACCATCTCATCCTCAGTCGTCCCCTTCTCCTCCCGCCTTCAATCTTTCCCAGCATCAGGGTCTTTTCCAATGAGTCAGTTCTTCACATCAGGTGGCCAAAGTATTGGAGTTTCAGCTTCAGCATCAGTCGTTTCAATGAATATTTAGGACTGATTTCCTTTAAGGTGGGCTGGTTGGATCTCCTTGCAGTCCAAAGGACTCTCAAGAGTCTTCTCCAACACCACAGTTCAAAAGCATCAATTCATCGGTGCTCAGCTTTCTTTATAGTCCAACTCTCACATCCATACGTGACTACTGGAAAAACCATAGCTTTGACTAGACAGACCTTTGTTGGCAAAGTAATGTCTCTGCTTTTGAATATGCTGTCTAGGTTGGTCATAGCTTTACTTCCAAGGAATAAGTGTCTTTTAATTTCATGGCTGCAATCACCATCTGCAGTGATTTTGGAGACCCCCAAAATAGTCTGTCACTGTTTCCATTGTTTCCCCATCTATTTGCCATGAAGTGATGGGACCATGATCTTAGTTTTCTGAATGTTGAGTTTTAAGCCAACTTTTTCACTCTCATCTTTCACTTTCATCAAGAGGCTCTTTAGTTCTTCACTTTCCACCATAAGGGTGGTATCCTCTGCATATCTGAGGTTATTGATAATTCTCCTGGCAATCTAGATTCCAGCTTGTGCTTCACCCAGCCCAGCGTTTCTCATGATGTACTCTGCTTATAAATTAAATAAGCAGAGTGACAATATACAGCCTTGACAAACTCCTTTTCCTATTTGGAACCAGTCTGTTGTTCCATGTCCAGTTCAAACTGTTGCTTCCTGACCTGCATACAGATTTCTCAAGAGGCAGGTCAGGTGGCCTGGTATTCCCATCTCTTTCGGAATTTTCCACAATTTATTGTGATCCACACAGTCAAAGGCTTTGGCATAGTCAATAAAGCAGAAATAGATGCTTTTCTGGAACTCTGTTGCTTTTTCAATGATCCAGCGGATGTTGGCAATTTGATCTCTGGTTCCTCTGCCTTTTCTAAACCCAGCCTGAACATCTGGAAGTTCATGGTTCACGTACTGTTGAAGCCTTCCTTAGAGAACTTTGAGCATTAGTTTGCTAGCATGTGAGATGAGTGCAGTTGTGCGGTAGTTTGAGCATTCTTTGGCATTGCCTTTCTTTGGGATTGGAATGAAAACTGACCTTTTCCAGTTCTGTGGCCACTGCTGAGTTTTCCAAATTTGCTGGCATATTGAGTGCAGCACATTCACAGCATCATCTTTTAGGATTTGAAATAGCTCCACTGGAATTCCATCACCTCCAGTAACTTTGTTCATAATGATGCTTTCTAAGGCCCACTTGACTTCGCATTCCAGGATGTCTGGCTCTAGGTGAGTGATCCCATCCATTAATTCAGGCAGTCTTCAATTTAGAAACAGTTTGTTCCAAATATACTTAGTTGACTGTAACTTGGAGGACATTTTCCCTGTAATAAGAATGCTATAAATCATTTCCATGTTATCCTGATTTTGATACAGTTGAATGTGATTTTTTTGCAGTGTTTTGTGGAGAGTAAGCTAATGATTCCTAGAATTTTTTCAGAGTATATTAATAATAGAGAAAGTATACAGTCAAGTATATAGATACTCTTTTGGCTTTTAGGTTTTGCTAGTAAAGTAATATCCAGAGAGCACGTTGAAATTTTTTATTATTGATTGTTTATTTATACAAAGTACTTTCCCCATTAATCTCATTACTTCAGAAAACACTAAATGGTGTGTTTATCTTGGCAATCCTTGAGCAATTCCCAGAGTTAAAGACAGACTTACCTCTGAAATATTCATTTCAGTAATGATTTGAATTATAATCATCCTTAAATACAGAGAAGGCAATGGCGACCCACTCCAGTACTCTTGCCTGGAAAATCCCATGGACAGAGGAGCTTGGTAGGCTGCAGTCCATGGGGTCACTAAGAGTCGGACATGACTGAGTGACTTCAATTTCACTTTTCACTTTCCTGCATTGGAGAAGGAAATGGCAACCCACTCCAGTGTTCTTGCCTGGAGAATCCCAGGGACGGGGGAGCCTGGTGGGCTGCCATCTGTGGGGTCGCACAGAGTCTGACATGACTGAAGCGACTTAGCAGCAGCAGCAGCATCCTTAAATATGTTATAGGGCCTTATTTGTAGGATCAATGAAGTTTTTAAATGTTTATTGTATTTAGCTCATTTTCTTTCTCTTTGCTCTAACCATGTAAATATTTTTGGTGTCTATTTGAGGGAGGCCTTAAATGACAGGAATTGGAATGATAGCAATGATAAGTTTCATTTCTGACATAGTTTTTGCCAGACCCTTCCTCTGTGCTCTAAAGTGTTATGCAAGCAACATTCCTCAGAGGCTAAAACTGCTATCTCTGTTTATATGTAAAGAGACTTCAGCCAGAGGTTGAAGGATTTGCATGAGTCACTTAGTGAGGGGCTTAGCTGGAATTTAGAACCAGATTATCTTGTCTCTGGTGCTCCTGATCTTTGTACTATACCATACTGTCCCAATGAAAGGACAACTTCAACATTTTCAAAAGTTGTCTATTTTGAAAAATAAAGAACTTGGTCACACATATTATAGGTATTTGTTTTGGGCTATCAGAACAATGTGATCACTCCTGGGTAGAGTGATCAGAGAAAATTTATGAGCATAGTGAGTGTAAAGAACTCAAATAGAATATTAACTAAATCAAAATTTGGATTTGGAGACATCAGAGGCCCTATGAAAATCAAATTCTGTCTCTTCCCAATTCTGTTTTATGTTGAACTTCCTTGTTAAATGGAGAATGAATTCTAGACTGACCTGGAAAGAAGGATCAGAGCAGAACACGGGTCACCAGGGAAATGGCCTATTTCCATAGTACCGCTGAAATAGGGAACTAAGCCTCAGTGATCCAGCAAAAGGCTTTTCAGTAAGTGTATGCCAGGCATTGGAGAAAAAGAAAAGCAAGACATGAATAGTACAGCAGTAGTAAATTAGGGATCATGTAGTGAGACAGACATGGGACGTTGCAGAAACTGAAAGAGAGAGGGCTGCTTTACTCCTCATAGACTGAACCACGAAAAGGCTTCTCAGAGGAGGGAGGTAACACTGGTTGAGAGTTTGAAGGATAAAAAGGAGTTAGTTAACT
This sequence comes from Budorcas taxicolor, assembly GCF_023091745.1. Taxonomy (NCBI): domain Eukaryota; kingdom Metazoa; phylum Chordata; class Mammalia; order Artiodactyla; family Bovidae; genus Budorcas; species Budorcas taxicolor. The sequence goes on from NC_068920.1 coordinate 137,575,230, forward strand.
AGATTAAGAGGGCACTGAGCACTGAAGGAAGAAAAACCAGCATGTACAGATGAAACTGAAGAGCAGTTCTTCAAAATGAGTTTTAGATACTTTTATTATAGTTTGCATCAGTACCTTATAGGAGTCATGAAGGCAAGAACTTTAGTATTCCAATGATTCAAATTTTAGAAAGACATTGACTACCTTGTGAAATTTTGAAATATACTACACCCTGTCATTGAGGTTAAAACCCTGATACATGTTCATTCAGTTCAGTTCAGTCGCTCAGTCGTGCCCAACTCTTTGCGACCCCAGCCTCCCTGTCCATCACCAACTCCCAGAGTTTACCCAAATTCATGTCCATCGAGTCGCTGATGCCATCCAGCCATCTCATCCTCTGTCGTCCCCTTCTCCTCCTGCCCCCAATCCCTCCCAGCATCAGAGTCTTCCAGTGAGTCAACTCTTCACATGAAGTGGCCAAAGTACTGGAGTTTCAGCTTTAGCATCACTCCTTCCAAAGAACACCCAGGACTGATCTCCTTTAGAATGGACTGGTTGGATCTCCTTGCAGTCCAAGGGACTCTCAAGAGTCTTCTCCAACACCACAGGGAAAACCTATTGAAGTTTTCTCTGCTCATAGAGTATCAGAGCTGGCAGCATGCTCTGAGATTGTCTAGTCAGTTCATATTTTCATTCAACAATGATATTTACTGGGTGCTATTCACAGAGGATGCAGAAATGAAAGATGGACCTTGCCTTCAAGGAGCTCACAGTCTAAAGGAGGAAATGAAAAGACAGTTATACAAGTATAATAAAATGCTAAATAAGAATGGGATACCTGTTAAACACAAAGGAAGGCTCATTCACTTTTCCTAAAAATTAGCTAGATAAAAATTTGAAGACTAGAAGACAGCTAGATCTTGAAGAATAGAAGACAGCTCTTCCTTGTGAAAGGAAGAAAGAATATTTTGGGTCAGGACTGTGCTGGTTAAAAGGAAAGTTTGAAACATTTCTACTTAAATGTTTCAGTCTTGATTTCTCTAAACAAACAAAGATTATCAAAGCAGTGTCATAGATTTTCTTGGCTGTCTACTAGTCATATAACTGAGCCTAACCAGTGGTTTTCAATGTGTGGTCCTGGGACCAGCAGGATCAGCATTTTCTGGAAACTTAGAAATGCATCCAGCTCCAGCCCAGACCCACTGAGTCAGAGACTGGTAATGGGGCCTAGGAATCCGTGTTTTAACAAGTCTTCTGGAGGATCCTGATGCATGCTAAAATTTGAAAACCACTGGCCTAAACTACAATAGTTCAGGGAATAATTGAGAGTCATAGGCTTCAAGGACAGAGACCTGGGTTTGAATCTCACTGGTCCCGTTTCATAGCTGTGTAACTGCCAATCTATTTCCTAACATCTGAGTTTTGGTATTTTCTTCTATAAAATGAAGATAAGAATATTCCTTTCCAGGGTTGTTGTGAAGATTGATAGATATAATTTAAATAAAACACCAACATTGTGGCTTGCACAAGGTAGGCTTTCAATAAATGATAACTACTGCTATTGCTATTGTTTTTTCTTTTTTTTTTCATTAAGATATTTTCCCTGGTGAAATGGTTGCTTTCACTTACTGAATGAAAAGTACTTATATATTTTCTTTTAGATCCAAATGCTGAAGAAATTAAGGACATCTATGGACTCCATGGTCAAGTAGAACACAAATTAGCTTTCCTGAGAACTCAAGTGCCAAAGGAAATGAAGCTTGTGGTCATTGGCCATTCCATAGGCTCCTATTTTTCCCTTGAGATTCTGAAGCACGCACCTGAGCTCCCAGTAAGTATGCCTCTGGAGGTGACTGTCGGTACTTGACTGTGCACTTGCGCAAGTCCTCTCAGATGTCCTTTGCTCTTTTGTCTCTTCTTTAATTGATAAGTAGAACACAGAGGGGGATCCTTGGTGGCTACCTTTACCCTATCTCTGTAGTACTGTGGGCCCATGTTGAATGTATGTTCATACCTTTCCTGCAGTATTTCAAAAATAATGCTGAAGGAGGTAGGAATTTTCTGAATAAATGCCTGTGTTTTAAAAAATTAAAGCATAGTAAATTCATAAAACTAAGATCATGGCATGTGGTCCCATCACTTTGTGGCAAGTAGAAGGGGGAAAAGTGGTAACAGTGATAGATTTTATTTCCTTGAGTTCCAGAATCACTGAAGGTGTGACTGCAGCCATGAAATTAAAAGACACTTGCTCCTTGGAAGGTAAACTGTGACAAACCTAGAGAGCATATTAAAAGGCAGAGACATAACTTTGGTGACAAAGGTTCACATAGTCAAAGCTATGGTTTTTCCAGTAGTCGTGTACAAATGTGAGTTGGATCATAAAGAATGCCGAAGGAATGATGGTTTCAAATTGTAATGCTGGAGAGACTTGAGAGTCTCGTGGACTGCAGGGAGATCAAGTCAGTCAATCCTAAAGAAAATCGACCTGAATATTCATTGAAAAAACTGAAATGGAAGCTCAAATACTTTGGCCACCTGATGCAAAGAGCCGACTCATTGGAAAAGACCCTGATGTTGGGAAAGATTGAGGACAGGAGGAAAAGAGGGTGAGGATGAGATGAGTTGGATGAGGATGAGATGGTTGAGATGGGATCACTGACTAAGTGGACATGAGTTTGAGCGAACTCCAGGAAATAGTGAAGGACAGGGAAGCCTGGTATGCTGCAGTCCATGGGGTTGCAAAGAGTCAGACACAACTGAATGACTGAACAACAACAGATAGTTAATTTATAATATTTCAGTTGAGCAAATGTCCTTTAATCTAGGGTGATCTGGAGTTTTTAAGTTACGTATAACCTGCTGTTGTTCATAAAGGATTATTTAAAGGCAGTCACCAACTAAGACTGAGGCAAGAATCTTGTCTAGGAAGAGAATTGTATAAATACTCATTTTTGCTCTTGTTTAGTTGCTAAGTCGTGTTCGGCCCTTTGCGACTCTATGGACTGCAACATGCCAGGCTTCCCTGTCTTTTACTATCTCCTGGAGTTTGCTCAGATTCATGTCCAGTAAATTCTCATACCCCCTCTCAAAAGGAGGAAAATTTATCATCACTGTTGTTGACAGGAAAACAGCTGTGCTTAAGGAACACTAGATCGTTATTTAGTCATAAGTCTGCATCCTTACCTGCTTTGTAGCTTGGCAGCCTTTTGAGACACTCATTCATAAATACTTACTGCATGCCACTGTGCAGCAGATAATAAGTGAGACACTGGAGACATAAGACCTGTTTAAAGTTCCAGGAAAGCTAGCAAACTATACAACACTTCAAAACAAAACAAAACCTCATACTTTTACTGACATATACCATTGAAATGATGTATTAAATGTGATTTACAACATAAATTATTTCCTTCTTCAACAAACTTGCATATTCAGCACTTGCCATGTAACAGGCCTCATGCTGCGTTTTGATGACATCCCAGTGAATAAAACAGTCTGTGGGGCCAAGAGAGCCTGAAGCCTAATGGAAAACACAGACTAACCCATAGGTAGGGTACCTAGTGTCTTATATGAATAGAGAGTGTGTGGGAGCATGAAGGAGTGCTATTTAACCTGGTAATCTGAAGGCAAGACAGGAATGATTCTTTCCTGGAACCTCCCTAGCCGGGGAGATTTTCACTTCATGTGATAAAACATCCTCAGTGGTGTCTCAGTTCAGTTCAGTCGCTCAGTCATGTCCGACTCTTTGCAACCCCATGAACCGCATCACGCCAGGCCTCCCTGTCCATCACCAACTGCCAGAGTCCACCCAAATCCATGTCCATTGAGCCGGTGATGCCATCCAACCATCTCATCCTCTGTCATCCCCTTCTCCTCCTGCTTTCAATCTTTCCCAGCAGCAGGGTCTTTTCAAATGAGTCAGCTCTTCGCATCAGGTGGCCGAAGTATTGGAGTTTCAGCTTCAACATCAGTCCTTCCAATGAACACCCAGGACTGATCTCCTTTAGCCTCACAGCTCACTAGAAATTTGCTCCTTTTCCCACCGGCTTAACACACTTAACTTCTTACTTATAATTGCCATTGGGAAAAGTAGAACTGTAACCTCCTGGGGTGTGGTGTTTCATACCAAAAGGGGGCTGTTAATTTCTCACATTGGGTATAAGAAAGTATATATTTCATTTTAAGTGTGAATTCAATCAATTCTAGATCACATTCCATTCACTATAGTATTGCTTCTACTCTATTTCCCCCCGCCCCTAGATAAGGCATTTCAATCAGAAAGCAGGCTTCCCCCCGCCTTTTTTTTTTTTTAGCATTTAACATGGCTTCTAATCTCTGTTATGCCTCTGAAGCTCCTCTGGTACCATTTTATGAGGTTACTGTTTGCATAATATCTAGTCCTAGCCCTTAGCAGTTCTCTTTGCACGGTTGCTACGACTCCCTGCTCTGGAAACAAGACACCTAGGCTCGGACAGTTGCTGTCAAACTTTGCTTGTGTGACCTTGGGCGAGTTACTGAGCCTCCCTCTACCTCTGTGTCCTCATCTGTAAAAGGGGATAGTAATATGTTCTTCAAAGGACTTTTGTGAGAAACTATATAAAGAATGGCGGCTCAGATGGTAGAAGTGTCTGCCTACAATGCAGGAGACCCAGGTTAGATCCCTGGGCTGGGAAGAGCCCCTGGAGAAGGAAATGGCAACCCACTCCAGTACTCTTGCCTGGAAAATCCCATGGACGGAGGAGCCTAGTAGGCTACAGCCCATGGAGTAGCAAAGAGTCGGACACGACTGAGCGACTTCACTTTCACTTTCTTTCATATAAAGAATGATACCTAGAACTTAAAGGTTTTATATAAGTATTAGCTATTATTATCATAGTGGGAATAACTGGAAGCACTGGTTCAGTCATTAGGTTAACTACTGTGTTAGTAATCTCAGGTCAAAACTTAACAGTGTAAAGCACTACACATTTATTCTCTCCCAGTTTCTGTGGATCTGGTCATAACTTGGCTGGGTCCTCTGGTTCAGGGTCTCTCACGAGACTGTAATCAAAGTGTCTTCCAGGGCCATGGTCTCATGTGAAGAACTGAATTGAGGAGAATCTGCCTCAGTTCACTCCTTCAAGTTTGTTGGACTGAGGGCCTCGGCTCATCACTGGCAGTTGGGTAGAGGCCACCCTCAGTTCGTTAGAATGTGGGCCTCTCTAACTTGCCCCATCAGAGTAAGTCTGGGAGAAGAGCCAGAGAAAGAGTCTGCTGGCAAGATGGAAGTCACAGACCGTAACTTAATTACAGAAATGATATCTCACTACTTTTACAGTATTCTCTTTGTTAGAAACAAATTACTAAATCCAGCACAAACTCAAGGGGAGTGGAGTATACTAAAGCATGAATATTAAAAGGCGAGGGTCACTGGGGGCCGAGTCAGAGGCTGCCCACCCCACCACTATCCCAGTTAGTATTTCACTTGTGTGATGTACTGTCAAGCATGTGGATATATAAATTAAAATACTGAATACATTTCCTGGTATAGGAAGTAACTTGGTCCTGTCAAATAAAATGTAGCAAACTGATATGAAGTATTATTTTTGGTTATTAGTTGTTCCAAGTGTTTCAAAAGCTTTAAAACCATTTTTGAAAGTGTACTTGCATGTTTGAAATAATAATAGCATTATTATTTGTGATGGTTAGTTTTACATGTCAGCCTTATTGGTCTAAGGGGTACTCAGATAGTTAGTAAAACATTTCTGAGTATGTCTGTGAGGACCAGAGAAAATCAGCATTTCAACTGGACTGAGTGAAAAAGATCTGCCCTGATCATGGTGGGTGGGCATCATCCAGTCAGTTGAGGGCACAAATAGAGCAAAAATTCCAGGAAGGGCAGATTCTTTCTTTCTCTCTCCTAGAGTTGAGACAGCCATCTTTTCCTGCCCTGTGACATTGTAGTTCCAGGTCTCAAGCCTTTGGCCTCACCTATTCCCCTGGTTCTCACATTTTTGAACTTGGACTGAATTATACAACTCACTTTCCTGGTTTCCAGCTTGCAGGTATCATGTGGTGTGGGACCTCTTAGCCTCTCTGAGTGTGTGAGCCAATCCCTATAATAAATGTTTGGAGTCTGATTCTCTGGGGAACCCTGACAAATACACCATTCTGTAAACATAGGAAAGAAAGGATCCATTTCTGAGTCCTTCGATTTGTTAACCTAGAGATCTTTCCTTTCAGTTTTTGTTCATTTGCTCCACATCCATTCTGCATGTAATGTTTAACTTCTCCTGTGCATATTTGAAAATCGTTGTTGAGCACTTTTGTTTTGAACCTCTCTCTCTTTTTGGCTTGTGTTCACATATCTGTTGGGAAAGAAGTAGTACCATGCATCTTACAGTTAGTGTAGCTTCTTGCAGCTTCCTCAGCTCTGTCACTTTCTCATTAAGGATCTGCTTTCAGGTGTTCCTGCCCTTGCAGGAATAGTGGTGGAAAGAGAAAAGGCAGATGAAACATGAGCTTAACCTAGTCTAATTGTGGAGACATAACTCATGCTGTGATTATAGAGTTTCCAGAGAAACACAAAAGGCTGTGTTTTCTTATAAAGGGTGTACTCTAGAAAATAGCGCATGCAATGAATTGTCCATAAAGGTTACCCGGGGAGGAGGGTGAACATCTGCATGATTTTTTTTTAAATTATTATTCAAAAGCTTTATCTGGTTTCAATTAACTGCACTGTTGAAGTCCTCCCCCCAATACACACCCCTCTTTAAACACCTGGCCCAGCTAATAATGGTGGTGTGATCCCTACTGAAGTGTTGAAATTTCAGTGTCTCTGGCCTAATCTCAGACGGCACAGTGCCTGCATGCCTGAAGTTAGCATGATACGCTCCATTTAAGATGTATTTGACAATCAAATAAGTTTGTATTAGCCAGAGTGTTGCAATCCCTAATCATTTTGCCAAAAATAAGTTAGCTGTTATGTTTTACAACATATGAAGTGTGATAATAAGAAACTTGTGTTTCCATCTCTTATGTTATTTTTACTGGAATATTTGACTCCCATAAGATTTTTGAGGGCATATGTGTAGCTTAGTAGCTGGTTTATTTGGTTTTATTTTGGTTCAGTTCTTTATAATATTTTTGTAACTAATGATAGGAAACTATGGTCATAAAATGATTTTAAGAGACTTACTATATATTTTACACATAATATCTGACCTATTTTTTAATATACTGAAGGAAATAATTGACCCACTCTTAAAAATCTCATATTAAAAATTTTGTTTCTTTAAGCAAATTTGGTAGAATTATATCTATATATAATTTCTATATATAGAAATTATAATTTAAGAATTATATAAGTCTTCATATATTTTGACATGAATGTCCAGAATAAAGAATTTTTAAAAGAAACTGGAGGAAATAGATAGTTGGAAGATTGTTCAATAGCACTGTCATGATTCAAAATAAACACAATTTCAGATTCCATTCAGTTCAGTTCAGTTGCTCAGTCATGTCCGACTCTTTGCGACCCCATGAATCGCAGCACGTCAGGCCTCCCTGTCCATCACCAACTCCCGGAGTTCACTCAGATTCATGTCCATAGAGTCAGTGATGCCATCCAGCCATTTCATCCTCTGTTGTCCCCTTCTTCTCCTGGCCCCAATCCCTCCCAGCATCAAAGTCTTTCCCAATGAATTAGTAGGATCTTTAGAGACAGTCAAGTCCCATCTTTAATTTTATAGGTAAAAATGGAGAGAAAAATGCCTTGCCAGGTTTCAGCCTTGGCTCTGTCTTACTCTAAGGGTAAGATATGATTACAGTAACTGTAGATATGTTGTTGTTGTTTAGTCACTAAGTCATGTCCAACTCTTTTGTGACCCCACAGACTGTAGGCCGCCAGGCTCCTCTGTCCGTAGGATTTCCCAGGCAAGAATACTGGAATGGGTTACCATTTCCTTCTCCAGAGGATCTTCCTGATCCAAGGATTAAACCCATGTCTCTTGCATTAGCAGGCAGATTCTTACTACTCAGCCACCAGGGAAGCCCAGCTGTGGGTATAAAGAAAATCTAAAGAATATATCTGATGGTTCTCTAAATCTCTGGATGGTGGCAGAGCCTCCAGGTAGTATGGAATGTTCCTGGAGTGTACACAACCAGCTATATGCAACTCATTTCATTGTAGCTCATGGAGTAGTAGATTAGACCCGAAAGTATTATTTGCTCAGTCCTGTCTGACTCTTTGTAACCCCATGGACTGTAGCTCACCAGGCTTCTCTGTCCATTACATTCTCCAGGCAAGAATACTGGAGTGGAGTGCCATACTTTCCTCTAGGGGATCTCAACCCCAGGGATCGAACCCCGGTCTCCTGCATTGCAGGCAGATTCTTTACCATCTGAAGTACATGAATACTGCTCCATCAATGTGGGGCAGAAGGGGTGACATGGGGATAAAAATGTAATCATCTCACTATCTAGAACTTTCCTTTAAATCAGTCTTCTGTATGTTCAAAATGTGCCATCTGATTCTTCCAAAAAATTGCATAAAGTCAAGGTTGAGAGTTGAAAGCCCCCAATTCTTAACTGGGCACTAAGTCATAAAGTGAAATTCAAGTAATTTAGCTTTTGTTTTCCTCTAACAATTTATATGGCATTTAATGATAACACTTCCTCCCTTTCCAAGGGTACCAGATCCTTCAAAATTTAATTTTTTATATTATTTGGCCTTCCTTGGGGAAAACGCACAATACCATAGAGCTTTCTTTGTCTATCTGGTTGGCAAAAATACCTTCTCTCTAAATGAAATTTCCAGATTACTTAAACTTACTCTTTAAAGCCCTAGACCATTATATCCATTTGGGTAAAAACTTGTCTAAAACATATTTTTAACTTATCTGCATTCTTCAACAATGTATGTTGATTATAGAAGAACTTTTCCCTAATGATTCAAGGATGTCATTTTGATACTATTATACAGTAAAATACAGTTAAAGAGATTTTGCCCATGTCCTGAAATTTCTTAGATGACAGTGCTTTTTTAAGAAAGAATTCTCATGTCTGTTTATTTTATAGTTATTCCATCTCCTCTGTCAGTGTTAGGTACCATTTCTCCTCCCTACTTATACTTTGCTGCTACTGATTTGCTGCAAATAGAGAAAACAGATAATCATAGAATTTCTTTTCAAGTAAAAAATGGACACATCTTAAATGAAGATATAAGAGTAAAACTGGCAAAATAAGTACATGGATTTTGACATTTCTTAGAGAAATAATAGCTTACTTTCTTTGGTTTATTATGAGCATCCCCATGATGTATGTAGATAATCAAAATTTTAGTATTTTAGCGAGATACTCAAAACACACCACAAGTACAACTAAGAAGCTTGAAAAACTTTACCGAAAGAGTTAAAATAACGTGTTGGATCATCTCATCTGTGTGTTGAATCAGAAGTACATCTCATCTACGTTAGGAAAAAAATAAATTCAAATACTCTGAAAGAAATGAGGTCATTGGGCTTGTGGTATACTTACACTGTTCTGGTGAACCTACTTGTCTGCAGAGTTAGACATGCTCATGAGAAATATTTATATGATTACACTAAGTTGTGTTCAACAGTCAAGATAATCCAGAGGTGGGGGAAGGGTAGGAGATAATTCATTTCTCAAAGTAACTGTTGTCAAGAGTCCTGTCTCTAGATTAATTGATAAGAAGCAGAAGGCAAAATGAAGTCTCATGAGGCTCTGAGTGTTTTGAAAAGAGAGGTGACTTCTAACTGAGAAGATCAGACAAAAGCATCATTGAAGAGCAGGTGTTTGAGCAGAGGAAGGATGAGTCAGTATTTAGAAATAGAATTTGATGGGGATTTTTTTGGGCAAGGTGGAAGTTGCAATCTATTCTAAACAGTAGGAAATGTATGGGAAAAAAAGAGAGAGAGAGACAGTTTTTATCCCTGGGCACTGTAAGGGAAGCAGCACAGTGTGCATGAAGGGAGCAGTGGGGCAGGAGAACCTAGGCTGATAGAGTGCAGGTGCAAGAGAGTTTAGACTCTCTTTTCTGGACAGCATGGAGCCACTGAAGGACCTGTGATAATAATAGTCATGCATTGGGTAAATTAGCTTCTCAGTGAAAAGGAAATGAAATGGAGAGAGAGTATAGAATCAAAAGTAAACAACCAAGTGAATAGGCAAGTTGGCTAGTTCAGATGAGAAATAATGAAGACAATAGACAGGATTCACCCAGGGACATTGTTAAAGAGAGAAAAGAAACAGATCATAGATGTATATTAGGAAAGTGACTTCATTTGATGGAAAGGAGGATGGAGAGGAGGAAGCAGAGAAAAAAGGCAAAATTTATAATAATTTTCCAGACAATTGGCTGCAATCCATTAATGGGTCCTGAATTCACTTCAGTGGGTTGGAGCCTGTGGATTAGTCAAGATATGGTATACTATGCCTTGGTAACACAGTGTCAGTGGCTTTTAACAATAAAGATTTATCACTCTTTGAGGATAGGCTGCCCTCGTGTAATTCTCTCCATGCACTCTTATTCCAGAGCCCAGGTTGATGAAATAGCTTCTCATGGCAGAGAATAAAGAGGAAATAGTGAGCCACACTTTGCAGTTTAAAACCTCTGCTTGGAAGTGACATTTGTCACTCCTCATACTACACTGGACAGAGAAACTCACATGAACAAGTCTACCAGCAGGGAGGCCATGGAGTACAGTCCTCTTCTGAGAAGGGAAACATATGTTTGTAAACAATAAAACAGCATTTAAAAATAATAAAAGTAAAATAAAGCAAAATAAAATAGAATGGAAAATATTAATTTTATTGTTATAAAAGTATGTATTGTGGAATGTTTTTTGAGTATGTGTTTTTATGAGTATGTGTTGAAATCCTAGGTTACAATATAGAATGTATATCTTATTGTACGTCGAGGTAAGGAACTTGAAGGTCATTAACCTCAACTAGGGTATGCCACAGAAGTGAAGGAAAGAGGAAGGAGAATGTCTTGAAAGGCATAGGAATGTGGTAGATTAAAGACGATCACAGATTCTTTGCCATTCCTTTCTCAGGAGGTGAGTCTCCTTCCCTTCCCCTTTGAATTTGGGCTGGGTACGTGATCTGGTTTCACCAATAGGATATAGAGGAGATGACGTTCTGGTACTTCCAAGCCCAGTCCTTAAGGGGACTGGGAGCTTGCATTTTCTCCCTCTTGGAAGCCAAATGCCAAATTAGAGTTTAGAAACCCTGAGACCACCAAACTATGAGGAAGCCCAGGCTGGCCACCCAGAAGGGGATCATGAGGCCCCAGAAGTGAGTGAAACCTTCTTAAACTTTCCATCTGCTATGGGAAGCAGCCAAGTAAGTGACCCAATTCTGTGCCATGTGGAGCCAAAGTCTAGCTGAGCACTGTTTGAATTCCTGACCCATAGAATCAGAAACAATACATTTGAGGATGGTGTGTTAGGTAGGAGTAGATAACTGGGATAAGGTAAAGAAGTTGAGTGTAACTACAGTTGAAGAGAAGGAAAATTTAAAGCTTCTGGTATTGGTAATCGGAAGGTCATTGATAACCTAGAAGAGAACATTTTTAGTGAAATAATAGGAGAAGGAGGTTGAAGAAAGTTAGGTGCTCCAGGAATTGGCCAGTGAAGTGGAGAAGATAAGATGATAACTTAAGGGACAAGTTGGTCTAGGAAATATCTTTTCCCTGTAAGTGGTAGAGAATTTAGCTTCTGCTGGTGGGAATAGCCCTTGCAGAGAGAGAGATGCTGAAAATGAAATAGAAATGTTTATTGGAACAGATTTCTTCCTCTTTGTCCTTTAAGCCTACACACTTGAATACTTGGATTTTTCTCAATCTTCATGTCCTTGCAAAAGGGTTTTTGTGGCCTTGTGCTTGGTTCTTCATATGAGCCCAGAAACTTGAAACAGTTAAAAATTGAAGTTATTATCATTACTAATACAGTTTATCCAACATTCATTTGAAATTTACAAAACATGTTCACGTGTAGCAAAGTTATTAACAACCTAGTCTTTTCCCATTTTACAGGTAAGGAGAACAAAGTTCCAAGGAGTTATATCTTATCTATATGTTAGTTAGCTAGTAAATGGCAAAACTAGGACTTTATATTCTGTTCTCTAGCTTTCCTATCGTTGGCCTTCACGTGAGTTAGTTAAGAAAGTTATGATTATAAATAATTAGAGCAAGTTGCTTTGACAAACCATCAAAACCTATCTGACCTAAACTTAAGGTTCCAACTGTTAATTATTTAAGACTTGAGTTCTTCAAATACACAAGGAGAGTTTTAGTGGGAAGTGGGTGGATGCTTTTGAGGGAAGTAAGAGAGAACTGGGAGAAGCAAGAACATGGCTGAATGTCTGGATCATGGAAGATCAAGGGAGTTGGTACTGAGGCACAGGCAAGGGCAGAAATTAAACTCCAAAGACAGTGAAGCAGAAACCTAGAATTGAGCTGGGGCAAAAGGAAGGATAGAATGTGAAGGGAATTGGAAGATTCTGCAAACACAGTGCACAGTAGTTCTACAGTTGTGTCTACATGACCCATTAGTGAACCCCATGCAAGAAAGCCACAGGGGTCAGGCAGTCAACAACCACTCTGGCTTGTGAAAGACTCTCATAAATCCCCTATTCTAGGGAAAGTTTGTGCAGACTATGATGAAATGCTATTTTTCTAATCATGTATATATATTTTAAATACATATTTGTTGTCTGTTTATGTGTGTACACACACACGTTGTCTTTTCTGAATTACCCACAGACTGCCTTGTTGAAAACTAGACACATGGAAAGTTTCAGCTTCAGCCATTTTTTCAGTTATCTACATATGAAAAAAAAATCCTGAAATTGCTTTCAAAGTGGAAAAATTGTGTGGGCTTTTTTCATCTTTTCATAACTCAAAAGCTATTTAATATATTTTTCTCAAACTTTGCAAAAAAAAAAAAAATCACCTTTGGGCTGAAACCAAGCATGGAAAATTTCACCACAAAGGGCTAATTTTTTGGAAAGCTGCAAGAAAGTGAAAACAGGAGTTTATAATAGGACATTCTTCATGCATGTTAATACTTAGTACTTTATCTAATGCATTTCATCTGAGAATTTCTGAACACTTTTCAGATTTAAAAATTGAGCCATTTTAGTATTTGTGGTCCATGATAGACTATCAGATACGGAAAATTCTCCGCATCCTCTTAAAAGTTCGGTAAATATTAGGAGTTAGTGAGATATGTTTACTATCTTACTACAGATAGGGCAGATGAAGTGAAGTGGCTACTAGCCAGAGAAAGCCTTACATTTCCTGCTTAAACACATTTTATCACCACCTCTTCCTGGGGCTTCCCAGGTGGCTCAGTGGTAAAGAATTGGCCTGCCAATGCAGGAGAGTCAGGAGATACAGTTTTGATCTCTGGGTTGGGAAGATCCTCTGGAGGAGGAAATGGCAACCCACTACAGTATTCTTACCTGGAAATTTCCATGGAGAGAGGAGCCTGGCTGCTACAGTCCATAGAGTTGCAAGGAGTCTGATGCTCCTGAGCAACTAAGCACTCTTCTTGGTCCAGGAGTAGTTGTAAGTAGAATATATTTGATGACATAAGGCTTTAGATTCATCCATCTGAGCCAGTAGTTCTCAAAGCAGTATCAGCATCATCAGGGATCAGATAGAAATGCAAATTATTCGGCACCACTTAAGAATCTTAAACTCTAGGCCTGGGACCCACCAATCGGTGTTTTTAACAAGTACTGTAGGTGATTCTGGGGTTTCCCTGGTAGCTCAGATGGTAAAGAATCTGCCTACAATGCAGGAGACCTGGCTTCAATCCTTGGGTCAGGAAGATCCCGTGGAGAAGGAAATGGCTACCACTCCAGTATTCTTGCCTGGACAATCCCATGGACAGAGGAACCTGGTGGGCTACAGTCCTTGGGTCACAAACAGTTGGACACGACTAAGCACACACACATGCGGGTGATTCTGCTGCATGCTCTAGTTTGAGAACTAGAACTTTCTCCAAAAGGTTGGAATGTAGAATGTTCAAGATGTTATGGACAATTAAATCTGTCCTTGGTCTTTTCTTGGCATGTCATCTCTGTCTTCTCATATCATTCCTTGGAAGCAAGAGGAATGTTTATCAAGTTATCTAAAATAAACATCTTCTTGTCTGTATTTCATGTGTTCTAGTTCTTTGCACCTAGGATCTTATCCACAGGTACAGCTAGTCCCCTTGAGTAAAGGTGTTGATACAGGGAAACAGCATTACCAAGACAGATTTTCTCATTTCAATGATTCAGGCCTGGGATGGGACTGTATTTCATTCTCATTTCTTTGAAGTCTTAAGTTCCAAGATTTAAGCAGCAAGGTGGCAGAGGTCTGTCAGTGGATGCTGATTTAAGCCCTGCTTTTTTGTATGTAAGTTCTCAGTCATATGCTTCGCAGAGACTTTCTGCATTCCAGCAAACTCCACTGTCTGTATTTTTATATGTTTAGGCAATGAAGTAATTATATATGTGGCATTGTAACAAGTTTTGAGAATATTCTCCTAGTGACAGAAGAGGACCTTTATCTAATCACTGGTGCCCCAGCTTGTACGGGTGAAACTTAGGCATAACCTGGGAAGGGTGTTTAAGCAGTTTAAGGTATATTCTTCAGTTGCAGTCCATTTTGGTAGAAGTGTGAATATTATCACCTAAACTAATATTAATGGAAAGGAAAAAGAGACGTCTTTTAAAATTGATCACTTAAAAGTTTTATTATGAAAAATTTCAAATGAAAAAAATGTATAGTAAATATCCAGATAGCCATTATCTGAAGTAACATAGCTACTAATATTTTCTCTTTACCTATTTTTTTCTTCAGATATTTTCAGATAAATTAAAGCCCTCATATCTCACCCTTAAAAACTTCACTGTGCATCTTTTAAGAAGGATTTTTTTTTCTTATATAACTACCATGTCATCACACCTAACAAAATTAATGGTATTATCTAATATAGTTCATATTCAGATTTTCTTAGTCCCTAGAATGTTGTTTTACGGTTGGTTTGTGAGTCCTTTCTTTAAATTAAAGGCTTTTCTTTCCAATCATAAAAGTTAATATATTTTTAAATTTCAGGAAGGTAACGAAAAAGTTTTTTTTTTAAGTGTACTGTCATTTATTAGGATGTATTTAAGATATCTAATTCCCTTGTAGATATTTAGTATAATTAAAGATTAAATTATTATTAGCCATTTTACTATAATTATTTATCGTATTACTATAATTATAATTTAAGGACCTTACTTAATTATTTCAACAACTCTTGAAGGAGGCTGTTCTTTTCCCATTTTATACATGAGGAAACTAAGACTTAGAAGGACAGAAGTAACTTGTTCAAGGTTAGACAGCTAATCGGGGATGTACTAGAATTTGAACCCACATTTGTTTAACTCCAGAGTCCATGTTCTCAGCCACTAACTAGTCTTATTATTAAAAAAGAATTTGTGGACATCAGGAAAAAGAATAGCAGCTTCTCAGATAAAGGTACAAAGGACATGTACAGATAATTCACTGAGGGAGAGTTAGAATAAAGTCTATCCAGAAAGGTGTACTTAGCACAGTGTATGACACAGTGCTTAATAAACTAGTGTATGGTAGTAGTTAATAGTGACCTTATTGACTATGGTAGTACTCGATGTTTGATGAATGTACCTCAACCGTTATCAAAATGAGTTGCTGCTATTTCAGTATTTTAAAGAAAAAGTTCAGTGTTGTGTGTGTCTACCTCTGTATGCATTTTTAGAAAGTCTGAACAGGTAAATACCATGTGGCTTACAGTGGTTGTCCCTGGGGGAGGTAGAAGTAAGGGTGTATAGGAAGTGGAGACTATATTGTTTCTACTTTTTACAATGATCATGTGTTACCAGAAAAAAATAATTCCTATGAAAAGTGTTCATAGCCTTTGAGCCTACTAATTCTTTCTTTGGAATGTGTATTAAGAAACTAATCTCAAAAGTAAAGAACACATTTATGTACAAATATTATTTATTGTATCAAAAATTGTAAACATCCTAATGTCCAACTATGAGGGAAAGTTTGAATATGGAATGTGCAATTATTAAAAGCATATTTTCAAAAGACATTCTAAGACATGAAAAATAGTTGTAGAATATTAAGGATGCTATAATAATAATAAATAGAATGTAGAGCACAACTATATATCAAGAGATAGCATGCATTTAAAAGCTTGAAAATAAAATGAATACAGAGGCTGTATTTGAATGTTGTGTTTTGGAGTGATTTTCACCCTTAAAATTTTCTTTTAATGGCACATATTTTTGTAATAATGGTTATATGTTTTCTTTCCTTTTTAAAAAAGCAGTTTGATTTTATGACTTCATAACAGAAAGTTGGTTCAGAGAGGTAAAGTTTTTGGTAACTTGTTCCACAGCAAGAGATAACAATCACAGGGGGAAAAAAAGGGTAGCATCAACTTCATGGTTTCTCTGCAGGAAAACCCACCCCTGAAACCAATAGCAGCTCACAGTCAGTAGCAGCATTCTCAATAGCAGCCATCCTAGCTTTTTAACTCATCCTACTCCATTCAATTTGAGCAAGCTCCAGGAGTTGGTGATGGACAGGGAAGCCTGGCATGCTGCAGTCCTTGGAGTCATAAAGAGTCAGACACGACTGAGCGACTGAACTGAGCTGAACTGAACTCCACTCAATTAGTTAGGCATTTTCCATTCCTTGAAACATTTTTTTTGTTGTTGTTAATAAACCCTGCCTTCTCCCCCTTCACAAGATAATTTGGGTTGTGGATCGGTGTATATCTTGTTAGCTTGCCTCATGATTGTTATTAATTTTTGAATGTGATAACAAAATCACAGGTTGGGATCAGCATCATTGTTCAATCCTGCTGCTATGGTGAAGCGGACCTATTTCAAATCTCATCAGACTGCAAGTTTCATAATGGCTAGGACTTTAAGAGGCCCTGGGGTGTGAGCGAGCAAGTGGCACATGCTAAGTCAAAGCTGTTGTCTTTGTGAATAACTTGGCAGTTGGTTGGATACAGGTCTAAAAAGCATAGCTCGTGCCTTGCTATGTTCAGACCTTATTATGCCAATGAACTGGATGTTCACAGAAGAACAGATTCTGAGCCCCAGTGGATGGAGCATAGCAGTCAGTGAAGAGATAACATAGCAGAAAGTGGAAACAGATGAGCAAAATTCTGTGAAATTGGTTTTTTGTGGCTATTGTTTATTCCAGCCAGAAGATTCTCTGCAAGTCTGTCAGTTTGTGGAGATGAGAACTATGAATGTGAAGGTTAAGAAAGGAAAAGACTCTTTAATATGGTTTCCCTGTGTGCATGAGGCTGGTCTACCCTCCCTTCTTGCTATTATGGAAAATCTGTGAACAATATGCAATGTAGGCCTCAAAAAATTCCCTGAAGTGGAAAAAGCCTAGCAGGCACTAAATGAAAGATGCTTCACAAGAACGAAATGTGGTTGCTTTGAGATCTGACGATCTGAGCCAATTCAGACCAATTGTGTTTGGTTGGGAAGAAGCTAGATTTTATCAGGTATCGGGGAGATATACTGACAAATGGATTAAGACTGAAGGCCAGCACTGTTTCTGACAACCCATTCCTCGGAAACCAGACAGTAAATAATTTCCCATTGTCAGTCATAAGAGACCAGAGGAAACAACACACGAATGAAGTCTGTAGACAGTCCAGAAACTCCACTGCAACCAATAATTGTATCTCCTCACCCGCATAGTTGTGGGCGCTTCTGTGTAAGTCAAGCTGAATGTTAGAGAGTCAGCCTTTTCCTCTTTCATAACTTGCTACCCTCAGAAAAGTGCTGAGGAGCTTCTTGTGCCTACTGCAGAGGGCAGTCATGTTGTATGAATGCTGATTGACATGGATTCAGAAGTGGTTTCATAAAATCTTGGGGCTGATTCTGATCATCAGGGTGCCAGGGGAATTCTCAAGGTCCTCTGAGGGAGGTGGCCTCAATTTGTCCCCTTTGGTCATAGTCCCTACGCCTGCCCTGTACACACCTAGTACTCCCTCCTATTATTACCATTATTACCTCGTATTAATAATTCATATGTCCACTTCCTTTCTGTTTTTCCTACCACACCTAACAGATGGCTTCTGTCCACCATTTCAAGTCATCTCAATGCAAACTTCTTTGTGAATTCTTCCCAGTCATTTTTACTGTCCCTCCTTTATAACCCTTTTTCTCAAAATTCTTGTGTATTCCAACTTGCATTATAGGTATTACATATTTATATGTTCTCCATATTAGATTTTTGAGCTTATTTTTTAAATTGAGGTATAACTTTCACATAGTAACTTTTTTTCTCTCGCTGCTTCAGTCTGGCTGTTCTTCCCTATTTTCTAGTTCAGTAACCCTCTCTTCAGCTATAAATATACTTCTTTTAAATCCATCTGTTGAATTCTCAGTTTCATTCATTCTATTTTTTGCTTATAGAATTTCCATTTTATTGTTTTCATAGTTACCGTTTCCTAAAATGCTATATCTTGTCACTTAATTTTGTGATCGTGTTAATCATGGTTATTTTGAAGTTCATGTCTGACTTTCTCCTTTGGACTGTCAACAGTGTTTCAAAGTACATTTTTATTCTTAAAAAGTAAAAATTCAGAGATGACATATTTGAAATAAAAATAA
This sequence comes from Budorcas taxicolor, assembly GCF_023091745.1. Classification (NCBI taxonomy): domain Eukaryota; kingdom Metazoa; phylum Chordata; class Mammalia; order Artiodactyla; family Bovidae; genus Budorcas; species Budorcas taxicolor. Next base: position 137,593,887 of record NC_068920.1, read on the forward strand.
ATGAAAACTGTATCTAATAATTTCACTGTCTAAGTGTCTTGTCTTATACATTTCTTTTCTGCTTTCTCCTTCTTTGTTTTCAGTTACGTTGTCTTGTTCCTCAGTATGTTTGTATGTCAGGGTTCTCCAGAGGAACAGAACCAATAGAAAGTGACTAACTATAAGGAATTGGCTAACACAGTTATGGAGGCTGACAAGTCCTAAAAACTGGAGTCAGTAAACTAGAGACCCAGGAGAGCTGGTGGTGTAAGTTTTGAGTCCAAACACAGGCGAACTCAAGACCCAGGAAGAGCCAGTATTTCAGTTGGAGTCCAAAGACAGGAAAAAAACCAGTGTCCCACCTCAAAGACAGTCAGCAAGCCAAAGGAATTCTCTCTTACTCGACCTCTGTTTTCCTCAGACCTTCAACTGATGGGGTAAGGCCCACTAACATTGGGGAGGACAGTCTGCTTTACTAGATCTTACTGACACAAATGTTAATCTCATCCAAAACACCCTCCTAGACACACCCAGAATAATGTTTGACCAAATATCTGCTAACCCCATAACCCAGACAAGTTGACACTGAAATAAACCATCACTGCTTTCTTCAGTTGAATACCTAATTATATTGATATATGAAAAATTATTAAGGCAATATGAGGCTTCTGTCTTCCTCTAGAGAGATTTATTTTTGCTTTTGACTAGCAGTTATAGTCAGGCTTCCCAGGTGGCGCTAGAGGTAAAGAACCCGCCTGCCAATGCAGGAGACTTAAGAGTTGTGGGTTCCATCCCTGACTCAGGAAGATCCCCTGTAGGAGGGCATGGCACCCCACTCCAGTGTACTTGCCTGGAGAATCCCATAGATAGAGGAGCCTGGCAGGCTGTGGCCCACAGAGTCACAAAGAGACTGAAGTGACTTAGCACAGCAGTTATAATGAGGATCAATCACTTTAATACGATCAGGAATGGGGCTGAATCAGGGCTATCTTTGTGAGGCCTGGTACAGCGCTGCTTGTAAGGGGTAGCCAATTAGTAGTTCCCACTGAGAGCCCAGCATGCCTTCTCTTTAATGGGCACCAAACGCCCAAGTTTTGACCCTTGAGCCACAGAAGATTTCCAGAAACTCTTCAATTTCTTGGCCATATAGCCATTGCCTGCAAATTGGTAAATGACTAAAAAGAACTGTTTCAGCACACTTCTCAGAGTTTCCTTTGTCTCTAGCATTAGGATACCAAAAGAGGAACTCCCCAGGTCATTAGGTGTCCAGTATGCTACTGGATCAGTGGAGAAATAACTCCAGAAAGAATGAAGGGATGGAGCCAAAGCAAAAACAATACCCAGTTATGCATGTGACTGGTGATAGAAGCAAGATCCGATGCTGTAAAGAGCAATATTGCATAGGAACCTGGAATGTCAGGTCTATGAATCAAGGCAGATTCGAAGTGGTCAAACAAGAGATGGCAAGGGTGAACGTCGACATTCTAAGAATCAGCGAACTAAAATGGACTGGAATGGGTGAATTTAACTCAGATGACCATTATATCTACTACTGCGGGCAGGAATCCCTCAAAAGAAATGGAGTAGCCATCATGGTCAACAAAAGAGTCCGAAATGCAGTACTTGGATACAATCTCAAAAATGACAGAATGATCTCTGTTCGTCTCCAAGGCAAACCATTCAATATCACACTTATCTAAGTCTATGCCCCAACCAGTAACGCTGAAGGAGCTGAAGTTGAATGGTTTTATGAAGACCTACAAGACCTTTTAGAACTAACACCCAAAATAGATGTCTTTTTCATTATAGGGGACTGGAATGCAAAAGTAGGAAGTCAAGAAACACCTGGAGTAACAGGCAAATTTGGCCTTGGAATGTGGAATGAAGCAGGGCAAAGACTAATAGAGTTTTGCCAAGAAGATGCACTGGTCATAGCAAACACCCTTTTCCAACAACACAAGAGAAGACTCTACACATGGACATTACCAGATGGTCAACACTGAAACCAGACTGATTATATTCTTAGCAGCCAAAGATGGAGAAGCTCTATACAGTCAACAAAAACAAGACCAGGAGCTGACTGTGGCTCAGATCATGAACTCCTTATTACCAAATTCAGACTTAAATTGAAGAAAGTAGGGAAAACCGCTAGACCATTCAGGTATGACCTAAATCAAATCCCTTATGATTATACAGTGGAAGTGAGAAATAGATTTAAGGGCCTAGATCTGATAGATAGAGTGCCTGATGAACTATGGAATGAGGTTCATGACATTGTACAGGAGACAGGGATCAAGACCATCCCCATGGAAAAGAAATGCAAAAAACCAAAATGACTGTCTGGGGAGGCCTTACAAATAGCTGTGAAAAGAAGAGAGGCGAAAAGCAAAGGAGAAAAAGAAAGATATAAGCATCTGAATGCATAGTTCCAAAGAAGAGCAAGAAGCGATAAGAAAGCCTTCTTCAGTGATCAATGTAAAGAAATAGAGGAAAAGAACAGAATGGGAAAGACTAGAGATCTCTTCAAGAAAATTATAGAGATTCCAAGGGAACATGTCATGCAAATATGGGCTCGATAAAGGACAGAAATGGTCTGGACCTAACAGAAGCAGAAGATATTAAGAAGAGGTGGCAAGAATACACGGAAGAACTGTACAAAAAAGATCTTCACAACCCAGATAATCATGATGATGTGATCACTAATCTAGAGCCAGACATCTTGGAAAGTGAAGTCAAGTGGGCCTTAGAAAGCATCACTACGAACAAAGCTAGTGGAGGTGATGGAATTCCAGTGGAGCTGTTTCAAATCCTGAAAGATGATGCTGTGAAAGTGCTGCACTCAATATGCCAGCAAATTTGGAAAACTCAGCAGTGGCCACAGGACTGGAAAAGGTCAGTTTTCATTCCAATTCCAAAGAAAGGCAATGCCAAAGAATGCTAAAACTACCGAACAATTGCACTCACCTCACATGCTAATAAAGTAATGCTCAAAATTCCCCAAGCCAGGCTTCAGCAATACATGAACCGTGAACTCACTGATGTTCAAGCTGGATTTAGAAAAGGCAGAGGAACCAGAGACCAAATTGCCAACATCCACTGCATCATGGAAAAAGCAAGAGAGTTCCAGAAAAACATCTATTTCTGCTTTATTGACTATGCCAAAGCCTTTGACTGTGTGGATCACAATAAACTGTGGAAAATTCTGAAAGAGATGGGGATACCAGACCACCTAACCTGCCTCTTGAGAAATCTGTATGCAGGTCAGGAAGCAACAGTTAGAACTGGACATGGAACAACAGACTGGTTCCAAATAGGAAAAAGAGTACGTCAAGGCTATATATTGTCACCCTGCTTATTTAACTTCTATGCAGAATACATCATGAGAAATGCTGGACTGGAAGAAACACAAGCTGGAATCAAGATTGCTGGGAGAAATATCAGTCACCTCAGATATGCAGATGACACCACCCTTATGGCAGAAAGTGAAGAGGAGCTAAAGAGCCTCTTGATGAAAGTGAAAGAGGAGAGTGAAAAAGTTGGCTTAAAACTCAACATTCAGAAAACGAAGATCATGTCATCCGGTCCCATTACTTCATGGGAAATAGATGGGGAAACAGTGTCAGACTTTATTTTTTTGGGCTCCAAAATCACTGCAGATGGTGACTGCAGCCATGAAATTAAAAGACGCTTACTCCTTGGAAGAAAAGTTATGACCAACCTAGATAGTATATTCAAAAGCAGAGACATTACTTTGCCAACTAAGGTCCATCTAGTCAAGGCTATGGTTTTTCCTGTGGTCATGTATGGATGTGAGAGGTGGACTGTGAAGAAGGCTGAGCGCCGAAGAATTGATGCTTTTGAACTGTGGTGTTGGAGAAGACTCTTGAGGGTCCCTTGGGCTGCAAGGAGATCCAACCAGTCCATTCTGAAGGAGATCAGCCCTGCAATTTCTTTGGAAGGAATGATGCTAAAGCTGAAGCTCCAGTACTTTGGCCACCTCATGCGAAGAGTTGACTCATTGGAAAAGACTCTGATGCTGGGAGGGATTGGGGGCAGGAGGAGAAGGGGACGACCGAGGATGAGATGGCTGGATGGCATCACGGACTCGATGGACATGAGTCTGAGTGAACTCCAGGAGATGGTGATGAACAGGGAGGCCTGGTGTGCTGCGATTCATGGGGTCACAAAGAGTCGGACACGACTGATCGACTGAACTGAACTGAGGTCTCTTCTGCCTTTGATACTTCCAAAGACACTTTAAAAAAAAAAAAACTAAGCAACTTTTTCCAGCTTTTCTAATTGTTCTTGGCAGGCAGATGGCTCTGCAGTAGGCTAGTGTGCCATCCCCCAACCCCATCACTGCCATTACTGCTTCTGCCTAGCTTCCCATTCTCCAAGCTTTGCCTTGAGCAATATGCCATTTCGAGTTCTTTGTCCTTCATGTGACCTGTTTTTTCTCTGGACAGTTTTGGAATCTTCACTTTATCCACATTATTATGTTTTGTGATGACATTCCTTGGGCTGTTTATCCTTTTTAATCTGGAAACTGGCATCCTTACATCCTGAAAACTTTTCTCCTATTTTTTTCCTGCTTGTTTTCTGATTGTTTACATGTTAAACCTTCAGAAAAGATTCTGCTGATGGATTTCATTTTCCATTGTTCATCTTTCACTCTTTTAAAGTTCTGTATGATGCAAAATGGATAATTTCCCAGCCTTATCTTGGAATCCATCTAATTAAACTTTTGATTTCAGCCTTCATACAGATAATTTCTTGTTCTTTGTTCCCTTTTTGTGGAGTCTTTTTTAACTTTGTGGGTGTTTCTCTCTCTCTCTCTGAGGAAAGCAAATTTTGGGGGTTTTGCTGTATCATGCATTGTCTCTATTCATTCTGAATTTTCTTTATCACTTTTTGCTTATGTTGATCTATGATAGAAGCTTCCTCAAGTGTCTGACATTCCTTTGTTATCTGTTCACATTTAGGAATGAAGCACCCGAAATCCTAGGAGGTTTGTGTGGGTATGGGCCTTGTCAACTAAGCAGCTTCACAACAGCGTGATGGGATAGGTGTCCTGACCTTTTTTTTTTTTGGTGTTATTTCCCAGTGTCACTATCACTGCGTTCTTTCTCTAGAGCCCTTCAGTTTCTCCCTTAAAGTCTTCAAATCTCCTGCCCGAAAGCATCATCATTGAAGTGAGGCAGTGTGAGAGGCTGGTGAAAGTGTCAGCATTCATGTTGGGCTTTCCCTCAGACCTCCTGTCCATGAACGGCCCTTTCCCCTGCCTTTCCCTACTCTCTCCTTCAACTTGTGTACAGAATGAACCTGCCGCCCTGAACTGTGGCCGGGGAGGGGAGTTGCTGGGGGGTATTGGGTGAGGCAGTGGACCTGGGGGCGCTGCCCCTCAGCCTTCCATTTGTTCAGCGTGCTGTGACCTTGCACTGTCATGGAGTACCTGGTGGGGACTTAAGGCTCCCATGAACCAGGAAAGAAGCCCTGCCCTCTTAGAGGTCACAGTCTGCCAGGGGGAGATGATAATGAACATAGAAATTATTATGTTCAAAGGTGAGAGAGACGACCTTGATAAAAACAGTGCAGCAAGATAAAGGAATTAGAAGTGCCACGGCTGGGGGATAGAGGGCAGTGGTGGACTGTGCTTCATTTTTTATAACCTTGTGTGGAAATCATTTCAAACTTACTGAAGAATTACAAGAATAAGAATAGTACATAGAACGCTATATACACTTTATCCTGACTTACTGTTATTATTTTACCTCATTTTCTTTGTTATTTGCCCCCTACACACACACACACACACACACACACACACACACACACACACACACACACACACACACACACGAGGGGAATGGGGAGAGTCAGTGTATGTGTGCTGTGTGTGCATGTGTGTACATAGATATAATGTATATATCTCTCTGAACTAACTGAGAGTTAGATATATTATGGCCCTTTGAAGTGAGCAATTAGTTTTTTTAAGCTGGTGACTAAAATTTGAACTTGGTAACAGAGTATGTGATTCCTATTTTCATCATGCAGTATTTTCAGATACCATGGGGTATTTTTAATTGATAAATTAGTGATATTTGGATGTCAGGTGCAGCATAGTAAGAGCTGGCAGGAATGTGTAAAGGCTTGGGAATGCAGGCTGGTAGGGGCAGTAAGGCCTTCCCAGAGGCACTTGGCCTTTCTCTGTGCTCTGCAGGAGCGGAGGCCTTAGAAGTGCAGTGAGGCCGAGGTGAGACTCAGGAGCCAGAGTGGGGAGCGGCTAACCCTAGGAAATACTGTGGGTACACGAGGAGGGCTGGTCCGCTCAGGGAGCTGGTGTGTCTGGGTGACAATGGGAGCCAGAGCACCCCCTTCAGAGACCTGTGAGGGAAAAGATAAGATAGGTACATCTCTGATACTTTGTTATTTTTTCCTGAATTGAAAGGAGGACAGATTCTTACTTATTTTATGATCAAAGCTGATATTGGGGTTTATGGACTTCCTTCAGTTATTTGGTCCTAACCTTTTGCTGCAAGTTAACAGCTTGTTTTCCCAAGTTTTAACCTCTATCTCATGGGGTCTTAGCTTCCCCAACTGTTGGATCTGCCTGCCGCCAGATAAAGTGGGACGTGCTTTGCCATGATCCATGCCTTTCTTTTGACTTCTGAGGAGCTCGGAGGGTTTCCTGAGACAGCTTCTATGGCAGAAATCCCTTGTTGTCTGGTGCTTTGCCCTGCCCCCAGCGTGTGCCCTGCCGTGGAGCCTTCCCTAGTGTGAAACCGTGTGATGGATACCACTGCCTTGTCTTCATACAAGCACACAGTGGTATTTTAGTGTGTGGAACTGAAGTATACATGTTTCACAGCATCTTTCATCAAAGTTAAATGGGGAAGAATCTTTTTTACTGATCTCCCTGGCTGACCCCGAGTTCTTGTCATCAGCACTTTGCTTATGCAGGTATTCAGTGAATGTTTGTCAGATAATTTCTCTTTCCATGGTCCTTTTCAAAGGTTCCTAAGCCATGATGAAGAAGAGGTTTCTCGTGCCCATTTTGTGCTTCTCACGTACTTTTATTTCCACTAGCCTGCCTAGTGTGTGTTTGCCGTAATCTCTCTCCCATTAGACTTCAGGTCCTCTAAAAGTAGAGACTCTTTGTCTTGTTCACTGTTTTGCCTCCAGCTCTCACCACAGCGTCTGGTGTATTGTAGGTGCTGATATGTCTTTAATGAATGAACAAGTGAACACGCCAGAAAACAATCAATAAACCCAATGAATGACTCCTCCCTCTCCAGTGGGTCAAGCTTTTAAAGACTGGAGTTTCTAACTTAGAAAAGCCCCAACTCCATCGTCAAGTAATTCAGGATTTTACTTCCTGACCTGCATAGGGTATTCCCACTCCAAGCCTAAGGAATTGCCAAGTAAGATTTTTGGTCAGCAAAGCCATTCTTTCAGATCCTGTGTAGCTTTGCTGTTATAAACCAAGAGAAAGCTGATGTTGCCAGAGGCCACGGTGGTGTTGTGAGAATATCAGAGCTGTAGACGTGAGGGTGGCTTTGCTATTGTCACCATTCACTGAATTCTGGGGCTCCCTGGAAAACACTGTTCAGTTCAGAATAACAGGGGCTCTGTGATAGATTGCTGGACTCCAGAGCAGTTGAGCATCGTTAGTCTTCTGTTTGAGTTTTTAGTTATTTTGAATCTGAAAGACTCAAAAGGAAGTAGATTCCAAGAGATTTTAAGCTGAGAAGAAGAACATTTTACATTCAAAGTAAAATAAATCTGAAGTGTATAAAATGACAAAAGCTTGAAAAGCATGGGTTGTAGGAAGATTTTGAAGCTATGTTTCAAATGTGTGAGTGTGAAAGTGAAAGTGAAGTCGCTCAGTCGTGTCCGACTCTTTGCGACCCCATGGACTGTAGCCTACCAGGCTCCTCCCTCCATGGGATTCTCCAGGCAAGAATACTGGAGTGGTTTGCCATTTCCTTCTCACAGATATGCAAGTGTTCCTTGTAATTTGTAGCCCTGAAATGTAGATTAAAAGCATGAAATTGCTTTTTTGTTTTTTTTATATTTGGGTAATTAAAGTGTAGAAAAATCTGTCCTAGAAGATCTGAATATAATTCACATGAATAAAAAATGGTAAAAGTGGTCAGTCTCATGAATGTCATCTGTCGTATGCAAAACATTGCAGTGGCGTAATTTTTTTCAGTATCGACTTTGAAGGGTCTTCCTTCTTAGGATTTAGGGTTCTTTCTGAAGTTGAATGATTTGGAACACTTGTAAATATTGGCCTATTTCTAACAATAATGGTAGCAGTTGTTTCAACCACAAAGAGTTATGTCACGAAACAATAATAATTAAGAAATTCTTTTGTCTGCAAGTATATGGTGTAATTAATGGATGGCATAGGCTTCCCAGGTGGCTCAGTGGACCGAAGCAGGAGATGCAGTTTCGATCCCAGGATCAAGAAGATCTCCTGGAGGAGGAAATGATAACCCACTCCAGTATTCTTGCCTGGAAAATTCCATGGACAGAGGAGCCTGGCAGTTTACAGTGCATGGGGTCTCACAGAGTCAGACACAACTTAGCAACTAAACAATAACAACAATGTGCTCTGAAGTTTCCGTGCTTGGATTCATCTTTATCACTTTGTAACTAAATCTCAGTTTTCTCATCTATGGAAAAAGAAACTCACTTGATAAGGTTACGCATTTGTAACTAAATCTCAGTTTTCTCATCTATGGAAAAAGAAACTTACTTGATAAGGTTACGCATTAAATGAGATTATGTATATAAAATACATTAGCATAGTTCCTAGAAGATAGTAAACTACCATTACTGCTGTTATTCTAAGCACTTTCCTGCTGTGGGGCATATTCCTGTCTTACTGATGTATGAACTTGTTAAAACCGAATATAAGATCTCCAAAAGCAAGCTCTTGATCGTTAAAATAGAATGGACTTTTCAGCTTATCAGCTGCAGCAGGCTTGTGCTCAATCGCTCAGTTAGGTCCAGCTCTTCGCGACTCCATTTTTTTTCAGGCAAGAATACTGGAGCGGGTTGCCATTTCCTCCTCCAGGGGATCTTCCTGAGGGATCAAACCTCCATATCCTGCTTTGGCAAGTGGATTCTTTACCACTGAGCCGCCTGAGAAGCCATAAACTGCATACATATAATTCAGTGAGCTGAATAGCCTTATCCTAAGGAGAGGAAAACGTGGCCTTTGGGGAGAAGAGATAAACGAGGATTATTCCTAGGTCTGTGTTTTGACTACTCGCAACTTTATCTTTGAATGCTGCCTGGTTTTTATTGCATGTTCTCTAACATGTCTTAACGATGTTGGCAGTCATGTGAAAGGAAAAGCTGTGTGCTATGTGTTCTTGTTTTCAACTTGTAGGAAGTACCCTACTGTGATAATGGGCTCAGCTGATAAGCAAATAGGGAAAGTAGCAGTGATGCCATTCTTCTTCTTAAGATGTTATCATGGCTTCATTTAGTCATAACAGATAGACATCATTGCTGCTCTCCAGAAAAATGGATGCATCTGTCATGAGCTATCTGAACAGTATAAGTATATTGAAGGTGTCTTTTGTAGATTTTACTCTGTTTAAAAGTAAAATGCCTATTTTATGAAACAAATTGTATACAAACCACACCTGAACTTCATGCTCCTTACCTTATGGCTATACTTCAAATTGTTTCCTAACTTCCTTTCTGGAAGATCATTAATAATAATAATAAATTCAGGAAAAATAAACATCAAAATACTCTCTCCAGTCCCCCAAATGTACCCTGTATAAAAAGTCATAGTGTGTATATTTACTTTCCTATACTAGTCAAGAAAACATATTTGTGCTTCATTACCAAATGTTGACTCTTAGATTTCAAGTGAGAATGTGAAATATATGAAATTGTTTCCTTAGAATAGGATGAATTGGCCAGTCTAGAAATCATTTCTTTAATAAGACAGTAACGTAAGAAAATGTTTTGTCATGTACACAAATTTGGAAACTTTCTCTGCACAGCTGTGTTATAAAATCAGGTATATTTCCTTGACCTCAGTGATTTTTTTTTTTTTTTTGCCAATAGGTTTCTACATGAATAAAAGAAATTTTTATTACTATGCCTTTCCCTATCACATTTGGACTATAAATTTCATTGAAATTATCATCATGATCTGTAGGAAAAGTCTAAGTTTCACCCAACAGGTAATAACTGTTGCTCTCCAAAGGCAAGAGAGGAACACCAGCCTAGTCAACTAAATATTAGTTGTGATAAACAATCTTTGGTCTTCTTATATTATTAAGAGGTAATGATGCATTCAGAGCGCACATTAGAACTTCCTTATTGTTTCGGTACATTCCCATGATTTCATAGTGCACTTTAAATCTCAGCTTGTTATTGATACAGATCAACCAAATGTAAGCCTGTAGTCACTCGTGTATTTTTAGAGTTTTTCTTTGCATGTAGTTTTGTTTAACACGGGTCACAGTAATGGACCGTTTATACAAAGTAATGAATTGCTTCCTGTTTCTGCCAACTGATTTGATCAGTCCAAAGTTCCTTAGGTGCTGTGGGTTACATAACTAGTATGGAATCTGTATGGTACATGTTTTAGTATGACAGTAACTGTATTAACCATTTATATTCTCTAAATCTTTGAGGACATTTTACTAAACATAAGGAAGCCCGTTATTTTGAAGTGAATAAATTTGAAACCTTACAGAGCACATTTACCAGACTTCTTGGAAAACAGATTATTTTCATTAGTTGATTGTTCTGGCTTACTGTGGATTGGCCGGGGAGTGGGGGGTGGGGGGGGCATTTCTTTCTAACTTTCCCACTTTAAATGTTTGTCATGTGTTTTAGCATATTTTCCTGCTTTTATGAGCAGAGTACAATAGAACACAATTTAGTTTTACTTTCCTGAAGAATTTGTAGCACCTGAAAGGACTTATTCTGAATATTTTCTCTTATCTCTGGTGCCATTATAAATGCAGAAGGTTTAGAGGGTTAGGATTAAATGTACTGACCTCACATTATTCCCTAGAATCATTTTTTTTAACCAAATCCCTGATAGTAGTTGGTTTGGTTATTTACTAACATGGTTAAATGTTACTTGGAGGGAAAAATTAGCTTGGAGTTGAATTGTTAAATTGTAGTTAGTGGGGATTGCATTATTCAGTGATGTCTAATTTTCAAACAAAATTACCTTTGTGCTTTCAGGATAAAAAGTCCAGAGAACATATGAGCCCCAAGGCTTAGAATGTCTCCTTTGAAGCTTGCTAATTCCCTTTTACTCACAATTCCAACCAGTTTATTTCAAAGAATAAACAGAATTAGAACACCCACATTATTAGCACATGCAGACCTACTTAACGTTCACTATACCATAATATTCCATTAGACAGATATATCACAGTTTATGTAACCAATCGCAATTATGGACATCCATCTCCAGTCTTTTGCTATTCTAAATAATTCTGTTCTCCAGTTTTCCCAGCTGCATTTCAGTTCAGTTCAGTCACTCAGTCGTGTCCGACTCTTTGTGACCCCATGGACTACAGCACGCCAGGCTTCCCTGTCCATGACCAACTCCCAGAATTTACTCCAACTCATGTCCATTGAGTCGGTGATACCATCCAACCATCTCATCCTCTGTCATCCCCTTCTCCTCTCGCCTTCAGTCTTTCCCAGCATCAGTTCTTTGCATCAGGTGGCCAAAGTATTGGAGTTTCAGCTTCAGCATCAGTCCTTCCAATGAATATTCAGGACTGATTTCCTTTAGGATGGACTGTTTGGATCTCCTTGCTGTCCAAGGGACTCTCAAGAGACTTCTCCAATACCACAGTTCAAAAGCATCAATTCTTCGGCTCTCAGCTTTCTTTATAGTCCAGTTCTCACATCCATACATGACTATTGGAAAAACCATACCTATGATTGGATGGACCTTTGTTGGCAAAGTAATGTCTCTGCTTTTTAATATGCTGTCTATGTTGGTCATGGCTTTTCTTCCAAGGAACAAGCATCTTTTAATTTCATGGCTGCAGTCACCATCTGCAGTGATTTTGGAGCCCAAACAAATAAAGTCTGTCACTGTTTTCATTGTTTCCCCATCTATTTGCCTGCATTTATGTATCAGCTTTTTTTTTCTCCTCCACTGATACCTTTATCATAAATTTAATTCCCATATATGTTCAGATCTGTTTCTAGACTCATTTCTGTTCCACTGAGCTGTGTGATCCTTTTCTGATCATACAGTTTTAACTGTTGTGGCTTCATAATGTGTACTGTCAGTAGAGCTGATCTCCCCTCTTTCTCTTTTTCAGAATTCCTAGGTTTGATGTATTTCATTTTCCAGATGAACATTAACATAATTTGTCAAATTTCAAAATAAGGATCATCTAATTTAGTATTTAATTGGGATTGAATGAATTGAATTGATCCGTTAACTTAGTGGGAGAATTTATATCTCCTTTGCCATGGAAGAACAAGTGTCTCTTTGGATTTTAAAGTTCTCTTTAGATAAGTGTAGTACATTTCTTTTTATGTTGGTGTTTAGCTATTATTTTTATACATGAAATTTTGTTAATGTTTTAAACATAAACCAAAAAGTCGTTTTACCTTCCAATATTTCTGTTGTTCAGTCACTTTCATGTATGACTCTTTGCCACCAATAATTCTCTTACTTTTTTTTAATCGTGAAATTTCACTGATACAGTACTTCTAGGACTAAGGATGCAATAGCCAAAGTAATCTTATTAAGATGGAAGTCAAACACACCACCCCTGTTTTCAGAACCCTTCAAAAGCTTTTCGGTGACTCAGAGTGAAAACCAAAGGCCCGTTGGGCCATCCATGCGCTGCTGCCCCTGTGATTATGACGGTCACAACTGAGCTGCTCCCTTCACACACTCTGCTCCAGCTGCACTGCCCTGCCTGCTTCTCTCTTTTTGTAAAATGTTTACTTATTTATTTATTTGGCTGCACTGGGTCTTCGTTGCAGCACTCAGTACCTTTAGTTGTGCCATGTGGGATTTAGTCCCCTGACCAGGCCCCCTGCAGTGGGAGCACAGAGTCTCTGCCACTGGACCACCAGAGAAATCTCTCTTAAACACCACATTAGGTTCTACCTTACGGCCTATGCACTTGCACTTCCCTCTCCCAGAAAACCTCTTTTTCCAAATATCTTCTGTTCATTCCGTAGCTGCCTTTGCATAAATGTCACCTTTCTCTGAAGCCTTCACTAAAACACCTCGTTTAGAGCTACACCCCCACTTCCAGCAGTTTCCAGTCTTTTTTCATTATCTTCTGTCTTTCCTACCGCACCATAGGACTTGAAACTTACTAGTATCATCTCTTAATTACTTAATTATTATATTTTTATAAATGAAACTCATATCCATATTCAAATGCAGAAAGCCAAACATACTCAAGCCATTTTTGAAGAACAAGAAAATGGGGTTTAACTTACTCTACCAAATACCAAAATCTAAAGTTTTAGTAAATAAGACATTGTGCTCTCGGCACAGAGTTAGAAAAGGAGGTCAATAGAACAGCTTAGAGAGCCCAGGAAAGGACCTTTCACATACATGATTTGCTACTGAAGTGTCACAGCAGAGAAGCAGGGGAGGACTGCCTTTGCAGTTAATAGTGCTGTAACAATTGAGTTTCCATATGGAGAAAAATTGTTAGACCCATATTCCACACGTAAAAATCAGTTTCAGGTAGATTATGGACTGAAAAAGTGAAAGACTAGGCCATCAAACTCTTAGAGATATTATTGAAGAATATTGGCTGCCAAGGAGCCTGCCATGACTGTACTGTGGCCAACCTGGCTTCCTTACCAGATCGGGTTCCTTTTGCTCCAGGTGGGACTAACAAAAGAGAGCCCAGCTGAAGCTGAGAAGTTGGTTTCTTCATCATTTTCTTTGCTGCCACTGCAGCTGCTAAAGAAACCTGCTTTCCATTGTCGAGGGAGAACTTTTCCTGTGCAATGGGGAATGAAGTCCTTCATAGCCCTTCAGCGGGGAGGACCCTGCAGGGCAGTATGAAGCCCTTCCTCTCTCAGTACCAAAGATTGCTCCATATAAACCCACCCCTGTGAGAAATCGCTCAAGTCCTAAGACCAGCAGAACATTTGTAGCTCTTATAGGAATTAAAGAACTCATGACCCTAAAATTACCCAAAAGACAGGGGAAGAAATCTGAATTTGAAGGTATAAAGTCAGTGGTTAACTGTAGCACCTCTCCAGTTGCTAAAAGATTTTTTTATTGTTTCTCCCTCTCAGACTCTTAAAAAAGCATGCTGTTTGGTATCCAAGTGAAATGCTAGAGCCCTGAATCAAACTGCTAACGTTAGACAACATGATGAAATTTACTTTCTGTGTGGAGCTCCAGACACCCACCAAAGTGACTGTACTTTCAAAAACTGAAGCGGAAAGGCTAGCAATTATGCCATAATAAGTGTTCTTATTGATCCACATCGGTAGTACTTGGTATATTGTTAGATTTCTTAATTTTTGCCACTCTGAAGGATATATTCCACATGTCGAAGGGAGACAGCAGCCCTGTTTGAGCCACTGGGAGCAGTCCTGAAGAGTATCTTTGGACAGAAAAGTGAAGGTGAAGCAGTAGCTTGCCTACTATATGTGGACAGTGAGAATAGGGAGACCTGTTCAGGAGCCCTGGAGGTGTCAGAAGGCTGTCAGGTTCTTTACCGATGCTTCCTGAGACTGATGGTAACTATCGCTGGGATGCTTGTGCTCTGTACTCTGCTTACCCTGTGTCCTCAATGGAATCGTCATCACGGGTGGGTCAGGAATGCTGTATCCCTATGTGACGCTAGAAGGGGATGAAGAAGGTGACCAAACACCCATAAAGCCCTGCGATTCCGAAGCTGATCTCATTCCTCCTCTGTTTGTGTTCAAATGCATTGAGTTGGAATTCACTCTGGAAGTGGCATCCAGGGAGAATGATTCCTTTAACTGACTTTTCTTGTCCAGTCAGACTTCATAGAGACCCCGTAACCTTTGTGTGACTCTTTATATATAACCTTTGTGTAATCTCACTGAAACGCAGGCAGCTGGCTCTGACTGGAGGATTCTGGATCATCCCTGACATTCTGGAACCCACAATGATCTGCATCACCAGTACCCACGAATGCTCCATAAGGCCTTCATTCAGTACAGTCCATCCAGCTTCTCCTCTGCTTTGTACTTGAGAAGATGCCAAGGTCGCAGAAACTCAGCATTCATTCAGAAAGCACATCATGAGCATTTTGCAACGTGTTGTTACCAATCCAGCATTTTAAAAATCATCTGAAAAGGCTGTGGTTCTCAGCTCCCAAAGAACGTCTTTTATTTAGTCATCATGCAGGCCTCAGGGAACAGTATATTCTTACTTACGTGACAGAGAAGGACATGTAGCAGAGATCAGATTATTGTGACTGAAAAAGAAACAGCGAAAAGATCTCAGATATTGTTGAGAGAAAAGGAAAAGCCTGTAGGAAATAGCTAAGCCCTTAGCTGCTAGATACGACCAAGGAAGAACAAGAAGATATGATTAGAAAGAAGGGTCCTCCCCAGTTTTTACCCTCAAATCCCTGTTCTCTGTCAGTGAGAGAGACATGAAGGCAGAGTGACAGGTGTTACCTGATCAATGTAACATTTGGTCCATGCCATCAAATAGATTATTATGAAAAAGGACCGTCGATGGTAGAAGGTGAGAAAGAGACTGAGTCCACAAAGCCCCACCTTTACTATCAGGTCCTACCGGGAGAAATACATCCAGTTCATCCAGAAGGAGGAATGTAAATACTTAAAGGAAATGGTAAATCACTGATGCCCAAAATCAAAGGAATAGACTCACAACTAAAGTTAAACCCAGCCCAAGGCTTAAATCCACATTGTAGAACAGGTAAGAAGTTAGCATTATCCAATTTCTGAAAAATCTAATTTCTAAAATATTTTTTAAATGAAAAAAATAATATCTGCGTGATTTGAGGTTGTAGACGAATTTCTTAAACCAAGGACAGAGAACCATAGCTGTAAAAGAAAAGACTATTAAATTCAATTGTATCAAACAGAAGAGTTTATCTCCATTAAAAAAATAAGAAGAAGAATAAGGAATGAACAGGCAAGTCAAGAACTACAACATGAAAAAGGGCTGGTGTCTAGACTAAAAAGTACCTTCTACAAATCAATAATTTAAAAGACAGTTCTAATAGAAAAATGTGAGACTTAACTAAGACATTTTCAGAGGATGTATAGAAAATGTTCCCAAAACATAAAAACCTTAAGTCAGAGCCATAACGAAATACCTTCAAATAACAGGTTAGTCAATTACAATTATAATTACAAAGGTTGCCAGAACCAAGTATTAGGATATATAACACTATGAACCGTAATGCCTGATGGTATGTGTGTATACTTAGTCCCTCAGTCATGTGTGACTCTTTGCTACCCTATGGACTGTATTCTGACAGGTTCCTCTGTCCATGGAATTCTCTAGGCAAGAACATTGGAGTGGGTTGCCATTCCCTTCTCCAGGGGATCTTACCAACCCAGGAATTGATCCCAGGTCTCCTGCATTGCAGACAGATTCTTTATCGTCTGAGCTATCAGGGAAGCCCATGTCTGATGGTAGGGGAGTACACTGGTACAAGTTCTTTGGAAAACTGTTTGGAACTACCTACTAACACTGCAGCTAACATGTGCAACCATATGTCCACATATTTCTACTTTGAGATGACATAGTCAACAGAAATACATGCACAAGAGACATGTGTAAAAATATCAGCATCTTTGTAGTAACAACCCAGATATCTATCTATAAAATCAATTGTGTTGTGTTCTTACAATGGAAAACTAGATAGCAAATGTAATGAGCTATTTCTATATGCATCAACAAGGATGGATCTTATAAACAGTACTGATTGAAGCAAGTAAAATAAAAACACACTGCATGATTACATTTGTATCAAATTCATTAACAAACAAAAATTAACTATGGTGTTAAGAGATAGGTGTTAGTCTGCTCGAACTGCCTAACAAAATGTCACAGACTGGGTGGCCTAAACAACTGACATTTATTTTCTTATTTCTGGAGTTTGGAAGCCCAATATCAACATTCTAACATGGTCAGTTTCTGGTGATACTTCTTCCTGGCCTATGGATGGCCATCTTCTCTCTCTGTGTTCTCCAGACCTCTTTTCTTTGTGCTCTTGGGAAGAGTGCAAGCTCCGGTGTCTGTCCTTTTAAGGACACTAATCTTACTTATCCATGGCTTCACAAGGAGCTCAGTGGTAAAGAATCCGCCTGCCAGTGCAGGAGACAAACAGGTTCGATCCCTGGATCAGGAAGATCACCTCGAGAAGGAAATGGCAGCTTGCTCCAGTATTCTTGCCTGGAAAATTCCATGGACAGAGGAGTGTGGCAGGCTACAGTCCATGTCTAACAAAGAGTCAGACATGACTGAGCATGCATGCTTTATTGATTTTGAATCAGTTGTTAGGAATAAATTTCATCCTGGGCTGCCCTGGTGACTCAGTGGTAAAGAATCAACCTGCCAACGCAGGAGACACAGGTTCGGTCCCTGGTCTGGGAAGATCCCATATGCTGTGGAGCATCTGAGTTCTTGTGCCACAGCTATTAGGCTGGTGCTCTAGAGCCTGGGGAACCTCAGCTATTGAAACCTTGTGCCCTAGTGCCCGTGCTCCGCAACAAGAGAAGCCACCACAATGAGAAGCCTGCGCATCACAACTAGAGAGTAGCCCCCACGTGCCACAACTAGAGACAAATCCATGCAACAAGAAGACTCAGCACAGCCTATATGTGTGTGTGTGTGTGTATATACACACACACACACACACATATGAGCCTGACAGACTACAGTCCATGGGGTTGCGCAGAGTCGGACATGACTGAAGTGACGAAGCAGCAGCAGCATATATACATATGGTCCTGTTAAAGATTATCTTTGGCTGGTAAGGTTACAGAATAGAGGAGCTTTTCAAATGTGAACTATCTCCAAATATGAATAAAAGAAATTCTGACTAGAAATAGAGTATTTTTTGTAGTTTTAATCTCTTTGGGCATCATTAGTCAAATTGGTACTCCACTAACATAGTAAATTCTTTTCTACTTTCAGCAATCTTTCAAAAGGAGTGGGAGTTGCTGTCATACTCAAAAACTTATGTATCTGATTTCCTCTTCATCCTGAAAATTAACCCCTTCAACTTGAGGGACATCCTTATATCCTACCCAGATTGGTTGAGGGCTGAGAAGGCAGTGGATGGTACTTCTCAGTCTGAGTAGATCATTAGCCATGTTCTAAAACCTAGTCATTTGTGGATACTATATGGAAGAAATGAGAAAGCAGTAACTTATCCCTTAGGAAAACTTCTCATCAAAAAATTTTTTTTCATTATAGGTGATTCACTCCATTCTGCTCTTTCCAACAATTGAGCGAATATCTGAGTCACCCAAAGGCAAGTTTGCCACACCTCTTTTGTGCTGGCTTCGATATGCTTTCTATGTTCCTTGCTACTTATTGCTTAAACCATGGCCTGAGAAAATCAAGTCCTTGATGACCAGAATGGTCCTTCAAATGATGGACATACCAAGGGAATTTTTGTGTCTGAATATGTTGGAACCGTTCTGCCTTGGTAAGCACATTTTAAAATGTATATGTTTATTCTTATATCAGAAAGTGTTAAGAGAATAACCACAGACAGTGGGTGAGTCTCAAACAAGGAATTATTTGTTATATTTTTCTCCTAAAAGTTTAAAACTAGAAACAAAATGAAAATAGGGATATTCTAAATGACAGAGAAGCCTCATCAGGCTTTAATTTTAAACCTTATCCTTCTGATTCTCTACTCTAGCTGTAGGACAATGAGAAAGAATTCTTCTCTATCTACTATATATGGAGTCCCTTACAGGAATCTACGGTGTTCCCTGTTAAGCTCAGTGTATAAACTGCAAAAATCAGCACAAGGAAACCAGGCCTAATATCCCCATAGAGTGAATAAACTATGATTTTGCTTTGCTCTTTAGAAGTTTTTGGAGAGATTTTAAAAAGTAATAAATAGTAGTCATGGTAGTATAACATTGGAGGCTTTACTAATTATAGTTTCTGAATATGCCAGGGAATGTTTTTGATACTTTACCTTTTGGCTTCAAATGTTATTTTTAAATGTAATTTATCTTTTAGTTAGTACTAATTTATACTATATTTACAAATGATTTTAATAATAAAATTATGCTACCTCCATAGTCTATAAAATGGAGATAATAATATCCTGTACCTCAAAAGATTATTACAGGGTTAAATGTGATAATTTATGCAAAGCGCCTATCTAGTATTTTATTTATAATAAGCCTCCAATAAATGGTATAGCAGCAGTTGCAGCAGCAGCTAATAGCACTGTTCTAAGCTTTTACCTGTAATCCTCAGACGAACTAATGAAGTTCAGGTATTCCTGTCCCCATTTTACAGATGAAGATACTGAGGTTCAGAGAAGTTACATAGTTTGCCTGAAGTCACACAACTAGTGGGTAGTGTTCAAATTCCAGCAGTATGCCACTGTGTTAAGCTTCCTTTTACTGCAGCTGCTGCTGCTGTCTCTTTGCTCCAGTCAAGCATAAAAGCAGGACTACTGTCTAAAGTTTATGGTGCTCACTTACATTGATTCCCACAATTTCATATGCATAGTGAATTCAGAAACAAGTCACACCCCTGCCTTTATAGTTATACAGCCACAGATTACGTGGGACGTGTTTTTCTAAATAGCAAGAAGCAGTCATCACAAATACAAAGTTCAGTCTGTTTTCTGTATTTATGGACTTCCCCCTCAACTATGTTCTACCAACACCTATTGTTTATTATAGGCTTAGCAAGGGAGAGGAAGAAGATAAGATAGGGAGAAGGGAAGCCAGGCTTGGAACAGTCATAAAAATGACCAAAGACTGAAGTTGGAGATGTCCCTTGAGGACCTGCTGGTACAGCCCCTTATTTTTCCCCTCATAGAAGAGAAAGAAATAGCCTAGTAAGTGAAAATGGCAATGACTGTAAGTCATACACCCTCAGTGAAATACCTAGAATTACCACTTTAAAATCTACATAAGGAGACATATTTAAAAAAACAAAAACACTATAAGTAAATCAAAATAGAATTCTAAAACATTCAGTAACACATAGACAGGCCAGAGAAAGAACATAGAAAACTAGAAAACAGATAGCTATCAGAAAACAAATAATAAAATGGCAAACAAGCTCTAACATTACCAATAGTTACATTAAAGTAAATGGTCAAAATACACCAATTAAAAGATAAAGATTGACAGCATGAATTTTAAAACGTAACCTGAGTATATGCTATCTTCAGAAAATGTAGTTAAAGCATAATCATATAGGTAGGTTGAAAGTAACAGAATATGAAAAGATATATCATGCAAATATTAATCAAAATGAACCAGGAATGATTATATTAATATCAGATAAAGTAGACTTCAGAGCAAAGAAAATTACCAGGAACAGAGAGGGACATTACATAATGAAAATAGTAAAAGAGTTAATCTACTAAGGAGTCATAGTAATTCTAATAGGTGTATGTACAAAACAAGTGTGCTGCAAAATACATGAAGCAAAAACTGATACAACTGAAAGGAGTAATGGACAGATCCACAATTATAGCTGGATACGTAAATATCCTTCTCCACAATCAGTAGAATCATAGGACAGATAGTTAGCAAGGATATAGGTGAATTCAGCAACCATATCAACCAACACAATTTAATTTATAGAAAATGACAACTCACTCCAGTATTCTTGCCCGGGAAATCCCATGGGCAGGGGAGTCTGGCGGGCTACAGTCCATGAGGTTGCCACAAGTTGGACATGACTGACACACTGAGCTGCTAAGTATGCACTCACATAGAACACTTCACCCCAAACATCTGGGTTTCTGATAGGCGTTAGATAGACTTGTGCTTTCCTTCTGCTCTTTAGCAGTATTCTCTAAACCCAAATCAAGACATGGGATGTTAAGAAAGTTTTGTTTCCTATATATAGTTAGTGATTGTATAAAACATTACATATGACATGTGGTCTGTTTAATATTTTTCTATTAAAACAGATACTTATGTAAAGATTTTTTTCAGTTTTTCTACACCAGAATTATAAATTCCCTCTTGAAGACGCAGGCTCCATACGTTGTGCTCAAGGGAAAGGAATCTTCCTTTCAGCTGCAGTGATTGACTCCTCCTGAGTCTTTGGGAGCCCTGAATGCAGGCATCAAGGAGCAAGACAGTTTGGGCACAGGACACGTTCCCCTCCGTGACTCAAGGCAACCAGAGCCTTCCATCTGCGTTGTTGCGTGGGGGAGCTGTGGAATTTCTTTCCCATAGTACAGTTACACGATGTGCAAAATAGACTGTAAACCAGACTAAACACTCAGCCACGTTGCTTCATCTCCAAACAACCAACTTGCAAACAAACTTTTGGAGCACAGCCCTTGTATCTCTGACATCCCTTCCTTCTCTGATTTTCTGTTCTCTTCCTTCTATTGATAGATCTGGCTTTCTAACATCCAAGTAACCAATACTTTAGTAGTCTCTTTTTTTCCCTCATTACTCACCCCATCTATAATAACTTTGGGTAAAGAGAAAGAAGGCAAGAATTACCTGTGTTCTTTCTGCTTTGTGTTCTTGGTTTATTCTCTACAAGAATGTTCAATCTTCTACTCATGACAGTAGGCTAATCCTTAACCAAGCATCTCCGTCATCCTAGCCAGCATCTTTTTACCTCTCCACTTTGGATACCAATTCACCCTTGCCTCTTCTCGCAATGGCTACCACAGAACGTACCTTTACCCAGACTTGCCCTGGCCATCCCACTAGTGATTCCTGTTACCTTGCTTAGGACAAATGGAAGAAGGTCCCAGCTGAGAGAAGCTGATACTCTTAAATCCCTGACCCTTGAAGATGATTAGTGTATTCCTCCTGAGCTTCTATCCCATGAATAGTGAAGGTTAATCAATATTTCAACCAACCACTTGAGTTGATGACATGATTTTCATTTTACAGAAAGAGAGGGCTCATTGGGGGAAAGGAATACCAGATCTGAGATCATTCACAGTGGTGAAATCTGTACTCTGCAGACCTCACTCCTCCAGACCTACTACTTCTCTGTGGTTTGACTATCATCCAGACAATGACCTCCAGTATACCAGTCTGACCAGTTTACCTCCTAAAAGGAGGACTTGCAGTGTTTGCACATTATGTAATGTCTGTGCTTCAGTAGAAATCTTACGGAAACAAACGGAGGAAGTTTGCCAGTCCAAGTGGTGGATAATAAATCCTGACCTATCTGGATAGAAACAGATTTTCTGTATCCTTTAGTTTATACACATATTTTTTTGTGGTAGTAAGGTCTGAAAAGTTCAAGGAACCAAACTATTCAGATATTTCAAATGCTGTTGTCGTTTTGGCAAAAATGGCAGTTCTTATAGGCTTAGAGTCTGTGTATTAGCCCTCTTTACCAGACTGAGTAAAACCTCCTTTCCTATCCAGCATTCAAGATAGAGTAGCCCTAATTCAGTTAGTGTACTTCATAAACTTCACCATGTGTTCATCAATTCAATTTATGTAACTAGATTGTTTTGCATATTACTTTTAAAGAAAATGTATGGGGTTTTTTTCCCTTTAATTCTGTAATAGTTGCTACTATGTATGTTCTTTATAATAGATGTTCTTCTGTTTCATGAGAAATAGACTTCTCACTGAGACAGCTAAATTGGATTTTCTGATCAAAGCTAAAGGCAAATATATTTTAGCTTAGCAGTATCACAAGTCAAGATAATTAACATTAAAAAATATTCTAGAGTCTTTTTGTTAGTTAGACCAAATTGATGTCTTAATTCCTTTCACTTACCTAATTAGAAAAACATAGTGCAGACAAAGGGCATTCCTGGTAGATTACATTACTTTTGTTGCAGGCATTCTTATAAGAGACTTTTGTAATCTTTCCTTTCCTTAATCAATATGGAAATAACTTTTAAAAGCATGTACAGTTATATGAACTGAAAACTATTCAATAACACATAAGCTTCACTAAAGAATCACAAATTTCTTCTCAGAATATTTTTTACTTAATCCCAGAATAATATTTTGAATAAGACAAAACTGGACTCACACGTTACCTAGTCTCTCATTTTTGTGTGTAACTTGGGAAAATCCATTAAAAGCCAACTTCAGCTTTAATTATTCGTGGAAGTTTAGCCTTAAATTCAGCAGTGAAGGAAAAAAATTTTTTGTGTGTGTGGTCAGTATTAGGATTTAGGCAAAAGGTAACTAGATATGATACTAGAATATCACCTCTGCTTTAGAATTAAATGACTCAAAGAAGGTTTTGTTATTTTTTTCTATGGAAGTTTGTGTGTGTGTGTGTGTGTATTATCTACCCCTCTAAAAAGTTGTATTATTTTTTAAAAATCATATGCCTTGAGTTGTGTGTTTTACTTTGATGAACTCTGTCACATTGATAAGACTATCTGTTTACAAATCAGATCAACGAATACCTGCCAACTTGGCTTCCCCATGTCAGTGTCTGGACTCTTGTGATACCAGCTCTTGCTCTACCTCAAGGAAGGCAGTAGGTTTTTCCTCCTGACCCTCCCCACAAACCTTCCCCTAAAAAGAAAAACACGAGCTCAGTCCCTACCCATTTATTTTATTTAACAACCCTTACTAACACTTGCCATGAACCAAGGACCTGGATAATCACTGGAGATAATAATTGAAATATAGCTGTTGATATATATATATATAAAATCACCCTAACATTATATTTACATTTATATTTATATAGCATGGTAGAGGAAATCAGTGTGAGGAATTTTAATATATCACAGTTAAGACTGATATGAACACAGTTACAGGGCAGAAATGGTACCAAGAAAGGGAGAAACTAGTTCTACCTAGGTAAATAAGGGAGAAGACAAATGAATTTGGACTTGAAGATGACTTGGGAATTTTCCAGATGGACAAAATGGCATTAAGGTAGGTGATTAGGTTAATTAAAAAGAAGGCAGCCTTCTGTTGTAGATTATGTTTACTTGGAGAATTTAGTGATAGCATTTAGCCTGTGACACGAATGTCCTATTGGTCTTCCGGTTTTAGCCCGCCTTCATTTCGTTCCTTGGCCACTCCACTGTGAGTTGAAGTCCTGTAATAATACTTAAAACACTAAGAAGATTTCAGAAGATGATGGTAGCAAATAAAATAGAACATTAGGTTCAGTGAGGTTTTTTAACACCTGTATTTAGATTTGTTATGAAATGAAAGTAAGTAAGTACCATTCTTCTAAATCATTCTCTTCCCTTCATGTTTTGTTTCCATTACTCCTGCTGCTGCTAAGTCGCTTCAGTCGTGTCCGACTCTGTGCGACCCCATAGACGGGAGCCCACCAGGCTCCCCCGTCCCTGGTATTCTCCAGGCAAGAACACTGGAGTGGGTTGCCATTTCCTTCTCCATTACTCCTACTACTAGATATTTCCTTCACTGTGGTGCTTGAAACTCTGATTTCTGCTGGGTTTCCAGGAATGCTGTCAACAGTCATTGCCAGGAGAAATGTGTTTTCCCCTTAGGAAATTACGCTTCTATCTGGTATTATTGTTTCTGACCACTGTGTTATGTTACAAGCATTTCTGAGGGAAGAAAAGGATGGCTTCCTTGGAGCAGTTACTGGAAAGGAAACTTGTATTCTACTTTCTAAAAGCAAACAATGAAAAAGTTTACTTAGATGGGAAATTACCAGGAAAAACAAAAATGAGAAGGTGAAGCACATCCCCCGATGAAAATTTTGCTTTTTAGAAATAAAAGATTCCTTACACGTTTTTTGAATTTTTGTACATTTTACTAATTCAAGAATAACACTGCAGAAAAGTGCCGGAAACATAAAAATGTTTACCTCCATGAATGATCAGAAAGAAAACTCCCATGTAACTTCCACCCAGCTCAAGAATCACCATTGCCTGGATATCACAAGCCTCTTTTATGCCCCCTGCATACCCCAAGTCCACTCCTGAGCTCATTCAGGTTGTCAGCTGAATCTAGTTCACTTGGTGTTTTGATTGTAGTCCCTGTCTTCTTGCTGTTTGTCAGCAAGGGGTCCCTCTCAGCTCCTTGAGGTTAGTTTCAGATCCTTCTCACATGGGCTCCGTCTTCAAACCAACAGCAGTGCACTTCGTCCTCTTAGGGCTTTGAATCTGTGACTTTCTTTTCTGCCACTAGCCAGAGAGAACTCAGATTTTTAAGGACTCATGTGATTAGGTCAGGCCCACTGGGATAATCTCCCTTAAAGTCATCTCCATTTTATAACATAACCTAGTCATGGGAGCAATATGTCATCTTACTCACAGGTTTCACCCACACTCAGAGGGGATTGATTATAAAAGGGCAAGGATCATTTGTGTCATCTGAGAATTCTGCCTACCAGAGACCACCTGTTTTCTGCTGTTCTGAAATGCCACCTTTGTCAAGAATTAAATAACCATATAGGTGTAGTCATTTCTGGAAGAATTTATTTAGAATCAATATTATTTCTTCTTTGAATATTTCATAGAATGGACCAATGAACTCATCTTGCCCTGGAGTTTTCTTTGTGGAGAGGCTTTTAAGTTACAAATTTAATTTCTTTAATAGATAGGAGAACTATTGAGGTTACCTATTGTCATGCGTGCTTAGTCACTCAGTCGTGTCTGACTCTTTGCAAACCCTTGGACTGTAGCCAGCCAGGCTCCTCTGTCCATGGGATTTCTTTTCCAAGCAAGAATACTGGAGTGGGTTGCCATTTTCTCCTCCAAGGGATCTTGCCAACCCAGGGATCGAACCCACATCTCCTGCATTGCAGGTAGATTCTTAACTGCTGAGCCATCAGGGAAGCCTCTATCTGTTGTCAAGTGAGCTTCAAATTTGTGTCTGTATACAGACTGTCTGTTTCATCTGAGTTTTTAAATTTCATGACAAAGTCCACAAAATTACCTGATTATCATTACTTTGCCAGCAAAGGTCCGTCTAGTCAAGGCTATGGTTTTTCCAGTAGTCATATTTGGATGTGAGAGTTGGACTATAAAGATAGCTGAGCGCAGAATTGATGCTTTTGAACTGTGGTGTTGGTGAAGACTCTTGAGAGTCCCTTGGACAGCAAGGAGATCCAACCAGTCAATCCTAAAGGAGATCAGTCCTGAGTGTTCATTGGAAGGACTAATGTTGAAGCTGAAACTCCAATACTTCAGCCATCTGCTGCGAAGAGCTGACTCGTTGAAAAGACCCTGATGCTGGGAAAGATTGAGGGCAGGAGGAGAACGGGAGGACAGAGGATAAGATGGTTGGATGGCATCACCAACTTGATGGACAGGAGTTTGAGTAAACTCTGGGAGTTAGTGATGGACAGGGAGGCCTGGCGTGCTGTGGTCCATGGGGTCGCAGAGTCGGCCATGACTGAGCGACTGAACTGAACTGATCCTTTCGATGTCGGTAGTATCTGAAGGGTTATCATTTCTCATTCCTGATATTGGTAATGTTTTATGTATTCTCACATTTTTTTCTGAACAGTCTGGCTATAGAGATTTATCAGCTTTATTGAACTTGTGTTTAGTTTCATTTAGTTTCTCATTTGTTTTTCTGGTCTCAATTTGATTAATTTCTGCTGTGAACCTTATTATTGCTTTATTCTGCCTACTGATTGGAGTCAGACCAACTATCTTTTATATCAATATACACAAGTATGTTAAGTCCTATATTTAAGAGAGAGAGACTTTAAACTATGTTTTTAAAAAGACCCATGTATGATTTCAAGAGACGTACTTAAAATGACAAAAGATTAAAAATAAAAGACAAATAGGAGGATGATGCCAAAAAGAAAGCAAATTAACAGTAATAATACCAACCAAAGTGGAATTCAAGGCACAGAGAATCAAATGAAATTTTGTGTAGCAGTACCAGAAACTCTTTACCACTGAGCTACCAGGGAAGCCCACAAATTTGGATTATCGCTGGCTTTCTTCCTCTTTTCCAGATATTTGTCATCTTGAAAATGGGAGTCACTCTCCCTGTTTTGCATATAACAGGTATAATAGGACTGACCTTCATTAACAACTAACTCTTCAAGATCATTTAAACCTATTTTAAAACAGACATTCTTCATAGTTGTGTCCTTTCTAAAAAAAAAGGTTACCAAGATGTTTTAATGTTTGCAACTGTGTGTGGTTTCCCTGGTATGTATGATTTATCTGTTAAAATGTGTGATTCTAATCCTTAAGTCATAAAAATACCTTGATCAGGTACAGTGACACACATCTGCTGTGATATCTGACATTAGGCCATCATACAGCTAAACGTTGCTGCTGAGAAAGCCAGGTGAAGGTAAGAGAGAGCCTTACATAGGGCATGCCCTTGTTTCCAGAGTCAGTGCATGTCACTGACTCACACGCCTCTCTTGGACTCACTGACATCTTACATCACATAGCACTTGCCAAAAGAAAAGGGTGAAACAGGAATTGGCTACAATTAATTTGACATTTGTGTTTGCTCTATATATTCTAAATGTTTGTCTTATTTTTTTTTTTAATGTAGTTAATGCTGCCTACCTTGGGAGCCAAGAAATGAGGGAGGTAGTGAAGAGAGACAATGAAACCATCAAAGAACATTTACCTAAGGTAATCACTTTAGTGCTGCAGTACTTACTGAGGATGAAAGGCTGCTGCTGCTGCTAAGTCACTTCAGTCGTGTCTGACTCTGTGTGACCCCGTAGACGGCAGCCCACCAGGCTCCCCCTCCCTGGGATTCTCCAGGCAAGAACACTGGAGTGGGTTGCCATTTCCTTCTCCAATGCATGAAAGTGAAAAGTGACAGGGAAGTTGCTCAGTCGTGTCCGACTCTTTGCGACCCCATGGACTGTAGCCCACCAGGCTCCTCCGTCCATGGGATTTTCCAGGCAAGAGGACTGGAGTGGGGTGCCATCGCCTTCTCTGGATGAAAGGCTAGAGTTGGTTAGAATTTGTAAGACCTCAAGGGTTTGTAAATTTCAGATCATGTTCTAGTTAACGTTAACATAGTCCTTGAAAGTTGCATAGAAAGTAAGTAAAGCTGACTGGATAGTTACTTAAATATGTTTTACCACCCGTTTTTGTTGGGTTTATTTTTAGAATTAATACTTTTCTTTAGAGCTCTGTACTGAAAAGACTCACAATAACATTTATGGTTAAAAAAGTTATTTTAAAATATAAGCAAAACATTGGAAAAGAACTGACGTTCCTGTGATCTGATGACTTAGTGAGCCCATCTTTCTTATTCTCCAATGCATTAGTGTAGGAATGCCCAGTTCTGACATGAAGGCC
This sequence comes from Budorcas taxicolor, assembly GCF_023091745.1. Lineage (NCBI taxonomy): Eukaryota > Metazoa > Chordata > Mammalia > Artiodactyla > Bovidae > Budorcas > Budorcas taxicolor. The sequence continues at coordinate 137,622,269 of NC_068920.1, forward strand.
AGTTTCCTATACAAGCAGGTGCAGAAAGAAAACAATTGAAATAGCACTTTTAAGTTGCTGCTGTAAGTGATAAAACCTTAATACAAGCATATTTGGAAGTACCAGTTTCTGAAACTGTGAGGGGCCATGGTTTAGTATGTGTCAAAGCACCCTAGAATTTAGGTGGCCCTGGGACTCCCATGGCAGCGTCTACCTGTCTGTCCATTCTGAATAGGATAGAGTTGTGCCATCTAACATTATAGCCACTAGCCACATGGGGTTTATTCACGGCTCCTCTGAATTGACCTGTGCCATAAGTATAAAATACACATTGGATTTCAGAAATTTAGTACCAAAAAAAAAAAGTAAAATATTTCACTAACGTTTTTGTATTAATTACATGTTGAAAATGGTAGTATTTTAGATACATTGGGTTAAATAATATATTGGATTGGCCAAAAATTTTGTTCAGATTTTTCCGTGTGATGTCACAGAAAAAGCTGAATGAACGTTTTGGCTAATCCAATATATTATTAAAAGTAATTTCATCCGTTCCTTTATATGACAGTTTTAAAAATGTAGTTATTAGAAAATACACTAAACATTTTTTGTAAAATATAGTTAGAGTTTTTTTGGTAATTACCTGCGTGCCTTTGTATTTCTGTTGGACTGTGCTAATATAAAACTTTGTAGTCAGTGCTGAACTGTGACATCTGCTGGATGCAATGAAATGAGCCCCACTGAGTGACCAACTCTTACAGGGCCCAGGAACCTACAATCTGCAAGTAAAATCTTAGATACCCTGCTGTGTTTAGAATCTTTGAGACACTTGACTTAAACTTGCCTATGGTTAATTCATATGTCTATAACCTCCCAATAAAGTTATCTTAAAGCAAGACATGTATATATTCTTAAAAAAATATTTTTAGAATATTGATCTATCGTAGCTTCACCCGGAGAGGACTTTTGAAAGTGCCAGTGTGTTTGTCTTATGACCACAGTGGTCATCATATTTCTAAAATAGCAGTTGGCTGGAGATTGAAATTTTGAAGACAGAGAATACCCTCACTAACTGAGTGGGGAGGTTGGGGCCTCATAGGGACCCACTTTCCAGGGCTTGCAACTGTTTCCAGTCCCTGATGTCTGTGAAAATGCAAGAAAAATATTTTATGTTTTAGTTAAATTAAAGTGAATGTGTTTCAAAGCCTCGGTTAAGTTTGCAAGGCTGGAAGTTGATAAAAACAACTCAATTCCCAGTTAAGAAGACTGGCAGATGCTCATTTCCGAAATTGACGCTTGCTGAATGACTAGACCCGTCATGTGTCATATTCTGTCTTACCACCTGTGGAAGCCAGCTGCTGCGAAGTACTCATCATTCCTGGATTCTGTTTGTATGTTGTGCTCAGAGAGAGGTCAAAGGAAGGTGCTAACTTATTCCTGTCCTAAGTTAAATCCATATGCAAGTGTAATCATTCCCAGATAGAGGGCCGCTCATGGTAACGGTGTCAGGACTGTACTTTGCAGAAACTTTTGTGGGAGAAATATGGAGGTGTATGGTAGATGGCAGGCATTTCAAGGTTAATGTTAACGCACAGTCACAGGGCTAAACCTTTCCAGCTAGAGGGAATGGTTTTATTTTGTTTTTAAGATAGCATTGAATGTATTCATGAAACTTGGGAAAGCAAGGCATGTTTAGTTTCATGATGCAAAACTATCTGCAGTTAATTGACTACCCTCTCTACCAGCCACATTTGAATTCTGCCCCAGAATAATACAGTTCCAACTGCTAAGTGAAACAAAGTATAAAAAGACAAGAAGTTTATTGCAATTTTTTGTTTCTGTAATGAAAAAAAAAAAGGAAGCATGCTGTAATTTAATATTGGTAAAAAGCTGAATCAACATATGTCCCAGGCTGCTTGAGAAAGTATAGATACGAAAGGGCACACAGTTCTAGAAAGATAGTGGGCATTTCCCCACGCCTTCCAAATCAATTCCCAAGACTAGACATATCCCTATTTTATTTTTTTTAATGTTTATTTATATACTTGGCTGCATCAGATCTTAGTTGCAACACTTGGCAGGATCTTTCACTGCAGCATGTAGACTCTGTTAGTTATGGCATATGGGCTTTAGTTGCTCCATGGCACGTGGGATCTTAGCTACCTGACCAAGGATCGAACCTGCATCCCCTGCATTGTTCCCATATCCCTGTTTTAGGTAATTGTAGTCACAGATACTCAGTCCCATCTCAGCCCAAACATAAGCATTCAGAAACCTCTTTCCTGTTCAGGACTGCACATTGTGAGGGTGTTTTGAGCCACACATTTTGTTGCAAAAATCATTTAATTTATCTGTTATTCAACTTTTAAAACAGTTCTGGAAATTATATCTTTGTGCCATCCAGGCAGGAAGCCACAGTCGTCTAAAAACAGTCACTCTGCTGCCTCATGTGGACGGCCTTCGGATTCTTTCTCCTCCTCTAGAACAGTCATAATCAGCAGGCTTTGTATCTAAATCCAAACTTTTTACCACTGCATTTCCATATGAGGAGAACTTTTTAATCTTCTTGAAGCTAATGGGCCTTTAAAACTCTGAAAGTCTCCAGAGCTGACTGTCTTCCTAGTTTCCAAGGTCTGGAGACTTTCCACCCAGAGTCAGCAGCGCTTCAGGACTACATACGATGGTTTCCTTTTCCTGAAGCAAAGATATCAGACTCAGTTGTCTCCAAAAGAGTGGAGCAGGGCCTGTGGCATCACAGGTTGTGTTCTTTCCTCACCTGACTAAATTCTACCTGCCCTTTAGGACTTGGCCCCATTGTCATATTTAAGAGGCCTTCCCCAGACCCAAATTCTGGTTAGAAGTCCCTCCCCTCAGCGCCCCTGGCTCCATATGTAGAGCTATAATATTGCATTTCTTACATGGTATTTAAATGGTATGTTCCCACCCCCACACTCCTTGGAGGTTTTTCTCATCTCGGTGTCCATGTGGCCTAGCACAGGTCAGGTCAGTCGCTCGATCGTGTGTGACTCTTTGCGACCACATGAATCGCAGCACACCAGGCCTCCCTGTCCATCACCATCTCCCAGAGTTCACTCAAACTCACGGCCATCGAGTCAGTGATGCCATCCAGCCATCTCATCCTCGGCCGTCCCCTTCTCCTGCCCGCAATCCCTCCCAGCATCACTCTTTTCCAATGAGTCAACTCTTTGCATGAGGTGGCCAAAGTACTGGAGTTTCAGCTTCAGCATCAATCCTTCCAAAGAAATCCCAGGGCTGATCTCCTTCAGAATGGACTGGTTGGATCACCTTGCAGTCCAAGGGACCCTCAAGAGTCTTCTCCAACACCACAGTTCAAAAGCATCAATTCTTCGGTGCTCAGCCTTCTTCACAGTCCAACTCTCACATCCATACATGACCGCAGGAAAAACCATAACCTTGACTAGACGGACCTTAGTCGGCAAAGTAATGTCTCTGCTTTTGAATATGCTATCTAGGTTGGTCATAACTTTTCTTCCAAGGAGTAAGCGTCTTTTAATTTCATGGCTGCAGTCACCATCTGCAGTGATTTTGGAGCCCCCAAAAATTAAGTCTGACACTGTTTCCCCATCTATTTCCCATGAAGTGATGGGACCGGATGCCATGATCTTCGTTTTCTGAATGTTGAGCTTTAAGCCAACTTTTTGACTCTCCACTTTCACTTTCAACAAGAGGCTTTTTATTTTCTCTTCACTTTCTGCCATAAGGGTGGTGTCATCTGCATATCTGAGGTGACTGATATTTCTCCCGGCAATCTTGATTCCAGCTTGTGTTTCTTCCAGTCCAGCGTTTCTCATGATGTACTCTACATATAAGTTAAATAAGCAGGGTGACAATATACAGCCTTGATGTACTCCTTTTCCTATTTGGGACCAGTCTGTTGTTCCATGTCCAGTTCTAACTGTTGCTTCCTGACCTGCATACAGATTTCTCAAGAGGCAGGTCAGGTGGTCTGGTATCCCCATCTCTTTCAGAATTTTCCACAGTTTATTGTGATCCACACAGTCAAAGGCTTTGGCATAGTCAATAAAGCAGAAATAGATGTTTTTCTGGAACTCTCTTGCTTTTTCCATGATCCAGCAGATGTTGGCCATTTGATCTCTGGTTCCTCTGCCTTTTCTAAAACCAGCTTGAACATCTGGAAGTTCATGGTTCACGTATTGCTGAAGCCTGGCTTGGAGAATTTTGAGCATTACTTTACTAGCATGTGCTGCTGCTGCTGCTGCTAAGGTGCTTCAGTCGTGTCCAACTGTGCGACCCCATAGACAGCAGCCCACCACACTACTAGCATGTGAGATGAGTGCAATTGTGCGGTAGTTTGAGCATTCTTTGGCATTGCCTTTCTTTGGGATTGGAATGAAAACTGACCTTTTCCAGTCCTGTGGCCACTGCTGAGTTTTCCAAATTTGCTGGCATATTGAGTGCAGCACTTTCACAGCATTATCTTTCAGGATTTGAAATAGCTCGATAGGAATGCCATCACCTCCACTAGCTTTGTTCATAGTGATGCTTTCTAAGGTCCACTTGACTTCACATTCCAGGACGTCTGGCTCTAGATGAGTGATTACACCATTGTGATTATCTGGGTCGTAAAGATCTTTTTGTACAGTTCTTCCGTGTATTCTTGCCACCTCTTCTTAATATCTTCTGCTTCTGTTAGGTCCAGACCATTTTTGTCCTTTATCGAGCCCATCTTTGCATGAAATGTTCCCTTGGTATCTCTAATTTTCTTGAAGAGATCTCTAGTCTTTCCCATTCTGTTCTTTTCCTCTATTTCTTTGTATTGATCGCTGAAGAAGGCTTTCTTATCGCTTCTTGCTCTTCTTTGGAACTCTGCATTCAGATGCTTATATCTTTCTTTTTCTCCTTTGCTTTTCACCTCTCTTCTTTTCACAGCTATCTGTAAGGCCTCCCCAGACAGCGATTTTGCTTTTTTGCATTTCTTTTCCATGGGGATGGTCTTGATCCCTGTCTCCTGTACAATGTCACAAACCTCATTCCATAGTTCATCAGGCACTCTATCTATCAGATCTAGGCCCTTAAATCTATTTCTCACTTCCACTGTATAATCATAAGGGATTTGATTTAGGTCATACCTGAATGGTCTAGTGGTTTTCCCTACTTTCTTCAATTTAAGTCTGAATTTGGCAATAAGGAGTTCATGATCTGAGCCACAGTCAGCTCCCAGTCTTGTTTTTGTTGACTGTATAGAGCTTCTCCATCTTTGGCTGCAAAGAATATAATCAATCTGATTTTGGTGTTGACCATCTGGTGATGTCCATGTGTAGAGTCTTCTCTTGTGTTGTTGGAAGAGGGTGTTTACTATAACCAGTGCATTTTCTTGGCAAAACTCTATTAGCCTTTGCCCTGCTTCATTCCGCATTCCAAGGCCAAATTTGCCTGTTACTCCAGGTGTTTCTTGACTTCCTACTTTTGCATTCCAGTCCCCTATAATGAAAAGGACATCTTTTTTGGGTATTAGTTCTAAAAGGTCTTGTAGGTCTACAAAAGAGTCTGAAATGTCGTACTTGGATGCAGTCTCAAAAACGACAGAATGATCTCTGTTCATTTCCAAGGCAAACCATTCAATATCACAGTAATCCAAGTCTATGCCCCAACCAGTAATGCTGAAGAAGCTGAAGTTGGCCTGGCAGAGTGCATCATATTTGGTGAACAATCAGTTAATGTAGAGTAGATGGATGGACAGGAAAGCTGTGAGAGTATAGATTCTAAGCCGTTTTTGTGCCATGAATCTCTCTGACTGTGTCATGGGTGGACTCCTCAGAATAAAACTTTTTTTAAGTATGTGAAGTATATTTTTTACCACAAAAAAGTTATATTGAAGTATCACTATCCAGATACAATAAAAGCATATTTGTGATGTATATTATGTGCCTCTTTACTAACAAAATAAATGTGATATACCATCAGTCAGAATTACTGTTGTAAATTTGTAGTGATGTGCAGAAAAACTGTTAGTTTACCTACAACCAGTGTACTGTAATTTGAAGATTTCAGTAATTTATAGATGACAAACAATAGATATTTCTAATCCTCCTGAAATCATGGTTAGAGGTTAGCAAAAAAGGATGCATTCTTTTTCCTATCCAAGTTGACATTACCCTCTCCCAACTGCCACTGCATCTACCCATGAATGTGTGTGGACCTGTGGACCCCAGGTGAAGAAGTTTTGCTTTGAGGTCCTGGAGAAGGTTAGGCAACATGGTGTTAACTCTGGCTTGGGCACTGGCCTGTGAACAGGAAGCCATGATGTACTACACTAAAGAGACTATTTTGAGTTGTTGGGGAGTTGAAGGGTTTAAGAAGGAGGGTAATAATCAAGGTGATGTTCAAGAGGTTTAACAACCATATCCCTTAACCACTGACCCATCAGAACATACGCCATCTGTGAACAAAGAGTCAGTTCAGAGGTACCGGTTCATATCAGTTAGCCCAAGGAATGTGGCTACATTAACCAGTGAGGGGAATTATTTGGAAAAATGCGTATCAGAATGTTGGAAAAGAATGAAATTTGAGGTGGGAAAACCGTTTAGAAGACTTTTATAAGAACTAAGGCAAGGGAGTTGGGGGTAAAGAGGGAGGTAGAATTTGGAAAGATCCAGGAAGTAGAATCAAAGACACTTACAGCTCATAGTTCATGAAAGCATGGAGACGACGGAGTAAGATTATTTCTCTGCATTTGGATTTTGTAACGAGATAGGGAATATGGGAGGAGAAGTGCCAGCAAGTTGCAAGAGCTGCTTGAGAAAGTAGTTCCTTCTGGTCCTTTTGTTTGATATACCTGTGGGACATCCAGGGGACACGTGTCTGGCAGGTAGCTGGATATATGTGGATAGGAAGCCTAGAAGAGGAATCTGGGCTGAACTTTGATTTGGGAATGATGAGGATATTTTTGGAGTCATGAGCACAGGTAATAGTAACCCAAGGAAGTACGTAGAATAAGAAGAAAAGACATATAAAGGCTCATCCTTGGGGAACACAGCTAAAAAACTGGGGGGAAAGAGAGGAGCTAATGACTAAGACGGGAGTGGAGGTGGAGGGGGGACAGGAATGAGAGCCAGGATGGAGTAAACCAAAGCAAGAGCATCAACTGTACATTTTTGCCACCACAGTCCCAATCCTTCTGGGAGCCCCCAGGGTATGCTCTGCGTTATGAGGCACCTGGCGTATCTGAGGCAAACAGGAGGTCAGCGTTCCCTTGCTCTGTCATTGTTCTCAACTACAAGGGGATGTATGTCTCGTTCACAGAAAAGTGAATTAGTGTTTGGTTTACAAACTTGAAGTTTTCATTTAAAACTCACTTAGGAGGGAAATTCTAAACTGCCGTGACTATCCTTGGCCCAGGCTCATGGAAACAGCTGGTGTGTGCTACTGCCAGACGGAATTCGAGCATCACTATCAGTCAATAGGGCTCTGAAATCATTCCCAGCAAGAGCACACGAGACGCTGCTTTCTGACCACAGTAGGCAGCGGTGGGAAGACTGCCTGCAAATGGGGCTGCCCCTGCCCCCAGAGGGCCAGCCTGGGGCCACGATGTGATTGGGAAAGGGGCAGAGGGTCCTCAGGAACAGGGACCCGCCTCTGCTACACTCGCCCCCTCCTGCTTAACCCGCCCGAGCCCAGAGGCGCATGTTGCCTTTGGGAAGGAGCAAACCTCGCGCCCGTTCTCTGTGGACCTGGGCATGCAAATCCTTCAGACACGCCCACGTCCTGCTTAGCCAAGCATAGGACGCTCTCCCTGGACCCCGCTAACCAAGACTGCCTTTCCGCCAGCCTTGGCCTGAAACTGATTGTGTTAGTTCTGCCTGTTCAGTCTGAAGCCTGTTCAGAATACCATAATCATCCTGGAAATAGATAGTCTGTTTGGGTCTCAGTCATTTGGACCTGGAGACCTCCATCTGAAGCACTTTTCTGTCAGCACACCCTGGAGCTTTTCTGGTGGAGTTTTCTAGAGTCGCGTGATCCAGAGGAGGACGAGCATATGGGAAGCAGAGTCCTGAGAGTCACCGCCTGAGGTTCACGCTCCAGCTCCACCACTTGCTTACTTAGGTGACGTTGGTTAAGTTACTGGACTTCACTGGGTCCCCTTTTTTTCATCAATAAAATGGTTTAATAATAGTATCTATTCTCATACAGTTGTTCCAAACCTGCAATGCTACATATAATTCATATAAAGACCCTGCAAGAGTATCTAGCATGTACTAAGTATTGAACAAAAGTTTATTATTATTATAAAGTTAGTCATCTCCTAGGTATGCCTCTGAGTACTTTAAAAAGACTTTGCCTAACTTTTCCTCTCCCTACCCACCCTCTTCAGGGCTTCCCTGATAGCTCAGTTGGTAAGGAATCCTGCTGCAATGCAGGAGACCACGGTTCAATTCCTGGCTTGGGAAGGTCTGCTGCAGAAGGGATAAGCTATCAACTCCAGTATTCTTGGGCTTCCCTTGTGTCTCAGCTGGTAAGAATCCACCTGCAATGCAAGAGACCTGGGTTCAATCCCTGGGTTGGGAAGATCCCCTGGAGGAGGGAAAGGCTACCCACTCCAGTATTCTGACCTAGAAAATTCCATGAACTGTGTATAGTCCATGGGGTCACAGAGTCAGACATGACTGAGTGACTTTCACTTTCACCCACCCCTTCGGATGTTTTCATTCTGTTTGTAATATTAAATACGTAGCCAGTCCCATTCTGGCCACTTCTTCCTAAAAGATGCCTAAGGGAGGTGCTGTGTGGGAGCAGCAGTGAAGGAAAACACAGTATTACTTCATCCTTACCAGAACCTCCAGTGCCCTGGTGCCAAGGGTTCAGGTAAGCTGGCCTCGGCCGTTCCTCTCTGTTAGTTAAGCAAGCCCCTTCTCGTCTGCCGGTTTCCTGAGCTATGTAACCAGGGAGAAACAGACACACAGGGAGAGAAGTTTACTGCTGGTGCCGCATGCTCTGTTGCTTCACCAGAGGAAAATAGATGCCTTGGGCCAGCTCCTCACTCCAGTGCCACGTAAGGAAAAGATGGAACTAGATATCGATGCCCCAGTGACTTCCACCTGGGAACGAGCAGGCTCTGGCCCTTTACACTTGAGTCATACAGAGAGGAGAGAGCCCCACTTGGCAGGGCTTTCGACGCATGATTTTTCCAGTTTCTTGGAGAGTGGCCCAGTCTATAACCCACTTGGACCTCCTCCAGTGCCTGCAGGGGGAGCAGGGCTCAGTGCTCCTGAAGGATCGTGTGTTCACCTCTGTCCTCGGCCACATTTTTTAATCTTCAGGGATTTTAATTCTCATTTTTTTTAAGAATGATAATTGATCCAGTTCTAGATGCAGGAAAGAAAGGAAACAAGGTAAATAGGACAATGAATTTTCTAAACTCTCCCTTTCTTCAGCAGTTATTCAGGTTCTTAAAAACGGTTGCTCAGCCTCTTATACAGAGTGAAATATGTCAGAAAGAGGAAAACAAGGATGGTATATTAATGCATATATATGGAACCTAGAAAAATGGTACTGATGAACCTAGTAGAGAATAGACTTACGGACACAGCAGGGAAAGGTGAGGGCCAGATGAATTGAGAAAGTAGCATTGACATATATACACTATCAGATGCAAAATAGCTAGTTGGTGTGAAGCTGCTATATAACACAGGGAGCCCAGCCTGGCACTCTGTGATGACCTAGAGGGGTGAGATGGGGGGAAGATAGGGAGGCTCAAGGGAGAGGGGGTTATATATATATGATAAGTGATTTCCATTCTTGTATGGCAGAAACCAACACAATATTTAAGCAATTTTTCACCAATTAAAAAAAATTTTTTAATGATTGCTCAGAAAGACTACAGTGAATTAGTTAAACCTTTGTGATTGTTATTCTTCTGTTCCCAAGACGGATGGGATTTTTAAATAACTGAAAGGAGATGCTTGTATTACAAAATAGGTTTCCTTTAACGTTGCAGGGTCAAGGCTTAGGTGTCTGACTTTGGAGGGAGGATAGAAAGAGGAGCCTGTTGCTCTTGTCCAGCAATTCCTATGACGCCTGCAGTCCTAGTGAATTAATGCTTAGAAAGAAGGAATTTGAATAGATTTTGTTCCTGATTTTATTGAGATAGAATTGACACATAACATTGTATTAAAGTGTACAACATAATGATTTAATATATGTATGTATTGCACAGTGATTATCACAGGTTTCATTAACATCCATTACCTTAATTACAATTTTTTTCTTGGGATGAGAGCTTTTAATGTCTACTCTCTAACTGACTTTCAGATATACAGTATAGTGTGAACTGTAGTCACCATGTTGTATATTACATCCCCACAACTTGTTTATCTTATAACTGAAAGTTTATAGCTTTTGACAACCTTCACCCATTTCCTTCAGCTCCTAACCTTTTCAGACTCCACATATAAGTGAGATCATACAATATTTGCCTTTCTATGTCTGATTTCACTTAGCATAATACTCTCAGGGTCCATCCATATTGTCACAAATGGCAGGATTTCCTTCTTTATTTATAGCTGAATAATATTTATTATCACCAGATAGAGATTTGTGTGTATGGCTTTTCTTTGTGTTTAATATCTTAAGATGTTGATATATCATTGAAAGTGATTTTCTTTAGTTAGATATATAAACTTGTGTCATAAGGTGGTTTTTCGTATGTCTTCTGTTTTTACAGTAACCCCTCTATTAGTAATGCATAAAAGCCAGCAACTCCATGTATACTAAAACAAAACTTTGCTGCACCCCTCGGGTCAGAAGTCAGGTTTTCCTCCAACAGCGCTTTGTCCATGCCTCTCTCTGCCTGTCATGTTCAAGGGCAGCTTGTACCTGCCTGTGTTCTTCCCTACTCTGGAACTTCTCTAAGGCAGAGCTGTCTTACTTCTGAATTTCAACCACTTAGCCAGTGCCAGATGGGATATAAATTTAGAGTCATTTTGGGTGGAAATGCTGTGAATCTGTCAGATTCAGCAGCAAAAAGTGAAAAGAAAAAAATACATGAGAAAAGACAACTGTGGTTCCTATATGGGGGCAAGCTTCAACAATTCACAGGGACATTTTAGCAGGAACATATCTCCTTAGGGGCAACAGAAAAGTTAAAGGAAAATATGTTTGTGAGTACAGAAATGACAGTAACCATCTGCTGCTGCCGCTGCTAAGTCACTTCAGTCGTGTCCAACTCTATGCGACCCCATAGATGGCAGCCCACCAGGCTCCCCCGTCCCTGGGATTCTCCAGGCAAGAACACTGCAGTGGGTTGCCATTTCCTTCTCCAGTGCATGAAAGGGAAAAGTGAAAGTGAAGTCACTCAGTTGTGTCCAACTCTTCGCGACCGCATGGACTGCAGCCTACCAGGCTCCTCCATCCATGGGATTTTCCAGGCAAGAGTACTGGAGTGGGGTGCCATCGCCTTCTCCGGATAGTAACCATAATTCCACCTTATTGTGGAAGGTACCCAAAGAAAAGCAAAAGCACAGTCCTAGACAATCAGAATCTAGAGTTGAGAAAATTAAACTTTCTATTTAATAGAGAAATGACTACTTAACATAACAATTTAAAAATACAACAATTTCCATCTCTAATAATGAAGATGGGGGATAATAATGTATACTCTTGAACAATTCCCATGCATATCAAAGCAAGTGCCAAGGAGGAATACTATAGGAAATAATGTGTTTTCTTGTAAACGTTTGATTTAAATATCCTACTGATAGCCTGCGATTCTTAGTTAACAGTTCCAGTATTTTCACAGTGGTAATCACCCCCATGACATGCAGCACCCTAGAAGACCTACATAGACTTAACCTGTGGAGACCATCCACTTTCAGTTAGTCTTCATAACCAATTTAAGATTTCTCAGTTTTCAGGTTTGTGTTTTCATACCATGGTTCTGTTTATTCTTAATCGTAAACAGTGATACAAGGTTCTGACTAGTAATGCTCTCTCTGGATTTATAACTGAATTTTTCATTGGGTTATATTCACTAATTGTTTCAACTTAAGCATGTTGGCTCACTAAGCCTAAATTTCCTTTTCTGTAAAATAGGATTAAAATGCCTTCTTCAGAATATTACTGTAAGAACTCAGTGAACACAAAACTTAACATAGAGCCTCGCAAATTATTCTCAGTTTTCTTCAGGACATCGTTACTTTGCGATTCATTTTTACATATCAGTGTATTAATAGTAATGGTATACACTCTTAACCACTATGCTTTGGTGTCTGGTTGTTTCTTTCTTTCTACTTCACCTGTCCTTCCCCATCCCCCAGTACTACCTTCACACACCCCATACTTTTCCAGTTTCCTGTTTAGGGCTACAGGTGCAGAGTCCTCTGTTCAGATCTATTGCCTGTGACTTAAAATCCAGAGGGAACAGGAAGTATCTTGAGCCAATATATGTAAAGGCATTAGAAATAACCATGTGTTTGACTTATAAGCCAAGATTTTCTTACAGAGCCCTTCATTGAATATAGCCTGGAGAAGAACTTAAAAAGCAAAAACACCTTGCCCCACTATCATTCAGAAATGTAACCAGATACAGCCCCCCTCAAAATAGTTATAGTCATGGAGGACTAAGAGATAAAATCAAATGAACGTATGGGGAATCTATGATCCTCATTGTTAACGCTATCTTCAACACTGACATCACTTTGTGTTGAGGTTCCTAGTACATGCCTTGGACAGTGCTTCCTCCATAACTACTTGGACAGGACTTGTCTCTTGATACCTGAAGGTAGGTGTATGTCCCTGTAATCCATATTTATTATTCCTGCTCAACTGGTCTGACACCTTCATGCATGAGGAAAGAGATGGTGTTTCCCCAGTGCTGGACTTCTCAATGGAGACATTTCAAGTTATAATTGCCTCACTGAAAAGTAAATGGATCATAGAAATAGTCTTTGAAGAGTTAGGTGGAAAGCAAATACCAGGTGCCACCGTGATGCTGTCCTCCTTGTCAGAGACTTCATTGGGAGTGATCTTTTTTGCCTTGCTTTCCTTCTCACTGATCCTTTTGTATTATGGTTTTTCACACAACCTCACCACCATAGCCTGCATTGGCATTAGGACTCCCAAGGTACTCTTCTTGGTGAGAGAAGAGAGCACCCTGGAGCACAGGAACAGACAGACCTGATGGCCACAAACCCAAGCCTGAATTTTGAATTTCCAGATTTTTTAACACAGTATGTTTAAGCATACTCTGTTTAACAAAAGTATGTTTCATACTCTGAGGAAGTGCTGAACAACTGTGCATGATAACTGTTCCAGATGCTGTTTCCTGGATATAATTTAAAAGATTCTTGGTGCTAAGAGTAGGGAATGGTTTAGAGAGAACCTGAAGTTATTAGCCATATTGGTAGATCATTTATGCCTGCAGACAGCTTGTACTCCCAACAGTATTTCAAGGGGAAGCTATGGTAGGGTGGTTGCCGAGAAATTTTGAGGAACTTATTTGTCCACAGCCGGCCAGAATCATCACCCACTGGTTGTGAAGTTGCAGCATTTTAGAGCCACAGAGAGACCAGCACCAGGGGAAATGAACCTGGCAACTCTTGTTCTCTAAGAAACAAAAGCACTTCATACTCTGCTAAGAATCCTGGCAAAATGAATTCTGGTTTTGGTACTTTGGCATGCCCAGAAATGGTCGTAGTGAGAAAAATAGGAGAATAAGATAAGTAAGTTAAGTGAGAAATCTATCAGCCACAGATCCTTTGCAGCTTTCAAGACTAAATCCCAGCCAGAAGAATCTCTGTGAAGTGATTCAGAATAAGTCTACAACTCAAGGTTGAGTTGTTAGTAATTGACTCTCTGGAGTACTACATTAAATATTTTCCCCTTTAAAGTGTTTTTTAATTAACCATCTCTTTGAATGTTGGTTATGTCATAAAGTTACTAAAGGCTGGTATTTTTATAAGATTGACTTCACCTCTCCTTATTCCGATAATAGATTTAATGGTCCGAGGAGAAAATTAACCCAGTGGGCACTAACACTTATTTCCCGTTTCCTCCTCCCACCTCTACTTGATCCCCTCCAGAGGTCTCTCTTCATCATCGTAGCCAGAGTAAGTTTCCTACCACACAGACTGTCATGTCACTTCATTGTGTGAAGTCTTTTGTTAGCTCCTGTGGACTTCAGAACAAGGTGCAACCTCCTTAGTGGGGCCCAGAGGCTGTTCAGGACTTCATTTCTCTCCACCTCCTCTCCCACCACCCATATTCTAACCACTTCTAATTACTTCCTATTTCCAAGTGTGCCATACTCCTTCATCCTTTTTATTTGCTCGGTATGCCCTGCACAGTGTGCCCCCCCAGATTGAAGACTCAGCTTGGGCATCAGTGCCCTGGGGAACCTTTCCTGCCCACTGGTTCCCACCAGATGCCCTCACTCGGGCTACTCACCTTGTGTGCACGGTGTCTCCAGTCCTTCCTACCCCAGAGACTGCGTCCCGTTGCCTGTTTTCCAGGTTCCTAGTACAGAGAAGATGCTCAATAAGTATTTGCCCAACAGATTAATGATTAAGCATTTGAATGAGTGAGCAAATTTGGTGTGTTGTGGAAATATAAGTGACTGTAACTAGCCACTTAAGAGCTGGAGCCAGGCATAACTCTTTTTTTTCAGTGATGACAGATGTCAGAGGGGCCAAAAAATTAGGGTGTGTGTGTGTGGGTGTGTGTGTGTGTAGAAATTACCTGTATGTCCCTTTCTGAATAAGATTTCACTTTTGTTGCTTTTTTTTCAAAAATGCAGAAGTAGAATATAGTTTTTTGGTGAAGAACAGCAGGTTAGAGCTAGATGTTAAGATAAAGATGTATGTGTGTATATATATACTTATAAATGTATATGTGAATATACATATACATACACACATATATATTTATGTCTGTATATACGATTAAGTGCCCATAAACATACGCACATATGTGTGCATGTATACACATATGTATGTGTATATACATATGTGTTGGAGAGGGAAATGGCAACCCACTCCAGTATTCTGGAAAATTCCATGGACAGAGGAGCCTGGTGGACTACGGTCCATGGGGTCGCAAAGAGTCGGCCACGACTGCACACATGCATGTGTGTACATACATGGATGCGTGTGTGTGTGTGTATCAGAGGCTGGGGCAGATCAATATTCAGTAAGCATCCTAGGAATGTGTCCTCGAAGCTCTCTCTCCATCCCACCTGCTTGCTGTCACCTGAAGGATGGTTATAACGCCTCCCCCCGAATCAGCATTCTCTCCCTGCTCCATGGAGCCTGTTTGTAGAAATGTCATAGACACCCTCAGGGTTCTGATCACAGTTCATCTGCTGCACTGAGAAACCTGAGTCCATCTGGTTCATCTTTGTGTACACTCAATAAACATGCCCCATGTGCCTACCATGTGGCTGTATGAAAACTGTGAATGCGTAATGACTGGTTGTAAGCCACTCAGTGACCACGTATGTCTCAATAACTCTTCCTTGCCCCTCTCGGTGCACTTTCCAGTGTCCATCCCAACCACAACGTGCACTACTTTCCTGGCGAGTCCTTTTAGTGGACCATGGGTGATGTACCACACAAGGCTCTCCCTACATGGGTCTCTTAACATTAGATGCCAAGATTCACTCCCATGAACCATGAAGGCTCACTGCCTTGAGAGAGCCGCTCTCTGCAGCAAGCTTTGGGACTAGTGTACAGGGCCAAGTGCAGGGGCTGTTTTCAAAGCATCGTAGGTTGCTTGTGTCAGATCCATGCTGGGAGGGGAGAGTGTTTTCTGGGAGAGTGTTTTCTAAGAAAGTGTTTTTGTCTTGTCTTCTAGCTTATATTTTACTACGGTACTACAGATAGTTGGTGTCCAAAAGAGTACTATGACGACATGAAGAAAGATTTTCCAGAAGGAGATATTCGACTCTGTGAGAAAAAAATACCTCATGCTTTTATCTTCGATTTTTTCCAGGAAATGGCCGACATGGTAGCTGACTGGCTAAAGGATGATCTGTCCAAAATGTAAATAGTGATACAAGGTGCAAGTGCCAACAGGTAGTGCATAGAGGCAATAGGTATACAGCCTCTTAGTAGTAAGTAGTATACTTAATAGGTGACTGTCTAATTTTAATATTTGATGTTAGAAGAGAAAAAAAGTGAGACCCTCTTGGCTTAAAAAACTGTCAGTTCCCAGCTCCCCCATGCTACAGACTGCAACAAACACAGTTGACCAATATTCCCTGGAATTAACAACACATTCCAAGACTCAGGGAACACAGCAATCTAAACAAAGTCTTTCACATGTGCACGAAATGCCCAGTGGCACCATCAACTTAATTTTGATACGCAAGATCATTGCACAAAAGGAAACCTAAATGTTTTAATTTACAATGTAGACTAGCACCACCCCCCCACCCGAGAAAATTATGAAAGAACTACTAGAAAATGTAAAAGACCAGTGAATGTCAAGTGCATAGTCAAACATGTGAAGCATATGAAATTATGAGAAGAATACACTCATCCAGGAAGTAACAAGCAGTGGAGCTTGGCAGTTGACCCGGGTCTGTCTGAAGGACAGAAGCTGAAGGTCAGCCCAGCTAACTTTGCACAGATCTTGGCTGAAATCACCAAAATCAGACTGGATACCAGGACAGCCTGCACACCCTGCCTTTTACTACCTTGCAGCATGTCTCAGACCACCAGGTCAGCCTTCTGTCTGGTCGCCGGTGCACAAGCCCCAGCAGAGCCAGGGGCGGGGGGCGCACTGAGGCGAGTGACTTCCAGACGTGCCCACAGTAATGAGCGAGTAAAGCTCGTCAGACTTTCCTCTGGTCAACTAGGAGCTAATAAGCATTACTGAAGGATCTCGACTACACCTTCCTCCACAGCCAACCAGTAAGTCCCGATGGTGAGCTCCCTGCAGGCCTCCATTCTCCAGAACCAGCATGGGGTGACACTGAGCTGACCCCGATGAAGCTCGTACCTGCCACAGGCAACTGCCCATACTGTGATTTTTTCAATCAAACTCCACTGCAGACCAGCAATGGGCCAAGTACTATAAAGACCTTGAGGATAGACTGTTAGCTACATTAATGATTCTTTTCTTCTGAAAATCTTCCAGAAAGTATATTTTGAAAGGGCATCTTTAAATTGCTGAATAGAGGATCATCATAAATGAGTTCTCCAGTTAGTTGGAAAGAAATTGTTTTACTAATGAACAACAACAACAAAAAAAAAAAACCACTCATTAAATTAGGTGAATTCACCCTCTCCGGACACCTTGAGTTCCAATAACGAAGTTTGTTCTCTGACCTAGAGCTTGCTAACAATATTGCTTCCTTCCCTAAATTGATTCAATCCTGGGACCTTAGGATTTACTTAGCCAGTAAATCCCACTGACTGCAGAAATTGTTGATGATAGATAGAAACATTCCATTTTTTCTCCTGGAGGAAATCCTTCATGGTGTTATCATTTCATAAGAACAAGGGGATGTTGTCCTTCTTCTCAAAATCTAAAGCCGTCTGATGAAAGATTCAGCTCTGATATGCTGCCAACCCAGTGGTGAATGTCGAATGAGATATGATCCTTTGGCCTGGCTTCCACATCAGAGCAAATGACATCTCAGAGGGGAGGAGCCAAGCTCCAGGCAAACAGTGCTCTCAGCCTCAGAAAGGGGCCAGTAGATGTATAAGCCATTGGCAGAAGGCTGCATACATAAAGTCCTTATTGGCAGCTGTGTGGAGAGGCCTTCTAGAAATCTAATGTTAGGAGCTGGGTCTCAGGGCTTTGAAGTACCTTGCATACAGGAGATGCTCAATAAGATGCTGAAACACTTAAGCAAGAACTAGGTAAATCATGCTACTAGAATCAAGAATAACACGCCCAGCGTTTCTGTTAGTCTTATTTTACAATGTTACTTCATGTTTCAGAAGTCCACATATATGAAATTATATCTGATGAATGTATATCTAAACTTTTTACCAGAGCTTAAAAAATAATAAGTAAAATGATAAAGTAAAAGATACTGGCTTGTAATCCCTGTTAATCATCTAAGCACCAAATGAATTTTCAAAAGAAATACTTTACCCACACTTTATGATCTTGCCTGGCCTGACCTCTGTGTGTTGGGGAGGAGGGGTACAGTCTTCACGTTCTCCTGAGGTAGACTCAGGTCATAGCCTCTCAATCAAGGGCTTCCCAGGTGGCACTAGTGGTAAAGAAGCCATCTGCCAACACAAGAGACTTTAGAGATGGGGGTCTCCATCTCCTAAGGAAAAGGCAGTCCACTCCAGTATTCTTGCCTGGTGAATCCCGTGGACAGAGTAGCCTGGCGGGCTGTAGTCCATGGGTCACAGAGTCAGACACAACTGAAGCGACGTAGCACACATGCACACTCTCAGTTAAACTGAAAGCCACTTTTTTGATGCTTCTTTTAGAGAGGGAAGGATCAGATTTTGGAAGATTGAAGCTCGTTTTATTTCATTAGGAATTAAACAAAAGTGTTCATGCATGTATATGAGGTGATAAGGTATGTGAACTCTGGAGGCCTTACCATCTGTGTGATTTTGGACAGCTTCCTGTAATTTCTCCATGTCTCAGTGTCCTCATTCATAAGATAGGATTAATAATAATACATACCTCATATTGTTGGAAGAATGGTATGATTAAATGAAAGCATTTAGCACAGTGCCTGACAGAGTATCTTCTCAATAAATATTGGCTGTATTACTGATTATTAAACATCATCATAACATAAAATAAACAAAAGACTAAAGTTGGTAGGCAATGGATGAAATCCATTTTCCAGAAGCATTTCTGCCTGTGTATGCCAGTGAGCCACTGTGATGGTCCTTGTCAAAAGGTTTAATAACCTCCTCTGGGGTTATCTAGTGCTGACTGAAAGGCCTACACTGGAAATCATGACTGGTTGTCCCCAGTCTGCTTTGGACCACAAGGGAGAAGCTCCAGAGGCTGCCCCTGTGGCTTTTTGTGGCCAGACATTCAAGGCAACAGCCCACTTACCACAGGCCTCTCCACTGAACGCTTGAAGAGCCAGTGACCTCCAAAGGCTTGATTTTTCTTTATCCTACATTATATTAAATTTAATTCCAGACTTGAGGGAACACAACAACTTAATGTAACACCTGATTCTGGATTAGATGCTATACTAAAAAGAAAACAAAAAACACTGTTGGGACAGTTTGCAAAACTTCATTGCATGGGATCTAAAGTTTTTAAATGGGAGTAAGAGATCAATGATAATTTTCTGATGTCAGCGGTTTTATTGTGGGTAAGTAGGAGAATGTCCTTATTTTCAGTGAAGACACATGAAATGTGTCAGAGCCATACATTATGTCAGTTTACTCTCAGATAGTTCAGAGGAAAAAAATGTTCTTTGTTCTTGCAACATTTCTGTATGTTTGAGATGATTTTGAAATGTATACAAATAATTATTTGGGGGAAAAAACAACATGGTGTCTCCTTCTGCATCTGTCTCTTATTGCTTCTTTTCCAGAAAGTGAATTACTTCTTCTAGGAAGTAAATGAAAACATAAAGACTGTGTTTCAAATCGTGGGTCTTTTCATGTATTAGGTGTGTGATGTTCAGAGGCTTCACCTCCTCTCCCCCACTGTCCTCACTCTTGAAAGCACTTGCATTAGCTCTAGGACCTTGGAAGGTTTTTGTTTGTCTTTAAGGGGGTCAGGTGAGGTCTTGCACATAGTATTTAGCACCCTGTCTGGTAGATGTCCTATTACATGGTACCCAAAGGATGACAGCACACTTGTCTGCCTTGTACTCTTTTCCCTGTGGTGCTGTGCAGGGCTCTGCGATTCCCCATTTCTGCATCGTTGCACCCAGCCTGAGACCTTCTAACTGTCTCAGCGTTTCTGATTCCTACTGATAAAGGAGGGGGCCACTCCCCCACCTGACACAGTCTTCTGACCCCAGGCCATACAGGCCTCCCACACACAGCCCCAAGCACCCAAACTTCCCCTCGAGGAACTTACAGTCCTTTAGAAAAGATGTAAGAAGCAAAATGTTTTTGTTTTGTGTTTTTTAATTGTCTGGGGTATAGTTACTTTACAGTGTTGTGTTTCTGCTATACAAGGAAGTGAATCAGCTGTATATACACATATATCCCCTCCCTCTTGGCTCACCCCACCCCCTCATCCCACCCCTCCAGGTCACAGAGCACCGAGCTGAGCTCCGTGTGCTGTACAGCAGCTTCCCACTAGCTAGCTATTTTACACGTGGTAGTGTATATATATGTCAATCCCAATTCATCCCCCTCTTCCCCCCCGACAAGGTCTACATGTCTGTTCTCTCCACCTGCGTCTCTATTCCTGCCCTGCAAATAGGTTCATCTGTACCGTTTTTCTAGATTCTGTATGTATGCATTAATATGACATTTATTTTTCTCTCATTGACTTACTTCACTCTGTATGACAAAGCATTTCTTAAATGACAAGAGACATCATCTTTGTTCCTGGCCTCCACCTGCTGGAGAGAGGAGACATCACTGGGCTCCTCCCTCCCTCCCTTGGCGGGGTTGAGCTCGGGG
This sequence comes from Budorcas taxicolor, assembly GCF_023091745.1. Taxonomy (NCBI): domain Eukaryota; kingdom Metazoa; phylum Chordata; class Mammalia; order Artiodactyla; family Bovidae; genus Budorcas; species Budorcas taxicolor. The sequence goes on from NC_068920.1 coordinate 137,642,824, forward strand.
GGCGGGCAGTGCCCGGGACCACGTATGATCTGTGAACAAACACATCTCTGAGGCCTTCAGGCTGGAGCCCCTCCTGGAGGAGTGCTGAGGACAGAAAAGATTTCCCTTTCCAAGGGGCTGAGGTTCCTGCGTCTGCCTGCTGGAGATGCAGGTGAGCCATCACGTTGGCCCAGGTAGGGAGCCGTTGTGGGATGTGGACATGTCCTCTTCCAGCAGACTGCAGGCCTCTCACGGGTCGGGGGCCACAGAGGGCTCCAGGTTGCTGCAACTCTGTAAAGAGAAACATCCTGTGGGGGACGGTGGGTTCTGTTCCTGCCAGGACAGGTGGAACTTGGGTGGGTTTGGAACACGCTCCTCACCCTGCACTTAGAGTATCACTCAGGCCTTATGACCACATGTGCCACCACGCAGGTGCCAAGTAGGGGACTCGGTCATGACCTCAGAGCTTCTGAGTGACCCTCGGCCTCTGCCCCAGGGCCACGGCCTCACCCGTTCCTCCCCATAGCATCCTGCTGCCTCCTGGAGGAAAAGAGCAGGCAGGCAGCCTGGCAAGAGTGGAGGGTTGGGAAAGGGAGTCCTGGAAGGGCATTTGAGGGCCAGGTTGTCAGCGGAAGTGTAGAGTAGATGGTTGGTAATGACTGAGTAGCATTAAAAGATTGGAAGATGAGACAGGGAGGGGTTTGAGGTGGGATGTCTCAGGCACCAGGTAGTAGGGGGTGGGGGGGTGGCAGGGGGTCAGAGCTGAGGCTCAGTTCCACGTTGTGGTCTCTGCAACTCTGTCCAGGGCCACCAAGTCCTCCAGAGATGCTCACTTCTATCTGCTCCTCAGAAGTGCCCTGTGCCCTGAACCTCTGGGATCCACTGCTCCAGCTTTGAGTGCCCAGGCCTCGATCCCACCCCCTGAAGGCTGCCAGCTGCTTCTGCCTCCCAGAGCCCCCTCTCCCTCTCTCCTTCCATCAGAGCCCTCTTGGGCCCCCTGCCCCATCCCTAGTGAAGCACTTGCTGTTATTGCAGGAACTGAATTTTTATCCTCCCTGCCCCACTATTATCCTTCTTGCCCCTGAAAAGAGAGTCCTAGGAGATGGGCCTTGTATCTAGTTACTCTCTATGCTCAGGGCTTATAGCATAAGGCCTGTCACACAGACGAGTCAGTAACTTGTTTTCTAAATTAATAAGTTGTTGCCATACTTAATATGCAATCTCTCAAGAAGCATAGTTCCCTCAGTCGGTCGGACTTGTCCGAGGATCACATCGCTGGGACTACTTGTCCCTCAGAACTGAGTGTGTAAATGGAATTGTGACAAGGGCTTGCTCGTTTATCCCTTAAGCACTTCCCCAGCCTCACTGTGCACCGCTGAGTCAGATTCCAGGACATAGGCTGGCCACTCTCAGCAAGGCCACTGCATGCCATGGCCCACTCTTTGGCTGTCCAGCTGCAACTGTTACTTCCATTCTTCTGTGATTAGAAAACCTCTAGACTTTGGGTATTAGCAATGACCAAATATGTGGTTATTATTTGTTGCGTGCTAACCCCGTGCGGCACCCCAAGTGGGAATTATAAGCAACAATACACGAGCCCTGGCTCTGAGACAGCAGAGCGTTTTCATTTTGCATCACATTCCTCAGACGTTCTGGCAGAGGGGCCGTGCTGACCTCCCCACACCGGGACAGACTCCCTTGCTGGGTGAGTCTATGGGAAAATTCCTCTTCCCGGGACGGGAATGTGACCCTGTGACTGGGCAGCCGTGACAGCCAGGGACGCGGGTGCACCTGCGGGGCCTCCCCCCGCACCCACAGCGGGACCGGCATCCCGCCTCTGCAAATCCACGCTGCGCGGGCTTCGCACCACATCTGGGCTTCCTCCTGCCGGCCGCCGCTGCAGGGCCAAGCACCTGCGTGTGATTAGGGCTCAGCAAAGCCCCCAGCCTCACGGTCGGGGGCTGCACTCCGGTGACACGTCACAACAGACGAGCTTATGCCCAGATCACTGTTTCTTCTGAGCAGAACAGGGCTTCCCTGGGGCACAAGAGCACAAGGGATCCACAACCAGATCAGGCAGCTCCGCTCTCAGGGAAGTAGCAGGTGGTGGCATTTTGGCCTCAGCCTGCCTTGAGATGAGCAGGCAGTGGGCACACCAGGGCCGGGGCCTGGAGGAGCGGAGAAGTCTTTCTTCGCCTCCTTTTAGCATCGGTCATTGCAGGGCCTTTAGACAATCTCTCAACAGTGTTTGGGAAATAGGAAAAAAATTTTAAATGCGGCTCCTGACTTCCCCTTCTCCCTGTAACTAGCCTTCTCAGCTGAAAGCGCACTCCTCTAACCACAGAATTCCGGGGTAGGTTAAGTGGAGAGTGTAAAATACGAAAATGAAGAACTGACTGAGGGTTGTTATCATCAAAGGAATGTAATACTTTACCTTTTTCAATGGCAGAGTCATGAAGCCTATGCGTTTACAACAACCTGCCAAATGAGTTAGTTACAAGGTGAACATTTTTCTGCCAAAGAAACTCCTTGGAACTTACCTGGTGGTCCAGTTCAAACCCTGTGCTTCCAATGCAGGGGGCACAGGTTCGATCCCTGTTTGGGAAACTATTAATAAGATCCCACATGCCCTGCAGTGCAGCCAAAATGGTTTTTTGTTTTGTTTTGTTTTTTTAATTTTTTTAACTTAGAGGCTCCTTTATTTGGTAGTCATGAAAGTAAGAAGCAAAAAGGGAGCTTTCTTGATTTACCTTTCACCAGAGAAAGACACATGACATGGGGACGGGCATTAAAATCCCACAAGAACACTGGATTACAGTGGACGTGCGCTCGATCACTCTGTGAAAAGGTGAGTCACACTGGCCCAATCCATATCCCAGAGAAGATGATCCTCATCACAAGTCAGTAGTGAGGCCAAGTCCTCATCCCACAACTGCTGCTTCGTCACTAGTTCCCCAGAAATACCTAGGAACGGATGAAATCAACAGTTTTCTCACTCAACTACAGGAAACAGCTGGGAGAGGAAGACTGTGGTCCATCCTCTCCTGCCTAGTCTAGGAGAGCTGCTGAAGGAGCCGAGACAGCATCACCAAGCACAGATCTCTGTACCTGTCCAGAAGAGTACCGAGAAGCGTGCCCCGTCAAACTCGCTGCAGGACTTTCTGGTTTTCCTGACGCATGTTAACTGGCCTTGCAGAGGAAGCTGCAGCAGTTGGGCTTCTGCTGCTAGGAGTCACAACTGTGCAGCCTCCAGGGTGGGAGTGCCTGGGCTTCTAGATCCAGCAGCAGCCCGATACATCTGTAAACAGAGAATCTGTCCACTCACTCTGTGCTTGGAATGACAGTGATCACTCATTACCAATGCCAGTGCTTGTTTTCCAAAGAGCCGGTGTTTTCCTCTGTGTTTTGGCCTCTTCTCCCCTGAACCCAAGCTTGATTCTTCTCCCTTCCCCTGCAGTGGCTTCATACCATGTGTGGCTGCACAGTGTCCTCTGCAGTGTCATACCAGTCACAAAGACCCAGGGAGCAGCAGCCCCATGGCTCAAGCCCCCACCTTCCTGGACTCACAGCCTGAGGTGTTTCAAGGGGGAGCAGTCGCTCAGCTTAAAGACTCATGGGCCCAGAACCTCCGGTTCCAACGTACCTGCTCCTAAACTCTCAGAGGTTGACTGCTATTCTCAACACAGGAAAACACGATAACAAGTCAAAAAGTGGTTCTCTAAAGACCAGCCAGGAGCAATTTTAACAAAATATTTAATCAACTTATCTGTACAAAATATTAAAACAGTTAATGAAGAGTACACAAGCATGTTTAACAAATATATACTGCTATTTAACTGTCCAGAAAAATAGAGATTGCTGTTTTACAGTTCATTTACACTCCAATATGTACAGTCTATTTAAATTTGAGAATACATATACACAGTGGGTTTGTACCTGCCCTTGAAGAGTCCCCTGCTAGCCGGCCTGGGCGCAGGGGTGGCATTCACGACATCAGCTCGTGCCACCCAGATGGCCAAGCCGGGCAGCAGGGAGATGAACGGCCCAAGCTCCAGCCCCCAAGCCTCAGGCCGAACCAGAGCTAGAAGACAGGTGACAAAGGAAATTTCAGCTTGTGTTAAATGAGTCTAAAAACCTCCCCGGCTTCCCCATCTCACTCCCAAGCCAAGCTGAGAAACAGTGTCATTGCAAAACGAAAGGGGGGTCTATCCATGCCCCCAAATCGTTAACTATGTCTTTACCTGCTGACTGAACGGCATGTCATTCAGCTGTGATGGCATCGCCATCATTTCGAGTTTCGCCCATTTCCTTTAAAATCACCGTATCAGCACTGGAGGGCATGTTTGGCAAAGGGCAGGGTGCCTACCACATCAGACGCCACTGCCCGCCCAGCGCCCGTGCAAACACACCACAGGTAGGCTGGTGCCGGACTTCTGCGGAAGCCTTCACAGTGAGAAGAGCTGCTGCTTTATATATTTAAAAAAAGAAGAAGAAGAAAGAAAATGCTTTCTAAACTTTTCAGAATCTCCTATTTTCATCTATTGAAGGCAAGTAAAAAAATCATTACAGAAATCTTGTTAAAAGAAATCATTAACTTTCCATGTGGGATGAAATACTTGCAGCTAAAAGACATCAAGTGACTTGAAGATGATTCTTCCTCACAAAAAACATAAAAGTTCTTCGTGCTACAGCATAAAGTGAAATGCCAAAAAACAAAATGAAACCATTACTCTAAAGATGCTCTCCAGGTGGAGAAAGACAGAGACGTTCCCCCCCTTTCCAGAGCCTCCATTCCTGGCTTGGAACTTGAGTACTTCCCAGCCAGAAAACACATTTTCTCAGGAGCTTGCTTTCTCCCTGAACTGTATCATCACTTTCGAAACAGAGTACTGCACGGCTGACTTTGCTCTGACTCTCACGGGTCCTGACCCGGAAATATAAGTTGCAAAGAAAATAAGCCCTGCTAATGGGTGCAGCCTTCCTCAAGCCAGCCTGCTCCCCTCAAGCCAAGTTCCTGCTGCCCTGAGCCACGGGGACACGTGCACCTTTTTCTGCCCTTGGCAGCCTTCAGTCACTCAGAGATAGACATGCAGACAAGGAAGGGCCTCTGACACCTTGTCACTGCTTTTCAGACTCACTCACCCCCAGAAAAATCTAGGTGAGGGCCACTCCAGGTTGAGAGGCGTGAGAGAAAATGGGCCCATCACAAAGAATGTACAACAGGTATGGCTGTGTGTGGCTGCAGCGAACCTCCAGCCAGAGATGGCTCTTCCCGATCCTGCAGCCCAGGGAGTGGCCTCAAGGGAAGGGTGTGCTTCCCGGGCAAAGATGGGTTTGTACTGACCCCTAACTCAGCAGGACTCCCATGAATAAGCCGCACAGGGTAGGAGTCTTGTCACTGTCCGCCACAAGCACACCTCAGCCCAGGAAGGTCCTGCTGAGGTTCTAGATTCTGGCAGCCAAGTGTCTGAGCGGAGTCGAGGCTGGGAACAGATAGATACTTTGCCCCCGCCTTTGGATGCAGTAACTGCTGGTCAGGTGGGAAAGCACAGAGAAGAAAAGAACCAGCTGCAAAGAAAACCGCCACTGGCCCATGCCCACCTGGCCAGATCTCCACACCACCACACTCCTGTTGGCCTACATCTTAAAAGCCAGTGAAAAAGAAACACAAAAGCAAAACCACCTCACTGCGTCTGGAAGGTCTTGAACCGCCAGGCCTGAAGGCACCTGGAATTTGCTGTGTGAAGCTTTCTCTTGTTTTTCTAGACAATTTATTTCACATCCCATTACTGACTTAGAAGATTAAAAGCTTCTGCACTGCCCTAAACTAGTTCACCAGGCCAAAAACAGAGTGAAAACTGCTTCATACAGTAAGTACCACGCCAAGCTGTCCTGCCCACAGACTCACCTGCCTGCAGAAACACCTCTTGGGAAGGGTCTATGAACACCCCAGCTGTCTTACTCCATAGTGGTGTGTGTGTGAGAGAGAAGCTAGTCTTTTCTTCTGCCAACACAGCACACAGACTAGATACTAGAGGATACTAGCAGGGGCCCACGGACTGCCACTGGAAGGTCTGCCAAAGCAGAGAAAGCTTACCACCGCCCACTGCCTGTGACCCTCTGGGGGTATATTTGTACTTTTCAACAAGTACAAGCATGATTTGAAATGCAAACTGATTTTGCAATGACCTCACACGCTTTGATTTTACCCTGGGAGGCCTGGATGGCTCTGCTACAGCTGCTGCTGCAGCCACAAAGCCCCAACCTCCCAACGCTGCCCGCCGCCAAGCCCCAGGCCCTCTGCTCACACAGCAAACAAGGTGGAGGCAATTGCGGGGCGGGTGGGAAGAAGCTGAGCTCTGGAAGCAGAGAGCAGCCCTGAATGACAGACCAGAGCCCACGTGGCCAAAATCACCCCCACTGATGGACCAGGCCGACTTCCAACCCTCTCCATGCAGCCACATCCATGCAGCTGGCTGTCTGCAGACTGGGAGTGTGGCCTTCCCAGACGGAACAGGCTTCTCTAACCTAGAGCCTCGGTGGGAGCTAACTGTTTGTGCAGTTTTAAGCTCTGGGTGCATATTAAAGTCCAGGACAGCACAAAAGGAGGAAGAAGCCTGCTCCAATAAAGTGCCAAAGGTTCCAGGAGCCAAAGGCTGAGCTGTCTGAAAAGTAAGAAATAACATCTTTTTTCTCTCCTCCCTTCTCGTGTTCCTTAGTGTTCAACTCTGCTACTGGTGTCCAGGGCTTCAAAAAGAAGAGGAAGCATAGCTTTTCTGGCGTCTGCCCCTGGGTCCCACCCCTAGTAGCTGGGCCACACGCTGGCCCAGCAATGAGGTGGCTGAGGGCCAGGTGGGGCCCTGGCGAAACAGTTCATCCTCAGGTGGGCTTGCTTGCCTTGTCCAGGGACTCCACGACAGCCCAAGGCCCTGTCTGGGCTGCAGCAAGGCGGCACCTTTTCTGTCCTCTCCTCCCAGAGGGGTAGTATGGGAGCCCCCGCCCAAGACTTGGTCACAGAAAAATCTCAGCTAAGTGTGGCTCTACCCACCCTGGAGCACAGGCAGAATTCCAGCGGGGCCGATAGCGCCCCTCAGCTGGGACATGATGTGAGAAAAGCCGTGGCTCTGGTGAGCTGAGCCCGACCCCCGGGACTCTTGGCCTACCTTGCCCCAGGAGGATACCAGAGCAACATCCAAGAAGCACCAATGGAGGCCAAGAGTGTAATGAACAGACACACACCCACCCACCCCCCACCCCCCCCCCCACCACCACACACACACACACACACACAGGAAAAAGCTACAGCACCTGTGACACCGGCTCTGGGGCTGGGCTGGAGGGAACCTTCTCCAAGAAGTCACCTCTGCTCTGCCTTTGAATGACGTGAATGGGCTCTGGAGATGAAGGACAATTCTAAACCACAGGACCCAAGTGCTTCTCATTTTACTGACGCTCTGAGCAGGGAGGTAACCACCCATGACTTGCCAGACTTCTCCAGAGACGTCCAATAGAGTGGCCTTCCTGCGGGTACTTCCATGGTGGGCTCAGCCTCCGCACTGCCCACAGCCCTGTGGAGGGGTCCAGCTTCTTCCCACCTCACTGCCCTCTAGCTTCTGGGGTCACTCAGCCATGACTCATTCCTCCCAAGTCCAGACCCTTTCTGAGAGCACGATCTGACCTAGGCCCTCTTGGACCCTGCTTTCCAGCACCTAACAGCCCAGCCCACCTGGCGTCCCCCAGAGGTCCTCTGCCCAAGGCCCACTGAGCCGGCCCTGCTTTCTGGACCTGCAGGAAGCTCTGTGTCCCAAGAATCCCCAAGGCCCCCAACAGCATGTATGGTCCAGAGGAGGCTACAGTGCTTTCTGGTCCTCTCATTGGATTCTCTATAGAGCCCACGTTCAAGCAAGAGGAAAGTCGGACTTTGCACGAGCTGCACTTGGAAAGCATTCAGTTTTTGTCTCTGCTTTAAGGAAAAGATCAGTCTACAGTCCCTAGTTATTTTTTGCTTTGAGTTTGAATGAGATTGCAAACAGGATAACTGACTTGTAGGGTTTGAGTTACACTGTGATGACATCCACAAGGTAGTCAGACTCTCTTGAGCATAAGTGGGAGTGAGGTTTCTGCTCCTGCTGACACCTCCTCTGAGAGGCGTCAAGGGAGAAGTCCCCGTAGAGGGTCTGACGGGGTGACTCGACAATCACACAGTCCACCTGTCTTCTCCCTTCCCTTCCATGGCAGCAACAAAACTGAGGACAGGAGGGCGAAGGGGAGCACATACAGGTGAACGGCGCAGCTCAGGCCTGCTCCCCCAAGCTAAGCTGACAAGGCCTGCCACCGTCTCCAGAGGACCCAGTCCTGCTGCTTGGAAACCCAGAATTCAACCAGGCAAGCATGGCAGCATCGGCGGGCACAGCCACTTGCCAGCGCTGGGGTCACCCTTAATACGGAAGTCTGGCTTCAAGCGGCAGTGACCAGACTGCCTGGGTGCCTGGCAGACCTGGCACCATCCCCGAGGGCTCCAGCTGGCCTGCCCTGTGCTCCCCAGGCAGCAATGCCAAACCCTCCTCTCTAGCAAAGAATGGTTTGAAGGATCTCGATTCTCCCCCAGCAATCTAGAAACTTGGGTCTCCTTTGAGAGGAAGAGTTTGGGGACCCAAGGCTAAAGGAGGGCCACCTTCACTCACAGTCCTGACACTCTGTCCATGATTGTCAGCAGCCCGTTTTCCCTCCGTGGGGGCGGAGATTCCGGCTGGCTGATTCAGGCCCACTCCCCACTGCCTGGAAGACAGACGACAGTACAGGGTACTACTGACCGTGCAGGCAAAACATGTGTGTCCACGTCTTGACAAAGCTATCCTAACCACATCGCCACAGCAAGAATCTGTCTGTCTGCATGTGTGATGGCCCATTTGCTGTCTTTTTTTACAAAGCAAAACACATCATCCTCTCTGTTCACCTGCTTTTAACTCTGAGATACAGAGGCCTGAGACGGAACACGGTGGCCCCTGGTTGGTTCATGCAGCTCCAGATGCAATCTAGGCGGCATTCCTTTTATCTGGTAAAGAACACATTGAGGGCATCAGGGGTCATCGAAGGAACTGTCAGTGACTAAGGACAATGCCCCCCACCATGGGGTGCAGCCTGGACTCGAGATGAGGGAGACACCCCACTTCCTCCATCACTTCCATTACATCTTGGTGGAAGCGGGTCAACAGGAGGAAACAGAAAATGGACTTTTTTTTTTTCCTGTTACAGAAAGCTTAGACTAAATCAAGACATTTCTTCCCCTCCAGTTGTTTCTCCTAGTCATTAACAAAGTATCAAATGTTTGCTTTTGTCCAAAGAGATGAAATATCCTAGAATTTCTTCAAAATAATATTTAGCTATAGTTTTTCAGCTCCCTTTCTAAAACTTCTAATATCATGACTCTTAATACTTTAGTGCCCTTTTAAAAAAATTCTTCATTGTGACAGGTCTCAGAGTAATCACTAGGCAAATACTATTCAAATCATAGTTTAGAAAATGAGAGTTTCACTTCTCTGGCAAAATTCATAGATGTTTGCCCAGTCACTGAAATCGACTGGAAGTGTACTGCAGCAGCTGCTTTGGGATTTTTATTTTAATGAGAAGAGACTTGCATTTTCTGGTTATGGATAGCTACTTACATAGCCACAGCATATAAATTCACATTATAAATGTGCTTTCTCCTCCTCCTATGGGGGGATTTTAAAAGATAAGACTCAGGTGGGGACCCTTAAATAAATGAGTTGTATCTAAATCTTTCAAATCTCTCTTTAAGAGAATTCTCTCTGAGAATGAAGATTTGTATAAATTGCCCTGGATCTTAGCATCCAAGACAAGAAGAGTAGCGAAGAAGGCCTCTCAGGGACCCTAAAGGAGAAAGCCCAGCACAGCCTTAAGCAGGAGGACCAGGAGGGCTGCAGGGTTTCTTAAGAAAGCCCTTGGAGCCTCAGGCAGGTGGAATCCAACCTGTTTCTTTCCCTTCTCCCAATCATTTACACAGGCCACAGAGGGCCCCCGGGCAGAAATGAACCAAATAAAACAATGAAGGCTGGCATGTTCTGCCTCCCTTTTACAGGGACAGACAATCCTACTATCAGCAAGACTTCTTGGGGCAAAACAGAGAGACCGGGGATAGTTTTCCACTTCTGGCCCCCACACCATGGTCCTTCTGAAGGGACCACAGCAGCGAAACTGCAGATGCCCCTCCACGGAGCAAGGAGGGAAGGGACCGACCTTCCTCCTGCTCCGAACCACTGGGCTGTGGGGAGCTGAAATCTCACAAAAGCACTTTTGTGTGGCTTCACTTCCCGTTACTATCACACTGCCAAAAACTACAGCAACAACACAGTGAAAGCGTGCAAAAGCCGACACAGACTTGATAGCTAAGCACAAGCACATGTGGGCCACTCGGAGGGTGCCATTTGGAGGGGGCTGTGCCTACCTGGCAGACAAGCCCCAGTCCTCCGTCCTTGGCAGGAGCCTGCCCACCCCACCCACCTCTGTGCCTCTTTCCAACCCTAGAAGCCTCCTCCCAGCTCCTTAGAAAAACCTCCTGGCAGGTCTTTAGGGAGTCATAGCAACCCCCTTTCCCAATCCCCAGACATTGCACCAGCTTCCTCCTGCATCCCCCCAAGGCCCTAGGACCACCTTGGTCTACCCAGCTTAGGAGCTGCAGGACCTGGAAGACACCACTCTACCCCATGACAAGTCAGATCAGTCCCGCAGTTAAAAGCCTATCCCCCATCTCACTTATCCCCTCCTAAATTGTTTTTTCCACTTTCTAGATAATTCCCAATTTGAATTGATTAAAACAAAAAACAACAACCAAAAAAAACTGGTGCTGACCTTTGCAGAGATCTGGGAAGCTCCACAATGCAGTCTTTCCGACAAACTCCCCTTTCAAAACTGGGAAATGTTAGACTTTTGGAAGTTAAAGGAAAAAGATGAGGCCTTTTGCAGCGGTTCCTCTCCAGAGTTAATGACGCGGATGCAGATGCAACGCAAACTTTCAGAAAGGGCATTACCTGGCAGACAAGCCCCAGTCCTCCATCCTTGGCAGGAGCCTGCCCACCCCACCCACCTCTGTGCCTCTTTCCAAGCCTAGAAGCCTCCTCCCAGCTCCTAAGAAAAACCTCCTGGGGTGTTGCCCCAGGAGCAACACCGGGAACTCTGCCCCCTCCCTCCCAGCCTGCTGTGCCCCACACTTGGCCAGAAACAAAAAGGGGGTGAAATGAGACTTACTCGAGTATCCCGTTAGTTCCGCCTACTCTGAAGCCCCCAATTTCCTAACCTGATTCTACTCGATTTAGTGCCAGTTACTGTCACGGCAACGCAACCCCTCTCTCCCCAAAAGGGGGCAGTGGGCGCAAAAATAGATATCTATTTGCAAAATACACATGACCTGTGACATTCGGTAGCGTCAGATCCTCTCTTCCCAAGGCCTTCCGATGCGTCCACCGTGCACATGTGCACGAGTGAGGAGTGTGCGGCTGTGCGTGCTGGTACGTGAACGTGCGCGCTCCCTCCTCCGCGAGGGCGCCGGGCCAGACTCCGACGCGCACCCCCGCGAGGCGACAGGCTCTGCCCCAAGCTGCTTTTCACCGGGGAGTCCCTGGGTGGCGCGGCCGCCCCCGCCCTGGCCCAGCCGGCCCGCATGCTACCTGCAGCCGCACGCCTCCACCACCATGTCCTCGTACTGCTTGTAGACCACGTTGTTGGCGGCGTCGATGTAGAGGATGCTGATCGGGCTGAGGCGCGCGGGCACGCAGCAGGAGGCTGGCGCCGCATCCGGGGCCATGGAGTTCAGCAGCGTCTGAATGATGGCGTGGTTGGTGGGCTCAAGGTGCGAGCGCAGCGGGAAGTCGCACACGCCCTCGCAGTGGTATGCCTCGTAGTCCAGGGGCGCGATGATCCAGTCGTCCCAACCCAGCTCCTTGAAGTCCACGTGCAAGGGCTTGCGGCTACAGCGGCTCCGGCCCCTGCGCCCGTGGCCCCGGCCCGCGCCCCCGCCGCTGCCCTGAGCTGCCCGCGCCCCGGCCAACGCCGTCCGCCGCCGCCTGCGCCCGCCGAAGACCGCGGTCGGCGAGCCCACGCCGGGTCCCGGATCCGGCCGCGACTCCGCGGCCAGCGCGGCCCCGAGCGCGCGCGCCTGGGAGCGTATCTCTCGGAACAGGCTCTCCTTCCTCTGCGTGCGGGAGGAGACCACCAGCAGCGCGCGTTCCTCCGCCGCCGCGCCGCCGCCGCCGCCCCGCAAACCGAAGCCCAGCAGCCGCAGTGCCAGCGGGACCCGCGCCGACCCCACCACTCCACGCAGCGAGAGGCAGAACGCGCGGCTGGGGCGCGGTTCCCGGCGGTGGCGCCGTAAGGCGTCTGCCACGTCGAACACCTCCCAGCGCGCGGTGTCCAGGGACTCGGCGGCCCGGGAGTGCAGCAGGCGCGGGGCGCGCGCGGCGTTGGGGCACGTGGACAGCAGCAGCAACGGGAGACTCGCGCTGCCGGGGCCCCGCGCCCCGGACTCGCGGCGCAGCACGCGCAGCTCCGCGCCCAACACCTCATCTGCGTCGGGAAGGCTGGACACGTCGAACAGGAAGTTCAGGCCCGCCTCGGCTGCCGATTCGTCTGCAGGGGACGGGCAGAGACAGAGAAAGAAAGGGAGTGAGAGCGAAGCGTGCACCCTCTAACTGCAAACAGTCCCAACTGCCCTGGATGTGGGAGCAAGGTTCGCTGTGGCCGGCGCCCACTAGCACGTCTCGGCTCCAGTCCGAAAGCCCTCAGCCTGGCCGAAAAGAGAGGGAGCCGTCGCTCAGGTTATCGGGATGTGAGCTTTGATTCGAGCTAAATGATGTCCAACAACCCAACGAGCTTAGCGCGCCTCGTGGGCACCCGAGACCCAAGCCTTAGGGCTCCTACAGTTCGGCTGTCTGCCCCAGAGCCATGGGTTTTCGAAGACTAAGGCGGAGGCCAGACTTTCGGCCGGTGGCAGAAAGAGGCCTGATGGGCGCATCAGAAGTCGTGCACCTCTTAAAGACCTGGAGGCCAGGCCAGACACGGTCCGGGGACTGCTCGTTATGGCCCTCCTTATCCGCCAGGAGAGTCTCAGAGTCTCGGTTGGGCGAAAACCGAAAGTTCTTGTCCCCTGAAAACTGCTTCTGCGGCTTCTCTTCCCTAGCCCTGCCTGGACATTCCAGCCGGACACGATCTCCCGGGCAGGCTGGGCCTCCAAGATTCGTCCAGAAGAGGCACGTGTCCGCAGGGCTGCAGACCCCCTTTCCCGCATCCAGGCTCCTTGCTCTGCCGGAGGGGAACTGAGGCCCAAATAGGGGCCTTGTCAGCCCCTGGTCGCAATGGGAACTACAGGCTCAAACTTCTCCCAGTGTTTCCGCCACCTCCGAAGGAAGGGAAAGGCGTTAAAGGAGCCACTTTCTGCGAAGGGCTTAAAGCGGCTGGGACGCCTTGCTGCAGGGAAGGCAGAGGACCGACTGGCTTTCCCGCCAGGGCCCCGCTGGTCCCCTCGCAGACCTAGCCTTTCCCTCCGTTAGGACTCAACTCGGCCTCTGGGATTTTACTTCTCATCGTAGACACTTTTTTTCTTTGGGGGCTCAGAAAGGAAGAAACGAGCTGAAATTCCACCAAGCAGCAGATAAGGAGCTCCCTTTGAAGAAGGTCATATGGTTTCGTTTTGCCCCAAACGGGAAGAGACCGTGCAGACTCCCCCCACTGTTGGAGTGTTGCTCACCAACCACTGGACGCCAAGCCATCGACTCCTGGGAACCGAAGTGTGGGTGCTGCCCCGGCCTCTGGAGACCTCAGGCAGCCCTGCTCTGAGTGGAGGCTCAGGGCAGAAGGCAAGCAGGAGAGGCACTAGGCCAAGTGCTCCTTCGGTCTCCCCAGGCTTTCTCCCGGGGCTTTGGGAGCGGCAGCCCTCGCTCTGAGCTCCCCCTGCAAGCCTCTCCCTGGTTTGAGATCCTGCTGCTGCATCCTCTCCGAGATTTCCTGCGATTTAGCTCAGGCTGAGGCCACTGCAGGCCTAACTCGATCTAAGGAAGAGCATCTGGTGCCTCTCTACAAGCTCAGGGCCATACACATCTCACCTCTCCCACAGCTGGGAGACCCCCTCCCCAGGGTCTGCACACCAGGACTCAGGCTCCCTACAAGTACCCTAGCATCCCATCCAGGGGGCACCCCAGGCTGTCAGAGAATGCTTGAAAATTTCCACCAGACTTTAGGGCCATTTGGGCCCAGACAGTCCCTGCATTCCCAAATAAAGCGGCCTGTGTAGACCCTGTGCGTATGCTGGAGGGAATAAGAGACCTGATTACTGCACCCCCTCTACCTGCCTTCCCAGGCTAGCAGTGGATATACAGAACCCTCCATTGGCTCCCGGCAGGGCCTTGGGCGGCAGCAGCACTTACTTCCCAGCCCTATTGCCTTTCTTTCCCTCCTGCCTTCCAGGCTGGGTCTCTGGCTGGATAGAATTAAGGCCGAAATTACTTGCATTTCCGCCTGAAATTAGTTAAATTTTCCCTATCTGTCTGCTCTAATGGCTTCAATAGAGATTAATAAAATCCAGATGACACTCCCCAACCACCACTGCCTCACCCAAGTCCTACCTTTGGAGGGCTCAGGGTGGAGCAAGGTGGGGTGCTTGGTCCCAGAGAGGCCTGAATTCCTGCAGGTTGGCGGGCCCTCCTCTCCTCTCTGCATAGCCTCCTCTCCTCTACCTCCCCAGGGATCCAGCCCCAGGCAGGCACCCGCCTACACCGAGATCAGCCTGCTGAGAAGGGCCCTCCTTGCACCTGGTGATGCCACCAGCCTCTCCGGAGCCCTGAACTTCAGTCTGATGCCCGCTCTGTCCTGCGTTCGCCTCCGTTTCCCCGTTTGTACGGCCCTCCCCGCAAGATTGAGAGCAGCAGAGCAATCAAGCAGCCAACGCCGCCACCTCTGCTCAGTCCCTCTGGGCCGAATCCCCTCCTTGCTTCTCCGGATCTCCCAACTCAGCCCGCCTCCTCGAAGGGACCCGCGGGGCTGGCAGGGCCAGGGCACCCCGGGCAGAGGATGGGCATAGCCCTCTGGGGCCGCGGGCCCCCGCCAGCTGCCGCGGCTCTAGCCAGAGTCCAGGCGCTGCGAGGTCGGGTGCGTGGGCCTCGGAGAACTTTCTAACACCTGAGCCTGGGATGTGCGGGTACCGAGGCCCCCCCAGCCACACCGAGGGGAATGGTGCTGGGGCGCAAGACAGGATGGACGGGCGCGGTAACGGCAGAGTACCTGGGGTCGCCTGGTCCGCGAAGCCGGTGACTGTGTCCGCGCGGCCGTGGCGGCCAGATCCCGAGGTGGAGGCGGCGACTGGCCCGGCCGGAGTCCTCCCTGCCAGGCTCCTGTAAAGCGACATCATGAACTGGTGCGGCACCACCGAGCCGTTCCTGAAGCCGGAGCCCGTGGCGCGGCGCGCACCGCGGGGCCCGGGAGACGCGGCGGCCAGGGCAGCGGAGGCGCCCGCAGCCGCGGCGAGGGTTGTCCCGCCGCCGCCGCCGCCGCCGCCCCCAGGACTTTCGGCCGGCCCTGCCCCCGCCGCCCGCAGCACGGCGGCTGCTTCTAGCCCGTCGCGGGGGCGGCAGGCGCTCAGCAGCCAGAGGCACAGCGCGGCGGCCGCGCTCAGGTCCATGGGCTCCGAGGGCCAGGCGGGCGGGCGGCGCGGGCTCCGTGGCTTCGGGAAGTCCCCCTGCGCCTTTTGAACATAATGTTTAATAATGGGGGAAGTGTGCGCTGCAAGCTGCGGCCCCCCTCCTCTCCCACCCCACCCCACCCCACCCCACCCCACCCCCGTCAACGCCCGGAGCAGCGCCCCCTGCTGAACACTCGAGCCTCAGCGCCGCGCCCCCTACTCCGGCCTAAAGCCGAGCCCCGGGCCGGAGCCTCCTCGTCCCACCCGAGCTCTTCGTCCCCACTCTCGCCAGGCGAGTGTCACCGACCCGAGGCTCCCGCCACCCACCTGGGCCCCGCTTCGCTTCCCCGGGGCCAGGCGACCACCCCCCCCTCCGCCCACTCTGCGCCCGGGGCCAGATGCGCCCTCGGGAGTCAGAGGCTCCGAGGCCTCGCGCGTACCCGCCCAGCTCCTTCCCAACTCCCCTGCGGAGAACCACCCGCCCCCTCCCCGCTCCTATTCTGCCCGAGACGCCGGAGGTGGGGCGGCGGAGGGCTCGCCCCGCCGGTCAGCGCCACGATTCCGTGGCCAGGGCGCACAAAGAGGCCACGAGGGCGCACAGAGGCCACAGGGCGCCTGGGGTCGCCGCCAAAGCGTATTTTTGCTCACTGGTCCCGCGGTTCCCCACCCTGGCACAGCCTTCAAAGATCGGAGCGGGAGGCGGGAGCAGGAAAGAGGACCGGTAGGGAAGAGAGAGTTAGGGGCCGAAAGGACAGGCCGGAAAGACAGCTGGACGAGGACCGACGGTCGAACCAGCAAAGGTAGGGGTGCGGAACGCGTGCTTAGACGGGCGCCAGGATCTTAAAGGAGTTCAGGAACTACGAAGACAACTTCGGGGTAATGAGGGGGTTCCCGCGCGGGAGCGGCTCAACTTCATCTGCGCGTGGACTGTAAGGACCCCTTCCGCCTGCCCGCCTCCCTGGGAGCCCCGGCGGACGGAAACGGGCTCTTGGGTATGTTGGAGAGAGCCTGGAGCCGGGAGGGCGGGCGGCGAAGAGTCTCAGGGTAGCGCCTCTGTAATTCCTTCCCGGGCCGCGGTTCTCGAGTTGAGTTGGTGGGTAGCGAGGAGGATGGAGGGGACGCCCAAAACCGCCGTCGCAAGGGCGGCGGGGCGCTTGAGTGAGCAGCCGGCAGAGGTAGGTTCAGAGGCCGCCAACTCAGGGAGATGCGCCGAGGAGAGAGGTCTGGGTGTTGGCTCAGCTCCACCAGCAGCCGGGACATCGGTCCGTAGAGAGCCGGAAGGCTCAGCGGATGGACGATCTGCTGGTGGGCGGACAGAGGGCCGGAAGCTGACGGATCCCCGTAGCAGGGCAGGCGCATCTTTTTAACATTTATTTGCTACCGAGCTCTAAATCCAGACGGGGGCAGCGAGTCACGGTTTCTTTGAGTAGGTGATCAGCGTCAATGCGACGCCTCGGGACCCAAAGTCGCAGGAGTTTCGCTCTCGCTCGGCCGCCGCGCGCTCTGACCCACGGAGGATGCCGGCCTCGTGGAGCTCCTGGGCCGACGGCGGCCCCAGGCTCCCGAGCTCCCCTGTACCCGCTGCTTTGTCCCAAGTCAACTTACCAGTCGTCATCCTACCGACCACTCCGAAGATGCAGGGCCCGCTCAGCGTGGGACTTTGGGTCACTCGCCACTCGGGATTTAGGGGGGCAGGAGAGACCTGGCAAGGGGTCAGACCCCAAGTGGATCAGGTGGACGGGGGGAGGGGGGGGAAGCCCGAGGTTCGCGTGGGAATGTCTGGGCAGGAAGGGCTGTGGGGGGCTGGGATTACTGGGGCTGCATTAACCCAACTGGATTTGGGGGCCAAGGACCCAAAGCTTCGACAAGGCCGTGGTCAGGAGTCTTTCTCTCTCGCTGGTGCGGGTACAGAGGGGCCCTGCAGGAATCCAGGCAGGCTGCCTGGCAGAACCGACCCCCTAGAGAGAGACACTGATCAGTCAAAGTAGTGGCCCCTCAGCCACAGCTGTCTCTGTGAAGGCCACGACTGGATCCCTGGTGTCTTTCTTGGACTCCTTTCCTGGCTGGGTGCAGCCATGGTGAACAGTCTTTAGATGTTTTGCATATCATCAAGACCCTGATTTGTGCAAACACTCTGGCATCTCTGAGCTGGAGTCCAGTAGTCTTGGTTCTTGTCCTGGTTTTGCTGTTAACAACCAGACCCCATTGCATCGTCTGGGCTTCAGTTCCTCCAATTGTGTGAAGGCAAGAACCTGAAGGGTCCTGGCACTGGCCTGGCAGAGCAGGTGCCAAATAAACTTTGTTGATTGCATGATACCTCCACCTTGAGATCACTCCAGGGCTTAGGAATGAGGAGTTGGTTGGAATCCCTGGGCCCTTGCTGTCCCTAGGGGAACAGGGACAGCGAGCTCCTTTGAGACTGAATGTCCTCATCTGTAAAATGGGGAGATTCTCAATTCAGGAAGTTGGTGTGGATCCAGGATAACAGGTGGGCACAGAGGAGGCTCGGAGCCTCGCCCCTCCCAGTCTGTTCCGGATCCCTAGGGTGATGATGGCTGAGAAAGAAGCAGCTTCTAGGCACTGGAAGGCTCTGGAGGAGAGTGCTGGGGGTAGGCTGCTGCTGCTGGAGCCCCACCCATCACGTGTGTGCTTGAGCCAGGCCTTAGCCACTGTCGCCTGTGTTTCTTGGTCTGTCAAGTCAGACAACAATGCATTTCTTCATCATTTAGCCATTCCTCTATTCATTTCTTCTTTCCTGTAAATACTTAACCATGAGTGGCTTTCCGTATATTGTGAATTCAGCAACACACAGGACAAATGCATGGAGCTCTCGTAAGGGTAGAAGAGATGGTAAACACTTACATGCATAAATGCACCTGAATATATGGTGCACTGTTAGGTGGTTCAAAGTAAAGTGATGGGGGACTTCCCTGGCGGTCCAGTGGCAAAGTATTTGCCTTGCAGTGCAGAGGATACCAGTCTGATCCCTGGTTGGGGAACTAGGGTCTTACATGCAGCAGAGCAGCTAACCCAAGTGCCACAACTAAGCCCTGATGCTGGCAAAAATAAAAAAAGTAAACTGATGGGAAGCAGGGCCTGGGGGTCTTTTTGACCAGCAGTGGCCACATTGAAGCAGAGCCCAGAAAGGAGAGAGGCAGAAGGAAGCTTGGGTCATGCCTGGCTCCCTCTCCTTCCTCTCAAATAATGATGGTAACCAATGGTTACTGTTAACTAAATGATAATTATGGTTCTCCAAGTACCAGCTGCTACTGCTAAGTCACTTCAGTCCTGTCCGACTCTTTGTGACCCCATGGACTGTAGCCCACCAGGCTTCTCTGTCCATGGGATTCTCCAGGCAAGAATACTGGAATGGGTTGCCGTTTCCTTCTCCACCAAGTACCAGGCATGTTGCTAACTGCTTAAATGACCTCATGGCACTTACGTCTCACCACTGCTCTGTCCTGTGAGGTGCGTGCATGCATGCTCAATTGCTACAGTGTATCCAACTCTTTGCAACCCCATGGACTGTAGCCCGCCAGGCTCTTCTGTCTATGGGATTTCCCAAGCAAGAATACTGGAGTGGGTTCCCATTTCCTTCTGCAGGGGATCTTCTCAACCCAGGGGTCAAACCTGCATCTCCTGTGTCTCCCGCATTACAGGCGGATTCTTTACCTGCTGAGCCACCTGGAAAGCCCATCAGACATTAGGGTACCCATTTTACCAACAGAGAAAGTTGAGTCACAGAGAAATGTAACACCTTCCGCAGGTAACCTGGTGAATGGCAGAGCCTGGAGTCATCCTGTCTGTACCCAACCCTTGGCTGCTCACAGCGGAGATGGGATTGTAGGGGTGTGACCTGCAATACTTTGCTCAGCTCCAGTGGAGAGGCAGAAGGTCCTGCCTTGCCCTGCAAGCTCTTTGGAAAATTCTTGGCAGAAAAAAAACTCTCAGGTCCAGGTGAGGCTTATGAAAGCATCGTCTTGAGGACTGCCTCCTGCCTCTGGCATCAGCTGGGAGCTCGCCAACTGAACATAGTCTGTCATCGGCAGCAGCAGGGCCTGCCCGTGGCTGGAGAAGCCACAGAGCTCAGAGCAGGACGAGCCGGTAGGAGCTAAGTTTACATGAAGTGACCTGTCAGCAAGCCAGGCCCACAGCGAGGGCTTGACTTGGACCAGGTCTCCCATGCCCTGTTCAGGGCTTCCCTGGGAGCCACGACTGAGCATCCATCTGGAGTGAAGACAGCTCCCTCCCTGAGGACAGGGGAACGTGACACCAGGAGTTCCTGGCCCCCCACCAGGCCTTCTGCTGAGTGGGTGGCTGGCCTCCTGGGGCCCACAGGGCCAGGCCAACCCCGGGCTCACTTGGGGCTTCCTCCAGGGTCACAGGGGCCTTTGGTAGGTGGGCCAGGCAGGTGGGAGTGCTCTCTCCTGGCCTGGAGGCGTTGTGCCCTACCTGCTGCGAGGCGCACTTTGAAGGTGGCCTCCTAGTCCCCCATGGTATCCAGCAGTCAGAGGGCAGCTGGTTCAGGAAACTTAGAGGCAGCTGGGAGAAAACCAGGGGCTGCAAGTTCCAACTTCTGTTCTTTATTAGTCTGAAGGCCACCCCTCAGTGTCCCAAGAACTCCAGACTTTAGCTGTTACCTCCTCAGAGAGCGGAGGTGAGACTGGCTCCAACAGGGGGAGGACAGAGAGGCAGCCTGGTTGGGGGGTGGGTGTTTCTTAGCTGGGGTGGGGAGAAGCGGTCCCCACACTCTCACCCCCCAGATCCTTGCGTTGGCGAGCACCTGGTCACCCACCTGTCCTCTGCAGAAGCTATTTGCTTCCTCTGGCCACCACGTTTCTGACTCAGGTCCTAGAATTCAAGGATTTGAAAGAATTTGCTGTTGTTGCTCAGTAGCTAAGTTGTATCTGACTCTTTATGACCCCATGACTGAAGCACTCCAGGCTTCCCTGTCCTTCATTATCTCCCAGAGTTTGCTCAGATTCATGTTCCTTGAGTTGGTGATGCCATCCAACCATCTCATCCTCTGTCGTCCCTTTCTCCTCCTGCCGTCAATCTTTCCCAGCATCAAGATGTTTCCCAACGAATCAGTTCTTTGCATCAGGTGGCCAAAGTATTGGAGCTTCAGCTTCAGTATCAGTCCTTCCAATGAATATTCAGGACTGATTTCCTTTAGGATTGACTGGTTGGATCTCCTTGCTGTCCAAGGGACTCTCAAGAGTCTTCTCTAGCACCACAATTCATGTTGATGTATGGCAAAACCAATACAATATTGTAAAGTAGTTAGCCTCGAATTAAAATAAATAAATTTAAAATTTTTTAAAAAAAGCATCAGTTCTTTGGTGCTCAGGCTTCTTTATGGTTCAACTCTCACATTCATACATGACTGCTGGAAAAAAACCCATAGCTTTGACTATATGAACCTTTATCAGCAAAGTAATGTCTCTAGTTTTTAATATGCTGTCTAGGTTTGTCATAGCCTTCCTTCCAAGAGCAAGCGTCTTAATTTTGTGCATGCAGTCACCATCTGCAGTGATTTTGGAGCCCAAGAAAATAAAATCCGCCACTGTTTCCACTTTTTCCCCTTCAATTTACCATGAAGTAATGGGTCCGGATGCCATAATCTTAGTTTGTTTGAATGTTGAATTTTAAGCCAAGTTTTTCACTCTCCTCTTTCACTTTCATCAAGAGGCTCTTTAGTTCCTCTTCCTGGGTGGTGTGATCTGCATATCTGAGGTTGTTGATATTTCTCTCAGCAATCTTGATTCCAGCTTGTGATTCATTCAGCCTGGCATTTCACATGATGTACTCTGCATATAAATTAAATAAGCAGAGTGACAATATACAACCTTTATATAGTTCTTTCCCAGTTTTGAACCAGTCAGTTGTTCCATGTCCAGTTCTAACTGTTGCTTCTTGACCTGCATACTGGTTTCTCAGGAGACAGGTAAGGTGATTTGGTATTCCCATCTCTAAGAAATTTCCACAGTTTGTCGGGATCCACACAGTCAAAGACTTTAGCATAGTCAAATAAGCAGTAGTAGATGTTTTTCTGAAATTTCCGTGCTTTCTCTATGATCCAACAAAAGTTGGCAATTTGATCTCTGGTTACTGTGCCTTTTCTAAACCTAGCTTGTACATTTGGAAGTTCTCAGTTCATGTACTGTTGAAGGCTAACTTGAAAGATCTTGAGCATTACCTTGCTAGCATGTGAAATGAGTACAATTGTGCGGTAGTTTGAACATTCTTTGGCACTGCCCTTCTTTGGGATTGAAATAAAAACCGACCTTTTCCAGTCCTGTGGCCTCTGCTGAGTTTTCCAAATTTGCTGACATATTGAGTGCAGCACTTTCACAGCATCATCTTTTAGGATTTGAAGTAGCTCAGAGGGGATTCCATCACCTCCACTAGCTTTGTTCATAGTAATGGTTCCTAAGCCCCACTTGACTTTACACTCCAGGATGTCTAAAAGAATATTTGGGATTCTTTGGGCCAACTTTTCATATGATGCCTGACTCTTCACAAACTGCTACCAAGGCTCTGTTTGCGTACCTGCAGAACGGGAGCTCCCTCCTGGTCCCAGGTAGTCTCCTGACAGCTCTGAAGGTGAGGCAGTCTGTACCTGGTGCCTGTGAGAGCCACTACACCTCTCAAAGGCACCTCTGCTGACAGAAGTTCATGAGTCACCTGGGAACGTGAACTGGCACACTAGGGTTGATGCCACTTGGGAAGTCAGTCTTGGATTCTACCAGCTGGAGCCACTGGAAATTGGACCCGCTCTGCTGCAGCCTGGAGCCCCTGATGACAAGACAAGAGAAGGTTCCTTGCCCTGCGCCTTGCATTGTCCATGCAGGGCAGCCAAGTCCCCAAGGAGGGAAAAGGATCAGCACCCTGGCATTTGGCATCACAGCTGCCAGGGAAGGGGGGGCCCCTCTGTGAGCCTGTGTCTTTGCTCTCTGTGTGTCTCGGAAGGTCCCAGCCCAGCTCTGCCCTGGGTACCCTGGAGGAGAGGAAGAGGATGGTTGAGGGCTCAGCCCCTGCCCTGCCCATCGTTAGGGGTTGTGGGCCCTTGCAGCCCTGCAGTATATTGGAAGTAAAACAGATGCCCCCCTGGGCTATAATGTTGATGGTTCCCGAGAGTCAAGAGACCAGAATTCAAATCTGGCCTCTAACCTCGGACCCCAAGTCCCTTGGCCCTTCCTGGCTTTTGATCCTGACTCTGATAACGATCCCCAGTGAGGCCAATAATCAAACGTCCACCAAGGGCCCACCTGTGAGAGGTGGGAAGCTGGTGAGGATGGGGGCCAGTGCAAAGGACCAAGGCAGGGGCCAGCCCCCCGGTTTGGAATGTATTCAGAGCTGGAGAGGGTTAGCTTTGAGGAGGCAGCATCAGCCTGGGGCTATGTCCCCAAAGAAGGTGTCCCTGGGAGGGCTGGGGATGGTGACAACCCCAACCACCGCATCCAAGCTGTTGCTTCCTGTTCAGCCAGAGATGTGCTGTAGCCACCTCCCCCCGGAAAGACCAGGGGTGGGGCTGTGCATGTGGGACGATCCCCTCAGGCCTCTAGCTCAGCCCCGTCTGATGCCCAGGTCTGGGCTTCCTCCGGCTGCAATGCATTTCCCATGCTCCATGCAAGTCTTGTCTGCCCCCAGGTTACCCCAGGCAACAGCTCTGGCATCCACACCAGGGTGGGCTGCAGCCCGTCGCCAGCCACTGGCGTGGCCCCACCCTTGCGTGAGGGGAGGAGTTGGGCTGAGAAGAAGGGAGTGGAATAGTTTCTTTTCTAGAAGTTTCACAAGGGTTTCTCAGGGCCCTTCCTTTGGGGTTGGGACAAATGGCAGCAGGCTGGTGGATACTGCCACCTGCTGGTCACTGGTTATAACAGCACCACAGTGTGGCTGAACCCCATCCGGCTCAGATTTACAAAGGCCAGTCTGGGAGAAGACTCGGGCAGCTCTGCACGGGGACCCTGAGGTTGAACCAGCTTACCTGGAGCTCTAAGGTATCCTGGGAGTTGAGGGGACAAGGACCACACGTCTCCACTGAGGTCACGAGAGAAACCAGAGGGTGGAGTCATGATAAACACTGGCTTCCAAACCACCTTTATAGTGCCCTAGTTTTGTGACCTTAAGTTAATTAACTTGTTATCCTCCACCTTTCAATGGAGACAGAGATTCCTGCCTGTCAGGTGTACCTAAGGATAAAGGAAACAAAGTAGGTAAGAGCTTTACCTTAGCGCCTGGCTCAGTAAATGCTGGCTTTTACAGCTTTTACTGGTTAAGCTGTAAAGTCAACTGGATAAGTCAGTCCTGGTTTAACCCGTCCAAAGACTGATCAAACCTGTCCATCCAGTCTCTTCTATGTGGTCTTCCAGGCATTTCCCCTCTGTCGACTTGCCCATCTTGTGAACATTAATAGTCTGAAGCTATGCCTCCATTAGATTTTCTTGGAGACCTTTGTCGACACATGAGATTGAAACAAAACAAACTCCTTTTAGAATAAAAACTGGTGACACTTAGAATGTGCAGTGATTCGGAATGCCGGGTCCTCCAATTTGACAGGTAGGAGCCCCGGGTTTCTAGTCTAGTCACATAATGAACAGAGAACCAACCTGTCTTCTTTGCCTGGGAAAATAGGGGTTAACAGAGGTCAAGAACAGGCTTGGAGGACCCAGAAGATGTGTCCCAAAGTCTAGAATGTGAGATCTTGCAGACACTCCAGAGGATGAGGACCCTGGGACCAGAATGTCTCATGTTCCAATAGCAGAGTGTCGAACACCACACAGCTGGCCTGGGGACCCGGTATCCTCACCTTGGACGGCCTGTCTCAGGTTCTCTGGTCCATGTGGCAAACACATCTGTGAGATCTTCAGGAGGCTGGGCTCGAAGGCTGCAAAGTGTTGAGGCTGCCTACAAAACTGGGGAGTTGGCCTTAGGCCACGGCAGCCCCTTTGTTTCCCACTTTCCTAGATAGCTGATCCACTTCTGAATAATACCTTAATCTAGGGAAGAGCCCCAGCTGTCCTGTCCTCCCAGACATTTTTTTCTGGCTTGGATAAAGAGTTGGAGAGCTCTAGTCAAAGTGCTTCGGGGAAGGCAATGGCACCCCACTCCAGTACTCTTACCTGGAAAATCCCATGGACGGAGGAGCCTGGTGGCCTGCAGTCCATGTGGTCCCGAAGAGTCGGACACGGCTGAGCGACTTCACTTTCACTTTTCACTTTCATCCATTGGAGAAGGAAATGGCAGCCCACTCCAGTCTTCCTGCCTGGAGAATCCCAGGGACAAGGGAGCCTGGTAGGCTGCCCTCTATGGGGTCACACAGAGTCGGACACGACTGAAGCAACTTAGCAACAGCAGCAGCAGTCCTTATCCTGATCGCTGAGGACACAAAGAGTTAGAAAAGTACAGGGTGACAACATCAAAATCCCCAAAGTCACCAGCAAATCATTGCAAATTAAAACAATACCATTTTAATTTACTTCTCAGGTTAGTAAAACTGAAGAACGTAAAATGCATTCTTGGTGAAAGGAGATACAAGTAGGCATTCTAATATATACCCTTGGTGGGAATGCAAGTTCAGGGAAATTTCCCAAGAGCACTGTGACAGCAGCAACACTTTTTAAAATTTTATTTATTTATTTATTTTATTTGGCTGCACCAGGTCTTACTTGAGGTATGCAAGATCTAGATCCCTGATCAGGGATGGAACCCCGGGTCCCTTGCATTGGGAGCATGGAATCTTGGCTACTAGACCATCAGGGAAGTTCCAGACAGACGCAACACTTTAAGGCAGGTAATTCTTTAACTCAGTACCGGAAAGGTACAAAGAGCTTTCTCGGAGCAAGGTAAACCCTCTCCATAGAAGAGACTGGATGGACAGGTTTGATCAGTCTTTGGATGGGTTAAACCAGGACTGACTTAATCAGAAAGCTGTAAAAGCCAGCATTTACTGAGCCAGGCACTATGGTAAAGCTCTTACCTACTTTGTTTCCTTTGTTTTCCTTTACCCATATACATACAGAACTTGCATGTATATGGGCAGAATTATGTCACAAAGCATCTTCTGACTGCGGTTCCTTAGCAGCATGCATGCTGTACCTGTCTAGCCTTTACGGTTGTTGTTCAGTCACTCAGTCGTGTCCGACTGTTTGTGACCCCATGGACTGCAGCCTCTATGGTAGTAAAAGGCAAACAGGAATAACTGGCTTTCGGCTAGCTCACCTACAGGGTCTGCCATACATCTCCTCTCATTTCAGTCACAGGTGAGCTCATTTAAGTAACAGCAGTGCTATGGATTAAAGATTTCCATCATGCCCATTTCACCAATGAGAAAACCAAGGCTCAAAGAGACAAAACCAACTTTTTCACGTCCTGAGTCTGGCACCGCCTCCTCTTGGAAGAGCTCCTGTATGCTCCAACCCCTAGATGAGTTGGCTATGTGCCCTTCTCTACGCTTTGTGGGCCTGCACTTGCATTGGCATCTCCAAGGGTCCCTGACTGGTGTGTGAGCCCTGCCAGGGAGGCCTGTGTCTTCTGCATCCTCTGGGCCTGGTATAAAGTCCCAGCCCCAGAGCGGTGCCCAGGAGCATTTGCTGAGGGGCAGTTGAGGTGGTGGCCTTGCTCGACTTGGGGTCCCCAGCTCCCCACTGGAGCGCTAAAGCGTCACTATAGAGAACAGAGACAAATCAGCAGGTCCTCAGAAGTCCCACCCCACCAGAAACCAGGGCAAGCTTGACCAGAGCTCAGATAAGACTCCTTGTGGGCTGTGGTGCCTCTGACTTATCCCACTGGCCCTGAGGTGCAGCGACTTCCCTGGGGCAGGGTGTGACTGAGGCCTGGAGCGTTCCTCCCCGGGCAGTGGGAAGGGGGACTGTCAGCTTCCCTGCAATGTGGTTTGCGTTACTGCAGCTTCAGCCATGGAAAGGGCTCCTAGAGTCAGGCAGGAAGCAGAAAATATCAGATTTAGATTCCACATTCCATGCATTGTATGCAATTATCCGCTGGAGCCACAGAGGGGCGTGTGGGACCCACAGAGGCAGAAAATGGGATTGCTCTCTGGATGGCCTCACTCTTTCATGGGGAACCAGTGGTTCTCGGCAGGCGCCAGGTGTGCCAAGTCCCCCCTCAGTGCACACTAGGGAAGCCTGGGGCCAGGGATGAGGTTCATTTGCCTGCAAGGCACAGGTGACCGACATGCCACCAGCTCCGCTGGGGGTGCAGGGTCCCATTCTTTGTAGCTCCCACCTGTGCTTGCCCTGGGACGTGTGTGCTTCAAGTCTGCACCCTCCGCAGGCTCAGCATGACTCTCAGCTCCAACAGTTTTGTGACCTCGCCTGTTAAGATCTCCAGCTGTGGACCCAAAGGCGGCCATGGAAGCCAGGACAGGGACACCCATCACCCACCAAGCTGCGGCTCCCCGAAGACCCTCAGTGGACAAAGGGGAGTAAGCAGACAGTAGGAAGGAGCTAGAACCTTTAAGAGAGGACAGGAAAGGGGAAGCTGGAGGCAGCAAGTCCACAGACGGAGCCCTGGGCCATTGTGTCCTTGCCATCAATAGCTCAGGAGCCTCCACAGGCCCCCAAACAGAGGCCCAGTCCAGTAGATCGCTGTTGAATGAATGAATGAAAAGGTCATGAGGGAGAGAGGAGAGTGGCTTTGTGAGGAACTCTGACTAGTAGCAAAAGCAGAGAGACCTGTCATTTTAGTTGCTCAACATTAGAGCAACAGAGGCTTCCCAGGTGGCACTAGTGGTAAGGAACCCACCTACCGATGCAGGAGGCAAAAGAGACATGGGTTCCATCCCTGTGTCGCGAAGATCCCCTGGAGTAGAAAAAGGCAACCCATTCCAGTATTCTTGCCTGGAAAATCCCACGGACAGAGGAGCCTGGTGGGCTACAGCCCATGGGGTCACAAAGAGTCAGACCCGACTGAAGTAACTTAGCACTTAGCAACACAAACACTCACACGGCTCTGATGTCACTGTGAGCCAGGCCCTGAGCCAAGTGTTTTACAGGTGGTTGCAAAGAGCTGGGACACTGGTGATTAGAGTTCCAGGGTGGTGCAGGAGGGGTGGGAGGCTGGCATTTTGGGAGAATGCAGTCCAGCAGAAGCATTCTTAGAGCTGGGGGGCAGGGAGCACTATGGGGAAAGGGGTATCATTAGGAAAGGAGGAAAGGAGGGGATGGTGCCTGGAGAGCAGGGAGTGGGGGTAATTTTAGCAGCTCTCTGAGACGGAAACTTTGGGAGACAGAGACCCTCTTCTTGACCAAACTGTAGGCTCCTCTGAGCCCTCTTCTCAACTGGGCCTTTGACCTTGGTGCCTGCCCTGTCTCTGGCCTGCCCAGCCCAGTCTCAGCAAGAATCCTGCTAAGTCAGTTGAGAAAGGCTCTCTCCCTTTGATATCTGATCACCCTTGGTATCTGATCAAGTTCCTCCCCTCCCACCCATTTGTGTCTTCTAAGCCCCTAGCCTGCCTGCAGGCTAGGATTCAGCAAGGATCCTCCCCGTTGGCTACCTGTACCTCCATCACTGACCTCCCCCTGCCCCTGGCTCCAGTCCCACTGTCCTTGCTGTATTCAGGGCTGAGCCTGAACTCTCCCCATTGGGAAAGTCTTGACTCTTGTTGCAACAGCCTTGAATAAAGTCTTCCTTACAGTTTTAACAAGGTTCAGAACATTTCTTTAGTGAGGAAGAAGAAACCCAGTTCTCAGAAGCTTTTGCTGGGAAGGGCCTGTTGGCCTCTAAGGAAAGCCCCTGGAAGTCCTCCGGGGTAGGGGGTGGGGTGTCAGACTGCTGTTTCTTTAGATCACCCCGCACAGAGTGTTTCGTTTTGTTTGATGGGTTCTCTGACCTCGTTTGACGCTGGAAACACCTCTCAGAGCATCCTTGGGACCCTGTGCACGGTTGGCTTGTTTCCCCAAAACTCTCCCCAAGGAAGCAGAACCGAATGATTTATCATCCGGAAGCGGGACGCTTGGGGCACTCCTAAAAGTGAACGGGGCGCTGTCTCTAACAACTCCGGGCCATCAGACCCAAACCAGGACGCGCGCGCCTCGGGATGGCTCGGGACGGGAGCGCGCTCGGCGCGGCCGGGGCCTCCAGCAGCGCCGACCCGCGCACGGTCCTCAGCCCTGAATCTCCGCCCAGAATTCCAGAAAGGCCTGGAAAATCACGGCGGCGTCCGGCCGAGCGCCGCGGCCACTAGGCGGCGGGCCAGGCAGGAGCCCGAGCCCGAGCCCGAGGCCGAGCCGGGGCGGGCGGGGCGGGGACGCGGCGACGCCGGCGCCCGCGGTCGCGTGATCGCACGCCCCGCCCGGAGCCCCTCGCCGTCATGCAGTCCCCGGCGGTGCTCGTCACCTCCAGGTGAGCCAGACCCCGCGCCCCGGCCGCATCTCGGGCCGCGTAGAGTCCGGAGGGCCCGGAGCCGCGGCCCTAGGTGTCCCGGGCGGAGGAGGCGGCGGGTCCTGAGGATCCCGCCCGGCGCCCAGCGTCCCCAGCGCCGCTGGCCGTGGACCTGGGCTCAGCCGCTCCCCGGCCCTGCGGGAGAGGCCGCCCGCCTCCCTTCCCGGATTTAAAGATGGGGAAACTGTGGTCCCTAGAGGGTAACGAACTCATCCAAGACTAGTGGAAGGCGTGGATTGGCCGATCCTGCACGGTGGTCAAAGAGGGGGTTCTCCTCACCCCTTTCCCGCTGACCTGCCTTCCTTTCTTTTCCAAGATCTAGTTATGCATCCTGGCAGCGCTGACTGTGTGCCAGGTCCGGGGCACGGCACTGGGAACGGGGTGAATCAGACCAGTCTCGGCCCGTCGGGAGAATCGGGCGGAGGACAGCTGTTGAGCCGGGGTGGGGGCGGGTGGGGCGCGGCTTTAGGTTGCCATGGGAACACAGGGCAGGGTGTGCCCCGGCTTCTGCGAGGTGGGGGTGCGTGAAGCCAGGTCCTCCAGGGGAAGGGAAGGGGACAGGTGGCAGCTGCCTAACAGGTAGCCCAGGAAAAGTGCAGTTACCGCAGAGGCCTCCAGAGGGTCCCTGACCCAGGCCTGGGGGATTCAGTACGGGAGGGATGCTGAAGGCTGCGGTGGGCGTGGTTTTACCGTCTCCCCCTTAGTCACATCTGTCAAGTGACTCACTGCAAGTGTTTCCACACACTCTACCCTTGTTCCCCCTACACAAAATCTTAGGCTAAGACATCAGTCTCTTACATAAATGAATGCAAAATTTTTCCGGCTGTAATTTGAACATCCTTGTGGCTTCAGGTCTAGAAAAGTATGATTCTTTAAGGTTCTGATGTCAGAACCTGCTTGGTCTCCTCTCCGTGGTGGCTGGTCGTGTCCTTGCTGGCAGAAGAGGTTTCCCTCGTGCCACGTGAATCACCTCCTCTCGCTGAGCCTGTTCCCTTTTGTGCGGATAGGAGGTTTGAGGTTGGCAGGTGTGAGCAGGGCCAGCGGCAGACCAGTGGGGGTGTGAGCTTGGTGCTGGGAGCCTGGGAAGGGAGTGAGGGGGCTTCCCTCTCTGCCCCACCTGAACAGGGCTTCTTAACAAATGCAGGTGCTGGTGGTGAAGGCCAGGTGAGCAGTTCTAGGATAGTGAACCACACACAGTCCCTCCTGTGAGCTTTTGTGGGGCAGATGGGTAAATGTATAGTGCGCCAGGGATGATAAATGGTATAAAGGAAAATAAAGTGGTAGGGAAATGGGGTGCTAGGAGGAGTGAATGCTGTTTTATATGGTGTGGTCCAGGAGTGTCTTTCTGATAGAGAGTGGCAGCTGGGTAGATCCCTGACAAGTGAAAGAGAAATCTTAAGAAACAGGGTACCAGGCAGGGGGGACAGCAGGAACCAATATCCTGGGGCAGAGAGATGTTTGCGCACCAGCCAGGAGGCCAGTGTGACTGCAGTGCAGTGAGCCAGCAGAAGAGTTGGGTGATGTGGTGCAGAGTTTTACCACATCTGGGGGATTGGAGGCAGGGGACAGTCAGGACAGGCTCCCCAGGCTGGAGTGAGGCTCTGGGCGTGGTGGGACCTGCTTTGGAGTCCAGAAAGGTCCTTTGGCCGCTGTGCTGAGCAGAAGGGAGGCGAGCAGGGTGCAGTGAGGAGACCATTCAGGAGACTCTGGCAGTCATCCACGTGAGAGCTGATGCTGGCAGAAGAGCTTAGAAATGTTTGGGTTCTAGGTCTATTTTGAAGATTGAGCTTTCAGGGGTTGCTGATGATTAGATGTAGGCCCTTAGAGCAAGAAAGAGGAGTCAAGGTTGACTACAAGACTTCTCTTGAGTTCCTGAAAGAGGGGTATTGCAGTGGACCAGCCCAGGAGACTATGGATGGAGCAGGTTTAGGAAGGTGAAATCACCATTGGTCTGGACATGTTCGTTAAGAAGCTTTCTGACAGCCAAGTGAAGACGTCGGGCAGGCAGCTGGGAGGAGTGTGGTGGCTTTGAGAGGAGAGTCCAGATCAGAGAGGAATGAGGAACCACTGGCCCATAGGTGGGATTTAAAACCTTGAACATATTTGAGCTCTTTGGGGAAGGTGAGTGAGAGAAGAGGTCTAAGGTGGGCACTTGGGGCAGAATTGCGGACCATCCAGGGAAGCTGAGTAGGAGTGGCCAGGGAGGTTGGAGAACCGAGAGAGAGAGAGAGCAGGGGTCCCAGAGCCTCGAGGAGCAGAGAGGGGCCATCAGATACCTTGGGAGTAAGAGGAGAGGGAGAGTTAGCCTTTGGACATCATCAAAGAGATCCAACCAGTCCATCCTAAAGCAGATCAGTCCTGAATATTCGTTGGAAGGACTGATGCTGAAGCTGAAACTCCAAAACTTTGGCCACCTTATGTGAAGAACTGACTCATTGGAAAAGACCCTGATGCTGGGAAAGATTGAAGGCTGGAGGAGAAGGGGACGACAGAGGATGAGATGGTTGGATGACATCACTGACTCAATGGACATGAGTTTGAGTAAGCTTCAGGAGTTGGTGATAGACAAGGAAGCCTGCGGTGCTGCAGTCCATGGGATCACAAAGAGTTGGACACGACTGGGAAGGCACATCACAGTTCAGGAAGTTTGGTCTGGAGTATAGGTGGGCAGACTACACCCATGGGCCAAAGCCTGCCCCCCACTCACTTTTTAAATCAAGTTTATGTACCAACCTAGACAGCAAAGCAGAGATATTACTTTGCCAACAAATGTCCGTCTAGTCAAGGCTATGGTTTTTCCAGTGGTCATGTATGGATGTGAGAGTTGGACTATAAAGAAGGCTGAGCACCAAAGAATTGATGCTTTTGAACTGTGGTGTTGGTGAAGAGAGTCCCTTAGAGAAGAGAGTCCCTTGAGAGTCCCTTGGACTGCAAGGAGATCCAACCAGTCCATCCTAAAGGAGATCAGTCTTAGGTGTTCATTGGAGGGACTGATGTTGAAGCTGAAACTGCAATACTTAGACCACCTGATGCGGTGGTCTAAGTATTTGAAAAGACCTTGATGCTGGGAAAGATTGAGGGCAGGAGGAGAAGGGGATGACAGAGGATGAGATGGTTGGATGGCATCACAGACTCAATGGACATGGGTTTGGGTGGACTCCGGGAGTTCGTGATGGACAGGGAGGCCTGGTGTGCTGCAGTTCATGGGGTCACAGAGTCGGACACGACTGAATGACTGAACTGAACTGAACTGAACTGAATGTACTGTCTGGCCGCTTTCGCTCTACAGTGGCTGAGTTGGGTATGGTGGTAATGGAGACCCTGTGGCCTGCAAAACCTAAAATATTTGCTATCTGGCCCTTCACAAAAAAGTTTCCCTGGGGGCCTGAGGAGAATGGGACACAGAGTGGATTAGGCTCAGGGGCATGAGAGTCCCCTGGGGGGCTTGTTAACATGAGGATTGATTCAGCAGAGCCTGGATCTGCCTTTGTCACAAGCTCCTATGTAGGGCTCATGCGGCGAGGACCACACTTGGAGAACCCCCTAGACTGAGCTCAAGCTGGGCTTGCCCGGCCGAGCACCGCAGGTTGCCGGTTGTGGCCATGAATTTCAAGTGGGACCAGTCAACACGTCTAACCACAGTGCAGGAGACTTGGGGTTCGTTCCTGGGGTCAGGAAGATCCCCTGGAGAAGGGAGTGGCAACCCCCTCCAGTATTCCTGCCTGGAGAATCCCATGGACAGAGGAGCCTAGTGGGCTACAGTCCATGGAGGTCACAAGGAGTCGGACACAACTGAGCCACTAACACTTTAGTCAGTGTGTCTGTGCGTTTATCCCAGTGGCCTGCCACTGCTGGACTCTGGTGCGCAGGACCTGGAGAACTGGCGGGTTTAGGGGAACAGGCTGAGTCTGTGATCCCAGCCGTGGGGCAGGACCTCTCAACTGGGGTGGCATGACAGGACGAGCGGTACAATGGAAATGGAGGGGGGTGTCCACAGATAGAAGCCCTGGAGAACCTGTCGGGTGTGGTGTTCCGAAACGGAGCAGTAAGCGGGACTGTTAGGAGGTGTGGGTCAGTGGGAAGGCGGCGGGCAGCCTGCAGTGAACCCTGGCTCCACCTCTGACCCACTGAGCCCAAGTACAGGTGACTCCCTTTTTGTGTCTGCTTCCCTGTAGCTCAAATGGTAAAGAATCTGCCTGCAATGCAGGAGACCAGGGTTCAATCCCTGGGTTGGGAAGATCCTCTGGAGAAGGAAATGGCAATCTACTCCAGTATTCTTGCCTGGAGAATCCCATGGACAGAGGAGCCTGGCAGGCTGCAGCCCATGGGGTTGCAAAAAGTCAGACACGACTGAGCAACTAACACACTCCCTGACTTTGGGCTTCCCTGATAGCTCAGCTGGTAAAGAATCTGCCTGCAGTGTGGGAGACCCGGGTTCGATCCCTGGGTTGGGAAGATCCCCCGGAGAAGGGAAGGGCTACCCACTCCAGTATTCTGGCCCGGAGAATTCCATGGACTGTATGGTCCATGGGGTCGCAGAGTCGGACATGACTGAGTGATCAGAACACTCCGTGACTTGAAGCAGGTCTCAGCGGTGGTGTCCCTCTGTAGGGCTGCGGGAGCACCTTGGACAGGCGAGGTCCCCACAGCAGAGCCTGCGGGGGTGCCTCTTGCCTTTCGTCCCCTCTGCCTTCCTGTGCCCGTAACACTGTCTCGCAGGGACACCACACACAGAGCCAGGAGTGGAGGGTCTTAGCGCCTGGTGGGAAGGCCAGGACACTCATCTGGTCATTGGCGAAAGGAAAGGAGGGCTGATCATTTGTTTTTCCAAGTGGCACGTGAATGCTGAACTTACTTAACACTCACCTGAAGGGAGGTTCGCCCGGGCCTTTCTCAGTGATTCGTGCTTTCACTTTCTTTCACTATACCAGCAGTCCCCAGCCTTTTTGGCACCAGGGACCGGTTTTGTGGAAGACAATTTTCCCAGGGATGCGGGGTGGGGGTGGGTGGGGATCGTTTGGGGATGATTCGGTCTCATTACATTTATTACATTTGTTATGCTGCCCCCGATCCAACAGGAGGCAGAGCTCAGGCAGTAATGTGTAAACACAGTTAAAGCTTCCCTTGCTTGCAGGCTGCTCACCTCCTGTTGTGCGGGCAGGTCTCTAACCTGGACCAGTAACCATCTGTGGTCCAGGGTTGGGGACCCCTGCCTTCCACCCTGTGAAAATGTTCGTGGGTGTAGAGGTTGCTACATTTGGTAGTAAGTGGCTGTGTGGTGGGTTGTCCTCCCAGCTGGTGACGAATGGCATCATGGTATGGTGTCACTTGCCCGGTGTGGAAAGGGGGGGACCTGTGTGGAAGGAGTGCAGGGGGCAGGGTGTCACGTGTCGGATTGGGACAGAGTTCGGGGCAGGGAAGGGCCGTGTCCCAGCTGTCGCCCTGGCAGCCCAACCCTTTGGGCCCTCCCCTTTCTTGTCTTCTGAAAGCCCTGCCCTGCAGAGGGTGGGTCTGAACCCTGATAACGGTGTGCCCAGCGCATCCTGTCTTAGGTGTTTGTGTGGGTTATGTTTATGTGCTCAGGTCTCCATGATACCCTCACCCAGAAAGAGGAATACATTTAGCCTTTTTTCTTACCTCAGGGGAAACGTTTCATCACTTCTTTGCTCACTGGGCAATTCATTGCATTTGTGTAGCATTTAAAAATTCTCGAAAAGCTGTAACATTTTGCCAAGTATCCACTCGAAGCCTGTGTTAGTCATTCAGTCATGTCTGAATCTTTGCAACCCCATGGACGAATGCCTGCCAGACCCCTCTGTCCATGGGATTTCAAAGGCAAGAATACTGGAGTGGGTTGCCATTTCCTTCTCCAGGGCATCTTCCCGATCCAGGGATCAAACTCAGGTCTCCCTCATTGCAGGCAGATTCTTTACCGTCAGAGCAAAGAATTTGCTCTTTCCACAGCCCCATCTTCTCTACTGTCACCTGTTTTCTTGCTGAGAACAGGCCTTCGTTCTTGAGGGACCCACAGGCGGGGCCCTGGCCTGGGGAGCCAGGCTTCAGGAGGGGCTGGCATGTAGTGGGGTGGGTAGCCTGGAGTTGGACCCCTGAGGACTTGCCCAGTGGAACAGCCTTGCACCCATGCCTGCGGGACCCCCTGAGGACTTACCAGCATTTCGCTCGAGAAGCCTGCTGACTTGAACCTGACCTTTCTCTGCCTTCTCTCCTTCTGGCAGGCGAGTTCAGAATGTCCACACGGGCCTGGACCTGAGCGTGCCGCAGCACCAGGAGGTGCGGGGCAGGATGATGTCAGGGCACGTGGAGTACCAGATCCTGGTGGTCACCCGGCTGGCTGCGTTCAAGTCGGCCAAGCACAGGCCTGAGGACGTCGTCCAGTTCTTGGTGAGCTAGGGGCTCTGGCAGGGTGCTCCCCAGGGTCCAGCGGTCCCAGGAGACTCACACGCCTCCCGCTAGGGTTCAGGTAGCAGCAGGGTGCAAGCAATGCTCTAGCCAGCCCTCAATCGGAGGATGCCAGAGTGCATTGGCAGTAAGGACACCAGTGAATCAGATGCTGACCATCTGTGGGGAGACAGAGCTGTGAAGAGACGGGAGCCCAGGGGACGGGGGCAGGGGCTGTGGGGGTGCTGAGGGGGGCACCTAAGCCATCCTAGGGGAAGGGTTCGGAGAGAGGTCAGAGCTGACCTGTGGTGTGAAGAGCGGGTGGAGCCATCAGCGTTAGGGCGGATGCGACACTCCCTTGGTCTCTCTCCATCAGTCTAGAGCCAGTAAACACCCGCAGCAGTCGTGCACATCTGTCCGTCTAGAGGTGGGCCGCTCGGAACACACGGAGGAGGTGGAGCTGGGGGCGTAGTAGACGCGGTGCGTGTAGTCATGGGTCCCCAGCCCTGGGGGCCAAGCCCACAGCCCCCAGAACCCAGTGGCATCAGGGAGGCGGCACACACACCTCCAGCCTCCTGGCCTCATCAGCCGCCTGCAGCCCCAGGAACTGGGCAGCAGGGCCTGCAGTGCCATCCCTCCAGGTGCAGGGCTGGCCCACAGCTCCAGCCTCCCTACCCCCCAACCACAGTGGGGGCATCCCTAAACCTGACAACCCCAGACACGGCGTAAGTGCAGGTGACCTCAGCCCAACCCGCTCCCATGGGAGGCCGAGCCTGTGACACAGCGGAAGGGCCCATCACCTCCGTGTCCTAGGCAGTGATGGCAGCAAGGCAACAGCAACCGTGGAGGCACAAGCGGTGGCAACAGGGGCACCAGGCCCGCCTCCACCAGGGGCACTGGAGGCTGGAAAGTGCCAGTCTTCTAGTGTGACTAGAGGCAGTGCAGTTGAGTCGCTCAGTCGTGTCCGACTCTTTGTGACCCCATGGACTGCAGCACGCCAGGCCTCCCTGTCCATCACCAGCTCCCGGAGTTCACTCAGACTCACGTCCATCGAGTCCGTGATGCCATCCAGCCATCTCATCCTCTGTCATCCCCTTCTCCTCCTGCCCCCAATCCCTCCCAGCATCAGAGTCTTTTCCAATGAGTCAGTTCTTCGCATCAGGTGGCCAAAGTATTGGAGCTTCAGCTTCAGCATCATTCCTTCCACTGAACACCCAGGACTTATCTCCTTTAGGATGGACTGGTTGGATCTCCCTGCAGTCCAAGGGACTTTGAAGGGTCTTCTCCAACACCACAATTCAAAAGCATCAGTTCTTCGGTGCTCAGCTTTCTTCACAGTCCAATTCTCACATCCATACGTGACTATTGGAAAAACCATAGCTTTGACCAGATGGACCTTTGTCAGAAAAGTAGTGTCTCTGCTTTTTAATATGCTGTCTATGTTTCTCATAGCTTTAAGGAGCAAGAGTCTTAATTTCATGCCCCTAGTAACCATCTGCAGTGCTTTGGGAGCCCAGAAAACCAAAAACTTGTGCTGTGGCGCCACCTGCTGGAAAAAAGAGAAAAGCCTCTCACCTGTTGACTTGTTAGAAATCAAATTTTAAAAAATGAAAAAGCTTTATCTAAAGAAGAAAGGTGTTTCATGCTTCAAATGTCCCAGCAGAGGAAGAACTCATCAAGCACCATGAAGAATCACAGTAACACTGGCACAAAAGAAAATGATGATTCTCTAGAAACCAAATTTAAAGACCCAGAACAGTGCAGCCTAATAGAGAATTCAAAACGACTGTCATGAAGAAGCTCAACAAGCAATAAGAAAACTCAGGGATGAAGTTAATGAGCAGAAGATATACTTTCCCAAAGAGACTGAAACTCTAAAAAGGAACCAAACAGAAATTCTGGATCTGCAGGACCCCGGAAGTGAGATGAAGAATACGTACTTTAGAAAAGGATTAGAAGTAGAGAAGACCATATGGAAGCGAGAATTAGCAAGTTTAAAGATAAAAATCTAGAAATGATACAGTTAGAAGAGGAAAGGGAATTAAGATTCGAAATAACAGAAAATTCTACAAGAACTATCCAAATCTCTTAGGAAAGGCAACCTTAGGATATTGGGTGTCCCAGAAGCAGGAGAGAGAGAGAAGTGAGCAGAGAGTTTATTTAAAGCAATGATAGTGGAGAACATCTCTCAAACCGGGGAAAGGAATTACGTGTACAAGTCCATGAAGCCAAGAGAATACCCGATTGCCTCAGCGCAAAAAGGTGTTGCTAGTGGTAAAGAATCTGCCTGCCAATGCAGGAGACGCGAGAGATGCGGATTCGATCCCTGGGTCTGGAAGATCCCCTGGAGGAGGAAATGACACCCTACTCCAGTATTCTTGCCTGGAAAATGCCAAGGGCAGAGGAGCCTGGAAGGCTATATAGTCCGTGGGGCTGCCAAGAGTTAGGCATGACTGGGCGACTAACGCTTCCTGTGCGAGATTCTAAGAGATAAGTTATGGCACAGTTTTTTTGATTAAGAGACATTCAGCACATCCTGGAAAGTGCCCGAAGAGAGTGATTTTTTCATTTGCTTCTTAAAGAGGCTGTTGGTGAGAACCAAGGTGCAACATGATAGCAGGTAGGAACTGCTTTGTTCCACGGGGTGGTTTGCAGCTTTGTTCCACTGGGTGGGTTCAAATCTGATTTGACCCCAGTAGAGCTTAGTGCACCCGTGTTTTTCAGAGATGGGAGCAAAGAAGAGATATCTGAGGCCCAAGTCCTTGGGCAAGATGGAGAGGCAGCACTCGGGGGCCCGTGAAAGGCCCGGCCGACACGCTGGGTCCTGGCTGGCCTTCCCAGCCAGGGTGTGTGGGGACACCTCTGACACCTCCACCGTCACACCTGTGCCACTTTCTCCTGACCAGTGATACCTTTGCCCTGTGGGTAGCTGTGTGCAAGGGTGCCCGTGCAGGGAGTTGCCTCTCAAACATTTTGAACCACCTGTGGGAGCCAAGCATGCATTTACACCCTGTGAGATCTGGGGGTGTAACCCAAAACCTGAACTTTCTTTGAAGTTTCATGATTTAGCTTTAAAAAAGAATGAGCATTTTGCTTTCTGTTCCTGAAAAGGAGTGGCAGCCCTTGCTTTGGAGCACTTATGAGTGTGGGCCCGAGATGGGGTGGTACCC
The DNA here is from genome assembly GCF_023091745.1 of Budorcas taxicolor. Lineage (NCBI taxonomy): Eukaryota > Metazoa > Chordata > Mammalia > Artiodactyla > Bovidae > Budorcas > Budorcas taxicolor. Next base: position 137,681,461 of record NC_068920.1, read on the forward strand.
TAGGCTGTCCGTACTACCAGCGCCCTGGAGACCCACAGCTGGCTCCCAGAACCTGGGTGCTGGTGGGCCTGGTAGCCTGGCCTGCATGGAGCAGTCAGGCCTGCAGAGGGCACTCTTCCCCCCAACCTGGTAGAGTCAGGTTTTGGGAACCACCAGGAGTTGGAGCCTGTGTCACTTTTGTGAAAGTATGCTCTTACCTTTCCTTGAAAGCCTTCCTTGAAAGCTGTTCTCAGCAAAGCTCCCGAGTCAAGCTCTGTGATGACAACTGCAGGCCACAGTCCCCTGTCTCAGGTAACTCCCCGCTGGGGTTCCTGAAGTCTCCCAGTGCTCCAGCCACATGCCAGCATCTGGAACTCTCCCAGCCTGAGGGCTCTGATGCCCATGCTCGACAGCCAGGGCTGTGTGCTCCAACAGAGCTGAGCGACCGGAATGCTGGGTGTCCCTTGTCTGAATGCATCCAGACTCCCCACAGCCCATCAGCCACGGCAGCGTTTCAGTGTGTGCTGGGCGCACAGCCCTGGTCTGGGAGCAGAAGTGGGAATATCTGTGTTCATCCCTAATGCTCCCAAGGAATTGAGGGGACAGGCCCAACGTGTGGGGAGAGCACAGAGGAGTCCAGGACAAGGGAGGACACTGGGCTGTTGTGGGGTGTGGCGTGGAGAGGATGACTTCTCTGAGTGCCTGCATTGGCTTACACAGACCACAGTGATGGCGCCGACCCCCAGTCCTACAGCTGCTCCCTTAACTGGAAACCTGGAGCCTCAGGGACAGAGACCACCCTGGATGTCCCCGTACGGAGTAAACACACAGCAAGAGCTTGATGAGTGGACAAGCCCTTAGCTGTAGCGGGAGTTCCGGGGAGAGGCCGAGAGGCGGTAGCAGTCACCCCCCAGCTCCGCAGAAAGCCGAGTGACCCGGGGTGACCCTGACAGCTGAGGACCACCTTCTAACAACCAGGAGGAGCCCCGGCCTGCCTCCCTGAGGTTCCGGTGTGCAGAGGGGTCCTGGCTGGCCCCAGGACCAGAAACCAGCCTTGCCGTATCTGTTCTCCACCATCTAAGCAATGTAAGGACCAGCTTTGTCGAAGGCTCTTGCTAGTTCACAGGAGAATGACCCAGAGAAAAGGTGACTTGTTGCTGGAAGAGGACCTAACAGCTGGCCAGACCGTGAGGTCACCCTGCTAATGCACAGAAGCCCAGAATGGAGGTATAGGTCATAGTCACCTGCGGGCCAGGTCCCTGTATCAAGTGTCTCTACCCAGACCAGTGACAGGGCCCTGAATCCACCACGATTGCATCCTTCCTTTGGGCCACTGGGACTTCGGGGCTTGTGCCCAGTGTTGATCAGGAGGCTTAGGGCGTGGGGCAGAGGGTCGGGTGGGAGGCACCTGCATCTGGTCCCGGAGGAGGGTCCACCGAGGAGCCCGGCCCTCGTGGGGATCTCTGTTGCAGTTGAGGGGCAGGGTGCAGCCCTCTCTGTTTTCCCTCTTCCCTCAGGAAACCACCTGCTCCTCTCATTCCAGGTCTCCAAAAAGTACAGCGACATTGAGGAGTTTTACCAGAAACTTTGCAGTCGTTACCCGACGGCCAGCCTGCCCCCACTCCCCAGGAAGGTCCTGTTTGTTGGGGAGGGTGACATCCGGGAGCGGAGGGCCCTGTTCGACGAGATTCTGCGCTGCATCTCCAAGGATGCCGAGCTGGCAGGCAGCCCAGAGCTGCTGGAATTCTTAGGTACCTGAGGCCCTGTCCCAAATCCCTCCGGGCCCCTGGCCCAGAACTAGGCCTCGCTGCCCTGGCTTGGGGTGGGGGCAGGGGAGGGGGGGTCCACAGCACCCTGTGCAGCCCAGAGACCTCGGCCAGGCTGTTGAGGCATGTGGGCCTCATTCACTGTCATGCTTGGGCCGGGGTCATGGTGGTGGGTGGAAGGGGCCTGGGACCCAGCCCTGGAGGATAGACTGCTTGGGTGCTGGACGGGGCTCACCCAGGGGCCTTCCCCATAGTCTGACCCCTCCCGTTCCCCTCCTGGCCAGCCCCTTTCAGAGCTCCCCTTCACACGTACACACACAGACACACGTGCACATGCACACACACACTTATGGAGAAGCAGGATCAGGTGGTCTGAGAGAGGCACAGCCTCTCTCTGCCTCGGTTTCCTTATCTCTAAAATGAAGCTACAATTAGGATCTCTCACATGAGATTTTTGCAATATTTAAATCATTTATACCTATCAAACAGCAACCCACTCCAGTATTCTTGCCGTAAAATTCCATGAACAGAGGAGCTTGGTGGGCTACAGTCCACGGGGTCGCAAAGAGTTGGATGCAACTCAGTAACTGAGCATATCTGTAAAAATGTTCTTCGTGTGATGCTTACCCCATGAAACGGAAGGGTCGTGAGATTTTGCAAGGGATGTTACATTTGTCTTAATAAAATAACAAAGCATAACGTAATATGACGTAATCAATACCACTTAGTTCCACATGTCATATCAGTGTACATGCTATATCCTGTGTGCCAGGCACTCTGTGGCATGCTGATGGGTTCTTTACCCACAGGGTGATATATCTTAGAAGTTCACTGCTTTCAAAAATACGCTGTTCAGTAACTGGATCGAGTTAAACAAGCATTCTAAACCCATGCTTCTCAAACCATCGGTGGGGGAAGGGCTAACTATTTTTATTCCCGATCTGTCGCAGACAAGCATTCCAAGGTGCTATGGAAGTTTCTGGATCTTGTTCCCCGTTTCTGTAGTTGCCTCATTGTGGACACCCGCCGGTGGACCACGCTTTGAGAAGTGCTTACGTAAGCCAGTTTGTGGTGACGCCATCCCAGTTTGTTCTGGAATCTTCTACCTGCTCACTGTGCTTCATGGAGTTCATAGTCCAGACCCTCGGAGCAGGTCTCATCAGTGGTTGGCTAGGCAGAGCTCCCCGACGTGCCCCACCACATGGACGTCGTTTCCGGAGCTGTTCTGTGAGGACCCCAGACACTGTCTGGTCTCCCATTAGCCTGTGGACTGTAGTCTGTAGTCCTGACAGGCCCCGGGCTACAGAGGTTGAGGAACTGCTGTCTCTCTTCTGAGGCTCCCGCTTGTAACTTCGGCACCCCACGCTTTGCTGATCTCCCCCTCTACACTCACCCACACAGACCTGCCATCCTAGTCCCAGGACGCGTCAGGAGGCCTCCAGCCCTGGGTGCTGGTGCAGGAGCTTGAGTGCCAGGAGGTGCCAGGCACCATCTCTGTCTCCCTCCACAGGCACCAGGTCCCCCGGGGCCGCGGATGTCGGCAGCAGGGATGTCTCAGTACTGGACACAGATAGCCACGCAGGGGACGAGGATGCTTTGGACTTCTTCCAGCAGCAGGATCAAGTGGAAGATGAGGGACTCCCCACGCTGGGCCATCAGGACAGGGATGCAGAGAAATCCTCAGAGGAGGAGGAGGCCCTGGACCCTCTGGGCATCATGCGGTACGTCTCCCCTTCTGGGTGGGGCGCCCCCCATCTGGCTTGCTCCGGGCTCCTCCCTCCCTCCTGGGGGTCGGAGAAAACCCATCTCCCTAGATCATCGCTGAGTACTCAGGGAGACTGGCTCTCTGTTCATCCTCAATATCTCCTGGGTCTTTGGGGCTGGGCCCAGGTATCGCCTGCCCCTCCCTGGTCACAGGGTGGGCCCCCAGCATTCTACAGAGGCCTGGCAGGCTGCCACCCCAACCCTGACACTTCAGCAGCCCAGGCATCCTGAACCCAGCCCAGGAGGCCTGGGTTCTCTGTCCAGTTCATCATGGAGCCTGTGACTTGCTTCGCGTGGCCGGGGCTCCACTGCCCTGAAGGTGGGGCTGTTTACCTTGACCCTGCCTCCAGGTAAGGCTGGAGGGGACTGATGACCCCTAAGGTGCTGAGAGTGATGGAAGGAGGTAGAGTAAGCCCTGTGTAGACTGTGGTTCCCTCTGTGTGCACATGCGTGAACACAGGTGCACACGCACGTGCACTGGGGAAGAAGAGACAGCTAGCTGTGGTCTTGAAGGCCCCTTGGTGTCCTGATTCTGGCACCCTCCTGTTCCATCTCCTTTCCTGGCCCTCTGACTGCCTTCAGCTAGTCAGTGAGCTGCCCGTGAGTCCCCATGGTGAGCCCCCTGAGGTGGGGGAGGGGCTGCAGGCTAGAAGAGACTAGAGAGCAAGACTTCAGCTTCCCAGGCCCCTCCAGCGGGCACCGGCTGAGGCGGTGGGCAGGACCTCCCAACCAGAAGGAGACAGGGGAGCCAGACAGACTCAGCACCATCACCGCCTCCCCCAGCACCCTCACTTCTTGGCTGAAATGAGCAAGAGGCAAGGTGGGAACTGTTGGTTCTGAGCACCTACTATGCACCAGGTGGTGTACCGTGCCCTTTGTCTCCCAGATCTCACTGACAGCTCGCCCCGCAAGCAGGCGTTGTCACGTCACTTGACACATTAAAGAGACTGGCATCTGCAGGGGCCGGATGTCTTGCCCGCGGTCAGGGGACTGGGGAACAGTGGTGCTGGGATGCAAATGGAGCTCGGAATCCTGTCCGAGACCTTGGAGCCAACTGCCTGGGCTGGAGTCCTGGCAGTTTATCCCTCTCCGCCAGTTTTCTGCAGCGGAAGCACAGGGTAGTGATGGCAACCGGTCTCTTGGGGCTCTCGTGTAGGGTAAGTGGCTTAGATGTCACGGCCCCGTCTTTCTGCCTCTCCGCCTCCGCAGAGTTGGACTGCAGACCCAGGGTGACGTTGTCTCTGCCCGTCTGGCAAGTCCTGTTCCAGAAAGAAATTAGAGCCGAAGAGAGATGAGGCAGAGGCAAGTTCAACTTGAACAGCATGATAAGTGCAGTCCAGAGAGCTCTGCCCACTGCTGGCAGGGCTTCCTCTCCTGTGTGACGGTGAGGGTGGGTGCATGGGGACATGTGGTCACAGGGTCACTGTGAGGCCAGCCTAGCGGGGCCAAGGAGCCAGACTTGAGAAAGATCCCAGGTGCTCAGGGAGATGGGAGACAAGAGCCGGAGGCCCTGCAGCTCCTTGTTGCCCAGGAGTCAGGCTCCTCCCAGCCCCTCATGCTGGCCTTGACCTGGGAGGAGGTCAGTGTCCCTGAGGGAACGACAGTGAGATCATGTTGGGAGAAGTTCATTATCAGCCTCGGGCAGCCCGAGGGCCGTGTTGGGCTGTATTTGTTTGAACTCATCCTGTCTGTTGTTCTGAGTAACTGCATATTACTCGCCCTCAGACTGAGATGGGCTTGTGTGGTTTGTGCCAGCCTTTGGCTGAAGGATGTGCTTAGCAAAGCTGCTCCGTTTTTGGGTAGGAAAATGCTCTTTGGGGTTGGCAAGGGCTGCCTTTAATTTCCTGCTTTTACTTCAGTAGCATTGTCGGGCAAGGTACTGACTGTCACCCCCACTTCGGCCCCCCAGTGCCATCCCCAGCTCTGCACTCAGGGGCCTCCTTCCTGAATCCGAGGAGAGCTGAGCACCTGAAAGAAATCCCAGAGTCTTTTGACCTTCTGTCAGTCTTTTCTTAAGCAATGTGATAATAGTCAGTGCTATTGCCTCCATTGGGAATAATAACAACTAGCTTTTTTTTGGAGAATGTATTAAATGCCAGGAATTGATTAGCCTTTACATGGATAGATATTTTATATTTTTTTTAAAGGTCATGACTCACCACATTGCTTTCTGGATCCGTTGTGGATCTGGCTTGGGAAATGGTGCCCTAGGAAGCTGGCCCTGGCATCAGGCCCATTCTGTGTATGAAGAGCCTGATGTTTGGGGTCTGGTGATTCATTCACATTCATTCAGCCCCAAATGGCAGAGATAGGACTTGATGCCACCTCCCTGCCTTGACCCTCGATCCAGTCTTCCAGCAGAGCCCTAGGATTATACCCCCCTTTCACAGATGGGAACATAGAGGACAGAGCTGAGAGGGCACTTGGCCAGAGCCTTAGGTGTGGCAGAGCCCTGCCTTGAAGTCAGGCCTCTCCTGGGACCCCCAGGTGGGCCTGTTAACCCTCTTGGTGCAGTGCGGCCCACCCCACCCTGCGGTGAGGAACACTCTGATCTTTGCAGGAGTGATACGCTCTGCGTGCTCATTTCTCCATCCTGTGTTCTCAGTTCCTCTGTGGATGCAGCATCTCTGCTTTCCCAGCCACCCGACCCTGAGCGCCCATCTGGGCCAGGCTCTGGTGCTCCGTTTCCAGGTGTCGGCCCTTCCTGCCATGGCCACTGTGGGGCGCTGTTGCTCCACTGCAGGGCTGCTGGGAGGGTGCGCGCCATGGCACAAAGCCTGGTTTTCCTTTGTCTGTTAAACCTGATTTTGATTAGGGAAAGAGGCATTACTAGACCATTAGAAAGTGCCTCAAGATAGAAAAAAAACCTCACCACCCAGCCACTCTCCTGTTTGCAGATTTTTTTTTTTTGCATCCCTGTCCCAGGCTGATCCACATAACTGCAAACATAGCACACATGCCTTTTATACTCTGCTTTTTCACTTAATGTCCTCACCATCGCTTTCCATGTGGAACACAGTTTTCATATTTAACTTTCTGTTTTAGGGATTTCACAGTTCTAAGAAAGGTGAAGTTCTCCCATAATAGTTCTGCCTTTGGCTGGAAATACTCTGCTAGGAACATTTTTAACTGTAACTCAAATAATATGCAATTAGCGTAGAAAAATTAAAAGCACATTTAAAAGCCCTTTTGTCATGAAGGTATATGCTCCTGGTTCAGTTCAGTTCAGTCGCTCAGTCATGTCCGACTCTTTGCAACCCCATGAACTGCAGCATGCCAGGCCTCCCTGTCCATCACCAACTCCCGGAGTTTACCCAAACTCATGTCCATCGAGTTGGTGATGCCATCCAGCCATCTCATCTTCTGTCGTCCCCTTCTCTTCTGGCCCTCAATCTTTCCCAGCATCAGGGTCTTTTCAAATGAATCAGCTCCCCATATCAGGTGGCCAAAGTATTGGAGTTTCAGCTTCAGCATCAGTCCCTCTAATGAACACCCAGGACTGATCTCCTTTAGGATGGACTGATTGGACCTCCTTGCAGTCCAAGGGACTCTCAAGAGTCTTCTCCAACATCACAGTTCAAAAGCATCAATTCTTCGGTGCTCAGCTTTCTTTATAGTCCAACTCTCACATCCATATGTGACTACTGGGAAAAAACATAGCCTTGACTAGACAGACCTTTGTTGGCAAAGTAATGTCTCTGCTTTTTAATATGCTGTCTAGGTTGGTCATAACTTTCCTTCCAAGGAGCAAGCATCTTTTAATTTCATGGCTGCAATCACCATCCGCAGTGATTTTGGACCCCCCAAAAATAAAGTCAGCCACTGTTTCCACTGTTTCCCCATCTATTTGCCATGAAGTGTTTGTTTCTCTGCCACTCTTGCCTTTCCACACAAGCATTTTTAGTTGGCACATTCCTACTAACATATAAAAGGTTTTCAGAATTTTCTATGAAAAGAATTCATTTTCAGTTCAGTTCAGTTCAGTCACTCAGTCGTGTCCAACTCTTTGCGACCCCATGAATTGCAGCTTGTCAGGTCTCCTTGTCATGGGTGGGATCGGCCCAGGGAGTCCCTCAAGTCCTACATGACCTTGTCATGGGTGGGATCTCCCGTGCTGGCTCCTGGCAATCTCTGGTTCCTCTGCCTTTTCTAAACCCAGCTTGAACATCTGAAAGTTCACGGTTCATATATTGCTGAAGCCTGGCTTGGAGAATTTTGAGCATTACTTTACTAGTGTGTGAGATGAGTGTAATTGTGCAGCAGTTTGAGCATTCTTTGGCATTGCATTTCTTTGGGATTGGAATGAAAACTGACCTTTTCCAGTCCTGTGGCCACTGCTGAGTTTTCCAAATTTGCTGGCATATTGAGTGCAACACTTGCACAGCATCATCTTTCAGGATTTGAAATAGCTCAACTGGAATTCCATCACCTCCACTAGCTTTGTTCATAGTGATGCTTAAGGCCCACCTGACTTCACATTCCAGGATGTCTGGCTCTAGATGAGTGATCACATCTTCGTGATTATCTTGGTCGTGAAGATCTTTTTTGTACAGTTCTTCTGTGTATTCTTGCCACCTCTTCTTAATATCTTCTGCTTCTGTTAGGTCCATACCATTTCTGTCCTTTATTGAGCCCATTCTTGCATGAAATGTTCCCTTGGTATCTCTAATTTTCTTGAAGAGATCTCTAGTCTTTCCTATTCTATTGTTTTCCTCTGTTTCTTTGCAATGATCACTGAAGAAGGCTTTCCTATCTCTCCTTGCTATTCTTTGGAACTCTCCATTCAAATGGGTATATCTTTCCTTTTCTCCTTTGCTTTTTGCTTCTCTTTTTTTCACAGCTATTTGTAAGGCCTCCTCAGACAGCCATTTTGCCTTTTTGTATTTCTTTTTCTTAGGGATGCTCTTGCACCCTGCCTCCTATACAATGTCACGAACCTCATATTGTATTAACAAAATGGGATTGTGTTAATGTGCACCATTCCATAATTTGCTTTTTTTTTCCAGCTAGGTCTTTCCGTATCAATAAATAGACTTCTACCTTCCTAACTTGATGCTAGTGCATCAGACTAATGTGCTATAAATGGCATTGGGGACATTGTGGTGTTTTCTGTAGGTTTTTGCAGTTACGGGCAATGATGAACTTGTTCGTGTATGGAGTGTTTATTCTGTTGAGCTTTTCCCCCAGCTGCCTGCCCCAGAGCAAGGTCCCAAAAGCTCTGTGAGGGGTCTTGGTTGTGCCTCTCCAGTGAAGGGGTCTTTAGGGATTTAATTTCCCCTGTGTTGGGATATCCTCTCTGCTTTTCCAAAGCCTACTCATCTGCAAGACCCGCTGCCCCCTGCTCTTCCCCCAGTGCTCAGGGAACTCCCCTCCCTGCCCCGGGTCCCTGAGAACCCTCAGCTTCCCGAGGGACAGGCTGGTTCCTGCATGAACATGCTGTCCTGTGAGACTGGGCTTCCCGCTGTCCGGGCTTGTCTGCTCAGAGGATGGGGAGCAAGCACCCAGCCCCTGGGCCACAGCCTCGAGTGGTGAGGCTGGACATTTCTTTGGGATGTGAATCGTGTGTTTTGTCCTAATTATTTATCCAAATGTTGTTTTATCTTTCGTAAAATGACCATATGCGTTTTAGCATAAAAATGTCTTGCTTCCTATATTTGGATGAAGTTTCTGCTCTGGGATGATTGTGTGGTTTTGAAACCTTCTCGCACATTGCCAGGTACCTCCAGATCTACTAACCAAGGTGTATTCATCCAACCACCCTCCCCACCCCCCAATTTTATTAGGGGCTTCCCTGGTGGCTCAGATGGTAAAGAATCTGCCTGCAGTGCAGGAGACCTGGGTTCAATCCCTGGGTCAGGAAGATCCCCTCGAAAAGAGAAATGGTAACCCATTCTAGTATTCTTGCCTGGAGATTTCCATGGACAGAGGAGCCTGATGGGCTGCAGTCCATGGGGTTGCAAGAGTCAGACATGACTGAATGACCAACAGCACCAGCTTTATTGAGATGAAGTTGCCCTATGGCATTGTGTAAGGTTAAGGGGTACAATGTTGATACACCTACAATGCAAAATGATCACCATGCTAAGGTCAGCTGACACCTATCGCCTCACCTAACTATTAATACTTTTTCCATGATTTAGAAGTGAGGCAGCCCCTAAGGACAGGAGCGTGGCCACTTCTCCTTGGAGGCCTCTTTCTAAATAGTGCATCTTTCACCCTTGGGCTTAGGGCCCTGTAGTATTCAAGCCCCGCCTAGGATAGCAGAGCCCAGCTGGGAATTCTCCACCACCCTGGAGCTGGTTAGAAATGCAAGTTCACAGGCCCCCCCTGGAACCTGAGTGGAGCCCTAGAACTTGTGTTTTCACAAGCTCCTGACGTGCTCTGCAGGCATATTCACGTCTGAGGGGCCCCCAAAACTGAGCCTAACAAAAGTCTTGGAGAAGCAGGAGGGCACGCAGCAGAGAGCAGCCCCGCCAGCTGCCAGGCTCTGCTGCCTTCGGAGGCTTCCAGGAGGCAGGCTCAGGGAGGCCTTCCTGTTACTCTCAGCCCCCGGATTTCCCTCTCTGGTCACCTGCTAGAGGTCCGTTCTTCCTGATCGCTGCTGGGGCTGTGGCCCAGGGCTGGTGGCATCTCACTGTATCTCCACAGACAGCACTTACCCTTGATCTGTCCTGGGACCAAACAGTGAGGGTGCAGGGGGCACAGTGGGCACCCTCGGCTCACCCTAGAGCCGTCACGGTGATTGCAGTAACAGCTGCCATTGGGGTGACCACAGCACCCCCCACCCCCACCCAGGCATGCTGCACCAGCTGTGTTTCTCCATCCGCAGCAGTGCAGAGTCTGGCCGGAATGAATACTGTCAGGGGCAACACAGGAAACAGCGCCTTCCACTTCTTCCATTGAGTAGCAGATGCTCTGGGGCAACAGAAATTGCATACAGAACCCTGATGGATAAAATACATGGAGTCGAATTGGCCCAGGTTGGGACAGGAGTAGCGGGCTCTGGATCTCTGTCCCCTCAGCCTCGGCCCACCTCTCTGGTGGCCATGGGCACTTCTGCAGGAGGTCAGGGCCCCTGAGTATGGTTTGAAAGCCACTTCAGAAGCTGGAAAACCTAGAGTGTACGGTCACTCTAGAGCAGGGTTGGAGGCTGACCGTCCTAGGTTCAAGTTCCAGCTCTGTCAGTTAGCAGCCGGTGGACACTTGGCGGGTTGCTGGACTTCCCAGAGCCTCCAGTTTCTTTCTTTGTAAATTAGAGGTAAAGTCCAGGCCTAGTGGCTGTAAAGATAAAATGGGATGAAATACAGGTAATTTCCTTTGTATGATATTATCACTACTTCAAGTTTCCTTTCCTCTGAAGAAGCCAGAAGCCTTTGGGTATTTAAACAATTAAAATGAAAAAGGCAGCTTTTCCACTTCCTGTTGATATGTAAATATCAGCCCTGGGAGTTGTGCTCACAAAGGCCTTCTCCTCCGTATCTTTGTTGTTGTTGAGTCGCCAAGTCCTGTCCCACTCTTTGTGACCGCATGGACTGCAGCACGCCAGGCCTCCCTGTCCCTCACCATCTCCCAGAGTTTCCCCAAGTTCATATCCATTGAATCAGTGATGCCATCCAACCATCTCATCCTCTGTCTCCCTCTTCTCCTTCTGCCTTCAATCTTTCCCAGCACCAGGGTCTTCTTTTCCAATGAGTTGGCTCTTCACATCAGATAGCCATAGTATTGGAGCTTCAGCTTCAGCATCAGTCCTTCCAGTGTATATACAGGATTGATTTCCAGCATCTTTGTGGTTGCAACAGAGGAACCTTTCCAAAATTACACAGTCTGGGGCACCATCCAGGCAGGAGCCTCGGCCTCCTGCCTACTGGCCAGGACTCACCCTGTCACTGCCTACTGAGCCCTAACCTGTGCTGGGTGCCGACTTTTCCTGGTCCATTTCATCTCCATGGTGGGTGATGTGAGGGTGGGTATTCTCCACTGCAGGGACTGCCAGCATCCACTGGTCATACCAGCATCTGGAGTGTTGTGGGGGGTGTTTGAATAAACAGAGACCATCCATATGAGAATCAGCAAAGGCCGTTTATTCATGGTGGGCCGTAGCAAGGGAGTTCAGCCACCCTTTTACAGAGACTCATAGACAGGTGGGGAGTGGGAGAGATGGCTGGTGGCAAACGGGAAGACTCTAGTCTGCCCTATTGGAGGCTGTTGACATGGGGAAACCAGAGGCCTAACTGGAAGTGGGGTGTCCTGTACGATTGGTCAGGTGAGCATATTCGGCTTTGTCGTGGGCCTAGGAAGTGATCAGCAGGGTAAAGACTAGGAAGAGAAGGAAAGAAAGTGAAGTCTCTCAGCCGTGTCCCACTCTTTGTGACCCCCATGGACTGTAGCCTGCCAGGCTCCTCAGTCCATGGAATTTTCCAGGCAAGAGTACTGGAGAGGGTTGCCATTTCCTTCCCCAGGAGATCTTCCTGATCCAGGGATCGAACCCGTGTCTCCTGCACTGCAGGGAGAAGCTTTATTGTCTGAGCCACCAGGGAAGCCCTGGGAAAGACTGGAGAAGACGGCAGCTGTTAATCACCCAGCCACTGGGGTCACTCGCTGCAGAGGTTGGAGTGAGGCTTCCTGGGCCAGTTGCTGCAGGCTGGGCGCTGAGTTCTGTCTTGTATCTGGATTCAGTCTCTTAGGGCCGTTGTGGGGGTGACCAGCAAAGGGTGCTTTGCTTTCGAGCAACGGGGTGGCAGAGCCAGGCTGCCCTGGCTTCTTGGTGGTGCTGCTGCTGGGCCAGGTGAGGGGCAGTGTTTGACCCCTGTGCAGAGAGGGAGAACTGGCATCCCCCTGAGTGAGAAGAGAGAGAGGTCTCTGAGGCCCTGGAGAGGCAGGGTGGGGCTGTTGAGAGGGTGACTCTGGGAAAACAGCAAACGATGGGCGTCCAGAGTAGCCACATGATCCAGCCAGCTTGCTTCTTCAGGCCCAGGGGAAGTCTGCTGGGTTGAAACACAGTGTGAGCTAGACGTCCTCCTGTGATCATAGGCCTCTGCTTTGCCCAGCAAGATGGCATCCGGGCTCCACTTTGCAGTCTCTGGAGCATTCCTTATTCCCACCAGACAGATAAGGAAACATTCAGAAAGTGAAATGACTAACCTGGGGTCACACACAGGTTCTGAATCCCTTCCCAGGAGTCCTCTCTCAGGAACGATCAGAAGCCCCCTCCGCCTCTCCCGGCCCTGACTTCCCTTCAGACCCTCCTCCTCCTCCCTCCATGTACCTGCCATCCAGCTGCTGGGCACTTGGACCTGCCAAGCCCTTCCCACCTCAGTGTTTTCACAGGGCTCTTGCCTATCCCTCTGTCCACTGTGTCCCTGAACCCCTGTCCCAGCGAGGCCCACGTGGGTCCATAGCATCAATGCCTTTCCTCCAGGATTTTCACGGTGATCCAATCACCGTGGAAGCCCATTGCCCAGTGCTGCTGAGGATAACATTGTCCTGCAATGAACTTCACAGGTTCATTTATTGGCACGCTGAGAATTTTCTCTAATTGAAAAAAAAATAAATAAATTTAAGATGAAAAGTGCCTTATTTTGAAGCAGGAAATTTACGTGCTTGGGAAAGAGGTCGATTTCTACGTGTGGTTTAGCATCACCCTGACTTTGAAAGTTAACAGACATGTTGTGTGTGATCCTTTGCTTAGAGGTACCCGCCATCTTCCGGTTAGTCTAAGAGATGCCTCTGTCACTCGGTACCCACGGGCCCTGGGGCTCTTGGTTCCCCCCAGGGGTCTACCACGGGGGCAGGTGCGCCCGGGAACAGTGACACAAGCCCCCTGGGTGGCCGGAGGGGAGGACGCGCTGGTGTCAATCACTGTCACAGGGCCGCCTGAGCCCCGTGGAGCAGGGCTGTTCCTCGGCCTGTTAGAGCTGTCAACCGTGGCACCTGCCACCTCTCATTCAAGCTCAGGATGCGGCCTGGCCAGGACATCTGTCTTCGATCAGGCACACATGGCAGGATAGCTGACATCTGTCCGTGCACACACAAGTGTATTGCAGGAGCATGCTTCCACGTGCCTGTACCCGTCCAGGGACTGCCCCCAACCACCACCACCACCTCCCACAACCCTCCCAGGGTCAGGAGCTGCTGTTCTGTCCACTGCAGACCCCTCTGTTTCATGCTCAGCTGCCCCATCCCCGGTGACTGGCCTGATCTACCTGCCTTCCTTTAGAGGAGAGAGAGGGCGGTGGGGGGAAACCCTTTATGGCCAGCAACGGGCTAGGCAGAGCTGGGTGGTGTGTCCTGTGGACAGATGGGTGGATGCAGGTGGAGCTGAGAGGGGAACGGAGGGCGTGCCAGGACCGTGGCCCATGTGTGCAGCCTCAGTCTATGCTCATATGACCTGTGAGCGAGGGGCAGGAACAGGCTTGGAGTCGGAGTGACACCTTACGTGAAACGCCCATCCTATCGTTGAATCACAATTGAGCACCATCCTCACTTGTCCATTCTACCCTTGGGTCACTTCAGCTGTCCACATTTACCGGCAGTTTGCCTGCTGACATTCTCCCTGCTTTTGTCTGCCCCATTTGGGGCCTGATCATTTCTCCCTAGACCAGGAGCAGAGCTTCCACGGGGGACCCGATCTTGCCTGAGTCACACCTGCCGCAGCCCCTCCCAGATTGAGGGCCTCTCTGCCTGTGTCAGTCTTCTGCCCTTAGCCCCCGAGATCTCAGCTCACCCCTCCGCCACCTCTTCTCAGAAGCCCTCGGGCTGGGTTGACTCCTTCCTCTGGGCTCCGGCTGTCCAGTTGCCCCATGTGGTGATGACAGGTATGTGTCTGTGACTCTGCTCGGCTCTGAGCTTCCAAGCACAGCGCCAAGTCTCTTGTCTCCGTGCTCTCATCACCCAGCACAGGTTCTTGCCCTTGGGAGGCACTTACTGAGCACTGGGCCATGGAAGGCACTGGGAGTGAAAGGATGAGCTCCCTACAGAAGGGCAAGGGGCTGCTGGAGAGACCAGCTGGGGTGCCTGAGAGGAGGAGCCATGGGACAGAGAGTCTCTGTCTGCTGGCATCCCCTCTCTCTTCCCTCCCATTCCCCCCTCCCGAGGGGAGGACGTAGAAATAAGTCTGAATTAGAGGTGTACTCTCACCTTGTCCATCCACCTATTTGTTTGTCCATCTGTCCATCCTTCCGCCACCCCTCCATTCATCCCTCCCTTCATCTAATATTTATTGATCATCTCCTCTGTACCAGGCACACTACTGAGCACCTAGGTACTGAATCTGGGGCCAGCCAGGACAGGACCTGGGGCTTTCACCTGTCAGAGCTCCGTATCCCTTCCTGTTCTTTGTCTCCTCCGGGGACGGCCCGGGTGGAACGGGGTGGGGCTCAGATGGTGCCTGACAGAGCAGCCCCATGTGCCATTACGAGTCGCCTTATTTCAATTCAAGACAACAGAAGATTAAAAAATGTCTCCAGGGAGAAAAACAGGAACAGTTTGAGAGGAAAACTTAGGTGACGGGAAAGCCAGGCCTCATTTGTGGTCTCCGAACCAGAAGTAGGTGCAGGAAGGGAAGTCATCGCCATCTCTGCGCGGCTTCTCCCGCGATAATCAATCATGTCTGTTTACTCTCTTCCTTTGTTCTTCAGACCCTCCTGCCTCTCTGGGCTCCCTCTGGTTTCTAGTCAGTGGGAAGCTCCCAGCTCTTGCCCTGGGGGCCCGTCTGCTGGGGAGGCTGCGAACGTGAGGTCTCAGAGCTGGTGGTTCAGAGTGAGATGGATCTGCGGATGGTGGCTGTGGAGTGGCCAAGCCCGACCCTGCCTCCTTGGGGGCTGCACCCCAG
This sequence comes from Budorcas taxicolor, assembly GCF_023091745.1. Classification (NCBI taxonomy): domain Eukaryota; kingdom Metazoa; phylum Chordata; class Mammalia; order Artiodactyla; family Bovidae; genus Budorcas; species Budorcas taxicolor. The sequence continues at coordinate 137,696,800 of NC_068920.1, forward strand.
CTGGGGGGATGCTAAGGGATCTCCGCGCTTCACTGCTGCAGCCTCTGCTGAATCCAGGAGCAGAGCCAAGAAAAGGGCGGCTGCAATGGGTAATTGAGGGTCAGCCATGGAGCAAAGCCTGGTCCAGCTCCCGAATACAGCTGGTCACTAGAGCCCACAGGGACACAATCAGTGCCCAAGGCCTGCCGCTGGGGTTCTGACTCAGTGGGTCTCGGCTGGCTGTGACCGTCTCCGGCTGGCCTGTGCTAAAGGCCAGGGCCTCCCTGGTGCCCACTTCTCAGGAGTCATTCGTGCTCCCCTGGCTCTGCCGGGAGTGTGAAACAGAAGGGGAAAGCATCCCAGGTCTTTAAGAGTAGGATACCCTGACTCCTTAAGGTGAGTGAGGAAGGGGATGTGAGGTTTCTGGAGGAGCCCAGGCCCCTTTCACCTCACCTAGCATCATGGACAGGGCCCAGGGCTGGCCTCGTGGCAGAGGCGTGGCCTGGGGCTGGAGCCTGTCTGCCTTGTGCCCGGGATGAAGAAAGAGCGGCGACTGGGTGTAGCTGGAGAGTCTCTGGCCCTCCCTGCTGTGTAGCTTTGAGCCGACATCCAGCTTCTCTGAACCACTGTTTCTTCATCTACCCACAGAGACCTTCCCACTGGGGTCTCGGCCCTGAGCGTGGAGGTGTGGGGGTCCTGCGGCCTCAAGCAGGTACATTCCACCTTTCCCAGCTTCTCCCCGTCTCTGCCAGGACCCCCAAATTCTCCCAGACATCTAAATCCAGACCATGGGAATGGCCGCCTCTGAACGCCTTGCCTTCCAGCACCCAGGGCCGCCCTGCTGCTATTTTTATCTGCTGCTGGTTAATCTGTACCCTTGTTTACGGTGCTGTCAGCGCAGTTCAACCGCATAGTTATCACCAGCGTGAACCCAGACGGTGACCCTGGTCCAGTGGAGCTCCCCTGCAGGCAGATTGGCCCATGGAAATCCCACTTCCAGTTAAAAGCTTATTTCTGTTCTTTGCAGGAACCTTAAAATGGCTAATTTAGGCATCACCAACAGGGACTGGATCATCTTGTTAAAATAAAACCAAGTTTGTTTATTTACTGGCAGAATAACTTCCAGTGACGTGTGTAGGTCTGCAGCTTTTGGGTCCCTAAAGGTTGACGTGTCCACCTGAGCAGGAAGTAAAGCCCTCCCAGGGCCCAGAAACTTCCCTCGAGCCCCCTCCTGGTTTCCCGCAGCAGTGTCCAGCCCAGAGCAGGACCTCGGCCAGCCGATGCATGAGACATAAAAGGACCTGAGGGGTGCAGAGCCGATTGGGGTTCTGAGGAGCCAGAGGGGTTTGCTGAAGAAGGGGGTGGAGTGTTGCTCAGTGGAACTGAAATGTTTTCTAGAATAATGGAGGTTGCACCAAAGAGGTGGATTTGTGCGGGGAAAACAGCACTGACCAAGGCTGCCTTCTGTTCTCCCCTGGGCCCAGACCCTAAGGTTGGTAGCCTCCTGTGTACTCAGCCCCGTGTCCGAGTGTCTGTGCAGTGATTCTGAGTTTGGCTCCAGGGAGTGCCGAGGTTGGGCGCCCCGCACGGAGGCCATGTACTTTGACCTGTGACCCGTCCTGCTGGCCCTTCCAGGCTGGGAGTTGTCTGCAGCTGGTAGTGCAGTCCAGATGCCCCCCCGATCTCTGCATGCATCTCCACCGCGGCCGCTCCCTGGGCACGGGACTGTGCTGCTTCCACAGCAGCGTCTCACCCTCTCACTGTCAGGTTCTTGGCAAGGTCCTTGACACAAGCGCCAGCCTGCCCCTTGCCTGTATGGGTCTGACTAGGGTGCCCCTGGGCCAGCAGGGCTCTTGTGAGAAGTCCCTACCTCAAGTTCTGTCTGTGATTCTCCAGCTCCAAGAAGCCCAAGAAACGTCCCGAAGTGGCCATGAAGCCCAAAGCCGCACCCCGGCTCACCATCTTTGATGAGGAGGTTGATCCTGATGAGGGGCTCTTCGGCCCGGGCAGGAAGCCCTCTCCCCGGGGCCACGCAGAGGACTCACCCCCCGGGGACTGTAAGTAGATCCCCAGGGTGTCCCTTCGCTCTCAGTGCCTCCCAGGTGACCCACCAACCTCTGTGAAGGGCGTCAGGCCCACTACACACGAACAGGATGCCAGTCTTGACACGATACAGATTCAGCTGGTGGGGATTTTCTGCTGGAGAAATCTAGTCTTGCACCTTGTGTCCCCACAGCCCAGAACATTCCAGGGCTGTGTTAATGCTAGTCATCCCTCGGAAACAAAGGATAGTTTTCTTTGTTGCTTTGAAAAGTGTGGGTTGTGACTGGTGTAAAATTATCTTTGTTACCTCCACAGCCAGATGTGGGCATCAGATAGAGAGGGGTGCTGGGACTCTGCATGGCTTGGATTGTAACAGGAGACTCTGTCCCCTGCAGAGACCCCATGAGAGGGTCCAGTGTGGAGCTGGAGCTGGGAAGGCCTGGCATTTCTGCACTCACCCCTGGGTCTGACCTGTCCACCCAGCTCCCAGGTCTGCGTCCAGGGCAGGGAATTGATGTCACCCATTAATTCAGTTGGTACCGGGCAACTGGTGAGGGCCAGGCTCTGTGTGGGGGCCCAGGAATGCCTGAAGAGAGACGCAGTCCCGGCCTCGGGGTCTCTCGTGGGATAGACAGGACATCTCCTGACCATTACGAGGTGGTCTCGGCGTGTAACAGGTCCGAGCAGAATGTCAGTGCCCATGGGGATCCCCAGGCTGAGGGGCTTCTTGAGTAAGGGATGGATAGAGGAACTGGATCCCAAGGGGTCGGCGGAGTTTGCCATGGCTGCTGACAAAGCTGATTCCAGGCAAAGAGGCTGCAGTCGCCTGTCACAAAGGGCAGCGCTGAGCATTGAGACTGGGAGGGGCTGGGGAGCAGACCTCAACTTCCAGAGCTGGTGGTTGGCACTCAGTGAGTGCTTGTAGAAAGACGGGTCCAAGCCCTGGGGGCTGAGCTAAGAGATGGAGGGGTGCTTGGGCAGCTGGGGGCAGTGAGCTGAGGAGTCAGGTTCTTCCTCAAAGCAGTGAGGAGGCCTTGAGGGCTTGAAACCAGGGAGGTGCCTCCACGTGGCTTTTGGCCCAGCATGCAGGGAGGTGGGGTCGGGGCTAGGCACACAGGTGCACCAGGCCCCCACAAGTGCCTGGTTCTTCTACACTCTGCCCTGCAGACCAAAGGGGCAACCTTACTCCCTTTCTCTCGGCTGGGCCAGGAGGTTGGGCCAGACAGTCTCCACCCTGCACCCCCCAGGCAGCCGAGGACCGGCTAGCCCGTCCTCTGACCACCCTGCCGCTCCCTCCTCTGCAGCCCTGAAGCTGTTTGACGATCCTGACCTCGGTGGAGCTGTCCCCCTGGATGACCCCTTACTGCTGCCAGCTGCTCCCCGAAGTGGCGGAGCCACACCCCGTGAAGGCCACGGGGAGGCCTCCGAGGAGCTGTTCAGGTACCGCTTGTCTCCAGTGATGCTTCCCCAGGTCAGGGTGTGTACCACGGAACCACAGACTCTTCCCCGGGTGGTAGCACTTTAGCATCCTTGGGCTCTGAGGGAGGGAATCCTGACCCATCAAAGGTGAGAGCCCAGGACTTCCCTGGTGGCCCGGTGGCTAAGACTCCAAGCTCCCAATGCAAGGAACCGAGGTTTGTTCCCTGGTTAGGGAGCTAGATCTCACATGCTGCAACTAAGACCTGATGCAGCTAAATAAATAAATAATTTTTTTTAAAAAGGTGGGAGCCTGTGGATGAGAGCTGATTGATTGGGAGGCAGTGAAGGGGATTCAGTGGAAAGGCTGGAGGGAGGGGTCAAGGGAGTGTTAGCCGCTTAGCAAGTTCTAGAAAGAACTTCATTTATGCAAGCAGTTTATATAAAAAATAATTAAATTCTGTAATTCCAAGAGCAAGTATAACTGGCATAAATAGGTTTGAAAACAAAAATGACTTGTGGTAGCATACAGCTCACCCGCAGGGAGCAAAGTCCTGATGTTCTGGACAGCAGCAGGAGCCCGTCAGCAGATTTTACAGTGGGGAACGTGTTAGTCACTCAGTCATGTCCAACTGTTTGCGACCCCATGGACTGTAGCCTGCCAGGCTCCTCTGTCCATGGGATTCTCCAGGCAGGAATACTGGAGTGGGTTGCCATTTCCTTCTCCGGGGGATCTTACAGAAGGGAGAATGAGACTTAATCTGTTAGAGGGAGGTTGATTGACAAAATGTGCAAGACTGATTGCCACAGGGTACATGCTGTGCCTCAGACAAGTGTGCCAGGCTCTTTACGTGTTATCTTACTTGATCCTCATAAGAGCATCCTCTCCCCACCCCCATCCCCCACCCCCCCACGTAGGTGCTGTTATCTCCTTTTTACAGAAAGTGGAGGGTGGGAGAGGTAACTGGCCCAAGGCCATAGGTCCCAAGTAACAGGATGAGGAACCGGGTCAGCCTGCCTGAGTCCGGTCCTCCCACCTTGCCGGGACCCTGAGCGCTCGGAGGAGGAGAGGCTGGCAGACTGCCTGCCGCCTCGGGCCCAGCAGGCTCTCCCTGGGCTCATGGGGCTGCCTTCTCAGCACCCTCGGCACCGTGTGTCCCTGCCTCCCATCGTCATGTCATCCACGTCCCCGGGATGCAGACTGAGCCTGGCGATTACAGGACGTCGAGCCATCTCTTTCCAGGAACAGTTACGTGGTGCCGGCCGGAGGTCCCGGGAGACTGTCATCCGCACCCTCGTTAGCAGCCATGGGCTGTTAGCCCCCCTGAGTGCCCGCCGGGCCTGAGTCACTGCGACGGCTCCTTGTCATTACACGTCCCTGAGGCCCCGGGCAGCTGTTCGCTCTCATCCTTGCATCCTTGCCGCGGACGTCCTGGCAGTGGTCCTCCCTGGGAGAAACTGGGACTGTTGTTCTGCATTTCGGCTGACTCTGAGGCCCAGGGAAGGTCAGCCCTGGGAGCCTCTGCTGTCCTGAGGATGCAGCGTGTCCTACAGGGGCAGAGCCGGTGAGACCTTTGGGCCTCGTTTGTATCAATATTAAATCCATTACACATACATCCCAGTGTGACCTCAGCACAAACACACACACAGACACATACCCCACGCAGTGCGACCTCAGCATACAGACACACACACACACATACATACATCCCAGTGTGACCTCAGCATGCACACACCCACACACACACATCCCTGTGTGACCTCAGCACAGACACACACACACAGACATACATCCCAGTGTGAAATCAGCGTGCACACACCCACACACACACATCCCAGTGTGACCTCAGCACACAGACACACACATCCCAGTGTGACCTCAGCACAAGCACACAGACACACACCGCCGTGCAACCTCAGCACACAGACACACACACACAGATACACACATCCCAGTGTGACCTCAGCACAAACACACAGACGCATACCGCAGTGTGACCTCAGCACATAAACACAGACACACATACATCCCAGTGTGACCTCAGCATGCACATACACACACACACATCCCAGTGTGACCTCAGCATGCACATACACACACACACACACACATCCCAGTGTGACCTCAGCATGCACACACACAGACACATAACCACAGTGCAACCTCAGCACACAGACACACATACACACACATCCCAGTGTGACCTCAGCATGCATACAGATACACACACCCACACCCCGCAGTGCGACCTCAGCACACAGACATGCATGCACACACAGACACATCCCAATGTGACCTCAGCGTACATGCGCACGCACACACACACACCCCAGTACGACCTCAGCCTGCACAAACACACACACAGACACACACAGACATACCAGAGTGAGACCTCAGCACACACACACACACACTCTTTCAGACCGCATTCTGTAGAACGCTGGGTTGGGGGAGTTGAAAGGTATCACCTTCAAAGTCTTCCTGTGGCCAGAGGGCTGGGGCAACACCAGGGTTAAGCAGGGCTTTCTGCACCTGTACTGTGTGGGCACACGTGGCTCGAGGGGAAGACCACATGGCAGTTCACGTTCCAGTTGGTCCCTGGGACCCTCTCGTGAATAATGCCTCCTATATCCCCCAGGCCACTCTGGGAGTCACTGCTTTAGAGAATGTGAGTCTGTGGCCCTGCCTTCACTCTGTCAGACATCTGGTGAAGAAGGAATTACCCTCTTGAGAGCAGGAACCATATTTTGTTTTTCTTTATGTGCATCCTGGGACTCTCCAGGTGGTGATCAGGTGTCTTTATGATGAACTTTCTCATATTCTTTCATCCTCCAATGCTTTCCTCACCCGTTCATTCCACAGCTGGCCTCAGCCCTCCCAAGCAGTATTGGCGGGGGGAGCATTTGAATAGGGTTTGGAGTCTGAGACACCCCCATTCCTTCTTGCCATGGGGCCCCAGCTTTGGTATTCAGTCGAGCTCTGTCCTCTGCAGGGACCTGGGGAGGAGGAGTGGGCCAGGGGTCTTCAGACCTCTCTCCAGCCCCTCAGTGATTGGCCTCACGCCTTCAGGGCCTGGAAGAGAGAGGAGCTGAACCTTGCATCAGTGGGAGCTGTTTCTAGCCATGACTCAGGGAACCCAGGCTTCCCTGGTGGCTCAGTGGTAAAGAAACTGCCTGCAGTGAGGGAGATCTGGGATCGATCCTTGGGTCAGGAAGATCCCCTGGAGAAGGAAATGGCAACCCACTCCAGTATTCTTGCCTGGAAAATCCCATGGACAGAGGAGCCTGGTGGGTTACAGTCCATGGGGTCACAAAGAGTTGGACATGACTGAGCGATTAACACTTTCACTTTCAGGGAGCCCAGCTGGAAATGGAGTGCTTGGTGAGGGGTGCTGGGTGGCCACCTGGATCCCCAGTGCAGCTGCCCCACCTCCCAACTCAGCAAATCCAGCTTCTGTTTAGCTATAGAGCATCACTGCTATGCCAAGCAGTGTAAATCCTGAATTCTGATGCATGCTTTTAGCTGCCACTCTGTTTCCTTGTTTGAAAGTAGTTCAGCCTCTCAGAGCTTTTCCTGGGCACCCAGCCTCCAGTGGAGGACATGGGATGTGCCAGCACCTGTCCAGGGGAGCTTGAGGAAGGGCAGCCACTTGGAGGGAGCCGGGACAGCTGAGCTAAGCTCGCCAGGAGCAGCCTGTAATGCCTTCAGGGATTGCCTGGAAGTCACTCCTTCAAGACCTGGCATGGGCCAGTCACTCTGGGTCTGAAGGACCCCTTTTTGCTCACTTCTCTGCCCTCCATAGGAAGCTCTGCACTCTCCTGGTGGGTCTGTGACCCATCATGGGAGGTTGACCCGGGAAGCAGGCAGGTAACAGCTCCTTCAGTACCTGGCAGTCAGCCCTTCCCAGGAAGGGCACCTCCACCCTCATGCAGGCCTCTGTCAGGTCCTGTGTGGCCAGGAGTTGTTCTGACCAGAGGCCCCGCCCCTCTGCTCCTGCCTTTACTCAGCCCAGCCGGTGTCTGAGCTGGATCCAGTTCACAGGTGGGGAGATGTAGGGCCAGGCAGGGGGGAGTGGCAGGATGAGGAAGGTAACTGCACTCTGCCTGCTGGACTGTGTGTCTTGCATATGGAATTACAGCCCTGTGGGGGTGATGCCGCTTGTTCCCATTTGGCAGATGGGGAATCAAAGCTTGGAGAGGCAATGTGGCCTGTGTGAGGCCCCCTGGTCTCCTGCCTCCAGTGCCTGTGCCCTCCCTCCCTCATCCCCAGCTGGCTGTGGGCCCCCGACCGGGCCCTTCACCTTCCTGTGCCCCTGGTTTTCACATCTGCAAAACGGAGCTGTTATCTGCTGCCAGGCACTGTCTCGGGATTGTTGATGTTCGATTGCTGAGTCGTATCTGCTCCTTTGCTGCCTTTGTGGACTGCAGCATGGCCGGCTCCCCACCCTTCACTGTCTCCCAGAGTTTGCTCAGATTCCTGTCCACTGAGTCATCTAACCACTGATGCTATTGATGCTGTCTAACCATCGGAAAAGTGATGACCAACCTAGATAGCATATTCAAAAGCAGAGACATTACTTTGCCAACAAAGGTGCATCTAGTCAAGGCTGTGGTTTTTCCTGTGGTCATGCATGGTATGGATGTGAGAGTTGGACTGTGAAGAAAGCTGAGCGCCGGAAAATTGATGCTTTTGAACTGTGGTGTTGGAGAAGACTCTTGAGAGTCCCTTGGACTGCAAGGAGGTCCAACCAGTCCATCCTAAAGGAGATCAGTCCTGGGTGTTCATTGGAAGGACTGATGCTAAAGCTGAAACTCGAATACTTTGTCCACCTCATATGAAGAGTTGACTCATTGGAAAAGACCCTGATGCTGGGAGGGATTGGGGGCAGGAGGAGAAGGGGACGACAGAGGATGAGATGGCTGGATGGCATCACCGACCCGATGGACGTGAGTTTGAGTAGACTCCGGGAGTTGGTGATGGACAGGGAGGCCTGGCGTGCTGCGATTCTTGGGGTCACCAAGAGTCGGACACGACTGAGCGACTGAACTGAGTTGAACAAACCATATCATCCTCTGCTGCCCTCTGCTCCTTTTGCCTTCAATCTTTCCCGGCATCAGGGTCTTTGATTACTAGATGAATTAATGGATGGGAGATGGCTGTGACGTGTGGTGTCGCTGAAAGCGGGCGCTCGCTTGGACAGAGAGCAGAGCAGGGTGACTTTCTTTCCAGCCGTTCAGGACTTGGCTGGTCCCGTGTGACTGTCACCCTGCCTTGACCTTCAGTCCCACTCACTGATGGGCTGTCCGGTCCAGGGCGTGGCCAGCTCCAGCCCTCCGGGGTGGGGGGTGGCCTGTCCAGCGCACAGGTGGCCCACCGGGCGACACCATGGGCAGGCAGACCCCACCCCACCACTGCTCAGAGCCCCTCGTTCATTCTTTCTCTTGCCAAACTTGGGTCTGGATGAGAGCTCAGCTCCTGACGTCAGCGCTTCTGGTTCCAACTTGGGGCCCATCACATGCTGTCACCTCAGGCAGGTGGCTCAGCTTCCTGGGACTTGAGCATCCACCTCTGCTGGGCGAAGATGGGGCTGAACATCCCCAGGGGTCGTCAGGGGATGAAACAAGCTCCTTGGCCCAGAGCAGGAGCTCCGAATGTGGCAGCTATTAACTTCTTGAGGGGCGGAAGGAAAAGTCACCTGAGGAAGCTGGCTTGTCTAGGGTGGGGTTCCCCGAGAAGCCATTCTGCAGAGGATGCTGAGGGGCCAGCTCTCCTTATCCCAGGCTGTGGGGCTACATGGAAGGAGAGGCCTGCCCTTCCTTTCCTCCCCAGGGGTGGGGCGGGGCGGGCGGGAGGGCCAGGCTGGGGGGGTGGCATGTGGCAGGAGGGAGTGGGGACAGTGCCCTGTGGGGCCCTGCAGTGGCCGGGGAACCTTGTTCCTATTGCAGCAGGCTCTGCCCAAGGACTTCTCCCTCTGCTTCTCTAGAGTTGAAGAGGACTTGGACCAGATTCTGAACCTGGGGGCTGAGCCCAAACCTCAGCCCAAGCCCCGGCCCAAGCCCAAGCCTCCAGTGGCCGCCAAGCCAGCGCTGCCCAGAAAGCCAGCCATGCCCCCCAGAGCGGGTCCACCTGAGGCGGCGGCCACGCAGCAGCGGAAGCAGCAGCAGCAGATCCAAGCCATGGATGAGATGGACATCTTGCAGTACATCCGGGACCATGCCGCGCCTGGCCAGGCTGCCCCCAGCCTCTTCTGACCAACCCCCAGCCCCCAGGCTGTTCCTGGGCCAGCAGACCCTCTCCCGTAGAGGGGCGCCTGGTGAGGAGCAGGCTTTGCCCTGCAGGGCCAGAACCAACCTATTCCCAAGGGAGGGAGGGTGGAAGCCCAGATCAGAGGACCCCTGTACTGCCTTCTTCCTTGTTCTCAGGGCCTGCGGGGTCATAGAACCTGCACAATGCAGAGAGCAAGGTCACCAGAGGAACTGGAGCCTCGGTTGTCTCAGCCGCATGGATGGGAGGGGGCGACACGTGGGAGGCTTGTTCACCAGGAGCCCAAACCCCTAGGATGTCATGGGACTGTGGTGGAGGGGCAGGGAGGCTCTGCTCAGGGCAGGGAAACTTTTCTGCCCACTTGTGCCCACCGAGTCTGGCAGCCCTAGCACGGGAGGGGGATACCCTGGCCAACTTGGGGTTGGGGTAGGAGTCTGCACGCCAAGGCACCTGCAATTTCCGGTCAGTACAGCCCCCGGAGGCCTGCAGGCCATGGGAAGGTCCCCAGGAGAGCGATGCTGAGTGGGGGCCTGGAAGGGCCTGGCTGGGATGGCTGGCCCTGAGCCACCTCTGCTTACCAGTGCGCTGAGCAGGGTGCCTTCCTTCCCGTGTGCCAAAGCTCGAGGGAGACATCAGGTCTGGCTCTGCCCCCGGAGTGTGGACGGCCTGACAAATCTCTCCGTCTCCTCCCCCTTCCTTTCCTAGGGCAGGCCTGGCCAGACCACAGCCTTCTTGGGCCTCCGGCCGTAGAACCAGTGTCCACCCTCGTGGCTTCTAGCAGAGTGGGCCCCACGTCCTCTGGGTCCACCTGCAGCCCAGCTGCCCCTCCCTTTCACGGCAGGCCTGGGCTGGCTGCTCTCGGGCTGCTCTTGAAGGCTCCCTCTGTCCGGCGGTGGATTTGTCTGTCAGGCCTCCCCCCGTCCTTGGGGTCTGGACTTGCTCTCTGGCCTTCCTGCCGTGGGAGCCCCTTCCCAGAAGCAGGAGCCCTGGCCCCGGCAGAACCAGTCAGTGCCTTAGACCTCTCCCCGAGGCCCACGCCCCAGTACAGGGGTCAGGGCATGCTGCGGCGCTCAGGAAATCCTCCGTGAATGAGTGATGCTTAATGGAGAAAAGAATGCCTTTTTTGATATATTCTTCACTTTCAGAGTTAGTTTTTAACGAAACACAGGTTTTTAAGGAAATGCAACCATTCTCGTCCCTGGGGTTGTGCTGTTTGACAAGAGGATTGGACGGTGGGGTTTGGGGGTAGGACCCCAGGCCCTTCCTGATCGGGACCAACAGCCAACCCTGAGGAAGTCCCCCCACCAACCAGGGCTGGTGTTAGTCTCTGTCTGTAGCACCTGCCGCCCTGTGCCAGGACCCACAGGCAGGTGGGAGCACTCAATCTGTCCTGTGTCTCATGCACCCTCGTGAAAAGGCCATCGGCTCCCCCAGCATGTGCCAGGGTGAGAAGAAACAGGTGGCTCTGGGGGCCCCCTCTCCCCGCCTTACCTTGTCCCGAGGGTGCTCTCCCCGGGGACCCCCAGCACGTGTCACTCCTCTTCCCTCTCACTGCCAGGCCTTCACACCCCCAACCCTCAAGCACAGGTGGACACCCCCACCCTGCCCTGGGGTCTGCACCTGTCTGATTGCAGGACGGCCCCCGAAGGAAGGCACAATGAGGGGCCTCCTCAGGTTCTTTCCCCTCTCTGTTCTCTCCTCTGGGCCTGTCCCTCCCTGGCCCTCTCCCCTCCACTGCACCCCACTCCCCCATGTGACATAGGAACAGAGGATGTTGCTGGCAGGAGCCCAGGGCGGGGAGCGCTGGTCCTCCAGTGAGGGTCACAGGCAGAACCCACCACTCTGGGGTGGCTTTGTCCACTGTGAGCCTGGCCTCCTCCCAGGGGGCCAGCCACTGGGACCCCCTCAACAGAGACGCGTGCCTCAGGATACTGATGCTCTGTGACCTACCAGCCAACCCAGGACCCGGTCATCCAATAAAAAGTCCATGTCGAGGCTCATCCCCTGTTTGTTAGTGGCGATCTTTTCTGTGCCCGGGCTGATGGAAGACCACGTGGGGGCTGTCGTTACAACAGTGGGCTCAACAAGGGGAGCTGCCCCAGAAGGACCTGGGGTATGTAGAGGCTTCCAGGCTGCTGCTGGACAGGGAGGGGCCAGGCAGAGCGAGGATCCCCATGTATAAAACGTAGGCAGAGGGGCCAGAGCCCCAGGCCGGGTGGGGTCATCAGTCAGTAACTGCTCAGCCAACGCTGGCTTGGAAAGAGGACTTTTCCCTTCTCCAGACCTCATACCCCTCTCCTCAGTGTGAGGACTGGTCTGGGCTTGACCAGGCCGTTCTGAGGCGCTTTCGGCTCTGACACCAGACAGCCCTGCCAAATACACATATCCCTCCATATCCAGACCTGCCCTGGACTCTGCTCTCCTCCTGGAGTCAGATTCTGACATGCCATTTCCTGCCCGGGATCCAGAGGTTCTGAGCAGACAGCCCTCTGGAGACCTAGAAATGGGTCCCCGGGAGCCAGGGAGCTTCACGCAGGGCAGTCCATGAGCCCACCTGGCCTCCCCCAACTACTTGGCTTTGGATCTTGCAGCTAAGCTCCGAGTGGGGATGTCGTGGTTCCGAGGGACCAGCAGAGGGGCTGTTCTGAGAAGGACTGCAGAGCCCACAAGCCTGCAGCGGAGAGCTCACCATAGAAGGAAAGGGAACACCATGGAGGGCAGCGTTTGTTTGTTTAGAAGCCGTGTGAGCCCTGTAGACAGGATGTACCGGCTGCTGCGGGGGCCCCCCACTCCTGTCCCCCATTGTTCCTCTCAGGAAGCTGGGAACTCCGGCCTGTTCTTCTGGAAAGTCCCCATCGTAATGCCTGACCCCGCCGGGCCGGGAGTCAAGCTCCACGGGGGCACGACAGACTCCGGTAACACCCTGGAGCCCACCTCCGTGTGCCCTGGGGTGGCCCCAAGGCTTGAGCTCTCTCACAAGACTCAGAGGAGCCAGCAGAAGTCCAGGTGCCTCTCAGGGCTCCGTGGCCCTCGTGCCCAATGGCCAGTTTGGTGGTGTTGATACACTCCGTGCGGTGGCTTCAACCTTCGGTGTTAGGCTTTGTCTCCAGGGAAACCTTGTGTGAAAGTCACGCTCCGCTCTCCAGTTCACCAGCTGCCCAGCGGAGCATCACCTGCGAACAAGAGAAGGGAAGCAGAACTGCCTTCTGGCCAGTGGCCCTGGCTGGACAACAGGCGCCTCCCAGCGCTGCTGCGTCTCTGTGTGGGCTGACGGCCACCCAGAGCAGACGTGGTCAATGCCCAGAGCCCCCTTGAGTGATTGACCTCTTGGTGTTAAGTTATGGATGGTGCTGTTCATTGCAAACTGTGATCGCTCCAAACCCTTCCCTGAGGCCTCACAGTTGGGGCCAGCTGACCAAAGGGCCAGGCTTCGTGGGCCTGGAGGGATTTAGTCGTTCAGCTCAGCTGTATGATATCCCCTCGCCATGCAGTGCTGAGTGAAGAGACTTCCTTGGGCCAAGTAGACTGTAACATCCTATTTGTGTCTGGTCACTCCAGTTCATCCCAGAGGGCCCCCTGCCCAGGATGAGATGGGTGTAGTGGACGTGACAGGGTGGTCAGAGGCACTGACAAGCCTCAGCTCAGCCTTGCCTCCAGCTGCGGGCACCGACGTGGACGTCCAGGCATCTTGCTGTGTATGCTGTGGTGAAGGGGACCCAGGTGTACAGCCTGGTGCGTACACCATGGAACACAGTGCTCATGCCTCTGCTCTGGTTTAACACAGCTCTGGCCCCCAGTGAGAGTCAAGGGGGTTCATTTCTCAGGTCGCACTCAAGGTAGAGCTGCACTTCTGGAGCGGGGATTATGGGCTCAGCACATAGCCTCGGTAAGCAAGAATTCCTGGTGACAACTTTCAGAGGTGCCGATGCTTCTTTGCTAATTCAGCAAATGTTTGTAGCAGCAGCCTCCAAATTCCTTTTTAAGGAAAGCTGGGTTAGCTTTCTCCAGTGCAGCTAGCCAGTCACATCTGTTTCTTCACATGCCAAGTTTCATCCAAAAACACTAAGCATTTAATGGCACCTACCGTGTGCAGGCACTGTGACCTGTGGCACCCGTGGAATCAGATGGGTTGAGGGACAGGGGAGATGCAGGTCAGCCCTTCCAGTCTAGAAGCTCCCCATCATGCTGGGCACCAGTCAGTTTGGTGAATAAGCAAATGCAGAAAGCGAGAAAAGTGCACGAAACGATGCAGCATGAAGCAGAAGGAGGCAAAGACTGTGGAGACCTTGGTGCTCCAGGGACGCAGGGCAAGAGAGATCAGGGCGGCCCAGCCAGTGAACGTTTCCTGCAGTACCTGTTCCAGGCACGGTGGAGGATGCAAAAAGAGGGAAACATGAGCCATCAAAGGCAAATCCACCATGAGCCACGTTGAGCCGTAGGTTCTGTTCTGTTCTCTGGGCCACCTGCCCAAACAGCAGACACAACTGCAACTCGCTTCCTCCCATGCAGCCCTCTTTGCCCGCCCCCCACCCCCTGCTGGTCCAGCACATGCCATTTTACATGCCACATGACCCCAGTCCTTGGTCCCTGTGTTCATTTCCTAGGGTGGCTGTGGCCAGTACCACCAACTGGGTGGCTTTAAACAGCAGCAATTTATTCCCTCTCAGTTCTGGAGGCCAGAAGTCTAAAATCAAGATCTCGGCAGGGCCATGCTATCTAGGGAGAATCCTTCCTTGCTTCTTCCAGCTTCTGGAGGTTGCTGGCAATCCTTGGCTTGTAGCTCCATCATTGCAGTCCCTGTCTTCACATGGCCTCCTCCCTGTGTGTCTCTGTCTTCACATCGTGGTCTCCTCCGCATCCTGTCTGTGTCTGTGTCCAAATTTTCCCTGTTCTTGTAAGTCAGTCACCGGTGGATAAGGATTCGGTGGATCAGGACCACCGAATCCAGCATTACCTCATTTCCCCTTAGTTACCTCTGCAAAGACCCCATTTCCAAATAAGTTCGCATTCACAAGGTTCCGTGTGGACAGGAGTTTTAAGGGGAACACTCTTCCACCCATTTCAGTCCCAAAGGGTATGGTACCTTTCAGGAGGCTGAGTTACCTGAGTGCAGAAGTGAGGACATTCTTATCTCCTGTATCAGCTTCCAGGCTTATGGGATCCTGTCTGGTACCATGTGGGCTTGAAGCCTTTATATTACACCAAATTTGGGGAAATCTCCCCACCACTAACAACAGTCCTGGGTCTGTGTACATCGCTTGTGTCCAGTGGTGGGAGCAGGATGCACTGAGGATGTGACTTGTAGAGCCCAGGGCCTGACCCCCTGGGCCATCATGCTCCTCCTCCAGGGCAACGGCAGGCCCCCAGTGGGTCTGATGACCTCTTCTCTGAGTGGATGCCTTTCAGGAGTGAGCTGAGACAGGCAGCGTCCCACCTTGTCCTGTCCAGGCCGGGGCCTCTGTGATGGCCCTGTTGGCGCTGCATTTCAGCAGTGCCCAGCATCACTCCCACCCCTCTCCCACCTCCCACTCTGTCTGAGGAGGGGATGGGCGGGTCGGGGAGGGAGCCGGAAGGGAGGAACCTCAGTTGCACACGTTCCTGGTGCCAGGGTTAGATTTCTTTCATTTGTGGCTGCCACCAGAAATGTCGAAACTTCTTCAAATCTTAGCAAGAATGACTCTAGAGCACCGTGTGAGACAACATGGAGACGGAGCAGCGCTCAGAGCCGTCGTCCTGGCTCACTGCGGGCTGGGACTTGCTCCCCGGGGGGTCGCCCGGCTCTGAGGGCCTTTCCTGGGGACCCGCTGTGCCTCCTGCTTGGAGCCCTGGCTCCAGAGCCTCCTGATGGCTTTCCTGGGCGTCTGCCCTCCCCTCAGCACCCATCACCCTCCCTCTGGGCCCCTGAGGAAGATGGAAGAGTCTCGACAAAGCAGGTGGCTGGACTAGCTTCCAGAGCCTGAGAGCTGCTGCTGGCCAACTCGCGGGCGCCCGAGGGGTCTGCCTCAGCCTCGGTTTCTCAAGCTGGTTTTCTTCCCTTGACAAGGTTGCTCTTGGCTTTTCCACGTGTATGTTTCTGTTTCTCCTTTCGGTCTAATAGCCACTTGGCTCATTTCTCCCTAAGAAGGGTTCTCAGTCCCAGAAGACAATTTTTTTTCTGAGTGTAACAGCTAGTTTATTTTTTAAAACTTTTTATTTTGTATTGGGGTTAACAATATTCTGAGAGTTTCAGGTGAACAGCAAAGGGACTCAGCTATACATATACATGCATCCATTCTCCCCCAAATTCCCTTCCCATCCAGGCTGCCACATAATATTGAGCAGAGTTCCCTGTGCTATACAGTAGGTCTTTGTTGGTTATCCATTTTAAATACAGCAGTGTGTACATGTCCATCCCAGACTCCCTAGCTATCCCTCCTCCCAACATTCCCGCCTGCAGCCATAAGCTCAGAACAGCTAACTTCCTATCCACCTGTCTCTCGGACCACCAGGAGCAGCGGAGGCTCAACTCGACCTCTGGCCTGAGGGCCTCCTTCTCCTGCCTGAGGCTCTAATGAGGCTCGGTCAGGTTGCATGGGTGACCCTAGGGTGGGCATAGGATTGGAACCCTGGCCTCACAGACTATATAAAATCTACAGAAATGAGGATGGAAAATGTTGCACCACCTTGGCGGGGATGGGGGAGAAGTTTGGCAGGTTTTTAAAAAGCTGAGCATAGATTTACAACAAAGCGCATCATCCCCCCTTCTAGGAATATACCCAAAGAGAAAGGGAAATATACGTCCACACAAAGACTTGTGCACAAATACAGCAGCTTTGTTCATCATGGCCAGAGTGGAACCACTCAAAGTCCATCAGCTAGTGAATGGATAAATGAAATATGGAACAGGCACACAACGGAATATTACTCAGCAACAAAAAGGAATGACATGCTACAACACAGATCAACCTCAGTAACATTACACTGAGGTAAAGAAGTCAGGCTCAAAAGACCATATATTGCATAAGAAATTTCCAGATGACAAATCTATAGAAACAGAAAGAAGATTAGTAGTTGCCTTTGACTGGGGGTTGAAACAGTGACCAATGGACACAAAGGATCTTTTGGGGGGCTGGGGAGGGGATTGGGAAATGTTTAAAATTGGTTTGTTGTAATAGTTACACAATTTTCTAAATTAAGTGAAATCCTATAATTGTACACTCTAAGGGAGTGAATTTTAAATTATACCAGTAATTTCTACTTCAGTAAAACCATTAAGAAAATTAATGACTGGAAAATGAAACAAACAAGAAAAAAAAAATCCATGGGCAGCAGAGGGCAGTGGCTGAAAGTGTGGGCCAGCTCCTGGTTCTCCAGCCACCTCGCTGTGTGGTACTGGGTCAGTTAGTTACTCTCTCTGTGCCTCAGTTTCTTCACCTGTAAAATGGGGATAATAACTGTACCTGCTTCATTAGGGTAGTTTTAGGGAGAAAGTTAATATCTGTGAACTTCTTTGATCAGTGGCTTAGACGGTAAAGTGTCTGCCTACAATACGGGAGACCCGGGTTCAATCCCTGGGTCAGGAAGATCTCCTGGAGAAGGAAATGGCAACCCACTCCAGTATTCTTGCCTGGAAAATCCCATGGATGGAGGAACCTGGTAGGCTACAGTCCATGGGGTTGCAAAGAGTTGGACACGACTGAGCAACTTCACTTTTCACTTTGATCAGTACACATTTTATGTGAACTGATAGTCAAAATTACATTGAGTTGTTGGTTGTTTTTTGTGCTATAAGGAATTTGGAATGAGAGCCAGACCTTTGGGTAGAAAGGGATGCCATCGGGGGCTTCTGTATCAGGATGGGTGTAGGAGAGAGGAGAGGCTGGGTCAATCTATGGCAACCTCTCAGCTTCTCTGAACCACTATCTGCCCATCTGCCTAGAGGGCTGAGACAGTCTCCTCCTGCTGTCTCACAGGGTAGGGATCATGAGAGAACCACACGCAAAACTATTTGTTGTTGTTGTTGTTCAGTTGCTAAGTCGTGTCTGATTCTTTGCGACACTGTGAATTATAGCACGCCAGGCTTCCGCGTTCTTTACTCTCTCCTGGAGTTTGCTCAAACTCATGTCCGTTGAGTCGGTGATGTCATCAGAGACCCACTAAGGGGCCCTGGTGCTGAGGTGCCTTGTGTCTGCAGGCTCTGGGAGGTAAGCAGGAGCCTAGATCTGAATGGGCCTTGGAAGGCCAAGGAAGCACAGTAGATGGAACATGCTGGAAGTGAGCTGCTAGAAAATGTCATTCCGATGCAGAGTCCTAATAACCCCAGGAGCTCATCCCTACAACCCCCACACTCCAGACCTGGTGCAGCCCTCCCGTCACCACGGAGACAAGGAAATAAACACCACACTTCCCTCTCCCGGCCCCGACCTATTGTTCAGAGCAACTGGCAGGGCAGGACTAGAAAGGGAAGGTCAAGGAGAGTTTTCTGGCAGCCTTGTGGCCTGATTGGACTGTGAGGAGGGCGTGAGGGGCCTCAGCACTGACACCCCTTCCTCTTTTCGCCTGGAGCCTACGCCGCCAACTTCCTCATCATCCCTGGTTCACTCAAGGGCAACCGTTGGGCAGAGGGTGTTCAGCAACCCCTTTGAAAAGCCACGCCCGCAAAGGCTTACACATAGATGTCCATGGCAGCAGTTACTCAAAACAACCCCACCCACAACCAACAGAAACAACCCAAATATCCATCACAAGGCAATATAGACTTAGCAGGTACATCCATACAGTGTAATGTGTGTGCGTGCCTGCCAAGTCGCTTTAGTTGTGTCCAACTCTTTGTGACCCTATGGACTGTAGTCTGCCAGGCTCCTCTGTCCATGGGATTCTCCAGGCAAGAATACTGGAGTGGGTTGCCATGCCCTCCTCCAAGGGATCTTCCTGACCCAGGGATCGAACCCAAGTCTCTTTTATCTCTTGCACTGGCACAGGAGTTCTTTACCACTAGCACTGCCTGGGAAGCCCCCTACGGTACAACACTACTCAGCAATGGGGAAGAGACTACTAGTAGATATAATATAATGATGCAGATGGACCTCAAAACATGGGACTCTGCATTTTCTGTTCAATTTTACTGTTTTTATAACATATAAATATAAAAATAGATTTTTGTTTTTTAAAAAAGAGCCACGGTGAGAAAGTTCTTTAGTCCAGAAGACACTCAGCAGTCTCGGAGACCAGCTCTGTCTCCCCAGACCATGCCCTACTTTTAGTGAGCTTCGCCACAGCCTCCAGGTGCCTTGGGCTCCAGCTGAGGCTCAGTGAACATTTGGTGGTGGAAGGGGCTTGTGGTTCAGCAGACGTGCAAAATAGAGGGAGGAAGCTGGGGGCACGTGATGAAGGGGAGGCCCTCCCCCAGAGTCCTCTGAGGAAATGAGAGGCCCAAATCCTCGAGGCCTGGAAGCCCTGGGTGCTGACTGGCATAGTTCATCAAAGGCTATCTCTCCTCCTCCAACTTTCCTTTTTCTTTCCTGTAGCCCTATGTTGTCTGGGGCAGGCAGATGTGGAGAACTTATTACAAGGCAGTTCACCACCTTTCGGAGGTAGGTGAGATGGCCTGAGCAAATCCGTGGATTCCCTCCCCTTGTGGAATGAGGCTGAGGGCCTCAGGATTGGAAAAACATGCCCAGGCTGCTCCCAAGGGCCTCATCAATCCCAGGGGCTTGGACTGCAAGGGCCTTGATGAGAATGAGCCTTCCTGGGAGAAGACCTAGTGGTCCACCTGGACCCCCGGAGCAGTTTTCAGGTTTCAGTGCTGCCAGAGGTGCCCACCAGCTCTCCCTTAGGGTTGGAAAATGCATGGAACCTTGTTTGCTGGGGTCAAGGAAGTGCTTTGGCAGAGTTCTCAAGGGCCAGAGAGGAGAAGACTGCTTACCGAGCCTCTCATAGAGCAGTAGGTAGGTCCTGGGGGTGGGGTGGCTCTTCCTGCTGCAGGCTTTGATCAGAGAGGCAGAAGGTGTGTGCTGTCCCATGATCACATGAGCATGGACACGCTGCATGGTTACAGGTCAGCAGCTTTACACACAGCACCTCATTTTCCCTTAATCTAAGCTGAAAGCGTTATTATTACTAATTAGTGAGAAGCAGTCCAGCTGATGCACCTGCCTGTTCTTGAAGTCATTTTTTCTCTTGACATTGGTGCCTTTGGGCTCAGCTTGAGGAGGACCCCTTTAGACCTGAGGCTCAAAGGTTCCAAGTTTAGTTGAGGGAGAAGAGTAAAGCGTGTGTATGTGTGTGTATGTGTGTGTGTTAGTCACTTGCAACCCTGTGGACTGCAGCCCACCAGGCTCCTCTGTCCATGGACTTCTCCAGGCAAGGATACTGGAGTGGGTTGCCATGCCCTCCTCCAGGGATCTTCCTGACCCAGGGATCAAACCCTGGTCTCTTGCATTGCAGGCAGATTCTGAGCCACCAGGGAAGGGCAACAGAGACTGAATCCAACAGTGGAGTCTCCAGGCTCAGGTAGAGAACAGGACAGCAGACCAAGAGTTAAAAAAGACAGAGCTGGGGCTTAAACTTTCCATCCAGCGCCCCAAGCCGACCCCTTCCTCTCCTCCCCCACTGGGGCTTCATCTTCATCTGCCACTCAGAGGTAATCCTTCCTGGGCCTGGTCTTAGGAGGGACTTACTTCACTGATAATTATTTCTTTTTTTTTCATGAACATTAATCTGCTCAAGTTTTTCTAATTTTTTTCAAGTTAATTTTGATCCTTTATATTTTCCTAGAATATTGTATACTTCATCCAGATTTCACATACATAACATACTCTAAAAATTATCATCATGTTTGTGGTTATGGTCCAATTTTCATTTCTAGTGGTGTTCTCTCTCTTTTTCTAATTGGTTATATTCATCTGAAATTTATCCTTTTCATTTTTTCAGAGAACCAGTCTTGGGTTTTAAAAATCTGCTTTACTACTTTTTTCCCCATCTAATTCGTTCATTTCTACTTTAGCTTTATCTTTTTCTCCTTTGAGTTTTTTTAGTCACATTTTATTTTCCTTTTTTGTTGTTAATTTTTAAAACAAGGCTACAAAATTTCCTCTGTCAGAGTTTTGGCTCCATCCCATAGATTTTATCACATAATGTTCTTGTTTTCATTAATTTCCAAGAAGTTTTTATGTGTAGTTTTTAGTTCCTATTTAAAACTGAAAAGCTATTTTAAATACTAGTAGTGTTAGTATGTTTGTACTTTTGTTTCCAAGGTTTTAGCACAATTTTTATTATCTCTTTGTAATTCATTTCTAGCCTTATTGCATTATGGCCTCAGAATGCAAATCTGTATGACTGCGACTTTCTGCAATTCAAAAATCTTTCTTGGGACTTCCAGTCCAATGGTTAAGTCTCTGTGCTTCCAATGCAGGGGATGAGAGTTCCATCCCTGGTCAGGGAAATAAGATTCCACATGCCATGCAGCACAGCCACAAAAAAAAAAGTCATTTTGGGGATCTAGATTGTAGCCAAATTTCAAATGTTCTGTAGATATTTTAATATATATATATTCTATTTGTAGAACATATGTACATATATATAATCTTGAAAGTATGGATTATATTTCTTAGAATTCCGTATCCATGTTTCCTCTGGGTGCACTCGGCCCTGAGGCGGGGATTGTAACCATCCCGCTGTCAGGACGGCTTTCTCCAGTCCTCCTGGGAATTGGTCAGCGTCAGCAGTGGTTGAGGCACAATGTTGGTTGTGGCCTCAGAGAGATGCTGAGGGCTCCTGTGAGGAGATGACCTCTCGTTAACCGAAGGAGCTCATGGTCCTAGGCTCATCTGGCTCTTGTCTCAGGACTTAGGCTCCAAGCCTGCTTTTTACTGTGTGTGTGGTTCGAGCCATTGTCTTCACAGAGGTCCCTGGCCTCAGAGGCATGGGTATCAGGGTGGGCACTGACAGTATTCCCCTGCAACCAGGAGGGAAAACAGCAAAGGGTCCAGCCCGCAAGCTTTCCATGCCAAGTTGCCAGGCTCCACCTGCCATGGAACAGGTGCCCTGGAACACCTGTGTCTCTTGGATGGCAATTGGTTCTCCCTGGGCTCCTGCCAATCAGGCCAGCAAGAACTGGTGATTTGTTTTTCCCTGTGGTCAGACAAGTCCCAACATAGTTCTTTTCAGCAAGCCTGATCTCTCAGACTTCCGAAAAACAGGGGCTTTTCAAGACTTCAGCATTTATGTGATTCATTCCTGTCCCCTTTATGGTCAGGACCAAATGAGAGTACTAGGGAGGAGCTTCTGCTCCTGCTAAGTCACTTCAGTTGTCTCCGACTCTGTGCGACCCCATAGACGGTAGCCCACCAGGCTCTGCAGTCCCTGGGATTCTCCAGGCAAGAAGACTGGAGTGGGTTGCCATTTCCTTCTCCACTAGGAGAGACACTGCCTATCTGGGGCCATGGGGCTAAGGTTCAGAGAACTCCTCAAAAAAGCTCTAGATTTGAAGGATGGGGAAGTTCATGGGATTGCAGAGGGCAAGAGGTGGGTAGTGGAGGATGTGGCCAAGACTGAAGAGTGGTTTTCCTTGGGGGAGCAGTGGGTGAGGGAAGGAGACAGGCAGCCTGAACAGGGTGGGGAGATGAGCCAATAAGAGAGTACTTTGTGGAAGACTGAAAACTTTCTCTTAATGAGTGTAGGCTTTCCTTTTGGGGTGATGAAATGTTCTGGAAGTAGATGGTGTAATAATTATACAGCATTGTGAAAGTATTAAATACCGCAGAATGGTACACTTTAAAACGGTTCAAGTGGTAAACTTTATGTCGTGTATATTTTAACACAGACACATATACGTGTTTCTAGGACCTGATGGAGGAACAAGCCCAGTGAGGAAGGTAGCCTTGCCCTGCCTGGCCATGAGGCCCAGGAGTCATCTGATGATGGGGGCCAGGGGGGTGATGTGAAATCTGGAGGGCTATGGAGGATGGAAGCTGTAAAGCCAGTAAAGACAGAGGGAGGCAGCATGTTTTTACAGCCGATGCTGAATCCTGGTAAGAAAGGCCATTGGGAGTATAGGCCTCCCAGGTTTTGTGTGTTTGCTTGTTTCCTGGGAATGCTAAGGGCTGGGACTTGTCTTTCTTGGCTGCATCTAAACTGAAGACAGGCTCTCCCCTGGTTTGGCAGGAAACATTTGAAACTATTTCCAAGACATCTGTTTCATTTTCCTTGGCAACAAAAGGCATCCTGAGAGATAGACCCAGGCTCGCAACTGGGAGCATCCATAGTTCTTATTCCTTTTCTCCCATGGGAGTTTCAGTGGAAGTTCCCAAGCTCGTGTTTAGAGAGGGTCAGACCAGAGGAGGCTGAGCTACAGAGAATCTAGTGTTACGGGAGAGAAATGAGCAAATGAGGGCAGGCAGCACAAGCAGGTGAGGCCCCAGAAGATCCTGAGAATCTGGAGTCTGGGAGCAGACTCTCCCTTGGAGTGGGGGAAGTGAGGAGACCCCTCTTCTCTGTGACCTTCTTAACTTCTGAAATGGAGAAATTAGGGAAGTAGTCTAGGAGAACAAGCAGGGGTTTAGGCATCAGACTAGCTGGGCTTGAATCCAGCTTGTTTACTCTCTATGTGACCTTGACTTTACTTTCTGTGTTCATGTCTGTATAAGGGAGAAGTAATATCTACATCACAGGTTGGTTGTTGGGATTAATTGAGGCGATGCAGAGTGGAGCACACTGGAGGGTCTAGAAAAATGCTTCCAAATCCTCCAGAGAACTGGGCTGGAGAGTCATCTCTGTGCCCAGTCTCCCAAATGAACACGAGGGGCCTGGAACTGACCATTACTTTTATGACTGAGAACTCCCGATCCAGGGCTGTCCCTGGGGATTGTTTAAAAGGAGGGTGGCTTGTACATGAGCTGAGAGAAGCAGAGTGCAGGATATTGACTGAAAAGCTGAGAGTTAAACAGCTGAATGACCACTGAGGGCAGTAGGCTGCCTCTCAGACCATTCCCAAGACAATGAAACCCAGTCCCACTCTGGACCAGGTTCCCAGGGAACAGAGATAGAAAAGATGGTCCCAGCTACATTCCTGCCTTCTAGCACCCTCCCTGAGTTTCTCGGAGCTTTAAAGCCTGATGAATCTTTTAAATATTGAAACATCAACAAGGCCGATGGTAGTCAGTTCTCATGAAGACAGTCTGCAGGTCCCACTCATTTAGGAAGTTTTGCACTTTTCAAGGGCAACTGCCTTGGAAGGCCCTGTAGGGAGCAGTGTATTCAGCTCCTACTGAGTCGCCAGGACCCTTCCACCCAGCAAACCCAGCAAGCCCACCTTGAACCACATACCACTGTTTCCATTTTAGGAAGATAAAACTATTTCTCTGAGGAGGTTGCATAGCTGGGAAGTGGCTAAGCTGGAGTTGGAACCCACCTCGGTGCTGCCATGTAGACTTGGGTTCCCATTAATACCCAGCCTACAGATTGGGCCAAGCATGGTGACTTCACAGTTTTTTAAAAAAAACAGCTTTATTGAGATATAATTCACACACTGTACAATTCGCCCATTTAAAGAGTACAATTCCGTGGGTTTTGTCACATTCACAAAGTGGCTCAATCACCACCACAATCTATTTTAGAACATTTTCTTCATCTAAGAAACCCACAACCCTTAGCTGATTCCCCCAGCTCCTTCAGCCCTAAGCAGTCATTAATCCATTTTCTTTCTCGATATTTGCCTATTCTGGGCTTTTAATACAAGTGGGATGAATGTATATCACCTTTTATTTCTTGCTTCTTTCAACTAGCATGCTGTTTTCAATTCCCAGCAGGTTATAGCATATATCAGTACTTCACTCATTTTAATGGCCAAATAATATTCCATTGTGTGATTAGACCACATTTCATCTCCCATTCGCCAGTTAATGGACATTTGAGTTGTTTCTACCTTTTGGCTATTCTGAATAATGAAATTGAAAAGTGAAAGTGAAAGTTGCTCAATCATGTCTGACTCTTTGCAGCCCCGTGAACTATCTGGTCCATTGACTTCTCCAGGCCAGAATACTGGAGTGGGTAGCCTTTTCCTTCTCCAGGGGATCTTCCCAACCCAGGAACAGAATGCAGGTCTCCTGCATTGTAGGTGGATTCTTTATCAACTGTGCCATCAGGGAAGCCCATTCTGAATAATGTTGTTATGAATATTCATGTATAAGTTTTTATGCAGACATATGCTTTTATTTCTCTTGGGTATGTACCTTGGGAGTATACTTCTTTGGTAGATACTTCTTTTGGGAGTAGAATTGCTGGATCATTGGATAGTTCCATATTTAATTTTTTGAGGAACTACCAAGTCTGTTTTCCAAAGTAGACACACCATTTTACAATCTCACCAGTGGTATATGAAGGGTCTGATTTCTCCACAGCCTCCCCAATATTTATTAATATGTCTTTTTGCTTCTAGCAAATGCTGGAATATGAAGTGATACCTCAATATAGCTTTGAGTTATATTTTGCTGATGACTAATGACACCAAGCATCTTTTCATGTGATTATTAATCATTTCATATCTTCTTTCAATACATATCTATTCAGATCACTTGCCCATTTTTATGGGGTTACATTTTTTATTATCAAATTCTAAGATTTCTTTATGTATTCTAGATACAAGCCCATTACTAGATATATGATTTGCAAATATTTTCTTTCATTTTGTAGGCTAACTTTTCCTTGATGATGTCCTTTGAAGCATAAAAATGTTAAATTTTAAGAAATCCAATTTATCTAGCTCCTCTTTGGCAGTTTATGCTTTTGGTGTCACAGACTTTCAAATTTTTTAAAGCAATATTTAATACAGAGAAATACGCCCATAACAAAATAGCAAGCGGTATTGATTCTTTTTCTGTTTTTTTCAAGCTCACACTTTTAAAGAATGCTTGTTTATTATACTCCATTCCAAAAATAATATGATGCCAGAACTTCTCTGGTGGCACAGTAGATAAGAATCCACTGCCAATGCAGGGGGCATGGGTTTGATCCCTGATCCGGGAAGATCCCACATGCTGTGGAGCAACGGAGCCTGTGTGCTACAACTTCTGAGCCTGTGCTCTGGAAGCCTTGAGCCACAACTGCTGGGCCCGCATGCTGTGACTATCGAAGTCTGCACTCTCTAGGGCCCGCGAGCCACACCTGATGAGACCCCGAGCCGCAGCCACTGAAGCCTGTGTGCCTAGAGCCTGTGCTCCACAGCAAGAGGGCCCGCCCATGAGACGCACGTGCGCCGCAGCTAGAGAAAGCCCACATGCCGCAACAAAAACCCAGGGCAGCCAAAAATAAATGTTAACAAATAAAGCAGTGTGTATACATGTAAAAAAAAATGTATGCCACTTGTGAAAATTCAAATGATACAAAAAGTGTACCATAAATTAAAAATTCTAGGCAAAAGGAAACTGTATATCTGCAATGAAGCCAAGGAGAAAGTCAGTGTTGAATTATATACAGCAGAGCTTCCTAGTGACCAAAGCAAAGACAACTGTGATTATTTATAAGAGTCACAGGCCCAAGAGATTAAAAACTATGTCTGTATCTTAGGCGAGGCATTGCGTTTCCTGGCACAGAGGCCTAGGGCTCTCTTAAAGGGAGGATATGTTTGGGTTTATTGGCCAGAAGAGAGCACATGTATAACGTCCCGATAAGCTATCTCTTCCCAGCCCAAGTCCCTTCCCTTTCTGTTTCCAGATCCACGTCTCTTCCTCTGACAGCTTTCCCATGCATGATACTGTCCCTGTTGTAGTCATCTTTTAAAAACCCAAGTATGAGAATCTCACTTCCCTTCTTGAAATCCTTCAGTAGCTCCTGATTGCCTTCAGGATAAAGCTCAAATTCTTTAACATGACTTATGTGATAGGATATGATTTAACCCCAGCATATAAGAGTCATGAATTGTGAACCCTTCCCCATTCTGGGTCTCAGCTTATCAGTGCCTCCACCCTGAAGCCCCCACTCAGACCAACATTCTCTTAGTTTACTCGTACTTCACAAGTGTATGCTTTATTTCCCAAGATGACAGTAGATTAAAAGCACCAAATCTAAAACAGTGTACAAGAGTTGTTACAGGTGGGACATAGATTTTCAGTTTATCAACAGTGGAAGAAACTGATAAATTATAGAAGGCAAATTTAAATACACAATAAACTGACTAATCTAAAGCCATTTAATGCAGGCACAAATATTTCTACTCATCCAACAGCCCTGAAGATTAGCCTATTATATAAAAAGTTGGAATTTGGACCCTTCGCAATGATAAAGTTAATGATAAATTCTTTTCAGGGTACTCTGTTGTAAGAAGGCATGAGGATATGGTGTTGTTCAGAATGATTTTCTTATATACATTTTTATATACATTTAAAAAATACTTGTTCTTGAATTAATAAATTATTAGTTATAAAGAAAACTTGGTTCTCCAAAACAAAGCCCTCTCCTGAGTTTTACTAACTGAAGTTTGATTACGGAGGGAAAGGACAAGCACCCTCTAATTCTCTGAACCAGTTTTTTTTAAAAATAAAGTTTTTAGAAGTGCAAGAGAGCTGAATGTTCATTAGAGAAAATGCAGATAGACTAAAGAAAAGAAAATTACCCATAATCTCACTTTCCAAAGGTAATCACTGATAACATTTTGAAATATTTTCTTCTATATTTTTACTGGATACATATGTATCCTTTTTTGTTTTTTTACAAAAATAACATCTTATCGACAGTCTTGTGACCTTGTTTCTGTGAATCACAGGGACTTTAATGTAATAAGTATAACTGGCAGCGTCATCTGAATGAGTGCAATCTGCGCTGTCATCCGCCTGTCTGTGCTTTATGTCACTGTTAGATGTTTGGGCTTCTTTCTGGTTTTTCTCCTCTTCCTCTGATTCTGGGAGTGGGGTGATTTTGAGGCTGAGGCTGGAACCATTCTCTTCAGTGTACTGGGCTCTCTGTGACTTGAAAGCTTGATGCATCTCCTGGTAGGACCATTGCGACTGGTAATAATGGTGCTTTGTGGCTTAATGAGAACAGGGCTCTATTAATCCCTCTTTGTCTGACCTCAGCCAACCTCGCTCCCAGTAGAAGCTGGATTCTTGGGCCCTTGGGACCCTATTGAGCTGTTGTCATAGTGATCGGTGCTGGGGGGCAGGGTCACTGGGCCAATGTCCCTAACCAGACCATCTCTGTCTTAATGACACACATAGGTCACGGCTGTTCAATCCCAAACCCAGAGAGAGACACAATCAACCCCGCTGCAATGCCAGCATTTGTCCTGACTGTCCCGAGGCCTGGGGACTCTGAAGGCTTTCAGGGGCCTGGCAGAGCTCCCCCCGCACCCCAGGAGGACAGCTCAGCTGGTCTGCCCACAGAGCCAGGGCTGCTCTGCTGTCACCCACAGACCTGGGTGGGTGGCACCCACTCCCAAACAAAGGCCCAAGCCTCTGCTTCTGAAGGGAATCCTCACAGTGCAGAGAAGGCCCCGCATAACCCAACCAGACAGTGAAGCTTCTCGTTACCTGATGTCAGGGCCGAAGACTCTCAGAGACTACTGGGTCCACCTCCCCTTGGTACAGATGGGGAAACTGAAGCCCAAGGACCAGATCTGATGCCAAACGATTCAGCAAGTCAGGAGCACTGTCTCAACCAGGCAGTGCCCACCTCTAGCTCTGAAAAGGAACCCTGGAATCCCTTCTTAGACAATTAATATTTTTATAGTACGTTTTTAAGGTCTGATCTTTTTTTTTTTTAAGTTTCTTTTTATTATTACCAAAGTAGTTGGGTACGAATACATACCCAATGTATTCATTCTTACCCATGAATATATTTTTCTTGAGAAAATAAAAAATAAAATGGGGCATTGCAGAGGAGACACAAAGCCTCATTTGGTCTCTTGCCTCCAGCCCCAGTTCTACCCCCTGAGACAGAGTCCTGGGTTAGTAGGCATCCAAATCTGATTTTAAATTACCCAAATCTCATTTACTTGACTTGGATGGCCAGGACAGCTGGGGTGATCCAGACCCATGTCCCCAACTGGGCATGAATCCAGGTGGCTCGCAGTGGCTGGCAGGACTGCCCACACAGGATGCACTTCCTTGGCCCCAGGGCGGCAGCGAGTGTGCCACATGCTGGCACCGTGGTGTCCTCACTCGGCCCTGGGCTGTGACAGCTCCTCCATCTTCTTGCCCTGCTTCCTGCTTCGGAATCCCGACAGCCTCTGCTACTGGCCTGGACTGGATGCCAGAAGTCTAAGCTGAAAAATAGAAAGTTTTCCACCAGCATTTAGCAATCTCGCCAGCAGGCTGCTCATCCCAGGGGACAGAGCTCAGACTTTGGGTTCCTGTGTCTGTCTCAGATTTCCACTCTCTACCCTTTCCCGTCAATCCCCACCCCCCACCCAACCTCCCCAGCATCAGTCCCCTCCCTCCCAGGCATTCATGACCTCCTGCCAGGGAGAAGCTCAGCTGACCCTCTCAGTGCCCCCTGGATAAGGAAGAAGAAGTTTAAAAGAAGAATTTAAATTGCACAGAGATATATTCAAAGAAGTTGGGGACATCCCCAGTGACTCAGCGGTGAAGAATCCGCCGGCAATGCAGGAGATGAGGGTTCAGTCCCTGGGTCAGGAAGATCCCATGGAGGAGGAAATGGTAACCCACTCCAGTATTCTTGCCTGGAGAATCCCATGGACAGAGGAGCCTGGTGGGCTACAGTCCATGGGGTCTCAAAGAGTCGGACACGACTGAAGCCACTCAGCACAAATGCACATACTCAAAAAGTTAGACTCATATGAGAGAAATTGCAACACTGAAGACAGGTTCAGGGTGGAAGGAGGCCCTCCTGGCATACCTACCTCACACCAAGTTGGGGGACCTTGGAGGTCCCCGTTTTTGTCTCCTTAACCACCTGGGGCTGAGCCTTGCTCCAGGCATCGAGGCAATGAAGCCACTGATAAGGAGGGTGCCAGCACCTCTAGCCACACGTGGAAAAGATAGCAAGAATGAAAACACCACCAAGTTTACGGGGTGGAAAACAGAAAGCCTCTCTCTTCCCTTGAATTCTCTCAGTCCAAGTCCTTGAGAACCTACCACGGTGCTTACTGTTTAGATTTCTAAACGCGTGAGTGCATGCCAAGTCACTTCAGTTGTGTCCGACTCTTTGCAACCCCATGAGCAGTAGCCCACCAGCCTCCTCTGTCCATGGGATTCTCCAGGCAAGAATACTGGAGTGGGGTGCCGTTTCCTTTTCCAGGGGATCTTCGCGACTCAAGGCTCAAAACCATGTCTCATAGAATCAAATCCAGTAGTTTCCAGGAATGTTTTAAACAAATTTAAAAAAAAATATTGCTGTATCCGCCTGCGTCAGGTCTTAGTTGCAGGGGCCAGACTTAGTTGCTCTGCTGCATGTGCGACCTTAGCTCCTCAGCCAGGGATTGCATCCTCATCCCCTGCATTGCAAGGTGGATTCTTAACCCCTGGACCATTAGGGAGGTCCTCAGGAATTTTTTTTTTTAATCAATGAAAATCTTTATTTTTTTTTTCTCAAGTGAAAAAATCTTGCCCATAAAAAAAATCAGTCAGAGAAGTTTCCTCCAGGCAAAGTATTTTGCTTGGCAAAAGTGCTCTCATGTCTGGGGGGATCCCTAATGTTCCCATAGTCCAGTTTTGATTACCACTCATCAGAATCAACTTTCTCCTCTTGCAGCTGAGAAAATGGAGAAAAGACACTCAGGGCCTCGCTGGAGCTCCCAGCAAATCAGCGGCAGATCCAGCACTCAAAACACCAGCACAAGACTTTCCTCAGCCTGAAGGAAGGAAAGTAATGTGGACAAAATCCGAGCTTAGGAGGACCCTTCACTAGTCCAAGGGTGCTGGAGAAGGGCTGGGGGAGGAGGGGTAGGGAGAGATGACGTTGCTGTGGTTACCCTGGCCCAGGAAGTGACCCTTTGCTCCAGACTCCTAGAACCAATGCTTATTTCCTGCAGGACTGGGGAAAATGGCCAGGGATAAGGCCGAGGGCCTCGTGCTGCCTGTGGCCTGTGAATCCCATGTTTCTAGGCCACACCATGAACATGGGGGAAGACCAAGGGCCCTGGGATTGGCGATGAGGCACCTCTGAGTGTCATGTTCTCGAAGCTCTTCTGGGCTTCCCCCTTCAGGTGGGATTAGCAGTGATGCAGGCTCAGCCACTTTCTATGGCTATGAGGGGGCCCCTTAGCTGGACCCCAGACACACGCAAGTGGCCCAAATCCCACCCAGGGTCCATCCAGTTTGCTGAGGTTCCTGGTGGCTGCCTCTGGTCTACAATAAACAGTCGCCAGAGGGGTACCTTGAGGGCCTAGGCAGGGAGCACAGTGATGAAAGGACACAATGGAGTAGAGAAAGAGGAAGACCAGACCACTTTGCCTGTGTGTGGGCCGCAAGGAGGAGGGAGATCGAGGCAAGCTTCTCAGAGGAGCGGAGGCCCTGAAGGATGACTAGGAGTTTTCCAGGAGGAGAAAGAGAGGGAAGAGGGGAAGGAGAGGAGAGAGACTGGGCATTCCAAGATGACAAAGCAGAGAGTTTCAAAACATGTGAGGGCCAGGACAGGAACAGGGAGAATCCACTATGGCCAGAGGTGGGGTCCGAGGGGTGTTGCAGGATGGAGAGGAAAGTCAAGAACTGTGGACGTTTAGGTCTCATCAAACCCCTGGAGCCCTGGGTTTGGTGGGAGTGCTTTGGGGCCCTGACGCAGTGGATAGGGAAGACCTGGGTCACTTGCTCTTCTACTTTTTACTGTGGACCTCCACACAGGAAAAGCTCTGAACTGAGATCCCAGTGATTAAAAACACAACCCCAGGTATCAGTTGCAAGCCATGCTAGAAGTTCCCGTCGATTAGTCCAGGGCTCTGCCTCCTGGCCACCGTTTCCAGGTGGCCGCTCAGAGGACTCAGGGCCCCGCCTCCTCACCTGGCC
This sequence comes from Budorcas taxicolor, assembly GCF_023091745.1. NCBI lineage: Eukaryota > Metazoa > Chordata > Mammalia > Artiodactyla > Bovidae > Budorcas > Budorcas taxicolor. The sequence goes on from NC_068920.1 coordinate 137,728,435, forward strand.
GAGCCCTGGAGGCTGGGCAAGATGAACAGAGGCTACCATCGCCCCACCCACCCTCCCTGCACAGCAGGGTCATGCGGAAGTGGCTTCAGCTGCTCCTCCCTTTGCTTTGAAGCTGGTGTGCCTGTTGTCTCATTTGCATTTATGTCACAGAAGTCAGCGGGAACCAAAAAATAGATACAGGAGAGAAAACAGTCACGCTGGGAAGGTTAACAGTACAGAGCAGATCAGGATCCTTTGGTTGGATCAGTTGCCAGACACAGGCTGCGGATGTGATCCCTGGCTGTTACAGGCCCTGCGAGGCAAAGCTCAAATCCCACCTCCTCCAGGCAGCCCTCCTGGTGTGGTGTGGGAACAACCCGCTCTTACTGGACCTACCTGCATGAGTAATTGTAATGATGATGAGGATGGTTCTGCGTGATGTGGAACTCCAGAGCTGTCACTGGCTCATGGGGCACTTTTGTGAAAATTAGAAAAAGGCACCCCTTTCTCTGGAAGTGTTCAGCTCTGTCCCAGGGTGAGTGACCCCTACTTGCTCTCTCAGTCACTGCCTTACTGCAAAGCACAACCACAGGTGTCTGCCTGAAAAGTCGATGGCCAGTATGATCTCTACCTCAAGGGTGGGAAACTAAGGCTCATTATGCTGTGCAAAGGGTCGTGCTGGGGTCCACTGCTGTCCTGGGGAAGCCTCATTCCCAGCAGCTATGGACAGCCAGGCCCAGCCAGTGCCCCAGGTCTTATATACATATACATATTTATTTATTTATTTGTCTGTACTGGGTCTTAGTTGCAGCATACAGGATCTTTTTCAGTTATAGCAACTCTTAGTTGCAAAATGTGGAATCCAGTTCCCCAACCCAGGCCCCTTGCGTTGGGAGTGAGGAGTATTAGCCATTGGACTAACAGGGAAGTACCCCCCTTTCCCCAGCCTTGTTGATCCAAGTGCTGAGCCAGAGACCAGCCTCTGCCGCCAAGCACCATGGCCACATAGGAAGCGCCTTGAAAAGCATGGCTCTCAGCTGACCCAGTCCTGCCTAGGGAAGAAGCTGTCTCTCCGCAGGGTCATCAAGACTTCCAGGCAGGAAGCCCACACCAGCTGCCTCCTAGTCACCATCTGCGTTCAGCAAGCGTTGGTACCACCAGCTGTTCTTTTCTGGCCCATTTACCTCTCCAGGGTTTCCTCTGTACACAGACCTCCTTAGACACACATAGATCTGAGCACGGAGCATCCTCCCAAATCATCTCATTGAGCTTTCGCACGCCTTGGCACTCACTCTTCTCCCTTGCCTCCATGGCAGACATCACTGATTAATCACGGCTCTTTACCTTTTAAGCCTGTACTGAATCTCTGAACCCTCCTCAACACAGTGCTCTAGGCAGTCACAACAGAGCTATTGGAGTGTGTAGATAAGAGGCAACTATTTTAGCCCCCTCTGATGTGCTGAGTGCCCAGGATTAGAGATGAGTCAGAGGGGTCCAGTGAAGACCCCATCTAGTGGAGACGTCAGACAACCAATGAGTGAAATGTGTGTGTGTTTAATGGTGACAAGTGCTGGCAAAGAAAAAGCAGGAGAGAGACAGGAAGTGTTCCAGAGAGGGTCACCGTTCAGACCAGGTGGCCAGGGAAGGCCCTGTCAGTAACAGACCATTGACTGAACCTGCAGAAAGTGATGGAGAAAGCCCTGTGGAAAGATCTGGGGAAAGAACTTCCTAGATGGAGGGACCAGCATCTGTGAAGCCCGGGCAGGCATGAGGCTAGTGTGCTAGAGAAGAGGCAGGAGCCCTGGGGTGGGAGGAGAGAGGGCCAAAGGGTGGAGCATGGTGGGCTGAAGCCTGAGAGCTGCAGAATGAGATGGGAGATGCCGAGGTTGGATGCGGGGGTCGGGTGCTGTAGAGCGTCACTTGTCCGCGTGAAGACTTGGGGTGTGTTATTTCTGGCTTACGGGTTGAGTTGTGCCCCCACAGAAGATAGTCTGCATCCTAACCCCCAGATCCCCAGAACCTGTGGATGTGACCTTATTTGGAAATGGGGTCTTCACAGAGATAATTAAGTATTTTGAGATAAGATCGTTCAAGATTACCTAAGGGGGCTCTACATTCAATGTCTCCTTTTAAGAGACCTGAGGACAGACACAGAGGCGAAGGCCATGGGAACACAGAGGTGGAGACTGGAGTGATGCTATCACAAGCCAAGGAACACCAGGAGCCACAGAAGTGGGAAAGGAGGTCTCCCCTGGAGCCTCCAGAGGGAGTGCGGCTTCTGTGCCAAGACTCTGCTGCCCTTGGACCGTGTGAGGCTCCAAAGAGCCAGATGGCAGCAGGCTGCATGTGTGGCCCGGCAGAAGTCTGACAATAGACATTCTGGCCTTAAATCGTGGGGCAGCTTCTGGGTCTCGGGGCTCCCAGATTCTGAGTGGCTGTGGCTCTCTGGGGGCCAGTGGCCACCGTCACCTTTGAGGCTCTCAGTAACCTGGTGGTGGGTGGCTTCAAGCCAGACTCGGCCCTTTTTCCATCAAGCAGGAGAGAGTGTGCCACAGGAGGGCTGTGTCTTGTCCTGGGAAGATGACGAAGCTTTCTCTTCCCTTGGCAGCTCCTTTGGAGGGAGGGATTGGTGGCATCGCACGGACTCGGGGACAGATGGAGATGTCTCTCTTCAGTGGCGGGGGCGGGCTTGAATTCTGCCCCCTGCATTGGGAGAACAGTAAACTATCAGAGCCTGACTGATTGGCTCCAGGCCCCCGGCATGACCATCCTGCCTCGGGCTCGCCCCTGCTAGGAGCTGCCACGCTTGCCAGCTCTCTGGCTCTCTGTCACAGGTTGAGCATGGTATCCTGCAGGAAGGCGGAGGGATTCATATAGGAGCATCCTCAGAATGGCTGAGACCATGATAGCCTCTGATGCCTTCTCCTCATTCATTCCTTCATTCATCTGCCGAGTGTCAGCTCTGTATCAGGCACCTGGGACACAGCAGTGAACTGAGTCCCTGGGACCCACTGATCCAGTTGGAGCTGTTGAGGGCCCCAGCATCCACAGGACCCTCAGTCATCTTTCTCTCAATATAGCTGGGGTGTGAAATCCACAAAAGCCCTCACCCCCTTAATTCCCCCTCCCAGCTGTGCAGAGCATGAATCTGAAGGCTGGCAGAGGCCCCAAGTGCCCAGCTGTCAGAACTCCTCCTGTCCTGCAAGGAGGCCATGTACTGGGTTGGAGAAGGAATTGGCAACCCTCTCTGATATTCTTGCCTAGAAAATTCCATGGGCAGAGGAGCCTGGTGGGCTACAGTCCATGCGGCCGCAGAGAGTCAGACTGAGCAATTGGGCACATTTACTGGGTAGGTGAGTGATCTGATGGGAAGACTCTAGGTGAGCCTAACATGAGCCCCCTTGCACAGTGACCACGTGGCTGGAGGGAGCGCCTTCAGCTCAAGCAAGTCCCTTCTTCCTCTCGGGACAGAGCCTGTTGCACCACTTGGTCACCAGCTCTCTGGTCCCCCAGCACCCCCCAGTTGTCCTCCTCTGCGCCCATCACGGGACCCCTTTCACTGATGGGACCCAAGCATCCAGCTCTGGGGCCCTGGTCTCCAGCAGCGAAGGGATTAGGTGTGTGAGGCTGGATCCAGCTTCACATTGGGCTCTCTGCTCATAGAAGAGCAGCCATTGCCCCTGGCCCCGCAGTGATCACATCCAGACCTCCCGGACCCAGGGGTGCTCCTCCCCGTCTGCAGTGGAGTTTAGCCTCAGGACTGCTTCCCGGCAGCTGGCATCTGTGTTAGGGCGGGAGAGGATTAGCTTCTGCCCCCTAGCTTCGTGCTGAACAGAACTGTGGGGGTTAAGTAGAAGCATCTGGACTTGGATGGGGCTCGATGAGGGGTCCAGGGCAGTGGAAGGTTAATTTGGAGAAGGTGGTAGAGTCACCTGTGGATCCTTGAATGCTGAGCTCAGAGAGTTTCACGTTCATGTTAACCTCATAGTGAAGACAGCTCCCCATTCTGGTTCCCCCGCCCCCCGCCCCACACTCTGCAGATAGAGCCCTGCTCCAGGCAGCTCTGAGCTGCTGTACCAGGAAGGGGTGGGGATGGAGGGATGGGCTGAGGGCTCTGCAACTTTGGAAATGTTCTGGGTTGCCCATCAGTCAGGGGGCAATGTCCACCAGGGCCAGGAGCCACCTCCCGCCATGTCCAGAGCCTGGGCTGCGGTCAGGCTGGGCCTTCATCCTTCCAGCAGCCACACCTTCCGGAGGCTAGGCAAAGCATGCAGGGCTCTCTCTCCCACCCCCAGGCCCAAAGCCCCTCCACCAGGGTGAACCTGAGCCTCCCCGCAGAGGCTGCCACCAACTCAGCTACAGAGATGCAGGGACACACCTGGTGGCCTTCCTTGTCCTTCTCAGCATCGTGACAAAGGCAGTTAAAACTCCGGGACCCACAGAAGTGTCTCCTTCACAAAAACAGGGCCTGACCCCGGGGCAAGGCTGACTTCAGCTTCCAGTGTTCCCAGCAACCCTGCCCAAGGGCAGCAAATGTCTGAGACGTCTTGCCTGGGTAGGGCCGCTCCAAATAGAACTGCCGAGGCTCTCCAGCCTTGTGTATAGTGGGCATGGGCCCTGGTTTGGGGTGACTAATCTTCACCCCTCCTTTGGAGGATCCACCCTGGTCTCATGGTGACAGGGTTGCTATGTACCCCTTGGGGTAGAAGTGGCTGGCTTCAGTCAAAGGGAAGCAGGGTCCTCCTGGATTTGAATGGACTATGTTTTCTGTGGAGAGTGAATGTTGCCTCAGAGAATAATGTCTCTGAAACTCAGGGTTTACAGCACTTAGAATTCTCCATCTTTTAAATCTCAAAGGTGCTTGTGATCCTAGAACTTCATGCTTTGGAATTTGGAAGAGGTCTTCGAGACAACATATATGGCCCATTGTGGCACCTGGAAATTGAACAGCCTCACTTGCTGGCTTCTGAACACATTCCCCCACCCGCTCCCTGCAGTCAAAGGCCCCTCTTCTTCAGTCGGTGTCCAGGGTCTCCTGATGCCAGGTCTGGTCTCTTCAGTTCAGTTCAGCTGCTCAGTCATGTCCGACTCGTTGAGACCCCATGGACTGAAGCACGCCAATCTTCCCTGTCCATCACCAACTCCTAAAGCTTATTCAAACTCATGTCCCTCAAGTTGGTGATGCCATCCAACCATCTCATCCTCTGTCGTCCCCTTCTCCTCCTGCCCTCAATCTTCCCCTGCATCAGGATCTTCAAATGAGTCAATTCTTCACATCAGGTGGCCAAAGTATTGGAGTATCATCTTCAGCGTCAGTCCTTCCAATGAATATTCAGGACTGATTTCCTTTAGGATGGACTGGTTGGATCTCCTTGAAGTCCAAGGGACTCTCAAGAGTCTTCCCCAACACCACAGTTCAAAAGCATCAATTATTCGGCGCTCAGCTTTCTTTATAGTCCAACTCTCACATCCATACATGACCACTGGAAAAACCTAGACAGACCCATTGATAGCCTGTGGCAGTGCTCGCCATTACCTCCAGGGGGCGCTAGAGCAGAGTAACCAGACAATTGCATGAGACCCTGCCAGGTCACCCTCAAGAGAGGCGCTCACACCCTCCAAAAAAAAAAAAAAAGCCTTCTGAAATGTTTCCCTGTTCCCCATAACCCCCACACAGAACTCAGGCCATAGAGAAGGGAGATGTAATTAGCAGTCATTTATGCAATAATATAATTGGAAAGGCAAGCTTTTCACATGAAACAGCTGAGGACCCAAGAAGAGTGTTAGGAGCCCTGTGGTGGGTCCAGAAGAGACAGCCTGGGGCTCCGGGAACAGCCGGCTTGGGAGGAGCCCCTGGTTATTAAGGCCTGAGATCAGCTCAGAATCTCTCCTGGATCCTATAGACCCCTGAACCTATCTATACAGCCTGCTTAAGGTCCTCACCACAGACAGGCAGGGGGAGAACTAATGCCCCATGTTAGAGATGAGCAGGTGGAGGCCAGAGAAGCTCAGGGTCTCTGCAGGATTGCATGGTGACATGGAGGCAAATACAAGGACTGACTTCTCTCCTAATTCCTAGTGCCATGTATGTTGTCTCGAAGATCTCTTCCAGACCCCCAAACTTCAAATTCTGACTGGTAGGGTTGAGCCAGGCTCTATCCTCCTTGTCCTGGACATTAAACATCCACTGTAAAACAGATAGCTAATGAGAAGCTGCTGTGTAGCGCAGGGAGCTCAACGCGATGCTTTGTTGGTGACCTAGAGGGGTAGGATGGGAGTGAGGAGAGGTCCAAGAGAGGATATATGTATACATATAGCTGATTCATGCTGTTGTACAGCAGAAACTAACACAACATTGCAAAGCAAATATATCCCAACCACAACAACAATAAAAAAAAAACACAAAAATAAAAGCAAACCACCAACTGAGTAGGACCTAAATAGTGAGCATTCCCAGAGGCCTGTTGTGCATTCCCTCTGATGAGCCTACTGTCCACCAAACCCCCAGCTCGAGGGTGTCCAGGTGGGTGAAGGCACCAGGGTCAGTTAAGCTCCAGAGACTATTGTGGACTCAAGCCTCCTCAGGGGATGGTTTGAGCTCCCCTGTGGGACATCTACCCCACAGGTCAGACCTTGCAGTGTGTTCTGATGAGAGCAAGCAGGATGATGAAGACCCTCAGGGGCTGCTGAAGAAGGGCTGGAGGTACTGGATGTGTTGGCTCAGAGAAGAGAAGGCTCTAATTGTGCTCAATGTCTGCAAATGACGACTCCCTCTGGAAGGGGCAGGGGTCTTATTCTGTGGCCTCAGGATGGAGTTAGGGCTGGAGGGGGAGCCATAAGGAGAGCGCTTAGAGCCTGGTGGGTGGAGAGAAGGGCACTGGGTCACAGTGGCTTTAGTCTCAGTTCCCTTGCCTTGGTTGACAGCATCTGGTCCCCGAGGGAGGTCACACGATGGACATCCTGGCGTTTTTCCATCTGGCAGCCCTCACATTAGAGAAGTCAGATTCTCAGAATGTAGGGCCTGCTGGGACCTGAAACCTTGGGGACGGGGGCACCAGCGCCAAGAGAACCCCGGGCAGACCCTCTTAGAAGAGAGGTCTGTGTCCTCGCCCATGTGCCCATCTTTGGAGGGCTAGCAGACCCACCAGAGAGGAGGGGCAGAAGGGCTGAGCCCCCATGTGGTTGCGCTGCACTCTCAGGAGGGAGCTGGGACCCTTGGGCCTTGCCAGCTGGCAGTAGAAAAGTTGATTTGGAATAACTCTGGCAGTATTTTCCTTTGGCAAAAAAATAAAAGAGAGCATATTATTTAAACAGTGTTTTTAAAGAACTTCTCTAACCACCCAGTGGTCAAGACACCGTGCTTCCACTGCAGGGGGCATGGGTTCGATCCCTGGTTGGGCAACTAAGATCCCACATGCTGTGCAGTGCAGTCAAAAAATAGAATACATAATAAAATTACAAGGTTTTTTAAAAAGTATTTTTAAAGTAGACTTTATCATTTTTCTGATTATAGAAGTACTTGATCTAGAAATTTTTGAAAAAATGGAAAAGCACATAGAAAACTAATCTCACTTTTCATCCTATCACCTATTATAGCTATATTTTGGTCTCTCTCTTTTTAAACATGTTGGAGAGACATGTCCATTTCCATTGGTCACCAGCTTGGGGTACTGTCATGTTCAGTCTAGCCCCCAAGGACTGATGCGAGAGTGCCTCCCACCCTGAGGTGTCCTATTTCCTGGGCATTGGTGTGGGGACATCTTGGGGTGACCAGGCCTGTTCTGGGCTCAGTGTTCAGCCTCCCTATGGCTCTTGGCCTCCTGGATCATGCCCCTTAAAATGGTCCTACTCTTGATCCACCAGCCCTTGGTCCACCGTCCCTGACATTTTCTGACCTACCATGGGACCAAGATCACCATCACTGATGATACCCACACATCTTGCTTTTGAGGCCCTCTCTGGCCCTGGAAATTTCCTCAAGCTCCTCCCCGCTCCCCAGCCCCACCTCCATCCTCTGAAACATTCAGTGGTTTCATGATATGCTTGCCATCCTCAGGAGGGCAAGAGATAGGGCCAGCCTTCATGCTTTAGAGACTGTATCTGACTGCAAAGCATCATGACTCCCTCTCCCTGCCATGGTTGTACATGGCTGATGGTTGTTCACATATGGCCATGTCATGCCTCCATGTACATAAGCCTTTTAAAATTGCAAATTGCTTTGCAGCCTAATTTTTTCACTTAAAAAATAACAAACCTACTATCTTATAGTTATTTTTCCTTTGTATAAATATAAACATTCTTCAAAAATACCATTTTGAAGGGTTGTGTCATTGAATAGCTATATTGTAATATATTGGAGCATCTGAGCTTCCAAGTATTGCTATTCAGCATTCTGTTTACTGATCATCTTTGCCCATAATTTTTTGTTTGAATTTCTAATTATTTTCTGTGAGAAAATTCTAAGACATTTAACTTTTCTAGTATTTTTAAATATCCTTGATATGTTCTGTGAGAGTGTTTCAAGAGAGGTACACCTGGCTTATTTTTATGCCAGCACCAGCCCAGATCTGAGAGGGCCGGTGTTATGGGTTTCTTACAGCTTATAGTAACACCAGTAAAGCGAATCTTAGTATCAAAAAGCAAATAATGGTATTTCAGAATGATAACTTACATGATTATCCACAAAACAAAAGCATTCATAATTACCAAACAATTTTTAATTTGGGGGGATCAACTATTTGCTTCTGTTCCCTGTTTTTCTAACAAGTATTGATGGATTTGGGACTTCCCTGGCAGCTCAGCAATAAAGAATCCACCTGCCATTGCAGATGTGGGTTTGATCCCTGGGTTGGGAAGATCTCTTGGAGAGGAAAATGGTAACCCATTCCAGTATTGTTGCCTGGGAAATCTCATGGACAGAGGAGCCCGGCGGGCTACAGTCCATGGGGGTCACAAAAGAGTTGGACAAGACTTAGCAACTAAACAACAACAAATTGATGGACTTACTTAAAAATCATTTTACGAGTCCTCTATCCATTGTCATTGTGACATTTGTGGTGTATGTGGTTTATGAGTGTGTTGATCCCTTTTATGTTTGTTTTTGATAGTTTTTAACATACCAAAGCTTTATGTTTTTACATTGGTGTTTCCTTTTATGACATTGTTCATTGCTTAGAAAATCCTTCTTGGGAAATAGCTTTTTAAATGGGTCAAGAGGTTGCCTCTTCCTCTTCTTGCTTCTCTATTTTTGGTTGATTTTGAACAAACATCCTTTTCCCAAATCCCATTTTCCCTGCAGCGTCTGGAATGTGCTTGCTTTTATTTTTTCCTCCCCTTGAGGCCAGCGGGTTGGGGCGGCAATAGACCACATGATGTGGTGTGATGATCTCTTCCTGGAGAAACTGGAGTGGGGAGGTTGGGGCTCCAGAAATGGTTTGTCTTCCGTCTTCAAGGTGGCTGTGCTCTGTTCTAAAAAATGTCTGATCTTTCCCGCCAAAGAAAGGAAAATGCTGTTCAAAAACTCTTGAATATGGGCTTCCTTGATGGCTCAGAGATAAAGAATCTGCCCACCAGTGCACAAGATGCAAGAGACGCAGGTTCGATCCCTGTTCCAGGAAGATCCCACGTGCCACAGAGCAACAAAGCCCATGTGCCGTGACTGCGGAGCCTGTGCTCCAGGGTTCTGGAACCACAACTACTGATGCCCTAGCACCCCAGAGCCTGTGTTTGGCAACAAGAGAAGCCACCGCAATGAGAACCCCACACACTTCACCTAGAGTAGCCCCTGCTTGCCTCAACTAGAGAAAAGCCCACACAGCAACAAAGAGCCAGCACAGCCAGAAATAAATAAATAAATAAAATTATATATATACACACAGATACACATATATATATACCTCTTAAATGTAAGGTTGTTGTTCAGTTGCTCATTCAAGTCTGACTCTTTGCTACCCCGTGGACTGCAGCACACCAGGCTTCCCTGTCCTTCACCATCTCCTGTGAAGTGAAGTGAAAATCTCTCAGTCGTGTCTGACTCTTTGTGACCCCATGGACTATACAGTCCATGGAATTCTCCTGGCCAGAATACTGGACTGGGTAGCCTTTCCCTTCTCCAAGGGATATCCCGAACCCAGGAATCAAACCCAGGTGTCCTGAATTGCAGGTGAATTCTGCTCAAACTCATGTCCATTGAGTCAGTGATGCCATCCAGCCATCTCATCCTCTGTCATCCCCTTCTCCTCCTGCATCAGGGTCTTTTCCAATGAGTTCTTTGAATCAGATGGCCAAAGCATTGAGGTTTCAGCTTCAGCATCAGTCCTTCCAATGAATATTCAGGGCTGATTTCTTTTAGGATGGACTGATCTGATCTCCTTGCAGTCCAAGAGACTCTCAAGAGTCTTCTCCAGCACCATAGTTCGAAGACATCAGTTCTTCCACAAGCAAAGACCAACTGTGTATGGTCAGACAAATTCAAAGGACTTATTCCTGTGCTTTTGGGCAAGATGGTCCTGGCTCCTTGGCAGCCAGACTGCCTGGGGACCTTGAGGGTCTGTGGGTCCCAACACGTAGCTTAACCATCTCTCTGCCATGGACCCACTGGAACCATATGCCCATGTAGCCAAACGGCAACCCACTGCTTGCTTCTGCAGTGTGAGCACCCAAATGGCATACCATGGAGAGTTCCCTCAGCTCAAAGCCAGGATCCCAAATTCTAGCCCCTGCTCTGGCTCCTCCCAGCTGTATCACCTTGAGGAGTTTTCCTTCTGCGGAAGGAAATCTGTAACATTCAACTTGCAGGGTCGGTGTGAAGATTAGCTGATTGTACCTTGTGCATCGTCAGGGCACAGGTGGCACAATGATGCTTGCTCATCTGATGATAATGAAGCTGCCACCTCCAAGGAGCAAACCAGATCTGTCCACAAGATCTTGTCAAAAGGGAACAATGTGGCAGAGATGGCCAAAGTGTGGGGCTGGGAAGAGAGTCGAGATAAACTCCAGGACTTCACTGTTATTTCTCTGCTATTCAGAGATACCAGATTGTCAGTCGCTCAAAGCATCAATGGATTTTAGGAGAGGAAGTTCGGTGTGGTGGCTAAGCAGAGGGCTTTGGAGTCAAGAGGTGAATTGCTAACAGTTTCTGGGTCTCCCACTTCTAACTGTGTGACCTTGGACAAGTTACTTATCTTCTCTGAGCCTTTAGATTCTGCATCATAATATGGGGCTATTAGCAGCTCCCCACTTTGTAGGGCATTTTGGGAATTAAATAAAATACCTATAAAGTTAGGGCAAACCTGTAGTTATCTTCTAGACTAGATTACCTCTGAGAGTGAAAGGAGCCATTATAAATAATTGTGGAGTGTCCCAGGACAGCCCCAGGCAAACTAGGGCACATGGCCACACTGTGAAGAGCGTAGCACAGGGCTTGCTTGAATATGATGGTGATAGGAACAGGGTAAAGGGACAAAGTGATTAAATAGCTAATCCCACTAGTGAACTGGAAGTAGAAAAAATATGGGAGGGCCCTGTAAGTTAATGATTACCCAAGAAGCAGGTTTGCTTAACCACAATACCAAGTAGGTTTTTATGTGTACGTGTGTGCTTAGTCACTCTGTCATGTCCAACTCTTGCGACCCTGTGGACTGTAGCCCGCCAGGCTCCTCTGTCCATGGGATTCTCCAGGCAAGAATACTGGAGTGGGTTGCTATTTCCTTCTCTAACCAAGTAGGCTTGCTTAGCAACAAAACCACTAAACAGAAGCACAAGACATGCCCCCCAAAACAATAAATCAATGGTGGCATGAGACCCATATCCTGCCCAGTGAGCTCAGTAAGTTAATGATCCCTAGGACATGCTCTCTGCACACACACTCATTCACTCACACACACAAAAGAATAGTTTGTGAGCCTAGTTTCACCCTGTAGGGATAAGAAAACTCCCCTGCTCAACCTGGAGGAGGAGCTGAGGATGGAAGCATGACATCTACTCAAGAAAGACAAAGAAGATCTTTTCTCCCCACCCCCCTACTTTTCCTTTGATTATAAAACTATAGCCCAGTAAATTCTAGGGGCATGGCACCCCCTCGCCCACTCACTTGTAAGCCCCACAAACGTCCTATTCTAATAAATCACTTCTTGTCTATCACTTTGTCCCTCACTGAATTCTTTCTGCACTGAGACATAAAGGACCAGGAGGTCTTCAGAGTCCCCCTGAAAGACACCAGACAAGTTCAGTAGCAGCAGTGATGCTGAAGTGTGTGTGGGGCTCTCACACACGTCAGAGGCAGAAAAAGAGAGCCCTGGGTGGGGAGGAGGCAAAGGGTGAGGGGCAGAGACTCACAGCCACTCCTCTGAGGCGGAAGCCAGGGTCTCACCAAGCCCTCAGCACCCTCTGAGAGGGTGTCCTTGGTGGAAGGAGATGGGGTGGGGGTGGGGGTGGGCAGTGGGGGGAGCAAGTTCCTTTCCCAGGGTCACCACAACGGAGGCTCTGCTTGGACTGGGCCCTCTCCACTCTCGTCCCATGGGATCAAGTTGAAGCCAGTGCTGGACAAGGCAAAGGCTTCAGCTCTAGCCCGAGTCCAGCCCTCCCCGCCTCTGGGCCTCTGGGGCCCACGATGAGCGTCATCACAGTGGCTCCGGAGGTCACAGCCTTGCCCCCTTCATCCCTGAGAGACCCCTCAGCCCCCGTCCCCAGGCCAGCCGGATATGGAGTGAACTGGCCTGTGCAGTCCCTCTTAGGTCCTCCGCGTAAACACATTCCTGAACCAGAGCAGCCGTGACTCAGGACTCAGGAATGTGCAATCTGATCCCCTCTCTAGGGGGTGCAAATTCCTCATCCTAAGGTGGGCAGCTAACTGGCTAAGCAAAGAAGCCCTGGAGGGTCTCTGCTCCTCCGAGTTGTCTGAGCTGGACAGGCTCTAAGGGAACAAGCCCTTACAGCTGCAGCTTCCCGGCTCTGCTCTCCACCTCACCTCTGCTTCAACCCCAGAGCCTTGTGGCGTTGGGAGTGGTGATGCAGGGGTGGAAGGAGTGCTCAGGGACCCCATTGCATCTTCAGGTTCAGGGCTCAAATGGCTGGAGCAAACAGGCTGAGTCAGCAGCAGTGAGAGGCAAGGACAGGCACCCCAGTCCTTCCCAGGTGCATCCCTTGACCCGTGGAAGAGATCCCTCTAGGTCTAGGCCTCAGAGGACAGTCTCTCTTGGGCTGGGAGAGTCGTCACCCTCCCAGCACGGCCTTCCGAGATGCTGGCCACTATCAAGCACGACAACCAGGAGGTGCAGCTCTGGGTTACTCACCCCCAGCCTGGCCCCTCCTGCGGCCGGACTTCTCTGGGGACACAATTCTGTGTCCTTATTCAGTGCCATCAAGCAAGTTAATGAGGAATCAATCGCTCTCTTAAAAAAAAAAAAACCCACACATTTATTTATTTTGCTGCACCCCATCTCAGCTGTGGCATGTGGGATCCAGTTCCCCGACCTGGGCCCCCCGACACTGGGAGCGCAGAGTAACCACTGGACCACCAGGGAAGTCCCGGGGAAGCTCCTAAAATCACAGAAGAAATCCTTCCTGTAGTGGTCTGAGGGTGGCCATTTGTTGGAGGAGCTAAACACTGGTTAAGCCTAAGTCTGTGAGCCAGGTACCAAATATAGAAAAAGTCAGAAATCGCAAGTAATGGAACACAGATCAGAGACACAGTACCTTTTGCCTGAAGCAGAGACCTGGGCAACTTGAGGGGGGGTTGGTGGTGTTGTTCTGGGACTACACAAGGCAAAGTCACTCACCACCACCATAAATGGAAAAGTGGGAAAATGCCCTCCCAATTCCAAAGAGGGACCTGCCTTCTAGCTGCCCTGAAACAGGTCAGGGGGATGCTGATCGCTAAGGAATGGTCTAGTGAGTGCTGCCACCACAGGGCCCCCAGGTCGTGACCCCCAGAATGGGGAGCTAACCCGAGGCTGTGTTGCCCACATCCTTCCTCTGGAGGGGCGGGCTCCTGCGGAAGCTGAGCCCGCCTCCTCCCAGCACGGAAGATGATGGAAGGCTGCCGTCTGCTCCTCGTCCTTTGGCCAGAGTAATGGTTGGGACTCCTGCTTGACCAGTTAATGCTTCTCCCTGGGGCTCTGACTCTGGAGGGAGTGATGCAAGGCTTCAGAGAGAGGCTGGAAGGACAGGAGACTCCAGCAGTGTCTGTCCAGGATGAGAGGCCCTGCACTCCCGAGCTGTGCTCACCCCCTGGTCCCTGCCTGTCCTCAGCCTGGTTCTCCAGCCTTCCCGATAATCCAGTGAGCCATCTAATGCTGCTGCTACTATTGATTCATGTCTGATTCTTTGTGACCCCGTGGACTGTAGCCCGCCAGGCTGCTCTGTCCATGAGATTTCCCAGGCAAGAATACTGGAGTGGGTTGCCATTTCCTTCTCCAGGGGATCTTCCCAACACAAGATGGGACCCAGTCTGCTGCTTGTCAGCTGAATTCTTTACCCCTGAGCTACCTGGGAAGCCGAGCTGTCTAATATCCTTCCATAACACCATTTTCTCAGTAAGTTAGCCAGAGCTGGGTTTCTACGGTTTGTGTATAAATGGTAAATGCAATGGATTAGCCTGTGCCAAGGCCTGGGGTGTGAGAGGGCAGGGCTCAGAACAGCTCAGAGAGTATCTACAAGATTGCATAAGCCTTGCTCTAAAAATCTTGCTTGCTTAGGGAATGAGCAGAGGCTGGGGGTGACTGAGGGTCTTGGTTTTGGGGAGAGGAGCTGGCCCTGGGAACTTTCAGGTGAGGCTGAGCGTAACAGGCAGGCCAGAATGTGAGAGGGCATTGAGGCAGGCCCAGGCCCAGGTCCAGGCCCAGGGTCTGGTGAGCAGCACAAGGCTGGGACCCCCCTCCCCAGTCTGGTTGGAGTGAGCAGGTAACCCTATGCAGCCCATAGCTTGGCAGGCATAGAGGGATCAAAGGTAGTCAGGGTGCAGAAGCAGGGCAAGCGGAGGTTCTCAAGAACTGGACAAGGAGGTGGGTGGAAGAACAGGGCAGGATCAGATTCAGGGCTCAAATCCTGCCCAGGCCACTAGTTCCTTGTGCCTGGTCTCTCACGAGGGCACAGATGCCCGAAGCATGAGCTCCCAGGCCAGGGCAGAGGTGCTGGAGATTGTGACCCTGTAGAGAGGGTTTCTGCCTGGTCTGGACCCAGCAGAGGGAGGAGAGACTCTGCATGGTGGGGGCTTGTTTCTGTTGGACAGAGTTCCTCCCTGGGGCAGAAAGAGCTGAGCCGGCAGACTGAGGTCACGTCTGCCCAGTGACAGCCTTCCCACTGTCCCTCTGTGGGGACACACAGTGCCCTCCTAATCACCCCTTAACTGACCTCCTCCTCCTGTGAAAGCTGAGTAGAGCAGTGGGTGGGCATCCCCTGATGGCAAAGATGGCAGGAACAGAAAAAGAAGCTATGATGTAAGAGGCTGACATGTGAAGGGCAGAGGGGCCCACCTCTGGGGCCCTCTCAGCTGAAAGTGGAGAAATTTGGGGACCATTCCAGGGTATCCGAAGAGAACATCCTTGCCTGTGGCCCACACCCCACCTTACTTATTTAAGCTGCCTGAGAGGCCAGACCTCTCTCCAGGCACCATCCCTCTGGGCCCTCCCTCCGAAGGTTTGGGCCCTCCCTGACCCACCTGGAAAGGCTGTGTCTCCCAGGCTGTTCTGTGCTGCCTGAGGCTTCAAGAAGGCAGTCTGCCAGTTTGGCATTCTGTGTGGTGATCTCTGCTTTGATTAACTCAGATTCAGTTGATTCAGGGTCATAATGACACCTGCAAAATCCCTTCACCTTTGCCATATTCTATGAGGTAGAAGCAAGTCACAGGGCCCACCTTCACCCAAGGGCAGGGAACTGTGGCCTGAACACAGGGCAGGGAATCATTGGGCTCACTATGCGGTTTGTCCACCAAACTGTTGTTCATTGTTCAGTTGCTACATCATGTCCAACTTTTCTCAACCCCAAGGACTGCAGCACACCAGGCTTCTCTGTCCTTTACCATCTCCCAGAGTTTGCTCAAATTTGTGTCCATCGAGTTGGTGATGCCATCCAACCATCTCATCCTCTGTTGCCCCCTTTTCCTCCTGCCCTCAATCTTTCCCAGCATCAGGGTCTTTTCCAATGAATCAGCTCTTCACATCAAGTGGCCAAAGTATTGGAGTTTCAGCTTAGCCTTAGTTCTTCCAATGAGTATTTGGGGTTGATTTCCTTTAGGATTGACTGGTTCAATCTTCCTGCTGTCCAAGGAACTCTCAAGAGTCTTCTCTAGCACCACAATTAGAGAGCATCAATTCTTTGGTGCTCAGCCTTCTTCATGGTCTAGCTCTTACATCCATACATGACTACTGGAAAAACCACAAAATATAGCAAAGGTGAAGGGATTTTGCAGGTGTCATTAAGATCCCATCAGATGAATTTGAGTTAATCAGTCAGTTCAGTTGCTGAGCTGTGTCTGACTCTTTGCGACCCCATGAACCGCAGCACACCAGGCCTCCCTGTCCATCACCAACTCCCGGAGTCCACCCAAACCCATGTCCGTTGAGTCAGTGATGCCATCCAACTATCTCATCCTCTGTCGTCCCCTTCTCCTCCTGCCCTCAATCTTTCCCTGCATCAGGGTCTTTTCAAATGAATCAGCTCTTCGCATCAGGTGGCCAAAGTATTGGAGTTTCAGCTTCAACATCAGTCCTTCCAATAATACCCAGGACCAACCTCCTTTAGGAAGGACTGGTTGGATCTCCTTGCAGTCCAAGGGACTCTCAAGAGTCTTCTCCAACACCACAGTTCAAAAGCATCAATTCTTCTGCGCTCGGCTTTCTTTATAGTCCAACTCTCACATCCATATGTGACTACTGGAAAAACCATAGCCTTGACTAGACAGACCAAAGCAGAGATTATTCTGTATGGCCCTGGCTTCCTTTGTGGCTCAGCTGGTAAAGAATCTACCTGCAATGCAGGAGACCTGGGTTTGATCCCTGGATTGGGAAGATCCCCTGGAAAGGGAAGATTCCTTGGAGAGGGAAAGTCTACCCACTCCAGTATTCTGTCCTGGAGAATTCCATGGACTATATAGTTCATGGGGTTGCAAAAAGTCAGACACAACTGAGTGACTTTCACTGGCTAATCAGATGAAAGCCCTTAAAAGAGGGGCTGGATCCTTCCTGTGCCAAGAGCCTCTCCATGCCAGACAGATGGAGTAAGTGACTGTGTTGATCAAGTTTCCCTGGCAAGGAACCACCAGCAGCTGCTGTGATCAGGGAGTGGCCCCCAGCTGACTGTCAGTAAGAGAGCGGGGTCCCCATCCCACAGCAGCCAGCAAGTGCACAAACTCAGAAACAGATTCTTCCCCTGTTGAGCCTCCAGATGAGAGCACTGCCCAGCACTCATAACATTCTAGTCTTACGAGACTCTGAGCAAAGGATCCAGCTAAGCCATACGCAGACCCCTGAGATGAAATGATAAAGAAGTGTTGTTTCAAGTTGCTGAGTCTGTGCTGATTTTTCTACACAACCATAGAAAACTAACACTGATAGTCAGGTGGGAGGGTTAGGATGTCAGACTGGAGCACAGAAAGGGAGTGGGGTGTCTTGCCTTCTTGAGGGTCGGAGTCCTGATTTCAAACCCCCATTGGGCCAGAATTGGTGGCTGGACAGTGAGCCAGCTCTGGGCTGGGCTGGGGTGAAGACTTTCCCTAAGGCCTGGTTTTCAGGTTCGGCTGAAGCAAGCCTGCACAGAGAGGAAGAGTGTGGCCATGGGTGCATGTGGGGTACACTTCCCCGGGGATGGGCCCTCGGCGTGGCATCCTGGGGCCTGGTTGTACACTTTGGCTGAGCTCAGCAGGAACAGGGTTCCCGTTAGCATGGTCTGTGTGTATTGAATCTGCATAACGATTCTCAATAAAAACCCACCACTCACCCACCTGGGGTTCACTCCCACCAGCAGCTCCCTCTTCCCCATACCCTCAGCACTTGACAGTCTCTGTCCTGGTGATTTTCACCAATCTCCCAGGTATAAAATCGCATCTCACTGTTTTAATTTGCATTTCTCTGACAACCAGTGAGGTTAACAACCTCTTTGTGAACTTCTTAGTCATTTGGGTTTCCCTTCCTATGAATTATCTTTTTTATACGACGATTCCTCTCAGGAAAGGAATCTGAGAAAAATTTGCTTTTTTCCCCTTGAGGTTTGTAAGAGCCTGGAGCTGGGTCCAAACCCAGGGGCAGCTGCTCAGCACCACCAGCTCTGCCCAGCTCAGGCCACCACACCCTGAACCTCCTACTCCAGCCCCCCAGGTCTATGTCCCCGTGGAATCAGGGTGTTTCTGCCCTAGATGAGGATCTGGAGAGATTAGAATAGAAACAGATCTTTAGCTGTCTCTCCTGCTTGGTCCACACCCTTTTTACTTGCTTTTGTTAAGCCAGAAAGGAGAGAGAGGAGGTCTGCCTTCCAGGCCTAGCCCCAGTCCTATAACAGAAGCATTTTTATGGGATGGTAGGTGGGTGACTAGATACAGAGTTTTCTCCTCTTGTGGGGGCCTAGGCAGCCCAGTGGATCCCCAACCGCCAGAAGGAACTACAGTCACAGAGAATAGGGGAGAAAACATAAATGACCCCATTGAGACTGCGGGGCCAGCAGGGGTGCTTCGGAAGCAAACAATGGCCCTGTGTGTCTGGTTTCTCCTGAGGGCCGGAAGCCCCCTGGGGGGTGGCCCACCGATGAGTCATGCGGGATGCATCCTGCGCTAGCTTTGTTGTTCCAGAGGTGCCCTGACCCCGCCTGAAACGGCAGATGATGTCATCGAGGAAGATCACATTCTGGGGAAGCCCTGTCACTGGACAGTCCCTGGAAGCTCGCCGCCCACTAATGGCCCTGAGCCCAGGTCCCCGGCCTTGAGGGGTTCCTGAGGTGGGGGTGCGTGCTGAGCTGAGAGAGCCAGCCAGCACCCTGTGCTCACGGAGCCCAGGGAAACCCCGGCTTGGTTCTCTCCGACGCAATACATGTTTGGAGCCGCCCAGGCTCAGCTGTGTCCTGTGGAGTTTCCTGGACTCCAGGAATAGGGTCCAGACAAATGCATTAGGAACATTCCGGTTATGGCTGACCTGGGCCCGGCAGGAAGCCCCGGGCTCGGGTGATCACCAAACCTGGCTTAGCCTGCAAGGCTCTGGAGGGGACAAGGCCTGGACTTTCCACTTGGCTGGATTCGACAGAGATTTCTAAAACAAAAAGCCGTGTGAGACTGAGGCCATTTCAGTGATTGGAACTTTGACATTGTTGTTTAAAGTACACCCCACTAGTTGTACAAAGCGTGGCTCCAGGATCACACATCCACACGCCCACTGACTGTGTGGCCTGGAAGGAGCTACTCTACCTTTATGAGCCTCTGATTCCTCCTCAGGTGGGGATGGTGGTACAGCCTGTAGGCTGTGGAGGGCATACCTGAGTTTACCTGGCCTAGCCACCTGGCTCATGGCTGCCCTCAGAGATGTGGTATCCTTTCTAACCTTCATTTCCTCACAGCCTTGAAGAGGCTTGTTACTCTGGTTGGGTTCGTCTTCTGGTTCGCTTCCCAGAGGCTCAGGGCCTCAACGGGTTCCCTGGAACACTCAGCTCTTCTCTCCAGGTGCAGGTGGTGGGTGGCACCTGCCAGGCCTCCAGGGAAAGAACCGCCCCAGCCAGTCCAAGGCCCAAGAATGATGTCATTGCGGGTTCCACATCTGGTTGGTTACCATGGTGAGCAGTTGCTCAGAGCCCAGCCCAGAGAGAAACGCTGTAGGGATGGGAAGTCCAGGCCTGCAGAGCCCAGGGGAGAGGTGTGCGGAGCCCAGGAACCTCGGAGGCTGAGGCCCCTCTGCACCCGTCAAGCCCCGGAGCCGTCGAGGGGCCACAGGTGGGCCTGCAGGCACTGGGCACCAGGAGCGGTTCTCAGTGGGCCGCCTCCGCCTCCGCCCTGCCCTGCAGTCCCAGATCCGGGAGCACTGCGCCTGAGCCTGCTTCCTGTGCCCCTGGCCAGGGACCAGCAAGTTACCTAAGGGGAAGTGACACAGCACTGACAGTTCCGTGTCAGAGGCTCCCAGCCTGGTAGATCATCATGAGAAACTGGACATATTACCATGGCCGTTCAAACCCACGATCACCTCCGGCCACAAAAACACCCACCTGTGAGGAGAGCTGAAGAGTCACATGGGAGAGATTTGAAGAGAGAGGCCCTGTTGGCGGTTCTGACGTGGTCAGCATGAATGTTACTGGCCTGTGTTATACCCTCTTCAGCCCCAGTGCTGGGGACTGTTGCTTTGACAATACCCTTCTCACTGCCCTCTTCTGCTTGCATGCTCTATAAGGTCAAAAAGCACAGTCTGAAATCAGCCTCCACACAGGCCTCCGCCGACCTTCATCTCCCGCCTGTCTCTGCTTCTCCATCTACCACCCTGCCATGGAGAGGTGCCTTGGCACTTCCAAGGGGGCCCTCCTTCAGCCTGAAGGGCCTTCCTCCCCAGGCCTCCTCTGTCCATGGCTGCTGTATTAAAACCACTGATAGGGGAATTCCCTGGTGGTCCAGAGGTTAGGACTCAGCGCTTTCACTGCCTAGCGCCCGGGTTCAATTCCCAGTCAGGGAACTAAGATCCCATAAGCTGTGTGGCATGACCAAATAATAATAATAGTAAAACTGCTGATATGTTACAGGAAATATGCGAGAAGATTGCCCAGATGAGAACTTCTCTTAGGGTAAGCCCTGCCTGTGGTTTGGAGGAAGCCTTGGGCAAGACGCCTGGGGAAGCCCCCATGAATCACCCTTGGCCCTGGCAGGTGACGGGGGTAGATTCCTCAGGCCTCTGGTCTCTCTGAGTGCTCTGCTTCCCTTTCTTCCTTCCTCCCACTCTGCTCTCAGCCCCTCCCCACCACACACATATTGAACCAATATTTAAAAAGCATCAATTTACAGTGTCCTCAATTCTTCATTTCCCCAGAGGCCATATCCTTAGCCACACTGGGCCACCCATGTCCCAGTGGAGGACCCCCTGCAGACCCCCTCAGTGGCTCTTTCCTTCCGAAAGCTGAGTGTACAACAACTCTAAAGGAATGCTGCTTTTGTTCTTACTCTAATACTTATCACAGCTCTTGGCACACGGTGTGTGCTCCAGAATGTTTGTGAATGACCACAGGGCCTCTCACCTGGGTTGGCAGTGGGCATTTTGTGACACCCTCGATTGGCCAAGAGGGCACTCCCTTAGGCGAGCATTCAGGGGAGGAATGCGTGCAATGACCTCAGAGGTTTCATACCAGGCTGACATTCTCTCCTGTGCCAGACGTGTTCCCCTTTCTGAAGTCCCTGTTCCTGTTGGGCCCCAGTGGCTTCTCAGCCCAGCTCAGTCCCTTTGGAGTCGGTCAGCAAACCTGCTTCATCCCACCTGCAATTTGTGGGGTTCCTGCCCTCTCTGCTCAGGATACCCTGCCGTCCTTGCAGCCTCACCCTGTCAGCTGGCCTCACGAACAGTCAGGACAGCAGTCCCCAAGCCCAGCTTTCTTCCAGATGCCATTCCACCTTCAGAAGGAGCCCCAGACCCCCTCCTAGCCCCTGCTGGCCACTTGCAGTCCCATTTTCCCCATCTAGCCTCCCTAACTCCCTCACTCTGAGTCTCTGTGTGCCCCCAACCCCCTCCCAGCTCAATTCCACATCTGGGCCTCCTCAGCTGACTCTCTGCCTGTCCGGTCTTTCCTCCCTTCCTGCCTGGCCCTCCAAATCTCTGCCGCCTCCACAGCCTGGCTCAGCTCTCAGCCACCCCCGTGTTACCCTCTCTGGTCAACATAGCCTCCATGATTTTGCCCTTGTCTGTACTCCTGTGGGTTTGATTATTCCTTAGGGTCTTTAGGGCCGTGGTCTAACTCATGTCACTATGAGCACCTCCTGTAGGCAGCACTCTCGTTTGTCTAAACAGGCCCCCACAGTCAGACTGATCACAGCCTGGCTGGACATGGACTCTGGGTGTAGCATTCTCTGGCACTGGTGTTGCACAGGACTGGGACCTCTGGGGACCCTTGCATGATGCATGAGTCCAGGCCTGGACTTCCCCAGGACTGTCCAGATCTGGAGACAGAGCTTCAGGCCAAAGAGGGTGTCAAGAGACTGTGGACCCCGAACAAACTGGTGTAGGGGATTCCCGGGAGTCACCCATTCTCTACATCCTGAGGGGAAATTTTCGTTGGTGGAAATTCCGACCCCAGGCTATGATTTCCACTGGACAAAATGATGTGACCGGGTGTGTTTTGGTTCTTAGAGAGCAGCTGTTTTACACAGAACAGAAACAGAAACTTCAGCCTGCATTGTCCTACTGGTGATAAGTCCTGCTTCCCAGAAGGCAGGAAAGGTCCAAGAAACAGTATAGACTCGGTGATGGGGCCAGTCTCCATTCTACTGTTGAATAGAAAGTGCCTGAATTATGACGTGTGCCCTGGGCTCACACCACCCTTATGGCAGAAAGTGAAGACGAACTAAAGAGCATCTTGATGAAAGTGAAAAAGTTGGCTTAAAGCTTAACATTCAGAAAACTAAGATCATGCCATCCAGTCCCTTCACTTCATGGCAAATAGATGGGGAAACAGTGGAAACAGTGGCAGACTTTATTTTGGGGGGCTCCAAAATCACTGTGGATGGTGATTGCAGCCATGAAATTAAGACGCCATGAAATTAATTCCTACTCCTTGGAAGGAAATTTATGACCAACCTAAACAGCATATTAAAAAGCAGAGACATTACTCTGTCAACAAAGGTCTGTCTAGTCAAGGCTATGGTTTTTCCAGTAGTCATGTATGGATGTGAGAGTTGGACTATAAAGAAAGCCAAACATAGAAGAATTGATGCTTTTGAACTGTGGTGTTGGAGAAGACTCTTGAGAGTCCCTTGGACTGCAAGGAGATTCAACCAGTTCATCCTAAAGGAGGTCGGTCCTAGGTGTTCATTGGAAGAATTAATGTTGAAGCTGAAACTCCA
The DNA here is from genome assembly GCF_023091745.1 of Budorcas taxicolor. Lineage (NCBI taxonomy): Eukaryota > Metazoa > Chordata > Mammalia > Artiodactyla > Bovidae > Budorcas > Budorcas taxicolor. The sequence goes on from NC_068920.1 coordinate 137,751,419, forward strand.
ATACTTTGGCCACCTGATATGAAGAGCTGACTCATTTGAAAAGACCCTGATGCTGGGAAAGATTGAGGGCAGGAGCAGAAGGGGACAACAGAGGATGAGATGGTTGGATGGCATCACTGACTCAATGGACATGGGTTTGGGTGGACTCTGGGAGTTGGTGATGGACAGGGAGGCCTGGTGTGCTGCGGTTCATGGGGTTGCAAAGAGTCAGACACAACTCAGCAACTGAACTGAACTGCTCTGGGCTCACACTGAGGACCCTGTTCAAGCCTCCCTCTCCTGCAGAATATCTGGGAAGGGCAATAATTGTTGGCACCTGTTATGTTCTGGGCATTTGACAACACTACAAAGTTGTGTCCCCACTTTAGAGACAAGGTGATAAGACTTGAGAAGTCTTATGATAAGACTTCTTATCTTGAGAAAATACACTCGAGAAGTTCTAGAAACAGGCCTGGGGCTCAGGGAGGTCCCATATGAAGCATGGAAAGTGGGATGCCTGTGTGTGATTCCAGCGGCAGAAGGGTCTTCATTGGGAGGTCTTTCTGGAGGAGGTGAGGCTCTGGCTGTCTCTCTGAGACAGAAGAAGAGGTGAGGAACCAGCAGAGTCCAGTAGAAGGAAAAACATGAGCAAAGATGGAGGGAGAGAAGCCTGGCCAGAAAGAAGATGGGAAAAGATGGGTTTCAGTCCCCTCCCAAGCAGCTCATCAGGAATTCTTGGGCATCCCTTTTTGGAAACAGTTATCTATCAGAGCAGCCTCTCCTTGGGCCTGAGTATCGGGGGCCTGACAGCCACTCACACCTTAAATTAAATCCTCAGCTGTTCCTGTGCTCCCTGAGTGAGGGAGGAGGTGGCATTCAGGATACAGAGGAGTCACGGACCAAGGCACCATGTGGAAGAACAAGGGCCTGTGGACTCCAGGACTCTGGACAAATCATGCAGTTATCTGGAAACTCAGGTCTGAAGGGCAGCAGAAGGAGGAGGCACACCTTGTTTTTTCCCTCCATGCACCACTCCTCACCTGGCACTGGCATGGGGCATCCAGGGATACTGAAATAGGATCTCACAACCTTTGGGGAACTTCGAGGTGGGAGCAGAGTGTGGCTGAGGAGCAGGGGAGCCTGTGTGTTGAAGCCAAACAGCTTCCCGGATGTTAGACCTGGAGGAGGAGGAGAAGAGGTCACCTCTTGGCCTTTCTGCCTTCCAGCCAGCTGATGGATCAGATCAGCCCACGAGGCTCTGGACTTGGGTCCGCAGCTGTGGGGCTGACATGGGAGTGTCTCTGGGTTTCCTGCCTCCAGCACAGCCTCTCCAGGCTGTAAGACTGAGCTGGGTAAACATCCCTGCAGACCCCTTATCCTTGGAATGTGGCCTCAGCTCCATAAATGCATCCCCTGGGAGTGTGAATAGCTGCAGAACCAACCCCCAGAACCCATTGTTCTGGAAGTTCCAGAAAAACCAAAACAAACTCCCAACAATATGGGGGTGGGGAGGGAATGCGGAAAGGGCCAGCGGGGCCTTTGTCCTTAGGCATGCAGACGTTTACATTTTCCACATTAATGAGCTGGGAGATAGCTAGTAATAACAACCACCAACCCCTCCGTGTTCTCATTTAACTCTGGGCAAAACCCAAGCAAGGCCAGCACGACCCGAACATCCCGTTTCAGAGATGAGGGGATCGAGATTCCAAGGGGCCCCATGACTTCACCGGGGTTAATAAACACTGAGCTGGGACTTGAACCCAATGTCACAGCTTCTTTTCAGTCCATCTTGGGGGTACCAGGGGCAGCACTGACTAAAGGGTCTTGCCTGGTTCCCTTGAGCTTCCCAATGTGGAATACACTGAATTAGGAAGTAGATTCTTCTGTGAGGTGACCAGGAGGCCCGCCCTGCCAGACACTGCCTGTCCTCAAGTACCACTACATGAAGGCAAGAGCCAGCTGAAGGAAGCTGGCCAGGCCATCATCCTCCATGAACCCAGATTGGCCATGCTCCTTCTCAGTAGCCACACATTTCTCAGCTGGGCAGTACTCATGTATCTTCCTGCTGGTACCCTGGGAATGAGGCCTCTCATAGTTCATCTCCAAGGCCAATTCAGCCCTACTCACCCAGCCTAGGGCCCTTTGCAGGGCTGGGGAGAAGAAGGTAGCAACAGATGAATTGCTCATAGATAATTAGCAGTGGGTTCTATCTCTTCCAACACTGTAAGCTTTAAGCAGACTTATATTTTTAGCAGAAAAAGAAAAATCTGGCTGAACTCATAAATTGTGATTTTTGCATACTCGTCTATTTCCAAAGCTCACTGCTAGAAAACTAAGAGCTTGTTCTTTGATTATGGCCATTTAGGAAATGGGATTCTAACAGACTTGCTGGAGTTTCACAAGCCTTGCAGTTTGCATGGAGGAACTGTGTGTGACCGCACTTCCATCTGGCAGGTGGTGTCGCTGGAAGGCACGCAGAAGTCTGGAGAACTGAGGCATGAGCAGAAGCACAATTCATCAGTGCAATTGTTTTTCCTGCTGTGAACATGGTATTTCTCCGGATTTTTGAGGGCAACACGCACAGGAAGGAGCTGGCTTTGCATTCTCCGTGGCATTCAAGAGAGCATCAGATGTCCAACATGCTTTGATTTCTGGCCTTGGTCTTCCTGCTTGCATTTCATCTCCTGGAAAACTCAGCCATGAGCCAGGCTGACACGCAGCAGCAGAGCCTTGGCTCAGCTTGTGCCAACCCGGGCAGGAGCACTGGGTCCCCTGAGAAGCCTGAAGTTACTGGCTCTAACTGGAGGCTCTCTGGAATCTGGGTTTTGTTCTTTATTATTTTTATGAGAAAATTACTTGTTTTTGTTCCTTGCAGACCAGAAAAGGGAAAATAACTCAAGCCAAGAACAGAACAGGAAGGGGAACCCATTAGCTCCTTAGGACTTGACAACACGGAGTTGTTGAACTGGTTGAGCTTCGGGAAGCAAGGGCTCAGAAGGTCTACCTGGCCCTAGTCCTCTTGAGGGAACCTCTAAACCTTAGGTTTCCAGTCTATAAAATGGCAATTCAAAACTTTCTGAGTGATGTGGGTCTCAGGATTAAAATGAATGATTCTGGGGTTTGGGGTCACCCTGGCTTCCCTGGTGGCTCAGTGGTAAAGAATCCACCTAACAATGCAGGAGATGCGATTTCGATCCCTGGGTCAGGAAGATTCCCTGGAGAAAGAAATGACCACCTATTGCAGTATTCTTGCCTGGGAAATTGCATGGACAGTGGAGACTGGTGGGCGACAGTCCAGGGGGTCGCAAAGAGTCAGACACGACTGAGCACGAAGGCACCAGCACACCAGCTGAGAAGAGCAATTACAAAGCACACCTCCTAGAGAGACCCAAGGTGTGTTGGGTGGGGGTGGGGAGTCCCAAGGCTGAAGAGGAGATTTTTCTGTGGGAAGGATGAGGTTGGTGCTTCCCCCAGTGGGAGACCAGACAGGACCCCGGACACCCTGGGACTCTTCTTCTCGGGACCCCAGGGCCTGGCTCCTGTTGCACCCGGGCTGGCAGAAGTCCAGGGGCAAAGGCTGGCCGCACCTGAGGGAGGGTTTCCTCTCTTGCAAGTGTCTAAGCTGGCAAACTGCCCCTTGCCACATATCGTAGCCCCACCTCAGGGGCCTGACCTCCCAGTTTCCCACTAAACTTCAGGAACTGGGGTTGGAGAGAGGGATTTGCATGTTCACCTATAAACACTAGGAATACAGCCCCAGAGGAGGGAGGCTTTGGGATGGGGCCGTCTTCTGTTTGGGGTTTGGGAGGGGAGGGATTAGAGAAAGGCAAAGGAGGTGCTGCTGCCTCTGAGACAGGCCTGAATGGGATAAGGCCCTGAGGAGAGGAACCCGATGGGGCCTCTGCTGTGCTGCTCAGTATTGGTTTCTTATGCTCACTCTGACCAATCACGAGGTCTTCCCAGGTGGTTCCATGGTAAAGAATCCACCCACCAGTGCAGGAGACACAGGCTCAATCCTTGGGTTGGGAAGATCCCCTGGAGAAGAGAATGGCTACCTACTCCAATATTCTTGCCTGGAGAACCTCATGGACAGAGGAGCCTGGTGGGCAACAGTCCATAGGGGTTGCAAAGAGTCAGACATGACTGAGCAACTGAACCAATTACCACAAACTGGATGGTTTAAAACAATAGAAATTTGGGACTTCCCTGGTGGACTATTGGTTAAGGTTCCTCGCTACCACTGTAGGGGCACAGATTCCATCCCTGGTCAGGGAACTAAGATCCCAAATGATGCAGCAAATAAAATAAAATAATAAATGAATATTAAAAAACAATAGAAATTTACTCTCTCAGAGTTCTGAGGACCAGAAGTCTCAGTGTCACTGGGTATTAAGCTGGCCATCAGGCTCCAACGTTCTCTGGATGCTCTGGGGAAGAATCTATTCCTTTCCTCTCCCAGCTTCTGGTGGCAGCTGCATCCCTCGAATCTTCCAGGCCAGTCACCCTCAAAACTCTCTCTGCTCCGTCTTCACATCACCTTCTCCTCTGTGTCAGGCCTCCCTCTCTCTCCACCTACATGCAACTGTGTTGAGGGCTTGCATGGCAATCCAGGGTCATCTCTCCACCTCAAGATCCTTGACTCCATCCCACCTGCCAGACCTTCTTTCCAAACTAGGTAACTGCATTAGCTTCCTAGGGCTGCCACAACAAATTACCAGACACATGGTAGCTAAAGTTAATGGAAAGTTATTCTCCTGCAGTTCAAGGTCAGAACTCCAACATCAAGGTGTCAACCCGGCCATACTCCCTGCAGAGGTTCTAGAGGAGACCCCCTCCTTGCCTCTTCCAGCTTCTGTGGCTCCTAGTGTTCCTTGGCTGGTGGCAGCATCTCTCTAATCTCTGCCTGTTTTCACATGGGCTCTCCCCTGTGCAATTTCCTCCTTTTTCTTATGACACCAGTCCTTGGACTTGGGTCCACCCTACTTGTGTGCTTGAGCGTTCAGTGGCTCAGTCGTGTCCAGCTCTTTGCGACCCCATGGACTGTAGCTCACCAGGTTCCTCTATCCATGGGATTTCCTAGGCAAGAAAACTTGAGTGGGTTGCCATTTCCTTTTCCGACCCTACATCCAGGACGATCTCATCTTGAGATCCTTAACTACATCTGCAAATAAATGATTTCCATATAAGGTCACATTCCCAGGTACCAGGGGTTAGGGCTTGAATACATCTTTTTGAGATACTGTTCAACCCACTATGGTGACCCAGGTTCTAGGACCTGATATCTTTGGAGGAACATATTTTGCCTACCACTTTCCTTATGCTAGGTTGGCTACTAGAGGGTCCTGGTCCTGAGGGCTGGAGGGTCATGGATATGTTGAGTGACAGGCTGGCTGCATAGGCACATATTTCTTCTTGGGCACGGCAGGGAGCAGATAGAAGTGAAGGGGGCAGTGCTACCGTCTCAGAGCAGTGGCTACCTATGCCTGTCCACAGACTCCTGGGCAGGGCCCATGTCCCCTGAGTGGGGCAGCCTGGGAGCTGATCCCGGGGCTCTAGTTTCCCCACTGGAAATGGGAGGGAGAGAGCTTGTGAAGGTTATAATAATTTGTGCCAGTTATTGAAAATCTTTTATGCTCCAGGTACTTATCCTGATTGTTTCATTTAATCCTCAAGAATGCTGACCATTTTACAGATGAGGACACTGAGGCTCCAAGAGCTTTAGTGACCTGACCCAGATCTCACAGCTGTTAAGGATGGAATCAAAATCAGAACTCAGGTTGGGGGAGGACAAGGTCCTTGATTTTTTTTCCCTCAACTTCATACTGTCTATCTTTGTAACAAACTTAAAAATTATAAATTACAGGCCTGCGGTGGAAGACGGTTGGGGAGATAATTTCAAACTCTTAGGGCTATACCAAGAACTGAATCAGGAGTTTATGTAGCCTTATGGCATGAGTCAGGGATGGCAGGGAGCTGTGGGAGGGGGATTTGATGGGAACAGAGATGTTAAAGAAACAATCACTGCAACACTTGTTCAAGAATGATAAGACAGACTTTGGGCTCCCCAGATGGTGCTAGTGGTAAAGAACCTTTCTGCCAATGCAGGAGACTTTGATTCGACCCCTGGGTCAGGAAGATCCACTGGAGGAGGGCATGGCAGCCCACTCCAGTCTTCTTGCCTGGAGAAATCTGTGGACAGAGGAGCCTGGCAGGTTACAGTCCGTAGAGTCACACAGTGTCAGACACAACTGAAGCAACTTGGCACGCATGCATGCAAGGCAGATTTTACTCAGGGGACCTTCACTGAGGTGGGGTTTTGTGATGGGAGAGAGAGATTGAGCTCAACTGCAGATATAAGGAAAAGCAGGAATTTGTCGCTAAGAAGCAAGAGGTGACAGGGCTAGAAAATTCCTAAGAGGAAGCATCAGGGATAATGGGGTTCTGGCTAAACTTACCTAACAGGATGCTTGTTGGAGGCAGATCTGGGTGACCACACACCGGCTGTGGGCTGTCGGGAGATGAGGAACCCCAGCAGATATTGAGGGTGATCAGACATCGAGGATGACAGATGCTGGCTAAACTGATTTAGCAAGATTCTTACTAAAATTGGGTGGACATGGAAGCCCAAAAGCCAGGACCTAGTTGAGAGGGGAGTCCAGAAGAACCTGACTAGAGTTTGGCCAAAGAGAGACTTATCAGAAGAAAGTGGCCCCAACTGGGAAACCTTGGAGTGCTGAGCTGGAAGGAGGTCGCTGTGCTGGGAAAGGGCCTGACGGGGGAAAGGGCCTGACGGGAACCACATAATAAGCTGGTTGCAGAGCCAGGCCTGAGCCAGGCTTCCCAGGCCTCTCCCTCCGGGGCCTGTGTGCCCCCACTTCAAGAAATGGGCTCAGGACCATTTGGCAGAGAGAAGAAAGGGCACTGGTGTGAAACTGGAAGTCCCGAGTCCCAGGCCTGGCTCTTATCAGCTCTGTGACTTCGGGAGATGGCTTAACCCCTGAGCCCTGATTCCTTGCTGGTAAGATGAGAAGGTCACAGGGCAGGCACACTGGGACCTGAGATCCTGTTCTCAGCTGCCCTGGCCTGCCTGAGGAGAAGACGAACAGATCGGTCCCAGACTCCCCAGGGTGGTCCCCCCCACAACCCCCTCCGTGCGGACTGGCTTCCGAAAAAAAGACTCCCTCAGGAAGCCGTGGTGAACGTGGACCCAGGGCAGGATCGTGGAGTCCTTGTGGGCCAGAACGAGGGCCCGGGAGGGGAGGAAGCAGGGCGCGAGGGTCTCTGCTGCCTGTCTCCTCCACCAGAAGGAGGTCCTAGGGGGTCGAGGGGCTCTGTTTCTTCTAATCCATGGCGCCAGTTTCAGTTTAGCAGAATGACCCCTGGAGAGAACCAGGGCAATAAAGTTGGAACGCTCAAGCACAGGAAAAAGGACACAAAGGTGAACAATGCGGGGAGTGCTCGGCAGGAAAAGAGGCGAACTGGAGCCGGGCTGCTGGGCAGACCTCAGGCTCCTGGCGTCTGGAAGTGCAGGGTGATCCAGGGCTCCAGGAGGGGAGGGGGCCCAGGCCCAGAGGTGGACAAACACTGAGGGAGCAGGGGAAAGGGAAGGCCTGAGACCAGGGGCACAGCCCGTAGAAGGGGTGTCCAGTGTGAAGGGCTGAGGAAGCGCTATCTCAAGTCAGGCCTTAGTTTTTCGTCACTTTCTTTGCTAAGGGGCAGAGATTCCCATCTGTCCTGATCCGTGTTGACTTAGCAGACATGGAGCTCCTGTCGCATGCAGCCTGGGCTGCAGAAGGGGAGAAGGAGACGGAATCTGGATCTTCCCCAGTGGCTTCCCTGCTCCTGTGAGCACGGGTGAGCTCTGGTCTCCCCTGGAATTCCGCCCGCCTGGGTCTCTGTCAGATGAAATCCAAGCTCCAGCTGGCACCAGAGGCCTTACATCACCTGCTCTACTGCCCTCCTTGGCCTGACTTCCCATGAACCGCTCCAGCTCAAAGACCCACATGGCTTCCAAGGCTCTAGGCCTTTGTCCATCTGCTCGTCTTTCTGAAACTTCATTTCTCTTCTCCTTTCCAGCAGAATCTTCCCACTCTTGGGACTCAGTTCAGCACTGCCTCCTCTGAGAAGCCTGCCCTGCTCTCTCAGCCTGGGGAGTCCCCACACCCCACACCCCACTCCCCTCGAGCCTAGAAACACTGCAAGGTGATGAGACATGTACCCATCTCTCTCCCACCATCCCAAGCTTCTGAGGATCAGTGGAACTTCTGTGTTTTCACCTATCCAGACCGAGCTAGGCCAGGCTGAGAGTAGGTGCCTTGGGAATGTTTCTCAATGAGTGAACCTAGCGTGGGATCTTTCAGAGGTGGTGAATGGAAGAAGCATGTCTCACCTGCTCTAGGGCTCCATGTTGTTGTTGCTATTTAGTAGATAAGTTGTGTCTGACTCTTTTCAACCCCATGGGCCATAGCCCACCAGGCTCCTATGTCCACGGGATTGCCCAGGCAAGAATGCTGAAGTGAGTTGCCATTTCCTTCTTTTCCTTCTCCAGAGTATCTTCCCTGCCCAGGGACTGAACCTGCCTCTCCTGCATTGCAGGTGGATTCTTTACCCCTACACCACCTGGGAAGCCCCTGTGCTATGCTTAGTTGCTCAGTCGTGTCCAACTCTATGCAACCCAATGGACTGTAGCCCGCCAGGCTTCTCTGTCCATGGGGATTCTCCAGGCAACAATGCTAGAGTAGGCTGCCATGCCCTCCTCCAGGGGATCTTCCCAATTCAAGGATCAAACCCAGGTCTCCCGCATTGTAGGCAGATTCTTTACTGTCTGAGCCGCCAGGGAAGCCCCTAGGGACCCATAAAGTTGGAAAGAATACTTTCTTTCTCAGGGGTCATGATGTAATGCTTTAAAATGGAGGCAGGACTCCAGGTTCAGGTGTCTCAGCCAGAAAAGGAGGGAGAAAACTCCCCCTTCACACACTGCAGGAGCTGGGGTGAGAGGTCAGGTCCTGGAGTGTCCAACTCCTGGAGGAGTTGGTAGCCAGGGAAGGTGGGTGAGGGATGGATCCAGGGTGGGGTTCCGGGGCAGGCACTCTTGTAAAGGGCCAACTTTCAGCTTGCCTCCCCTCAGGTTGAGGCCAAAAAGCCCTGAGCAGGTGTTGTGGCCTGGTGAGATCTCCTCCAAGACCAGATTGAGGGTCCTGACCTCAGAGAGGTCCGGAGACCTCCCTGCACCTGTCAGTCTTCCCAGGAATTTGATGGAAGGAGGGGCAGATGTGGAACAAGGTTTAAGGCCTGAATGGGGTTTGGCCTCTTGGCTGCTCTAAAGCTGAGTCACAGTCTGGCTTGTGACTTGAGGGCCCAGTGCCCTTTTCCAGAGACACAGTCAGAGCAGGGTCAGTGATCAGGAGACAGCAGACCCTTTCTAGGGCCAATGGAGTCAGGAGGGACCTCAGGAGCCCTTGGGGATGGTAGCCAGGAGTGGCCTGGTCCATGAACTTGAGGACAGGGTTCAGTTCAGTTCAGTCGCTCAGTCGTGTCTGACTCTTTGCGACCCCATGAATTGCAGCACGCCAGGCCTCCCTGTCCATCACCAACAAAATACAGGTTAAATCCACATTTCAGATATATAAAATTTTTGTTTTTTTAAGTGTAAGTCTGTCCCAACTATTGTGTGAGATGTACTTAGATTAAAACAATGATTTGTTCTTCTTCTGATTTACCTGGGTGTCCTGTATTTTTGTTTGCCCAATCTGATCATCTTATTTAGAGATCAGCCTGGTCTGAGGGGAAGTGTGGCTCCCAGGCCTTATTACAGTAAACCGTTTGTAAAACAAATACTACCCCCAGCAGCCTGCACAGAAAAATAACACGTGTAACTTCCTGAGAACACGTTATTGTCTGAAGGTGGAAGTCTGTGATTTTGAAGGAAAAAACAGTTTTCTGCTGAGGAAGAGTGAGTCACAAGCAAGTTGAAAATGTTTCTCTGGATTTTGGGGTTGGGTGGACATAGTCCCCTCTTCCCTCCTTCTCATATCTACTCATTTGGCTGCCCTGGGCTGGGCCCTGACTCCAAGCCTACCAAGAACCCCACCAGCCATGCCACTGCTGACCACCAGTCTCCTAACTCCACTTACCATAGCAAAGGCCCACTGTTTCCCAGCCATGGGCCCAGCTCTGCCTGTGCCTGTGCAAGGTGGCCCTGGGGTCCTCAAGTCTCAGGCTAGACTGTGGCTAAGCTTTAGAGCAGCCAAGAAGGCCTCTTGGAGGAGGCCTCTTGGGTCTCTTTCCTGAAGCTGCTGCAAACTTGAGACACCATCCCAATGGTGTGGAAGAGCCACTGGAGGGAGGCCCAGCTCACCCCTCCCTCTCTCCACTACCTCCCCCTGCTGTGAGGTGAGAGGGCAGGGTCACAGGTCAGGGAGTGACCTTTCTAATTTGGGGTCAGTTGCCCTGGCAAACTGAGCACAAAGCCAGCCTCTCGGCATGTGCAGGAGGCTGTCTGGCCCCAGCGACATTCCAAGCATTCTCTGGGGTCCTCTGTCTGGAGGGAAGTGGGGCTTTGTGCAGTGAGGAAGTGTCTGACTGACTGCGACCCCTTGTTTGGCTGCCAGCACTGCCTGACATCCTCAGGCCCCACTGTCTGGCCTGATGGACCAGCTGGGGAGAGGGTGGGGGGTGGGGGAGAGGTCCCTGGGGCTGGAGCCCTCCTGTCGCTCCGCAGGCATGCAGTCCCTGACAGGCCTTTCTTCACAGGGCCCAGAAACTGCAGCTTACGCAACCTGCAGCTTGGCCTGTGGAGAGAACTTGAGCCCAGGGATGGCCCACATTGGTCTGAATCCTAGTGCCGGCATTTACTAAGGTGGTGGCCTTCTCCCAGTGATGTCAGCTCTCCAATCTTAGTTTTGTCAACTGTAAATGGGCTAATAACACTCACCTGTACTTGTGTCTGCGTGCTCAGTCGTGCCTTAGACTATAGCCCACCAGGCGCCTTTTGCCCATGCAATTTTCCAGGCAAGAATACTGGAGTGGGTTGCCATTTCCTTCTCCAGGGGATCTTCCTGACCCAGGAATCGAACCCACATCTCTTGCATCTCCTGCACTGGCGGGCAGGTTCTTTACCAGCTGAGCCACTGGGGAAACCCAATAACACTCACCAGACAGCCATTGAAAGAATGAAGTGAATCTATGTGATGGTGCCTGGATGGTTTTTGGCACAAGCAAGCACCCAACAAATGTGAATTCCATGGAGTCAGGAGATTCCAAGAAGGGGACAGAGCAGGAGAAACTCAGTCCCTATCCTTGAGGGCTCATGGGGTGGATGGGCAGTGAGGAGAGGACCCCCCCGCCCCAGGAGGAGGAAAGGGAGACCTGGGAGGGGTGCCCATACCTGGCACTGGTGTGCTTGGGGGGTCCAACCATCTCCTCTTCCTGGACCAAGGGCTGCAGTCGGGTGGCTCCTCATGACTCAGAGAGCTCTCAGTTAGCAGGGACAGATATGCAGAGAGCTGGGGGCTCTCCTGCCCTGGCCCACGTGGGCAGTTCAGAGGCCGGGAGAGGGAGGAGGGGGTTCAGGCAAGGAGGTCAGCCAGGGCGCTGTCTGTGACTCTGAGAGCCCCGCACAGGTGCAGGGGGAAGCGGGGGACCACAGAGGTGGAGGGGGCACGTGACCGTCACAGGAAAACAGCTGCAGCCAGTCCCTGGGAGCATGACTCTGGCCACCATGGGAAGGCCTCCCTGAGGAGGGTGCTCCCGGTCAGTGGCAGCATGGGGCAGAGCTGCTGAGCGTGGACTGGGAGATGCCGAGGGCCCCTGTCCTGGGAAAAAAGCTGGCCACGTCCAGCCCTGGGGGGATCCTGGAGGGGCAACAGAAGCATTTGCTAGCTACCTGACCTCAGCGAGTTACACTTCCTTCAGTAATAAAAGAGGATTCTCAGAACCACCACCCCCAGCAGCATTGCCAGTGAAGGAGCCAGCTCAGAGCCTCCATCACAGAAGGCCGGCCCGAGCGTTTCAGCAGAAGCCTTGGCCGGCAGGGCAGAGGGCGCCTCAGGCCAAAAGCCCTGGCTCTGCAAGGCTCACTGTGTGAGGCCTCCAGCAGGTCTCTGGCTCTCTCTGACTGCACTTCTCCCTTTATATCCTGAGAGGAGTGACAAAGCCCTTCCTGTCTTGGCCTGCTTGGTGGCCATGACTTGTCCCCAGAAGGTCCTGCTCCATGGAGGTGGGGCCGGCTCCAAGGTTCCACATTCACCTTCCAGTGGGACAACCCCCGCTGGTATTAGACGTGCCCCCGTGCTGGGGGTGGGGAGGTCCTCTGGAGCATGGTGGGTCCCCTGGGGAAGGGGACAGGTGTCCACGGTTGCCCTTTTCAGGTGTGTCTCAGGCTGCAATATCTACCAGGATCAAGCCCCAGATGGAGTCTCCTCGGCACCCATGGTTCAAGCTGTGGTATATGGCAGGGAGGCCCACTTAGTCAAGATCAGTAATTTTGGGGAGGGGCCCAGGGTGCTCAGAGCATCCCCCAACACTATGGCGAGTAGACAGGAGTGGCAGGAAGTAGTGGCCTTGGAAATGTCTAGTCAGTTGGAGGGGTGGGGGTGAAAGCAGGCTGTGGTCCAGGGGAGGACTCCACAGAGTAGTGGGCCACAAGCGGGCACGCAGGCAGTATTTGCAGGCTGCCAGGTTTGGAATCCTGAGCTGGGCGTAGCCCTGCCCCTGCTTTAATCCCTGGTCACAGCTGACACCGAGCGGGCAGCTGCAGCTGGCTCTGCACTGGGCCTCACTGTCTTAGGCCTCTAGGAGACCCAGTTCTGGGGAAAGGCCTGCCCTCCGCCTGGCGTGCAGGCTCAGAAGTGAGTGCCTATCATTGACCAGATACTGTGCCTGTGTATCTTCCCACAGGGAACACTGGGTCTGCTGGTGGGAAGATGTGAGAGTGGATGGCTCCCTGGAGTTCAGTTGCCAAGTGAGCTCAGGACAAGGCCACGGTCTGAGGCTGGGCCTGCTGCTGCTGTTCCTCTCCACCTGAGCCCCCAACGAGCAGGGTACAGCTCTGATGCAAGTGATCCCAGGCTCCCTGTCTTTGCATGGGGTAGCAAGTTTGGACCTAGCAGGACGTGCTTCAAGAGAGAAGTGATAACGCACTGCAGCAACTATTTTGTGGAACCCAGATGGACTCAGGAGTCTCAGACTCAAATGTGCGTGTGAGCCAACTGGACGGCCCGTGAAAATGCTGATTCTTGGGCCCGGCACCTCTCCCTCTCGCACCCCCACCCCAGAGCTTCTGATTCAGCAGGCTCGGGGTGGGGCCCAAGATTCTGTATTACTAAGATGCTGCCAAGTGATGCTGGCCCCATATCCAGGCTAAGCAGTTTAGATCTCTGCTCCTCCAAGTATGGCTCACAGCCTCAGAGTAGCAGCAGCAGCAGCAGCACTGGGGAGCTTGTGAGAGGCATAGAGCCTGTCCCACCACCAGCCTGAGTCAGACTTTGCACTGTAACCAGAGCCCAGTTGTTTCCCAGACTCATTCCGATTCACTCGATGGTGGAACAGCGCTGTCTGTGAGAACTTTCTGTGAAGACGGAGATGTTCTAAACCTGCACTGTCCAATAGAACCGCCACTGGTGACGACTGAGTGTTTGAAACGTGGCTTGTGTGATTGAGGAGCTGAATTTTTTATTCTACTTAACTCTCATCAACTTAAATATAAATAGTCAAACGTGCCTAGTGACTTCCGTCTGTCAACACAGGTCTAGAGTAATCCAGTTCTGAGGGCCTGTAGAGCAGAGGACCCCAGCCTCTGGGCCACAGATCGGTACCCGCCGTCATATCAGCAGTGGCATTAGAGACGCCCTCCTCCAGTGTCCTGAGGTTCCCATGGCCCTGCCAGTATAAGGGGTGATGTTCGGCAACCACTCAGCGTCCCGAGCACCTCTGTCCTCACTGAGCAGCACCAGTGTCTGCGGCTTAGAAAGGCCCTTGGAGGCGACACCTCCCTAGGCCCCTGACTCCGCCAATCCTGCCTGCTGCCCGCTCCCTCGTCTGATGGCTAGTGTCAGGCGTGAAGTGAGGCTACCTCAGCGAATCCTTACAGCAGAAGTTCTGCCTGGATAGAGGCCTCCTCAACACCTCTGCACTCAATGAAAAGAGACCCATAAAGTGACTCTCCACCACAAATAGAAAGACTATTTCTGGAACAAGAGAATAAAGTGGTAGGGTGTCGAGGATCAAAGGAGGGACAGACCTAGTTACTGACAGCCCTGAGGGGACCAAGGGCTGGAGGGCAGGCCAGCTGGGGCCATGGAGGTGAGTCAGCTCCAGGTCCACCCCGCAGTGGCCTGCCTAAGAGGTGGTGAGCTCCCCATCGTGGTAGCAGCTCAGGCTGGGGCTGGAAAGCAGCTGCTGGGGAGACTGCAGAGGAGCTCTGGCCTTAGGAAGAGGGCAAAAGCCTCTCATCCTTTATTTTCCCAGATTCAGTCATTCCATGAACCTTGTTCCTCCAAAGGAGCTGAACAGCAATCTCCACTTTTGTTTTTTAATCTATTTATTTACTTAGCTGCACTGAGTCTTAGTTGCGATGTGTGGGATTTAGTTCCCTGACCAGGGATCGAACCTGGAACGCCAGCACTGGAAGCCCAGAGTCTTAGCCACTGAACCCCCAGGGAAGTCCTAGCAGTTTCCACTTTTCACATGGATTTGCTATCTCAGGCATCCTCCCTCTTCTATTAAAGTCCTCCCTGCCTCCCTCCCAGCAGCTAACTAATATTGTTTACGTGCAACTAATCACAGATGTCACCGCGGGATGTGACCTGATGCTAAGTGGTTCACAGGCTAGTGCTTCTCACACTCCGAGGGGCCTAGGAGCCACATGGGGATCTGATCCAGCTGATCTGGCCTGGGGTCTGGGGGTCTGCCTTCCAACAGCCTCCCAGGTACTGCTGCGACCACCCTTGGAGAAAACGAAGCTGAGGTGGCTGGGGAGACCTGGAGGATTCTAAGATGGGTGGGGGTGGAAGTGAACACCAGGAAGGCTCCTGTGCAGGAATTTCAAAGGACTGGACTCACTTCTTTCTGGAGCATACTCTCCAGAAAGATGCTCTCCAGATGAAGATGCTCTCTATCTTCAGAGTCATTCCCAGTCGCCCTGCTTGAAAAGCATAAATCTGCCATAAGAGGGCAACTCCACCACAGCCTGGGCATCCTGTACAACCTCCCCTCTCGCTCTCCTGTCCCTGGGAAACTGCTTGTACCTGAAGGAGCTTTTCATTGTTTCTATGGGGTGGGCAGCGGTGGTCCCATCAGACCAGGGCTCGTTCAGGGCCAGCCCATCTCAGCCAGAGCTGTGGACAGAAAGCCTCCCTCCTGCCTTCCCTTAGCTTGCTGCTGACACAGACGCAGCATCTGCAGAGAACCCCCTCACCGGGAACCAGGGGGTCTCTTGCCTTTCCCACTTCTGAGCCTCAATTTCCCCATCTATAATGTCGGAGAGGACTGAAGGCTCTCTCGGAGATACCTGGCTCTGCACCAACCCATTCAGCATTTGGGAGCTCAGAGCAGGTGGGGATGGGGCTGTGGGGAGATATGGGTGTGAGTGGTGGCCAGGGGACAGGGACAGGCAAGGTGGCTCCATCAGGGCGCACCCGCCTTCACAGACTCTCTCTGCACTGAGGGTTCTCAGATATTTTTAGGAAGGTTGGCGCCTCCTGGGCTGTGATTCATTAATACAGCTGACAAGGATCAGCACTTTTTGAAACGGCAGTGGGAAGTTGAGAAGGTTCCATAGTGCGGCTGTGAGGAGAAGGGGAGAGTCCTGGTGTTTCTTGCCAGAGCTGTGTGTGTTGCAGGGAGGTGATTAGAGAGTGGAGGGGAGTGAGGTGTTGTGGGGAGTGGGCAGGGGTCCTGGGAGTACCCATTTTGAGTGAGGGACTTGGTGCCCAGGGCAGGGCTATTTGACCACGGCAAAACAGAACCTTTTCAAAGCTTTGTAAGTGTTCTAGAGAGATGCTCCTATGTGTGTGTGTGATGGAGGAAGTCAGTGGGGACATTGTGACATCATGGACCAGGCTTCAGGGCCTCTTTTGCTGATTTCAATACCTATTTGCTGACCTCCTACTGTAGTCATGCCCTGAGCTGTGAGGCCCATTTATTTATTGCTTTTTTGTCCATTGTGTATTTACTCTGTGCAAGTGTATCAGATAAAGTTTTCAATTAGCAATAATCACGCTTTGGATACACCTCATTAGCTATGATACTGCCACTGTGCAAATCTGTGTACTCATGGAGCCAGTACCTGCTCTGTGCTGGCCCAGAGGCCAGGCTCTCATTCTGACTTCAGTATACTCTGCTCTGTGACCTTAAACGAGTCTCTTCCCCTCTCTGAGCCTTAGTTTTCTCCTCTGACAAATGGGTGTGGTGTAGTTTCTTTCCTGCCTGCCTCACAGTAAACACAATGGAGGTCAAGGCATTTGATTAACATCAAAACACACTATTCTTGTTATTCCCACAGCATCCAGGCCCCTCCCCACCTCACAGCCCTCTTGGAGGACCCCCCCCCCCGCCCCCCCCCACAGCTGCTTCTGGCCTGCCCTTTCCCACAGGGCTCTTGGCTGGAGTGAGGAAGGAAGTGGGTTGCACCAGCAGACCCCACGCTGGGCCAAGGTGGAGAAGGCTGCTCCCCAGGCCTAGGGGCCACCTCAGGTTCTGCCACTTGCTGCCCACCAACGGGATTGAATTCATCAGGGTTCTCCAGAGAAACAGAACCGAGAAGATGTTATGTTAGCTCAGGATGTCATAGGAAAAAACCACAGACTGGATGGGTTGAACAACAAAAATTTGCGTCTCATGGTTCTGGAGTCTGGCTGTCCAAGATCAGCGTGTCAGCAGAATCAAAGGCCGGGGACAGCCCTGTCCTCAAGGCCTGATTAACCCCAGTTAACCTCCCAAAGTCCTACCTCCTAACACCATCACACTGGGGAGTTCGGGCTTCCACATGTGGATCTGGGGGCACACATTTGGTCTGTAATAAACATATATGTGGAGAGACTTATTGCAAAGAATTGTCTCACAAAATTACAGAGACTGGAAAATCCCAATCTGTAGTGTGGGTCTGCTGAAGGAAGGGAAACGTCTTCCAGGGTCCAAGAGTGGCCTCTTGTCTAACACTCGGAAATGAATTGTCTGAGGAGACACACATGTTGACAAGGGAAGAGACTTTATTGGGAAGGGATGCCTGGGCGGGGAGCAGAGGGGTAAGGGAACGCAGGACTGCTCTGCCATGTGGCTAGCAGCCTTGGGTTTTATGGTGATGGGATTAGTTTCTGGGTTGTCTGGCCAATCATTCTGACTCTTGGTCCTTCCAGATGGCGCACGCATTGCTCAGTCAAAATAGATTCCAGCGAGGAGGATTTGGAGAGGTGGTAGGATACCTGGCGTCTCCTTTTGACCTTTCCTGAATTCTTGTTGGAATAGTTGCATATTCCTTACCAGGACCTGCTGTCATAAAAGAACTCATGCAAGCGGTTACCATGGAGCCTGGCCAGGCAGGATGGGCAGTTTCAGTCATTGTTTCTCTCTAACAGGTCAGCAGGCTGAAGATCCAGCAAAGCTAATGCCCAGAAGACCTCCTGGCAGAATTCCGCCTAACTCAGGGGAGGCTGGGCTTTTTGTTCTATTCAGGCCTTCCAATGATTGCATAAGGCCCACCCGCATTACAGAGGGCTATTGGCTTTTCTCAAAAGCCTATTCAAATGTTAATCTCATCCTAAAACACCTCTCCAGTTGACATATAAAATTAACCACCATATAGCTGGGTGGGCCTAAACTCTGGGAGCTTCTGGGGGCCCTGGAGCCACATTTCCCATTTAATCTTTCTGGACCATGCTTAGAGTTTACAAAACTGACCCCCAGGGCCAATCTGGCCGTGTCAACTTAAGATGCCAAACATGTGGGGTCTGGCCTTCAGGCTACCAGGTGGGAACAGGTACAGTGCCGCTTCAAGGGCAAGCTGGCAAGTCACCCCAGTGCCCACACCACTGCAAATTCAGACCCGGAGTCTGACATTTCTCCTTCCCCAGAACAACCTCCAAGATGTCTTGGAACATTTTAGGAACATTTTTGCAGTTTAAAAATAGGAAATATTGCACAGCCCAGGCAACAGGGAGGCCAGGAATGGGTACCCCTAGGCAGGACGAGAAAGGCTGAGGGCTGATGAGGGGGCCTGGGTGGGGCCTGGAACTAGAGGGGCCCGGGGACAACGCCATTCCTTCTTTTCTTCCCCCACTAGACCTCTGAGCCTCCTGAGCCCCGAGAGACCAGGAGAACAGGACCCCAGGCCCAGCTGGAGAAGCTTAGAAGCTGATAGTGGGGTTTTGCTCTGGACTCTTGGAGCTGGGGGATTGAGGGGGTACGACTCTGACCTGCCCAGAGGATTAGGTTGGATCCCAAAGGAAAAGATTTCTGACCTGACCCTGAGGGGAACTGGGGTTTTACCAGATGCCCAGGGTGCTCTGTGGAGGAAAGACCTGGCCTCCGCTTTTGGGCCCTGGCTCCCATGTTGGCTGAGCAAGCAGGTCGGACTAGAGGAGCTCCAGGGCTCCATCTGAGACTTAGGGAGCTAACAAGTCTGCTTCCGGTGCTCCTGGCTCCTTCCCTCACGTGCGAGTGGATGCAAGTGAGAGCCCCCAAGCATCCAGACCCATCCTGTGTCATGCTTCCAGCTGGATTTGTGCTGAAGCGGGGTCGTGGTTCAATGCCATGAACTTGAGCCTGTCTGCAGCCCATGCATGCCTCAGCTCTCTCACACTTGTCACAAGCCCTGGGGCTTCCCTTGGAACTCAAGCTGTAATGCAGGCTCATCAGCCGCCCACTCACCTGTGGCCTCTGAGTCCTCTGACTCCCTCTTCCTACCAAGCCCAAGGGGCCCATCCCTGGGGCTGCCTGGCTCCAGCTCCCTTGTTGGTCAGGGCAATGTTCTTCCGTGTTGGAAGTCAACCAAGTCTCTCAACTGGGCTCTGTTCCTCCCCACTCGCTATTGGCTCCCTGAAGGCAGGATGCAGGGTCCTCTATTTCCCCTAACCCTGTAGTGCCAGCCCAGGGCCTGCTACGTCCCCTCACTCAGTGCTTCTGGACAGCTGGGCAGTTCTGAGTCTCTGGTCCCAGGCAGTCGCCTGCCTCTCACCTGAGCTGGGACTGATGGATTCCCACTGACCTCAAAGAAACTCAATAAGGAGCAAATAGTTGGGACACTGAGGCACAAAGGCACCAGGTGGTCAGACAGGAGGGGCAGGGGGTACCAGCAGGTGCAGCCTCCTGGGAACCCCAAGCTGTCTTTTCTCCACTTGGTGGCCTCTTCCATTGTCTTGCCCCATCTCCCCTTGACCTTCACTGCCCAGAGTCTCCATTGCCATCCCTTCTCCTATTTGTCTCCCTCACAAAGTATCCCACACTTCAGAATGATCTCCTAGTCTCCCCTCCACACACACTGCCAACCCCACCCCATCTCCCCCGCCCCGCCCCGCCCCGCCACTGATTCCTAGTGTCCAGAGGAAACTAACCGGCTAAACTAAACCACATGGATGCAGACACATCAACTGAGGTCCAAGTGGACCCTCAAAAGGTAGCCTCAGTCCAGGGGATGCTCTGAGTCTAGAAAGGAGAGGAAGATGCTCTGTGAGTTGCCAGCTACCTGCTTGGTGGCCTCAGTCTTGCAGACCTGAGGGTAAGGCAGAAACCGAGCCAGGTCACCCCAAGGCTGCCCACAAAGGCCTGGGGCCCCACTTGCCCCTCTCAAGGCTTCTCCAGCCCACCTAGGTAGCTCTCTTTCCTCCCATTCTCATGGACGCGCCTTCCTTCCTATTACCATCTTGGCATCTGGCCCCCAGGTATGTTCTACGTTCTTGAGCTGAGTGAGAGCCCATGACCACTCCCTCAGTCACAGAAAGCTAGTCAGGCCTGGGGAAACATGCCTAGCACCCTCCCTGCCTCCCCTGATCCTTCTCAGCCTTGTTCAGAGGGACCTGAAGCCTTCCAGAGGAGAACTTCCCATTCCAGATGTTAGACCAAATACAGCCTTATCCCTCCCTTTCCATCCCCTGAAATTCCTGCAGAAACATACAACCGTGGACATCCCCGGCCACATGGCCAAGAGTTCATCAGTGGCAAGAGACTGTACTGACTTTCTGGAAAATGGGAAGAAGGTTATACTGAACTGAAAGATAAGCCAGAGCAAGGAAGCCACAACCTAAGAGTGGCTCAGAGGAGGTCAGAGTGGCTCAGAGGAGGTCAGCAGCCACTCTCTATCAGAGGTCTGCCAGGGATCCACCCTCTTCTATGAGAATTCCAGAAAGAGAAAACCAATCGTGCAGGTTTTGAGGTCAGGAAAAAATGACCTAGTTTGAAGACCTAGGTCTTTGGTCTGAAAGGCAGAATGCCCTGGAATATCCTTATGAAATTTGAGAAGGCCGATGATAAGATCTTATCTTCCAGAGAGGGGAAAACAGATCACTTGCCAAGAAAGAGGATCAGATTATCCGCAGAATTCATAGCAACAGCTCAGACAGTTAGAAGCCAATGGGTTCATAGGGAAAGTGATGTTGAGCCTTTCATCTTGTAACTACAGAGACTATCAACTAAATAGCCTTTCAGAAAAGGTTGTTTGAGGGTGTTCTACAAGCAAAATGAAAAAGGAATCTACAAAAGAGGAAGGTGTGGGGTGCGAGAAAGAGTGGAACTAGCCCAGCATGATGACCTAAAAAGAAATCTCAGCCGGGGAACGCACCAGAAAGCTGATGGTCTGATATAGAAACTTCTGGTAAATGGTGTGATTAAAAATCTGGGGGGTTTTTGGAAGGCTATGGAAAAGAAGAGGAAGAGTTTGTTTCTTTTTTGAATGAGGGGGAAAAAGGCAGAATGGGGTAAAAAGAGGCAGTCAGGAAAAAGAAAAGCTAGTCAAGAAGTCTTGGTGCAAATACATATGTGGCCAGCTGCAATGCAGTGGCTGACTGGTCCGAGAAACTGATGTGTGTCAGGAAAGAGCATCCCTACATCCCTCTGATCCAGGCTTCGTGTCTTGTTCAAGCAGCCCCGGTCCTGTGACTAAGGAAAACACTGCCATCGTAAGGGGTTGGTGATGCAGGTGTCACTGAGTCCTTCTCACGTCACCCTATAGAAATGACAACTCAGAGACCTGGCACCAAAATGCCGATACTCTGGCGACTGAGATTGCTGTTAGAAATAAACCGTCCTTCATGCCTAATCCAGGAATTTTGTTTTCTACCAGCATCTATGACACTGTGGCAGGGAAATCTCTTGCTGGCAAGTAGGAGAAAATCTCAGACTATTCACAGTTCTTGACATATTTGAAAATACGTATGTTTCGGTGAAGCTGCCTTTGACCACATTTGTATGTATGCGTGAGGATTTGAGGGTTGTGATATCAGTGGGAGTGGGTGTTTCAAAGTTTGTACATACTGGAAAATCAGCGCTTGGCTGTTTGAGTCTGTAAGAGACAACTGCAAGCCTGTATTGGATACAGGACTGTCCCAGCTCTCCTCTATGAAGGACGGGAAGGACTTGGGGAACTAAGGGACATGAGAGACCAGTGCTTCACTCCCCAACTTACCCACCTGCCACCTGGGCTTTATCGGGACCACTGGAGGGGCACTGGATTTTCCCCTGGAACACCTGCAGTGACCACAGGAAGAGGCCTACAGAGGACCATTAGGTAGAGCAAGTAACTGAACTCTTAGAAGGGGCCCCTGCTATGTAGGATAAGACCTTCCCTGCCTCTGTCCCTTCCATTCCCCATTAACACAATATTCCGCAATATTCTAAACGTCTGTCAACACTTGGCCCATCCCGGGCCAACTGAGTCAGATCCTGGTGCGTGTGCCAGAGCACTGGGATTTTAAAACCTCTCTGAAATTTCTTCTCCAGTAGCTTCCCTTGAGAACCTCTCCTCCAAGGAGCCTATGATCTCTTTCCAGCCAAGAGAATGGAATGGGTCTCCATGAGTTAACTTTCATATCATGATGTTGCAAGAGGAGCCTGGATCCATCCCCACCAAACAGCATTTCAACCTTCCTCCTATTTTTCATTATTTTGCTCCCATCTCTGGATCCAGTTGGTTTGGTGGAGAGGGAGGCTGCGTAGAAAAGAAGTTAACACTTGAGTATTTACTGCTCTGAGTATAGCGTTGAGTGCTTTACCTGAAGTATCTTCTCTGCCTCCTCAAATAGTGCCGCATGATCAATGTTGTTACCCGTCTTTGAGAGGAGAAAGCTGAGGACCAGGAGAGCTTGGCAAGTGGTCCAAGCTTATGCAGAGAGGGAGAGCCCAGCAGGGTTTAGAGGAAGAGGGGGTGGGAGCAGGGACAAACAGGAAGTAAGATGAGAAGGTATTGCCTGTGTTACAGACATAAACTGCAAAGGTACCAAGAAGCCTTTTCGGAGGCAGATGAAGTACAGGGGATCGGCAGGAGGAGACTGATGAATGTCTGGAAAGGCAGGCTAACTGGAGCCCCCAGCCTGCAGTGGATGGAGGCAGGAGCCCTCCAGGCTGGCATGTTTCTGTTCCTCTGCATCATCTAGAGGTCAAATTGCCCCCATCCCCATATCCACACCACCCCTGAAATCTGTAGGTGGTCCATCCGGACAGGTCAGCCCTACAGCCCAGCCGCTGGGGAAGTCTTGCAGGCACAACATGGCCTCATTACCTCCTCCTCCTTCTCGGAGCCCCTCATTAACATTCAGATGGCTCCTCACACCATTCATTGAAGGCCACAGAGGAGTTGAGATCTGATCTAGCCAGACTGAGCTGCATTAAAATCAATTAAAAATGAGAGATAAGCCTCCTCTTTCCAACTGAAAAATCCACAGCAGCAAGAGAAAGACACATACAGACCATCGATCATCCAAGTCTCTGCTTTCCTTGGCTTAAAAAAAAAAAAAAAAATCAGCTACAGTTGAGCTGGCTGAGCTGGGGAAGGTGTTCTTGGGATGAGCCCTGGCTGGTGGGTCCCAGGCCCAATCTCAGTTGCCAACAGGACATGCCTACCATCCTGGGGCATTGCTCACCTTGCCGACTTGACAGTCTGGCAGTCTGTTACCGAAAAGTGTGTAGGGTCCGGGATTCACCGCTCAAAAGCCAATAAACAGGCTAGGTTGTTGGAGAGGAAACGTTTCTTTATTTTAGAAGCCGGCAACTGGGGTGGGAAGGGAGGGAGTCGGCCTTTGGACAGATGTCTGCCCCAACCGCCCCTCACTCCCAGTTGCCAACATCTGAAATAAAGCAGACTTTCCTTTCTACCAACCTGGCCTGTTTATTGGCTTTTGGGTGACGAACAGCCAGACACCACCCCCCACCCCCCACCACACACATCTTTTGGTAACATGACCTCAAGTGGCGTGAACAGAGAGCAGCCAGGGGAGGGTTGGGAAGCTTGTCCTTAGAGCCATCTTTAGAGTTCCCGTTTCACTCCTGGTCCAAAATTTAGCCCTCAGGGAGATCACTTATTCTAGGCTTAGCTTGGCTGTCCATGGAAAGCTGGGCAGAATTACAATTCTCTTTTGTTCCTATTGGAGAATTTTTACTGCTTGATAATGTGAAAGTGCATTTCCTGATTTTCCAAGGAAATTAGTGCCCGTGTGTGTGTGTGTGTGTGTGTGTGTGTGTGTGTGTGTGCGTGCGCGTGTGATGTGCTGGGCCCTACACCTCATAGTCTAGCACATTAACAGGTACTAAGTAAACATTTGACGAATGAAAAAAATGGGATCAAAATGCATCCAACATAGTCAATTAAACAAATAGCGTTTGAGGCCAATTTTGGTATTTCTGGTCGTAATTATATCAATTTAATCTCTTTGTTCATTTATTTGTTTAACTGGTGGCCCAGCCTCTTGACACACTGAGAAAGTGTTCATACAGGCACAGCCTGCCCCAGTATACTGTCATGCCCAGGATGGCAGGCTTCCAGGAGCAGCTAAGGTTTGACCTCAGTCTATACGATGAGCGGACTTGGTTAAGCAAGGCTCAGTGTGAGAATATATAAGATCTTAATTGCCAGAAAAAGGAGTACTGACTTGCTCTGTGCATGGGCAACCCTGCTTATCCTATGGATGCTGCCTCACACTCAGATAACTATTTTACACTCTCCTCTGGGTCAGGGGTGACCCTAGAGAGCAGATTTAATGGATGATGAAAAAGAGTGTCTTGATCCAGAGCCACTGGGGCTTTATTGAGTACTCCAACATGGGGGCAATGATTAGATTGGATTTAGAATACAATTCTTCCCAGCAATTTAGGGAAGGATATTGACTCCAGTGTAGAATTATTTCAAGTAATTGGAGCACTTTGTAATTCATTCAATGAGGAGCTAAACATGGTTGTGCTAAGTAGCTTCAGGGGTTTCCGACTCTATGCAACCCTATGGACTGTAGCCCGCCAGACTTCTCTGTCCATGGAATTCTCTAGGCAAGAACACTGAAGTGGGTTCCTATGCCCCCCTCCAGGGGGTCCTCCTGACCCAGAGATCAAACTGGCATCTCTTACATCTCCTGCATTGGCAGGCGGATTCTTTACCACTAGTGCCACCTGGGAAGCCTGCTTAACATGTAACGTAGCTATTAAAATACAACTGCAAAGGTGGTTCAGTTCAGTCTCTCAGTTGAGTCTGACTGTTTGCGACCCCACGAACCACAGCACGCCAGGCCTCTCTGTCCATCACCAACTCCCAGAGTTTACCCAAACTCATGTCCATTGAGTTGGTGATCCCATCCAACCATCTCATCCTCTGTCGTCCCCTTCTCTCCCTGCCTTCAATCTTTCCCAACATCAGGGTCTTTTCAAATGAGTCAGCTCTTCACATCAGGTGGCCAAAATATTGGAGTTTCAGCTTCAACATCAGTCCTTCCAATAAACACTCAGCACTGATTTCCTTTAGGATGGACTGGTTGGATTTCCTTGCAGTCCAAGGGACTCTCAAGGGTCTTCTCCAACACCACAGTTCAAAAGCATCAATTCTTCTGCGCTCAGCTTTCTTTATAGTCCAACTCTCACATCCGTACATGACCACTGGAAAAACCATAGCCTTGACTAGACAGACCTCTGCTTTTGAATATGCTGTCTATGTTGGTCATAGCTTTCCTTCCAATAGTAAGCTTCTTTTAATTTCATGCCTGCAATCACCATCTGCAGTGATTTTGGAGCCCCAAAAAATAAAGTCTGACACTGTTTCCCTATTTGTTTGCCATGAAGTGATGGGACCAGATGCCATGATCTTCGTTTTCTGAATGTTGAACTTTACGCCAACTTTTTCACCCTCCGCTTTCACTTTCATCAAGAGGCTTTTAGTTCCTCTTCACTTTCTGCCATAAGGGTGGTGTCATCTGCATATCTGAGGTGATTGATATTTCTCCCGGCAATCTCGATTCCAGCTTGTGCTTCTTCCAGCCCAGCGTTTCTCATGATGCACTCTGCATATAAGTTAAATAAACAGGGTGACAATATACAGCCTTGATGTATTCCTTTTCCTATTTGGAACCAGTCTGTTGTTCCATGTCCAGTTCTAACTGTTGCTTCCTGACCTGCATATAGGTTTCTCAGGAGGCAGGTCAGGTGGTCTGGTATTCCCATCTCTTTCAGAATTTTCCACAGTTTATTGTGATCCATACAGTCCCTGGTGGCTCAGAGGTTAAAGCGTCTGCCTGTAATGCGGGAAACCAGGGTTCGATCCCTGGGTCAGGAAGATCCCCTGGAGAAGGAAATGGCAACCCACTCCAGTATTCTTGCCTGGAGAATCCCATGGACGGAGGAGCCTGGTGGGCTACAGTCCTCGGGGTCACAAAGAGTCGGGCACGACTGAGTGACTTCACTTTCACTTTCACACAGTCAAAGGCTTTTTCTTAGTAATGCAGAAATAGATGTTTTTCTGGAACTCTCTTGCTTTTTTGATGATTCCCTAGATGTTGGCCATTTGATCTCTGGTTCCTCTGCCTTTTCTAAAACCAGCTTGAACATCTGGAAGTTCACGGTTCACATATCGCTGAAGCCTGGCTTGGAGCATTTTGAGCATTACTTTACTAGCATGTGAGATGAGTGCAATTGTGCGGTTGTTTGAGCACTCTTTGGCATTGCCTTTCTTTGGTATTGGAATGAAAACTGACCTTTTCCAGTCCTGTGGCCACTGCTGAGTTTTCCAAATTTGCTGACATATTGAGTGCAGCACTTTCACAGCAACATCTTTTAGGATCTGAAATAGCTCAATTGGAATTCCATCACCTCCACTAGCTTTGTTTGTAGTAATACTTCCTAAGGCCCACTTGACTTCACATTCTAGGATGTCTGGCTCTAGGTGAGTGATCACACCATTATGATTATCTGTGTCGTGAAGAATTTTTTGTACAGTTCTTCTGTGTATTCTTGCCACCTCTTCTTAATATCTTCTGCTTCTGTTAGGTCTATACCATTTCTGTTCTTTATTGAGCCCATCTTTGCATGAAATGTTCCCTTGGTATCTCTAATTTTCTTAATCCTTGTGCACCAAGGATGTCACTGACCCAATGAAGAAACCATACTCTGCCTCTTCTTGTAGGACAGGGGTTTTCCTGCTTCTAATGGTGTTGCTGCTAAGCTGCTAAGTCACTTCAGTCGTGTCTGACTCTGTGCAGCCCCATAGATGGCAGCCCACCAGGCTCCTCCGTCCCTGGGATTCTCCAGGCAAGAATACTGGAGTGGGTTGCCATTTCCTTTTCCAATGCATGAAAGTGAAAGTGAAGTCACTCAGTCGTGTCCGACTCCTAGGGACCCCGTGGACTGCAGCCTACCAGGTTCCTTTGTCCACGGGATTTTCTAATGGTGTAGGTGTGTGAAAAGCCAGCCTATCGGGACAAGATTGTCTGCTAAAGGAGCTCAAGCTTTGATTATTCACTGTTATATTTTCAGAGAAAACTACCAATGAAAACTACAGATCTCAGGACAGTGCAGGATGTTTCAAAAGCTAGACTGGAGTCATCCCTGGTGGTCCAGTGGCGAAGACTCCATGCTCCAATACAGAGGGCCCAAGTTCGATCCCTGGTGAGGGAACTAGATCCCACATGCTGCAACTAAGTGTTCACATGCTGCAACCAAGACCCAGCCCAGCCAAATAAATGATTATTATTTTTTTAAGTAGCCAGAACAGTGGCACAAGAGAAGGGCCTGATTCACCGGCTCTGAGATTGGGGGCCCAGAAGGCTAGATTCTTAAGCCAACTCACTTTGTGACTTTGGAGGCCAGAGGACTTTGTTCACCTATTCATTTGAGAAATATTTAGTGAGTTCTTGCTTTCAAGGCCTTTGGAAGGGGTGGTCTCGAAAATAATTAGCAACTAGAATGGCATGGGCACCAAGCAACCAGAATGAGAAACTGACCAATCAGAACAGACACTGCCTGTAAAGGACCAACACATTCTGATGTGCATGGGTGAGATCTCAGCCCCGAAGCTAAGAATGTGGGGGTGGGGGCACAACATTCTAGTGGCCTGGGAGGGAGGGGTCAGTGGTGGTCCCCAGACAACATATTTCTAAGCTAAATCCTGCAGGACCAGAGGAAGAAATGGAGGAAGCAGGCGTTTCAGGCGCAAGTAGGATGCAGCTTGGACATCACCTAGACAACATCCCATAAACAAGATAGCCCCTAGGACTTCAGAAATCTTTCTGTATCCAAGTGAGGCTGCTGGGAAGTCTTGTTGCTGGGAGGTTCCAGGCCACCAAGGACCTTGATGATTTAATAAGATTTGGGATTTAATCTCTCAAGTTGATTTAGAACAGCTAACAGACTTTTAATCAGAGGGGAACAAGATCAAATTGTCTTTCTAGTGTTTTTAGAAAGATCAAATGTCTACATTTTAATTAATAGGCGAGTGTAAGGGGCCAGAAGGAAGGTGACTAGAAACTTCCCCAGTGAAAGAAGACACGCCAACATTTAGAAAAGAGCTGCTCTTAGGTGCACCTTTAGAGTCTAGGGGAACAGATTCCCTGGAGAACGGGGTGGCAGAGGATGAGATGGTAGGTAGCATCACTGATTGAATGGACATGAGTTTGCGCAAACTCCAAGAGATAGTGGACGGAGAAGCTTGACGTGCTGCAGTTCATGGGGTCACTAAGAGTCTGACACAATTTAATGACGAAGAACAGCGATGTTTGCTTACGCAGGACGTTTTCAGCCTGCAAACAAAAAGTGATGCTTTGGAACATGTTACAGCGCAGGTGAATGGTTCAGGGTGCAATTTGTGCTTAAAGTACATGTTTCCAGTATTGCTGCTCTACCACATAGCATCTTTTAATGACACAGCTGCTGACGAAATGCAAGCCTATAGAGGAGACAAGACTTCAGTCAAGACTGCAGGCATCTGAAGGCTCGACTGGGGTTAGAAGATTCACTTCTGACCACTGGGCCTCTCCATGGGACTGCCTGAGTGTCCTCCCAACATGGCAGCTGGCTTTCCTCAGAGGACAAGTGATCCAAGAGGGCAAGGCAGATGCTACTACGATTTCACCTCATTCACAATATTCTATTGATTACACAGGTCAATCCCAACAGTGTTGGAAGGGGCTGTGCATAAATACAGGAGGCATTAGTCACTGGGGCCCATCTTGAATGAAGGCAGTCTGCCGCAGGCGGGAGCCCCATCTGCCCTTGCTCACAGTTTTATCTCAGTGCCTGGCACATTGTAGATATTCAGATAATGGTTTTTTAATTCAGGAAAGAGGGTTTGACTAGGTTATCCAGTTCAAAGAGTAAGAGAGGATGGGTAAGTGAGTCTGCCCACCCCCACCTTAGCATTTCCAGCAAATTTTCAGGGATAGTTAAATCTCAAACCTTGCCTTGCCCCAGTGGTCCCAAAGCATGGGAGGTCTGTGTCTATCTCAGCAGGGGTCAGAGAACATAGTCTGGCCGCAGCCCCACCCACAGGCAGCTGAGGCCTCAGATATGCCTTTGCTAAGGATGCTCCCTGGACAGCTGACCATTCCACAGACGATTTGGACCAGAGGAGCTGCAATTGAGAGAATTGTGGTTTCACCTTATTTGCTTGTTCCGTGTCAGCTGCCCTCCAACTAGTCTGAGGCAAGGGTGGGGTAAGCCGCACAGAGAACTCTGTCAGGTGCCTATTTTTAGTGGCTCTGGCGGATGACAGAGCTCCATCACCAAGGAACAGGGAAGCAGCTGACACTCCAGCCTGCAATCTGGATTGCAGACGAGCTCTGAAATGCGGCTCGTAAATAATGCATGGGGCTATTAACACCAAGCTGGGGAAGGCTTGCTCTCTCCCAGCGATCAAAGCTGCCGCCTGGGAGCTGAGTTGGCGGTCAGATTTCATGGGTGCCTTAGAACCGCTGCCCCTCCATATGAGATTAGAATGGGCTGTTTCATGTCCAAGGATGAAAACAGCAAGGATTTGGGAGAAAATCCGCTTCCCAGGGAAATCAAAACATTTCCATTTCATTACAAATAGATGCATGACACAGCTAATAGCCCCTCTGAGCGGGAACGCTGCGGGACCAGCTGTCTACATCAGCGGCTTCTCTCAGATATTGTGTAAAACATGTGGGATGCAAGATCAGGGAAGCTGCTTGATTTCCTTATGTTCAATGCACCTCCCAGATCATAGATCCTCTGTTTCAGATCCTCAGGAGATTCACCTCCATCCCGCAGCATTAGCAAGGTTTGAAACAATCTCCTCGGAGGTGATTGGGTGGTGGAAGCAGGGACCACTGAGGAGGAGGTGGCTGCAGCCAGCAGCTGACATCATATTAATAGCTCCTCATTACTGGGCGTGATCCTATGTCCAGCACTTTGCATACAGCACCTTTAATCCTTGCAGCAGCTGCCAGTGTATTATTAGCTCTCGTCACAGTGAAGAAACTGAGGATCAGAGAGTTTAAGCAATCTGCCCAAGGCCACCCAGTTAAGAAATGCTGGAGCTCAGAGAGGAGCCCAGGCCTGAACCTTTGCCCCATTCTAGCTGCTCTCGCAGGTTCCCTCCAAAAACAAAGCCAAAGCCCGTAGCAAAACAAAACCTTCCTGGAGAAGTAGGCCTTTTCATGTGAAATGTGGTGCTTTTAGCCAAATCACTAGGGCAACACCCTCACCTGAGTTATGTGACTTTGCACAGCAACACCCCTGCCTTCATCCTAGCCATCTTTTGGTATCTTCTCCAGGGAGCTCTTCTTTCCAGCCTACAGGAGCCGGTCTGAGTACAGGATAGCTGAGAAGCTGATTTCTTCTGGCTCTTGGCTCTGAGCCCTGGTGCTCTTTATCTTCTCTGGCTTGGCCTTCATCATCTGTGAGCTGCAGGTAATATCACCTCCCTGGCGGCAAGGCAGCACAGGAGACACTTCATCAAGGTAGCTGAATAGGACTCTCTTGGGTCACAGCAGGTGCCCACTATGGCCCGTGTGCCCGACCATGCCTTCCTCTTCAGTAGCTTTCCCTGATCCATCTATATCCCCAAACTATAGAAGCTTGGGTCAAATCTCCTTCTCCTTCAAGAACTTCCCCATGTCAACATCCCCACCAGACTGCCACCCAGATGAGCTGGGCCCCCACTTGTTTTGTGTGATGAGCCTACATGGTACCAGCTTGGCCAGGAACTCCATCTCTTCCTCCTGTCTACCTTGCCTCCCACCCAGACTCACCTGTGCATCAAGCACAATGTAGACGCCAAGAGGGTTGATGGCAATTCTGCAGACCTGGCTTCAGAGTGCAGGCAGGCTCTGGGTACAACAACAATCAACGCTGTCAATCTCCCTGGCCCACTGGACAAAAGGGATCCTCACACAGCCAAAGTCAGAGGTGGGCACCCTCAGCACACTTGGAAAATAGGCTGGGCTTCCCTGGCCTGGGCTGGAACATATCCCTGTCACTGACCTAGAGGCAAAGAGGACATCTGGGAGGCTCACCCACGTGATCCTCTTTAATGTATGCATGCTAAGTTGCTTCAGTGTGTCCAACTCTTTGTGACCCTATGGTCTATAGGCCACCAGGCTCCTCTGTCCATGGGACTCCCCAGGCAAGAATACCAGAGTGGGTTGCCATTTCCTTCTCCAGGGGATCTTCCTGACCCGGGGATCAAACTGTGTCTCTTGTCTCCCACGTTGGCAGGTGGATTCTTGACTACTGGCACCACCTGGGAAGCCCGATCCTCTTTGATATGCCTATCTAATTATTTACGTGTCTCTCCCATCCAACTGGAGCCCCTCAAGGGGTGGATTGTGTCTGGTGCATGTCTGTGTGCCCAGGGCCCGAGCAGCATCTGCACCAAGGAAGCATTCAGAGTTCTGAGTGTTACCCACAGTTGGAGGGCTGGTGAAGGATCTGGGTTGAGGTCTGGAGAAGTGGGAGGAGGGCATTTTAGGTGAACTTGGAAGCCCAGGAATGCTGGGGTGATGGGGCAGAAAGGAACCTCAATGACTGTCTGTCTAAGGCACTTAGGAACAGGTGTTTGCAAATCACAGACCTTGTACAGAGCTCTGGCCGCTGTCAATCCACTTGCCAGACTCAATCTCATCCAACACTGGAGTCATCTTTCTGCCTTCTGTGCCACCAGCTCCGTGCCCAGGGAGGCATGTCGGTGCACGTGCGTCTCCTGCAGCACCTGCTACACTGGGGTGCTCAGCTGGCTTGAAGTGAAGACAGAGCCGGGAAAGTCCACATGCTCTTGACCCAGCTGCAGGGAGTCTCATTAAACACCCATGTGGCCTTTGATAGCGCTTCCTGCATCCAAACCTGCCTGGCATCTAATCTAAATTCTTCCTGCGGAAATGTAAATAGCTGTTGGTTTCAAAATGTGTCAGAGTCCTTCTGTCCTCAGCATGGCTGGCAGTGACAGCGCTTTTGCACACTGGGCTGCAGTGCAGACACCGTCCCTCCCAACTGGCCCTCATTACCCCTCCTCATCGGTCATCAAGGCTGTTTGGTGACTTCCTCACCCTTTCTCCTGGAGCGCCCTCTCTCTGGCTGCCCCAAAGCTCCGCTCCTTGCCAGCTGATGCTCATTTCATTGGACCAAGAAGTTGCCATGTTCACAGACTGTGCCGATGATCCACAGCCCCCAGGGCAGGTGCAGTGCCCCAGGGTGCTGGACACAGGCCATTTCCACTCAGCTCAACAGTCCACCTCCAAGCTGCCCCACTTCTGTCTTTCAGACCTCTTTGCATACCCAGCTCAGAGGTTTTTTTTTTTTTTTTAAATTATACTTTTTATTTATAGATAGTTGTAGATTAGGAGAAGGCAATGGCACTCCACTCCAGTACTCCTGCCTGGAAAATCCCATGGACGGAGGAGTCTGGTAGGCTGTAGTCCATGGGGTTGCTGAGGGTCGGACACCACTGACCGACTTCACGTTCACTTTTCATTTCATGCATTGGAGAAGGAAATGGCAACCCACTCCAGTGTTCTTGCCTGGAGAATCCCAGGGACGGGGGTCTGGTGGGCTGCCGTCTATGGGGTCGCACAGAGTCGGACACGACTGAAGCGACTTAGCAGCAGTAGCAGTTGTAAATTGGCACCCCACTCCAGTACTCCTGCCTAGAAAATCCCATGGACAGAGGAGCCTGGAAGGGTGCAGTCCATGGGGTCGCTGAGGGTCGGACACGACTGAACAACTTTACGTTCACTTTTCACTTTCCTGCATTGGAGAAGGAAATGGCAACCCACTCCAGTGTTCTTGCCTGGAGAATCCCAGGAACGGGGCAGCCTGGTGGGCTTCTGTCTATGGGGTCGCACAGAGTTGGACACGACTGAAGCGACTTAGCAGCAGCAGCAGATTCCCATGCAACAGTAAGAGGTTCTGTGTACTCCTTACCCCAGTGATAACATCAAAACCATGATGCAATACCACAACCAAGATACTGAGATACTGACATGATACAGATACAGAACGTTTCCCACATCACGAGGATCCCACATGCTGCCTTTCAAAGTCACACTCACTTACCTCCCATCCCACCTCCTCCTTAACCCCATGGCCAAGATTAACTAATCCAGTTCAGAGGTTTTCTAAGCAACTCTGCTCAGGCCCCAGGCTCTTCCACCCTGCTCCTGGCCCCTGTTGGGTTCCCCCACTCCCCAACGCCATTCTCCCACCCATCTCGTCTCTGGCTCACACCTGCAGACAGGGGTCGGTTTGGTGTGAGCTCTGGCGTGACACATCACAAACTCACTGGAGAAACTCAGCAAGCCTGGCCTCTCCCTGGGCTTCAGTTTCCTCCCCCAGAGAGCCAAGTCAGGGTAGATGTTCTTTATAAGTCCCATCACAACCCACAGAAGTGCCATTGTGAATTCCTCTACGCTAAGCTCCGGTTCGCCAACCCCAGACCATAGCTAGGTCATCCCCAGGAGGGTGAGAGGTACCCCATCAGAATTCTCTCCTCACCCCTCCCAGCATCCACCCTTTGAGCTGTCCACCTGCAACCCAGTGCATCAGGACAAAGACCCTGGTCTGCGGGGAAATAACTCAGTATGCTCTCGTCTGTTCTCTGAAACCACCTGCGGATTGAAGGAAAGGTGTGGGCTCAGCTCCAGGAGGCAGCAGAGGCTTCTGTGTCCCCAAACCAGCACCTCCCCACTCAGACCCAGGCCCCAGGCCACTTTGAGGTCTGAAGAGCTCTGACTGAGCAATTAGCTCTGAATAGAAAGCGTGTAAGCAGGTGCCTGTTGACTGAACGTGTTATTCCTCCTGATGGACTTGCTGGCTGGGGTGGCCTCCAGGTATGATGCAAGAAGGACTCTTTGGCAGGAACCCCAGGGTGAGGCCCTGAGGTGTTCTGTGTGAAGTGGGCACAGGCCTTGGCCTCCTTTCCTGCTGGAGAGCAGCTGGGATGTTGGAACTGCAGAGCCTGGGCTGTTGGTTGTGTTTACCACGTGCAGTCCTGGTCACCTGCCTTGGTGACGGGGCCAGGGCTCTGACAGAGGACGATATTTATCTCTTCTTAAGGAGTGTTCCTTTGATGCCTAATGATTCCCTTCAAACCAGAGACACGGGAATGTCTCCACCTGCCTGGAGCGCCCTCCGGGCCACCACTAGAGTCAGACCCGAGTGAGCCAGACAGAAGCGGCACCCGCAGGGGTGGGCGGCCATTTCACATGTGTTGTTTCAGTATCGTCACAGTCTTTCTTCTCTTTCAGGGAGGAAATATGTTCAGAGGAGAAGGTACCTCCACAAAGCCACATGGTCCATCCTTAGCAGTTGGATCCCGACCAGGTCTGATTGACACAGTCCAGGTCTCACCTGCTTCACCTCAGCTGCCCCTTCTGTCAGGGACTTCACTCAACCTTGCTTCCCTTTCAATACTCAAGATTTAAAAAAGAACAAAAATCTGGGACTTCCCTGGTGGTCCAGTGGCTAAGACTCCTCACTCCCAATTTAGGAGGCCTGGGTTTGATCCCTGGTCAGGGAACTAGATCCCACATGCCGCAACTCAGAGTTCTCATGCCACAACTAAGACCCAGTGCAGTCAAATAATTAAAAAAAAAACAAAAACACTTTCAAATCTCAATCAAATGCCCCTTCCTCCAGGAAGCCCACCTGGTCTGCTTAGCTGTGCTAAATTTCTCTCTTCACCATGTAACCCTTTATCCCCTTCCTGGTCTCTTTTCACACTTATTGCTAAAGAGTTAATTTGTACACTCAACTTTGCCATCTTGAGTTCCTGAGGGGACCCAGACTGCACCTGAGTCTCTCATCCCCAAGCTCCCCTGACCCCCCAAAACATTTTCTTTGAATAAACAAGGGTGGCTGTGGCCTGGCTCACACTTCCCCAAAGCCAAAGACAAGGAACTAAGTGTTAGAAAGTTCAAACCATGATACCCATCACCTCCAGGGAGGCCCCAGCAGGGGGACTGCAGGATAAAATTGCTTGAAAAAGAAGGAGAGCATGACACATGTGTGCTTATCAACAAAGGACTCAAAAAGACAGCTGAAGGCCAGGAGAATGCCCCAGTTCCACGCAGCCATGGATCCTGAGAACCACACCGGCTGGCTTCGCCGAGCCTGCCCCAGACTGCTCTCAGCTCAGGGCGGGGACCTCGGGGGTTGCCACTAGTACCTGTCTTATCTTCTGCCAGCATCCTGTTTCCGAGCGTGAGCTTGTCAACCGCTTTCTGGGATTTCTAAGAATAGATGTGGTGGGGGTGGTCACTGCTTTCTAGATCACTCAGTGTTTTACTGGAAACACACTGGTCTTTTCTGCAGAATTATAGCCAGCACCCACAAGGTGAAATCACAGAACGTTCTGGGCTCATCCTCCTCTCTGACTGGGGAAGTGGAACTCAGAGTCGGAGCTGTGCCCAGAGCAGTGAAATGTACCTGGGCACGGACCAAGGACTTGAGATTTGAGACCTGCCTTTCCAAAAAGAGGTTCATGAGAAGCAGTAGTGTCTGGGCTGGGCTTGGTTCCAGCTGGGATCTCCTACACGTGGTTCATCTGTCCATGCCCAAAGTGCCCCAAGCTTGGCCCAGACCCTGCTTTCTGTTAAGTGCTGAGGACCAGAGGATGTGATGGCCACCAGGTTCTTCTCTGGGGCCTCATGGTGCTGGTGAGAGCAACCAGCCCAAGGAGACCACCCCCGGGGCTGTGAGTGTGGCACTGACTACAGAGGCAGGAGCAATCCTGAGTCCACACACAGGGAGTGTCTACAGAGGGATGGGAGGGATGGGGAAATGGACACAGGGCCTGGATGATGAGATCCAGAGGGGGACAGGGTAGGAAATGTCTGCATCCAGGGTTTCTTCCAGGGTGTGTGCGGTCCCTTCAGGGCAAAACAGCAACCAGAGAAACCACATCATGGGGTGAGGGCGCTTGGAGTTGGGGGGGATGGGGCAGCATCTTCTGAGAAGGCCTGGGCTCTACCTTAGGTCCTGCCAGGACCCTGGGGTCTGTGGTCTCCCCAGTTCCAAGCAGCCCCGCAGTTACACAATTCACTAACAGGCTCCTGCCCCAAGCCCTGCTCTCTGTCCATAGAAACTTTGACCTTGCAAACATTGGCCCTGCTCCCTTCCAGAGAACGACATCAAGCGTGCCCTCTGTCCTGTCACCTGATGCACCGAAAAGCTCAGCATGTCCTGAAGACTGAACATTATCCCTGGCCTGGGGACCGAGATGGGTCCCATTCCTTCTCTTGTCTGGGTCTTCAGGAGAGAAGACAGACTCTGGAGTCCAACAGATATGTGGGATTGATCCCTGCTTCTGACACATAAGAGAAGATGAGCTGACCTCTCTCAGTCTCAATCTCCTGATCTGTAAAACGGGGACAACCCTGCTTTAGCTTGCATTGTAGGGAGGTCAAGGAGAGCCACCTGTGAAGCTGGTGGTGCTGTGCCTGGCAAGCAGTAGATGCTCGGTAAATGTTAGGTTCTGGCCTTTCTCCTCTCTGTCCTAACCCTTCTTCCTCCAGTGAGTGACTGGGGACAGAAGTCCTGCTCTCAGGACCTCTGCTGGCAGCTGGTCTGCCAGGCACGTGGCCAGTGTGGGCTGCGTGACCACGTGTGCTAGAAAAACGCATCTTGGGACACTGAGGTCCCCCTGCCCAGACCCACAGTGTTCGCAGATTGACTCCAAGAGTGAAGCCATTATAAAGATGGAAACTGAGAAGTCCAGAAGGGGGTGGGGGCCTGTGACAGGCTGTCGTGTAGAAGAACAAACAAACTGCATGATGAGTGTGGTTATCCTGTGGGTGAGGGGTACAGGCGGACTAGTGGCCTTGACTGCTCAGCTCAGTGTCCTCGCCCCGACCTTCCCTGAGCACAGCCCAGCTCTTCTTAACAATCCAGGTCCTGCTTTTGATATTTTTTTTAAAGCTTCTTATTTTGGAATAATTTTAGATTTAGAGACAAGTTATAAAGACAGTACAGAGTGTTCCCATCACCCAGCTTCCTCTAATGTTAACATCTTACATAACGGTGGAGCATTTGCCACAGCTAGGAAACTAACCCTGGGATGATATTATTAACTGAACCACAAGCTTTACTTGAATTTCATCAGTTTTTCCTTAGTGGACATGAATTTTCCTTTTTTCCCGTCCGGGGTCTTGTCTCGGTTACCACGATGCCTGTGGTGGTCGTGTTTCCTTAATGTCCTTCCATCTGTGACAGTTTTCTCAGCCTTTCCTTATGTTTCATGACCTTGACCGTTTTTCACTTTTTTTATTGTGATGAAATATGTACATATAATGTAAAACTACGATCTTAACCACAAACGGACAATTCAGCGGCGACGATGACATTCAGTGTTGCATATCTCATTACCACTATCCATTCTTCAAACAAGTCCATCATCCAAATGGAAACTCCAGGACCATGAAGCAACTCCCCGTTCCCTCTCCCAGCTCCCCCTTGAGAGGCTCAGAGGGGCCCCCAACCCCAGCCTCATGTCCAGGAAAGAGATTTTGTTGTTGCTGACCAGAATCAGTCCTTCTGGACCCCAGAGCTGCACAGAAAGGCCTGTGGGCCTTTGCCATGGTGGCACTCCTTCCTGAGCCTTAGCAAATCGAGTGCTTGCTAAGGACAGAGATGAGTCAACACCCTATCTGCCCCTCTTCTCTGGAGACGGTCCTGTCTTGGCTTCATAACAAAGGCTGAGATATCTGAGGTACCACTTCTTTACACCCACTGAGCGCCCTCTGGCTGAAGCCCAGGCAGTCTGTGCTAGCATGTTTCTCCTGGGGGCCGATGTGGGGGCTCTCCTGGCAGAGCAGCCCGCACAGGGGTAACTACCGCCCACCAGCTCCAGCCCTGGTATCCATCACTTGGCTCTATGGAGGAAGCCATCACTCCTGCAGCCCTAACTTTGGGATGCCCTCCTTAGCAGGCTGACTCCCAGGTGTAACTCCACGGTCAAGGGCGTGCTGATCACAGAAAGGCCTAAAAGCCAGGTAGGTGTGCCAAGGGCCCAATGCCATGCACATCACACTCTGCCACCTTATAACACACCAGGAACATCAACATGCCTGGCTTCCTGCCCCAGATCCGGGCACTCAGGACCTGGCTGCCCATTGCCAGACCCCCCTCACCAGGCTGGAGCCACTTAGAAAATTTGTGCCCTCCGACTGGACATGCCTGCTGCCCACTGCACCAACTGGCCTTCCTCCTCTTGCCTGCTCCTACCCTGCTCACCCATGGCTGGTTCCAGGTGAGGGCTCTAGGGGGTGGCCCAAGCTCTTGGGCTTCCCTAGTAACTCAGCCAATAAAGAATCCACCTGCAATGCAGGAGACCCCGGTTTGGTTCCTGAGTCAAGCAGATCCACTGGAGAAGGGATAAGCTACCCAGTCTAGTATTCTTCGGCTTCCCTGGTGGCTCAGCTGGTAAAGAATCCGCCTGCAATATGTGAGACCTGGGTTCGACCCCTGGGTTGGGAAGATCCCCTGGAGAAGGGAATAGACTACCCACTACAGTACTCTGGCCTGGAGAATTCCATGGACTGTGTAGTCCATGGGCTCACAAAGAGTCAGACACAACTGAGCAACTTTCACTTTTGGGGTCTTTAGTTGCAGCATGCGGCCTCTTAGTTGAGGCCTGCAGTATCTAGTCCCCTGACGAAGGATCGAATTCGGGCCCCCCAGCATTGGGAGCGCAGAGTCTTAGCCACTGGACCACCACGGAAGTTCCACTTCTTAACATGTTGGGCCTCCCTCGTAGCTCAAATGGTAAAGAATCTGCCTGCAATGCAGGAGACCTGAGTTCGATTCCTGGGTCAGGAAGATCCCCTGGAGAAGCCAGTGGCAACCCATTCCAGTATTCTTGCCTGGAGAATCCCATGGAGAGAGGAACCTGGTAGGCTCCAGTCCATGGTCATAAGAGTTGGACATGACTCAGGAGACCTGAGTTCGATTCCTGGGTCGGGAAGATCTCCTCCCCTGGAGAAGGCAATGGCACCCCACTCCAGTACTCTTGCCGGGAAAATCCCATGGATGGAGGAACCTGATAGGCTGCAATCCATGGGATCGCAAAGAATCAGACACGACTGAGCAACTTCACTTTCACTTTTCACTTTCATGCATTGGAGAAGGAAATGGCAATCCACTCCAGTGTTCATGCCTGGAGAATCCCAGGGACGGGGGAGCCTGGTGGGCTGCCATCTATGGGGTCGCACAGAGTAGGACACGACTGAAGCAACTTAGCAGCAGCAGCAGCAGTGACTAAACCGCCACCACATACCCAGCTGTCTGGGAGAAGCAGCTGCCAGATCTCAAGCAGCTGCCAGATCTCAAGCAGCTCAGGCTTGGTCAGGTGAGGGCTGGACCTGGGTCTATTCTTCCTGATCGCTGGAGTGCTCCCTACTCAGCTAGAGGGAACCTCCTGGAGACCAGGGGTTCTCCTTCTGAGCTCTGTGGCCTGCACGCAATGCGGTTGCTCACCACTGGGTGGGGCTGCTGAGTGGTTAAGCCCCTTAGGGGCCCTGTCAGTCACCGCAGGGCCCACAGAGATCCCAACATCCATTCAGCACTGGTCACTGACTCCAGGATGGACAATGGGGGACACAGAGCTAGGAAGACCAAGCCAGGGGCTGCTTGATGGCTGTCTGTACCACAGACAGGGGAACCAAAAATTCGTGCAGGCCTGACTTCCGGGATATTCTGGGGCCCCTCCAGGCAGCCTCAGTTTGGGGGTCACGGTATCCAACCCCCTGGCCTGAAGACCCTCACCCTGAGCAAGTGACTCAGTGCCTCAGAGCACAAGCTTTGGAATCACCAGCTGCTTATTTGCTGTGTGACCCGGGGCAAGTAGCCTAACTTCTCTGACACTGTTTCCTCACTAGCAAAATGGAGATGCATATTCCCATGGGTGGAAATCAAGTGGGCTTAATTTGTAGAAGATGCTTTCTTCCCTTTCTCTTACCAAAAAAAAAATCTTCTGGGACTCTTCATGGCTTGGAGAACAGAACTGCAAGCTTCTGATCTGTATATTTAAAGCCTGTGTCTATTAGAACTCAGTTTAACTTCCCAGTACAACGACCAACTCATCTTAGCTTCCCTAGGATTTTCTTGGCTTCAGACCTGAAAGTCTTGTGTTCTAGGAGGTGTTTCAGTCCTATTAACTCCTCACCTATAAAACCCTTCTAATGAGAACCCAGGTTTTTCACATCCCTCAACTTGGCTGCCAATGCAGGAGATACAAGAGACATGGGTTCGATCCCTGGGTGGGGAAGATCCCCTGGAGGAGGAAATGGCAACTCACTCCAGCATTCTTGTGTGGAGAATCCTGTGGACAGAGGAGCCTGGCGGGATAGGGTCCATGGGGTCACAAAGAGTCGGACATGGCTGAAGTGACTTAGCACACACACACGCAACCTGGCCACCCCTTCTGACATCTGGCCGCCACCAGTGCTGTCTCCTCCATCTGAAATGCCCTTCCTCATCTTTGCCTGTCAAGAGTCAATGCAGTGATCAAGAACAGCTCCTCCACGAGGGCTTCCAGCGCCCATGATGGAGTCAGGCCCCCTTCCACTGTCCCCCGGGCTCCCTCTGTGGGTCTGACACAGGTCTGGCTTCCTCGGTCTCCTCACAAGACAATGAGCAACAGGTGGTAGGCACTGCTGGTATTACACTCCTGTGCAGAGTAGGTGTTCAATAAATGTTGTGTTCCTGTCACAGCCTCCTCCAGTCGGGTTCGTGGCCCTGCCCACCTCATGCGTTTGCCCTTTGGGTGGTGGGCTCAGCAGAACCAGCTCTTGGGGGGCGGGGGTTGCTGGGGGCTCAGGAAGAGACACAGCCAGGACAGACCTTGCTCTGGGTGAGGGGACTTGCGCTGCCAGGTGGACCCCCACCCTGTCCTGACACCACCCCCAAGGGTAAGAGCCCTAGGCCAGGGTCCACCTGCTCCCAACAACCCTCAGGCATCCAGCTTTTCCTCATTCACAGGAGGCTTAGCAAGCTCTTGGCAAGCACATGCTAGGAATGGAGGTGTGGGCTGTCCCCCGCAGGCACTGAGGTCATCTTCGGTTTCCTAGGAGATTAGGTGGTGAGTGTAAACAATGGGGAGGCTGGGTGAAGGGTCTGGGGAAAACGAGTCCTTCTAGCACCCTCGACACAGAGGAGGTGCGGACACCAGGGGGAAGGTGGTAGCAGGAGGCCCCCACGGCCCCAGGAGGAGCTCTCCTCTCCAGCTGTGAGGGCTGGTCACAGCACAGGGTCAGAGCTCTAAAGCCAGTGACAGAAATCTAGGGCTTGCTGAATCTTCCTCCACAAAAGGAATGACCCTGAGGACCGGGTCTCGGCTCTTCTCGAGACTCTCAGAACCCTCTCAGGTGGTGGGTACAAGAGATCCCTGTCCAGAGCACTCTCCCTGAGGGGTGCCTGCTCCCGCCTCAGAGGCCCCCAGAGAAACAGCCCCCTTCCCCCCTCCCTCCCTGACCCGGATTCTCAGAAATAAAAGGGAGTGGCGGGGGCGGAGGTGGGGAGCCCTTCAGTTGGCAGCCATTCTGAAACCAGTTCTATTTTCTGCTCTTTTCCTGTTCAGAATAGACAGCAACATAAAATATGAACCGAAGGACGGGAGTGATTGCCACTTGGGCCCCTCACTCGCTAAGAAATAATCAATTGCCTGGAATTCGAGAAGGGATTATCTGGAAGCAGAAACCGCTTTCTCACAGAAACATTCCTCTGCTCCACCCGGGGATGTCCCCCTCCCTGTGGGCACTGCCTAGCAGGTTCTAGCTGGATCCAGGGCAGTGCGTGTCAAGGGTGGGGTCTCCGAGGACTTCCACAGCATAGCCGGTCTCTGACCTGCCTCAGAGGTTCCCCGCTGGGCTGGGTAGGAGCATCTCCTCCTTCTGGCAACTACTGTCCCACCAGCTCCTTCACTCCACCCACAACCAGAGACAGCTTTCTCAAAACCCATTTTATCAAGTTCCTCCCAGGCAGCTAAAAGCCCTCAAGATAAAGTTCAGACTCCTTAACATGGCTTAAGAGGCACTTGAAGATCTGGGCCCATTTAGCCTCCAATCTCTGCCCCTGGCTCTCCCTACACCAGCCGCACACCTGCCTGGACTGTCCTCAGGCCTGGCCTGCCCTGGAGGTCTCACCTGAGGCATTCTCAAGACGCTTGTGCCCTTGTCAGTGCCTGGACGTGTAACACACTAGATTGCTGTCGTGAGTGTTCACACTGTTTCACAGCAGCTGCTCACAAATGTTTTATTTACCACATATGGGAGCCTCATGGTTATGTTACAAGAATGACGCCCTTCCGAGCCCACAGGTGTGGCTTCTGTGAGGGGAAGGACGTGTCTGATGCCACTCTGGGTCCCAGGCACCTGAAACAGAGGAGGTACTTGGTGAAAGTTTGTTGACTGGAAAAATAAAAGAATGAATAACAGATTAGGTACTCAGAAAATGATTGAAAAACTGAAAGAATGAATGAACAAAAGCCCCATACACTTGAAACATCAGCCCCTACACCTCTTCCCTGGTCAGAGTTAGATTCCTGGGTGGGATGGATTCTGTTTCTTAAGAAGCATTAAAGTATCACTGGACTGTAAAGGCAACAGAGGGCTGAAAAGTTCGTTCGTGTTTTCTTGTAACATCTTACAGAAAAAAATCCAAACAAACTTTTTGGCCAACCCAGTATATTCAACAGGACTCTGGTAAAAAATAAGATTACATGTGGTAGGAAGGAATACTTCTATGAGCTCATGGGATAAATTAAAGCACAGGAGATGGCTGTTTAGTTGTCCACTAAGGAAGCTGAGCCCACATAACTGAAACTCATTTTGCATTGCCAAGTGGAGTTGGCAGGTTTAGTCTTGGAGTTGGGGTGCTCAGGATCACAGAGCAGATGCAAGGCCCTTTCCTCCTTTCCCTCATACCACATAAACTGTCAAACCAAGACACCCCTGCCTTTAACCAGTCCTGCCCCTAGCCAACTCTATCAGGCCATCAAGGGCTGACTCCCAGGCCACCTCCTCCAGGAAGCCTTCCCTGATGCCTAGATGGAAGTGTCCAGGTCTCCCTCCCTCAATTCCCTTCTGGCTTATAGACCAGGTTGTGGGTGCCCCATGCCCACGCTGGGCTGGCACTGCTGCAGGGTAGGGCTGTTCCCTTCACTTCTTTGTCTGAAGAGGAACACAGTACAGATCTGATGCCAGAGGAAGTGAAATTCCCATACGATCTGTGGAAGTCTTAATGTGCTAAGTCGCTTCAGTCCTGTCTGACTCTTTGTGACCCCATGGACTACAGTCCCCCAGGCTCCTCTTTCCATGGGATTCTCCAGGCAAGAATACTGGAGAGGGTTGCCATTTCCTTCTCCAGGGATCTTCCTGACCCAGAGATCAAACCCGTGTCTCCTGCTTGGCAGATGGGTTCTTTAGTACTGAGCCACCTAGAAATCCTCAAGTCAAGCTTAATAAGTGCCTTTAAAACTGGACTTCTCAAAGCACATGCTGGTATAGGTTATGGGTCTCCAGGAGTGGACCAGGATATGCAATGTTTCTCAGA
The DNA here is from genome assembly GCF_023091745.1 of Budorcas taxicolor. Classification (NCBI taxonomy): domain Eukaryota; kingdom Metazoa; phylum Chordata; class Mammalia; order Artiodactyla; family Bovidae; genus Budorcas; species Budorcas taxicolor. The sequence goes on from NC_068920.1 coordinate 137,794,853, forward strand.
CTTACTTGACTTTGGACTTTCTGGTTCGAGTAATGACTTGTTCCACAGAACATACTTTGGGAAATGTTAGAGAATGCTGTTGGATCTAGATATATTTTAACAGCTCCATCATTTTATAGAGAAGGAGTCAAGCCCTAGGGATGAAGTAGCAGTCAGGACAGCGCACAGCTTGCTTCCCGTCTCACCCTGACCGCAGAAGCATCACCAAGGATGAGAACGAGTCCTGAGCCCCAGGCCGAGGGGATCAAGGCAGCAACATGACTCTGGAAAAGTCTGGGCTCAATCTGACCTGCCCAGTACCTGGCCTCTTCCAGGCAAGGCCAGAGTTGCAGTCTGAGTCCTTAAATGGGGGCCGCAGGGGTCAGGTGGAGCCTTCGGGAGTCTACTGGTCTTGCTAATTTATAGGATGGTGGCAGAAACCTAAATGCTGCTCAGACCAGGGTCCCGGCCATCCCAGGAGAGGTAGGAGGGGCCTTGGCCAGCCTGAAGGTCTCCTTTTCCCCAAGGATCTTATGACGCTGCCCGCGGATAGGCTACCTTGTCTTTTCAGTGTCCTGACACCTCCCACCTTTCTGGCGGCCTCCCTCACAGAAGTCTCTAGAGTTCATTCTTAGTAAGCCACGAAAGGCAGGAGCTGGCAATGTTAGGCAGCCCAGATGCCCAACAGCAGAGTGTGGTTGAGTTAATCTTAGGTTGATTCATGAACTCTTAGGAATGAGAGGCAGGAGAAAGGAGAGACAGTGGGTACAAAGGAGAAAAGGCAGCCCCTGCCACCAGGGAGCTGGGTGCGGTGGTTGAGCACAGAGGTTCTAGCCGACACTTCTAAGCTGTGTGGCTCTAGGCAAATACTAGATCCTTCTGAGCCTTGATTTTTGCATGCATGCAATGGGATGGGATGGTAGTACCCACTCCACAGGGCTGTTAGGAGGATTTAGTTAGTTAGTCCCTCAAAGCAGCATCTGCCATGCTTACCATCTGTAAGAAGCAGCCCCAGGGTGGGGGCCAGGTCCTTGTTCTGTGTGACACGTGCCTGAGTTCCTCAGTCTCCCCATTTCACTGTTTCCTCAGCTAGAAAACAGAGTTGAGATGGCAGCTGTCATGGTTAGATTTAAGCAAGCTAATTCACAAAAAGGACTTGGAAGTGTGGATGCTATGGAATAAACACTCAAAAATGCTATTATTTTATCAGTGACACAGGGAAATGAGGATATAAATGTTAAGAAGTGGGACTTCCCTGGTGGTCCAGTGGCTCCCAATGCAGGGGTCTGAGCTCGATCCCTGGTCAGGGAACTGGACACTGAAGGCCGCAACTAAAGATCCTAGGAGCTGCCACTAAGACCCAGCTCAGCCTAAATAAATAAATATTAGAAAAGAAAATATTACCAAGTGAAAAAAAAAATCAAGTTGCATAATTGGCCTGGGCTTTGTTTCCCAATTGCAGCAGTTTCCCAGGTTGGGAGGAGGCTGGGCGGGCGGGCAGGCGGTGTAGACCCACCCTCACAGGCCTGGAGCCCCTGTCCTCACGAGGCACGTGTCCCAGGATGCACCCCTTAGGGGGCGGGGTGAAGGGAGGTGAATTTCCCATCCATCTGCGACCCCATACATTCCCGGGGCGTGGGGAAGGCTTCTGGTCATGAAAAGATTTCACACCAAAATCCCAGGAGCCCGATAACTGACCCCAAAACCCCTTTGCCGTGTTCCCCAGGGTGCTGAAGGGGTCTAGACAGGACCCCTCATTCCCTGCTCAATGTCAGAGTTCCCAGGGAGGATCCAGTTCAGCCTGGGTTCAATCAATTCTTGCCTGACACCCTACTGTGCATATGCTAATTCTAACCTTCCAGGGATGGGCTTCAGTAAAGGTGGGCAGTCAGGCTCACATATATTGGTTCTTGTCTTCTGTAAAGTTTTGAAGTAAATAAAAATTTTGAAATAAAACACACACACACAACTTTATGATCTCACATTTTCTCTGTCCCCAGATGCATATGGAATCTTGATGAACTCCTACTCTCCTTGAATTATGTCTTTAAGGCTCTGACATTTAGCAGAGGTTTTTATGAGCACAGTTATTAGTCATCCTTCAAAGCAACCACGTGAAATGGGCCGGGGGCTTATGTTCTTTAGCAGACAGAAGGGTTGAGTCGCTCACAAGGTTCAGATATGGTTTAAATGTGTAGGGAGATTATATATATTCACATGTAGATATCAGTCAAGCTATACTTATCCCTAATAATGCGGGAGGGGGTATTATTTTTAGATCAAGCTAACTTTTTTGAAAACTTACTGTTGTACCAGAGCCTATTCTAATCATTTAATAAACATACCTCTTGTGATTTTCAAGGCAACTATAGGAGGTAGATATTATTACTGAATCTTACCAAAGGAGGAAACCTAACTCAGAAAGGTTAAGTGACTGGCCCGAAGCCCCAGGCAACAGAGGGGGTTTTTCTGGCTCTGAAAACATGTATTATCAGTTGTATCATCCTGCCTTATCGTGAAATAGAATCCTTATAAAGCCCGTATGCTTTCTTTGAGCAAATAACACGACTGTCCTGACTATAGGCTGGAGAGATAGTGGAGTCCCCAGTGACAAAAGTCAGCCTCTAAGACTCTCATGGAAAAAGCAAGAGAGTTCCAGAAAAACATCTATTTCTGCTTTACTGACTATGCCAAAGCCTTTGACTGTGTGGATCACAATAAACTGTGGAAAATTCTTCAAGAGATGGGAATACCAGACCACCTGACCTGCCTCTTGAGAAATCTGTATGCAGGTCAGGAAGCAACAGTTAGAACTGGACATGGAACAACAGACTGGTTCCAAATAGGAAAAGGAGTACATCAAGGCTGTATATTGTCACCCTGCTTATTTAACTTATATGCAGAGTACATCATGAGAAACTCTGGACTGGAAGAAACACAAGCTGGAATCAAGATTGCCGGAAGAAATATCAATAACCTCAGATATGCAGATGACACCACCCTTATGGCAGAAAGTGAAAAGGAACTAAAAAGCCTCTTGATGAAAGTGAAAGAGGAGAGCGAAAAAGTTGGCTTAAAGCTCAACATTCAGAAAACGAAGATCATGGCATCTGGTCCCATCACTTCATGGGAAATAGATGGGGAAAACAGTGGAAACGGTGTCAGACTTTATTTTTTGGGGCTCCAAAATCACTGCAGATGGTGACTGCAGCCATGAAATTAAAAGACGCTTACTCCTTGGAAGAAAAGTTATGACAATCTAGACAGCATATTCAAAAGCAGAGACATTACTTTGCTGACTAAGGTCCGTCTAGTCAAGGCTATGGTTTTTCCAGTGGTCATGTATGGATGTGAGAGTTGGACTGTGAAGAAGGCTGAGCACTGAAGAATTGATGCGTTTGAGCTGTGGTGTTGGAGAAGACTCTTGAGAGTCCCTTGGACTGCAAGGAGATCCAACCAGTCCATTCTGAAGGAGATCAGCCCTGGGATTTCTTTGGAAGGAATGATGCTAAAGCTGAAACTCCAGTACTTTGGCCACCTCATGCGAAGAGGTGACTCACTGGAAAAGACTCTGATGCTAGGAGGGATTGGGAGCAGGAGGAGAAGGGGATGACAGAGGATGAGATGGCTGGATGGCATCACTGACTCGATGGGTGTGAATCTGAGTGAACTCCGGGAGTTGGTGATGGACAGGGAGGCCTGGTGTGCTGCGATTCATGGGGTCGCAAAGAGTCGGACACAACTGAGCAACTGAACTGAACTGAAGACTCTCCCATAGTATATATTTTAAAACTTATTTTTGGCTACACTGGGACTTTGTTGCTGCATATGCTCTTTCTCCAGTTGTGGTGCAGGGGCTTCTCACTGCGGTGGCTTTTCGTTGCAGAGCACAGCCTCTACATGAGCAGGCTTTAGTAGTTGCAACATGCAGGCTCAGTAGTTGTGGCACAGGTTTTGTTACTTTGTTACTTTTTTGTTACTTTTTTTTCTTCCTGGACTTCAGATGGAACCTGTGCCCCCTGCATTGGTAGGCAGATTCTTAATCCACTGCACCATCAGGGAAGTCTGAATTTCCCATAATATTGACACGTGTCCCAAAGAAAGAGAATGGGCTCTGGGACAGACCAATCTGGACCGAACTCCAGCTCTGCCATTCACTAGCTGCATCTCCCTGGGCTCCCAGGGGCCTTTCCCTGGTGGCGTATTTGGATTCCCGTCTGCTGAGTGACACAGCACCCAGACACTTCCTGCACCTGGCTCCCACTCTTCTGAGAGGAGAGGTGATGCTTGTGAGCTTACCTGGGTCTGTGGTTGCCTGGCCCATGTGAATTTGGACTGAGATGTAATTAATGAAGTGGAACTATTGAAGGCAGCCAGAGTCTGATATGTCAGAACACCTTCCTTTAAACAGACCAACATCCCAGTAGGCAGTGCCCATGTGACCAGGTGGCCAGGGGCACATCTACAAAGAGCTCTTGCTTCTCCAAATCCTCAGCCCTGGCGCCTACCCCCCACCAAGGAAGGCGGGGACCTCAGACCCTTGTGGGGTCCACAGAGAGGCTGCAGGGCAGCAGGGAAACAGAATGTTTCCTCCTCCTGAGGGCCCCCAACCCTCATGTTCTAAATGGAGAACACTGGCTCTATCCTGTGGAAAGTCCCCAAGTGAACGGACTAACAATTGACTCCAGCTGGACCTCTCTGCTAACTCTGGCCACATTTCCCATACTTCCGTTCCCGGGATCCATCCCTTGCCCCTTCCAGATCTGAAAGTGACCCCTGGGCCTCCTGGGGATGCAACTGTCTGCCTGCTGCGGCTCAGATCTGGGGCTGCTCCTTCCTGGGAAGGAGTCAGCCAGCTGCCCATTGTCAGCCCCCACGCCCTCCACCTCCACTGCCTTCCTGTCCCTGGGGTGAGCCTCCCTGGGGGCTCCCTAAGACCGAAGACAATTGTCTCAAATAAAGAAGCACTGGCCTCCTCCCCTCGTGACTAAAATTATCAGAAACTGAACATGCATTGCTGACCTCAATCCTCCCCCTGCCCTGGTCCCTCTGGGAGCCTGTGCTGCCCCTCACTCAGACCCACATGCCCTTCCTGGACAAGACAGCCTCTTTCTAAAAGAGCTACAGTATGGCCTGCTTTCTCCGGCTCCTCATCATGTACACCAAGATCATGGGGTCCAAGTAGCCAGGGGATGTTAGTCTGTCTCCCAAGAGGTGTGGAAGCTCCACTGTGATCCTCATTGCCGTTGCCAAGACCACAACCACCATAAACCTCCGCCCTGGGGATGCACAGCAACTGTCTTTGTCCCTCCCCTCCCAACTACTTCACAACCATCTCCATGCTGGCTTCCTCCTCACTTGCTGATGTTTCTCACTTCCTTGTATCCTTGCTGTTGAATAGATCCCAGCTCCTGTATTATTCCACTGTATCTAGAATGCTTCCAGGAAGGAATTCCATAGCCTCTTAAAGAAAAAACAAACCAAAAAACACCCTAGGAAGATGTGCTCAAGGCTAAGTCTCCAACAAGAAATATTTGGTGAGCGGGTGGAGAGCTTGGAAATGCCCCCTGCATCCATTTATCCCTTCATCAGGGACACAAGCAGGAGCAGAAACCAGGCCTGCTCCGCAGGGCACAGAACCCCTTGTTCACGCCATCAGGCAGAATTTCTCAAGGCTTTTGTGTGGCAGGGAGGGCAGGGATTTTGCAAGAGGGGTGACCCGAGGCCCAGATCAGGGAGGTGGCTGGCTCTACCCACATGGACCCAGAACTAATTCCCAAGCTCTTGACCTCAGGTTCATCAGCTTTGCATCAGCCTTCTTGGACCCAACTGTCCCAGCTCACAAAAGTTAGGAAAGGAGCAGGATCGGGTACAGAGGAAGAAAAAGCAATGTGTCCCTCCCAGGGCTCCACAGGACCCCTCCCTGAAGAGCTCTCCCTGCCTTGGTCCTGCCTTTGCCTTCTGTCTGCCAAAATGACCCTCTCTGCAATGTGCTCTCTCTCGGCTGAGTAGTAGAAATATCACAGGTTGTGGCATCAGGTGAGCTGGGTCGGAATCCCCGTTTGTCAGGGACAGTCGCCATTCACACCTGTTGTCCTTATAGAAAGACGCCTCAGGGCTCCTTTTCCTCTAAATGTGCCCCCATCAGGACTGTCCGTGGTGGGTCACCTTACTAAGGCAAAAGACACGGCACGCGGGCCGCTCGAAGTGGCCTGGCTGGGTGCCAGATAGTTCTGTGATTGGAGAAGGAACAGAGAATGAAGTGTCCCAGGACACTGACAGGGAAGGGGGTGCTGGCTGCAGCCGTGGGAGGTTCTGCGGCCCCAGGAGGAAGCCCTGGCTGGGTCTGGAGATGCAGAGTCTGAACTCCCAGAGCCAGGCCCTGCATCTGGTGACAGAGGCATCTTGGGACAGTGCCACCACCTTGCCCACCTCTGGGGGTGGGGGTAGGGGCGTCACTCACAGCGTGGTCTCAATGAATGATGCCACCTGGAATTGTGCAGAGCACGACCTGCTCGGCTGTGAAGGGCCGTCTACCTAAAGCACCCACAGAAAAGCAAGTGAGCAGACGTTAGATCACATCAGAGGGCAGGAATAAACAGGCAGCAGAGAAGTTACCAACACAGAAGAAAGGTAAACTCCCAAGAAGGAGAGGAAGCATCCTCTCAGTCTGGGGAGGAGTTTTAAATCAACCCGACTCATCTCAATCAACATTGACTGAGCAACTACGGTGTGCTGAACCCGGGCAGTTACTGGGGTGGGGGAGGGGGTGAGCATTGAGGGGGTGCCATTGAGGAGCTTCTGGGCCAGTGGAGAAGTGGGCAGGCCACACCCCTGCCGGCACCGCAGGGCAGAGCGGGCTCAGGGAGGTGCAGGGTGGGCCCAGAGCAGAGGAGGAGCCCCGGGGAGTGTGTGTCGGGTCAACTGTTCTGGCTTCACAGAGAATAAAGTCGGGACACCAGGGTGATGGGGGTGCAGGTATGCAGGTTGTCATTTCGGCCATAGAGCCAAGCCTCGGAGAGCTGGGTCGACATCCATTCAGGATCCCCAGGGTCCAGGGATCGGGATCCGGCAGCAGCTTGAGGTCAGATCTTAAAAGAGTCTTCAATTCCAGGCTGAGGAGTTAGAACTTGATTCTGGAGAAGAAGCCACGAGATGTTTCTTATTAAACGGGTGACTCGATCAGATTCCTTAATAGCCTGGGAGCTGTGGTCCCTGTTTATGCTGTACCCCGCCCCCACCCCGGGATGCCCTGCCAGGGCTTTCTCCTCTGTACCACTCGCTGTCAGTGAGGGGGGCTCAAACCAGAAGCAGCCCGAGTCCTGGGCAGCACAAAGGGGAACCGCTGCCAGGAGCAGAGAGTGCTTGGCCCAGCCTGAGCCCCTTTGGTCTGTGGGAAGCACTCTGTCCCTGCAGAAATCGGCTTCCCAAGGGAGATAGCTTGAGGCCACTTGGATTGCTAACCAATGCATTCAGCTAGCCTGGGAGGACCCAAGAGTCCTCATGAACTTTTCCACTGCTGGTTGCTCCAGCAAGTAGATTTTCCATGACCATCTTATACCAATAAAATGCAGTGCCATACACTGCCTAGTGTATGAGTGTCTAGGCCTGCTGTGGCAAATGACCACAAACTGGGTGGCTTAAAACAACAGAACTGTACTCTCTCATAGTTCTGGGGGCCAAAAGTCCAAAATCAGGCATTGGGAGGGCCGTACTCCATGCAAAGCCTCTAGACGAGTTTCCTGCCTCACTCTACCAGCTTCTGGTGGCTTCAGGAGTTCCCTACTGTGTGGCTGCATCACTCCACACTGGCCTCCCTCCTGCTCCTTGTCTTTGTATCTCCTCCTCTCCCACATCTTCTAAGGACACTTGTCTTTGACTTTAGGGCCCACCTGGATAATCCACAGTGATCACATCTCAGGATCCATGACTTAATTACAGCTGCAAAGACCCTTTTTCTAAAATAAGGTCACTTTCCCAGATTCGAGGGCTTAGGATGGGGCATGACTTTGGGGGGCCACCTTTCAACCTATGACACGTGGTCTTTGGATCCAGACAGAGCCAGGAGGAAATCCTGTCTTAATAATTACTAGCTAAGCTGGTCTTGTGCAAATTTAGAAATCTCCTTGAACATCATTCCTTTATCTTTAGGTCTTCCTAAAATGGTAGACCAAAGAGTAGCTCAAACGGTAAAGAATCTACCTGCAACGCAGGAGACCTAGGATCGATCCCTGGGTTGGAAAGATCCTCTGAAGAAGGGAATGGCAACCTTCTCCAGTGTTCTTGCCTGGAGAATCCCACGGACAGAGGAGCCTGGCAGGCTACAGTCCATGGGATTGTGAAGAGTTGGACATGACTGAACAACTAACACTGCTACTTGCCAAGCTGGTCTTGGACAAGTTTAGAAATCTCCTTGAACATCATTCCTTTATCTTTAAAATAGGGAAAATATCTATTCATAGGATTGTTATAAGACTTTCATGAGATGATGGTCACTTAGCACACAGTCCACAGTACATTGCAGGAAAGATGATGATTAAAACAATGATGAACTGACTCAGAGAAGTGAAGGGAGTTGCCCAAGGCCACACAGCTACTTAGGTAGCAGAGCCAGAACTGGAACTCAGATCTCTCCCTTACACAAAGGACACCCTCTTGCCATATGACTTGTGCTCTAATTACCTGTACTGAAGTTTTGACCCTGCTCTGTTGGCTGGTTCCTCAAGGACATCTCATGCTTCTCTGGTCTATCCCAGAGACTGTGGACCCCTTGGCAGGTGGGTGAACAGCATCTCAAAGCGGAGTGAACAGCCAACTACTAGCCCCAAGGAGGTGAGATTAGGATCAGAGTTATTCCACTACAATGAGGGAAATCAGATTTAACCTCCTCTGTAAGGAGGAGTTGTGTAAGAAGCAGTTGGTCACAGCATCACCACAGGGGTTGCTGACCATTCACCTCGGGACAGTGATGGGGTGGACTCAGTCCACACATTGTTTCATCAAGCCTTGCCTCTTCCCTGTGGGATAGGAGGAACATCCCATACAGAGTTTAACTCACTTGTGTCAAGAAAACAAGGCTTTCTCTGCATCTGGGGAAGCAAAGGACTCAGTTCAGTTCAGTCCCTCAGTCGCGTCTGACTCTTTGTAACCCAGTAGCACACCAGGCTTTCCTGTCCATCACCAACCTGCAGACCTTGCTCAAACTCATGTCCATCGAGTCAGTAATGCCATCCAACCATCTCATCCCCTTCTCCTCCTGCCTTCAATCTTTCCCAGCATCAGGATCTTCTCCAATGAGTTGGCTATTTGCATCAGATGGCCGAAGTATTGGAGCTTCAGCTTCAGCATCAGTCCTTCCAATGAATAGTCAGGACTGATTTCTTTTAAGATTGACTGATTTGATCTCCTTGCTGTCCAAGGGACTCTCAAGAGTCTTGTCCAACACCATAGTTCAAAAGCATCAATTCTCTGGTGCTCAACTTTGTTTATAGTCCAACTCTCATATCCATACACGACTACTAGAAAAATCATAGCTTAGACTAGATGGATTTTGTCAGCAAAGTAATGTCTCTGCTTTTGAATATGCTTTCTAGGTTGGTCATAGTTTTTCTTCCAAGGAGCAAGTGTCTTTTAATTTCATGGCTGCAGTCACCATCTGCAGTGATTTTGGAGGCCAGGAAAATAAAGTTTGTCACTGTTTTCATTGTTTCCCCATCTGTTTGCCATGAAGTGATGAGATCAGATGCCATGATCTTAGTTTTCTGAATGTTGAGTTTTAAGCCAGCTTTTTCACTCTCCTCTAGCAAAGGACTAGTGACAGTGAAATCAAGGCAGAATTAACTCCTCCCTCTAGGAACTCTTTGAAACCTGATCTCCCTTCCCACCCCACAAAGACAGAACTTTGATCTTTGGAGCCACTGTCACTCAGATTCCGGAGACCTGCTGTCTTGGGAGGCACCTGTCGGCTTTCACAGGGGGACCTTCTTATTAGTGCAGTTACTGCCGCCAGTGACCCTGAACTCAGTTTTGGGCTGTGGGGAGAGAGACGTGGGCTTGGGATTCTGTCGGAGTGGCAATGCATGCTTAGTCATTTCCCACTCTTTGCGACTCCATGGACTGTAGACCCCTAGGCTCCTCTGTCCATGGGACTCTCCAGGCAAGAATACTGGAGCAGGTTGCCATTTCCTCCTCCAGGGGATCTTTCCGACGCAGGGATGACACCTGTGCCTTCTGTGTCTCCTGTGTCTCTTGCACTGCAGGCAGATTCTTTACCGCTGAGCCATCAGAGAAGCCCCGAAGTGTCAGTTGCTCAGTCATATCTGACTCTGTGACCCCATGGACTGTAGTCCGCCAGGCTCCTCTGTCCACGGAGTTCTCCAGGCAAGAATACTGGAGTGGGTAGCCATTCCCTTCTCCAGGGGATCTGCCCAACCCAGCCATCAAATCCTGGTCTCCTGCATTGCAAGCAGATTCTTTATCATCTGCACCTCCAGGAAAGCCCTGTTGTGGGTGGGATAGACCCAAAGAAGTGCCTGCCTGCGGAGGATGTCAGAGCCTGGACCCCACACCTGGAGAGGGCCTGGGGGTGGAGGCAGGGAAAGGCCTTGGCAGGGTCCTGGCCAGGTCTTCGGGGAGCTGATCAAGGAATAAATGTTTCAGCTAAAAAGGAAATTGGTGGGAGGGCAGGGAGTGGAAAGGACAGGATTATCTCCCTCCTAGTGAAATGGAAAGGTTCTGGCAGCAGGAAAAAAGGAAGAAAACAAAGGCAAGTGGGTGGCCATCCTGGCAGGAATGGGGACCGGGAGGAAGAGCAGAGGGGCTCTTGGCCAAGTGGTGACTCACAGGTACAAAGCCCTGCAAGCACGGGGCAAGTCCTGAGCTGTGACCCGTGGTCCCAGGAGACCTCAGAGACCCAGGACTTGGGGTGGGGAAGAGGAAACTTAAAGATTCCACATGCCGCAACGAAGGTCGAAGACCCCTTGGTGCTTCAGTTAAGATCTGGCATAGCCAAACTAATTAACTAACAAAACAGAAAGTGAAAGTGAAAGAAAGTGAAGTTGCTCAGTCGTGTCCGACTCTTTGCGACCCCATGGACTGAAGCCTACCAGGCTCCTCCATCCAGGGAACTGTCCAGGCAAGAGTACTGGAGTGGGTTGCCATTTTGTTCTCCACGGGATCTTCCCAACCCAGGGATCGAACCCATGTCTCCCACATTGTAGGCAGACGCTTTAATGTCTGAGCCACCAGGGAAGTCAACTAACAAAATAAAAACAACAAAAAGCTACCTCAGAAGCCACTGCCAACCCTGTCCACTAATCCATCAGCATTTGGACCCACCCACATTTCATCTTTTCAGGGTGCAGGAGTCCATTCTGGAATCCACTGGTCCTGGGTGCTCCAGGAAGGTGGGTGACCTCCAGAGTCTCTGCTTGATGTTTGGCCTTATTGGGTGGGGTAAGGGCCTAGAAACTGGAGGGACAGGCATGATTAATGACAGAGGGGCCTCCTAAGGAAAGCAGAGGGACCTTCCTCTTCATTCCCTTTAAAGAGGCCCCGCCTGCTCTGCCCTGTGTCCTCACCAGGGCCACTAGGGGAGTTGCTGGTTGGTTTCCTTCTCTGGTTCTGCCCGAGCTGAGAAGAATGGATTAGGGCTGCAGCAAAAGGGGAGAGAAAGACTGTTTTCATGAAAGCTGGCATTGATTCTGTTTTTGAAAAGGACTAGACCCCACTTCTGAAATGAGTCACTGTGGGAATGATTTGAAATGTGACATTTGTCTTTTCATCTTGTCTTTGCCTCCTGAAATTTCAAAGTTGAGTCTGGCAAGGGAAGTGGGGAAAGATTTAACAAAGTAAGTTTGCAAAATGTTTCTTCTTACTTTTCCCTCTCATTCATTTACTCATTCCCAAGAATCATCAAAGAAGATCTTCATGACCCAGATAACCATGATGGTGTGATCACTCACCTAGAACCAGACATCCTAGAGTGTGAAGTCAAGTGGGCCTTAGGAAGCATCACTATGAACAAAACTGGTGGAGGTGATGGAATTCCAGCTGAGCTATTTCAAATCCTAAAAGATGATGCTGTGAAAGTGCTCCACACAATATGCCAGCAAATTTGGAAAACTCAGCAGTGGCCACAGGACTGGAAAAGGTCAGTTTTCTTTCCAATCCCAAAGAAAGGCAATGCCAAAGAAAGTTCAAACTAACGCACAATTGCTTTCATCTCACATGCTAGCAAAGTAATGCTCAAAATTCTCCAAGCCAGGCTTCAATAGTACATGAACCGTGAAATTCCAGATGTTCAAGTTAGATTTAGAAAACGCAGAGGAACCAGAGATCAACATCCACTGGATCACTGAAAAAGCAAGAGAGTTCCAGAAAAAATATACTTCTCCTTTATTGACTACACCAAAGCCTTTGACTGGGTGGATCATAATAAACTGTGGGGAATTCTTAAAGAGATGGGAAAACCAGACCTCCTTACCTGCCTCTAGAGAAATCTGTATGCAGTTCAAGAAGCAACACTTAGAAACGGACATGGAAAAACGGACTGGTTCCAAGTCAGAAAAAAAGCACGTCAGGGCTGTATATTGTCATCCTGTTTATTTAACTTATATGAGTGGCCACAGGACTGGAAAAGGTCAGTTTTCATTCCAATCCCAAAGAAAGGCAATGCCAAAGAATGTTCAAACTACCACACAATTGCACTCATCTCACATGCTCGTAAAGTAATGCTCAAAATTCTCCAAGCCAGGCTTCAGCAATACGTGAACCGTGAACTCCCTGACGTTCAAGCTGGTTTTAGAAAAAGCAGAGGAACCAGAGATCAAATTGCCAACATCCGCTGGATCATGGAAAAAGCAAGAGAGTTCCAGAAAAACATCTATTTCTGCTTTATTGACTATGCCAAAGCCTTTGACGGTGTGGATCACAAGAAACTGTGGAAAATTCTGAAAGAGATGGGAATACCAGACCACCTGACCTGCCTCTTGAGAAATCTGCATGCAGGTCAGGAAGCAACAGTTAGAACTGGACATGGAACAACAGACTGGTTCCAAATAGGAAAAGGAGTACATCAAGGCTATATATTGTCACCCTGCTTATTTAACTTATATGCAGAGTACATCATGAGAAACTCTGGACTGGAAGAAACACAAGCTGGAATCAAGATTGCTGGGAGAAATATCAATCACCTCAGATATGCAGATGACACCACCCTTATGGCAGAAAGTGAAGAGGAGCTAAAAAGCCTCTTGATGAAAGTGAAAGAGGAGAGCGAAAAAGTTGGCCTAAAGCTCAACAGTCAGAAAATGAAGATCATGGCATCTGGTCCCATCACTTCATGGGAAATAGATGGGGAAAACAGTGGAAACGGTGTCAGACTTTATTTTTTTGGCTTCCAAAATCACTGCAGATGGTGACTGCAGCCATGAAATTAAAAGACGCTTACTCCTTGGAAGAAAAGTTATGACCAACCTAGATAGCATATTCAAAACCAGAGACATTACTTTGCTGACTAAGGTCCATCTAGTCAAGGCTATGGTTTTCTGTGGTCATGTATGGATGTGAGAGTTGGACTGTGAAGAAGGCTGAGCACTGAAGAATTGATGCTTTTGAACTGTGGTGTTGGAGAAGACTCTTGAGAGTCCATTGGACTGCAAGGAGATCCAACCAGTCCATTCTGAAGGAGATCAGCCCTGGGATTTCTTTGGAAGGAATGATGCTAAAGCTGAAACTCCAGTACTTTGGCCATCTCATGCGAAGAGTTGACTCATTGGAAAAAACTCTGATGCTGGGAGGGATTGGAAGCAGGAGGAGAAGAGGATGACCGAGGATGAGATGGCTGGATGGCATCACGGACTCGAAGGAGGTGAGTCTGAGTGAACTCCGGGAGATGGTGATGAACAGGGAGGCCTGGCGTGCTACAATTTATGGAGTTGCAAAGAGTCAGACACGACTGAGCGACTGAACTGAACTGAACTGAACTGAGTACATCATGCGAAATGCTGGGCTGGATGAAGCACAAGCTGGAATCAAGATTGCTGGGAGAAATACCAATAACCTCAGATATGCAGATGACACCACCCTTACAGAAGAAAGCGAAGAGGAAGTAAAGAGCTTCTTGATGAAAGTGAAAGAGGAGAGTGGGAAAGTGGCTTAAAACTCAAATTCAAAAAATGAAGATCATGGCATCTGGTTCCATCACTTCATGGCAAATAGATGTGGAAAACAATGAAAACAGTGACAAACTTTATTTTCCTGGCCTCCAAAATCACTGCAGATGGTGACTGCAACCATGAAATTAAAAGACTCTTGCTCTTTGGAAGAAAAGCTATGACCAACCTAGACAGCATATTAGAAAGCAGAGACATTACTTTGCAGACAAAGGTCTGTCTAGTCAAGGCTATGGTTTTTCCTGTAGTCATGTATGGATGTGAGAGTTGGACCATAAAGAAATATGAGCACCGAAGAATTGATGCTTTTGAACTATGGTGTTGGAAAAGACCCTTGAGAGTCGCTTGGACTGCAAGGAGATCCAACCAGTCCATTCTAAAGGAAATCAGTCCTGAATATTCATTGGAAGGACTGATGCTGAAGCTGAAGCTCCAATACTTTGGCCATCTGATGCAAAGAACTGACTCATTGAGAAAGACCCTGATGCTGGGAAAGATTGAAGGCAGGAGGAGACGGGGATGACAGAGGTTTTGATGATATCACCAACTCGATGGACATGAATTTGAGCAAGCTCCAGGAGTTGGTGATGGACAGGAAGTCTGGTGTGCTGCAGTCTGTGGGGTTGCAAAGAGTAGGACATGACTTAGTGACTGAACTAAAGAAGAATGTGGTACAAAGACAGGTTAGTGGGATATGAAGCCAGAAGACCTGGATCAGGGTTCCAGGTCAACACAGCCCAGAGGCTGTCATCCTCCTGCCGACCCCTGCAGGTGTGCCCAATCCTTCCTGCTGCTTCTGACCCAGACTGAGCACAGGCTGTGAACAGCAGGGTAGGATGGCACGGTGAGGATGTCAGCCTGGGCGTTAGATCCCCCCAGAATGTTCCTCTGAGAAGCCGGTACAGCTGCACAGAACATTCCAACCAGCTGGGGTGGGGGTGGAGGGGGTGGAGAGTGGCCTCTGGCTCCAAGCTGTGTTTGTGGGGGCTGTTTGATCCTTAAATAGGCATCAAATTGAACTTTTTGAAAGATCCCTTATGAAAGTGTTTTCATCTAAAATAGAAACTGCTGGATATTATTTTCAGCTTTCTAAGAATGAGCCCCAGATCCTTGTATGAGCCCCTTAGTTGAGGAAGATAGGGGGAGGTTTGAGAAAGTAGAGACCCAGAAAACTTGAGGTTATTTGTCTCCTCTTAGAATCACAAACTCCCCAGGTTAGAAGGACCCCCATAGTCATTTCTGACAGTCTTCTGCCTCCAGGCAAGATCATCCTTAGCAATGGAGCAGCAGGGCCCATTCCGTATCCAATAGGTCTGTTTCCAGTACGTCAGTTAGGTGCCCATGATCTGGGGGCTGCAGCGGCAGGTTATGGATTGAGAACGGATGTACTCGTGCTGTCTGAGACCATGCCTGAGGTTTGGGTCCTCCCACTTCACCATCCATGCCTCCTCATTCCTCTGCAGGGACACACTGCCTCTTCTCTGTCCCGCCCTCACCAACCTGCAAACCCACAGTGCCAGGCAGACAGCAGGCACTTGATCACCATGTGCTGACCTCAGTCACCCTTTGCACTGACAAGCCTGCAGGGTTGCAAAGAAGGGGTCCTCCACCTGGGGACCTGGCTGGAGGGCATGTTTTCAGCTCCCTTGTCAGATCTTCAGGCAGAGGAAACCTGGGGGTACATTCCTACACTACCTCTCCCACCCAACCCAGATCCAAGTCCATTCTTGCATATCTAGAACACCTGCCCAGCCTTTGCCTTTCTTTCAGACAGAGCTGCGCAGGGGAGTCCAGCCCAGTGAGATTCCAGCTCCCACACTCCCAGTGCTAGGACCATGGGAGTCACATGTCCTGGAGGTGGATGGGAGGCAGAGAGTATCACAGCCTCTAGAACCATCAGCAGTGAAGAAGAGTCAGGGCTGAGGTCTCCCAGCTACCTTCCCAGCCTAACAGTGTCACTGTGGGCAGCAGTCCCAAGGAGCAACCTGGTCCCCAGGCAAGTG
The DNA here is from genome assembly GCF_023091745.1 of Budorcas taxicolor. Lineage (NCBI taxonomy): Eukaryota > Metazoa > Chordata > Mammalia > Artiodactyla > Bovidae > Budorcas > Budorcas taxicolor. The sequence continues at coordinate 137,811,009 of NC_068920.1, forward strand.
AAGAATGAAGGGACTTAGGAGTAGGGTGATTGAGTCACTCTAGTGAGAAGTGGCCAGGTCCAGAACACATTTAGGAGCTAAGGGGAAGAGAACTTGCTGATGGATTCGATTTGGGAAATGAGGGATTGTAGTGGTTTAAATAGCATCCTTCCAAAACTCATGTCTACCAGGAACCTCAGAATGGGACCTTGTTTAAAGTGGGGTTATACTTAGTTAGGATAGGCTCTAAGCCCCTTCATGGGCTCCTGGCACCTCTTCATGGTCTCCTGGCATCTCAAGGCAGAAAGAAGTAGGAAGGAAGAAGAGTCAGGTTAGCCCCATCTGTTGAATGTTTGTTTGTTTGTTTGTGTTTAACCAGGAGAGCTGAAATCCTCCCAGGAGCCTCTAACACAGTCCCCTTATGTTCACTGGCCAGAACCGCCCCACATGGCACTCTTAGGTGCTCCAGCCAGAGGCTAAGAAAATAAGGAGCTCCCTTGTTAGCTGTGACAGCTGAATACGGCAAGGGGAACAAGGATGAGGACAGTTGGGTCATCCACTCAACAGTCTGCCATGAGGACAATCACGACCTCAAGCCTTCTATCTGTCTACGCTGGGCTGCCTTTTAGAATCACCCTCCCACCACCATCCCTTCCCCTCCCCGCCACAGACCCCACCTTGCAAGGTAAGAAGGCCAGATATTACTTATTCCTGTTTTACAGGTTAGGAAACAGGCCCAGCACTCACAAGGGATTTGTCCAGAGTCACGAAAAAATCCATGACCGGAGACAGCCCTCAAGCTCGGTTTCCTGGCTTCCAGCTCGGCCCATAGCACACCCAATAAAATATATGAACCAGATGGTCTTCAGACAGGTCATTGTTTCTGGTGTGCAACCTTGCAGAGAGACTGGCATGACTGTGAGTGAGCTCCTAACTGCGTTTTAGCAGACACTCTGCCGCAATCCTCCTTTGAACAGAGGGTGTATAGTCAAGGCATCTCCTTTCGCTTGATGGGCTAATTGCTCAATTGAATTAGTGCAAATTCCTGCTGTCTCTGAGAGCTGAGTTGTCTATAAAATAGGCTCTCTTGGCAGGTCCAAAAGGCCAAGACAGGAGAGGCAGAAGCAAAGAACACGTGTACCCTCTGCCTCGGCTGCTGAAGTCTGGTGCTCAGGTCACATCAACACTTGTATGTGTTCCTGGATGGCAGGATGGGCCCAAAGTGCGGCTGGTGCCAATACCCGACTGGTCCAAGCTACTCACACATGTTGCTGGGCCAAGATGAGCAAGGAGTTCAGAGGCAGATAGGGTGGGGAGAAGGGTGAGGGCGTGGCTTCTGTTCAGCCTGCCGGAACACAGATAGCATCTGGGCCTCATTCTCCCCATCCAGCCCTCCATCCCAGCCTGACCAGCAAAGCTTCTCTGCCTTAGGTCAAGAAAGGATGCAAGACAAAGAGGACTAGAAATCTATTCTCTAAATGTCTGCAGGGAACATGGTGCCTCATGCTGGCTCTAGCAGGAACAAGAAGTGGCTTATTTGTTTGTGGCATTGTGCAAAGACTGGCTGATTTGCACCCTAACAGACCATGCTGAAACTGACTGGGCTTGAGTTCAAGTGAAAAGAAAAATATCCCAGGAGGTGAATTGGACTGCACTGTTAAGTGCTAAGCAGTTCCTGTGTCCTGGGCACACAGTAGGACTACATTATCTACCCTCATTTGCAGTTAGGTGCAGTCCATGTAACTAAGTTCTGATCAATGGAATAGCGTGTTTACCACTGATGTGTGGGGTTGCTTGTTCCAGCAATAAGCTAACAGCAGTGACCCTGGCATTTACCCTGCTCTGTGGGAGGCAGCATGTAGTGGAGGCTTTGGAATGAGGTATAGCTGGATTCATTCCTTGATTCTGCTGCTTACTAGCTGCTATTCTGCTGCTTACTTACCTCAGGCAAGTTACTTAACCTCTCTGAACCTGTTTTGTTGTGGTTTACTCGTTCAGTCATGTCTGACTCTTGTGATCCCATGGGCTGTAGTCCGCCAGGCTCCTCTGTCCGTGGGATTTTTCCAGGCAAGAATACTGGGGTGGGTTGCTATTTCCTTCTTCACTGAACCTGTTCACCCATTTGAAAAGAGAAAATAATCCACCTACTTCCAAAGTGGTTGAAAGAACTTAGGTAATAAATATAAAGTTTTTAGCATAGGACCTGGCCCACAAACAAGCATATGAATGGTAACTGCTATTGTTTTATTGAATTGAAAGCAGTTTAAAAGATAATTTTAAAACTTCTGACCATTTAAAATTGTATGATTTCTGTTATAAATACAGTAGCTCCTGTCCCCCTTATTCACAGTTTCACTTTCCACAATCTCAGTTACCTGCAGTCAACCATGGTCCAAAAATATTAAATGGAAAATTCCAAAAATAAACAATTCATAAGTTGTAAATTGTGTGCCATTCTGAGTAAAGAATCTGCCTGCAATGCAGGAGATGCCCAAGAGAAGCAGGTTCTATCCCTGGTTTGGAAAGATCCCCTGGAGAAGGAAATGGCAACCCACTCCAGTATTCTTGCCTGGAGAATCCCATGGACAGAGAAGCCTGGTGGCCTACAGTCCATGGGGTTGCAACTGAGCACACACAAATCGAGTCGAGTGATGAAATCTCTTCAGTCCCAGGCTGTCTGGCCCAGGAGGTGAATCATCCCTTTGTCTAGCTTATCCTGCCTCATAATCACTAGCGGCACCGTGGGGTTATCAGATCAGCTGTCAGGGTATCTCAGTGCTGCTGTTTTGGTAACTCTTACTTTACTTAACAACGGCCCCAAAGCACGAGAGTAGTGATGCTGGCAATTCAGATATGCCAAACGGAAGTCATAAGTACTTCCTTTAAGAGAAAAGGGGACGTTCTCAACAAAAAAAGAAAATCATCGTATGCTGAGGTTGCTAAGATCTATGGGAAGAACGAATCTTCTGTTTGTGAAATTGTGAAGGAAGAAAGAGAAATTCGTGCCAGTTTTGCTGTCACACCTCAAACTGCAAAAGTTACAGCCACAGTGTGTGATAAGTGCTTAGTAAGGATGGAAAAGGCATTAAATCTGTACAATGAGACATTTTTAGAGAGAGAGCACATTCACATCACTCTTACTATTTTTGTTGCAAGTATTCTATTTTATTACTATTGCTGTTGACCTCTTACTGTATATAATTTATAAATTAAACTTTATTATCAGTATGAGTGTATAGGAAATATGCAGGTGTGGGTGCTCACTGTTGTATCCAACCGTGTGATCCCGTGGTCTATAGCCCACCAGGCTCCCCCGTCCATGGGATTCTCCAGGCAAGAATCCTGGAGTGGGTTGCCATTGCCTTCTCCAGGGTATCTTTCCAAACCAGGGATTGAACCCACATCTCTTGTGCATCTCCTGCATTGCAGGCAGATTTTTCACTCAGAATGGCACACAATTTACGACTTATGAATTGTTTATTTTTGGAATTTTTCTCCTCCAGGGGATCTTTCAACCCAGGGATTGAACCTGTGGCTCCTGCATTGACAGGAGTGTTCTTTACCACTGAGCCAGCTGGGTAGGAAATATACCCTATAGTATGCATAGGGTATACGTATGGTATATATAGAGTTTGATAAAAGCAGAGACTACTGTAGCATGAAAGGAAATTGGGAAACTGAGAAGGAAGAAAGAAAATGGTCACTCCCTTGAAATCCTGGACTAAGTGACCAGTCTGAGAATTAAAAAATAAATTGATTTTAGAAACAGCTTGTCCTGAGCTGTCCAGAGAAGCAGAGCAGGAAGCCTGGCTTCTAGCTGGACTGAGAGCAGCCTGACCCCAGCCAGCCCCATGTTGTGGGTGGTGGGGCTGCCAGACACTGCAGTGAGCAGCCAAGGCTGCAGGGACTGGCCCTTCTGGACAGGGGGATGTCCACTCTCTGGACCGAATCCTCCCAATCTTGACTTCAGAACAGCTCTGGTTGGACACCAGGAGATGCCTGGCCACTTGGAGAAATGGCTGACTCCAGGTCCAAGGAGAAAAATGTATGAAAGCCTAAAGCTTCTTGCCATACCAAAAACCAAAACTCCTGAGATCATGTCAGAAGGATCTTGAATCAGCTCCCACCAGGTAAGAAGGGGACAATTTGAACATAGTTGGGAAAATGACCACAGCGGATCAAAGTGCACCCAACAGGCTTCACTCCCCGAGCTGCCATGGTTGGTGGCCTGATCAAGGACTGCTGTGGGAGTCTTGAGACACCAGGAGCCATGGTTGAGTGCAGGGACCTCCATCCTGACTCAGGAATAGTCACGCAGATAGCTGCTCCATCATCTGTAATCTTCATGATACCAGCAGGAAGATTCCTCACTGTTCCCGGAAGACGTTTCCACTAGGCTTGTCAGATAACCCTTGTCAGGTTCTTCAGGACTTTGGGGAGTCCAGTGAGCTCCTAGAAGGGGAAGGGGTAGTCTTAAACAAATTGTGGGTCCAGGACTAAGGACAGAGGAGAACAGCACCATCCTCCCCCTCATATCCTACATCCTCTGCCCAAGCCCTGAGTCTTCCATCTTCCAGTGCTCCCCTCTCTCCATAGTCACCACCCACTCCTTTGTCCAGTCCCTGATGGCCGCCACCTGGACCATTGGACAGCCTCCAGTGTGTGTATTCCAACCCCCGTCCCTCCATCCGGAGGCAGACATGCTTCCCGATCTTGTTCTTACCCTGCTCAAAACCTTGCAGCGTTTGCTCAGCGCTCACCCTATTACAGCAGCACCTTCTTGAAGAAAGATTTATGCTTTAAATGACAAATCCATCCAAACAAGGAACGTGTCCTCCTTTCAGTCCCGTGAACACCAGGCACAATGCCACCTCTGCCCTTCTGCTCCTATTGTCCTTCACCTCCTAAGACACCCTCCCCCACTGCACCTGCTCACACCTCAGGCAGGGGGAAGGCTGAGTACCCTGTGTCTCCAGCCAGAGACAGCAGACTGGCCAGGGAGCAGGAGTAGGAGGTGGTCTGCCAGGCTGAAGGAGGGAGAGGCCACAATCAGACCCATTCTGGGCTCTGCAGCTGCTGTCATCCACAACTGCGCTGGTTGCCTGGCCAAGGAATGTTCCCAGAAGCCTCCTTCCTCCTGCCACCCAGCAAATGGCACACAGAGAGGCAGTGGCTCCTCTGAGCTCTCAGCCACCTCTCCCCACCACCTCGAGCTGCCCTCTTGAACCATCTCTACCACCCAAAACCTGCTTCAGCAAGTGGGGGATCTAGAAGCCCATACAGTTCCAGAAGGCCAAGACAAATAGTCCTGCTTTAGAAAACAGCATTCCGAGTGCAGAAATTGACAGACGCCGTGATCACATTTCAGAGCAGTTCAATACTTCCTGAAGCATAAGCTCCCGTCACCAGAGAAGGGAAGTGTCTGTGCCAGGCATTTGACGAGTTCCCAAGGAAGCCACCAAGGGCACAAAGCTGCCTGGCAGCAACCTGTTTCTGAGCCAGGCACCACCTGAGACATCCTTGAGCTTCCAGGTGACCCCAGAGCAGTGCTCGAGGCCCTGGCCCCGCCCTGTCTCCCAGGGGGAGCACAGAAAGGCAGCAGGCTTGGTCTGCTCTTTTGGCTACAACCTGAGTGCAGCTAGGCAGCCACTTCATCCTCAAGAAGTTGAACGAGGCTAGGAAGTGAGGGAGAGAGAAGGCTCAGTACAATCTGTCTCCCTGAACACCCCTCTCCCCCAACCCTGCTCCATTCTAGAAGGGACTCACTCATCCCGGAGCCTCGCCTCGCACTGTGCCTGCAGCGCGGGTCACCAGGGGTATCAGCTGGACAGTAAAGGGATTAGCGTGTCCATCCCAGGGCAGTGAGTTACCAGGCAACAAACAACTAGTTCCTCAACCACAGAACACTAGAGATCAGGAATGTTGTTGCTCCAGTGAGTACCAAAATGCCCCTAGGGGGCTCTCAGAACTCCTCTCTAGAAATAGAAAGTGTATGCTGAGGGCATGCAAGTCTCAGGGCCTGTCTCTTAATACAGTGCAAAGTTAAAGAGCACAAACTCTGGAGTCAGAAGGTGTGGGCTCAGATTCCACTTTTTACGTGCTGTGTGACATTGGATGAGTCACTTGACTTCTCTGCACTTAGTTTTCCTCATCTGTAAAATGAAGCTATTAATAGTATCTACCTCTTACAACTGCTTCAGAACAATTCACATGATAATATACTTCAAGTACCTACAACAATACTCAGCACACTGTAAGGACTGCACATGGTGACTAGCTTTGAGGAAGTCAGCATAACAAAAGTCAAGAGTGGGGCTTCTGAAGATTATGGGAATTTGGACCCTGGTTGTCTGTCCTTTTCTAGTTGTGTGGCTTTGGGCCAGTTATTAAATGCTTTGCACTTCAGGTTTCTCATCTGTTAAAGGGGGGTGATACTAGATAAAAGATTACTAGTAAAAGATACTAGTAAAAGATTAGATGAATCAATGTCTGCAAAATGCTTAGAACAATGCCTGCCCAGCACTGTCGTCACTACTATTATTGTTCTATGTTGACTATTATGATCACTATCATTATCATTTCTCAACTCGGGTTATGGTCATTGTTGCAGATTGAAGGACAGATTTCCCAGGACTTTAGGGCCCAGAAGGTGGTGTCTCCTCTGGTCCTGGGCTTAGGGACGGGCCAACACCCAGCTTGGCTGAAGGGTCCTCATTTGCCTTCGGAGCAGAAGAGGGTCCTGCCCACTGCCAGGACCTCCCCTCTCCCCCCCGCCCCCTGCCTCCGGCCAGATTCAAACAGTATAATAGTATTTTGAGTAAAAAGTGAAAGTTTTGTTTTACAATGACTCCCTCCCCCTTCCTTAAACCAGAAACTACTGTTAATTATTCCTGGCCCCTTTTCTCTGCATTTGCAGATGTATCTAAGTATCATTTTACTAATGTAGGTCCTACTATACATATTATTATTAGACATTCAACTTTTGCTTAATAATATGTCCTCATCCATGAGGCTGCAGATTATCTATTTGTGTGGATGGACAATTCATCCATCATCCCCTGTTTTTAAGCATCTACATTTTTTGCTCTTATGAACATTTGTGTGTGTCTTCGTGCACATGTAAGTATTTCTGAGCATGCTATAGAAGAGGAATTCCTATGCCAAAGGGTTGAAAGAGCCACAACTTACCCTCTACCGATCTCTCTGCTGCTAAGTCACTTCAGTCGTGTCCGACTCTGTGCGACCCCATAGACGGCAGCCCACCAGGCTCCCCCGTCCCTGGGATTCTCCAGGCAAGAACACTGGAGTGGGTCGCCATTTCCTTCTCCAATGCATGAAAGTGAAAAGTGAAAGGGAAGTCTCTCAGTCGTGTCCGACCCTTAGCATGGACTGCAGCCTACCAGGTTCCTCCATCCATGGGATTTTCCAGGCAAGAGTACTGGAGTGGGGTGCCACTGCCTTCTCCGACTGATCTCTTTACCTGACTCTATTTGTACTGATAAAATTTACCATAAATTACAATGTAGACTTGTTTATTGTCTGTTTTCCCATTAAAACATAAGCTTCATGGAAACGGGTTTCTGAGCTGTCTGATTCACTGCTGTGCCCCCAACTCTCAACTACATTAGTATCTGGCACACTGTGGGACTCAGTAAATATTGTTGAATGAAAGAATGGATCAAAAGACTTTTACATTTTCAATGTTGATTGTTGTTGTTTTCATTGCTAAGTAGTGTCTGACTCTTTGCGCCCCTATGGACTGTCACAAAGCAGCCTCCAGGATCCTCTGTCCATTGGATTTCCCAGGCAAGAATACTGGAGTGGGCTGCAATTTCCTCTTCCAAGGGGATCTCCCCAATCCAGGGATGGAACCCGGGTCTCTTGAGTCTCTTGCATTGGCAGGCGGATTCTTTACCACTGAGCCACCTGGGAAGCCCATTTAATGTTGATAAGTGTTGCCAATTTACTTTCCAAAAGGCTGGCCAGTTTATACTCCACCAAGCGATAGGGAGACTGCTTCCCCATCCCTCGACGACACTGGAGATGATCAACCTTTAAACTGATTTTTCTCATCGAGCAGGGGAAAAGCGTTGCCTCCCCCTTTATATTGTTGCTGTACAAGTTCTTCCCGGGCCCTGCCCAGCCTCTCACCATGAGAAGGTGGCAGCTGCTAGACTGCTTTGAGTTCTGTTTGTTCGCAGTGAGCATGCGCAGAGCTACAGGCCTGGCAGCCGCCAGGGAGAGCCGGGTGGAGGCGGGCCTGCGGCCCAAAGCGCCGGCAGGACTGGGTCTGGACACTGTCACAGCTGCTACAGGGGCAGCTGTGGGTGGATAGCGACAGCTGCTATACAACCGGAGGCAGAAGAGAAGCTGTCTGAGGGGGAGGCCTTTGGGAGCCAAAAGGCGGGGCCGAGCATCCATCAAAGGGGACTGTGTGTGCTCGGGAGGGGAGGCTGCCAGGCCCCTCCTCCCAGGGGATAGCAGGTCCCCGAGTGGCCGGTCCTGCCAAACTCTGAGTCATTGACCTTCATCTTCAAAGGTCTTTCCCAGAGACTCAAAGTGATTCTTCCCTCCCAGAGGCATCTGGTGTGACCACGAGTGTCTAAAAGCTTCATTATTGGTCTGGGCCATCTTCTCTGGGCCCTTCTGCAGGTCACAGTAGTTCCCCAGCTTCTCTGGAGTTCTGCACCTCCGAGCAGAAACAGCTCAGGGACCACAAGGGACCCTGCACCTCTTCAATGTGCTGCCTTCGGGGGACTCCCCAGGCCCAGGAAGGAAGGAGCAGTGCCTCCACCTCGGAACCCACAGGCCAGGAGGCTGTCACCTGCACAACTGACCTGGTTTCTTCAACCTGTCTATGCCCTGGGAAGGGTGGTATAGACTTAGGTTGAAAGAGACTTAAGAGATTTAATGACCTAATGCAAGGGATGGATCTGGCCTGAATTCTGATTTGAGTAAACAACTCACAAAATATAGTTCTATGACCACTGCAGAAATTTTGAATAGGACAGGGTGTTAGACAGTAGTAAGGAATTATTGTTAATTTTGATGGATGTGACAAGGATATTATTAAGTAATAATTCTTATTTTTCTGGAGATGCAGACTAAAATATTTAGGGGTAAAATGTATGTCAGTAGTTTGCTTTAAAATACTTAAGCAAAAGTGTATGTGAAGCAACTACAGCAAAATGTTAATTATTATTATATGTAGGTGATGAGTATAACCCATCCTCTCAATTTTCCTGTGTGATTAACCATTTTCATAATAAAACTTTTAAATAGAAAAAGAAGGGGGGAACGAGGAGGACGGGTAGGGGAAGGCAAAGGGGGAAAGTGTGTGGAGCTTAGCACATAGAGCCTGGGTCAACACTGGTCACTGACCACACAGAAGACCCAGCCAGAGAGCCTTAGACAGTGGTTCTGACACAAGAAAAGCCTTGGGATGAGCCTGCCTATTTCTCTATGTGTCATGAGTAAGCACTTGAAACTTTTTTAATATAATTTTATTTTCTAAATAATTTTATTTATTTATGTATTCACTTTTGGCTGTGCTGGGTCTTCACTGTTGTTTGGGCTTTTCTCTAGTTGCACAAGTGGGGCCTACTCTCTAGCTGAGGTGCTCGGTCTTTTCTTTGCAGTGGCATCTCTCGTTGCAGAGCACAAGCCCTAGGGCACATGGGCTTCAGAAGCTGAAGTTCCCAGTCTCTACAGCACATGCTTAATTGTGGAGCATGGGCTTAGTTGCTCCAAGGCACGTGAGATCTTCTCAGATCAAGGATGGAACCCGAATCTCCTGCTTTGGCAGGAGGATTGTTTACTGCTGAGCCACCAGGGAAGCCCCAGCACTTTGAATTTGGAAGGGGGTGGGGGCACCCTCCACAAGAGACCTGGTTTCCAGAGCTACAGAGCTGGGTTAAGGCCTCATGTATTTCCAGTAGGGTTAGCCTTCTCCTGGGAACAGGGAGGGACTCCCCAAAGTTTCAAAGCCTTGAGGCTTCCCACCCTAAGGATCAGAGGTCCTCGTGTTGACAGGCTGTTCCCGGTGCAGCCCTGCCTGGTGATGGCCCACCTGGGCTCTCAGAGCTGGTGCCCAGAGGGAATGGAATCAGTCTGTGCCTTTGTGGGCTTCGTTTTCCAGGAGCCCCAGCCAGGCACCTGATCTGAGACTGTGCTTTAAGAAGTAAGTGCCTTGATTCTGGGCAGAAAAGCTGGAGGCCTGGCTCAGCAGGCCCCACAGGAAGCTGGAGCCCACACAGCAGTGCAGCCAAGCAGGAGCTAGCCCGTCTGTGTTTGCAAATATCAAGACAACATGGTCCTTCCCAGAAGTCAGAACTGACCCGTATGAGTGCAGGGGAAGTCATCTGCAGATCCGACAGCAGGTGTGGGCTTACCAAGCTGGGTCTTCACAGGAATAGGGCATCCTTTATCAGGCCACCAGCTTCTGGCCCTCTTGGAGGCAGGATGAGGTGCAGTTATGTTTGGGGGGCCTTGGCAGGGGATTTCTGATAGACTTTTTTAGAGAAGCTTCAGATTCACAGGAAAATTGAGAGGAAGGTACAGAGTTCTCCTGTACTCTTGCTTCATACAGGCTTAGCCTCCCTGACCATCACCATCCCCCACTGGAGGGGAACGCTTCTTACAGTCGCTGATGCGTCATTAGAGCCCATGGTCCATAGTTGACATCAGAGTTCACTCTTATATATTCTTCAGGTTTTGACAGATGTAAAATGACATCCACCTTGTAGTATCAAACACAGAACTTCACGGCCCTGAACATCCTCTGTGTCCACTTTCCATCACCCCCCAAATCCTAAGATCCTTTTACTATCTCTATAGCTTTGCCTTTTCCAAAATGTCATAGAATTGGAGTCATACAGTATGTTGCCTTTTCAGGTTGTCTTCTTTCGCTTGGTAATATGCTTTAATTTTTCTCCAGGTCAGTTCATGGTTTGATAGTTTACTTCTTTCTAAGCATTGAATAACAGTCCTTTGTCTGGATGTATCCATTCACCTTGATTAAATCATTGGCCAGATGGATTATTGAACTCAATCTCAAGCCCCTTACCCTTCCTCCAAGGTTGGGGGATGGGACAGAAAGTTCCAAACTTCTAATCACCTGATTGGTACTCCAGGCAACCAGCCCCCATCCTTAGATGGAGATCCAAAACGTGCCTCATTAACATAACAAAAGATACCTTTTTCAGCTTTCTGCACTGCTGAAATTCCAAGGGACTTAGGTGCCAGGCATAGTGAGGAAAACTAAATTCATATCTATTTCTTATTATATTAATAAATCACAATATCACAGTCAGGACAGGCTACCAATGGCTCCTAAGTCTCAACAAGTGTATCTCTCCCTCACACAAAAAGCTACTGGAGCTCTGGCCTATTCCCCTCCATGCAATGTCTTGCTGACTCAGGTAAACTTTGGCCCTGCCATATCAACACACACTTGGCTGCACCAATGCTTGAGGGGGCAGAGGAGCATGAGAGAAGATGACTTTTCGGGGCCTCAGAAGTGGGACACACATTCCTTGTGCTTGTAGTAATATTTCACAGGCAGAAATGCCCCTTGGCCTTCCTAACTGCGAGGGTGATGCAGAGTGTGGGATCCTATGGATCCCAGAGGAAAGAAGAAGCTCTGGAACGTGTACATTGAGGAGAAGTGTCCTTCCAGGGAGACAGTAGATGTGGAAGAAAGGAAGAAGGCAGAGGAGGCTGCTGTGCTGGAAGAAGATAGATCACTTGAAAAATCTTTTCCAAATGTGAAGTTCTATTTTTCTATGATGCTTTCAGTGTTCTGAGAATGCTTTCAATTGCTAAGTGCTTCTGTTTCCATGAGGATCCATAGCTCCTGGCAGGTATACTCATAATTAAGGCTGGAACGCCACCATGGCAGCCCCCCAGAGGTCTCTGGATGCTGGACTTCCAGATAAAGCAGGGTGCCTTGGGTGATGCTGGCAGGAAGAGCCTGAGCTCAAACCGGGGGAGGGACTGTGGTTGCAAGCATTTAGATGAGTCCAGGGCAAGAAACAGCCTTCTTCTCAGGTCAGAGTGAGGCAGAGCAAGGACAGTTACTGCCTCCAGACAGAAAAAGAAGAACGGATTCAATTCCATATCCCGGACCCGTTCCAGCCCATGATTCAGTGATTGTAGAGCAGGGTAGCAGCTGCTACGGCACCAAGTGTCTAGATGCCAATCTGATGCTAATCAAGGCATATTCCCCCCCCAACCCCCACCGGGTCTCCCTACTCCTTCAGGGCACCCTCATAACTGCAGCGAGGGTACAGGACACCAGAGGAGTGAACACCCCATGCCAGGGGGCACCCTCCTCCTTGCAGCAGCAACCTAGAAGGAGACTCCAGGGAGCAAGAAAGATAGAGGTTGAGCCAATCAGCACAGGCTCCTGAGGTGGGCAGCCCCCGCCGCCCTCTCCTTGTGAAAAGGAGGGTCACCCTCTGCCCAGCTCTCAACCCTGGAGGCTCCCAGGTGTGCCTCCTTCCCTGGCCTGCAGCTCTCTGCTCTCCGAGCCCATTTTAGCTGAGATATCACCATTAGGGGAGCACCCCGGAGAAGTCCCTAATGGGGTCAGAGTGCTGGCATGGAATGCTGCTTCTTTCTTGTGGGGACAGATGGGATTGATGGCCATTGTTCTGAGGTTAAGTCATTGGGCACTTTGCTGAAAGATAAATTGCATATCTGCCCCGAGGGAGAATGAATCACGTCAATAATTCCCTTGCTTAAAGCTCATTGATTTAGGATCTTCCTCGAGGTTGTTTTTTAATAGATAGATTAAAGAATAATTTTTTAAAAAAAAGACAAAAGGGCATAGATATTGAGTTTCGCAACCCACTCCAGTATTCTTGCCTGAAGAATTCCATGGACAGAGGAGCCTGGTGGGCTGTAGTCTGTGGGGTAGCAAAGAGTCAGACATGACTGAGCAGCTTTCACTTGGCTTAGAAGTTTCATCCTCAATTGAACTTAGTCATGTTCAACTCTTTGTGACCCCATGGACAGCAGTACACCAGGCTTCCCTGTCCTTCACTGTCTCCTGGAGTTGCTCAAAATCTTGTCCATTGAGTTGGTGGTGCCATCCAACCGTCTCATTCTCTGTCACCACCTTCTCCTCCTGCCCTCAGTTTTCCCCAACATCAGGGGCTAGGGCCCTCCTTGGTTTGTTCAGGCTGCGGCTTAGGGGCATCCCTAGGGAGCAGAGTGGAGAGAGAAGATAGAAGGGGTGGGGGAGAGAGAGGGAAAGAGAAGGAGAGAAAGTGATACAGTGAGCCGTAGCCTGCAGCCCTGCACCAGGTCTTCAGGCATCCACTCAAGCCCTTCACCCAGCAAATGAGTACAGTGGCAGGGAAGATGCCCCTTCTAGTGCAAGATGGTTGTCTGTGACAGAGCAGGGGATGAGCCCATTTTCTAAGGTTGCCCAGGGCTCCATCCCCCAAGCCTGATGCCCCTTTCACATTTCAGTGTTTTGCAGGCTGCCTGAGCCTCCACGTCATAGAAGAGCCACAACCCACACTCAAGAGGAGGGACATGGGGACCAGCATCTGCATCCTTGGACCCAGGCATCAGGCTGAGGCTCTGAGAGGCTGCTGTGAATGCTGAGCCAGCAGTCCCCAGGTCCCCATCCTGCAGTTCTGGAGCCAGGACCAGGCAGACACTCAGGAGGCCCCATGGGCATGGAGGAGGGCCCATCAGGGCACAACAACCTGGCCTCAGCAACAACAAGCCCTGCCTCCCACCCATGAATTTCAGGAACCAGGCAGAAGCCCTGGCCTCCCCTGGCCTCAGTCCCGCTAAGCTGCACAAAAGACAGGGTGATGGTTAATGGCTAGACCTGCTGGGACTCCTCATCTGGCTGGTAAAAAGCTGCATCAAGCATTTTACAACGCAGCCAAATGTGTCATCGCTTCCTGGGCATCTCAGAGGAACAGGCCCTCAGATCTGATTAAGCTCATCCTCCCTTACCAGAGGTGGACACCTCCCTCTGGCTATGCTCCGGCAGGAGCCAAGCAGAGGAAGGGAAGTGTGTGTTTGTAGGGAAGGCTGGCCAGCTGCAGGGTGGAGCAGAGGGACAGAGCGAGACTGCCTTCTGTGGCTGCAGCCCCAGGCCCAATGCCTAAATTCTTAAGTGTCTTTCATTTCCCAAAATGTCCAAGGAAATGAGCCATCCAAACCACCACCTCCAAAGCACAGAACTGAGGGTTCCCAGGCATCCTCAGCTCCAGGCTTGGGCAGCGCCTTCTCAAATGTCTCAAATAGTCTCCCCTTTACTCACCTCCTCTCCTCCCTCCCTGTCCTTCTTCTCAACCCCCACCCCCAGCTGCTCTCCCACACCTGGTCAGCTGTCCAAGGCAGCTTTTAAGAGACTGCTCAGATCTCTAGGGCCCCAGGAACTGCCTTCAGCGTGCAGATATAAGAGGAGTTGGAAATCAGTTTTACTGAGTTCTATTTAAAAGTGGAAGCTTTCAGGACACAGAGTTTTCCAGCTGGAAGAAATCTGCTTGCTGACTTAGGTCAGACATATGGTGGGGTGGTCTCCTGACCACTGCGAGACACCCCCAGGCCCACCACCCACCAGGCTCCTTACGGATGGCCCTGTCCGGAAGAGCGTCCTTCCATGACCCCACACTGGGCACCAAGTCAGTACTCTGTCCAATATTGTATGAAGCCAAAATCCACAGGAGGCCCTGGCCCCAGGACCTTCACTTAGAAGGTCTCATCAACCAGAAATTCAGCTGTGTAAGAAATGCAGGCTGGGCTGATCAGGAGACTGTCAGAGGAAGGCCCTGCGGGCAGGTCTGAAGGCTCTATCCACCCATTATTCCTCCCCAACAACTCAGCCCCGCTAGGAGTAAAGCTCTGAGAGGGAGAATTCCCTCAGGAGGGGAGGGGAGGAACCCGAGGTCAGCTGAGATGCTACGTGGCCCAGCGTGGCCAGGCCTTTCCACAGACAGCTGCATGCCAGGGCGAGCGGCCCATTGCCGTTCCTCTTCTAATTATACAGTGAGAGCTAAAGTGCACGTCTGGCCCAGGAATCACAGCTTCATCCAAAGCAGGTTGTCTGAGGAAGTTACCTGTCTCAGGCAGCCCGGGGCAGAATGAGGGCGGCAAGCTGACACGGCCAGACAAGAGTCTGGGTGCGTTCCCAGTCCCACCACCAGTCCGTCTGCTCACAGCACCCCTCACCCACATGCCCCCATCTCCCCACTGCAGGGAGCTCATGCCCACAGCAGTCTCAGTTTCCCCCAAAACTCAGATTGTAAGTCCAGGCCTTCACTCTGCCAGAACAAAATAACCATAGACTGGATGGCTAAGACAACAGACATTTTATTCCTCCCAGTTTCAGAGGCTGGGTGTCAGCATGGTCAGATTCTGGTAAGAAGCCTCTTCCTCGATGGCAGATGACCTTCTCACTGTGTCCTCACATGGTAGAGAGAGAGGCAGCTCCAGTCTCTACCTTGCCTTGTTGTTGTTTTTCAGTATCTCAGTCATATCCAACTCTTTGCGACCCCACGGACTGCAGTACCCCAGGCTTCCCTGTCCTTCACTGTCTCCTGGAGTTTGCTCAAACTCACGTCCATTGAGTCGGTGATGCCATCCAACCATCTCATTCTTTGCCACTACCTTCTCTTCCTGCCCTCAATCTTTCCCAACATCAGGGACTTTTCTGGTGAGTCAGCTCTTCGCATCAGGTAGCCAAACTATTGGAGCTTTAGCTACAGCATCATTTCTTCCAATATTCAGGGTTGATTTCCTTTCCGATTGACTGGTTTGATCTCCTTGCTGTCCAAGGGATTCTCAAGAGTCTTCTCTAGCACCACAATTCAAAAGTATCAATCCTTCGGCACTCAGCTGTGGAATTGTTGGACCCCGTGGTCCAACTCTCACATCCATACATGACTACTGGAAAACCATAGCTTTGATTATACGGACATTTGTCAGCAAAGTGATGTCTCTGCTTTTTAATACACTGTCTAGGTTTGTCATAGCTTTACTTCCAAGCAGCAAGTGTCTTTTAATTTTGTGGATGCAGTCATGGTCTGCAGTGATTTTGGAGCTCAAGAAAATAAAATCTGCCAACACTGATCCTATCATGGGGGTCCTGACTTCATGACCTTCCCTAAACCTAATGATCTCCCAAAGGCCCCACTTCCAAATACCATCACCCCAGGGGGGTAGAGCTTCAGCATATAACTTTGGGGGACACCTGCGGTCAGTCTACATCAGCCTGTGGCTCTTTCTTCCCAAACACACATCTTTCTTCTAGACCTTTCTTCTAAGTGCCAGGCCCTCTGCTTGTTCTGCCTGATGGAGGCAGGGAATCCAAAGTAACACCAGGGGTGCAGAAAAGGGCAGGGACAAAGCAAGCCCAGATACAGGGCCTGCCTCAGAGCAACACCTCTCCTAGCACTGGCCAAGTTGATGATCCCCTGCTGTACTTCCTGCCAGTCCCACCCTCTAACCATGTCCGGACAGCCTGTCCTTGTATGTTGCACGTACAGCTTCATTTTTTGCTCTCATGGTGGGTAGCATGGTCCTCATAGGTGGCACTCGGACCTGGTCACGAGGGAGGAGGAGCAGCATCCCTGGCCTCCCTCGGGAATAGATCTCACAGAGTTTGACTCCTTCTGCTTCTTGCTTGGCTATCAAAGCGATTGGCCAAGATTGTGTGTGTGTGTGTGTGTGTGTGTGTGTGTGTGTGTGTACCACACACTGGGCTTGGCCCCTGGAGGGTTTGCTCAGAATGACCGTTCATGTCCTCTCTGACTGCTGCTGCCACGTGCCCATCTTCCCGGTTCCTGGGAGAGGCAGGGACAGAAGCAGAACTAGTGGGTTCCTCGGCCTGATCCCTTGGGAACCCCATCTAGTTTCTCTTCTGCATGAAGGCCAAGTTTCCACGGCCGGCTGGGGCTGGGGTGCTTGGAGCCTCTGACCCCTCATGAGTGAAATATTCCTCCCACCCCTGGGCTTGGGATTCTCAAGACAAAGTCCCAACAGACATGCCTCAAACTGATGGGCACTTTGGTTTCTCCCTGGCTGTCTTGGGAAGGTGAGGGACCTAACAGAGAGGCCACAGCAGCCCCAGAGAAGAATGAATGAGGTCGGGGTCTGGGCTTGGTACCCAGGAAGGCAGGAGGTCTTTCAGGAGGGTCACGAGTCCAGTCCCTGGGCCCTGCTGGGAGTTGGGGGGAGGGATGGTGGGGAGGGTTGTGATTTCTGCTTTTGCCGAGGCAGCAAGGGCCAAGAAGAAGTTTAGTTCAGGGCCCTTCCCGTGGTGAGCCTGGCAGAGTGTCAGGGCCTCCTGTTTACCAGGACACACCCATGACCTTGGGAGCCAGAAAGAGCAGGGTGTAGTCCTGTGGGCTTCTGTGTCTGCCTTTTAAAATAACAGCTGCGGCCGCTTCTGACCCGTGTCCCTTAGAAGTCCCGCCCTGTCCCATGAAGGGCAGGCCTCATATCCCTCGGGGTTGTAGGGGCACCATTCCAGATCTGTTCTCAACTGAAGAAAAGCTCAAGGGCAGTGTGACAAGACAGCTGGACATATACCAGGACACAAATCACACAGAGGCAGGCACCCTTTACACACACACACACACGGGTCACAATTCATTTTTCTTAAAAAAGAACTGAACTAAATGGTTCTCAAATGCGAACAGCCACTAGCAATTTGAAAAACATTTTCTTTCACCTTTTTGGGATCGAGGCCAGGTTACGCCATTCCTGAAGAACCAAGTTAGGGTCACATAAGGCTCTTTCTTCCCTTTTGATGTATTACTTTCCTTAAAAATAAAGGAAATTAGATTCATATACTCTCAACAGTGAAGAATGCTCTCTCTTTCTTCCAAAGCGGCTGGCTCCATTCTATTTAATACTTGGGGAAGCCAAATGGGCCAAATCTTCATGAAGACAGGAAAGGAGACACTTCTCATTTCTAGCCTGGCCCAATAAATTACAGTGTGGAAGACAAGCAGTGCTGCTGCCCAAAGGGATATTTCTGGGAATATCCAAGACTGACCTTTCCAGGTTAGTTCTGGAGAGACGTGAAAACTCCTGACGGAGCACATCACAATGAAAAGCCAAGGGCAGAATGAAGGGTCATCACAGGACAATGGGGTTTCATTGTCCCATAAAAGGATAATGCAAGACCTTTCAGAGGTGAGAGGTCATTTCAGGTTGGGATGTCCGGGTAAGACTTTATAGAGGAGATAAAATTCTGGCTGGCCTGAAAGATGTGCACTGTTTGGACAGATCAAAAGAAGTGAAGAAAGCATTCCAGGAGAGGGGGCTGCCATGAGCAAAGGCAAGGAGACCAGGACTCTTTGAAGGGTTCCCTGAGTTTGAAGTTCAATGAATGGACCAGTTGGACCAAAGAGAAACATTTGGGAGGAAATGATGGGAAGATTCCCTGGAAAAAGGAATGGCAACCCACTCTAGTATTCTTGCCTGGAGAACTCCAAGGACTGAGAAGCCTGGTGGGCTACAGTCCATGGGGTTGCAAAGAGTCAGACACAACTGAGACACTAACTCTTTCACTTTCACTTTCAATGCAGGAAGAGGTGTTGAACTTTATATCCACTAGGCAATGGGGGTGGAAAGGGACAAAAGAGATACATCTGACTAATATGCTAGGACAATAGACATCAGCAGGTGACCCAAAGGGGACAAACTCATAAAGCACTTTCACATACAAATCAAGCTGAAGAAGATTTTCCATTAAGGTTCTGAGCAGCTCCAACATCAGCTTACAGCTGAGGCCTGCCTAGCTAGCTAGGGAGAAAGATGAGCATATTCCTAAATCATGCTCCTCTTTGTAATAGCGCTAGGTGACAATTTCTTATCTGTCTATTCAAAATTTTTATTGACTTAGTATGGAAATACATATCCACTTTTTTTTCATTTAACATTTTAAATGAGATTCCAGATCCTCAAAACTATCATCACTGTATTTTTTAGTATGACAAGTTCAATGTCAATCCTCCTACTAGATGGTGAGCTCCTCCAAACCCAGAAACTCTCACCTGTGCCTCCCAGACCATCCCCTAGACAGAGGCTGGCAGAGAGAACTAAATAGCTACCCAATTTGTGGAATCAGATAATATTATCTTCATTAACACACAGTTGGCTCTAGTCAAGGCATCATAAATGACTGAGTGTGCTTTGGGCGTTAAACTATAAAAAAGGATAGCCTTCATTTACCTTAAAAATAAACTTGAATATGTGAGATCTAAATAGAAATGATACAAATGAACTTATTTACAAAACAGATACACAGACTTAGAGAACGAACTTATAGTTACCAAAGGGGAAGGGTGGTTGGAGGGAAGGGATGGTTAGGAGTTTGGGATGGACACTGCTGTATTTAAAATGGATAACCAACAAGGACCTATTATATAGCACAGGGAACTCTGCTCAATGCTATGTGGCAGCCTGGATGGGAGGGGAGTTTGAAGGAGCCATTCATATACAGCCTTACATGTGTGGCTGAGTCTCTTCGCTGTATCACCTGTACGCCGATATAAAACTTAAAAAGTCTAAAAATAAATTAATAAACTTCATTGTCAGTCCCTCTAATCTGCAAACTATTTTTTTTAAAGAGAAGGCTAACTCCGGACTTTCATACTAAAAATACGTTTAGCAAATCTTTGTGGCCGAGAACGTCTTTGAAATGGGTAAATGCCTAGAGTCCATCAAATGGACTGCCTTCAGGTCATGTAACTGACGCCAAGGACACAAGAATGCCTGTCATTCCTTCTGGGAACACCACCCTCCTGAAGACATTGAAAGTGCTTATAGAAACCAGTGGATAAACCTGCAAACCCCCAGCTAATCTTATAAAACATCCTTGTCACGGGAGTGGAGTGAGGTTGGGGTTGGGGGCGGGGTGTTTCCTGGAAAGTATACCCTGGAATGGAGACAGCATGTGGGAAGTTTCTTAGGGAGCACCTTCAAGATGCCCACCTATGGAGAAGGAAAGAAACAGGATTGGATGGCAGGAGAAGCTGGGCTGACAGCAATCCCAGTAAGACATCACTGACCCCATGGGGAACACTGAAGTTGAGGTGGCCTCAGAGTTGTCCCCAGCTGAGGCAAGGGCCTGGCCTGTCTACCTTCCCCCACTGATCAGGCGCTGGATATGGGCTGCACCCTAGGAGGGGCACAACCATGAGCAAGGCAGCTTCCTCTAGCAGAGGGCGATTCCCAGAGAGGCTGTCCACCAGCTGCACTCAGGGAAACTGGGGGTTAAGTCCCCGTGTCCTGGGGTGGGAGGTTTGGTGGAGTACATTATCTTCTTGAACGGTCTGTGCAGGTACCCAGGTGCACCTAGGACAGCCAGATGCTCAGAGACCAGAGAGGGAAGCCGCAGAGTTCCTGAGGGATCTGACCACATCTTGACTCTGCCATTTACAATCTAGCAGCTTACATTACTATTGAACTTGCCAAGTCTCAGTTTCTTCATCCATAAAATGGGAGTAATAATACCTACCTACTAGGGTTTTCTTATGAAGATCACAGAAGTATAAGAAATATTCTGGCACAGTACAACAAATGGTGCTGGTAACCGGTGACCACAGTAACTATTGTTATTTTAGCAGCTGTGGCAGCAAGGAGCATTTCCTGGTATTGGTATCAGATGCCCTCAGGTGGGAGTGCTGCCAAGTCTGGGTCTACAGCCTTCAGGCATATGGACCACTGGGCTCTGGGAGGTCTGTGAGGGTGACTAGTCATCTCCTTACATCTCAGGCCAGTGTCCTGCTGGGATCAGAGACACTGCAGCAGAGACATCAGCAGGAACAAAGGACCATACTGGGGAAGGGGTTTTGACTCTCTTTGCCAGCAAAGCACATGGCAGCCTCCATGTGCCAGTTACCAAGATATGCGTGGGCCATGGGGGCGGGTGGGGTAGTCTCCCTGCAGCCTGCCGGCAGCCCCTGTGCTGCTGGCCGGTCCAAGGCGGGGTGACCGCATGACAGATTAGGAATGTTCACATTCACCGTTTCCTCTTTCAAACAGTCAGCAAGCAGAAAACCACCAAGCTGGGATGACTTCTGAGCACACGGGAAGATCAGAGTGTAAGACCACAGTCGTGGCCACCAGGAACAGATTCTGGAGCTCTGATCCCCAGTCCTGATTGTGAGCTTCCCTTGGGCTATGACATGGATCTAACTGCAGCTGGTGAAGAAGTCACTCATTTGTGGGGGGAGGGGGAGCAGAAAGGCAGCGATATTTTGTGGGTGGCCCAGTGGTGTTTTTGTGCATGCTTAGCCAAAACTGCAAAGTGGTCTTGCTGGGTCTATCTTAGCCTGGCCTCAGGGTGCCCTGTGAGGGGCTGGTATCCTGTAAGCTTGGAACACTGCAGACTGTGAATGGGAGGCCAGCTTCCAAATATCAGGGACTGCTCTGGTTTTGTTTCTCTCCAGGTTACTAAATCTCTCTATGTCAGAGTTTCTCCATCTGCAATATGGGAATAAGAATACCTGCCCAGAGGATGATTTTGAAGAACAAATAAGATAATATGGAGCTCAGAGCAGGAGCCCACTGTGTGGGTCTCTGTGCTACCCCACTAGAATCGCATGTGGCAGCTGCCCAAACACCCATTTTATATAGATTAAGAAACTGAAACGGTGAAAATCAGAGGTGAAACAGCCATCCACCAAGGCTGCAACTGAGACTCCCATTTGGAGTCACGGCCCAGGCCAGCAGGGCTGGCCCCTGAGATGAGTACCCTCCAGCGGCAGGTAACTAACTGTGGGGTGATCGATGGATGCAGAGGGTCAGGTTCAGTCCACAATGGGGCCAGAGCTCTGCCCAGGGGAGCAGGGGCGTGGCCACCATGGGACCTGGGAGGCGGTGGTCACCATGGGGACTTGATGCCTGGGTTTTTCTTGGCGGCTTTCACACTGAGTTTAGGGAGAGTGAGCAGCCTCAGACGTGGAATCCAGGGAGTAGCCCAAGGAGATGAGGACAGCCTGACTCTGAGCCAGGGATAGAATCAGAACCAACTGCTTCTGGTTCCCACACATAATCTTGTCTGATAATAGTAGAGTTAATCATAAGTGAGATTTCCAGAATAAAGCCCACCCAGACGGAGTTCCCCAAATTATACCCTCTCCCTGGTAATTGCAGAGCTGTTCAGGACCTACATCTGGCTTATAGCGGCAATTCTATGAGGACCAGATAAACTGCCACCTCTCATTTGATGGAACAAAAGGAAAATTATACACTCTGATGGCCTGGCTTCCCCAGCTTGAGGCAATGGAAAGGCATCAAGCAGAGAGTCACAGGTCAGTGCCATCTCAGCTGTGTGGATCTGAGAAGGCATTCAGCCTTCATGTGCTCAGCTGCAAAATGGGAATAACAAAGTTACCTATTGCCCCAGACTGCTGCCAAGATCAAATGCCATATTCACAAGTGAGCAGATGAAGATCTCTAAAAAGAATTATAAAATTTTGAAAATTAAAATGTTTTCTACATAATGATTTTGTTGTTATTGAGCAAATAAAACAGATTTGAAGCAAAAATGAAAAGGTCACGTTTTAACAAGAGTGTTCTATGGCGTTATCCTTAATGCTCTTCCACAGAAAGTGAAGTCACTCAGTCGTGTCCAACTCTTTGCGACCCCATGAACTGTAGCCTATCAAGCTTCTCCGTCCATGGGATTTTCCAGGCAAGAGTACTGGAGTGGATTGCCATTTCCTTCTCCAGGGGATCTTCCTGAGCCAGGAATCGAACCCGGGTCTCCCACATTGCAGGCAGATGCTTTACCGTCTAAGCCACCAGGTTTGCTAATGATGGTTATCTCAGGACCCTGCAGTTTTACAAGTCACCAAAGAAAGTCTTTGATGTCAGAGTAAGTGAGCTCTGCTTCCTGAGGTAGAGAAGTTGTGGTGGTGGTGGTTTAGTTGCTAAGTTGTGTCTGATTCTTTGTGACCCTATGGACTGTAGCCTGCCAGACTCCTCTGTCCATGGGATTTCCTAGACAAGAATGCTGGAACGGGTTGCCATTTCCTTATCCAGGGTATCTTCCCGACCCAGGGACTGAACCTGCGTCTTCTGCATTGCAGTCAGATTCTTTACCAACTGAGCCCCAGAGAAGTTGACTCATTGTGTATTATTTGACAGATCCATTCATCAAAGATGTACAGAGGGTCTGCTTTGTTGTTGTAGCCTCAGTTGTAGGAGCTATAGATGAAACTTGGGTAAGAAAGCCACCAAAGAGTCCTAGAAACGAACTCCCCAGGCTGCACTGTGACCAAATTTGCTCTGCTCTCGTCCTGACCACCCACAGCCACTGGCAGGCCGGCAGCTGCCCCAGATCTCCAGCAGGGCCCATCCTCACAGTGGCCAATATCTCTGCCCCTCAAGAAAGAAGCCCGGTGACTGCAGCCTAGGGCCAAGAGTGGCTGGAATCAAGACAAGGCAGTTGCTACTAAAAGGGTCCCCTGATCATGGGAGGGTCTTAATCCTGAATGAGGCAGAGTCCAAGTTCAGTGAGCTTTCCTCTTCACACCGACCTGGGGCTGAACAGAGCTCATGCTTAGATCTATGATTCTTTCCAAGAGCAATTCCATATAGCCCCACCTCTACAGAGTGAATCTCCTCCCCTATTTGAGGGAAGCCCCAGCCAGTTCCCTGAGCGGACATAAAGTGTTCTGACGCCAGGCTGATCTGCCCTTCCATTTTCTTTCCATCTGCCCAGTTAAGTAGTCTGGGAGTCACCAAAATCCTTGGCAGTCTACTTCTCAGGCTGAATTATTTAGTGTAACTCTAGCCCAATGCCTTTGTTGGCCTGGCAGGATAATTCAAGTCTAGTTGCTGATCAACAGAATAGTTCACGTTGGTCTTTGGGCTTGTGAAAGTGTGAAAGTGTTAGTTAGTCACTCAGTCGTGTCTGACTCTTTGTGATCTCAGGGACTGTGTGGCCCACCAGATTCTTCTGTCCCAGGGATTCTCCAGGCAAGAATACCGGAGTAGGTTCCCATTTCCTTCTCCAGGGGATCTTCCCAACCCAAGGATCAAACCCAGGTCTCCTGCATTGCAGGCAGGTTCTTTACCGTCTGAGCCACCCGGGAAACCCCTTTGGGCTTTAGGATCCTATATATGGCTTCCCAGGTGGCGCTAGTGGTAAAGAACCCGCCTGCCAAAGCAGAAGACAACGGAGACACGGGTTGGATCCCTGGGTCAGGAAGATCCTCTGGAGGAGCAAATGGCAACCCACTCCAGTATTCTTGCCTGGAGAACCCATGGACAGAGGAGCCTGGTGGGCTACAGTCCATGGGGTCTCAAAGAATCGGACACAAATGAATGACTAAACAACCAGTGTGTGCATAAAAAACAGGACCCAAGACAGAGTCATCCACCTGCCCCTCAAACTGACCGCTTAATCCCTCAAGACCTTGAAGAAGCTTTCCTGATTTCCCCCTGTACTTGCTAGGTCAGGTCACATTCTTGACATTGTTTATACTCTTGTCCAAATAACCCCTAGAGGGGTTGCTCATCCTGCTAGGCAGACAATCAAAGAATTGCTTTTGCCAGAACTACTCTGCTGAATATAAATGTTGCTGAGTGGATGAAAGGGAAGGGCCATGTGCCTGGGTGAGTTCACTAAGGAACGGTCCAGGAAACACTGCCTAGTCTTCTAGGGTCGCCTCTGGGGCGTCAAGTCACACTCTGTTCTGAGAACTCCCCCAGCGGCACTGCAACCTGGCCCAGTGTCGGCCTCCACCGCTTTTCCAGCACCAGCCAAATGGCTGGAGGTCAAGTCTTACATGACAGTGAAGCTGGGGTCCCTGTCCCAGCACCCAGATCTCCACTCACTCCCACGGCTCACCCGACCACATGCCCTTGTGACCAGCGGCCCAGAACACAATGCCTAGTGAGCCCGGCCCCGGGGCCCTGACTCCCCAAGCTGGAGCCCATAAAACCAAGAGCGTCAGGCAGCGTGGTGGCCTTTCCTCTGGCTATTTCAAAAACACCTAGAAAACTCTCTATCTCCAGCTAGAAATTATGTTGCGATGGGAGGTTGGAGAGGAACAGAAGAGAGGTCAACCCTGGGGTAAGAAGATGTACTTCTAGCAGAGTCGGTAGGGCAAGAGGTAGAAAACCCCAGTGGCTCTATGTCTTCCATGTTCCATGTCACAGAGAAGCCTGAGGCCAAGAAGACCACAGCCCTATTTGTCTCTGCTTTGGTCAGTCTGCAACTGGACTGTTTGGCTTTTGATTTTCCAGGAGATCTGGAGCTCACGCTTTCAGTATCCCCCTGTTCAGAGGAGGGCTAGGGAGGACTCTCCCTCCCAACCACATCTGGGAGGGAGAGTCAAGCACTGGCCTGCGGATGACTGGCCCAGAGGGTCTTACACACTGAACTCAAACCTCCCCAGGGCAGCAGACAGCAGAGAGCAGGGTAAGCCCCAGGCTGCAGGGCTGAGACCCCTAGGTCAACGTTCCAGGAAAGTGGCCTTTCTCTAGGAAAGTTGGAAACAGTGCTTTTATAAATGAGCAACGCCCTGTCTTTGGAGGAGTCTAGGCAAGAGCAGAATTCTCTGGAAGGAACTCATCAGTGGGGACTTGGACTCAGTTGACTTGGACATCTCTCCCACTCAAGGAGCCCTGGGTTCTGAGTCTGTAGATAGGCTGAGTTGATTACTGAGGGAGGGTCTGGCAGTAGACCTCCTGCCCCCGCAGGGCATTCCTGAATGGCTTTCATCGCTGGGCTGTGATGGGAGAACAATAATCCCAGGCTCAGACCAAAACATCTTGTGGTGGGGCCTGTGCTGTGAATACATCCTTCATCCCTCCTGCCACCCTTCCAGCTCCCCATAAGGACTCACTGGGCTGGTGGCAGGGGGCGGGAGGGGGAGTGGAGGCTTGCCCAGCACCAGCCCCAGCCCCAGCTGGGGTGTCTCAGGCCTCTGTTAGAGGGGGCAGCTGGCATCTGGGACTGTCTAATGTGACTTCCAGTTGCTTGGAATCCTCCCTAATAGCCATGATTTCCGGGGGTTCTATGAAGGAACCACGAGAGACCATGGCCATCTTGATGCCTCTCCAAGATGTTAATCTTAGGAGCGATGACGTTTCAGATGAAGTCACTTTGAAGAGAAACTATTTCCCATTTTTTTAGTTCCTGAATAAACTAAAAGTTTAAATAGTTTAAGGAATTCACTAGCTATCTGGATTAACTAATTAACAACTAAGCAAGCGGTTGGGGTCTCAATTTTCTCGTCTGATAAAGATCATATAATCCAGAACTGACAGTCTGTGATCCTAGAGCTGGTTCTACATAATGTGTGTGTGTGTATGTATGAGTGTGTGCGTGTGTGTGTGTGTGTGTGTGTGTGTGTGTGTCTGTGATTTCACATATGCTCATGTTTAATCATTGGCATGGGCTTCCCAGGTGGCTCGGTGGCAAAGAATCTGCCTGCCAGTTCAGGAGACTTAAGAGATGTGGTTTGATCCCTGGGTCAGGGATCCCCTAGAGGAGGAAATGGCAACCTGATCCAGTATTCCTACTGGAAAATTCCATGCACAGAGCTGAGCCTGGTGAGCTACAGTCCATGGGGTCGCAAAGAGTCTGCTACAACTGAGCGGCTGATCACAGGCACGGACAGTCATTGGCACAGGTGCCTCCATTAGCCAATGAAACAGCACACTCAGGGCCAGTGACTCCACCTTTGGTTCTGGGCTGGAAATAAAACAAAGAAAGGCACCTCTACCTGTTGGGACACTGAGAATGTTAACTCCTCCAACTTCCAATTCACTGGACTAAAGCTATCAAGCCTAGTTTCCTAACTGGTTGTGTGGAAGGCAAAGTGATCTCTTATAAAAGATACTGTGGAGGGGGCTTCTAGCTTTGGGTACATGTACCTAAGTTCATGAACATGCACACATAGAGATACTTCTAGGTACAAGTTGTTTTTGAGGGCACAAACCATATCTGATTCTACTTGACATTTCTATTAATGCCTCTGCTGCTGCTAAGTCGCTTCAGTCGTGTCCGACTCTGTGCGACCCCATAGACGGCAGCCCACCAGACTCCCCCATCTCTGGGATTCTCCAGGCAAGAACACTGGAGTGGGTTGCCATTTCCTTCTCCAATGCATGTAAGTGAAAAGTGAAAGTGAAGTCGTTCAGTCGAACTGACCATAAGACCTGGCACAAAGCATTTGATCAATAAACGGTGATGAATGATGAAATAAAAGAATAATACTGATCCTCCTCTACTTATCATGGGTTTATGTCCCAATAAACCCGTAAGTTTAAAATACTGTAAGAAGAAAATGTATTTAATAAACTAACCTAGCAAATCTCATAGCTTAGCCTAGCCTAACTTAAACACCCTCATACCATTTACATTAGCCTATAGTTGGGCAAGATCATCTAAAGCAAAACCTGTATTATAACAGTGTTGTCCATCTCATGTGATTGAATACTGAATTGAAAAATAGAATGGGTCTGGGTACAGAGTGGCTGTAACTGTGTTGGTCGTTTACCCTCGTGATTGTATGGTTGACTAGGAGCTGCGGCGGCCACTCCATGGTAACATAAGAGTGTGTCACTGCATATCACTAGCCCTGAAAAAGATCAAAATTCAAAGTATGGTTTCTACTGAATGTGTATCACTTTTATACCATTGTAGAAGTTGAAAAAGCAAAAGTTAAAACATGCTAAGTCTGGGACCATCTGTACTCATAAAACCCACTGGGGTTATACTGCCAGTGTACTGAAAACATAGCATACCCTGATCCAGCTACTGCTCAGCTCTTTAACTGTGAATGTTTAGTTAATAACTAAAATATCTTAAGAACTTTATATTGGAGAGAGAGAAGGGGCCTGAGGCTTGGAGGGGAGCTGAGTTCTTATTTTGCTACTAGTGATCTGAGTGACCTTGGGAAGCACCCCCAGATTCCAGGGACCTCAGTTTTCCATCTTTATCCTTTTGTTAGTTTTAGTTTTCCATCTTTGAAACAAGGAGCTTGAACTGAATGACATGTGGTCTCCATCCCACTTCTGGCAGTAATAGAAATTTAAAACAACAGTGAGTGTGTGCATGCTCAGTCGCTCAGTTGTCTGACTCTTTGCAATCCCATGGACCGTAGCCCACCATGCTCCTCTGTCCATGGGATTTTCCAGGCAAGAATACTGGAGTGGGTTGCCATTTCCCTCTCCAGGGGGTCTTCCCAACCCAGGGATCGAACCGAGAACTCCAGAGTCTCTGTTGTCTCCTGCTTCGGCGGGCAGATTCTCTACCACCGAGCCACCTGGGAAGAACAGTAGTATTTTACAGAAAAAAAAATCTTAATTCTAATAATGGCATTGACTTTCAAATTGTAAAAATCTGCCTGCATGATCTTTGTTTTCTATTTATGAACCTGAATTCCCTTTTTTTTTTTTTTTTTGGTTATTGTCTAAGAAGCAGTAGGGAATATTCAGACTTACTCAGGGCCAACTTAAAAAGTCTGGCATGCACTTGTCCTGCTAGTGAACCCTGACTTCAGCCAGAAGAGCTCTTGATAAAGCAATGCCAGGGACACACACCCGTGACTGCTCACAGGACACCCAGAATATATCTGGAAACTAGAGATATATTGAAAGCAGCCTTTCAAGGGGATATTGAGCCCGCTGGTTCCATCCCAGCTCTGCTCCAGAGCAGCAGGAAATAGTGGGAGACAGGAGCTGGGCAACATGGGTATGGCTTTCAGAGTCCCCTTTCCAAAGCCTGGCCACCCCACCTATCTTGTGTTCCAGAATTAGAGGGAGGAGGCGTTTCTCAGGATGACTATGACTCTACCAGTGGCCAGCCCACCTCGCCAGACCAGCAAGCATGGATCCCCAGAATAAGGTATTTTCTGTAGGTACCTCTGCTACCACGTGCCCTACAAGCATGACGTTCTGCTAGTCTCCCTAAGAGGAACGAGCAGGGTACTGGGCATTGCAGGAGGGCTCCAGCCCACCAAGATCAAAGACCTTGAACCAGAGGGAGAGAAAAATCACCCCCATCCTGAGATGGTGCACCAGCTGTCTGTAAACTCATCCTTAGCTAGAGGATTCCTTGGATTCATCTCTAAAGAACAGGAAAATGGTTGACATCAGCAAAAGGCACTCTGAGGGTACCCTCAGCGTCCTTCAACCCAGGAGGAAAGATGTCCCAAATTTCTTGAAGAGGGAGGGTGGGGAGATCCTATTAGAACCATACTGGTGAGGCCACTGTTTATGAAGTGTGCCATAAAGTGTCAGACGGGTAGGGAAAAAGTCCTCCCCATGGCAGTGACAACATACTGCAGTGACAGGCGGTGTGAGGTCACTGGCTGTGGTGGCTTTGCCACTCCCTGAGGTCACTTCAGGGCAGATGGAACCAAGCAAAGAAGCAGCTACAGACATGCACCAGGTGAGAAAGAGGAGACAACATGTGGATGGCTGCCCCCACAAGCTGCGCAAGAGTCCACAGGGCAAGTAGGTTTGCCAGGTAGGTGCCCAGAACCAGAGATTCTTCCTTGCTTCTGCTGGCCCACACGATGGATTGACAGTGTCTCCTTCTGTGGGCAGAATCAACTACATAGCTTGTGAATCCAGTACAGAATGAAAATGTGGCTCCCCATTCAAAAATTGAGAACTCCAAAATGGCAAGTGCATTATATTAAAGTTAGGTCAGAGCTCTTCTGAGCACCAGGTTCTGTGTGACTGCACAGGTCACCTGCCTTGAAGCCTGCCACATCAGTAGGGATTTTCCGATTCTGTGTATTTCCTTTGGGAGTTCGCATTCATAATTTGAGGACAAGTTAATCAACAGTGTTTCTATCTGCTCTAAGGAAACAAACTAAAACAACTAAAGTGCCTCCATTCCAGGAGTATTTATTGAGCACCTGCCTCATGCCAGGCATGCAGCGATGAACAAGGGCCATGCTCTCATGGTCCTCACATTCTAACAGAAGCATCCCTCCTTCCCCAAACTTTTCAGACAAGGCCAGTAGGCCAGCGGACCCCAAGCTAGCTTCTCGGTGAAAAGCCAGATAGTTCAACACTAACTGTGCCTTGTATTCTCTGCACATGTGTTATTTTTGCCTCCCCAGCAGGGCCACAAGCTCTTTGTCTCATGAAAAGTCCTCATTTAGTCCCTCATTCAACAAATGTTTGCTCAACACCTGGACCAGGCCCAGGTCTAGATGCCAGGGATACAAGTCATTATAAGACCTGGTCCCTATGCTCCAGTAGACTTCATTCTAGATGGAGTCAGATAACAGATGAATGACTACATTGAAGAGAGTTGAGAGTGATAAGGAAGGAACAATGTGGGATTTTTTTTCATTAATTTTTTTTCCTTTTAAAATTAAAACTACTCTTTGTTTTCATTAATTTCTCTTTTTAATTGAGACTACTTTTTCATTGTAATTTTTTCCTTTTTTAATTAAAACTACTGTTCTTTTTCTTTCGTTAGTTTTTTATTTTTTTAAACGAAAACTACTCTTTTTTCCATTCAATTATTTTTCTTTTCTTTTTTTTTTTTTTAAAAAAAGAATGTGTCTTCAATACAAGAGGAAGATAGAGGAAGTCAGGAAATGCAGATGAAGTCTGAGCCCTGCTTTGAAGATTTAGTGGGAACAAAACTCAGGCTTGTGTCTTCAGGGGGACCTCTCCAAGGAGCACCCCTAGCTAGCTCCTCCCCTGTCTTCCCCTCATCCTGTTCTTCACCAGCACCTGGGAGCACCATCAGCAGTTCTCGCCTTCTGAGAGCTCCACCACCTGATGCTTGAATTCCTTCCACTACATTTTGAACGGGGGTCAACCAGCGGCAGCACAGACATGTTCATGGACGCAGGGCTCATGACCCTTGACTCATGTTCTGACCACTACAGTAGCCTGTATGATGCGGGACCATTAATTACAAGATCAGGTGTCAAGACATGAGCTGCATCAAATCCCACATAGAGATTTTTAGCCTGTCTGCCCTTAAGATGGAGCCCCCAGATATTTTCATCAGGGCCTAAACTCATACCTGGTAGCCCTAACCCATTGAGTTTCTCTCTCTCTGGTTCCTGAACTACCAGGATCTGATGGGCTAATCCCATCCGATGGCCTATTCTACTGCCCTCCAGAAAGCAAATTCAGGTCCAATGCAAGTCCTAACTCCTTGAGCTCAGATGGCATGTTAGCCCTTGGCCTATTGACCAAGGCGGGGAAGTGGGGGCTCAGAAATCTTAGTGTGGTTTGAAGAGGATGCACCAAAAGTCAGCTCATCCCAGTGTCAGTTTCCAGCCCAATCTCTGAAACTAGCCCTTGCTTCCAAAAATGATAAGGCAAGTGACCATCTCTGACCTCGCCTTCCACCACTGACTGCCAGAGTACAATGTCCCCAGGCCTGGAGGTCACCAGGCCACCAACCCCCAGATTTGGCCCAGAGTCCTCAGATCTTGGAACTTGGCGCAGTTGACTTAAATATCTGTTTCCCAGTCACTTGGAGAAAACCTGCCAAAGTGAGATGGAAACAGCCAAGTCTCTGATTGGTTGCTGGCCCTCCCCAAGACACTGACCCAGATCCAGTCAAGGTCAGGCATTACCAGGAACTTAAGTTCAAGGTCAGCTATCCGAAAAGGCCAAAATATGGAGAGGGTGCAGAGGGAGAGACTCACCTTTGAATGGGAACTTCTATACCACACCCCTGTTCCTATGCTCTGTCCCTGATGATTAGATTTTTCTGCTCTTATTCAATGAGAATGTAAAAAATGACAAACAAAAGTGGAGCCAACTCTGAACAAAGACCTCTGCTCCAGTCTAATCCTGTAGTTTAATTAAGCTCAGCTCCTACCTCTGTGCCAGGAGAACCAGTTGGCCCAGCTCACTTGCAGGAAGTTTGGTAAACTCCTGCAGGAATAAAGCTCTGGGCTCTTGCTCTCAGAGGCGCTGCGGTCAGGTGATCAAGTCTCCTCACTTCTTTGTTTTCCCTTTCATGGTGGGGTGTGGAGTCTGCTGGTTTTGCTAAGCAGCATAATAGGCAGGGACTTAACTTTCTCAGGTTACAAACATAGCAGCTGAACCCTGGGTCTTGCACACACAGGACTAATGGCTAGATCTTTCTAACATACGTTCCCTATCACTTACGAGCTGTCAGCATTTTTCCTGGTATTCTTGTCATCTGGAGAAGTTACCAATTCTTCTTCACTCTGTGGCCATGTCAGAGAGGAGGGTGGGCAAGGTCTCCCTGGCACCGTGTGCTGCCCACCTGCTCCTCCTTATGTGTTATTGGGTCAACAGACGGATATGTGGTCCGCCCAGACTCTGCTGAGGAGTCATGAGCACCATACTCCTAGGAAGAAAGCCTGCTGGTCCCCCATAGTTTCCTCTTGGCATTCAGATGGCTCAGCTTCTGCCACCACATCCTGTGGGACCCAAGCAGTGGGTGCTTCTTCCCCGAGTGCCAAATTCATCCTGTGTAACCAAATCACTGCCAATGGTGACTGAAGCCATGAAATTAAAAGACACTTACTCCTTAGAAGGAAAGTTATGAGCAACCTAGACAGCATATTAAAAAGCAGAGACATAACTTTGCCAATAAAGGTCGGTCTAGTCAAGGTTATGGTTTTTCTTGTAGTCATGTATGGATGTGAGAATTGGACTATAAAGAAAGCTGAGCACTGAAGAATTGATCCTTTTGAACTGTGGTGTTGGAGAAGACTCTTGAGAGTCCCTTGAACTGCCAGGAGATCCAACCAGTCCATCCTAAAGGAGATCAGTCCTGAGTGTTCATTGGAAGGACTGATGTTGAAGCTGAAACTCCAATACTTTGGCCACCTGATACGAAGAAGTGACTCATTTGAAAAGACCCTGGTGCTGGGAAAGATTGAAGGCGGGAGGAGAAGGGGACGACAGA
Organism: Budorcas taxicolor; assembly: GCF_023091745.1. Taxonomy (NCBI): domain Eukaryota; kingdom Metazoa; phylum Chordata; class Mammalia; order Artiodactyla; family Bovidae; genus Budorcas; species Budorcas taxicolor. The sequence continues at coordinate 137,843,860 of NC_068920.1, forward strand.
GGATGAGATGGTTGGATGGCATCACCGACTCAATGGACATGAGTTTGAGTAAACTCCGGGAGTTGGATGATGGACAGAGAGGCCTGGCGTGCTGCGGTCCATGGGATCGCAAAGAGTTGGACACGACCGAGCAACTGAAATGAACTGAACTGAACCCTGAGAAATCTCCAGATTATCAAGGACCCTCTGAACTGAGATATTATTCAGTAATTTAGCAGTTAGCAAGCAACTACTACATGCCCAACCTCTAGCTGGATGCTGAGGTTGCAAAAATGAGGATGATGTGATATCCTGAGGAGCTTACCGTTGAAAAAGTCCTTGACAAACAAATGAGTGGTTATTATTACACACTCATTTATCCAGCAAGATTTATCCCACTCCTACTTGTGCTTAAGGTGCTAAGATGAATCCACGAGAGGGAGGGTTAATCAAGATTTACTGGGACTTAGAATGCACTGGGCTCTGTGCCGAGTACTTGGTTTGATCTTGTTTAATCTCCAAAATTATTTCCATTCTACAAAGAAAGAACCTGAGGCAGACGAGGGTAAAGGTAATTGGTCCAATAATGCTCAGATCGTGAAGGACAGAGCGGGGGCCTATAAGCCTCAACTTTCCCACCAAGCAGCCTGACTTCCCTGAAGGTGAAAAAGATGGGCAATACAGGAGAAGTGACGTGACAGAGCAGGGGCCCACACCTGCACTGCGCCACTCCTGCCCCTCTTTCTTGAGGTTCCTGGCAGACTCCCTGAGCTACCATCTCTTCTCACATCCAGCTGAGGATAAGAGGGTTACAGGTGCCCAGAATTGGTCCATGGTCCCCGCTGTTTCTGGGCCCTGCTCTGCACCCCACCCCACCCCACCCCACGGCCCATATCACACCCTATGATGATGCTGGGCCTTCTGAATTCCCTTGGCTAACTGGTGAGCCTTCTTATAATTGGTCACTAGGTCATGGATGGAGGTTGGATCGTATCAGTCTACTGCAGAACTCATGGCATTTTGTGCCTGATTAGTAGTCTTTTTCCTTTTTGAATTGTTTTTGCCTTCACGGCATTTCATCTTCGTGCGTTCAGATTTGGCAGGCAACCAATGATACAGTCTGTAATTTCTGCCATTACCCATGAAGTAAAAACTTTGAACAATTCTCTGTTGGCACAGCTACACACACCTTCAGAGATCCCAGACTGGCTCGTTTATTCTGGTGTTATCTTGTACATGTAGCTTGGATCTCCATTTGGTCTAAAATTCTAGACTTTCTGGGAGGAAATTTGTAGCCACAGAATTGCTCAACTGAGAGGAAGGGAGTGGATGGACTGATCTCCCTATTTACAGAGTCAGCCTGGTTATGCGACCAGATATCATGCTTTGCCATATTTGGCTGTTACGGACGAGTGTGTATTTTACAAGTGACTGTTTTTAGCACTCATATAAATAATACTTTTTATTCTGTCAGAGTCCCATTTATAATCTCTCTACCATTAAATAGCACACACATTCCTGCATTCCTTTTAGGTGCCTCCAGAAGGTTTCAATTGCTTACCCAAAGGTTAAACAAGTCCTGGAATCAAATGAAATCAATCATTAACAAAGGGATGAGAAACTTGCTTCTGGGAAGATTTGTTTCTTCCCTTTTCAAGATTGAAGGGAGAAGAAAAATAGCTCCAAATGACAGCCAGAGGACAGAGGTCACACAGAGTCATTAAAGCACAAGGCCCCTTAGAACTGTGCTTTCAGATCATGGTTTCTAAAATGAAAATCATGGCCAGTTATGCCAAGCTCCCAACCCGGAAACCAAAACTGCCCAGCTCCCTCTGATGCTTGAAGCTCAGCCTACAGCATAGACCAACCACTGAGGACTCCCAGACCCCCAGGTGGTCCTGTGCTTCCACTGCCTGATCATCTTGGGGTCTCTAGGAGGACCTCCCCAGAAACCTCACCAGGCCAAGAGCACGTCGTGATTCCTGTGAGGTGGGGTACAGAGAAGGCCTTCCCTAGTTGCTGTTGGCACCCAAGGCCTGGCCTCACAGAAGCACTTTCTTAACTTCCCTAGACTCAGGCTCTGCAGCAAAAGCAGTTGGTTGCTTGTCACTGCTGTGTCATACATAACTCCTGTCAGAACAGAGTGATTTATCTGCTTGATTCTGAGTATCCAGTATCTGTGGATTGTGCAACCCTTCGTGCAGTCCTGTCATTTTTTTAACCGACCTTTCTCTCATGCCCCAGAGCAGGTGTTCTCAGCCTTTGTCACTTCCTTGGGTCTCTTAGAAGTGGGTGCTGCCTAAACTTCTGTCTCTTGCTTAATCAATGCATTCACTCTCTTGCTACTTACTGAGGTGCTCGTATGGGTCAACACCTACTGGGCAGTAGACACACAGCAGTGATGGAGCAGACATGGCCTTTGTGCTCACTGTGGGGGTTCAGTTCAGTTCAGTTCAGTCGCTCAGTCATGTCCAACACTTTGTGACCCCATGGACTGCAGCACGCCAGGCCTCCCTATCCATCACCAGCTTCCGGAGTTTACTCAAACTTATGTCCATCGAGTCAGTGATGCCATCCAACCATCTCTGTCATCCCCTTCTCCTCCCGCCTTCAATCTTGCCCAACATCAGGGTCTTTACAATCAGTCAGTTCTCCATATCAGGTGGCCAAAGTATTGGAGTTTCAGCTTCAGCATTAGTCCTTCTAATGAATATTCAGGACTGATTTTCTTTAGGATGGACTGGTTGGATCTCCTTGCAGTCCAAGGGTCTCTCAAGAGTCTTCTCCAACACCACAGTTCAAAAGGATCAATTCTTCGGTGCTCAGCTTTCTTTATAGTCCAATTCTCACATCCATACATGACTACTGGAAAAAACAGCTTTGAATAGACGGATCTTTGTTGGCAAAGTTATGTCTCTGCTTTTTAATATGCTGTCTAGGTTGGTCATAACTTTTCTTCCAAGGAGCAAGCGTCTTTTAATTTCATGGTTGTACTCACCATCTGCAGTGATTTTGGAGCCAAAAAAAAAATAAAGTCTGTCACTCTTTCCACTGTTTCCCCATCTATTTGCCATGAAGTGATGGGACCAGATGCCATGATCTTAGTTTTCTGAATGTTGAGTTTTAAGTCAGCTTTTTCACTGTGAAGGTTAGGACCTGATCTGCAATCCCCTCTCACTCCACAAACTCTTCCTGGATCACCTCATTTCTTCTCCAAGGATTTCCATTGCCACTTGTGCCCTAATGACTCCCTCTTGGTTCAGCTGACCCATAAACTCACCCAATTCTGTGCCAGACAGTGCCTGTAGGCATCCTGACTTGTGGTTGGCAATGAGGAAACCAATCTCCATGTAAAGTGGGATGGCTGAGCATCACAACCACGGCTCTTATCCCACAATGCCTTTACTTGGTGATCCTTTCTCTGCTCCCAGCTCAAAGCACCATGGCGGAAAACCTCAGAAGTGCTGCTTCTCTTTCCCACCTGCCCAGACATGGATAATATTCTTCCCAGTTGGAGCAGAAATTTCCCTCCCTCCCCACACCCCATTACCACCCAGCAATACCTTAAATTCACCTAGAGTACGGCCTCAGAAAGACAAAGGAATTCCCTTTCCTTGTTGCCTAAGGTCTAATTTCTAAGACCACAGTTCCTATCCCCTCCTGCAAGGGATCTTCCCAACCCAGGGATCAAATCTGCATCTCTTATGTCTCCTGCATTGGCAGACGGGTTCTCTATCATTAATACCACCTGGGAAGCCCAATACAGACATAAAATAGAACAAATAAAGAGCCTAGAATAGGGCCTGATGCCTAGTCAATAAATAGTAGCTATTGTCATTATCATTGTTATTATTACTTGTACAGACATAGAGATTGAAATCTCTATGTGGGGAGGGACCATGCCTGCCTAATTGTCTACTGAGTTCCAAGCTCCTAGCACAGTGCCAGGCACAGTGTCCTTTAGTCAACAATAAATATTCAGAAGGAATGAACCAGGGTCCTCCAGACTCTTACACCTCTCAGGCCAGGAAAGGGGCTGCAAGAATTGATTGAAAGAGCAGCCTGAGTACCCACTTTCTCTCTCCAGCCAGAAGATGTACCAAGTAAAGTGGTTAAGAGTCTGTCCCACAACAGGCTGGAGTACCAGGTCCCTTTGGGGTGTTGCCATGTCCCTGAGCCCAGGCTACGTGTTTCCAGGAGTCCAGTTCTCACAAAGCTAGCCCTTGTGTTTGCCCCGCATCCCTGGGAGGCACAGAGAAAACAATGAAACCATCATCACCAACTTCCATTCCCAGTCTGTGCGTGGACAGGGAGGGCTGGGGAGAGGCTGTGTTTGACTTGGCTGGGGAACATCATTTTTCTTCACTGAAGAAATGCATGCCAGAGGGCCTAAAAGTAGAAGGTAGCTCTCACCCAAGACAGCTGTATTCACCAGAGGCCAGTAATATAAAGTAATTAGAGTAGTATAAAGTAATTACAGTAGTATAAAGTATATACAGTAATATAAATATAAATATTTATCACAGTAATATAAAGAAGCTGTATCTTCCATCTGCACATCACCCACTCCTGCTTTAAGATTCAGTTCAAATGTCTCCTTCTCCATGAAGCCCTTCCACCTTCCCCTTGGCTCCTAGTGTGCCCTGGGCCTGCTGTCTCCATCTGAGCATGCTCAGTGGACGCCTTCCTGGAACTTGCCCTCGCCAGGGCAAGGACTGTGTCTTATTTGCTTTTGCAAACCTTGTCTTAGCAGAGCAGTGTGCCGCTGCATTCTGAACTCGGGAATGGCAGGAAGATATCTTTTGAAGGGCATTAAACCCCCTGTTGTACCAGAGTGTGAAGAGAAGACTGGGGTTATGTGCGGGTCTTCGTAGGAGGGAAGTTCTCTGAAAACTTGCCTGAACTTCTCTGGGAACTTCTCTGAAAGCTAGTGCTGTGCTCGCTAAGGTAGGGCAGTCAGGGCTACAGGCCACTGCACCATCAGCCTCAGGAATGTGACTCCCTTTATTGCTGAAACGACCTCCCTGCGCGGTATAATGACCAGAACTCTCCCTTATTCCAAGCCAGGGGTTCTCAAAGTGTGGTCCCTGGACCAGCAGTGTCAGCATCACTTGTTCTCTGCCCCAGATGTGCTGATCAGAGACTCTGGAAGCTAGGCCCAGCCATCCGTGTTTTAACCAGCCCTCCACATGATTCTAACTCAGGCTTGAGTTTGAAAACCCCTGTTCTAAGTACACGGAAACACATGTGAAAAAAGACCGTAGAAACACAAGCCAGACTGACTTCAAATTAAGATTAAACAAGAACCCAAGCCAATGCCCTTTGCTATGAAATGCCCAGGATCAATGAAACACCCACTATTATCCATGAAACCATTCAACAGGCAATTAAATGAACTCAGCACATTTATTTCAAATGTGCAAAATGAATGTTCATATCCTAGGAGTAACACCAGATGTTTTGCCTCTTTTTTTCCTAATTGATTTTCCAGCCTACAGCAATTCATCTTTATATTTTCCAGTTGGATCTAATGCAAGAAGAGTGTGTTCCGGCAGCATTATTAAATGCCATGCATTTAAAAACAAGCATAACCCAGGCTGCCATGCGTCATCTGGGTGGCTGTCTTCCTAAAATTAAAAAAAAACAACAACAACAAAAACCAGATAGCAATAGGTACCAGGCAGATTAGAGCAGGCAGGAAACCCAGAAAAGGCCCTTTCAAAAGGTCTCCAGGCTCTTGGCCAGTTGCAAAGCTGAATCCTGGGCGCTAAGCCCAAGCTTGAGCTCTTCTCCAGAGTCCTGCACTCCCTGGTACCAAAGGATCTGCAAGCTGTAAAACTTGCAAGTCAACATTTTGTTTTTCAGTGGAAATTTCTGTCTTGAAAATGAAGACAAAGATGGCTGAGGGATGGAGGTGTGTGTGGTCAGGACCTGGGGAAAGGATGAGGCTGCGGATCCTTCCCTCAGCTTGAGTGGAGCCTCTCTTTGCTCTGTGCCTCCAGCAGCCCAGACAATTAACCTCTGTTAACCAATGAGCCTGGCTGTGCAGGAGGCCCTGTTATTGATGTGTTTTGTTTGTTTTTAAGTGGGTGAAAACTCATCAGTAACCAGGCTTGCTTTACTCAGCAAAAGCTCTTGGGAGTCTGGGGAAAGACTGGGAGACAGAAGCCTCAAGTTTTAAAGCAAAGGGCTTTAAAAGGGGCCTTCTCTGCTCTGCCTGGGGGGAAGGGAGGCAGAGGGATGGAGTGGGTGGCAGTGGGTGGCAACTAAGACCTAGAAACCCATAAAGTGTTGATTCCAAAAACAAAAACCACATGTCTTAGGTAGTCAGGGGAGGTTGGCAGTATCTGCTACCTTTCCTAGAAGCTGCTGAGGCTGGCAATTTTGAGCCATCATACCTGTAGAGGGATTTTGATGTGGTCTCTGAAAGTTAATCTGCCTGTCTGGTTCTGAGACCCACTGCAGCAGGCTGAGTGTCTGAAATTAGAGCTCATCATATTTCCACCTCAGAACCTGGCTGCTCCAACTTTAAATAGCAGCCACCCAAGACCTCCAGTGTTCTGTTGGTAAGGCAGCTACTCTTGGTACTTAGAACAAAGCATTCTGGGCTCCATACAGACACTCAAATGAAAGTTCCACAGCAGAAGGATTGGCTTCTGATTTGGGCTCTCCCCCACTTCTACCCAGGAGCTCAGGTTAGAGATAACATCCTACAATCTCAGGGGGACACTGTGTAACCCCTGAAGATCTGAAGGGAACCCAGGAACCAGTCTTTGGGACAGTGATTAACAAAAACAACCCCCCCCCCCCCCCCAAAAAAAGGTATCTAAAAAGTTATCTGATTGCACAAATGACAACTTTCCAAGTTTCAAAGAATAGGATACACAGGCTCCAAAATAGACTTAGACACAAGTGTATAAGCCATTCAGACAGTTCACATTAGGTCAAAGGTTGTGGCACTGGGAGCCTGGGTAACCTCTGGCCCTGGGGCAGGAGCAACCTGGTCATCCTTGGCCACCCAATCCCCTCACATCCTCAGAGATTTCATCCCCATTTCCTACAAACACTTGGAGGGAAATAGAGTTAGTGGAGCCTCACCTAGCCGAGTTCTCCCCTTGCCCTCAAATTCACAAGATTTTTACACATCATTAAACCACAGGAGCCATTTTATAAATGTCATCATCATAGTTTTTTAATATTTTACATAAAAAACTGTATACACAGCTTATAGAACTTTTATGTAAACATCATAAGCTCACCACTTTGTCATTTGTCAGTTTATTTAAAAAATAAAAAAACAAGACAATTTAGTAGAAGTACCACTGGATGGGGAAGGGAGGGGGAGAAAAGAGACACAAGAGGGAGGTTTATTCTCTGTACAGAGATGCAGAGAAAATTTCACACAGCTTTAGAGACTGCCTTGAGGGAAAAGAAAAACAACACAAGGTTTTAGATAGGCCCTAATACTGGTTACTGCCCTTTATCAAAAGAGTGCCCATACGTGCACAAATAAAATCGCAAAATAGAACAGTGTTGCCACTTTTTTCAAAAGAAAAAAATTAGTGGTTTCTTTTTCTTCTCCTTGTTTTTTAAAAGTCATCATCATTTTTTAAAAAAACATCAGAAGTAGATGAGGTTACAGCGTACAAGTGTGGTCAGAATGCTACTGTCTTATGCAAATGACAAGTGCATTAAATGTCAAACAATGAAACAATTGTGCAAAGAATTCGTTCCAAAAAGAAGAAAAAAAACAAGTTTAAGCCTTTAAATAAATCAAATAACATCAGTTTCTTGGACTGAACAATTTTCACTTGCAGGACAGGCACAAAGTTCGCTTATGGCAAAAACAACCTGCAGCACACTTCACCCCTCCTTCTCAATGGCTAGTGAGGGGTTCGCCGGGGGGTTGGGGGTGGGGGGGCTGGCTGGCAGGAGACAGGAGTCTGGAAGCTGTGTCCTCTCAGGCCCCAAGTCATCTGCAAATGTCTTCCCCAGGGGTAGGAAACATGGCCAAGTCTTGTTCGTGCTGGGATGACGCCTCACTCAGACCCGGCTGGAGCTGTTCTAGCGCCCTGTCACTCCACCCACCACCACCATTAAATAACACCATCCTACCTCCGAAAATAAAATTATATCTATATTTATATAACACCCCATCCTCCCCAGCCCTCCCCTCCCGCAGGTCCCGAGGTCTATGTTACAGACAGGGCATAGCAGGCGCTCACTGGTTACAGACGCACATCCGATGGGGCGCGGCCGCACCCCGGCGCCAAGCTCATGTCGGGAGAGCAGGGGCTGGCGTGGGGTGAAAACTCGGCAGCGGGGAGTCGAACATACACACAGCCACACACCCTGAAGAGGCTTGGCTCTTCAGAAAATGGTGTTCAGGGGACCCTTGGCACTCAGTGGGGTGGCCAAGCCTGTGCCACACAGCCGGACGCACAGACACTTGGAAAGGGGGCGCCGGGTGCCTACCACGCGGCCGATTCTCGGGTGCCAGAGCCTGAGTCTCCAGGCCACGGCTGCCGGGGCTGAAAGCAGACGCCAGGCAGTCCGGTGGGAGTCTTTGGGGGGGGCAAGGTTCTCCCCTTCTCCGGGCTCGTGGGGGACGGGCCCGGGATGGGGAGCCGCGCTGGCAGGGGCAGGCGGGTCGGGCGCGGCCCTCATAGCACCTTGCAGCAGTTGATGCAGCCGTTCTGGGAGCCGTAGCGCTTCTGCAGCGCGGCGCGCGTGGCCGTCTCGAAGACCTCTCGGACGCCCTCCTTGGTCTTGGCCGAGCACTCGAGGTAGTCGTAGGCTTGGATGCGCACGGCCATAGCGCGGCCGTCATCCGTGCGCACCGGTTCCTGCTTCATGCGGGCCAGCTCTGTGCGGACGTGCTCATCGCTGCGCAGGTCTTTCTTGTTGGCCACGAGGATGATGGGCACGTTGGGGCAGAAGTGCTTCACCTCGGGCACCCACTTCTCGGGGATGTTCTCCAGCGAATCCGGGCTGTCCACCGAAAAGCACATGAGGATCACGTCGGTGTCCGGGTAGGAGAGCGGCCGCAGGCGGTCGTAGTCCTCCTGCCCCGCCGTGTCCCACAGCGCCAGCTCCACCTGCTTGCCGTCCACCTCGATGTCGGCCACATAGTTCTCGAAGACTGTGGGCACGTACACCTCGGGGAACTCGTCCTTACTGAACACAATCAGCAGGCACGTCTTGCCGCACGCGCCGTCGCCCACCACCACCAGCTTCTTGCGGATGGCCGCCATAAGCGGGCCGGGCCCGGGCAGCAGGAGGGGCCCCGCGAACGCCTCGCTGCCGTCCCGCTCGCCGCTCACTGCTCACCTCGGGCTGCGCGCTGGGGACAAGGGTCGCTAGCTGCACCCAGGTCCCGGGATGGCGCGCGTTCCCTCGTAGTGCTCGGGCTGCCGCGGCGGGGGCGGTGGGGGACTCGGGGGCATAGGGCGCACGGTGCGTCTCCGCGCTGCTCCCGAGCGGCGGCCGCTCTCCTCGCCCCTGGTCTCGGGTCGGCGCCTTTGTGAGCAAACGGTGGCCAGAGCAAGCGGACGCGGCCTAGCTCCCTCCTGGATCTCCCTAGGCCTAGGCGAAAACACAAGAGAGAACACGAACTCACCCCGACTGCGGCGGCAGATGCAGGCTGCGGCCCTAGCGCCCGCTATTTAAAGAGTTCGGCGACTTTCTTAATATAGCCGTCCAATGGGAAGCAAGCCGACTGAGCTCATCGCTGCGGAGCTTGGCTTTGATTGGCCGTCCCCTGCAGCCCACGGGCGGGGCCGGGCGGGCTTGATTGACTGCCCAGGCCGCGGGGCTGGGAGAGGCGGCGACTGGGGAGTTTGCCGCCGCGGCGGGAGCTTGCGGGTCTCTGGCTGCGTCAAGGTTCGCTTTTTCTGCGCGCGGGACCGAAGGGCTGGAGAAGGCTGCCCGGAGCAGCCCGCGGGGCCTGGGCGAGCGGTTCCGAGACAGGAGGCACTTTGTGGGCGCGTGAATGACTCTCTCCCATTCGTATTGCCCTGCTTGCTTCGCAAACTCCCAGCGGGTGGTCGGACCTGTAGGGTAGGGAGCGGCTCCTTTAACGTGGTTTTGTTTTTAAATACACAGACACGCAGACACACACGCACACAGGCTTATTTCCAATCAAGGTTGTGGTTTGTTGTTGTTTTTTCTTTTTCTTTTTTCTTTTAGAAGCAGCCCCTCCCCTTGTCGAGCCTGCCACCATCCTTCCACGAGGGTTCTCTCCCTGGGCCGTGTTTGAATCTGCTAGAGGGTGCCTCATGGGTGGGCCTGGTTCCGGTTTCCGGCTTTAACAAGCCAGTCGCTTTACCTCTTTCTCGGGCACCCAGCCTAAGGTCTCCAGGTGAAGGTTCAGGGAAAGAGGGTCAGTGAAAAGGGAAGGTCGAGGCTGATTGCAGAACTTCAGGTACACTCAGGAAGTAACCAGACAGAAAAGGGCAGCCTCAGTCCTGGTTTGCAGGATTAATTTGGATCCTGGTTTATCTGAAGTAAGTAGTGCAATAAAATCCAACCACCCCACACCCCATTAGGCAAGAATAGGCTGAAGCCCGGATGGGTGGGCTGAGAAACTTGCAGGCTAGAACAGGACAAATTAGTGTGTGTGTTTGAGGGTGGGGAGTGTGCTAGAAACCTAGTCTCTGGTGACCCACCAGGACTTATTTCATCTACTCCTTGTATTCTGCAGGAGATGACACTTATGTCTGATCTAGAGGGGCCTAAGTCAAAGCATCTTAATGGACAGAAGAGGTGGGGAGGCGGATGGAAGGAGGAAGGGAGGGAGGACCTCCCAGGAAGAAGGAACAGCTTGAGCAAAAACAGAGATGTGGGGAAAGAGTAGGACAAATTCTAACAAAAGAGAATAGCTTAGTGTGGCTTCCCTTGGTTGGGAGAGAAAGAGTTGAAACTCAGGATGGAGACTAGTTGTGGAGGAACCAACTACACAGGTTGGGCCATTTCCATTCTGGAGGGAGTGGGATGCTTCTTGGCATTTCAGAAAGGAGAGACTCACTACATCATGATGAGGTTCAGTTCAATTCAGTCGCTCAGTCGTGTCTGACTCTTTACGACCCCATGGGCTGCAGCACGCCAGGCTTCCCTGTGCATCAGCAACTGCTAGAGCCTGCTCAAATTCATGTCCATCTAATTGGTGAGGCCATCCAACCATCTCATCTTCTGTCATCCCCTTCTCCTCCTGCCTTCAGTGTTTGATCACGATGAGGTTATCGCCTCCTACTTCTGACTCCCCCTCTGACTGGAAGCCATTGGAAGGCCTGAATTCTTTCTTATCTTAGCATCTTGAAGCGCTGGCACAATGCCGGAGTCTGCATCTACGTAAGAATCAGTAAATGACTGTGGAGAATTCACTTAAATGCTCAGGAACTTAGTTGGAACTTTCTGGAAGTCTCTTATCTCAAACTCCAGTCTGTGCTAACCATCCAGTCAAACCTGGGCACCAGCTGTAACTGAGCCATTTACTCATATATGCGAAAAATGTGATCCATGTGTCAAAATGTAGGTCTCAGATGGACACAGATATCATCAGGTCAAATAAGACATTAGTTCTAGTATCCTTTAAAAGCTAACCTCGTTCAGATGACCAAATCTGCTTCCCTCACGTTGGATTACCTCCACTACAATGCCTAGTGTTTTTTTTGTTTGTTTTTCAGATCTAAGAAACTGAACTGTCAATAAGTAAACAGTTTTTCCACAGTGGAATCTCACAAAAGAAAGTAAGGTTTTGTTTGTTTTTTTCTTTTGGATCATTTGTTTAAGGCTCCGTTCTTGAAACTTTTTCCTTTCTTTTACATTTTAGTTAGCCTATTAGAAAAATCTTACCTAAGTTTTTCCTCCTATAGTCAAAACCTTTTATAGCTGTATTGTTAATACTACTTTCCTTCATCTTAATATAGCTTGGGAATCTTGGCTGTGTCGTTAAGCTTCAAATATTAAGAAAACATCAAACAATTAAAGCTTTGTACCATGTATTTAAAAGAAAACAACAGGAAAACAAAGAATCAGGAAGAAGGATTCAATTCACTCATTTCCTGATTCTCAGACATATTATATGAGGTGTTCCAAGCTTGAATCTCAATATCAAAATAATTTCTAGAAATATTCAGTTGGTAAATTATGCCAAAATAAACAAGTAGAAAAAAATCTATGTTCTGTAGCAACTTCTTTCCATGGTATTCATTTGTATATCCAGGGTACTTTGACAAGCTTTGTGGACAGTGGCTACTTCAAAGATCGTATCAGTCACAGGATAAACTTTCCGAAACTAGATGATGTCCCAAAGGGTCTCCTCCTTGCCTCTCCCCTCCCTTCACAATACGCTGGCAAAAGGCAAGGATAAAACTGAATCATCAAGAACAAATCATTTTAATAGTTAACTTTATTAACCATACATTCATTGTATGACAGATATCCACACTAGTGAGAGAGGGAAATTATCCTTCAGACAAAAGGGAGATGTTAATCTACCTCCTGTCTTCAGCTTAATTTATTTCGTCTTTTTTTGTCCACTGTCTCCTACACATTGCCTGTAAATCAGCCCCCCTCTCCCGCCGCCCTCACTCCATACAGACAAGAACAAACTAAGACTGGAATGTTCATTGGATTTTAGTGCCACCTTGTGGCAATTTTTACAGGGCTTTTTTTCCCCCCTAACTCAAAAAATATATATATAATTGTGGTGGTCCAGTCACTAAGTCATGTTTGACTTTTTGCCACCCCATGGACTTCAGCTCCTCTGTTCTCCACTACCTCCTAGAGTTTGCTCAAATTCATGTACACTGAGTCAGTGACACTATCTAACCATCTCATCCTCTGCTGCCCCCTTCTCCTGCCTGCAATCTTTCCCAGTGAGTGGGCTCTTTGAATCAAGTAGCCAAAGTATTGGAGCTTCAGCTTAAGCAACATTCCTTTCAGTGAATATTCAGGACTGATTTTCCTTAGGATTGACTGGTTTGATCTCCTTGGTGTCCAAGGAACTCTCGAGAGTCTTCTCCAGCACCACAATTGGAAAGCATCAATTATTTAAAGTTAAACCTTCATTATGGTCCAACTCTCACAACAGTATATGACTACTGGAAAAACCATAATTTGACTATAGGGACCTTTTTTGGCAAAGTGATGTCTCTGCTTTTTAATACCTTGTCTAGGTTTGTCATAGCTTTCCTTCCAAGGAGCAAGTGTCTTTTAATTTGATGGCTGCAGTCACCATTCACAATGATTTTGGAGCCCCCCAAAATAAAATATGTCACTGCTTCCACTTTTTCCCCTTCTATTTGCCATGAAATGAAGGGACCAGATGCCATGATCTTAGTTTTTTGAGTGTAGAATTTCAAACCGGCTTTTCCACTCTCCTCTCCTCATCAAGAGGCTTTTTAGTTCCTCTTCACTTTCTGCCATTAGAGTGATATCATGTGTATATCTGAGGTTGTTGACATTTCTCCTGGCAATCTTGATTCCAGCTTGGTGATTCATCCAGCCAGACATTTCTCATGATATACTCTGCGTATAAAAGCAGGGTGACAGTATCCAGCCTTGGACTCCTTTCCCAGTTTGGGACCAGTATGTTTGTCCATGTCCTTTTCTAACTTTTGCTTCTTTACCTTGCATATAACTTTTTCTGGAGACGGGTAAGGTGGTCAGGTACTCCTGTTTCTAAGAATTTTTCAGAGTTTGCTGTGATCCACACAGTCAAGGCTTTAGTCTAGTTAATGAAGCAGAAGTAGATGTTTTTCTGGAATTCCCTTCCTTTCTCCATGATCCAACGAATTTTGGCAATTTATATAGATATATAAACTATATACAAATATCTTACAAATATTTTCTATATATATTATATATGTGATTATATAAAACTTTAGCCAGGAGGGAGGTATTTTATGACTATTTTTAAGATATTTCATGGGATGTAAAACCTCTACTTGTTTCACAAGCAGCTTCTTTAAAAATTTTGCACATATATATTTATATACACACAGAACTTTTTTCACATACACTTAAAAAAATTAATTTCTTCCTAGTTAAATAGTAATGACTAAAAGAGATTAGAGGAGATAACAGCTGTGGAAACTTACTAATTTATATACCAATGGAATTTCTTTTAACCTAATCATGATGTATAGAAAGTTATAAAGTAATTTGAACTGCAAAAATCATCTGCTTTCTCCTCCAGCTAAAAAACCATCATTGGATAATCTGATATAATTAGAACTAATAATAATTCATTTATGGATAAGCATTTACTGGAAGCCAGCAATACCATAGACATTCCTGGCATTCTTTTGATTTTTAAACTATTTCTAATTCAAGTAGTAGCTTAGAGTGTCTAGGAAAATTGTCAGCCTTTCTTCTCAATGCAGTGAGTTTCTAAAAGGGAAAGGCTATTGTAGACCTAACTGTGCTTTTTCATATGGAAAAAATCGAAGTGATCCCATATGGTCTGTTTGGGACCCATTCAGCCATGCATTACATAGCTGAGGCATCAAACTGCTTTCTGGGTTCTCCAGCTATCAGTTCAGCTCAGTTCAGTTGTTCAGTCGTGTCTGACTCTTTGTGACCCCATGAACTACAGCACGCCAGGCTTCCCTGTCCATCACCAACTCCCAGAGTCCACCCAAACCCATGTCCATTGTGTTGGTGATGCCATCCAGCCATCTCATCCTCTGTCGACCCCTTCTGCTCCTGCCCTCAATCTTTCCCAGTATCAGGGTGTTTTCAGATGAGTCAACTTTCCTCATCAGGTGGCCAAAGTATTGGAGTTTCAGCTTCAACATCATTCCCTCCAGTGAACACCCAGGACTGATCTCCTTTAAGATGGACTGGTTGGATCTCCTTGCAGTCCAAGGGACTCTCAAGAGTCTTCTCCAACACCACAGTTCAAAAGCATCAACTCTTCAGTGCTCAGATTTCTTTATAGTCCAACTCTCACATCCATATGTGACTACTGGAAAAACCATAGCCTTGACTAGACAGACCTTTATTGGCAAAGTAATGTCTCTGCTTTTTAATATGCTGTCTAGGTTGGTCATAACTTTCCTTCCAAGGAGCAAGCATTTTTTAATTTCATGGCTGCAATCACCATCCACAGTGATTTTGGAGCCCCCCAAAATAAAGTCAGCCACTGTTTCCACTGTTTCCCCATCTATTTGCCATGAAGTGATGGGACCGGATGCCATGATCTTCGTTTTCTGAATGTTGAGCTTTAAGCCGACTTTTTCACTCTCTTCTTTCGCTTTCATCAAGAGGCTCCCTAGTTCTTCATCTCTTTCTGCCATAAGGGTGGTGTTATCTGCATATCTGAGGTTATTGATATTTCTCCTAGCAATCTTGATTCCAGCTTGTGCTTCCTCCAGCCCAGCATTTCTCATGATGTACTCTGCATATAAGTTAAATAATAAGCAACAGCAGTTCAGACAACCCTCTCCCATCCCGAGACTGTGACCCGGTTAGACCCAGGCCTAAGACAGAGAGGGTGCACTCACAGGAGAACAACCATAGCTAGAAGGTTAAGCTTCAAAATGTGGACATTGACCTCTGATCAGACTCCCTGTGTCACGCCAAGGGGAGTAGGCAGTGCGCAATGGGGCAGCTCCTGATCAGTCTAAAAGTGCATTGTCCAACCTAATAGCTGATAGCCTCATGTAAAATGCTACTGGTACCACTGAAGTAGTGTTTTTAATACTATCTGATTTTAATAAATTTAAATTTACAAGCTGATATTCAAGGTAGGGGAAAAGGGGAATGTTAATCGAAGAGTATAAGTTTCCAGTTTGAAGATGAATCCCTGGAAGATTCCCTGGAGGTGGGAATGGCAACCCACTCCAATATTCTTGCCTAGAGAATCCCATGGACAGAGGAGCCTGGTGGGCTATAGTCCATAGGGTCACAAAGAGTCAGACACGACTGAAGTGACTTAGCATGCACGCAGAAGATGAATAAGTTCTAGTAATCTAATATATAGCATGATGATTTTAGTTATAAATACTATATTATATGCTTGACAATTGCCAAGAAAGTAGTTCCTAAATGTTTTCACCACTAAAAGAAATGGTTAAAAAAAATGGTAATGATGTGATGTGATGGAGGTGTTAGTTATTGCTATGGTGGTAATCATTTTGCAATATGTAAATATATCAAATCAACACCACTGGGACTTCCCTGGTGGCCTAGTGGCTAAAACTCCATGTTACCAATGCAGGGGGCCTGAGTTCAATCCCTAATCAGGGAACTAGATCCTGCACAATGCAGCTAAGATCCAGTGAAGATTAAATTAAAAAAAAAAAAATCAACACTGTTATTGTACACCTTAAAGTTACATAGTTTTAGATGTCAATTATATCTCAATAAAGCTGAATAATCAAATTAACACTGATGTGAGTGTGTGTGTGACTTGCTCAGCTGTGTCTGACTCTGTGATCTCAATGGAATGTAGCCTGCCAGTCTCCTCTGTCCATGGAATTCTCCAGCAAGAGTACTGGAGTGAGTTGCCATTCCCTTCTCCAGGGATTTTCTCAGCCCAGGGATTGAACCCATTTCTCCTGCACTGCAGGCTGATTCTTTACATCTGGGCCACTGGGGAAGCCCAGCACTGATATGGACCACCTGAAAAATTTTTTAATAAAAAACTAGTAAAAACTGATATTCAATTCAGTTAGTTGTTGGGAAATGTTTATGTATGTTTGAAACAAATTGAGTATGTGAAACTGCTTTTTCTTACTAGAAATTTTTTGAAATCTACATACAGGTTGAATATTTTTGATGAAAATTTAGCACCCAAATTGAGATGTGCTGCAATAATACAATAAATGCTAGAACTTAAAGACTTAGATTGAAAAACATGTAAAATCGTTCATGAGTAATTTTATATTAATTGTATGTTGATATGATATATTTTGGATATAGTGCATTTTTTAAGTATGAGATTTAATGTTAGGTATATTTGGATATGTGATTCAAATAAATTTTACCTTTGTATTTTTTTTTTCTTTTACTGTGACAACTAGAATATTTTAAATTACACCTGCAGTTTATATTATATTTCTCTTGGACAGTACTGCTCTAAATGATCTACAAATTTATGTGACTTCCTTTGTACTCTCTCATTCACCACCCACCCTTTCAGGGAGTCACCTTGATATGAGGCCCCTGGAGCTCCTTAATCTTCCCTTGGGGGTTAGAGGTAGGATTTCCTTTTATTTCCTAAACTCTACTGCTGGATTTCAGACAGTCTCAGACCCTCAGATAAACACTGTGGTTAGGGGGCTATCTAGGGTCTCCCTGTCCCTTTTCATCACCACTTTCCAAGCCAGGCCCCTCTAGGACTTTTCAATGCAGCAGCCCCCTCCCTTGCCTGTCTGACTCTTCTCCCAGCACTAGGCAATGTTTTCTTGAAGAGTACAGGCTATTTGGGCATTTTTGCACAATGACAGGCTTTTCTGGTGGCTCAGATGGTGAAGAATTTGCTTGCAATGCAGGAGACTCTGGGTTCAGTCCTTGGGTCAGGAAGATCCCGTGGAGAAGGGAATGGCTACCCACTCTAGTATTCTTGCCTGGAGAATTCCATAGAGAGAGGAGCCTAGAGGGCTATAGTCCATGGGGTCACAAAGAGTCTGAAAAGACTGAGTAACTAACACTTACTTTCCAGAGAAGAGAACCAAAATCTAGTCCTTGTCCAATTTGGGTAGAAAATTGAGAGATATAGTTTGTTTTCTGGAACTCTCATATCAACCTCAGTTATCTCAATTCAATTCAGAAAATATGGACTGAGAGGAGAGAGTGGAGATGGGGAAGTGAAGACCCAAAAGGTTAAGTAAGTAAGTAAGCCTTAGGACTGCCAGCTAGGGACACACTCAGCCCCTGCTGTGGGATAAGTCCTCACTTATATGTAATTGAAGGGTGGAGCCAGCTTCACACAGGAGTTCAAGGTTGAGCAGGGCTTTGAGTAACCAGTAGGATTTTTCCAGAAGACGTGCCCATCTGCACCATCTGAATCATTTCCAGTATGGATATCACGTGGAGAAAGATTCCCATCAGAGCCATTTGCTGAGAAGGGAGAAGTAGGAAAACGCTCCTCTTTTTCTGCCTAAGGGTTGCCCAATGACACTGTGGGGTGAAGTTTGTCTTGCCCTGTGGAGTGAATGGGCAAAACAGAAAGAGGAAGGTCACAGAACTCACCCTTAGATGTGTTATTATTACAAAATCCACCTGAGGAAAGCTTGCTGTTTCTATGACAGTTATTGAAATTTCACATAGATTTGTTCATTTCGCCAAAGCTGCGGGAAGTGATGTGGAGGTAACAGTACGCAGAAGAGAGACAGTCTTGTGTACCTGGAGCCTGGAGAACCACTTTTCATGTCTTCTAGTTCTTAGCTGTACAGTCTTGGGAAAATCAACCTCTCTGGGTCTGTTTCCCCATGTGTAAAATAAGTGCCAGCACTCAGAGACGAAACTTAATTGCCTACAGGGCTCTGCAGTGAACTGCGTATGGGACGTAACGGCAGCAGTGGAAACCGTGGGGAGCTGGAGAACACGCCCCATCTGAGCGAGAAGAAGCTCAGAACTTAAAAACCAACTTCTGGGAACTTCCCTTATGGTCCAGTGGTTAAGACTTTGCAATCCCGATGCAGAGGGCCTGGGTTCAATCCTGGTTAGAGAACTGGAGTTCACATGCTGCAGCCAAATTTTTAAAAAACAACCAACTACTGTGCTGGTCAAGAAAGGCACAGACAGAGCAGGCTGGATTCGGCCAGGTAGAACCAGTGTGTGGCCCCTGACTAGATGAATTTCATTTTTTACAGATCAAAGGGGATCACCTGTAGAAAAAGTCAAAGTGTTAGTTACTCAGTCATGTCCAACTCTTTTCGACCCACCGGGCTCCTCTGTCCTTGGGATTTCCCAGGCAAGAATACTGGAGTGGGTTGCCATTCCCTTCTCCAGGGGATCTTCCTGACTCAGGAACTGAACCTGGGCCTCCCATATCGCAAGCAGATTCTTTACTTGCTTGGGAAGAAAATAATACTGTTAATCATTTCAAAAACTGAAAAAGTAATTTCATAAAACAAAAAAATATTTTTTCTTGAATTTTGTTATTCAAGACCTTCTTCTATTTGAGTTATTTAGACTGAGGTTCAAAAGATGACATATTCCAAACGATGGAAAGTAGAGAAACATAGTCTTAAGTAAGAAAAAGTCATCCCCACAGCTCCATCGGGGTTAGCATTCAGCTGGGTGGGAGATGTTACACCCTTATGTCAGTCCAGAAGGCAATGACACCAAACTTTTTCTCTTCCCCTCCTCCTCTTTTTTCAGTCTTGAAAGCAAGTGATCTAATCAAAGTATTTATACAGGGTTGATTCACTTCTTCTGTTCTCTGATGATATCAGAATTTTGCAATAGGGAGGAGTTGCATACACAATGAGTTTCCACACTCCAGTGTGCTGTCACTGAAGATGTGGCTGTGGCTATTTATAGCATGAGACAGAGCCTATATGAGGAGCCACTGCTCAGAACCAACCAGTCTGGGGATCCGATGTCATAGTCGTGGGGAGACTATGAAAGACAATTCATTCCACCATTCCAGGACCTCGGCTTCTGCTTCAGGCGCACAGGCTAGTGGAACACAGCTCAGTGAAAGAGACTGTTCTTCATGAGGGTCCTCAGTCAAAAAAGGAAAGCACTGAAAAATCTCTCTTTTCGACAATTCTCTGATGAAACTGTTTCATCTGTGAGAGGTGGAGTTGTGTGATTTCTGCTCAGCTTGGTTACGATGTATGTTTAAGGAAAAAAACTGTTGCATTTGTAGCTTGGAAATCACAGTGATATGCCTAGGAAGTCCACCTGCTCATTCATTCACCCATTCATCCCACACTCATGTACTAGGGGCCTCCTGTACATCAGGACTTTGCTATAGGGCTAGCTGCCATGCTTTAAGGCACGCAAGGACCTGATGTAGTTGGCATCTCACAGCTGTTGAACTTCCTCTGTCTAAACAACGTAGGGGCCGAGCTTGAGCCTGGCAGACATGAAGAAGGTAATGACAGCTGCTGCTCTCATTCAATCACTTACTCTGCAGACACACTGTTTTCAGGGAGGAACCAGAGTCCCAGCCCTCAGAAGAGCTCCAGTCCATACACATAAGTGACAATATAGTACAGTAGTCATAACAATTAAACTATTTCAATCCAGTGTGGCAAGCACTATAAATAGGCATAGGGAGGGGCCAGAATAGACTTGAACTAAAAGGTGTGTTGTTCTACAGTGGCCCTCAATGAACTACACCCCCAGTATTCATCTCCTTGTGTGGTTCCCTCCCATGGTGAGTCTGACCTTGGCCATGTGACTAGCTTAAGCCAGTGGAACATCAGCAAGAATGATGCAAGCCACAGCTTGATAAATACTTACATATTGAGGCTTGCCTTTTGGGAATGCTTCTTCCTGGAATTGGGCTGCCATGCTTTTTGGACACTCACGGAGAAGCCCAAATGAAAATAGCTAGGTCCCTGGCCAGTGGCCACTGCTAAACTACCAGGAAGTGGCCAGCATCAACTACCAGCTATGTGGGTGGGATCAACTGAACTTCGCTTCCTAACCTTCCAGCCAACACCATAGGAAAGAGAAGAACTACCTGAGGCAACCCACACAATTATAAGAAATAATGCAGTGTTGCTGTCTTAAGCCATTATGTTTTGGGATGGTTTGTTCCACGGGAATGGATAACCAAATAGGCTGTCTATTTCTTTTTTGATTTTTGCTGGAGTATAGTTGTTTTACAATGTTGTTTTATTTTCTGTTGTACAGCAATGTGAATCAGCTAGAGTATACATATATATACATATACATATCCCCTCTTTGGGGATTTCCTTCCCATTTAGATCACCATAGAGCATTAAATAAAATTCCCTGTGCTATACAGGTTCTCATTAGCTATCTATTTTATACTTAGTAATGTATATATGTCAATTCCAATCTCCCAATCCATCTCATTCCCTGTTTCCACCTAGTGTCCATACATTTGTTCTCTATGTCTGTGTCTCTATTTCTGCTTTGCAAATAGGTTCCTCTGTACCATTTTTCTAACATACACCCCAGTGCTTATTACAGCACTATTTACATTAGCCAGGACATGGAAGCAACCTAAATATCCGTTGAGAGAAGAATGGATAAAGAAGATGTGAAACATATATACAATGGAATATTGCTTGCTTGTTTGCTTGCTAAGTCACTTCAGTCATGTCTGACTCTGTGCGACCCCAGAGACGGCAGCCCACCAGGCTCCCCCATCCCCGGGATTCTCCAGGCAAGAACGCTGGAGTGGGTTGCCATTTCCTTCTCCAAAGCATGAAAGTGAAAAGTGAAAGTGAAGTCGCTCAGTCGTGTCCGACTCCTAGTGACCCCATGGACTGTAGGCTACTAGGCTCCTCTGTCCATGGGATTTTCCAGGCAAGAGTACTGGAGTGGGTTGCCATTGCCTTCTCCAACTATGGAATATTACTCAGCTACAAAAAGGAACAAAACTGTCATTTGCAAAGATGTGGATGAACGTAGAGACTGTCATACAAACAAGATGTCTTGGTGGTTGCATAGAAGTCAGCCAGGTAGTGGGAATTCCCTGGTGGTCCAGTGGTTAGGACTCTGTGCTTCCACTCTTCAAGTCCCAGGTTCAATCCCTGGTTGAGAAACTAGGATTCCGCAAGCTCTGTGGTGTATCCTTCCCCCCAAAAATGTTAGCCAGGCCAAGAGAGGAAAAGAAGGGCATTCTAGACTATGGAGGCATGAGATAGTATAGCATATTCAGACACTAAGTATATCAGTATAGTGGGAATGTGGGGTATACGGTGGAGAGAAACAGGAGCTGGAACTGAGGAGGCTGGCCAGGCTCAGATCAGAGCGTCTGAGGATGGGTTGGAAATCCCCAGGATGACGACTCATTAAGAGGACTCACAGGACTCAGTGGACAGTTGTATTCACAGCTGTGATTTATTAGAACAGGATGCAGAGCATGTTCAGCAAAGGAAGAGGAACACGAGATGAAGTCTAAGGGACACCAGGTGCAAGGGAAATTGTTCTGGAGAGTACGTGATCAGAGTCCTCTTCCAGGGAGCCACAGGGCACACACCTACTCCCTCCAGCAATGAGTTGCCATAACATATGTGAAACACTGCCAACCAAGAAGCTTGTTAGAGACTCAGTGCCCAGGATTTTATTGGAAGTTGTTATATTTAACTGTTTACATCAATTTGGCCAGGCAATAGTGCCTTGTTTGATCAAACACAAGTCTATGCGTTGTCAGTGAAGGTATTTTTTTAGAGAAGATTAACCTATAAATCAGTGGACTTTGAGTGAGGTGATCACTCTCCATCATATAAGCAGGCTTCACCTAATCAGTTGAAGACCTTAAGAGCAAAGACCGAGGTTTACCTAAGAAGGGAGAATCCTCCAAAGGGAGAACACCTGCCTGTTGCCCTGAGAATCTGTGCTCAAGGTCACAATATCAACTCTGAATTTCCAGCCTGCCAGTCTGCCCTACAGATTTCAAGTTTGCCAACTCCCACACTTGCCTGAGCCAATTCCTTAAAATGAGTCACTGGCTCCCTCTCCATACATGTCTCCTACTCTGTTTCTCTGGAGAACCCTGACTAACACAGGGGCTGACCCCAGAGGCAGCCTCTGCCTGGCACATACCCAAATTCCAGGATCCTAGAAGGAAAGCAGGGCTTCAGCATGAACCACACTGACTGTTTGTACAGACGGTTTAGGCACAGACAGTCATTCTTCTTGGTTAATGGTGGGAACCAGCCCCCCCAACTCAAAATCTCCATTCCCAGATGCCAGACAGGGGCCAGCCTGGTGAGCAGGCCTTTCTAAGAACAAGCAGTCAGATTTGCTCTGTTAATCCTTTTCTGTGCGGAAAGTAAGTAGTTTATGCTGTGGGCAATAGAAAGTCTTTGAATTTTTTTTTTTTAATATATATGTGATCCCATCAGAGTTTTTAAACTCTAGGGTGACGTGTTAGGTATGTGTCATGAGGCCATGCTACCTGCATGTGGAGGCAAGCCCAAGTGGGGGAAGTAGAGAGCCTGGCTTCAGATTAGGAGGCCCCTCTGCCTGTCATCCAGGCAGAGAAAGGACAGAGAGGAGAGAGGAGGTTTGAGAAAACAGCTGGACCTGTGGGAGGTGCGTTTCCACTTCACAGGCCCTCACCTCCTCTCCTGGTCAGTGGGAGCCTTGGAGAAAGGCCTTCTACAGGTGAGGTTGCTATTTGCACTCTGTCTAGTCCCTGAAGAGATCTGTCCGGTCAGGCCCAGCAGGGCTTGGGTGTGTGTCTGTGTCTATGTGTGTGTCTATCTATGTCTGTATCTTTGTGCGTCTACGTGTATATCTGTGTACGTGTCTGTGGTCTGTATCTGTGCGTGTGTCTGTCTGTATACATGTCTGTGTCCTTCTGTACCTGTGTATCGTTGTGTCTGTGTGTCCATGTATCTGTCTGTGTTGGGGCCACCTCACCTCCCACGCCCACCCTCCTGGGAGAGCTGTGTCCTGAGCAAGGTGCCTGCTATGGCTCCCAGAGGAGGGGAAGGGAGGGAAGAGGTAGAGGGGAGGGGAAGGGAGGGCCGGCCCCATGTCTGTCTAGAAGGGAGAGTCCACTCTCTGGAGATCCAGTGCCCCCAGTGCCCTGCTCTGTTCCCTCCAACCACCACGCGGACAGGGCTCCAGGTCCCCTGGTGCCTGCAGGGCCCACAGGCACACGTGAATCTTACAGCCTTGAGAGATTCCATGGGCTTCAAGGCTTTTGCTACTCAAAGTGTGGCCGGAGGGTTTCATTAGTATTTCTTGGAAACAGAATCTCAGGCCCCAGCCCAGCCCAGGCCACTGCAGATTCAGAATCCAGAACTGTGATTCATTTGAACACAAAGTGTGAGAAGCACTGCCTGGGCTTGCCGTTGCCTTGCGCTGGAGAAGGATGGTGTGGGGGTTGATCTAGCATGTGCCGCAGACAGGCTACCGCTTCCCCGGCCTCTGCTGGCCAGCCGTGTGGTCCTGGACAATGCCTCCCTCTGTCTCAGTTTCTCCTCCGTGCATCAGGGCGTTAGCACTGCCTCCCTCACTGGGCGAGCGCGAGTTAAATGAGATGTCTCGTGTAAAGTGCTTACAGCCGGGCCTGGCCCACAGTAAGCATCTGGAACCTCTCAGCTGTCATTCCTAAGAGAGGAGTCGTCCGCCCTCTGCTTGTCCCACCCCACCCCCCGCGCCCCCCCCCCCCCCCCCCCCCCCCGCCCACGACACTCTGTGCACCAAAGATGGGTACAATATCCCCCATTTAGACTGCCCTGAGGGAGAGCGCCCTCCTGTGGCTCCTGTGGGTCTGACGTGACTCGAGAGTCTCCTCCTTGTCACAGAACAGCCCTTCAGTTCTTGGAAAGTGCTCTCTGTCCAAGTTTTCCTGTATTTAGGCTATTCTGGTTCCCAGAACCCCGTAACCTCTGTAGGCCCTGGCTGCCTTCCCAGAAGCCAGCTTCTCAGCACTATGTGCTTAGCCTGAGCCTTGCATAAGAGACCTGCCCAAAGCCAGAAGGCTGCCTCGGGGTGGTCAGACCTGTTGGTTCTGTGGATGGGCCGGGCAGATGGCTGCAGGGTAAGGCCCCTCTACAGAGCTGCCGCCACCAAGATATCCCAGGTCCAGTAGATGCTAAACTGCATAAGGTGCTCCATACCGCACAGAGCGAGTGTGAAGCACCCAGCACCCTGGCCAGCCGGCAAGGGGAGCCTGGGGAAGGAAAGGCCCTTTAGTGGGCTCCCCAGAGCCTCGAGGAGGTGGCCCAACAGGCTTTTCACAGCTCCTCAAACCAACTGCAGTCAGTGTCGCTGGTCGCAGGTAGGGGAGGGCAGACAGTTGGTCTTTGTTGCCCAGTCGCTCAGTCGTGTCAGACTCTTTGATTCCCCATGGACTGCAGCACACCAGGCTCCCCTGTCCTTCACTATCTCCTGGAGCTTGCTCAAACTCATGTCCACTGAGTCGGTGATGCCATCCAACCATCTCATTTTCTGTCACTCACTTCTTCTGCCCTCAGTCTTTCCCAGCATCAGGGTCTTTTCCAATGAGTTGGCTCTTTGCATCAGGTAGCCAAAGTTTTGGAGCTTCAGCTTCAGCATCAGTCCTTGTGGTAAATAATCAGGACCGATTTCCTTTAGGATTGACTAGTTTGATCTCCTTGCAGTTCAAGGGACTCTCAAGAGTCTTCCTCTTACACCACAGTTCAAAAGCGTCAATTCTTTGGCGCTCAGCCTTCTTTATGATCCAGCTCTCACAACCATACATGACTACTGGAAAAACCATATTTTTGACTATACAGAACTTTTCAGCAAAGTGATATCTCTGCTTTTTAATCCAATGTCTAGGTTTGTCATAGTTTTTCTTCCAAGGTGCAAGCAGCTTTTAATTTTGTGGCTGCAGTCACTGTCCACAGTGATTTGGAGCCCAAGGAAATGAAATCTGCCACTGTTTCTACTTTTTCCCCATCTATTAGCTATGAAGTGATGGGACTGGACGTCATGATCTTAGTTTTTTGAATGTTGAGTTTTAAGCCAACTTTTTCACTCTCTCTTCTTTCACCTTCATCAAGAAGCCTTTAGTTCTTTGCTTTCTGCTGTAATGGGGGTGTCATCTGCATATCTGAGGTTATTGATATTTCTCCCGGCAATCTTGATTCCAGCTTGTGCTTTATTCAGCCCGGCATTTCACATGATGTACTCTGTTTATAGCTTCCCTGGTAGCTTGGACGGTAAAGCATCTGCTTACAATGCGGGAGACCCAGGTTCAATCCCTGGGTCGGGAAGATCCCCTGGAGAAGGAAATGGCAACCCACTCCAGTATTCATGCCTGGAAAATCCCATGGGCCGAGGAGCCTGGTGGGCTACAGTCCATGGGGTCGCAAAGAGTCAGACACGACTTCTCTTCACTTCTTCTTCACTCTGTTTATAAGTTAAATAAGCAGGGTGACAAAATATAGTGGGCAGGTGGTGGCTCAGCCCAAATAGAGAATGTTCTACAACCTCTGGACCGCAATTGGAGTTTTTAAACTTTTGGCTGAAGTTCTTGGAATTCAAACAAAATAAATAAGTTTTTAGAAATAATATAATGCATTTATATTTTTTTAAAAAAAGAAAGAAAATAAATAATAAGACCAAGGATGGTGATTATAGTAATAGGAATAATAAGTAATCATTTGGGGACTTACCAATTAGTTACTATTAAGTTGTTGACATACATTATCTCATCTAATTCTCACAATGAGCTTGAGTAAGGTGTGATTGTGACAATGACAAAAAGGGTCTGATACTGAGAGTCTTCTCCCACCACCACTTCCCCCTCACCCCTTTCCAGAGCTATTCTGGGTTTGCCCGCTGGACTGTAGACTCTTCTCTATGACCATGAGTAGGGAGCAGAATGGAAAGGAGCTGAAAGACCACATTGATTTACAATTTAAAAGGTTCTGGAGCTTCTCCCAGAAGAAAACAGCTTGTTCAGAAGGACACAGGAGAGGTCCAGGGAGAAGTGGGGGTGCGAGGAGATTGAGAGAAGAGACATTTGGGGGAGGGGCTGCCTCGAGGACAGAGCTCTGGGGAATTTGCTGGGTTAAGAGGATGTTCAAGAAATTTTTGCTGTGCATCTTGCACTGTGGCTCCCCTTGACCGCCTCTGTGGAAGCTGTATGTACATATTTGCATTCTGTTCAAGATTTTTTTGAGCTGAAGTTATATGTCTTCCGAAAGCAACCCAGAACAGCTAGAACTGAGTCAACCCAGTTATATTTGCCTTTCACTATTATTAGCTCCACCACTCAGCGATAAGGACACAGAGATTAGATAGTTTAAATAACTGGCCTACAGTCACACTGCAAGTAAATGTTGAAACCAAGGTTTGATGAGCATGCTGGGCTGGGGGCAGCAGCCACCTCCCAGGGGTTCAGAGGAGCAGGTAAACACAATGCTATTTCCAGGCTTCTCCGGGTAGACAGTCTCCTAACTGCCCAGCTCACACAGAGAAGTGACTCCAGGACTCTTGGGCTACGAATACCATTTTCTTCACTTGAAGTGAAGTGTGCTTCCCACATTGTCCCTTCATCCACTTGTCCTTCTTCAGTGAATCACCCGCTCCCTTCCAGAAGCAGGCCTCCACGGGAGCTTCTCTACCCAGGCAGTGTCTGTCTTTAAAGTCGATAGCTGCCATGGTTAATGAGGGGCCAGCAGGCCTGGCAGAGCACAATCCACGCAGAAAGTCCTGCCAGCCATTCAGTCCCTCCGCAGTCATTTCTTGAGCTCACACTCCCTGGAGGCGACTCTCTAGACTCTCAGAGTTTTCCTCTGAAACTCCATGGCTTAAAGGTCTATTGTCATAAAATAAAACTAAGCAGGTCATCGACCTCTTAATGTTTTTCCTTTTTCCCAAGTGCAGAAGGGTTACCGCAAAGCAATATTGAAAGTCTTAGATTGCAGAAAAGATATATCTGACCAGTAAGAAGAAGGGGGTGGGGGTGGGGGCTTTGTATTTTTTTGTCATGTAATGATTTCAATGCTAAAAAATAAAAATAAAGTGAAGTCGCTCAGTCGTGTCCGACTCTTTGTGACCCCGTGGGCTGTAGCCCACCAAGCTCCTCCGTCCATGGGATTCTCCAGGCAAGAATACTGGAGTGGGTTGCCATTTCCTTCTCCAGGGGATCTTCCCAACCAAGAATACTGGAGTGGGTTGCCATTTCTTTCTCCAGGGGATCTTCTCGACCCAGGGATCGAACCCAGGTCTCCCTGGGTTGCAGGCAGGCAGGGTTGCATTGCAGGCAGAAGCTTTAACCTCTGAGCCACCAGGGAAGCCCAAAAAGTAAGGAGAATGATATCTACCACCCGTTTTGACAATCTTTGAATATCCCGTGTTTATTTCAAATCATTTTGGTTCAGGTGAAACTCCTGTGTACCCCCGCATCCTGTTCCCCACCATCCCTCCCTCAGATATACTGTTTAACACCCTATGCATCTACTTATACACTTACTACATACAAATGCATCCTAAAGAAGAGTTGGTGGTGTTCTACATGTTTTAAAATTTTGCATGAATAGTATGGAAATGGAGCAGGACTCTAATCCTTGCCCCCCATGCCCTTGGTCTGTTTTTTGTCTGTGGAAAAGCTTAGACAAAGAATAAGTTTAGGGGGCTTCCCTGGTGGTTCAGGGGTTAAGAACCTGCCTTCCAGTGCAGGTGACATAGGTTCGATCCCTGGTCCAGGAAGATCCCACATGCTGCAGGGCAACTAATTTTGTGTGCCACAGCTACTGAGCCTGTGCTCTGGAGCCTATGAACCACAACTGCTGAGTCCACGTGCAGCAGCCACTGACGCCTGCGTGCCCTGGAGCCCGTACTCCACAACCAGAGAAGCCACCGCAGTGAGAAGCCCACCCTCCACAACTAGAGAGCAGCCCACGTTTGTTGCAACTAGAGAAAGACTGCATGCAGCAACGAAGGCCCAGCGCAGCCAAAGAATAAATAAATCGAATAATTTTAAAAAATTAATCAGAGAAGTTAGAACATGCAGAAACAAAGGAAAACAGTCAAAGGAGATAAAATAGTAACAGTTTAGTCATTAAGCAGTTTCAAGGACCTTTAGTTCCTTCTCAAGGGCTATAGATAATGTTCTGAGCCATATCCTGTGAACTGTCTTACAGACACGGCAACACTCACCAGGTGGAAAAAGTTTACTACGTGGTGACCAGACTGGAGCCATGACATAAGCTGCCACAATTCCAAGAACTGGCCTCAGAGAAATGGGAACAAACAGACCCTGAAACTGAAGCTTAAGTGTACTTAAAACAATCAAGATGATGCAGATAGACTGCTGATGACCAGTTTCAAGACGACTGTCAGAACTGACTGCTGTTTCTACATGGAACCCCCTCCCTCCCTGTCTGTAAAAGCTCTTGTCCTCTGATTGTGCTACTGCTAAGTCGCCTCAGTCATGTCCAATTCTGTGTGACCCCAGAGACGGCAGCCCACCAGGCTACCCCGTCCCTGGGATTCTCCAGGCAAGAACACTGGAGTGGGTTGCCATTTCCTTCTCCAGTGCATGAAAGTGAAAAGTAAAAGTGAAGTCGCTCAGTTGTGTCTGACTCCTAGCGACCCCATGGACTGCAGCCCACCAGGCTCCTCCGTCCATGGGATTTTCCAGGCAAGAGTACTGGAGTGGGGTGCTGGGGAAAGTAAAGCTGTACTTTGAACAAGCATCCACCACACCACACACACCTCCCAGTCCCTGGGATCCAAAATAAAGCAAACTTTCTTTTCCAACAACCTGGCCTCTTTATTGGCTTTTGAGCAGCAAGCAGCTGGATCCTACTTTCAGTTATAGTATCACACTTTACATAACTTCAGCGACTTGCTGTTTTCTCTCAATGATGTGTCTTGGTGGGCTACAGTTCATGGGGTTGCAAAATGAGTCGGACATGACTTAGCAACTAAACAACAAAAGTGTTAATGCATGGAGCTCTTGTTCATTCATTTTACCTGTATAGTATTCCATGGTGTAAATATCCATTGTTGGGCATTTGGGTTATCTTAAGTTTTTTCTGATACAGACAATTCTGTGGTGATCAGTGCTGCAAGTGGACAGGCCAGTGGGTACACGTGGAAGTTTCTAGGATCTCCTCCTGTGTCATAGGAAGTTTTCTACATGGCAAAAATCCTGGGTTGCATTTTAAGTTTAGAAATTGCAGCCAAGCTCAAATGAGGTGTGCCCAGTGACCCTGCCTCTGGCTTCCACCTCAAAAGCCCTGCGTCCTAGGTGAGGGAATGTGGCCCCCTTTCCAAGAATATGCTCCCTAACAACGCCCTACCCACAGACTCAGCTGAAGTCACATATATAGACCCCACTGTGAGTCAGTTATCTTGTCTGTTTTCTGGATTTACAGCTGGAAATATCAGCATTCTAGAGTGTTCTGATGATCCATACTGAGTGTGACAGTGAGAGTCAGGAGGGAGGGCACGAGTGTTTAGAGAAGGGGAAATGAGATGATCAGGCAGAAGTCAGGAGGACTGACGCTCCATTCAGCATTTCTGGGTAATGAAGCACCCAGCAATGATCTGTTATTCTCCCAATTCTGTGGGTTCCTCTGTTGGCTTCTCTGGGCTTGCTCTTGTGGTTAATTTCATCTGGAAGATGAGCTGGGCAGGAAGACCTAAAAGGTTTTTGTTTGCATGTCTAAAAGTTGGTGCTGGCTGTTGGCTGGTTGCCTGGATTCCCCTCTATTTGTTCTCATTATCCAGGAGGCTAACCCAGCTCCTTTCTATGGTGGTCCTGCAGTAGCATTCCAAAATGCTCTAAGGACACTAGTGGGCAGGGCCTATACTCAGCATCACTTCTGTGAAATTCTGTTGGCCACAGCAGGTCACAGAGCCAGGCCAGATTTAAGGGGAAGACTAGCTAACATTCCTCCTTGTTAGAAGGAGCAGCAAGGTCATGGGCTATTGGACAAATTGCTTCAACTATCTTCAAAACACTCTCCCATGATTGAGCAGTTTGGGCAGAGATGGAAATCTATCATTGAGATTTTAGCTAGAGTCTTCTGTATAAATTCCAAGATAGGTCAAGATGATATAATTCTCAACAACCTTGGCTTTCCTGACTAGAAAGAGGTTCACTGAGGGAGAGAGTTTTTTAATTATTGATGATTTCTGGCATTTCTCTTCACCTGAAAATCCAATAAGGAATCTACCTTCTTTAAATAATCTGTTTTTAAGGTTTTCATGTGTACAGTGCCTTGCGCTAAGTGCTGGGGTTACAGCAGTAGATGAAACAGAGATAGTCCTTACTGTTTTGGAACTTTCCTCCTACGGAAGGGAGGGGGCATTAAACAATTAATTATACAGTTAAAGATTTAATTACAATGGGAGTAAGTGTCACAGGAGAAGTAAGGCATGCAAAGAAGAAATATAAGTGAGGGATCCTGGCATGGTGTTAAAGTCATGGGAAACTTCTTTGACGAAGACATGTGACTAATTTTTAAGAGATAAGTAGGCATTCTATAAACTGAGGGAGTGGGGGAGAGAGTAAAAAGGGAATATTTCAAGCAAAAGAAACAGCATGTACTAAGGCCCTAGAAAGGGAAGAAGTCTGCATCCTTGAGGAACTGAGAAATAAACTGAGAAGATGGGGGGAGCTGACCACCTAAGACAGAACAGACAAGAGCCAGATCGTGCAGGCCCTTGAAGACCATATAAAGGATTTCGGCTGACTTGGACTGAGTTGTGTGCCCCATCAATTCATATGTTGGAGCTCTAAATTCCAATGTGACCATATTTGGAAATAGGGCCTTAAGTAAGTCATTAAGGTTATACGAGGTCCCGGCAGTGGGGCCCTTATCCAACAGAACTGATGTTCTTTTTTTAAAGATTTTTCTGATGTGGACCATTTTAAAGTCTTTATTGGATTTGTTACAATATTGCTTCTGTTTTATGTTTTTGTTTTTTGGCCACTAGGCATGTGGGGTCTTGGGCTTCCCTGGTGGCTCAGATGGTAAATAATCTGCCTGCAATGCAGGAGACCCAGGGTCAATCCCTGGGTTGGGAAGCTCCTCTAGAGAAGGGCATAGCAGCCCACTCTAGTATCCATGGCTGGAGAATCCCAAGGACAGAGGAGCCTGGTGGGTTATAGCCCATGGGGTTGCGAAGAAGTGGACACGACTGAGCAGCTAACACACACACACACACACACACACACACACACACATGATCGTAGCTTCCAACCAGGGATTGAACCTACACCCGCTGCATTGGAAGATGAAGTCTTAACCACTGGACCACCAGGGAAGTCCCCGGACTGGCTTTCTTATATAAGAAGAAGAGGAGACGCAGGAGAGAGTGAGGGCCTGTTCAAAAAAAGATCAAGTGAGGACTCACGGAAAGAAGGCAGCCATCTTCAAGTCCAAGAGAAAATTCCCACCAGAAACCAAGCCTGCCAACACCTTGATTTTGGACTTCCAGCCTCTGGGACTGAGCAAAAATTAATTTACACTATTTAAGTCCCCCATGTTGTGGCATTTTGCTATGGTAACCCTAGCAGACATAAAAAACCATAGGAAATTCCGAGAATTTTGTTTTTAAAAGATCATCCTGTTGTGTGTGGGATATATCCAAGGAATAAAAAATGTTACTCAGGGACTTTCCTGGTGGTCCAGTGGTTAAAACTCCACACTTTCAATGCAGAGGACATGGGTCCAATCCCTGGCCAGGAAAGTAAGATCCTGCATGCTGAGAGGACAAAAAATGTCACTTGAAGATAAGTTTGGAGACTATCACAGAGATCTGTATAGAAGGTGAAACTGGTGGCAGCAGGGATGGAGAGAAGGGAATCCTACCAGAGACAGAGGCCATTTAGAGAGAGAGGCAGAAGTGGAGGCCTGCCTGGAAGAGGTGGTTGAGGAGTGCTAGGGAGGCAAAAACTGAGACAGCAGATATCTGTTCTTTTAAGAAGTTCAGCTTAAAGAGAAGAGAGATGGGCAATAGACCTAGAGGGAAGTGGAGTGAAGTTTTGTTTCTGTTTTCTAAGAACATTTGTTTTGTTTTCTTGTAAGGTAAGAGAGACTTAAGCATTTTTAAATGCCAATGGAAAGGTCCCACATAAAGGTAAGTGCTGGAGATGTACCAGAGAGAAGACTTGAGTAAAAGCATCAGGAGGAGGCTGGAAGGATCAAGGCCAAACCACAGATACTTTATGAAAGAGAGAATGAATGGATGAAACTAATATATAAATGAGAAAACGAGTTCACGAAAAGCAGCTCCTGGGTGCTCTAACCTATGTGGTTTAGAGTCAGTAGTATGGCTGCCATCCTTTTCCAGCTACACCCACATAACCAAGGGAATCTATCTAGAAGGAGAACTTTTTCCTCTTCCTGCAGCTGGTCATTTAGGGTCCTCCCTACAGCCTTGGTGCAACTGTGGTGGGTGCCAGGGGGTTTCTGGGCTACCCGTTTGCTGTGCCCTCTGGTCCTGCTCGCACTCAGAGATGTTCTCTCCTGTCTCACTGTGGATTGCCGCCGGCCTGCTCAACCTTGTGATCTGGTGGTTTTATGATTTGCAATGTCAGCCACGTGGTCACTTGATGTCCTTTGCTCAGAAGTTCTGTCTGTTCCAGGGCCCAGGACATACCAGAGGTTGTTTGTCAAAAGCATTTAGTTCTCTGCCCCAGAGGGCATGGCCTTCCTCCAGAACCACAAGGATCTGCACTGTGATTCTCCCCCTGGGTCTGGCCACAAACTCAATGCAGCATCTTTTCCCACCACCAATACCTCCACCACCACGGGATCTACTGACCCAATGGCAGGAGGTGCTGGTGGCTGCAGCCAGGGCCTGCTATAGGGGTCCTTCATGCTGTTCAGAGTCCCGGCCCAGCCAGGCTCTCCTACCCCTCCGGTGACACACGATGCCCAGATGTCAATGGCACCAGAAGAGGGTGAACATGAAATCTTAACAACTTCCCCACCCCACATGCTCAGTCCTCAGAAGCTAGCGGAACTCTTACCACTTCCCTGTGAAGCATGGCTCAGCCTCCCTGTAGTACAGATGAGGAGATGGAGGGAGGCACACGGAGGTGAAGAGGCTCATTCAAAAATACTCCACAGGGTGAGAGAGAAGCAACAAGAGCACTGAGCAGGTGACTCACACTCAGCAAAAAAATCTTTTAGAAACAGAATAAGTGAAGTAGAGAGCAAGGGAGCACGATCGTGGATGTCTGTGATGGTTAATTTCATGTGTAAATATGCCTGGCCTATGGGACGCCCAATAGCTGATAAAATACTATTTCTGGGTGTGTCTACAGGGATGTTTCTGGAAGAGATTAACATCTGTATCTCAATAGATGGAGTGAAGGAGATAAGGAGATCACTCTCACTACCATGGCATTGTCTAATATGTTGAGAGTTTAAAAGGAAAATACATAAATTTATATAGAGAGAAATG
Organism: Budorcas taxicolor; assembly: GCF_023091745.1. Lineage (NCBI taxonomy): Eukaryota > Metazoa > Chordata > Mammalia > Artiodactyla > Bovidae > Budorcas > Budorcas taxicolor. Next base: position 137,877,859 of record NC_068920.1, read on the forward strand.
GATCGTGTGATTATGAAGGCTAAGAACATTGATAATATGATTTGGGTTAAATGTACCACTACTCAGTTTTTTCTTTTTCTTTTTTTTAAGTGCATTGGGCCTAGTGGGTTTTGTTTTGGGTTTTAAATCATTTTATTTATTTATTTTTGGCTCTGATGGGTAAAGCCCAGCACATTGCTGCTCAGGCTTTTCCTCACTTGCCACGAGCAGGGCCTACTCCTCCTTGTAGTGCGTGGACTTCTCACTGCAGTGGCTTCTTCTGTTGTAGAGGATGGTCTCTAGGGCACAAGGGCTTCAGTAGTTGGGGCACGTGGGTTCAGTAGTTGCTGTTCCTGGGCTCTAGAGCACAGACTCCATAGTTGTGGCGGCTTGTGGAATCTTCCCACACCAGAGATGGGATCAGTGTCTCCTGCACTGGCAGGTGGATTCTTTGCCACTGAGCCACCAGGGAAGCCCCTCAGTTCTATCTTTTGAAGTGTCTTCCAAGCAGGATTTTGCTCAGTGATGTAAGCTTTAGTTGTTATCACTCTGTGAAAGAAAGTGAAGTCGCTCAGTCATGTTCAACTCTTTGCGACCCCATGGACTGTAGCCTCTCAGGCTCCTCTATCCATGGGATTTTCCAGGCAAGAGTTCTGGAGTGGATTGCCATTTCCTTCTCCAGGGGATCTTCCTGACCCAGGAATCAAACCCGGGTCTCTCGCATTGCAGGCAGACGCTTTACTGTCTGAGCCACCAGGGAAGCCTGTATCACTCTGTAGCAGATGCTATCTATGTACAGTTTAGAGGTGGTCTTAAACCCTAAGAATAGACTGGTTGGATCTCCTTGCAGTCCAAGGGACTCTCAAGAGTCTTCTCCAACACCACAGTTCAAAAGCATCAATTCTTCGGTGCTCAGCTTTCTTCACAGTCCAACTCTCACATCCATACATGACTACTGGAAAAACCATAGCCTTGACTAGACGGGCCTTAGTTGGCAAAGTAATGTCTCTGCTTTTGAATATGCTATCTAGGGTGGTCATAACTTTCCTTCCAAGGAGTAAGCATCTTTTAATTTCATGGCTGCAGTCACCATCTGCAGTGATTTTGGAGCCCCAAAAAATAAAGTCTGACACTGTTTTCACTGTTTCCCCATCTATTTCCCATGAAGTGATGGGACCAGATGCCATGATCTTCGTTTTCTGAATGTTGAGCTTTTTTGGAAAAGACTCTGATGCTGGGAGGGATTGGGGGCAGGAAGAGAAGGGGACAACAGAGGATGAGATGGCTGGATGGCATCACCGACTCGATGGATATGAGTTTGAGTGAACTCCGGGAGTTGATGATGGACAAGGAGGCCTGATGTGCTGCAATTCATGGGGTCGCAAAGAGTCGAACATGACTGAGCGAATGAACTGAACTGAACTGAACTGAACCCTAAGAAACGGCTTCCCGGGTGGCTCAGCTGGTGAAGAGTTGGCCTGCAATGAGGGAGACCAAAGTTTGATCCCTGGGTCAGGAAGATCCCCTGGAGAAGGGAATGGCTACCCACTCCAGTATTCTTGCCTGAAGATTCCGTGGACAGGGGAGACTGGAGGGCTACAGTCCTTGGGGTTACAAAGAGTCAGACACGACTGAGCCACTAACACTTTCAGTTCAATCCTAAAATCTGCAGCTGGCAAGCTGGAGACCCCGGAAAGCAAGATGTAACTCCAGTCTGAAGGCTTGCAGGTTTGATACCCAGGAAGAGCCAATATTGCAGTTTGATTCCCAAGGCAAAAAAAATGAACGTCCCAGCTTGAAAATAACCAAGCAGTAGGAGTTCCTTCTTATTTGCAGAAGGGTCCATGATAGCTCAGTTGGTAAAGAATTGGCCTACAATGCAGGAAACCCCGGTTTGATTCCTGGGTTGGGAAGATCCCCTGGAGAATGTATAGGCTACCCACTCCATTATTCTTGAGCTTCCCTTGTGTTTCAGCTGGTAAAGAATCTGCCTGCAATGTGGGAGACCTGGGTTTGATTCCTGGGTTGGGAAGATTCCCCAGGAGAAAGGAAAGGCTACCCATTCCAGTATTCTGGCCTATAGAATTCCATGGATTGTATAGTCCATGGGGTCGCAAAGAGATGGACACGACTGAGCAACTTTCGCTTTCACTTTCAACCTTTTCATTCTGCTCAGGCCTTCTCCTGACCATGTGAGGCCCTCACACATTGGTGAGGGCAGTCTGCTTTGCCGACATTACTTTGAGACATTACTTTGCCAACAAAGGTCTATCTAGTCAAAGCTATGGTTTTTCCAGTTGTCATGTATGGATGTGAGAGCTGGACTATAAAGAAAGCTGAGTGCTGAAGAATTTATGTTTTTGAACTGTGGTGTTGGAGAAGACTCTTAAGAGTCCCTTGGGCTGAAAGGAGATTCAACCAGTCCATTCTAAAGGAAATCAGCCCTGAATGTTCATTGGAAGGGCCGAAGCTGAAGGTGAAGCTCCAATACTTTGGCCACCTGATGCGAAGAACTGACCCATTGATGCTGGGCAAGATTGAAGGCAGGAGAAGGGGATGACAGAGGATGAGATGTTTGGATGGCATCTCTGACTCGATGGACATGAGTCTGAGCAATCTCCGTGAGTTGGTGATGGACAGGGAAGCCTGGCATGCTGCAGTCCATAGGGTCGCAAAGAGTCAACACAACTGAGTGACTGAACTGAATCTGCTTTACTCAGCCTAAGGATTCAAATCTTAATCCCACCTAGAAATGGCCTTACAGACACACCCAGAATAATATTTGACCAAATGTCTGAGCACACTCCATGAAATGCTGACACAGAAAACTAACCATCACAGATGCTGCTGCTGCTGGTCTTTGACAAGGTTGACAAGGTTTTGAAACCACTGCTGCAGAGTGTCTGCTTCCTTTTGGGGTGGAATTAGACCATTATCCCTGCTTCCAGCCCTATCCTCACAACCTAAAGGGGAGCACCCATGACTCTAGGGCAGGAGTTACAGCAAAGACCAAGCTTGACCTGCTGGCAGGCCATGGGATGTAGAGAGCGCTTGGCTGAGTGGCAGGAACCCTGCATCGCCAGGCACAGGGCCCATCCAACCCACTTCACCTGCTTGACCTTGAGCTCTTCTTAGGGGTCACAGATAAAGTATCACACATCATTACACTTAAAAGTATTTTGTTTTTATGAAATTCAAATTTTACTAGGCATCTTCTTTTTGTTGCACTTTATTTTTTGCTAAATTTGGCAATCTCAGTTTCTTTGGGAAGTGGGATGCCACCAAAGGTGGTGTGAGAAGCCATCAGATGGGTGCACAGACAGGATGGGCCACTGCGCCTGCTGGTGGCATGAAGACAGCTTCTGGTCCAGGCCACCAGAGGGGAGCAGACCTGTTCCTCTGGGCTGGAGGGAGCCCAGCCTCCAACCCTGGATCAGGGCTGCCAGGGTGGATGGGGAGGATGCGGGGTATGAGTCAGCCTAAGAGGAGGGTGGGAGAGGTCACAGGTCACATTCACCACAGAAGGAGGTCCCTTCAGACCAGTCCCAACACTGGCAATAACATGAAGTTCCTTCCACCCCTTCTTCTGGTCAGGGTTGAGAAGATTCTAAAGCAGGATTCAGAATAGTCGCTGGTGCTAGTGCTATGCAACCCCAGCCTCCCAACCCAGTTCAGTTCAGTCGCTCAGTCATGTCCAACTCTTTGCTACCCCATGGACTGTAGCACACCAGGCCTCTTTGTCCATCACCAACTCCCAAGCATCCTCTGTCGTCCCCTTCTCCTCCTGCCTTCAATCTTTCCCAGCATCAGGGTCTTTTCAGATGAGCCACTTCTTCACATCAGGTGGCCAAAATATTGGAGTTTCAGCTTCAACATCAGTCCTTCCAATGAATATTCAGGACTAATTTCCTTAAGGTTGGACTGGTTGGATCTCCTTGCAGTCCAAGAGACTCTCAAGAGTCTTCTCCAACACCACAGTTCAAAAGCATCAATTCTTCAGTGCTCAGCTTTCTCTATAGTTCAACTCTCACATCCATACATGACTACTGGAAAAACCATAGTTTTGGCCAGACAGAACTTTGTTGGCAAAATAATGTCTCTGCTTTTTAATATGCTGTCTAGGACGGTCATAACTTTTCTTTCAAGGAGCAAGCATCTTTTAATTTCAACCCAGAGGTACATCCAGTTTTCCAGCTCCCAGCCAGAGGAGACCCTTGCACCCAGTTCCCTCCCTGTGCTGGGGCCCAGACTGAAGAGAAAACTCCAAGCCTGGTCTGGCAAGAGGAAGGGTTCCCACAGGCTGTTGAGGTGCCCAGGAGGACGGGGTCAGGGTGACTGGTGCCCCAGCCCTGGGTGCTCAGCTTGCTGGCAGGTCTCACGGCTGCTGTGCTGTGTGTCAGCATCTCTCTGTCCTATAGGGCCTGGTGAGCCCCAAGGTCATGGGAAGCATGGGGCCCATCAACAGTCTCCTACTCTGCAGCCCCACTCCCTCTAGACCCCATGTCAAGCAACTGGAGGAATGAATGGAGGCGAAGGCATGGTCAAAGTCTAGGGGCCACTGGGACTTCCCTGGCAGTCCAGTGGTTAAGACTTCATACTTCTACCACAAGGGGTAATGGTTTGATCATGGGTCAGGAAAATAAGATCCCACGTGCCGCACAGCCAGAAAAAAAAATCTGGGGACCACTAGCACTGAGGCGGAGACTGGTGGGCTTCTGTCTATGGGGTCGCAGAGAGCTGGACATGACTGAAGCAACTTAGCAGCAGCAGCAGCAGCAGCACTGAAGGAGGTATGGGATCAAGACACCCCCTCCACTGGGCACCCAGGAGCCCAGGGGGAAAACAAGACAGAAATTTGGATCCAGGGGCAGACCACTGGCCACTCTGCCCGCTTGGTTCCTCCCTCACTGCTTGGCAAATCACTTAGCTGCTCCTGATCTCAGCTTCCCTTGTGAGAAGTAAAGAGATGATACTGACCCTACCTCCTCCTCAGGCTAGTGTAAGAACCGACTATTAGGGAAAGGCCTTCATAAACCATAAAATGCTGAGAGCGTAAGAGGTGCAAGTTTGATCCCTGGGTTGGGAAGATCCCCTGGAGAAGGGCATGGCAACCCACTCCAGTATTCCTGCCTGGAGAATCCTATGGTCAGAGGAGCCTGGCAGGCTACAGTCCATAGGGTTGCAAAGAGTCAGACATGACTGAACGACTTAGCGTGCACACACAGAAGGGCTCTTAAAGTCACAAGTGTGAGAAGACCGGCATAAACCAGATGAGGCAAAAGAGGACTCTACTGGTTCAGAGAATCAAGAGCAGAATCAAGGTGATGCTCTCCTCCTCTCATCCCTGCTTCTCTCTGCAAAGCAGCTTCTTTTTCTGTCTGTCTTCTCCTATAAACCTGGAGCATCTCCCAGTTCTTCACCTGCCATGAGGTGTTCCCTCATCTATTAGTGAAAATGCCAAAGAGGGTTCTCATTAGTCCCACGTGGGTCATGTGTCCACCCACGAAAGCAGGGTATTTTATGTTTAGCACCTTTTCTAGATCTGTATGTTTAGCAATCTGGGCACCTTGGTTCCATAAAAGAAAGGAAATATTATTCCTTCCATTCAGTTCAGTCACTCAGTTGTGTCTGACTCTCTGTGACCTCATGGACTGCAGCACTCCAGGCCTCCCTGTCCATCATCAACTCCCAGAGCTTACTCAAACTCATGTTCATTGAGTTGGTGGCAACATCCAACCATCTCATCCTCTGTTGTCCCCTTCTCCTCCTGCCTTCAATCTTTCCCTGCATCAGGGTCTTTTCAAATAAGTCAGTTCTTTGCATCAGGTGGCCAAAGTATTGGAGCTTCAGCTTCAACATCAGTCCTTCCAATGAATATTCAGGACTGATTTCCTTTAGTATTGACTGGTTTGATCTCCCTTGAGATCTCCCTTCTCCAACATCACAGTTCAAAAGCATCAATTCTTTGGCACTCAGATTTCTTTGTAGTCCAACTCTCACATCCATACGTGACTACTGCAAAAACCATAGCTTTGACTAGATGGACCTTTGTTGGCAAAGTAATGTCTCTGCTTTTTAATATGCTATCTAGGTTGGTCATAACTTTCCTTCCAAGGAGCAAGCGTCTTTTAATTGCATGGCTGCAGTCACCATCTGCAGTGATTTTGGAGCCCCCCAAAATAAAGTCTGACACTGTTTCCATTGTTTCCCCACCTATTTGCCATGAAGTGATGGGACCAGATGCCATTATCTTCGTTTTCTGAATGTTGAGTTTTAAGCTAACTTTTTCACTCTACTCTTTCACTTTCATCAAGAGGCTCTTTAGTTCTTCTTTGCTTTCTTCCATAAGGGTGGTGTCATCTGCATATCTGAGGTGATTGATATTTCTCCTGGCAATCTCGATTCCAGCTTGTATTTCATCAAGCCCGGCATTTCACATGATGTACTCTGTATATAAGTTAAATAAGCAGGGTAACAATATATAGCCTTGATGTACTCCTTTTCCTATTTGGAACCAGTCTATTGTTTCATGTCCAGTTCTAACTGTTGCTTCTTGACCTGCATACAGATTTCTCAAGTGGCAGGTCAGGTGGTCTGGTATTCCCATCTCTTTCAGAATTTTCCACAGTTTATTGTGATCCACTCAGTCAAAGGCTTTGGCATAGTCAGTAAAGCAGAAGTAGATATTTTTCTGGAACTCTCTTGCTTTTTCGATGATCCAGCTGATGTTGGCAATTTGATCTCTGGTTCCTCTGCCTTTTCTAAACCCAGCTTGAACATCTGGAAGTTCACGATTCATGTACTGTTGTTGGAGGATTTTGAGCATTACTTTGCTAGCATGTGAAATGAGTGCAATTGTGCGGTAGTTTGAACATTCTTTAACATTGCCTTTCTTTGAGATTGGAATGAAAAAAAAAAAAAACCTGACATTTTCTAGTCCTGTGGCCATTGCTGTGTGGCCACAGCAAGTTTTCCAAATTTGTTGGCATATTGAGTACAGCACTATCACAGCATCATCTTTTAGGATTTGAAATAGCTCAATGGGAATTCCATCACCTCCACTAGTTTTGTTTGTAGTAACGTCTCCTAAGGCCCACTTGACTTAGCATTCCAGGATATCTGGTTCTAGGTGAGTGATCATACCATTGTGGTTATTTGGGTCATGAAGATCTTTTTTTGTACAGTTCTTCTGTGTATTCTTGCCACCTCTTCTTAATATCTTCTGCTTCTGTTAGGTCCATACCATTTCTGTCCTTTATTGTGCCCATCTTGGCATGAAATGTTCCCTTGGTATCTCTAATTTTCTTGAGGAGATCTCTAGTCTTTCCCATTCTATTGTATTCCTCTATTTCTTTGCACTAATCACTGAAGAAGGCTGTCTTATCTTCCTTGCTAGTCTTTGGAACTCTGCATTCAGATGCTTATATCTTTCCTTTTCTCCTTTGCCTTTAGCTTCTCTTCTTTTCTCCTTTATTTGGAAGGTCTCCTCAGACAACCATTTTGACTTTTTGCATTTCTTTTTCTTGGGGATGGTCTTGATCCCTGCCTCCTGTAGAATGTCATGAACTTCTGTCCATAGTTCTTCAGGCACTCTGTCTATCAGATTTAATCCCTTGAATCTATTTGTCACTTCCACTGTATAATTGTAAGGGATTTGATTTAAGTCATACCTGAATGGTCTAATGGCTTTCCCTACTTTCTTCAATTTAAGTCTGAATTTGGCAATAAGGAGTTCATGATCTGAGCCATAGTCAGCTCCTGGTCTTGTTTTTGCTGACTGTATAGAGCTTCTCCATCTTTGGCTGCAAAGAATATAATCAATCTGATTTCGGTATTGACCATCTGGTGATGTCCATGTGTAGAGTCTTCTCTCGTGTTGTTGGAAGAGGGTGTTTGCTATGACCAGTACATTCTCTTGGGAAAACTCTGTTAGCCTTTGCCCTATTTCATTTTGTACTCCAAGGCCAAATTTTCCTGTTCCTCCAGGTATCTCTTGACTTCCTACTTTTGCATTCCAGTCCCCTATAATGAAAAGGACATCTTTTTTGGGTGTTAGTTCTAGAATGTCTTGTAGGTCTTCATAGAACCATTCAACTTCAGCTTCTTCACCATTTCTGGTTGGGGCATAGACCTGGATTACTGTAATACTGAATGGTTTGGCTTGGAACAAACAGAGATCATTCTGTCGTTTTTGAGATTGTACCCAAGTACTGCATTTTGGACTCCTTTGTTGACCATGATGGCTACTCCATTTCTTCTAAGGGATTCTTGCCCACAGTAGTAGATATAATGGTCATCTGGGTTAAATTCACCCATTCCAGTCCATCTTAGTTCACTGATTCCTAAAATGTTGATATTTACTCTTGCCATCTCCTTTTTGACCACTTCCAATTTACCTTGATTATGGACCTAACATTCCAGGTTCCTATACAATATTGCTCTTTACAGCATCGGACCTTGCTTCTATCACCAGTCACATCCACAACTGGGTGTTGGTTTTGCTTTGGCTCTGTCTCTTCATTCTTTCTGGAGTTATTTCTCCACTGATCTCCAGTAGCATATTTGGCATCTATCGACCTGGGGAGTTCATCTTTCAGTGTCCTATCTTTTTGCTTTTTCATACTGTTCATGGGGTTCTCAAGGCAAGAATACTGAAGTGGTTTGCCATTCCCTTCTCCAGTGGACCACATTTTGTCAGAACATCCACCATGACCCATCCGTCTTGGGTGGCCCTACATGGCAGAGCTCAGGGTTTCATTGAATTAGACAAGGCTGTGGTCCATGTGATCAGTTTGATTAGTTTTCTGTGACTGTAGTTTTCATTCTATCTGCCCTCTGATGGATAAGGATAAGAGTCTTATGGAAACTTCCTGATGGGAGAGACAGGGGGAAACTGGGTCTTGTTCTGATGGGCAGGGCCATGCCCAGTTAATCTTTAATACAATTTTCTATTGATGGGTGGGGCTGTGTTCCCTCCCTGTTGTTTAACCTGAGGCCAATATGGTGGAGGTAGTGAAGATATGGTGACCTCCTTCAAAAGGTCCCATGCGTTCACTGCTGCACTCAGTGCCCCCGACCCTGCAGCAGGCCACCACTGACCCACGCCTCCACTGGAGACTCCTGGACACTCCTGGACTCCTGGGCAAGTCTGGGTCAGTCTCTTATGGGGTCACTGCTCCTTTCTCGTGGGTCCTGGTGCACACAAGGTTTTGTTTGTGTGCTCCAAGAGTCTGTCTCCCCAGTCCTGTGTAAGCTCTGGTGGCTCTATGGTGGGGTTAATGGTGACATCCTCCAGGAGGGCTTATGCCATATCCAGGTCTGCTGCACCCAGATGCCCTGCCCTTGCAGCAATCCCCTGCTGACTTGTACCTCTACAGGAGACACTCAAACACTCAAAGGCAGGTCTGGCTCAGCCTCTATGGAGTTTCTTCGTGCATACAAGGTTTATTTGAGCCCTCCAAGCATCTCTGGCAGGTATAGGTTTTGATTCTAACTGTGATTTCACCCCTCTTACCATCTTGCTGGGGCTTCTTCTTTGCCCCTGCATGTGAGGTATACTTTTTTGGTGGGATGCAACATTTCCCTGTCAACGGTTGTTCAGCAGGGAGCTATAATTTTGGAGTTCTCACGGGAGAAGACGAGCACATGTCCTTCTACTCCGCCATCTTAAATGCCTCCTGTTCCTCCTCCTCCTTCATGGGTATTCCTCCGACAGCTTGTCAGATCTGTTCGGAACAGAAAATATGATGGAAAGGTGTCCACTATGAAGGTCATATCTTATCAGCAGTATTATTATCATCATTGGCATCAACTACATAAGCTGGCCACATGTTTCTAATTCCCATTATCCCTGGGCAAAATAGCAGCTAAAGCCACAGTCCCTGGCATTCAGACTTCCTGAATTCAAATTTTAGTCCTACCACTTTCTACCTGTGTGACATGAGGCAAGTTGCTAAACCTCTCTCTGCCTTCGTTCATAAGTTTGTGAAGATTAAAAGAGTTAATATGTGTAGAATGTGAAGAAAAGTGAATGGTACCTGCCAGGTATTCAATCAATGCTATTCATTACTATTGTCAGAGGAAAAAAGTGGCAGTGTCTGGGAATCCCAGTTTGGGAGGTAAACAAAACCATCGCTGCTCACTTAGTCCCTAGCTTTCTTCCAGAGAGCGCTTACAACTTCAGAAACTAGAGTTCACCAAGGACCTCCTGAGCTGTGTGATCACCCTGAGGATTTTACAAGTTGACAAAATCCCTCTCATTCAGAGGTAAGGGGACTGACATACAAAGAGGGGGCTTTCCTGCAAGCTTGCTTATGCTCTTCAGAAGTGGATGCAAGTTTCTGTAGGAAACTGGGAGGACACTGGGTCCCGAGGAAGCTTCTGGGAGGAAACCACAGCTGAGCTGAGACCCAGAGGATAGGCAAGAGTTTGTGGAGCAAGGGCAGGTGGGCAGGACAATGTGCTAGTCAGTCCTCGAGCTGTGGTGTCTCCGCTCCAGACCCACATGGATTCTCTGCTTTGTGCCGCTAGCGTTGGAGCCCTGGGATCCTGCCTGTCCCTTATCAGTGGTCCCTGGTAGGTACTGCCAGTCTGTGGCACCAGAAGCAGACTGGCAAGTAGGTGAAGAGAAAGGACTTGCTCCCTCTTGTCTGCTCAATGTCCTGCCAGCTTCTCCCCTCCATGAGTTCTTCAGCCTGAGAGCAGAAGCAGAAGCCTCCAGGTCTCTCCAGTCTCAGTAGCTGAGCAGTTGACAAAAGGCAGGAGACAAGAGGCTGTGCAGAGAGCACCGGGGTAAAGCAACTGGCGTGTAACATCAGAAGGGATCCCAGGGCAAGATCAAGTGTGCAGATGGCCCTCATACACAGCACTTGATACCAGAAAGGGGCAGCTGGGGACCAGAACCGGCCCCTGAGCAGGTCAGAAACAAACCCCAGGCCTTGGAAAGTGAGGTTGAGAGATAGGCCCTGGGTCAGGGTAGTTATGGTGCCAAGGAGCCCACACTGCCTTCCAAGCACTGGTGGTTTGTTCAGACATCCCCAAGGCCAGAATTGGGGCCAGGACTCTAAGAGTGGCAGGTCTGGGAGGGACTGCCCCTAAAGACAGGGGGCGAGACTGCACCCCCAGACCACAAGGGAGCTGACCATCCTAAGTGCCTTGTTGCCTGCATGGACCAAACCCCCTCCCCCTCTCCCATATTAAGAGGAAAGATCTCTAAGAGCTCCTCTGTGGGACGAACTCCAGGGAGGGGCATGAGTGTGGTGACCCATATGCAGAAAGCGTGTACATGTGTTTCTACAATGGAGTATGGGGGCTATTTTTAGAATAGACCTAATAGATTGCTATGAGGTTGATCATTCACTAAAACAGCTTGTTTGTGGCATCAAAAACTTCTGTCTTCAGCACTCTTATTCACTCCTATGTCTTCCATTTCCCCCTTTATTTCTAAATATGCATTTCCAGCCTTGACTTGGTTTTTGAGCTCCAGATACACAAAGGCCCTAACCATCTTCACAGGAACCACTCACAGTATTTCAAACTGAACAAAGCAAAACACCTGACCTTCCTTCAATCCTTCCCCTCCTCCCCTCTTCCCAATTTCCAGGAAACATAGCACGCTCACCAAGTCACCCAGAGGCAAACCCTGAGTCCTGGCTGACATCTCCACCTCCTCACCCACAACCAAAAGACCAGGCCAGTCTTCCTTGCCATATGCCCCAGGTCCCGCCACATCCCTCACACCCTCTGCCACCAGCCCAGGTCCCCTCCACAGACAGCGCTCACCCTCAGTTCCTTCCAGCACAGGGAGCCAGATTCATCTTCCAAAGCACCACCCTCTTCCCCAGAGATGCACTTTAACTCCAGCCCGCGTACCTCACTCAGGGGTCCCCATTGTCTGAGCCAAACTGTCTCACAGCCTTTCCCTCTCTAGACCAGACAGGCCCCACCACACTCCCAGAGCAGGCCAGCCAGGGGCATGGTCCCATGTTGGAGCAGGAGGCCGGGTGGTACAGACTTTAGCCCTGCCTGGTTGCCCGTAGTAACGGGATGGAATCTCTCTGTGTCTGAGGCTCCCACTCAAGAGGCCCCTCTCTGGGCTGCGATGATTAACAGTTGTGAGCGGCGCCAGGATCCATGAATAACAGACAGAGATGGATGCCTGGAGCAGGGTCAGGGCACAAAGGCAGTAACTCATGTTCCCCCAGACTCACACAGTCTGCCCCTCACACAGTCCCCAGGCCCCTGTGAGGACCCGGGACATGCCTGTGCCCAGTGAGAAGTGAGGATGAGGCCGGTGCTCTTCTCTGCCAACGGGCTATCTTTTTTCCAGTTCTTGTCTCAGTATCTATTTCTCTGCCTTTTCGTCTCTGTCCAGATCACGTGGCATTGGTGACGCATTGATCAGATCACCTCTAATGGGACACTAACTCTAAAGATGACCTCTTTAAAATATATAATATCAATTTTCCACCTTAAAAACTGTAAGTATACCTAATTCTAAAATGAAAAGCTACTGCTGCTACTGCTAAGTCACTTCAGTAGTGTCCAACTCTGTGTGACCCCATAGACAGCAGCCCACCAGGCTCTCCTGTCCCTGGGATTCTCCAGGCAAGAACACTGGAGTGGGTTGCCATTTCCTTCTCCAATGCATGAAAGTGAAAAGTGAAAGGGAATTCGCTCAGTCGTGTCCGACTCTTTGTGACCCCATGGACTGCAGCTTACCAGGCTCTTCTGTCCATGGGATTTTCTAAATCTAAGCTTTATTCCCATAATAAAAGCTGTTTCCTAGGGGCATATGCTCAGAGATGGTTAGCAAAATGCTATATTTTTTCTTCCTTTTTATTTAGCTGTTTTAATGGTGTATCATTTTATCCCAGGACCCCAGCTAACTGGGCAGCCACTGGAAGACTGCTAATCAGCAAAGCATAGGGAAGTGGAAAGTGTAGGAAATTGCACCCTGGAGCTTGAAAGTTTAGCCTTGAAATGACATGTAACAGTTCAACTCATTTTTGGGGAAGGGGGCTGTGTTCCCCAATCAGAGATTGAATCCAGGCCTTGACAGCGAAAGTGCCGAGTCCTAACCACCGGACTGGCAGGGAATTCCCTCAATTCCTGTTTTAGTGATCGAAACAAGTCACATGTTCTCATCTCACTTCAAGTAGGCAGGGAAATGCAGTTCTACCATGGACTTAGAAGGAGAGCTAAAAATAGCAAACTGCACAAATGACCAGCAGTGGAGGGCTCAAATCCCTGGCCTGTGGATGGAGGTATGAAGGGACAACTGCTTCCCCTCAACAGGTGGAACTACCTGTTGGTTCCACCTGTTGGAACCAACTACATGGGTTGTGATTTCCCCAATGAGCAAAACAGCAGTGGACTCCCTTCCATGGTTTACATGTATGTATAGACACTTTCCAGAAATAAACAAGGAACCTGATTGCTCTGGAAATGGTGGGTGTGGAGCAAGAAATTTTGCCTTTCACTTTATATCCTTTGCGATGTTTGAAATGCTAATCATGGCATTCATTTGTGCAGATTTATCTATAGGATGGGTTTCCTTGGTGGCTCGGTGGTAAAGAATCTGCCTGCCAATGCAGGAGATGCAAGTTTAATCCCTGGGTTGGGAAGATCCCCTGGAGAAGGAAATGGCAACCCACTCCAGTACTCTTGCCTGGAGAATCCCATGGACAGAGGAGACTGGACAGCCACAGTCCATGGGGTCATAAAGAGTTGGACAAGACTTAGTAACTAAACAACAACAACAATCTATGAGACTCATCTGCCCTACTCAGCAGAAGAGAGTGCAAATGGCCAAAGACTGAGTGCTTATGATTTGGAGTAACCAAGCTTTGCCCAAAATAGATCATCCATGTGCTGATGAGACTGACCTCGGGTGAAAGAACACTGCCCTCCCCCCAGGAACCCAGCCAGCTCCAGCCCCAGCTATTTTCTGGTATTTGATGCTTCTCTGGAGGAAACAGTAAGGACTCCAGCCTTTGTCCTCAAGACTCAGAACATTTCTTCTCAGTCCAAAGGATACATTATACCATCTCTGGACTTAGAGAAGAAAAGAACAGTGGACACCATGACCATGGCTCAGAGCAAGCAAGTCCAATGTACTAGTTTCTTAATAATTCTCAGATTTTCATCTTGGATTACTTCCTACTACCATCTTGGAGCCCAAGAAGGGGTCCTGGGCAGGACAGGAGTTCAGGTAAGGTGTGCTGATCAACTGCAGGCAGCAGGAAGCTGTCCTCCCAGAGCCTGGCCCTGGGGACCCTTTGTGTCATCACTGTAGGACTGGGAGTCAAAATGCAGTTGGTCATGGGAAGGATGGGAAGATGGGGTCACAAAGTGAGAAACAGCCTACCTGGGCTGCATGACCCAGGGCCAGTGGTGGTCCAAACCCTACTCTGCTGTCCACATCCAAGCATGCATCCACTGCCAGCTAGAGGGGACTGCTCAAGACTTAGAAGATGTCCCTCATCCTCAGACAACCTTCTCAGAACAGGGCCTCAGAGCCCAGGGCAGAGCAGGGGCAAATGGGTAGAGAGTGCAAGTCATTAAAAATATAGATGTGATATGTTCCTTTATCATTCAATAAATAGTTCGGTATTTTGATTCGCCAGGCATTTTTGATTAGCAAGGAGCCCAGGACCAAGATGGGAACTTAAAAGACACGCAAACATGTCTAAGAACTAATCCCCATCCTCACCAAACCCACCACCCAGAGGGGAGTATGACCCAAAACCAGACACTGGGGTGGAGGCTCCAGTGAGGCTGACAGAGTCACACACAGAGGAGTCACCTCTCCTGACATTTTCAGGAGCTGCATCCTCAGCGTTTCCAGGTATTGAAGTCATTCCTTCCTGTCCCTCATTCCCACCTGAGCAGCCAGATACCTCTCCACTTTAGTCCTAAATCATATTAGTCTTCTGGTATCTCTCTTTTTTTTTTTTTTAACATTTATTTGTTTGTTTGTTTGACTGTACCATATCTTAGTTGTAACATGCAGGATCTTCAGTCTTCATTGTAGTATGTGGGATCTAGTTCCCTGAGCAGGGATCGGAACCTGGGCCCCCTGCATTGGGAGTGTGGAGTCTTAGCCGCTGGACCACCAGGGAAGTCCCCTGGGACCTGTTCTAACTTTTCTTCCTTTCTTTGAGAAATTTGACTGGCCTCCCTTGTACCCAAACCAAATAAAACCCCTCTTTCCCAAGGATATGCCTCTTGCTTCTTTCTCTGTTCAAGCAAGTTATCAGCTTTAAACATTAGCTGAAGAATCAGGTCTTCTGGAACAAGGTTTGTCAGAACCAGAGTTTTTCTAGTTGTAATAAATAAGAATCCATTCAAATCCACTTGAGCCAAATTGATTCATTATAAGTATCAAGTTGTTCCAGACAATCAAAAAGCAGGTTTTCCTAGTTCTTGGGGACCACATAATTTCTCAACACCATCTCACTATGTATCTCCTTCATCCTTCCTTGTTGACCAGGCCACACACATATCATGTGGGATCTTAGTTCTCCAATATCAGGGATCGAACTCATGCCTTCTGTGTTGTTAGTCTTAACCATTGGAATGCCAGGGAAGTCCCATATTCTTCATTCTTCTCTCCATGGTGGCTTTCTCTACTTCTCTACCCACATCATGGAAGATCCCAAGATTTACAATTCCTCAGCTCAAGCAACCATCAGAATTCTAGTCTCAAAATTTCAAAAGAAGGGCACGTGTTTCAAGTTGTCCACCTGAAATATCAAATAACTGTGACCTAGGGAGACAGTCATGTAATTCCAGCATGACTGTGAGATCCACCTGTGAAGATGGAGCAGCTCTTACAGAAGAGAAGAACACTGTCCTGGGCAGATAACCCCAAAGTCCACATCACCTGCATCATGGCACTTTAGGGACTTCTTAGGATTATGCATAGTTAACCTACAGAGAAGCTGGCCAGGCCTCTTGTGTGCAGATAGGGGTGTCTACAGCAACGAGGGCAGTGCCAACCTATCCAGTCCTTTAGTCAGCATTCTTCGTGGTTGGAGCAACTTCCATGAGCAGCTGGAGATGCAGGGTGACCACCTGCAAACACTCGGGCTGGTACCGGAAGTAGACAAACAGGAAATAGACCAGGAAGCCACTGAGCAGGAACAGGAAGACATACAGGAACTCTGGCTGGGGATGGGCCACGATGGGCACCAGCGCCAGGTAGACAGATGCAAAGACCATGGTGGCAGGGATGATGATGGGGACCTGCAGGGACAGAGAGACCTGGATGATGAAGACGTGCCTGGGAGGTGGCACAGGGCGCCTGGGCTCTGTCCCTTCTGCCTGCCTGCCTTCCTGCTGCTTCCACCTGCCACCAACTCCTCTCTTCCAGAACCTGCCATAACAACTTGTCAGGCCAAAGGAGACACCTGTTGGGTTACAGAGGCCCCTCCAGGGAGCAGAGACTTGGTGCCCAGCCTGATCCTCTCTGTTACGTGAGTCTCGCTGGGTGCGTGCATCCTCTCTTTGTTCAACTCCCACTGTTCTCCCTGTGTGTCCTCTAGAGAAGAAAGGCATCCCCAGCAAGGAGAGTCAATGCCTTGTGCTCCAACTGTCCCTTACCCCCAAGGACACACAGAAATTCCCTCCCAAATACAACAGTGTTGACCACTTTCTTTCTTCCTCTGGGCCCCAAGTGAGGCCGTGGTACAACCATCTGCATCATGCAACAGCTGATAGTTGAAAAACAAGCCCATGTAGGTCCTGAAATCTACCTTGTAAGGTCGGGGAAGATTCTTCTTTATCCACAAGTACAGGAGACAGCTGAAGGTGATTCCATAGGTGGGCCAGCCAAGGAAGCTGAAAGGCAAACGTGAGCCACTTGTTAACAGCCCCCACCATGGTGGGACTGGCAAGAGGGGCCGGCCTACTAGGTGCAAACCTAGAGTAGAGCTGCAAGCACACTGGGGCCTCTCAGCCACCCCCAGCTCCCCTGATCCATGCAGCCAAAGGAAAGAAGAATGCAAGGCTGGGGCACTGAGGACAGGGTGTGCTGGAGGGCCCAGCTGGAGCTTTGTCTTCAGGCACAAAGGGGCACACGCACAAGCCCACCCATCCACGAGGCTCCAGATTAGGCCTCCTCTGACTGCCCCTGGCTGGCTGGAAGAGGACAATTTCAAAGGAAGGAGGACTATCCGTGTTTCCCAAAGAAAGAATCTGGTGGAACCTCAAGGAAGGCTGTGTTCCCCTCAAGGGCCGCACACTCATAGCAGACTGCGCCACCCTGGAGTTGGTGATGGGCACCAGAAAAACCTCTGGCCCCTGTGTCTGATGTAGGTCTGATGTAAACTCCACATAACTTGGGAGGCCATCTCTTGAGGTTGTCCAGATGGGGAGATATGGGGCCCTGGCTGACATGAATCATCCTTGAGTTCTCATCTGGGCCAGGACATTCTCTGTCACTCTTCCCCTATCTCAGGCTGAACACCCTTAAGAGACACCACGGATTTGATTTTATCTTCACCCTACAATGAGTTTTTTCTTTCTCACGGGAAAAAGATGAAAAGAAAAACAATGTCTGTTACTTAATGTTCTGAAGAAAGGGACATCGAGTACTATATATCCTGTTCCAAAAGATTAGTTACTCTTAGGACAACAGAGGAAGAGAACATGTGATGCTTGCAAAATTACTGGAGAAGTCCTCTGCCCCAGACATCATGCCTGCCTGGTGGGTTAAGAGTCTTCTTGTTGAGAGAAGTTTAAAAATGACAACCGGATATCACAACAGCCCATCATTTCTGCCCCAGAGCAGGCAATAAAGGGGGTCAGAACATCTCCCCACTTTGATGCGATTCCGGAGTGTGCCCACACAGCTTGGCTGTGGGTCTGCCCTGAGTTCAGCAGAGCTCTGTTGGGTCAGATCCAGAACAAAGACCAGACTACAAAGGAAAAATGACACCAAGCCAAAGGCTATGAGTCATGTGAGTGAAGCCTGAGTATCTTTTCACATTGTCCTGGAGACAGAGTAAAGGGACAAGAAAAAAGAAAGAAAATCACAAAGACAACACAAGACTTTATTTCTTGGTGAAAATTGGTCTCATTGAATTTATGGAAGCAGTGCGAGAGAGGAGGGTGCTATGTTTAATTTTGAAAACTTAATTGGGAGAGAATGGTTAAAACAGTGTGTGTGTGTGTGTGTGTGTGTGTGTGCAGGCGCTCTGAGCCTGAGCTTCCAGGAGTGTGTGCATGTGTTTCTGCGCGCGTGTGTGTGTGTGTGTGTGTGTGTGTGTGTGTGTGTATCATAGGGGCTTCTGGAAATGGGCATGCACATAGGAGTGTATATGTGTGCATGTCTGTGAATGGGTACACATAGGGGCCATGAGATACTCAGCCTGAGGGGGCAGTCTCACTTGCCTCAAGAAGCTCATGATGGTGTTCAAGTTTCCAGAGATGACCAGGATCAAAGCCATCGCTGTGGTGAACATCAGAGCTGGAGCTAGAGTGAGGCGATGCACGTGAACCATGGACAGAAGTTGGGGCTGGGGAGCAAAGTCAGGTGTCAGGTAACCTCCAGTGGAGCCGCACTGGGGGTCTGTCCCCAGAAATTCCCATCCTCTTCTCCTGCCAAACTCCCTCAGGACACCAGGGTACCCAACCAGATAGTCTCCAATTCCCATGGCTTCCTTCCAGATGTAGGTCACTGGGGAGTGATCAGACTCAGGGGGCAGGTTGGAGGGGGGCCCATCCTTTCAGACCATCCAAGACCCTGTAGCTTAGGATGTGGGGTTGCAGTGTGGAGAGCTGTAGCAGGTGCCTGGCCAACCAAATCTTTTGACTTTCTATTGCTCCCCCTAAAGACAGAAAGAGGGCCCAGGAAGGGAAGACTGAGGAGGAGAGGGGAGAGGAAGGGCCAGGTATGGGTGGAGCGTGGAGAGTGATACTGGGTTACAGTGTAGACTGTGTTATCCTTCAGCAAATACTTAGTCCCCTGCTCTCCACCCCTGTGGAAGAAATATATTAATAGTTTCCATCCACTGATTTGAGCTTGCCAATGAACTGTGAGCAGGAGAGACCCACCAGAAGTTCTAAATATGTGTGTGTGGTTTGGCTTGGTCTCTTGAACCCCTGCCACCTGCCATGGCAAAAACATGCCCCAGGAGCCCCTATGGCTTGGGTCCCAGGATTAGAACAGACCCGCAGTTTGAGTGAGAAGATGTGAACACAAGCCCTGGCCTGCAGCCGAGCCACTCTGACCCTTTAACTCATGAGCAACATGGAATGTCTGTTGTCCTAAGCCTCTGGAATTAGGGGCTGTCTCCCGCGCAGCATTACTGCAGCAAAAACTGACAGAGTGACAGAGAGTCCCCCAGGCACAGGGGGCCCAGAGGGTACACACTGGCTCCTGGGGCTCCTCCCCACTGCCCCAGCACCACTGTTGCACAAAGATGTCCCTGTCACCCACAAACCTCTACAGCGTGACCCAGCATGGCAATCTCCCAGAACCTGGAGGTAAAAGGATTGGAGTATAAAGCGGAGAGGTAGGGAATACGTGAGCCTACTCTCAGCAGAAAAGAGGGCTATGTCTTTCGAGGAAGCCCTGCTGCTAAGTCACTTCAGTCATGTCGACTCTGTGAGACCCCACAGACAGCAGCCCACCAGGCTCCGCCATCCCTGGGATTCTCCAGGCAAGAACACGGGAGTGGGTTGCCATTTCCTTCTCCAATGCATGAAAGTGAAAAGTGAAAGTGAAGTCGCTCAGTCGTGTCCGACTCTTCGAGACCCCATGGACTGCAGCCTACCAGGCTCCTCTGTCCAGGGGATTTTCCAGGCAAGAGTACTGGAGTGGGTTGCCATTGCCTTCTCCAGTCGAGGAAACCCTGGTTGGGGCTAAATGCTGAGCTCCGGGAGGAGAAATCTTAGCTGGCTGTCCTGAGAGGTATGTCCCCCAACAGTTCCTTAGTTCCTGCCTCACTGTTGTCCATATGAGATCAACAGCTTTTAAAAGGCTAATGTTTTAAACTCTGTACTCTGTATTCTCCTGCTGCCCCCATCACCTTGCCCAGCATGCACCCCATGTCTCACCAGGTGGCGCTCTCTGGCAGCCACGTAGGACACACGGCTTCTGCTGAAGAATGACCCATTGACAGAGCCGAATGACGAGAGGGCGACAGCCAAGGGCACCAGCCAGGCCCAGGCCCCCAGAACTTGGCTCCTAGGACAACAGAGGAATCGAGGGAAGGATCTCCAGCAGCAACCTGCAAGACAGCCTCAAGGCCACATCAGAAACAGAGCGAGCAAGTTCAGTTCAGTTCAGTCGCTCAATCATGTCCGACTCTTTGCGACCCCATGAATCACAGCACGCCAGGCCTCCCTGTCCATCACCAACTCCCGGAGTTCACTCAGACTCATGTCCATCGATACCGTGATGCCATTCAGCCATCTCATCCTCGGTCATCCCCCTCTCCTCCTGCCCCAATCCCTCCCAGCATCAGAGTCTTTTCCAGTGAGTCAACTCTTCGCATGAGGTGGCCAAAGTACTGGAGCTTCAGCTTTAGCATCATTGCTTCCAAAGAAATCCCAGGGCTGATCTCCTTCAAAATGGACTGGTTGGATCTGCTCACAGTCCAAGGGACTCTCAAGAGTCTTCTCCAACACCACAGTTCAAAAGCATCAATTCTTCAGCGCTCAGCCTTCTTCACAGTCCAACTCTCACATCCATACATGACCACAGGAAAAACCATAGCCTTGACTAGACGGACCTTAGTCGGCAAAGTAATATCTCCGCTTTTGAATATACTATCTAGGTTGGTCATAACTTTTCTTCCAAGGAGTAAGCGTCTTTTAATTTCATGGCTGCAGTCACCATCTGCAGTGATTTTGGAGCCCCCAAAAATAAAGTCTGACACTGTTTCTACTGTTTCCCCATCTATTTCCCATGAAGTGATGGGACCAGAGCAAACCCAGGGGCAATTTGGAATACTTATGGGGGACTTTACTTCCCCAGGGCGGGGCTGTGAACAGGTCACGTGACTCACTCACCCCCCCAGCTCACAGCCATCACATCAGTGGAAAGGATTTCACTGGGTGAGGGCACTAGCAGGTAACTGATGTTGGCCAGGATGTACAGGCCAGTGACTGGGAGATGGAGATCATCAGTGCCCACACCAGGTTCTGCTGCAGAGTTGGGAAGAAGAGGCCACGTGTTAGCCCATGAGGTCCTTCCCAGGATCTCTGAGCAAGCTCAGGAGTGCAGCACCGAGCTGATCCTATCCCCAGGGTCCACACCAGGCCAGGGGGCACTGTCCCTGTGTCCCTCCTCCTTGAACTTAGAGTCCCACGGCATGGACAGGCCAACTAACAGGTGTGCTAGGAGGCCATGAGGAGGACTCACAGTCAGAGCAGTGGAGGTACAGTGGAGGGTGGGGACCCGGCAGAGGGGGGGAGCCATCATCAGAGTTTCCGGAACAAGCAGGGCCTTATGCTGGGT
Organism: Budorcas taxicolor; assembly: GCF_023091745.1. Lineage (NCBI taxonomy): Eukaryota > Metazoa > Chordata > Mammalia > Artiodactyla > Bovidae > Budorcas > Budorcas taxicolor. Next base: position 137,899,307 of record NC_068920.1, read on the forward strand.
TCTCCTTGCAGAGTGGAGGAGATTCCAGCAGGTGGGAAGCAGGGAGGGGCGTTCCCAGCAGGGACACCTGCAGAGCAGGGGAACCTGCAGAGCAGGGTGCAGAGAAGAGGCAGAAAAGTTAGAGATCTCCACGGTCAGATGGTCCCTCCAGCCTGTATTCCAGGACCCACAGTGCCAACTCTGCCTAGTCTCTGGGTCCCCAGGACACAGGCCCAGACTGAGGGCCATTCCATCCAGGGGTTCTCTTCTGACCCTCAGTCTCCTAGAGAAGAAATTGGGAATCACTGGGGATCTGTGAACTGTGATTCCCCACTGCCCCGCCTCTCTGCAGGGTGTGAGGATCAGCAAAGCGGAAGGGAAAGGAAGGGCCTGGACACAGGGACTGTGGGCACTGAGACTGGTTTGCATTGTAAGAGCCTCAGCACCTAGCTGACCCGGGCCACCCCCAAAAATATATTCAGCAAGCATGCAATAAAAATTGAGGAATGCATGAAAAGTAGGTGAAATCAGAGTGTGGACTGCTCCCTCCCACTCCGTACCCCTAGTTCTGGACATCATTCTGGAGCCAGGAGCAAATGGAGGGAAAGGGCCTCCCTCAAACTTGACCCAGCATTTCCCTAGGCTCAGACTAGCCCTGTATAAACATATTTAGACTCCACAGTAAGAACACACTTCAGAGTGGGAGAAGCATGTCCAGGGCACTCCCAGGTCTCCTGGAGGGCTTTCTCTAGAGGTCTTTTGGTTGACCTTGGGAAGAGCAGGCAAGCACTGATGAATGTACAACCCCTCCCTTCAGTATCAAACGGTACAACAGAACATGGCATTGCTATTCCTGACATGTGAAACAATACAGAGAAGCCACCCTTCCTCACTAAGACACAAGGAGCTCTCTTTCAGGCTTGGGATGGCGCTGTCCCTGTGTGGCCTGCACCAGTGTTCCAGGCAGATCTCCTCCCCACCCCTAGAAAGGACACTCTCTCATGTAAGCATCTACCCCTGATGCACATATCTTCTGTTCTCCAATATGACATAAAAGGCAGTTTCTATGGGGCTCTGTAATAACCTAGAGGAAAGGGTGAGACGTGGGAGGGAGACTCAAGGGGGAGGGGACATATGTACATTTATGGTTAATTCAGATTGATGTATGACAGAAATCAAACCAATATTGTAAAGCAATCATCAATTAAAAATAAATAAAAGAAATATTTAAGACTTTAAAAAGCAGTTTCTAGAGCTTTCTGCCAGAGCTGTGATCTGCCTGCAGAAAAGTTTGGAAGTGGGTTTGGGAGGAAGGGCAGGGGGCATGGAAGATGAAGAAATAATCTCGGAGCCCACTTCTGGTCCTTGGGGTCAGCCTGGGTGCTGAGCCGGTCCTCAGATATCACCCCAGACCCCTTGTAAAGTCCAAAGCTTCCCACTCCCTCCCAAGAGCCCTGCAGACCAAGCCCCTCCCAAAGCAATGACTAGCCAGCCCCAGGTTCACAGGTGGAGTGAGACAGGCAGGACTGGCTCGTACTTCTGTCCCAGCTCTGAAGCTATGTCCTGTAGTGGCCTCCCATGCTTCAGCAAATATGACTTACGTATCTACTGCAATGTTCCAGAGAGAACAATCCAGGAGAGAGAAACCTGAGTCATCAAGCACAGCTTCTTACAAGGGGTCTGACATCCAAGTCACTCTCCCTTTCTAAACTTCAGTTTTCCCACATGAAAAATGGGATGATAATGTCTACCTTCCAGGAAAGCAAAATGAGCCCATGGATAGGAAACAATAAAGTTCCCCCCTTACTTGAGAAGCTAGAATTCATATAATTGCATAAACTAATCAGAAAATACATTGGGCTGGCACTTTAGTCCCATGAGTACAGAAAGAGAGCCCCTCTTTTCAGCTGATTTCTCAGAGTCTTTGCACAAATAACAATTATCAGAACTGCTACTGTTTGGAGATTTCAGCCCCTAAAGCAGTGTCATGGACTCACGTTTGAATTCTTGAGTTCCTCCATCACCTGGCTGAGGCTATTCCAGCCATTAAAGGACCACAAGCACTGGTAGAAGGCCATGCTGATGCGCCTGGCCTGCTGGGACGTGTTGTGGAAGGTGGACAGGAGGGCTTCCATGCAGCCTTGGCCCTCGCCCAGCACCACGGCGCCACCCCCCACGATGACCAGCAAGGAGAACACTTGGGCGGTCGTGCACACGTTCATCAGCAGGGCAGCCATCTGCGAGCTCCAGCAGTTGAGCAACATCAGCAGCAGGATGCAGGTGGCAGCCACCACCTTGAGCATGGCCTGGGGCAGCGAGGAGCAGCCTGGGTAAAAGGGGACCAGGACATACTCGGCAAAGCTCAGCGAGATGGCTGCGATGGTGGCTGGTCTGCCCACCAGCACAAACATGTAGATGACCAGGAAGGTGGGTAAGCAGCCAAAAGTTCGTAGGATGCAGGTATATTCCCCTCCAGATTCGGGAACCAGAGCCCCCAGTTCAGCATAGCACAGGGCACCCAGTGTGGCCAGAAGGCCACAGACTGCCCAGACTATGAGACTGGCCCCGGGGCTGCCCATGTAGACCAAGACGCCCTGTGGTGACATGAAGATGCCGGAGCCACAGGCCCATGTCCCTCCTCAGCCTCAGCCCCTCATCCCCTGCCTCCTGCTCAGCCATCCTCTCATCGCCATCTCCTTGCTGACTTCTCTTCATCCCAGAGCTTCAACAGTCATTGCAGCTAACTGAGCAGAAGCAGATGCTCTGATACCTATCAGGCTCATGGGCTTCCTGCAGGAGTTAATGATTACAGAGCCTGGAGGAATCTGAGCCAGGGGCCAGAGAGCCAGAACACAGCATTCAGAGGGGACCACGCCTCTCCTGATCTCCCAGTTCTTGTCCAGCCAGACCAGGACAGGGAGATTGCAGGAGCTGTTCAGTGATGCAGCTCAGGAAAAGTTAAGGAAAGACAGGTTTTAGGAGGAATCCCTGGTGCCCAATTCCACAGCAACATGTCTGTGGAATTACAGTTGGCTGAATGCTCCGTGCCAACAGTATGACTGCTGAGTTACTGCACATTAGGACCCTAAGAAACTTCTGGAATACTTTCATCAGCCAAACAGTATAATACCAGCTTTATTCAGATTCCAAGAAAAATGACATGAGTCCTGTTCTAAAGCAGAATGAAAATGTTTAAAGAAGAGGATCCAAATAGTTTGAGAGAGAACTTGTTCCCCCTGCAGGAAGGGAGTAGGTGGAGAAGCATACAGGGTCTAGAGTGGAACCACCTTCGTTCAAATCCCAGCTCTAGTTCCTCACAGCTGTGTGACCTGAGACAAGGCCTCTGAACGTCACCCTATTCATCAGGAAGCTGATTACAATACCCACTATACAGGGTTACTCTAAGTACCAAATAACTTAAAACCCATTGAAAGTAGCTAGAATAGCAAATGACATGTAGTAAGATTTCCTTATGTATTAGCCATCACTATTTGGCTAAGAGTTTCATTAGATTCCTAAAGATAGATAGACAGATAGATTGATATTTAATTTAACATAATTTTATTGACATATGGACGATCATTTCAAGATACGGTATATAACTTTTTAATTGATCTTCCCTTATATTTTTCAAATCTTGACTTATGAATGTCACTGATATTGTTATGCAGAGTCAATGGAACTCAGTGGTATTTGGGGTCAAGTTGCTGGCATCGAAAGTGGGCAGAGGGGTACTTGCAGTCACCTGAACAGACTGGCCTGGCTCAAGCCAGCCATATGGACTGCTTGGATCTTATGTGCATGTGTAATCAATAAAACTCAGGACAGATGCAAAGGGCGTTGCTGTTACCGATTCCTGGGTTATCCATCCTGCTTCCTTCCCTTGCTATACCGAAGCCCAAAGGGCAGCAGTCTTCAAAAACTATAGGGCCATCTTCTTCAGAAATAACTCTGGAGAAGGGGCCCTCCAAGATTCAAAAGGAGGTCCTCCAACATCCTTACTCAGTAGGAAGAGAAAGAAGAGGGAAAAGAAGCAGATAAGAAAGAAAGTAGATAGAAGAATTGATGGAAAGAAGTTAGGAAAGAAGAGAGTACTGGAGGCTTGGGAAAGGAAACCAGCTGCCTTTCTGGTCATAGCTAAAGAGTAACCAAGACACTCAGACTTGCCTTTCTCCAGGCACTGCTGCTGGTGGGTATTGTAAAGGTCAGCCAAGTGCAGAGGGTGAGAATAGTCCTCAAGGTCAGGGTCACCTCTCACATCACTGGCAGCTCTCAGGGTTTCCAAGAACACCCTTAGAGTCAATAATTTGCTAGAAGGACTCACAGAATTCACCAAAAGCTTTTTTACGCAAGTTATGCTTTATTACACCTAAAAGATACAGATTAAAGTCAGCCATGGAGAGGAGGACAAAGCCCAGAAACCGAGGGTCCAAACACAGAGCTGCCAGCCCTCCTCACCCAGTGGAACAGGACATTGGTATTCTCCTGCCATCAGTGTTGACAACACACACATCACACTGCCAACCAGGGAGGCTCTCCATGTCCACTCTTTACTGGGGTCCCATCACTTAGACATGGTTGGCTGCTCCTGTGGCTGACCTCAGTTTCTAGCCCCTCAGGAGGTCAAGGTGACATTTCATGACCCAAAGATCCCATTCAAAATCACACCGTTAATACTATCTGGTTGGCCCAAGACCCCCAGGCAATTCTGATCAAGCATGACATTCCAAGGGCTTAGAGATTACCTGCTAGAAGCTGAAAGTAAGGTCCAGACCTCTGTTGGAGCAAGGTTAAATTCTTTGCCACACAGATATGGTACTTGTGACCTGAAGAACATTATGAGCACATAAATATCGGGTTTTGTATGTGTGTGTGTGTGTGTGTGTGTTTGGCTGCACTGTGTCTTTTTTGCAGCCCACAGGTTTCTCTAGTCGCTGCACCAGGACTTCGTTGCCCCAGGGCATGCGGAATCTCAGTCCCCCAATGAGGAATCGAACTCACATCCTTTGCATTGGAAGATGGATTCTGAACCACGGGACCACGAGGGAAGTCCCTAAATATTGTTTTTAATGACTCACCTCATGTGTCAAGAGAGGAGGCCCTGAATGCCAGACTAAGAGGCTGGGACTAGCCAGGAATGGGAAGGAGACAAGTGGAAGGGAGAGTGGGGAAGGGCCCACTGCAGGGTCTTTCTGAGATGGGAGAACTGGAGACTCCAGGGTTCTGTGGTCTTCAGTTAGCAATTTCTGCAGCCTTTCCAGAATCTGACACAGCGTGGTCTTCAGCTCCAGGTCAGGGTCTGCCTATGAGCAGGGACCACCCCCCCCCACCCCGCCCCTGAAGCAGAGCCAAGCTCAGACAGCGTCCCTGTGCTGCCACCACAGGTGGAAGTGGTGGCCGATGTGACCCAATTTGAGGCTCAGCAGAACAGACGTAGCGAGAAGAAATTCAGCGTCTGAGAACCAGAGCACTGTTTTCTCCATCACTGTGTGTTCTCAACAAGATCTTCATTAACTCAACTTTCCATCACTAAAATGAGGATGATCCTCCCACAGAAGTGCTCATGAGAATAAGCCAGAATCCCTTGTATCCCACCATCCAGGGGAGATGAATGGAGTTATATTATCAAAAACTCAATTTCGGGACTTCCCTGATGGTCCAGTGGCTAAGATACCACGCTCCCAGTGCAGGGGGCCCAGGTTTGATCCCTGGTCAAGGAACTGGATCCCCTATGCCACAACTAAAGATGCCGCATGCTGTAATGAAGATCAAAGTCCCCATGGGCTGCATATTCTCCAGGCCAGAATACTGGAGTGGGCAGCCTTTCCCTTCTCCAGGGGAATCTTCCCAACCCAGGGATTGAACCCAGGTCTCCCACATTGCAGGCGGATTCTTTACCAGCTGAGCCACAAGAGAAGCCAAACAGTACTGGAGTGGGTAGCCCATCCCTTCTCCAGCGGGTCTTCCCGACCCAGGAATCAAACCGGGGTGTCCTGCATTCCAGGTGGATTCTTTACCCACTGCGCTACCAGGGAAGCCCAACTAAGACACAGCACAGCCAAATAAATACATAAAAATACTTTTAAAAAAAGAACCTCACATTTTCTGCTCTTGCCCCCAGTCATGCCTGATCTCAAGGCCCCTGCTGTGTCTCCTCAAGTATATCTGAGACATCACAAGAAATCTCACCTGTGCTCAAAACCAGCCTGCTAGCCTCTATCCATACATGGCATCCACTCCGCTCCCCGTCCTGCTCTAATCTTGCCTGTCAGTGCCTGATATCAGGGATCAGCAGCTCTTTCTGTAAAGGACCAGATAGTAAGGCATTTGGGGCTTAAACAAGAAAAAAAAAAAAAGCTGAATCCTGGTCAGAACAGGAAGCTTTGTGAACTAGCTGGCTAACCACTAGTGTGCCCCTAGTACATACACAGAGTCCATCTGCAAAGACTAAGAGATATTGTTGATATCAGCCGTTGAAGAAACTCTCCTTCTGATCACTGGCTGCCTACTAAGCTAATAGAACAGAGAACTTAGGGGCCACACACAACCATATAGATATTATAAAATAGTTCATGCTGCTATGCTGCTGCTATGTCACTTCAGTCGTGTCCGACTCTGTGCGACCCCATAGACAGCAGCCCATCAGGCTCCCCCGTCCCTGGGATTCTCCAGGCAAGAACACTGGAGTGGGTTGCCATTTCCTTCTCCAATGCATGAAAGTGAAAAGTCAAAGGGAAGTCGCTCAGTTGTGTCCGACTCTTAGCGACACCATGGACTGCAGCCTACCAGGCTCCTCTGTCCATGGGATTTTCCAGGCAAGAGTACTGGAGTGGGTTGCTATTGTCTTCTCCAAAATAGTTCATAAAAGTCACTAAACAAAGAGCAACTTCTACAAGCAGCACCAAAAACCCTTGGAAGGCAATCTTATCTCCAGATTTGCTATATTATAGTATTTAAAATGTCCAGTTTTCAACAATAGCAAATAATGGGGCATGCAAAAAAAAAAAAAAAAACAAGAAAATACAGCCCATGGATGAAGGCAGCAAAGGCAAGTCATCAATGGAAATTATCCCTGAGGAAGCTCCGATATTGGACTTACTAGACGAAGATGCACATCAGATGTTACATTTTGAGTACATGTCAAGAGCTAAAGGAAACCATGCCTAAATAATTAAAAGAAACTACAAGATAATGTCTCATGAAACAGAATATCAATAAAGAGAGAGAAATCATAAAAAAGTAGACCTTCAGGCCAAAATGAAAGGTCACTAGCTAGTAACGCAAATACCCATGAAGAAATAAAGAACACTGGTAAAAAGTAATAACACAGATAAATATTAAAAAATTAATGTATTTTTTTTGCCTTTACATCTTCCTTTTTCCTACCTAATTTAAAAGACAATCTCACACACACACACACACACACACACACACACAAGACAATCACAAGTGGTGCTGGGGCACTGGATAGCTACATGAAAAAGAATAAATTTGGACTTGCATTTCATACCATATACAAAAACATAACCCAAAATGGATCAAACACCGAAATGTAGGAGCTAAAACTATAAAACTCTTAGATGGGAACATACTTGTAAATCTTCATGACCTTAGATTAAGCAATGATTTCTTAAATATGCCACCAAAAGTACAAGCTACAAAAGAAAAAAATAAATAAAAATAAATAGGATTCAATCAAAATTTGTGCATCAAAGGACACTATCTTGAAAGTGAAAAGACAACCCACAGAAAGAGAGAAAATATTTGCAAACAGTATATCCAATAAGAGTCCAGATCCAAAATACATAAAGAACTCTTACAATCCAACAACAAAAGACAACCCATTTTAAAAATGGATGAAGGATGTGAATATACATTTCTTCAAAGAGGACATTCAAATGGCCATCAGGTACATAAAAGATGTCCATCATCACTAGTCATTAGAAATGCAAATCAAAGCCACAAGGAGACACCTGCTCACACCTACTAGGACGGCTACAATTCAAAAAACAAAAATAAGAAATATTGAGGAGGATGCAAGAAATTCACACACTCAATACGACTGAATCTTCACACGTTCCTCACATAGGAATATAAAATGGTACAGCCTCTGTGGAAACCAGTTTGAAGTTCCTCAAAAATTTAAAGATTAAGTTACCACATGACCCACAAAGTCCATTTCTAGATACATAACCAATAGAATTAAAAAATTATATTCACACAAAAACTTATATATGAATTTTTATAGCAGATTATCCTTTTAGCCAAACAGAAAAACCAACTCAAATGTCTATCAACTGATGAATGGATAAATGAAGTGTCGTATATCCATACAGTAGAATATGATTCAGCCAAAAAAAGAATGAAATACTAATACATGTTAGTATATCGATAAACCCTGAGAGTATTATGCTAAGTGAAAGAAGCCAGACACAAAAGGCCACAAAAGGAGCCAGACATAAATGCCACTGCAACTGCATTTATATACATCATCCAGAATAGGTAAATATATAGGAAGTGGATTACTAGTTGCCAGGGGCTGAGAAATAACTGCTTTAACATGAATGGGGCTTCTTTGAGGTGCAATGAGGATATTTTAGAGTTAGATAGCACTGATGACTGTACAATATTATGACTATACTAAACTGTTAAAATGGTTAAAATGGTAAATTTTATATATGAATTTCATCTCAAATTTTTTTTAATTAAAAAAAAAATTAGCTGCTGAGCTTTGGAAGGGGAATATGCAAGTTCAGGGTCCCAAAGCCTGAGTTCTGTTAGCTTTAAGGAAAATCTACCCTGTCTCTCCAACACCAAGGTAGCCGGAGGTCCAGCCTTCTCCTGTGGCTCTCCTCGTCAGTTACCCACTACGACCCCGGCTGTTTGCTGCTATCAGTCTCCTTGTCCATCAGCCACTCTGCTGGGAAAGTGGAAAAGCAGACCTGCCCCCTGTGGTCAGATGCTGCAGCCAGCGCAGCAGGTAGGAATCGACGCACAGTTTGGGAAAAAGAAACTAGGGACAGAATGAAAGTTTTAAAGATGGGCCTGGGGGACTCAAGACCTCTTGGATCTAGCACCCTGTTCCTCAGAGCCACATCACTTTTATTTAGTGTCTTGGCAAGCAGAAAGTATCTGTTGTGCTACGATGAAGTCAGCCTCCCGTGTCCCCGGTCATGTCTCCCATTCTATTGATTGCTTCAATCTTTGTTCTTTTCTTGTACAAGGGGTATCACCTAGCTGGAGGTCATAGACCTGCATATGCCTTAGGAAAATGCCTTGGTGTGTACACAAGAAGCATTCTGAACCCGGTGTTCCAAGGTTCACCCTGTGTTTTTCCTTAGCTTAGGAGGGCATGACAATGCCAACTGATCAACCCGATGTACTTTTATTTGGGTTATGCTGTATTGGTATATTTTGCTTTTATTCTTTTCCTATGGTGATTTTCTCATGGTTTAGCCAGAGCAACAGGCGGCTGACTATTAACCCCTGTGGTCAGACCCCACAATTACTACAGAGAGCTCTGTCTGCATAATGTACCCACAGGTACCCAGAAAATGCAGTGCTGTGGATACATGAGTGTTTATAAATGCAAACTTTGTATCTAAAACGAACTAAATATTAACCTGTCCTCTAGGAGGCACTATCCTAACCCCCTCATGAGCTACGGGAAGTACAATTTTGGCAGGGCCCTGGAGGTGAGCTGACTCAATAACATCCTGTTTACTGGTGCTGACACTACAGTGCAAAGTAGGGCAATACAGAGTCCAGGTCCGGAGCCAGCCAGAGACTCCAGCCGTGCTGGGTGGAGTGACTGTAGACGCCATGCACATTAGTGAACTCTGGTCTTAACAGAACAGATCAAGACCAAAGTGGCCAGGTCAGATGGCCCTTCCAGAGAGTTCTCCCTCTTCTGAATTCCAGTATTCTTGCCTAGAAAATCCCATGGACGGAGGAGTCTGGTAGGCTAGAGTCCATGGGGTCTCAAAGAGTCAGACATGACTGAGAGACTTCACTTTCACTTTCTTTCACTTTTCGAACTTCAGTAGCTTCTGTATACCTCCTACGGCACTTACCACTTTCTGTTTCATTTTCTAAGTATTTGCCTCCTCTTTTAGCTTCTCCTCTCAGACCCTGATGCTGGGAAAGATTGAAGGTGGGAGGAGAAGGGGACGACAGAGGATGAGATGGTTGGATGGCATCACCGACTCAATGGACATGAGTTTGAGTACACTCCAGGAGTTGGTGATGGACAGGGAGGCCTCGAATGCTGCAGTCCACAGGGTTGCAAACAGTCAAACACGACTGAGCGACTGAACTGAACTGAACTCACCAGATGAGCTCTTGAAGATGGAAATAGGTCTCATTTGTTTCTGTATCTCTTACAGTTGAGCCCAGCAAGAGGGATCATGAAACATTTCCTAGAGGGGTGAGAGAATGAATGAGCTGATGAGAGAATGAATGAATGAGTGAGCAAGTAAAGAAATAGATTAGAGCTAAGCGAATGAGTCAAAGTATGAATAAGAGCTTGTATGAATGCACAACCTCCCCACTAAGCTCTGAATTCAGAGATCAGTCTGAGAACCAAGTGATGGTGTCCATGGGCTCTCTGGGAGTTTATTAATACTACTTGGGTTGCCTGCATGAGGTGGGAAGGAGCTTGGAAAGAGCTATCAGCACTACACAGCCTTGGGGAAGCGGCCCTGAGAAGCTCAGTGTAAGGAGACAGTAGAACGTACCCCTGGGCAGAGCCCCCAAAGATGCTACCTGGTACAGACCAGAAGAGGTTTGGCTGGTCCTTCTCATTGCTGACCGGACAGACCCGAGGCTCTCAGCACAGGCTTATCTGTGTGGTCCCTGATCTATGCAGGGTGATTCAACCTCCTCCCCTCCCATGAGCTTGGAAGTGCCCACACCTGATGAGAAGTTTAAACAAGGCTCCTGCTAGGTCCTTGTACATAAGTACATGCCTCTCTCAGTCCCTGACATCAAGGATCCTGACCCCTGTGTCCCTCAGTCTCCAGATGGTCATCCCCATGCCCTTTTTCCTTCCATACCTGACCCTGGCTATATAGAAACCCTGGGCTGACATGGCTTATGGAACCAGTCCTCACCCCTCTGCCTGCTCAGCCCTTTGTCCATCAGTTCTACCTTTAACTTGACTCCTTTGCCCAGCTATGGCTTGTGCTTTGTACCTTCCCAGAAGGAACATAAGGAGCAGATAAGTGAGATGTTAAAGACATTCTACCTCTTCTACTTGATCAGAGAAAAGGAAGGCCAGGGTGGGTGTTTATGGAGCGAGCTGGTTCTTCACTTACCAAGAAACTCCACAGTGGGTGGAGGGAGGGCGGAGAAGAACCTATGTAACGATAAGAGGGTCTGAGAACCTGGGCCAGACAACACCTTGGGTTCAGAGGGAAGGAAGGACGAAAAGAAAAAGCACCTGTAATTTCAGTACCCAGCATGCTGTCATGTGTTGACATGCGTTCCTGAAGTCTTTTTCCCCTGCATATATGTTCTGTTAATTTATAAATACCAGATTATACTGGATATACTATTTTTTTTATTGTGGCAAATATACTTCACATAAAATTTACCATTTCAAGCATTTTAAGTGTACAATTCAGTGGCATTGTGTATGTGCTAAATTGCTTCAGTTTTGTCCAACTTTTTGCGACGTATGGACTATAGCCTGCCAGGCTCCTCTGTTCCTAGGATTCTCCAGGCAAGAATCCTGGATTGGGTTGCCATGCCTTCCTCCAGAGGTTCTTCCCTGACCCAGGGATCAAACCCACATCTCTTATATCTCCTGTCTTGACAGGTGTACTCTTTACCCCTAGTGCCACCTGGGAAGCCCCTCAGTGGTGTTAGTTAAGTCCATTCAAACTGTTGTGAAACCATTACCATCACCCATCTCCAGAATGTTTTCATCTTCCCAGACCAAATCTCTGTCCCTTAAATACTAACTCCCCCTTCCCTGCCTCTGCACACTGTTGTTTAACCTTTTGTTTTGTTTTCACTTAAAAAATACCTTAAGAATTGTCTTCAGTGGCTTTCCCATGACTATTCTCAAAAACAAACCAGAACTTTCTTTCTCTGGGTCTCAGCCCGTGTGACAGGTTGGATCAGCCATGGTGTCATCTTGGTAGAAGATGTCAGCACGAGTTAACCAGCCAGCGTTAAGGGAAACTAAAATTTTAATCAACAGAGTCTTCCGGGAGCATATCTATCAAACACATCTTCCATCTGGCCTGAAGCTTAGCCTGGCCATCCCTCAGCCACTTTGGTGACACCACATTGCCTCCCCTCAGTGGCAACCTACTGATTTCCCACACAAGGACCAAGGGCATCCTGCTACAGAGCATGCAAGAACGTCCAGATCTTTTCCATTCTATACGGGGATTTGGGAGAGCACTAGCTCGGGTTCTGCCCCTAAACAACTATCCATGTGGACATTTGCAGAGGCTGTCCCCATTTGCCAAGGTCACTGTGCACACCTTTCTCCTCCCAGAGTTCCAAACAGGGAGCAGGGTAGAAAACCCTTCTGTTTTCAGTTTTCCTTTTAATCTGTGTATCTATATAGCTCCCAGACTCTTTTGTTGACCATGATGGCTACTCCATTTCTTCTAAGGGATTCCTGCCTGCAGTAATAGATATAATGGTCATCTGAGTTAAATTCACCCATTCCAGTCCATTTTAGTTCGCTGATTCCTAGAATGTTGACGTTCACTCTTGCCATCTCCTATTTGACCACTTCCAATTTGCCTTGATTCATGAACCTGACATTCCAGGTTCCTATGCAATATTGCTCTTTACAGCATCGGTCCTTGCTTCTATCACCAGTCACATCCACAGCTGGGTATTATTTTTGCTTTGGCTCCATCCCTTCGTTCTTTCTGGAGTTATTTCTCCACTGATCTCCAGTAGCATATTGGGCACCTACTGACCTGGGGAGTTCCTCTTTCAGTATCCTATCATTTTGCCTTTTCATACTGTTCACGGGGTTCTCAAGGCAAGAATACTGAAGTGGTTTGCCATTCCCTTCTCTAGTGGACCACATTCTGTCAGACCTCTCCACCATGACCCGCCTGTATTGGGTGGCCTCATGGGCAGCCTCATGGGCATGGCTTAGTTTCATTGAGTTAGACAAGACTGTGGTCCTAGTGTGATTAGATTGACTAGTTTTCTGTGATTATGGTTTCAGTGTGTCTGCCCTCTGATGCCCTCTTGCAACACCTACGGTCTTACTTGGGTTTCTCTTACCTTGGGCGTGGGGTATTTCTTCACGGTTGCTCCAGGAAAGCGCAGCCACTGTTCCTTACCCTGGACGAGGGGTATCTCCTCACCACCGCCCCTCTTGACCTTGAACGTGGAATAGCTCCTTTAGGCCCTCCTGCGCCCGAACAGCCACCGCTCCTTGGTCGTGGGGTAGCTCCTCTCGGCCATGCTATGTGCGCTGTCGCAGCTGCCCTCGCTATATGTGCTATGTGAACAGAATGATCTCTGTTTGTTTCTAAGGCAAACCATTTAATATCACAGTAATCCAAGTCTATGCCCCAACCAGTAACGCTGAAGAAGCTGAAGTTGAATGGTTCTATGAAGACCTACAAAACCTTTTAGAACTAACACCCAAAAAAGATGTCCTTTTCATTATAGGGGACTGGAATGCAAAAGTAGGAAGTCAAGAAACACCTGGAGTGACAGGCAAATTTGGCCTTGGAATACAGAATGAAGCAGGGAAAAGACTAATAGAGTTTTGCCAAGAAAATGCACTGGTCATAGCAAACACCCTCTTCCAACAACACAAGAGAAGACTCTACACATGGATATCACAAGACGGTCAACACTGAAATCAGACTGATTATATTCTTTGCAGCCAAAGATGGAGAAGCTCTATACAGTCAGCAAAAACAAGACTGGGAGCTGACTGTGGCTCAGATCATCAACTCCTTATTGCCAAATTCAGACTTAAATTGAAGAGAGTAGGGAAAACCACTAGACCATTCAGGTATGACCTAAATCAAATTCCTAATGGTTATACAGTGGAAGTGAGAAATAGATTTAAGGGCCTAGATCTGATAGATAGAGTGCCTGATGAACTATGGAATGAGGTTCGTGACATTGTACAGGAGACAGGGATCAAGACCATCCCCATGGAAAAGAAATGCAAAAAAGCAAAATGGCTGTCTGGGGAGGCCTTACAAATAGCTGTGAAAAGAAGAGAAGCAAAAGGCAAAGAAGAAAAGGAAAGATACAAGCATCTGAATGCAGAGTTCCGAGGAATAGCAAGAAGAGATAAGAAAGCCTTCTTCAGTGATCAATGCAAAGAAATAGAGGAAAACAATAGAATGGGAAAGACTAGAGATCTCTTCAAGAAAATTAGAGATACCAAGGGAACATTTCATGCAAAGATGGACTCGATAAAGGACAGAAATGGTATGGACCTAACAGAAGCAGAAGATATTAAGAAGAGGTGGCAAGAATACATGGAAGAACTGTACAAAAAAGATCTTCACGACCAAGATAATCACGATGGTGTGATCACTCACCTAGAGCCAGACATCCTGGAATGTGAAGTCAAGTGGGCCTTAGAAAGCATCACTAGGAACAAAGCTAGTGGAGGTGATGGAATTCCAGTGGAGCTGTTTCAAATCCTGAAAGATGATGCTGTGAAAGTGCTGCACTCAATATGCCAGCAAATTTGGAAAACTCAGCAGTGGCCACAGGACTGGAAAAGGTCAGTTTTCATTCCAATCCCAAAGAAAGGCAATGCCAAGGAATGCTCAAACTACCACACAATTGCACTCATCTCACACACTAGTAAAGTAATGCTCAAAATTCTCCAAGCCAGGCTTCAGCAATATGTGAACCATGAACTTCCAGATGTTCAAGCTGGTTTTAGAAAAGGCAGAGGAACCAGAGATCAAGTTGACAACATCTGCTGGATCATGGAAAAAGCAAGAGAGTTCCAGAAAAACATCTATTTCTGCTTTATTGCTATGCCAAAGCCTTTGACTGTGTGGATCACAATCAACTGTGGAAAATTCTGAAAGAGATGGGAATACCAGACCACCTGACCTGTCTCTTGAGAAACCTATATGCATATCAGGAAGCAACAGTTAGAACTGGACATGGAACAACAGACTGGTTCCAAATAGGAAAAGGAGTACGTCAAGGCTATATACTGTCACCCTGCTTATTTAATTTATATGCAGAGTTCATCATGAGAAATGTTGGGCTGGAAGAAGCACAAGCTGGACTCAAGATTGCTGGAAGAAATATCAATAACCTCAGACATGCAGATGACACCACTCTTATGGCAGAAAGTGAAGAGGAACTAAAAAGCCTCTTGATGAAAGTAAAAGTGGAGAGTGAAGAAGTTGGCCTAAAGCTCAACATTCAGAAAACGAAGATCATGGCATCTGGTCCCATCACTTCATGGGAAATCGATTGGGAAACAGTGGAAACAGTGTCAGACTTTGTTTGGGCTCCAAAATCACTGCATATGGTGATTGTAGCCATGAAATCAAAAGATGTTTACTCCTTGGAAGAAAAGTTATGACCAACCTAGATAGCATATTCAAAAGCAGAGACATTACTTTGCCGACTAAGGTCCGTCTAGTCAAGGGTATGGTTTTTCCTGTGGTCATGTATGGATGTGAGAGTTGGACTGTGAAGAAGGCTGAGCACCAAAGAATTGATGCTTTTGAACTGTGGTGTTGGAGAAGACTCTTGAGAGTCCTTTGGACTGCAAGGAGATCCAACTAGTCCATTCTGAAGGAGATCAGCCCTGGGATTTCTTTGGAAGGAATGATGCTAAAGCTGAAGCTCCAGTACTTTGGCCACCTCATGCGAAGAGTTGACTCATTGGTAAAGACTCTGATGCTGGGAGGGATTGGGGCAGGAGGAGAGGGGGACGACAGAGGATGAGATGCCTGGATGGCATCGCTGACTGGATGGACGTGGGTCTGAGTGAACTCTGGGAGTTGGTGATGGACAGGGAGGCCTGGCGTGCTGCGATTCATGGGGTCGCAGAGTCAGACATGACTGAGTGACTGAACTGAACTGAACTGATGATAGCTCCCGCATCTGATATGGAGATAGGAAGAGGAAGTCCAGACACACATACCCAACGTCTTGTTTCTTTTATCTCTCTGTTATCCTCCCTATATACTTCTGGGCCAAAGAGCTCAGCTCTCCACCTCCAGTCCAGGTGGAACATCCTGTCCTTCTTCGTCCCTCTGGCTAGAAGCCTGTGCGAGCAGCAGCCATGGACTGAATGGACGCTTTTCTTCTTTGAGCGAGAAGCTCTGTGGTGAGTATATCAAGCTTATTTCTTGAAATGAGAGCTAGAGAACATTCAGAAAGCTTGTGTGTTTGTGCTCAGTCGTTCAGTCGTGTTAGACTCTTTGCAATCCCACGGACTGTAGCCTACCAGGCTCCTACCAGGCTCCTCCATGGGATTTTCCAGGCAAAAATACTGCAGTGAGCTGCCATGCCCTACTCCAGAGGATCTTCCTGACCCAGGGATTAAACCCACATCTCTTGCTTCTTCTACATTGGCAGGTGGATTATTTACCACTAGCACCACCTGGGAAACCCAGAGGGCATCCAGAAAGTCCGAGGTTACCAAAGACATTGCTTTGAGATCTGCAAGTGCTACCCTCACCGCTGACAAACAAGCAGGATCTCAGCAGGCCAGGGGCCCCTATTCTGTGCTACTTTAAGGGGAAGATGGCAGAGTCTGATGAAGGGTGGGCCAGCTACTAGAGAAACAAACACTTATTCTGTTTCGGCAAATTTAAAGAAAAAAGAAAAACCAAAATGAGACAAATTTTTGAAAAATGAAGACAGAGAGAAATTTGGTGAAACCAGATGCCCACAAAACCTCAGGGCCCACCTCTCCATCAGGGACATCATGGCTGTTGCTTAAATGAAAGCAGTCGGGCTTGTGGAATCGTGGATGAGAGGGGCTGGCCTTGCACTGGCCCATGTGTGCAGTTATGCCGAGGCCAGCCACCGGAAGCTCCATTTCTGGCCTTCCCATGCTCCAGCCAGGAAAGTGGTATTTCTTCTGTAAGTGGTGTTTCTTAGACCTTGCCTCTTGCTGGGCTTCCACCTTCTTTTGGAAGGAATAGGAGCTACAGAGCCAGCCATGTCAGCTCAGCTAAAGCAGGAGGAACGGACTAGTTCTGCAGATTGGTGTGGCTGAGCCCAGAAAAAGTGACCCCAGGATCCAGGGATCTGCAGGATGCTGGTCAGGGGCAGTGACTTGCTACCAAAGGCCCTGGCCTCCCAGACCCGGGTCCTCAAACTCCTCTTGACTAGGGCTGTTCTCAGAGCCCAGAGGAGCTGAGGCTGCCCCTGGGTGGTCACAGCTTTGAAGCTGGCCTATGTGTGCACGTGTGTGTACATGTGTGTATGCATGCATGTGTACGTGTGTGTGTGTGCATGTATGTCTGCATGTATGGATGTGTGCATGAATATAAGTATGGTATAGGGGAGGTGAGGGAGAGGCGTGGGTTGCAATTGGGGCCTGACCCCAAGTAAGTGCTCTGTTGCGGGGGTTTCCTCCCAGGACGCCCCCTCTCCCACCATATCATTCCATATTTTCCCCTTCATCTGGAAAAACTTAGTTTCTCTTGGCCAGACCATGCTCAGACGCAGCTTCTCTGACCTGTGGCCACAAGGAGACTTTGAGGGTCTCAAACATGGGGTCTCACACACCCAGGCAAGCAGGCCCAGGTGAGGCTTCCAGGTGGGGTGGGATGGAGCAGCCTGGGGTCCAGCCTGGACTTTTGCCACCCTGGACAATCTGAGAGCCTGTATTTCCTGGAAGAATCCTTTCAAAAACGCCCTGGGACATGAGCATTGGGGATAAGGCCCAGTTCCAATTTCTAAGGCTCTGGAGCCCTTGAGAGAGCAGAGGAAAGGGACTGTCAACTCAGAGATCTTGAGGAGGCCCTGGCTCTTCTCTGAGCCTGAAACACCCCATCTGTCCAAGGTCGTTCAGTAGGCTGCTCTGTCTCTCTGCTTCAGTAAAGCAGTGAAGAAGGAGGAGTCCTTGCCCCCTCTACTGAGCATGGCGTTCCTACCTCACCCCATCTATCCTACCCCCAACCTCACCCCTAGACAGAGGCAGAGCACTGGCAGAGGCTGGGAGGGTGGACACTGGGTCGGGACTGTGAGTTGCTGCCCTCTAGTGGGCCCAGAGGGAGGGAGGGAGAGAGAACTAGATAGAAAGGAGAGAGTTGGGAGAGGGAAGGGACAGGGAAAGGGAGAGAGAAAGCCCTCAAGCAAAGGAGGGTAGAGGAGGTTGGGGTGGGGGAGGACACAGGAGATGGAGCAAGCTGAAGAGGAGAGGTCTCCATGTGGGCATCTCCGCCCCTGGGCAGCGCTCTTTCCCACCACATGGTCCATGTTCCCACCTGACTTGTACACCAGCCACCAAGAGCTCTTATCTGGTTGAGTGCAACCAGGGCTCTCACTCAGCTCCAAGAGCTCCAACCAAGATGGGAATTCCTGAACCCACTGGGGTTTTTGCTGGGATGGTCCAGGTGTTTCCTCTTGAGAGGCCCCCTCTGAAGGGCAGCAGCCAGATGGGTCAGCTTGGGTTTCATCTCTCCATGCCTCCAACTGCTCCATTGATCCCTCTGATTTCCACTCCACATTTATGTTTCTGCTAAATCTGTATTTCTGTCCTTGAGATTCCTCCAGAACTTCAGACCTATACACCCAGCTGTCTACTGGATTCTCCATCTACCTGTCCCTTAAACACCTCAAAGCTCAACACATCTGAAACCGAACTCATCACCTTCCCCAGGCCCTCTTTTCCTAGCAGCCCTGCCAGGATTCCTTGATCATTCTCCATTTTTTCTCAGAGGTGTACCCTCTTGTGGCCACCAAGCTCTCCCTCAGGAAGGACAGGTTTAATCCCCAAATGCTAGGAGTGCCGCTGGCAGAAAGCCCTCAGCTGTCCATCTGCCTCAGGGATATCGTCAGCAGCAGGGACCCATCTTAGCTATGCCCACTCCTTTCCCAGTGAGGTCTACATCCAAAGAACCATCACTGTGGGAATCGAAAGCCCCGTCCCATCGCTGGGGTTGGCACAGTTCTGCAGGGTCATCCACGTATGGTCAGCTGGGCTTGCTGTTGAGGCTGCATTGTGGCTCACTTGTCCATCTTCCCATCGTGCTTCCTTTCCTTCCCTCCTCCAGGTGCTGATGCCAAGAGAGCTACCTAATCAACCTGTGGAACTGGAATCTGTCTCAGACCCCCCTTTCCAGGAAATGCATTCTGGGCACAAACCTGAGTCCTGGCTGATGTCTCCTCCTCCCCACCCACAATCAAGAAAAGCAGGCCAGTCTTCCTTGCCATATGCCCCAGGTCCCACCACATCCCTCACACCCTCTGCCACCAGCCCAGGTCCCCTCCACAGACAGCGCTCACCCTCAGTTCCTTCCAGCACAGGGAGCCAGATTCATCTTCCAAAGCACCACCCTCTTCCCCAGAGATGCACTTTAACTCCAGCCCGCGTGCCTCACTCAGGGGTCTCCATTGTCTGAGCCAAACTGTCTCACAGCCTTTCCCTCTCTAGACCAGACAGGCCCCACCACACTCCCAGAGCAGGCCAGCCAGGGGCATGGTCCCATGTTGGAGCAGGAGGCCGGGTGGTACAGACTTTAGCCCTGCCTGGTTGCCCGTAGTAACGGGATGGAATCTCTCTGTGTCTGAGGCTCCCACTCAAGAGGCCCCTCTCTGGGCTGCGATGATTAACAGTTGTGAGCGGCACCAGGATCCATGTATCACAGACAGAGATGGATGCCTGGAGCAGGGTCAGGGCACAAAGGCAGTAACTCATGTTCCCCCAGGCTCACACAGTCTGCCCCTCACACAGTCCCCAGGCCCTGTGAGGACCCGGGACATGCCTGTGCCCAGTGAGAAGCGAGGATGAGGCCGGCGCCCTTCTCTGACAAACGACTCCAGTTTTTCTTTCCTCATCATCTAGACTTTTCCTTCTCTTACAGCACTGAACTTTATAGAGTCAGATCCTGTGGCACTGATTGAGCTTACTATCTTATATGTAAAATCAAGCCCTTAAAAGTCACTCACTCTGAGATTCAGAATTCTTTTTCTTTCTATATTTTTGCAGATTTTCGTTTCTAACTTTGGCGGGTATATAAAAATTGTTTTAATTTTTGCTCTTTCAGTTCATTTCAATTCAGTTCAGTCGCTCAGTCATGTCCAACTCTTTGTGACCCCGTGAATCACAGCACACCAGGCCTCCCTGTCCACCACCAACTCTTGGAGTTTACTCAAACTCATGTCCATCAAGTCGGAGATGCCATCCAGCCATCTCATCCTCTGTCATCCCCTTCTCCTCCTGCCTCCAATCCCTCCCAGCATCAGGGTCTTTTCCAATGAGTCAACTCTTCGCATGAGGTGGCCAAAGTATTGGAGTTTCAGCTTTAGCATCACTGTGTTTTTGAAAGAATAATGTATTTGTTCTTTGCTCTGTACATTTTGAAGTGGAATTTAGACAAAACTATAAAATTCTGCTCTTTTAAAAATTAATATACATTTTCACCTTCATAAATTATAGAAGCATTTTGCTTTTAAATGTAAAAGATGTGTATATACAAATCCAAACTTTTAAAACAACACTTCATTTTGATGTGATTTTCAAAGAGTTGTGTGTCTCTTCCATTATTTAATTGATTCTTAATGTTCTTCCTAAATATTTTATCTTTATTTCCAAAGTTTCTGGTTCCACATTAAAATTAGGGCTCAGAGTGACCTGCTTAAAAAACCCAGTTATATTCTTTACTTAGAAAAGACATCCAAATAAAGGTCCTTTAAATCAGTTAGTAACATTTATGTTTACATGTATGTTTATGTACATTTGAAAAATTTATGGAGGGATACAGAAGAAAATGTTAACTATTGTTGCCTCTAAGGAGTGAGATTGAGGAGTGAATATACGGTTCTGTGGTTGCTGGCATTTCTGCTGGCAAGGATGGTCAAGGGGATATTTTTTTATATCCACCTTATTTATAACTTTATTTATCCATTCATTTATTTTTGGCCATGCTGGGTCTTTGTTGCTGCTTGGCCTTTTTTCTAGTTGTGGCAAGTGGGGGGTACTCTCCAGCTGCAATGTGCAGGTTTCTCATTAGGCTGGCTTTCCTGGTTGCAGAGCAAGTGTCCTAGGGAGCTCGGGCTTCAGCAGTTGTGGCACGTGGGCTCAGTAGTTGCAGCTCCTGGGTTCTAGAGCACAGGCTCAATAGTTGTAGTACATGGGCTTAGCTGCTCCATGGCACGTGGAATCTTCCCAGACCAGGGATCGAATCCTGTGTCTCCAGCACTGAAAGGTGGATACTTTACCACTGAGCCACCAAGGAAGCCCTGGTATTTGTTTTTCATGTGGTTACTAAAGCAGAAATCTCCTTGGCTGGTATAACTTTGTAGTTGCAAAGAGACAGAGTACAGCGCATTCAATTTTTTATGTGAATTGCAGTGAAGATGGTATATCCTTAAGCCAGGAGCTGGAACAATGACTTCCTTAGCAGGCCAGTTCTGTGGTGTGAGGGGAGCCATACCCAGAAGCTCAGCCCCCCGTCTGCCCCTCCTACCCTTCCAATAATTTTGTAATCACCTAACTCCCCTGTAATAAGTCTCTTTCTAGTTCAGTTGTCTGGAGTCATTTTCATTATCTGCAACCATTCCTTAAACTGACATAGTGGGTAGAGAGGAGAGCTACAGGTGTCAGAGGTGCTCTTCATATGATATTACCAATGTCAATACCAATGCATATGTTAGCATGATTTACCCCCCAAGAATGGACAAGATGCCCTGATCCAGGTTCTGTCTTTGCACAGCAATACTGGTCCCTTCCTTTTCTTAGTTTCTCAGCCACTTCAACAAGATATCGCTGCTCATGTATTAGTCAGGACTGTTTAGTTGTGAATGACAGAAACTGTTAATTCAGTATACTACAGGCCAAAAAACAAAACAACAACAACAACAACAACAAAATATATATATATATAACGTTAGACACAACCAAACAGCAAGAAGGGTCAGGATAGATCCATCTTTTCCTCTCTTCCCCTTAACTTTCTTTCTCTCACTATTTTCCTGTCTCTCTGTCATGTAAATCTGTATATGTTAGCTTTTTCTCTCCCAGGCTGGCTGTCACCTACAAAAATGTCATTATGACTGCTGGCAGCTCTTGGCTCATAGCATCATAATTTGTAAAAGAAAGGAGAGGGACCTTCCTCCCTCGACTTCAGTTTGAAAAAGCCCCAGGGAATAATTCTGACTGAATTAATTTGGTTCAGATGCTTGTCCTTTGAATAATTCACTATATCATGAGAGTGGCCTAGCCTGGTTCAAGCAGGGTCTGTAACTGGAAAAGATGAAACTATGCAAATGACCACAATAATGTGAACTACTGGCTGCTCAACACTCAAACAATCCTATCTTTATATATATATAAAGATATATATATATATAAGGGCTTCCCTGGTGGCTCAGAGGTTAAAGCATCTGCCTGGAATGCAGGAGACCCGGGTTCGATCCCTGGGTCGGGAAGATCCCCTGGAGAAGGAAATGGCAACCCACTCCAGTACTCTTGCCTGGAGAATTCCATGGAGGGAGGAGCCTGGTAGGCTACAGTCCACAGTGTCATAAAGAATCAGACATGACTGAGCGACTTCACACACACACACATATAAATTTATATATATATAAATCCTATCTTTATATATATATATATGCAATTCTGTCATGCTTAGAAATACATTCAGTACGATAGACTGTTTCAAAAACAGCTGCAATAATTTCTTTCCATGTGCCCATGTCTTCAGACAGTCCTAGTGATATACTGGTAAATTGGTTCTCTGGGAAAAAAAAAAAAAAAAAAGCCCTGGTTGGTAGCATTTGCCAATTTCTGTGGTATAAATGTTCCCACTGTGGGCGATTTCAAGCTACAAGCTGTTTAACAACTAGTGTGAAAAACTCCTGGAAATTTAACAATCAGTTCTCAAACTCACATCGCTCCATCCCCTCCCATAATAACTTAGGGTTTGGCTGTATGTCACTTTGGGTGATAACAGCAAACTTGAAGCCAGCAGAGGCTTAATAAGTGCTTGCATGTTGAAGCTCACCCTCTCTCACTCCCCTTGGAACCCTGACATCAACCACACGAATGAAGTAGGTGATTGAGAGGGGCGGTGAGAGACACAAAACTAATCGTCCTATTCTCCTAGCCAACAGCTAGAAATGTGAGAAGGAGTTATTGGCCTCCAGAACTGGAGGGAAAGCCATAGAAGCTTATGTGAGCCCAGCGAAGGCTCATGGAACTATCCACTGAACCCAGCCTAAACTGCTGACCCACAGAATCATTGATTAATCACTGTTGCAAAGCATCTATTTCTGCTTTATTGACTATGCCAAAGCCTTTGACTGCATGGATCACAATCAACTGTGGAAAATTCTGAAAGAGATGGGAATACCAGACCACCTGACCTGCCTCTTGAGAAATCTGTATGCAGGTCAGGAAGCAACAGTTAGAACTGGACATGGAACAACAGACTGGTTCTGAATAGGAAAAGGAGTACGTCAAGGCTGTATATTGTCACCCTGCTTATTTAACTTCTATGCAGAGTACATCATGAGAAACGCTAGACTGGAAGAAACACAAGCTGGAATCAAGATTGCAGGGAGAAATATCAATAACCTCAGATATGCAGATGACACCACCCTATGGCAGAAAGTGAAGAGGAACTAAAAAGCCTCTTGATGAAAGTGAAAGAGGAGAGTGAAAAAGTTGGCCTAAAGCTCAACATTCAGAAAACGAAGATCATGGCATCCAGTCCCATCACTTCATGGAAAATAGATGGGGAAACAGTGGAAACAGTGTCAGACTTTATTTTTTTGGCTTCAAAATCACTGCAGATGGTGATTGCAGCCATGAAATTAAAAGACGCTTACTCCTTGGAAGAGAAGTTATGACCAACCTAGATAGTATATTCAAAAGCAGAGACATTACTTTGCTGACTAAGGTCCATCTAGTCAAGGCTATGGTTTTTCCTGTGGTCATGTATGGATGTGAGAGTTGGACTGTGAAGAAGGCTGAGCACCGAAGAATTGATGCTTTTGAACTGTGGTGTTGGAGAAGACTCTTGAGCGTCCCTTTGACTGCGAGGAGATCCAACCAGTCCATTCTAAAGGAGATCAGCCCTGGGATTTCTTTGGAAGGAATGATGCTAAAGCTGAAGCTCCAGTACTTTGGCCACCTCATGCGAAGAGTTGACTCACTGGAAAAGACTCTGATGCTGGGAGGGATTGGGGGCAGGAGGAGAGGGGGACGACCGAGGATGAGATGGCTGGATGGCATCACGGACTCGATGGACATAAGTCTGAGTGAACTCCGGGAGTTGGTGATGGACAGGGAGGCCTGGCCTGCTGCGATTCATGGAGTCGCAAAGAGTCGGACATGACTGAGCGACTGAAATGAACTGAACTGAACTGAACTGTTGTTGATTCATCTCTAAGTTGTGTCCGACTCTTTTGTGACCCCATATACTGTAACTTGCCAGACTCCTCTGTCGATGGGATTTCCCAGGCAACAGTATTAGAGTGGGTTGCCATTTCCCTTTTTCAAGGGATCATCCCTGACCCAGGAATCAAACCCCTCTCTCCTACATTGGCAGGCAGATTCTTTACCACTGAGCCACCTGGGAAGTCCATATATCCTGTTACAGAAGCTAAAATATATTCCTCAAACTCCCTTCCAGCTTGGGTGTGGGCATATGATCTTGGTTCTGCCAAACAGATGCATTTACCTTTTGAATCGGAGAACTGTGATGTGAAGAAGTAGGAAACCCATTTGGTTTATTAGTGGTGACATTTCTAGGGACAGTGTCAGTATCATTGGTGTGGGCAATGCAAACTTCAGGGTTTCTCCCAGGATCTTCATCACATAATTTCTATGTAATGATCTGGAATATTGTCCCTGTCTTCATAGCCTCCAAGCCTAGTTTTTCAGTCTTCTTTCCTTTCTAACACACAGAATACTCCTACCACGTTCTATAGAGTTTGATGGGAAACAGAGAAGCTCCGTGGTCCAACTGTCTGGGTTTAAACCCTAACTTTATCACTAATTGGCTGTGTGACCTTAAGAAAGTTCCCTAACCTCTTTATGCACTTTTTCCATCGTAATGTGCAGTTAACTATAGTATCATAGTATCAACCGTAGTATCATAGTATCAACCGTAGTATCATAGTATCAAACATAGTATCATAGTATCAACCGTAGTATCATAGTATCAACCATAGTATCAATCACATACTATCAATGTGGGGTTAACCATAGAATGGTAATACTATGGTAATGGATATATTACCATAAAATACATAGTAATAGATACTATGACAACAGCTATTATTGTTGTCATAAAGGTTGTGGTAAGGATTACATTGGTTTCATACAAGCAAAGAATTTCAAATGATAGTTGGCAAAGTTTAAATGCTTAACAAATGCTGTGTATGTGCTCAAGTCACTCAGTGGTGTCCAACTCTTTGCAACCCCATGGACTGTAGCCCACCAGGCTCCTCTGTTCATAGGATTTTCCAGGCAAGAATACTGGAGTTGCTATTAATAAATGTTAATAAAATTAATAAAAGTTGCCACGAATAAATGTTAGTACTGTTTTATTACTTAACGTCATAGTAATAAGTCTTTTTATGCATAAATCAGTTTCTGTTGCTTACAACTAAGAATGCTGCCAAAAACAATGTCACCAATAGAGAGTTTATAGCATACCTTGCTAAACAAGAGTTTTAAGATGCAGCTACTTATTAAGTTTCAAGTGAGCCACTTGGCTGCTAAATGCTCTATTGACAGGGGGGATTCACTTTGTCCAGGTCCTCCACAGCCCTTGTTGGGATCTGCTCTGTCTTAACAGCTCACCTGCTATTGCTGCAAGTGTAAGAAGCATGGGGAAGGCTTTGATACTCCAGCACTACTCTGGAGCCACAGGGCACCAGAGAAGATGTCTTGAGGCATTTTGCCTAAATGTGTCATGCTGGCATTTCTACATTTCTATGCTGAGTCATGTGCTATCTGCACGATGGGAGGATTCTATGACTTGATGTGTTTTCATGAGCCTTCCCCATGGAAGTAAACACAAGTTCCTCCACCCTCAGATCCCCAAACATATCTGGAGTTCTCTTGTCTCCACATGACTCTGGTCCCAATATGTGCAAGTATGTGTTACTGCAGGTCCTCCAAGGAACAGATACCAAGATGAAATGTACAGAAAACTCATCAGAAGAAATTTCAGTGAAAGAAAATGAGGAGGAAGTCAGGAAAGATGGGAAGAGATGTCAATCCATGGTATATGGCTGACCTGCAGTGAAGGAGAAAGTCAAGGAAGGAAGAAAAGTTGGGAGGAAGCTTGGTGTTCAGTTAGAAAGAAAGTTGAGTGGGTATTTCTCAGGCCACAGTCACTCTTTCAAGAGTCTTCTGTCTCCCAGGAATGGGCCCGAGTACCCCAGCTTACTCAGTAATTGGCTGGGAGAAGCTGTGAGAAGCACAGCTCCACGGACCTGCAGAAATGGATATTAGAGGAAGGGGAACTTTTCAGTATAACATCCTGCTACAATTTCCAGTACTCTTGCCTGGAAAATCCCATGGGCGGAGAAGCCTGGTAGGCTACAGACTTCACTTTCACTTTTCACTTTCATGCATTGGAGAAGGAAATGGCAACCCACTCCAGTGTTCTTGCCTGGAGAATCCCAGGGAGGGGGAGCCTGGTGGGCTGCCATCTATGGGGTCTCACAGAGTCAGACACGACTGAAGCGACTTAGCAGCAGCAGCAGCTACAATTTGCTAGACATAATGAGAAAAAAAGCTAGTTCCTTTACTATATGTGGGGCTTTCCTGGTAACTCAGGTGGTAAAGAATCCGCCTGCAATTTCAGGAGACCCCAGTTTGAGTCCTGGGTCGGGAAGATCCCCTGGAAAAGGGATAGGCTACCCATTCTAGTATTCCCGGGCTTCCCTTATGGCTCAGCTGGTAAAGAATCCACCTGCAATGTGAGAGACCTGAGTTCGATCCCTGGGTTGGTAAGATCTCCTGGAGAAGGGAAAAAGAATTCTAGAGTTGGACATGACTGAGTGACTTCACATTTACTTTACTATATGTAACTTTTTAAAAATCCAGATGGATTAAAGAGATAATGCAAAAATGCTATAAAAGAATGTGAAGAAAATTTGGAAGAATTAAAAGACAGAAATATATGGAAAAAAAGATGTCTGAATTCTAAATAGAAAAAAGAAGATATAGCTATCAGAGTCAAAAGTGATTCTCTCTGGGACAGAAGTGAGAGGAGTGGGAAGGAGTGGAACCAAGATCTGTAATACTTTGACTTTTTTAAACAATTAAATAAAAATAAAGTTAATTCATGGACTTCCCTGGTGATCCAGTGGTAACTCTAGGGTTTCAATGCAAGGGGCACAGGTTTGATCCCTGGTCAGGGAACTAAGATCCCACAAGCTGCACAGCAGAGCCAAAAGAATTTTTTTTTCATTTAAAAACTAAAGTTAATTTAAAAAAAGAGACTAAGAGGACATTACATACTACTTTTTCAACAGATTTAAAATTTAGGGAAAATAGACGACTTATATGCTAAACCATTAAATAAATTAAAGTGGAAGTTTAAAAAATTATAAGAAAAAAAAGGTCTAGGTGACTTTATAGGAACATTCTGTCAAAGTTCAAAGCATAGAGCATTCTAATACAAAGTATCAGAGAAAAGGGAAAACTGGAAACATTGCCCAAATTATTTGATGAGGTCAGAACAGTCTTACCACTACCAGATAAGAACAGGTCAAGAAAGAAAAATTTTAAAGTTAATCCCATCTGTGAACACAGATGGAAATTTTCTGAAAGTAACGTTAGAGAATTGAATCCAACATGTGTCTTTTATTTATTTTTTTTTTGCTTATCATGATAAAAAATGGTTTATCTCACCAACACAAAGATGTCTAAATTTCAGAAAACTTATTATAATTAATTTACCATATTAACTCATTAAGTGAAAAAAAAAAATACTATCTCAACATACTAAACCAACATTTGCTAGAGTTTAATACTGTAAACCGGGGCTTCTCACAACCCCTCCTCGAGTTTGACAATTCGCTTGAATAGGTCACAGGAAGCAGGGAAGCACTAGTTTACCGGTTTATAATTACAAACATAACAAAGGATGCGGATGAACAGTCAGATGAAGAGGTACATAGGCAAGGTCTGGAAGAGTTCCCAGGACCAGAGCTTCTGTCTCCATGGAGTTGGGGTGCACCACCCTATCCCAACCCAGGAGCTCCCTGAAGCCAGTACCTTAGGGATTGTTTTGGAGGCTTCATCACCTAGGCATGATGGATAGTTCACTCAGTCTCTAGTCCCTATCCCCTCCCTGGAGAATAAGGTTTGGGGCTGAGTTCCAAGCTTCTGATCATGCTTAGTCTTTCTAGTGACTGGTTCCCACCCAGAAGCTCACCCAGAGTTCACTGCATTAAAACAAAAGATGCTCCCATCACCCAGGAAATTCCAAGGGATTTGGAAGACTGGACTCTGCTAAGAGGCGCTTATCAACCCTCATCACTTAGGAAATTGCAAGGATTTTAAGAGCTCTGTATCAAGAATGGGGTCAGAGAGCAAATAACAGCATAAAAGATGGTCTTCACACCTTTATCACTCAGGGAATGACAAGGGTTTTAGGAACTTTGTGGAACTGGGATCAAAGACCAAAGGCTGAGACCAACACATGTTTTTCTTAGTATTTCACATATACCATTCTTCTTTCGTCCTTACAGTGATTTTATGTAGTTGACAATCCTCCATATTTACTTTCTAATTATTTTTACTTTATTTATTTTTATTATGTATTATAGTTATTTATTATGAATTATGTATTTCTATTTATCTCTAGTTACTGTTAATAAAATTGCTGTGTGTTTTCTGTCACCTGATTAGACTGTGACAGACAATCTGGGACTTCCAAATGATAGCTGGAATGGGAGGCAGTCTTGTGGAACTGAGCTCTTAACCTGTGGAGTCTGTTAGTGTCAGAATTAAATCAAAGGACACCCAGTTGGTGTCCACCAAAAACTGGATAATTGCTTGGTGTGGAAAATCCCTCACCTTTGGTGTCAGAGGTACTGTGAGTAGTCGTAAGGGAAACAGGAATCTTTTTTAGCATAAAAAAATTTATTTCCATTATGAAATTTCATATTCAGCCAAACTAAGAGACATAAAATCCACAACTCAAAAATGCATAAATGCTACCAAAAGCTGCTTACTTTACTTAATAATCTTTATGAAGGTAATACACTGTGAAAGCCTCTAGAGTATGGAAGTGAAATGCAAACCAGCCCCAGGGTAACAGATCCCAGAAACCCCAGCATGAAGACTTCCTTTAGGTAAAAGGCTCAACCTGAGGTGATGGACTGGTATCCTTCACATACAAGAGCTGTGATACTTACAGGCTTCCCCGGTGGTGCTAGTGATAAGGAATCTGTCTGCCGAAGCAGGAGACATGGATTCAAAATCTGAGTTGGAAAGACCCCCTAGAGAAGGAAATGGCAACCCACTCCAGTATTCCTGACTGGAAAATTCCATGAACAGAGGAGCCTGGCAGGTTATAGTCCATGAGGTCGAATAGAGTCAGAACTGAGAATGCACACATACATGGTAGTTAGTGAGGACAGGAAACTTCTTTGAGAAAAGTTAAACAACCTGGTAACAACTAACATGAGAAAAACATAAACTTTGTCCCTTGAAACAAACTCCAACAAATAGGTCAACAAGGGAAGTTCAAAGGCAGCCAGCATTAATTCAAAGGACAAAAAAAAAAAAAAGACAGGAAATTGCTGCTAAACTTACCAGCTACAAGGAATCACCTGTTTGCCAAGAAACAGGTGAAAATTTTGACCGAACATGTGGCCATTACTTTCAAAGACTTAACAAAGAAATAGACTCAATAAGGAAGAATCAATAAAATAAATATGTAGTCCCAGAGAAGAAATGGTCAGAAGAGAAAACAATCTTGCACATTTGCAGAACTCAGAAAAGAGGTACAAGAAAAAAAATCACAGAAATCAAAACAAAAGTAGAGAACTAATAGGGGAGTGGGGGTAAAAATACAGAAAAAGTGCTTGAGAATAGAGATCAAACAAGCATAGAAAATGCAAAGAAATAATTTCGAGATAAATCCTAAAGACATTGACACACAGAGAAGACAGTGGAGATGCAACAAGCACAGTCCCCAAAGAAGGAAAACAATATTATAGAGCTGGACAAATTGTGCAAGAAGTTCCTGAAATAAAAGGCAACTTGACACACTGTGTACCAGGGGAAGTAGACACAAAGTGGTCAGTAAGTGCTGGGACATATTACATATTAAAAATAAAGTAACAATCCCTCTTCCTCTTTCTTTTCCCTTTCCCTTCCCATCAATTCAGCCCAGAAGTCATTTGGTGGCACCGAGCAAAACAGGCATGCACAGGTGGCCGGGGGTGGTGGGCTAGGCTACTGTAGCAGTAGCATTGGAGCATCAGCTGAGTAAGGAGGACATGTGAGTGGAAGAGTGCAGTGGACAGAATGTGTTCTCCCAAATTCATATGTTGAAATCCCACTCACAATGTGATGGTATTAGGAGTTGGAGCTTTGGGAGGTGATTAGGTCATGAGGGTGACGCCTTCATGCGTGGGGTTAGTGCCCTTGAAAACAAAAGGGACTCCAGAGAGCTCCCTCCCTCTGTTTCCATGACACAGTGAGAAGCAGGCAGTCTGCAATCTGGAAGAAGGTCCGCACCAGAACCAACTCTGCTGGTACTTTGATCTCAGACATCCAGTTTCCAGAACTATGAGAAACTCGTGTCTGTTGTTTACATGCCACCCAGTCCAAGGCACTGTGGATTTCAAAAAAAAAATATTCACAACCTAGAAGTTGAGAGTTATATTGCATTCAGTGGAAATTTTTAGGACTTTAGCCCAGGAAGTAGCATCTCAAGCAACCCTGAGAAAACTGTTCTGAGGAGGTGAAGGGGGGACCTAGGTTATTTAGAAGGTTTGCAACAAAGGGCAGGTAGTCTGAACATCAAAAGATTATTGCTAATGAAAGAAAATGGGATATCCCAGGTTAAGGAAATTAGCACTTTTGTACATATGGAAAAAGATGCAAGAGTCTGGGCTCACTGAAATCATTCCTCTGATATGTACTTCACCTGTCTGAGGCCTCTATCCTGTGTTTTCACATCCTGAGCTTCCTCAGGGCTCACCATAGAGAGTGATTGCAATCTTATGGCTGCTGCTGCTGCTGCTGCTGCTGCTGCTAAGTCACTTCAGTCGTGTCCGACTCTGTGAGACCCCATAGACGCAGCCCACCAGGCTCCCCGTCCCTGGGATTCTCCAGGCAAGAACACTGGAGTGGGTTGCCATTTCCTTCCCCAATGCATGAAAGTGAAAAGTGAAAGTGAAGTCGCTCAGTCATGTCCGACCCTCAGCGACCCCATGGACTGCAGCCTACCAGGCTCCTCCTCCCATGGGATTTTCTAGGCAAGAGTACTAGAGTGACGTGCCATTGCCTTCTTCGTTGATGGCTGCTAGATAGCAAGTATTCTGTTCCTTCTTGAGTGTCCTCAGGGCTCACTGGCTTACATTCAGTTCAGTTCAGTTACTCAGTCGTGTCCGACTCTTTGTGACCCCATGGACTGCAGCACGCCAGGCCTCCCTGTTCATCACCAACTCCTGGAGTTTACCCAAACTCATGTTCATTGAGTGGGTGATACCATCCAACCATCTCATCCTCTGTTGTCCCCTTCTCCTCCCACCTTCAATCTTTCCCAGTATCAGGGTCTTTTCCACTGAGTCAGCTCTTCGCCTGATAGGTGCTTACACTGGAGGGTTACAATCACTGATGACTGTGATATCCTGTTTACCGATATGGCAGGTAATATTGCATTTCTCAGCACTTTGTTATAGCAGCCTGAACTAAGACCAAAAGTAACTAGTCCTAGGAGGCTGGAGCCTAAGGAAGGAGCCACATGGGGAACAGCTGGCTTGCAAAGGGTCTCACAGCCCAAGTGGAGTAAGGTGAGGGTCCATGTTGGAGCGTAAGTGGATGAGGAGGACTTCCTTGTGGTGGGATAGCTCAGCACTGGGTGTTGAGCCCGAACAGCATGAGAATGGCCTCAGCACAGATAAGAGGCAGACATATATCATATGTCCTGCCCGGGGCCTGGGGCTATGAGGCACAGGCAGGGTTAAAGGGCTGTGCATGCTCAGCAAAGTGCACACATGGCAGCGACAGCGTGTAGGTGACAAGAAAGGCAGACGTGGAGCCATGGATAGGAGAGGCGTAAATGGACATCACCTCTGGCCCCTGGACTCAGGAACCCGGGTGCCTAGCTCAGCACAGCACACAGCACCCAGCATGACCAGGAGACCACAGACTGCTCAGACCATGGGGCTGGCCCCACGGCTGTCCACGGAGACGTGAAGTTGCCCAAGCTGATCAGGAACGCTGCGCTGCAGGCCAATTTCCATCCCGCCCCAGGGCCCCACCCCCAGGCTCTTGTCTGCCACCCTCTCACTTTGATTTCTCCTCCCCATCCCAGGACTTCAGTAGAAGCTGCCTTGGGTTGATCAGAAGCAGATGATTTGAACCACCTGCAAGAGAATGACCACAGCAGCCCAAGGGCGTTTGAATCAGAGATAAGCAGGTGACTCTGAAGACTCTGGTTCCTGCTCTAGGCTCTGTGTCTGGCACCTCACTGACTCAGACTTGTGTAAACTCAGCACACCGGTTCCCAAGACATCTCAGCCAAGTTCCAGAAAGGAGAGGTTTTCATACAAGCTCCCAGGATTCACTCTCTATAATGCCACAGGTGAAGAGCTCATTGAAGAGGATTTTGAACTTAAAATGTAAACTCCAAACAACTGCAGATGGAAGGACAGAGTTCTTTGTAAGGGCAAATCAGCAAAGATATTAGCAGGCACTCCTTCCGGGTCAGGCGGCATGGGATGAGGGTCGCAGGTGAGAAAGCTACAGAATCAGTGATGAGGAAGAAATGGACAGGACTGGAAAGGGATGTTTTCATCAGTCACACTTGGATAGGGTTTCAGCCATTTCAGAGGTTGGAGGATTCTAGAACAGAGTGGTAATAAATTTTCTCTGCAATGGTGGCAATATTCTCTGTCTGCACTAATACAGCAACACCAGGAACGCGTAGCTAATGAGCACTTGAAATGTGACTGGTGCAGCTGAGGATCTGTATTTTTTAATTTTATTTAACTTTCATTCGTGAAAATATTTAAATAGGCCCATGTGGCTAGTGGCAACCACAGCAGACAGCTCAGCTCTACAGAACTGGTGACTATTGTATAATTGACTGCTGGTATACTGGGTGAATTATGGTTATTTTCAATTGTCTCAGATAATAATAATTTTAAAAAGTATTTCAGATACAATTTTTAGTTAAAGAATCCTTAATTTGTGTAAGTCAAGTCTGCAGAGCTCTGGAGTCATCTGTAGGCAAGTTAAGTGAAGTCATCTGCTGCTTGTGGTCCAGACAGTGGTGTCCAGAGAGGGGGGAGGAAATGAGGAAGTGCTCCCCAATGGGCATTATTGGAGCACAATGATGAACAGTCCCTGTCTTGTGTAACGAAGAAGCTTGGTGAATAGGTAAAGTGCCACGGACACTCCCCAGTGGACTAGAATTCCCCAGAGACCCTGTCCCCACCTACACATGCAACGAGGGTACCTCTCCCTGGCCTCAGTACCAGTACCCCTCATGCAAAGGCCACAGCTCCCAAGAATGTTCTCCACGTCCAAAGCTGCTGCCTGAGGTGTTGGAGGAGCTAGGTTCCAGGTACAAACATTCCTGATTGTGTGAAATACTTTACCACCCCAGCCCTGGAGCAACCCTACTTGTTTCACCCAAATGCTCAGACTTCTGCAACATCTGGTTGCCATAAGAGGTTATTAAAAAAAAAAGTCAAACTAATTTTTAACAATCATGAGATCTTCCTCTACCTCTTGCCTCCCTCCCTCTCTTTGAGGTGGAAGCCCTTTGGGTAAGCCTCCCTTCAGGTATTTTGAGGCCCTCTGGAATGCCTTATTGTCTGTAGTTTACCCTTCCTGTCACTCACTAGCTTCCCCCACTTGGAGCACTGAGGTTCAGGCACATCCCCAGTGCCCAGATTCTGCAAATGCCAACCTCTGGCCAGGCCTGCTACGGATCTGGGTTCGTGCCGAAGAATCATATATAAATATTGCTAAAAAAAAAGAAAGTGTTGTGCCCAGAGCTCAGAGTGTTCTTAAAGAGAAACGGAAAAGGCCAAAAGCCCAGTAGATGCCTCTCTCCTCTCTGAAGTCAGAGAACAGCAGGGCTGGAAGCCTCCCCAGAGATGACCCAAAGTAATGCCATAGTTCTCCTTGTGAGGACAGCCTCAGACTCACTGGGCTAGTCATTGCCAGAACTCAGGAAGAGTCGCATGGGCCCGGCAGGCAGTGCCATATTCTGGAAACCAGATCCCATCAGCCATGGTGTGTTCTTAGCCTCACCATCCGGTTTCAGACATCCACCCAAGTGTTTACACCTCCTCTCAGCTACCAGGGAGAAGACAGTTATCACACAAGTGCTCTCACTCCCAAAGTCCTACAGAAGTCCAGGCTGATCCTGAGGCCCCGTGCCTGGGGGTGAATAAGTGAGGCCAGCCTGTGACACCTCAGGGTGGTCACACCCTGCTGGAGACTCTGTGGATCTCCCACTGCCTTCCAGGCCTGAGTTCTGGGTGTCAGCAGCTAGGCACCATTCTAAACTCCCAACACCATTGACTGGAGAAGGCTCCCGATATATCTTCACCCATGACCAGCACCCTGAAACCCCCTGCCCTGAAGAAACACACCTTGTTCCATTGTCTGTGCCCCCCCCCCATGCACATGCACGCGTGTTTAGTCGCTCAGTCATGTCCGACTCTTGCGACCCCATAGACTGTAGCCTGCCATGGGATTCTGTCCATGAGAATCCCCCAGGCAAGGATACTGGAGTGGGTTGCCATTTCCTTCTCCAAGGGATCTTTCCAACCCAGGGATCGAACCCAGGTCTCCTGCATTGCAGTCAGACTCTACCGACTGAGCTACGAGGGAAGCCAGCAAACCACAAACCCAATGCCCAGGCCAGGCTCCAGGGCAGCGAGGGGAGAGTCTGTCAGCAGGTGGAGCTCTGGGTACAACACACAGGGCAGCAGGTGATGGAGCCGACCCTCCGGCATTCGGGGGTGAGCAGCAGTTAGGGAGAGGGGCCGAGGGGTCCTCCTGGTGAGGAGCACTGGTAGGAATCTCCAGAGGCTGCATGGTGCCTCCTTGGGTCAGCAGAGCCGCGTTGACCCAGGCAGCGCCGATCCCTGCTGGAGGAGGGGAGGCAGCCATGATACCTCAGCTGCTTCCCTCACAGAGCAAAGGGAGACTGAGGGGGTCTGAAACATGAAGGGGGTCTGGGCACTTTCCTGAGCCTACTTGGGTCCCTCCCTGTGGTCCATATCCCAGAATCTTCAGCTCCTAGAACAATCCTCCAAGGCAATGGTCCCCCACCGTGTTGGCACCAGGAACCGGTTTCATGGAAGACAACTTTTCCACGGATGGGGTGGGGTAGGGATGGCTTGGGGATGATTCAAGTGCATGGACTACAGCCCTCCAGGCTCCTTTGTCCATGGAATTCTCCAAGTAATAATACTGGAGTGAGTGGCCATCCCTTCTCAGGGGATCTTCCTGACGTAGGGATCGAACCCTGGTCTCCTGCATTGCAGGAAGATTTTATTGTTTTTTTTTTCACTGTCTGAGCCACCAGGGAAACCGCTATTATTACATCAGCTCCACCTCAGATCGTCAGGCATTAGATCCTGGAGGTTGGGGGCGTCTGCTCTAAGGCCTAAAATCATGCTTGGCACATAGCACATACTCAGGAAATATTTGCCCAGTGAATGGGTGACTCTGAAAGTTAGACTCTACTTGCCTGCTGCTGCTGATTTCCTGGCAAAACTAGGTTGCAGCTTCTATCTTTGTGTGTTGGGACAAGGTCTTGTCCCCTCATTGTCTCAGTTCCCGGTCCCTGGCCCTTTGCAAGAACTCTGGGACCATCACAGTGCCCTCTCTGCAAGTCTCACTTGGCATGGACAGAATCAGGACTTGGGAAGCCACCAAGATTCTCTAGCGTGGGCGGAATTTTGACAAGTCTGGGCAGAATCCTGGCGTCACTCCTGTCAGACAGGTTTAGGTGGCTCTGTTTCACAGCGCCTGCACTTCTAAAGAGTGGCATAAACATCTCAAAGCCCTCCCTCATCTCAAATGCCCTTTATGGGACAGCTGCCAGCTGCAGTGAGGTCAAAAGTAGAGCCAGACAGCACCCTCCTTGATGGCTTCCCTTCAGAGGGTTGGGAGGAAATCCCCATAAAAGCATTCTCCTCTGAGACGCTTAGGTGAACATGAGCAGACACTGCTTACGATGAATTCATCCATTCACTCCACACACCTTGCTCATGAGCCTTCATGTCAGGCACTATCTCAGGATCTGGGGTCCAGCTCTGAAGACAACAAAGTCCCCACCCTCATGGAACTTACATTCTCGTGCGGGAAGACCAATGATGAATAATTCTTGGGACGGTGCTGTGCTGCATGCCAAGAAGAAAAATCAATCACAGTAAGGAGATACAGAATGGCTGCGTGGGAAGTGTGTGTGTGTGTGTGATCTAAGGAAGTGTCTTCAGAGATCTTCCAGAGAAAAGTGAATTTGAACAGAGACCTGGAGAAAGTGAGGAAGTGAGCTATGAGTGTATCTGGGAAGAAATGGTCCAGGCAGAGGAGTTAAAAACACAAAGACCCTGAAGCAAGAGTGTCTGGTGTGTTTTAGGACCAGCCCAGCATCCAGCGTGGCTTAAGTGAGGGTGAAAGGAGCAGGTCTGAGACGTAGCTGGGAGCCAGATTACGAATGGCATGGTAAAGATTTTGGATTTATTCCAAGTGACACAGGCAGCTATTGAAGGGTTCTGAGTGGAGGAGAGACATGATCCGGCTTGAGTTATAAAAGGGACACATTTGCTGCTGGGTGCAGAATAGACTAGGGCAGGGCAAGGGTAAGGTTAGGGAGATGAGGTTTTGCAATAATCCAGCTGAGGGATGATGGTAGCCCAGACCATGGTGGTCAGTGGTCATGATGGAAAGAGTAAAAAATGGGTGGAACTGAATATATTTCAAAGGCAAACCAACAGGATTTTTCTGATGGATTGCATGTGTGATATTAGAGAAAGATAAAGATGACTCCAGGGATGACTCAGGCTGTTGATCTGAACAAAGAGGAAGAAGGAAGCTGCCGCGAGGAACTGCCTTGCACCCTGGGATCTTGTATTTCTC
This sequence comes from Budorcas taxicolor, assembly GCF_023091745.1. Classification (NCBI taxonomy): domain Eukaryota; kingdom Metazoa; phylum Chordata; class Mammalia; order Artiodactyla; family Bovidae; genus Budorcas; species Budorcas taxicolor. The sequence goes on from NC_068920.1 coordinate 137,936,760, forward strand.
TGAGAAGGAAATGAAAATCAGTACATGCCAAGGGTCTCGACTTAGCGATTTTAGCCCACTGGAGGTGGTGACCCCGCAAAGGTGTTGATGGGCGTGTAAGTGCAATAGCGGCACAGTGAAGACAGGACACTGCTGGTGGGCATATGGGTGCAGACGCAGGTTAGCACACGCACACGGGTGTGTATCATGACATGCATGTACTGTAAGGCACACTCAGAATCTCATTAAAACAGGAGCCTGAAAGAGCATCTACTCATCTTAATTTTAACCAATGTATGCACTAACCTTTGACTTGAACAGTCCAATAAGATTCACCCAGCTCTGTATTATCTATAGAGAAATCTTGAGATTATGTGGAACTGTGTGTAGACACTAAAAGGATTAGTTGAAAATGAGGAGCACAACCTGCGGAATGAGAACCACAATCCATTTACTCTAGATTCCCATGGACATTGAATTATAAATACTGGCCAGAAGGTTCTGACCTTTGCCCTCAGTTTCTCCTCACTTGGAAGCTGGTAAAAATGTGTAACTAATGTGGCCAAGAGATTAATTTCTTCCCCTCAGGATTCCTCCATGTCCAACTTTGGGGCCCACACTGAGATTGTCCCCCCTGATGTAGTTTGCTCCAGAGTGTTTTGCTTGGTTTTTTTTTTTTTCCCCCCCACACTGCATGGCATGTGAGATCTTAGTTCCTGGACCAGGGAGTGTCTGGTGTCTGGCCCCTGGTGTCTGGACCAGGGATACAACCCATTCCCCACCCTACCTTCCACTCCCCCTGTGCAATGGAAGGGTGGAGTCTTTAACCACTGGATTGTCAGAAAAGTCCCTGGGACATTAACTTCTTGCTTCAAATCATTTGTTACTATTCATGGCCAAGGATTCTCACTTTTTGCTTATGTCTGTACTTCAAAGGAGAATTTGTTTCTTTCTAATATGTTCTACGAAATGCTGAATGTTGGCTCTATTTATTGACCAGGCAAGACAATACAACAGGGTAATTTGGTATTGGATAAGCTCTCTAGGATCAGCCCTCTCTGTGAGGATCAGCGATGTGGGTGCGTGCAGGGGGAACTTAAAGCCCCTTTGACACAGGCAGCACACAGGGGACCATGAACACTGAAGGTGAGTGAATAGGAAAAACTCGTTTCCTCTGCGTGTGTGCTAATTCGCTTCAGTTATATCCAACTCTTTATGACCCTATGGACTGTAGCCTGCCAGGCTCCTGTCCATGGGATTCTTCAGGCAAGAATACTGAAGTGGGTTGCCATGCACTCTGCCAGGGGATCTTCCCAAACCAGGGATTGAACCTGCATCTCTTATGTCTTCTGCATTGACAGGCAGGTTCTTTATCATTAGAGCCATCTGGGAAGCCTTTGTTTCCTTTCAGTTCAGTTCAGTTGCTCAGTCATGTCCGACTCTTTGCGACCCCATGAATCGCAGCAGGCCAGGCCTCCCTGTCCATCACCAACTCCTGGAGTTCACTCAAACTCATGTCCATCGAGTCGGTGATGCCATCCAGCCATCTCATCCTCTGTCATCCCCTTCTCCTCCTGCCCCCAATCCCTCCCAGCATCAGAGTCTTTTCCAATGAGTCAACTCTTCGCATGAGGTGACCAAAGTACTGGAGTTTCAGCTTTAGCATCAGTCCTTCCAATGAAGACCCAGGACTGATCTCCTTTAGAATGGACTGGTTGGATCTCCTTGCAGTCCAAGGGACTCTCAAGAGTCTCCTCCAGCACCACAGTTCAAAAGCATCAATTCTTCGGTGCTCAGCCTTCTTCACAGTTCAACTCTCACATCCATTCATGACCACTGGAAAAACCATACCCTTGACTAGACGGACCTTTAATGGCAAAGTAATGTCTCTGCTTTTTAATATGCTGTCTAGGTTGGTCATAACTTTCCTTCCTTTATGTACCAACTAATGAAAAAAAACTATTTTCTCCCTCTGTTACTCTTAATATTTCACTTCTTGTCACCAAATATGTGTGTGAGGGGCGAGGGGTGTAGTTCTCACACCTAGCAATTCTCCAATTCTCTCTGGATGTTAACTGGTGTCCTATTAACATAATTCATTCAATTCTGACACTCTCTACCCAGTGTTAGGGCAGACTCTGCAGGTTAAGGGCCAGTCCCAGAAGACTTGCTCCACCCTCCCCCACTTCAGGTGTCAATCGCAGGTCCAGGTTGTCATGTGTGCTTCTGACCTGCTGCTGCTGCTGCTGCTGCTAAGTCGCTTCAGTCGTGTCCGACTCTGTGCGAACCCATAGATAGCAGCCCACCAGGCTCCCCCTCCCTGGGATTCTCCAGGCAAGAACACTGGAGTGGGTTGCCATTTCCTTCTCCAATGCATGAAAGTGAAAAGTGAAAGTGAAGTCGCTCAGTCGTGTCCGACTCTTAGCGACCACATGGGCTGCAGCCTTCCAGGCTCCTCCTCCCATGGGATTTTCCAGGCAAGAGTACTGGAGTGGGTTGCCATTGCCTTCTCCGGCTTCTGACCTACTGGCTACAAATCAGAGGTTCCCAGGTTTCCATAATGATCTCTTTGGCTTTGATAATTTGCTGGAGAGGCTCACAAAAGTCAGAAAAATAGTTTACTAGTTTTACTAGTTATTACTGGTAAATAGATTACCAGTTTATTTGTAAAGGAATACTTCTCAGAAAGCCAGATGGCAGAGATGCCTAGGATGGGGCACAGGGAAAGGGGTGCAGAGTTTCCACACCCTCTCCACATGTGCCATCCTCTGGCACCCCAACATCTTCACCAACCAGGAATTTCCCCAAGCTCCAGTTGTTTAGGGCTTTTGGAGGCTTCATTTGTAGACAAGATTGCTTAAATCATTGGAGTTGGTGATTGAATTCAATCTTCAGTCTCTCCTAGTTCTGCTGGAAATCAAGGGGTGAAGTTGAAAGTTTCAATCTTTTATCTCGATTACCCAGTCAGTTGCCCTGGCAACCAGCCAAACTCCACCCTTAGAAGTTTTCCAAAGTTACTTTCGTAAATGTAAACTCACGTGTGGTTGAAAGAGACTTGTTATGAATAGCCAAAGAAACCTTTATTTCTCTTTTCATGTAGAAAATTCCAAGGGTTTTAGGAGCTCTATGCCAGGAATGCAGCCTACAAGCAAATATATATTTCTTATTATAAATCACAATTTCACAATGATCCTGGTATACTACTAGAATGTTCTCAGTAATATTCTGTATATGTTTTTTTCTCATGGAAATGCATCTCTCGTTTAATGACAAAATGAGAAAATACAATCTACTTTCAAAATCTCCATCCCTGGCAGTCTATAAAGCAGAAGATTCTAGTAGATTTTCATAGACACTAAGGACAGATGGTTATTTATTTTTGAATTTATGAGCATAGTTTGACTCCCTGACTCACCTCACTGCCTCAGAAATCACCCCAGTGGAATGCAAGTCAGACTCTGGGAATTATGGAAGTCTGAGATAGTACAAGGTTTCTTGTTCCAGTTCTGCCCTTGTCTTGGACAGAGACATTGGATAAAGTTATAGGTTTCACAGTCTCTAGGATCTACCCTTCTTATTTCAAGCCAAGAAGACTGTTGCTCTCCACGATGCCCAAATGGCCAGGATTGCCCTCTGAAAAACCATAAAAAGCTGGGAGAACCCCACCCTATCCAGGCATGTTTATATTCAGGGATATGCCTCTGGCTCTCCTTCTAATACTCAGTTGGCCTCTCCTTCAAGGGCAATAGAATGCATGAGATCACAACAGCCTTGGCTTTAGGCACAAACATTTAGAGAACACAAGCGAATAAACCCATAGCCACCACAGCTTATCCAAGCTAGCACAAGTGTTCACAGAACCCAAAACATACCACAATCCAGATCTCCACTGTTTAATTGCCTGTCATGGAAGAGCAATTGGCAGTCAAGTTTTAGTTGACAGCAGCAGTGGGAGGGGTGGGGTGCCGTTGGGGGGTTGAGAGGGGGGAGCATGGAGTGTCTTTATTTATTTTGTACTGGCTTTAGAGCAAGGAGTGGAATTCAAGCCATGTGTCCCTTAGAATACCACTGTGGAAACTACTTTGAGATTGGAAATAAAAGCTTTGGAGAAATGCTATGCTTGAGACTGGAGGCTTCCCTTTGAGAGCAAGGGATTATTCCATGCTATGGAAATTCACCAGATAAAGAACATCTAAGAAAAATTTCTCCTCATAATTTTAAAAATAAGAAAATGTTGTAAACTACGCCTCTTGCTTGTGTGCTCATGCTTAGTCACTCAGTTGTGTCCTACTCTTTGTGACCCCACAGACTGTAGTCTGCTGGGCTCTTCTGTCCACGGAATTTTTCAGGCAGGGATACTGGAGTGGGTTGCCATTTCCTTCTCTGGGGGATTTTCCCGACACAGGGATTCAACATATGTCTTCTCCATTGGCACGCAGATTCTTTACCACTGAGCCACCAGGGAAGCCCAAACCCACACCTCTACAACTATACAATTGCTTAAGAAACTGGGCTCTGTCCTGGAAGGGGAAGGTTGCTTATTTCAGCTGTGCATAGGCTAGTCAGGGTCTTGTTCCACTTTAGTGGTGAGACAGGACTCTAATAGATGAGGCTGCAATGATGCGACAAGCCAGGAAGCAAAATGGTTGTCACCATAGGTCACCATCTTCAGGACACTCTTAATTGACAGAATAAGCTGAAGCCCAGGGGAGCGGAATAGACCTTTCACCCAGTATCACTGGCCTTGGCAGAGAACATTCAAGAGACTCTCTATTGAGTAACCAGAATCTAGATCATGCAGCAAGAAAAAAAAAAAAAAAATCAATTTAGTGCTGACTAAGCTCTTTCCCTCTCCCACCATGGTTTCCTGGGGCTACAGAAAAGTGGCTTCAAACTATAGGGAAAGGGAAAGGGAAGTCACTCAGTTGTGTCTGACTCTTAGCGACCCCATGGACTTCAGCCCACCAGGCTCCTCTGTCCATGGGATTTTCCAGGCAAGAGTACTGGAGTGGGTTGCCATTTCCTTCTCCAGGAGCTCTTCCCAATCCAGGGATTGAACCTGGATCTCCTGCACTGTAGGCAGATGCTTTTACTGTCTGAGCCACCAGAGAAGTACCAGTACTCAAACTACGGTTTTGAAGGGAAGACATATTAGTCCCAGATGAGTGAGAACAGTATCATAGATTTTACTGGCAGTCACTCAAAGCAACAGAGAGCCTGCCAGGTCTGCCCAGGGTGAGAGTGAATAGCAAGAAAATAAAAGTGGTCTTTCCATTAAGCAAATGTACCACAAGGGGGCAAGGCAGGGAGGAATACATCACACAAAAGACAGCAAATCTTTCTGAGAGTAACCATAATCAAAGAACAGAAGCATTACTTAATAAAAACTTATACATGAACGTTCACAGCAGTGTATTGATAAAAGGTGGAAACAACCCAGATGCCTATCAACTGAATGGGTAAATAAAATGTGGTATATCTGTGCAATGGAATATTATTTGGCCATAAAAAGGAATGAAGTATTTACACAGGCCACAGCATAGATGAACCCTGAAACATTACGCTCAGTGAAAGCCAGCCACACACACACACAAAAACCCCACATCCATTTATATAAAATGTCCAGAACAGGCAAACTATATACACAGATAAAAAGTGAGTTAGTGGTTGCTTAGGGCTAGGAGGTATGAGGGTGTGTAGAGTGGTAGCCTAAGAGTAAGTTTTATTTTTAAAGTGAAGTAAATATCCTAAAATTGACTGTGCTGATGATTGCAAGTAGACCTATTGAATTGTACACGTTAAACAGGCAAACTGTATGGCCTGTGAGTCGTAGCTTAATAAAACTTCTTTAAAAATAAGAGCCAGCAAAGTTTCTAAGAAGAGACCCATTAAAACAAAAAATAAGATTCAGAAAAAAACTGACAATGAAGGCATGAGAAAAGAGTGTTAGAAAGAAAAGAAACAGCCACATTTTCTGTAAATATGTATGTTATATTTTAATACCATGACTTCAAGAAAATAAGTTCCAGATGATGTATCAACTCAGGCCCAGTCAGGAAAATAGAGACCACATTAATTACTTTAACAGAGAGAATTTAATACAGGGAATTGGTTAAACTGGCATTCAAGAGCTGAAAGGGTGAGTGAGGTAGTACAGAGTTATAAATACCAGGGGACTTGGACCTCCTTGGAGGGTGCACCCCAGTTACTCCTACTCAGGAGTTTAGAAAAGAGGCCCCAGGAACTGGGCCTTAGACCTCTGTCTGAAGCGGGGCCCTGACCAGCTGCTGTGTACAACTTTGAAGGGTGAACTGGCCAGTTCCAGGAGTGTGCAAAGGAGTTAGAAACTAGAACCAACTTCTACAGTTGAGCTGAAGTGCTCTTTTGAGATCATTCTGACAGGAATAACATGAGAACTAGAAGGGGCAAGAAGCCTCTTTCGCTGACCTTCTAATCTCTCTCCAAGTGCCCACAATTGGCAATGTCTACCTGGGGGAGCCAGCTGGTAAAGAAGCGCTGTTTGCAGGATCCCAGCCTAAGCATCACAAAGTTTGGAGCTGAAATACAATAGATAAACACTCAATATAGATGAGGATAACAATCTAAAATGAGATGAAAAGGAAGACCATAGGGTTAAGGAAACCCTGAAACCAAAACAACACTGCAACACTGCACCATTGTACCATTTGACTGAAAGCTGAATTAATAATTTGATGAAAAGGCTTGATTTAAATATAATGAATTCTCAAGAAAAAGACAAAGATATTAAAGAAATTAATAAGGAGATGACGCATGTGGAGGACAAAGTTTTTGTCTTTCAAAAATTGTTTTTAGGGAATTCCCTGGCAGTTCAGTGGTTAAGATTCAGGGCTTTCACTGCTGGGGGCCCATGTTCAATTCTGGTTGGGAAACTAAGATCCTGGAACCACATAAATTTTTTTTAATCGTATCTTTACATTAGCTTTACAATAGTAGTGGTACAAAATATTTCAAATAAGAATAATCATTGTCCCTGAAGCAGAGAATCCATCAAAGATCACAGAAATAGTATTCAGAGCTACTACACATAAAAAATTCCCTGAAATGATTTAAAAACTGCAACTTCCAAATATCAAGGTTATGTTTTAATATCAGGAAAATATATTAGAGACTGACTGACAGTGAGACACATTGTTGTTAAGACACTGAAGTTCAAAAATACAGAAAAAATTCTTAAGTAGGTTAAAACCAAATCGGCCTCAGGTTTTCCACTTTTCACTAAAAGCAATGTTTGCAAAATCCTGAGGGGAAAAACAGCAAGACCCAAGAATAGTTGTTGCTTGAGTTTAAATAAAACAGGAAGACATTTTCAAGCATGAAATAATTTAGTGAATAGGAAACTATCATGAAAGATTGCAAATGGACACAAATTCTTTGATGCTTCTCTCATCAAAAGGTAAAGTCTGTTTCTTTATCTTTTAAATCCATGCTGACTTATAATTTGCTTTGACCAATGATTTGGAAGGGACACTATATAAGGTCCAAGCCTAAGCCTCAGGGGACAGTGCCACCTCCAAACTCCCTCTCCGAGAGATGAACAGGTCTGAGCAAGCCTGTGGGAGGGGCTACAAAGGGCCTTGGCTGACCACCGGATCGGAGCCCAGACTCCCTGGTCAGCCGCTGCTGCTGAGTCGCTTCAGTTGTGTCCAACTCTGTGCGACCCCACAGACGGCAGCCCACTAGGCTCCCTGTCCCTGGGATTCTCCAGGCAAGAACACTGGAGTGGGTTGCCATTTCCTGCTCCAATGCATGAAAGTGAAAAGTGAAAGTGAAGTTGCTCAGTCTTATATGACTCTTAGCGACCCCATGGACTGCAGCCTACCAGGCTCCTCCGTCCATGGGATTTTCCAGGAAGGAGTACTGGAGTGGGGTGCCATTGCCTTCTCTGTGGTCAGTCACTAGCCAACCACAATTCACATAAGTGAGTCCAGAAGACATCAGCTGAAACTCCCAGTTGAATGCAGCCTATCCGACTAACCTACAGAACTGGGATATAGGAAAGATATTTGAGGGTGGTTTAACACCCAAGTAGAGGCTGATAAGGGCTTCCAAGGTGGCTCAGTGGTAAAGAACCTGCCTGCAATACAGGAGACATGGGTTTGATCGCTGGGTTTGGAAGATCCCCTGGAGAAGGAAATGGCAACCCACTCCGGTATTCTTGCCTGGGAAATTCCTTGGACAGAAGAGCCTGGCAGGCTACAGTCCATGGGGTCGCAAAAGAGTCAGACATGACTTGGAGACTAAACAACAACAGCAACAAGAGGCTGATCCATGACAAAATCCATACTACTAAATCAAAATGAAGTCAGAAATGAAGAAGCAATAAACAATAAATACATTTAACTGAAAAGGGTGTAGAAACAAGGGAGCCCTCTTAGACTGTAGGTGGGAAGGTAAATTGGTGTGTCCACTAAGGAGAACAATATGTAGATTCATCAAAAAACTAAAAATAGAGTTAGCATATGATCCAGCAATCCTGCTCCTGGGTATATATATCCAGAGAAAACACTAATTAAAAAACATACATGCACCCCAATGCTCATAGTAGCGCTACTTACAATAGCCAAGATATAGAAGCAACCTAAGTGTCCATCGACAAATGAATGGGTAAAGAAGATGTGGTATATACGTACAGTGGAATATAACTCAGCCATGAGAAAGAGCAAAATAATGCCATTTGCAGCAACATGGATGGACCTACAGATTATCATACTAAAGTAAGTCTGACAGAGAAAGACAAATATCATGTGCTATCACTCATATGTACAATCTAAAAAAAAAGAGATACAAATGAACTTATTTACAAAGCAGAAACAGACTCACAGACATAGAAACAAACTTACAGTTACCAAAAGAGGAAATGGGGGGGCGGGGGGGGGGGGGAGAATAAATTATGAGTTTGGAATTAGCAGATACATACTACTATATAAACTAGATAACAACAGGATCCTACTATATAGCACAGGGAACTATACCCAGTATCTTGTAATATACTATGAGGGAAATGAATCTGAAAAAAAACCCACAACATATATATATATATATATATAAAACTGAGTCATTTTCTATACATCAGAAACTAACACAATATTGTAAATCAACTATACTTTAAAAAATTAAAGAAAAATATATTTAAATGCTGAAATTAAGACAAATCAGTATGTAAATCACGGATTAAAATAGCATATCAATGTTATAAACCCTGACAAAGTGAAAAATCATAAAAGCAAAAAACTAGGAAGTACAGGACAGGGGTAGAAGGAACTGAAAATGTGCAGATCTATCTTTCATAGCAGGGAATTCAGTAGTGACCAATATTGAAGCATGTAGTTTGAAAAAGTTGCTCTGTCCTATTAACGATTTTTATAATTGTGTTTAACCTTTGAGAAACTTCTCACGAGTCAATTTCTCTTGCAGTGAAGAAACATGCATCTGAGTAGATTCTTCAGTTAAATTCAAGTTAAGACTAAATTCAACACTGTACTTTAAAAACATGTGCAGATTGAGCTTACCCCTGTTACAGTCACTCTACATATGTAGCTCTCTATCCACCTATCTGTATTTATCTTTGTAATAATGGCTTTCACCAACCGTGGTTATTTGTAGTATTTCTGAGATATTAAAATTGGGGTGATTTGAGCTTTTCTTTAGGCTTCCCTGATAGCTCAGTTGGTAAAGAATCTGCCTGCAATGCAGGAGACTCTGGTTTGATTCCTGGGTTGTGAAGATCCCCTGGAGAAGGGATAGACTACTCACTCCAGTTTTCCTGGAGATTTTCTTATTTCTTGAAGCTTCTATAAAAGGCTTAAATGATTTTTATTAAAACCACAAAGTTCTAAAAGGAGCTTATAAGAAGTTTCTTGAGCGAGCAGTCCCAGTGGAAAGCAGGTATTTGCACAGGGAATATTGAAAGAGCATTATGCTGTAAAATGTGATATGTTTAAGCTGGTGGTTCTCAATGGCTGCACAGCATAACCACTGAAGAGCTTTTTAAAAACATCAGTATCTCCTCTCAGACCCATTAAATAAAATCTCTGGGATGGGGCCTGGAAATCGAGATCTTTAAAATGTTGACCAGGTGACTCTGATATGCAACTCTGGTTGAGAAGCACTTGTCTCAACAGGCCATATAGACATAACCCTCAGATGCAATGCGTGTGGCTGGAAAGCGAAGGACAATTGTTCATCCTATGCCTCCTCTGTCCAACCAGAACGTCCACTGGATCTGTTAGCTACTCAAGAAGAGGAGAATGAACACTCTGAGTAGGCTACTTGACCCCAGTCTGGGTTCCTTTGTGGTCGTAAGATGCCTGACAGCAGGAACTGAGGGAACATGCTTTCCTGCTGTCTTTTTTTACATTCAGGAGGGAATGGCTCCTTACAGAGCCCTCCCCGCAAAGCTCTGAGTTAGCACGTTTTTGCCTCACTGGCTTTAAATGGATGACACACCCATTGCAGAAACAGTTCCTATTGAGATGGAATTGTGATTGGATCACCAATGCTTCTTCAACTTCATTGTGTAGAGGAATTGCCTGGGAATCTTGTTAAAATGCAGATTTCGATTCACTAATTTCTGGAGTGGGGCTAAGACTCTGCATTTCTAATAAGCTTCCAGATGATTAAAATGTCTGTCAGGCATCACTGTCAGTGACACGTACCATGACCAACTTAAATATCAAGCACACCTGATATTTACAGCAGCTGAGGCTGAACACAGGAAAGCCAATAAACGAGCCTGCTACAGAAATCCAGACGTGGGAAGCAGCCGCGAGAGAGAATCCCTGGCCTAGCAGAACATCCGAGTTTCCTTTGTGTTTACCGGGCGAAGCACAGAGGTTACAGTGGTGGGGGGCAGCCCCCCACATAAGTCCACTTAAGGGGTTCACTTTTCCACACTTGTGTCCCCGCCCACCGTCTTCCTTCGGGGTGAGGATAAGGCTGAAACCTAAAGGCCTGGATCACTGGTCCGGGTCTTGTGGGTGCCGGCACGCCGAAAGACGAACTGAGAGGACTACAGCGTGGTGGGGAGGGCGCTGACACCCTTACAGGCAGCCGGGGTGTGGAGAGGAGAACAATGAACTACGGGACAGGAAGCGCAAGGCCAGCGAGTTCGGAAGACTAGGCCCCACGCGGGAAGACGGACACGAAAGCAGCGTTCGAAAACACCACGCCTGCGCGCCCAAGACCGGCGCGCGCTCCCGCCCGGCGCCTCAGCCGAGCTCAGGAACAGCCGCGAGCCCGCAAGGTGAGGGCGGGGACGCAGACGCCGGAGGGACAGCCGAAACGCGCGAGCGCGGAGAGCGTGCGCAAGCGCAGAGCTGCCGTCGGCGGGCGCCTGGAGCGCGGGAGAAGCGTCGGAAGCCACTGAGAGGAGCGGCACCTTGGTAAGCACTCGCCCCCCCCCCCCCCCGCCACCGCCGCCCTCCCTTCCCTTTTCTCCCGGAGTGCTTTGCGCGCGCCCGGTGGGCGGGGGGGAGGGGAGGGGAGGCGGCGGTGGCAGCCATGTTGTTGTGAGTCTCTGTGTCTCACCCTCGGTACTTCGGTGGTTCGGAGGAGGAGGAGGGGGAGGAGAAGGAGGAGGTGGGGTGGGGGGGAGGGAGGTAGGTGGAGAAAGAAGATCTTGCCGCCACCGAAGGCGGAGGAGGGGGAGGACGGCCAAGAGCGACGCCGCCGTGTGCCCAACGGTCGGTGTCCCCGGCTGAGGCAGCGCGGCCGCAGCAGCCCCGTAAGTCAGTCGCGCTTGCACCCCTCTCCCCGTGCTCTGGCGCCGCAGGGCGGTTCCCCGGGCTTTGTGTGGCGGTCTCGGCTGCGGGCAACCCGCCGGCGGGAGGGCTGACGGGGCCCGCGGGCAACCCAGAACGGCCGCGGCCTGCGGCCCGCTCGCACAGTGCAGGGGGAGGAGGGGTGCCGGAAGGGGGTGTGCGCCCGGCGTGTGTGTGTAGGGGGGGTGCTCACGCCTTTCCCGCTTCCTTTCCTCCCGGCGTCAGAGCCTCGCGGAACTTGCGGGGGGCCCTCCCGGCTCGCTCTTGGTCCTGGCGCGCTTGGGGTTAGAGATCGAGCTGTCCGCCTGCCCAGCCCTTAAAGGCTCGGAACGTGCGGGGGGCGGGGGGGGGAGGCCGGGTGGATCCCGAGAAGCATGCGAGTTGGAAGTGGGCGAAGAGGAAGGAGCGGGTTTATGAAAACAAGTGTGGGGATGAATGCTTGAGGTCCCGAGCGTGTCCAGGAAAAGCTTCCGGTAGACAGGTGTAGGGACGAAAGAGACGGCGGCTTGGGTTCGTTGTGTTAGGTGCCATTGGTGAGGATTGTTGTGTTTTTGTTAACTGTAACCGATTTCGAGACTCCGGGAAATGTGTAAACATTAAAATCAAAGAAGAGATGAAAAGTTCACACATTGTAGTCATCCTTTTGTATCTGACCTGGGCCAAGTTTGGGAAACATGTTAAATTTTTTTTTTGCCCAAACACACGTGTAAAAGTTAGTGTTAACTTCCGAGACCACAGCTAGGGAAAGCCAACTTTTCTTAGCTTTTCATTCTGACACATTTAAACGTTTAAATGGGATGGGAATTGCGGGGTTAATCATGTATAATACAACCGTGTTAAAATCTGGACTTAGTACTTTTGTGAGATTTTAGCTTAAAAATTGGTGACAGACTTAGGGGCAGAGGTTTTTTTGTGGGGAGGGGGAAGCTGTATTAGAAAAAAGCTTTTAAGTGTTTGAGAGAAATGTAGTACTTGGAAAGGTATTGTATATCAAGAAAATTTTAATAAAGGGTGTTACCTAGGAATTTCAGAAGACTTGTTTACTGCTTAGATTCGTGTTTAATAGGTGACTCTTTCACCATGTGACCTCGAGCACTGGAGGATGATTTAAGGATTTCTGGCTAGGAATCCGGTTAAAAACACAAACATAAATAGTTTTAATTGGCTAAGTTTCTATTCTTAATTTTTAAATTTTAAGTTTTTTAATTCCCTGCTTTAAAAAAAAATGGTTTGCTTTATCTGCACAGTCCTCCTTATATCGTTACTGGTACTTACCTTATTTCAAGCATGTCTTTCAAAAGTCCAATTTCTGGTGACATTGAATTGTTTAGAATTGTCTTTTGGTGTACCGGAGGGCGGGTTTTGTATGAAATAAGCCTTTTTTTTTTTTTTTAATTAAAGTGATATTTCAGAATCCTGGTTCTTCAGGTTTTAAAGTTCATTTTTGTTATTTGCACAGTAACTCTTCAAGTTACGTTTGCAATTAACAAATATCTTCAAACAATTTAAACTTTAATTTTAATACATAATTTTCTTATTTTGAGTCTAAAGTTCTCTTAGATGTTTGATATTAATAAAATTTCAGCTTTTTAAAGTCTAAATACTGCCATATTTAAATTGGTCATGCAAGGTTGTTACTTTAATAGGTCAATTTCTTTAGGCATTACAAGTATATAATAAGCCAAATAAGCAATCTTAACACAGATACTAATATTAGGATTTTGTTTCTCTTAAACCTTCCATACTTGTTTATAAATCTTTCCGGTGTTGAAAGATAATTTATCTTCCTATGTAGTTACTTCCTGTGTAGGTACTATCCAAGTTAACAGAAGTCATTACTTTCAGAGATTAAGGCCAGGTGTGGCATCCAAAGCCAGTCTTCTCTGTGACCAGACTGCCTCCTTTTTATTGATACTGATAGGGTCTTCATAGTTTTAAGTGGAGGTTGGTTCTGTTTCCTGGAGTCAAGTTCTTTGTACTTTGTAATTCAGCCACCTTTGAATTTGTTGGGTTTCTAAGACAAGGAAGACACTCTGTATTTTTTCATGTTTTTCAAACTTGTGGATACATACTTGAAATATCTGAATGGTTGTACCTCATGGCTTTGTTCAGCTTGCATTCACAGTTTGAGGCCATTTTACTGACAGGTATGATTAAGATAATAATTGTACCTGTAACAGTGTAACAGGTACGCATGTTACATACTAGATTGTTACACACTAGATTTTTTGCTGTTTTTAAGAAAGCATAAAAATAGTCTGACTTGCTCCTATTGTTCCATCTTCTCACTCTTCCTTTGGATGAGTTTGTAAGAAGGAACTGATCAAGTATGGCTCAGCCCCTTTCCTCTTTCTCTTTGGGAGCCTGCCCCTCACAGAAAGCACTTTGCTTCTTCCTGAGGCCACCAGTGATAGACTGTTCCTTTCTGGAGGAGTACTCTGATTGTCCAGTGCTACCTGTGACTGGGTTAGGATAATTATGGAGTGTGGTTGTTAGGACGCTGTCTTGGTCTAGGTTTAGATTTTGCTTTTCAGAAATAAAGGAGCCATTTGGATTACCATCAGTCTTAATTCCTATGTCTCTCACTGCTGAATTCTGATGTGGCGGGAAAAAGGTTTCTTCAAACCCTATTATTTAGAAACTAATACTTAAATAGTGATTTTTATATTTAGCGATATAGATAGAAGACATTTTTATTTTAAAGTTGTTTGCTTTTGTAGTAGAAAAAGTAAATTTACAGAGAAATAATATTTTCACACTTTTCCAGTGAAATGCTGTATAGAATTATTACATAGGTAGGTGCATGATACATGCTGCTGCTTCTCAGATTTCACATAGCAGTATGCTTAGAGACATATCACCGATATTCACTTATTCTGTTACCATTATCTTGTGAAGAGATAAAAGATCTTAGAGTACTGGAAAACATCCAGATTGTGTCTACCTTACATACATATTCCAGAATTTTACCATAGCTGCTAGATACAAAAGTGGGTAAGAAGTGTGAAGGGAAAGGGGATAGTTAGGGTTTCAGAACGCTTTAACTGGAAATGGGACAGAAAAGAAAAAAAGGCAGTCATTTTCACCTACCTAGGATGATATGTATATTTGGATCGAAAAATTCTGCTTCCTGGAGGAGTTCTGGTGAAATTACGAAACCATCTACTCAGTGCCTGCCTAGGAAAATAAAATCTGTAGCTGACTTCCAGAGTACGTTAAAAAAAAGTGTGAGAAGGGGTTGGTTTTTTTTTTTTAAGTCCCCCCAAAAAAGTATGTGAGACTTAATTTTAGAGATGTCTTTGTGGTTTCTGTTTGTGGGACAATTTATGTCAAGAGTAGTAAGTTCTAGATCTCTTAAGTAGTGATCTCTGATTTTAGGCACTGTTTCTGAAAGGCTTACTAGGGAATCAGTGGGAGATAGTCTTTAACTGTATAAAATGGTTTTCTTCATTCTGACATTAAAAGAAAGTAAATGAAAAGCTTCCTGGGTGGCTTAGTGGTTTAAAAAAAAAAAATCTGCCTGCCAATGCAGAAGACATGGGCTTGATCCCTGGGTGGGGAAGATCCCTTGGAGAAGGAAATGGCAACCCACTCCAGTATTCTTGCGTAGAGAATTGCAGGGACAGAGAGGAGCCTGGTGGGCTACAGTCCATGAGGTTGCAAAGAGTTGGACACGACTGAGTGACTAAGACACATACACATAGTATTTTATTAGCACTTTTAGTGTGATTAAATGCAAAAACATTACACTTTCCATGGCAAAACCTGAGTCATAAAAACTGATTCAACATAACCAGAATTAAGATTTGAAATGTAGAGAATTTAGAAATTCAAGTTTTCCTACGATGTTTTCTTGGACTACCTTTTAATAGAAATATAATTGATTGCTTTTCATCCAGTTTGTGTTTGTGCATGCTAAGTCTTTATTTAAACTCTAAATTATGTGGTGCCTATACAAGCAAAAATAGGAGTACTCAAAGATAAATCATTTGCTAATTTTTATCCTAAGTCTGGTTAAGAAGGTACTCATGGCGTATTAGTTCCCATTCAGTCCATTTGTTACTCTGGATATTCTAAGTTGTATCATTTCATCAAGTTGCTGCTACTGCTAAGTCACTTCAGTTGTGTCCGACTCTGTGTGACCCCATAGACGGCAGCCCACCAGGCTCCCCTGTCCTGGGATTCTCCAGGCAGGAGTACTGGAGTGGGTTGCCATTTCCTTCTCCAATGCATAAAAGTGAAAGTGAAGTCACTCAGTCGTGTCCGACCCTCAGCAACCCCATGGACTGCAGCCCACCAGGCTCCTCCGTCCATGGGATTTTCCAGGCAGGAGTACTGGAGTAGGGTGCCATTGCCTTCTCCGTTCATCAAGCTAGAGTATCAGAAACTTGCATTCATTTTTTGAGGTTTGCAGGCCTGTCATGTGCCACAGTGTTTTGATGTTGGTGGGGCAGTGATCTCTGTCCTTACTGTTTTACTGCAACTATAAGGTTATGTTTATAGTAGAGAGGAAGTTGATAAATCTCGTTTACACAGTGCAGTACACTAAGTGCCACCCTAGGTGGTGTTGCAGAAGTGCTGTGGACTGAGGTAGGTAGACACTGCAGGGGGTCAGAAAAAGCTTTCCAGAAGAGGTAAAATGGACTGTAAAAAGACTTAGGAATGTTAATTTAGTCAAGAGATGGGTGAAATGGCATTTAGCCAGAGGGATTAGTATGTGTAGTGACCCAGATAAGGAGAATGGCAGAGCTAGAAGGGGAGGTAGGGAGGAGAATTGAAAAGATTTGACTGCAGATATAGGTAGAGACCCACTGGATTTAAGGGCCATTTTAAATTTGAACAATTCTGTGAAGACTTTGGAGATAATATCTTGGAAAGATTTAGACCATTATTGTCCAGGAACTCTTAACATAATTACTGTGAGTTGCTTTCCCTGGATTGTGTTAGAGGAGTTAGACACATGACTTTCCTTGAAGGATTGACTAAAAAATGAGATTATGAAACCTTGCATCTGCTAAACAAGTCATTGAGTATATTTTCGATTACAACTCTTGAGTTCTCTATAATACTGTATATAAGAATTTTCTTTTAAAACTTAGTGTTAGAAATAAGGTTATCTTTAAAAAAAAAAAAAAAAGGAAATAAGGTTGTCTCCAAGGAATTGGATACTGAGAATTTCATTATATAATATAGTGTCCCCCCATCTTTATGACTTTAGAAGTTAGACTTGAGTTTACTTACTATTTTTGATATTTAATATTTGCTTAGGTATTTTCCTAAGATTAGTTTTTGTTGTGTACATCTCCTATGAGTCACTTGGTGCGTCTTCCAAAATTTTTTATTTTGTATAGGGTGAATTTCATTTAGATTATACTTGATTATTTCTACTACGGGCATTTTTTTTGGTATGTACCTTCATAGTCCTTGAAACTAACATACATTTGGTTTCTCTTTTCAGACACTGCAGTGTAGGTGTTTTTGAGTTTTTGTTGTTTGCTAAGTGAGATCTTCGGGTTTTTGTTTTTTTAACTTTTGTATCTTTAGGAAATCGGTATGATCATCTCAATTTAAAGTGATTGGGAAGCAGATCACCAGTTCAAGGCTTGTTCTTGAATATTTGAGGAACCTGTTTAAAAAAAATCACAATTCATACTCATCACCTAAAAGATTTCCTTATATTTAGTTCAAAAATGTGTACTGCTTATATTTTTCTTACACTATTCATGATAGTCATAATAAACTAAACATTTTAAAAACTTAACTGTCACAGGTTATGACTTTTCCTAGAGAAAAATTAAGAAAATTGAAATAGATAACTCGTTCATTTTTCTTTTTTTTTGGACTAGACTAGAATGACTGCGTCTCAAAATACCATCTTTTGGATTAATGTGTTTATAGAAAATTACAGTCATACTAGGTTAAAGTGAAGCAGATTTATTTATTTATGCATGTGTACATGCACACTTCAGGGCTTGTAGAATCTTAGTTCCCCAACCAGGGATGAAACCTAGGCCCTCAGCAGATGAAGTACGGAGTTCTAACCACTGGACTGCTAGGGGATTCCCAGTTAAGCAGTTTTAATTGTGGGACATCTCAGAGCCTTTACTATGCTAATATCACAGAGAATGGATTCCAGAATGACCGTGTGCTAAACTTGCAAAAGAACAAATGGGTGCTGGGAAGCAGCGAGTTCTAAGTGTATTGGACAAGGAACCTCTTATTTTAAAGAATGCTGTGCGTTGGTGATTAAGAAACACACTTCGGAAAATTTTTTCTGAAGAAAATCTTTTAAAAGTTGCACTAAAATCTGCTGCTTAAAATGGTTTTTCCTTTTTCCAGTTGTCTCATACCACGAATTCAAATGATTTCTTTTAATTCTCTGTTACAACCTAATTAAGATTTTTTGAGTTATTTCCACTTGGTGCTATGTCGCTTCTAATTGATAATGTGTAACAATTGAAAATTTCTAGATCACTATTGGAGACAGGTCTTCATTTGTTGGGCATTCAACCTAGTACTAAAATGAATTGAAAATAGCACAAGATTGCTTGTACTCTGTTTTGTGATAAAGTTTCTAAACTGTAATAGATTTAAACTGTATTAACATAGAATCTGTTTTTTAAAAAAACAATTTATTTCGCTAACAAGCCTTAGAACACAGAAATAAAAAAGCATGAAGCCAGCAGTACCCAGTCTCCTACCAAACTTGGGTGTTTATTTTTTCATACTCCACACAAACATATACATTGCCCCTCTTTTGTTAAACAAAACTTGGATCAGATTATACACCTCAGGCAACTTCGTGTTTTTATTTAATATCATGGATATTTTATTAGTGCATGTAACTTTAATTTTAATAACCTGTAATAGTGCATGACTTTTTATTTTTGCTAACCCTTTTTTTGTTTGTTTCTTTAGGTTCTATTTTTGAACTACTGCAAGCAAATGTTGCAGTAAATAACCATTATTCAGTTCATCCTTTTATGTTGTTTGTGTAAGTTAAATTACCAGAAGAGAAATAACTGTGTCAAAGGATTATATATTGATTCTCAAACGGAAAAAAAATATGTTCACTCATTATGATGAGTTAATACACGAGAGAGGACTTATATTGCAATTTTACATGCTATCTAGTCTCCACAATAACCTTATGAGGGAAACATTGTTACTCTCATTTGCAAATGGGGAAAGAGAAACAGAGTTCAAGTGCTTTGAGTTCATTTAGCTACTTAGACCAAGAAGGCAATGGCACCCCACTCCAGTACTCTTGCCTGGAAAATCCTATGGACGGAAGAGCCTGGAAGGCTGCAGTCCGTAGGGTTGCTAAGAGTCAGACACGGCTGAGTGACTTCACTTTCACTTTTCACTTTCATGCATTGGAGAAGGAAACGGCAACCCACTCCAGTGTTCTTGCCTAGAGAATCCCAGCGACGGGGGAGTCTGGTGGGCTGCCGTCTATGAGGTCACACATAGTTGGGCACAACTGAAGTGACTTAGCAGTAGCAGCAGCTACTTAGAGGCAAACATGGTGCCATATTCTAGATCTTTTAGTTCTGGTTTCTGTTTCTGTTATGCCATGATGAATGACATAAAACTTTTAGTTGGAAAATCATTAGGGTCCTTGTGAATTAAACTCTTGTACAAAAAAGATCTTCATGACCCAGATAATCATGATCGTGTGATCACTCACCTAGAGCCAAACATCCTGGAATATGAAGTCAGGTGGGCCTTAGGAAGCATCACTACGAACAAAGCTAGTGGAGGTGATGGAATTCCAGTGGAGCTGTTTCAAATCCTGAAAGATGATGCTGTGAAAGTGCTGCACTCAATATGCCAACAAATTTGGAAAACTCAGCAATGGCCACAGGACTGGAAAAGGTCAGTTTTCATTCCAATCCCAAAGAAAGGCAATGCCAAAGAATGCTCAAACTACTGCACAATTGTACTCATCTCACATGCTAGTAAAGTAATGCTCAAAATTCTCCAAGCCAGGCTTCAGCAGTACGTGAACCGTGAACTCCCTGATGTTCAAGCTGGTTTTAGAAAAGGCAGAGGAGCAAGAGATCAAATGGCCAACATCCACTGGATCATTGAAAAAGCAAGAGAGTTCCAGAAAAACATCTATTTCTGCTTTATTGACTATGCCAAAGCCTTTGACTGAGTGGATCACAATAAACTGTGGAAAATTCTGAGAGATGGGAATACCAGACCACCTGACCTGCCTCTTGAGAAACTTTTATGCAGGTCAGGAAGCAACAGAACTGAACATGGAACAGCAGACTGGTTCCAAATAGGAAAAGGAGTATGTCAAGGCTGTATATTGTCACCCTGCTTATTTAACTATGCAGAGTACGTCATGGGAAACACTGGGCTGGGTGAAGCACAAGCTGGAAGTGAGATTGCCAGGAGAAATATCGATAACCTCAGATATGCAAATGACACCACTCTTATGGCAGAAAGTGAAGAACTAAAGGGCCTCTTGATGAAAGTGAAAGAGGAGAGTGAAAAAGTTGGCTTAAGGTTCAACATTCAGAAAACTAAGTTCATGGCATCTGGTCCCATCACTTCATGGGAAATATATGTGGAAACAGTGGCTGACTTTATTTTTGGGGGCTCCAAAATCACTGCAGATGGTGATTGCAGCCATAAAATTAAAAGATGCTTACTCCTTTGGAAGGAAAGTTATGACCAACCTAGACAGCATGTTAAAAAGCAGAGACATTACTTTGTCAACAAAGGTCCGTCCAGTGGTAATGTATGGATGTGAGAATTGGACTATAAAGCAAGCTGAGTGTCGAAGAATTGATGCTTTTGAACTGTGGTGTTGGAGAAGACTCTTGAGAGTCCTTTGGATTGCAAGGAGATCCAGCCAGTCCATCCTAAAGGAGATCAGTCCTGGGTGTTCATTGGTAGGACTGATGTTGAAGCTGAAACTCCAATACTTTGGCCACCTGATGCGAAGAGCTGACTCATTTGAAAACACCCTGATGCTGAAGAAAGTGAAGTTGCTCAGTCGTGTCTGACTCTTTGCAGTCCCATGGACTGTAGCCTACCAGGCTCTTCCATCCATGGGATTCTCCAGGCAAGAATTTTGGAGTGGGTTCCCATATCCTTCTCCAGGAGATCTTCTCAACCCAGGGATCAAACCCAGGTCTCCTGCATTGCAGGCAGATGCTTTACCCTCTGAGCCACCAGGAAAGCCCCCCCCCCCCCCCCACCATCTGTGCCTGTCTCCCTCTAGGACTAATTCAGATAAGTCTTAGATAGGTGGGATGTGTTTTTAGTTTTCAAACCTTTTAATCTAGATTCTCATGCAGTATCCGGATTTGATAACCAGTGACCTTAACATTCAGATGCTCATATCCCTGAGAGGTACATGTAGAATTTTCAAAATGTTAGCACATTTAGTTTTCTGAGGGTCAGTTAACAGGTCCTCGCTGTATGTACCGAAAAAAGCACATCTTTGATCCACCCCACATCTTAATGTGGTGTATTTTACCCCAGGTGGGCCAGATGGTAAAGAATCTGCCTGCAGTGCAGGAGACCTGGGTTCGATCGATGGGTTGGAAAGATCCCCTGGAGAAGGGAATGGCAGCCCACTCCAGTATGCTTGCCTGAAGAATCCCATGGACAGAGGAGCCTGGCGGGCTACAGTCCATGGGATTGCAGACAGTAGGACACAAGTGAATGATTAACACCTCAGGTAATTATACCTTTGAGACCCCAAACTTAGAGGTTGCTTCCTGTAGTGATTAACCTTATTGATTCACATTGATGATAGAATGAGATAATAGCCAAGAACTGGAGTGTTTTGACTTTCTTTGGGAATTTCTGAATTAGATCAATGATAGTCTTGAGTGGTAGGAGTAATTGTGAATTTTTTTAAAGCCAGTTCCCCTCTTCTTCCCTAAGAACAATACTGTGAAATGTTTTGCAAACTAGAAATATGTAAATCAGACTGTAAAATATGTTGAATTTAAATGTTGGATTGTTTTGCTCCATTTTTTTTGAACACTTTGGAGGAGTATATAGAAGAATTAGGGTAAAAAATTAAGTGCTAACCACAAGTGCAATTCCTTTTAATCAGATGATAGAATATTTAGATTTACAAGTTGGATTTCCTTTTTTTTTTTTAACCCAAAATGTCAAGAAGGTGTGTCTAGAGGTAATTACCATAGTAGGTATGGTTATGCATGTAAAGTGCGTCACAACATCTTTAAAACCATTAGAGGTTTACAGATAAGGGGCGGGATTGAAGCACCAGGTCGTAACCATTGGTTCTTCAGGGAATTCTGGAGAATATTTTAAGTGATGCTCAATCTACTGAAAAGATGTTTTTCTGTTATGTTTCTTTATAACTCATGATACCTTTTTCATGTATATATGTATGTATATTTGAGTTCTACCATATAAAGCCATTGATTTCCAAGCTAACTTGCCTAGTGATTTTTAACATGTATATATTTTAAACATTTTAAAAATATAAGTATTCAAAGAGTGTAGAACTGTAAAATAAAAATCATGCATACCTCTTTCCTGACATGACCACTGTTAGCGGTTGTATCACTCTGCCACGTATACATACGTATGCGTGTGTCCTGCTTTTACAGAAGTGGAATGATGGTATCACTGGTTTTTACCTTGCCTTTTCACTTAATAGTCTGAAATTTTTTCCATGTATGCATAAATATACCCATCTCATGCTTTTAATGGGTGTATAGTTGGTAATTTTATTTTCTTTCCCTCCTTATTACAGTGTTTAGTATCCTTTTGCTCTCCTCCCTCATGACTGTTCACATTTCACAGAACACTGGCACAACTAGAACAGTATGCAAAATTTTGGTACATAATTCTGATGAGGTTTTAAATTCTCAGGGATAAGATGAAATTAATATATTGAAAAATACAAATTAAATGTCGGGAGAATTGAGAAAAAGATTATTTGGAGGAGGTTTTAATGGAGAAAGTGGCATTTGAGCCAGACAGATCCAAAGAGATATGTAGGATTTTCACATGAAGAGATAAAATGACAGAGCTGTCCAAGGGACTGGAATAGTTCAGCAAAAGGAAAGTTGGGGAAGAGAGTGATGGTTTATACTTGGTTGGTGTGGAAAATAGCATGGAGCATTCGGAATCTTTGTATTATTAATTCCTCTGCCATTTTAGTAGCTTTGTCTACTAGGGTAGGGAAGTTGAGCACAGTTTCCTTGTTTGTAATTAATACAATACTTACTTTGCTGGATTGTAGTGAAAATTAAATATAACATGCCTACTGTGATCACTGACATAAAATCAAGTGCTCAGTAAATCCTGTTTTCTGTTTAAGGGATGATGTCTGATAGAAATTAGTCCAGAGAGGTTATGCTCATTTGGAAATAGTTCTTTGTTGTTGTTTTTAATTTCGTATACTCCTTGTCAAAACTACGCTGAGGAAATAGGTGATATTAGGTTTAAACAACAGCTTGGATAAGTCAGTTAACCTTATAGAGCGTAACCCCCTTTACAAGCTGCAGTTGATAAATGTTTTGTTTCAAGGTGTGTGGGCGGGTGTCTAAAACTTGCCTATCCCTCAGAGCCCAGCTTAAATACTTAACAAGGCTTTAAATGCTTCACAAGGCTGCTGGTCTTATTGTTATCTTGTTAAACTTACTATGGAGATTTTCAAACTCAAGTAGAATAGTATAGTACACCTTGGAGTACTAGATCATCCATGTTCAACATTGTGTGAAATCTTTATACCTATATTTTACTTTTTTAAAATATTTCAAAGGAAATCCCAGACAATAGCTAGTTTAAGCATAAATTCTCATGCTTATGAGAACTTAGTGAATACAATCTTACTATTATTACTGCTAACAAAATTCCTTAATATCATCTAATACCCAGTCTATATCTAGATTTCTCTGATTTTCTCAGAAGTCTTTTTTTATAGTTGGTTTGTTAGAATCAGAATTCAAGCAAGGTTCATACAGTATATTTGACTTTTAAGCCTGTCGTTTATATAATAGTCCTTCCTCTTCCCTCCTCATAACAAAATTTCACAGATAGTGAAATGAGGTGAATTTTTTTCTTTTTTCCATATTCCTGGATTGGGCAGTTGTGTCCTTGTGTTATTTATTGATTTTCTGTGTTCTCTTTCTCGTATTTCTAATAAATCAGTATTTAGATCTAGCAGCTTTCTTAGATTGATGTTTACTGATTTACTTTTTTTAAAAAAGCAGTTTTCTTCATTGGTGGTGGTGCTGTTTCTTATTACATATATCATGAGGTGTATAAATGCTTGTTCCACTTTCAGAATTTATATATAAAAATGTTAACTTAGAAATACTGCTTTTTGAGGGGACTCATTTAATAATTTACATCAGACATTTCACATGTGTCTTCAACTGATTAGAACCACTTTGAGTTATCTAATAGGTATCTTCATTTTCCATCTAAGTTATTTGACCTACTGCTCTCGGGTGATATGTAAAAGCATCAAAAACTAGCATTGAGGTTGTTTTAGTGGGTAAATTTTCTCTGAGCAGTATTCTGTTTTTTGAAAAGAAATTTCAGTAATCAGTGTTTTATTTCTTAACCAATTGAGAGAATGCTTTGTAATATAAGAAACTTTGTAAGGACTATATATAGTGATTCTCCTTTGGGAGAATTCTAAGGAAAAAATACCTCGCCCTACAGCTGCAAGTATGTAAGTATGTATTTATCCCCATTATGTCTCCTTGAGAGTATATCTGAGATTGCGCCGCAAAGAGCTAAAAGTAGTTTTGCACATAAATATTTGGTAAATTTTTATTTACTGTCTTAATGCTTGTGCTGGAACAATCTTAATTTCTAATCTTAGAATATTTAAGCTAGGGTCTTTGAAGATTTCTAGTTTCTGGGAATCTGTATATTGATAAGGGGCTTCCCTGGTGGCTCAGAGGTTAAAGCATCTGCCTGCAATGTGGGAGACATCCCTGGGTTGGGAAGATCCCCTGGAGAAGGAAATGGCAACCCACTCCAGTATTCTTGCCTGGAAAATCTCATGGACAGAGGAGCCTGTTGGGCTATACTCCACGGGGTAGCAAAGAGTCAGACACGACTGAGTGGGCCAGGTTTTATTCAGAATGTAAAATTTGACTTTTCCTTAATATCGTTGAGTCAGTTATGCAGTGCTGTTCTTAATGGTAGTAAAACAGGTATATCATTCCCCCATGAAGTACATGGACAAATGAGTAGCATATTTCAAGAAAAATCTGTGGCTCTTTGTTCAGCCACCACCTAAGTGACTTGGTCAACACCGCTAGAAAAATGTGTCGTTCAGTTTGTTCCCCCAGATAAATAACAAATGACTAGATGTTGATGGTGATTCCTAGAGACTTCAAATGTTAAGTTGGTGAAAGCTAATAGTCTACCACAAAGAAACACAAACCTGGATTTAGTTTACCTTTGTCATGGATAAGAGGCATTGCTAAACAAATTAATTTTGTTGGAAAATTTGCAAAAGTGATTTCCTGTGCTGAAGAGACTAAGGTATTCTTAAGGACTTTGAAAGTGAAAGTGAAGTTGCTCAGTCGTGTCTTGACTCTTTGCAACCCCATAGACTGTAGCCTACCAGGCTTCTCTGTCCATGGGATTTTCCAGGCAATAGTACTGGAGTGGATTGCCATTTTCTTCTCCAGAAGATCTTCCCAAACCAGGGATTGAACCCAGGTCTCCCACATTGTAGACAGACACTTTACTGTCTGAGCCACCAGGGAAGTCCTTAAGGACTTTAGTACCTGTTTTCAATGCTCAGAAGCTCAGTTGTGTCTGACTCTTTGTGAATCCATGAACTGTATAGCCCACCAGGCTCCTCTGTCCATAGGATTCTCCAGGCAAGAATACTGGAGTGGGCTGCCATTTCTTTCTCCCCTGTTTTCACTGGATACTACTAATTAATGCTCAATGATTATGTTTGTTAAAATCAGTCCAAGGAGTTTGACTACTATAGGAATTTTTATAAGCCCCTTAAGTTACTCTTTGTGTATATTGACTTATGTCAATCAATTAAGTTTTCATGTACTTTGTTCTTGTAGTTGATTCTTGGGGTAGCAACAGCCTCTCTGTATTAGAGGACCAATTTGGAGAAGTAATGCCAATGGGAAGTTGCACTCATTTTATGTTGGTAAATGTTTTCAGTTGTTCATAAAGTCTGAGGAAGAGCCTTGTTCATGTCTGTTAAAATGAACATTGTGTATAAATGAAGGCACGTATAAACAGTCACTATCCAGATATTAGATGATTTCATGATCTGAATTTTTGGCTTCCCAGGTGGCGCTTTATTTTTTGGGCACCAAAATCCCTGCAAATGGTGACTGCAGCCATGAAATTAAAAGACGCTTACTCCTCGGAAGAAAAGTTATGACTGACCTCGACAGTATATTAAAAAGCAAAGACATTACTTTGTCAGCAAAGGTCCGTCTAGTCAAGGCTATGGTTTTTCCAGTAGTCAGGTATAGATGTGAGAGTTGGACTGTAAAGAAAGCTGAGCAGAGAGGAATTGATGCTTTTGAACTGTGGTGTTGGAAGAGACTCTTGAGAGTCCCTTGGACAGCAAGGAGATCCAGCCAGTCCATCCTAAAGGAAATCAGTCTTGAATATTTATTGGAAGAACTGATGTTGAAGCTGAAACTTCCAACACTTTGGCCACCTGATGTGAAGAAGTGACTCACTGGAAAATACCCTGATCCTGGGAAAGATGGAAGGCGGGAGGAGAAGGGGACAACAGAGTATGAGATGGTTGGATGGCATCACTGACTCAATGGACATGAGTTTGAATAAACTCCAGGAATTGATGATGGACAGAGAGGCCTGGTGTGCTGCAGTCCATGGGGTTTGAGAGTCAGACACGACTGAGCAACCGAACTGAACTGAGGTGGCGCTAGTGGTAGTGAACCCGCCTGTCAATGCAGGATACAGAAGAGATGTGGGTTAGATTCCTGGGTCAGGAAGATACCCTGGAGAAGGGCATGGCAACCCACTCCAGTATTGTTGTCTGGAGAATCACATGGACAGAGGAGCCTGGTGTGCCGTGGTCATTGGGGTCACACAGAGTCAGACATACTGAAGCAATTGAGCATGCATGCATGATCTGAATTTACATTTCCTAAAATGATCTTTTCATTCAATATATAGTGAGCATTTTGGTGGCAAAGATAGTTCATCACCCCTTTAATTGCAGAGTTTAATAACTACTATGGCTTTAAAATAGAACTAATTATAATGCTGTGAAAATGTGATTAGTATGATATGCTGGTGCTTTAATACCTAAAAAGCCTCTTGATGAACGTGAAAGAGGAGAGTGAAAAAGTTGGCTTAAAGTTCAACATTCAGAAAAAGATCATGGCATCCGGTCCCATCACTTCATGGGAAATCGATGGGGAAACAGTGTCAGACTTTATTTTTTTGGGCTCCAAAATCACTGCAGATGGTGACTGCAGCCATGAAATTAAAAGACGCTTACTCCTTGGAAGAAAAGTTATGACCAACCTAGACAGCATATGCAAAAGCAGAGACATTACTTTGCCGACTAAGGTCCGTCTAGTCAAGGCTATGGTTTTTCCTGTGGTCACGTATGGATGTGAGAGTTGGACTGTGAAGAACGCTGAGTGCCGAAGAATTGATGCTTTTGAACTGTGGTGTTGGAGAAGACTCTTGAGAGTCCCTTGGACTGCAAGGAGATCCAACCAGTGCATTCTGAAGGAGATAACCCTGGGATTTCTTTGGAAGGAATGATGCTAAAGCTGAAGCTCCAGTACTTTGGCCACCTCATGCAAAGAGTTGACTCATTGGAAAAGACTCTGATGCTGGGAGGGATTGGGGGCAGGAGGAGAAGGGGACGACAGAGGATGAGATGGCTGGATGGCATCACGGACTCGAGTGTGAGTCTGAGTGAACTCTGGGAAATGGTGATGGACAGGGAGGTCTGGTGTGCTGCAATTCATGGGGTCGCAAAGAGTTGGACACAATTGAGCAACTGAACTGAACTGAAATGGTTTTTGCCCCCCAACCTATTTTTTATGGTGTGCTCAGTCTCTCAGTTGTATCTGACTCTTTGTGACCCTATGCACTGTAGCCCACCAGGTTCTCCTGTTTATGGAATTTTCCAGGCAGGGATACTGGAGTGGGTTGCCATTTCCTATTCCACTTTTTTATGGTAGGCATATGGGAAGGAATTGGATCACATGTTCCCTGAGAAAATAATGTATAGTCTTGGTTCAATATATAGACTATTTGTAAACTTTGATTTGTGCATTAGTACATACGAAAACTCAAAAAATTTAACCAACTTGTTATTTGTGGTACTTTATCTGTTTTTCTTACATTATTAGTAATAGTGCTGTCCACAGAAAAATTAGCTAAAACTGTTCACTTTTAAAACCTAATAAGACATTCTTTTGTGACAGTTGTGTTAAAGACTCATAACTAACTGAGAGCCTGCTACTCCCTTGCTTGTTGGAATAAAGGGGTTGTTTTCTTTCTCCCTTACATCTAACCATGCAGGGGAGAGTTGTTACATTATATCCAGATTGTTTTCCCTTGCCCTCAGTTGACTCCAGCAGACATAGTGGTTCGACATAACAGTTTGGTGTTTTGCAAAAATTTTAGTCCTTCTTAGTGGCATATGTATGACCTGCTGCTCCTGCAGCTTCATTTTAATATGGAGTTTATTGCAGAAGAATTGAAACAGTGTTTATTTTCTTTCTGTCCCATTGTTTTGCTCACTTTCTTATATATTCTCTTTCTCATGATTGAAATAAATAACACCCTAAACTGAAAAGCTGAGCTTGAGTCTTGTTTTGTGGGTTTTGTTTTAAAGTCTTTTCCCTGTAACCTACCCATATTATTGAAAGGAAATGATAACACCACCTACATTTAAATATAATCTGAAATCCTTATTCATTATTAAAATAAAAATGTTCATGGGGATAGTATAAATGGAAAGGTTGAAAACAAAGCTCTGATGCTTAACTTTGGGTTTGCTCGAATCTGAGAGTGGATTGTCTGCATTTGATGTTTTGTGGAGCAATCAAGAGTAAATGCAGTAGAGCTCAGGTCAGCAAAGCTTGGCCTACACGTCAGATCTGGCCCAGCACCTGTTTTTGTTTGAACTGCTCTCCAGGATTGACTTAGAATTTTTAATTGTTTGGGGGGAAAAAATAAGATTTTGTGACACATCAAAAAATACGATATTCAGACTTCACTGTTCATAAATAAAGTTTTATTAGGACACATCTGTGCTCATTCATTTTCTTATTGTCCATGGCTGCTTTTGTGCTACAAATGCATTTGAGAAGCTGAGGGACTGTGTGACCTGTAAAGCCTAAAATGTATATATACTGTCCGTCAGTTTCTTTACAGAAAAAATTAGTTGACCTCTGCACTAGGGCATGCTTCACCACAAAAGTATGTGGATCTGTAGAACTAAGAGACATCTCTCAGTCTAGAGTCTCTTTAACTTACGACCTCGTATATTTGGACCACAGACGAAAACTTAGAAGTAAAAGTAAGTGAAAAGGGGACTTCGGTAAAGGTCTGATGCTTTTACTTCTGAGAAGATGTAAGTCTCTTCCTATTTTTCCTTCTTAATAAAAGTCTTCTCTCATTTGTATTTTGTACAGGCTTATTGTAATAAAATAAAAATAGATGGAAAAATTGGTGTGCTCTGTCTGATCACTTAAGGACTGTACAGATATTGGTATATTTCCTTTTGCTCTTTCTTAACGTTGCTATAATTAACATAAGCATTTCCTTACAAACTCAGATATTGTTAACAGCTACACAATACTTTATTTATACTTGCGTTTTATCACTTACTGAGACAATTATGCAGTTTATACTTTTAGGATCTGTAAGCAACACTACAAACATTTTTCTACATAAAACCTTTTTATATTTAGGTTTTATTCTTCAGATTGATTTTCAAATTAAGGGAGACTGATTCAGGAGATAAGAACCTATATATATATATGATACCAAATTGCTTTCCTAAGAAAGCATTGAAACTTTAGAATGTGTGTTTGTTAGAGGTAGTTTCCTTCTTAGAGCTTATTGACTCTTAAAAATCTGCCATAGTTATCTGAGGCTACAGTTTACTGCAGATTAAAGGCAACCTAAGTAGAAAGGTCAGAAGTAATATGTTCCAAGTCAAGTAGTATTGAACCTGAAAACAAGGCAGGAGGCTGAAATACTAACAGAAGCCTTCCTACCAGAGACACAAACATTGAGCAACCTAAGAGTTTCAGAAATAGTATGTATGATGCTTTTAATAATAACAACTAGTTACTTGTTGAGCACTTTTTATTGATCACTCACAAAACACTTTTGGATACATTTGATCTTCACAACAGATAAGATTTAGAGGTTAGGCAGAATTTAAGACTCAAAAAACTCTGTATTCTGAATCTAAATCACGTATTATTTGTACTCTACCACATCATCTTAGGAGCTTCCCTGGTGGCTCAGTGGTAAAGAATCTGCCTTCAGTGCAGGAGGCTCACGAGACATGGGTTTGATCCCTGAGTCAGGAAGATACCCTGGAGAAGGAAATGGCAACCTACTCCAGTATTCTTGCCTGGAGAATCCCACGGGCAGAGGAGCCTGGCGGGCTACAGTCCATGGGGTTGCAAGCAGTCGGACACGACTGAAGCCACTTAGCATGCACACACATTGTCTTACGTGTAAAATTTATTCATAATGGTTTCCTCAGGATTGCAGAATAATGAATCCATTTTTATAACTATTTCCATCCTAAGTAACAAGCATCTTATATTTTTTGGCCCTAGCGGAATAATTAATCTTAATAAGGACAGTCTGTTCTCAGAGGATACAGATAAGTAAGATGTCACATGGAAGTTTTTTTTTTTTTTAAATACCTGCAACTGGTATGGTATTTGTGTATTGAGCCCAGACTTCAGGGCTTAATATCATTTAATGTATGTTCATAAATTATGTAGTCAGAGTTATACGGCTGCGTTGTCAAATTGGTGGGATTTAAATGGAAGCATTTCTAAGAAATTAGAACACCTCTTTAAGGTGATTGAAAATACTTGATTCCTGATAGTATGTTAGCAGTATCCCAAAGCTTTCAGATGATTGGCCATTAGGTTTGGGAACCAGTTAATGCTTGGAAGAAGTTGAGGCTGTAATGGGATGGGAGATCTGAAAATACAGTCTGTAACATACATGGTATAGGAGAAAGTAAAATCACAAATATAAAACAGATTTATAAAGGACACTGAGTTTAGGGCTGCATGGAGTTCTTAAGAAGCACTGCAAAAAAATAAAATGGACCCTTCCCCAATTTAAGAAATTTTAAAGAAACAATGGAAGTCAAAGATGATTTGAGCAGACCACACTAGACATTAGAGTGAATTGTTCACGGTTAGATGTAGAACTTTGATTGCATGACAGAAATGTAGGACACAATATGGTCCAAGAGTCCCTTTACTTATCAGATAATTGGGGTCCCTCCAAAATATATTTATGAATGTTCAGTTGTTCATCAGTATCTGCAGGGCATTGTTCCAGGGGCCTCCCCAGCCCAATACCAACATCTGAAGATGCTCAAGTTGCTTATGCAAAGTGGTGTGGTATTTGCATATAATCTTTGTGCACACTGGAGTATACTTTAAATCATCTCTAAGTTACTTACAATATCGGTTACAATGTCAATGTTATGTAAATAGGTGCCAGCCCTCAGGGAATTTGATTTTGGAAACTCTGGAATTTTTTTCATACTTTGGATCCCTGGTTGGTGAAACATGCAGATGTGGATGGATATTGAGGCCCAGCTGTAGAAGTTGGGTGATAAAAGAGTGCTTTGATCTTGAACTTCTGTTTTAAATCCGTGTCATGATGGTGTGGCTAGAGATATTTATTATAGTTAGGTATTGGATGTGTGTGTAAATAGTTCATCTGACTATTATGTTATCAAACCCATAATGAAATTTTTGCCTTAAGTGGGGATATATATTTTGAAGAGATAAAGAGGAAAAAAATAGTCCTCTGTACTTACGCACGTACTCAGCATTTCTGGTGCTCTTCCTTCCTGATGATCTGAATTTCCATCTGATATCCTTTCCCTTTAGCTTAAGAATTTTTAAAGGACTTTCTGAGGTGGAAATCTGTTTAGCAGTTTTTTTCCTTTTTATCTATAAATGTCTTTTAGCCTTTATTCTTAAAGGATATTTTCACCAGAGAAAAATTCTAGGTTAGCATTTTTTCTTCTTTCAGCCCTGTAAAGTCTGATCCTTTTTATTCTGGTTCCCATTGCTTCTAGTGTGAAATCAGTGGTCATTCATCATTTTTCCCCATTTTGTAATTTTTTTCTCTGTCTGCCTTCAGGATTTTCTCTTTGTTCATTACTTTTCAGTGCATAGGGGCCAGGTTTTGTTTTTATTTTTCCTATTTATTTTGCGTGGAGTTCATTGAACATCGTGAATCTGTAAATTTTGCTTTCATCATATATGAGGGGATTTCTGGCCATTATTTCTTCAAATAATTTTTCCACTTCATTAATTGTTTCTCTTTCCTTTTTTCCCCCCTTCTTGTCAGATTGGAAATCACTATTGATCTGTGTTCAAATTCACTTTTTATTTTCAACTTACTATTAAGTGATCAACTATCAGTCCTAAAGGAAATCAACCCTGAATATTCACTGGAAGGACTGATGCTGAAGCTCCAGTTCTTTAGCCACCTGATATGAAGAACCGACTCACTGGAAAAGACCCTGATGCTGTGAACGGTTGAGGGCAGCAGGAGAAGGGGGTGACAGAAGATGAGATGGATAGCATGGTTGAATAGCATCACCAGCTTAATGGACCTGAGTTTAAGCAAACTGTGGGAGATAGTGCAGGACAGGGAAGCCTGGTGTGCTGCAGTCTATGGGGTCACACAGAGTTGGACACAACTTAGCAACTGAACAACAGCAACTGTTAAGTGCATCCAGTGAAATTTTTAAAAGATATTTTTCAGTTTTAGAAGGTCCATTTGATTGTTTATAGTTTTGCTTTTTTCTTTATGCTGGAATTTATTTTCTCATTTATTAGTGTGTTTTTCCTTTCATCTTTGAGCACAGTTATAATAGTTAAATTTTAAGATCTTTGCTAATTCTAACCTCTAGGTCATCTTGGGGTTGGTCTTTTATTAGTTGACTTTTTCCTTAGTCAAGGTCACACATTCCTGTTTTTTTAGGTGTCTAGTGATTTTGGATTGTGTTTTAGTCTTTATGATTTTTTTTGTTCTCATGGAACTCAAACCCCAAATTTCCATAACTTCTGTGGACATCAGCAACAGACGTTTCTCCTTAGTCCTTTTATCCATAATTGGGCTGCTTGTGTGGGCAGCCCCACACAAATGCAGTCCAGGGATTGCTTAAACATCTGAGTTGAATTTATGCACAAAATTCAGTTCTAGACTATCCTCCAGTTTGTTATTTTCCATTGCCTTCAATTTGTTTTTATATTTTTTTCAGTTGTTTATTTACTAAGTCTCGTCCAACTCTTGTGACCCCATGGAGTATAGCCTGCCAGGCTCCTCTGTCTGTGGGATTTCCCAGGCAAGAACACTGGAGTGGATTACCCTTTCCTTTTCCAGGAGATTTCTGACCCAGAGATTGAACCCACGTCTCCTGCATTGGCAAATGGCTTCTTTACCACTGCCACCAGGAAAGCCCATTTTGTCCAGAGTTAAAAGCAGGAGGGTTTGGCCTGATAGGAGCTACTCTTCCAATTACCAGAAACTGTGACTGATTTAAATTCTTTGAGGACAGTGACCATATTTTAATTCATTCTTTTCTCTATAAAATCTTGCACATTGAATATGCCCAGTAAAAGCTTATTAATGGAAGGATGAATAAAGTTATCACTTTCTAAGAACTGTTAATGAATCCAGCTCTTCTAGCACGTTAAGAAAAAAGGATGGCTTATTTGCTATCCATATATCTTCCATGTATCTTCTTTGATGTAATACCTGTTTAGATCTGCCCATTTTTTAATTGGGTTGTTCTCTTATTTCTCTTAAAGAGTTTTAAGTATATCTTGGACACAAATCCTGTATCTGACATGATTTGCAGATATTTTCCTCCTATCTGTAGTTTGTTTTTTCTTTCTCTTTATCACTGTCTTTTGTAGAACTTTTTTTTATTGCTGACGTCAAGTTTTTAGACATAGCCTTTTCTTTTGTGGACTCTGCTTTTGATATTGATCTAAAAACTCACTACCAAATGCAGGGTCACACAGCTTTGCTGTTTTCCTAGAAGTTTGATAATGTTAAGTGTTGCATTTAGGTGTATGATCCATTTTGAGTTAATTTTTATATCATGGTGTGTGTTGAAGTTCATATTTTTGCATATGGGCATCCCGTTGTTCACGTACCATTTGATGAAACAATTGAAGAATTAACTAATAGCTAACTTTTGAATGCTTACGTAACCAGATTGTTTTATGTTACCTAATTAACTTTTCACAGCGTGCTTTGTGGAAGCTGCTGCTGCTATTTTTCCATGCAGAAATTGAGAAAAAATAATTTAGGTTAGTTGTTTAGAGTTACAGAACTACTACCTGTCAGAACTATAATTTGAATCCAGTTCTCTCTCCTTTTAAGCCACATTAAGGAGAAGTTAAGGATTAAAATATGAGATTCATATGGTCAGAGTACAATTTAGAAAAATGGTAGCTTATCACATTTTGGAGATTAGATTGTAGGGTGGGAAGATAGACTATTGCAAGAGATGGTGGTGGTCTGACCAACCAGACAACTGAAAATTAGATTTAAATAAGGAGGTTGACTTTAGTTATTAGATATTGGTGTAAGAAAGGAAATAATTAATTTATAAGTGCAGAATACGGAAGAGTAAGATTGGAATTTCCTATGGTACCTCCAGGGAATGGAAGAAAGGAAATACTTGGAAATGCTGAAGAGGAGAGTGATTTGGTTTATAAATACAAACTGGGAGTGAAGTCCTGTGCATATATCATTTAAGTATCAAAGCACTTAGAGTGGATGAGATTGCTTGGGCTAAACAATAGAATTTTGAGAAACACTGACATTTTTGAGTTGAGTAGACAAATAGGAGTTTGTGAAGAAGCCTGAGAAGAAGTAACTAGACACATAAGAAAGTAAAAAGAATTGTAAGAGAATGCCTAACATCAGAACAGCCTTATCTTGTAAGGAGAGGAAGTGCACTGTAATATCAAATACTATGGAATTATAAAGAGAGAGAACTGACTGGGAAAAATACTAAATAGGATTACGTTGTAAGGCTCCAAAGTTGGAAGGCTGTGAATTTATGTAGTGGCTTCAGTTTTGAATCGTTTTCTCCAGCGGTACTTAACATTAGGAGGCAAAGAGACTATGACTTAAGAACACACTGTCACATGAATGGTAAAAAGCAGTTTAAACTGTTAGAAATGGAAAATATATGCTGTAGTTTTAGTTTGAGGAGAAGGGAGAAGAGTTATTGTTTTAAATTATGGTTGATTTACATTATTAGTTTCAGGTGTACAGCATAGTGATTGATTATTTTTATAAATTATACTCCATTGAAAGTTATTACAAAATAATGACTAATTGCCTGTGCTGTACAGTATATCCTTGTTGCTTATCTATTTTATACATAGTAGTTTGTATCTCTTACTCTTACACCCCTAATTTGCATTCCCCCCCTTTCCTTTGATAACCAATAGTTTGTATCTGTGAGCTTGTTTCTGCTTTGCATATATATTCATTTGTATTATTTTTTTTAATTTCACATATAAGTGATATCATGCAATACTTTCTGTGACTTATTTCACTAAGCATAATACTCTCAGGTTCATCTACATTGCTGCAAATGGCAGAATTTTGTTCTTTTTATGATTGAGTAATACTCCATTGTGTCTGAACACCACATGTTTTTAATCCATTTATGTGTTGATAGGCATTTGGGTTGCTTCCATGTTTTGGCCGTTGTAAATAGTGCTTCTGTGAACATTGGGATACCTGTATCTTTTCAAATTAGTATTTTCTAGTTAGATACCCAGGAGTGGAATTGCTGGATCATATGGTGGTTCTATTTTTAGTGTTTTGAGGAACCAACATACTGTTTTCCCTAGTGGCAGCTGTACCAGTTTACGTTTCCACCAACAGTGTACAAAGCTTCCCTTTTCTCCATATCCTCTCCAACATTTGTTATTTGTAGATTTTTTGATGACAGCCATTCTGATAATTGTGAGGTGATATCTCATTTTGATTTGCATTTTTCTAATAATTGGTGGTATTGAGAATCTCTTCATGTGCCTGTTAACCATCTGTATTTCTTCTTTGGAAAAATGTCTGTTCAGGTCTTCTGCCCATTATTTGATTTGAGGTGTAGGTTTCTTTTTTTTTTTTTTTTTTGCAGGGGTTGAGTTTTGGTGTTTTTTATGTGTGGTTTATGAGCTGTTTGTTTTGGATATTAACCCCTTGTCAGTCATATTATTTGCAAATATTTTTCTCCCATTCTGTTGGTTGTCTTTTCAGTTTGTCAATTTTCCTGTACAAAAAGCTTTAAATTAGATCCCATTTGTTTATTTCTGCTTTTATTTTGTCTTAGGAGACAGATCGAAAAAATACTGCTGTGATTTATGTCAGAGTGTTCTGCCAGTGTTCTCTTCCAAGAGTTTTATGGTTTCAAGTCTTACATTTAGGTCTTTAATCCATTTTTAGCTCATTTTTTATGTGATGTGAGATAATGTTCTAACCTCATTGTTTCATGTGTAACTAACTGTCCAGTTTTCCCAGCTTGTTAAAGAGACTGTCTTCTTTCCATTGTATACTCTTGCCTCCTTTGTTGAAGATTAATTGGCTATAAGTGCATTAATTTATTTCTGGGCTCTTTATTCTGTTCCATTCATCTCTGTTTTTATTTTTGTGCCATTTCCATGCTGTTTTGCTAATTGCAGGGAAAGGAATTGTTTTTAAGGGAACTTTTGAATATTAAAAAACATCAAAGCTGATTAATTTTTTATCATTGGTAGAAGATCTATAAATAATAAAATTCTGAGAAATTTTGAAAACTGATAAAAGTAGTACAAAGTAATAATTTTTTTAATAGGAACTACAACATTTTTTTAAAAAGAAGATAACTGTTGGGACTTCCCTGATGGTGCAGGGAAGATTCTGGGCTGGTTAAGACTCTGCTTCCACTGCAGGGGCTCAGGGTTCAATCCCTGATCTGGAAACTAAGATCCCACATGCCTCATGGCACAGCCACACACAAAAAAGATAACTGTATTGTAGTACTTGAGCTCACTTTTTCTGTTCTTTACTTCCCATGTATTCCTTTGCTTAAGAAACTAGTAGCGATTTCTTTTGGCACCCAGAATAATCCAAGAACCCTTGAACCTCCTGGTTTTCCCACAGATTTTAGTGTTGATTGCTATGGTGCTCTATTTAGGAAAACCTGTCTTTATAGAGAAGCGTATTCTTGTCCATCTCAGCTCATCCTGTAACATCAGTAATAGCAGAATATAATATAAAAATAGTTGATGCAGTCTTAAGATTTTTTTTTTCTAATTTTGTTTTTGTTATTCAACAGGTTTGATCTGTGGATGAAATGAATCATGATTTTCAAGCTCTTGCATTAGAATCTCGGGGAATGGGAGAGGTAAATATTTATGAATACTAAGGATGTGTATCTCACTTTGAGTCTTTGAGCCATTGAAACTTGTTTATTAACTGTAAATCTTTTGAAAATAGTGGCGATATCTTCCAAGTGATGTGGGCTTTTAAAATCTATAGTTGTGGAAATCTCAGCCTTTTTTTTTAACTTTTAGCAGTAATGTTAGTGGGATTATTGTGTCTAGTTGATTTGATTGACCTGGTTAGATAATGTCATATTTTAGTAATGGACCGTAATAACTTTGATCAGAAAAGAGCTCTCCTTGATCTTTGTCCTGCTGTTTTATATATGTATGCTATGTTTGCTTTAGTCACACTTAATTGTTCACTATTCTCTCACAAAAATTTCTCGTTCATTGTTTGCTTAATAAACTTCTAATCCTCTGCAGGACTCTACTGAAAAAAGGCTCTTTATCTGTTTGCTGTTTGCAGTAAATTTAATTACTTCATCTGACTTCTCATGGATCTTTATACATACTTTTATTATAATACTGGTTACAGTTTATTCATTTTTTATTAGTCTTCTCTGTAGATTGTTAGCTTTGAATGACTAGCACACAGTGAGCACTCCTAGTACTTTGGATTTTATCAGTCCTGTTTTATGATTTTCATTGGGGCATCCCATTTAACCTCATCATTACATAATTTAAGGCATCAAAAATACTTAGTTTTCCATATACCTAAATGAATATTTAGAAAACTTTAATTGATTATGAAAACTCTTGTCACATTTTTGATTTGTCATGTTCTGTAGTACTAACGTAGTGTGGACTTTGATAATAGAAAATAACCATGAACAGACCTAAGATGTGTAATTAACTGCTTGCTCCTGGAGATTATTTTACTTTGGTAGACCTTCATGAGACTCACTCCATCCAATGCTGTGCTCTTCAGATGCAGAAAAAGAGTCCAGTCACTCCTCTGGGCCACAAGAGGGCACCCTGCAGCTAGCTAACCCTCCCCTTCTTCAGAACAGCGTTTTCCAAAGAGTTTGTCATTTTCAGAGGACTGATTTAAGGGTGAGTTAAGGTGCTTAAGCATAAGTATTGCCAAAGTAAACTTGTTAGTCCAGTGCTTAAGGTAAAACTCTGGGCCCTAAGAAAATCTGAGAGAGGAAATAATTTTTTAGTTAAAAATAGACCTTGTAGCCTCACTGCAGTGCAGTGGCTGCTTAGGCCTTGTTTACACTCTGAGTGAACAGAAGGAAACAGTTCAAAGGGCTTTTGTTTTTTTCCTTGTTACTTGTTTTCTTTGGTCTTCAGAAAGTAGGATAACATATCTTAAAAGCAAGTTTGAACAGTGTGTCAGCCTAGTCTGTAACAGACTTGAACTTTTTTTTTAATACCAAATATAGTCACACCCTTACCTTAATTCTGTTTAGACCCCACAACACTTTACTTTTCAGATCTACATTGAGTATGTATTTACAACTTGACTGTTTTCCTCCCTTTCTAAATAGTAGTTGATAAACCCAAAGACATCTTTGCAGTTTTAAAAAGGGTGTCATGATCAGAAGTAGTACAGAGAGTTCAGTTGTTTGGGGGGTAAGTGGAGGGGTATTTGAGGTTTCTGGGAAAAAGAGGCTGGGTTTTTAAATGACCTAAAGCTTAAATCCAGGCTTTTCTTAGTGGAAATGTCAGATATACAGAGTAAAAGTGGTTAGGGTTAGGCTGTCTGGTTTTTTGGCAGGTAGTTAGAAGGTCATGCTTCTGCGCCCATCTAGTAAAAATGTATTTTTTTAAATAAGCTGTTATTCACTAATTAATTTTTTTTTAACAGTTTACCAGCTAATTCTGTTACTCTAAGAGATAGTGAGAAACCTTTTGAGGTTTCTGTCTCTGGGTTCCCTCTCCCACAAGCCTCTCTATCTTTCCTCATCTCACAGGCAGCAGGGAACCTTCTGGGATTTCCTTCTTTGCCTGTCTCTCTCTCACCAGTCTTCTCCTTTCCTGACAGGTGAGGCTTATTGTTTTATCCCAGAATTTATTCATTTTAATAAACTAAAAGCAGGCTTGAGTTTTTTAGAATTGCTTATTTATTTTTTCATTGCAAAATCCTTTTCTAATATATTGCCCTATCTTGACTTTTTTTTTTTAAATAAAGCTTTACTTATTTATTATGTCTTAAGTTGTAAATCTAATGTACAAAGCAGTGCATTGCACGTAGGGTTATTTCCAAATGTATTGGGTTATGTAGATCATGATAGCTTTTACTGACTCATCATCAGAAGGACAGTTTCTTCTGGTTGTTTATCCAAAATAGGAATAGATTTGTAATCATCCATTCATAAACTCATCCTTTCCAATTTTTTCCATAGCACATTTCTGCCAGAAGGCCCAATTTGTATTATGTCACATGGCTTAAAAAGAGCAAAGCTAACCCATAGGAGGTTGAACTCATTTTCATTAGTATGCTGTTTTAAAACTATACTGCTGCTGCTACTGCTAAGTCACTTCAGTTGTGTCTGACTCTGTGCGACCTCATAGATGGCAGCCCACCAGGCTCCCCGTCCCTGGGATTCTCCAGGCAAGAACACTGGAGTGGGTTGCCATTTCCTTCTCCAGTGCAGGAAGGTGAAAAGTGAAAGTGAGACACATACCTACTTATTTTTATATATAAAAGTTAACAGGAATTCAGTGTGTGGGTGTGTATATATACGTACACTTTTAAATAAGAAAAAGAGGCTCCTGCCTGAAATTCTTTAGGGAACCCAAAATTTAACTTTAAATCATTGAGTTAATGTGTTTTTGTGGAGTATTTCATAACTTAGTATGGCAAAACTTCTTTCTTTTCTGACACAGTAGTATTTAAAGAAAACATTAAAGAAAATTTGTGTAGTGATAAGATCCCAGGTAGTATGGTGAAGTGGAAAACATAGCAGAGAGAAGATGAAGGAGACTGCTGTTTTCTCTCAGGTCTATCACTAGTGCTATATGACCTTGAGAAAGATCGACTCTTTGAAGGTAATAATAAAAATAGTATTTGTATGAGTCACATATATCTCTCAAATGCTCTGATCCCTGAGATGTTAGGGATAACTGGAGTGGAAACCAGCTGATTATAGTTATGTCTGTAAATTCCTATCGTAGCCATTCTGTCTTAAACTTTATCCACTCTAATGAATACCTACATTATATGGTCTGAATATCATCATAATATCTTAAGCTTTTATTTTTTTCATTATGGTTATTATGGCCTAATAACTGGGTATTATTAGAAATACTGATAAATTAGACTATTATTGGAAAGAAACATCTTCTGTGGTAGTTAAGTGTAAAGAATATGGGCTTTGTAATTAAGCAGTTATGGATTCAACTCCTAATGCTGCCCAACTAGCTATACATGTATGTAATATTATATATAATCCTGGACAGTTTACTTAACCTCTGATTCTGTGTCCTTATGCAAAATATAACTATTAGGCAACTGTTTTTTATAAATGTAGTTTCATGGTCCCCCTAGGATACTCAAACTAAAAGAAGGCAAACAGCTATAGACAAGATATTTGTAATGAATGTTATTATAATCATTTAAAATAATTAGCCAGTTAAATGTTACTGGACAGCATGTTATTCATGTTTGGTAATATTAAGATTCATACTTATGGTTGTGAAGATATTTACTACTTATTTTGGCATATGCTCAATGCTGTTCTAAATAGTATATTAATGTTCTTGTATTCTAACCTCATAGAAACTCTAAAACAGTAGCTTTATTATTATCCTTACTTTTCAGATGAAGAAACTGAGGCTGAGTTAATTATCTGGCCCAATACAATGTAATAATGCTTGAACAACAGGTTGAACTCTCGAGTGCCTTGACTGTTTATAGTACTGCTTCCCATTGGAAGTGATGACATCTAGTAATATTTGCTGTGATATTAAAGGGTATTGAGAATGTAAAAGATTTGAGAGTACTGTGATTTGAAAACATTAAGTATCGTATCTTTTATTAACAGAGAGGACTAAAGTCTGGAAAAGCACCATTCTGCAGTTCTAGAGAACTCCCTTGTGGCTTTTGTTTTCTACATGCCTAATTGTTAGCATCTGTACCTTTTATTAACTTCCATTGTAAATAGAGTCACCTTATATCCTGATTTGTTCAGACAGTCCAGATACATGTTTTCATGGCATAATTGTTATTAGTACTCTCTTTCTGAAACTGTCCCAGTTTGGATGTTATATGAACACTATAATGTAGACATAGAGCCTTCAAGTTCTCTTAATTCTCAGAATTATGTTAATTTTTTTGGTTTGGTGATTTTACCTGACAATTTGTATTAGAAAAATCTAAAGTGTAAGTTTAACTCATAAATTCTAGCAAGAATTTTATTTATTACTTATTTTGAAGTAGTATAGTAGTTTGCTAGAGTGTTGACTGATTTCTTTGGAGATGAAAAGAGCAAGGCATAAATGCTTCTTTAAAGAAAGAACTAATGAAATGGTGGATAGTGGGGATTTGAATCTATGTCCACCTAATCATTTCAGAGTTGGAAGGACAGGGGAGTATTTTCTTAACAAGAAATACCAAGTTGTTTGACTTTGGTTTAGAGCTTTTGAGAATTAGGGAAGTAATATGAAGCAGTATTGGATAATGTATTTTACAGATCTTCAAGATCTCTTAGCCTTTTCTGTAATGTGCTTTCCCATTTCTGCTACAGTAAAAGAGTCTCCAGGGGCAAAACATTATTTTTATTGCTATTCCAACC
Organism: Budorcas taxicolor; assembly: GCF_023091745.1. Lineage (NCBI taxonomy): Eukaryota > Metazoa > Chordata > Mammalia > Artiodactyla > Bovidae > Budorcas > Budorcas taxicolor. The sequence continues at coordinate 137,978,910 of NC_068920.1, forward strand.
ACTGTACCCCTTAATTTTTTCCTTCTTTTTTTTTAAGCTGTTCTCGTTATTGCCTTCCCCTATATTTAGTGCATTTTAACTTAATTCTTAGCTAGTAGTTTCTCTAAAAATATTTGAAATCAGTGTCTGCATTGTCACAGTTGTCTCTGGAACAGTAATAAAGGCCTTTGTTAGAAGAAGTGTTAATTTTATTAACTACTAAATTGTTTGTCCATGATAATTTATAAATGCTTGCACAATGAAGAGATAGTCATAGCACAGTGGTTGGCAGAAAGTAGGCACACTGAGTAAGTCCTTGGCGTAGACTCCCCTCTAGGTTTTATAGTTTGGGTGTCAAAGCAGTGATCTGTGAACTATTAACAGCACTACATGGAATCTTACTCCAAAAGACTGGAATAGTCTCTTCAAAAAATTCTTATTTCTACTACCTCACAAGATCAGATTAGTTTGTTTCAGCTGCTTCTATGTCTAATAAATGCTTCTAATTAACTTATTATGACTTCATTTTTGATTACTTGTTATCCTTATTTTATTAAAACACTTTATGAAATATAGGATAAAAGTCTTATTCTTTCAGGAACCATTTTCTTCTGCCTGAAATGGCTTATTTATACAGTACTTTAAAGGGATTAACTTGGGTTTCACTGTGAATAAATTGTTCAATAATTTAAGTATATCAAGAGCAGTGTTTTAGTATTATATTATCATTTTAACATTTTGTTTGAATATTTGCATGAAACTTTATAGTGAGATTTTTTAAAAAATCAGAACAACCAAGGTTATATTTTACTGGAATCTTTGTTAGTATAGATTATTGTTTAAAATGCCTATACCTTAGGGAATTCCCTGGTGGTCCAGTGTGTAGGGCTCTTACCTGACCTCGGTAGGGTTCAATCCCTGGTCAGGGAACTGGGATTGTAGTATCCCACAAGCCACGTAGTTGTGGCCAAAATACATCAAGAAAATTTCTTTAAAATAATAATAGAAATAAAATGTCTGTACTTTAAATACAAATAATTTGCAGCTCAGGAAGACCTTAACGTGCAAAAGTTTTTTTCTTTTTTTTTTAAATAGAGAACTTAGTTAAAGTTTAAAATTAACAGTATTTAGTTTAGCAAAAGATCCATAGATTAGGCATACACCCAAATTGAATCCACCCTGCTCCCCGCAAAAGCTGCTTTTCCTGTTTTTGTGTTTGTTTTGGTCGGTAGTACTATCATTTACCTTGTTATTGTAAAGTTTTATTCTTTTTAATCAGCCTCTTATTTTTGTTTGTATCCTATTGACTGTCCTGAATGTCTCTGAAATCCATTTTCTCAGTTTTTTCTGTCAGTGCCCTGTTTCAGTTCTTGTCGTCTTGACTCTGTTGTAATTCTCCTGAATGATTTCCTTGCCTCTGGAAGGAATATCTAGAGTATCCATTATTCTTAGAACTTTGAGGTTCCTCATAATCTGCCTAGATAGCTTTCGCAGCATCAGCTCCCACATCTGTTCATCCATCTCACACCCTGTTCTACAAACTATGCATTTTCTCCAGTTGTGCCTTTGTTCATCACTCCTTATGTCCTCCCCACCTTCCATTCACACTTTAAACCCCTGACACACACACACAGTCTTCTCTCTTAAGACCCCATATAAGTTTCACTAAGTTCATTTTATTATGGGTGTTATATATTTGTGAGCTCTGTGAAGATAAGGTCACCATGCCCTTATGGAGGCAAATACAGGTAATTTAGTATTTTAAGTGTAGCAATAGAAGTATATACAAGCTTAATTATGAGGATCTAATAATTATGGGCTGAGAGGGATGAGTGTCTTACAGATGCTTACTTAAATGTCACATGCATGGTTTAGAAAACCAGTCTGTTCTTTTCAAACAAACATATCCTCAGTCTGGTTCTTCTGAGTGTCAGGAGGGGTAGACAGGAGAGACCTGGATGAACACAATAAAGTCTCATTAGGAATTGACCAAATGTACATTTTTATTAATCATCAAATGGTTATACCAACACAATTTTTATATTCTTGTGTGTGTTACAACATAGGATTGGACACAGGGCTTTGAGATTATCTCAAAGTATTTAAAGGTCTTCTTAATGTATTTCTTCCACCATCCTGCTTCCTGCTTTAGGATCAGTAGATTGCTACTGTTGAGAATATATGAAGAATTGTGAAGTTCACCTCCATTGAATTGTTAAGTAAGAAGAAGAATTGTCTGTCACTGAAGCTGTAGGATAGGAGATATTCCAAGGGCAGTACTTGGAAGTAAAGAGAAAACTTTAATCATTTGTATAAATATTTTTATTGTATTATCTGTTTTAAGAAATTTAGTAAGTCTTTTGAAAGAATTCATTAAGAATACCACATGACAGTAAAACCATTTGAAAAATGCAGAGGTATGAAGTTGACTTTTCAGGTCTAGAGTTATTAGAACCAGTATCCAAGCATAAATGGGGAGTTATTATTAACTAGACAAATTAGGAAACAGGGCACTCTTGAATTTTCGTTAGCATTGAAAACTAACTTGTACCTATTGATGGTAAGTTTGCTTTCTGCTGTGTTTTTGCTTTTTGTAATTAGGATGAAATTTAAATGTAATAATTTTTTTCCTTCCAAATAGCTTTTGCCTACCAAAAAATTTTGGGAACCTGATGATTCAACAAAAGATGGACAAAAAGGCATATTTCTTGGGGATGATGAATGGAGAGAGACTGCATGGGGAACTTCTCGTAAGTTATTGGTGTATGTGTGAGAGTTCTGGATTTGTTGAATACTTGAATTTTTTTTAAACCCTACTGCCCCCAAACGATACGTGGAGAAACTTTGTGGTATCTTTGAGGATTTCATGTGTCCTCGTAATACACATTTTCTTATGTAAAGTAAGCCATACTTAATGGTCCACTTATTGATTAGAAATGTTTGTCACAGTAAGATTTTATTAAGTTTTATTTGGGGTTAAACTCTGATTATAAAATTCTGAATTTCCATTAAAATACAGGACACAATTTAACCATAGGAATTTATAAACTTGAATTGTATCAATGGATAGTGACCTATTAACTGCAGCTCAGACTGGCTTTATTAAATATTAGCCACACCCATAAAGAAAATAAACCCCCATAGTAAGATAGAATTCCCAGAAAGGGAGCAGACTTTGAATGTTTTTGATATCCATAGGTAACAAAGACTGAGGTCCAAGAAATTCTTAAGGGAAAAGAAACTGGAATGTAAGGAGTATAACTCATGGGGGTGACAGTATTTATTGGTAAATTACAGAGCATACTTATATTCTTTAAATACTACTGATTATATTTTTAAATGTTTCTCAGTAAAATTTGAGATGTACATGTGAAACTTTCAACATGTATTTAACAAATAAGTTTCCGCTTTATAACTAAAAGCAGCTTACTAAAAGTACACAAGATGATCAAAGTAATATAAAATCAAGTTTCTGGAATTAACTTTCTATTTTGAGTGTAAATTGCCATGTACTTTTTTTCTCTTTAAATCATTAAGATTTTTAAGTTCTTTATGGTTTTAAATTTTGTTCTTAAAGGTAATTGTTAAAAAGGAGAAGCTGAAAATTTTTAGTACTATTTATAATCAAAATGGAAACAGATTGAAAACTTTGCTAAATACTAAATTAGACTAAACTATTGGAAATTTTATTTGCATTCAACCAATATGTAATATAATGTGCCAGATTTGGAGAATACAAAGATAAATGAGATATGTGATCCCTGACTTCAAGGAATTTTTTTTCTAGATTTGTATTAACCTGTATAGATTGAACTTATATAATTTAAGTTATTCAGTTATTTGGGCCAGGATACATTTTCTACACAAAAGGCACTTTCTTTGCTAAAACAACATGCTTGAAAATTTGGTTCATAAGCATGTTTTGATTTTTGTTTTGAAAGGTAAATGGTTAATTGCTTTATTTATCAGAACCAAGTATTTTTAAAAGCATTCCAAAGCAAAACTTCTTGAGCACAACATGGTAATGAGAGATACTTTCAAGATGAATGTTAGGGAGATATTTCTGGTATGTTGTATTTGGAAGAGAACTGGTACCAAAAGTAAAACATTTAAGCAACTATTTATATATTCCTGATATATCTTTTTAGTGTCAAGTTTATAATTTTAGTTAATTCCTTGTATCACTCCCTCTCCCAACTTTTTTTGTTGTATGGATAAAATTTTGAAGACGAATATAAGTTTTTACCAGGAGACATGAGAAAATTAGAAATGGATGGATTATTGTGTTTACTAAGTAAACATTTATTGAGTGCCAAGCATGTACAAATATGAAAATGACATTCCTTGTCCTAAAAGAATTGTCATTCTACAGTTCTTTCCATGACCACAGGAGATTTTACCATACACATATTTCCTTCTCAGCTGAACTGAATTATTTGTGATTATTAATTTCATTGTGTTCTCCTGGCACTTTTAGGCCTTTGAGCATACTGGTTTCTCTAACCAGAGTGCTTTCCACCCCCATTTTCGCCTATTTTTTGCTCTCTGTCCTTCATATCACTTCCTTTGGGATTCACTTTAAGACTGGGAAAAAGTGATGAATACGCTTTCTCTTCCCCATAGTATCCTGGATTGTTTTTATTGAAGTGCTTTTACTCTTTATTATGATCGCTTCCTGTTAAACCTATAATCTCTTAGAGTACAAGGACTGTTGTGTTCTTAGATTCCACCTACATACCACAATGCTTAGCATATTGGTTCAAAATTTTTTTCTGCAAATCTAGGTAAGTCTTGCCTCAAATGTTTTTATGTTTGTATTTGCTTTCAGATCTTAAGTATTGCCTTTTTCTAATCACAAAATACGTAGAAAAGGTATTTGTACCAGATGGATAATTTTTTTTGTTAAAAATAAATGGAAAACTTTTAGACTAGAAGGATTTTTTTTAATTAAAAAATTTTTTTAATCTTTTAAAAAAGGAATCTTTTTTAATAAAACTAAGTGATACTTAGTCTTTCACCAAGAATAGAAAATTCTGTGATATTACTGGCTTTTTTGAGTGAACTTAGTCATCTGTGTTTATAGCAGTACAGCCATGTATTCTGAATCTGTCCAATACATGACTATAAACCTGAGAAGTGCCTCCATCAATTTAAGAGGAGTTATTTTTATTTCAGATTTTATCTCTAAAGTTTTTTGGTTTGAGTTGTTCCGAATTGACAATAGAACTTTTTAATAAGAGGCTTGAAGGCAGTGGAGACTTCAAATTGTTTCTTTTGCCAGTGACTTTTGATTTTGATTATTCTTCAGATAGCCTTTTACCTGCTCTTTACCAAATGACTTTCTTAATCTGTATTCTCAAGAAATGTCCAAAGGGCAGTGAGTCTAAACAGATTGAAGATGTTTTTATAACGATTACAGTAACATTCAAAACAAAACAATATGCTGATTTTTCTTTAGTATATTAATTCAATATGCTGATTTTTCTTTAGTATATTAATTGATGTGAATACATTTTGGTTAGCTTAGAAGTACAAATTTGTAATTGTTTTCTTTTTTCCAAACAGACCATTCAATGTCCCAGCCTATTATGGTACAGAGAAGATCTGGACAGGGTTTTCATGGAAACAGTGAAGTAAATGCAATATTGTCTCCGCGATCAGAAAGTGGAGGCCTTGGTGTGAGCATGGTAGAATATGTATTAAGTTCTTCTCCTGCTGATAAATTGGATTCTCGATTTAGGAAGGGAACTTTTGTAAGTATTTTGAATGAAGAAATGTTTTTAAGTTGCTAGATGGTTATTCGGTTGTCTTTAAGTCAGTTTCTTATTCTGGCCCTTCCTAGAATTAAAGGTAATTTTATAGCTATTGGTGCTCTTGTTTTCTTCTCCTGGCCGCTTCTTGAAATACACGAAATGGTAGAACCACTGGGAATATTTATAATCTTAATCATGTTACCAACAAAATCATATTAATTAAAAAAGTTTGTAAGATTTAAATTGCTTATTCGTGGTAGTACTTGATATGACAGTTAAAAAAACAAAATCATCTTTCATTAAGAAGAGTTTTAATTTCACTTGTGGTGTTACTGCTTTTCTAGCACCGCTATAGTTAAGGTTGCCTTAGCCCTTCTGTTATAAATCACTGGTTTGTACTCAATTTTTTTGGCCTTCGATAAATTCGTTGACTACAAAATTAAAATAAGATTCAATGTTTTTATTGTTTACATGCACTATAGTGTAGTTTTAGGTCACCTTGTGGTGCCTTTTTTTGTGTTCTATTAAATATTCAGAATCAAACAGACTCTTTTTCCTCAGGGCACTAGAGATGCTGAAACAGATGGACCTGAGAAAGGAGATCAAAAAGGCAAGGCTTCTCCATTTGAGGAGGACCAAAACAGAGATCTTAAGCAAGGAGATGATGATGATTCTAAAATAAATGGCAGAGGTTTGCCAAATGGAATGGATGCCGATTGCAAAGATTTTAAGTAAGATTTTCACTTTCTCAAGAAGAAAATCATATCTCTTTAGGGATTATTGCTACAAGCTGATATGACTGATTTAGGTATTTTTCCAACTTTGGGTTTTTTTATTTCCCTTTGTACCTTGTATTAATCTGGAGGAAGATTTAAAATTTTTTATAAGGACTATTAGTTAATGATTATGTGCCATTTTTAAAAAAGATAAGTCTTCAAAAATCTCTAAAACAATGCATCCCATTAAGTAATGTTAGAAATTGCTATTACCTTTCTACTAATATGGTAGTCTAAATTTTAACTGTTTTCTCCCTGCTAAAGTTTAGTGAATTTAAGGTTTAATCTGTGATTTTTCTTGGCAAACTCTTCTTGAGTTTGTTCTTCAGCACCTTTCTGTAGAGTTTTCTCTTCCTTCTATCTCTGTATTGTATCCTATCTCCCTTTTCTGAGTTTGTGCTGATACTTAATCATATTCCTGAAATTAGGATAGGAAGAACATATCAGACTTCTAAAAATTAGTGTTAAGTTCAGAATTTAAGTTCAGTTGTAGATTTTTTGTTGTCTCTTTATGGCAAGTATTTCTTTTGTTCTAGCCTTTGGACTTAGATTAGGCAGTGCACATTCATCTAAATATTAGGGAGTTGTTTCTTCATATCCTGAACTTTATACTTCAGTAATCAGATGCTTTGGGGCCTATACCTGAAAATAGTTGTTTCTTTGCGATCTTATGAACCATGAAATATCAGTTAGTTGTTAGGTACCTGTTTATGTTTATTACCTTTAATTATCAAAAAACAGAGTAACAATACTTCTTAAAAACAGTGCCATTTAAATCTGTTCTAAATGCAAAAAAGCATCCAAAACCAGTAAACCTCTTTTGACAAGAAATAAATTTAATGCTACTCAGTTTGTTTTAGAACCTTATTCTGATTTTGCTCTTCTGCTATTACCTAATCTGTGTTTCAAGGGCATGCATTTAAAACTGAGTTGATTATAAACCCTGTAGAACATACATTTATAATTGAAGTGTTAATACACCATTAACTATAGCAAGAAAATAGCACCACTCATAGCATAATGACTTTTTCTTTTGAATCCTCTACTTTTTTTTTTGCTATATTAGAGTTGTTTTGTATGAAAGACTATATTTCTCCATATTAATATGAACTTTACATTCAATAGCATTCTAATTCCGTTAAGTTTGTAGTAGGTTTTTTAAATTGCTTATAAAGTATTTCTGATGCAATATTGTCTTCAACAATATAAAAATATTTCAAAGTAATAGCTGTGGTCATATGGTCACTATGGTAGCACATCATTATTATATACATTAACTGATACATCATCTGTTGGAATAGAACTGAAAGGAATGAAAGAAATATAGCAGGCTTTTGGTTTTGTTGTTGTTGTTGTTGTTGTTGTAGTATAATTGCTTTACAATGTTGTGTTAGTTTCTGCTATACAGTGAAGTGGATCGGTTATATACACACACACACACACACACACACACACACACCTTCTCTCTTGGACCTTCCTCCTACCTCTTTCTTTTTTTCAATGGACTGATTAAGATCCTTTCAGTTTTATTTTTTCTTCCCAAATATTCTGAATGAAAAGCCTTTGGATTATTCACATGAAAATTTTAATTGTGGATAAAGGGGAAAGGAGTTTGAAATTTCTTCTGATGTTGCAAGGACAGTGGTTAATTTTGAAATAAAATGTAAGTCCACAAACCTAAAGTATCTGGAAGACAATTATTGTAATTAATCAATTGCTTTGTGAAATGTTCTATACATGTTAGCAGATTTATTCCATTGTAAAGTACCTAAAGGTGGGGCAGTTACATACGGATAACCGTTAACATTGAAAGACCGGTTAATAATAGTTACTACCATTTCTTTAGCATACTTATATTTGAATATACTATGAAATGATAGTTCCTCAGAACAAATTTACTTCTTGTGAAGGAAAAGATCTTACATAAATTATTTCCACAGAAGGAAGGAGACTGTTAATAAGGATCAATTATGTCCAGAAATAAAGTGAAAATAGTTTAGACTGTAAAGGATGTTGATAAAAAGAGAAGAGGCAGTGCTTAAAATTTAGTGTTAATAAATTTCTTCAGAAAATTAAGACTAATCGGTAGAGAAAGTTGCTCTTTTGTATATAGAAATATACTTTTCATTGATATGCATGCTTAACTTTTGATAAATATTAATTTTTATTTATTTTGATTTAAACTGAAACAATTTGGCGTGATAAAGATTGTTTTTGGAGAGCTCATAGAGGGTTTTTACAAATAGTCTTTTTGCTTTTGTTATTATAGGACTCCAGTGTCACCTCCTCTGTCTCAAGGAAACTGAGACCTGGGTGTTGAAATGATTTACTTAGAATAATGTTTTAGAGTCAGGAGTCAGCCTTCTGTCTTGGTTCACTGCCCTTTTCTTTTGTATTCTGTATTATACAGCCTTCAGTTGTGAAGGCCATATGATCCTTTCTGGCCAGTTCCGCACCACCCCCACCACCATCACCCCCCTGAAGTATTAGGCAAGATGTTAGGACAGCTATGCTGATAGACAGGATGGGAGTATGGTGGGTAGGTTTTGGTTTAGAGTCTTCTCATATTTGTTGCATGGTAGTCTGCTGTTCATACCTACTGCTCATTTTGTCTGTGATCTGAGACAAAAGTTTTGAGTGCCCTAGGCCTAAATCGTGATATTGGACAATTTCCTTATCTGTAAAATTGAATTATATCTTTATGCTATTAAAATTGGGGACAGTTGTCACTAATAATAATTAAAAAATGAAACATGTCAGCTTTTAAGTGTAAGCTGGATTAAACAGAAAAAAAAAGTGATAGAGAGCAATGTTTAGTGACCTAGGGTCCCTAATTTGCCTTTTGTGTTTTACTACCATTGCTTTCCATGATTTTCCTTCTTTGTGATTTCACCTTTTGACATACTTGTTACTTTAACTCATTTCTATTTTCTTTACATAGTCGTACTCCTGGAAGTCGTCAAGCCTCTCCAACTGAAGTAGTTGAGCGCCTGGGCCCCAATACTAATCCCCCAGAAGGATTGGGGCCTCTTCCTAATCCTACAACTAATAAACCACTTGTTGAAGAATTTTCAAATCCTGAAACACAGAATCTGGATGCCATGGAACAAGTTGGTCTGGATTCTTTACAGTTTGACTATCCTGGTAATCAGGTACCAATGGACTCTTCAGGAGCTACTGTAGGCCTTTTTGACTACAATTCCCAGCAGCAGGTAAAGAGTACTCCTTCTTTAGCAACGTTCCTCTTAGCTAGTAGTAGTATAGCCTGAAGTGCTATGAGATGTTGACATAAGTAATAGGGGTGTTTTTAAACACTTTAATGTTTTATTGGATAAAATGTCCTTATAGTTGAGAAAGTGATTACACTATGTATTTGTAATAGTCCATTCTTAGCTTTCTAAACAAAAATGAAATGCTATGAGACTAATCTCTGTATTCAATATTTTTCTTAATAGCTCTTTCAGAGGACTAATGCACTAACAGTTCAGCAGTTAACTGCAGCTCAGCAGCAGCAGTATGCATTAGCCACAGCTCAGCAGCCACATATAGGTGAGTCTTTATAAGTTACCATTTTAATTACAGTGTTAGAAAATCTTGTGTTAAAGTGTTTAGATCTTATTTAATGGTGTTATTTCATTACTTCCTGAAACATCTCATTGAGATAAAACAGTAGTAGATTACATGGCAAGAGTAAAGATTAGGAAAGAACAGTTTGGCTTTTACTTATATTCTTGGTGAAATAAAAATCTGTAACTTGATGACAGCTGTCAGCACATAAGTTTTTTTTCTTAGTGTGAAATGGAGAACATTTGGAAACACTTGGAAATTCAAGCATCGTTTTGGGTGTTCATATTAAGTCAGAGTGTTTGTTTTTAAAATGGGTTGGAAGTAAGAATCCCGGGAAAATTTTTTTAAATTGTTTCTTCCTTACTTCATTAAGCTATTTAATCTTTGAGTTTTGTAGTTAAGACTATAATGTGAAATACTATGATTACATATGTCTTACTGCTAGACTGCAGGCATTAGTACCTGTTTTCTGTTGAGGTTGTTGGTTTTTTTTTTTTTTTTTAACTTATTTTGAAATAATTACTGATTCACATGAGGTTGCAAAGAGAGTACACAGATTCCCCACCTAGTTTCCCTAAATGACTACATGTTAAAATAATTACAGTATAGTACCACAGCAGTTGCTAAATGTGTGTGTATAGATGTGTGTCGTTTTATCATGTGTATAGATTTGTGGGAACCATTCTTACACCTAATTTTGGCTGATCTTGATTTATTTCCACTCTCAACATCAGGATGTTTGGGGACTGGGGATGAGATATACTAAGTTAGTTCTATTCCCTTAACTGTATATTGCTTTGGGTCAATCCAAGAGGTCTTTCCAGGTCCAAAATTTTATTTTTGGTTTTAATCAAAGGTGACCACATATTTCTAGATGACTTCTAATAGCAGCATGCACTCTGGACCTGTTTTTTTATACTTTTCCCCAGCTGCCTTTATCCCTGCATATAGTGCTTCTTCATTCATTGTTAGAAACATTGATTCCTGTCTACTCATGGGCCATTACAACATTTTTTATTTCTTGACACTTCATCATATGATTTATATGTGGTAGGCTGGGATACCCATTATTGCTCTTCCTTTTGGTAGTTTTAAATTTTCAGCTCTTGCCTTTTCTTTCGTATGAGCTTTAAAATTCTCTTATTTACTTCCATATGCATGTGTGCTCAGTGTTTGACTCTTTGCGATCCCATGGACTGTGCCCACCAGGCTCCTCTGTCCATGGAATTCTCCAGGCAAGAATACTGCAATGTGTTGCCATTACCTCCTCCAGGGTATCATCCTGACCCAGGGATCAAACCCATGTCTCCTACGTTGCCAGGTGGATTTTTTTACCACTGAGCCATCTGGGAAGCCACTGTTTACTTTCAGATCAGGTTAAAATCTTATTAACTTATGAAAACTAACATCTTTATGACAGGAAGTATTCTTCTAGAACCTAGTGTGTCTTTAATGCTGTTGAAGTCTGCTTTTGTGGTGTTAATGAGTGCTTTAAAGTTTTTCTCATGTAAGTTTGCATATTTTTCAGTAGGTTTGTTCTTTGGTATTTTATCTTTTGCTGTCATTGTAAATGACTTCCTGTCTTTCATTATAACTTTTAACTGGTATCTGTGAAAGCTCTTGATTCAGTTCAGTTCAGTCGCTCAGTCGTGTCCGACTCCTTGCGACCCCATGAATTGTAGCACGCCAGGCCTGCCTGTCCATCACCAACTCCCGGAGTTCACCCAAACTCATGTCCATCGAGTCGGTGATGCCATCCAGCCATCTCATCCTCTGTCGTCCCCTTCTCCTCCTGTCCCCAATCCCTCCCGGCATCAGAGTCTTTTCCAATGAGTCAACTCTTCACATGAGGTGGCCAAAGTACTGGAGTTTCAGCTTTAGCATCATTCCTTCCAAAGAACACCCATGACTGATCTCCTTTAGAATGGACTGGTTGGATCTCCTTGCAGGCCAAGGGACTCTCAAGAGTCTTCTCCAACACCACAGTTCAAAAGCACCAATTCTTTGGTGCTCAGCTTTCTTCACGATCCAACTTTACATCCATACATGACCACTGGAAAAACCATAGCCGTGACTAGACGGACCTTAGTTGGCAAAGTAATGTCTCTGCTTCTGAATATGCTGTCTAGGTTGGTCATAACTTTCCTTCCAAGGAATAAGCATCTTTTAATTTCATCCCTCAATCACCATCTGCAGTGATTTTGGAGCCCCCAAAAATAAAGTCAGCCACTGTTTCCGCTGTTTCCCCATCTATTTGCCATGAAGTGATGGGACCAGATGCCATGATCTTGGTATTCTGAATGTTGAGCTTTAAGCCAACGTTTTCACTCTCCTCTTTCACGTTCCTCAAGAGGCTTTTTATTTAGTTTCTCTTCACTATCTTCACTTACTCCTTCGAAGAAAAGTTATGATCAACCTAGATAGCATGTTGAAAACCAGAGACATTACTTTACCAACAAAGGGTCCATCTAGTCAAGGCTGTGGTTTTTCCAGTGGTCATGAATGGATGTGAGTTGGACTGTGAAGAAAGCTGAGCGCCGAAGAATTGATGCTTTTGAACTGTGGTGTTGGAGAAGACTCTTGAGAGTCTCTTGGACTGCAAGGGGATCCAACCAGTCCATTCTGAAGGAGATCAAACCTGGAATTTCTTTGGAAGGATTGATGCTAAAGCTGAAACTCCAGTACTTTGGCCACCTCATGTGAAGAGTTGACTCACTGGAAAAGATTCTGATGCTGGGAGGGATTGGGGGCAGGAGGAGAAGGGGACGACCAAGGATGAGATGGCTGGATGGCATCACTGACTTGATGGACGTGAGTCTAACGAAACTCCGGGAGTTGGTGATGGACAGGGAGGCCTGGCGTGCTGCGATTCATGGGGTCACAAAGAGTCAGACACAACTGAGTGACTGGACTGAACTGAACTCATTATCTGCCATAAGCGTGGTGTCATCTGCATGTCTGAGGTTATTGATATTTCTCCGAGCAACCTGGCTTCCCTGGTGGCTCAGAGGTTAAAGCGTCTGCCTCCGATGTGGGAGACCCAGGTTCGATCCCTGGGTTGGGAAGATCGCCTGGAGATGGAAATGGCAATCCACTCCAGTATTCTTGCCTGGAGAATCCCATGGACTGAAGAGCCTAGTGGGCTGCAGTCCATGGGGTCACAGAGTCAGACACGACTGAGTGACTTTACTTACTTACTTACTTACTTACTTAATCTTGATTCCAGCTTGTGCTTCTTCCAGCCCAGCATGTCTCATGATGTACTCTGCATATAAGTTAAATAAGCAGGGTGACAATATACAGCCTTGACGTACTCCTTTTCCTATTTGGGACCAGTCTGGAACATGTCCAGTTCTAACTGTTGCTTCCTCACCTGCATATAGGTTTCTCAAGAGGCAGGTCAGGTGGTCTGGTATTCCCATCTCTTTCAGATTTTTCCACAGTTTATTGTGATCCACACAGTCAAAGGCTTTGGCATAGTCAATAAAGCAGAAATAGATGGTTTTCTGGAACTCTCTTGCTTTTTCCATGATCCAGCGCATGTTGGCAATTTGATCTCTGGTTCTTCTGCCTTTTCTAAAACCAGCTTGAACATCTGGAAGTTCATGGTTCACATATTGCTGAAGCCTGGCTTGGAGAATTTTGAGCATTACATTACTAGCGTGTGAGATGAGTGCAGTTGAGCTGTAGTTTGAGCATTCTTTGGCATTGCCTTTCTTTGGGATTGGAATGAAAACTGACCTTTTCCAGTGCTGTGGCCACTGCTGAGTTTTCCAAATTTGCTGGCATATTGAGTGCAGCACTTTCACAGCATCATCTTCCAGGATTTGAAATAGCTCAACCGGAATTCCATCACCTCCACCAGTAACGCTGAAGAAGCTGAATGATTCTATGAAGATCTACAAGGCCTTTTAGAACTAACACCCAAAAAAGATGTCCTTTTCATTATACAGGACTGCAATGCTAAAGTAGGAAGTCAAGAAACACCTGGGGTAACAGGCAAATTTGGCCTTGGAATACGGCGTGAAACAGGGCAAAGGCTAATAGAGTTTTGCCAAGAGAACACACTGGTCATAGCAAACACCCTCTTCCAACAACACAAGAGAAGACTGTGCACATGGACATCACCAGATGGTCAACTCCGAAATCAGATTGATTATATTCTTTGCAGCCAAAGATGGAGAAGCTCTATACAGTCAACAAAAACTAGACCAGGAGCTGACTGTGGCTCAGATCATGAACTCCATATTGCCAAATTCAGACTCAAATTGAAGAAAGCAGAGAAAACCACTAGACCATTCAAGTATGACCTAAATCAAATTCCTAATGGTTATACATTGGAAGTGAGAAATAGATTTAAGGGACTAGAGGTGATAGATAGAGTGCCTAATGAACTGTGGACGGAGGTTCGTGACATTGTAGAGGAGACAGGGATCAAGACCATCTCCATGGAAAAGAAATGCAAAAAAGCAAAATGGCTGTCTGTGGAGGCCTTACAAATAGCTGTGAAAAAAAGAGAAACGAAGAGCAAAGGAGAAAAGGAAAGATATAAGTATTTGAATGTAGAATTACAAAGAATAGCAAGAAGAGATAAGAAAGCCTTCCTCAGCAATCAGTGCAAAGAAATAGAGGAAAACAACAGAATGGGAAAGACTAGAGGTCTCTTCAAGAAAATTAGAGATACCAAGGGAACATTCCATGCAAAGATGGACTCGATAAAGGACAGAAATGGTATGGACCTAACAGAAGCGGAAGATATTAAGAAAGAGGTGGCAAGAATGCACAGAAGAACTGTACGAAAAAGATCTTCACGACCAAGATAATCATGATGGTGTGATCACTCACCTAGAGCCAGACATCCTGGAGTGTGAATCAAGTGGGCCTTAGAAATCATCACTGTGAACAAAGCTCTTGTTTAGTGTTTATTAAATTTTATTAATACTGTTTTCTAATAACTGAATCATTCCTGTGCTCTTAGAATTTAAAATAATTGTATATAATATTGAGCTCTTTTAATTTGCTGATGTTTTATTTAGGATTTTGGTCAACGTATAAATAAATTTAGCCTGTGTGTGTATATCCATTTTTTGGTTAGATTTTGATATCAATATACTTGCTTTCTATAAATAGTTTAAAAGTGTTTCTTTTTTTAATGCCTTGGAGTATTTTCAATTACATTTGACCTTATAAAAGATTTGGCATAAGTTAGAACTTCTTTGTGAAATCAGGGAAACTATGCAAATAAATCTGAAAACTTGAATGGAAATTTGCAAGAAAGCGTAACTTACCAAAATGGATCCCATCTTTGTTCTGTTGTTAAATAGAGAAGAGTTGATCATTAGTCCTTTTATCCAGGTTTGCTGAGTCATCTCTTAGCTGGCTGATAGTTATTTAGATTCAGTTCGGTTCAGTCTCTCAGTTGTGTTTGACTTTTTGCAACCGCATGGACTGCAGCACCCAGGTCTCCCTGTCCATCACCAGCTCCCGGAGTTAACTCAGACTCATGTCCATTGAGTCCCTGATGCCATCCAACCATCTCATCCTCTGTCATGCCCTTCTCTTCCTGCCTTCAATCTTTCCCAGCTTTAGTGTCTTTTCCAATGAGTCAGTTCTTCGCATCAGGTGGCCAAAGTATTGGAACTTGAGCTTCAGCATCAGTCCTTCCAATGAGTATTCAGGACTGATTTCCTTTAGGATTGGCTGGTTTGATATCCCTGCAGTCCAAGGGACTCTCAAGAGTCTTCTCCAACTCCACAGTTCAAAAGCATCAATTCTTCTGCACTCAGCTTTCTTTATAGTCCATTCTGTCATTTTGAGATTACATCAAAGTACTGCATTTCGGACTCTTTTGTTATTGACTATGATGACTACTCCATTTCTTCCAAGGGATTCTTGCCCACAGTAGTAGATATAATGGTCATCTGAGTTAAATTCACCCATTCCAGTCCATTTTAGTTCACTGTTTCTTAAATTGTCTATGTTCATTCTTGCCATCTCCTGTTTGACCACTTCTAATTTACCTTGATTCATGGACCTATCATTCCAGGTTCCTATGCAGTATTGCTCTTGACAGCATCGGACTTTACTTCTATCACCAGTCACATCCACAACTTGGTATTGTTTTTGCTTTGGCTCCGACTCTTCATTGTTTCTGGAGTTATTTCCCCACTGGATCTCCACTAGCATATTGGGCACCTACCGACCTGGGGAGTTCATCTTTCTTTGTCCACGTTTTGTCAGAACTCTACCATGACATTGTACCAATAGGAATATGTGCTCCATAGAATTTAAAATTCTATAGTAGCCACATTTTAAAAAGTAAAAAGAAGTATGTGAAATTAGTTTGAATAATATTTTATTTATCCCATTATATTGAAGATATCTCAAATGTAGTAAATATAAAAGTTAGTAATAAATTCTTTTTTATATATAGTTTTTGAAATTAAGTGTACATATTCCCACTTGCAGCAAATCTCACTTTAGACTAGTCTCACTCTAAATGTTCAGTAGCTGTGTATGGTAGTAACTACCATAGCCGACAGTGCATATTCTAGAATGGAGGTTGACAAACTTTTTTCTGTAAAGTTCCAGAAAGCAAATATTTAAAAATTTTACATGCCGTATGTTTTCTGTCACAACTACTTGACCTTCCTCTTAGAGAACAAGGCAGCCATAGACAATACAGAAATGAGTACAGCTGTGTTCTCTTCAACTTTACTGTGGGCATTGTTACTTGTATTTTGTATAATTTTCATTTGTTACAAATTACTATTTTCAACCATTTAAAAATGTTTAAATCATTCGTAGCTAATTTATACAAAAATAGGTAGTAGGGTAAAACTTGTCCCATGGACTGGACCAGAAAGAGGTGATAGAGACAGTATATTTTATGTTTTAAAATGTACATCCACACTGAAAAGAGGGAGAGAAAGAGAAAAGAAAAAGATGGGGTTGTTTTAATGGCTGGGTTCTGTAGGGTGGGAAATTGAGATGTGATTCGTAGGAGTAAACTGGAAATAAACTATGATGCCTGCAGAGGGCTGCAAGAGGGATAAATAAAATGGCCTGCTCATCCCAGAACTGGGGTTGAGGGGGTTAGATCCCCAAACCACTAATAAAGACTTGATTTGGAGACTTCACCCTGAAGTGTGTATTTATCAATTGGGATGAATAAATGTAAGAGAATCTCTCATATAGTATCTAAAACAGAAATTACAATGCAGACAACAAAGAGTAGTCATATAATAGAGTTTATACCCATGATGTAGAAATAAGAGAACTTTAAAGTTCTGAAAAGAATTTTTAAATGTTTGTTTAGAATATTAAGAGATAAAGTACATAAGTCATCAAAGATCAGAGGTCTTAAAATGTCATAGTGATATGAAAACAAACCATTTCAGAACCTTGTAAATAAAAACACATGGGGGGAGGCGGGTCTAAGATGGAGGAGGAATAGGACGGGGAGACTACTTTCTCCCCCACAAATTCATCAAAAGAACATTTGAACGCTGAGTAAATTCCACAAAACAACTTCCGAATGCCGGCAGAAGATATCAGGCACCCAGAAAAGCAGCCCATTGTCTTCGAAAAGAGGTAGGAAAAAATATAAAAGATAAAAAGACAAAAGAGGTAGGGACGGAACTCCGTTCCGGGAAGGGAGTCTTATAAAAGAAGTTTCCAAACACCAGGAGACACTGTGGCGAGCCTTGGAACCACAGAGGGCAACATAACTGGGAGAAAAATAAATAAATAATTAAAACTCACAGATTACCTGCTCAACAGTAACTCTTCCAAGTGGAGAAGCAGCGCAGATGCCTGCACCCACCACTAGCAAGCGGGGGCTGGGCAGGGAGGTGCAGCTGCATTGCTTAGAGTAAGGACCCAGCCTGAATGCTGAGGGTAATCTGAGGGAAATAACTTGGGATAGCAAACCAGACTGTGGGATAGCTACCAGGCGAAAAGCTCTAACCTAAGACACCATCAGGCCCGCTCACAGAACAAAGGACTGAGCAAAGCTAGCCGGCTGCAGACCATCCCCCTCCGGTGACAGGCAGCCAGAGTGAGAACGGGGCAGTTGTGGCCCCAGAAAGGCATTATCTACCAAACTGGAAGCAGGCTTCGTTGCTAACCAAGACTTCTTGGGATTGTGGATGGGCAACATCCTCCTGAATAAGTGTGCCGGTTGTACACCCAGAAAACCGAGTGGCAGGGACGGGGGAGGCAATAAGTCGCAGTGACCGCGCTTGCCAATCACCTGGTCACCTGAGTAGCTCGGAGCTCGGAAGGGCACAAAATGCAGGCCTACCGAATCTGCGCCTCTGAGGAATTCCTGAGTGCCTGAACATGAATGGCTTAGACCTGGGAGGTGCATGCAGCCCAGGGCCAGCCTCAGACATTCCCTGGCAGAGCAACCTAGAGCCTAAGCAGTGTAGACGGGGAAAGCACACATGCTGTGAGTGGGGGCAAACCCAGTGTGGCTGAGTCACTGCGAGCACACGCCCATGTTGTTTGCAGTGTTCCTCCCTCCCCACAGCACGACTGAACAAGTGAACCTAAAAAAGTGTCCGCCACCACCCCCTTGTATCGGCGGAAATTAGACACTGAAGAGACAAGCAAACAGAAGAAGCTAAAACAGAGGGAACCTCCTTGGAAGTGACAGGTGCAATAGATTAAAACCCTGTAGTTAGTACCTACTACATAGGAAGGGGCCTATAGATTTTGAGAAATTTAAGCCGGATCAAGGAATTATCCGAAACTGAATTGACCACACACTGCCCATAACACCACCAGAGAAAGTCCTAGATATATTTTTACTACCATTCCTTAATTTTTAAAAATTTTAAGTCCTATTACTCCTTTAATTTTCATTTTTATAACCTATTACTTTGCAAAAAAAAAAAGGACCCTATTTTTTAAAGCAAACTTCATATATATATATTTTATAATTTTTGTGACTTTTTTTTCCTTTAATATTGTATTTTTAAAA
This sequence comes from Budorcas taxicolor, assembly GCF_023091745.1. Taxonomy (NCBI): domain Eukaryota; kingdom Metazoa; phylum Chordata; class Mammalia; order Artiodactyla; family Bovidae; genus Budorcas; species Budorcas taxicolor. The sequence continues at coordinate 137,997,971 of NC_068920.1, forward strand.
ATCCAGCCTCTACTCTAGATTTTTAATCTTTGCTTTTTGGTATTTGTTATCAATTTTGTACCTTTAAGAAGCCAATCTTCAGTACCATTTTTACTTGGGAGTGAGATTACTGGCTTGACTGCTCTCTTCCCCTTTGGACTCTCCTTCTTCTCCACCAAGTCGCCTGTGTCTCCTCCCTACCCCCTCTCTTCTCTACCCAATGCTGTGAATCTCTTTTTGTGTGCTGGACGGTGGAGAACACTTAGGGAACTGATTACTGGCTGGATCTGTCTCTCTCCTTTTGGTTCCCCCCTGTATCCTCCTGGCCACCTCTGTCTCCTTCCTCCCTCTTCTCTTCTCTGTATAACTCTGTGAACATCTGTGAGTGGTCCAGACTGTGGAGAGCACATAAGGAAGTGATTATTGGCTAGCTTGCTCTCTCCTCTTTTGATTCCACCTCATCTCATCCTGGTCACCTCTATCTCCCTCCTCCCTCTTCTCTTCTCCATGTAACTCTGTGAACCTCTCTGGGTGTCCCTCATTGTGGAGAAACTTCTCATCATTAACCTAGATCTTTTATCAATGGTGCTGTATAGATGGAGAAGTCTTGAGGCTACCGTAAAAATAAGACTGAAAACCAGAAGCAGAAGGCTTAAGTCCAAATCCTCAGAACACCAGAGAACTCCTGACTCCAGGGAACATTAATGGACAGGAGCTCATCAAACGCCTCCATACCTACACTGAAACCAAGCACCACCCAAGGGCCAACAAATTCCAGAGCAAGACATACCACGCAAATTCTCCAGCAACACAGGAACATAGCCTTGAGCTTCAATATACAGGCTGCCCAAAGTCACTCCAAACCTATTGACATCTTAAAACTCATTACTGGACACTTCACTGCACTCCAGAGAGAAGAAATCCAGCTCCACCCACCAGAACACTGACACAAGCTTCCCTAACCAGGAAACCTTGACAAGCCACCTGTACAACCCCACCCACAGCGAAGAAACTCCACAATAAAGGAAACTCCACAAACTGCCAGAATACAGAAAGGCCACCCCAAACATAGCAATATAAACAAGATGAAGAGACAGAGGAATACCCAGGAGGTAAAGGAACAAGATAAATGCCCACAGGAAAAACAAAAGAGGAAGAGATAGGGAATCTACCTGATAAAGAATTCCAAATAATGATAGTGAAAATGATCCAAAATCTTGAAAACAAAACGGAATCATAGATAAATAGCCTGGAGACAGGATTGAAAAGATGCAAGAAAGGTTTAACAAGGACCTAGAAGAAATAAAAAGAGTCCATATATAATGAATAATGCAATAAGTGATATCAAAAACACTCTGGAGGGAACCAACAGTAGAGTAACAGAGGCAGAAGATAGGATTAGTGAGGTAGAAGATAGAATGGTAGAAATAAATGAATTAGAAAAAAAGAAAAACGAATTAAAAGGAATGAGGACAATCACAGAGACTTCTGGGACAATGTTAAATGCCCCAACATTCGAATCATAGGAGTCCCAGAAGAAGAAAACAGAAAGACCATGAGAAAATACTTGAGGAGATAATAGTTGAAAACTTGCCTAAAATGGGGAAGGAAATAATCACCCAAGTCCAAGAAACCAAGAGAGTGCCAAACAGGAAAACCCAAGGCAAAACACTGCAAGACACATATTAATCAAATTCAGTTCAGTTCAGTTGCTCAGTCGTGTCCGGCTCTGCAACCCCACGAATCGTAACACGCCAGGTCTCCCTGTCCATCACCATCTCCGGAGTTCACTCAAACTCACGTCCATTGAGTCGGTGATGCCATCCAGCCATCTCATCCTCTGTCGTCCCCTTCTCCTCCTACCCCCAATCCCTCCCAGCATCAGAGTCTTTTCCAGTGAGTCAACTCTTCGCATGAGGTGGCCGAAGTACTGGAATTTTCAGCTTTAGCATCATTCCTTCTAATGAAATCCCAGGGCTGATCTCCTTCAGAATGGATTGGTTGAATCTCCTTGCAGTCCAAGGGACTCTCGAGTCTTCTCCAACATCACAGTTCAAAAGCATCAATTCTTCGGCGCTCAGCTTTCTTCACAGTCCAACTCTCACATCCATACATGACCACAGGAAAAACCATAGCCTTGACTAGACGGACCTTAGTCGGCAAAGTAATGTCTCTGCTTTTCAACATGCTGTCTAGGTTGGTCATAACTTTTCTTCCAAGGAGTAAGCATCTTTTAATTTCTTGGCTGCCGTCACCATCTGCAGTGATTTTGGAGCCCCCCAAAATAAAGTCTGACATTGTTTCCACTGTTTACCCATCTATTTCCCATGAAGTGATGGGACCAGATGCCATGATCTTCTTTTCTGAATGTTGAGCTTTAAGCCAACTTTTTCACTCTCCACTTTTACTTTCATCAAGAGGCTTTTCAGTTCCTCTTCACTTTCTGCCATAAGGGTGGTGTCATCTGCATATCTGAGGTTATTGATATTTCTCCTGGCAATCTTGATTCCAGCTTGTGCTGCTTCCAGTCCAGCGTTTCTCATGGTGTACTCTGCATATAAGTTAAATAAGCAAGGTGACAATATATAGCCTTGACATACTCCTTTTCCTATTTGGAACCAGTCTGTTGTTCCACGTCCAGTTCTAACTGTTGCTTCCTGACCTGCATATAGGTTTCTCAAGAGGCAGGTCAGGTGCTCTGGTATTCCCATCTCTTTCAGAATTTTCCACAGTTTATTGTGATCCACACAGTCAAAGGCTTTGGCATAGTCAATAAAGCAGAAATAGATGGTTTTCTGGAACTCTCTTGCTTTTTCCATGATCCAGCGGATGTTGGCAATTTGATCTCTGGTTCTTCTGCCTTTTCTAAAACCAGCTTGAACATCTGGAAGTTCACGGTTCACATATTGCTGAAGCCTGGCTTGGAGAATTTTGAGCGTTACTTTACTAGCATGTGAGATGAGTGCAATTGTGCAGTAGTTTGAGCATTCTTTGGCATTGCCTTTCTTTGGGATTGGAATGAAAACTGACCTTTTCCAGTCCTGTGGCCACTGCTGAGTTTTCCAAACTTGCTGGCATATTGAGTGCAGCACTTTCACAGCATCATCTTTCAGGATTTGAAACAGCTCCACTGGAATTCCATCACCTCCACCAGCTTTGTTCCTAGTGATGCTTTCTAAGGCCCACTTGACTTCACATTCCAGGATGTTTGGCTCTAGGTGAGTGATCACACCATCATGGTTATCTTTGTCGTGAAGATCTTTTTTGTACAGTTCTTCCGTGTATTCTTGCCACCTCTTCTTAATGTCTTCTGCTTCTATTAGGTCCATACCATTTCTGTCCTTTATCAAGCCCATCTTTGCATGGAATGTTCCCTTGGTATCTCTAATTTTCTTGAAGAGACCTCTAGTCTTTCCCATTCTGTTGTTTTCCTCTATTTCTTTGCATTGATTACTGAGGAAGGCTTTCTTATCTCTTCTTGCTATTCTTTGTAATTCTACATCCAGATGCTTATATCTTTCCTTTTCTCCTTTGCTTTTCATTTCTCTTTTTTTCACAGCTATTTGTAAGGCCTGCACAGACAGCCATTTTGCTTTTTTGCATTTCTTTTCCATGGAGATGGTCTTGATCCCTGTCTCCTCTACAGTGTCACGAACCTCTGTCCATAGTTCATCAGGCACACTATCTATCACATCTAGTCCCTTAAGTCTATTTCTCACTCCCACTGTATAATCATTAGGAATTTGATTTAGGTCATACTTGAATGGTCTAGTGGTTTTCTCTGCTTTCTTCAATTTAAGTCTGAATTTGGCAATAAGGAGTTCATGATCTGAGCCACAGTCAGCTCCCCGTCTAGTTTTTGTTGACTGTAGAGAGCTTCTCCATCTTTGGCTGCAAAGAATATAATCAATCTGATTTCAGAGTTGACCATCTGGTGATGTCCATGTGTAGAGTCTTCTGTTGTGTTGTTGGAAGAGGGTGTTTGCTTTGACCAGTGCATTTTCTTGGCAGAACTCTATTAGTCTTTGCCCTGCTGCATTCCATATTATTAAGACCAAATTCGCACATTAATCCTTGTGTTTCTTCCTACTTTTGCATTCCAGTCCCCTATGATGAAAAGGACATCTTTTTTGGGTGTTAGTTCTAAAAGGTCTTGTAGATCTTCATAAAACTGTTCAACTTCAGCTTCTTCAGCGTTACTGGTAGGGACATAGACTTGGATTACTGTGATATTGAATGGTTTGCCTTCGCAATGAACAGAGATCATTCTGTTGTTTTTGAGATTGCATCCAAGTACTGCATTTTGGACTCTTTCATTGAACACGATGGCTACTCCATTTCTTCTGAGGGATTCCTGCCCGCAGTAATAGATATAATGGCCATCGGAGTTAAATTCACCCATTCCAGTCCATTTTAGTTCGCTGATTCCTAGAATGTCGACGTTCACTCTTGCCATCTCCTGTTTGACCACTTCCAGTTTGCCTTGATTCGTGAACCTGACATGCCAGGTTCCCATGCAGTATTGCTCTTTACAGCATCGGACCTTGCTTCTATCACCAGTCATATCCACAACTGGGTATTGTTTTCGCTTTTGCTCCATCCCTTCATTCTTTCTGGAGTTATTTCTCCACTGATCTCCAGTAGCATATTGGGCAGCTACTGACCTGGGGAGTTCCTCTTTCAGTATCCTGTAATTTTCCTTTTCATACTGTTCATGGGGTCCTGAAGGGAAGCATACTGAAGTGGTTTGCCATTCCCTTCTCCAGTGGACCACATTCTGTCAGACCTCTCCACCATGACCTGTTCGTCTTGGGTGGTCCCACAAGCATGGCTTAGTTTCATTGAGTTAGACAAGGCTGTGGTCCTAATGTGATTAGATTGACTAGTTTTCTGTGATTATAGTTTCAGTGTGTCTGCCATCTGATGCCCTCTTGCAACACCTACCATCTTACTTGTGTTTCCCTTACCGTGGATGTGAGGTATCTGTTCATGGCTGTTCCAGCAAAGCATAACCGCTGCTGCTTACCTTGGATGAGGGATATCTCCTCACCACCACCCCTCCTGACCTTTAACATGGAATAGCTTCTCTAGACACTCCTGCGCCTGCGCAGCCACTGCTCCTTAGATGTGGGGTTGCTCCTCGGATGTGGGGTTGGTCTTCCCGGCTGCCGCCTCAGGCCTCGGGTGTGGGGTAGCTCCTCCCAGCCACTGCCCCAGGCTTCGGATGTAGGGTAGCTCCTCTCAGCTGCTCCTGTGCTGTTGCAGCCTGGCACTCTTGGCCACTGCCCCTGATCTCGGATGCAGGATAGCTCCTCCTGGCCGCTGCCCCTGAGTTCGGATGTGGGGTAGCTCTTGTTGGCCGTTCCTGCGCCATCGCAGCCTGGTACTCTTGGCTTCTGCACCTGACCTCAGACGTGGGGTAGCTCCTTTAGGCCGCTGCATGCGTCAGTTGTAGCCGCCCTCGCCTACCTCCTCAGCCCCTAGTAAATATTCCTCCTTTGTTAATTAATCAAATTAACAAAAGATCAAACACAAAGAACAGATATTAAAAGCAGCAAGGGAAAAATAACAAATAACACACAAGGGGCTTCTCATAAGGATAACAGCTGATCTTTCAATAGAAACTCTTCGAGCCAGGAGGGAATGGCAGGACATACTTAAAGTGATGAAAGAAAATAACCTACAGCCCAGAACATTCAAATATGAAGGAGAAATCAAAAGCTTTACATACAAACAAAAGCTGAGAGAATTCACCACCACCAAACCAGCTCTCCAACAAATGCTGAAGGATCTTCTCTAGACAGGAAACACAAAAAGGGTGTATGAACTCAATCCCAAAACAATAACGTAAATGGCAGTGGGATCATACTTATCAGTAATTACCTTAAGTGTAAATGAGTTGAATTCCCCAACCAAAAGACAAAGACTGGCTGAATGGATAGAAAAACAAGACCCCTATATATGTTCTATAGAAGATCAGTTCAGTTCAGTTCAGTCACTCAGTCGTGTCTGACTCTTTGCAACCCCATGAATCGCAGCACGCCAGGCCTCCCTGTCCATCACCATCTCACGGAGTTCACTCAGACTCAACGTCCATTGAGTCCGTGATGCCATACCCACCTCAAAACAAGGGACACATACAGACTGAAAGTGAAGGGCTGGAAAAAGATATTCCACACAAATAGAGACCAAAAGCAGGATTAGCAGTACTCATATCAGATAAAATAGACTTTAAAACAAAGGCTGTGAAAAGAGATACAGGAGGACACAACATAATGATCAAAGGATCAATCCAAGAAGAAGCTACAGCAATTATAAATATATATCCACCCAACATAGGAGCACCGCAGTATGTAAGACAAATGCTAACAAGTATGAAAAAGGAAATTAACAATAACACAATAATAGTGGGAGACTTTAATACCCCACTCACACCTATGGATAGATCAACTAAACAGGAAATTAACAAGGAAACACAAACTTATACAATAGACCAGTTAGACCTTATTGATGTCTATAGGACATTTCACCCCCAAACAGTGAATTTCACCTTTTTCTCAAGCGCACACAGAACCTTCTCCAGGATAGATCACATCCTGGGTCATAAATCTAGCCTTGGTAAATTAGAAAAAAATTGAAATCATTCTAAGCATCTTTTCTGACCACAATGCAGTAAGATTAGATCTCAATTATAGGAGAAAAACTATTAAAAATTCCAACATATGGAGGCTGAACAACATGCTGCTCAATAACCAACAAATCACAGAAAAAATTAAAATATGCATAGAAACAAATGAAAACACAACAACCCAAAACCTGTGGGACACTGTAAAAGTGGTTGTAAGGGGAAGGTACATAGCAATACAGGCATACCTCAAGAAACAAGAAAAAAAGTCAAACAAACAACCTAACTCTACACCTAAAGCAACTAGAAAAGGAAGAAATGAAGAACCCCAGGGTTAGAAGGAAAGAATCTTAAAAACTAGGGCAGAAATAAATGCAAAAGAGACCACAGCAAAAATCAACAAAGCCAAAAGCTGGTTCTTTGAAAGGATAAATAAAATTGACAGATCATTAGCCAGACTCATCAAGAAACAAAGGGAGAAAAATCATATCAATGGAGAGATCACAACAGACAACACAAAAATACAAAGGATCATAAGAGACTATCAGCAATTATATGCCAATAAAATGGACAACTTGGAAGAAATGCACAAATTCTTAGAAGAGTACAACTTTCCAAAACTGAACCAGGAAGGAATAGAAAATCTTAACAGACCCATCACAAGCATGGAAATTGAAACTGTAATCAGAAATCTTCTAGCAAACAAAAGTCCAGGTCCAGACAGTTTCACAGCTGAATTCTACCAAAAATTTAGAGAAGAGCTAACAACTATCCTACTCAAACTCTTCAAGAAAATTGCAGAGGAAGGTAAACTTCCAAACTCATTCTATGAGGCCACTGTCACCCTAATACCAAAACCTGACAAAGATGCCACAAAAAAAGAAAACTACAGGCCAGTATCACTGATGAACATAGATGCAGAAATCCTTAACAAAATTCTAGCAGTCAGAATCCAACAACACATTAAAAAGATACATCATGACCAAGTGGGCTTTATCCCAGGGATGCAAGGATTCTTCAATATCCACAAATCAATCAGTGTAATACACCACATTAACAAATTGAAAAATAAAAGCCATATGATTATCTTAATAGATTCAGAGAAAGCCTTAGACAAAATTCAACATCCATTTATGATTTTAAAAAAACCCAGAAGGCAGGAATAGAAGGAGTATACCTCAACATAATAAAAGCTATATATGACAAACCCACAGCAAACATTATCCTCAATGCTGAAAAATTGAAAGCATTTCCCCTAAAGTCAGGAACAAGACAAGGGTGCCCACTCTCACCACTACTTCTCAACATAATTTGGAAGTTTTGGCCACAGCAATCAGCAGAAAAAGAAATGAATACAAATTGGAAAAGAAGAAGTAAAACTCTTCACTCTTTGCAGATGACATGATCCTCTACATAGAAAACCCTGAAGACTCCACCAGAAAATTACTAGAGCTAATCAATGAATATAGTATAGTAAAGTTGCAGGATATAAAACCAACACACAGAAATCCTTTGCATTCCTATACACTAATAATGAGAAAATAGAGAAATTAAGGAAACAATTCCATTCACCATTGCAATGAAAAGAATTAAATACTTAGGAATATATCTACCTAAAGAAACTAAAGACCTATATATAGAAAACTATAAAACACTGGTGAAAGAAAGAGGACACTAATAGATAGAGAAATACACCGTGTTCATGGATAGGAAGATTCAATATAGTGAAAATGAGTATACTACACAAAGCAGTCTATAGATTCAATGGAATCCCTATCAAGCTACCAATGGTATTTTTCACAGAACTAGAACAAATAATTTCACAGTTTGTATGGAAATACAAAAAACCTCGAATAGCCAAAGCGATCTTGAGAAAGAAGAGTGGAACTGGAGGAATCAACCTGCCTGACAGGCTCTACTACAAAGCCACAGTCATCAAGACAATATGGTACTGGCACAAAGACAGAAATATAGATCAATGGAACAAAATAGAAAGCCCAGAGATAAATACATGCACCTATGGATACCTTATCTTTGACAAAGGAGGCAAGAATATACAATGGATTAAAGACAATCTCTTTAACAAGTGGTGCTGGGAAAACTGGTCAACCACTTGTAAAAGAATGAAACTAGAACACTTTTTAACACCACACACAAAAATAAAGTCACAATGGGTTAAAGATCTAAAGATAAGACCAGAAACTATAAAACTCCTAGAGGAGAACATAGGCAAACACTCTTCGACATAAATCACAGCTGGATCCTCTATGACCCACCTCTCGGAATACTGGAAATAAAAGCAAAAATTAACGAATAGGACCTAGTTAAAATTAAAAGCTTCTGCACAACAAAGGAAACTATAAGCAAGGTGAAAAGACAGCCTTCAGAATGGGAGAAAATAATAGCAAATGAAGCAACTGACAAAGAATTAACCTCAAAAATATACAAGCAACTCCTGCAGCTCAATTCCAGAAAAATGAACAACCCAATAAAAAAATGGGCCAAAGAACTAAACAGACATTTCTCCAAAGAAGACATACAAATGGCTAACAATCACATAAAAATATGCTCAACATTACTCATTATCAGAGAAATGCAAATCAAAACCACAATGAGGTACCATTTGATGCCAGTCAGAATGGCTGCTATCCGAAAGTCTACAAGCAATAAATGCTGGAGAGGGTGTGGAGAAAAGGGAACCCTCTTACACTGTTGGGAATGCAAACTAGTACAGTCACTATGGAGAACAGTGTAGAGATTCCCTAAAAAACTGGAAATAGAATTGCCTTATGACCCAGCAATCCCACTGCTGGGCATACACACTGAGGAAACCTGACTTGAAAGAGACACATGTGCCCCAGTGTTCATCGCAGCACTGTTTATAATAGCCAGGACATGAAAGCAACCTAGATGTCCATCAGCAGAGGAATGGATAAGAAAGCTGTGGTACATATATACAATGGAGTATTACTCAGCCATTAAAAAGAATACATTTGAATCAGTTCTAATGAGGTGGATGAAATTGTAGCCTATTATACAGAGTGAAGTAAGCCAGAAAGAAAAATACCAATATGGTATGCTGCTGCTGCTAAGTTGCTTCAGTCGTGTCACACTCGTCAATACAGTATACTAACGCATATATATGGAATTTAGAAAGATGGTAACAATAACCCTGTTAGCGTGACAGCAAAAGACACAGATGTATAGAACAGTCTTGGACTCTGTGGGAGAGGGAGAGGGTGGGATGATTTGGGAGAATTGCATTGAAACATGTATAATATCATATGTGAAATGGATCGCCAGTTCAGGTTTGATGCGTGATACAGGATGCTCGGGGATGGTGCACTGGGATGACCTAGATGGTTCGGGGAGGGAGGTGGGGGGGTCAGTTCAGGATGAGGAACACGTGTATACCCGTGGCGGATTCAACACGTGTACACCCTTGGTTGATGTATGGCAAAACCAATACAATATTATAAAGTAATTAGCCTCCAATTAAAATAAATAAATTTATATTAATAAAAACACACATGAGGTGGACTGCATAATTAACTAGCTATCATCTAGGAGGAAATAGACCAGAAGATAAAACTTAGGAAATCTCTCAGAACAGTGAAAAGTTACACATAGTAATCAGGATGTGGGATGGAGTAAGGAGTAACTAAACTAGTGCAAGGCTTTTTCTGAAGGCTTGAATAAATGGGGATGCATGCCCTTTGGGGGAAACTCAATACCTTAAAGATGTCAATTCTCCTAAAATTGTGAATTTAATATATTGATTGGAATCCCAACAGGACCTTTTTTCTTTTTTGAAACTTAAAACTTTGCTTTTGATGTTTATCTCAAAAAAGTGAAACCAGAAACTTAATAGAACACCTAAGTGAGAGATGGACTTAGCCATATTTCAAAGTAATTATTATCTTCAGTGGTTAAAACATTGTGGCACTGGCTTAGAAATATATAACTAGATCAGTAAACAAGAATACTCGGAAGTGAAGGTGTGTGTTTGGGGTGTAGGGGTAGTGTGACTTTTAAACTTAACATTGCAAATTAATTTTACAAAAGAGTATTTTTGGAGAATGACTTGGAGATAATTGGGTCATATCCCGATGGATAAGAACTTTAATGAAAAAAGTATACAAGTTTTGATATAGTTTCTCTTTGATAGCCAAAGAACCATGGATTAAAACCAACAAATTTTAATACTTTATTTTACTTCTCACTTTGTCAAGTTTTAAAAAATGCGATAATACCTTATTTCATCTGAGTGTAGGTGGTATTCTTGTATATTCGTGGCAGTAGTGTAAATTGGTAAAACTTTCCTGGAGGGTAATTTGGACAGGCGGATTGAGATGAAATACATATGGTTGTCCATTTAAGTGAATTTTCATAAGGATATGATGATAATATAGTATACTTAATAATAGCATTATTAATAGCAATAAGTGAATCATCTGTATATCTGTAGTAGATGAGTTAAATCATGTTCCTTTTACGTAGTGGGATCCAGAACTCTGTAGCTATAAATATTACTAGGAAATTCTCCAGCTGTCTAGTGGTTAGGATGCTCGCTTTCACTGCCAAGGGCCAGAGTTCAATCCCTGGTTATGAGAAACGATCCTGCAAGCCAGGTGGCATGCAGCAGCCCCCTACACACACACACACACACACAAAAATAAATAGGTATCCCTTGACATGGAAAGGGATCTGTGTTTAACTGGCAAGTGAGAAAAGCATATTAATGTACTGTTATACCCTATAATATAAAACATACCAATATTCATTTAAAAATTTAGACGGGCATGTATTTATATGTATGCATATATAAACAGATTCAAACACATGTATGTGTATACATGCAAACATAGGCATTTATGTGTACACACTCATAATAGGCTTCCCTGTGGCTCAGCAATAAAGAATCTGCCTATAGTGCAGGAGATGCAGGTTCCGTCCCTAGGTGGGTGAAGATCTTCTGGAGAAGGAAATGGCAACCCACTGCAGTATTCTTGCCTGGGAAATCCACGGACAGAGGAGCTTGGCGGATTACAGTCATGGGGTCGCAGAAGAGTCAAACATGACTTAGTGACTAAACAACAGGAACACACACAAACATATGGCTTGAGACCTCATATGTTGTAAATATTTCTAAGTGAATCATGTGAGCTTAAAATCAGTTTTCCCTTTTTTAGCCTAAGTTTCAGTATATATACATTGTGCTAAGTTGCTTTCAGCCATGTCTGACTCTTTGTAACCTTATGGACCATAGGTCACCAGGCTCCTTTGTCCATGGGATTCTCCAGGCAAGAATGCTGGAGTGGGTCGCCATTCCCTCCTCCAGGGGATCTATCAAACCCACATCTCCTACTATTCCTGCATTGGCAGGGGGGTTCTATACCACTGGCACCACCTAGGAAGCCCTAATAAATCCATAGGTCAAACTAATTCCTTCCTTTTCAAATATTTGAAACCTTCCTGCTTTTTGTCAGCTTTGTAGTACAAATATGGAGAGAGCTATATTAAAATCATTTCTGGAGTCAAAAAAGAAAATTGAGAAGGCTATAAACTAATGGTCATTAAGGTTACATGAAGACTTTGGCATTCCACTTTATATACTTAAATATTAATAGTATTTTGAGTTTTTAAAAGCAGTCTTTTAATCATAAAAATATAGAATATAAAGTTAGGTCCTGACTTTTCAATTTGTAGTTACAGGAGTAGAACATGTATATCAAAACATCTTTATTCTTGTCATGATCATCGAAAAGGCAAGAGAGTTCCAGAAAACATCTATTACTGCTTTGCTGACTGTGCCGAAGTCTTTGAATATGTGGATCACAATAAACTGGAAAATTCTGAAAGAGATGGGAATACCCGAGCACCTGACCTGCCTCTTGAGAAACCTATATGCAGGTCAGGAAGCAACAGTTACAACTGGACATGGAACAACAGACTGGTTCCAAATAGGAAAAGAAGTACGTCAAGGCTATATATTGTCACTCTTCTTATTTAACTTCTATGCAGAGTACATCATGAGAAACGCTGGGCTGGATGAAGCACAAGCTGGAATCAAGATTGCCGGGAGAAATATCAATAACCTCAGATATGCAGATGACACCACCCTTATGGCAGAAAATGAAGAAGAACTAAAGGGCCTTTTGATGAAAGTGAAAGCGGAGAGTGAAAAAGTTGGCTTAAAGCTCAACATTCAGAAAACGAAGATCATGGCATCCGGTCCCATCACTTCATGGGGAAAAATGGGGAAACAGTGGAGACTGGCTGACTTTATTTTGGGGGGCTCCAAAGTCACTGCAGATGGTGATTGCAGCCATGAAATTAAAAGACGCTTACTCCTTGGAAGGAAAGTTATGACCAACCTAGATAGCATATTAAAAAGCAGAAACATCACTTTGTCAACAAAGGTCCGTCTAGTCAAGGCTATGGTTTTTCCAGTAGTCATGTGTGGATGTGAGAGTTGGACTGTGAAGAAAGCTGATCGCCGAAGAATTGATGCTTTTGAACTGTGGTGTTGGAGAAGACTCTTGAGAGTCCCTTGGACTGCAGGGAGATCCAACCAGTCCATTGTAAAGGAGATCAGCCCTGGGTGTTCACTGGAAGGACTGATGCTGAAGGTGAAACTCCAATACTTTGGCCACCTGATGTGAAGAGCTGACTTATTTGCAAAGACCCTGATGCTGGGAAAGATTGAGGGCAGAAGGGGACGACAGAGGATGAGATGGCTGGATGGCATTACCAGCTCAATGGACATGGGTTTGGGTGGACTCCGGGCGTTGGTGATGGACAAGGAGGCCTGGCATGCTGTGGTTCACGGGGTTGCAAAGAGTCGGACATGACTGAGTGACCAAACTGAACTGAGCTGAATCACAGTAGAGGCACTAGAGGGAAATCTTGAAAGCCTTTGATATAGGGCATAACTAAGAATGCAACTTTGAACAAATGATCTTTTAAATAGTGCAAGGATTTAATTGAACCCTCTGTTTTATTCAAATGGCCATCTGTTGCCTGGGCATGAAATCGCTATTGTAGGTTGTAGCCATTATTTCTTAAAATTGGCAGTTTAGTTTAGAGTACATTGAAATTTCATAACATTTTTTTGAGGTGTCCGTTTGTGGCATTTGCGTGTGTGGATGCTAGGTTCATGAGAAATAATATTCACATTGTGCGTCACAGTCTAGAACGTGAAAATCACTATAATATAGTAACCATAAAAGTTATTTTATGTCCACTTGCTTTTTATGTCTATATCCACCCCCTACCATCTTTTTCAACTTGAACCTCTTTGAGCTCCTTTAACTTTAAACATGTTCTCTTTAGCTATTTCCTACCTTGTACTTTTCACATTTACTTTCCAGAAGAGGAAATTCTAGCATAAATCTTCCTTAGCCTCCTTTCAGTTCAGTTCAGTCGCTCAGTCGTTTCTGACTCTTTGCGACCCCATGAATTGCAGCACGCCAGGCCTCCCTGTCCATCACCAACTCCCAGAGTTCACTCAGACTCACATCCATCGAGTCGGTGATACCATGCAGCCATCTCATCCTCGGTCGTCCCCTTCTCCTCCTGTCCCCAATCCCTCCCAGCATCAGAGTCTTTTCCAATGAGTCAACTCTTCGCATGAGGTGGCCGAAGTACTGGAGCTTCAGCTTTAGCATCATTCCTTCCAAAGAAATCCCAGGGCTGATCTCCTTCAGGATGGACTGGTTGGATCTCCTTGCAGTCCAAGGGACTCTCAAGAGTCTTCTGCAACACGACAGTTCAAAAGCATCAATTCTTTGGCGCTCAGCCTTCTTCACAGTGCAACTCTCACATCCATACATGACCACAGGAGAAACCATAGCCTTGACTAGACAGACCTTAGTCAGCAAAGTAATGTCTCTGGTTTTGAATGTACTATCTAGGTTGGTCATAACTTTTCTTCCAAGGAGTAAGCATCTTTTAATTTCATGGCTGCAGTCACCATCTGCAGTGATTTTGGAGCCCCAAAAAATAAAGTCTGACATTGTTTCCACTGTTTCCCCATCTATTTCCCATGAAGTGATGGGACCTGATGCCATAATCTTCGTTTTCTGAATGTTGAGCTTTAAGCCAACTTTTTCGCTCTCCTCTTTCACTTTCATCAAGAGGCTTTTTAGTTCCTCTTCACTTTCTGCCATAAGGGTGGTGTCATCTGCATATCTGAGGTTATTGATATTTCTCCCGGTAATCTTGATTCCAGCTTGTGTTTCTTCCAGCTTGTGTTTCTTCCAGTCCAGCGTTTCTCATGATGTACTCTGCATAGAAGTTAAATAAGCAGGGTGACAATATACAGCCTTGACGTACTCCTTTTCCTATTTGGAACCAGTCTGTTGTTCAACGTCCAGTTCTAACTGTTGCTTCCTGACCTGCATACAGATATCTCAAGAGGCAGGTTAGGTGGTCTGGTATTGCCATCTCTTTCAGAATTTTCCAGTTTATTGTCATCCACACAGTCAAAGGCTTTGGAATAGTCAATAAAGCAGTAATAGATGTTTTTCTGGAACTCTCTTGCTTTTTCCATGATCCAGCGGATGTTGTCAATTTGATCTCTGGTTCTTCTGCCTTTTCTAAAACCACCTTAAACATCAGGGAGTTCGCGGTTTACGTATTGCTTAAGCCTGGCTTGGAGAATTTTGAGCATTTACTTTACTAGCATGTGAGATGAGTGCAATTGTGTGGTAGTTTGAGCATTCTTTGGCATTGCCTTTCTTTGGAATTGGAATGAAAACTGACCTTTTCCAGTCCTGTGGCCACTGCTGAGTTTTCCAAATTTGCTGGCATATTAAGTGCAGCACTTTCACAGCATCATCTTTCAGGATTTGAAACAGCTCCACTGGAATTCCATCACCTCCACTAGCTTTGTTCCTAGTGATGCTTTCTAAGGCCGACTTGACTTCACATTCCGAGATGTCCGGCTCTAGATGAGTGATCACATCATGATTATCTGGGTCGTGAAGATCTTTTTTTTTTTTTTTTTTTAAATTTTTTTTTCGTGAAGATCTTTTTTGTACAGTTCTTCCGTGTATTCTTACCACCTCTTCTTAATATCTTCTGCTTCTGTTAGGTCCATACCATTTCTGTCCTTTATCGAGCCCATCTTTGCATGGAATGTTCCCTTGGTATCTCTAATTTTCTTGAAGAGATTTGTAGTCTATCCCATTCTGTTGTTTTCCTCTATTTCTTTGCACTGATCGCTGAAGAAGGCTTTCTTAACTCTTCTTGCTCTTCTTTGGAACTCTGCAATCAGATGCTTATATCTTTCCTTTTCTCCTTTGCTTTTCGCCTCTCTTCTTTTCACAGCTCTTTGTAAGGCCTCCCCAGACAGTCATTTTGCTTTTTTGCATTTCTTTTCCATGGGGATGATCTTGATCCCTGTCTCCTGTACCATGTCACGAACCTCATTCCATAGTTCATCAGGCACTCTATCACATCTAGGCCCTTAAATCTATTTCTCACTTCCACAGTATAATCATAAGGGATTTGATTCAGGTCATACCTGAATGGTCTAGCGGTTTTCCCTACTTTCTTCAATTTAAGTCTGAATTTGGTAGTAAGGACTTCATGATCTGAGCCACAGTCAGCTTCCAGTCTTGTTTTTGTTGACTGTATAGAGCTTCTCCATTTTGGCTGCAAAGAATATAATCAATCTGATTTCGGAGTTGACCATCTGGTGATGTCCATGTGCACAGTCTTCTCTTGTGTTGTTGGAAGAGGGTGTTTGCTTTGACCAGAGCATTTTCTTGGCAAAACTCTATTAGTCTTTGCCCTGCTTCATTCCATATTTCAAGGCCAAATTTGCCTGTTACTCCAGGTGTTTCTTGACTTCCTACTTTTGCATTCCAGTCCCCTATAATGAAAAGGACATCTTTTTTGGGTGTTAGTTCTAAAGGTTTTGTAGGTCTTCATAAAACCGTTCAACTTCTGCTTCTTCAGCATTACTGGTTGGGGCATAGACTTGGATAACTGTGATATTGAACGGTTTGCCTTGGAGACGAACAGAGATCATTCTGTCATTTTTGAGATTGTATCCAAGTACTGCATTTCGGACTCTTTTGTTGACCATGATGGCTACTCCATTTCTTCTGAGGGAATCCTGCCCGCAGTAGTAGATATAATGGTCATCTGAGTTAAATTCACCATATCTATATTGGCATATATTAGACTCAGAAGTGGGTTTATTCTGTTTTCCTTTTACTTTCGGAGTAAAGTCCCAACTGCTTAACATGACCCAGGAAGCTCTTCATGAGTCTTCATTCTGATTATGGCTGCAGTTTTATCTTAACCACAACTCCATACCATCCTACCAAAAGCTTCTTTGATATCCTGTCTCTCTGTGCTCGCAGCACTTACACTGTATTCTACTTGTTTTTCTGACTAGATTGTGATTTGTGAGGGCAGATCATATCTGTCCTCCTCAGTGTTTAATCCCTAGCTCATAGTTGACTCAATAAAGATTGAATGAAAAACCACTATTGAACGATAGTAGTTCTAACTGCTCTGAACATTTATTGTGTGCCTGTTATGTGCTAATAGTATACAGTCATTTATATTTAATTTGAACAGAAATTACTGATTATATACCTGTTTTATACATGAAGAACCTTAGAACCAGGTTGCGTCACATGCGCAAAGTCACTTAGGTAGTATGAGTTAGAATTAGCATATACTCTCTCCTCCCCAACCCCAATTTCAGAATAGAATTTTTTTTCCCAATGAAGAAAATCATGCATATGTTTTTATTATTTCTCTCTCTTTCAAATACAGCTGGTGTATTTTCAGCAGGCCTTGCTCCAGCTGCATTTGTGCCAAATCCATATATTATTAGTGCTGCTCCTCCAGGGACTGATCCGTATACTGCAGCAGGATTGGCTGCAGCAGCTACATTAGCAGGTAACTTACTGTTCATACTTGTTTCTTGTTCTGGATTTAGTTTTAATTTGGGGGTAAGCTTTACTTTGGTATGTTGGGGCAATTTGAAGTTCCTAGTGAAAAGTGAAACATATATCCAGAATGAAATGAAGTTTGCAGAATTAGTTTATTTTTCAACTGTAAAGCTGCAGGAGAAAACCTAAGTGTAGTAACTCTTTTCCTCCTGTGCATAGTTGGTTTACATTTTAGTTTTATAGTTTCAAAAATTTTACATTAGTAAATCTTTATTCTTGTAACTGATCCCATTTACCCACAGAGACAATGCAAATAAAGTTACTTCTCAGAAAATAAGCTGGACACTCACAGGAGTCTCTATCGCAGCTACCCCTAGGTCAGGAATAGTAAACACCCAGGTCAGGAATAACACAAAGTAAAGAGGTTCAGTCTTGAGTAAATGAGTATCTAAAAAGTAAAGTTTAATTAGCAATATCAGAATAAACAGGCAAGCTGAGGGATGAAAAGGTGGGATTGAGTTGGAAAGAATATATTAGTAAATGTCAAAGCCTGATAACTACCAGTCAAAATCTGGACTAAAAAGCAAAAGTATACAGTGTCATGTGTCAATTGTATTGCACTAAAGCTGGAAAAAAACCTTTTTATTTTTTTTAAAACCAAATTGTATTTCCTGTTTAAGTAAGGAAGACTTGTGTACTGGTTTGGCACATTATTGAATAAAGTGATTTGTTGTCTAGGGTTTAGAGGGAGAAGTTGGTTTACATTGAGTCAGTTATAGAGACAGGAATGAATTGGTCTTAAGCATGATTTATGTTGGTTACCAAGACAGGAGCAGGGAGATATCAACCATGGAAGTGTGTTTCCTTGTTTGAAGCTGTCGATTGACTAACTTTTCATAACTTGAAGCTGTCAGTGATAAACTCGCTGAATTACCACTGATCAATTAATGTTAAATCCGCTTCTGGTAGTTATTTATTATCATGCCTGCAGAACAGGTATTTTTTTCTTAGGCATTTGTGGGTTTCTTAGGTATCTGTGGATTTTTTTTTTTTTTTAATACACAAGAATTTTAAGATGTGGGGGGGGAAATGTTAATTTCAAATTCCTGCTGGATCCCTTAGTTAGCCAACTGAAACTAACCTGTCACAATGAATACTTTTGGTGTAGATCTGCCTGTGATTCCATAAGGATGTGAGCTTTCCTGGTACCATTTAAGTGGATGTTAATATGTAAAGTGCTGGTATATCTTAAATACAGAGAATCATTAATCTGTGAATCTGTGGAACCTGAAAGATGCAACTTTAAGTGATCATTAGTTTTGAGATACGGATTCTTGGCATTCTGGACTGACTTAGACTTTCTGAGATCAGTACTGTCCAGTAGAAATAGAACAGGAGCCAGATTGTAACTTAGATTTTTTTTCCCATCTAGTAACCATATTATAAAAGTAATAAACATGAACTTAATTTCAGTGATCTGTTTAACTATTGATTATTGATAATTTTTATTGATAGATACCTTTTTTTTAATGCTAAGTCTTCAAAATCCCCATAGTAAGTATGTATTACGTACTTAGAACACATCTCAGTTCAGGCTATTCAACTTTCAACTGTATAGCCACAGGTGACTTCTGTCTACTTTTGGACAGAGAAGTTCTAGCTGGATGTCTGATTCTTTTGTTTTGTTGTGACAGTGTATCCTTTCTTCATAAACCCTTTTCTTACGTTTTAAGAGTCTTTATTGTAGATTTTGTTTAAACTGTCTATAGAATTTTTTTTTTTTTTCTGAAGCTTTTCATGTTAGTGGTTCAGTTACACTGGGCTTTATTTTCTTCTAAAACAGAGTGAAACCAAGAGTTTGACTTTCTAAAATACGTGTTAGATACACTAATATGTAATGCTTCCCTCATAGCTCAGTTGGTAAAGAATCTGCCTCCAATGCAGGAGACCCAGATTCAGTTCCTGGGTTGGGAAGGTCCTATGGACAGAGAAGCCTGGCAGGCTACAGTATATGGGGTCTCAAGAGTCGGACACAACTTAGTGACTACACCATCACCACCACCAGATACACTAAAATCATATCAGTGGAATTTAGGACATATTTGTTTTATCAGCCAGGAAACATGACATGTTAATTATTAAATTAATGGTAAGTCTTATTTTGTGTGATACTACATACTGACCAGAAATTAAATTTTATCTTGGATAAAGTAGATAGAGCAAGAATTTACTCTGTTTTTCCTGGGTTGCTTTCTTATGTCTGTATCCCTTTATGATTATATTATATAGTTCGTTCTTGTTTTAACTCACTGGTTCCAGTTTCCTATTCACATAAGCACTGTTTCATTTATTTTTATCTGATTTTCAATTGCTTTGTGAGAATTGTAACTAATTTTGTTTCAGATATGAAAAATATTTTAAAATTCTGTTTACAAATAAAATATACTTTTAGCAAGCTTAGTACCAAAATGTTCCCTAGGTTTTTGTTATAGTTTACAAATTAAAAGCCAAAAATGTTTTCAGTTAAAAAAATTCCTTTTTAAAAAGAGTGATGAATTGAATATAGGAAATCTTTATGTTGTCTAATGTTCCTGTTTGCCAGTGTCAAGTGCATAAACTAGTATTCAGTAGATGTTGAAAAGGTGATTAAGTGTCCTGTCAGTTCATTTGTCCCTCTTGAGTTTAGTTCCATATCTGTTCATTAATACCACTGCTGTCACCTCTGAATACTTTCTTTTTTTAATAATCCATGCCTTAGTAGACTTTGTCTCTAGTAGAATTGTGAAAGGGGAAAGCAATTCCATGTGGATATAGGATTGTAAGGACATCTACTCTTAAGTCTTATACACTGTTCCTTTTTTATGATCTAATGGTAACTGACCAACCTTATTCTATAAAATGTAGTGACTTTTTTTTTAATTTTTTTGGGGGGGCGGGATGTGGGGTTTAGGTCCGGCAGTGGTTCCACCTCAGTATTATGGTGTTCCGTGGGGGGTGTATCCAGCCAATTTATTTCAGCAACAAGCTGCAGCTGCGGCAAACAACACGGCAAATCAACAAGCAGCATCACAAGCTCAGCCTGGACAGCAACAGGTATAGTGTAGGCTTGCCTTCATTAAATAAAACTTTATAAAGAATCTTTGAAGTTGTATGAGCCCCTTGCATTCAAGATCTGTGTTTTTTCTCTGTTTATTTTTCCCAGTGTGTTTAGCACAGTACCTATCATATAGTTAATACACAAGTAATACGGGGTTTTTTTCCCCTCTAGTTGTAATTATATGAATTTGAATATTTGGTTGTATTCCACTTCTACATTTCCATTTTTGAAACTGTCCTGAAATCTCTTAACAGTTTTTAATTTTTTCTTCACTTCTTAAAGTGTACTCACAGTGTTTCTATTAAAGTGATTGTCAGTTCATTTTCTTCTGGGTATTGAAATTACTGTTTCAAATGTTAACTTTATATATTTCTGACCAGAAAAAGGAGGTTACTTTGTGTTTAAGCAAGCAAAGAGGAAATATTTTCAGTAAAGGTTAGATTTAATTTCTTAAAACAGAAAATGTTTATCTTGAAGATTTTTTCCTGGTTTCTGCTTTCCTGAAGCTATTTTTGTAAGTAAATGTCAAGAAAAATTCTGATAAAAATACTAGAATTCTGGTTGTCAAATTTATCATACTTATACCAAAGAAGCAACTTAATGACAAGTATAGTGTTTGTTACTTGGCAGTTGAATTTTCTTTTTAAACTATGTTGATGTTCTGTTAAAGCTGTCCTTTGACTCAGTCCTTGTAGATTATGCCATAGCACCATTTAATACTCTTAAAATCTGTCTTCTTCAGCTAAATAAAAAAAATCAGTTTGCCTAAACATTATCCATACTTGTGGCATGATGCTTGCTTACATGGTTGGACTTGAGATGAATCCCCCTTGTCCTGAACTGTTGAAGTATTTACCTTTGTGAAATTAATGTGTATCATGGTTGTTTATTATCACTGCAGGAAGAGCTGTGTATTATGAAGTAGTAAAGTTTGACCATTCTTAAGAGTTTTCACATTTTTTAATGAAATCTTTCTTCTTATTTTCATGCTAAGATTTTACAGTAAAAAGCAGCTTTTTGCTCACTTTATTAAAGCTTCTAAATCCTAAAAACCTGGTTAAAGTTGAAGTTTTCACTCTGCATCACAGTCTTGTAAGAGACTAATTGAGTCATGTTTAATTTATAGTTTTCAGTCTTAGAAAATAACAAAATTTAAACTTTTTTCTTCATCTGAAATTTTGCCCTTCCCCCCAAATATCTCTCTCATTTTAATGCTACTTTGGTAAGTTAAAAAGCACAAATACTAGAAATAATTTTTTGTGAAGACCTTCTAAAATCTCCATGTTGCTTAATAGATTATGTTCTTGAATTACATAGTTTGTACTTTTTAATGGTAAACTGACATTTCTTTGAATGTAAATAAGTTCAAAGACTACCCAAAGGCTATCTGCAATATAAAGTTGTCTAAGATAAATTAATTTGTTATTTTCTAATATCGTTTCTAAGGAAATCATTTGTCCTTTGTAGGTTCTCCGTGCTGGGGCAGGTCAGCGCCCTCTTACTCCCAATCAGGGCCAGCAAGGGCAGCAAGCTGAATCACTTGCAGCAGCAAATCCAACTTTGGCTTTTGGTCAGGGTCTTGCTACCGGCATGCCAGGTATATAGTTGGTTAATTGTGGAAATTTGGATAGATTTAAAAGGTTTAAAGTAGATTGTCATACCAAGGAGTGAGAAAAATCAACACGCCTTCAAATCTTTCACTGTAATAAATTATTTAGAACTCAGGTGCCAATAGGTGAAATCAGTATCTTTTGTGAGACTTAATGACAGGGATGACAAATGTGCATTAGAATTCTCAAAAACATTTTTTCTTAGTCTGTTTATAGTGTGAATCATAGCATCTTTCTAATGGAGCATAGCCCAGAATTCTTAATGCAGTGCTTTAAGAAATAAAACCATTTGTTAGCATGTAAGACTAAACCTATTTGCCATTCCTGCCTTACAAGGTTAGTCATTTAATTAGTTAATGTTGAGAAATGTACAGCTAACATTTTCCACTTAGGACTTAGGTCAGCTTTATTTAGTACATTTATAGTATTTTAATCTATTGGTATTTAAAACCTAATGGCATCAGTATATAGTAAATTTCTGCCCGTTGCTGCAGTACAACTTTTAGAAAAGACCAGCAAACTACATTTTTTGTAAAGTTAAGTTGTGTGAAAATTACTTTTAATAGTAATGAAAGATGGAAGGTATTTTTCTTAAGTTAATAAAGTAGCACTTGTTACGTTTTTAAAGTGAGATTTAAAGGTTACGTTTGAATGTCTGTAGATAATACATCACCTCCTGTTCTATTCCTTCATATTTCCACACTCCTAAAGATGCACTTTTAAGCATGCTGTTTTTTCACTTTTAGTATAAGAGTATTCCTTTAACCATGAAGAGTGCAGCTGACCCTTGAACAATCACCGGTTTAAACTGTGTGGGTCTACTTGTACTTGAATCTTTTCCAATCAAGATGTACTATAGCACTACATAGTCTGTGGTTGATTGAGTCCTGCAGGTGCAGAATAGTGGGTGTGTAGGGTTGACTGTACAGTTACATGCAGACTTTTAGTTGCACAGAGGGTCAGTGCCCCTAATACCTGTGCTGTTCAAGAGTCAGCTGTACTTATTAATGCAATACATGTTCCAGTTTCATTTAATTGTGCTGTAGATAAATTTTTCTTCAGATCATGTAGGAGATGTGTTTAATGCATTGGAGAAGGTCCCAACTTACATGATGAGGGTTTTTTAACATGCTGCTAGGTATTTCTTTATATTGTTTTGAGGAATTCTGTATCAATTACATTCATTCTGTTCTCTCTGAAATTCTGAGGTCAGAATTTATCGACTTGTTTACCCTACTGAATGAAAAAGAATGTTAATACTGTCTCTGAAGTACAAATGATAATAGAACAGGGCTATTCTTGTTATCTTCCCTTTTTATCTCAGCTTTATCCTTGCTTCATGGAAGCTACTGTCCCAGAGCTGCTGTAGATTAGAGACCTGGCAAAAGCAGCCCTTTGTGAAATGGACTGTGAAGCTGAAATTATAGGCCCATGGAGGGATGGAACAGAGCTAAAAAGAACTGAACTGGGAGTTTATGAAAGCCCCTGCTAAGACTATTCTGGGTCCCTCTTGAAGAGTCACAGAGTACCATAGTCCTGCTTTACTAGATTCTAAGTAGGACTGTGATTTAAGAGAATGCTTCTGGACTGTGTATATTTGCTACTCCCTTTTTCTGTTACTTATTTTTTTTAGACTTTTGATGCTGGTCCTATTATTTACTTCCTATAAATGCCTTTGGCTCCAGTTCCTCATGTTCTTGTTGACTTAAAAACATCAAGGTATTTTGCTATTAATTTTATCAACTTTGATCTTCTCAAAATTTATTTTTATGTTCACTTCCATTCTATAAGAAAGCAATTTTTTGCTTTTTTGTTTTGCTTTGTTCACCAGTGAACTCTATGTTGGTAATCCTAACAGAAAACCACATTTTACAGTATATTTGTCTATAAAGAATTGACTATCTTTGGAGTGATGAGAAGTTTAAAAGCAGGTAAAACTTTTAGGAAGAAATCAGGTCATTTTACCTAATCTTCTGAGCCACAACATTTAGTTCCTTTATGACTATAAATGTAAAAATCACTCATAAAAAGGGCTTTACTAGAATTAATATTGGTGTTCCTAAGTGACGTGTTGATTGTATATATCATTCTCTCACTATGAAACTTTTCTCTGTCTTCTGTACTTCATTCTGCCCAGACTATGATGAAATAATTCTCCTTTATTCAAATAGTTAACATAGTTACAAAAGTTTATGTGCTAATAGAGGAGCTTGCTTAAAAAAATTGACGTTTGTTTCTTCAAATCTCATAGAGTTCTTAGCTTTTCCACATTCTGTGTTTCACTTCTCACCCATTAAATCCCTATTCCTTGTACTATGTTGATTACAGACTTTCAGTCCTTCTGCATGACTATATATGCCATCCATTGTTTCTTAGTCTTATATTTTCAGTCATTCTCCCTCTGCCACCTCCTTTTCTATAACCACTATGATACTAGTCTGCCTCTTCATCCTAAAAGACTTTCTCTCTTGTGCTCCTCTCTTACTCTATTGATCCCTTTCAGAATTTATATTCTATCTCACACTGCTCCATGATTTTTTTTCAGTAGTTCTTATGTAACTCAGTGCCAGAGTGTGACTTCCTCTCCATCCTTATTTTTCTTCATTCTTCAATTCTTTGTTGTATGTCTGTCTTTCTGAAACTCCTCTCCCCTACATTTGTATGATATTTTACTCTCCTGGCTTTCTCATTGCTTTTTGTTAGTCTCCTTTTCCTTGGTGCATCAGTGAAACGTAAATGACAGTCTAGTTTAGTGATTAGATGCTTTTGGAGTCAGATCTGCCATATTACTCTACCACTTGATTGTGTGACCTTGACCAATTTGCTTTCTTCTTTGAACCTCAGTTTCTGTACTGGAAAAATAGAGATGTTTTATATACCTTCTGTGGGAGAATCTTAACTGGTTTCACTTTTCACCTATTGTTCCTGTGCCAGTACACCAAGTGAGTTTACATCTGCATCTTGGATTCTTTTCTGAACATGTAACACATTGCTGCCGTTGTACAAAATATTACCATGTATATGTTCCTGCTATTCCTTAAACTGAAAATGTCCCCAAAATGCGCTCACTTCTCCCAGATTTGCTTCAGTTCAGTTCAGTCACTCAGTCATTTTCGACTCTTTGCGACCCCATGAATCGCAGCACGCCAGGCCTCCCTGTCCATCACCAACTCCCAGAGTTCACTCAGACTCACATCCATCGAGTCAGTGATGCCATCCAGCCATCTCATTCTCGGTCGTCCCCTTCTCCTCCTGCCCCCAATCCCTCCCAGCATCAGAGTCTTTTCCAATGAGTCAGCTCTTCGCATGAGGTGGCCAAAGTACTGGAGTTTCAGCTTTAGCATCATTCCTTCCAAAGAAATCCCAGGGCTGATCTCCTTCAGGATGGACTGGTTGGATCTCCTTGCAGTCCAAGGGACTCTCAAGAGTCTTTTTCAACACCACAGTTCAAAAGCATCAATTCTTTGGCGCTCAGCCTTCTTCACAGTCCAACTCTCACATCCATACTTGACCACGGGAAAAACCATAGCAGATTTGCCTATCTTACTATTTACCCTATTTCACTATTAACTTCCTTCTCTACTTGAGCTAGAAATTTTTTACTTCATCCTCAGAGTCATCTTTAAGTCTTAATTTTTTCTTTACCCACTTTCAGTGACTTGCCAATTCTTGGTTATTCTATCTCATGTTCACTTCTTTTCATCTCCGCTATTCTTGTTCAGCCTCTCCTGTGTCCTCCTACTAACTCTGTAAGCCTCTAGTCTCTTCAATTTATTTCTTTTTATTCTTTTGGTTACCTTTCAAAATTCCAGGTTAGTTTATACCATTCTGGTTGCTAGTGAAGTTACTTAGTCATGTCCAACTCTTTGCGACCCCATGGACTTTAGCCAACCAGCCTCCTCCATCCATGGAATTTTCCAAGCAAGAGTACTGGAGTGGGTTGCCATTTCCTTCTCCATGGAATCTTCCCTACCTAGGGATGGAACCTGGGTCTCCTGCATTGCAGGCAGACGCTTTACCATCTGAGCCACCAGAGAAGCCCCATTTCCATTAATCTAGCTCCAAACTACTTTTTAAACTCATCAACAGTGTCCCGGTTCTATACTTTAATGTACTAGACCACAGACTGTTCCACAAACATCCTTTTATGTTTTTAGCCCTAGCCAACATTTTTCCTTAGAATACCTTTTATAAATTTTAAGCAGAATTGGGATATATAGTTTGGCATTTTCCTTTTTAAAGCCTTGCTTTATACTTGTGATTAACTTTCCTTTTCGTCTTTTAATATGATCCTTTTCATGAAGCCTTTCTGAATCTTTCCCAGTGCTTGTTCATGAATAATTATTCCTTTTGGGACTTCCTAGTTGTCCAGTGATTTAAAGCTCAGTGTTTCCAATGCAGGGGGGCGTCAGTTCAACCCCTGGTTGGGGAACTAAAATTCTGCCTGCCATGCGGCATGGCCAAAAAAAGGAACAAAATAATAATTTCTGCTTTTGTCATTCTTGTGGCACATAACTTGCTCCTTTCTTTAGTACCTCTGTCTGCCTTGTGTTTCATTTAGCTATTTGTGATTTGTTAATTATTTTAGTATGTTTGGAGGTGGAAAGTGTCTTAAAATTAAAGTGAAAGAGTTATTTCTCCCTAAGGGAAGTTATTTGATCAATGTCAGGTCTGCAAATAAGTGGCATTTTAGGATTAAGAATATAGTACGTTACCTTCTCTATGAATTGTGTAATTCTTGAGTGTGGGGAGTGTGTCTTTTTTAATCTCTTGTGTTTTATCAAGCTCTTTAAGTAGCAAAGATAATGTAATAGAAATTAGAAACTTTTGAACTGATTGATTATGAAAATGTTGCGTATTTAAACTTGTTTACTACACCTAAAAACAAAACATAGAAGAGGAGTATATTGGCCTTTTTTAATTCAAGTACAGATGGTTTACAGTGTTTGTTAGTTTCAGATGTACAGCAGAATGGTTCAGTTATATGTGTATATTCCTTTTCAGATTCTTAAAGGCTGTTACAAAATACTGAGTATAGTTTCTGTGCAACACAGTCAGTCCTTGTTAGTTATCTTTTTTGTATGTGGTATATATGTTAATCTAAAACTTCTCTGTTCCCTCCTTTCCCTTTTGTAACTGTAAGTTTGTTCCCTGTGTCTGTGGATCTGTTTTTGTTTTGTACATAAATTCACTTGTATCTTTTTTTTGTTTTTAAGATTCCTTGTCTTTCTCTATCTGGCTTACTTCACTTAGTATGATAATCTCTAGGTCCATCCATGTTTCTGCAAATGGCTGGAGTATATAGGCTTGAATACATACATTAGAAAATAAGTTTCTATCTGGGAACCATAAAATGAAGAGAATAAATTCTAAGAATTATAGAAGGAAATGAAATAATAAAGATCAAAACTAATGTAGATGAAATAGATGACAAACATACAATTAAAAAGGTCAAGTTATCCCAAAAGTTGCTTCTTTAAAAAGACTAATAAAATTGATAAACCTCTTAGAGGTTCATTTAAAAAAAGATAAGACATAAATAACCAATATCAGAAAAATTGAATAATCATAACAGGATATTAGAAATCAATCTCATGTTAGGAAATTGGAAATTGTAAACAAAATAGACAAGGAGAAAAATATTATCAAAAAGATTCAATGATATATAAAAAGTCTAAAGTTCATTACTGTTAAGTCAATCGAGTAATCAAGAAGTCTTACAAGAAAATTCCAGGCTAACACAACTTTTTTGGTGAATGATACTAGGCAGTCAAGGAAGAAGTAGTTTTTAAATTTTCAAAACTGTAGAGTATAGAAAAAGACTGGTCTTCCCATGCCATTTAATGGTGCTAGCTTAATCTTGATAGTTAAAAAAACCTATCAAACGTGCAGAAAAGGAAAATTGTAGGCTAATCAGACTTATGAACATGGATTTAGAAATCCTGAAATACTAGCAAACCAGATCTCGCAATATAAAGCAGGGTGACACATCATGAACAAGTTGGATTTTATCCCAAGAATGCAAGATGAGCATCAGTAACTCACACAGTATAATTTTCCACATTAAAAGATTAAAATAGGAGATACGAATCATAAGAATTTATCAAAAGATGCAGGAACATTATAATAAATTTATGTATTGACTTACAGATAAGAATCAGAAGATATAATATGCTGGGAAGTCAAAGAGAATTAAACAACCCACCCCACCTCCAAAGGATGACAGACTTCCTGTTTATACTCAGTATTTGAAAGTTTTCCATCTAGGATTTGGAAAAAGACAAGGAGTTCTGCTAACGATACTTCTCTTAAATGTTGTGTTAAAGATCCTAGCCAGTGCTATATAATATAAGAGAAATTTGAATAAAATGAAAAAGCTCTGTAAAGAGAGAAATAATTGTCATTTGCAGAAAATATGATTATAGTAACTGAATCTGCACATAAAATATTAGAATTAATGTGTTTTTGCTAAGGTTGTCAGATGTAAAAATCAAGCATAAAATCTTTATTGTCAGCCAACAGCATTTTTTTTTTTTCTTTTTGGTCAGATTAGTTCCCCACTAGGGATTGAACTAGGCCCATAGCAATGAAAACACAAGTAGACAGCCAGGGAACTCCCAACACTATAATGTTTTGAAATGTAAAATTTGAAGATTATTTACAGTAGTAAGTACCTAGAAATAAGTCTTTTAGAATGTACAGTTTCTTTGGGAAAACCGCTTTGTTTAGACATCAAGTTCAGTTGAGTTCAGTCGCCCAGTGGTGTCCGACTCTTTGCGACCCCATGGACTGCAGCACGCTGGGCTTCCCTGTCCATCACCAACTCCTGGAGCTTCCATTGAGTTGGTGATGCCATCCAGCCATCTTTTTCATCCTCTGTCGTCAGTTCTTTGCATCAGGTAGCCAAAGTATTGGAGTTTCAGCTTCAGCATCAGTCCTTCCAATGAATATTCAGTACTGATTTCCTTTAGGATGGACTGGTTGGATCTCCTTGCAGTCCAAGGGACTCTCAAGAGTCTTCTCCAATACCACAGTTCAAAAGCATTTGGTGCTCAGCTTTCTTTATAGTCCAACTCTCATATCTATACATGACTACTGGAAAAACCATAGCTTTGAAGATGGACCTTTGTTGGCAAAGTAATATCTCTGCCTTTTAATATGCTATCTAGGTTGGTAATAACTTGCCTTACAAGGAGCAAGCGTCTTTTAATTTCATGGTTGCAGTCACCATCTGCAGTGATTTTGGAGTCGAGAACAATAAAGTCTGTCACTGTTTCCATTGTTTCCCCATCTGTTTGCCCTGAAATAATGGGACCGGATGCCATGGTCTTAGTTTTCTGAATGTTGAATTTTAAGCCAACTTTTTCGCTCTCCTCTTTCACTTTCATCAAGAGGCTTTTTAGTTCCTCTTTACTTTCTGCCATAAGGGTGATATCATCTGTGTATCTGAGGTTATTGATATTTCTTCCGGCAGTCTTGATACCAGTTTGTGTTTCTTCCAGGCCAGCATTTCGCATGATGTACTCTGTTTATAAGTTAAATAAGCAGGGTGACAGTTTATAGTCTTAACATATTCTTTTCCCAGTTTGGAACCAGTCTGTTGTTCCATGTCCAGTTCTAACTGGTGTTTCTTGACCTCCATACAGATTTCTCAGGAGAAATTTCCCTTTCAGAGTTCTCCACAGTTTATTGTGATCCACACAGTCAAAGGCTTTGGCGTAGTCAGTAAAGCAGAAGTAGATGTTTTTCTGGAACTCTCGCTTTTTAGATGATCTAACAGATGTTGGCAATTTGATCTCTGGTTCTTCTGCCTTTTCTAAAGCCAGCTTGAATATCTGAAAGTTCATGGTTCACATACTGTTGAAGCATGGCTTAGAGAATTTTGAGCATTACTTTGCTAGTGTGTGAAATGAGCACAGTTGTGCAGTAGTTTGAACATTCTTCGGCATTGCCCTTCTTTGGGACTGGAATGAAAACTGACATTTTCCAGTCCTATGGCCACTTCTGAGATTTCCAAATTTGCTGGCATATTGAGTGCAGCACTTTCATAGCATCGTCTTTTTAGGATTTGAAGTAGCTCAACTGGAATTCCATCACCTCCACTAGCTTTGTTCAAGGAGACCTAAATACCATTGGGCAACTCAATGTTTTAAACATGCCAGTTCTTCCTTTATTAACCTACAGTTTCAATACATTTCCAATCAGAACCCAATGGGTTCTTACTGTGGGCTTTTTTGACAGCTGATAGTAAAATTTAACGAAAATGCAGAGTCAAGATTAGCCACAGTACTCTTATTAAAGGACAAAAATGAGTAAAAGGACTTGGTCTATTCTGACTTATACTCTAGGGTAAAATTCAGAAAACTAAGATACAGTTGAATTACTGCACGGAGAGACAGAGACCCCAAAAATGAGATCCCAAAAGGACTGGACACCTGCCTAATTAATAGCAAAGGAAAAAAAAACAGCAAAAAGCGTAGGGAGGAAGAACTTGTTTTATAAATAAGGTGAAATAAAGAAAATTGATTCTTTGAGCAACAAATTGTTCAAATTGGGATCCGTGACTTACCCTGTGTTCATTAATCATTTACGTTTTAAATTTTAGACCTGTGTGGGAAAGTGGAATTTTAAAGGTTATTAGAAGATAATATAGGGAAATTTTGTTATGAAAATAAAGGAAATAATAAATTTGAACCCGTTACTTCAAAAGTCACCAGAAAGAGAATGACAGGTCAGGCTAGGAATGGAAGAAGAAATTCTGTGGAACACTTGAATACAGCATGCATACATGCATACATACATACATACATACGTGTATAATTCTTTATAAATCAATAAGAGAGCTTCCCTGGTGTCTCAGTGGTAAACAATCTGCCTGCCAGTGTAAGAGACACCGGTTCAATCCCTGATCCGGGAAGATCCCATATGCCACGGAGCGCTTCAACTCCGTGAACCACAGCTGTTGAGCCTGTGTTGTAGAAACAGGGAGGCACAGCTATTGAGCCCTTGAGCTGCAACTACTGCCATAGAGCTCATGCTCCTCAACAGAAGCCACTGCAAAGAAAAACCCTCACACCACTAGAGAAAAGCCCTTGCAGCAACAAAGACCGAGTACAGCCAAAAATAAAATTACAGAATAAATAAAATAAATCAATAACAAAATACAGCCAGTAGGAAAATGGGTGAGAGAAACTTTGAGCAGTTGTTTTCCCAAGAGGAAATGCCAAGGCACAATTAGCATATGAAAAGACACCCAGCTTCCTTCTGAGGAAAGAAAGTCAAAACCACAACCAAATGCTTTTGCCTGTCTTTCAGATTGGCCAGTTTTTTAAAGTCTGATAGTTTATCAAGTATTTTTAAAGTCATGGAGCAATGGGAACTCTTAATACCAAGGTGGTTACGTGTGTAAATTTGCACAACCACTTTGAAGGCAGTTTGGCACTACTACCAAAGTTTGAAAATACGCATACCCTTTAACTCAGGGTGTCAGCTGCTATACATCTTAGGTTAGAGAAATACGTACTCATAATACACCGCCATACACATATGAAAATGTGTATGGCAGTACTGTTGGCAATGGCCCCAAACTGGGAACAGTGTAAATGTAGAATGGATAAATTTATCATGGTGTTTGTTTAGTGAGGTGCTACACAGTAGTGAAAATGGAAACAAAGTCTGCATATAACAACATGGATGAATTATACGTAAAATTTTTTAAATAATTCAAACCAAATGATTGTTTAGAGAGAGACCATTTATGGAAAGTAGGATGTTGTGTAACTCTGAAGATCCCCTGGAGAAGTGGAGAAGGAAATACAACCCACTCCAGTATTCTTGCCTGGGAAATCCCATGGACAGAGGAGCCTGGCGGGCTACAAGTCCATGGGCTCACAAAGAGTCAGACATCACTTAGTGATTAAACAACAAAGGGAAAGAGAAGATTGTGGTAAAGCAGGGACTTACAAGAGGTGGGTGCCAGGCAGTTTTCTATTTCTATTCTTGACTTGCATGGAGGTTATACTTTTTTGTGTTGTAATCATTATAATGTACTTTTGATTTTTGCACTTTTTATGTTTTCTTTCACAATAATAAATGTTTTAAACACTTAAGTATCATGCTCTGCTAAACAAGAACATTTTCTGGTTAAGAAAAAATTTATTCTCAGCCCCTTTTCTGTAGTTACCCTCTGGTCCTTTTTACAGCAAAATTCAAAACCATTTCTGTACTTGCTGCAGTTCTTCCATTCTTTACTAAACTCACCACACTGACTATCATCCTTGCCAGAATGACTTCCATATTGTTAAATTCATTAGTCTGGTTCTCAACTCTTAATGCCTTTTAGCAGCATTTTGCATTGTTAATCGCTCAGTCTTCATTCAAATTCTTTTTTCTTTGGCCTCCAGGAGACTCTTGTGTTCCGATTTGGTTTATTTCTTCCTGGCTGTTTACTCTCAGTCTCTTCCTTGATTCCTCCTCTCTCCAGCCTCTTAGTGTGAAGTACCCTCCAGGCCATTGGCCCTACCCATTTATTTTCTTGGTGGTTGGATTATTTTTAGCAGCTAATACCATGCTTATATTGACCACTCCCTTATTTGTAAATCCAACCTGAACCTCTCTATTAAACTCTAGACTTGCATATTCTATATGACAGTTACAGTTGGATATCTGATAATCTTCTCAAATTATCATGTTCATTCTATGAGGAGAGGTCTTTGAAAATTATTACCAATTAGTTCTCCTGAGAGGAAAGGTCATTCCCTCCTAGATTTTGCCTTGTGCAGCCCTTCATTTGGCTGGTCCTCCTAATTCATATCCATTGTAATAAAGATGCAATTGTGAATCAGAGTTACTGCATTTTATTAAAACAGCCTATACATGTGAAAGTTTTGGTCCTAGTTTAGAAGGTGGTGTTTAAATTTAAAAATATCCAAGGTTGCTAGTACATTTTTGCAAGTGGTCCTCATACTTTTGAGCCTGAGTCTTTGTTACTATATAAGACAGCCTTTCTCAACCTGAGTCCTGCGAGAGAATAAACCTGTTGCCTTAAAGTATCCACTGTATGTATGTATGTATGTATATCTATATATAGAGAGAGGTAGATATATAGAGATATAACTTCTCTCCCGTGCATCTTGAGTGGTTTTTGTTGTTTTGGATCATCTTTGAGAAAATTGGCAAAAAAGTCACTTTTCTGTTCGAAATAATCATTTTCTGTTCTGTGGTTCAGATGAGGAACTGAGAAAGTCTGTGAAGAGAGAAACTACTCTTCCTATAGTTCTGAACAGTGCAAATTGTCACCTGCCTTGTGGTCAAGGCTGTAATACAACTAATGCCTATGTGATTTTTATTCAGACTTTAGCTTTTGAGACCCTTTACAAATTGACTGTTAAACTTCATGATTTTAAGTTACCTGTTTATATCATGATTTTATCTTTAAAGGATTGCTTGCAAATGAAAATCTAAGGGAATGCTATCAATGAGGCACTTGGTTTAGAAACTTACTAAAATTGCCTAATGAATCTTACACTGTTTTCCCTCAGTTCCCTTAATGTTTATCCATTCTTCTCTCAGGAGAACTAATTGGTGGTAATAATTTTCAAGCATCAGCCCTTGATTACTTACAGTTTCAAAAGCAAAGACTATATCTCATTCTGTGGTCCATAAGCAAGACGCATCGCGGTCAAAATTTAGGGAGAACATTTCTTTAGGCTTTGTTAGATTTTCTTTTATTTAGTAATACCTTCTCAGATGTGTTTGCTTTTTATATAGTAACTAATGGTTTTATATTCACAATAAAAATAGCTGTGTTTGCTGGTTGATAAAAACAACTGTGGGAGAAAGTAAATAACATGCTTTCTATATTAATGTTTTCATTGGTAATCTAGGCTATCAAGTACTAGCTCCAACTGCCTATTATGATCAGACTGGTGCCTTAGTGGTTGGCCCTGGAGCAAGAACTGGCCTTGGAGCTCCAGTTCGATTAATGGCTCCAACACCTGTTTTAATTAGTTCAGCAGCAGCACAAGCTGGTAAGTGTAACTGACATTTTCTGGGGTAATAATTTTCTGGTGGTGGTTGAGATATTTTAATAATAGAAAATGGTTTTCTGGGTAGTTTTAAGAAGTGTTTGAAATTTATTTTATAGCGGCAGCAGCAGCAGCTGGAGGAACTGCAAATAGTCTCACAGGCAGCACAAATGGTCTGTTCCGGCCAATTGGCACTCAGCCACCACCGCAGCAGCAGCAGCAGCAGCAGCCAAGCACTAATCTGCAGTCTAATTCATTTTATGGGAGCACTTCTCTGACTAATAGCTCCCAGAGCAGTTCTTTATTTTCTCACGGACCTGGCCAACCTGGAAGTACATCTCTTGGCTTTGGAAGCAGTAGCTCTTTGGGTGCTGCTATAGGCTCAGCCCTCAGTGGATTTGGTTCATCAGGTAAGTTTCTTTTTAAGATGAGTGTACTCTGCTAAGTGGACATGAGGTACATGTATTTGTTTTTAATATTAATATGAACAATAGCTAGTAGTGTAGAAAGGACAGGAATAAGACACTGGTTTATTGGTTTATTTTGTAGACAGAAAGAAACCTTTTGCAGTGTTTATGAATGTTTAACCCATTTCAAGCAGCCCATTCTTTACTCAAATATATTTTCCCCTGGTAAGAATTATACTACTGTAATTTTTATTTTAGTAAGATTTGTTTGGGCTAATAAATATTATGCTTGTTACTAGCTCTTCCCTTTTCCCTATAATATTAATGTTTGAGGTAGTAAAAACTCTGCCATCTTAAGTTTCTGATATTTTAAAATAATAATTATCTGTGTGCTCATCAGATGATTTATTCTTATTAAATATTAATGAATATTTATGGTCCCTATTTGGTATAATATATAAAAATAAAATATAATGAAATGTTCTAAACAGAAGCCCCTGCGATAAGGATGCCTGTCTTTATTTTAGGTTAAACAACTTAGCCTTTATCACTAAAAATACATTTAAAAAGACTCCCCCACCTCGTATCCTAGTTTTATACATAATACTTAAGAAATCCAAATTTTAAATAGCTTCACAAAATAAATAATGTACCCATAGAAACTGATTTTGTAACTGAGAAAGAGCTGAAATTGAAGAGGCCCACCTTGACACCCTGTTGACACATGTATTATCAGTCTCTGGTGTTTCCAGAGTGCTCAGGAAACATTAGGGGAAAAACAGCTTACTCTCATTCTCTTGGTATAATTGACAGCCTTTTCTTTATAAGGGACATTTATTCACACCTCAAGAAATGTTTTATTTCTCTGGTGTCCTTGAGTCTTAAAATCTGCTCGTCTGTTTTCCTACCACATGAAATTACATTCTTTCCTGGTGTGAAAAAATGGCCAAACTAACACATGCCAGTCATTACTAACTATTTTTGCCAGTTTTCTAAGAAAGTATCTTCTTAACTCCTTGAATGTTTTTATTAGGGATGGTCCAGAACACCTATTAACTTTGAGGTGCATAGTTCTTTTTTGATATAATGAGATCAAAAAGGAAATATCGTATTTGCCTAATAAAAAGATTGCCTAAAGAATGGGCATGGGAACTTCTCAGGAAAAATCTAGTGAACATAGAGACTATTCAGTCTTTTAATTTTCCAATTTGATTTGTTTCATTACTTTTGGAGCTTACTGTTTTAATATGTAGCCCAGGCACTCTCATAGACTCATTTTTTGTTTCTAACAGTTGACAAGCAGTTGTCCCAGATAATCCTAGATTGCTGAAGAAAATCAAAAAAACAGATAACTTAAAAAAAAAAAAAAAAAACAACGTCTGTGGAAATAACTAGTTTCTGTAGATTTGTAGGCCCTAAATAATACAGGAAAAATAGAGAAAAGATAAATATCCTGTTCCCTTTGTAATAATAAAATGTCACTGATAGTCTGATATACTCCCAAATTCCCCCGTTTCTTTCTTTGTTAAGACCCTTCCTGCTGTATTCAGGAACTGATTAGTCATCAACATTTTGTTCTCTATAGTTGTCCCCTGCAGATGCCTCGGCCAAAAAATTATCATGTTCATTCTCCCTTATTTATGAGCATTGCTTTACTCCATTCTGATTTCCAGCTTGGGGTACCTCTGTTTTACCTTGCTTCAGAGGACATTAACGATTGCTATCCCTAAATACCAGTAAAGAACCTATCGTCTCCCTCCTCTTGGACATTTTGTAAACATTCGTTCAAGTGCTGCACTTATGTACCCTTCAAAATCTACCCATTACCGTTTCACATTATGGCAATTCCATACCTATATGAAATCTGAAATATGCTTATATGCACATGTACATATACAGTACCATGTACACAGTCATTCTCTTACCCATATGGTGAAATTATTAATGCTTAACAGTGTTAAATACCCCGGTTTATAACTCAGATCGCCAGGAAGCTTAGCCATTGTAATATAGAGATTAAATCACCATTTCTACGACCTGTTATTTAGAATGTTCTTTTACAGTAGAAAGTTCGTGATTTAACATTTTATCCACAATTGATATTTGATTAGTGACTCCATTGTTGTTGTCTAGCTTCTTAAATATTTTAGGTATATTTTGTTTTATATTTTATAGTCATACTGTTGCAGATAATTTAGGCAGATAGTAAAATTTAAGAAGCCAGCTTGTTTACGTTTAAAGCTACTTCTGAATTACTTTTAAATGTTTTGCTTGGCTTTTCCTTTTTAGAGGAAAATGATATTGCATGTGTCAAAACTATGGTTTCTTTGATGATTTGCCAGGGGAATGATAGTGCTGCTGCTCTCATTTCGAGGGCTTTTGTCGTTTTCCTTGTCAGTTAAATGTTTTCTGAAATAAATACAAATTACAAATGTAGCCATGTTTTAGAAAAATCACTTTGACAGTGTCCTTTTAAATTAGCATAGTTAATATAGCATACATTGACAATTTTGCCAAAACCATTCTTACGGTACTATTTATTTGTTATATTAAAAATGCATATAGTTACTTAGTAATTCCCTATAATATATCTTAAAAAGTGAGAATTTCATTAAAACCTGATCAGTCCTTCAGAAACCTCATTCACTGGTTTAAAAGGTTGAATACTGTTTATTTAATATTTTGCTTAATACAGTAGTATGAGCCTGGTATTTTTCCTTTATAGGATTTTTGTTTTGGTAAAACCAGTGTAATTAAGTTTTCTGTCTGTATTAATAAGCTTACCTTGGTCTACCATCATGTGCTCTGCTTAATTTTTCTCTTTAATCTATACCCTTATGACCTATTTATAATTGACCTCTTAAAATTTTCTTTAAAAGACTTAACCATATTGGTCCGAATATAGAGTTGTCCTTTAAAAACTTCACAGGTTAAAAAATGTAATATGATATTATCTTGAATATGAAAGGATTTAGTTTAAAAGGCTTAGAGACAGTTTTTTTTTTAAAAAAAAAACATACTTGAAAATACAGGCTATAAGTGAGACTTGAGAATTGGGAGTTTTGGACAACCCTTTTAAAAACACTTTGTAAAGAATTTGATTATCCAAATATATGTTGATTAATAGCCAGATCTCGGGTTGCGTGGTAATGTGAACCTACCATTCTTTTATGATTTTATAAAATATAAAGGGAAAAAAAGGACTAGAAGGTTAATAGTTGAATTGGGGATTAAGTGAAAAACCTAAAAATTGTTATGTAGTACAGTAAGGGATATAATATCTTTACCTGAGTAAGCAGTTCACGAGGCCAGACTATCATCTTAAGAATGGAAGATCTCAAGGGGTAAGTGAATGCATGTCTTTGGTTGAAAACAGAGAGCTAGCAGTTAAAGTTTGGTTTTTCCATATGTATTTTGTAATTTAGCTGTTGAAGAATCAGGAGAATATGTAGTGTGAGAAGTACTGAGGAATAAGCTGCCACTGTATTTCACAGCTGACTAATATTCGGGCCAATATGGACTTGACTGTGGTTTAAACACAAGCTGGAACCCAAATCAAATGTGAATGGCAAGGGAAATGTATTAATATTCTGTTTATCAGTATAATCTTTTCTTGGCATTGGGTTGAAGTCTAAGAACTTGGTTCCAAAGGTTAGGATACTACCAAAATATAACCTTACTGGAATTTAATCTCTAGCATAGCAGACAACTTAAAATTTCAGGGTTTATAAATCATACCAGGGTATTAAAGCACAGTAATCATATGTGTCAGTGGTAAATATATGTGAAATAATGAACATATGACTGCTCTTAAATATTTGGTCATTTTCCTGGGGTGCATTTATACCCTTTTATGATTAATAAGTTAGTATATATAGTTATCACAGTATATATAGTTATCACAGTAATTATCTTCTCTGTTATGTTTCTAAAAATAATTATTGTGATCACTCTGTTATTTCCCAGCAAGAGTTGGGGATAGGTTTTATTCAGTTAACACTGTATGTAATTAGGGTTTTTTTTATTTCTTCTTCAGTTGGCAGTTCTGCAAGTAGTAGTGCCACAAGGAGAGAGTCTCTATCTACTAGCTCTGACTTGTACAAAAGATCTAGTAGCAGCCTAGCACCCATAGGGCAACCATTTTACAATAGTCTGGGATTTTCCTCCTCTCCAAGTCCAATAGGCATGCCTCTGCCAAGCCAAACTCCAGGACATTCACTTACGCCACCGCCATCACTTTCATCACATGGATCCTCATCCAGTTTGCATTTAGGTAAAAAAAAAAACCAAAACCCTTTTTATTCGTATGTATACATGTAAGTGTGTTTGTGTGTATGTTTTATGATATGTGTAAAATATTTAATGTTGGATAAAACATGCCAAATTGCTTTTGCTTTTAGATATTATCCTTTTGAAAAAGTCTACTTTTGTGAAAATTCAAAGTGAGGGTCTGATATACAGTAAGGTAAAGACCCCTATTGTATTTTTTATTCCTTTTATGAAATACAGTGGTGTGTTTTTTCTCGTCTGTGCTTTTGATTTGTGTGTGTTTTAGTTCATCTGAAAAGTCAGTTATTTATATGTGATAGTGAAATAAATTTCACCATCAAAAGTTTGTGCACACCAAAAGCAAAATGTTAGTCACATAGTTAATGAACTTTAAATAATCTAGTTTAGTATGATGGTCTTTGCTTTGGCCTTTTACCAAAGGGTTATTTCAGGGTATATGAATTGAGTATGTTTGTGAGTTAGAGAATCTTACTATGTATGGGTTTGGTCCATGTACTTCTGTTACTTTTGAATATGTTGTTTAAGAAAAAATGTTCTGGGCTTTTTGTACCCTTATAGTTGGGACATTTAGAACTTTGGTTTATATCTGTATATTAAAATTGCCCCCAAACCAGGATTATTTGAATTGGTGGTTACATTTTTCCTGCTCCAAGAAGTATTTAACCATGTAGTTAACAGGATATTTTGAGGGATTTTTGGATATCAGAGGCTGTGTATGAATCCCTGTCTCTTCAAAGTATTTTATTAAAATTAGGTTTTGGATATTTCTGATTCTAGTCATTTCAACTTAAAATTGAGGAGTTCTATTACTGATTTTTATATATGCTTGGAAAGATATTAATCAGCTTGTGAGTTAAAAAAAGTAATGCTTGCTTTTGTAAGCAAATATAAGTTAGTGATTATGTTTGAGCCCCTCCCCCAGTCATAAGGCTAAAGCTGTTTTCTCCGAAAGCTCAGTAATGTAGTTAAGTGTCCATGTAACAAAGGAATCTTTAACAGTGATCATTATTTTAGGTTTATGTTATTACAAAGTGGGCTAGATTTCTTTTTTAAAAAGACTGGTCCTCTACCCCAGTTCTGAGCCTTTGCTCTTTTGGGGATACTGACTATATGCAACCAATTGATTTATTTCACTGGGTTCCTCAGACCTGCTTTGTAGCACTGTTTGTGTAAACTTAACCAGTTTTTAGTCTTCTGCCTTCCTTTATTTATCTTTTCTCAGTCATAGGAACTGTTCAGTCCTTGATTTTTATTATTTCTATTCAGACCCAGCCCTACTACTCCCATTTAAAACATGCCTTTGAGACTTTGAAATTAATACCAAAATTTGGAGCAAAACATTCCTAAGAATAGACATTTTATAATAGTTTTGTGTTTTATTCGTTAAGATTATATTTGTCATGTCCTGTCATTTTTTTCATAGGTAAGTTTCAGATCAGGTTTCTGTCAACTGTTAACTGCTTATGTTGTGCTTTAGTGCCTGTGTAAATGGCATTATTATTCTACATAACTTGCTTAGAAAATGGATTATAATGACCTTTTAGATGTCTCTACTTAAATCACAATGTAGATTTTTTTGTCTATAAAGAATCCAGGCATATAAATGCTTATGGAATGAATTCTAGTCAGTTATGAGAAATAATCGTGTGGGCCAGGAGTTCTACATTGTACTCTGATACTTTTGTACCCACAGTACAAGCTTAACTACTTAGGTTAGCTTCACCTTCAAATCTGGTATTTTAATATACCTCTAATTGAAATTGTCTGTAGATTATTTTCTTTTGAGATTCCCTAGTTTCTTTTAGCTTTAGTCATATAACTAGCAACC
The DNA here is from genome assembly GCF_023091745.1 of Budorcas taxicolor. Classification (NCBI taxonomy): domain Eukaryota; kingdom Metazoa; phylum Chordata; class Mammalia; order Artiodactyla; family Bovidae; genus Budorcas; species Budorcas taxicolor. The sequence continues at coordinate 138,038,749 of NC_068920.1, forward strand.
TTGTTTGGTAACAAGGAATAGACCCTGCCAAGTTGAAATAATTCAGTAGATTTCATAAATTTGCTCTTCACATAGTGTTTATGAAAATAATCTGTCCTTCACTTTCATATCATTGACTCATGATGCAAGACTTACATGCTCTCTGGTCTAAAAAGTATATTTTAATTGTGTGTTCCTAAAGTGGATTATGCCGTAAATTAGGCTATCAAGGCTACTGATTTATAAAATACCTAAGGAAATGAATTTGCATAGCCATTTAAAAAATAATCTTACTGTGGTCACACACTAAGAATATAATACTATAAAATAGAGATAAATTTTCCATTTCATTAAAATTGACTGGAGTTATTTAGTTCCAGTTGATTTTCTTATGAGATGTTAAGACATGTGACCATTATAGTTATTGGTATGTCTAGATATCTACAGTCTTAAAATACTGGATGAAACATCTTTTTTTTCTTTTTTAAGCCACGTATCCTATGCCTTTGCTCATGCTAGCTACTTGATTCACAGAAAAAGCTAATAACAACATTGTGTGCTTATGGTTTTCCAGGAGATGTTTCATTTTTTAAAAATAGTTATAATTTCATCAACATAAATATTTTTAGTAGGATGACTAGTAGTCACTTTGTGATTGAAGAATCAGTATTTCAACTGAAAGATTTTGGTTGTTCCATATTTTTATAATCTAAAACATTTTTGTTAAGATTTGAAGCCTTTTTAAATATACTGTAGTCAGAAGCATGAAAAAGTAATTTTATATTCCATATTATAATGTGAAATTTCTAAGAGATTCCTTTTTTAAAAACATTTATAGCCACAATATCAAAATCATACCTTTTAACATTTATAATTCTCATTACTCTAATTTCCCTAATTGACTTAAATGTCTTTTTACAGTTGTTGTGTTTACATCAAGGTCCAAATAAGGTCCATTATTTGTTTGATATGTCTTTTGATATGAAACCATTTTTCCATCCTCTTTTTTTTTTTCTTCTTCTTCTGTACATGTATTTGTGAAAGAAACTTTGTCCTATTGAATATCCCACATTCGTGACTTTGATGAATTCTTCCTCATGGTATTTAGTGTGTTCCTCTGTTCTCTGAATTTTCTATAAAATGGAATTAAATTTAGTGATTTGATCTTGTTGTTTGTTTGTTTCGTTGTTTGGTTATATAGTTCTGCTGCACCATATCAGGAGATACATACCTGGTTGTTCCCATGTGAGGTTGTTTCCATGATCTGGTTGTTTCCATCAGCCAGATCCACTTAACAGCTTAGCAACCTTTCATCATCACCTGAATGTTTCTTCAGAGATTGCAAAATAGTGATTTTCTAACTCTGTCATTCCTTTTGCATTGGTTAGCTGGAATTTTTCTGTGGAAAAGAACTTTCATTGATTGTGAGGTTACCCTGAAATACATAGTTCATATAGGAATCAGGATAATGCTTAATTTTTTTTCCTATATTTTGTAACTTTATTAAGTTGAAGCCTTACCAACTTCTAAAGGTGACTTGTAGGGGATTTTTGTTTTTGTGTTAAAATCATCATACACTATACCTGTAGTGTAAATTGATAGCTTTTAGGATTGTGGATATGTTTCAGTCCATTGTAGTCTGGAAGATAACACTTCTTATACCTTTTTTTGATCCCATATTACTGTCTTTAGCCATTTGGAGTCCCTTCAGATTGGTACCTGCTTGACCATAACTTTTTGTTAAAAGCACTTAAAACACTGGTCAGAGAAGCAAGTAGAAAAGAACAAGCAAAGAGAACAACTTTAAGATTAATGGTTTTTATTTTGAAATGCAAAGAGCTATGTCAAATTCTGGACTTTATGTTCAGCATTGAATATTAAATAAATAATTTTCTCATGTTACATTGATTTATAGAGTTGAGGAAAGAATCTTCTACCAGTAGTTGTATTTTAAATTATTCTCTAAGATAGAAATCAGTCTTATTTTGAGATAGTTCACTCCCAGTAAAAGAAGATGAAATGTTTCCAGTCTTACTTTGTTCGTCTACCTGGAGCTAGCTAACTAGTTGTTTCCTTTCTTGTTTCCTTTCTTTTTCTTCTTTGAGTAAATGTTTACAATATGTTAATGATTTCTTTTTTAATCTTTATTCTCATAATATTTAGATTGATATGGAACTTCTTGGATATAAAGTAGTATTCTGTATTTTTATTAGGGTTTGACGAACAAATGGCTTTCTTCTCTGTACCTCTTCACTTTTGAACTGGCTTATTTTTTTCCATAAGAAAAGGGTGCCAAAAAGTCTAATGACAGCTATGAGCTCAGAGAAATTAGTTACTTCGAAGGTAGCTATTAAAGTTTTGTTAATATCATGTATTCAGTAATCAAATAGTGTATTCAGCTGTCAAATAGTGCAGTAGATTTAAAAACTTTGTAACCTGTCTTCTAATCACAGAAAATTTTATATGAAATGTAGACAGGGTAATATTAACTTCTAAGGTCATTTTTCCTGCTTAGTGGTAGTTTATCTGTTGAAATTGCTGAACTTTAGCAAATTTGATCATCTACTTTTCTCAGAATGAGATGTTTAAGAGTTTAACAAGAATGGCCAAATCGGTTGTTAAGGCTATGTGCAATTTTGCTGAGTTTCATATATGGTCCTTGAAGCAGAAAACAATATGAATTATTTTGAAGTTTTCATTGAAAGTACTCTTTAAGTAGCAAGTTCGCTGTAACTGAAAAGCTACTTGCTGCTAAGTTGCTTCAGTCGTGTCCAACTCTGTGCGACCCCATAGACGGCAGCCCATCAGGCTCCGCCGTCCCTGGGATTCTCCAGGCAAGAACACTGGAGTGGGTTACCATTGCCTTCTCCAAACTGAATAGCATTTGGTAGTTTTCTAAAGCACCTTCGTATTCATGATTTCATTTCATTCTAATTGTTAACATAGAGTGGCTGAATAATATGCCCATTAAAGAGACAGCTATAGGTCATATGAGCCCCAAAAGCTTGACCAAACCCATAAATGACAGAACTGAAGCTGGAACATTGTTCTAACTCCTGTTACTATTTTTTCTATTCTGCTGTTCTATAATCAACTGAACAGTTTTACAAAGTATGCCAAAACAGGATTCTAATCAGCCTCTCAGATTATATTTAACACTGGCGTAACTTATATGTTTTTTAAATGTCTATAAAAGATTACTAGGCTTTTAGATCCCTTTCATTTTTCAGTCATTCTTGGGATTTATAGAAAAACTCTTATCTAGACATTTTTAAAGTCCAAATATTATTTCAGTTCAGTTCAGTCGCTCAGTCGTGTCCAACTCTTTGCGACCCTATGAATTGCAGCACACCAGGCCTCCCTGTCCATCACCAACTCCTGGGGTTCATCCAAACTCATGTGTATCGAGTTGGTGATGCCATCCAGCCATCTCATCTTCTGTCGTCCCCTTCTCTTCATGCCCCTAATCCCTCCCAGCATCAGGGTCTTTTCCAATGAGTCAGCTCTTCGCATCAGGTGGCCAAAGTATTGGAGTTTCAGCTTTAGCATCAGTCCTTCCAATGAAGACCCAGGACTGATCTCCTTTAGGATGGACTGGTTGGATCTCCTTGCAGTCCAAGGGACTCTCAAGAGTCTTCTCCAGCACCACAGTTCAAAAGCATCAATTCTTCGGTGCTCAGCTTTCTTCACAGTCCAATTCTCACATCCATACATGACGACTGGAAAAACCATAGCCTTGACTAGATGGACCTTTGTTGGCAAAGTAATGTCTCTGCTTTTGAATATGCTATCTAGGTTGGTCATAACTTTCCTTCCAAGTAAGCGTCTTTTAATTTCATGGCTGCAGTCACCATCTGCAGTGATTTTGGAGCCAAAAAAAATAAAGTCTGACACTTTTCCCCATCTATTTCCCATGAAGTGATGAGACCAGATGCGATGATCTTCGTTTTCTGAATGTTGAGCTTTAAGCCAACTTTTTCACTCTCCTCTTTCACTTTCATCAAGAGGCTTTCTAGTTCTTCTTCACTTTCTGCCATAAGGGTGGTGTCATCTGCATATCTGAGGTGATTGATATTTCTCCGGCAGTTTTGATTCCAGCTTGTGCTTCATCTAGCCCAGCGTTTCTCATGATGTACTCTGCATATAAGTTAAATCAGCAGGGTGACAATATACAGCCTTGACGTACTCTTTTTCCTATTTGGAACCAGTCTGTTGTTCCATGTCCAGTTCTAACTGTTGCTTCCTGACCTGCATATAGGTTTCTCAAGAGGCAGGTCAGGATTATCTACTCTCTGAAAAAGAATATGTTACTCATAAGGCAGGTGACTCAGGAACTGAATATATTGTACGATATAGGACTGAATAGATAATACAGCATATTCAGCTTGAAATGGAATGTTATTTACAGGTTCTCATGGTAGTTTAAATGAACGCACTGCTTCAACCCATTGGTGTGTCTACAAGTCACTTATTTGTTTATGAGTATGAAATATATTGTGAAGAAATTCTATTAATTATTATGTAGAAGAATTTATTATTTTATGTTTCATTTCTGTATACAAATTCATTAGTCTGAGTTCTGGTTTGGGGTCCCAGTGATTAAGTTTTGGCCTTATATTTTGTTCATTATCCTTTAATTATGTTATCTGTGACTTTGTGCTTCTAATGACTGAAAAATGTTTTCACCAGTTAATTCAGTTAAGATAATGTCAGATTTGAGACTAGAAAATACTTGATGATCCTATTCAGTGGTTTACCATGTCAGAATCACTTGGGCCTGTTTAAAATACTTCCAATGAGGAGGTAATTGATTTGGAATTGTATGACAGCAGTTTTTCCTTGTCATGATGATTATGGGGATTCTATTGACATTAAATAACCTAGCAGCCAGATGCTAAACTCTTCATTTTAAAATGATTATCCCACTGAAACATCCAGTAGTACTCACCTGGAGAGAGAGACCACTTTGGAACAATTCATAGTTTACATTATGGGTTAGTCCAATTCACACATCTTTTTGACTCATAATTCCTGGATATGGGTTATATGAGCCTTTGATATTGTCTCCTGTCATCTCACTAATGGATTTTTTTTTTTTCTTCCTTCCTTTTTTTCTTTCCATTTACCTGAAGTCTGCTTACCAGTGCATGCTTTAAATTTTTTAATTTTGGGGGAAAAAAAAAAGCTTATGGAATGAGAGAAAATAGAAAATTCTGATCTCTTGTTGTATATATTTTAAAATACTCTTTCCCTTGATTTGTATTTTGCAAATTGGAGCCTTTTCTTTAATTTTGTTGGCTATAATTCTGTATATCATTATTTACTATCATTTGGTTGTTTTACTTTTTATTTATTGCCTCTAGCTTTCCTTCATATTTGCATTTCACCTCACTCAATTGTTTCTCTACCTTTCCTTCTTACTGGTATCAAATAAGTCTTCATGTGTCTTAAAAATTATTGTAGTTTATCAAAAATTTGCCAAGAACTTGTATTATTTCACTGTTTATACCCTAAATAATGTACTTTAAGTAAACATAGGATCAGGAAACTAACTCTTAAAATATAGGCAGATGTGCTTTGTGAGAAACCTGTACCTTTCTTAGCCAAATAAACTTTGAAAATGAAAGTAGTATGGATCGCATAGGGTGATATGGAGAATTGACTTAATGTTTAGGGTATTATTATATAAGACTGTTTCCTTAACTAGAAATAAATCCATTGGAAGAAGGGTAAGATCTTTACACTGTAAACTACGAAGCACTGACTGAAGTTGAAGAAGGCAAATAAGAGAACATGTCATGTTTGTGGTTTGACTCAGTATTGTAAAGATAGCAACTGTCTTATAATTGGTATACAGATTTAGCACACTCTCAGTAAGAGTTTTTCAGCTTTTTAAAGAACTGACAAGGTAATTTATTTAATGTAGATAGAAAAATAAAGCCAAGAATAATCAAAGACAGTCTCCAAGAACAAATCTAAAATTTAATAAATTTGCTAGATATCAAACTTACTAAAACTACAGTAACTAAAATTGTGGTATTGGCACAAGGGTAGAGAAAATAGATTCATGAAATTAAGGACCCAGAAATAGACCTGCTTGTTTGGTTACCTGATTTGTGGCCATGGTGCCATTCTAGTGTGTTTGGGAAGGATGGTCTTTTCAATAAGTTGAACTGGAGCAATTTAGTACCCAGACAGGGAGAGATTAACTTTGACTTCTCTTTTATACTACACACACAAATAAAACTTCATTGTCAAAGCGCTCAAATAACTTGCTTGTAGTTGTCAAGGGATCTTCCCTGGTGGCTCAAATTGTAGGCTCTGCCTACAATGCGGGAGACCTGGATTCAATCCCTGGGTTGGGAAGATCTCCTGGAGAAGGAAATGGCAACCCACTCCAGTATTCTTGCCTGGAAAATCCCATGGTTGGAGGAACCTGGTTAGGCTACAGTCTATGAGGTCGCAAAGAGTAGTTGTCAAGTTAGTAAGGAAAAAAAATTTTGAGCCCAGGTCTATCTGGTTTATTCCAAGATATGACACTGCTCCTTGAAGAATGCTTTTATTTCTGTCTGCTACTTCTCTGACTAAATAAAGGATCTTTTCCTATTCCCTGAGTTTAGAATTTTTATGAACTTCTTATAAAATTGTGGTAAAATATAACTTAGCCTATTATGAGTTGGTGGTGAAAGTGACTTTGAATGTCAGTATATTGGCAGTTTTTACTTGCTTGCAATTGACTTTTAATCTCAATTAAATACTTTTTACTTCAAGGATCTCTTAATATATTTTATTACTAATTTTAAATTTAAACTGATCAGATGCTATTTTAATTAATAGAATAGTAATAAGTTTAATTATTATACTGAAACTAATACCTATTTTATGTTTCTCTTTTACGTGTAATTTTGTTTTGTTTTGTTTCTGGCCACCATTTAAGAATTCTGAGGTCTGATCAAAATTTTTACCTAATTTGTTTTACTTAATTCACTTAATAAATTTATTCAACCAGTGTCAGATACCTACATGGAATACAGTACTTGAGTTTAGAGACACTGGTGAAGAAAACATTCTGCCCACCATCATCAAATTTGACTTTTTTGTGTGGTAAATACAGACAAGTAAACCAGTGATTGCAGTATAATGATTGTAATGCTGTTGACTTACTTACTTTATTTAACATAGTGATTCTCTCCCTTGGAATTATTATCTTTCCTTTATGGGTTTTTTTGTACCAAGCTAACCAAAGACTAGATTATATAGAGTTGTTTGGGATTTTTTCTTCTCTCCAATAAGTTAGAAATAAGAAAGCTGAGACCATGCTCCACAGCTTTGAAGAGTACAGTTGACCCTTGAAAAACACAGGTTTGAGCTGCCCAGGTCCGCTTATACATGGATTGTTTCTGTTCAAATCCTAAAAGATGATGTTGTGAAAGTGCTGCACTTGGTATGCCAGCAAATTTGGAAAACTCAGCAGTAGCCACAGAACTGGAAAAGGTCATTTTCCATTCCAGTCCCCAAAAGAGGCAATGCCAAAGAATGCTCGCGCTGCCACACAATTGCACTCATCTCACACACTAGCAAAGTAATGCACAGAATTCTCCAAGCCAGGGTTCAGCAGTACATGAATGGTGAACTTCCAGATGTTCAAGCTGGACTTAGAAAAGGCAGAGGAACCAGAGATCAAATTGCCAGTATCTATTGCATCATCGAAAAAGCAAGAGAGTTCCAGAAAAAATATACTTCTCCTTTATTGACTGCACCAAAGCCTTTGACTGTATGGATCACAATAAACTGTGGAAAATTCTTCAAGCGATGGGAAAACCAGACTACCTTACCTGCCTCCAGAGGTCTCTGTATGCAGTTCAAGAAGCAACAGTTAGAACCAGACATGGAACAACGGAATGGTTCCAAATTGGGGAAGGAATATGACAAGGCTGTATTTTGTCACCCTGGGCCTGGAAGAAGCACAAGCTGGAATCAAGATTACCGGGAGCAATATCAATATCCTCAGATGTGCAGATGACACCACCCTTATGGTAGAAAGTGAAGAGTAACTAAAGAGCTTCTTGATGAAACTGAAAGAGGAGAGTGAAAAAGCTGGCTTAAAACTCAACGTTTGGAAAACTAAGATCATGGCATCTGGCCCCATCACTTGATACAAATAAATAGGTGGGGAAGAAGTTGAAGCAGTGACAGATTTTATTTTCTTGGGCTCCAAAATCACTGCAAATAGTGACTGCAGCCATGAAATTAAGGGACTCTTGCTCCTTGGAACAAAAGCTATGACAGACCTAGACAGTGTATTAAAAAGAAGAGACATCACTGGGCTGACAAAGGTTTGTTGTCAAAGCTATAGTTTTTCCAGTAATCATGTACAGATGCAAGAGTTGGACTATAAATAAGGTTGAGCACCAAAGAGATGCCTTTGAGGTGTGGTGCTGCAAAGGACTCTTTGAGAGTCCCTTGGACAGCAAGGAAGTCAAACCAGTCAATCCTAAAGGAAATCAGCCTGGAATATTCACTGGAAGGACTGAAGCTGAAGCTCCAATACTTTGGCCACCTGATGGAGAAAGCCAGCTCATTGGAAAAGACCCTGATGCTGCGAAAGATTGAGGGCAAGAGGAGAAACGGGTGACGGGATGAGATGCTTGGATGGCATCACTGACTCAATGGACATGAGTTTGAGCCAACCCAGGGAGATAGTGAAGGACAGGGTAGCCTAGCATGCTACAGTCCATGGAGTCCCAAAGAGTCAGACACAACTTAGCGACCAAACAGCAAAAAATATACTTGTGTACATGTGTCTGTCACCTCTTTATGTTACTGTTAAGCCTTCTGGTCAACAGCAGTATGACTATTAGTAATTAAGTTTGAGGAAAGTCAGAATTTATACATACGTTTTTGGTGGGGTCAATGCTTCCAGCCTCTGTGTTGGTCAAGGGTCAGCTGTATTCCAATCTCAACAAAATGAATAATTTAATTTGAGTGGCTTTGTTTCTTTCTGTTTTATAGATAAATTTATTTTTGAATACTAGCTACTTTCTTGTTTAAAAAAAATTTTTTAACATCCTACATTTCTACATTAAAGCATTATTTAACTGTACTGTATTGTCTGAGGAGTGTTTCAAGATCATACTCTGTAGAATACTGCACTTCAAAAAGTTTTTTGATGGTTGTGAGTTCTTATTTTTGCATGTGTGTGTTTTGTTGGGGTAGGGGTAGATTTTAAGAGTGTCCTCATGTTCAGTAATCACAGAGATAATTTAGTTTTCACTAAAGATGTAAGATTCAGGCAGTCTTGAAATCATACAGGGCTTTTTGATGAAATAATGGATATTGGCAAGTTGAGTAGAGATAGGAATGAGATATAATACTAGTATGAACTGCATAGTTAAAAACAGGCCCTTTGACTAATGAAGATAGATGCTAAAAGGTAATTACTTAGATGCTTTTAGAAAAAAATTAAAGGTAGTAGAAGTAGAAGCAGCAGATATCTATTTTGGTTTATAGTTCCTTATATTGTTTGCATACTTATTGTCATAAAATGTATAAATTTAAGGTAGCATATTTGACAGTTAGGCATTTTGCCTTTTATGTTAGTCTGTTAAGATGATGTGGAAGATTATATTTCAACTAGAATTATGTTGGTTTTAAATTCATTGAAGCCTTGATTTTTTTTCCCCAGTAAAAATTCTGTATATGGTAAATACATAGTTAAAATTTTATAGGTAAAAAATTTGAATGGTTTACTTCCCCATGTAACCTCAAACATATCCCAGATTTATGAATGGTATATGGCATTAAACATTCTTCATGAGGCAGAATATTACTGAAAGCTTTAAGTGAATTATTCAGATATAATAGTTTATTTATAGTTCGTAGCAGAATTAATATTTATATATAAGTATAAATATTATAATAGTTTCTAGCAGAATATAACTGAAAGCTTTAAGTGAACTACTCAAATGTAGTTTTAAAAAACTCAGTCTAATTATTAGCTGTGCATCCTTGAATAAGGATTTAGCTTCTCTAAGCCTGTTGTTTCACAAGTAAAATGGAGACAATATGTTTGTCTTGGAGAGTTGTTAGGATAACATATATTTTTGTTCTGAGGCTGCAAACTACTGCAGCTAAGTTGCTTAAAATGGCTGCGCTTTGCTGGAGCAGCCGTGAAGAGATACCCCACGTGAAGGTAAGAGAAACTCCAGCAAGATGGTAGCTGTTAGAGGCATCAGAGGGCAGACAGACTGAAACCATAATCACAGAAAACTAGTCGATCTAATCACACGGACCACAGCCTTGTCTATCTAACTCAGTGAAACTAAGCCATGCTGTGTGGGGCCACCCAAGACGAACAGGTCATGGTGGAGAGGTCTAACAGAATGTGGTCCACTGGGGAAGGGAATGGCAAACCACTTCAGTATTCTTGCCTTGAGAACCCCATGAACAGTATGAAAAGGCAAAATGATAGGATACTGAAAGGGGAACTCCCCGGATCAGTAGGTGCCCAATATGCTACAGGAGATCAGTGGAGAAATAACTCCAGAAAGAATGAAGGGATGGAGCCAAAGCAAAATCAGTACCCAGTGGTGCATGGCACTGGTGATAGAAGCAAGGTCCGATGCTGTAAAGAGCAATATTGCATAGGAACCTGGAATGTCAGGTCCATGAATCAAGGCAAATTGGAAGTAGTCAAACAGGAGATGGCAAGAGTGAACGTCAACATTCTAGGAATCAGCAAACTAAAATGGACTGCAATGGGTGAATTTAACTCAGATTATATATCTACTACTGTGGGCAGGAATCCCTTAGAAGTGGAGTAGCCATCATGGTCAACAGAAGAGTCTGAAATGCAGTACTTCAATGCAATCTCAAAAACGACAGACCAAGGCAAACCATTCAGTATCACAGTGATCCAAGTCTGTACCCCAACCAGTAAAGCTGAAGAAGCTGAAGTTGAACGGTTCTATGAAGACCTACAAGACATTCTAGAACTAACACCCAAAAAAGATGTCCTTTTCATTATAGGGGACTGGAATGCAAAAGTAGGAAGTCAAGAAACACCTGGGGTAACAGGCAAATTTGGCCTTGGAATACAGAATGAAGCAGGGCAAAGGCTAATAGAGTTTTGCCAAGAGACCACCCTGGTCATAGCAAACACCCTCTTCCAACAACACAAGAGAAGACTCTACACATGGACATCACCAGATGGTCAACACCAAAATCAGATTGATTATATTCTTTGCAGCCAAAATGGAGAAGCTCTATACAGTCAACAAAAACAAGACCGGGAGCTGACTGTGGCTCAGATCATAAACTCCATATTGCCAAATTCAGACTTAAATTGAAGAAAGTAGGGAAAACCACTAGACCATTCAGGTATGACCTAAATCAAATTCCTAATGGTTATACAGTGGAAGTGAGAAATAGATTTAAGGGACTAGATCTGATAGGTAGAGTGCCTGATGAACTATGGACGGAAGTTCCTGACATTGTACAGGAGACAGGGATCAAGACCATCCCCATGGAAAAGAAATGCAAAAAAGCAAAATGGTTGCCTGAGGAGGCCTTACAAATAGCTGTGAAAAAAAGAGAAGGGAAAAGCAAAGGAGAAAAGGAAAGATACAAGCATCTGAATGCAGAGTTCCAAAGAATAGCAAGGAGAGATAAGAAAGCCTTCCTCAGTGATCAGTACAAAGAAATAGAGGAAACAACAGAATGGGAAAGACTAGAGATCTTTTCAAGAAAATCAGAGATACCAAGGGGACATTTCATGCAAAGATGGGCTCGATAAAGGACAGAAATGGTATGGACCTAACAGAAGCAGAAGATATTAAGAAGAGGTGGCAAGAATACATGGAAGAACTGTACAAAAAAGATCTTCATGACCCAGATAATCTCTATGGTGTGATCACTCACCTAGAGCCAGACATCCTGGAGTGTGAAGTCAAGTGGGCCTTGGAAAACATCACTACGAACAAAGCTAGTGGAGGTGATGGAATTCCAGTGGAGCTGTTTCAAATCCTTAAAGATGATGCTGTGCAAGTGCTGCACTCAATATGCCAGCAAATTTGGAAAACTCAGCAGTGGCCACAGGACTAGAAAAGGTCAGTTTTCATTCCATTCCCAAAGAAAGGCAATGCCAAAGAATGTTCAAACTACCGCACAATTGCACTCATCTCACACACTAGTAAAGTAATACTCAAAATTCTCCAAGCCAGGCTTCAGCAATATGTGAACCATGAACTTCCAGATGTTCAAGGTGGTTTTAGAAAAGGCAGAAGAACCAGAGATCAAATTGCCAACATCCGCTGGATCATGGAAAAAGCAAGAGAGTTCCAGAAAACCATCTATTTCTGCTTTATTGACTATGCCAAAGCCTTTGACTGTGTGGATGAGAATAAACTGTGGAAAAATCCGAAAGAGATGGGAATACCAGAGCACCTGACCTGCCTATTGAGAAACCTATATGCATATCAGGAAGCAACAGTTAGAACTGGACATGGATCAACAGACTGGTTCCAAATAGGAAAAGGAGTACGTCAAGGCTGTATATTGTCACCCTGCTTATTTAACTTACATGCAGAGTACATCATGAGAAATGCTGGTCTGGAAGAAGCACAAGCTGGAATCAAGATTACTGGGAGAAATATCAGTAACCTCAGATATGCAGATGACACCACCCTTATGACAGAAAATGAAAAGGAACTAAAAAGCCTCTTGATGAAAGTGAAAGTGGAGACTGAAAATGTCGGCTTAAAGCTCAACATTCAGAAAACGAAGATCATGGCATCTGGTCTCATCACTTCATGAGAAATAGAAGGGGAAACAGTGTCAGACTTTTAGTTATTTATTTATTTATTTTTGCTCCAGAATCACTGCAGATGGTGACTGCAGCCATGAAATTAAAAGACGCTTACTCCTTGAAAGGAAAGTTATGACCAATCTAGACAGCATATTCAAAAGCAGAGACATTACTTTGCCAACAAAGGTCTGTCTAGTCAAGGCCATGGTTTTTCCTGTGGTCATGTATGGATGTGAGGGTTGGACTATAAAGAAAGCTGAGCACCGAAGAATTGATGCTTTTGAACTGTGGTGTTGGAGAAGACTCTTGAGAGTCCCTTGGACTGCAAGGAGATCCAACCAGTCCATTCTAAAGGAGATCAGTCCTGGGTGTTCTTTGGAAGGAATGATGCTAAAGCTGAAACTCCAGTACTCTGGCCACCTGATGCGAAGAGTTGACTCATTGGAAAAGACTGATGCTGGGAGGGATTGGGGGCAGGAAAAGAAGGGGATGACAGAGGATGAGATGGCTGGATGGCATCACGACTCGATGGACGTGAGTTTGGGTGAACTCTGGGAGTTGGTGATGGACAGGGAGGTCTGGCGTGCTGCAATTCATGGGGTTGCAAAGAGTCGGACACGACTGTGCAACTGGACTGAACTGAACTGAAGTTGCTTAAAACAAAAGAGGACAAGCTGTGGCACATAGAGTTCAATATGATATAGCATTTTATGTACAGTCTACTTTCTCAGTGTCCAGTTAAGAATGCTCAACAAGAGTTTACTACTTCTCTAAAAGAGTTACTGTGTACAGGACAATAATAAGTCTATATTAATGTGCAAATCCAGGTTGAATGGGATCACAAATAGCTGCCTTTTTGTTTCTCAACAAAATAATACTCCATGTCTTGGATCCTTACGATCTAGTGTGTAATATCAACTCTGAATATGAAATCATTAAATGGGCTTTCTAAAGTAGGTGAAAAAGCTGATTATATTGAACATAGAAAACTTGTCTAAGTATGCCAGAACACAGGATAAAGGTCTAACCGATGTGTATTATTAGAAATGTGTAGCCAGTATTCTGAAGTGATTTATGTGCATATTGAGAAGCTCTGCTCTGAAATCTTTTTCCTGCTGAAGGCTAGTAAAGTATTAAGTGGATAAGCTGTGGGTTAGAAGTAATTAAAAGTAATACCTTAAAGTGAAATAGACATCCTCATTGTAGAGTTTTTCCAGCTATGCATTCTTTATTGTTTACCTATTCCAACTAACTAGTCATCTTTCATTATCATCTTATCCTTCTTGAGCTTTCCAGAGCCTTACCTTCTGAAACAGACCCTGCCTAGTAAGCCTATATGTAGCTGTACCCTTTTCAGGGCCCCGAATCTTGTAGTTGGATTAGCTTTTTCTTTTTCTTTTTTTTTTTTCCAAAATTAATAGTTGACAGCCTGAATCCAAGATGAAACCTTAATTTATCTTGATTCTAATCCATTAGCCTCCAAACTTCTATCAGAATAATCAAGTAGACCTTTTTTCTTTTTTGAAATAAAAACTATCCACTGAGAAAGATTTGAGAATCTATGTTTTTTAAAAAACAGAAAAAAATATTAGGTTCAGGAGCTGCCTTTTCAGATCCTAGGGAGGTAGAAAATGAGATGTATTTTGTTATAGTTTCAGTTGTGTATTTCTCTCCCCTGTATTTTTCTCAGTATCTTAAGATCTTTTTGATGTCTGATATTTAATAGGGAAGGATTTTTAAACAGTGGACTTCTCAAGGAAATTAATGAAAACTTATCATATTACTTCTGCTAGTATAGTTATTAGGTGTTTGTCTTCATTCAGTTGTCATGAATGAGCTTGATAGATACCTGTGTAAATAGCATATAAGGGGCAGCATACAGCTGTGTGATAACCTCTGGCCTAAGCGTCTTGGCTGACTAGCTGCATGTCACATCACTTTTGGACCATAGTGACTTTATCTGTGAAATTAATAGCACAGCTCTCCATGCCCTGTATGTCTTATTAAGCTAGTGATTAAGGAGTCATAAATGTTAGGGGTGAGGTCAGTGATAAATTGAAGGGAGTGTTATCCCTTTAACACATTTGGTGGAGAACACATCTGCTTTTAGATGACCAGTAGCAATAGTATGGTGGGCTTTCCCAAATGATTCAGAGGTAGAGAATCCACCTACCCAGCAGGAGACTTTTGAGTTCAGTCCCTAGGTCGGGAAGATCCCCTGGAGAAGGAAATGGCAACCCATTCCAGTATGCTTGTCTGGGAAATCCCATGGACAGAGGAGCCTGGCAGGCTACAGTCCATCGTGGTGCAAAAGAACTGGACATGACTTAGTAACCAAACAGGAGCAGCAGCAATGGTGTGAATATAAATGACCAGTTTGTTTGCTTTTAATAATTTTGAAATGATTTCAGACTTAA
Organism: Budorcas taxicolor; assembly: GCF_023091745.1. Classification (NCBI taxonomy): domain Eukaryota; kingdom Metazoa; phylum Chordata; class Mammalia; order Artiodactyla; family Bovidae; genus Budorcas; species Budorcas taxicolor. Next base: position 138,053,950 of record NC_068920.1, read on the forward strand.
AGTCATTAACAGTTTTTTAAAAAATCTAGTTTATCCCAAGTTTTCCAAATATTAAGTGAATTTGCTTTATTGTTCTTTCCCTCTGCTCTATCCCCCTCTGTATTAGGTGTCCCTTCACACCCATTTTTTTTCTGATATTTTGAAAAGGAAGTTGCAGACACAATATCCCTTACTCATAAACATATCAGTGTATGTGTGTGTGTCCTGAAAATTTAATCTTGAACTGTTTCTCAGCCTTTTATGACCTCAACATTTTTTAAAGGTATAGGTCAATATTGTAAAATGTCCCTAAATTTCATATTATGTTTTTGATGATATGCTTTCAGTGTTTAACTCGCCCCTGCCCCATCTTTTTTTTACTTTTATTTTTTTTTGGTTGCATGGTTTATGGGATCTTAGTTCCCTGATCAGGGATTGAACCCTGACCCTTGGCAGTGAAAAGTGTGGAATCCTAACCACTGGATCAGCAGGGAATTCCCTAAAAGCAACCACATTTTAAATGTTTAAGATATATTTTAAATTGAGTTTAAATGCTTATATTTAATTACTTTGTAAGGAATCAAAGGCATCTTGACCCTTTGTGAAATTAATTTTTCAACTTTATATATGAAAATGCTAATTATAATTAGTCTTCTAGAACTGAAATTCCAAGATTTTTAAATCTCAGAGCAGTTTGGCATTATTAGACATTTTATGTTGTCAAAGAGTATATCAGGAGTTTGATGTATTAGGAGCTGATAGATTATAATCAAGAAATATATAGACACGGGAGAAATTTGTGTTGTATATTGATAGGACTACTTGGAAGGTACTAAATAAAATTATCATTTTCTGGGATAAGTATGTATTTTGAATTTGCTATTGAAATCTTTAGTTCATTAAAAATAAAGAGGTAGGATTAGGCCTTATGTTTCAGATAATGATAAGCAGTGGTACAGACATAGTAATGAGTAAGAAGGAGAGAATTGAACATTAGGGTACTGTTAGGAAATTTATGTGAAAAATAGGTCTGGAATACAGGTTTGAAAAGTAAGCTGAAGAATGTAGAGCAGGTACTGTAGCAGGATGCTGTAGGATTTTAGTATAAAATGACATCATCACTGTAGTCTTTGAATGGGAAGACATAATCATTGTTTATAAAAACAAATTGGAATGATAAGCAGAGTACCGTTTCCCCATGAAAAGGTTAAAGAATTGTTAGAGACTCAAATGGGCTAATGATCAGTTATTGCTGTGAACAACTGATAGTACTATAAACAGATTAAAATAGGAAACTAGAAGGATTAATAGTAGTGAAAAGATCGTGACAGTATTAACACTGAGTTCTTTTTAGAGTTTTTATATATGAGCACAAATTTATGGTAGAACTGGAATGAACCTGAGAATTTGATGTTAATGACTTTGGTGTATAAAATTACGCACTTCTAAGGTATTGCAGAACTAGACCATAGGCAGTTGATACTACATTAAATATTTACAAATATGTGTGTACTCACCTTGCATCAGATGCTGTTTTAGGCACTAGGTATCTAGCGTGTAGGTGAATATAGCCCTGTGGCATTTAAAAATAGGGCCAAAGATTCAAATAAATAATGTGTATAATATCCTGGATGATGGGAAATTTAATGAAGAAAAATAAAGCTGGAATAGTGGGAACTGAAAGTTAGAGAGCAATTTTCTAACCCACTTCACTCTCCAGGATTATAACTCTTTTACTGCTCCTTATCCCTGTAAATCTTTTTGGCCTTCAATGCCTCTCTATAACTTTGCACTGACAGTGTGTCCTTGGCACCATCTGTACTCTGGCCTGGATTGTACATACAACAGTACTCTAAATAGAAGTAAATTGCAGTAGTATAAAGCTGACAGTGGATTTTGTTCATCTGAACTACTAAGTATGCATTTTCCAATTTTCTATACATTTTTCTTTTTTAAAAGGACACTGTCAAGTACTTTTAAGTGTTTATTTGTCATAAGAACAGTTACCTGCTTCTATTACTTATTTTTGTTTTTATCAACTGCCCTTTAGTATTCTTTGGAATGGGATATAAAGAGGTTTTTTTATTCATTTGTTTTAAATGACCGACGTTAAAACTCTAGAAATAATAAATATGTTTACTGCTCCTATTTTTCGTCTGTAAAACAGTAGTGTTTTATGGAGAGTGTTTAAAAATTTTAATAATTAGCTTGTGATTTAGCTTTATTATGTTGTGGGTTTTTTAAGTTTGAAGTTTAATTAGGTTAACTGAGAAATCATTTTTCTTTACATACAAGTGTATATGACTTAATGAATTTTTATATATTCCAAAAAAGTAGATTTAGTTGTTGGTATTCCATTAACATTGTGGATAAATTTCAATCAGCCTTTATTTTTAGTGACTTGAAATCTAAGTGGCTATAGCTGTTTGTAACTTGTTTGTTAATATAACTGAAAATTTTGTTAGTGGTTTCAATATTCTGGTATTGATACTACTATGTATAACATTAGTTGTTGTAATTATGTTTTAAATTAAGCTTCTAAAAACAAATACAGGTTTTGTGTATGATGTTAGATGTTTTTAAACTAAACTTCCAAGAACAAATACAGGGTTGGGTTTTTTTTTTTTTTTTTCATGTTTTCTAGTTTCTTTTTTCCCCCATATATTATAGCCACACACATAAGTAAATGTGTGAGAGTTCCTGTTCAACTTTAATTTTATGTTATACCATATAGGAATTAGTAGGATGAATATTTTTTATTGACTGCCTTTTTAGTTTAAGTGACTTACTTGAGGAGTGACTTTGTAGAAAATATTTGCTGACCATAGTTGCTTTGTTGTAGGAGGACTGACAAATGGTAGTGGTCGATATATCTCTGCAGCACCTGGAGCAGAAGCAAAATACCGAAGTGCTTCAGGCACTTCCAGTCTATTTAGCTCCAGCAGCCAGCTCTTTCCTCCTTCTCGGCTTCGGTATAATAGGTCTGATATTATGCCTTCTGGCCGAAGTAGATTATTAGAAGATTTCAGAAACAACCGCTTCCCAAACCTTCAACTTAGAGACTTGATTGGACACATAGTTGAGTTTTCTCAAGACCAGCATGGTTCTAGGTAGGTGATTATGATTTATGGTACTTTCCCCTGCATTTTTGCTTTGAAAGAGCCAAGATTTTTCTTGACCAGGATTATTTAACCTGTATAAAAATTGGAATTGTGTAAAAAATAAATATCCAATATGGATTTTTCTTTCATATGAGGATAAACTATAAAAATACAGATATTTATTTTTTATGGTTCTTGAGTTTTCTATAATAAAAAATAGTAATGCTCTTTTGTTGGATTATTTTTATTATATTGACTATATACATTTAACTTCTTTAAACTTCCTTTTGAAAATAGTGCTCTGAATTACATTTATGGACTTGTGTCCCTGATGTGTATACTTGTCTAAAAAAATGTTTAAAACAAAGTTAAATGCTTTGTGTTCCTTTACATTAAACAGGATTTGTGTGTACTATAATATTTGAAGTACATGCAAATTAGTGTTCTCAACATAATACACAGAAACGAAAATAGTATTCAAATTCTAACACATTTGCTAAATTTGAGATATCTCAGTAATAATATAATTATTAATAATGAATAACCAGTAATATCATTTTAGTCTTTTTATTGATTACAATACAACCAGAACTAACCCAACATTAAACATCCATATGTCCAGATTTTTGCCAGTCTGACTAAAAGTTTTAAATTAAGGTGTTAACAAAGATATGCTTCATAACTTTTGTTCTTTTTATTTTAAATGTATAGGATGTATTAATACTGTTTCTGGAAATGACTCTATGTGGATATATGTTGGGGTGTGTTATATTCAAATCAGACACGGATTTTGCAGGAGTTTATTATTAATATACTGTCATGACATTAAAATGTTTCTCACATAGATTCATACAGCAAAAGCTAGAGAGAGCTACTCCAGCTGAGCGACAGATGGTTTTTAATGAAATTCTACAAGCAGCCTATCAATTAATGACAGATGTTTTTGGCAACTATGTCATACAGAAATTTTTTGAGGTAAGCATGCATTCATGTTTGTTCATGCTGAATGCTTAGAAAAGCTCTGAAAGTTTATTCTTCATATAAAGTTTATTTTCAAATAAAAATATATACTTGGGAGAAAATATCTACAGATTCTATATCCAGAATGCATGAAACTCAACAACAAAAAGACGGCTCAGTTTTAAAAAGGGACAAAGGACTTGAACCCACATTTCTCCAAGAAAGATACTCAAATATGCACATGAAAAAAAGCTCAACACCCTTAGTCATTCAGTTCAGTTCAGTCGCTCAGTCGTGTCCGACTCTTTGCAACCCCATGAATCGCAGCACACCAGGCCTCCCTGTCCATTACCAACTCCCGGAGTTCACTCAGACTCATGTCCATCGAGTCGGTGATGCCATCCAGCCATCTCATCCTCTGTCATCCCCTTCTCCTCCTGCCCCCAATCCCTCCCAGCATCAGAGTCTTTTCCAGTGAGTCAACTCTTCGCATCAGGTGGCCAAAGTACTGGAGTTTCAGCTCTTGCATCATTCCTTCCAAAGGAATCCCAGGGCTGATCTCCTTCAGAATGGACCGGTTGGATCTCCTTGCAGTCCAAGGGACTCTCAAGAGTCTTCTCCAACACCACAGTTCAGAAGCATCAATTCTTCGACGCTCAGCCTTCTTCACAGTCCAACTCTCACATCCATACATGACCACAGGAAAAACCATAGCCTTGACTAGACGGACCTTAGTCGGCAAAGTAATGTCTCTGCTTTTGAATATACTATCTAGGTTGGTCATAACTTTTCTTCCAAGGAGTAAGCGTCTTAATTTCATGGCTGCAGTCACCATCTGCAGTGATTTTGGAGCCCAAAAAAATAAAGTCTGACAGTGTTTCCACTGTTTCCCCATCTATTTCCCATGAAGTGATGGGACCGGATGTCATGATCTTTGTTTTCTGAATGTTGAGCTTTAGGCCAACTTTTTTACTCTCCACTTTCACTTTCATCAAGAGGCTTTTTAGTTAGTCATTAGGGAGACGCAAATCAAAAACCATAGTTAGCTCCTTTTTATGTCTACTAGGATGGCTGTATTTTAAAATATAGAGAACAATAAATGTTGGTGAAGATGAAGAGAAATTAGAACTCTCATACATCGTTGATGGGAATGTAAAATGGTGCAGCCACTCTGCAAGACAGTTTGGCAGTTCCTTAAGAAACTAAACATAAAATTATGATATAGCCCAGCAATTCCATTCTAGATATATACCCAAAAGTATTGAAAACAAGCACTTAAGTGAACTAGTATTCATTTCAGCATTATTTACGGTAGCCTAAACATGGAAACAGTCAAAAATGCCCGACAGATGAATGTATAAACAAAATGTGGTATATACACACAGTAGAATATTGTTCAACCATAAGAAGAAATGAAGCATTTCATACATGCTTACTCGTGGATGAAACTAAGTGAAATAAGCCAGGTACAGAAGGACAGACATTATAAGGTTCCATTTATGTGAAATACCTAGAATAGACAAATTCATAGAGACACAGAGTCGACTAGGGCTTACTAGTCTACTAGTAGACCGGTTGGGGAAAGAGTGGGGTTATTGTTTAGTGAGTATAGTGTTTGTGTTTGAGGTAATGGAAAAGATTTGGAATCAAATTGTGATGACTATTGCACATGGTGAGAATATAGTCAATACCACTGAAGTAAAAATGTTGTATTTTATGGTTAAAATGTTACATTTTATGGTATATATTTATTTTTTAAGTGTCTGGTCTTTGTACCAAATGAGGAGTTTAATACCTAAATGCTTTCTCTGTACCTACTTGCCAAATGTAATATTTAATAGACTGAAAACAGTGAGTTATTCAAGTTAACAAAGTAATAATCTGTTTTGTTTTTTTTTTCTATCAGTTTGGGAGTTTGGATCAAAAATTAGCCCTAGCTACTCGTATCCGTGGTCATGTTCTACCCTTAGCATTGCAGATGTATGGCTGCCGTGTTATTCAGAAAGCATTAGAGTCTATTTCGTCTGACCAGCAGGTAATTGTAAGTTAAGACAAAATTTTTGTATTATTTTATCCAGTTTTTAGGTTTTATCTTACAGTAATCTTGGAGTGAAATGTTAACTATTTCCATAGACAGTGACTACCGTATTTTTAAAAATCTATCTTAAACAATACATTCTTAATTAAAAGTTATACAACAGATCTTTGACCTGTCTTCTATTTAGTTCTTCAGCATCTTTTCTAAATGAAAATATTTGAGTACCTACTATGTGTCAAGTACTAGGTAGTAGATGTTTCTGCTACCATTTATTCATTTGATTTTCTATAGTATAAGGGGTACATTTTACTATTTCCAGTGTTTATTTGGGTTACATTTATATTTCTGTTAATAAGAATAAATATTTTAACAACCAGTTGCATTTCTATATGCCAGTTAAAAAATGTATTTGCAGAAAATTGCCTGGTGGTACAGTGGTTAGAACTCCATGCTTTCCCTGCAGAGGGTGCAGATTCAGTCCCTGGTTGAGGAATCAAGGTCCCAGAAGCCACGCACCACGGCCAAAAGAAAAAAAAGTATATACAAACTTTTAAATGTTTCACTCAACAGGAAAAGTAGCCTAAGCATCCTTTTAACAAGATTTACAGTTCTTAAAGAGAAGGAGAACACATATACATTAATTAAGTAGGAAATATACCATATTCTAGGATGGAAAAATCTAAGTATTTTAAGTTTAAAGAGTTAAGTAGTTTAAGTTTAAAAAGGATTAGTGCAATTCCAATTATATGTACTCATACAAATTTTTTTGTAAATGATCAAAATAAGTTAAAAAAATTTTTGATGTGAAGTATTTTTAAAGTCTTTCTTGAATTTGTTGCAATATTGTTTCTGTTTTATGTTTTGGATTTTTTTGGCCATGAGTCATGTGTGATCTTAGCTCCCCAATGAGGGATCGAACTCACTCCCTGCATTGGAAGGCAGTCTTAACCACTGGACTACCAGGGAAGTCCCCAAAATAAATGTTTTAATTATTTTAAATAGACAAGGATATTAAGGAGAGAAGGGGATGAAGAGAACTGCTAATCCACTAGATTTTTTACATTGTGAAGTATCACTAATTAACTAATGTGGTTTATGCATTAAAACAGACTTAAAATAAAATTCATAACCTCCCATAGATACTGTTTTGTATGTAACTGGTTTATGTATTATAGTGAAATACAGTGAGTGAAGAACACAATTAGTTCTTAAAAGGTATTGGTAATTAGTAAGTTTAGAAAGAGATTGACTTTGACTCTCAAGCTACACACATACAATAAATTCCAGAATTAAAAACAATAACATATGTATATATGTATGTAATCACAGCAGTGAACATCTGTGAGAAAATAACATTATTCCTCTTGAGGAAATCCCAAGCTTTAGAAGTCATTGAAATTGTGTCATAATGGAGAAAGATCAGTAGTTTGTATAGATACTTAGAGCTTCTCTGCTCTTAACTCTCAGACTGATAAAGATATTTTGGAAACAGTTTGAGAGCTTTCTGAGATGCTCTTCCCAGGTTATAATCTTCAAGTTTGCCTTGAATAAAATTTTTGAATTTTTTCTTTAAAAAATTATATTTTCTGTCTCTTTAATTTGAAAATATAAAGCATTGGGAGTAAACTTTAGATGAACCAGTTCATGTTTGGATTTTTTTTTTTTTTTGGGTCCGCTCTGCATGGTTTGCAGGATTGTAGGTCCCCAGCAAGGGATCCACTCCAGTACTCTTGCCTGGAAAATCCCATGGATGGAGGAGCCTGGTAGGCTGCAGTCCATGGGGTTGCTAAGAGTCGGGCAAGACTGAGTGACTTCACTTTCACTTTTCACTTTCATGCATTGGAGAAGGAAGTGGCAGCCCACTCCAGTGTTCTTGTCTGGAGAATCCCAGGGACGGGGCAACCTGGTGGGCTGCCGTGTATGAGGTCGCACAGTCAGACACGACTGAAGTGACTTAGCAGCAGCAGCAAGGGATCAAACCGAAGCCCCCGGCAGTGAGAGTGCAGAGTCCTAACCTCTGGACCGCCAGAGAATTCCCTCCTGTTTGGATTCTTTAGTACGTTTGCTTTTGTAATTTAGTCCTCTTATAACTAAACATTTGTGTAATATCTTGAGTTCAAGGATTCCTGTCAGAATACAACTGAGACTTTTTTGGGTGAGAGAAATTTTAAATATAAATACTGGAAATTCCCTGGTGGTTCAGTGTTTAGGACTCTGTGCTTCCACTGCAGGGAACAGTTCAGTGCTGGGTAGCTGAAAACTCACTTGCCATGCAGCATGTCAAAAGGAAAAAAAAATGAATACTTTTACACTAGTTGTACTCCATTTCTTCACAATCCTATTTCCTATTACACTGATTAGGTACACAGATTATTGTGTAGTTACTTACATTTTTTCCCTAAGGATTAAGATGTGTGTTAGTGAAGTCTTAGAATTTTATGGGAAAAATAGTTAAAAGAAAATGCACTGTAAGTAAGTTTAACCTTATTATTGAAAAGTGCAAGTGAAGTCGCTCAGTCGTGTCCAACTCTTTGCAACCCCATGAACTGTAGCCCACCAGGCTTCTTCATCCATGGAATTTTCCAGGCAAGAGTACTGGAGTAGATTGCCATTTCCTTCTCCAGGGGATCTTCCTGACCCAGGGATCAAACCCGGGTCTCCCGCATTGCAGGCAGATGCTTTACCATCTGAGCTTATTAATTAAATATAAATTGAAAAATGTCATCTTTGCCCGTTAAATGAGCAAAGATCTAAAATCTCCTGAGAATCTGTTCCTGAAGAAGGTATAAAATGTTAAAGGAAAATATTGAATCAAGTTGTGGCTGGTCCTGTGCCCACCCATTTTGCGTGCATGCACCGCCGCTGCCCCCCCACCCCCTCCCCCACCACCCAGAATTGTGTAGCTTGAAGGGTCTTAGTTCCCCACTAGGGAGAGTCTGGGCCCCCAGCAGCAGAAGAGTCCTAAAAACTGGACCACCAGGGAATTCCCTGAATCAAGTTCTTTATTATTATAAGATTATTAAAAAGAATAAAAGTGCTTAATAATAATTTTTCATAATTGATATATTACATGAAAACTACACGGCTCTTCAGGGCTCACTCAGCTCTTTACCCTTTTCTGTGTGCTTGATAATCTCAAATACCCATCAATAATAACTACTTGGGGGAATTCCCTGGCAGTTCAGTGGTTAGGACGCCACGCTTCCACTGCAGGGGGCACAGGTTTGTCCCTGGTTGAGGAACTAAGATCCTGAATGCTGCACAGCATGGCCAAAAAAATGATGATGATGATGATGATGATTTGGGGGAAGGGGTATGCTTAGTAGAGAAAAGTATAGAATTCTGACATTATATTAGTTGTCAGCTGAGAAAGATGAGTGGAAGATAGATACAGTGAAGACAGTTTAAATATAGCAAATTGAGTATCACTAGGTTATATTTTAGCAAATATCATTTATATAATCCAAAATAGTTTAGTAATTCTCACCTTCAGTGGCTTCTGCTTATTAACACTTTTGGGAATTTTAAACTTTGATATATAAAAAATTGGAAACAAATTTTTGAATATACTTTTGTTCCCATCTCAGTGCTTTTACTCCTTTTATGTTGTTTGGTAAGGTAATTTAAATGTCTTCTCTTGCAGAGTGAAATGGTAAAGGAGCTCGATGGTCATGTACTCAAATGTGTGAAAGATCAAAATGGAAACCATGTTGTACAAAAGTGTATTGAATGTGTTCAGCCACAGTCACTACAGTTCATCATTGATGCTTTCAAAGGACAAGTAAGATTGACTTTTGTCTTCTACTTAGAATTTGTTAACACATTATTTTTTATAAATCACAGGATAATACCTAGTACTTTCATACAAGGAGATAAATACCGAATGTGTGTTAATTTCTGCCTCTTTCATAGAGAGTAAAAGTGAGTCAATAGATAGCTTCATTTTTGCAGCTGGAAAATGTAGATGAGTTTAATTATATTACTCTAAGAAATAAAGATAACTGCTGTTAGCGTTATAAGCCCGACAGTGTTTTCCAGATTTCCTGGGAGAGGGGGAAGGAGAGAAGAAGACTTAAGATTGTATAATAAAAGACAGAAAAATAAATATAAATTAGTAACTAATACATAATAAACTAATAGTGTCTGATTACAGTGTGCATTACCACTACCCTACAATCCATTCTTTGTCATTATTACATGTCTTCTTCTGGTTAGATTCCTTTTGATCAAAATATCTGTTAGCTCCTAAACTGAGTACCCTGTTTCCCAGTCTTTGCCAACATGGCAGTTGACGTATTAAATGTAAATTCCCTGTTCTTGTATGTTAAATTAACTCAACATGTTATCAAAAACGTGTATAAACCAGTCGTTCCAAAAATGCCACAGATTGGAAGTTTATTTCTTCTAATTGTTTTAAGGTATTTGTACTTTCAACTCATCCTTATGGCTGCAGAGTAATCCAGCGCATCCTGGAGCATTGCACTGCAGAGCAGACCTTACCTATCTTAGAAGAACTCCACCAACATACGGAGCAGTTGGTACAGGTATAAAATCCCTACAATTTGAAATGTTTATATACTTTTGCAAATGGTTCTGATTTTTTTAAAGGAAGTATAATTTATTGTTAACATACTATAGAGTTAACACACAGTGAAACAAAAGCCTTTTGTATTCTCTCAATTGTACTATTGGATTTTTAGAAAAATAATGCATATCTTTTTTAAGAATTACTGTTATTCCTGAATGACTTTAAGGAAATCAATTTTTAAATGTCTGCACTCAGGATCAGTATGGCAATTACGTTATTCAGCATGTACTGGAGCATGGTCGACCTGAAGACAAGAGCAAAATTGTTTCTGAAATCCGAGGAAAGGTCTTAGCCTTGAGTCAACACAAATTTGCCAGGTATATTGCATTATTTTCTCTTTCCAAGGGAAAAAGGTCTTTTAACACTCTGGCTTTTTAAGCACAGAAATGCATATAGACTATAACATTGGAATATAATCTCTCTCTAATTGTTTTTAGTAGAGGCAAAAGGTACATCTAGAGTGTTGCTTTTTGTTAAAGAATCTACGTGACAAGTTGGTTTGCCCACATATATTCCATTTTTGAAATCTGTGTTTGGAAAACGATTTCTTCCCAAGATGTGTGGATAATTGCACATTTAATTTATTTAGTTCATGCTCATGAAAGCCTCAGACCTTATTAATGACCTAGTTTCACCCCCACCCCCCACCCCCCCTCCCTGAATTATGGGTCTTTGGTTTGTTTTTGTTTGGCCATACCACATGGCCTGTGGGTTCTTAGTTCCCCAACTAGGGATCAAGCTCATGCCCCCTGCATTGGAAATTCAGGGTCTTAACCACTGGACTGCCAGGGAAGTCCCGATAGTTTAATTATTATTTAGTTATATTTAAGAGGCCTGCCATTAAACTTGGGGATGTCCCATATGGATTCTTCCATGATATTAATTTCTGTTTTATAAGTAACTGGAGAATTACAAGAGAATCCTATTTTGACTCTTCTGCCTTCCAGTGCACTGAACAACTTTCAAAAGCTAGAGAAAGTTTTCTGTAAAAAAATGACAAAATAATTTTCTGTTTATGTACTTTAATTTTTTAGCAATGTAGTAGAAAAGTGTGTTACTCATGCCTCCCGTGCTGAGAGAGCTTTACTGATTGACGAAGTTTGCTGCCAGAATGATGGTCCTCACAGTGCCTTATACACCATGATGAAGGACCAGTATGCCAATTATGTCGTTCAGAAGATGATTGATATGGCTGAGCCTGCTCAGAGAAAGATAATCATGCACAAGGTAATACTATCTGTAGCACTTAAAATAGATGATTCAGTTTGTTCAGGCTACTCTTTTAACTTCTTCAGAATGTCTGAACTACAGAAAAAGTTTAAAATCAGTGGAAAACTTTTGGCAGATGTAGGTATGCTGTACCCTTTTGTTAAGTTCTTAAGGTAATCAGCTCAATAGAATCACGTTCACTTCTCATATTTACCTACCATTTACCTAATCAGTTAAGCTGGTTTCTCTCTATCCTTTTTCTACAGTCTAATGATTCTGAAATCATTACTTTCCACAGGAAAACTTACTTTTAAAATGAACACTGGTGGTATTTTTGCCTTCTTGATTTTGTTTTTAGACATCCCTGGTGGCCCAGACGGTAAAGCGTCTGCCTATAATGCAGGACACCCGGGTTCGATCCCTGGGTCGGGAAGATCCTCTGGAGAAGGAAATGGCAACCCACTCCAGTACTCTTGCCTGGAAAATCCCATGGACGGAGGAGCCTGGCAAGCTACAGTCCATGGGATTGCAATGAGTCAGACACGACTGAGCGACTTCACTTTCACTTTCACTCGGTTTAAGAATATATACCTGTAACACTTTTTTCTGTCTTATTTTTAACTGCATTATTTATTTACCAATTTCATATTTAGGGCATTTCAATTACTTGTTTTTTAGTAACTATTCTTGGCAGTATTTTATATCAACATCTTTGTATAATTAGATGTTTTTGTAAGGTATGTTACAAGTTTGCTTATCTGTCTGATATTTACCTGTTTATCATTATCTCATCAATGCCAGTTATTGCTTATAAAATCTTTTCCAGTCTGGATGGGAAGATTATGATACGATTCTTCTCATAGGTGTTTTTAAAACCATTAGGGAGATATTGAATATCTTAAATGTATTAGCTCTCACACATCTTGCTTATTCATGTCTTTTGCTCCATTTTGTATTGAATTTTTGTCTAGTTGCTTAGAGTTACAGAATTCTGCCCTCATAAACTTTGTAAGAATATACTACCTCATTAGTGATACTTCTCTGCTATATTTGGAGTTTCTCTGTTATTTGCATGCATAATAGTTTATGGGAATAGTGGCTTGTTTTATTCATTAGACAATTTTGAAAGTAGAAGTTTGGAGAGACTGAGAGGAACAGAACTGCTTTTGCAAACAACTTTAATTGGATTTGAATTTTAAAATTTCAGTTATTTCTTCCAAATCACCCAGATTTGGGGGCAGTTTTTTTAGGAATCAGAAACTAAAATAACTTAGATTTCCTAAGCAGATTATTTATTTTTCAGATTCGACCTCACATTACTACTTTGCGCAAATATACATATGGGAAGCATATACTGGCCAAGTTGGAAAAATATTATTTGAAAAATAGCCCAGATCTAGGGCCTATTGGAGGACCACCAAATGGAATGCTGTAAAGGAAAAAAAGAAGATAATGTAACCATGTGAGAGAAACATTTCTTTTGTGAATTATCAAAACACAACTCAACTATGAATCTTCAAATTTTTTTTAAAGCAAAACTATTTATTGACTTTATTCATCCATTTGTAAATTTTTTAAGGTTCTTGTGTATATTTGGGGGTGGGGGGGTGAATAAATTATATTCAGCCCTGAGTGGAGACCTATCAGATTGAATTGCTGGCAAAGCACAGAATGCCTGTATATGATGTAACTGTATCAAAAAATGCTGTCACATATTTTGTAAATTTTTACCTTGTAAAGTCACAAAAATAGTTTTTAAAGGAAAAAGTACAGTATTCTTTTAATAAACTGGCTTGCAGTCTGGTAGGTCTGCGGACCCCATAGCACAACAGGTTTATAGAGATGTATATAGAAATATAGTCCTTATTTTTTTTTTGTCCTTTGTGTGAAGCCTTTTATAACAGATTAACAATCAACTGCATAAATATTATTAATATTTTAAAAAGAAAGTTAAGTTGTATTTTGGTAATTCACAAACTATCATGCAAATAAAAACTCAATTAAGAAGTGATTTGAAAGGAAAAGAACTTGTAGTATTTACAGTGGATGTGGTTTTAATCCAAATACTGCCCTAAAATGTCTCTGGCAATGTACAGAAGTATTGTATATACTTACATATGTAATTGTTATAAGAGGTAGAAAAAACAGAATCATGGTGACACTTCCATCAAGTTAAGTATGCTGAACGAAAAGTTAAGTTCCATTTTAACTTTTCAGTTTGGTTTGCGATGAGAAAGAGTGGAAATTTGTATATTGTTTTGCTTATAGAACTACAAGGACATGTTGAGAAAGTGTTGAGCTTTATTTTGCTTTTTCATAGTAGATTCAGAAAGTAGGAACCTGATAGAGGTGAAAAGGGGCCACTGAAAAGTGAATTTGATAGCTCAACATTTAAGCATGATTGCATATTCAGATAGCTTTTTTTGCTTCCTATAAATATATGCATTGTGTGTGTAGTAATAGATGTAAGTTTACACTTTGAAAGCAAATCTTGTTTCAATGTTTATTATAAAAGCCTTGCTAATTTGGTAGTGATGCTTTCTTTGGTTGTACAGGTGTATATTTGTAAACCTCAATGCTGTAAATGGAATTTGTTTTATCTCTTTGGGAAACATTTGCATTTTGGTGTACATTTATGTCCCTGCCCCCTGACCTGGCATATAGTGTTGTATAATGTAAATTGATTTCTCCAAATTGAGAGTGATTTTTTAAAATTTTTTATCTTTATATGGTTTCAGAAGTATGAACCAGCTTTCTTTTTATTATTGTGAAAAACATTTTGTTTTATAACATAGTTGTTGACTCTGTTAATACGGACATGCTAGGATTTGGATCACTTTCAAGAAGTCAGGGTATTGTGCATAATAGAAAGTATTGGACTGAGATATTTGATTACCATGGAGGCCAATGCTTTTTCCATCTTATTAAATGTGATGTGACTTTTTTTCTTTGTACAGAAGAGTACTGTATTTTTGAATAGCCTACTCCCAAGTAATAGCAAATCTGTATGATAACATTTTTTCTCTGGACATAAGACATAACAGTAACATGATGTACATTTACAAGCGGCCTTATGTACATTTCCCAACAATCTTTTTAAGGCAAAATTGTGACCATATGTGTATAATTAAAATCGTTTTTAATCCTTTGCCTATGAAAATATTTTGGAAAAAACTTGCTTTGTATATTCAGTTTCTGAAAGATAAAGAAAGTGCTTTGTATTTTGTTGAAGTCAGTATTTTGTATAAAACTTTTATGTTGACCCACTTATGTTTAGTGCTAAAAACTAATGAACCATGCTATCTCTTTCAATTGAATATGTAAGGGATTTTTTTATTGGAAGTCTGCAGAAGAATACCAGTCTTCTGAGCACAATAGTGAACATAAAGGTTTTTCACATAGCTGTTCATATCATGAACCTAAGAATAACGGCATGAAGTTTGGGGTGCCAGGCATAGTTTTTCATGTTTGATGTTGAGTTATTCTAGTTTTCTAACCCAACATTCCTTGTTGAGGCCATTAAATTTAACCACTTGTTCACTGTCCCTTCTCACAGTCGCACTTGTTCATCAGCATGTCCCAGCCATAGTGACAGAGCTTTTTTCCCTCCATACAGGGCTGCTCCCTGCTGCCCTTCCTGCTTTGTTTTGCCAGCCTCAGCATGTCTTGGCCCTGTGTTGAACTTTTGTTCCCAGTATCAGCTCATGGTTTCAGGATCAAAGTTGTCCTTGTTGGAGATTGGTGGTGACTTTCCTGGATTTGCACAGTTAAATTCCTGGTTTTCCTTTATCTTCCGTTCACACAGACAAATCATTTCTGCAGATTTAGAAAGTCCTAGAGAACAGCACATTGGGAAACTGGACCATTGTCTTGGATTCCTGATGTTCTTGTGTGTCCCTTTATGAACAACCCAGTCTTCCCAGTATTTTAGGGCTTATTGTAGAAAAATATCTATTACTCTAGAAATTTTGGTCTGCCACTTTTGATGCCCACCTCTCTGATTCCACCTTTTAATAAATTGGCATGAGGTTTTGGTATAATCTGAAAATGACATTTTAGAATAAACTTAATTGGGCAGAACCACTTAGGCTTTACTCTTGGTTGTCTTTTGATATGAATTGTTTCTGGACCAGTTTGTTTAAGTCCTGGCTCTTATTGGTTCATATGAAATAATGTTATCTTCACTTCTTTGTATATTATGTATAAATTAGAAAATGAAAAATGTGTGAATAACATTGTATGAAATAAATCTGGTCTTGTGTTTTTCTCTACATAAAATATCCCACTGTACCTCAATTACAATTCACATTGACTTCAAGTTTACTCTGATTTAAGGAAAATGAAAATATCTTTATCACATGGATGCTAGTCTGGGGCCAGTGATTGCACTGATGGTATGAATCCTGTCTTACAGTATTCATAATTTCTGTCTAACTACATAGACTCATGACACACTTCTTATGATGAAACTTTAACCCTGTTTCTTTATTGATAAAATGACACTTCAAAGTTGTTTTTGAGGATTAAATTAAATCACATATCTTTACCCACAGGTGTTTGTTTCCTTAGCATATACATGCACTTTAGGAGACTGTGTTGTCTAAAAGTACAGTCTGGGTTCAGGCCTGTATTTAAAGTTAACCTCATTGTTCACAAACCGTGTGAATTTGATTGTGTTATCTCAGCCTTAGTACCTTCATTTTTAGTATGAAGTGAAAGTCACTCAGTCATGTCCAACTCTTTGTGAACCCATGGATAGTCCGTGGAGTTCTCCAGGCCAGAATACTGGAGTGGGTAGCCTTTCCCTTCTCCAGGGGATCTTCCCAACCCAGGGATCAAACCCAGGTCTCCCACATTGCAGGTGGATTCTTTACCTGAGCCACAGGGGAAGCCCTCATCTTTAGTATGTGAAAGTGAAGTTGCTCAGTCGTATACGACTCTGCGATCCCGTGGTCTGTAGCCCACCAGGCTCCTTGGTCCATGGGATTCTCCAGGCAAGAATACTGGAGTGGGTTGCCATTTCCTTCTCCAGGGGATCTTCCCGACCCAGGGATCGAACCCAGGTTTCCCACATTACAGGCAGATGCTTTAACCTCTGGGCCACCAGGAAAGCCCTTAGTATGGGATGGAGCTATTTTTAAATCCTCAGTCATTTTAAGAATTGATACATACATATATATATAGAGAGAGAGAGACCTAGAACCTAATTCTCAACCAGTGCTAATACTGTTTTCATTTTCCTGTCTCTTCTATAGCTGATTTTTTAAATCTATATAGATTATTTGGTAGAATTCAAAATGGATATCTTCATAAAACTAAGTGGGAAAGGAATTTTTCTCACACATTGTTTATCCTCCATTTTAGTTTTATCCTGATTTAGTTCTATTCTAAACTGTTAGCCCTTCGGCAGTGTTTCACTTACCCTATTATAGTGATGAAATTAAAGTTCCTACAAGGGAAAAACATGTCACATCCTCCCACCCTAGTTTATCAACATCACAAAAGTGTTTTCCCAAAGTAACCTGGGTAGTAGTCTATTTGCCCTCCTAACTGGTTTCTCCAAAGCCGGTGGGGGAGTAGTCTTCACTGTCTACCTTACCCATCTGACTAGATCAACATATGGGATTTGAATATGCAGCCATTTGGTAAATTCATCTCTAGACACTGAGAAGGAATAGAGCTCTCGGTAGAGGCTCCAGTGTGCCTCTGGAAGGCACTGCGGAGGGAAAGGAAGGGGTTGGGCCCTGAGGTGTGTGCTGTGTGTGGTTACCCTTTAGGCCTCTTAAGTTACCTGCCTGTAAGTGCGAAGAGTTGACTCATTGGAAAAGACTGACGCTGGGAGGGATTGGAGGCAGGAGGAGAAGGGGACGACAGGATGAGATGGTTGGATGGCATCACCAACTCAATGGATATGAGTTTGAGTCAACTCCAGGAGTTGTTGATGGACAGGGAGGCCTAGAGTGCTGCCGTCCATGGGATTGCAGAGTCGGACACGACTGAGCGACTGAACTGAACTGATGGGATTAACAGGTACAAACTACTACACATAAAATAGATAAGCAATAAGGATTTACTGTACAGCATACAAGATATTACAAAAAGTAATAACCTATCATGGAAAGGAATCTGATATATATATATATACACACACACACACACATCTGAATCGCTTTGCTAACAATATTGTGAATCAATTATATGTCTAAAAGAATTGATTTAAGAAAAATAAACTTGAATAGACCAATAATCATAAAAGAAATTAAGGTAGTCAAAGGAACAAAGTTGAAGGAAGGGCTCATGTGTCCTAATTTCAAAACTTTTAAGTCAAGCTACAGTAATAAAAAGTGTTTGGGTGTTTCTAACTATGGTGATTATTTTGAAGTATATACAAATATCAAATCATTATGTTGTACACCTGAAACATACATTATATGTCAATTATATCTTTAAAAAATCAAAATTTAAAAAAATGTAGGATTCTCATAAAGACAAACATGTAAACCAATAGAAGAGAGGGCACAGAAATAAACCACACATATGATCAAATTATCTTCAACATGAGTACCAAAAACATTCAAATGAGGGAAAGCACTGTTTTCAACAAACGATGTGAGAAAACAGGATATCTTCATGCTACATAATGAAGTTAGACCTTTGCCTTACTGCATACACAAAAATTAACTCAAAATGGATTAGAGACCTAAAATTATAAAGCTTGTAAAAGAAAACATGGGAAAGCTTCATGATACTGGATTTAGCAATGATTTCCTGCACGTAGGGCTTTCTTGGTGGCTCAGATGGTAAAGAATCTGCCTGCAATACTGGAGATTTTGGTTCGATCCCTAGGTCAGGAAGATTCCCTGGAGAAAGGAATGGCAACCCACTCCAGTATTCTTGCCCTGAGAATTCCATGGACAGAGGAGCGGAGCAGACTACAGTTCATGGGCTCACAAAAAAGAGTTGGATACCAGTGAGTGACTAACACTTTTACTTCATGCATCTACACCAAAAATACATGCACCCAAAGCAAAAATAGATAAATGGGACTGTATTAAACTTCAAAATGTCTGCATCAATGGACCCAATCAGCAGAGTGAAAATAATGGGAGAAAATAATTACAAACCATGTATCTGATGAGGGGTTAATATCCAAAATATATAAAGAATTACAACTCAAGAAGAAAAAAGCAGTCTTATTTTTTAAAAAACTGGGTGAAGGACATTAAGAAACATTTCTCCAACGATGGTATATGAATAGTCAACAAGCATATGTTCAGTTTAGTTCAGTCGCTCAATCGTGCCCGACTCTTTGCGACCCCATGAATTACAGCACGCCAGGCCTCCCTGTCTGTCACCAACTCCTGGAGTTCACTCAAACTCATATCCATTGAGCTGGTGATGCCATCCAGCCATCTCATCCTCTGTCGTCCCCTTCTGTCCCCAGTCCCTCCCAGCATCAGAGTCTTTTCCAATGAGTCAATTCTTCACATCAGGTGGCCAAGGTATTGGAGTTTCAGCTTTAGCATCAGTCCTTCCAAAGAATACCCAGGGCTGATCTCCTTTAGAATGGACTGATTGGATCTGCTTGCAGTCCAAGGGACTCTCAAGAGTCTTCTCCAACACCACAGCTCAAAAGCATCAATTCTTCCACGCTCAGCTTTCTTCACAGTCCAACACTCACATCCATACATAACTACTGGAAAAACCATAGCCTTGACCTTTGTTGACAAAATAATGTCTCTGCTTTTGAATATGCTATCTAGGTTGGTCATAACTTTCCTCCCAAGGAGTAAGTGTCTTAACTTCATGGCTGCAATCACCATCTGCAGTGATTTTGGAGCCAAAAAAAATAAAGTCTGACACTGTTTGCACTGTTTCCCCATCTATTTCCCATGAAGTGATGGGACCAGATGCCATGATCTTTGTTTTCTGAATGTTGAGCTTTAAGCCACCTTTTTCACTCTCACTTTCATCAAGAGGCTTTTTAGTTCCTCTTCACTTTGCCATAAGGGTGGTGTCATCTGCATGTCTGAGGTTATTAATATTTCTCCCGGCAATCTTGATTCCAGCTTGTGCTTCTTCCAGCCCAGCGTGTCTCATGGTGTACTCTGCATATAAGTTAAATAAGCAGGGTGACAGTATACAGCTTTGACATACTCCTTTTCCTATTTGGAACCAGTCTGTTGTTCCACGTACAGTTCTAACTTGCTTCCTGACCTGCATATAGATTTCTCAATAGGCAGGTCAGGTGCTCTGGTATTCCCATCTCTTTCAGAATTTTCCACAGTTTATTGTGATCCACACATGAGGTAACTGCAAATCAAAATCACAGTGAGATACTACCCCCTCCCATTAGGATGGCTACTATCAAACAGAAAATAGCAAGTGTTAAGTGAGGATGTACAGAAACAAGCCCTATGCCCTGCTGCTAGGAATGTAAAAAGGTGCAACTGCTATGGAAAAGAGTATGGCAGCTCCTCAAAAAGTTATAAACTAGGATTAGCTTATGATCCAGCAATCCTATTTCTGGGTATATATCCAAAAGTACCAGTCAATCCTAAAGGAAATCAACCCTAGGTATTCATTGGAAGGACTGATGCTGAAGCTGAAGCTCCAATACTTTGGCCACATGGTGCAAACAGGCGACTCATTGAAAAAGACCCTGATGCAGCAAAAGATTGAAGGCAGAAGGAGAAGGGGAAGACAGAGTATGAGATGGTTGGATGACATCAGCAACGTAATGAACATGACTTTGGGCAAACTCCAGGAGATGGTGAAGGACAGGGAAGCCTGGAATGCTACAGTCCATGGGATCGGAAAGAGCCAGACATGACTGAGCAACTGAACAAAGAAATAAACATCCGAAAGAAAGTCTGATCTCAAAGAGATATTTACATACGCATGTTTATAGCAGTATTATTCACAATAGCCAAAAGATAGAAATCCAGTGTCCATTGATGGATGAATGGATTAAAAATTATGTTATATACATACTGCTGCTAAGTCACTTCAGTCGTGTCCAACTCTGTGCAACCCTATAGACGGCAGCCCACTCGTCCCTGGGGTTCTCCAGGCAAGAACACTGGAGTGGGTTGCCATTTCCTTCTCCAATGCATGAAAGTGAAGAGTGAAAGTGAAGTCGCTCAGTCGTGTCAGACCCCATGGACTTCAGCCTACCAGGCTCCTCCCTCCATGGGATATACATACAATAGAGTATTATTCAGCCTCTAAAGAAGGAAACTTTGACGCATGCTATAACATGAATAAACCTTGAGGACATTATGCTAAATGAAATAAGCTAGTTACAAAAAGACAAACTGTGTGATTCTGCTTAAATGAGGAATTTAAAATAGTTAGATCCTAAAAGCAGAATAGTGGTTGCCAAGAATGGGGGTGAGGGACAGGAAGTAGGATAGGAAGGGGAAATTAGTTGTTTAATGAATGTAGAGTTTTAGTTTTTCGAGATAAAAATGTTCTAGACATCTGTTGCACAACAACATGAGTATATATAATACTACGAACTGTACACTTAAAATGTTTAAATGCTCACTTCAGCAGCACATATACTAAAATTGGAGCAATACAGATAAATTAGCATGGCCCCTTAAGCAAGGGATTTTTCCAGTAGTCATGTATGGATGTGAGAGTTGTACCATAAAGGTAGCTGAGCGGCAAAGAATTGATGCTTTTGAACTGTGGTGTTAGAGAAGACTCTTGAGAGTCCCTTGAACTGCAAGCAGATCAAACCAGACAATCCTAAAGGAAATCAGTCCTGAATATTCACTGGAAAAACTGATGCTGAAGCTGAAACTCCAATACTTTGGCCACCTCATGCGAAGAACTGACTCATTGGAAAAGCCTCTGATACTGGGAAAGACTGAAGGAGGAAGGAGAAGGGAACAACGGAGGATGAGATGGTTGGATGGCACCACTGACTTGATGGACATGAGTTTAAGCAAGCTCAGGGAGTTCGTGATGGACAGGGAAGCCTGGCATGCTGCAGGCATGGGGTCACAAAGAGTCAGACACGATTGAGCAACTGAACTAAGCAAGGATACATACAAATTCATGAAGTGGTCTATATTTTTAATTTTTATAAATATTCTGTGTGGAGGGGAGAGAATTGGATTCTGCAGTTAAAGTGAAAGTGAAAATGTTTATAAAAATAAACAATTTTTGCAATTTGTTCTTCAAATAAATTTATATCTTTTATCTATTGAGAGTAATGTGTGTGTGCTAAGTCACTTCATTCTCGTCCGACTCTTCACAACCCATGGACTGTAGACCACCAGGCTTGTCTGCCCATGGGATTTCCCAGTCATGAATACTAGAACAGGTTGCCCTTTCCTACTCCCAGGGATCTTCCTGACCCACAGATCAAATCATGTCTCTTTTTAAGTTTCCTACATTGGCAGGTGAGTTTTTACCACTAGCACCATCCGGGAAGTCCATTGAGAGGAGAGTGTTGAAAATATCCCATCATAATTAATTTTTTACTGTTTTTGCCCTGTATATTTTAAGGACATGCTATTAAGTACATGCAAATATACAGTTGTATTTTCCCAATAATCTATCCAATAAAAGAATATTTTGTTTAAGAAGGAAGGAAAGTAAAAAGAAGAAGTTATCAAAAATACCCTTAAAATAAAGGCACAAAGCCCAGACTGTTTTGGGGGGCAAGTCTACTGTAAACCTTCAAAGAGCATATAATTCCTAGTTTATATAAAATTTTACAGAGCATGGAAAACAATGAAAAGTTCCCAAGTTATTCTACAAAACTGTAATAAACTTGAAAATGAAACAAAATGATAGTACACACACAATAACCATGGGTTATTTTCATTTACACATATAGATACAAAACTCCTAAGTAATATGTGACTCTACCAAACCCAGTGGAATCATCCTTCATGACCCAGCAGAATTTTATTGCAGAAATTCAGGAGAGTTGAACATCAGAAATTTTATTAATGTAATTTTAGTGCATTAACACATAAGCAGGGAAAATATATCAAATAATAAGAAAGGCAACAGATAAATTTCAATACTCATTTCTTTTTAAAAAATTTTATTGAAATATAGTTGATTTATAATGTAGTATTAGTTTCGGACATACAGCTGGATATTCATTTTTGATAAAAACTCATTACAAGCTAACAATGTTGAGAAGTTTCCTTCAGCTAAAAAGTTATATCTATCACACATTTAAAGCAAATAGCAAATTTAATGTTGAAACATTAGAAGTAATCCCATTAAAGACAGAAGCAAATAAGAATGTCCACAATCATCACTGCTATTCAACATAAAGCTGGGGTCCCTAGACAGTGCATAAAGAAAAGCATAAGAGATTTAAGTATTAAAAAGGAAAAAATGGTAGAATGATTTACCTAAAAAATCCAAGAGGATACACTGAGAAAAGTTTTAGAACTATTAAGAGTTCAAGAAATTGGATAGACAGAAGATTCATATACAAAAACTAATCAACTGTAGTTATAGCTGTCTAGACACCAAAAAACTAATTTTAAAAAAATCATCATAGTAAAAAAAAAGCTTTTGAATAACCGTGGAAAAAAAACAAATAAATTCATGATGTGAAGAGAATAATTTTCACTGAAAGATAGTAAAGAAAAATGGATTAAGTAGTGATGGCATATTCCCAGATAGGAAGAGTCAATGCTACGAACTGTTATTTCTCCCCAGTTTAATCTATAAATTCAATTCATCCAAAGAGTTCAGACTGAGGTCTTCAATTTCCATTTCTTATTGGCTAATTGCAGATCTAGGGTAGGAGGTACCCAGGATGAGCCTGGAACATTGTGTCCTCTTCTAATGTGTCTTACCTATCTTTTGCTGTGAAATAAACCACCCCCGGATCCAGTGGCAGAAGCTTCGTCTTGCTCTTCCCCTTCGTTTTTTTCAAACTCATACATTAGTAGTGTGGGCCAGGATCAGAAGGCACCGTGTATACCCTCGGTGTCAGCTGGGGCGGCCTGAAGGCCGGGAGCTGGAATCACAAGACGGAGAATTCACTCACATGCCTGGCACTTGACGCCAGCTGTCAGACAGCTGACACCTCCAGAACACCCACATGTGGAATCCTCTCCCCGTAGCCTGGGTTTTCTCACTTTGTGATGACTGGGTTCTAAAAGGAACATTGAGGGGAAGGAGGCTGGGAATGGAAGGGGATAAATCCCACCACCACCATCACTGGTCACCCTCACACCTACAGTCAGGCCAATATTCTTGACTCTCTTCCAAGGGCCCATAGGACTTTTGTGTTTTCCACAGCTTCCTGCTGTGAACTCCAGAACAAGTCACTTACATCCTAGCGACACACTTTCCTCATTTGTAAAATAAGGTATGCCCAGGATTAGGCTGCAACATTCGTGTTCTATGTAGTGTGTGCATGTTACTTGCTCAGTCGTGTCCGACTCTTTGCGACCCCATGGGGTGTAGCCCACCAGGCTCCTCCATCCATGTGATTTTCCAGGCAATACTTGAGTGGGTTGCCATTTCCTTCTCTGTTCTATGTAGTATTCCTTGATTTTTTATGATGTGACTTTATTCATGTATTATGAAATTGAGTCTTACTATATGATCCAGTAATTGTGCCCCTAGATATTTACCCAAATGAGTTGAAAATTTATGTCCATGCGAAAAACAGCACACAGATATTGACAGCAGCTTTATTCATAATTGCCAGAATTTGGAAGCCGCCAAGATGTCATTCAGGAGGTGAGTGGATACACAAATTAATGCATCCAGACAATGGAATATTATTCAGAGATAAAGAGAAATGAGCCATCCAGTTATGAAAAGACAGAGAAGAACCTGAAATGCATGTTACTCAGTGAAGTCAGTATGAAAAGGCCATGTGCTATGTGATTCCAACTGTATGACATTCTGGAAAAGGCCAACCTATGGAGACAGTAATAAGATCAGGGGTTACCAGAGGATGAGGGTGGTGGGGAGGGATGAACAGGCAGAGAGGAAGGGATTTTTATGGCAGTGGAACTACCTTCTGGGATATTATAATGGTGTGTACATGACCATATAGCTTCGTCAGAGCTCACAGAATGTACAAGGCCAAGAGTGAATCCTAATGCAAACTGCAGACTGGTAATAATCATGTATCAATATTGGTTCATTGGTTGTAACAGACGCACACCCCCTAATGCAAGGTGTTAATAATGGGGAAACTGGGGGTGGATGACTAGGATATGGGAACTCTCTGTACTTTCTCTTCAATTTTCCTGTAAACTTAAACCTGCTCTTAAAATCTATTAATTAGAAAAAAAGGAAGGAAGGAGGGCAGGAAAGAAGGAAGAAAGGCAAAGGAAGAAGGCCCTTCACACAGGGCCTGCTTCATGGTGGGCTCTTAGCTGATGGGAGTCGATGCCTCTTCCCCTTCCCACCCTCCTGGATCAGCCTTGACTATGTGCTTGTGGGTGAGAGAGAGGTCAAGCATCTCTGCTTAACCCCTTGTGTGACCATCCTCAGGTGACAGTCACTCTCCTAGCTTGGCATCACCTCCTGCCACTCACATCCCCCATGGCCCTGAGCACTAAGGGGACAGCGGTGCTCACCAGGGCATGGCTGGCTTTGGTCCTCTTCCACTTGCTGCTCTGCCCAGCAAACCTGTGCTCCTGGAAGCCCTCCTTGCTCCCCTCTGTCCCCAGTCCTGGGCCCCCATGGCTCACCCCATCATAGGATCCTAAGACTGCATCCCTGGCTTCCTCTCCTACCAGCCAAGAGCTGTGCCAGGACCTGGCTCAGAATAGGTGCTCGGGGCCATTTGAGAGCCCTGGGCAGGAATGCGGAAGCCCAGCCTGGAGGGGCACAGTTCAGCAGGGTTCTCAGACTCTCTTGGGCCGCCCCTCCACTTTTATCCCAGGCAAGGTTTATTCCCTCCATGAAGAAGCCCAGGCGAGGATATTCAGTGGCATTCTGATAGCAAAATTTTAACAAAAACACCCATCAGAAGGGAGATGGTTAAAAGTCAACGTAGAGCCAAACTACGGAATCCCCACACAAGACTGAGTCTGGTTATAGATACTGACATTTCTAAGACGTATTAAGTCAAAACGGTGAGTTGCAGATGTTAGTACTTATGTGCGTAAATGCAAAGGAAAAGGTCTGAATAAACCTCTCCCTTCTTGTATTGCTAGAATTCATTTGAATTTTTTAAGTCTATTGATTGTTACAATATTGTTCTACTTTTTTTTTTTTAATTGTTAGGATTTTTTTTGGCTGACAGACATGAGGGATCCTAGCTCCCTAGACTGGGGATAGAACCTGCATCCGCTGCATTGGAAAGCAAAGTCTTAACCACTGGATCTCCAGGGTTAAATTATGCAGTTAAGGTCACGCAGCTAAAGTAGGGCTAAGAATCTGTCAGAGGAAATTTCCGGTTTTAGCTGGGAGGAAGTGGCGCTGGGGGTGGTGGTGGGTGGGAGAATGAGCTTGGCCTGCCTCTTCCTGGCTCCCCAGCCCTCCACTACTCCACTGATGAGCAGCATCAGTGCCCCTTCCCCACCTGGGGCTGAGTCAGAGACAGCCAGACACACAGGGAGGGAGGGGAGGGACTGGTGAGGGCCGGGGGCAAGTGGCCCCACCCTAGGAAGTAGCTCAGGATGAATCCGCACCAGGCAGCACCTGGGCAGGCATGGCTGGCATTGGCACACCTGCCTGCTGGAGAACTTCCTGTCCAAGCCTCCGACAAAGGCTGCACCCTCCCAGGTGGCCCAGAACTGAGTCAAGAGCCACATCAGGGCTCAGTGCATGACCTCAGCAGCAGCACCCACTTCACACAGTGACTTGGGCTATTTACAGAAACCAAGTGGGATGATGCCCACCACTGATTTTCAGAATCACCTACTTTCCTCTCCCCCATCCATCACACCGCAGTCTATCTACTTCCTCCTAGTTTTCCATCCTGCCCCTTCCCTCTCTTCAATGCCACCTTCTCCAGACAGGTCGGTCCTCTCTCTCTGTTATCTTTCCCTGTGTCCCAGGCAGCAGTCTCCTTCCCTTCAGCCTGTCCTTCCATGCAGGGGTCAGAGGATCTTTCTAACACGCAACCCCATTGAGTCCCTCCTCTGCTCGGTGACTCCTCTGGCCTAAGCATGACTGGCGAAACTTTTCCTGCTCTGACTTCTGACCCAACTCTTCAGGGGGCCTGTGCTCTGGCCAGTCCAGACACCTTCCAGGTCCAGAACACTCTAACACCTTTTTGCTTCCCTGCCTGTTCTTTGTTGGGTTTCCCCACTTGGAACCAGGCTGGGAATGTCCTCTATCAAAATTGCTGGAACTTGTGAATATTACTTTACCTGGCCAAGGGAAAAAAAAAAAATCGGAGAGATGTCTTTTGCGGATTTTGGAGATGTGATTCAGTTAAGCTTTTTGAGATGGGAGCTTATCCTGGATCATCCACGTAGGCCCTAAAGGCAATCAGACACTTGTATCCTTGTTGTTAAGTCACTAAGTCATGTCCGACTCTGCTACCCCATGAAGAGCAGCACACCAGGCTTCCTTGCCATTCACTAGCTCCCAACGTTTGTGCAAACACATGTCCACTGAATCGGTGATGCCATTCAACCATCTCATCCTCTGCTGCCTCTTCTCTTGCCTTCAGTCTTTCCCAGCACTCACTGGATCTTTTGACCAGTGAGTCGGCCAAAGTATTGGGAGTTTCAGCTTCAGAATCAGCCCTTCCGATGAATGTTCAGGGTTGATTTCCTTTAGGATGTAAGAAGGAAGCGGAAGGCAATTTTATTATACTCAGATGAGAAGATAATGTTAAGACAGAGTGGAGAGAGCCCTGAAGACTGGAGTGAGGCAGACACAAGCCAAGTGATGCTGGCAAACACCCCTTTCTTGGAAGAGAAAAGGAACGTGTTCCCTTAGAGCCTCTGGAGGGAGCTCGGACCTGCTCCGAGCTGGGAGCAGCAATTGGGAGATTCAGCTCAAAGAAACTGAATTGGGGTTTTTGGCTTCCAGCATTGTAAGAAAATAAACATGTGCTATTTTAAGGTGCCTTTGCCTTCTCCGTACACCAACCACAGGTTGGTTGAAAAACCCTCTTTTCATCTAAAGACAGGTTCTAATGGCTTCCCCAATCCCCAGTCCTCATCCATGAAACTTTTGAGAACCACTTCTCTGCATTCCAAATTGATGTTTCCCTTAAGATATCAATTGAAGAAGGAAATGGCAACCCACTCCAGTATTCTTGCCTAGAGCATCCCATGCACAGAGGAGCTTGGTGGGCTACAGTCCACAGGTCGCAAAGGGTCGGACACGACTGAGCGACTTCACTTTCACTTTCACTTTAAGCTATCAATAAACAGGCTGACAGGATAGTTCATTGCTTTACAATGATTGTTTATATCTGTTTCTTCCCCCAAACTAGGACCCCCTGGAACTTGAGAACCTTATTTGGGAGCTGGTTCCAGCAGGCACTCCTGCAGCTGTTGCAGTGCTATGCTGCCCAGTCCCAGGGGGCACCATTCAGGCCAGGTGCTATGGGACCTGAATCCTCAGGGACCCTGTTTACCTGGGAGGCACTGGGGATGGTATTTCCTGGGAGATGGACAACATTGCTACTTTGAACACATGTATCAAGTGCATGAAGTATTACACTCCACCCTCCTCCAAAAAAAAGCTATTCTCTTAGACAGAGTCTTTAGGCCTCCCTGGGGTGATGGGATGGGTAGCAGGGTAGCAACAGCATCAGGTGATAAGCAGGGTCTCTGGAGGGGACTGCTTTGGGGAAGTAATACTCTGATTTGGATGGGTAAATTCCAATGATATTTACATACGATGTATTTAGTCTCTCTCTTCCCTGCTGACATTCTATCAAATATTACAGGCAACTCAGAAGGCAAGGGATTCCCCATCAAGGGATATACATAACAATGTCTTTGAGCTGTTTTGCAGATACTAAACCTCCAACAAGTGGGAGAAGTTAATTGTATGCTGCCCACAAGCAGGTAGACCCCACACTGGTTGGAACCTGAAAGTCAGTGATGCTGACTCCCACTCACCTCACCCCAGAAGGTAAGCAGAATGTTCAACCAATCAGAAGAATGTCCACCAACCGATCACATCTACTTTGAATTATTTTACTATAGAATCCCTCACTACCTGCTCCAGGTCAGGACGCATAATTTTGAGGGCATTAGCCCCCCGTGACCCCCTTTACCTGGCAAAGCAATAAAGCTGTTCTTTCCTACTTCACCCTCCCCACCCCCCAAAAAAAAAGAATGCAAGGGAGACTATAAATTAGAGATAGACAGGTAGTGAGCTAGGCGTGAGGATGGTACCAGAGAAGCAGGGTGTCAAGTCCAATATACTTGTAATAACCCAGTCACCCGTTGTTCTGTTTCAGTAAAAACAGAACACACGCAGTCTCACACAGTCCTCACTCTCTATGAGAAGAAGCACACCAGTTGCTTAGAAGAAACAAAAATGTCCCAAGGTTTTTATTCTTCGTGTCTCCCAAAGGACTCAAGCCTAGCCCCACAGCAGGTGTGGCCAAGGAGTTACACGCTGAGCCTCCGTGGAGGTCAGAGTCTGCCTGCCACCTCCTGAGACCACCCTCCAGGAGCAGTTCCCTTGAGAGGCAGAGAAGGCCGCACAGACTTCAGACTCTGAAAGCACCGCCTCACTCTAAAATGGTTTTTCTCGTCTAGACTTCTTCTAGGGAAGGATGTTAGGTGACTCAAGTCACGTCCAGAGTTTAACTCACAGTCCAGGCCTGGGAAACTGGCCGGGTTGCCTTCTATAGGGATGTATTGGTGCTTCCTCAGAACCAGTCCTTTCTCAGTCCTCCCCAGACACACACGTGTCCTCCCTTGGGTGGTGTGCATAAGACTGAACTGATCAGTGTATTGTTAGGATTGGATTCCTGGTGAGAGATAGAAAATATAGAGAAGCAGTGTCTGAGGCAAAGCAGAAGTCTCTTTCTCCATCATGAGTATGTCTGGGTGGGCAGTCCAGGGCTGGTGCAGTGATTCATGGGTCATGGGTCCACCCAGGCTCGTTCCTTCTAACCTGTTCCTCTGCCACTCATGCTTTGGTTTCCAAGTTCACTTCATCGTCCAAGATAACTGCTCCAGATGCAGCCATCATATCTGCATTCCAGCTGAAAGGAAAGAAGAAGGCAAGAAGGGCATGCCTCCTCCCTTTGACACGTCTCTGAAGGTGCACAGCCTCTGTTCAGTCTAATCAGCGAAACACTAATCACTTGGCTACACATAGTTCTAAGAGATGATGGGAAGGGTGGTCTTTATTACAGGAGGCCATAAGCCCATCTGAAATTTAGTTGTTTTTTTTTTTAAGGGAAAAGCAGAGTAAAACATCTGTGGGGAGCAAACAGTACCATCTGCCCAAACAGTCAGCAACAAAAGGGCTCAGCAAAATGTTTCATAACAAGAGAGCCATTCAAAATCAAAATGACAATGAGATATCATTTTACCTGCATCAGATTGGCACAATACAAAGGGTCCAATGAATGTCAAGTCACAGAATGTAGAAAAATGGGAACTTTCATAATTGCCGCTGGAAGTGTAAATTGCTGTAAGCCCTGAGGAGAGCTTTGGAGATTTGTTTAGAAAAATTGCTTAGAGCAATTCCTAAGAAAGTCAAAGATACTTATACCTACTGCCCAGGATCTCTATCTATTTATCCTTCTAGAGAAAACCTCACGTGCACTTACAGAGAAAAATACAAGAATTGACTGCTGCAGTGAGTAATATTGAAAAACTGAAAACAACCTCATGTCCATGGATAAATAAATTGTGGCATATGCATGAATTACAATACAGCAATTAAGATAAATGACACAGAACCACATGTATCAACACAGATAAATCTCAAAATATAAATTGAGAAGATCCAGTTAAATCTACAATGTTTTGTTTCATTAGAAAGAAGAGGAAAAAAGACATCATGTGAAGATTTGATAAACTAAGTGTTCATTATATTATTCTTTTTTCAAGATTAAGTTGAAGGATTTTTTTGCATTCTTTTTTCACTGTAAAATATACATAACAAAATTTACCATTTTAACTCTTTTTCTTTGCTGAGAAGGGTGCAGGATTTTCAGTTCCCTGGAAAGGGATGGGACCTGTGCCCCCTGCAGAGGAAGCAGGAAGTCTTAACCACTGGACTGCCAGGGAAGTCCCCCATCTTAACCTTCTCAAGGGTACAGTTCAGAGGCATTAAGTACATTCACACTGTTGTGCAACCATCAACAACTATAGAACCTCTTTCATCTTCCCAGTATGAAACTCTGTATCCACCAAGCAATAATGCCTTGGACTTCCCTGGTGGTTCAGTAGTTAAGACTCAGCACTTCCACTTCAGCGGGTATAGGTTCCATTCCTAGTTGGGGAACTGAGATCCCATGTGCCACATGGCGTCACCAAAAACAACAATAATGTCTCATTCTCCGCTCTCTCCAACCCCTAGGAACCACCACTCGACTTTCCGTCTCTAAGAATTTGACTACTCTCGGAACTCCACACACATGGAATCATACAGTATTTGTCCTTTGGTGACTGTCTTATTTAACTGAGCAGAAAATCTTCCAGGTTCATCAATGTTGTTGCCTGTAACAGAAATTCCTTCCTTTTAGGGCTGAATAGTACTCCTCTCTCTCTCTCTCTCTCTCTCTCTCTCTCTCTCTCTCTCTATATATATATATATATATATATATATATATATATATATGCAGTTCCTTTTATTTATCCATTCATCTATCAGTGGACACTTGTGTTGCTTCCACCTTTTGGTTATTGGGAATAATGCTGCCATGAATGTGGGTCTACAAACATCTGTTCTAGTCCCTGCTTTTACTTCTTATGGATATATATCTAGAAGTGGAAATGCTAGATTATATGGTAATTCTATTTTTAATTTTTGAGGAACATTCTTTTTTATAATTTGTTTCAAATGCTTCACAATAAAATGATTAATGGTCTTTTTAAATGCTTCATGATAGGAAGAAGTTACTATGAAAAATGTTTTATTATCTTGAAAAATGCCCTTACACACATCTGAGACACTTTAAGGAGTCAAAATATTTAGTGGATATGGCATCAATTTCCCCAAATCCAAGCCCTTGAAAGGTTAATCTCTCCCATGCTGGTATGGAAGCTCGCCTTGCAGTTCTGGCTTCACGAAGGCATGGGGCTCACTTCAGGCCAGTGAGATGGGAAAAGAAGCTATGTGTCCCAGGGGTGTGGGGGATGGGGTTAATTCAGAAAACTATTTCCTTATTCCTAAGAAAAGCATCAGGAGAAGGTGGCCTTGTTTCTGGGCATGGCTGTGTTAGCTCTGATGGCTAGAAACAATGCTGCCATCTTGCCTTCATACAGAGTGGGGAGTCACAAAGGAGATGGCTGAGCCAAAGGGCAGAAGAGGCTTAAATTTCCATATTGTGGAGTTTTTAGTTCTTGAGTGGATAATACAGGTATCAGTTCAGTTCAGTAGCTCAGTCGTGTCTGACTCTTTGCGACCCCATGAATCGCGGCACACCAGGCCTCCCTGTCCATCACCAACTCCCGGAGTTCACTCAGATTCACGTCCATTGAGTCAGTGATGCCATCCAGCCATCTCATCCTCTGTTGTCTCCTTCTCCTCCTGCCCCCAATCCCTCCCATCATCAAAGTCTTTTCCAATGAGTCAACCCTTCGCTTGAGGTGGCCAAAGTACTGGAGTTTCAGCTTTAGCATCATTCCTTCCAAAGAAATCCCAGGGCTGATCTCCTTCAGAATGGATTGGTTGGATCTCCGTGCAGTCCAAGGGACTCTCAAGAGTCTTCTCCAATACCACAGTCCCAAAGCATCCATTCTTCGGCGCTCAGCTTTCTTCACAGTCCAACTCTCACATCCATATGTGACCACAGGAAAAACCATAGCCTTGACTAGACAGACCTTTTTTGCCAAAGTAATGTCTCTGCTTTTGAATATGCTATCTAGGTTCGTCATAACTTTCCTTCCAAGGAGTAAGCGTCTTTTAATTTCATGGCTGCAATCACCATCTGCAGTGATTTTGGAGCCAAAAAAAATAAAGTCTGACACTGTTTCCACTGTTTCCCCATCTATTTGCCATGAAGTGATGGGACCGGATGCCATGATCTTCGTTTTCTGAATGTTGAGCTTTAAGCCGACTTTTTCACTCTCCACTTTCACTTTCATCAAGAGGCTTTTTAGTTCCTCTTCACTTTCTGCCATAAGGGTAGTGTCATCTGCATGTCTGAGGTTATTGATATTTCTCCCGGCAATCTTGATTCCAGCTTGTGCTTCTTCCAGCCCAGCGTTTCTCATGATGTACTGTGCATATAAGTTAAATAAGCAGGGTGACAATATACAGCCTTGACATACCCCTTTTCCTATTTGGAACCAGTCTGTTGTTCCATGTCCAGTTCTAACTGTTGCTTCCTGACCTGCATATAGGTTTCTCAATAGGCAGGTCAGGTGCTCTGGTATTCCCATCTCTTTCGGATTTTTCCACAGTTTATTCTCATCCACACAGTCAAAGGCTTTGGCATAGTCAATAAAGCAGAAATAGATGGTTTTCTGGAACTCTCTTGCTTTTTCCATGATCCAGAGGATGTTGGCAATTTGATCTCTGGTTCCTCTGCCTTTTCGAAAACCAGCTTGAACATCAGGGAGTTCACGGTTCACGTATTGCTGAAGCCTGGCTTGGAGAATTTTGAGCATTACTTTACTAGCGTGTGAGATGAGTGCAATTGTGCGGTAGTTTGAGCATTCTTTGGCATTGCCTTTCTTTGGGATTGGAATGAAAACTGACTTTTTTCAGTCCTGTGGCCACTGCTGAGTTTTCCAAACTTGCTGGCATATTGAGTGCAGCACTTTCACAGCATCATCTTTCAGGATTTGAAACAGCTCAACTGGAATTCCATCACCTCCACTAGCTTTGTTCGTAGTGATGATTTCTAAGGCCCACTTGACTTCACACTCCAGGATGTCTGGCTCTAGATGAGTGATCACACCATCGTGATTATCCGGGCCGTGAAGATCTTTTTTGTACAGTTCTTTTGTATATTCTTGCCACCTCTTCTTAATATCTTCTGCTTCTGTTAGGTCCATACCATTTCTGTCCTTTATCGAGCCCATCTTTGCATGGAATGTTCCCTTGGTATCTCTAATTTTCTTGAAGAGACCTCTAGTCTTTCCCATTCTGTTCTTTTCCTCTATTTCTTTGCATTGATTGCTGAAGAAGGCTTTCTTATCTCTTCTTGCCATTCTTTGGAACTCTGCATTCAGATGCTTGTATCTTTCCTTTTCTCCTTTGCTTTTCCCTTCTCTTTTTTTCACAGCTATTTGTAAGGCCTCCCCAGACAGCCATTTTGCTTTTTTGCATTTCTTTTTCTTGGGGATGGTCTTGATCCCTGTCTCCTGTACAATGTCATGAACCTCATTCCATAGTTCATCAGGTACTCTATCTATCAGATCTAGGCCCTTAAATCTATTTCTCACTTCCACTGTATAATCATAAGGGATTTGATTGAGGTCATACCTGAATGGTCTAATAGTTTTCCCTACTTTTTTCAATTTATGTCTGAATTTGGCAATAAGGAGTTCATGACCTGAGCCACAGTCAGCTCCTGGTATAGGTATATGCAATAAATGCCCTAATATTCATGTTACTTGAGGGGAAGCTATTAGTTGAGGTTGAAAGCATCTCCACTGATTCAGTAAATAAATACTAATTTAGGAAATTCAGTTCAGTTCAGTCACTCAGTCGTGTTTGACTCTTTGAGACCCCATGGACTGGAACACACCAAGCCTCCCTGTCCATCGCCAACTCCTGGAGTTTACTCAAACTCATGCCCTTGATGAGTCAGTGATGAGAACTTGAGTTGGTGATGCCATCCAGCCATCTCATTCTCTGTCGTCCCCTTCTCCTCCTCGGTCGTCCCCTTCTCCTCCTGCCTTCAATCTTTCCCAGCATCAGGGTCTTTTCCAATGAGTCAGTTCTTTCCATCAGATGGCCAAAGTATTGGAGTTTCAGCTTCAGCATCATTCCTTCCAATGAATATTCAGGACTGATCTCCTTTAGGAGGGACTGGTTGGATCTCCTTGCAGTCCAAGGGACTCTCAAGAATCTTCTCCAACACCACAGTTCAAAATTTTGAACCACAGTTCAAAATTCTCCAGCACTCAGCTTTCTTACAGTCCAAGTCTCACATCCATCCATGACTACTGGAAAAACCATAGCTTTGACTAGATGGATCTTTGTTGACAAACTAATGTCTCTGTTTTTTAATATGCTGTCTAGGTTGGTCATAACTTTCCTTCCAAGGAAGCAAGCGTCTTAATTTCATGGCTGCATTCCCCATCTGCAGTGATTTTGGAGCCCCCCAAAATAAAGTCTCTCACTATTTCCACTGTTTCCCCATCTATTTGCCATGAAGTGATGGGACCAGAGGCCTTGATCATAGTTTTCCAAATGTTGAGTTTTAAGCCAACTTTTTCACTCTACTCTTTTACTTTCATCAAAAGGCTCATTCAGTTTAGTTCAGTCGCTCAGTCACGTCCGACTCTTTGCAACCCCATGAATTGCAGCACGCCAGGCCTCCCTGTCCATCACCATCTCCCGGAGTTCACTCAGACTCATGTCCATCGAGTCAGTGATACCATCCAGCCATCTCATCCTTGGTCGTCCCCTTCTCCTCCTGCCCCCAATCCCTCCCAGCATCAGAGTCTTTTCCAATGAGTCAACTCTTCGCATTAGGTGGCCAGAGTATTGGAGTTTCAGCTTTAGTATCATTCCTTCCAAAGAAATCCCAGGGTTGATCTCCTTTAGGATGGACTGGTTGGATCTCCTTGCAGTCCAAGGGATGCTCAAGAGTCCTCTCCAACACCACAGTTCAAAAGCATCAATTCTTCGGTGCTCAGCCTTCTTCACAGTCCAACTCTCACATCCATACATGACCACAGGAAAAACCATAGCCTTGACTAGACGGACCTTAGTCAGCAAAGTAATGCCTCTGCTTTTGAATATGCTATCTAGGTTGGTCATAACTTTTCTTCCAAGGAGTAAGCGTCTTTTAATATCGTGGCTGCAGTCACCATCTGCAGTGATTTTGGAGCTCCAAAAAATAAAGTCTGACACTGTTTCCACTGTTTCCCCATCTATTTGCCATGAAGTGATGGGACCGGATGCCATGATCTTAGTTTTCTGAATGTTGAGCTTTAAGCCAACTTTTTCACTCTCCTCTTTCACTTTCATCAAGAGGCTTTTTAGTTCCTCTTCACTTTCTGCCATAATGGTGGTGTCATCTGCATATCTGCTGCTGCTGCTGCTGCTGCTAAGTCGCTTCAGTCGTGTCCGACTCTGTGCGACCCCAGAGACAGCAGCCCACCACCAGGCTCCCCCCTCCCTGGGATTCTCCAGGCAAGAACACTGGAGTGGGTTGCCATTTCCTTCTCCAATGCATGAAAGTGAAAAGTGAAAGTGAAGTCGCTCAGTCATGTCTGACTCTTCACGACCCCATGGACTGCAGCCTACCAGGGATTTTCCAGGCAAGAGTACTGGAGTGGGCTGCCATTGCCTTCTCCATCTGCATATCTGAGGTTATTGATATTTCTCCTGGCAATCTTGATTCCAGTTTGTGCTTCATCCAGCCCAGCGTTTCTCATGATGTACTTTGCATATAAGTTAAATAAGCGGGGTGACTATATACAGCTTTGACGTACTCCTTTCCCTATTTAGAACTAGTCTGTTGTTCCATGTCCACGTCTAACTGTTGCTTCCTGATCTGCATACAGATTTCTCAAGAGTCAGTTTAAGAAATTAGACAAGTTATATATATATATATATATATATATAAAATCTAATTATAAGCACTTTAAGAATATAGAGCAAACTTAAAATTTCCCCTTCACTTTCCCCATCAAAATTTCCTCCCCTAGACCTTTTTTAATCATATATATATATATACACACATATATAATCTATGCTTAAACACGTTTTTATTTTTATTTTTTATGAACATTTTGGCCATATTACATGCAGACTAGTCTTCAAATCACTCTTTTTATCTAAAAGTAGGTTTTGAAAAATATTCCAGGCCAGGAGTTTTCCATCTTCTTAATTTTAAAAAGTGTTGTATAATATTTCATGGTGTGGGAATACCCACATTTATTCTACTTTTCCTTTATCAATGAACACTTACACACACCTCTTTGGGCACTGAAATCCTTATGAAGAGTGAATGCACTGAAGGAGAATTCCTGAGTTAACGGATAGGTGTCTTTAAAGTTCTAGTCGTGGTGAGCGGGGGCTAGTCTTTGTTGCGGTGCTCGAGCTTCACTGAGGTGGCTTCTCTTGTTGTGAAGCACAGACTCTAGGTGCATGAGCTTCAGTAATTGCAACACGCAGGTTCAGTAGTTGTGGCCTGTGGGTTTAGTTGCCGTGTGACATGTGGAATCTTCCTGGACCAGTGATCAAACCCATGTCCCCTGCGTTGGCTGGCACATTCTGATCCACTGTATCACCAGGGAAATCTGCATTTTAAGTTTTGATAGATATCGACTTGTCCAGAGAATACTTGTGCCAGTGGAGGTGCCTAATGCATAAAAAGGGCAACCCTGTGTCCAGGGTCTCCGCCCTCTCCCCTCTATCCACCCCAGTCTGCTGCTGGTCTCTTCCTACCAGCTCCCCTCCAGCTGCCACCTCCCCCTCAGTGGCAACAGCATGCATTTCTCCAGAACGAAGCCCAGTGTGTTCCTGGGAAGAATGAAAGAAACTAGGGGAGAAATGAGAAATGAAAGAAATGAGAGAGAAACGAGGGGAGGAGACACTGGCCCTGCCTTCCAGGAACTTTCTTTCTCTTATGGGAAAAGGAAGCAACATCCAAGGTGGTTAATGATTCAACAGGGATGCTATTAAAAATATTTAACAACCTGTATCAGGAACAGAGGGACAGAGGCCTTGCCTTAGTGCCTCCAGTGGGGGAGGCTAGAGGCCCTCTGATCAGCCAGACGTTTAACCCTTTAGTTGTCAGATCAATGAAGGTCTGGGAGGATCCCAAGGAAGGGGCTGATGAGAGTTCAGATAGCATGGCCACAGCAGTGCAAACGGGCTGACACCCCTGTGACGTTCCTAGAGGCCGTAGGGTACCTTGGGAGGCACAGGTCCTGGGTAATATGGGACTCCAAGAGAGCTTCTGGGAGGAAGAGATTTTCCTGCAGAATTTGAGTTGGGAGGAGAAGCAAGCAGCCCAGGAGTCAGCAAGGTCAAGGCAAGCCCTGATGCTCTAGTCCCCTTCTCTGTGTAAGTGTTCTCCTTGAGGCCTCTCCTCTTTGTAATCTGCCCAAGGAAATACACATTGATCTGGGGTCAGATTTACTCAGTTTGAAAGAAACAGTGGACCGGTCATTTTTATAATATAAAGACCCCATCAAATGTTCCTGACCCCAATTTTCTTTATGTTGTGCAGCAGACAAAGGCAAGATTCCAAACTGATCTACTTTTCCTCCATATTGGGTTGTAAAGGCTAGGGAGCTGACCTCAGACCGTGAGCCAGCTCCTGGTGAACACACTCACGGGTCTTTCACTAAAGGGCCTTCTACCCCACCAGGACCCTGTGAGGTCCTTGGAGGAGCCTTGTCTCGTGCCCTGCTGTTGGATGATCCCTGAAACCAGGGCCCTAGAGACCCTGCATCTGGCACCAAGGACCTGGATGAGGACCTGCCGTCCCTCACAGACAGACCTGGGGACACTGAGACTCCCAAAGGGAGAGCTGCCTGAGGTCAAACAGGTATGCAGAAGCAGAGGCGAATCCAGGGCTGAGTGCTGTTTCGGGGGGCATGACTTAAATGGCAACCCACTCCAGTACTCTTGCCTGGAAAATTCCATGGGTAGAGAAGCATGGGGTCGCAGAGTCGGACACTACTGAGTGACTTCACTTCAGTACTTCTCAGTGTCTGACGGAGGAGAGGCTAAGATGGAGATGCAGGAGGCTGCTTAGTTCAGGGCACACCCGCAGGGTGGAGAAGAATCCACGGGCCAGCAGCCAGTTGTCCCTGCCTGCAAAACCCAGGACTCAGGAATGTTTAATCCGTTTTAAGAGAAACACAGGAGACTGCCCAAGAGGCCAAGAAGCAGTCAGGGAGTTTTTGGGTTCCAGTTTCCGCCGGGGCGGGCCGTGTCCTCTGCCTGGGGAGGATGCCATCTTTGGTGTCCAGGTCCAAGGTCCTTTAGTACCGTCTCTCCTGCTTACCAGATTGCCCTCAGGGCTGGGCTAGTGCTTCCCCTTTTCTTTCGAGGCCATTTGCACCACACTCCCGGGCCTTCCCTAGTCTTTCTGCACCGAAGTTCCAGATTGGTGATGGAAACACAGGTCCAGGGTTTCTTGGGGACATATAAAGAGCAAGAACCTCAGTGATGCTTCTCAGATCTGCAGGTCAGAGGTCACCTCGGCACAGAGCCGTTTATTTTTACTTTTAGCCCAGAGGATGAAGAGAGGGCTTTTTTTTTTTAATCAGGTCTTTTAAAAAAATTTTAATTGAGGGCTAATTACTTTACAATATTGTAGTGGTTTTTGCCATACATTCACATGAATCAGCCATGGGTGTACATGCGTTCCCCATCCTGAATCCCCCTCCCACCTCCCTCTCCATCCCATCCTTCAGGGTCATCTCAGTGTACCAGCCCTGAGCACCCTGTTTCATGCATCGAACCTGGACTGGCGATCTATTTCACATATTTTTTTTCTATAGAAAGACACCGAAAAGTCCTTTTAAAAAAAATTTCCCCCCTCGGCAGGCAGAGGTGATTGGTTGTTCTTAAAAAAAAAAAAAATTTAACAGCCCCTCCTGTGCGTGTCCGTTGGGTGAGGGAGGGCGTACAGCGCCCCCATCCGCAGCCAGGGAAGGGTCCCTCGGTTTCAGGCCCCATCACCCCGGGGGCCCCCCCCGCACAGTTTCCGAAAGTGTTCCTGCCTGGGAGTCCTACGCACCTGGAGGGCGCTCGGTGTCCGCTCCCAGAGGGCGCTGCAGACTGGAGCCCAGAGTCGACGACCAACGACCGCCCCTCCCGCCACTCTCCCGGCAGAGCCTCCAAACCCTGGGCCAGGGAGCCAAGGACTGCGCCCAGCCCCCACCACCGGGGAACCGGGGAGCCGCGGAGCTGAAAGGCTGGGGAGCCACGGCCCGCGGGATACCAGGGCTCCGCAGGTAGGCGAGGCTCCGGCCCCGAGTCGCCGGCCGGGGGTGGGGCTGGGGTGCCGTGGTTGGGGCGTTCCTTGTCGGGGGGGGACGGGCCTCGTGGCTCAGGGGGCGGAGCCCTAGGGGGCGGGGCCCTAGGGGTGGGGACGAAAGCTGGCCCCGAGACCTGGAGAGCTGGGGGTGGGGGGCTAGTTTTTGCAACGGCTAAGGGCCTGCGGGTTTATTATAAGGCGGAGCTAGGCGGGAGAGGTGCAGGCGGGAGCAGAGTTGAGCCGAGAGGAATCCGGCCGTAAGGGGAGCGGAGAGCAGCCGGCGGATCCGTAGACCTCGCCTAGGACGGCCGCGCGCTGGGCATTGCTCGAGGGAGCTGCGCGCAGCGCAACCGGCGGCGCCGACCCGGAGCCCCGCGCAGTCCGCGCAGCGCCGCGCAGCCCTGACCCGCGCAGCTCGCCGCTCTCCTCCAGCCGCCGGTTCGGGCAGCATGAGGCGCGCGGCGCTCTGGCTGTGGCTCTGCGCGATGGCGCTGCGCCTGCAGCCGGCCCTCCCGGTGAGTGCGGCCCGGGGCCGGGCTGCTAGGCGGCGGGAAGCCGGGGCTGGCAGACCCGCCGATGCCGGCTGTTGCACACGTGGAGGGGGAGGGGAAGCGGGGACTTCCCTTCTTCCCGCGCTAGCCCGGCGGGCCCCGGGACCCGGAGTCTGGAAATCAGGACTCCTTCTCCAATTGCCTCTTGCCATCGGGGGGCGCCGTGAGGGTTTCGCCTCTCCGGGCGGGGGCCTGGGGAGCCCTGCGGAGCGGAACCTGCGTGGGAGCTCCGCACTTATATAGGAACGACTCCACGGGCGAAGGCGCCTGGGGTCGCCGGCTCCCAAACGGTCTCCCGCCGGTGACCCGGGAGGATGCGGTGATCGCGGCAATTGCACCCCGCCCGAGGACCCGAATTCAAACCAGACCCGCCGAGCCCCGGCTCCTGGCCCCTCGGCGGAGGCAAGTTTGGGCGCCGCGAACTCGGTGCGGGCGCAAGCGGGCGTGTTCGCTCCGGAGCCCCAGTCAAGGTTGCGCGGCGAACCACGGCGGGCGGGCGGAGGTGGGGTCCTCGGCTATCCGTTGGCCGCCGGAGAGAAGCCGGGCCGAGCTGGTAGCGGGAGATTCCGGGAAGTTGGCCCCGGCATTCTAGAGACCCGCAAGAACCCAACTTCTGGGCTGCTGAAGTTGTGCTGCCCGCGGAGGGGCGCGAGCCGGAGCTGGGCACCGCTAGGGCGCCCGGGCGGCTTCCACGCTAGTGGACCCTGGAATGGCTCTTCCCCTCCCCCGACCTGGCTTTGTGCTGGAGCCGCGCGGAGGGAAGGCGGGTCCCTTGGCCCGCCCAGCGGCGCTGGAGGAAAAGGGGGACAAATGT
The DNA here is from genome assembly GCF_023091745.1 of Budorcas taxicolor. NCBI lineage: Eukaryota > Metazoa > Chordata > Mammalia > Artiodactyla > Bovidae > Budorcas > Budorcas taxicolor. The sequence continues at coordinate 138,095,424 of NC_068920.1, forward strand.
GGAGCCCGGAGCTGGAGGGGAGGCCTTTGGGTAGGACTCCAGCATCCACCTTTGGCGAGGGGTGGGTCCCCTCTCTGAGAGGAACCTAGCCGACAAAGAGCATCCTGAGGGTCCCCAGAAAGTGGTCTCCCGCCCCAGCCGCCGTCCGCTGGCCCGCCTTCCCCAAAGGGGGCGCTTTGTTCTCGGCCCCTGTAACCCTTTCCTGGGAACCGCCCCGCAGCGCCGGCCCGAAAGTGGGCTGGGACCTGGGTTGCCGCCAGGTGTCAGCGCTGGCCACGGGGTGCTCGCGTCCACCCCCCACCCCACACCCGTTGCTGGAGTCCTGGGGTCCTCCCCGCGGGCCGTGTCGGCCATCCCTAAGGGGGATGGAGAGGGGAGGTGCGGACCGAGGGGGTTTTGCCGTTCCGGAAGTGGCGGCCTCTGGCCACCACATCTGGACGGCTCGACTTCCCTAGCTCTGCAGCTCTGGCAAAAGGAGGCGCGTGGGAGGGGAAGGAGCGGCCCCCGGGAAGGAGAGGTACCCCGATCCTCTCCTTATAATGCATTATCTGGACAAGTCTCTGGGCAACGCCAAAACCCTCCATAAGCGTGTCCTTCCATAATAATGGCAGCTCCCAGCTCTTGAGAGCCTTGGTGTATTTTTCTCAGGGTCTGCCTCAGGTGAGGTGTATTTTCAGGTGGATCTGAGAAGTGCCTTCTTGCTTTGCTTGGAAACATTCTGGAGTTGAGGAACAGGTCCCTAATGCCTCTTGGATCGCTGATGAGTTGGAGCGTGTGCCTGTGGGTTGCCCTCTCTGGGGGAGCCATGGGGACAGATAAGATTTCTGAGTGGAGTGTCCAGAGCATTCCTGGCTCTTAGGCCCAAGAAGTTGGCATCTGGCTTCTTCTCCTTCACTCGTGAAGTGCCGTGGCTTCTTAGGGATTCAGACTGCACCTTGAACCCACAGCTAAAACTCTGGAGAAGAGGGTGGAGGTATTTGGCTCACCTCCCTGGCCCACCTGGCCTTGCCTGGCTGCTCCACACTCTCTCCAGGCTGAAGACGGGCCTCGGCAGGACTCCACCTATTTCCAGCCAGAGTCAGGAGTGGCAGCAGCGGTTTCTTTGCTAGCCTAGGTGAAGCTGGCATTCATACTTCTGACCAGGGATCCCAGAGCGCCCTTTAACACTGGGAGGCAGATGGGATTAGAGATCCTCTGAGGACCACTTTCCCAGAGTTTCCCTGTGTCCTGGGAAGGAGCAGACAGCTGCTGTTTTTTCTTTTTCTTTTTCTCTGCTAGAAACTGAACCATTGTGGAAAGGCAGAGCAGAGCCAGAGGCAGTTGAGTTTGGAGCCGGAAAGATGGGTGGGAGGGAGGGAGACTCATTAGAGCTGTGGTGGTGGGAGGGCTTCCTGGAGGGAGTGGTTGAGCTGAACCTGAAAGCACTAATCTTTGGGGTCAGACTCTGGCTCAGAATTTAGGGTTTGGTTTTTCCCCCCCTATTTACAAAGTTTAGTCTGTTTTCTCTTTCCCAGTCTTGTTCTCTCCCTTTTACAGTGACTGTCCGTGTTTGGTTCAGAGTGGGGGCATGAAGTAGAGCCCTCTTCTGCCCTCTTCCTGAAATAAATATGGCAGTGGGATTTGCCAGGATAGAGAAGGTGTCCACCAGTTTCAGAGGTCTGGCCTCTCCCAGGGTTCACTTTGGTCCCAGTGGGAAGCAAGTCAGAACCCCCTGGGGACCAGGGAGGTGGGGTGTGACCCTGGGCGCCTGACTTTGGACAAGGGAAGGCTGCTGGGGTAGGAGGTTGCTCAAAACCACTCCCAAGAGACGAGAACAGGTTTGTCTAAAAAGGTTTCTGTGTGTGGTTTTGCCTTTGTGAGATCCCCGTGGTCTTTTGTTTCTGCCATGCAAGAAAAATTGCTTGTTCTGGAAAGTTATTTGCTGTTCCCTCTCTTTCTCTCTTCCTTTTCTTGAAAGGCATAAAATCCCTTTTTGCCTTAATTATGGGGGCTAGTAGAGACATTTCCCTTCGGCATGGAGGAGTGGGTGGGGGCAGGGGGAGGCAGAGGGAGGCGCTGACTGCTTCTGCCTGGGCTCCAAGCCTCCTAGAGGTGATGTCACTCCTGGCTTCAACTCCACAGGGAGGGTGGGGCTGGTTTAAGTCTCTACCTGTGGCTCATGGTGGGTTCCAGTAAAATCTCATTAACCGAGATCGGTGGGGAGAGGGATAAGAAGGGAGAGGAGCCTGGAAAGAATTAATGAAAAGCTTGAATTTTGGAGGCGTATTTATGGAGGAATCTTTTCTTATTGCAGCAGAATCTTGAATTCTGAAATCCCTTGGGAATTAAGTATCCTTGGTATCCAGGTTTTCTCAGTAAGCTGAGAATCCGCCACAAAGCTGTCACCATGTTAGGTTACGGCATTCACCTCCTGGGTTTATTGAGCTCTGAAGAGCACTTTGCCCCTGGGCCTGGTGCCCTCATGTTGGTACCCTTGGAATTCTGGTTTGCTCTTTATCCTCTCCCATCCCTGTCTGATAGCAGCCAAAAGTGCCATTTGTGGACCTAACGTGTAGCCGGCAGCTTTTCAGTTCAGTTCTAATTGGCACTTTTCTCCAGCAGTACTAAGGAATTTGTTGGATTTGTTAGAATTATTTCTAAGACAAGAGTTCTCAGTGCTGAGTGAGGGTCTTACCTGTAACACTCATGATCTGTGACACATGGATTTTGTGCCTTCAGAGGCCCAGCTGGGACTTCTGTGTCGTTCCGATACTACCTAGAATAACCTAGAGGCTGTCAAGGGAGGTTCTTGCGGGACTCAGATGTCAATGACCTCTGAAACAAGCACCTGCCGATGACCCCACGTGCTCGGTTCTTCATTTGGCTGAAGTTGTAAGTGACTTGCCAGTCAGAGTTAGCCTGAACCTGGTGAGACTAGCTCACTCTCAATCCTGGTTGGCAAGGGCCTTCATTCTTAGCTTGGGTCCTGTCTCCCTTTTCTCACCATGTTTTATTTGGGTGACATTGTATGCATACTGTTTGACAGGCCAGAAACAAGTTTGGGTAAGGTAGAGCTTTGGGATTGGGTCTCTGCTTTGCCACTAATTTACCATGTAATCTCAGATGAGTCACTTCACTGCTGAGTCTTGATGTCCCATGTAAAGCTTATTCTGTCATTTGCGTATTCATTTCATAATGAAGGTGTGAAAGTATTTGGTAATGAAAATGCCAGAAGAAAGTTGGCTGTTGATAGAATTAGGGTCTTTTTTTTTTTGCCTAAAGCCGTGTAGGATCTTAGTTCCCCTACCAGGGATTGAACCTGTGCTCATTGCATAAGTGTAGAGTCCCAACCACTGGACCAGCAGAGAAGTCCCTAGGGTCATTTTTGAGTGCCTGCTATTGAGTGCTATATGCTTTTCCTGCATCCTAATTTCATATTTAACCCAAACCTTTTCCATGTATGTCACTGTCCCCATTTTGTGGATGAGGCCTGCAGAGGTAAGCCCCTACAAGGGGCCAGTGTGAAGAACCAGGATCTGTACGTATGCCTGTGCACATGTGTATGGCGTGAAGAAATGGAAGGACTGGCAAGTCTCCCCCGTGAACCTAGCGTAGGAGGCTGGCTGAAACCTACCAGGCTTTCCCTTGTTCTTGCCCCCAGGGTAGCAGCCAGCCTGCGCGGACTTTCATTGTGGGCACTGGAGAGACGTTTGTGGGATTAGTAGATGCTTTATAAGCCTAGAAAGTGGGCACCGTGGCTCCCGTGGGGCGACCAGAACCGAGGACTCCTGCCTCCTGTGCTGGGCTCACCTCCTGGCCTTTTCAGTGCTGCTGTGAAAACAGCCGCATGAGGAGTTGGTCATTAAATGATTTCTAGTCCCAGAATCCTGGGATTTTTACAGAACAAATGATTTCCTGATTTCCTCCTTCTTTTCAACAACGACTTTTGGAGGGTTGGGTTAAAAGCCACTCCTTGAGGGCCTGCGTAAATGTGTCTGGAGAGAAAGAATGGGATTAACGGAGTCTGTGGAAAGAGGGCTTTTGGCGCCAGGATCCTGTACCCTGGAACAGTTTCAGCGCGGTGTCATTTCCCTCTCAGCTGTTCCAGCAGAGGTTAGGCTTTGGATGGGAGGGTACGTTCTGGAACCTCTCTGAGCTGCCGTGAGTGCCCTGGCAGCGCCAAGGGGCGGCAAGCATGTGGGCATCCCCCTGCTCAAGGAGCCACGACCCTGTGCTCGGGGTCACTTTAGCAACTATGCAACTTCCAGCTCCAGAGACATGAGAGCCCCCTCCACTGTCCCCCAGAGGGGCTTTGTGAGATCTTACCACCTCTTCCTGTCTTCAGGATGCTGACCTTGGGTGGGGTGTCAGCACTGGAAAGTCCCCTCCATGCCCAGGTCCAAGACAGGGACACCTGGTCAGCTCCCCAGGACTTGGTACCCAGAGGGAGCACCTGGGGTAGGGTGGTCTAAGCTTTCTCTGAAAAGTCCTTTTGTCTGTCATATCATGCTGGTTTGGGGAGCCAAGACGGGTCTAGCGGGGTCGTCGGGTCAGGAGAGAGAAGCCTTGAGGGTCTCTCTCCTGTGCTCGGTGGTTCTGCCTAATTATATGGAGAGGCTGCTCCCTTCTTGGCCTTCAGCCCTGGGAAAAACTCCTCTTCCCAGTGACTCACCTGAGGCTTGCAGCCCCACGAGAGACCGTGTGTGTGTGTGTGTGTGTGTGTGTGTGCGCGTGTGCATGCTCATGCAGGTGTGGAGTGGTGGCTCTACTGCATGGGTTGCAGCTACGGCTTGGCCTTGCCTGGCCCATCTTGACTTGATTTCTCCATTGAGCTTGCCTGTAGGTTAGGCTGCAGTCTGAGATTTGGGGAAACCTGCTCACCACCTGTCTGCTTCCTCCTCAAAAAGCAGGAAACCGTTTTTTTCCTTCCCTTTCAACAGTCTTTTCCCTTTTAACTGCAGCTTTAGAAGTCTGTGGAAGTTATTCCTACAGACAAGGGTGGCCAGGACACCAGGTCCCTCCTGGTCTCAGTTTAACCCTCTCCTGTATGACCGGGCAGGTCACTGCCCCTCTGCACCTCAGTTCCCCCAGGCACTCAAGGGCCCTCCGCTTCCCTGCCTCAGCTCTGACAGCCATGTCCTTGGCCTGGGAAGGGTGAAGGTAGCACTGGGGGGTGGACCTAGCAAGGGCTCAAGCCCACTTTATTCCTCCAGGGACTTGAGGGAGCACGAGCTGACTGAGGGGTCATCTGTGGGGCAGAAATCAGGGCAGGCTGCTTGGAGGAGGTGGACTTAGGGCTCAGTGTGGAAACTGGAGGTGGACGGAGGCCCCTGGGCAAGGGCGGGCTGGGGGTGGGGGCTGGGTGGTGTTCCTTGCACACACCCAGGCCCCTGGCTACCTGCCCCCCAGTCCGCTCATCGGCAGGAGCGGAAGCCGTGTTGGGCAGGTTGGGGCAGTGGGGAAGGCGGGAGTGCTTATCGCTCCACTCATCAGCTGAGTCACTGTGCCAGGCCCACGAGTCCTCCCCGGAGACTCATCCAACAAGTCTTGTCCGTGAGCCCACTGTGCACAAGGCCGGCTAGGGCTCGGGGGCCTGGCTTCCTGCCCTGACCCTCTGCACTGCTGAGTGGCACTGCATAGGCCTCTCTTGGCCTCAGTGAGCCCACATGTGAAATGGGAGGGGGCTTGGTCACGCACTGGGGTGTTGGCGACATCTGGTGACTGTGTCGCGGGCCTGGTGGGCATCTGGGTGGGGCCTGCTCCTGCTGCCTCAAAATTCTGCCTCGAGCATGCGGGTTGTGAAGCCTCCCTGGCTTGACCAGACCTGAAGCCTGGAGCCTGGGTGCCTGCTGTGTGCACAACCTTAAGCAAGTAGAGAAAGGTCCACGCCTGGTCCAGGGGCACATCTTGAGAGAGGGGAGCCAATACTGAGACCAGACTGGACGGTCAGTCGGTCTGTGCAGACAGACCAGAGGGACAGTGACAGCCAAAGGCCATTCACCCTGAGAAAGGGGTTCATCCCGGAGCCCCTCTAATCAGGAGCGCAGGCTGTGAGGTGGGACGCTTTCCGCATTAGGGCAGGGGGTCCCCAGTGAAGGCGGCAGGACTTGGGGAGGCTGCCGGTTCTGCTCTGGGTGACTCTTGGGCTCCATCCATCTCCAGAGGTGTACAGAGACTTGTCGCACCATGGGACGTTGGAGTCACATGGCTACCTGGCACTTCTTGTGGCCATGCTGGCCCTCGTTGGGCACCGTCTGCCCCACCTTCTCACAGCAGGCTTAGGAGATGGGGTTCTGGGGCCTGGTCCAGGGTGGATGGGACGTAGGGAGGTGGGAGGGAACTTCTGAAGGGCCCAGGTGGCTTGGCCACCCCAACTCCTAGTATGTGCTGGGCCCCAGGAGGCCTCAGGAGGACGTGAGGCCTTCCCCTGCGGTTTCCACACCATGTCTGATGCCCTGGCTGCATCTGACCTGGTTGGGGACTTGACTGGCAGTCCCGTGGCAGGGGCACAGAGTTTGCGTTGGCTTTAATTTTCAGCAGCTTCTCAGCACCTCTGCTGCCTACGGCATGAGCCGGGACTCAGAGTCCCGTCTCCAGGGAGTGTCTGGATGGACAGTGGTCAGGTTTGGGCTCGCAGGGTGTGTCGGGAGCCTCTGAGACTGTGGTGGAGGCTGACGTCGCTCCAGCTTCTTCCAGAGAAAAGCGTTGAGGGACGCTGCTGTCTGTGGTGGGCGCCTTCCTCCCAGGAGAGGGTGGGTAGCGCCTGGGCAACCCGACCTCCTGGCTGACTGGGGCTCACTGCGCTGTGAGCCAGGCCAGGAGAATGGTCCATAGAGGCTGAGCAGAGACCCCCAGATTTTGCCCCTGCCTCCTCTTCGGCCTACCTGCTCCCCAGGCCCTGGGGAGCAGGGTACAGGGGTCTGAGGGGTAAGGGTAGGTGCAGAGTGTCCCTGGAGCAGCAGGCCTGGTTGTTGTGAAATTCTGGGAAGGCTCAGGCCAGGAAGCCGGCCCTGAGGTCTTCATGGTGAGCCTGAAGCAGTAACTGAGGCCCCCCTGGGTTCTGTGAATTGTGTGAGAAATGAGGAACCCCCAACTTCACCCCTCTCCCTTGCACAACCCCCACCCCCATCCCCACCCCCAGGGAACAGGATCATCCTTCCGGAGCCTTGTCTAGGGGCTGGGTATCTGGTGGATGCCCTGGGCCAGCTCTCCTTGCAGTGCAGTGGCAGCAGCTGAGCCTGAATATCTGAGTCTGCCTACCTTTGAGGTAGGTCTGGGGCCCCATCTGGGGTCCTGAAGCCTTCGAGCTGGGAAGGCAAGGTGGGACCCAGAACTGGCTGGCTGGTCCGCCTCGGTTATTCTCTCCCAGGGGTGGGAGAAGAGAGAGGTGTTGTGTGGAGGCCAGAAGAGCACAGGCCACAGAGTGTGGCCAGCCCCGACCGTCACCAGGCTCATCGCCTCCTCCCCGTAGCATCTTGTTCATGATTCTTCACCTGCCGCGAAGCCTCAGTTTCCTCCTGCGTAAAACCGGAATTGTTCAAGTCCTGCTTTGGAGGGCTTCAGGAAAGATCCTGTGAAATACCGTGTATGGCGGGATTGGAGCGTCTTCCTCATCTGGCCTCCGAGGAGCAAGTCTGGGAGAGCTTTGGGACTGACACTGCTTAGGAAGTCCCCTGGAGAGAGCCCCCATGGCTCTGACCTGGGGGAGGGGTGCAGTCTGAGCTGGCCCGGGTGTGGGATCGGCACTCAGCATGAATGGCCGGCTGGTCTTACCCCAGTGCTGACGAAGCAGGGCCTGCAAACATGGCTTTTGCCCTTTCTCAGAAATATGAGCCTTGCTTGGCAGGCCAGACTTTGCTCACTTCTGCCTGAGCCTCTGCCAGGGGCCGGCTCCTGCCCCGGGAAGGTGTGGGCTGGGTTGGCAGGCAGTGGCAGGAGATCTGGCAAACCTGGACCCCAGGGCACCAGGGTGGGGTCTCAGGCCAGTTGAGCAGGGCTCTGTGGCTGTGGGGCACCGTAGCCTGTGGGCAGAACTATGGACTGTGGGGTGCTTTGGACTGGGAGCAGGGCTGGGCTGCAGGGTGGACGGGGAAGGCCCCACGCCAGGGTCTTCTTTCCTTCTGCACTTTCTCCTGTGCTGCTTCCAATGGAAATGATGGCTGTTTTCTTCCTGAGAGTCAGAGAGCCCTTGATCTTGCCTGTGATGGGGTGGTTAACTACGTGTCTGCTGGAGCAAGACTGTGTGTGTTTGTCGGTCAGTTGTGTCCTGACTCTTTGCGACAGCAAAGAGCCCACCAGACTCCTCTGTCCATGGGGATTTCCCATGGACTGTAGCCCACCAGGCTCCTCTGTCCATGGGAATTTCCCAGGCAAGAATACTGGAGTAGGTTGCCATTTCCTTCTCCAAGGGAATCTTCCTGACCCAGGGATTGAACCTGGGTCTCCTGCCTTGAAGGCAGATTCTTCACCGTCTGAGCCACCAGGGAAGCCCTAAGCAAGACTGCCTGGCCCCAGACCCTCTTTCTAAGCCCTTCAGTGGCTGTATGCCTTGGGACAGATGACTTGACCCCTTTGCCTTAGTTTTCTCATCTGTAAGATGGGTATGGACTAGAATCTAAGGTCATTCTGAGGTATAAGTATATTCATTCAGGTAAAGTGCTTAGACTAGTACCTGGCACATAGTACTCAAGACATATTAGCTGTGATTACTGTTCCCCCTGCCAACTCCCCACCTCTGCCCCAAGGCCTAAGTCAGATCTTTCTATTTTTCAAGTGACCCCAAAAGCCCAGGTCAGATCCTTGGGTTCTTCCTTCTGCCCTATTAATGTTTTGAGCCCTGAGCAGATATTGTGACTTCCTGGGGTTTCTCCGAGCTCCTAGACTGGGGCTACAGTCCACTGTCCTCCTTTAAAACTTTTAATTTATTAAAAAAAATTTTTTTTTAAATTTTTTGGCTGTGCTTCCCAGCATGTGGAATCTTAGTTCCCCTAACCAGGGATCAAATCTGGGCCCTCTGCTTCAGAAGCGTGGAGTCTTAACCACTGGACCACGAGGGAAGTCCCACAGTCCTCCTTTTAACCAGCTTAGCACTCACCTTGTGCAGAGGCTGCCAGGGCCTGGGATTTCAGTGCCAGGCATTTGAAGTTGTGTGTACCTTCCGGCCATCAAGAGCCTCTGGAAGAGGGCAGGCTGACAGTGAAGGGGCTCCGGCTGCTTTGCTGTCGGTTAGGGGAAGGTTCTACCAGTAGTCTGGGGAAAGGGCCCAACCTATTGGCACCTGGCTTTCACTAAAAATTCTTCTTTCCATCATTCAGGCCAGAAAGTACTGGCTCCACTCTGCCGTAGGACATCCTTCAAGGACACTCTGACCTTCCTGTGTCTCTGGGCTTCGAGTAGCCTTAGTGCCTACTTGGTCTGCCTCCTACTTGATCCCGGAGGCAGGTTCCCAGAACTGGCCCATTCTCCTTCTGGACGTGGGAGGAGAAGCCATGTACACCTGTGACTTAAGCAGGAGCAAAGGGAATTTCATCGTCCTTTCTTGGGTGTGGGGTTGGCGGGCAACAGCGTTCTGACACAGGTTAAAAAATGTGCTCTTGGCATCTTTCAGCCTCCTTTCTGCAATCCCTTCACATCTTCCAAAGTGCCTGCCCATCCCCAGCGCCCTAGTGCCAGACTGCCCTTCCCCCTAGAGCTGATTTCTGCTCTCCTGTGAGTCACTAGCACCCTTCAGCCCTCCTAGAGGCATTTGCATCTTAAATGGGATGGTCTACAACTGCACACTGGGGAGATCTGGGGGATAAAGTGCTCCCCCCCAACCCCCCCACCCACCTCATCCCCACAGCTGGAGCCCTGTCTGGCTGCAGGTGTGTCAAAAGCTGCGAGTTTCTGCCTCCTTGAAACCTGAGGACACTTTATTTAGCTGGAGCAGGGGGAGGATGGCTCTCGAAGCCCATATGCCAGAGGTGTCAGGTCCCCAGGCCAGGCTCAGTTTGGGGATTAATCAGCCAGAGAGCAGTTTGATGGGGCCTTCATGGGGGGGTGGGGGGAGGGGCGGTGGGCATGACTGGGAGATCCTGCGAGCTTTCTGCCCTTAGCTGTCTCACTGAGACAGCCTGGGCCAAGGAGGGAGGAGGCTGTGGGAGTCTGGACTGCTCCCTCTGAACCTGTGGGTTGACAGTTACCATCCTCAGAGTCACTTTGGTTTGGGACATCTCCAGCCTCCTGTCTAGGCCGTCACCCTCTGGGGCAGTAGAGAAGGGTGACCCTGGATCACTCTGATCAAGCGCCCCTCACTACTGAGTCCCTCTTGGGGGTTGGCTGTCTCTCCAGGGTGGGCCTTGGCTCCCTAGCCACAGACCTAGGTCTCGGAGCCGTCTTGCTGCCTTTCGGCCAAGCCCCTGCTCTGCAGAGGGGCTACCTGAGGCAAGATGTCTCTTCAAGGTCACCCAGTGAGTTGGGAGAAGAGCCCAGCTTTTCCAGCTCCGGGTCTGGTCCCTTTCCTCTGCCCATCCCCTTGTCTGGATCCCGGGGCAGCAGCAGGCATAGATGCAGGCTGGGCCAGGCTGGCCTTGCTCAACGCCCGAGTGGAATCCTACCCTGCCTGCCCCAGGTTCTGGCAGGTGGAGGAAAGCCGAGGAACTGGTCTCCCAGCTCCATGGCCCCACACCCAGCCGTCAGCGGGGCCTGTTCTAAGACGAGTCTCAGCACGCGGCAGCAAGACAGGCGCCAGCCCTCTGGAAGGGTGGCTACGGAGGTTGCTGGTGACAGCTCTGACCTGGCTTGGGCATTGGGGCTGGCTCTGGCTGCCAGGAAACACCCCCTCCCTCAACACATCCCTGGCCCCAGGTACTGCTAGGGAGGAGGGCTCTCTGACTGACCTTAGGTCCCCCTTCTGAAAGCCCTGTCACGCAGTGCCCTGCAGGACATGCTACTGCAGAGGGGATCTTTAAGCCAAATACGGGTGGTACCCTGCACCCTGGCCCTGCCCTGGAATCCCCCAGAGGACTGAGGTCTGTCTCCTAGTGGCAGGGTGGGAACGGCTGAGCTGGGGTTGTTGGGGGGGTGGTGGTGAGGGGTGCATGGCCAGGAGGTCCTCTGTAAGGCACTCCTCGGGGCTCTGTTGGTGCCCTAACAGAAGCACGATCTCAGGGTGAGAGCGGCAGGAGCCCCCTCTTCCCGCCTGTCTGTTCTGGGCGTCCCTCCTGTCTTGGGCCATACCCATCACCCCTCTGCAGGTCCCAGCTTGACTTGGTTCCTGGTGAGTTGATAAATCGCCGTGCCTGTCAGGCTGGAAATGCTGATGCTGTCCCGAGGCACCGATGGGGCCCCTTCCTTCTGGAAGTGGAGAGGGTGGGGGGAAGGTTTCAGGGTCTTGAGGCCAAAGCTGGGAGATCTGAATCCCTTTGATGCCTAAGCACACGTCCCCTGCAGCACAGCTCCCAAGTTAGGGAAGAAGCCTTCAGAGAGGAAGTAATTTATCCACCACCGTGTCATCCCGGGCAGGGGGAGCCCTAGGCTGCAGGCCTGCCCCTCTAACCCACCCCCACATGGCTGGCTGTGGCCAGCTTATCACCCCCCGCCCCCTCTCTGGCCTCACTCATGATGAATTGGGGCTGCAGATCCCAGCCTAGCCTGTCAGAACCCTAAGAAGGTTTAGGGTTTTTCAAGCTCTGAACCCCTTCTGTTATCCGGATGGGAATGAGGTCCAGAGAGGCGGCAGAGGCCCAGGTCACTCAGCAAAGGAATCTCAGCCTGGGTGGCTCCCTGATCAGGGCTCTTTCCCTTCTGACATCCTTCGCTGTGGTCGTTTCTCTGGGAGCCTTGATTCAAGATGCTCTGGGTTTGGCCTGCGTGGTCTATGCATAGGGTGTGTGAGCCTGGGCTAACAGAAGGGGTGCAAATGATCCCTCTGATGAGGGAAAGCAGAGTCACAAACTGCACTGCTGGTTTCAGCCTGCATCTGGCCAGCTGACCAGATGAGAGCTGCCTGGAGAGGCAGGCAGGCAGGACCGAGCCCCAGCCCAGCTTCAGGACAGAAAAGTCTGGCTTGTCTTTGCTTCCTGCTTCTTGCACTCCTGGGATTGAAGGGGTCCTCTCAACTCTGTGGTGAAGCTTCTTCTGCAGACCGAGCAGGTGCCATGGTGTACTGACTACAGAGAATGGGTGTATCAGAGGTGTAGGGAGAACGTTCTAGAGCTTTCTCAGATCACTTTGCCCCTAGGGCGTGTTTTGGGGGCTACTTGGTACCTCTTCCTTGAACCCTGGCCCTGAGTGGGGGGTCTTATCTCCTCCAGCCCACTCCCAGTGAGACCTTTTCCTGTCCAGACTATTGCTCTCCACGTGCAGTCAGCAGACCGCTTACAGCAGCTGGAGCTTGCAACATGCAGAGTCCTAGGCCTTGCCCCCAACCCCTGAATCCGCCTTAGGGATGGAGCTCAGAAGACTTCCTCTCCAGCAGTCTCCTGGTAATTCTTAGGGACCTTAAAGAAGAGAGCCCCCAGCCTGAATGCAGGTGATGGTGTGAATGTCCCCTCTGACCACTTTAGCATCCTACTACACAGGTCAGGGGTGACAGCTGGGATTCTATAGCTTAGACAGTTCGGCCCCCGAGAATTGTGTGGGGTTGGAAAAATCAGCTTTTTTCCCCCACTTAGATCCATAGATTTGACCAAGAAACTGGTAAAAAAGATTTTAAAAAACCCCATGAAACTCATTTAAGCCTCTCAAGAATGCCTGCTGTTGTGTGGGATTTTGATGGGATGGAACGAGGAGCGTTTATCCCAGTGTGATTGTAGGGCCGCCTCATGAGAAAAGTACATTTTCTCATGAAATGTACGTTCATTCTCATGAAATGTAAGAAAAGTATATTTCTTACCCTCTCTTCCCCCTTCAACCTGGGCTTATGAAACCAGTTGGGCCCCCCACCCCCTGTCCTCAGCCCTGGCGCTGGCACCGAGGCTGGCTGCTTGGGGAAGTCCGTGACCTGGGCCCTGTGACAAGGGGCAGTACTTGGACCTTGTGGACTCAGGGACTGGGATCTCACCACAGCGGCCAAAGCTCTGTCACCACACAGAGCATTCCAACCAACAGACACCTAACCCCCCCTTTCCCACTTGGCTGCACAGTCTGCCATACCAGTGAGGGCGCAGTGTTGCTGAAGTTGTGACTTAGAGCTAAGTGCTGACCTCTCTGGGGCCTGGCTGTGGACTTCACCATCCTCCCCTAGTGCCCTCAGCACGATGACCCTCTGTGCCCCAGCCTGGGCAACTCCCCCTTCCAGAAGCCTCCTGGAGTGGGGGCTGTAACCTGGGAGCTCACCAGGGTCAAGATCATACTGTTTCTTACCCTCTCTTCTCCCCCAAACCCCTGGATGGTGGTCCCTGAGTTTTGAAGTTGAAACCCTCTTTACTGTCAAAATCTGTGACCTTGCATGATATTGTACTTTTCTCATGTGACCTGAGCTTTTAAAGGATTTGCATTTATCCATCACTCAAATCAAGTAGTGGGTGACGTGTTAGTGAGTCAGGGTGTGGGTTGGAAACCATAATCTTTGGCCCTGGTGGCTATGGGTTGATGGGGTGGCAAGGGTCAGGGGCCAGAATGGGCAACCTCTCTGGTCAGCCTGGAAGTAGAAGCCCCTCACCTGAACATTTGAGATGCCCACTTGGTATTCCGATGTATGATTGTCCCAAGGAACTTTTATGCACATGCCCAGGGTGTCTTGGAGGAATGCTGTCACACAGCCCCAGGCCCTCCTATGGCCAGTTGCAGGTGAGAGATGGCAGGAGTGGGCTTGAGGGAACCAGTGCCTCCTATAGTGGAAGCACGGAGTCCCAACCACTGGACCAGAAGGGAATTCCCCTTGAGGCTGCCTTCTCAAAGCTTCTCTGCCAGCCCTCTGCCTACAGACTCCTGACATGCTCTTGGGAATGACAGGCAGCCTGGTGATGAAGACCCTCAACCTCTGATGAACCTGACCCTTGCTTGGCCATGCCGTCCCCTCTGCACCTCTGAAGTTGGACCACCACCTGGGTCTCAGCTGCTGGGCAGGGGTTGGGAACCCTTATTCGGTGAGGAATACGTGTGCATCCCAGGACTCCTGGGGCCTGCGGAACATTGTAGAAACTTGGGCAAGTGAAGTGAAAGTCGCTCAGTCATGTCCAACTCTTGGCGACCTCATGGGCTGTAGCTGTCCAGGCCCCTCTGTCCATGGAATGCTCCAGGCAAGAATACTGGAGTGAGTTGCCATTCCTTTCTCCATGGGATCTTCCCAACCCAGGAATCAAATTCAGAGGTCTCCCGCGTTGCAGGCGGATTCTTTACCATCTGAGCCACCGGGGAAGAGACTTAGGCAAGTTTCCCTTAAAACAGCTGAGCTATCAGGGAATATGGTCCTTTGGGGCAGGGCAGAGGGAGAGAGATGGCAGACGAGGGGTGTAAGCACTGCCTGTGAGTGTGCAGACACTTCACTGCCCGGTGGCCATGGGCAAGACCCCACCTTAGTTCAGTTCAGTTCAGTTCAGTTGCTCAGTTATGTCCGACTCTTTGCGACCCCATGAATCACAGCACACCAGGCCTCCCTGTCCATCTCCAACTCCCGGAGTTCACTCAGACTCACGTCCATCAAGTCAGTGATGCCATCCAGCCATCTCATCCTCTGTCGTCCCCTTATCTCAGGAGAGGCTAAATCTCAGCCCTGCCTGCCTCAAATCAAAGGCTAACAGGAAGAAAGGGATGGAAAATATTTCCAGTGTCAAGAGACCAGGTTCTCCTTTCACACTCCCTGTCCTGCTCTCCCAGACCCCTAACCCCAAGCCCTCTCTCGGGAGGTGGCAGGAGGGGGCCTCCTCTCACAGCCTCCGTGTGGCCTGAAGACCAGCATAGCCGAGACGAGGTGGGCTGGCTATTCCTCTCGGGCTTCCTGTGCCCTAGCCTCTGTGTATCTATCTGCTCCAGATGCCCAGCAACAGCTGGCTTTGGCCTCTCAGGCCCTGGGCTTCCAGGGTCTGTGCTGGTGGTGGGAAGGACCAGATTCAGCAGACCAAGTTTGCCTTTGAGCAGACGAAGTAAGTGACTATCTAGACCTACTCATAGGGCTTTTGATTTGTTGTATGAAAAACTGGTTTTCTGGGCCTTACAGAGGCTAAAGGCTTCCTTAGAGGTCTGGCTGGCTCTCTTTTGTCTTCCCAGGCTGCTTGATGTGGGTTCCAAACTGGGCCGACCTGCCCCTGGCATACCTACGTTTTGGCCAAGTGGTCTCAGGGCAGTGTCAAGAGGCCGTGCCCAGGAGAGCCCTATTTTGGGCCCTGGAGGCAGCTGACCACAGGCTCATAGCATGGCCTGGCCGCTGAGTGAAACCAGAAGTCTCCCAACCTCCAGCATCAGCCGGCACCTGGTGAGGCAAGATCAACCTCAGCAGTTTCTGCTGATTTCCTCCCCAGGGAGCTGCAGCTGTCACAGGCCGGAGATCTGGGAGGTCACTGAGGCCCATCCCCTCAGTGGAGACCCAGCCCCAAAAGGGGAGAGGCTTCCCTGAGGCCTGGGAGCGGGTTTCAGGGGAGAAAAGTGTTTGCTTAAGAGCTTGTTGTGTAAACAAGATCGCAGCGGGATAAGCCCAGCCAAGATGAAGAAACAAATTGTTTTTAGGGACTGGGCCAATCCAAAGTCTTATCTCGTCCTGAGAGAAACCCTTCTCTTGGGAAACTGCTAACCTGTCGGGGCCTCTGTGTAGGTGAGAGGCCGGACCTCCTTGGCTTTGCCTGCGTCTCAAGTGACGCCTCCAGGGTGGATGGGCTCTCAGTGTTCTCTGCGGGCTTCAGAGGCCCCGTCCATGAAACAGGGCCTGGCCCCGGGGATGCTGCCTTCTGCTTCACGTCATGTGGTCCAGGCTGGTGTGGCTGCAGCCCTGACCCCCAGCTCCAGCTCCAGCTTTCTCTCCAAGGGTGGGAAATAGAGCGTTACCACCTAGGGTCTCCTCCAGATCTTCGAGGGTGTTGGGTGAAGTGAAGGTGGGGGTCTCAGTAAGTGAGTGTGGGTGGGTGGGGTCCCCTGAATGCTTGTCCACCTCAAGCTTTCCTGTCAGGAGCATCTGCTGGGGGCCTGGGGCAGCAGTAGGTCAGGATGGGGATACCCACTCTGCACCTGCCTTAGGGGCAGGGTTCTTTGTTACTGAAGCAGGGTAGCCTTCCAGGAGCCCAGGGCAGTTTTAAAGCTCCGTGGAGGCAGGGCAGGTGTTTGAAGCACCCCAGGGGACAATACAGACAGGATGTGGCTCAGGGTGCAGGTGGAATCTATGCAGTGTGAATGGGCCATGGCAGCTCAGACAGAGTGACCAAAATCTTTTTCTTGAGGGGCTGTGGAGAGGGAAGGAAGTTCAGTGCGGGTTTTGTACTTTCAAAGGAAGCTCAGTGGTATTTCTAGCCTCATCGTTTCTACACGTGTCTGAAGCTTCCCTCGGACCTGGGCCCCTGGATGGAGCCTCCACCTGGTTTAGCTCTGCCTCAGGAGGCCAAAGGTCTTGTCTGTCCCTTCCTGCTCTGCCCCACTCAAGAGGGCAGCCCCTGGCCCGTGGCTAGGACCTGGCGAGGCCTCTTGGGCTGAGGAGGCCAGTTCCCTGGATCTCAGCCTTGGGCGGAGCCTGCCCTCTGACAAGTCTGCACAGAGCTGCCTATGTACTGGCTCCCTTCTGCCCCCTCTTCTCCTAAAACCCTACCCACCTCCAGCCCTCCTCTTCCTGGACACGCCCCAGGATCCTCTTTCCCATGCCGAGTGGCTCTTGCTCCCCAAGTTAGAGCACAGAGCAAGTTAGAGACACTGTTGGTGGGATGCTTAGGTGGTGGGTTCACCACTGTGAACCAGGCTCTGTTAGGTTCTTTTTTGTGCATAACCTTATTGAACTTGTGCAATAATCCGGGCACGTAGAGAGGCTCCCCAGTGGCTCAGTGGTAAAGAATCCACATGCAGTGCAGGAACCGCAGGAGATGTGTGTTTGACCCCTGGGTTGGGAAGATCCTCTGGAGAAGGGCATGGTAACCCACTCCAGTATTCTTGTCTGGAGAATCCCATGCACAGAGGAACCTGCTGGGCTACAGTCCATAAAGTCACAAAGAGTTGGACACAAGTGAAGCAACTTAGCATGCACGTGTGGGATTTTGATATTACTACTGTTCCCGTTTTACAAATGGGAAGACTAAGGCTGTAAGAGGTTTACTGTGTCCTCAGGCCCATTCAGCTAGTAAGGGGCAGAGGTCAGGGGGTTTGCAAAAGCCCATGTGCTCTGAACCACACTGTCCCACTTCTTCATTTATTCTTTGTTCTGGCCGCTCATATATTGGGACTGCCACACAGGGTCATTTGGGTCAAAGCCTTGTTGCTGCACAGGATACTTAAGGCTACTCTTCCTGCCACCCGGCTGCTGGGTCCTCCTTTCCTCACCTGTTCTCCTGGAGCCAGTGTTAGGGGGTGGGCGTGGTCCCCTCATGACTGGGTTTCTGCCCCAGCCAGTTCAACGTCCCCACTACCTGGTCTTGCCGGACCGGCCCCTTGCCTCAGGGCCTGGGTCTGAGTGTCCACTTTGACACCTTCAGCCTGTTGGGCTTGGCCCCAGGCAGGCAGCTTCCCTGGGGCGGCTGTTTGCCCACAGGACCCACCCCAGGCCCATGGCCCATTTGCCTCCTTAGCCCAGGGCCCCTTCTAGATCAGCCTCGTCTGTCCTCAGCTTGATGGATGCTCTGTCCTTCCTTCCCCAAGAGGGAGGGACCCAGTTTCTCCTGGGAATGAGAAAATGGGCTGAGTGTGTGACCAAGCATAGTGGCCAGGTCTAGGGGCTGACCTGGGTGGGCAGGCCTGTCTCAGTACAGACGACTCACTCCATGCCCATCCTTGCTGCCCCCACCCCCTGCCCCCGTGGGGCCCTCGGGGTCTGCACCTTGATGCTCAGCATGCCTGGGGATGGCCTCCCTGGAGCCAGGTGGTTGTGATGTTGTTTCCAGGGGCCCCTTGAAAGCCCCACTCTTGAAACCTGAAGCCCCCTGGCCAGTGGCCCCCAGGACCTGATCCTCAGAGTAGGGTGGGCTGTGGTCCCACAGAGGCCACCGCCTGGGTTTCCAGTAATGGTGTTGTCTGTCTGCTCCTCAGTTCTGGGGCTCCCTCGGTAGACCGAGCTTCTTGGGCCAAGGGCCTTACCCCCAGTACCTGCCCAGGGCTATGTCGTCATAGGAGTGGAGGGTGTGTGGGGGAACCAGGGGACTGCCCTCTAGAGCTGAGGGCTTCGTTCTGTGCTGGGTGTGGGGTGTGTGTTCGGGTGCAGCACTCAGCTGTCTAGGATGGGGGCCCCGGAATAGCAGGCCCCAGTGAAGACTCCACTCTTATCCTTCCCTGATCTCTTTCCAGCACAGTGTGCCCGTAAACATGCCCCCCGAAGATCAGGACAGCTCTGGGGATGACAATGACAACTTCTCTGGCTCGGGTGCAGGTGAGTGGACATGAGGGCCCCCTCCAGGATGTCAGCAGGCCGTGGGCTGAGGGTGGTGGTCAGGCTGGGCCTGAAGGGTTATGCCAGGAATGAGATCTGGGTCCATGCTGCAAGGAGAAAACACGTGTGGGTTGGGGAGGGCAGGGTGTAGATTCCTCTGGGGGCTGCCTGCCGCAGACAGACTTGGGCTCATGTTCTTCTTTTTAACTCACTGGGAAACCTTTGAAAGGATTTTTTTTTTTTAACTTCTCCAAGCCTCTATTTTCTCATCTGTACAATGGGAATAACATCTTGACTTTATAAGGTTGTTGGGAGCCATGAGACTACACAGATCTTGGTGGGAGTACAGATTGTCCACAAATGTTCCTTTATCTTCCCTCTTTTCCCATTTCCCCGAGGGAGTGAAATCCTTGAACTGGAGGTAGTAAGGGAGGCCTCCCAGAGGAGGTGCTCTTGAACTTGACCTCAGAAGGGGGGGCTACAGTCATCCTTGGGGTAAGTGGCCTAGGGAAGGGGGCCTTGGAGTTGGGAGGTAAGACACAGGCCTCTGTTCTTGGGAACCTGGACCTTTCTGGAGGGAGAGTGAGTGGAGCAGGGAGGGGCCAAGTGGTATGTGTGCTGAGGATAAGGTGTTCAGGGCCCTGAGGATGTGCCCCCAACCCCTCCGCCCAGGGAGCAGGCTTCAGCAGTGGCAGGAAAACCCCTTCCAGATGCAGCAGAAAAGGGCAGCTTTCCTAGCCCTAGCTAGTCCATAGGATTGCACAGAGTCAGACACAACCAAAGCAACTTAGCACACACACACAGCTCTGCCCCACAGCTTCTCATGGGAAGAAAACTTGGCTGTGCTGGCCTGGGAGTCACAGCCGGGGTCTGAGCTTGGCTGCTCTTGATGTTCGGGGGCCTTCCTGACCCCACAAGCTCTGTTTCTGGCCCTGCAGGTGCTTTGCCGGATATCAGTTCATCACAGACGCCCTCCACCTGGAAGGACCTGGGGCCCGTGACGACCACAGCCACGGCTCCAGAGCCCACCAGCCCAGATGCCATTGCCACCTCCACCACCATCCTGCCAACTGGAGAGCAGCCTGAGGGGGGTGGGGCGGTGCTCCTGGCAGAGGTGGAGCCTGGCCTTACCGCCCAGGAGAAGGAGGCCACCCACCCACCCAGTGAGACCACGCTGCACCCAACCACTCACAGCGTGTCCACAGCCAGAGCCACCATGGCCCCGGGACCCGCCACCTCCCATCCCCACAGGGACGTGCAGCCCGACCACCGTGAGACCTCGGCTCCCGCAGGCCGGGGCCGTCTGGAGCCGCACACGCCCCACACGGAGGATGGAGGTCCTCCTGCCACTGAGAAGGCGGCTGAGGAGGACCCCTCCACCCAGATCCCAGTGGGAGAGGGCTCTGGGGAGCAGGTGGGTGTCGGGCCCGCTGTCATCCTCTGCGTTTCCTGGGGCATTGGGTGGCCCTAGTGTCTTGTAGGGCACAGTGCGCTGGGTGCAGGGTGCTGGCCTGGTCCCCTGGCACACCCGACCCCTTGTACTCTACGAGCATGTTGTCATCCCCACCGTGAAGACAAGATCCCAAGGTTCCATCCTCCGCCTGCCCACAGGGCTGAGCCTGCGGTGGCACAGACTAAGTAGACCAGAGCTAAAGGGCCCTTCACGGCCCTTCAAGAGGGCTTCCCCCCCATACGCTCCTGGGACAAGAGGGAAAGCTCTCCCAGGTCTTGCTTTTCATCTTGGAGCATCATGGCAGTGTTACACATTACGCTGAAATGAGCCTATTTATTTTCGTATAAAACATGCTTTGCATCACTGGATGTGGTGCCTTGGCCACAGTCCAGTAGGGTCCAGTGTGAAGTGGCCAGAGGGACCTGACCTCGGGATCCAGGGAGGTCTGGGTTCGGGTGTGTGTGTCTAGAGCTGGTGGCAGGGGTGACCAGGGAAGCTGGAAATGGACCTGGGTGCAACTTCGGCTGTGGCCACCCACCTGGCCCTTTCCCTGCCCTCCCCTAGGACTTCACCTTTGACTTGTCCGGGGAGAATGCAGCCGGGGCCAACGCAGCCGGGGCTGCAGTGGAACCTGGCTCACGGAACGTAGCCCCGGGGGATCCTGAGGCCACAGGGGCTACCGGGGCCTCGCAGGGCCTTCTGGACCGGAAGGAAGTGCTGGGAGGTGAGTTTTCTCTCCAGGGGGTGGGGTGGTGGAGGTTGGGGGAGGGGAATGCTGTCTTTATCACTGGCAGGGCTGCCACTCAGCCCCCAGGAGCAGCTGAGCTGAGCTGGCCTCTGTCCTCCTCCCCACCCGTCCAGGGGTCATTGCTGGAGGCCTCGTGGGGCTCATCTTTGCCGTGTGCCTGGTGGGTTTCATGCTGTACCGGATGAAGAAGAAGGACGAAGGCAGCTACTCCTTGGAGGAGCCAAAACAAGCCAACGGCGGGGCCTACCAGAAGCCCACTAAGCAGGAGGAGTTCTACGCCTGATGGGGGGGGACACCTCTCCCCTCCCCCTGCCACTTGCTAGACACCCCCCACTCGCCTCTTCTGTGAAGAACTGCAGACCTGCATCCCTGCCACCATGCCACCTCCCTGGAGCGCCCAGCCCCGCTGGCATCTCCCCTTGCCCACGGAGTCCTGGGCCCGCCGGGGAGGGGACCTCGCCTCTGCTTCTCTGACTTCTGCCTGGAGACTTGGGCACAAGGGCTTTTTCGCGAACGACTGACCTTTCCACCGCAGGCGGCACCTGGCATCCCGCCACGCTGACTCAGTTTCTCCAAGCTGAAGCAGGCCCAGCTCTGGAGAGAAGGGGACCCCACTGCTTTGGACAAAGATGCTGTGGCTGAGGGTGGGCACGTCTGTAGCACTTACTGGTAGACACCAGCAGGCCTGGGGGCGTGTCCCGCCGAGTAGCAGGGCCAGGAGGTCAGGGCTCCGTCAGAATTCACTTTGTTTCGTGGGGAGGTCTAACTTAGATGTCAACTTGTTTTTGCACATGTTTTTCCTCTAGTTTCTTTGTTCATAGCCCAGTAGGCTTTGTTACTTCTGAGCTAAGTTAAGTAAATCAATTTGGTTATTCCCTATCTTTCTTCCCTAATCTACAGTCAGGAGACAGCATCAGGGTTATTAAGAAGACTTTTTCTTTTTTTTTTTTGACTAGGAGAACCAAATCCAGGAGCCAATGTCTAGGTTTAGGTTGTATGTTGTCTGAGTTTCTCACTCACGTGTGCAACAGGGTATGGAATGTCTGTTGGGTGGCCTCATTGGTGGGCTGGCCCATCCTGGCTCCCATGGGTGGTCACCTCTTGGAGCAGTCCTGCCTGTGTCCATGAACTTGGGGCCAGGACCATGGCCTGGGTGACTACAATATGGGGAGGCCCCTGTAAAATTGAATCCTGGTGTCTCAGGCTGGGGAGGATCAAGGAGAGACGACTGTAGGGTGGCAAAGATGGCGCTGGGCCCAGAGAATCTCCCATAGACCAAGCCCTTCCTCTAATGCCATCTCTTGGGGACACTTTCTCCTCTAAAGTGACAAGAGACGTCTTGGGCGCACCTGGCACTGAGCTGCCCCACGGATGGACCAGGCTCACTTTTGATTAGCTCCTGTGGTCTGACTGTGGGCCGGAATCAGGAATATTCCAAAGAGTAATAGTCTTTTGCTTTTGGCAAAACTCTACTTAATCCAATGGGTTTTTCCCTGTACAGTAGATTTTCCAAATGTAATAAACTTTAATATAAAGTAGTCATGTGAACTCCACTGCCTTCGCTTCTTTCTATGCTGGTTGTGTGTTTGACCAGCCTTTTCTCTAAATACCAACGATATTGGGAAACGTGGCGAAAAGCTCTGTGCTTCGTCTTTCCCATGGGGAGGGATTCGGAGGCCAGAGCACCTCTGGTTTGTTTGGTTTTTTCTGAACTTCTTCTGGACCTTGGCTAGATTCTGCCAAGGTTGTACAAGGCCTGATGTAAGTTTCTGTGTTGCCAAGTTCAAAAGAACATCTCCTAAATGGTGATGAAGCTGTGTCGGCCCCAGTCCAGCTTGATCGGAGGCCATGGGCCCCATGGAGGCCTGGAGCCAAGGCCTGCCTCTCAGTCACCTTGGATGTTCCTTTTCTCACACCTTTGCTGGGACCAGAGACAAACTCCCCCTCCCCCCCGCCCCGACTCCCCCCGCCCCGACTCCCCCCGCCCCAGCCCCGGCTCCTGGGAACTCCTGTGCTTGCTTATTTAATTTGACAATGTTCCAGCTGCTCTGTTGGTTTCTCCAAGAGGGGACCGTCCGAGACTTGGAGAGACACCCCTGCCCGACGAAGGAGACCCGTGCCTTGTGTTCTGTACGGGAACTTTCTGCCTGGAGTGTATGACTGGACATGACTCGGGGATGGGGAAGGGGTTGTGACTGTGCTCATCTCTATGGGCCCGTGGGATGGCACTCGGCTGGTGACTGGGCCCATTCATGTAACTGTAATAAACGGTACTTGTCATTCTGGCTGCGGTGGTGATTGAATCTCCTCTTGGCCTGGCAAGGTCCTTGCCTGTCCCCTTCTTATGGGGAGCCTGGCTCTGTGCTGTGGAGGGGTGAGCACCGGCCCCCTTTGCTGTGAGGGAAGCCACGTCCACCTCTGCTCTCTTCCCCCCGAGCCCTGCAGCAGGCCGAGCCTTCCCTTCGCCTCCTCCCAGGCCTTTCTCTCTGCCTTCCTCTCTCCAGCCTCTCCTGGATTGTTCTGTTCTCCAAGGACACAAAGCTCCCTCCTGACTCAAAGTTCACTGCCTGCTCTGTTTGCTCATTGTCGCACAACTCTTGGAAGCTCACCAGCAAACGGTCTCAGTGCCAAAGGTCTAGAAGAGTTGGGGAAAAACTACAGGAGAGACCTGGGGAGTTGGAACAACGCAGCACACTGCAGGAGCCCTAGTATCATAAAGGCATCGAGCCACCCACCCACCCATTACTCAGTGTCCCCCAGGTGCTGACGCCCACCCAGCCCCTCAGGTGCCCTTCTGCAGTAGGTCTCCCCGCCTGCACCTGACCTGCTCTCTGGCTCTAGGTGCCGACCCTGAACCCCAGAGCCCGGGTGTGTCCTGGGGACACAGGGAGTCGGGGAAGCCGTTGCTCCCGGGGCCCTGCACCTGCGGGCGGAGCAGGGACTGCAGACTCAGGGCGGCTTTGCGGAGAGAATTTCTACTCCGCTTGAAGGATTTAGAGGTGGAGACAAAGCCCTCATTCATTCAACAGACACCAAGGACACCAAGTGCCTATTTTCTGCCTGTCCCTAGGCTGGACGGTGAGGGCACAGGAACAGAACTGGCCACCTGGATGTTAGTACTTTCAACTGAGGGCCGGACACTGCTGGCCCTAGCAGCTGGGTGATTTCATCCACCGGGTCAGCCCTTCAACCATCTTGGAGACGCACTTCTATGGATGACCCTCACTTTGCAGACAGAACCTGCTGTGTGGAGAGGAAGCTCCTGCCCACAATTGCCTGCTGGTGAGCAGTGAACTCAGGTTTACTTGCTGGCGACCCAGCTCCTGAGCCCACAGTGGTGACCTGGGTGACAGTCCGGTGGGGGAGGACGAATTCCGCCACCCCCTCCATGTGCGATCAGCAGGGTTCCAAGACTCCAGCCTCCCAAGCCACCTGCTTCCATCATGTTCAAATGGGCTAAACTGCACCACCCCCCCCCCCACCCCGGGCACTCCGTCTTGCTCTGCAGATTCCCTTTGGGCGCTGTGCTCGCCCTGGGTAACCCCCACCCCAGGGCACTTCCAGGAGGGGGTGGTGCTATCAAACAGGCTTTACTGGGTGCTTGAGAGGAGCAGTGAAGAAAGGGAATTGTGAAGTGGTTCCTTTAGTGTCCCAGCCGCAAGCAATTTCCCTGCCCATCTATCCTCAGACGTCTTTTCTGCTTTCCCGGGATTCCTCACCCTGCCCCTCATGCCTGAGAACAGAGTGGTTGAGCCCTATTTCATTTTCCCCTCACCTTTAGATCACGTCCATGTGGCCCAGGTGTGTGTGTGTGCACACTCACACGTGTGTGTGTGTGTATTGTGTGGAGACGGGGGACCCACTGCATTTTCACTGAGTTCTTTCAAGCTATTTTCTAAACTAATGAGCCATCTTCTCTTAGATGGCTTGCGTCGCCTTCTTAATTTGCAGCCGGTTTCTGCTTGAAATTGCGTTTTCTGCCTTGCTTGCCTCTTGGGTCTTGTCCTGAGAGTGCTGTGTTTTCACTTATGGAACAAAGATGCACAGGCCTGCTCTCAGGGAGGTTGGGGCTTGGGGGGAGACAGAGGACACTGAGGGGGCTCGTTGTGGGCTGGCGGGGTAGTCAGGGCATTGCTCCTGGCTTGGCGTTGGAGGGGAGGTGCCCGGAGGTGGCGCTTGACCTGGGTCTTGAAGGACAGACTCAAGTCAGCCTCTCAAACAGGAGGGAGGAGGCATTCCAGGCAGAAGGCCCAGCTTCAGCAAAAATCAGGACTCAAGAGGCTCTGTGCTAGATGTGGGGCAAAAGCAGGTGTGAGAAGAGGGGAGGCTGGAATGTGGTAGGAAAGTGGCGGTCACCTGCCTTGTGACCTTGCCAAGGGCTGCCAGAGAGCCCCGGAGCAAATGCGGAAAAGGTTAGGGATTGCATAGGGATGTGGGGGTGGAGGCCCGGGGACAGGGGAGGGCTGTGGAGGGGAGGCTGGAGTGGAGAGCTCGTTAGGAAGTTAAGCTGGCAGGACCTGTACGGCGTGTCACCACCTCACTGGGCGTCACCTCAGTCTCCCACAAGCACACTTTCACACGGAGCCCGAGGGAAAAGGCGCCCGTGATGAGGTGGTCAAGGGTGGGGCCTAACAGGGGCAGAAGGGACAGTGGTCCCAGAGCTGGGCGAGGGTGACCCTCCCGGGTTAGACACGGATAGTAGGCGGATCCCAAAGCAGCATCTGGAAGAGAAAGTAGCTTTACACAGGTGCAGGGAACTCCTATGAAGAAAGCTGGGCGCCGAAGAATCGATGCTTTTGAACTCTTGTGTTGGAGAAGACTCTTGAGAGTCCCTTGGAGTGCAAGGAGATCCAACCAGTCCATCCTAAAGGAAATCAGTCCTGAATGTTCATTGGAAGGACTGATGCTGAAGCTGAAACTCCAATACTTTGGCCACCTGATGCGAAGAGCTGACTCATTTGAAAAGACCCTGATGGCTGGGGAAGATTTAAGGCAGGAGGAGAAGGGGATGACAGAGGATGAAATGGTTGGGTGGCATCATCGACTCAATGAACATGAGTTTAAGTAAGCTCCGGGAGTTGGTGACGGACAGGAAGGCCTGGCGTGCTGCAGTCCGTGCGGTCACAAAGAGTCAGACACAACTGAGGGACTAAACTGAACTGAGGGAACTCCTGTCCAGAGAGGTGTCCCAGGGCCAGCCTTCCACCTCTCTCCCCATCATCCCCAGCCACACGCCCTGGCCCTGGAGCCTGGCTGAAGAGCTAGTCAGGCTCGGGAGGTGGGTAACTCCTGGTTCCTGGAGCTGCAAGAGCTGGGGGAGGCCCCAGCCCAGCAAGCCCAGAGGGGTGTGGGGTCTTGCCAGCTCTGCTGGGCCATGGGCACAGCCCTCGCCTGGCTTCCTCCCTTCCTGCCCCTTGCCCCCAGTACTGATCCTTGAGCCAGCTTTGCACCCACTCGTGGTGTGTGGGTGTGAGAGTGAGTGTACCACCAAGTCAGGTCCTCGTCAGTGCTGCCACAGCACCCATTCAACTTCCAGTCTTGGTGCAATGTTCCTCCGAGGTGAGGCCCTGCGTCCTCTGTGTCTCCATAACTTCTGGATCACTGCTCCCTGCACCTCTCGCCCCATTACTGAAGATGTCTGTTTCCACACTGGCTTCCTGCTACCTTGGGTGCTTCTTAAGGGTAAATGCTTCATTATGAGGCCAGAATGAGGCGTGGCACATGGGGGATGGCTGCAGATATGGGAGCCTCTGTCTTTGGGAGCTCCTTGTGGCTGTCTGGTGCTTCTGTCGTGCTCTGCAAAGTCACGAGGTCATGAAAAGTTTATTAACGGTGTGAGACACCACCACATACTCACCAGAAAGGCCGACGTTAAACTTGGACAATTGTTCAAGGGCATGTGGGGCCACCGGAAAGCTCCCACGCTATTGGAAAATGTGCCAATCGTATGAGCAATTGAGAGGCTAAAATCAAACCTATGTCTATGTCTATGTTAGAATCCAGGCAGAAGAAGAGCACATGTCTGCAGAAGGGTATGTGGGAGAATGTCTACATTATAGCTCAAACATGGAATCAACCCAAGTGTCCACCAACAAGAAAACAGATAAATAAATTGTGCTATAATGCCACAGTAGAATACTACTCAGCACTAAAAAAGAACCAGCGATGGCTACCCGTCCAGCATAGATGACATCACAGGCAATATGTTAAGTATAAGAAGCCAGATGCAAAACAGACCAGAGTGCATGATTCCATTTCTCTAAAGTTCAGCAACAGGCAAAATTGATTGGTGATAGAAGCCTGTGATATTTCTGCTGGGGGTGTGGTATGGACAAGGTAGGGGCATGAGGATGTTTCTCTGAAAGGTTTTCTGGAATGTTCTCTGGCTTGACATAGGTGGTGATTACAGGAGTATTGTTCTTCAGTTGCTAAGTTGTGTCTGACTTTCTGCGACCCCATGGACTGCAGCACGCTAGGATTCCCTGTCCTTCACCATCTCCTGGAGTGTGCTCAAACTCGTGTCCATTGAGTCAGTGATGCCATCCAAGGCATCAAGGGTGTATGTATCTGTAAATAAATCATCAAGTTATACACTGAAGATGAGTATTGTCTGTGTATTTTATTCTGCAATAAGAAAGCTGGAGGGAGGGGGAAAAACAGCTTATAAAAGGCTTCTGAGATTCTAATTAGTTATTTTTAAACCCCACTGTAGCTTTTGCAGCAAAAATGAGTGAGGCCCGCATGGCCCACGTTTTCTTCAGGATCCCAGAGTATTGTCATTTATGGGTGGAGAGGCCCAGGGCTGCTGGTGAACAGAGGACCCGGTCGCCAGCCAGGAGGGTGGGCATGGCCCAGAGGGTAGCCCTGTTGACCCCCTCTTCCCGACCCCCTCCTCCCCCGCTGTAGCCAGACCCCTCTCTTCCTCTGGTTCCTGGAAACTGCCCGACCCGAAGGTGTTTCCAGCACTTAAGGCTGGGAGCTAAGCCGCTCCTCCACTCCAGGAAAATATTTGTTCAGGGACTTGGCACCTGCAGAAGAGGAAATAAAAGCCACCTTGGAGTTGAACAGGCGGCACTGCTGCGGGTTGCTTTGTCTGCCCCTCCAGATTGCCTCTGCAGGCCCTGGGGCCCGTCGTCTGGGGCCAGGCCCAGGGATCCCATGCAACAGACGGGCCTGTATCAAGGATGAGCCTGGAGTGCCAGCTGCCCCTGCGTTCCTCATTTGGTTCAGGCAGTCAGCTGTCAGTCTAGATGGCAGACGGTTATGAAACCTACTATGTGTCCTGCATGGCACTGGGCCCTGGACGGCAGCAATGTCCTTGCCTTTGAGGGTGTTGAGAGCTAGCGAGGCAGGATAGTGGGACAGCCATTCTGGCCTAGTGGAAGCTGTGGTGTGATGGGAGGTGGGGCCAGGGTGCTGGGCAGGGCAGCAGGGCAGGGCTAGGCTTGCCAGTCAGGGGACGACGGACCAGAACCTGGTGTCAGGGCTGAGGGCTGAGGAAGCAAACGTTAGGGGTTGATCAGATTGGGCAGAGTGTGCCAGGGAGACAAGCAGTGTGGCCAGAGGCCCAGAGACGAGGGAGAGCCAGGGTCTTTGGGATGTGAAAGGTGGATGGGTTCGGCTATGGTTGAGACCCACAAGTCAGGAGACCAAAACGGGGAAGCGCCTGCCGCAGGCGCCGCGAGGCTTCCCAGCGTAAGTTCAGAAGTGTGGACTTTATCCCCTGGGCACTGAAAGTTTTTGTTTGCTTTGCAACATTTAAACACATTGACTGTGATTCTTTTCAATATAGGAAAGTAGAGAGAACAAAATGAAATTGGCCTCAAATCCGCCCCCCCCCCGCTTCCCACTCCAGATCTTGCCTGATGACATTTCAAAAATTAAAACGCTCTGTGCATATGAATTTGAAATCCAAGCAGAACAGAAAAGTAAACAAAGAAAAGTGAAAGCCTCCTATTCCCCACCTGTCTCGCCAAAGGCAATTTCGCTTAGCAGGTTTTCAGTGTGTGCTTCCAGAAATTTTTTCCATCATACACTTGTGAGGGTAAGCCTACGTTTTCAAGAGTTACACCAAAGGGATGGCGCTACATGCCTAGATCTGCAGCTTCCTTTTCCTGACCTGGTTTCATTTCAGCACGTGTATTCAGTCCTACGCCATTGTTCTTTTTTTTTTTTTAATTCTTTTGTCCCAGCCGCATGGTGCACATGTCGGACCTTACTTTCTCAATGGGGGATTGAACCCTTGCCCTCTGCATTGGAAGCACAGAGTGTTAACCACTGGACAGCCAGGAACGTCCTTACCCCGTTGCATTTATTTATTTTAATTGATTAATTTATGGCTGTGCTGGATCTTCGTTGCTGTGAGGACTTTCCTCTAGTTGTGATGAGCAGGGTCTTCTCTCTAGCTGCGGTGCACTGCTGACTTCTCTTGTTGCGGAGCACAAGCTCTAAGGTGCGAGGCCTTCAGTAATTGCGGCACACAAGCTCAGTAGTTGCAGCTTGCAGGCTCTAGAGCACAGGCTTCGTTGCTCTGTGGCATGTGGAATCTGCCCGGATCAGGGATCGAACCCGTGTCTCCTGCACTGGCAGGCAGATTCTTTATCACTGAGTCACCAGGGAAGCCCCAGCCCTCCTGTGTTTAATGTTTGCAGAGCTCTTGGTTGTACAGTGGAGCAGATGCACGTTACTGACATGATTCTTCCCACTGGATGGGCATCTCGTTTCCAGGCGTTTGCAGTTATAAACCTTGCTGGGGAACACCTTCCCAGACAGCCATCCTAGAGTATCACATGGTACAGACCCAGGGGAGAGTTGGGAGGTTGCACCCTGGACACCTCTCTAGGAGACTGGCTTCTAGACAGAGGGGGAAGTTCTTTATGATCATCTTCCAAAAGTTCCACCAGTTCCGCACCTGTCGCCACACCCAGACTTTGTGGGACAGGCTCCAAGACAGCCCTCTCCCGTGTCACCATACGTGTCATCAAATGGTTCCATTTTCTTTTCTCCACTGGGGTGGAGGATATGAAAATGGTATTCCATGGTTGTTTTGATTTTCATATATTTAACTATAGATGAAGTTAGGAATCTTTTCATGTGTTTTTGCCATTTGCATTTTTTTTTCCATAGGGGAACTGCTTCTTCATATTATTTGGCCCATTTTTCTCGTGGATTGGCATGGGTTCCATGTGCACTGATGATATCCAAAATACCCCTCTGGCTGAGGTGTGAGGGGAATAGAGGGGAGCTGATCCACTGGGAGGCCCATTCAGGGGTCCCTGTGAGAGGTGCCTTGCCTGGTGCAAGCGAGGGCCTTGGGGAGGGGAACTGGGAAGACATTCAGGAAGGATCACCGGCAGGACTGGCCAGTAGATTGATTTTTCTTTTGCACAATAATCCAGTCACTTTTGGGTCAGTGAAAGAAAAAAAAAACCACCGCCGGCTGCCCCTCAAATGTTGTCACACAGGATTCGTGTTGACAGGACGCGGTTGGGCTAGAGCCCCTGCCTGGCAGTCTGTGCCACCCAGGCCCGACCTTCTGTACAGGGCACCGGGGGTGGGGGTGGCAAGGAGGAGGGAGGTGTGGAGGACGGTTCCCAGGTTCCCACTTCAAATATTATGGTCCCATAAACCATGGAAACGTCTCAGAAATTCCAGTGTTTCAGCACATAGTTACCGATTGACCCACATTAGGCAGAAGTGATCCAGAGTGCCCCCGCCCCCGAAAGGGAAATAGGGGTGCACTGGGCCTGAGCACGTACATTGGGAGATGAAGGGGGTGACATGGGCTGATGACACAGTACAGCTGAGAAGGGACGGGGGTCCCACTGCCATCTCCGCCCATAATAGAGGACCTGGAACGTAGGAGGCGCTTCGGAAATATCCACTAAGTGAAATTACGTTAATGTTCAAATTTATCTTAAGGTCAAAATGAATGGGAAAGGGACTGAAAAGGAAATGTAATTTTTTCCTGTTTTTTAAAAAATGAAGGACGTGGATGGACCTAGAGACTGTCATACAGACTAAGTTGGAAAGAGAAAAACAAATGTCATATATTAACGCATATACGTGGAATCTAGAAAAATGGTACAGATGAACTTATTTGCAAAGCAGAAACAGAGACACAGATGTAGAGAACAAATGTATGGGTACTGAGAGGGGAAGGGGAGAATGGGAAAAATTGGGAGATTGGGATCAACATATACACACTACTGTGTGTAAAATAATGAGAACCGACTGTATTCGGTTCACAGCACAGGGAACTCTGCTTAGTGCTCTATGGTGACCTAAATGGGGAGGAAATCCAAAAAAGAGGGGATATATACATATATATATATATATATATATATATATATATATATATACATATACAGCTGATTCCCTTGGCTATATAGTAGAAGCTAACACAACTTTGCAAAGCAATTATACTCCAATAAAAAAATTAAAGTCTCTTTTTTTGTGCAATAATTCATTCTTGTTTCATTAAAAAAATCAAAATCCAGTGGTTTTATTTGGCTTCTTTAAACTGAACTATAGTTGACTTACAATCAGTAATTCATTCTTATTGTTGTATAGTTCTTTCACAAACACATACAGTCATGTAACCACCACCACAGTTATGATATAGACAGTCTCAGCACCCCCAAAACTCCCTCTGTCCCTTCGCAATCGACCCCCGACTCCACTCCCCAACCCCAGCAACCACTGATCTGTTTCTGTCTTGGTAGTTTTTCCTTTTCCAGACATCCTGTAAACGGAATCGTAGAGCATGGAGCCTTCTGAGTCTGGCTTTTTTCGTTTAGGAGACTGCATTTGAGCTATATCAGAGCTGCTTTTAATTGCTGAGTATCATTCCATGTACCCATATGGGAACTTTGTAATCACCCCAAAACTAGAAGAACCCAAGCGCTGTTCAACTATATGGATCTCCTTATTTCTAGATTCACAAATCAGAATGCTTCCTTTGTCCAAGTACAAACCCTGATTTAAGATCCTTATTACTTGAGGGTGAGAAGTTAATTTCGAGACCCTGCAGAAATTAACAGACTCCTGGTGAAGAGAGGGACCAAGGCCGAGGTGAGGACAGGACACTGGCTCCTGGACTCTGGGACTAACTGCCCCATCTCCTTTAGATCAGGCCCACACCCAGCCTGTACAATGCATCTGGTGAAGTGGACAATACTCCCTGTTTGGGGCCAGCTCAGTTGGCGGATGGTGCTCAGCTGGGCTCTGCCTGGACTATCAGTCAGTTCAGTTCAGCTGCCCAGTCGTGTCCAACTCTTTGCGACCCCATGAACTTCAGCACACCAGGCTTCCCTGTCCATCACCAACTCCCAGAGCTTACTCAAACTCATGTCCATTGAGTTGGTGATGCCATCCAAGCATCTCACCCTCTCTCGTCCCCTTCTCCTCCCACCTTCAATCTTTCCCAGAATCAGGGTCACTTCAAATGAATCACTTTTTCACATTAGGTGGGCAAAGTATTGGAGT
Source organism: Budorcas taxicolor (assembly GCF_023091745.1). NCBI lineage: Eukaryota > Metazoa > Chordata > Mammalia > Artiodactyla > Bovidae > Budorcas > Budorcas taxicolor. The sequence goes on from NC_068920.1 coordinate 138,127,563, forward strand.
TTCAGCTTCAACATCAGTCCTTCCAGTGATTATTCAGGACTGATTTTCTTTAAGGATAGACTGGTTGGATCTCCTTGCTGTCCAAGGGACTCTCAAGAGTCTTCTCCAGCAGCATAGTTCAAAAGCATCAATTCTTCAGTGCTCAGCTTTCTTTACAGTCCAACTCTCACATCCATACATGACCACTGGAAAAACCATAGCTTTGACTAGACGGACCTTTGTTGGCAAAGTAATGTCTCTGTGTTTTAATATGCTGTCTAGGTTGATCATAACTTTTCTTCCAAGGAGCAAGGGTCTTTTGATTTCATGGCTGCAGTCACCATCCATCTGCAGTGATTTTGGAGCCCAAGAAAATAAAGTCTGCCACTGTTCCCACTGTTTCCCCATCTATTTGCCATGAAGTGGTGGGAACAGATATCATGATCTTCATTTTCTGAATGTTGAGTTTTAAGCCAACTTTTTTGCTCTCCTCTTTCACTTTCATCAAGAGGCTCTTTAGTTCTTCGCTTTTTGTCATAAATGTGTTGTCATCTTCAGATCTGAGGTTATTGATATTTCTCCCAGCAATCTTGATTCTAGCTTGTGCTTCATCCAGTCCAGCATTTCTCCTGATGTACTCTGCATATCAGTTAAATAAGCAGAGTGACAATATACAGCCTTGACGTACTCTTTTCCCAATTTGGAACCAGTCTGTTTTCCATGTCCTAACTCTTCTAACTGTTGCCTCTTGATCTGCATACAGATTTCTCAGGAGGCAGGTCAGGTGGTCTGGTATTCCCGTCTCTTGAAGAATTTTCCACAGTTTATTGTGATCCACACAGTCAAAGGCTTTGGCATAGTCAATAAAGCAAAAGTTCTTATAACTCGGTTTCCTCTCTTGAAAACCAGGAAAGCTGATGCTTACCTTAAGGTTCTGGTTCAGAGACATTGGAAGAGATTTTTAAAAAATTCCATTTCCTAATACATGCCAGAAAGCAGGATTTGCAATAATTACTAATAATATATATTGCCTACTTTGTGATAGGGCTTCCCCCGTAGCTCAGTTGGTAAAGAATATGCCTGCAATGCAGGAGACCCCAGTTCTATCCCTCGGTCAGGAAGATCCCATGGAGAAGGAAATGGCAACCTACTCCAGTTTTCTTGCCTGGAGAATCCCCATGGACAGAGGTGCCTGGTGGGCTACAGTCCATGGGGTCACAAACAGATGGACACAACTGAGTGGCTAAGCACATCACATCACCATATGATTAGAATCTGTCAGGCCCGATACACACCTGCCCTCCAAATTCAGGGGCTTTGCATTTTGACTTCCTTTTTCTTGTTATGTGACTACAAACTCCTTAGAACCTCGATTTTCTGGTCTGTGAAATGGGGCTAACAGGTCTTTCTTCATAGTGCTGTGCGGGGATTAAAGATGATAACATGAGTAAACCACATCACAGAAACTGTGTTTTGCATGGGACTTTGCAAGCACTCCATACATAGTGGCCATTAGTCTTATGCGGACAAAACCTCTGAGAAACAGGCATTACTACCCCATTTTATGGATAAGGAAAATGAGGCCCCAAGCCACGACTTCATACAGCTGCTAAGTGGCCGCACTGACAAGCAACTCAGGTCTTTTTTGCTCAGAAGCACATAGCAGTCCCCTGAACACGGCTGCTCCCTGTTTCATCCATTTTGGCCCCACAGGACCACCTGGACAGGGTGTGCGGGAGGCTCTTTGGGCCTGGGGTTGCTCCAGGCACAGGATACGATGGCCTCCCCGAAATGTCTGGGTGCTTCTGCCAGGGTCAGCAATGATAACCTGTGGTGCAGGAAGCCGTGGTCACAAGGATACAAACAGTAGGGTGAGGGTGGCCACTCCCTTCTGCTCCAGTCCTGCCAGCTCTGTGCTCCTAGGGCTGGACTCGGGGTAACACCTGGCATGTCTCGGATCTAGGAGTTAAGGGATGGCCCTGTCCCCACTCCCTGTCATGCGTCTCCTAGGAAGCTGGACAAGCAGGTGGCCCTGGGATCTGCTGAGAAAGACCCAAGATTGTGACGGGGGCCCTGTGGCAGCTCTCCCCCAGGAGCCCTGAGCAGGCTGCTTCATGCATCTCACGCCCTCAACAGAATCACAGAGGCTTTCCTGGGTCAGAGCCTCTGCAGAACCCGTGGTTTCATGGGAAGGACAGACCCGCATGACTGTACAATGCAGACAGCCGAGGCAGTATCCTAGGGACACAGATGAAGGGCATCTTGTCCAGCCCGGGGAGTCTGAGAGCCTAAAGGAGGGGAACATCTGGAACAGAATATTAAAAAAAAATATTCATTTATTTATTCGGCTGCACTGGGTCTTGGTTGCTGCATGTAGAATCTAGGTCCCCAACCAGGGATCGAACCCAGCACTCCCAGCATTGGGGGTGTGGAGTCTTAGCCAATGGACCACCAGGGAAGTCCTTGAATGGGGTTATTATTAAAGGAGCCAGCCAGGCCAAGCAGGAGAGGGATGTTTGGGGCATGTGCTAGGTGAACTCAGGGACTCCTAGATCAGATCTAGTGGGCGGTGTCTGTGGGGGAGTGGGCGGGGACGGGAAGGCAGTGGCAGAGGAGACAAGAGGGACAAGAGGAGCCTTAAAGGAGGGCTTGCATCCTGGGTTGGAGTGAAGGGAAGAGGTGGCCGTGGTGTGTGGAGTCAGCTGCTCTCGGCCTACGGAAGCTGACTGCACAAGTTCAGTGGCCTCACACTGGCTGTTTGAAACTGGCCACAGTGGGAATTGGCAAGTGCTACAAATCAGAGCCAGTCCTTGAAAAAATAAAAAAGGGCAGGCTCTGGTGGATTTAAAAGTCAGGGCACGGGATGATTAACTTTATTCCTCAGGAGGATACTCCGTCTGGCGTGAAGGGTGGGCGGAAGGCAGTGCACTCGGAGGCTGGAGCTCGGCAGCTTTGGGTGACTTCCTGGCAAGGGTAAGGGACCAGGAACGGAGAGGACCGCCCCGCTGGTCACCCGACCCCGCTGTGTGGGTGCAGCCTGGGGGTGGGGCGGAGGCTTGGGGAGCCCCTCAACCTTCCACAGCCAGAGCCTGAGAATCCGCAATAAAACCCTTAACGAGAAACACCTGGGCTCTGCCCCAGCCCAAGCTGGGAGCTGGGATGGGAGGGGATTAGGGCATTGCAAGTGGGGTGGAGAAGGAGCTGGTATTTCAGGTGGTTATTTGCTGGTTCATCATCAGCTCCCCTGAGCCCCGGTCTGGGTGGGGAGAATGGGGCGCTGAGGGAAGAGGGGAAAGGAAGTCACAGTGATGGTATCACCGCACACGGCCCCTGGGGACCCCCCGAGCCAAGGCTCTGGTTGTGTGAGTGCTGGCTTTATGGAAGCTTCTGGTCTAGGTCACAGTGTGTCAGAGCCGCATCAGGCAGGGCCCTGCGTATCCCACGACTTCCCAGGTAGTCCTGTGTGGGGGAGGGGGCTGAGTGGTAAGGGTGCTGGAAGGATGAAGACTGAGTGCCTCTCCCCACCCTATCCCATCCCCGCCCCCCGCCAGGCGGATGCACGGAGGAAGGAGCGTCTGAAACCCCAAAGGGGAGGCTTGGCTCATCCCAGAGCCCACTGGGGCTCTTGGCCTGGTCCAGCCTGGCCTCCAGATCCAAACTGCTCCCTGGACTTGGGTGTCTGGGGAACCGAGGTGGCCACTGGGGAGGCTAGGCCCCAGGCTTCCGCCTACCCTTCTCTTGAAGGATGCACTGGCAGGGCAGGACATGTCTTGAGTGGGAGGGCACTCCCAACTGGGCAGTGGTTCTCTTGACTTCTCAAGACCGTCCAGGGCTGGTGCAGAAGCAGCCGTGGGGCTCCCAAGCTCTGTGCCCACCAGCAGAGCTGGGGTTCCCTGTCGAAAGTGCCAGTGTTCATCAACCGGGTAGGTCAGGAATTGGGAAAAGGCTGTTGGGCACTGGGCAGGGGTATGCCAATGTGTGTACCGAGTCCCACCTGTCGTGCCCCTTCAGGGCCCCCCTCCCAACCCAAAGTCTGCCTGGGGCCGGGTGACCCCAAGGCACAGTCTCAGGGCCTCAGGGGGCCACCCAGCACCCCTCTGTGTATGTAGAAAAAGTGCCTTCTCTGGGCAGACCCAGCCCTGTGTGCACACAGCTTGGTGAGGAGACACAGCCTTGATTGCAGCTAAGAAGGATACTTCCTTTAAAGCAGACGCAGCCTTTGAGAAGCGACCAGCAGGCACGCTGTGGCCCCGAGCACACCCTCCAGCAGCTGGAGGAGAGGTTCTGTCTGCCCATCCACAACTGGGGCTGCCCTGCCCCCTCTGCCCTGCCGCCACCCATGGGCCACCCCAGCCCTTGTCATAAACAGCCCTGACAAGGACGGGAGGGACTTGCACGGTGGGGAGGGTGCCATGAACCAGAGCCTCTCACACTTCAAGGGCTGTGGGAGGCACCGCCTGCTCTGCACCCCACTCTGACCACCCTCCCGCTTCTGACAGTTCTGCTACAGAACCCAGGAGAGGAAGGCCCGCACTCCTTCTGGGCGCCATGTGGGGAGGGAGGCTGGGGCATCTGGAGATGAAAGAACCAGGACCGGCTGCGGCCCCAGCCGCCACCCGGGAGGCGGCCCCGCCACCCCTCCAGGGCTTCCCTCTGGTGCATGTGGTCCCATCTGGCCCCCATTCCACCTCTGGACACGAGGTATCAGGGGTGGAGCCCCAGACCCTCCTGGGGAGAGGAACTGGTCTTGCCAGCTCAGCTCTGAGAGGTGGCCGCCTCCAACTCAGCCTTTGAAAGTTGAACACCCCTCCCAGCACTCTGACCTCTCTTCAACTGTCCACCCTTTAGGGTCGGTCCACTGGGAAAAGAGAGGTAGGACACAGAGCTGCAAGCTGGCAGGGCCAGGGAATGGCCCTAGATCGTGGGCACATTTCTTCCATCAGGAGGGGCTCAGGTCTCCCATCTGTAAAATGGGGTCAGAAAGTTACATAATGTGCAAGTGAGAGGCAGAGTTGGGATCAGAACCCAAAACTGCCGGCTTCAAAGCTTCCTGGCATCACTGCAGGGTCCCTTTGTCAGCCAGGGTACATGGTGCCAGCTGGGACATGGCACTCACAGGTTTCTTTAGGACATGGCCTGCCCAGCAGCACTTCTCCTTAGACATGGGCTGCTGGAAATCACACAACTGTGAAGATTCTTAGGGTTTTTGCAGCCATATCCTGGACATTGAGGTTCAGAGAAATAATGTGACTTGCCAGATAGAAGGGGAACCAATGTGAAGGGCTGACTCATTGGAAAAGATCCTGATGCTGGGAAAGATTGAGGGCAGGAGGAGAAGGGGACGACAGAGGATGAGATGGTAGGACGGCATCACTGACTCAATGGACATGAGTTTAAGCAGACTCTGGGAGATAGTGGAGGACAGGTAAGCCTGGCATGCTGCGGTCCATGGGGTCACAAAGAGTTTGACACAACTAAGCGATTGAACAACAACGGGAACCAAGACTCCCTGGATCTCCTTGCTCCCTGCCCAGTGCTCTTTCACTGCTCAGGGTGGAGTCTAGAAGCCCAGGCTGGTTAGACTGCACATACATGGAGCCCATATTGTTCCTAGGGACCTCCTTCTCATGGGAGGAGCCATCCCCTGGGAGAAGCAGAAGCAACATACCTCCCTCTATGACTGTAACTGTCACATGAGACCACCCTCGGCCTTTGCCTCCAGCTCCTGACTCACAGAAGGGCAGTTAGTTCCCTGAAGGGAAAGGAGCAGAGGCCGATGACTGGCAGAAAGAAGTTGCTGAGAGTTCTGTGGGTGGGTCAGGGACCAGGCCCCAGGTTTGTGCAGGCTGCGAGAAGCTGGGTTGCCGCCCCGCATTCCTGGAGCAGGGCTGAGCCTGCAGGCAGGAATTCTGGTGGCTCTTACAGGCAGGCAGGCCAGCTCTCTGAGGCCAACAGAGCATGGGGAGTGGCGAGAGGGTGGAGACCAGAGGGGCTGAAGCTGGGGAATCAGCCCATCAGAGCCCGTACTGAGCACCCACAGGTGCCCACACGGGTTCCCCTCTGGGACAGGTACCCTGTCCTTACGGACCCCATGATCCTGCTGGGAAAACACACGGCATGGGACTTGGCCACCTTTGAGCTGGACCCTAAGTCCTGTAGGAGGGCAGGAAGGAGGGAGAAACTTGCTGAGGGTGGGGGAGTCAGGGAGGGCTCCTCAGGCTGGCCTGGAAGGATGGGTAGGATTTCCCATGGGAAAAGTCTAAGAGACACGAAATAATAGGAAACCAAAGTGTGGGTGGGGGAAGTGAGTTGGCTTGGACCCCAGCCTCTCTGAGTGTTGGTGAGGGTGCCGGACAGGGCACCATCCTTCCAGAAGCTGCTCCCTACAGCAGGTCTCCCGCATTGCAAGGCGGATTCTTTACCAGCTGAGCCACCAGAGAAGCCCAAGTATACCGGAGTGGGTAGCCTATCCCTCTTCAGCAGATCTTCCCAACCCAGGAATCAAACCGGGATCTCCTGCATTGCAGGCAGATTCTTTATCAGCTGAGCTACCAGGGAAGCTGTATAGCAGCCACAGCAGTGGCCAGAGCATCCACTTGCACCCCCGAGGGGCACGATGTCTCTCTTGGGACCCTGATGACATGGGCTCCAGTCAGGGGGCCGCCCCCTTGACCCACTTCCCAGCACTCCCTCCCCGCTCAAGAACCACTTCCTGTGCGGGTTAGTCAGCTCCGTGGGTGCCCCCAGCAGGGAGTTCAGATACAGCTCAGTGTGTCCCCCCTACCTCCGCCACCACCACCCCACGCCTCCCCTTAAGGGCGGGGTCCTCCTGGGCCTCTGGGTGCTCCCTTTGTCCTGTCCAGAAGAGCGTCCCTCTCCTCACTGCCTGCCCTCTGCAGCCCCCCTGCGCTGTGGGCAACCACCCGGAAGGAGGGGTCTCCTCGGGAGCTGGGTCCCCGACCCCGAGAGCCAGCCTCCCCACCCCTGGGGGAGCAAGAGTCCAGAGTGGATTGTGCGCCCCCTCCTCCCCTTGCCCAACACCTCCCCCACCCCGTGTGCTCCCCTGTCCTCTGCCTTTTTCCTATTCCTTTCTCAGCAGCTGCTCTAAGGCCATCCCCATTCACAAGGGAGACAGGAGGAGGTGGTCACTCAGCCGGGCCCTTGAGTGCAAGGACCATCTATCTGGGACTTCAGAAACTTCCCAGAGTTTCTAGGAGCTTCCAGGAGGAGGGCTGTGGCTGTGAGTGGAAGCAGCTGGGCTCCTCACTCCCCCCCTCACCATGACCTGCAGATTCTCTTCAAGCACGAGTGGAGGTGGGGTGGGGGTTTAAGCAGCCAGGAGAAGGCAAGACTAGACTGAAGTGTCCTCAGCCAATTCTGCCTGCCCGGTGGGGCCTCCTGGTCCAGGGCTGCTTGGGGACACAGCAGGATTTAGAACCGAGAGAGAGAGAGAGAGAGAGGAATGAATGGGTGGAGAGGAGCGGGTAAGGTTGTCTCCTCTCAGTGGCCCTTCGTCCAGAATACAGGAGCGCTCCTGGCACTCCCATCAGGGTCTTGGCATCTCTGTTGCCAGGTGCCCCTTCCTGAGCTCTTCCCTGGCACCCTGGGTGATCTTAGGATGGTTCTGTGGTGCCCGTCCACAAAAGGGCCCTTCTCCCCATGCTCTGCCGTTGTGGGGGCTGCTGCGGAGTCCAGCCTGGGTGCCCAGGGCAGAGAGCCCATGTTTTAGCCAGGTGCGCTGACCCAGGGGTGGTTGGATGCTGGACTCGTGATGGTTACAAGACCATGTCCCTCCCCCACCGTGCCATGGAGACTGATGACTTCCTGAAAAGGGGTTAAATGAGGAGGGGTGGGTTGTGACATGGAACATCTGATGTGACCCGAGAACTTCCTGTTCAAGTGACCCCTGGGGGCTCCTGAGCTCCTAAAGCATCCCATGCACAGTCAGAACAAGCCCTGAAAGTCTTGCTTCTCTAAGCTGAGAGATGCTTGCAAACTGGGCTTACCCCGGGGTGCAGTGGAATCCAAGTCCCCGATCCCTGCAGGCTCATCTGAGCTGCTGCCACAGTGGCCTTGAGACTTGGAAAGTCAACCGGGGAATCCCCAAGAGGAAGAGGCTATCACATTCCATCCTCCACCCCCACCGCTGGAACCCTGGAATTCCAGTTTAATTCCTTCATGCCCAGTAGGGCCTAGGTTCGCTAGCTGATCGCCTAAATGGGTCTTCTGGAAAGCCCAAGTCCTCATGAGGCTCTGGTATGTCAGAGAAGGAAGATTCAGAAGGAAGGAAGATTACTTAGTGCTGAGCTGTATGCAGACCAGGGCAGCAGAGACTGCTAGCCTGCTCTAAGGAGAGGTCCCAGCCAGGCCTGATGGCAGAGCTGGGAAGACTCTCTGGGAAAAAAAAAAATCTTCCTGAGGTTTTCAAAGTTTCAGCATCACTTGGTGAGTCAGGGCCAGGCGCTGTTCTGTAGGCCTCCTGTCTCAGCCTCCCAAAGCTGAAGTCTGCCCAGCTATTGCTGTAAGCTGCACCGACCAGCAGCTGGTCAGACCCGGGTTGCCCACAACATCAGCTGTCTGCCCACTGGGCAGCCTGTGAAGCAATGCGGCTGAATCAGGCCTTGACTAGACTTAATAGATACCAGACCTGGGGGCTGGGATTTGAAGTCTTGATGGTGGGGGCTTGAAGGCAGGCCAGCCTCTCAGAAGAAGGAGATGTGGTAATTCGTTGTGGGCCAGGGAGAGAAACATTGTGCAAACTCCCGCCCCCTCGGAGGCAGTGAGTGTAAGATACAGACTCTTAACTGCTTGATGTTCTGTGGATGAGAGCCAGCAGAGAAGCCTGGAAGCTGGTCCCAGGAGACATTGAAGCGTGAGGGTGGTCAGCATGATGGGGAGGCAAAACCAGAATGTTTGATTTCCTGGGAGAGGGCAAACTGAGCAGTGACTCAGTTGAGAAATATTCAATCAAATTTTTGTTTTTGGAAGGACGATGTAATCAGAAGTCAGTCGGGCTGTGAAGGGCTTGAAGCCCTGGGGAGATCTGATGGAATTATTCCCACCCACCCTCACCCCATGTGGTTTTGCCCCAACACCAGGATCCACCCTGGAGGAAAGCCTGACCTCCTGCCTCCTGCAAGCTGCAAAAGATGAGAGGTTAGATGGAAGATTTAAACCAGATATCCCCCCACATGGAGGTGCCTCTTTGCGTTTGCTATCCCTGGCTGGTGGGCAGAATAGTAGCGCTTGTCAGTGTCTTTGGCTGGCTTATTGTTGCCGTTCAGTTGCTAAGTCATGTCTGACTCTTAGTGACCTCGTGGACTATAGCCTGACAGGATCCTCTGTTCATGGGATTTTTCAGGCAAGAATACTGGAACAGGTTGCCATTTCCTTCTCCAGGGGATCTTCCCAACCCAGGGATCAAACCCATACCTTCTGCTTGGAAGACGGATCCTTTATCTCTGTGCCACCAGGGAAGCCCCATTGGTGGACTGCTCTGGCTTTATTTAACTCGGCCCCTCTGGCCAACAGAGTCCCCTTAGACCTCTCCTGGGCACCCCAGCATTCCACACCCGTCTCGCCCCGTCACTCCTTCCAGCTAAGTTCATGCATCTGAGAGCGTTTTCCCTGCATCAGAAAGGAAAGAAGTTCAGCAACCATTTCTGCACGGACTGTGCTCCAAGGCTCCCAAGCCGTTCCGTGTGGTGGCTTGTCTGCGGGAACAGAGCGGGTCATGGCTAAAGGTCAGACCGAGAATCAGGGCTGCAGGCAGGGGTACACCAGTGCATTCAGCCACCTGAAAGTCCTTCAGGCACTACCACAAACTCATCATCTCCATTCCAGACCCCTGCCTGTCTCCCTGAGGATCCTCTCTCAGCACTCTGTCCGCCCAGCTTCCCCAGCAAAGTACCCCATTCATCCTGGAGCTCCTTCCCGCTCCCTCAGGCTCCTCCTTCAGCCTGTTTATCTTCTAAATATGTCTCCAATCCAGCTCTTCCTTCCTCTCACCACCACTGTCCCACTTTACTGCTCCATCTTCCTTCATGGGCTTCCCTCATAGCTCAGTTGGTAAAGAATCCGCCTGCCATGTAGGAGACCCCAGTTCGATTCCTGGATTGGGAAGATCCACTAGAGAAAGGGTAGGCTACCCACTCCAGTATTCTTGGGCTTCCCTTGTGGCTCAGCTAGTAAAGAATCCTCCTGCAACGTGGGTTCGATCCCTGGGTTGGGAAGATCCCCTGGAGAAGGGAAAGGCTACCCACTCCAGTATTCTGGCATGGAGAATTTCATGGACTGTAGAGTCTATGGGGTCAGAAAGAGTTGGACACAACTGATCAACTTATACTTTCTACCTTCATCAAAATCGCAGGGACAGTCTCTTCACAGGTGTCTCTTTCCAGTCTCGCTCTTTGAATCAGTCAGCCAGGTTGCACTCAGGATAGCCTGAGAAGAGTTTACAAAGGTGTGGGCAAGGGGTAGGGAGACCCTAGGACAGCTGGCCTTGTGCTGTGGTGTCCCCCAAGGGAGGCGGCCAGCTTGCAGGAGCGCCGCCGGGAAGGGGTGGGGAGTTAACCTCACTGTCTCCTCTCCCTCAGTTCCTGCTGGGCCCCCCATTGTCTGAGCCCAGTGAGCAGAGTGAGAGCCACGGGGGAGTCTGTGATGCTGTCCACACAGGCTGGTCTCCCCAGCCCTGGGCCGCGGGGAGGACGGTGGAGGAGGAATCTGGAGGGAAACAGGCTCACCCAGATGCTCACCTCTTCTCCACGCGGCCACCAGGGAGACGTTGCCAAAACCCGTATCTGAGCAGGTTCCTGCCTAAGACTTTGAGAGTAACCCAAACAAGCATATGGAGTAAAATAACAGCCACCCCCTCACCCCAGGTGGCCCCTTGGAGCCAGTGGAGCCCAGGTCTACGTGAAGCTTTGGCCAGCATCTCCCACTCACCACACTTTCAAGCCCATTTTACAGCTGAAGCTCAAAGGTGCAGACACTGGGGTCTCACGGTCAGGGCCTGGTGACACTGGAGCTGGAGCCTGGGCCCACCCTGCTGTGACAACACGTCCTCTCAGGCTTCTCAAGGCCCCACCTCCAATCTTGGCCAGCCCTGCTCCTCACTCCTGGGGCTCCTGGAACCCAGGCAATCTGTGTAATTCATTCTCTGAAGCCTCCTTGGCTCTCCCTTCTCTGAGTCTGTAGGGCCAGGAGGCCAGCAAACCGTGGTCCTGCCCCCATCACTCCTCCAGGCCTGCTTTTGAACAGCCCAGGAGCTAAAAACACTCTCTACATTTTAAACATTTGAGAATGTAAAAGAATAATGTTTTGTGGCATGTGAGAATCAGATGACATCCCCATACCTATTAAATAAAGCTTTAAAACAATATTTATTTATCTATTCATGGCTGGGCCCAGGTCCTCATTGCTTTGTGGGCTTTCTTCTAGTTGCAGCAAGCAGGGGCTACTCCCTAGTTGCAGTGGGTGGAGTGGCTTCTCTTGTTGCAGAGCATGAGCTCTAGGGCAACAGGCTGAATTGTGAGGCCCGAGCTTAGTTGCTCCACAGCACGTGGACTCTCCCAGATCAAGGATCGAACCCTTGTCTCCTGCGTTAGCAGGTGGAGTCTCTACCACTGAGCCACCAGGGAAGGCCCTGTTAATAAAGTTTTATTGGCTCACAGCCATGCCACATACCCTCTGGGGCTATTCTGGGGCTTCATGGGCTGAGTTGAGTAGTTGTGACAGGAAAGGCCTGGCCTGCGAAACCTCAGATCATTACCATCTGGCCCTTTACAGGGAAGCTTTGCCAACCCCTGCGTTCGGAGCGTTGCTACTGAATCTCCGCCATGTTTTCGTGTGTGTTCACATTGCATTGGTAATCGAGACCTGGCTCTGTCACCATCCCATCTGGCAAGCCAGCTTGGCCCTCCCTTTTCTCATCTACCTTGCTTTGAAGGCAGCATAGCATCGAGGCTTAGAGCACAGGCGCATGGGTTTGAATCTGAGTCCTGCTACTTAGATCCTCGGGCAACTTACTCACCTTCTCTGTGCCTTGGTTTTTCTCTCACCCTGCAACGAGGGTCATGAGTTTATCTGCTTCATATCTTGCCATGAAGCTCATGTGATAAAAACAAGTGAAAACCTGTGACCTGCTTTGAACAGGGCCTGGTATACAGAAGGTGCTGCTTAGGAGTCAAGGCTCATGGATCATCGCAGCATGGGGACTGGTCCTCGACACCGACTTCTCACCTGATCTCTGCTATTTCTTCACATGCCCTGAGGGCCGTGAGTATAGACTGTTCTCTTCACACCCAGAGTGGGTGCTCAGGGAGCACATGGATTTGCTGTAAGGAGGCAGGTGGGAGGAGTCTGGGCAGGGGGGTCTCAGGTAGCCCCAAGAGGTTGAGACCCAGGTTGGGTGGGTGGGTGGGTGTGTGTGGGTGATCCTCCAATGAGAGAAAAAAACAGCATATGGTGCTCCAAGTACATAGCTCAGAAATCGGGGACCCCGAGGCTGGGCAGGTGAATTGGGGGCGTAACAGGGCCCAACTTGCCAGTCAGTAGGTGCCCAGAGTTAGTGGCTGCAAAGTTTTTGGAAGCCCTGGAGGTCACAATGTTCCTGGGCAGCCCAGTCAGGCCCGGACTCCTGGGCTCCATGGGGAGTGGGGTGGTTTGCTGAGGGGCACCCAGTAAAGCGAACTGAACCCCTCATCAGACCAGTAGGAACTGGCCTTTGTGGAATACTGAGGCGTCCAAGTGGGGTGGGGGAGGGAGAGGGTCGTCCCTGTCTGCAGCACCCTCCTCCACCCATCTTCAGAGAAAATTACCTTTCACTCCCCACCCCCTCAGCTCCCACCCACGCATCCCAGCCATCTCCAGACTGGAGCGGGGAAGCTGGACCCAAACCGGGTACAGAGTTTACTGAGGACAAAGGACTTCAGTGCTTCTTCGTTCAACAAACAAATGAGGCCCAGCTTCGGGCCAGTGTGTGGGCACGGCGCTGAGTCTGGAGACAGATTTGGCCTAACTGGAGTGTGAGTTCACTCCTACCAGCCCTCTGGGAACAGGGTGCTCCCGGGGGAGGGGTCCCGGGGGCTGGAGCGAGTGTGGGTGCCCCAGGCCTGGGACTGCATGCCCCTATGTCCTCGGAATAGCAAGGAGTGGGGAGGGAGGCACAGAGGAGCTGCCTGGGGGCTCCCTGTCTGCCCTGGGCCTGGAGCCGGGTAGGCAGCCAGGTTGAGAGGCCGGGGCATGCTCCTGCCTCCTCCAGTTCAACCTGGCACTTGCTGCCCTGCGGCTGGAGCCAAGGGGGCAGTTTCAGGTGACACTATTTGAAGATCTTCAGCAAGGTTGACCCCACTGGGTGCTGGGTCTGGAGTCTGCTGCCGTGGTGATTGGGAGCCCCCAGAAGAGGCTCCGAGAGCTGGGGGCAGGGTGGGTGTCTTGGGAGCGGCAGAATGTGGCGGTGGTCACATCTTCACGTCCATCCAGACTGTCCCTTGTCCTTCCCAAGGCCATTTCCCCAACTTCTGAGAGGCTGCCGGCCCTGCACCCTGGGTCGCCCCTGAGCTGGGCAGGTGGGTGCGGTATCTGTTGTGCAAGGGGTGAGCTCACCCGCCGCGCCCGCCCCGGCCTGCACCAGCCTGCCTGCTGCAGTTAATCATTGTTCAAACGCCCTGGCAGGCAAGTGGGCTGAGAAAGAAGACCTGAAGGGCAGGGCCACTTCTGCCAGCTCTCAGCAAGACACCCGCAGCAGGCTGCGGCCACAGACACTCCCCAGGACCCCCACACTGAGCATCCTATAGTGGAGCTGAGAACACCTCTCCTAATTCTCCAAGCAACTCTGAAAATACTTTTGATTCCCATCAGAGAGCACCCCCTTGTCGATTTCCTCTCTTGGAGTGAACTCAGGGCATTCAGTGGTAAAGATAGGAGGGTGGCATCAACACCCAAATGCCATGGTTCAAACCACAGTTCTGCCATTTGCCAGCTGTGTGACATTGGCCAAGAATCATAGCTCCCTGTGCCTCAGTTTCCTGAGCTATAAAAAGCTGTTGTTGATGAGGATGCTTTCCTCAAAGGACCATTGTGAGGACTACGGTATATATACAGTGCTTCCCATCCCAGTGCCTGGAAACAAGACTAATACACCCTTTGCTGGGCTCTGATAATTCTCAAGAGGAAGCCAAGGTGCTGGGCTGGGCTGTTGGTTCAAGTTGTGTAATAACCTTTCATGTGGGTCCTTGTGAGTCAGGTACAACAGTCCCCATCTCCCTGGCACAGACACCTGGGCTCTGGGAATGAAGTGACTGCCCGTGGTCACATGGTGTAAGTGACCAAGCCGCGATTCAAGCCCGGGTCCGTCTGTGCCCGAGTTCTCTCCACTACTCAGCACTGCCAGGCCTGCAGATCAAAGATGCGAATCTGAACTTGTCAGGCAATTAAATTCTGCCCACACTCATTGACGTCCTCGGAGCGTGGGGGCGGGGGTGGGGAATGGGGCGAGGGGTTCTGGGCCGAGTTCTATTGTGAGAAAGACACATGAACAACGCCCAGCCTGGTCCGTATGCTCAGAGAACCCCAGACGGGTAAGGAGACCGGAAGAGCCACCCACAGGCCCTGCAGAACCCCAGCCCCACTGTGGGCTGGAAACTTGGGGCCCCAGGACCCTGAGACAGGCAGGGACTGGGTGGGTAGTGCAGGGACAGGGGCCTGGAGGCAGCACGCTGGGGTTTTCGGCAGCATGTGTTGAAGTGGCACAGCTTGGGGAAGGGGAACCATGGGAGGGGACTGAGAAAGGCTTAGAACCCCCTCCTCCCTCCCACCTCAACCTCCCCATGGCGCCGCTGCTTGCTGAGCTGAAAGCAAAGATAGTCGCAATGGAATTGTGCCAGAGGTGCAACTAAACGACCCTGGCACCTCCAGGGAGTGTCCTCTGTCTTTTCAGAGGTGCACCTCGAGGTGCACCTCTGAGTCCCTCTTGAGTCCTGGGACTCAGGTAGCCTGCCCCTGGGCCAGAGGGAGCACTGAAGCGTGGAATTGACCTTGACCCCAGGGATGCCAGCACATCATGGAGTCAGCAGCTAGGAAAACCCCTGTCAGCCGTGTGATCTGAGACCCTGGGAAAGAAAGGGCCATGACAGCAACTAAAGCAGCCCAAGGACCTCAGACACGTGCGCGTATGTGTGTGTTTGGCAGTGTCTCCTCTCCTTGTCAAGCACTTGCATGAAAAGTTCAGTGCCCCCAGAATAAGCCTATGTTCTGTCATTAGGACGAGCCCGCCTTCTAGGTGGACTAAGAAACTGAGACTTTTATCAGAGTTGGGGTGGTTGGGTGTGCAGAGGGAGACCCAGAATTAAATGGAAATAGACCCAGAGCACTAGGGGGTCAGGCATCCAGAGTTACTGGATTCTTCTCTGTTTTTTGGCAGTGCTGCGGGGCACACAGGATCTTAGTTCCCGGATCAGGGATTGAACCTGTGCGCTCTGCAGTGGAGTCTTAACCTCTGGACCACTAGGGATTCTTCTCTCTTGTATAAGCAAAGACATAGCTGCTTGTACCATCTTTCCAGCCAATATATTTCTTGAATGTCACTCACTTCATCAATAACAATTTGTCCAGAACACCTTTTATGCTAATGAATTCTGGAGATCAGATTTAGAGAACTACATTTGAAGACCTGGCTAGCCACTCCAAGAGTGTGAATTCCTTTCCATGTTAAGTAATTACCCCTAAAGCATTCGTTGCCATGAACTCACTCATGCATACACATTCTTCCTGTTCATAAGGGATGCTTTAAGGTGAATTGCAGGCAATGCCACAGGCCCAGGTTCCTCAGTCTCAGCACCATGGACACCTTGGGCCAGGTAATCCTTTCTTGTGGGGGGCTGCCTGTGAACTCCGCAGCATCCCTGGCCTGTACCCTCGAGATAACAGAAGCACACACCCCACCCTAGCTGTGACAACCCCAGAATGTCTCCAGACACTGCCAATTGCCTCCTGGGAACAAAAGCCCTCCTGATGATTGAATTTGAGTGACCATATTTGTGTTCAACTTAGGACACTTTTTAAAGACATTTTATATGAGAAAATTTGAAGCAAATTTAAAAAATTGACTAATTAATGAAACTCCACGTCCCACCAAGTGAATGAATGAATGAAACACCAAGTCCCAACAAGGATTAACTCAGCCAATTTTATCTCTGCTCCTATCCACTCCCCTGCTGCCATTCCTCCCCTCGAATTATTTGGAAGCAAATCTCAGACAGCATTCATCTATAAATGCATGCATGCGTGCTCAGTTGTGTCCAGCTGTTTGCAATCCTGTGGATTATAGCCCACCAGCTTCTTCCGTCCATGGGATCTTCCAGGCAGGAATACTGGAGTGGGTTGCCATTTCCTTCTCCAGGTCATCTTCCTGACTCAGGGATCGAACCCGCGTCTCCTGCTCTCCTGCGTTGGCAAGTGGATTCTTTACCACTGTGCCAGCTGGGAAGCCCATCCATAAATGTTGAGGGATATGTCTTTAAAAGATAAGAACTCTTCTTTTTAACATAACTGCAATGCTCTTATCCAATCTTTAAAAAACTAAAATGAATTTCTTAATGTCATAAAATATCCAGTAAAGGAAACCAGGATTCTTCTGAGAGCTTCGTGGGGAGTGGACAGGGATGCAGGTATAAGTCAGGACTGTCCAGGAGAGCCAGGACTGGGCCAAGTCCACTGGAACATTTCGTTTTCCTAACAGAACCCTCCCAATGCATGTGTCTTAAGAGTCATTTCCCAGCTCAAAAACCTCCTAAGGCTCTCAGGTACCAAAACACAAAGTCAGACTCAAGCTAACCCTCAAGGCCCTCTATGATGTGGTCCCAGTGGCTTCTGCCTTGTCCTCTGACAGTCCCTTTCCTGCTACTGCTGAGGTTGCATCTGGTGACCAAATCTCCCAAGGAGGCCATCCCCCTGCTTCCTGCTGCCCAAAAGCCATGCTGGTGCATGGCGCACGGGAAACGCCCTGGAAAGCACGGGAAGCGCCCTGGCTGTGGTGTCTTCTTTCACTGAAGTTCTAGATGTCCCTTCTAGGCACATGAATTTGAATGCTGGCGGAAGTAGCATGGCTGATGTTTGCTGTAAAAGACATGTTTTGGTGGCTAGAGGTGGCTCGGCCTGGTCTGAGGTCCTTTTTGTCTCTTTCCTCCCTGCTTTCTTTTTTTCAAAGGTACATCCAGGACCTACTTTGCTTTTTCAGGACTGAAAAACTTACTCAGTCCATTCTGAAGGAGATCAACCCTGGGATTTTTTTGGAAGGAATGATGCTAAATCTGAAGCTCCAGTACTTTGGCCTCCTCATGCGAAGAGTTGACTCATTGGAAAAGACTCTGATGCCGGGAGGGATTGGGGGCAGGAGGAGAAGGGGACGACCGAGAATGAGATGGCTGGATGGCATCACGGACTCGATGGACGTGAGTCTGAGTGAACTCCGGGAGATGGTGATGGACAGGGAGGCCTGGCTTGCTGCGATTCATGGGGCCGCAAAGAGTCGGACACAACTGAGCGACTAAACTGAACTGAACTGAAAGGTGGGCTCTTGTCCATCCTCAGTCACACCTGTGGAAGGGTGCAGAGCTAAGGCTCGGCCAAGGTGGGTAGAGAAAGCTGCTGACGATAGAGGCACCCCCTCCACACGGATGGACAGACAGACAGACACACACACCCCGGCTTCAACTTGTCTGAACAGAGTCAGTCCTGCTGCTTCCCAGGGGTGGCTCCTTGGAGCCCAGGGCTCCCTATGAAGGAGTCTTGCCCTTCTGTCTCTCGCCTCTGTGGCCACCCCAGCTCTGCAGCCAGGCTCACGGGGAGAGCCCCTGTCTCCACACATCTCTACAAACTTCCTGATCTAGGGAAGCACAGTTCTGAAGAATGAAAGCAAGCGATACTACTTGAGATGAAGTTTAAAAATAACCAGAACATTCTTGCAGACCCCACCAGGCCAGCTCTGTCTCACCCCTCCGGCCCAGGACAGGCTGGAGACTGGCCTGTCTAGGTTCTGGCAACCTACCACCAGGATGCCAGATAGACCTTGCCCCAGTGCTTCCAGAACCCCATTCCTTAGCTTTCCCCACTCTAAATAGGTCTCCCTCTTCTTACCCAGTAGGGGGACCTCATTCTCCCAGATCCCCAGCCAGTCCACTGTAACGCCCAGTGTCTGGCCCAGGCCTTGCGTCGGCCTCATGTTTGCCCTGTCCTCCTTATGGGTGTCCTTCTGAGCCCTTAGAATCCTTTCTGCTAGCACAGCTTCATTCATTTAGTCATGAAACAAGCATGGAGGAATTACTATTCGCCAGGCCCAGGACTGAGTGCTGGGACACATAGAAGCAACATGAACTAATCCTGCCTTGCGGGGCTCTCAGTCTAGGGGCCACTGCACCCAGGTCACCATGGCACATTTTTATACGGCAGTTGGAGTCCCT
The DNA here is from genome assembly GCF_023091745.1 of Budorcas taxicolor. Lineage (NCBI taxonomy): Eukaryota > Metazoa > Chordata > Mammalia > Artiodactyla > Bovidae > Budorcas > Budorcas taxicolor. Next base: position 138,146,000 of record NC_068920.1, read on the forward strand.
TCTCTGGAAGCCCTGGGATTCTTATGCAAATGATTCTCCTTTTCACAAGGGACCATGTCTGCAGGCCCAAGGCCTGGAAGGTGGTCTGCCCTGGTCAGGCTGCGAAATGTCATAGTACCCTCTAACCCCAGACAGTGGGGGACTCCAGCCCTACCTGTACAAAAGAGATCTGTCAAGTGGACTCTCTCTAAGGAAAGACAGTGCAATTCAGGGTGACTTACTCCTTCTCTTGGAGAAACAGGAGTGTGTGTGTGTGTGTGTGTGTGTGTGTGTGTGTGTATGTGAGGAGGGATTCTGAATACAAGAAGCAGTCTGGTGAATTCTATGTGGATTTTTTAATGTGGCTTCTAAAAGGATTCTGTGAATTTTCTACATGGATTCCATTAAGATCGCATGAGGATTTTAGGTTCATCCACAAGCAGTCTCTAAGACTCTGGAAAGATTCTCAGAGATTTCACCAAGTGGAGCGCTGAAGCCCTGTAGTGTGAGCTGGATGGGCAGTTTCTGCTCTCCGCTGCGTCACGCCCACCACAAATGGGCTCCCACCCCCCGCCCTTCCCCTATAAACTATATAGCATTTCTTTTCCGCTGGGCTCCTTCTTTCCCCCTTTACAGAACTAATTTAACGAGATGAGTTTAAAAACAAATAAAAGGAAAACCCCAGAGCAAACAGCACATGGCTGGCTTGGCTAGGACCATCCTCCAACATCAAAGGCTCCCAGGAGCATCAAAGATGCCGCGAAGCAAACACGCAGTGCCCACCCCCTCCTGGGGCCTCTCGTTAGGACCAAGACTAGTGGCCTCCAAATGGAAGGGGCTCCCTTCCCAGCTCTGGGTTTCTGTCCGTCAAAGCTGGGGTGCAGGCAGGTGGGCAGTGGCCCTGGCAGGCCCCAGCCCTCAGGGCACAGTCCCCTGTGGAGGGAGGCTCAGTGGCTCCCGCGATGGCTGGCTCCTGGTCAGCTCCCTGCAGGTCCCCACAGGCCCCGTTCCCCGCCCACGGGTGGTGGGGACAGCAGCAGTCAGGCTTCCGGTTGGGTCAGGCAGCCTGAGAGAGGTGCTCAGGCCTGGGGTGGAGGCTGGGGCCAGGGCAGGAGGGAGGGCCTGGCCCAGGGTGGGGCCCTGCCCCAGCTAGTTGGTCTTTCAAGGTCTTTTTCCTCCAAGAACCACACCTCCACCTCTGGCTCAATTCCAGCAGTTTTTCCATTTCAAGTGACTTCCTTCTAGGGCCAGCGCTGTCAGTAGAATTTTCTGTAACAGTGGAAATATCTGACTATCCAATATGATAACCTCTAAACAAATGTGCTCTTGGACCTAAGGAAATGAATTTTAAGTTTTATTTAATTTAATTAAAAAAAATTTTTTTTGGCCACATCACACTGCATGTGGAATCTTAGTTCCTTGACCTGGGCTTGAACCTGTGCCCCACTGCATTGAGAGTGTGGAGTCTTAACCACCAGGCCACCAGAGAAGTCCCATAAATTTTACTTAATTTTAATTAATTTAAACATAAAGTGTCAAATGTGGCTACAGGCAGTGCAACTGAACAGTTCAGCCCCGAGCAGGAGCTCTCCCTACCCTATATCCAAATGTCTCTTGCACCCGAGGTTCCTTCCTTCTTTATCACCAGCCCCACCAAAACAAATGAAATGGCAAAAGAAAACCTGTGGGCACATCTACCTCCTTCCAAGGATGCCCAGGACACTCCCTCAGTCTTACCAGCTCATCTGCTTAGGTGGGCCCGTCCCTCCCCAACTCTGCACACATGGGTCCCAGGTCACTCCAACTCTAGGACCAAATCAGGGGAACATTGCCAAAGTGGGACTTGCTGGAAGTGCCAGCGAGTGTACTCCACTTTCCCCCTTAAAATCCTCTCCATCTTCCTCTCACATGCTCTCTCGACCTCAAGGATGGGCGGGCGTCATTTATGCCAGTCATTTAAAGAACTTTTCAGTCCCCCTCCCTCCTGCAGAGTCTGATGCACCTGTTCCTCCCTCTGGTGCAAGCAGAAGGAAGGGAGAATGGGGACCCGCCGTGCTATCCCTCATGATGTCAAACGCAGAACTCGAAATCTCCCCTACGAAGCCTCTTGTTCTTGCTGTGTAGCTGTCCGGAGGCTGCCAAGAGGAGAGTCTGGTTTCTGGTTCCTTCCTTCTAGGCTCCTGGAGTCTGCCTGTTGCCGGGAGAGGGACCCCTTCCAGGGCCTGAGAGTGGGCTCTTGTCTAGCACTCAGAAATGAATGGTCTAAGGAGACACACAGGCTGACAAGGGAAGAGACTTTATAGGGAAGGATGCCAGGGTGGACAGCAGTAGGGTCAGGGACCCCAGGCCTGCTCAGGCATGTGGCTCGCAGTCTCGGGTTTTATGGTAACTGGGTTAGTTTCCAGGTTGTCTCTGGCCAATCGTTCTGACTTGGGATCCTTCCTGGTAGAGCATCCCTCAGCCAAGATGGAGTCCAGTGAGAAACACTCCAGGAGGTTGGAAGGACATATAGACTGGCATTTCCTTTTTTTGACCTTTCCCAAATTATTCCAGTATTGGTGGTAGTTTGTCAGTTCCATGTTCCTTACTGGGATCTCCTGTTGTAAGACAACACACACAAGTGGTTACTGTCATGCCTGGCCAGGGCAGGCAGTTTCAATGGTTCCCCTAACACACCCACATCAGAAGCGGGAAGGGACACCTGGTTTTCCTCCACGTGGTGTGTACAGAGAGGAGGTCTTGGCTGACACAGCACTCTAGCAGCACTTGCACAGCAAAGCCCCAGGGCTTGATCACAAGCAAGGCTTCCCCAGACCCCAAGGCTAGGCTCTAGGAGATGCCCCCAGTCTGCCAGACAGGGGTAGGGACAAGAACTTGCCCCTGTGCTGCCTGCCATGGTGTGGCAGCTGTACTGGAAGCAGGCTGAGGTCAGAACTGTTTCACCCAGCCTTATATTTTTGGATGCTGTTTTGCATCCCCACAGATTTCCTGAGATAACCTCAAGCTCAGGGATTCCTCGCTCGCCCATGTCCAGTCTAAGCCCATCAAAGGCATTCCTCACTTTTGTTAGCGTTTTTGATCTCTAGCATATTTCTTTTGGTTCTTTCTTAAAATTTCCATTTCCCTGCTTCCATAGCCCATCTGTTCTTGCATGTTTTCTACTTTATCCATTAGAGTCTTTAGCATCTCAATCATAGATGTTTGAAATTTCTGATCTGAAAATTCCAACATCCCAGACATGTCTGGTTCTGATGCTTGCACTGTCTCTTCAAACTGGTTTTTTTTTTTTAATTTTTTACCCTTTAAAATGTCTTATAATTTTTCTTGATAGCCAGGCATGATGGAGTGGGTAAAAGGAATCACTATGAGTAGGTGTGTAGTGATGTGGTGAGGTGTGGATGGGGAAGCGTTCTATAGACCTGTGTCATGAGTGCGTCTTTTAGAGAGCCTAGGCCTCTGGACCCTGTTTCATTCTCTTTGTCTCCTCCCTTAAGTGGGGCAGGACCGCTAGAGTGGACTGGAGATCGGTGGTTCCCTTCCCATGGGTCAGTTTTTGTCGTTTCGTTGCTGGGTCATGTTAAAAATTCAGCAAGTTAGGCTCTGGTTAACTAGTTTCCCCTAAGTGCCAGCCTTGTTAAGAACCTTCAGAATGGTTCTCTTCCCTTCCTTCTGCTGGAAGCCTGAGGGGACTTTTCTCTGCTCATTGGAAGGACTGATGTTGAAGCTGAAGCTCCAATACTTTGAGCACCTGATACAAGGAGCCGATTCACTAGAAAAGACCCTGATGCTGGGAAAGATTGAAGGTGGGAGGAGAAGAGGATGAGATAGTTGGATGGCATCATCAGCTCAGTGGACATAAGTCTGAGCAAATTGTGGTAGATGATGAAAGACAGGGAAGCCTGGAATGCTGCAGTCCTTGGGGTTGCAAAAAATCAGACACGACTGAACAACTGAATAACAACAATTTACCTGGGAGCTCTCAGAGATAAATCTGACAAAACTGTGCCCCCGCCCCCATGACTGGCCACCCTGCAAGTTTTTCCTCTCTCAGCCTTGTCCTCACTGAGCCTCTAGCAATCTGTCAATTATAATTCAGTCTCCCTACTCAGCGCTGCTCCCAGCCCAGGGGAGGGTTCTGCTCCGGTTCCTACATTTGTAGTGAATGCGCTCATCAGTCTCTCCAACTTTGGGGAAGGTGGCTTATGAAGTGACCTGTTGCCCTGAAAAATCTGAGAGTTCATTTTTCAGTTTGTCCAGTTTTTCACTTGTTGTTATGATGAAGTGGAAATTTCTTTAGATTCTTGTGTTCTTGACAGGAAACAAGGAGATGACCCCACAAATTTATTAACACACCTTTTTGTGTATGCGCATTTTTTTTTTTCCTGGGAAAAGTGTCTGTAGATTTTGTCAGATGCTCCAAAGGACTCTGAGCCCTTTGTCACTGAGCCAGGTGGTGGATAAAAGGGGTAGGGGTTGGGCTTGGAGCGTAGAGATGCGGCTTTAGAGGTCCTCACCTGGTTTCAGATTACTTCGTGAACTTGATTACTTTATCCCAGGCCCTCTGTAAAATGGGACGATAACCCTTATCTTGTATGGTGAATTTAAAACACACCCCATGGTCATATTCACACATCTTTGACAGGCTTTCTATCAGAAGGTGGAATCTAATCTTCTTCCCCTTCAGGCTGGGCCAGCTTTGATGGGGGAGGTTTCTAATTAATAGGAGCAGGAATGAGGCTGTGTGACTCTAGAGTCTAGGTTAGAAGAGGGGATACAGTGTCTGCTTGGCTTTCTCTCACCCAGGATACATGTTCCAGGAGCCATGAGCCCTCCTGTGAGAAGTCTGGCTGTCCAGAAGTGGCCACGCTGGGGAGATGGGAGGCATGGCTCTGGGTGAGGAGCCTCAGCTGTCCTGCCCCCAGCCATCAGGTCTTCCTGGGCAGGGAGCCAGGCAGGTGAGTGAGCAGCTGCAGAGGACTGTTCCCCGTGGCCTTGGAGCTGCCCTGGCTGATGCCGAGTGGAGGAGAGACAGGCTAGCCCTACCGAGCCCTGTTCACCTTGCACATTCACGGGCAAAATACATGTCGCTGTCACTTTAAGTCACCAAGTTTTGGTTAGTTATGTAATGTTAGATGATCACCTAATGCCCTGACTGCCTTCAAAGGAAGTCCTAAGCCTCCCTTAGCAGGACACTTTCCACGTGGAAGACCGAACACATGTGACCTAAAATCAAGCCGGTATGAGCAACTATCAGTCATCTTGCAGGATAACCTAGTCACTACCACAGCTGTTTAGCTAAGCTAAGTCACTCAGGGTGTCTGAAGGTGCAAAAGGTTAGTCACCCCAGGTCCGCCAATTAGCTGGTTCCTTGGGTGGGAGGTGTGTCTCCAGGCCAGACACAAGCCCTGTGGGGGAAGCACCTAGAGAGAGGGTGTTCTTTTTCCTGTTGGCTGTTGGCCACCACAGGGTTTCAGGAAGGGGTTTCAGGAAGAGGAGGGCCTGGGACCAGTGTGCTGAGGCTGGGCTGGGTGACGGTGGTCCCTGCAGAATCCACAGCTCGTCCTTCAACCATGTGGGGTCTGCACCCTCACCCCGAGCCCAGGGGCCTCCCCTCGGTGCCTCCAGCACCAGCTGTGTATCCCGTTATCCCTGTACCATCACTTGCCTCCTTCTGCTCCTGCACTCTCATAACCAGGAACTCCTTCAGGGACAGCCCTGTACGTTATTTGTTCCCCCAGAACATAACACCCGGGCTGGCACCAGTTAAGTGGCCAATAAATGTGGGTTGAAGTTCTCTGAGCCTCTCACTGAGTAGTGAGAACCACGGCAGGGAGGGGCAGTGAGGTGAATGGCCCCACCAACACTTGCTGTGCTGGTGGCTGAAGGGCCAGGGTGGGAGCACCCCCTCTCCTGCCCTCCCTGTTGGGAGAGGAGACAAGGGGAAGGGGCGTACCCCCTCTCCCACCCCCGCCCCTCCCCCTGCCGCCCAGGCCAAGCTTGGCGGTCCCATCCTGCTTTGTGCCCCCATCCGTGACCAAAACCCCTGGCAATGACCTAGGATGGGGGTCCCAGGGCTGGGGCTCCAGCCAGCTCCCCACCCATTGCCTCTTCAGCCTCCCGCAGTCCCTACCCTGTCACAGCTGGTGGGTGAGGTTCTCCATCTTCCTGCCCAGCTGGTCGTACAAGCCACAGTCTGATACCAGCTCTGACTGCCCTTTTCCCAGAAGAGGGTTTGCCCAGACCCAGAACTTAAGACTCCATGTGAAGACGCTACCCAAGAAAAGGCTGAGTCCGCCGAGACTCTCAGACCGTAAAGGAAGCAACCCAGGCTGCCCCAAGCCCCACCCCCAGCCTGCGTTTCCTATTAGACACAGAGCTTTACAGCAGGAAGGCCTGCCTGCCAGAGCCTCAGGGCCCGGCCGCTCCATCCGCCTGCCTGCCCTGGGCCTGGACGTCTGCCCGAGCAGATGCGATTTCACTTGCTGCAGGAGAAATATCTATAAAACGTTAACTCTCAACATAAAAGCAGCCCATCAGACCCAGGGCTGGGCTGCTGGAGGGGCGCCCAGAAGTCAGGGCCATCCCCACCGTGGAGGCCATGACTCTCTCTCTCTCACACACACACACACACACACACACACACACGCACACACCCCTGTCGTTCTTGATCCTCCTAATTCCTGACACAAGAAGGTGTCTTAACCCCTGGTACCATGGAGCTACCCCAATAGAAAGGCAGGTCGGCCTGGTGCTGGGTGTTACGGCCAAGTCTCAGTGTCCACAGCCATGCTAGAAGGGACCTGGAGCCCTGCTCTCCAGACCGGGACCACATCTCCATGAGAACAGGGTGTGGTCCTGGTGCAAGCCCAAGTGCACGTCGATGGCCTGAAATCAGTCTTCACTTGCGTCTTTTTGCTGCAAAGAAAAGAAAGTGAAAGTGAAGTCGCTCAGTCATGTCCGACTCTTTGCGACCCGTGAACTGTAGCCCACCAAGCTCCTCCATCCATGGGATTCTCCAGGCAAAGAAAAGAAGCAAGACAGAAAGGAAGATGACGTCACCTGGCAGGGTGGCTGATGGTGCTCCCAGGACCCTCCTTCACGCGGGTGTGCCCAGAGACTGTGGACACCCTAGCCGAGGGATGGTGGAAATGGGGGAGGGGATGTGCATCTCAGGGAAACAGCTCTCTAGGGGTCTTCTGGGTTCCTCTGGTCTCTTCCTTCCTGGCCCTCAGGCTGCCTGGAATTGCCATTGCACTTTCAGCGGGGAGAGGGGGCTTTACAAGCTGGGAAGGCTTTAGCTCACACAGCATAGTGCTCCCGCCTCCCTCCTCCCTCCACAGAGCTGGGTGTGAGTGCCCTTAGAGCAGCCCCCGACCGCTTAGCTGGAACAATAACTCAAGCTCAGACCCAGGAGACCAGGCAAGAGAAGCTGGTGGGGCCCATGTGTCCCTGCGTCATGAGATGGGAGTCTGTCTTCCTTCCCACACTTCCCACATCCCCCTTTCTGGCCCTCTCAGACACCTGTATCCTAGGCACATAGCAACATCAGGGGAATAAGTAAGGCATTGAATTCAAGGCAAAGAGAGAGACTCTGAGTATAATTGCACATTGGCTGTACACTGATAGGTGGCCCATGGTGGCAAGGTGAGTGGACATTTATCTTGGAGACCCACGTCTGTGGGATCTGAAGTCAACTCCCTCCCTCTGGGCACATCTGAGTGAGAACAGAGCATAACAGGCTTCCCAGGTGGTGCTGGTGGTAAAGAACCCACCTGCCAATGTAGGAGACTTAAGAGACAAGATGCAGGTTCAATCCCTAAGTCGGGAAGACCCCCCCCCCCCCCGCCCCGCCACTGGGAGGAGGGCATGGCAATTCACTCCAGTATTCTTGCCTGGAGAATCCCATGGACTGAGGAACCTGGTGGGGTACAGTCCATGGGGTCGCAGAGTCGGACAAGACTGAAGTGACTTGGCATGCATGGATCAGAATAGCTGACAACACAAGCCAGTGGTCTGGGGACAAAGGGTCAGTGTCTGGCCCAGAAGGGAGCAGGACCTCAGTGATATCTGGAGGGTTCAGAAGAGAGGGGCCAAGGAGTAGAGGCTTGCTCCCTGTGACCTGCAAGAATAGGGTCCTGGGAGGCACCCCCAGGACAAGGGAGTGAATGCAACGGAGTAGCGCCGCCCCAGCAGAACTTCCCACTGGCACCTCTGCCAGACTGGTAGATGTGACCTTAAAATAGAGGGCTGCCTGGGTTTGCTCCCTGCATAAGCCTAAGAGTAAGGGGTGCAATAACAGTAAGACCACTGACAGCAGATGGAGGGGCTAGACATGGGAGTGTGCATATGTATGCATGCGTGAGTGCACACACACACACACACACACGTGCACACGTGCACACGTAGGATTGAGGTGTGTGGAGACAGAAGCTCCAAGCAGAGCACGTAGGCAGCTACCGCTGGGCACACCAACTGTGTCTCCACCAGGGAAGAAGAGGAGCTCTCTGTGAGAGAGGGGTTCCAATCTGTCTGGGATTGGGCCTGCCCCACCCCCACCCCAGACACCGAGGGGATAAGCTGGGTATGAGTAAGCACTAGACAGTGGCTGTGTCACCCGGGTCTGCGGTGTGAGTAATGGGGCTAAGCCCTGCCATGGGACACACAGAAGACACAACAGGCTCATGAATCTCTGCCTTCTTGCCTTAGTGTGAATCATAGCTGCCATGTGCCAGACGTGAGCAGCCCCACATTGTGGAGGCTTTTGTTCCTGGAGATTGTGATATTCTCCGGCCGTCCAGAGTGAATCCCGCCTCAAGCCAACCCTCTCTCACAGTAACTGGCAGGCAGTGTCAGGAGATTTGGAGAGTTCGAGATCTGCTGTGAAGTATGGGGTCCCTGGACTCACATACCCAGGCTCCTGTGTAGATGACAGCGTCCCTGCCCTGCTGCTGGGAGATGATCTGTGTTTCTGAGAACAATCAATGAGCTGACCTGTTAACTCAAGAGATGCAGACGATTACTTGAAACTTTGGGGTTGAGGCCCACCCCGCCAAAAAAGAACTGAGACAGCAAATGGAGGTGATGAGGCAGGTTTTGTGTAGTTGCCTGTGTGTGTGTGCATGCGCGTGCACGTGTGTGCAATCCTGCTCTGCATGGCCAGAAAGGATGAAGAAAGGATGGGACATAACCAGAGCGCCCCGGGCTTCCAGAGCATAAGCATCAGGCTCTGGCCCTTCCAAGGACAGAAGAGGCACTGACCGGGAGAGCAGAGGAGGTGGTAGGGAGGGGGCAGCCTCAACACTCATAAAACCTCTTCATCTAGGTGTTTCTGAGCTCAGGTCCCTGCGGTAAGCCTTTAAAGTCACAAAGCAGACTCCTGTGTGTTCAGGAGATCCTTTCTGTCTGTGATATGCCGCCCGGCCGCGCTGCGCTTGCTGGTCTCCTCCCATATGTCAGCTACTGGGAGGTGGAAATGCCTGTGGGGTGGAGGTTGAGGGGAATGGGAGAATGAATGTGGGGTGGGGTGGGGGCGTGGCTACAGAGTCCAGGTGGCCTTCACAGGGTTAGGGGGAGAGTGGAGGCTGCCTCCCGGCATGGCTTCTCCAGCCTCCCACAAAACTATCACCTTCCCTGGTTAGCTTCTGCCCAACTCCCTGATGTAGGGGGTCCCAGGGTCCCCAAGCTGTGTCCTGGCCCTTCCTCAATCCAGGGAAAATATGTGTAAAGTAGAGTTGCCAGATAAAACACAGGTGGCTCTGTTAAATTTGAATTTCCATTAAGCAGCGAGTGATTTTTTTTTTTAGTATAATTATGTCCCAAATATTGCATAGGGCAGACTTGTACTAAAAAAAAAATCCATTGTTTATCTGAAATTCAAATTTAACTTGGCATCCTGTGATTTTATTTGTTGAATCTGGCAGCCTTCACTTGAAGGGAACCACAATTATTGTTGAAAGTCATTGAGAGTCTTTTCTGTGTTCCAGGCGCTGGGCTGAGCCTTTGAATGTGTTCTTTCATTTAAACCTCACCATTACCCAGTATCCCAAACTTGGATGATTTTCCTAATACCTTTAAGATGTTTGCCATACCTTTTGCACAACACCTGTGCTATTTTTACAAGTTTTTATTGGAGTATAGTTGATTTATAGTACCTGTACTATTTTTTAATGCAATTCTTTTCTTTAGTTGATTTACTTTAAAAAAAAAAAAAAAAGAGGACCGCTTAAATCCAGTTATTTTTAAAGGAATTTTTGCATCCACTATCACCTGTCATAAATAAATGCAAAATTAAATACAATGTTGTCCTTGTATTCTCTGTTGGAGGCTGAGATATCCAGAGGTATTTTTAACTACTTGTGGGGGGTTCCAGATGCTCACTGTGGCTACACTGTTATCTTCAGCGCTCTTAGATCTTCTTCCCTGCAGGAGGGAAGAGCCCACCCCCTCCTAGAGAGGCTAGAAATGCTGTGCCCTCTTTGCAGCCTCCTTCAGCCAGGATATGGGATTACGGTCCATCTGTGGCCCTTGTGATCTGAATGAAGTTCACTGGAAACTTCTAAGGAAGAGTTGCTTCCCTGTTAATGAAACAAGCTCTGGAAGCAACTGAAATGCTCACTGAAGGATGAATGGATACAGATGTGGTATATACGTATGAAGGGCTTTACCAGTGGCTAAATGCTAAGAATCCATCTACAGGAGAGTGGGCAAGAGACACGGATTCAATCCCAGGATTGGGAAGATCCCCTGGAGAAGGAAATGGCAATCCATTCCAGTATTCTTGCCCGGAAAGTCCCATGGACAGAGGAGCTTGGCGGACTATGATTCACGGGATCACAAAAGAGTAGGACACAACAGGGCACTGAAAAATAGCAACAGTATACATGTAATGGAATATTATTCAACCTTAAAAAAGAGGGAAATCCTGTCATATGCTACAATATGGAAAAACCTCAAGAATGTTATGCTAAGTGAAATAAGCCAGCCACAAAAAGACAAATACTGCACGGTTTCACTTATCTTTATATGAAGCATCTAAGGCAAACTCTTAGAAACAGATGGTAGAGTGGTGGTTGCCAGGGGCTGGGGAGAGGGGAAAATGGAAAGTTGTTCGTTGGTTATAGTGTTTCAGTTTTTTAAAAAAAAAGTTCTAGAGATTGGTTGTATAACATGTACATAGTTACTATTGTATGGTACATCCAAAAGTGGTTAAGATGATAAATTTTGTGTGGCATGTTTTTTACCACAGTAAAGAAATGCTTTGGAATTAGATAGTGCTGGTGGTTGCATAATATTGTGAACTGCTGAATGGTTCACTTTGGTTATTTTATGTGAATTTCACTTAAATTTTATTTTGTGTTTATGTTAAAATGAGCAAACAAACAAATCCTCATCTGAGCTATTCTTAATGTCTTTAATAAGGTCGTAGATGTATACGAATCCTGGTGCAGGGGCAGCCATTTTGTAACTGTGAGGGAGCATGCCTAAGGACCACGCCAATAAGATGAAAAGGACAAGGAAAGGTGGAAAGGACCTGGGTCTTTGATGACTTCTTTGAGCTGTTGAACTTCCCCAAAAGTGCCCTCCCCTGAAAAGTTATGTGAAATAATTCATTTTCCCCACTGTTTAATTCACTTTTCAGTGTACTCTTATTGTACCCAGAACATCCCAACTTGTACAAATATCAGAGAAAATATATTTTCTTCTTCTTCAGTTCAGTTATTTCAGTCACTCAATTGTGTCTGACTCTTTGCAACCCCATGGATTGCAGCACACCAGGCTTCCCTGTCCATCACTAACCCCTGGAGCTTGCTCAAACTCATGTCCATTGAGTCAGTGATGCATCTAACCATCTCATCCTCTGTCGTCCCCTTCTCCTCCTGCCTTCAATCTTTCCCAGCATCAGGGTCTTTTCTAATGAGTCAGTTCTTCGCATCAGGTGGCCAAAGTATTGTAGTTTCAGCTTCAGCATTAGTCCTTCCAATGAATATTCAGGACTGATTTCCTTTAGGATGGACTGGTTTGATCTCCTTGCAGTCCAGAGGATTCTCAAGAGTCTCCTCCAAAACCACAGTTCAAAAGCATAAATTCTTTAGCACTCAGCTTTCTTTGTAGTCCAACACTCACATCCATACATTAACTACTAGAAAAATCATAGCTTTGACTATTGAGGAGAAAAGAAGAAAAAGGAATTTCTCACCATGTAATTCATCATCATTTAAGGGTATGCTAACATACTAAGTAAAGCAATCTATTATATCCTTCAAAATCTCCTTTGATAAGCATTCCACAATTTAGAAAACTTTGTAGAATTATTTCTCCTATTTTTCAGATGAGAAAATAACTATGGTGAGAAAAAAAAGCTGAGAAGCTAAGTAATCTTCTTCACTTCCTAATGAAACCCTGAATTTGCATGGTGAAACTGAAACCATGTATTTTAGGGGAGGAAGAGCAGGTAGATTCTAGCCCGAGCCTTCCTTCCCTCTGAGGGATTCTCTTTGCTTCCCACTGACACCTCTACACTGACCCCCCAGGTTGCTGACCCTGCACCCCCCTGGATGCTCCTTCACTTGGCCCCCTGACTCAGCTGAGATAGGCTGGTACTCTCACCGACATCACGAGGAGTCCCAACTGAGACATAAACTGAAACAGAGAAGCCAGGGGTCACACACAGCATTAAGCTCCCCCAGCCCACTTCTGAGGCACAGCATTCTTGCTTCCCGGGCTCCAGATCATTCCACCCCGCTCCCCATCTCACACGGTGGCTACTTCACAGAACTGCTGGCCAGGACTCCTCTCAATTCCTGCTGCAGGTCTGCCTCCCTGGAGAAGGTGCCATCCTGCACCCTCATATGTGCAGGCTGGTCTCTTTATTACTGGACCCTTTGCTGCCCAAGCCAGGGATTTGTTTCTAACCTTGCCTATCAGGTTCCTCCATACTCACTTTGAACCTCTCATCCTGTCCCCAGGGACCGCTCAGCTGCAGCACCCCGTTATCAGTCTCATGCAGTAATGACCCCTTAACCTTTTAATGCTCATGGCCTTGGTCACAGAGCCAGGTTGGCCTCTGAGAGACAAACCGTGAAGCAACAGGGAATGAGGAGAGACAGGTGGCGGAGAGGGGACCATGTGCTCCATTTTTGGATACACTCTCTGCTGGGTCCCCCATTCAGGATTGAAAGGGAGACCGTGCGACTACTCTGCCCCATTCCAGAACCTCCTGGGAAGCACCTGGTACTTAGGGGACAGGAGACCAGCACTTGGCTCCAGGCTTCCCTCTCTGCACTCCAAGTCTCTTCTCCCTTAAAAAGGTTGCTGTATGTATCCTATAGGAGCATCCACATAAAAAGGCTTTGCTTCTATACGATAGCCACAAATTTGGAAACATGTGTGAAAAAAGATCCTCTTCACAACACAATTAAAATTCACAAAAATTTTGAGACTGGTCCTAAAAAGAAATGTAAGGCTGCTGGCGGCTCAGTTGGTAGAGAATCTGCCTGCAATGCCGGAGACCAGGATTTGATCCCTGGGTTGGGAAGATCCCCTGGAGAAGGGAATGGCCAACCACTCCAGTATTCTTGCCTGGGAAATCCCATAGGCAGAGGAGCCTGGACAGTTCATGGCATCGCAAAGAGCTGGACATGACTGAGCGACTCTCACTTTCACTTAAAAAGAAATGAGAACCTTGCTAGAAGAAAACCACAAGATTCAATAACATATATAAAAGAGGATCCAAATACAGAGGAAAATACACTGTATCAGGAAATCTCAATATTATAAAGATACCTGTGGTGGAAATTATCTATAAATTCAGCACACAATCCCGATAACCATATCACTAAGATTTCTAATTAAAATTGAAAGTATTGTTATATTATTATTCACAGAGAAGAAAAGTGCATAAGGAAAGACCATTATGCATAATAATGAAAACCACTGAAGGGAACTTTATCCTTCCAGATTATCAAAACATATTATGAAGTTATAGAATTAAAAACAACATAGGAATAAATAGACTAATAGAATAGAACAGTGAGTACAGAAACAGACCCTTGAATTCATAAAAATTTAGTGTATGAATAAGTTGATATTTCAAAGGAGTGAAAAACATTTAATTTAAAATGTTGGGAGAAAGAAATGAGTGCAAAAAATGAAAATCGTTTTACTCCTACTTTGTATCATTCACGATAAAAACCCTCAGTGAGTTCAATCCCTCAGTCGTGTCTGACTCTTTGCACCCCCACGGACTGCAGCACACCAGGCCTCCCTGTCCATCACCAACTCCGAAAGCTTGCTCAAACTCATGTCCATTGAGTCAGTGATGCCATCCCACCATCTCATCCTCTGACATTCCCTTTTCCTCCTGCCTTCAATCTTGCCCAGCATCAAGGTCTTTTCCGATGAGTCAGTTCTTTGCATCAGGTAGTCCAAGTATTGGAGCTTCAGCATCAGCATCAGTCCTTCCAGTGAAAATTCAGGACTGATTTCCTTTAGGATTGACTGGTTGGATCTCCTTGAAGTCCAAGGGACTCTCAAGAGTCTTCTCCAACACCACAGTTCAAAAGCATCAATACTTCAGCGCTCAGGTTTTTTATAGTCCAACTCTCACAGCCATACATGACTACTGGAAAAACCATAGCTTTGACCTGACAGACCTTTGTTGGCAAAGTAATGTTTCTGCTTTCTAATATGCTGTCTAGGTTGGTCACAGCTTTTCTTATAAGGAGCAAGCGTCTTTTAGTTTCATGACTGCAATCACCATCTGCAGTGATTTTGGAGCCCAAGAAAATAAAATCTCTCACTGTTTCCACTGCTTCCCCATCTATTTGCCAGGAAGTGATGGGACCAGATGCATGATCTTCGTTTTCTAAATGTTGAGTTTTAAGCCAACTTTTTCACTTTCCACTTTCACTTTCATCAACAGGCTCTTTAGTTCTTTGCTTTCTGCCATAAGGTTGGTGTCATCTCCATATCTGAGGTTATTGATATTTCTCCTGGCAATCTTGATTCCAGCTTGTGCTTCATCCAGCCCAGCGTTTCTCTTGATGTACTTTGCATAGAAGTTAAATAAGCAGGGTGACACTATACAGCCTTGACGTACTCCTTTCCTGATTTGGATCCAGTCTGCTGTTCCATGTCCAGTTCTAACTGTTGCTTCCTGACCTGCATGCAGATTTCTCAAGAGGCAGGTCAGGTGGCCTGGTATTCCCATCTCTTTCAGAATTTTCCATAGTTTATTGTGATCTGCACAGTCAAAGGCTTTGGCATAGTCAATAAAGCAGAAATAAATGTTTTTCTGAAACTCTCTTGCTTTTTTGATGATCCAGCAGATGTTGGCAATTTGATCTCTGGTTCCTCTGCCTTTTCTAAAACCAGCTTGAACATCTGGAAGTTCACGGTTCACATAGTGTTGAAGCCTGGCTTGGAGAATTTTGAGCATTACTTTGCTAGAGTGTGAGATGAGTGCAATTGTGCAATAGTTAGCACATTCTTTGGCATTGCCTTTCTTTGGGATTGGAATGAAAACTGACCTTTTCCAGTCCTGTGGCCACTGCTGAGTTTTCCAAATTTGCTGGCATATTGAGTGCAGCACTTTCACAGCATCATCTTTTAGAATTTGAAATAGCTCAATTGGAATTCCATCACCTCCACTAGCTTTGTTTGCAGTGATGCTTGCTACGGCCCACTTGATTTAGCATTCCAGGATGTCTGGCTCTAGGTGAGTGATCACACCATCGTGATTATCTGGGTAGTGAAGATCTTTTTTGTACAGTTCTTCTGTGTTTTCTTGCCACCTCTTCTTAATATCTTCTTTTTTTGTTAGGTCCATCTCATTTCTGTCCTTTATTGTGCCCATCTAAAACTCTAGGTTACTTAAAGAGCAAAAGATTTTTTTAAAGTACAGGGGCTTCCCTGTTGGCCCAGTGGTTAAGAATCCGCCTGCCAATGCAGGGGACATGGGTTCAACCCCTGATTCGGAAAGATCCCACATGCGGAGGGCCAACTAAGCCAGTGAGCAGCAGTTACTGAAGCTCAAGCACCGATAGCCTGTGCCCTGCAACTGCACAAGCCATTGCAATGAGAAACCCTCGCCCCGCAGCTAGAGCAGCCAGTGCTTGCCTTAACTAGAGAAAGCCTGTGCCCAGCAATGAGGATCCTGTGCAGCCAGAAATAAACAAGCAAACAAAACAAATTTTTCAGTACAAAAGAATTAGAAAAAAAATATGAGATTATTTCTTTGGTTTTGTGACAGAGAAAGCTTGTGAAATAAAAAAATTTGATATAAATTACTAACAAAAAGTATATTATTCTAAAATTTATGTGGCAATGTAAAGGAACTAGAATAGCTACAACAATTTTATTTTTAAAAAATTAAGTGAGAATTAGCCTACCCAATTTTCAAGACATTATAGAGCAACAGTCATCACAGCTGTGTGGTATCAGCAAAGGGATAGACACATGGATCAATGGAACAGAACAGAGAATGCAGATGCAGACCCACACAAACACACACAACGGATTTTAACAAAGGTGCAACCCAGTAGAGGAAGGATAGCCTTTGAAACAAATTGTGCCGTAGGAACTGGACATCCATAGACAAAGAAATGAACCTTAACCTAGCCCCCACTCCTTATTCAAAAATTAACTCCAAATGGCTCACAACCTTATATGTGAGCCACCAAACTATAAAACGTTTAGGGGAAAAAATGGGAGAAGAGTCTTTGGAATCTTAGGCTAAGCAGAGTTCTTTGTCTTGATACCAAAAGTACTATCCAAAAAAGGAAGAATTGATAACCTAGACTTCATCAAAATTAAGAATTATTGCCTTTTGTGAAAGACCAGTAAAGGGGATGAAAGGATAAGTTAAAGCCTGGGAGAAAATATCTGTAAAACACTTATGTCACAAAGGACTAGTATATAGACTATATAAAGACCTCTGAAAACTGAGCAGTAAAAAAACAATGAAATTCAAAAATGGACAAAAGACATAAATAGATATTTCACTGAAGAGAATGCAAACACATGAAAAGATGTTCAACATACTTAGCCATTAGGGAAATGCCTCATATCATACAAGGTATCACTACACCCTATCGAAATAGCCACCATGAAAAATAGTGACAACACCAGTTGCTGAACAGGATGTAAAGAAAGTGGATCACTTAAACCGTGCAGGTGGGAATGTAAAATGGGAGAGCCATTAGAATACAGTTTGACAGTTTCTTACAGAATTAAATATGCAACTATCATTCAAAATAACAATTGTACTTTAGAACAGTCTGCATGCAAATGTTCATAACCGCCTTCTTCGTAACAACTCCAAACTAGAAACAACCCAGTTGTCCTCAAAGCAGGGTACAGCCTCACCAGGAAATACTCCTCAGCAATAAAAAGGAACAAATTCTTGATCCATACAACAGCTTGAATGAATCTCCAGGGAAGTATGCTGAGTGAATAAAGCCAATGTCAAAAGGTTACATAATGTATAATTCCATTCACTGAGCATTCTTGAAAAGATAAAATTATAGAAATGAAGATCAGACTGAAAGTGAAGTGAAAGTCGCTCAGTCGTGTCCGACTCTTTGCAACCCCATGGACTGTATAGTCCATGGAATTCTCCAGGCCAGAATACTGGAGTGGGTAGCCTTTCCCTTCTCCAGGGGATCTTCCCAACCCAGGGATTGAACCCAGGTCTCCCGCACTGCAGGCAGATTCTTTACCAGCTGAGCCACCAGGAAGATCAGCCTAGCTGTTGCCAAAGTTAAGGATACGGTGATGAGTGGACTGCAGAGAGGGAAAAGAAGGGGATATGGCTGTAAAGGGGCAATGTGGGGGCTCTTTGTGGTGAGGGAATTACTCTAATACTTGACTCCTGGTTTTGATATTGTATTATAATTTTAAAGATGTTACCTTTGGAGGAAACCAGGTTTTTTTTAAAAAGAGAGTACACGAGATCTCTCTGTATTATTTCTTTGAACTGCATGTGAATCTACAATTATCTCATGATAAAAAGTTCAATGAAAACAACTACAAAAGAAACAGAAGAAAATACAGTATATTATTTTCATGGCTTTATGATAGGGAAAGCTTATGAAATAAGACATTCGATATAGAAGCTGTTAAAGAAGATATCAATAAATTCAACCACATCAAAAGACACCATAAACAAAATGGAAAATGACCAATGAAGAAAAATGTTTACAGCAAGTTATAGTGTACACATAATTAATATTCAAAATATGTGTTTTAAATTGATACAAAAAAGTACACAAGGCAGAAGGAAATAGGCTAAAGGATATGAAAGGACAGTTCACCAAAGGAGACATTCAAATGGTCAAGAGACCTATGCCATGCAATATTCCCAATAATCAAATCAAAGTAAATTAAAATGTAAGTTAAAATCTTTTATTCTATCAGACAAACAAAAGAGGAAGTTTGATGAATCTAGGACTGGTGAAGATGAGGAGTCTTCTCATATTTTGTTGGTGGGAGTATAATTTTGTAGAATCCCTTTGGAGGGCACCTGAAGAATATGTTAAACTTAAATGCACTTACCTTTTGACCCAGTAAGTCTGTTTCTTGATTCATTCCTGGAGAAACAGTCCTGAGTGCTTGAGGCAGCAGGTAAAGGGCCCTTCCTGCAACTTTCCTTATCACAGTCAAGAATTGGAAATGACCTAGCTGTTTGCCTCAGAGGGGATGGTTATGTAAACTCTGGTGCCTCGATTCTTTGGAATACTGTGTGTAGAGCACACTGGAACTAGTAAAAGCAAGTTGCTAAATAATACAGAGAGAATTATAGATACCATTCGTGTAAACATACACACAGTTTCTGGAGATAATTTTCATTTTACATTCATGACCGCAAACCTCAAATGATCATGCAACACAACCTGGTAATCCTAAAATGTTTCTCTCATAAGTTTATTTTCTTTTTCTAAAATTACTATTTTGTATCTTCTCTCTGCTCGCATTTCCCACAGCCCCTCTCCACTTCACAGCTAGCTGATGACCTTGCTTAATATTTCAACAAAGAAAAACAATTGAAAATAGAACTATCATGACTGCGTGCTCAGTCACTTCAGTCATGTCCTACTCTTTGGGACCCCATGGACTGTTCCCCCACCAGGCTCCGCTGTCCATGGGATCCTCTAGGCAAGAATACTGGAGTGGGTTGTCATGCCCTCCTCCAGGGGATCTTCCCGACCTGGGGATTGAACCCATGCCTCCTGAGTCTCCTGCATTGCAGGCAGATTCTTTACCCACTGAGGTACTTGGGAATGCCAGAATTACCAGGGGATCTAGCAATTCCACTTCAGTTTATATACCCCAAAGAATTAAAAGTGGGGTCTCAAAGGCATATTTCCACACCCATGTTCACAGAAGCATTATTTACAATAGCCAGAGTAGAAACAAATATCCATTAATACATGATTGGATAAACGAAATGTGGTTTCTCTATATAATGAAATATTATTTAGCTTTAAAAAGGAAGGAAATTCTGATACATGCTACAATATGAATGAACTTTGAAAATATCGCCAAGTCAAATAAGCCAGAAGAACAAATGCTGTATGATTCCATGTATATGAAGTATCTAGAATGGGTGAATTTATACAGACAGATGGTAGAAATAGAGGTTACCAAAGAGGGAGGATTAGGGAGTTTAAAATTTTTTCTTTTATTTATTTATTATTTTTGGCCATATCATGAGGCTTGTGGGATCTTAGTTCCTTGCCCCACCCCCGCTTGGCAGTGAAAGTTCAGAGTCCTAACCACTGGACCGCCAGGGAATTCCTGAGAAGTTAGTATTTAATGGGCACAGAGTTTTGATTTGGGATGATGAAAGGTTCTGGAAATGGATAGCGGTGATGGTTGCACAACGCCGTGAATGGGTTTAATGTCACTCAGATGTCAAAGTAAAAGGGTTTAAAGCGATAAATGTAATGTATGTCTTATCCCCGCATGCACACAGAAAAAGGGAGGAGGTTGACTATTAGTCTTTCTTCCTGTTATACAGCAAGACCCACACACCCCACTGTGCTGTGCCTAGTTGCCCAGTCATGTCCAACTCTTTGCAACCCCATGGACTGTAACCCATCAGGCTCCTCTGTCCATGGGGATTCTCCAGGGAACAATACTGGAGTGAGTTGCCATGTCCTCCTCCAGGGGACCTTCCCAACCCAGGGATCAAACCCAGTTTTCCCACATTGCAAGCAGATTCTTTACTGTCTGAGCCAACAGGGAAGCCCAAGAATACTAGAGTGGGTAGTCTAACCCTTCTCCAGGGGATCTTCCCAACCCAGGAATGGAACCTGAGTCTCCTGCATTGCAGGCAGATTCTTTACCAGCTGAACTATCAGGGAAGCCCAGACAGCCTACCAGTACAGGTTTAAAAAAAACAAAAATACCTTCTTTTCAAAGACATTCCTTCCCCTAGTCAGCTCTAAAACAGAGGTCAGAAATAAGATATCTGGTCCTAGGAGCAGGTCGCTGTGTTGAAGAATCGGGTCCTCAGAGGGCTTCAGCCGTCAGCTCCTACAGTCTGGATTCGGCACACTAGGTACCCCAGTGATTTCTGCCCATTTCCAGAAGTTCTGCAGGATTTGGAGGGAGCCACAGAGGACCCATGCCTCCCATGTCCATCAGCACAGCAACAACCAAGATGGTCCCTGCGTGGGCACAGATGACCAAACTTCTGCCAGCAAGTAAGTCATGGCAGGGCAGTCTGTGGGAGATCTGACAGCTGATGGCTTGTCCCAGACCAGTCTCTGACCTCTACATGTCCAGGTTTCTAGCCTGCCCCACGCAGCTGAGGTTTGCATGAAGATCTGCTGGGCAGCCTCTGCAAAGTAAGTCATGAAAACTAAATGGCCTTTGGCTCCTGAGAAGATTTTATACATCCCCCCAGACTTTCACAGCCCACATCTTCTGCCCGCCAACATATGCTTTAGGAAATGCAAGAGCAGTAAATCAAATTAATCTCATGAAGTTCCCCTCACTTAATGGAGCACATGTACTTCATCAAAAATGGCTACAAGGCGAGAGACTTTTAAGTGAACCTCATTTCCCCACTGATTTTCAGTCTAAAATCAGCAATGTGTTCTTCTGGAGAAAAAAAAATAATTGGCCATTTAGACATGATTTCAATGCCCCCCCCCCCAGCTTTATTAAGGTATAATTAACAAATAAAATTGTATATTTTTAAAGTGTACAGCATTGTGACTTGGTATAAATACACATTGTGAAGTGATTACCACAGTCAAGTTAATTAACACATCCATCATCTCACAGTTAAATTTTTTTAGTAGTGAGAATGCTTAAGATCTATTATCTTAGCAAATTTCATGTATATAGTAGTGTATTATTAACCAGTCACTATGCTGTACATTAGATTCTTAGAGTTTTTCATCTTATAACTGGAAGTTTATAACATTTGACTTATATCTCCCTCCCTCCTCCCCACCCTCCCCCACAGCCCCAGCCCCTGTCACTGCCAGTCTAGTTTCTTGTTCTACGAGTTCCATCTTTTTTTTCCTACATATAAGTGATACCATAAATTTTGTCTCTGTATGGCTGTTTGTCACTTAGCATAATACCTTCCAGGTTTATTCATGTTTTCACAAATGGCGGGATTTCCTCTTTTTTACGGTTGAATAATACTCCTTTGTGTGTGTATAACATTTTCTTTATCCATTCATCTGTCACCACCAAGGTTATTCCATTTCTTGGCTGTTATAAATAAGGTCGCAATGAAATAGTCGTGCAGATATCTTTCTGAGACACTGATTTTATTTCCTTTGGATATATACTCAGAAGTCCTACCATTAATTTTTTGAACTGCCATACTGGAGAACACAGTGGCTGCACCAATGTATATTCTCACCAATTGTTTACAGACGTTCCCTTTTCTCCATACCCTCCCTAACAGTTGTCACTTGTCCTTTTGGCCACAGCCATCTTGACATGTTTGAAGTGATATCTCATTGCATTTGCATTTTCTTGATGACTGGCCATTTGTGTGTTTTCTTTGGAAACTCAGGTCCTTGGCCTGTATTAGAATCGGATGACTGCTTTTAAAATAAGATTTCTTTTGTTGATTCCTGACTCTTTTTCTGGCAGTTTGCCTGAGTGTTTTATGATGAAAATAGCAGCTCAGAAAGGCTGGACCTGTCTAAGACTTGCCTGACCATTTGCTCATCCATCACACATTTATCGAACACCTATAATATAACTGTCACTAAGCGTGTTATGATGAGCAGACCCTGTATAGTTGTTGCCTTCATGGATCTTATAGTCTGTGGTAAAGGTGGATGTTAGACCAATAATATAAATAAATAAATATATATATATATATATACACACACACAAGAAAAAGTAGGTTAGAAATTGGACCAATTAGCAAGGGCAATGTGACCCAGAGAAGGCTGAACTGAGGAAGTAAAGTGTGAGCTGAGGTCTGAAATAATGATTCATTAATTTATTCATTCATTCTCTTGACAGATTTTGTTCTCCTTTTTATTTTTTAAATTATAAAAGTATGATAACATTTACAGGAGACTTGAAAAATACAGAACAAAGCTACATATAGTTCCAGTATATATTACAATGATTTTTTAAGTAGATAAATTAAGATTTTTGGTTGGGGTTTTAAAATCAAACTCTCAAAAATTAGCAGAATGAATATACAGAAAAGTAGAAGGATATAGTAGACCTGAAAAGCAAAGGACCTGAAAAGACCATGAGCCAATTCAACATAATTAAGATTCAGACAGTTGTCATACAACAGTAGGATACAAATTCTATTCAAGTTCCCATAGACTGTAAACTAGGAGACATTGGAACATATCCAGGGACATAAAAAAGGTGCAAAAATTTCATGGTCTTGACAGATATTTATTGACTGTTGGTTATGTTCCAGGCACTGTTCTAGGTTCTGGGGATACAGTGGTGAACCAGCCATCCCAAGTCCTTGCCCTCGTGAGCGTCCCTCTACTCACAGTAACTGAGTGGTGCTGGGGTCATGAGAAAGGCCATCAGAGGGAAAGCAGGAGCCAAGGGCCTGAGACAGAAAGCAACATGGAATCCTCAGGGACAACCATGGCCTGTCTGGCTGGAGCCCTGGGAGGAAGAGAAGGGGGCAGTTACAGATGAGGCTGGACCGGAAGACAGGGTCCTGGACTAGAGCCTGTGACTTAGGATGCCAGTCATGCAATCATCAGAACACTGCCACGTTAACTGTTTCCTTCCCGAACACAGCCCGATGCTTTTTTAAAAAACTTTTTATTTTGTATTCAGGTATAGACAATTAACAAAAAAATATTGTGATAGTTTCAGGTGAATAGCGAAGGGACTCAGCCACACATCTACATATATCCATTTCCTCCCACACCCAACTCCCATCCAGGCTGCCACATAACACTGAGCAGAGTTCCATGTGCCATACAGCAGGTGCTTGTTGGTTATCCACTTTAAATATAGCAGTGTGTGCATGCCTGCCGCAGACCGCCTAACTATCCCTTCTCCTCAGCCTTCCCTTTAGCAACCATCAGCTCGTTCTCAAGTTCTGTGAGTCTGTTTCTGTTTTGTAAGTTCATTTCTATCATTTCTTCTTAGATTCCACATATAAGGGATGTTGTACAATATTTCTCCTTCTCTATCTGACTTATTTTGCTCAGTACGACACTCTCTAGGTCCATCCATGATGCTGCAAACAGCATTGTTTAATTCTTCTTAATGGCTAAGTAGTATTCCATCATGAGCAGTATTCTGTCGTATGCAGTATTCCATCGAACCACATCTTATTTATCCATTCATCTGTCAATGGACATTCAAGTTGCTTCCATGTCTTGGCTGCTGTAAACAGTGCTGCAATGAACATTGGGGAGCATGTATCCTTTCAGATCTGTTTTTCTCCAGATATATACCCAGGAATAGGATTGCAAGGTCACATGGTACAGTTTGTTGCTTTAAAATTTTTTTTAATTTTATTTAATTAGTTAATTAATTTATTTGGCTGCATCAGGTCTTTGTTCGGCACATGGGATATTTGTTGCATAATAACCCACGTGCCCTGCATTGCAAGGCAGATTCTTAACCACTAGACCACCAGAGACGTCCCCAACCCATTGCTTTTATGCCCATTGGTAATGGTGGCTTGCTGGGCTTGGCAAAGTGCTGATGGCTTCAAGTGTTTTCTGATGAGCCGGGTTTTGCTTTGCCACGTGCTTGTATGACCGATGGCAGCAGCCTCAGCAAACCAGCTGCCGCAACATGGACCCTCTGGACACCCAGATTCCCTTGATGTTTTTCCTGTGCTGTTCCTTTGAGATCTTTTACTTGATTTAACAATCCTACTCACTAACCTGTGACCGTGAGAAAGTTACACAACCTCTCTGAGCCTCACATTCTTCACTGTCTTCCAGGGGATAATACCTCTACTGTGAAGTTGTTGGGATGACTTACTGAATGAAATTTCGAAAATCCATGTAACATTGCCCAGCACAGTACCCGGAACTCAGTAGATGGGCATCGCAAATGTTATTTCCTCTCATTTATCCCTTATTTAATTGGAAGTTTTGTTAAGTGAATTTTCGTTAAGCAAGGGATGTCTGTTCTCAAATTACAGTAACTGCTACTTTCCGGGGCAAGAGCTTATTAACAAGACTTCCTCTTGCAATAGTTCAGGACCAGCCAGAGAAGATGAAGAGGGTCCTTTTTGAGTTATTAGGGTGAGACTCCATCCTGTAACAAAGAAGCAGCAATGATAAAGCCCAGGCCTTTGTCTTCCCTCTTTCATGGGGACCAAAGTCATGTGTGTGTGTGTATGTATGTGGGAGCACGTCACGTGGCCGAGCCAGCACTTTAAAGCCCCTGCCTCTGAACACTGGTCTCAAAACAAAATAATTGCATGCAGACATTCCTTTTGATCACATTCTAATACCGATTTACAACTCTGCTTCCTTGTAACTCCAAAGAAAGCCCTAATCATGGAACACATACCAAAAAGTAGAATTTTGGCTGTGTAGGCGTGGATGTCTCCAAGCGTGTATTTGTAGAGGGGCAGTGAGCAGTGGTTTTCTAGTGTTTAATTCTCCCCCAAATTAAGCTCTCCATGTGGCTAGTGGGATATTTTCAACTGAATGGCTCAGTTGAGCACTGGAGGCAGAAGACAACTTTTTTGTGGTTTGCTCGAGGCCAGGCAGTTTTTCCATTCTGTTCTTTTATTATGATCGTGATTACTTCATTACCTACCCCTGATGGGGTTTCTTTGGGTCCCAGTCTGTTTTTAATAAGAAGCAGGCTAAAAACAAAGTTTCGGTTGTGTTTGAAATCTTCAGCTTTCCCCCCACCCCTCGCCTGAAATAATAGGTTAAAATTTTTATTTGTCTTCTGAGGTTCTGAGGTTGGCTCAGAAATGCTCTAACCCAAGTCCTCTGGGGCACTAAAGACGCCACCATCCAATGCAGATTCCGGGGCTCTGCCCTCATCTACTGAATCTGAAGCTATAAGGGGAGGCTCATGGACCTGCACTTCTAGCAGATATTCTGGGTGATTCCTGTGACAATGAACATTTGAGAACAGGGTAAAGGAGGAGAAGCCCATCAGCAGCACTTCTTTTTAACTGTGATTTAATTCAAATGCCATAAACTTCACCGTTTGGAAGAAAACAATTCAGTGGTTTTTAGCATAGGCGCAAGGTTGTGCAACCATTGCCACTATCCAATTTCAGAGCATTTCTAACCTCCCTCAAAGAAACCCCATACCTATTAGCAGTTAGCCCCAGTTTCCTCCTCCCTCCGCCTCTGGCCACCACGAATCTATTTTCTGTTTCTATGAATTTGCCTATTCTGGACATTTCATATAAATGATATCATATGATTTATGGCCTTTTGTGTCTGGCCTCTTTAACTTAGCATAATGTTTTCAAGGTTTATTCATGTTGTAGCTTGTGTTAGCACTTTGGTTCTTTTTGTTGCTGAGTAATATTCCACTATATGGAATATTTTGTTTATCCATTAAGCAACTGATTGTTAATCAATATTTGCCAAGTACCTGTTTATGGGAAAGATAGTCTGCTGGGCTGCCCAGGGGTTGGGGATGAGTTCCCTGGTAGTGCAAGGAATCAAGAAGAGGGGATGGGGACCATAGCACCTGGCATAAAGCAGGATGGATGAATGAATGAATGGAGAGACCACACACAGGAAAAGAAATTAACCTGGAGAGGCAGCACGGTGCCCAGCTGGGTTGTGAAGGTGCTGCCCAAGTTCAGGATCAGCAGTGAGAGTCACTCGGCCAGGGGTGGCGGCCTCTGCTGCAAATTGGGTCTGGGCCCTGGGGTCCCAGAGGAGCATCAGACATGTCCCAGCTCATGAAGCTCATAGACTATGAAAGAGGCAAGACATGGACCCAGATTACAGGATAATAATACAGGGTAGTTGTGGAGGGAGTGGACAGGTCAGGGTAGAGGGAGAAGCCCTTTGGGCTCAGGGGTTGGAAAAGATGAAAGAGGAGGCAGCAAGGGAGCTGGACTTGGCAGCTTGGGTGGGGCTTGCATGGGTGACAGACAATGGGAACACGTTACCAGAGCTAGACTCGGGGACAGAGTTCAGGGACACCTGTTTTACTCCAGTCAATTGTTCTCAACTCTGACTGCACCTCAGAGTTACTCGAGGGCTTGGAAAAAAAAAAAAAACCCCAAAGCCTGGGCCCCACCCCTGGAGAGTCTGTTTTAATTAAATTGCTTTCAGGCGAGCACAGGCAGCAGTATTTATTAAAAGCTTCCCAAGTGATTCTAATGAGCTGCCAGAGAGAGTTAAAAACCACTGACTCAAAGACTCCAGGAGAAACAGTTGGACGTGAGCCTGGAGCGTTAGGTGGGGAGTGAACCGTAGGCAAGCTGACCACATCATTCATTGTCCAAACTGGGACATCTTTTGCAAGAAAAGGAGGTGCTATTAATCATTATGCCAGGACAGCAGGTATAACCTAGCCTGCTTCAGACAAGCTGAACTGTGTGGTCACCCTAACCCCAGAGGACCCTGAATGCAGATTATGGTATTTGAACGTCACCTCATTACAAGTGGGAGCCATTGAAGGCTCTGGAGCAGAACACTGACACCCAATAGAAGTGATGTTTTAAGAGGATTAAGGAAGCAGCTGGCTGGGAAAGATTGGAAGGGAGAGGAATCATGGGAGGACTGAACAGGGAAATGAGAAGGCAGATAAGGTATAGTATGAGACACACCCCGTGACCCCTCCAAATAAAAATGGCTCACTTGGGACTTCCCTAGCGGTCCAGTGGTTAAGACTCTCTGCTACTCTTGCAGGGGGTGCAGGTTTGCCCTGCTCCAGGAACTAAGATCCCACATGCCCTGTTACAACCGCCAACCTCCTCAAAAATGGTGCGCTTGCTGGGCAGGGGCTGGTTCAAGGCAAGTTCTTTGCCTCTTCCTCCTACTTAAAAATTCTGAAATAGCCATGGGTTAGAAGTAGGGGCAGCAGGGGCTTCCCCACCACCCTAAGCAGCCTGGCATAAGGAGGTCCCCTGAGGGCTGTTTGCAAACTCCTGCTGCTTATTTGTGAACCATGAGACTCCACTGCCTTGGTGCCTGGCCCAACCTGCAGTATCCAAGCCACTCCCTGGCGAGTTTCTACTTCTCAGGGAGACCTTGAGCTTCCAGATCAGTGGGAGGTGCTGTTGTCCAGGCCCATTCTCTCCCTTTGTCTCGCCAGGCAGAGCTTGTCAGGTGAGAGGTACACCTGTCCCACCCAGTTTGAGGCCCCAAAACTGGGTGTTTGGAGATGATCATGAGAATTCAGGTCACTGGAGAGTGAAAAAGTTGGCTTAAAGCTCAACATTTAGAAAACAAAGATCATGACATCCGGTCCCATCACTTCATGGGAAATAGATGGGGAAACAGTAGAAACAGTGTCAGACTTTATTTTTTTGGGCTCCAAAATCACTGCAGATGGTGACTGCAGCCATGAAATTAAAAGACGCTTACTCCTTGGAAGGAAAGTTATGACCAACCTAGACAGCATATTCAAAAGCAGAGACATTACTTTGCCGACTAAGGTCCGTCTAGTCAAGGCTATGGTTTTTCCAGTAGTCATGTATGGATGTGAGAGTTGGACTGTGAAGAAGGCTGAGCGCCAAAGAATTGATGCTTTTGAACTGTGGTGTTGGAGAAGACTCTTGAGAGTCCCTTGGACTGCAAGGAGATCCAACCAGTCCATTCTGAAGGAGATCAGCCCTGGGATTTATTTGGAAGGAATGATGCTAAAGCTGAAGCTCCAGTACTTTGGCCACCTCATGCGAAGAGTTGACTCATTGGAAAAGACACTGATGCTGGGAGGGATTGGGGGCAGGAGGAGAAGGGGATGACCAAGGATGAGATGGCTGGATGGCATCACTGACTCGATGGACGTGAATCTGAGTGAACTCCGGGAGACGGTGATGGACAGGGAGGCCTCGCGTGCTGCGATTCATGGGGTCGCAAAGAGTCGGACACGACTGAGCAACTGAACAGAACTGAACTGACTGTGCATGGGTGTATCTTTTCCCCAAACTGTCGCCTGGACAGGCAGCACCAGGACA
Source organism: Budorcas taxicolor (assembly GCF_023091745.1). Taxonomy (NCBI): domain Eukaryota; kingdom Metazoa; phylum Chordata; class Mammalia; order Artiodactyla; family Bovidae; genus Budorcas; species Budorcas taxicolor. The sequence goes on from NC_068920.1 coordinate 138,174,576, forward strand.
GGTCCCTGCCCTCTGTGTCCCCTGACCCCTAAAGCAGAAACCTCAGGCAGCTGAAGCAGCTTCCCTGGTGGCTCAGCAGTAAAGAATCCACTGGCAATGCAGGAGACACCGGTTCGATTCCTGGGTTAGGAAGATCCCCTGGAGAAGGAAATGGCGATCCACTCCAGTGTTCTTGCCTGGAGAATCCCACGGACAGAGGAGCCTGGCGGGCTATAGTCCACGGGGTCACAAAGAGTCGGACACGGCAGAGCGACTGTGCGCACGTGCACACAGACCCGGAGAGGCGCAGACCTAGGGAGGCGCGACCCCAGCGGACTCTGCAAGATCATTTTCCATAGAGACACCTCCGTGCTGCAGCAGAAGCCACAGAAATCAGGGCCTTTTGATTTTCCACTTTCTCTCCAGTTGCCATTTGTAATTAGAATTACTCACAGGACTAAGTATGCCTCTGATTTCCTTGGGGGTTGGGTGTGGAGTAGTGGGTGTGGAATGAGGCTTCCTGTTCATATGGGCATATGGAGCCCAAGCAATTATTGAATAAATAAGAGTGACTGAATTTATGCCCCAGACTGGTAAAGTGTGTTTACTTAGGATAAAGTCCAGAAAGTTATACAACGAGAAGTCATTATTCATTGCCTCTGGTTGGTAAGATATCAGGTGATACCGTTCTTTTTCCTTTTCATTCATCTGTATTTTCTGGTTTTTTTTTTTTTCCTGTAGTGATTGTGTAATTACTTGAGTTATTGTAAATGTTTTTACAGTGGCTCAAAAAGTAATTATTATCTAGAGGCTCCAAGAAAAGGCTGCATGATGTCTGTTTCCATCTGTTCCAGGAGGTAGAAAAGGGTATTTCATGTTTTAGAGTTCTCTTAATCCCACGTGATTAAAATATAAAAGTTAGGGGCCTACTGGTGTATGTTCAATTGTCTGGAAAGAATCAATTAGCAGAATCCACATAGCAGAGTTTGATTTGCAGTGATAGGAGAAACCAAGCCAAGAGTGGAAACGAGAAGAGAAGGTCCAGATGGGGCCAGGTGTGGAGCACGGATTCGAAGTCTCTGAGGGCTGCCCTGGGGCAGAGGAAGCCCAGGGCTCCTAAAGAGCAGGAGGCATAAGGGCTGAAACCTCAGGCAGGCCATATAAGGAAGGCCTTCCCAGTACATCTATGAATGGAATGTCTCAGGAGATGTTGTAATGAAATGACCTCAAACTTCAATGGACAAAGATGCTTTGTCTGCTGGTTATTATGTCATCTTAAATATTACACGAGAGGCATTAGGATGAGCAGTAAAGAGAGAAAATATGAGAACAGTTGATCCAGCCAAGAGGCTCCAGAGAAAGAAGACAATTAGGGCACAGGTGATGCACGTATCATGCACGTATGCAAATTAGAAAAGGGTGTCCTGAGTGGATGGACGGCCCCATCCACTTGGGACAAGGGTGAGGGGAATGGGAGCTGGATTTTATCCTTCCACTGGCTTCTTCATCCAGCTGTTCAGTTAATAGCCTATGCGTTTGTATATGGAGGCCCATGGAGGGGTGGCTGCAGGACAGTCATGGATGACAGCCCACAGGTGACCTCAGCCAGCCCTGGGGGTACGGGCTCAAGATGTGGTCCTCCAGTGAGGAGGCCAGCCCTGCGCATGCCATGGTACAGGGCCCGTTGGAGCCCGCTGATGTCCAGGGCAGAGTTCGAAGGTTAATGGCAAGCTGGGTGTAGGCTCCTGCCTGCCATTGCAGGAGACGTAGAGATGCAGGTTAGACCCCTGGGTGGGTTAGATCCCCTGGAGAAGGGCATGGTAACCCACTCTGGTATTCTTGCCTGGAGAATCCCATGGATAGAAGAGCCTGGAGAGCTATAGTTCATGGAGTCACAAAGAGTCAGACATGACTGAAGCGACTTCACATACACTCACACACACATAGTGTGAGGCAGGGAAACTGAGGTGGAATTCTATCTGCAGGCACAGAGGCAACATGGCAAATGGACAGGGGCAAAGGATGAGGGATGTGCCTTTGGGGCTATCCATCCCGACAGGACTCATCTCTGGTCAGGAGGCTCATTTAAGACCCCTCTGGATTGTCCTGTTTGCAGAAGTCCTGCTGGGTTTGGCAGGAGGGGATCACAGTCAGGACAGGCAGAATGGGCTCTTGGGGCCATTGGTGAGTCCCACTGGGTCCAGGACTGGCAGGTGCTGACCAGGTACCAGACCTGCTTATCACTTAGCTATTCTTTATGGCGTTTCCAAACTTGAGTGTATATTCTCACCAACCTCCCCTTCAAAGTGTCTGATTCTGTGGGTCTGGGGTAGAGCCAGAGGATTTGAAATTTGTCTTTCTAGTAAGTTTCCAGGCGTTCCTGATGCTGCTGGACCAGCGATCACTCTTTGAAAACCACTGCTCCACAGATGTTCTTACCTCCTGAAGCACAAGGCATTCCCTGAGGACTGGCAGACACTCGCCTCCTGTCTACCTCTTCTTGTTACCTCCAGGTGCTCGGAGGGTCCCCTCACCTGTGATCCCTGTGTCTGGCAGGATTTTACTTGCTTCTACCCTTCTATTTTTTTTTTTATTGTATTTTATTTTTAACTGGAGGATAATTACAATATTGTGATGGTTTCTGCCATACATCAACATGAATCAGCCAAAGGTATACACATGTCCCCTCCCTCTTGAACCTTTCTCCCATCTTCCTCCCCATCCCACCTCTCTAGGCTGTCACAGAGCACCAGTTTTGGGTTCCCGCGTCATATAGAAAATTCCTGCTGGCTAACTATTTTACATATGGTAATGTGTATGTTTCAATGCTACTCTTTCAAATTATCCCACCCACTCTTTCCTCCACTGTGTCCAAAAGTCTGTCCTTTATGACCGTGTCTCCTTTGCTGCCCTGCAAATAGGTTCATCAGTATACCATTGTTCTAGATTCCATATGCATGCGTTAATATATGATATTTGTCTTTCTCTTTCTAACTTACTTCACTCTCTAATAGGCTCTAGGTTCACCCACCTCATTAGAACTGACTCAAATGCATTCCTTTTTACAAGCTAAGTAATATGCCATTGATTCCATTCCTGTACCACAACTTCTTTATCCATTCATCTGTTGATGGACATCTAGGTTGCTACCATGTCCTAGATATTGTAAATAGTGCTGCAATGAACACTGGGGTATGTGTGTTACCCTTCTATTCTTGACTTTCTCTGAAAGGACTGATCTTTGTGGGGAAGGGCTGGCCACTCCCCACGTGGGTGGTGGGAAGGGGTTGGCCAATCCTGTTTCTGGATGGCAGCCAAGGTCCCCAGGGATGCTAGGCCCTGGTTTTCAGCCTCCCCTTCCCCAGGCAGATGTGAGGGGGGACTGGCAGAGCAGTGGTTGTTCCCCTGACATCCCCGATGGAGCCCTAAGTCAACCCCTTTCAGTCAAACAGCCAAGTTCTAAAGCCCTCAGGCTTCAAACTGGAACTGACTTCTTGGGCCCTCTGAGTGTCTCTGTTTCCCCAGCTCCTAGCGAGGCTGCCCCGTCTCCCTCAGATCCTTTCCAGCTCCAGCCGTCCTGACTCGGAGGAAGAAGATGGGTCAGAGGAAAGAGAAGGTTCAGGAGGGTTTGCTGGGCGGGGTGGGGGATGGTGACATCAGCTGTGGTAAGCCAGGCCTGGGAAGGCAGTGTGAGTCACTGGACACACTGGGGACGGGCTGGGAGCAGGGGAAGGCTTTCATAAGGAGCCATGTGGGTGAACCACTGCTGAGAAGGCTGAGGCTGGCAGTGGGGCTGGGGTTTGGGACCAATGAGACTGCCCGAGGGTGTCATTTAGTCTCTGGCCTGGGGGAAGGGGGCGGTGGGCCACCCCAGGGCTCTGGTTGGATCTTGGGCTCTGGAGAACCTCAGACTGATGGGTGTGGCTGCACTTCAGTGATGGCTCTGGGCCCTGACCCAGACTGTGTGGGTGACTTAGGGAGGCCCTGCTGGAAAGTTCTCACCTGCAGGGAGCCCGCCCGGTCCTGCCCCACCCTGACCCTCCGAGTTCCAGCTCCAGTCCTGGGGCCGCTTCACACACTCCTCCGCTGGTCTCAGTGCCTTGAAGGCCAGGCTCAGGATGTCCCCCCTTTCGCACCCCACGCCCAGCATCGTTTAGCACAGTGCTTGGCACACAGTGGGGACCCACAGATGGGCAACTCCTCCGTTTAGTCCAAAGGCTACTTGGAAAGAGCAGGAGGTGAAGGCTCAGGGTCTGACCCACCCCGCTCCTTCCCATGCCCCCTCCTGCTTGTCCCCTCTCTGCCCCCTGTAGCTTTTGCTGAGACCCCTGGTGCTTCACCACGCTGCTCACCACGCTGAGATGGGTGGGCCACATCCATGTGGAAGGACCTCAGCCTCCCAAACTCACACACCAAGTGGACTTACCCCATGCTCCAGCCTCTCCAAGACCAAGCAGCCTTGCCCGAGGCTTTCTGTCTCTCACTGGGAGAGGGCACCTCATTTCTGATCAGCTCTGTCGTGGCCAGCTGTGAGCTCTGGGTGTCCCTTTTCTTGTCCAGTGCTGGCCCCCTCATTGGAGAATTAGGAGCAGTTATTCTTGTGCCACAGACAGGCGCTCCACCAGTGCTTCTTTGCTGTTGTTATTGGAGATCCCAAGCGCAGGGACTAAGGGTGCCTGTAGCCCTGCCTTTCTGGGGTGGGTGGGGGAGGGGGGAACCGGGCCCAGAGTTCTGGGGAGCTGTTTGGGGAGGGGAGCGTGCAGGCTGTCTTTGACCCTTGAGAGAGGAGAGGGAGGGTAATGGGAAGGAACCTGGGGCTGGTGGGGAGGGGGGCGCAGAGGGGCTCCCAGACTTGCTCAGGCCACATTTGGGAGATGCAGTGACCCCTTTGCAGGGGCTTCTGGTCAGGCAGGGGCCGGCTTGGGAGGTTATCTGAGGGCACAGGAAATATCTGGAATCTACGGGAATAGAAACTCAGGTCAGAGGTCACCTCAAATTAAAATGTAAAAAGCCCCCGCTGTGTGAAGGGAATCAAAGGAGGTGAAGACGTCTGCTCTTCCGGAGGCTCCTGAACCCAGATGTTAGCGGTTAACATTCTTCTGGGGCCAGACGGTGGGCACGGAGAGCAGAGAGCAGTTCTGGGAGCCGGAGTGGTGGGAGCAGCCAGGGGCCCATGTGGCTCCTCGCATTCCAACTGCCCGCCCCCCACCCTGCCCCCCAGACCAACCGCAGACACTGACCCCAGGATTCACTTGAGCAAAGCTGGGTGCTGTGGGGACACGGGCACTCTGGGTCCAGGGCCTCCCTGGTCCCTCACTCTGGGCCGGCTGCTCCCTGGAGTGAAACAGGATCCGGACCTGCTCTGGTCTGAGCCAGGGCAGCTTGTTAGCCGGAAGCCCGGCTCCTTCTGATTTACGATCTGGAGCCCCTCATCCCAGGGCTAGGGTCTTTTGATCTGAGCCCAGAGTCAGGGGCAGGGAATTCCTGGGTCTTAATTGGCATCAGCCAGGCTGATACTGACCAGGTCTCCGTCCCAGCCCCCAGCCCCCACCTCCATGAAAGATGCTGATGGGGGTGCTTAGCTCCCCAGTCCATGCCGATGGGGGTGCAGAGGGGGCGTGTGGGGGGACAGAGGGTGTTGGGAGTATGTTTCCACTCCGGGGCCTCATGGGCACAGAGACCAGGGTGAGAATTAATAGCTCCAAAGGACCATCCTCCCTGGAGCCCCTCCCCAGCCTTGATGACCCCGACCTTGACCCTGACCCCTTTCCTCCCTTTCTAGTCTCACCTCACCTGGACCAAGTGTAGTGCCAAGGGACTTTGTGGGGGTGGGGTCACGGAGGGTAACCCGGGAGCTGGGAAGGCTGTCTGCCTCCGGGGCCTGCAGAGGAGCATAGGAGCAGGCTGGGAGGCTCTCCTGTCTCCCCAGGATGAGGGGGTGCTCTCCAAACAACCCTGTGGTGTCTGAGTTGAGCTCTGAATTGGAGGAACAGATGAGGGAAGCCCGGTTGTCCCAGGACTGGGGAGACAGGAGCTGGCCCTTTGACGCCCTTGCACTCCGTGGCCAGGTTGCTGCCATTCCCACAGGATGCCCTGCCCCCTGACGTCCAGGGAGCTAGGCGGTTTCCGGTGGGTTTCCGAGACCCTCAGCATCACCCAGGAGACTTGCTTCTGTTCACTTCCGCAGCCTGGGTGCGTCTCCTGGGGGAGTCTCCCAGGCTCTCTGCCGGGTCTATGGTCCCTTTCCCTGCTCTTCCATTGAGGCAGAAGGACAAGGATGTGCTAGAGACTCAGAAATTTGAGCAGTCTCAGCCCTGCCACTGCCTGCCTTTATGACTGCTCTCTTCCCCGTTCTGGGTCTATTTCCCCATCTGTGAAGGGACAGGTTTTGGAGACCAGAGGACCCTAAGAACCCTGCCAGTTCTAGATCTTTGTGAACAGTGACTCGTAGGGGCCGAGAGCAGGGGAGACCCCGAGAAGGGTGCAGAGGGCCGTCCCCACTCTGGACACCTGGGTTGGTTCTGATGGAGTCTCTCTAGGGAAGGGGTTTTACCCCCTCAGAGACACCCATCCCCTTTGTGTTCTGGCCCAGGCTCCCTGGCGCCTTGGTACAGGCCTAGCTTCTCCAGAAAGTGGGTGAGGAAGGCAGGGGAGGAGGAACCAGAGCCACACCGTGCCATCGAAACCAGGTCAGCCTCCTGCTGTTCCCGGCTATTATCCCAGTGAAACTGGGAGAGCACACACCTGGGGCCATTGCTCAGCGTCTCAGGTTTATGATCCTGAGCCCAGGAAAGTATGAGTTCATCCCCGCTGCTCCTGCCTCTCCTCTGGGCCTCCATGTGGCCCCTGCCAGGCTGGCCCTGGGTACCACATCCCAGAAGGCACGTGCCTCCTCCACCCCCAGCCCGCTCCCCTCAGCTCCTCGGGTGCGGTTACAAGGGAGCAGCTGCCAGCACCCTGAGCTTGTGTGGGGTGGGCTGGGAAGGCCTGCTGAGGCAGAGGCTCTCAGAAGGGCAGGGCTGGCCTCACATCTCCCCCAGGACTGTCTCAGAGCTGGGGACAAACAAGCCTTTCTCCTTCGCAGACTGGCCTTAACTGGAAACTGGTCACAGAAGATTTCTAGCTCTCCTGGCTTCCTGGGTGTTCCTGGAAGTCCTTCCACACTTCTGCGTCCAAGAAGACAGCCTTCCCTTCCCCTCTTCTCTCCCTACCTAGTCTCACTCTTCTCTCTGGGCCCTGACTCCACATTGTTGCACCAAAGCCCCCATCCCAGTAGGATGGTGATGTCACAGGACAGATAGACCTGGGGGAGGTGAGGAGAGCAGGGCCCACCTCCCTGGAAGCTGTGTGTGCATCCCATCAGAGCGGTGCCCTTTCACCATCATTTCTGTTAGGTCAGTATTGAATCTCCTGGACTAATGCTCTAACAATTAAAATCTTCTCTCTCTTACTTCCACTTCTGGAAGCTGTGTCATCTTCCCAAGTTGTAATTGCTGTTAGCTCTTCTTCTGTTTTCCTTATTCTTCCTCTCTATTATCTTAATAATTTTTATTTATTTATTTGGGTTTCCCAGGTGGCACTAGTGGTAAAGAACCCGCCTGCCAATGTAGGAGACATAAAGAGATACGGGTTCTATCCCTGGGTTAGGAAGATCCCCTAGAGGAGGGCATGGCAATCCACTCCAATATTCTTGCCTGGACAATCCTATGAACAGAGGAGCCTGGAGGGCTACAGTCCATAGCGTCGCAGACAGTTGGACATGATGGAAGCGACTTAGCGAGCGACGTTGGCTGTGCTGGGTCCTTGTTGCTGTGTAGGCTTTCCTCTAGTCTGGCTTCTCTTGTGGAGTGTGCATGCTCAGGCGCATGGGCTTCAGGAGTTGCGGCACATAGACTCAGAGGTTGCAGCTCCTGGGCTGTCAAGCACGGGCTTAATAGTTGTGACGCACGGGCTTCCCAGCATATGGATCTTTCTGGATCAGGGACTGAACTCACGTCTCCTGCATAGGCAGGTGGATGCTTTACCACTGAGCCATCAGGCCAACCCTCCTGTCTATTATTTCAGTAAGACTGTGGGGGAAAAGTGAAACTGGATGTGTGTGTTTAAGCTGTCATTTAACCCGAAACCCTTAGCTGTTCTTTTCTTCAAGTCCCCCCTCTCCCCGGCATGTCTGCTTGAGGGTGGGAATTCTTGGCAGCCCTCTCTTCTCACACCCAGCCTCCCACCTTGCCACTTGGGTACCTTCTGCTTGATGCTTCATCACCCCTCCCCTCTCCAAGCCCTCAGGTCTCCGTGGGGTCCAGGCAACACCACAGAGTCTTCTTAGGTCCTGGTCTGAGCCATCCGGCCTTCCCACTCTCCTCTCTCTCCATCCACACTGTGTCCTGGGCCCCTCTTGCCTACTCAAAGAGGCCGTCAAGGTGCTGGACCAGAGACCAGGTGACAGGTTTCTCCCTGACAGCAGCTGGGCCTGCAGTGTAAGGATGCAAGGAGCCCCTGGCCATGCTGCCCCTTCAGAGGAGCAGCAGATGTGAGTAGGGGGGTGGGATACAGGGGATGGAGGTGAGCGGATGGAGCAGATGGTCTGTGGGGCCAGGCCGCCCACCTCACCCACCTGGCTTCAGCACAGCTATGCTCTTTTTCCAGTGGTCATGTATGGATGTGAGAGTTGGACTATAAACAAAGCTGAGCACCAAAGAACTGATGCTTTTGAACTGTGGTGTTGAGACAACTCTTGAGAGTTCCTTGGACTTCAAGCAGATCCAACCAGTCCATTCTCAAGGAAATCAGCCCTGAATACTCATTGGAAGGACTGATGCTGAAGCTGAAACTCCAATACTTTGGCCACCTGATGCAAAGAACTAACTCATTGGAAAAGACCCTGATGCTGGGCAAGATTGAGGGCAGGAGGAGAAGGGGACAACAGAGAATGAAATGGTTGGATGGCATCACTGACTCAATGGACATGAGTTTGGATAAACTCTGGGAGTTGGTGATGGACAGGGAGGCCTGGTGTGCTGCAGTCCATGGGGCTGCAAAGAGTCAGACACGACTGAGCAACTGAACTGATGCTGAATACTGCCAGGCATGTTACTCATGTTTTTTCTATTCTGCCACAGCTGGTCTCTGCTTTTTTGCTCCAAGGTTTTCTTGGAAGTGACAGAAAACTCGGTGTCAGCCCGAAGTGGAGGATGGTTAATAGTCTCAGGCACCACTGTCAACACTGGGGGTCAGGGTGTTCATGGAGAGATGCCTGACTCTCATCCTCCAGTAGGACAATCCTAAGACACGCTCCACACATTTTCCGGTGGATCCCCAGGCCAGTAACTGTTCCTTTCCTGAATGATGGTCCAAATAAACTAGTTGAACCCAAGTCCTTGTCTTAGGCTTTGGGTTTTCCCAACCTAGACACCTGGCCCAGAGATGTGGTAGGTAGCCTTTTCTATTAGTGTTCTCACAAGGACCATTTCCCTACCTCCCAAACCCATACTGGGGGTCACAGACATCCACTCTGCATCATCTTCACCTTCATCCCATATTCATCCCATATTCCTCCTATCCCCAAGTTCCATCAATCCCCTTTCCACTAGCCTCACCTCCTTGTTTGGGGCTCCTTGTCTTTCTTGTGAGTGGCAGCCTCAGCCCCCTATCTGGTCTCCTGCCTCTGACTGGCGGTCCCCTGCAGTTTTTCCCTCCCCCAGCTGAATCAAGAGACTGTGTGAAGCTTTCCAGACTTGGGGATGTTTGTGACAGTAGAAAACAATCCTGGGTTTTTATAAAGCAAAGGACTTTCTTCTCTGAACACTTTCTGCTTTCCCAACCTCTGGCCACAGGTCCTCAGCCTGCTTACTGTCTGCTCTGGGGTTCCCCAGGGCCAGGAACCCTTCTCAGGTGAGGACCATCTCTGCTTCCTTCCTGCCTCCCTCACGGGGCCTACCTGAGGCTGCACACAGAGAGGGGCAAAGAAAGAAGGAGCTGGAAGAGCCCAGAGAGGCTTCTGCCCTGGAATAGAGATGGCTGGGCCTGGGGAGGAAGAGGGCTCTGGCCCTGGCTCAGATTTCATGCAGGCAGACTCACAGACAGACAGACACTCCCAGTGTCTTGAGGTTGGTGCTGGGAAGTGGAAAGCACACGATGAATTGGAAACCCAGAGAGGGTGTGGCTAACTTAGCTGGGAGGGTGGGTGGAGAACAGAGGAGAGTCAGGGAAATATCCCAACTGAGCTGAGTCCTCAGGCCTGAGTAGCTCGTGGCCACATGGAGGGATGGGTGCAGGGGCGGGGGGTGCAGGGGCGGGTGCTGCAGGCAGGGCCTTTGCTGGCCCACGTAGTACCTTTGTGAGTGTTAAACCAAGGTTCCCCTCTAGGAATATGCAACCTCCGGCCCATGCACACAGCTTGATGAGCAGAGCCTGGCCTGGATCAGAGCCCTAGCCCGGCCTCCCCATCAGCTGTTATCCTGCCTATTCCAGTGCGGAGGCGCCGGCACATGCCTAAGCTCAGAATCATGGTATCCAAGATGTCCATGTTCTAATTCCCCAAACGTGTGAATGAGCTACCTGACATGGTAAATAAAACAGACTTTGCAGATGTAATTAAATTAAGACTCTTGAGATGGGAGATTATCCTGGATTATCTGGGGTTGGCCCTAAATGCAATCACCAGGGCCTTTATAAGACAGGCAGGAGTGTCGGAGAGGTGCAACAGAGAAATAGACCAGATTTGAAGGTGCTACCCTGCTGGTGTTGAAGATGGAGGAACGAGCCATGAATCAAGGAAGCAGGTGGCATTTGAAGCTGGAAAAGGTAAGGAAATGGGTTCCTTCCTAGAGCCTCTGGAGGGACATCAGTCTGCTGGCACCTTGATATCAGCCCCTTAAGACCCATCTTTGGACTTCGGACTTCCAGAGCCGGAAGATGATCAACCTGAGTTGTTTGGAGCCACTAGTCTGCGGTCGTTGGTTACAGCAGCCATAGGGACTAAGGCACGAGCCTCCATCCTTTCAGGGAATGGCTGTGGGACTCAGGGCCTGGAGCCCAGAGGGTGATGGGAAGGGGGACAGATGAGGGCAGACAGGTAGGCTGTGATGATGAAGGGCCTTTTCAATCATTGAAAAGAACGTGCCTTTGTGCGTAAGTGGCCCAGCAGAGTGACACAGACGGGAGCCACATTTCAGTTGTGGATGTGATCGGAGGCAGATCGGAGGCAGTGACCAGGAGGCCGTCTGTGGGTACCACAATGATGACAGGGTCTGGGCCCAGCGGGTGGCAATTCAGGGAGGCAGAGCCTCTCCCCTGGAGGCCTGGAGGCTAAAGACACAGTGGAGGGCAAATTCCTCTTCCCCAGCCCCTGTGCTTTCTGTTCTTGCCTCACCCAGCTATAGGGTCAAAGGCACCGAAAGGCCATCTGAGATAAGGAGGAATGGTAAACCCTGGAGAAAGTTTCTGAGGGCTCGGTGGAGAAAGGGTAAGTCACACCCACACACCCACACACGGTGGGGCGGGGTCTGGCACACCCAGAGCTTTTCTGCTGGTCAGCCTTCTCCCTCATGGGCGGCTCGGCACGGATGCTCCAGTGAGGCCCCATGGGGACTGTCTGATGCCAGGTCTCCAAGGGTGACTGCCCTTTGGGGTCACCAGGCTGAGGAGCGAGAGGCTGGGTCTCGGACATCTGAACCCTGGGTGGGTCTGCAAGGAGAGTGCAGGAAACCGATTTTTCAGTCTCACCTGTGATTGCCTGGTCACAGATGAAACTCTGGTCACTTCGTGCGAAAGATGAATGAAATGTATCAGAAAGGGCCGCGCCTCGGGTGTGCCCTCCTTTCGCCCCCGTCCACCCAACCTCACAAGCTGCAGCCGCTCTGAACCATACCAGTTCTCAGAATGCCTCCCAATTCCTACCTCTGTCTGTCCCTTCCTTTGTCTGGGCGCCTCCTCACTCCTGGTCTGCCTGGTTAGCTCCTCCTAATCAACACCAGTGAATTCATACTGGGGAGAGGCCTTATAAATGTAAGGATTGTGGCAAAGACTTTAGACAGCACTCATGTCTTATGGCAACCCACTCCAGTACTCTTGCCTGGAAAATCCCATGGACGGAGGAGCCTGGTAGGCTGCAGTCCATGGGGTCGCTAAGAGTCAGACACGACTGAGCGACTTCACTTTCACTTTTCACTTTCATGCATTGGAGAAGGAAATGGCAACCCGCTCCAGTGTCCTTGCCTGGAGAATCCCAGGGATGGCAGAACCTGGTGGGCTGCCATCTACGGGGTCGCACAGAGTCGGACATGACTGAAGCAACTTAGCAGTAACAGCAATCCTCTGTGGGTCACAGTCCCCTGGGAAGGCCCTCCCCCAAGGGCTGAATCCGGTCTCCCATCCATCAGGCCCTTCTGGAGGCAGTGACAAAAATATCACTGATTGGTTTATGAAGCTGAACTTTCAGCAGGTGAGGCGCCACCTGGGACTCTTACTGGGGAACCTGGCCGGGCTTCCTGCCCTCCCTTCTGGGGCAGACTCTGCCCTGCCGTCCCAAGGCGGCTGCACGTGGTTCTTGGACCATGTGTTCTGTTGAATTTTATATTTAAATTTGTTATATATTTATATCTATAAATTTCCTATTCGTATTACTAAATGGTATTGTATTATTGTTTTACTTATACTTTATATATAGTATGCATTTGTACATGAAATTTATATTTAAAAGATAAAGGAAAAAGAGGAGCATTTTTTAAAAAGCGCTGTCTTTTTACTCCTCTCCTCTGCCCACCTGGTTCTTTTGGTTGTGGCAGAAGGGAATTCTATTAGGAAATTAGAAGAAAAGCTTTATAGGGCTTAGTGACGTGTTTTTAAGGACTAAATGTTACATGGAGAGCATTAACATTTTAAATGTAGCTGCCCTTGTCCCAGCAGTTGCACTTCTATGAATTTATTCTGTAAATATGTGACACTTATTCAAAATAATATGTGCACAAGGTTATTCATTGTAGCATTATTTGTAATTCTGAACAATTAGAATAAGCGTGAAAGCCATTAATAGGTATTGGTTAAATTATAGTAAAGCTGAAACTCCAATACTTTGGCCATCTGATGCAAAGAACTGACTCATATGAAAAGACCCTGATGCTGGGAAAGATTGAAGGTGGGAGGAGAAGGGGACAACAGAGGATGAGATTGTTGGATGGCATCAACGACTCGATGGACGTGAGTTGAGTAAGCTCCGGGAGTTGGTGATGGACAGGGAAGCCTGGCGTGCTGCAGTCCGTGGGGTTGCAAAGAGACGGACATGACAGAGTGACTGAACTGACCTGAAATTCCAGTATCTTCAGATAATGGAATACTGACACTGCAGTTATTAGCCAAGAATGAGGTGTATCTACAGTGATATGAAATGAGTTTCAAGATTTTCACTTGGAAAAAAAGCAGAGATGCGGAATATTGTGTGAGCATTTATGTAAAAACTGTGTGTGTGTGCTCGTGGGGGTGTGCACATGGACTTATGTGTAAAATGTACTATATCTGGAAGCCACAAAATCTGGACAAAGGTGTGCTATCTGGAAAGGCTCAAAGGGGCATTAACACCTTCTGAATTCTGTATTTGTCTATATTTACCTATTCTAGAATAATAATAATTCACACTTTTAGCGCTTCAAAATAATGAAAAAGGAAACAAAAGTAAATGAAGAGCTTAGAATAGAGCCTGGCATACAATAGTCACTGGTGAATTCATCTCTTGCAAGGCTGCCTTGGGGACCTGCCTGTGTTCCTGCTGCACTGTGTACACACCTCCATTCCATCATCGTATTAATATGATACGAAAAGTGTTAGTTGCTCAATCGTGTCTGACTCTTTGTGACCCTTTGGACTGCAGCCTGCCAGCTCCTCTGTCCATGATTCTTTACCATCTGAGCTACTAGGGAAGCCTCTATATATAATATACATTATAGCAATAATTGTCTCTTTTCACATCTGACTGTCTAACTGGACAATGTCCCAAATATGGCTCCAAGGCAGGGGAAAATACATTTTCACTTTACGTCCTGGCACCAAACAGAGATTCTGGCACATGGTGGATTGCTGAGTGAATGTATGATCGAATGAATTCACTAATGAATGTATTAGAAGGAAAGTGAAGCCATAGTCCCTGCTCTCTGTCTTAGAAGCTTCTATCATAGAAGCTCATGCTCTGATAGTGGGGCAAGAGTCACACAGGACACAAGTCAGTGAATACAGGCTGCTTATGACAATGACCCCATGATCCTGGAGATCTGGGGGAAAGAGAATGAAAGATTCCTCAGAACTGAGAAGTGCTTACAGTTGCAGGGCGATGTTTGGGCCTGTGAAAGATGGGAGTCAGGAAGGAGACAGTCCAGGACGAAGCATGGCGGTTGCAGCAGAAGAATCAGGTCTGGTGTGATGGGGAATATAGTGTGGATCCAGGCGGGACCAAGATGGCGGAGCTACGATCAGATGGCCTGCTTCCCTGTGAGCCAGGGAGGGAAGTGGCTCCCCCATCCTATCCCACTATACCGCAGCTGTGCAAGGTCATCTGAACGGCACCTGAACTCACCATCTGCTTCTCTGGGCCAGCTCATGGAGGTAGAGCTGAGGAGCCAGTAAGTTCCCCTGCTTTGGTCTCCAGCCCTGTGGGAACTGGGTTTTGTGAGTCGTTTGGAAGCTCGGTGCTGGAATCTGACAGCATGTGCAACCCCTTCCTGTACTTGTTCCAAAAGCTAGCCAGCCTGCTCAGAATGGTCAGTAACATGATGACTCACGTGGTCCTGACTTAACCATGTTAGGCCCCGGGGGCTGGGAGGAAGGCAGCGCGAGAGAGGAATACCAGCCAATCTCTCCAGCTGGGAGATTGTTTTTCACTGTCTATCACTGCATAACAAACCGCCCTCAAAATCAGGGGCTTGAAAACAGCCACTGCTTTATTATTTCTTCTGGTTCTGTAGTTGACTGGGTTCAGCTGCTGGTCTTGCTTGGCGATCTCTCATGCAGGCCATTTAGGCAGAGGCAGAGGCTGGAGTCGTCTAGAGGCTGACGAAGATGCTGGGTCAGCCAGTCCTCTCTTCTTCTCCATGTGGTCTCTCCACACGGGCCCTTCGGCAGGGAGGCCAGACATCTTACACAGTGACTCAAGGGTCTCAAAAGTGAAACTTCCAAAAAAGAGGAAGTAGAGCCTCTCGTTTCTTGTAGAACCTGCCACTCCTTGTAAAGGCTAAGGCTGGAAAGTGGCCTGGAATCGCTTCTGCCACATTCTATTGAGTAGTGTATGTCACTGAAACCATTTACTTCATAATGGGACTTGAACCCATGTGGCTGGGACTTGAACTGAGCCAAAACCCTGCCTGGGACTTGAACCCACGTGGCTAGGACTTGAACCCAGCCAAAACCCACAGTACCTGGTTTCAGAGCATAATAAAGTTCAGGTTCTTAACGTCTCATCGCAGAAAGAATTCAGTGAGAGACAAAGTGATAGGTAAGAAGTGGATTTTTCACCTATTCAGATTCAGAGAGAAGCACACTCTACAGACAGGGTGTGGGCCATCGCAGAGGGCATGTGCGGCCGTGAAATGTGGCGTGGTTAGTTTTTACAGGCGGGGTAATTTCATAAGCTACTGAGTGGGAGGATTATTTCAACTATTTTGGGGAAGGGGCAGCGATTTCCAGGATTTGGGCCGCCACCCACTCCTTGGTCTTTCAGCAGTGCCTTGGAACTGTCACGGCACCTCTGGGTGTGTTATTTCACTTGCTGATTGAGGATCGAGGCCTAGTCTTGTCTGCCATCTTGGTCCCATTTGGTTCTAGTCGGTTTATGTTGTGTCCTTGGGCTACGTCCTTCTTTCAAAAGTTGTGCCCTGCCCCTTTTCCTCCTGTTACATCACAAGCCTGCCTACAGTCAGTGGGGAGGGGACTACATCCAGGCATGAACCCTGGGAAGTGTGCATCACTGGGGCCCGTCTTTGGAGACCAGCTTACATAGGCCTGCAGTGTTAGCAGTGACAGCTGAGGCACCAAGGAGAGAAGTGGGCAGTGATGGGGGATGGATTCAGGTCTAGAGGTCCTCTTGGCTGGACTCTCCCTGGCACAGAGGGGGCAAACCCAGGTGGATCTCTTTACAGCACTTTCCCTGACCCCATCCTCATGTCTTACCTGTGTTCAGGGCTTCACCCCCACTATGAATGGAATGGGTTCCCCTGAACTGATCACTTTAACATGCGGGGAAAGAAGCTCAGACCTGGGCAGTGGGTGTCTGGCCACAGTAAGGGGAGGCTCCACTTTCATACGCCCAGCTGGATCTTGAGCTGTTCCACTTGGGTGTCCCAAAGACACCTCAGCCTTAGTGTGTCAAGAACTGATCCCTCACTTCCATTCCTACTCCCTTAGTCTGAGAAAGGTTTACCCCAGAGCTCCAAGGTCATTTGTCCTTCTAGAGAAGATCGCTCAAAAGACTCCAAGGTGATTCTTTAGCCTCTATGATAGTAGAACAGAAAAATCAACTTCAAGATCTGAAAGTGCTCTTGGTCTGTAGTAAAGCAAGGCTGATAACCATACCTGGATCAAGATTATCTCCTGATAAGGAAACTGGAAAAATCATGTGGAAATAGTTAGAAATATGGAATGCTATAGCCAAGGGAGGGGCTGGTATTTAAGGAAGGGGTATTTGACCTCTGCTAATTAACCTGTTTAGAAACCACCCTCCACTTCTGATTACAGAGCCCTTTTTTACCTTAGGAAACTCATTCCATGTCATCTGGGTGGGGTTTGGCCTGCTAGAGAAGTAGGAACATGCCTCAGGCTTAGCCAATCAGAGAACTCTGTATCTTGACTACAGGGGTTGGTTCAGAAATGGCCCTGTGACCTTGGAAGATGTCAGCTAAAGTCCTCCAAGCCTTTTTCTTCTGGAGCTCTTGGGAGAGACAATTTTTACCCACTTGAATTGCTAAAAGTCAGTACAGCCTCTCATGTGGTGAGAACCCAGTTAGGAAAAACAGACAGAGGGAATTCCCTGGCTGTCCAATAGTTAGGACTCTGCACTCTCACTACCTAGAGCCCAGGTTTAGTCCCTGGTAGGGGAACCAAAATCCCCCAAGCAATGTGGCTTGGCCAAAAAGAGAAAACAAGAGAGAGACAGAGTTCTGTTGAAATCATTCTAGCCTCTGGATCCAAGACTGTATGAAGTCACACCCACTGTGATGTATCAGTTCCATAGGTCAATACATCATCTTTTTTTGTAGCTTGAAGAGCCTGATTGTGTCTTTAAAACAACAAACCCTTACTCACACACTTAGAGAATGAACTTCCAGTTGCTGAGGGAAGGATGAGGGGAAAGGAAAGTTAGCGAGTTTGGGATGGACATGTACTCACTGCTATATTTATAATGGATAACCAACAAGGCCCTACAGGATAGCACAGAGAACTCTGCTCAAAGTTAGGGTTAGCCTGAATGGGAGGGGAGTTTGGGGGAAAATGGATACATGTATATATATATATGGCTGAGTTCCTTATTATTCACCTGAAACTTCCAGAACATTGTTAATAGGCTATATCCCAATACAAAATAAAAAACTTAAGTCAGGAAGCAAACTCCTTTCCTCCTCATTTTTACCAGTGCATGACCTTGTTCAAGACTTGGCTCAAATTCTCCTCTTCCAAGAAACCTGTCTGAATCCTCCCATTATGTGATATGGTGTCATTCAGATTATATTACCTCGCGCTGGTTTGTCTGTATTAAAAATGTGCTGAGGCCTCCCGAGCGAGGGAGCTTCTTCCCTCTGTAGGGCGGGAGTGTGACGTGTGAGCTGTATATGCACACTGGGATGGAGTGGGTGAGTGAGGACGCAGGGGCACATTGGACTCCATCTCTCAAGACTAGAAGGCATCCTGGATTCCCACTTTCTCCTCCTCACCATGTGAGAGTCATCGCAAGTCCTGTGAACTCCATTCAGTGTGTCCTGATCCTCTTCTTCCCTATCCCTGCCACAGTCCCACCCGCAAGGCTGTTAGAGCCTCCCAATCCTCTTGTCCCCTACAATTCAGATTACCGTCACAGCCACAGTTATCTTCAGATCGTGTCACTTCCCTCTTGTTATTGTAATAAAATCTGGACTCTTCACCTGCAGCTCTGTCCACTGCAGGGCCCCTACCAGCGTCTCCCACCGCCCCCTCTACATCAGCTTCCATCCTACCGTTCAAACTTGGGGAGCAGCACATAGGGCCACCTTAGGGGGAGCTCCTTAGCTCTTCCCCTGCTTGGAATGTTCTCTCTGAGATCATTGCCTGCCTCAGCACAAGCATCACCTCCTTAAGGCAGCATTCCCTGACCCCTCCAGGCTCTCTCGCTGCATCACTCTGATATGTTCTATTTACAGCACTTACCATCACTGAAATGATCTGTTTTGAGTATCTGTTTACTTGTTTTGTTTTCTCTCCCCCGACTAAGATGGAAGCTCCAGGAGGGCAGGGAACTTCTCTCTCACATTCACTGCCATAGCTCCTGCATCTGAAACAGTGCTTGACACATTAGAGGATTCTCAATACATCACTGTTGAATAAATGAACAAACAGAGACCAGGCAGTGGTGATAAAACCAAAACCAAATCTGATATGGTCCCAAACCTGGAGGCCCAAACATGGCGGCATGATGGAGAGAAATATGTATTTAAATTGCAATGTGATGAGCACGGCCATAAATGCCAAGACTGCTCCTGGGGCTCACCTTAAAGAGGCACCCACCCAGAGTGCATGCAAGAATGTGCTGGACAGGCTTCCTGGGGAAGCCGGGTCTAAGCTGAGACCTAACAGATTGTGAGCAGGTTCAGGGGAGGTAGAAAGTTTGTCTCAGGTGGGGACACCTGAATCTACAAAGAGCCAGAGGGCGTGAGAGCACAGTGAAGGCGGTTCTGAAAACAGCACCTGCAGAGCCTCTGACCTGCCCACCTGGAGAAGGGCTGTCTTCACTTCCTCCCTGGGTGACTTGGAGGCCATTGCCTGGACCTAGATCATTCATTTCTTCATTTATTCCTTTAATGACCGCTGGGTTCTGACACTGTGCCAGGGCCTGGACAAGGCACTGGGGAGGCAAAAATCAAAGGGCTTAGACCTCTGTGGCTGAAGAAATAGCACTGAGCCATGTAGATGAAAGAAGTCTTGCCCAAGAAGACACCGCAAGACCTCAGCCACCACATGCAGAGGGTAGAGCTGGGTCCTCCTTCCACCCATGTGCCTGGGCGTCAAGGCGAAATCAAGGACACTCCTGCCAGCCTTGCAGGGACTTGCCCTTGAACTGGTCCTTCTGCCTGGAGAGCCTGCCTTTCTGCTCCCTCATGCATGCACTTGCTCAGCACACACACAGACACACACATCACCTCCACTCTGGTCACAGGCACACACCCACGCCTACCCCTATGTCCTCACACACACTGGTACCGGTTACCAAGATGGGGAAAACCAAATTGGGGTGGGGACAGAAAGCAAAAGTTTTGGCTTGCCCGTGTTAATTTTGAAATGCCTGGTAGATATCCAAACGGAGATGACAAGCAGATGTGAGCCTGTAGTGCAGAGGAGAGGTCCGAGTAGGAGGTGCAGGTGTAGGAGGCATCAGCAGATGAATGGTTTTAAAGCCCTGAGGTAGTGTCCGGAGGAGAAGAGAAAGTCTAGAACCAGCCCTAACACACAACAACATGTAGAGGTTGATTGAAACCAACAGAGGGGCCTGTGATGGGCAGAGAGAGAGAGAAAGGAGAAAAGCAGGGAGGTGATTTTCGCTGAAGCCAAGAGGAGAGAACATTTCAATGAAGAGATGCAGCCAGTCATCCCACTGCTGCGGGTAGATCGGCCACCGGGCAGAGGAGTGACCACTGGCTTCAACAACATGGAGGTCGCTAGAGAGACCTTGACAAGGGTGGTTTTAAAGGAGCAATAGTAATGGGATGCCAACAGGGTTGGGTGTGGAGAAAATGGGAGTGAAGAGGTGAGAGCATCAGATAGAGAGAGCTTCTTAAGGAAATTCTGCCATGAAGGCCTATGGGAGCAACAGCTGCTGGAGGGAGAGGGGCATCAAGGCAGACATTTTTTGTCTGATTTGCTTTTCTTTTTTATTATTATTTTTTTTATGGGAGCATAGTTGATTTACAATGTTGCGTTAGTTTCAGGTATACAGCAAAGGTTTCATTTATATCAGGAGTACAGTGTGTACAGCAAATGATTCCGTTATACATATGTGTATTATTTTTCAGATTCTTTTCCCTTATAGGTAGTTACAGAATACTGAGTATGATACTCTGTGCTAGACAGCAGGCAGGTCCTTGTTCTTTATCTATTTTACATGTGGGTGTGCTCAGTCACTCAGTTGTGTCTGACTCTTTGCGACCCCACAGACTGTAGCCTGCCTGGCTCCTCTGTCCATGGGATTTTTTCAGGCAAGAACACTGGAGTGGGTTGCCATTTCCTGCTTCAGGGGATCTTCCTGACACAGGGATTGAACCCATGCCTCCCGTGTCTCCTGCATTGCAGGCAGATTCTTTATCCACCGAGCCATGGGAGAAGCCTTCTATTTTATAGTAGTGTGTATACGTTAATCCCCAACCCTTAATTTATCCCTCCCTGCCTGCCCCACTTTCTCCGTTGATAAAAATATGTTTGCTTTCTGTGGGTCTATTTCTGTTTTGTATGTAAGTTCACTCATATGATTTTTTTTTTTAAAGAGATGAGAGCTCCTAGAGAATTTATGTATGCTGTGGGAAAGATCCCATGGAGAGGGGGGAAATTATAATAAAGAAGGGAAGATAATAAGACAATTCATGAGCAGAGACCCTGAGAAGGCAAGAGGAATGGGATCTAGAGCTCAAGACAGAGCTGGGTTTAGATAGACGTTGGGATGGTGGGCCAGTCCATGGGTACAGGTACCAGGGGCCTAAAGATTTGGGTGGAGGGAAAATGGGTTCCCTCCAATATTTTCTATTTTCTCTGTGTAATAGGAAATGACACGATGAGCTTAAGAACACGTGTCCTTAGAAAACAGAGAAGAAGATGGAGTGGAAAGGCCAGGGGCTGGAGAGAGAAACCTTGTTGGGAGCCCACTGGAGAATTCTGCCATTGAGTGAGATCAGTCAGGCACAGAGGCTGAGAATTAGGATACATGGCCCTTGGGCACCAGGGCTTGGGTCAGAGCAAGAGGATGAGATGGCCCGATGCCCCTGATGATCTTGGCCTCACCCGCAGGGAGGTCTGTCCCGCCACCGCCAGCCCTTGGCGTGTTCCGCACTCAAGTTCAGTTCAGTTCAGTTCAGTCACTCAGTCGTGTCCGACTCTTTGTGACCCCAGGCCTCCCTGTCCATCACCATCTCCCGGAGTTCACTCAGACTCATGTCCATCAAGTCCGTGATGCCATCCAGCCATCTCATCCTCGGTCGTCCCCTTCTCCTCCTGCCCCCAATCCCTCCCAGCATCAGAGTCTTTTCCAATGAGTCAACTCTTCGCATGAGGTGGCCAAAGTACTGGAGCTTCAGCTTTAGCATCATTCCTTCCAAATAAATCCCAGGGCTGATCTCCTTCAGAATGGACTGGTTCGATCTCCTTGCAGTCCAAGGGACCCTCAAGAGTCTTCTCCAACACCACAGCTCAAACGCATCAATTCTTTGGCGCTCAGCCTTCTTCACAGTCCAACTCTCACATCCATACATGACCACAGAAAAACCATAGCCTTGACTAGATGGACCTTAGTCGGCAAAGTAATGTCTCTGCTTTTGAATATGCTATCTAGGTTGGTCATAACTTTTCTTCCAAAGAGTAAGCAGCTTTTAATTTCATGGCTGCAATCACCATCTGCAGTGATTTTGGAGCCCCAAAAAATAAAGTTTGACACTGTTTCCCCGTCTATTTCTCATGAAGTGATGGGACCAAATGCCATGATCTTCGTTTTCTGAATGTTGAGCTTTAAGCCAACTTTTTCACTCTCCTCTTTCACTTTCATCAAGAGGCTTTTTAGCTCCTCTTCACTTTCTGCCATAAGGGTGGTGTCATCTGTATATCTGAGGTTCTTGATATTTCTCCTGGCAATCTTCATTCCAGCTTGTGTTTCTTCCAGTCCAGCATTTCTCATGATGTACTCTGCATATAAGTTAAATAAGCAGGGTGACAATATACAGCCTTGACGTACTCCTTTTCCTATTGGGAACCAGTCTGTTGTTCCATGTCCAGTTCTAACTGTTGCTTCCTGACCTGCATACAGATTCTTCAAGAGGCAGGTCAGGTGGTCTGGTATTCCCATCTCTTTCAGAATTTTCCACAGTTTATTGTCATCCACACAGTCAAAGGCTTTGGCTTAGTCAATAAAGCAGAAGTAGATGTTTTTCTGGAACTCTCTTGCTTTTTCCATGATCCAGCGGATGTTGGCAATTTGATCTCTGGTTCCTCTGCCTTTTCTAAAACCAGCTTGAACATCAGGGAGTTCACGGTTCACGTATTGCTGAAATCTGGCTTGGAGAATTTTGAGCATTACTTTACTAGCGTGTGAGATGAGTGCAATTGTGCACTCAAGAGACACCAGCACTTTCGATGGCGAGGGAGCCACCTGGAGGTGGGCAAGAGGCGTGAGGTCATTATGTTGAATGCTCACCCCTCTTCACACCCCACTCCAGCACAGCCTAGAACAACCACTCCCACATGGTGGACCTGGGAACACAAAGATAACAAGGTATGCGGCTGGGTCCTGGCCCCAGACCTGCTCGGAGACAAACAGCCCAGTCACAAAGAGCTTCTCAGAAGAGTTTTATTGGGGTGCATGTGTGTCTCCTTCGCTGTCAGGCACCCACTTGCCCCTAGAGAAAGGGCTCCTTCATCCTTTACATTAGTCATGAGTCCCTGTACAAACAAGGGGCCTTTCCACGGCTTTCCCACCCACCCTGGGCCAGAGCCTAGCACAGAGCCTGGCTCAGACAGAGATGCTCTGTAGCTTCTGGTGAATAAACGAATGGGCATATAAACGAGTGGACATATAAACAGTGAATGAGCGGACACATCAGGGCACTGTCTGTCCAAGGAATGAAAGCCTTCACTCGAACCTGGCCAGAACGACCAGCCCCTCGCCCATCGCTTCCCTGAGGGCAGCTGGGATGACCAAGACCAGCTCAGGCAGAGTCAGAAGGTCTCCGGGTTCAAGGGAAGTTCCTCCTGAGAGGGAAGGGTCAATAGCATCCTCTGGAGCTGAGGAGAAAAAGCAGACCCTTTCTGTCCTAGAGGTGGCTACAAAAGGGCCTGATGTTAATTTAGTTCTGGACACCATGGTTCTGGACAAGAGAAGCTTGTCTGCCTTCTCTCATGACCTCTGGTTGTGACCCTTGGTGGCCAGAGTAGCCCCCGGAGCTCTGACCTCTGCTCCTCACCAGCAGTGGTGAGCCGCTTGACCTCAGGCTAGGGCCCTCTGAGCAGAGTGGCCACCTCGTGGCTACAGGGTCAGAGGTCAGCGAGTCAGGGGTCACATTGAGAAGACAGTGTTGTTTCCGGCCTTTTGGGGCTGAAGGGCGAGCTGACGGAGACCTGACCCCAGGACCCAGGCCGGTGGGCAGATGGGCTCGCACACCTGTCCTCTTGAGCCTCTAACTGTTCCCAACTCTCCTTTGTTTGTCGGGTCCTCCTGAATGCCCAGGTCAGCTAGATGAGGGATGGAAACACTAGCTGGAAGAACGGAAGGATGTTGAGAGGCCGACCTCCGGGAATACCCGTTGAGCCTCCCTGAAGGAGTTGTCAGTCTGGCCGGGAACCAGGAGAAAGAAGAGGACTAGGTGGGCTGAGGACCAGAAGTGGTACAGGTGAGGGGTGCCCACACTTGGCCCCAGGTCCCTGCTGAGGGGCTAACCAAGCCCTGCTGGGCAGGAGCAGGCCCAGCTGTCAGCCTGCTGCCCAGAGAGAAGCCCGAGGCCCAGGGACGCTTGAGAGGGCTGTTGGTCTGGCTGGGAATGAGTCGCCCTACAGGGATGGTGAGGGCGACCCGCACCCCCCCCCCCCCCCCCGCCTCCCCCAGATGTGAGGGCGGGCAGGGCAAGTCCAAGGAAATACCACCTGAGAGGAGGCCTTGGGAGGAGCTAACCAGGACACACCAGGATGGCCTGTGGGTGAGCCTGGTGAGTAAGAGTATCAGTGTCCTGGGGCCACTGTAACAAAGCATCACAAACTGGGAACTTAGATAACAAAAATGTAACGGACTTCCCTGGTGGTCCACTTAAGGATCCGCCTGCCAATGCAGAAGACATGGGTTCGATCCCTGGCTGGGGAACTAAGGACCCACGTGCCTCAGAGCAACAAAACCCATGCACCACGGCTGCTGAGCCCACACACCACAGCTCCTGGAGCCTGCAGCCTGGAGTGCATGCTCTGCAGCGAGAGAAGCCCCCGCAGTGCCCAGCCCAGGCAGCACAACGAAGAGCAGCCCCTGCTCACTGCAACTAGAGAAAGCTGGCGCACAGCAATGCAGACCCAGTATAGCCAAAAATAAAATTAAAAAAATTATCTTTTCACAGTTCTGGAGGCTGTAAGCTCAAGATCAAGGTGTCGGGAGGGTTGGTTGCTCCTGAGGCCTCTCTCCTTGGCCTACAGACGGCCACCTTCTCACTGCATCCTTGGATGGCCTTTCCTGGTGTCTCTCCCTCTTCTTACAAGGGCACCAGTCAGATTGTACTAGGGCTTACATGACCTCATGTCACCTTAACAACCTCTTTATTTTTCTTTCTTGATTCTGTTTTTTGTTTGTTTGTTTGTTTCTTCGTTTTGGCTGTGTGGCCCAGCATTCAGGACCTTAGTTCCTTGACTAGGGATTGAACCCTCGTCCCCTGCCCTGAAAGTGCAGAGTCTTAACCACTGGACCACCAGGGAAGTCCTCTTAATCACTTCTTTAAAGACTCTATCTCCCAAAACAGTCACACCTGGAGAAGCTGGGGGTTAGGCCTTCAACACAGCGATTTTAGGAGACACAATTTAGTGCCTACCAGGGACTATGGCCCCGATTGTGACTGTGCATGTTATAGAGAAATGGGCTGCTGGACCAGGTAATAATACACCAACCCCAGGAGAGACAGTTCCTCCTGTGTGTGTGTGTGTGTGTGTGTGCTCACATGTGTACATGTACACAGCAGCCTGCTAGTCACTCAGCAGACATGCTTCCCTTGGTTCACCTGATATTTCCTCAGAGAAGGACAGGCACTATAGGCCCATTTTCGGGATGAGCTGAGGTTGTCCAGGTCACAGGGCAGGCAAAGGACAGCCCTAGAACCTCTACCCAGGCTGCCTCGGTGTCCTGGGTGCTCCTTGCTCCCTGCCCCATCCTTGCCAGTGAGGTCATATCCCTGGATCTCACACCACACCTCTGGAAGAGTCCTAGCAGTCGGTAGCAGGACCTCTACCTGTGTGTGATGTAGGCGGAAACGGAGGTGGCAATCTGCTGCCTGGAAGTGGAGTGATTCATGAGGCCGTGAGTTTACTGGCTAGTACATGTCTTATCTCCCTGACTCACTTGATTTTTAGGCTCTGACAAGCTCAGCGGTTTGCCAGGGTCTGACAGGTGCTTGTACCCAGAGGGCAGGGCTTGGTCCCTGCTGGGCCCAGCTTCCCCAGAGACCCTACACAGGTGTTTGGAGACCACCTGAGCTGGCCTACCGTGGGTCCCTCTGGGAAGGGCACATCCAGCCTTGGCTACACCCTGACAGCCTCTGGTTCTGCTCTCTCTTTCCTGAGGGGCCTTTGCCCCTCCCATGCCAGAGGACTTGGTGCCCCTTGGACCCTACCCTGGTTCCCCTCTTGGCTGCAGAGGAGTTTGGCTTCCCAGAAGCCTCCTGTGGACGGCTGGGGCCTTTGGCAGGTGAGGGGGTCACATGTACAAATGCCAGGAGACCAGGGTGCCCAATCGCTAGGGTGCCAGCCAGTTTCTCATGGAGGCTCTTCTTTGAATTGGCTCTGATCGAAGAGCCTTGACGAGCTGCCCTTAACCCCACTGGCTGAGGCCTTGCTGGGTTTTTCTGTTGGAAAATTTCATCCAGACACTTCCAAGGAGCTCCAGCGCTCCTGTGTCTGCCTCTGGGGCCACGGCTGATGGGAGGCCAGAGAACAAGTCCTTCCTTGACCTGGTCATGGTAGGTAAGGGGTCCCTGAGGGAAGGGCTGGGGCCTGGACAGCTGCTCATCTTTGACTGTCAGGTTCTTCCAGCCAAGCGACCATGTGAGGGCCTGGATCAGCGGCCCTAGAGCGTGTCCTCAGGGGCAACTTTGGGTCCAGTCTTATCAGTCATGACCTCTCCTGCCTATGACTGGACCAATGGCATATGGGCACTGCCCTCGTGACAGCCAGAATGGCGAAGGCTACCTAAAAGCTCTCTTCCTAATCAGCCCCGGTGTTAAGGCTCTTCCTAGCAGAGACATATCGATAACCTCAGATATGCTTATAACACCACCCTTATGGCAGAAAGCAAAGAGGGACTAAAGCGCCTCTGGATGAAGGTGAAACAGGAGAGTGAAAAAGCTGGCTTAAAATTCGACATTCAAAAAACTAAGATTGTGGCATCCAGTCCCATCACTTCATGGCAAATAGATGGGGAAACAATGGACAGACTTTGTTTTCTTGGACTCCACAATCACTGTAGATGGTGACTATAGCCATGAAATTAAAAGATGCTTGCTCCTTGGAAGAAAAACTATGACAAACCTAGACAGCATATTAAAAAGCAGAGACATTACTTTGTCGACAAATTTCGTCTAGTCAAAGCTATGGTTTTTCCAGTAATCATGTATGGATGTGAGAGTTGGATCATAAAGAAAGCTGAGCCCAGAACTGATGTTTTTAAACTGTGGTGTTGGAGAAGACTTTTGAGAGTCCCGGGACTGCAAGGAGATCAAACTAGTTAATCATAATGGGAGTTATTCCTGAATATTCATTGGAAGGACTGATGCTGAAGCTGAAGCTCCAATATTTTAGCACCTGATACAAAGAACTGACTCTTTAGGAAAGACTCTGATGCTGGGAAAGATTGAAGGCAGAAGCAGAAGGGGGTGACACAGGACTAGATGGTTGGATGGCATCACCGACTCAATGGACACGAGTTTGAGGAAGCTTGGGAAATGGTGAAGGGCAAGGAAGCCTGGTGTGCTGCAGTCCATGGGGTCTCCAAGAGCTGGACATGACGGAGTGACTGAACAACAAGCAGAGACCAGGACGCAGTGACCGAGAATTACACATGGCCAGCCTGGGGGGTCCCTCAGGACCACTTCATCTAGTCCTCTCGTTAGCAGAGACCTCACCTCACTGTCAGCTCCCAGGGCTCTCAGGGTTTGTGTGGATGGTTGCCATGCCCTAAGGCAACCACAGTGCCCTGACATTCAAGCACACTTGTAACTGTTGAATGAATAAACGAATTCAGGTCCTTAGGTCATTCCAGCGCCCATCCCCGCCTCCCCACCACCCTCCCCAACCCCCCGCAAACAGCAACTGTGGTCAAGGGCCTGAGATTCAGTTCATTGCTGCTGGTGGGGGGTGTGTGTGTGTGTGTGTGTGTGAACCACTCTCCATTTCTACCAGGAGCCCAGGGATTTGCCTGGATGGGAAGAGACTGCAAGTCAATCCTGGGCCTGTGGCTGTGAGCATGGAACTTTTCAGGAAATAAAGAGGCATTGATTGTGGGTCCTGCCGGCAGGTAACTAAAGCTGACTGATTCCCTTCAGACCAAACCCTGAGGTGCTCAGGGCTCTGAGCTGGCGCGGCTCTGAAAGGCACTGACTGGGCCCTGGCCTGGCTCCAGGAGGAGCGGCGTGGGAACATGGCCTTTACTCTCTGCTGGGCCTTGAGGGTGGGGAGGTGGGTCTGGGGCGGGATCTGGGACCAAACCCCAGGGTGGCCTCTGAGGGACACTTCTGGGCAAGGCAGGCCTCAAAGGACCCAGAGCAGCCACTTCTCCTGTCATCTATCCCTCCCTAGTGGGTCTTCCAAGACTGTCTTTCGGTGGTGGAGAAGGCTCGTGGGAATCCCCTTGTTTCCGTGAGTGGACATGGGCTGTTCCATTGCCCCTCCCAGGGACCACTCCTGGGTCCACTTGGAGAAGTACTGGGCATCAGAGTGAAGTAAGACCTGCAAAGGGTGTGTGCTTAGGAACCCTGGGTCCAGCAGGCCCTGTCCTCTCCTCCCTCCAGATTTTCGGAAGAAGGTTGTTTCCCACGTTTTGACGCATCAGCGACTATGACTGTGGGGCCTGGGTCCCGGGTGCTCGTGTCTAAGGGTGGCAGCTCTGGCTGGCGGCAGCGGCAGCAAGTGGGTCTGTTCTGCCGGAAATTCTTGGTCTGGCCTGGCCTCTCTAGAGCCCGAGGCCAGCAGGAAACCTGCCTTTCCTGTCCGGGGCTCCCAGCCCCTGTCAGGCTCCCTGGGTGAGGGCAGGGCGCTCTCTTCAGTTCTCACACAGAACTCTGTTGGGTTGGGTTCCCAACAAACAGAAGTCTGGCCCCATTGGGCCCGCTTACTTTTTCCTTCTTCTCTGGCTGGGGCAAGGGAAACGGGTAAAGAGTTTGGGGTTCAAATCCCTGTTCTGATGGAGGCCCAGGACAAAGCCATTTCTTATTTTCTCTATGCTGAACCAAACCTCCTTAGGGATCGCCTCTCATCCCCTGGTGGCTTTCCCCTGCTGGCTGAGGAAGGCCCATCCTGCGCACCAGCCAGCCTGGGGGCCCTGTTACTGTGTGTGTGTCTGTGTTAGTCATTCGATCCTGTCTGACTCTTTGTGACCCCATGGGCTGTAGTCCACCAGGCTCCTCTGTCCATGGAATTCTCCAGGCAAAAATACTGGAGTGGGTAGCCATTCCTTTCTCTAGAGGAGCTTCCCGACACAGAGATCAAACTCGGATCTCCTGCACTGGCAGGTGGATTCTCTGCCGTCTGAGCCACCAGCCCCACCCAAGGTCCCATCGGAAACTTTGGTGACGGAGCAGGATTGTCTACTCTGACTGGGACTTGACCAACCTGTCCAGTGTCCTGCCCTCTGAGGAAGCCAGGACCATAATGCCAGCATCCTCATGCCTCCCACGTGCTGGGTGCTGAGCACTTCACAACTGAGACCTCAAATACTCCCAACAACAGACAGATGAGGTATGATTATCCACAGTCACAGAGCAAGAAGCCAAGGCTCAGAGATGCTGAGTGACTTTCCTGGAGTTACACAGCTCAGAAGTGGGCAGATCAGATACTGGAACCTAAAGTCCATGCACCTTCCTTTGAAAGTACTTTATGGGGTAAGGGGAGGGTAAGGAGCTACGTCAGGGGCAGTCATGAGGAGGGGCTTTCTTCTGGGTAATGGTTAAGATGCAAGATAGCCAGCAGCACTCCAAGCCTTGTGGAGTCATCTTCAGGAATTCCCTCTATCTTTGGACCTTTAGTATCTAAGATCTGACTTGCCTCCATAACAGCCTCAGCTGGGCCCCATGATGCGGCAGCTGATCCCCAGACCAGCCCCAGCGTGCCTACCACTCTTACTGTCCTCCTCATGCTCAGACTCATTGGTTCTGGTTCTGTTGTGAACAAAGCAGACCAAGGATGAAATGGGAGGCTCCTGATCGGGTTATTCTATGGACTCAGGGGCCGCTTGCCAAGGCCTACAAAATGTCAGAACCATTTCACAACTTCTCCTGAAGAGTGTGCAAACACACAGCTCTGGATTCATACAGTGAGGTCCAACATTTGCTGGCATGACACAGTGAGATATCTGTTTAACTTGCTGAGTCTCAGTTGTCTCATCTGTAAAGTGGGTTATTATAAGGCTAAACTCTGAAAATAGGGCATTGGTGTTGTGCCTGGAACATAGCAGGGGCTCAAAAAATGGTGATTGTTATTAACCTTTCTCTAGATAATCTAGGTGGTGTCGTTTACCAGGATTTTAGGAAACTTATGGATTTTATTGCTGCTCTGTACTGAGCATTCCCAGGTGAGGAGCTGAGATCAAGGGCAATTCATTCAATAAGGGAACTCCCCTGTGGGGTCAGGCTTCCCTGGTGGCTCAGTGGTAAAGAACATGCCTGCCAATGCAGGAGATGTGGGTTCAATCCCTGGGTCGGGAAGATCCCCTGGAGGAGGGCATGGCAACCCACTCTAGTTTTCTTCCTGGGAAATTCCATGGACAGAGGAGCCTGGTGGGCTACAGTCCATAGGGTCACAAAGGGTCGGACACGACTTAGCTACTGAGCACACAAGCACCTAAGTTGTGGGATCATGAGGGCCCATAGCAGTATGAACTTCTGCAAGGGGCCAGAGAGGCAACCCAGGGGCAGTGACATCACATCCCAGGCTGGCAGCAACAGCCCACTTCCCCCCTCACTGGAGACCAGAGCTCCGCCCCCTTCCTTGGCGCCTCTGTTCACTTGCAGCATCATTCACAGCCCCTGTGAACAGAAAGGACTAACAAGACAAGAGTGTGAGCCTCAAGGATGTGATGAAGGCACGCCCTGCTCTGCTACCTTTTGGGAAGGCCAGCCCTGCCACTCACTGTTCAGGCTGGAAGGGGAAGGGCCTAGACCAACATCAGGTTGGTCTGCACAAAAGGCCTTGGATGCTGGGTGAAGAGGAGGCTGTGCTTCCTGCAGCAGGACCAGGGAGCTGGAGGGGAGAGACCAGAAGGAAGCCGGCTGCCGGCTGGGTCAGGAAGGCTGGGGTATGGATGGGACCGGTGTGGGTAGCGGTCTTTCCATCTTGTGCTCCACATCTCAGGAACCACCCCTTGGCAGGGCCAGCGGACTGGATGGAGGATGGATGCTGATGTTGGAGGCTGGACATATGTCCCCTGGGAGCCAAACCCCAGAACATGTGCTTTCTGATGGGAAAACTCTCAGCTGGTTTGACTGGATTTCCAAAGCTTGGGACTGAGACCTCAGAGAGAGCAGCTGGGGGAAGACGGAGGACATCTCCTGGGGCTCTGGCTGACTCAAGAACTTCAAAGGCTAAATCACCTCCAGCATTTGTGCGCACAAGAAAAGCTAGTCAGGGGAGGGTTGAAGATCTGTCTCCTGGGACAGGGTCAAGGATTTGACCCTGTCAGGTTTCCAACAAATGGACTCGTCCCAGGGGTGACCAGGCATCCCCACTCACATGCCCCAGCAGCTTTGCTGGTCACAGAATGGCTGCAAATTACATGTTATTAGAACAGTCTGGCTGATGAAGTCACTGTAGCCCTAATCCTATTTATTTCAATGACAGCCTTGGCAGAGCCGTAAATCTTGCTGCCAACCATGTCTCTTGTGGTTGGTTCCCTGGAGGAGCTATCGTCAGACGTGACTACAGGGAGAAATCCTTGTTAAAGCTTCAGTTTGCCATTCGTCACCTTTTTCCTTCAAATGGAAAGTTCTTCCAGGAAACCCTGCCGTGCGGCAGACTATAATTTTCAAAGATGGCGTCCATGTTATATCCTATTGGGACATACTTCTCTTGACACTCTGGGACTCACTCTGTGACTGCCTTCATGTAGAAGTCACTGCTGAAGTGACATTTCGATGATTTCCACAGTTAGGTTGCAAAGATGCCATGTGCTTCCATTTTATCTTCCAGGGACTCTTGCTATTGGAATCCAGCCACCATGCTGTGAGGAAGTCCAGGCCACACGGAGAGGCCACATATAAGGTGTTCTGGTCCATAGCTCCTGCTAAGTGCCAGCTGGCCACCAGCATCAGCCAGCAACCATGTGAGTGAGGAGACTTGCCAGAGGACTCTAGACCATCTGACTGCAACTTCATGAAGGACCCTGAATGAGAACCACCCAGCTGAGCCTGGCTGACCCTGAGAACTGTGAGAGGTAATAATAAAATGATCATCATTGTTTCAAGCCACTAAGATTTGAGGGGATGGTTACACAGTGATGGATCACCAGAACATCCACAAATAATGATGATGGAGAACCTCTGCCTCTTGAGCTTCTCTATTGTTGAAAACTGGAAGTACTCCATCCTCCCAAACATTCCTTCTCAGGTTCTAAAAATGTAATATCTGGGTGATTCAGTCTCGAAGTAGGATTTGAAAGCAGAAACTCCAGTTTTCAGCAGTGCGAAGACAGGACCTCCCTGGTGGTCCAGTGGTTAAGAAACTGCCTGCCAATGCAGGGGACATGGGTTTGATCCCTGGCTGGGGAAGATTCCACAAGCTGCAGGGCAACTGAGCCCATGCATCACGACTAAGCCTGTGCTCTCGAGTGCATGGTCACTCTTGTTGCTACAAGAGAAGCCATGGCAACGAGGAGCCTGGACACTGCTGCTAGAGAGTAGCCCCTGCTCGCTGCAGCCAGAGAAAGCCCAGTGAAGCGCAGCAGTGAAGACTCCGGGCAGCCAGAAATCAAACAAACAGAAGTGGGAAGACTGCTCCCTCACAGTCCCAAGGGAGTTCTTCTCTTGAACATTTCTACTGAGAGGCAGTTACAAGGTCATGGAAAGATCGCGACTCAGACGTCAGGTAGACAGTATATTGGTCTGTTCAGGAGAACATAACAAAATACCAGAGTCTGAGAGGCTTATAACAACAAACATTTATTTCTCACAGCTCTGGAGGCTGGGAAGTCCAAGATCAAGGCACAGACCTGCCTCTGGTTCAAAGCAGTGCCTTGAAGTTGTAATCTCACATGGCAGAAAGACACGTTTCATAAGGCCACTATCTCCTTCTCGAGGTTCTGCCCTCATGACTTTTAATAACATCCCTGAGACTCTATTTGCTAACACCCTACCTTGGGGAGACATAAACCATCAGAGCATCCAGGCACAAATCTCAATTCTGCCACCTCCTAGCGTCAATCACTTTACTTCTTTGTGTTTGGAGAGTCACAGCGACAAAATGGGAACGCTTACACCTACCTTAGTGGATTGGGATGACAGTTCCAGATTCTTTATAACCAATCTTGGCTCAGGCGGTAAAGCATCTGCCTACAATGCGGGAGACCTGGGCTCAGTCCCTGAGTTGGGAAGATCTGGAGAAGGAAATGGCAACTCACTCCAATATTCTCGCCTAGAAAATCCCATGGATGGAGGAGCCCGGTAGCTACAGTCCATGGGGTCACAAAGAGACACGACTGAGTGACTTCACTTTCACTTTTTCACTTTTCATCCTAAAAAAGAATTTGAGGCAGATTATGGGAATGATCTATGCAAACTGCCTTGTGATAGCTATTAAAAGTATTTGTCAAATGCTTACTAAGTGCCAGGCACAATTTTAAGTACTTTGCATGTACTAACTCCCAGGTGGTGCTAGTGCTTAAGAACTGCCCACCCCTGCCAATGCAGGAGATGTAAGAGACACAGGTTCGATTCCTGGGTCAGGAAGATCCCCTGGAGGAGGGCATGGCAACCCACTCCAGTACTCTTGCCTGGAAAATCCCATGGACATAGTTTATTTACTTCCCTGATGGCTCAGACAGTAAAGTGTCTGCCTACAACGTGGGAGACCTGGGTTTGATCCCTGGGTTGGGAAGATCCCCTGGAGAAGGAAATGGCAACCCACTCCAGTGTTCTTGCCTGGAGAATCCCATGGATGGAGGAGCCTGGTAGGCTACACTCCATGGGGTTGCAAAGAGTCAGACACGACTGAGAGACTTCAGTCATAAAAGCCTAGTCTGTTACAGTCCATAGGGTCGCAAAGAATCAGACATGACTGAAGCGACTTAGCATATAGCACAACTTGATAGTCACAACAGTCCTGTGAGTTAAGTGCACTTTAAAGATGGAGGAAACCAAGACACAGAGAGATTAAGTAATTTTCCCAAGGCCACATAATCAGTAGGTAGCAAAGCTGGAATTTGAACCCAGGAAATTTGACCCTAGAATGGACTAGACCATACTGTCTCTCAGTAAATGGTTAACTCTGGATTAGAGGTGCTGGTGGCATAAGTGTCCAGCCCATCCTCTTCATGAAAAACCAACGTGAAGAGATCCAGGGCTCAACCCGAAGTGACAGCAATGGTGAGATATCCAGCACTGGGGTTGCTAATAGGAGAGACGCAGTATGGATGAAGGTCAAGCCCAGTGGCCTTGGAGGGGGTGGGGTAGTGGGATGACAGACCAGGAGGGAAGGGAACAACTGAGGAAGAGGACATTTTCAATATCAGGACAAGGACACCCATCTGGAGCCCTTGGGGGTGGGAGTTAAATCATCCTGGGGAGACGTGCCAAGGACACTGGACACTGAGACTGGCCCTTTTCCTTAGGCCATGGGACCCTCAGTGAGTCACCTGCCCTTGGATTTGAAATGCTACTAAACATTGCAGCTCCCAAATGAGAGCATGTGTACAAAATGCTCAGGAAACCAGACAGGGAAGCTACCACTCCATTTTCTAGTTAGCAAACGATATCTTTTTTCAAGCTTCCTGCAGTAAGTTTTCACTGTTTTGGAGGGCCACTAATTTAACACGAATCAGGTGCTTCCTTCGCTTCTTGAACAGAGTCATTGGAATATCATTTAGCCTGTCTTCATGACTCAAGGTTAATCATTATGAACACCTGTTTCCACACTGAGCTGCACAGTGACGCTGGGCTGAGAGGGCGAGTCTTGTCTGGGTGCGACTCCGGGCCCCTGCGGGATGGCCCCAGGCTGCTGGGCTTTTGGAGTCCTCTGATAGCCCTGGATAGGTCATTAGTTTCATCTCTTACTAAGCCTGTCAGCTGTCCCCTCTCTGTGCTGTCAGAATGTCAGCCCAAAGCCGGTTTACAACACTTAGATTTGTACTCCTCATCTGATGTGACTTACAAGCCAGAGGCTCACGTTGGTTACAAATGTTCATAAGAGCAGGGATACCTAAGTACAGGGTACCAAGGGGTTCAACTCAGCATGAGAGTTAGCACCTGGGAGTTTATGCCATCAGTCTTGACTACTCAGAGACCCTTGACCCGCTCCTTTTATGAATTTCAACAGCTCCAGACTGGGGAGGTGTTACTGTGGTATTACTGTTACTGTTTGGGATGGGGTGGGGAGAGAACCAGGAAACAAATTGGAGCAGAAGGAACAGAGGCATCGGAACAGAGGCAGGGCAGGACTCAGGAAGTCAAAGTCCAGGCTGGGGACACCTAGTGCCAAGTGGGCACTGGAAGCAAGGAGGGGAGCTGAGACGTCACCTGCCCCTCTAGGAGCCCAGTATCCCAGGTGTTACTGTGGCTGGTGACCTGTCAAGGATCCTTTTTGATCTAGTTCTTATTATTTTAAAACATCCAACTCTTTCTTTTCTTTCCTGGAACTGGTGTTTGTTGTCATTTACAGGAACTTCAGGGCCACCGCTGCTCCAAAAGTCCCACAGCCTCAGTCCATGCCTCCCCAACCTTGACCCAGCCTCCCTAGGTCACACCTGGTAAAAGTCTTCTAAGTGCCCCTCTGTGCCCAGCACCCAGCCAGCCACTCAGTGGAGATGCTGGAGCAGGCTGAGCCACGGCCCGGCCTTCCAGGAGCTCTCCTTTCTGGCTGGGGAGGCTAGGTTGACTCACAGGACCAGTTCGGGAACACACAGGAAGACCAGAAGTAGAGACGGGCTGGCTGTGGCCCCTGGTGGCCAATGTTAGTGCAAGGGGCGGTCAGGAGGGAAGGCTGCTGGGAGCTTCAAGGAAGGCCGTGGGGAGGCTTGCAGGGCCACATGCTGGAGGGACGGCCCTTCCTGAGCAGTGCTCAGATTTCAAAGAACGCTGGCAGGTCTGCGGTGTGGGCAGGGTTCCCTGCAAGAATGAGAGAATGTGGGCCTTCCTCCAGGAGATCTGGGGTTGGGATGGGGTGGGGAGAGAACCAGGAAACAAATTGGAGCAGAAGGAACAGAGGCATCAGAACAGAGGCAGGGTGGGACTCAGGAAGTCAAAGTCCAGGCTGGGGAGACCTAGTGCCAAGTGGGCACTGGAGGCAAGGAGGGGAGCTGAGATGTCACCTGCCCCTCGAGGTACCCAGTATCCCAGGCTGAGCTCAGACAGAGCTAGTTCAAAGTCAGGGGAGCCTACAGACACCCAGGTTCCAGCAGGGGTGCCGGGTCACTCCAGCCTGTTGTAACAGGCAATTATGAAAGCGAAATGTAAACAGGAAACCTCTCATTCAGTCACCTGGAAATTGGTTTCGAACAATATTAACATTCCGTCTCTCACTGCTCAACAAAAGGAAGTTCCTTTTCAGATTTACCGGCTGGGGACTTCCCTGGCCGTCCAGTGGTTAAGACATTGCCTTCCAATTCAGGAGGTGCCGGTTCAAAACTCCGTCAGGAAGCTAAGATCCCACATGCCTCATGGCCAAAAAACCAAAAACATGAAACGGATTTACAGGCTGTAGGAAGGCATACTTGCACTTGCTCAGAGGAGCCGGGAGGCGGCTCCTCTTCCTCCCTCCATGACCCCCTCCCCTCAACAGAGCACACTGGTTACGGGGCAGAGATGACTTAGGTACCCTGAGCTCCCAAGCAAGGCTCTGGGAAGGTTGTACATCCCCTGACATTGTTGGAACTCAGATGATCAGTGGACCATCCATGCCCAGGAGGCCTGGCCTCACCCCAGGGTGCTGAGGGCCTAAGAGGACTTGCATGGGATGCGGTCCCACTGGGGGTTCTGGTGAGGGCAGGGCCCACGCGGAGTTCTGGCTGTTGCTCCAGAGACCCCAGGACTTGAGCAGGAGGGACTGTGTGCCCACCTTGTTCCCAGAACACCCTTCGCCCTCTATTAAGTCCTCTTGGTAGACAATCACATCTCTATCTTTGTTCAGGTGAGACCGCCCAGGCCCAGACCTATGCACAACTGCAGCGTCTGGCCAAGCATACTCACTGAAGCTTCCAGGCCCAAGATGACATGCAGAGGCCGCCAGGGGATGCTGATGGCAATTGTCACTGTTTGGAAAGGTACAGAGACCTCTGGGTTCCAGAGGCATCTATCAGATGTGAGGGCCCCGGTCAACCCGCATGTCCCGCCCAGAAAGGACTCCACCCTCAAGGCCCTGCCTTCTCCAGGCCCTTCTAGAACGAGATGCCCACAGAGAGGCGGGGAAAGCGCAAAGGACCCGGCAGGCAGCCGGGGCGCAGAGGTGGCGCGGACGGCGCGTTCCTGCCCAGCGCGCCCCACCGTGCGACCAGAGCGGGTACTGCAGGAGCGGGGCGACCGGCCGCTTGTCCTTTACCCGCCCGCCGGCCTGGCCGTGCCCCCGCGACAGCGGACCTCCTGACTTCACAGGCTTGATCTTCACGGAGCATCACCAGGGGCAAAGAACTGGCTTATTTCACACGATGCACCCTCCCGTGAAGGGCGCGAAAACCCCGAGGTAAGGGACAAAACGGACGGTGGAGTGAACTGATGCCAAATAGAGGCAGGGGCAGGAAAGGTGTGTTGGGAGGGCAAGGAGTGGGGCGTGGGGGATGACACCGGAGACCCAGGAGGACCCATCCCAGGGGACAGGGAACTTCCAGGAGGGACAGACAAGCCAGAATGGGGCAAAGATTGGAGGGAGGTGGACCTGGGCTCTAAGGCAGGGTCACCAGCAAAGCCAGGGGAAGGTAGCCCTCAAGAGCCTCCCTGAGCACTTTTCCTGGTTATTAGTGTTTCTCAAATGAAGGAGGGGTGGCACCCCTGCTTCCAGAGGCATTTGATGATACGCAAGGAAATCCGCAAGTCGCAAGATAAACATGAGACTTCCTTGGCTGTCCAGAGGTTAAGACAGGGCATGTGGGTTTGATCACTGGTCAGGGAGCTAAGATCCTACAAGCCTGGGTGCCAAAAAAAAAAAAAAACAAAACAAAACATAAAACAGAAGCTATGTTGTAACAAATTCAATAAAGATTTCAAAAATGGTCCACATCAAAAAAACAAACAAACAAACAAACCTTTAAAAAACAAAAGATAATGGGGCTTACTTGCCTTTCTTGAGTTTGCTTAAGAGTTCCAAGCTGGCTCAGTGGTAAAGAATCTGTCTGCCAATGCAGGAGAAGCAGGAGACATGGGTTCAATCCTTGTGTCGGGAAGATGCCCTAGAGGAGGAAACGAAAACCCATTCTAGCATTCTTGCCTGGAAAACTCCATGGATAGAGGAGCCTGGCAGACTACAGTCTATGTGGTCACAAAGAGCTGGACACAACTGAGCATGCATGCACATATGCAAATAAATACATAGCTTTATCTCTTTAAAAATGGTTATCTTATGGAACATATAATGCAAAATCCCAATGCATTTAAAGCAAAAACAGGAGACCTCCACTGCATTTGATCTATGGTGGGCTGCTTCAGGGTGTGTCCCCATGTATGAGGACACCATTCTGTCCATCTGCCTTGACAGAACGTCTGTGGAAATGCTGGAAAAGCCCTGGGAAATACCTGGAAGAGAGGTCAGGTGACATTGGATACAGGTCACTCTGGTTGCTCCAATGGAAGAGGGAGCCAGGGGTCCAGAAAAGGAACTGGGCTGCTTCTAGGTCTTTGGTTTTGACCTTGGGGCTCCCTGAAAAGGTCTTGGAAACCCCCAAGAGGGCCTAGACTCCTTGAGAACTACTGAATTAAGAATAGGATCATATGAGCTATAGGCCTATGTACAGATCTGGAACCAAAAAGCAAAATTTTGATGGGTATCCTGGATTTCAGTTTCCCTTTTCTCATTTCACCCAAAGGAACTTGCCTGACACTGAGAAGGGTAGGGGTCCTGCTCCTGTGATGGCTGCTGAATCAGGAGACTGTAACAGGGCTGTTAAATAATTCATTAAATATGACCAGAAAAACATATTTATAGATACATTCACAAGTCATTTTCCAACATAGATATATAAAGAAAGTTAAGGGATGTTAGAGCTAGCAGGACCCTGAGAATTCTAGTCCAATTTTCTCATTTTAAAGATGGAAAAGTGGGGAATTCCCCAGAGGTCCAGAGGTTAGGATGCCATGCGTCCACTGTAGGAGGCACAGGTTCAATCCCTGGATGGGGAACTAGACATGCGTGCTGTGTGGCACAACCAAAAATAAATAAATAAATAAATAAAATAAAGATGGAGAAGTTACAGTTCAGATAATCCAGTCCAACTGAATTCAACAAACACGGAGCACCTCCCACCACATGGTGAGTAAAATCAAGCAGACTAAGATGGCAGGGACTGATGCAAGGTGACGGCTGGGGCAAGGGTGATAACAGAACAGATGCAAGAGGCGGTCAGAGACTAGAAATATTCGGAAGGTCGAGACCTCCTAAAAGAAAGCTGCCCAGGTCACACACAGGAAGTGACGTGGCTGGGGCTTCACGGCTACCGAGTCCCCAGTCAATGCCTCAGTGCTTTGCATTTATTATCTGTAAGTCACCACAAGCAGGGAGGTGCAATTAGTCCGGTTTTATAGATGAGGAAACTGAAGTTGAGAAGGACAAAGAGAACGTCCCAACATCACCCAGCTAGCAGGTGGCTGTCTCAGAACCCCACCGGCCAGACTCTAGAACCCGCTTCACAGAGGTTCAGGGCATTACCAGGGATTACCTCCTTCCTTCCCAGAAGTCTCAGTTGACACTGTCATGGGATCAGCCCCAGGGGGGCAAAGACTGCTGTGAACACATCCCGAATCTCCTGACCTGAAAGGTCTCTTTGGTGGCTCTTCCATGTATATTAAATCCTCATCACTAGAGATTTCTCTGAGGGATAAGGCATCGCAGGACGCCGTTATGTGCAAACAATGATTAAATCCTGGTGAAGCTATGGGTTTGAGGACTTAAATAGGCAGCCCAGGGAAGCAGAAAGCAAAGATCCCAGAACATCACAGGAGCATGAACCCTGCCCTTCTCAGTGGAACCTTGGTTATTTGGCTAGAATAGCAAAGGGAACCTTAACCTCAAATATTACATTAGAATTTGTTTAGATTCTAGATCCATGGCCAGGCCTGTGATTCATGTGACTATATTCTTCTTCTTCTTTTTTTTCTATTTTTTGGCTGTGCTGCACAGCATATGGGATCTTTGTTCCCCAACCAGGGATCAAACCTGTGTTCCCTGCAGTGGAGGTTGCAGTCCTAACCACTGGACCACCAGGCAAGTCCCATGTGATTATATATATGTATATTTTTAGGCAGTTCTCAGAGTTGAAATTTATTAGTATTCAAATGGTCAAGCTGTACAGATTGCTTTTTCAGATGTACACACAACATATGTATATCATAGCAAAGTTACTTGTTAATAATAAAATATGATTTCCTTAAGGACTAAATTATGAAA
Source organism: Budorcas taxicolor (assembly GCF_023091745.1). NCBI lineage: Eukaryota > Metazoa > Chordata > Mammalia > Artiodactyla > Bovidae > Budorcas > Budorcas taxicolor. Next base: position 138,214,725 of record NC_068920.1, read on the forward strand.
GTGAAAGTGTTAGTCACTCAGTCATGTCCGGCTCTTTGTGACCCCATGGACTGTAGCCCACCATGCTCCTCTGTTCAAGGGATTTTTTTCAGGCAAGAATACTGAAGTGGACTGCCATTCCCTTCTCCAGGGGAGTCTTCCTGACCCAGGGATTGAACCCAGGCCTCCTGCATTTCAAGCAGTTTCTTTACCATCTGAGCCACTAGGAAGCAAAGAAACCACTAATTAATTAAACAGTTGATGCATATGGATAAGGGCTTTCCTGGTAGCTCTGATGGTAAAAAATCTGCCTGCAGTGCAGAAGACCCAGGTTTGATCCCTGGATCAGGAAGATCCCCTGGAGCAGGGAATAGCTACCCACTCCAATATTCTTGCTTGGAGAACTCCACAGACAGAGGAGCCTCGTGGGCTACAGTCCATGGGGTCGCGAAGAATCAGATACAACTGAGTAGTTAGCATGCACACACATTTACGGGTAATATTAAAGATCTGACACAAATATGTAACCCTGTGATATATTCTTAATTTGGCAGTTCTCAAAGTGGTCTAAGATCTTTTAGCGGTTCCCTAGTCTCTGTCAGGTGGATACTGAGGCCAAAAGTGTTTTCATAGTAATATTAAGATGTTAATTGCCCTTTTCACTCACTCTCTCATAAGAATACAGTGGAGTTTTCCAGAGGTTATGTGACATGGGACATGGATAGAGAGTAAATGCAGAAGCAAATATGGCTGTTTTCTAGCTGTTTTCTACTCGGAGAAGGCAATGGCACCCCACTCCAGTACTCTTGCCTGGAAAATCCTATGGATGGAGGAGCCTGGTAGGCTGCAGTCCATGGGTCACTAAGAGTCGGACAGGACTGAGTGACTTCACTTTCATACATTGGAGAAGGAAACGGCAACCCACTCCAGTGTTCTTGCCTGGAGAATCCCAGGGATAGGGGAGCCTGGTGGGCTACCATCTATAGGGTCGCACAGAGTTGGACACGGCTGAAGTGACTTAGCAGCCGCTGTTTTCTACTTAGCCAGGCATTAGAGAGATTTGCAAACGTATAAAACCATGCCATGCTTTTCACTCTATTTTTGTTTGTTTTTAAAACTCTGGTTAGTTTTCATTCAAGTGTTGTGTTAATATGGGTTTGCTGTAGCTATTCTAAGTGAATTAATAAATTGTTGCTGTTCAGTCGCTAAGTTGTATCCGACTCTTTGCAACCCCAGGGACTGTTGCATGCTGAGCTCCTCTGTCTTCCACTGTTTCCTGGAGTTTGCTCAAACTCATGTCCGTTGAGTTGGTCCTCTGCTGCCCCCTTCTCCTTTTGCCTCCAGTCTTTACCAGCATCCAGATCTTTTCCAACGAATCAGCTCTTTGCAGCAGGTGGCCAAATTAATTAATAAATAAACATTTTAAAATTCTCAGTTTCAGTTTCTTGTTTAATATAAATCAGTAAGTACAACCCACACACACATACTGGGATCCTCGATAATTTTTAAGTGTGTAAATAGGTGTAGAATGTGAAGGGACAAAATGGTCAGTCTGGCTAGAGAAGTCACACTCAGAAGCCCTGCCTGTGTTTCTTCTCGGAGCACATACGTGGTCTAACAGGTATGTGAGAAGGAGATAGATGCAGGGAGAAGAGAAATGCAGGAAGGAGAGATATACCCAGAGGAATTCTGTCCCTGCTGCAAAGACCAAGTTGACATTACCCTGTAGTAACACATGAGGGCGCCCTTACCAGTCAGCAGATTTCAGGTTGTGCTGGGTACTGGGATTACTAGTAGGAAGGCACATCGGGCATGTGACTCTGTGCCTCCTGAAGTAGCTGCTGAAACTCCAGTCTTCTCTCGAGTCCTGGTGAGGATGGAAGGACACTTTTACTGCATGGAGTCCCATAGAAGCCACAGTGCCAGAGTGGGCCACCCCAGTCACGGCAACATCCAACGCTTTTGCTCTGTGATGTCAGTTCAGTTCAGTCGCTCAGTCGTGTCCAACTCTTTGCGATCCCATGGACCGCAGCACGACAGGCCTCCCTGTCCATCACCAACTCCCAGAGCTTACTTAAACTCATGCCCATCGAGTCGGTGATGCCGTCCAGCCATCTCATCCTCTGTTGTGCCCTTCTCCTCCTGCGCTCAATCTTTCCCAGCATCAGGGTCTTTTCCAATGAATCAACTCTTCACATGAGGTGGCCAAAGTATTGGAGTTTCAGCTTCAGCGTCAGTCCTTCCAGTGAATATTCAGGACTGATTTCCTTTAGGATGGACTGGCTGGATCTGTTTGCAGTCCAAGGGACTCTCAAGAGTTTTCTCCAGCACCACAGTTCAAAAGCATCAATTCTTCAGTGCTCAGCTTTCTTTAAGTCCAACTCTCATATCCTTTCGTGACTACTGGAAAAACCATGGCTTTGACTAGACAGACCTTTGTTGGCAAAGTAACGTCTCTGCTTTTTAACATGCTGTCTAGGTTGGTCATAGCTTTTCTTCCAAGGAGCAAGCGTCTTTGAATTTCATGGCTGTGGCCACCATCTGCGGGGATTCTGGAGTGGTGTATGATGTCACAGACTGGTTTTCTTGGGTTTTGTCTTTGTCCCATCCTTGTGGCTGTCCGCACCTACAACCAGTTGAATCTAATTCGATCCAGTCTTTCAACGGTGGCAGCACCAGGAAGAGGGCTGGCTGGGGTCAAGGATCTGGCTTTCAGATACGCCTTCTTGAGGGCCAAGGGTCACAGGTTTTCACCTTTCAAAGGGCTCCTCCTGCCAGGGTCACTGATGTTATCTTAGATGAACTGCCCAGAGACAGTCTGACAGGGTGAGATTCCCAAGCTTCCAGGCACTGGGCTGACATGAAGGATCCCGGAAGGGACTGAAAAGGCCACCACTTAGCTAGCTCCCTTTTCAAAGTCAGAGATGCCTTCGTTCCTACTCCAGACAGACTTAATGGGATGTCTTTGTTCATTTTTTTCCCAGCACTACTTCCCTGATTTTATTCTAGGACCATAAGATCTGGTTTTATATTCTGAGAGAAATGGTATTTCCACCTATATTCAGAGGGTGTTAGAAAAATAAAATAAAAACAAAAACCGTTGTCAAGAGGATATCATCAATGAAATATTTCAAGAAACTTTCCCGGACCTGATGGGAAAGTTTCTACATTGAATGGGACCATTCCAACAAATCGGATGAAAAATTACCCACATCAAGGCAGGTCATTGTGAAATTTCAGAACACTGGGGACAGAAAGAAAAGATTTAAAAGAAAAATTCTGTTTTCAGACAAAGAAAACAGAGATCAAAATGGTTTCCTGTTTCTCAACAGCAACTTTTTTTTTTAAGGCAATGGAGCAATATTTTCAAATTTTTAAAGGAAAGCAATTTTCAATCTAGAGTTCCTTATCCAGGGTTTCCCTGGTGATACGGTGGTTAAGAATCTGCCTTGCAATACAAGGGACACCGGTTCGATCCCTGATCCAGGAAGATCCTACATGTCTCGGAGCAAATAAGCCCATGTGATACAACTACTGAACCCACACGCCTAGCCCTAGAGCCCATGCTTTGCAATGAGAAGCCCATGCAACTAGAGAACAGCCACCACTCACCACAATTAGACAAAGCCTGAGAGCAGTAATGAATCGTAAGAATTCCTTACCCCGACAGACATCAAGTGCAAGGATAGAATGAAGAGTTTTCCAAGTATTCAAGTGTCAAAATATTTACCTCTAAAGCATCTCTGCTTGGGAAACTACTGGGGCAGGGGCTGTGCTCCACCAAACTACAGGATGAAACAAGAAAGAGGAAGACAACAGGACAGTAACCAAGGCAAGACGTGTCAGGAATCCTGCAGTGATGCCGGTGCAGAGGCCTCCAGGGGTTCATCCAGCTGGAAGCAGGGACTTCCCAGAAAGACAAAATTAGTAGGTCACCACAGGCTTCTGAACATCTTGAATGGAGATTTATACACTTGACACAAAGTCTGGAGTTTCATTAGGGCTGAGCTCTTAGAAACCTACACAAAACAAGGACAATGGTGAATTTCAGGAAAAGCACAAAAATAAGCAAGCAAGAAAAAATTGCTGCATAAGTAAAAATCACACTGTATAATTCAGTGTGAATATCACTGATACAGTAATAATGTAAAGACAAAATATTTATTTAACTAAAATGATCGTGTAACTGGAAACTTCCCTGGTGGTCTTGTGGCTAAGACTCTGAGCTCCCCGTACTTGGGGCCCTGGACAGGGATCTTGATCCCACATGTTGCAACTAAAGATCCTGCAACTAAGACCCAGTACAACCCCACTCCTCAAAGACAATAGACAGTCAAATCAAAATAAAATAGTGTAACTATATTTGGATAGGAAATATGTTTCTGTATAATGGGAAAGAGTGAAATCGCCTTTTCTAGTGAAGATACAATGAATGACCTTTAAAAATGGAAAATCAAATGAGTAATACATGTTTATTATTTATAGCTATGGTGGGAAATACTGAAAGAACCAGGTGAACACTTGGAGAAGAGGGAAGGGTGAGAACTGGGCCCAGAGACAAGGGCCTTTGGACCATGAGCATGTATAACTAATAAAAATTCAAACTGAGTTAAACATATCCTGGGGCCCCCTCTTCCCCATTCGGTTCTCCTTGTGATTTGCCGTAAGCTTATTTCCACCGCCCTCCCTCTCCCCACATACCTACTATTCTTCAGTCTGGATTGTATATTCCATCCGGAAGCGGTCACCTCTGTCTAAAATGCATTCCCTCCACACCCTGCCTGACTCCCATCCACTTAATAGAGGTCACTTGAAACCCAACCTCATCCATCCTTCTAAGACCCCGCCCACATGGCCCAAGTTGGAATCAACTTGTCACATGCACTGCGGTTTGCCTCCTTCCACAGCGTGTGTCAATGCCTGAGATTGTCTGCCCCCGAGGCTGTGGGACCCTGAGAAATCCAGACCCTACAGACTCTCCTGCAGGGCCCACAGACGGTGTCTGGTCCCCCCTGGACTTGTTGGATATCAGCTCTTTGCATCAGTGTGCGCTCAGTCACTCAGTCGTGTCCAGCTCTGCGATTCTACGGACTGCAGCCCGCCAGGCTCCTCTGTCCACGGGATTCTCCAGGCAAGAAAACTGGAGTGGGTTGCCATTACCTCCTCCAGGATATCTTCCCTACCCAGGGATCGAACCTGTGTCCCCAGATGCATATATACATGGGGTGATCCCAGTGAGGTAGAAATTACTAGGCAGTCAGTGTAGAACTTTGAGAGCTAGGTCTTGTTTTCAGTAAACATCCTGCTTTATTGTCCTGAATTCTGAAATGTGTCTTTTCAGTTCAGTTCAGTCGTTCAGTCATGTCTGACTCTTTGGGACCCCATGGACTACAGCACGCCAGGCTTACCTGTCCATCATCAACTCCTGGAGTTTACTCAGACTCATGTACATTGAGTCGGTGATGCCATCCAACCATCTCGTCCTCTGTCATTCCCTTCGCCTCCTTCCTTCAACCCTTCCCAGCACCAGAGTCTTTTCCAATGAGTCAACTCTTCATATGAAGTGGCCAAAGTATTGGAGTTTCAGCTTTAGTATCAGTCCTTCCAATGAATAGTCAGGAATGATTTCCTTTAGGACGGACTGGTTGGATCTCCTTGCAGTCCAAGGGACTCTCAAGAGTCTTCTCCAACACCACAGCTCAAAAGCATCAATTCTTCGGTGCTCAGCTTTCTTCACAGTCTGACTCTCACATCCATACATGACCACAGGAAAAACCATAGCCTTGACGAGATGGACCTTAGTTGGCAAAGTAATGTCTCTGCTTTTGAATATGCTATCTAGGATGGTCAAACCTTTCCTCCAAAGAGTAAGCGTGTTTTGATTTCATGGCTGCAGTCACCATCTGCAGTGATTTTAGAGCCCCCCAAAAAAGTCTGACACTGTTTCCACTGTTTCCCCATCTATTTCCCATGCAGAGATGGGACCAGATGCCATGATCTTTGTTTTCTGAATGTTGAGCTTTAAGCCAACTTTTTCACTCTCCACTTTCACTTTCATCAAGAGGCTCTTCAGTTCTTCGCTTTCTGCCATAAGGGTGGTGTCATCTGCATATCTGAGGTTATTGATATTTCTCCTGGCAATCTTGATTCCAGCTTCTGCTTCTTCCAGCCCAGCGTTTCTCATGATGTACTCTGCATATAAGTTAAATAAGCAGGATGACAATATACAGCCTTGATGTACTCCTTTTCCTATTGGGAACCAGTCTGTTGTTCCATGTCCAGTTCTAACTGTTGCTTCCTGACCTGCATACAGGTTTCTCAAGAGGCAGGTCAGGTGGTCTGGTATTCCCATCTCTTTCAGAATTTTCCACAGTTTATTGTGATCCCCACAGTCAAAGGCTTTGGCTTAGTCAATAAAGCAGAAGTAGATGTTTTTCTGGAACTCTCTTGCTTTTTCCATGATCCAGAGGATGTTGGCAATTTGATCTCTGGTTCCTCTGCCTTTTCGAAAACCAGCTTGAACATCAGGATGTTCATGGTTCACGTATTGCTGAAGCCTGGCTTGGAGAATTTTGAGCACTGCTTTACTAGTGTGTGAGATGAGTGCAATTGTGCAGTCGTTTGAGCATTCTTTGGCATTGCCTTTCTTTGGGACTGGAATGAAAACTGACCTTTTCCAGTGCTGTGGCCACTGCTGAGTTTTCCAAATTTGCTGGCATATTGAGTGCAGCACTTGCACAGCATCATCTTTAGGATTTGAAACAGCTCCACTGGAATTCCATCACCTCCACTAGCTTTGTTTGTAGTGATGCTTTCTAAGGCCCACTTGACTTCACATTCCAGGTTGTCTGGGTCTAGGTGAGTGATCACACCATCGTGATTATCTGGGTCGTGAAGACTTTTTTTGTATAGTTCTTCCGTGTATTCTTGCCACCTCTTCTTAATATCTTCTGCTTCTATTAGGTCCAGACCATTTCTGTCCTTTATCGAGCCCATCTTTGCATGGAATGTTCCCTTGGTATCTAATTTTCTTGAAGAGATCTCTAGTCTTTCCCATTTTGTTGTTTTCCTCTACTTCTTTGCATTGATCACTGAGGAAGGCTTTCTTATCCCTCCTTGCTATTCTTTGGAACTCTGCATTCAGATGCTTATATCTTTCCTTTTCTTCTTTTCACAGCTATTTGTAAATTTGAAAAGTGAAAGAAAGTGAAAGTGAAGTCTCTCAATCATGTCCGAATCTTTGCAATCCCATGGACTGTAGCCTACCAGGCTCCTCTGTCCATGGGATTTTCCAGGCAATAGTACTGGAGTGGATTGCCATTTCCTTCTCCAGGGGAATCTTCCTGATCCAGGGATCAAACCCAGGTCTCCCGCATTGTAGACAGATGCTTTACTGCCTGAGCCACCAGGGAAGTCCATAGCAGGGAGGGAGCACAGCTCCACCCATCAACAGAAAATTGGATTAAAGATTTACTGAGCATGGCCCATGGGAAAGAAGTGCAAAAAAGCAAAATGACTGTCTGGGGAGGCCTTACAAATAGCTGTGAAAAGAAGAGAAGTGAAAAGCAAAGGAGAAAAGGAAAGATATAAGCATCTGGATGCAGAGTTCCAAAGAATAGCAAGGAGAGATAAGAAAGCCTTCCTCAGTGATCATTGCAAAGAAATAGAGGAAAACAACAGAATGGGAAAGACTAGAGATCTCTTCAAGAAAATTAGAGATACCAAGGGAACATTCCATGCAAAGATGGGCTCGATAAAGGACAGAAATGGTCTGGACCTAACAGAAGCAGAAGATATTAAGAAGAGGTGGCAAGAATACACGGAAGAACTGTACAAAAAAGATCTTCACGACCCAGATAATCACGATGGTGTGATCACTCACCTAGAGCCAGACAACCTGGAATGTGAAGTCAAGTGGGCCTTAGAAAGCATCACTATGAACAAAGCTAGTGGAGGTGATGGAATTCCAGTGGAGCTATTTCAAATCCTGAAAGATGCTGCTGTGCAAGTGCTGCACTCAATATGCCAGCAAATTTGGAAAACTCAGCAGTGGCCACAGCACTGGAAAAGGTCAGTTTTCATTCCAGTCCCAAAGAAAGGCAATGCCAAAGAATGCTCAAACGACTGCACAGTTGCACTCATCTCACACACTAGTAAAGCAATGCTCAAAATTCTCCAAGCCAGGCTTCAGCAATACGTGAACCATGAACGTCCTGATGTTCAAGCTGGTTTTCGAAAAGGCAGAGGAACCAGAGATCAAATTGCCAACATCCTCTGGATCATGGAAAAAGCAAGAGAGTTCCAGAAAAACATCTACTTCTGCTTTATTGACTAAGCCAAAGCCTTTGACTGTGGGGATCACAATAAACTGTGGAAAATTCTGAAAGAGATGGGAATACCAGACCACCTGACCTGCCTCTTGAGAAACCTGTATGCAGGTCAGGAAGCAACAGTTAGAACTGGACATGGAACAACAGACTGGCTCCCAATAGGAAAAGGAGTACATCAAGGCTGTATATTGTCACCCTGCTTATTTAACTTATATGCAGAGTACATCATGAGAAACGCTGGGCTGGAAGAAGCAGAAGCTGGAATCAAGATTGCCGGGAGAAATATCAATAACCTCAGATATGCAGATGACACCACCCTTATGGCAGAAAGTGAAGAGGAACTAAAAAGCCTCTTATGAAAGTGAAAGTGGAGAGTGAAAAATTTGGCTTAAAGCTCAACATTCAGAAAACAAAGATCATGGCATCTGGTCCCATCTCTGCATGGGAAATAGATGGGGAAACAGTGGAAACAGTGTCAGACTTTATTTTTCTGGGCTCCAACATCACTGCAGATGGTGACTGCAGCCATGAAATTAAAAGACACTTACTCCTTGGAAGGAAAGTTATGAACAACCAACCTAGATAGCATATTGAAGAGCAGAGACATTACTTTGCCAACAAAGGTCTGTCTAGTCAAGGCTATGGTTTTTCCAGTGGTCATGTATGGATGTGAGAGTTGGACTGTGAAGAAAGCTGAGTGCCAAAGAACTGATGCTTTTGAACTGTGGTGTAGGAGAAGACTCTTGAGAGTCCCTTGGACTGCAAGGAGATCCAACCAGTCCATTCTGAAGGAGATCAGCCCTGGGATTTCTTTGGAAGGAATGATGCTAAAGCTGAAACTCCAGTACTTTGGCCACCTCATGTGAAGAGTTGACTCATTGGAAAAGACTCTGATGCTGGGAGGGATTGGGGGCAGGAGGAGAAGGGGACGACCGAGGATGAGATGGCTGGATGGCATCACGGACTCGATGGACGTGAGTCTGAGTGAACTCCGGGAGTTGGTGATGGACAGGGAGGCCTGGCATGCTGCGATTCATGGGGTCACAAAGAGTTGGACATGACTGAGCGACTGAACTGAACTGAGCATGGCCCCACCCATCAGAACAAGACCCAGTTTCCCCCTCAGTCTATCCCATTAGGAAGTTTTCATAAGCCTCTTATCCTTCTCCATCAGAGGGCAGACAGACTGAAAATCACTATCACAGAAAACTAACGAATCTAATCACATGGACCACAACCTTGTCTAACTCAATGAAAGTATGAGCCATGCAGTGTTGGGCCACCCAAGACAGATGGGTCATGGTGGAGAGGTCTGACAAAACGTGGTCCACTGGAGAAGGCAATGGCAAACCACTTCAGTATTCTTGCCTTGAGAACCCCATGAATAGTATGAAAAGGCAAAAAGATAGGACACTGAAAGATGAACTCCCCAGGTCGGTAGGTGCCCAATATACTACTGGAGATGAGTGGAGAAATAACTCCAGAAAGAATGAAGAGACAGAGCCAGAGCAACAACACTCAGTTGTGGATGTGACTGGTGTTGGAAGCAAGGTCCGATGCTGTAAACAGCAATCTTGTATATGAACCTGGAATGTTAGGTCCATGAATCAAGGCAAATTGGAAGTGATTAAACAGGAGATGGCAAGAGTAAACATCGACATTTTAGGAATCCAGGAACTAAAATGGACTGGAATGGACTGGAATGTGATTTAAGGAAGAATATAAAAACTGCTGTAAGTCCCACCTTGGGGGGACTCTACCAGATCTCAGTGTCTATGCTGAGAGCTTTGTACTTTACTCCTCTTTAATAAATCCTATTTGCTTGAGTGTTCATGTGTTCATGAATTCCATTCTTTGGCTGTGGACAAGAACTCAGATTCCCCTCTCACCAGTAGCTCCAGAAACTTGTCCTTCAAGGCTAGCTGGCTGTGATTTCCTCCTGCCCCACCTTCCCCTGCTAGACTGGCCAACAAGCTCTGGGCAAGAAGCCCCCTACTCATTGGCCAACTGCTGCATTCGCATTCGAACTCACAGCCCCATCCCTCCACTTCTGTAAACTTCTAAGGCAAGTTGGTACAGGAGGAGGCAGATTTCCTAGGACAAGGTGGAGGATGATTCATTGAGCTATTACTACATGTTCTCCCAGTGTTTTCTCCTCCCATCACAAGCCTGAGGGAATTTTACTAAGTTGGCCTGAAATGCCTTTAACGAAAGTCCAAAGTCTAGGACGGTAAAAAATCCGCCTGCAATGCAGGAGACCCAGGTTTGATCCCTGGGTTGGGAAGATCCCCTGGAGAAGGGAATGGCAACCCATTTCAATATTCTTGCCTGGAGAATCCCATGGACAGAGGAGCCTGGCGGGCTACAATACTTGGACACTACTGCGTCAGTTTTCATTCCAATCCCAAAGAAAGGCAATGCCAAAGAATGCTCAAACAACTGCACAGTTTCACTCATCTCACATGCTAGTAAAGTAATGCTCAACATTCTCCAAGCCAGGCTTCAGCAATACGTGAACCGTGAACTCCCTGATGTTCAAGCTGGTTTTAGAAAAGGCAGAGGAACCAGAGATCAAATTGCCAACATCTGCTGGATCATGGAAAAAGCAAGAGAGTTCCAGAAAAACATCTACTTCTGCTTTATTGACTAAGCCAAAGCCTTTGACTGTGGGGATCACAATAAACTGTGGAAAATTCTGAAAGAGATGGGAATACCAGACCACCTGACCTGCCTCTTGAGAAACCTGTATGCAGGTCAGGAAGCAACAGTTAGAACTGGACATGGAACAACAGACTGGTTCCCAATAGGAAAAGGAGTACATCAAGGCTGTATATTGTCACCCTGCTTATTTAACTTCTATGCAGAGTACATCCTGAGAAACGCTGGACTGGAAGAAACACAAGCTGCAATCAAGATTGCCGGGAGAAATGTCAATAACCTCAGATATGCAGATGACACCACCCTTATGGCAGAAAGCGAAGAACTGAAGAGCCTCTTGATGAAAGTGAAAGTGGAGAGTGAAAAAGTTGGCTTAAAGCTCAACATTCAGAAAACAAAGATCATGGCATCTGGTCCCATCTCTGCATGGGAAATAGATGGGGAAACAGTGGAAATAGTGTCAGACTTTATTTTTCTGGGCTCCAACATCACTGCAGATGGTAACTGCAGCCATGAAATTAAAAGACACTTACTCCTTGGAAGGAAAGTTATGACCAACCTAGATAGCATATTCAAAAGCAGAGACATTACTTTGCTGACTAAGGTCCGTCTAGTCAAGGCTATGGTTTTTCCTGTGGTCATGTATGGATGTGAGAGTTGGACTGTGAAGAAAGCTGAGCACCGAAGAATTGATGCGTTTGAACTGTGGTGTTGGAGAAGACTCTTGAGAGTCCCTTGGACTGCAAGGGGATCCAATCAGTCCATTCTGAAGGAGATCAGCCCTGGGATTTCTTTGGAAGGAATGATGCTAAAGCTGAAACTCCAGTACTTAGGACACCTCATACGAAGGGTTGACTCATTGGAAAAGACTCTGATGCTGGGAGGGATTGGGGGCAGGAGGAGAAGGGGACGACCGAGGATGAGATGGCTGGATGGCATCACGGACTCGATGGACATGTGTCTGAGTGAACTCCGGGAGTTGGTGATGGACAGGGAGGCCTGGCGTGCTGCGATTCATGGGGTTGCAAAGAGTCGGACATGACTGAGCGACTGAACTGACTGACTGACTGCCTGACTGACTGCATGACTAACACTTTCACTTTCAAGGTCAAGGAAGAGCTTTGCTGGTGTCCCGCAGGGGGTGCCTTCAAGAGTAGGACTGAAGAGAGGTTCTTCGCCCAGGCTGAAGGAGATCCCAGCCAGGCCTGTGAACACAAGGCCAGCCCTGTGGCACACCTGGGCCTCCTGGACTCTGGAGCCTGGGCCTTTCTGCCCTGCCAGATACTCCTGCGCTGGGAACAGTGAACACAGCGGCCCCTTGACCTGAAGGCTCACGGCCTGAGCGAGCAGGTGTTCCAGCCCTCAACAGTGCCAGAAGCTCCCAGACGTTTCCACACTTTCTCATCTTCAACAGCGCAGTTAATCACATAGTAAAGTTAACGCGTGGCTTCAATACAGCTTCCCCTGGTGGCTCGGATGGTAAAGAATCGGCCTGCAACGTGGGAGACCCAGATTTGATCCCTGGGTCACAAGATCTCCTGGAGAAGGGCATGGCAACCCCCTCCGTTATCTTTGCCTAGAGAATTCCATGGTCAGAGGAGCCTGGTGGACTACAGTCCATGGAGTCAAAAAGAGTCAGATATGACTGAGTGACTAACTCTCTCACTTTTGCTTTCTTTCAATACAGCTCTGCGTGACTGGGGCTTTGAAGCCATGTGACAATGTGTAGCAGTTTTCCCCACATGATGTGGTTGTGAGGGTCTCAGAGAAAGCAGTGCCACAGTGTATCTCCAGAAGGAATTATCTTCTGATGGTGTATCACTCACCATCATGGCAGTGTCCTGGTTGATGACTATGCCTCCAGCTATGGCAGAAGGGCGCCTGGAAAGGCGGCTGAGTCCACTGGGATCTGACAGCGCACAGTGGTGGGTATCGTCATCTAGACTCGCTCCACAGGGAATGTCAGCCTGGCCTTGACCAGCACACACAGTAGCTTTGAGAGAATCAGAAACAGGTGCCCTGTCTGGGCAGATGAACTGTGAAAAGGCACCCCTCCCCTGCTCTGGAGCAGGGCTTGACAGATGGGACCTAGGTTGAATTTCAGCCTTGCTCCATGGCCAGGTACTTTTGAACAATGACCCTGGACATGAGTGAAACACTGTAGGAGAGCCAGAAGTGCAGAGAAGAGAATGGAATTGTCATGGCAAAGCAACCTGATCAGAGCAAGATGTTTTTACAATCTAAGAAAGAATGAAGAAGAAAATTGAGATCACTCATATTCTCAGGATTTGATGTTGAAGCCTTAGAAAATTTGATGCAAAGAGAAGTCAGATCCAAAGGGTCTTTTGGGCTTCCCTGGTGGCTCAGATGGTAAGAAATCTGGCTGCAATGCAGAAGACCTGAGCTTGATCCCTAGGTTGGGAAGATCCCCTGGAGAAGGGAATGGCTACCCACTCCAGTATTCTTGGGCTTAACTGGTGGCTTAGCTGGTAAAGAATCCACCTGCAATGCAGGAGACCTGGGTTTGATTCCTGGGTTGGAAAGATCTTCTGGAGAAGGGAATGGCTACCCACTCCAGTATTCTTGCTTGAAGACTTCCATGGACAGTGGAGCCTGACAGGTTAGAGTCTGTGGGGTCACAAGAGTTGGACACAACTGAGTGACTAACACTTCCACTTTCTTCAGAGCATCCTTTAACATCCTTCCATTGGATGATGACCTAATCTCACGTTCAAACACGGCCTTTGCTGGACATGGGATGCAACTGCTCCCTTAACCAGCAAGGCCTTGACCATGAGTAACAAGGTTACTGCTTCCTCTGCAGCCTGGACACAGGAATTCCATTTTTTTCTCATGACTCGGAGAACCTGAAATCCCTGAGCCTCTGGAAAACCATTCATCGACTCATTCTCACTCAAGAGAATGTATATACATATATATGTATGGCTGAGTCACTCCGCTGTTCACCTGAAACTTTGTTAATCAGCTATATCCCATTACAAAATGAAAAGTTCAAAAGTAAAAAAAGATTATTTCTGGGACATCCTCTCTGCTCCATTCTTACCCCTGAGAAAGAAAAGTCTCAGTGTGTAGACATGGACAGTTGTTTTTGCCCCTCTGTCCATGCAGCTGCTGCCCTAATCCCCCCGTCAGCCCTCTGCTCAGAGACCTGCCTGCCTTTGGCAGCATCCTCATGAGCTGCTTCTGCAGCTCTGCTGAGAGCTGCTATATGTTATTTTTCCCTGACAGTTGCCCCTGATATAGGTCCCGTGATACCCCTTCCCAGTAGCCTACCTTTTTCAACGTCCTTTTTACTGGCTCAAGACTTTGAGCTCAAGACTGGCTCAGATCAGATCAGTCACTCAGTCGTGTCTGACACTTTGCAACCCCATGGACAGCAGCATGCCAGGCATCCCTGTCCATCACCAACTCCCAGAGTTTACTCAAATTCATGTACATTGAGTTGGTGATGCCATCCAACCATCTCATCCTCTGTCGTCCCCTTCTCCTCCTGCCTTCAATCTTTCCCAGCATCAGAGTCTTTTCCAATGAGTCAGCACTTTGCATCAGGTGGCCAAAGTATTGGAGTTTCAGCTTCAACATCAGTCCTTCCAATGAACACTCAGGACTGATCTCCTTCAGAATGGACTGGTTGGATCTCCTTGCAGTCCAAGGGGCTCCCAAGAGTCTTCTCCTACACCACACTTCAGAAGCATCAGTTCTTTGGCACTCAGCTTGCTTCACAGTTCAACTCTCGTATCCATACATGACTATTGGAAAAACCATGGCTTTGACTAGATGGACCTTTGTTGGCAAAATAATGTCTCTGCTTTTTAATATGCTATCTAGGTTGTTCATAACTTTTCTCCAAGGAGTCAGTTCAGTTCAGTTCAGTTGCTCAGTCGTGTCCAACTCTTTGTGACCCCATGAATTGCAGCACACCAGGCCTCCCTGTCCATCACCAACACCCGGAGTTCATTCAAACTCATGTCCATCGAGTCGATGATGCCATCCAGCCATCTCATCCTCTGTCGTTCCCTTCTCTTCCTGCCCCCAATCCCTACCAGCATCAGAGTCTTTTCCAATGAGTCAGCTCTTTGCATCAGGTGGCCAAAGTATTGGAGTTTCAGCTTTAGCATCAGTCCTTCCAAAGAACACCAAGGACTGATCTCCTTTAGGATGGACTGTTTGGATCTCCTTGCAGTCCAAGGGACTCTCAAGAGTCTTTTCCAATACCACAGTTCAAAAGCATCAATTCTTTGGCACTCAGCTTTCTTCACAGTCCAACTCTCACATCCATACATGACCACAGGAAAAACCATAGCCTTGAGTAGACGGACCTTTGTTGGCAAAGTAATGACTCTGCTTTTGAATATGCTATCTAGGTTGGTCATAACTTTCCTTCCATCTACAGTGATATTGGAGCCCAAAAAATTAAAGTCAGCCACTGTTTCCACTGTTTCTCCATCTATTTGCCATGAAGTGATAGAACCAGATGCCATGAACTTAGTTTTCTGAATGTTGAGCTTTAAGCCAATGTTTTCACTCTCCGCTTTCACTTTCATCAAGAGGCTCTTTAGTTCGTCTTCACTTTCTGCCATAAGGAAGACTGGCTCAGGACTTTTTTTAATGGCCCTTCCATTACCTTAAAGGTCCTAGCTGATGTCAGAAAGTGACCAGAATAGAGGAAGGAAAAATATCACACAAGGAGGAGGGTTTGAAGAACTGTGAGGTTCTCAAGAAGTGGAAATGGCAGAAGGAGGATATTTCAGCCTGAGCAGTGGAGAAGGGCCCTGGGGACAGGCAGAGGGAGCCCTGAGCGGAGGTTCAACACTACCGGCCTCACCTGCATGCAAAGGTCACACAGCTGCTCGTCCCACCTGTGGACAGGATTGTACCTGAGGCTGGTCCCCAAGAACATCAGTCCCCCCATGGTGGCGGAGTGGCTGCAAGCGGCTTCTGACACCAGTGGTGACAGCTTCTACTCACCTTTAGGGGTCCTTCCTTCCTCTCTCATTCCTTTTTTTCCTTGCTTCCCTTCCTCCCTCCCTCCTTTCTCTCTCCTTCCTTTCTTTCCTTCATTGCCAGAAGGGGCCCTTGAATCCCACAAATATAATATGACTATTGTTCTTGGGGAAAACGGTAAAGTTATTAACTAGTAAAGAACTATGTATGGATGCCCTGAACTGTATCACCAAAGTTCTGGTGATGTGTGTATGTGTGTGTGTGTAGGGGGGAATGGGCCCAGAAGGAGAAGAGAGAAGCCTGGAAGCTTGTAGCATAGATGACAACACTGTACCTTAACTGTCGCTTGTTCTTGAGGAAAAGCGTGATTGCTGAAACAGGAAATATTGCAGCTGAACTTCTGTGATTTTTTTTTAAAGCTTTTCTTCAGGAAGACGAAAATTCAACATACATACAAAACCACACTCTTGCTAACAGATAATTGCACAACTTTGCTTTGAGCTACAAGACTGATTCTGAAAAAAGACAAATATTATACAAGCTGTTCTATCAGCAAGCATAAATTAATTATAAATGAATAGTTGATATGTGTAAGTTGATATGTTCAATACACTGTGCCCATCTGACTCCTGCCCAGGCTGGTGCTCTGCGTGTGTGCGGTGACAGCTGGCCACCCCTCGTGGAGAGGGCTCTTGGGAGCGGGGAAGGCAGGAGGAGGGGACAGAAGAGGCTGAGGTGGCTGCTCTGAGCACCAAAGTACAACGTTCGCTACACTATTTAAAAACTTAAAAGAATTCATAGACTTCTTGAAACTCATCCAGGGACCCCACGTTAAGAAAAACAAAAGCCAGAGAAAACTCTTTCTTCCATGGAAAACAGCATCATAAATCATTCCATCAACAAGTCCTTATATGAAAAAAAAATGAAAATGATGTTTGGTAATTTTGGTTTTAATTGAAAAATTAAACTTGGTTATGTTGAAAAGTTAATCTTTTTTAAATGCTATCACATCCTAGGAGAAGTGATGAAGGAAGCAGGAGTTTAAACATCCACCAGAAGGGTTCTCAGGACTGCCCTGGTGGTCCAGTGTTAAGAATCCTCCTTCCAGTGCAGGGGACTCAAGTTTGATCCCTGGTCAGGAAGCTAAGATCCCACATGCCATGGGGCTCTACGCGACTTCGTGGAGCCCGCTGCCTCTAGAGCCCGTGTTCCACAACTAAGACCCAGTGCAGCCAGATGAATAAATATTAAAAAAGAGAGAAATGACATTTAAAGAAAAGAAAGGTTCTCATTCTACCAGGACAAGAGACTGGATCCCCAGTTCTGTGTTGTGTGACACTGCCAGCTGCAATCAGAATTTTTTTCACCAGAGTAAATCAGCAAAGATTTATTGAAAAAAAAAAAAGTAAACAAACCCAGGTTATCTGATTCCAAAGCCTGCTTTTATATTTTTTCAGTTTACCACAAGTACCAAATTAGGCAGATCTTTTAGTTGTTTAATAACTATAATTAAATTGTTGAACTATAATCAAGGGGTATAATTTAAAAACAAAATCATTGCATTCACATTCTCAGAACTGTGCTGAAGGGAAGGCTTAGGAGGAGGAAAAAAACCCCATATTCTGGTCATGGAAAAGGGACACAGAGACAGGCAGCGAGTAGGACAGAGCAGTCTGTGATGAAAGGGAGAGAGCTGTAGCTACATGTCCAGGTGTGCAGACCTGGCACCCCTTGATGGCTTCCTGGCAGAGGCCACGATAGGACCTTAAAGGCCAAGGAGGGTTTGTGGGCTGGAAAAGACGTGGCTTTAAGTATGTCCTTTCTCTTTGCCAAGCCTGAGGCTTCCTGTCTGACACATAAAGGGGTGAGAACAGACTCCTCCGAGGGCCATTCCAGCTCTAAACTCTAAGACTGATCAACAGAAGAATGGATAAAGAAGATGCGTGCGTACACACAGCGGAATATTACTCAGCCATGAAAATGGACAAAATAACGCTTCTTGCAGCAACATGGTTGGACCTAGAGGTTATCATACTGAGTGAAATAAGTTAGAGAAGGATAAGCATCATATGGTATCACTTACATGTGTAATCAAAAAAATGGTACAAAAGAATTTATTTGCAAAACAGAAATAGCCACAGGTATAGAAAATGAACTTATGGCTGGGGTAAACTTAAGTCAGGGGAAGGATAAATTGGGAGATTGAGACTGACATATACACACTACTATATATAAAATAGATAACTACTAAGGGCCTATGTATAGCACAGGGCACTTTACTCAGTACTCTGTAATGGCCTATATGGGAAAAGAAGCAAAAAAAAGTGGATATATGTATAACTGATTCACTTTGGTGTGCCCCTGAAACTAACACAACATCGTAGATCAACTGTGTGTGTGTGTGTTAGTTGCTCAGTTGTGTTTCTTTGTGACCCCATGGACTGCAGCTCACCAGGCTCCTCTGTCCATGGAATTCACCAGGCAAGAATACTGGAGTGAGTAGCCATTCCCTTCTTCAGGGGATCTTCCCAACCCAAGGCTCAAACTTGGGTCTCCTACATGGCAAGCAGATTTTTTACTGTCTGAGCCACCAGGGAAGCCTATACTTCAATAAAAATTTAAAAATTTCAAGACTGCCCAAAGGACAGCATAAGCAGAGGCCCTGAGACTGGATTGAGCCATAATGAATTGATGGCTCATCCAGGAGTCCTGCCAGCTCAGAGCAGTGGGTATGTCTCAGGAGATTAGAGGAATGACTCCTTAAATGCTAACGCAACTGAACTTGGTGCTCTAGGCAGTGGGAGCCAGTATAGGTCCTAGAGGAGGGGGATAGTCATCTATTTAATTACTCCTCCTCTCACCAGTCCTTCTGCCCATTCCTTTTTGCCTTGCTGAGCTCTGGCGCTGAGCTGGTCACATTCAACTGCCCCTGGGGACCTCCAGCTCCACCAGGGTCCTGAGGTTTCCCCTCCTACTATCTCTCCTATTGCCCTCCAGGTCCAGCTGCCTGCTGCAGCGAGTCTTCGGATGTCCTTAACTTTGTATTGCCAGGAAAACAAAGCAAAACATGATCCCCCATTAGGTTTGAACTTTAGAGAAATAACTATTAGCTGGGAACTGTTGTTTGCCTCTTGGTGGGCGTTGAGCCAAAAGACAACCAAGTGAAAGATCAGGAGAAGGAAAGATTTATTATTACTTGCAGCGAGCAAGGAGAACATGGAAATCTTTCCCAAAGCAATGGTTCCCTGAACAGTAAGACTGGGGAAGTTTTAAGCTAAGGGTACATGTATATTCATGAAGGACCTTGGGCAGTAGGAAGAGTCCAAGCTTTAGTTGATTGAGGTTCTGAGGGTCAAAAAATGCTGACATCATCATCCTTTAGGTTGCTGTTAATCTAGTGGTTGAGCGACCAAGTGGGGATTGAAATTCTTCAAAACAGCTCAAGACAGTCCTTTAGGCTAGTTTTCATCATTGAAACAGAACTGAGAGTCCTTACAAATAACTTGTTATCTTTGCTACTGTTACTTCTCTCACCTGATAAATTTGTCATTTTGTTCTCTTCCCCTGGTGGCTCAGATGGTAAAGAATCTGCCTGCAATGTGGGAAACCCAGGTTCGATTCCTAGATGGGGAAGATCTCCTAGAGAAGGGCCTGGCAACCCATTCCACTAGGTGGGAAATACCACTAGGTATTCTTGCCTAGAGAATCCCATGGACAGAGGAGTCTGGTGGGCTACTGTCCATGGGGTCCAAAGAGTCGGACACGACTTAGAGATTGAGTGTGCAGGCACACACGTTCGTACACTGACCCGTACACATATCCACCGGCTTTCCTGAGGTTCTGGGTGTTGCAGCAGCAGCAGGCCCTGCCCCTTACAGACAGCGAGGCTTTGCCCCCAGCCCAGATCAGTCAGCACACACTACCTCCTGCTGCTGTTGCTTCTGGCAGTACATGATGCCTGGAGGCCCCAGGGGAGCCTCATGTCAGTCAAGATGCTGGGTTACCTGCATGGGGCCAGACTCATTCAGCCTGTGCCTGAGCAGGACAGCTGAACAGACTCAGCCTCCCCGACAGGCCTGGATGTCTGTGAGGAGACCTTCTTGATGCCCGAAGCATCATGGCTAGGGGCAGCTCCAGACAGTAGAGCATCCCTGAATCCCTAGACGTGAATCTCAGCTCTGCCCACCTCCTGGCTGGGTAGCCTTAACTGCTCTGAGTTCATCTCCCCATCAGTAACTTGGAGATATTCTCAGCCCCAAAGTCACTGGGGAAGAACGCATATGTAAAAATTTTGGCACATTGACAGTATTTTAAAAATAGGATCTATTTGTATATGTTTCATCATATATGCCTGTCTCCCCCTGTGAGACTATAAATCCTTGAGGCTAGAAATTGTATCTGCCCAGGGCCCCACAGAGGGCAGGGCTCGGAAACATCAAAGGAGCGGTGGCTGTTGGGCTGAGTTCACCCCTGACAAAGATTGCAGAATTAGCAAGAGTGTTCTTTCCCTGAGTTAAGCTTCTGGGAGAGAGAGGGGCCAGATCCAGACCTTTATCGGCCCTGAACCCTAAGGGTGAAGAATGAGAGAGTTAGCACCACCCTTTGGATGACCTTTTCCAGGTGTCAGTATCCCCTGCCCCTATCTTTCGTGTGGGTGTGAGCCAGCTTGGCTGATGCATTAAATGTAAGTTTTATCTATGTACTACACAACCCAGTGCTGGGAGATAGGGCTAGGACAGGGCATTTCTGGGGCAGGAGACCTTCTACCAGACAGCAGTCAGGCCTGCCCGCAGCCCTTTGGCACTTTCTGCTCCTCCAGTGCTGCAACTTGGCAGAACCCTCCCGATCGTGGTTGGTTTCCCCTGGTCGCAGACCACTCACCAGTTCTAGGATGCCCTGGGCCAGAAGCCCAGGAGTTTTAAGCTGGGTTGTAAAAAGGGTAGAGGTGAAGAAGCAACCATTCAGAGAGCCTAGAGGTACAGCTCAGACACCCCTCCTCCCAGGTGACTGTGGGGCTTCTGAAGCCCCTGGTTCTACTACTGGGCCAGGTGACTCCTGGTTTGACGTCAGGCTGGGTGTGGGCTCCATCACTGGCCACCCAGCACAGGCCCCCTCTGGGCTTGGCAAAATAAACATAGTCAGCAACACCTGGCCACACAAGGCCAGACCCTTCCTGGCCTCAGACCTCCGGGGCTCCCCATGCCCACATCTCACTGAATTCAATGTCTGAAGCCAGGTCAGGCCAGGACACTGGCAAACCGGTGTAAACCAGGGAGGATCAGAAACATCTTGAAGGTCAGAGAGTCCATCCCTCTGACACATGGTCACCAACCAGAGACACATCCCTGTCCCTATCACAGATAAGCTGCCCAGGGACATCATCTAGAGGAATAGCTTAAGCTAGTGCATCAGAGGAAGTTTCTGGAATGGATGAAAGGCGTTTTGCTTTTCTTTCTATTAATATTCCACAGATGGTAGTTTATTGGGAAGATTGGATCTATCCTCTATGAAAGTTGATCCTCTGTGCTGTGGATCAACTCAGATCTTGTGGCAAATGGAGAAAGTGTTTCGATAAAGTCAAGAATTATGGGCATTGGAGAGAGTAAAGTTTGAGTGTGTCTTCAAGCTGGAGGGGCCACCCACCACTCCATCTGGGTGGTTCCTCTAGAGTTGAGCAGCCTGACCATTACCTTGGTAAGAACTGAAGAGACTCCCCTTATTATTAATACTGTAATAATCATATCCAATTTACAATGGCATCAATTTATTGTTAATACAATTTATAAGTTATGGTAATATTAATATAATAAAGATAGATGCTGAGCCAAAAAAAAAAAAAGAATTCTGGACTCACATAGGCCTCCGAGGGAACCAAGGGTGTTTTGAGGACACTTCCGAGGCTGGCATCCAGGGCAGCATACTTTCACATCTGTTGTTAAGTGGGGTTGAGCCATGACATAGAGATAGTCTGAGTTCTCTTTGTTTGGTCGTTTTAGCAACGAGTTGTCTTTCTGCGGCCACACGTCAGGGCCCTGAGGACCTGTGCTCAGCGTGGGCCTTCAGGTGGCCATAGCTCTGAGGGCAGCCGTGTGTGGCTGTAGCCCTGCTGGAGGGCTGGAGGGGGTCCCGGTGAGGATGGCTGAAACAGTCCCCACATCCAACCCTTTCCCTGGAGTGTGTCATCCTGGACTTATTCAGGTGTCTGGTGGGACTTTCGAGTGACATGTTTCATGTCTCATAGGATGGCGAGGTCCCTCCCACAGCCTCCTAGGCTTGTTTTGGGAAGGCCACTGGGGATCACACAGTCTTTCTTTCCCCTGTAATTTGGGGGCTCTCTCATTCAGCAGTAGCTGCTCCTCCCTGCCCATTCTCTTGCATCAGGGGGTGCTGGTTTTATTTGTTGACATGAAATAAACAGACTGCTGGCAGAGAACTACAACTGGAGATCTGCAACCAGACGAGTCATGTGCCAGTCCCCACATGTCAAGGGAAGGAGAGCATTTTTATAGAAGGAAAAGGAAGCGGGGAGGGCTCTAGTAAGCAAGGAGTCCATAGCTTTTCATGGGTTGAATCCTCACTAGGAAAAAAGAGCAGTCTTTCTTCTTCCTGTTCAGCCGTGCTATGGTTGCAGGGCCAGAGAGCTGTCCCTTCTGGTCTCCAAACTCTGTTAATTGAAAGGACTGTTTATTCATTTTTTTACATATTCCATTGCCACCCCTTCTCTACCCTGATCTGCCCTAGGGGGCTGACAGATACTGACTGTGCCACTCACGTGTCCCAGCTCCCTGGCTTCTACTTGCTTTGGAAGGCACTCACAGAAGATAGCAGGGCAGGAGGAGAGAAAGGACTAGGTATTCACCCCCATCTTTACACACGCATCTACACACACTCTCTTTTGCAAGTGACACAGCTCCCTCCCCGATCCCTTCAGCCTAGAACTACTTGTACTTCCTCTGATGCTAGTTCTACAGGCTTAAATTTTGTTTTTCATTAGAGTATGGTTGATTTACAATGTTGTGTTAGTTAAAGGTGTACAATGAAGTGATTCAGTTATACATATGCAAGTATCTATTCTTTTTCAGATTCTTTTCCCATTTAGGTTATCATAGAATATCGAGTCGAGTTCCCTGTGCTATCCAGGAGGTCCTGTTGCTTCTCTGTTTTATATATAGTAGTTTGTATGGCTCTAGGCGCTTTGACATCCCTTTGGCTCCCTTGATTCCATCCACACTGCTGACCAGTCAGTCCTTTAATTCTTTTCTGTTAAACCTTTGTGAATTGCAGCCAGGAAGGCAGCCTCAGAGAGGCCTCATGGCCCTCCTAACACACTGGACACCTCAGGGCCTCCACAATGGTTCAGGAAAAGCCCTGGGCTAAAGGCTGGGTCTCAGCTGTTGGGCAGAGTTGATGCTATCTATTGCATTTCTCAGATTTCCCTTCCCCCTGGAACTCTGGTGTCTGATAATCTGAGAAATTTTGGAAGCTGCTCTTTCTGCCTGGGCCTGTCTGCACATAGTGGTCACCATCCCTTTAATTCTAAGACCTTTCTAGTCACTAGATGTTTTGGCAAAATCATCATAATCTTTCCAAGAGACAAGACCACCAGATGTATCCCAGGACCCTGGGAAGTTTTGGCACCACCTTGACCATCACCATCATCCCCATCACTTCAAAAACGTGACCAGCATAGCACGGGTGGCTTATTTGTGTCACGCACAGCAGAGGCTGGGGTAAACTACCAAAGGAACTCTGAACCTGGGCTCCTGCAAACTGGAAGCTGAGAGCTGGCTCACTTTACACCCGCCTGAATTGTTCTAGACCCGGCTCCATTCTCAAATGCCATTTTCTCTGTGAGGTCTCCCTTCCTTGGCAGAATCAGTTATAGATTGTGACTCCACGGTGTTTGGGGACAGATCACACTGTGTTAGTCACTGGCTTAGCTGCTGATCCCCATCCTCTCAATCAGCACTTGGACCAGGCAAGTCCACATTTTCTAGATGTTCACTGAGTGTGTGTTACAAAACAGGCCTCAGATTTAGTTTGTTCAGGATCAAGGCAAAGAAATTCATCCAGACCTTTTCATTTGCCTTTCCTGAAGACCAGCGGGAACCAGAAACACTGTAGAACTTTCTTTCTTTCTTTTTTCTTTCTTTCCTTCTTTCCTTTCTTTCTTTCTATTTTTGGCCATGCCAGGTGGCTTGAGAGATCTCAGTTCCCTGACCAGGGGTGGAATCCATGCCTCCTATAGTGAAAGTGTGGAGTTCTAACCACTGGACCACCAGGGAATCCCCTCCCCCTCCCCAGGATTTTCAATGGTTGGAAAACGAGCCCACATCACAAGAGTGTCCTTTGCTGAGATTCGTAAGTGAAAGAAACACCTGGCCTCAAGTCAGAGGGTGTTGGCTGAAATCCAGGCTCCACTGCTTATCGCTGGGCAACCCTCAGCAACTGACTTAGGCTCTTGCCTCTCAGTCTCTTCCTCTGCAATAAGAACTGAGTGCAAGAATGGATGCAGAGAGCGTGGCCCCACAAGGAAGTATGGTAAGAACAGGAGTCCCCAGGTGAGTCCTAGGGTTGCAAATCCTGCAGAAGCTGCACAGTTAGAAGGGATGATGCCCCCCTATCCCCACCCAGGAATATGTTTGGCAAAATGAGAGATGGACTGTTTGGTTGGGCTTTGGATTTGCCAAGTAAAGTACACAGACAGCCCCCAGTTTAGAAGAGGGAGGAACTGGGGAGAGAGCTCACTGGAGCTGATTGGTTGGAGAGGGAAAGGAAGAGATTTGGGAGGCAGAGAGAAGGAAGTGGAACTGCTCTGGGGAGAAGAGCTTAGGGAGGAATAGATTGATAGCAGGCATTTCTGAGTGAGTGCAGGATAACATCTCTTCACTTTGAAAGCCTCAGTTAGACTTACTCTGGGTGCCAGTGTCTTTGTGGTCGATATGCCATTTAAGGGGCTCCAGAGATGAGCTGAGACTGGCCACAAGGGAAATGAGATGAAGAACATGAGACTGTCCCCAAGGCTCTGGTCACACTGGACTACACAGGGGCTGGGCTGGACTGATTTAGAAAGGACTGATTCAGCAGGCGTGTAACAGAGGAGCATAACAGCCCTCATCCCCATGGATTCAAAGCCCATTTGACCCCCTCGCTCCCTGGAGCACAGGTATCAAGTAAGGGGTCAGAGCGTGAGTCTTCTTGCAGACACTTAGACTCATGTCCATGGAAGATTCCAGCCAGTCAATGAAGACTGAGCTTCTAAGTATTAAGTCCTAACACTTGCAATTCCTCTGTATCTGAGTGTATGGGTGGCAAAATTTCCTACAGGAAGAAAAGCCAGTTTTAGAAAGAAAAAATAGAGCTCATCCAAGATGAAGTAAGTTTTTGTAGCTCTGAGAGAAGGGAGGATGATGAAATTCACATTCTCAGAAGGCCTTTAAAAACATGAGTTCATCATGGTTTAATAAGCCAGGTTATTGCTGATCTGAGTTATAAGAAAATGGTTAATATAGATTTCATTTCCATAGGCCCTTGGGATAGTGTCTTGATGTGTGAATATAAATATACAGTGTTTGCTGTCCTGGGAATGATCTTATCACCAATCAATAATGAAGTCACAGTATACTTGGCCAATGCAGAGGGGTTGTTCTACATCATAGCTCCCTGTGCCCCCACTTGCCTCCATCTGTGATGGTTTGAACTCTTTTTTATGGTTTCTGTTCACCTGATTCATTCCTTCCCTTTGCCTGCTGACTGCTCACCGAAGTAAGAGGAACAGGAGCGCTGGAGGCCAGTGAGAACTAACATTCACTGACATTCATAGTCTTTCATGAGGCAGGCACCGTGCTAAGTGATCTGCGCATGTTCCATGTGTATTGCTTGAGGAAGGTGGTGTGTTGTCCACGGTTAGGTGCAAGGATCCACATATCAAGAATTGTGAAGGGGCTCATATTTTATCCACTTGCAGTCTTGTAACTTCGCCTGCTACAGTTTCATGGATGCTGATAGGAGATACGAGACTTTTGGATTAGAGACAAAGACATTATTTCTCAGAGCACAGCAAGCAACCTAAGTTTTGAGCTTATACCAATTCTCCTTACCCCTCAAATCCCACGAGGTGATATGGAGGGGATCCAATGGATGCTGGATATGCGTAGTTGAGGAACCACGAGTTTAGGAAGCTCTAATTTTTTATTATGGGTTGCAAGCAAACCCACTCAAATCTTATCTTAGAGGGAGACATTTATCTTTAATGTACTAGACAGTGAACTACGCTGGAGGGAGACACTGTATTCCAAGGGTCTTCATTACATAAGCATCCTTGAACAGATGTGCAGGACAAAATCTGCACCCACAAGGCTTGTAGAAGCATGAGAGATCAATGAAGAATCCTCACCTGATGCTAGGGTGTGTGTGTTGCTCAGCTGTGTCCAACTCTTTGCAACTCCATGGACTGCAGTAATCCAGGCTCTTCTGTCCATGGGATTCTCCAGGCAAGAATACTGGAGTGGGTTGTCATTCCCTTCTCCAAGGGATCTTCCTGACCTAGGGATCAAACCCAGATTTCTTGCACTGCAGGCAGATTCTTTAGCATCTGAACCACCACTTGTATGTATATTAAATCACATTTGTTAATTGCTTTTTAAACTTTCTAAGTTTTTTTGTGCCTGACATATCAATACTTGACAGAGGTATGTCAAAACCCCTCACCATCAATGATGAGTTTGTTCATTTCTCCCTGTAATTCTCTCATTTTTTTCTTTATAAATTTTGAGGCTAATTAAATAGATGATATACAAATAGTGTTGGGGTATACAGGTTTAGAACTGTTATATCCTCCTGGTGAATTGGACATTTTGCCACTATGTTGTGATCTTCTTTATCCCTAATAATATTTTGGTTTAAAAATTCTATTTTGTATGATTTCAGCTTTCTTTCAGTAACAATTTGTTGGAACTTTCTTTTCCCATTCTTTGATTTTGAACTTCTTCATACTGTTTTCCTCAGACATATCCCATGTAAAGAGCATACAGCTAAATTTTTGTATCCAAGTAGATAATCACAATCTTTTAAATGGAAAATTAAGAATAATTAAATTTATTGTGCTTTTGATACATTTGCATTTTTAAACCATCTTACTTCGAGTTATCTGACCCATTGTTCTGATTTTTTTTTCCTCTTCCTGTGTTACTTATGCAGGTCAAGAAGCAACAGTTAGAACTGGACATGGAACAACAGACTGGTTCCAAATTGGGAAAGGAGTACGTCAAGGCCGTATATTGTCACCCTGTTTATTTAACTTATATGCAGAGTTGGACATGACTGAGCAAGTTCACTTTCACTTTTCACTTTCATACATTGGAGAAGGAAATGGCAGCCTACTCCAGTGTTCTTGCCTGGAGAATCCCAGGGACAGAGGAGCCTGGAGGGCTGCCATCTATGGGGTCTCACAGAGTCGGACACAACTGACGTGACTTAGCAGCAGCAGCAGCAGAGTATATCATTAGAAATGCTGGACTGGATGAAACACAAGTTGGAATCAAGATTGCTGGGAGAAATATCAATAATCTCAGACATGCAGATGATACCACCCTTATGAGAGAAAGCAAAGAAGAACAAAAGAGCCTCTTGATGAAAGTGAAAGAGGGGACTGAGAAAGTTGGCTTAAAGCCCAACATTCAGAAAACTAAGATCATGGCATCCAATCCTATCACTTCATGGCAAATAGATGGGGAAACCATGGAAACAGTGGCTGACTTTATTTTTGGGAGCTCCAGGATCACTGCAGATGGTGACTGCAGCAATGAAATTAAAAGACGCTTGCTCCTTGGAAGAAAAATTATGACCAACCTAGACAGCATATTGAAAAGCAGAGACATTACTTTGCCAACAAAGGTGTGTCTAGTCAAAGCCATGGTTTCTCCAGTGGTCACATATGGATATGAGAGTTGGACTATAAAGAAAGTTGAGCACTGAAGAATTGATGCTTTTGAACTGTGGTGCTGGAGAAGACTCTTGAGAGTCCCTTGGACAGGAAGGAGATCTAACTAGCCCATCATAAAGCAGATCAGTCCTGAATATTCACTGGAAGGACTGATGCTAAAGCTGAAACTCTAATACTTTGGCCACCTGATGCAAAGAGTTGACTCATTGGAAAAGACCCTGATGCTGGGAAAGATTGAAGGTGGGAGGAGAAGGGGACAACAGAGGATGAGATTGTTAGATGGCATCACCAACTCAGTGGACATCAGTTTGAGTAAGCTCCGGGAGTTGGTGATGGACAGGGAAGCCTGGAGTGCTGCAGTCCATGGGGTCACAAAAAGTCGGACATGACTGAGCAACTGAACTGAACTCAACTGTGTTACTTTTGATGGCTTCTTTATATAAGTTATAGAGAATAGAAGGAAAATCCCAAAGGAATATTGAAGTAACTGAAAATAGCTTACAATGTTTGCAGGGGAAAACAATAGTTATTCTAATAAACCTCAACACTAAGCAGGATGAATGACTGGTTTTCATCTGATCCACCAAAATAAACGTTAGCTGCAACAAACTGAATCTGTTTATTTACTGCTCTTCTTTAATAAAATAATAAAAAGAGAAAAAAATCAAAATTGCAAAAAATTGCAGTCAGCCAGGCAACACCTATTCATTGAGCCCTGGTTATGTGTAATGCTCTGAGCCAGAGTTTGGGAGCTTTTGGTGCTGTGCAGGAGAGAGATAATAGATAAGGGTGCAGACCTGCTTGTTTCCACATGTGATCAGCACCATGAGTAGATTCGAGAAGTTGTGTATGCTCAGTTGTGTTTGATTCTTTCAGGCTCCCATGGACAGAGCCTGCAAGAATATTGAGGTGGGTTGCCATTTCCTCCTTCTGAAGATCTTCCCACCCAGGGACCAAACCCGCATCTCTTGCGTCTCCTGCATTGGCAGGTAGATTCTTTACCACTAGCATCACCTGGGAAGCCCATATGAGTAGATTGAAGAGAGTGATTTAGTGAGAGGGACTGGGGCCAGGGTGGGGAAGCTTCTTGAAAGGGGATGGCGGGAAACAGTTTCTCTGGGCTGAGATATGCAGGAGAGGAGAAGGCAGCCTTGGTAAGGTCGGGAGGAAGAGGTGAAGATGGTCCAGGCAGTAGGAACAATCGGTCACAAGTTGAGAAAAAAAAATAAGCTTGGGCTGTTGAAGACAGAACAGAGGCAGGCTGGCTCATGAGAAGGAGTGAGGCCAGGAGCAGTCTAGGAGCGCGAGGAGATGACAAGACGACTTGGGAGTGGGGTGGTTCCCGCTCACAGAATGCTCAGAGGCCATGATGAGGAACCTCAATTTGAACAAGAGGCGTAACATAACCTGATCTTTAAAAAGTTTACCATTCTATAGAAGGAGTTTTGAACAGGGTGAACAACTCATTCTAGGCTGACTTTTCGGACTAGGAACTCTGTTAGGACAGAGAGAACTGGGAAGACTGGTCATGTTGAGGTATACAGTAGATGTCAATCTGGGTTCACATTCAGATCTTCGAGAATTATTGTTTCTAGTTGCCCAGCCTGATTCTGCCTTAAGGCCCTTCCTTCCTAACAGGTCATTATTGAGACTTCTTTCCTTTTCAAGACCATGCTAAGTCACTTCAGTCGTGTCCGACTCTGTGTGACCCCATAGATGGCAGCCCACCAGGCTTCCCCATCCCTGGGATTCTCCAGGCAAGAACACTGGAGTGGGTTGCCATTTCCTTCTCAGGACCATGAGGGAATCCTTATTAGGCCCTCAGAAAACCCGCCGAGGGCCTCCAGGTGGCCTGGTTACAGCACATGATCGTTCAAGACAAGGACAGCCCCTTCGAAGACTCTGCCCCGAAGAAAGTCCCCCTTGGCACCTCAGGCCCCCAAGTTATTTGATCTGGCGACCCTCCGCCCCTTCCCTGGAGCCTTGTCTGGGCTGCTCACTGATCTCAGCTGCCACCAAACTGTCTTTTACTTCCCAGTCTGGAAAAACCTCATCTCTGGCTCTGCTACTGGATCCAGGCATACTCTCTAGCCTCCAGAGTCTACAGCAAAGATGCATCTGTAATTCAGGCTCCCACAAATACAGACATTGTCAGGCTGCTTTACAGCTTTCCTTTAATTCCAGGACCGTGGGATTATAAACTCTATCTACCAGCTTGAAAAATGATATGCCAGGCAGGAGAGTGAAGCAAAGAAGGGAAACATAGAGAACTTATCGGTAAAATTTTGTGCCACATGTGAAAACAGAGGAAGTTAGGAAGTTATTGCATGTTCCAAGTCATAGAAGATGGTAGCTTGGGTTAGACTGATGGCAGTGCTGTTGGGGACCCTTGTAAGGGACCCTTATAAAACATATTTTGATTACAGGGCCAATGATACATACTACTGGAGATGGAAGCTGAGGGGACAGAAGGACTTAAGGATCACAGCTTAAGTAGTCCTTTTGGTTTGAGCATTTGGTATCAATCACTCCCGACTTGGAGACTCGGGGCACGTGACCACACACCAGACAAGAGTGGAGAGCAGGTCCTGTATTTCTGCCACAAGTGGGAAAGCTCTGGCAGGGGGGTGGAAACTGGGAAGTCCATCCAAGAGACGGCTCTGTCACATGAAGGGGGCAGTTACAGCCTAGCGAGTGAGCTGCCACCAGCAATTTTTTAGCTTGGAAGCTCTAAGAGGCCTTGGTTATATTTGTCTTCCGGAATGGTTATATTGTCTGCCGGACACATGATGCAAGATAGTGAAGATACAAGCTGTACTTTTCTCAGAAACACACCAAAATGCACTCAGATCTCTTCAGAGAGTTCAGGAAATAAACAAGATTTTAATTACACATTACAACAACGAAAAAAGAAACTTTCATTTTAAAGGACAGGACAGTGGGAAAATTTATTTTGAAATTTTTTCCTTCTGATTTTAATAGGACTTAGCTGTTGGTTCTTTACTGAGTCCTGAGCCAATGACATGCTGGTTTTCTGGAAAGAAGGGAAAGGAAAAGAAGGAAACAAAAAAATCTATTAAAAAATTCCTTTCCCCTCTTCTCCTTGAAGAAAATTAAACAAAACAAAACAACAGAAAAACCAAAGTTCTACTTTAAAATGTGTCCATAGCCGTGGGGCTGGGATTCTGGTCATTGCTTGGAGAACATCCCACAGAGTTGGGCTTGGGGTCATCAGAGCAAGATGGGGAAGTAGGGAATTAAGTCAGCCAAGGGTTTGGGGGAAAATAGAGGTCTTGGGAGAAGGGAATAGGGAGGGAGGAGCATGGGAAAGTGGGAAGAGGGCTGGAGGAGTCTAGAATCTCACAGCACATGATAGCACGCATTAATCACTACCATATGCAGACCATCAGCTTGCAACACAGGATGGAGGCTGGCTTTTTTTTTTTTTTTTTTCCCAGCGAAGCCCTATTATCGTGGAGTCCAAACTTCAAAGCGCTGGCAAAACAGAGGGGTGTTTATCAGTCTTCCCTGAACAGGGATTTCCTCTGCAGGGCCCGTGTCAGGAGGGAGAGTCTCTTTACACTAATTTGTAAACCCAAAATATCAGGGCGAGGAATTCCCTGGTGGTCCAGTGGTTAAGACGTTGTGCTTTCACTGCAGGAGGCCCAGGTTTCAATCCCTGGTTGGAGAGCCTCATCTTGGCTCTCGCAGTGCCATGTCTCTTTCTGCTCCAAGCTCCAGCCCCATCTTCCCCCAGTCCCTGACCTGGGCTGTCCACCCCACAGCAGCCAATGGGTGAGCAGCCTTGTTGGATCCTGGCCATGCTACTCTGGAGCATACTCTGGTCTCCATCCCCGCCAATCCCCACCTTGTCATCACTTTTGCTTTAAAGTGTCTGTCTCTGTACCTGCAGGAGAGAAAGCTGGGACACATGTCTAATCCATGGAGCTGGACTTTAAAGCAAAGGCTCTCTGTACACACCATAAAATTTTAAAATATGAAAGATGCAGAGTTAAATTTAAAAGCTGGTCTATTTCTTTCCTACTCCATAACTACTCAGTTCTTCTTTTTGCAGGCAACCGCCTTCTCCCCCATAATAATGTCCTGTGTGTCCTTTAAGATATATATTACATATCTACAATCATAACCACATACATTATTTTAAAACTGTTTTATAATAGTAGCATATTTTACTGTCCGTGGGTGTTTTTATTTTTCCCACTTAGTAATGTATCTTGGAGATATACTCATTTTAGTACATATAGACCTGTGTTTTCTTTTAATGGCTTTATAGTATTCCATTCATACCTCTGATGGTTAATTTTATGTGTCAATTTGGGTGGCCTGTGGGGCGACCTCATATTTGGTCAAACATTATTCAGGATGTTTCTCTGAGGGTGGTTTTGGAAGGGATTTATATTTAAATTGGTATACTTTGAGAAAGCAGATTGCCTTCCATAATGTGGGTGGGCCTCGTGCAATCAGTTGAAGGACTGAATAGAACAAAAACCTGACCTCTCTTGAGCAAGAGAGAATCTACCAGCAGACTGCTTTGCAACTTGAAGTGCAACATCAGCTCCTTCCTGGGTCTCCAGCCTGACCGCCTTTGGACTTGAGCTGCAACTTTCCAGTTGCAGCCAACTTTTTCAGGCGTGCCAGCCTTCTGCATCAAATTCTGGACTCATCAAACCTCCACAATCATATGAGCCAATTCCTTAAAATTTAAATCTCTTTATATATATATCCATATCCTATGGTTCTGCTTCTCTGGAAGACCTGACTAATATGACACTATAATCTACTTAACCAGGCCTCTATAATGTATGACTATTACTGTACACTTAGCTTTTTCGTTGTTCTGCTATTACAAAGAATGCTGCAAAGAATATCCTTGTATGTATGACCTTATGCACATGCCACACCCATGTTTTAACCACTGTGGTATTTTGTTTCAGTATAAAGGAATTTAGAAAATCTTCCCCAAGCAATAGCCAGGCTAGCTGGAATAATATCTCACTAAAAATCTTACTTTGAATGTCTTTAGTCACTAGGGAAGTGCAAATTTCAAGCGTAATTAAATATTCCCTTATACCGACTAGAATAGACTAGAATGATTAAATTATAAAGATTGACCAGAGTAAGTGTTGGTGAGAATGTGAAGCACGGGACCCCTCATACCCTGTTGGTAAGAACAGAAAAAATTTACAACTGCTTGGTAAAATAGTTTAGTAGGATAAAAATACACTGATGATATGACCCAGCTATTCCATTCCTAGGAATTTTCCCAAGAGATAAGCAAGAATATATCTACACAGGGACTTGTACACAAATGTTCTCAGGAGCTCTATTTGTAATAGCCACACACTGGAAACAATCAAATGTTCATCAGTGGGTAAATAAACATATTGTGGGATATCCACACAATGGATATTACTGAGCAATAAAAAAGAATGACTTACTGATTTATACAACAACAGAGATGAGTTCCCTCAAAATTATGAAGTGTGAAAGAAAACAGACAAAATATGTGTAAGTACTATTACCCCATGTATATAAATTTCTAGAAAATGCCAATTAATCTATACTGACAGAAAGAAATTGCTGGTTGCCTGGGACCTGGAGGGGAAGTAAGGAAACTTCTGAAGTTATGAATAAGTTTGACGTCTTTTTCTTTTTCCTCCAGCAACATTGGGTCTTCGTTGTGGCATGTAGGACCTAGTTCCCTGACCAGGGATCGAATTCAGGGACACCTGCATTGGGAGGTCAGAGTCTTAGCCACTGGACCACCAGGGAAATTCCAAGTTCACTATCTTGATTGTGATGATTGTTTCACAGACGTATACAAAGGCCAAAACTCATCAAACTGTATACTTTGAATGTGTACAATATGTATAGTTATTGTATTTCAATTATATTTTAACAAAGCTATAAAAATCTGGAGTGTCAAAAGGTAAATAGTAATGTTTCCTTGCTTTCCGTATTCCTTCTAGAACTCCTTCTCCCTCATGTAAATGAATGCCTCAGGGAAACTAGAAAATGTTACATATTCAGAAAGGCAAAAAGGAAAACAAGTTCAGGTATTTCCAAATGATCATGGCCAGTGAGTTCCATGTTTATACTGTGAGTAAGCCCCCAACCCACACCCTGCTCATTTCCCAAGAGACCTAAAAGTCCGGGTGAGCCACACCACGCTGAACCTTCAGCTCCCCAGATGCACCAGCTGTGGTCACTGTGAGCTGTCGAGCCGGCAAAGCTAAGACCAGTGCAGAATCTCCAGAGCAGGAGCTCATTGCCAGCTGGGAGGGTAGAAAGGATGCCTGAGGGGCTGCAGCCCCTCCTTACTCCAAGCTGAGTTCTCCTTGCCTGGCTGCAAGATGTGGGAGGAGACCATGAGTCAGAGCCACAGTGCGGGCTGCAAGAAGAGGCCAGCTGAGCGGCCAGGGCATGCCTTACGCTTGGCAGCTGGTGCTGGTGCCCTCCTGCCTGGCCCAGACAGGCCCCCAGCAGCTGCCCCAGGTACAGGGCTGGGAGCCGGCTGAGCAACTAGAAGCTCCTCTTGCTAAGTAGCTGGTCCCTCTTGCATGTCAGCACAGCCAGAAGAAAGAAGCAAACAGATGCTCCGAATGAAGGAGGAGGAGCAGCAGGCTCACCTTCAAGGCGGCACACTGGGGAGGAAAGTGTTAAGTTGTTCAGTCTTGTCTGACTCTTTGCAACCCCATGGACTGTAGCCCACCAGGCTCCTCTGTCCATGGAATTCTTCAGGCAAGAGTATTGGAGTGGGTTGCCATTTCCATCTTCAGGGGATCTTCCCGACCCAGGGATCGAGCCCAGGTCTCTTGCATTGCATGCAGATTCTTTACCATCTGAGCCACCAGGGAAGACCCACACCAGAGCGGGCCAGGAGCTTTTTCAAAGTCTTCTGCTCACTGTAGCTCAGTAAGGCCATGCCCCCATGGCCTGGGATTGTCTGAGAGCAGAAGAAGATTCTGGGAAACTTAGCTTGTCTTCTATGTAATTTTCACTGACATTCGCTGCTGGTGCAGGGACCCCTCACTCCTTATCTCAGCTCACTCCTAGCCCCTCATTCTCTAACAGAAGGATCTGCTGGGTTCACCGTGTTTCTCTTGGATTTCAGAGGACAATATTCCCTGTTTCATAAACTGTACAAAAAAAGTTGACCTGTCCTGCTCACCCAACAGGGACAAACATTAATGGAACCTGCATTGGTGGCTACTCTTTAAAATTACAGTACAGGTATTTGGCAAGTTTATATCTAATCGAATAAAGAGAGAGATGCTTGTAAGTTCAGATCTTGAAAATAAAAAGGCAATGGACTCTGCGTTCTTCAGTTTCATTTGCCCAAGACCCCTTTCCAGTCCCTGATTCCATGGAGGTGGTGGTTTAGTCACTAAGTCGTGTCCAACTCTTGCGAGTCGGACTCCCATGGACTGTATAGGCCACCAGGCACCTCTGTCCATGGGATTTTCCAGGCAAGAGTACTGGAGTGGATTGCCTTTTCCTTCTCCAGGGGATCTTCCCGACCCAGGAATCTAACCTGGGTCTCCTGCATTGCAGGCAGATTCTTTACCGACTAATCTATGAGGAATCTCCATAGATTTCTTAGATTCTCCTAATTTGCCGGATTGTTTTAGCTCACAGACCCAGGATCCTTGTGTTCCCTGGAGCCTCACATGCTTGGCTTGTTGTTGCTGTTTAGTCACTAAGTCGTGTCTGACTCTGAGACTCCATTGACTGTAGCCCACCAGGCTCCTCTGTTCATGGGATTTCCCAGGCAAGAATACTGGTGAATGCATGCATGCTAAAGTTGCTTCAGTTTTGCCTGACTCTTTGTGACCCCATGGACTGTAGCCCACCAGTTTCCTCTGTCCATGGGATTCCCCAGGCAAGAATACTGGAGAGGAATGCCGTTTCTGTCTCCAGGGGATCTTCCCGACCCAGGAATAGAACTCAAGTCTCCTGCATTGGCAGGTAGATTCTTTGTCCCTGAGCCACCAAGGAAGCCCACACGCTTGGCTATGCTTGGCTATTCATCTTCATTGTAGATGTTCAAGAATAGCAGTTAAATCGAGCGGTGAAAGTGGCCAAACATTCCATTCTCAGTAAGATATATTTAGAATCTGAATTTAATCTACCATTAAACGTAACATCAGGTGAACAAAACGTGCAGCGTCCCAAGATCAAGTACTGGGTCAGGTACAAATACAAGTGAGGGACTGAAGAAGCAGCTACAAGTTACTGACCAAAACACCATACCTCTCATTCTCAATTCGGCATCTTTGCGTTTTTTTTCCCCCCATTTTTTTTCATCCACTTGCAATTGATTCCAGCAGGGCAGTCCAGCACACAGACAGTGCTGTGAAAGTGTCTGAAAGCCCTTTTTACTGCATGTTAGTTGCCAGATGGAAGCCATGCAGGCTTGAGAGGGCCCAATAAGGAATCATTTAGCTGCTCAAATTCTTACATTACAGGACAAGTATTCTAGTATGGTTTTGAGGTCTCAAGCTTCAAAAAAAAAAAAATCATAGGGAAAAATACCGTGGGCCTCTGGGAGAAATGTGAGCCTGGGCCTGCTCTGAGGCTGCATAAACGGTGGTTATGGCCATGACTAATCCAAACCTCACACAGGGCTTTGTAGAGTGCGTCAGCTCTCCTTGCGGCTTGTGAAATCCCTGCTTTGAACTGAACCCTTTTAGGGAAGTGGAAACTGACCTTAGCGGGAGCAGAAAGCTGCTGTGGGTCAAGCCACACTCCTGCTCAGAGACACCCTGTGTCATGAAAGGTCACAGTTTTGGACGACTCATACTCATACCAGATTCCAAAGCTGTGCAAAATCAGGTTTGCAGAGCTTCAAAATCGATGCTCTTACAAGACTAAACAGTCCATTTATCTGTAATTCAGGGTCGATGACCCCGTTGCTGGATTGCCCATCCATCAGCAAATGTTTATCAGGCTGGGCTTAATGCTAGGTGGTTTGGCATATAAAAAGATTTACAAATCTGTCCTGGCCTGGCAGGAGCTGTCTAGCTGAGGTGGTAAGACAAACTTATACACAGATACTGGACAAAACCAGACTGGGTATGCACATGAGTGGAGCCCTTTGGAACTGTGCAGCTGTGGCCACTGTGGTCAAGATGGGGGAGCCCAGAGGAGAAGATCCCAGTGGTCTGGGCCAGTCTGGGAGGGTGGTTGATCATTGCCCACATCCCTCTTCATCCTCTCTCTTGCTGGCAGTCACTGACACTCACAGAGGGTAGGAAGTCTGGTGATAGGCCTGGTGAAGCATCTTAAGAAGAAAGGCACCAGCGTGACAGGCAAGCGACCTCCACATTCATGCAGATTTCCTTGGCTCTTCACTGCATCGTCCCATCATGACTGGCTGGCCCCTTGGCAAATGCCTACCAGCTGGCTTACCAGGGCCAACTCTCCATCATGCTCAGTGAGGCCTCTCACCACTTTCCATTTCTCCAAACAACTATGTGATATGAAGAACCAAAGTAATGCTAGCTTTTCAAGCACCTCCTTTGATGATTGATGCTTCTGAACTGCGGCATTGGAGAAGACTCTTGAGAGTCCCTTATACTGCAAGGAGATCAAACCAGTCAAACCAAAAGGAAATCAATCCTGAATATTCATTGGAAGGACTGATGCTGAGGCTGAAGCTCTGATACTTTGGCCACCTGATGCAAAGAGCTGACTCGTTTGAAAAGATCCTGTTTCTGGGAAAGATTGAAGGTGAGAGGAGAAGGTGATGACAGAGGATAAGATGGTTGGATGGCATCACTGACTCGATGAACATGAGTTTGAGCAAGCTATGGGGGATGGTGATGGACAGGGAAGCCTGGTGTGCTGCAGTCGATGGGGTCACAAAGAGTTGGACACAACTGAGTGATTGAACTACAACCCCTGATGATGCCTTTCCAGAGAGGAAGATTCATCTAAAAATTGTGCTAAAATTTTACCATGATAGCTTAATTCCAAAGGAGTTAAGTGACACCCTCCCTGGCTCCCTTTTAAGGAATGCCAATAAGGAGGTTGGGATGCTTAAGTAGCTATCACCTTGGTGTGAATTTTTTGTTCAGTTTTGCTGCATCGGTAGAAACTCAGTCTCTAGGATAGGCTGGTGGGCCTCTCCTCAGGTCTGCCTGCTCTGGATTCTACTGGAAACTGTGTCCCCTGAGAAGCCCTCTGCTCTATGTTTGAAAGATCGCTAGGAGTTACCAGCAACAGGCAAAAGGCCTGGGACAAATTCTCCCTCACAGACCTCAGAAGAAACTAGCCCTGCAGACACTTCAGTTTCAGACTTCTGGCCACTAGAATCATGAGCCAATCCGTTTCTGTTGTGTAAGCCCCTTGGTTTGTGGCTCTATGTTACAGCAGCCTTAGCAGATTACATGGCTCCTTTGCTTAATCCCTTCTTCTGCTACTCTGAAATTAATCAGATTCCAGGAGGACTGCTGCCTCTAGTCCTGCTCACCCAAGTCCACCACCTCCTCCTTTCTGGCTTCTGTCTGATTTTAGCTACTCCTAGCAGCCCTGATTCATATTTTGGAGGCTGTAGATCTGCTCCCAATTTTGCTGAACATCAAGTTCATTGGTTTGGTCATCCCTGATGCTCTTGTGTGACTCAAAGGAGGAAAAACAGCCAGTTGCTAAACCTATGTCACCATGTTCATCCCAAAAGTCCTGAAGCTTCAGATTTAACTCCACAAGTCCAAGTAGTGAGTTCAGCCAAGCACATGGAAAGTTATTTTCCCACGGTGATAATTACATAGCACTTCTCATCTTCCTGGCGCTTGGGCACCACTTAACAATGACTCCTTCTAATATGTTGGAGCAATTCAGAATAAAAATCACACATTTTTATTTGCCTAAATGAGATAATTACCAATATTAGAAGACAAGAAATACTTGAGGGATGGAAGCGAATAATTAAATTGTGGTATAAATATTTCGAGACCTGATGTACCTTTGTTTTTGTGAGAGTAAAGAAGTTAAAGTTTCATTAGGAAGCAAATTTTATTTCTCTTTTACAGGTGAAAAACAGATTCTGACAAGAAGGTTCTTGTCCAGGCAAACACTGATTCACCAATAATCTATACTGAAATTAATGTGAGAACTCTATAACCTCAGAGTATTAATAATTTTGAAAATTCTTAAATCTACTTTACTTCTCTATTAAAAAAAAATTTGCTGATAGCAGCACTTGGTACCTCAAAGGCATCTTTCCAAATACCAGTAACCATTGTCCACTGTGCTGGTTAAAAGGCTTAGGTCAGTGGTTCTCAAACTTACTGGTTCCAGATCCCTTTATGCTCCTAAAAATTATAGGGGACCCCAAATCACTGCAGATGGTGACTGTAGCCATGAAATTAAAAGACGCTTACTCCTTGGAAGAAAAGTTATGACCAACCTAGATAGTATATTCAAAAGCAGAGACATTACTTTGCCAACAAATGTCCGTCTACTCAAGGCTATGGTTTTTCCAGTGGTCATGTATGGATGTGAGAGTTGGACTGTGAAGAAGGCTGAGGGTCGAAGAATTGATACTTTTGAACTGTGGTGTTGGAGAAGACTCTTGAGAGTCCCTTGGACTGCAAGGAGATCCAACCAGTCCATTCTGAAGGAGATCAGCCCTGGGTATTCTTTGGAAGGAATGATGCTAAAGCTGAAACTCCTGTACTTTGGCCACTTCATGGGAAGAGTTGACTCACTGGAAAAGACTCTGATGCTGGGAGGGATTGGGGGCAGGAGGAAAAGGGGACGACAGAGGATGAGATGGCTGGATGGCATCACCAACTCGATGGACGTGAGTTTGAGTGAACTCTGGGAGATGGTGATGGACAGGGAGGCCTGGTGTGCTGCGATTCATGGGGTCGCAAAGAGTCGGACACGACTGAGCGACTGAACTGAACTGAACTGAACGAGCTTTTGTTTATCTGGTTATAGCTATTGATAGTTACCATATTGGAATTAAAATTGAGAAAAATTTAAAATATTTATAAATTGATTCAAAAATAACAGTAATAAATCCATAAGATGTTAACAACATAGAAAAAATAATTTTATGAAAAATAACTATATTTTCCAAAATTAAAAAGAAATAGCAAGAGGAGTGGCATGCTTTATATTTACTTATGTATTTCTCTGATATATTTAGATAGCAAAGATATCGTTCAATTTTCTATGTATTATTTTCTAATGATATCTATCAATATCATTATTTATCACTCGATTTACCCTTAGTTTATTCAACTATTTTGCAACTATTACTTATTCCAAAGCTCAGTTTTGTTTGGGGTGGAGGGGAAATGAAATTGATTCATCACATAGCTTAAATGTTCTACTGACTTTTACTTATAAACTAGTCTATGAAGCAGAATTCAAATTTCCAGATTTGTTCTTGCAGGTATATAATAAATTCCTTAAGTAGTACACAGATTAACATATAAGGAAATAACAGTTCTATTGAACTGCAGTCTTTGGGCAGACCACTAACTGTTTCTTTAAAGTAGTCGTGTTGTTTTAAAGACTCTGTCCTCTATGATTAAAAGTCAAACATTTCAACAAAACCACAAAATGTGCCATGTGGGACTTTTTAAAGATTTTAATGCCATCCAGAATTTATAAGAAAAAACCATTTGAAGTGATGGTTATGGGAGTCTTTTGAACAAATGAAGTTCTTTTCGCAATATTTCAAGAGAATATTAAAGGAAAGCAGCTGGGTTCTATTTTATTAAGGGGTGCTTCCAGCCAAAAATTTTTGCCCATGAAGGGGGTGCAGGGACAGACAAATTTGAGTATTCTATCCATATTTTTCAGATGTCTCACAACTGATAAGACAGTCTAATGAGGAGACTAGTAGGGATTTGAACTGACGTTTCACTAATCCTTTTATTTCTGGGATGTAATGAATACATCATATTACAGATTCATTCATCTGCTATGAATGCTTTTATTTACAGTCAGATTTTTCTTGGTAGAAGTCTTTAAAAATTATTCCCTTCAATAGTGCTAAGATTAAAGTTGATTAAAAAAAAGTATAATATAGAAGAGCACATTTTAACCAGAAATTGTGGTGTGGAAGGTCAAATTAAATAGCACGTAATGAAATAAAATCAGTTGGGGTGGGAGTAGAGATGAAGTAGAAATAGGCTTGTAAAATCTTCAGGGAAGCTTAGAGCAGATGTAGAAAATCCTTTCCAGGGAATTAACATCATTTAAACAGCATCTATTAAAAATATAATTAGTGTGACTTCCCTGGTGGTCCAGCGGTTTAGATTCTGCACTTCCAGAGCAGGGGGGCAGGGGTTCCACCCCTGGTATGGGAAACTCAGATCCCGAATGTTGCATGATGGAGCCAAAAAACAAAAAGAATAATAATAAAATAAATTGGGCTTTGTTTTTAAAAATGAAAATATATAATTAGCTCTTTATCTCATACTACTTTACAAATAAATTTCTAGTCAATTATAGCTAGGTGGCTCAGCAGTAAAGAATCCACTGGCAATGCAGGAGACACTGGTTCGATTCCTGGGTGAGGAAGATCCCCTGGAGAAGGAAATGGCAATCCACTCCAGTATTCTTGCCTGGGAAATCCCACGGACAGAAGAGTCTGGTGGGCTACATTACTGTTCACGGGGTCGCAAGAATTGGACTTGACTTGGCGACTAAACCACCACCACTCTAGCTGATATTCACTGACGGCTGACCCTAGGCCCTGTTGAAAGGCTTAATGTGAATAAAGTCGTGAAATCCTCACGATATTCCACTAGAAAAGTATTATTATCTTTTCTATTTTATAGTCGAGGGCAGGGTTGGGTCCTCAAACCCCTAGGCCACGGACCAGTACCAGTCTGTGGACTGTTAGCAACAGGGACTCACAGCAGGAGGTGAGTGGTGCACACGTCAGCGAGCAAAGCTTCATCTCACAATACTGCCGAGCTCCGCCTCCTGTCAGATCAGCTGTGGCGTTAGAGTCTCATAGGAGCGCAAACCCTACTGTGAACTGCACGTGCGAGGGATCTAGGCTGCACGCTCCTTATGAGAATCTAAAGCCTGATGATCTGAGGTGGATCTGAGATAGTAGCACTAAGTGACTGCAAATACAGATTACCATTAGCAAAGAGGTTTGACTGCACAGAGACCATAATAAATCAGATGCTTGCAGACTCATATCAAAATCCTATTAGGGAGTGGCAAGTGACAATTAAGCTGCATCTGGTGGCAGGCTTGACAGTGGAAAATGAGTTGCTGTACTTCAATTGTACAGCTGCATGTGGTTGGCAGGCTTTAAGTAAGAATCTGACACTTATATTAGTCCATGTGTGGCCCACCCGTTATCTTATTTACCACTTCCATCCATGACTCTTTCCAGCACTGTGCACTTGTCTCAGTCACAGTTTTGGTAAGCCCATAAGCTAACCCTAGCCAAAATGAGTAAAAGACAAACATTGCCAGAGAGGTTCTTTGTAAAGGGGGAAAGACCCAATGGTGAGACAGCAGAAGAGTCTAAGACTGCCATCAAAAAGAAAACTGCAGTTTAAAAGAAAATATCAAGAGTCCTACTTAAATTACGGCTTCATTGCAACAGGTGATTCACAATCTCTAAGCCCACTTTATACAATATGTGGTGACCGGCTATGCAATAAAGCCATGAAATCTTCACAACTGCTTTGCCACATGAAGACCAAGTACACTGTATTAGAAGACAAGCCTTTGGAGATTTTCAAAAGAGAAAGGAAGAAAAAAAAAAGGTGAACATGAAGAACAGAAGCAATTATTGAAGGCCACCACAGTAAAGAATCTACCTGCAATGCAGGAGACCAGGGTTCAAAATGTGAGTTGGAAAGATCCTCTGGAGAAGGGAATGGCAATCCACTCCAGTATTCTTGCCTGGAGAATCCCATGGACAGAGGAGCCTGGCAGACTACAGTCAGTGGGGTTGCAAAGAGTCAAACACGACTGAGCAACTGACACACACACACACACACACACACACACCACTTCATCAGATGTGTCTGTATGGAGAGCATCATTCTTAGTGGCGAACCATATGGCTAAAACTAAGAAACCTTTTACTACTGGTGAAAAGCTAATCCTGCCTGCTGCTAAGGACGTTTGTTGTGAACTTCTGGGAGATACTGCAGTTGCTTCCCTGGTGGCTCGGATGCTAAAGAATCTGCCTGCAATGCAGGAGAGCTGGGTTTGATCCCTGGGTGGGGAAGACCCCTTGGAGAAGGGAATGGCAGTCCACTCCAGCATTCTTGCCTGGAGAATCCCATGAACAAAGGAGCCTGGCGAGCTACAGTCCATGGAGTTGTAGAGAGTCGGGATGACTGAGAGTGCACACATAGCTAGATGAATTGATGACATAGCAGAGGACACTGAGGCACAATTGTTGGGATTAACGAGTCACTGTGGTATGGAATCCAGGTTAATGAGTCTACAGGTGTTGATAAGAAGGCAACAATACTTGTTTTTGTACAACATATTTTTCAAGAGAATGTGCATGAAAATATGTGGGCTTTTGTTGCCACCAACCCTACAGCTGCAGAACTATTCAAGTCTTTGAATGATTACCTATCAGGAAAACTGCACTGTTCATTTTGTGTTGGAGCAGATGGAGCGCTGGCTGTGACTGGATGGCTTTCTGGGTTCACTACGTGCTTCAAAGAGGTCACTTCTGAATATGAGTGCACACTGTGTCATCCACAGAGAAATACTAGCTAGCCATAAAATGTCACCTGAACTTAACAACTTTTTGCAGGATGTGGTTAACATTATCAACCACATTAGAGTATATGCACTTGGGTTTCCCTGGTGGCTCAGTGGTAAAGAATCTGCCTGCCAGTGCAGGAGACACAGGTTCGATCCCTTGTCCGGGAGGATACCACAGGCCACGGAGTGACTAAGCCCGTGCCCACAACTATTGAGCCTGTGCTCTAGAGCCTGGGAATCACAACTACAGAAGCTAGCATGCCCTAGAGTCTGCGCTCCACAACAAGAGAAGCCACTACAATGAGAAGCCGGAGCACCAAAACTAGAGTAGCCCAGGCTTCCCGCAACTAGAGAACAGCCTGCGCAGCAACAATGACCCAGCACAGCCAAAAGTAAATAAATAAAATAATAAAACAATACATACCCTTAACTCATGTCTGTTCATACAGCTCTGTGAGGAGATGGATGCAGAGTACACACGTCTTCTCTGACACAGAGAAGTGAGAGAGCTTTCTAAATGTAGATCACCGGCCAGAGTTTTTGAGTGACAAAGGCTAATTCAGAGATTTCTTTTAGAAAAACAGTCACCACTGGCAGCACATTTCA
This sequence comes from Budorcas taxicolor, assembly GCF_023091745.1. Taxonomy (NCBI): domain Eukaryota; kingdom Metazoa; phylum Chordata; class Mammalia; order Artiodactyla; family Bovidae; genus Budorcas; species Budorcas taxicolor. The sequence goes on from NC_068920.1 coordinate 138,258,945, forward strand.
GTGACACAAAATGGGTTGCAAAACTTGCTCCCTTGTGAGACATATTCACCCTGCTCAAGAAACTCATTTTGTCACTTCAGGGAAGAGTAACAACTGCGTTCAAACTGGCAGATAAAATGGCTGCATTCAAAGCCAATTTGGAATTATAGGGCTGATGAGTGAGCGTTGGGATTTTTAACATGTTCCAAACATAAGCAGAGATTTTTGGAAGACACTGAGCCAGGGGCCTTCTTTCTCCCAGCTGGTGCATGACCTATCACAGCATTCCAAAGAATTGGAGCTTTACTTTTCAGCCTCAACAGACCCCTGAACTGCGAAGGAATGGGTCTGTGACCCACTTGTGAATGTCAGGTGAATCGACTTTGTGCTAGAAAAGGATCAACTGTGTGCAATTGCAAATGACAGTGGCCTTAAAAGTATGTTTGAGACAACTTCAAATCTCCAGACATTCTGGATTAAAGTCAAGGTGGAATATCCTGCTGCTGCTAAGTCGCTTCATTTGTGTCCGACTCTGTGCGACCCCAGAGTGTTCTCCAGGCAAGAACACTGGAGTGGGTTGCCATTTACTTCTCCAATGCATGAAAGTGGAAAGTGAAATTGAAGTCGCTCAGTCGTGTCCGACTCTTCGCGGCCCCATGGACTGCAGCCTACCAGGCTCCTCCGTCTATGGGATTTTCCAGGCAAGCGTACTGGAGTGGGTTGCTATTGCCTTCTCACTGAAAACTTGCTTTCATTTCCAATGTTCTGTTTTTCTGACCCTGGAGAAGGGCATGGCAACGCACTCCAGTAGGCTTGCCTGGAGAATTCCAGGGACAGAGGAACCTGGTGGGCTACAGTCCATAGAGTCACACAGAGTTGGGCATGACTGAAATGACTTAGTATGCATGCATGCATCGTTCTGAGCCCAGGTTATCCGCAGTAACAGCAACCAGAACAAGATTATGGAGTAGACTGGACTTGAGCAACACACTTTGGGTGTCACTGTCTCCCATTATCCCCAGATGGGAGCATCTAGTTGCAGGAAAAGAAACAGGGCTCCCACTGATTCTGAATTATGGTGAGTTGTACAATTATTTCATTATATATCACCATGTAACAATAATAGAAGTAAAGTGCACAATAAATATGCGCTTAAATCATCCCTAAACCACTCCCTCACCCCAGCACTATTGCTCTGTGGAACTATTTCCTTCACAAAACCAGTCCCTGGTGCCAAAAAAGTTGAGGACCACTGGTTTTAAGGATGAAATGATTGAAAACAAAGTGATTAAATCCATGCATAGAACACAGTTAGGGTTATGGAATTTTTTTTTTTGGAGCATGTGGAATTATTATTAGTCTACTCCTTAGTAAGTGGAGAAATGTCATAATTCATTCGGAGTTAAATTGCTACCGCTGCATTCCATTCTTCACTGTAGCTTGGCTTTACTATGGCCTCCAAGAGTTTGAGAGTATTATCCAAAGTAGGATAATTGTCTGCAGACAATGCTCTCAGCGTTGCAGAAGTAAACAAGCCTCTGCTCTTCTAGAACTTATATTTAGTGAGGGAAATAAATAATCAACAAATCTATAAATAATTTCAGGCAGTGTTCATTGAAACCTTGCCAATGTAATAAACTTTACACTAAATTCACTGTGGTTTTCAGCTAAGAAAGGCAGAGGGGAAGGCATTTCTGTTTCCTAAAAGGAAGTGTGTATTTTCCGAAGAATAAAACATCTTTTCATAAAAAGATAAAAGTCATAAGTCTCATACAGATAAAAAATGAACAGTGTAAAAAATTTTATTTACTCATTAATGAGGGGACCAGTGAAATCTTATAGAGTCAGTTTAATGGACAATGTAAAGTACCCATTTATATCATTCAAATCAGGATTGGGAAATGAATATACAAAATATCTGCAAAATGGCTTTTTCCAAGGAGAGGGATTCAATATGAAGTTTAAAGGACCAGAGTATTTCCTGTTGCTATCAGTTAACTGCATTTAGAGTTGAATAGATGTTGCTTGAAAAAAACACACAACCTAAAAGCTGAGAATTATCTTTTATTTGTTGGACTTAGCTGAGGATTGAAGCCCAGGAGACATTCTCTCAGATAGCTCTGAGGGCCTTTTCCAAAGATGCAAACGGAGGAGCCAAGATACACAGGAGTTTTGGGGGTGGGGGGGAACCACAGATAGCAGAACACCAAAAGATTACTGCTAGTTAAAGATAGACCAGATAGCCTAGGCCAATGAATTAAGTGTTTTTCCATGTATGGGAAGATGCAAGAGTCTGGACTTATTAAAACTACTCCCTTGCATCTAGGCCCAATAGCCTATTTTCATCCATCCTGAATCCTGCATCACTGGTTGTGGCTGCAAAGGCCACACTTGGTTTGAGGGCCACACTTGGTTTGAGGGCCACACTTGACCACCACAATAGCCTCTGTTTACTTAAATGACAATTACGCTCTCTGGCCATACTTGACTGCACAAAAATGGAGCGCTCCCCTAGATTCAGAATGCCCAGAAAGGTGAGCCAGACCATGGCTTGTTTTTCATGGAAGACACCCAGGAACCTCAGTCCATTTCATTATGTTTCACAATTTTTCCTTATAAAAGTCACTCTATCTGTAAACACCCAGCAGCTAAACAGTTCCGCCTTATGTTTTCCTCAATTCTTTTCTTCTCTGCCTGGCTCCCAACAAAGAGGTGTCGGAGAGAGACAAAGGAGAAGGCTAACATTTGATCTCTCTAAAAAGTGCACTTTACGCAGCCAGGAGGGCCCAAGAGCAGGGGTTAGCCCCGCCCACTTCTCCACTGGCGCCGCTCCTGGCCAGCCCAATAATTGAGCTATGACGCAAAGGTCACGTGAGCAGTGGCGGTCCCGTGATGCGTTCGAGCAGTACGTGGCAGATTCACTCAGACAAGTCCTCCCTGCCCGGTTTCTGCCACCCACTCCCATCTAGACTTATTTTTTCCCATTAAATGCCTCTCACCTCCTCGCTTTCACTTTGGGGAGAGTGAACTACCAGACTCCCCCTCCAACTCGAACTACCCTAGGCCCAGTAACCAGCCCTCGCCATCTAGTAAGAGGAGGGGAATCTATTAGCGCCTAGGTGAGTTGCGGCTCTGATTGGGTGTGAGATCCTGTCAATCTCCAGGCTTTTCCAATCAAAACCCGCTTCCGCCTAGCTTCCAGTTCTTCCATTGGCCTGAGTGCAAGGAAGGCGGAGGAAAAGGGTAAATTGAGCTCTCGCGGGAACAGCGCTTTGTCCTCAGTGCGCAGGTGCAAAGGCTCTTGGCTTGGGGCCCCGGGCAGGGGGCGGTCTTGAAGACGCGTCGTTTGGTTTGGGCTCAGTGACGGCGCTCTCTGTCTTCAACCGCTGGGCTGAAGGCGTTTGTTAGGGGCCCGGCCAAGAAAGAGGCCTTCGAGGTTCCCGATGGTGTCCATGACTTTCAAGCGGAGCCGCAGCGACCGGTTCTACAGCACCCGGTGCTGCGGCTGTTGCCATGTCCGCACCGGGACGATCATCCTGGGGACCTGGTACATGGTAAGGGCGGGCGAGGACGGAGGGAAGGGGCCATGGTCGGGGGAGGATACGCTGGAGCGGGAAGCGGGAGGGACTCATATTCGAACGGGAGGATCCACTGGGAGGGGATAGGGCGGGAAGGCCTCGGAGACCTTCTTTTTAGTGGCCTCTTAACTTTGAAGCGGGGAGACTTGTGTCTGGGAATCGGAGTGGGGGTGGGAGGGACCGGGGAAATTGTTGGGGTTTTTTTTTTAGGCGAGAATGAGGAGAAAAGTGGAGTTGGGGAAGGCACAGGCGTTGCGGCCTGGGGTGGAGGGGGGCTGCGGGAGGAGAGAGCTCGACTTTGGTGTGGTCAGTTCTGGAAATGACCAGGCTGCGGGATCATTATGTGTGCTTTCGTGATCCGAAGGAACTGACCCCCGCTTCCCCCCCCGCCCCACCGTCCGTCAGTGCTTCCTGGGATTTATTTTTTTTTTACCCCCTCTAAGGAAAGAATTAGGAGCGCACCTTCCGAGATGCAGCCTAGTTTTAAACATTATTGTTTTACCTGAAGGGAAGGCAAGAGATCCAGTTTAATACAGTTGTCTCTTGTTTCTGGAGCTTATTTGTTACAGTGTGTTTGGGATGTAGGCAGACAGGTCTCTGTTGTGAGTCTGGAAATTCTCTTGGAGGTAATACCTTTGGCCAGGATTTTCTTACTATCTACCTTTTTCCTAACGCAGTAGGTTTTCTCCTGCCCGCTGGTGAGACGCTTTTCACCACAGACCCATGCAGGGTTTTGAGACCTTTGTCTAGAACCTGCTGTGTTTTGGTAACTTGCTAACGTTCCCGGCGGGGGCCAGGATTTGTGTAATTCTGTGTCGTAACCAGGTTGACAGTGTTACTGATTGGTGGTTCACTAATAATGCCTTTGTGATTCCTTAGCACCATCTCCACTACTATCCGTTTTCATTGAAGCTCATTTATGATTTGTAAATATATGATTCCGTTTAGGTAGTCTGGGGTTATGATGACTTCACAGAAGTTTTGAAAAACTACTCATATTGTCGGCTTGGTCATCTTTGCTAATGACTTTGTGATTTAAAAAATTTTTGTTTTTGTTTTGAGAGGTTGTGGTATTAGTGGTAATGCAGTTTCTGATAACTTTGTGAACTGCAAAAAAGGAAGAGCTTTATCATAGATTTTTTTTTTGTTTTTTTGTTTGCCTTTCTCTGTTCTCATTTCTTCCGAACCCAGAGTTTCCATCGAAATTATTACTGTTTGGTAAGCAGCAGATGAGAATCATCTTCAGTTAGGCAGATACAGTTTCATGCCCACGCACAGGGGACCTGAACTCCACCTTATTCCTTATTTACATGTTTTTTTTTTTTTTACCATCTTGCTTCATTAATGTACTTGAATTACTTCATTAAAAACAAAACTTGAATGGGTAGGCTTGTTTGTTTTTAAGCTTATTTTAATATTTCTTCTACTTTTATCTTCAGAAGCATTGCTATGATTATATCACCTTTCCCCACAAAGACCCTCACCCCTTTTGTATTTTAACTGATTTGTATACTGGACATGCATTATATTTCTAATTTTGTTCTTCATTTTTTTAAAGGACTGGGTCTTATGTTTCTTTTGTTTGTCCTTAGCTCTGCCTTCCCTAAATGAATAATTCAGATCTTTAGGGTCCTCAAGCCTCTTATTCAACCCTCATCCCTGGAAGTTGACCTTCCCTTTTACTTAATTGAAAGAGAGTCCAGCAACCTGGGACTCTTCCATGCAAACTTAATCTTCCTGTTTCTTCTCAGATCTTTCCCTCCATTCACAGAACAAAGGATTTCTAACTCCTTGAAAAGAAAGTAAGCACCATCTCAGTTTCAGCCATCTGAATGTAATTGGCTGTGTTTCTTTCCAAGGCAGGTATTTTTTTTGATGCTGTGGACTCAGTTCATAAAAAAGAAAGAAATAGCAAGCAAAAGTGGGAGTTACAAACCATGAAACTCAAAATGCAGAGAAGAAGGATTTTAGTAAGGGCATTTATTCTCTCAAAATAGGGAACAGGGAGTTTTACATCTGTTTCCCACTGGAAGGACTTGATGTGAAAACATTTTGCATGGAGCTCCGTTTTTCCATGCTTTAGTCTCATAAAAAGATGCCATAAACTATTCTTTCTTTGCATGAATTTTTCTAGTTCATGGAATATAATATGCTGCTTACATCAGTTCATCTGCTTTAAGAGATATGTTGCTCATCTACAGTGCAAATGGCTGTGGTGCACATACGAAACTACAGGGATGCGTGTGATTCATCTTTTGTCTTCCTATCAGCTGCTACACAGAGGCTCTCAAGTGTTTTCTTGTCTTGATCGTGGCATCTGCCCTTAAGATACTGATGGCATTGCAATGAAGTTTGGAGCAAAGATCTGAAAGTGCAGTGTCAAGGAACGAGAAGCTAATCAGTAATAACAGATTCAAATTAGGTTAAGGATTGGAAAAGGCCGTTGGTTTTGTTGATTATAGTATTGCTGGTGACGTTCAAAACTGTGGCTTCGGGATCCTGGCAACGTAAAGACATAATTTCTGCCTAGCTGGGGAGACAACATTTAAAAACCAAGACCACCAAGACACAAAGAGGACTTGTCCAAACAGAGCACTCTTTTTTTTTTTTTTCCCAGAAGCTTCTTTACTAAGAGAAATGATATGGGAGTGAGTGAAATCCAAGTACCTTTACTCTTCTTCCTGTATTCCAGGTGGGAGAATATTTATGATTCTCCTTGAGGTTGCCCTGTGCTGTTTAGAACCTGGGGGTGCAGTCCTCAAGCTCCTGCTGGTTGCAGATGCTGTGGCAATAACTTTCTATTGGATACAGTGTCACTGCTTTCTAGCATCTGCTGCTGCTGAGGTCATGTTAGGTGATTGCACGCTGTGTGCCAAAGGGTAAATTATATGGTAGTAAATAGTGCAGAAGACACTGAGAAGCCAGAGCCAGTTACTATATGTACCAGCCCTGAAGTGCTAGCCTTTGGCATTTAGATTTAAAGAAGCATGTCTGGCTTAATACCTAGTTTAAATAATAGGGAATTTGAGAATGAGTTCCAGATTAAAGTCTGACATTCATAAATTGTTTTTTCTATCATTTAGTGAAAAATTTGAAGCCAGATGATTTTTAAACATTTTCTTAGGTTGGAAAAGGCCATTGGTTTTGTTGATTACAGTATTGTTGGTGATGTTCAAAAGTGTGGCTTTGGGATCCTGGCAATCTAAGGAGATAGAAGTTCAGATGTTTATTGAATGGTTGAAAATGAGCTTTAAAGTCTACAGCAGCAGTGTCCTCCTTCATGGTTGATGGTGTACTACAAGAAGGCATTTAGAGCACTGGTTAAAACTGTAGGTCTTGGAAAGGTGTAATAATATATGGCTAATTTTTTATGAATGTCTTCACCATAAACAGTCTATAAGTGAGGTAGCTAGGGAAGAAGTGAAGACAGGCTCCTCAAGCTGTATTCCTTCCCAGTCCTCACTCCTGACTCCTTTAAATCAGTATGGGTTTTTTATATTTCAGAGTTAGTATGTTTCCCTAAACACTTTTTAAAAACTTCATCGACAGAAATCTCAAATATACAAAAATAGTGAAATAGTATAAAAGCCTTTCTGTTACTTACACAACTTCAACTACTAACAGCCATTTTGCCAATTCCAGTTAGTTTTGTAATAGTTCAGTTTTCTTGGCGAAGCTTCCTTGCTTCCCAGCCAGAAGAAGCTGGTTTCCTCACTGTTTATTTGGAAGAATTACTGCATACCTCTTGTGTGTACTTATTAAAAATACTAATTACACATTTGAATTTTTCTCCCTACAACATGATATCCTCTTTGAGGGAGAAAGATGCTATGCCTTTCTCTATAAAATGTGTGTGTAATAGTAACTTATTACAGCGTTTGAAGTATTCATTAGACTATTGTTAAATGAATTGTCTCCTCCAAAAATAGTAGGAATATCTCATTTGTAACTGCACAAAAGGGTAAACAACTGTATGTGTACATTTAACTACATATACATTTAACAGCGTTTTTAAAGACAGTCAGTTTTGGTCTATCTGATGACAGCTGTCTGCTGACTTGCCTGAGACCCTTATCAAGATGCCCTAAGACATTGTTCTAATTATAGTCTGAGCAGAAGTTGGGTTGTGGCAGAATATGCTATGGGAAAACTAAAGAATAAGGATTTAAAAAAAATAAACGAAAACCAGTCCTCAGGAATCTTCTAGGATGGGTGTGGCTGTGAAATGAGAAGCAAAGAGGAATTACTCTCCTGAGGCTGAGTGAGTGCTTCCAAGGATCTGATCCTGTTCCTTTGAAACAATTGAAATGTGACACGTCTGTTCTTTGTTATTGTTTGTTTACTTATATGAAGTGTGCAAAAGGCTTATAACGCAAACCATACTGTTTATCCCAGTAAATGCAGTGCCCCTTCTGCATGGATGTGTCCATTGCCCAGGCTGTTGACATATGTGCATATTTGCTGCATTCTGTACCTCCCGTGTGACTAGCTTTAGAAGTCAATCATTATTTTAATTACATTTTTGCTAATTTTCTTTCCTGAATGCAGTAAAAGGGAAAAATGAATCAGGAATAAATATGCTGGAGTTGTTTGTATGTAGTTGCTTTCTTCAGATTTTGTATTACAAGATCACAGAGTTAATCTTACGTATGTTTGAAAAGTGCTGCATGGAACTTAGAAATACCAATGGTAATCAAAAGTAAATAGAATGGAGTCTATGAGCATAGGATAGGTGCTCAGGGGTGAAGATAAGATCACAGGATGAGTTTTCCAGATGAGTGCTTTAAAATGTTACATTGAGGTGCTAATGAAATACAATTAATCAGTGAAGAGTTGAAAAATCATTTGAGCTTGTAATGAAATAGTGCTGAAATTTATCATTTCCTTGCTTCTTTTGATTAGACCTGTGATTTATTTTGTTTAATGTTCAGAGAATGACTCACAATGAAAAGAATCTTGAAGTGTCACTAATACTAGAAGATAATAGTGGGTGAGTCTGTGACTTACCCATGAAAGAGAAGAAAAGATTTTTATAAATCCTACATGTGATGCAAATGTTTAAGAAAGGAAAAATCAACTCCTGAATATTTTTTGATGTGTCATTTCCTTCATTTAGTAATTGAGTTTGCATTTTATTTTTCACATAAATATTTTTCTTTCCTGTACAGAGCTTTTAAACTATGACAGTATTGTGCTTAGTAAAGAAGGGTTTGCTGAATTGATTTTGAACTGATTTCCGTGCACAGAGTATACAGTGTCTTAGTAGAGATATCTGTTCAATAGTTAATTCATCTAATTGTATTAGCTCATAAACCACCTACCCTCTCCCAAAACCCCACTGCAGTAAAAATGGGCAGTTAAAATATCCGCCATCAACTGGGGAGTCACCTTGAAAATATGAATTGTCTCTTATAAGATCTTTCAAGTGTTGAAGGATGAAATACCTTGCTTTTGAGCAGTGCAAGGAAAAGGCATGTATTTAGAGAGTAACAAACATTTTGTAGCCTTAGATAATGGTTTATTTTGGAAAGATCTCAAAACAAGAGTTGCTTAGGAATGGTTATAAGTGATCCTGTAGTAGTAAGAAGGAAGATGTTTTTAAAAGAACCAGAGTGTGTCCTAGCTCTATCCTGTTAGCACCTCAGTGAGCTTAACACATGATATTTCACTTTGCTGAACCTTAGTTTAACCGTCAGCAAATGAGCATAAGTCATACTTTCTTCACAAGGTTGTTGTGAAGAGTAAAGTCAAATAATATATGTAAATTTACTTGATTTATAGTGTATCTTTAGAAATCGCAGTTGATTCCGAATTAGGTATTGTAACGTTTATCTTATTTTAAAAACTTGGGCTGCTTGTCTTCGAAAATGTGAAATGCCTTTAGGTGATAAACTTATTTATCATTCAGGGTGGACAGGAGAGAGCTCCATGATAGAGATTGTTTAAAACACTATTGATAAAGAAGCTCAGATGTCCCTTGAAAGTATCCCATGTTCACAAAGGGAAGGAAGGCAGATGCTGTGGACTTTAGATAGGGAAGCCTACTCCAGTTTTTAAATCATTAGCAGGGTTGTTTTGAGCACTTAAAGGAAGTGGTGCCTCTTGGGATAATTGTGGCATTCACTAACAACTAGAGGCATAAAGAATTTCCTTTTAGAATTGGAGTTACACCCTGGTAGACTAGGAAAATTTACCAGGTACCGGTGATGGGATTTCAGCAAGATGTTTGACAAAGTCTCTAGATGTTACTTTGGACCAGATAAAGACTTTATTGAAAACCCGGATAATCACCATGGTGTGATCACTAATCTAGAGCCAGACATCTTGGAGTGTGAAGTCAAGTGGGCCTTAGAAAGCATCACTACGAACAAAGCTAGTGGAGGTGATGGAATTCCAGTAGAGCTATTTCAAATCCTGAAAGATGATGCTGTGAAAGTGCTGCACTCCATATGCCAGCAAATTTGGAAAACTCAGCAGTGGCCACAAGACTGGAAAAGGTCAGTTTTCATTCCAGTCCCAAAGAAAGGCAATGCCAAAGAATGCTCAAACGACTGCACAGTTGCACTCATCTCACACGCTAGTGAAGTAATGCTCAAAATTCTCCAAGCCAGGCTTCAGGAGTACATGAACCGTGAACTTCCTGATGTTCAAGCTGGCTTTAGAAAAGGCAGAGGAACCAGAGATCAAATTGCCAACATCCTCTGGATCATGGAAAAAGCAAGAGAGTTCCAGAAAAACATCTATTTCTGCTTTATTGACTATGCCAAAGCCTTTGACTGTGTGGATCACAATAAACTGTGGAAAATTCTGGAAGAGATGGGAATACCAGACCACCTAACCTGCCTCTTGAGAAATCTGTATGCAGACCAGGAAGCGACAGTTAGAACTGGACATGGAACAACAGACTGGTTCCCAATAGGAAAAGGAGTACGTCAAGGCTGTATATTGTCACCCTGCTTATTTAACTTATATGCAGAGTACATCATGAGAAACGCTGGACTGGAAGAAGCACAAGCTGAAATCAAGATTGCCGGGAGAAATGTCAATAACCTCAGATACGCAGGTGACACCACCCTTATGGCAGAAAGTGAAGAGGAGCTAAAAAGCCTCTTGATGAAAGTGAGAGGAGAGTGAAAAAGTTGGCTTAAAGCTCAGCATTCAGAAAACGAAGATCATGGCATCTGGTCCCATCACTTCATGAGAAATAGATGGGGAAACAGTGGAAACAGTGTCAGACTTTATTTTTTTGGGCTCCAAAATCACTGCAGATGGTGACTGCAGCCATGAAATTAAAAGACGCTTGCTCCTTGGAAGAAAAGTTACGACCAACCTAGATGGTACATTCAAAAGCAGAGACATTACTTTGCTGACTAAGGTCCGTCTAGTCAAGGCTATGGTTTTTCCTGTGGTCATGGTATGGATGTGAGAGTTGGACTGTGAAGAAGGCTGAGCGCCGAAGAATTGATGCGTTTGAGCTGTGGTGTTGGAGAAGACTCTTGAGAGTCCCTTGGACTGCAAGGAGATCCAACCAGTCCATTCTGAAGGAGATCAGTCCTGGGATTTCTTTGGAAGGAATGATGCTAAAGCTGAAGCTCCAGTACTTTGGCCACCTCATGCGAAGAGTTGACTCATTGGAAAAGACTCTGATGCTGGGAGGGGTTGGGGGCAGGAGGAGAAGGGGATGGCAGAGGATGAGATGGCTGGATGGCATTACGGACTCAATGGACGTGAGTTTGAGTGAACTCCAGGAGTTGGTGATGGACAGGGAGGCCTGGCGTGCTGTGATTCATGGGGTCGCAAATAGTCGGACACGACTGAGCGACTGAACTGAACTGAACTGAACTGAGCAAAGTTGGCTTAAAACTCAACATTCAGTAAAATAAGACCGTGGCATCCAGTCCCATCTCTTCATGGGAAATAGATGGGGAACATTGGAAACAGTGAGAGGCTTTATTTTGGGGGGCTCCAAAATCACTGCAGATGGTGACTGCAGTCATGAAACTAAAAGATGCTTGCTCCTTGGAAGAAAAGCTATGACCAACCTAGTAAACAGCATATTCAAAAGCAGGGACATTACTTTGCTGACAAAGGTCCATCTAGTCAAAGCTATGGTTTTTCCAGTAGTCATGTATGGATGTAAGAGTTGGAGTGTAAAGAAAGCTGAGCGCCAAAGAATTGATGTTTTTGAACTGTGGTGTTGGAGAAGACTCTTGAGAGTCCCTTGGACTGCAGGGAGATCCAACCAGTCCATTATGGAGGAGATCAGCCCTGGGTATTCATTGGAAGGACTGATGCTGAAGCTGAAACTCCCAGTACTTTGGCCACCTGATTTGAAGAACTGACTCACTGGCAAAGACCTGATTCTGGGAAAGATTGAAGGCAGGAGGGGAAGGGGAGGACAGACGAGATGGTTGGATGGCATCACTGACTCGATAGATGTGACTTTGAGCAAGCTTAGGGATTTTGTGATGGACAGGGAGGCCTGGCGTGCTGCAGTCCATGGGGTCGCAAAGAGTTGGACATGATTGAGCGACTAAACTGAACTGAGGTGTTAGAGGAGCACTTATTCAGAAGGGATAACAAAATATCTCAAAGCATAAAATTAAGACTAGCAGGCGGAAGTTAAGTGATGTAGTCAAAGTCTTTTTAAACATTTGAGTGTAGCTCAAGAGGAAATAATTCCTTACTACTGTACAGGAGATACTGTGGAGAGGCCTTAGACTTACCTGATGGATCATTACATAGCTAGACATGGAAATTATATTTATCTGATAGATCAGCTGCTTCAAATCCAGAAATTCTGAGATAGGAGTATGAATAAATACGTGACTCAAATGAGCAATTTGTGATCTCTCATTTTTCATTGTTGTGCCTTTTTATTCTGTTTTATTAATATAGCATCCGTCCAGCATCTTTTCTATGAAATGATTAAGTTTATACTTTATGAAATATTTAACATATTCTTAAAGTCATATTGTGTATTTTATCTCACAGGTAGTCCCATTTTGTGTCTTTATTACCTCAGGGAAGATGATAGTTAAATAGAAGATGTCTAAAGATTGTGTTGGGGACTGCTTCCTGATTAATAATATAGTTGATAAAATGTTGTCTTTCATAGGTGGTCAACCTGTTGATGGCAATTCTGCTGACTGTGGAGGTAACACACCCAAACTCAATGCCAGCTGTCAACATTCAGTATGAAGTCATTGGCAATTACTATTCGTCTGAGAGAATGGCTGGTATGTTTTTAGTTGAAACTTTCGCCTGCTAATCACACACACACACACGTTAGGTAGAGGATTGATTGTTGTTATACTTGCTGAGGCACAAATGTGTTTGTAGGCTTTTCAAAAACACTCAGAATTAAAGTTGAGCATTTGTAGCCAGGAGATCAAGTGGACTACTAGGAGATTTCTGAGAAATGTGCATTGTCTGCATTGAAATACTGTGGAAAGAGGAGGAGAGAAGAGATTAGAAGACTGAGTCTTTGAGGGTCAGCTGGTAAGTGTAGTAGAGGAGTTTTGCTCATGGAACAGAATCCTACAGTAAAATATAGAATACGAATTATTTGAATATTTGGTGGTATGTTTTGCTCAGGGTCTCAATTCTTAATATATTTTTATTGTTTAGATGAAGAGTTGACATTGGACTTTAGAGTATTCCTAGAACATTCATGGAAATTACTTTTTTAAAATTATTTACTCCCAATAGTATTTTTATTATTTATCTTTCTCTAAAGTGCAAGTTTAATTTTATGTTAAAAATCATGTTAAAAATTTAATATTTGAATAGAAAATTATGCTGCAGACTTTTTAGTGTGAACAGTTTCTTCAGAAAAATGTTCTCAGTTCACATGTGTTTTATATTTAAATATTACAGGATCTTAATTTTATTTTTAGATTAGCTTTTGTCAAAAACTGCACATTTTCACATTATGATCTTCTCTGGTCTGTTAATGAAGTGGCTTTTTTTTTAATGGTTATTAATTCAAATGATTATTGTCCTCAGGCCTAACCTATTTCTTACAGCAGGTAGAGTTTTGTGGCCATCCATAATACATTATAGTATGATGACACTAACAGTTGTTCATATTGTGTTCTTTAAAGTGTTTTTGTTTTGTTTTTACATGAGTATCCTAGTTTTACTTTCAAACATATATAATCTTTTAATTTTGTTGTCAAATTGATAACAGAAATACCAAGAATATACGGAAACATTCCTTCTGGCATTTGATTTTTTTTTTCTGAATAAATCTGTTTTTAATTAAAAACCAGAATAGAACAATAAACGTTAGCTTCTGATAATGATATTTTTTTGGCATTTATAAACTTTAACTCCAGGCTGTAAAATTTTACTGAATCTGCTAATGTCAGCATATTCCTTTGTCATGTATATTGCTCTTAAAATTGAGTTGTAGAAAAGATTTATGGTTACTGAGATTCTTGTAGGTCTGTGCAACTGGCTCTTTAGTCACAAGTTTATTGTGTGTTGGCTGACTGTTGTCGCTGCTGCAGAGAAAATCACATTATTCATTATATTTTTGTTGATCATATTCTACTGAAGCCCTCAGTTCAGTTCAGTCACTCAGTCATGTCCGACTCTTTGCGACCCCATGGACTGCAGCACGCCAGGCTTCCTTGTCCATCACCAACTCCCGGAGCTTACTCAAAACTCATGTCCATCAAGTTGGTGATGCCATCCAACCATCTCATCCTCTGTTGTCCCCTTCTCCCGCCTTCAGTCTTTCCCAACATCAGGGTCTTTCAGATGAGTCAGTTCTTCATATCTAGTGGCCAAAGTATTGGAGTTTCAGCTTTAGCATCAGTCCTTCCAGTGAATGTAAGCAAATATAAAAATACATTGTACTCGGTAATCCAGTAGTTGGTATTTCTTGGAAGGTAAAATTTGACCTTCCACAGACCTGCTGTTGCAAAGGTAAGTTAATTTCTGATCACTGGCCTGATAACTAATTTATTTAAAAATGAAGTTTGTGATTAATTATTTTTAACCAGCCAAACAGGCTGTAACACTCAGTTTATACTAAGTAACTTCCACAGCATATGCAAGCTGTTTTTCAAATAGGAATTTATCATTATTTATACTTAGCTGGGAGATGGGTAAATACTTGGGACCTCCCAGAGGAGGTTCTGAATATGGTGCAAATCTGAGGTTCTTCTCTGGGCATTGAGCCCCTCATGTTTTGCTTGCTTTATTGATTCACACCTCCTGGAGTATCCCTTGTTCCAGGCATTAAATGTGTTTTGCACCCACCACCCCATCTCTCCTCTGTTTTGCTATTTGTTGCTCCAGTGGAAGACCTTGAGCTTCACATAAATTATTTCAGTATTTCACGAAGTCTAAATCAACTTGTAGTCTTCCAGTAATGGGTTTTTAAAAGCTAGTTGTTTGAATTACACATTTTGCTTTCAAGTTTTTTTATATCTGGATTCTTCCCTTTGAGAGCCATTGTGTGGTGCAGCAGGGAAGTTCTTTAAGTCTTTAACGTTTAGTTGTCCTGTATCCTCTAGGAAAATTTAGAGAGAGCTCTTCTTAGTTCAGTGCCAGCTACTGATACTGTTTGTACTGCCAAGTGACACAGTGATACATAACACTTATCCAGTGTGTGAACACTGAGCAGGTAGTCTAATTATTCATCATTATTAGTGCCTTTCAGGTTCTTGATATTTAGCCAGAGCCGGAGAATCAGCTTTAGACACTTACAGTGCTAAGAAGCTTGCATCAGGTCAAGTGTGGGTACTTTTTGGTTTGTTTTGTTTGAGATCACATGAGCACTTTGTGAAAAAGTTTAGTGGACATGCATTAATGTAGAGAAAGGCAGCAACCCGAGGGCGGATTGAGGAACAGAGGAGAAAATAGACCTGGATGTAGCAGAGAAGGCACGGTGAAGGGATTCGGCGCAGGGAGTTTGGGTGTTGAGATGGGAAAGGGACATTGAGGGAGAACTTTGACTTTGAGGTGATTTATTTTATCTTAAGCAAGGAGGGGGTTGTCTGTACAACTCCGTGTTTAAACAAATACCAGCCTTTTGCTCCAGTTGAACCCTGCTTATCTCACAAGACTCAACTTGTGTTATTTCATTTATATTTTTTCCCTGATGCTAAAGGCAAAACGAATTGTTTTTAGCTTCTGTTGTAGCACTTGCCGCATTGCATTGTAATTATGTTTGCCCATATTCAAAACTTAGACCCTGGGCAGAGATCTGTCTCTGGCAGAGTACCAGCTTCACGTGCTGTCCAAAATGAGTGACCCTGAGTCGTAGCAGTTTAACAAATAAGAAAGAGCAAAGGCATGAATTTCTTAAGCTTCATTTCTTAATGACATTTTGTCAAAACTGCTTTTTGTTATATAAGTAGCTTAATTAGATTTTTGCTTCTGTTTTCATAGATAATGCCTGTGTTCTTTTTGCCGTCTCTGTTCTTATGTTTATAATCAGTTCAATGCTGGTATACGGAGCAATTTCTGTAAGTATTCTATACTTTTCTTCTGGAGTTTTGACTTTACTGCACGGCACTTAATCATTCCGTATATGTGATGTGATGTTGTGGTTATTTTTCCCTTCAGTATCAAGTGGGTTGGCTGATTCCGTTCTTCTGTTACCGGCTTTTTGACTTTGTTCTCAGCTGCCTGGTTGCTATCAGTTCTCTGACTTATTTGCCAAGAATCAAGGAATATCTGGATCAGTTAGTAAGTGTGTATGCTAATAAAACTTAAAAAAAATTTTTCATTTGTTGAAAATCAAAGTCAGCTTTTGGGTACTATTTCTATTTAATCTACTGTGTTTTATTTTTTTTTTAAGTGTTTTAAAGTAATTGGCATTACTACTGTTACTGACCATATTGAAACCAAAAAGATGAAAATAGAGTATCTTCTTACACCATGTGGATAATTAAATATTAAAAGTCCCTAAAGATGGATATCATAGAACTTCAGGAGTAGTTCAACTTTTGAGTGTATGAACAGTAAATAAATAATTGAACTGTGTTTGGCAGTCATTGGAGTTGTACTCATTGGTACTGTCAAAGACAGTACCTTCTGTCTTTGCAGGCATCTGTAGCAAATATGTGAGTGCTTCCTATATTCTTCACTCTATTCTAGGCAAACTGTTGATGTATGGTGTATAAACATAACATCCTTCTCTTCAAGGAGCAAACCATGTATTTGGGGAATCAAGACATGAAGATCTTATTTGTAATAATAAACTAGGGCTGTCTCATGACAGCAGGAAGTGAGCAAAGGTTAATGCTATGGGATGGAGGGGTAGGGAACACTGTGGCCTGAAATAAGGTCTGGTGGATGGAGGTGTAGGATCCAGATAAATGAAAATTAATTTCAAAAATGCATCTTTTGGGTATTTTATTCAAACCTGCTTTAGAGAGTCCATCTTGCATACTGCAAACTTACTGTTTGTTCATTCAAAAAAACATTTATTGATTGCTTCCTATGTGCAAGGCACTCTGCTTGAGGGCTCTAAAACTCCCTTCTGCTCTGCCTATTTGTCCCTGCCTTTTTTTATAGCCTGATTTTCCCTATAAAGATGACCTCTTGGCATTGGACTCCAGCTGCCTCCTGTTCATTGTTCTTGTGTTCTTTGCCTTGTTCATCATTTTTAAGGTGAGTTGCTGACTTAAGTATTTGGTGGGGAAGGGGGGCCATTTGGGCTGTGGGAGTGTCCTTCCAGACCTTCTTGTTGCCATGTCTCCTCACAGCTCTCCTTATTCTAATGTGATAGAGCTCCCAGGGAATGTCTCCTGTTCTTTTCAGGCAGTGGTTGGAGATAACCAGGATTCTTCTTGTCTAGGAACATCATGTTTTTGGACATGGTTCATGGTTGGGATTGAAAATCTCTTAAAATTCCCAAAGTTCAGAAATCGAATTCCTTCTGCAGCATAGTGGTTGTCACACGTGACTTGGAATCCCAGACTTGGGTTTCTCTGTAAAAGCTTGTGACATTTAAGTGAGGGCACATAGGGAAAGCTCCTGGCCTGTACTTGGTCCAAGTGAATGCCGGTTCCCTTCTCTGTGGAGAAAATGTGGGGAGAGCGTTATAAGACTCCTTAATTTTACAGCAGGTAAATTAAAATTAAAATTAAATTTATAAATTAAAAAATAAATAAAGTTAGTTGCTCAGTTGTATCTGACTCTGTTCAACCCTATGGACTATAGCCCACCAGGCTCCTCTGTCCATGGAGTTTTTCAGACAAGAATACTGGAGTGGGTTGCCATTTCCTTCTCCAGGGGATCGTCCCAACCCAGGGACTGAGCCTGCATCTCTTATGTTTTCTGCACTGGCGGGCGAGTTTTATACCAGTAGAGCCACCTGGGAAGCCCTGAAAGAAGGAAAAGGCAACCGCTGCCAGTGGCTTCATGGTGCAGCCACATTAAAACTATAATTTTAAATACAGTTGAGTTTCGAGTATATGTAAGTTTTGTTTGTATTCCTTTAGGCTTATCTGATTAATTGTGTTTGGAACTGCTATAAATACATCAACAACAGAAACATGCCAGAGATTGCTGTGTACCCAGCCTTTGAGGCACCTCCACAGGTGAATGATCTTTTATGATATTAAAGCTTCACTAGCCATTATTGAGAATTCCCAAAAGAACCTGAACCTTGACTTTCTCTTCAATGCCGTAACTATGGTTTAGGGCACGAGTAGCTTAAATCTACAAGTTTCAGCATTTCCCAGTTGGAATCCTGGGTATGTGGGCTGGAGACACTCTGTACTGCTCATCTCATTCCATCTGGCCAATGGTTTTGACTCATGATCAGTCTCCAGGTGTTGCATATTGAGGGGGAGACCAGTCAGCGAACAGCCGTATGAGCGATGCCAGGCTCTTGGCTTCTGGAACTTCTGAGGGTACGATACCATCAGCTGAAGCTTGTGGTGTTTTCCAAAAACATTCATAGGATCCAAAGGGGAAGCTGACTTTCCTGTAGGGAGAAGAATGCAGTAGGTTCCATGAGTCTGTTGGGAGGCCTCCTTCTCAGACCCTCTAGTTGCTGCTGTACTGTCTTCCAGGCTTCCAGCATGTAGAGTATATATGGCCCACGTAGCATCAGCCTGTCACGTTGGAGTCACTTAGCTTAAAAATGCCACTCTTTACCTAGGTATGCCCTTCACCTTAGAGCAGGCAATAGAAGTGCTTAATGCTTTGACTACAGATTCTGATAAAATACAACCTCATACTGGAGGGTTCCTGTAGCAGGGTTCAGCGGGCCCTTCGCTGAGATCCTCCATTCCTGAGGTGACTTGGCCTGGCTGCTTTATCAGTCACAGTGGAGCAAGGGGAGGGCAGTACATACTGCCTGTCAGGGTATCCTGGTGGCCTCAGGGTCTGTTCAGAAGCAGAATTGTCTCTGCCTTCCCTTCTTACCTTCCTCTTCTGTTACCCTCTCTAGTGATCTTGGATCAGACATATCATATCCCCTGCATGTAAAGCTCCAGTTTATTAGTTATCTCTACTCCCAAGAACTATAGTTGACCCTTGGACACCATGGCTTTTAACTAGAGAGTCCACTAACATGTAGATGTTTCTCAGTAGTAAATACTACAATACTACCCAGTCTGCATTTAGTCCATAGATGTGGAACCACAGATACAGAGGGCTGACTGTGCAATGTTGGCACGCCTAACGTTCTCATTACTCAAGGGTCAGGTATCCTGACGAGTCAGGTGTACTTAGCTAACAGTTTCTTTAGCTCTCCTCTGTGGGTTGGTATACCCCTATTTAAGGTGTTAAATCTGAAAACTGAATTATTAAGATAGAAATTTAAAGGAGAATTAAGTCCAATATAATTTTTTCTTGTCTCTCTTCAGTATGTTTTGCCAACCTATGAAATGGCAGTGAAGATGCCTGAGAAAGAACCACCACCTCCTTACATACCTGCCTGAAGAAATTCTGCCTTTTTTCAATAAACCCTATACCAGCTTTTTGTCTTGTTCATTTTACAGAATGCTGCAACACAGGGCTCGATACAAAGTACATTTTCCTTTGTTTAAGCATTTATTTTCAAACACTAACAAGCTTTTTGGATACCTATTAAAAGTCAGATTTTGTTGTTGTTGTTAAGTATGTTACATTTTAGTAGTTTTTGAAGACAATCTAGGTTAAGCAAGAGCAAAGTGCCATTGTTTGCCTTTGATTGGGGGTGGGTGGGAAAGGGGCATTCTCTACACATATTCTTTTTTAACTTTGCACTTTCTTTATATAATAGTTTGCATTTTGGTTATTTGCTGCCCTGGATACATTCAGGAAGAATGAATTAAATATTCAGGGTGAATGAGTCCAGTTTAAGATCTGAAGTTTTCAGCTATAAAAATACAAAAAATATATAACATTTTAACTTGACTGTGGAAGATGATGGTTGCATGTTTCTAATTTGTATGTGTTTCCATCTTTGAGATACGATGCTTTAATAAATCTCTTAAATATTTATTGTTGTTTTTAATCTGTTACCCTTTTTTTGTTAAAACCCAACATTTTCCATTATAAGCAACTCAGACTGCCACAGATTTTTGGCACTTTGAGAACAGCCATAGCCAAGCTTGGTGGACCCAGCCTGGCATTGTTTTTCTCCTTGGAATGGGAATGGTGGACCATTATGGCCTGTGATCACTACTTCATTCAAGGCACATTTGTCTTTTTGGGAAAGGACCGGCCTTAGATTTTATGTAGAGAACAGTCATAATATTAATCCTAATTATTGCCCCCAGGAAGGGAAAAACTATTAAGGGGTCATTTTCCAGTAGAGGGAAATCTGTTGTTACCTAATGTTAAATGTCCTAGTAAATAGGCCAAAACTATTTGCCTTTAAAAGTTAATTTTTTCCCCCTCTGCTAGTGCTAGAGAAAAATTTTAGTAGGTTACTTAGTATGTTTGATTCTAAAATTCAGATAGAGATAACACTGAAAGATAAATGTTTAGCCCAGTTTTTTAAAATACGAAGCAACTTTGGGACTTACTTGGTAGTCCAGAGGATAAGACTCTTGAGCTCCCAGTGCAGGGTGTCCAGGTTTGATCCATGGGAATTAAGGTCCTGGGAAACTAGGTCCTGCATGCAAGCTACAAGTAAGGATCTCATTGTGAGTAGTTCATACATTTCATCATTTTGACCCCTAAGTTTGACACTCCCTTCTCGTTCCCATAAGAATGTCTCATGAGATACTGATGCCCTCCTAATTGACAGAGTTCTATTATCCTAACTCTAGTTTTTGTTTTTTATCATTGAACATTATCAACTACCCAACCTTCAAAGTCTGCCTTCTGTTTGGCCTTCAAAATACTAAGGTTTGTCTTATCTTTTTAAAATGTTTTCAGTTTCCTTCTCTAGCTTTATACATCTGCGTTCCTCCATGCCACTATTGTGGTTTTTGGCCATCTTGCTTCACTTTTTCAGTTTATCACTGAATATAGCTGCAAAAGCTCTGTAAAGTTTCAAGTGTTTACAAGGTCTGTGAATTGAGTCCTGTGAGATCTTTGTTCCAAAGACCGAGCTCACCAGAATATACATTCTCTGTGCATTGTAAACACATTTGCTGTAATGAAAGAGCATGGACTGTAGCATACCAGGTTCCTCTGCCCATGGAATTCTCTAGGCACTCCACTGGAGAGGATAGTCATTCCCTTCTCCAGGGGTCTTCCCAACCCAGAGACTGAACCCTGGTCTCCCACATTGCAGGCAGATTCTTTACCATCTGAAAGAAACCCGGGGAAGCCCATAAAAGATTTAGTATGTGGAAAATTCTGTGAATTGGCCATTCTCTGCTGCTGCTGCTGCTAAGTTGCTTCAGTCGTGTCTGACTCTGTGTGACCCCATAGACGGCAGCCCACCAGGTTCCCTCATCCCTGGGATTCTCCAGGCAAGAACACTGGAGGGGGTTGCCATTTCCTTCTCCAATGCATGAAAGTGAAGTCGCTCAGTCATGTCCGACTCTTAGCGACCCCATGGACTTCAGCCTACCAGGCTCCTCTGTCCGTTTGATTTTCCAGGTAAGAGTACTGGAGTGGGTTGCCATGGCCTCCCATTCTCTGATCATCTGACAAATGAACTTCCAGTGAACTGGCTTTGGAGAATGACTTGTTGAATTGGCCTGCCTCCTTTCCTGGAGTACTTACCTCCTTTACAGTTCAGTTTAAGTGTAATTGAGTCTCTGTTAGTGAACAACTTGGCAATAAGGCCTTTTTTTGTTCCAACTATAGCAGTTAGTTCAATGACTTACACAAACTGGAGGTGCTGGGGGTGGGGTGCAGTGGGATGGTCACTGAATGAAACAATTTGTCTCCACAAAATTTTCACTGGTAATAGATTATTTTTAGTATAAATTTCAGTTAGTTCAGTCGCTCAGTTGTGTCTGACTGTGCAACCCCATGGACTGCAGCGTGCCAGGCCTCCCTGTCCCTCACCAACTCCCAGAGTTTACTCAAACTCATGTCCATTGAGTCAGTGATGCCATCCAACCATCTCATCCTCTGTCATCCCCTTCTCTCACCTTCCAGTCTTTTGCAGCATCAGGGTCTTTTCAAATGAGTCAGTGCTTTGCATCAGGTGGCCAAACTATTGGAGTTTGAGCTTCAACATCAGTCCTTCCAATGAATATTCAGGACTGATTTCCTTTAGGATGGACTGGTTGGATCTCCTTGCTGTCCAAGGGACTCCCAAGAGTCTTCTCCAACACCACAGTGCAAAAGCATCAGTTCTTTGGCACTCAGCTTGCTTTATAGTCCGGCTCTCACATCTATACATGACCACTGGAAAAACCATAGCCTTGACTAGACGGACCTTTGTCGGCAAAGTAATGTCTCTGATTTTTAATATGCTGTCTAGGTTGGTCATAACTTTTCTTCCAGGGAGCAAGCATCTCATGGCTTCAAATTTCATGGCTATAAATTTGGTATCATCTAAATGTGGGACACACCATACTTGCATTTAATTTTTAAAAAAGATTATTTTGCGCTGTGCTGGGTCTTTGTTGCTGTCCACAGGCTTCCTCTTGTTTTGGCAAGCTGGGACTACTCTTTGTTGTGGTGCTCAAGTGTCTCATTGCAGTGGCTTCTCTTGCAGAGCACCGGCTCTAGGGCTTTAGTAGTTGGAACCCACAGGCCTAGCAGTTGCGGCTTGCAGGCTCTAGAGCTTGGAGCTCAGTAGTTATGGCACATGGGCTTAACTGTTCCAAGGCACGTGGGATCTTCTCTGACCAGGGATTGAACCCCTGTCCCCTGCATTGCAAGGCAGAGTTAACCACTGAACCACCAAGGAAGCCCCCATCCTACATTCAAAGGGTCTTAAAAATGAGACCAAGAAACTTCCAATTGATAACTGTACATTTTATTCCTTCTGTTAGATGGTGTACCAATCGCCCTGTTTTCCAATCTGTGACTAATTTGTTTGGTCATCATGGAACTTGCTTCTAAGTCTAATCGTTCCAATGTTCCTTGTAGGCAAACACTAAGTTTTCAGGCCTCCTTTTGCTGAGAGAAGGAATATGTTATAAATAAGCCCAAGGGTTGACTGAAAGAAAAAGTCGTAATTTTGCTTTTCTGAGGTTGCTTTGTTTTTTTTTAGTAAAGTCATGAGTTTTAAGTATGAGAAAATAATTTATGAGCAGGAGAATGTTGCCACCTAACATGGAATAAGGACACATGAGGGGCAGAATGGTGGAATGAGCACAGGATCTGGAGTCAGAAGGTTGAAATTCAATTCCTCGTGTCACCAAGCTATTACTCTCTCATCTTGGGAAACTTAGCTGGGATCTGAGCTTCAGTTTCTGCATGTGTAAAATCAAGAAAATGCAAATTCCTGGCCTATGGACTTCTTGGAGTTGTTCTTAGGATCAAGTGAGGTAACAGACATGGAAAGGTTGGCAGTTATAAAGCACTGTGCAAATATCATGAGGGGCTGTGTTGAGCAAGGAATGGGTAAAGGAAGGCCTGAAGAGGAAGTGTTTGACCTGGAAACCAGAAAAAGAGTAACTGTTTTCTGGTTTGTTAAATAGGAGTTCTGTATCTGTCATCATTCAGTTAGGTAGCTCAAAATCCAAGCAACCTAACAAGGCATCAGGAAAGCTGATTTATATTCCTGGCCCTCCCATCAGTTAAATGAAATTAGTAAATAACTCTTTGCAAACAAGTGACTGCCCAGATTCCATCTTTCTCTGACCTTCTCTGACTTTTTTTTTTTCCCAACAGTTAATTATCTTTTAAAGAGAAAAATAATTTTAAAACTTCCATATATACCCATTTAGTTATCATTTCTAGTGCTCTTCATTCCATTCATAGGTACACATTTCAATTTGTTATCATTCTTCAGCCAGAGGACATGTGTTACTTTTTTCTGTTTTTTTTTTTTTTTTTTTGCCAGCATGGTTCTGCTGCTGCTGAATTCTTTTGGCTTTTGCATGTCTGAAAATGTCTTTAATTTATTTCTGTTTTCAAAAGCTATTTTCCCAGGGTATGGAATTCTAGGTTGTCAGGTTTTTTTTTTTCACTTGGGACTTTAAAGATGTGGCTGCACTGTCTTTCTGGACACATAGTTTCCACTGAGAAAATTGCTGTCTTCCTTAACTTTGTTCTTCTGTATGGAAAGCCTCTCTCTTTTTTTTTTTTTCCTTCAGGTAATTAAAAGTTTTTCTCTATCACTGATTTTGAGCAATTTGTTTACGATGTTCCTTGATTGTACATTTTTTTTTTACATTATGTACATTTTTTTATGTTGTGTGTTTTTTTTAAACTTTTTATTTTGTATTGCTGCTGCTAAGTCACTTCAGTCGTGTCCAACTCTGTGTGACCCCACAGACAGCAGCCCACCAGGCTCCCCTGTCCCTGGGATTCTCCAGGCAAGAGCACTGGAGTGGGTTGACATTTCCTTCTCCAATGCATGAAAGCGAAAAGTGAAAGTGAAATTGCTCAGTCGTGTCCGACCCTCAGCGACCCCATGGACTGCAGCCTACCAGGCTCCTCCGTCCATGGGATTTTCCAGGCAAGAGTACTGGAGTGGGGGTGCCATTGCTTTCTCCATTATTTTGTGTTGGGGTATAGCTAATCAGCAATGTTGTAGTTTCAGGTGAACAGTGAAGGGACTCAGCAATACATATACATGGATATACATGTATCCATCCTCCCCCAAACTCTACTCCCATCCAAGCTGGCACACAACATTGAGCAGAATTCCACGTGCTATGCAATAGGTCTTTGTTGGTTATCCGTTTTAAATATAGCAGGGTGTACATGACCTTTCCAAAATGCCTAACTATTCCTTGTGTGTGTTTCTTGTGGTTAGGGTTCATTGACCTTGGATCTGTGGGTTTATAGCTTTCATCAAGTTTGGAAACTTTTTCAGCCATTATTTCTTCAAAGATTTCTTCTTGTCTTCCCTTCCCTGTCCTTTGAGGATGATATCTGGTTGGAAAGATAAGAGTAGACTTCCTATAGTGATGTGATTTGAGATAAGCCTTGAAAATTGGACATATATGAACCAGTGAAAAAGTTGGCTTAAAGCTCAACATTCAGAAAACTAATATCATGGCATCTGGTCCCATCACTTCATGGGAAATGGATAGGGAAACAATGGAAACAGTGGCAGACTTTATTTTTTTGGGCTCCAAAATCACTGCAGATGGTGACTGCAGCCATGAAATTTTTAAAAAGATGCTTACTCCTTGGAAGAAAAGTTATGACCAACCGAGATAGCATATTGAAAAGCAGAGACATTACTTTGCCGACTAAGGTCCATCTAGTCAAGGCTATGGTTTTTCTGTGGTCATGTATGGATGCCAGAGTTGGACTGTGAAGAAAGCTGAGTGCCGAAGAATTGATGCTTTTGAACTGTGGTGTTGGAGAAGACTCTTGAGAGTCCCTTGGATTGCAAGGGGATCCAACCAGTCCATTCTGAAGGAGATCAACGCTGGGATTTCTTTGGAGGGAATGATGCTGAAGCTGAAACTCCAGTACTTTGGCCACCTGATGCAAAGAGTTGACTCATTGGAAAAGACTCTGATGCTGGGAAAGATTGAAGGCAGGAGGAGAAGGGGACGACAGAGGATGAGATGGCTGGGTGGCATCACTGAGTCGATGGACGTGAGTCTGGGTGAACTCTGGGAGTTGGTGATGGACAGGGAGGCCTGGCGTGCTGCGATTCATGGGGTCACAAAGAGTTGGACACGACTGAGCGATTGAACTGAACTGAACCGGTGAAGATGTGGGATAGATGACTTGATAACTTATTTAACACAAAAAGCTCAAGACAGGGAAGTGGACACCAAGCCTTCATGTCTGTGTGGCTGGAAGGATCACAGTATCACTAGCAGAAATGAGAATAAAGGAGAGGAAATTCATTAAAGAGGAGAGGATAAGTTCACTCTTGGAAATGCTTGAGCTTGGGGTACTTTTGTAATTTGTGAATAGAGAGTACCACAGGCAGGGTAATTGATGGAGTTCTACTTCCCAGGAGCAGGATTAGGACAAGAGACCCAGATTTTGGAGTTTCCCTGGTGGCTCAGATGGTAAAGAATCCACCTGCAATTTGGGAGACCTGGGTTCGATCCTTGGGTTAGGAAGATCCCCTGGAGGAGGGCATGGCTACTCATTCCAGTATTCCTGTCTGAAGAATCCCCATGGACAGAAGAGCCTGGTGGGCTACAGTCCATGGGGTTGCAAGGAGTTGGACATGACTGAACGACTAGGCACAGCACCAGAGAAGTGATAGCTGAAACCACATCAGATGAAATTCCCGACATAGATCCTACATAACCAAAGCAGCCCTGGTCATTCAGATTTTCCACCCCAGCTGTTTATTCTAGGGAAAGAAATAAATCATCACAAATCTGTCATCTGGCTCTTCCATCACCCCTCTTTCCCCTTTATCTCAAGACCAGCATATTCCAGACTGAGGCTGCCCCTTAAGTTTGAGTGCCGGAATGAAGATGAAGATCTATGAAAGACACATAACAGAGCAAGAAGTCAATTTTTGTTGCTAGAAGACCCTGAGGTTTTGGAGTCATTCATTACCAGAGCATAACCGAGCTAGAGTGGAGTGATAAAGAAACAGTTTCTTAGAACTGTAAAAACAACAGAGCAGTAGTAAAGTGAGTTTTTAAAGGAAGCTACCCATAATTTACTCCCTAAGCTAACCATAGGTTTACTCTCTACATATGCCTACCTGCAAATGTGCTGAAACAGACCATTACAGTTCATGTTGCTTCTCCCCCTGCATTTCTTCAGAGAAGGAGCCTGTGGTGGAGGAACACCAACTCCCCCGCTAGAGGAGGCCAGAGGAAGGGCCTGTCTGCAGAGCCCTTGCCTAGCACAGAGCCGCTCTTGTCAGGCAGTGGAGTGAAACGGAGCGAAGCCATTTCCTCAGCATCCTTTGACTCTTGGAAAAAGTACTGCCAGGTTATTTCTTCTGACAAATAATCTATCATGCCTATTTACTATCCTGCCAAGGTAGGGCTAAATATTAGCCCTGTTCGTGAACTTTTCTTAATATTTCCTGAAATCCTGGTCCCACTGTAGACTATAAACCTGCACACAGTGATGAAGAATTTAAAGCAATTCAGCAGTGAACAATGCAGGCATCAGCTCTGTGCTCCTGGAGCCTACAGTTGAGTGGGGTATAGAAATAAATACACTATATATACATATACTGGAGAAGGCAATGGCACCCCACTCCAGTACTCTTGCCTGAAAACTCCCATGGACGGAGGAGCCTGGTAGGCTGCAGTCCATGGGGTCGCTAAGAGTCGGACATGATTAAGCGACTTCACTTTCAGTTTTCCCTCCCATGCATTGGAGAAGGAAATGGCAACCCCCTCCAGTGTTCTCGCCTGGAGAATCCCAGGGATGGGGGAGCCTGGTGGGCTGCTGTCTATGGTGTCGCACAGAGTAAGACACAACTGAAGTGACTTAGCAGCAGCAGCGTATACATGTATATATAGTGAGTGAAGTGAGTGAAAGTGCTCAGTCGTGTCTGACTCTTTGCGACCCCGTAGACTATACAGTCCATGGAATTCTCCAGGCCAGAATACTGGAGTGGGTAGCCTTTCCCTTCTCCAGGGGATCTTCCCAACCCAGGGATCGAACCCAGGTCTCCTGCATTGCAGGCAGATTCTTTATCAGCTGAGCTATACACTTTATATATATGTGAAATACACAGATATTGATACTGTATATATGTGTGTATATATACAGTATATATATGTACTGTATATATGAAACACAGGTATTGATACCATAATAAATTGGAAAGGAAGAAAGAGTAGGAAAGAATCTAATTAAAACTGTTTTTCAAACTGCTGACTGGGAAACAGTGAATCATGAACTCTGTTTAGATGTTTATGACCAGATCTTTTTTTAAAAAAATGAAACAGAACTGAATGGACATGAATAAAGCAGATTAATTAGAGTGTGTCACATGTGGTAATGGCAAATACTGTTTCAGGAAACTGCTATTTCTGTTGTACATAACCCTACTGGATATTTATGTTGCTCTCAGATTATGATATAAAATGTAGCTGTTACAGTGGATAGTTGGGCTTCCCTGGTGGCTCAGTTGGTAAAGAATCCTCCTGCAATGCAGGAGACTGGGGTTTGATCCTTGGGTCAGGAAGATGCCCTGGAGAAGGAAATGGCAACCCACAGTCCATGGGGTCGCAAGAGAGACACAACATGGTGACTAAACCACCACTGACACAGTGGATAGTGGTAAAAATAAGTCTGAAAAAACTAAGATACAGGGATGTTGCCGTGCCAAGGCCACAAGGTGGGAACAAGCTTGGCATCCTCCAGGACAAGGGGAAAGCCTAGTGTGGTTGATGCATGGAGAGAAGAGTACAGCTTCAGATGTGGTCAGTGTGGTCGAGGAGGTGGCCACACAAAGGAGTTTGGAGTTTACTGGAAGTGAAGTTGCAAGGTTTAAGAAGTGATCTTAAGGTTACTATGTGGAGTGTAGATATTAAAAGGCAGTAGTATGAAAGTAGGAAGACCACACAGGATCTGTTGGGACTCACGTTCTTTGCCGTGTTTTACCATCCAGCTCAGCAGTAACCTGCTTTTGGAATCCTTCCTGGTTTCCTCAGGCAGAGCCAGTCTCTCCTTGACCTCAGTGTATTTCCTTAGACAGGTACACCATTGATGCTTCTGTCTCTACCCATGGGCTACGAGTTCCCGGAGGGTCCCCTGGGTGGCCTCCAGCCCTGTGGTGCCAACACCGTCACCCCTGGGGGAGGAAGTGGGATGGAGGGAGAGCCTTTGAAGCCTGTGGTACAGGCTGTCCTTCCAGCTCACAGAGGGCTCTCTGGGGAAGGTATGTTTGACTTTCTATTCCTGGTAATATAAGTTCAGATCTTTAGGATGTTTGAAGTTAGGATGAAAGTATTTCTATTCACGCTGCTAGAATCTGAGTTCTATTTTTTTTTTTTTTTTAAGGAGAGCCCACAGCAAAACTTGGGTTCCCTGGCTGGGGAAAAAAATGTAGTTGTGAGGAGCGAGGGGAAACTCTGAGGTGGGCAAACCTGGATGGAGCTGGACCGTAAAGACTGGGCCTCCTAAACTGGGAGCCTGGGGGTCAGGAGGGCGAGTTGGGGGTCGACCAGGCCCCAGGTGTACGGCCGGGCAGAAATTTCGAGAGGGGCAGAACCCGGCCAAGAGGCAGCGGGCCAAGCCCACCCAGACGAGACCGGAGAGGCGGCGAGCCGGGGTCGGGCACCGCGCCGCTGGCCGACGGGCCCCAGACATTCCAGGTCCGCCGCGGGCATGCCCTGGACCAGGCGGCCCGCTGCCCTGGACCAGGCGGCCCGCAGCCATGGACAGGTTCGCGGGCGGGGCCTAGGCCGAGGGGCGGGGCCTAGGCCGAGGGGAGGGAGGACCCCAGGCTGCGGGGGCGGGGCTCAGGGCTGCAGGGGCGGGGCCCACGGCCGCGGGACCTTTAAATTGGCCGCCCGGGCTCCGAGCACCCGCCCGCCACTGACCCAGCCACCGGGCGACCAGCCACCGGGCGACGAGCCGCCGACGGACACGGGCAGCAGCGCGAAGCCCACCATGCCGCGCCACCTCCCGGGACTGCTTCTCCTGCTCTGGCCTCTGCTGCTGCTGCCACCACTCCCCGCCGCCCCCAGCCCCATGGCCCGCCCGGGCTTACGCAGGCTGGGGACCCGCGGCCCAGGGGGCAGCCCCGGACGCCGCCCGGCTCCGGGCGCCCCCGCCAGCGTGCCCTACTCCGGGACCGGGCAGCCCGGCGGGGTCCGCGGCGCAGGTACATGGCTTGGGCGGGAACGGGAGAGGGATCCCAGACCGAGAGAGACAGGAAAGGGTCCTAGGGAAGGACACTCGCCTGGAGCGAGGGAGATCCTGGACCAGGGCCCGGCGGGCTGGATGGGTGGGCAGGCGAATCTGGAGCCAAATAAGGAAAATCCTTGGTCACCCACCAAGTATTCCTTTCACCCCAGCCTAAGCCAGACGTGGTGCAGGAGAAAGATCCCCTCCTCTGCAGAATAAATCCTATGCGGAAACTGAGGTCCAGAGGAGGGAAGGGAGATGCCCAAGGTCCCTCATAGCCAGGGCTAGACTTCCCTTCTCCTGAAGCTCAGACTCCAGCAACTGCCCCCTGAGACTTGGGCAGAGAGGATGGGGCAGCTATGGGTGCCTCACAGCTCTCTGTCCCAGACCCCACCTCTTGTTCAGCTTAGTAAACCTCCCCTGAAATTCTGCTTTCAGTTCTCTGGCTGATTGTGCCCCAACCCCAACCTGTGCTCTCTTACATGCTCAAACATCCAGGACACTTTGGGTCTTTGGTGAACAATCACAATTCACTTGTGGGTCAGTTGTTGATTCTTGGGGCAGAGGAAACCTCCTAGAGAGCAGAGTTGGAAGGTGATCCAACACAGCCCCTGACAGCACATACAGGGTAGCTGAGCCTTGTCAAGTTGTGAGAATCCAGCGAATCAGGGTCAGAGCCAGGAATAAAGCTCGGGGTTCAGATATCCCAAGTGTGGGTCTTTCCACTGCTTCAAGCCACCAAGCTCTTAGTGTGGTTTACATAAGATTTTTTATCTTTATTACCAAAAAGTCCAGCATCAGAGTTGTTAAAGTCTGGCTTTAAAGAGAGGCGGCACCAAACCATTATCTGGATGTCTAGTCTCATCCAGCCAGTGATGCTTCATGCCCCAGGTTGATTTGTGTTGTCCACCCCTAATGCACCTTTTGAGTAATGTTGAGGAAGAAAAGGAGAAGGCAATGGCACCCCACTCCAGTACTCTTGCCTGGAAAATCCCATGGATGGAGGAGCCTGGTAGGCTGCAGTCCATGGGATTGCTAAGAGTCGGACACGACTGAGCGACTTCACTTTGACTTTTCAGTTTCATGCACTGGAGAAGGAAATGGCAACCCACTCCAGTATTCTTGCCTAGAGAATCCCAGGGGTGGGGGAGCCTGGTGGGCTGCCGTCTATGGGGTCGCACAGAGTTGGACACGACTGAAGCGACTTAGCAGCAGCAGCAGCAGAGGGAAAACACAAAGGATTCTTTCCTGCATCAGCTCCAGTGGGCTGGATTTGCTACGGCAAGAGACAGGGACTGCCAGGGTTCACAGTGGTTATATACAGCCCGACCAGTGGGTTGCTTCAGGTCAAGAATGAGGATAGGGAAGAAGTCTTTCTCCCAGAGGTTATTTTACCTCTCCTGATCCACATTCCTTGGGGAAGAGACTAGAGAGAGAAGGAAGGATTTCTCATGGGGTGGTCAATGTTCCCCTGAGCAGCACTGGTCCTTTATTACTTGAAATAAAAGCCAATATTAAATGATAATTCTTTAATAAGCACCACATTCCACTCTTTTTCGAATTCTCTCCTTTTTGCATCCAGAAATTGCTAGGCTTTGCTATGGACTTTTATTTCTAGCAGAATTCCCAGAAATTGACAATTATTGTGAGTAAGGAAACATTTTTGGAAATTCAGATTCTCATTTTCTTGATTTCTGAGAATCAAAGTGCTGTTATCTAGAAAAGGGGAGTGAGATTCAAAAACAATGAATGTAAAGGGGGTCTGAATCAGGAAGTAAGCAGATGCTCACAGAACGTCCTGCCAGGCCCGCTGTATTTTCTATTCTTGCTGTAATAAACTACCATGAATTTAGTGGCTTAAAACAGCACACATTTACTGTCTACAAGTTCTGTATCAGAAGTCACAGAAGTCTGACACTAGACTCTCTGAACTAAAAGTAAGGTATCAGCAGGGCTGCTTTCCTTTTGGAAAGATCTTAGAGGAGAATCCATTTCTTTGCCTTTTTCACCATATAGAGGTGACCCTCATTCCTTGGCTCATGACATTTTCCCTCCATTTTCAAAGCCATCAAAGGCAGGATGAGTCCTCACATGTCATCTCCCAGATCTCCTCTTCTGCCTCCCTATTCAACTTTTAGGAGCCTTTGTAATTATATTGGATCCACCAGGATAACCACCCCATCTCAAATCTTCAACGTAATCACACTTGCAGAGTCTCATTTACCTTGTAAATAAATGTACTTACAGGTTCTGGGAATTAGGTCATGGACATCTGTGAGGGGAGGGCATTATCTTATCCTGCCCGCTACACCCCTGTAACCCCCATAGATGATTCCCTGCGAAAAATCAAGTGAAGAAGGAAAGGAATCCTGCACATTTACTTGCAAGAACGTAACCTCAACATGAGTAAAGACACCATTTGGATGTTAGAGACAACACTGTCAGATATGGGGTTCATATCATATGTAGTTTTCCTTTTATTCAAATTATGCAAATACAGCCAGATCCATCTCCTGGAAAGATTTTCTTCTTTGCTCTCAATGCATGGTAATCAGGGATGAAATGAAATTCTGGAGGTTTTTTTTTTTTTTAAAGAATTAACTCCTTTTGACTTAGCTAAATACATGACGTGTAGCATATTCAGACTGATGGCTCAACGTCACCAAGCAAGATATTTACTAGGTACTTGAGATAATATTAATTTTGGTGGCAGAAAATGTTGCTTTAGAGAGGCAATCATGAAATGAAAAGTCCCTTTGGGCTGGGAGTCTGGAAACCTGGAGTCCAGTCTCTATTCTACCACTTTCTAGTCTACACCTCCCTGTACAGGGTATAAAAGCAACTCTCACTTGCATCTCTAACTTCGAAAGGTTGTTGGGTTGAGATTCTGTGATATTAAAGTGTTATTAAAAGTAGGATTTATTTATTGTCTTAATACCTCTAGGAATCAGGCTAAAATCAAGAGGATACTTACCAGTTTTTTTTTTTTTTTTAAACTATATGGAGGCATAATTCCTATTGCAGACAGGGCTTTTTCTGTCATCAACTGCTTAGCTAGGAATTTAATTTTGAATAAATAAATACCTACACCTTTTCCCCTTACACACTGAGTAAATTGCTCTGTTAGAGTTTCATCAATTTCCAGCCAGCCTCCTATTAGGAAAGGAAAGAACCCTGAGTGACATTTCATGCCAAAGGATCTCATTTTGATTCAGGGCTTGGGTGTGTGTGTGTGTGTGTGTGTGTGTGTGTGTGTGTGTGTGTGTGTATTTTGGGAAAGAAGGAGGAATGGCTGCTCTCTTGGATTTGATTTGGGTGGCTAGGAGAGGGAGGAGTATAGAATGAGATTAGAGGGGGAAAGGATAAGAAGGATGTGCTGAAAACAAAACTGTATTGTGTCTCTAAAATGTGCTAGGTCCTTTTGTGTGGGAACAATACATGTTCCTTGAGGGCAGGTAATCTGGCTTATTATTATTATTATTTTTGTAGCCCCTTGGTTTAATACACAGTGAAAGTGAAGTTGCTCAGTTGTGTCCAACTCTTTGCGACCTCATGGACTGTAGCCTACCAGCTTCTCAATCCATGGAATTTTCCAGGCAAGAGTACTGGAGTGGGTTGCCATTTCCTTCTCCAGGGCATCTTCCCAACCCAGGGGTCGAACCCAGGTCTCTTGCATTGCAGGCAGACGCTTTACCATAAAAAAATATTTGGAGAATGAAAAAATGAAAGAGAGATGACTAAGAGAATTTGGTGGGGGCAGTAGGATAGATACCAGGTCAAAATCTCTGCTTCTTGAAACAAGACATGCTGACGAAGATGGACCTCAATGTGGACAGATGAAGTGGTCACCCTTCTTTCTCTTTTCGAGGTTTAAACTCAGGGCTATTTGGACCTCAGAGTTCACTAAACATGAGTGAATGACCAGATGGAGGGAGAATTTAGAGCTGCTCTGGAGCAGTTTTCAGCACTTTGAAAGTGGAGAAAAAGAAGGAAGTCACCAGGAGAGCACCAGCGTGCCTCGCCTCACACTCTGCCGTTGTCTGAAGGGCTGTGAGGCTTCAGCAGGCAGTGGAGGGGGCATTGAGGCTGCCCTGAGTTCAGTTCAGACAGGGTTCAGGGATGGCCAAGGTGCCCAAGAGAGGCCTGGAGTCCATTCATTCCTGGGCATCAAGAGGAACCTTTGAACAAAACTTTAAGCAGAAGGATGAAACTTTCCAAGTGAAAAGTTCAGGACATTCAAATAGGGGAGCTCTTTGAGGAAATGTCACACCTCTGTGTGAATTCTCACTGGGGAATCCTGAAAGGCCTCAGTGCTTTCAACGTGCAAAGGGAGTGTGGTCTTGAGGAAGACAACAGGGAGTGGGGTATCTGGGGGCAAGGTCACAACATTCCCCTTCTGACTGTGGTCGGCTCACCGATTAGCCATGTATTGTTCCCCATGCCCTTCTTTGTAGGTGTTTGCAAGAGCAGGCCCTTGGACTTGGTGTTCATCATTGATAGTTCTCGTAGTGTACGGCCATTGGAGTTTACCAAAGTGAAAACCTTTGTCTCGAAAATAATCGACACTCTGGACATTGGGCCGGCGGACACGCGGGTGGCAGTGGTGAACTACGCCAGCACCGTGAAGATCGAGTTCCATCTCCAGACCCACTCGGATAAGCAGTCTCTGAAACGAGCTGTGGCGCAGATCACGCCCTTGTCTACGGGCACCATGTCAGGCCTGGCCATCCAGACGGCGATGGACGAAGCCTTCACAGTAGAGGCAGGAGCTCGAGGGCCCTCTTCCAACATCCCCAAAGTGGCCATCATCGTGACTGATGGGCGGCCCCAGGACCAGGTGAACGAGGTGGCGGAGCGGGCCCGGGCGTCCGGTATTGAGTTGTACGCTGTGGGCGTGGACCGGGCCCACATGGAGTCCCTCAAGATGATGGCCAGTGAACCCCTGGACGAGCACGTTTTCTATGTGGAGACCTATGGGGTCATTGAGAAACTTTCCTCTAGATTCCAGGAGACCTTTTGTGGTAAGTCTTTGCTTCTAGTTAGAAAAGATGTTATAGTCAGACATCATGTGTCCGAAGAAAAAGAGATTTATTCTTTTTTATTTGGTGGAAATTTTATGGAAAACTTAAATATAAGCAACGTTTTTTTGGTATGTGATGTTTTTTTTTTCTTCTTCTAAACTTAAGCATACTTTGTTGGCTTAGGAATATAGAGCTGCCTTATATATAAGTTGGTTTGGTCATAAAATCTTCCTGTTTGCATTAGAAATGTGAAGTTCTGGAAATATCCAGGGTAAATGATCCTGCTGTTCCCTGATGGGGTCAGAAAAAAATACAAATAAAAAACCAGACACCTCTCTTCTCCCCTCTGCCCACCACATTTTTTCCAGATATTTTCTTTAGTTTTACCGTCTCTAGATTTAACAGAACTCTGCTTGTTTTTTTCTCAGAAGACAGGGGCTGCATCTGTCCCTGGAAAGATTGGCTGGCTTCTTGTCCAGCATAACTGTCCATCAGAGTGTATACTTAGCAAATACTCCAGTTTTCAGATTCGGCTCATTCTCTGATTATTCCTTATGAAGGGACGGGATTAACAACCATGGAGACTAGGATTTCAGCTCACTTTTGAGATAGCAAGATGTAGGCTATTTTTTGGTTCTTTATTTTAATGTTTTAAGTTTTTAATTATTCTCCTACTGTCCTCCCTCTCCTTTCTTCCTTTAGGATGGAGTTTAAATCTGAACATGCTGATTTAATTAGAATTTTTAGCATGAATCAGTCAAACCCATGAATATGAATCCATTCAAGGCTCAGCTTTATCTTTAGTCACTGATCAGAATTTTGAATCTGTGGGACTCGAAATTTTTAATTTTTACTTTTACATTTATTTTTTGTTTTTCTTTAAAAAATTTCTATCTTCCTTTGTTTCTTTCTGTCTATATTCGTTTTTTAAAATCATTTGGGGATAATCTTTCAAAACTCTGTAAAATTATCCAAGCAGGTATGGACAAATTTCTAGTTCAGGTGAATTTTAAAGTGTAGATAACTTTTGCCATATAATTTATTCTGCATTTGTTTTCTCAATATGTGTTTATCAATCACTGATGATACAAAGATAAAGGTAATCCCTGCCTACCATCAAGCAAAAGTCTAGGGCTGGAGCTGAGACAAGCAAGTGAACCAATAATTACAGTTGTTAATTTCAAGGAGACTTTATACATAAATGAAAGTGGAACTCAGTAATCAACAGTTTGTCAGGAAATGGGAGATGAAGTCTCAGTTTGGAGCAAATTCTGACCTCATCTCAGCCAGACCTGGCAGGAGGCCTCTTGTGTTTCCTGCCTTAGGACACTGGGTCTTCTCAAGCTGTCCTTGGCTTTGGTGGCATCAGGTCGGCAGTCATTGGTTTCCCAAAAGAAAATAGCTTTCGTTCTCCCAGGAAACCCCCCCGGTATTTGTGGGTGAGAACTTTTCCATGAAGATGCTGTTCTGTGGCAAGGTTTGGCCTCAAAGCTAGCACCTGGGGTAGGGTTTGAAGGACATAAAGTAACAAGTGGTGAGTGGCCACCTTTTCATCCTGGTACAAGAGACCTGCTTGTTCTGGGGGGATCATGTCCTGTCTTTGGAAAGAAAGACTGAGGGGCAGCTGTTGTAGTCAACTGACTGGAAAGATTATTCTATGAAAAGGCCCTTCTTGGAAAAATATTAGCCTTGTCTTGTTGCCAGAACTGTGGGGGCTGGGTGAACTGCCACAGGGGTGTCAGCCTCCTCCAACAGGCTTCCTTGGTTTCTCAGAAATGACCAAATTCATGATTCTTTTGTCAAAACACGTCACTTTGGAAAAATTTGACATAAAAATGGCTCCAGGAGCAAAAGATGAGGATGCCATTTAGCTAATGTGTTGTGTTCTTCTTTTTCTTTTACCGACTCGTATATAGCAGTTGGGGCTTTCCTGGTGGCACAGATGGTAAAGAATCTGCCTGCAATGCAGGAAACCTGGGTTTGATCCTTGGGTTGGGAAGATCCCCTGGAGAAGAGAATGGCCACCCACTCCAGTGTTCTTGCCTGGAGAATCCCATGGACAGAGGAGCCTGGTGGGCTATAGTCCATGGGGTTGCAAAGAGTCAGACATGACTGAGTGACTACACTGTCACTTTCTTTTTCACTTTTCATACAACATATGAGTTTAGACTCTTTGCAGATATGAGAGTCACGTGCAGATACATTTGGGCTCAGGAACTCGTACCATATATTTAAAAGGCAGTTACCTGCATTGCTTTCCACCATTTGCACGTTCAAACATGTATTGCTGCCCAAAGAGTGAGTGGGTTCCAGGCCTAGTGAATGCCTGGGGATGAATTCTGTTTAGACTCACACTATAAAACCCTGGAAACTGGCTTCTGGTTGCAGTAGGGCAACTAGCTTGTAGAACTGCAGGAAGTACAGTATTGGTCTCTTCTTGCTGTTGGAGAGCAAAAGTCTTTTTCTCTGTCCAGGTGGATACATTGGATAAAACACTGAACTGCCTGGTTCATGTAACTGTTTGGTTTCAGCTCCAAATTCAAAAATCCCTTTCTCCTTTGAGAAACTCAACCACACGATCTATGATTTTAAATTAGTAACACTCCTAGTTACTAATTTAAACATTACTAAGAGTGGGGCAGAAATAAGCCAAGGGCAGAAAACAAATAGTCAATTTTTAGAGTGAACTAAAGATGGAATTGGAGAGGAATGTGCAGAGTGATTTTTTTTTTTTTTTTTTGACAAGAGAGGAAGTATCTGAAATGCTTCTTATGTGTTGACACTGACTGTTGTAAATTTCCTTTGCACAGCTCTGGACCCGTGTGCGCTGGGCACACATCAGTGCCAGCACGTGTGTATCAGTGATGGGGAAGGCAGGCACCACTGCGAATGCAGCCAAGGATACTCCTTGAATGCTGATAAGAAGACATGTTCAGGTGGGGCCTGCTTAAGGGACAGTGGCTGACAGGCACACGTTTGGGGACTCACTCCCCAAGACTTTGGACTGGCCTTATGCTTTTCTCCTAACTGCCTTGTGGCAGATTTACTGTTATCAACAACTTTCATTGAAAAGTACATGAGGAGGAAAGTGAGATAATACCTAAAACAATCTATTACAGTAGTTATGGCTTGTTTTAGAGAGAAGGGTTAGTAGGGAAAAAGGACAAAACTCTTAGTCTTTTGAGGTTTTGGAATTTTTCCTGGATTTTATTTAATTAAATACAAGCTACTTTTACCTCTCTGTAACCCTAGGTGCTCATGGAATCTA
This sequence comes from Budorcas taxicolor, assembly GCF_023091745.1. NCBI lineage: Eukaryota > Metazoa > Chordata > Mammalia > Artiodactyla > Bovidae > Budorcas > Budorcas taxicolor. The sequence continues at coordinate 138,297,080 of NC_068920.1, forward strand.
GAAGTGGAAGAAAACTTAGGGAGGTTCTTACTCGTCTGCTGTATGAATACTCACACACTATCGATGAAGAGTACAAATTAGGCCCATTTTGTTAGATCCTAGAAAATAGTTGAGAGGAAGAAAACTGAAGAGATCATTTAACTCAACCTGATCATTTTATAGAAAATGAAATTGAGATCTGTCTCCACTGCCCCAAGAAGGGAGAAGACTTACCCATGTCATGGGGTCTCTTAGTGAAAGAACCAAGATCAGGAAGCGAGTTCCAGCCCTCCCGTCCAGTAGGCATCCTCTTGCGTCAGACTGACCCATTTCATTAGCATTGTGTGTGTGTGTGTATGTATATGTGTGTATGTGTGCATGGATGTGTGTGATATGGTGTAAGCACCATGTTTTCCATGTGCTGGCATTTGTCCTGGTTGTCTTTTGATAGCTATTGACAAGTGTGCTCGTAACACTCATGGCTGTGAACACATCTGTGTGAACGACAGAACTGGCTCTTATCATTGTGAGTGCTACGAGGGCTATACTCTGAATGAAGATAAGAAGACGTGTTCAGGTAAGTGGGGGCAGGGGCTTTCCTGTTGCCCCGTTCTGATGCTGTTCTGAGTCAGTTGATCTCCTTTAGACTCAATTTCCTCATTTATTACAGGAGAGGACTGAGCTACCGTCCTCAAACGCGGATTCTGTGTCTTTCTGAATCTAGTATAATTAGTTCCACAACTGTTAGAACCCCTCTGATTCAGCATAAGTACAGCAAATCTAAAAGGAACGCTTTAGAAAGTACTTATGAGATACTTAGATTATAAAAGCTCAGTATAGGGGGCTTCCCTGGCAGTCCAGTGGTGAAGACCCCATGCTTCCAATGCAGTGGCTGTGGGTTCAATCCCTGGTCAGGAAACTAAGATCCCATATGCCACATGGTGAGGCCAGACAAACAAACAAACAAACAAACAAAAACCAAAAACCAACAATATAAACTCAGCATAGATTATGAAAAGGAGTAGGGGAAAATAGAAGACTAAGTATTGTGTGTGTAGGAGTTTGTTTTACTCAAATAATTTCTAGTAAGGGCAAATATTACTCTTTGATGGCTTTGAGTGGTTTCTAGTAAGTTCTCCTTTTTGGCATTGCTGGCTGCAAATAAGATTTCTACATATGGGTAAGAAAAGACCTCTCCACATTTAATTTCTTTTCTTCTGGACTTCCACTTGGCAGCTCAAGATCAGTGTGCTTTGGGCACACATGGCTGCCAGCACATTTGTGTGAATGACAGAGCCGGGTCCCACCACTGTGAGTGCTACGAGGGCTATACTCTGAATGAAGATAAGAAGACGTGTTCAGGTAAGGTCCACTCAGTAAATTCTTTCATACGGGACCTTTTCTACTGCAGTGAAACTAACTTTCAATTCACCATGAGAGAGATTCTTAAAGGTAAGGTAAGCAATTGGACTTCAGACATTCTACTGTGCTTACAGACCAAGGCACACACGGCTAGGGGGGCAATGAGCTCACTAGGTTTTGCAAACATAGCTCACTTCAGAAAATTACTGGATAATGGGCAGGGAGTGGGGGATATAAGAAAAGCTAATTGGATGTACGGTCCAGGAAAATTTTATATCTCTGAAAAGCAAATAGGAAACTTTGGAGGAAGTCAGTGGGACAGTAACTATTTGGTGTGATAGGCTGAACTGATCTTTTTCCAATTAAAACTAGGCCTGGAACTTTTCTGTAGTGTTCGACTTAAAGCTGGATCGTTTTTAGTGAAGGAGGCTTTGTAAATGACTGAATTAGACCCACACAGATCTTCCAGTAAGTTTGAAGCAAGTCCTTCCCTGACAGTTTCTAGATGATCAATCTTGGGTGAATCTGAGGCTTATGACTTGGTAAGGGAGCCCGTGCCAGAACTGCTAATCCTCATTAATTTGATTTAAACTCACTGGGAGAACAGAGTGGCATTTATAATGTAAAAGCAGTCCTCTGAGAAATTCCTAGCTCTCAAGGTGGTGTTTAATTTGGGCATAGTCAGTATCTTTTTTTTTTTTTTTTAGATTTTATGTATACTCTCCTCGTCCGTGAGGAGGTGTAATATGTGACCTTTTCAAGAGAGATTAAAGGAAGTGGCACATCACCAATCCGCCCTTTAAAAAAGAATGAGATCAATAAAACAGTACTGGAGCCCTATTTTGTTCCCAGGACTGTGCTGAGCCGTGTGGGCATGTAAGGAAACATCAGCTTCTGCCTCTGAGTTACGACAGGTTGGGTGCAAAACCAAAAAAGCGTCATTTTTTTTTTAAACATTGGAGGATAATTGCTTTACAATGTTGTGTTAGTTTCTGCTGTACAACAACGTGAATCGACCATAAGGATACATATATCACCTCCCTCTTGAGCCTCCCTCCCACTCACCTCCATCCCACCCCTTTAAGTCATCACAGAGCGCTGATCTGGGCTCCCTGTGTTATATAGCAGCTCCCCACTAGCTATCTGTTTTACCTATGGTGGTGTATATATGCCAATGCCACTATTTTGATTACTCCCGAATCAGTACCTTAAGAAAGCAGCGACTGGTAGCGAGAGTCCATACTAAGAAGAGGCTGGGGGTGGCTGAAGGGCTGGGACTGGAGGAGTGGAGGGGGCATGGGCAAGGGGAGGGGCTTGTGTCAATTTGTTGAGGTGGGTGGGACTAAGTCACAAGGGTGGGACTAAGTCCTCTGGGTGGAGAGGATTTAAGGCTGCTCTTCTCTGAAGACCTGCAAAAGGAAACAAAGTACATTTACAAGTAAACTAACAGATATTATGCAATAAAATGAACCACTTTATTAAAAAGAAATCAAAGGAGATTTTCTGTTAAGACAGACTTCAGTTAAGGCAGCAGTTCCAGGTAACGGTTCATCCACATTCTTCAGTGTCTGCTGGGTGCCATGAGCTGTTCCAGGCATTTTAGCAACAGTCACACATTTACTGCTTACAGCAAATTTACTCATAGCAACTGAGTAACTTGCTGGTGGTCACTTGGCTAATAAGTAGCAGAGCCAGGATTTGAACCCCAGCACTTGATCTGGTGGTTCGTAGTTCTCAAACACTGAGCTACACTCTCTCATGGTGCAAAGCACATGACAACAAAAGGAGATAGAAAAAGAAAGATGGAGTGGTGGGAAATCAGTATTTATATATTTTACAGCAATAATGGATGCCATACTAAAACTGGGGTGCACAACATGGGGCAGAGCCCATCTACTGGCCTGCCTTCCCCTCGCTGGGCAGTGGGAAAGCTAGTAAATTAACCGTGGGGCCCCAGATCAGGGGCTGGGGGCTGGAGGCATGTCCCCCTGTTATCTCTGGAGTTGCTGCTAAGCTGGGCTGAGGGAAAAAAAAATGCTCTGCTAGTAGGCATTTTGCTGGAAACATCTGAATTGTAGTAGTGAAGGGAATATCAGTGTGAAAGTTGGAAAGACATTGTGGTTAGATTATCTAGGGCCTTCTGTGCCATGAAAAGCTCTTTTATAGGCAGTAGTGAGCTATAGATGAAGGTGAAAGAGGAGAGTGAAAAAGCTGGCTTAAAATTCGACATTCAAAAAAACTTAGATCATGGCATCTGGACCCATCACTTCATTTCAAAGAGATGGGGAAACAATGGAAACAGTGATAAAATAAGCGGACTTTAAGAAAATCAACCCCGAATATACATTGGAAGGATTGATGCCGAGGCTGAAGCTCTAATACTTGGGCTACCTGATGCAAAGAACTGACTCATTGGAAAAGACCCTGATGCTGGGAAAGACTCAAGGCTGGAGGAAAAGGGGACGACAGAGGATGAGATGGTCGGATGGCATCACTGATTCAATGGACATGAGTTTGAGCAAGCTTTGGGAGATGGTGAAGAACAGGAAAGCCCGGCATGCTGCAGTCCATGGGGTTGCAAGGAGTCAGACACAGCTGAGTGACTGAACAACAATAGTGAGCCATGGAAAGTTTGGAAGCATGGAATGACACTGAAGAGGAGATTTAGAGGGGAACAAAGAGTTTGACTCCTGTAATGGCCGAGAAGGACCTATGTTCCCCAGGAAACCTTTGCTTCTTGTGATGTATTTGTGACAGGTAAAAAATACATTCTTATCCAACCATACACATCCTCAGCACCACCATCATCATCATTATTTTTCTCTCTCTGTGTGTGCATGAGCTCGCAGGCCATTGTTTTCTGTACCACTTTAAGCATCAGAGATAGGCCCTCGGTCAATACAGTCTTTTTTGTGCAGCATCAAATTTAACTCCATGGGTGAGTAGGTCCCTAATAATTTATTTTTGGTAATGGTGAAGATGATCTATATATAGCTGGAGAGCTTGGAGGTGTTATGGAAAGGCCAGAGGTAAGTTCTGGGATAGAATTAAGATGCAGTGCAGCCCTCCAGGATTGTGGACAGTGAAAAAAAAGAGGCAGAACCCAAAATATTTGCAAGAAATAGCAAGGAAAGGGGGAGGGATCAGGAAGAGGCTCCCTCCTTCTGAAACATGGGAGACTCTGATGACTGAAGGATTCATATGTGCCCACGTTGGGACCAAACCAAAGCTTCTTTCTCCCAGAAGTCTGTGTCGTTTCCGATTGTAATTTGTGAATATTCTCTCTCCTGCCCCAATCCTGGCCAGTTCTTAACCAGTGTGCCCTGGGCTCTCATGATTGCCAACACATCTGTGTGTATGACGGCAGTGCCTCTTATCACTGCGACTGTGACACCGGCTACACTTTGAATGAAGACAAGAAGACATGTTCAGGTAAAGATGGTCCCTTTAAGCCTCATCCATGCACTTGGACAGGAGTGAGCTTTCCTGTCTCCAAGTCTGAAGTACAGTTTTGAGTCTTGCCTCTTGGTCTGTCTTCAGGATGGAAAGTTTCTACTTTTCCACCAGGCGTCCTTCCCGCCATTGGTTTTTAAAGGAACCTCCACCCTGTTCTCCGTAGTGAACATTTTCATTTCTTAATGAAGACACAGTATCACAAGGAGATGGTCTTTTTATCTCTGCATTCTTGGCTTCTCCCTACATTGTGTTAAAACAGTTTGACTTTGTATCATGGAGAATTTCTGATCATCACAAAAGCATTGAGAACAGAACTCTCATATAACCATCACCTAGCTTTGACAATTGTAAACTTTTCCTCAACATCTCTGTTTCTTTTTTGACACATCCCATAGTCTTTCCTCCTCTTTCTGTGTGCTCTTACATCCTTTTATCTCCTAGAAAATTCACGTAGCTTAAGTCTTAAAAATAAAAGTATTGAATTGTCAGTTTCCTGATTTCCTATGATTTCTGATCAGCTGTAATGTTCTGTGTACTGTCACTGCCTCCAGCCATTGAAGAAGCACGAAGACTCATCTCCACAGAAGATGCTTGTGCCTGTGAAGCCACGCTGGCATTCCAGGATAAGGTCAACTCATATCTGCAGAGACTGAACTCGAAACATATCCTTTTTGGAAGGATTTCTGCTTCTGCTTGAAGTCAACCTAGGTCTTACAATGGACATTTGAGGACATGTCACAGGATAAGGACCTTATTCATTAAGTTTTAAGATGAACAGTAGTAATACACAGCCTTGAGTTTTTAAGAGTTCTTTTTAAATATTTTAGGAGAATGTTACATCCATATTTATTTGCATGTGAAAGCGGTGTAATTATTTTTCTAGTGCTTTTCTACAGCAATATAAGCTCCTAATTGAGCTCTAGTTAACCAGGGCTATCATCCTGATTCCTTAATAGGACTTTCTTACTCAGAATCTGTACATGTACAAGACAAGTCAGCTGATGAATGGAGTGTGATAACTCAAATGATACACAGTTGTACACTTCGTTTAGCCAGGTTGTCAAAGAGCAGGTTTCAAAATGTAACATGGTACCACCTCAGAAACTTTCAAAAGCAGTTCTTTAGTCAAAGGAGTAATTCAGGAAGAGTACTTTTTCTTAGTCCAGACGAAGTTAACAACACTGTTCCCAGGGATCTTCGAGGAGTATTCAAACTGTGATAGTTACCGAAAGAGTGTGTGCTTGCTGCTCAAAAGTCAGTAAACAAGCCAGGTTGGTGGAAAGGAAAGTTTGCTTTATTTCAGATGCCAGCAACTGGGGTGGTCAGGGGATGAGAGTTTTTATAGACAGGGCGTGGAGGGCTACATGCAGAAACAGAACAGTAATCTCTAACAGTCATCTTCAGATTGGTCCTCAGTGGTTTGACCAGCATCATCTTGGCTGTTTCAGGTACACTTAACCTTCTCTTCTGAGGTCCATTTGTTCTCTTTTCTTTGCGGCCAGTTCTCTGAATTGTGGCACCTTCCGTCTTGCCTACAGTCTCGTCATCAGGTAGTTAACTTCTTCCACCTAGTGTTTTAGTATCGATGAGACAGTTCACAGGATATGGCTCAGAATATTATAACCCTTGAGAAAGAACTGAAGGTCCCTGACTGTGCTTAATGACTATATTATTTAGTCTTTGACTGTTTTCGTTTCCAAATTTCTCACTTCTCTGATTAAGCTTATTCTTGGACTGACGTTTTCCACAGACAAAAGGCAGGCAGAGGACATGGTAAGGGGGCAAGGACCATAGGGTTCAGCGCTGTTTCAGCAGAGCTACCTCGGAGCTTGCAGAGACATTCAAGGGATGTTAGGGGACACAGAGCATTTTAGAGGAATCTGTTTCCAAATACTTCACTTCCGTACACTGATCTGCTTACAATGCAACTTGGGGTCAGCTGGCAGTTTCTTTTCCCATCTTTCACTTCAGTGCCACCAATCTCCTAACTTTACACAAGAAAGGGATATCTCTTGCTTACCCTGGATTTTAATAAGGTGAATTTCTTGGAAAGGTAAAATCTCCAGAGAGCCAAATAAAAGGACAATTCAAAATTTTTTTTCTAAGTTATTTATTTTTGGCCATCCTGAGTCTTTGTTGCTGCACACAGGCTGTCTCTAGTTGCATTGAGAGGGGGCTGTTCTTCTTTGTGGTGCACGGGCATCTCATTGCGGTGTCATCTCTTGTCGGGGAGCCTGGGCTTTAGGGTGCACAGGCTTCAGCAGTTGTGGCTGGGAGGGTCTAGAGTGTGGGCTCAATAGTTGTGGTGGGCAGGCTTAGTCGCTCTGCAGCATGTGCAAAATCCCGGACTGGGGACCAAAACCCATGTGCCCTGCATTGGTGGTGGATTCTCAACCACTGTACCAGCAGGGAAGTCCCTCAACAGTTTTTTAAATTAAGGTTTCATAAACACATCTCTCCCAATTCAGTCCATTAAGAGATACTTTTCTAATTAAAATTTACCTTTTATTTTTTAACGATTTTATCTCAAAATTTGTAATTTACTTGTTTGGATCAACTGTGTGCCCATCATAGTTGTAATGATAACTCAACCAAGGTGATTAAAAAAAATTAGAGCCTTTGGTCAAAGAAAATTAATTTAAAGGTAATCTAGACGTAAACATGTATGTGCTTGTTGTCTGTATAAAGTTTATGTCAGAAAGTGTAATAGAGTGCTCAAGAACAGATTTTCAAGATTCAAGTAGAATAAAATTCTGTGGAAGCAGCAGAAAGGAAATACAAATTTAAGGAGATATTTTATTTTAGAAGAACAATAGTAGTAATAATTCAGTATGTTATTAATATTACAAAGGATACATTGAAAAGATTGGCTTAAATTTTATTTTAAAGCATCAATATTATAATACAGCAAAGTTGCATACTTTGTTACATAAAGGTTATGAAAATTTTCATATAATTTAAATATGCACAAGATATTACTTGTCAAAATTATTTTAGGGGGCATATGAACAAAAATGCTTGAAGACCACCACTTTATATCCTGCTCTCTAAAGAACATAATATCTGAGTTTTAGACATATTAGATTTTTGGTGAGAAAATTTCACTCTTTTTGTTCCAATGAGAACTTACATTTTTCTTTTACCTGTATTGAAGTGTCTGAAAGTGTGTTTACATTTTCTAATGTCTAAAAATATGTGGTTTTGGCCTTAACAACTAGTCACTCGATGACATTTTGGAGAAGCTGCAAGCAAATGAATATGGACAAGTACATCGTTAAACTACTCAAATGTTTTACCTGAAAATAACGAGCATTTGGGGTAGTAAATACTTCGGCATACTCCAACGTTCCTGCTACTAATCTGCCGTTACAAATGCTTGAACGCTACTGAATCTTCTGGGAACCAGTATCATTTTTCTAAGGAAATAAATGTCCCTAGTTAAGTGCAAATTTTAGTGTCTGTAAGCTATGACTGTGAAATCGTTGGTAGAAAATAGAAGAAAAGTTTTCATAATTTTTTTACTTCTTTACTAATTGAACCATTTAATTTTAAAATGTTTGTATTAGTAAGATAACCATACTTAAAATGCAAACTTTTGATCTATTTTTTTTTTCTTGATATAGTATAAACTAGTCTTGTTACTTTAGAGTGTAACTTGTAGAGGGTATTTACACATAAAAGTTCATATAATTAAATTGAGATGAATATAATTTAGAACTATCTCGCTAACACTTTTTTGTTTTTTCTCATTTTTGCCAGGGTATTGTTGAAGCTGTGATCAGGGGATTGTAATACATATATCTAAATATAGTTAACACAGATTAAGTGAGCTGTTACATGCCGTTTTTAATTCATTCTGATGTTAGAGACACACACAGCTACAGACTTAGTTGTGAGTTAAGTGTTAAACTATTTACCAAGAACAACAAATTCTAAATTTACTTGTTTTACTTTAGAATCCAATCAATAAAATTATATATTTATAAATATTGCTATAACAAAATAATCTAATGTTTTTTTAAATATTAATGATAAGCCTGTTTTTTTCACTTACATATTTGATTAATTTTTTTTTCAGCTTTAAAGCTTATAACTTTTAGAAGAAAGTAGTTCTTTAAATTACAGATGATTCATTCTTTTTTGGTTTATGTTGTCTTTACTGTAATAAAAACATCAATATCTATATACTATTGTCATGTTTTTTTGACTTATATCAACTTTGCTCATGTATTTTCTTAAATTAAGCTGAATTACAATTATTTTGAAAATGAAACATTTTCTTGTCAATGAAACAATGTCATGACTCATCCTATAATTTAATCTCATGCTCTCAAAGTTAAAATTTTAAGTTCAGGTTAAATAGAAAGGTTTTGATCAAGAATATTGTGGGAGAGGGAATAAAACAGAATTACATAAACTCATATTAAATAATGATGAGGGTGCATTAAAATAAAGACCTGGAAAGAAATCCAGAAACAAAAAAACAAAAAGCTAAACTGTCAAAAGAAGAAATGAAAAATGAACACATCAAAGGCAATAAATATTATATGAAACATATAATGTTATTTGTCAACATTTTTGCAAGGATCTGACATACAGCAAGTGCTATCTTCCAAACTTATTTGAGCAAACAATCAGTTATATTAATATATCACAAAGAAATGGTATTACGGGGGAATAAATGAGAGCTCATGTACAAGAACTGTGGAAAGGTATTTAGAGACAAATTGTTAAGGATGTGGCCATCAGTAGCTTCAACTAAACATGCCTTAAACTTAACCAGTTGATTAGAATCCCCCTGGCTTAGAAAACTGATTTTTGTTTCCTGAGTCCAGTATAGGAAGCCTGTGATCAGGTGCCAGAAAACATATAGGGATGTAATTTGGTGCTGAAAAAATACACATACATTTGAAAACAAATATGTATTACACGAATATACTAAGTTTAGTAAGGATTTCTCAGGGAGATGTGTTTTGTGCATTTGGCTAGGCACAATTGGCCAAAAGGAACATCATGGGATATATAAAAATGGCCTTGGAAACAGACAGGAATGTTGGGATGAAAAAAGTATATTGGCTCGTTTAAAGTGTGGGCACCAAAGTAAAACAATTTAAGACTGAAGGAAGATTTGATTTTAGCTCCCGTTTAGATCTGACAGGAAAGGCACTAGGATTTATTGTCAATTTCCCAGTATGCTGAGTGAGACAACAGACTCAGGTCAAAGGATTTGAATATTATTTGCTGGGGATGGGGAAATAATTCAGGTGGGGGAAATTAGATAAATTGGAAGGACTAATGTCATTTTCATTATAGGGGACTGGAATGCAAAAGTAGGAAGTCAAGAAACATCTGGAGTAACAGGCAAACTTGGCCTTGGAATACGGAATGAAGCAGGGAAAAGGCTAATAGAGTTTTGCCAAGAAAATGCACTCGTCATAGCAAACACCCTCTTCCATCAACACAAGAGAAGACTCTACACATGGACATCACCAGATGGTCAACACTGAAATGATTGATTATATTCTCCAAAGATGGAGAAGCTCTATACAGTCAGCAGAAATAAGACCGGGAGCTGACTGTGGCTCAGATCATGAACTCCTTATTGCCAAATTCAGACTTAAATTGAAGAAAGTAGGGAAAACCACTAGACCATTCAGGTGTGACCTAAATCAAATCCCTTATGATTATACAGTGGAAGTCAGAAATAGATTTAAGGGACTAGATCTGATAGATAGAGTGTCTGATGAACTATGGATGGAGGTTTGTGACATTGTAGAGGAGACAGGGATCAAGACCATCCCCATGGAAAAGAAATGCAAAAAAGCAAAATGGCTGTCTGAGGAGGCCTTACAAATAGCTGTGAAAAGAAGAGGAGTGAAAAGCAAAGGAGAAAAGGAAAGATATAGGCATCTGAATGCAGAGTTCCAAAGAATAGCAAAGAGAGATAAGAAAGCCTTCCTTAGCGATCAATGCAAAGAAATAGAGGAAAACAACAGAATGGGAAAGACTAGAGATCTCTTCAAGAAAATTAGAGATACCAAGGGAACATTTCATGCTAAGATGGGCTCAATAAAGGACAGAAATGGTCTGGATCTAACAGAAGAAGATATAAAGAAGAGGTGGCAAGAATAGACATAAGAACTGTACAAAAAAGATCTTCAGGACCAAGATAATCACGATGGTATGATCATTCATCTAGAGCCAGACATCCTGGAATGTGAAGTCAAATGGGCCTTAGAAAGGATCACTATGAACAAAGCTAGTGGAGGTGATGGAATTCCAGTGGAGCTATTTCAAATCCTGAAAGATGATGCTGTGCAAGTGCTGCACTCAATATGCCAGCAAATTTGGAACACTCAGCAGTGGCCACAGGACTGGAAAAGGTCAGTTTTCATTCTAATCCCAAAGAAAGGCAATGCCAAAGAATGCTCAAACTACCGCACAATTGCACATATCTCATAGTAAAGTAATGCTCAAAATTCTCTAAGCCAGGCTTCAGCAGTATGTGAACCATGAACTTCCTGATGTTCAAGCTGGTTTTAGAAAAGGCAGAGGAACCAGAGATCAAATTGCCAACATCTACTGGATCACTGAAAAAGCAAGAGAGTTCCAGAAAAACATCTATTTCTGCTTTATTAACTATGCCAAAGCCTTTGACTGTGTGGATGACAATAAACTGTGGAAAATTCTGAAAGAGATGGGAATACCAGACCACCTGACCTGCCTCTTGAGAAATCTGTATGCAGGTCAGGAAGCAACAGTTAGAACTGGATATGGAAAAACAGACTGGTTCCAAATAGGAAAAGGAGTACGTCAAGGCTGTATATTATCACCCTGCTTATTTAACTAATATGCAGAGTACATCATGAGAACTGCTGGGCTGGAAGAAGTAGAAGGTGGAATCAAGATTGCTGGGAAAAATATCAATAACCTCAGATATGCAGATGACACCACCCTTATGGCAGAAAGTGATGAGGAACTAAAAAGCCTCTTGATGAAAGTGTAAGAATGAAAAAATTGGCTTAAAGCTCAACATTCAGAAAACGAAGATCATGGCACCCGGTCCCATCACTTCATGGGAATTAGATGGGGAAACAGTGGAAACAGTGCCAGACTTTATTTTGGGGGGCTCCAACATCACTGCAGATGGTGACTGCAGCCATGAAATTAAAAGACGCTTACTCCTTGGAAGGAAAGTTATGACCAACCTAGATAGCATATTCAAAAGCAGAGATATTACTTTGCCGACTAAGATCCGTCTAGTCAAGGCTATGGTTCTTCCAGTAGTCGTGTATGGATGTGAGAATTGGACTGTGAAGAAAGCTGAGCGCTGAAGAATCGATGCTTTTGAACTGTGGTGTTGGAGAAGACTGTTGAGAGTCCCTTGGACTGCAAGGAGATCCAACTGGTCCATTCTAAAGGAGATCAGTCCTGGGATTTCTTTGGAAGGAATGATGCTGAAGCTGAAATTCCAATACTTTGGCCACCTCATGCGAAGAGTTGACTCACTGGAAAAGACTCTGATGCTGGGAGGGATTGGGGGCAGGAGGAGAAGGGCACGACAGAGGATGAGATGGCTGGATGGCATCACTGACTCGATGGACGTGAGTTTGAGTGAACTCCAGGAGTTGGTGATGGACAGGGAGGCCTGGCATGCTGCAATTCATGGGGTCTGAAAGAGTCAGACAGAACTGAGCAACTGAACCGAACTGAACTGATGCTGAAGCTGAAGCTCCAATATTTTGACCACCTGATGTGAAGAACTGACTCACTGGAAAAGACCCTGATGCTGGGAAAGACTGGAGGCGGGAGAAGGGGATGACAGAGGATGAGATGGTTGGATGGCATCTTGACTTGATAGACATGAGTTTGAGTAAGGTCCGGGAGTTGGTGATGAAAAGGGAAGCCTGGCGTGCTGCAGTCCATGGGGTCGCAGTAACTCAGATATGACTGAGTGACTGAACTGAACTGAAGGTACACACAGTGTGTGTGTGCTCAGTTGTGTCCCACTGTTTGCAACCCTATGGACTGTAGCCCACCAGGTTCCTCTGTCCGTGGAGTTTTGTTCCAGGCAAGAATACTGGAGCAGTTTGCCATTTGCTACTCCAGGGTATCTCCCCAATGGAGGGATTGAACCTAGTCTCTTGACTCTCCTTCACTGGCTGGTGAATTCTTTAGCACTGGGCGACCTGGAAGCCCCAAAGTATAAAGTACACACTAGATTATACAAATCAACAGTGGTTTCCACATATATGGTAAAGCCAGAGATAAAAAATAGATGAGACTAAATAATTCCATGGCAGTTTCTGCCCTATGTCTAAAATTGTGGTGGTTCTGTAACTCTTCAAATGTTCAGAAAGGACAAGAAATGAAGAAAGAAATAGGGTTGAAAAAGAATACAGAACATTTGACCCTTAGCAAGAAAATACCAACACTTCAGTTACTTAAAAATGGGAGGCTATGACTCAATGGCTATTATATGCTGTAATAGCCAAAGCTCACACAAATTCTTTTCTTTTCATTGAAGTATAGCAATTCACAGTGTTGTGTTAGTTTCAAGTGTACACATATTATTTTTATAAGTACCTTTAGGTTGCAATAACAGCTTAAATGGGCTTCCCTGGTGGCTCAGATGGTAAAGAATTCACTGCAAAGCGGGAGACCTGGGTTTGATCCCTGGGTTGGGAAGATCCCCTGGAGAAGGGAAAAATTACCCACTCCAGTATTCTTACCTGGAGAATTCCATGGACAGAGGAGCCTGGGAGGCTACAGTCCATGGGTCTCAAACCGCTTAAATAAGTTGTTTACAAGTTCTAAAACAAACAGAATTAACAAAATCTCTCCTACCCTGAAATTGCTCCAGGGGTCTCCAAACCCCAAAGGCACACAGAAAGGCTTGCAAGGTCTGAAAAATGTGTCTGTACCTGACCTGCCTTTTGAGAGACCTATATGCAGGTCAGGAAGCAACAGTTAGAACCGGACATGGAACAACAGACTGGTTCCAAACAGGAAAAGGAGGACGTCAAGGCTGTATATTGTCACCCTATATGCAGAGTACATCATGAGAAACACTGGGGTGGAAAAAGCACAAGCTGGAATCAAGATTGCCGGGAGAAATATCAAGAACCTCAGATATGCAGATGACACCACCCTTATGGCAGAAAGTGAAGAGGAACTAAAAAGCCTCTTGATGAAAGTGAAAGAGGAGAGTGAACAAGTTGGCTTAAAGCTCAACATTCAGAAAACAAAGATCATGGCATCTGGTCCCATCACTTCATGGGAAATAGGGAAACAGTGGAAACAGTGTCAGACTTTATTTTTTTGGGCTCCAAAATCACTGCAGATGGTGACTGCAGCCATGAAATTAAAAGATGCTTACTCCTTGGAAGGAAAGTTATGACCAACCTAGATAGCATATTGAAAAACAGAGACATTACTTTGCCAACAAAGGTCCGTCTAGTCAAGGCTATGGTTTTTCCAGTGGTCATGTATGGTTGTGAGAGTTGGACTGTGAAGAAAGCTGAGCACTGAAGAATTGATGCTTTTGAACTGTGATGTTGGAGAAGACTGTTGAGAGTCCCTTGGACTGCAAGGAGATCCAACCAGTCCATTACGGAGGAGATCAGCCCTGGGTGTTCTTTGGAAGGAATGATACTAAAGCTGAAATTCCAATACTTTGGCCACCTGATGCGAAGAGTTGACTCACTGGAAAAACCCTGATGCTGGGAGCGATTGGGGGCAGGAGAAGCGGACGACAGAGGATGAGATGGCTGCATGGCATCACCGACTTGATGGATGTGAACTGAGTGAACTCCACGAGTTGGTGATGGACAGGGAGGCCCGGCATGCTGCAATTTATGGGGTCACAAAGAGTCGGACACGACTGAGCGACTGAAGTGAACTGACTCACCTTCGTTTGACCAATGGGCGCCAGCCTACCAAATCTTGTAAAGTACCTTTCCTTTTCACAGTGTTGGGACTTTGGGGCTTACACAACACCCCGTCCTTACGACCTTATTTGAATGGGCGCCCTTACTGAGCTGGTACTGAAACCTCAGTCGAGTTCCACCGCGAAAGTCCGAGGTTGAGGCCGGTCCTCGGAGCCCATACGGATCAAGGACACCTGAGGCTACGAGACAGGGAACTAACAGTCGCGGCGCCAGCCGGGTCCCTGGGCAGGAAAGCCCAGAAGCTAACCCACCAGCTCCAACCCCGCATTGGGCCCGCGACAACAGCTCCACCAGCAACCCCGACGTCCGCGCAGGCGTCCTACGCCCGGCGATGCACGGGCGGCGCCGGAAGTGTCCCTTCGGCGCCCCGGATGCGACCGGGAGGCGGCGGTTGCCAGGGCGACGAGAGCTTCCCAGAGCCGCTGGTACTCGCGATTCGCAGCTTAGAAGGTTTCCCGTGGCGGGCTTTGACTGCTGGGGTCGTCCTCTCGGGGTTTCCAGGATGTTCTTTTACTTGAGCAAGAAAGTGAGTTTCCCAGGGTTCGCTCTCGCTCCTCCTCCGGTTTCTCAACCTGTAGGCGATTCCGGCATTCTGCCCGAGAGGCTATGCGTAGTGATCCAGGCTTCGCCATCCCTTCTTTCACCTTCCTGCGCGGTCCAGCCTCGGACTTCCCTTTGCCGGTTCCTGAGCCCACACAGTCCTTGGCGGAGCCAGCCGCTCTCTCGCAAGATCTTTCCTATTCCTGCCCATGGTTAGGTCCTTTAGGAGGCCCCGCAGGGCAGATCACTGTGTGCGTCCCTATCTTTTTCTACTTCACCTGTTGCTCATCAGAATCTAATTTAAACTCGTTGGATCATCACGGGCCGCTGGGCAGGAGAAAAGTAGTAAAAAGGCAGCCAGAGTGTGTGTGGAAAGGGAATAAGGATTGGAGGTAGACATTTATACCTCCTTTACCTCCCCTGCCTTTTAAAAATTCATCAGGTCACCCTCATTGGTTTTTTTTTTTTTTTTTTTTTTTGTGCGGTCACTGCTCTTCTTCTGTGGGCAGTTCTTTGTTTTTTTCCCAAATGGGCCCCGGGCAGTTAAAGGGATTATGCTTATTTTCATAACGGTTCACATTTCTGCAAGACCGTTTCTTCTGCAGCCTTCATCTCCCGTAGACTCACTACCAACCCCTTCGTGAAAAGTTGTGAGTGGCTGTGGTTGCTTTTCAGGTTGCCATGCCCAATAACGTGAAGCTGAAATGTGTATCTTGGAACAAGGACCAAGGATTCATAGCATGTGGTGGTGACGATGGATTACTGAAAGTTTTGAAATTGGAGACACAGACAGGTAAATGAATGCAAGCCCAGATGTTTGAACATAAGGGAAAATCATTTGTTCAGAGAGATTTGCTTATAGTATTTGTCAGTATGCAATTCTAATTCTTCCAAAAGGAAAAAAACCCCAACATTTTGGGGTGTTCTAGAATATTTTTGTAAGGAAGTTCAGAAAATATCGAATGTAAACCTCAGGTAGCTTTTGCTGAAATTATAGCTGGCAAATGAAAATGAATGAAGAATAATCCATTATATTGTCTTGTGCTATGTTGTTGATTGTGCTGTATTATTAGGAGTCTAATAAAAATGACGTGAATCACCTTTTCAGTAAGGTCACAAAAATCTCACATTTTGGCAGCTTATTTACAGGCCTGTGTTGTTCTTTCTGCTTTTCAGATATGTTAATAATTATGCACTTAGTTCTCAAAAACAGAACATGGGATTAAAAAAATTGTTTAATTAAGAAGTCTCTTGTGTTTTACAGCTTGATTTCTCTTTTTCTAGTTCTGTGGAATCATAGCACACAGTTTCACATTTCTTTATTATCTAGTGTTGCTCTAGGTTGGAGAGCTAAACAGTCCCTGATCTATATAGGAGATCTGGATAAGGAGATTGAATTGGAACCTCGGCTCTGCCGTAAGACTTCTGAATATATTTCAGCAAGTTTCTGAATATCTTTGATTTTAGTCCAGTCTTTTGTAAAATGAGGGTTTGAACTAAGTTACATTTTGGATTTCTTACCAGCATTGCTTCTCAAGCTTTATCAGGTATAGGAATCATCTGCAGAGGTTGTTAAAATGGATTTCTGAACTTAGCCCCAGAGTAGAACTGGAATGGGGTCTGAGAATTTGCATTTGTAGTGATACTCGTGTTGCTGGTTCTCAGACCACACTTTGAGTAACACTGTTTTACAGCTTTGAAGTGATAGTTGTAAATATTATTGAGCACTTTCTATGTCTGGTGTGTTTAACCTTCACCGTCTAATTTGACCTCACAGTAATCTTGAGAGGTAGATATTTCAGATGAGGTAACTGAGGTGCTGATCAATGAACAACCTGCCCAAGGTCACATGGGAAATAAGCGACACAGCTGAGATTTTAATAAAAGGAATATAAAAGAATTTTACTTCATCCAAATGGAGAACTGTAGCCAGGGAGGCA
This sequence comes from Budorcas taxicolor, assembly GCF_023091745.1. Taxonomy (NCBI): domain Eukaryota; kingdom Metazoa; phylum Chordata; class Mammalia; order Artiodactyla; family Bovidae; genus Budorcas; species Budorcas taxicolor. The sequence continues at coordinate 138,314,307 of NC_068920.1, forward strand.
GCCTCTCAGATGATTCTGAGAAACTATTCCAAAGAAGATGGTTTTTAGCATGGTTTTATCTCCTGTCCAAACAAAGAATATCAAACATAACAGGGAGGGTGCATTCTTTTGAGGAATTTATTTGCTTCCTACGCAGTGAATCAGTGTGGCTTTGGCTTCTGGGGAGGGAGCCTCATCACTGAAGGAGTACTAGCACTGATGTCCCAGGAAGGGCAACATGGATCTCTGTCTTTAGAATGGACATTCTTTACTTCTGGACAGTGCACACTTTTCTTTGATGGTTAAAGCAGATATACAGGATATGTTTGATAGCCTAAGAAACAGACTGTTCTAGTTAGCATGAAGTTTAAGTTGATATATAAACCATTTTGACTTTCCCATACTGCAATATGTGAAAATTTCTTCTTTCAAAACTTAGTTTGTCTCAATTTCAAGCCTCATTTTTAACCACTACATGGAGGGCTCATGGACGGCCTAAGCAAAGAGATAATAGTTGTTTTGATGTGCTAGGTTAATTATATGATATAAAAAGCAGATTTGGAAGGTAGAGACTTATGTACCAATTTGAGTTTGTCTTCTGTTGCTTAGTAATGTAATCTCTCAATGCTTTAGCTTTCTTAACTGTCTTAAAGGAAAATAACTTTTGTCTCTGTTACAGTTCTCAAATACTTAGAAGTATATGCACATATGTGCATGTACATATACATATTTTTATTTTGCCTAAAATATGTAGGAAGTTTTAGTCACATTAATAAATGGATTTATTATGCTTAATATTGAAGGCTTGTCAAGAAAAAATTACTTCTTTTCCTTTTATACACTTCTGATGAAATGTGGTTAGAATATTCTTTGAAATTTGTGAGCAAGATGAAAAATAGATTCTTGAATGGCTTGGAATATGGAGTTAATTATTTGTTTTAACATTTAATAATGAGTGTAAATCATGTTGAAAGAGAAATATGAGAAATATGGCTGGATAAGTCTTAAAATGTCAGTCTATTGTTATCACAACTATTTTTATTAAATATGATAGTAATAAAGTTAATATTACTCCAGTAATCATCACCAGATATTGATTGCTGAGTACATTTGAAGCACTGTGATATGCTAAAGATGTGGCTTTGTAAGCGCCATTTTGGTGGTTGGCTACAGAATAGCTAAATAATTATCATTCTTCCATATAGTATAACAGTCCTCTACATCAGTAAAATACCTACTCTAGCGTTATTTTAATGGCTGTTTAGTATTCCATTTTGTTGGTATAATGATTTATATATATCCAGTTCTAGTGTTGGATATTTAGATGTATCCACATGACTTGTTTCCAACAATATCTTTGTATCGAAATATATTTGCTAAACATGTTTCTTTACATGAACCTTTAATTACTTTCTAGTATACAGTTCTAGAAGTGGAATTTACTGGATCAAAGGTCATGTAGATTTATAAAGGTCCTTCATATGTTTAGCTAGTTTACCTTCTAGAAGGCTTGCATTGCTTTGCATTCCCTGTAGTGGTGTTCCCAGTTTTCACTCTCTTGCTTTAGAAGGAAAGGAACTGTTAGAACCGATAGAGCCAGTGTTTGTCCCCAGCTTTTTACCTCAGGTTAAGATGGGGAGGTGGGTAGTGTTCTCTCACAGGCCACCTTGCACAGGTTTTGCTGGAGCCTACCTCCTCTCACCTTCTCAGGGCCTTTATTCCTTTTTTAGTCTCTCTCTCTCTCTCCTTTGAGTATCAGTCTGCTTTCTCCCTCTTTTCTCTCCCTTGCCAGCCACTTTCATGTTACAAATCTAATGGGCGGCTTTTTGTTTTTTGGTCCTTATGCACATTTGACTGGTTCTTGAACTGTTATTTTTTCAAGACAAAGAGAGAATTGCAACGTTTTAAATTATTGTTATATTTATACATATTGCTATCCCCTCCTTTATTTGCTCATAAGTTCTCAGTCTGTTTTACCAGATTCTCCTCTAACTTGGAATTCCTGAGAACTTGCTTCTGGGCTCTTTTCATTTCACATTCTCTTTAGACTTATCCTTTCATTCCCATGGCTTTAAATGCCCTCTGTGGAATGACGATTCCTAAATATATCTCTCCAGCCCAGTCCTGATTTATCAGACTTGGACATCTCAAGAATCTTTCACAGGCATCTCACACTGAACTCTTAACCTTCTCCCGTATATCTTTTCTCACTTGTCTCCATTTCAGTAAATATGTTAAATTTCACCCATTTGCTCAAGCTAGAAGCCCACTTCTTCCCCTCTTAACATCACCTTCATCAACAGCCCTATGCTTCTGTCTCCAGATTATCGAATCCATCCTTTCCCTTTGTCCCCTTCCGCCTCTCTAGTCCCATCCACTATCATCTCTCACCTCAACTGGGTGAGAATCAGCTTCATGGTTTCTTGCCTGTTTCTTGTGTGATCTTAAAACAAAAACAAAAACAAAAAGAACCAGGTCATGTCATTTCCTTTTTAACAATCTTTAAAGGGACGCCAGCCGGGGCCAGAGCTGCTTGTGGTGGAATTTGAGGAGAAGGGCCCTGACTGGAGATGGCATCTCTTGCTTTTCTTGCCACTGCTGCAGACGGCGCAGTCTACTCATCTTCATGAGAGGAAATATTGCCAGAAAACAGGCATTTGAGTCAGAGAAGAAGTGTTCCAAGACCATCCAACCCACCTGTGTAGCCATCTGCACAGCCCTCCAGGATCTGCAGGCAGTGGGAGTATCAGCTTTCTGATGCAGTGAGATTGACACTCGAAGCTTCCTGCTTTTGTTCTAGGGATGTTCATAATCCAGACCAACTCCATACTTAAAGAATGTGCTGCGAACCCAGGCTCCAGAAACAGCAGGTCAGGGGCCCATAGCTGTACCCATGGATGTGTGCATAGTCACTTGTAGCCAGTCATGCAGAGACGCCAGGCAGCTGAGTGATCCTGCCTGGGAGTCTGTAGAGCTTATAGCAGCTCCTTCTCGGAATCCCACCATCTCTTCAAGTGTTGCAAAAATGTCTTCTTCACATTTCGATCCTGCTTGTCAAACTCACCGTGCAACACATAATGCAAATTTCTGTTGCATTTGGGCTGCTGACCACTTTTATGAATGCGAAATGTGAAAACTGATGTTTATGAACGTCAGCCAGGTTTCCCAAGATGAAAGTGCTCAGAGACTCAGTGTGCTTGGTTCCTCGTGTTCTGAGCAGGGTCTCCTGTTTCCTCTGTTACCTCTCATTCTCAGTGACTTTATTACTGTTAACCTTTGTAAATCCTTTGGATCTTTTGAGCTTGTGGGAGATACTTTGAATGGTTGGAATTGCTGATTTCATTCCAAAATTTCCCTTCATGGGTTTCAAATGCCTTCTTTTATTGGTGCTTCCTTTCATCATGCCTTTCAAATCCAAGGGTTATTGATGCTTTGAGAAGAATTCTGTTGGTATTAACAGATGCTTGTTCCCATGCCAGTTTGCTTTGCTTATTGGCTGTGGGGAGTTTAGTAATGTAACTTAGTGGAGTCTTGAAATCTTGGTGGCTTTACTTGACCTCACTGAAAACTTCTGAGTTTTTTTTTTTCTTTTGGATATCTGAGCTTTCAGATAGATTTTGCAGATATTTTCTGCATAATAAAGTTCTGGAGTTACTGCTAGCAAAAGACAATATTCAGATGTGGAAGCTATTTGTTTACCGTGTAAAGGAGAATTTAAAAAACATATTCTCATGTGTGTCAAAATATGTTTTGTGAAGAGGCTACACTTCATGGTTTAACAAATAGAAAACATGTGTGTGATGCAGAATTTTGAATTCAGACCATGGAAGCCAATGGAAGGATGGAACTGCTTCTTCAAACTTTCAAATGTGCTGGGTCCGGCAAACACTTAGAATCACGTATCACTAATTTTACTTGATTATAGTGACCGTGACTATAGGCATTAGAATGGATTTTCAGTGCTATAAGTTAAGAAATATGTTTTTATGAAATGTTTTTTAGAACTGGAATAAGGCTTAAGTGTGTAGGTACATTTTTAAAGCGATTCAATGAGTAAGAGAACCCACTGTTAAAAAAACAAGGTTCAATCTAATGTGTATGTCAACAACATTTATTCTATCCTAATTGTTTGAGAAATGATTGTGATGTTATATATGTGTATTCTTGTTCATGCTACCAAGACAGTAACTGGATAGTTAGAACCAATGGTTTTAGAGGAACTCAGATATTTTTTTCCTCTGAGATTGTTTTCAGAATAAAGAATATATTTCATAGTAACTTTAAGATACATGTTATCTGAAAGGAGAATTTTCTTCAGCATCAACTTATAAAAATTCCCACTCTCACAAATTGTTAAGATTTTCATAAATTAGTATTTTTAAATGAATGTTTCAAATGGTGTATTTTACATGTGACTATCAGATTTTCTGGGAGAAGGAAATGGCAACCCACTGCAGTATTCTTGCCTGGAAGATTCCATGGATGGAGGAGCCTGGTTGACTGCAGTCCATGGGGTTGCCAAGAGTCAGACACGACTGAGCGACTTCACTTTCTTTCTTTGTATAGTTCCTTTTGGAGGAGGAAATGGCAACTCACTCCAGTGTTCTTGCCTGGAGAATCCTATAGACGGAAGGGCCTGATGGGCTACAGTCTATGCGGTTGCGGTTGCGAAGAGTCGGACATGGCTAAGCAACTAACACACACACACACGCGCGCGCGTGCGTGTGCGTCAGATTTTCTAAGTGAAGATTCATTTACTGAGAAGACATTTTATATTACTGTATTCTTCTCTGTAGTATGATTAGTAATCCAACAGAAAAAGTCACTTCAAATAATAAACAGCCTTTAAAGGCTTACATTGCACTTTGGATAACATAAAAACTTTTCATTGCTTCTTGCAAAGACTACAAATTTTTTCCTATGCCTATCACTTCTGCCTCATCTTATGCCATTCTCCTCTTATTAACCATATAGGCCTTCTTTCAGTTTGCTAAAGGCTCTAAAATTCTACCCAGGGGTTATTGCATTTGCTACATCTTAGCCTGAAATACTTTCCCCCTTTCCGTAACTGGCTTGGCTTTTTCCAGTTTATCCCTTGGTCTCAGCTTAGATACCATTTGATCAGAGCTCCTTCCCTGGTTCTCCCTCCCTCCAATCTAAATGAACTCCCCGTCTGTTTCCTGTCTCTTATTATGCTTTTGCTTTTCCCACTTTATAATTTTATATATGGTAGTGGTTTAGTTGCTAAGTTGTGTCTGATTCTTGCAAACCCATGGACTGTAGCTTGCCAGCTCCTGTGTCCATGGCTAGAATACAGAAGGCTAGAATACAGAAGTGGGTTGCCATTTCCTTCTCCAGAGAATCTTCCTGACCCAGGAATCGAACCCCAGTCTCCTGCATTGTAGGTAGATTCTTCACCAACTGAGCTACAAAGGAAGCCCAATTTTATATATATGCATATATATTTATGTGGGTGTGTGAGTGTCTATTTAATATCTGTTCCCCTCAGTAGACTATAAGCTTTCTAGGGGGAAAGACCTTTTTTTCATTATTTTGTATTCAGAACCTTCCTCAGTGCATAGCAGAGTGTAGACATTCAATAAATGTTTGTTGAATGAATGAATGAATATAAGATTCTGCAAAATCTAATAAAAATTAGTTTCCCAAATCTTTGCTTTTTGATCTCACTTTTGCTTTAGAGTTTTCAATCTAAAATCATAAATACTTCTTTTTTGTTGTCTTTGGGAAGGAATAAGTAGCAATAATAATTACTAATTATATTTAATATGCTAAAAAAGTTTTCTTTTATACATTTTGCTTTATTTCACCAGAATAATATCTTGCAAGGGGGTACGTGTTTATCCATATTTCTACCATGGGAAAAATAGGTCAGAATAAGGCATTCTTTAAAAAATTATTCTAATATTATTTGGGAATAGGAAAAAAAGCAAGAAATATATAAATCTTATAATCTGTCACTTTTATATATTTGCCATAGTATGTTTTGTTTTTGTTTTTTCAGATGATACCAAATTGAGGGGTCTCGCAGCCCCTAGTAACCTTTCTATGAATCAGGCTCTCGAAGGTCATAGTGGTGAGTCATGTAAAATTTTAAATCATATTTGAATAGTATTTTTAGGTATTTAGAACCACTTGTGTGTGTATGCTTAGTCGTTCAGCCATGTCTGACTCTTTGTGGCCCCATGGATTGGAGCCTGTCAGGTTCCTCTGTCCAAGCAATTTTTTAGGCAGGAATACTAGAGTGGTGCCATTTTCTTCACCAGGGAATCTTCCCGACCTCGGGATCCAACCAGAGTCTCCTGGAGCCAAGGGGTCCAGTCCACATTGCAGGTTGTTTCTTTACCCGCTGAGCCATCGGGGAAGCCTTGGAAATGACTTGTGTGTGTGTGCTAAGTTGCTTCAGTTGTGTGTGATTCTTTGCAACCCCAGGACTGTAGCCCACCAGGCTCCTCTGTCTATGGGATTCTCCAAGCAAGAGTACTGTTGTGGGTTGCCATGCCCTTCTCCAAGAAATTACTTCCTTAATGCAGAAATGTCATTGTTTAAATGATGGTCTTATTTAAAGTAATCACTTCTGTTTAGCCATGGCCTAGAGTCATTTAACAACTTTCACATGATTAAATAGCATCTTCAATAGGTATGAAAAAAGTAGCTATTATTTTATATATTAAAAATACTATCTGTCTATGGATAGGATGCCCTCCTTTTTAAGAGTCTGTTTTATGGTCCCAGATTAATGTAGACTGAAGAGACATGACACCTGAATGTACTGGATGATGCTAGACTGGATCTTGAAATGAGAAAAACAGCTATCTACCATGGACATTATTTGGACATTTGATAAAACTTAAATGTGGACCGTGGGTTGGAGATAATAGTGTATGTGTTAAAATTTCTCATTTGTAAAATGGTTTTGAAAGAGAATGCCCTTGTTCTTAGGAAGTATACAATAAAGTATTCAGGGATTGAAAAACTGAAAAAACACATTTGTTCACATAACCCGGAGGTTTAAGATATGCTCAAGAGTGTGTTACTAATAGAATAGAAAACAAGGTGTGGTGCAGGGGGAGAGATTCAGAGACATTGCTTTGACAAATACCTCCCCCTCAAAAGAAAAAAAAAATTACTTAGCATGATGTCCTTTGGGCATCATAGTCCTTGGGAATCAGGCAAATTGGGTAAATCTTACTTACATTTGTATCTGTCATCAGATCTATGGCAGCTCTTATAGCTGATCCTAATTGGTCCCTTAGCTGGCATAAAATAGGAATAAACATGAAAATTAGTATTAGGCATTGTTGTAGAAACAAGTGATAATAGTAACTGTGTTCTATGAACATTTTTGAGTAATTTTAGACTGGTTAATTGCCCAGAAATGGTACTGATTTTAACATGCTCTCGGCATTTATTATAAAAATATAAATTTGAAATTAATTGTAGCTTCTTTTTGTTTTTTTTTTTAGTTTCTAAACTGTTTTTATAAATTTTTAGGTTCTGTTCAAATTGTAACATGGAATGAACAATATCAGAAGTTGACTACCAGTGACCAAAATGGGCTTATCATTGTTTGGATGTTATATAAAGGTATATTAAGACACCTTATTTAATCTTCCACAGATTGGAGTTTGGATCACAGTAGTTGAACGGAGAAATAACATCTTTGAAATAGACCCTTTTTAACCAGCAGTAGGAGTTCACGGGGGTGATATTTCCAAATTTATGGATTCCTACTTTTCCCTTTAACCTTATTTCTTTTGAACTGTGATCGTGCATTAAGAAAGTGAATTATGTGACTGTTGGTTATCTTCAAACTGAGCTTAGATTCTTGGCAGAATAGTTTCTGCTTGAGATAGCTCTTTTTTTCAAGTTTCCAATAAGAATTCATTTCTCTGTTGTCAGTGACTGAAGTTAGTTTAGTAGATAAAAACACATTTATGAAGAAGTCAAAAGCAATAATTCATTTCCTTTAATGAGTCAGTTAGCTTCCTTTTCCTTCATGGATATAGATTTTTATCTCAGCTCTGACTGCTGGCTCCACATTGGTGCCTTTTGCCCAGAGTTGAAAGAGTCAGAGAAAGATTAATTTAGGTGTATCACTGTTACCAGAAAAATAACTCATAATACATGTTCTCTTGAGGCCTGTAGGCATCATCTTTGAATGAAAAGGGTACCTTAGCTCATGTGTGTGGTTTTAAAAATGCTTAGGGTATATACCTTTAAAAAATTCTTAATTAAAATATGCTGTAATACACAAACTCATCTATTTTTTTATTTTTTTATATTTTTTTAATTAAAAAAATTTTTATTTTTACTTTATTTTACTTAACAATACTGTATTGGTTTTGCCATACGTTGACATGACTCCACCACGGGTGTACATACTTTCCCAAACATGAACCCCCCTCCTACCTCCCTCTCCATAACATCTCTCTGGGTCATCCCCATGCACCAGCCCCAAGCATGCTGTATCCTGCATTGGACATAGACTGGCGATTCGTTTCTTACATGATAGTATTTTGAAGTTTATGTCTGTGTATGTATGTGTGGGGAGTAGAATGTGAAAGTACATGAGATTAGAGTGGGTCCTCTCTGAGCCTCAGTCTTGATGGGTAATACCCTGTTCTGACTAGTTTTTCCATGTTACTTAATTACTTGCTTGGCTTTAGGCCAGAATTGTATGTATGGGAATGTAATAAAGCCTTTTAAAGAAAAAAAAGAAAACAAAATAGCCTTATGATATGCCTCACATTTGATTATACCTTGAGACAAGTCACATCTCACTTCAACCCCATGTAAATAAATACAAGAATGTTTTTGTCACTCAGGTTAAGTGATGTGATATCACTGATGTGATGTGAACTTAAAATTTTTTTCAGTCTTCTAGTTTTTATATAATATGCTTACATTTAACATGCCTACAATTAATCATTGGAGAGTTTGGGTATACTTATGCAGTAATTGTGGTTATTCTGTTTTTTCCTTGCTTATTATCTGAGGTGCACTCAAGTGGGAAAAACCAGTCTTTGAGAAAAATCACTCATTTTGGCCCTTTGTAAGCAAATGAAGTTTTATTTATTTATTTATTTTTGAAGTTTTATTTTTTAATTGATAGAAAAAAGAGAAAAAGGATAGGCACTTACTGTGTTTTCTTTGATAATCTTTGAAGCAATTATTAGTAAAGCTATGAGTTATTTTTTTCATCTCGTTCTGTTGGATTTGAAGATTTTGTAGTTTAATGTCTTGGGTTGTGGAAAACTTTGCAGTTATTTGTCCCATCGTCTATTTTATGGTAAGTTTCCAACTCTGAAGTACCATTTATCAGATGTGAAAGTTTTGACTTGCCATTTGTTTTCCTTTGTGAATACAGGCTCTTGGTATGAGGAGATGATCAACAACAGAAATAAGTCAGTGGTTCGAAGCATGAGCTGGAACGCTGATGGACAGAAGATCTGCATCGTATACGAGGATGGGGCTGTGATAGTTGGTTCAGTGGATGGTAATGCATTTTACACCCAGAGCTAAGGTCAGGATTTAGCTGAAGGTTTGATATTTAGAGGTTTAAATGTTATCATATGTTAGCATTCTTACAGAAAAGTAAATATGAAAAGAGATAATAGTTGCTGTACAATTTGATGACATTTAAGAATCACTTATTTTAAGTCTTACTGTTTAGTCAGTAAGTCATGTCTGACTCTTTGTGACCCCATGGACTGTAGCTCACCAGGCTCCTCGGTCCATGGGATTTCCCAGGCAAGAATACTGGAGTAGGTTGCCATTTCCTTCTCCAGGGGATCTTCCTGACTCAGGGACTGAACCTGTGTCTCCTGCATTGGCAGTCAGAGGGACTAGATCAGAGAAAGGTAGAGGGATTCACTTTAGATTGGTGTCTTGTTGGGGACATACCTCTGCCTTTGTATTAGGAGGCAAAGCAGAAAGAGTAAGTGTGGATTCACTTGTGTTCTGAATGTTTGGAAGTAGGAATGGGTTTTTTTTTTTTTTTTTTGAAAGCTTTTATTTTCTTTCCAAAGTAAAAGGTGAATTCTTCTGCTAATTGGGAGTAAGGTCCTGAGTCAGAATTTAGAAGAGAAGGGAGAGAGTTGGAAACAGCTGCTAGTTCAAATGCTTAGTAGGGTGTTTGGCACATAGTAGGTGCTCAGTGAGGATCTAATGACTGAATAAATGCTATGAAGAATGTGAGAGCCCTTTAGGGAAACAAGATTTCTAGAGCAGTTGTTAGAGAATCATGACCTTGAAATTTTAATGAAATAATTTTGTTTTATGTTTGCTTTAGGGAATCGCATTTGGGGAAAAGACCTGAAGGGTGTGCAGTTATGCCATGTAGCATGGTCTGCAGATAGTAAAGCCTTACTTTTTGGAATGGCCAATGGAGAGATACACATTTATGATAATCAAGGGAATTTTATGGTACGCATATATATACTTTTATTTTTATAACTTTGTATGCTTATTTTGTATATCATTTTAATATGTATACACACATTTATTTATTATGATAATTTGTGTAATCAAGATAGTCTTTAATTCAGGTTTTTTTTTTCCTGAATTTGTTTTATTAAGAAAACATTCTGTGTTGCTTCAAGGTAAATTAGTGCTTTTAGTTCTGATTTTCTGGCAGCCGGAAAGGACAAAACTGCAGTGTGTTGAAACTGAGGAATGATGGGTAGGATGATGTGAAGTTAACCTTTGTGTCTTCTGGATCCAAAGCTGAAGTTTACATGAGATACCAAAGATATTTTTTGTAGCAAGATATTAAAGCTTGTCGAAAGGATGGCAGGCTTATACAGTAAGGGACAAAAATCAGGTCCTGGAAAGAAAGCAAAATAGAATAGGCTAGGATAGAATCTCAAGGAAAGCTCAGGCTTTGTGAGATCTAGCTATGGCAGATCTCTGACCTTACTTATGGGGTGATTTGTTTTTAGTCAGGGTCAAGACATCACATGAATCCACTCAGTGGAAGTGATAATAACCAATATCTACATATTTCTATTTGCTGTTTGACACTTTGCTAATTTCAAAGCACTTTTGTATACCTTTGATCATTTGAGTCTCACAAAACTCTATGAACTTTTTTTTACTTTTTTTTTTAATCCTCATTTTACAAATTGGGAAAACTGAAACTCAGGTGAAGTGATTTGCCCATGGTTGGTGAATCAGTAAGGAGCTTGCATTCAAAACCAGATTTTCACATTTCAGTGTGCCTTCTATAATAATACTCTATTCACACTAATCATACTACTGTTTTCAAATACAAAATACTAGCTCACTGATTTTATTTAGGTGAAAATGAAGCTGAATTGTTTAGTGAATGTCACTGGAGCAGTCAGCATTGCTGGAATTCACTGGTACCATGGCACAGAGGGTTACGTGGAGCCAGATTGCCCCTGTCTCGCCATCTGTTTTGACAATGGGAGATGCCAAATAATGAGACATGAGAATGACCAAAGTATGTAACTTTTCTTTTTTTTAAATGTGGAGAATTAAAAAAATATTTTAAAAAATTGTTCTTAAGATTATGAAAAGTTCTCTTGGCTAAATATTCTACCATAATTCCTTTTGTTTTGGACTAGATCCTGTTTTAATTGATACTGGCATGTATGTAGTAAGTATCCAGTGGAACCATGCTGGCAGCGTCTTAGCAGTGGCAGGCTCCCAGAAGGCCATCACTCAGGACAAAGATGTAAACACTGTGCAGTTTTATACTCCATTTGGTGAGGTAAATGTCTCATTAAAGATTTTCTCTTTCTTTCTTTCCATTTAAATATCCAGTGAATAAGGTAGGGGAAGAAAGAGTGGAGGAAGGGGTATACATGGGTCACTTTTTTTTGAAAGAGACATTTTAAATAAAAATGATCAACTACCAGGTGTATTTCTTTGATTAATATCCTCATAAGCCTTCATTTTATCATGGATTTTATGTTATAATCTTTACATTTAGAAAACCAGATGTTTCATGTAAGAAATCACTGGGGAATAGTTATTGAGAATATTTTCTCTGTAATACGCATATGCATCTTTTTCACAGGTGGTTTTTGAGTTGTTTTTAGTGTAATTTAGATGTTTCAGATTAATTTTAGGGGGTTTTAACATGATATATTAAATGTGGATAGGTATTAAATATACATAGCAGTCTGTCCTCCTGAACTTCTATTTTAATTTGTTGTGAAATAATTGCTTATTTTAAGAAAATCTATCTTAAGAATGAATCTTAGGAATTATTACATTAAAAATAAATACATTAAAAAATACTATACTTCTCAATATTACTATTAATAAATTTAATTTTCAAAGAGAATTTTCTTAAAGCAGTAATAAATATCAAATAGTAGAATTAATATGTTATACATTTTAAATTATTTAGAAAGTGAAACTTAGTAACTAGTAAGTTTTTAACTATTTTATTTTCTAACCGTAAACTATATTCAGTTTCTTTTGGATATCCTGTTGGTTTTTATAAATTCACCGTTAACTTCAATAATTTCTATTTTTGGCTATACCAAAGTCTGTACCAGTTGTTTTTACTATGTTAGTATTTTTTTTTTCTGTATTTTAATAATTTCTGTCAGAGTAAACAGTGGTGTCAGATGATGCTGAAAGTTACCTAGTAGAATGTTCTCTAGAGTGTAGGTGGTCTCTGTTCATTATCAGCTAATAATATTTCTGGTAGATGCTAAAAGCTAAGGAAAAACAAAAGCGCAATTCTCAAGGTTCCTAAATAATTAAAAATCTGAATTCTAGTTATCTCATTATTTATAGCCTTCTTTTAAATTCACATTCTTTGTTGGTTATTTCCATCTGTTGCCATTGGCTTATTTATCACTGTATTATTCAGCTTGTTGTTAGTTCAGCCTTCTCTAGGTAACATGCATTCAAAGGCCCATATGCTTTATCTTGCAAATCACCGTGTTATGTGTTAAATTGAAAACTGTAAGTTGCTTTTGGTATAGTTGTAATTAAAAATATCTAGCCTAGTCCTCGGGGTATTTGGTCACTTAATATTTTTTGAATAAGTGAATATATGAGGTATTTATTTTTGGATCTGTGTTATTGGGAAGAACTTGGAAGGAACTTAGCTAGAGATGTCAACTTAAGGAAAACCTCAGGGAAGAGTTCACTTTTGATTCTGAGAGCTAGGATCTTTTGGTCTTTTCAGTGTGGTCTTAGCTATGGGAGGGGATGACAGAGCGTGGGGTTTGTCGTCTGGCCTGGCTTTGGCTTTGAACTCTGTTTCTACGGTGCTGTTAAACTCAGAGAAGTTACTTAACCTCTAAGACTCAGCTAATTTATTTCCTCAAGACTCTACTGTAAACATTAAAGGAGGTAGCAGTGGGAAAATGCCTACCGCAGTACTCCGTGAGTGCTCCTAAAAGTCAGTTGTTTGTCCTTGCTGCTGCTACCCCCTGCCATGTTGGCAGAATGAGATGGCAGTCTTCTTCTCACAGTGTGGGTGTCAGTACCGAGAGTCATGTTGTGAGAGCCTATTTGTTTCCTCCGGCTTCATACAGGCAGCAGGACAGACAGAGTGCACCCTCCTAGGTTAAAACTAAACCCCCACCCCCACCCCACTCATTGGATGCCATGGCGAAATGGAGTTTAATATATTAAATTTGATTTTAGAGCATATCTGCTGAAGAACGAGGGATACCAGTATAATTTATGAAAATTCTGGGGAGTATACTGTTTTGTGAAATACACATAGATTAAAAATGTTTTCTTTCTATGGCTACATTAAAAAGATCTTTGTATTCATTTGCTAATTTAACCTTTAAATATACTGTCAATATACAAAGAAATTCATTTGATTACATTATGCATTTATTTGCTTGATAGATTTTTTAATTTTTTTGCACTTGTTTACCAAAGAATCTATTAAGGGATAGGGAAATAAAAGTGAATATGAGCAAGTTAGTGCTGCCAAGTAGCTCACTGTCTAAATTCTCTGGAACCACAGAGGGAGGCAAGAAGGCAGGAAGTAATATTTAAGATGTATCTTAAAGGGTGAATAGGAGCACTCCAGGAGGACAAAGAATAGTTGGATGGGGGAGTCTTGGGGGAAAAGATTTCAGCAGAAGAGAGATTATATGGGCCAAGGGAATGGAGGCAGAGTAGTTCCCTCATGAGGAGAACATGGTAACTATGGTTAACTCGTAGGGTATTGAGCCACAGAGTTTTGGGCAGATGGGGGAAAGGCATTGTATACTATTCCAGAGAGTGTGATGGGGGTAGCTACTGATTTTGAAAAAGTATTAAACATTTTTAAAAGCAGACTAGGATATGATTGTATTGGTGTTCCAGAATGATAGTCATGGTAGCAGGGATTGAATTGGAAGGGTGGGAATGAAAGAAGAGGCAAAAGGTAAATTGTAGTTAGGAAGCTACTAGATAGTTCACTCAAGAAAGAAGGCAGTTGTGATGAAGGAAAGGAGTGAAAGCAAAAGGCTGGGCATCTGGTTGGCTGTTGAGGGTGGGTGGAGGCTGAATAAGAGGCAGGACTTAAGGACTGAGTTTACTACTCCAAGATTTCATTGCATCTAAGAAGCACAATTCTCTCCAACCCTAAATTGGGATGCATCTTAAAATCAAAGTTCTCCTATTTTAACTTGCAGCACTGTGTTTTTTTTTTTCCTAAGTTGGACATAAAAATAAAGATGCATATTTAAATCTCTGGCATCTTAGATTTGATGAAATTTGATACTGAATTCTTTGGCTATAGTTTGTTAATTTCTCCTATCATACATTTGTTTTTCATTATAAAAATGGAAAATGATTTGAAGTATGTAACAACCTTTCATAAAATAATTTTTGTACTGCTTTTGATCTTCGTGAAGTGATAGGTGGTATTTTATTTAATTGTGATACTTTAGTTAAATATAATTTTTTTTTCAGCATCTGGGTACTTTGAAGGTTCCTGGAAAGCATATGTCTGCACTATCTTGGGAAGGAGGTGGACTGAAAATTGCACTGACTGTTGATTCTTTCATATATTTTGCAAATATTCGACCTGATTATAAGGTGAGTATTAAGAGCAGTTGTAAAAAAAAAGATGTTTTTTATTATATAATTTTATTATGGTTGAAAGTATAGTCTCTATATTTTGCATATATTCATAGCTACTTTGTTTTAGAAAGCAGCTGAAAGGAGGCTTTTCAGTGTGAACAGCATAGAATTAGTAAACTAGTAAGCTTTTCTGGAATACTGTATATAAGGAGTACCAAGAGTGTCAGTGTGCCCCCCGAAACAGCAGTAAAGACAATGTTAATAATGTTGACACTGAACATCAATTTATCCAAACTTATGTATAAATTTGTCGGGAGAGGGAAAGCTCTAATTTCTATAATCAATACACATATGGTATGGAAATCAAAACCCAAACAGTTTTCAGCTAAAAGAGTTGTAACTGACTACCCCGAGGAGGAAATTAGGCAGAGGGGGTCCTGCATTTTGTTTTGTGTTAAATAAACCATGCAGAGTTATTTGACTATAAACTGTGTGCATATGCTACTCTGATAAAAAACAAATATAAAAAATGTGGATGAGAGAAAAACGGCAAAGCAACTGTCTTTGAATTTTGGCTTCAGGACTTGGAATTGAACTTCAGAAGGGATCACTCTTGCTGTTGTTCCCCACACGGCTATTATTGACTATTGAAAAATCTGAAACTTTCACCAATGAAGCTTAAATCTTACAAATTAAAATGAGGAAAGTTAAGCCCAATTTATTTTTGTAGTGCCTTTTTTTTTTTTTTTAAACTGTGTTTATTACTTTTTAGATTTGTTATTTTAGGGAGAAGAGATATGAAGCTGAATATTCAGTCCCTGTCTTTTCTATTTCTAAAGGATTACTTTTGTCAGCACTGATAAAACACATACCTGCAATATTTCTAGAGGAAGAAAATATAATAATGTGGCTTTCCCAACTTTAGTTGCTCTTTCTCTCATCCTTTCTCTTCCCTCCCACTTCCCTCATTCTGTTCCCTCCTTCTTCCTAGTGGGGTTATTGCTCAAACACCGTAGTTTATGCTTATACCAGACGTGATCGTCCAGAGTACTGTGTTACCTTTTGGGATACAAAAAACAATGACAAATATGTCAAGTATGTGAAGAGTCTCATTTCTATTACTACCTGTGGAGACTTCTGCATTTTGGCAACAAAAGCTGATGAAAATCACCCTCAGGTAGGTGTTCCTTGATATCTTAAAACTTAGATGGGTTTATCTACTTGGCTGAATTGGGCTCTAGTTATCTATCTTCTCAAGCATAGCCTTTCTGCTGGCAGGTACAGAAAGTGTTGGGTCTATTGGCCAGGTCTGTCTAGACCTCTGTTTGGAAAGTTCTGTGGCTCCATTGGTTCTCTGTCCCCTGATTTTTTTCTCTGATCAGTTAATCCATTGGCAGTTTATACTGACTGGTACTGAAGCTTTTTGTCTATGAAATATACTTAAAATACCACAGTCCTTTTCCAATTTAAAATTCCATAAGTAAAAATGAAAAACCAGATGTCTAGTACAAAGGCTCAAGAAATTATGTAACAATGGCCATTTATAACAATTTGAGTAGTTTTGACATTCAGAAATGTACTTTCATGTGGAGTTATATTGCTTTAAAAGTCAATGTCTCATAACATAAAATATATAATATAAATAATGCCCTTTAAGAAAGCCTGCTAGCCATTTAAATATTTGCAGAAGTATGCACATTTTTCAAAAAAGGACTACCAGTGTCTTTGATAAGTTATTTTATCCCACTAAAAAGCATAGAATTTTTAGTTGAAAGCAGTCATTTGAACAGTCACACTTGGCTCTGTTCTCTCCTGAAACTCACTGAAACAAAGGGAAAGGTATTTTTTAAAAAGCCACAAGCCTTCAGGGACCAGAAAGGGTGAGGAAACAGCAATATAGTTTTGGAGTTTAGAGAATAGGGGGATTAGTGGTAATTACCTTAGCAGACCCAGGAAAGTGGAATCCTCTCTCTATCAGTGGAGAAAGGGAAAAAGCAACCAGTTTGTATCACAGAATCCCAGAGACGTGGGACTTGGTGGTGCCTGGTAGGAGAAAGAGTATGCAGGAGAGTACTTTGGGGGAAAAAGAAAGGGTGTATAAAGAAGCAGATTTCTAGATTCCCTCCCTCTCTGAGCCTCTGAACAGCTGCCCTTTTCGCTCGCAGGGAGACTGGTTTGCTCTCCAGAGAGGATACAGAAAGTCTCTGCACCGAGAGGCACTAAGCATAGGGAAGCGTAGAGGGACTCTTGCTGAAAACAAGGCAGTTAAATGAATCCTTCCCCAATCTTCTGTTCCCGCTTGGTTCCAGAACAGATTTCATGGGATCAGGAATCATACTAGCATTTGACTTGTCAACTTAAAATACTTTGGAGAATTGCTTTCAAAATTCTGAAGGAAAATGTTTTCCCACCTTGAATTCCATACCTTAGGTAAACAGTTCGTTAAATATAAGGGTGGAATAAAGACGTTTTTAGATGCACGAGATCACCAAAAAGTTACCTTCTGAGCTTCCTTAACTTCAGAAGGGACTTCAGGATATGGTTCACCAAAATGAAAAACCAGGAAAGAGGAAGAAACAAGGTCACCTGACGAGCGTGGTGAGGAGTGGTACCAGCTGACAGTTTTGCACGTGCTGACAGAGTGGATCACCAAAGGAGAGCAGGCCACGCGGCTCCAGAAGAAATTCAAGATGAAATTAATACAATCTTTAATGTGGTTGAGCTCCTGAGGGGAGACATACGTAACTGGGAGATAATGGGGGACTTGAGTTAGTATTAAATACAGAGAAAACTAAGCAAAGAGAAAAAAATAAAGGCAATTATCCACAACAGGGAAAGCAAAATTTGCTTGAGAGGAAAATAAATCATGTACCTGACTCAGCTGTGAATAGCATTTATGGAGCCAAAATAATGTAGTCACTGAATTTAAAAAAAATGAAAGTTGTTTAAAAATTGAACTGTAATACCAGTGTAAGCCCTAAGTTCTGATATAACAAAGTTATAGTGCAAAGATGGAGGGGTGAGAATGTGAGGTGGGAGGCTGGGCAAGAAGGGTGAAAGAGGGTCGCATGCTTAGTTTTCCCGGTGGGTGGTGGTGCATGATGTCGCAAGTTGAAACAAAATGAAGCAAGAAGCAGCACTGTAAACACGTCACTTACACTTGTGGAGGTAAATATCGAAAGAGTGAATTACAGGAGCTGAAAGTAATTACTCTTGGCAGCAAGAAATGGGAAGTTGGGGGGATTTTGTAAGAAGTCTCATTCGGTTCTTTAAACTATCAGCTGAACATGTGAATGATAAGCATGTAAAGCACTTGTATCTTGTGGCAGTAAACAAGTTTAAGCAGTGGAAGAGTAAATCATGGTATTTTACCGTTTAGCTTATGTTTGTGAGATTAAACAAGTTTTGAGACACTGAGAAAAGAAAACATCGGTGCATAAATAGAACGTTGAGAATGGGCTTGTTTGAAAATATTATTCTAATCAGAAAAACATCTGTGTAAAATAGTATTCTTAGTACTAGATATGGAGAAGATGACTAACAGCAAAAAATGAAATTATCATTAGAATTATCTTATGTAAAATATACATGATGCTTGATTATTTTTCCTAATAGGAATCATTGATAATTATTTGTGTATATGTTAATCATTAGCAGTTTAAGTTATTTTCGGTGGGTTGGATAATGTTTTTTTTTTCCTGAATTAACTGAATTTTTCTGAATTTCTCATGTCATTTATATATTGCTTCAAAGGAGGAGAACGAGATGGAAACATTTGGTGCAATGGTAACAAATTAAGTTAGCCTTTATATTAGCTGGTTATAGGATAAAAATGAGTTTTGAAGTTATAGCTGATCAGCAATTTTAGAAATGTAAATAATGAAATGTAGTCAGTGTACTTGTGTTTCTTAAATGGTCTCTTAAAAACTAGTGTTCCACTATATGTAGAAATCAGCCTTAGTTTAATTTTAGTTTATATTTCTTTACTTTTGTGCTGTAGATTATCTTTGCTGTTCTTTGTATTTAATTTTTATCAATTCTTTCTATGTTAGTGATACTTGAAAAAGAGATAAGCGTGGTTTGTTAAGCATTATTTCTTTTATTGTGCATAAACAGGGGTTTTGATACTTTCTGTTTTATTTGTTCACAGTTTGTTCTAGTTCTGTGTAATTCTATTGGCACACCTCTGGATCCCAAATACATTGATCTTGGTAAGGAAATGTTGATGTTTACTCCATCTTTATTCAAGTCTTATTTGTAATCTAATTTTAAAATGTAACAGTGGTATATTAACTAGGGTGTTATTCTCTAAAACAAGGATGAGCATACTTCCTAGTGTGCTTGGTTCAGGTTCGGTACCAGCCTATGCCTGTTGTCATAGTAAAATCATTAGTAACGTCCCATTTCACTCTCAGAAGGATCCTGATTAGTACAATAATTATGTTTACTCCAGAATTCACAATAATTTCATGACTGCTATACTGCCATTATTTGCTTTTAATGAGAAATATAATTGTATGAGGATTGGTATCCAATATGATGATTAGTATGTAATAAACTGAGGATTATAGAAAGAATTTTGCCATGAAACCACTCTTGTTACTAATAAACTGCTTGTAAATACCTCTCTTCCATAAAGAACACTTTAGCTGCTTGTGGAAGAGAGTTTTCCCTGTCCAGATTTTTCTGATGAAATCAGTCTATTAATAGGAACAACATAAAAAATATTCCTGACGTTTTGTTTTCAGAAGGCATTTGTTGCTTTAGATCTATCATTCCCTCTAATAGCTCTGCAAGTAACCATAAAAGTTTCCAAATCTTATTCTTAGTATTTTGTCAAAAGTTGTTACCAAATATTTCGTTGCCATTTCACTAAAACTTCCAAAATAATGTTTTTTAAGAGTATACTAGTTTATTGGATATGGTGTTAGAAAAAAATAGTAGGTTTCAAAAATTGAAAACCCGTTGAATTATTGAATTATTTTCTCAATCTGAGAATTAGTCTTTTTTTTTTTTAGATTATACATTGAGACTTAACAATCAAATATTAAACTCTGCCTTCTAAGTATTTTGCTGAGGACTTTGATACAAGCAAATGTAATACATACTTGGTGGTTTTGTTGTTAAGTCGTGTCTGACTCTTGTGACCCCATGGACTGTAGCCCACCGGCTTCTCTGTCCATGGAATTTTCCAGGCAAGAATACTGGAGTGGGTTGTCATTTTCTTCTCCAGAAGATCTTTCTGATCCAGGGATTGAACTGGGGACTCCTGCATTGCAAGGGGATTCTTTACTTACTGAGCCACCAGTGAAAAATACTTAGCTGGTCTCAGAGATTTTATACTCTATGTTTAGGGTCTCGGTAGCTCATTTTTAAGCACTGAAACTTCAACTTCTTGTCTTATGTTCACTGTTAGGTTTGTTTATATGTTTCTCTATATTTATATATGTACGTTAATGGTAGTATTCTTTGTGAATGTTAGTATTCTTTAGCTTAAAATTGTTGCAGACTCTTACCACATGAATATCTTCTATTTATTAAAAATACGAGTCTTAAATATAAAGGATAAATTATGTCAATCTTCAGATTATGTTTTTTATTTTTAATATCAAAAGTTTTAATATAGAATCATAAGGATGATAGGGTTAGCCTCAAAGTAATTTTAATCACAGGCAGTCTGTGTTTTAATAAAGCCAGATGTAAATCCTCTACCTTCAAAAAATGGCAAATGCTTGAGGCCATGATTATTTGTATTTTTGAGTCTTGAAACTTTTTTATTTTGCGGTCTTGCTGGCTGAAATTTTAACAAGCAGTTCTTTCACTGGTCTGCAGTAAACCCAGCCAAAGACTCAACATTTTTGTTTCATACATATCCTGTAAAATTCCTTTTTAAAGTTTTTATGCCAAATTTTCATGAGGACTGGAGGCTGAAGCGAAAAAGAGTATTTAACTGATATTGTCCTAGGAAGTATAATTTTTGTCATCTACTCTTCCTGAAAGCCTCTGTAGAAACTTTGAAAAAGAACATTGTATATTATTATATATTATATAAAGTTTAGTTTGTAGGGTTCTGTTGTACTGAACATATAAGAGCCAGATACCATTTGGGGGACCTCTTATTTTAAGCCCCCAATTCCTTCTGTGTGCTTCTGTCCAAAGTACTTCCTCTGCACTGTGATTGTTGATTTTCTTGTCTATTTTCCCTACAAGATTTTGAGCTTCTTAAAGATCTGTCTACATTGTTTCATTTCTGTATCCCCACTGCCTACCACTGTGCTTGCCCAGTAACAAATGTTTATTGAATGTATAAAAATATTTAAAAGAGAATCTATTTATTTAGCAAACCACCAATAAACATATACTGTCTCAGGTACTGTACTGGGTACGAGGAGTGATAAGAAGTTAATTCTCACATTTCCTGTGGGATGTCTAAACAGAGAATTAAAAATATAATTCATCTATTGAACAGTGACTCTTTCTCCCCTGCTGTGTGCTTGGTATTGTGCAAGGTGCTGGCTGAGTGGATATTAGGGACACGTCCTCTACTTATAGAAGCTTTCATTTGAGCTGAGTTCTGAAGGATGGGTATTTCTTTGAGTGATATTTAAAGAAGAGGAAATAGCATTTGCAGAGGAATGAAGGCATGAAAAGTGCCTGAAAAGTTCCAGGTGCCTGTGCCGCAGCTATGGTGGGGAGAGCACATAAGGGCTTTCTAATCTTGGCCTGTAGCTCATGCACTAAATCTTCTGTATACCTCTTCAGCGACAGGTAATGATGAAAGTTGTTTAGTGCAGTTTCACTTTACCAGCTCTTTAAAAGGCTGAGAAATGAATAGGTAGGAAAGTGGGGGAACATTACGATGCAGACATTTATTTCAGGTCTCGGCATTAAAATATAATGTTACAAGCAAGTTTTACTTATATGTGAATTCCTAGATTGTTTTAAATTATTTTACATCATTGCTTGGCTACTAACTACTACCTATTAGTGTTACAAGGTTCAATTAATGGAAGCGTAATTACTTTCTTTAACTTTTTTTTCCAGTAATCTTTATAGAGATTTCAAATTTTTTCTTTCCAGATATTGAGTAGTTGAGAAGGACATGGACTGCTTTTATCCTGGCTGTGTTTTTTCCCCAAAAATATTGTATCTATTACAATATATGGTCTTCTAACTTTTTCCTAGAGGCTTAGTTCCAGGAAACTTAAGAACTAAACCACCTGGATGGGATAGATAATAAATAAAGATCTAGCATAATTTATGTAGATAGCATTATCTATGCATATGAATTTGCCAAAATTGCTGCCATAATGATTCAAAAGAACACATTTCATATATATTTTTGTTTTTTGTTGTATTGACTAGTGAATTTATATAGTTTTATTATAAAAAGCAAAAATAATAGCAACCACATCTAACAGTTATTAACCCTTAAGGAGAAGCAGTCTGCCATAGTGGTCAGAACACAGACTCTGGAACCAGATTGGCTGTGTTTGTGTCCCAGCTTCTATTGTTTTTCTAGTCGTGTGACTTCAGTGACTTATTTAACCATTCCATCCTTCAGTTTCTTCATCTGCTAAGTGGGGATAATGATAGTGCCCACCTTACAGGGTAGGTATGAATTATATATGTGATACATTAATTATATACTAATATAATTACATAACATACCTGGCATAATTTTTAGAAATTCAGTAAATACTGGCATTTAAAATTACTATTATTAATTATGTATTCTATGCCAGATGCTATACTATGCTTATGTTTATTTCTTTCTTAATCCTTCAAGTAGCTCTCCAAGGTTGGTAATATTATTATCTTCAATTTACAGTAAGCAGACCAAGGTTCAGCTGGAATAAGTAATTTATCTAAGGCCTCCATGGGGTCGCAGAGTCAGACATGACTGAGCGACGGACCATGTACACAGACTTAAAGCAAGTGCCTGTGATTTGAATCCCAAGTTTGACTTGCTGTGAACCACTAACTTTTAAATTCAGCTAATAATAAACTTGTGATTATTTCAGTTCAGTTCAGTTCAGTCGCTCAGTCGTGTCCGACTCTTTGCAACCCCATGAATCGTAGCACGCCAGGCCTCCCTGTCCATCACCAACTCCCGGAGTTCACTCAGACTCACGTCCATCGAGTTGGTGATGCCATCCAGCCATCTCATCCTCGGTCGTCCCCTTCTCCTCCTGCCCCCAATCCCTCCCAGCATCAGAGTCTTTTCCAATGAGTCAACTCTTTGCATGAGGTGGCCAAAGTACTGGAGTTTCAGCCTTAGCATCATTCCTTCCAAAGAGTACCCAGGGTTGATCTTCAGAATGGACTAGTTGGATCTCCTTGCAGTCCAAGGGACTCTCAAGAGTCTTCTCCAACACCACAGTTCAAAAGCATCAATTCTTCGGCGCTCAGCTTTCTTCACAGTCCAACTCTCACATCCATACATGACTACTGGAAAAACCATAGCCTTGAGTAGACGGACCTTTGTTGGCAAAGTAATGTCTCTGCTTTTCAATATGCTATCTAGGTTGGTCATAACTTTTCTTCCAAGACGTAAGCGTCTTTTAATTTCATGGCTGCAGTCACCATCTGCAGTGATTTCGGGGCCCCAAAATAAAGTCTGACACTGTTTCCACTGTTTCCCCATCTATTTCCCATGAAGTGATGGGACCAGATGCCATGATCTTCGTTTTCTGAATGTTGAGCTTTAAGCCAACTTTTTCGCTCTCTACTTTCACTTTCATCAAGAGGCTTTTTAGTTCCTCTTCACTTTCTGCCATAAGGGTGGTGTCATCTGCATATCTGAGGTTATTGATACTTCTCCCGGCAATCTTGATTCCAGCTTGTGCTTCTTCCAGCCCAGCGTTTCTCATAATGTACTCTGCATAGAAGTTAAATAAGCAGGGTGACAATATACGTCAGCGGAAACATGACTATAATTTTTAATTGTAGCTAAGCACTGGTTAAAAATGCTTTTATATGCTTAGGAAACACTGTATTTTATTAGAAAGCAGTTAAGGTTTATGAACTTACTTCATATCACACTAAAGGCATAATAGTTATTTGTGTCAGAGTATCCATGGTAGAATTTGCTGAATATTTAGCTGATATCTTATGATTTAGTGCAGATGGGATCAGCGAAAGTTGAGCAAAACCTGGACATGGCCTGCTCCTTCGTCTCACTCAGGGCTCCCCCTGAATTGGGGCCCTGCCACCGTTCTCAGGACTGCCTTCCAACCAGCTGTTCTTTAAAGGAAGGCTTCTTGCTCCCTCTAGAGTTTGGTAGCAGTTGGTACACATTTTGAATAGAGAAATCGTGACAATTGTAATGAAAAAAATTTTTTAAAATATAATTCAACTTACTGAGGTACTTAGCATATAAACATTTTTGTATTTGAATCTCAACTTGTTTATTCAATTAACACCATACCATCAGTCTAGTTTCTAATTTTTTGTTCAGTTCCTATGTCTCTTACTGCCTTAAATGTCCTTTATTTGTACTGTGGCAAGAACTCCCTGGTGGCTCAGACAGTAAAGAATCTGCCTGCAACGCGGGAGACATGGGTTTGATCCCTTGGAGAAGGGCATGGCAACCCACTCCAGTATTCTTGCCTGGAGAATCCCTGATGTACAGAGGAGCCTGGCGGGCTGCAGTCCATGGGGTCACAAAGAGTTGGACACAGCTGAGCGACCAAACATAGTACACAGCATAAGAACTCCATAAATGGTGCCTGTTATTAACACTTTCCCATTATCCTGACTTTATTAGTGATTACTTTGTACAGTGTTTGTGAATTGAAAAATATGTTTTGTGCCATTTTAACTGTGAATTTAGAAATTAGGTACTAAAATGATCTTTTATGAGTTTTTTGTTTTTCTGTGTTTTGTGTGAATGTGTGTATTTCTTTTTATATCGTTTATTTTGTTTATTTTTGCCTGACTAACCTTGGGCAAGTTATTTTATATCTTTAATTCTCTGTTTCTTTATCTGTTTATGATGGATTTTCTATTTCATCAAAGGGTACACAGTGGAAATTTTAATTAAATATTCACTAGGAAATGGAACAGATGAAAAGATGTTTAAGAGAATATATTCTTAGTGAGAAGGAACTTTGAAGAATATCTTTTTCTAAATTAATGATGGGTGTATACCTAGGAGTGGAATTGCTAGGGCATATGGTAATTCCATATTTACCATTCTGAAGAACTACCAAGCAGTTTCTCAAAGTGGATGCACCGTTTTACATTCCTACCGTTTCTCCACATTTTTGCAAATACTCATTATTGTCTGACATCTTGATTCTACCCATGCTAGTAGATGTGAAGTATTATTGTGGTTTTGATTTGCATTTGCCTCATGCCTAATGATGTTGAGCCTCTTTTCATTTGCTTAGTGGCCATTTGTATATCTTCATTGGAGAAATGTCTATTCAGATGCTTTGCTCAATTTTTAATTGGCTAATAATAAATAAATAATCTAATTTATTGTGATATATTATTGTTATAAGTGTTATTTGGACATTCTAGATCTAATTCCCTATCATATATTTGATTCTCAAATATTTTCTTCCTTTTGTGGATTGTCTTTCACTTTTTAGATGGTGTCCTATGGAACACAAATATTTTAATTTTGATGAAGTCCAGTTTATCTCCTTTTTTTTCTTTTATTGCTTGCATTTTTGGTGTCATATTTAAGAAATCATTGCCTAACCCAATGTCACAAAGATTTACACATAAGTTTTCTTCTAAGAGTTCTGTATTTAGGTCTTTGATCCCTTTTGAGTTGATATTTTTGTATGGTCCTGTAGGCTTTTGACTCTTCTGATTTCTCAGACTGTGTTTGGAATATTCCGTCTGTAAAATAAGGGGTTGGACTCATGATCGCTGAAGTCATTTGCGGCACAAACGTTTTGTGATTCTAATTGTAACCAAATTGTCTTTCTGTTCTTTTTAATAGTGCCATTATTTGTTACAATGACCAAAACCCATGTGATAGCAGCTTCGAAAGAAGCATTTTATATCTGGCAATATCGTGTGGCAAAGAAGCTTACAGCATTGGAAATTAATCAGATCACCCGTTCTCGGAAAGAAGGGAGAGAAAGGTATATCTTTTAATGTACATTTTTTAGTGGCTCAACCATATCACATTTGAATCGGACACAGCTATTTATAAATTGTCATGCTTGAGAACCGTAAATTGTTTTGATTACTAGAAATAATATTTTTCCATTAATTTGAATATCTTTCAGATTTGTGTGTTTAAATTTTTTAAATTAGTTTTACTTTTGGCTGTACTGGGTCTTTGTTGCTATACTCAGGCTTTCTCTATTTGCAGCAAACGGGCTGCTCTCTAATGGCAGGGCATGGGTTTCTCATTGCAGTGGCTTCTCTTGTTGTGGAGCACAGGCTCTCGGATGTGCGGACCCAGTAGTTGTGGCTCACGGGCTTAGTTGCCCCGTGGTGTGTGGGATCTTCCTGCAACAGGGATCAAACCGGTGTCCCCTGCATTGGCAGGTAGATTCTTAACCACTGGACCACCAGGGAAGCCCTGTGTGTTTAAAGAGAAGTAGCATGTGGTGTAATAAAAAAAGCCTTTAAAGACCAGAAGCCTGTGTTTTTATAAGGAAGGATATTCTCACTCATCTGCTCTCGTCATATTACAGTTGTAATGGTACACTGAAACGTGATTATTCAATTGAAATCTAAATGTCTAACCAAAACTTCATTCCTATGGATTAGGGGTAGAGGTTTTTCCAGGAAAGTGGGATGATTCTATTGTCATAATCATCACAGGAGAGGCAGGTCCTTAGACACAGATATTGAGAAAGTCTGTGGGTGGGCAGAACTGGTGCCTCTCCTTCTTTCTCTTGCCCTGGATTCCAGGGGCCTGGGGGTTGGAACTGTTTCTTAGAAGTGGGGGTAAAGACGACTCTACCACATGGAGAAATTAGGAGCCCTGATGGAGGGATTCTTTGTAGTAAGTCTTGCAGTGCATTTACTGTGTTCTCTAAGTTATGTTGTCTCTGTTAGTGACATTCCATGTTTGTTGCTCTTTTGTTGTTATTCTGAGCCTTTAAGCAAAGCATTTGGTTGAGTAATTTTAACCTGATGATTCTTAATGAAGGCACAGGCCTGTGTTGTTGTTGGTGGGCAGCGAGCAGACTTTTCAGAAATCTCAGGTTGCTTTTTTCATATCATTTTCCTTCAAACTACTTGAGATCTTAATGCAGTCTTCCCTTCCTTTTATGACTCACTTGTGTACTAAGGTAGGCGATATAACCCCAGTAAAAGTATTTTGGATATGTAAATTCATGTGGAAGCAAGAAAAAAAAAAAACAACAGTTGAAAGAGAGTCCTTGGTGTCTTCTTGGTAGTCCTGAGAGACTCAATGCAGATCGCTTCTGGCCTCTTTGGGGAGAGCACGTGGCAGACGTGGCAGTGATAACAGGAGACCTGCAGTCTGTGGGGAAGGTGGACCTTAGGACGAGGCTGGGGAAGGAAAGTCTAGCCTCTCCCCGGAGTGAGCTAAAGTGATCCAGCTTTTGTTTAAATACTGAGGGCATCATTTCCTTATATTTCTGTCTGGAATATAATTGCTAGTTTTAATGACTTTGGGCCAGTTGTCTCTGAACCTTGGTTTCGTCATCTGTAAAATACAGCTGGCGATGGTGATAAGAGCCAGCATTGATTGAGTACTTCTTGTTACTTCTTGCGTGCCAGATACTGGTGCGTTTTGTCAGTACTCATATTATTCTTGTTTCTCAGGAAACTGAGACACAGAGGTCCCATCTCTGCTTATCCAATCCTCTGATAAGTAGAGATGGGACATACTGTCAGGTTTATCTGGCTCTGAGCCCCTTGACTCAAGACTGGCGTTTCTTGTAGCACCCTACTTGTTTTAATAAAGGGATTTGGGTCAGGTGATCTCTTGAGAGACCTCCTATTCTAATCTTTGACTTTTACTTTGTGACAGCTAAGTAGAGTTATTAACTCTATGTACTTAATGGAAATATATTAAGAAGTAGAAATATGGTTATCTCTAAATCGGTATACCTTCCTGTGTTTCATACAGTTCTGTCACCTGTATTTATTTAACATTTGATCTCCTTATTATATTGATGAAAATACAAATGTGACTTCAATTTAACAATGATAAGATTTAATGATATTTTAAAAGTAGAAAATGGCTTAATTTCCCATGATTATATTGTAGCTACAAGGTCTCAAACTCCTTTTTATGGATCAGGCTCTGTACATGTGTGCTTTACAAACATCATTTAATTTATGCCTCTCAAAAATCCTGCAAAAGGCAAATTGTTAGCCTTCTTTTACAGACAAAGAAATTGAGGCTCCGAGAAGTTAAATAACTTGCACAGGGCCTCAGGGCTACTCTGTTCCTCCATTTGTTTTACTGTTTTTTCAGCAGACATTATAGAGCGCCTGACAGTGTGTGGCAGGCACTAGAGATGCAGTCTTTGCCTCTAGGAAAATCACCGCCTAGTGGGAAAAGCAAGTAAACTAGCAGTGATACTGCGGTGTGAGCAGGTGTTACAGTAAAGATATCCTAGAGGTGGTACACCTGAGGTGGCGCCTTTTCATAACGCAGGAAGCTTAGGGGAAGGTTCTTTTCTTCAGAACGAAAATCCCATTAACTAGAGCTTCCCAAATACACTTAAGTTTTACTTTTCTTAAGCATATCGATAAAAAGGAAAAAGCATATGGAAAAACAGAAATTCCTTTTCTGTTACGGAGAAACAACAGAGACACCTGGTGCTTTAGAAGTTGTTCCTGACCGATGTTCCTTGGGAGAGTAAGGGGAATACCTTTTGCAGCTTATTGAAATTCATTGGAAATCTGTGATTCAATGTCTAGTTATAGTTTTGTCCCAGCTTCCAGGAACATGGCGCTTGCATAACTAGTAAACACGTGATCAGTCGTTTCTGACTTTATAAGGTTGAGCTGTGTCAAGAACTCTTTAAAATGATCAGGACATTAATATTAAATAACAGTATTCATTGGTGTTATCCAATCCTTTAATTGTTCTAGAGATCATGAAATAGTATAAACCTTACTTATGCTGTCATTGAAATTTGAATTTTTTTTTCCAGAATTTATCATGTTGATGATACTCCTTCTGGATCATTGGATGGGGTGCTTGATTATAGTAAAGCCATTCAAGTACGTGATTTTATTAGTGCCAGCAAATGTTAATATCCATAGATTTGGAGATACTGTAATTTTATTTTGAGACATGAAAAAATTTGTTTCCGGTGAATAGCATATTACTCTAGTAATTCTTTTAAAAATTTCTGTTCTGATTCAACTTGTTCTAGATCTGCTATGTTTTCTTCTTTTGATTTTAAAAAATTTTTTACTTTGACACAATCTTAGGCTCATAGGAAGTTGCAAAATAGCACATAAAACCACTTTACCCAGCTTCCCACATGGTGACATCTTATGTAATGGTAGTACAATATCAAAATCAGGAAACTGACATTGGTAATGATGCTGTGAACTAGACTACAACTCAGTTCCTTACTCGGTTCTCACTAGTTTCCACGTGTAGTTTTATGTAACTTTATCACCGTAAAGGAGCTTGCCTCATGCTGCTTCTTCATTTTTGTACTCACTCTCCACCCCCATCCTTGTCCCCTGGCAGTCACTAACCTGTTTCCATCTCTATAGTTTTGTCAGTCTGAGAATGTCCTGTGAAGAGAATCATATAGCGTGTCACCTTTTGAGAATGGCTATTTTTGTAAAGATCCATCCAGGTTGTA
Source organism: Budorcas taxicolor (assembly GCF_023091745.1). Classification (NCBI taxonomy): domain Eukaryota; kingdom Metazoa; phylum Chordata; class Mammalia; order Artiodactyla; family Bovidae; genus Budorcas; species Budorcas taxicolor. The sequence goes on from NC_068920.1 coordinate 138,344,099, forward strand.
ACAGTGCCATACCATTTACCCCTTCTTTATTTTGGCATGCTGAATGTTCATCTTTTATGACTAAGCTCAAGTGTTTGCCTCTCCTCCCATTTTGGTGAAGTTTAGGCTCCTCCGTCTGTGTTCTCGAAACTCCTGTGTTTACCTCCGCTCTGATCACACTGTACTGTCGTTAGGCGCTGGGTCCACTTTTCCCACTAGACTTCTGAGTAATCCCTGAGGGCAAAGATTACATCCGAGTATCTCCATCGCTTCAGTGTCTGTCACATAGTAGGTGCTCAGTAAGTAAATAGTGGTTAATAAATATATAGCTGAAGTATTCTTGGTGAATTGCATACCACCTTATACCAGATCAGTCATTCAATAAATGTTTGATAAAGAGTAACACTGATTTATTTTAGGGCACAAGGGATCCGATTTGTGCCATAACTGCATCTGATAAGACATTGATTGTGGTAAGTGGTTAAAAAAACCTTATTCTATGAACAGTAATCTTTTAAGTGGTGAAAACAGGGCAAAGCAATATGTTTTGGATTTGAACCTCATCTTCTGGTTTTACTAGGTCCAACAAAAGAAATGAAGTTTCAAAGATTGCCTCACAAAGTGTTAATCATTTGCAAAAAATAACTGTGAAGGTAGTAGACTCGTGGCCAGCTGGGGAGAGTCTGTCACTGGGTTGAATGAGCCTTGTAAAGATTGGCCTACGTGGAGTAGATTGGACGGTGGCAGTAGGTCTTGGAAAGTTTCCTCTCTATGTAGCCTGCTTTGTTTTGTACTGGAGAAAAAGTGCTTTGGCTCAGCTGTTTTCGTAAGACTTAGAATGAAGAGGTAGTGTGTTTGCTAGCCAATAAAATAAAGAAGTCCGTGGCAAATTTTTGCTGAATTTTTCAAATAAAATCAGTGTATCAATGTTATAGTGTCTCTTCTTGAGCTCTGAAATTTGAAAATAGTGATTTTAGAAATAAATGCTGAATATAGTAAAGCTGGTAGAGTCATTAAGTTTGAATTATGTAAATAGATCCTTGAGTGTGTGTATTTCCAGTTCTAGTTACATTCTTTAGACATTAGCTAAGTTTATGGGGGGAAAATCTTAAGAACATAGTATTCATTTTTCTCACCAAATGAATTTGGTGTATGTTTTAAGCAGTTTGTCTTACAGTCAGCTCTGTAGAGAGTCTTTTCTTTTTATATTCTTTGTTACTTAGCACGTTTTTCGGTTGTGTTAGTTGTGTTTCTGACATTTGCAGGAAAGAATAAAAAGAATATGCAAGTCAGATCAACCATAAAAATGGACTTAATTCCTAAATGAGAGAGTCTTCCTATAAGAAACACTCAGACAGTTTTAATACTAGCAAAAATTTTAGTGGTAAAGATACCTTCTGCATTGAAAACTTTCCACTGTTGAAATATAAAAAGCTTTTAAAACCATGACGTTTTCAAACTCAAAGTTATAGGACCTACTTTTTAAAAAACAAAATCTGATTGCATACTTCAATATATGAACTCTTTTGAAGCCTGTACCTGTCTTTTGTAGATTAAAAAAATATCTGCCCTTGTTACCAGTCCTTTGCCCTCCCCAGTCTTCCTGACAGGCCCTCTGCAGAAGCATGCACAGAGGAGAGAGCTGCTCCTGGTAGAAAGGGAGAGGGAATAGTGGGCTGAGGGTAGCCTCCTGTTTTTTCCCATTGCCATGGCCCCAGACACAGTAGGGTTTTGCTGTCTGTTGCTCTGTTGATTTGTCAGCCTTAAGCTTGCACAGAGTTGCATGGAAACTTACCTCCTGTTCTATGTTTAAACACATGGAAATAGTACTCACTGTATCACTGCTTTCTGATCATCACCTTTTGCCATGAACTAGTATCATATAGATGGCTACAGGATGACAACACAGACTTTCAGTGACAACTGTATTTGTATGGTAGTCTTATATTTATTTTTCATGTATATGAAATTTAGTTCAGTAGGTGCTGTATATGTTAGCTTTCAGTGTACCCTGAATATTAAACTAGACAATTGTAAATAACCCTAGATATGTCTTCCATCTGATATAAGACTTTGTGTATTAAAAAGAACTAGGTTTCTGACTTTTTCTTCTTGGATATTACGTGAAAAATATTAGATCATCTTCAGCCACTTTAAAAAGGTTTTAATTAAATTAGGAGGTAAATATATACTCAGAACATGATCAGTATCAGAATTGAGAATTCACTGTGACACTACCACTTTGGATGTGAAGCAAATGTATGAACATATAGAGAGACCTGTAGTTGTAATTTAATGTTATTATGGTAAATAGGCTTTAGTAATCAAAAATATTTTCTGTAGAGTCGTGAATCTGGCACCTTTCAGAGATACAGTCTTCCTAACGTTGGTTTGATTCAAAAGTATTTCCTTGATTGTCAAGCCTACCAATTATCCTTGAATTGCAACTCTAGGTAAGTCTGAAAACTTTCCATAGGTAGACTGTCATCCACTGGGATTGTTTTATTTATGTAACAAATGCAAAGACGTGTATTTGTTTCAACTTGTATAGTCCAGTGTGGTTTTACTATACTATATTTGTATTTAAATATTATATTTATTAGGAATATATATATATATAGATGTTTTTCTCAAATTGGGCAAAGATATTTTTCTCTAATTGGGCAAAATATAGAAATTCTACTGTAATATTTTAGGTTATTTGCATACCAGTTGCTTTAGTCCCTTGGATACTTTTTTCTCTCAAGGAAGCAAAATGGAAAGTACCCCATGTCTTCTATCAAATTTATAAATGTTTGTTTAAAGTTAATTAGTTAAAGCCATTTCTATCTTCTTCCTGGGTTCTGATGAAGTTATTTTGAAGAATGGTGACAGGTAATTATACTCATGAATGTGAGATTACTGTTTCTTCCCCTCCTCCAATTTCATTGCTTTTAGCCGCCTTGCTATCATCGACATCTTAGGAGTTTTAACCTTCTTTGACTTGGATGCTCGAGTGACAGACAGCACAGGACAGCAAGTCATTGGCGAGTTGTTAAAACTGGAGCGAAAAGATGTCTGGGATATGAAGTGGGCCAAAGATAATCCTGATTTGTTTGCAGTGATGGAGAAAACAAGAATGTATGTTTTCAGAAACTTGGATCCTGAGGTAAAACCAAGAAATGAGCATTAATGGTGCATAAATAATGAGCCAAAAACCAAAACCTGGACATTTCTCCTTTGTTTCTTCAAGAGATTTGTTAGTGTTGGCTGTATGAATTCTGAAAATAAATAGGAACATTTCTGTGGAACTCAAAAATATTTGGTCTTAAGTGGGATTAACATTTATCTTTTAAATATTCTCTACTTTCACTGAAAGGTACTTTCTAAGCATTATCTGTTCTATTTAAAAGATGGAACCTTGGTCACTAACTGTATAGTTTTTATTTCTTCCCTTGTCAAAGTTTTTTAAAAAAGAGAATCTGTAGTCTTATTTACCAAAGTTGCTTAAGGCAACCTAACCAAAAAGTGGTTTTGAAGTTCCCTTGTCCTTTCATTCTGTTTTGCCTATTCTGTGCTTACCTTTGTCTCATTTGTATTTACATGAACTTTATCAGTCGGTAATCCATGTTCTTTCTCATCCTGATAATCTTGTGGACGATGACTAATAATCTACTCTCTCTGGTGTGTCAGAATGCTCCTTTCTCACTGATTTTTAAAGTTATATTTTTTATTTTCTACTTGTGACTCACATCAACTGATTTTTAGGCACTGAACTTTCCTGTCAGTCTGCTCTGTAATTCTTAGCTATTGTGTTTGGGAATTCAAAATTTGAGTGGTAGCCTAACCAAAACATAATTAAGAAGATAAATCTTTTAAACAATTTTTGAATTATCTGTGGATTTTCTATTTGAAATTTTCAGTGCTCTTATTGTACTCCGCTAGTTGAAGAAGGCAATGGCAACCCACTTCAGTACTCTTGCCTGGCAAATCCCATGGATGGAGGAGCCTGGTGGGCTGCAGTCCGTGGGGTTGCTAGGAGTCAGACACGACTGAGCGACTTCGCTTTCACTTTTCACTTTCCTGCATTGGAGAAGGAAATGGCAACCCACTCCAGTGTTCTTGCCTGGAGAATCCCAGGGACTGGGGAGCCTGGTGGGCTGCCGTCTCTGGGGTTGCACAGAGTCGGCCACCACTGAAGTGATTTAGCAGCAGCAGCAGCAGCAGTGGAAATAATAAGAGATGACTTGATACGTGCTTTATGGCAGTAACTGATGTTTGTTTGGACCTGTAGTTTCCCTCTTGGGAAAAAATTACATGCTGGGGCCTCTGAGCTACTGAAGATTTTCTGTAATAATTTATTTAGTGGTAAACTGTTTGCCCTTTTAATATCTTAAATTATTTTCAGTTTTAATATCCTAAATTATATACTTATTTGAGCCCTATTCAGGATCTTTGGGGCATGGCTGAGCGACTTTCCCTTCCCTTCAGGATCTTTGGGTTGGCCAATGACCTGATGTAAATTGCTCTCAAAGGCTTAGTTAAAGCTCTTAGGTGTCTTATGAAGTCACTCAGTCATGACTGACTTTTTGCGGCCCCATGGACTGTAGCCTACCAGCCTCCTCCGTCCATGGGATTTTCCAGGCAAGAGGACTGGAGTGGGGTGCCATTGCCTTCTCCAGGGGATCTTCATGACCCAGGGATCGAACCTGAGTCTCCCACATTGCAGGCAGACGCTTTACCATCTGAGCCACCAGGGAAGCCAGGTGTCTTATGGATCTTTGTAATTTTAGACCCTGAGTAATGGCTCAAAGGGCTTCCCTGGTAGCTCAGATGGTAAAGAATAGCCTGCAGTGCAGGAGACCCAGGTTCAGTCCCTAGGTGCAGAAGATCCCCTGGAGAAAGGAATGGCAACCCACTCCAGTAATCTTGCCTGGAGAATTCCAAGGACAGAGGAGCCAGGCAGGCTTACAAAGAGTCGGACACGACTGAGCGGCTACTACCACCAGTGGCTCAAAGGAAGGGCATTCAGGGTGTTGCCTTTAACCTGTATAAGCACCGCTGTCTTTCAAAGGTTTAGAGAAAGCTTGACCTTTCCAAAGAAACAAGTGTGGAAATTTGGCAGGTAACCATGGGATAAACTGGAGGATGGAAGTGAAATACTTTTTGAATGTGAGGGTCCTTTATCCATTGCTGGCCCTATTTAGACTGATTTTGAAATCATGTGCCTGGAGAAGTGAGAGGATTATGCCTGGCTGTTTATAGTGTGTGTGCAGCACACATGGTGAGTCCAGGACCAGGGCAAATCTTTGCTTAGTGGAAAGTGTTTCTTAAGTAGTTTCGAAAGAACAACCTTTTATTTGTTTATTTTTGGAGTTTGTTGTCTGGCTTGGCAAGTATTTCAGTTTTCTGTTAGATTCAAAGGTAGGTGAATTTCTTAACGACTTAACCACTGACTGAATTTCTTTATAAACCATGCTAAGCTGCTGTTTTCATTCACGAGAACACTGGCTGGCTGTGGTCCCTGTTTGGTCAGTTACCCTTCTTGCTGTGCCTCTAGCACGTGAGGACATACTCTTCAAAACTGGACTTACTAGAACTCCTTTAGGACATCGTCTTCTGTCCTAAAGCGACAAAGGGTCTTCCCGTGCCATCTTGATCCTGGCTGATCACTCTGCTTACCTTTCTGATTCTCCTTTCCTGTTTGTTTTTGGTGTTATTTTTTATCCACAGATCATCTTTCATGACTTTAGCTTTTGTCTGTCTTGCTTTGTTGAATTATCTAGCTAGAAATAAAAAATTTTCTAGTGATGAACCTTCTTATACAGGTATACTTGGTTTACATGTAGTACCAAAAGAAAGCCTCTAAAAGGTTCCTACAGTTTATAAGAAATATTTCATCACGTATACTTGTTTGTGAGTTAAATTTTGTTCTGATTCTTTCTGTTCATAAAAGCATACTATTTGCCTTTATGTAATATGATTTTTTGAGGAAGTGTAGGGATTTTATAAAGTTTTCTCATATAATTTTAATCAATTTCTACTTTTTAAAGAAATATATATTTTAAAACCTAATGAACATGTATAATATGCCTGCAAGAGCCTCAGTATTAAACTTAAACATATTAAGCGCAAACTAAATATGATTCAGTATTTACTTATTTTCATCTTTTTAGTGTCTTCCTATTATTATAATTTTTAAGTTTCTATTATATATGAAGCACTAACTTTCAGAGTTATAAATCTGATACATTATTGCATTTGGATTTTAGGTTACTTTCTATTTCTTTATGACTTTACACATATATTTTGAAAAATTGCATTCTTGAGTTATTTTCATTATCAGACATTATCCTATTCTTTTTGCAGTGTTCTTGGAGGTATTAAGTATATTGGGAGTTTATTTCTTTTTTATATAATATTTTAACCTATTTTTTCCACTAGGGGTTTAGGACAGCTACTTTACATTATAATATGCATTTGCTCGTCTTTATTTCTACAAGCCTGTATAACACTAGGGCAAGAAAGAGACATATAGCACGTTCATGTATTTCCATGTTGGCAAATTAAATCTCATATAGGAAATGAATCTATCAACAATACCCTCTGGCTAATGTTACAGAGGACGTACTTTTCATGGTATGAGACTTCTTTGATATATATATATATAAATATACACACACACACACATATATATATATATATATATATATACTTAGATACAAATTTCATTAAGAACTAAATTTAATGTACATGGAATGAATGAGAATTATCAAACCGTATAAACCATCTTTGGATTAATTCAGAAGCTGATACTGGATCCCATTAGTGAATTAATACTGCTTATGTGAGGTGTGATCATCTTCATATGGCTATGTAAGAGAACATCCTTATGTTTTAGAGATACATACTGAAATAGGAGTGAAAGTCATGATGTCTCTAGATTTACTTTACTTTAAAATACTTTAGCCAAAAAATTGACTGAAGTATATCTCCAAACTGTTAATATTTAGATGGTAGGTATGTGGGTGTTAATGACATTCTCTCTACTTTTTTGTTTTGAGAATTTTGATAATAAAATTTAAAATCATGATAAGTCAAAGAAGGGAAATTTTGTACTTTTAAACATAACATTTGTTTTTGTCTTTAAAGGAGCCCATTCAGACTTCTGGATATATCTGTAACTTTGAGGATTTAGAAATTAAATCTGTTCTTTTGGATGAGATATTAAAGGTAATTCTTATTAAAAAAACAGTTACATTTCTGTTGTTGGCTTGACTGGAATTCGTTTTTGTCCTGGGCAGTATGGGGTATGGTTAGGAGTGTGGGTTGCAGAATTCCAGCCTGCTCTGTCACTCACACAACCTTTAGACAGCTTCCTTCATCTTGTAAAGTTTCATTTTCCTTTCCTGCTTGTGAGCCTGTTTTTATCTCTATAAAATATGAATAGTAATAGTACCTTTCTTATAGGATTGTTATTTTGTAAGATAATGAGTAGAAAGCAGTTAGTGGAGTGCTAGGACCAAGAGCTCAGAAAGGGTAGTTAGTTGTCATTATTTTATGTTAATAACAGAGAAGGCTGAAGAAGTATTTGATAATTTTCTTTAGTCTTTTTCTTGTTCTAGAGTATTTGAGTAACTTCTTGTTTGGAGGTCCACCTTCCTTCCATTTTTATTTTCAGGTTTTATAAAGTAATCTTTCTAAATTCCAGATGGTTTTTGAACTTCTACTTTGACCTTCGTTGAGGTCAAAGGTGTGATCACCATCTTTGAGAATTTTTTACTCTGAGAATATATTGCAAGTTTACTTTCAGTTTATCCAAAGTGTTTATTTTCCTATGTACTATGTATGTTTTTTGGAATTGGGATAGTAGATTTTAAATTTCCAGAAATGTTCCATTTTATAACATGTTTTCATATTTTAGTTTGATAATGTAAATTGCACCTTTTATTGTGATCCAGTCTTTTCTGTGTATGATGACCACACAAAAGCAGCAGGAATGGCCCCCACCCCAAATTTTGTTTGCATGTCAAGAGTATTAACACCGCAGACATATCAAAAGGGTGTAAAAAGCTCTTACCTACATAGTGAGGTTTTTCGGGGAGAAAGGACAGTGTTCCTAAACTGATTCAAAATTGATTTGCGAGCAAGGAAAGGAGACAGGCTAGGGTTTTTTGGCTAACTAGAAGGTGGGGCTAGAGTGAGGGTTCCCATAAGTAGGTAGAGATATGTGTGGTTTGAAACTCCTGTGGCACCAAAGGATGGAACACTTAATGCTTTCTTATCACCTTATCCAGATGTGAGGCAGACAGGGAAGGAGTCGGGATGAGGCTTAAGAGCTCTCAGCAATCAAACATCAAAAAGGAAGGCCTGAAATTCTGTTGCAATCTAGATATTTTAACGATCGCATGTTAAATTGCTTCAGTTGTGTCCGCCTCTTTGTGACCCTTTGGACTGTAACCTACCAGGCTCTCTCTTCATGAGCTTCTCCAGGCAAGAATACTGGAGTGGGTTGCCATGCCCTCCTCCGGGGGATCTTCCTGATTCCGGGATCGAACCTGTGTCTCTTAGGTCTCCTGCACTGGCAAACTGTAACCAATGTGTGGAAAGATAGATTTGATATGATAGATTAGATAAACAGGAATAATTTTATAAAAGTGGCATCATTGTACAATCTACTTTTTTAGTGTTCAGTTTAATTTTAACAGTGTGACAGTGAATCTGAAGAAATTGTAGAACTTCAGATAATTTTTTTTTTCCACCACAAATGCTGCCGTTTTTCTGGGTTAAGAAAGAAAACAGTGAAAAACTAAAGAAACTAGTGAAATTAAAAAACTACTGCTTTTAAACAACATCTTAATGTTTGATATTATTGATTGTGCACTCTAAAAGATGATGTTCTTACATTTTCTCCCTCTTTCTCTCCTTTCTTCATTAATTCTATTGTGATTTTTACTTTGTCAAGATTTAGAATGTTTACATTTTGTTTTCTAACCCTATTTTTCCTGTTGTTTAGTCTTATATTTATTTAAATGAAAGCTACTAATCAGCGCCTTTTTCTATATTTTCTCTGTGCATGAGTTCTTAATTTTGATTAATCTTTTAGTAGGCTGGATTTCATCATTACAGCTTTTTTCAAGAAAGGCTCATAGTTGCTGATTGCCTTGAATTCTGGAGTGCTTAAAAATGAGTATATTGACACTTGTGAAGAATTTTTAAAACACATATTTAAACTGGTCCAGTTCAGTTCAGTCTATGTACTTTAAAACTCTTCATTCACGGGCACAGTTTGTGTGTATCTTGTACTAGGCTAAAGAATCTCTGCAGTACTATTGCCTGGTTTACTCTTAGGGGTTGTTAAACTGAGGGAAACCAGGTTCTCTGTGACAGTTTGGTTCTCTGCCTGACTTACCACATGCAAAGCCATAAAGAAAAGAATATTGTCATATCATAGTTCCCTCTGAGGCCTTGTTGACCCAGGAAATATTTATCTGAACTGTGGATTCCTTCAAGCATACAATTTTAAGAAATAATATGAGTGTGGTACACCTAAAAATAATAAAATGTTATTTGCCAGTTATATGTCAATAAGATAGGAAAAAGAAATAACATGAGAAATTTCTTGGAGGAAGGAGTGCAGAAGAAAAAGGAAGGGAATTAACACCTTTTTGTGAGGTGTTTATTTGTTGTTACAACTGTACCTGATAGATATTTAGATCAGGAAAGTTCTTGCTAGATAAAATTATTTACCTAAAATTCATCTGTTCATGGATTCAGCAAATATTGTTTGGAAACAAGTAAAGACAGTTCCTGGGCTCCAGTAGAGAATTTGGGGAGATGGACAAGAAATTCAGCAACTAGAAGAGGATTATGGAGAAGGCAATGGCACCCCACTCCAGTACTCTTGCCTGGAAAATCCCATGGATGGAGGAGCCTGGTAGGCTGTGGTCCATGGGGATGCGAAGAGTCTGACACGACTGAGTGACTTTGCTTTCACTTTTCACTCTCACGCATTGGAGAAGGAAATGGCAATCCACTCCAGTGTTCTTGCCTGGAGAATCCCAGGGACGGCAGAGCCTGGTGGGCTGCCGTCTGTGGGGTTGCACAGAGTTGGACACGACTGAAGCGACTTAGCAGCAGCAGCAGCAGCAGCAGCAGAAGAGGATTAAGGGTGCTGTGGTTCAGTCAGTAGGTGTATTTCTTCAGAGATCTGAAACAAGTGTGTGTCAGGTTGGTTCTGAGACTGAATAAGGTGAATAACACAGCTGGGCATTGTGCTCAGTGTTCGATATGGTATTATGTCATTTAATCCTCACAATGCTAGAAGGTAAATTTGATTACCATCCCGTTTTTTTAGATGAAGAATTTGAGGCCTGGAGAAACCAGCTGGCTTGCCAGTGATACCCAGTTGGCAGCAGGCACAAGCATGATTTGACTCCAGGCTCTCTAGCTTCAGATTGGTGTGTGTAACTGTAGTGCTGGATTATGGGTATTTTCCAGAAAATTCAAAAGACCCACACATGGGAATTTCTTTTCTTCCCAGTTTTGCTCATAATATGATGCAGTTGTTCGTTTGCCTTTTTCTTTTTTTAGACTGTAAGAAAGAAATACATACTCTAAAGGCAACTATTTGGATTTCTCTCTTTTCATCTTTACTTTTAGAATCCAGAATATCCAAACAAGGATTATATCATTAACTTTGAGATCAGGTCCCTTCGAGACAGTCGAGCACTGATCGAGAAGGTTGGAATAGAGGATGCATCTCAGTTCATCGAGGATAATCCACACCCCCGACTTTGGTATTTAAAAATAAATAAATGAAACCTCATAAAATATCAAGTATAAAATCTCAGCCGTTGTCCACTACTCTGATGTTAGATTCCTGGTGGGAATAACTTTCATTCTTGATCTTCTTTTTAAAATACAGAAATTTAGAGGTGGAAATATTCAACATAAGCATAATATTAGGACTTCCCTGGTGGTCCAGTGGCTAAGACTCCGCACTTCCACTGCAAGGGCCATGGGTTTGATTCTTGGTCAGGGAAGTTCTGCGTGCAACCCAGTGCAGCAAAAAAAAAAAAAAAAAAAAAAAAGAAGTTTATAAATTTGTTAAAATAATCACTTCCCACTGTGTTTCACTAGAAGCAGTAGGTGTAGTAATTGAATTCTGATTCAAGACTGGTTTATCTATAGTTCACCATAGGCTTTTACTGTTTCTCTTTTTAATATAGGCGCCTGCTAGCTGAAGCAGCTCTTCAGAAACTGGATTTGCACACTGCAGAGCAAGCGTTTGTGCGTTGCAAAGATTACCAGGGCATTAAGTTTGTGAAGCGCCTGGGCAACCTGCAGAGCGAGCCCATGAAGCAGGCAGAGGTGGCTGCCTACTTCGGTCGGTTTGAGGAGGCGGAAAGGATGTATCTGGATATGGACAGAAGGTAAGTGCTGAAGGTGCAGGCATCTGGACTGCTCCCAGAATCCGCATTTTTTTTAAACAAATGAGGATTGTAAAATAGACTAAATATATCACACCATTTCTTTAAAAAAAATGACTTCAGCTTGGATTCCAAGTCAGACATTCAACATGACCTTAATTTATGCTTTGTAATTCAGGGGCAGCTTTCTTCTCTGTCTTTACGTGATGTTAATGACTGGCCATGGGAGATTTTTTCATTTGGTAGGGGAAAAACCCATGTAACTACAGAGACTAGGGGCTTTATCATTTATTGTACCACTCATTATTTAGGTTCTTTGTTTTGGTTTAGGTCATTATTTAAATTTCTGTTGTCAAGGAGCATGAAATGAAATTCCAAGGTATTTAGGGATTGAGTTTTATTCTTTATATTTCATTTTTCTTTATATAAACTACTATATGAACTTCATTTCAGCTGTGAACATTATATCTAGTTTTTATTATTTGTGCTTTCAGGAGACTGATAATAATACAACTTAAGCTTTGAAAAGAAATATTAAACCAAACATGTAAACATGAAATAAGCTTGATCATGTCTAAGAAACTGATGAAAAGAAATGATTATTATTGAAGGGATTATTTTGCCAAGTAAATTGAAAGCCTAGGAGAATAAGAGGCAGAAAAGTGTTCCTTTTTTCTGTTTTGTTGCAGGTTCTCCCCATTGCCTCTTCCCTGGTCAGGCTAAATTTCTAAAATGTTTAGAGAGTTAACTTATCTGTCTTTTCATTGCTGTGTATTCTCAGTATCGGAGAATTGAACCTAGCACATAGCAGGCACTTGCTAAATGCTTGTTGAATGAATATCTTTTTTTTTTTTGTGTAGAGATCTGGCTATTGGCCTCCGGCTGAAGTTGGGAGATTGGTTTAGAGTACTCCAGCTCCTGAAGACTGGATCAGGTGATGCGGATGACAGTCTTCTTGAGCAAGCCCACAATGCCATCGGAGACTACTTTGCTGATCGACAAAAGAGGTAGGTCACCTATCTGGACCTCCCCATCCATTCATTCTGCACTTGAAATTGTAGCTGCCTGTGTAGAGTACTTCCATATGAAATAATGCCAGGGAAATGAGGACCATCCTTCCAGGTCCCAGAGTTCACATAGCCCTAGTTACCATGGAGGAGCAAGGGATCCTTCCAGTTGTCAAGTGAGCATTGTAAGACTTTGGAGTTTCAAAGCCCAGAAGACGTATGCTTTAGCACCAGGTAGCTTTCTACTGTTTGTTTGCTTGTTTTATTATAGTAGCTTATTTTCAGAAATCATTGGCTTTTATTCTGAAGGTATCATTTTAATCAGTATGCTTACTTATTTATGTCAGTGTTTGAAAATACAACTGTGTGTCAGAGTAAAGCAGTATTTCTTAAGAATATTCAAAGAATATTGTAACTAAAATAGGTTATGCAGTCTTTTTTTGGTTTTTCAATTTATGTGCTTCAAAGATATTTTATAACTAAAGATGATGATTAGAGTAATACTATACTAGTGCTGCCATTCTAGTGAAATAACTTTTTTGGTGAAAGTGCTTATTTATCAGGAGATTCACATTCATTTAAAAGTTTTTCTTTTCTTTCTGTAGGTTGAATGCTATACAATATTATGTACAAGGCCGGAACCAGGAACGCTTAGCTGAATGTTATTATATGTTAGAAGATTATGTGGGATTGGAGAATCTTGCCCATTCACTTCCAGAAAACCACAAGTTGCTTCCAGTAGGATATTATACATTTCAGTTTTGGGAGTTGTTAGGTTACTTTATAAGCTTTTCTGTTATAGTGAGGAAATGTACTTTGTAATATGGAGAATTAAAAATTATAACTTCACAGTTGCTGAGACGTGAAATGATGCTTTAGTTATTAAAACAATTTTCAGTATTACGGAATGCTTCAAAATGGAGAAGAAAAAATCAGTCATATTCCTACTATTTTAACATGATTACAGGCTTGTGTGGGGCTTGTCAGTTTCATAACATTGCTTTAAAAATTAGCTGAGCACGTGAAATATTTACAGATGAAATAATATGTTGTTAGAGATTCTCTTCAGAGTGATTTGAGGTGGGTGTGGGGAGTAGTACGTGTCTATATATGTTTGAAATTTACTATCAGAAAAGTTTTAAAAGATAGCTAGACTTTAGTAGGTTATATTAACAAGAAAGAATTTAATGTTTAAAAAAAAGTGAACCTAAAGGTAGAATACTCTGTAACTTTGTTCTAAATTTTCTTCTTTGGGCTCTTTAAATTAATTGTTGCATAATTAATGCTGCTGCTGCTGCTGCTGCTAAGTCACGTTGGTCATGTCGGACTCTGTGCAACCCCATAGACTGCAGCCTACCAGGCTCTGCCGTCCCTGGGATTCTCTAGGCAAGAACACTGGAGTGGGTTGCCATTTCCTTCTCCAATGCATGAAAGTGGAAAGTGAAAGTGAAATCGCTCAGTTGTGTCCGACTCTTAGCGACCCCATGGACTGCAGCCCACCAGGCTCCTCCGTCCATGGGATTTTCCAGGCAAGAGTACTGGAGTAGGTTGCCATTGCCTTCTCCAGCATAATTAATGGGGAGAGAAAAACTTCGACCGTTTAGATGTTAAGAAAGAAAAAAAAATCCAGATAGTCTGAAAATTGGCAAGTATAGCCCAATGGGCATAACCGTTTTTTGTTGTGGTTCCCCTCTTCCATTTTTGGCCTAGTTTCCTGAACTAATGAATAGCCAACTTGTCTGGGACATTGCTTAACAGAGGTATTTGAGAGCCCTGTAAGTGTGAGATTTCCCTTAAGCCTCTAATTAATGATTAACACTGAGTATCACATCAATCCTTTAAAGGTATTTTTTACCCACTAGCTTGGGGTTTGTTTTGGGGCTTGGCATTTCTGTAAAGTAGCTACTGAAGTGAAAGAAGACAAGAGTTCAGTATCTTCAGAACCTGGTTGAAAATCAGATCTGTGCTGTGTGCAGTGAAGCACAGATTTTATAAAAGGTGATGCCTTAGCATCCTTTCTGTTAGTAGCCTCTGCCTCTATGTCCGGTTAAAAGAAATATTAGTATGCTGTTTGCTGTACAGTCACTAAGTTGTGTTGTACTCTTTGCGACCCCATGGACTGTAGCCCTCCAGGCTCCTCTGTCCATGGGATTTTCCAGGCAAGAATATTGGAGTGGGTTGTCATTTCCTTCTCCAGGGGATCTTTCTGAGCAGATGCCTTTTCCTTGTTCTGTGAAATCTGATGGTAATGTTTTGTCCGCAGGAAATAGCACAGATGTTTGTGAGAGTGGGAATGTGTGAACAAGCAGTGACTGCCTTTTTGAAATGTAATCAGCCGAAGGCAGCAGTGGATACCTGTGTACATCTCAACCAAGTAAGGAGCTGAAAGTCACCAGAGTGATGCTGTAAAGACTGTTTTCAGGACAAGGGTTGGGAAGCTTGAGACAGATTTTGTGAAAGGAGCCAGATATTTGTTTACTTGGTTGAGGACTGAGAAAATGTCAGAATTTGCACTTACCTCTTGAAGTGCTACCATTAAGGGTGACCCCCTCATAACTAACTCAGTATGGGAACCTGAAAAAACCCTGTGCTTTTAGTCTGGCAAGTTTTTGTCTGGAAGTCATTTCATGATTTTCTGCATTTTATTAGGGTTGTGTTTTGTTTCCAAAGAAGGACCAGTTAATGGTCATTGCAAGAGGAAGGAATTGAGTTACTTTATCAATATTTATTTTGGCAAATCTATTTTCTTTTCCTTATAGAAAACATATATTTGATATTTTTAAGAGCTGGAATTTAACTAAAATGAAAATGCAGAATTGCTGAAATTGTTCACTATCAATGTATTCTTTTAAACATTTTCTTAAAGTATTTTATAAAGCTCCATTTGTTTTATAAAAATAACTTAAATGTTATATCTGATAGGATATTTTCTTAACTGAAATTCCATATTTTTTTTTACTATAAACAAATGTATCTTTTTCTTGCTCATAGTTTGTGTAAAATTAGAATTATAAGATTAACATGACTATAAACTTTGATGCTTTCTTTTTCAGATGTGCTCCTTAAGCACATCAATCTTAAGATCATTTGATTATTTTGACACATTTGACTTCTAAAATTTATAATTCCTCTGATTAAAAAAAATTATTTACCAGTTTTAAATTTTGATATAGTGTTATTTATTATTATAAACTTAAAGCTTTATTCTATGTATTTTTAGACGTATCTGACTGTAAATGCTTGGGTAATTGTATGTTGTATATATTTTCCCCAAGTGGAACAAAGCTGTTGAATTGGCTAAAAGTCATAATATGAAAGAAATTGGTTCCCTGTTAGCAAGGTATGCATCTCATTTATTGGAAAAGAATAAAACTCTTGATGCCATAGAACTCTATCGGAAAGCCAATTACTTTTACGATGCTGCCAAGCTGATGTTTAAGGTAATGTAACAATCTTGCTGAGTATTTGATTTGTTTTAGTTACCAATGTTTTCTTATATACTAAAGAATACATTTTCCATTTTTTCGAAACAAATATTGTTACAGCAAAATCCCTCTCATTTTGTTACTATCATAGTATAACTATGTGTTATCTTAGTAGTATTACCTTTTACTAAAAAGGCTGTTTATTAATTTTAGCACCTTACTGATTCCTAAACAACTGTATATTTACTTAATATTGAAGTTAACAATTAGAGAATTTTCAGCTACTATAAAGTACAAGTTTCCATAACTGGAAATTAAATCCTGTTGATAATAAATTTTCAAGTCCTTTTAAATGTCCAAGTTTTAAAGATGTTACACTTTTCATAGTAGGCATTTGGAGGGAACATGACTAGCATGGAATTAACGTAAGCAAATTTTACATTCTGTTCTATTCTTTTACCATTTGATTTAATGACAAAGGAAAAATTTCCTTCTGAATCATTTAAACAGATTTAAATTTCTGGAGATGTACCATGGTAAAGCCATCTTATCTCTAGGTACTTGAAAATTATTTTAAAAATCTGTTATATAAAATACTACCCTTTCAATGAAAGCTTTCTTCACTCTGACTTAATTATTTATCAGCATCTGTTATTTTCTAAAATTGTTTTGCATTCTAATTCCAATGGCTAAATACTAAGGAAATAACTAATTACTTATCAGTACTAAGGAAAAGAAAATGTGTTTAAAAATATTTGTCATAAACAGATGGTACTTATATTCCACCCTACTGACTCCTCTTTTTAGAGAATCATATTTCAGAAATGAGAACATTTGTACATAGATTAAGAAATATCTTCCCCCAACTCTTTAACTATTTAAAGATTGCAGATGAAGAGGCAAAGAAAAGAACTAAACCTTTACGTGTGAAGAAGCTCTATGTACTGGCAGCTTTACTTATAGAGCAGCACCACAAACAAATGAAAAATGCCCAACGAGGCAAAGTTAAAGGGAAGAGCTCAGAGGTAAGGTGGAGCATTAAGTAATGTTAAGTCATGTGAAGCATTTAAGGGAAAAAAACCCCAAAATGATCAAACTTCTCTTTATGGATGGACCATTTAATGTAGTTGTTTGTTTGCATTTATTTTCTTAAATGATCTGAGGAAAAAGAATAAATGATATGGAATTAGTGCTCACATTTAGACATCTCAACTTGGAAATATTGGAAATGATTATTTTTACTAATCTGTTATGTTTGCTTAATTCCTTTCTTGGTAAATCCTTTCTAATCAGTGAGTTTTAAAAGCTTCCCTAGAAATATGTGTATTTTTTAAGTTGCAAATGAGCATTGTATTAACATAAAGTTTAATCGATTCTGTTTAAAAATTTGATCATTCCTTGGGGAAGAGAATCCTTTCACAATATATCCGTATATAAAATCACCACAATCTACACTTTAAATATCTTACAGTTTGATTTGTTGATTATACCTCAGTAAAACTAAAGAAAAAATTTGATCGTGTCAGTTTAACAAAGTATGAATTATAATAGAAAAGTCTGTGGTGACAGTTCTGTAATGATGAAATATGCTAGTTTATTTATTTATTATTATTTATTTTGGCTGTGCTGGGTCTTCATTGTGGTGCAGTGCACAGGCTTAGCAGTTACGATTCGTGGACTTAGTTGTGGTATGCGAGGTCTTAGTTCCTCTACCAGGGATCAAACCTGGGCCCCCTGCATTGGGAGCACGGACTCTTTTCCCCTGGACCACCAGGGAAGTCCCCTTCCCTAGATATTTTAATGTATAAGTTTCAGAAATCATCTCTGTTGGAAGGACTGTTGTTAGATTTGTGCTGACAGCAGATGCGGGTCTGCTTTATTTGTAGGCCACTTCCGCTTTGGCTGGTTTGCTGGAAGAAGAAGTTCTGTCCACAAGCAGTCGTTTCACTGATAATGCTTGGAGAGGGGCTGAGGCTTATCACTTCTTCATACTGGCACAAAGACAGCTCTACGAGGGCTACGTTGACACTGCACTGAAGACAGGTGGGTGTGTTAACTCATATAGGCAACATGTCTAAAAAGTCATAAATTGAATACAAAGGGCAAACTCCTTCAAGTTACTCTTATATTAACTTCAGTAACACTTTTTTTCTATTTTGGCCATGCCCTGCAGCCTGTGAAGATAAGATATGGTAATCAAAATAAATTATCTGAGCTGATAACTTAGAGACTCAGTTTCACTTCCTTTTTTCTCAAAGTTCTATTTTTTCAATAAGACAGACTGAAAAGCAATAATCTGTTCAAAGAAACACAGAGAGAAAACATATGATTTCATACTACACATTTTTTTTAAAACAAAAAGAAACATGATGTTGTTTTGAGAATCCACAGAAATTTCTAACATATTTATATAGAACATATAAATGTTTTATATGTTTTATAAATATAAAACATATAAAAATTTTACAATTATATTTATGTATTTATATTTATATCTGCAGTGTATTTTGACACCGATAATTTTTGGTGTATTTCTAAGTGGTGCAGCCATGTGCATCATTTGGCGGTGGTAAGTTTTATAGGCCCTGAGCTGTTGGCTGGTGTTACAGAATGTGGTGGTCATGTAATCTACTTCCCCTACTAGTCCTCTGATCACCTACCATTGTTTCCATTAGCTTTGCTAACATTCATGTAGGTTAAACTGAGCCAGTCTAACATGCTTCCCCATGCATGTTCATGATGGCGTGATTGCTTTACACAATCCAGATTGCCTTCTCTTTCCTAGCTCTTCACCTGAGAGACTATGAAGACATCATCCCTGCAGTTGAGATCTACTCTCTGTTAGCACTCTGTGCATGTGCCAGTAGAGCTTTTGGTACTTGTTCAAAAGCTTTTATTAAACTCGAATCTTTAGAGACCCTCAGTTCGGAACAGAAGCAGCAATATGAAGATCTTGCTCTAGAAATCTTCACCAAACATACTCCGAAAGATAACAGAAAATCCGAATTGGATGGCCTTCTTGAAGGGTAGGGCCAATTGTAATTAGTGGATGTCATTTTTATATAGATTTTTATATCTAAATAGTGTAGTATAATGATGAAATCACTAAATTTTAAAGTCTCATACCTTAACTCCTGGTGGCTCAGCAGTAAAGACTCCACCTGCAGTGCAGGAAATGGGGGTTCAGTTCCTGGGTTGAGAAGATGCCCTGGAGAAAAGAAATGGCAACCCGTTCCAGTATTCTTGCTTGGAAAATCCCACGAACAGAGGAACCGGGTGGACTACAGATCATGGGGTCACAAAGATTCTGACACCACTGGGCGACTAAGTAACAAGCCACCTTAACATTGTACTCAATGTCTGTTTTCTTTAGTCTTACTAGTATATTAATGATTTATTTTCTCATTGCAATAAAAGTTTTTATTTGAAATTTATCTTGAAATGTTTTACATTCTTCACAGTTTTTTTAGTGCAGTAAATAAGGTTTTAAGTGATGAGATGTTTTAAAGTGTAATTCTTTCTCTTGTTTTTACAGAGGTGAAGGGAAACTGCCGACGTGTGTCGCCACAGGAAGCCCAATTGCTGAGTATCAGTTCTGGATGTGCAGTGTGTGTAAGCATTGTGTCCTGGCTCAGGAAATAAACAACTACAACTTCTGTCCCTTATGCCATAGTGCAGTGGGATGAAGAACTGACAAACTGCATATACCGGGAGAGTTTATATAATAAGATTGATTCCATACATTTTATGTAAAAAGCAGCATCATTTCAGAGTTGTATTTTTATACACATATGTATATATATATGACAGAAACTGGTTACGCCTCACTGTCTTCTGAACTTTGGGTCAGCTGTTGAGAAATCCACGATTGAGACAGAATGAGTAAAGAGAAGGTCATCTGCGTGTGGTGGGCAACTCTGTTAGGCCGTTCTTTTGGATTTTCATAAACGGTAAAATAAATATTAAGCTGTGAGATGTGAAAAAACCAGACTGGCTTTCTTCATGTATCAGGAAATACAGCATCTTACTATCTCCACCATTAGGAAGAGACTACCACTCTTAATTCAAGTTTGAAATGAAAGGGGAAAAAATTGCTAAATGGCCAGGCTGGGATCAGTGCCCATCCCTAGAACAGTCCCAGGGTCCAAGAGGAGGGCCAGGGTGCGCCACAGATGTCCACTCCAGTATCACTAATAGTATAGACACAGTGAGACATGGGTCTAGAAGAGCAGTAGTCTTATAAGGCTATGCTCTGGAAGTGGGAAGGACTGAAGTTGACCTCGGTACAAGACAGAGATCAGGAAGGGAAGAAAAAAAACAAAACCCAATAGTATATACACATAGACATGTTATGTATATGTATTATATAATTTTGTGTAAAAATACAACTATGAAATAATGATGCTGATTTTCATATAAAATATATAGAAATTGACTATATTATCTGCCTATCTTTCTATTTTTGTGGCTGGTTATTACACTATGGAAATATTCCAAATAAGAAAAAAATTTTCTCACAGTGTCGAGGTTACTAATTCATTAAACATTTTTGATGGAGAGGGATGGGGAGGTGTGAGAATGGAGCAGAGCTGAATTTAGGGAATGGACATAACCTGTATCAGGAGGTGGTGTGAGTGTGTGCTCAGTCACTCAGCTGTGCCTGACTCTTTGTGACCCCTTGGACTGTAGCCCGCCAGGCTCCTCTGGGTTGCCATGCCCTTTTCCAAGGGATCTTCCCGACTCAGGGATCGAACCCATGTCTCCTGCACTGGCAGGCGGATTCCTTATCACCAGCATCACCTGGCAAGCCCAGAAGGAGATTAAACAATTGTAATTCTGAAATGAGCTCTATTTCTAGTTGTGTTTAATTAAATAAGCATTGAAAGTGTTCTCTGTTTTACTTTCAGAAGTGATAAAGAGGCATTTAAAGACTTTTTTTTTCTTTTTTTACAATTTGAATTGTTTTTAATAGCTTTTTAAAAATTTATTTTTTATTTTCATAGCTGCACTGGGTGATCGTTGCTGCATCCGAGCTTTCTCTAGTTGCGGCAAGTGGGGGCTGCTCTCTAGTTGTGGTATGCAGGCTTCTCATTGCCGCAGCTTCTTTGGTTGCA
Source organism: Budorcas taxicolor (assembly GCF_023091745.1). Lineage (NCBI taxonomy): Eukaryota > Metazoa > Chordata > Mammalia > Artiodactyla > Bovidae > Budorcas > Budorcas taxicolor. The sequence goes on from NC_068920.1 coordinate 138,365,035, forward strand.
GAGCGCAGGCGCTAGGGCTTGCAGGCTTCAGTAGTTGCTTCATGTGGGCTCGGTAGCTGTGGCTCATGGCCTCCAGAATGCAGGCTCAGTACACAGGCTTAGTTGCTCCGCGGCATGTGGGATCTTCCTGGACCAGGGATCGAACTGGTGTCCCCTGCATTGCAGGACAGAGTCTTAACCACTGGACCATCAGGGAAACCCTAATAGCTTATTTTTGATATCTTTTCCTTTTTACCCACTTTCTTAGTTTCATCTAAGAGATGGCAATTGGCATGTACTCTTCATAATATTGTGCAGAACACTTGTCTCTATTTATAATGATGTAAATTTATAGACGACATCCAGTTTGTACTTATAGTTTTAGCTGAAACATTATCACCAAGCTGGACCTTTTATCTAAACAAGTCTTGGGTTTGGGAAGTGATTCTCAATAAGAACCTGTTTTCATTTACTGTCACTAATTTTAAAAAGAAAAACTGTAATCAGTCATGTGTAATTTCTTACCTGTTAAAGATAGCTAAAAATGTTCTCTATTTCCCATGAACTTACATCTTTTTATTCTGTGGCTGCAAACCAGACTTTAGCACTATTTCATCAAGATTATTTGCTGAAGTTTGACTGACATTTAGTAGAGGCAATAAAGAGAAATACACAACATTGTTATTGCAGCTTCAGTACTTAGTTAGTTAATCTAAATATGTTATGTTTTTGGTCCTTTAGAGACAAGTTAGGCCTGTAGCAGATAGAGAATAGTGAGCTATGAGAAGAGGTTTGGAGCTTAAATGAGTTCATGTAGATAGTGGGTTGCTGTGCCTAGTTAAAACGAGAAGACCAGAAGTCTTCCAAGTCTCTGTGTTCATGTGCCTTGTGGGAAGTTACCTAGATATAATGGTAGCCTCCAAATACACTAGCAGGCAAGCCATTCCGGAGGTCATGGAACACAAAGGATTACACACCAAAAAATGATGCTTAAGTCACATGGTTTACTGAATCAACCTAACGTACACAGTGAGGAACAAGGAGAAAGTGATGGGAGAGATTAACACTGTTAGTGAAGGATGCCAGTCAGGTACACAGATTCCAGTTCCTGATTCTTGAGTTATGTACTGTTCTATGTCCTCACTCTATCTCTTCCTTACCAGCTTCCCCCTAATGGTGTGGCCAGGAAGAGGACCACAGTTGAGATTGGGGGACTCTATGAAGTAGAATGTGTCTGAGGCCAGTGAGGCATACTTGCTCTAAGGAGGAGGCAGGTTTCCCTGGTCCCAGCTGTAGGTGCCACTGGGACTGCTGAGCAGTCATGGATTCAGTTGTATTTCCTGGGTAGAGGACAAGTGTCATCAGTGGGTAACTGAATCAAGACCTCACACATATTGAGCATGTTCTAAGCCTCATGCATATCCAGTGAGCCATGAATACTTAGTGCCTTGGTTACCTTTTGTATCTCTAGCACCTCATCAATATTAGGTATGCTGTGCTGTGCTTAGTCACTCAGTCGTGTCCGACTTTTTGAAACCCCATGGACTGTGGCCCGCCAAGCTCTTCTGTCCGTGGGGATTCTCCAGACAAGAATACTGGAGTGGGTTGCCATATTCTCCTCCAGGGGATCTTCCTGATCCAGGGATCGAACGCATGTCTCCCACACTGCAGGCAGATTCTTTGTCATCTGAGCCACCTGGGAAGCCCAGTATTAGGTACAGTCACACAAATATGCTGTATTTACTTTGTATAACATGTCTCATAAGTTTCTAACGTATCTAATTTTAACATAGTGTGTTTCATCAATCTCATTTATTTTCTTCTATGACAGAATACAGTATTCCCCCAAATCAGAAAATAACATCCTAGAAAGAAAAATATCATATGATATTGCTTATATGTAGAATCTAGAAAAATGATACAAATGAACTTACTTATAAAACAGACTCACAGACTTAGAGAACAAACTTACGGTTATCCAGGGGAAGGGTTGGGGAGGTGAGAGATAGATTGGAAGTTTGAGATTGATACCTACACACTGCTATATTTAGAACAGATAACCAACAAGGACCTATGTATAGCACAGGAAACTCTGCTTAATATTCTGTAATATCTAAATGGGGAAAAGTGAAAGTGAAAGTCACTCAGTTGGGTCCAACTCTTTGTGACCCCATGGTCTATACAGTCCATGGAATTCTCTAGGCCAGAATACTGGAGTGGGTAGCCTTTCCCTTCTCCAGGGGATCTTCCCAACCCAGGGATCAAACCCAGGTCTCCTGCATTGCAGGTGGATTCTTTACCAGCTGAGCCACAAGGGAAGCCCTAAATGGAGAAAAGAATGAAAAAAAAAGAATAAATGTAATATGTATAACCGGATCACTTTGCTGTACACCTGAAACTAACACAACATTGTTGATCAACTATAATATAGAATAAAATTTTTTTAAAAAAGCAAATCTTCCCCTGGGTTAAAAAAAAGAAAACAGCATCCTAATAAAGACATCGGCCCTAGAGGATATATCTCCCGTTGAAGGTAACTACATCTTCCCACAAGATTTTCTATTTTCAGGAATGAAACTATACTTCATCAATGAGAGAGAAATTTTCAGAGATGTAGGTTTAAGGATTCCTTCAGGACTGCATGTTCAGAGCTGTGATTTTTGGTCCTTGGCCCTAATGCCTGAATATCTCTTTTTTCTCTTTCTCATCTCAGAAATCTGCTGAGAACTCTTAAGTTAGATTGTTGCTCTCCAGTCCTTCCTGTGACTTGTTGATTACATTCCCATTTGCTTCAATTCCAAATCAGCTGTTGATTCCTCAGACTTTTCCTAAGATTTCTTTTGGGAAGTTTCTTTTGGAGCCTTCTCATTTACCACTAATTCCTTGCTACCTGAGCCCTAAAATTTTCCTTCCAACTAGTTATTTCAGACAGATTCTGAGTTACTGTCACTACTTCTTGGTCTCTTTAACACAGAAACCAAAACTGTTAAAAACAACCTCTCCTACCTTGTACACATAATTATCACGTATGTATATGTGTGTATGTGTTTATATATACTTATACACATACGAAGATCCTTTGGAGAAGGAAGTGGCAACCCGCTCCAGTATTCTTGCCTGGAGAATCCCATGGACGGAGGAGCCTGGTAGGCTACAGTCCACGGGGTCGCAAAGAGTCGGATACGACTGAGCGACTTCACTTCACTTCATGCACATACATATACCCACATGCTTCATATTCATATATATACTGACAGACATACCTGTTTTAAGAGCTTATGACTGTTTGGGATTTATATCTGTGAATGTTTTAGTGATCTGCCATAATGTCTTGGGGACAGATAGATCTTTGTCCTGCTTGAAAATGGTGCTAGAAAAAGACTCCCAGTACGAATTGACTCAATTGGTTTTAAATATTTAACATGAAGGAAATTTCCAGATAACTCTCCTCTGATGAAAGGGGTAAAAAGAAGCAAAATTGTCATATATAACAAATATGTGGAGGGAATTTGTATAGACAGAATGAGGCATTATAATGAATATTCTCTTTTAGTAATAAACACGAACTGACTCCCTTTAAGTAATTCTTCTTATCACAAAATTTGGCCTGAATATTACATTAAGTTTCAAAGTAGCAAGGTAGGCCAAAGTATTGAGATAATGGACCTGACAAAGCTATACAAATAAGTAACATAGCATTATTGTCCTGCTATCATGCCCAAATGCTAATTATATAATACACACACATGTTTCTGCTAACATATAATTTGAAGTTATCTTTTTGGATTCTAAGAGCCGAGATCTTAGAGTTTATGTGGCGTGAAAAATATAAACATAAATGCCGAGGTAAAATTGTATTTATCCTGTTTTATCTGTAATTTATGATAAGATGATAATTTGTCTTCTTTGATTTAAGTATTTTGGTGGGGGTTGGGATGATGGGCCTTGGACTCCAGAGTGGATAAAGGGAGACAGGAGGTACAATGAAAGGTATACAATATTACCTTTCAGAGACTAATAGAGTTTTGCCAAGAAAATGCACTGGTCATAGCAAACACCCTCTTCCAACAACACAAGAGAAGACTCTACACATGGACATCACCAGATGGTCAACACTGAAATGATTGATTATATTCTTTGCAGCCAAAGATGGAGAAGCTCTATACGGTCAGCAGAAATAAGACCGGGAGCTGACTGTGGCTCAGATCATGAACTCTTTATTGCCAAATTCAGACTTAAACTGAAGAAAGTAGGGAAAACCACTAGACCATTCAGGTGTGACCTAAATCAAATCCCTTATGATTATACAGTGGAAGTGAGAAATAGATTTAAGGGACTAGATCTGATAGAGTGCCTTATGAACTATGGATGGAGGTTCGTGACATTGTACAGGAGACAGGGATCAAGACCATCCCCATGGAAAAGAAATGCAAAAAAGCAAAATGGCTGTCTGAGGAGGCCTTACAAATAGCTGTGAAAAGAAGAGGAGTGAAAAGCAAAGGAGAAAAGGAAAGATATAGGCATCTGAATGCAGAGTTCCAAAGAATAGCAAAGAGAGATAAGAGAGCCTTCCTCAGCGATCAATGCAAAGAAATAGAGGAAACAACAGAATGGGAAAGACTAGAGATCTCTTCAAGAAAATTAGAGATACCAAGGGAACATTTCATGCAAAGATGGGCTCAATAAAGGACAGAAATGGTATGGACCTAACAGAAGCAGGAGATATTAAGAAGAGGTGGCAAGAATACACAGAAGAACTGTACAAAAAGGATCTTCACGACCCAGATAATCATGACGGTGTGATCACTCACCTAGAGCCAGACATCCTGCAATGTGAAGTCAAGTGGGCCTTAGAAAGCATCACTATGAACAAAGCTAGTGGAGGTGATGGAATTCCAGTTGAGCTATTTCAAATCCTGAAAGATGATGCCGTGAAAGTGCTGCACTCAGTATGCCAGCAAATTTGGAAAACTCAGCAGTGGCCACAGGACTGGAAAAGGTCAGTTTTCATTCCAATCCCAAAGAAAGGCAATGCCAAAGAATGCTCAAACTACCTCACAATTGCACATATCTCAAAGTAAAGTAATGCTCAAAATTCTCCAAGCCAGGCTTCACCAATACGTGAACCATGAACTCCCTGATGTTCAAGCTGGTTTTCGAAAAGGCAGGGGAACCAGAGATCAAATTGCCAACATCTGCTGGATCATGGAAAAAGCAAGAGAGTTCCAGAAAAACATCTATTTCTGCTTTATTGACTATGCCAAAGCCTTTGACTGTGTGGATCACAATAAACTGTGGAAAATTCTGGAAGAGATGGGAATACCAGACCACCTAACCTGCCTCTTGAGAAATCTGTATGCAGGTCAGGAAGCAGCAGTTAGAACTGGACATGGAACAACAGACTGGTTCCAAATAGGAAAAGGAGTACGTCAAGGCTGTATATTGTCACCCTGCTTATTTAACTTCTATGCAGAGTACATCATGAGAAACGCTGGACTGGAAGAAACACAAGCTGGAATCATGATTGCTGGGAGAAATATCAATCACCTCAGATATGCAGATAACACCACCCTTATGGAAGAAAGTGAAGAGGAACTAAAAAGCCTCTTGATGAAAGTGAAAGAGGAGAGTGAAAAAGTTGGCTTAAAGCTCAACATTCAGAAAACAAAAGATCATGGCATCCGGTCCCATCACTTCATGGGAAATAGATGGGGAAACAGTGGAAACAGTGTCAGACTTTATTTTGGGGGGCTCCAAAATCACTGCAGATGGTGACTGCAGCCATGAAATTAAAAGACGCTTACTCCTTGGAAGAAAAGTTATGACCAACCTAGATAGCATATTGAAGAGCAGAGACATTACTTTGCCAACTAAGGTCCGTCTAGTTAAGGCTATGGTTTTTCCAGTGGTCATGTATGGATGTGAGAGTTGGCCTGTGAAGAAGGCTGAGCGCTGAAGAATTGATGCTTTTGAACTGTGGTGTTGGAGAAGACTCTTGAGAGTCCCTTGGACTGCAAACAGATCCAGCCAGTCCATCCTAAAGGAAATCAGTCCTGAATATTCACTGGAAGGACTGACGCTGAAGCTGAAACTCCAATACTTTGGCCACCTCATGTGAAGAGTTGACTCATTGGAAAAGACTTTGATGCTGGGAGGGATTGGGGGCAGGAGGAGAGGGGGACGACCGAGGATGAGATGGCTGGATGGCATTACTGACTCGATGGATATAAGTCTGAGTGAACTCTGGGAGTTGGTGATGGACAGGAAGGCCTGGCGTGCTGCGATTCATGGGGTCGCAAATTGTCGGACACGACTGAGTGACTGAACTGAACTGAACCAATAGGAAAACAACTTAGGCAAATGTCTGATGACTGGAGGTTGCAGCAAATAACTCCTTAAGAGTTCATCTAGAGTCCACATTTAGAAATGGGGGAAAAATTGTTACCAGACTTTTAATGAAAAATCAAGAGTTCCTAATTTGATGTTATAGCTCCAAAGTATTACTACTGTGCTTCTAAAAGGAAAATAGCAATATTATGTTGCCCCCTACTGTTTATTCTTACCATTTTCTCAGTTCATTAAAAAAAAAAGAACACGTAATAGTTTTTGAGTATAAAACTAACATGTTCATGGTAAAAAACTTGAAAAGTACATAAAGAGTATAGATGAGAACGTAAAAATAGTCTTTATAACCTTTTTTTTTTTAAAAAAGGCAGTTTATATTTTAATTGAATTTAGAAGAAAAAACGGGGGTGAAACTGTTCTGTAAATTTTCTTCATAACCTCGTTTTTATGATTTTTTTCTAAAAGAAAAAGACATTAAGACACTTAGTTACTACTCATTTATTTGGTTATTCCACTCACAATTTTGGTCAGTAAAATTTAGAGGAAAACGGAGGTATCTACACACCCATTATAATAGCTAGGATCGAAACTGACAAATGTTGGCGAAGATACGGAGTAACTGAAAGGCCAATGCATTGCTGGTGGAAATGCAAAGTAGTACACCCAGTCTGGAAAAACTGAAGTTTAGAAATTCCCTGTATATTCTGGAAATATACATGTACAGTGTGTGTGTATGTACCCGCCCCCTGCCCCCCCCCGCCCCCCCCCCCCCCCCCCCAATTCGCTGTAACGAAGGGCAAGCTCCTTGCATCATCTGACCACGTCCTTAGAAACCAGTTTGGGATTACCGAGCTACTGCTTTTTTGGAGATCAGGCAAGTGGGGCCAGCAGGTACAGCAGAATTACACTGGCCAAGGCTCCGTCTGCTCAAGCTTTCGTGAAGCACCTGAGTCTTCCGCCAGGAACGTCACCGATCTCGCGAGACGACGGGTCCTCGGAGGACACAAAATTCCCCGGCTGCTAGGGCCAAGGGTTTTTGCCGAGTTAAATTCCAAGGTGCGGAAGTGGCTGTGGGTTGTCGCCTCTAATCGCTCAGAAATCAACCCCAGTTCCACACGGAAAGCCAGGCCCCCGACCACCATGGACGGGCAGCAAGAGCAGGAAAGTCCCGCAGTCCTAGCACTAGCCCAGGCTCATTTCAAAAGAGGTGAATACGCGGAGGCCGAGGCGCTGTACTCCGCTTACATTCGCCAGTGCGCCTGTGCGGCCTCGGAGGGAGCAGCACACCTGAGGTAACTATCGCGAGAAGTGGGGAAAGCGGGGTCTCCGGAAGGTGGGCGGCAAGGGCCCTGCTCTACTCGGCGTCTGGCGCTCAGCCGCCCAGCGGCCGAACGTTTGTTCTTCACAGAAAGGCGGTGAGGGAGCGTGCTTGGAGCGCAGGCATCCGCACGTTGCTCCGGGACTCCGAGAACGGTGTCCCGACTCCATGTTAACTGACCCGGAGTCTTAGAGCGGATAGGGCTTTTCCCACCTGTCACTTTAACAAGACCTGGTGAGGGCGAGGTGCCGCGCGGGTGCCACGTGAGCGCACAGCGTCGCGACTCAAACCGCGCAACATCACAGCAGGTGCTCTGGATTTTCACGTGTGAAAAGAAATTTAAATATGTGGAAATAGTATAATGAACCTGCAGGTGACCATCCTTGGGCTTAAGCATTGTCACTTCACCCAGGGGATCAGGTTATTCGCCCAGGGATGTCTCAGAATACATTTCTAGGCGTTAAAGGATTTAAAAAGACGTAACCACAGTATCATCATTCCTAACGTCATTATTCCAGTGTCGTTATTTGGAATTTTCCTGTTTGATCAATAAAAGTTGTTTTGTTTGGCTGGTTGGTGTTTTCGCGGTTGGTTCAAGTCAGGCTGCACATCAAGTCTCCCAGCCTTTAAGGCTCCCCTTCATTTTCTCCCCTTGCAGATAGGATAGCCTCAGCAAAGGATATCCAGTCCTCTGTCCTGAGACTTTCCCATATTTTGGATCTTCTGGATTTACCCCACCCCCACCCCTTGTAGTCCTCTGTCTTATGCATCGCTTGTGAGTTGGTAGTTAAATCTTGAGGTTTGATCGAATTCAGATCCAAAATTATGGTGAGAATATTGTTATAGGTGTTGTGTACTTCTGTCAGAGAGCATGTAATGTCTGTCTTTTTGTGATATTAGCAACCTTGATACGGACCAGGGTTCCTGGCCTTCCCTAAACAAGAGAAATTGATGAGAAGGCCAGACAAGGAATTCAGGCAAGCTTTACTGAGGTCTCTGCTGCAGCAGGGCAGAGCAAAAACAAGTAAGTTTCCCTTGCTTGCTTGGAGCAAGGGGTGAAGTTGGGGTTGTGTCCAGGGGTCTCGAAGGCTGGTGGGGTGGCTTAGGTGGTTTGCCCACCTCTTTGGACCAAGGTTTTGAATGTAGGGGACATGTGAAGTACCCCGTTTGTGCTCCTGGCACCCTGTTTTTGCTTCCAGCACTTCAGAAGTGGCAGTTGGGATTTTATTTGGTTTGTATCTTCTTATCCATAACTGGCTCCAACCGCAGATGCACTCAATTATTTTTGGTTCCTTATAGTTTTTGTATTTTGTTGCTGGAGAAGACATTTGTTTAGGTGCAAACACTGCAGCAAATGGTCCTAGGTCCCAGCTTTCAGCCTTTCTCAACCTCACCTGCTCTCCCAAAGCATCTTGTATTTACACCTGAATGTGAAGCATTTGTTGTACTCTAAGATTTGCCTTTGTTGTTCTTGTTAACGGTTCTTGTTAGTGGTCCAGGATGAGAAAAGAAAAAACAGTTCAGTTCAGTTCAGTCACTCAGTCGTGTCCGACTCTTTGCAACCCCATGAATTGCAGCACGCCAGGCCTCCCTGTCCATCACCAACTCCCAGAGTTCACTCAGACTTATATCCATCGAGTCAGTGATGCCATCCAGCCATCTCATCCTCTGTCATCCCCTTTTCCTCCTGCCCCCAGTCCCTCCATGCATCAGAGTCTTTTCTGATGAGTCAACTCTTTGCATGAGGTGGCCAAAGTACTGGAGTTTCAGCTTTAGCATCATTCCTTCCAGAGAAATCCCAGGGCTGATCTCCTTCAGAATGGACTGGTTGGATCTCCTTGCAGTCCAAGGGACTCTCAAGAGTCTTCTCCAACACCACAGTTCAAAAGCATCGATTCTTCAGCGCTCAGCCTTCTTCACAGTCCAACTCTCACATCCATACATGACCACTGGAAAAACCATAGCCTTGACTAGATGGACCTTAGTCGGCCAAGTAATGTCTCTGCTTTTGAATATACTATCTAGTTGGTCATAACTTTCCTTCCAAGGAGTAAGCGTCTTTTAATTTCATGGCTGCAGTCACCATCTGCAGTGATTTTGGAGCCTCAAAAAATAAAGTCTGACACTGTTTCCACTGTTTCCCCATCTATTTCCCATGAAGTGATGGGACCGGATGCCATGATCTTCATTTTCTGAATGTTGAGCTTTAGGCCAACTTTTTCACTCTTCTCTTTTACTTTCATCAAGAGGCTTTTTAGTTCCTCTTTACTTTCTGCCATAAGAGTGGTGTCATCTGCATATCTGAGGTTATTGATATTTCTCCCAGCAATCATGATTCCAGCTTGTGTTTCTTCCAGTCCAGCGTTTCTCATGATGTACTCTGCATAGAAGTTAAATAAGCAGGGTGACAATATACAGCCTTGACGTACTCCTTTTCCTATTTGGAACCAGTCTGTTGTTCCATGTCCAGTTCTAACTGCTGCTTCCTGACCTGCATACAGATTTCTCAAGAGGCAGGTCAGGTGGTCTGGTATTCCCATCTCTTTCAGAATTTTCCACAGTTTATTGTGATCCACACAGTCAAAGGCTTTGGCATAGTCAATAAAGCAGAAATAGATGTTTTTCTGGAACTCTCTTGCTTTTTCCATGATCCAGCAGATGTTGGCAATTTGATCTCTGGTTCCTCTGCCTTTTCGAAAACCAGCTTGAACATCAGGGAGTTCATGGTTCACGTATTGCTGAAGCCTGGCTTGGAGAATTTTGAGCATTACTTTACTAGCATGTGAGATGAGTGCAATTGAACAGAAAGGGGATAACGAGTAGTGTTTTTCTTGATAGTTTGAGTTGTCTGCCCTGTCACCCTCCTCCTTTCAGGGATTTGATATTTTTTGACCAGATGCCAGCTTGTCTTTTGTGTATGAGGCTCAAGATTCTTCTCTTGTTTGTTAAACTCACATGGAATTAAATCAGAAAAATTAGGTGGCTTTCTCATTTCAATAATACACCAGAATAATAGTTAATAGTTTAGAACAAGCAGTAAGATGATACCACACCTTCCCCCCAAAATTAGTAAACAGAAAATGTAGTTTTCTGTTGTTTCAAGCTGGAAGAATAGACTTATCTAGTAGGTTAAAACATTTTTTCATTTTTAAATTTTCATTGTAGTTGCTGCTATTCAATATGTTAGCTGGACTGTGCTAAGTTGCTTTAGTCACGTCTGACTCTTTGCAACCCCGTGGACCATAGGCCGCCAGGTCCTCTGTCCATTGGAGTCTCCAGGCAAGAATACTGGAGTGGGTTGCCAGTTACTTCTCCAGTATGATATGTTACAGGTGTACAGTATAGCGATTTACAATTTTTAAAGGTTATACTTCATTTATAGCTATTATAAAATACAGTCTATATGCCTGTGTCATACAGTATACATTTGTAGCATATTTTATACCCAATGTTTTGTACCTCTTAGTCCCCTCTCCTTGTTTTGCCCTTCCCCCTTCTGTCTGTCCACTGGTAACCACTAGTTTGTTCTCTATGAGTCTGCTTCCTTTTTGTTATATTTAAAATTTTGCTATATTTTTAAAATTTATCTAGTAAGTTTCAAAAACGATTTATCAGCAATAAGCATACTGATGCCATCTAGTATTGTTACAGCTTCTCCCTGGTGCATCTCAGCCTGAGAGCACAGATTTGTTGTGTGGCAAATGTAATTTATGCCCCTTACCAGCATAAGAAAGAAAATCTGCAATGGTTTAGTAGAAGACTGCTTAGCATGCCTGCATGAACCTTCAAATTTTCTTATAGTTTTGAAATTCTTCTAGGAGCTCCTGGTTAAACAGAATTCTATCATTTTCAACTTTCTTCTTTAAATATATCTTTTAGAGTTTGTTTATTTTTAAATAACGAGTCACTGAATCATTTTGAAACAGTATTCGCAATCTTTGCATGCCTGCCGCTCTGAATGGTTTATAACATTTTCTTTTAATATCCAAAAGTGCAACCTTAGCCATCAACTTTATTTCCAAATATTTTTTCTTTGCTAAAGTTAACAAGTGCAAAAAAAATATCTACATTTGGATTAGGTAACTTGGTTATATTCCATTAAAATAAACACTATCATTACAAAAATCTCAATGTTAAAAAGTTTGGCTTTAACTGTTAGCCCATGTCTTTCAAGTATGAAACAATTTCCATATGGAGAATAGGGTTTTAGAATTTGTTATAATGAGGTCTTATTCTAAATCAAATACCTGATGATCCTCTGATAATAAGACATCTATAACAAAGTTTTGAAGGTTAGAAATTTAATGACTAAAACCTTACTGAGTCCCGAGGCTGCATTTTACTCAAAACTCTTTACTGGGCAGCAGTTCAGCTAGTGTCATCACAGAGATCGGTGACTGGAGTGTCCCCCTTGTTCTCTAGGATTTCACGGTGGTGCTTATGGCATCCTGAAGTGTCTGTGTACACAGTCTCTCAGTCCTAGTTCACAGAAGCAGGCGTTTTTAAATTGCAGTGGTTCCTCTCCACTGGTAGGAAACTTCAACTTGAAGGAGACCTCCTAGGCTTTGAGTACCCCTCCTGGCAGCAGTAGTTACAGTGCCTGAGATCTCAAGGATTAAGATGTTTAGAGAAGTAACTTTTTGTAACACTAACTGCAGTCACAAATATTTTCTGAGAACTAGATTTTGCGCGGTGGAGCTTAATGAAGACTGACATGAGTTTAGCCTGCATCTTCCCTGTTTGGTTCAGACTTGAGAGTCCCCTTTGCAAAAAAGAAAAGAAAACAGAATCTTTCTGCAGAGCCCATTGAAGTTCTCTGTGCAAATGGTTTGCCCTTCTACAAGTAGTGTGTGGGGCTGTGTGGGGGTGTGTCCTGTTGAGCTGGTGGTTGGTCAGAGCTGCCTGGATGTCTAACCCCTCACAGGAAAGGCTGCTTGCCCACAGCTCCTTGGGCAGCCTCTGGAACCCTCAGATGCAGAGCCAGTTCTGCGCACAGGAGTCCCAGTGTGGACCTGAGTGGTGATGTCTTTCTAGCAGGAAGCTGGTCTGGCCTCTGGAGGATGTTTGCTGAGGCTGGAGGGAGGGCAGGTCATCCTCAGACAGCACACCTGGGGATCAGTATCCTGGATTTTCACTCAGGGCTGACTTTCATTACTGGTGGAAAATAATTTCAGATCTCACTGTTTGAAGATCATTAAAAAAATTGAGGATAAAACATGATTGATTCATTTTATGACATGTCCATAGCGAACTTGGACTTTGGGCTGGCTTTCTCCCCTTGCTCGTTTCAATTCTGAGTTGTCTTCTTTGCCCCACTGGCATGTGGTTTAAACAATCATTTTAATATTACATTCAGCAAAACAAGTTGACAATGAACAGGAGCTTTGACCACACAGTAAAATGAACGCGCTTTTTAGACTGACATTGTAGTGCTAAACAACCCTGCAAAAGTAGACAGCAGGATTAAACAGAAACCGAGGCCATGGCTTTATTTCCTTGCACTCTGTTTCTTCCGCTTGGTTTTGCAATGTCGCAATGTCGTCGCTGCGTGTTATAGGCTGTGAAGTTTGACAATACCCGAAAGAGAGTGAAAGTGGAAATGAGGGGTAACACTGTTTTTAATGTGAACTTTTTGTTTAAAGCAAATGCAGCCCTGAGGATTTGGCTACTGCATTTAACAACAGGGGGCAAATCAAATACTTCAGGGTTGATTTTTACGAAGCCATGGACGACTACACATCTGCTATAGAAGTCCAACCCAGTTTTGAAGTTCCATATTACAACAGAGGCTTGATATTGTATAGGCTGGGTAAGAATTTCTTTCTTCCCCCTTTTGTCCTTGACAGTATTTTGTGAATTCAGATCTCTCAATGTTGTAAAACGGATATAGTAATCATCCAGGGTGAAACTTAGGTGAAATTTAGTTTTAGAGCCAGGAACAAAGGAAGTGTACCTGAATTTATTTTAGGCTTTCGATGGGTATTAGAGACCGCAGCGGGGCACTGGGGTGGGAATTGCATCTGGGCTCCGGAGTGAGAGCCATCCCATTACTTAGTGCCTGTGCGTCCCCAGCTGTGAAATGAGGGTAATGCTCCTGATCCACTGTGCAGCTTTTCTGAGTTACAGCCTTTGAAGGCACTCGTGCTGTGCTTGTGCTTAGTTGCTCAGTCGTGTCCCGACTCTTTGGGACCCCATGGACTGCAGCCTGCCAGGCTCCTCTGTCCATGGGATTCTCCAGGCAAGAATACTGGAATGGGTTGCCATGCCCTCCTCCAGGGCAGCTTCCCAACCCAGGGATCAAACCCAGGTCTCCGTCATTGCAGGCAGATTCTTTACCAGCTGAGCCACCAGGGAAGCCCAAGAATACTGGAGTGGGTAGCCTATTCCATCTCCAGGGGATCTTCCCAACCCAGGAATCGAACCGGGGTCTCCTGCATTGCAGGTGGATTCTTTACCAGCTGAGCTACCAGGGAACCCCACTTGAGACAATATATAGTATAGGGATTTTAGATTTTGGGACTATGGGGAATGTGAGGACTGTTTCTCATTTAAAGGGTTAAAAAGAATATTAATTTCCTGTTTCTTAATTTTACTGTAATTACATTGAATAGGGAATATTTTATTGAAGGTTTGTGTCAATTTAAGGTATTTACCTGTTAAATCCCCGCAGGTAGCCCATAACTAATTTTAAGTGTATTGTTCTATAAGGGTGTGCAAAGTTACTGTGGTATACACATCCGTATATCATTATCAAGAGGAAAAAATTCCTTTAGTAGGAGTGGTTGAAAGCTTGTAAATATAAAAGCAGGAGTATGTGTATCCAAACTTTACTATGAATAATATATAGAAATACTCAGCTTTTTTTTCTCTTTTTCATCCCCCCCCACCCCCCTCCGTGGGTTCTTGTACAGGATACTTTGATGATGCTTTGGAAGATTTCAAGAAAGTATTAGACTTAAATCCTGGATTTCAAGATGCTGTTTTGAGCTTAAAACAGACTATTCTAGACAAAGAAGAAAAGCAAAGAAGAAATTATTGAACATTTTAACTCATGATCCTAATGGCTGGCATCTCCTTGTCTCTAATTGAAAGCTGGTGTTAAAATGTTTTGATTTATATTTAAGATAAAGAGATTCCTGCATCAGCACTGAAAGTTAAATGCTGTACTTCAGGTAATTGATTTTGGGTTGAGTAACTATGTTGACTAGGTATGCTTTTATAAAGTGTAAATAATTAATAAGAATGTATAATTGTATCTTATTACAATACAATATCTAAAGAAATGTGTGGTATTTTCTTCAGGAAAACTGTTTTGATGTTTTTTATTCCCAACTTTTTATTTAAAAATTTTTACCTCCACAGAAAATTGAAACTATGGTACAATAAACACTTTTTGTTGTTAGCATTGTGTCACATTTGCTTATTCTCTGTATTTAAATATATAACTTTTGTGCTGAACTGTTTGAAAATAAGTTGCAGATATCACCATACTTTACCCTTAAATATTTTAGCGTGCATTGTCCAAGAATAGAGACAGCCTTCTTTATAGCCACAACACCATTATAATATCTAATAAAACTAATAATTCTATAATACCACCCATGGCCAGCCCATATTTGAACTCCCCAATTGTTTCCAAAATGTCTTGTGTAGACTTTTGTTTCTGGGATCTGGAGTCAGTCAAGTTAACACTGCGTTCTGTTGTTAAGTCTCTGTGTTTTTTAATCTGCAATAGTTGCCTCCTCATTTTCTCCCCATGAAATTTACTTTGAGAGTAAAACTCTTTTATTTTATAAAGCTAGGCTAGCGAGACATAATATTTGGGCTTAACAATAAACATCTTTCATGAGAGCCATTTGAAAGAATTCAACTAGACATTTTTTTTTCCTCTAGTAATCATCGATAAGGTAGTTAAGGTTTAAATATCAAGCATAGTTTTCTGTCTCTGGATAATGACAGTAATGTTCACCATCATCAACATTTACTGAATACTCAATATAAGCCAAGCACTGTTCCAACTCTGAATAATAAGTTCTGAGTGGAATGGGGGTGGTTAGAGAGGTGAAAAACTGACAAAAAGCACTTAGTAAATAGAGGGCTTTTTAAAAATCTGTTCTATTTGGGTGCTGCCAGGGAACAATTAGGCTGTGATGAAGTTTTCCTGACCTGGGAAGAATTGGAAGGGAAAACAAGGCAGAGTCAGCCATGTCTCACCTACATTTGTGTGTGTGTGTGTGTGTGTCTTATTGTTGAATTTTGGCTTTCAAAAATTCAGATCCTGCATCTGGGGATCTCCCAAACTAGTGTATTATTGCTATGGAAAAATGGTTCTGGGGTGGAAATGGCCCTAATTAAGAGAAAAGAGTAAGTTTGCCCAGTGTCCCCAGAGGAGGGTCAGAACTACTAAGTCATAACTACTGTGACTTTCTCAGATGCCATCACCATCGTCAGCCTTCAAAGGGTTTTATTTTGTGTGTGTGTGTGTGTTTTTTTTTTTTTTGTAGTTTAAGTGATCTCATAAAGCAGAGGACATAATTGCCTCGTTTGTAGTTCATAAATACTATCTGGCCAAATATATAAAGAATCTGGGCTGCAGGTGAATGACTATTAAATGGAAATGAAATTAGAATGGAAACAAAAAGTCCCTTTCTGGGATGATTCCCATTTTCCAATATGACTTATCTTTCTATTTGTTGGAAATGTCTTTTAAAGAATTTATAAAATTGCATTAAAATATAGAAAAATTCCTCTTAAGAAAACTTGTTTTATAAACGTATTTTAAAACTTATTTTTGAAAAAGCAAAGTTGGTGGCTCAGAGGTTAAAGCGTCTGCCTGGAATGCGGGAGACCCGGGTTCGATCCCTGGGTTGGGAAGATCCCCCGGAGAAGGAAATGGCAACCCATTCCAGTACTCTTGCCTGGAGAATCCCATGGAGGGAGGAGCCTGGTAGGCTACTAGTCCATGGCGTTGCAAAGAGTCGGACACGACTGGGTGACTTCACTTTCTTTCACTTTCTTTCACTATAGACCTTGGGAGAGTTTAAAGCCAGTCTACCCAGAAAATCAAATACTAGAAAAATGCTTCAGTAACTTTATTTTCTCTTGGCTTATATTCTCTTTTCTTTTCTCTTGACCGGGATTAAATATAATATGAAGAAAAAAAAACTTGTTAAAAATTTGATTTGGTTTGTAGGGTTTTATTATTTGACATTTCTTCATCATTTATCAGGAAAAGAGTCACTGAAGTTCAGAATCAGCACTTGCTTATTTGGAACCCAAGCACTTATTTTCCTCAGGTTACTGGAAATAACTGATTTCCAGTTATTTTCTTTAAATTTTCCTCATTTATTTATTTCCTTGTTTATTTTCTTTAAAACTTTAGACTTCACACATTCAGATTCTAAATTTCTGATTGAGTGAATAATACCTTTGTTATGTGCCTTTTAAAAAAGATTCTGTTTTATGTTTGCTATTATTTATATTTCCCACATTTCAACATCTGTTGAGCTCTTTTTTTTCTTTTAACCAGAAAAGTACCCAAACTATGCTGTTTTCCAGTTTTTCTTTTTGAAAACAAGGCAGAAAATTGTAGATTGTTATAGTTTGTTCTTTACAAAGTAAGGTAAGAGAGAATAAGTGGATATATATTGCTCTTGAGCTTAGAAAATTATTTTTAACTTCAAAGCATGGAGCTGTGGGACTTCTCTGGTGGTCCAAAGGTTTAGACTCTGTTCTCCCAATACAGGGGCCCCAGGTCTGATCCCTGGTCAGGGACCTAGACCCCATATGCTGCAACTAAGAAGGTCCTACATGTCGCAACTAAGACCCAATTAAATAGATAAATATTAAAAAAAAATAATATGGAGCTATTTGTTTCTTTCCTGAAATCTGGAACCGAATGAAGCATGTGAATTTCCTTTATGATAGCAAACCATAGCCTACCTGCTGGATGAGCAAACAAAATTTCCAAGTCAGCTTTTAGTCATTTTCTGTTTGCCCATTTCCAGATTTTTCCTGTTTTTTCCTTTCACTGGCCTCTCCCTGCCCCACCCACCACACTATACATAGTCTTAGCCTCCTGCCATTTTGCAGACATTAGCCTGTTTCAGTGGACATACTGTATTTCAACCCTGTCATGCAGTGAAAATCAATCCAACATTTACACTGACATTCCTTATTTCCAGCTCTGCCAAATCTAATCCATCTTAAACATTTAACTCTATGTGTCAAGTAGTTAAACCCACATCTTGTTTAACAACTTTAATTTGTCCTTAAAAATACTTTTTTAAAATGAAAAGCCATGAAATGAAAAAAAATTTTATGTTAATTTTAGGTGGAAAAATTATGAATTATATTTTAGCCCAGATACCTAAATGCTTTTTGCAGATAGAAAAATATATCTATTGAGTGGTAAAGACAAGTTTATATAAGTTTTAATTTGAATTTCAGTTCAGTTCAGTCTTTCAGTCGTGTCCAACTCTTTGCGACCCCATGAATCACAGCACGCCAGGCCTGCCTGTCCATCACCATCTCCCGGAGTTCACTCAGACTCATGTCCATCGAGTCCGTGATGCCATCCAGCCATCTCATCCTCAGTCGTCCCCTTCTCCTCCTGCCCCTAATCCCTCCCAGCATCAGAAATACATAATTACATTTACAACAGTTACATAAACTATGTTTCCTTTACTCATCCCCCCCATTAAAAAAAAATCACTTTATTGAGATACAAAGTGTACACTTCAGTGGTTTTTAAGTATATTTGGAGTTTCTGCATTGTTCTTACATTTTTCAAGCTTTTTGGTTCCTATGGTATTTTGGCCGGCAAACTGCATTTCATGAAGTTATAACAGAAAAACAGTTCTGGGCAAATTAAAGGCGAAGCATTGAGAGTGTTTCAAAACACCTAACAGGACACACACAAAACAGATGGAAGAGTCTTAAAAACTGCTGTCTCTTCTGATTCCATCCAAATAAGTAGCATGATTCCAATTTGGCTCATGTGATGTCCTCCGACTAGAAACTTGTGTGGAGTAACCAGGAGGTATGTCTCTGCCTGAAGCTGTGATGTCGAACTTTCACTTCGTATGGCATATTTATTTAATGTGTTTTGGTGAACAAGTTGTTATTTTAAAAAACAAATTACTGACAAACATATGGTGTAACTTTCCAAGAGCCAAGTGAAGAGGTAATAAAACAGTTGGCACGTGAGCTAAGTGTGTAATTTTAAAAGCTTCCAGATAAATGCACATTGTTGTGTTTTCTATATTTCTCAAAATATGACATTAAATTATGGGAAAGGGATTCCAGTTTAAAATGGCGTTTGAGGAGAGACAGAGGAGACCTAGATAGATTGAGACATGTTGAATTTCACATTTAATGTTAAGGGGACTTAAAAAAAAACAACAAACCACTACATCATTTCATTCTTTATGAAAAGAAAGAAGGATGAGAAATACAACCTTCTTTTTGAAAAACAAAGCAATTGGTAGGATGAAAAGAAAAACCTAATTGTTATTAAAGTAACAAGAAGATGAAAGGACATATCCATGTTGCAAAAGACATGTGGAAAAAGAAGAAGCCTACAAGGAAGCCGCAAAAGCAGAAATTATGACCTGTGAATATGCATTTAACAGGGTGAAAAGAGCACTAGAGTATAATGCCAGCTTTGTGTCTGTCAGCACAAACACACACACATTGGTGAAGTGACAAACGTCTCATTTTTCGCAGGAGGAAATTGAGGCTGAGAAATCCAGTAACTTGCCCAAAGTTATGTCCCAAACACATATGAAATTCAAAACTGCTGTTAATTAGTTTTTTGTTGCTGGTTTCAACACGAAACAGATATGTGGATTTGGTCTTTTTTCTTTTGGTCCCGATACAAAATTGAAATTACTCATAAAATGTTTTAGTATCCATCAAGGTGGGTATCAAGACAGTATTAAAATATACTTAGGTTTTATATAGCATTATTATGATTCTAGAATTGCTTGTTGGTAATTTTCCTGCCTGATTGAAAACAGACACACAAGATGGTGAAAAGTAGATAAATATTAAAAGCAAACTCCATTTGGAAAATTGAAAGCTATAGCTGCCAATATGTAAATTTGTATCTTATGTTAAGAAAAAGTATCCAACATTTGTAAAGAAAGCAAACGAAGGATTGCATAGCTTTTCAATATCATACTGAGTACGGTCTAACAAACCCACCCACAGAGTATCTAAATTCTCCAGGGTTGCGTCTGTCTTTTATTTCCTATTTACTCTTTTTTAAAAAATTTGCGTTTATTTACTTTTACTTTTGGCTGCACTGGGTCTTCGTTGCTGTGCACAAGCTTTCTCTAGTGGGGGCTACTCTTTGTTGCCGTGAGTGGGCTTCTCATTGCAGCGTGTCTCCTTGTTATAGAGCTCGGTCCCTAGTGTACACAGGCTCAGGAGTTGCAGCGCGCTGGCTTACTTGCTCCATGGCGTATGAACTCTTCCTGGACCAGGGATTGAATCCATGTCCCCTGCATTGGCAGACAGATTCTCAGCCACTGAACCACCAGGGAAGTCCTCCTGTTTACTCTTGATTAGGACCCAGACCGTGTCAGGTTACACGTAACTTGAAGATTTTTTTTTCCCCCCAGGGAAGATGTAAATGATTTCAGTCTGGTGGACATGATAACCCTCAAAGTTATGGTTTTCTGACCTAGAGGACATTACCTAGGTTTGATTTTAACCCAGTAACTTTATTCCCAAGTAAAGGTTGGACCTTCCTCATGGAAGGCTTTCATCCTGGTGGTTCTCTGGTTATTGAATTAAATAAACACTTGTCCTGTGAGGATTTGAAAGCACGCACTGGCACATCACTCACAGAAGAAGCGGAGTTCTCACAAAAGTTCCTTTGAGGAACCTTGTACTTGCTGTTTCTTCTGCACTGTCACCCCAAGGCCAGGCCCTCATGACCTTCAGATCTTTGCTTCCTTAGCACCTCCTCTGACCGCCACATTTAAAATGCAAACCCCAGGACTTCCCTGGCGGTCCAGTAGTTATGCGGGTCCCACCCCCGGTCAGGGAGCAAAGATTCCACATGCACTGGGGCTAAAAAGCCAAATCATAAAACGGAAACAATATTGTAACGAATTCAATAAAGACTTTAAAAATGGTCCACATCAAAAAAGAAAAAAAATCTTGAAGAAAAAGCAAATCCCGATTCTCACCTCACTTTATTTTTCTCTTTCTACCCCATCACTTTTTTTTTTTAGTTTCCCTGTGTTCTTCCCCCGCGGGAAGGTAAGCTGTATCAGGGTGGAGATTTTCATCTGTTTTGTTTACTGCTGTATCATCAGCACTAAACAGTGCCTGGCACACAGAAGGACCTCAAAAATGTTGAACGGATAAGTGAATTAGTGATCATAAACTGTCAATTGACTTGCTGTTTAGATCTTGCAGGTTCATTCCTGGCTGTTAGGTGTGGAGTGAGCAAGTGTTTGACGTCTCATTTCAACACTAATCTAGAGAAAGGGCCTGATTTACAGTTGTTTTCGTTTTATTTGAAACAGCTCATGGTTCTAGTTTAATTTAGAGAAAGAACAATCTCTAAAAGACAAGGTTAAATTCTGCAAGGACTTTCTGTTTTAATAGGGCTTTATAACAGGGACCTGTTATGGGCCTACTGGTGTCTCCCCAGAAGACATGCTGAAGTCTTACCCATGGCACTTGAGAATATGACCCTATTTGGAGTTGTTGTGATGTAATTAGTTAATAATATGAGGTCATATTGGAGAGGGGCAGGCCCTTAATCCAGTATGTTGTTCAATCGCTAAGTCTTATCCAACTCTTTGCGACCCCATGGACTGGGGCACACCAGACTTCTTGTCCTTCACTGTTTCTCGGCATTTGCTCAGACTCATGTCCATTAAGTTGGTAATGCCATGCAACCATCTCATCCTCTGTCACCCCCTTCCTTTTCTGCCCTCAATCTTTCCCAGCATCGGGTTCTTTTCCAATGAATCAGCTCTTTGCATCAGGTGGCCAAAGTATTGGAGATTCAGCATCAGTCCTTCCAATGAATATTCTGGGTTGATTTCCTTTAAGATCCAGTATGTTTGGTGTCCTTATAAGAAGGAGATCAGACAGACATGGAGGAGAAAGCCACGTGAAGACAAGGCAGAGACTGGAGTGATGCTGCCACAGGCCAAGGGTTGTCTGGGACCACTAGAACTGAAAGAGTCAGTGAAGGACTTCCCCAGGAGGCTCTGGAGGGAGTGAAGCCCCACTGACATCTAGATTTCAGATTTGTAGTGTCCAGAACTGTAAAAGGTTTCTTATAAGCCACCCAGTTTGTGGCACTTTGTTATGCTTGGCAGCCCTGGGAAACTAGAAGAGCACACGGTATATATCCAGTTCCATTTCTAAACCATTGACACTTACGCCTTCGTGTTCTTGCACCCGCAAAACCTAGCTCTGTGGGAAGAGGGGTGAGCATTTCATTAGAACAGGGGAGGGGAGGGAAGAGAGGGCTCTTGTTCTCCTGTATGGTCATGACCCTAAAGGGCCCAGGACTAAGCTCCCTACAAAACAGGCTGGTTTGCCCTGGCTGCCTGGAGAGAAGTTCACAACCACCCATGTGCCTTAGAGACACTCAGCTCTTGGAGAACAGAGGCTCCACTGGCTGGAGAATGGAAAAGAAAAGTGGGAGTTCCTTCAGGCTGCCAAACAACAAGCCATTACAACAAGCCAGGTGAGACGCCATCCAAGTTGGCGGAGCCGGCAGGATTGGGAGCCGTCTGTGGGGCCCACAGAACAATAATCCTTTCCATTATGAAGACCAGCTGCCGGGAGACTTATTGGAACAGCCACAGACTCTTGGATGCGGAGGGTGGGCTGGGTGAATGGAGCAAGGCGTCTGTGCATGGAGCCGCAAGCCGCCATCTGTCACTGATGCCTGCACGTGGCAATGGCCAGGGGCCGCGTCTCTACCCCACCTCCCTGCCTCTGCTCCGGTGTTGTCTCCTGGAAAGCCCTCTTTCCCGCATTCGTTTAAATCCTGTTTATTCTTCCAGTCCCAACAACTACTGTCAAGCCCTCCCCTGCCAAATCAGCCCAAACTCATCTCATTATTCTCCATGTTTCCATCATGGCCTCGAAAGAGTACCTTCACCATCGGCTGTAGTCCGCAGGCCACCAGGGTGGGCATCACCTGGGAGGTTGTTAGAAGTGCAGACTCCAGGCCCTAAGCTAGACTTACTGACCCAGAATTTGTATCTTCATGAGTTCTTGAGATGCTTCATCTGCACACCAAGGTGTGGGAAGCACTGACCCGTATCACTGGTTCTCAGAGTGTGGTTTCTAGACCTGCAGTACCAGAATCACCTAGGAACTTGTCAGAAGGTAACATTTGGACCCACCCTAGACCCTCTGAATCTGACTCCCTGGGAGTGGAGTCGGGGTGGGGCTTACCCTTCTCCAGGGTACTCTATGCACACTCACATTTGCAAACCACTTGTGTGTATCATTCAGTCCAGCATCTAAGGATGCTATCTCATCTCCTGTGTGTTTGTCCTTCCCTTTCAACCTGGGGACCCTGAGAACAGGATCAGTGTTTGTGTACATCTCTCTGGCTCTAAGGCCAGGTCTAGGCATGGGATACCTGGTGTCCAGAGTAACAGTGCCTCTATTCAAGCACGTGGCGGCTGAAGAGAAGAGGAGAGGATGAAGGGAAGATGTAGGGAGATTTCTTTTTTTTTGAATATAAATTTATTTATTTTAATTGGAGGCTAATTACTTTACAATATTTTAGTGGTTTTGCCATACATTGACATGAATCCGCCATGGGTGTACATGTGTACCCCATCCTGAACCCCGCTGCCACCTCCCTCCCCATCCCATCCCTGTGGGTCATCCCAGTGCACCAGCCCCGAGCACCCTGTCTCTTGCATCGAACCTGGACTAGCGATTTGTTTCACATATGATAATATACATGTTTCAATGCCATTCTCCCAAATCATCCTACCCTCACCCTCTCACCATTAAAAAAAATACATTTGAATCAGTTCTAATGAGGTGGATGAAACTGGAGCCTATTATACAGAGTGAAGTAGGCCAGAAAGAAAAAAACCAATACAGTATACTAAAACATATATATGGAATTTAGAAAGATGGTAATGATAACCCTATTTGCGAGACAGCAAAAGAGACACAGATGTATAGAACAGTCTTTTGGACTCTGGAGGGAGATTTCTCATTGTTCTCCTGAGTTTCCTGAGGACTTGAGTTGGGGTTGGGGAGGCTTTATGCTTCTCCTCTCAAATTCAAGATCAAGTGGGTGTCATGGAATTTGACATAATGTCTCAATAGCTCATCAGGGCCTGATTTGATTCAAAATTCTGTTTCCAACAGTTTTATATAGGTTTTCCGCCCTGGAAAAAGTCACTGCCGTTGAGCAAGGAAAACAATGCTGGCTGAGCGTGCCTTTCCCTGGATCAATAAGCCCCTCATCTGGGCAAGTGGAAGTGGCTAGCTCTTCTGGTGCGTGGTGTCAGTGAGAAGGATTTTCAGACACCGCTGTCTCCTGTCACCACCAATCACCCCCACAGCCAGCAGTCCTGTTGGGAGGAGAATGTTCCAGAACGTGGCCTCAAGTGCTCTTCCTCCTCAGCCCGGCTGCTAGCTTTCAGATTTCTAGACATAATTCCTTTTGAATTGCTTAATGGACATATAATTTTCATTGGAGTCATATGACACTTGAGCTGGAAAAAATCATCTCCTTTGTTTATTATTTATTTAAAAGTTTTTTTTTTTTTTTGGCCATGCCATTCGGCTTTCGGGATCTTAGTTCCCTAACCAGGGATGGAACCTGGGCCCATAGCAGTGAAAGTCCGAGTCCTAACCACTGGATCACCAGGGAGTTCCCTAAAAGATGTTATTTTTTTTTAAGAGAAGTTTTAGGTTTACAACAAAACAGAGAGAAATTAACAGAGATTGCCTATATATCTTCTACCCTCACACATGCATAGCCTCCCCAGCTAGTACTGTCACTCACTAGAATGGTACATTTTTACCAAGGATAAACCTACATTGATGCATCTCAATCAGCCAAAGCCCATAGTTGATCCTAGGGCTCATTCTTGGTAGAACATCCTATGAGTTTAGACAAAGAGCATATGGGTTTCCCTGGTGGCTCAGGTGGTAAAGAATCTGCCTGCCATGCAGGGGAGCACAGAGGAATTCTTAGGGCAGTGAAAATAGAGATGGGACTACCAGACCACCTTACCTGCCTCCTGAGAAACCTGTATACAGGACAGGAAGCAATAGTTAGAACCGGACATGGAACAATGGACTGGTTCAAAATTGGGAAAGGAGTACATCAAGGCTGTATATTGTCACTCTACTTATTTAACTTGTATGTAGAATACATCATGTGGAAATGCCAGGCTGGATGAATCACAAGCTGGAGTCAATATTGTAGGGAGAAATATCAACAGCCTCAGATACGCAGCTGATACCCTAATGGGGGCTTCCCTGGTGGCTCAGACAGTAAAAAAAAAAAACAAAAACCCATCTGCATTGCGGGAGACCTGGGTTCAATCCTCGGTTGGGAAGATCCTCTGGAGGAGGGCATGCCTACCCAGTATTCTTGCCTGAAGAATTCCAAGCACAGAGGAGCCTGGCAGTCTGGTCCTACCTCAGTCCAGATTGAGAGGATGACAAACAGAAAGACAAGCGCCTCAGCCACTGGGAAGCCAATCCCTGCCGATTCTGCAGGGAAATTTGTTCTTGGGACAAATTTAGGTGCAAGGGTCAAAAACTTATTCAGATTCAAGTCGAGTCAAAATGGACTTTATTTTAAGGATACAAGTTTCATGGGATCCAAGACTGAGCGTGGGGTGGTGGTGGTGGGGAGGGAAGAGCCATTGCTCCCTGCCAGCTGCCCCCAGCCCAACCTCACTGGTGTCCTGAGGAGCCCAGGACAGAGCACTGGGGTTTGAACCGACTGGTAGTGCAGCCAGGTATGTTTAGGGGGAGGCCGGACCTCTTCGGGAGCACTGGGTTGGAGGATGAAGCTTACAGAGAGTGACTTAGCATAAGGACAGTTTGTCTGCCCACTGCTGCTCTGCTGGGGGCATGGTGCCACTGCTGCCTGGGAGGAACCCAGAGGAGCACAGACTCTGAAGCCTGGGAAAGAGAGGAAGTGGTCCAGCTACACTGTTTCAGTTCTTCATTCCACTTATCAGGGGAGTCGCTCTAACCCAGGTTGGGGAGGGATGGGTACAGGGGTGGAGAGATGTCTTTGCTATTAGAGCTCCACCCACATGGAAGTAGGCATGGATGGACCAGGGGGACATAGTCTTCTCCTCTCAATAGTCTAGCTGCAACTGTCTTAACTCAGGCCACCATCCATCCTACCAGCATGTTACAGCCTCTGCTCTTTACATTCAGAGCCCCTGCCCCTTTCAAGAAGGCTCTGAGTTGCTACACCCCTCCTGAAGTCTTTCTCACTCTCCTCAGAGCTATTGTCCCTTCTCTGAATGTGTGTGCTCATCAGCTTATACTCACTACATAGGGCCTTATGCTTTTCAAAATAAGTCACAATTTGATCAGTGGTTATAGCAAATCCTGTCTTCTTAGGAGCCCTTTAAGGGTCTCCTTTACGTGGGCCAATGCATGTGTATTTATGCGTGCTCGGTTGCTCAGTTGTGTCCGACTCTTTGTGACCCCATGGAGTGTAGCCTGCCGGGCTCCTCTGTCCATGGGATTTTCCAGGCAAGATTAGTGGAGCTGGTCGCCATTTGCTCCTCCAGGGGATCTTCCCGACCCAGGGATCGAAATTGCATCTCCTATCTGGGCCAATACTTGTGCTTAAACTTTGTGTTTTCTTTTCTTTGATGTTCTTGGTGTTTCTAAAATTCTGATCATGAATTAGGGGCTAGAGGTCCTCAATGCAGAGAAGCCAGCATCTTGAACCAGCCTCTGAGGCCCAACAGGGGTCCAGCCCCAACAGGGACTCTGTGGCCAGAACTCTTCATCACCAAGGCCAAGAACTACACCTCACTCAGCCCACCCTGGCCCTCACAGCTAACCAAACCATGATGTTCAGCTAGGTTAACAGGATGGACCACCCATTTTTATAGTGAGATACATTGCCCCCCTGAGACCGTTACATGGGCTAGGAAGGGAAGACTGGGCCGAGTGGAGGGTTTAGTCCATTACAGCATGTTCTGGAAAGGAGACAAGCTCCATAATTGGGCCTGGGGGGAACATTCTTACTGCCTTCCTCAGAGACTGCTGCAGGACTGGCCAGGAAGGGCCTCACAACTGTAGGCCTACATCTGAGGCCATTAGATCACATGTGGAGGAAGAAAGGGCCATGCCAAGATGGCCTCCAAAGCCAGACTGCGTTCTGTCAGCTCCCATAGAGGAGTTAATATTGATCCCTGTGGGAGTGAAGATGGCTACCTGGTCATCACTGGAAAACACTGTCAGCTGGAGAAGTGGGCTTCGTACATGTTGCTATGGAGACCATGACTGTTCCTGACAGTTTAGGATATGTGAGAAAGTGGGGAGAGTTCAACTGGAGCTGTTGGAAGCCCTTGTGGAGAGCTTAGTTCCTGAGCAGCGTCTTCCCGCATGGAAGGACTCCAGATGCGACGAGTGTCCTTGTCACCAACGTTTCTTCTTTGCCGACTGGAGACTGGACAACAGAGCTGAGGTCATTCGCCTCGTGTCATAAACTCTACGGCGACAGGCTTGGAGGGCCTGTGCCGTGGAACCATGAGAATGCTCCCTGTTTAATGAAGGGGGTCAAAATCCCTGAATCGGAACACCACTGACAAGGCAGCAGGGCTGACATGTCCTGGGGTTAAAGGGGTTTGAAATTTGAAATCTGTTGATATTTATGGCATGCCCTACAGGTGGTCCTGGAGAGAGCTAACACGGTGGCCACCACTGTGACGAGGAAGCAGAAAGCAGGTCAGGACAGTGGCCAGGACCTTTAGGTGCTGTCCTCTGAGGAGGAAGAAGGCAGGGTCTCAGGGTGGGCAAGGCTCTCAGGTGACTAATGTGTTCTGAAGTTCCCTCTCAGATCTTGACTTTCTGGCTAACAGGCCCCATCGTCACTGAACTCAGGCCATACGGTTAAGTATACTTTCCTGGCCCAAGTTCAAGGTGCATGTAGAGGTGGGGAGTCACTGAGGCAGGAAGACTAATATTTCTTGGCTCACGTGGACTTTCTTCCAGAGCTTCCTTCCTCAAGAAGGATAACCACACTTGTTAAACGTCTCATAAAATGCCTGAAAATTAGCATAGCCAGACACTAGACAAGCTTGATGGGTGAGGGCCAGGTGGTTTGGGCCAAAGTCTTTAGAACTCACGCAGATCAGCAGGCAAGGCCTCTTCCTCGGGCTGAGTGAGCAAAATGGGCCCAGCTGAGATGGTGCTGTGATTCACAGAGAACTGTTCAGAGAACTCAACAGAAAGGTGACTTTGTAGGTTGGTCAGGACTTGAGGCAGCTCTCAGAAGGTTGAGCTCATCTTGGGTAACAGAAGGGAAAGATGAAGCTTTTCATGGGCAGAACTTGTTAGGGTCATCGCTCTACAACTCAGTAGGGGTTGGTGCTCACCTTCTCTGCTCTCCTCTGCAGGACACTGGTCTGGGCAACGCCGATTACGGTTCAAGTGTAGACAGACTCAGGTCAGGTAGTGTAGGCATGTGTGAGAACAGAAGCGAGGAACAGTGGGGACTCCCTAGCAGGACGTCTATGAATTAGAGGCTTTACCATCACTTTGAAAGTCTACAATGACTTCGTAGTTCAAGCCCTTATTTTGTAGAAGAACGTTAGTGAGGTATAAAAAGGATAAATGACTGGTCCAAGGTCATACACTATCAACCGGCTAATCAGAGAATGCAACTTAAGCCAGGCTGCTCCTGCCAGGATTCATCTGAATTACTAGCTACCATTTGTCAGATTTGGCCTGGACGTTGATGCCAAGTCAGCAAGCAGTATGTGTCAGCCTGGATCTTTTCTCAAGAACCTAGGAAGTTCTCGGGCCTGGGGCTCCCAGGGACTTTGCTCAGTGTCCCCAAGCTGTCCCTGTAACTGGGAGTCATGTTTGGCCCTTTCTGGTTCTTGGAGAGGTCACCTCTTCTGGTATGGATGCCACTTCCCTGTCAGCCTCTTGACCAATGAGGGAGGGCATTTGTGACTCCCTCACTCTGGGAGACGGGGTAAAAGTCTCCCTCCAATAGGTTGCTCTCTTTTCTGCAGCTGCCAGGAAGAATCTGGAGACAAACAAGACGTGTGGCACTCTGGAGAAAGCCTGCATCCATCAGCATCTGCCTGCAGCCCATTCTGGACTGTTCTTATACATGAGGAAGCCAGCGTGGGGCTGGAGCAAACTTCTTGGAAGTTAGGGGGAGATCCTGACTGAGAAACTGCACAGAGGGGCTGAAAAATTCTGCAGGTGGGCTCAGGTGACATGAAGATCCACTGGGGATCGGGTGCCCCATGTTAGGGGCCTCCGTCTGGCATGTGAGTTGGCCTTACAGAATATATCGTCTTCATGGACACCTGTCAACAAGTAGGCTTCTTATGTGGCAGGTACACACAAGGGGTACAAGGTTCAGAGAAGCTCCCCAGCTTTTCATGGGCCCTCCTGGCCCACAGTCATGTGCCACCTCCTCTGTGAGGGCTCCATGGGCCACACACATTCCCAGGACCTGGTCCAGCCAACACCCATACCCAGTTACGTCTGCAGAGCAGGGAATCTGCCCAAAGTTATAGGTCCCTCTGGTGTACATGATAGTTGCCCAGCCGTGTCTTTGTAACCCCATGGACTGTAGACCACCAGGTTCCTCTGTCCATGGACCTCTCCAAACAAGAATGCTGGAGTGGGTAGCCATTCCTTTCTCCAGGGGATCTTTTCAACCCAAGGATCAAACCCAGGTCTCCTGCTTTGCAGGCAGATTCTTTACCGTCTGAGCCACCAGGGAAGCCCATAGTTCCCTCCTAGGGACCTGGATTCTCCTGAGACATCCTCAGGGCTCAGGGCTTAGTTGGGGCACCAGCTTTGACCCCACCTCTGTGCTCCAGGCGATAGCAGGGCACCACCTGACCGTAGTGACTGCATACAGCCAACCAACCTGCAACCCTGTGTTTCTACATTGTAAATACCCAATTTTCTGCCTCTAACCTCATCAGAGCTTGCTTCCAGGGAGGGATCTAGTCCATGGCAGATAAGACTTAGGTACTAAGGGACTGTGTTTCATGTAAGTACTGAGCTTGGCTCACATTCACAGAGTGAAGAAATGAATGAAGTAGTTTCTGGCCTGGAGATATGCATTCTGACTGGTGTTCCTCCCAATTCCCTGTCCCCATTTGCCTGTGCTCACCTCCATGTCGGGGGTGGGAAGGCCCACAGATGGAAGGACGGGTGATGCTCAGGGGGAAGGCAGCTCTGCTGGGAGGACTGGGAGGACCCTCCATTCACTACCTCTCCACCCTCAGGCAGGCCAGTCTTACCCTGTGGTCAGGGAGGCTGGGGGGTGGGGGCTAGGAGGTTGCTCTCGGGACATGGGGCCATAAGAACCCATTAGAGCGCTTCCTCTGTCACCAACAAATTTGGGGAGAGGCTTTGATTTTCAGAAAGTCCAGGCCAGCATCCTTCAGAAGATCCTGGGGACAGAGTGGCTCTCCTGAAGCTTAGGAAGACCTGGTGGGGGCGGTCCCTGAGAAAAGGTGTCCTGCCTCTGCAACCCCTGTGGGAGCTCTCCAAGGGACCTTCCATCAGATCTGGTGGTTTGGGTGTCCCTGGTCTGGGTCATGTTAGGGAGGGCTGCAAGGAGAAAGGGGCAGGGGAGCTGGGACCACCTACCTGGGAGCATGGTGACCCGGGTCGGGGAAGACCGCCTACCCGGGAGCACAGTGACCCGGGCGGGGGAGGACCACCTACCCGGGAGCACGGTAGGTGAGGGAGGTGGGGCAGGAGGGCCGGGCAGGCAGGGTGAACTGGGTGGACTGACCAGGGGATGGGGGCGGTGGTGGGGTGTGTGGTGTGGGGCATAGAGGGGTGGTGGTAGGCAATCGATGGGGGTGGCCCTGAGGGGCAGGTGAGCACCATGTGCCACCCACCCTGCACCCCTGCTCCACTTGGAGGTGATGTGGTGGGGGAGGCAGGACCTGGAGTGACTCCCGGCTCCCAGTGTCTGGCCTCCTATGGGAGGATGGGGGACACTTCCGGCGAGGCGAAGACGTGACCTGGTAGTTGGGGACAGAGACTTGCTGGTCATGACACTTTAATCTCTTGAGACCCAAAATCTAGGGACTTCCTTCTATTCATCATCAATCAAGACCTTGTGTGTCAATGGCCATGGGCTTCATGGAAGTCCGAAGAAATCGCTGTAGTTTCACCGTCAGGTTCCAGGAGCCCTTCAAGGCTCTGTCCCAGGTGGAGTTCAGCTTCTGGGGCAGTTTGTCTTCTAATGGTTCTTGGATCTATGTCTTAAAAGGGAGAAAAAAAAAAAAACAAAACCAAACCTATATATCTAACTATCCATCCATCCTAAAATGTGATTTAAGTATGTTGCTGCTGCTAAGTTGCTTCAGTCGTGTCTGACTCTGTGCGACCCCATAGACAGCAGCCCACCAGGCTCCACCATCCCTGGGATTCTCCAGGCAAGAACACTGGAGTGGGTTGCCATTTCCTTCTCCAATACATGAAAGTGAAAAGTGAAAGTGAAGTTGGTCAGTCGTGTCTGACTCTTTGAGACCCCATGGACTGCAGCCTACCAGGCTCCTCTGTCCATGGGATTTTCCAGGCAAGAGTACTGGAGTGGGTTGCCGTTGCCTTCTCCTGATTTAAATATAAAAAGTGCTTAAAATAGATGCACAGTTTAAGGCATAGTTATAGCAGACACCTCATGCTTTTGAACACCCACAGCTAAACAGGGCTTGCATCCTGGAAGCCTACTCCATCCTCTCCAGTGATCCTGATTTATTCACTCAGCCTTACCTGCTTTCCTGGTTTTAAAGTTGCTTTTGTGGCTACAGTGTCCTTGCAAAACTGTTCCCATTCTGTTGAATATGTATGTTGTTTGCAGCATTCAGATCTTGTAAATAATGTGAGAAACATAAGCATGATTTCCTTAGGATGAATTCTCAGCTGTGCAGTTTTCAGACAACTGACACCTTTATTTTCAAGGTTCTTGTAATGTTGCCATGTTTTCTCCCCGCCAGGAGTTTTGCTGATTTACACACACACCTGCAATCCAATCCAATCCAGTCCAGTCCAGTCCAGTTCAATTCAATTTAGTCTAATTCATTCCTCCCTTTCTTTCCCTGGGAAGAAATGGCAGTTCCACATGTAAGCCCCAGTTTCATCACATCTTTGCCAACACTGGGTTTGAGTATTCTTAGACCAAACGCATCTAAGACTAGTCTTAATTTGCATCTCTCTGACATTAGGAAAGCTGACTATCCATGTATATTTGCTTACTAATTGGAATATCTTCCAAATTGTATGTAAAAATTGTCCATTTACCTCTTCGGATGTTGATGTTTTTCTTGCCGATCTGGACGCATTATTTATGTACTAGAGTAATTGCTTTTTTACATTTTTGTGTCAGACTTTTAGAACTGAGTGAAACCTGTAGTTTGTTTGGTCCAGATACCCCCTCCCCTCCCCCCCATTATGCCCATGACCTAAGTCTCAGCACCTGCAAATGTGACCATATTTGAAAAAAGAATTTTGGCAGGTGGAATTAAGTTAAGGAACTTGAGATGAAGAGAGCATCCTAGATTATGAGCAGCAGAGAGTGGCAGCTGGGTGATATCCCCTTTCTGGTCCCTCAAGTCTGTAAGACGTGCAGATTGATCCAACCCGTCTGATTCTCTACAAGTGTGGATTCTTTGGGGGCACTGGCTTCTCACTCTGAAGTTGCTCTGTATTTTTCTTTCTATTCTATGGATACTACTGTTAATGCTCTGACTGTTACTCATATCCATGGATCATCAGGAGGGGCTTGGGATACATAGCCAGCCCACTAATGTATGAAGGTCAGTTTCACTGAGTTCCTGGGCAGAGCTAGAAGAAAAGATACTTATTTCTAGGGGTTATGTCTCTGAGTGTGATCTCATTTAAGAATTACTCAAAGAACCTAGGGGCTTCCCTTGTGGCTCAGCTGTTAAAAAATCTGCCTCAATGTAGGATACACAGGTTCAATCACTGGGTTGGGAAGAACCCCTGGAGAAGGGAATGGCACCCCACTGCAGTACTCTTGCCTGAAGAGTCCCAGGGACAGAGGAGACTGGAGGTTACGTAGATCTGGAGCTGTGGTGTCCAGCTTGGTAGAATAACACGAGTGGCTACTGAACACCTGAAATGTTATGGCTGCCGCTGAAGAACTGCATTTTTTAAACAGTTTAAAAAAAGTCATGTTTGACTTCGCTGGGTCTTCATTGCTGCTCGCAGGCTTTCTCTGGTTGTGGCAAGCGGGGATTACTCTGGTTGCATTGTATGAGCGTCTCATCGTGGTGGCTTCTCTTGTTGCAGATCACGGGCTCTGGGTGTGTGGGCGTCAGCAGTTGTGGCACACTGGCTTAGTTGCCCCATGGCATGTGGAATCTTCCTAGACCAGGGATCGAACCCGTGTCCTCTGCGTTGGCATGGCTTTTCTTAACCACTGGATGACCAGGGACTGTATTTTTCATTTTCTTTGAATTAAAAATTTTAAAATGCTCAATTCAGTTCTTGAAAAAATTTAAAGGATGTTTTTGCAACAGCAGATTCAGATTTGTGGTATGTGAATCTACTTTCCAACTGCCAAGTTTCTGAAATCTAAATATAGCTCAAGTACTATCGATGAGAATTTAGTGTCCAAATTGATATGTTATGTGTTAAATTTATACCAGATTTGAAAAGCTTAGTGCCAATAAATAATATAAAATATCTCACAAATTATTTTTCATGTTGACTGTGTATCGAAAAGATAACATATTTAAGATATGCTGATAGTGTTAGTCACTCAGTCATGTCCGACGATTTGCAACCCCGTGGATTGTAGCTCGCAAGGCTCCTCCATCTGTGGAATTTTCCAGGCAAGAATACTGGAGTGAGTAGCCATTTCCTCCTCAAGGTGATCTTCCTGAGCCAGGGATTGAACTGGGGTCTCCTGCATTGCAGGCAGATTCTTTATCATCTGAGCCACCAGGGAAGGTTCTTAGATATTTTAGTTCAAGTAAAATACAATTAAACTTAACGGTACCTGCTTCTGCCACTTATTGGGCGTCCCTGGTGGCTCAGCTGGTAAAGAACCCGTCTGCCAACACAGGAGACGCAAGAGATGCAGGTTCAATCCTTGGGTCGGGAAGATTTCCTGGAGAAGGAAATGGCTACCCACTCCAGTATTCCTGCCTGGAAAATTCCAAGACAGAGGACGTGGTGGGTTACAGACCATAGAGCTTCAAAGAGTTGGACACAACTGAGCAGGCACACTGCCACTGACTGGTTCTCTGGCTCTAGGTGACTGTTCTCTTCTGTTTTCCTTTATCTAAGATTACTGAGTGGATACCCTCTAGACTCATCCCAGGCTGCAGCCAACTTTGAAGCTGGAGGATTGATGCTGACATTGGTGGGAGGGTGGTCTCTAGTCACACGGGGAGGCTGGGCTTTGGGCAGGGTTGAAGCCCCCAGCCCAACAGGAATGCCTCTTTTCCTCATCCCCTGCAGAAGGAGGTTCCTGGATGGAATGCTGGGCCATACAATGTGGACTTGACCCTTGGGCAGCTTATGTGGAGAGTGATCAGGGCTGGGTGGGGTCCCAGGTTGAGAGTCTCTATGGTAGGGCAGAGGAAGTATGATTACTTTATTCCACACTGAGCTGTCTTCCACACGTGCAGCAGAGTTGAAGCTAAAACAGGGACCCTTGCTTTATTTTTAAAAAGAACTCTTTTTTCTTTTTTTAAATTTATTTTTAATTGGAGGATAATTGCTTTACAGTGTTGTGTTGGTTTCTGCCGCAGAACAACGTGTATCAGCCATAAGTATAGACATGTCTCCTCCCTCCCGAACCTCCCTCCACCCCTGAGGGTCCTCGCAGAGCACTGAGCTGAGCTCCCTGGGTTATGCAGCAACTTCCCATAGCTATCTGTTTTAGGCATGGGAGTGTTTATGTTTCAATGCTACTCTCTGTTTGCCCCACCCTCTCCTTTCCCTGCTGTGTCCACAGGTCTGTAGAAAACCCTTATTTTAAGTAATAACTGAAGAACCTGTTATGGGAGAGGCACTCTCCCATACATTGTATCATTGCATCTTCTTGGTAACCCTGTGAGATAAGTTCTTTTCAAGCCTAGTTTTGCTGTTCAATTGCTCAGCTGTGTCCAACTCTTTGAGGCACCATAGACTGCAGCACATCATCCTATTTTAGACACGGGGAAATGGGTTTATAGGAATTAAGTGAATTGCTCAAGACCACAGAGCTGGTTAAGGGCAGAGGTGAGATTTGAACCCCGCCCTGCCTAAGGCCAAGGCTCAGGGTCTTGGAAGTAAGATGCTCACAATGACCAAGAGGGCATCTGGGCTGCAAAATGCCCTCAGAAGTGCTTTGTTATAATTCCACTGCCCCCCACTTCAAGGATGGGGCCCATGAGTCCTGGTGGGGTTGCCAGCTTGTCTGGGTCCTGGTGGAGAGCCAGACCTGGAGCTTGATCACTGCTGGATGGCCTCTGCTCCCCAATGCCAGGCCTGCTGGGAGGCACCTGGGAGCCCTGCTGCTTGTGTCCCTCGGGAACAGTACCCTGTTAGAGGGTCAACCTGACTGTCCACAGCCAGCATGGTCTGAATGAGGCTCAGTTGCCCCACTCTCGTGCCTGGTATTATTCCTTTAACTATTTATGTAAGTGGTCGGATGGCCCTGTGAAGGTGAAGGAAGCCTTGATGTCCTTCATAGGGCCTGGCATCTTGGAGTCCAGAGGATGTGGGATGAAAATCTGATACAGCCATTCAGGTAAACATGGTTAAGAGGAGACTTCCTGCTCTGTCCAGCCGCTGGGCCTGAGGATGTAATATTCTAAATGACCACTGGGTGTCGCCCTCGCTCCACAAGTGGGTCTTCTTCAGTCTAAGGCTTGTGCTAGCCTTGGGGTCCAGGAGGTGTGTTCCCTTATCCGGCTTTCCTCTGAAGGCAGTGGGCCTGCCGTGGCCAGAGATAGCACCAGGGAGCGCAAACTGTTTGTAGGCAACATCAGGAATTTACTGGGATTGCTCACAGAATACTTTTCTGTGGAAGTCTCCACTGTGTGGGCCCTGAGGCTTATCCAGTTAAGAAATCTCCAGGCTCTTGGTGTCAAGGCTGTGTTTTTGTACCTGCGATATCCCAGCTTCCTTATCCCAGGGGCTTGGAAACTCTGGACACTAGGCCCCTGACCTTACTTGAGGGATGAAAGGGCCTGGAAGATCCAGGCAGACGAGGTGCTGCTGAGACCTTGACACTGCCCTGTTCCCCACAGAACGTAGGCCTGTCCTCATGGACTCTCTCAACATGCTGGGGGCAGGTGGGAGGCACCCACCACGTCCATGGCAAGACTGAGGGTCAGATGGGGGAGTGCCTTGTTCAAGGTCACTCAGCTGGTCAGGGCTGAGTTCCCTCCTGCCACAATTCCATCCAGAAAAAGGTGCCCCTCATGGGTTGAACCGTGTGCCCTCAAACTCATGTGCTGAAGTCCTGACACCCAGAATCTCAGATATGCGACCTTATTTAAAAATATGCAGTTGCAGATGAGGCCATGCTGGATTGGAGTGAGCCCCAATCCAGTACGGTGTTCTCTTTCATAAAAGAGGGAAATTTGGACACCTCTCTTCCCTGGCGGCTGAGATGATAAAGAATCTGTCTGCAATGCAGGAGACCTGGGTTCGATCCCTGAGTTGGGAAGAGCCCCTGGAGAATGGAATGGCAACTCACTCCAATATTCTCTTACCTGGAGAACTCCATGGTCAGAGGAGCCTGGCGGGCTACAGTCCATGGGGTCAACAATGATCAGACTGAGAGACTAACACACTTGGACACGGATAGCACCCAGGGAGCAGGCCATGCGAAGGTGAAGGCAGAGGTCAGGCTGATGCCTCGGCCAGTGACGCCGAAGATGCCCAGCAACCACCAGAGGCTCCAGAGTCTCCCCTACAGCCCTTACAGCTCCCGGTCTCCAGAGCTGTGGCTTAAGCCTCACAGCGTGTGGGTCACAGCTGCCCCAGTGCACTAATGCAGTGTCCAGGTCTGAGAAGCTGTTTCAGACCCTTGATTCTTCCTTCTGGGCCTCTGGCTGGTCACCAGCTCTTATCTCCTTACTGGACTCTCTGACTGAACAAGTCCTCTTTCTCTCCTCCGCTTCTCCCCAGCCTCATTTCGTGGACTTTGCTCCAAAATGACCAGCTTGTGTCAGCCTTCCCCTGAATCCATTCTTTCAGGAAGTTGAATTCTATCGGAGGCAGAAAATTCATACTAAGGTGTGAGTGACTAACACCTCAGTGGTATGATTTGGGGCAAGACCTCCCTTAGCTCTTCCAGAGGAATATCTGTGTGGCAGAAAGTTTAATTCTCTAAGAGGGCCCTTTACTGAATGCAGAATAATTTTGTCATGTGAATTCTTGACCTGTCAGTAATCCATGAAATGTATTGTCTTCCTTAGGATGAGGGTGGAGTCCTGGAGTCTGTGTTAGTGCTGTGGACCCAGAATGGGTTCTGGCTTCTTCGCAGCTGAGGCCCAGGAGCAAGCCCATCCCTCACCCAGACAGGAGAGGCCCAGGCCACCTCCCATCTCCCTCCTCAGTAGGCAGGACCAAGATCAGACCACCTCCAGCCCTTCTGCTTCTTCTCCCCCATCCACTAGCTCATAAAAGTGGATTGCTCACAGGGGTGAGGGTGTTTTCTGCTGCTCCGAGCAGACGCGTTGCCCCTGGGGTGGATGGTGCTGGCTGGCAGACCTACTTGGCCTCCTGGGAGTCGGGCTGGCAGGATGCAATGGGGCCCAGGAAGTGCTGGTACCAGACAGGCTGCACAGCTTGGCTTTAATGAGTGGTGACCTATGGTCTTCGGCTGTGGTGGGCTGGTGGGGTGGGGGCCTCGGGGGTACTAGGGGAGGCGTGGAAGGCAGGGTGGCCCCCTGAGCTGGGTGCAGTGGTCTCTCTCTGCAGGAGCCTTGATGTTCTGGTGTCTGGGTTGAGGACTGGGAAGGCGAGAAGAGTCCCTGGTGGATGGGGAAGTGGGGAGAGGCCGCACTGGCTGGATCGCCCCCTCACAAGCCAGTCTCCCTCAGGACTGGCAGGTTCCTCTCTGTAGTCCAGTGCGCCGGGCTTGGGTTAAGCCATGCCGTGGGAGCAGCTCCTGGTGTAGGAAGTGCTCTTCCTTTTTCCGGAAGAGCGCTGTTCACTGTGGCAATACTGTGAACCCTGAAATGCTTACTCTGCCTGATCACGGCCGTGGGCTGATGGCTGGGTCGGGCAGAATAGACTGTGCGCAGTAGAAATAGGAAAGGAGAGGAAGAAGGGCACTGTTACCTATCAAGGGATTCAGGGAAAGCTTCCTGGAGGAGGTGGGGTTTGAGCAGGACCTTGAGGGATGGATGGGTTTATCCTAGAGGAGGGGGCGGGGAGGCCAGCCTGACTGAGGAGACCCTGCAGATGGAGCATCTAGGAAGGAGTGGGCGTGGGGCACGTAGGCATCAGGCTGCTCCAGGATGTTCCAGGGCCTCTTAGCAGGGGAGCACCACCATGGAGCCCTCCCCCCTCCCTTTTTTTTCCAGCATATTTTATTATTACATGTTTTATTTATTTTTCTTAACTCATTTTTTGATTCAAATGACTCACTGGAAAACACCCTATGTTTGGAAAGATTGAAGGCGGGAGGAAAAGGAGATGACAGAGGATGAGATGGTTGGATGGCATCACCGACTCGATGAACATGAGTTTGAGTAAACTCTGGGAGTTGGAGACGGACAGGGAGGCCTGGCGTGCTGCAGTCCATGGGGTTGCAAAGAGTAAGACACGACTGCACAACTGAACTGATTGACCGAACTCAAATGCATTAGCGAGTAACTTCAGTACAATGTTGATAAATTAATAATAACATAATAAAATTAAGTATCATTTATGATTATTACTAAAAAATCCCTTAGCATATAAGAAATATAACAAAACTTCCCTAATCTTATAACGGACATCTATTGGCTGTTACCAGGGGTCTCTTTATTCTAACTGCTGTATTCTCGATTCCCTTCTCTTCTCAAAGTGCTCACGATGGTGACCTTCCCTCCGCACCCCCGGCCCCGCCTCTCTGCTTTGCCCTGAATTCCTTCCGTCTTGTCTGTTTTGCGGCCCTCATTGCTGGTATCCTACGATCATGTCCGGACCCAATCCCACCTTGTGTGCTGAGCTTCCCCGGCTTCTCTCAGCCCTCCCTCCACACCAGGCACCATTGACTGTTTGCCTCCCTGAAATAATTTTCAAACCTCCCTGTGTTATCATTCTGTGAACACTGGTCAGGTCTCCATCTTGTTGGGCATCATCGGAAAGTCGTGTCCCCAGCCTGCAGAAAGTCACAGTGGCAGGCAGGCTGACACACCAAACCATCCCTGCGCCATGCGGCCAGGCCTGGTTCTTAACAGGATGCAGACCTGGTGTCTGAGGAATGTCCTAGCTGAAGTCCCAGCTGCCTCTCCAGGCATCTCTGAAGTGTGGTCCCCTTCCTATCGCACCCAGGCAGTGGCCGAGGCACCTGGGTCCCTGGTGCAGTGAACAGGCCCTCTTGCTTGGAGAGGATGAGACATTGCTTGCCTTGCTTGCTTGTCTTTTCCTGGTGTTAGTTCGCTCAGGGTTTAGCAGGGCCCTTATTTGGAGAGCCCGGCTTCCTGGGACGAAGTGGAAAGCTGAGCAGACTCAGACCTGCTGGCCTCGTGGCAGCGGCGTCAGAAACCAGATCGTGTTTCTGTCTCCCCACCAGCGCTGGGAATTGAACTATGTGCGGAAATACAATTCATAAATCGATGGACTTTATTTCCACTGTTCCCAGGCTTTAATTTCCAGAAACAAAATGTCAGTGTTATGGCTGAAATTCTCATAGTTTTAGGAAACCCATCATAACCCAGAATTGTTTATGCATAGTTCATATATTATATGACAAGAAGGGTTTGGAGAGTAATGGAGGGTCACGGGATTGTGGTTGCACGGAAACAAGATGATCTGAATGTGGCGGTCCGTTATTTACATTCTCCAGATCCCTGTCCTGCCCTCACAGCCTCTCCCCAGGAATACACCCAGGGAGTTGTGGTGCTTCTGGAAGATGAGGCTGCGGGTAACCTGCTGCCTCCAGACATGCCAGGGTCTACCACTCAGAGAGCTTGCGCATGATGTGTGTGCTTGTGTGTGTGTGAGTGTGAGCAGGTGTGAGAGAGGGCGTGAGTGAGTGTATGTGTGGACGTGAGTGCTGTGGGCTGTGTGTATGTGTGTGAATGAGTGCGTGTGAAGGTGTGAGTGTGAGTGGTGATGGCTGTGTGTGTGTATGTGTGTGAATGAGTGTGTGTGAGTGTAGTGTGAGTGCTGTGAGCTGTATGTGTGTGAATGAGTGCGTGTGAAGGTGTGAGTGTGAGTGGTGATGGCTGTGTGTGTGTCTGTGTGAATGAGTGTGTGAGAGTGTGGTGTGAGTGCTAAGGGCTGTGTGTGTATGTGTGTGAATGAGTGTGTGTGAGAGCGTGGGTGTGAGTGCTGAGGGCTGTGTGTGTGTGCATGTATGTGAATGAGTGTGTGAGAGTGTGGTGTGAGTGCTGAGGGCTGTGTGGGTGTGTGTGTGTGAATGGATGTGTGAAAGCGTGGGTGTGCCCCTGAATGTGTATGAGGTTAGTGTGAGAAGAGCGTGGCTGAGGCAGGAGAGTTGGCTCCAGTGTGCTCCACCAGTTCCTGCCAGCGCGACCTCTCGCCTCAGTGTCCGCACCTCTAACCTGGGGGTGGCAGCGCCGACCTCAAAGGCCACCGAGCGTTTCATGAAATCTGTGTATGAAGAGTGGAAGAGAAGGGCTCCCCTACCTGCTGGGGTTACTAGAAGCTTCCTGGGAGGTGCGGTGTATTGGGGCCAAGCTGGGTCCTTGGGTCTTGCCAAAGGCCTGTGGATTCCGGGGTTACTGCGCCCACCTCTGTTCCCTCCCCTGGATTTTGGGGAAGCTGCTCTGTGTGCACAGTGGTCAGGCTGGGAACAGGACCCTCCTGTCATCTGTGCTCCTGGCGTGAGATGGACTATTGGGGAAAAGACCCCCCCAGGTCAATTTTTATCCCCTCAGTTTTGAGCAGAGCATCAGTTTTATCCCGTGTTTTCACACGCTGCTCCATGATGCACAACCTGCATTTGCTCAGCTCCTCGCTCAGCCTTGCTGGACAGCCTCTGTAAGGAGGGAACAAGAAACCACTTGCAGAAGCAGCTCCAGGAGCCCAGGCGTCTGCAGCCTGTGGTACCCGCCAGGCCCTGGGCCCGGCTGTGTGCTCTGCTGTAGGACAGCTCTGGGCAGGTGGTGGTGAGGCTGGGGGTGCCTGGCCGGGGCCCCTCCCCAGGTGCAGAGTCTGCAGATCACCTGTCGCTGCTGGGGTCCTCTTATCAGACCCCAAACAAGGTTTTCAAGTGGCAGAAACTGACTGAAGCACTGAAGATCATGATTCGGATCATTTAACGTATAACAAATTTTGCTCTCACTTAACAGAACGCAAGTCTACCTTCCTCAGTGGAGATGCATGCAGGGCCCCTTTCGGGGAGGCCAGATCCTGTTGTTCCAGATGACAGCTTCTGTCTACACTGTGGCTCTCCCCACGCTGTGCCCCTGCCTTGGGTAGAGGCTCTTTTTGCTCCAGATGCAGCCCTGGGGACCCGATACTTCAGAAACGGGAGAGGAGAGCTTCTCAGGGCAAGAATCCTCCTTGGCCTCTGGCGACCGTGCTGGGGACACCCATGATTGATACCCCGTGGTTCCTTCTCACCCTGATGCAGGCCCTCTTTTGCAGCCAGAAGCCTGGCAGGTGCAGCCAGCAGGGGTAGATGAGGAGGGAGTCAGAGACCCCCCTCCCTGCTCATCACAAGCTGTCTAGGAGCACGACTGGAAAACCAAACAACTCATAAAGGAGTTGGACCCCGAGTCTCTTCCTCCACAGTAGACTGGCAAGAGAAGGAGAGAAACCTCGAAGTCACCGGCTGCATGTCGCCAGCCTGGAGGGCTTCACACTTGGCCATGGGGGTGAGTTGTTGCACTGACAGCAGACAGGCACACACGGCGGGCGTAGAGAGTCTCTCTAAGACGCACCAGCGGCTCAGTGCTCGCCCGGTGCACAGGCATGGCTTTCTCCGAGGAAGGAAAAAGGGCCAAACTGACCGTGAAGCTGGCTTCATTTTTCTCCTGAGTAACTGTGTGCAGGACTCTGAAAACCACTTCATTCCACGGCGAGGCCTGCTGTGCTGAGCGCTGCAGAGGCCGGTGAGGCAGACTCTTCCTAGAAGGGGTAAAATACACGGGACAGTTCAGCAGCGGGAGAAACAGTGTCGTTTCTGAAGACATCAGTCCGTGCTCGGGCTGTTTTGATTTACTGTTAATCTGGGGAGTCTGGCTTCTCCTGGAAAAACATGGAATGTGCATTTTTAAATAACTGCCATCAAAATCTTGCTCTGATAAGGACTTTCTGATTTCCTGGACTTTGGACAGCAGCCATTCAGGGTCAGGAGATGTGTGCGTTAGACATTTCAGTCGTGTCTCCACTCTTTGCAACCCCATGGACTGCAGCCCTCCAGTCTCTTCTGTCCGTGGGATTTCCCAGGCAAGAACACTGGAGTGGGTTGCCATTTCTTCCTCCAGGGGATCTTCCCAACCTAGGGATCGAACGGGTGTCTCTTGCGTCTCTTCCATTGGCTGCTGCTGCTGCTGCTAAGTTGCTTCAGTCGTGTCCGACTCTGTGTGACCCCATAGACGGCAGTCCACCAGGCTCCCCCGTCCCTGGGATTCTCCAGGCAAAGACACTGGAGTGGGTTGCCATTTCCTTCTCCAATGCATGAAAGTGAAAGTGAAGTTCCTCAGTCGTGTCCGACTCTTCGCGACCCCATGGACTGCAGCCTACCAGGCTCCCCCGTCCATGGGGTTTTCCAGGCAAGAGTACTGGAGTGGGGTGCCATCGCCTTCTCCGCTCTTCCATTGGCAGGAGGATTTTTTTTTACCACTAGCACCACCTGGGTCAGGAGATAGTCACCCTGTAAGACATGTTCTTGTATGTTCTTTCCAGCCCATTCTCCCAGGCTCTTGTCAAGAGCAGAGTGGTGCTGTCTCCTACTCCCAGATTTCTTCATCATCTTTAAAGGCTTCCTGGGGTCTGGTGGAGGGAGACAGCGGCTGGGACAGGGAGCTTGCGTGGACCACAGGGCAAGTCTCAGAGCCTGCCTTACTGGTGGTGGCTCTGCTCTGACTTCCAGTAGTTGGAGGGAACAAGGAGAGAGACAGTCAGGAGGTGAGGCCACATCTGTGTTCTATGAAAACTGACCTCGGACTCCTTACGAAGCTGGTCTGCTTTCCCTTCCTTCTTGAGGTCGGAATTGATGAAATGGGTTATTGAGTCATCCTCGTGATGGGGCTCAGGGTGTTGGAACCTGTCCAGGGGCCCAGAGGTAAACTGAGGCAGGATGCATGGTTGGCTCTGAGCAATGGATGCTGTGACCTGGGTTCTGCTGATGGAGAGGGTGTCAATTAGCAGGGGCTGTGGGTTTTCAGGCTGAGTTGTTTGGGGGAGTGAAGGGAGAAGGAAGAACCCATATTTTAAAATGTGAACGCGAGGAGAGGAAACAGATGAAGCAAAGAACTTTGGTGTTTTTTTTTTTTTTTTTCCATTTTGCCTTACAAGTTAATTTTGAGGAAAAAAGCCTTTGAAAAGCTGCCAGCACTGAAATAGTGAGAGTTCAGAAGTTATAGAGTCCTACTCTGGTTT
Source organism: Budorcas taxicolor (assembly GCF_023091745.1). NCBI lineage: Eukaryota > Metazoa > Chordata > Mammalia > Artiodactyla > Bovidae > Budorcas > Budorcas taxicolor. Next base: position 138,408,644 of record NC_068920.1, read on the forward strand.
CAAATCAGGTACTTAACGGTCCTTTCTCATCATTCAGCACGATGACATAGCCCCCAGATGTCTCCAGAATTTGATTTCGTTCTCCATTTCAAGGGGACAAAGCATCGTGAACAGCCTGAACCTAGTTTCTCCGGCCGCGACAAATTCTCCTGAAACCAGCGCACGGGACCTGGATTTCTTAAAGCTGTTTTTGGAGGGGCTGTGTGTCTCCATGGTGGTGTCGGGGAGCTGCCCCTGATGTGGGCTTCTGGGAGGGGGCATGGGGGGAGCTGCAAATTGGATTCGAATATAATTGATATTTAAGTCTCTCTCTGGAAACTTAAACGTTGATAGTTTACATCTCCGCTTAATAGCATATTAAATCATTTTATAACTCTTAACAACTGTTTAATCTTTTCATTGTTGAAAAATGAGGTAGTTGATCTAAGCCATGTCAGAATATGCCAGGAAAAACTTATTTAAATGTCCCCCTCCCCCACCATGACACCCAGAGGATTTGAGGGACCCATCTGTGTGTTACAGGGGCCCACCTCTATGACATTGGGGTCTCACCCTGGATGGGGTCAGACAGGAGGGCTCCTCAGTGGGTGGGGGCTGGGGGAAGCCAGTGAGGGGAGGTGGGAAAGGCTGGAGCCTGGGATTTGGCCCTTAGGCTATGGCGTGGCTGCCATCTAGGCTTTTGGCTGCTAATGGGGTATTGTTGAAAAGACTTTTCTGGCCGACAGCACACTCTGTGATCTCTCCCTGTGTTCAGCAAGGTTGTCTGTGCACCATTGTAATCAGAGTGCTCGTGGCTGGGAGAGAGAGGGGTGGGGGGGGGGGGGAGAGGGGTGGTGGGGAGAGAGAGAACAAGAAGAAGAGAGAGAGAGAAAGTGCTCCGTTCTTCCAAAAACAAGTATGCCTTCTCCTTGGGAATGACACCAAAGAATACCTTCTAAATGAAGTATGTTTTCCTTCAGAGATTACAGCATCAGTTGATCAAAGTCCCTTGGAAATAGCTTTTGGCAACTCCGAGGTCCTCTGCAACTCTTCTTTGACTCGAGCAGGGCGGCCCCGGTTGGGGAGCAGCAGCCATCTTGCCTTTGGAGGCTGAGGAGCCCCATGGTGGGGACGGACAGGTGTCCCGTGTGTCTGTTGACCGCCCTGCAGACCCTTGCAGCCTCAAGTTGGTTTGGGGTTGGTTTGGTTGGAAATGGTTCTGTGTCTCAGGAAAATTGATTGTGGTGCTCGGGCTGGCTCCCCCTGTCCACGTAACGCAATACAGGCATCTTCTAAACTTAAACAGGGCTCTGGCAATCCTGGTGAAATGTATTGTCGTCGGCTCCGTGTCCTGACGTCCTCTGTAGGGTTGAGGAATGTTTGGACCTCGGCCCCCGAGCCCTTTCTGGTTTAAGTTTAATGAAAGTGTGGGCAATCCAAACGTCTACCTGGCAGCAGGGGAGAGACCCTTCACGTTAATTATTGCTAAGCTCAGCTGTCTCCTTCCAAGTCCTATATACAGCCCTACACATTTGTATACATTTTATATGGTCTATTTCCATTATAAATTGCCCATAAATTAAATACAGATTTTCCTGGGAACATCTTAAAAAAAGGAAAGGATCCGAGTGATCCATGTTTCTGGTATTGGAGGTGACGTGGATGCGAGGGGGGGCGGGCGGGCCCGAGCGCGGACTCCCCAACATGAAGGTCACGCGTCTGGGTTAAGGCAACCTGAGTGGTGTGTGAACCGAGTGCAGCGTGCCTGTCTCCGTCGTCCGTGGGGTGAGCTGCGCGCCATGATTTAAAGAAGGATGGAGACTGACTGATTGACCTAGACAGACTGCAGGGGGTCCCGCAGGGGGACGGGACAGTGAGGGATGCGGGCTCGTCTCTTCTCCAAGGAGGGGGCTGGTTTGGTTGTGCTATTCGCTAGGAGAGTGTTCTCGGGGCGGTGTGGTGGTGCCCTGGGAACCGTCTTCACTGTGAGCTGTGTTCCAGCGTAATCTGTTGCTAATAAAAAAGTGCTAATGGACTTTATTTGAGGTTCATCTTTGAGACCATCTTAAATCCCTGCCTTCCAGTTCCTTGTTTTTTTTTTTTTTTTTTTTTAAAGGTAGCAAGTGGGTCTCTGTTTCTTAAAAGAGAGAGTGTGTGTGTGTGCGTGCGTGTGTGTGTGTGTGTTTAACTTTTATTTATTTGGCTGCACTGGGTCTTAGTTATCGAATGTGGGATCTAGTTCTCTGACCAGGGAGTGAACACGGGCCCCTTGCATTGAGAGAGCAGAGTCTTAGCCACTGGACTTCCAGGGAAGTCTCTCCTCATTCCTTGTCTTACTTTTCTTAAGGTAGTAACTAGGTGTCTCTCTTTTTTAAAAAAATACATTAAAAAATATTTTCATTTATTTGGCTGCACAGACCTCTCATCTTTTTTGGGGCATGGAAGATCTTTACTTGCAGCATGTGGGATCTGGTTCCCTGACTAGGGATCAAACCCTGGCCCCCTGCATTGGGAACTTGGAGTCTGGACCACCAGGGAAGTCCCTCCCAGCTCCTTGCTGAGTGGATAGCCAACAGGGGCTTTTTCCCCAGGCTGCACAGAATGCCCCATCTGTGCCCCAGTCTTTGCAGCCTCAGCCTTTTGCCAAGTGACTTGCCTGCTCCCTCCCTGCTTTTAGGTCCTTACTCAATGTGACCTTGGACTTCTTGACCACTCTAGCTAAAACCTTACCCTGAGTACTAACCTCCCTTCCTGCTTTATCTTTTGGCTTATCTCTATTGGGCATACTGTGTATTTTATGTATTGCTATTACAAGCAATAATAAATCTAGGGTCTATGGGGCAGGAAGTCTTGTCGCTTTCATATTCTCTTCTGCTCCAGTGCCTAGCACCTAGTAGATGCTCAATAAAATCGGTTGCATGACTGCCTAAGTGGATGCCCATGGGGTTACATTTGGAGATCATCAGTTACAAGCAAGGGAGGGAAAAAGTGTGGCAAAAATCTGCTTTGAGAAATTAGGTGTGAGCCAGTTAGCAGAAATTGTGAAAAGAAATTGTGAAAATAATAAAAAATCACTTTCAAAAAATATGAATTTCAACCAAGAAATGAGCAGACTTCTAGGGCCATGCATGCCCTTGGAGGAGTATTGAAGGTGAGTGAGGATGGTTACTGATCAGGCAGGCTGCGGAGAGGACTCTGCTGGGGCGGGGAGAAGTTCGCCATCACACAGATGCTTTTCTCCTTTTCTGCGATTCTACTTAAGGACATAAAATGTGCTATCCTGAGCTCTCCTAACATTCTTTATCCTAGCCTTCTGGGTGCTTTGAGGGGCTCAAATGACTCTGGGACTTGTCCCAGATCACGGGACTCTGGCTGGGCCAGGTCCACGTGGCACAGGTTTCTTGCTCAGAATGCGAGCCCCCCGGCCACTGTCATCCTGCCATAGCTGGGGTCCCCCTCCCTGCAAGTCCAGCAGATGGTCTGGCCCTGGTAGTCTTTGGCTGCCTTCCAAATAGCCTGCAGGGCCGTTTTCCTAGGCCCCAAAGGTGCCACAAGTTCATTTGCCCCTAAATGAGGGGCTTGTTCCTTTATTTTTCATTCAAGCCGCCAATTTGTGTCTTACCCTCCCCTGCGGTCTGTTCTGACTGTCGCACCCCCAGCCCCCAAATGTCAGACTGGACACCTTCCTCCCTCCTGTCCCCATGTCCCTCCAGCCCTAGCTCAGACCCTCTCTTGTGAGCCCTGCATGGCAGCAAGAGTACCTGGGCTGCTGAGCTGAGAGCAGAGGGGCCTGTCGGAGGGTAAGCTATTGAATACCAGAACCCACACGGGCACAGGAGGGACGCTGTTTCCCATCTCCCTTCCCATCTTTCTTTTTTAAAAAAATTAATTCATTTATCTATTTGGCTATTCTGAGTCTTGTGTGCGTGGGGTACATGCTCAGCTGTGTCTGACTCTTTGTGACCCCATGGACTGTAGCCCACCAGGCTCCTCTGTCTAGGGGGTTCACCAGGCAAGAATACTGGAGTGGGTTGCCATTTCCTCCTAAAGGGGGTCTTCCTGACCCGCAGATCAAACCAGCATCTCTTGTGTCTCCTGCGTTGGCAAGGTGGGCTCTTTGCCACTGTGCCACCTGGGAAGTGGGTTTGTAATTGGTGAGAACCTATTGTACAACACAGGGAGGTCTACTCAGGGCTCTGTGGAGACCTCAATGGGAAGGAAATTCAAAAAAGAGGGAATATATATATATATATATATATATATATATATATGCACGTATGTGTTGTGCTGTGCTCAGTCACTTCAGCCACGTCCAGTTCTTTGCAACCTCATGGACTATAGCCTGCCGTCTGTCCACAGGATTCTCCAGGCAAGAATACTGGAGTGAGTTGCCATGCCCTTCTACAGGAGATCTTCCTGACCAAGGGATCGAACTCGAGTGTCTTGGGTCTCCTGCACTGGCAGGCCGATTCTTTACCACTGCCCCACCCGGGAAGCCCATGTATGCTTATAACTGATTCACTTTGCCGTGTAGCAGAAACTAATATAACATTGTAAAGCAACTGTACTCCAATACAAATAAAAAATAAATTAAAACTAAAAAAGTTTTTATTTATTTATTTCTTTGGCAACACTGTGGCTTAGTTGGTACATATGGGATCTTTTTAGTTGCAGCATGTGAACTCTTAGTTGGGGCATGTGGGATCTAGTTCCCTGGCCAGGGATTGCACCTGGTCCCTGCATTGGGAGCTTGGAGACTTGGCCCTTGGACCACCAGGGAAGTGCCCCTCTCACTTTCTTTAGGATGATCTGTGCCTCGGGGTTTGTGTGGGACTCAGGAATAGACAGGAGGCACTTTGAGTCTCCCAGCTCCCGAATGTGTAGCAAGCGCCCTCTTGAGGGACTGGTGACCTCAGGTGGTCAGAGGGCCTGGGCTCCATTACAGACGAGCCGAATGACCACATACAGGCTTCTTGATCTCTCTCCCTACAGTTTCTGCATCTGTTCAGTTCAGTTCAGTTCAGTCACTCAGCCATGTCCAACTCTTTGCGACCCCATGGACTGTAGCACATCAGGCCTCCCTGTTCATCACTAACTCCTGGAGTTTACCCAAACTCATGTCCATTGAGTCGGTGATGCCATCCAACCATCTCATCCCCTGTCATCCCCATTTCCTCCAGCCTTCAATCTTTCCCAGCATCAGGGTCTTTTCAAATGAGTCAGCTCTTTGCATCAGGTGGCCAAAGTATTGGAGTTTCAGTTTCAACATGAGTCCTTCCAGTGAACACCCAGGACTGATCTCCTTTAGGATGGACTGGTTGTATCTGTAGAGGAGACTTAGGTTCTCATGAGATGGTTATTTCAGTATTTATGGGTTTTTTTCTTTTCGTTGTGTAAATTTCTGGGCTATTTGACTTTGGAGTTGATGATAGACAGGTGTGCTGCGGTCCATGGGGTTGCAAAGAGTTGGACATGACTGAGTGACTGAGCTGAACTGAACTGACTATATAACTCTATATAGGCATCACTTTCATTTTAATAATAAAATAGGTATCTGGAAAAAGTTTATGAAATGCCACATGAGGGTGCCAGTCTCTGCTCTAGTGATGGTGTTAAATAGCTCTGGGAACCCTGTGCTTCTGCCCAAGTCCTTATTCTGAGACCGTGACACCCAGTCCTTCACAAGACTGAAGCAGCCCCCCTGGGTTGGGGCCTTAAGCACGTGCACCAGGGAAGGTTCTCTGTTCCAGCCTGGGACCCAGGGGGCAGCTGGGGAAGGGCCAGGAGACCCTGCGCTTTATGGCCCGAGGTGAGGGATGAAGTCTTCCCCACTTGGGCTTCATAAATTATGCTGTGGGGTCCATTAGAGCTGGGTGGGGAGCAAGAGAGGGATTTTATGGGTGATTTACACATGGCCTTTGTCCGAGATCCTGCACATTGCCAGCTGGACAGCGGCTTCTGGCAGATTCCGTGGTGAAACCCCGGACTGGGGTGGCCCCCACGGTGTGAAATCGTACCACATGACCTGCGGCTGAGCAGAGGGCCCCTAGGGACCCCGCAAGGAGGCTGACTCCTCAGAACAGCCGGGAAGGAGGTAAAGTCACGCAGCCCCCGTCTCCCGCTCTGTTCCCAGGAGGACTTGGAACTCAGCCCCCAGGGCTGATGTGACTTGTCCCACTCGAAGAAGAGTCCTCTCAGGATCAATCATGGTTCTGGAGACAGCAGTGCCTCTGAGATCATATAAACCAGTTTTGGATTTTATTGTGGAAGAAATAGTCTTGGAGAGACAAGGGGGTGGTAGCCAGGGGCACGCAGTACATCACCGAGGGGGCTGAGACCGGACCTCTTTCTCTCACCTCAGGTTGCATCTTTGGACTAAAGAGAAGGGTGTCCAGGTGTGGGTGACGTCCCCTGAGTTGTGGGGACACAGTCTTCCTGTGTGTGTAAGGCTCCCGAGCTGCTGATGGCCTTCTCAGCCTGGGATTTCCCTTCCTCCTCCCTGGCACTGAGCCCCGAGCTGCTGAAGTATCTCGGTGTCTCCCTGGAGACTGCCTGGCGCTGCCCAGGGGTTGCCAGACAGCTCAGCTCTCGGACCCCGTGTGGGTCCGAGACAATGACTCATCCTCCTCACTGTGGATGGCGGCGGCCTCTGGGAGGCAGGGGGTCTAGACCTCATGCCTGCACCTCCGGGGCCACTGCAGGGCTGAGCTCACAGCTCCAGCTCTCCCAGCATCCAATCTGACTCCGGATGCAGGGTGAGGTCTGGCCTTGGAGGATGCATGTGCCCTGCTCACTGGCTATAAGGCCCACTGGGCTTCTCCAGGAGCTGCTGGTTTCCCGGCGATGTTTTAGAAATGGAGTGCAGTGTGACTCAGCCTCAGAGGCTCGGAGACCCCATATGAGGCTCTCATTCCTGCTTGCCTCTGTTCTGAGGCCTCCCCACTTGGTGACTATCTCTGCTTTGAAGGGCCTCATGCCATCACTGCCTTGAAAGTTTTCCTAAGTTTTGAGTCTTAATATTTTCAGTCTTCCCTGGGCTCCTGAATTATATGCCCAGTCATGTCCCCAGCTCCTGGTATTTGGTCTCTCCCACTCTTCATCCAGCTGAGATGGGTGACTAAGGAGGGCTGGAGAGAGGGCAGAGCAGAGGGCATTTCTGGGTGGTGGTGGGTAGTTGCTGGCTGGGACGGAACAGGGCAGGATTGACCTTCAGACCATGCACTTGGTAGAAGTCTTCTTGGTAGCCCGCCAGGCCCTGCTTTCTGTGGCTTTTCTCCTTACGTTCTCCGTTCTCTCTACATTCTTCTAACTTCTGATTCTCCCTCCAAAATTCTTATTTTGAGTTTTGAGGATAGGTTTTATGAGGTTGGCTGCTGTAGTAGTCAGGCGAGGCAAGGTTAGGTTCCAAAGCAACCTGGAAATCCCAGTGGTTTCATCTTGTGTTCAGTTGTTAAGTCATGTCCAATTCTTTGTGAACCCATAGACTGCAGCACACCAGGCTCCCCTGTCCTTCACTGTCTCCTGGAATTTACTCAGATTCATGTCCATTGAGTCAGTGATGCTATCTAGCCATCTTGTCCTCTGCTGCCCACTTCTCCTTTGGCCTTCAATCTTTCCCAGCAGCAGAATCTTTTCCAATGAGTTGGCTCTTTGCATCAGATAGCTTCAGCTTCAGCATCAGTCCTTCTAATGAATATTCAGAGCTGATTTCCTTTAGGATTGACTAGTCTGATCTCCTTGCGGTTCAAGGGACTCTCAAGAGAATTCTCCAGCACCGCAGTTCGAAAGCATCAATTCCTTGGCTCTCAGTGTTTTATTTCTTGTTCATGTCTCCTGTCTGTCACAGATCTGGGAAAGAGACTGCTCCTCACAGAGTCACTCAAGGTTCTAAGCTGCTGGAAGCTCTTTCACTTGGACCTAGACTGTCTGGAGCACAGTCTTGATGAGATGGTAGGAGAAGGGGATGAAGGCAGTTCCCCTAACTGCTCCTTATGCATTAGCTTGGAAGTGACACTCATCACCTCTGTTCACAGCCCATTGGCTAGAATTAGTTGTGAGGCCCCATCTAACTGTGAGAGGGTCTTCTACTTCCAGGAAGAAGAAAAGAAACAGATCTTGGTGAGCAGAGGATGTGCCTAGTGAAGTGGCCCCTGAAACTTTGGTTGAGTAGGTGAGCATGTGGAAGGAAGGAAAAGCCACCCCTTTGCCACTCTTCATCTAGGGAGAGTTCTGTTTTCTCTTAACCTGGGGGCATTTTAGGTGTTTACTGATGACTTTCTAAATGCAATATGGCTTCCCTGGTAGCTCAGCTGGTAAAGAATCCACCTGCAATGCAGGCAACCCCGCTTTGATTCCTGGGTTGAGAAGATCTGTTGGAGAAGGGATAGGCTATCCACTCCAGTATTCTTGGGCTTCCCTGGTGGCTCAGCTGGTAAATAATCTTCCTGCAATGTGGGAGACCTGGGGTCCATCCCTGGGTTTGTAAGGATCCCCTGGAGGAAGAAATGGCTACCCACTTCAGTATTTTGGCCTGGAGAATTCCATGGACTGTATAGTCCATGGGGTCACAAAGAGTAAGACACAACTGAGTGACTTTCACACACATGCAACACAGACCCAGTAGCTTTGATAACTCCCTCGCTATGTCATATGGCATGATAGTCCAGGCTTGTCTTTTATATTTCCTGTCCCAGACCCAGAATGAACCATTTTTCCTAGAAGTCTTGATGTCTTTCCAGTCCTGTGGCCACTGCTGAGTTTTCCAAATTTGCTGGCATATTGAGTGCAGCACTTTCACAGCATCATCTTTCAAGATTTGAAATAGCTCAACTGGAATTCCATCACCTCCACTAGCTTTGTTTGTAGTGATGCCTCCTAAGACCCACTTGATTTCACATTCCAGGATGTCTGGTTCTGGAAAAAGTCAGTTTTCATTCCAATCCCAAATAAAGGCAATGCCAAAGAATGTTCAAACTACCGCACAATTGCACTCATCTCATATGCTAGTAAAGTAATGCTTAAAATTCTCCAAGCCAGGCTTCACCAATACGTGAACTGTGAACTTCCAGATGTTCAGCTGGTTTTAGAAAAGGCAGAGGAACCAGAGATCAAATTGCCAACATCCGCTGGATCATGGAAAAAGCAAGAGAGTTCCAGAAAAACATCTATTTCTGCTTTATTGACTATGCCAAAGCCTTTGACTGAGTGGATCACAATAAACTGTGGAAAATTCTGAAAGAGATGGGAATACCAGACCACCTGACCTGCCTCTTGAGAAATCTGTATGCAGGTCAGGAAGCAACAGTTAGAACTGGACATGGAACATCAGACTGGCTCCAAATAGGAAAAGGAGTACATCAAGGCTGTATATTGTCACCCTGCTTATTTAACTTACATGTGGAGTGCATCATGAGAAATGCTGGGCTGAAGGAAGCACAAGCTGGAATCAAGATTGCTAGGAGAAATATCAATAACCTCAGATATGCAGATGACATCACTTTATGGAAGAAAGTGAAGAAGAACTAAAGAGCCTCTTGATGAAAGTGAAAGTGGAGAGTGAAAAAGTTGGCTCAAAGCTCAACATTCAGAAAACGAAGATCATGGCATCTGGTCCCATCACTTCATGGTAGATAGATCGGGAAACAGTGGAAACGGTGGCTGACTTTATTTTTCTGGGCTCCAAAATCACTGCAGTTGATGATTGCAGCCATGAAATTAAAAGATGCTTACTCCTTGGAAGGAAAGTTATGACCAACCTAGATAGCATATTGAAAAGCAGAGACATTACTTTGCCACCAAAGTCCATCTAGTCAAGGCTATGGTTTTTCCTGTGGTCATGTATGGACGTGAGAGTTGGACTATAAAGAAAGCTGAGCACTGAAGAATTGATGCTTTTGAACTGTGGTGTTGGAGAAGACTCTTGAGAGTCCCTTGAACTGCAAGGAGATCCAACCAGTCCATCCTAAAGGAGATCAGTCCTGGGTGTTCATTGGAAGGACTGATGTTGAAGCTGAAACTCCAGTACTTTGGCCACCTCATGCAAAGAGTTGACTCATTGGAAAAGACCCTGATGCTAGGAAAGATTGAAGGCAGGAGGAGAAGGGGACGACAGAGGAAGAGATGGTTGGATGGCATCATCGACTGGATGGAAATGTGTTTGGGTGAACTCCGGGAGTTGGTGATGGACAGGGAGGCCTGGCGTGCTGCGGTTCATGGGGTTGCAAAGAGTCAGACATGACTGAGCAACTGAACTGAACTGAACTTGATGTCTTTTAATGGAAATGATTTTTTGAGATCACAATCTTGGTGATAAGGATGCTTATGGATATTTAGACTGATGTCTTAACATTATCTTCACTTTCACTTTTCTAAATGCAAACCCCTCAGCCAGGCCCCAAATTTCCCTCGTGATGGAAAGACTCTGCCCATTACCTGTTGCAGGATCTGGGTGTGCAAGGGAACTTCTGTGGCTGAGCAGAGTCACCACAGAAGAGCTGATTAAAAAAAAAAAAAAGGATACTTAGTATCTGTAGATGAGGATAGCTGGCAGATTTTAAGTTTGATACACTTAAAACAAGTATGTGTGTGTGCTAAGTCCCTTCAGTCGTGTCTCACTCTGTGACCCTATGGTCTGTAGCCCGCAGGACTCATCTGGCCATGGAATTCTCCAGGCGAGAATACTGGAGAATACTGGATCCTCTTCTAGGGGATCTTCCTGACCCAGATGTTGAACCTGAGTCTCCAGTGTCTCCTGAATTACAGGTGGAATCTTTACTGCTGAGCCACAGGAGAAGCCCCCAAAACAATTGTAACCAGGGTGAACCTGATCCCCATCATTTGGGTGTAAGAAATGTCACATTTATTTTTCTAAATCAAGTTGGCTTGGTCCCCAGCCTCCTGGCGACTAGGATGTCCAATCTCTCTCATTTTTTGCGTCCTTTACCCCCGCCCCCCCACCCCCACTGCTCCGACCCCTACATCTGACCCCCTCCTCCTCTTCGCTCTTCCTTTATTTCTGCAAGGGTGAATGAGGACAGGCTAGAGAATAGCAGGCTGTGGTTTCCGTTTGACCATTTCCCCTCGCCAGGGGCTGTGTGCTCCATTCACGGCAGTGAAGCCCCTCTGTGCTACATGCAGGATGGGGGTCCCATTGCCGCCCAGGAGATGATGAAATTTAGTGCTCAGTGTCATGAAGTAGACCCCATAGCCTACAGCCAAGGTCATCCTGTCCTGCAGTCCTGAGCCTCTCCATCCCTGACCAGTGGTCTGAACCCCTTATCTGTGGAACATGCTGGTTCCTGGCCATATGGCTACTCGAATCAGGCACTTGCCTGTCTGCCTGCCTATCTCCACTGACACTCAGCGGCACTAGCCATCAGCCACAGTATATCCAGAAGATTTAAGTGTGAGTTACCTCATTTTGTTCGCATTTCCATGGCCAAAGCCCATTGCAGACAAAACACCAATAAAAGCCCAGGCCTGGAGAACACAGGGCCACAGCACAGATGAACAGGGTTGATCTCATGGCCCAAAACTTGTGTCTTTTTTTCCCCCCTTTTCTGGCAAAAGAGAAAATGAAATAAGTTTGAAAACAATGTACAGTCTACATTTGATGGCTGTAGAACGCGTATGGCCTTCAGCTGCTTCCAGCAAATTATTCATGATCTATTTGCGCATTAGCTAGACGCTGACACCATGTCTCCTCCTGACACTGACTCAGCCCCGCTGGGGCCCTGCCTGGGGCCTTCTGGTCTGGGGCCTTGAAAAATTCCATACCTGAGCCAGGTAACTCCCCTAGGATCGCCTTTAAGCTCGAGTTCACAGACAAACTCAGGAACATGAGGCATTTGCAGGGTCTTGTGGTTGCCCTGAAACTGGGCTTGGTGACATGGGGGCATCAGTGTGACCTGGGGACAAGCTGGCACAGGTACCTGTGCAGGTCCCAGGTGCTCTGGTCAAGCCCGCATTGTGTGTGGTTTCTCTCTGTGAAGAACAAACCCACAAACAAAACACACCTATTTGCGTTTCTAACAATTCACAAGAATCACCTCTCAATTTCAATATTCTTGGGTACCTTTTCCTCTAAAGTTGTGCTAAAGTTTGGGTGAATTGCTTGAAAAGAACTCTGACTAGACAGAGACTAGACAGACCATTATTTCCCATTCAGTGGCTTTTGCCAATTCCCTTCACTCTTTGGGCCCTGGTTTTATTTTCTCTTCTAAAAAGCAGGAAGCATCCAAAAAAAATTTTTTTTAAAAAAGATCTATGAGAACCTTTCTTCCAAAAAAAGCCCCACGTATAGGATAGGTAAACTTGGATTTGCATTTTGCTGGGGAGGGCAGGGTGGTCAGTGGCAGGGCCCTACTTTGCCCCAGCACTCTTTAAAGGACTCTTTGCATCCACAGGGTTCCATAAAGCATAGTTTGAAAACTGCAAGGGTGGGTCACGTATAAGGACATGGTGATATATGATGTTCTGATTCTTAGCCCACCCTGACCTTGACAAACCAAACCAAACCAAACCAAACCAAAATGGCTAAGCCTCAAGAATTAAGGCAGAGATGATGAGGTGGCCTGTGTTTTCATGCAAGCTTCTTCTTCCTCCTCTGAGGTTTGAAGCCCTTTTTGTGAACTCCCAGGCTCCTCCACTTCCTGGGCTTGGACTTGACCCCAGGGTTCCATCTCTCTCACCATCCCTGGCACGTCTAAGTGGCAGGTCTTAGAATCCAGAGAGAGAGATGGGCCACTTTGGCCATGATAAGTTTCCAGACAAAGTGACTTTCTTCATCCCGGGAAAGCTGCCTTCCTCCACCCCATTTAGCCTGGTGAGGACCAGTCAAGGGAAATTTCTGCTTGTTAGTGGTGTGGAGACTGAGCCGACAGAGATATGTGTGTCCTGGGAGGCTCAGCCCGGAATGCTTCACAGTAGGTGCCAATCACAGGAAGCCCCCCCATCGGGTGGCCTAGTTCCCTCACTGGGTCAGTACCATAGATCTTGCTCCACCAGGCTCATGTTGCAAGTGAGTTTCCAATTTCTGGGTTGGGGAGGGAGGCCTGGCATTTTAGCTTGGGCTTTCCTGGCTGGGGATGGGTGGCTAAGTTGTTGGACACACCTGGCCTAGGAAGTATCCTTTTGGGCCCTGTAAAAGCAACCAGCTTCTCCCTGTGTGATGTTTGTGCTTATCCATCAGTGCCCTGAAATTCCGACGGAGCTAGACTCTAATCCTCTGATGCCTTGAAGACACCTTGGTCTGGAAAGGACCTCAAAGCCACCTCTCTCCTCTCTGAGTCACTGGAGAAATTCCTAGTGTGATCTTTGGCGAGTGGTCATCTTCTGCTATCATCTGTCTTGGAGGTGGCCTTTTCAAGAGGGCCCATTATACTCTGAGAAGAGAGAATAGACAGGAAGCTTCCTGTAATGATTTCTCTATGGAAAAGTAGTATAGATGAAGCAGGTATGACAGTTCCATGACTTCCCAGTAGGCTGTAGCTGTCCCTGTTGACCTGGTTCTGCCTTCTGGGGCCATGAAGCTTATGTGCTCCTCCAGCCCAGGGAAGCCCTACAGGATCCTCCAATGACAAGAATCCTCAGCCACACATGGGGCTTTGAGACCCTGTGAATAAGGTTTCTCTCCTTCTCGGGGATAGCCACCAAAGCCACCAAATGAGGAGGGGTCTCCCTTCTTGGTACTGCTGACGTGATGGATTGGAGCATTAAGGGGAAGGGTGGTACAGGATTTGAACTCTAGCTGGAGGGAAAGGGTCCTCCTGCTCCCCCAGCAATCTTGGGCTTCAGGTGGCCCTGACCCTGTTATGGGTTGCGCCAATGTGCTCCCATCCACTGGGGCAGCCTTCTCAGCTTGGGCCGGGTCTCCTGACCTTGGGCCCAGTCTAATGGTCAGGAAGCCACCAAGGCAGTGTTCAGAGTAGTGGAAGAAGGGAGAAGCAGGAAGGGGCAGAGCCCAGCATTTATGAAGCACCTACTGCATGCTGGATTTTTCCATTTAGTATCCCACTGAGCACTCACCTAACTCTGTGGGCTGGTGGGGTTCTTACTTCACCAGCAAGGATGCTGGTCCTGGAGATGTTGGTGTTGACCATTGGCCTACTGTGGGGTCTGGGTTGAACTCAGGACCTCCTGTCTCTGAAGCCTGTGTTCGCAGTTGTTGGAACAGCAACTGAGAACAGTCTGGCTCTGCACTGCTTTGGACAGGACTGTCTTCTCCTCTGGCCTCAGTTTCCCATTTGGAAAATGAAGTATTGTCCTCTACCACTTTCCATCATCTGTGCAGGCCATTAACACTGGGATATTCCCAAAACTGAGCATAGCTGGGAATTTCTTTAGGGAAGCACCAAGCCCATCTGACTGGAAAACAGCATGTTCTAGAACTTTCTGGTCTTGGAAATAGAACAGCCAGTTTCTGAGTTTGACTCTTTCCTCTGTCACCATTGGTGTGCTTCCCAGTCATTAAATGTGTCCCCTCCCTAAGCTGGGGGATAGGGCACCTTGTCCCTGGGAAACACCCTGCTTGGTTCATCCTTTGCACCCACAGTGGGTCTCCTGGTGGGTTATAGACTGAGCCCCAGGGAGCTTGGGAGTCCTCCCCATGCCAGGCAGGGCCCCAGAACAGATCTGATGAGCTGCTTTGCAGCCTGTGAGTGTGAAGCCTGGACAGCTGGACAGTGGGCAGGCACCCTTGGTTGGGTAAGAAGACACGTTTAGGCCAGGCTCTACTCAGAAGTCAGGGAACATGCCTCCAACTTTCAGGAAAGGACGTTCCATGGGAGATCCTTCGGTGGGAAAATGCATCTGGTGCTAGACCATGGCTGGGTTTATGCCTTTGCTGGCTTTAGGATCATGCTTAGAAAAAGTCACCAAGCGAGAGAGGAGCCCTCAAACTGTTAAGCGCTCCCTCTTTGACTTCCCAGAGTTCTTTTCTGATCTCCAACAGCCAGCTCCAGAAGGAACTTGCTGGTGCTCTCAGGAGACATTTCTTCATCTCCGTGTATATCTGAGGGCTTCGGTGTTTAACGAGCACGTGTTTGTTTCCACAGACACACACCTGGGGCACAGATGCTGGCTGCAAGACTCTATCATAGATCACAGCATAGGATCTCAGTGAACAGACCCCATCCTGCAGGTAGTTGTGGGGAGCAGACACACGCGTTCTAGCTCTTCATCTGGACTGTAGAGTGAAATCTCGGCGTAGCTAAAGTGGCTTTCCCTTATGATGGTCTTCTTGGGAGTATGTGTGTGTATGGAGCAAGAGTCCATGCATGGGATCAACACCCAGTTTGCAGGGACTTTGGGAGTCAGTGAGGTCCCAGCTGTGGGGACAGAGCTCACTGGGCATGTTCCTCCAGCATGCAGGGACTGTGACCCTTATGAGTGTGAACCAGTGTGAGGAGAGATGACACCCACAGAGGCTGGCCGTGTGTGGTGTTGTCCATGGTGTCATCCATGCTTACGGTCACACGTGTCCCTCAAACCTGTGCCCTGTCTCGAGACTTCCATTCAGGGTTTGACTTCTTGAGCCATCTGTCCCGACTCTCTGGCTTGAGTGATCCTCTGCAGAGCTTCCTCCTGGCTCAGCTGGAAGGGATTTTATGCGGCAGGAGCAGCTTCCTGGGAGGCTGCACGAGGCTCCTGCTCTGGGGCCTCCCTCCTGGTCATGGGCCAGTCCCCAGGATGGAAGGGAAGGGGCTGTGAAAAGGCTCACTTGTTGGCTTTCCAGTATGCCTGAGAGGATACCAGCCTGATGAGTGAAGCTGTACTAATTCAAGACCACGTGGCCAGCTCCCCTTGAGATTCTCCCAGTTAGAGAAATTGGAGGGTGGGAAACACTGTTGGCAATCAGCCCTGAAGCTTCTCTCATATCCCTGTTCTTTTTGCTCTTCAGCCCCCAAATCTGAAAGAGTCATGTGGTTTATTTTGAAAACAGAAACTTCCTGGACCCTCAAGTCTCCAGGGCCAAGACCATTTCTTCCCACCATTCATGTCTAGCCTGGGAGCAGAATGCAGCCCCAGTGGGTGTGAGCGCTGGAGACTGGCATCAGGAAGATTGGGGTCGGGGGATCTTTCATGTTTATAGTGGTCAGATGATGGAGAAAAGTCTGGTGTGTGTGTGCTTGGCATTGGGAAGGGCAAACTTAAGCCTGAGAAAAGGAGGGACTGGCTCGGTGTCATTGGGGAAACAGTCCTGGGATGTTCCACTTTCAAGGTTCCTGCTCACAGTTTCAGCTTCTTTCTGTTGAGCAGTCTGAGATTTGGAGGTTGGGTTGGGTCTTGGTTTAAAGAAGAGAAGTCTTACAGAAGGAAGTGAGAGGGAAGCTCTAAGGTTATAGAAATGGAAAAGGGAATTCTGGAATGATGGAGAGAAATCAAAAGTCTAAATGAGCAGGGAAGGTCAATTGCTTATTGCAGGATCTTGGCATCACAGGGTTGACCAATGCGGGTGTGTGTCAGGAAGTACTTGGATCAAGGCTGGGGCAAAAGGGCTAAGTTTCAACTCCATAAAATGGCCATTTTCTGAGTTGAGGAAGGCTGAGTATTCTGTTCTGTGGCAGTTTCCATCTAGGGGAGCCTGGGAGCCTGGGGTTCTTGTTGAGGGGATGTTGGGCTTTTAAACAGACCATGCCTTTACCTTTGTTCCAAGGTATGCTCAAATTTGACAATGGGTTGGAAAGAACTAGCCTGTGAATTTGTGAGCATTCCTGGCTCTTTCTAAACTGTGCCCAGCCCTCCTGCAAAGGAAGTGGGTGAGCAGGGGGAGCACCCTGGAGTTTGGGTTCTGTAACTTCCTCCTCTGGTGACCATGGACACATCTCCTCTTTCCCTAGGCCACCATTTTGTTATCAGTTGTTGATGGCCCTCCCTCCTTGCTCTTGGTGGGCCCCATCATTTTGTCTGCCCAGCTCCCCTTCCCCTGTTCTGCTGATAACAGTTCTCTCTTCTCTATGGGATGGCCACTCTTCCACATTAATCGAGTGGTCCTAGTGGAGGCTGCCAACCACATTCACTCTCCTCCCACCTCTGCCCAGGATTATACCAAGATCAGTCAATTTAACTCACCTTTCTGGCCACAGTACGTTATAAAAGAACATGACCAAAACTGTTTCTGAACACATGTGAGGCACCTCTTGGGGAAATCACCACCACAAAATAATTGAGTGAGTCTCGGGAGGGCAGTGCTGAGCCTCTGTACAGTAGGTGGCAGCTAAGAGCCACCATCCTGTTGTTAATGTGTCCAGATGTCTGTCATGGACCGGTAAGACCTGAGATGGGTTAAGTGACAATAGGATTATATCCATTTGGCTCTTTCGTTTTCCAGGGGTAGAGATCTCAACCCGAACTACCATAAGCAGAAGGAGAACTTATCTGCTCACTTCTCTGAAAAGAGCAGAGGTCTTGTAAAAAAAAAAATCCTGAGAAAAATTTGGGACTTTATTCCAAGACTGATGTGGAGATATTTAAACAGTAGAATAACATGATCCAGTTTGTGTTTTGGAAAGATTGGGAATGGACTGGAGGGGCCTCTCGGGAGGCAGGAGATCAGGTAGGAGGCTATTGCTTAGATGCAGCTGGAGGGTGGTGGTATGAGCTGGGGGAAGGGTCATATTGGCGGAGAGAAGTGGGAATACACTGGACAGCTAGGTGGGAGCTTGGACTGAGTCAGTTTCAGGTTTTGGTTGGGTTCAGTCAGTTCAGTTCAGTTCAGTCGCTCAGTCGTGTCCAACTCTTTGCGACCCCATGAACTGCAGCACGCCAGGCCTCCTTGTCCATCTCCAACTCCTGGAGTTCACCCAAACTCATGTGCATTGAGTCAGTGATGCCATCCAGCCATCTCATCCTCAGTCGTCCCCTTCTCCTCCTGCCCCCAATCCCTTCCAGCATCAGGGTCTTTTCCAGAGTCAACTCTTCTCATGAGGTGGCCAAAGTATTGGAGTTTCAGCCTCAGCATCAGTCCTTCCAATGAACACCTAGGACTGGTCTCCTTTAGGATGGACTGGCTGGATCTGTTTGTAGTCCAAGGGACTCTCAAGAGTCTTCTCTAACACCACAGCTCAAAAGCATCAGTTCTTCACAGTTCCAACTCTCACATCCATACACGACCACTGGAAAAACCATAACCTTGACTAGACGGACCTTTGTTGGTAAAGTATTGTCTCTGCTTTTCAATATGCTGTCTAGGTTGGTCATAACTTTCCTTCCAAGGAGTAAGTGTCTTTTAATTTCATGGCTTCAGTCACCATCTGCAGTGATTTTGGAGCCCAAAAAGATAAAGTCTGACAGTTTCCTCATCTATTTCCCATGAAGTGATGGGACTAGATGCCATGATCTTTGTTTTCTGAATGTTGAGCTTTAAGCCAACCTTTTCACTCTCCTCTTTCACTTTCATCAAGAGGCTTTTTAGTTCCTCTTCACTTTCTGCCATAAGAGTGGTGTCATCTGCATATCTGAGGTTATTGATATTTTTTCTGGCAATCTTGATTCCAGCTTGTGTTTCATCCAGCCCAGCGTTTCTCATGATATACTCTGAATGTAAGTTAAATAAGCAGGGTGATTGTTAGAGATGAGGGAAAAGAGTGAGTCAAAGGTGGATGCTTGGATCCCGAAGCAGGCAAGAGCAGACACTCATCACTGAGACAGGAACCATGGTGGCAGGACCATGTGGTGGAAAGGGGAGGTGGCACATATCTGGGTAGGGCATCCAAGACAAGAATCAAGGTAGCAGGACCATGTGGAGGAACGAGGACACGATGCGTATCTGGGCAGGACATCCAAGTGAAGATCTGGCTAGCTTAGCCTTATATTCTGGAGAGAGATCTTGATAGGAGATTTGGGAATTATCAACATATAAACTAATTTCAGCCATGAAGTAGGTGATATAGGCAAGAGAGAAAGGTCCAGTGAAAAGAGGAAAGTTTTAGATATCTTCAACCCTTTCAGGACAGCATTTAAAGGCTAGCCAGGAGATACCATGGGGAGTGAGAAGAAGCACTTGAAAATGTAGGAGGAAAAAGAGGTGGTATCATGTGTATCAATGAATATTTCAAGAAGAAAGGAGTGGTCAATTCTATCCATTAGGAACAAAGATTCAGATGTACCTGTTTCACGTAGCAATTGGTAAGAATGTTTTTGAGGAAGTGGTGGTGGCAGAAATTAAGCTGGATGTACCAAGGAGTAAGTGGGGATAGAGGAGTGAAGATAATATTCTTAAGACATAGGTCTAAATATCCATGAGCATCCTTATCACCAAGATTGTGATCTTGAAAAATCATTTCCATTAAAAGAAATCAAGACTTCTAGGAAAAATGGCAAATTCTGGGTCTGGGACAGAAAATATAAAAGATGAGCCTGGACTATCATCCATATCACATAGCTAGGGAGTTATGAAAGCTGCTAGGTCTGTGTTAAAGGGACCCAGGAGCCAATTTGAAGAGGCTTCCACTGGCAAAAGATGGGAATTCATGAGTTCATAATAATACTCAAAAGCAAAACAAAACAAAAAAACACTTGCCACCTTGAGAGGATATTAGGGAATAAGTTCATTATCTGAACAACTGGGTAAAGATAAGGACAGAATCAAACATTTATCCAGGCTTTTCCATAGCAGCGATACCAACATGTAACCAAGTTGTAAAAGAGGAAATGCATCTTTTACAGAAGAATTTCAGCTGCAAAAGGAAGTGATAGAATTAGGGTCTAGACATTGTACATCAATAATTGCCAACATTTAAAAAGAAAGACAACTGGACTTCAAACACTTTCTGATGAAAGAAACACCACCACCTATCGTCTTGTCAAATGAATCAAATGGAGCCTGACTAAGCTCCCAGATCCAGGGGCCAATGTACTGAAAAAGAGAGGACAGAGGAAGACCGAGGAACATGTTGAACTTCACCAAGAATGTGCAGTCAGCAAGATCCAGACTGCAAGAAACTCTGCAGGTCAAATGACCAGAGTTCTTTAACTGAAACATTGTGAAGGAAAGGAAAAGAAAGAGATCAAGGGGGAACATGTAGATAATATATATTCAAAAGCTGTGTCAAAGCACCCAGGGGCAAAACTAAACTACACTGTCAAGGGACACAGCTATGGTGATGCAACTGTGGTTTAGTCGCTAAGTCATGTCCAACTCTTGTGACCGCATGGACTGTAGCCCACCAGCTCCTCTGTCCATGGGATTCTCCAGGCATGAATACTGGAGTGGGTTGCCATTTTCTTCTCCAGATGCAATTATGAAAACCACAATAAAGTGATTACTGTGAAAGTCAAAATGGTGCTTGCTTTTTGGAAAAGGGGAATTCATCATTGAGGTGGAGTTCCTGAATGACTTCTGGGGTAGCTAGAAAAGTGCCATTTCTTTTTTTTAAGGCAAAATATTAATTTTTATTATGTAGAGGGTTATAAAGAAAGCTTGAAACTCCAACAGAAAAGTGCTAGCCTATATAAACTTATAATTTGCCACAAAAGAAATACAAATGGCAAAAATTAGTAAATATAAAGAAAAATATTTCAGGATTGCTTTTGGCTTCTCAATGGATGAAGACTCAGTTAAAGGTCTAGAATTTCTTGAACATCTTGATGAAATTATTTACTTTTTAATAAACCTAAAGGGGATCAGTCCTGGGTGTTCATTGGAAGGACTGATATTGAAGCTGAAACTCCAATAATTTGGCCACCTGATGTGAAGAGCTGACTTATTGGAAAAGACCCTGATGCTGGGAAAGATTGAGGGCAGGAGGAGAAGGGGACGACAGAGGATGAGATGGTTGGATGGCATCACCGACTCAATGGACATGAGTTTGGGTAAACTCTGTAAGTTGGTGATGGACAGGGAGGCCTGGTGTGCTGTAGTTCATGGGACTGAAAAGAGTCAGACACAACTGAGTGACTGAACTGAACTGACTGAATTCATTAATTTTATTTACTAACATTGGGTTTCTGTATCTGTATTATATTTTATAGAAAGAAGGCTTAACATTTCTGACTATAACTAGGGAAATGAGTCTGAGAAGGGTTGGGGTGGTATCTCAGGTTGAAGAAGGTGGTTTAATCTTTGCTTAAACTTGGGCAGATTTAAGCATGTTTAAGTACTGATGGCAAGGAATTAACAGCAAGACAGAGGAGTTGGAGACAAGAGGATAGATAATTGATAGACTGAGACTTCTAAGAATGAAGCAGATCAGAGGAAGAACTAGTGTAAGGCTTAGCTTTGAGCAAAAGAAGGACATGTTTCATCTAACTGAGAGGGAAGAGGAAAGGAGGCAGATGGAGCAGGTGGTAGGTTTGATGGCGAGCATCTGGCAAAAACCCCATCCACTGGGAGCTCTCTCTTCTGTGAAGGAGCAGGAAGCTGGTCTCCCTGGAGTGAGAGATGAAAGAATGCAGAGGCAGAGTCAGAGGGTGGAGAGTAAAGATTTGAACAAGCCCTCTGGAGATATGAGAGCAGTGTTGTGTTAGTTGGTAGCCAGACATACATAAATGACTCCGAACCTACAGTTGAGCTAATTTCATCCATAGGGTTTAGCTGCCTAGATTTAGGCACAGGGAATGCATTGGTCCACATGATCCAGGGCTGCAGTTTTGTTGGGTGGGTGAAACATCAAAGGGACAAGGGTTTGATCTGAGGGTATTGGTGAGAAAGGGATTTTGGTGTTAAACCGTGACATTTCAGGTGGATTGAGGCGGGGCGGGGGGGGGGGGGGGATGCATAGAAGGAGGAAAGGGAGAGAGGGAGAAAGACAAAGAAATGAGGGCAGAAGGTACGTATATGACGTGGAGGAACATATTTATATTGCAGTAGTACATGAAAATGAGTGGGCTGAAAGAATTCAAGATTATGGTTGGAAACCAGGGTGACTGGATTTGAAGTTTCAGAGGTGAAGTACAAGATGAAGACAAGGTCTAGTGGGTAATAATAAGGGTGATGGTGAAGGTAGAGTTGAGATAAAGGTCACTGTTGATTGGAAGGTCAAGGGAGTTAGAAGCTGGGTGCTGGGTACAGATGTTGAGGTCATCTAGGTACTTCGGTTGGTGGAGATAATTGTTCCTGAGCCTGGAGTCTTTGACAAATGATCAGTGAGAGGGAGTTGGTAGTGGGGAGATTGCCTGCAGGTATGAGCCTGCAAAGAGCTGGGGTTTGCACAGAGTGAAGAAATATTGCTTTGGAAGAGCCGGAGGTCAAGGAAAGTGTCAGCTTCCCCTCTTGATCTTGAAGATAAGCAGCTTCCTCTCGAGGATGCAGTGGGGGGAGTAGTGTTCTTAGGGAAGGAGAGCCATGTGCCCCATGACTGTTCCCAGATGACCACAGCCTTGGGACCAGACACACTTAGTACACCACAAGTCTAGCCAAGTGTGGTCAGCCCTTTGAACATCTGCCATGGATACGCTGTTCCCTGCACCTGCCTGACATCTCCTCTATGCTTTTGCCAGTGGCCAGGCCCCCCAGAAGTCCCTGCACAATGTTCCTGCATGTTTGATGTCCCTGAAAGAAGAGGGAACACATAATCACGATTTAAAAATAAACAGCAGAAGACAAAGTATTTCGGTTCTTGGCTCTACCCTGAGCTGGTGAAGTCATCTCTCTGAGTGGACTCTTGCCACAGTGCACTTGGAGGCCATTGAGGTCTGGCAATGACTGGGCTTTGTCGACTAGAGGCTGGGCCTGTTCACAGATGACAACCTTCATTTCAACCCCAGTCCTGATGAGGAGGCGGGGGCAAGACCTTGACTGCGGAGTCCTGCCGTGGGTTTTCCCCTTGCTGATCTGACTCTCTGTCTTCTTCTCTTTTCTCCCTTTGAGGGAGGGGACAGAGCGACTCCACTGGTGGCCAGAGAGGCACTTCAAGGCGATGGATTGCCATCCGACACAGGCCAAACAGAACGCGGAGTGCTTGCTGGTTCCTAAGGATTATTCAAACAAATGCACAGAGACAGAGGGTTAGGCTCCAACGCTGGGACTAAACTTTGGAAGGTGCATCACCTTTCAAAAGCGGGAGCCTTGCAAAGGAATGACTGTGCAGATGGCTTCCCCTGTGCCTCTGTGAGAGTTCTGGGAGTTAAGGAGAAGAGACTAGGAAGGGAAAAGTACACAAGCAAAAAACACAGTGTTATCAGAAGATATTTAATCAATGTCGTATTGTTCAGAGCTTAGATCATTGCTCCTTGAGGAAGGTTGCGTTCTCTGTGGGTTATTTAGGAATATATGGATCAGGTTTAATCTAAATATTTAATCTTATAATCAAAACACCCCATAGGTTCCTACTATGTAAGTTTTATTTAACATCGAACACTTAACAAAAACATCTGCCTTGTGAAAATCAGATTAAGATTTAAAGCCAGATGACAAACTGAGAAAGATATTTGCAACATGTCCAGTAGGGTTAATAATCTCAGTATATAGAAGACTCTTAAAAAGCAAAAAAAGAAAAGAAAGAAAGAAAAACAACCAACCTAAACAAATGGACAGATAGATTGAATAGGCAATTTACAAAAAGAAGAAATGAAGTAGCCAGAATATATAAAAAGATGTTCAATCCTCCTAATGAATTAATTATTGAGATAGCATGTCTTGTTTAGTATGAAGGCAAACAGATTGCTTGAAAAAATGTAACAGTGTTAGTCAAGGGTTTGGGAAATATTTAGTTCAGAAGAGTACAAATTAGTACAACCTGTCTGTAAGGCAGTTTGACAAGTATTAGAACCTAAAATGCCCATATCCTTTGATCCAGCCAATCTGCTTTTAAGAAGAAGACTGTTCCAGTGCAGAAAGTTGTATTAGACTGCACTGGAATATTCATTAATTGATGATTAATGGAGAACTGGAAAAACCTCTTAATGTCCATTATTAAGGGGCCAATTAATTGAAGTATGGCTCATACTCATACTACAAAGCGTGCAGTCATTTACAAAATAAGAAAGTATCTTCAGTTGGAAAAACAGATACTCCTGATACATTTCTTGAGTGAAAAAATCAAACCAAACCAAACCATCTCAGTTATGTACCTACTCTTCTGGGTGGATCTCACACCAATGTGGGCCCCTCCATTGGCTTCCCAAGATATCCTGGGATGCTGTGGTCCAGGAGAACAACCAGTTAGTGGCATTTTCAGGAGGAGTGGTATCTCTGAACTATGTTCTCAAAGATCCAGGGAGAGAAGGAATGCTGGCAACGCCTGACTTTGGTGTACCTGTAGAGGATGAAGTGCTGAAGGAGGCGAGTGTGGTGAGAAACTGGGCTCTTCACCTAGTTCATCCACGCTGGGAGCAAGTACCACACGTGTCTCCTGTGTTTTAGCCCTGTGATTTTGCATATGCGACTCTTTTAGATGTCCTCATAATATATGTTTGCATAGTTCCTCCTTTTCTTTTCATTTCAACTATTTACAAAGAAACTGTTTCAAGTGTATCTCCTATAGATAGTATACAACTGAGACTTACGTTTAAAAAATCCACTCTCGGGGGTGGGGTGGGGAGGGGCAGGAGGCTCAAGAGGGAGGTTGATATAAGTATGGCTGATTTGCATTGTTGTATGGCAGAAATCAACACACCATCTTCCCTCAGTTAAAAATAAATGTAAAAAAATCCACTCTATCTTGACCTTTTAATTATAATGTTTAATACATTGGTATTCATTCTAATTACTGATATAGTTGGATTTAG
Source organism: Budorcas taxicolor (assembly GCF_023091745.1). Taxonomy (NCBI): domain Eukaryota; kingdom Metazoa; phylum Chordata; class Mammalia; order Artiodactyla; family Bovidae; genus Budorcas; species Budorcas taxicolor. The sequence continues at coordinate 138,433,289 of NC_068920.1, forward strand.
GGAAAATGTCATTTTCCCATTTGTTTTGTATTTGGCACATCTGTTTTGAGTTCCACTTTTCTTCCTTTCTTTCCTTCTTTTGGGTTAATTGAATATATTATAGTATTTCATTTTGATTTCCTACTGATTTTTTAGCTGTATACTTTGTGGTATTATTTTAGTGGTTGCATCTTTAGCTTTATTGCATTAGTGTTAGAGGTGTGATTTCATATAAAAAGTAGGTCCCTTGCTGTTGTAAACTTCTATTTATCCAGCTCCCTTTCCAGGCAGCATGCAGGATACTCTTGCATCCTGGTACAACTAAGCATGATTGGAGTTCTGGCCTGGGGCACTGATGGGGGTAGCTCACCTTGCATACCAGCCAGATATGATATGTCAAGTACACTAAGACTGCTATGTCACAAATCCACGGGATCACTGAAAACTGGGAAAAATTATATGCTAGGTGTATGTGAAACATGTAGAATATTGAGGCCAAGTTCTGCTGTAGAGTGAATAAGAAATCTGGATATTCTTTCTAGAATGATTTTGCCATTTATTTTCGATGTCAATGATTATTTACTCTATTGTTTGGTAGGTCTTCCCTCATAGCTCAGTCTGTAAGGGATATGCCTGCGATGCAGGAGACCCAGGTTCAATCCCTGGGTTGGGAAGATCCTCTGGAGAAGGAAATGGCTCCCCATTCCAGTATTCTTGCCTGGAGAATCCCATGGACAGAGGAGCCTGGTAGACTATAATCCATGGAATTGCAAGAATCGGACACAATTTAGTGACTAAACCACCACCTATTGTTTGGAGCTTAAAAATTTGGCAGGAAGGTAACATACTCTCTCTGAGTTCCAAACCCCCAAATATATGCTTAATATAAAATTAAGTATGATTTTTTTTTTCTTTTAAGAAAGTGAGTGCTTAATGTATGACTTGCAAAAAGTGCTTGTTGATACCGTGAGTGTAGTTATACCACTGACCACATGGAAACTAGAAGACACAAGAAGAGATATCGGCCCCTGAAAAGTTTGTAGTCAGGTCTGTGCTCAAAGATAATTAGGATTAATAACTGCAAAGTTATTACAGTTTTTACATATCATTTACATGATGTGTAAATGATGTGTGTTTATATATCATTTCATGACTCATTTAGACCAAATTACTGTTCTACTGAGTTAATTTTACTCAGTTTCAACTCCAGGTTTTCCTGTGCACGGATGGAAAGTGGAGTGATAGTAGTGGACATGTTGGCAGTGCTAGCAGAAGAACAGCTCCTCCAAGAGTTGTTTGAAGCCAGCACTGTATCAGTAACATCAGATGCTTCAAACAGAATATCCACCAAGTTAATTTTATCACTGGTTCAACTTTTCACACAATTTGTGGAATCAAAATAAAGCTTTTGGAAGTTAATTCTGTCAAAGATGAACTAGCTGAAACAAATATAATTAAATTTGTCAAGAAGCTGAACATAGAAGGTTTTTTTTTTTTTTTTGCAGGGATAATAAAAATACAAATTTTGGTGAAACACAGTGTTGTAGAACAAATGCTATTCTTACTAAGTTAAGACATTTATAGACTAGGAATGTTCTTGGAGTTGGTTTGGTATACATGAAATTAATAACCGTACTGGTCTATCAATTGAATTACAAGCTGTTGTAAAAAATGAAATCATTTTGTACATGTTCAGAAAAATGGAACTACAAAAATTTTGTGGCAAACCCGTTTTGAGTCCAAAATACTATTTCAGCATGGCGGTACAGACTTTCTCCTTTTGCTGCCTATCATTAATCAGATTTGGGGAATCTTTGAACTTTTAAAGAACTTCTTTGTGAATCAACTTAAGTCCTCAAATGTTGCTGAGTTTTTATATAAATAAACCCTCTAAATTCTTGTTCTTTTTGTTCAAAACCAGTTAGCAATATTTAATTAAAATTAAGTGAACTTTTGCCTCATGCATCAGGTTTTCAATATTTAGTGAATTGCAGTGATTGAGAACAAAGCCTGCACACTTTATCTCTACCAAAGTAAGGGAGATTTATCTCTATGAAAGTGAAGGAGGAGTTGAAAAGATGAAATGAGAACTTAAATGATGTGCAACATTTAATATTCAAATTCTTTAGGAGTGTCTGGGATATCTTGGTTTATGGAGGAGTCTTATGATGGTGCTCACCTAATAGTGAAGTTAATTTCTACTCTGCTTTGTAATGGAGTGAAATTGAGCAGGCCTATAATTTTGCAGCATTTGAAACTGGAGAACCGTTCAAAAGAGTCATAAATAGAGACAACTTACTTGACATGTTTGGTCAAGGAAAACTAAGGCAAAAGAAAAGCATCTGTGAAATTATTTGAAGTGAAATATTTACTCTTTTCTATGTGAAAAATGATTGAAATTGACAATATCCTCCATTTAGCCAAATTTTCTCCAAGCTTACCAGATATCTTACTGCTAGGAGGCAGGATGTTGTCTCAATCAAAAAATTGTGGTCTACAAAGAAGGGTCAATAATTCCAAACTTATTAATCAAAATGTGCAACACTGAAGAAAAATGTAGACAATTTTATGAGAAAAATCTGAAATGTTAAGATTGTTTTAAAAAATTACATTCTTTATAAAAATTCAGTGGTACAATATTAAAGGGTGAGATGTCTAAGAAACTATGTGGATATGGACCAAGAATAAATTATTTTGGTTACTTTATTTTTTAATGTTCTGATTATCAACATAAAGAAGATTTTAAAAGTTTGATGTATGCAGCTGTATAAATTATAGTTTTAGAAAGCATTTTATTTTTGAAATTTATTGACTACGCCAAAGCCTTTGACTGTGTGGATCACAATAAACTGTGGAAAATTCTGAAAGAGATGGGACTACCAGAACACCTGACCTGTCTCTTGAGAAACCTACATGCAGGTCAGGAAGCAGCAGTTAGAACGGGACATGGAACAACAGACTGGTTCCAAATAGGAAAAGGAGTACGTCAAGGCTGTATATTGTCACCCTGCTTATTTAACTTCTATGCAGAGTACATCATGAGAAACGCTAGACTGGAAGAAACACAAGCTGGAATCAAGATTGCCGGGAGAAATATCAATAACCTCAGATATGCAGGTGACACCACCCTTGTGGCAGAAAGTCAAAAGTAACTAAAAAGCCTCTTGATGAAAGTGAAAGAGGAGAGTGAAAAGTTTAGCTTAAAGCTCAACATTCAGAAAACGAAGATCATGGCATCCGGTCCCATCACTTCATGGGAAATAGATGGGGAAACAGTGGAAACAGTGTCAGACTTTATTTTTTTGGGCTCCAAAATCACTGCATATGGTGACTGCAGCCATGAAATTAAAAGACGCTTACTCCTTGGAAGGAAAATTATGACCAACCTAGATAGCATATTGAAAAGCAGAGACATTACTTTGCCAACAAAGGTCCGTCTAGTCAAGGCTATGGTTTTTCCTGTAGTCATGTATGGATGTGAGATTTGGATTGTGAAGAAAGCTGAGCGCCAAAGAATTGATGCTTTTGAACTGTGGTGTTGGAGAGGACTCTTGAGAGTCCCTTGGACTGCAAGGAAATCCAACCAGTCCATTCTGAAGGAGATCAGCCCTGGGATTCCTTTGTAAGGAATGATGCTAAAGCTGAAACTCCAGTACTTTGGCCACCTCATGCGAAGGGTTGACTCACTGGAAAAGACTCTGATGCTGGGAGGGATTGGGGGCAGGAGGAGAAGGGGACGACCGAGGATGAGATGGCTGGATGGCATCACTGAGTCGATGAACGTGAATCTGAGTGAACTCCAGGAGTTGGTGATGGACAGGGAGGCCTGGTGTGCTGCGATTCATGAGGTTGCAAAGAGTTAGACACAACTGAGTGGCTGAACTGAACTGAAACAGTTTTATGGTCCATCAATGCAATACAATCAATTCATTATTTAATACATAAATATTTTTAAACTATATAACTTTTATTAATTTTAGTTCCTTCTTTTACTCTCAGACTGGTCTCATTCTGGACAGCACATTGCTATTACATTTGTCATTAGCATAATTCACAAATGTCCTGGTTTTTCACTTTTCAGGCCAAGAGTAGTTTTGTCTGTCCCTGCTTTTTTGTAATTTCTAATTAGGAAGTAGGACTGTGTGACTTATTTTTGCAAATGAAATGTGAGCAGAAGTGATGTGAGACATTGATAGGATGTAATATGCAATTTCTCCTCTCTCTCCTGCTGTAGTCATCACAGAAACATATGTCAAAGAGGAACTTTTAGCAGGTAGGAAATTTTGTCAGGTCACAACTTTGAATGATGATGGCTTGGAGCACAGCTCCCAGTGAGCTGTGTGAGAATAAATGAGGGGAGTGTGAGAAATAAAATATACACACACATACATAGATCTTTGTGGTGGTAAGCCACTGATATTTGGGGATTATTTATTATTGTAGCAAAACTTTACCTACCTTAATTGATAAAGTTATGGAATAGGTGATTTCCCAGGCAGGAATATTGCAGTGGGTTGCCATTTCCTTGGAGAAGGCAACGGCAACCCACTCCAGTACTCTTGCTTGGAAAATCCCATGGACAGAGGAGCCTGGTAGGCTGCAGTCCATGGGGTCGAGAAGAGTAGGACAGGACTGAGTGACTTCACTTTCAATTTTCACTTTCATGCATTGGAGAAGGAAATGGCAACCCACTCCAGTGTTCTTGCCTGGAAAATCCCAGGGATGGCGGAACCTGGTGGGCTGCTGTCTATGGGGTCTCACAGAGCTGGACACGACTGAAGTGACTTAGCAGCAGCAGCAGCAGCAGCCATTTCCTATTTCCGATCCAGGGATCGAACCCACATCCCCAATGTCTCCTGCATTGGCAGGTGAATTCTTTACTACTGAGCCACCTGGGAAACCCAAAAGAATTTAAGACAGTTTATAAACACCAGAATACAATGAAAAGATAGGGGGACTTCCCTGGTGGTCCAGTGGTTGAGACTTTGCCTTCTAATGAAGGAGGTGCAAGTTCGATCCCTGGTTACGTAGCTAAGATTTCAAGTGCCTCGCAGCCAAAAAACCTAAAAAGAATAAAAAGACAGGGATTTAGTAAAGGGAAAATAGGATTATAAAAATAAAGTCAGAGGTAAAATTACTCAAAATGCATTCCTTGTATTTTCTAGTGGTGGGTGGGCATTTTGTTTGCCATGTTAGTGGCCAAGATAAACACGAGATTCTCACCAGTAGCAGCATATATAACACAGCAACAAGCTGTACAGTGTTTTTTGATCTATATGCATTTTGTGATGTTATATATGTAACAGTATCTATAAGATGCTTTGAGAAAAACCTTATGCAAAAATGGGACAGTCCACCATATATTAGGCAACTTTCCATCCATAAATAAATCAGAAGTGTTTCACATGATTCTTTCTTATCTCAATTCTCAGTGCTAAGTAGAGGACATAATGGGAATTGTTCAACTCAGGGAAATTTGATGTGAGATGATGGGAAAGATGATGGTGCCAAGCGAAGCCTCTTGGAACAATAGCTCTTGCTTACCTGGCCTCATCCAGCATGAGCCGCATAGAACCTCAAGCACTAGTGCATATTCTTGGTCAATTCCTCAAGAAATATTTCTCTCATCTTGAGGTCGCTTTGAATAAGAATTGTATAGGAGGGATATTGGTTACATTTTCTGGTCAGTTCCCAGAGCAGAATTGGATCTGGATTTTACACTCCAGAAGCTTCCACTCCAATCACAGGGCAGCATATATAAATAAACAGCCACAGTCTAGGATGAGTTACATGCAGAGAGACCTGTACAAATAATGGGCCCCGATCACTCCCATAGAGAGTGGCAGCTCTCCTGAATGATAATTGAGTCATACCCTGTGAGGGACATCATTGGCCCCTGGGGCCTGCATCCTGGCCATAGTATCCGGCCAGTTGGCATCAGTGTCTCTGAACAGCTTCAGATCCACTGACCACCCGAAAGGCCCGGAAGAAGAACACGCTGTGTGGAGGCGAGCTACAATATCAACCAGCCGCCTGTGCCCAGGCAGCCCTGGTGCTCTGAGTGAGCTCAGAGAAAGGAACCCCAGCCAGGGCTGGACGAAGCCTGTGAACTGATGACCCAAAGGCTGGAATGTTTGCAAGAGTCTATTTTTGTTTCAGATAAAACTGGAAATGGAGCCACATGGGGAGCCAACCTCCCAGAGATTAATGGTGAAGGAGTGAGCTGCAGCTCACCAGGGAAGTATGAGTGTGAGCTCACCAATATATTTCCCTGCAAAACAAAGCTGGGCAATGGAGATGGGAAAGAAAACTCCAGTCTGGGCCGAGGCAAGATCTGCAGAGACTGGGCCCCCTTTCCATCCATCTGTCTGTGTCTGCCCATCCTGTCCTTTGGACTGAAAGGAGATCCAACTAGTCTATCCTAAAGGAAATTAGTCCTGAATATTCATTGGAGGGACTGATGCTAAAGCTGAAAAGCCAATACTTTGGCCACCTGATGTGAACAGCTGACTCATTTGAAAAGACCGTGATGCTGGGAAAGATTGAAGGCGGGAGGAGAAGGGGACGACAGAGGATGAGATGGTTGGATGGCATCATTGACTCAATGGACATGAGTTTGAGTAAACTCTGGGAGTTGTTGATGGACAGGGAGGCCTGGCATGCTGCAGTCCATGGGGTTGCAAAGAGTTGGACACGACTGAGCAACTGAGCTGAACTGAACTGATCCTTCCTTCCATCCTTCACAAAGCCCCCAGTTGGTGTCTGGTCCTGTTCTCAGCTAGGAGGGTTGGGTAGGGGAAGGAATAGGCCCTGTTCTCTGGTCTAGAGAAAACCACTGGCAGAATGTGATTGAGGAAAGCACCTGGCCTGTTTCAGATGGTTTAGAGTTCGGGACCCTGGGATTTCGGCAGGTTGTTAGCCCACCAGTCAATGAAAAAAACATGTTTTTCTCTTTGGAAACCTTTTCTTAGTTGGTCAATTTATGGTGAGATCTGGGTGCCTGGCCCTGGGCTTAGTTTGTGCTCTTGGGGTGGGTGGGGATGGGGAGTGAGACAGAACACCCAGTCCTCTGATGAGAATTAGAGAACTGCTTCTCTGGGATCCTGGAAGCTGAGACCAGGCACCGTTTGATCGCTGGAGGGCCGTCTCTGTCTATCACGACACAGACTAGGAGATCCAGAGTCCCAGTCGAAAGTCTCCCAGCTGACCGTAGAACCTGAGTCCAGATCTGCTCTGTTTCCCTGCCCACTGAGGGGCTGTGCCTGCTCCCTCCATCATATCAGGTGAATCTGGAGGGTGGGGGGATATCCCTTCCCGCTCAGGCTGCTTCCTCACCAGCTCCCTTTCCTTTTCTTCTTCCTGGACGCATGGCTCCTTCATCCTACATCCAATCCTGCTCAAGTAACCTTGGGGCCTGGAGGTTTCAAGGCTCCCAGCAAAGAGGTCTGGACTCTGCTGGGGAAATGTAGTGTCTCCCTTCTGTGAATGCCAGGTCTATCTTCAGCCCCCCAAAGAGCAGGCTGGGCTCTGGATGTCCCTGGCTGATGGCCACAGGGCTGCATGTGTCATGATCATGCTCCTCTCCCTGAGTCCGTCTGAGAATCAGGACATGAGGTGACCTGGCTCGCTGTGGGACCTGCTGGCACCGTGACCGGTGTCTGGGGAGGCTGGTCAGTGACTCAGCAGGGCTGGGACCCATGGGAGCCCTGTGGCGAATGCCTCATTGCACCAGCCCCTTCCGACTGCAAGAGTGTGGTTTGGGAGACTAACCTGAATGTGTTTACTTTGCAGGAAGAAGTCAGCTTCAATCCTCAGAACCTGGACCCCAGCGAAAGTGAAAGGACTCCAACCACAGTGCCTAGACTCTAACTTACAAGGTGCTTTTAGCCAGTATACCTGTCCCTTCATAGTGACTCATTGAGTGACAATCAGCAGAAAGACCCATGGAAGTTTTTTCAAGACAACAATTGTAGTATGGACTTGGTATTAAGCGAGATTGATGCTTTTTAAACTGGTCTCATGTATGTCTTGTCTCCTCATGAAAAAAATCACACTGGGTCTGCCTTAAAACTCTGCTTTGTACATTCAAATGTCTGTTGAAATGATGTTTTGAGAGAGCAAGACCCTGTGCAGAGAGAAGCAAGGATCAGTCCCTGGGCTGTAAGCTGCTAGCTCTTGCAATGATCATTCACTCTTTCATTTCACAAACACTTACTGAGTGATCTCTGCTCATCTGGGGCTGGACAGTAGGCTGCAAAGATGAAACAGAAGTACTTTTCTCTTTGAGGAGCTTGGAGGCTCAAAGTTGGTGAGATGTGACATGTTTGTAAAATACCCTAGCAGCCAGCAGGCCTGGGGATGCTTAAAGGGCAAGGGAGGAAGGATACATTTTGAAGCAGTTCAGTGTGTCAGCACCTAGAAAGGCTTCCTCAAGGAGGTGTCGTGATGGTTAATTTCATGTGTCAACTTGGCCAGACCATGGTCCTCGAATGTTTAGTCAAACACTATTTTCAATATTTCTGCGAAGGTATTTTTGGATGAGATTAACATGTAAATCAGAAGACTTTGAGGAAAGCAGATTCCTTCCAGGATGTGGGTGGGCCTCATGCAATCATTTGAAGGCCTTAATAGAAAAACACTGACCTCCCTGAAGCAAGAAGGAATTCTTCTTGCAGACGGTCTTTGGCCACAAACTGTAACTATTCCCTGGGTCTCCAGTTGTTGGCCTACCCTGTAGATTTTAGACTTGCCAAGCCTCCACAATTGTGTGAGCCAATTCCTTAAAATAAATCTCTCTCTACGTATACACATATCTTGTTGGTTCTGCTTTTCTGGAGAACCCTGACTGCAGGTGGCAATGCCTGAGGATATTTTGGGGAATTCATTGCTAGTTTATGTGAATTCTTGTGCTGAGCGATTTCTATACAAGAGAAGAGAAACATTCTGGAGTATGGACCCAATTTGGGGTTTAGGAAGAGAGCTGAAAGACTCTTTTTCAGGGATTAGTGGAAAGTGATTGTCAAAGATAAAAGCTTTTCTCTAAGAAGGTGAAAGCCTTGAAAGAACAAAGGTTGAAGAAGCTGCTGGAAATCCCCAAACTATGGACAAGCCAGCTGAGGGTCCAAGTGAAAGCGATTAAAACACAAACCAAAATCAAATGAGTATGTGACAGAGAACACCACTTTAAGATTTTAGAAAGCCAAGCCCTTCCTCTTCCTGAGACCCAAAGTAGCCTGAGATAAACATGTCAATTCATTTTTGTCTTTGCTTTCCTAAGTATGTAATACTGTCCTTTTAAGTATATAGTATAAAAACAGCTCAGTATCTTTGCCCAGATTCCTAATTGTATTTCAATTTTTTAGTAGAAAAATCATAACCAAGAATGGAAACTTTATTCATCTTTCACTGTTGAGCCTAGGTAGAAGGGAGATTTTTTTAGGCATTTCCCTGTCCAGATCTCTTTTGTGGTTTCCTGATTCTTACCACTTTCAGACTCCCTGAAAGCTAGTGGTATGCCTAACAGCTAATGGTGGTCTTTCTTGATCTTATTTCTTTCCGTCATTCTAACAGTTTTTATAAACATCTATATTTTTGTATGAATTTGCATCCTACTTGACATACCTAGAGGGATTTCTGTTTTCCTGATTGGATCCTGTCTGATTCAGCCCTGATATCACAAGAGCTTATAGAAAACAGACCACTGAAGATGGGAAGAATGGTTGGTTATCTGTTCAGGTTAGATTTGGAGCTAGTGATGACTTTCTTGTGAATAGAAAGTGGAATACTGATAACGTAGGGCTTTATGCTGACAAGTGGTTTATTAAATCATCTGAAGTTGCCTGAAATTAAAGTACTTATGGAGGGCAAAGCTTTGGCAGATTAAATGGCTGCTGTTATAGAATCTTATGGTGGAAACACAGATTGTGAAGGCTGCTGAGATGTGGAGTGGGTTGGGTGTTTCTGACTGTACTGGAAAGAAAAAAAAGAGTAATCTCAGGATTTTACCTTCTCGGAGCAATTCACAGCCGGAGAATCAGAGTGCTTCTGTAATGCTCCAAAGTACTGCTTTTCAACTGTCTAGTAGCTTAATGTATCATAAAGTTTGATTGTACGGTTATAGGTGCTGAGTTCAGTTCAGTTGCTCAGTTGTGTCCGACTCTTTGCGACCCCATGAATCGCAGCACGCCAGGCCTCCCTGTCCATCACCAACTCCCGGAGTTCACTCAGATTCATGTTCATTGAGTCAGTGATGCCATCCAGCCATCTCATCCTCGGTCGTCCCCTTCTCCTCCTGCCCCCAATCCCTCCCAGCATCAGAGTCTGTTCCAATGAATCAACTCTTCTCATGAGGTGGCCAGAGTACTGGAGTTTCAGCTTTAGCATCATTCCTTACAAAGAAATCCCAGGGCTGATCTCCTTCAGAATGGATTGGTTGGATCTCCTTGCAGTCCAAGGGACTCTCAAGAGTCTTCTCCAACACCACAGTTCAAAAGCATCAGTTGTTCGGCGCTCAGCTTTATAAGTGCTAGCACAAGATAATACACAGTTGCACCAGGTTTCTTATCAGGACGTAAGGACATTGTTCAAGAAAGAGTGAGATGTGAGAGCTGGGATGTGGACATCTGGGTAGATTGGCTGAATCAGAGGAGCTTGACCCATTCTCCCAATCTCTCTGGGTTTACTTTGCCATTAGAGGCAGGCTTCTCCTTCACTGACTAAGGGGACTTCTTTCTACTTGATTGAAGACCACGTGGTGCTAAATCTCCTTAAGAAACGTTTCCACCAATCCTCATTTTTCCCATCACCTCCAGATCTAAGACTAAGGCAGATCCTAGCATGCTTAAGAGGGATGAGAATGAAGTATGACCCGCGAGGAGAAAGCATACATACCAGAAGAATTACAAGGTGACAGACGAGGGCGGATGCTACGTAATGTAGGTTTGGGCCAAATTTATCAAGATGTATGTATTAACCAGCGATTCTTGATTTAATATGCTAGCTTGAGTCTCTCGCAGTGACACCAAAAATTTGCTTTCTCTTTGACTTAAACCTGGACTCAGTGGCCTGTGCAAAATGAAACTGAAATGTCAGAACTTCCTTGGTACAAAGAAATCTGAAAGCTTAAAGAGACTGGAATATTGGAACGGATTTATCATATGCAAACCTAGTCATGTGTCCTCTTATAGGAGGGATCACCCAGATGCCACTCTTTTTACAAAGTCATTGAGAAATACCCTGGGGACAGATGCACCAAGTAGCCTTGAAAGGTTCTGTGATGACTATTTTCTTCAGGCAAGGGCTGATGGAGTTAGAGACTGCCATTGCAAAGGTTTTCTTCATTTCACTGGGGATGATGGCATTCCAGAGTGGCACAGGCCAATGGTCAGTATTTAACCTTGAGAAAGAAGGCTATTGTGGTTAATGAAGCCCACAGCAGGATAATCAAAATCCCATTGTCTAATGGTGATGGAATCTCTAGGGGAGGATATGTGGATGGCCAATGAGAGCTTTACTTAATCTGTGTAATTGGAAGAGATTTTCAGATCTAGTCAAAAAAGTCCTAAATTTGGGCATCACAAATGAAAAGGTATTGTCTCTCTCATTTCCAGACCTTTAGGAACTATAGTTTTTTAAGTGAATGGGGCCTCCCAGGTGGCACCATGGTTAAGAATCTGCCTGCTAATGCGGCAGACACAGGAGACGTGGGTTCATTCCCTGGGGGCGGGGGTGGGGAGTGAAGATCCCCTGGAGAAGGGAATGGCTACCCACGCCAGTATTCTTGCCTGGAAAATTCCACGGACAGATGAGCCTGGTGGACTACAGTCCATGGGGTTGCAAAGAGTCAGACACAACTGAGCCTTCATGCCTCATTCACTCAGTGATATAACTTGGGCACCACTTTCCCACCCACTCTCCCACTCTCCCACCTCAACTGCTGGTGGAACGTGGGTAGCTCACTCACTTTAGATTTGCAAAGCCAGTCCCTTAGAGCAGGGGTCCTCAACCTCTGGGATCTAATGCCTGATGATCTGAGGTGGAGTTGATATAATAATAATAGAAATAAAGTACACAATAAATATAATGTGCTTGAAGCATCCCCAAACCATCCTCCCCTTCCTGCCACCCTGGTTCATGCAAAAATTGTTTTCCAGCAGAGTGAGCCCTGGTACCAAAATGGTTGGGGTCTACTGCTGTAGAGTCCGTCTGACCCTGTAGAGGTGGTAAGCACAGATGAGTGCTTTCTGATGCTCAGAGCCTAAACTTTGATTCATTTATGGATCCATGAGAATCGTTGTCAACTCTTGGAAAGTTCTTGGTGGCAATGTCACCCACAGGTTGTTAACTTTTGAAATTTATAGACCCTTTGAGCAGTTGATGAAAGCAATGAACACATTCTGAGAAATGAAGGCACACTTACTCACACAACATTTATATTCAATTTTTGGAGGTTTATGGACCCTCTGAAGTTGCAGGTGAAAATTCCTGACTCAATCCGGTGACTCAATAAAACAAAGGGCAAAGATTATGAACAGATAGAAGAAGAAATACACATAGCCAAAAAATTATGAGAAGATCTTCATATTCACTACAAACAAGAGTAATGCAAATCATACTGAGATACTATTTTTCATCAGCATTTGGCAATGATCAAAATCTTATATTGCAAATTGTGTTTTTGAGTCTTGCCCAAATCTCAACTGGTGAGTGGTGGATCTGGGGCTTGACCCTAAGGCCTCTGACTTCAAATCTCCCTTTCTTCTCATTTAGTGACAGGGCCCTTGTGATATATGCCTTGCATCATTGCTTGGGTGTGTGTGGGATGCAGCCTGATTAAACTCCGATACCTTGCTCTGGATTTTTCTGGAAGAGGCCATGAGGAGTAATAGCATCACATGGAAAGGAAAATGAAATCCTCTATGGCCAGGAAGCAGTTCAGGTCATCTTTTCTCTTCCAGAAGGAGCCCTGGGCATCTGATAGCCAGTTCCAGGTGCTTGGCCCGTGCCCAGAGGCCTGGCTAGATTGGGGTCTGCAGGAGGATGAGGCTGGGACTACTTTCCACGTGGGGAATTCATGTGCCTAAGAGGAAGGTCCAGTAGTCAATACTTCAGGCTTCAGTGTCCTGTCTCTGATTCTGGAACCCTGAGCCCGAAGGAGGCAAAGTCAGGGGTAGAAGAAAGAGGGAGACAGAGAGAAGCCGGAGGTGTAAGTGCTTTGTGTCATAGTCATGATCCCACATCAGCATAGGTACCTGTGTGTGTGAGCCAAGTCACTTCAGTGGTGTCTGACTCTTTGCGACCCCAGGGACTGTAGCCCACCAAGCTCCTCTGTCCATGGGGTTCTCCAGGCAAGGATACTGGAGTGGGCTGCCATCCCCTTCGCCAGGATATCTTCCCGACCCAGGCATCGAACCTGCATCTCTTGGGAAAGTAAAAACTGATGAGGGAGTGTGAGCACAAGGCAAGGAGGGAGACAGAAAGAGGCAGATGGAGACAGAGAAGGAGAGGAGGCAGGGGAGGTAGGGGGATGAAGAGGGGCAGGGGAGGGAGAGGGAGAGACCACATCTCTGCGTGTGTGAAGCAAGGGAGTTCACCCTGGAGACCACTCTTCTAGGCCAGGGCAGAAATAGATGGAACGTTCTCCCAAGTGCCTCAGTACAGAATGGAGTGTATAATCATTTCACCGTGTGTACAGGATTTCTAGTTACATAATGACTAAAAGCAGATAAAGATCCAGCCAAGAGAACAGCAAACCATGGACATGATGCTCATAAAAGTCCTTAGCCAGTCTCAGGGCTTGGCTGCCAACCTGCTCTGGGGCAATCGAGGTGGACAGAGCCAGGCGTGAGGAGCCCTCCAAGAGCCCCAAGGAGGAGGAGGAGGTGGTGGGGGGAACAGCAAGGAAGGCCAGCCCTCGACTGCCAAGAACAGCAGGTTGCAACGCTTAATGTCCACACTTATGCCAGCGTGCTTAGGAACTGTTGTTATTTTTATGAGAAAAATGCAGAAAGGCTAATCTGTCTATTTATGTCTGTCTGGAACCATGTAATTACTAAAGGGATGTTCTAGTGCCAGGATCCAGTCGTGGCTCTTCCTCTCCCATCATGTCTTTGGGAGGCTGGGCCCGATGTCCCAGCTCAGCTCTCGTGAGGAGCCTGCCAAGAGCTTTGGTCACCAATGAGATAGATAGACAGATAGACAGAGAGAAGGGGACCTTGGAAAACCGAGATAATCGGGTCAAATACTTTTATGTAGTTAGGGTGTTGGCAAGTGGTAATTTTAGGATATGTTTATGGAGTCTGTGTTGGTTGAGAAATAAAGGTCTATTCCATAAAAGCCTATTCATTCAGATCATGCTCTATCATCCATCCATCCATCCGTCCGTCCATCCATTCTTTGAGCAAGCATGCCATGGCAGTCATTTTGCTGGGCTCTAGAGATACAAAGGTAAGTAAGACACGGTCTTTTCATATGAAAGACTCAAAGTGTGGGAGGAGGTAGAAATACCAACTATCAAGCACAGTGACGTGTCACAGGTGCCATAACAGACTCTAGAAGGAAGAGCAGGATCAAGGAAGCATCAAGAGTGGGTCAAGGAAGGATCTAGGTAGTCAACGAAACTTCAAAGAGCAGGTGACCCTTGAGCTGAGGTCTGCAAGCTGAGTATATGTTTGTCATACAGGCCTTGGACCTTGACTCAGGACTCTAGAGGGTGATGTCAGTGCACTCCTACCCTCTGAGTGCATCTTGAATTCTAACCAAACCTGTACTTTGCAAGGGTTGGAGTGGATGATTCTCAGCCTGGTATTGGGGACTCTGGTAACCTGGCCTAGAGTTGTTATTTTCATTTCCTCTCTGCTGCTTCCCCATACCCTGTTACACTAGATAGGTCATGCTGTTTCTTGAGCATCTCCTTGCCTGTGATCAGGTTGGTCTGTCTTCATTTTCCCTTCTTGATTCCTTTCAAGACCTAAGGTACTGCTTTTCTGGGAGGCTCAAGGAATATATGGAATTTTGAAGGGCTTCCTTTGTGGCTCAGACAGTAAAGAATCTGCCTGCAATGAAGGAGACCTGGGTTAAATCCCTGGGTCATGAAGGTCCCCCGGAGAAGGGAATGGCTACCCACTTCAGTATTCTTCCCTGGAGAATTCCATGGACAGAGAAGCCTATTGGGCTACAGTCCATGGGGTCACAAAGAGTCAGACATGACTGAGTGATGAACACGTCACTTTCAGGCCAGGGACTGAGTGGTGAGGAGACCGCTCTGAGTACAGCAGTGTGTGTTTGAGGGGCTGTGTGTGACAGGGCTGGGAAATTTTGGAGGTAGGTGTAGGCTGAGAAGAGTGTTGTGATTTGGACAAGTATGGAGGCCTGGGGCTGATTGATTTGAGGAAGAGTGCAGTCTGCATGTCTGTGGTTGTTGTTGTTTAGTCGCTCAGTCATGTCTAACTCTTTGCATCCCCCATGGACTGTAGCCCACCAGGCTCCTCTGTCCATGGGATTTCCCTGGCAAGAATACTGGAGTGTCCTGTTCTCCAGGGGATCTTCCCAAAACAGGGATCGAACCTGCATCTTCCGCTTGACAGGTGGATTCTTTACCACTGATCGACTTGGGGAGCCCAGGTCCTTATGTTACCCACCCCCTTATACCCTAGTTTCTGATGTCCCTCCACCCAGTTGAGAGAATCATCAGCACAGGAAAGGAGGCCTAGAAAGTCTTATGACTTCTGCACCCACATTCTTGGATTTCTAAATCTGTAGTTCTGATATTTCCCCAAGTTTTAGAGGAATTGCTTCTGCTGTTTCACAAGGTCACTCCCTAAGGGAAGTAGGTGCTAATGTTCTGAGGGGGTGCTCATGGATGGGGCTAATTTCTTGATAATGTAGGACTGTGCCCCAGGAGGGGACAGGCATTGGCTCTGGCGGGCTTTGGGGCCAGCTGGCTTGCAATGAACAACCCTGGAAGGCTTGGCTCCATCCAGCTCAATGAACCTAAGTCGCAGCTGGTAGGGCCTGGAGATTGTCTAGAACTGCTGGTGCATGGTGGCTGCAGCTACCACGGATGTTCTTGGTGCCACTGGCACTGAGCAGAGGGGAGCAAGACAGAGCCGTGGGGGCAGGAGAGCCAAGGGGACATTTACTCCAGTGAGTACCTGGAGTAAACTGGGTGAGGTCCTCACCCCCCGGGGCCTCGGCTCCTCTGGCTTCAAAATGATGAGGTTGGACCAGCTGCCCTCTGAGCATTTTTCCCGCTCTGCTTGGCCTCAGGCCTCCATGAAGCAGACAGTCCACACACAGTGCTGGGGCCAATTCAGAGACAATAAGACATGGAGAAGTTAGAATGGCTCAGCTGTTACCACCGTGTCCAGCCTCTGGAAGTGCTGGATCTAGAAGTTGGTGGGCCCATGGCTCAGAGGTGGAGGACAGCAGGTGGGGCGCTCCATGAATGTTGCACTTCTCTGGGGGCACCATACGCCTCTCTTGAGCGTGGGTTCATCTGCTCACGTCCCTGTTTTGTGCCAGCCATGCAGAGTGGGGACAAGGTTCTGTACTGAGAAGGGGCAGACCAGTTACTGTCCCTGTGGCCTGGGACTGAAGTGAGTTGGGCTCTGAGCATTGGGGGGACGAGGGGAGGCAGGTACAGTGGCATGAGGGGTTGGTGAGGTAGGCTGAGAAAGCTTCCTGGAGGAGCTTGGACCAGAGCAGGAGGTGGAGGCTTTGGCCAGGTAAAGGGTTGTGGGTCTAGGGAGGCCAGAGCGAAAGAAAGAAAGAAAGAGCTGGACTGCTTTTACATTTGTTCCTCTGTGGACCTGGGGTAGCTAGAGATCCATCTGGGAATGTGTTCTCATTGGTTCTCTTACAGGTTTGCAAGGGGAGACTGTGGGTAATACACCAGCCAGCCCAAAGCCAGTATCAGAGTCCTGAGTTCTCAGGCCCTGCCACCTTACAGACGAGGGTGCTGAGACCTGGGGGGATGAGGAGGGCAGTAGATGAGGTCACACAGTGGTGGCGGCCTAGTGGGGGCTGGGATTTAAAATCTGGTTAAGCTCCTCGAGGCTTCCCTATGACTCACGTGGTAAAGAATCCGCCAGCAATGCAGGATACCTGGGTTCAATTACTGGGTCTGGATCTCTTGGAAGAGGGCATGGCAACCCACTCCAGTATTCTTGCCTGGGAAATCCTATGGACAGAGGAGCCTGGTGGGCTATAGTCTATGGGGTTGCAAAGAGTCGGACACAACTGAGTGACTAACATATACATATGTGTACAGGTAACTATGCTCTTTGGGCCTTTCAGGATCACCTTGGATCACCCCTCTCTGCTTTCTGGGCCTCATCTCTTCCTCATCCATACCCCAAACTGTGCTGGTCCCCGTGGCCCATGTAGCCCCTTTCCCAGCAGCACACCTACTGCCCACTTCCACCTCTTGGCCTGCCCTGGCCTCTCTTCTCCCTGGGACTCCCCTTCATCCTCTGCTACCAGCTTTACCACTTCCGCAGTTGCCCCCCAGCTTCGACCTCTCCCCCAGGGCTCACCTGACCCCAGGTATGAAGAAGCCTCCCTTCCTAGTCTGGGCACCCAGCAGACAGGCCCTGGGTCTTATTCATCTCTCTACTCCTGGGGCGCACATGGTGCCTTGTGAATGTACTGGACACACACATGACTGCAACCATCTTGACCATGTGCCCTGTGTCCCTGCTTTGGTCTTCTTCTGGCCTTGCCCTTCCCCAGGAGACAAGGGCTCAAAGCGATGCTCCTAATGGGAGCCTGGTCACAGGAACTTGCCTCCCTCCTCCCAGCTGCTGGTCCCAGGGACTCTGGAATTCTTAGACCAGATGGCTCTGAGGCCTGCTTGGGAACGTTGGCAGAGGGATCCTCAGTCCCACTGTGGGCAGTCCTAGGCCTGGGGCCTCACGATGGCCTTTGTGCTGTGGGACAGAACTAGAGCCACAGAACAGGGCAGATGGGGGTTCACAGGCTTTCCCTTGTCCCAGGCTCTGCTCATATCAGAGGGAGCCTGAATGATTGGTTTCTTTCTGAGTGGAGCTGCATGTGTTAGGGGACCTGAGAGCCAGGCTAAGGCTGGGAGGGGGTTTCAAGACGGCTGGGGACACATGGGCAGAAAATGGTGTGGTCTGGAGCAGATGGGCCTTGACTTTCTGGTGAGCTGAATCTTTGCATTTAATCATTCTCATATCAGTAGATATCAATAGGGTGCTCCCTAGGTGGCATAGTGACTTCCCTTGTGACTCAGCCAGTAAGGAGTCTGCCTGCAATGCAGGAGACCCGGGTTCGATCCCTGGATTTGGAAGATCCCCTGGAGGAGGAAATGACAATCCACTCCAGCATTCTTGCCTGGAGAATCCCGTGGACAGAGGAGCCTGGTGGACTACAGTCCACGGGGTTGCAAAGAGTTGGACACGACTGAGCGACTGAGCAGGCGTGCACGCATGTGTCAGTAGGCAGAATTCAGTGAGCACCAACTGTGGCCCGGATCCCATGCTGAGAGTCCTGAGGTCTTTTATGTTCAATCTTCACAGTGGTTCTAGTGATGGGACCCACTGTTGTTCCCAATGTACAGGAAAAGAAACTGAGACTCAGAGTTGCACAATGATGCAGAGCCCGTCTGTGACTCTGACTCTGAACTTGGGGCCATGTCAGAGGGAGGCCTGCAGTGGGTGCACGTAGCACTGGGTGCCTCCAAGTCCACCACCTGCCCTCGGGCAGCTTGCATGGCCACCTGCCCTGGCTCTCGGGGGTCTGTTTGGCTCCCAGGGGGACAGCTGGAGGAATTTGGAGGAGGGGGGCTCTGGCAAGGACTAAGGGGTGAGGGCCTGGTGTGGATCTGTGATGCGGGTCTGGCAGGGTGGGGTTGAGAGTGCTCTACCTGTTTAGCGCATCTCACCTGGGAGTTCAGTTCAGTCGTTCAGTTGTGTGTGTCTGACACTTTGAGACCCCATGGACCACAGCACACCAGGCTTCCCTGTCCATGACCAACTCCTGGAGCTTGCTCAAACTCATGTCCATTGAGTCAGTGATGCCATCCAACCATCTCCTCCTCTGTCTTCCTCTTCTCCTCCTGCCCTCAATCTTTCCCAGCATCAGTGTCTTCTAATGAGTCGGTTCTTCGCATCAGGTGGTCAAACTTGGAGCTTCAACTTCAGCATCAGTCCTTGCAGTGAATATTCAGGACTGATTTCCTTTAGGATTGACTGGTTGATCTCCTTGCAGTCCAAGGGACTCTCACCTTTAGAGTGGCCACTGGGTTAAATCAGCTCCACTTCCAGGTATATCCATGCTATTTCTCTGTGTTTCCTAGACATTAGGGCTATGTCTACAGCCTCTGCACTTTGGGAGCTCACTTCTGTTAGGGGCCAGAATTCATTGAGATCAAGAAGAATGAGGGGCAGGGAAGTGGCAGGGGAATGGCTTTACATGGAGATTTGCATGTGTGAATTTCACTGTGGCTGCTGCCTGGGACTGGGCAGTCAGTCTCTCAGAGCCTCACCATTCTCATCTGTTAAATGGGAATTCTTCCCGGAGGGGTTGCTGTCAGGATTAAATTGTGGCACATGATTGATATTTAATGGTAACTTAGTTGTGGTTATTCTCACTTTCTGGAACAGTTTCTTGAACTGTTAAGGGGAAACTGTCCTTAGAAATCCAGGCGCCTTCTCCCGTACAGATTTTCTTCCCAGAGGGACAGGCATGTGGGGAACAGAATATGACGACTTCTGCCACTCCCGCCCCAGTCTGAGTCCTACGCTCATTTCGAAGGAGATGGGGGCTTCTTCAGGCAGTGGCTGGAGGCCTTGTTGGAAAGCCTGCATTTCGTCTGCGGGAATGAGACTGGGAAGTAGCACCAAACTTGCCTGATAATCTTCCGATTGTGGGGATTGTTATTTGTTACAGCTCTTTTTTTCCCTCACAGAGGAAAAGAATGCTGGGCCAGCCAGAGTGCTGTCATGGCAGGCTGAGATTTATTGCCCTCTCTGTTTTCTGGGTTTCCTCCTGTCCTCGGCCAGCCTCGGAGAGGAGTGTGGGGCCCCAGAGCCGCCTGCAGCTGGCGGGGCTGGAAAGGATGGAGGCAACCCTCCTGGCTTCGGGGCCGGCGCAGCCCGGGTGTTTTGGACCGTCTTTTCCCCAAACTCTGTTTAAATATCCACCGAGCTCAGCTGGCCTGGCACTCGGAAGCAGCCATTGTGTCCTTGGTGACTCACTTGCACCAAACTCCCCTGGAAATTCTGGATAAAGTGGGTTCCAGGGACATTTGCAGTTTTATTCCAGTGGTAAAGCATTTGGTGTTTGTTCATGGTTCCCTCAAATAGCTGGCTCCCCAGTGGAAAAGGCCTTCTGCTGGCCGGGCATGGGGCAGATAGCACTCCACACTCCCCTCCCTGACTCCCATCAACCCACGGACCAGGGGTTCCCCGAGGGCTGGCAGTGTCCCACTCACCATATTCTGCACCCACGAGGCGCTCAGTGGCCAGATGGGACTTTAACATAAAAAAGTCCAGGCACAGCCCAGTGAGCTCCAGGGCTCTTCCCATCCTCCTGGCTGGACCCCGGAGGAAGGACAAAGTGGACGAGGTTCTCAGGCAGACAGACATGGGGCATGAAGAACAGAATGTGAGAGGGGTTGCAGGGAGGGGGGTGGTGGAGGAAACAGAGGGTGCAGGAGATCCAAGGAAGACCAGGACCCTGTGTCCTATCCCTGGAATGTTTGCTATCTTTTCTGTGCCATATCTCACCTGTGTTCCTGCAACTTGGGAGGAGTGGGTGGCTGGAGCCTGCTCTGGGCTTCCTGCTGGCTTCTTCCTGGGAGGCTGCCTTGCTGGCCCTTTCTTCTCTCTCACTGGCTCAGCCCCAGTAGCCAGAAGGGCCTCTGGACATTGGGTCGGTGCCTGTCCTGGTCATCTCTGCCTCAACTCCCCGGCTAGTCTGAGCACTGCTCGGTGCAGGGCCATCCGCTTCTCCCTCCCTAACCCCCTGCACGATTCTTCTTTATTTCAGACCCCTTTTTGCTAAAATCAGGGCCTAGGGAGAAAGGAGGTTACGAGGTGAGAATAGAGTTGGGTGGACCAGTGAGGGAATTGGGAAGGAAGCCATCTGCTATGTTGGTAACTCTGACAGGTAGAAAGTTTTTCTTTTTGCTTTCAAGATGTCTGACTCCAGGAAATACCCACGTGTGACTCAGGCTTGGTCCTCTGAGGCCCTGGTAGATGGATGGACCATCCATCACTTTAGCCAAGCAGCAGTCAGCCAATAGTTCCTGGGAAGGGTGGCACCCAGGATAATTTCCTTGTTCTTAGGGGTCTGGGGTGGACACAACCTCAGCTTCTTGGAAGCTTGAGATCAGCTTGCTTCATAAGCTGGGAACTGACAAGCTCTGGAGCTATCTTCCTGTGCCCGCAGAAGATAGTACCCTCTGATCGGATTTGGAAGCAGCCGGTAGAGCGGGGTTCCTCCCTCTAGCTGGGTCCAGTCAGGGCTCTCTTTGAGATGCCCCCGTGACCTCATATAGAGTAGAGCCTAGACCCTGGACACCAACTTCCAGCCTTCCTCTGCATTTCATTCATTCTCTCCCTCCCACCTCATTTCAATGACAGCCTCAGGAACTGAGGTCACCCAGCCAGGGGTGGGGCCAGCGAGTCTAAGACCACAGAGGCATAGAGTGGAGAAGAGAGATCAGACTTCTGCTCTCTGGATTCTCAGCCTGGGGTGCTTTCTTTCTTCCTTCCCACGATGACCTCGCTTACTCCATTCCCCTGGTTTCTCATCTTGCCAGGTTGAGAGTTAACACCCTAAAACCCCTTGCTACCACCCTAGAGAGGTATGGGGAGGGATAGGGCACTTCCCTGGCCACACATATGTTGGAACAAGGCAGATACTTCCAGTTTCTCTTCTCACTGAGCTTCCTTTCTGATCTTCATCTCTCTTTTAATTTAGGTTTCCTGTTTGTCCCTCCAGCATCACTCCATCATGTTTCAAGTTTGCAGAGTTAAAGGTACTAGGTTGTTTGAAAGTGCTGTAGGATGTGTGTGGCTGGAGTCCTGGCCCTCATTCCAGCCAGTACTGAAATCAGTGTGCATTTGGGGTGGTATCTTCTATGACCTTGCCGGCTGAGATGAGGTGTGCGGAGGGCATGTCTCAAGGGTTGGCAGATGAGAGCACTCACCCTCCCCAGAGGCCTCCGCCTTGGGTCAGTCTGTCCTCCCTAAGCCCCTTCTTCTTGGGAAGCTCCTATTAATACGTTCCATTTCTTGTATCAAGCAACTGTCTTGCAAACAGCCTTGTTGGTAATTCGTAGGAATGGCTGTTATTCTTGGAGACTGGCGCCTGCAAAGACCAGCCTAACACCGGCGACTGCTTTTTTTCTTTTTCAGCTTTCCTCATATTATTGTAGAAATTACAGAAAAATATTTGGCTCGTCTTATTCAACAATATATATGGCTGATTCCTTGTCATTGTGTTAATCCTAGAAAAATAAACCTCTTGGCATCTTGCAGATTTTCCCTGGGTGGAGAGGAACGTGGGCTCCCATGTGTATTGAAAGCTGTTTAATGTCTCTCTGTGCAACGTTATGCCGAGGAAGATGTGGGTATGATGAATTGGGGCTCTGTGTTACACTTTGTCATGTCTCTGTAGTGGCCTACTGTTGGGGTGTGCTGACACTGTATACAGTCCTCCAGGGCTGGACACTGGGACAGCTGATGACCTGAAGGCCCACATTCATAGCAGGTTATGGGGGAAGCAGGCAAGACCAGGAGTGCAGTCGGACTTACTGGAGCAGGAATAGAGGGGTCTGGCTTGTTATGCCAGAGACGCAGGGAAGTCAGTGATAACAAGATCCCTTGGGGATGGTTCTCCTGTTCTGGAACATACTACCAAGTGGTTTTTGCTGAAACCTAAGGCCATCTCAACCCACTCCAGTGTTCTTGCCTGGAGAATCCCAGGGATGGGGGAGCCTGGTGGGCTGCTGTCTATGGGGTCGCACAGAGTTGGACACAAATGAGGTGACTTAGCAGCAGCAGCAGCAAGGCCATCTCCCATTCTTTCTCAAGAGTTGCTAAGATAAGCAGGGTAGACGTGCATGTGTCCATTTTAATGGACGAGGAAATGGAGGCCCAGGCTGGCAGAATGACTTGGTGAGATGATGTAGGAGCTTAGCGGTCAGGCAGAGACTTGAGTGGGGGCCTCATGACTTTGAAGGTTGCCTTCCAAGCTGTTCACATGGCTGCCTTTTCACTCTGCTTCCACTTATCTGTATAACTGACCATTCCTTCCTCGGTGTTTTGCCCCATTTCCTCTGTTCTTAGAGGCACCAATGGGCTTCCCAGGTGGTGCTAGTTGTAGAGAGCCCATCTGCCAATGCAGGAGATGTAAGAGACGCTGGTTTGATCCCTGGGTCAGAAGGATCCCCAGGAGGAGGGCATGGCAACTCTCTCCAGTATTCTTGCCTGGAGAATCCCCTGGGTAGAGAAGCCTGGTGGACCACAGTCCATGAGGTCGCACAGAGTCAGACATGAGTAAAGTGACCTTGCACTAAATGCGGAGGTACCAGCAGACAGCTGTGTCCTGGTTCAGATGACTCTCCCAGCAGGAACTGTTCTCTTCTCAGGGTCTGTTCTGACCACGAATGAGCTCTTGTCTTCTTTATGTGACAGGTGCCCACTCCAGAGCCTGGGCCATCCCCAGCCATCCTCTGGACTTGAGGGGAACTTGGCCCTTCAAAGCCTGCAGCCCAGCCTTCCCCCAGTGCAGCCGGAAACATAACTCTTATTTCCTGGCTCCAGGCTCTGTCCCTTTGAAGGCAAAATTGCTGTTTTCCTCTTTGAGAATCATCTGAACCCAAGCTATATTTCAGTTTATTGACTTGGCTTGAACACAAAACCGCAGGTGGGGAAAATATAACCTTCCCAGCTCACGGCCCGTTCCTTTGGGAAAATGGGGAGAGGAAAAACTCGTCTTTTCATGACCACTGTCCTCCTGCCATGAAGGAAGGTATTGCCAGGTCTGAATGTTGAACCAGACTTTCCTTGGAGCCATTTGTGGCTCACAAAATTGCAAGAGTTTCCTTCAATTGGTTGTAATATTCCTTGGAATTTACAGTCTGGGATGTTCCCCAGAACACTGTTCTCTCTCAGGATCCCCACATGTGATCCCCACATTGTCCAGGGGAGTGGGTCCAATGAGAGGTGAAGATGGGCACACTGGTCCTCTCCCCAGCTTCCTGTGGGACTGTGCTGGGGTCAGCACTGAGTGTTCTCAAGGCTCTGGGAGTTCTGAAACTGGCCTCCAACTCAGCCCATCATTCCCAATTATTTTTGCTTTTGTAGCAGCAGGCAATTCTCATTCACTGAGTTAGGAAGAAGCTTGATTGTGGGGAAAGGGGAGCTCATGAATGCTTTGGGAACATCTATTTATTTTTAATCTCTCTGTCATTTATGTATTTATATATGAATTCATTTTATCTCAAACATGTTTCTCCTCTTTCTTTTTCTCTTTCTCTCTCTCTTCCTTCCTTTCATCCATCCATAATCTCCATCTTTAAGAGCTGTTTCTGACCACCTGGCATGGATACACACTAGTTCATGGACTATGTGTGCTTAACAATGTCTAGCATTTAAACAACTTCCAATATATGACCTGCATTATCTTACTTTTCAGGTCTCATTTTTCTGGAGCATTCATTCGTGCCCAGAAATGAGTTGGCCGTGGAGCACTTCGTAGTTAAGAGGCCATTTTGTCTTTTAGCAGCGCCTCACACATGGGTCTTTGCTGACACAGTCATTTCTCATTTGGTTTACGGGTGCTTTCTTACTTCCTTCTGAATTATGAGCATGATTGCAAGGCCTTGGACTCACTCTTCAGTTTGATGACTATCAATTCCCCCAACACATGCTGAGCGTTAGTCATAATGCCCTGGTTATTTCGCCCAGAACCCAGCCCTTCTTCCTCACTTCCACACTTTTACACAAGCTTTTCCCACTGCCCAGAGGGCCCTCATTCATCTGATTCACCTGGGGAGCTCCTTTTCCACCTTTCAAAACTCATTTGGGTCCCACCTTCAATGTGCATCTTTTCCTGCTACCTCCAGGTAGTGTTAGGGCCACTTTTGTGTTCTTATAGCTTGTAACACTATTTTTTTTATCTGCAATCTCCTGGAGGGTAGGAAGTGGGTCTTGGGCACCTTTACCTCTTCCAGCAAAAATCAACCTGTACAGACTAAAAGCAAGTCAGTGCTATTGGAGACAGATAACAGATTTTAGTAAAAATGTTACACTAAAGTCCAAAACATGCCATGTGCAGGGTGTCACCCTGGCTCACGATGTTACCTGGCATGTGTAGTGAATGTGAGCATGCTCATCTGTAGTTCCTGGGAAGGCTGCAAGGCCAAGGTCTCTTTCTCTTTAGTCCTCATGGAATTTGCTGCCAGGGGATTGAGGATGTGGCTAGCAGGGATGTAGGTACTTCTAAATTATATCCAATCATTTAAATGAACAGCAAATGCACTAAGAGAAGCAATGTAAAATGTCCAGACTCGGATGGTGAGAAAAGCCAAAGAAAAACCACAAAAGTAGCCCTTGCTTATCCCACACTCTCTTCTACACAAGTCAGCGCCTCTGCCCTAACTGGCTTTGAATGAGTTAGGGACCTGACGGAGGAAACAGATGGAGGTAACTGGGGAGAATTTAACGAAATGACAATTGACAAAGTGTGAGATGGGCAAGGCCCACTAAAGGGATGATGAAGTGCCCTGGGGCAAGTAATACTGGGGAGAATGGAGGGGGAGGGGGCTGCAGCTGAAAGTATAGATTTCCTCTGCTCTGGCGCTAGTACCTTCCACGGGCCAAACCCAGCTGGAAGCCAGAGGGCAAGAGAGCCCATTTTTTGCAGCCAGCTCCCAGGGCACAGAAGAGGTGGTGTGTGTGGGGGCGGGGTCTGCAGGGGCAAACCCAATACCCAACACAGGCTGGCTGCACCTGGGAAGTGCCCAACAGGCCATCTGCATGTTGGTGCTTCCATCAGCCTACACGTAGGTGAACTCCCAAGGACCAGCCATGTCCCTGCATGGGTCTTTATGTAGAAGGCTTTGCTTTGTGCCCAGGTGGGTTCACGTAGGGATCTGAGGAGTAGAGTCTTGCACAATCAGTAGGGGTCAGTAATTTCCCAGGAGGCCATGATGCCTGACCAGGTGGCAGAGTCTCTTTCAGTTCCTGCCCCCAGTAGATAAGGCTGGGGGCTTTGCCCTCAAGAGTTGGAAGGGGCAGAAGTGGTGGGAGCCGACAGCCTGGCCACAAGGATGGAGGTGGCCAGGGATTCCACTTGATGGAACACTTTGGCACACCTGTAGGTGTGTGTGAACTGCAGGAGAATGGGCTGTTCTCCACCTGGACAGAGAGAAATCATGTGGTTTAGTCAAGGCATGGAAACCTTGGGAACTGAGACTGAATTCTGGCTCTACCACTTAACTTTAGGTTAGTTGCTTAAGTTCTCTGAGCCTCAGTTTCCATGACTTTAAAATGGGGGTAATTATTCTGACTTTTTAAGCTTACTGTATGTTAAGTATCAGAGTGGATCTGGCCACCTGACCTTATGCTTACTTTTGTCCATGGCCACTCGGAAACATTTTTGCCTTGTGCTTCCCCCAGATGGATGACCTTGGAAGAAGCTAAGGCAGCTCAAAAGTTATGAAAATGTTGAGGCCCTAAAATGGACTTGTTTTTCACTTTCCCACAAGGCATACTTCCTAGGAAAAGTTGAGGAAAATTCGAAGCTCAGTTTACAGTCACAAGAACATGAAAAAGTTCTTCTGCCAGTTTTTTTTTTTTTTTTTTTTTTAAAGATGGATGTTGTTTCTGGGAGAAAGAATGTCGTACAGTGGCTCAGGCAGGAGACGGTGAGTCAGATGTGCTGAGAGCCGGGCCAGGCTGGCCCCTCAGGCCCCCCGTGAGTCAGTGCTGCCCATGAGGCCAGGCGGGCGGGGGGCCCAGCGGGCTGTGGAGTCAGGTGAGGCCTCAGCCTCCTGGGACTGGCTCTGGTGCCTCTTGGCATGCCTTCCTCCATGGGTGTTGTCAGTCAGGGCCCGTGTGGCTAGTTTGCTGATGTGGTTGCAGCCTCTTTCCTTTTTCTGTCAAGTCTATCTGTCTCTCGATGAACCTCTCAATTTCCTGTCTTCCTCCCTCCACCGTTTATCTCCAGGAATCTGTTGGTGGAGTGTTTGGTCTGGCCAAGGTGGAAGATAATGTTCTCTTTGGGGGGCTTTAGTATTCCTGGAGCCAGAGGACTGTCCCTTTTAGCTGCCCCAGAGGGACCCAGGCTACAGGAAATCAGGACACAGGGAGCTAGGCATTGAAGTCACAAGAAACAGAAAACCATCATGAATGACAAGAGGTTGTGGGCAGCCTTGACCAGAAGTTTATCCCATGGAGGTGAGTCCAGCCAATGAATCCCAGACAGCAGATGTTGAGGCAAGGAAAACCAGCTGACCGAGAAGATGACAGGTTAGCGCCTCAAAGTAGCCATCTTATTAGGGTCTTATTAAGGTTCTTTTCGGAGAAGGCAATGGCACCCCACTCTAGTACTCTAGCCTGGAAAATCCCATGGACGGAGGAGCCTGGTGGGCTGCAGTCCATGGGATCACGAAGAGTCAGACACGACTGAGCGACTTCACTTTCACTTTTCACTTTCATGCATTGGAGAAGGCAATGGCTTTCCACTCCAGTACTCTTGCCTGGAAAATCCCAGGGACGGGAGAGCCTGGTGGGCTGCCGTCTATGGGGTCGCACAGAGTCAGACACGACTGAAGTGACTTAGCAGCAGCAGCAGCAGCAGCAGCAGCAGCAGCAGCAAGGTTCTTTTATAGATCAGGAATGGGGGTGGGAGTGAGAAAACAAAGTGAAGAGGCCATTAATCTTGCAAGCATCTCCTAGAATGGCAAGCCTCAGGCAGGGGATGTGTTAATTTCTTCCTTCCTAACAGCTATAGGTAGACAGGTTTCTGAACAAAGGCACTTTCATTTAATAGTCAGGCAGAGAGGCAGGGTCCTTTTAAGCGAGCCATTATGTATGATTATAATAAAAGCAACAAAAAGCAAGTCAAAGAAACAGTGTCCAACATGGAGTCAGAATTGGCTTCTTCTCTGCAACAAGCAAGACTGAAAGGCCCACTTAGGAGATCTGATTCTAGACCAGACTCCAGTCCTTACTTTAAGAAAGTTTAACTTCTCTGATCCCATTTTCTCTCATCTGCGAAATAAAGGAGACAGTTCCTGTCTCAGAGGGGTTTGTGAGAATTAAGGCAATGGCACCCCACTCCAGTACTCTTGCCTGGAAAATCCCATGGATGGAGGAGCCTGGTAGCCTGCAGTCCATGGGGTCACTAAGAGTCGGACATGACTGAGTGACTTCCCTTTCACTTTTCACTTTCATGCATTGGAGAAGGAAATGGCAACTCACTCCAGTGTTCTTGCCTGGAGAATCCCAGGGACAGAGGAGCCTGGTGGGCTGCCGTCTATGGGGTCGCACAGAGTCAGACACGACTGAAGCGACTTAGCAGCAGCAGCAGCAGCTAATGTAAAAGTACATTGTGATCCATATATTTCAAAAATAAATGTATGCTGTTACTACATATTGTTAGGAGCTTCCCTGGTGGCTCAGTGACAGAGAATCTGCCTGCCCAAGCAGGAGACACGGGTTCAATCCCTGGGTTGGGAAGATCCCCTGGAGAAAGGAACATCAACCCACTCCAATACTCTTGCCTGGAGAATCCCACGGACAGAGAAGCCTGACAGGCTACAGTCCATGGGGTTGCAGAGTTGGATCGGATTTAGCGACTAGAACAACAGTAACATATTATTAGACAAGGAAGGAAAGGATCAGAAAGGTTAAAAGACTTGCCTGAGGTCACACAGCTAGTATAAGCAGGACCCAAACACCAGTTTCCTCTTCCCACTGTGTTTTAATTAGTTGGTCATTTTCAGCTCAGCTAGTGGGGTGCTTTGCAGATCAGCCGGCCCTCGGACTCTCTGGCTGGGGTGTTCCTGAGGGCTCATCACAGGCAGAGGGCGCTGTGGCTCCCGGAGTAGAGGCCCCCCCACCGGGGTGGATTTCAGCCATGAACACTGCTTGCACCTTATTCTCCTGCCCTGACTTCTCTGTGGCACTTTGCCTGTCTGTTCCCTTGCCCCCAGCCCCGCTGTTTTGTTCCATCACAGAACATACCACGCTGTGCTGGGCTCCTTGGTTCTTGTCTGCTCCCCTCCCCAGCCTGGGAGCTCTAAGGGGGCTGGGCTAGGTCTCCCTTGCCTTGTCCTCCCCGCTGCTGTGGGGGTGCACCTGACTCAGGGCTTGGGCTGCAGGAGGTGCTGGGGTGGCTGGCTGAGTCGTGTGGAGGGCCTGCCCAGGTGAGGAAGGTGGCTTTTAGGGGGGATGTCTGGGGTAGAGGTGGCAGCCATGTTTGGTGCAGAAATCATCCATTGTTGTGTGTAGTTTATGCATTTTCTGGAAGGGTGTAGATGTGGGAGTGACTTCTTTCATGCCAGTGGGGTTATCTGGGTGGGTCAGGATAGGCTGAGTTTACAGTCCCTGTTTGCTGTGAAAATACATCCTCCCTGGAGACGAGCTGATGACCAGCCCCTGGGTCATGTATGATCGCAATCCCCAGAGCACAGAGCAGAAGCTGGCTCATCCTTGTCCTCAGGACCTTCAGAGGGAGAGAGGTGGCTGAGCTGGAGGGTCACCAGCCCCAACCCCACTCCTGTCTCGCAGAGGTCACCTCTAGTTTGTACTGGAAGTTGAGGCTCCAGGGGACTGAAGGCAGAGATCCATGAAGCCATGAGTCAGAGGGAGATGGGACCAGTGTAAGGAAATTCACAGAAAGTTAGCACAGAGCCAGGGCTACGATCCAGGTTCCTGGTTGTCCAGCTCAGATACTGTCTATCGTCTTTTCATTTCTCCAGCCCTTGGATCCTTGAGATTTCCTTCCTAGTAAGTCTGGGTTGAATGGATCGATGTCCAGGTGACTGGATGCATGAAGGGGCCTGCAGGTGACACAGGCTGGCAGTCAAGCAGGCTCAGGTGTCGAGAGACAGAGCCATCCCACGGGCCACAGATGGAGATCCCTGTTTTCTATCTTCACACTGTTTTAGTTCAATTCTAGAAACTCGGAGGAGGGTGGGAGCATGGAGCCAGGGAAGTAAGGTGGTTGGACTTGTGTTTGAGAAGCGTCACTTGCGTAGAGCAGGTGGCTGGAGCAGGACTGAGGAAGGGACTCTTGTGGGAATGTGGAGGAGGGGGCTGCAGCTGGGGTGCTTGCTCAAGCCATATCTGGGTGCTGTTGGCTGGCTCCCCGGGTGGCGGGAGGCTCAGCCAGACTCGCCAGGGCTGGCCATCAGGGAGAGACTTCCTTGGCCTGGTTTCCAGTAGCAAGGCACAGCCAAGGCCAACATGCCGTTACCAGCTGGGATCTTGGCGTTGTTGTCCTCGGACCTCGAGGGGCTGTCAGCGTTTCCCACAGCCTCCTTTCCTGCCTGGACAGAGCTTGGCCTGCAGTGACCTCTCCATTCTACCATGAGATGGTCCCCAGAGGGGATGGCGGTGGTCCTGGAACAGGGTTTGGACATGGGGTGCAAGCGGTCAATGATAGTCCCACTTTTACCTTTGATGGCCTCCGGAAAGACCTCCAGTCCTACTTCCTTACCTGTTAAACTCATGTTGACCTGGATTTGGTGACAGACACACATTCAGGCTGGCACCAAGATGGTAAAAAGGGCTGTCTCTGCCCTCAAAGAGCTTTTGGTCTCATGAGACAGATTTAAAGAGGACCTTGGTTTCTATGATATGAGGCAGAATTGCCTGCGGGGTAGGAAGGTGGCATTATGGGTTCTCAGAGGAGACGATCACCCCTTGTCTTGCTAACCAAGGGAAGACTTCACACAGCTGATGGCTTCAGAAGATGGCTTGATCATGGCAGACAGGGGACCTGTGATTCAGGCAGAGGGTCCTGCATGAACAGAAGTCAGATTGGATGGTATATGTGTGTGTGTGTGTAGCAGGGAGCGGGGGTGAGGGGAGTGAATGAGATGGCAGGGATGCCCTTTCAGCTCCTTGGTTCCAAGCTATCATTTCTAAAATAGCTGGAGTTTATTGAGAGCTTCCGGGGATAGGAGAACGTATTCCACATTATCCCCGTAGATTCTCACGATCGCTCTATGAGGCATTCATAGCATTGCCTCGGTTTTGCAGACAAGGAAACTGAGGTTCAGTTAGCTTGACCTGCCCCACATTCCCTGACTGCTAGTCTGCAAAACTTGGATTCTAACCCAGGTTGCTTTGATCCAAGACTATCTTCTTAACCACTCTGCTGAAAGTCCTCTGTAGCTTTAAAATGCTTTCTTCTTTTCTTCTTTCTGTATCCAATGGCCTTTGAAACCTCTTCCTTGCCAGGTTTCTAAGATGCCTGCCTTTGCTTTGCTCCACACACTGTTCTTGGACTGCCTCTGTGACCACCCCCGCTCCCAGGTTTCTGCTCACCCCTGCAGCAAAACACATGGACATGACAAAGAAAGAAATCAAAGGGACACATGTCTCTGCATTGTGTTTTGGGTGGAGGTTCAGCTCCTGCAGGAAGGCTGGGCCCTGGGCTTCTCTGCCAGCTCCCTAGCCTTCAGCTAAGTTGGAAATCCATTCAGCACTCTAAAGATCATTATACATGGATGGGTTCAAGGTGCCACTTCCATCAGTGGTGTTTCAGTCATTTCTATGGTTCCCATCCTGACCCAAGCACACACTGTGTGCTTGGTTGATAAGTGCTGGGTGGATGAATGATGGTGTACTTTGACCGTCCACAATTGCTGCCTTCAGCACCATTACTCTTCTGGAGATAGAGAAGTATTTCTGTTTGCTTTCTGCACAGTGGGTTCTAAGTATTTGATAGGGCTCAGATTTCCTAGAACAGCTGGGAGCCCCCTAAGGCAATACTCTTTTCAATCATGAAGTTTAATTAATCATTGAATCCATCTAACAGATATTTATCGGCATGTACCATGTGCCCTTCCTTTTCTTTAGAGATAGCAGATAGACAGATGGGCAAAATCACATCCCTGCCCTCACGGAGCTTACTTTCCAGGAAAGTAAAGACCCATTAAGGAGCTCCCTGCCTAGGAATCGAACATGCTTCTCTTAAGTCTCCTGCATTGGCCGGCGGGTTTTTCACCACTAGCGCTACCTGGGAAGCCCCTTGAGGAGCTCCATGGACCCAAACACGTCTGCTGGCTGAAGTGGCCTTCTATAATGGATGCTTTAGAAAATATTTAAAGCTCTGTTGTGCTCATAACCTTTCAGCTATCAGGTTACTGCTCCATTTTTAGGGAGAACATTTCTCCAGCTATGAAGTCAGCAGAACTCTGCAGGGAGACATATTCAGAAATACCCCACTAACATCTGTGATTCAGACCACTTGTTTCATGTAAAGCAGGGATTCCTGCCGAAGATTCCAAGCGGGTTAGATTTGGCATCAGTTGAAGTACAAGCTGGGGTTGAAACCTCAATACCGCAAGGCCGGAGCGGAGAAGAGCCATTAGCATATTCATGACTCCCCTGTCTTCTGTTTCTAGGCCTATTGTCAAAGTGAATGGTTTTTCACTTTCATGAAATCTACCTTGTAGAGGGTTCCTGCTGCAAAGTATGTCTGAAATCCAAACAAATCCTCAGGATTCTTCCATACTGATGTCTTCAGAAAAGGTAGGCCTTCTTAAAATAGGGAAAAGACTGCCAGATACAGAAATCCCAGTTCACGCATCTGCTCATTGATCTTCCCCACCTTTTCACAACTGCTGGCACTAGGTCCTTCATCATGAAGTCCAGAGGCATGACTGTGAAATTAGGGTTCTGCTTTTCAAGCATGGCATGGGTAAACTTCCTCCTGATGTAAAGCTATTACATTTTTAATTTAATTATGCCCCCTCCCTGCCCTAGGCAGCTGGTGTCCAAGTTTCCCTCTGGTTTGGTTGGCTTTGCGCTCTGGAGGTGTGAACTGCTTTGGGTCACAGTAGCAGTGAAGGGTCCAAACAGCTCAATGCATTCCACGCCTTGATTTGAGCAGTGAAATATTTCATGAAGCTTAATATTTAACATGGGGGATACTTTAAAAAGAAAAAAGAATAAAATAATCCCCTCCCCTCCTCTTGTTTTACTGGTTTGATTTTGCCTGTGAATTGCGCGTGCCCACCCAGGCGCGGGGTAGCTAGCTTGCTCAGAGTAGGGTCTCCACTCCCACCCCCTTGGCTGTTGGCTGAAAGTGTATCTGGCCTTACTGTTCTTTTGTTGAGTAGGGCTCCAACATTTTGCAGCTGATATGTTTGAAGTAAAATGTTTACAGGCCCAGAGGAGCCTTAGTAACATTGCAAATGCTTTTTATTAAGACTAAAAATGGAGTTGAATTATAACTGTGTGAATAAAAGAGTGTGAGAGTCTTTTATCATTATGGTCTGAAGAACTCAAATCTGTCTGTTTTGCTGTCTATGTGACCAGAAGCAGGAGTTTAGATACTAACTAAGGAAACTGGTGATGTTAATACAATTTGATGTTTATTGAGCATAAGAGCCATACAAAAGATTCAGAAGACATTCTTTGGGAGTTTTGAGAAGATGATAATTACTCATCAGGAGATTCAGAAGACTTCCTGGAAGAGGCTTCCAATGAGTCTGGAGGATAAGTGAAAGCTCAGCCACCAGCCAAGAGAGGTGGTTGTGATGGAGGAAGAAAACTTCTGGCAGAATGACAAGGGAAGAAGGCCTGGTGTGACTGTAGCACAGAGTAAATGATGGAGGGCAAGCAGGACATCGGTTGAAAGAGTGGGTTGAGCTGAGACTGTAGAAAGATTTATGAATGAACGTATATGACATTTGTCATGATCATGGAGAGCCTTTAGAATTTTGTATGAGTCTTTGCTTGGAAGGGACCATCTGTTAGTCATCTCTAGATGCTGTTGCCCTGCGGCTTAGCTGTCTGTTGGAATCAGTAGAATAAAGTGCACATCAGACCTGTCAGACTCAGCATTAAGGGTCCCTGCTGGGACTGACATTGAGCCCACTTTGTCTAAGTCCTCCTGCATGGAAGACAATATCTGAATGGCGTTCTTCAGTGAGTGACTTTGGGCAAGCTCCCCAGAGGATGAGATAATCAAACCAAGCCAGTCCCATGGATGGAATGGATTCAGTCATTCAGTAATGACATTAACATCTTTGTAGTTTCCTGTGATGAGCAGGAAGAGCATGTAACACAGAGGTGGCTGTAAACTCTCCCAGCCTGGGGAGTGTGGACACGGAGTCTCAGCCTTGCCACATTCGGGAGCATAAGTCTGCCACATCTCTGCCTGGAATTGTTCCCTGACTCCGTATACTTTTCTCTGGGTCTTCTCTAGTCTCTTGTTCCTCCATGGTGGTTGAGTAAATACAGGAAGTGACAGAAAGGCTTGTAGGACAGATAGACAGATGTGCTGGCCGTCTAGAGACTCACAGGAGAGCCTTTCAGCTTCAGCTGTCCTAAGGACTCCCAGAGACCACGCAGTGGCCCTGGGGCATGCGGCCTCCTCTGCCAATGATGGAAAAGCTGACTGTACTCCTGGCTCCAGCACCGCTGGGGGGCTGCTTGGTGTGAGACTAAGTCAGTGGGCTGCCACCCCGTCGCTCCCAGGCCATAAAAACTCTGCAGCCTCGTCATTTGCATTCCCACATCAACAGCAGTTATATTACTGAGCCATAATCCCAATGTGTACAGTTTATCTTACGGATTCCAGGCCCAGATCTGACTGTGCGCTACTCAGGGAAGGGGAAGCTAGGGATGGTCGGGGTATGATATTCAAAGTGGTGCTGGTTCCAACCTGGGTTTGGTTTGGTTAAACTGTGAGATGTATGGTGATTAAATCAGAAACAGTTCATAGCATGTGTACTATTTGTATGTGGAAAATGCCTGTGTGGGATTTTTATGCTCTAACCTAAAAGGAGTACATTAAAGCTGTATATTGTTACCCTGCTTATTTAACTTATATGCAGAGTACATCATGAGAAATGCTGGGCTGGATGAAGCACAAGCTGGAATCAAGATTGCCAGAAGAAATATCAATAACCTCAGATATGCAGATGACACCACCCTTATGGCAGAAAGTGAAGACGAACTAAAGAGCCTCTTGACGAAAGTGAAAGAGGAGAGTGAAAAAGTTGGCTTAAAGCTCAACATTCAGAAAAATAAGATCATGGCATCCGGTCCATCACTTCATGGGAAATAGATGGGGAAACAGTTGAAACAATGTCAGACTTTACTTTTTTGGGCTCCAAAATCACTGCATATGGTGACTGCAGCCATGAAATTAAAAGACACTCCTTGGAAGGAAAGTTATGACCAACCTAGATAGCATATTAAAAAGCAGAGACATTACTTTGCCAACAAAGATCCATCTAGTCAAGGCTATGGTTTTTACAGTAGTCATGTATGGATGTAAGAGTTGGACTATAAAGAAAGCTGAGCACCGAAGAATTGATGCTTTTGAACTGTGGTGTTGGAGAAGACTTCTGAGAATCCCTTGGACCGCAAGGAGATACAACCAGTCCATCCTAAAAGAGATCAGTCCTGAGTGTTCATTGGAGGGACTGATGTTGAAGCTGAAGCTCCAATATTTTGGCCACCTGATTCGAAGAGCTGATTCACTGGAAAAGACCCTGATGCTGGGAAAGATTGAAGGCAGGAGAAGAAGGGGACAACAGAGGATGAGACGGTTGGATGGCATCACCAACTCAATGGACATGAGTTTGAGTAAACTCCGGGAGTTGGTGATGGACAGGGAGGCCTGGCGTGCTGCAATTCATGGGGTTGCAAAGAGTCAGACACGACTGAGCAACTGAACTGAACTGAACCTACTTGTAACAGAGAGGTGGCTGTTAGCTTTGTGATACCATCAACTGTGATATAGTGGAAAGGTTACTAGAGCGGGGGTCCAAACTCTCAGCTTCCCACCTCTCTGTCACTTACTTACTCTGAGACCTTGGATGCGTCTTGTCCCAATGGGTTTCTGTTTTCACACTGTAGAATGAGGTAGTTGGATGGGGAGAGCTTTGAGGTCCCCCCACCTTTGGGAGGTGACAACAGAGAACTTTCTTAGATAAACTCAGAAAAGGCAGGAGGACATCTTAGAAAATGGATATAAAATGTCTTGTTGGAAAATTCTCCTGTACAAACCTCAAGATTAAGTGTTGGACCAACCAGGTTTTGGGTGGGCTGAAGGTCAGTGAATCAGAACCAGAAACTTAAATGTGTCCTGGGAATTCTTGCTGGTCAGGATCTAGGGCCCACATGAGTCGCATTAGTCTGGCCCAAAGATGAGAAGAGATCAGAGAGGCTGAAGGACAGGCTTTCTGGGACAATCGTCAGTTCTTTAAGGAGCACATGCTCTGTGACCTGCCTGCTGGCAAACAGCTGAAGGTGGGCTGACCTTACGGGGTACGGACTAGTCGTAGTGGGCCATGACAAGGCTCTGGTGGCCCGGGTGTGTGGCGAGGGACTGGGCAGCCTGGGGAGCGGTGTCTCCACTGGCTCTGGTGTGTGTTTCTTGGCAGCTGTGAGGGTTGCTCCCTGTCTGAATGTCAGAGGGCCTTCTGCAGCCATGGTGACCGACTGTCCCCATTTGCTTGGGAATAAGGGATTTTTTGGGCTTCCCAAGTAGCACTAGTGGTAAAGAACCTGCCTGCTAATGCAGGAGACGTTAAGAGTTCGATCTCTGGGTCTGGAAGATCCCCTGGAGGAGGGCATGGCAACCCTCTCCAATATTCATGCCTGAAGAATCCCATGGACAGGGCAACCTTGTGGGCTACAGTCCATGGGGTTGCAAAGAGTCTAACATGACTGAAGTGACTTAGCACACATGCATGGGTTTTCTTGGGATGTGAGATTTTCAGTTTGGAAAC
Source organism: Budorcas taxicolor (assembly GCF_023091745.1). NCBI lineage: Eukaryota > Metazoa > Chordata > Mammalia > Artiodactyla > Bovidae > Budorcas > Budorcas taxicolor. The sequence goes on from NC_068920.1 coordinate 138,470,229, forward strand.
CAGAGAGTCCCCGGCCAATTGGGGTGGTTGGTCACCCTACCTGCCACTGATTTGGCTTACAAGGAGCTGTGATTAATGGGCCTGCGGTAGCATTCATTTCATCCATGATCTCCCCCAGAGCTTGTTAATCAGTGGGAAAGAAGCCGGAAACCATTCTGGCATGTGTTTCTGGGTTCTTGACTCAAAGGCAATCCCTGTGGTAAATGCCTGTAAGTAAATAGACTCTCAGTTCTCTGCTCCAGCTGGTAGTGGCCTCGAAGCGTGGTTGATGGTGGAGCTAAGCAGCCCCCGCCTCTCCAGAAGTGTTTCATTGTCTCTCATGGAGTGGGAGCTGGGCTCTGGTTGGCATAGGGGGACAATATCTGTGCTGCTGTCAAATACAGTGATTTCCTGGGTCTTGGCCCGTTAATGACCAAACATCCCGAATCAACTGCCTATCAAAGCCCATGCCAGGATCGGGACAGAAACGGGGAGCTGCCCTGAGTAAGATCTGGAGGAAACTGGGCTCAGAACACTGACATGTGGGAGGTATCTTCTGCAGTCAGGGAATGCATGAGGCTAGAGGGAGCTGGGGTGGGGTCTGCTCTCTCCCGCCCCTCTCACCCCTCATTTGATATATTTTCTCTCCTTCTTGATTTTTGTTCAAGGTGCATCTACTGGGGACCCACTGTGAGCCAAGTGTAATAGGAAGAGAATGATTGATTTAAGGAAATAGGGCTTGTTTTCCTCAGTTAAACAGGAAGCCCACAGGTAGAGTCTAGGGCCACTGCCGGGGTGTTGATACCCTCAGCGTTCCAGGAGCTTTCCCCACCTGCATAGAATGTGGCTTTCATCCTCAGGGTTCTTTCATAGTTAGAGAGTGGCTGTTGCAACCTGGCCTCCCGTCATATTACAGGCAGGAAGAAGCCTAAGGAAGCTCGTTTGAGATACAAGTAGCTCTTCTCAGGAAAGGAAACTTTGTCCACAGAGGGCAAATTGCCTCCACTGGTATCTCCTGGTCAGAACTACACCCTGTGGCCCCTGAGCTGTACGGGGTGCTGGGAAGGCAGGCTTTGAGCTGGTTGCCTCCCTCTGCTGACCACCGCTGAATTTCTTTGTTAAAGAAGAGTGGATAATGGATATCCAGCACATAGTGGGGCCTGCCACACCAGGCTGGCTAGGCTATGCTGAAGGTGTGAGGGGAGGGAAGTTAAATGGTCACAGAGGCTGAGTTTCAGGGGCCTTGATTCTGGGATTATGTGTGTGTGTGCAGTCATATGCACGTGCCTGTGTGTACATGTACAACTCTTGCCTTCTCAGAGCTCACATTTGATTGCAGGCTGTCTCACTCTGGGAAACTGCATTTGCCCAGTTTCTGCAACCCACTCTCCTTTCCGACTGCTGGACCCGACGTTGACCCCAAGTCTCACTCTGCACAGGGCTGTCGTAATGCGCCTCTCGCCTCTTGTTCTGGGACTGGTGTGCTGCCCCTCCTATCCTTCCTGCTAACAATCTAGTGCCACGGGTCAGACTGGAACTCCACCCCAGGTATGGAAGTGCTGCCCCACTTGTTGGCTGTGTCTGCTCACTGCCTCACTCATGCACTCACACACACTCATTCATTCATTCATTCATTTTTTTTTTTAACTTCTTCCTCCTCCTGCCTTTTTGACCACATCTTGCAGCATGTGGAACTTCCCCAACTGGGGATCAAACCTGTGCCCCCTGCAGTGTAAGCGTGGAGTCTTGAGCACTGGACCACCAAGGAAGTCTGTTTTGTTTTTTCTCATTCATTTATTCTTGAGAGCTGGGCTCTGAGCAGGTTTGGGGAAAGAGGGGAATCAAGGGTCAGGCTGACATGATCCTTTACCCTCCAGGGCCTCCCAGTCCAGGCTGACTTTGCCTGGACCTAAGTTAGAGTTCCCGCAAGATCTGGTCTCAGGTGTACAGCTCTGGTCTGCTCAGGGAGAGGATGACAGCGCAGCAGAGGCGGGTTCAGGCATTCTTAGCCACTGGGAGCAAACCAGCCACTCAGAGTAAAGAGCAGGTCATAATAGAAGTCCAGGGCGGGTCAGATGGGCCTCAGAGGGCTGGAATAACCTTTTCTTATTCCAGCCAGGGACAAGGGAAGAAGACATCGGTCTAATGTTGAAGACAGGTTATTTTGCTTGTTGAAACAGGTGATCATGATCCAGCCCACAGGAGGCACTCGTCGTAGCTCAGGAAGTGCAAACTCATCCCAACCAAGCGAGGAAATGCCTTTTTCCTCCCTCCCAAACTCTGACCTATGTGTCAGGGCCCACTCAAATAAGCCCTTCTCTATGCAGCTTCTTTTCCCACCACAGGGAGAATGAATCTCTTCCTTTTCTGTGTTTTCACTGCATTTCTGTAAATGATACCTTTATTATAACTCTTTGTCTCCTGTAACACCTGGGTTTGCTTGCTGATATGTCCTCCAACTAGCAGGACTGCCTGAGGTCAAGGCTGTGTCCTTCTCACCCCTGGATCCCTAGGGCTTAGCTCGGGTTGGGCCGAGCAGAGGTGCTCAGTGAAAGATGTGGCCTGTAGCAGAATCTTTTGTGACAGTCAGAGCCTGTCAACTCTCCCTTCACCTGCAGCTCCAGGGCTGCACTGGAGCTGGCAGCTACCCTGACCGCTTCCCTACTGACGGCCCAGAGCCTGGACAGGCCTTCACCCCAATGCAAAGCTCTGAGTTGCTTATAGCCCTGCCCCCAACCAGGCCATTAGTAGATGCCCTTGGGGGCGGAGGACCAGGAGCCCAGCTCCCGAGGCCTGGAGGCCCCATTGCTGTGCAGGGATGTGTTTACCCAGCCTCCATAACCCACGTGTGCAGTTTCCCGCTGCCCTCTGTGTGAACCTGGCACAGTATTTTAGTGTGTCCTGTAGAATAATATTGAGAGAACGAACAAATCAGTGGCAGAACCTTCTGAGATTTGCCTAATTGCAACTCAAATTGTTCCCATATTGGAAATTACATGGCTAAGATGCCTTTTGGGGAACTGAATATTAGGAGCCCAGGAAGGTCGGCCAACAATGAGTTGCTGATTTTTTTTTTCCCCTCCATGAACTCTTACCGAGACATTTTCCTGCAATGAAACATGTATAGGTTGACTCAAAACAGATTTCACAATCGCTTTATCCAATTTTGGAAGACTTAATTCGGCAATTCACCTAACCCTCTTTAATCAGCCTCACGTCCAGGGGCGGTTGTGGTCTCAGATACGCTGACGTAGATGTCACTCAGTGCAGTCCCCTGAGTGCAGAGGCTGTGGTCAGGCCCTGCTGTGGCTCTGGGGTCTGGGGCAGAGGTTAGGACTCCTGGGGGCCCTGGATCTCTGTGAGGGTTCCAGCAAAGCCGGAACCCTGTGATTCAGATTCCTGGGTGTGCAAGCGCCTTGTGTCCCTTGCAGGGTCACGTCCAGGGACAGTGGAAGTAAAAGTGATTGCGCGCTAAGATTGTTCCAATTTTGACACTGTGGGGAAGAGTGTGGAGGTCTCGGAATTTTTGACTCTGACATTAAATACAAATGTGTTGGCTGCATGCCTAGCTCTGAGTCCTTAGGGAAGTAATTTCCTTTCTCTCTCTCTCTCTTCGGCACTGGGGGCACTGTGTCTCTGGAATGGGATGGGGAAGTAGGTCCAGCTGGTGGCATCTACACTGTCACTTCCCAGGGATTGAGGAAGACGCAGGGTCTCTCCTAGACACCCAACTGTTGGACTCTTTGGTTTGCAAGCCCTTAGTTGTTGAGTCACCCTCATCCTGAGAGGGGCTCTGGGTTAAGATGACCTGAGTTTTCCTGGGGGTGCAGCTGAGGGCTGGAGCCTCAAGTGAGTCGGTCAGGGTCGTTCAGGGAGTTACTGGCAGAGCCAGGTTGGAGCCAGTCTCCCACTCTCAATCCTGGAGTTTGTTTTGTTTTGTGTTTTATTAGTGAATCTGCCTCTCCTTTGTTGTTGCTGTTCAGTAGCTCAGTCGTGTCCGACTCTTTGCAACTCCATGGACTGCAGTACACCAGGGTTCCCTGTCCTTCACTGTCACCCAGAGTTCGCTCAAGCTCATTGTATTGGTGATGCCGTCCAACCGTCTCGTCCTCTGCCACCCTCTTCTCCTCTTGCCCTCAATCTTTCCCAGCATCAGGGTCTTTTCCAATGAGTCGACTCTGTCCTAGTCTAGTTCTAGCTGCTGTCATCTCTCCCTTGAACTTCCCTGCAGTTCATGGATCCCCTTGATGCCCTTCCAGAACCTTATCCGATCCACTGTCTCCAGGCACCCAGATTGCTCTTTATCAAAATGGATCGGATTGTGGGACCTCACTGGGCATGTCTCCTTGTTGGCTTCACTTTGCACCAGGACAGGATCTGCAATCCTTTTGGGGCCTCGGAGGCACTGTGCATCCCATTTGCCTCCTCCTCAACCTCACCCTTGCCTACTTGCCCTCTGCTCATCTCTCGTCCGGCCGGGGCTCGGTGCCCTGTCATCTGGTCCAGGGCTTTTGCAGGACTCCTCTTTCTCCCACACCAGCCCTACCTACCTTCCATGTCAGGTTAGGTACGTTTCTTCAGGGTGCTTTCATGACCCTCCAGTCTACAGCGGCCTCTCCCCACCCTGCCCTCTTCCACAGAGGCCTGTTCTTTTTTCTGGAAGTCCTCATCGTGCTAATTCCTATGGGTTCCTGGCTTGAAGCTTGTCTGCTTCACTAGCGTGTAAGCTCCCCAAGGGCAGGGACTGTGTCTGTCTTGCTCACCAGCCTGTTCTCAGCGCCCAGCACAGTGTCTGATGCACAGTGGTGTTTGTTGACTATTGAAGGATGGACTAGAGTGTCCCTGTTCTGTTCCTTATTTATCTGCAATTATGCTTTGCTCCCCTCCTCTCCCAGTATTTTGTGGGTGGGGGAAGGAGGAGCCAAAGGATGAGAGCAGGGGCTCTAGAGACAGTGCTCATAAGTGCCTGGCCCCTACTCTGCAGGTAGAGGCCGGGGCTCTGGCCCCTACTGGCCCCTGAAGACCCCTCTGGTGCTCTGGGATGAAGCTGGCAACCAGGGACTCTCAGCCCAAACCCCCCTCATCCATTGAATCCCCTGAGTGACTCAGAGGTTCACTCACAGTGCCTTATGGAGAAGTGGCTCTGCCTGGACTCAGGTTTCCAACAGCAATTCTTGTATTGGGATCAGGAAAATAGTCACAGGAGGCTGATCGGGGACTTCAAAAGGAGCAGCCACACCCAGGCTTTTTCTTTCACTCAGGCTTTTTTGGAGAGGTTCTAGCAGCTCTCCAACCTATGCATTCAAATAAAGGCACACTAAAAGCAATAATCTGAATGTGTGGCTCCCTTTTCTCACGATCTATAGTGTCACATCACCCTTGCCAGGTTCCCACTCAATCTTTCTGAATCCCCGGCATGGCTGGTGTGAGCCCACGAGCTTATCCAGCTGCCACTTTGTGCCTGTACTTCTTCTAGGAGCTGTGGCCCCTCTTCCTGTGTGTCCCTCTCACCACGAGGCCTTGGCATGCTGCCTAAATGTGGCTTCTGACCACTGTCATCTGTGGGTCACCACAGCCTCATTGGGTCACCACTGCTGCCCTGCCCTCTCCCGTCAGGAACTGTAGTCAGGAACCAGTCACTCAGGGCATTGAGGTGCAGGGTCCTCGTGGTGTGGAAACTGAGTCCTGGTCTGTGCCCTTTTCTACTAGCAGTTTATCCTAAAGAGTTTAAAGTCTATAGACAAGAATCCATAGGATTAGACAGGGGAGAGACACAGCCATTCAGAATCCCTCTTTGCTCAGGTGGAAACCTTACATTGAGGTCTGTATCATTGAGCCTTGCTTTAGGACAAATTCTCTCCCTGAAAACAGTTCATTATCTTGTGCTGTCATGTTTCTGGAACTTTGCCCCAGGTGTGTCTGGGTCTTCAGTAGGCTTTACCACTGTGGTCTGGGAGGAGCTGAACCCCGGGGTCCTGGGGCATTGAAAGCAATATCCATGGTACAGCCTGAGACAATGGCCTTGCTTGCCCACTGTCTGGGGAAGACACCAAGTGGGTGAGGCAAACATTGGTTCCTCTGTAGATTTCTCTGCACTTGGCTTGTGCTGCCAGAACCCATGCGAGGAATGGGACTCCATGATCCCTGTTTCTAGCCTTTGCAAATAGATGTTTTACATTTTTGTGGGTCCAGCCACCTTCTGGCTTACCTTGTAGATTTCTCACCTGGGCACACAACATGGAGGAAAATCAAATATCCCAAAGTTCAGATTGCAATGCCCCCTGGGAACTTCCCGGATTCCAAGGAGACGTCATGGATTTTTGTCTTAAGTAGATTACAGCCTGAGAGCCCTCCAAGTTGTCTCTGGAACTTGAGCTATAAACATCTCTGAACAAGACGCATACAGCTTGGCATCTGTAGGGGAGCCCAGGACTAGAGTAATGATTGGCAGAAAGCTTTGGGGCTGGTGGGAATTGGGGGATCTGGCTCCTATAGTCAAATGGGGAGGACTTATTTCTGTTGTCAGTTCAATGGGGCAGGTGGCTTGGCCGTGACAAGGTGCACAGTCACACCTGAGGGTGAATCACCTGCTGTGGCTGGCGACTTGTCCCCAAGTCCCTTCCACAGGCTGGAGGCACCTTTGCTAGGCTCACTTTCATTTGCAAAATTGATGCCCATGGAATGTTTCTTTCAGAGTTAAAGGCTGTTATCTTGCTAGGAAAGAGCCAAGAGTTTTCTCTGGGTGTCTAGCCCAAGAGGGAGAGTTCTTCAAGGCATCGCTCACATGCTGTTGAAATCATACTGGGCTGTAGCTAGTAATTCAGTTCAACATGCGTGGAGCTTCCTCCTCTGTGCCAGACGCCAAAGAAAATGATGGGGAAACAGAGATGGTTCAGACATGGTTCCTGCCCACAAGGTCATCTTGATCAGGACACAGAGTGATGATGCAGAAAAATCATTCTGGCAGCATGGTAGACAGTGTCGGTCCACTTTTGTTGGAGCATAAATTGTTTGAGATTCCGATGAAAGTAGTGGAGTGGTTTGTACAAATACACCCCTCCCCACCATGTCTTATCTTGCTAGTTCATGGATCCCTTAAGTCAGAACTTCAGTTTAAAAAGTTTATCCATGAGGATAGACTGAGGAGGTGGCTGGAGAGATGACTGCCTGTGGGCTCTTGTCTCTTTTAAGGCAAGGGAGAAGCTGGTCCAGGAAGACAGTGTTGTTGGGATGGAAGAGACAGAAACAGAATCACGGGACCTGAGGATGAAGCTGAGAGGAAGAAAAGACTCTGAGCTTTCTCATCTGGATGGTGGGCTAGAACTCGGTGCCATCAATGTGGAAGGCAAACAGATTCCCTTTCATCGCTCAGTGACCAGGAAAGGTGACATGGCCACAGCCAGTCCAGTGGGAAGGGGCAAGGAGAGAACAGGGGACCTTCGGAGCCATGGCAGGGGGATAAGTGAAGGACACCTTTGTCTTTAGCCTAGCTGTGCGGGCCTGGGTGGAGGTGGCCGTGGTCCTACTGGATGGCCGGTGATGGTCATGCTGACTTGGGGTATGGTTTTATCTCTGATGTGTGGGCTGGCCTGGGGATATAGCCAAGGACCTCAACCAGGCTAGAGTCAGGAAACAGGCTTGTCTAGAACATCACGCTCTGGCTGCATTTTCACCCGGACTAGTGTGAGTTTCTGTTCATGGGACTCTAGGTTGCTGGGACACTCGAGAGCCAGCTGGAGACCTTCTCTTGCTCACTGTACCTAGGACGATCTGATGATTGGTATCATCTGGGGTGGGATCAGGCATGTACATATTTATGAAAAGTTCATGAGTTTATTCTGGTACATGTGGAGAAGGCAATGGCACCCCACTCCAGTACTCTTGCCTGGAAGATCCCATGGATGGAGGAGCCTGGTAGGCTGCACACCATGGGGTTGCTAAGAGTCGGACATGACTGAGCGACTTCACTTTCACTTTTCACTTTCATGCATTGGAGAAGGAAATGGCAAACCACTCCAGTGTTCTTGCCTGGAGAATCCCAGGGGTGGGGGAGCCTGGTGGGCAGCCGTCTATGGGGTCGCACAGAGTTGGACACGACTGAAGTGACTTAGCAACAGCTCTGGTTAAGAATAACCCATTTAGATCATCCTCCCCTTTCATAACTGAAGAAGTGGGATTTTGGAGGGAAAGGGTCTTGGCTCAGGTTCTCACCTGGGGGCAGGCCTGGACCCAGCATTCCCAAATCCTGAGACAGTTCAGTCCCCACTCTCCTAAATGCTCTTCCTAGCAGTCAGAACATGGTCTCAGGCTCCACCAATGAGGCTGAAACATCAGACACTTTTGTGGATGAAGTCTTTCAATCTGCTTTCTGTTCTTCTCTGGAGGGCTTAGTGGGTTTGTGTCCTCCATCCTGGGTGACTGTGATTGAAACAGTACATAAATGGCTTCCAAGAGGCCCTCCCAGGAAGTAGGGAGGGAGTTGTTTCTTTTTTTTTTGTTGTTTTTTTTCACCAGAGGACACTGGGGCCCCATCATGGCTCTTGACGTGCTCAGGGCCCTCAGATCATTGCCTGAAGATATCCTCAGACCTGGTCTGTTCTGCTTTGGGCTGAGGCAGCCTGGGTTCCCAGAGGGGCCAATCTCCAGAGGGACCATTTCTGTCTTGCTCATGGTTTGGCTTGGCCATCAAACTGGGGTTGCCAATGCCCAGGTGGGCTCCTCTGAGGCTGGGAGGTGAGGGCTGTGGGAACAGGAGGGTAGGCTTTCCCCTGAGGATGTTTGGTTCCAAACTGGGAAAGGAGTACATCAAAGCTGTATGTTGTCACCCTGCTTATTTAACTTATATGCAGAGTACATCATGAGAAATGCTGGGTTGGATAAAGCACAAGCTGGAATCAAGATTGCCGGGAGAAATATCAATAACCTCAGATATGCAGATGACACCACCCTTATGGCAGAAAGAGCCACTTGATGAAAGTGAAAGAGGAGAGTGAAAAAGTTGGCCTAAAGCTCAACATTCAAAAAACTAAGATCATGGTATGCAGTCCCATCACTTCATGGCGAATAGATGGGGAAACAATAGAAACAGTGACAGACTTCATTTTTTTGTTCTCCAAAATCACTGCAGATGGTGACTGTAGCCACGAAATTAAAAGAAGCTTGCTCTTTGGAAGAAAAGTTATGACCAACCCAGATAGCATATTATAAAGCAGAGACATTACTTTGCCAACAAAGATCCATCTAGTCAAAGCTACGGTTTTTCCAATAGTCATGTATGGATGTGAGAGTTGGACTATAAAGAAAGCTGAGCACCAAAAAGTTGATGCTTTTGAACTGTGGTGTTGGAGAAGACTCTTGAGAGTCCCTTGGACAGCAAGGAGATCCACCAGTCCATCCTAAAGGAAATAAATTCTGAATATTCATTGGAAGGACTGATGCTGATGCTGAAACTCCAATACTTTGGCCACCTGATGCGAAGAGTTGACTCATTTGAAAATACCCTGATGCTGGGAAAGATTGAAGGTGGGGGGAGAAGGGGACAACAGAGGATGAGATGGTTGGATGGCATCACTGATTCAATGGACATGAGTTTGAGTAAACTCTGGCAGTTGGTGATGGACAGGGAAGCTTTGTGTGCTGCAGTCCCTGGGGTCTCAAAGAGTTGGACACGACTGAGCGACTGAACTGAACTTATGCTGTTTGATCAGGCTTCTGAAGTAGGAGGGTTGCCTGTGACAAGTACAGATGGTGTTCACCTCTTTTTCAGCTTTCCTCTCCTACAAGTGAAGATTCCCTTCTCCAGGGGATCTTCCCACCCCAGGGACTGAAACTGGATCTCCTGTGTTGTAGGCAGATTCTTTATTGTTTGAGCCACAGGGAAGCCCATGAAGGAAGGGAGACTTTTGTAATGGTGTAAATGGCATGATCATATAGAAAACCTTGATGAGGCATCTTTTGAAAGCAATTTTGGAGAAATGGAATTCTGGATGGCGGGAGAGGATGTTTCAGGCCATGTGATCAGAAGCTTTCCTTGCAGGGGCCTGAGTAGAGCACGTTTGCACTGGAGGGGAGCCACGCCTTCAGAATCCCTTGCTTAGTGTGGATGGGGACAGCAGTGGTCAGTATCTGGCTTCAGACTTGTGGACCAGTCGAGATGCGGTGTGCAGGCTGGGTAGATGGGGCCGTAAGGTTTTGTGCTTCCAAAACTGAACTCGGAGCAATGACAGATGGACTGAGGATTCAGTCCAATAATTATATCAGTCATCATAGAGGGAAGTGAACAGGCTGGGCTAGTGCAGCTGACACGTGGACCATCACGAGACAGAGTAGAGAGGGACCAGGGCCTATGTGAGGGGATTACAGGACACCAAAGATGGCAGAGAAGCAGCAGAACGAAAGCAGAATACGAGGCTGGGGAGACACAGAAGGGGCACCTCCACCCTCCCTGGCCTTGGCTTTCACCGGTGCCCTAGCAAGGGGGAATTGGTGATTAATGCTAGAACTGCCTGGGATAACAGCATGCTCTGGTAGATTTAACAGTTATAGTTTGGACTAGAGGTCCCAGGCACACAGTCATTTATAATTTTTTGGAGACATGAGTTTGAATGGGATGCACTGCAAGGCTGGAGTGAACCGTGAGCCATTGGAACCATGCAGTCAGACAGTGTTGAGCTGGTCGCTCACACCCACATGTCCAGGAAGTGTGGGGTCTACTGTATAATGCTGACTCTGGAGGAAGATTATAAAATAGAGTATATAAAAAAAGAGACAGACAGCGATAGTGACAAAGGTAAAAATCACTCACATTGCATTCTAATGGAATGGCCCCTCTCAAATTGTACAGAGTAAAACCTGCCCAGCTGAACATATCATGTCTGACTTAGCCAGAAAAATGAATTTTTGAAAAACTCTGAAGAGTGCACTATTGAGCTTAATGCTGGCTCAGCTCTGTGATGTGAAAGAGTCCATTACACAATTGACCTGGGCCAATGGAAAAGGAATTTGGGAAGCTCTTGCAAATAGTTCTCCAACTAGTGTGCAAAGCTGTCTCTCATGGAGTGAGACATTAAAACTCCAGTGAAGGTTGAAAAGGCTTGGAGAGAGAGCATTGAGAGCATGAGCTCTTCTCACAAATGAAATACAGGAGAGAGCCAGGGTCTTGTTCAAACAAGATTTCTGAGACTGTATTGAGAGCTTCCCTGGTGGCTCAACTAGTAAACAATCTGCCTGCAATGTGGGAGACCTGGGTTCGATTCCATGGACTGTATAGTCCAAGGGGTTGCAAACAGTCAGATACAATGGAGTGACTTTCACTTTCACTCACTTCACTGTGTATGATGGGGTTTCCCAGGTGGTGCTAGTGGTAAAGAACCTGTCCCTGCAGAAGATACAAGGGGCATGGGTTCAATCCCTGGGTTGGAAAGATCCCCTACATAAGAAATGGCAACCTACTCCAATATTCTTGCTAAAAAAATTCCATGGACAGAGGAGCCTGGTAGGCTACAGTCCAGTTCACTTTAGTTTAGTCACTCAGTCGTGTCTGACTCTTTGTGACGCCAGGCCTCCCTGTCCATCACCAACTCCCGGAGTTCACTCAGACTCATGTCCATTGAGTGAGTCCATCCGTGATGCCCTCCAGCCATCTCATCCTCTGTTGTCCCCTTCTTCTCCTGCCCCCAATCCCTCCCAGCATCAGAGTCTTTTCCAATGAGTCAACTCTTCGCATGAGGTGGCCAAAGTACTGGAGCTTCAGCTTTAGCATCATTCCTTCCAAAGAACACCCAGGGCTGATCTCCTTCAGAATGGACTGGTTGGATTTCCTTGCAGTCCAAGGGACTCTCAAGAGTCTTCTCCAACACCACAGTTCAAAAGCATCAATTCTTCGGTGCTCAGCCTTCTTCACAGTCCAACTCTTACATAAATACATGACCACAGGAAAAATCATAGCCTTGACTAGACAGACCTTTGTTGGCAAAGTAATGTCTCTGCTTTTGAATACGCTATCTAGGTTGGTCATAACTTTTCTTCCAAGGAGTAAGTGTCTTTTAATTTCATGGCTGCAGTCACCATCTGCAGTGATTTTGGAGCCCAGAAAAATAAAGTCTGACACTGTTTCTACTGTTTCCCCATCTATTTCCCATGAAGTGATGGGACCAGATGCCATGATCTTCGTTTTCTGAATGTTGAGCTTTAAGTCAACTTTTTCACTCTCCTCTTTCACTTTCATCAAGAGGCTTTTTAGTTCCTCTTCACTTTCTCCCATAAGGGTGGTGTCATCTGTATATCTGAGGTTATTGATATTTCTCCCGGCAATCTTGATTACATCTTGTGCTTCTTCCAGTCCAGCGTTTCTCATGATGTACTCTGCATATAAGTTAAATAAGCAGGGTGACAATATACAGCCTTGACGTACTCCTTTTCCTATTTGGAACCAGTCTGTTGTTCCATGTCCAGTTCTAACTGTTGCTTCCTGACCTGCATATAGGTTTCTCAAGAGGCAGGTCAGGTGGTCCAGTATTCCCATCTCTTTCAGAATTTTCCACAGTTTATTGTGATCCACACAGTCAAAGGCTTTGGGATAGTCAATAAAGCAGAAATAGATGTTTTTCTGGAACTCTCTTGCTTTTCCATGATCCAGCAGATGTTGGCAATTTGATCTCTGGTTCCCCTGCCTTTTCTAAAACCAGCTTGAACATCAGGGAGTTCACGGTTCACGTATTGCTGAAGCCTGGCTTGGAGAATGTTGAGCATTACTTTACTAGCATGTGAGATGAGTGCAATTGTGTGGTAGTTTGAGCATTCTTTGGCATTGCCTTTCTTTGGGGTTGGAATGAAAACTGACCTTTTCCAGTCCCAGTCCATGGGGCTTCAAAAAGTCAGACATGACCGAGAGACTGCGTTCACAGAGCACTGTGTATGCTATGTACAGCTGTGATAGGAACAAATTCACTTGGCCTCAAATTGTATATAGAAAACCCCCATTTTGTATACATTTATGTTAACCCTGACCTTAGAAATTAACCTTAAGATGCTACTTTGCTGTTGCCTTCAGACCTCACCACGACAAACCTATTGAAACACATCAAAGTTCTAGTTAGAAGTTTAGTATAGTAATAGAATGGCAGGAACCCTTTAGAGGAGCAGGTGCTCACTATACAACTTGAAATTACCTGTAGAAATGTGATGGTAAACTGCATTGAGCAACACTGACATTTAAGCAATATTGAGTCTTCCAACCTAGGAATATAGGTATCTTAACTTTTATTTAGGTTTCCTTTAGTTTCCATCAACAATGTTTCATAGTTTTCTGTGTTCAGATCTTTCACTGCCTCTGTTAAATTGATTCCTAGGTACTTTATTTTTTTTGATGATGTTGTAAATAAAACTGTTTCTTGCTTTTCATACTGTTCATCCCGGTTACTGAAGCACAACCACCTTGCTTTGCATGCTGATCTTGTTTTTGGCAACTTGGGGGAATTGATTTATTAACCCTAATAGATTGTGTGTGTGTGTGTGTGTGAAATCTTTGAGAGTTTCTATATATATAAGATCATGCAATTTGTGATTAAGGTAGCTTTCAGTTCAGTTCAGTTGCTCAGTCATGTCTGACTCTTTGTGACCCCATGAATCGCAGCACGCCGGGCCTCTCTGTCTGTCACCAATTCCTGGAGTTCACTCAGACTCACATCCATCGAGTCCGTGATGCCATCCAGCCATCTCATCCTCGGTCATCCCCTTCTCCTCCTGCCCCCAATCCCTCCATGCATCAGAGTCTTTTCCAATGAGTCAACCCTTCACATGAGGTGGCCAAAGTACTGGAGTTTCAGCTTTAGCATCATTCCCTCCAAAGAAATCCCAGGGCTGATCTCCTTCAGAATGGACTGGTTGGATCTCCTTGCAGTCCAAGGGACTCTCAAGAGTCTTCTCCAACACATGTTCAAAAGCATCAATTCTTCGGCACTCAGCCTTCTTCACAGTCCAACTCTCACATCCATACATGACTACTGGAAAAACCATAGCCTTGACTAGACGGACCTTAGTCGGCAAAGTAATGTCTCTGCTTTTCAATATACTATCTAGGTTGGTCATAACTTTTCTTCCAAGGAGTAAGTGTCTTTTAATTTCATGGCTGCAGTCACCTCTGCAGTGATTTTGGAGCCCCCCAAAATAAAGTCTGACACTGTTTCCACTGTTTCCCCATCTATTTCCCATGAGGTGATGGGACTGGATGCCATGATCTTCGTTTTCTGAATGTTGAGCTTTAAGCCAACTTTTTCACTCTCTTCTTTCACTTTCATCAAGAGGCTTTTTAGTTCCTCTTCGCTTTCTGCCATAAGGGTGGTGTCATCTGCATATCTGAGGTTATTGATATTTCTCCGAAAGGTAGCTTTACTTCTTCCCAATTTGGATGCCTTTTATTTCTTTTTCATGTGTATTTGCTCTAGACAAAACTTCCACGAAGTACAAAACCACAGCATATCAAGCCTTATAGAATACTATGAAGGCAGTACTTAGAGGCAAATTTATAACAGCAAACATTTACATTTAAAAAGAAAAAAGCTCCCAGATGAATAATCTAACCTCAAGGAAATAGAAAAAGAAGAGCAAACTAAAACCAAAGCTATTGTAAGGAAAGAAATAATAAAGATTAGAGCAGATATAAATGAAATATAAAATAAAGATACAATAGAATCAATTATAAAAAAGTAATTTCTTCAAAAATACCAGAAAATTGACAGACCTAAACTGATGAAAAAAAGACATGATTCAAGTAAACAAAACTAGAAATGGATGCAAGAACATTATTATTAACCTTTACAAAATGAAAAGGTTTGTAAGAGTACAATGAATGTCAATAAATTAGATAACCTAGATGAAGTGAACAAGTCTCTAGAAACACACAAATTACCAAACTTGACTGAAGAAAACATGGAAAATCTGAACAGACCTATAACAGATTTAATCAGTAATTTAAAAATCAGCCAACAAAGAAAATTCTAGGACCAGGTGGCTTCACTGGTGAATTTTACCAAATATTTAAAGTGGAATTAACACCAATATTTCTCAGACTTTTCCAAAAATAGAAGAGGACAGAATACTTCTCTAACTCATTCTGTGAGGCCAGTATTGCTCTGATACAAATGCTAGAGAGACATCACAAAAAAAGAAAATTACAGGCCAATATCCCTTATAAATATAGATGCAAAAAGCTCAACAAGATGTTTGTGAACTGAACAGCATATTAAAAGGATTATACACCATGACAGAGTGGGATTTATTCCAGGAATGCAAGCATGGTTCAACATAAGAAAATCAATCAATGTGATATACCACATTAATAGAACAAAGAGAAAAACTGCATTGTCATTTCAGTTGATTCAGAAAAGGCATTTGATAAAAATCTAACACTCTTTCATGATGAAAAACACTCAAAAAACTAAAAATAGAAGGGAACTTCCTCAACATGATAAAGGGCATTTATGAAAAACCCACTGCTAACATCGTGTGTGTGTCTGTGCGTGTATGTGTGTGTGTGTGTGTGCTTAGTCACTCAGTTGTGTCTGACTCTTTGTGACCTCCATGTGCTATAGCCTGCTAGGCTCCTCTGTCCATGGGACTCTCCAGGCAAGCAAACTGGAGTGGGTTGCCATTTCCTTCTCCAGAACATTTCCCAGAGCTCTGCGAAGTTGGTTCTGACAGTCCCGGTTGATTTTTCAGTGTTTCTGTGAAGGGATAGATGTTGGGAGCCTGTGACTCTGCCATATGGCTGATGTCACCTACCACTTTTTTTTTTTTTTAAGAGACTGATCTTTCTTTTAAAAAATATTTATTATTTATTTGGTTGCACTGGGTCTTAGTTGAGGCATGCAGAATCTTTAGTTGCTGCATGTGGGATTTTTAGTTATGACATGTGAATTCTTGTGGCATATGGGATCTAGTTCTCCAACCAGGGATTGAACCCAGGCACCCTGCATTGGGAGCTCAGAGTCTTAGCCACTGGACCACTGGGGAAGTCCTACTGACCACTTTATGAAGCTGTTTTGAATGCAACCAGAGAAACTGTCAACCTTCCTCTGATCCGCTAGTGATCTCTTCTTTTATTTTTTTAAGGATTCCCAATTTGCATTATAAACATAACATTCTCATGATCTCTAGTAGAATGTCAATGACTTTATAGATAGATCTCATTTTTTTCCAGAGCCTTCCACTGAACACTGTTTACAGGAGACATCTGGAAAGGTTGCCCAGTTAAATGGACTCATCCTTGTTCCTGGGCCTTAGTCTTTCTTGGATACCTGGTGGTGCTGGGCTTTGCCCCCATACTGGCCCTGACGCATTTTCCTTGCAGGGACATGGGGCTTCAGGAGGGGATCTTCGGTCTTGCATCATAGCAGGAGGCAGGATGGAGGCCGCAGGGGAGTTGTGTAATGGTTTCCTTGTCCCCTCTTTCTGTCCTGTTCTGTTTCTCCTGCCAGAGTCTTCTTTTCCAGAGAACATTTGACTCAGAAAGGTTGGGTGTTGGGCTCTGGCTGGACCTGAAACCCTGCACTTCCACAGTGATTCCAGCAGCACTTATGCTGCCTTGGTGTGTGCGCCAGTCAGTTTGTTTAATGCACAAAAAGCATAATGACTTTAATTAGGTTTTAGTGTAAATAATGAACACAATTACAGAGCAGGCTCTTTTGTCACCCTCATGGAATTTATGATTGTTTGAAAAGTCAACACCCACTTCTAGCCCCTCCTGTCCTTACTTCTTGGTCAATCCAGCATCCCCATTAATCAATGGCGTTGGGTTTTAATGCCTTGGTGGAAAATCTGAGCTGGTCTTTTCCCAAGTTGGAATGACAGCTCAGCCTTCCTTACCTCCATGTCCACCTGGGGCTCCAGCCTCAGCCTGGATGCCCACCACCCCTGAGGGGCTGTGCTTTGAGGAAACACTGAGTCAGGATGACTCTAGGCCCAGTGATGGTGGTGGTGGTAGTCAATGCCAGGAATGAAAGGATGGAGAGTTCTGGCCACCCACAGCATCCAGTTCCACCATGTCCTGAGCATCTATTATATCTCAAGTACCTTGCTGGGCACAGAGGCCCCAGAGTATAGGCGAGGTTATAGCAAGCCAGGCTGTACCCACCCTAGCGAAGCTAAGGAGGATACCAGCCAGAAGCCAGCACTTGAGTAAGGTCTGGCATGGACCAGCAGCCTCGGGCCTTCCATAGGCCACAGCAGAATCCACAACCATTTGGGCTGTGGCTGCAAGGTGGGCCTTGTGGGGTGAGCTACTTCAACTCTAGGGCAGTAGGGGAGACCAAATCTTCTCCATCCTCCAAGGGCCAAGACGGCAGCTTCCATGGTGTATAAACATCTCTTGCCTCCTTACAGGGCTCTCGTTCCCCTGTTGTTAACATCTCATTTGCTAACCTAGTGTCTCTGCCTTCAGAGCGGTCCCTCTTCCCCTGATCTCCCATCCCCTTCACCCCCATGGCAGAGAATTGCTGAGAAAGGACACAGTGCCCTTTCTTTCATCAATCATGGTGTGGACTTATTTCCCTCTTCAGCACTGATAGAGGCATCCTGAGGGTGTGGGCCCCTGTCTTCTCCTGGGCCTCTCTGGGTGATGAGGATCAAGTTCCCCCTTCCCTATGCATTGCCTTCACTGTCCCTGCAAGAGAGCCTCTCTCGTTTCCCTGAGCCCCTCATGTTGATGTTTGAAACAATCAGAGCTGCTCAGCTCTGTTAGTTTCTTCCAGGAGGGTAAGGAGGGTCTCCTTCTGCCTGTGGACTCGGGGGCCTGGTTTCCAGCTCCCAGTTTTCTTGGGGGGAGAGGCCACATTCTGATAAACTGCTTGCCTTTCTTCTGAGCTGTCACCAGCCCAGCCCAGTGTGCAGTGCTGGCTTGGTTCGGTCTCCCTGGCACGGGCCATCTCCACTGGAGCTGGGCTTTGGCCAGGCTGGGGTGCCCGCGATGGAGGGGCAGGCAGCACCCAGTCGTTCAGAGGATGGCGGGAGCCTAGGCGGCCCTAGGACCCACTGTGATGCAGCAGCCTGGCGGTCATCTCCCAGTTATTTATTGTCATAACATTAATCACGCTGAACTCACTTGGCATTAATGAGGACGTAATGTGTACTTGGATGGGAATTTTTATTGTAGTGCAGCATTAACTAGCCGGCCTATTATTTAAAGTGTTACCAGACCTGGTATGTACAAATGGTTTACTTTGCAGTCTCCAAGTGTTAACACTTTGTATGGTTTGTGTCAAGAAAATATGAATATGGAACACAAAAGAGGCAGGGCTGAAATGTTGTGGGGCCATCCCCGGGCTGGCAGGGAGACAGCGCACTTCTGAGCGGAGGGCCCCCGCCGCTCAGCCTGGGCAGCCTACGTCTGTCCGAGCCCATGCTCATCTCATGCCCGTGTTTGAGCCTCATGCTGGATGTGAAAAACTTAGGATGGTTCTTTAGGGCTTTCTGAGTCACTATCTTGGGAACGAAAAGACATGGAATAGCAGGATTTCGATACGGCAAAGAAGCCAGAGCCCATGCCGAAGACCACGTCTCCAAGGCTCTCTTCTCTCTTATGGGTCAGTCCTTGCCCACCGGGACCTGTCCACCTGTGGGGTCCACCCTTCCCTACCGTTAGCCCACCCTGGCTCTGGCTACCCTCACCACGGGTTAACCTCTGAGTAGTTTTCTGGCCTTTGCATACACTATTCACTTGTTTGGTTAATGTCTCTACTTTTTTTTTTTTTGTTTTTGAGTCTGAAGTCAAGTAACACATCCTTCCTGAAGTCTCCTAGTTTCCCCCCACTCCAAACGTGTGTGTAGGTGCCCTTTTTCTAGAAGTGAACCCCTGTTTCATACAGGCTGTGTGTGCTGGCTTATAGGGGAAATCACTTAAGATGAGTATCACATAGTCCTTGGCAGTCTAGTGTGGAAGGAAAGCCCCTCCCCACCTCAACTAGCCAACAGCATTTGAGAGCATAGAACTGTATTAGAGATACAGATATGCAATGCCAATAGCTAGAGAGATGTAAACAAATGGTCAACAGGTAGAGGGAGAAATTAATCTGTGCTGGGCCATAGAGAAGAGATGGGAGACAGAAGTAGCTGTGAGGATGTGGGTGGGGGATACATCAGGATTTGGAGGGGCCTAAGGAGACCCCTTGGAGAAGGCAATGGCAACCCACTCCAGTACTCTTGCCTGGGAAGTCCCATGGACAGAGGAACCTGGTGGGCTGCAGTCCACGGGGTCGCGAAGAGTCAGACATGACTGAGCGACTTCACTTCCACTTTTCACTTTCATGCATTGGAGAAGGAAATGGCAACCCACTCCAGTGTTCTTACCTGGAGAATCCCAGGGACAGAGGAGCCTGGTGGGCTGCCGTCTATGGGGTCGCACAGAGTTGGAAATGACTGAAGCGACTTAGCAGCAGCAGCAGAATGAGACCCCAACGCTGTCCCAATACACGGAGCTTCCTCTTCAGAGTTTACCCAGAGCTGCCTTTTCATCTTTCCTGATCGTCATGGAACACAACTAAGCATGCAAGGAGTACACTCAGGTCTCCATTCTATGAACCAACACACAGCACAGCACAGCACAACACTAACAGCTCAGACAGGTTAGCTAATCGGCCATCGTCTCCAGCTAGTAAATGGTAGAGAGCTGCTACTTGTGCTGGAGAGAGAAGGGAAGGAAAGACGTATATAGACTTACAATGAAACACACCTGGGATCCAGCTAACCACACCCCTGGGGGGGTGTCCCTACTCCCTGGCGTTGATCCATCCTGTGTGTGTGATAAATATGTCCACAGCTCTGCTACTGGATCACAGCCTGTGCTTCCAGGACCTAATGTTATAACATGTGGCCTTGGCATTTTTCCTTTATATTTTGACTGATTTGGGATCCAGCATTCTTTTCATTACTTCCTGTTGCCTCCTATGAGCAAAGGCACAGATGGTCATTGTAACCCAGGAGCCAGCTATGCCTGTTGTGTATAGAGCTGGATAGGGTGGAATGCAGCAGCCTGCCCTTGAGTGGATGGCTCTTGGGTTGGCAGCAGATAAGATATCATGCCAAGAAGTCAATCCCAGTGGTAAAAGGACTATTGGCAGAGGTCTGTCCAGACCTTACAGGGACACTCCCGGGAACTAGACAGAAATCAAAGCTCCTTCAGAACTGGGAGTCAGAACCAGACTCCAGTCCTTGTGAAGTCTTCTCAGGAAACCAGGGGTAAGGTCTAGGCATTTTAGTTAGTATAAGTAATATTAATGCTTGTAACAAAGAATGTGAAAGTCAGTCAGTCATGTCCGACTTTTTGCAAACCCATGGACTGTAGTCCATGGAATTCTCCAGGCCAGAATACTGGGGTGGGTAGCCGCTCCCTTCTCTAGGGAATCTTCCCAATTCAGGGATTGAACCCAGGTCTCCCACATTGCAGGCTTGTAACAAACCCATCCGTAAATCTCAGTGGCTTGGTAGAGTAGAAGGTTTATTTCTCATCACACAAAATCCAACGTGATGTTCTTGGTGTCTCTCCAAGGTGGCATCAGCCATGTTCATTTAGAGACATTAGTTCCCCTGTCTGGTTTTGTCCTCCCTGAGGACTGTGGATGGCTCTGCCAGGTTTTCTGTATCTGGCGGACAGATGGGGGAAAGGGAGAATTGCGCATGGAAGGTTTTAATGGGCTGGGCCGAGGAAGTGGAGCAGAGCACTTCTGCCCACGTTTCTTGGGCCAGAACTCAAACGTAGCCACGCCTAACTGCAAAGGAGGATGGAAGCAGGGTCTGTGTGTCCAGTGGAAAAGGTTTTAGGATGTTGATCTCTGTTGTGCCTGGTACAGACTGTAAGCAGTCGTAACTACCACATAGTAAGCCCCTACTGTGTGCCAGGCACTACCCTAGCCTCAGTACATACGTTATTCATATCCTGATGCATATTTGACTAGACCCACTGGATCCTGGGCATGGGACAGAATGACTTCACCTTCTATGGGGCAGAGGGGTCTCATACAGGCCCAGCCTGTTTCTCATCAGTTTAGGGCCTGAGCATGGTCAACCTGAAGTGGCTGGATCTTAGTGCTCTGGGACTGATAGGATCTGAGTGGGGGTGGGTGGGGGTCAGTGGGTCTGACACTGCTGGCCTTGAAGCATTGCTGCTGGACAAGCCTCTTGCCAAGGCCCTCCCTCCAGGCTTATTGGTCCAGCTGCGATGGGGTCGGTTTGCGATTTCACTGTAAAAAGCCGCTGGCTGGACTCCAGGCAGCCAGGTTATCGCTGCGTGACAGTCTCTGAAGTCTTTTGGTTGCTATCTTTCCTCCTGCTGCTTCTCTGTTCCTTTTCCCTCACTGTTTCTCCTGACCTTCTTTTATTTTCCTCCTAATTAACTTTGTGGACAAGGTCCACTGGTAAGTTAAAAGAGTTTATCCAAACTGACACTCTGTTTATAATTTATAATTTACATTCCAGCTTTCGCAAGGTCCTTCCATTTCTTGACTGTGGCCAGGGTGTTCTCTCTGCGTGCTTGGCGTTGGCTTGCTTGAGGAGAGCAAAGGTCAGGCCTTCAATTGCCAGGATGCTGATGAAACCCGGGGTCTGAATGTGACAGATGTGTGGACACCATGTGAGGATGTTTGCTCATCGCCCCCAAGTAGCAGCATCTCTATGATGTTCATGGAAATTCCCATACCCAGGGGTTTAGGGCAGGCAGGAGTAGGGAGCTGGGCAATTTTTCCCAGCCCCTCTGATAATGAATAGCCCTTTTCTCCTATCCTTAAACTTGGCTTTGTTCAAAATGCCTCCAAACTATGATGGGGTTGGAGGCTGGAGTGCACACACAGCACTTTCTTCCAAGCTTTGTGCAAACTTGGGTAAGTTAGTTTTCCCCCGACCTCAGGTTTATGAACTGTATGGTAAGGAGATTAGGAAAGATTGTTTAAAGTTCCGTCTCAGCACTGAAATCTATGAATCCTAATTTTCATCATCTTTAATAAGCTCTGTAGCTCTCCTCTCATACTGGGAGGCAGTGTGGGGGAATGAAAAGAGTAGTATGTTCTCTGAGCCTCAGTTTTCTCATCTTTAAAATGGGGATAAGATCCATTACTGTGTAGGGATTTGTGAAGAGCAAGTGAAACAATATACCTGAAGTATTTAGCTTGGTACCTGGCTCATGGGTGTTGACAAAGCAGATGTCTTTTGTGGCTTTCATCCCAGAACTCAGTAAGGTCCATGCTCTCTGGGGAACCCCAGCCAACCCTCCACATAGAGAAGAAGCTACATGTAGGAGATGATCGGTCAGGCTTGTGGAACAGTGATTTCCCAGATTCTGGGACCCAGAAACATCTTAAGCCAAGGGCCCTGGGAGAAGGGATGCTATATCTGTAACTTGTACTTGGCTTTGCCCTTTGAAACACAGGAGAAAAGCCACATAGGCCACAGAGAGGGCAGGGTCTCCTTGCAGAAATACATGCAAATGTGTTTGTCATTAGGCCTTCCACGCCAATAATCCATATCTTCTTTTCTTTCCTTTGTTGCGTTTTTCTCTGGTGGCCAGGAGCCAGAGAAAACACACGGTCTCACCAGCTTCAACAGCCGACTCTGCCTCCTCAAGCTGGAGTGGGGGCTGTGGGCAGGGGCCACCCTGGGCAGCTCTGAATCTACCGCACGAGGGCTCTGGCAGTTGAGGTGCTTCGCAAGGTCAAACTGGGACTTCTGGCAAGTCTTGGTCGTGCCTTCCGGTTATCCTGCACCCAGCACATCACGGCCTCGGGATGTTCCAGAGTGCCAGCGGTCAGACCTGGGAAAAGAGTAACCAGTGAGGGTAGGACAGCCTTCAGATGCTGGAGGCCCAGGCAACGGATGCTCAGAGGTGGATCCGTCCCATGTAGGTTGGCACTGACAACCCCCACCAGGAGGCCCTGCCTCCCTTCTCCCATCTCTCCTTCGCAGTTCCCTTATTCAAAATATTTGACCCCCTCCCCCCAGCACCTGATACCTGCCCCCTCTGGATCTTGGCACACACCATCCCGACTCCTGGAATGTAGAGTCACCAGTGCTTCCCAAGCACCCATCCAGGGACATGCTTTTGCTAGTTACTTCGCTAAGAAAGATGTTGATCCATCCTCCCGCTTCCTTCTCCGCTTGTCTAAGGCCCATCCTTCTGTTGGATGAGGCTCAGCTCAGCTGAGCCTGACGGTGTTTCTCCTGGCTCTCCCACCCAGAAAGGCCTGCTCTGCCCTTAGGTTTCTCACTTGCTCCATCACCTCCTATAAACAAGACCAGTTGATATGGTTATTCATTAAGTACAGGTACCAGGCTTATTAAAGAGACCACTCATTCCTTGAATGATGGTTTTTATTTTATTTTATTTTTCCAGTCTTGACTTTCATGGAACCATCTGCAATCTTCTTTTCATCCCAGGCTGTGGCTCCTTTAACAAGATCTAACCCAGATGCCGTAACTTTTCGGTTACATTTGGTTATTAGAAGAATCTTATTTCTTGTTTTAAGGTTTATTCCTAACAGTTAATGAAAAGGAAACATTTCTGTCTGAAATTTGACTTACAGCTCTTCCCATTCTACTCAGCAATGTCTAGTCCTACCATCTGGCGCCAGTGACTTCTAAAGAAAATGTGAATATGTGTGAGTGTGTTTGTGTGTGTGTATGTATGTTTGGCATTTAGTCCCTTGAATGTCGAGGGGGAGGGATTAAAAGACCCTGGGAGGGCAAGCATCTCCCTTACCCTTACTCCCTACCTTACTCCCTTAGAAATGTGGTCTTTTAGGTTGGCTGTAAACACTCTTGGCTTGTGAACTGTGAGTAGCTCCAGAGAGCCCTGCTGTCAAAGGCTTGTTCCTATGAGACTCAATTAGGCATTGGAGGTCTCTCTGAGATCTGACTCCACCTCGTGGTCCATTCTCAGGAGGCAGTCTTTAAGCTACACCCAATCGATTATATATTTTCCTGCCTCCTATATTGGGTAGTTCTTGATCGTATCTACCCCAGGGCAGCAGGCATCTTCTGTACCTCTTGGAACCCAGGAAATCAGACAGACACTTCCACCCTCTCCTTTCCTCTTGGCATTTTCCCACTGTACCACTCTCTCCAGTTTTCTAATGCCAAAGCAACATCAAGCAAATGAATGAGAGGTAAATCTTCTATTCCTGCAGATATCTCTGCATTAGGTTCCCAGGGTGACCCTAGCAAAACACCTCAAACTGGTTGTCTTAGAACATCAGAAATGTATCATCTCACCATTTTGGAGACCAGAAGTCCAAAATCAGGGTGCTGGCGGCATGCTCCCTTTGAAGGTGTCAGGGAAGGATCTATTCTGGGCCTCTCTCCCACCTTCTGGTAGTTCCCTGACTTGTGGTGGAGTAATTCCAACTTCCACATGGCATTCTCCCTGTGTGTGTGTGTCTGTTTCTTCTCACAGGGTGTTCCTTATATAAGGACACCACTCTTATTCAGTTAGGGACTGCCCTGCTCTGGGATGATCTCATTGTAACTAATTTTATCTGCAATGACCCTTCTTCCAAAGAAGGTCACGTTTGAGGTACTAACTATTTGATGTTAGTTCTTCAATAGATGCATTTTTAGGGAGTTGGGGATACAATTCAACCCATAACAACTTTCAACCTTTACAAGTGATTCCTAGAGTCTTTCTCTTCCTTAGCTTTGGCAGGAGGGAGTGGCATTGCCCCCTGAACCCTGGATCTTAATTATGCAGGCCACCCCATCTGTCTCTCCAATTCTCTTTTGTGTTGACTGAGGCTGGTGGTTGGTGATAGCTGGTGGTACCTTGAAGCAAATGGTGAGGGAAGATGGTTGCCTCTGCGTTTAGAATATGGGATGCTCAGCATCTCTCATCCATCACTCTGGGCCTCAGCCACAATTCTGAGACCAGCCGACGATGTCCCACACTCCCTCCTGCTCATGTATACTTCATTTGCTGAACAAAATTGTGACTTTTTTAAGGTGAATATAGTACCTAGTACGATAACAGAGGTGAGACACCTGATCTCTGCTCTGCAGTTGCCCATGGTTTTGTGGGGACAAAGAGCCATGGGAAAAAAAAAAAAAAAAAGAAGAAGATGACAGTAGGGAACACCCTGAGGCATGTGTGTTCACGGGGGTCTGAAGAAATAGCACCAATACAGCTGATGTGGGAAACATCCAACTCCAGCCCCAATTCGAGCATTAAGGACACTGGGTCTCATCTTTCAGCCTTTGCACACACTAGCAACCACTGTCCTTTGGGGAGGGGGCCAGAGGAAAAGAGAACCCAGGGCCTTGGGCAGCAAAAAGCCCTGAATACCTTGTAAGTGATGCTGGCAAAGGTGCTTTGGGATTCAACATGGTGGTGGGGAGGGCTCATTGCTCAGGGTAAGCACTAAAAAGTGTGGTGAGAGGCGTAGGTTCCCTGACAGTGTTGCCCAGGGCGTGCCCCGTGTAACCTCATTCACCTGATCATCCCCATGATGGGGAGGCATATGTGAACAGAAAAAGGGAGGAGCAGGGCATCAGAGGCCTGGGTTCTGGTGGGCGTGCTCTTCATCCACAGAGCTCCCTTTGGTGAGGCCTTTTGGAAAAGGTACCTGAGCGGCATTTTGGGCAATGAATACACCCCAGATGGCCCCCAAGATCGGTGCCTGCGGATGAACAGAGCTCTAACTGTTGGGGATGCCATGCAAAGTGGCATTGAGAAAAAGAGAGAGCTCAGGGCAGGAATTCCTGGTGTGGTCCTCCTTCTGTTTCAAGTCCTTGCTTCATAGAAAATAGTCCTGGGTGCCTTCAGTCATCACCTGTCTCTTTAACATAAGGTGTTTTTTTTTAAAATTTATTCATTTTATTTATGGCTGAGCTCTGTCTTCATTGCTTTGCCCAGGCTTTCTCCAGCTGCCGTGAGCAGGGGCTACTCTTTGCTGAAGTGGGCAGCCTTCCCATTGCAGTGGCTCCTCTTGTCACCAAGCTCTAGGGTGCGTGGGCTTCAGTAGTTGTGGTGCACGGGCTGAGTTGCTCCGTGGCATGGGGAATCTTCCTGGACCAAGAATGGAACCTGTGTCCCCTGTGTTGGCAGGCATATTCTTGTCCATTGTGCCACAAGGAAAGTCCAAGATTTTTTTTTTTTCATCTCCTCTCAGAAGCTGGAATATTGGTCTGTGATCTCCTGGATTCTCCCAAACTAAGTGCTATCTGTCATTCACCACAGTGTCCCCACTTCTGCTCTTTGAAATAATCTTAAGAGATTCTTGGATGCTCACAAGATCGTAAGGTATGTTCACAATGGCATGAGTCTGGATAGCCTTGTTGCAGCAATGGCTCCTCAGCTGGCTTCACCTCGGCTTTTGGCAACCCCATTTCTGGGGTGCATCTTCTGAACACATATGCACAGAATCCAGGTATCCTGCCCATCAGGATGTTTCAGAATTTGTTGTCAGCAACATCCTAGAATGTGCATCTTCCAGACAAGACAGAATATGGAGTAGAAGGAAATGCATTAAACAAATGCAAGAATTGTAAATAAGATGGGTGTGTGCTCAGTTGCTCAGTCATGTCTGACTCTTTGCGACCCCTTGGACTGGAGCACGCCAGACTTCTCTGTCCCTGGGATTTCTCAGGCAAGAATGCTGGCATGGGGTGCCACTTTCTCCTCTAGGGGATCTTCCTGACCTAGGGGTCGAACCCGTGTTTCTCGTGTCTCCTTCACTGGCAGGCGTATTCTTTATCACTGAGCCACCAGGGAAGCCCCTTGTAATCACATAGTTCATGCTATTTGGTTATAGCAGCCCAAATGGACTAAGCCATAAGGATTCTCCAAGGTTGCAAGTCTAGTATAAAAGGCCACACTTGGAGTAAAAACCCATTTCTATGTTAGTCTAGTGACTTTTCCTGACGTGGTGTTTTCCAGATGCATGTGTTATTTAACTTGCCTTCTCAAATATTTACTGAGCATTTGCTACCTGTAAAGGACCTATGTTCTCTTGAACTACATTCTCTTTCCTCTGTTTCTTTTTGTAGTTTGTAAACTTTCTCTTCCCATCTTTCCTTCCAGCCAACCCCATTACAACAGTTATTATAACTGCTATAAATTAAATTCCCATGAAAACCCCTTCATAGCACACATAAGAGGCATTAAATTATTATGAATATGTAGTGTCTCTTCCCTGTTGGCACAGTGGTGAAGAATCCATCTGTCAATGCAGGAGACATGGCTTTGATCCCTGGGTTAGGAAGATCCCCTGGAGGAGGAAATGGCAACCCACTCCTGTATTCTTGCGTGGGAAATCCCATGGACAAAGGGGCCTGGCGGGCTACAGTCCATGGGGTCACAAAGAGTTGAATATGACTTAGTGATTAAACGACAACAACGGTGACTATTGCACATTGTTGGTGAGGTGGTTCAGGAACAGTTGTAGTAGGAAAAAGTGGTTAAACTTTGTTCTATCACAGCTTATACATTCCAGGAGGGACTGAGGGCTGTGGAGCATATGAATAAATTCCGTTCCCCCAACCACTTCAGTGGTTTAGCAGTGCTAAAATGCTCATAACCCTAATAATATCTCTTATTATTGAGAGGATAATAAGAGGTAAGGGGAGGCTTCCAGCCTGTTGAGTTCCCTTATTGAACACATACATCGCTTTCCATTTATTTGCTTTGATTCTCCTGAGCATCTGTGAGGCAGGTGTGGTTGTCTTCAATGCTTGGGTTGTCCCACCATCACCCTAGGGTTACTTTGTGGGCCCATGGACCCTGCTGTATTTTCCAGATCCTTGGAGACCCACATCCTAGAGGCGGGAAGATGGTTTGATAGAGTTTATGGCTTAGCAGAATTGTTCCATCTTCAGTGGAACAATGAAACTTAAAACTTGAAAGGAGCTGGTCAGTTTGGAAGGATTAAGGAATTATATGTAATTAAGAAAAGGTTTCGAAACCAAAAGCCCCCAAATCGCACTGTCTGAGAAACAGGAGCCTATGACCAGTTTCTATTCATTTTTCAAACTGAGATGAAGACAAGCCTCATACTGACTTTTAATTTGACACCACTGTGGCCTCCCACACCAATCAATGCCTCCCCTGCTTGTGACCTGGGAGGGCTTCTGATTGGAGAGGCCATCCTGACGGGTGCTGAGGGATTTGGCCAAACATATGGGGTTATAGCATCAGCCCCTTTCTTGAGATGTAATTCTGGCTTTACCCTGGTCCCCTAATGTGTTCTATAAACTCTGTGTGTGAGAGGTTGTGAGTTGTATATGTGTGACTGTGTGTGTGATTGTGTACTGCCTTATGTATATACCTATGAAGATATCCTTTTAATCTGGAGTAAAATTGCCTTTCTTGGATGATGAAAATGACATGTGATGATAAAAGGGACGATCTTGAGGCTGTTTTTCCCAGCAGAAATTCTCTCCCGAGCCTTTTCAGCATCTGTCTGCCCCACCAAGCCTTGTGTGTGACCCCGGGGCGTGCTTGTTTTGCCTCATTCGGGCCTCTCCAGGTCTCCGGGAATTACTCAGTATCCACGCTCTCCATCAGCTCTGGAGTAGGGCCAATCTCATGCCTTCCTCTCTGCTGTCTTCATTAATACTGGGCTCGCGTCCCAGCATTCCTGAGAAATTGATAGAGACAGAACATCAATTGTAGTTTAGCTCTACAACAGGGAAACTCACGGTGACAGGCTGGGGGATTTTTTTGCCAGAGAAGTCGATGGGCCCTTTCCTGGAGCAGCCCTGTGTGGAGACGCGCTGGGCCTTCGTGAGGTCATAGTGTGGGACACACGACAAGAGCAACAAGCCGCTAATCTGCTAATTGCAGCCTGGCTAAGTGATATTACCTTTGTGCTTGGCTCTCCCGGACTTGATGAATGGCTCTGTGTGTGGAAGAGAACAAACAAGAAGGCGTCTCCTCTCAGGCTGGGGGAAAGCTGCGGTGTGTGATTTCGAACTCAGGAGATGCCGATGGGGGCAGCCGTGGTCAGATCTGAACTCTCCTGTGAGCGAGGCCGTAGCTCTGGGGCCAGAGAGGGTCACCGGCGCAGTGTTGAGACTGGGTGGGTCCCCCATGGCCAACAGATTCCTCCACTGGTTTCTCATGGTGTCTGAGAAAAATATATAGCTGCATTTTCCTGTCTAGGCCCTGTTGGGTCCCCTCCTGTCTGGTGACTTTCGAGGGCCAGGGTAGTGCTAAGATGGGAACACATGTGCCTTGTGTAACAGTCAGGGAGAGAGGCAGGTGAGTCTCTCTCAAACTCCCTGCTCCTCCTCCATGTTCCCCAACTCAGCAAACACCACTGCCTGCCCCCTCACTTCGCAGGTCCAAGAACCTGGAGTTGTCCAGTACCATCCCCTTTATACTCCACATCAAGAGATGACAGCTCCCTTTCTCTCTCTTTTTTATAATCTTTTTTTTGGACGAGGTTCATTTTTAAAGTCTTTATTGAATTTGTTACAATATTGCTTCTGTTTTATGTTTTGGTTCTTTGGCCCTGGGGCATGTGGGAATCTCAGCTCCCCGACCAGAGATTGATCCTGTGCCCCCTACACTGGAAGGTGAAGTCTTAACCACTGGACTGCCAGGGAAGTCCCTTCCTTTCTCTGGAAGTGGTTTCCCTCTTTTCCTTCCCACTAGAACTTCCCTTGTCCAGGCCACCACCATCTTTCTCCCACTGGTCTCTCCTTCCAGTCTTGATTCTTAATCACTGACTTCTCATCCTTCAGCCACGGCTCATCATTCCAAAGTGCAAATCTGGCCTTGTCACTTTTCTGCTGGAAACCCTCAATGGTTCCTCCCTGCCTCCTGGATCAAGTCCAGACCTCCCTGTCTGACCAATAAGGTGAGCCTGAGCCAGCCTCCCCACCCCACCACCCCCCACTTCTCCAGCTCCATCCAGCAGGCCCCATCCCTTGCAGCCTCTGTGGGACCTCTTGTGATGCCCAGAATGTGCCAAGCTCTCTCTTGCTTCTAGGATTTTGTTGTTCTCCTCAGCTTCTGCCTCTTTTCTTGGCTAATTCTATGCTTTTCCCTGGCCTCAGCTGGGATGGCACTTCCTTCGGGATACCTCTTCTGACTCCTCAATCTAGGCCTGTCCTTCTCTGCACCCTCAGAGCATTCAAGGCATTCCATGCCATAGTCTGATCACAGTCTGTAGTCGGTGCCTGTCTTTGCAGCAGAAGACATCTTTTCTTCATAAATGGTACAGAATTTCTTTTGAGGAAGGTACTGAATTTATTTAGAAAAATGTCTTGATAAGCTCTTGGTTTAGAAGGTGGGACTCTGGGGACCTGGATTAGCAGGAGGCAAGGAAACCAAAGAGATCACTAAATTGTTATGTATAAGAACTAGGTGAGAATACAGGTGTCAGTGAAGACAGTTTGGGGGAATCAGGTGGGGAGAGGCTGGTTGATCAGCATGGTGAACTGGCCAAGAATTTTTAAGAACTGTTTAACTCATGTTCAATGGAAGTTATAGGCATTTTTGAGATATAAACACCCCTTACCTCCACAAACCTCCTGTAAAATTTACCCTACATGTGTGAGTGTGTGGTATAAATCTAGGAAGGGAGGTGGGTTCATGTCTGGGTCTCTTCCATGGTGGAAATAAATAAACAGCTGTAACACACAGGAAAAAATTCAGAGGAGGAAATACAGGTGGATAAACCAACATGAGGGGGTTTACTTTCCTTGGAATACACAAGAACTTCAGAGAAGCCACTGAACTTTCCAAAATGGGTGGATCAGTTGGGTATATGCCAAATTCTATTTACAAGGAAGGAGACCCAGTCAGCGTGTTTAGTCACTCAGTCATGTCTGACTCTTTGCCACCCCACGGACTGTAGCCCACCAGGCTCCTCTGTCCACGGGATTCTCCAGGCAAGAATACTGGAGTGGGTTGCCATTCCCTTCTCCCCACCCAGGGATTGAACATGGCCAGTACCTGGGTTCAATTCCTTGTCTGTTTCCTCACTGGGATAAACCTATGAAGGTGGCAGGCGTCCATGACTCTGTTTCCACATTGAATTTTTAAAATAGCTGTGGAATAAATAAAGGAAGGGGGGGAAAAAAAAAAAAAAGGAAAACTCAGACGTAGGTCTAATTTGCAGGAGTTGTTAAAGCTTTCAGGAACATCCTGAACAAAACTGAGATCTCAGATCCAAAGGTCCGTGCAGAAGGTTGTAATGAGGAGGCTTATGGGTCCCTTGTTGGCCCAGCTCCCTTTGGGTGCAGGGGTTGCAGTTTTCCCTCTTCTGAGCACATCCCACCTGAAAATGTAACCGGACTTAATGGGCACTGGGATGGTGGCACAGGGAGGAAGGCCTGGAACCAGGCAGAAGGGCTGGCAGGAGGAGCAGGGCTTGCCAAGTGTGTCCATGTGACATGTCTTTCTGAGATTCCAGGTCAGGACTAGATGGCTGGAAACCCACATTGACTCATTTCTCACTATGATCCCTGCTTTCCTGGTATTCACTGTCCCTCTCAGAAGCAGGCACAGATGTGTGACAAGAGAGAGTCTCACAGGGGGCTAGGGTGTCACAGTGAGTGAGACTTCTGGAGCTCAGACAAGAGGGTGATTCTTTCTAATCCCATCAGAGCTGCCTGTCCCGGCATCTGCTGGAAACAATGATGGGACAGGGATCTGGCAACCACATGCCCTGGAAGCATCTGCTTTCCCTAGTAAATTAGTCTTCATTTTATATCTGTTGTTCTTTAATTTCTCTTAATTATTTATATCTTGCTCAGATTTATGGGCAAAAATAGAATGGTCCCCCAAATATTAGATTTTATAAATACTTGTAAAATACTTAAGTGTCAGAGACATAGATAAATCTGCTTTTGCCTTTTCATGTGTGAAATCGATGGGGTTTTCTTCACCTTCCCTCCAAACTCAGTATCTGCTTTGTGGTGGTCTTAACGAATTACGTTTCACCATCTCTGGAGGTTATTTTTCCCCCCATTAAAAAGAAAAATAGGGTTTGCCAGTGGAATAACCTGAATGAACTGAGACGTTCCTGCCAAGAGCTCTTGCCCTGAGGACAACCTCGTAGTTGACAGCCTTTAACCAGATCGCTCTTCCCTGTTCCCTGGAAATCTTCCTTCAGTTACTTCTCCTAAGCCCGATCCCTGGGGGTCTCACCCCCTCCCAAGGCCAGCAGGGGAGGAGTTCTCTGGAAAATTGGACATGGAACAGCTCTGGGGAAGAGTGTTTGTCTTTTCCTCTCCAAGAAAGGTCATAGGAAAACCTTTGCTAAGAACAGGCTTTGTGGAGGGATGCTTGGCATGCTTGGCCCTGGGCCCTCTGGTGGGGGCTGCACCTCTAGGGAGCGGAGCTGTCAGCAGCAGCAGCAGTAGTGACCTCAGCCTTGGGGGCCCAATGCCACTCCTCCTGGTCCCTCACCCCCATTAAGGGATGCCCAGCTTTCCTTGGCCCTGGGGTGGGTTTCTCTTCTTTAGGAATAGATCTGGTGCAAACTTCCTATGTGCTCCATTGCTTCCCCATCTCCCTCCTTCTGGACATTCCAGGTGGTACTAGTGGTACAGAACCCGCCTGCTAATGCAGGAGGCGTGAGACAAGAGTTCGATCCTGGGTCAGGAAGATCCCTTGGAAGAGGACACGACAACCCACTCGAGTATTCTTGCCTCGAGAATCCCATGGACAGAGGAGCTTGGCAAGCTACAGTCCATGAGGTTGCAAAGAGTCAGACACGACTGAAGTGACTTAGTACGCAAACACACCCCCTCCTTCCAGCATATTTCTACTGTTCAGGAGGGCAGCCGTCAGTGCTGGCTTCTCTCCAGCTGTCCTGACCTGTTTCTAGGTCATTCCGCGCTTCTTATGGTTCCTAGCTGCCTTGCCTCGGCACAAGCTGTTCCCTTGGTCTGGAGTGTCCTTTTCTCTCTTTTCCTCAACTGATTTCCCCTCTTCAAGACTCAATTCAGTTAGCAGCTTTTGGGGAAGTCTTCCCTGACCCCCAGGTGAAGTTAGGTGCCTCCTTTGAGCTTCCATTGTGTCCTGTACATACTCTGGTCTTAGCTCTGATTGAGTTCTATTAAAATGGAATTTGTATTTGCTTTTCTTCTTTACTCAACTTTTGAGTATAGAGGTTGTATCTGATTCACTGCTGAATTCCAGCACTCTGAACAACACTAGTAGAGTCGGTATGGGGTAAATTTGTGTATATTAGAGTGGGCGTGGGTGCATGTTAAGTCCCTTCAGTCTTGTCTGACTCTGTGACGCTGTGGACTATAGCCTGCTAGGCTCCTCTGTCCATGGGATTCTGTAGGCGAGAATACTGCAGTGGGTAGCCATTCCCTTCTCCAGGGGATCTCCAGGTCTCCTGCATTACAGGCAGATTCTTTACCCTCTGAGGCACCAGGGGGACTTATTTATTCATCTGGGGGCAGCTGTAGGAAATGGGGGGCTTCCCACATGTCTCAGTGGATAAAGAATCCGCCTGCCAAGCAGGAGACTGTGTTTGATCGCTGGGTCAGGAAGATCCCCTGGATAAGAAAATAGCAACCCACTCCAGTATGCTTGCCTGGGAAATCCCATGGATAGAGGAGCCTGGTGGGCTGCAGTCCATGGGTTTGCAAAGAGTTGCACATGACTGAGCAACTAAACAAGAGCAGTAGGCAAGGGGGCTTGACCTCCACATTATACCCCAATTCACTGCTTGCAGACCCTCTTCATGTCCTTTCTAAGAACTCAGTCCAGCTCCCATTTCTAGGAATTTTACATTTTCATGACCTCTCTGCCCACAAGTCCCCTTCTCTTTTGATTTTTGGTGGTCCTAACTCTGACCTTCGACTTTGTTTCTTAGGACCCCCAACTTGTCATTGATAAATGTCCTCCTTGGGATCCTGCATCCCCAGGAGAATGGCAAGTGAAATCCAGGACCCAAGTGTGTCCCACTGACTCCTCAGCCTGGTACCTGGCATGTGCTTTGGGGACACTGGGAGGCTTCTGGGGGGAGGTTGGGCCCAGAGCTGCACAGAGAACAGGGATGGGGGCGGGTCCCAGAAGAGAAGTAGGTGGGCATTGGTAGGGGTGATTTCAGGAATCTTCTATCCAATACCATCCCCTCCGCCTGGAATGTCACCATCAGTGAATCTTTTCCTCACAGACAGAGAGGAGCAGCCTGGAACAGAGGGTCACGCTACTGCTTTGGGGCTTGTCCACAGCTAGGAGAAACCCTGCTGTCCTAGTGAAGAACAAGTTGAGAGCCTCAAGGAAAGGAAAAGGCTTAGAGAGACTCCCCCGTTTCCCTGACTTCTCTACTTCTGTGATCTGGTCCAGCTGCCGTGGGCTGGCAGAGAAAACTCAGGTGACTGGGCCTCCCTCCCCCTCTGCTGCTGAAACTGGGACCACCCTCTCCAATCTGGAGAGGCCACTGCAAATGAAGTGCTTATTTGAAAGGTCCCCTGGAGCCATCCTTATGGGATCAAGATGCAGAAAATAGCTTAATGAGGACACCCGCCTGCTGGTGCACCTGTGCTAATTCTGGATACAAAGGCACTAACCTGCCAGCTCAGAGAGGAAGGAGCCGTTAAGCCTCTTTTGGGAAACGTCATTCCTGCAGGGCAGTCAGAAGACCCTCACTGAAGCAGGAAGCCGATGCAGAAGGCATACTTAAGGCTCTGCCCTAGCAGCCTGCTAGTTAGCTTGCCCCCAGGACAGACTCGCAGCATCTGTGGAACTTATTGGCTGTTCTTCAGCAAACCAGGGAAGCAGGGAGCCATGGGGGTGGCAAGGCAACCCCCAGAGTGTGCAGAGTGGGGAGAACCAGATAGAGAATTCAGAGGCTGGATGGAGAGTCTAGGACAACAGCTTTTAATGTTTTTTTTAAAAATTGTGATCTACATTAAGAAATATGTTCAAAATCATATCCCATTGCAGCCCATGAGTGTCTGCATATACATCGATGTTTACACATGTGTAACTGGAACAGAAGTGTCCTGTGACAGTGTTTACCTTGACTGTGTAAGATAAATTTGGGGCATTCTACTTTTATTCTTTCATTTCAAAGTGTTTCTTGTGACCTACTACGTTTATTTCCTAAGCTTGCTAATGAGTCACTTTTCACAGTTTAAAAAAAGCGTGGGTCAGACACTGGTGAGCGTGAAGAAGTTGGAATGGGGAGCAGGCAGGGCTGTGTTGCCTGGTGGTATTGGCATAGCCTTGCTCTCTCACCTGTTCAGTGGGAAAACTGTCAGATCTTCCTGGCTGGTTTGCTGTAAAATTTAAATGAGATTATCTGTGTAAAGCACTCAGCACAAGGCTTGACATCCATGAACATCAATAACCATTAGAGACAGTGATGATGATACTGATTTCTTAGATTATACGTGCACACTGCTGTCCCCTGTGTCTCTAGCCTCCTTTCTTACACCGTCTCTCCTGGTGTAAGGCCATCAGCAACTTTTATACCTATTTGAAAGCTTCAGCGCTCAAAGCAGTGAGAAAGGGGCAGGTGAGGACTCAGAGCTTTGCAAGGAGGCCAAGTTTGAACCATGATATCACCTGATGTGTTTGCCTCATGGAAACACTCTCATACACTTCCCATGATAGACATGTGGATGGAGATAAGAGAGAGCAACCCAGAGAGGCAGAGAAGACTGTTATCAGAAAAGGCACAGACTTGGAAGAGGTCAACTGGAAACGAGTGGAGGTGGTGGACACTGGGTTGCTGCGTGTTGTGGGCAAATCTTTTTCACGCTCATCTTTGACTTTTTCCTGTGGTGGGGCGCTCTGAGTCTCCGCACGCCGCACCGGACCCATCTTCCTCGGCTCTGACATCCTGCCGCTCTCACGGAAGGTGAGGGTAATGCTGTACTGTGGGAGCGCCTGGCCAGACTCCCACAGCGGCTGGAAGTGGAGAGGCCCAGGCCCGCAGCCGGCAAAGGGACCTCTCAGGTCTGCAGGGGAGAGGCTGGCACCTGGCTTGGGGCTGGACATCCATGGCCATGCTGGACACAGCCAAGAGAAGTCCTCCTTGGAGACTTTTGGTTTGTACGCTCAGTCCCATGTTGTGGATTTGACGTGTTGCCGAGACAACTGGCTCCTCTGCTGTGTCCCGTTTTCTGCTCCACGTTGTGCAGATGCTTCTAGTTTCCTTCTTCCTCCTAAAGTGAGCCCAGGATGGGGGCGGGGCAGGGAAAAGTCTGGGCTGCTGGGGGTTGGGAGGTGGGGAGGTGCGGGGATAGGTCTTCCGATCTGGCCTGGTGTGCTGCTGGGGGTGGGGCTAGAGGATACCCAGCTCCGTGCTGGTACGGATCTCCCTTGACTATGACGCGATCATCTCCCAATAAACCCATCTAAATTGAAAGCATCATAAACTGAAGATGCATGTAATACACTTAACCCAGCAAGCATCATCACTTAGTGTAGCCTGCCTTAGATGTGCTCGGAACACATTACATTAGCCTACGGCTTGGGCAAAATCATCTAACACAAAGCCTATTTTATAATTAAGCGTTAAACATCTCTTCAAGGTTTTTTTTATTGAATATTGTACTAAAAGTGAGAAATGGAATGGTCGTGTGGGTACAGAATGATTGTACGTGCATTGATTGTGTACCCTTGTGATCACATGGCTGCCTGGCAAAATTGTTAAGTTGAACCAATTGAAGTCAGGACCACCTGAAGGAATGTAGCCGGAGATGGTGAGAGGGCAGTCAGGGGAGGGTGACTGTCCTATGGTTCTCCAGCCACCCCTGAGGCTGGAGTCCTTGCTTTTCCATCCTTCAGGCATTTCAGTGACAGCTCCTTCTGGCCTGGGAGACCCAGCCGTGACTGGGCCACGCATTTGGCTGGACGGTGCTGCGTACTGCTTGTGCTGCTGGTCACAAGCAGCCAGCTGACCCGCGGGCACTCGCTGGTGCCACAAATAACAGTGCGCCGTGTGGGGCCCAGGGAGCTTTCTTTGATGAGGTTTAAGTCTCTCCCTGAGATCTCCCTCTTTTCCACTCTGACAACAGCCTCCTAGGACAGTTGCTGGATTTGAGTTGCACACTCTTGGCTTAAGCACAGCGCCCTGCTCTGCAGACAAGCATTCAGAGCAGGATTTCAGCAGGTCCTGGGTTTTCTCCTTCTCCCTCTCTCTCCCCAAAGTCCCCTGCAGTTTCTTTATGGAAAGAGCCAAGAAGCAGTTTCTCCTTTGTAAAGCATCTCCTTTTCATCCTGCCCAGGGCTGTACCCAGTGTCCTTGGGGCAGGGGGCTCATCTCACTGGGGTCTCAGGGGAACCTTGCTGGGAGATGCCACCTGGTGTGCGTCCTTGAGGTGGGGGCATCCCCGTGGTGGGAAGGAGAGAGGTGGATTGGGTGTGCCTGGCCCAGCAGCAGGCAGAAAGCCCCAGATGGAGACTTGGAGGCATGACTAAAGCTCCCCTAGGTCTTTGCCCCTGGGGGACCCCAGGGAGCCTCAGGGCAGGCTCTTCCTTCCCCACTCGAGGCGGGTGGGCAGTGAGGAGTTGGGGCCTGGGGTCTCCAGGCACAGGAAAGGCACCGTCAGCTGGTGGGTCTGGCTGGGGGAGGGGCGGGGGGCATTGTCCACTGGAGGGCACTGCAGCACCACCTTGGGCCGCCTCTGCAGCCCCTCGGCCCGGAGCAGAGAAGCGTTCACTTCCTGGAACGCCTGGTGTCTCTAGAGGGAGACAGAGCTTAAGCAGGCTGGTGGGTGTCACCTGTGAGGCCTGAGCATCCTGCGGTGGGCTCTCTCTTTCTTTCTCACCTCCACGTCTTCATTCACGTGGACACACACAGACTCACATGTCCCCCTCACTCACACTCATCCATATTCGTGTTCATAACCACACACAGAGGCACTCCTGGTCACACACGCCTTCACACACTCCTGCTCCCAGTCACGTGGACTCTCACACCCATGTCACACACACCCCGGTCAGTGACTTGCACACACACACACACACACACTCTCCCTGCATGGCCAGTGTAAGCCATGTGCCTCACATACGCTGGCGGACCCGGAGCAGCTGTTTGTGTGGTGGGGCTGATGTAATGTCAAGAAATTTCATGTTATATTTAAAATGACACCTGTAAAAATAATCTTCAATTTGTAATTTAAATACTGTAATACTCAATTACGTGGACTGGCAGCAAGTGTCCCAGTGGCTTTGGAGAACAACATTTTTGTGTGCACCGTTCCCCTGTCCTGAGGTGGGGACCAGTCTGAGGATGCCTGCTGCTGCCTGGGGTCTCTGTGCCCCCGTCCTTCTGCGCCACCTTCTTGGATGCCTCCTGTGGGTTTACCCAGGTGCCCTCAAGACAGTGTCCACTCTTGAGGGCAAGAGGGAGGCTCTTCAAGACTGTCCATGGCCCCTGGAGGGCGTGCCTCTGTGGTCCTAACCCTTTCCTCTCTGCTGCACACCCCATAGGCCTTGGCTCCTTCGGGACACAGCCCAGTTGGACAGTTGACCTGCCCTTGAACCCCAGCCCTGGCCCCACAGATCATAGTTCACGATACAGCCAGTCTCTAAGCGCAGCCTCAAGGCCCAGCCGCCAGCGTCTCCCCTACACCAACCCGCAGCTCCCAGTCCAAGCTGCAGAAGCACAGAAGCTGCTCCTCTGGACCCAGCTCGTGGCCGGCATCCTGTAGGCACCTGATGCTGAGTGGGTCCCAGACTGAGTGCATCACCACTTTTCTCCTCTGCTTCTCTCTCTGAGTGAATACTACCCTCCTCCAGCCCCTAGATGATCAGGTTGTCACTGACCTCCCCGGATCCTCCTCCCACTCAAACCTGAGTCCATTGTTTACCAAGTCCCGTCCCTTCTCCCTTCAAATGTTTCTCCAACCTGGTTCTATCTAACCTCTACCTGAGTGCCAGGCTGGCATCATTTGCTCCTCGTCACTAGCCCCCTTCCCTCCCATTCACTTTCTGGGCCAGGAACACAGAAGGACAGCTCTAGAGCAGTGCTGTCCAGTAGAACTCTCTGAGATGATGGAAATGCCCTAGATCTGTACTGACCATTACGGTAGCCGTAGCCACAGGTGGCCGTCGGGTGCTTGAAGTGTGGCTGGGGCCACTGAGGCACTGTGTTACGTTTTATTTAATTTTTTTAAACTAAATTTTTTTAAAGATATAGTTGACCCATAACATTATATTAGCTTTTTGATGTACAATACACTGATTCAATCTTTATGCTTATTGTGAAATGATTGCCATAATAAATCTAGTTAACACCCATTACCATTCATAGTTACAAGATTTTGTTTCCTTATGAAAAGGACCTTTAAGATTTATCTTCTTAACAACTTTCAAACATGCAAACAGTATTATTAGCTATAGTCACCATGATGTACATTACATTTTATTTAATTTTGATTCATTTAAACAGTGCTATGTGGTAAGAGTCATGGATCTCACCATGCCTGGCCCTTGCCTCCATGATTTTCCATTGCTCTGAGATTAAAATCTAGCCTCCATAGTACAACCTGGGGCTTCCCTGGTAGATCAGATGGTAAAGAATCTGCCTGCAATACAGGAGACCTGGGTTCGATCCCTGGGTCAGGAAGATTCCCCTGGAGAAGGGAATGGCAACCCACTCCAGTATTCTTGCTTAGAGAATTCCAAGGACAGAGGAGCCTGGCAGGTTATAGTCCATAAGGTTGCAAAGAGTTGGACACAGCTGAGCAACTAACACTTTCACTTTTAGTACAACCTGCATAGCCCTGCCCATGTGTCCAGTCTCAGGCTGTATAGCTTGCCCTTTGCTTCCTATGTTCCAGTCTACTGGTCTTCCAGAAGTTTCCTGAACCTACGTGTTCTTCCCCACACCGCTTGGACTCACAATATTTCCTCTGCCTGGAAACCCTCCCTCACATCCAATCTTCTGTGCAGGCCTTGCCCACCCTGGACATCTACCCTGTTCCCTAAGGCTGACCCAGGCCCAGCTTTGTGCTCCCCCGGCACCAGCCGTGGGCCCTCCCACCCCGCTGGGTAGTCACTGGTATCCACTGCAGTGTCCTCCCCTCCCAGATGGTGACTTCCAGGAGGGGAGAACTTTCTTCTGCCTGTACCTGTGTCCTGCACCCGCCTCAGCATTTTGCACACAGTAGGTGCTCAGCTAGTATTGGCTGAAGC
Source organism: Budorcas taxicolor (assembly GCF_023091745.1). Lineage (NCBI taxonomy): Eukaryota > Metazoa > Chordata > Mammalia > Artiodactyla > Bovidae > Budorcas > Budorcas taxicolor. Next base: position 138,510,298 of record NC_068920.1, read on the forward strand.
ATTAAATGGAAATACTGGGCTTCCTCAACAGTGAAGCAACTGAAATGGATGCAAAGCAGGGATGTTTCTGGATTCTTGGGATCTCCTCTCCTGATGGCATCGCTCTGCCAGGAAAGGAGGCGGTCCTGCCTTTTGATCAACAGCTCACTGCTTCCTCTTCTGTTTTTCTCCCTTTGCCCAAGAGACAGAGTTGTGCCAGCCTGTGCCCTTGGATGCTGTTTCAGGCTGCAGTTTCAAAGGCTACTTCTGGGGTTATTTGGGATGTAATACACCACCTCTCCTTCCTGCTGCCTCACACCACCTGTCCACCCCACCAATACCACTTCCCCAGGCTCAGCAAGTAGCCTAAGCATCAGGGACTATTCCTAGGCACCTGTTGGCCCCTCCAGTGGGACGTGGATAGCCCTTGGCTGCCTTTGGTTGGCTGTACCCTCGCTAATATCTCCAGCAGAGTGGAAGCTGGAAGAGAAAGATGACACTCTTTCCAGAGGTCGGTGGAAAATGTAGGGGGTACGGATTGCTGATCAAGAGTCCCCAGGCTGCAGACTCTGCCTGGCTTCCAAGACTGCTGTGTCCTCTGTGGTTGCCTGGGGTTTCTTGGCTGACTGTAGGGTCACATGTGGTCAGCACGCCAGCACAGTGCAGCCCTGGGACATAGGCTCTGATCTCATCTTGTGTGTGTGCGCTGTTCCTGTCACCGCTGGTCCCGCCCATGGGTGCTGCCTCTGCCACTCTGACTGTGTGAACCTGAACACTAGGTTTCAGCACCCAGCTCTGGACACTAGAGCTGACATCTCCTGCCTCCTTTGGTTTCCATGAGTGCCATCCTACAGGCTACAGCTCTGAGCACAGTGTCTGGCCCAGAGGAGGGGCTCAGCATAGGGCACTTGCTCTGAATGTTGGCAGGATGCTTAACAAACTTTTCCAGAAAATTCTGAGCCATTGTGCATGATTTTTATCTGGCCAGCCCAACCATTCTGCGACTTTCCTCCTTGAAAAACTGAAAGAGGCAGGAGTGGGTGAATCCCTTTTCACAGTAAGGATCCTAACAACTCCCAGCTGCAGAAGGCTGACTTTGTACTAGATATTCTCTGAAAAGCTTCACAAGCATCTTTTGTTGTTCACTCTCTCAGTCATATCCGACTCTTTGTGACCCCATGGACTGCAACACACCAGGCTTCCCTGTTCCCAACTCAAACTCATGTCCATTGAGTCAGTGATGCCATCCAACCATCTCATCCTCTGTCGTCCCCTTCTCCTCTTGCATCTTTAGAATCTTTCTAATCTGTGCTGAAAACTTCAAGGGTGATATTAACATTCTCATTCTACAGACATGGAAGCTGGCTAGAGAAAGAGTCAGTTTCCCAATCCACACAGTTAGAGCACATTGGAGCCAGAATTGCAACCCAGGCTCTTTTTTTTATAAAATATAAATATCCAAAGGCCATGAGATGGGATGTGCACTGGTCATGGCTGGGATGGAGGGCTTCTCAGAGTCCACAAAGTACTTCCATGCTCACCTTCCTGTGAAGCCCCTCCGACCCCTGCGAAGTGGGCAGGGTGCCAGTTGTTACTCCCATTTCACAGATGAGGAAGACCAGCTCAGAAGTAAGAGGTTCTCTGGTGTAGCGCTGAACATTTTGAACATAACAGGGCACCTCCTGGGTCACTGAAAATCAGACTGTGTCCAAGAACCTAAGTGATGGTTAGAGATCAACCCCCTCCTGGGCTGTGGGTGCCTTGGGGTTTCTTCATGTCCACCTCCTTGTCCTCTGTCTGTTCATAGCACACTCAGTGGGAGAAATGTTTCTTGGACCTTGTCTTTTGGAATTCTGCATTTTTTCCTTATTCACACCAGCCCCGGCATCTCTAGAACTTGGTTTTTCTTGGAAGGGTTGCCTGTGAGAATGGGCTTTTGTTTGGATTTCTCTCTCCCTGGAGGGGGTAGGTGGGGGAGCCAGGAGCCAGCAGGTCAAGGCCCCCTCCTCCTATCCTCCTGGGGCCTCCCTCTGTAGTCGAGGCCCCAGGAGAAAAGCTGGTGCCTTCCCTGGGAGGAGAGGCCAGAGTAGGACAGCTGCTTGCTTGAAGACTTCAGCTCCTTCTGGAAGACCGATCCTGGAAGCTTCTTGACCAGGCTGCTTTGGACTCATCATTCTAGTGGGTTCCTTGAAACCATTATATATGCACTGTCAACATCGGAGATCTAAACAGCAGGGGAGGGGTCCTTGCTTCTGTGTGTGTGGGTGCAAAGTGAGATTGACAAGGCCTAGTACTCTTGCCTGGGAAATCCCATGGACGGAGGAGCCTCGTAGGCTACAGTCCATGGGGTCGCTAAGAGTTGGACATGACTGAGCGACTTCACTTTCACTTTTCACTTTCATGCATTGGAGAAGGAAATGGCAACCCACTCCAGTGTTCTTGCCTGGAGAATCCCAGGGACAGAGGAGCCTGGTGGGCTTCTGTCTATGGGGTCGCACAGAGTCAGACATGACTGAAGCGACTTAGCAGCAGCAGCAGCAGAAGTGTTTAAGTTATGGTTTCACTTGGCTCAGATGGTAAAGAATCTGCCTGCAACACAGGAGACCCAGGTTCGATCCCCTGAAGAAGGGCATGGCGACCCATTCCAGTATTCTTGCCTCGAGAATCCTATGGGCAGAGGAGCCCGGTAGGCTATGGATCAAATTCTGTTATTATATGCTTCAGAGAGGAACTAAAGCAGAGGAAATGGGGAAGGCCTGTCCAGGGAAGGCCCCATAGGGTCCCACTCAGTGGCAGAAGTGGTTTCAGTCATTGGGAAGCTAGGCACATGGGAAATCTTAAAGGGGTGACTTTTCTATAAATTAACTTCTTAAAAGAAATATTGGCCATGCAAGGTGGCATGGGGAATCTTAGTTCCCTGACCAAGGATTGAACCTGTGGTCCCCCCTAGTAGAAGCACAGATTCCCAACCACTGGACCACCAGGAAAGTCTCCCCATTTTCCTTTTGAAGGACTTTTCGGTTGTTTCCAAGTTTAGACCTTTACGAATAATTCTGCTGGGAGTAATCACATATAGTCATTTTGTGGACCTAAGTTTTTATTTCCTTTGGGTTATTTCATAGGAGCAAAATCACTGGATCACCGGGTAGGTGGATGTTTAATTTTATGAGAAATTGCCAAACAGTTTTCTAAAGTGGTTGTACCATGTTATATTTCCACCAGCAAAGTATGAGAGACAGTTGTTCTGCATCCTTTCCAATATTTGGTATTGAAAGTCTTGTTAACTTTAGGTATTCTATTGGATGTGTAGCTGTAACTCATTGTAGATTTAATTTACACTTCCCTGGCCACTAATGATGTTAAATACCTTTTGTATGTTTATTAGTCAAGTGCACTTCTTTGTTGTTAAGCCATCTAAGTCTTTTCCCATTTTTAGACTGTCTTTTAAAAATTCATTTTCAGGAATTTAAAAAATGTAATCTGAATTCTAGCTTTTTGTTGGATACATGTATTGTGAATATTATCTCATGGTTTGTCTTTTCATTATTATATGTGTTTTAATGAGCGTAAATCTAATTTATTGCTTTTTTATGCTTAGCACTTTTTGTACTCTGTCAAGAAAAAATTTACCTGCTTCCCAGTTCTAAATACTGCCCCTTAGGCTTTCTTTTTTCTTTTGGTTTTGACTCTATATTTCAGTTTGTAAAAAAATCTTGAGTTAATTTTGGTGTGTGATCTGAGACATTGGTTAAATTTCACTTTGTGATGGTGGAATTCTGAATATGAGCATTTGCTAGGTGCCTCTTCTACAGAGGGATGGGCTGGTCACCATCTCCTTCATCAAGGGCAGCTCAAAGCACAGTTGTCCTTGGCAGCCTCTGCAGGGGCATGCTAATTTCTACCTTGTGGGTGCACTTCCAGAGGTGATAATTAAATAATTAGTCATTATCCTGTGGTCATGGATGGCTCAGATGGCAACTTGAAGAAATCTACATGAGGGAGAGCCTTTCTTGTGGGTCAAGGAAGTCTTTTTGGAGGAGCTTCTTGAGGTGGGCTTTGAAGAATGGAGAGAATTTTGGTGTGATACATGTAGGAAATGAACTCAAAATCGCCAGTACTGTACCTCTGTCCTCAGCTGTGGGAAAGGAGGTCAGTTTGATACAGATGCATCCAGGCACATGCACTCACTCACATGTATGCACACACATACATATATATGTGCATATATGTCTATATACGTGTGTCTACGTTTTTTCGTGTGTGCTTAGTTGCTCAGTCGTGTCTGACTCTTCATTACCCTACTTTATTACTGTAGCTCGTCAGGCTCCCCTGTCCATGGGATTTCCCAGGCAAGAATACTGGAATGGGTTGCCATTTCCTTCTCCAGGGGATCCTCTCAACCCAGGGATCAAACTTGCATCTCCTGTATTCTTTACCTGCTAGCCACTGGGGAAGCCCCACTTGTGTCTATATCTGCCTCTAAATCTAAATATCTGTATCTAAATCTATCTCTATTGCTAAAGCAAAATCTCTCTTTCTGTATTTGAATCTTTATCTGTGTTTAAGTCTCTCTCTATCTCTCATCTACATATCTGCCTCAGAAATCTCTGGGCTGAGGAGTAACTAACAGATTCAAGCTTTCACAGAGTTTGATGGTACAGCCTGAGTGCTTCGAGAGGACTGGGCATGGGACGGTTCTTCCAACCCGTGGACAGAGTTATCAACTCTTCCTATCCAAGCTGTCGACTTATAGGTCAGTACTGAGCAGCCCTCAGAAATCACCCAGGCCAAACCTGTCATTATACAGATGTGGGTACCAGGCCCACAGAGGAGAAGAGACTTGTCCCACAACCCCAGGTCACTGGAGGAGCCAGGATCGCAGCTCACCTTGCCTTGTCCTGGACCTAAGCTCCTTCCATTTGCCGCCTCCCACCCTCTTAGAGCCAAGGAGCTCTTCCTTCCTTCCTCTGGGTCTCAGGGCTCCTGCCATGTCTTTTGATTCTGTTGTCATTTGTGAATCCTCTGTGAGATTAAAGGTGTCTCAGCCCTTGCTAATCTCCTTCTATTGATTACTGAAATATTGAAACATCAGAGCCTCTTTCTTCTCTCCTTCTGATAACTCATGAGCTGTTTGAGGACAGGAGCTGTGTTTCAGCGATCTGGACAGCTCTGAATTTCATGAACCCACTGCTCAAGCCGTACTCCACATGCTGCAGAATCAGCAGGTTGTTGAAACTCTGCTTCAATAAGGAAACGCTCAGGCCAGCGCATCCTTCTAAGTCCAGCCAACAGCTCTGCTGAACAAACTTCGTGGGTTAAATAACTGCTGCTTCTCTAGTGGCTTTGATGTTTTCTGTATTCTTGGTTTCTTTTTAAGAACTCATTCAGCTCCCACACCTTGAGATCCAGGCTTTATTACTGATGCAAAAGCCGTGGAATCTTGTCTGAAGCCCAGCTTGGTTGGGTCCTGATGGAACACTGGAGGCTCCCTCTTACAGTGTTGATCCTGCCAACAGTTAGTAAAAGGAAGCTGGTTTGTCCAAAGAGAGGACAGATGTTTTGCAAGCAGGGCAGTTGTGGTTCAGGTGTCGGTTGACTCTGATGAAGCTGATAGAGGGGACCCAGGTCGAGGAGAGATGGGGTACAGTGTTTGCTGGCTTGAGCTCTTGACTCAATGCAAGGCTGGAGTCCTCTGGCTTCTTTTTGGGGTTTTTGTGGACACACCCTGGACCCCTTGGTACTGGAGTGTCCCTGGGGAAGCCTGTGTGTGACTCTATCACTTTATCATTGGCAGTGGTGCTTCTGAATCTGCTGGCACTGTAGCTGTGAGGTTCCCACAACTCAGCATGCCCTGGAGCGAAAGGGCCCGTCAGAGCATGCAGTTCTTCTTGGAGCCTGAGTGTCCCTTGCAATTAGATTCCCTTTGTTTATTTTCTCATAGCCTTAGTGATGGGTTCCTGCTGACTTAGAGAGAAGCTATGTGTCTTGTGGAGGGGGCAGAGAAGGGTTGTTTTTTTAATCCAAATTTGGGGAAGTTCTCCATGGCCCCCCAGCTCTCCAGGGGGCCTGGGCAGAGCTCAGCTCCTGTCCATTGCTGGAGGCTACTCGCCACTGGGGAGGCTCAGGACAGGAGGGTGAGCTCTGAGGTGCTGGCCGAGGTGACCTGGGCCTGGCCTGAAAACAGAGCTTGGCTCCAGGGCTTGCTCTCTGGAAGCCGGTTTGAATCATCCACATGGGCTGGTCCGAGTCCAACTTGGGCTCGGTTGGCATGGTCTGCTGGAACGCTTTCTCTCTTGGCCCTTTTTATCATTCACACCTCACTCGTGGAGACCCAGCCTGCAGAATCTCTTCTACAAAGTTTCCCCCAACTGCCCCTGCCCATGTAATTTGACTCTGCAGTCATAAAAGAGCCTTATTATACATCATCAGCCTTTTGGCCTCTCCTTGCTTTGGTCTCCAGGGTTATCTTCCATTTGTACTCCCCAGCTGACCTTCTACTTTTCTCTGATGTGTGAGTGCTGTGTCTTCAGTGAGAGTGGGGCCTGAGACCATGCTTTATTCAGCCCTGACTATCCTGGGCAAGTAGCACCTCACAGGAGTTTATGGACAGTGTCAGGGCCACCCCCACCACAGAAGTTTCTGTTGCTTCCAGGTCAGACTCACACTCTGCCCTTTGTGCTTGTAGCCTTCTCTGTGTGGATATCTCTCAGGCACTCATACACTGGGACACTTGTTTGTTTAGAGGTTTCTCACCTAATGACGTACGGACCATCTGAGAACAGACTACGGTTTGAATCATCCTAGCATCCCTGTGTTTAATGAACTGACAGGTCAGACCATATTCCACAGGCATGGGAGCCACCAGGTTGCTGAAGTTCTGTTACTGGAGAGGAACTCCCAGGCCAACACATCATTCTGAGCCAGGGCATTTGTGTCACCAGACTCCATGGTCTGGACCGGTGGGTAGTGTGGAATTTGCTCTCCTGCCTACTAGGGTCTGGTTGAGCTCTGCTCCTTTTGGGAGGCATGAGTGAGTGCTTCCAGATGGAGCAGAAACAAATGTACCCCCCAAACACTGCCTCATAACCCTTCCAAGACACCCACATCCCACCTTGGTGCCTGGGCTGTCAGCAGCACTGAAGGAGGAGATGGGCAGGTCCCCAGCCTGGTAGGTGACGCACAGTATGTGCTAAATGAAGGTTGATTCCCTTTATCTCCATCTTCAGGGAAACCAATGAGAACTTACAGGCATGTGAGCCTGTAACTCACAGGCATTGGCCCCTGTGGGTTATGATTTAGAACTGAGATATCAGTGAAGGAGTGAAGTGTTAGTTGGTCAGTCATGTCCAACTCTTTGCGACCCCAGGGACTGGGGCTTGCCAGACTCTTCTGTCCATGGGATTCTCCAAGCAAGAATACTGGAGTGGGTTGCTATTTCCTTCTCCAGGAGATCTTCGCAACCCAGGGAAGAACCCGGGTCTCCTGCATTGCAGGCAGACTCTACCGTCTGAGTCTCCAGGGAAGGTACCAGTGAAGTTTAGCTTAAAAGAACATGATTTCATCACAGGGTTTCCTGGAGTCTGGACACCCTTGTCATTCTCTGTCCTCCCTTCTCTGGTCCTTAGGTGTCCCTCTTAAGGCCTGGACTTGTGCGCCCTGGGTGAGTCTTTCCTCTCTATCTGGGCTACGACTTACTGACGGCTGAGATCCTGGCCAATTTCCAGGGCCCTAGGCACAATGGCTGGCTCTTGGACAAGTGTGGGGTGATGGTCACCAGGGCTGATCTAGGGAGCTGTCTGGTGTCCCCTAAGTTTCTCTTTCCAAGTTTGCATCGGTCAAGAGCTCCCCACAGTCCGGATGATGGAGGTAGGGGTTGGCCAGAGTGCGTGGAGATGCAGGTGGCACCACTGTACCTCCATGGGGTGGAGGCATGCTGGTTCAGCCCAAGGAGAAGTCTGGTTCGCTCCTGCACACAGAGTGGTGGCCTGGAGGGCCTGGGCCACATGGCCGATGAGAAACTTCCTGACTTCTAAAGACCCATTGACCTCTGGCCACTTCAGGCTGTTCCCCAGGTCCCTGGCAGAGCTAAACTTGTTCTGGGCTTTCCAGAATGTGCTTCCCATCAGCCTTCCCGCAGCTCATGTGGGTGTTTGAAGTGGAGAGTGAGGTAAGCTGATACCCGCTATAGCGCAGAGTCCAGTGGAGCCTAGCAGCCCGGCCCTGATTACACAGCCCCGCTCTGTGACTGGCCTCACAGCTGACGTGCGGGGGGACCGGGGCCGCGTGTGATTCCCAGGAGAGGTGAGCTCAGATCTAGGGCTCGGGCCCCGATGGGCGATGGTTATTGCAATGTGTATGCACTTGAATGACATCGTGCTACGGAGTGCAGGAATTTTTTTTTGTCAGTCTTTTAACACAAGTTTATGGTTTTCAGACCTTAAAACTGCAGGTCATTTTTTACATTTGCTATTGAGAGCAGATGTGACTGATCCCTATCGGGTTCTACTGAAAACTGGTGGGTTCGCGGAAGGTCAAATGCAGAATGCCTTTCAATCTCCATTATTATTTCCTCCACTCAGTGGCCTCGGCAGGAAGCCCGTGCTGGGTAATGGTGGCCTTTAGAAAATTCTCTGCCTGCTGCCCCAGCCTCTGACCATAGGTGACCCGTATGCTGTGAACCACATCTAGCCTCAGTTGTCAGCTGGGGCAGAGAGCCTGGTCTGTGAGGCAGGAGACTTAGTGCTCTCAGTGTCTCAGTTTCCCCATCTGTACAATGGGCGTATGGATTGGGAGACAGTGACAAATACTGTAAGATCCTCATAACATGGCTGTTCTTCAGTTCAGTAACTTGGGTTTGCAGAGGCCCAGATGGGCCAAAGGGCCCAAACGCCCTGTCTTTGCTTTGCACTGCTATGCATGGCTCCAGGGGTTTAGGGATGTTCAGGAAGGTGCAGGCTGAACTGGCAGGAGGGACAGGTTTACTGTTCCTTAGAAGAGAATTGTGAGGGGTGGACTGTAGCCCACCAGGCTCCTCTGTCCATGGGATTCTCCAGGCAAGAATACTGGAGTGAGTTGCCATTCCCTTCTCCAGGGGATCTTCCCAACCTGGGGATCCAACCTGGGTCTCCCACATTGCAGGCAGATTCTTTACCATCTGAGTCACCTGGGCAGCCCCAAATAAACTGCCTCCAAAATCAAATTCTCTCCTGCTTGAAAGTTCTGGGGCAAGGGTGGGCTTGGTTAGGGGCAAAAGTGAAAGTGAAAGTGAAGTCGCTCAGTCGTCTCCGACTGTTTGCGACCCCGTGGACTGTAGCCCACCAAGCTCCTCCTTTGGTGTCCACAGTTTAGGTGAACACTGACCTTGAGAAACTGAGTTCGGGATCCTGGTGCAAAGGCCGTGGGAAAGGTCCCAAGCCTCAGAAAAGTCCCACGACCCCTGAGGAGACTGCAGCCCCGCAAAAGGAAAGACCACATTCGCTTCTGAGAATGGAGTCAGACCTGTTCCAGGCTGGAGTGACAGAGGCAGTGGCAGGATCACCTCATTGAGCTGCTGCCATGACTATGTGCTGAGGTAGCTGGGGCATGGCGGGGAAGCCCTTTCGAGTTGGACAGCAGGTATGGCAATAAACAAGCCCCAGGGGGATTAACTTTCTGACCATCAGGGCTTCTTGCTTCCATGGGAATGAATTCACACATTCATTCATCCACGCGTGCTTGATTGATCTACCTACCCACCCACCCACCTACCTATGCCTGCATTCATTTAGCAAGCAACTATGGAGCTCTTTCTGAGTCCTCCCCCCATTAGAGACCGAATGATGGGTGGCACAGTCTCTGCCCTTGGGCTCAGAGTGGGCAACTGGAGAATGCACTTGAAAGGGTACAGGCCGAAAAGGCACTGGGAGTGAGTAAAGCCCCAGGGGCAATTCCAAGGGGAAAGTGTTCGGAACACCATGGGCCTGGAGGCCCAGGAAGGAGTGGCAGTGAATGGAGGCAGTGCCAGGAGGAGGCTGCTGGGCTCGAGGCATCTAGTAACTGTATTTTCCTTTTAGTAGCTTCAGCAGCCGCAGCTACTAAGGGGCACCATTGTGCTGTGTACCACTGAAAGGGGTGTGTGTGTGTGTGCACACATGTGCATAGTAGGTGGGAAGCTTGGGGTCTCAAGGCAGCACTTCAGAATTTGAGCATTTGGAAAAAAATTGATTCACAGTAAAGGAGATTATGTATTCCTTGGCTCACTTACCTTATAGATTTATAGAGAAAACATTATAGGTTCTTTTGAGAAAATTGTCCCTCCCTTTGACCTGAGAACATCCTTTTGTCCACAATGCATGTTCTTGGGCACTTGATGCACAGTGGCTACTCAGAAAGTTTTGCTGACCAGGTGAAACCGATTGTGTTACGTAAGCTGTGGAAATCTCAGCACAGAGGGAGGATGAGGAGTCTGGAATTAACTGAGCTTTGTCAGTGGCGGCAAGAAGGGCAGGGCCTTCATTTTATCTCTGAGTCTTTAGCCTCCATCTGTAACTGGGACTGCTAGTCACCTCGCAGCTGAGGCCAGGGTGTCCTCCTGCCAGCGCATGCCAGGAGGACTGTTCTTCTCGCTGTTTCCATCTACATCTCAACGGCCTTCATCCCGAGACTCAGATGCCATGGCTGCAAAGCCATCTGCATCATACTTGTCTTTCCCCTGCCTCACAGGGACGGTGCGGGGACCAGATGAACTCACAGGATGTGCCCGGAGGTGGTACGGGCTCTGGCCTGTGTGCTCAGCCTGGCGTGTCTGGCGTGCAGCTGACAAACAGGTGAATGTTTTGGCAGAAAGTGGGCTCTTCGTTTTCCAAAGGGCACCCTCTCCAGACACCTCAGGTTGGCCTTACTTTCGAGAGAAGGCGGCAGTGTTTAACACAGGGCTCTGAGCAGTTGAAGGCCAAAGAGAGTCCTTCCTTGGGACTCATGGGAAATTTGGCAAGCAGTATTAATAAAGGCATCTTTCTTTTTTCTTTCTTCAATGTAAAATGCCAGGTTATGGTTGGCTAAAGCGTTGTAGCATCAGAGCCAGTTAATCTTCTGAGTCCATAATTTTTATGGGCACCGCAGGAGCTGTCCTGGCTTTTTGTTCCCAGCAGTGGGATATCAGGATTTGTATCCTATGGTATATCCAGAGAATAATTCTCCTCTCCTTTGATGTTCCTTGGACATCTTGAGGCACTTAGGGGTGCATTCTCAGGGAAGTTTGGAGGACATGGTTGCAAGACCCTCATTATGTTATTAAAATAGATTCAGTGAGGAGAACTGGGGATTCCTTGAGCAGAAAGAGGCATCTTCGCTAAGTGGCAGCCTGGTTCCAAAGTCACTCTTTGCCCTGGCTTCTTGAACCAAGAAGTCTCTTTTATTGCAGTTTGGGCAAAAGTAGGATGTTTTTCTGCCTGTGTAATAGTTTCACAGTTGGAGGTTAACATGGATCATTTTTCCTGACATTTGGAAAATCGTATCTTAACGAAATGTAGTTTAGATTAAAAAAAAATAACCCCACCCATACATTGTTGGCTCATAACTTTGAAATTTGTTTAACAAATCTGCTGTTCCTTTGGGATGATGGTAACTGTCTCCTTAAGTAGCATTTCTTCCATGGTCTTCGCTCAGCCTGCACAGCCTAGCCAAGGTGATGTTCCCAAGGGGCTATTTCCTATCGCATAGTTCTGCTCAAAAGGCTTTGATGGCTCCCCACTGCCTCCAGAAGAAAGCACAATTAGCCCAATCAGGCCGGCCCTCCTGGTCAGTCCCGTGGAGCCCTTCCAATCCCACCTTCTAGGTGGGGAGCCTCCTAGCAGCCTGGGAGCCTCCTTATTGCCCTCTAACACGCCAGGTGCTTCTCAGCTCCCTCGTCTCTATTTCTGCTGCTACGTTTCCCCGCATTTCTCTTCCCCCGTCCCCTCACCTCCACCTGTTATCATTCAGCTCACCCCCTTGTCTGGAACAAGTCTCACCCCTTCTGAGAAGCCTTCTCTGATCAAATTAGCCCTGTGTGTTTCCTTTCCTCCTCCCTGATTTTACACTGACATCACAGAGAGGCAACCAGGGTATCGGGAAGAGTCACACAGCCCTGGGTTTCAGGCTTGCTGTGTGACCTCAGGTGACTTTCTTAACCTCTCTGATTCTCAGTTTCTTTGTGCAATGGGAACTTACCTACCTACCTTACAAGTTTGCTGTTTGGGTTCATGAGACAATTCAGATGAAAATTATTAGCACAACATCCGTGGACTCAGAATGTTTCTTTCCCATTTTCTGGCACTTACTGCCTTCAAATAATTATATTCACCTGAAGCTCTGCCACACCTCTGCTCATAAGCTGCTTGCTCTTGGAGAGTGGGGACTCATATCTTCACAGTGCCTTGCACAAGGCTGATCAAGAGACACCCAGCTCGAAAGTTCCTCAGCAGATGAGCAACTGCGTGTAAGGAAGGCTGAAGGGCTTCCAGGCGAAGTCCCCAGGAGCTTGTCATATCACAGCCGACTAGTCCCATGGAGGCTAAGCCAGTGCCACTCAGGCCTTTTGTCAAAAGAGCTGATTGAAGTATCTCTCCTCTCTTTCCAGGATGGCCCTGGGAGTCTCTGCAGGAATGACCAAAGAGGAGAAGCTGGCTCCAAAGCATGGCCTATCCTCGGGGTCTCAAAAACATGTTAGCAGTGGGCCTATGGAGAAGGAAATGGCAACCCACTCCAGTATTCTTGCCTGGACAATCCCATGGACAGAGAAGCCTGGTGGGCTACAGTCCATGGGGTTGCAAGACTCGAACATGACTTAGCTACTAAACCACCACCACCAGTGAGCCTAACCAGCAATCTCTTAACCAGCTGATACAACAGTCTTGCCCACGTATTCCAGGAAAACCATCTCAGAACACTGGGGTTGCATGAGGGACTTTAGCTCTTCACCAAGGGACAGGTAGGAGGACGTTTCAGATGTGAGGGAAAATGGAGTCAGGGCAGGAGAGCTCAGGGAGGCTGCGCGTCCAGGGTTGGTGGCTGGACTGGGTCTGGAGGGTAGACAGTGGAGCAAAGGGCTGGGGGAGTGACCTGCGCCTTGTCTGCACAGTCTCGTCCTGACGAGCTAGGTCTTCCCTCACCAGGCACTGTTCAAATCCGCCCCCAGCCCCGGGAAGCCTTCTCAGATCCTTCACTCAGAGGCATCCATCCCGCATTGTGCTGTCCTCTCTGGGCTTTTCCTTGCATTCACATGGTGCCTGTCACCCTCCCCAGACCCCAGAGCGCCGAGGCAGATGCCCTGTCTAAAGCACTCTGCCTCTGTCACCTCCTTCCTAGCATCGTGGGCGGAGAATCTATTGTGTCTGGGGCCTGTACTAAGTACTTGCTACGGATTCTTTCATTCAGTCTCTATAAGACATGCAGGAGGTAGGAAGTACCTGCAGCCCCATTTCACAGAAAAGAAATCTGGGACCAAGAGGTTGAGTGATTTGTCTCCCATCATACAGCCTGTTATGAAAAGGAGCTGGAATTGGAATCCAGTCTGGCTCTGGGATTTGCAGCCCCACTCACCAGGTTATTCCGTCTCTTCCATTAATAGAGGCACTCCACAAATGGCAGTTATTTTCCCGTCACTGTTGTTATTGTAACAACATCAATATTGATGCTGACGATATGCTAATACCTACTGCTAGGGCCCTCGACTCCTGCCGCTTCTACCATATCCACAGCTACCGCTCTCATTGCCCCCTGGCTGGGCTAGGGCATCTTGGCGGGCCAGAAGTGGGGAATTTATCTTTTGTTGCCATTCTTTCCTTCTGCCGAGATAGCATGGTTGCAGGCATGGGCTCTGAAGCCGGGTTCCCAGCTCTGCTGCTCACCAGCTGTGCAACACCGGGCAGGGTTCTTCTCTTTCTGAGTCTGCGTGTACTCTCTGTAAACGGTGGTCACAGTGGTGTGCCTCCCTCGCAGGGCTGTTGTGAGGATGGAGAGGGTTATTACACACTGAGCCGACTTGGAACCACAGACGACACACAGCGAGAGCTCCATGTGCTGCCCCTTTGATTCTCCTTCCTTCTCCTCTGCCTCCTGCACCTTCTGTTAGCAAGTTCTCAATGATACTTACTGGGGAGCAGTGTCAAGAGTGGTCAGCGATGTGCTTGAGAGGTTTGTCTGGGGACACAGGGGTGTGAGGATGACGGCTCTCTCAGAAACCATCACTGAGAGGCCAGTGTGTGCCTATGGTGAGCAGCTCTGAGCTTGACCATGATGGACAAGCCAAGGCCATTTCCTGGAGACCCTGGGGTGGGGTGCTGGATGAGATCCTATTGGACAAACCCCTTCTTGAACTGGACGGAGGAGAAGCAGCCCTGGGAGGAGCTGGGGACTGGTAGGGATGCTCTCATGTAAGCCAAGGGAGGACAGGAAAAGACAGGCAACTGAGCATGGAGTGTGGGGGAGAAGGGATGTCGCTGGGTAGGGTGGGGATCAGAGGGAAGACTAAGAAGTGTTTCCTGAAGGATTCAGGGCTGTGGCAATAATTTGTATGCAGATGGTAAGTCAAGCCAGGCACAGCATCCCCGATGAGGGGTGGTGGGGAAAGATGAACTTGGCTCTCTGAATCTTTCCAGTACTTGCAATCTCTCTTGCCTCCATGGCAGGACTAAGGGCTTGACATCAGAGGGACCTGGCTTCTAAATCATAACTCTTTCACCCCAGTGGTACAATCACAGGGTCTGGGGCAAGTACTCACCTTTCTCTGATCCTCAGTTTCTTCTTCTGTAAAATGGGGACAACAACACATACTTCACAGGGTTTCCATGAGGATTAAATGACATGATGTTTGTAAAGGGTGTTTTGCATAGAAGACTGTAAATAGAAGTCTTTTCCTCCTTTAACCCTGGTTCTCAATGTGTGGTCCCCAAGCTGGCAGTACCAGCATCGCCTGGGAATTTATCTGATAGGTAGATATTCAGGCTCCATTCCCCACCTACTGAAGCTAAAATCGGAGGTGGAGCCAGCACCCTGGGCTTCAGTGAGCCCTCCAGGTATTTCAAGGCCAGGAAGCGCTGATCTGAAAAGGCTCAGGGAGAAAGGAGAGAACTCATGGGTGGCTGCTCAGCACAGGGGCCAAACATAGTCAGCCCTCAGTGTCTGACAACTGCCCTTCTTCCCTCCTACCTGGGCAAGAGTTTTACCTGAAGAGGTTAATGCTACCGCAGACCTCCGGGAGGTGAAAGGGCCTTGTTCCCCTGGAGGATAGACACATTATGACGGCTTCATTTGATTAAAAGGGGATGTTGATCATTAGTTATGACCCAAATTTCTTCTCTCCCCAGCAATCACTCAAAGTGTTCCCAGATGCTCAGGGGGTGGTTGGTTACCTGCAAACACAACATCCCTTTATAACGAGGATGCTCTAGGCTGAGGGAGACTCTAGCGGCCTCCGCGCCCCCTCGGGCCTGCCCTGCTGTGTTTGATGGAGTGAATGATGGAAGGGAAACATATGCATTCCAGATTGGACCTGCAGAGTGGGGCTTGGAGAGGCTGCCTGCTTCCAGCAGCAGCTGTGGGGGGCAGGGGGAGCCCTGAAAGTATTTGTTGATCCCATGGGGCTAATTATTGACTTTCAGAGGCAAGTAGCCGCCCTAGTTTCGGTGAGCACTGTTGTTCGTTACTGCATAATTAAGCAGAAGGGGGAGCAGCCTTGGTGGGGAGCAGGCAAAGGGAAGGCCAGATGCAAATAGCTCCAGCACTTCTGTCTTGAACACCGGGCACCAGGGGCTGAGGTCAGATATTCAGCTCGTGGACCCAAAGGGGGAGGGTGGCTTTAAAGGATTGCTGCCCCACGTGCCCTAAGGTGGGCTGAGTTTTGGAAAAGAATGAGGTGTGCTTCTGAGCTTCAGCGGCAAACTGGAATCTTTCATCTGCTGCAAGATGGGGAGATAGGATGAGCCTCCCAAGGCCTCTGATGATACAATGATCTTTAAAGGAAGTTCATGGATGCTGGGAGGTGGCAGAACTCCACCAATGGGAGGAGAGGTGGGGTTTGCTCTACCCTGACCAGGATCCTGAAAGGAGACAGGGCACCAGGGCGCAGAGGGTTTAAGGGCTCTGCCTGACCAACCGCGAGGTGGGAGACAGGAAACCGGAAAACTGAGCTCTCTGGAAGGCTGTGGTTACAACAGCTCTTTCTTGCAAGGAGCTAATGTGTCCTAAGCCCTTGGTGCTGCCTGCTTAAGCCCAGGAAGTCTCAGGCCCTGAACTATGTGGGGAGGGGCTAAAAGTTGACAGCAGGGCGGTGGAGGGAGCCCTGGGGGAAGGGTGAACAGGGGAAAGAGGAGATGCGAAGGGCCAGGGGAACCCTGGGAGCCGCTCCCCTGCATCGTGGGGCTTGGAAGATTTCAAAAATCTTTGGTTTGAGAATGGCTTGCAAATAGAACAGGAGACTGTAAAGCCCTGGCCTGGGAATCAGGGGCCCCAGGTTCTAATCAAGCCTTGCCTTTGACTGGCTGTGTGACCTTGAGGAAGTTCCTGCCATTTTTGGTCCTTACTGCCTTATCTGTAGAACAAAGGAAGGAGATGAATGTGCTTAAGGACCTGTTTGAAAAGGCTGGTTCCTGGCCTACCCCCATGGATAGAGAAAATGGAATCGGTGTATTTATTTTTTTATTTATTGAAGGATAATTGCTTTACAGAATTTTGTTGTTTTCTGTCAAACCTCAACATGAATCAGCCACACGTATACATATATCCCCTCCCTTTTGAACCTCCCTCCCATCCCTACCCCTCTAGGTTGATACAGAGCCCCTGTTTGAGTTTCCTGAGCCACATGGCAAATTCCCGTTGGGTTCTTTGGAAGGAATGATGCTAAAGCTGAAACTCCAGTACTTTGGCCACCTCATGCGAAGAGTTGACTCATTGGAAAAGACTTTGATGTTGGGAGGAATTGGGGGCAGGAGGAGAAGGGGACGACAGAGGACGAGATGGCTGGATGGCATCACTGACTCGATGGACGTGAGTCTGAGTGAACTCCGGGAGCTGGTGATGGACAGGGAGGCCTGGCGTGCTGCGATTCATGGGGTCGCAAAGCGTCGGACTGAGCGACTGAAATGAACTGAACTGAACTGAACTGAATGTAAGTTTCCATGTTACTCTTTCCATACAGCTCACCCTCTCCTCCCCTCTCCCCATGTCCATAAATTGATTCTCTGTGTCTGTTTCTTCACTGCTGCCCTGTAAATAAATTCTTCAGAGAATTGGTGTATTTTTTTCTCCTTGATCCTAATGATTCCCTCTCTCTCAGTTTCATCTGTGGGTGGGAGGTCAGTGTGAAATGACAGCCACAGAAAGAGGTGAAGTGTATAATGCTCAATGGTTAGGGCTGGGGCCATGCAGGCAGCTGGGTTACTGGCTTCCTGGAAAAAGCCTCTAGGGGGAGGGAGAGGAGAGACCCTTGAGAACGGAATATTTCCTGCCATAGCAGCAAACAATGGATGTCAGTAATTGCAGCTCTCCAAGGTGAGCCAAGGGGGCAGCTGGTGAGCCCTGAGGAAACTCAGGATGGAAAGGAATACCTGCCATCTCGCAGCCATCAGACTGAAGCCACAACCTATGGTGAGCCCTGAGAAAGCTCAGGATGTGAAATTACAGGATACTGTCCCCAGATAGCTGAGGTGTATATCAAAGGCATGATTTCAGTGAGCCCAGACTTTTGTATCTTCCCATACATAGAGAAGCATTAAATTCCTTAATTTGGGATATCTGTTTTTTTTTTTCTTAATTAACAGTAATCTTTTGATGTTCCTGATACCTGCCCTTGGTTGCATAACTCCTCTATATCCTAGCTTTGCCCCCTTGCCTCCTCAGAGCAGTTCTCTTAGGGTTACTTGAGATGCTGCCTCCCAACTTGAAGTCCTAAAAATTCACATGGAAAAAAACATAACTCTCAACTTTTAGGTTGTGAATATGTTTTTAAGATGACACCCTTAAAAAAAACATTCAACGTTGAACCAAATATCTGACCAGGTTTTATTTCCTGCAGAGAAACTCTTCTTCATCTCCCATAGTCGGCTCAAGGAGGAAGGTGGGCATTTGTGGATGTCTTAGACTGCAAGGAGATCCAACCAGTCCATTCTGAAGGAGATCAGCCCTGGGATTTCCTTGGAAGGAATGATGCTAAAGCTGAAAGTCCAGTACTTTGGCCACCTCATGCAAAGAGTTGACTCACTGGAAAAGACCCTGATGCTGGGAGGGATTGGGGGCAGGAGGAGAAGGGGACGACCGAGGATGAGATGGCTGGATGGCACCACTGACTTGATGGACATGAATCTGAGTGAACTCTGGGAGTTGGTGATGGACAGGGAGGCCTGGCGTGCTGTGATTCATGGGGTCGCAACGAGTCGGACACGACTGAGTGACTGAACTGAACTCAACTAGGAAGGACTTCCCTGGTGGCTCAGTGTCTACCTACAATGCGGAAGACCAGGGTTCAATCCCTGGGTCGGGAAGATCTCCTGGAGAAGGAAATGGCACCCCACTCCAGTATTCTTACCTGAAAAGTCCCATGGATGGAGGAGCCTGGTAGGCTACGGTCTGTGGGGTCGCAAAGAGTCAGATATGACTGAGCGACTTCACTTTCTTTTCTTTAGGAAAGAAAGGTATATTAGTATCCTGTTGCTGTGTGACAAATTAGCACAAACTCAATGGTTGAAAACAACACAAATTTTGTTATCTTACAATCGTGGAGGGCAGAATTCCAAAATGGATCTCACTACTGGCTGAAATCAATGTGTTGGCAGAGTTGTGTTCCTTCGGGAGGCTCCTGGGGAATCTCTGTTTCCTTGCCTCTGTCAACTTGACCCTTGTTTTAAGGTCAGTTGATTAATCCATCTGCTACCTCAATTCCCCTTTGCCACCCAGTTTAACATGGGAACAGTTTCCTGGAATGAGGACATGGGTCTCTTTGGGAAGCCATTGTTTTGCCTACCACAGATATTAATTGGCAAAGAGCAGTGATAATCCCAGATGCTACAGGTTCCGAGTGAGAGTGGCCTCTTACTTGGTTCCTGGGCAGCCTTCTGTGTTGGGGGCACCCTCCTTGCCCTGATGTGGTCCAGGTGCCTTCCTCAGGAGCTCTCTTTCCCACAAGAAGGACTCTCACTACCCTGTTGAGCACCCCACATTTTTGTGGGTGCCTAGGTCTATGGATATCTGAAAGTAAACATTTCCCAGGCTGAAGAAGAGCTTAGATTTAGCTCTTAACTTTCTGGGGGGCTGTGGAGGTGGTAAGAAGGCAGAGGTGGGGAGGTCCAAACTGCAAGTGAACCCAGTTCATTCATTCCACAGAGACAGGCTCATATGGGCCCATTGAAATCTGTTAACTCTTTGCCTGCTGGGTGAAGCTTAACTCCTTTTGAAATGTCAATCTCTCAAAACAAGGGGCCATGATTTGCTTACCACCAGTTTTTCCTCAGCTGAATTTATTATCCGAGAGATGCCCTAAACGGTTTCCCAGACTCTGGACCCCTCTTGCCTCTCAAGCCTCTTTGCTAGTTCTTTCCATATGAATCGAACCCACAAACCATGCATTGGAAGGTAGAGCCTTAACCACCAGACTTCCAGGGAAGTCTTCCACTAGTTTAGAGGGTGCTTTTGACAAAATGATCAAAACCCCTCCACAGAACTCTTGTCCGTAGTTGGAAACCCATCTTTATACAGCTAAATTAATTTGGGAGTTCCTTTTAACCTAAATAAAAAATGTAGCATGTTCTATTAGAGTGGGGAAGAATATTTCCTTTTCTCTTTGGAGAAGAAATAAAACAGTCTGGACTTCTCTGGTGGTACAGTGGATACAAATCTGCCTACCGATGCAGGGGACTCAGATTCGATCCAGGGTCAGGAAAGATTCCACATGCCATGGGGCAATTAAACCCATGCGCCACAATTGAGCCCATGCTCCAGAGTCTGTGCTTCGCCGCAAGAGAAGCCACTGCAATGAGAAATCCGTGCATCTCAACTAACAGCAGCCCCCATTTAGTGCAAATAGAGAAAGCCTGTGTGCATCAACAAAGACCCAGTGCAACAACAACAAAGAAAGAAACAGGGTGATTGTGTGAGACAGTACGACAGACTCTTGACCTGATCCCAAGGAACTTTGAGTACTGAACTTGAATCTTCTGGTTAATTTGCTGGTGTGGGTTGTGTCCATGGTGTGGTTGTTGGGCCAAGGATGTGCTGATGCCCTTTGCATCCTTGACTTTTTCCCCACTATCCCAGGGGCAAAACTGATAAGTGAAAGGTTCTTCTAACAGTTCTGCAGCTTTGCTGCTGCTAAATCTCAAACAGGGCCCATTTTTAAGTCAGATGTTCAGTTCTGTTGCAAAGCAGCCCTGTCCAATAGAAATATAATGGGAGCCATATATGTAATTTAAAATTTTCTAGTAGCCCCATTAAAAAGTAAAAAGAAACGTGAATTAATTTTAATAATACATTTTATTCAACCCAACATATCCAAAATATTATTGTGTTGACATGTAATCTGTATGAAAAACATTAACAAGATATTTTACTTTCTTTTTTTGTGCTCAGCCTTCAAAATCCAGTGTATCTTTTACACTTTGAGCACTTTTCAATTCAAATGCAAAATTTTTCTTGGCAACACCTGATCTGTATTTAGAGTTTGCAAAATTGAGTGTTGAAAAAGTAGATTCACATACCCCAATCCTTCTAAACATAGCTAGAAGTTTTCTGATAACTGACTCAAGTATCCATTTTAAATTTTGAATTAATTAAAATAAAATGAAAAGTCCAGCTCCTTGATCACAGTAGCCATGATTCAAGAGCTTCCTGGCTGGACTGGATGACACAGATCTGAGACTTCACTCTACAGGTGCCAAAGCCACCATGTGATTTGGGGCTGGAAGACGCAGGCTGTGGGCAGGGGTACACAGAGCCCTCCCCTACTCCTTGGTGTAGCTGCTACAGTGACTCTGAGTCTGTGCCCTACTGCCCTGTGTGCTGCTAGCAGACCTGTTGTGGGCCTTCATTCTCTTGTGTGAAGTCATCAGTTCATACATTCAATAAGATTAGGTATTGGGCTGGATATTACAGGCTTTCCTGGTGGCTCAGAGGTAAAGAATCTGCCTGCCAATGCAGGAGACACAGGTTCGATCTCTCCGTTAGGAAGATCCCCTGGAGAAGGGAATGGCTATCCACTCCAGTATTCTTGCCTGGAAAATTCCATGGACAGAGGAACCTGGTGAGCTACAGTCCATGGGGTCACAGAAGAGTTGAATACAACTAAATGGCGACAACTGGATATTTTGTTGGGTTAAACAGAAGGGTCTTAGTTTACTGAAACACTGGAGGGGATTGACAGTATGTAAGCAAATAGATAAGCATTATCATTTCAGGGACTCCCTGGTGGTCCAATGTTTGAGAATTTGCCTTCCAATACAGGGGACACAGGTTTGATCCCTGGTCAAGGAGCTAGGATCCCTCATGTTTCGGGGCAACTAAGCCTTCAAGTCACAAGTACTGAGCCCAAGTGTCACAACTAGATAGAAGTGTGTGCACACAACTAAGACCTGAAGCAGCCAAATAAATAAATAAAATTCTTTTTTAAAAAAGATCATTTTCAATACAATGTAGGCCACATGAAATGTACATGATGTTTTAAACCAGTGTCACTCTGTTTAAAAATAAAGTGTCTTATCCTAAAAAAAAGAAGGAACATCATTTCAGATAGTGATGATTGCAACAAAGAATTGAAGCTAACAACATACAATCTATTTGTTGGGCAGATGGAGCAGAAACATCTAGAGTATGGTCAGAGAGGCCTCTCTGAGGAAGAGTTACTGCAACTGAGGGGAAGTAAAGATGTGAGGGCATGATCATGCTAGTCAGAGGGAGGAGTCACAGTGCGCAGGCCCAGGGACAGTGTCCAGAACCCAGGTAGGAAGCTGCTGAGTCCCTGTCTTGGAGACCCAAGGAGTGGATGATGGACAGGCTGGTTGGCCTGGGGGATTGGCTCCCCTTGGCCTGAAGGCCCACCCTCTGCCTCTGAGTCCATCCAATTCCTCCCGTAGCACATATTTGTTGATGGGTTATCATGGCAACAGGGGAAGCACAGAAAAAGTTAATTATCAACAGAAAAGTGGAACAATTTGGACTTTGGTTTAAAACTGATGAAAATTGTGTCTCTAGTGTTTCTCTCAGGTCCTGGCTGTTTTTTTTCAGTCTTGGGGCATCTCTTTGTCTCCTGCCTCGGAGCATAACTTAAAAATAAACTTGCCCCTGAGCTTCAGAAAAACTTGCAATTTCTCTTTCCCACATGGAACACATGTTGAGGGAAGACTCATCCTCCTGGGAGTTGGAGGGTCAGAGGA
Source organism: Budorcas taxicolor (assembly GCF_023091745.1). Classification (NCBI taxonomy): domain Eukaryota; kingdom Metazoa; phylum Chordata; class Mammalia; order Artiodactyla; family Bovidae; genus Budorcas; species Budorcas taxicolor. Next base: position 138,532,653 of record NC_068920.1, read on the forward strand.
CGTTGCAAGGCAGCCGCCGCTCATGCAGGGCCTAGAGTGGGGAGGGCTCTGAAGAGTACATACTGTCATCATTGCTTTGTTTTTCAAACCTCAGTCATGACCCTTCAGTGTTCAACATTGCCAGCTGAGTGTTCAGAATGTCCCGGAGATGAGGAAGGAGGCCTAGGGAAGAAGTTTGTCCAAGATGCTAATTATTAGTGCATGTGACACTAGGAATGTTGATTGGGCTCACAGCCAAGCACAAAACTCAGAAGGGAAGGCTCAGTCTAGCTCTGGAGCTCGCCTGTCCTCTGTGGCTTGGGATGAAGATGAATGTGACTGCCCAGGTTGGGGAAGTGAACACTGGTCTGAGGAGCAGAAGCAGAGAGACCTCACCCCAAGCATCAGTTCAGTTCAGTCGCTCAGTCGTGTCTGACTCTTTGTGACCCCATGGACCGCAGTACACCAGGTCTCCCTGTCCATCATCAGCTCCTGGAGTTTACTCAAACTCATGTCCATTGAGTCAGTGAAGCCATCCAACCATCTCATCCTCTGTTGTCCCCTTCTCCTCCCACCTTCAATCTTTCCCAGCATCAGGGTCTTTTCAAATGAGTCAGTTCTTTGCATCAGATGGCCAAAGTACTGGAGCTTCAGCTTCAACATCAGTCCTTCCAATTAACACCCAGGACTGATCTCCTTTAGGTTGGACTGGTTGGATTTCCTTGCAGTCCAAGGGACTCTCAAGAGTCTTCTCCAACACTACCATTCCAAAGCATCAAACATGGTGGGATGTATTAATAGCTGGTTCACTTGTTAAATAAATATCTATTGAATGTCTACAATCTGCTGGGCACTGTTTAGGCCCTGAGGATAGAGCAGCAAGCAATAGCGTCCAAGTCTCCTGTCCTCAATGGGGCCTGTGTTTTGGTTGGGGAATTAAATAGGATATAAATGCAGTGTTTATGGTCTGTTAAATATCAGTATGGATGCTGATGGAAAATAAAACAAAGTGGTGATTGGGAAGTGTTGGTGTAAGTATGGAGTTCGGTTTTAGATGGAATGGCCAGAGACAGCCTCACTGAGAAGCTGACATTTGAGTAAAGATCTAAATGCAGAGACTGTGTGAGACGTGGAGTATTTGTAGAAACAGTGTCGTGGGAAGACAGAGCAGCAGGTGCACAGGACTTGAGGCTGAACTCACTTGGGGGTGTTGAAGGAACAGCAAAGAAGTGGATGTAGCTAGAAGGGCAGGAGCAGGAGGTGGGTTCAGACAGGTGGTGGAGGCTCTTTAACGCTAATATTATCATCAGGGTTTTTTATCTTAATTCCAAGGTTCAGGGGGACTGGGAGTTTGGGAATAATACCAAGTGGGTGCCAACTTATGCTAGTGTTGCTGGGTTTTGGGGGCCCAGTCTTGTTTCTTCTTAAGGGATTTTACTGCTAATGTTGGTGTTTCATGGGTAAATAGTGGCTCAGCGGAAGGAGGCATCAAGGTTTTCAAGAAATCGTTAAAATGCTCCCATCTTCTCTTCTCTCTGTTAGAGCTAGGCCTTCACTGGATCTCTTGCCTGCAAAATGCCAAAGACTGTTCTTGGGACAGAGACCCATCCTGCCCTAACTTTGCAGGCATCCCAAGGATCAGGTGGTCTTCTCAACTTTATCTTGGTGTACCTTTCTGGTCCTCTTTGATATTATCCTGGAGTTTGTGTGTATGTGTGTGTTCAGTTGCTCAGTCGTGCCTGACTCTTTTGCAACCCCATGGACTGTAGCTCACCAGGCTCCTCTGTCCATGGGATTCTCCAGGCAAGAATACTGGAGTGGGTTGTTGTGTCCTACTCCAGGAGATCTTCCCGACCCAGGGATCGCACCCTGGTTTGCTGCATTGGCGGGTGGCTTCTTGACAACTAGCGTCAACTGGGGAGCCCTATTCTGGAGTTTACTGCTTTCAAATGAATGAAATCTGCTTTCAGAAGCTGCTCACTCTCCTTTAGGATGAGCGTTAAGTGGTCGCTCTCCTTTCTTGGCGGCATGCAGCCGTTGCCCTCCTTGGGGAATTCCCCATCACTAAGGCGGGTGGGCGTGGTGGAGTCTTGCAGGGCCTCTCTCGTGCCTCAGAACTCACATCAGTGTCCTGGCAGTCAGCCTGTTGGAGGCCCCGGGTTTGCAAGACGACAGCCTTCCCCTCCCCCTGCTGGAGTCAGAGGGTGCCCCGCCCTAGAGCATCCCGTCTTGGTGCTCCCGCTGCTTCTTCCCGACAGGGTGTGGTCCTCCATTTCCAGAAATCCATCTGCCATCTCCAGTCACCCAGGAGGGAAGCTCCAGAGAAACGAGCAGCTTTCTGACACCCGCCAAACTCACCTTCTACCCTTCTCCTGGTGATGCCCAGATAGGGGAGGCTCTGGGGCCCCTAACAAGCCTGTGGGTAACCCACAAGCCGGGCCAGTGCCACTTGTGGAAGTGGTTGACTGTGCATTTGCAGATGAGGGCTTTCTCTACGGGATTTTTATTTTTCACACATTGAGCTCTTTAAGGCTTGAGTGCTTGAAGCGGGATTAGGATGGTTATCCTCTAGGTCCTGGCTGCTGGGAGAGCGGTAATCATCATATCCCCACGTCCAGCAGCTGAAGAAGCCAGTAAGGGATTCGGGCAGAGCCAGAAGAATGGTAGAACATTCCTGACTCTGGACAAGTTGAGAGTACTTTCGAAAGGTCCAGCCCCTCCATCTGGGATTCCCTGGGTGAGGGCGGCCCCGTGAGGGACTGTGGGGAAGAAATGAAGCCTGGTGAGCTTCTCACACTCATAACTGAACTTCTCTCCTCTTCGAGCAGAGGTTAGCAAAAGAGATTAGATTTCTCTGAACCCAGGAAACTGGGGAGACCCGTGAAGCTAGCTCAGACCAACTTCCATGTTGAGCTGAATCCTGGGACCAGACTGGAGGGAGGCTGCCCTTCAAATGAGGGATGAACCTGTACCTGCAGTGTCAGCTGGGAAGCAACCAGTGGCTCTGCCATCCTGGTGCCGGCTTGGTGTTGGCTTTTCCAAGGAAGCCTTTAGAGGAGGGATGGGAATTGGCGGAGCCCTGGTAATAAGAGTACAGTCCCCACAGGTGGGCATGAGTCCCTGCAGGGGTTTCCTTGCTCTGTCCTTCTAGAAGAGAGACTGTTGTCCTGTCTGGGGCTGTGTCTGCTTTAAAATCTCTCAAAGGTCCTGAGAAGTCGTAAAGGTTTTTTTTTTTTTTTTTTTTTTTTTTAAGTTTTAAAAGCCAGTGGGATTTCATGAAAACAAACTCTTCCAAATGTGGTGAGAGGCCGTCCATCTTGCTGAATGGATGTTTACCTCTTGTGGTGTGAACGAGAAGTGCCATCGCCAATGCCCAAACCACTTCCTTGGCTAGCGAGTACCCATGTTTTCTGCCAGCCGGGACACTGGATACAATCCTTTGAGCCTATCTTGTGTTTGACCTCTGAATCCATTTCCCACCCCCCACCCCCGCACCCAGCTGGCTTCCCCCTCAGGCTCTCCCAGCAGTCTGAACTTTCCTACAGGCTCGCTGGATTGCTGGGATTCAGATGGCCAAGGTTGCAGGGGTGGGAGTGGGCCTGGACTTGAGCTCCATGGTTCCTGACTGCAGGCCCGGCACACAGAGGATGCTCAGAGCATGGTCTAGCTTAAGTGATGGAGAAACCCAGTTAGGACACACAGTCTCCTTGGCATCTACTTGGTTCTGAAGGAGGCTGTGTGGTAAGTTAGGCAACACTCAGTTGTCACAGGTACCTATCAAGACATTTGGCAGTACAGGAAGGGGACGGAGGGAAGCGGCTGAAGGAGACGAAGGGAGCAAAGAGGGTCCTGTTGGATCCCAGGACCATGAGAAAGATTAAATGAGAGGCCAGAACAATACCTGGACTGCAGTAAGGGCTACAAGAATGTTAGCTAAATAAATAACATGTCAGTAAGACACCCCTGGGTTTACATGTGAGCTCCAGTTCTCAGCAGCTGAGGACCAGGAACACTGTTCAACCTTCTCAGATTTGCCATCTACACGGTGGGACTCATCATCACGACCCTTCCGACTCCAGATGTTGAGTCCTGAGATCAGTGGGAGCAAATGAACACTTGTGACTCTTACACGCATGCAGGTCATGTTGAGGAATAATAAACATATTCTCCTTTTGATGACTGTTGATGCAAATGATATGGTTGGCCCACTAAGCTGTGGGCCTCACTCCTGGGTTTTCTGGGCACCAGTTTTTCCCACTTCCATCATCTCTTCTCGTCCCTGAACTTTTCTGTGCTTGTCCCAAGTGCTCAAATGACTATTATTCACTCTTACTTCCTCAAGCCCTTCCAGAATGTCGCTGTGGGAGGAGGGATAAAGGTAGGAAGGAGAAGGCGGCGACTGGATTGAACAGTGGTCCCTTCTGCAAAGAGAGAGATGTTATATGCTGTCGGTGGGCAGTGATGCGGGTGTTTTGACACGTGTCAGGTGGTTTTGATTCCAGAAGGTGCACGTCAGAGCAGTGGGACGTGTTTGGATAAATCAGAACCAGTCTGCATCTGAGCTCTTTCTTACAGTGAACAATAGGACACCTCTTCTTCTGTCACTTCTTGTTTCCTGTCTGCCCGCTCACCAGGGCTGGATCATCCAGGCTGGAGCAAAGCCACCTTCATTCTACTTCTCTAAGGGCAACGGGTCTTCCCAGAGGGCACGTGGGAGTGGAAGAGGTTTTGAGTAGGTGTGGGGTAGAGAAGCAGTTCCCTCCTGGGTTGCTGAGGGCAAGCATCATCATTTCTGTGACTTCAGAGCAGAAATCATTTGGAAAGTTGTAAATTCTGCATATTTCCTTCTCTTGCTCCTTCTCTCCCAGGACAGATGTATAAATACGTCCCACAACCCAATGTTCCCAGAGATTTGAAAGGAGCGTGTTAGACATGCCAATGGGTTCCAAAGCAGCAGCAGATTTGGGTCAGGTTTGTACCTACAGACCTGATAATGGCCCATGATAGAGCTGAGCACAGCAAACTCTTTGACTATGCTTGCTGACTAGGAGACCCCAGACAGGACCCACTCTGGAGTTAACTGCAGAATTATCTGTGGAAAACACTTTTCTCACAAGATCTTGGTCTCCTGGTTACCCACAGAGCAGCTCTGGTCAGATTTGCCCATTTATCACCCAAACAGAAATTGAACTGAGCCCCTACTCCTTGTTATGCCCTGGGGCCAAACTTGGTTCAATAATCAGAAATTTATCCTCTAGCAAGCGAGACTAATAAAAAGACAAGGCACTTTGACATAGGTGATTTTTCAGGTCCAGCAATGTGACAGGAGATAGAAAATATACTTCTTGGGGCATGGGGTGGTCTTGGAAGGCTTCCTGGAGGAGGCAGAAGAAGTATCAGGGTAGTCAGTTATCCCAGTTTGCTGGGGAATGAGGGGTTTCCAGAACATGGGATTTCAGCCCTAAAAGTAGAAACAGTTCTGACCGAAATGAGAAGGGCAATCACACCAGATAGTGGAAAGATCAAGACTTTTAAAGTTGTAAAGATCAGAGTTTGAATCCCAGCTCTGCTACTTATAAGTTGTATTACCCTGGTATTAATTATTTAACCACTCTGGACCACTAATTTCATTATCTCAAACATGAGGATATGTGTGTGTGTGTGTGCTCAGTCATTGTCCAACTCTTTGTGATCACATGGACTGTAGCCTGCCAGGCTCCTCTGTCCATGGAATTTTCTAGGCAAGAATACTGGGGTGGGTTGCCATTTCCTACTCCAGGGGATCTTCCTGACTCAGGGACTGAACCTGTATCTACTGCATTGGAAGGCTGATTCTTTACCACTGAGCCATCTGGGAAGCTTGTATATGAGGATATATATGCCACCTTCAAAGATTTCTGCCCAGCCTGTAGGTATCAATGAAGGCAGTTATTTAGATGGAAAACGCAGCATTTTCAAATGCCAGGCAGAACGCAATTGGAACAGAGTACGAAGAAGGGTGCGGTAAGAGGTTGGCTGGAGATAGGAGCAGAAGCCAGATTATAAAGGGTCTGAATAGCCTCCTAAGGAATTTAGATCTTTTTCCCTTAGGACAATGGTTAATCACCGAATTAATTTTAGAAGATGAGTAAGGCGATTAGATTCTTGCCTTAGCATGGTTGTCCTGGAAGCAGAGGGGAGAGTGGCTGAGGAGTTGAATCTGCAGGGGGCAGGAAGATGATGTAGCGAAGTAATTGGGAACAGGGGGTTATGTTCTGAGAAAAACAGGAGAGCTAAGTTGAGGGTTTCAGAGGAAACCATCAGCCAGCTCAGTCAGGCTGGAAGCCCCCGCGGTTAAAAGGAATGGGAACCTTCTCTGCTAAGGCTAGGTGCCGCATAGAAGCTGTTGCTACATGCCCGGTTCTGTGCTTTCCAAACAGATCTGACACCTGGGCGTGTGTGCGTGACAACTGTGTACGTGAGGATGACCTCATGAGCTACTTGGGATGTTTGGGGTTCTCTGGTTAATGGGCTGGTCCTTACTCTTCTCTCCATCTTCCTTGACTTCATCCTGTGTGGGAGGCTTCTTGCCAGTGCTTTGACTTCTCATCATTTCCATGGTGACAGAACAATGGTGTCCTAAACACATGACCTCACTCTGTGGTTATGCAAAAGAGTGAGCTGGAAAGGGAGCTTTGGGGGTTGGATGAATCTTGTTGGGACTGGAAACCCTCTGGATCAGATGCCCCAGGAGAGGATGGAATAGCCCCACAGTTGAAATAACTTGGACCAGACCACTGGGAGTGGCCTCAGCCTCCTCAGCAATTTGGGATGGGGAGGGACTTTCTAAAGATGATAATAGTCAAAAGAATTTAAAAAATAAAGTGGACTGAATTGACAGACTTTCTATAAATAATTTCCGGGGGATGGAAATGTATACAACTCATATAAATGAAAAGGTAAAAGACAAATTTGGGAAAACATTTGCAATAAATAATGTCCAGAGAGTTATTATCTTTAATATGTAGGGAGGCATAGCGAGTTAATAAACAAATTATAGCAATTAAGAAAAACACCCTAGCAGAAAAGGTGACAAAGCATATAACCAGAAAATGTATAAAGGAAAAAAGATTCATTCATTCATTTGTTCAGCCCGCCAAGAAATTCATAGAGCACTTACTATGTAGCACGCACTACTATTTCAGATGCTGTAGACACAGCAGTGAACAAAACAAGCATCCCTACGCTCATGTAATTTCAATGCTTTCTGCTAGTCTATGTCTTCTAGTTAGTTTTTTCACTAATTTCAGTTAAACTCTTTATTCATCTGAAATTATTTTCACTTAAGAATGAATTGAGAATTTATTCCCCCACTTCAAAAGTTAGCCAGCTGCCATTCAGTTCAGTTCAGTTCAGTGGCTCAGTCATGTCTGACTCCTTGCAACCCCATGAATCGCAGCACGCCAGGCCTCCCTGTCCATCACCAACTCCCAGAGTTCACTCAGACTCATGTCTATCGAGTCCGTGATGCCATCCAGCCATCTCATCCTCTGTCGTCCCCTTCTCCTCCTGCCCCCAATCCCTCCCAGCATCAGGGTCTTTTCCAGTGAGTCAACTCTTCGCATGAGGTGGCCAAAGTATTGGAGTTTCAGCTTTAACATCAGTCCTTCCGATGAGCACCCAGGACTGATCTCCTTTAGAATGGACTGATTGGATCTTCTTGCAGTCCAAGGGACTCTCAACAGTCTTCTCCAACACCACAGATCAAAAGCATCGATTCTTTGGTGCTCAGCTTTCTTCACAGTTCAACTCTCACATCCATACATGACCATAGGAAAAACCATAGCCTTGACTAGACGGATCTTTGTTGGCAAAGTGATGTCTCTGCTTTTGAATATGCTATTTAGGTTGGTCATAACTTTCCTTCCAAGGAGTAGGCATCTTTTAATTTCGTGGCTGCAATCACCATCTGCAGTGATTTTGGAGCTCTCCAAAATAAAGTCTGACACTGTTTCCACTGTTTCCCCATCCATTTGCCATGAAGTGATGGGACCAGATGCCATGATCTTCGTTTTCTGAATGTTGAGCTTTAAGCCAACTTTTTTGCTCTCCTCTTTCACTTTCATCAAGAGGCTCTTTAGTTTTTCTTCACTTTCTGCCATAAGGTTGGTGTCATCTGCATATCTGAGGTTATTGCTATTTCTCCCGGCAATCTTGATTCCAGCTTGTGCTTCATCCAGCCCAGCGTTTCTCATGACGTACTCTGCATATAAGTTAAGTAAGCATGGTGACAATATACAGCCTTGATGTACTCCTTTTCCTATTTGGAACCAGTCTGTTGTTCCATGTCCAGTTCTGACTGTTGCTTCCTGACCTGCATATAGGTTTCTCAAGAGGCAGATCAGGTGGTCTGGTATTCCCATCTCTTTCAGAATTTTCCACAGTTTATTGTGATCCACACAGTCAAAGGCTTTGGGATAGTCAATAAAGCAGAAATAGATGTTTTTCTAGAACTCTCTTGCTTTTTCGATGATCTAGCGGATGTTGGCCATTTGATCTCTGGTTCCTCTGCCTTTTCTAAAACCAGCTTGAACATCTGGAAGTTCATGGTTCAGGTATTGCTGAAGCTGTTACTACTAGTTAATTAATTCTTCCTCTTCTCACTGATGGATGCATGATGCCACTTTTATCAAGTAATAAATTCATATAATCTTGTGTTTGGGGCATTACATCCTGTCTGAGTGATTTATCTAACAACTCTTTTTTGCTTTTTTTTTGTTCCCATCACCTCACGTATGGTATCTAACTTCCCAAACCAGGAATCAAACCCGAGACCCCTGGATGGAAGCATGGATTCTTAACGCGCTGGACCACCAGGGAAGTCCCTCTGACAACTCTTATGGCAGCCCCATACTATTTTTATCCCTGGGGCTTTACGCCACAGCCGATGGTATAGGCTTTATATGACTGGAGACCATTGTGACAAAGATAACTTTGACACCATATTGGCTGCTTTCTCCATGAAAAGGCATTCACAGTCTTGTTTAATTTCCTAACTTAATGAATCACTAGTGATTTTTGAATAGTCAGAGAACCAAGAGAACTTATGGTTCACAGTTTCCCAGGCTCATTTCAAGTATTATCATTGTGTTTCATGTTCTATCATGTTTCTAAAGCTTATGAATTTTCCTCTCTCTGGGACATTAAATCCTTACATGTGGATGTGGCTAGTGGGGTGTGGGCTGAGCCTTCTCCCACTGCTAGTGTGAGGAGACAGCCCCTATGAGAACACGGCCTGCAAGCCTCACTGTTCCCCTGCTGCTGTGTGTAACTCTTCTTGAAAAATGGTGGGGAAGGAATTTTTAAAAAAATCTGTTTTCCCCGTGGAAACATGCTTCTTTTTCTCAAATATTAAAAAAATATTTTTAATAGACCTTGTATGTTTTCTCATTAAGATTATTTTTAGGTTTATTATTATTTCTCTGCTCACTTAAATAGAATTTTCCCTGCCCCCATTGTATTTTTAAATTAATTTTTAGCTAGCTTTTTTGGGATATAGGTAACCTATAGATTTGTGTATTTTTAACTTGTCATTATTCACCTTAGATCAAACCCATTAATCCAAAAGGAAATCAAACCTGAATATTCATTGGAAGGACTGATGTTGATTCTGAAGCTCTAATACTTTGGTCACCAGATGCAAAGAGGTGACTCACTGGAAAGACCCTGATGCTGGGAAAAATTGAGGGCAGGATGAGAAGAAGGCAACAGAGGGTGAGATGATTGGATGGTATCATTGACTCAATGCACATAAGTTTGAGCAAACTCCAGGAGATAGTGAAGGAGAGGGAAGCCTGGCATTCTGCAGTCCATGTGATGGCAAAAAGTTGGACATGACTTAGCAACTACACAACAAAACTCTTATTAGTTTTGGTAGTTTTTCTCCTGGATTGATTGATTGATAGTTTTTGTAGAATATAGTATCTTCTGCAAATAATGATGGTTTGATTTCCTGAATTTTTAAAAATATCAAGTTTCTGCTTCATGCTATTAGCTAGAAATAGTCATGATAGTGATAGAAGTCATCCTTGCCTTTATTCTATTATTCATGGAATTGTACTTTCTGTTGGACTTCCCTGGTGGCTCAGATGGTAAAGAATCTGCCTGCAATGGGAGACCTGGGCTTGATCCGTGGGTTGGGAAGATCTGGAGAAAGGAATGGCTACCCACCCCAGTATTCTTGCCTGGAGAATTCCATGGACAGAGGAGACTGGCAGGCTAGAGTCCATGGGGTTGCAAAGAGTCGGACATGACTGAGGGATTTTCACTTTCACTAGTATCTCTCATTGCTTTTTCTGTGACATATTGGTGTAGAGTAGAATATACTTCTGAATGTTAAACCATCATTACATTCCAGGGACAAACATAACATTAGTCATAGTGAATTGATCTTTTAATAGCCCCTGGATTTGATTTATTGGTTTTTTTATTTAGGAGTTTTGAATCTATACTCATAAGGAGGATTTGTCTGTGTTTGTATGTACATGTATATATGTGTATGTGTGTCCATACATATACAGTACCACATATATAACATTATACATATATTTGTATATTATCTTTCCTAGGTTTATCATAAAATTATGTTAGCCTTGTAAAAGGAATTGGGAAGTTTTCCATTTTTTTTTCTCTGCTTTGGAACAATCTGGAAGGATTCATCCATAAAACTGAGCTTGCATAAAGAAAATTCTTTATAAATAGTTCTCTTCTACAGAGATAATTCTTCCACAATATTTTCAGCTTCTCTCATGGTTGATGGTCTATTCAGAGAATATTCTTCTTGAGTCAATCTTGGTAACTTTTAGATTCCTAAAAATTGTCTATCTCATCAAGATATTCATGGTAACAAATATTGCTGTTCTTACTGAATACCCTAGTCCTGGGTTTTACCCTAAAAGTCAGTTTACCCTGATTTTCCTTGGAGCAGCCGAGGCAGACTAGAAATTTCAGAAGAGAGTGACTGACTGCTGATGGAAAAGAATAGGGAAAAATGGCACAGAGAATCAGTAGCCGTGGCTCTCACAGCACATCCTCCAAGTCCATAGTTTCTGATCTCTGTCATCTGCCTTCTCGTCTTAAAGGGCTGGTGATTTCTCAGACACCGTGCCTAAAATTTTCAGTTTCTAGTTCTAGGTGGACTCCAACCAGAAGATTCTGTCTCAATAAAGGCATTTCCTCATGGACATCTTAACATTCTTGTGGCCAAGTCACTTGCCAGCGGTACTCCAAGCCCCCCTTTCTTTCCTCCTGGTCTGCAGAGTGAGGATGCCCCTCTCCCTGTAGATGAGAACCACCCCTACACCCAAGGGAGGGAGTTCCTTGCAGGAGCCCTTAAGGACCTTCTTAATTGAAGAGATAGATTGATCTATGAAGGGCATATGATGCTCTCCCTGTGAGAAGAGGAGGGATGATGGAAGGGAAGTTCAAGGAAGAGTGAGTGCCCCTGAGTCTGAGCTGAAGATGCGTGTAGAAGAGGTTGGGGCACAAGGCTGAAAAAGCAAAATGAGGCCAGATTGTTCTGAAGGCTGTGAATTGTAGCTAAAGGAATGTAGCTTTCTGTAGGAAGAGAAAGAAATGAATGAATAAATGTTGCCCCAGTGTTCCATTTTCTAGTGGTGGTCCCTTAAGGGTGGAGTCTGAATAAATACCCCACCTCAGGACTCGAATCTCTTCCAGCAGAATTTCTAGAACTCTGGTGGGGAACCAGGGCGATAGCGAAGGCCAGAAGCTTCCACCGCACCTCTGAAGTGAGTTCCCTTGCTTTTACGGTCTTCCCTCTACCCCCTGTCTGTGAGATCTGGCCCCTGAAGTAAGTTTATCCAGTAAAGTGTCTGTATGGGACCCAGAACTGTAGAAAAGGTCCAGAGCAGACATTTTGTGTTAGAGAGGAGAAAAGTGATGTTCAGAGAGCTAAACCTTTCCTTCTCCATTTAGGTCGTGCAGATGGGAAGGAACTAAGATGAGAATCAGGACTCTTGAGCCCTAGTGCGTGGCTTCGGCACTGCTTGAATAAATAAGAAGCGCTTGCATGCTGCCGGCCCTGGACCTCTGCAGTAAATGCAGCCAGAGCCTCTTGGCCCCAGCCTCCCAGGGCAGCTGGTGAGGAGCATACCTATGAGGACAAGCAGGGCGGCCTCAGGCCTAGTGACTTCTCAGGGAGCCCTGCCTGCCCCCAGACCTCCCTCCCCACCACCCCCACCAAGGATTCAGCGCGGCTCACCTCAACACCAGCGGTGTCACACAGTTGCCATACCAGGAAACGGGTCAGGCTCCTGGGGTGGTGGGGTGTGCTCAGCCTGGAATTCTACTTTTCCCAGAAGGCCATGGTCTACTTGAACTGGATGTGCAAATGAGCTATGGCTGCCTGAGGACAGACGCATCTTTCCTGCACAAGGCCACAGAAGCCAAGCTGGCCCTCAATAGGCAGCGGGGCCTGGGTGGTACCTTCAGTAGAAACTGGTTCTATTATCACAGGCATCCGCTAATTTATGACCACGCCTTCAAGCTTGTCTGACTCCATTCAGGCCACTGAGAGAGGAGGAAAAATCAAACCCAAGCAGTGGGTCAGCTCTAGGAACCATGGCCAACACTTCCTGGTAGCCATTACTGAAGTAGGTGTGAGTGTGTGTATACGTGTGAGAGAGAGAGGTTGATTGGCTCACACACTGATGGGAGAGGTTAGGCGAAGTTTTCCTGAGTATCAGCCTCCCCAGGGTATCTCAGGATTGACTTTATGCTGTGTGATTGGCAGGGACCGGACTAAGAGCTGAAGCAGGCCAGAGTTTAGGATTCCTCTTCCTGCATTTCAGCATGTGTCTTTGGTAACAACGATGAAGTTCAGGGTGAACACAGACCCAAGTGCTAATTTTATGTGTTTTGCGCCAGTGACACACTCTCTCCATCTTGGAGTGGGCTGCAATCACAGGCGGGCTTGGACACGTGTGCACTGCCTGCTGCAGGCATCTCACAGCTGGAGCCCATTTGTTAGAGGCAGACACGGGACAGGGGGGCTCTGAGCTGGCCAGTGAGAGGGCACGTCGCTGGCTGGCTGGCCCAGCTGGAGCCTTCGTTGGCAGTAAATGGGTTTTAATGTGGCCAAAGTAAGTGTGTCATCGGGCTGAGAACCGAGTGAAAGGGATTAAAGATCTAAAATATCACTTGACAGTTATTAGTTCTTTTGTTATTTTTTTGTGTCTATTCATCTACTTGATAATACAGTAACTGTTTTAGGTTTAATTGATTACAAATAGTTTTATGCTTTATTTATCTAAGAAGTACAAATAGAAGGCTAATTGATTCATTGTATCTTACCATGTTAGGACAGGGAAGCCTCTCAGGAGTTGTCTGGTCCCATTTTCCCCATGTGATGTACCAGGAACTGAGGTCTCCATTTTCCCCATGTGATGTACCAGGAACTGAGGTCTACAGAGGTGAGCTGACTTAGCCCAGGATCACAGAATGAGGCTGCAGATGAAGCTGGAGTCTCCCACATCTGCCCACCCTGGAGTGTGCAAGAACTCTGTGTACAGCTGGTGTAGACCTGAGGTTGTCTCTTTGGCAAGCCATGGTGGCTGATTTGGGAGTTCAGTCTCACTGGCAGCAAACAGAGGTGATGAGTCTCTGGGTAAAGATATCTCAAACAGTGGCTTCCAGCCATGACTATTTTGACTCAAAAAATACAAGCAGTCTAATAGTTGAGAGTTATATTTTATTCGGTGGAAATTTTTAGGCCTTAAGCCCAGGAGGCAGCATCTCAAGTAATGGGAGAGAACAGCTGTGAGGAGGTGGGGGCGGGGAGGAGCCTGGTGTTATAACAGCTTTGCTACAAAGGGCAGGTAGTCTGGACATCAAAAGATTATTGTTAATTAAAGAAAGCCAGGTATCCCAAGTAAAGGAATTTTGTGCTTTTTCTGAGTATGGGAAGATTCGAGAGTCTGGGCTCACTGAAATCATGCGTTTGATATGCACCTCAGCTATCTGGGGCCAGAATCCAGTACTTTTCACATCCTGAGCCTCCTCCCTGCTCACTATAGGGAGTGCCTGTAGTCTGAGGGCTGCTAGGGGGCAGGAACTTACCCCCTAGGAAGTACTCTTTCCTTCCTGAGTTTCCTCAGGGCTTACCAGCTCACCTTCCATGTTGGCAATTGCTGATGACTGTGACACTCTTCGTTTCCTGGTATGGCAAGAAATATTCCATTTCTCGAGTCCATCCCATGTGCATGGAGCCCTGCCATTTGTAAGCTGATTGGCATGCCTGCAGCATCCTCTCTTATGTTCCCCATGACCCTGTGCCCCAAGGGCCAGTCCCATTTTATAGACGTAGGAACTTATGTCCGGGAGGTTCATCCTTAAGGGCTCGGCGGCTTCCCAGTTTTCTCAAGATGATCATCTTTCCATCAATTTCCTCCATCTCGCCTTCATCCTTCTACTACCAGGATCTTTTTAAGAGCTTCCTCTCTTGTTTTGTGCTCCTGCCAATTTCAGCTCAGTCCCTTGGACCCTCGGTCAGCTCCTGGAGTGAGTGTGTAGCCAGGAAAGGAAACCGTTGCAGGGGCAGGGGGTCTAGTTTCTTGCTTCTTCTGCTTCCTGACCAGACAGAGAAGTAATGAGCTTGGGCAAATCAGACCATCATTCATATTATTCTTTTGCTTCTTCACTGGCTTCTCTTAGGAACAAAAACTTTAGCCTTTCCTCTACCCCGCTGGCCCTAATGCTACCTCATTTATTTTCTGACATTGCCCCATATATTTAGGTCTCCATCCTCTGCCTTCAAGACTTCATTCCTTAATGCCTTGTAGTCTGGTTCTTGAGCACACAAGCCAAGCATGAGGGTCACTGACATCCACTTGTTTGCCAAACTCAACAACTTTTCCTGGTCTCCTCACTCTTGTTATATTCAGCAATGCTGGCCATCATCTTCCTTCTAGAAATTCCTCCACGCGTGTGTCCATCAGAAAAGGCCAGGCCAGGCTGTGGTTTCCCATAATCCCAATGGTTTAAAGCAAAGAGGCTGGTTTCTCACTCCTGATGACCTCTGGTTCTGCTGGATGCCCTCTCATTCAAGGCCCAGCCTCTACTGGAAATGTGGTCACTCCAGTAGAGGAAAGGGCACCCTCAGGTGTCTCACACCAGCTATAAATGTCCAGCTCAACATGACAGATTGCTTTCACTTACAGCTCATTGGCTAAAAACAGTCCTACATGCCCGCTAGCTACAAAGAGGAGTCAGGAGTCCCCATCCCTGGGACTCCTGGAGGGGAGTCTGATGACCAGTACCCATGACTGCCCTAGTGCAGTGTCACTGTGGCTCTTCCTACCGCTCTGGATACCTCCTCTTCACCTACTTTCTTGCCTACTCAGCCTTCTCTCATCTCTCAACTCTTAAATGCAACAACCAGTATATTCCCCTATGCCCTCTAGATTTTTTTTCTCATTTATTTATTCTATTCCCTCCTCTATCTTTCTTTGCAAATATCTCCCAAATGTGTATCTCCACCATGACCTCTTTCCTGATTTCCGATCTAAACTAGACATGTACAAAATAAAAATCTTCATCCTTCTCACCCAAAGTCAGTCCCTCCTCCCTCTTTTCCTACTTCAGTGATGTTGGAGGCCCAAACCAGTCTCTCTACTTCAGCAACCCTTCCCATCAGCCTTCTGGCACTGAGGGGAGACTCCTTGGTTTCACTCTCTCTACCCACAGCTGTGCTCCTAATGATCAGAGTTCCAAGTCCCTAGCTTGGCTGAAGTTGACCCCAGTGAGTGAAGATGCCATTCGATTTCCAAACCCAACATCAGAACTTCATTTCGGTCCCATACTCTGGATACACTGGGAGTCTGAGCCAAAGGGTAATTCCAGAGAGGGTTTCTCTTTCTCAACCCCTCTCATTGCTTGCAGCAATCTCTGAGAAGCAATTCAGATCCAGGCCTCTGAATCCTTCAGTTCTTCCCTGCAGTTCAAAGTCTCCTCTTGTTCTCAAAGCACTGAACTGTCTGTAACTCAGAGCTGCAGCAGCCCTTCCAATGGTGACTTTTGGATCCTATCGTTTCATAAGAAGGGAAGCCGAGGTGCAGGGAGCCCCAGTGACTCTGCCATTGTCCCGGTGACTCATCGAAGCCTCTTCCACTAGTCCTCTTGCTCTGAGAGTGATTTCGGTGCCCTGATTTTCCCAGGGCATGGAAGATGTTTGTGTGTGAGAAAGAGGAGAAAGTGAAGATGCTAAAACATGGCAGCTAGCTGGGCGCCTGCAGGCTGTGTGTAGCCACTTGTCACTGTTGGTTTAGGTCAGCCACCATGGGGCCCTGCCAAGCAAAAAACTTGGATGGCAATAAATAGAACCATTTATCTGTAACGGGGCTGAGCACACAGAGACGGTGAGGCTTGGGAAGGAGATGGGTCCAAGGAGCTCTTGGCACATCAGGGGCTTGGTAATGTGCTCTTTCCCTCTTGGAGAAGGCTGATTCAGTTACGCCTGAGCACTTGGGGAGCATTGCCTCAGACGCCTCCTGCAGCCCCAGTGCCCTTGGCGGTCCTGGTGTCGACCTGCCTTCTGTCTGGCCGCGCAGAGCCTGGGCAGATGGCCGCTGGGTCCTCGTGGCTTGGGAAGTAAGAACTCCACCTCCCGGGCCTGGCTGGCCCCTGCTCTGTGGGCACCAGCTTTTGATTGGAGATCCCAGGAGCTTGGATCTGTCCTCTAAGGTTTCTGGGACCGGGTTGAAGGGAAGGGCTTTGACAGGGTGAGTTTTGTCGTTTGGTTCTTCACGGCCCTCAGCCCTCCTGCTGGTCTCAGGGCCAGGGGCTGAGGGGTGAGGGTGGAGTGGCTTCTGTGGGAGTTGGGGGTAGAGACAGAAGCCTGTCCTGTGGTGTGGTGGCTGGTCCTGGGTTTGCGGACCAAGGCGGGTGGAGACTGAAGGCAGGAGGAGGTCTACCTGGAGCAGGCCTTGGATCTGCAGAAGCTCTTGGGGCTCTGCCTGACTATGCAAGGTCCCGCCTCTCAGGCCTCGAGTGGGACATGTCCCTTTTGGGTTGGAACAATTTGTTCCCCTCCAGTCTCCTCTCCACTGGCCTCCCTCTGGCTCTTCGGTCCCAGTCACAGTGGCCCCTGCAGCTCCTTACAGGTACCATGTATGTTCTTCCTCAGGGCTTCCTTCTGGCTCTGCTTTTTTCCTAGAACACTGTTCCCTCTCTGTCCCTTTGGCTAAATCTCTTCACTTTCCTCAAGTACGTGCTCAAACAAACAAAGCAAAACCCGACCACCGTGTTCAATTCTGCAAACAAAACCCTCTTACCTGTCCTTTTTGTCTTTTTTCCTCCAACACTTATTAACTTATAACATACTATTCTACTGTGGATATTTATTAGGTTTATTTTTAATGTCTATTTTATTTTTTAGGTTTACAGTCTCTACTGTAAGCTCCCTGAGGACGAGGATCTTTGTTCCGATCACTACTAGAAGAGTATCTGGTACATAGTAGGCTCATCAAATAAATGAATGTGTCTGGAGAGAATTGGAGGGCTTCCCTTGTGGCTCAGTCAGTAAAGCATCTGCCTACGATGCGGGAGACCCGGGTTCGATCCCTAGGTCGGGAAGATCCTCTGGAGAAGGAAATGGCAACCCACTCCAGTACTCTTGCCTGGAAAATCCCCTGGATGGAGGAGCCTGGTAGGCTACAGTCTATAGGGTCACAAAGAGTCAGAGAGAATTGGGGTCGCTGTTAACCCCATGTCATGGTGCATCAGAGAATCTGTTGGGTATTGGCTGGGAACAGGCTTTCCAATAAATGAGGATCCAGTGTTTTTCAGGTTCGCGCTCAAAGGCTGAGGACGCACCACCAAGGAAGAGAGCACTGGAGGAGAGGTCTTTCGGCAATGGGTATGTGACATAGGCTGATGCCATTGGTTGGTTGAATCGGCCGCTCAAATGGTGAGGTCTGCCATTTTGGGCATCCAAAACTATCATGAGCTGAGCCATAGGTAGCTTATTAATGGCAGTAGCTAATTGGCTGACATGGACAGTAGCTTTCTTGGGTGGAAGGGAGGGGATGGAGTTACAGCTACATGCTGGGAGGTGGTAGGGCCATAGTGAATCCCAACCTTGCTATAACCTGTAGCCCACTGGCATGTCTATGCAAATGAATGACATATATTCAGGATCAGAAAGAAATATCTTGCCTCTCCCCTGGGTCATACCTTATATGTAACCTTCTCTGGGGTCAAAGTGCAGAATGGGAGAGCCATGGAGTTTGGTGGGCATCAGAGGGCAGGTCCCCAAATGGCTTACGAGTCAAACTTTTTTGCTGCATCCGGCACAGGTGACCTTCCTTGTCCCCCCGGCCTCGTCATTCTTTCCCAGACCTCTGTTATCCAAGGCACTTGGTTCTACACAGGCCTGGAAGTCTTGGAATCTGAACAAGCTGCTGTTAGGCATTGCTAATTACTCTCATACATAATCCCAGTTATTTTGAAAGGGGTATCATATAATCAGAAGGGAGTGCACCTGTGATCAAGAGGGGGTGTGCATGTGATCAAGACGGAGTGCTCACAAGCTTGGCATGCCTGCTTGTGACCTCGCACGGTCTTGATCACAGCCTTAGTTAAATGTTTCATCCTTTTCATTATGATTAAGCTGGACAGGGTCTTAGTCTTCCCTTTTGCTTCATAAGTTTACACCTTGGCACAGGTTTATTCCGATATGCTAACTTTAGGGTTTGTACATCAGTTATGTCACCCAACTCTTCTTCTCTGTTCCACATTAAATCTAGTTGCAAAATTGAAACAGAAGGATCTACTTTTAGGCCCTTTTTCTCTGGAGTCTAAAGTATAGGGTGTCCATGCAGGGACACTGGGTACAGAGGGCCTCAGCAGCTGAAACATTTTCTATTGTCTCCAAAACTTGGCCAGTGGGGCCTCAAGCCTCAACCTCCTCGGAATTGTGGAAAAATCTAGAGCCAGGTGCGTTTTTGTAGCCAGATGACTCACCCAAAGGCGTCTTCCTCCTCTAAAGCTCCACACTGTCTCTTCACTCAAAACCAAATCAAGCTCAGGTGGTCGGCCGAGCCTGGAGGGAGTCCAGGCCTGCTGCTGGAGCCAAGGGGCCCAGCACCACTGGTGTTCACGCATGGGCTCTTGGTGCCCCTGCGGGGCCATGAGCCTCAGGCAAAGAGCCCTCTAGACTCCCTGTCACTGACTTCTAAATTTGTCACCAAACCAAATTCATTTGGCCCTACGCACAGCATCCCAGAGGCCGAGGCCAAAGGTTGACATAATCTTTGCAATCAAGAGGGACTTTGCAGTGATTAAAGAGCCATTTCCTGCTCATGTGTTGACACTAGCAGCTTCCAAGTCATATGGAAGAGGAGCCGACAGGCAGAGCCCTGGGAGAGTGGCTGGTCCTGGTGGGGGCAGAGTCCGGGCAGGGGTGGGGGGCTGAGAGTTGGAGGGGTGTCTACACCAAATGTGCAACTGTCTTGTGAGACCATCTTAGTACTTTTCTCTGCAGTGTGTGTACACTTGGGGGATCGTTCACTGTCACGGTCAATGTTGGTGGCAGGGCAGGCTTGAGTTTGAGTGGAGATAGGTGTCCTGTGTGAGCTATGGTTACCTTCCAGTTATTTCCAGAGCTTGAAAAAACTGGAGGAGAAAGGCCAGAGAATGCTCCATGGCTAGAGAATGTAGTATACACATCACGGGTTTCCCCCTTCTTACAGAAGGATGAAGAGGGCCCATGGAAGGTCAGGCCTTAGCTGAAAACAGAGAACTTGGGGAGGAAATGGATGTGAATTAGGATGCTTTCAGATGCAAGTGATAAAAGTCTAACCCCAAATATCTTAAGCAAAGCAGGGAATCTATTATTGGTTGAAGGCCCTGGGGTAGAGGTCTGGCTCACATGGCATCACTGGGGCTTTGTTCACTCAAGTCATGGGCTCTGTGCCCTGCTGCCGCTGGCTTTGTTCTACAGATGGCTTCCCCCTGGGAAGCAGCAGATGACTGCTGACAGCCTTAGACTCATGTGTTCCCCGCTTGGCACCAACACTGGATCACAGCGACTTCTATGTCCCAGTTTATTTTGAGAAGATATGAGACTAGTGCTGTGTGGTCATTTGCCAGAGGGCTGGGCCAGGAGGGTGTGGTCATGAGGATGGGCCAGCTGATAGAGCTCCATGACCGTGGGGGGCCGAGTATCCCCAACAGGAGCCAAGAGATATTCCACTTCTTCCTTCACCCTCTCCAGAGGCTCATCTCTCTTCCATTTAGCACTTCCCAGGGCTAAGGGCTAATAATTTGAGGTTAGAATGAGAAAGACAACTTGTAGGAATAAATGCACTTTTTTGCATTTCAGATCTTTTGTACATGTAGCTGAGAAATTGCTCTGATCAAGTTACTTTGGCCTGTCTCCTGTGTTCCCTTTTTTTGAACAGTAGTGCGTACAGCAGTTATCTTGGGCTTGTCCCATCATTGTATGTTGGGTGTGTAAGGGGCAGATAATCTGTCACTCTGGTTCTGGGTCTTTAGTGGAGACCCCGTAGAAGAGGACCCATACCACGGGAACTCACTGGTGTTTGGGCCTGGTTTAGATGAAATGTTCCTGGAAGTTAAGCTGCTGCCATAATGGAGTGAGATCTGGGGACCCTGGAGGAGAGCATAAGGGCATTTTTCATGCTGAAGGCTGTGAATTATTATAGCAGAATGTTTATAGCTGTGGCAGGGTGTATTTCAAAAGATGCTTGTGATGGCCTCTCCCATCCACATGTTCTGTTTGCAGTGTGACCGCACGGCCCATCATTAAGAGGCAGAATCTTTGTCCTCCTTCCCTGAACCTGGCTGGGGTTTGCAACTGTTTCAGCAAGCAGAGTGTGGGTGAGTGGTTCTCTGAGCTTCTAAGACTGGGTCCTAAAGGTTGATACAGGTTCAAATTGATTCTTCCTCTTTTAGGACATTAGCTGTGGGGAAGCCCAGGACAAGTGAAGAGGCTACATGTAGGTGTTTTGGCCAGTAGCCCTGGCATCAATCGCCAGACATCCGAGTGAAGGAGGCTTTCCTCTCCAGCTCCAGCCCTGCTCTTACTAGAACTGTGGGACAGAACCACTGAGCTGAGCCTGCCATCCTCCCAAACCATGAGAGATAATAACAGTAGTAGGAGAAGCAACAATAATAACAGCAGTAATAATAATAAAAAATGTTTCATGTCACAAAGTTTGGGTTTTTTGTTTTTTTTTTTACACAACAATAAATAATGGGAATGCTTTCTATGAAGATCACAGAGGAGTCTGAACTATCTACAGCCTTGAGGTAAGCTTGGCCCATGGCTACTGAAACCGTAAAATATATTTCAAGAACAACAATTTGGGTTGGAAAGAGGCTGCCCAGTGTGTGGAGTCAATTTGGGAAGGCAGTGTTGGCATCATCTTCAGAAGGTCTAGGTAGGTATTTGGGCCTGGAGATGACACTGACCTTAACCCAGAGTCCTTCCATGGACAGGAAGTCACTATTCTCAGAGCCTGTATTTCCAGGGAGCTACAAGAAAGCAGTGGAGGCTGGTGGAGGCCAAGAAACACCCGTTTGTTTGCGAGGGGTGTGCTCTTCGACCCGTTTCTTGGTCCAGAATCGCCATGCACAGACATCTGCCCAGTCTGTAGGCCACTGCAGGTCACCCTGGCCTGCTGGCAGAAAAGTCTGCAGAGTTAAGTGACTTCAGTGAGCTGTTCTCTGGACAGTTCATTTATGAGGTGAATATTTGGAAAGAACCTTTATTGAGATATAGATGTCACGAAGGTCATTTTCACCTGGGAATCTTTTCTGGCATAAGGGATGCAGAGCTCGCCCAAGCTGCCCTCTAAGACTTAGCGAAAGAGGTTTTTTCTCTGGTTTTCTTGGAACTCAGGGCCGGTTTCAGACAGTCAAGCTCTCAGTGATAATGCAGCCCATTTATGGAAAACTTCCAGCAAGGAGGGAGCTGTGCTACGTGCGTCCATGAACATCACAGCAGCTCTCTGGGGGGAGAGTCAGGATGCCCATTTTACAGATGAAGAACTGAGGCCTCAGAGACAAGGTAACTTGCAGAGGACACACAGGTGAAAGGGCCAGGGTTTCAATTCCCGTGGCTCAGTCTCAGTGTCAAATGTCCTATCTATTCTCGTCAATATACACAGATGGAAAGGGAGTCAGGGTGCAGGAGAGCATTGTTTAGGATATCAAAGGAGCACGGGAGTTAACAGAAAGAAACAATCTGAGCAAGAAACTAAAGCAGTGTTGGATTATAAACCAAGTATAAAATAAGTATTGATGAGCTCATGCTGATATAAATACATGACTGAATATAAAAATAAATGGGCAGGGACCTCCCTGGAGGTCCAGTGGTTGAGAGTTGGCTTTGCAATGCAGGGGATGTGGGTTGGACCCCTGATTGGGGGATTGGGATCCCCATGCCTTGAAGTAACTGAGCCCGCAGATGGCAACTGGAGAGTCCATGTGTCACAGTGGAAGATCCTGCATGGTGCAACAAAGATTCAAGAGCTGCAGCTAAGACCTGATGCGGCCAAATAGATATATTTTTAAAATAGGGAAGAACAGACAAACCTTCTCCACAGAAGAATTCCAAATAATTTACATAGATACTCCACCCTGACGGAGGTGGTACCTTCCTTTCCACCCTGTAGGGTGGGCTGTATGTATGACTTCCCTCTAGAGAGTAAAGCATGGGAAGGGGGAGAACGTAGAGTCACTTCTCAGTGGAGAAATCTGACAAGCATGGCATCAGCCAGGTGATCAAGGTCAACATCAACCGTGAAGAGTCTTTTGCATAGGATGCCCCTTTCAGATGATGCGATGAAAATGACATTTTACCGCTACAATCTTCCTTTCAACAACCCATGGCCCCAGTCTAATTAAGAGAAAAACATCGAACAAATCACAATAGAGGGAATTTTACCAAATACCTGACCAACACTCCTCAAAACTGTCAAAGACATCCAAACAAGGACAGTCTGAGAAATAGTCACAGCAAGTGTTGCCTAAGGAAATATGATGAATAAAGGTGTTGTGGTGTCCTGGATAGGACCCTAGCCTAGAAAAAGTCATTAGGTAAAAACTAAGAAAATTTGAATCTGGTGTGAACTTTAATCAACAATAGTGTATCATCATTGGTTCATTACTTGTATCAATTGCACCATGCTAGCATAAGATGTGGAGAAGGCAATGGCACCCCACTCTAGTACTCTTGCCTGGAAAATCCCATGGATGGAGGAGCCTGGTAGGCTGCAGTCCATGGCGTTGCTAAGAGTTGGACATGACTGAGCTACTTCCCTTTCACTTTTCACTTTCATGCATTGGAGAAGGAAATGGCAACCCACTCCAGTGTTCTTGCCTGGAGAATCCCAGGGACGGCGGAGCCTGGTGGGCTGCCGTCTATGGGGTCGCACAGAGTCGGACACGACTGAAGTGACTTAGCAGCAGCAGCAGCAGCAGCAGCATAAGATGTTAATAATAAGGGAAACTGGGAACTCTATATCATCTTCATCATTTTTTTTTTTTTGTAAATCGAAGACTATAATGGAAAAAATTGAGTTCTTTAAAAAACAAAACAAGACACCATAACAGATCAAGAAAGTAACCGCAGAAGAAAGTGAAGAAGTAAGAGTTTCTCAGTTGTGTCTGACTCTTTGCAACCCCATGGACTATTCAGTCCATGGACTTCTCCAGGCCAGAATACTGGAGTGGGCAGCCTATCCCTTCTCCAGTGGATCTTCCCGACCTAGGAATCAAACTGGGGTCTCCTGCACTGCAGGTGGATTCTTTACCAACTGAGCTACCAGGGAATCCCACAGAAGAAGGTAAAAAGCTTTATATCTTAGTATTTTTTAAAATAATTGTATTTATTTATTTTTGGCTGTGCTGGGCCTTCATTGCTGCTTTGGCTTTTATTTATTTGCGGTGAGCGGGGGCTACTTTAGCTCTCTAGTCGTGGTGTGTGGGCTTCTCATTGTGGTGGCATCTCTAGTTGTGAAGCACAGGCTCTAGGCTGTGCAGGCTTCAGTAGTGTGGCTCCCTGGCTCCAGAGCACAGACTCAATTGTTGTGGCGCATGGGCTTACGTTCTCCGTGGCACGTGGGATCTTCCCCGATCAGGGATCGAGTCCGTGTCTCCTGCATTGGCAGGTGAGTTCTTTACCACTGAGCCACCAGGGAAAGCCCACATGGAGAAAAGTATCGAGGTACCTTAAAAAACTAAGGAGGGAGCTACCATATGAAACCCTACTGGGCATATATCTGGAGAAAATTATAATTTGAAAAAATACATACAGCACAGTGCTCACTGCAGCACCGTTTACAATAGCCAAGTAGCCAAGACATGGTAGCCACCTATATGTCCATCGACAGATGAATCAATAAAGATGTGCTATGTATCTACAGTAGAATATCACTCAGCCATAAAAAGAATGAAATAATGCCATTTCCAGCAACATGGGTGGACCTAGAGATTGTTATACTCAGTATAGTAAGTCAGACAGAGAAAACACAAATACGATATCGCTACAAATATCCTCAGTCAACATTCATTTGTGCGCCTGAGAGCTTCGTGTGGGCAGAGCCTAGGGTCAGGGGGCTGGCTCTTGCTTGGTCTTCCCCCATCCTTGGGCTTGCAGGACTCACTTTCCTGCCTCCATCCTATATAGGAGCCAGATCTCATGGGACCCCCCCCCCCCCCCCCCCCGCCCACCATATTTTGCTTTAGGCCCTCTCTGAAATACCCAGGTTGTAATATTTGATGCAAATATCCTGAGTTGTTTTGCAGATGTGAAACCCCTGCCCGCCCCCCCCCCCCCCCCCCCCCCCGCCACCAAATGAATGATGTTAGCTAATTGATGACCATGAGCACATAGCCCCAGGCCTCCTGGAGCCTAGGGTCTGATAACATTAAGCTCTAACATCACCCTGCTACCTCACCATCAGCCAGTAGGAAAATCCGTGTACAAGCTGATCACCTACCTTCGAACCCCCCACCTCCCACCACCAGGTGACTTGCTGAAACCCTTCTGGGAGGTTGGGTTTTTTTTTTTTTTTTTAAGGGCATGAGCCACTCGTCTCCTGGCCCTGCAGTAAACCTTTTTCTGCTCCAAGCTCCGATGTTTTAATGTGCTGGAGTACACGAACTAGTGCTAACAATCTCCTCTTGAACTAGTGCTAACAATCTCCTCTTGTGTCCATTTTCCTTTCTCGTCGTCAGATGCCTGGAGCTGCTGGCTTTTCCCTGCCAGTCAGGAGACCCCGAAGCCGCTCTGTCCTCCCTCCCCTCTGTAGGCTGGAGAGGGCAGCTTTCGGATCCTGGGATAAAATCCCTCCTATCAAGATCGTCCATCAGTATCTTCCTGAACATTCCCAAAGGCCCTCTGAGGTAGAACTTAATGAGGATGGGCTTTGTCTTGGGTGGAGAGGTCTTCCGTATCCCTTACATTTTCCATCTGTCTCCATCCATTGATTCAACCAACGCTGCTCGAGTTTCTCTCTTATGCCAGGTGTTAGGAATACAAGGGTGAAAAAAGACAGTTTCAACCCTCAAGGTGCTTATATTCTGGTAGGGCAGAGGGTAAGTAAATGGATAATTCAAGGCAATGCCATACATGTTACCTAGAAAAGGAAATGGCAACCCACTCAACATTCTTGCCTGGAGAATCCCATGGACAGAAGAGCCTGGCAGGCTACAGTCCATGTGGTCACAAGAGTTGGACACTACTTAGTGACTAAAGAGTGAGAGAGAAGGTTTTTGGGATGCAGCAGAATAGCCTGAAACCCAGTCTTGGCGGGTCAGGAAAGTTACAGCTTGCGGAAGTTACAGCTGAGACCTATAGTGAAATTTCTCTGCCAAGGGGGCTGCCAGTCCAGACTTGAGTCTCTTTTCTGGAGCAAGCACTAGAGAGAACTGGAGAGGATGAAGGTCCACAGGCTTGGAGGAAATAGGAGGGAGGGAGAGAGGAAGAAGGAAAGGGAAGTGGATGGAGGGCGATGCACATCGTTGGCACCAGGCCCTGGGTCAGCAGGGGATGAGTGGCCCTGCTGGCTGGGCGCTGAGCCCGTGTGCTGCTGGCCGGGTGCCCGCCCTTCCTTCCTTCGCCCCAGGACCAGGCTGAGCTTCCATGGGGGCCTGAGTGACCCCAGCTCGAACCAGAGGGCTGCAAGGCCTGGAGCCATCAGCCTGGCCTTTGTCGTTAGCTTCTTGGCAGGATCATGATGGCAGAATGGCTTATCCCGCCTCAGCTGGAACAGGATGTAGGGGACACATGGTGGGGGGGTTTGCCGACCTGCCAGCCCAGTCGCTCTTCTCCACTTTTCTTCCTGGATCTGACCAAGTGAGAATAAACACAGCAAACTTTTAATCCAGCCTCCTGGGGCCTTGGTTTCAATCTACCCAGGGCATTTCTGGACACCCTCTGCTGCTCATTTTAGCCAGACCTTTGTGGTGTTTGTGCAAGAAGAGGTTGAGGTCACTGAGGATCCGGTGGATACCCTGACCTCGGCTCTGGGGAATGTTCTGGAGGCGCCGAGCCAAAGTGCTGTGTGTCCTGTCGAAGCTCCATAGATGTTCAAGAGCTGAGGGCTTTCAGGGTTTAGAAGAGTGTTTGGAAACATCTGACCCAATTCCCTTCTCTGAGGATTTCCAGCAGCGACACCCCCCACAATGACAGACTGGAACCACTTGGGAGTTCACTTTCAAGTTATACCCCTCAGTGCTTCAGACCATCTCCTGGGTGCATGGTGAGTCAGGGCGGTGGGAGGTGTGTGTGTGTAAGAGTGTGACCTAACCAGGCTGTGTTGGAGCAGACGCGTGTGACTGGAAACTGAATCCCTTGCCTGGATGCCTCTAATTAAGGTACTTCCTAACACGCGTGCTAAGTGGTATTCATTCTCACTGCTAGAGAACTCGGTCATTAGAGGGGATACCTGCCTCCCAGAATTTATCTCACTGGTTCTTGTTGGAGGGAGTAGCATAATCTTTGGAGTCAGACCATCGCAGATTTTTATCTCCCTTCTGCCACTGCATATATATGACCAACTTTAGGGACTGTTTTCCCCATGTGTGAAATGGGGATAACAATGCCTGCTTCTCAGAGTCGCAGTGGGGTTTACGTATGTGAAGAGTTTATCCTTAAGCCTGGCGGTCACTCAGTATCTGCCCCTTTCTTCAGTCCAGAGAACCGAGTCCCTTCTCCATCCGTGAGGCTGGGCTCGAGATGAGTGATATCGGCTCTCACATCCCCTCTGTTTTCCTTACGACAAATGAAAGCATCAGTTCACTTTCATTAAACACACAGAACAAGCAAACTGGGCGTACATTTGTCTGCTTGGGCTGCCATGCAAAGTGCCACAGACTGGGTGGCTTGCTGCTACTGCTGCTGCTGCTAAGTCGCTTCAGTCGTGTCCGACTCTGTGCGACCCCATAGACGGCAGCCCACCAGGCTTCCCCATCCCTGGGATTCTCCAGGCAAGAACACTGGAGTGGGTTGCCATTTCCTTCTCCAATGCATGAAAGTGAAAAGTGAAAGTGAAGTTGCTCAGTCGTGTCCGACTCTTCGCGACCCCATGGACTGCAGCCCACTAGGCTCCTCTGTCCATGGGATTTTCCAGGCAAGAGTACTGGAGTGGGGTGCCATTGCCTTCTCCGGGGTGGCTTAAACAACAGAAATTTCTTTTCTCACAGTTCCAGGTGCTAGAAGTCCAAGATCAGGTGTCATCAGGATTGGTTTCTTCCAGGACCACTCTTCTTGGCTTGGAGATTCCCCCTGCATCCTCACATGGTTTTCCCTCTGTACATTTCTGTGTCTGTAATCTCCTCTCCTTACAAGGACACAAGTCATATTGGACTGGGGCCCACTCTAATGACCTCACTTTAAATTAATTACCACTCTAGGGTATTTAGACTCTATCTCTAAATACAGTCGCATTGGAAGGTGCTAATGGTTAAGACTTGAACATATGAGTTGGGGAGGGGCGAGGGTTGTACAACTCAGCCCGTGACAAGATGTCACAGGGAAACCCAGGTGTTTAAGACAGTTGAGTTGGAAGTGACAAGCTGAACATGGTTCGTTTTTGTTTGTTCTTGGGTTTCCCTGTGGTCCTGTCCCAAGGGTCCAGCTGGGTGGAAGCTGTCCACCTGGGCTACTGCCGGGGCTCAGCCTTGTGTGGGCATCTCTGCCCTCTGGATTGGCAGGTTGTGGACTGTGTTTCTATAGCTGAAACACTTTGCAATGCTTTTTAGAGGTAATTCCTGCTTGTCAGCAGCCGCATTTCTTAATCAGCCACTCATTCATTTCTCTGAAGGCTCCTGACACCTCTGACTAGCTCCAGAGGGCCTGGTGTGGCACAGATAACTGTGAGCTCACAAATCCAAGTGCTCTCACTCCCTGGGAGCCAGCCAGGAGTTTCAGCTCCTTCCATTATTCTTAGCCTTGAGATGGTGGGAGCAGGCGTGTCAAAGCCAGACTTAGGTTTTTGCAAGCATATTTTGGCCTCCCTGCCTCCCTATTTTTATTTCCTTCATATTTGGAAAGAGAAAATTCCCAGACATGGGCCTGGGAAGCAGGCTGTTCTCAGGTCAGCCGGTGCCCAGTGCCCCTTCTGGCCTCTGCTTGTGCCAGGGGAAGTGATGTGATGCTTCAGCTGTCTGCAAGGGGTCCCCCCACCCTCATCCCAGGAGCTGATGGTCACCCCACCCCCAGGGAAGGGCCTGTTTTCTTGCAGTCCTTGCTTCCTTCCAGATGAGTTGGGGCACAAAGCTGTGCAGGCAGCTGCCCAGGTGGAGGGAATGTCTAGACCTGGGTCTTGGGCCTTGTTCTATTGTTTCTATTGGAATCATGCTCCCGCTCATCAGACCTTACAGACTGGTGGGCTGGTAGCTGCCAAGTTCATCCAGACTCTACCTCAGGAAAGTGGGTGATATTTAGTCCTGTCAGCTGCCCCTGCTTTTTTTTTTTTTTTTTTTTTGCTGCACCACATAGCTTGTGGAATCTTAATTCCCTGACCAGGGATTGAACCAATGGCAGTGAAAACCTACGTCTTAACAACGAGACTGTCAGGGAAGTCAGCCCCTGCCTTTTTTCCACCTCATTGTGTGATCACTGACATCAGCTGCTGGAGCATAGACATACCCCTTCCCTTCTAGCCATGCAGCACAGGAGACAAGAACCCAGAGGAAGGGACCCTGCCCTAGTATGTCTCATGGTGTGGTGAGCTCTGATACTCAGTTGTATCAGACTCTTTGCCACCCCATGGACTGTAGCCCGCTAGGCTCCTCCGTCCATGGGATTCTCCAGGCAAGAATATTGCAGTGGGTTGTCGTTTCCTCCTCCAGGGAATCTTTCCGACCTGAGGACTGAACCCATGTTGCTTGATTTGGCAGGTGGATTCTTTACCATTTACACCACCTGGCCTGGAAGCAAAGCCTGTGCTCCTTGCCTGGTTTTGGTGTTGCCTAGGTGATGTCATCTGTGGGTGGGGGCAGGGTCATTTATCTTTTTCACTGTCCAAAGATGGTTTTGGCAGTAGTGGCTGTTTGAATGAGGACTGGCCCCCCAGCTGGGAAAGTTCCAGTAACCCCCATCCATCAGCAAAAGGGCTTGGGTGTGAATGAGAATGAAACAGCCCCAAACATTTATTTGGTTTTTACAAACATTTAACTTTTTTTTTTTCCTCTCCTGCTGTGTCATTTCTGGGGATAGGCAGTAATGATCTCTTGTCTTATCTCCTCTTCTCCTTTGCAAGGGCGATGGGTTTGTGAGTAAGTGTGCAGTTATTTCATGAATCATAAGTATCAATGTTCTTTTCAGGAAAGAAGCCACTAAAATACCCACTCACCCCCCACTCCAAGCAAATTTAGTGGGGTGAGCACTTTGTCTGGTTGGGGGGAGCCAGCAAGCCTGTACTTCGGACAGAGTAGGGGTCGTCAGTGGGGGACTGTGCCCTGCTAGAACTCTTTCAGCTATGTCTGGTGGGATAGTAAGGTCTCCTGAAATCATGGCTAGGGCCAGCTGGGTGACGGATCTCAGGTGGGTGTAGCCTGGAGAAGCCAGATGTTGCAGAAAAGCATCTTCATTGTCTCAGGGGCCATCTTGTGACTGCCTCTGCCTGTGGTTCCAGTGGGTGGAACCAGGATCAATGGGTGGCTATGATGGTGTGGTCAATTGCTGCCCATTGGAAGGGCTGACTTCCTGGTGCAGAGGTATCCACTGTGGCTGAGGGCCGAGGAGGTTGGAGGCTGGCTGGTCCCTCAGCTGGAGTTATGTGCTGATGACCGATTGACTATCATAGCTCTGCCTCTGAGCTTCCCCCTGAGATTTTGTGTTTAGCCTGGAGCACAGCAGCTGGAGGCCCTTCCTCCCTTCTTCCATTCCTTCTTTGTTGTCCTTCTTTGTTCCTTCCTTGTTCCCTTGGGCACAGGACTCTCCGAGACAGCTGCAGAAAGGCACAGTGGTGAGGTAGAATTGCTTTGTGCCCAGGGTCTCTGATTGTTTTCTGGAGTCTCCCACCACTGAAGACAGGCTTCGAGTCTGCCCATAGCCCCGACCAGCAGCCCGTGGATATGCTCTCGCTAGCTGCAACAGCCTGGGCTGTGACCTTCTCTCGGGGCTCTTGCTATGTGACAATAGCTGATCCAACAAACCCATTTGCCCTGCCTTCCAGGGGTTTTGAGCTTCCCTGGTGGCTCAGCTGTTAAGTATCTGCCTGCAAGGCAGGAAACACAGGAGATGTGTGTTCGATTCTTGGGTTGGGAAGATCCCCTGGAGGAAGAAATGGCAACCGACTCCTGTATTCTTGCCTGGAGAATCCCATGGACAGAGGAGCTGGGTCAGCTACATTCCATGGGGTCGCAAAGAGTTGGATACGACTGAGCACAGCACACACACACCTTTCTGTGCGGAGGTAGGCAGACGGGGGGCAAAGAAAGGACCAGGCATTTGGGGCAGATGGCATCTGCCTGCTGGATTGGTCCAGTTTCCCCCAGAAAGCAGGTGGACTGCTCAGCTGAGAGTCAAGATCAGGATTCTCTGTCCACTCAATTATTGCCTCTTAAGGCTGAGGCCAGAGAAACTTTCCCCCTTCTACCCACACAACTTCCATTCATCCTACAGGCAGGTCATTACCTGCTTACCAAACAATTTTTTTTTCAGCCCATCTTTCCTTTCTGGTTTTAGCTCACAACTTTGTCCTCTACCCCACATCTCCCTCCCTACTGCCCCTGATGCCCCTTTCTAGGACAAGGTGGAGTCCACCGGCCAGGGGCTCAGGAGACCTTGGGCTCTGGCAAGGCTGTGCCATGCCTGGTGGAGATCCTACTCTCGGTTTGGGCCTCCTGGCATCCACAGGGCAGGCACCATGGCTGGAGAGCAGGGACGTGTAGCCAAAGGAAGAGAGCAGTATGCCAGGGCCTTGGCATAGCAGAGGAAATCCGAGACTTTTTGTAATGGAAAATGAACCTGGATTAGTAGGATCTACCCTGCTACCCGACCCTTGTCCCCCAAACCAGGTTCTGGCTGCAGGATCCCACACCCTGCAGTTCAGAATGCAGTGGGCCTTTCAGGAATCCAGCCTGCTGTAGCTCTATGCCGAGGCCCATCAGTCGTACAGGGCCTGTAACTGTGAAGACGGAGGGAGGAGGGAGGAGCCCAGGCCCCAGTGACTCCGCAGCCTCATTTCCCCGAGAGCCATGGTGGTCTTCTCGGCCATGTCGCTGAGGAGAGCCGGCTAGAAAGTTCTAGAATAACTCTGATAAGCCAGAGAATACGGGGAGGATCCAAGTGTACCAAGCCCCTCCACACCTCATGGAGCTCTCTCCCTGAGATGATGTCCCAGGCCAGTGAGGGGCAGAGGGGTGAGGGATGAGGGGCAGAGGGGTGAGGGATGAGGGGCGTGGTTAGGAGCAGAGAAGGATTAAGTGTTCCTGCCGTCCAGTCACCACTGTTACATGGCCTGAGATATTGCTACACAGTTCTCTTTTCTGTTTGAGGGAACTGGTATGATTTTTATATTGTCATTGATAAAAAAAATGAAGGCTTGGGTCATATTTCACACAATTTATTATTTAGCTTCATGTGTCCTTGCTACTTCTGTTCTAACATTTATATATGTGTGTGTGTGTGTTTCCCCGGTGGCTCAGCAATAACTAATCTACCTGCAATGCAGGAACTGCAGGAGCTGTGAGTTCGATCCCTGGGTTGGGAAGATCGTCTGGAGGAGGGCATGGCAACCCACTCCAATTTTCTTGCCTGAAGAATTGCATGGACAGAGGAACCTGGTGGGCTACAGTCCACGGGGTTGCAAAGAGTCGGACACGACTAAAGTGACCTAGCACGCAGCATGTAAATATCTTTTAGAGGGCAATTTGAGAGCATTTTCTGCTACTTCTGATGCAGCATTGGCAGACATAAAGGAAGGCACTGACATGGCATGTAGCTGGTGGGGTAAAGAGTAACCTTCTCTGGTGGGCTTAGGACTGATCTAGGGTTCAAATATGGACCCTGGCACCCATACGGCTGGAGAAGCTGTGAAACAGCAGATGCAGCATGAGAAGAGAGTAGTGATGGGGGAAGGAGAGGAGGGCTGAGTTGTAAGCAGTCAAGGGCTTTGAACAGGAGGGCATGCTTCTGAGATGGGAAGAGACCGCGGTCGTGGAAACTAGGAATGCTGCGATGTGGGCATTTGTGAGAAATGCCCACCACAAAAAGAAAGGGACCCTTTAAGGTGAAACTAGAGGGATATTGAGCAGAGGCTGCTGGGCCATGGTTAAAGGTGCACAGACATAGGTAGAGACATGCAGAGGCAGAGTAGAGCATCGTAACCACAGCCATTGTTATGGAGGTTCTCTCCTATGCCTTGAGCTTTGCATGAACAGCTCTAGTCCTGCTCACTGAGGATGCATCATTATTACCCTTTTCTGATTAAGGAAACTGGCAGTGTTACTCACTGGTAGGCGCCAGCTGGGATGTGAGTCTGGTTTATTTGAAGTTCTTGAGCATTTCATGCAATCTCTAGGAGACTCCATGAGTTCCATGGTGGGCTTCTCGGAAGAAAATAACCCAAGTCTCTCAGGTTGGAGAGAGACAAGGAATCCGAGGTCCAGAAAATGGCAGGGGAATTTCCTAAAGCTATCCTGAGAGTAAAAGAAAAGAAATCAGAACCTAGTTCTCTAGACTTATGGCCCAATGGGAATGTCAGGATCCCAGCCTTAATACCGAATGTTCCAGATGGCCACACCTGTTGGGTACTACTTTGATGGTTATTATTTCTGACAGCTCTACATTGACATGAATAAATTCTACATGAATTCTGAAGTTATTTTAAAATGTATCTATACATTATTCATAGCATATTTATACAGCTAAGTGAAGCCTAGAGCATAGCTTCTGCTTTTTTGGCCATGACCCTACATTTTACATTGGACCTCATTATACACTTATGTATGTAGAGATGTACATTTTATGTATAACTGAAACATATGTTTGAAATAATGAACTAGTACTTATCCTTACTACATGTGATACACTTTGATTTTCTATTCTCATCTACTCTCTTCTATTTTGGCAAAAATATGTTGGTTGTGAACCATCTAAATTGATTTCATGACAAATTAATGGTTCATGACCCACAGTTTGAGACACCATGACCTAAACAATGTCTTAATCAGACATGGTTTGAGAAAAAAGTCATCACAGAGGCGATGTAAAGTTGCCAATTATCTTTGGTCATAAATGTTAAACTAGTAAGCTTTGAGTTTCCACAGCATCAAAAAAAGGAATTGCAGACGCGAAAAAAATCAAACAGCATAGGCTTGGCTGCTCTCCAGCCCACAGCTGATCTGTGATGCTCCTGGTAATGTGGATGCTGCGTTTTACTCTCTGCCTGGATTTTCTGAACTAACTGGATGTAGCTAAAGCTGCAGATGAGAATGGTTATTACAGCTGCAGGGCAGTAGGCTCAGAGTTGGCCTCTCCCTAACCTAGGCATATTGCCTCTGATCTGAGGCTCTAGGAATTTGCAAAGTGTGTTCATCAAACATTCAGTCTATATGCTGGTGTGTACTTAAGGTCTTGTGCTTTGTATGTTCCTAGGAATGTGACTGTAGGCATTCGACTCCTCCAAAAGCTTGTGCTAATTCATTTGACATGGCCAACTCCCTAAGGTTTGCCCTGTTCTATCCTGCACTCTATCTTCTGTTTTCGTCCTTTTTCTTTGATGGGGTCGTGGAATGGCTACTCCCACTGACTCCTGGAATTCTTCTTCCTTTGATACTGTGGCCTTCTAGCTCACAGACACCAAGTTTTTTTTTCATTCCTTTTAGTTTCCACCTCTGTCTATCCATCCATTCATCCAGGAATGCCTGGAGTTAGGAAATTCCTCTCTGATATTTAAGCCAGGACCTGATCCATGAGAAGGAAGTAGTCATGGGCAGATTTGACAGAAAAACACCTCAAGAAAAAGGAATGGCATGTGCAAATCCCTAACACCGAAATGAGCCTGGCATGTTTGAACAATGAAAGAGGATCAGATTGGCTGGAGCACAGTGGCCATGAAAAGACTGGTATATGATGAGGTGGAGAAGTGGGTGGAAGTTGAAACGTTAAGCACAACCAGCACGACATAGATGTAGACCAATCACGTATTCCTACAGTCACCCTCCCAGGAACATTCCTAGAACAGATTGTCTGGGTAGAGGCCAAATTATGCGGAGGCTTGTGGGTCATTGTAAGGAGTTTGGAATTGACAGTAGTTGCAATGGGAAATCATTGGAAAGCTTTAAAAATAGGAGCAATGCAATCAAATTTAAGATTTTAAAAGGCAACTCTATAAAACAATAACAAGATACCAACACACCTATTAGAATGGCCAAAATCTGGAACACTGACAACAGCAAAAGCTGCTGAGGGTGTGGAGTAATAGGAACTCTTATTCGTTACTGGTGGGAATGCAAAATGGTATGAACAGTTTGGTAGTTTCTTACTGCTGCTAAGTCACTTCAGTCGTGTCCGACTCTGTGCGACCCCATAGACGGCAGCCCACCAGGCTCCCCCGTCCCTGGGATTCTCCAGGCAAGAACACTGGAGTGGGTTGCCATTTCCTTCTCCAATGCATGAAAGTGGAAAGTGAAAGTGAAGTCGCTCAGTCGTGTCCGACTCTTCGAGACCCCATGGACTGCAGCCTACCAGGCTCCTCCATCCATGGGATTTTCCAGGCAAGAGTACTGGAGTGGGTTGCCATTGCCAACTATACATACTGTTACCACATGATCCAGCAGCTTTGTTTCTTGTATTTACCCAAATGAGTTGAAAACTTACCTCTACACAAAAACCTGCACACAGATGTTTATAGCAGCTATATTCATAACTGCCCAAACTTGGCAGCAGCCAAGTTGTCCTTCAAGTAGGTGAGTGGATGAATAAACTGTGGTAATTCCAGAAAATGAGATATTATTTAGCACAAAGAAATGAGCAATCAAGCCATAATGAGACATGGAGGAAACATAAAAGCATATTGATAAGTGAAAGAAGCTAGTTTGAAAAGGCTATATATTATATAACTCCAACTATATGGCATTCTGGAAAAGGTGAAACCATGGATACTGCAAAAACATCTGGGGTTGGGGGAGTAAAGGATGAATAAGTGGAGGACAGAGGGTTTTCAGGGCAGTGAAACTATTCTGTAAGATGCTGTAATGGTGGACACATGTCATACATTTTTCAAAACCAAAAGTGAATCTTAATGTAAGCTATGTTCTCTTGTAATGACAAGATCAAACACTAATGTAAACTGTGGGCTTTGCATGACTATGATGTGTCAGGGCAGGTTCATCAGTTGTGGCAAACATACATCAAACACACAGCTGTGGTGTGGGATGTTAACAGCGGGGGAGGCTATGTGAGAATGGGGAGAGGAATACATGAACACTTTCTGTACTTTCCGCTCAATTTTGCTGTGAACCTAAAAATCCTTTAAAATGTAAAGTTTGTTTTAAAAAAGACCACTCTAGCTGCTGTGTGAAGAGTAGATTATGTGGCATCAAGAGAGGAGGAAGGGAAACAAGTTAGAAGGAATTTACAGTCAACTAGGTAAAAAATGTTCAGAGAAGAGAATGGCACCCCACTCCAGTACTCTTGCCTGGAAAATCTCATGGACAGAGGAGCCTGGTGGGCTGCAGTCCATGGGGTCGCTAAGAGTCGGACACAACTGAGCAACTGCACTTTCGCTTTTCACTTTCATGCACTGGAGAATGAAATGGCAATCTACCCCAGTGTTCTTGCCTGGAGAATCCCAAGGATGGTGGAGCCTGGTGGGCTGCTGTCTATGGGGTCGCACAGAGTTGGACACGCCTGAAGTGACTTAGCAGCACAGCAGCAGCAGCAGCAGCAGGTAAAAAATGTTAGTGGCTTAGACTAGTATTTTGATGATAAACAGGAAGAAATACTCAAATTTGGAATATATTTGGAGGTAATGTTATCAAGTGCCAAAGAATTGATGCTTTTGAACAGTGGTGTTGTAGAAGACTCTTAAGAGTCCTGTGGACTGCAAGGGGATCAAACCAGTCAATCCTAAAGGAAATCAGTCCTGAATATTCATTGGAAAAACTGATGCTGAAGCTGAAGCTCCAATACTTTGGTCACCTGATGCGAAGAACTGACTCACTGGAAAAGACCCTGATGCTGGGAACAATGGAAGGCAGGAGAAGGGATTGACAGAGGATGAGATGGTTGGATGGCATCACCAACTCAATGGACAACAGTTTGAGCAAGTTCCAGAAGTTGGTGATGGATAGGGAAGCCTGGCGTGCTGCAGTCTATGGGGCCACAAGGAGTCAGACACAACCAAGTGACTGAACTGAACTGAATGTCAGAACCTGCTGATGAATTAAATATGGAATATGAAAGAGAGTAATAAAGGGTGATTTAAGGTCACTGGTCTCAACAATTGTGTGAATGATTCTGTCATTGACTAAGATAAGGACTTGTAGAACAGCAGACTCGAAGAGTGTGTCAGTGTGTGTGCATGTGTGTGTGTGAAAGGGAGAGAGAGGAAAAAGATTAGCAGTAGTAGATCTCTTGGGGCCAAGTTGGATTTGAAATACCTATAATTTTGCAGAGCTTTGGGAGCATCGAAACAGCGATGCTGTTTAAGATCATGAGAGTATTTGAGATCATCCAGTAGTTGGGAAGAGGTGATGGTCCCAGTCAGAGTTCTAGGTTGGGACCAGCAGGAGGTTTCATCAAAGAAAAAGGACCAGTCAGTGAGGTAGATGGAAGACCAGACAAGAGTAACATCACAAGAATCTAGACAACAATGCATTTCAATTTCCTGCTCCTGAGAGGTTCACTATGAGGACAGAAAGCTTATCAGTAGTTCTAGTATAATACAGGCCATAGGTAACCTTTGGTTGGGTGGTGGTAATGGAAGCCCAAGTGGGGTGACTTGAAGAGGTCATGGGGGATTTGGGGAAAATTGCAGGGGAAAGGTCCTGAGAAGCTGAGAGCAGATGGATTCAGAGAAAAGAGAATGATTTGTTGTGCTTGGAGAGCAAATAACATACTTTCTCCATATCCCAGTGGCAAGAGGCTGAACAAGGTCATCTGCTGAGAGAGAGGGCATTTTAGATGTTTGAGAGGATTAGAGAAGAAGCAAAATAGTTATCTTGAGGACTTGGAAAGTGAATTTTCTGGACAAGAGATTAGGATGCTTGGCGGCGTGGAGATGCGTGATTACAAATCTAAAGCAGATCCAATCAGCATGACTATGATGTGATTTTTCCTGCAGAGGTGGTTGGCTGGGTATTGACTCAGAGTAAGCAGATACCTAGGTTTATTGACGTTCAGGACTCTCCAGGCTGGTGTGATGTAGACAGAAAAATGGGCAGAAGAGACAAACATGTGCAAGAGAGTGGTTACGGTACTGATCAAAGAAGCTGAACTGGACAAGAAAGAGGATGAGAATGTGTGCGTGTGTGCGGGGTTAGGGGGGACAGAGGATGATGGTGGTGAAAGAGAGAGAGACGGACTGGATTGAGCATCTCAATGAGATCAGATGGCTGGAGCCTCTGATGCTGCTTCATCAGCTGCCCTAGATGAAGGGAAGATGTAGCCAAAGGGTGGAGCTCAGTTTCCAGAAGCCTCTCCCTCACCCCACTCTCAGGCCAGGACTCTCTGAGCAGCATCTTGAGCTGCAAACACCGAGGGCTGCTCACTTGCCTTTGGTTGGTTGGAGTCAGGGAGATACTGAGAGGACATAGGTGAGCCAGGAGAGAGGGGATGAGATACCTGAGGGCCTTGGAGGCTCAGCCACGAGGTTTGAATCTTAAAGGTGATGGAGTTCTGTGTCTATGAATGAAGAGACGTGGCTGGAGCCTGGCGAATCCCCTGGGAGGGCCCCTGGGGCCGGAGCTCCGTCCTTCGCTCAGGACCCCGGGCAGCCTGCCACGGTGCCTTCTTTTCTGGCCTCATGGAAAGGCCGTCTTGACACTTGGGAAAGGAGACGATGTCTCCCTTGGGCTGAGGTCATTATTGGTGATAATGCGGCCCCAGGGATTGAAGCTGCCGTGATCCAGCCACAAACTTCCCTCGGGTCAAGGATCCTGAATCGGCGCCGCTTACCAGCCGCAGAAACATTTTGCCTCATTGACTTTGCCTCTGTCACCCTGGGCGCAGGCATTGGGTGACAGCCACTGAGCTCCCCTAGCTACGGGGTCCAGGTCTGTAGATTCAAGGCTGTACCTGAGCCCCATCATGCAGTCTGCTCCGCCGGCAGCCTTCCCAGGCGTGAGCAGCTCTCCTGCTCTTGGAGATGGTCTCAGAGCCCAGTCTGTCCAATCCCAGAGCTGCTTTCTGATGGCCAGGATATCATTTGCATACACTCCATCTCAGCACTCAGCACCCTTCTCACTCTCCCCTGTACTCACACCACATGAAGCCTCAGGTCACCCACCACACTAACAGATCTCACTCAATATACCCAGGTGGCACTTATGGTAAGAACTTGTCTGCCCAATGCAGGAAATGTAAGAGATGCAGGTTCGATTCCTGGGTTGGGAAGATCCCCTGGAGGAAGAAATGGCAACCCACTCCAGTATTCTTGCCTGGAGAATCCCCACAGACAGAGAAGCCTGGTGGGCTATAGTCCATAGGGCCGCAAAGAGTTGGATGGACATGACTGAGCGTGAACACACACACACTGCACAATCCTTCATCTCACAGGTCACAGTGCACACACAGACCTCACCCGGAGTCTCAGATGTGCCTGCACCACGCTATCCTCATCCTCTATCCTCCATACTCTCTATACCACACATAGGCTCCCATCCCCCTGTGAAGTCTTATGCCTCAGTTTCTTCAACTGCAGCCAACAAGCATCCCACCCATAGGTCCTCACAGGACACCACGCACGGCTCCTTCGGAGCATCAGCACAGCCAGGGACTGTGTCATTAAGCTGCTGACAGGTGGCCTCTACCAGCAGCCACCCTCCCCCCTCCCAGCTCTGCATGCCCAGCCTTCTGCCAGAGCCAGACAGTAAAGCCTGCCTCCTGGCAGGCCTGGCCAAAATTGTCAGGAGGCTGATGGTGTGTCTGAAAAGGGGAAAAAAAAGGCATGATTTGGAAAATATTTCCAGGATTTGAAAACAAACGTATGATATTTGATCTGTTCGTGATCAATTTGTAACACTCGTGTTGCTAAATACTGCCTGATGGAGAAAACATTTGGCTAGGTTGCAAGTTTTATTTAGAGGTTGGCAGGAGTGGGGGGGAAGCTGCTTAGTAAAGAGGGAGTTGGTGTTGCCAGGAGAGATAAAGGGGGACGGGCATGGAAGGTTTGACTGGAAATCGGAAACCAGGGCTCCAAGCAGATGCATCAATGAGTACCAGGTCACTCAAAGACAAGACTAACGTTTTTTTTCAAGCTGGCTTGGGCAGACATGCTCTGGCTGCACTTTCTCCCCACTCACCATAGGCGGCATCTTCCTGCTGATGGCCCTATGGGTGTGGCCATCACTACTGGCTTCCTCCGGAGAGAGGTTGGGGCGGTGGGGGCGGGGAGAGGAGGAAGCCAAGGGTTGTCTTGACGCCTTCCTCTGCTTCTGCAGTGTGCTTGCTGTTCAGTTGCTCAGTCGTGTCTGACTCTTTGCCACCCCACGGGCTGCAGCACGCCAGGCCTCGCTGACCTTCACCATCTCCTGGTGTTTGCTCAAACTCCAGTCTACAGAGTCAGTGATGCCATCCGACCATCTCATCCTCTGTTATCCCCTTCTCCTGCCTTCAATCTTTCCATCAGGGTCTTTTCTAATGACTACTGAAAAACCGTACCCTTGACTAGATGGATCTTTGTTGGCAAAGTAATGTCTCTGCTTTTTAATATGCTGTCTAGGTTGGTCATTGGAGAAGGAAATGGCAACCCACTCCAGTGTTCTTGCCTGGAGAATCCAAGGGATGGGGGAGCCTGGTGAGCTGTCATCTCTGGGGTCGCAGAGTCAGACACAACTGAAGCGATTTAGCAGCAGCAGCAGCTAGGCTGGTCATAGCTTTTCTTCCAAGAAGCAAGCTTCTTTTAATTTCATGGCTGCAGTCACCATCTGCGGTGATTTTGGAACCCAAGAAAATAAAGTCAGACACTGTTTCCATTGTTTCCCCATCTATTTGCCATGAAGTGATCAGACCGGATGCTATGATCTTAGTTTTTTGAATGTTGAGTTTTAAGCCATCTTCACTCTCCTCTTTCACATTTATCAAGAGGCTCTTTAGTTCCTCTTCACTTTCTGCCACAAGGATGGTGTCATCTGCATATCTGAGGTTATTGATATTTCTCCCAGCAATCTTGATTCCAGCTTGTGCTTCATCCAGCCCAGTGTTTCTCATGATGTACTCTGCATAGAAGTTAAATAAGCAGGGTGACAATATACAGCTTTGATGTACTCCTCGTTAGAACTCATTAGAACGGACTCAAATGTGTTCTTTTTATAGCTGATTAATATTCCATTGTGGATATGTACCACAACTTCTTTAGCCATTCATCTGTCAATGGACATCTAGGTTGCTTCCGTGTCCTAGCTATTGTAAATAGTGCTGCAATGAAAATAGGGTACATGTGTCCTTTTCAATTATGGTTTCTTGAGGATATATGCCCAGGGGATATATATATATATATATATATATATGGGATTTCTGGGTCATATAGTAGATTTATTCTTAATTTTTAAAGGAATCTCTACTCCATAGTGGTTGTATCAATTTACATTCCCACCAACAGTGCGAGGGGGTTCCCTTTTCTCCACACCCTCCCCTGCATTTATTGTTTGTAGACATTTTGATGGCGGCTATTTTGACTGGTGGGAGCTGATACCTCATTGTAGTTTTGATCTGCATTTGTCTAATAAGGTGGAGAGGTCTGACAGAATGTGGTCCACTGGAGAAGGGAATGGCAAACCACTTCAGTATTCTTGCCTTGAGAACCCCGTGAACAGTATGAAAAGGTAAAATGATAGGATACCAAAAGAGGAACTCCCCAGGTCAGTAGGTGCCCAATATGCTACTGGAGATCAGTGGAGAAGTAACTCCAGAAAGAATGAAGGGATGGAGCCAAAGCAAAAACAATACCCAGCCGTGGATGTGACTAGTGATAAAAGCAAGGTCCGATGCTGTAAAGAGCAATATTGCATAGGAACCTGGAATGTCAGGTCCATGAATCAAGGCAAATTGGAAGTGGTCAAACAAGAGATGGCAAGAGTGAACGTCAATATTCTAGGAATCAGCGAACTAAAATGGACTGGAATGGGTGAATTTAACTCAGATTACCATTTTATCTACTACTGCGGGCAGGAATCCCTCAGAAGAAATGGAGTAGCCATCATGGTCAACAAAAGAGTCTGAAATGCAGTACTTGGATGCAATCTCAAAAACGACAGAATGATCTCTGTTCGTCTCCAAGGCAAACCATTCAACATCACAGTTATCCAAGTCTATGCCCCAACCAGTAATGCTGAAGAAACTGAGGTTGAACAGTTTTATGAAGACCTACAAGATCTTTTAGAACTAACACCCAAAAAAAGATGTCCTTTCATTATAGGGGACAGGAATGCAAAAGTAGGAAGTCAAGAAACACCTGAAGTAACAGACAACTTTGGCCTTGGAATGCGGAATGAAGCAGGGCAAAGACTAATAGAGTTTTGCCAAGAAAATGCACTGATCATAGCAACACCCTCTTCCAACAACACAAGAGAAGACTCTACACATGGACATCACCCGATGGTCAACACTGAAATCAGATTGATTATATTCTTTGCAGCCAAAGATG
Organism: Budorcas taxicolor; assembly: GCF_023091745.1. Lineage (NCBI taxonomy): Eukaryota > Metazoa > Chordata > Mammalia > Artiodactyla > Bovidae > Budorcas > Budorcas taxicolor. The sequence continues at coordinate 138,574,976 of NC_068920.1, forward strand.
GAGAAGCTCTATACAGTCAACAAAAACAAGACCAGGAGCTGACTGTGGCTCAGATCATGAACTCCTTATTGCCAAATTCAGACTCAAATTGAAGAAAGTAGGGAAAACCACTAGACCATTCAGGTCCTAAATCAAATTCCTTATGATTATACAGTGGAAGTGAGAAATAGATTTAAGGGACTAGATCTGATAGATAGAGTGCCTGATGAACTATGGAATGAGGTTTGTGACATTGTATAGGAGACAGGGATCAAGACCATCCCCGTGGAAAAGAAATGCAAAAAAGCAAAATGGCTGTCTGGGGAGGCCTTACAAATAGCTGTGAAAAGAAGAGAGGAGAAAAGCAAAGGAGAAAAGGAAAGATATAAGCATCTGAATGCAGAGTTCCAGAGAATAGCAAGAAGAGATAAGAAAGCCTTCTTCAGTGATCAATGCAAAAAAATAGAGGAAAACAACAGAATGGGAAAGACTAGAGATCTCTTCAAGAAAATTAGAGATACCAAGGGAACATTTCATGCAAAGATGGACTCGATAAAGGACAGAAATGGTATGGACCTAACAGAAGCAGAAGATATTAAGAAGAGGTGGCAAAAATTCACGGAAGAACTGTCCAAAAAAATCTTCACGATCCAGATAATCATGATGATGTGATCACTAATCTAGAGCCAGACATCCTGGAATGTGAAGTCAAGTGGGCCTTAGAAAGCATCACTATGATAAAAGCTAGTGGAGGTGATGGAATTCCAGTTGAGCTGTTTCAAATCCTGAAAGACGATGGTGTGAAAGTGCTGCACTCAATATGTCAGCAAATTTGGAAAACTCAGCAGTGGCCACAGGACTGGAAAAGGTCAGTTTTCATTCCAATCCCAAAGAAAGGCAATGCCAAAGAATGCTCAAACTACCGCACAATTGCACTCATCTCACACACATGCTAGTAAAGTAATGCTCAAAATTCTCCAAGCCAGGCTTCAGCAATTCGTGAACCGTGAATTCTGTGATGTTCAAGCTGGTTTTAGAAAAGGCAGAGAAACCAGAGATCAAATTGCCAACATCCGCTGGATCATCAAAAAAGCAAGAGAGTTCCAGAAAAACATCTATTTCTGCTTTATTGACTATTCCAAAGCCCTTGACTGTGTGGATCACAATAAACTGTGGAAAATTCTGAAAGAGATGGGAATACGAGACCACCTAACCTGCCTCTTGAGAAATCTGCATGCAGGTCAGGAAGCAACAGTCAGAACTGGACATGGAACAACAGACTGGTTCCAAATAGGAAAAGGAGTATGTCAAGGCTGTATATTGTCACCCTGCTTATTTAACTTCTATGCAGAGTACATTATGAGAAACGCTGGACTGGAAGAAACACAAGCTGGAATCAAGATTGCTGGGAGAAATATCAATAACCTCAGAGATGCAGATGACACCACCCTTATGGCAGAAAGTGAAGAGGAGCTAAAAAGCCTCTTGATGAAAGTGAAAGAGGAGAGCGAAAAAGTTGGCTTAAAGCTCAACATTCAGAAAACGAAGATCATGGCATCTGGTCCCATCACTTCATGGCAAATAGATGGGGAAACAGTAGAAACAGTGTTAGACTTTATTTTTTGGGGCTCCAAAATCACTGCAGATGGTGACTGCAGCCATGAAATTAAAAGACACTTACTCCTTGGAAGAAAAGTTATGACCAACCTAGATAGCATATTCAAAAGCAGAGACATTACTTTGCTGACTAAGTCTACTCAAGGCTATGGTTTTTCCTGTGGTCATGTATGGATGTGAGAGCTGGACTGTGAAGATGGCTGAGCACCGAAGAATTGATGCTTTTGAACTGTGGTGTTGGAGAAGACTCTTGAGAGTCCGTTGGACTGCAAGGAGATCCAACCAGTCCATTCTGAAGGAGATCAGCCCTGGGATTTCTTTGAAAGGAATGATGCTAAAGCTGAAGCTCCAGTACTTTGGCCACCTCATGTGAAGAGTTGACTCATTGGAAAAGACTCTGATGCTGGGAGGGATTGGGGGCAGGAGGAGAAGGGGTTGGCCGAGGATGAGATGGCTGGATGGCATCACTGACTCGATGGACATGAGTCTGAGTGAACTCCAGGAGTTGGTGATGGACAGGGAGGCCTGGCGTGCTGCAATTCATGGGGTCGCAAAGAGTCGGACACTTCTGAGTGACTGAACTGAAGTGAACTAAATAATGAGTGATGTTGAGCATCTTTTCATGTGTTTATTAACCATCTGTATGTCTGTTTTGGAGAAATGTCTGTTTAGGTATTCTGCCAAAGAATGAGTTCTTGATGATGCTAAAAGCCATGAGGAGGAAAGCAGGGTCCCTCTGTCCCCCTCATGTCTTATGTTGTATAATTCATCTGTCTCCGATGATCCATTCTCTCCTTGCTCCACCAGACTCCTGCGTCCTATTGATTTTGGAATATGTGTGTATATTGGAGAAATGTCTGCTAAGTTTTGGAGTCTTCGAATCATAGACACTGAGGGGATGGAAGTATCCTTAGAAATGACAAACCCTACACTTGTATTTTCGATGATGACTTGAGGAGAAGGAACTTGCCCAAGGTCACACAACAAGTTAACAGCAGGGGTAGGACCCAGGCCCCCTGCCTCCTGGAACAGGGCTCGCTGGCTTTGCCTAATACCAGTCCATCCCAGTCTGGAATCAGAGTCTAGTCACAGCTCTGACAGCATCCGGAACCCTGTTGTAAATCCGCAGCTCTGCAGCCTCTCTATGCTGACATTTGTTGTACTTTTACTGCCAAATGCTGCTTCTCAGAGATGCCATCTCCGGAGGGAGGCATTACTGAAGGAGACATCCCCTTTTCCCTTTCCCAAATTAGGAGTTAATTTGCCAAAATGCGCATGGAGGCTGGGGGAGCACACTGGCTGGCTTTCTAGTGGGTTCCCGAAGCAGAGAACTGTCTCATTTTGGAGGCATCTAATTGTGCCCACACCTCTGTTTGGAGAAGGGAGGGAGCCTCTGTGTCTGGGCCAGGCACCCTCAGGGGTGGATCTGTTAACTTGCTGTCACCTCCTTTTGAGATACCATCATCTTATAACCCTAAGCAATAAAACAAGTAATTGTGGTCCTTTTGAAGCAGGGCTGTGTGCCTTGGCCGGTTTGTTTACCCTGAAAGGGCTCCAGTGGGACTGGTGGTTGGCCCCATCAGAGAGTCATCCATCTGCCCACCCTTCCAGCTCCTAGTCCTAGCTTCAAGCTCATGGGAATCCCTGCCCTCCCCTTCCACTCAGCCTCCCTCTCTCCTTTTTTTTGGGGGGGGGGGGCTCTCAGAGTTCCATATTTTATTTATCTATTTATTTAATTTTTTGACTGCACCTCACGATATGTGGGATCTTAGTTTCCCGACCAGGAATCAAACCTGAGCCCCATGCATTGGAAGTGCAGAGTCTTAACCACTGGTCCACCAGTGGGAAATCCTTCAGAGCCCCACATTTTAGAAAAGATTGTTTTCACCCTAAAGTCTTACTGTTCAGCCTAGTGATGCTTTCCTTTCTCAGAGGTGTTTGAAGAAGCGCAGGCTTTCTCTGTTGGAGTGCAAATTATGCGCCAAAATGGTGGTGCCTCCCTCCACCCCAATTCCGTCTTTGGTTCCTCCTCAGTGATCCTTTGGGCTGGCAAATCTTGAGTGTCAGTGGGGCTGGGAGATGGCAAGCTGAGGGCGGCACCCCCAGGAGGACAGCCATGGCTCCCTGTCAGGCTCCAACCAACATTTGTATTACTCAGAATTTAAATGAAGGTCTCAAAAGACAAAACTAATTAAGATTTACTAAGGCTGCCATTGTCTGATCATTCAATACCAGCTCATGATTAGAACCACATTTATTGAGGTTTAATCACTCTGAAGCACATTGCTCTGGCATAGCTGTCAAACCGCACAAAATGTGTTCTTAATAATTAATCAGTACAGTATCTTGTCCTTCGAGCATTCATCTTGGACTTGGGTGTGTTTTTAAAGGGATGCTGTTGATGTACTTCTGAAACTTCATCGTGTTTTGTTTTTAATAACTCTTCAGATCCTTTAAGCAACGGGAAAGGAAAAAAAAAGATTCCTTCTGCAAATCCCGTCCCTGAGCCGCGTGATGAACAAGTCCTGGAATGTGACTGAAGCCTTCCTGGGATCCAGGGCCGAGCTGCTGACATCTTGTTTTTCAAAGACAGAATTTCCCCCCTCCCCCAACACTCTCAGCATTTGTTTTTCTTGCCTGGAATCTCCGGGTACCAAGCAGATGTTGGGCTAGGGAGCGGCTAAAGAGTTCCTCTTAGTTCAGGATCTCATGTTCAGACACCCGGGCAAAGACTTTCCGGGTAAGCTGCTATCTGCCCGCAAGTTCAAAGGCTGGGTTCTCAGATGAAGCTGTGGCTCTTGGCGAGGCTGGCTGAGTGAAACTTGCATTCTGACTGTTGTGCCCACTCGGGTTGGCGAAAGTCAAGGAAGAGCTGGGCTCTGCCTCTCCTGGGGCCCCCATCTCACCCTGGCTACTTACAGAGGGGTGGCGAGGATTAGATGAAATCACCTACACTCTGTTTGGTGTCTTCCCTAAGCTCACAGCTGGCATATGGTCATCGTTCCTATTAAGATGGTTGTGCCATTGATGCTTAAGTGTACCAGCTCTGGACTGTGTTGGCTTGAGCGCCAGTCTCAGCTGCAGTGCCAGCTGTTTGATCTTAAGTTGTAGGTCTGTTTCAAGCCTCAGGTTCCCCTCCTCCAAGGTAGGGTGACCTTCATCCCTGCATCATATATAGAATGCTTGTGAGAGTCCTGGGACAATCCAGACAAAAAACCCAGGGCTCAGGGGGGTACCTGTGTGCCCTCAGGGAGTGTTAGTTACGTTGTTGTCAGTGGATGAGCCCCCATGGCCCTTTCCCCCTTTCCCTTGCTCTTAGAGTTTGCTGCCTTGAGCATCCACTGGTGTGAGTCTCTGAGCAACCTTGCTGCAGTCAGAGGAGGCGCTGAGGATCCAAGACTCTTTTTTGAATATCATCCTCTATTTCTACCTGCTCTTGTCCAAGGAGATAGGTAGCTCTCCTGCAGGGACTGTTTTGTCATCCAGGGCACATCTGGCCATGTCTGGAGACATTTCTGATGGTCACTGTGTGACGGGGCTGCTGATTGTGAGCAGCTTGTGAGTAGTGACCAGAGAGGCTGCTAAGACATCCTATGAGGCACAGGACAGCCTGACAACACAGAATGATTGGCCATGTAATTGGAGAAGATTATCTTTCTTTGATAATTAAAAAAAAAAAATAACATGTAAGAAAAAAAGATGGTAGCAACATAAAAAAAAATTATCAGCCCCAAACGTAGTATTGGGACTGAGAAGCCCTGTTCTAAGGAATTCATAGTTGCCACTGCTGACAGGAGGTTCTGTATAAAAGGCTCTACAGCTGCGCTCTGATGGGTGGGTCACAGAAGCTTAAATAACGCTCTAACACGTCAGCTCTGGCGTGGTAGCCCGGGACAGACAGCGTCATTCTGTATGGGTAATTTCATGGCTTCCTGTGACCTCTGACTTGTTCGTGGGGAGGCGTGTGGACTTTCTCTTCCACTCTCGGCTCGACACGCTCTGCCTCTGTTGGATTTTCCGGCTGGCTGTCAGGTACTTACTCTGCTCTGCTGACCCCAGTTTCCTCCTGGAGTCAGAAACTGTCCCTTGGCTTTGCACCATGCCCACCATGGACCTCACCTCTCTCATCCTCCCCAGCTCCTGGGTTTGGGCTCTGACCTTGATAAGCAGCTCCATCTCCACTGAGTACCCCAGAGAGAACACCGACAGCACGGTGTGCAGGGATCCCTTCTCAGGACTTACACTCTGGCTAGGGCTTACGGACCCCAGGAGACCTTACACCCCAGGGTTTACTTCTCCCACAGGGGCCACAATCTCCTCCCCCAACCACCAAAACGGAGGGAGAGTTATCTTCTTTAGCAGAGGATCCACCCAGAGTGAAATTCAAGGTAGAAAGGAGAAGAGCTGGTCCTACAACCCTAGAGTACTTTGGTGGTGCTAGAGGTTTAGTCACTCCGTCGTGTCTATCTCTGGCCCAATGAACTGTAGCCCGCCAGGCTCCTCTGTCCATGGGATTCTCCAGGCAAGAATACTGGAATGGGTTGTCATTTCCTTCTCCAGAGGATCTTCCTGACCCCAACCTATGTGAGGCCTGTGAGGTCTTCTGCATTGCAAGGGGATTCTTTACCCACTGAGCCACAGGGAAGCCCATGTACAAACTAGAGTTGAGCCCCGCTCTGCCTGGGGCACTTGCATCATCAGTTCCCAAGGGAGCCCCACACTCATTGCTCTGAGGCTCTAATTGGGGTGGAGCAAAGCTCTGCCAGGGCTTACGTTGGCGGGATAACCCATACCTGGCAAATAAGGAGAGAAGACTCATAAAAGTGGGTTCCCTTGGGACCTTTGAAGCTACAGTTCAGTTTGTAACTCAGTACAACTCCTTATTTTCCGTTCCTTATCCCATGGCACTCAGGTGAGAAAGGGATGGTTGTGTTCCCCAAGCTCTGTCTACCAGCCAATCGAGAGCATCGTGTCTGTGAGGCCTTGATGACCCTGCCACATTGTTCCCTCCTGTGAGGCTCTTGTGGTTTCCATGAGGTGGGTGGTTAAATACCCTCACTGGTAAAACAAGAGGCCTGGAGAGGACAAATGCTTTACCCAAGGCTGAACAGCCCATGAGGAACAGAGCCAGGGCTCAAAGCCAGGGCTGCCTGGCTGCCTCCCCCAAGATCACCTTGGGGGCCTTGGAAGGAGCCCAGGGGGACCCAAACCAGGGGAGTTCCAGCTGTACCACATGTCCTGAGTGGTGCATTTTAGTGGACCTCACTCGGTCTTGGCCTCCAAGCCTCCCATCAATGTCAGGTAGATCAATGGCACGTGTCCATCCCAAGCCTGACCCTCTTCTATGCTTTGGGTTCCTATGATATCAGAGCTTCCTGCCCCAGTGGCAGTCTACAGGGCCTCTCTGGGCCTCTCTTGGGGAGGCGGGCAGACCTGGTTGCTGAGATGCATACCCCTAGACTTCAGGGAGGGCCAAGGGGCAGATGCTTATGGGGAACACAGTAGCTTGAATGTATGGGCCAGTGGCCATAGGGACTGACCACAGACAGGAAGCCAGATGGGCAGGCCGAGGGCTGGTGGCCAGGGGTCGACAGCTTCCCTCACGGTGCCATGTTCTGGGGTGGAGCTCTGAGGAGTCTGAGAATTCCAGCTGGAACCTGGTCCTCCTGGTTGTTTTGAGGGGGATTCTTGTCAAGGCCGGCAGAGAGATTTATTCAGCAGTTTGTTGGTGTGATTCACAATCATTCAATATGTACACTGTGGTCAGTGGGCCTCCTTTTGTATTCCAGCCTTGAGCCTTGCTGTGTTGGGGATGGACTCAGCCAGCAACAGGCCTGCAGACGCCACGGTCATTTGAGTTGCATGAGGCCTAAGGCTGCATCACCTGTGCCACTGCCCAGCCTGGTCCCCCCATCTTCCGACCACTCTCCTTGCTGCCAGCCATGCTGTGTTTAGAGGAATGTACCAGCTCCCCTGGCCAGCCGCTCTCAGGAGCTTTTCAGGCTTGATGACATGCGTGGGAAGTGGCCTGTGATATTCTCCTGAGAAATTGTTTCCCACAGATCTTCATCAAGGGTCTAAATGCCAAGCGTGCCACACCCCCCCCCCCCCCCCGCCCCCGCCACCTCCACCAATCTCCCCTCCAACTCTCTCCTCACAGGTTGAAACACACGTTTCCAGTCCTGGGAACATCCACCCTGCTCACTTCCTAGGACCTAGCTGGAGGTAGAATGATCTGCCTCCCGGTGGTCTGGTGCTGCCCTGGGATACAGGATGCACAATGGGAAGACCAGGTCTGTCCCAGGCAACCTGGAAGGTGTGGACCTTCCCAACACTTCTCTAGACTGCCTGGATTGTTTAACTGAACTCAGTACGCTCACCACCGCAAGTTACACTCCTAGAAAAAAGGCAATGGATCGCTGCTGAACAACTTCTTCCTTAGTTCTGGTTTCCCACAAACCTTGAGCCTCATCTGGGTGCTCAGGGGAGGTGGTACCCACCTTCTTGAACACTCTCATCTTCTGCACTGAACCTAGAACTTCTCCCCTCCCAGGAACCCCCCACACTCTCTCCCATGTAGGATCATTTCTACCAAGAACATCTTCCACTCCTGGCACACTGGTACTCATCTCTCTGAAACTCATTCAAGTGTGACTTCCTTTTAAAACAGGACTAAGTCTATAAATAAATAAATAAATAAATCTATGCCCCGCCCTCCCCTTGGCATAAATAATTCTCATTTTCCCAGCTCATCTTGCACGTGGCACAAATTCAATCACTGTTGAGGTGGGAGCTTAGAACTGTGCTCGGTCCTCGGTTCTCTCATAAAGCTCTTTATATATGATACTATTATTGAAAAATCTGCTTCTTATGTGCAACCAGTTGTTCTTTCTGTTTTTTGCAAGGGCCACACAGTCCTTGGAGAGACTAGTGAAAGTTCCATATCCTCTGCCTAGAAAAGTACCTTAATATATCATTTTGGAAAGTTTGGAGACTCCTGGGTTCTACAGAATTAGGATGTGAAATGCTGCATTGCACTGTAAATTGTGAAATGAAAGGATGATTTTCCCCAGGCAGCTCAGCTTCACTGCACTGGTGAGCTCGGAGGCCTGAGGGTTCTTGCATTCAGGTCACAGAATTCCTGTAGATCAGGGGACCCTGGCCTCCAAGATCCAGTGCCTGATGATCTGAGATGAAGCTGATGTAATAATAATGGAAATAAAGTGCACAATTAACATAATGCACTTTGATCATCCTGAAACCATCCCTCCCTACCCCTGCTTTTGTCCATGGAAAAATTGTATTCCAGGGTGCCAAAAAGGTTGGGGACCACGGCTGTAAATGACACTAAGAAAAAGCTGGAAGGGCAAAAGGAAGGACACGGCAGAGGAGCAAGGCTGTGAGCTACCTGGGGAAACACACTGCAAAAGCGGCTTGTAAAAACAATCAGAGATGGGGATTCAGGCATATTGTTGAGTCCAAAGAATAGGAAAGCTTCTGGAACCTAACTGAAACCGTATGTAGCCACATGTTGTTTTTCCCAGAAAAGGATTCTAATGAGGTCAATTCCAAATTGTTCTTATGGTACTGAATGCACAGTTAAAAAGGGGGCCCCTTGGCAGTATACCCACAGCCTGTGTTTCTGAGAAGGATGGAGGAGGGGCAGCGAGACCACCTCAGGAAAGACCCACGTGTCACAAGCCCTGAGACCCGGAGAGCTACAACTGGTGTTGACTTATTAATTCCTCAGTGTGCAAACACAAACATCAGAAGCCCAGCAGTGACTTGGAAGAGCCCATATCAGATAGGGCTGGTGCCTTGCTCTTTTCATTTCTGGTGCTCTCTCCTCAGGGTCCATCTGAGATCCTCACTCACATACATCCGGAACCCAGGCCTTTCAGCGGTGGGTGTCCTCAGCCTAGTTTGGTCTCAGGATCTAGGTGAGCAGTGCTGTTCTGCAAAGGGAACAATTATGTTCCTCCAAACACACAGAAGCATCAGAATTCACAGCATGCACTTTACAAGGGCAATAAAGTTTTATATGCTGCTCAGTGAAATACCTAATACAGCCAATTATCCACCAAAATAAACTGATGGGAGAGAGAATGGCTATGTTTGGCTCAGACTTAATTATTTTGCATCTGAACTTCTCAATTCCATGTAATAAAACTCCATTCTGCCCTTATTTCCTGGTTGGGTTACTTAATCGTGACTCCGGTAACGGAGCCCTTGAGTGGAGTAGACTGTCCAATGTCAGTGGTAAGAAAATGTGAAAGGTTTGACATCAATTACAACATTACACACAACATAAAATTTAACAACTTGAATCAGGCTTTCATGGCTCTTTAAAGAGACCATGCGGTTTTTTAAGATCTAAATATTAATCAGTTTCGAAGAGTCATACCTTTTTGGAAGTCCCAGATCTGACTCTTAGCTTGAGATGTAAGAGAGGTCATCGCTTTTTGTCTCATCACTGTCTCTCTCTCTCTCTCCACTTCATCCCTCTTTTTATTTGAAAAATGTCTTTCCTTTTATTTAAGTGCAATTTCAGTTTTTCACTTTGTATTTTTCTAGGGGAGTGATTTTTCCTTTAACGAAAGAAAAAGTGAAAAATAGAAAAATTGAATTGTTCTCCTATGGGGGTAAAATTCTGGGGAGACCACAGTAAAAACACAAGGACTAGCATTTGGCCTTGAATGAGGGTTCGAGGGGCGGCAGCAAGCAGAGCCCCACTAGGAGGCTCCAAGCCCCTTCCTTTGTGGCCTGAGTCCGAATCCAAGTGGCAGCTGTCACCCCACGGCTCTTTGACACTTGATCATCTTGTAAAGCACCACACGTAATTCCACAGTTTTGGCCCATAACAGCACAGCGTCGGCAAGAACAGGAGTCAGTGACCTCCCTCCGTTAATAAGTGTGGTCTGGGCAGGTCAGCCCCAGGTCGAGGCAGGGCAGCAGGGCAGACGGGCGGGGCGGCAGCTGTGAGATCTGGCTGAGCCCAGGAACGGCCCTGCGAAAGGGCTGGCCTGACTCTTCAGGCCAAGAACTGTGGGCAGATCTGTCTGCTTTCTTTCTGCTTCTCTCAAGGGGACGATGTCCAAAGATGGATCAGAAGCTGATGGAACTCAAGGTCTATGCCCTAGGTGCATTTATACCCCCTGGCCTAACTCAGCACGGGGCACATGGAAAAATGAATGAATTCATGAATTTCTGTATCCAGGATTAGAGCGTCACCGCACTGTTCTGATATCACAGTCTGGTCATGGAAAGGCACAAATAAGGAAGTTTCTGTGAATTGTGGACTGAACCCTGAGTGCTCCTTGGGTAAGAGGGAGCATATCTGTGTGTGTGTGTGTGTGTGAATGTGTGTGTGTGTGTGTGTAGGGGTGAGGGGAGGGGGTGAAGGGGCTTGAATGACCATAGCAGGGCCCGCCCAGACCTGCCTTACTCCTGGCTCTACTCTTGGCTCCTCCCTGTGCTCTCTGCCCCACTTTGGAAGAGATGGGTGTTTTCTTCCCGTGATGTTCTTCACTGCTGGGTAACCACCCCACCCCTCCACCCCTCCCTCCCCCCACCTTGGCTTGTTATTTTCTTTGGCCTTGATTACCTGAGGATCAACTCTCAGAAAATGTCAGTGTTAGTGTTTCTCCTTTTTTTTCCCCCCCTCCAACCTCAATTTTAATAAGAAAAAGGGGAAGCGCAGTATGGCACTTTCATGCCTGAGACTCAGTCCAGAGAGTGAGTTCCCGTGGGTACTTGGGAGGCACTCACAGCCAGGCCCATCTCCTCCTTTGTTTTCAGTCTTGTCTGTGGGACTCTGGGGAGATGAGTGCCTTGGACCCGAGCCAAGTGTGGGGGCATCCACCTGGTGTTAACCAGGGCCAGTGCATTCCAGAAAGACCCTCAGTGTGTGGTGAAGGGGTGAAACAGAAGGAGGTTTAGCTTAGACCACAGATAGCTAGGAAAGGAAATTAGCCCCTAGTCCTACTAACACCACCCCCCCCCCCACCCCGACACGCACATACACCCTAGAGAATTTTTTATTTTTTAATTAATTAATTAATTTTTTGGCCAAGTTGCAGTAGCATGTGGGATCTTAGTTTCCCAACCAAGGATTGAACCCATGTCCCTGCTATTGGAGTGCCAGAGAAATCCACAAGAACTTTAAAAATAGACATACTTTTTTTTTTTTTGGAGCAATTTTACATTCCCAGCAAAATTGAGTGAAAGTACAGAGTTCCCATACTCCCTGTACCCCCAATCTGCCTCCTCTCCTGCTATTAACATCCTCCACAAAACTGGTACATTCGTTAGAATCGCTGAGTACACATTGACACGCTATTATCACTGAAAGTCCATAGTTTACATTAGGGTTCACTCTTGGTATTTATTCTATGAGTTTTAACAAAGGTATAAGGATATGCATCTATCATTTGGGGGCTTCCCAGGTGGCACAGTGGTAAAGAATCTGCCTGCTAATGCAGGAGATGCAAGAAATGTGGGTTCGATCCCTGGGTTGGGAAGATTCTCCTGCAGTAGGAAATGGCAACCTCTTCCAGTATCCCTGCCTGGAAAATCCCATGGACAGAGGAGCCTGGAGGGCTACAGTCCACGGGGTCGAGAAGAATCAAACACAACTGAGTGACTGAGCACACATCTATCGTTTAGATTTAATTAATTATTACTTAAATTTCATTATCTTGCAAGAGATGATTTTGGCAACAATGCCCCCCTCCAGCTCCTGCAAAAACAAAAGTAAAAAAAATTAAGAAATCCTACTGTTTAAAATATTCTAATTAAAGAATGTAATAGGTGACTTTAGTGGTATTCCTCTTATTGATTTAGTGATGGAATAAATGAGGAGTATAGATAGTGGTAATATTCACTAGAAACCATTTCACCGGCAGCTGGAAAAATTGGAGACAGCAAAAGCATTTTGTTGCCACACTCATCACAACCCCCTACATAACTTTATGAGGGAGCTCATTAAACGAGGAGCTGCTACTGCATTATCTTTCTCCTGGGCCCGTTTCTGAAGCAACATTAGTTTTTCACACTTCTTTACGCCTCAAACATTAAAAAAGCCTTAATTGATGCTTTTACATAAAAAGCAAAGGGCTAGGTTTCCCATCATAAAACGTTATGTTGTTTACACAAAAATAGCAGCTACCCTTGTAAAACTCTAGTGGTTTCCCAGTGGGGTCCTGCAGGGACACTTGGCTATGCTAGGCGTCACACTGATTTCTAGAGCTGAGGCAAAGCCTCTCTCAGCCCTGGCCGTTACTAATCGGACTTTTATCACGGGGGCACATCGAACAGGCATCCTCTTTCCCATCTCAGGTCTCCAATACGCACCTCTGAAGGGCTAAGAAAAAAGATGTGAGGTGGGAAAATGCCGCGTGAACCTCCTGGTCCTCATGTCCACTCTCCTGACCTTACAGAGTTCCCACCATGGTGAACTCTCTGGGACCTCTGCTAGATCCCTGGGATCAGCCTGTAGGACAGCTCTCCTGGACAGAGAGAAGACACAAGGGAAAGACCTGCCCGTGGGCGTCGCTGCTGCCTGGAAATCATGTTCTCTGAAAACCTTTCATTAGGTGTTGCGTATGTGTTCAGTTGCTTCTCTCGTGTCCGACGCTTTGCAGTTTCCTGGATTGTAGACTGCCAAGGTCCTCTGTCCATGGGGTTCTCCAGGCAAGCATACTGGAGTGGGTTTCCATGCCCTCCTCGGGGATCTTCCCGACCCAGCTATCAAACCCGTGGCTCCTAAGGCTCCTGCATTACAGGCAGATTCTTTACCCACTGAGTCACCTGGGAAGCCCCTCATTAGGTGTTAGCAACTCTTAAAATATAAACAGTAAGATTTTTCACTCTGCTTCCTAAAGTTGAATCAGTCAATCAAGCCAAAATGCTTGGCAAAACTAAAAGTCATTGACTGTTCTCAAATGTCTGGCTTTCTAGTGAAAATCAGGATTAATATTTAAAAGTTAATTGCCCGCTTCCTCTATTAGGAAAGATATGAACCAGTTTTATAGTTTTAAGTTTGAAGATTGGGTTTTTGCTTGCATTCATGTAGAATAACATTTATGTTTCACACAGAGTAAGTTTATGAATAAAGGATCTTGTAAGTATCCCCCCATTAATTTATTTTTATCCCTGTTGCTGCTTTCTTTGTGGAAACTCACTCAGGAATCTTTTTAGATCACCCCTTATCACACAGGACAGTTGTGGGGAGAACACAAGGGTGTCCTTGGGGAAACTGAGGTGACTAGGATTTAGTCTGCATTCTATGATTCTACACGTTTAAATGTTGAGGACTTTGAGAACTCATTGTTGCTTCTTTCAAGCCAGGATTGAAACTCAGGCTTTTTAACTCTACAGCCCTCCTGTTAACAATTCTGCTATCTTACCGTCAGGGAAAGGAGGAGAATCAGGGCTAGTCCTCCTCGAGATAAATTTAAAATCTGGTTGGGGATATGAAACAGAAATGCATATATGATGACTAATAATACAAAATAGGCTTTCCCTGGTGGCTCAGATGGTAAAGAAAATGCCTGCAATGTGGAAGACCAGGGTTTGATCCCTGGGTCAGGAAGATCCCCTGGAGAACGGAATGGCAACCTGCTCCAGTATTCTTGCCTGGAGAATCCCATGGAAGAGGAGTCTGGCAGGCCACAGCCCATGGGGTATCAAAGAGTCGGACACAACTGAGCAACTTTCATTTCATTTCAATAAAAGGTAATCGTTGATGGAATGACATAGTTAATAAGTGCTGATGATAAACAAACAGGCTATGGTTTACTGATTGACCTGGGATTTGATCTGGCCTTTGAAAGATTAATACAACCTGACCAGGCAGAAGAAACGGGAAAGTCCAGTGAGGACCAGGCAGATCATATAGGAGACACTCGGAGCTTAAATATGGACAAATAGGGCAAGGTCAAATTATGGAGGGTCTTGAATGGCAGCCTATGGATTCTGAAGAGATTGGAGTAGATGTTTGCTAAACCCTAATCTCTGCACTCTCATTAAAAGTTTTTTTTTCACAGTATTACTGTGCTAGTGATAAGGAGTCAAAGATCAGAGGATAAAAGGATTTCTCTGGTGGTTCAGTGGTTAAGACTGTGTGTGTGATGCCAGTGCAGGGAGTGCAGGTTCGATCTTTGCTCGAGGAACTAAGATCCCACATGCTGTAGAGTGTGGTCAAAAAATTAAGAATTAAAAAAGAAAAAGATCATCATATACTAGTTTTAAAAAAATATCAGAGTGTAGAAGTTCCATTTGTACTAGTGAATCCCAAGCACCACCCATGTGCCTGGTGCTCTATAAGCGGCTGATAAAAGAAAGGGTGAATGCATTTCTCCAAAGATCTCACAGGCTGGTAGGGTAGAATAGTTTGTCCAAATATTTTAGGAGGTACTCTTAAAAATGGAGACATTCAGACACCAGAAGACAAATTGACTAACTGGATGGGAATTCATGGAGAAGGTGGCACCTCTGTAGCACAGTCTACTGCAGGGGTGGAGTGAGGCACTGGGGGGGTTGGAAATCAGAGGGTGAACTTGGAGGCCCAAGGAGTCAGATCCTGACAGTCTTTTGAACTCTGCTAATGAGCCTTGACTTATACTGTATGAAATCCATGCAGATTAGCAGCTCTCTGGTGTTGGTAGGCATTGGCATCACCTGGAGGGCTTCTTAAAACACAGATGCTGAACCCCACTCTGGAGCTCATGTTTTCATAGTTTTAGAGTGGGGCCCAAGAGTCTGCAGTTCTAATAAGGTCAGTTCAGTCACTTAGTCGTGTCTGACTCTCTGTGACCCCATGAATCGCAGCACACCAGGCCTCCCTGTCCATCACCAACTCCCGGAGTTCACTCAGACTCACATCCATCGAGTCGGTGATGCCATCCAGCCATCTCATCCTCTGTCGTCCCCTTTTCCTCCTGCCCCCAGTCCCTTCCAGCATCAGAGTCTTTTCCAATGAGTCAGCTCTTCTCATGAGGTGGCCAAAGTACTGGAGTTTCAGCTTTAGCATCGTTCCTTCCAAAGAACACCCAGGGCTGATCTCCTTTAGAATGGA
Source organism: Budorcas taxicolor (assembly GCF_023091745.1). NCBI lineage: Eukaryota > Metazoa > Chordata > Mammalia > Artiodactyla > Bovidae > Budorcas > Budorcas taxicolor. The sequence continues at coordinate 138,590,649 of NC_068920.1, forward strand.
CTGGTTGGATCTCCTTGCAGTCCAAAGGACTCTCAAGAGTCTTCTGCAACACCACAGTTCAAAAGCATCAATTCTTGGGCACTCAGCTTTCTTCACAGTCCTACTCTCACATCCATACATGACCACTGGAAAAACCATAGCCTTGACTAGACGGACTTTTATTGGCAAAGTAATGTCTCTGCTTTTCAATATGCTATCTAAGTTGGTCATAACTTTCCTTCCAAGGAGTAAGCATCTTTTAATTTCATGGCTGTAATCACCATCTGCAGTGATTTTGGAGCCCAGAAAAATAAAGTCAGCCACCATTTCCACTGTTTCCCCATCTATTTGCCATGAAGTGATGGGACCGGATGCCATGATCTTCGTTTTCTGAATGTGGAGCTTTAAGCCAACTTTTTTACTCTCCTCTTTCATTTTCATCAAGAGGCTTTTTAGTTCCTCTTCACTTTCTGCCATAAGGGTGGTATCATCTGCATCTCTGAGGTTATTGATATTTCTCCCGGCAATCTTGATTCCAGCTTGTGTTTCTTCCAGCCCAGCATTTCTCATGATGTACCCTGCATAGAAGTTAAATAAGTAGGGTGACAATATACAGCCTTGATGTACTCCTTTTCCTAGTTGGAACCAGTCTGTTGTTCCATGTTCAGTTTTAACTATTCCTTCCTGACCTGCATATAGGTTTCTCAAGAGGCAGGTCAGGTGGTCTGATATTCCCATCTGTTTCAGAATTTTCCATAGTTTATTGTGATCCACACAGTCCAAGGCTTTGGCATAGTCAATAAAGCAGAAATAGATGTTTTTTTGGAACTCTCTTGTTTTTTTGATGATCCAGCGGATGTTGGCCGTTTGATCTCTGGTTCCTCTGCCTTTTCTAAAACCAGCTTGAACATCAGGGAGTTCATGGTTCACGAATTGCTGAAGCCTGGCTTGGAGAATTTTGAGCATTACTTTACTAGTGTGTGAGATGAGTGCAATTGTGCGGTAGTCTGAGCATTCTTTGGCATTGCCTTTCTTTGGGATTGAAATGAAAACTGACCTTTTCCAGTCCTGTGGCCACTGCTGAGTTTTCCAAATGTGCTGGCATATTGAGTGCAGCACTTTCACTGCATCATCTTTCAGGATTTGAAACAGCTCAACTGGAATTCCATCACCTCCACTAGCTTTGTTCATAGTGATGCTTTCTAAGGCCCACTTGACTTCACATTCCAGGATGGTCTTAGGTGGTACTGATACTACTGGTCTGAGGTTCCCACTTTGATATCCTCTCACCTAGAGGGTGGGTTAGATGAGGTGGAAATTGGAGACAAGGAATCCAGTCAGGAGGCATTGGTCCACATCAGAAAGGATGCTGATCTAAGTGTGCCGAGGAACTACTGCTCAGAGTGGTCTCAGCACTGAGACTGGAACTCCTATCTTCAGAATCTTACTCCATTGTTTCCAAGGGGGAGGAAGCTGGCTCAACAATCCAGAGTTTTATTTAAATCTCAGTCTTTATTAGAAAGCTTCCCTGGTAGCTCAAACAGTAAAGAATCTGCCTGCAATGCAGGAGACTCAGGTTTGATCCCTGGGTCGGGAATATCCCCTGGAGAAGCACCCCACTCCAGTATTCTTGCCTGGAGAATTCCATGGACAAAGGAACCTTGCGGGTCACAGTCCATGGGATTACAAAGAGTCATGCTCAACTGAAGAAATAACACTTTCACTTTGTTAGAAAATAAAATAATTTGGATTTCTATAATTATGAAGAATACATGTAGGAATTTAGTTTTCTATTTTAAGGTTTTTTTTTGTTTTTTTTTTCTGTTTCAGAGAACGGTATGAGATTCTTTTTCATCAGAAGTCCACAGCCCTGGGATCCTTGAAAGTGAACCTCATCCTACTCGAATCAGATTTTCACTATAAACAAAAAGGCTCTGTGATTCCTCCAAGGCACAGAAGGACAAGAGATTCCAATCAGATGACCACCAGCTTGATTTCAAATACAACCATTCCACCAGGAAGCTATTCTCTGAAATCTGTGAAGAAGATTCTGAAAGCTGAAAGGTGTTAGATATGGAAAGACAATTCCCAAAATAGTGAAAGAAAGATTTCATTATTTTGTTACTTTTTTTTTTTCTTTTGGTAATAAAGAATTTGGTGGAGTTAGTTTCTGGCAGTGCATACTTGGGTTGAAAACGTTCATTTCCTTTGCCAAGCTGCCTAAAAATAGTCTTTCTCCAGGCAAGGGCCATCTCAACACAAACTATGTTCATTCGAGGCATGGCATGTTTCATAAATGTAATTACCTATTAACCTGAAGATTTCAATTGCAACGAGAGAAAGAATGTGAATTATACTTCTCGAAAAGTTATGTGCTTATCTTGTTTTGTGTGTATAACAATAAGTTCTTTCATGACGTGACACCATGGCAGTGGGTGGTGAAATCCGATACCTGGCAAAAATACAATGGATTATATAATACCAAAAAAGTCAATTGTTTTCCTCTTTGCTAATTAACTCCTTTGAGCAGGGAAGGACCAAGGATGAGATCAGCTGGTGGCTTTGTTCTTCAGCTGGTTTCCATGCCGTTTTAGGCACTGTGCAGTGCATGTTTATAAATGGAAGAAGGAGTCCAGTGACTATTGGAACAGATGGTGAAATGGATACCACCATGGCTTGGTGGCAGCTTCACTGACTCCATGCAGTTTGTCTTTCCTGGGTTATTGCCCATCACTCAGGGGTGAGCAAAGAAGTCTGTCTATGGGTCTGTTCTTACTTTTCCCCAGAGACCTTTGCACTGGTATATAATAGGGCAGGGGCCCATTGGATTCTTTATGAAAAAATGTTGCCAGCTGTAGGTCTGACATGTGAAATTTGATATAAACTGGGACACATAACAACCCAATGAAGGAGTTGTCATCCTTATAGATGAGAAAACTGAAGTTCAGAGAAACCAAGATCATGTGCAAGGAAAGTAAGCTAGAAGTTAACCGAGATAAGATTTCAGTCGATATCTTTCTCCAAAGCTCAGTGCTGTGCGCTATATAACGTGTTCCTTTCAGTGATGTCGCAAAGGGCTGTAAAGAGGGTTATCCTGGTGGATGAGTTCTTAAAGGATAATAAGAATTATTTTTAAAGTGACCTAATAACATACAGATTTGTTTTCTTTCTTCTTTTCCTAGATCTTCTGTAATAGTCATATATTACTTTCATAATAGCAACAGTCTTTGCAATATTTTTAGAAGAACTGGGAGAAGAGACGTAGACACTGAGACATGTAATCTATGTGAGATTGATCAGAAGAATATACTTATGACCCTAGAAAAGGGAAGGATTATTTGAACAAAACCCAGAAAAAGCATATCATCAAGCAAATTGCTACAGTTGCCTGCATTAAAATGACAGACTTCTGCGTGATAAAAGAAGCCATGGTCAAAATGAAAAGATAAGTCATAGGGCAAAACGTATTTTCAACACATACATCAAGGCAGAATTAGTATATAGAACGTATAAAAAAAAACTTTAAAAATCAGTAAGGGAGAAGAAATAGACAATACATGATATAGTCAAAGACTTTTATTTGGCAAATCGTAAAAAGGAAAACATAAAAGTCCAGTAAAATTATATAAACATGATCAAACTCACTAGAGTGAAGGGAAACATTGAATGCCATATCACACTCATCTATCTGGCAAAAATAGGAAAGACTGGCATAATTAAGAGTTATGAGTAAAGGTACGGAAAATGGGAAAATTATTTACTGTTGGCAAAACTGTTACTTGGTGCAAGTACTTTTAGGTACATGTGCCTGAAGGAAATTTCCTATATTTTAGACTTTAAGGAAAATGTGAACAAGGTTCCTCACTGAAGCATTGTCTATAATAGCAAAAATCTTGGAATTAACTTAATTATCCATTTGTGGTATATTCACACAGAAGATAAAATAAATGGTATATAGATGACTCTTAAGAACATTTGTTGAGGGAAAAAAGTAATTTTTAAAATGGTGTAGTCAATATGATACCATTGATATGTTTTTAAAAATTCCAGAAAATGTTATATATTACCATGTATGTATACATATTTGGTAAAAGTAAAAAACTGCATGAGAGGCAAACACATTAATTTCTAATGGTGGTTAGTTCTACATGGGAGAAACAGTGGATTGGGCATAAGGAGGTAACTGACCATATCTGGAGTCGCTCATGTATTTTAAAAACAATTGCTTTTTTAACTTTAGCAAAAAGCAAGGATTGCTGTCACATTATTTTCAACACTTCTGCACATCCTTAAGTAATGAATAACTTAAAAATTAGTAATAAAAATAAAATAGGAATAGATTGGAAAGCAATTTAATTGCTATCACCAAATAGAAATAATTTCATGATGTAGAATATGATGGAAAGCTGGTCTGAATTTTTTTACTTTAGTAGAGACAATGTAGGCCAGAGATAAGAAAGAACTTATGGATCACAAATGCTATTTAAACACTGACTAGGCTTCCCTGGTGACTCAGATGGTTAAGTATCTGCCTGCAATACAGGAGACCTGGGTTCGATCCCTGGGTTGGAAAGATCCCCTGGAGGAGGAAATGGCAACCCACTCCAGTACCCTTGCCTGGAAAATCCCATGGACAGAGGGGCCTGGTAGGCTGCAGTCCGGGTTGAAAAGATTCAGACATGACTGAGGGACTTCACTTTTCACCATACGGTGTTCTGTACATCCTTTTTGAAAGAACTTGAAAGAGAGATTGACGTTCCATCTGTTTGGAATGGTTTGAGTTAAAGCGTCTTATTTTGAGATTCTTCTGGTGAGAACTGTGGCGCTCCCCTGGAGTGAATTAGGCAGGTTCTGTGTTTCCCAGGAATCTGAGCTGGGGCTGGTATACAAATGTCGCCAGGAGCTCCATCTCCCATGAGATCATGAGCTGTGGGTCTGTAGTATTAGTGGTGCAGTTGCTCATCTTACAGATGAGGAGCTGGGAGGGAATGGCATGTGGACGGTGGGGAGGTCACCCATCTTTTAAGGAACAAGGCCAGGGCAAGAAACCTTTTCCCCACTCTTAGGTCAGATCTATATTAGCCATACTCTTTTGCATCTGAAAAATCTTGACTTTAGGTTCCTACCCCCACCCCCCACCACTGATCTATTTCCCCTGGAAAGGAAGGTGGCATGTCGAAGGGTGATTCTTATGCTCAGAGGAAGAAATTCCCATAGTCCTTGGCAGTGTTTTGTGCAGACGTGAACTAGGCAGCAGTCCCTTTGCAAAGAGCCAGGTTTGTTGATTGAGAGCGACAAGTTGTTTTCCTCTTTTAAATTCGTAATTATGAAGATACTGCCTTGACAGATGGACATGTAAAGCTCAGCAGTTATCATTTCACCCAACTAGCTAATTGCAGAGGTAGAGGGGGGGTGGATTAATGTCAGGAAATCAACAGAAGTTCCAAGCCTACTGTTCTAGAATTTTCTTGTCTTTTAATTCACCATATTGTGAGTTTGAAGAAACCAGTATATGAAAATATGTTGACAAGACAGGTGGTATATCGAATACATAAAACTACAGAGAAATGGGCCCTGCATGTCAAGCTGGGACTTTTTTAAATATGTGTCCTCTTGAGAGTCATCAGGAATGACTCCCTTCCTGAAAGATGACCCTGCAAATCTAAATGTAGGTCCTGGGGCATAATGTTCCCTGTGTGCCAAAGACTCGGGAACTTTTACAGCATCTTAATAGGCTCCTGAAGTCAAATTTAGGGTTTCTGTACCTCTAACCAGTTGTAAGACGTCAACTTACAGTTGAAGAAGTGGCTTAAAAAAAGCCTTTGTTTCATCATTTGAAAACAGAGATGAGAATAGTAGTTCCTCAAACAGGAGTTGAAAGCGTTAACTGGGATGATGTATATAAAGCCTGACTCTGCATGGACCTGCGGCTCATACCGAGCACTCACAAGTGGCGGTGGTAATTATTATTAATGTGAACTTCTTAGTGCATTTAACCTGTATGAAGGAAGTTTCTACATGCTCTGATTGCCTGATTGCCATGAACAAAGGAAGCCTAAGACTCCCACTGCAGACTTTCATGGACTATCTTCTTCCCTCAAATGGATTTCTCTCACCTCCATCTTTGTTAGTACTGGGTTGACCCACAAGTTTGTTTGGGTTTTCTCATAACAGCTTATGGAAAAACACTCATGAACTTTTGGGCCAATCCATTGTATTTCAAAGTCTGCTCTGAACACTTCCTGCCTATGATAGGATTGTGCTATGGACTGAGTTACTATCCCAGCCTACTCCCTCCCCAGCATTCAAAAGATGAGACCCTTGTGGTTCTGGAGAAGACTCTTGAGAATCCCTTGTATTGCAAGGAGATCTAACCAGTCAATCCTAAAGGAAATTGACCCTGAATATTCATTGGAAGGAGTGATGCTGAAGCTGAAGCTCCAATACTTTGGCCACTGATGTGCAGAGCCAACTCATTGGAAAAGACCCTGATGCTGGGAAAGATTGAGGGCAGGAGGAGAAGGGGGTGACAAAGAATTAGATGGTTAGATGGCATCACTGAATCAACGGACATGAGTTTGAGCAAACTTAGGGAGATAGTGAAGGACAGGAAAGCCTGGCTTGTTACAGTTCATGGGGTTGCAAAGAGTCAGACATGACTTAGTGACTGAACAATAACAACCACCTCCAACATGCTGGTAACTGGGAATGGGTCCTTTGTAGGGGGGTGGACATGTTTAGGGTTAGATGAGGTCATGAAGGTGGGGACCTCTTGATGGAATTTATATTCTTACAAGAAGAGACAGCAGAGAGTTTACTTCCTCTCTTTTCTGCCATGGGAGGCAGCTGTCTGCAAACACTCAGCAGAAAGCACATCAGCTGGCACCCTGATCCTGAACTTTCCAGGATTATGTAAGAAATAAATTCCTGTCATTTAGGCCATCTTTGTTGTCGTTCAGTCATCAAGTCATGTCCAAGTCATGTCCGACTCTTTGTGACCCCTTGGACTGCAGCACACTAGGCCTCCCTGTCCCTCACTATCTCTCAGAGTTTGCCCAAGTTCATGTCCATTGAATTGGTGATGCTATCCAACCATCTAGGCCATCTAGTTGATGGTATTTTGTTATGGCAGCCTGGACTGACAGACACAGATAGAGAGGGATTTGTGATCAAAAGTGCTACCGTCCATAGGGTCACAAAGAGTCAGACATGACTGAAGTGACTTAGCATACATGCACCTCTACTCTTCCTAAAATTTCACAGTGTGCACGGCAGCTGAAAGGAACAAACTCAACAAAGTTGTTCCTGCAGAGGAACAAACTCAGCTTTGTTTAATGAGCCGTTTCTAAAACTAACTGAGCCCGGGGAATGCTTTCGGCCTAAATGCTGTTACCACTGCCTTGACCCTGAGTTCTTACTGCCCAGGACCCTTAGTGCTGCTGTCTACGTGTCTACTGTGGTCATTTGGAGCCTCATGATGGGGCTGCTGCCAGAGGGGAAGCCCCCTAATCTCACTGGCACCTTGGTGGGTTAGGCTTGTGCCTGAACTCTAAGAGCCTTCTGGTGCTCCCCTCCCCTGCTACTCAAATCAGCAGAACACAGCCGGCTGTGGTCCCCAGCTGTTTGCCAACCCCCCCTGAGTGCACTGGTGTATGCAAAGCACGCTGGTGTCACTCTGACTGGAGATTCAAGGAGACCATATGTCTATGATGCAGGAGCACGTGTGGGCAGAACCAAAGGCCAGTGCCATGATTGGTTCACATGCTGCAGCTCGCTTCATCCTGGGCTCCAGGTAGCCCCAACACCTCTCCTGTTCTTTTTAAAAAATTATTTATTTTTGGCTGTGCCAGGTCTTAGTTGTGCCATGTGGGATCTCGTTCCCTGACCAGGGATCGAACCCTAGTCCCCTGCATTGGGAGCATGGAGTCTTAGCCCCTGGACCACTAGGGACATCCCTGCAGATCCCTTTTTCTCTGAGTAACTGCAAGCCCACAGCACACCTGGGCAGTTCTAGTTCCTGCCTCTGTCTCTAATGGTAACATGTGCCCTAGGGTAGATTTTCTTCTTTATCAGATTATAATCACACTATGCTAAGAACTACCTACTTGAGTGTGTCTCAAACTTTAATTTGCATACAAATCCCCTGGGGGATCTTGCAGATTCAGAAAAGTCTGGGAATGAGGCTTGAGATCTCCATTTCTAATAAACTCCCTGAGATGTCCAGGCTGATGGTCAGCATAGTCCGAGGGGCCACTCCTAGCATGAACCAGGTCCAGAAGCAGGCATCTCCTTAGAAGGTGTTGTATATCTTGTCCAACGGCTTCCAGGCACTGAGGAAGTTGGCAGATATTTTCTGTCTTGTTAGTGCTGCAAAGCATCCTATAAGGTGGTCTGGCAGTATCTTAGATGCATTTAGAAATTGATGACCTTGAGATTCTAAGACACTGACTTCTCTAGGGTCCACTCACAAAGGAGGAATCTATCCACTGCTCTATTTACTGATCTTTCAAGGTTGTGGGAAAAGTTTTAGGCACTGCCTCTGAACTACCATTGCATCTTTTACCCTCACTCACCTTCTATCAAAATTATGTATATGCCCATTACCACCCCAAGCCAACTAAAACTTTCTGAGGATCAAAATATCCCACATATGTCATCACGTCCCCAACAGCTCTTGACCCTGGGACTGAGAGTGTGTTTGTTGGATAAATGACTGGGTATCTGAGGGTGTTTAATAATTGTTAGTGGAAAAGAATACATTCTGTGATTCTTATGTTTGTAACAGCTCCTCATGGCTCCCATCAGTGGTTCTTAACCTTATCTGGGGTCAAAAACTCCACTGAGAATCTGACGGCATCTATGCTACCTCTTCCCAGAAGGGTATACTTTGTGCGTTATTTCTGGAGTTTCTTGGGGAACCTTGGCATCAGATAGTGTAGACGCCAGTTAACAGTCTTTAGCTACTAGGGTTAAACACAAACCCTGAAGTCTGGCATCAGAGCCAATGGAGGTGACATGCATTCAGTTTAAACAAAGTTGTCTTTGTTACTATGTATAAGGGGAAGGATCCTGGGAGACCTCACAGAATAGGTGGGAGAATTAGAAGGGAGAAAAGTAAAAATTCACATGCAGTTTCAAAAACTTTAGCGTCTAGAACCAGGGACTTGAATGCTATAAGGATCTTTTTTAAAAAAATTTATTTTATGGAAGTATAGTTGATTTACAATATTGTGTTAATTTCTGCTGTACAGCAAAGTGATTCTATTATGGTTTATTACAGGATATTGAATGTAATTCCCTGGCTGTGCGGTAGGACCTTGTTGTTTCCCCATTCTCACATAAAGATCAATTTGTCTTTTTGTTTATTTACATTATAGGGGCATAGCTGGGGACAGCTTCAAGTTCATGTTTCACAGGCCTGTGACCAGAGAGAAAATGGCTCTTTTCTACCAGTTTTAATGATAATAAAAATGAAAAATCCCAAGGAAAGTCCCTAATTGGCATGCCTTGGCTCAGCGCCCATCTTCAGGCCAATTACTGTGGCCAAGAGGGTAGGGTAGGATGTTGAGTCATGTGCCCACCTTTAAACTGCCCGGGGAGGAGGGATCAGTGAAAAGGAAGGCAGCTCTGATTGGCACCAGGTGGGTGAAAGGGGCCATAACGGGTAGGAAGTTTCCCTCAAGACAAGGCAGTACCATGGTATCCCTAGGGAAATGAGCTGAGAGGCGGCAGCTCAGATTTGTGTTCCTCATTCTTTCCGAGATTCTTTGTTTAGTGGGATTGGGTTGTTCCTTATCCTCCCTATGCATTATTTATTCATCCCCACCTCTGGGACTCTAGGGTCCCTTTCCCACTCTGCTTGTCCATCTGGACTCGGCTTCGTCTTAGTTTCTCAGGGCTGCTGTAACCACGCATCACAAGCGGGTGGCTTGAATTAACAGAAATTTATCCGCTTACAGTTCTGGAGGCAAGAAGTCTGACCTCAGGCTGTCAGCAGGGTTGATTCCTCTGAGGGAGAAAATGTTCCATGCCTCTCGCCTTGCTTCTGACGGCAGCTGACAACCCTTGGCTTGCAGACTCATCGCCCCCATCCCTGGCTCTGTCTTCACACGCCGTTTCTCTGGGTCGCTGTCTTCATGTGGCCGTCGGCTCTCTGTGTCTCTCTCCTCTTCTTATAAGGACACTAGCCATCTTGGATTAATGGCTGACTCTATATTAGTATGCGGAGAAGGCAGTGGCAGCCCACTCCAGTACTCTCGTCTGGAAAATCCCATGGGTGGAGGAGCCTGGTGGGCTGCAGTCCATGGGGTCGCTAAGAATCGGACACAAACTGAGCGACTTCACTTTCACTTTTCACTTTCATGCATTGGAGAAGGAAATGGCAACTCACTCCAGTGTTCTTGCCTGGAGCATCCCAGGGATGAGGCAGCCGATGGCAATGGCTGCCGTCTATGGGGTCGCACAGAGTCGGACACGACTGAAGTGACTTAGCAGCAGCAGCCGCCACATTAGTATGACGTCATCTTAGCTAATGACATCTGCAACCACCTTATTTTCACATTCTGATCACATTACTGGGTGTTAGGACTTAAACGTATCTTTTGGGGGATGGGCAAAGAGGACATAATTCAATCCATAACAGCCTCTCAGCCCTGATTAAGCCCAATTTTTCCAGCAGATCTTTGGTGACCATTCCCAGTCTGATTCTTTCACCTCTGAGCCTGGACTCTGTGAAGCTCTACCACACGGTGAAGGTTTCAGCCTTCCTTACATACCTTGTGTCATCAAGAGACAGAAAGACACTTGCGGGCATGAGTCCAGAGCTCTTCAGTGTTCTGTGTGGTGCCTGGAGCGATGTGTGATGGTTAATGTTGTTTGTCAACTTGACTGACTCACAAGATGCCCTTATATTTGGTGAAACATTGTTCTGAATCTGTGTGGGTATTTTTCAATGAGATTAACATCTGAATTAGTACACTGAGTAGAAGAACAGTGCCTTCTCGAATGTGGGTGGGGTTCATCCAATCTCTTCATGACCTGACAGAACTAAAAGCTGAGCAAAGGAGAATTCATGCTCTCTCTCTTCAAACTGGAACATCAATCTTCACTTGACTTTGAACTTGGACTTGGGCTGGAACTTAACTCTATAAGCTCTCCTGGGTCTCTAGCTTGCTCACTGTAGATCCTGGGGTCTCTCAGCCTCCATAATGGCATGAATCAATTCCTTATAATAAATATCTTGTGTTTATATCTCTATATATTTAAATATCTGCTTGCCTTCTTAGTTGCTTCAGTCATGTCTAACTCTTTCTGACCCCATGGACTGTAGCCCACAAAGCTCCTCTGTCCATGGGATTCTACAAGCAAGGATACTGGTGTGGGTTGTCAAGTCTTTCACCAGGGGATCTTCCCGACCCAGGGATCAGCTCTGCGTCTCCTGCATTACAGGTGGATTCTTTACCGCTGAGCCACTGGGGAAGCCCCATATTTAAATATACATAAATCCTATTGATTCCATTTCTCTGGAAAACCCAGATAAACACAGTGTGCCTAACACAATGTGAGGCCTCATTAGCAGACCAGGAATGAATGAGGGACTGACTGAATGGTAACTGAATGCTTGTTATGCCTCCAAAACTCTCCTCATGGTCCTGCCAGGAGTTGCTTCAAAGAGAAACTCTGGGCAAAGTGATACTGATCTTCACTCCAGTCGTTCTCAAGTTCTCAACCTCAGCCCCACATGGAGAAGCACTTTAAGAAGCTTTGTAAATTCCCATACCTGAGACCAACTAACTGTGAACTTCTGGGGAGGGCACCAGGCACCAATTGGCCTCTTTCATTTTTTACTTTTTCGGCTGCCCAGCATTGCTTGCAGGATCTTAGTTTCCTGAACAGGGACTGAACCTGAGTGAAAGCTCTGAGTCCTAATCTTACTGAATCACCAGGGAATTCCCAATGGGCCTCTTTTAAAGCTGTGAAGTGAGTTCATTTGACCCCTTTCCCCAGGCGGCACAGTGGTAAAGAGTCTGCCTGCCAATACAGGAGATGTAAGAGACACAGTTTTGATCCCTGGGTCAGGAAGATTCCCTGCAGAAGGAAATGGCAACCCACTCTAGCATTCTTGCCTGGAGAAGTCTACGGACAGAGGAGCCTTGTGGGCTACAGTCCATGGGGTCACAGAGTCAGACACGGCTGATCACATACACATGCACTGAGTTCACCACACCCTGGAGTTTAAGAAGCTTGGCTCAGGCAGTGGGAGAATGCAGGCTCATGCCCTGAGCTTTATCCAAGTGAGCCTCACCCACACCCACACCGGCTCAGTCTCTGGATTTATCTTGGGGCGAAGGAGGCACAATGATGGCGCAAACCTCTTTGGAGACAGGTGTAGGTTTTTTTCTGATCCATGAGGCCAGCATGCCTTCTAGGACTCTGGAAATCCAGTGTTTGACATTTGCTTTGAGTTAATGTCCTGCCCAGACCCAAGCTCAGATTCTTGGAGAAGGGACTCTGAGAAGGAGCATTTCATGCAAAGGGTGAGCAGGCTCTGTGTCAGCTGTCAGCATGAGGAAAGGAAGAGGGCCAGGAGGGCTCTGTATTTAGCTGGTGACAAAGAAATGTCACGAAGGGCTATTTGGGGAAGAAAAGCAGTCAGCACTGGCAAAGCCGTGTCAGGTCCTGGAGGAACCCAGAGCCCCTTCCCCGAGGGTGCTTTGGAGAATTGTTTGTCAAGCCTGTGTGGGAATGGGCTGCAACCTTGCAGAAATGGGACTCCCAGTAGGAGATCAAAGCATCGGGGCGCCGCGGCTGGAGTGGTGGCTAGCCGCTGTGTCCTGGCCTCCCAGCTGCTCCATAAACCATCTGTGACAGAGGGCCATCTCTGGCAGGCCGGCGGTGCTGGAGGGAACACATGCGGCCATATTTCAGCTCGGACACCAGGACCTGAACGGGAGCGCGTGCGTGTCTGGGGCTGAAGTTTCTCTGAAGCTGATTTGTGGCTGTTTGAATTTACGGCCCTGGAGGACAACAGGATCGACCAACTAGACCCATATGTGAAACCCGGGCTGGGGTTTCAGAGAGCACGAAAGGGAGGACGAAAGTGTGGAGGAGGAGGAGATTGTTATTACGTTCTGGCAATAGGTGGTGATATAGGGCCTGTCAGACTACAGTTTTTAGAGGCATTTTTAGGACATCTCATCATCCTCCTTCTCTGTCTCACCCAAGGTTGTCTGCACAGCCTTGGGCTGAAGGAACTTGTAGAAACACAGACACATTCCCCGTAAGGAGACTGACACCTCAAGGTCATCGCCTTAGCCTGGTAGCTCCAAGAACACTTACCCTATGATGGCAACTCCATGCTTCAAAGGGAGTGGAGCTCAGCTTCCCCTGGGAGGAGGGAACTGAATGTCTCTGCTTCTGGACAAGCTTCCAGGAGACCCTACAGAAGGACCCTGATGTGTGCACAGATCAGCTACTGGCTGCCCAGGAGGACTTGTCATCCCTGGTGTCTCCTGCCTGCCATTTGCCCCCTAACAGGTCTTACATGTCTGAATGCTGGGAGATGAGTCAGACCTCTGCTGTGATAATAGGAGGTGGGGCCTCTGGGAGGTGATTAGGATGGATGAGGTCTTGAGGATGGTATCCTCATGAATGGGATTAGTGCCCTCGTAGGAGTCACAGAACTTGCTGCTTGCTGCTCTCTGCCATGTGAGGATGTGAGAGGGTAGTAGCCTGCAACCTGGAAGAGGACTCTAACAAGGACTCAACCCTGCTGACACTGATCTGAGACTTTCAGTCTCCAGAACTGTGAAGAATAAATTCCTGCTGTTTATAAGCCACCCAGTCTATGGTACTTACTTACAGCAGCCAGAACTAAGATAAGTGCTCTGCTAGGAACACTCTGTCATGTCCTAGCAGTGTGGTTTGGGGTCAGTCACTTATTTGCCCTGAGTGTGAATTTATTCTGCTGGAAAAATAGACAATAATTCCTGCTCTGCTTACAGTCTTCACAGGGTTGTTAGGAAGACCAAAGGCGCGGTTATATAAGGAATATTGTTTCTGAAATATTCAGAAAAAAATTCTGTTTATTATTTATTTATTTTCAGATTTGGCAATGGATTCTTTTTGTTGTTGATTTTTATTTCAACTTTATTTTTTAATTGCAGTATAGTTGATTTACAATATTATATTAGTTTCAGGTGTATAGCACAGTGATTCAGTTACACACACACACGCACACACACACATATATATATAATTATTTTCAGATTCTTTCCCCTTGTAAGTTATTACAAAATATTGAGTATAGTTCCTTGTGCTATATAGTAGGTCCTTGTTGGTTATCTATTTATATATATAGTCATGAAAGTGCAAGTGTAAGTTGCTCAGTCATGTCCAATTCTTTTGCAACCACATGGACTGTAGCCTGTCAGGCTCCTCTTTCCATGGGATTTTCCATGCAAGAATACTGGAGTGGATTGCCATTTCCTTCTCCAGGGGATCTTCCTGACCCAGGGATTGAACTGGCGTCTCCTGCATTGCAGGCAGATTCTATACCATCTCAGCCACCAGGGAAGCCATATATAGTAGTATTTATCTGTTAATCTCAATCTCCGAATTTATCCCTCCCCCTCCCCTGTCCCTTTGGCAACTGTGTTTGTTTTCTATGTCTGTGGATCTATTTCTGAAAAACAAAACATAATACCATCACAGGGCTGCTTATTTTTCTCTCACTAAGGTTGAGAATGTTTCACTCCCTGGGATTCCAAAATAATGTCAGCTTCCCATTTTTGCTCTGAATTTCTGCCTGCCTTGAAGTCTGTCTATGAAGAAAGTCAGGTTCCTCTGTGTGGATTCCTTGGTTTGTTCTTTGCCCACCCTGCTATTCTGTGACTCGGGAAAGTGAGCCAGGAAGGAAAGGGCAAGAGACTCATCCAGAAATGCTGATGTGGGGGAAGGATCCTGACCTCTGGATAATGAAGTGTGGATTGTTGGCAAATTTCTTATGATAATAATGGTGGTAGGAAAAATGATGTTCAGTTAAAAAACTGGCAGCAGTTTCTTCAGGGAGAGAATTGTCTTTTGTTCAGGAGAATACCTTGATGGCCTTTCTGAGTATGAAAGGTGAGCTTGTCCCAGGACATGGCTTAGACGAGCTAGACTGAAGGTGATTTTCAACCTTGGCTACATAGAAGGAGCTTTGGGAAATGATGTGTGCATGTGCCTCAGCTCCAGAACGTCTGATGTGGTTGGTATGGGGTAGGGTATGGACACTGCTATTAAAAAAAAAAAAAAAAAAAACTCCCCAAGAGATTCTATTGTGTAGCCAAGGTTGAGATTCCCTAGTGCCAGACCCAAACAAGAAGGGAGGAGGGAGCACAGTGAAAAAATTGGGGGGCTGGTGGTTTAGTGGGACGTGTGACAGAAAGGGGAGTTGATGTGGATGGTGGAGGGAGGGAGCTGTCTGTGCAGAGATGACCAATGAGGTGTTGATGGTGCCTGGAGGAGCCAGGGACTGTTAGCAAAGGGATCACTGGCATTTAACTTTAGGTTGTGTGCTGTGCTACACAATAAATTCACCATAGAGCTTCAAATCCTCAGTGAACGTCTCTACGTGCCCAATCTTGTGTTCCAATGGGGGAAGCGCTGGAACCTAGGCTGGCCCCAGTGATGGACAAACAAAGTCCAACACCTGTAGGAGATGAAAATGGGAGCCAGGATTGAAAATTCAGCAAGAGTAGGAAATGGGAGCTAGAGGGAATCAGGACAAATGTTACCCCCTCACCCCCACCACCAATCCTCTGGGATATTGGGATGGGGGTGAGTGCTTGGTTTCCTATCGTTTGTGGAATAGGGCTTCAAGGTAATTTTATTTAAATCTCAGTGCTCAGGGCCTCAGTTGCTGGAGGACACGAAGACTTACAAAGAGCGGACACTTGAGCCGAAGAATAATAAATAATTCACCACCTTCCCTCTTTCTACCTCACATACTCCATGTGTGGAATATTTTATAGCCATCACAGTTCATTCACATTCATCTCTCTCTGAGCCTTCCAACAGGCCTGGGAGATGGGGAAGGAAGGAATCTGTCACATCAGATTGCTGAGTGAGGGGGTCCTCGGCGGTTGGAGCTTATGTACAGTGGAGGGACTTAAAGCATCACTAGCTTTGAACCATCATTTCTGTTTCTGACTTGTTGCTCAGGCCACCATTCCGTGAGGTGGGCTTCTAGCTACTTTGGAACTGGACGGACATCTTCTGACTTAACTTTGAAAAAAAAAAAAAACAACACACAACATGGGTTCTAGATGCAACATTTAATCTCTTCCCTCCCCTGTTTTTCTCTCTTTTCTTTTGCTTTTCCTGCTTGTTCGTACCTCTTTTCCATTTCCCATGTGCTCATTTGCATCCATCCACCACTCACCATTTCCAGGCAATGCTCTCATTAGTAGATTTCCCCCTAGATTAGCATATTCATGCATGAATTCCACATAAAAGTAATTTCAAATGCTTCTTTATTATTTGGTCTTCTCTCTTTCTTTATCTGATTCCAGGCTGAGTCAAATGTCTTTACCAGCATGTATTGCTGAATCATCCGATTTCTAATCAGAAGATGGTTGCCCAGCCTCTGGGAGGAACTTCACAAACGTCCACAAGTTGTTGATGTCATACCCATTCTTGGCAGATAGACAGGACTCAATATATTAACTGGCTTCAGTTGCTCTTTGCTCTAGATTTAGAAGAGAGGAATGGTGACCTGTTTCACCCACATGGAAGCAAAGAGCTGAGTGTGTTTTATGCCCAGGTGTTTGCCATATAGCTTGATACAAAACCATGTCCTGGAAAACTATAAGCCAATCTAATTTATAGAAATAAACTGAGTGAGAATCATTATTTTTTATTGGTACCACTTAATGTGAAGAAAATGCACATTTTCCAAAAATATGGAAAAAACGTTCCATTTGCCTTATTGGGTCCAAATGTTAGGTTTAAATTATTTTACTATGCAAACTCTCTTTCATATCTTGGCAGTAGTGATTTCCATTTTTATTCCTTTGGTATCCATAATCTTATGAGAATCAAAAACACATGCTTTGAGATCACTGGACAGCTCCTCCTCCAACATTTTAAAAATGCACAAGGAAGGTTATTGCTCTGGTAGCAAAAATAACAGGAATGCTATGGGAGAAAATTATGAGGACATCTAGGCAGAATGGGAAAGAGGTTCAAAAGGTGTATTCTGGTTTTTATGCTTTTGATTTGCAAGTCATTAAGCTGGAAGAGCCCCTGCCTCCTGCTGACTGCCACTAGGAATGTATTTTTTTCTTCTCTAATAGAGGATGCTTATTCTATGACTCCAGGTTTGTGGTACTGGAGGAGAATGGGGGATCTGGATTTTCCAGTACTTCTAGAGATGGGGAGCCTGGAGGAGTGGACTAAAAGTCCACAGACTTCTGGTCTCCCTCTGTCTGTAGGGGTGGGTGCATTGGGCAGGGAAGGAGAAACATCATGCAAGTTTCAACCCCAAGAATTTCAGGCTGACAGACAGAAGTCAGTGAAGAGGTAAATACTTTGTCTTTTCTCCTGAAAAAATAATTAAGCAAATGAAATTGAACTAGCAGAATTATTCAAAAATTTTTTCATATTATCTTATTAATTTTTGCATTCTGGGTGTGAAGGGGAGAGCTTACAACTGTGTGGTTAATAACTGAGTGAAATAATAAAGACTCCCTTACACCTGAACTCCTTGACCTGAGTTCTACCCTTTACCTTGACTTTCTGACGTTGACTGTGGGTGTTAATCAGATATGCTGAATGATCATTGCATGACCGTCAGCTCATTTACTTCTGCAAATCAATACTGACTTGTTGCCAAACAAGAGTTTAAAAATGCTAAGGGAAGGCACCCTTAGCAATGGGTACAATGTCTCATTTGTTTAGGTTGAGAAAGCTTTTGTTGACCATAATTTAGGAAGCAAGTTTACGCCCTGTGCAGGCTGGAGTGATGTAAGAGTCCCACCAGGAGCTCCTATCTCAGGACCTCAGTTCTTCTCCGAGGAAGGCTCATTTACCAGTTCCCCATAGCTTAATCTCCTTGGTCAAAGACCAAGTTAGACCCAGAGCAGTTAGACTCTTGATATTTTATAGGTGGTTCCTTCTGCAGGCCTAAATCCTGCTCAAAATTCTCTTAAGATATCAGTTTAGTTCAGTTCAGTTGTTCAGACGTGACTGCCTCTTTGCGACTCCATGAATTGCAGCACATCAGGCCTCCCTGTCCATCACCAACTCCCGGATAGAGGAGGCTTGTGCTTGTTAGTCATGGGTGGAAGCAAAGCGAAGTGAATTCGCTCAGTCGTGTCCGACTCTTCGAGACCCCATGGACTGTAGCCTATCAGGCTCATCCGTCCATGGGATTTTCCAGGCAAGAGGACTGGAATGGGTTGCCATTTCCTGCTCCAGGTATCTTCCCACCCATGGATTGAACCCTGGTCTCCCACATTGTAGGCATATGCTTTTACCGTCTGAGCCACCAGGGAAGCCAGTCATGGGTGGAACACCTTAGTGATCAAACAGATTCAGTTCAGTTCAGTTCAGTCACTCAGTTCTGTCCGACTCTTTGTGATCCCATGGACTGCAGCACACCAGGCTTGCATGTCCATCACCAACTCCCGGAGTTTACTCGGATTCATGTCCATTGAGTCGGTGATGCCATCCAACCATCTCATCTTCTGTCATCCCCTTCTCCTCCCACCTTCCAACCTTTCCCAGCATCAGGGTCTTTTCCAATGAGTCGATTCTTCACACCAAGTGGCCAAAGGATTGGAGTTTCAGCTTCAGCGTCAGTGCTTCCAGTGAATATTCAGGACTGATTTCCTTTAGGATTGACTGGTTGGGTCTCCTTGTAGTCCAGGGAACTCTCAAGAATTTTCTCTAACACCACAGTTCAAAACCATCAATTCTTTGGCACTCAGCTTTCTTTATAGTCCAACTCTCACATCCACACATGACTACTGGAACAACCATAGCTTTGACTAGAAGGACCTTTGTTGGCAAAGTAAAGTGAAAGTGACATTGCTCAGTCATGTCCGACTCCTAGCGGCCCCATGGACTGCAGCCTACCAGACTCCTCCATCCATGGAATTTTCCAGGCGAGAGTATTGGAGTGGGTTGCCATTGCCTTCTCCGTATGTCTCTGCTTTTTAATATGTTGTCTAGGTTGGTCATAGCTTTTCTTCCAAGAAACAAGTGTCTTTTAATTTGATGACTACAGTCACCATCTGCAGTGATTTTGGAGCCCCCCTCCCCCAAATAAATCAACCAGATTAAAGGGATGGAAAAGGCAGAGAGCTGGGAGCTAAGGGAATTCGGTGGTTGTTCTGGCTTCACTCACCTCCCTATTACTAGTATGTGGCGTGTTGCTTAACTTCTGAATCTCACTTTTCTGTGTGCAACATGGGAATACAAATAGCACTTCTCTTGTCTCTTTGAATTGTTGATTTAGTTGCTAAGTCGGGTCCAACTTTTGAGATCCCATGGACTGTAGCCCATGAGGCTCCTCTGTCCATGGGATTTTCCAGGCAAGGATACTGGAGTGGTTAGACATTTCCTTCTTCAGGGGATCTTCCTGACTGCGGGATTGAATCCTGGTCTCCTGCACTGCAGGCAGATTCTTAAACTGACTGAACTACCAGGGTCCATAGAATTGTTATGAAGAGTAAATGAAACAAAGACTGTCTGCTTAGGATATCTAACATACTTTGCCTGTTTTGCTTTTCATTAAATCTGTAGGGGCCCTCTGAGGGCCTGGGAGGTAGAAGGTCTCAGATCCTTAGAGAAGTTGATGGCCCTTTGAGAAACAGAAGAGCAACATGGTATATGTCACTTGCCTAGTTCAAATCTCAGATCCACCTCTTTCTAGCTTTGTAGACCTGGAATAAGTTACTTAAACTATCTGTGACCCAGGAACCCTTTCTGAAGACAACAACAACCTCCTTACCTCGTAGGATAGTGAGACAGACAGAGACAGCGCACGAAGTTGTGTCCGACTCTGTGACCCCATGGACTGTAGCCCGCCAGGCTCCTCTGTCCATGGGATTCTCCAGGCAAGAATACTGGAGTGGGTTGCCATTTTCTTCTTCAGGGGTCCTTCCCAACCCAGGGATCGAACCCAGGTCTTCAGCATTGCAGGCAGATTCTTTACCGACTGGGGTGGGGGGGAGGTGTAAGAACAGACAGCAAATAGAACAAGGTGGACAAAGAATAGAATGATTAAGATTAATGGGGGCTCTAACTGGATCCATTTTTGCCATGGCTCCCTGGCCCTTGCAGGCTCTCAACAATCACATGAGATTTTAGGAATGCACCACACAGAATTGATTAGATTAGTGAAAGGATATACCACATAGAACTGATTTGTTAAATATCACCCCTCCCTTACCCTCTGCCTCCAACATACTCCCTACAGTACTACAGGCAGGGAAGACCTAAACTATTGGGAGGAATCCCTAACACTTTTCCAGAGTAGAATTCAGCTAAGTCCAAAAAGGGTCCAGGGTTAAAACAGATGTTGCACTTAGAGTTCTCAGCGAAGTTCCCAAAACATATACCTTATGATAAACATAAGCTACGTTATCCCCTTCTAGGGGACACCAGAGACACATGGGTATGGAATACTATTCACATTTGAGATACTTTGGTTAACTTTTATTTACACTATTTATATCTCTTTGCCAGTATATAGGAGATCCAACCAGTCCATTCTAAAGGAGATCAGTCCTGGGTGTTCTTTGGCAGGAATGATGCTAAAGCTGAAACTCCAGTACTTTGGCCACCTCATGCGAAGAGTTGACACATTGGAAAAGACTCTGATGCTGGGAGGGATTGGGGGCAGGAGGAGAAGGGGATGACAGAGGATGAGATGGCTGGATGGCATCACTGACTTGATAGACGAGAGTTTGAGTGAACTCGGGGAGTTGGTGATGGACAGGGAGGCCTGGCGTGCTGCAATTCATGGGTCACAAAGAGTCGGATACGACTGAGCGACTGAACTGAACTGAGCTTATAGGAACTTTGTCAATGGACTCCAAAA
The DNA here is from genome assembly GCF_023091745.1 of Budorcas taxicolor. Classification (NCBI taxonomy): domain Eukaryota; kingdom Metazoa; phylum Chordata; class Mammalia; order Artiodactyla; family Bovidae; genus Budorcas; species Budorcas taxicolor. The sequence goes on from NC_068920.1 coordinate 138,611,716, forward strand.
CATAAACTGTTGGTCCATCTTACACAGGTCTTACAGAGATCTCTCTCACCTAAGAAATCAAGGGGCATATTTTAAGGCTCATGTTTGCTTTTCCTTTGATTCTCCTAAGGATACTTCCTTTTTTAAAATAAACTTTTTATTTTGGGCTAATTTTAGGTTTACAGTAAAGTTGCCAATATGGTATAGAGCTTTCTTGTTTACCCTTCCCCAGCCTCCCCTAAAGATAACATCTTATGTAACTATGGTACATTTGTCAAAACTATGAAATAAACATTATACATTGCTGCTGCGTAAAAGGCAGATTTTACTTTGGATTTCAGCAGTTTTCCCTTTTACATCCTTTTTTTCCCTCCAGGATCCCCACTGGAACCCAGAGGACCGTCTCTTCTGTCTTATCCCCTCTGTGACAGTTTCTCAGTGTTCCTTGGATTTCCGTGACCTTGACCATTTTGAGGAGTCCTGGCTAAGCACTTTGTAAACTGTTCCTCTCCTTAGATTTGTCTGATGTTTTTCTCATGATTAGATTAGGGTTTCTGGGAAACACCACACTGAATGAGAAATCCTTATCTTTTCTGCCTTTCACTTGTCTTCAATTTCTCTTCCTCTCTTTTCTAATTATCCTCCCCACCCCCAACCACAAATGGACTTACAGTCTAGGAAATCAAAGGATGAGAAATGAAGTGGGGTCCAGAGGGAAATTAGAATTTGGAAGTGAATAAAGCATTTTGCTTGCCTGAGTCTCCTTCGGACTTGACATGCCAGAACGCGCTGTGAGGATAAGGCCCCTCCTTACTCTACCCACCCCCCAATTTGCAGGAATTTGGGAGAGCCTTTGTACTGACACATGGCATAAACTGAAGGTTCTTGAGGTTTTAGCTTCATCTCAGGGTGCGGGTGTGCTAACATTTCATGACACTCCCTGTGGGTCCTCTGCTCTGCGCTTTATGATGCGCAGGCGTCCGCCTCTGCGAACTCAGGTGTTTCGGCCTCCCGAAGGTCCACTTAACACTTTTGACCTTAACATCCGAACAAGATACAACCTCTCTGCCGAATTTCCCTGGCTTTTTTGCTCATCTTTTATAACTCGGCCCCCCTTTCACTTCCCCAGGTATTTCTGGGAGATCTCAGGAATGTCATAGACGAACTCACGAATGGCATGCTCATGGAAGGACAAGGGTGTGGGGACTATATCTGCAGTTGTTCAGAGGCTGTGGAAAGTGAAAGTGAAAGTCGCTCAGTCGTGTCCAACTCTTTAAAACCGCATGGACTGTAACGTCCATGGAATTCTCCACGCCAGAATACTGGAGTGGGTAGTCTTTCCCTTCACCAGGGCATCCTCCCAATCCAGGGATCGAACTCAGGTCTCCCACATTGCAGGCGGATTTTTTACCAGCTGAGCCACCAGGGTAGCCCAAGGATACTGGAGTGGGTAGCCTATCCCTTCTCCAGAGGATCTTCCCCACCTGGGAATTGAATCTGGGTCTCCTGCATTGCAGGCGGATTCTTTACCAACTGAGCTACCAGAGAAGGCTATGGAGGCCACTGCCAATGTGCCTGCCTCTGGCTCTGCCACGCCTACAGATGCTCGCAGTAACCGCACGCACTGTGCACCTCCCACTGTGCATCACTGGTGGGTCCCTGCTGGAGCTCGCGTTTCCCAGAATCCAAGTTTGTGCAAATGGCACCTGTAGCTTCTGCCTGTGGACCTTCCCTAAGGCATTTACCTGAATCTGTGATGCAGGCTAGAGTGTCAGCATCTGAGACAGACAGCGACCATCTGCTATTCTAAGACACCACCCCTCCTGAGAGCAGACCGCCTCTGCAAACTGCTTGGGGGGAAAAAGGAAGGAAAAAAAAAACCCAAATGGAAAAGTCACACAGTCTCCAGTAACTACCATCACTCCACAGCAGAAGTCCTTCAGGGCAGGTCTCAGTGCTCAGGGTTGACTGCCTGACATCCAGGCTTTGACCTCGCTTCCCCACCCCAGGCAGTGCTGGTAAGGAGAAACCTTTGAAATAATAGATGATCCTGAGTTAATGTTACATGAGAATTGATAAATAATTTAACCTTAATACAAAAGGTTTTGGGGGGGAAGACAGTATTATGGAAGTAATTTAAGGCTAGGCTTAAAACTCAGTAAAAAATACCTCAGCTAGTGGTTATTAATCTTCTGAAATCACATTTCTTAATTTCGAAGATACTTAAAAGAAGGGGGGAAAAAGTCCACAAAGAGAGTTGACCGGTTTCAAACTGAATATTTAATTTCCACACTATTTCGGCCAAAACACTGCAATTTGTAGGTTTGTGAAGGTTAAAATGGTTCATAGCACATGTTTTCTTGAGTTGCAGAATCATGACTGAGGGCTTGGTAAGGACATCTTCAGCAGCAAATATTTGTTGGGGGAAAAGCCTTGTTTTAAACATCAGGCAGAAAGTGAAACAGTGAAACTGATATTCTTCATGCATTTCTTTGAGTTACGGCCTGGTCTGGCATTCATTTAAACCAAATATTGCTCCTGCTCTGCTTCTGCTGTGGCAGGACAAATCAGAAAGGGCCCAAGAATAATCCATAAACTGCAAGCATTCAAAGCTGCTTGATGTGGATTCAGGCAGAACAGACTGGAGAACATCCCCAAATTTTGTGTTCTGTGTTCAAAGAAACCACAATTTCTCTTCTGCTTTCCCCCACCCCCATTTCACCAATGGCAACATGTATGATGATAGAAGGAATATGGGCTTGGGGAAATAAATGTCTGAGGTTCCAGTCTGGGCTCCTTTGTATGCTAACTGTGAGATACTGGCTAAGTTACTTGGTTTCCAAGTCTCAGTTTGATCATTTGTAAAATAGGGCAAATTATTCCCACCTTTCACAGTCGTCATGAATATTACAATAGTTCCCAGTGGGAAAACCTCTGGTATAACTGCTGGAATATGGAAGGTATTTAAATAGGCGTCCTTTGATTTCTGCACTATTGTAGAATTTTGCATTTTTCTTATTTATGTAGTTGGGTTATAAAGAAAGAAGGATCTTCTGAAACTTAGGCCAGAAAATGAACCCTTGTCCACTCTGCTGGCTTACTCTCACTGATAATGACTGAAGGGCACTGGGAGATGTTGTAGCACCAGGGGATGTGTTCCCTTTGGTCCTGCAGATTGGAACAGGGAGGGAGGGATGACTTGAGTTACAGCCTGGTCTGGAAGACTGCAGAACAGATTGCAGGAAGAACTGTACTTTCAGTCCACGGTAAAGATTTCATCCTCATAGATTTTTCTTTCAGTGCTTCACCTTGTGGGGTCTCTGAATTCTATAGACCATCATTTTGAGACTTGACGCGTCACACTACTTCCTCTTGGATCTGACTCCAGATAAGGGCCTTAGTGATTGTTTGTTGTTGTTTAGCCACAAAGTCGTGTCCGATTCTTTTCACCTCCATGGGTTGCCAAATCTCCTCTGTCCACGGGATTTCTGAGGCGGTAGTGTTTGCGCACGCGTGCTCAGCCCCTCAGTCTCTGTACTGACTTGAGTAACTCTGACCTCACTGAGATGCCCAATCCATTGTCGCTCATGCTTCCTCACTACCCTCAGCTTTCTCAGGGGTTCAGGCTGGCCAAGCTCTGGTTCCTTATGAGCACTCTGTCTACTCATTCCCAAATTCTTACCTTCCCTTACCAGTTTCCTCCATATCATACTTGCCCAGAAACCATCAACCTGGTTAAACCCAGATGTCCACTTACACCGAATCATACCTGAACATCATACTTGAACGTCGGAACACTGCTGGAGGTAAAAAGATTACATTATAACTGTGCTGGTTGAATTCTGTTTAAATTAATGACCACAGGTCTCAAATTTCATATCTTCTCTTACCTCTAAAACTCTTGAGAAGACACTCACTGTAAGCTGATGAGTTGGTCTCATATGGAAAAAAATTGAAGTGTTGCTGTTCCTATATAAAGCCCCACCCTTCCGCTGTGCTCTGGAGAAACCATAGTCTAGCTGGGTAAGTGACATGTCATCTTCAGTAAGAGATGGGTTAAAGTAGAGTCCCCACTGGCCCAAATCAGAATAGTTCTAATCCTCAGCCCCCTTCCCAGAGTTCGTCAATCAGAGATTAGTGTAGTAGTGTTAGTCACTCAATCATGTCCGACCGTTTGTGACCCCATGGACTGTAGCGTGCCAGGTTCCTCTGTCTATGGGATTCTCCAGGCGAAAATAGTGGAGTGGGTTTCCATTCCCTCCTTCAGGGAATTTTTCTGACTCAGGGATTGAACCTGGGTCTCCAGCATTGCAGGCGGCTTCTTTAACATCTGAACCACCAGGGAAGCCCTGTCAATCAGAGATTGAGTCCCCTCAAATCATGTTAGTTTTTCTCAGCGATAGTCTCCACTGACCTGCAAGTTCTTTCCTGCTAGCATTTGTCTGTTGCATTCAGAACCACCGGAAGGTGGCTCATGGCTGCCAGCCCTGATGGTGACCGTTGTGAGGACACCGATATCTGTTTCAGAGATGGCCTTCCCACAGTCTCTTAAATTCACTAATCTCTGGAAGTTAAAGCACTTCTGATTCTCTGCAGGAGTAGGAAGAGATACAGGAAATCCTGTATCTCTAAGGATTTGGTGGTTTAAATGGCCCTGCGCCCCGCCTACTTCTGAGTCCCTTCTAGTAGCTAAGTATTCACACTTGCCCTCTCCTTAAAATTCTCAGAAAACTTTTATTCCTCCTTCTAGAAAAGTGCAAACATGGGATTAATTAGTGTTTTGGTACTGTTTTGTGAAAACAGAAAATCATGGGGCATTTTGCCAGATACAATATCCATTTCTTCAGTGATGGATGATAAAAGTCTGCTAAACTGGGTAACATTTAGATTGTTTCTCTCAGTCTCATCCTTGTGAGGGTGTCATACATTAGCCACACAGCCCCTGACACTCCCAGTGAGAGGGCTGGGGCTCTGCTCCTCATTTGCTAAATTAAAAGGATTGGTCTAGAGAATTTTTAAGGGCACTTCTAGCTCTGGAATTTTAATTTTAAGAAATATCTTGAACGATACCATGCGTAAAAATCTTTTAAAAATGTTTAAAGGTCCATGAATAGAAAATCCTAAGAAAGCATGCCAGAGGTCCCTGAATTTGAGTCTTCAACAGCCCATCAATTTCCTGGTACAAAGGCCAATCTATGAAATAATCACAACATCTATCTTCTGATGGATCCCAGCTGATTAAGTCACTACGGAGACAGGAGGCAACGTTTTTGAACATGTTTACCATGCATATCAGGGGGAAATGGAAAAATTCAAAGCTAGGGTGGTGCTGCTGGGTGGTCCTTCCCTCGAACAGTGATAAGAAAGCAAACTTAGATGCAGATTCTTTTTTCTTTTTTTAAATTGGAGGATAGTTGCTTTACAGTGTTTTTTTTTTTTTTTTTCTTTTTTGCTGTACAGCAAAGTGAGTCGGCCATATATATACACATATCCCCTCTTTTTTTGGATTTCCTTTCCATTTAGGTCATCACAGAGCATCGCAGGCAGTTCCCTGTACTGTACAATTGGTTCTCATTAGTTATCTATTTTATATATAGTAGTGTATATATGTCAATCCCAATGTCCCAATTTTTCTCACCCCTCCATCCCTTGCTGGTGTTCATGTTTTTTCTCTACATCAGTATCTCTATTTCTGCTTTGCAAATAGATTCATCTGTACCATTTTTTTAGATTTCACATATATGCATTAATATATAATACTTGGTTTTCTCTTTCTGATTTTTCACACTCTTTCTGAGAGTCTCTAGGTCCATCCACCTCTTTAAAAGTGGCAGTTTCATTCTTTTTATGGCTGACTAAAATTCCACTGTATGTATGTGCCACTTGTTTATCCATTCCTCTGTCACTGGACATTAGGTTTCATGTCCTGTCTTTTGTAAATAGTGCTGCAACAAACTTTGGGGTGCATGTATCATTTGGAATTACAGTTTTCTCTGGGTATATGCCCAGGAGTGGGATTGCTGGGTCATGTGGTATTTCTTGTTTTAGTTTCTTAAGGAACCTCCACACTGCTCTCCAATAGTGGCTGCTCCAAGATTGGGAGTGGCAGATTCTAATCATAGACACCAAGTGTGTGACATTGCATATGTCTCTGAGCTTTTCTTTCTTCCTTTGTAAAATAGTAATAAAAATAATTCTCTGGCATGTTCTCAGTGCATGCACTAAGAACTTAACATGCTATCAATAATAATGTGCACGTGTGTGCGCATAGTTGCTTTGTGTCTGACGCTTTTTGACCTTATGGACTGTAGTCTGCCAGGCTCCTCTTTCCATGGGATCCTCTAGGCAAGAATACTGGGGTGGATTGCCATGCCCTCCTCCAGAGGATCTTTCCGACCCAGAGATCGAACCCATGTCTATTGTGTCTCCTGCTTTGGCAGGTGGATTCTTTACCACTAGTGCCACCTGGGAAGCACATCAATAATAACACTTATTATTGATTATTATTACGGTTGACTATCAAGAAGAGAGATTAAAGGAGGGTTTCTTCAAGGTTGATGATAGATTCTGGGATCCAGGGGTCTTTCTTGATACTCCTGATGTCAGGTATACAGACAGCCACTTGGCCTGCTAAGCTTAATCCTAATTTTCAACCTCACATCCTGCCTCCTCTAGACCCTCATAGCTTCTCTACCTCAGAATCAACCTCCAAGAAGACTTTATCTTTGCAGTTTCCAGTGCTGGGCTAAAGGAAAACCCAAGATGCTAGCCCTGGCTCCCTCTGAAAGGCTGTACAGGATACACATGCTCTTTGCTCCACAGGCCATGAGCTTTCCTCTTCCCCCAAGACAGCAGAGGGGTCTTTGCTCCACATTTTTCCCCCAGATCCTGATTCCCTGTGTCTTTTGGCAGCTTGAACTGTTGAAAAGCTTAGCTGTTGTCCTAGCAAGAAGCCAACGACTGTGCTGGCCCTTCAAACTTTTGTGTTCTGACACAATCATTTAAATCCTGCAGACTCCGAGTTGCTAATCCCCTGTGCATGGCATTCTTGGCTTTCTGACTGAGAATTAGCCTAGTGATTTTGCAGAATTAGAACGAGTATTGGACTTGACCTTGGGAGATCTGGGTTCCAATCTCAGTTCTGCTGGTCAGTAATAACCACGTGACCTTGGGCAGAGAGATTTACCTTCCTGATCCTCAGTTTCTGATTAGTGAGATGAGGTTGATAATAGTGTCTAGAAGGAGGTAGAACTTTATTTGTTGGCAAAAATACTCTAATATACCTTTAAGTAAAAGGGAAGACATACAGCCTTATGTCTGGTATGATCAGTTTTGGGAAAGGAAAGCATGTATGGACAGCAAAAAGACTGGAAAGGATATTCACCAAAATGTTTGGAGTTATTGCTGGGAAATAAAATAATTACTGATAATAATTACTGATTTGTGATTACTTTCTTGGAGGATTATTGTTTTTGTAATCAGAGATTAAAATGTAAGAGCAAAGATGAAAGGTGTTTCTGTTCTTTTAAAAAAACAATGCACTATCCTCAAGGTTTTGGCAAGTTTAGAAGGAGGAGATGTATAAATTTCTATAAGGCACTAGGAGAAGAGCTGGGTGAATAGCTCTAGCTGGGCTACTGGAGTCAGACTTTCTGGAATCACAGCAGCCTGAGTGGTGAGGAACCCTTCAGCAGGGAGATGAAACTTTAGGTCGTAAGATGACAGAAAAAACCCAGATGTGCTTGATGATTGCAAGTGGTTATTTAGGTACCTCACCAGCACAATTTGTTCAGCATTCCAAAATGGTCACTACCTAACAAATTATATTTAAACATCTCTAAATTTCTATAATCTTATAAAAATTTTGTCCCAGTTCCTATTTATTGATTTATCTTTGTAAATAAGGTATTAGGAATCTTTTTAGCATTGAGCTTAAGAACTTGGCAAATATTAAATGTATCTCAAGAAGAACAATGTTCATATCCATGTTGTATAGCTCTACCGCTTTACACATGTTTATATATTCATAGACCTTTGTATAATTAATTTTCCTTCTTGTCTGTTGGTATAAATATTAAAAGTGCAGCATAAGAGAGAAAACATTCCTATTCACTTGAACCAGCAGTCCTAATATTGGACACAAGCAAGAAGACAAAAGCATGCTCTCCAGAAAGTTGTTCCTTGGAGTATGGGAACAACTGCCAGGCAGGACCCACCCCCCCCCCCCCCCCCCCCTTGATCAGATGCTGGGAGAATTCCTGGTGCAAAGGGAGGGACCATCTGCTGACATGAGCAGCTGACCGGGCCAAAGGTGGTGGTGCCAGTCCACCCCAAGAACAGTGCCTGCAGAGGTCTCAGCTTGACTTTGTCTTATCAGTTTCAGGTATAAATGTTACTAAATGTTCTAGAAAATGGGACATCTAGGGGAGCTCCAGAAAGATCAAAGCAAGCTGCACGAGGGTGGGGGTAAGGGGTGGGGCATAGCCAGAAGCCACCAAGCAAGTTTGGGATCTTCAGTGAAGGGCCACATCAAACCATTCAGTTTTATCTCTAGTCCCTCTCCATGCATTCAACTCAGAGCCATTCTGAGCTACAGACGGTACATGCATTCTTAAGTCTTTGTGTTTGGAACATGTTAAAACTTTTTCATATAGTTTGTTGCTTTGACTTCTGGCAAATATTTTCATCATTAACAACACTGCTCTGGCTCTCTGCTCTTATTCTAACTTTACTGCTGCTCTTGTTTCAAAATTTCTTGCATTAAAAAAATGGAAGTTATCTGTTTACTTATCTCTTTGAATATTCTACACACAGTTATTTTGAAGTCTTCTAAAGGACTAGTCCATGGAATTAATTTCATTTGGTGTGAATTCCTGCTCCGATTTTATTGGCTATCTTTGGAGCATTAAGTTTTTCTTCCTGTGTTTTGAAATTTGGATTTGCAGTCTCATATTGTGTATGATTTTTTGTTTACTATTTTCTCTCTCTCTCTCTGTCATTCTGTGCTCACCTAGGGCTTTTCTCTCAGTGGTTCCCAGTCCAGAATCAGATCTGATGGGAGCTGAGGGTTTCTGCTTGGGGTGGGAGGGGATGTGGGAGGGTTGGAGAGGGGGGATATTTCAGACCCAGTCATCAGGCTAGCGGGCATTTGGTTCTCTTCCTAGCAGTGAGGTGCTACCTTTCCTCTGTAGCATTCTTGTGTCTCAGTCCCATGGAATGGTAGTCCAAGGTAGCTGGGGAGAAATAGGTTTTACTCAGTGAGAGGAGAGTGTGGAATCTTGCCTTAGTCCTGCCCTGAAGCAGAAAAAGTGAAAGTTGCTCAGTCATGTCTGACTCTTTGTGATCCCATGGACTGTAGCCCACCAGGTTCCTTTGTCCATGGGGATTCTCCAGGCAAGAATACTGGAGTGGGCTGCCATGCCCTCCTCCAGGGGATCTTCCCAACCCAGGGGTTGAACGCAGGTCTCCTGCATTGCAGGCAGATTCTTCACTGTCTGAGCCACCCTTGAAGAAGAGACACTGCCTATAACCCCTGTTGTGACATCTCTGCTTCCACAAGCCTGAAGCCCAGCCAGCTTGTCCCCAGATGTTTCAGTTTCACTTCTAGTCCATCACGAACATGTCTTGGTTTCCATAGTGACTCTGTCTTTTTGTTCTCCATTTTACATTTCCCTGATAGCTCAGCTGACAAAGAATCTACCTGCAATACAGGAGACCCCAGTTCGATTTCTGGGTCAGGAAAATCCCCTGCAGAAGGGATAGGCTACCCACTCCAGTATTCTTGGGTTTCCCTAGTGGCTCAGCTGGTAAAGAATTCGCCTGCAGTGCGGGAGACCTGGGTTTGATCCCTGGGTTGGGATGATCCCCTAGAGAAAAGAATGGCTACCCACTCCAGTATTCTGGTCTGGAGAATTCCATAGACTGTATAATCCATGGGGTTGCAAAGGGTCGGACACGGCTGATTGACTTTGACTTTGTCTTGCATTTTCCTCTGCACCATGAACAGAGAGGGTAGGCAGGCTTGGAAGTAACTGTATCACTTTGACCGAATGGATCTTCCCCTTTGAGTTACTGAATGTTTTCATAAGTCTGGAAATTATTCTCAAGTAGGCGTCATGTTCCACTTCTCAGTCCCAGGCTTTATGGAAGTTTTTCCTTGTCTGCTGAGAATTCCAATAATTAGGAGAGGACTGAAGACACGAGGATGTGGCCATCCGCGTGGGGATTTCTCTTCCACTCAGAAGCGGATTGACAGCTTGCTGTCTTGGACGTCTAGAGCCAGCTGGTCTAGCAGATGCCTCTCCAACTGGTCAGTGAGTCCTGGGTCCAGCTCCTGTTGTGTTTAAGAGCTGTGAGGGCAGTCTAAGGGGCCAGGGCCTGATGAGTCCTCCCCCTCCCCAGCTTCTCGGTTGCCTGTTTGCATCTCTAGTGCTTGCTCTGATCAGGGGGATGTTTGGGAGTCTGGAGGCAGGGAGTGGACAGAGGCAGTGTGGTGGTCCGCCTGATCCATTGCAGGATTTTGCAGCTGGATCGTGGGTGGTGGAGGATGGGCAGGAATTTCCCCAAGTCCTGACTCTGGTCTTGCCCTCACAGCAACCCTCAGAGATGCCTCAAGGATTCAGGTCAATGTGTGGCTCCCATCTCTAGTGTCACCTCTCCTCAAAACACTTGTTTTGTCAGTTCAAAAGGGAATTGGGTGAAGGAGGAATGCAAGCCGCATGGTGTCTTGGAAGTACATTTGATGCATGCATGCTAAGTTGCTTCAGTTGTGTCTGACTCTTTGCAACCCCATGGACTGTAGCCCACCAGGCTCCTCTGCCCATGGCATTCTCCAGAAAAAAATACTAGAGTGGGTTTCCATGCGCTGCTCCAGGGATCTTCCTGAGCCAGGGATCGAACCTATGTCCCTTATGTCTCCTGTGTTGGCAGGTGGTTTCTTGGCCACTGGCACCACTTAAGAATCCCGTATTTGATAACATGTCTTAAATGTCTCTGCATGCTTTATGGGACCCAGGATGGGGCAGAGAACAATAGCTTTTCAGATGTTATTTGATTGATTGAAAATCTAGGTGATTTTCTTATCTGAAAACAAGTTTATTTCTCTTTGTAACAAACAGATGTAAACACAAATGTGTGGCCAGTTCTGTGGGGCTTCTCTAAAGTGCCAAGCCATTTTGTGATGTTCTCTGTTTTTGCCAGGATCTTTCTTATTGCAAGTGACACCCGGAAGAAGTTGTCACTAGTTGACTCACTCCCAGAACCAGAGGATCCAGAGGTGAAACAGGCCACAGGCACACCTGGATGTGAGACCGTCAGCCATCAGTGCCCTCTCTTCCATTTTCTGACTGCTTTCCTGCTAGACTGGCTTCATTCCTTTCTGCTGTTGGAGACAGTAGAGCAGAATAGTTGAGAGCTCTGGGGGATGACTCCTCTGTGACCTGAAGTTAATTAACCTCTCTGGTCCTCAGTTTCATCATCTAGAGAAATACGGTGATACTAGTGGAGATCCACTCATGAGTTGTTGTGAAGCTTACATTAGCAAGGGTGCACTAACCTTCACGGCAGTGCCTGGCCCATAGTAATCACTGTGTGAGATTTTCCCCGTGATGTTGTTGTTTTCTGTCTATAGATTGGGGGAAAAGACATGGCCTTAGATGCTTGCGGATGTACATTATCGCAGCCCAGAGGAAAGAAGTTATCCTGTGGCAGCATTCACGTACACAGGTCTCTGGGGGAATCTCACTTGCTCTTCTTGGTTCATGTGCCCAGACCCTTGAATCCATTGCCATGGCCAGGGCTGAAGGTTACTGTGATTGACAACTCCACCATAATTACAGGGACCTGGGGAACAACAACTCCCCAGAGGTGGGAAGGATTTTACCATTCACCCTTCCATTTACTCACTGAATGTTGATTACTGGTCTGTTAGGAGCCAGGTCCATTTCTAAGCCTTGGGGTTGCATTACTGGTGAGAGAGATGAGTTCTCTGTCCTCATAGAATTTATGTTCTGCTGATTGGAGGAGGAGTCACACAGTGTACACATAAATGAAAGGAAATAGTGAATGGATAAGTGTTACGTTTAATATAAAATATGGCTTCCCTGATGGCTCAGATGGTAAAGAGTCTGCCTGCAATGCAGGAGACCTGGGTTCGATCCTTGGTTCAGGAAGATCCCCTGGAGAAGGGCATGGCAACCCACTCTGGTTCTTGCCTGGAGAATCCCATGGACAGAGGAGCCTGACAGGCTACAGTCCATGGGGCCACAGAAGAGTTGGACAAGACTGAGTGACTCACACTTTCACTTTCAAGGAGATGTGTGGGAGGGTGAGTTGGGTGGTCAGAAGAGGCATCTCTGAGTAGGCCACCTTGAAGCTGAGACCTTTGTGCCAAGAAGGAGCCACCACGCATCATTGTGCGTGCACTTCAGGCAGATGCAGCAAACTAGTTCAGGGGTAAGCTGAGGGAGAGGGGTTTGTACCCAGGTAGGGTGGAGAAGCATAACCAGGGATCATTCACTGCTGCTCTTAAGAAACTGATGTTGTCCAAAGAGCTTTCTGGCTGCCCTGAAGGAGACAGGAGTGAGAACAGGAGAGGAGTCAGGAGGCGGCTGCAGTGTCCAGATGAGAGCAGGGGCAGTGTGACAGCTGCAAGTGAGGAAGGGTCTGGATATGATTGGAGATCGGAGGTAGGGCAGGCAGCACTGGTCGATGGATTGGATGTGGGGGAAGGGATTAAGGATGACATCTGGGCTCCTGCTTTGAGCTGGGTGGACAGTGGTGTCCTTTACAAAGGAGGGGATGATTGGAGGGAGAAAGGGAAAGAAAATCTAGAGTTCTGTGTTAGATTCGCTGAGTTTACTGATTCTCAGCAATAACCAGGTGGAGAGAGAAAGTTGTCACTTAGGAGCATGCATCAGGAATTTCAGGGAGAGGGCAGGCTGGGAATGGCGTCCTCAGCAGGTAGATGATATTAAAACCAGGCAGGATGAGATTGTCATGGGAACTCATGAGGATGGAGAAGAGATAAGGAGGCAGGACAGAGCTGGGAAGGAGGGAAGGAGGGAGTGCTGTTCACAATAAAAGAATACTGTCTGCCCTGTTTCCTGAGAAAGGTGAGGCATCTTGGGTGTAAGATTCTTCAAGGGAGGGAAGAGAATTCCTTTGATCCTCCTGGTGGCTCACCTTCACTGGCCTTGTTCCTGAAGCTGGATGGGTCAGCTTTGAACAATCTTGCTTATTTCTCAGGCATTAATTTTATCAGTTGCTGCAACTCTTGCCGCAGTTGGGGGCAGTTTTGCATATTGGTAGGAGTTATTCAGCATTTAGGAGATCAAACCAGTCAATCCTGAAGGAAATAAACTTTGAATTTTCATTGGAAGGACTGATGCTGAAGCTCCCATACTTTGCCTGCCTGATGCAGAGAGCCGACCTATTGGTAAAGATCCTGATGCTGGGAAGGATTGAAGGCAGGAGGAGAAGGCGGTGGCAGAGAATGAGACGGTTGGATGGTATCACTAACTCAATGAACATGAATTTGAGCAAACTCCAGGAGACAGTGAAGGACAGGGAAGCCTGGAGTGCTGCAGTCTATGGGGTCGCAAAGAGCTGGACGTGACTTAGCGACTAAACAGCAACACTGAGGAACTCTGGATTTGCAATCTGTTCTCTTAGCGGGATCCTTGGCAGGTCCTGCTTTGATGCGGGAGTTTGAGGGGTCTGAGAAGAGATTACTTGAACTCTGTCCCCTCATTTCAACAACACAGTTGTATACTTCGCTGTTTCATACAGCAGTCCATGGGAGATGGCATTGTATCATTTGAAGACAGAACTCTGTGGCCACAGAAGCGTAAACAGCCTCAATAGAACATCAGCTTGTTGAAGGCAGAGCTCCTCCTTGGCACCCAGCAGACACTCAGCGATCGTTTGTTGAGTGGAATCATAGTAGAAGTCTGACGGCTTGCAGGGTAGCAGCCCTAACACAGAGGCTGTGTCCCACAGGGCAGCAGATTCTCAGCCTCTAATTGTACATCAGAGGTGATTACTGTGGCTGCAAAAACTTCCTATGCAGCATGGAAACAATTACATTAAAATGCAGTTGGAAATTCCAGTAATCTCCTTGGAGTAGACAAATAAACTTTGAAATCGTTTACAAATGATGGGCCAGATCTGCGCAGCATCTGCCCATTGTAGGAGAAGAACGGGTTTCTTCCACGAGGCTTTTCATGTGATGACATTGCTGCTTTCTCGTGATGAGGGAGGAAAACAGGAGGAGCTTGCTGGGCCGACCCCGTGTCGGACCTGGAGTCTGAGCATCCTCCGTGTATGTGCGTGAGGATGTGGAGAGCTGGTCCTCCTGTCCAGCGCTGGCCCCTCCCTCCATGGAAACTGCTCTGATGTGAGATGGGGGTGAGCATGCTGGCCACCGCTCAGCCCCTAGGAGGATGTTTTCTCAGCTTTGCCTTTGCGAGGCTGGTGACAGGAGGCTGCCCTTTGACAGGCTTTGATGACAAGCCAAGATGCTAGGAGAGCCTGTCCCAGACATAGTCTCCCGGCATGGCTTTAGGCTTGGCACCCAAGCCAGGAAGGAGGCAAATCAGGGTGGCCACATTGTATGTGAGGGGCACATTCCTGACAGCCTTGCCTAATTCAAATCTTACATAATTCAAGACTAATTTTCCTATAAATAACTCTTTGATAAATAAAATTATTAGAGTGTATAATATGGAGAAAATGCATTCTTGAAGTGTGTAAATTTCTACTTATGGAGTCTGGGGCATATTACATGACATTCCTGGGCAGCCATGTCAGCAGAAAAATTTCCATTATCCTTGAATATATACGACTATTTTTTGCAAACTTAAAGGTGTAACCGCTTTAGCACTGGGTTTATTTTTCTAGCATTCTCTGTGGCCGTTGTTTCTATGCTGCTTGCTAAATTAGCAGTGGTGCTTGTCTGGTTTTCTTCATAGGGCGTTATCACAGCTCATTTCTGTTCCAAGGTATTATTGCTGCTTATCGCTTAATGAATGCTTGGATGGTATTGTTCTAAGATAGGAAAAGATTTTCAGTTATAATAATAGTAAATGTGAATGAACTCACACAAGTTGTGAGCACAAATACAACAGCACAATTTATGGGATATTGTTAAAGGATGATGGGCTGCTCTGCTTAATAGCTAAAATCGTTCTAACATGTGATCTTAATGTGAAACATAGTTTATAATCCCTTCAGCCAGATAGCTTGGAAATGATGTGATCCCAGTGGAATTTCCAAAAAAAGCTGGAGCACTTGCATTGCTCCAAAATGTGTATACAGAGTTAATTTTTTAAATTTTGTGCTATTTCAAATCTGGAGAATTCAAATTCACATAGTATTCATGCTATTATTAGCTAGGATTCTTTTGGTTGTAGATTATGGAACAACTATCTCAAAATCTCTTAAATAAATGAGGGAATGTATTGTAGGGATATCAGTGTTTCTCAGAGAAGTCTTGGTGCCCTGTACCCGGGCTTCAGGAACAGCTGGAATCAGGGGCTTGAAAGCTGTCAGGGCTTTCCCCTTCTTAGTTTTTGCTTTTGTTTCTATAGAACTGGCTACACCACTTGTGGCTTTCCTTGCAAAGTGAAATAAGGGCCCCTTGTTCAAAAAGCAGAACAAAAAGATTTTCCTTACTTACAAAATATTACAAAAATGAATTTCATAAACATTTAATAATAAACTCTGTGCCACATTTTGTGCTAGGAAGCGGAGGGGTGGATGGGTGAGGTGGTTACCCAGGAAGGAGACACGGGCCATGCCCTCATGTAGCTCACAGTCCAGTGAGGGTCTGGACGGAGCTGTCTCTGTCTGTCAAGTCATAGACAGAGCGATGAAAATGTTTGTGGGCTCTGCTGTCTTCAGCATTGAGAGTTGCCCATCCCACTCTTTTTAAACTTCCCAGGTCAATCATAGTATAAGGACGTAGTGAATAGATTGAATTCATTCCTCCTCTCAAGGATCTTACTTTTCCAAACAGGCTGACTGGTCAATCTCTGCATTCCTTTGCCAGAAATACATGCATTTTACCTATCACAGAAAAAGTAAGAATACTGCTCAAAAAGACCAGGGAGTAAAAGTGCCCAGGGATGTCCATATGTGTGTGCTGAGTTGTTCAATCACGTCTGACTCTTTGCGATCCTATGGACTGTAGCCCGCCAGGCTCCTCTGTCCATGGCATTTTTTAGGCAAGAATACTGGAGTGGGTTGCCATTTCCTCCTCCAGGGGATCTTCCCAATCCAGGGATAGAACCTGAGTCTCCTGTGGCTGCTGCCTTGGCATGTGATTTCTTTACCACTGAGCCACCTGGGAAGCCAAAGATGTCCATAGCCTTTCTTTAAACCTCTCATGGTTTTTAATTTGCTATTTAATTCTGCTCTTTTCTGGGCACAGAGATACTTGCAGGGCAGGTAGGACCCTTGTTCAATGTGGGCTCTGTGACTCAGTGTGTGAGATGTATGTATTCCTGCAACCCTCGGGCGTGGGAAGGAGGGAGCAGGGGTCACTGACTCAGGGCAGGAGAGGGGACAGCCCAGAGTCTCTTCAGGGAAGGTGGAGAGGTGGCAGGAGGCTCTGAGTCTCATGGTCACAATCCACTGTCCATCAGACTCTGTTACTGTCTAAGTGTCTTAGAACTGCAGTAACAGGTAGCACATCTGTGTGGCTTAGATAACAGAATATATGTCTCACAGTTCTGGTGGTGTCTGCAGGACTGGTTCCTTTTGTGAGAATGAAGCTGTCCTGTGCCCCTCCCCTAGCTCCTGGTGGCCTTAGCGAATCTTTGACTTGAAGAAGGTGATCTCCTTGTACCTTCACATCATCCCCTTTCCGTACGTGTCTGTCTCTGTGTTCAAATTTCCTTTTTATAAGGACACCAGGCATGTTGGATTAAGTCCCACCTCATTCCAGTGTGATCTCATCTTAATTTAACTAATTACATCTGCAACAGCCTTATTTCCAAATAAGGTCACATTCTGAGGCTCTGGAAGTTAGGACCTCAACATAGAAAACTTGGAGGGGGGAATGGAGTTCAACCCAGACCACTTGCCAAACAGAAACTCAAAGATCCAATTAAGAATTTCAAAACGGCAACTGCCCAGCATTAACCCCCAGGCATGAGCTTGCCTCTGGATCTCAGGGCCCTGGGGGCTCCACGGAGTGTTCACCCTGTTCCCCCAGCATGGCTCACACGGCCGAAAACGTGACTCTTTAGATGTAGCTCCTTGGAGAGAGATGATGGTTCTCTCTGACTCCTGGGTACACATGTTATGAGATTTTATCTTTGAACCTGGGGTTGGTACCAGGGACCCCAGCAGAAGCCGTTAGGCACTGAGTCTGTGTTCCAAAGACAGTTGTCAGCAAGCAGTCAACTGGCTGCTCACCCTGCTCCCCTCCCTGACCAGAGCTTACTAGCAGCTGGCAAAACTGTTCCCACTTTTATCCCCAGCAACCCCATCTGCCCACCCTGCAGACTTCATAAGCTGAGGGCTGGAGAGGCAGAGAGGGGCAGGGTCTCTGGGGAAGGGTCCTTGTCTTTGTGTGAATTGCCATGGGATCCTGGCTGATCTCTCCTCGCAACGCAGAGGACATCTGTAACTAGTCTGGGTCAGCAACAGAAGAAGCCAAAACCTGTAGTCATCAGCCTACAAGCATGGGCAGTTAACTCTATTCTGCTTCTCCCCCGAAGCCAGACAAGGAAAGTGAGGGGAGGAGATACCCCAGTGCCAGAGGAGACTCCCGCTGCAGGGTGCAAGAGTGAAGGAAGAGTGAAGAAGGAACCCATCTCTGCTCCTGGCTGATGCAGAGCTACCTTGCGCACTGAGGGAGCAGCTGAGCTGATAACGCAAGGACAGCTCTAGTAGCAGCTCTGGAGCATGAAGCTTCATTTAGAGGGACACTGAGTGTATGACGCCTGGCATGAGGGTGGACCTGTGGAGACCAGGTCCCCTGTGGGATGAGAAGAGGACCTGGAATAAAAACAAGCAGAATTTAGGGTAAACCAACAGGAGGGCTTGGGTTTCTCTTACCTTGGACGTGGGGTATCTCTTCACGGCTGCCCCAGCAAAGCGCAGCCGCTGCTCCTTACTTTGGACAAGAGGTATCTCCTCACCACCGCCCCTCCTGATCTTGAACATGGAATAGGTCCTCTAGGCCCTCTTGCACCCGCACAGCCACCACTCCTTGGACGTGGGGTGCTCCTCCTGGTGTGGCAAGAGGGCATCAGAGGGCAGACACAGTGAAACCATAATCACAGAAAACTAGTCAATCTAATCACACTAGGACCACAGCCTTGTCTAACTCAATGAAACTAAGCCATGCCCGTGAGGCCACCCAAGATAGGCAGGTCATGGTGGAGAGCTCTGACAGAATGCGGTCCAGTGGAGAAGGAAATGGCAAACCACTTCAGTATTCTTGCCTTGAGAACCCCATGAACAGTATGAAAAGGCAAAATGATAGATTACTGAAAGAGGAACTCCCCAGGTCAGTAGGTGCCCAATATGCTACTGGAGATCAGTGGAGAAGTAGCTCCAGAAAGAATGAAGGGATGGAGCCAAAGCAAAAACAATACCCAGCCGTGGATGTGACTGGCGATAGAGGCAAGGTCCGATGCTGTAAAGAGCAATATTGCATAGGAACCTGGAATGTCAGGTCCATGAATCAAGGCAAATTGGAAGTGGTCAAACAAGAGATGGCAAGGGTGAACATCGACATTCTAGGAATCAGTGAACTAAAATGGACTGGAATGGGTGAATTTAACTCAGATGACCATTATATCTACTACTGCGGGCAGGAATCCCTCAGAAGAAATGGAGTAGCCATCATGGTCAACAAAAGAGTCAGAGATGTAGTACTTGGATGCAATCTCAAAAATGACAGAATGATCTCTATTCATTTCCAAGGCAAATCATTCAATATCACAGTAATCCAAGTCTATGCCTCAATCACTAATGCTGAAGAAGCTGAAGTTGAATGGTTCTATGAAGACCTACAAGACCTTTTAGAGCTAACACCCACAAAAGATGTCCTTTTCATTATAGGGGACTGGAATGCAAAAGTAGGAAGTCAAGAAACACCTGGAGTAACAGGCAAATTTGGCCTTGGAGTACGGAATGAAGCAGGGCAAAGACTAATAGAGTTTTGCCAAGAAAATGCACTGGTCATAGCAAACACCCTCTTTCAACAACACAAGAGAAGACTTTACACATGGA
This sequence comes from Budorcas taxicolor, assembly GCF_023091745.1. Classification (NCBI taxonomy): domain Eukaryota; kingdom Metazoa; phylum Chordata; class Mammalia; order Artiodactyla; family Bovidae; genus Budorcas; species Budorcas taxicolor. Next base: position 138,630,940 of record NC_068920.1, read on the forward strand.
CATCATCCAATGGTCAACACCGAAATCAGATTGATTATACTCTTTGCAGCCAAAGATGGAGAGGCTCTATACAGTCAGCAAAAACAAGACCAGGAGCTGACTGTGGCTCAGATCATGAACTCCTTATTACCAAATTCAGACTTAAATTGAAGAAGTAGGGAAAACTACTAGAGCATTCAGGTATAACCTAAATCAAATCCCTTATGATTATACAGTGGAAGTGAGAAATAGATTTAAGGGCCTACATCTGATAGATAGAGTGCCTGATGAACTATGGACGGAGGTTCGTGACATTGTACAGAAGACAGGGATCAAGATCATCCCCATGGAAAAGAAATGCAAAAAAGCAAAATGGCTGTCTGGGGAGGCCTTACAAATAGCTGTGAAAAGAAGAGAGGCGAAAAGCAAAGGAATAAAGGAAAGATATAAGCATCTGAATGCAGAGTTCCTGAGAATAGCAAGAAGAGATAAGAAAGCCTTCCTAAGTGATTAATGCAAAGAAATAGAGGAAAACAGAGAATGGGAAAGACTAGAGATCTCTTCTGGAGAAGGCAATGGAACCCCACTCCAGTACTCTTGCCTGGAAAATCCCATGGACAGAGGAGCCTGGTAGGCTGGAGTCCATGGGGTCGCTAAGAGTCAGACACAACTGAGCGACTTCACTTTCACTCTTCACTTTCATGCATTGGAGAAGGAAATGGCAATCCACTCCAGTGTTCTTGCCTTGAGAATCCCAGGGACAGGGGAGCCTGATAGGCTGCTGTCTATGGGGTCTCGCAGAGTCGGACACGACTGAAGCGACTTAGCAGCAGCAGCAGCAGCAGCAGCAGCAGCAGCAGCAGAGATCTCTTCAAGAAAATTAGAGATACCAAGGGAACATTTCATGCAAAGATGGGCTCGATAAAGGACAGAAATGGTATGGACCTAACAGAAGCAGAAGATATTAAGAAAAGGTGGCAAGAATACACAGAACAGAAAAGATCTTCATGACCAAGATAATCATGATGGTGTAATCACTCATCTAGAGCCAGAAATCCTGGAATGTGAAGTCAAGTGGGCCTTAGAAAGCATCACTACGAACAAAGCTAGTGGAGGTGATGGCATTCCAACTGAGCTATTTCAAATCCTGAAAGATGATGCTGTGAAAGTGCTGCACTCAATATGCCAGCAAATTTGGAAAACTCAGCAGTGGCCACAGGACTGGAAAAGGTCAGTTTTCATTCCAATTCCAAAGAAAGGCAATGCCAAAGAATGCTCAAACTACCGCACGATTGCACTCATCTCACACACTAGTAAAGTAATGCTCAAAATTCTCCAAGCCAGGCTTTGGCAATACATGAACCGTGAACTTCCAGATGTTCAAGCTGGTTTTAGAAAAGGCAGAGGAACCAGAGATCAAACTGCCAACATCCGGTGGATCATTGAAAAAGCAAGAGAGTTCCAGAAAAACATCTATTTCTGCTTTATTGACAATGCCAAAGCCTTGGACTGTGTGGATCACAATAAACTATGGAAAATTCTGAAAGAGATGGGAATACCAGACCACCTGACTGGCCTCTTGAGAAACCTGTACTGCACGTCAGGAAGCAACAGTTAGAACTGGACATGGAACAACAGACTGGTTCCAAATAGGAAAAGGAGTACGTCAAGGCTGTATATTGTCACCCTGCTTATTTAACTTCTATGCAGAGTACATCATGAGAAACGCTGGGCTGGATGGAGCACAAGCTGGAATTAAGATTGCCAGGAGAAATATCAATAACCTCAGATGACACCACCCTTATGGCAGAAAGTGAAGAGGAACTAAAAAGCTTCTTGATGAAAGTGAAAGAGGAGAGTGAAAAATTTGGCTTAAACCTCCACATTCAGAAAACGAAGATCATGGCATCTGGTCCCATCACTTCATGGCAAATAGATGGGGAGACAGTGTAAACAACGTCAGATTTTATTTTTTGGAGCTCCAAAATCACTGTTGATGGTGATTGCAGCCATGAAATTAAAAGACGCTTACTTCTTGGAAGAAAAGTTATGACCAACCTAGACAGCATGTTGAAAAGCAGAGACATTACTTTGCCAACAAAAGTCCATCTTGTCAAGGCTATGGTTTTTCCATTGGTCATGTATGGATGTGAGAGTTGGACTGTGAAGGAAGCTGAGCGCCAGATGCTTTTGAACTGTGGTGTTGGAGAAGACTGTTGAGAGTCCCTTGGACTGCAAGGAGGTCCAACCAGTCCATTCTAAAGGAGATCCGCCCTGGGTGTTCTTTGGATGGAATGATGCTAAAGCTGAAACTCCAGTACTTTGGCCACCTCATGCGAAGAGTTGACTCATTGGAAAAGACTCTGATGCTGGGAGGGATTGGGGGTAGGAGGAGAAGGGGACGACCCAGGATGAGATGGCTGGATGGCATCACTGACTCAATGGACTCCGGGAGATGGTGATGGACAGCGAGGCCTGGTGTGCTGTGATTGATGGGGTCGCAAAGAGTCGGACACGACTGAGTGACTGAAATGAACTAAACTGAACTGAACAGAAGGGCTCACTTGTTAGCTCATTGGTCAGGAGTTTGTGTAGACCATGCTGTAGAATCCAGTAAAGGATACAGAAAATGGGAGGATATCTTTATTATTGTGTAGGGCTTCTCTGGGGGCTCAGTTGGTAAAGAGTCTACCTGCACTGCAGGAGACCCTGGTTCCATCCCTGGTTTTGTAAGATGCCCTGTAGAAGGGAATTTCTTCATAAGCTTAGTATTCTAGTTCCTTCCAGGAGGTATTGTCAGTGAGTCTTCTGACATATCCTCTCCTTCATATATGACCATACACAGTTCTTTAAGATGGGGATGCACTGTCTGACATTTTTTTTACTTAAGTTTACTGAATATTACAAAAGCAGTTGCTAGAATCTGTTCATTTAACCTCTGTAATATCTCTTATGAAAGTGAAAGTGTTAGTTGCTCTGTCCTGTCCGACTCTGCAACCCCATGGACTGTAGCCCGCCAGGCTCCTTTGTCCATGGAATTCTCCAGGGAAGAATACTGGAGTGAGTAGCCATTCCCTTCTCCAGGGAATCTTCCCAACCCAGGGATCGGACCCAGCTCTCCAACATTGCAGGCAGATTCTTTGCTGTCTGAGCTACCCAATTCTTTACCATCTGGCAAGTCCAAAATCCTTAATATCTGCTGTTTTCTTTCAGATACTTCAAGAAGCTCCCCCTGCTTCTGTTCTCTCCCCACAATTCTGAATCCTTCCATGGAAATGACTTTGCTGGAAAGAAAGCATCTGTTGAATTACTTTACATTAATGCTTGACTGACTGACAGCCCTTGATAATCCTGAAAGTTATTTGCATTTTAAAGGGTTAGTTAACCCATTACTTTTTAAATAGTAGTTTTTCCAAACTGCTTAAGAAGTACACATGTAAGATGTCAAATCTAAGGTGGCAATAGTTTGGCGAAGAGTGGAAACTTGTCACCAGGCTGCCCCTGCCTGTCATTACTCAGTTAGGTCCCTGTGCTCTGGAGACAGACTGCTTGCGCTCTTGATAACCCGGTGATTTGGGCTGTAGTTAATCTATAAAAGAGGTGGATGATATAGTATGTCCTTATTTTGTTGTTGTGAGCATTAAATATGATAATTCCACATATTTATTTATCTGGCATAAATTTAGAGCTCCATAGATGTTAGTGCTCAGATGCTGAAGCTGAAGTTCCAATACTTTGACCATCTGATGGAAAGAGCCAACTCACTGGAAAAGACCCTGAGGCTGGGAAAGATTGGGAGCAAAAAGAGAAGGGGGCAACAGAGGATGAGATGGGTGGATGGCATCACTGACTCAATGGTCATGAGTTTGAGCCAACTCCAGGAGACAGTGAAGGACAGGGAAGCCTCGAATTGCTGCAGTCCGTGGGGTGGCAAAGAGTCAGACACACTTACTGGCTGAACAATGACAACAACAGATGTTAGCTATTGCCATGTACCTGCTTTTCCATACTTAGTCCCTTGGTCTCCTTTTAAAGGTGTTACTTCTGTGTTTGTTTATTTTTTCCTCGTGATCGGTGGCATGATGTAGGGAGTAGATCAGTGGTTGCATGTGTTTGCGCCTAGATCTCCATTTTAAAAATGTTTCCATCAGTCTGTCTCTCCTTATGTTGCAGAGTTCTGTCTTGTAAGGCCATTTGCTCTTCTTTGTTCTTTTTTGGTACTGTTCTTGGCTCATTACACTTTGATACAACTTTTAGACTCAGTTTGTGAAATTTCATACAAAAAGTTATGATTTTAGTTGGAATAACATATCTCTATGTCAATTTGCAAGAAAACTGGAATTTTTACAAGACTGAGCCCTCTAACCCTAAGCATTCATTAAGTCATTGTTTACTATATTTAGTGAAATTTTTATGATTTCCTCCATAAAAAGATTTTCATATCTTGTGTTGGATTGATTCCTAAATATTTTATATTTTTGATAGTGTGGTAAATGATATGTTTTAAAATTTCATTTAAACTCTTTCTTGCTAGTGTTTGGAAATATAATTAACCTTTAAATATTGATTTTGTATACAAAAGTCTTGTTAACATTAATTCTAATGGCTATCTTTACCTTCTTTTGGGCTTTCTGTTTGGGAATCATACAAAATTTGGATAGACATTTTTGTTTCTGACTCTCAGTTTTTTATCTATTTTTTCTTTTCTTGCCTTGCAGCTCTGGCTATGATTTACATAGTCGATCAAAGAGGTGAGAATTGCCATTCTTGTCTTGGTCCTGATTTTAAAGGAAAAGAGGTCTCCTATAGATTTTTTAATTGAGAATCAGAGAAATTTTCTTCTATTACTTGCTTGCCTACTTATTTGTATTATTATGAGTGGATATTAAAGCCTATTAAGTGCTTTTTTATACATTTGTTGAAATAGTGATCATTACAGATTTTCTACATTGTTGGATGCAATTTGTTAATATATTAATTTTTCAATAATATCCTTGTTACATTTTAAAATTAAACTCAGCCAGACCTTGTGAAATGATCTGGGAAGTATTCTCTTTTTTACTCCTCCCTGGAATGTTTCACATAAAACTGTAGTTCCTTGTTCCCTGAATATTTGTTAGTTTATTTTGTAAATCATCTGGGCCTTGTTTCATGGGTTGTGTTTTGTGAGTGTATATACTCGTGTGAGATATTTAAAATTCAGATTCCCTTTATCACTTTTTGGACAATTAGAGTTTATTTTTTTCTTAAGTCAATTTTGTCGAGTTAGGTTTTTCTAGGAATTTGTCAGTTTTCTCTGTTATCAAAGTTACTGACATGAAGGTATTCATTTGAATTTACGCTGCATTTTTTTCTTTGCTAATGTTTACTTGTGCCAGATCCCTCCATTTTTGGGGAAACAGTCTTAACAGAGTTTGTTGATTTTGTTGGGCTTTTTAAAGAATTAACTATTGACTGTGATATTTTATGGATTTCTGTTTATAATCTTGTTTTCTTCCTCCTCCTTTCTTGAGATTTATTCGATCATTATTTTCTCTTAGTTTTTTTTTTTTGAGATTTGCAAGAAGTTTTTTTTTTTTTTTTAAGATTTGTCCTTAGTGATCTCTCTTAGTTTTTAAACTGAATGGTTAACTCTTTAATATTCAGCCTTTTTTCTTTTCTTTTAAAGGCATTTTGGCCCAGAAAATTTTCTATTAAAACAGAATTATCTCCATGTTACATCCTATATGTCCCACAGGATATATTAGTTGCTTTTTAATCATATAATTCTCTCTCTCTCTCTCTCTCTCTCTCTCTCTCTATATATATATATATATATATATATATATATATATATTCTAATTTTGTCTTTGACTCCTCAGTTAGTTAGATACACATTTCTTAATTCCCAAACCTATGAGTGTTTCTAGTTATCTTTTTATTGAATTTGTAACTTTATTGCATTGTGATCTGAGCAGATCAGAGAATGTGATCTGTATGACAACAATACTGAGAAGTATATTGTGGTTTATTTTATGGCCAAGTATGTGTCAATTTTCATAAATGTTCCTTGTACATGAACTTAGAAATAATGTGTATTCTCCAGTCCTTGGATTTAATGTTCTATATTCATCTGTCAGATCAAATCTCAATCTCTCATGGCATGTCCTTATCGAAGGCAATTTGGCATTATGTAGCAAAATTACAAATGCATATTCTCATTATTTCAGTATTTTCAGTTACAGATAAAAGATAAATACTGATATGCTTTTTCAAGTGTGAGTTACAAATTCTTTAATATGCAAAGATAAAATTGGTTTATCATAGCTTCTTCTATAGCAAAAACAACTAAAGTGTCCATTAATAGGGGACTATTTGTATAAACTAGATTTCAGCTTTACAACTGGTTGCTATGTAGTTGTAAAAAGAATCAGCAGGAGAATGCCAATCAATACAGGTAGAAGGAATAAGGGGAATAGAACATATACGTTAGAACATCACAGTAATGCTTGTTGTAGTCAAGATACAGATTAATGCTAACATTAGTGAATGAAACTTTAAGGAGAAACAGGTTCTTTTTTAACCTCAAATGATCTCTCTTAAAATATTAACTATTTGATGCTCACAAATCAAGAAATGAGCATAACCTAGGTAAAAAAATTGTGAAATTGCAATCAGACATAAATGGATACTTGAGCAAATGAAAAGATATGATATGAAATTACAAAGGTGTCAGTTAATTTGTAAGTAGGATTGCTATGTCTTCTTGGTGAGCTGACTCCTTTATTATTAATGCTATCCACTGTTCGTTTCTGTCCCTGGTAGTTATCTCTACTCTTGGCATCTGCTTTTACCTGATGGCAATATGAAAAGGCCTTTTAGGCCTGATTCGAACTGACGACTCTTTGGAATAGTCCCTGATGCTGGGAAAGATTGAGGGCAGAAGGAGAAGAGTCAAAGGATGAGACGGCTGCACGGCATCACCAACTCAACGAACGTGAACTTGGGCAAACTTTAGGAGATGGTGAGGGACAGGGAAGCCCAGCATGCTGCAGTCCATGGGATCCCAAAGAGTCAAACCAACTGAGTGACTGAACAACGACAGTATGAACAGGGCTTCGCTGGTGGCTCAGCTGGTAAAGAACCTGCCTGCAATGCAGGAGACCTGGGTTTGATCCCTGGGTTGGAAAGATCCCCTGGAGAAGGGAATGGCTTCCTACTCCAGTATTCTTGCCTGGAGAATTCCATGGACAGAGGAGTCTGGTGGGCTACAGTCCATGGGATCACAAACAGTATATACACTGTTCATTTCTGAACCTGGTAGTCATCTCTACTCTGACATCTGCTTTTACCTGTTGGTAATATAGCCACTCCTGATTTCTTTTGTCTAAGATTTGCATGGGTATCTTTGTCCATCCTTTAGCTTTTTACTTACCTATATCAATATATGTGAATTGAGTTTATTGTTGATAGCACCTAGTTGGATTTTTTTTTTTTTTCAGACGCTCTGCTGATTTTTGTTTGTTGGTTGATTTTGTCTGTCTTGTGTAGATGATTTACACTTAATGTGATTATACGTAAAGATTTATGTCTGACATTTTATGCTTTTGCTTTCTGCTTGTGCCTCTATATTTCATTTCTGTTTTCTTTTTTTCTCACTTTCTTGAGGATTAAATTTATTTTTAGAATTTTATTTTGATTTACTTATGGTGTGTTTGAGTATATCTTTTTGAGTAAAATTTTAGTGGTTTCTTACAGCATTAAAATATAAATAACTTATCATGGCTTAGTAATTTAAGTGGAGTACAGACACCTTATTTCTTTTTACATCGCTTTGAAAGTGAAAGTGAAAGTCACTCAGTCATGTCTGACTCTGCGACAGCATGGACTATACAGCTCATGGAATTCTCCAGGCCAGAATACAGGAGTGGTTAGACTTTCCCTTCTCCAGGGGGTCTTCCCAATGCAGGGATCAAACCCAGGTCTCCCACATTGCAGGCAGATTTTTTACTGTCTGAGCCACAAGGGAAGCCCAAGAATAATGAAGTGGGTAACCTATCCCTTCTCCAGGGGATCTTTCCCAACCAGGGATCAAACCAGGGTCTCTTGCATTGCAGGTGGATTCTTTACCAACTGAGCTATGAGGAAAGGTTACCTCCCCTCATTTAAAATTGCCTTAATTGTTTCCTCTATATACAATACTTTGAGAACCACATCAGACAATGTTTAGAAAACTTTGAGAAGGAAAAAGAGAAGGAAGATCTGTTGTACTCACCAATATTTTGCTGTTTCAGTTGTTTTTTCTTCCTTCTTTCCTGGTATTCTAAGAATTCTTTTTTGAAATCTTTTTTTTCTATTTGGAGAAATTCTCTTAACCATTCTTTTAGGATTGATCTGTTGGTAACAAACTCTTTTAGTTTTACCTCATCTGAGAATTTTTTTTTTCCTTTTTGTTTCTGAAAGAGATATTTTCTGGGTATTAAAAAAAAAAAGTTCTTTTTTTTTTTTTCCGGCACTTGAACAATGTTTTTTACTTCCTTCTGGCCTTCATGGTTTCTGATGAGAAGTCCACTGTCATTTAAATGATTTCTCCATGTAGATGAAGTATTACTTTTTTCTCATTGTTTTTGAAATGTTTTCCTCATCTAGAGTATGTCTTGGTATGAATTGCTGTGGGTTTACGTTTTGGTTGTTGTTCGGTTGCTCAGGCATGTCCTACTCTTTGTGACCCCATGGACTGCAGTGCACCAGGCTTCCCTGTCCTTCACTATCTCCCTGAATATGCTCAAACTCATGTCCATTGAGTCGATGGACCATCCTGTTTGGAGTCTCTCAAAATCTCGGATCTGGATGTTTACGTCTTTTGCCAAATTTGGGAAATTTCAGCATTACTTCTTTGAGTATTTTTTACCAAGTCTTTTTTTTTTTTTTCATTCCTTCTGGCATTCTGAAAACACAAGTATTAGATCTTTTGTTTTTTTCCATATGCCCCTGAGGCTCTGTTAGTTTTTTTAGTCTAGTTTTTCTATGTTTGTTCAGACTGGGTAATTTCTACTGCTCTGTCTTTAAATTCACTAATTTCTTTTTGCCAATCTGCTGTGGACTTCCCAGGTGGTGTTAGTGGCAAAGAACCTGCCTTGCCAATTCAGGAGACATAAGAGATGCAGATTCCATCCCCGGATCCGGAAGATGCCCTGGAGGAGGACATGGCGACCCACTCCAGTGTTCTTGTCTGGAGAATCCCAGGGGCAGAGGAGCCTGGCGGGCTACAGTCCATAGCGTGTCAAAGAGTCAGATACGAATGAAGCAGCTTAGCATGCTGTTGAACTTATCCATTGAGCACTGAGTTTTTATTTTGGCTATCATATTCTTCAGTTTTAAAATATCCATTTGATTCTACTTTTTGCTTTATTTCTTGGTGAGACATATTATTTTTTCATTTGTTACAAGTGTGCTCATCATTACTTGTTGAAGTATTTTTATGATGGCTACTTTAAAATATTTTTCCGATAATTGCAACATCTGTGTCATCTTGGTTTTGGCATCTGTTGATCATCTGTAGTTACTCAATTTGAGATTTTTCTGATTGTTGGTACGCTGAATGATTTTTGATTGTATCTGGACATTTTTGGTTTTATGTGAAGAGGCTCTCCATTTTATTTAAGTCTATTTTAGAAAGCTTTGCCTGATCTCACATTACAAAAGGAGTGAGGGTCTTCATTACTGTCAGATGGTTGTGGGAGTCCTCATTCCTACCATGTGTGGACACAGTGGAGTGGGGGTTGGAAAATGGAAAAGGGGCAGCTTGTTCCTCCTTGGGTAGCAGTGGAAATTCAGATTACCCACTAGACCTCTGTTGATACCACCCTGGTTGGGAGAAGAGGAGAGGTCCTTGTTTCTGCTCCCCATGTGACCTCCCACACACACATACAGGTGATGAAAGTCTTGACTTTCCATTAAGCTAAATGGGAAGGGACACCTTGTTACTTTTTGTTGGGAGTGGAAGTTCAAGATTCCCACATGACCTTCAATGACTCCTTGGGGAAGGACCTTGTTCCAGCCAGGCATGGATGAAAATCCCTCTTGGTCTTCTTTTGATACCACACTTGCAGTGGGTGATATGTTGGTGGGTGAATTGGGGCTTCACATTACAGTCAGGTAAAGGGGAACATCTAGGATTCCCACTCAGTGTTTGCTGATTGGGGTGAGAGTGTGGTCATGTTTTTTTCCCCATTGTATTTCTCTAGGGTGGGGAAGTTATTGTTTGAACATTTCTGTCTTGCTGGTTGTTTTCCTGTTCTTTTCTTAAGAGAGAGTTGACTTTGGGGGCTTTATCTTTTGTCTGTTTCCACTGATGTTTATGGGTTTTGGCTTCTCTAGCACCCAGTTGGGGATTTATGTGGCAAAAAAGAACACCAGGGAACTCACTACTATGGTGTTCCTTGGGTTTCAAGGTCTCTCTAGCCAGTCTGAGTTCTTCTGTCTTTCACAGTTTTTCTGCTTGTTATATATATAATGCTCAGGATTTTTAGCAGGAGGCATAGGAGAAACATTTTAGTAGGAGTAAAGATTTTTGACAAGAGCAATAGGAAAAAGTGCTTCTACTCCATGTTGGACTGAAATGAGAACTTCTCCCTTCCAATTTTTGTATCTTTTTTTTTTTTCTGTGAATACTTTTGTTATAGCATGACACCATGGTAATGATGGGCTTCCCAGGTGTCTCAGTGGTATAGAATCCACCTGCCATGCAGGAGAACAAGAAACGCAGATTCCGTCCCTGGATTGGTACGATCCCCTGGAGAAGGAAACAGCACCCACTCCAGCATCCTTGCTTAGAAAATCCCGTGGACAGAGGAGCCTGTAGGACTACAGTCCATGGGGTCGCAAAGAGTTGGACAGGACTGAGTGACTGAGCACGCGCAAGTGGTACTGATGGGGGGATCCCTGAGGTATTTTTGGCTTCAGAAGTATAGTGTCTAGTGTTTATCCACTGAGCGCTTATCAAGAAGTGGCGTCTTTTCCTTTTTTATTGGTGCTGTTTTTAAAAGTCAAGAATCACTGTTTGAATTTTTGTTGAAATTTTTTTTCTTGCGGTCCCTGTGGAGATAGCTATTAATCAGTTCAGTTCAGTTCAGTTCAGTCGCTCAGTCGTGTCTGACTCTTCATGTCCCCATGAACGGCAGCACACCAGGCCTCCCTGTCCATCACCAACTCCCGGAGTTTACTCAAACTCATGTCCATCGAGTCGGTGATGCCATCCAGCCATCTCATCCTCTGTCGTCCCCTTCTCCTCCTGCCTCCAATCCCTCCCAGCATCAGAGTCTTTTCCAATGAGACAACTCTTCACATGAGGTGGCCCAAGTATTGGAGTTTCAGCTTCAACATTAGTCCTTCCAATGAACACCCAGGGCTGATCTCCTTTTGAATGGACTGGTTAGATCTCCTTGCAGTCCAAGGCACTCTCAAGAGTCTTTTCCAACACCACAGTTCAAAAGCATCAATTCTTGGGCTCTCAGCTTTCTTCACAGTCCTACTCTCACATCCATACATGACCACTGGAAAAACCATAGCCTTGACTAGATGGACCTTTGTTGGCAAAGTAATGTCTCTGCTTGTGGCTCAGATCATGAACTCCTTATTGCCAAATTCAGACTTAAATTGAAGAAAGTAGGGAAAACTACTAGACCATTCAGGTATGACCTCAATCAAATCCCTTATGATTATACAGTGGAAGTGAGAAATAGATTTAAGGGACTAGATATGATAGATAGAGCGTCTGATGAACTATGGACAGAGGTCTGTGACATTGTACAGGAGACAGGGATCAAGGCCATCCCCATGGAAAAGAAATGCAAAAAAGCAAAATGGCTGTCTGAGAAGGCCTTACAAATAGCTGTGAAAAGAAGAGAACCAAAAAGCAAAGGAGAAAAGGAATGATATAAGCATCTGAATGCAGAGTTCCAAAGAATAGCAAGAAGAGATAAGAAAGCCTTCCTCAGTGATCACTGCAAAAAAATAGAGGAAAACAACAGAATGGGAAAGACTAGAGATCTCTTCAAGAAAGTTAGAGATACCAAGGGAACATTTCATGCAAAGATGGGTTCAATAAAGGACAGAAATTATACAGACCTAACAGAAGCAAAAGATATTAAGAAGAGGTGGCAAGAATACACAGAAGAGCTGTACAAAAAAGATTTTCATGACCCAGATACTCACAATGGTGTGATCACTCACCTAGAGCCAGACATCCTGGAATGTGAAGTCAAGTGGGCCTTAGAAATCATCACTATGAACAAAGCTAGTGGAGGTGATGGCATTCCAGTTGAGCTATTTCAAATCCTGAAAGATGATGCTGTGAAAGTGCTGCACTCAATATGCCAGCAAATTTCAAAAACTCAGCAGCAGGATGCATTCATTCCCATTTGACAGATGAGACAGCTGAGACGCAAAGAAGTGGAGAGACATGCACCACATCACCTAGCCAGGATGTATTCGAGCCAGGATTCTACCCCAGGTCTGCCTGGCTTCAGAGGCTACAGTCTTTATAACTCAGTGCTTGTGACACAGAAAGGACAGTTGCCAGGTGCCTTTGTTGACACAGTTCAGCAGTTTATAGAGTGCAAGCCGGTGACACTGTGTGATATTATAGGCTATGGCTATTTTCTGCCTCGCATCTGCTCAAGTTCAACATATGGCTTTCGTCATGCTGCTCCTGTAGAGCTTGCTTTTAATTTATCTGCTCAGGAAGTCTCAATTTTCACACAGGGTTTGGTTTCCAGTAGAAACCTATTCTGATATCATTTTCTGGCTCGCCTGATGAAGGCCTGTCAGAGTCCAGTGGTTTTCCACAGGTCATCTAGCGCAAGTGAGTCAGAAGCTGTGGCTGCTGAATCATAAATTCAGAGTCCACCCGGCTCCTGATTCCTTACCACGGCCACCAGGCCATCTTCCTTGCTGAGCATGACAAAATGCTGACTACTGAATGGGAAACATATTTCAGAGAGGCTAACACTGGGGTGAAAAATAGATTTGGGACTTTCTGAAGAGGAGATCTTATTTAAAGGCCTGAACATTCTATTGGTCTCTGAGGCAGTAAGACAATGTTTTAGGTAGTGCTTCTCCACAGGGGGGGCCAGGGCATGCCGAGTTGCTACAAATGGATTCCAGGTGGGATTTCGGTATAGCTCTACCTAATTTGGGGGGCAGCCATGCAGGTCCTGGGATTCTCCAGGGCTGTAGCTTAGTTACTGCCAGCTGTGAGCAGTCCCATCTATTTATCCCCAGGGAGCCATGCAAAAAATATTTTGTGGGTACCAAGAAGAGAAAAAAGTTGGGAAGCACTGTTACAGGTGATGTCTGCAGACGCAGGTACCATGTTGGGAGGCTGATTAGCACCAGTTGCCTGACACTGTGCTGTGTGTTCAGTCGCTCACCTGTGTCTGACTCTTTGCGACCCCACAGACTATAGCCTGCTAGGTTCTCTTGTCCATGGCATTTTCCAGGCAGGAATATTGGAGTTGGGTGCCATTTTCCTCCCCTAAGGGATCTTCCCAATGCAGGGATCAAAACTGCGTCTCTTGCATCTCTTGTACTGGCAGGCAGATGCTTTACCACTAGCATCCACCTATGCTAAACTCCAATTAGGACTAGAGAGCTTTCTTAAGAATTTGGCTACTCTGACCAAGAAGATGACGAGTGGTGGAAAGTGGGACGGGTCTCTGAGAAGGCATGAAGGGTGTGTGGATGACATTAATATGTCTTTGTTCATTAGATCATGGAATTATACGGTGAAGGGGGGCGTTATCTGAGGCTGAGAAAGGTAAGTTGGCAAAAAGTTAAGGAATCCAGTTCATTCAATGGTATTAAAAAATGAAAATACCTTCAAACTGAGAAGCTAAAGTCCCAAAGGTTCGCTATAAGGTCACAGTCAGCTTTTCTTTCGTGTTCCTTAGGGACACTTGGGTGCTTGGAGGACATCCCTGCCCTCTGAGGTTGCTGTCAGGTGGATTGCAAGATCCCTTTAAGAGTCCTTGGCTCTGTCGTCAAGGATGCAGTATGTGATCTCTTGGGGGCATCTCGGCTGTCTTCAGTTCTGCTGTGTGTCCTGTTTTCCCTTTTGAGCCCCACCAAGGCCCCTTGCTTCACTAGCCAGCCCCAGGGCCCTGGAGCCAGTGCCACTGTAGTGATCTACCCAAGAAGCTGAGCACAGAGGAGGGTTCAGAAATTAGCTTTTGGAGAAGCCAGTGGAGAAACAGGTTTATTGCCTACTGATATATTTTTTATTATTGTTGGAACTTCCTGACTCATATATTGGGCTCCAGAATCACTGCAGATGGTAACTGCAGCCATTAAGTTAAAAGACGCTTGATCCTTGGAAGAAAAACTCTGACCAACCTAGACAGCATATTAAAAAGCAGAGTCGTTCACTTAACCAACATAGGTCCATCTAGTCAAAGCTCTGGTTTTTCCAGTAGTCATATATGGATGTGAGAGTTGGACTATAAAGAAAGCTGAGCACCAAGGAACTGATATTTTTGAACTGTGGTGTTGGAGAAGACTCTTGAGAGTTCCTTGGACTGCAAGGAGATCCAGCCAGTCCATCCTAAAGGCAATCAGTCCTGAATACTCATTGGAAGGACTGATGCTACAGCTGAAACTCCAATACTTTGGCCATCTGATGCAGAGAACTGACTCACTGGAAAAGACCCTAATGCTGGGAAAGAGTAAAGGCAGGAGGAGAATGGGATGACAGGATGAGGTGGTTGCATGGCATCACTGACTTGATGGACACGAGTCTGAGGAAGCTCCGAGTTGGCAATGGACAGGGAGGCCGGGCATGCTGCAGTCCATGGCATCATAAAGAGTTGGACATGACTGAGTGACTGAACTGACTGACTGCCTGGGAGTAGGCAGAGAGATTTACTCTAATTATAAGAGCACACGTGAGCTGGAGAGGGGCTTGCATGGGAGAAGAGCAGAAGGCTGCAGAGGCTTTGGGGATGACTGGTCATGTGCGTCCAGCTTGGGCTGGAGGCAGAGCGACACTGACAGGGGGTCATGACAATCTCCAGGTGTTCTCAGTATTTATGGTTGCTGATCCGACAGCTATTGTATTACTATTATTATCATTTGTTGTTGTTTAGGGGCAAAGTCACATCTGACTCTTCTGCAACCCTGTGCTCATCTGTCTGTGGGGTTATCCCAGCAGGAGTATTGGAGTCAGTTGCCATTTCCTTCTCAAGGGGATCTTCCCAACTGAGGAATCCAAACTGCATCTCCTGCATTCCTGCAGGCAGATTCTTTACCACTGAGCCACCTGGGAAGTCCTTATTCTCTTTCTATTAGTACTACTTGCTTATGGCCAGTGGTAAGTGAAACCTTATGCAGAATACTTCACAGGCCCTGTCTTATTTCATCTTCACACCAAGCCTGCAGCTCTGGTCTCATTGCCCAGATGAAGGAATTGAGAGTGGAGACAGCAAATGGTGGAAGGAGGACCCAAACCCTGCCCACTTTCAAAGTTAGTGCACTTTATACCTCGCTGAGCTCGCTTCTTGGTTAGGCAACATTTCCAGGTCAGAGGCTGATGGAATCATGGATATTCCGACAGAAGGGGTGAAGACAACAGGGAACGAGGATACGTGGGGTAAGAGGTGTCTTGGGATAGTGAGGAAGTGCTGAGGGAGCTCTCAGCTGGGTCAGGGGCTTTGTGAGACCTCAGTGTGACCTGGATTGCTGACCTGGATCAGCAACCGGGAGAATGGAGAAAGGGTGTAAAGTGTGGGAAGAGCACTGGGTCAAAGAGAACTTGAAGAATACGAGCAGGTTAGGGCTGGGCAGAAGAGGAGGAGTCCAGAGAGGGGGGCAGGGCTGGGAAAGAGCAGCCAGACGGGAGGGAGGAAAGAGCAAGGAGAGTGGGTAGAAGGTGTACGGGACATAGAGATGGGAAGAGTGTGGGGCAACTTAGCGCTTAAAGCCTGAACCTTCTGTTCAATTAGCCAGACTGGCCCTCTAGGCAGAAGCTGGTGTGAACAAATGCCAGGAACAGTCTGCACATGAGAGTCCTTCTCTAGGGCCAGGAGCAGAGAGCAACCTGGATCCCAGAGCCAACCTCCCCTGCTCCCCACAGACAGGTGAACTCTGTCCAGCTTGTCCCGAGTGCAGTTCCTATCCTTTGTTCACACTTGGAATCCTTTAGCTGAGTCTCTGCAGGGCACTACAGTGATGCAGGTCAACACACTGCAAAGCACTGATCCAGGGCTAATACTGTTGTTTAGCGCTGCTAATGGACTTCCCTGGTGGCTCAGATGGTAAAGAGTCTGCCTGCAATACTGGAGACCTGTGTTCAATCCCTAGATTGGGAAGATTCCCTGGAGAAGAGAATGGCTATCCATTCCAGTATTCTTGCCTGGAGAATCCCATGGACAGAGGAGCCTGGCAGGCTGTGGTCCTTGGGATCCCAAAGAATTGAACATGACTGAGCAACTAACATTTTGCTTTCATTTCACTTTTTCAATGCTGCACATACACCTTTGTGTCTGCTTCTGCTCCTGCTTATATCAGCCCCTTTGGAGTCAATGTTGATTGAACCATTTACCTCTATTCCTGTAGTTTTTAAAGCCCCAGAGGCCATGGGTTTGGTTAACAGAATGCTTTGATGAGTGTGGGCTCCTTCTGCCATTTTTGACACCTTCAATATATCCTCAAGATGTTGTGCAGGAAAACACTCATTTTATTTTGGACTATATACTCTGGTATGGTATTGTTATGAGAGGTATATTGGGAATATTTTTGGAAATTTTGCCTTCTTTTAAGGTGTTCTTCCAGCCCTGAGAAGAAGGGGTGAAGGGTCCCCACTGGACATTTTCCTTGTTGTTTTCTTGGTGGTGGGGACATTCATCCTTACTCAGAAAGAAGTCGCACTGCTGGCAAATGACGGGATTCGGAGCACTTACAGAAAGGGAATCTCCCCATAGACAAATCCAGGCTTAGTGGGTTATCAGTGAGGATTAAGCAATATTCTGTGTGGAGGTGGGAAACTGGAGGAGAGAGAAGCAGGAGGAAGAGAAGGAGGAGAAAGTGGGAGGTGGAACAAAGAGATGGACATTTCATTTCAACAGCCAAGGATTTGCAAGCTGGAAACTGTGACCCCAAAGTGCACATCAGGACTGTTGGCTCACAGGAGAGGCGTGCCAGGACCCTTTCTTCTCTTTCCCAGTCACCTCTGACATTATTTGACTCATCTTTCTGGAAATATTTCTAGCTGTACCTCTGAACCCTGAATGTTTCCCAAACTCATTGAAATGCACAAATGAAAATTATTCATCTGGTTGGAGATTACACAAAGCTGAGAATGCTGTCAGAAGTACATGGATACAGTTGCACAATCAGATCCATGCTGAGAAAAGGAAAGCTTTGCTCGTAACATCCCAGTGGGCCAAGTGCTGAAGACAGGTAAGGGAAGATGACTCACTGTTGGCTCACATCAGGGTGGAGAGACAGGTGCCCAGAGCAGATGTTTAGGAAGACTCTCATCCATCAAGGCAGGCGACCCAGAGCTGGATGCTGGCCACCCAGCTGGTCGCGTGGAACTGCAGCAGTGACTCAGAGTGTGTAAAATCAAAGGCAACAGAGAGAGAGAAGACGGAAGAGTGCCAGCTCGCTCTCGGCCCAGGACTGCGCTGGGTTGCTCAGGGTCAGGCTGTTGGAGGGTGAGTCAGAATCTTGGGACCTCTCTTCCTGTTTCTGCAAGGATCAAAGAAGTGATGATCTGTCTCACTCAAGCCACTTAACAGATTTCTCTTTACAAAAGAGGACTTGTAAATCCTTCTCCAAAGCATGAGTAAACGAATCTGTGTATTTTCCAGGAAAATCAGTGCTGAAAGGAAATACATTGATATTACTTAAGAGCACAACTAGCTTTACCCCAGGGAGCTCAATGGTGCCCTCTGTAGTCTGCCTGGGGATGCCTGAAGCATCTCTAGAAAAGACTCATTGTGCCAGAAATCCCAGTACTGCAGTTCATTCCCTTGGGCTAAGCATTACTGTCTCTAGCTACCTCTCTTAAAAATACGATATCCTGGGGTAGAGCTGATGCCAGAATGGCTGCAGAGTACAAATGAGACCTGTTCTGTTCAGCCCTGGGCAGCATGAGGGTTCTGGATCCTTGGAGGTGAGGGAGGAGGAAGGTTATAGAGGGGGGAGAAACACGTGGAAAGGAAGAGGGAGATGCCTGAACGTTGCTTTCTGGAAGTCTTCAGAGAATCAAAACCCCCAAACTCCAAAAGTAGCTCTGAATGGTACTTTATGGCATATGGAATTAAAAAAAAAATTGTGGTCACTTTGGTCTTGGAGCTATTTCTTCTGTTTTTAGGTTTCTTATCTCATTTTGCCAATTTTGGGTACAGAGACTCATGGACTTGCAGAGCTGGTGACAGTATCACGTTCTGGGTTAAGCATGGAGTTGGCAGCCAGAGATGAAGAATCTGGCTTCCCACTTATTGTGTCTGTGATCATATTATCAACCACTCTGAGCTTCTGATTTCTTATTTATGAAGTGGGGATAATGATATTGATTTCCCAGATATTTCATGAGGGTAGAATAAAAGTACTCCATAGTAAAAGGCTTTAGCACAGTTCCCGGAAATTTTACTAAGAACCCAATAAAATGCAAGCTCTTCCATATTGTGCAGGAATCCCTTCTTTGGCTCCCGAACTCCCCTGCTCTGTTAGAGAACTAGAGTGACAGGGGCAGGGAGCTCATCCCTGCAGGAGGCAGCTCTTCATTCCTGGGCAGTTACGGTTTGGGAAATTCCTTTTTGAATTGACATTCTGCTTTTCTGTACCTTTACTTGTAAATTGTAGTTTTACCACTGAATCTTTTTAGTATGCTGCTGCTGCTGCTAAGTCGCTTCAGTCGTGTCCGACTCTGTGCAGCCCCATGGATGGCAGCCCACCAGGCTCCGCGGTTCCTGGGATTCTTCAGGCAAGAACACTGGAGTGGATTGCCATTTCCTTTTCCACTGCGTGAAAATGAAGTCACTCAGTCATGTCTGACTCTTCGCAACCCCATGGACTGCAGCCTACCCCAGGCTGCTCCGTCTATGGGATTTTCCAGGCAAGAGTATTGGAGTGGGGTGCCATTGCCTTCTCTGTCTTTTCATTATCAGTTCAGTTCAGTTTAGTTCAGTCGCTCAGTCATGTCTGACTCTTTGTGACCCCATGAATCGCAGCACGCCAGGCCTCCCTGTCCATCACCATCTCCAGGAGTTCACTCAAACTCATGTCCATCGAGTCTGTGATGCCATCCAGCCATCTCAGCCTCGGTCGTCCCCTTCTCCTCCTGCCCCTAATCCCTCCCAGCATCAGAGTCTTTTCCAATGAGTCAACTCTTCGCATGAGGTGGCCAAAGTATTGGAGTTTCAGCTTTAGCATCATTCCTTCCAAAGAAATCCCAGGGCTGATCTCTTTTAGAATGGACTGGTTGGATCGCCTTGCAGTCCAAGGGACTCTCAAGAGTCTTCTCCAACACCATAGTTCAAAAGCATCAATTCTTGGGCACTCAGCTTTCTTCACAGTCCTACTCTCACATCCATACATGACCACTGGAAAAACCATAGCCTTGACTAGACGGACCTTTGTTGGCAAAGTAATGTCTCTACTTTCCAATATGCTATCTAGGTTGGTCATAACTTTTCTTCCAAGGAGTAAATGTCTTTTAATTTCATGGCTGCAATCACCATCTGCAGTGATTTTGGAGCCCCCAAAAATAAAGTCTGACACTGTTTCCACTGTTTCCCCATCTATTTGCCATGAAGTGATGGGACCGGATGCCATGATCTTCATTTTCTGAATGTTGAGCTTTAAGCCAACTTTTTCACTCTCCTCTTTTCAGTGTAGCTCTTAATGATTCCCTTAGCTTCTGCTGTGATGATTGTGAGCTTTTTAAAAAGGCAATGATATGTACTTTTTTTAATTAAAAATTTTTTTTGGCTTCGCTGAGTCTTTGTTGCTGCACACAGGCTTTCTCTAGTTGCGGTGAGTGGGCGAGGGCTACTCTTCCTTGCAGTGCCTGGGCTTCTCATTGCGGTGGTTGCTCCTGCTGGGGAGCACTAGGCATGCAGTCTCAGTGGTTGTAGTGCACGGGCTTCGTTGCCCCATGGCACGTGATCTCTTTCCAGACCAGGAATTGAACTTTTGTCCCCTGCATTGGCAGGCAGATTCTTAACCACTGGACTCAGGGAAGTCCTTGATATATTCTTGAGGTTTTATCTTTTCAAGCTTAAAAGCTCTATTTCTTAAAAAAAATTTTTATTGGCGTGTAGATTTGCAATGTTGTGTTAGTTTCTGGTGTATAGCAAGTGAAAGTGAAGGAAAGTGAAAGTTGCTCAGTTGTGTCTGACTCTTTGTGACCCCATGGACTATACAGTCCATGGAATTCTCCAGGCCAGAATACTGAAGTAGGTAGACTGTCCCTTCTCCAGGGGATCTTCCCAACCCGGGGATCAATCCCAGGTCTCCTGCATTGCAGGTAGATTCTTTACCAGCTGAGCCACAAGGGAAGCTCGGTATATAGCAAAGTGATTCAGTTATAAAAATATGTATTTTTTTATATTCTTTTCCATTGTTGTTTGTTACAAGGTATTGAATATAGTAGTTTTCTTTTCTGTACATAGGACCTTGTTGTTTATTTTATATATAGTAGTTTGCATGTGCTAATTCCAAACTCCTAATTTATCCCCCTGCCCATTTCCTCCTTAGTAACCATAAGCTTGTTTTCTGTATCTGTGAGTCTGTTTCTGTTTTGTAAATTGGTTCATCTGTATCATATTTTAGATTCCACATATAAATTGTGTCATGGTATTTGTCTTTCTGTGTCTGACTCACTGTACTTCATCTAGTATAATAATCTCTAGGTGAGAGATTATTATATGAGATTATTAGCTGGGGCAAATAGCATGGTTTCATACTTTTCATGGCTGAGTACTATTCCACTGAATATATTTACCACATCTTCTTTCCCCATTTATCTGTCCATGGAGATTTAGGTTGCTTCAACATCTTGGCTATTGTAAATAGTGCTGCTACAAACATACAGGTGCAGGCATCTTTTTGAATTAGAGTTTCCTCTGTATAAGGGCTTCCCTGATAGCTCAGTTGGTAAAGAATCCACCTGCAATTCAGGAGACCCTGGTTCAATTCCTGGGCTGGGAAGATCTGCTGGAGAAGAGATAGGCTACCCACTCCAGTATTTTTTGGGCTTCCTTTGTGGCTCAGCTGATAAAGAATCCATCTGCAATGCAGGAAACCTGGGTTCAATCCGTGGGTTGGGAAGATCCCCTGGAGAAGGGAAAGGCTACCCACTCCAGTATTCTGGCCTGGAGAATTCCATGGACTGTATAGTCCATGGGGTCACAAAGAGTCTGACACAACGGAGTGACTTTCAGTTTCTCTGTATATATGCCTACTGCTGGTTTGGATTATATAGGAGTTGGATCATACATTAATAGTAACCTTATTTTTTAGTTTTTAAAAGAACCTCCATGCGGTTTTCCATAGTGGCTGAATCAGTTTACATTCCCACCAACAGAGTAAGAATGTTCTCTTTTCTCCATTCCCTCTTCAGCATTTCTTATTTGAAGACTTTTTGATGATGACCATTATGACTAGTATGAGGTGATACCTCATTGTAGTTTCGGTTTGCATTTCTGCAATTAGCAAAGTTGCACATCTTTTCATATGTTTATTGGTCATCTGTGTGTCTTCTTTGGAGAAATGTCTATTTAGGTCTTCTGTGCATTTTTTAATTGAGTTGTGTGTTTCTTTGTAATTGAGTTATATGAGCTGTTTGTACATTTTGGAAATCAAGCCTTTGTCGGTCACATCATTTGCAGATATTTTCTTCCAATAGGAAGGTTTTCATTTTGTTTATGGTTTCCTTTGTTGTGCAAAATCTTATAAATTTGATTAGGTCCCATTTATTTATTTCTGTTTTTATTTTTATTGCCTTAGGAGACTGACCTAAGAAAACATTGCTTTGATTTATGTCAGAGAATGTTTTGCCTATTTTCTCTTCTAGGAGTTTTATGAGGTCATGTCTTATATTTAATCTGTAAGCCATTTTGAGTTTATTTTTGTATATGGTGTGAGGGTGTGTTCTAAACTCATCAATTCATTTGCAGCTGTCTAGCTTTCCCAGTGCCACTTGCTGAAGAGACTGTCTTTTCTCTGTTGTATATTCTTGCCTCCTTTGTTGAAAATTGATTGGCTGTAGATATGTGGGTTTATTTCTGGGCCCTCTATTCTATTCCATTGAGCCTTAAGTCTGTTTTGTGCCAAGTACCATGCTGTTTTGATTACCATAGCTTTGCTGTATTGTCTGAAGTCTGGGGGGTTTATGCCTCTGGCTTTGCTTTTTTTCCCTTCAGGATTTCTTTGGCAGTTCTGGGTCTTTTATGGTTTCATACACATTTTAGGATTGTTTTGCTCTAGTTCTGTAAAAAATGTCATGAGTAATTTGAAAGGCATCACGTCAAATTTGTAGATTGTTTTGAGTAGTATGGCCATTTTGATGATGTTAATTCTTCCAATCCAAGTAAAAAGCTCTAATTCTGTGAAGTCTTATTTATCTGACACATTTTGGGTCTCCAACAATCTCTTTTGCCTCCTTTGGACTTCGTAGGGAATTTTTTTTTTTTAATCAATTTGTAACATACCAGTCATAGGTCTGGTATTTGCAATTATGTACAATTTACACTTTGTTGACAAAGGTCCATCTAGTCAAGGCTATGGTTTTTCCAGTAGTCATGTATGGATGTGAGAGTTGGACCATAAAGAAGGCTGGGTGTCAAAGAACTGATGCTTTTGAACTGTGGTTTTGGAGAAGACTCTTGAGAGTCCCTTGAACTGCAAGGAGACCAAACCAGTCAATCCTAAAGGAAATCAGTCCTGAATATTCATTGGAGGGACTGATACAGAGGCTGGAACTCCAATACTTTGGCCACCTGATGCAAAGAACTGACTCATTTGAAAAGACCTTGATGCTGGGCAAGATTGAAGGCAGGAGGAGAAGGGAATGACAGAGGATGAGATGGTTGGATGGCATCACTGACTCGATGGATATGAGTTTGAGCAAGCTCCAGGAGTTGGTGATGGGCAGGGAGGCATGGCATGCTGCAGTCCTTGGGGTCTCAAAGAATTGGACATGACTGAGCAACTGAACTGAACTGAACTGGGATAAATGTCAAAATAAATATAGCATGAGAGGAAAGTCAGTTAGAAAAGCTATGTATGTTTATTTGGGTGTGCATTTAGGTGATTAATAGAATCAATTTTACGCTAGTAAGTATTTGCCATTCTGTAGTAGTATAGCAGATCCTGAGTACAATACCAAGTTCAGTACCTATACATATAGTCTAAATGGACACTAGGTATAAACATTTTAGTGTGACAAATGAGTTAGCTTCTTGCTTTCTAATTAATCTAAGTAAGGTTGGATTGATACACTTGAGAATGTGAATATATATAAATTGTTTCTGTTTTGTTTAAGTATTGATCATAGTAGACAAATGAGCTAGGTGAGTGGGAACAGAGAAACTGCTTTTTAAAGCAATTTCAGCAGACTAACGACATTTAATTTTTTAACTTTTACTCAAAATGAAACCAGTGATACTGTTTGAAAAATTCATTTTCAATTTCTCATCAATAGCATCAATTTGTAACAGTTTTATAGTGAAAAGTAAATTAAATAATTTTAATTGAGGAAATCAATATATTCTAGACTGTATAGTACTTTCAGGTTGACAGACTGATGCTAAGGTATCCACATTGTAACATGACTAATCCAGCTGCGCATGGCTAACCCAGCTCAGGCCACATTTGACTCACCAGGAGAGTTTGAAAAGAACTAGTCTCTCCCCTGTTTAACTAGATGGGTTCATGGTTGGGTGTCAGAGTGATGGCTGATTACTGTAAACATTTCTAAATGCCCTCTTAGTTTCTGTAAATACTTAATCACAGGGCAGTAACAACAGTTCAGCAATCAGTCATGGGTTCACCTTGAGCAGCATGGGATTGCTTTATCTGTTCTACCTAGTGGGGCAGCCACGCTTGTGATTGGATTGCTCCAATTGCTAAAATATTTGTCCTTATATTTTGCCAAAATACTTATTCCATACCTGTTGTCCGTTGGTTCTCATTCTTTGCTTTTGAACCACAGCTGGTAAATGTGCTTCTGCTGTATGTGACAACCTGCCAGAAATTTCACAGTAGGTGTCTTGGGTACTTTAAATTTTATTTTCCCCAGGTAAACCACCTTTCCCTCAACTCATTCTTCACATGACATGGATTCTAGAATCTTCACCTAGTCACCCTCTGGTTACCCTGGTGATCAGTCTCAAACACATATTGAGTATGGGTGACCCTTGAAAAACGTGGGGTTTAGAGCTCTTGGCCCCCATGCAGTCAAAAATCTCAGAACTTAGACTCTCCTAAAACTGGGAGATGGGAATCCTTACTGATAACATAAGCAGTCTATTAACACATACTTTGCATATTATTTGCATGACAACATATATTTTATGCATTCATGGCATACCTAACTTTTTAATTTTTTCAGTATTTTGAAGTTACACTGTTCATGTGCAAATTTTTTTCAAATTATCACAAATCTCAAAAAAAAATTCCTAATTAGTGATTGAAAAAATGCACATGTAAGTGAACCTGTGCAGCTCCTAGCCACATTGTTGAGGGTAACCTGTATTTATTTATACTAAATACTCTAGTGGATGTAGTGTTTTCTCTTCTGAATGAGAAGACTTGGACAGATGATATACATGGACTTCAGTTCAATTCAGTCGCTCAGTCATGTCTGACTCTTTGAGACCGGGTTCTAACAGAAACAACTGTATCACTGCCCCCACTTCTAGTCTCTCTGTCTCGACCTCCATCTCTCTGTCTCTGTTTTCCAGTCCTTAAAAATGTTTCTGATTTTTAAAAAGGGAGTGAAGTGAAGTCAGTCAGTCGTGTCTGACTCTTTGCGACCCCATGGACTGTAGCCTATCAGGCTCCTCCATCCATGGGATTTTCCAGGCAAGAGTGCTGGAGTGGATTGCCATTTCCTTCTCCAGGGGACCTTCCCAATCCAGGAATCGAAGCCAGGTCTCCCGCATTGCAGGCAGACACTTTACCGTGGGAGCCATCCTAATTATATTTGCCCAGACTGTGAGCTGGAGCAAAGTGTTGTCAGTATGAAAGAGGCCAGGCTTTTCTTCAGGCGTCTTCCTCTACTTTATTCATGGGGGTCTTACAATTACTTCATACTTCACACACACTCCTTTTCTCAGTCTGGGGCTTCCCAGGTGGCTCAGTGGTAAAGAATCTGCCTGCCAATGCAGGAGACAGGGATTTGATCCCTGGGTCAGGAAGATCCCTTGGAGAAGGGAATGACAACCTACTCCAGTATTATTGCCTGGAGAAATCCCATGGACCGAGGAGGCTGGCAGGCTGCAATCCATGGGGTCACAAAGACTTGGACATGACTGAGCACATATACACACACACCTACCCTCAGGTCACTAGGTATGCTCTTTACTCTTCATTCATTCAGTTCAGTTCAGTCTCTCAGTCGTGTCCGACTCTTTGCGACCCCATGAATCGCAGCACGCCAGGCCTCCCTGTCCATCACCAACTCTCAGAGTTCACTCAGACTCACGTCCATCGAGTCAGTGGTGCCATCCAGCCATCTCATCCTCTGTCATCCCCTTCTCCTCCTGCCCCCAATCCCTTCCAGCATCAGAGTCTTTTCCAATGAGTCAACTCTTCATTCAACAGATGCTTATTGATACATATTGGATACACTGATATAGCTCCTTCAACAAGGTTTCCATTTAAGTAGATCAGATAGAAAGGTTGATCAGAGGATAAGGAGGAGTCTCCAGGCGAAGAGTGTGTCAAAGTGTGGGTGTGTGTGGCAGGAAGTCATCCCCAGCAAGTGCAGCGGCTCGAGGGAGGAGGGGCTCTGAAGCAGAAATGTCATCCAGAAAGCACTCTTTCTGGACATCTGCTATGTTACTCAGTTTCCAGCTAGGGAGCCAATCCCCGGCTGTGAGAGGGCAACTGTACCCATGCCCTTCCTATCCACTCCTGACCCCCAGCATGGACAAAAGGGCCGGACACAGAGATGGCTCGTAACTTGTATTTGCTGACAGAATGAACGAGTGGGTAACTTTCCATTGTTAGGGCATCTATTGCTCTACTTAAACTCCAGAGTCATGGAATTCTAACAAAGACAATGAAAATGAATTGTGCCTCTTCAGAATCACTTATATGTCCTCACATATATCACTTCATGCACTTTTATTCTAAGATTACCTGGAGAAAACTAAGGGGCCAGAAGTTGTAATGGCACCAGCCCAGGGTCACACAGAGAGTGAAAATTCATCTGGACATGGAATCCAGATGTCCTCATATGCAGACTGCCTTATGATTCTGAAATAAAACTTGAGGTCAGCTTTTTTGGTTTTTGTCACAGATACAACTATCATCATTACATAATTTGCCCAATAATACCATGCATTTGTTAGCTGTATCTTTACAAAAGATTTTTTAAAATACAACTTTCTGCTACTTTTGACATTAAAACAAAGCAAAAATCACAGGAAGGTTTTTTTTTTTTTTCTCCCTCTCTTCTTTTATATCTTTAAAAAATATAAGCTATGATTCAGTTCAGTTCAATTCATTTCAGTACCTCAGTCATGTCTGACTCTTTGCAACCCCAGGGACTGCAGCACACCAAGCTTTCCTGTCCATCACCATCTCCTGGAGCTTGCTCAAACTCACGTCCATCAAGTCATTGATGCCATCCAACCATCTCATCCTCTGGCATCCCCTTCTCCTCCTGCCTTCAATCTTAACCAGCATCAGGGGGCCAAAGTATTTGGAGCTTCAGCTTCAGCATCAGTCATCCCAATGAATATTCAGGACTGATTTCCCTTAGGATGGACTGGTTTGATCTCCTTGCAGTCCAAGCGACTCTCAAGAGTCTTCTCCAACACTGCTGCAGAGAATAACAAAAGAACTGGCAAGCCCTAGAGGCTGACTATCTGGGGAGAATCTTTGGCACTTTCTCCTAGGCAGGTTTGGGCTAGTTTGGGTCTGCACTCAGGAACTAACCCTTCCATAGAGGGACAACTCATGCCGGTGGGCAGAGTTGCATCTATGAAGTTATTTCCCACAGCAGCAGAGGCACTGTCTCAGTGTGGGTTGGTTCTGCTTTGAAATCAGAGCTTGAGTCAAGGATGTGTAGGGTGGTTGATCTGAAAGATCATTCTAGGATATGGCACTGAGGGCTAGGCAGAGAGAGGGCAGAGGGGAAGCCAACACAAGGCTCTATTATCAAGGGCACCACCGCAGGCAGCTGGAGTTTGGTGATAAAGAGTGCTCTGCTGGGCCTTCCTTGGCAGTTCAGTGGTTAGCACTTTCCCTTCCTATGCAGGGGTGTGGGTTCGATCCCTGGCCCTGGAGCTAAGATACCACTTGTTTCATGGCCAAAATAGCAAAACCTGAAAGAGAAGCAATATTGTAACAAATTCAGTAAAGACTTTTAAAATTCAGTTCAGTTCGGTCCAGTCACTCAGTCGTGTCCGACCATTTGCGACCCCATGAATCGCAGCACGCCAGGCCTGCCTGTCCATCACCAACTCCTGGAGTTCACTCAGACTCACGTCGATCGTCCCCCTCTCCTCCTGCCCCCAATCGCTCCAAGCATCAGAGTCTTTTCCAATGAGTCAACTCTTCGCATGAGGTGGCCAAAGTACTGGAGTTTCAGCTTTAGCATCATTCCCTCCAAAGAAATCCCAGGGTTGACCTCCTTCAGAATGGACTGGTTGGATCTCCTTGCAGTCCAAGGGACTCTCAAGAGTCTTCTCCAACACCACAGTTCAAAAGCATCAATTCTTGGGTGCTCAGCTTTCTTTATAGTCTGACTCTCACATCCATACATGACCACTGGAAAAACCATAGTCTTGACTAGATGGACCTTAGTCGGCAAAGTAATGTCTCTGCTTTTGAATATGCTGTCTAGGTTGGTCATAACTTTTCTTCCAAGGAGTAAGCATCTTTTAATTTCATGGCTGCAGTCACCATCTGCAGTGATTTTGGAGCCCCCAAAAATAAAGTCTGACACTGTTTCCACTGTTTCCCCATCTATTTGCCATGAAGCGATGGGACTGGATGCCATGATCTTCGTTTTCTGAATGTTGAGCTTTAAACCAACTTTTTCACTCTCCACTTTCGTTTTCATCAAGAGGCTTTTTAGTTCTGGTCTACATTAAAAAAGAAATCTTCAAAATAAGAAGTTCTCTCTGAGCTGCCCCATGGACTGTCCTAGAGGTGCACTCCTCCTGCTCATTGCTTGGGGTCCCCCCGGGTCAGGAACTCGCTGCGCTTTGGCTGCACAGGTGTGCCTGTCTCCTGGGCTCCTGAGTGATGCAGGGCGAAGAAGTGCCAGAGCAGCAAGTGGTAGGAGCTTGAGACAGCAGTTGTCAGCGTGTTAGTCAGCAGGAATGAAGCAGTCTGCAATAGCCCGGAAGATGTGATCCAGGAGCCCCAAAGGGCAAAGGATACCACCTCCTAGGAAGCTGGACTTCTGCTGCTGTGCCAAGCAAACGGGAGGGAGCCTTCGCAAATCTTCCACCAAGGAAAATGCTGCCAACTGGGAGAAGAAGTGAGGGCTGGCTGGTCCCCCAAAGAGCATCGCCTTCCCACATTCAGGAGGAAGAGCAAGACTGGAGGCAGGTGGAGCCGCGTCTCCTGGAAACCCAGAAGGACATGACTGCGCTGCTGAGACTCACATTCCAGCCAGCTCTTTTGATATTTTTTGCTTTGTATCTGAGACACCTCTCTTTGCCAAGGCCAAGGACCATGCTGTCTGCCCCTCTGTATCCTTGCAGCGTGGGACTGGGCCTGCCAAGTGCCCTCTGGGAGTACTGCCACAGCAGCCCAAGTCCCCTCGTCACAGGGCGGGGGTGAGGGGCGCAGGGCATTTGGTGACAGTGGTGGCTTTCTGAACTGTGACCACTGTTGTGCCTCAGATTTTTTCCTGGTGTGGGGGTTAAGGCCTTGCACCCTGGAGGGACCAGAACTAGGAGAGCAGGAAGAATCATGACCCCCGGACTCCATGTTGCCCTTTGATTTTATTATTTGTCCTTCCTCACAAAGGGGGCTTCTCTGTTGGCTCAGATGGTAGAGAATCCGCCTGCAGTGTAGAAGACCTGGGTTTGATGCCGGATTGGGAAGATCCTTTGGAGAAGGGGATGTCTACCTGCTCCAGTATTCTTGCCTGGAGAATTCCATGGACAGAGGAGTCTAGTGGGCTACTGTCCATGGGGGTGCAAAGAGTGGGAGAGGATTGAGTGACTTTGACATCACTTTCCTCAAAAAGGGTCCTTGCTGTTCTTGCTCTACCATCTTTCAAGGCCCTGTTCCAGTCCCTCTTATCCAGGAAGCTGCCTCTGGTTAGCCCAGGTGCCATGGGTACCACTTCTTTCAGGCTCCTACCATGTTTAAAGCTAGATCCTCATACAGTGAATTAAAGCAACAGGTGGGTGAGTTCTGAATGTACACTCACCAAGTGAATGACGGGGCTTCTTTTCTGTGTAAGCACGGCCTTCCAGGGGCTGGGCTCTCTTGCCGTCATTTGTCTAGACTCTGTGGGAAGGCTTGTCCGGGAGGAGTGGCTGACTTGGGGACTAAGACTGCATGTGCACCCCCAGGCTTCAAGCCCATCTCCACTGTCTGAATCACATCACATGAACCTCACGTTTGTTTTGGAGGTTACAAAATTAACGGATGAAATAACTGCAACAGATGCTACCTATTAAAGAAGAATTTCATGTAGCAGGCCATGAAAATTTTGTTTGTAAAATAAGACCTAATTAGTTTGGCTTGTGCTGGAACATAATGAATTAAAGTGGCAGGGTAATTAATAATGATCATTTGGGTCTCTTTGCTGGTTTCACTTCTGTTTGTGTTAGACGTTGGGATATTTTGGCCAGTGTTTCCTATTTGAAACCAAATCTGAAGGCCTTCCCCTTGCTATTCACCTGCCCCATATGTGAGATGATTCTGACAAAGTCATTTTTTCCTGTCTGGTCCATGGTCTTTTGTCTTTTGGCTGCAGAAATCTTGGCTTTGATTCTCTTCCTATTGTTTGATGAGTGTTTTGGAGGAGTCTCTTTTCCTGCTTTGCCCTCCATTCATCATTCCATCTATCTGACAAACATCTTTGAGCACCTGTGATGTGCCGAGTGCTGTTTTCAGATTTAGAGAATCAAAGTGAAAGACACGGTGTTGATCTTAAGGAGCTTACAGCCTGACTGGCATGGGGTGGGGGGAGGCAGAGAGTAGTAGCCCTTCATGCTGTAATAGACTGTGTTAGCAGGAAGAGAAGTGTCTAAATTAGCCTGGGAGCAGTGAGAATCGACTGAGTTTTGAAAGGAAATAGAAATTATGGTGAGTGGAAACTGCTGATTGGGTTTAAGAGGAGAATCACATAATCAGATAGTTATTTTAGAAAGGTGACTCTCTTTTTTGACTTACGTTTTACTTTTTAAAAAACTTTTAATTTTATATTGAAGTATAGCTTATTAATAAGTTTGTGACAATTTCAGGTGAACAGCAAAGGGACTCAGCCATACATATTCATGTATCCATCCCCCCTCCAAATGCCCCTTCCATCTAGGCTGCCACATAACATTAAGCAGAGTTCCCAGTGATATATAGTAGGTCCTTGTTGGTTATCCATTTTAAACACAGCAGTGTGTACATGTCGATCCCAAACTCCCTAACTATTCCTTCCCCCATTCTTTTCCCCAGTAACCATGTTTGTTCTCTAAGTTTATGAGTCTGTTTTTAATAAGTTCATTTGTATCATTTCCTTTTAGATTCTGCATATAAGCAATGCCATACAATATTTCTCCTATGGTTTTTCCAGGAGTCATGTATGGATGTGAGAGTTGGACTGTAAAGAAAGCTGAGCACCCAAGAATTGATGGTTCTGAACTGTGGTTGTGGAGAAGACTCTTGAGAGTCCCTTGGACTGCAAGGAGATCCAACCAGTCCATCCTAAAGGAGATCAGTCCTGGGTTTTCATTGGAAGGACTGTGTTGAAGCTGAAACTCCAATACTTTGGCCACCTGATGTGAAGAGTTGACTCATTTGAAAAGACCCTGATGCTGGGAAAGATTGAGAGCAGGAGGAAAAGGGGATGACAGATGATGAGACGGTTTGATGGCATCACTGACTCGATGGACATGAGTTTGGGTAAACTCTGGGAGTTGGTGATGGACAGGGAGGCCTGGCAGGCTGCAGTCCATGGGGTCGCAAAGAGTCAGACATGACTGAGCAACTGAACTGACTGACTGACTGAAGAAAGGTTACTCTCAAGGCACCCTGGAAGGTGGGTAGAAGAGAGACAGGCCAGAACTTAGAGGTTAGTATTGTATAATCCAGCAAGAGAAGCTTGGGATCTGAACTAAAAGCCAGTGATGAAACATAGCAAGAGAAATGAATAGACTTTAGAAGATTGAGAACTAGGGCTGGAGGTGTGTGAAGAAGGAGGAGGCAGGGGTAACACTGGATTTTCTGGCTTGGTGCCTGAGTGGATGGTGGTAGCATTCCTAAGCATAGGAAGCACCAGAAGAGATCCAGATTTGGGAACAGAGAGAGGGGGCAATGAAGGAGCTAACATTTATTTAGCACTTACTGAACCACTGACTTAAGCACTGAATATTGTAATGACTCTGTAAGGTAAGTACAGTTATCTGCATTTTACAGATGGAGAAACTGAGACTCAGAGAAGTTAAGCAGCTTTCCCAAGGTTACATAGTAAGTTGCAGAATAGTTTGTCTCCTGGGCTGATACTGTCCCTCCTTAAGGTGATGGGTTCATCTTGGGCTATTCATCAGCCAGGTGTCCAGTAGGTAGGCAATTTCATGTTGGTATTGTCCTCAAAATGATGACCAAAAGCACTTTTGAGTTCAGTCAGGCCATTTGGTACAAGCAAAAGGTGAAGTTGATGAAGAGGATTTTCGAAGGCCTCAGCCGTACAGTTTGGCTATTGGCTTTCTACAACCTGATTGATGAAGCATCTTCTTTGAGCCTAGATGTCCTGTGCCCCCTGCTTCACTTCCATCCAGCGAGATATGGGTTTGCTAAGGTCTCTTAGGTGCTCAGTGCTCTGCTGTGTAGTCCACCACGATGAACCAGAGAGCCATCATCTCCTCACCCCACAGTCTACAGCCTGCGCTTCTGTCAAGAAGTGCACTCAGAAGGAAGCTGATAGCAGCTGTTTCTCCCTGGGTGACCGTATCGGCCTCTGTGGCTCCCTTTTTAAGGTTTGGCTTTCACTGGTGAGGACTTTTTCATTCCGGGAGGTGAAATTACAAAGGGAAGACAGGGATTAAGAGAGAGGTTGGGGATACTGACAGACATCCAGGGTCTTCGAAAGACCTAAAATTTCCTGGAGCCCCTAGGCACCAGCTTGCCCAACAGGTGGCACAAGCCCTACCTCTGGGTGGGGCAGGGGTGTGGGGCTCCCTGGGAGTGGGGGTGCGGGGCCCCATGGGGGTGGGGGGAAGGGGACTCCCTGACGCCTTTCCTAGCCTGGTCTCCCTCTCTCCAGGTCTCTGTGTTGGTAGCTGCTTGAAATGCATATCGCCCCCCGGGGGGGGCTCTCCCAGACCTTCTCCTGCTTGGTTCAGTCCCAAGTCTTCAACCAAACATCTGGCCTCACCAGACTGGACCTGTAGTGCTGAAAGTCAGGGGAAAAGAAAATAGGCCAGGAATCAGAAAATGCTTCCAGAGACAGCGTCAGTCTTTGGGGGAAGTTGGGTCCTTCCTGGGGACTCCTAGCCGGCAGGTAGATCAAACGCCATGAGGAGGGCTGGACCGAGCAGCGCCGTAGTCAGGAGGATAACTAAGGCAAGCTCTTGGATGCTTTCCCTCTCTCACTTCTGAGACTCCCTGACCTTTCTGGCCCTTCAGGGTTTGTCAAAGATGGGGAGCTGCTCCCGCGCAGGCTAGAGGGCTTATTCCGACCTTGGTTGGCTGTGCTGAAGGCCTGCATTTTTCTCGAGGGGTGGGGGGTAGGGGGTGGTGGTTGGTGGTGGGGCTGGGGTCTTCCCTCCGGTCTCCATATGTGGTTTCTGAGAGAACCCTAACATTTTATTCCACAGACCTCAGAACTCCTCCTCACTTCTCTTGAAGCTTCTCTTTTTAAAGACGTGTAGCGTGTCTCCCTACATCCCTCCTCACAAGTCTTGTGGGTGCAGTCCTTGGCACTGAAGTCTTGCTCTTCGTCCAGGTTGGTGTGGTCTGTCACTACCTTTTGATATTCCTTCTCAAGACATCTTCTCTACACAGTGAAATTTCATGACCTCTCACTCTAGCATCCCGCACAAGCCCACAGCTCGGGACATGGCCTGCCAACCTTTCTACCAACAAAAGCGTGGATGCCGTTACACGATCCCTCCACACCACGGTGTCTAATTTAGCATACTTCCTCTGTAGGGACATCCAAGGGAAATATTTCTCACGTGAAATTATTTTTGGAGATGCTCCAAATCAACAAGTCCCCTCTCTGCCCTCCTGGGATTGGAGGGCTGTGGATTTGCCAAAGTTAATAATATTAATCTGTCCATCATATTAGAAAGTCCTTGTGTTGGAGAATAAAGGGAGTTACTCTCTCCAGGCTGGATCCTGTGTGGCATTGCTTTCTTTTCTGCCGCGTCCATCCTGTGAGTTCTCTGGGGGGCACTGCTGGATCCCAGTTCACCCCTTTCCTAGGATTTCTAATCACCAGGTGATGTACAACCATAAACAGCCGTGACACTCTGGTGTTCCTCAGGGCGTCTAGCCTATGGCTTTTTTGGCTAAAGTCCTAAGCCCTTCCAGGCTTGTGCTGTTACAGAGAAGACAAAGAAGCCTTGGGATATGGTTTTTAGCAGGTCAGTTCCTGCAGCAGGTGCTTGGGATCTTTGCCTTTTGTTCATTCATGATCCAGGAACTGAAAGTTAAACTGTTAGCTTGGGAGAAAGAGGGAGAAACAATATTTTCTGAGCATTTACAAGCACTTGTGTATAATCAGCATTGTCTTATTTAACTCTCCTAACAACCATACAAGGCAGGGTTTTTTTTTTTTTAATCCATGTTTTGTTTGCTTTTTTCTCAATGGTATTTTTTTTTTAAATTTCACAGTTTGGTGATTTTTTTAGCTGGAATAATTGCTTTATAATGTTGTGTTAACTTCTGCTGTACAACACCGTGAGTCAGCCATGTGTATACATATATCCCCTGCCTCTTGAGTCTCTCTCCCCTCCCCACTCCCCCAACCCCATCCAAGTCATCTCAGAGCGCCAGGCTGCTTTCCCTGTGCTATACATCAGCTTCCTGCTAGCTCTTTCACATGAGGCAGTGTATACATGTCAGCGCTGCTCTCTCAGTTCTTTCCCCTCTTCCCCCTCTATGTCCATAGCTGTTCATCCGTGTTTTACAAATGAGGCATAGACGGGCAAAGTAACTTGCTCAAGATCACACAGCTAATATGTGAAGCCAAGGTTGGAACACATATTTTCTCTCTTTCTAAATTTAGTGTGTTCATTCAAGTTTAGACTTTATATTAGCATTTAGCACAGGTATCAGCACCTCATAGTGTCACATAGTAGGGATTTAAGAAAGCCTGATGAACTGAACAGAGCTTGAAAAGAGATGTCAAATTTAAGATCTTTTTAAAAACACCTCTATAACTGTTTATTAACTCTGAGGCCATCTCCATTAAAAGTTGGGCAGTGCATTTTTAAGGAATCATTTTAGAGCTGACATCAAGATCGTTAAGGAAAAGGCAGGTTGAAATTGTGAAGCCTCTTTTGGTTGTGAAGCAGGCATGTTTGCTATGAACTTTATTTTTTTAACCACACTGTGCAGCCTTCAGGATCTTAGTTCCCTGACCAGGAATCTAACTCATGCTTCCTGCAGTGGAAGCATTTTAACCATTTTAACCACTGGACTTCCAGGGAGTCCTGCAATGAACTTTAAAAAATTAAGAGAGAGCAGTATGAGCTTTGTGTGGAGTCAGTCAGACCTAGCTTGGTCTCAGGGTTATGACTCTCTGGTCCCCTCATTTGCCTCTGGTTGTGTGACCCACCGAGTTCTCAGCTCTAGAGCAAGAGGTTGGGGTAGGTGATCCTGGTTGGATGTTGCAGCTTAACTGTCTGTGCATCTAGGATTCATTATGGAAAGTATTTGATATCTGTAAATAATTAAAGAGCTGGTCATTTGATGAGCACTTATAAGGCATTTTCTAGAGGCACTAAGGATTCATAGAAAGTTTAGAAGCAGTCCTTGACTCAACCTAGTTACAAAGTTGAAGTAGATGAGTGAACCAATTAAACATTGTGTTATAAGGAAAAGAACACATTATGGGTGTGAGTGACTGAGACAGTTGATGTTCAGTTGCTAAGTTGTGTCTGACTCTGCGACCCCATGGACTGCAGCACGCCAGGCTCCTCTGTACTCCACTATCTCCTGGAGTTCGCTCAAATTCATGTCCTTTGAGTCAGTGATGCTGTCTAACCATCTCATCCTCTGCCACCCTCTTCTCCTTTTGCCTTCAATCTTTTGCAGCATCAGGGTCTTCCCCAGTGAGTCGGCTCTTTCCATCAGGTGGCCAAAGTATGGGAGTTTCAGCTTCAACAATGGTCCTTCGTATGAAAGTTCAGGGTTGATTTCCTTTAAGATTGACTGGTTTGATCTCCTTTACAGTCCCAGGTATTCTCAAAAGTCTTATCCAGTGCCGCAATTCAGAAGTATCTATTCTTCGGTGCTCAGCCTTCTTTATGGTCCAGCTCTCCCATCCATACATGACTATTGGAAAAAGCATAGTCTTGACTATATGAACCATTGTTGACAAAATGATGTCTCTGCTTTTAATATGCTGCCTAGCTTCGTCATGGACTTCCCTGGTGGCTCAGACAGTAAAGCATCAGTCTACAATACGGGAGACCTGGGTTCGATCCCTGGGTTGGGAAGATTCCCTGGAGAAGGAAATGGCAACTCACTCCAGTACTCTTGCCTAGAAAACCCCAAGGATGGAGGAGCTTGGTGCAGGCTACTGTCCATGGGGTCGCAAAGAGTCAGGCATGACTGAGCGACTTCACTTCACTTCACTTCACTTATAGCTTCTTCATAGCTTTCCTTCCAAGAAGCAAGCATCTTTTAATTTCTAGCTGCAGTCATTGTCTGCAGTGATTTGGGAGCCCGGAAAAATAAAATCTGTCACTGCTTCCACATTTGCCCCTTCTGAGATAGACTGAAACAGTAGGCACCCTAAAAAATTCCGATGGAGATTGCTATGTGATTAAGCACAGTCATGGAGACATCACTTTGCTGACAAAGGTCTGTATAGTCAAAGCTATAGTTTTTCCAGGAGTCATATACGGCTGTGGGAACTGGACCAAAAAGAAGGCTGAGCACCAAAAAATTGATCCTTTTGAACTGTGGTGTTAGAGAAGACTCTTGAGAATCTCTTGGACATCAAGGAGATCAAACCAGTCAATCCTAAAGGAAATCAGTCCTGAATAATATTCATAGGAAGGACTGATGCTGAAGCTGAAGCTCCAATACTTTGACGACCTGATGCAAAGAGCCATCATTGGAAAAGATCTTGGTGCTGGGAAAGAGTGAGGGCAAGAGGAGAAGGGGGTGACAGAGAATGAGATGGTTGGATGGCATCACTGACTCAATGGACATGAATTTGAGCAAACCCTAGGGGATAGTGAAGGACAGGGACAAGCTGCAGTTCATGGGGTCACAAATAGTTGGACACAATTTAGTGACTGAACAACACCAATAAGTGTATTTTCACGGGATCCTTGCAATTTTAGGTTAACTCAAGTTAATTGAGTAACTTTCTGAAGCTAATAATTATCTTTATGCAAATCTGTGATAGGGAGCTTATTCCTCTCCCCCCAGAATTTTCAGGTCTCTTTTGATTAGATCATAACCTTTTTAAAGGTTCTTTCTTTAGAGAGCCAAGATAACTTTATTTAAAATGACAGAGTTGTATTCTCATCCAATTTCTTCATAGAAACTTCAGTGTTTGGGTTTTATTAGGATCACTATCTTGATAACATGATTTAATGTGAAATTCAGATGTTTATATAGGAAATCTTGTGTGAATAAACCATTGTCTGATTCCCATGGTGTTGACGTGAAGCCTGTTGCTCTATTGTTCTATCTTGTGGCAACACCGCTGCAGATCACAGACTGACAGTGTGTTTCTTTAATTTCACTCTTGTTATAAATTACGCAGTGTTGACTTTATCACTGTAAAAATGTGGAGGTTTTTTTTTTTTTTTGCCTCTGATAATTCATTTTGGTACTTTTTTTGTAGAAAAAGTGGTATTTCCAACTGTTTTTTCCTCAGACAATACTTAATGTCATTAACTGAGTGTAGTTACTCACATCTGTAGATTCATGAACATAAAATGAAAATTTTTAAAATTAAATGACCTAGATCTAGGTTACTTGACATGCTATTGAATATCTATTAATAGTATTGTTCAAAAGAAGAACTTTTACTATTTCTTGGCATTTTTGCTCTGAACATAGATCTGATAATCTTCACTTAGACTGCCAGAATGGCCACTTCTGTTAATACAATTATGTGAGGCATTTTACCCCTACTGATTAACTGACCTTGTAACTAAATTCTTAAACTGAACTGATAGTTCTGTGACCGAGTTCATGAAAGAATTTCGATCCTTTATTTTGAATTTATGGATACACGAGCATATTTAAAACTTTTTCTTTGTAAGAGAGGTGTTTGGAGAAATGTCTGTCATATTTTTTTGTTGACATCATTACTCCATTTAATATATTTTTCAAGCAAAGAAGACATTTAAGCTGAGGGAGAGAAGAATTTGAGGAGATAGACAAATCTAATTTGAGATATTTCTGAATGTATTACCAAATTGGTGACATATTTAGACTACTCTGCTTATCATGTATGAATCTTTTAATTTCCTAGCTTAAATCAAAGAGTGGACCTTTATGGTAATATGATTATTCATAGATGAAGTATTTTAGAGGACAGTAGTATTTTACAGTTTCAGAGAACTGTCTGTATTATTAAATTAAGTTGCATAAGAACACTGAAAATTAAGCATATGATAGCAAAGTAGAAATATTTTAATATTAATTTTATTTTATTTAACAACTAAAATTCCAAAATGATTTCAAAATACACATAGGACCCACTCATATATAAGAAAAATCTTGAAACACTCATATCCAGAAGGCATAAATGTATATAATGAATTGGTAAATTGAATAATATTAATGAATTGGTTTCATGAAATTATATTCAATATTATTTAATTTCAGAAATAGCTATTACTTTTAAAATCTAAAAGCATACAATACTTTATTATGAAATTACACCAGGAATCAGACTATGGTAATTTCTATCTATCTGACATGCTTTATTTAGAAATTCTTAGTACCAGATCATTATCATCATTCATCAGTGTTTTATGTTAGTAGGCAAAGTTGGGATATGTTGTGTGTTGTGTGTGTGAGTTGCTCAGTTGTGTCTAACTCTTTGTGATCTCATTGACTATAGCCCTCCGGGCTCCTCTGTCCACAGAATTCTCCAGGCAAAAATACTGCAGTGGGTTGTCGTTACCTTCTTCAAGGGATCTTCCCAACCCAGGGGTGGAACCCAGGTCTCCCACATTGCAGGCAGATTCTTTACCATCTGAGCCCCCAGGGAAGCCCTTGTGATATGGTAGAACAAACTAAATTGACAGAAAGCTATTTTTACACATGTACATAAAACAAAGAATTTCACTGCTGATAGATTGTGACTGGGGCACTCTTTAGGTTAATTGAGATGATTCAGTAGGGAGATCAGAGGGAGGTGCTACTAGAGTCCTTCCAGTGTAGCCACCACCACCGTAGGGAACACAGTGCGTACTTTACATTTAGAATGTCTGTGGGGTCATTTGTCATTATGTGATACCCAACTTATTCCTGTGTTGTTGGAAGCTAAGAGAGTGGGTGGTGAAGGTGGTTTAGTTGCTAAGTCATGTCGGACTCTTGCGACCCCGTGGACTGTAGCCCATCAGGCTCCTCTGCCCATGGGATTTCCTCGGCAAGAATATTGGAGTGATTGCCATTTCCTTCTCCAAGGGATCTTCCTGACTCAGAGACTGAACCTGTGTTTCCTGCATTGGCCGGCAGATTCTATACCACTAAGCCACCAGGGAAGCCCCAAGAGAGTGGGTGCTGATTGTATATTAAGTGGCTGATGTATAGGAGAGAGTGACTGTGCTGATGATAGAGATCCTCTCCGTGTAGCAGAGATGGTTGTTAGCACCTCCTGCAGGTGTGGGAAGCCCAGGTGCACCCAACTACCGGCCAGGATTTTAATATTTATTTTTATTTATTTATTTAGCTTTGCTGGGTCTTAGTTGCAGCAAGAGGGATCTTCACTCTTCGTTGCAGCATGGCAGCTCTTACTTGAGGCATATGGGGATGTAGTTCACTGACCAGGAATTGAACCTAGGGCTGCGCCGCACCACCCTGTCACCGCCCCGGTTGGAAGTGCAGAGTGTTAGCCACTGAACCACAAGTGAAGTCCACACTTGACATGATTTTTATTTCCATCAAAAATGCACCACTCCAGGTAAAGTGCACCAGTGTTACCTGCTATGGACTGAATGTGTCCCCTCCCTTTCATATTTTGAAATTCTAATCCCCAACGTGATGGTATTAGGAGGTGGGGCCTTAGGGAGGTAATTAGTCATGAAGATAGAGCCCTCGTGAATGGTATTAGTACCTGTATAAGAAGACGGACTATGTGCTTTCTGTTTCTCTGCTCTCTGTTGTGTGAGGACACCAGGAGGAGACGGTCATCTGTAAACTAAGAAGCGGAACTTCACCAGAGAGTGGGTCTGCCACCACATGGATCTTTGGACTTCCCAGTCTGCAGAACTGAGAGAAATAACTATGCATTGTTTAAACTGCCAGGTCTATGGGTGTTTGCATTACAGCAGCCCGAACTGTGACACCACCCACGAGGGGAAGCCCAATTCCCAGGATGCTTGCCAAGCAGGGGAGCTCATCTCCAAGCATCAACACAAGTGAGAAGGTGACAAAACATAACACATGCTTGTGAAGCCAACTGTTTTCTTGGAGCCTGGACATCCTCTATGCTTTTGTGTAGGCAAGGCGAACAAGAAGAAATGTTCCCTTGCAGATGGATAATTTTCATAGTGCAGAGGTATGATTACAAAGCCTGCTGCAGATTTTGGAGCACAGACTTTTATGCGTTTGTATGAAGGTAGATGTGTATCACAATTCAGAGTCTTGGCTTTGGAGTCAGACTGATGAAGTTCAAATCCAGGTGTTGCTGCTTGTTAGATCTGTCAGTTTAGGCAAACTACCTGACTGGACAGGTTTTGGTGCCTCATCTATAAAAGGTGAATAGTGGTTCCTACCTCATAGAGCTGTAGGGGTTGAATAAGATAATTTATAATATGCTTATGCTTGGCCCAGCACCTGGTAACAAGTAGGCATTCATTCAGTAAATGGTGGCTATTTCTCCACC
The DNA here is from genome assembly GCF_023091745.1 of Budorcas taxicolor. Classification (NCBI taxonomy): domain Eukaryota; kingdom Metazoa; phylum Chordata; class Mammalia; order Artiodactyla; family Bovidae; genus Budorcas; species Budorcas taxicolor. The sequence goes on from NC_068920.1 coordinate 138,671,564, forward strand.
GCCGCAAGTAATACTGCTACTGTCATTAGTGCATTTTTTCACCTGTGAGTTCAAGATGCTTTCCTGCTTTGAACTCAGGATAGCACTTCTCTCTCTTTTCTTTTTGGGGGTATGGGAGCATTTGCATTTACAGGCCTAAAATCTGTTGGGATAGTGATTCCATCTGGTGACAGCAGCAAGGTTTTACCACTGTCTTTGTAAATTGCCTGCAAAACAAAGCAAAGATTTCAAGGCAGTTTGATGGGATCCAAAGACTTTGGAGATTTTCAGAGAATTTGAAAATTGTACAATAGAATTTCATCATGAATTGCTTAAAAAATTTCAGTCCTTTAGATTCCCACTTTCCCTTGCAGATGGAAGAATGGGTTAAGTGCCACTTTCTGAACCTTAATTCCAGAGATGCTGGCCTCATTTTCAGAAGTTCAATGTTGTTGTTTAGCTGCTGAACAACAGCATTGTTTGACTGACTCTTTTACGATCCCATGGACTATTGCCTGCCAGGCTTCTCTGTACATGGGATTTACCAAGCAAGAATACTGGAGTGGGTTGTCATTCTTTCTCTGGGAATCTTCCCAACCCAGGCATCGAACCTGCATCTCCTAGGTTGGCAGGCCGACTTTTTTTTTTTTAACCGCTGAGCCATCTGGAGAGCCCTAAGTTAAATGCATACCCACAAATGAGAGACATCGTGATCTGTCTCCAGGCTTGTTTTCTCATATGATTTAGCAGCCACGCTTAACTTCACATGGCACACAAGAGCACCCCAATTCAGGTCTTGGGGTTTATCCAGTCTCTTTCTATTGACACAGGCTCACTGGCTGGATAAGCAGTTAGCCTGGTAGACAGTGGATTTCCTGACAATTACATTTGATAAGATAGAAAAAATTAGACAAATATTTGTATTAGTCTTTACTGTGTATAGTGTGGTTGTGCACCCTTTGTCTCCTGACCCTAAGAAAGTTTCATGAAGCTCTCACATCTTGCTTGCAGGTGGACTTGAGGGGATATAAACCCAGTCCCTTTGGAGATGTCAGGTTATATGACATTTGGGTGCTGGATCTAGGATTACAATCCAGGGCTTCTGCTATCTCATCTAGGACTGTTTCCACTAAATCCTGCTACTGACTTTCAGTGCTGTCTTGTTCTTTATGGAGATGTGCTGCTCATTTCCCATTCTCATCTTCTTCTATTCTATGCCTGATTAGTTAGAGTTTCCCCTGGGACAAGGCATATTACTTAAATTCTTCCTGACTTTCTGAAAAAGCACATCCATTGGGGCTGTTCATCCTTCTTCCCACCCTGCTGAGCTAAGAATTCTTCAGCAGCAGGAAATTATGGTTGCTATTTTAAAATGATAAAACTTGAAGCATCTGAACCACAAGGGGGACCTTAAAAATGCATATGATTGCCTCTTGCTAATAGCAGTTTTCCAGAGGTAAATGGGAGGGGAGTGAATTTGAGACAGGACCGGGAATTTCATGTAACCAGTGCCTCTGGCCTTGAGGATTGCCAGGGAAGCACTGCTCATTCTGGACCCGTTCATGCCTCCTTATAATAACCGGTTGACCATACCTGTGAAAAGAAAGACAAAAGATTTTCTAACAAAACCTTCAGATAGGCATTTTTACAGTGTTTAATTTTAAGAAATGGATTTTTGTAACATGTCTTACTACACCTTCATCAGGCTGCTAAGTGCATTTTTGAATCAATATGGCATTGACATTTTCCATTGCTCCACTGGATGCTGTGTTTCAGTGACTGAAACATGTCAGGAGAAGACCATTGTAGTGGGATCAAACCAAGAAAGACACCTGTTTGGAAGACTCAGGTCGTCTCTCATTTCCCCACAGCATCTCATCAAGATTAAACAAGAAAACATTTGACTTCCACTTTTCTATCTTGAACTCCTAAAACTCTCCTGAACTGTGTCATCCTGTTTTCTTGATAACTCCAAGCCAAGTGTGGATCAGGAGTCCCTGCTTTACCTGGCTCTGCTGCCTGTAATAATCAAGTTCAACACTTAATTGTCGGGTTTCCCCTTGCCTTTGTGTGGTTTAGACAGAGTTTCAGAAAGCTTGTAAAGGCCCAGCCATAAATAAAACAAGGTTGCACACACAGGGGCTTGGAGAATGCAACCTTTATGAAGACCCAGATGCAGAGCAGAGGGAATTCAGAGTGAAATATTTAATTACTTCATCATCGAAAACTAATTACCAATTGGGGAGTGTTTTCATTTGTGGAACGTAGATTGATTAGCAGGATCACCAGAGTTCTAGTTTCCTTACTACTGATTACATCTCTCATGGAAGAAAAATGGGTTCATTTTAACAAGCTTGAGTCAAACTAGAGACAGGCAAGGTTACCGAAGAGTGATTGCCCGGGATTAGTGTTATTCAATAGGCAAAGGGGTATTGGGTTCAGATATTTTTCCTGATAGGCTATTAGAGATAAATTTCACATTTGGGATTTACTCTTCTGTAATAGGCAAGGTCGTATTTTTTCATTCAGGAAGTTAATTTGTTTGTTCCACAAAATGTTTCAATCAATGTTATGCATGTTCACTGACCTGGCGCCCTAAGGCTAAGTTTTGTCCTAGTACTGGACACAGATATATTGTTTAAAGACCCAGTTCGGAAAATTAGAACCTCCATGGCAACTTTTTAATAACAAAATGTAAACGCTGTGGCTCATTGCGATTAACTAGAGGCAGAATCTGATGGGGCAGAACATGGTGGGGGTTTGGGGAAGGTGGAGGGCCATTGTTTGGCTTCCATATTCCCAGCGTGCTTCTCCTTCTCGAGATAGCTCCTTGACACCCTTGTGTCCAGTCACCTTATTCTCCCTTGCCCTTGTCAGTTTTGCTCTCCAGCAGGAATCTGCCATTGGCCATTTGCCCTTGAGAGTGGATTTAAGTCACTGTGTCCCCCCGATCTCTCCATAAGATTGAAAATAATTTCAGGACCCAGTCAGCAGGTGGGCAGTGGCCCCTGAGATAACATGGCACCTGTAGACACACTCTTTCTGTTGGTGTGGAGGTTCTTGCTGCGCATGACATGAAGAGGCGAACTGATGCAGGAGGAAGGATGGTAGGAAGGGGCAGAAACCTGGGCTCCAGTTCTGAGTTCGCACTTACTTTGAATCCTCAGGTCTATTTATTGATCATTTGAGTCCTTTCCTCTTTGCTTACAAATGGGGTCACATGAAATAGGGACTGTGAGCAGTCATTGAAAGGCTTAAAGCATTGTTTAGAATAAAATGAATATTTCGGTTGCATTGGCTACCGAGATCCATCATTTAGATGCTCTAAGCAGTGACTTAGACCGAGGCTTATCCTGTCCTGCCCAATTTCATTCCATACTGGAATTGGTGCTTTTATTTTTGAGATGGAGACAAACTTATAAACTCTCGTCTCAGTCAACATGGCCTTCCTCCAGGCCGGTGTATCCTCCTCTGGGGTTGAGGTTGTGCCAAGACTCTGCACAGATACCAGAGCCCTCCGACTGGGGCCCTTGGTCTGGTGAAGAGGACAAAACACTTTTGAAACCACTTGCCTCCCACCCCTCCTGCCCGGCAGGTAGCTCGTTGCACACCTGGCTTGCTCAGATTCCCAGGGTTGGCTCAGGATGATCGCAGGCTAGGCCATGACCTTCTCTAATTTAAGAGGAATGATCTGTACATGATGCGTGCATAGGTTCATTCTCTATTGTCTTGAGAAAGGAATTTAAACTTGAGGATTTCACACATTACTTACATGATGACTTTTTGGGACTGATTTAAAAATTGATGGGCGTTCAATTAAGGGACTCCAGGAGGACAGCTGTGGAGAAGCAGAGCAAAGGTATTGAATGACTCCCTGAATGTGTCACTCCATGACCGTGACCCCCTCCAACAAGGGGAAGATTTCTGCCTGGTGTTGTGCCCCAGTGATCACATAAAAATATTTAAAGAAGCTAAAACCACAAGACAAAGTATAACAAACAAAATTCTTGGAAATGAAAGCCTTAAAGAATCAAGTGAATAGGGGGAGGAAAGGCTTCAAATGTAGAATGATAAGAAATGAAATGTTGGAATATTTAAAAATAGCATTATTATACAAAGATAAGAGATACAAGAGGTTTAAATAAAGGTAAAACTATGGAAGTTAAAAAATTTTTGGCAAAACAAAACAAAAGAAATAAACATTAAGAGATTAGAGAAACGACAATGTAAAAAATAAAACCAAAGAGCTGAAAGGAAAAAAAAAAAAGAATATGGATAATCAGAGAGTAAAAGTTTAGACAGAAGTTAAAACATGTCAAGAACACTCAAAAGCCAAAGAGTACTCTAATGATTCAAGGTTATTTAGAAACACGTGAAAAGGAAGCAAAATATAAACTTTAAAAAAAGTGCCTAATGCTCCAAATGAGGGGGAAAAAGTGACAAACTCACGTAAATTTCTAAAACATGAACAAGAGGATTCATTTTTAATGACAAGTGCGTATGTGCTCAGTTGAGTCTGACTCTTTGTGACCCCACGGACTGTAACCCGCCAGGCTCTTCTGTCCATGGAATTTCCGGGCAAGAATTCTGAAGAGGGTAGCCGTTTCCTTCTCCAGGGGATCTTCCTGACCCAGGGATTCAACCTGGGTTTCCTGTGTCTCCTGCATTGGCAGGTGAATTCTTTACTGCTGAGACACCTGGGAAGCCTCTTTTAATGATGAAGGGACCACACATTCCAGTAGAGTACTGATATTTATCTTATGGAAATTTGTAGCACCTTGTAAGGGGGGTTCTTATATATGATTCCTTTGGGATCTTCGGAATCAGAGAGGTGTGACCCCATTTTTGCTATAAAAATTTCAAATTTTCTTAGGCTTTGGTAAAAAACAAAACAAAACAGCAGTAGTGTGAGTTTCCCAGAAGATTGCTCCATGTAGCCCTTTTGTCTACAAACTGCCCATACCCCATCCCCAGCTAGAAATGGGAGGAGGCACACTGTACTTAGCCCACAGTTCAAAAAAGACCAGGAAATCTTAATAAATTCTTGAGGACTTATTCTTTGCTTGGCAGTGGAACTACCCAACATTCAGGGAATTATCTCCTTTAGTCCTCATAACATCCCAAGATAGGTTCCCTTAAGATTTCACACAGGTAAGATGGGTTGGTGAGCTCAGTTAAGTAATTCATCTGAGGCCCCAGTCTGCACATGTGAGAGGGACCATTGCAGTCCAGGCCCTCGTATTGCAGATCTGAAGTTCTTAACCCTCCTTGGCCGGCTTCCCATCTGTCTGCACTGCCACCGGGAGCCCAGCGTAGCCCCTCCACCCGTTCCTAAAGAGTGAGACCACTTTCTTTGAAAGCAGTGGTTTGTGTTGCTGTTTGTCTTTAATCACCTCTTCTAAGTGGACAGTAACACGTGCACTTGTCAAAGGCTATTAGGATCTATCCACCGGTGCTGACATGCTGACAAGTTCACAGAACGCCCCTGGCCTTTGCTGGCTGGGGAGGGCAGGATATTGACCATAAGCTCCAGGAGGGCGGGGGCACATTTTCCTTGCATTTTTCTCTCTGGATCACCTCGAGCTTGGCACCTTACAGAGCCAGCCTTGCTGTAATTGAAAAGGTGGTTTGATTTTGTGTTTTCTAATTAGATCAAAAGGACAAACTAAACCTTTTTTGATGGCCTCAAAATGGTGTCAGTCACACTTTCCTGGGATTTCCCTGGCAGTCCTCAGATGGTAAAGAATCTGCCTGCAGTGTGGGAGACCCAGGTTCAATCCCTGGGTCAGGAAAATCCCCTGAAGAAGGAATGGCTACCCACTTCAGTATTCTTTTTTTTTAAAAATATAAATTTATTTATTTTAATTGGAGGTTAATTACTGTACAATATTGTATTGGTTTTGCCATACATCAACATGAATCTGCCACAGGTATACACATGTTCCCCATCCTGAACCCCCCTGGCTCCTCCCTCCCCGTACCATTCTTGCCTGTAGAGTTCCATGGACCAGAGAAGCCGGTGGGCTACAGTCCACAGGGTCACAAAGAGTTGGACAGGACTGAGCAACTAACACTTTTACTTTCCAGTGGTTAAGACTTGGCCTTCCAACTCAGGGGGTGCAGGTTCAATCCCTGGTAGGGGAGGGAGCTAGCATTCCTCATTCTTAGTAGCCAAAAAAAACAAAACCATGGAAGCAACAATGTAACGAATTCAATAAAGACGTTAAAAATGGTCCACATCAAAAAAAAATCACACTTCCTGTTTTTCTGCCTGGTTAAACGGCTCTTTGGAAGGTCATGGTGTCTGCTTTGGGGCTTTTTCCTCCTGGAGGGTGAGAGGTGTCCTGGAGTGCTTCACAAGGTCCGACTTACCAGGTGGCAGGGCAGGGACACACATGGTGGAGTGTGGTTTAGGGGCTCCTGAATGACACTGTTGCCCAGAAACCTTGCTCCCTCCTGGACTTCCTACCACGACTGTCGTTCCTTTGGTTGAAGCTCTGCCTCTGGAAAGCTGCTAGCAATAACAAAAATGTACGATCAAGAAGGAAACCCATGAGCTTCCTAGAAGCTTCTGACATTGGACACTGAGTGGTTTGTGATGCAGAAAACGGGATCCTGGATGATGAGAAACAAGGTGGGAGAGAAGAGGTGGATTGACAGTGGGGAAGGGGTGAATGTTTCCTTGCCTGTCCGCTGTCTGTGTGCACTACCACCTTCCCGACGACAGTCAGGCTGTGTTTTGTTTACGTCCACATTCCCTAGCATCAGGTTGAGGGCCTGATCTGGAAAAGGTGCTCCAATAATTGAGTAGCTTTCCTGCCTATAGAATGAATGAAGAGAGAAACAGGAGGATGTGTCCTTGATGCTGTCATTATAGGGAGTGACGGCGGAAGCATCACCAGGAGAGACTGGAGAAAACAGCGCAAATAGTGAAGATTGAAGTGAAAACCGCTCAGCCGTGTCCGACTCTTTGCGGCCCCATGGACTATATAGTCCATGAAAGTTCTCCAGACCAGAATACTGGAGTGGATAGCCTTTCCCTTCTCCAGGGGATCCTCCCAACCCAGGGATAGAACCCAGGTCTCCTATATTGCAGGCGGATACTTTACCCGTTGAGCTACAAGGGAAGCCCAAGAGTATACCAAGCACAGACTAAATTCTCTTGCCAGGCATTGTGGAGGCTGCAGGCACCAGCTGGACTCTGCCCCGCCCTTAGGGAGCTTCCTGGGCAGCTGGGGAGGCGTCTTACATGATAAACAAGCAGCATGGTTTGAAGATATGTGTGTTTTCACATCACCAGCAGTGGGACAAATAGGTATCATATGCTTCCTGATACGATGCACTGAGAAGGACACTTCATCACTTCTGTGGTGTGCTGGCCAGAAGTGTGTAACCTGAGTCCAATCAGAGGAAAACATCTAACGCAGTTGTCTTCAAAAATGTTGAGATCATGGCACATGTGATCCTGGATGGCATCTGGGAGAAAAACAAAAAACAACCACAAAACCGTTGCTATAAAGGATATTACTGAAATAATTCGTGCTCCTGTTCATGCTCAGTCATGTCTGACTATTACAACTCCACAGACTGTAGCTGGCCAGGCTCCTCTGTCCATGGAATCGCCCAGGCAAGAATACTGGAGTGGGTTGCCATTTCCTGCTCCAGGGGATCATCCACTGAGAGAATTAGCCAAATGTAAATATAACCTGTAGATTAGATACTAGTACGTGTGTGTGCTAAGTCGCTTCCGATGTATCCGACTGTTTGTGACCCCATGGACTGTAGCCTGCCAGGCTCCTCTGTCCATGGGATTCTCCAGGCAGAATGTTGGAGTGGGCTGCCTTTTCTTCTTCTACGGGAGCTTCCAGACCCAGGGATCGAACCTCTATGTCTTAAGTCTCCTGCTTTGGCTTTTTCTTTACCACTATTGCCACCTGGGAAGCCCCAGATAATAGTATATCTATGCTAATTTCTGATTTTTAGTAATTATATTGTGGTTTATAAGAGAATGTTTTTGTTTAAAGGAAATGTACAGAGCTGTTTAGACATAGAGGGGCCTCATATCAGCAACTTACTCTCTAAGGGTTCAGAAATATCCAAATGTGTGTGTGTGGAGAGAGAGAGAGAAAGGAGAGAGGGAATTATTAAGGTAATGTGCTAAAGTGTTAACACTGGGGAATCTAAGTGAAAAATAAGTTTCTTTTTTACTATTTTTGCAACTTTTCTATAAGTTTGGTGGTTTAAAAATAGATTAAAAATTCATATATGTATAAGTATATTCCTGCATGTATAAGAAGCAGGATAGCTTAGTGGTCAAGGATACAGGCTCTGGAGTAGGAGTTCCTGGGTCCAGATCCTGGCAGGACAACTTGTGAGCTGTGTTACCTTTTACTTTGGCAGTCTAATCCTGAGTCACGTGGGATGGTAATGGTGTCTATGTTGGGTTGGTTGTGAGAATTAAATGAGTTATGACCTGCGACATGCTTAGGACTGTGCAAACACATGGCACTATGACACGTGTGTACTAATGGTGGCTCTTATTCTGCAGTGTGGAGCTGCATGTAATCAGTCATGATTATTCAGTTACAGGGCAAGTAGTATATACACATTAGCTGACCTGCTGACCATAGGAGCATAGCACTTAGAGTTTTCAAATAATTTATATATTCAATTGTTACAACAGTCCCATAAAACAGAATAGCAAGAACTATTGCCCACATTGGGCTTCCCCGGTGGCTTGGTGGTAAAGAATCTGCCTGCTAATGCAGGAGACTTGGGTTCTATCCCTGCATCAGGAAGATCCCCAGGGGAAGGACATGGTACCCACTTTAGTAACGTTGTCTGGGAAATCCTGTGGGCAGAGGAGCCTGGTGGGCTACAGTCCATGGGTTGCAAAAGAGTCAGACACGACTTAGTAACTAAAAGAACATTGCCCCCATTGTATAGATCTGTAAACTGAGGTCGAGAGAAGCCAAGAAACTTACCTAAGATTCTCCAGCTGATAATTGGCATAACCTGGGGCTGATTCTAGGTGTCCTGACAGCTAGAGGAAATTCTTTTCTGTGGGTGCTGCTAACATCACTAATGTCACTTTGCCCTCTTTTATACTCTGTGAATGAGGAATTTCCTGGGACAAAGTGCACTCCCAGGCACAAAATGACTCATTCATGTCATTATCCATTGTCAAAACTGTCATGTGTATGTGACTGAGAGCATGGATTCTTCCAGAAATTACTGACTGGTTCTTTGAACCAGATTCCAGCAAAGTGATCTCCAGTCACTTGTCCTGAGGATGACAAGCCGTTTTCAAAGGAGGATATGTGCATTACCTTCTGCAGGGCTTGGGATACAGTGTTGGGGAAATCTGCATCTGAAAGGCACTGCCTCTGTGCCACTATGTGCTTGTATGAGTCATAGCCAGTGCCTGGGCATGCTGGAAACTGTACGTTCTGTTTGGAAGGAGTCTTAAAGTGCTTTAGATGTCAGACATGATCTCTTAAAACAAAAAAAAAAGACAAAAAACAAACAAGTAAAAACTAAAATGCAACAGGAGTTTTCTGAGAAACAGCCTCATCTGCACTTCAGAGAACCCAGAAACCAGATTCCTGCCTCCGTGAGTCTAATGATCTTCAATGGGGCCTCAAGCCTACAGATGTTATTACTATAAATGGAGCTCTGGCAGCCTTGGGTAGAAAGGGAAGCACCTCTCAATTTGTCAGGGATGATAACTTCCCTGCATTTTCACCCTGCTCTGTAATTTGCACAGCATTGTTCTAGATATTTCTCTGGATTCGCTCAATAAGCGATCAGGTGGATGGTGCAGAGGCTGCAGTTCCTATGGAGTGGATGATAAAACTAGGGGCTCATAGAGGCTAAAGGAACAGCCTGCGAGTTGGGACCTCCTGGGTCCTGATCCAGGGCTCCTTACCTACACTGTCTCTCTAGCACTTTCCTTCCTATTGTGGAGGTTATTTTATTTTTTTGACATTGCTACTTTTTAATTATCCACACGTTTATTTCCCATTTGTTCAGTCCACCCGGCCCCATCCAGCCAGACTTTCAACTATGTCTGTGTTATCCCTCCAGCTGTGAGTCAGGAAGTGCTCGAGGATGTTAGACCCCCTTAACCACTTGCTTGAAAAGAAGGAAAACTGTGAGAATAAATGTGCTGCCAATATGATCACAAAATGCATGATCAAGCCCAATAGAAGCAGTGCTAAATTTTAACTCTGCTTTAAATTTTCTGGAGGAAAGTCTTTTCCATATGCATTTCTAATTAAGAGCTGAAAAATGTATTCATTCTTTTTTTATAAGTATATACGTGTAATTTGTTGCCTTTTTTGTTAATTGACATATAATTGCTTTGCAATGTTGTGTTAGTTTCTGCCGTAAAAAATAAAGTGAATCAGCTATATGTATACATATATACCCTCCGCTCGAGCCTCCCTCCCACTTCTCCCCATCCCATCCCTCTGGGTCGTCACAGAGCACCAAGCGGAGCTCCCCGTGCTATACGGCAGCTCCCAGCTAGCTATCTGTTTTTACACATGGTAGTGTATCTATGTCAGTGCTACTCTCTCAATCCGTAATGTGTTCATTCTCTCAATTATGGTGAGCACCAGCTATGGACCAGGTGCTAAGAGTTCCCTTCCTTCCTCCTCATCAAGACCAGAGGCTACACATTTTAGGCCAATCAGTCTTAGGACAGAGGTCACAGACTTGAGTTCTAGGCCTTTCTTCACTGTGACTGTTTAGGATCTGTGAATTGCAAAAGGGCTAATCTAGCACTTGCACTGTCTACTTTATTATGACAAGAAAATATGTTTTGTGGATTTCAGAGTGTACATTCCTCAAACGTAAGATGGAATGATGGTCATGATAATGCCAAAGATAATAAAAGTTGCTTCTGGGGAATTACTCCTTCAGTCATACTTCCTAAGACCCTCCTAGAGGAGAATAAGTTCAATAAATGGAATGGTATATAGAGCCTTTGTATAAATATGTGAATGAATGAATTGAAGGGAATTGTAAGTTACTCTTTGGCAGTATTTCTTTAAAAACATTTGTTTGGCTGTGTCGGTTCTTAGTTGTGGCCTTGGGCTATTTCTCAGGGACTGTCTAGCTGTGGTGTGTGGACTCAGTAGTTGCAGCACTCGAGCTTAGTTGCTCTGTGGCATGTGGGAGCTTACATTTCCTGACCAGGGGGAACCCATGTCCCCTGCATTGCAAGGCAGATTCTTAACTACTGGCCCACCAGGGAAGTCCCAGTTGCTGTTGTTCAGTTGCTCAGTTGTGTCCTACTCTTTGCGTCCCCATGAACTTCAGCATGCCAGGCTTCCCTGTCCTTCATCTCCTGGAGCTTGCTCAAACCTATGTCCGTTAAGTAAGTGATGCCATCCAACCACCTCATCCTCTGTGGTCCCCTTCTCCTCCTGCCTTCAATCTTTCCCAGCATCAGGGTCTTTTCAAATGAGACAGTTCTTCGCATCAGGTGGCCAAAGTATTGGAGCTTCAGCTTCAGTATCAGTCCTTCCAATGAATATTCAGGATTGATTTCCTTTAGGATTGATTGTTTTTGATCTCCTTTCAGTCCCAGGGAATCTCAGGAGTCCGCTCCAACACCACAGTTCAAAAGCATCAATTCTTTGGCACTCTGCCTTCTTCATGGTCCAGCTCTCACATCCACATATGACTACTGGTAAAACTAGGGAAGTCCATAGTATTTCTAATGAATCAAAATGTTTACTACCATAAATCTTTCATGACAAGTCTTTAGACTAACATATAGAAAGCCTTCTCCTCCTATTCATCGTTAAAACTCAGCTCAGCAGTCACTTTTTCCAGGAGGCCTTCTTGGATTCACCCATCCTCTTTAGCCAGTCTGGATGAGATGGCCCTTCTCTGCTGCTGAAACACCTGGGCTTATTTGCACTGCATGTATCATGCTGTAATTATGGGTACTCTCCCACTCTAGATTCTGTTTTAAGCATCTCTGCATCCTCAATGTCCAGTGCAATTCCTAGAATATTATTTTTGCCTTAGGAAAGGTTTTCTGAATGAATGGTCAAACATTGACTAGTTCAAACAGGTTTTGGCTTGTAAATACAACAGGGATTGAGGTCAGGGAAATGTGGTTCCCTTTGGCCATAAAGTGCTTACAAAGTGAACACTCAAACACAGTGCTTCATGATTCTTTTTTTCAAACTCTTATGTGATTATCCTCCTCAAAACCCCATGGGCTAGAAAGGACTATAATGACCTTGGTCGTTTTGAGCTGTTTAATCTTGACATCAAGTTTGGCCTATTTTCATTATGAAGGAGATGACTGACTTCATGGAAAGCAGGAAGAATCAGAAGATGGCCTCTTCCCCAGAAAGTCTGCAAAAACCCTGCCTGGCCTTTGGGGGTTCCCACGAGTGTATGCAACATAAAGGATCAGTGTGATATGGGCACATTTGTACATTTTTTAAAAGATTAAATGTGATATAGTACTGGAACTGAGCAGGGGAGATTGAGGCCCTGGGTATTATGCTTTCCCTTGCTACAGGGGATGGAAAGAATATTGTTTCTCCTTAAAATGATTTATTTAAATGGGTAGGCTAGAATTCTACTTAAAACCCAGCGTCTGAATGCACCTGTTGAAGTCAGCTTCTTGTTCTCGCAGGTATTTAGGCATTGAATTTTCCCCATTAGGGAAGTGATTGACACCGTGGTCCTTACAATAACACATGATTATAACTCTGCAAATGGCAATTACATTCAATGGAAACCAGATGTTGCATGGAATTTGACTCTCTTGGTTTCTTGGTGAAGTAGATGAATTTGTAAAGTAGAAAACCACAATCATTACTCAGATGGACTGTACATGAATTAATGACATAATATCTAAATCATATATGGTTGAAAATAATGATTAAGTTAAACTATCAAGATAAGCAAATGAAAAACAGACTCTTAAAAAATTAAAGCTATGTTTTCTCCAGTATACATTGTATCAGTATGCTAATAACAAAACCAGGCTTGTGTTCATGTCTCTTCAGCCCCGAAGAAGAAAAAAAAATGTTTAAAAAAGTTCTTCTCAGTGGTTAACACTGAGGAGAAAGTGAACAAGCAAGATAGTTTTTCTTGGCTGGTGAATTTTTAGAGTGTCTGAAATTTGTCTTTAAAAAACATACTGTTGTTAGGGACAGTTAGCAATGTTTTACGCAGAATAACACAGAGACGGTGTAATTTTAAGGACACATTTGGCATGCAAAGTATCAGCTTTATATGCCTGTGCAAAGCATAACCTCTCAAATACAACTTCTTTTCCTGTCTCCATCTGTATCTAGAGCTTCTGTGCAAATGTGTATGTACACACATATGCATGCACGCGCGCGCACACACACACCCACCCACACCAAGGATGCCTCAGGCCAGGGAAGGCAAATCAGCATCACATTTGAACCTGCCCTGTCCCTTGAAAATCTCAACCTTCGGTTAGCAACCACCTAAGTGGTTCAGTTTGCAAACCTTGGCCCATCATTTCCACTGTCATGAATTCTCCATGACATCATCACTGTAAAATTAGGAACTCTCTCTTTTCCTGCAGATGTGAAAGTTTGACATTGCATTCCATGGTCCCGTGCCACATTTCATCAGCGTTTTTCCTTTGCTTTCTCCAAAGCCCGTGGCCGCATGTGGCGTGTAGATTGCTGGTGCTGTTTGGGATCTCATATCAAATGCTGCTACCTAATCCCAGGCGGCCTTCCACAAGCCCACACCTGCAGCTCATTGAATCCTCCTGGAGTACAAAGGGCTGATTTACAGCACGAAGGATCCAGGCACTGGTTGCAGCTGGGGCTCCAGCAGGAAAAGGAAGTTGTTCATCATCTTGTGTGCATTTCATTAACAATAGTGTACCCGATATGTAGCTTACAGAATAATTTCAAATCACTGACAGAGAGCATTATGGCACTTGGCACTACTAGGAAAAATACTTCGGGATGGGCAAATTACACCTGAGCGTGAGGTTTCCATGCGACCCTTTGGAACCGTGCACGCTGATTTATACCAGGTGGGTTGACCTTGCGATATTTTCTGATTCCTTGGGCATTTTCCCATTCCTCATTGCTTTCCCTTTGTCTTTGAAGCTCCTCTAGGGTAGAGTTGGGAGAACCTTAGCTTTCTGTTCATTTCATGTATTAGCCACAAGAGCTTAGAGACACCTGTGCTGAGCATGGTGTTTCTAAACTGACGACCTGTGGAAACGTCCGTGTAGCTGGTGGGCCAGGAGCGCCACAGCAAAACGTGACAAATTGTGTGTCTCTTTCTTTTTTGTGTTTTGATGGTCGTAGAAATAAGCGAGTCCCATTGAGTCACTGAGATCCCAGCACTGGCTCACCAGGATTCTGGGGAATGAAAAAAAACAGAGGAGAGTCTTGGTCTTTCTTCTGTCACCATGCTGGGCTGTGCATGGGTTTTAGTTTTAACTCCTTTGTACCCCAGGAAAGCCCTCCTGGTGGGGATGGCCTGAGGGAGATGATGCTGTGTGCAGATGAAGAAGGAAAAGGCAGGAAGAGGATGCTGGTCCCCTGGTCCAGGTTCCCACAGCCCCCAGCAGCCTAAGGGCCTGGCTCCTTGGGGGCCAACTTGGCCTCCATTTGGACATCTCACCTATTTACCAAGAAGGCTCCAGGTGCTCTGCCTTTCCACGTCTTTCCTGGGAGTATTCTGCAGATCCCAGTTGAAGGATTTTTCTTTTTTCTTTTTTTTTAAGGAAGTAGCAAGCCTTCACGGCTCAAAACAAAAATGCTTCAAGAGCCCTGGCTCTCACCAGGTTGAGGGTCAAGCCCCACACAGGAAGAACGGCAGTGATGGCCAAAATGAAAATGCTAAGACTTCCGGTTAGTTTATCATGGAGGTTTTTAGCTTCGACTTTTGTATAAAGGAGGACAAAATCAATTAAAGTCACCATCCTCAAGGGGAAGGGAGCAGGGAAGGAAAAGCAAATTTCTTTTCACTTTGTAATGGTAAACAAAGTCGACACAGAGCAGTATCTGATGTGGCTGCACGGAGCCTGGTTTCCAGTTTCTCTTGATGTGTCAAATGTATCCCTTATGTGAATCATGGTTTAAAAATACTTTTCCTCAGTGGGTTCGGGAAATCAATAAGCTTTTATGATTCTTTCCTTGCTTCACATGATTCCTGATTTCAAAACAGACTCCGGGTATTCCTTTAAGATGTTTATATATTATGCATTTAAAAAAACGAACAATGCTTCCAAGGGTTTCCCAGGCATTGTTGTTGGAGTGATTTTTGTTTTTTCCCTCTTCCTGAGCTTTTCTTTCTTTCTTTCTTTTTTTTTTTAAACATAATGCTAATGATTACGGGGCTTACACATAAACTGAAGCCGGATTTATAAAATGCAATATAAAAATCCTCGGGAAGGAAGATAAATATAACAAGCTATGAAACTCCGTTAGCCTCTTCCAGCACTGGAATGACTACAAACAAGGAAATTAATGACCAGGATGTGTGATGTTGCCCAGGTTAGAGGCTTTGGCTCCCAGGCAGGCCGCCCTAAGACTAGCTGTCCTGCATTCCTTGATTTTTCTGAAATACAAATCTAATTGCAGATTGGAACCTATCCATTCGCTTAGTCTGTAAAAATAATTTTCCCTGAATATTTACCCAAAGCGCATTATTGCTTATACAGTTGTGAAAAGCATTTAGCACTTTATAATCCCATATTTGCTCCTATGTGGGCCTGGGAGTGCACTCGCCTTACAAAATTCACAAATGCCTAGAAGGCTAACAATTTTTACAAAGTGTTCCTCATGGAAAACATCTGGATGCTTTCCAGAATGGCATTCCAGATGTTATGGTTTTAGCAGTCACAAAAGTACACTGTGTGTGTGTTTCCTGGTTCTACATAGCATGTTACTTAGACATACCCAGCTCTCTTTGCTCTACCCCTGGAACATTTTAGGTTTGAATTGTTTAATATTTCACTTCTGGACAACTCTGCTTTCAGGGCAATTACACATCTGTATGGTGTGGAGCATGATGTAGACTGCTGTAACCAGATATGCACCGGGAGAAGGCATTTTTAGTTGGTAGCTTAAAATTGATTTTTTTCCTCTGTTGGGTCAGAAAGAAGAGTAAACACTGGGGGAGTGAGCCCTGGAAGCACTGCTGGCATCAGGAGAGGGCTGCCCTCTTTCCGATGAGTTATACTCGACACAAGGGTCTCCAACCCCCAGGATCTAATGCCTGAGGATCTGAGGTGGAGCTGATCTAATAGTAACAGAAATAAAGTGCACAATAAATGTGATGTGCTTGAATCATCCCCAAACCATCACCCTGCTCCTTCCATGGAAAAGTTGTCTTCCGTGAAACCGGTCCCTGGGGCCAAAAAAGTTGGGAACCACTGCATCTATGGAGAAGAGAATCCTGCTGCCCCTCCCGTCTTCCTCCCTGGATGCAGGGTGCTAGGTAGAGCTCTGGACAGAAGACCAGCCAACACGAGGCAGGCTCTTCTTTCAAAATGCAAGTGCTCCTCAACTGGGGAGAAACTTAGGAAAGTACCAGTTCCAGGTGCCTGCTCCTTGATCCTTCTCTCCTCCCCGTTCTCCTTCCCTCGCCTTCTAGACCTGGGCCCTTGCCATAGCACCCAACCCAGGGAGATATAATTACCACAGCAATTCCAACAAGAGATGGGCCTCTTTGTCCAACCAGCTTCTTGCGAGTCCTTTCTAGTGACAGGTCTCCTGCTCAGGACCGGGACAGAGGGTGGCGACATGGAGGAGAAGGGACGATGCAATCATGGGCCAGAGGCAAATGAGTGATGCTTCAGGAAGCCCTGGGCTTCTACAGCGTGAGCTATTTTCATCACATGGGGAGACAGGTGAGCAGGGATCCATCTCCCTAACAAAGCTATAGGATTTGATGGCAGCCTCCTCTGAACAAAAATCTTTGTTGATGCAATCTTGTTGTGGGTTACAGGTTACTTTGGGGGGATGGGGTGGGGAGAGCATACTGGCAAGGAAAACAGCCTGAGGAGAGGACAGGAGAGGGGATGATGGGTGGCATGTGGGTGATGGGTCTAGACTGGTTGGAACAGCACAGAGGTAGGGACCAGAGGGAGGTGAGCTGCATAGGACCTGTATGGGGAGGAACATGCAGATTGGGGAGCATCACAGAGGAATCCAGTTGTTCTTGTGGGCTTGGAAGGAATGATGCGAGAAACTCTGGAGAGAAGTCTGGGGAGACAAGGTTGCTGACTGGAGCTGGGGAGAGCAGCCTTCTTCTTCTTCTGTTTTTTTTTTTAAATGGTTTACTTGTTTATTTTAATTTTGGTTGCCCTGGGTCTCTTGCTGTGTGCAGGCTTTCTCCAGACAGTTGAAGTGAGTGGGGGCTACTCTAGTTGCAGTGCTCAGGTTTCTCTAGTTGGGGTCTAGGGGCACGGGCTTTAGTAGTCGCAGCACACAGGCTCAGTAATTGTGGCATGTGGGTTTAGTTGCTCTGTGGCGTGTGGAATCTTCCTGGGCTGAGGATCAAATCCGTGCCCCCTGCATCGGTGGGCAGATTCCTACCCACTGTACCACCAGGAAGTCTTCAGCCGGCTTCTTTGAGTCAAATTCAGCTTGGCCAAGAGCTGCTGAGTGTTTGCTCTGAGCAGAATGGAGAGTCAGCAGGTGAGAAGCAAGGTCCGAGGCTGGAAGGCAGTGTACTGTGCCTGCTGCTTTCTGGGGACCTCCCCAACTCCTCTGAGCAGCTGGGAGGCACTGAGCGGAAATGCCCCCACTGCCCCCGGGGCAGTGTTGCCTACACACAACAGGGGAGTCATCCCACGTCAGATGTCAGAATGGCAGAGGTCATCTTGTTCTCCCATCTCCACTGCTCGGAGAGGTATCAGCTACAGGCATTTGCCCCAGGGAATTCCTGAAGAGTCTTTGCTTGACCTTGGGAAAGTCAGAATCAGGAGCCTTCAAATTAAGAGGTCCTATCATCCCAGAAAAGTAAGACTCCCCAGCATGGCATCCAGGCAATGTGTGGTTCCTGATCCTCCGTCAGCCCTTGGACTCTGGTTTCCATAGTTCCCTGGGCTCACCATTGGCGCAGGAAGAAACTGCTCCTTTGGGATTGTCCTGATTCTCCCAGGCAACAGTTGGTGATCAAATTTGAAACATGCCTCTGGCTTTTAGATCGGTCTGCCTCAGAGAGGTGGTGGTGACCTTCTGCCCTCTCGCAGGGCTGCCACAGCTGAGAATCTGTTTAGAGCTGGCCTCTGGGTCTGCCCTGACACCTGGAAGACCCGCTACACCGCTGGCAGATCATGACAGTCGAATCTTGCTTCAGGGGGTTCACGATCCCCCTGTGCCAAGGAAGTACATACATCTTAACCCCCAAAGCCTGAGCCCTGTGTTTGCTTCCAAGCCTTGTACCCCAGAATGCCCAGACGGTGGTTACTGGCAACCTGCTGTAGGAAGCCAGGAGGGCAGAGTTCACAGGGAAAGAGCACAGCACCAAGGCCGAGATCGCTTCTAGCTCTGGATTCATGATCAACTACAATTTCACCCCTGGCATGTATTTAACCTCTTCTCATCTCAGTTTCTTCATCTGTCAAATGGGGATAGTAATTCTTGCCTCTTCGAGATGCTGTTTATAAAACTTTAGTGCTGTGGTTGACATGTATTACTAGTTAAAAAAGTGTTTCTTCTGTGATTCGGGGACATGCAGAGTCATCATATCCAAAGTGAAATAAATGTCATTGTCCAGGCTAAGGGCAGATGTGACCTACACTGGTGACCTGAGTGCCTTTCACATTGCTGCTTCCTCCTTCACCCTGGGTTTCTCCTCTTCTGCCTTTCTGACTCACCTTCTACTTCTCTGACCCTCATCAGCTTCCTCCCAGGGCTGTAGCCCCCATGCCTCTGTTGATGATCATGGCTGCTGTCCATAATATTTGTTTCTATTTCCAAGGCCAATCTCATTCTCACCCATGGCATCTACAGGACTGCCAAAGGCTTCCAACCCACATGCATTCCATTTCTATTCTTCATTGCTGTCTTGGACACCATGTATTTTTGGTTTAGTAATATTGCAAACATTGACTCTTTAGAATCTTTGTCTTCCTTGTTTGTCTGTTGTCTGTATTTCCAGTGCTATACATACATGGACACACACACAAACACATACACACTCACAATTTAATTAGTCAACAAAGTTTAACTTAGCTGTACATATTTCAAAAGCAAACTATTCTCATAGTCTCTCTCCTGGCCTATTTAAAGTCCCCTTACAGATTTTCTTATCTCTGATTCCAGAACTTTCCAACCTACCCACCCCCTCAGTGGGATCAGTGTTAGGATTTTAAAACCTTTGTTGGACCATGTCACTTCCTAATTCATAAGCCTTCACTGTATCCCCTTTGTTTCCAAGTTAAGCCCAAGTTGGTCAACCTAGCATTCGAGGTCCTTAGCATTTGGGACTTAATCTCTCCAGCTTCATGTCCCACCATTCCTTTCTTCTCTCTTCCTCTCTCTGTGCTTTTAGGTGACACACAGGTGCCTCTCATCTTTTGCACGTGCTATGCCTTCAGCTTCCATAGGCTCTTCCTTACCCATCCTTCAACACTCAGCCTGACTTTACCCTTTTCGCTGAGACAAAATGAGAGCCATGGCCTCTTGGACATTCACCTGTTGTAGCACTTAACACCTTGTGTTACTGGTTTCATCTGTGACATCAGCACGCACTACCATGCCTGGACTATCTAAGGCCAGGGATCTCTAGTTGAACAAATGAATAGCACCCACATGACAGATGACAGAATACTCACAACACCATGGTCAACAAGGCCAGGGTGGCATGAAGGGGTCACTCCAGGGGCTTCAGCAGACGACAGAGGGACGCTGGCAAGCTCTTCATTGAGAGGCTTGGGGACCCGATTGCAGGGCTTCCTGGGGATAAGAAATTCACAGCGAATTTCCCATGTGTAGAATCCTATCCTCCTGATGGCCCAAAAGCACTTATCACTATAGGTGTTAAGACAATAAACTGGGAAAGTTGAATTATATAGAAATATGTTGATACTACTTTGAAGTAGAGTTTAAGAGATTATGACTATGTCCTTTGTATCCATTTCATTTAGGTAGTTGAGGGTATTTTAATGACAAAATGCACTTCCAGTCAGTCCTAATTTTTTTTGGAGTTAAAAGAGTTGGCGTCTTAATGACATCCAAACAAATCTGCGACATGACAGATGAAGGGATGGTTGACACCCAAACAGTATCAGAGCCTTCAACCAGTTTGACAGTATTCTTTCAGTTATTAATAGTAGGTCACGGGCATGAGGGAGGCAGTATGGTGGGACATCAAATGGGGTTGAGCTTGGTTCACCTGGTCAAGCCAGGAACCCTGTGCTGTGTACTAGACAGCTGGAGTGTATACATGGTGTTTAGCAGCTTCATTACCCTGCACTGACTCACCAGTGGAAAACTCAGCTCCTCCAACACACTGACACTCAATGGCCCTTGCCCAAGTTGCAATTTCTGAAGCTGACCAGGGATGATATTCTGCCATATCTAGACAGTATCCCAGACCTTACAACATCAGATTTTGATTCACTGTCATCTGAAACCACATACATACTGGATGACAATTTGTGACACTTGATACTAAGTCAAAGTATCCCATGGTAAATTAATCATCTCCAAATTTAAGGATGAGTAAGCACTTCCAAATTAAAGTGTTTACAAAAAGATGGGTCATGGTAATAAAAAACAAAACTTGTAAATTTATGGGAAATAATCTTTGAGTTACTCTAGTAGGTCAGTGTCACTTAGTCTGTCCTCTGGGGATATATACAGATATAAAAAACTGATACATATATATGCTGATATTTGATAGGTAACTTTAAAAATCTGAGATACTGATTCCTAAAATTCAGTCAATAGCTTTAGAATCAGAGAAGGCAATGGCACCCCACTCCAGTACTCCTGCCTGGAAAATCCCGTGGATGGAGGAGCCTGGGAGGCTGCAAGCCATGGAGTCGCTAAGAGTCGGACATGACTGAGCGACTTCACTTGCACTTTTCACTTTCATGTACTGGAGAAGGAAATGGCAACCCACTCCAGTGTTCTTGCCTGGAGAATCCTAGGGACGTCGGAGCCTGGTGGGCTGCCGCTGTCCATGGGGTCACACAGGGTCGGACACGACTGAAGTGACTTAGCAGCAGCAGCAGCAGCAGCAGCAGCAGCAGCAGCTTTAGAATAATTTTCTTTTTCTTTGTTTCCCAAGGTGTTGGGTTCTACATAGCTTATATTTGAACCAGTTCTCTATGTTTTTATATTATTTGGCCCCATCGAGGCTTAGTTGCCGGATGTGGGATCTTTCATTGTGGTGCACGGATTCTCCAGTTGGGTTGTGCAGGCTCTCTCGTTGTGGCATGCTCGCTGCAGAGCACGCAGGCTTCAGTAGTTGTGGCACACAGGCTTTCTAGTTGCGGTGCATGGGTTTAGTTGCTCTGTGACATATAGGATCTTAGTTCTCCGACTAGGGATCAAACCCATGTCCCTGCATTGTAAGGCAGATTCCTAACCACTGGTCCACCTAGGAAGTCCCAGAACCAATTCTCTATATAATTTTATATTCTTCTTGAGCTGTTTGTCAGTTCCCATAGCTTCACCTTCTAAGTGTATATCCCGCACCTTCTAAGATAGGGCATGGAACTAGGAGTTCACTGTGTGTACTATGAAAGTTGTAGACCCCTACAAGCTTACCTGCCAGTGTGGGAAATGCAGTGCACACTTGGGTCAGCTGGGTGGGGTGTGCCCTTTGAGATCAAGGCTTGATAGAGCCCACCCGCCCCCCTCCCACCCCTGCCATTTTGGGAATCCTAGCCTGTGGAAGTCCAAATACATCTCCAACTTTTCTGTGAACTCCCAGGAACATTTGGTGTATTCTATTTTCTAGATTTTTACTTCCTTGTATGAAAACTTGGCTCTACATTTTTTGATAAGTCATTAGGGTGATTCTCTCGCTGGTGTCTATGAATCACACCTTTGCAAGCACTGATAAAAGCTAATACAATTTGCCTCATGTCTTGTTCCCAAGTGGGCATATCCAAAGGGGTTCAGCAGAGTCAAAGACTTTGATGCAATACAATCCCAGCAAAACTCAGCTGGGATTAATGACTCCCTGTTATTTTCTTATGTTCATAAGACAGAGATGTGTATGAATAGTATCAAAGGAGTGTTATGGACAAGTCAATATCATAAGTGTTCAGACGATAGAGAAGCCATTGTGTTCCCAGAGTACAGAAAGAGATTTGAGACAACTTCCTGAGAGATGTTGAGATGAGACTTTGAGGTCATCAGCTCTAGGGTGAACAAGATGAACAAGAGCTTGGGAGGTGGACGTGGGGGCGGCAAGAATTCGATGTGGTTGAGCCCAGCCAGAGTGAAGAGCCCTGGGTATCAGACTGCCACTTGAACTTGGAGGAGAGATGATAACCTTGCCATCTCTACTGGGAAATTCATAAGACATATTTTCTTTTTGAATTAGTGCCTCCCACTCCACTGATGGACACAACAGAAATTTGTAAAATGACTCCTCAGGGAGGGTGCTTTCCTGCTCAGTTGATCCACAGTGCCTGATGCTCTGCTAGGAAGCAGGTTTTGTCCGCTTCCCCAAGGCCTTCTTTTAAGGCTTCTGAAAAGACCGCCCTTCTTCCCTTTCTGACCTCAGCGCTCCCTCACCTCCACCTGCCCACTCCCGGTCGTCCGGAGGCTGCGATTTCCCGTCTCGCCTTCCTCTCGTTTTGTTCCTCCTGAGCCTTGATTAGAGGTGAGCCACAGAGCAGTCCCCTCGGGCAGCTCCTTTCTTTCCACTCTTCCCTGAGCTGAGGCATCTGGTTCTCATTCTCCTCTTGATGCATTGGGCTCCACTTTCACCTTGCTCTGTTTTCGTATATATTACCCTGCCAGTTTGAAACTCAGAGCTCCAAACTGGTCTTGCCCTCTGTAATAAAAGTAGCATCCAAAGGGAATCACAGGAGAGTGGGACGGGTTGAGAAAAGCTTGCGTATGAATTAAGCCTTATCCAGAGCAACGTTTCTGTCGTCAGGGAGATGGGAGTCTGTCAAACTCTTTCGATGGAGGATTTCTTACCTTGATCTGTGTACAGTCTTTGTGGAGTCTGTTGACCCTCACAGTGAGATTCAGATTTGTGTATGGGCATGTGTGTTCTTTGGATGATGGAATCTGCAGGTTTAATGAAATTCTCAAAGACTTCTCAGGCCCCAAAGAGGTTAAAATCCACCATCACAAATCTTTCTATGTGGTTATCTGTAGCAATCCCACTGTTCCTAGGAGGAAGCTAAAGCTTAGAGAAGTTACATGCTTGCTAAAGTCACTAACTGATGTGAATGGGAGGCAAACCAGGACAGGCTGATCCAGGCAGTGAGTCCCTGTCCCTCCTGTCCCTCCAGTACTGGAGACAAGTCCTTATACTTCCTAGAAACTCTTGTCACCTATTGGACTTTTCAGATGTGCAGAGAAGGCTGGGTCAAACCCACGTACTTTCTGTCAGTACCTGGAACGATGAGGATCACCTAGAGCAGGTGTGTTCATCCTTGGTTGAAACAACAAGGTCCTGGGTATGCCCTGGCCATACCCCCAGTCCAGTCATTTAATTTGACCCTCCCAGGGGGTAGAACTCAGGCACCAGTAATTTGTAAAGGTCCTCTGGTGACTCCAATGTGCAGTCAAGTTCAAAACCCATTAACTGCTAGCATCTGGGATGGTGAAATGAGACTGAGCACCATTTAGGAAACTTGGGTTCTGGCCCCTGAACAGCCACCAATGAGCTCAGGGCCTTCACCTTTGATGGTTTCCCACCCAAAATGCATGCTCAGTCTGGATGCTCCATCAGGACTGCCCTTTCCTCATCTCTGCTCATCAAAACATTGCTCATTTTGCCAAGCCCAGGTCCTAGGATGATGCCATTAGCCAGAAATGCCCTCTCCCTGTTGGCCCCTCAAAGCACTGCTGGGTCTTCTCTCCTGGCTCTCTGGTTTGCACTTTGTGCATCTCACTGTCCCCTCCTGAGGGCCATCTTTGCATCCTCTCTCATGCTGCCTGCCAGCTCTGTGCCTGGAGTCCAGTAGTCAGCTCAGCATGTGTTTCTGGATGGATGGATGGATGAGCATGTGGCCTTGAGGAATTCACCTCCTTCTTAGCCACCCCTTTACCCCTAGCCTTTTAGATTAATGTCCCCGCTGAAGTCATGACAATTTTTCAGTCTCCAGAGTTAATTTCTAGCACAGTCACTGGTGTTTTCCAGGTGTCACAGTGATTAAGAATCCACCCGCCAACTCAGGAGACACAGGAGACCCAGGTTTGATCCCTGGGTAGGGAAGATCCCCCTGGAGAAGGAATTGGCAACCCACTCCAGTGTTCTTGCCTGGGAAATCATATGGACAAGAGGAATGTGGTGGGCTACAGTCCATGGAGTCGCAAAGAGCCAGACATGACTGAACATGGAGACATGCATGCACAGTCACATAGTCAACTAGGATGGTTTTCTGGGATTCTTTCAGTTCTCCCAATAAAGGATATGCAGAAAGAAGAGCTACAGTTTTCACTCAGTTCTATTTGTAAATAGGGTTTTTTACAACTTCTTGTCGAAGGGACGGAGAAAGCAATGGCACCCCACTCCAGTACTCTTGCCTGGAAAATCCCACGGACAGAGGAGCCTGGTAGGCTGCAGTCCATGGGGTCCCTAAGAGTCGGTCTTGACTGAGGGACTTCACTTTCACTTTTCACTTTCATGCATTGGAGAAGGAAATGGCAACCCACTCCAGTGTTCTTGCCTGGAGAATCCCAGGGACGGGGGAGCCTCGTGGGCTGCTGTCTATGGGGTCACACAGAGTTGGACACAACTGAAGTGACTTAGCAGCAGCAGTCAAAGGGAACCTAAGTGAGCTATTTTGTTTTGGAGAACTCAGTTATTTTTTGATACTCTTGCTGCTATTCAACATTTCCCTCTCCTGACCTGAGGACATCTCACTGGTTTTAGTTGCTCACTGTACGAGGACGCCTGCAGCTCAGCCCCTGTTCAGTACAGATCTCAGAGTCTGCTTCTACAGCCTCAGTGCTTAACTCTACCTTGTATTTGGGCATAATATCATAATCATTATCATTAGGACTTCCTTGATGGCTCAGATGATAAAGCGTCTGCCTACGATGCGGGAGACCCGGGTTCAATCCCTGGGTCAGGAAGATCCTCTGGAGAAGGAAATGGCAACCCACTCCAGTACTCTTGCTTGGAAAATCCCATGGACAGAGGAGCCTAGTAGGCTACAGTCTATGGGGTTGCAAAGAGTCGGACATGACTGAGCGACTTCACTCACTCACTTACTCAATATCATAATGGTTTTTCTTGTGATTTTTGGGGGCAGCAGATTGTACCTTTGCCTTTATTTACTTTTTTTTTTTTTAAGTAATTTAATTTGCAATTGGAGGATAAGTTTACAATATTGTGTTGGTTTCTACCATACATCAACGTGAGTCATAGGTATACACATGTCCTTCCCTCTTGAACCTCCTTCCTACCTCCCACTACTTCCCACCCCTTCCCACCCTCTTGGTTGTCACAAAGCACTGGATTTGGCAGCCTTGCCTTTAAATGCCCTAGTTTGTCTTCAGTGTTCCCAAGGAACTGTATTGAGATTCTCCAGATGCACTTATTTGTGATTCATCTAATCAAACAACATTTGGGAATAAGGTGGGGATGGGTGAGGAGAAGGAAGTAAAAATGCTCAGACTCATGGACTGAGAGCCCTGTGGAGTCCTAGAGGTGTGGCTCCTTCTTACTGAGGTGGTTCTTTCCTGTTCTCTAAGAATTTAGCTTCCCAATATGGTGATCATCACAATGGGAAAGAGCAGCAATCCTGGAGGGTTAGTGTTGGAGTGTTAGTGTTATTCCCCACCAGCATCCTGAACTTGGCTTAAAAGGAAGAAGCTTTCACAGGGTCACCAAGAAAGATGCCCAGCCATTGCTAGGACCCTATGCCCAGTGGAGCTTAGGAAAGGTGGACAGGACCTGGCTCCTCCTCATTGTAGGTGGGCAAACTGCTGTGGTACTGCAGAGGCTCTTCTGCACAGTGTGAATGGCCTATGGGGTCATGTCACCAGCCCAGTTTAATATTCATGGAGCTGCAAGTGATATTCAGGTGACGAAAGTGAAAGTCGCTCAGCCATGTCTGACTCTTTGACCCCATGGACCCATGGAATTCTCTAGGCCAGAATACTGGAGTGGGTAGCCTTTCTCTTCTCCAGGGGATTTTCCCAACCCAGGGATCGATCCCAGGTCTCCCACACTGCAGGCGGATTCTTTACCATCTGAGCCACCAGGGAAGCCCAAGAATACTGGAGTGGGTAGCCTATCCCTTCTCCATCAGATCTTCCCTACCCAGGAGTAGAACCAAGGTCTCCTCCATTTCAGGTGGATGCTTTACCAACTGAGCTATCGGGGGAGCCTTAAAGTGATGAGAGTTCTTCTAAATTAATCACGCACAGCCATCTGAACTAGCCACCTTCTCTTAGACATTAAATAATGTAGTCTGTACTGAGTTCGGCCTTGACATTTTCTCTGCAGCAAACAGGCATTGGAGAAGCTGTTTCTTTTCATTTTATTTAAAAATATTTTTCTCAGGATTTTTATAGACAGAGCCTTCTGGACAACATGCTAAGGGGTTTGAGGCTCCCATTTCCTTTGAACTGACCAGTGAAATACACACATTTGCAAAAACTTGTATTCATATTAGAAACCAGAAATTGATGCCAATCACATGCTGCAGGGAAGGAAATGGCAACACACTCCAGTGTTCTTGCCTGGAGAATCCCAGGGACGAGGGAGCCTGGTGGGCTGCCGTCTATGGGGTTGCACAGAGTCGGACACGACGGAAGTGACTTAGCAGCAGCAGCAGCAGCGCATCCTGCAACACCAAAGAATTTCTGAAATAGGAATGATGGGGTTTGAACTGAAAAAAGCCTACCTCAATAATCTTGTCTCAGAGAAAGCAAAGTCCAGCAATTATATTGAGGTGACATGGGCAGGATCTCAGTGACGATGCTGACCCAGAGAGATGAACACTGGAGGTGGAATCAGGGTTCAGAGGTCTTCACTGCATGTTATTTGAATTGCTCTTCTGTGAAAGTGTAGGCTTAGTTCCCTCTACATTGCATGATGAGTTCTAGAGTCCCTCCTGAAACAAGCATAGCACAGACCTCATATCTGTATATCTATATATTTCATATCTATATATCTTATATAGTAGCTTGGTAGCACAGACCTGCTATTATGGAGAATTCCACTTGATGCCGGAGTTACACCCAGCCAGACAGAAATACTATATTGTAGGATGGGATTGATCTCACTGATGTTGCCTAGATCAATGTTTGTGGCTAAGAATTTGCCTCTGACTGTTATATTGGCTTTATCCTTATTATTTCAATATTTTTTCCCTATTTTTTTTTCTTTTCAGTTGTCAGTTTGATTTCCTCAAGGACTCTAAAGTTATTACAGAAATATAAATTTTTAAAACTTCTCCTAGCTTTCCTTCCTTGGAGAAGGCAATGGCAACCCACTCCAGTACTTTCTTGCCTGGCAAATCCTATGGACGGAGGAGCCTGGTAGGCTGCAGTCCATGGGGTCTCGAAGAGTCAGACACGACTGAGCGACTTCACTTTCACTTTTCACTTTCATGCATTGGAGAAGGAAATGGCAACCCACTCCAGTGTTCTTGCCTGGAGAATCCCAGGGACGGGGGAGCCTGGTGGGCTGCCATCTATGGGGTCGCACAGAGTTGGACACGACTAAAGTGACTTAGCAGCAGCAGCAGCAGCTTTCCTTCCTAACTCTAAAAATTTAGGAAAAATATTGTTATTTCCTAATTTTATTGAGTTGTGTTCAGGCAATGTGGTTATAGAATTTATGCATTTTGAATTATTAAAACTTTATTTATTGCATAGTATGAAATACTTCATAGGCATATATTAATATATTCTTGGTTGAATGCCAAATTAAACCTCTCTCTCTATCCCCTTCCCTCCTGTCCTCTCTCTTTCACATCTATATATCTTATTCTAACCTTATTAATTATATGGTTCAAATCTTCTGTAACTTTGTTTTTGATTTATCATAGGTTAATAGTACCTTATTAAGTTTTCTTAGTTTCATTTCTAACTTTGTAATTAAAATCATAAAAATTTTATCTAATATTAAATTATTTAGCACATAAGTATTTGACTTACACTATATTATTGTCAATATAAAGTTATTGTTTTATTCATTTAATATTTTTTTACCTTTTTCTGATGTTATTTCTATTCCTTCTCTAATTTTATTGCATTGCCTGACATGTCTAAGTTAAATCTTGTGCTTTTAACCTTTCTGTGTCATTTGCTTTGTTGCACTAATTGGTGATAAATCATTGTTATGTGTTCTAACTTAAGCTTTCTGTTTCTTTTTACTGAGAGAGTTTAACCTGTTTATGTTTACTGATATAAATTTCTCTTTTTCCATTAATCTTTTATGATTTCTCTTATTAGAGGTTTAATGAGGATTAAGTGAGATAATAAGTATAATGTTCTTAGCACAGTGTCTGGCACATATTCAGTACTTTTACTGCTGCTTATCATGTCAATACTTCCCTGGTGGCTCAGTGTCTACAATGCGGGAGACCTGGGTTCAGTCCCTGGGTCAGGAAGATCCCCTGGAGAAGGAAATGGCAATCCACTCCAGTACTATTGCCTGGAAAATCCCATGGACAGAGGAGCCTCGTAGGCTACAGTCCATGGGGTCGCAAAGAATTGGCCACAACTGAGTGACTTTGCTACTTCGCTATCATGTCAACAGAGGCTCAGAAAAGATTCATTAAGCACTCATTCCGGAGAAAGCTTTTAAAAGAGTGAAGGTAAGAAAGAGATTCTAGTCCATTTAGCTTATTAAACATTTCAAATATCCTTCAAAATTTGTTTTGTCCCAATGACTTATGTCTTCTGCCTTAGAAGCACGTAACTGGCATATGTGCGTGTGTGTTCAGTTGTGTCCGACACCTTGTGACCCTGTGAGCTGTAGCTCGCCAGGCTCCTCTGTCCATGGGATGTTCCAGGCAAAAATACTGGATTGGGTTGCCATTTCCTCCTCCAGGGATCTTCCCCACACAAGGATCGAACCCTCATCTCCTGTGTCTCCTGCATTGCAGGCAGATTCTTTACTGCTAAGCCATTGGGGAAGCCAGTTGTATTAAAAATACAGCTTCCTGAACCTCATTCTATACTGCTGAGCCAGAATTTCCGAGAGAGAAGCCTGGTGATTCTTTTGAAAACAAATATCCAAGGTGATTA
Source organism: Budorcas taxicolor (assembly GCF_023091745.1). NCBI lineage: Eukaryota > Metazoa > Chordata > Mammalia > Artiodactyla > Bovidae > Budorcas > Budorcas taxicolor. The sequence continues at coordinate 138,700,939 of NC_068920.1, forward strand.
TTGTTATTAAAGAAATTTGAGATCTATTATAGTTTCCTCATTGGGACTTTTAGACCTTATCATTTGGCTTTATTTAGTAAATTCGATGTGCTTTTTAAAACATTTATAGCATGGAATCATAGGTTAATTCCAAATGAAAGCAGGAAGTAACATTAAGATTAATTGGAAGGGTCTTTTTTAATAAAATATTTTAAATGATTCAAATATCATCAGTAGTTTTCTTAACAGACAAACAAGAAAATCTGATAAACAAGAAAACAAATACTGGTAGTACTATCAGGAACTACCAGGAACAAGACTAAGATGGCCACAGTCTTCATTATAGTTTAATTTTGACAGTCTAGCTCCAAGCTCAGGTCCTGGAGTCCAGAGGTCCTGGGTGATGGCCTTCTTTCTTCCACCACTATCTCTTTGAGCACTGGTTCAATGTGCCTCTTTCCTCAGTTTTCTCAGCTCTAGAATGGGATATATTAACAGTACTGACCTAATGCAATGTGAGGATGAAATGAGGTGAAGCATAGGAGATGCTGAGCAGCCTGCATAGCCCATTAGTTAGCACTTGCAAAAGTCTCCTTTCTAAAATTCTCGCTCATGTACACATGAAGAAGGGGCTGAGAGAGTGTGGACCTGGAACCCCTGAGTTAATGGATGTGAACTCTGGCTTTGGAAATTTGTCCAGAGCATTTTTCACTCCACCACCCTACCGCTTAAACCTGGACTTATTAGAGTTGAAACATGAGAAATAAACAACTGAAACAGATTTGTCATGCAACACAGGCTAAACTGCCCATAAGTCCAAGGGTGAGCACGCGTGTTCCCTGACCGCAGCCCTGAGTGATGGAGGGTGGAGGGGAGAGAACCTTCCAGCACCTTACACCTCAGTGGCCACAGCTCATGCACAGATGGGAGAGAGTGCCGCATGGACACCCATCCCGACTTTTCCACTTGTGACCAACCTCCAGCAGGAAGCAGAGGCTGGTACGCGTAATCCAAAGCCTTGTTACGTCTGCGTGCTGCCCTCCCTGGGGCGGATGGGGCTGTGGGTCTGCTCTCCCAGCGGGCATGGCTTGAAGATTTCATCACCGAGACCGCAGGGCAAGCTTGAAGGATGTGGGGAAATTAATTCTATGGGTCTTGATGCAGGGCCTTGAGCACCCTTCCTTCATATAAATGTATCACATGATTTCCTCTACTTTGTTGGCTGACAGGGAGACAGAAAGTGCCCTGACATGGAAGTGAACTTCTCTGGTTGGGCTTGGCCTACAGCAGCCAGGAGGCATCAGGAAACATCCACAGGTAAACGTCTGGGTGAATGAATGAAGGAGCCATTTATTCATTCATTTTTGGCTGCACGAAAACCTGTCTTGATTTCCTTAGCAGACTTGGTTTTTCATTCTTGTTCAGTTATAAAAGAAGTCTTACATCTCCTGTGATGGTGAGAGTAGGTAAAACAGATAAACTTCACCTTCTATGAAAATCAAAAATGAAGATGTAATAAGCTCACCATTAAGAAAACTAAGATCATGGCATCTAGTCCCATCACTTCATGGGAAATAGATGGGGAAACAGTGGAAACAGTGTCAGACTTTATGCTCTTGGGCTCCAAAATCACTGCAGATGGTGATTGCAGCCATGAAATTAAAAGACACTTACTCCTTGGAAGGAAAGTTATGACCAACCTAGATAGCATATTAAAAAGCAGCGATATTACTTTGCCAACAAAGGTCCGTCTAGTCAAGGCTATGGTTTTTCCAGTGGTCATGGATGGATGTGAGAGTTGGACTGTGAAGAAAGCTGAGCGCCAAAGAATTGATGCATTTGAACTGTGGTGCTGGAGAAGACTCTTGTGCTGCGAGGAGATCCAACCAGTCCATCCTAAAGGAGACCAGTCCTGGGTGCTCATTGGAAGGACTGATGCTGAAGCTGAAACTCCAGTACTTTGGCCACCTCATGCGAAGAGTTGACTCATTGGAAAAGAGTCTGATGCTGGGAGGGATTGGGGGCAGGAGGAGAAGGGGATGACAGAGGATGAGATGGCATCACCGACTCAATGGACGTGAGTTTGGGTGAACTCTGGAAGTTGGTGATGGACAGGGAGGCCTGGCGTGTTGCAATTCATGGGGTCACGCCTGAGTGACTGAACTGAACTGAAGCTCAACAGAGACTAGGCATCAGAAATTCTGGGCTCCAGCCCCGACTGCCCCTAGCAGTTGTGTGGATATAGGCATATAAGCTCAAACTTCAGTATTCTGTAGAATACAGTTAATAATATTTACCAAGTTGTTCTCATCAGGTGTTTAAGGTGTACTGGACAATTCACACAGAAGCTTTGTTGAGGGCATGGTTCAATTCATATGTATCTCTCTCTGTGCTTGGCATTCAACTGTTCAGTGAATTTTTGTTGAGTGAATGAATAGGTTCATGAAAGAGCACTTCAAGCCCTAAGTACCTCATTTTAAATGATCTTTTTGTCACTCTTTATCTCCTCCTATCCTATGACTTTGATGAAGCCAGGGAAGGCATCTTATTCATCGCTGTATCTCTGAAGCTGACATCAGGGCGTGATGAGTGGTAGGCTCCAAGGTCACGGTGGTAAAATTAGTGAAAGCTGGACAGCAGTGATGCTATTACAAAGAAGCTCTGAAGCCCCAGCTCCTTCTCTTGTTCTCAGTTTATTTATTCTGAAAATCCCATTTGGTGTGAACTGTATCTTGGTTCACTTTATCTGTATGTCTTGTCTCTTCCATAAACTGTGAGGTCCCAAGGGAGGGGTCACTACCTTCTATCTTGGCAGTTTTCCTGACTCCTGAAGACACGCCTTTAAGCTTAGTGGATGGAGCAACTGGAACAGGTCTGACTGACTGTTGGACCAATGAGTACTTTAAAAGCTAACATTATTATTTTTTTTTAAAGTAATACAAGCTCATATTAGGAAATTTGAAACTACAAAATATTATAAAGAAATTAAACAAAATCTTTCCTTAATCTTCCCACCCAATTACTATTTTGCCTTTACAGAATTTAAATTTTATTTGAATTTATCAGTATAAAAGGAAACTGAAGTTTCTGACAATGTCTCTTCAGTGTGAGAGTCACTTATTTCTAAACTATTTCCTGTTGCAGCTCTCAGAATCTTTTAGCTTTAGTTGCAGCATGTGAACTCTTCGTCGTGGCCGGTGGGATCTAGTTTCCTGCAGAGGGACAGAACCAGGTTCCCTGCATAGAGAGCGCAGAATCTTAGCCACTGAACCACCAAGGAAGACCCAGAATTCATGTTTTAACACATCTTTGATGGACGTGATTTTCAGTGTCTGGTTGGTAGAACTTAGTCAAAGGTCAGAAGATACCTCTGAAGTCTAAAAATCAAGCAAGCAATACAATTTTTCTCTAATGAAGTGAAAAGGTTACACTGATTTTTCTGATTCAGTTCAGTTCAATTCAGTCGCTCAGTCGTGTCCGACTCTTTGCGACCTCATGAATCGCAGCACACCAGGCCTCCCTGTCCATCACCAACTCCCGGAGTTCACTCAGACTCACATCCATCGAGTCTGTGATGCCATCCAGCTGTCTCATCCTCGGTCGTCCCCTTCTCCTCCTGCCCTCAATCCCTCCTAGCATCAGAGTCTTTTCCAATGAGTCAACTCTTTGCATGAGGTGGCCAAAGTACTGGAGTTTCAGCTTTAGCATCATTCCTTCCAAAGAAATCCCAGGGCTGATCTCCTTCAGAATGGACTGGTTGGATCTCCTCTCAGTCCAAGGGACTCTCAAGAGTCTTCTCCAACACCACAGTTCCAAAGCATCAATTCTTCGGTGCTCAGCCTTCTTCACAGTCCAACTCTCACATCCATACATGACCACAGGAAGAAAAAAAAATCAAGCCTATGATTTTTCTGATTATTCTGCAATAAAGATTAATAGCAAAAAACTAATCTGTAGTAAAAATATCCTATAAAAGCAATAAAGCCCTTGGAAAAAGATAAGCAGATATGTTGTGGGGAAACAGGGGGAGTATGGCAAGTTCTATGACCACCTCAAGTGTGTAGGTGCACTCAGAAGACTAGTTCGTTCTTCCTTTTCTCCTAAGACCAGGAACAGTAAAGTTTTAATTTATTAATTTATGCCAAACACTTATACATGCCAGATAGTGTCCTACATGCTCAAAAAATTTAAGCTCATTTTCTTCTCACAACTCTCTTATTTTGCAGATAAGGAATTGAGGTTTGGGGTGAGAGAAGGCCTTTATCCCAACTTCAGGACTTCTGAGAGATCACCTGGTCTAACCATCTTGTGTCAGAATCAGGAAACTGAGGCCAGAGCAGTTAAGCGATACTCATGGTCTCTCCGACATTTGTTAACACTGCTGGGCTAATCTTCAAGTCTCCTTCTTACTCCAGTGCTCTCTCCATAATTCTGGCCCTGACTACAGTCCTGTGATTTGCCATGGGACTAAATACCCTTAGCTGTCAAATCTTTGTGCTTGGACCCATTGGGGATGTTGGCATTTGCTCTCATCAGTTACATCATCTTTGCTGTGTGGGGTACCTCCTGGGCCAGTGAACTTGTGTGCAAAGCAGTGAGTATCAACATCATTGTACAGTAAGAGGAAAACAGGCTGGGAAAAAACAAACAAATCAACAAACAGACAAACTAGAGGTTCAGATGACTGCTGCTTCCAGAAATTCCAGGCTATGATGTGTGAGAAGATGCAAGCCATCATCCCCCTTCCAACTTCACCCTTGTCACTTGGAGTTAGACCCTAGGTGAGAAGGTGTGAGAGAGAATATAGCTACTGTGTTTTCTTAGGCAAATCACTAATGCCAATCAGTGTGTGTGGGCACAGACCACGTGGTAAGCCTTGGAGAATGCTTTCCTTTGTGTCTTCATTTTCAACACCAGCTTCTTGTTGTTTTTTAGCAACGGTTTAGTAAGTGTTCCTCAGGTTTCACCCTTTCAACATCTGAATGTCATTCCTTTGGCTAACCGATTTTTTTTTTCCTTCCACTTCTTCACTTGGTGATGACAGGAGAAACTGTTAGTTTTTTAAAAAGTTGATTTAATGGTCCACTTGCAAGAAGCCACATAGCAACCAATCTGTTCTTAAGATTTGGAATTTATTTGATTCATCTTCTCAGATGACTTATTGAAATTGTCTTTAGAATGTGTCTAAAATGGGTGTTGTGTGCTCTGCTGATGGCACTAGACCCAGAATTTCCATCCAGGTATTTATTTAATTGTCTCTTCTAATTCTCTCTGCTGACACTCATCTTGAAGCTTACTTTTGCCATTTTATTGGAACAGTACTCACTCCACCCCTGCCCCAAACATTTAACTCCTCTAAGATAAATCCAAGCCCAACCCTGAAATTCCCAGGTTGGCCCTAAATCAATGCCAGACTGTATGGTATGTTAGTAATGGCTCATACTTCAGGGAGAAGAATTTTCATGAGTAGTTTCAGAGAAGCAGATAAAAGCAGCAGAAAGCCCACACTTGGGCTGTAGTGATCATTGCTTAAGACATGTAGGAAAGATTATCATGGAGAGAGGAGAAATTCATTGTTTGAATCCAAAATGAGTCTTACAACTTTATGGCAGGAAGCCTGAGCACTTCCAAATTTAAGTTGAACTCTGTAATTACATTTAAATTTGGTCTTCAGATAAAGATAGAGAGATTCAGGGCCTTTCAAAGTGAAGGATGGTCTGCTGCTTTGGGCTGTTTTAGGGACCTTTGTCCATTAGTGGACTGGCTGCTCTTCAGAAAGGAGTGATCTTTGATCTGAAAAACAACAGAAGTATCATCTTCCTGAGTGTATGGAAGACACTTGAAGAAGGCATGGGTCATGGGCCAGACTTTGATTTCTTTCCTGTAAGAATCTATGTGGCACAATTAAGCATTTTAAAAAGGTGAACCTGGGGCAGTCACCTCTCTTCTGTGTGTCAGTTTCCTCTGCAGAATCAATGGTGTAGAATAGATGTATTTCTAATGATACTATTGTTTTCTCATTATGATTAGTTCTGCACCAGGGTTTTGGAATCATGAAACTGAAAGCACCTTAGAAGTCACATGGTCTAACTGCCTGGCTCAGATAGCCTTTGTGTGCCAAAACCATTTGAGAATTTAATGGCTTCAAACAAAAATATACTATTCTTCATCATCCTGTCGGGGGGGGCGGGGGGGGGGGCAAGCAGTCTTTCTTCCACTTTCTTGGGACTCACTCATGACTGCTTTCAGCTGGAGGGTCAGTTGGGCTGGAAGGTCAAAGATGGGCTCATTTACATCTCTGGAAGTTGGTGTTGGCTGTTGATTGGAGTCCTTATTTTTCGTTTTCATATCTTCTAGTAGAAGATCAGCTTCCTTATAGGGAAATCTCAGGACCATGTCCTAAGAGGGGGAATGTCTATCAAGGACTAGGCTCAAACTAGAACTCAAACAAAATTGCGTTCCATGTATTGATCATGATGAAAATACAAGTATCGCAATTCCCCTAATCTAGTGCTATGCTCATTCTGTAACACACTGTTCCCCAGTGGTCATTTCCAAGTTCATTCATCAACCACAGTAGGTATTACTGGGCAAGTACCACAGGCCAGGAACCGTGCTGGGCATTTTGGTAGATTGAAAAGAGGGATGGGGTGGAGAGGGAGGTGTGAGGGGTTCAGGATTGGGGGACACATGTACACCTGTGGCTGATTCATGTTGATGTGTGGCAAAAACCACCACTATATTGTAAAGTAATTAGCCTCCAATTAAAATAAAGAAATTAATTTTTTTTAAAAAAGAAAACATCTCTTTCATTTAAGTAATCTATAACCTATGCCTTGCATAACATTCAAGAAGGATTAACAGACCATATTTTAAATATGGCTGTAACCTACTTCTATAGGCTCTATAAGACCGTATGTTGCGGGTTGAAATAAAGGCTCCATCTTATCTTGAGTTCAATAGCATTACTATATATTTTTACTGGGAGAGTTGAGGTGCTTTTCCACTTCCCACAGTCTCCTCCACAGTAAGTTTAATATATGAAGAAAGACAATATCCAAATTATCGTAAATCTGTCAGCATTCCATTTCAGAACGGAGGCAAATGGAGCTTCCTTGTATCTGAAATGTTGTATGTATTGGGATTACTGTTTTATCCTTTAATGGGGTGGCCCTCAGGGTCAAGTTTTATTATCTGCATCTTAAAAATGTAAAGCTGGAGTTTCAGAGAGGGGAGTGGGAGGGGTCGCCTGAGTCAGGGCGGGACATTAACCTCCTGACCTTGGAGACTGATGACTCCCAAGCAGCACTGTACTCCAGAGGGGAGGCTGTTTGGGGACCGAGAGGAAGGCCAGGCGCCCTGGTGTTTCATTTTAAGCTTTGAAAGGTTAAACTTAGGCTTGCCTTTGCCCTCTAACCTGCCAGGGCCACCCCCTCGCCAAGACCACCTTTAGAGTTCTCCACTTTTTCTTCCTGGACCTTAGTTCTGCTCTTCTCCCACACCCCCTTCTGGTACCTGACATGCACTTGTCATCAGCTTGCTCCCTTCCATACCTGATTTTCAAGAAAGAACCAGCTACCAGTTATTTACATTTCAAGTGTGAATGTCAGTTAATGGGCAAGTCTGATCTTTTTCTAGGAAAAGAAAAGCTTTATTCATGGGAAAAGGGATCCTGATCATCAGCAAATAGGTTATAAAAACTTACCGAAGTCTCCTTGGATCATGCCTGCTACTTTCTGCTCTTAACACCTCCTCAGAGAGTCTAAAACTCTAAGACCACTGAGGAGTAGAATTTGAAAATCAGAGTGGTCAGTGGAAATACTGTTGGTACTCCCTATTTTGTGGGGGAAAGGACTAAACTCCAGAAAGAAGTGGTGGCTTGTCATGTTATACAACTAGTTAGTGGCGGAATTGGGATCCAAATTTAAGTCACTAGATCTTTAAACAAGCAAAGTTTGAGCCAGGTATTATTTCCTCTTCCTGCGAAATAGATCTGCACAGAGCTGGACCCTTTCAGATGCGTAAATTCTCATAAGTCTTTTCTAAGTCAGTGGAGGTCTTTTGATACAAAAAAGAGTGGAATAAGGAATGGAAAGGAAGCCACGGACTAGTCTCCGAGATGCTACTGTTATTGTTTTTGTTGCTGCTGCTACTTCCATATGACATATGACATATGACACATGGAAGTGACATCAGAAAAACAGCTTTTGATAGAATGAGTCTTGGCCTCTAGCATTCAGACATAAGTCTCTTGTGTGGTCTTGGCAACTCACATAATCTCCTTGCTTAGATAATCTCTAAGCAAATTTATAGACTTTCCAACTCTGGAGCTGGGAGACAAGACCTTGGTGCAGTGACCAGATTGTGCACAGACTAGGAGTAATGAGGGAGTGATGGTTGCAGTAATAGAGTAATGCTTGGGGTAATGTTAGCTATTTTGGGGACAGCAAAGAGGCTAGCTTGAGTAAGAAGAATGACTTACATTGGCAGCTTTGAGTAAAACAGAGATAACGGTTACTTTCTTAACGTGAGAAAATATGCCTATCAGGAACTAAGACGGAATGCTGACTCATGTTGCCATGATTAACCAGTGCCCTAGAAGTACCCAACAACGCCATTAGCTCTTTGAATTCTCTTGTTTGAGGTCCCCTTTAAACTCAGGAAATTATGAGAGCCTCTGTTCTTTACTGAAAGAAGTCGTTCTTAAATGATAGAATTTTGGGCATTGTGGACAAGCAAATAGAAGAAACAATTTTAGGCAGGGGCCTTCTAGATGGTCATGTGTTCATACTTACACATCTCTCTTCTGGTTTCTCACTGGGGCATTTTTTAGGGTAAGCATCTTATAACAGGGCTTCTGGTGGCTGAGCAGTAAAGAGCCTGCCTGTCAAGGCAGGATACATGGGTTCGATCCCTGGATCAGGAAGATCCCCTGGAGAAGGAAATGGCTACCCACTCCAGTATTTTTGCCTGGAAAATCCCATGAACAGAGGAGGCTGGCGGGCTACAGTCCATGGGGCTGCAGAGTTGGACACAACTTTGTGACTAAACAACAACAAACCTTGTAACATCGCTTCATTCAGAATTCCTCCTGACTGCGGGACAGGACAGCCTGTGGATTGAGCACTGCTCATGTGAAGATCACATTTCAGGTCTGCTACTCACCAGCCAGGGGGCCTTGGCCAAGGCAGTTAATGCCACCAAATCCCTGTATGTTTTTATGAAAATAGAGACAATGAAACCTACTCTCTTTGCATCACAGAGTTATTGTAAGGATCAAGTGAAAAAAAGAAAGTGTGAATGTGTTTTATTATTGAAGGAAATTTATGGAGATGAGGGATGGCTCTTGTCTGGACCAAACCCATGGGCCTCTAGTCTCTAGAGACCCATGGAACCATATATCAGCCCTCATCCTATAAAACCACAGTCTTTTCCCAGTGCACCCAAGGCCCGCATCACAGAATCCCATGCACCTAGGGTATTTGGATTTCAGAATGAGAGCCAGCTTGGAATTGTGTTAGCAGAGCAGGTACAGTTAAAAAGCCTGGGGCTTTGGAATTTTTAAAAGGGAACCAACACCAACATCTCTGAAATAAATTGATTTGGTTGAAACTCTTCCAAAGAAATTACCTTAATTCTGAGACTAAATATGCTGCATTCCAGCCCAAATGGACTTTTCTTGGCCAATCCCCTGAGAAGTAAACATTCAAGTTTAATAGGGAAAGGGCAGTAGAACTTGCAGTTTTAGCTCACTGATGTCACCCATCGCTTTTTGAGCCAAAGAACAAGAAAATCCAACACTTCCTTCAAGTATGAAGGCATCATATGGGAACGATACAAATATGTTTGTGGTTTCTCTATATTTTCTCTTAAAGAAAAACACAGGAATTGAAGAGGATACATTTTTCAGAATCTTGACAGACATATGTGCCTCTCTTGGACAGGGGGCCCACCTGGGAATGTTGGCTGTCTGGTCATAAAGGCTGTCTTTTTATTCTTTGATTTAAAAATACGATACAAAATATAAGCACAGAAGGTCCAAACTTGTGGAAGAGCTTAATGTTAAATTGAACTACAAAAGTCAGACCCTGGGATAAGATCTTAGTATTAGGGAATAGGAGAACTTTTGAGCTGAAAGGCCAGAGTTCATTTTGCTGGGAAGGAAGTGAAAAATTAAGATCTGGGGGGCTTGTCTAGCTTACCCCATGTTACAGGGCTTCTGTCATCAAGGTTAGACTAAAACACAGGGCCTTTTGACATCAGAACTCCTGCTGTCTTGTTTGAGAAAAAAATCATTCCTTGATAACAAAGACATTGTGTTAAGGCCACCCTGAGTCTGGTGTTCTCACGGTCGTGGCAGTAATGACTCTGAGTGATTAGATAACTGGGCAATGGCACCTCACTCATACAAGGGAGCAGGCTAAGGCAACTTCCAATGGTAGCCGACTAAAGTCAAGATCTGTATTCCAGGACTGTCTCTTAGGTGGGTGAATCAAATCATGGATTTCAACAGTCCCAGTAGAGCTTGCATTCTGAGCCAGCTCTGGACTGTTTTCACTGGAGTATGCAGAATATTTGGGTGAATCCAGTTTCATTCTGTCAATCTTAAACAGGCACCGCTGAACTAGACAGATGTTCAAAAGTGAGGGTCACCAACCAAAGAGATGGCAAAGATTGGAGCATCTCCATCTTTATATCCACAGTCTCTAATGCCCAGGAATTATTTAAAAAAAAAACACTTGGTGATTGAATATGGATAGTCAAATATTAAGTCAGTGGTATGATTGCGCTGAGTGTGGAGAAGAGGGAATGATCAATCTTCCTGGAATATGGGAGAGAACAAGTTCAAGGGATGCTTCAAAGCTGATATTTGATTTATACCTTAAAGGAAAACACATCGCAGAACAAATGATCATCCACTTAATCTATTTGAGTTTCAGGATATAGATCTGATACTTTGGTGGGTGGGTGGTGGGGGATTAGTAGGTATGTAAAACACCCACACCTTCCTGATAGGGAAAGTGACCCCTGGGTTTGAAAGTGGGGATCAGGGTGCCCAGCTTGTTTGTATCAGAGCTGCCCAGTGTGCGTCTGGGTGGAGCTTTGTCCTCAGGCGCTCGAGACGACTTTGGGCCTGGGACCGGGTCTCAGGCGGCCTCACCTGACTTCCTGCCTTACCCTTACTTGGGTTCCTGAGAAAGGCTGTTGTCCTTGGCCTCCCTCCACCCCCAGGGTATGCAATTACTCAGAAACTCCCAGCTGCTCCCAAGCCCCACACTGAGTTTCCAAACAAAACCTGTGAAAACAGATCTCCGGTGGCAGCTTTGGCCACACTTGGCAACTGCCCGTGTCCACGGTCCACCAGCAGACTTCGAGTCCCAGACGCTCTCCACTCCAGATGTACATGAAGCCTGGACGGACACTGTCTTTGAGACACATCCAGGAAAGATCTGCCCGGGGACTCGTGGATGCGATGTTTTTCTTTTGGCTCCATCCAAACCAAATGGGGCTGAATATCTGCATCCCAGCCCGTCCTTTTATTGCAGATACAGGCTCACAGCTCTGCAACCGTGCAGTAGGAGAAAGGCTCTTCTACCTGCAGGGTCTCACAGAGGTTCCCAATCTCTGCTTCTTCCCTGATGGGGACCCCAAGCTCACGGGTGGCCCTGCCCCCCTCACGCCTTCATCTCACCAGTTGGCCTGATATCTGGACCTGCCTTCTTGTCTTCCTGCTGCTCTCCCCTCATGCAGGTCCTCACCTCTGGCTGTATTAATTCAATGAACTCGGTTCATTGAACACATTGACACTTTGTGATCCTATGGACTGTATCCTGCCAGGCCCCTCTGTCCATGGGATTCTCCAGGCAAGAATACTGGAGTGGATTGCTACACCCTCCTCCAGGGAGTCTCCCCAACCCAGGGATTGAATCCACGTCTGCTGTGTTTCCTGCTTGGCAGGTGGGTTCTTTACCTCTGAGCTTCTGGGGACACCCATTATTTCAATAGTCACCTACTATTCACCCTACAGCAGCCATCCCCAACCTTTCTGGCACCAGGGACTGGTTTCATGGAAGACAATTTTTCTGTGCACGGGGAGTGGGGGTGGGGTGGGGGCGGAGGCAGGGAGTAGGGAATGGTTTGGAGATGATTCAAGCGCATTGCATATATTGCGCACTTTATTTCTAATATCAGCTTCAACTCAGATCATCAGGTATTGGATTCTGGAGGTTGGGGACCCCTGTCCTACACTGTTCCCTTCTCTCTGAAGGATAATATTGCCAGACTTTTCTTTCCAAAGTATAAACCTTCAGTAACATTATTCCCTTGCTCGAAATCCTTCTGAGGCAAGCTCCCCTACCCCTCGATAGTCTTGGAGGCCAGGCTGCCAGTGTTTGAACCCGGCTCTGGCAACTGCCCCTACTATGTGACTGGGGGCATGACCCTGAACCTCTATGCCTCAGGGTCCTCCTTGTGAAGTGGTTTTAATAACCTCCCTATTCAAGTTGCTTGAGGGCGAAACGAGGTGGTATCTAGGAAGGTCTTAGGACAGTAATGGGTTGGGGTGAACACAATCTGAGTGTGCACATCATACCTCTTTACCCCTTCTCACTTCTCACTTGTCTTTCTCTAGATCTATTTTCCGGCCCTGTTGGACACTGAGGAGGCAGAGACAAGAGCTGCCCAGGGCCCGGATAATGGACGAGTCTTCCCCATGTGTCACTTACTGTTGATTATTTGTGAGGGGCTGCTTGAGTGCTGGAGGTGGGTGCTTCTGAGCCAGAAAGAGAGCCATGATCTGTGGGCTATATGTGCCATTAACTCAGGGGAGGAAATAGTGGCATAGGTGCCAGGCATTATTCATTCCCAAAAGAACCAGGGTTTTACTAGACATTGTAACTTAGAGGAATGAACAATTACCTGTGGAGTTTCAACTTTCTATAAATAAGTGTTCAGAGTTCAGTTGAGTCACGACAGCCTTAGTGCTATAAAACTATAGAGAATCCTCTACTACATACCTTCATTTAACTTAGCAAACACCAATGTCTAAAGACAAGAGGAATCTGCCTGTGGATGCAAGCGTTACAGGTACAATCCCTGGGTCAGGAAGATCCCCTGGAGAAGGAAATGACAACTCACTCCAGTATCTTGCCTGGGAAATCCCATTGACAGAGGAGCCTCACGGGCTACAGTCCATGGGGTCGCAAAGAGTTGGACACGACTGAGCGACTAAACAACAGAAAAAAGACATGTGGCGTGTTCAAGGGGCCATGGCTGGTTTCAACAGTGCAAACACAAGACCCAGCCCCCAGCTACTCATCCAGTGTACTCCATAAGTAGCACAAGTGCTAACCTCAGGTGAATTTGATACAGCTTGTCACAGCTTGCTCTCTTATCCAAGAGTCTGAAGCGGTTCCCTCCTACCCTAAGAGGAAGATGAAATCTCTCGTGGGTATAGAAATTGTCCACAGCATGATCCTCTTTCCCCGTTCAGAATCCACCATAGCTGGCACTCTCTTGCACCACTGGTGACAACAGAAATTGGCATAATCCTTTTGGAAGCTTCCCTTGTGGCTTACCTGGTAAAGAGTTCGCCTGCAATGCTCAAGACCTGGATTTGATTCCTGGGTTGGGAAGATCCCCTGAAGAAGGGAAAGGCTGCCCACTCCAGTATTCTGGCCTGGAGAATTCCATGGACTGTATGGTCCATGGGGTTGCAAAGAGTCGGACACGACTGAGTGACTTTTGGAAAGCAGTTGGCAGTACCCATGAAGAACCAAAACAAACTCATAGGGCCCATAATCCTATTTCTATATCTCTTCCTAAAGAAATATCCTTACTTTAGTAAAGAAAAACCTGTAGCAGAAATATTCATTGTAGCATTTTTGTAATAACACAAAACTGTAGAGAACTTTGGTGTTTATCATTAAAAGGATTTTTAAAAACTAAATCATGATGTATTTATGAAATGAACTAGTGAGATCATTACAAGTGATGAAGATAAAAACTGTGAAATACCATGAGACATACTTTAAAGCTAGAATGTTAAGTTGAAAAAAAAAGCAGGATATAAAAATATAGGTAGAGTACAGTGACAATGATCTGAGAGAGACACAGAGGGGGCAAAAGACACTAGCGAAATTTAAATAACTTGTATGGAATTCTTTTTCTATTACAGAAAATTTATGCAACAGCCATACATTATCTTCATAATATCTAAAAATTTAATATGTCATAATGATAAAGGTTATGGTTCAGTCCCATTTTCTAACTGTCCTTGCCTGGAATCTTTCCACTCTCGTCTTTGTGAAGTTGTGTGAGCTGACGTCTGGTGTGTGCTTCTGCTCCAAGTGTGGTTGTGGACCTGTCCTCCACAGAACAGTTGTAGCCATAGAGTAAACACTAATATGTTCTGGTCATGGATGGGGGACAGTCAATTTAAAGTCTAGGACAGGGCTTGAGTGCTCTCTGCAGGGGTGGGGAGTGGGGGGAAACGATGAGGAAGAGAGATGAAAAGTTGGGCAAAATTATAGAAAATCAGTGACAGATCCAGGGGGTTCCCTGCACTATTTCACTTGTGTGAGTGTTTGACTATTTCCATAATAACAAGAGCTGAAAATTCCTGCACATTCCTTCTGAATGCCATTCTAGTCCTGTCTTTGGGGAATATTATTTCTGTGCATTTTACTCCTGCTGAGCTCGCATTTTTTGTGTGTGCTGTGCTAAGTCGCTTCAATCATGTCTGACTCTTTATGACCCCATGGACTATAGCTCACCAGGCTCCTCTGTCCATGGGATTCTCCAGGCAAGAATATTGGAGTGGGTTGCCATGCCCTCCTCCAGGGGACCTTCCCGATCCAGTGATTGAACCCATCTCTTATGTCTCCTGAATTGGCAGGTGGATTCTTTACCACTCATGCCACATGCAAATATTTTATTCTTTATTTATTTGGCTGTACTGGGTTTTCATTGTGGCATGTGGAATCTTTCAGTTGTGGCATGTGGGATCTAGTTCCCTGACCAGGGATCAAACCTGGGTCCCCTACATTGGGAGCATAGAGTTTTAGCCACTGGACCAACAGGGAAGTCCCTGATATCACTTTTGATGATTAATTTGCTTGGTGAGATGGTTCTATGTATATGTATGTATGTTCATGTGTGTGTATACACACATATATTCACATGTATACATTACACACATATTTTAGATATAATTTGCAAATAGAGTTGTAAACTCTCTGACAGTGTATATCTCACTTTACATTTCTTTTTCCCCAAACAACACTTGAAAGGCATGGGGATGCACAGTCACTGTTTTATAAATGACTTGTTCAGATTTATAACTTGCCTGATGACTTGTTAAAAGCAGATTCCTGTGTCTCTGCCTGGAGATTCTGAATCACTTGCCCTAGGGTGGGCCACAGCCTGTAGATCTGCCAAGAAACCTTCCTTCCTCAGTGTCTGAAAGGCAGTGAGGTCTTATACGGTCCTCTATTAAAATAAGCATGTGATTGGGAGGGAAAAGTCCATTCAAACAATTGCCAAGGCTTACTGACCAACACCCTCAGCCTTTAGTCCTTCACTGCTGGCCCAGGGTGGAGAAGGGGATCTGGGGTGAGGCTGGGAATAAGATCAAAGTTTGGATGGTCTCTGAGAGAAAAGATTTAAGGACAAAAAGAGAACTTCACTGAGTTTTAATCAACACTGAGGCTGTTTGTTGGACTCATGGCTCTGGCTCAGTAAATCCCTTCCAAAATCTCATTTCAATTATTTAAACAAATTTGAAGATAATTCAGCAATGTGGAGCAAAACATGTTCTCAACGTGGAGCATGTTCTCAAAAGATCATGAGCCCAAGAAACATGTACTCAGTGAGGGTCTAGATTACATTTGAGAAATACTAGTAGATATGATGGATTTAATGCATTAGGTGCCCACGTGTCAAGCATTGGTAAATACTTTAAACTTGGTTCTGGTACGGATGGAGAAACGAAGACCACAACAGCTTAGTAAGTGTCAAAGCATCTATTTGAACCCACATCCATTTGGTTTTGAAAGTCATCTTGCTTCCATGCCATTCTGCTTTTTTTGTACACCCAATATTTAGCCAAGGTCAGGAGTACATGGATTCTCATGAATACTTCTTAAATGGGGTCATTTCACACTTTGTTAGGTTCCTGTGTATTTTCAATCCAGCGCTGGAGGCCAGGAGATTCCAAGAATATAGATGATTCAGAGGAACGATGTAAGGAAAAAAATTTAAAAAACAAAAGAGCACTAGTGAAAGGTAGAAAAGGTGAAACAATATAAAGATTTAGAATAAAATGATTGGGGTAATTAAACCTGGAGAGGAAAGAGCTGAAGACAGCCCTCTAAATGGTCCTCTGGTTTATGGAGCTAGCAGGGGTGTAGCAAGAAGAGGATAGCTCAGCTGGAGGAGTGAGGGGAGGCCTGGGGAACCCTGCAGTGACCTGGGACTCCCAGCCTGTGGGGCTGAGCTCTGCGGAGTGGCTGACCATAGGGTTTTGGATGGTGACCAGTGCTGCCTGCTGAAAAACGTCCAGAAAGGAAAGAACTGCAATATTCACTGAGAGCTAAGTTTGTGTCTACGTGTGTGTGTTAGTCACTCAGTCCCGTCCTCACTCTGTGACCCCATGGACTATAGCCCACCAGGCTCTTCTGTCCACGGAATTCTCCAAGCAGGAATACTGGAGTGGGTTGCCATTTCCTTCTCCGTTTGCCATGCCTCAATCTAGTGACTTTGCACACATGTATCATCCCATAGTGCTCGACCCGTCACTCCTTCCCAGGATCAGTCTGGTCTGTCACAACAACTGGAAATACCATTATCTGCATCTCAGTGCATTTCTGCAAAGAGGCCTCAGTCTCAGTGGATAATCTGACATCATAGGCCATGATGGATCGTCTCCGACCATATGCCCTGAAAGACTCACATACCACAGCAGAGCCAAAGGCTGTATCGCAGGCACTCTGGTCTCTCCACGGAAGCTCCCTGTCATCAACAGCTTCGGCTCCAGGTGAAAACATGGAAGGCAGCAAAAAACCCAGCCTGTTCAGCCTGTATACTGGGAGCACTGGAGTTATCACACTCATTAGCAGAGCCGGGAGTGACCTGGCAGAAGGGATGCTCAGTTCTAGCTTCTTTGACCTGTGTTTTCTGTGGGGTCAACTCTTTTACTCAGCTTTCCTGATTATTTTTGCTCTCTCTACCTCCTGTTTCTTTTGAAATCAAACAAAATTATATCCCTTAGTTTTAACGAGTTTAGGTTAGTATTAGATTAGTATTAGGTTAGTATTAGTATTAGGTTAGTATTTAGAATAGTATTTTTATTAAGCCTGTCATACATAAAAAATAAACCAAATTCCACAAGAAGCATTCCATCAGAGAATGAACATAATTGTTTTAATTACAAGGCTTGTCACAAAATTCCTTTCATGTCCAGGGTGCCTGGATTATGCATTTGGATCTCTTCTGCTATTGGAAAATGTAAAATGATGTCAATAAGAAGACTCCCAACGGACTTTCAATTATGTGGAGCTACTGATTCTGTTACTCCCAAAAATAGCCCTTGGGTAGCCAGCTGCCTACAGCCTACAACTCGAGGACAGGGAAAATAATATTGGTTCGTGTGTTAAGACTGTTGAAGCTGAAAGCATCCTTCAAAATTTCTTCCAGAATCTCAGTCTGTCCAGTTGGAACTGTCTCTGCCTTCTCTCAGTCTCCATGATCCTCACTACTTCCAGCACTTGTTAGAGATGGCCCAGCTGAACTTAGCACCAGGGTACATTCACATGCCTTTCCTTTCATGCCTAGTAGAGGGCCTTGACCCCTATGGGCATTACAAAGGTGTTTTGTGAAATCCAACCTTTGCTTCAGAAATCATTAGAGCACCACAGAAACCACTGCCAGTGACTAAGATGGCCATGAATAACTCAGCTCCCCACCACCCAAACCAGAGAATGATCTCAATGGTATTGCAGCTTGCATTTGAAGCCAGATGTAGCTATACCTTTTCTTGTGACCAACTCACATCAGCCTCCAGAGGAACCTGAAAGTTCCTAATCCAGAAACACAGGTGATCACACACTGCAGCCCTAAAGGGAGACGTCTGTCACCAATATGGATTTCAACAACCAGAGAAGGTTCCAGGTAAACGGAGATACAGTAATAGTTTCCAGATACGTGGAGATTGTGGCTGTCTCAGTGATTGTCCCCATTGAGCAGGGAGATCATGAAAAGTGCCCTTTCTCTGGCTCAAATCACTTCCTCCTGTTGGTTTATTATTATTATTATTATTTTTAGTGATACAGTTATGGCTATGTTTGTAACGGACGAGTCTCATTGTTAATATTGTGAATGCTTGGTCCTCAGGACAATTTTATTATGTAAATTCAGCATTATGAAATGCACTTTAAAAATCATAAAGACTTACATGGAATTTAAAATATTTCCTCTAATTATTTCACAACAGCATATGGATGAGCAAATAATATAAGGTAGAGGATACTAACGGAGATCTTTACGGAAAAAAAAAAGTACACATGAAATATGGTTTGGCCAGCTTTAATACACACAGAATACAGTTTAATACTTTCATATGGTCTGAATAATATCCCCATATTGATTTTTTCCTCGTTTCTACCAACTCCACAGCAAATGTACGACAATGGCTCATTGATTTATTGTGAGTGTAGCAATGGGTTTATAACGGCATGAATCATGCCGATTGCTCAATTCACCACATGCCTTAATAAAAGTTTCACTTTAATAAAACTGAGCTAAGGCAAATATGCCCAGAGGCTGGCCTGACATTCCTTGTACATTACTCTGCCTCAGGAAATTATTGCCATATATTTTACAGCAGCTACAGTAGGCTAGGGGATCAGGATTAAAATGTACTAACTACTGTGATATTTAACAGAACTCCTGTGTTCCCAGTTAACCCTCACAGGTACAAAGTGAACAGAGCAATTAGGAGAGAGCGCAGTGCAGGCAACAGAACTGGTCTGGGGTGCAGGCCACGGGGGTCAGTGCTGGCCCTTGTCACACTGTGACCATCCCCTAAGCGCTCTGTGGGGTGGACATGGGAAAAAATGATCCTATTTTCCTCCCAGAGTTGCTGCGAACATCAAAAGAACATAGAGGAAGCACAAGAATTAGTAAACTACAAATGCAATGTGAGCGTAAGGTGAGGTGTCACCCTGAGGGCAGAGCCTGGAGGACACGAACACACACACACTAACCCCTCAGCACTGTGAACTTGGTCTTCGGCAAGATCCATCATCACGGTTGTTTACTCCAGTGAGTTGAGATAAAGAAAAGATTTTATCCTATTCATAAATAAGGTAATTAGGGGTTACAAAGAGAAAAAGCCAAGCATGCTAATGGAGCAATAGTATTCCTTTATAAGCTAAGCGTTGTTTTTGTCTCCCACGGTAAGAGTTGAAAATGCTCTGCCACACCTGCATTGTGTTAGAGAAATTTAAGCTGGGGTGTGAGACTGTAGGCCGAAAGGAATTGCCAGTACCATTCAAATGACTTATCACCTATTCGTTACTGCTTTGGAAGAAACTGAGATTAGTCCATCCATATACCATTCAATGATGATTGGTGCAATGTATGTTAGTCCAAAAGACCAGGAAGCCTCTTCAGACTTCTAATCAATACCAATCACAGGCTTCTTTATAGAATGCGTGATAGAGTAAGGGGAATGTGGTATAGTTCTTTGGAAAGAGTCAGCTTTGGGGTCAAGTCACACCTCTGCCATTAACTACTAGCTGTATGATCTTGCGTGTGTGTGTTCTAGGTTGCTTCAGTTGTTTCTGACTCTTTGTGACCTCATGGACTGTAGCCTTCCAGGCTTTTCTGTCCATGGGATTCTCCAAGCAAGAACACTGGAGTGGGTTGCCATGCCCTCCTCTAGGGGATCTTCCTGACCCAGGATCCAACCCATGGATCCTGTGGCTCCTGCATTGCAGGTGGATTCTTTACTGCTGTGCCGCCAGAGAAGCCCCCCTATGATCTTGGACCAGGTTTACAAATCTCTCTGGGCCTCCATTTCCTCCTCTGTAAAACGGGGTTACAATTGTTGGAGTGACATTTAAAACTGAAGTTCTCTCCACCTGATCTCAGCTATTTCATGATGATTAGTCTCCGTCTGCTCAACGAGTCCATCTCCTCCACTCACAGCCTTTTTCCATTTCCACTCTGGTTTTTGTTTCACCTACACAGCTGCCTGGTAGGGAAGATGGAGCTCACCCTGGGCCCAGTGTGGTTTAGAAGGCCCTTCCCTCTGCTTCTGCAGCAGCTTCACCACATTCAGCACTCTCCAGAACCAGTTCCTCGTCATCTCAATCTTGTCTCCTCAGTTAGAACCTGGAGGGAAGAAACTCTCTTTTGTTTTTCTCAATTTTGTTCCCCTAATGTTTAACTTTCTGTTTGGCACATCAACAATAGGAAGGAAATATTAAATGAATGGTGAATGAATACGTGAATTAACAGCGTACAGCAGGTCACACCTCAAAGAGGACGAACTTTCACAAAAGTGAACCAGATTGTATGTTTGGAAAACAAGTTGAGAGTGGGGAGATGCTGGATATGCCAAAACTCAGTATGTAATTCAGAGTTGCTGCTTCGAAGGTAGGAAAACAGCGTTAATACACAGCTGATGTTTACTGACCACTTACTGTGTGCTAGGCACTGCGCTATTTGCCCCAAAGACTGCATGTAGTTAGTCGCTGTAACAACTCTATGACATTATTATTATTCTTCTGTGCTATTATTATTCCCATATTACAGCTTACTACACTGAAGCTTAGGGAGATTAAATAACCTTCCCAAAGCTGCAGAGCTAACAACAGCTGAGCTAGGATTTGAACTTGTCTTTCTGATTCCAGAACTGGTGCTCTAACTCCTATGATGTACTGAGCAAAGGGGAGTGAGCACCCCAGATGCCATAGATACTGCCATCCACAGAGGAGTTAACATTTAAACATGGGGCTTAGGGTTATGGCGAACTAAACTGTCACCTAGTTCTCCATACAAGTTTCACTTCCCCTGGTCCATGTTCTGAGGCTTTAACCACTCATTCTCACTTTCAACCGCAAAGGGACTCCAACAGGGGCAGCTGAAATAAAACCCACCATCATCAGCCAGGAACTGAGCTGTCAGAAGAAATGAAAAATCCAGGGGCAACTGCCTTTTTACCATTCATAAGTGAGTTTATCGGGAACTCTCTTGACATTGAGCTCTAACTACAGCGTTTAAGAAAATCCCAAATTTGAAATAAATAAGTTGGCTGACATACAGACATTTTACATATGAATTTAATAAAATAGATTTTTCTTTTTGAAATCTTTGGTAATCTCTGAAATATATCAACTGCAACCCAGGAACATTGTATCCCAAGTTGTGATTCATGAAATGAAACGGAAATGTATTATGTAATTCAATTTGGAGAGTCCAGCACAGAGCTCATTAGGGCTGTTGCTGGTGATGTGGACTAGAGTTCGGAGGCCTTGTGGTTTGGGCAAATTTCTCCCGGTCCGTACCTCCCCTTCTTCTGAGAACATTTTAACCAAATATCGTCACCCTTTAAAAATAGCATTCTTGAGCATTTTGCCCACAAATGAGGATCGTTCAGGGGAAATTTTAGGAAAAACTGTGGATTGCACACTCCCCCACCCCCCCGCCGCCCCACTTTACCATTAACCCATCTTGTGATGAGTCAGGCTCAGAACTGACAACTGACTCACGGCCTTTCTATGTGGTTCTTGGATCCAGACCAGGCCTCGCCCGTACGTTGGGCAGGTGGACGTCAGGGTGTCATCTGAGGTAACCAGAGCCCAGGGAAATGAAGAGACTTCCCCAGGTTCTAGCTCTTAAATTCAAGGCTAGAACCAACTCTGAAATCCCTGTGCTTTTTGTTCTTCTTGTTGTTGTTTTTGTTGTCTGTTTGTTTTGTTTTTAAGCTCATCACATGCCTGAATTTCCAGTCAAAGCGTGGTTTTCCCTACATGTGGTGATTTCTAAGAAAACAACTTGGAAAATGAGTAAGAAAGCACTTTTAGTCCCATCTGATTTTTATTGTACTCCTTTAAGTTTCTTTCTTAAAAAATTTTTTTATTACGTTTAGATAAAATACACCATTTTAACCACTGTAAAGCGAACAATTCAGTGGCTTTTAGTACATTTACAATGTAGTGTACTGTTACTACTATTTAATTCCAGAGCATTTTTATCACCTTGAAAAGAAACTCTGTGCCCATCGAGCATTTGCTCCTCATTTTCCTCTTCCCTGAGCCCCTGGTGACCTGATCTGCTTTCTATCTCTATGAATTTGTCTATTGTAGATATTTCATATCAAGAAATCAAACTCCGTGAGGTCTTTTGTGACTGGCTGCTTTTACTTAACATAAAGTTTTCAGAGCTCATCCATGTTATAGCATGTATCAATACTTAATTCCTTTTTATGGTTGAATAATATCCCATGGTATGTATATACTAATGGGATTCCCAGGTGGAATAGTGATAAAGAATCTGCCTGCTAATGCAGGAGACACAAGAGACATGGGTTCAATCCCTGGGTCGAGAATATGATCCCCTGCAGTAGGAAATGGCTGCTCACTCCAGTATTCTCGCCTGGGAAATTCCATGGACAGAGAAGCCTGGCGGGCTACAGCCCACAGGGTCGCAAGGTGTTGTACACGATTGATCCTCATATATGTATATACTATGTTTTGTTTCGTCAGTTGATGGATACTGGGGTTGTTTCCAATTTCTGGCTCTTAATGAATAATGTTACTGTGAACACTTGTGTAATAAGTTTTTGTTTAAATTTTTGTTTGTTTATTTTCAATTCTCCTGGGTTTACCTAGGAGTAGAATTTCTGGATTGAATAGCAATTTTATGTTTGACTTTTTGAGGCACACCAAACTGTTTTCCAGAGCTGCTGCACCATTTTACATTCTCACTAGCAGTGTATGAAGGTTCCAGATTCAGATTAATGGGTTTTGATGGAAATAAAGGGGATCCAGATAGGAAGCAGTGACTTTCCACTAAGGCTCGCCTTTAGCCAGGGACTGTTTCTTGGGATGGAATTCCCAATGAGCCAAGTCCAACGTTTTTCCCACAGGATGATCCTGGAAGGTGTCTCCTGGAGGAAAGAGCAGAGTAAAAGATATTGTAGGTTATAATTCCATGGACAGAGGAGCCTGGCAGGCTACAGTCCATAGGGTCACAAAGAGGCAGACATGACTGAGTGACTTTCATTTTCAACCTTGCGATAAATCGGGATCCAAATAGTCTAAGAAACTGGGGGGCTCTGAGGGAAGGTCTCCACTTCACATATCAACTTGCACTTACAAAGAGATGACCCAAATCTGGCGATGACAGGTGCTGTTAGGAATTCTTTGCAGCCTTGAAACAGTCCAGCTGTGTTGGAATGTTTCTAGAACTAAGATTTTGGATAAAGTGTCATGTAGTTATGCACAAGATTTTTAGTTTTGCATATAAACCTGGGGGAAACTGTGAGGCTTTTGCATTGAATCTCAAGATTCTGCAGTCAGTTTTCTGTGATGTTTGTGTCTTCTGTTTCCACCATTTAGAAGTATGTATAAGAACATTATAATGAATAACAGAATGTTACAATGAAATAATTCAAAACAAAGCACACAAGTGTGCTTGTGCAAACACACACACACACACACACACACACACACACACACACACACCTGTCAATGGAGCAAAAGCCCAGAGTAGAAAGAAAACAAGAAGGGAGCTTGTTCCCCTGATGGCAACATGCAAGTGCATATCCCCAGAATGTCAGCTTCTCCGTGAGAAGAGACATAACCTGCTTGCCCCACTTTTTGGGCCTGGTCTGGACAGTGAATGAGAAGATAATTACCTATGTATTTTGGAAGTAGAAGTGTTGTAAAAGAAAATGTTTTATAGTCAGCCAATGAAAAGGAATCTTGTCCAAGGTCATCTTCTATAGCCCTTAGCCATCCTTCAGATAGTAAAGGAAGATAACGGAAGTAACAATGAGAACAAAACTGACCTAATGGCTCAAGTCCCAGTGTCAGGGTTATATATTTGCTGGGCACTTCTGTTCTCGCTCAGCAAGTGGCTGAGATTCTAACTTCCACAAATAGGTTAGTTCCTCTCTCCTGCAGCACTGCTGACTCTACACTCACCCTCTCCCTTCCCTGTACTCAGCATCGATGCCCTAATATGTTGGTACCCGTGGACCTGCTATTTGCTGCTGGCTTCTGGTGTGCCCAGCCTCCCATGCCATTCTAAACAACTGGTGAGTACAATGGCACTTATCCAACCATGTCTGCCTCAGATACCAGCATAGGACTGAGAGTAAATATTTTTTGATCAGTTGCTTGATGAATAAAAATATTTTAAAAAATGAAAATGCAAAAATTCATCTTAGAAAGAAAACAGTGGCATAACCTTTTTAAACGAACCGAAATGGAAACTTACTGGCCGGGAACTATTAACTTATCTCCCAAACACACAGAAGTAGAAACAGACCAGATTTAGGTTTCATAGTTCACATTTCTGTAACAGTTGTTGTTTTTAGTATAAGCTCTATGTAGACCAAATTAACACTGAATTATAAAACAGTGGAAAAATGCAGAAAGTTGATAACTTTTGTTTGGTGATAATTTTGATAAATCATTATTTTCATAACACAAATGTACATATTTGACAGATTTTTTTTAAGCTCAATCAACGGCTATTTTTAAACAGTACAATAAAACGAAGAAAATGTAGTAGTGTGGAGTAATGGAAAGAGGACAGGATTTGGCTGTTAAGTCTCAGGTGTAGAAGTAATACACTATCCTTTGTAAAATTCTCTGAGTCTTAGTTTCCTCAATTGCACTATTAACATGGCAATAACATGTTCTCATACAACCTCCCAGAATTTTGAACAGCCCCAGTGATAGAATTCATGTGACCATGATTTATAAATTCTAAAATGCTCCAGTGTATTAGTTAATGTTATTACCAAAATAAAGCAAAGCTCTCTGCATCTTCTGTGTAAAGGGGATTTGGCCCTAACTATGATCAT
This sequence comes from Budorcas taxicolor, assembly GCF_023091745.1. Classification (NCBI taxonomy): domain Eukaryota; kingdom Metazoa; phylum Chordata; class Mammalia; order Artiodactyla; family Bovidae; genus Budorcas; species Budorcas taxicolor. The sequence continues at coordinate 138,726,017 of NC_068920.1, forward strand.
TGTAGAATTTCAGATAAGCAGACCCACTTAGATCAGAATTGGCACTGTGGAATTTTGAGAAATGAATGATCTAATTTCATTTTTGTTTTTGTAAAATCGTCAGACAGTTTGTTTGTGGTGCTTTCTTTCTTTTTTTTTTTTTCTTTCTTCTCTCTCTTAACATCTGGTTTTCCTGATTTGATCAGACCTAGACATACCAAAAGAGTGTAGAAAATATTTTTGGGATTCATTTGCAGACACTAGTCATTTGGATCTTTTCATGCATTTTATGGGTTCTTATCTCAGCTCAGCCTAGACACTTGCGACTTTAAATATTCCTCATGTAGAAGATGATGTAGTTATCAGGTGAACCTATTTTATATCCAACTTAAGAAGTTTCTTGAGACTGTACTAGTCCAAACTCCTTCATAATAGAAAGGTTGTGGCCTGAGTTATCCAGGTAGCTTCCTGTCATGGTGTGGAAAGGAGAAATGTCACTGAGGAGGTGGCTCACATGTGGGATGCCAAGCAAGAAATTAGGAGCCCTGCCCTTATTGGCATAACTAGCTCTTGTACCCTCTTAAGGATGACCTCTGACCCACAGAACCAGGTCTCTCGCTCACATCTTTACAGGCATAGACACTCTACAGGTCAGTTGTAATCGACCTCGCTGTTGAGGCAGGAGTGGAGGTCAAGTCCCCTTTCCTCCCCTCCAGGCCAAGACCACCATAACCTCCCTAAGATTAGACATAAGGCGCTGGATCAGGCTTTAGCACTCTGTGGCTTGACTGTGTTGACCCAGCTGGGCACTGAAGAAGGGTAAGATGAAGAAAGATAGGTTATTAACCACTTGGCTAGGGTTTCCTATGGCCCAAATTGATGTGCACAGATCAGACTTGCTCAGTCCATCAATATAGTCTCAGCCAACAAGCCATCAGGTGGTCAGTCGGTGTTCAGTATTCAAACAAGAGCTACCATGTGAATGAACGAGGGGATGGCAGCCCACTGGCTTTTTTACACATGGAGCCTTTGGGCATCAGTTTCCATTTATTCCTTAATACAGTAGAAAAATATTAATTGAATGCCTGTGACTTGAGCAGTATCTGGGTCTTGGGGAACAGCTTTGTCCACAGTGATTAAAAACAAACAAAAACAAAAATAGTAGTGGTCACCGCACCTATGGAACTTATAGTCTACCTGGAAGGGAAATAAATGTGAAACAAAAGGACACATATTCCTCTACTATCAGAAGTGCCAGGAAGGAAATGTATGAAGTTCTATGATAGCATAAAAAGGGGATGCAATGCAGTTTGAGTGGATTGCCAGGAAGCTTTCCTAAGGAAGTGACATTTAAGGTGGTATTTGAAGAGTGAGAATGGGTCAGCTCAGAAGAGAATTTTAAGAAGAAGCAATTGTTGCAGCAAAGATTCTGTTCCAGGAAGAGACAATGTGTTTCAACAGGTAAAAGAAATTGTATGGTGTGAAGTTAGAATACGAAGTAGTGTTCTGCTGATACTGCTGATACTGAGTATGTAGGGACCAGACTATGAAAATCTTTGTGGCCAGGATAATAATTCTGCTCCTTAGCCTAAGAGCAATGGAAAAACATGAAAGGATTTATAAAGCTCTATATAAGGAACAGTCTGGAGTGTTAAGAGTGAGTGTGAGATGCCTGTTAGGAGGCTAGAATAGTAGTCAAGATGAAACAAGATGGTAATTAAGAAAGACTAAGGTGATGGTAGAAAATGAATGAAGATAAGTGGACAGAATGGAGAACTTGGTGAAGACTGATGAAGCTTGATGCTAAAAATTCAGCATTTAGGTGGCTCAAACAGTAAAGAATCTGCCTGCAATTCAGGAGACCTGGGTTTGATCACTGGGTTGGGAAGATCCCCTGGAGGAGGGCATGGCAATCAACTCCAGTATTTTTGCCCAGAGAATCCCTATGGACAGAGGAGCCTGGTGGGCTACAGTCCATGGGGCCGCAAAGAGTCAGACACAACTGAGCAACTAAGCACAGCAGAGCACAGGATGCATGCACAGTGACTCTTGGGTTTTGGCTTCTACAATTAAATAGATGAGGGAGCCATCTCCTGACAGGCATTCTGGAAGAGGACCAGGTGTGAGGAAAGATGACAGGTTCAATTTGCACATGTGGATGTTGAGATACCCTTGCGCCATCTTTGTGCAGACATGGAGTAGACATTGGATACGTGGGACTAAAGCTCAGGGGACAGGTCACAGCTGAACACGTGACCTTGGTAGTCATTGTCACACTGGTGAGAACTGAAGCCATGGATGGGAATGACATTCAGTGAAGTGAAGGGTGATGTTGCTGCTGATCTTGCTCAACATCTGCTACCAGAGCTAGGTCCCCAGCTACAAGCTCTCACACTCTGAGAGCTGCCTCCTCAAGGCCATTGAGAATGCTTTTCATCCAGGGTTGGCAGGCTTCTTTTCAAATTAAACAGGATTGTGTGTGTGTGTGTGCGCGTGCGTGTGTGTGGTGTAACTGTGTGCAGGTGAAGGTTTGTTCTGTGGACCCAGGGTTGGAGAGTTACCATGCACGCATTTGAGTTTCATTCTCTAACACTCTAGTCTGCCAGCGTTTTCAAAATGGAAGGAGCCAAGTGGCTTTTTCCGGGGTATAATTTGTTTCCTTTACCTTTGGCTTTTTATGGAGCTCACACCTTCTTTCTCCAAGGTTCCCTACCACTTGAGACTTTAAACAGTCTGATTTGGTTTCTAATTTTCTCAGAGTGTCACCACCCACAATCAACTGGATAGCTACGCTTTTCCTTCGTCCAGCAAGGCCAGGAGTCAAACACCTACTCTTTATTTTCCCACCTGTCTTGGCATCTGATCCTGACTCCTCAGATGGGTCTATTGGTTACAGCACTCCATGGTGCTGGCACTCTGCGGGGGCAGGTGCCCAAACAGTCTGTTCTTTAGAGAGGGCCCTATCAGAGGTCTCGATCTTGCCAGTGGAATTGTATGGCTGGGTTTTCATTGACTTTTAGTTCTTGATTTGGTTTGTATTGATGGGGAACACATTTAAAAAGCACTTGCCTCATCATAGTCCTCAGGTGGCCTTGCTGACTGTTCTACGTGTCTTGAAGAATGGGCGGTTTTGAAGGGCCCCGAGTGTGGATTTTGGAAAAGTGAGAATTTTTGCTTGTGACTGATAGGCCTATTTAAGGCTCAGAGTTTAGTGTCTGTGCTTATTGCCTATCATCTTTTAGTTCTTGTGTAGAAAATCATATGTCTTGCCTTGAATTTGCCAATGAATTGAGAGTGAGTGCATAGTATGATGCACTGGGTTCATGCTCTGGGGGCACCAGAATAATAAAGGAAGCTGTAATCCACATCCAGGTGCATATTTGTGTAGCAGTGGAGACAGAAAGACAATGACCAAATCTCAAGCGCTATGTTGACAAAGGCAAGGAAGCAACTAACATGGAGAAAATGAGATATTTTACTTATGCTTTAAAAGCGACACATTTAAAGGAAGTGGATCTGGTTAGCGTGCAAAAGAACAGGCATATTTAATAGTTCACATCACAGGAAAAGATGGCAATATCCACAGACAAATTATGAAAACAGAATATGTATCCTGAAAGTAGAATGTGGGCTTAAGTACACAAGACACTTTTCTGCCAGTTAAATGTGTAACAAAAATTAATATTAATGAATAAGTAATTCTAGGAGAATGATGGATGCACGGAATATACCAGTGTTAGCAGAATGGCAAAATTTGTGCAACATTGAAGCTGGACTTCCAGAGCTAAAATGTCTAATGATTACTATCTAAAAAAAATACAACGCTTCCATAGCCACCAGACAGTAATTAATTTTAGTGAATCTCACACCTGCCTTAAATTAACAACCTTCTACTCATGTTCATATCTTCATTAAATATCATAACAAAATATACCCATTCATTAGATAGAATTCTAGCTGGTAAGCATGACCCTGATATGTGTAAGAATATATTCAATATCTGTACACCCATTATGTTTTCATATAGCAGGAGAAAAATGCAGTACAATTTTTTCCTCTTGTTAAGTCACTATCATTTAAGCTTTAACCTGGAACACTTAAAATAGAATTTAGGTTTACAAGATAAAAGCATGGCAAGAAATGTCAGATGGCTATGGAAGCATGTTTCTCTGAAAAGTAGAACTCTCAAGAAAGAAAAACAGAAATGGCTTGCTCAGTCCATCTTGCTTAGTAAAGGAGCTGCAGCTTAAATTATCTAAAGGGGCATGTACAGTGAATGTTGTTACAAATTGTGTTAATTATTGAAGTATTGTGGATGCTGACAGCAAGTAGTATCAAAATATACCCAGGATTGTTTTGATACCTGTATTGTTGTTGTTGTTCCAAAAACCTTCTTTGTAAAAGCTTTTTTAAATGGGAGTATAACTTTTTAAATTGATTTACAATATTGTGTTAGTTTCAGGTGTACAGCACAGAAATTCACTTACATATATGTGTGTGTATATGTGTGTGTGTATAAGATATAATAATACTTTTCAGATTATTTTTCATTAGATTGATACATGTATTTATAATAAACTCCTGGGGGGACAAGGGTGGATGAATTTCTGTTAAATACTGTTCGTGTGTGTTACATATAACATACATGGTAAATATTTATTTACAGTCTTTGTTTAATAAAACAGGCATTTAAGTTTAAGTGAAATCAACAAAAGGAAAATAGGTGCATGGATGTGTGATTCTGAGATTGAAGTGAGTCTTAATATGTAAATAAGATGTGTAATGTGAAAAAAAAAATAGCATGCTTCAAGGTCTGAAGGAATGTGGAGGTCAGATCTAATAGACAGAAATTTTGTATTACCCCAGAGGACATAACCAGGGCTTAGAATTTATAGAGAGGTAAAATTTGGCACTCCAGAAGGGAGGACCTTCCCAAGAACCTTAGATATCCAACGTGGGAATGCTTGGCCTCAGCTTTAGTGAACTCACAATGGCAACAGTGTTTAAGCAGGTATTGGATTACTGCTTGTCAAGGATGTCATAGACAGAACTGATTTGTGTGAAAGACTCGGCTAGATTGGTGACTTTCAACTTCTTTTTAAGGAGTGGAGCTTTTTTTTCAAATCACCTCTTACATAAAAGCAGAAAATTTAAAAATATACAACAAAATAAGAGGAGTGCTTTGGGGAGTCCCACTCTCTTGGTTTTCTCAACTCTCACATAAATGCCCCTTGGCACCTCCTCTGAATTCCAAGAGCTTAAACATCCCTTCCTCACTCTATAATATCTAAAGGATTTATGGTTCCTTTTGCTTCCAGGATTCCATGATTATTCTGTATATAAATTGTTCTTGTTTGAATTGCTTCATTACTTTTTACTTTAACTCCTAAAACATATGGGATTTTACAAATTAGGTTTAGGAATTTTTAGCTCAGAGTTTAGTTTAGATTTGCCTAACTACACATGTTGACCAGTCAGGATACAGAAATGATGATTTTTTTTTTTTTTCCAAAAGAAGAGTTTTTGAGGTCTACTTAGCAGCAGCAGCAGCAGTATCTGTTTTAGATTCAGACTACTTGAAATCAGATTGTATGACAATGAGGAAGTAGAGCATTAAGGAACCAGGTCCAATAACTTTGATCAGATTGTATTTAGTGTGTTATGGAATTATGTGTTTCTTTCAACTCTGTCTGGCCACAGAGTCTCTTTTGAAGCTCACGTGTAGGCAGTTAATCTTGACTGGGTTCATTGATTTATAATAGGGAGAAAAATGCTCTTGTGAATCCAAATAACTTAAACTTGAAAAAGTTTTCGGTCAAGTGATTTTGTCCATAAACCACTAATAAAATTAAAGAGATGTCAAACGGAGAATGGATATCTTGTAGGGGTCACTGCTCTGCAGGTGCAAAAACTGGAGTTAACCAGTTAATCAGCTTGGGAGATTCAATGTGCTAACTAACCTAAAAAAGATGGGTGTATCAGGCAGCTGATGACTTATGAGTCAGAATGAAGCAAAAGGTGGCTTGTCTGATTTGAAAAATGAGGCTTTTTAAAAATCTGTCTATCTGGATTGTATGTACACTTAGCAGGCCAAATTACAGCTGATTTACAGAAGAGAGAAGCCTTGACAAGTATTTTCATTGGCACCTTAGTACGGCAGCAAAGAACTGAAGGCATTCTGGTTGTGCATCAGTTGGAGAATATATGGATAAAATGTGGTGGGTGTGAGGGCCTTGGAATATTATGAGTGAACTGTTAGAAGCAACATGCTTGCTGCAACATAGCAACATGGATGCATCGTAAAGACACAGAGTAAACACGCAGTTGCCTGTGGGAGGGATGTGGGAAGATTTAGGAGCTGGGGAATGGGAATAAAAGACAACATTCACACAATTATTTGTTGTATGGTGTAAAACTAGTTGTATGCAGGAGAAATGCCCAAAGTAAAATTTTGAAATGAAGAGGAAACTGATCAAATCTGTGAGGATGGATGGAGACTTCTAGAGAAGGAAATGTTTGGGCTGCCTCTTCAGGCATAGAACAATATGGACAATTTGGAGAAAGTCAACAGTTCAGCATAACTGTGGCATATAGCGTGTACTGAAAAGTAGCAGGAGATGAGGTGAGTGCTACAAGCAGGGTATAGATTACAGATAGCCTGGTGGACCATATAAGCAACTTGCATTTGATCTCAGAGGGAACAGAACTAAGCTGAGAAAAAGTAAGAATGGATTGTGTACTAGACCACTCAACAGGAAGAGCGTAGACTGGACTAGAAGAGAGAGGACTGAGAAAGAGAAATTAGTTGAAATATTTGAAAGAACCTATACAAGAAAGGACAAATATCTGAATTAGGGAAGTAACCATGAAGATGGATGCTAGGAAAAGATATGGATGGTATTAAGGGGGGAAACTGGTAAGACAATTGTGACTGACTCGATATTACATGAAGAAAAATGAGAATAGCCCTCAAGTTTCTGGCTTGGATGATTAGATGAAAAGTTATATTGTTAAGCAGTAGAGGGAATTTAGGAGAAAGTTGAGAAGTGGACTTAGTTGAAGTACATGTTGAATTTGAAGCTGTTGGTGTGCCATTCAAGTGGTGATATCTAATGGGTAATTAGGTCTGTTATCAGGAAGTGGTCTGAGCTAGAGGTACACATTTGGGACTCGAGGCAGTCAAAGAGCTGCTGCTTCTGTTTCAGAAACTCAGGGAAAATTTGTAGAAGGAAGAGGAAAAGGGACCAGACATTTTGGAGAATATGAGGGAATGGGTAGATGAGAGAAGAATTCAAGGAAGGTATTTAGGGTATAACAGAAGAATGAGAATAAGAGAAGTTCAGTTCAGTCGCTCAGTCATGTCTGACTCTTTGTGACCTCACGGACAGGCTTCCCTGTCCCTCACCAACTCACAGGGCTTCCTCAAACTCACGTCCATCGAGTCAGTGATGCTATCCAACCATCTCATCCTCTGTCGTTTTCTTCTCCTCCTGCGTTCAGTCTTTCCCAGCATCAGGGTCTTTTCCAGTGAGTCAATCCTTTGCATCAGGTGGCCAAATTATTGGAGTTTCAGCTTCAACATCAGTCCCTCCTACGAATATTCAGGACTGATTTCCTTTAGGATTGGCTGGTTTGATCTCCTTGCAGTTGAAGGGACTCTCAAGAGTCTTCTCCAACACCACAGTTCAAAAGCATCAATTCTTTGGTGCTCAGCTTTCTTTATAGTTCAATTCTCACATCCATACATGACTACTGGAAAAACCATAGCTTTTACTAGATGGACAAAGGTCTCTGCTTTTTAATATGCTGTCTAGGTTTTCTTTTCTTCCAAGCTTTTCTCCCAAGGAGCAAGTGTTCTTTAGTTTCATGGCTGCAGTCACAATCTGCAGTGATTTTGGAGCCCAAGAAAATAACGTCTGTCACTGTTTCCGTTGTTTTTCCATCTATTTGCCATGAAGTGATGGGACCAGATGCCTTGGTCTTAGCTTCTTGAATGCTGAATTTTAAGCCAGCTTTTTCACTCTCCTCTTTCACTCTCAAGAGGCTCTTCAGTTCCTCTTCGCTTTCTGCCATAAGGGTGGTGTTTTCTGCGTATCTGAGGTTATTGATATTTCTCCCAACAATCTTGATTCCAGCTTGTGCTTCATCCAGCCCGGCATTTCACATGATGTACTCTGCATATACATTAAATAAACAGGGTGACAATATACAGTCTTGATGTGCTGCCTTGAAATCTGCAAAATACAAGAAAACTGGGAGAAGGTGATGTATTGGAGGTCTAGGGAATCTAGTAGTTGAAGAATGAGGAGGCAGACTTTCTTCTATTCTACACATCTGTTCATTAGCAAGTGGGAAGGTCATTCCTGTTGCTCACATCTCCACTGATCCCCAACAACACCACTGTCACCCACACCCATGCCACTGTCTGCTCTCTACCGTGATCGCCTCTTAATTGTTTTCTCTCCTCCACACTAATCTTAAACTTTGTCTAAAACATAGGTCCTATCGTGTTGCTTCTCTGCGTATAAACCTTCAATTACTTCCCCTTATAAATAAAAAAAAAAGAACAATCTATACTTTACGATGGACTACAAGCGCCTGCAAAATCTGCCTCCTGCTGTTCTCTCCAACCCAACTCCTGCCACTTCCTCCCTTGATCTTCACTGATCTCCATTCTGTTCCTGAGAGGCAACAGTCCCCTGCCCCCCAGGCCCCTTGCTTTTCCTAAAGAGTAGTATGGCCTCTCCATTCTTCTCTTTAATGACAACTCAAATGCCACATGCCCAGAGCAATCTTCCCCAGTCTCTCTGTCCCTCACTACTGTGTCTTCAGGGTCAGAAGTGAAGTGTTCTCTGTGGTGTCCTAAATGGGAAAGAAATCCAAAGGGGGGAGGATATATATATATATATATATATATATGTTTGGGACTTCCCAGGTGCCTCTAATGGTGTGGAATTTGCCTGCCAATGCAGGAGACGCAGATTTCATCCGTGGGTTAGGAAGATCCGCTGGAGTAGGAAATGGCACCCCACTCCAGTATTCTTGCCTGGAGAATTCCATGGACAGAGGAACCTGGTGGGCTACAATCTATGGGGCAGCAAAAACTCGGATGCAACTGAACAACTGAGCACAATATGTGTGCGTATAGCTGATTCAGTTTTCTGTATAGCAGAAATAAAACAAACATTGTAAAGCAACTATACTCCGATAAAACGTAAATAAAAAGAAAAATAGAAGTGAAATCTTCCATGTGAGAGTAATAGAGGAAAGAACTGGGTCTTTCCCTTGACGGGAGGAGAACTGCAGGCTTCATCAGCATAGATGCATCTGTGTAATCACCCTCAAAACAAGTTCTAGGATATGCTCATCACCACCAACATTTCCCTAGTGTCCCCTTTCAACCAGTTCCCTCCCTCAGTACTTGCCAGCAGAGGGGGGCTTCTTGTCGATTTCATTGCCAGCCTTTGTGTTTCCCCAAACCTCATCAAGATGTCTTATTGGTAAAAGTGGTGGGAAATATGGTGCTTGACTATATTTCAATCCTTCAACATAGTCTGTGCAACTATCAGATTTCATCTGGTTTGTCTTTCTCTTAGTAAATGACCTCTACCTCTCTGAGCACACGTGAGTGGCAAACGCCATTTGCATAGGAAATAGCCAGCATTTGCCAGCCAGCCCCAGAGAGGACATTTTTCTTCTCTGGAAATTTAGACAAGTTTGCTATTTTTGGTTCTATGGTTATCAGTGTCTTCAAAAGCATTATTTTATATTATTTTTCTATATTACCCCAAATTGTTGCAACAACAATGTTGGGCTACCACATCCTGCTGAATACTACTTGAAAGTGGAGGTCTGTTTTCTCTCTAAGAGCCAACTTAAAAATTGCCGACACTTCCCTGGTGGTCCAGTGGTTGAGAATCTTTGCAACTGATGGTTGAGAATGCAATCAAGGCATTTCAGTGCCATGGAGCCACGAAACCTGCGCGCCGCGACTAGAGAATCTGTGTGCTGCAACTAAAGGTCCCACCTGTTGCACGAAGACCCCCTGTGCCTGCTGCAGCTAAGGCCTGACCCAGCTGAATAAACACATAAATATTTTAAAAATTTGCCAACAAGCACTCCTTTGACATTCTCTACTCCAGCAGAGGGATCTTCCCAGACTCCAGGAGATGTAAGAGAAATATAGGGATCGAACTTCACATCTCTTACACCTCCTGCATTGGTAGGCGGATTCTTCACCATGCCACCTGGGACGCCCTATTTCTTGGACTCCCGTTTTATTCTTAATATGGTGCTGAAGGAGTTAGAAAAAGAATCTAAGCCATGAGCTTTAATCAAGGTAGCTGACATCCATTTGAGAAGGAAAAACATACCTGAGTGGAACTATTAGAAAGTGTGACAGTTATGTTGACTCTAATGGGAACACCTAGAACCTTGGTTAAGTGGTTCTCTCTTCCAGATCTCGTTTTCGTCCGTTGCAAATGAGAGGTTTGATTTTGATGAGCGGTTATCAAATGTTTCTGTTAAATGCACTGAGCCACATAACAGGGCTGGGCCAGCTGAAAAGCTGCTCAGGATATCCATCTATATGAGGTGTTAAAACAGTGATGGAAATAAAATAAAATGGAGAAAACTGAATGTATCAGAACTCCTCTCAGGAAGAGGACCATATGTGATCTCACAGTCAGCCATTTGGGATATTGGGTGAGATTCCCGAGGAGCTTGCCTAAGAAACAACAGATGGAGGATAAACCCTTCTAATGAGGAGGAATCTGGTTTAGTGCAGGGCTTTTGTTCTGTTGCACTGCAACTTTGGGCCCCATTCAAGATGCCTGGGATGACAGAGCAGAGGTTGAGCCTCACTACCAGTGGTCCTGCTTTTCTGCCCTCTTTACATACTGCTTAGTATTTCTACATAAATGAACAAATGTTTTTAAAATGTAATCTGAACGGGAAACACTCAAGTATGAATGCTGCATGCCTCACCAAGCTGTGCAGCAAATAACTGCTTTACAAATGAATTTTTACATAGAATCCCAGTGGAAAAACCAGATGAAACAAAAACCACTCTGTTTAAATTAGATGTAAGGACATTGGGCTTTGTTAACTCAGTTTCCCTTTAAACCTGCTGAGAAAATGTTGTCAGATTCTAGTCCTCAATGGAATAACTGTTTAAAAACTACTGATCTAGCTGATTTCCACCCTTTTTAAAAAGCACTAATCTTCTCTGATTCTTTGATAAAGTACAGACATATAAAGAATTGTATAGCAGTGCTTTGTTTCTTAAATTCTTATATATCTCTCACCAAAATTAGTATTTTCACTGGTTCAATAACAAGTATTTTGAGAAAATAGAACATTGACATGTTAAACATACAGTTGTCATTTATAGTTTCTCTTTGTCTTTTTAAGAAACCTATGTTCTGAAAGTTTTCTTGAACTTTCAGCCTTTGTATGAAATAATGTGTTTTTATTTCCATGAACTCATTCTTGTTCTCTGATGACGTCTTTTTAAAAAAATAATCACCACTCTTGTTTTATGGAAGCCCTCCCTTAAGCCTCTCTGAGGCTATTCATTAGAGTTCTTTGGGTGTCTGTTTCTCTTTTTCTTAGGTCACCTTCTGCTTGTTTCTCAGTATTTGCTTCTGTTCTGTTCCTTCTCTTTTGAAGAGCTGGATCTTTGTAACTTTCCCAGAAGTCTTGACTGCAGTTCCTATTTAAGAAGGAATAACTAGGTTGATTAATAAAAGCAGATCCAGGATTCCCTCTGTAGTTTGGGGCCCCTTTCCAGAAGGAGATGGCGATTCAGATTTTGGGGATCTTGGCTGTCAGGCTTTCTCCTGACACCTCAGCTGGGACTTGATAAGAAAGTCAGTGTTGGGTACCCACTCTCACGTGGAACACAGAGCCCTCCTAGGCACATTGCTGAATTCCTTTGGGAGCACATCTCAGGTCTATGATCCAGGGGAAGACACTGCTGCTGCTCGGGGCATGGTGATTGGAGAAGGGGTGGGATCAGGCTGATTCAGCAGAATCACACAGGCTCTTCATTCACTGCTTCAGCCTCCCCTTCCATTCCCTCCACTCCTGCTCACCCCAGACACTCTGCCATGAAAAACTGCATGTGGCAGCCTTCCTCTTCTACCTGCTCTGAGCCGTGGCTTCCTGCATCCTAGTTTATTAGGCAGTATGATCCTGTTGTCTAGGATTTCTAAAAGAATGACCATTACTTCCATTTCCAGTGCTTTTAATGGGTTTTTCCCTTTTGTATTTTACTGCAGTGGCACACTAAAGATGGGGAAGTTGGAAAGCTCCATTCAGGGTGTAGGCAACAGTGGTACATTGCCGTAGAGAATTTATAAACAATAATAAAAACCAACCCAAAGAAAGTCTGGTTTTTATTATCACCAAGATCAGCGATAAAATGTTCTCCCTACCCCCTAAAAAAGTATCTTAAGAAAAAAAAAGTTCTAAACAATTTCATTGGTACTGTAGAGTTTTAATAAAATATATGTATGTTTCAAATAAGCACATTATTGTCTAACAAACATTGGATTCTACAGAGAAGTTAATTTGGAAACCTCCCAGTTATATAGTTGGTTCCAACACAAATGGACACAGCTACACATGTTTGTTTCAAGAGTAAGTTTATAAAGTTTTGGAATCATTTGTGATTTTGGCGTCACTTGTGTTTCCAATTCCTGTGGTACTACATATTCCTCCATATAACCAGTAGATTGGAAATAAGCATTGACAGGGCAGTATTGCGAAGATAAAGAAACAGAGCTTGAGTAACTTCCATTGTCTCATTCTGTGTGACCATTCCGAGCTTTATTTGTGTTTCAATTTAAAACAATGATATACAGAGCAAACTGTGAGGCATAACATCTTTTATTGTAAGTGCAAATTGTAGTTTGTGCATGAAATCTTTTATTAAATTACCACAGTATCTTGAAATGGAAGTTTCATGTTTATAAATTAATTCTTTGTTTTAAGCTATGGTCCAATCCAAGGAAACAGTGACTGTTACTGAAAGTAATTTTGTCATAAAGAAAAAGGGAGTATTAAAAGACTACTCCAGGTGCCAAATAACAGTATGCATGCCAGTATTTCAAGTCATCTCACTGGGTTAGAGGAAAGAAGGAAGGAAGTCCAGGTGTTTAGGCGACCATTTTGAAGCAGAAGGTTGGGTACTATGATTAAAAGGAGAATTGAAGAGGCAAAATGACATTTCCAAAAGCAATGGAAGTTCAGTAGTGGAACTTGTCTCCCACTTGCGTTTTTTTTAGCTGAAGTGGTCTCTGCAATTTATGTGAATTCTTGGCCCTGTGAAGAATATGCACACACATCCAGCTCTACTAGTCCTTCTGGGCTAAGCATGAGCCCCGTTCCTCTTGCTACCATTTATCAGACAACTTTAGCCCAGGCTCATCTCAGCTCTTGTGTCTTACTCATCCAGCATTTTTCATACTATTCCTGTGTTTTGCTTCTACTTGGACTACAAGCTCTTTAAGAGCTGGGATCTAGCTTATGGGTGCCTACATTCCTGGCAGCACAGAGACTATTTACTCGAGGTTCCCAGGGATGGTTGCTGATGGACGTGTCTATGGCAGGCTTGCTAAGAAGGGTTAGTCCTCAATGGTGACCTACTTGAAGGTGGGTTAAAAAAAAAAAAGAAAAAGAACTGGCCAATTCATTTGGAAACTGGATGAAAAATGAACTCTGAAATCTAAGTGCTATTTTACATCTTAGTAAAAAATGAAGTACGATGATGAAGCAATGGGATTTCCTGCTAGTTTAATTGACACAGTGGCTCTAAAGGAATTTCCAAAAGTGTGATTTCAGATGTGTTCTGTGCTAAGGAAAGGTCACTGGCATAGGCATGTAGCCTCCTTCAGAGGGACTGCTCTGAAAGATAATACCCAGTGCATCTGCTGGTTCTGTTACCTAGATATCCAGAGGTAATACTGTTTTCTCAAAGGACTAGATCACACTGAAGGCATTGGTTCAATCTGAATCTCATTATCAGAGATTAAAGGATGACTTAATTTGATAAGAGAGTAACAGTTTTGCTTTCTCAGTTTAAGAGAAAGTCATTGCTGTAATCAGATACCTTCCATACTGAAGCTGAGCAAAAAAATGTTGCTCAATTCAATTCCATGGAGAAATAGAAAAGGGTAGGGTAGGGTAGCTATGGCTATCAAGAGAATATTAGCTTATGTCATTAGGATCCCCCCACCCCTGTTTTTTTTTTTTTTTTTTTTAATACACACAGACAGTTTAACAGATTGAGGAAGTGGTAGGAGAAGAGATAGCTGTAAAGATTCAATCTTCAACAAAAAGATCTTTCATTTGGAAAGATAAGGCTGTGTTTGGATAAAAACAAAGCTTATCAAGTCATGATGGGATCAAGAGGATAAACTGAGATTTGTTCAATAAACACAAATGCTAGATATTCAAAAGTGGTAGATTTAGAGTAAATAAAAGGGAATTATAATTTCCATAGTCTTCCCTGCTATCTCAGCTGGTAAAGAATCTGCCTGCAATGCAGGAGACCCGGATTTGATTCCTGGGTTGGGAAGATACTCTGGAGAAGGGATAGGCTACTGACTCTAATATTCTTGGGCTTCCCTGGTGGGTCAGATGGTAAAGAATCCACCTGCAATGTGGGAGACTTGGGTTTGATCCCTGGGTTGGGAAAATATATTGGAGAAGGAAATGGCAAACCATTCCAGTATTCTTACCTGAAGAATCCATGACAGAGGAGCCTGGCAGGCTACAGTCTATGGGATTGCAAGAGTCAGACATGACTTAGTGATCAAACCACCACCATAATTTTGACAGAGGGGAGTGAATACACTTCTGGAACCCATTAACCTAAGAGGTGGCACTGGCAAAAATATACGTAGACTGCCAAGAGATTTGATCCCTTCATGGGTGGCAGGTTGTTGTTCAATTGCACTCCATGGACTGCAGCGTGCCAGTCTTCCCTGTCCTTCACTATCTTCCAGAGTTTGCTCAAACTCATGTCCATTGAATCAGTGACACCACACAAACATCTCATCCTCTGTTGCCCTCATCTCCTCCTGCCTTCAGTCTTTCCCAGCATCATAGTCTTTTCCAATGAGTCAGCTCTGCCACACGGGGTGGCCAAAGTATTGAAGCTTCAGCTTCAGCAACAGTCCTTTCAGTAAATATTCAGGGTTGATTTCCTTTAGGATTGACTGGTTTGACCTCCTTGCTGTTCAAGGGACTCTCAAGAGTCTTCTACAGCACCACAGTTCAAAAGCATCAATCCTTCGGCACTCAACCCTCTTTACTGTCCACTTCTCACATCTGTACATGACTACGAGAAAAACCATAGCTTTGACTATATGGGCTTTTGTAGGCAAAGTGATGTCTCTGCTTTCAATACACTGCCTAGCTAAAGCAAGATTATTCAGGGAGGCCAGGATGACTGGTCACTTTCCTGACCTCCAAGGCTGATGTCGAATGTGATACTCCAGGCCTCTAGGACTCATTCTTGGTTTCATCATTGCAGACGGTCTTCTGGACAGCAGGGATCAAGGGACTGGCCCAGGAACCAAGGGGCACCATTCTGATGTTCTCAAGTTTCATCTTCCCAGGCTAAATATTAACTTTCAGCCTGGAGTATCTGTCACCAAGTCATCTGTCTTAGTAAATGCTCTTGGGGTTCCAGTATCAGGAGGAGGCAATGAATCTTCCCTGCTGACAGTGAGAATACCCACACCCAGCCGCCATCATGATTCCCGCGTCCCACAATGTTCATGACAGTAAATTAGGCACCAAAGATTGTTTATATAACCCTTGATACCTGGTATATTTGTCAGCCCCACTCCATGGTCTGTGACTTTTGTAGAGCCAGAAAATGTTTAAAATAGAAGGCTACAGATAATATATAAAATTATGAGCACTTTATAAGAATTCAAACAAATTTATCTGAACATATCCCTCAGATCTCATATATTTCCTTTCCTCCTTTTTCTGTCTCATTTTGTCTCCATTCCCCTCCCCCCCCTTCTTTGTTCGTTTTAATTCCATACTCAAACAGACTAGCTTGTGCTCTCCCTGTAAGCTTTTCACTGGATCCTCTGCTTGTTCCCTAAGTAGCCATTTTCTTAGCTACACTAACTGGCTGTGTGTGCATGTGATTTCCAAATCTGCAGACCCCACCATAACTTTATCCTAACTTTTGACCATGTGTCCAGTTGCTTTCTTCTTAGCTTTATGGTTACACTTACCTTGTAAGTTTAGTCTTTAGCCAAAATTCCTGTGTTATAAGACCTGGTTGTGAAATAAAGACATTGTTCCTTAAAACAATCTCTATAGAGTGTCATCCCAATCAAAATAGAAACATTGGGGAAATATTCATTTAGCACTTATTTCTCAAAACACTTTTGGAACTTCTGTGTGTAGACCTCATTGGTGGTAAGTTGGTCCTTTGACATTGGAATCTGATTTTCATTTCTTTTTTGTTTGCATGGCATATGGGATCTTAGTTCTCTGGCTAGGGTTTGAACCCACACTCCCTGCATTGAAAGTGTGGCATCTTAACCACTGGACTGCCAGGGATGTCCCAGAATCTTTTTTTTTTTTTTAGTAAGAGTGAATGTTACCTGGTTTAGATTCAGCAACTCTAATGGTAAATTAGCCCTTACAGATTTAGATAGTGCTAGCCCTTCTACAAATCTTACTTTGATCCAGCTATAACTTTTCTTATGCAGTCTATTCCTTTGTATAATTGAGTATCTACTTTGTTTTCAGAACTACAGAAGAGTTGCTGGTATTGAGATGAATAATATGCCAATAATGTTATTGAAATAAATGCTTTGTGTGGAGGGAATTTTTGACCTTGATTCTAACAATCCATTATATTCCATTTTTTTTTCAGGTCAAGATTAATTTATGGATTGTGAAATTTTAAATTTGGTGG
Organism: Budorcas taxicolor; assembly: GCF_023091745.1. Taxonomy (NCBI): domain Eukaryota; kingdom Metazoa; phylum Chordata; class Mammalia; order Artiodactyla; family Bovidae; genus Budorcas; species Budorcas taxicolor. The sequence continues at coordinate 138,742,950 of NC_068920.1, forward strand.
TCACTTTGTGTGGTTGTTTTTAATTGAGTGTAATAAAATAGAATGTGTATAATATATTTTCCAGCATTGTTGAGATGTCATTGAAATAGAAGAGAATAGAATAGTATGGAATACATTAGAATTCTGCTTCTGCTTAGGATATAGAAAGCTACAAGATAACTTTGCTTCGACTCTATTAATGGGCTAAGACTAAATAATCAAACCAAAACTAAGTAATTTTCTTAAATTAATAATAGAGTTTAGGTAACAAAGCAACCAGGTAAATAGAATTTCAGAAGTGTGAGTCTCTTCGAGGAGAAGAAACACATGAACTCTTTCACCATTGTCATGCCATGGGAAGAAGTGGCTGCCATAAAAGGGGAGAAGACCACTGACATTTTGATGAATTCTAAAAGGCTGAGCATGGATTCATATGATAGTTTAGAATAGCTGGGAATCCCAGATACAAGAGAATTTACACTCATTTACAAACTCTTTTATACTAATATCCAGTGGGTTCTCAAAAGAAAGATGAGGGGTTGAGTGCTCATTGGTAAGGATCAGCTCTTGCTGATGCACAGAAATAAAGCACTGTTACCTTTCTTACCTCTCCCCCATACCTAGGAAAAGGTTTCAAGGTCTGGACAAAGGGCTTGGAACTCTTTTGGATCTAGGATTCTGCACTGATACAAAGCAGACGTCTTTTATCACTGAGAGTGGGGACAAGGAATTCAACAACCAATGCCCCATCTCCTACCTCCACCACATCAACACAAGGCAAACTTGCTACCATGGTGATAAGAAGGAAAGGAGCACCAAAAATGCTCAGTCCCCATGGCCTTGCTATACAGTACTTGTCTAAAACCAAATCTGGATAAGGAAAACCAAGAACCCCCACGAGGAGTCTAACCCCAAATAATGAGCAGTAGCTGTCTACTGTTGCAGTTGGTCAGAAGCATGAAGACAGATGGATCTGTGGTACAGAGCTGAAGCGTCTGCTGAAAGCTGAGTGGCGTAAGATCATTGAGGAAAACTCCTCAACACTCCACACCCCACACTAAGCACAACGCAACAGCAGCACATTGCCAGAGGAATTTGAGTCTGTGCTGCACCAAAGGTTATGTGCCTGTGTGCATAGTTCAGTTGCCTCCGACTCTGTGTGACTCTATAGACTGTTGTCTGCTAGGCTCCTCTGTCCATGGGATTCTCCAGGCAAGAATACTGGAGTGGGTTGCCATTCCCCCCTCTAGGGTATCTTCCCCCCACACCCAGGGACCAAACCCTGGTCTCTTATGTCTCTTGCATTGGCAGGCGAGTTCCTTGCCACTAGCACCACCTGGGAAACCTGACTATAGCAAAAAGATAACCCAGATCAAGGAGACTGAATCAACTCAAACAGCTCAGTGGAAGAAGAGACATGCTTATTTCTGCATGCAAATATAACCCTATCTAGATGTTCTTCTAAACAGAATTTTTAAGTACATAAAGCTGGTGGCTCAGACGGTAAAATGTCTGTCTACAATGTGGGAGACCTGGGTTCGATCCCTGGGTTGGGAAGATTCCCTGGAGAAGGAAATGGCAACCCACTCCAGTACTCTCGCCTAGAAAATCCCATGGATGGAGTAGCTTGGTGCAGGCTACTGTCCATGGGGTTGCAAAGAGTTGGGCATGACTGAGCAACTTCACTAAAGCAAAAACTTGCAACTCAGTGGAGAAATAAACAAGTCCACGATTACAGGTTGAGAACTTAATACTCTAATGCAGTAACTGATAGAACAAGTAGACAAAACATTAGTGAGGCTATGGAAGACCTGTACTAGCAGAGTGATGCTTAGAACGCTTCACCCACCAGTAACAGAATGCACATTTTTTTCAAGTGCCTATGTTCACTAAGATGCACTACCTTCTGAGCCATAAAATAAAGCTTAACAAATTTCAAAGAATTGAAATTATTCAGAGTATGTTCTTTTAAGCTAGAATCAGTAACAGAAAGTTATTAGAGAGAGTATTGTAAAATACTCAAATATTCTAAAATTTAATAACAGACTTCTAAGCAACCAGTGTGTCAAGAAATCACAAGGGCAATTAGAAAGTATTTTTAGGGCCGGTGCACTATGACAACACTGAGGGACGGAATGGGGGGCGGGGTTCAGGACAGGGGACACACGTACACCCATGGCTGATTCATGTCAGTGTATGGCAAAAACCACTACAATATTGTAAAGTAATTAGCCTGCAATTAAAATAAATAAATTAATTTAAAAAAAGAAAATGAAAACAGTATATAAAAATTTATGTGATGCAGCTATGGCAGTGCTTAGAGGGAAATGAATAACAGAAAAGAATAGGCTAGAAAGTAGTAATGCAATGCAAGGATTCTATTTAGGAACTGCACACATAGCAACTAATGTTAGGTCAGCCGCTGTGAGCCTTGTGGGAGATACCTTTGTTTGAAGGAGACATGACATATATACACATTGTGTAGAAATGTGTTTATAATTTATTGCTTACTTTTCTCATTTGATTTTATAAAATAAGGCAGCCAGTTTGATTATCAGTCTAATAGGAGCTCCCAAGTGTATTGATTTTTTTATTACCATAGTCCATAGTTTTGAAGCAAGGTGAGAAAATTTTTCTCTGCTCTTAGCAAGAGGGAGTTTTCTACCCTCTTGCTAAGGGACTTTCTACCATAGTCCATAGTTTTGAAGCAAAGTGAGAAAATTTTTCTCTGCTCTTAGCAAGAGGGAGTTTTCTACGCTCTTGCTAAGGGACTTTCTACCAAATTTCAGTTATGAATGTTCAGTGCATTTTTCAGAAAGGAAGTTTAGAATATGACAGTTTTTGTGTTTATAGCAATTGTGGTATTTGATTCTAACTGGTGTAGATTGCTCAATAAAACATATTGGTTTTTCATTAGAAGAAAAAATTAATTTCCATGTTCAGTTTCAACTCCTGGATGTAAACTGTGATGATATTGAGAAAAATCATTCACCTTATTCTAAAAAAATACTTTATAGTAAAGTTTATTGAAAATACAGTTTTATCAAATGCTGAAAATACAATGAGAATAACAGAATCCAGTGTATTTTTTAAATTTATTTTTTAATTGAGAAATTGCTTTACAATATTGTGTTGGTTTCTGCCATACATCAACATGAATCAGCCATAGGTATACATATGTCCTCTCCCTCTTGAACCTCACTCCCACCTCCCACCTTATCCAACCCTCTGGGTTGTCATAGGGCCTATGTTCCAGTGCATTTTTATTATGAAATTTCAAAACTTCAAAATTAAGAGATGAAAATCTACTTGGCAATACAGTATGCCAAATTTGTTGATAAAAATTCTCAAATATTTTCACTGGGAAAAAAGTTATTGTGACATTTTCTACAAGTTTTGTAACCTTTGAGTAAGCTTTTTTTATTATCAGATTTAATAGTTTATAGTATTAATATGTAGTGTGGTAAGAAGAAAAATGTCTAGCTCATATAATTGCTAGAAAAAACAATTTTTTCTGTTGTTTAGTGATGATGTGTATTGTTGAAGAATATTCCATAGCAATGGTTATTACATCATTATATTCAATTTTGGATTTGCAATCCAGTCTGATGAAGTCCTCATATTTTTAACACTTATAATTTATGACAGGTAATTGTGGCAAGACAATTTTATAGAGGACTTGTTCAGTTGTATTAATTTTACCGATACTATAATTTAACATAGTTTTAAATTTCTTCCTAGACTCAGGAAGAAGAGTTATTATTCAATATAAATTAACCTGGAAAAGCTTTAAAAAATAATTGTAGGTGATAAGGCAATATATATTGAAAAGCATATAGGAGTTAATAAAATTATTAGTCTATTGATAATGGCTTCATTTCAAAAAATTTAAAAATACATCATAAATCTTGGGAATATCAAAAACTTCTGCTAATGGTCATGAATATATTTAAAATATTTAAAATTATTTTTAATTTTTTAAAATAATTTACTAGGTAACTGGTTTTGAAAGTATTTTGTACAGAGATTGTGGTTAACCATTGACATTTACTATTATCATTCTGAAATTCCTAGATTTTGGAAGAGAAAATACTAAGCAGGGCAGAGGAGTTCACAAATGAGATTCATATTTTCAGTTATGAAAGAATCTCTCTTGGAAAATATTTCTACAGATGTCATATGGGTAACAAGTTTGGCTACTTAACTGATATTTTTAGCATTCTTAACAAATTTAATTTAAAACTGCCTGGAAAACCAATGCTATATTTCAACATGTCAAATATATCAGAGATGTTCCAGAAGATGTTGTTATGGCAAGCAAAACCCAAAATTAGTCACTCTAGTTGCTATGTTTTCCCAACATTGCTGTAACATATTGAAAAGAATGCTATTAATGAAGCCAATTTGAATAAAATAAATTTAGAGGTGTTGTTACTTTTCACTTTCATGTCTCAAACTTCTAATCATTACTCTCCAGAACAGAAATTTAAAACATTAAAGAAAAATGTTTTCTTTGCAGATTTTGAATTAATAATTTATTTAAACTTGGTCAACCAAAAAGTTTTATTGTATTTCGATTCTTCATTTCTACCAGAGACTAGAACATAGAATTTACCATTATTTTTGGCTATGATTACTTGAGAATTTCTATTGCTAAATAGAAAAAGTATGCATTTATAGTTAGCATTCGCAATCACATACTTGTATAAACCAGGATTTTCAGTACTGAATTGATAAAAAGCAAGGCAGCCTTAAAAGTCTACTAGAAGTCCTCTGTTTCTAAGATAGCAAAACAAGGAGTGGGTTTGTCATTCCACTTGAAACAACCAAAAATTTTTTTTAGATGTAAAAAACAGACAAGATAAAGGAAACAACAATTTTATAGGAAATTAGGTATAAAGTGAGGAAAGGCAGTGATCTCTTAGACATGAGAAACCAATGAATTGACCCTTATCATTAGCCACAATGAAGGGAGGGGGCCCCAGGCAGAGTTTGTTGGTCTCTCTGAGTTGAAGAGGCAGAGGTGAGATGTGTGCAGCTAGAGTCACAGAGCAGAGTACCAAGGAAAGGAGAATTGCATGGATAGAAAACAAATTGATTTGCAGAGAGTCCTGCTTAAATATTAAGCAGTGTAATGAGCCTGTTCTTATCAGCCAAACTGGAAAACCTCATCATTCATAATTCAAAAAATTCTCAGGAGAGTCTTGCCGCAGTTGTGGGGGCTAATTGGCTTTAACTTAGATGCAGTGCTTCCCAGGTGCTGCTGCTGCTGCTGCTGCTAAGTCGCTTCAGTCGTGTCCAACTCCGTGCGACCCCATAGACGGCAGCCCACCAGGCTCTGCCGTCCCTGGGATTCTCCAGGCAAAAACACTGGAGTGGGTTGCCATTTCCTTCTCCAATGCAGGAAAGTGAAACGTGAAAGTGAAGTCGCTCAGTCGTGTCTGACTCTTAGTGACCCCATGGACTGCAGCCTACCAGGCTCCTCCGTCTATGGAATTTTCTAGGCAAGAGTACTGGAGTGGGGTGCCATTGCCTTCTCTGCTTCCCAAGTGGCTCAGTGGTAAAAGAATTCGCCTGCCAATAAAAAGCCTTTGCTCTGTACTAGAAAAAAGTCATGTGCCACAGTGAAGAGCCCATGCACTGCCATGAAGATCCAGTGCAGCCAAAGTTTTTCTAAAAATTTTTTAAAAAGCTTGAGGATCAATTAGGCATGTTCCTGGGACATGCAAATTATATATATATAATTTATATATTTAAATTTATTATTTATATATATATAAATGATCCAAGTTAGACTTTTAGAAGTTAAAACTGCAATGTTTGTGATAAAAATATATTGTATTTGGTTAATGTCAGATTAGACACTGCAAAAAAATAGATTAAAAAACTGAAAGACAGTAGTAAAAATGATCTAAAATCAAACACACAGGAAACAAACAAAATATGGATTATCAATGAATTGTGAGACAACTTCAAGCAACTTAATGTAATAAGTGCAATAGCAGCTCTGAAATAGAAGGGAGCACACACATATATGAATGGGCAAATAATCCCCAAATTTGGTTCAAACACTAAAGCTATAGATCTAAGAAAACCCCAAAACTCCAAGCATGAGAAACATAAATAAAAGTATAGGAAAGCAAACTATAATAGTATTTCAATAGGAATGATAAAGAAAATATTTTGAAGTCATCCAGACAAAACAAGATCCATAAGAACAAACAAAAATGACAGCAGACTTCTGAGCAGATTGTATAGAAACTATACAAGCAAGAAGTCAGTGGAACAACATATTGAAAGCAATAAAGGAAAAAAAGAAAACCTGTTCACCTGGAATTTTATATCCAGTAAAAATATCTTTAAAAATAAAGAGATGGAGGTTCAAGAGGGAGGGGACATATGTTTACTTATGGCTGATTCACATTGTTGTAGGGCAGAAACCAACACAACAGTGTAAAACAATTATTCTCCACTTAAAAATAAATTTTTAAAAAGGGGGAAAAAAAAACCCTTGTTTCAAATATACAAAGCCAAAACAATTATCAGAAGCTTTGCACTACAAGAAACGTTGAATGAAATAATTTAAACTAAATGTTGAATGAAATAATTCAAACCTAAGGGCTTCTCTGGTGGCTCAGTGGTAAAGAATCTGCATGCCAACGCAGGAGATGTGAGTTTGATTCCTAGGTCAGGAAGATCCTTTGAAGAAGGAAATGGCAACCCACTCCAGTATTCTTGCCTGAGAAATCCCATGGACAGAGGAGCCTGGTGGGCTACAGGCCATTGTGTCGCAACGAAGTGGCCAAGACTTAGTGATTAAACGACAACAAAGGAAAATAAGACTAGACAGGAGACTGCACAAAAGAATGAAAAGCCTATAAAATAATATCTAAAAATTTCCTGTGATTTAAATATCTTTAAATGCTATTAAAAATAATACAAATTTAATGTGGTTTTTATAATATGTGTAAAAATAAAATGCCTGACAACAATAGCACAAACACCAGGAAGAAGGAAACGAGTAGCTCTATTTTAAGGTTCTTCTACTGTATGCCAAGTGGTATAATATCTCTTGAAGATAAACTGTGATAAATGGTATGCATGGTTTAAACCCTAAAACAACAAATGAAAATTTTTAAAACGTTATAGCTAATGAACTAACAAAGGAAATAGAACTGAATAATAAAAATATCTGAAAACTAGAAACATACCAAGTATCCATCAGTAGGTGAAATGAGTAAACAAACTGTAATATATCTATATAATTGAACACTGTTTAGCAGTAATAATGAATCACTGAAACATACAAAAACATATATGAAGCAGAAAATAATTATGTGGAGTGAAATAGCTAAATACATACATTTTTAAAAGTATAACATTTACTAGGAGGTTTTTGTTCTGTTATTCTTCCTCCAGCATTTTCTGTATTACATATGGCAGGCATGAAAATAACCATAGTGTGTAATAAATGCTTCAGTAGTGATACACATTTTCTTCCAAAGAGTGATTAGAAACCAGTGCTTTAACATAATTGACGGAATGCCACCCAGTTTTTATGCCTTCTTCATACATTATTTGGCTTGGCACAATGCATATCAAATAAATGGACCCTGTCTTTATTTAGGTTCTTCCATGGCTTGATATTCAAAAGCTTAGTTGTCATTGCAGCCAGATCTCTCCCCTGGGCTCCAGATCATATATCTGCTCATCCACTTTATGTCTCCACTTGGAGACCTCAAATGCATCTCAAATTCAACTAGCTTCAGATTGACCTGATCTTTTTTCAGTGTTCTCTGTCTTGGGGATCGCCTTCAACATCCATCTAGTTAATTTTGCTTTTTTGAGTGAATGTAATAAGAGTTATAGCTAGTGATCTGTATCAAGTGACCTATATATAGTGAACTTTTGATGGAAACTCATCAAAAGCTCACTGTGTTTATGGTGAGTGAGTGACTGTAATAAAAACCATCCCTGATGGCACCCTCACCTTACTCCCCAGATGCATTCCAAAGTTCTGTTGAATATATGCCCTCAAGGTCTCTCCAATTCCTCCACCTGTTTTGCTCTCTCCCTCCACCACTCTAGTCTAATTTCCAATGAACTCTTAGCTAGATTATGCAATGAACTCCAAACTGGACCCCCCCTTATCCATACCTGCCTCTTTCTAATCTGTTTCCTATGTTTTATCCACTGTGGGGTCTGATTTGGGGACAAGACTAGGTCTAATCTTGCCACTCTGCCCATCCTCTTAAAACCCCTCACCTTGATCTCCATAAATCTGTCCGCCTCTTCTCTTGTATGCTCCCTTACGCTTGCTGTATTTGCTCTTTCCAGGTCTTTATTCCGTTTCTTTAATACTCCATGCCCTCATTCACCACAGGCTTTTTGTATGCTATTTCCTCTGCCCCTAGTGTCTTCCCAGATCCTTCCTTCCCTTTGCCTGATTTAATTTAATTCAATTCAGCATGCAGATCACAACGTCATGTCACCCTGAATCCATGACTAGTTTTAAATATTCGTTTTACTCATTTATGACACCATGTATGGCTCAGACGGTAAAACGTCTGCCTACAATGTGGAAGACCTGGGTTCAATCCCTGGGTCGGGAAGATCCTCTGGAGAAGGAAATGGCAACCCACTCCAGTACTCTGCCTGGAAAATCCCATGGACAGAGGAGCGTGGTAGGCTGCTACAGTCCATGGGGCCGCAAAGAGTCGGACACGACTGAGCGACTTCACTCACTCACCCTCCTTTACAGACTCAATTATAATTTGTGATTTGGTGTTTATTTGAAAGAAGTTGTTTAGGTCACATCTGTCTCTTCCAGACTGTCAGCTTCATGAAGGCACCTGATTGTATCTTTTTCATTTGTTACTGGATCCTTAGCATATAACCCTGTGACTGACACATATTGAGCAATTGGTAAATATTTGGGAAATGAATGAATCAGTGACTCTAAAATGTCTGTAAGAGGAAATTCAAGGATACTAAGACATTCTTATTTGATGAAGTTGAATCTAATCTTCTGCTTTTCTAATGAAGCTTATGAAGTCAGCCACATCAGTAAAGGACCTCTGTAATTTCTCCTTTCATTGAAGTAATTTTTGTTGATAAACAGAGTGGAAGCCTCTTGTTCCCCTCTAAGCTCCTTAAGGAGCAAGGAGGTCTGCAAGGAGATCCAACCAGTCCATTCTGAAGGAGATCAGCCCTGGGATTCCTTTGGAAGGAATGATGCTAAAGCTGAAGCTCCAGTACTTTGGCCACCTCATGTGAAAAGTTGACTCATTGGAAAAGACTCTGATGCTGGGAGGGATTGGGGGCAGGAGGAGAAGGGGACGACCAACGATGAGATGGCTGGATGACATCACGGACTCGATGGACATGAGTCTGAGTGAACTCCGGGAAATGGTGATGGACAGGGAGGCCTGGCTTGCTGCGATTCATGGGGTCGCAAAGAGTCGGACACGACTGAGCGACTGAACTGAACTGAATTGAACTGAAGCTCCTAAGAGCTAAACGGATGCTCAGCTCTCTGGTCTTGCCTTGGTAATTGCTGTTGCAGCTTACGGCATACACCTGAGTGCATGAACTGTGTCTTAGCTGACTAGCTCCTTGATGGAGCTAGTGGTAGCCAAGTGGTAGCAACGAACTGTCAGCTTTAGAGCCCTTGCCCCCTGAAAACATCTCACACTTTGCTGGAGGAACATAATCTGCCACTGCTCTGTGCTCCCCCAGGCCTTGACTTCTGCCTGTACATTATACTTACATCCATTTATTTACACAAACAGACACATACACACAAACATTCAGGTGTTTTTACAGCTCTTACTTCATTTTGCCCTTCCTTGTAGCTCATTGCCTGTCTATCTCTCATGAGACAAGTGTTTCTGGGGAGTTGGGTGGTCTTGCTGTCACCCTCTTCTGGCCCCCAGCATGGTGCTTGGTGGTGACCCAGTCTAATGTAATGCTTGCCGACTCAAGCTCAACTGACTCGTGGAAAGTAGGGGCAATGTAAGTGCTGGAGTTTTCCTCTTCTCTTAGCCCCTGCACATGTCTTGTGCTGTGGTGTAATTGGCAGATCATTCGATTCTGGGTCAGCAAACTTGGCTTTCAGTCTGAGTTGCAGTTTTCTTGCCTATAAAACATAGAAAATAATCCTTGTTTATCCCTTGCAATGAGTATTTGCTAGGGTTAAATATAGTATGGAAGGGGACTTCGTTGGTTGTCCAGTGGCCAAGAATCTGCCTTCCAATGCAGGGGAGGTGGGTTTGATCCATGGTTGGGGAACCCACAGACCATGGGGCACGTATGCCCTCACACAGAAATGAAGAGACCTCTTGCTACAGCTAAAACCCTGAAGCAGCCAAATTAGCTAGCTAATTAAAAAATAGAAATAAAATTCAGTTGGAGGTTTTAAAAAATAGGTATGGAGGTATTTGGGCTTCCCAGGTGGCCCAGTGTAAAGAATCTGCCAGCCAATGCAGAGGACACAAGATGCAGGTTCAGTCCCTGGGTTGGGAAGATCCCCTGCAGTAGGAAATGGCAACCCACTCCAGTATTCTTGCCTGAAAAATCCCATGGACAGAGGACTACAGTCCATGGAGTTGCAAAATAGTTGGACATGACTGAGTGACTGAACACATGGAGGTATCTGATAATGTGTAAAGCATTCTACAGATGAAAGGAATTGTTATTATTTCTCAATATGAATATGCAAAGAGACATGGTCTGAAGTAGCTAAGACTTCAACTTGCAGCTCCTCTGCGCTGGACCTGTAACTCATGGAGGGTGCCAGAGGCGACTTTGGCTTCCCTCTTTATGTAACCAAAGGGAATGATTCATGAGTTGTGGTTATGAGGTCTATATATGTAGCACCACCTGGGTGTGTGGTCAGCAGTGCCAAAGTTATTTGGTCACCGGAATTTCAGAGAAATGCCTGGAGCACATCACTGGTGCATGGTGGGTGGTGATGGTAAACTTCCTTCCAAAGGACTAGAACGGTAGGTTTGATGCTGATATCTATCAGAGAACCTGTTGAAAGTGAATGAGTGTAAGTTACAGCTTGCCTTCAGCAGCCACAGGAGAAGAATACTTGCCGTCAAGGATCTACTTTACCCCCAGAGCACCCAGGCAGGTCTCACTTTGCCATCCTTTGTTGTGATAGTTGGCTTTCTTTTCTGCTGCTCCTAATTGGCTGTGAATTCCTTGAGGTTAGGGATGACTTATTGTCATCTTTTAATTTCCAACTCTTGTGACCTGCAAGTGCAGAGTATGTGCTCAAAAAAAAAAAAACAAAAACAAAAACAAAAACTTTTTGTGACTATTTGGAGGACTGAAAAGAAGGGAAAAGAAAAGGATGGCTGAGACAAGGTTTGTGGTCTCATGGAGGGACAGAGCTGTGACCAGATTGTTACTAAGTGATGTGTTATGTGAACAGATAGAAGCTGCAGAGAAGGCTTCAGAGAGGGAAAGATGACACCTGAACTGCCTCTTAAAGGAGGAGGAGGCCGAGGGAAGAACAGAGGAAATGATGCTTTGGAAGTCTCTGTAATGTTACATGTTAAGATGGTGCTTTCATATCCACTGTCTCAAATCTCACTGAAATTCAGATGTGAAGAAGGTAATCCTTTAGGGCCACTTTCATAGATCAGGAAGCCAACTCCAGGTGGCTAAAAGGACTTGATGGTCACGCACAGGTTAGACAGAAGGCCAGAATTAAAACTCTCAACTTTTCTTCGTTTTTGCTCTTTATACCTGCACACACTGTTTGACGTGCTAGTGGCGAAACTGCAGCTCTGCATCCCAGACGGTCCCTTTGAGTGCACCTAGTAGGAAATTTAACGGGCTTCCCAGGTAACTCAAATGGTGAAGAATCTGCCTGCATTGTGGGAGGCCTGGGTTAAATTCCTGGATTGAGAAGATCCCCGGGAGAAGGGGATGGCAACCCACTTCAGTATTCTTACCTGGAGAATTCCATGGACAGAGGAGCCTGGAGGGCTACAGTCTGTGAGGTCGCAAAGAGTTGGACATGACTGAACATCTAACACACACAGAGTAGTGAATTTGAAGGGAGTTTCCAGGTGTCATTATAAATGGGATAGAAAAATGAACTGTTTACCGAAGTTTGGAATGGAGAGATTTATTTGGTAGCTGGTGTTTTATTTACAAACAAAAGGAACCCATTGCTTACAATGGCAACCTCAAGGGTAGTAAAGACAAAAGAGTCCAATTCACTGTGACATTAACAAGCGAAGTGAGTATGGAGAGCAGAGCCAAATCTCCTAATTGTTGTTCAATATTGGACACTTAAAAAAAAAAAAAAGAAAGAAAGAAATCCTTTTGAATTTGAATAAAAAAAACAAAACCCTCCAACTCCTTTCTGCAGGATTCTTCTCTATTCCCTTCCTTTCTAAACTTGTGAACATTTAAAGAAAAATCAAATCCATATGCTTTGGGATTAACAACATTTTAATCATAAAACTGGATTGCATAATAGCTGCTTAGTGTCCAAGAGTCTGCATGCCTTTGGTCTTCTAAATGAATGTTCCCTTGTAAGACACAACTCCAAAATGTTCAAGCACCATGTAAATTCTTTATGATCTTGAACTTTTTCAAATTAACTATGTGATCTGGAAGCAAATCGTTTTAATTCTCTGGGCCTCAGTGGTCTCATCTACAGATTGGGGCTTACTAGATCCACTATGTATTCCTTCCTCACCTTCACATAATGTGGTTCTGGCCTTGTGGCTATTTCTGGCTCATAAGCACAATAAGGTTGCCTGTGTTCCAGCTCTTGCTCTGCCATGTATAAACTGAATCATTTAGTAAGAGCCTCAGTTTCTTTATTCATAAAAATGCAATAACAGAGCCTACCTCATAGGTTTTCGAGCTTAAATAAGTTAGTATAGGTGAAACACTGAGATCTCGGTCTGGACCTAGGAAGCATTAAATATGAAAGCTGGTATTGCACATTGGCCTTCTGAAGAGAACCAGCTGTTGTTGACAACAACAGCTAACGTTTACCATGTGCTCCGCATCTAGACAGGTACTACAAGCTTGGCCTGCATTGTCTCCATCAGTCCTTACAACCCTGCATGGGAGGTAATATTTTTCTTTCTTTTATAGGCAAGGAGACTGAAGCTTAAAAACGTTGCTCCAAAGCATATGGCTAGTGTCAGATCTGGGAACTAAAGCCTCTCTCTGGATGTCAGAGGTTTCAACCTCCATCAGCTGCTTCTTCCTGTTGTTGTTCAGTTGCTCAGTCGTGCCCAACTCTTTGTGACCCCATAGACTACAGTACACCAGGCTGCCCTGTCCTTCACCATATCCCAGAGTTTGCTCAAACTCATGTCCATTGAGTCTGTGATGCCATCCAACCATCTCATTCTCTGTCACCCCCTTCTCCTCCTGCCCTCAGTCTTTCCCAGCATCAGAGTCTTTTCTGGCGCGACAACTCTTTGTATCATGTGACCAAAATATTGGAGCTTTTCAGCTTCAGCATCAGTCTTTCCAATGAATATTCAGGGTTGATTTCCTTTAGGATTGACTGGTTTGATCTCCTTGCTGAGCAAGGGACTCTCAAGAATCTTTTCTAGCACCTCATTTTGAAAGCATCAGTTCTTCAGTGCACAGCCTTCTTTATGGTCCAACTCTCACATCCATACATGACATGACTACTGGAAAAACCATGGCTTTGACTATACAGACCTTTGTCAGCAAAGTGATGTGTCTGCTTTTTAATATGCTGTCTAAGTTTGTCATAGTTTTCTTTCCAAGGAGCAATCATCTTTTACTTTCATAGCTGCAATCACTGTCCACGGTGATTTTGGAGCCCAAGAAAATAAAGTCTGTCACTGTTTCCATTTTCCCCCCATCTATCCAGGTAGAATACAGGGCTGTATCCATGACTCGACATGGAGATGAGCTGTAATTTGAAAACTTCCTCTGGACTAGGGCTGGAAAATATGATTCAGAAAGTAGCAAACACTGATCTGTAGTACAGACTCACATTATGCATAAATTCTTAATCTAATTCATTCATCTCATAAGTGACTTTCTCCTGTTATCATCAACTTATTGATTATTTCTGTGTTTCTGCTGATCTTTTTATTCAAGCCATTTGCTACCCTCCACTTAAATTCAACTGATGACCCAAGGATATAGCACTGTTGATAAAGAGAGAATTATAGCAGTTTTTTTTTTTTAATAACAGCAAATCAAAACCAGCCAAACAAAGCTCAGCACACAATCTCAAGTAAATAAAAGTGTATGCTTATTAGGGATTCCCAGGTGGCACTAGTGGTTAAAAAAAAAAAAAAAAAAAAAAACCACCAGCAATGCAAGAGACATAAAGAGACCTGGATTCAATCCCTGGGTTGGGAAGGTTCCCAGGAGAAGGGCCTGGTAACCCACTCCAATATTCTTGCCTGGAGAATCCAGTGGACAGGGGAGACTGGCAGGCTATGGTTCATTGGGCCCCAAAGAGTCAGACATGACTGAAGTGACTTAGCATGCATGCACACGCATGCACACGCATGCGTATTATGTTTACGATGCTCCTGTTGAAAATAAAGATGGAGATTTATGTATCCATATATTCATGTATCTATATATTTCTTAACTAGACATAAGGAAAAACATTCTGTGGGTGTTTGAAGGTGGGAATGGGAGGCCTGAGCATAGAATTGTCAGCCCTTCTCACTGGCCTCACCACACGCCATTCTCCTCCCCCTCTTTGGAATTCAGTCACACTGACATTCTTCCAGTCCCACAAACAGGTCACACTCTTTCCTGCCCCAGGGCTCTTGAACACACTTCCTCCTCTCTTTTCTCCCCAAATTCCCTCTCCCCTTTGCTCTTTGCCCTACTGATCTCTATAATTCTTCCAAACTTCAGATCAAACTGCCTTTGTCCAGTAAGTTTGTTCACTGCACACTCTCCTTGCTCTTGTGTGATTAATGGTTTAATATTTGTCAACATGCTGGAAGGTAAGCTCCTTGAAAGCTGGAACTTTCTTTTCTGTTGTTTTTACCACTGTATCCCCGTGACAAATCCTATCATTTGTGTGCTCCATAGTGAATGAAAAGCTCATAAGTGTCATTTATTTGGGGCTTCCCTGGTGGCTCAGATGGTAAAACATCTGCCTGTAATGCAGGAGACCCAGGTTCGATCCTTGGGTTGGGAAGATCCCCTGGAGAAGGAAATGGCCACCCACTCCAGTCTTCTTGCTTGAAAAATCCCATGTCAGAGGAGCCTGATAGGTTATAGTCCATGGGGTCACAAAGAGTCAGACACGACTAAACAGCTAGGCTGTACGGGGTCCTGGTTGTGACATATGGGATCCGGTTCCCTGACCCGGGATCAAATCTGAGTCCCTTGCTTTAGGAGCACAGAGTTTTAGTCACTGGACCACCAGGGAATTCTTCTTAGGCATTACATTTTACTCCTGGAACCCAGTGCAACTCACACATTAGTGCTCAAAGAGATGTCTGGGAGAGTGTTTGAGTTTGGAGTCCAGGAATCTGCCTTTTAAACCCTACTCTTGTTGGGACCACACTGGCAGACAGCACCTTGAGTGCCATGTTCAAATGGAGAGAATATGTCTCTTGGAGTCAACATCTGATTTTCAAGCCCATTCATTTATGCATTCAAATAGTATTTTGAGTGCCAGACACGGTATTGGATACTGGAGAAACAGCAGAGACTGTCTGAAACTGTGCCCGTCTTCAAGAAGTTGATATTCCAGTGAGGGAGGGGCAGATGAGCAGGCAGTGGTGAAAGGCTGGGTGTGTGCTGTGAGAAGGGTAAGCAGAGGGTGCTCTGGGGACCCGGCATTGGGAAGACACCTGTCATCATCTGGGTGGTCGGGAAGTCTTCCTAGGAAAGTGAGAGCTAAACTAAGATCTGGAGGAGGAGGTCAACTGAGGAGCTGTTCTGTGGGGCATTGGGAGGCACGGCCAACAGTGCCAGCTGGGGGGATGGAGTGGACAGAACCACAGTGGAGGAATTCACTGTGCTTCCAAGACTAGGGAGAAGACATTTGGGAGGGGGCATCTCTGAAGACAGATAACCTCCTTCACGGTGAGCAATCTGGATGGTTCACAAAATTCCAAAATGTTTCTCTCTTCTCTGCATGGAGAGTAGGTGATGGTGCCCTCTTTTCTGCCTCCTCAACTCATCCTGAAGTTGGAAGCACATATTCCCACCCCTCCCACCCCTGCCCCATATTATTTTCATGAAATTGCAAAGGTCAAAGTTTAGTCCCTCATGATATGGAAAGGGCTCAGCAAACACCAGAGCAATAAAGTTAAGAAAGTGGGTGACAGCACAGAATTTCATAAGTATTAAGAGTTAATTTAGGGCTTTTATCTGAAACCCCCCAAAGGTCCTGATAATAAATTCTCATTCTCTATGCCGCAGTCCCTCCTGTTTCCCCATCCCAAACTCCTTTGGACTTCAAAGTCTCCCTCGGCCCCCAGAGGAGTTCTCTGGCTATGAGCGGGGAAGTGAGTCTGGTAGCTGGCAGACATGGGGTTCTGTCTTCTCCCCTTTCCGAACGAGACCGCCTGTCAACCTGGGTCACTGTCCTCTGGTGGAAAGCGTAGTTTGAAAACACTCTGAGCCAATGACTCTAGACGTTTTGGTCTCTGGTTAATATAGGATAATAAATTTCTAAATTCAGCAATGACAAATAACCCTTTGCAAGTTATTAATACTTCATAAAGCAAATATTCCAACTTTTGTTCCTGGCTTTCTCTCACTCTCCTCCCCTTCTCTTGTTCTGTCTTTCTCCTAATTTTTCTTTCTCCTCTTCTTGCATCTGTCTTTTCTCAGACATCCTGCATAGTTCTAAGCTTGGTTTTGATTTTTTAAATGTTGTTCCAGGAATCTAGTTTGCTAATTTCTACTTTGATAACCTCTGAATTTCCAAATGGGATTTTGTTTTTTTTTAATGACTTGTCTTGGTTGCATCTGTTGTAGCTTTCCTTCAGGATATCTTTTACCTTGTTGAAGTTAAAGAAGATTTTATACTTTGTATTTTTTTCTTTTATAACTACTTTAAAAATCTAATTGATCCTTCTTTTTCATCCTCCTTTCCTCTCCTAGGCTTTTTTTCACTTCTTTCTCTCTTTTCCCTGGGCTACGTCTCATTTATCCAGCAGCTTCTCTTGCCCTCACCTTTCTCTTCTGCTTCTCTCCAACTTCCCTTCCTTTCTCTCTGGTGTTGATTTCCCCATCGGTAAGCTCTAATATTGTGGGAGGAGAAAAAGATTCTGAGATTTCACTGGAACCCCCACCAGTCCAGCTGTTTCTAGAAGCAATAAGGATTTCCCTGAAGCTTCTTTTAAAATTCGTTTGATATGAATTTTTAAAAAGCCTTTGCAATGAAAGAGAAGAATCTGAAATTCTTAACAGAGGTGTGTAAACATTGGTTATGCAGATGAAGGGATCCACTACACAACTAATCTTGGCGTAATACATGTTATTAATACTTCTCTGCGTTTTCTTGATTCAAGTTCTGTGTAAACATGAATTCAAGCACACGTGCTGAATTTAAACGCCATGCTTCCCTTTGCAAGCTGCGCATCCCAGCCCTTGCTCTTATAAGCAGGCATTGCTAGCACTTTCCTGCCACTTCTCAACTCCCAGTGTTTTATAGCCTTCCAGGGAGAAAGAAGCCTGACTGCTTAAGTATCCTCCAAGGCAGGACGGACAGCGTCTCCAAATACCTAACAGATGTCGTGCTATCTCAGGACGTATCCATTATCGATTCAGAACTTTCGCTAGGGGGACTTTTGCCAGGCTTCCTTTCACACTTGTGATGAGGAAATGGATTGAGCATCAGTAAGGGGACAAGACAATAACAATAAACAGGCACGGCCTGAAAGCGAGGCAGTAATAACAAAAACAATCCCGGCCCCCTTGACAGTTGCTCTCCTTCCAGAGCCAGGTTGCAAATCATTTTCTGTTTCCTTCTCTCTGAGCTCACACACATTCAGAGACACAGGATCTGAAAACGTGCCCGTTTGAGTTCTTGTTCAAGGAAATATTTGGATAAGAGAGACAGGACTAAAGAAATTCAGATCATCTTGGAGGAAGTTATCAAAAAGAGAAGGTGGTGTTAGGCTTGGGAAGGGAACAGAACGACTTAATTCTCTGTTCCTGTCTAATCAGAATCACTTGCCACCTCAAAAGCAGGTCCTGATTGCGGTGGACGCCAAAGGCATATTTTCCATGTTCAAAGCAGAATCTATCATCTTCTCCGCCTTCTTCCAAACCTGTAGTCTCTCATCCAATTTACCTAATACATCACTGTCCTAGTCATGCTTCTAAAGCTCTCTACTCTCCTCTGCCTTAGAGATTTTCAGGAAGTTGGTGTGATTAAAAAATATATGCATTAGCTTATCCAACCATTGTGTATTGACCATCTGCCTTAGGACTGCAGAGAGCAATGAGAAATGGTGGTGCCCAGTGCAGCGGGAAGACGGTCGTGTAAACAAATACAGTGACATGTGAGAAGTGGAGTCTCAGAGCTCTTACATGATGCTATAGAAGAGAAGAAAAGAAGGTATTAACTGAATAAGGGGTGCGAGGCTGGAGATTATCAGGGAAGTCTTCCTGTAGGAAGTAACATTTGAGCTGAATTTCCAAGGATCAGTAGTATGTTCCCAGGCAGACAGGGAGGTTACATACACTGAGGTTTGGAGGTGTGAGAAATCATGGTGTATAATGGAACAGTGACAAATTCCAGGCTAAAGCATGGGCCAGGGGAGGGATACAGGACATGTGTATTTGAGGGCGTAACTGGATAGACAGATGAAGTTTAGAAGATGACAGGCCTTGTGTACCATGCTGAGGGTTTGGACATCATCCTCCAGGAAAGAGGAGCCTACTGATGGACTTTAAGCTGGGGGATGATGCAATCATACTGCTGCTTAAGTTGCAGGATTTCAGGGTAGGGGAGGAGATGGGGAGCATGATAGAGGCTGTCCTGGAATGGAGGGCTCTAACATGGGACCCTGAGAAGAAAGTGCTGCAGTGAGAGTATAAGGTAGAGTTGGTAAGGATTGGGGAGCAATTGGATGTAAGAGGATGCATAACAATCAATAATAAATTAATGTAGGCCATTAACTTGATCAAAAAGAAAACTCTAGAGTGGTCTCTCATGATTTAGCCAAATTAAGCTGAAAATATTTAGTCTGATATTCAACACCATCAAGAATTTGGGTCCAATCTATCTTTCTGATTTTATTTTCCAATATTCCTCTGCTGGGAGAAAAAGTAGAGGAATGCTAATTGCTTTCCCTGTGTTTTCTTGATTCCCTGTCATTGCTCAAGATTTTCTCTCTGCACTGACAACCCTTTTAACTCTTCTGGTCCAGAGCCAGTGGCCAAAGAATCCACGCTCCTTTGTCATATCCCCAGTTCAATCGGAGATTTCACAGGACCCTGAGTTTACTTCTCTCATTTCCCTTATTCAGTAGGGCTTTGTATTTATTTGCTAGACTTCTCTTTTTTCCACTCCCTTTATCAACTAACATATCTGAATTTCTGTTATTCATGCTTTGATTCCCTTTCACATCTCACTCATAGAACATTGTCCGTTGTAGTTACAACGTAAATTTTTTTTAGTTAAAGATTTTTACTTTGGCTGAGTTTCTGTAATTCCATGAAGTAAAGTGGAGAATTAGAACATTTAGGCAGATAATCCAAATGAAAGTATCTACTTTGAGCATGATATTTGGCCATGGCTAAGTGAAATCTCAGGACAATTTTGTAACTTAGACGAGATTTACTAATTGAGCAAAGGAAAACACATATAAAGTTTTATGCCCTCAAACATTGATTCCATCAATAAATCTTGGCTATGTTTGGCACATCTCAAAGAGACCAACAGATTGTAAAGATATTATTGATAAGATCCTATAAGCTTATATCCTGTTATTAATTTTTATAACAAATTCCTATTGGCTTTAATGAGAACTCTGATTTTTTTAAGGACTGTGATTCCATAAAAGTTCTAAGTGAATTTGTTTTTAGTTCTATAGTGAGGTATGTGTGGATATGAGTAGAAAAAAGTGCCTTTGGACATCTTTATGAACCAGATGTATTTATTCATTTAGAGGTATTTGAGTAAAAACTCCCCTCAAAGACCACAGACATGAAACATTATATAGATGCTTGCATCATTATTATTTTACTTCTCAGTATGATTATTGTTATAATATTTATATGGTATTTGTTTCTCTGAGCAGCAATGAGTATACCTATTAAAAAAGAAGAAAAAAGAAGCGTTTCATCTCTACATGGTTGTTGAGGATGGATGTTATAGCCACTTAACATATATGAAACCAAAGGATGAAGAGGTGAAGCTAATTGCTTGGGAGTAGTCTGGGGACTGTCTTTGTAAAAATTTTAGCACAACCTTACCCACTCCAGTATTCTGGCCTGGAGAGTTCCATGGACTGTATAGTCCATGGGGTCACAAAGAGTCAGACACAAATGAACAGCTTTCACTTTACTTTAAAGCCTAGTTCAGTCCCACTGCCTCCCAGTGGGTTAGCGAGTCACACACATCTGTGCATGCTAAGTCGCTTCAGTTGTGTCTGATTCTTTGTAGACCACCAGGGTCTTCTATCCTTGGGATTCTCCAGGCATGAATACTGGAGTGGGTTGCCACACTCTCCTCCAAGGGATCTTCCCAACCTAGGGATCAGACCCACACCTCTTACTTCTCCTGCACTGGCAGACAGGCTCTTTACCACTAACACCACCTGGGAAACCCTCGTGAGCCATATTGACCCGCTATACTCTATTACGTCTCTGGCTCTTGGGTCACGCTCTGTTTTGTCACTGTTGGTCTTACCTGTCTAGGCTGCAAGTTCTTTAGGGATACGAAAACTCACTTTTATGAGCACTTAGTAAGTGCCAGATACCAGGGATAGAGAAAGGAATAACTCAGTACAGTACCTTCTCAAAGTCGGTGGCCAACCCAGGAAGGTAAATCCACATTTGCAGCATAGGGAGACAAGTGCTTTTATAGAGAAAAGTATAAGTTCTCACTGGCTTATAGAAAGGGGAATGCTAACACAAGCTAACTGTTCATAGTTGATAGAACAGAGGCTCACAGAGGACAAGTAACTTGCCCCATGTAATGGCCCATTAATCAGCTGTTGCACAAACTGAACCCCAATTCTAAAACCCCAGGTTCGAGGCTTTTTTTTTTTCCACATCAGCTCATACCCCTTGCGCATCTGCGTCTTACATGTTTGTGGACTGTGCCCCTATAAAACAGCATATAGGAAATGGTTGTTTTGTGGTGTTACTGACTAGCCAGTGATGTCGTTTCATACTGTATTTCATGCCAAATTTTAAATTAAAGCTAAGTGATTCACTGAAGCATTTGCATGTTTTCAAAAGGTAATAATCACCCTAGAGGCATGCTTTTCTGAAATGAGGGAGGTTGAGAGAAGGACACAATAGACTATTGCTCTGTTTTTCTTCTGCCAATGAAATTCAAAGAAGAAAAAATAAAGAAGGCCACTGTTTAACCCATAAAGATGGAAATGGAGCAGAACTGGGGTCTTTCCACTCACAATTAGTGAGTGGACTTTGAAAGCGGTGGGGTTGGCTCCTTATATCTTCTGATAGTTTCAACTCTGTTTTTGTGGGTATCAGACATGGAAGATTCAAGGGTAGGGTGAATTTTGGACATAAGTGGCCCATTTTTAATGCCCACTGCTCCATCATTAACCCTCCCACTCAGTCCTGGAAACGCAGGGCCCAGCATCTTCCATCTGCTCCACGTTACTTATGATGATGCCTCTAATTACGTCCAATTGAGTTGCTGTCGATGATTAAAGGTAATAGGTAATAATAACTTGGCCTCATCATTACCACCATTATTATTAGCTCATTGATTGCAATAATTTCTAAAATTACCCCTTGGAATAAAATATGTTAAGCACCTGGTTTATCCTTTTTTAGGAACATCTGCTCTAAATGTGTGATAGTGGAGGATAGAATGTGTCTTACTCTGAAAGGAAAGCAAACAATGTTGACATTGGGAGTCTTGTCTGTGCTGGTATGAATATATCATGAGATGATGAGAGGAGGAAATAATGATCAGTCTCAAGTTCAGTGCTGGAATTAGAGCTGTTAAAAAAGGGGAAGAAACACATGCAGGTGTGTGTGCATGCGTGTGTGCACACACACACACACAACCCAGAATATTCTGCAGCTACTGCAATCTCTGCTTCTTTGGAGAAACTCATGTCTTCAAAGTGGCCCAGATCTCTGCCTCTCCTGGCCTGTGTGAGCAGGATATTGGGTATGTGATGGGTGGGAGGGAGGTTGGCACCATGAATGCAGGTGGAGAGGGGACTGTTATCTAGGGAATTCTTTGAGAAGGATTCTCTTGCTAATAGAGTATTTTTGCCTTCATTCTGGAAATCCCACCAGTGGCCTTTCATTCTTTTTGATTAAGGGTTGCCTTCTCAAGGCTCTTCTTTGGGAGAGAGAGGCTGGTGTGTGGGGCTCTACGGGGTTATGTCTCCATGTGTTTTAGCTCATTAGACGTGTCCCCCCTTTTATAGGATTGGAAGTCCCAGTGGAGACAGACATTGCATGTTCCTGCTGCTGGGAGGTACTTCAGTTCAGTTCAGTTCAGTTGCTCAGTCATATCTGACTCTTCGTGACCCCATGAACTACAGCATGCCAGCCCTCCTTGTCCATTACCAGCTGCCAGAGGCTACCCAAACCCATGTCCATTGAGTTGGTGATGCCATCCAACCATCTCATCCTCTGTCATCCCCTTCTCCTCCTGCCCTCAATCTTTCCCAGCATCAGGGTCTTTTCAAATGAGTCAGCTCTTTGCATCAGGTGGCCACAGGATTGGAGTTTCAGCTTCCAACATCAGTCCTTCCAATGAACACCCAGGACTTATCTCCTTTAGGATGGACTGGTTGGATCTCCTTGCAGTCCAAGGGACTCTCAAGTGTCTTCTCCAACACCACAGTTCAAAAGCATTAATTCTTGGGTGCTCAGCTTTCTTTATAGTCCAACTCTTACATCCATACATGATTACTGGAAAAACCATGACCTTAACTAGATGGACCTTTGTTGACAAAGTAATGTCTCTGCTTTTGAATATGCTATCTAGGTTGGTCATAACTTTCCTTCCAAGGAGTAAGCGTCTTTTAATTTCATGGCTGCAATCACCACCTGCAGTGATTTTGGAGCCCCCCAAAATAAAGTCTGACACTGTTTCCCCATCTATTTGCCATGAAGTGATGGGACCAGATGCCATGATCTTAGTTTTTTGAATGTTGAGCTTTAAGCCAACTTTTTCACTCTCCTCTTTCACTTTCATCAAGAGGCTCTTTAGTTCTTCACTTTCTGCCATAAGGGTGGTGTTATCTGCATATCTGAGGTTGTTGATATTTCTCTCAGCAATCTGGATTCCAGCTTGCAGCTTTTCTCATGATGTACTCTGCATAGAAGTTAAATAAGCAGGGTGACAATATACAGCTTTGATGTACTCCTTTTCCTATTTGGAACCAGTCTGTTGTTCCATGTCCAGTTCTAACTGTTGCTTCCTGACCTCCATACAGGTTTCTCAAGAAGCATGTCAGGTGGTCTGATATTCCCATCTCTTTCAGAATTTTCCACAGTTTATTGTGATCCACACAGTCAAAAGCTTTGGCATAGTCAATAAAGCAGAAATAGATGTTTTTCTGGAACTCTCTTGCTTTTTTGATGATCCAGCGGATGTTGGCAATTTGATCTCTGGTTCCTCTGCCTTTTCTAAAACCAGCTTGAACATCTAGAAGTTTATGTACTGTTGAAGCTTGGCTTGGAGAATTTTGAGCATTACTTTACTAGCATGTGAGATGAGTGCAACTGTGCGATAGTTTGAGCATTCTTGGCATTGCCTTTCTTTGGGATTGGAATGAAAACTGACGTTTTCCAGTTCTGTGGCCACTGCTGAGTTTTCCAAATTTGCTGGCATATTGAGTGCAGCACTTTCACAGCATCATCTTTTAGGATTTGAAATAGCTCCACTGGAATTCCATCACCTCCACTAGCTTTGTTTGTAGTTATGCTTCCTAAGGCCTACTTGACTTCACATTCCAGGATGTCTGGCTCTAGGTGAGTGTGAGTGATCACACCATTGTGATTATCTGGGTCAGGAGGTACTTAGGGAAATATAAACTCTGGAGCCGTCCTGCAAATATGACTCTTTCAAATTTCTATCCTGCCTACAACTCTCCAGTGTGATAGTCACTACCCACGTGTGACTATTTGTTTTGAAGTTAATTAAAATGAAATAAAATTGAAAATTCATTCATATAGCAGCTACCATTTTGGTCAGTGAAAAACACAGAACCTTTCCATCAACACAGCAAGTGCTCTGGAAGCATGTTGGTGAACCATTAGAAACACTTATTGAATAAGAATTGAACGTGGTGAACTTCTGCCAGGTGCTAGCTGCTGATTTGCCATATATAGTTGGCAGTTTCATCACGAAGTCGTGTTGGACTCATTGCGACCCTGTGGACTTTGCCGTAAGCAATTCCCCAAAGGTCTGAGTAACTGAATCGCATAGAATCCATCCCACCTCTGAAGGACTAGGATTCTCTTTTTTTTTTCTTAAAGGCCAAGAGCAGGATATATGCCTCTGTTACCAATATGCAAAATAAAAGAGTGTTCAAGAATGAACCTCTCTCACATTTGTTGAATCGTTTACTGTTCATCATTATCCTGAAAGAGCAGAGTTTGCCCATTTTATAAGTGATAAAATGAGGCCCAGAGAGGCTGGATAATTTACCTAAGACCACACAGTCTACCACAGCAGCCAGCATGCCATCATAAGTGATATGACTTTCTAGTTTTGTTTCATTTTAATGAAAGCCAGAACCTTAGAATCCTGTATCAATGCCTTCTCCAAAGTATTCTCCATATACACATGGAAATATAGGCATATTTACCTTTTCTGTGTAGAGTGCTGTGCCCCAGATGAATGCAATTGTATCATGATCAGGCCAAATGTTAAGTTAAATCTGGGAAAGGAAGAGAAAATATTTGTCATTTTCACAATCTGAATTAAGTTACTTTTACAAGTCTCTTTCACTGCGTCAAGGAGACAACAATTCATTTTTTTAAAACAGCTATCAATCAATGGTGAATTTTAAATACTCATTGAGAGCAGCACAGAATATATTTGTTAATTTCACAAATTTAACCACATTTTGGAATCACAGTGGTAGAAGTTTAACTTCCCTTCTAATTTCAAGTCTTTACTTTTTTCTCTCTTCTCTGATCACTTCCCTGCAGTCAAATGTGGCTCTGGACTGTTCTGCCCAGATCTGGGCAGCTCCCAGATCCCGTGCCATGGTATCTCTGGTTTTTCGGGGACTTTGCATAATAAACCTTCTGATTGAATTCACAGAAACTAAGGAATATAGATGTCATGGTATATAAGTGCTTGTGGAACTTCTATGTGGCTCCAGGGGCATGATTTGGCCCTGGCATCCAGTCCCTTTAATACTGTCAGGGTCCCTGAAGAATGTCATATTTCAGGAAAGAGCGCTAGTCACGTTGTATCATTAACTTTATGGAGTGTTGTGGAATAACATTTAGTTTGATTCTGATGGAATAAAGGTGCAAATCCACATGCATAATTTAAAAATAAAAATCCCTTCTCTGGTACAGTATAAATAATGCCAGGTGTGAAAGGAGAATGGAAATGGTCTCCAGGGATGTTCTAAGGAAGGAGGCTGAGCTTTTTTCATCAGCACCTCCCAGCCCCTGGGGCATGCATGTCAGTTGCTGCCCATTCTGGCCATTGCATCTGATGCTGTTCCTAGGGATTTTTCAGGGCTCCCCTTCACTATCCCCACCTTCTTTTTCTCCACCATAAGTAAAAATAAAAAGTGAATTTCTGGGGTATGCTGTCTGCTTTTTTGGGTTGTGATGCAAAAAAGATTGGATAGAGATAGTTATGAGAGTTCTATGTTAGCACCACTGGTACAGGGAATCAGTTCCTTATTTGTAGAAGAGTTTAAGCATCAGCTAATGAGCTCAGTGCTAGGAAACTCAGTGTAAGATGGAGACTGATGGGCTGTCATTTCAAAACAATGGATGTATCACTTGACTGACTTGGAACCATGGAATGCCAAGGTATCAGAAAGCATTCATGTCAACATGTCCTTCCTTCTGTCCTCTGTCAGGCATCCAAATCTGTAACATGGATTTCCATTTCTTTTAGCATCATAGAAAGGTAGTTCATTGCACACTTGGGCTTCTCTCAAGAAATATGATGGAAAAATTCTCTTTAGCTTCCCCAGGTTCACTCTTCTGAACCATCTTTCCTCCTTTTAGGGTCCTCACTTTCTTTCTTATCTCACTGTTTTTCTGCTTCTCAAGGTTACCCATGTCATAGAGAGAAAGACAATAATTTCTTTGCAGTGAAGTGTTAGGAGGTTTTTGTCGTTGTTAAGTCACTAAGTTGCGTCCAACTCTTTGTGGCCCCATGGACTACAGCACACCAGGTTCCTGTGTCCATGGGATTCTCCAGGCACGAATACTGCAGTGGGTTGCCATTTCCTTCTCCAGGGGATCTTCCCAACTCAGGGATTGAACCCACATCTCTTGCGTATCCTGGATTGCAGGTGAGTTCTTCATCACTGAGCCACTGGGTACCAGGTTCCATATCCAGAAACATGGGCATCTAAAGGAATAAACCAGCGAGGGAGATGTTTTGTTCAAAGGAGCAAATCAGGTCAGGCTTTTAGGTGCTATAGCCCTTAAACATGAGAAAAGCTGCAGGTGAAGGTGTTCATCAATGCTGGGGTTCTCCCATCAGTCCGATCATTGTCTTGTAAGTCATTGTCTGCTGAGAGAGGAGGAAGGAAGCTTCTATGGGGCCCAAGTATCTGCCTATTTGAAAAGTCTGGAGTGGGGGAGGCCCACAGCCACAGAGCACTTGGAAAAAGAATAAGAACATGTGGTCCACTTGTGATCTGTGTTTACTCGTCTGTCTGGTGTGTCTGAAAAGAGGGCGCAGGCCAGCCAGAGGTCGGCGAGTCAAAACCCTTTGAAGACAGACCCAGCTTCTGAAATGGATCTGGCATCCCCTTGCTGGCTTGGTGTCCTACAGTAGTCTGCATGCTTCTTAGCCCATCACCTTTTGCGTGTGTGTTGTCCACAGCTTTCGCTGGTAGAAACACAGGTATGCAGAATTGTGACGTTTTCTAGATTTCTACAACTAAACGCTTACTCTCTTGAGCCCATTTCTGTGTGATAGCAGGAACCTTAGCTACTTCTAGGCAGGCTTAAATGGAAACCCAGTCAATTAGTGGTTTCCCCTCAGCCTTCTTCAGCCAAGGCATCTAAATGCTTTTAGAGGGGGTGGTATGCACACGATGGCTTTAGGACAAAGGACTGGTGGCGTTGTCCTTGCCCCTTGTGGTCACCCAGTGGGGTTTACTTCATTCACAGTGACATTGACCTGTGTCTCTCCTGCTGGCATTCAGGTCCATTCACAGCCTCAGGTTAGTCCCACCTGTGCTGTCACTGCTGATGTTGGCCCCTTGTCAGGCCTCTTCTGATCCAAAATCTCCCTCCAGGCTGGGAGGGTATGTATCCCTCGGGCTGTTGGACACTCAGAAGATTGTCTCCATCTCCTTCGTCCTAATTAGTCCCAGCTTTCTCTCCCAGTTCACTGCCCTGAGGTGCAGAGCACATCTGAGAGGCACTCCTTTCAGCCTGCTCGACAGGAAGTGAGATGCCATCCCTATTTCTTCCAGGAACTGGGCCCCCTGCTACAGTTTCGGTCATCTTCCTCTGGGGCTGGGCCTGACTCTACATGAAGGGAAAATGGGGGTGTGGGGTCCCTTCAGTGGAACCTATGTAATGACGACTAGTCTTGCCCCCCTTTCTATCTCAGCTCTCTTCTTTCTCCAGCAGATTGAATTTATGTAATTTTTGGAGGAAAATTTGCCTTCTGCCTAACACTCCTATTTATAGTATAAGATTTGTGTTCTGATTCCATCCAAGTTGTTGAAGACTCAAAAAATCCTTCTCTCTGCAATAAAAGCCTGGCTCTCACAATGAAAACCTTGGCTCTTCAGGGTATGCTCTGTGTTTCTAGAACATATTTTAAAATGAAAAAGTTGAGATTTGATTACTTTATTTTCTGCATTCTCTCTTTCTAAAGGGATAAGCCCAGTCCAAAAATAAAAAATCTGACTTTTTAGGTAATGGTGCTATGAAGAAATGTACAATAATGCACTGATTATTATTTCAGAGAATTACCCTGCTCTACATAGAACTGCTACAGTTCACTTTGTCCATTTTAGCAACATTCAAATTCTTATGACAATCAGGGGAGAGAAGGTAGAGACTATTAAGAGGACCAAGGAGACTAAGGGATATTCCAAAAAATGAAAAATGAGAAGATATTGATCATATCTTTAGCATTCTTCACCTTTATAAATTATGAAAGAGGAATTATGAAAGAAAAAAGAGGAAAACTACAGAATAAATTCCTTTTAGTCTGAACTCTACCGTTCAGCAGCCATGTAATATTTGACAAGATAGACTTACTGGTTCCCTTCATGAAATAAGTGTAATAATATTCGCCCTGTCTAATTCAGAGGCATGTGTCCATGTGGAAATCTGAAGAGACATCATTTTTTTAAATTAATGTATTAATTAATCATATTTTTTGGCTCTGCTGAGTCTTTGTTGCTTGGTGTGGGCTTTCTCTCATTGCAGCTAATGGGGGCTACTCCTCACTGGGTGTGTGGGTTCTAGAATGCAGGCTCTGTTTTGGTGCACTGGCTTAAGACAGCGACATGTGGGATTTTCCCAGACCAGGGACTGAACTTATGTCTCCCGCATTGGCAGGCTGATTCTTAACCACCAGGAAAGCCTGAGCCATTATTTTCCATGAGTTTTATTTTCTGTAGAGCAGATGTAACTATGCTTAACAATAGTTGTGTGAAGTATGGTAGCTAAGGAAGGTCCAGAGACAGAGCAGCCTGGAAGACTATAGTCCATGGGGTCACAAAGAGTTGGACCTGACTGAGGGACTGAGCACGCTCGCACACACACACACACACACACACACACACACACACACACGCACACACACACATCTACATGTTCCTTAAGTGATAGGTGATCTCATTTCTAATTTTAAGGATGTTATTTTCTTTCCAAACTTAATAATAGATCTTTTCCTTTCTGCTTATTCCTTTCATTTTTCTCCCAGGAAGAATGTATGTAGTGCTTACTGTAGCATAGTCATTTCACTGTATTTGACTCCAGATTCAACACAGAACTGCGGTCTGTGTTTGGACTTTGGGGTGACTTATCGGTCACTGAGCATTGGAGAAGTATGAGTACTTGATAAATAGGATGTTTGTGTGACTAAAGATAAAAGGATAATAATATAGTGCCTGCCCTTGAGAGATTCCAAGTTCTACTGGGGAAACACTGTTCAATCATTTATTCATTCAACAAATATTGGTTCATCCATAAGATGTTGTAGAAAAACACGAGTGAACATTTTGACCAACCCAATATTTACCCAGTCCTCTTATGTGCCAGGCACTATCCTAGGTGCTAAGATTACAGCACCGAACAAAGCAATACGAAAATGATAAGTGGTGTTTGCATTCTAGTGAAATTTGACCAAAATACTCAAAGCAAGAGTATTTTGCAATACAATTAATTGCTAAGTCTTGTGGTAGAGAAGATTAATGCTGTAGGCATGAATGTGGGGTGTTTGTTTGCATAACACAGACTTCAAACAATTATATTTTGATCTGAAGTTTGGAGGAAATCCATCAAATTGTAGGTAAGGAAGAAATTAAAGAAAAAGGCTCAAGAGGAAACATGGTTATTTTGGAGACATGGAGGGGTCTTGCTTGACTTGAATGGCACGTGTATTCTGGAGAGGACTGGAGAATTTGACTGGAGCTGAAATCCAGGTGACCACGACAACTAAATGGAGGAGTTTAGTTTCAGGGTGATTGGGAGTGAAGGGCTATGGGAAGTTTTGGGTGGGGCAGCAGTAGGGTGTTGGGGATGTAAGGGTGTGCGATGTGATGAACATTGTTTTTAAAGAATATGGGTTTGGTGCACTCAAGATGCAGACCACAGGAAGGATGGTACCTTTGAGTTTTCATTTCTGAAGATGTATACACCATGAGGAAGATTGGAAATTATCAGGACAGTTGTTTATTTGTATAGTGGCGATGTGCGTGTGCTTAGTCGCCAAGTTGTGACTGTTTGTGACCCCACAGGCTCCTCTGTCCATGGGATTTTCTCAGACAAGAATACTGGAGTGGGTGCCATTTCCTACTTCAGGGGATCTTCCCCATCTGGAGATCAAAACTGTGTCTCCTGCAATTCCTGCATTGCAGGCAGATTCTTTATAGCTGAGTCACCTGGGAGGCCCCCATAATGGTGATAAGTCTCAATAAAGATGCCCTAAAATCAAGATTATTAATTAATTAAACAAACCATATTCTGTTAGTCTCTGTCTAGTTTGCACAAAGTGTGTAACTTTGAACATCTACCTTCATGACACTTACATAACGGAGAAAATGATGTGGATTTAATGAAATGATTTTTCTTGGAGTTACCAAGTCATGTTTCTGTTAAACAACAGAAACTAACAATAGAAATGTCAGCTTCTTAGGAACAGTCCTACCACACAGAGAGAAAAGGGGCTTGTGGTATTGCTTTAAGAACACTCTTCTTTTTCTTGATCCAGTGGTCAAGGGCAAATTGGTGAGCAGGCATTATTTTCCAGAGATGCTTAAGAAACTTATCATTGAAAAACTAATCAGCTCTCTATTGAGAATTTAGACCACAGCAGTCACATGTTTTATAAGCCTTTACTTTATTCAGGGAGAAGGTTTTCTTATGCCACTAAGACTACGACTTGGTTTGGGATAATGCAGTTCAGGTTTTCTCATAATAGTATGAAAATGCCCTGGGTGAAATGCACAGGTCTGGAAAAGATCAGAGCTGACAATGTTCAATGGCTTCTGATTTTCCAACCCACCAGAATGCCCAGTGGTCTCTCTAGGAAAGCTCCTCATCAAGTTTTAAGTTGATAAAGCCCTTAGTAGATAAAACAGTGCTTCTCACTATGGGCTGTCATTGACATCTGAAAGGAATAGAATGCAATGGAATTGGCAAACAGAGCAGACTTCTGGGGCATCTGGACATTGTTCATAATGAAACCCTTTATTCGTTCATTTAGAAATGAATGATCAGGAAAGCTCCTGCATTTGGGAGGTATTTGCAAAACAAGTTCTTTCAGGTTGGGTTTGGCTACGTCCCTGAAGCAGTCACACTGCTTCCTCAAAAGATTTTTAATAAACCAGGAGAGCTGGGCTCCTCTAATGGTTTGATCTTTGTTGCATTGCCCAGTTCTGCAGGTTCTGACATCTGGAAGGTAAATTAGGACTGTACATCCAATATTTCTGTCTAATGCTCACTATCGATCTTCCCTGAAGATTGTTATTCAGCATTAGTTGCCAAGGGCCTGCTAGTCTAGTTGACAGAGTTCTATCTAATCCAGCATTCCCTCTCCCTGAGTAGACCAAGAAAGCTATAGTCACTGACAACAGAAAATCATCAGAGCTGTGTAACTTGATATTTGTGCTGAGCCGTTCACAACTGTTTGTTGAATGAGCCATTCTAGAGGCTTCTAGAACATTTTTGTGTAGAAAATTCTGATTTACACATTAGGAATTTTGGAGAATCAAACACTCTAGACCCCAGACACAGCATGCTACTTGCCTTGTTTCACTCACTTCTGTAAAGTTTAATCAATGAATACTGTACCTGTGTCTCCAGAAGCCATTGGGAATACAAAGAAAAAGAAGAAATACTTTCTGTTCTTGAGTAACTGTATAGCTTACCAGGGTTGCTATAGCAAAATACCACAGACTATGTGGCTTAAACAAGAAAAATTTATTTTCTTACAGTTTTGGAGGCTATGGGTTCAAAGCCAAGGGGTTGACTGTTGGTTTTTTCTAAGCCTCTCTCCTTGGCTTGCAGATCACTTATCACTGTGTGTTCTGGTCTTTCCTTTGCACAGGCATGTCTCTGGTGTCCCTCTGTGTGTCCTGATCACCTCCTATTATAAAGATACCAGTCATACCGGAGAAGGGCATGGCAACCCACTCCGGTATTCTTGCCTAGAGAATCCCATGGACAGAGGAGGCTGGTGGGTCCATGGGATGACAGAGTGAGACAAGACTGAGTGACTAATACTTCATATTGGATCAGAGCCCACCCAGGGGACTTCATTTTGGCTTATCTCCTTAAAGGCCCTATCTCCAAATACAGTCACATTACTGGTGGCTAGGGTTCAACATATGGCCTTTAGAGGGGCACAGTGTAGCTGATACCAGTAGTTTCCAATAGTAGAGGAGAAGCTATACTCATAATGTGTGCGTGCATGCTCAGTCACCAAGTCGTGTCTGTCACTTTTCGACCCCATGGATGGTAGCTGCCAGGTTCCTCTGTCCATGAGATTTCCCAGGCAGCAATTCTGGAGTGGGTTGCCATTTCCTCCTCCAGGGGATCTCCCTGACACAGGATCAAACTCATGTCTCCTGTGTCTTCTGCATTGGCAGGGTGTATTCTTTACCACTGAGCCACCTGGGAAGTCCCATAGGCATAATGACTATTATACAAACATAGAATCAGCTAGATGTAGGAGCCAAGTTCCACAGATTGAGTTTGAGAGAAGAGAATATTCACATCTATTCACAAGATCTGCAAAAGCCTTTATGATGAAATGGTTTTGAGATGGAAATTGAAGATATCAAAGAGTAAACTATGAAATTGAATCACGAAATTGCTATTTTTAAAACCAAAACAGTCAAATATCAGTGGTTTCATGTGGTATAACAACTATTTCTTTTCCTACTCCTGTTATAAGGCAGGGGCTGGCCGCTTTTTCTATGAAGAGTCAGATAGTAAATATTTTAGGGTTTGTGGGCTATGTGGTTTCTTTCATAACTACTCAACCCTGCCATTGTCATGAGAAAACAATCATAGGCAATCTGTAAATAAATGAGTGTGACTGTGTTCTCATAAAGCTTTATTTACAAAAACAGGCAACAGACATGCTTGTTAGTATAAAACTCAAGTCTTCAATATTTCAAGTCCCCTGACTTCCAAACTAAGGTCCTTCTCCCTTTGCCATCCTAATTTTATTTCCTAGGCACTGGCAAGTTTCTAAGTACATAGTAGAAGAGTTTTTTGTTTTAATTAAAAAAAATCTATTTGGGAACATAAAAACTGCTCCCCCAACACAAACTCAAAAAAGACTGCAGGCTGGATTTAGCCCTGGGCTGTAATTACCCTACCTTTACATAAGAGAAACTTTAAATTCTCTAAAACCTGTCTTCCCTGTTGTACTGTCATACCCATGCGCCAGGCAGAGTTCCTCCTCTCTGACACGTGGAGCCTTCCAGAATCCAGAAACTGGAGCGAACAGAATATACCTTGGCTCCAACTCAATGTTGTCATGTGGTAACAGACCACAAACCTAAGCCACTTCCGCCTTGTTGTTTAACTCTTGGCACATGTATGTTTTGTTTCTATTTTATTGGCTCTTTAGTGGAACTGCAAAAAGACTTGTGGCCTCCTTTCATTCAGTGGGGGCAAACAAGCAATGACCTCGCTTTTCACAACCTTCTCAGAATCCTTATTGGAAAAAGGGCTCTTTCACATCAGATCTTTCCAGATGACTGAGAATTTCCAGCAAATACAAGCAAGCATCCTTGGGGGTGGGAGAGACACTCAGTGTACATAATCACTTCTGTCATTTTTTTCATAGAAAGGAAACTGATGATGCTGCAACTTCCTAGTGACAATTCAGTGATATCAGTGGGGGCCCCTCTCCTGTTCTTTTTTCTTTTTAATTAAAAGATTTTTCTATTAAACTGAAGTATAGTTGATTAACACTGTTGTGTTAGTTTCAATTGTACAACAAAGTGATTCATATCCATATATCTATACATATCCATATATCTATCCTTTGTCAATATTGAGAATATACAGAATATTGAGCAGAGTTTTCTGTGTTATAGAGTAGTATATATAGACTGGCTGCTTTGCGCCTTTTGAGGACTAGAGGTAGAATGGTAACCAGGAAAGGCAATATTCCTTTTCTCATGAAGCTTTCTTTTAAAAGAGAGAAGGGAGAAAATAAACAAGTAGTAAGGTATACAAGTCATACATCTTTGAATAGTAATTATTGTTTATAATGAAAATAGAACAGAACGGTATGATGGGATGAAGATTAAGGGTGACTATTTAAGAAATGGTGAAGGGATTTGACCAGCAAGGAGATGGCCATGTGATGAGCTGCCTTGGAGAATTACAGGCAGAAGCTAGAGTGATGCAGATGCTCTGAGGTGAGAACAGACTTGGCGTGGTCACATTGCAGACAGGTCAGTGTGGCAAGAGTGGAATGAGCTGGGGGGCAGATAGTAGAAAATGAGGTTGGAAATCCGCTAGGAGACAGCAAGCACCTGGCGCACAGTGAGTAGCTTAAGACCCTGTCCCAGACCCCATAGCCTCAGACTGCTGCACTTGTTAAAGCCCTGGGTTGGAAAGATCCCCTGGAGGAGGGCATGGCAACCCACTTCAGTATTTTCCCTGAAGAATCCCATGGACAGAGGAGCCTGGCGGGCTACAGTCCAGGGGGTCGCAGAGTCGGATATGACTGAAGCAACTTAACACACACACGTCTTTTCAATATGGGTTTCATTCTTTTTCGCTGAAGTTTTCTTAACTTATGCCCACTCTTTTAATGCTCTGCTTCTAATCTCTGAGATGAGGCACTAGATAATTAATCTTTTTGAAACAATGTAGGGAATTTCCTGGAAGCCCAGAGGTTAGGACTTGGTGCTTTTACTGCTGGTGCCTGGGTTCAAGCCCTAGTTAGGGAACTAAGATCCCCAAGCTGCTTGGTGTGACCAAAAAGCAAAAAAAAAAAATTAGACATCTCTGTTCATGGATTGGAAGACTTAATATTGTAAAACAAAGCAAAAAAAAAAAAAAAACCAAAAACCCAGAGACAGCTTAATGTATACGATCAAGTTAATGCCAAATGAGGACACCAAAGACTTCTGTGGTAAGATTCATGGGGTGTTTTACAGCCTTTTAAAATCTCACAAGTTGGCTTAAAGCTCAACATTCAGAAAACGAAGATCATGACATCTGGTCCCATCACTTCATGGGAATTAGATGGGGAAACAGTGGAAACAGTGGCTGACTTTATTTTTCTCGGCTCCAAAATCACTGCAGATGGTGATTGCAGCCATGAAATTAAAAGACACTTGCTCCTTGGAAGAAAATTTATGACCAACCTAGATAGCATATTCAAAAGCAGAGACATTACTCTTGTCAACAAAGGTCCATCTAATCAAGGCTTTGGTTTTTCCAGTAGTCATGTGTGGATGTGAGAGTTGGACTGTGAAGAAAGCTGAGTGCCAAAGAATTGATGCTTTTGAACTGTGGTGTTGGAGAAGACTCTTGAGAGTCCCTTGGACTGCAAGGAGATCCAACCAGTCCATCCTAAAGGAGATCAGTCCTGGGTGTTCATTGGAAGGACTGATGTTGAAGCTGAAACTCCAATCCTTTGGCCACCTGATGTGAAGAGCTGACTCATTTGAAAAGACCCTGATGCTGGGAAAGATTGAGGGCAGGAGGAGAAGGGGACAGCAGAGGATGAGATGGTTGGATGGCATCACCGACCCAATGGACATGGGTTTGGGTGGACTCCGGGAGTTGGTGATGGATAGGGAGGGCTGGCGTGCTGCAGTTCATGGGGTCACAAAGAGTCGGACATGACTAAGCGACTGAACTGAACTGAACTGAAAAGCTCACATGCCTTTTTCATAATGAACTCTAAGCTGGGTCTTGCTAGGGAAGACTGCTGCTTCACGGCCAAGTTCTGGAAAACAGTGGAGATGCTATAGAAAGAGTCTCTTTCCTTTATCACCTTTTCCCCACATCCTGTATCTTTAGAAAGAAATCTAGTAGATTTCTAAAGGAAAATCCTGGCCACTTCCTAATAACTGTGCCTTTCCAGAATCCCAAATCAGCAGGAAAGATGGTGGCCGAGTTCAGAATTTAATGTCCATTTCGCTTTTGGCCCAGCACTGGCCAGTCCATGTTTTATGACTTACCTCTCCTCCCTTTCTTGTGAGTTCATATGAGAATTAGTTATAGAAAGCATCTTCCTTCCCTTCTCCTTCTACTGCTGTTGGTGACAAGGAGACAATAAAATCACTCAGTTCAGTTCAGTTCAGTTCAGTCGCTCAGTCGTGTCCAACTCTTTGCAACCCCATGAATCGAAGCACGCCAGTCCTCCCTGTTCATCACCATCTCCCGGAGTTCACTCAGACTCATGTCCATCGAGTCCGTGATGCCATCCAGCCATCTCATCCTCGGTCGTCCCCTTCTCCTCCTGCCCCCAATCCCTCCCAGCATCAGATTCTTTTCCAATGAGTCAACTCTTCACATGAGGTGGCCAAAGTACTGGAGTTTCAGCTTTAGCATCATTCCTTCCAAAGAAATCCCAGGGTTGATCTCCTTCAGAATGGACTGGTTGGATCTCCTTGCAATCCAAAATAAAAATGATAGAAAACAATACAATCACTTCTGCTCTTATCTCTAGGGAAGAAGTAATGTTTGAACAGGGCAGGATTTCAATCAGGACAATGAGGGGGGTGTTAAAGGCTTAGGACACACACCTCCTAGTCTGATCCTAAAAATTTCTGGGCCTTGGTTTCTTCTCTGTTGTGTTTTTTCCCTCATATTCTTGTACTGTGGTGTCACACTATGGGATCTTTGGCCAGAGTCCCATTACTACTTTTTTCCTGGGCCAACCCAGTTTTTAAAGGTCTATTTTCATTGATATTAAAATATTTTTTTTAAAAACTAATTTTTTTCAGAAGACCAGAATCCTGTTTGGCAAGACCAGCACTGATTTTACTTCCAGGTGCAGAAGACAGCCACCAGAGTGACCTCCGGGACATATAATAACCCTGCCACATCCGCCCCAAACCCTTCCTTGAAATTCCATCCCAACAGCTCTAATACTTAGATTTAACATTTTTATCTTCCATTAAAACGTAAATGCCTGGAGGGAGAGTAATGCCTTCAATGTTAAGTATTTATCCTTAGGGGGAGTTAGACACTTAACTGACGTGAGGTTTTTATAGGAGGAAGAGAGGAGAGTAAGAACACTGGGATGCCTACAACTCAGGAAGATGAGGTTGACGTTGCGAGTAGTTTTTGGTGGAGAGGAAGGGAGTATTGAGGGAGAAGATGCAAAAAGAAGGGCTAGAAACATCAAAGACGAACTTGGCTGACTCCACGGTCACCTAGAGCTCTGGCCTCAGGAAATATCAGTGGGCTACCTATTCTATTCTTTGGTTTATTAATCCTGGTTTCTTTGTTTGTATTATCGGTTTCCATTTCCCTGCCGGATCTACTTTATCACAGCCAAGCACCTCTACCTGGGCAATATGATTGGCTAAGTTTGCTGGGTCCAAGTTTCTAAGTCATCTCAAGACTTGATGCATTTGTTCAATTGTTTGGCTCCCCTTCAAGGCTCACTATTTAAAAAACAAAAACAAACAAAAAACAAAACAAAACTATCCTAAAGCTGACCATTTTCTCTTACTACTGTCCCCTCCTCCATTCACGTAATCCATTTTCAAGTCACAAATCCCTTCCCTGTCTTTCAATCCATCTCCCTTTCTAGAGCCAGTTTTTACTTTTATTTTTTAAAAATCTTATACACTACATCACCCACATCCAATGGCTCTTCTCCTTGACCATTAATCCCGGATGTGGAATCTTGTCAAATCTTATTTGAAATCAAAGTCCTCTTTATACAGTCACTAAATCTCCTTCATCTTTCATGACAGAGATATCTTCAAGAACTCCCTCCGATTTGTCGAACATGACCTCCTCTGCCTGGGTCCTTGCAGCCTTCCTTCAATAAAGTGGGCTTTCCCAGGTGTTCTCCTACCAAATCTTTTCAGAATGTTTCCAAGAGCTCTTCTACTGCACACCCCTTCTATCCCTAAACAAACCAGATGTTACCATGCTGAACTCCTATCTCCCTGCTTGTCTGAAGAGGGATCTTGAAAGAAATATGAAGGATGGTCTGGCTATTTTCAAATCCTTGGGAATTACTTCCAAATAAATGAATTTCAGTTACTGCCTCTTTGCTTTGTCTGTTCTTCCCATGATTGCAAATTAAAAAAAAAAAAGTAAAATGAATAGCCATGTGTTTTCTACTGCTTTATATGATATACTTATATTATATCCTGATTTTTTTTCAAAGCTTGCCTCTAAGTCAGTTATCCTTAAATATAAACTTGAGATTTGAGGTTGCTTAATATACAACATTCCTTTCAATGTATAATATGCCTGAATTTAGAATCGATTGAGAAGGGGCATAGATACATGAAGAATAAACCATCATGTTTAACACTCTGAGTAAGAGGATTTTCCATTGTTTTAATCCTACATTAGATACTTTTTTCCATCCACTTTCTGAAACAGTTGAATAATACAGACTTCCTCCCTCACAGTAATGAAGTGAAGTGAATTGAAGTCACTCAGTCGTGTCCGACTCTTTGTGACCCCATGGACTGTAGCCCACTAGGCTCCTCTGTCCATGGGATTTTTCAGGCAAGAATACTGGAGTGGGTAGCCATTTCCTTCTCCAGGGGATCTTCCTTATCCAGGGATCAAACCTGGGTCTCCTGCATTATAGACAGATTCTTTATCATTTGAGTCACTAGGGAAACCCAGAGCCCACTGTACAGAGTCAAATGGACTCTCTTGGCAGTCAGGCAGTTCCCAAAGATAGGAGAGAGACACAAGGTCTTAGGCAAACACACCTATTTTACTTCTCCAAGTCCATCACTCAGGAAAGTCATTCCTCCTTGAAGAGTAAATGTGCAAGGCATGGGGGAGGGACCAAGAGAAGAGTTCCATTAGAGGGAGGTTCAGATAACAAGGGATAGGCTCATCAACAATATGAGATTGCAAAAGAATTAATTGCTTGTTTTAAAATGCAGATTTCCAAAGCTCAGTCTGATTCAAGACCTGAGGTTGGGCCAAAGGTATCAAAATATATAAAAAAAAAAAACCCCAAATGATTCAGATGTAGGTGGCTTGAGACCCCCACTTTGAGTAATAACATTGCCCTTAAAGTCTTATAAGGTATTCTCTTAAAAAAAGGCATTAAATAGTCAAACGTTTTGGAGAAACTGGTTTAAAAAATAAAGCGTGTATCTTTTTTGATTTATAGTATTGTAAATACTTGAGAGATGGATATGTGGTACTTTCCAAAATTCTTTTCAGAATATCTGTTGATCACCTGAGGGGCACTGCTCCCTGTCTAACCCAGTTTGGAAAAGTGTGAATTGGGTGTCTAACACAAAAGAAGTAACAATTATAATCTGTACTGGTTAGAACACACCTGAAGTTCAGTTTGAGGTGCTATTAAACTGTAAGAGAACTGCTGAAAAACCTGGGGTATGTTGAAAGAAGAGCAGGTTGGATTTGTATTAGTTCCCAGTCATCTTACCTGAACAATGGTTGAAAGAGACTTGAGAGTCTCCCAAGCTAAGATGGCAGCTCAAATATGCACCTTTCAACTTACTCCCTGTCAAAACCCTATCATAGCCATGGGAAAGGGAGTCACAAGACTGGGAAATAAAGAGAGACGACAACAGTTGTACTGGGAGCTGGAAAGCCTGCAGACCAATAGTAAATGAGTTGGCAAAACCAAGCCTCTGAATCCAAAACCAGAGGGGAGAAAGCTGGGCATCAACATGCTATCCATCCCAGATTCCACAGAATGCACAGATGAGAAGAGGTCCATTCTCTCTTGAAACTGGGCACAGTGGTGGCAACGAGAATAAGCAGGATTGGGTAAAAACTGCTGGCTAAGCAATCAGATCTCTGGATCTTCCAAAACCTATGCCACTGGGTACCTGACCCTCCCAACCCCATATAAGACTAGAGATTTAATCTTTAAGGAAGTAAAACAGAACTTTGGATTGGGTGTTGGCTGGCACAGATGTTGGTGTAATTGAAAATGAAGGTATCCTACTGAAAACAAGGAGATAATCAATCTCTATAGTATTAAATGTCAAATGCTGGGTTCCCCAGTCCTTTTTACCTCCAGTCCTCAGTCCCTTGGAATACCAATGTTTCAGGTAGGAAATCCAGAGAATATACTTTAAAGAAACTGATTATCCCAAATGGAAAGACAAAAACCAAGACTTCGCTGCAATACAGCCAAGCAGATCACCCTGCATGGAAGCTCAAAGCCAGAAAGCCTCATCACAGATGACTATAACAAGATTCTCAGTCCCACAGGCAGTTTCAGATCCTTGCAGCTCTCCACTAACAGGCAGTATCAATTTCTCCTCTTCTTGAGACCGAGTAAGATTTGGGGACTTCTTCAATAAATGGATTGTGTTGCATGATTTTTTAGGCTAGGTCATAAAAGGTGATACGGCTTCTGCCTGGCCCTTTGTCTGGATTCTTGCTCTGAGAATCTTTCCATCATGCTGTGAGGAAGTCCAAACTTGCCTCTGTGAAGAGGATGAAGCCCCCAGCCAAAAGCTAACATCAACTACCAGATCCATGAGTGATGCATTCCAGCCCCTGGCATTGGAACTTTTCTGCTAAGGCCTTTGTTAGTGTGAAACAGAAAGGCCATCCTTGTTCTACCTGAATTCCTGATCCATAGAATCCATGAACAAAACAAATGGCTGTTTTATTTTTATTTCTTTTTGGCTGCACTGTGTGGCTTGTGGGATTTTAGTTCCTTGACCAGGAATTAAACCTGTGCACCTTGCAGTGAAAGTTCAGAATCCTAACCAATGGACCACCAGGGAAGTCCCACAAATGGTTGTTTTATTAATTACTATGCTTTGCACTAATTTGTTATAAAGTCATTAGTATAATAACTGGAATAAGCATTAATTAAACATTTAAACTTTAATTATTTTGGAGGTTATCTTCCCTAAACATTTCAAGATCCTTAGAAGAAGCAATTTGCCATCTTGGAATTTATAAGAATTGTGTTTGTTTGTGTGTATGAGGAACACGGAGATGAGATTATCATGGACTGTAAGTGGGTACAGTACTTGGTATGATCCATCATTCTCTTAAAAGCTTTGGTGGAATTTGAAACTATTTTCTTCTCTCTTTGATTAAAATAAATCATAGAGGATGAGACATGAGCTCATTATGAGAATAATAAGTTTCAGGATTTTTGTAAAACGAAGAGAAAGTTTTGAATAGGCTGGATAGGAATTCAAAGACTACTTATAATACATTCCAGAGCCCAGCAACTTTTTTCATATTGCCTGCTGTTTAGGATTATAGTCATCACTGCTGCGTTCAGTTACAGGTGGGGACATTATTTTGGAAACCTCTCTTTGTATTGTCTTTGTAGCCTAGATCTATTGCCCATGACATTTTAGCTATTTAATAACTCTACTGTTCCAGCAGAGCCTCCCCAAGGAGTACTTCAAGTTCCCAGTGTCCACCAACCTAAGCTCTCCGTAGGAGCAATGAAAAACCACAGGTGCAAGAAATCTGAGGATTCCTTCTCCGAGGGGTCTCTCTTCAGTCAGCTCTGTTTTTGTCTTAAAATAGATTTTAGGCTCTATGGAGTAGTTAATCTTAGAAATTCAGAAATAGAAGATTAACCCCCAAAGATTAAGTGATTTTTCTAAAATATGTTAATTCCATGTGATTGCTAATTTATTACCTTCTATCCTTAAGATGAATGACAATTTATCCTGCAAACTTCATATCGATTATTTTCACCAGGTAAGAACAAAAAATTTCCTTCTGAGTAAGGAAAACAGATATCTTTTCTCCAAATGAACAATAGAAAACAAAACCATGTTTATGTAGCTTACAAAAGGTGTGAAAGGGATTCTGAAGTTCCGTGGCTCACTCATCTGATGTCACGTTTTTCATTTGAAAGAATATTGTTTCCAGCTTGTGCTTGTTATAAAAATAGGATTCCAAATATTTATGGAAATAAAAAATCGTTTATCAGTCTCTCTTCTCCCAAAGAGATTTAAGGTTACCAAATCACTGGCAAAATCTTATTGATTTAAGAAATACTTACTTTTATGTTACTTTTTGCTCGGTTTTTGATTGGTTCTGGAGAGACAAAGTCAAGTTAATTACACATGGAATGTGCCTTCAAAAAGTTTACAGTGTAATAGGGAGTTGGGCTTTTACAAAAACACTTAAAATGTAAGATAATAATAGAAAGTGAGATGGATCATGTGGAAGGCAGAGACACACTTGAGTGAAAGTTAAGAAGAGGGAGAGAAGTTTTGCATCTGGTGGTGAGAAAGCAAGATGGTGGGATGAAGGAAAGAAAGAGTCAGAGAAGTGTTTTCATGGTGAAGGTGGGCTTTAACGCCCGCCCCCCCCACCCCCGCCGCCCCCAGCAAAGGATTTTTTCAAGTGAACAATAAAGCTTCAGTTTGTCTGTAACATCCAAACAAGACGTACATCAGTGAGGACATTTTAAAAGAGGAGATTCCAGGGCTTCCCTGGTAGCTCAATGGTAAAGAATCTGCCTGCCAATTCAGGAGACATGGGTTCAATCCCTGGTCCAGGAAGATCCCACAGGCCATAAAGGAACTAAGCCTGTGCCCCATAACCATTGAGCCTGTGCCCTAGAGTCTGGACGCCACAGCTACTGAAGCCCACGCACCCTACAGCCCATGCTCTGCAACAAGAGAGGCCACCACAATGAGAAGCCTGCACATGGCAATTCGAGAGCAGCCCCTGCTTGCCACAACTAGAGAAAAGCCCTTGTAGGAAGAAGACTCTGCATGGCCAAAGATAAATAAATAAAATTTGAAAAGAGGATATCCCTGGACCCTCACCAGACCTAAAGACCCAGCCTCCACAGGGGCAGATGTGGGCAGTCATGTTTTTAGTAGTTTCCTCTTGGGACTCTGGTTGTGGCTGGATTTGGGAATCTCTGGGATGAAGTGCAGGGTTCACAATAGGAAATGTTGGAGATAAAGTTGGGAAGGTTGATTGGTGCCAAATACCAGAGGGCATTGACTTCCAGAAAGCATGTGGGGTTATTCATTCGTTAGTGGGATGCCAGGAGAGAAGGCAAGACCCTTGAGTAATGAAGTAACAGGTCAGCGTGGTGCTTTAAGAACAGTGATCTACTGGTGTGTGGAAGATGGACTAGGAAGGAAATCTGACGTAGAGAAAATAATTAGGTACTGCCTGTAATTTCTCATGACGAAGTAACTAAAGCACAAACTTAGCAGTAGCTACATCAGAACGGCATGGGTGTACTTCTAATCTCACTCTTGTCTTTTAGTTCTTATAACATCTCTTTGATCTTGCATCCCATTGAAGACACC
This sequence comes from Budorcas taxicolor, assembly GCF_023091745.1. Classification (NCBI taxonomy): domain Eukaryota; kingdom Metazoa; phylum Chordata; class Mammalia; order Artiodactyla; family Bovidae; genus Budorcas; species Budorcas taxicolor. Next base: position 138,786,437 of record NC_068920.1, read on the forward strand.
CTCAGTAAACACTAAACACTCCTGACCCAAGGTCTTGCTTTTTGGTTAAAATACATTGTGTTTCAATGTGCGAATGGTATTTGTCGTCATTATTTTTTATACATTTACTTATTTATTTATTTTTGGTTGCACAGGGTCTTCACTGTTGTGTTCAGGCTTTCTCTAGTTGCATGGAGGGAGGGCTACTCTCTTGTTGTGGAGCATGGGCTCTAGGGCTGTTGGTCTCAGTAGTTGTGGCACACGGGCTTAGCTGCCCCTTGGCATATGGAATCCTCCCGGACCAGGGATTGAACCCATGTCCCCAGCATCGGCAGGTGGATCCCAACCACTATGCCACAAGGGAAAGTCTGCTGCCATTGTTTGAAGGAACTAAAAGGTATGTTAAGGCCATGGAGTCCTCTGGACTGTGGAATGCTTAGAAATGTCCCAACTCTGGATGCAACTGATTCCTTACCAGAAATGGTAGAAGCTCTTGAATTTCTGTAACTGCCCAGCACATTGCTTGAAAGTGGGCATATAGGAATCACTTACAAAGTTTCAGTTATTGATTTGAGTTCCAATTCCAGTTTTTGAAATGTTTGATCCTGTTCCTTGATTCTCTTGAGAAGTCTGGAAATGTTTTTTTGACACCTTTCCTCTCTGATAACCCTTTCTGTGCAACCCGCCCCCGGCTCCTGTGGCCTGGCAGCATGTTCTCATAGACTTAATGGACTCTGATTAACCAGGTCTTCAGATCTCACCAATCAGTCCCTTTTGATGAGCACAAAGAAGCCCGGGGACTTCTTGTTGGAATCACTTTGCTTTTGAACACACTGCACCTATTTGGGAAAAGGCTCAAATGTTTGGCAAATTGGGCTTCCCAGGTGGCTTCCCAGTGGTAAAGAATCTGCCTGCCAGTGCAGGAGCTGCAGGAGTTGTGGGTTCGATCCCTACTGCTAACCTTTCATGTGAATCCTTCAAGCAGGTAGAGGCAGATAGTCCTAGCTCCTCTGTATACAGGAACATAATTAAATAAAAAGAAGAGAAAGGAAATGCTATGTCCTTTTAAATGAAAACATCAGAGGAAGAAAAATGGTTATCTGCCTCAAAAATGTATTAGTTTAATAAATTCAGGTTGAACTTAACCAAAAAGAAAAAAGAATAAAATGCAAATTAACCTTGAGAAGAACTTAAGATTGTCTACTGTGATCTCTACGGTGCTTGTTATGGGCTAAAGTGTGAAACTAAAAGTGTTAGTTGCTTAGCTGTGTCTGAGTTTTTGTGATCCCATGGACTATAGCCCATCAGGCTCCTCCATCCATGGAATTCTCCAGGCAAGAATACTGGAGTGGTTAGCCATTCCCTCCTTCAGGGGATCTTCCTGATCCAGGGATACAACTTGGGTCTTCTGCATTACAGGCAGATTCTTTACTGTCTGAGCCACCAGGGAAGCTTAACTGTGTTCCCCCTAAAATACATATATTGAAGCTGTAGCCCCTAGTACCTCAGAATAAGACTGTATTTGGAGTTAGGGTTTTTAAAGAGGTGATTAAGTTAAAATAGGTCTGTTAGGGAAGGTTCTAATCCAAGAAGAATACATGTAGACAAAGAGAAACTCCAGGGATGTGTGCAGAAAGAAGAATGACCATGTGAAGACGCAGGGAGAAGGCAGCAGTCTGCAAGCCAAGGATTTTGTTGTAAAGGGGAGTGAGTTCAGTTAAGTTCAGTTCAGTCGCTCAGTCGTGTCTGACTCTTTGTGACCCCATGAATCGCAGCGTGCCAGGCCAGCATCACGCCAGGCCAGCATCACGCCAGCATCACCAACTCCCGGAGTTCACTCAGACTCGCGTCCATTGAGTCAGTGATGCCATCCAGCCATCTCATCCTCGGTCGTCCCCTTTGAAGCTCTAGTTAATTAACCTGCACCAGTAATACCATATTCCATCAAATATAGAACACCATCATTTGGAACGCACAATATTATTTTACACACCAACAAAAAAGAATAAATACTGATAAGTAAACTGTAATACACTGTCAATGGTAAGATGCCTTAAATTCCAGGGTAGTTCAAAAATCAAAAACTGTATCTTAAAGTGAATGACATGAAATATAGAAACAAAAAAATAAATCGCTTAATGACCGAACTTTAAAAATATATGTATATATTGCAAAACATGGTAACTACCCGAGGTCTGCTGAAATCACTCTGCCCTTTAAGTTTCTAATACATTCACTCATATGCCAAATATGTGATGGATGGGGCCAGGATGTGTAAAGTTCGTCTCCAAATTTCTGGGACTTCAGAAGTGCATCCATCCCATTGCTAAACTTCTGTTCTCATTTCTGTGTTCCCCACTGACCATGGCCTCTTTTCCTCCTTATTTTAAAATATTTATTGCATTTTGTTTTCATGTGTATCCAATTTTATTAGAAGTTCCTGGCAACAGAAGTAGTGAATATTACATAACTTAAAAGTTTTTTGCCTCGTAACACAAAGAATTTCTTTCCCGCTGATATTTCCATATTATATTCCACATCTATTAGGTCTTTCTTCTCTTCAACTGCTCTCCTCTGTTGTCATATACACTCCAATTTTGCTGTCTTTGTAAGCCCCTGACTACTTCAGGGAGTTCATAACTTAAAAAAAAAATCTAAAGCAGATTGTCAGTATATTTACCCCAGAAAGATAGTATGTTTGACCCTTAGAGGCAAAGGGAGGCACATTGTATTTGTATTTGCCATTGCTGTACTTTTGGTATAATAGACAGTAAAAGGCACAAATCTTAAGTATTCGATTTGATGAATTTTGACAATTGTGTATACTAATGTAAGTCCCAGCTTAAACAAAATTTAGAGTAGTTTCAGAAAGTCTCCTGTGTCCCTTTTCAGTTAATTAACAGCCCTCCCCCTCCACTGGTAACCACTTCCTAATTTCTATCACCATAGATAAGTTTTGTTTAATATTGTACTTCACATAAGTGGAATCAGTGTGTGTTCTTTTGTGTCTGAACCCTTTTGCTTAACAATACAGCCACCATACAGTAATGATTCCCTCAGTTTTTTCCCCATGAGAATCATCTACCTTGGGTTTAGACAGTAAAGAAGAGTATGCAAAAAAGCAAAATGGCTGTCTGAGGAGGCCTTACAAATAGCTGTGAAAAGAAGAGAAGCAGAAAGCAAAGGAGAAAAGGAAAGATATACCCATTTGAATGCAGAGTGCCAAAGAATGGTAAGGAGAAATAAGAAAGCCTTCTTCAGTGATCAGTGCAAAGAAATAGAGGAAAACAATAGAATGGGAAATACTAGAGATCTCTTCAAGAAAATTAGAGATACCAAGGGAACGTTTCATGCAAAGATGGGCTCGATAAAGGACAGAACTGATATGGAGCTAACAGAAACAGAAGATATTAGGAAGAGGTGGCAAGAATACACAGAAGAACTGTACAAAAAAGATCTTCGTGACCAAGATAATCACGATGGTATGATCACTCACCTAGAGCCAGACATCCTGGAATGTGAAGTCAAGTGGGCCTTAGAAAGCGTCACTACGAACAAAGCTAGTGGAAGTGATGGACTTCCAGTTGAGCTGTTTCAAATCCTGAAAGATGATGCTGTCAAAGTGCTGCACCCAATATGCCAACAAATTTGGAAAACTCAACAGTGGCCACAGAACTGGAAAATGTGGGTTTTCATTCCAATCCCAAAGAAAGGAAATGCCAAAGAATGCTCAAACTACCGCACAGTTGCACTCATCTCACACACTAGTAAAGTAATGCTCAAAATTCTCCAAGCCAGGCTTTAGCAATACGTGAACCCTGAACTTCCAGATGTTCAAGCTGGTTTTAGAAAAGGCAGAGGAACCAGAGATCAAATTGCCAACATCTGCTGGATCATGGAAAAAGCAAGAGAGTTCCAGAAAAACATCTATTTCTGCTTTATTGACTATGCCAAAGTTTTTGACTGTGTGGATCACAATAAACTATGGAAAATTCTGAAAGAGATGGGAATACCAGACCTCCTGACCTGCCTCTGGAGAAATCTGTATGCAGGTCAGGAAGCAACAGTTAGAACTGGACAGGGAACAACAGACTGGATCCAATTAGGAAAAGGAGTACGTCAAGGCTGTATATTGTCACCCTGCTTATTTAACTTCTATGCAGAGTACATCGTGAGAAACGCTGGGCTGGAGGAAGCACAAGCTGGAATCAAGATTGCTGGGAGAAATATCAATAACCTCAGATATGCAGATGACACCACACTTATGGCAGAAAGCGAAGAGGAACTAAAAAGCCTCTTGATGAAAGTGAAAGAGGAGAGTGAAAAAGTTGGCTTAAAGCTCCACATTCAGAAACTGAAGATAATGGCATCTGGTCCCATCACTTCATGGCAAATAGATGGGGAAACAGTGGAAACAGTGTCAGACTTTATTTTTGGGGGCTGCAAAATCACTGCAGATGGTGACTGCAGCCATGAAATTAAAAGACACTTACTCCTTGGAAGAAAAGTTATGACCAACCTAGATAGCATATTGAAGAGCAGAGACATTACTCTGTCAACAAAGGTCCATCTAGTCAAGGCTATGGTTTTTCCAGTAGTCATGTATGGATGTGAGAGTTGGACTGTGAAGAAAGCTGAGCGCCGAAGAGTTGATGCTTTTGAACTGTGATGTTGGAGAAGACTCTTGAGAGTCCCTTGACCTGCAAGGAGATCCAACCAGTCCATTCTAAAGGAGATCAGTCCTGGGTGTTCTTTGGAAGGAATGATGCTAAGCTGAAACTCCAGTACTTAGGCCACCTCATGCGAAGAGCTGACTCATTAGAAAAGACTCTGATGCTGGGAGGGATTGGGGGCAGGAGGAAAAGGGGACAACATAGGATGAGTTGGCTGGATTGCATCACCGACCTGATGGATGTGAGTTTGAGTGGACTCCGGGAGATGGTGATGGACAGGGAGGCCTGGCGTGCTGTGATTCATGGGGCTGCAAACAGTCGGACACGACTGAGCGACTGAACTGAACCGAATTGAACTGATGATTCTATTCCATAAATACAGCTCTACTGTTTCTCTCTTCTCCTTTGGATGAACTTTGGGGTTGCTTTCTGTTTTTTTGCTATTGTGAATATTCTCCTCAGAGTCTTTTTGAAGACATAAAATTTTCTGCTGTGAATTTTGAATTTGTAATAATTTTTCTCCACTCCTCAAGAAATAAGTAAATTTCCCTAAGCCGTCATCAAAATCGACAACTAATACCACATGTAGTTTTCCCAGGACATAGTAATGAAGGCAAGAATTTAGAGTGATTACTGTTCCAGAGATTTTCATGAATATCTAAACTTGTGATTATTGTGTATGTGACTATTTCCAGAGGCTGTTATATTCCCAAATGATATTTTGTCATAGGTTGCCTGATTGCCTTCACTGCCCAAATTCTCATTATCTAAAATCTTGCTATCTATCTAAATGCAGGTACTGAATAGATGAAGGGAGGGTTTTTTTTTTTTGTTTGTTTTTGAGTTGGTCTGACATCTCTTAGTATCTCAACTCTCATTCCTGTCTACCTGAAACCCAGGGCCACTCTGATTTGGATACTGTGCTTCATAGCACAGTGAAATTAAACTTTTCCAGGTCTAAACGGAACTTTCTAGTGACAGGATGGCCAAGCTTCTGTTTAGAACCATGCTTATTTAAGCTCCATCCACCACCTTCCAGTGAAGAAGCCTGGCAGTTCCTTCACTGGAGACCTCTGTGGTCTAACCGTGCAACATTGAGTGAGTTACTGTGCTTTGCTCTCTGCAGAATGGAATCATGGCTGCGTGCATCATAGAGGTGTGCAGAATACGTGTGACTGATTGTATCTAAAAGCTCAAGCATGCTTAAGACTTTGGCTGGGCCTCACTCTTGTTTCTGGCTCATCTTAGTTTGCTTCTCTAGGTGCTTCCCCCACCCTCCACTTCTCCACTCACTTCAGCTCCCAGAAATTGACCTCTCCAGACTGCATCACCCAAGCTATCTTCCTTGACCTCCAGCTACCAGCTGGTTTCAGCCAATGGGAGACATAGTAAGGCACTGTGGACAAGGAGGAAGAAGCAACCTTGAATATTCATTGAAAGGACTGATGCTGAAGTTGAAGCTCCAATACTTTGGCCACCTGATTTGAAGAGTCAACTCATTAGAAAAGACTCTGATGTTGGGAAAGATTGAAGGCAGGAGAAGAGGGGGATGACCGAGGATGAGATGGTTGGATGGCATCACCGATTCAACGGACATGAGTTTGAGCAAACTTTGGGAGATAGTGGAGGACAAGGAAGCCTGGTGTGCTGCAGTCCGTGGGGTTGCCAAGAGTCAGACATGACTGAGCGACTGAACAACAACAATTCCCTTGGAGTCCCTTCCCATCTGCCTCGACTGGATCCCTTCTGGTCTAGAAGTCCCTAGGACTTCCTACTACTTTTAGTCCCCAAGAGCTCCCATTCCTGGCAGGTTTCTGCTTACAGTGTGTTCAAAGGCTTAAGTCTTTGTTTCAGTCTCCTGAGCTACTCTTTTGAGTCTGCCATCACTTTTCTGCCAGGGCCCTGACTGGTGCCCTCTCCCAGGCCTGCAGGAGGTGGTCTTTGCCCCTGATGTAGTTTGCTGCTTAAGAGACTGTATGTCCGTGCAGCAGCAGCAGCATGTCTGAGCCAGAGGAATCCACCTTTTGGAACCTGGCTCTGTGCAGCCTTATTTTGTTTATGTGCTGAAAATACAGAGAATGTCATTCTTAAAAAGGGATTTCTTTTTTTTTTTAACTTTGGGCCAAGCACTCCTTCCCTCCCTCTTCTCCAACACACACACCTAAAAAAAAAAAAAAGAAAGAAGATGATGCTCTGGCTTGTATTTATGAGGGAGTTAGGCATGCTGTTCTCCTTTCAAAGCTCTTCACATGGAAAGGAAACTGGCCTTGACATTTACACAGTCCAGGAGAATTCCAAATAGAATTTGGACAGATTGGGAAGTTACCATCTTGGAGTGTGTGGGGAAAACAATCCTGGTGGGAAGACGTGGTGACATATATGAGACAATCCATAGATGTTAGGAATGTGCTGCTTTGTACGTGCGTCTCCACTCCACAATCCGATGGGATTGCCAAAAATATGCATATGTTCTTTATGATATCACACAAGGAGGCCATCCAATTAAAGCACTCCCCAATAAATGCAAAGAGTATAATTTCTGAGTATATTTATGATTGCTTAATGTCAACAAAAGGGTCTTTTAAACACAGCACATGCCTTCCCCAGCGCTCACGGATCAGGCTAAACACATCCAAATGCACGAACCATAAAAGAAGGAAGAGGCAGTGTCGGCACCGAGCTCTTTGGTTTCTGCATCTGGCCAGCGTCCACTGGGAGAAATGTAAGTCAGAGTTTACCACATGGATTACAAATGTGCTGAATTGCAAGAATGATTATTAAATGAAAATATCCATAGCACCTGCAGCTTGTCCCGGAAAATTCCCCCGGGGCATTGTGGGTGCTTTTTTAATTTTTTTTTTTTTTTTGAGGAGGGGAAAAAAAGTGAGACAGGGTGAGATGCAAATGGCAACTCCAGCTGCTTCTGGTAGCAACTCCATCGATGTTCCTGAAGGGTTTGCAGGGGCTGGTCAATCAATCTGAGCTGCTTCCATTCCCAGCATGAGTGTGGTGAGGGAGGGGCTTGGGGAATATCATTAGCCTCTTTCCTTTGAGGTTTGGATGATCAAGAAAATGAAAATAATAGTAATGTAAATAGCAAGTGCTTTTGAAAACAAAGCACATCAGCGCAGGAGGAAGCATGAAGCTGGCTCTGTTGCTCGGGCCCAGCGGTAGTGTTTATTCTGTTATAAGGTCAGGGCTTCTTCTGGAAACAGAAACTGAGCAGCTATGTGAATTTTGTTGATTTAATACATGATTGTGTATATATATAGAACATTCTGGACATATGTAATATTTGGCTGTGTTTCAATTAGCTCCTGTGTGTGTGTGTGTGCATGCCTGTGCATGTGAAAACAAACAAAAAATAAAGTTAAGGAAAACTCAATGAGGTGGTTAATTTCTGGAATTTGACATCACAATACCTAGAGTCAGTTACCACTCGAACCCTATAAGGACCTGGGCAAGTCACTCCACCTTTCTGAGCCTGTCTTCCCTCACGTGTAAAATTGGGATGATGCTTAAGCCCACACTTATCCCACAAGTAGCTGTCAGAATCAAATGAGGTACTTTGTGCGAAGATGCTTTGAATATGGTAAATCACTAACTATCAGTTGTTATCATCAGAAAGAATTTCCTGTTGCTAAAAATCTCACATATAGGTATAACTCGATCAGATGTGTCAACATAAATATGGTTTGAACATACCTAGAAATTGTAATCTGACCAGAACACTTCACCTTTAAATAACCTCTTTTTGCTTGTCTCCTAGTAAAGAGACTGCATCCATTTAGGTTTCTTTTCAGGGTTGGAGCTGCTGCTGCTGGTAAATTGATGGAAAATGTACATTTTTTTTTAAAACTGAGCTTTTGTAGTACAGATATGACATACATCTTTCAAGAGTTTTAAAACAGAAGTGTTTGCAGCTCTTTTCTTCCCCCAACCCCCTTCCCACCTGCGGCCCACAAGTACAGACATCTAAAGGGGAGTTCTAAAGCGTCCCTTGGGCCCTGGGGTTCATGGTGCTGATTGAGATGACTGGTGAAAAGAGGACCGAAATGAGCTGAAAAGCTAACTTGACTTGCCATATAGAAAAGCCAGAGGGGGACTTTGCTGGTGATCCAGTGGCTAAGACTCCAATGCAGGAGGCTGGGGTTCAATCTCTGGTCAGAGAACTAGATCCCATATGTCGCAACTAAGACCCAGTGCAGCCAAATAAATAACTAAATAAATACACCCTATCCTTAATTAAAACAAACAAACAAACAAACAACAAAGAATAAAAGAAAAGCCAGAGAAAAGGCAGAAATGTAGATGTAGAGATGGGGGGAGGATGGCATTAGAAAACGTGAGAGCCATTGAAACATTTGGGGGCAGTTTTGAGATAGTGAGAAAAGAGATTTTGTGAAGACTGCCATGCTGTGATGAGTAATATTTTGGAAAGAAAATGGTTTAAATCAAATTTTGAAGATTTTTTCCCCCCATACATTGTGCATTGCCATCCTCACCCCCTTGCCCTTTTCTCAGACTTCAAGAAGTAAAGTATTTTGGATTGTGTTTTCAATTTCTCTTGAATGCTTGTTTTAGATTTCTTCTCAATTCAGTTGTATGTTGAGCTGGAACACTAGGTAGCCCAGCTTTCTGTGGATTATATAAAGATAAGTTTTAAATGGCCATTATATGAATTTTAAGATATATTTTAATGCTACATAGGCAATAGATTTTATTTTCAGCTATGGAAAGATTTCAGCATTTTGTTGAGGATTGTGTGGTAAAATGAGGGAAAGCAAATGCAGAGGACGTATGTGAATCTATCCATATCTTCATAGCAAAATGTGGACTGTCAGAAGACTGAGAAAAAGCCAAGAACTCAGGCCTATTGGGAAGTTCCTCATCACAGTGCAGACCCTCTATACAAGTAATCAGACACTTTCCTGCTGGCCTGTATCTTTTGCTCTCTAAAGGGGGTCCTCCACCACCGTCTGTTCTAACTGGATGAGACTGTTGGGAGCATTACTCATATTCCCTCATTTCTTAATAGAGAACATTCAGACACAAACTGACTTTGAAGGACTGACTCAAGGACAAAGAATTAGCTAGAAGCATCTGATCCCAGGGACTTCCAGGTGGTGCTGGGGTAAAGAACCCTCTTGCCAAAGCAGGAGACACAGGAGATATGATCCCCTGGAGAAGGGAATGGCTACCCACTCCAGTATTCTTGCTTGGAGAATTCCATGGATAGAGGAGCCTGGTGGGCTACAGTCCATGAGATCACAGAGAATCGGACATGACTGAAGTGACAGCACGCATCTGACCCCACAGTTTAGTGTTCTTGGGACCACCTCATGCTTTCCTGCAAAGGATCCTCATAAAGATTCACAAGCTCAGGGCTCCTCCAAAAGAGATGCCCCAGAGAGGTGGATGGTAGGAGAGAAAATAGTCTCGCCACACACTGGAACCTCATGACAGAGGTGTCTGCTGTACAGTCCCCCATCCCACTCTGTACCCTCAAGAGCAGTCAGGGGCTTCAGGATGCTGTGCAGGGGCCTCCTGTGGGGAAGGCTTCCTCTACTTGATGAATCCATCTCTAGGAAATGGCCATCCCTGTCTGGCTTACACGGGGCCTGCAGAGTTGTGTTCATAATCTCCCAGGCCGTTAAAGTGAGATTTCACACCTGCAACGTTCACCTCTACATAATATGCACACTCAGCATTAGACAGGAAGTAAGCTTAAGGCTCTTTCAATGACTGCACATAATGATACATAGGGTTCCGTTTTTCTTCTTATAACAGATTGGCAAAAGCTTGAGCTGACTTGAGTGTAATGTGGCTGGGAAATCACAGCTTGAAATTTCTAGACGATATGAAATCTTTTTCAAATCTTTTCCCTATTGCTAAAAATTCATTTTCTAGTTTCAGTGAGAAGAGCTTCATTCATAATGGGCTTTAAAAGAAAAAGTACAAATGTAGTACATTTCCTGACTATAATCAAACTGGAAACATCATGTAAACATCTAGCTCTTATATTTTAGTTATGCTGCTTTAAATTGCAACCTTCCATCTCTGAGTTATGTGTAAACCAAAGTGAGGACCATGGGAAAAAATGTCTGGCTTTGTTCAAGTTAGAGTGCTTGAATATTGGCAGGAATTAGAGATTGATGGAGTCATGGGAAATCAAGAAAAATCATTTTGTATAATTGCCTCTCCTCCTGTATCCCCTCCCTATTATGCATGACTCTAATTATTAAAGTTCCTTGGAACTGGGTTTTAAAGGGGACAGGAGACTGCTCTTGCTTTTGATGACCCAGTAGAGTATCCAATAATACTTAGAGAAAAAAATACATAAGTGTTTTCCTTATGTCTAACCTAATTTCTAAGTAAACACTCCTGATTCTTATTATGATGGTGTAATTTGTGATGGACATAACCTCCTGCAAGAACAACTAGAAGCTTGATTTAAAAAATGTCTCCAAAGTCATGAGAGAGCTACTGACACAACAAGGACTTGAGGACACAGATCCTGGAGAGAAAGGAGATTCAATGAGATGAGTACACTCATTTCCTACTCAGGGCACTTGACAATTTGGGGTACGGCGTAAGAGATTGAGAAGTGAGTCAGAGAACCTCTGTCATGGGGCAGGAAGGTGATAGAGTGTTAGGAAACATTAAGGGCTTAGGTAGCAAAAAATTGGAAATCTGGGCCTTCAAGTCAGTTAGGTTTGAGGGCCAAGAAAGGCGAGAAGGTGCAGAAAAGTGAGCCTGGCATTTGGCACCAGCTTTTCCTGCAGGCATTTGACAAGTTGTGTGGAGCTAGAGACTGCGAGGCTAAAGAGAAAGCAACCGAAAAACAGAGCAGATTATATGATGCCAAGAAATTAAAAAAAAAAAAAAAAGAGTTTAGAACTTGGAAGAGAGGAGAGAACCATTGCAGACACTCCAGGCTCTCAGCTGGGACTACTGGAGGGTGATATTCTACACACAGAAGCCAACCAGAGGTAGACCAAGCCCTTCAATGATGCAATCCAGTCTCAGATCAATTCAGTCTCAGATTAGACTGAGGCCATCTGTCTCCTTCTGTCTTCCAAAAGAGAGGTTGAATCCTCTCTGTAAGAAGATGATAGCATCCAAAGCATGAACATTTTAATACATAATAACTGACGCTCAATTAAAAATGATCAGGCATATAGGTAAACAGTGTCAATCAGTAAATAGACAAGAGAGCAGGTAGTGCAGATATTAGAATTATTAGATACAGTTTTGAAATAATTGTGATCAATATGTTCAAAACAGTAGATGGCAACATAGAGAATTTTATGGTAGAATGTGAATCGTATAAAATAGTCAAATGGAAATCCTAGAACTGAAAATTCTAATGTCTGACATTAAAAAGTGAATAGATGAATTTAGCAGCAGAGCCAAAGAGCTCAGTGAGCTTGATAATTGGTTAGTAAAAAGAATATTCAGAGTGAAGCATGGAGACAAAAAAGGTAAGAATTAAAGGAAAGAATATAGAAGACACAAATATGGTAAAAAAAAAAAAAGTCTAATACAGGAGGTTTCTAAATCTCTGCACAATTGATATTTTGAGACAAATGATTATTTGTTGTGGGGCATTTTTGCTGTGCATTTGCAGACATTCAGTCGTGTCTGACTCTTTGCCACCCCATGGACTGTAGCCTGCCAGGTTCCTCTGTCCATGGAATTTTTCAGGCAGGCATTCTGGAGTGGTTTGCCATTTCCTATTCCAGGGGACTCTTTCCAACCCAGGGATTGAACCCACATCTCTTGCATCTCCTGTACTGGCAGGTGGATTCTTTACCACTAGCACCACCTGGGAAGCCCAAAGGAAGTGGAAGATAGGATAATAACAAATACTTGATTAAGGCAAAGAAGGAGAAAAAAGAATATAATGAATGGGCCAAATGAAAAACAAACATTAATATGGCAAATATAAACCCAGATTTATAGCAATTATGTTAAATGTAAATGGCCTATATAGTCTAACTAAAAGGTGTATCAGAGTAGATTTTATCAAAAGTCCAACTGCTGAAGGGAGATATACTTTAAATGTTACTGTTCAGTCTCTAAGTCATGTCTGACTCTTTGTGACCCCATGGACTGCAGCAACCAGGTTCCTCTGTCCTCCACTGTTGCCCTGAGTTTGCTAAAATTCGTGTCCATTGAGTCAGTAATGCTATCCCCTTATGTGGTTTCCCATATTTTATTTCTTCTCCACAAGGTCTTATGATAAGTTTCTGTCATTTAGGTAAATTTGTACCTCAAAAGAGCTTAACCCTTAAGCCAAGTAATGGAAAAGGCTAGAGAAGATGGCATTTGCCTGGGAAGGTAGAGGAGACAAGACTTTGTGTGAGAAGATGGAGGTTTTAAGATCAGTAGAACCTCTCTTTGTTGGATTAAGGATGCTGCTCATCCCTGGTGGTGGGGATCAGTGGGGCAGGTGGAGGGAGTGCCTTCGGAGGCATTCGAGTTAATGCAGAGTACATTGTAGCCATCATCATCAGTGTTATTTTAATAATTTTATGGCATTTACTTTTTTAATAAGGACTGAATGAGTTAACACAGTATCATGCATGATACTCACTGGAGATTTCTTTTCCTCTTGCCTTTGAGGAAGAATGTGAACAAGACTCAGGAGGTGGCTAGAAAGAAGGTTCAATTGAGAATAAGCGATTTTTTTCTAGCTTAGAAAGAGATATCATTCACATCATCAAAAACAAGACACCTTTTTAAGGAACTGCATTCTCCACTCTGATACAAATCTTCTAGTATAACTCCGTCAGCGCCTACCCTGGACCCCTGACAGCCACACACAGTCCTCCCTCTATATCAGTGGCTCTCACACGGCGGTCTGTGGACCAACAGCATGTAGACCTGTTAGAGAAAACCCTTGGAACCTCATCTCAGACTGACTGAATTAGCATCCCCAGAGGCCCAAGAATCAGTTTTAACCAGCACTGCAGGTCATGGGTGTGCATTCAACCTGGAGAACCACTGCTCTGTCTTTTTGCTAATGGAGTTTCCCCCAACTTGAGATGCTCCATTGGCTTCTCTCTCCATTTTCAATGTCTGAAGCCAGCCTTTCAATCTGCTTTCTCTAGGAGGTTATCCTAAACTTCCTGAGGCCAAAGGAAGTTCTGCTGTCTTGCAGAAATGTCAACACTTTTAAGCTAAAAGAAAGAAAGTGAAAGAAAGTGAAATTTGCTCAGTCATGTTTGACTGTTTGCAACCCTATTGCCTATACAGTCCATGGAATTCTCCAGGCCAGAATACTGGAGTGGGTAGCCTTTCCCTTCTCCAGGGGATCTTCCCAATGCAGGGATTGAACCAGGATCTCCCACACTGCAGGTGGATTCTTTACCAGCTGAGCCAACAGGGAAGCCCAAGAGTACTGTAATGGGTAGCCTATCCCTGCTCCAGTGGATCTTCCTGACCCAGGAACTGAACCAGGGCCCCCTGCCTTGCAGGTGAATTCTTTACCAGCTGAGCTACTAGGGAAGCCCTACAATTTTAAGTTGTTCTCTAAATGGTTTCATGTGTGTGAGACAATGAGGACTGATGCTGAAGCTGAAGGTCCAATATTTTGGCCACCTGATGCGAAGAGCTGACTCATTGGAAAAGACTCTGATCTTGGGGAACAACTGGGGTCAGGAGAAGAAGGGGGTGACAGAGGATAAGACAGTTGGATGTCATCTCTGACTCAGTGGAGATGAGTTTGAGCAAACTCTGGGAGATAGTGCAGACAGGGAAGCCTGGTATGCTGCAGTCCAAGGGGTTGAAAAGAGTTGGACATGACTTAACAACTGAAAAACAACAACAAATGGTTTCATGCACTTGAGACAATAACCCTGTATATTCCTTTACAGGAAGATTTTTGCAACCTTCTTTTCACACTTCTATAAGTACAGAGTAATTTTCTGCATTGAATCGAAATCACACAAAACTGCTTTGTGTTTGCAAGGAAAATAATGACAATGCCCTTTAAGGTCAGGAGTAACATCCCACAGATGGCCTTTAGTCTTCTTCTTGCCTGGGATGTAGACATTTAAGCCCTAGGTGAACGGATCTTGGAGTCCTCTCTCCCGTCGCGTAAGAATGTTCTCCTACACCTCCAAACATGCCAGGGAAGCTTTCTTTCTTCTCTTAAGACTTTAGGCTATGATTGCAGTTTCCAAAGTGTGGCTGCATTTTTAATAGAGCCTCTGAGCAAAGGAGATAAGGCTTGAAAGTCTCCACCAATTTGCCTGTTCTCTTTAAGACCTTAAGAAACTCTTTGGGCCCATTAAAATGTTTTCCTTTAATTTTTAATTTTTGTTTTACGATAAGGCTAATTAAAGCAACACCTGTTTGGAATGATACAGTTGGTGCTGGGTCAACATTTCCATTGGTTTATAATCCAGCTGTGAAAACTCAATTTGAACTAAAACTTGGGTGTATAATATCCAAACCCAGGGGGATTCAAAAGAAACACTAATATACCAGTGTGCGTATTAGGGGGCAAAACAAATAGAAGCAAAGTGGTTTCAGGTGCTCTTTAGCGCTTGCGTAGTAAGCAAAAGGTTTTTACGACCATGGTTTGTAGGCCTTCGGCTCCTCGTGTAGGTAGGATGCCGTTGGGTATTTAAAAGGAATGAAACCAGGCCAGTTAGTTCATGTGAAATACTAGCTACTGTGCACGCGTGGTAATGAGGCTTCTCTCATCAGAGGGGTCTTAGGACCTGAAATGACTGCGCTCATGTTTCTCTGGATTTAAGACCACCTGGAGATGTCCTGGTGTGATGGATGACAGTATGCCTTGAAGACCAATGGGCTGCTTTCTGTCCCCGCTCTTCTGTTGGGAGGCTGAAGTAGAGATTTATTTGCATGTCCTGTAAAGAAACTGGAACTTGGGTTCAGGCTGGAAATAACACTACAGACTAGAACTTGCCCTACAGTGGTTCCCAAACACTTTTTAATACCTATAGAGAGACCAATAAATAAAGCAGATAAAAGTGGGTCTGCTCAGACTGAATTAGTCGGAGAGCCAAGAGTCTCCACCTGGCTCAGCTCAAAGACTCTTGGGAGAGGGAGAGGGCCTGGTGGGACCTCTCTGGCTATGAAAAGCCTAGTTGGAAAATTGCTGTCCTGCCAATGACATGAGCAGGTGACCTGCCTTTAAGCTTTCTTTTGATATGCTCCTTTGAAGAAGTTTGGTTAGTTGATAATGAGAGGTAAAATAAGTATTTAGCAGGCTTTGCTTGAATAGACCTTCAAGAAAGCCTTAAGCTCCAAAGACTGGTGGAAACCAGTGTTCAGATTCCAGCTGACCCCTTGAAGTTTTCTGAGTGTGGATCTTGTGTAAGTCCCTGAGTTTCAGGACTTTTATTCCTGGGAAATAGGGATGAGAATTATTGCTAAATTCATAGTTTCTTTCTTTTTTTTTTAAAGGGAGATGGGGAATCAAATGATAAATTTTAAGTTATTCTACTGTTAAAGCCATTCAGAGGGTCTAAGATGAAGTAGAATGTGAACTACTATATCAGAAGGATAAGGCATGGAGGCAACAGATTTTTCTTGAAATCATTTCAAGAAATTGTGTGGATCGCCTGTGGATAGTCTCACCCGCCCTACATGACTTCAGTTCCTTTTTTCTTCCCAGTTTTCTCACCGCCCAGAAACCCATGCTACCGTGTCTCTTACATGTTTTCCATTACTCAGGAGAAATATTTGCCTAAAGTAACTGTCGGCCCTTCAAGCTGGGCAAGGTGTTAGAGATGATGCCATCTGCCTTCTAATCTTACCGTGGAAAATTCCAAGTCTAGAACCCCAGTCCCTGGATTCCCAGGTTGGGCTCTTCTGAATAATGGGGTTGGTGCCCAGTTACTCCCACCATGGTGGACAAGGATGCTGCCAGCCCAACACTGGCCGTGTTCCCTTGGTGTCTCTTATTCTCTGTTTGGGATCATGGGAAGCCAGGGGCTCTTATATTCCAAGACTCTGCTGGGGAGCAGCTGGCCATTTCTTAAAGAACATGCAGCAGCCAGCCAGCAAGGGTCCTTACCCACTCTCTCATCTCAGATGCACGTGAATTTGCCACCTTCTAATGAGCTCTCTCCTGACATCAGACCCTTCTCCAAAAGGTGTCAGTGACTGAAAACAACAATAAATTCTGTCTAGACACTCTTGGGGATTTCCTTTAATGTGGATAAAAAGTTGAGTCAAAGTTATGAATTTCGGCTGACCCGATTGTAAGTATCAGCAGATACAACCCAGGGGCCAGGCACCATCGCATGCTCCTTTAATCCCACTGTGAGAGGGTCTTGTCTGCCTGCAGGTAAGTTTGCCTAGGTGTCCTCGTCACTCCTGTCTTCACCTTTCACATCCATAGCTCATTGGTTCCTTGCAGCTGTGACCTGTAACAGTAAAAGGAGAGAAGAGAGAGAGAGATGTTTAGGGCAGTCCCACATCCAAACTTTGTAAGAAGGTCACAATTTGTTTTGTTCAGATCTTCCTGTTTAAGATGTAGATGTTATAAACTATTGAAGTCATGTAAAACTATTTGCACCAAAAATATATTTCCTGAACTCTCTTTACAGTCAAGAATGACAAAATATTCTAAGTCAAGGTACGTGCCCTGATTGTTTTGGTTTCAGAGAAGTAATGGTTCCTGGAGATAGGCAGGGAGTCGGGAGCCCTCAGGTGGTCAGGGAGCACCTTGTGCTAGGGATGTTATGCAGCCAGGAAGGATGTCGGAGAGGGACGTGAGGGCAATGAATGGCTTTTGTTTGCAGTTGACAAGCCGGTGATGGCTGGAAAACACTCTGGAGGCCCAGAGAGCCATCTGTCATGTGAGCTCAACAGCAAGCAAAAGCCACTTGATGGGATGGAGCTGGAGGCAACTGAGGGCTGCTGAGCCTGCAACCCCCTGGGGAGAAAGTGTGTGCTGTCTCTAGAGAGGCTTGGGGCCCCTGCTCTCCACTGGGCTTCCCCACATTTATCTCACACGACTCACCAAGCTGGAATTTGACCTGTGCTGTCCTAATTCCTTTTCCATGTGACTCTTCTGAGATAGGGCTCGCATGCAACATTCCCAGAGCCAGCCACAGTGTTCTGTAACTGTAACAGAGAACCCCAGACGCAAGATCGAATAGTAGCTGCTTCATGAAGCATCTGGGGTTGAACTGAATCCATTCTGATCAGCCCAAACCCTTCATTTTACCAACGCAGACTCGAGATACAAAAGTCCATGGCTCACTCCGTTAGTGGCAGAACAGATCCTGGAGCCCAGATCTCTGGCTTGTCCTTTCCTGAGACGGGACTCATCCTACAAGCAGAGTCATGGGAGGTGGGGGAGCAGAGAGAAGATTCTTGTTTGGACACATCTCCTGGAGAGTTTCTGGGTAAATGCCAGGAATGGGGCTTTTTATGGGGTGTTTCTTCAGGCTGAGCTCTAAGCTTTCAAGCCAAAGCCGAGGCTCCTGGGCCCCAGGGTTGAACAGTGGTTGAAAGAGGCAGGTCCCTGTGCTGCACCATGTCTTCGCTCTGTATTCCTGTTTAACACGCTGGAATCTGGCAGTGGCACAGAGAATGTTTTGTTTCTTTGGCTGCCCTTGTGTTTATACCAGGAATCAGGGATGAGGATGGGTTTCTACCTGGAGGGAAAGATAAGGAACTTAGGAGTCAGTTGATCTGACAAAGTTTTGTCGGTGATGATCCATGATCGCATTGAAGAGATGTCCAGCTTTTGGACTCTGTGGGAGAGGGAGAGGGTGGGATGATTTGGGAGAATGGCATTGAAACATGTACACTATCATGCCAGGATGCTTGGGGCTGGTGCACTGGGATGACCCAGAGAGATGATACGGGGAGAGTGGTGGGAGGAGGGTTCAGGATTGGGAACTCATGTACACCCGTGGCAGATTCATGTCAATGTATGGCAAAACCAATACAGTATTGTAAAGTAAAAAAATAAATAAAGAGCAAAAAAAAAAAAAAAAAGAGATGTCTAGTAGGTAAAAATGATGGGACACAGTGACTGAATGAGTTGAGAAAAGGGAGATATATAGTATGTTTCCCAGACTAGGCATTCAGCTGTTTTGCCTGAAGTCTTGAACACATATGAAGTAACAAGGGAACAAAACAAGACTGCATAGGATTAGATGTGCTATCATGTGCTAGAAACTTGAAGATAAGCTTTAAGATAAAGGCAATATAAGGAGCCTTAGAGGCTGAATGGGGAAGATTTTTCTCACTGTGAAAGGAAAACAAGAGTTGGGGCTTAATTTCCACCTTACACCCCCACCCTCACACTCCAGTGTGGGCTGGACTTAGTGAATCACTTCCAAAGAATAGAGTAAGGTAAGGGAAAAGCTTCCCTGGTGGCTCAGACAGTAAAGAATCTGCCTGCAATGCAGGAGATCTGGGTTCCCTACCTGGGTCTGGAAGATCCCCTGGAGGAGGGCATGGCAACCCACTCCAGTATTCTTGCCTGGAGAATTCTATGGACAGAGGAGCCTGGTGGGCTACAGTCCATAGAGTCACAAAGAGTCAGACATGACTGAGTGACTAACACAAAGGAAAAACATCAACCTTACAGTGGAGACACTACATTAACCAGGTGATCAAAGTTACTATCATTAGTGATGTCAGATGGAGCGCATGGACCCCCAGTATAAAATGATGAGAAGACCACGTCTGTGGTATTGTTTCCCCAAATCCAGGCTAACCATGAGAAAAACTCCAAGACATTCTCCAGGCTACCTGGCTTGCTCCTCAACAATGTAAAGTCATAACAAAAACAAAGACTGTCCAGAAGATACTGGGGAGATACAGCAACTAAGTGCATTGTGATACCATGGACTGAATCTTGGATTAAAAAGGGACTTTGATGGAAAAGCTGATGAAGTCCAAATAAATTCTGGAAGTTAGTTAATAGTAATACTGTGTACTTCTGAGTTTTGAGGACTCCACCATAGCAATGGAAGATGTTAGCAATGTGGGGAACTGGACTGTTTTTTCAGCTTCTTTGGAAATCTAAAATTCCTGGGGATTCTCAGGTGATCCAGTGCTTAGGACTCCATGCTTTCACTGCCAAGGGCAAGGGCTTGATCCCTGGTTAGGGAACTAAGTTCCCATAAGCCATGCAGCCCATCCAAAAGAGAAAAAAAAAATACTCCATAATAAAAAAGGTTGTTAAAACAGTAAGCCCCTACCCACCAACCAGTAGTACCCTTTGGCCCTCTCTTCCTTCCCAGTCAAGCCTCATAGAGAAGACCCCTCTCCTTTGATCTTTGTGTAAATAAAGTATCCTTTCATTGTGACAACCTGATGCCTCTCAGTCCATGTTTTATGGCTAAATTTCTCTATGCCTGGTCCTCTTAATAAACGGAAGCAAAGAGATTCAGTTCCATGCTCACTCTTAGCTGATGAGCAGTGGTCTTTCTCTGAGGACTCTGAGCTGTTGGCAGTTTTCCAGTGTTGGCTGGTTTGTTTGGCAACGACTTGCCAGAGAAATAAAAGGGGTTGGAGTGTATGGTCTGGTGGTTACTAGAATTCTTTATAACAGGAGGAAGGAGAAACCCGAAAGGAATTAGTGGGCCCCTTGTACATCTGAGATGTGAGACTAAGGAAAAAAAAAAAAAAAAAGCAAAATACTCAGCAAGATGGTGGACTAGATCCCAAATTTAAAACATTAATTTATAATGATTATCCCCAAAGAAAAACATCCTCTTTGGCCAGTGGTTCCCAAATTGAAATGGCTGATGGATGGCAAGGGAGCGACTGCTGAGATGAGGTATGATGCTGTCCACGCAGAAGAGGGGAAGACGTGGCTGAGTTATGGGCTCTGACTCCGCCTGGGACTGCGAGTAAATAACAAAGTGCCAGAGTGAGGCTCCAGATGGTTTGCGTAGCGAGTGTGACCGGAGCTCCACTGAGGAGTCGGAGACTGGTAATTCAAACCGGGCCTGCCTTTGTATGTTGTAGCAATTCACGAACTTGCCAGAAGTGTCTACTGGGTATGCTGGTGGCCCCCTGGGGGTGGGGTGGCAGACTTCCTCGGAAGTGGCTGATCCAGAATCTGGAGGCCATGTCACAAGCTGGCTAAAGCCCACTGCTTTCTGGAAGGTAATTATTGATCATTCCAGGGAAACCTCTGGCTCAGATCAACAAGCTCGTATCTTACTATATCTTGTGTCAGCCTATCCTGTCCCCTGCAGGGTGAATGTTCTAGGCCAGAGGAGGCAGAACTGGATTAAGAAAGTGAAGCAACAATTCCTTTTTAATCCCCACCATCAGACCTTGTTTTCTATGCTTCACTGCTAGGGTTGCCTTGATCAGACAGTGATGAGGATGCATTTTTCACCGAACTGTGTGAAAAACAAGCAGGGCCTCCCGAGGCCTACACTGGCTGTCAGTGGGTTACAGGTGCAGCCATACAGCTGAAAACCTCAATGAATGCTTCCCATGGTTCCTATCTGTAAGTCCAGGGGAGAGGTTGTCAAGCACCTGGAGCAGACGAGATGGGGCTAGACCTGCTCACCCAGAGCAGAGGAAGCCTGCAGGGCAGTGTTTCAAGCCTGAAGGAGGAAATGGAACCAGAGGCATCAGGGCCTCTGGCTAGGAGGGAAGAGATATAGGGCAGGACGAAATAGTTAAAGACCGAACCCCAGGTTGACATATTCTCATTCAGATGGGCCTATGTCTGAGGGCCCATCTGTAAGTAAGTTGTCCTGTAAGTTGGGGAAATACAGCTTTTTTATTTATTCTTTCACTCCCAAACCACTTTTGAGCATCAATTACCTGGAGGATGGAAAAAAAGAATATAGCGTATTTCCTACCCTTAAGAATTGAGTAAGTTGTATCACTGAACGCATTCTATTCATGAGGTGCAGGCTGGAGGGACTCAGAAAGTTACTGTTCCTAATAAAGTGCTCACTAACTAGCCTGAGAGACCAGTTTAAGAAAAAAAAAAAAAGATATGTTGATAGAGGTCATTTTAAAAAGCCAGTAGATCTTACATGGAGGGACATTCAATATTCAGTATTTGGGACTTGCCTGGTGGCTAAGAATCTGCACTCCCAGTACAGGGGGCCTGGGTTTGATCCCTAATTGGGGAACTAGACCCCACATGCCCCAACTAAGAATTTGCAAGCCAAAACTAAGAGTTCCCATGCTGCAAGTAAGCCCTGGTGCAACCATATAAATAAATTAAGATATATTAAAAAGATACTCAGTGTTTGGAGGAATCTTAGAGAAATTTCTGAAGGATGTGACATTCCAGCTGAGATAGGCTGTTTGAGAGGGTGAAGAGGTTTTCTGAGAACAGGAAGAGGCATGTTCGATAATTCGGAGGTGAGAGAACCTGAGCAGCAATTGGCTTTGCACAGCTGAAACAGAGGGTGGGGTGGGGAAGGGGCAGGAAGAAGCCGGTGGGGCCATCTGACAGTCCAAGGGGGCCTTTATGCTGATTCCCAGGAGCCCTGGATAATTCTGTGTAAGGGCTTGAAAGGCTCAGAGACATGTTTTATGTCACTTGTCAATCAAGCAGAGGACATGTGAGGGAGGCTAGCCCAGAAAACCAGGGGAACCAGAAGATGAAGAAAATGTGCCCCAGTGTTTTCTTAGCTTGTGTTCTAGACACCCCATCTAGCAGAGTCAGACACGACTGAAGTAGCTTATTAGCACACACAGTAGTGACATGGATACCGGAATAAATTATGTTAATTTCCGGCCACTGCCATAAACGGCTTACAAGTAAGATGGCTTGACCATCCTCATAGATCTTCCAGGCTGCTCTCAACAGGATTGGAGGCCCATCTGCTTCTTTGGCTTAAAGGGAAGAGGGCAAAGCACGATGAACCTTCCTGTGTTGTCCTGCAGGCAATTTGTGGCCCGTTTCTTAGGTCCACAGGAACGGCCTGGGTCATCAAGTCCACACCAAGGAGGCAGGGAACCTGGGGGCTGGCTGCCCCTGAGCTGGCACAAGCTCTTATTTTTCTCGTGCTCAATTGCTGGGGAAATGGTTGAAATCAGAAGCAAAATGCCACATTGCACGCCCACTGAAGTCTGGGCTCAGGGAAAAAGAAAACGATTGCCAGAGTGTTAGCTGTTCCCAATCCGCTCCTGAACCTTAAGCTGTCTTCCACAGAGTTGCCAAACAGCTTGGGAGAGACTGGCCTTTGGGTGGGTGTGGGCAGGGGAGGGGGAAGGGAAGAGAGCAGTTGGCTCATCTCAAGGACTAGTTCAGAAGCCGCTCCCTTCCCGCAAGGCTCCGTTACCGCTGGTCTATGTACATACAGCAGGGTGAGTCTTTGCCTGACAGCTTGCTGTCTGATATGCCGATTTGACAGTGTACACAGGTAAAGGGTTGTTTGAAATGATTTGGAGGTTTTCATCTTCCATTTGTTATTTTTGTTAGGAGTTTCTTGGGTAAGATGAAAATCTCGTTCTAAAGCCTTGGAAGGGAACGACCTTATTGTGAAAGAATGATGTTGTTTTTTTGTAGCTTTCTGGAAGGTATTCTGTGGGTTCACGTTTGCGATTGGGAGGTGATGGTTTTAGAGAGCTGGCAATAACGAGGCACCCTGGAAGGAGCACCATCGGCGGTTCAGCAGACTGGGGTTCGAGCCCCTCTTCTAACTCAGTGTGTTACTTTGTTCAGGTCCCTTCACTTCCTTAGGTCCTGCTCATCCTGGGTGAAAAGGCGGGTGGTGATCCTTCCAGTCCATGTGACTCTTAGATTTTACAAGGCGAGGCTGGGAGAACTGATGGTACGGGTCTCAGAGTGAGCCGATGTCGGAACTGTGAGCAAACTCACTCGCCACATTCTGTGATGAAAGCACTCAGTCCGCAGTGGCTGGCAGGTGTGCCTCTGCCGTGGGGCACTGGGAGCCGCCACAGCGAGGTCATAGGTCGCCATGGTTTCCCCTCTCAGGTGTGCAGCCGAGTTGAGGCCGGGCTATAGGGGGTAGGGTGGAGAAGTCCCGGGGATAAAGCAGCAGTCTTCTAGCTTTTCCAGTGTGGATCACAGGGTGCCAGTCAGCAGAAGCACAGGGACAGCAGAGGGGAGGGGAAGAGAGGGTCTTTTGGCTTCTAGTGAAGTTTCAGCTCCTAGAATGTGACTGCAGGCTTCTTCCATTCACTTTTGAATCACAAAAGAGCTCTGTCTGGGACCCTGGCAGGATAGCACAACCTTTCACAGTAATCACAGTGATCTAGAATGATTTACGACTTGTTGCCTTGAGAAGTACACGCCTGGAGTCAGGCTGATTGCCTTCTGGACTGATATTGTGCGGGGTCTCCTTCCAAGGAAGGGCTTAAGCGCTGGTGTGGACCCCTCCCCAGAAACTCCCTCCAGGGTGTGTGGGGAGGAGGGCTGAAGCCCCAAGCCCTCTCAGGAGTTCCCCTGTTCACTGACATCTTCTGAAGGGAGGGAGGGGACAGAAATGGGTACATTTAGGGCAAAGCTGAGAGTAAAATGCTGACCCTTCCTATCTATGGAGAAAGGACAAAGTCTTCAGAAGTAGAGCTTACGGCATCATGACATACACCTTGCCTTTTTCCTATTTTAATTAAAAAATAAGATATGTATACAATTTAGTAATAACAATGAGCCAAGAGTTGAAAATACTAAGTACTACCTTTCTAAGTGCATTATGAACTAACTCAAGCCTTATAATAACATGAAACAAAATTATTATTATTCCTGTTTAAAAAAAGACATCAAAGCACAGAGACATTAAGGATCTTGCCCAAGTTTACACAGCAAGTGTCAGCACTGAAATCCAAATCCAGTCTGGGCCTGTGAGCACCGTTTCACACACTACTCTGAAAGCAAAAGTCAAATAACATCCTAAATCTTCCAACACAAAATAGCAGTTTCATGTTCTGCCTTCTTTCATCCCTGATTTTTATTCTCCAGAAGTAGCCACGTTTATCCTTACTATTGTTTCCTCTGGCATTTATTTCTGTATTTCTAAATATCATGTTTACACTTTTTCTCTGCTTTTCAACTTCAGGCATTATCTATTGACTTAATTCTATGCAAGATGATTTCATTCTCTCTATCCCATCCTTCTGCCCCTAACCCGAAACAATTCACATCTCATTTCCCCGTCCCCCCTTTTGTGGTTGCGGTGTCAATTTTACTCAAATCAATATTCAGTGTGAGGCACTGTATAATTCTGTAAATGCTATTCAAAGATGAGGAATACTATACGATTACCCTGTTGCTACAACTTTCTGTCGTTAGCATTCCTTCTTTTTGTTTCTTATTGTTATCTGTGTAACTAATTCTTCCCTAGCTTTGCTTAACAGAGCTATAAAGCATTTCTCAATATGAACAGAAACTCCAGGCAATCTCTCAGGTTTTGTTTTGCTCTTAGAGTTATTCCTCCCAGAGCCATCTGCCCCATCCTTCTCTGCCAGTCAAGATTGTTATGCTCTCGGGCTGATGCATCCCGGGATTTGTCTTGATCATCGTCCTGGGAATTTCCTTCATCTGTCTCCTAAGTTAGATCCCTGGTTTCCTGGATCTCACATCTTCTTTCTGAGTTCAGACCTTCATAATGGGAGAACATATTTTCCATCATTTTTTTCCTAAAAGAAAACACAAGGAAGAAAATATTTGTAAGGCCTAGTGTGTGTGAAAATATCTTTATTCTACTATCATATTTGATTATAGTATGGATATAGAGTTCTATAGATTTCTAGTTTGGATATAGTTTTTTGTTAGAATTGTAAGGCATTTCTCTATTGTCAAGTGGCTCCCAGTGCTACTTTTAAGAGTTTGAAGCAATTCTTTATATTCCTAATCCTTTTCATGAAAAGAATTCCATGATGATTTTTCTCTCTGGAAACTTTATGGAACTTGCTTCTCTTTATCCCAAATTTCATGATGATAAGCCTTGATGGGGATGAAATATTCTCTTTTGATCTAGAAAGCCATGTCCCTTGACTCAAAGATATTTTCTTACATATATATATAAGATATATGTAATATTTTATTTTAGATATATATATATACTATATATATTACAGGATATATATAATGTTTTCTTTCATATATATATATATATATATATATATATATTTTTTTTTTTTTTTTTTTTTTACAGTTTCTTTCCCTAATCATTTTCTTCAGGTCATTTCACCAGCTGAATGCCAGTTTTCATGAATTTGTCTTTTAATTTTCTGACTTTTTATTTTCCCTTTCCATCCAATTTTTTTGTTATACTTTCCAGAAGAGTTCCTTCAATTTAATCATCTATTGAATTTTTAAATGCTAATTTTAAGTACTATAATATTTTTAGTGTTTAAGGGTTTTTCTTGTTCACTGTTCTTTATTACCACTTGTTATTTTTTTCTACATAGATTTGCTATCTCTTAATATCTTTCCTTATATCTGAGAGCATTCATTCTTTAAAAAAGAAAATTTCGTGATTCTTCAGTTCTTTTGCTTCCTCTGAATTACTTTTCCTCCTTTTTGTTTGTTTAGGCTGATATTAGAAACTCAGTGCAAATGTTTTGGTGTAGGTGGATGGTCAAGATCCTCAAAAGCTGATTCAAAACTGTATATATACGTTTGGTAGCTGCGATGGGGGTGGGGAAATGCATGTTGGTTACTTTGCAGGCTTTGCCTTGGGATTATTGGGCAAAGACCTGGCTTTTCATCGGGTTCCCAAGATAAGTAAGCCTCTCTTCCCTGGGGGCTGATTAGTGTCTCCAGAGAGTAATTCTCCACCCTGCCACCCTAGCATCTGGGAAGTACGTTTGGTTCCTGGTGTTCCAGCTGCTGCTGAGCAGGGAGAGAGGGTGGGTTTCATCACTTCTCCCCCAGCTGCTCACTTACACCCCTCTGTTTCTTTCTGTACCTCACCCCTGCCTTCAACTGGCCCTGGAGTCCTCAAGTCCATAGTCTCTCCAGAAGCTAAACCTCGTCTTTGTGCCTAGATGGAAGACAAACAGCTGTTTGGTTGCGTGGGCTACGGGAAGGTTCTGGAGTCTACTTCTTATCGAAGCCCAGTCCAGCCTCCTGTTTTCAGGCTCAGCCCACACTCTTTTCTTTATAGATGAATACGTGACCACCACCAAGTTCTGTGCCTTTCCAGAGTTGTGCTGTGTGCTGTGCTAAGGTCACTTCAGTCGTGTCTGACTCTTTGTGACCCCATGGGCTATATACAGCCTGCCAGGCTCCTCTGTCCATGGAATTCTCTAGGCAAGAATACTGGAGTCGGTTGCCAAGCCCTCCTCCATGGGATCTTCCCAATCCAGGAATTAAACCCGTATCTTTTAAGTCTCCTGTATTGGCAGGCGGGTACTCTATCACTAGCACCACTTGGGAAACCCAAACTTGTGCTGAGTGAATTAACTGTATCTCTTTGGTCCCCCAGTCCCTTTACTGGCAGTTAGATCTTAGTTGTGTGCTGTGCTAATTCAACTTTCAGTCGTGCCCAGTTCTTTGCGACCCTGTGGACTGTAGCCCACCAGGCTCCTCTGTGCATGGGATGCTCCAGGCAAGAATACTGGAGTGGGTTGCCACGCCCTCCTCCAGGGGATGTTCCCCATCCAAGGACTGAACCCACAGCTCTTGAGTCTCCTCCCTTGCCAGCAGATTCTTCATCACTGAGCCACTGAAGAACCACTTGCTTATCTGCCTTTTGTTTCCTAAATTTCGTTGAGCACCTCTCATCTGCGGTAATCCTCTCCCTGTCACTTGGGGTTCATATCTTTTATAGCCCTTTATTTTAATGATAGTGGGAAAAGGAATGAAGATAAGTACCTACTTGACTTTTAGCAGACTTGTTTACCTACTTGTTATTGATTTTCTACATCTAAAATGGCTGAGAATGTTTATTCCATTACCTGTGTGGGATCATTTCTATGTTTCCTTATGGTGACTCATATGTGTGGTTGTTAGAAAACAGTCCCTGCTGTTCAGAGCTTTAGAAGTTGTGAAGAATGGCAAGGACCCGCTTTCTGCCCTCAGAAGAGGAATATCAGACCTGCAGGACCACTCATGCAGAACAGAAGACACACCAGGTGGGCAGGATAGGGGAAATTTCTAGGATGAGAGGGTCATACAGTAGGTATATTTTGAGATATAGCCTGAAGCTAGAGATGGAGTTTGTAGGTAAAGAGGTGATTAGGATATTGTGCGGGGTAGGAGAGCTCAGCAAATGCTCCTGGCTACAGCAGAAATCTCTTGTGAGCCTGGCTTGGGAAGATAGGATAAGAAAGAACAATTTAAAACAGATGGCAAAGAAGCTCTCATGCCAGAAAAACAAGTATAGACTTAAGTTTAGGGGTGTGGTCTTTTTGGTTTTGTAAGGAGGTGAAGGAGCTACTAACATTTTCTCACGGCTTTGACTCCAGAAGTTGGCAGGAATTTCATCAAAAGGTTGGAGTCAAGAAGAAGCAGTTGTCTTGGTTGCTGTAACTTCCTGCAGGCCTTCGTGGATGGACTGAGGTGATTTCACTGTCATGGGAATGCCCCAGGGGAGGAAGTCCACTTGTCAACCAAATCCAATGACATGTGGTGACTTCTGGTGACATGTGGTGAGGAGCAGACAGATGGGCCCTTTGTGGGCTCTGGAGAGACTGAGAAGAAAGAGGCCTGGGAGAACTGAAGGAAGCTCACAGTGGGCAGTACAGGCATTGGTTAGAGAGGGTGAGATGCTCTTCTGTGCCCTCCATGACTTGTTGGTATCTTGATAGTTTGGCAATATATGCCTTAAGAGTTGTATCATTTTTTGCATTCTCTCACTGCAACTGAGCAAATTGCTGTCCTTGCAGAGGTTTGCAGAAAGTCAAGGAAGAAACTTCTGGTTGCACATGGTAGACCAGATACCTGCATTTATCTCTGATCCTTCTGAAACTCAGCCCCAAACCCCAGAATCTATCTCGCCCAATGTCTCAGATTTCACCCTGTCAGCAACAGGATTCTCTTTATAATCATAAACTACTTGGTTTGGTTCTTTCAAGTGAGGATGTTTCAGCCTAAAGGGTTTCATTTCTTTAAGTTACTTAGTTCTCATCTTAGAAATTAGCCCAATTACCAGAAATGTGCCTGCCTGGATTTTGGGTCACATTGTTGGCTTCCCAAAAGCCATTCCAAATATGCAATGACTGTGTATAAGGGTTGCTAAAGTCGGTTGAGATGGCATGTTCAGCATCTTTGGGGGCCGTGTTACCTTCTTACTATTACATGTGTGAAGCCCAGGAAGCTGATGGTCTGCACTTTCAACAGCCCTGGTCTTGGCCCCCAGGGGGATCAGAGGGATAGGAGGAAGAGGATAAGTCAAGTTTTCTGGCTGTGGGGCCGCCCAGACATGGCCAGCAGCCCATCGCAGGATCTGAATGGGTATAATTAACATGGATCCCATCTGGTCTGTAGAGAAGGCAATGGCAACCCACTCCAGTACTCTTGCCTAGAAAATCCCATGGACGGAGGAGCCTGGTAGGTTGCAGTCGATGGGGTTGTGAAGAGTCAGACATGACTGGGTGACTTCACTTTCACTTTTCACTTTCATACATTGGAGAAGGAAATGGCAACCCACTTCAGTGTTCTTGCCTGGAGAATCCCAGCGACAGCGGAACCTGGTGGGCTGCCCTCTATGGGGTTGCACAGAGTCGGACACTACTGAAGTGACTTGGCAGCAGCAGTAGCAGCATCTGGTCTGACGTTCATATTTCAAGGGGCTCCCCCTGGGGAAGGATGACAGTGGCATGTGAGAATGGTATGGCAGCAGGAGTCTTTGGAAGAGGAAGCTTTAAACTATGACTGTCCTAATTAGAGGTGACTGTTGTTGCTGAAGCAGGAACCCACCCATCTCTTTTACATCCTTTTAGTAAGGCCAGAAGACGACAGATAGCCAGGGAAACAGGAAACAAAGTTTCCCAACTGGACATTGAAGGACCATTTATGATTTCTTTTTTATTTTATTCGTTGCCTATAACTGCTATAGAAAATTACTGCATTTTTGTTGTTATTGTTCGGTCGCTAAGTCGTGTCTGATTCTTCATAACCACATAGACTGTAGCCCGCCAGGCTTAATTACAGCATACTTGGTTGCTTAGAACAGTACAAATGTATTCTCTTATAGTTCTGTAAGCCTGAAGTCTGAAATCAGTTTCCCTGGGTTAATGTCAGGGCATCAGCAGGGCTGGGTTCTTCTGGAGGCTCCAGGGAAGAATCTGTTTCCTTGCCTTTTCCAGCTTCTAGAGGCCCTGTGTATTCGTTGGCTGTGGCCCTTTCCTCCAGCTCAGGGGCTGCATGGATTCGCTGGGTCTCTGGCAAGACCGAGTCCAGACAAAACTTGCTGCTGGGAAAGGAACCTTCACTTCATATCCTTCGGCTCTGGACTCAGCAGTTCAGAGCCTGTAGGCGGGAGGTCTCCTACATGGAGAAGGTTGGGGAAGGCAAGTGCTGATGCCATATGCTACTGGTTTGCCAAAGAGAGCTACCATCCTATCTCATTTGGCTCACCTTCCCTGGCTTCCAGCACATGGCCCCGAGTGCTATTTTAATAATTATAGCTCATAGTTTTAGCATGATATTTCATGTAATCTCCCAAAATTCCTGTATCTCAGGTACTATTACTTTTTGTACTTTACAGATGAAGAAATTTAGCCTTTGAGAGGGAAAATAACCTACGCAAGGTCACTTTGCAAGCACTGAGGCTGATGCTTGCCTGTGTGGTACCGTCAGATCACACCATGTCAGTACCAGGACTCCCCTTCACCAGCATAAGAGATGTCAGCAATTAATATATTCAGTGCACTGTGGAGGGGAGTGGAGTTATTGCTTATATTAGTGGCACAGGAGGAGTGAATGAGCCTTCTTTCCCAGACAAAAGAAAACCAACCAAATATGCCTGCATATGAAATGCTCACCCATGGTGACATGCATCCCATTTATTAATAGCATCAGTGGAAGATGCCTGAAAAGCAGAAGTCTTTCTGAGTAGGGCACTTGCCCTGGAATGCAGCCTTTTTTCAGAATGGTCTTCAGGGGCACAAGCCTTCCCTCCAAGTCCAGAGTGTTAGTGTGTGATTTATATAACCAGCTTCTGAGCTGACATTCTGAGTGGCTCCACCAAGCTTCTTTTACCATATATAAATTACCTAAAAAAAAAAAAATACAGTGCTTATCAACAGCAACAACAGAAACTGGTCATTAAACTCACAGAATCCTATTTTGTATAATAGAATTATAAAAGAGTAGTAAAAAGGTCAACAATCTATTATAAATTGTTGCTTTGGGTATTTTTAAATTCTTCATAGTGTCTAGCACAGCAGCTTAGAACAAAGTAGATTAAGTGATCAAGAAGTGTTTATCTAATTGGCTGAGCATAGTTTATAACTTTCATTAGTAGAAATAGTGGTTATCTTCCAAATGATGTCTTTATAAACACATGTCATAGTGTTACTTTTCATTGAGAAGAAGATCTAAATTGTTACCAGGGCATTCAAAAATCCTTTAAAGTCTGGCCTTGATGACCTTGCCAACCTCATCTCCTGTATACAATGACTATACAGTATTTACTGATGCCTCCAAAATGGTAGAACTTTTTTGCCCCCTGCTGTTGTTCATTTTTAAATTTTCTCTGCCCCAAGCATTCCTTCTCCCTTGTCTGTTAAAAGTCCTCCCAAACTAAATTTAAACTCCATAGAGTCATATCCATTTGTTCCTACTAAGAATTAACTCTTTCTTGGCTTTGGCAAAAACAAATTGTATGTGGCAAAGGTAAATTGTGTGTAGCCCAAATGTAGCTTTGGATCTAGGTAGGTGTGTATAACTTGCTCTACATTCCATGCTTCTTGAAAGCACAGCCTCCTACCTTTTGTTCTTTTGAATCTTCCGCTGCTTTACCAAGAGGCTCACACATGTGAGTACTACATAAATATTCATTTAACTCAGTGGTTCTAGAATTGGA
The DNA here is from genome assembly GCF_023091745.1 of Budorcas taxicolor. Taxonomy (NCBI): domain Eukaryota; kingdom Metazoa; phylum Chordata; class Mammalia; order Artiodactyla; family Bovidae; genus Budorcas; species Budorcas taxicolor. Next base: position 138,818,019 of record NC_068920.1, read on the forward strand.
GTACACAGAAGAACTTGGGGTGTTTTTCTAAAAATACCAATGTGTAGACCCCACCCACAACAATGAAATCAGAACTTCCAGTAGTGGGGCACACACACTGATATGCTAGTAAATAAGTTTCCTCCAGCTACTCTTTTTAATTTTTAGATTTGTTTTACTGAAGTATAGTTGATTTATAATTTTGTGTTAATTTCTGCTACACAGAAAAGTGATTCAATTATACATATATCTATCTATACATATATATGCATATATATATATATATACTTTTTTCATATTCTTTTCCATTATGGTTTATTACAGGATATTGAATATATTATAGTTCCTGCCCTGTACAGTAGGACCTTGATGTTTGTCCATTCTATATATAATAATATGCATCTGCTAATCCCAGATTCCCGATCCTTCTCTCCCTTGTCCCCTCTCCCACTTGGAAACCACAAATCTGTTCTCTAGGTCTGAGTTTGTTTCTGTTGCACAGGTAAGTTCTTGTGTGTCATATTTTAGATTGTGCATGTAAGTTGCATCATATGATATAATTTGACTTTCTCTTTCTGACTTCACTTAGTACGATAATCTCTAGGTCTATCCAATATTGTTGCAAATGGTGTTATTTCATTCCTCTTATGGCTGAATAGTATTCCACTGTATGTACATGCCTCATCTTCTGTATCCATTCATCTGTCTGGAGACGTTTAGGTTGCTTCCGTGTCTTGGCTATGATGAATAGTGCTACTGTGCACATAGGGGTGCATGTATCTTTTTGAATTATAGCTTTATCCAATATATGCTCCAGAGTGGTATTGCTGAATCTTATAGGAACTCTGTTTTTAGTTTTTCTGAGGAACCTCCATATGGTGCTCCATAGTGGCAGAACCAATTTACATTCCCACCAACACTGCAGGAAAGAAACAAAGAAAGAGAGAAAGTGAAGCCGCTCAGTTGTGTCCGACTCTTTGAGACCCCATGGACTGTAGCCTACCAAGCTCCACCATCCATGGGATTTTCCAAGCAAGACTACTGGAGTGGGTTGCCATTTCCTTCTCCAGGAGATCTTCCCGACCCAGGGATTGAACCCGGGTCTCCCTCATTGTAGGCAGATGGTTTACTGTCTGAGCCACCAGGGAAGTCCACATTGCAGGAGGGTTCCCTTTTCTCCACATCCTCTCCAGCATTTGTTATTTGCAGACTTTAAAAAAATATATATTTTATTTATTTAACTGTGCTTGGTCTTTGTTGCGACATGTAGAATCTTCAGGTGTAGCATGTGAACTCTTAGTTTTGGTATGTGGGGACTACTTTCCTGAATGGGAATTGAACTCATGTTGCTTGCATTGGAAGCTTGGAGTCTTAGCCACTGCACCCCTAGGAGCATCCCTATTTGTAGACTTCTTAATGATGGCCATTCTGATCGGTGTGAGTTGGTACCTCATTGTAGTTTTGATTTAGATTTCTCTAATAAATTAGTGATCTTGAACCTTCCTCCAGCTCTTCTAATGTGCATTGGGGTAAATGAAGTGGACAGGGGTATCACAGAAGACAGGGCGGCCTTCCCTAATTCCCAGTTTCACCTAGACCTGGATCACCATCATCTCTGAAGGCTCATCATTGCACCTGGAAAAGTTTTTGGCTTCACTATGACTTTGAAGTGAACTTTAACTTCTAAAAGAAATCTGTGATGACACAAAAGGCAGGTAAGATATATAGTTGAGGGGTCAGCTCCCACATGTGGAAATGGTTTGTTACACTCTGGAATGTACCTGTGAAAAATTTAGCTTTGAAAATGTTAGTAGCAGATGCTTCTGTTCGTCCCTCTGTGCACTTTTCTGATTATGATGTGCAATCGCTTCCTCTCACATTCCAAGTCAGTTGTCTTCTGGAGGCATTTCCCTCAGTCAGGTCTGATGTGCTAACATGTAGATCAGCCAGGCTGCCCCTTTTATGCAGTGATGCTCCCTGGAGTCATGCCCCAGGCTCTCCTGAGTTGTTCCCTGTCTTGTCTTTAAAAATGTAGTGGCCAAGGTGAAGGCTATTTCTCTGAGATGCTAGGACACTTTGTTCCTACAAAGTGAGGTACTAGGTCAGTGGTTCTGAAATTTGAGCATGAATTAGAATCACCTGGAGAGCTTGTCCTTGGAAGAAAAGTTATGACCAACCTAGACAGCATATTAAAAAGCAGAGACATTACTGTGCCAACAAAGGTCCATCTAGTCAAGGCTATGGTTTTTCCAGTAGTCATATGTGGATGCGAGAGTTGGACTATAAAGAAAGCTGAGCGCCGAAGAATTGATGCTTTTGAACTGTGGTGTTAGAGAAGACTCTTGAGAGTCCCTTGAACTGCAAGGAGATCCAACCAGTCCATCCTAAAGGAAATCAGTCCTGAATATTTATTGGAAGGACTGATGTTGAAGCTGAAACTCCAACACTTTGGCTACCTGATGCGAAGAACTGACTCATTTGAAAAAATCCCGATGCTGGGAAAGATTGATGGTGGGAGGAGAAGGGGACAACATAGGATGAGATGGTTGGATGGCATCACCGACTCAATGGACATGAGTTTGAGTAAACTCCAGGAGTTGGTGATAGACAGGGAGGCCTGTCATGCTGCAGTCCATGGGGTCACAAAGAGTCAGACACAACTGAGCGACTGAACTGAACTGAACTGGAGAGCTTGTTAAACCACATGTGACTGGATTCCAGTCCTAGAGTTTCTGATTTAGCAGGTTTTGGTATAAAACCTGGCGAGTTACACTCTTAAATTCCCCAGTGCCATCAGTGCCACTGGTCCAGGGACCACAGCTTTGAAAACCACTGTTCCAGGTAGATGAACAAAAACGTAATCATAAAGGGAGTAGAAAAAATAGACTGGATTGGGCTTTTCAAGTGGTATGGATTAAGGTGATAAATGCTTTTATAAAGGCTTAGAGGAGAGGGGAGGGGCTAATTCTTAATGTTTTAAGTGTTCTTCTGTGGCTAACCTATGTTACTCGCTAGCAGCAAGAAACGAGGAGTAAATGTGTCCATGGTTTTCAACAGCAGGGCACTCTGAGTTATGTGTGTGTGGATGGAGTTACACCACAACATGAGAATTTAGAGGGAGGCTATGTCTCCACCACAGAGTTCTTTAGATTTATTTATTTTTGGCAGTGCTAGATCTTCGTTACCGTACATGGGCTTTCACTAGTTCCAACAAGCAGGGGCGGCTCTCTAGTTGTGGAGCACAGGCTTCTGATTGCGGTGGCTTCTCTTGTTGCAGAGCACGGTCTCTAGGGCGTGTGAGCTCAGTAGTTGTGGCCCAAGGACTTAGTTGCTCCAGGGCATATGGGATCTTCCCAAACTGGGGATCAAACCCATGTCCTCTGCATTGACAGGTGAATTCTTTCCCACTGACCACCTAGGAAGTCCTCCACCACAGAATTTTTTTTTTTAATTGTGAGTGTAAAGCTCTCTCAATCACAGTAGAAAACAGGTATTTCTAATAAAAAAAAAACAACTTTGCTGACCACAACCCTTACAAAGGTTCACAGCCTTTCCCTGCATCTCTACCTGCCTCTAGAAGCTTCAGAACATTGAGGGAAAAAGGAAAATAGTGACAGAGAGAGAAAAAGAGTTGTTTCTCTGCTGTTTGTATCAAGTAATAACTCTCTTTTAGGATATTAAATCAGTGCTTAAAAAGTCCAAAGACAAAAAGATTAATCAACCCTGTGTTTCCTCAATGCCCCCGCAGAACTCATCACCTGCTGTGTACTCAGGAATTCCTGTGTTAGGCTGTGATGGAGAAAATAAAAAATATGTCCAAGAAATGACCCCATCCATCAAGAAGCCACAGCCTATTTTGTGAACTCAGGAAAGCTAGAGCTGACAAACCAAATGCTAATACAACAATAAGGGAGAGGAGGGAGAAGTAGGGTGTGGGGGATACGGTTCCTGTACAGAGTAAACGGTTAAGTTGATGCCAATCAGAAAATGAGATTGCAAGGTCTAGTAACAGAGGAACAGGATCTTACAGGGTTGGACCAAGTCTTCAAATTCCCTTTCCAGTTTTTTCTTCCCAAGCTCATCTGGAGAAAGACCTATCCCACCCCTTCTTGGGGCTTCCCTGGTGGCTCAGTGGTAAGGAATCTGCCTGCCAATGCAGGAGACCCGGGTTTAATCCCTGGGTGGGGAAGATCCCTGGAGAAGGAAATGGTAACCTACTCCAGTGTTCTTTTCAGGGAAATCCCATGGACAGAGGAGCCTGGCAGGCTCCATGGGGTCACAAAAGAGTCAGACACAACTTAACAACTAAACAACAAACAGCCGTTTCCTACCCAGTAGTACATAGAGTGTTCCCTGGTACATAAAATGAGGTGGAAAGAGGCTGCCAGCTTTAACACCAAATAGCTATGGACTTTATTTGGGAGAATGGTTTCTACGCCTTGGCTGGCCCCACCTATGCAGCCAGTGGAAGAGGGAGGGAAGGGCATGGGGAGGGGAAGGACAGAGCCTGTAAGGATGACAAGGGAAGCAGCATTTAGCTTCAAGCACTTACAAGTATCACTAAATTCCTCAGCTGTGTAGGAGTCTCATTTTCCATGAGCTTACTGTGTGCCCCTAGAGTCAGGACCAGTCCACATCAACTCCTCTATTTCTTTTTTCGGCAGGTGAAAACACATCCATGCAAACCCTATTTAGGGGTTCCTCCATATTTGTTTTTCACCCATGAAGAATATAGGACCTTTTAAAATTGTGTGTGTGTGTGTGTGTGTTTTAAAATACTAGGCTGTTCTTTTAAGGATCCATTAAGAGAGATATTTCAATATTCTTTCCATTGGCACCTTATGATCCAAATTCTTGCCTGTTAAATGCAAAAAAAAAACCAAAAAACTAAAGAATTGTTTCTTTAAAAAGACCCAACTTAAATACATTTGTGGAAACTAAGCATAATTTATTTTAAAATTAGGTTAAAAATGTTTGCAGTGTATGCTCAAACTTTTCCAGATGTTAAGACAAGTAAACACTATTAGATCAAATTTAATTTGGTTTGGTGTTTCAATCAGCTTTTACCTTGATTTTCTTTTGTGCTTATAACAAGGTTTACTCGTGTGTTGGAGGTGGTCTTAAAAGTGTTAATTTTAGCTTTTCTTTATAATGCACACGCACTAAGGCATTTTCTTATTATAAACGGAGTTAGATAAACTTTCAGTGTAGCTCTGCTTCATTAAACCAGGAAGTTTATATACTCTAACAAAAAAAATATGTATTTCCATTTCATGTTGGCATCAATGGTAGTACTGTGCATAATGTCGTTAGTACTGGTAGCTGGAATTCTCCATAGGAGACTGATGAAAGACAGATGACAATAAAAAGGGCATCAGAAAGCAAGAATAAAATGTGAGATGTGGCTGCAGAAGCTGGGAGGAGACTGAGCCTGGGATTCCCTGTGTAAGATGATGGGTGGTGGAGGAGGTTGGGCGTGCCAGGGGAGGAAAGGGTGTTCCCGTCTTCTGAATTAGCAGGCAGGAGAGATGCTTTGTGGAATGTGTGGTGCTTTGTGTTATTTTTCAAGAGAAGTTTTCTAAATTGCTTTGAATGTCATGAAAAGTACTGATTAAGCTCCTGTGTAGAGGACTGAATGGCACAAGCTACAGTTTAGCCAAGTTAAAGTGGTGGGCCAAGGTGGGAGTCGACATTTGATGCTTTTTACAACAAGCCTTGTTTGAACAAGATTTTCTGGATTCTGGGTGTTATCAAAGGCAGATGAATATAAGTATGTGTCTATGGGTGTATTTTCATTATGCATGTGAAGTCACTCAGTCATGTCCAACTCTTTGTGAGCCCACGAGGCTCCTCTGACCATGGCATTTTCCAGGCAAGAATACTGGAGTGGGTTGCCATTTCATTCTTCAGGGGATCTTCCTGACCCAGGGATCGAACCTGGGTCTCCTGCATTGCAGGCAGATGCTTTACCGTCTGAGCCACCACGGAAGCCTGCTTATATCTGTTTATAATTAAATAATAGTAGAAGGTGATATTAATGGCTTCCATTTCCCTTTTCACAGTAAGGATAATTTTGTCTTTGCCAGTACTATTCCTGTCACAGATGTGGATAAATGGGTGAGAAGGAGAAATAAAAGCAACCAAACAGATTTGTTTAATTTGCTTTGGAAAGGAAAAAGAAAAGCTTCTAAAAACAAAGAGAGAGAACAGGTTGGGAAGGTATGAGGAGGTGGGCAAGAATGGCAAGGTCTAGCTCAGGACAAATTTGGGAAACATTTTAGGGGTACATTTTGAAAGAGAAGGAGAAAGACCAAAAGTCATGCTAGGAAGAGAAGGACCTTGGGGTATAGACAGCCAAGGGTAGTGTACGAATGGGTATTAGAAAGACTCACTCATGTTCTCAGTGAACCCCCAATAACCAAGCACTGTTCTTCTTTTTATTTTTCATGAAACACTTCTTTCCATGTTTTCCTTATGGCATAGTTGATCAGCCCCCATTTTAAATGATCTTTTCTTGAATTTCCAGAAAGCCTACTGGATTTCTAGTTTATGAAAATCCGCAACAACTTCCTATCCCATCAATTTTAGGATTGTATTCGGCTGCATGTAGTCATGATAATTGCATGATAATAGTCTTCAGTGCGGAGAAGGCAATGGCACTTCACTCCAGTACTCTTGCCTGGAAAATCCCATGGATGGAGGAGCCTGGAGGGCTGCAGTCCATGGGGTCGCTGAGGGTCGGACACAACTGAGCAGATTCACTTTCACTTTTCACTTCCATGCATTGGAGAAGGAAATGGCAACCCACTCCAGTGTTCTTGCTGGAAGATCCCAGGGACGGGGGAGCCTGGTGGGCTGCCGTCTATGTGGTTGCACAGAGTCGGACACGACTGAAGTGACTTAGCAGCAGCAGCAGCAGTCTTCAGTGGGTTTAATTTTTCCCCACAAACCAAGAAATCTGGAGACTGATTTGGGGACAGTGTAGCTTCTCAAGAAAACATCCCTGTCTTTCCCATCCTTACTTTTTATTTCAAAATGGCTCTTTCACTTCCAGGCATCAGAACTGTGTTCTAGGTGGAAGAAGAGTAAAGGGGGAAGGAAAAAAGGTATATGTCAGCTGTGTCTGTCTCTTTAACCTAACATATGTAATAGATGTCCCCTTAAATTCAATCAGTTACGTCATCTGGTCAAACTCTAGCTGAAGGTGAGCCTAAGACACAAAGTGTTTTGTTCTATGTTTGTTCACCATCTCCCCAGACAAAATTTGGGTTCTCGAGATAAGAGGAGGAGAATGAATACTCAGTAGGCTACTAGACATGTTGACCATATATTCCAGTTTGTTACATAAGACTGGATACACAGGGATTTGTAGACTTATTGGAAAAGACCCAGAGGCTGGGAAAGATTGAGGGCAGGAAGAGAAGGAGGTTCTCAAAGAAGGAGGCTCTTTGCAAACCTATTTACACTTTTTTAATCAAAGTGAAAAACACATCTTGTGATAGATAAATACACATATTTAACTAGCATTGTCCCTTTTTATCAAGTTAAATGGGTTAAGTTGCTTTGTTTTTTTTAACAGTTTTGTTCTGTTTCTCTTTCTTAGTTCATTGATTTATTGCCTTTTTTATCTTTAGTTCATTCCCTCTTATTTTCCTTTCAGGAATTTATAAAATCAAAAAATAAAAAGACTGACAACTCTTTTCAATTAATAACTACTAAATAACTACCTCAACTAATAGCTACTAAATGTCACTGAGTTTTCTTCTATTATGAAGAAATGTCATAAATGAAGAAATTAATAGCTACTAAAGGTCACTGTGTTTTTTTCTATTATGTGTTTTCTTCTATTATTCCTTCTCCAGGGGATCTTCCCAACCCAGGGTCTCGCACTGCAGGCAGATTCTATAGCTGCTGAGCTACAGGAACTCCTTCTATTATGATACTTTTTCACAAACTATCATTTGAAGAGAGGATGTGGTCAGTCATGGGAGGCCTATGCTCTGATTGCCAGCACTTAGAAAAGCCATATTAATATATATATGTATGTATGTGTGTGTGTACATATACACACACACACACAAACATCATATTGTAAAGGCATTGGAAGCTCTGGGAGCAATGAGCACTAGATGGACTGAATTTTCAGGTGGTGGAGAGCCATTCAGAGGAAGCTGAGGATCAGCAATTGCTTTGTTCCTGGAGGATCTATCCATTCTTGGTGCTGGCAGGAGCCTAAGGATCAGGGTGCCACTTCTGGGGCAAAGAAAAACCAGGAAACTTTTAGTGGTCTCATGGGGCTCAAGTGATGTCTTGAGAAGCTTTAAATATATGACTAACTTTCCCCGTAACCCTTGATGAATTTAAGGCTATGTGGAAATATTTTTAAAATATATTTTTTTAAAGATTCTGGAAATTAGAAAGAAACTAACTGCAATCTCTAGTTCTTAAAGGCAAAGAACTGCTAAGCAGAGTTAGCTGGAAAAAAATCAGCAAGAGTGAACACCCTAGAAGGAACAGTAAATTAAGCATCCATAGGTGCTTTTTTCTTGGGGACTTTCATCAATTCTGGGCCCAAAGAGAGGCTTGAAATCCCAAAGAGGCTTGCTTCTGGCAGAAGATTACTATAGAAGATAGAAAAGGAAACAAAGATTTTGGTGGTCACCTACTGTTGTGTCAAAATTTGGGGACGAGACTTCAGCACATGGTTTGTCATGCTTCAAACAGTTAGTCCAGTCGCTCAGTTGGGTCTGACTTTTTGCAACCCCGTGGACTGCAGCACCTCAGGCTTCCCTGTCCATCATCAACTCCCAAAGCTTGCTCAAACTCATGTCCATCAAGTCAGTGATGCCATCCAATAAATTTGTGTAATTTTGAAGCACATCGTGGGGGAATAAAGTGGCAGGTTAACCTTTGTCTCTCAGGGTAGAAGACGAAAAAGATTATAAATCTATTGTGATTAAGACCGTCATTAGCATAAGTAAAGTCACATTCAACAATAAAACAGACTGGAGAATATTCTATAAACAGACTTTTACATATGGTCACCTGATACATGACTCATTTTATTGTTCTAGCCAAAATTCTATTAATAAATATATTTGTTAGATAAAGTGTGAAAATCATGTTATTGAAGAATCCTGCTGCTGCTAAGTCGCTTCAGTCGTGTCCAACTCTGTGCAACCCCATAGACGGAAGCCCACCAGGCTCCCCTGTCCCTGGGATTCTCCAGGCAAGAACACTGGAGTGGGTTGCCATTTCCTGCTCCAATGCATGGAAGTGAAAAGTGAAAGTGAAGCTGTTCAGTCGTGTCCGACTCTTAGCGACCCCTTGGACTGCAGCCTACCAGGCTCCTCCATCCATGGGATTTTCCAGGCAAGAGTACTGGAGTGGGTTGCCATTGCCTTCTCCATTGAAGAATCCTCAGTTTAGTTCAGTTCAGTCGCTCAGTCGTGTCCGACTCTTTTCGACCCCATGAATCACAGCACGCCAGGCCTCCCTGTCCATCACCAACTCCCGGAGTTCACTCAGACTCGCATCCATCGAGTCCGTGATGCCATCCAGCCATCTCATCCTCTGTTGTCCCCTTCTCCTCCTGCCCCCAATCCCTCCCAGCATCAGAGTCTTTTCCAATGAGTCAACTCTTCGCATGAGGTGGCCAAAGTACTGGAGTTTCAGCTTTAGCATCATTCCTTCCAAAGAAATCCCAGGGCTGCTCTCCTTCAGAATGGACTGGTTGGATTTCCTTGTAGTCCAAGGAACTCTCAAGCGTCTTCTCCAACACCACAGTTCAAAAGCATCAATTCTTCGGAGCTCTGCCTTCTTCACATTCCAACTCTCACATCCATACATGACCACAGGAAAAACCATAGCCTTGAGATGGACCTTAGTTGAGATACTTGCTTTTCCGAGCAAAATAGTTTCTGATAGAAGTATATTAAAATCACCCTCTCTGATGGTGTTGTTGGTATTCCTTATAACTAAGGCATATTGAGTTTTATATATGTTGGAGGTATTTGGATGGGAATATATTAATTCATTATTGTTCATTTCTTTAACCCTCTGAGTTATGCTCTGGTAGTTTCTCAGTTCTGTTTTCCAAGAAACCATTCTTCAGAATATCCTATTATTTCTCTAATTTTTTTATTTCAGTTCTAATTTTCTAATGGTTTTTAATGTCTACCTTTAATCTTTCAAAGCTTCTAATTCTTCCATGATGTTAGTTCCTCCTTTGGCTCTTTGAGAATTTTAAGCATCCAGGATTTATTTTAAAGTCTTTTCCAAATACTTCAATCATCTCTACATTGTCAGGAGTAAACAGTCCCATCTGTTGGTTCTCTGGACTTCCTTTCTTGGCATTAGAATCCTCATATACTTTTCTTCATTTTTCCTCCCTTCTCATCTTCTGTTGGAATGATCAAGGTTTCTTTACCATGCCTCATGCTCCCTTGGGTTAGCAGTTTTATATTACATTTTAATTTTTGAGATGGTTATACTTAAATTTCTAACATACATGATTAATTTTAAAATTCAAGTCGTGTCATCTTCACATTCATAAAAGATTTGCATCAATTCAGAGTTCCATGGGAACGTTTACCCCTGCAGCCATGTTGGAAGATTAAGTGTTAGCAAACTTTCCCTCGCATTATAAACAACTAGAAAACTGGACAACATACATGAAATAACTGTTCTCAGGACAGTACTGTGATCCCTGAGAGGAAGAAACAAAATGAAACCGATAAGCATCCTGGCTTTCTCCCTGGAGATGCTTTCTGTCCTGAAGCTCAGAAGAGGAGCCCAAGCAGAACACAGTGGTTTTGCTGAATCAAGGAGATAGAGATTGGAATACTGGAAACTGATGCAATGGGAATTTGATGGGCAGAGTATAGCAACGGACAAAACCGCAGATGGGAGGAGTTGCAGAAATATGCACAGAGGTTCTCAAGTATTTTCTTCAATATACTCAAGGGCATAGATAAAGATGCCATGAGGGTAGGCAAAGAACAGCTATTAGAGAGATGTCTGTTGAATGATTCCCAGAGCTCACACTGATTTAGGAATATTTCTAGCTTCAAACAGCCAAAGAGGAGAGATTAGACTGATAACCCAACTCTTCAGTATATTTTTGTTTCACGAATAATAACTTAAAATAAAGTAGCCTACACCTACGACTCTCATACTTGCAAGGGTTCCACTACGTCTCCTTTGTTCTTATATATTGTTAATAAAATGCTGACCATTGATGAAAGGGGCAGCTTCAAATATGTCCACTCCTCTGATTTCTGTTGCTATCTATATGTGATGGATCCCAAATCTTGTTTCTCTTCTACTCATATGTGTATTGGACACCTTCACTCAGAAGCATCTCAAATGGAAGTGAAGTGAAGTGAAGTGAAATGAAAGTTGCTCAGTCATGTCCAACTCTTTGCGACCCCATGTACTACACAGTCCATGAAACTCTCCAGGTCAGAATACTGGGGTGGGTAGCCCTTCCTTTCTCCAGGGGATCTTCCCAACCCAGGAATTGAACCCAGGTCTCCCACATTGCAGGCATATTCTTTACCAGCTGAGCCACAAGGGAAGCCCAATAATACTCGAGTGGGTACCCTATCCCTTCTCCAGCAGATCTTCCCAACCCAGGAATTGAACTGGGGTCTCTTGCATTGCAGGCAGATTCTTTACCAACTGAGCTATCAGGGAAGTCCTTCTCAAATGGATGCTGCTTCTGCTGCTAATTCGCTTCAGTCGTGTCCGACTCTGTGCGACCCTATAGACGGCAGCCCACCAGGCCCTGCCATTCCTGGGATTCTCCAGGCAAGAACACTGGAGTGGGTTGCCATCTCCTTCTGCAATGCATGAAAGTGAACAGTGAAAGTGAAGTCGCTCAGTTGTGTCCGACTCTTTGCGACTCCATGGACTGCAGCCCACCAGGCTTCTCCATCCACGGGATTTTCCAGGCAAGAGTACTGGAGTGGGGTCCCATTGCCTTCTCTGATGGGACCCATTAAATCATGTAAGACTGAATTACATTAATGACAATGCTGTAATATATAATTTACTAATTATTCCATTCATGTTTTATCTCTCTAGCTGCACTCAAATATGTGGAGGTCACAAAGCTGATGAATTGTATCCTGGCTTTGTCACCTCCTATGTTCCCTCGAGTAATGTTTGGTTTTCTCAGTTATATACTAAAGATACATACTTCTTAGGTTTGTTTGAAGACATACATTTCAGCTTGGTGTGCTGCAGTCCGTGGGGTTGCAGAGTCAGATGTGACTGAGCAGCTGAACAACAGCAGTGTCTGTTCAGTGGTCTGAAAATCGGTAAAGGATTATGAAAGTGTAAGATATCATTATATTTCTGCATCCCCTGGCAGCATTCCCCCACACTCACGATGACACGAAGCACAGAGAAGCTGCTCAATAAAGGTGTGAATACTGATGGACTATTTAAAGACGGAGTGATGAAACTGGAGGGACACTAAGCCAATGATAAGAGGACCTGCCCTGCTATCATCTCTGTACCACTGACTTCCTGTGTGAGCTCCGTCAGTCTTCTCACCTTTCTGAACTTTTTTTTTTAAAATCCAGACAATCTCTAAGAATATTTTCTGTCTCCATGTCAATTCTGTAGTCCTGAATTATAGATCTCAGTGACACTTCCTACCCACATCCTACTTTGCCCCCAGATCAGCCTTCTCATTACCTTGTATTTTTACTCTTGCTGTCTCAGATGAGGCTCTAGAGTCTGATAGGGGATTCTCCATTGAACTCTCCATCACAAAAGGAAAACAAATGTGAAAGTGTTAGTGGCTCAGTTGCATCCAACTCTTTGGTGACGTCATTAATTAATTGTAGCCTCTCAGGCTCCTCTGTCCATGGAATTCTCCAGGCAAGAATACTGGAGCAGGTTCAGTTCGGTTCAGTTCAGTTCAGTTCAGTTCAGTCACTCAGTCGTGTCCGACTCTTTGTGACCCCATGAATCGCAGCACGCCAAATATCCCTGTCCATCACCATCTCCCGGAGTTCACTCAGATTCACGTCCATCGAGTCCGTGATGCCATCCAGCCATCTCATCCTCAGCCGTCCCCTTCTCCTCCTGCCCCCAATCTCTCCCAGCATCAGAGTCTTTTCCAATGAGTCAACTCTTCGCATGAGGTGGCCAAAGTACTGGAGCTTCAGCTTTAGCATCATTCCTTCCAAAGAAATCCCAGGGCTGATCTCCTTCAGAATGGACTGGTTGGATCTCCTTGCAGTCAAAGGGACTCTCAACAGTCTTCTCCAACACCACAGTTCAAAAGCATCAATTCTTCAGCGCTCAGCCTTCTTCACAGTCCAACTCTCACATCCATACATGACCACAGGGAAAACCATAGCCTTGACTAGACGGACTTTAGTCGGCAAAGTAATGTCTCTGCTTTTCAATATACTATCTCAGTTGGTCATAACTTTTCTTCCAAGGAGTAAGTGTCTTTTAATTCCATGGATGCAAGTCACCATATGCAGTGATTTTGGACCCCCAAAAAATAAAGTCTGACACTGTTTCCACTGTTTCCCCATCTATTTGCCATGAAGTGATGGGACCAGATGCCATGATCTTCGTTTTCTGAATGCTGAGCTTTAAGCCAACTTTTTCGCTCTCCTCTTTCACTTTCATCAAGAGGCTTTTTAGTTCCTCTTCACTTTCTGCCATAAGGGTGGCATCACCTGCATATCTGAGGTTATTGATATTTCTCCCAGCAATCTTGATTCCAGCTTGTGTTTCTTCCAGTCCAGCGTTTCTCATGATGTACTCTGCATAAAAGTTAAATAAGCAGGGTGACAATATACAGCCTTGATGTACTCCTTTTCCTATTTGGAACCAGTCTGTTGTTCCATGTCCAGTTCTAACTGTTGCTTCCTGACCTGCATACAGATTTCTCAAGAGGCAGGTCAGGAGGTCTGGTATTCCCATCTCTTTCAGAATTTTCCACCGTTTATTGTGATCCACACAGTCAAGAGCTTTGGCATAGTCAATAAAGCAGAACTAGATGTTTTTCTGGAACTCTCTTGCTTTTTCCATGATCCAGCGGATGTTGGCAATTTGATCTCTGGTTCCTCTGCCTTTTTTAAAACCAGCTTGAACATCAGGGAGTTCACGGTTCACGTATTGCTGAAGCCTGGCTTGGAGAATTTTGAGCATTACTTTACTAGCATGTGAGATGAGTGCAATTGTGTGGTAGTTCAAGCATTCTTTGGCATTTCCTTTCTTTGGGATTGGAATGAAAACTGACCTTTTCCAGTCCTGTGGCCACTGCTGTGATTCCCTTCTCCAAGAGATCTTCCTGACCCAGGGACTGAACCCAAGTCTCTCTCACTGCAGGCCATTATTTACAGATTATTTACTGTCTGTGGCACCAGGGAAGCCTGAGATGCCCTGTAATCCCACCTAATTCTCTGGCAGTGCTAGTCCTGGCCTTTTAGTCTCCAGGCCTCCTAATGGACAGTTGAGGAAGCAAGAGCAAGTTGGCGATTTTTTAAGCTAGTCAACAAGTTTCTTGACAGTTGCTTTTCTCATCCTTCTATCAACAAGGAGGGGCTGGGACCAGTTTCTCCCCCAGGGATGGGATGCTGCCTGTGTCTACCTTTACACACTAACCCCTCAAGGTTCATATTTGGCTCCATCCAATTTTGGCTGGGTCCACATAGATGGCCAGTGACCAACTTCCTGTCTGACTTCTACTTGTACTGAAGGAGGAAATGAGGGTCCCACAGGCAAAGCCTCTTCCACTTCTGGGGCTGTTTCCAAAAATAAAGTTACTGTAATACCCAAAACACCAGGCACGGGACACAGCAGCCACAGTTGTTCACTGGCCTTCCACCTCCTGGTGGCCAGCAGCCAGCAGACTGCAGGGCTGCTGAAGGCTGTGTGATGAAATGTGGTCCCCAGGGTCCTCTCTCTGACATTTTTAGACTTACCATAAAATAAACTGCCCCAGGATGCCACCTCCCTCCAGCCCCTCCTAGGGCCTTCAGAGGGCACTGGTGACATACAGATGGCCCTTGAACTTTCCTCTCACAACTGCTGTTTCCTAGCGGTTCTGCTTTGGAACTTTTCCCATGGGCTTCAAAAGTATCCTTCTCTCCTCTGTTTTTAAATATAAATGCTAAAAAAAATTGTAAAACACTTTTTGCTCATTTAGAGGCGAACAAACTTTCATGCATATAATTTCTCCTCTCTCTATCCTGTATCTCTATTTTTACCTCTACCACCTCTTTCTCTTTTCTTTCACTCAAGGGTCAACTGCATTCAGGCATGTGAAATTCTTTAAAGAAGGAATGCAAAGAGGAAGCAGGATTGATTTTTTTAAAAAGAGCATTGCATTTAGATCTTGATCCCAAGATATCAGTCTCCCAAGAAGCCCAGGTTCTTAGCTGTTTGCTTGACTGCCCTAATAGTGACAGTGACCCAAGGATGCACCCAAACACAGGACTTTACCATCATTTAAACCTGGCAGCAGCTACCAAGCTCTTCTTCATGAGCAGAGACAGAATTCTCTTTGGGGATCTAGGGCTAAGAATTTGAAACACATTTCTGACGTTGATGGTAGGTTGGAGATGGCATGGGGTGGCAGAGGTTGCTGTGACAGGTATGTGGAGATGGAAATTCATTAACGCTCCCTGAAACCGAGTTGAGGGTACCAGAATTAGCCAGAGGACTGAGTGGTCTGACATGGCTGATATGCTGCATTAGTGGAGAGAGATGGTGAAGAATCCATCCTGGTGGGGACACTGACTCTCTGTACCCACAGTACGCACTCTCAGTTGCGGGATACTCTTGTGCCTTGTTCTTCATTATACAAGAAAATTGAACCAGAAGGGGAGCCCTATTAGAGAAGGGGTTCGAGCTGCTGTTTCCCTGTATCTTCCTAGGCTAGACAGAGAAAATGTGCTTAGACTTCAGCATATGACAGTTTCAATTCACTTCAGGAGAAAAAAATTCGGATGAAAGTTAAAGAGAGATTTTCTATTGTACCCTTGCTCTCTGCTCCCAAACTCAGAGCCTGAGGTCTGTGCTTCTGACTTAACGGTCAGCTGTTTCTCCTCTACCTGAACCTGATCTATGACTCC
Organism: Budorcas taxicolor; assembly: GCF_023091745.1. NCBI lineage: Eukaryota > Metazoa > Chordata > Mammalia > Artiodactyla > Bovidae > Budorcas > Budorcas taxicolor. The sequence goes on from NC_068920.1 coordinate 138,834,107, forward strand.
ATGTTTATATATATATATATATATATATATATATATATATATATATATATATATGTTATATATATATATGTTATATATATATATATATATATATGTTATATATATATATATAACTCCTTGCAAAAAAATCTTGAAAATATGTTTAAATTATCAAAACTAACTCCAGATAAAGTAGAAAACCAGAATAGGCAGTAGCATTGTAATTAATCTAAAAAGTTGTCAACAAACAACATGGACTATAGCCCACAGGTTCCTCTGTCCATGGGATTTCCCAGATAAGAATACTGGAGTGGGTAGCCATTCCCTTCTGCAGGGGATCTTCTTGACCAAAGGCTCATGTTCCTTTAAATCACCTTGGGATGGATGATGGTATTGCTGACAGACTAGGAGTTTGACTGTCCCCTTTCTAAATCCTTCATGAATGGTTGATTGAGCAACTTTCTTTAGGATGTAAAGATACTTAAAATATAACTTTTTTCTATGACTTTTAAACCTCAGCCCTCATCCAGAGATAAGATGAAAATCTGATTTCACATTCTGGCAGACCAACATTTTCTCTACTTAACATGAATGAAAAGTTTTATCAAATGGTTTGTCTATATTTATTGAGATGGTCATGTAATTTTTTTCTTTAATACCTTAATGGGATCATTTATGCCAGTGGATTTTCTAATGCTGAAGCATCTTGCATTTCTGGGAAAAACTCTATTTATGTATAAAGTATTATTTTTTTCATATTTCTGCATTTCACTTGTTAACATTTAATTCAGGACCATTGCGCTCAGATTCATAAACTAAACTGGTCTATACTTTCATTTTCTGATACTGTTCTTATCAGATTTTTATGTCTGCTTATGCTAGGCTCAAAACAGGTCTTGGGGAACTATCTTTTCTTTTTCTATATTCCTTTTCTGTTTTCTGAAACTATTTGTATAATATAATAATTATCCTTTTCTTGAATATTTAACAGTTTCACAAAATAGCTTAACCTTGATATTTCTCTGGAAGAGAAATTTCTGACTATTGGTTCATTTTCAATTTCTTTAATAGTTATTAGTGTATTAAAATGTTTGTTGTGTCTTTAGTAAATTACTTTCATTCATCTTTTCCCAGAAAGCTGCTGCTGCTGCTGCTGCTAAGTCGCTGCAGTCGTGTCCGACTCTGTGCGACCCCATAGAGGGCAGCCCACCGGGCTCCCCTGTCCCTGGGATTCTCCAGGCAAGTTTCATTTAAATTTTCAAATTAATGTTATGAAGTTATTCCTACAGATTTTCTAAGATTACTTACCTCTCCCCTGATTCTGTAGAAATGTTTTGGTTTTTGTTCTTAATATTTAAGAACATTTATTTATTTCCCCTTCCCTTCTTTTGTTGACATTCCATTATATTAGGCACATGCCATCTTTGTCTTTTAAAGGTGAAAACATTTTTTCTTTTTGAAATTATTTTTATTATATTGAATTTGCTTTCTATTTGTTAAATTCTCTATTAACAGTTCTTTATTTCTAGTTCCTTTGAGTTTTCTGTTCTTTTTTATTTTCTGAGTACCTATAATTTTTATTTTCTTAATTTAATAACTTATTTGAATGTATAAATTTCCATCTAAGTAAAACTTTACTGCAACCCACAAGTTTTGATATAGTGTGATTTTAGTTATTTAGGGTTAGGGTTAAATATTTCATTATTTATACCGTCATTTTCCCCTTATACCCATGAATTATTTAATAGTGTGTTTTTTAAGTTTAATGCATATAAGTTTTAAGATTAACTTTCAAATTCAACAAAATGATGAATAGAGAATGCTATTCTTTATGATCTCATGTTTTGATGTATTTTGAGTCCTTTTGGCATAATCTGTGGTCAATCTTTATAAATATTTTCAGTTCATGTCAGTCACTCAGTTGTGTCCAGCTCTTTGCGACCCCATGAACCACAGCATGCCAGGCCTCCCTGTCCATCACCAACTCCTGGAGTTTACTCAGACTCATGTCTATTGAGTCGGTGATACCATCCTACCATCTCCTCCTGCCCTCAATCTTTCCCAGCATCAGGGTCTTTTCAAATGAGTCAGCTCTTTGCATCAGGTGGCCAAAGTACTGGAGCTTCAGCTTCAACGTCAGTCCTTCCAATGAACACCCAGGACTGATCTCCTTTAGGATGGACTGGTTGGATCTCCTTGCAGTCCAAGGGACTCTCAAGAGTCTTCTCTAACACCACAGTTCAAAAGCATCAATTCTTCGGTGCTCAGCTTTCTTTATAGTCCAACTCTCACATCCATACAAGACTACTGGAAAAACCATAGCCTTGACCAGGTGGACCTTTGTTGGCAAAGCAATGTCTCTGCTTTTGAATATGCTGTCTATGTTGGTCATAACTTTCCTTCCAAGGAGTAAGTGTCTTTTAATTTCATGGCTAAAGTCACCATCTGCAGTGATTTTAGAGCCCCCCAAAATAGTCAGCCACTGTTTCCACTGTTTCCTCATGTATTTGCCATGAAGTGATAGGATCGGATGCCATGATGTTAGTTTTCTGAATGTTGAGCTTTAAGCCAACTTTTTCACTCTTCTCTTTCACTTTCATCAAGAGGCTTACCTTCTTCTTCACTTTCTGCCATAAGCGTGGTGTCATCTGCATATCTGCATAAATATTTTGAGTTTATCTAAAAGTAATATCTATTCTTTGTTGATGTGCAGGATTCTATATGTATCCATGAGATAAAGTCTTTCATTTTATTGTTTACATTTCTTGTGTGAAATGTATCCAGTTGATTTGTCTGGGTCTGAAAGAGGTATGTGAAAATCAGCAGTTTTGAGCAATTCAGATGGTTCAACACTGATGTACCTCAACATGGGCATTCTTGGGTTTATGATTCTTGGTTTCATTTTGCATCTTGTTTTTGTAAATTTCTGTCTTTCATCAAGTTTGTATGTCACATTGACATTATCTAGGAAATCCCCAGGGCCCTATTCTTTAAATTTTTTTCCCTACTCTATTCTTCACTTTGCCCTTTCAGCTGTTAAATCCATCTAGTGATTTTTTTAAAAAAAATTCTGAAATTTTACTTTTAGGCCTAGAATTTCCTTCTTTAAAAAAAAATAATTTTATTTATTTATTTTTGGTTGTGCTGGGTCTTCAATGCCACACAGACCTTTCTCTAGTTGTGGTGAGCAGGGGCTACTCTCTAGCTGTGGTGCACAAGCTTCTCTTGGCAGTGGTTTCTCTTGTGGAGCACAGACTCTAGGGCACTCTGGCTTCAGTCGTGTCTTCTGGGCCCTGGAACACAGGCTCAATAGTTGTGGTGCATGGGCTTATTTGCTCCATGGGATTTGGGATCTTACGTATCAGGGATTGAACCCATGTCTTCTGCATTAGCAGGTGGATCCTTCACCACTGAGCCACCAGGGAAGCCCTAGAATTTCCTTTCTCATTCTTTAATTTCTTATTTCTCTGCTGAAATTTTTATTCACGGAAAGCACCTTTTTTAAAATTTCATTGAGCATAATTATAATAATGTCATTAACATGTGAATAATAATAATAATAACAATATTTACTTTACAGGCTTTTAAACAGCAACTAAGATAAATCCTATAAAACTTTTAACACACACAATACCTGGTAAATCTAAAGAGATGAGGAATAGAAATTCATGATAATGAATGAGGGTGAATATGTAGATATCATTTCCCTTTGTACAGTTCCCTCTGTACTTGAATTTGTAATTTAATAAAATGTTTACAATCTCTTCCTCAAGGTTGCTGTTCCACTAAAACATGTATTTCAGTGTTTCTCATTTGATAGACTCAGCTGTCACACAATCTTTCTTTGGTCAGAATTTCAGAAGTCCCTGTAATTTGTGTTAGGAGAATAAGATAGAGACAAGAGAGTAGGAAGTGATTTGCCACGGAATAATTTAATTGATTTGTGTGTTTGATTGCTAGGAGTACTACATTCATGACCATTCATCACTGATTTTATTAATTGATTATTTTGACAAATAGTTGATTTATCTCTTGGAGAAAAAGAGTATATTTCAAACTTAATTTCCCACGTGTCCAAACCTCTTTTAAACCTGGGTGCACAGGGACAGATTATCTACTTCTGAAGAGAAACTTGCTCGGTTATACACCATTTCTTCCCATGATCGCTTCCTCCTCAGATCACAGTTTTGTAAGTAGCCTGATACTATTGCTTGGCATCAGGATACAGAATCCCAAACACATGGAACAGTTAAAAACCAACTCCCACAGATGATTTCATTGCCTCAACTCCATCTGTAATGTAAATCCTTCAGAGGTGCTTTCTATTCTTAGAAGAAAAGTCACAAGCTGGAGGGTGCATCACCTTCGCAATCAGCACCCCTTTTAGCCCCTAATGTGGACCATCTGCTGGTTGAAGAGGTTACAGTGCTACAGAAATGTCATTACAGAATTTCTGTATGTTCACATGTATCATCTGTCACGTAATTGTTTGTTTTACAGCCCATACCTATAATGGGCTAAGTGGGGACTATTTATATTAGTTAGCAATGAGTACCTTTAATTAGTATTTCATGCAACTGGAACATGTTAAGAAAGCTGACACAAATCTGGCTGGGTTGGGAGATTCCATGTGAATTTCATTATGAAATTGCTAGGATATTACAGTTGCACAGGTACCAAGGTTTCTTCAGCTGCCAGAAATTCTGTGTAAGTTCAACACATGTGAAAAAGACAAACCATCACATTGGGTCTAGCTCAGCTGATGGACAGTCAGAATCAGTCCACTTTGTATCCACACCCTAGATTCCTCATGATGGCTCACCCAGGGCCTGTGGAGGCATGCAGCTGAAAAGTCACAGAACCTGTGCAAATCCTGGGGAAGAAAGCCGGAAAAAGAAACAATGGGCAAAAATCTTTGTGGTCCAAGTGCTTAATGCCAAGTGAGAGGCTGGCAGTTGGATAAAGTGTTTTTGTTAACTGGTGCAAATGGTTTCGTTTTCCTTATTCTCATTTTTAGACACTTTTATTGATTCAATGACACCTCTTCAATATCATAACTGCACTAAAGCAAAACTGGGTTTAGTAGACAATGAAGACACAGTTACATGTCTAGACCTATAAGAAAGTGTCTCCAATTAAAATATCGGAGAAGATAGTCATGTCAGCAAACCATCCTTTAATTCCTTTGAAAAGGAATCCCCACCTATGACTACAATAGAAGCTGGCAGGCCATTCTAAACAATCTCTGAGCAACTCCACGTGATGGGTCCCCTCTCCCTTTTAGGATTTTGTAAGGTATGCACAGTGTATTCAATCTGTCATCTTGGTTTACAGAATCAGACAATATTTTCACATGTTGATCTCAGCTTCAGAAAGAATGCTAATTGTTTTGTCAAGCCAAAATGAATTTTTTAAACAGTGAGGTTTTATAACTTTTTGTGTGATTTATTACTTGGTGGAAAAACAATTCTGTATTTCTGACAACCAGGTCAGTGTTACAGAAGTTAGTAATATGGTTTACGATGTTTTCTGTGAAATCTCTAAAGTGTTGTTTAGTAACAATTTACGGAAATTCTGGTGGGTATATCATGCTGTCAGAGGCTGCTTGTGTATCTTTGTTTGATAAATACACCTCAGATCACCAAACAACTCTTTCCATCACAGAAAAGTCTGGGAGTCTGAACCACTGGTTACCAGCAGGTCTCTGCTTCTTGTTACCTATGTTAACCCAAAGTGCATAGATTTGGTTGGTAGTTGCTGGTGAACAAGCATCACTCTGGCCTGACAGCAAGCTTCAAGAAGGCTTCCTCCTCAGAGTCCTCCCCAGTTTCCTTGCCTTGAGGCAATAAGAGGGCAGATACCTAGTAAACATGTTCTTACCGTGCCTGTCTCTCTGTAAGTATTTTGCAATGGAGTTTATTCATTCCTGGAGAAAACCATCAGCTTCTCTGACTGTGTCAGTAGCTGGATCTCTATATGTACTGTGTCTGCTTCCACATCTACTAGGTGACCATCATCTACCAGCACATAGTTACAGCTGATTTCTGACCACATGTTCGCTTGGACCCCTTAGAGGTCCCAGGTCTTTAATCATATCTCACATAAGCAGTAGATGGTTGCTTGTGAGTTTTAAATACAATCAGCAACTTCCTTTTTCTTACAGAAGTCTTATCTCAATTATATTTGCTATTGCATTTAAATGACAATTTTCATCTTTCTCTGTTCTGTATTTGAATATGGCATGATTATTATATTTTTCTTTTTATCTAAACAGTATCCATAGTAACTTTTACACTGTAGATTTCAATAGAAATCAGATATGAATATAACCTTCCTTTATTTTTGATTTTTCTAACATCTTTAGCATTAAGACTTTACCATGAATGCTTTAAATATTTCCTCTACTGAGTCATATGGAAAGGTTAAATCAGTTTTGAAGTCCTACTAAGGGGATATGTAGTATCTTGGCTGCCTCCAAGTCAAGATACAGGATGTAGAACAAAACAAGAGAAAAATGAAAGGATATATTCACAGTTTGTACGGAGCTCTGGGATGCTCTGTGGCCACTTTTGGTCCCCTACTGCCCATAAGGCTCCCTCCAGAGTTCATGTATCCTCACTGGAGATAAAGCCAGGTTTGCAGCCTCCACAAGATACTATCTGAGTTTCACTGGGCTTTTTTTGGTCATCGAGATAAATGTCACTGTATCGAGTTTGCTGACTGGATGCATGTAAAACAATCCCATGAGGGAGAAGGGGCAAATAGTATCATCTCTGAACTGGGAATTCCCATTCCAGTTGAGAAAAGCCCTTACTGGGCAAAGCAGACATCAGACTCAAGTGAGAGTGGGATGCAGAAATGAAGGCTCATCCAGGAAGCAGGTTCAAGCCACTAAACTGAATGGCTTATGGGAGATGAAAAGGGAGATGAAATATAATCTGAGGGGAATGGCTCAGGATGATGAGTGAGACTAGGAGTTAGCTCTGCTGCTATGTCTTTGTCTTCTGACCAAGTGAATTCATTGTACCAAGCCAGCATCTTTACTATATGCCAACTCAACTCAATGAGAAAAAGCATCAGAATGGTTTATTGGGAAGCCTTAGGCAAGCTATGGTGTTGGAGAAGACTCTTGAGAGTCCCTTGGACTGCAAGGAGATCCAACAAGTCCATCCTAAAGGAGATCAGTCCTGAATAATCACTGGAAGGACTGATGCTGAAGCTGAAACTCCAATACTTTGGCCACCTGATGTGAAGACCTGACTCATTTGAAAAGATCCTGATGCTGGGAAAGATTGAAGGAGGGAGAAGAAGTGGACAACAGAGGATGAGATGGTTGGATGGCATCACTGACTCAATGGACATGAGTTTGAGTAAACTCCAGGAGTTGGTCATGGACAGATAGGCCTGGCGTGCTGCAGTCCATGGGGTCACAAAGAGTTGGACACGACTGACTGAGTGACTGAACTGAACTGAACTGAACTGAACTTAGGCACACTAGAGGATCACAGTGACCTTCAATAACATTTTGCTTAATTTCTACTCCATTACTAAGTTCTGATGAAATAAAATCTCCTGGGCAAATGTTGATCAGGACAAAAATGTATATCTAAAAACAACTTAAAATAATTATGATGGCACACAGAATAACATAGGTCTTCTATCTAGTATATTATATATATTAATAGAGTTCAAAGACCTGTAATTCTGAAAATCTTTAAGAGTTGGATAATGGATAAGTCTGTTTCACCTCAAATCAGGAAAGGATTAGGCTATTGCTAATACCTTCAACATCTCTTATTGAATAAACCAGGAAGAGTCTAATGTTATGAAGTTAAAACCATTCTAACTTGTCTCTTTTGCTTGGGTTTGCAAATGTGCACACACATCAACCAAATCAAATTGGAAGGAATACATTGTAGTAGATACCAATAAAATCCTCTGCCAAAAATAGTCGCTAGAAATACAGTAGCTTGTAAATTAAATATGCTTAAAGTAACAGAAATCTATGACAACCAATGTATTATATGAGGTTGTGTGATTAAATCTAACTGTGTGGATTCAATTATAATTGCAGATGTAGGAGCCAGTACATTGGCAGACAGACTTGCTAAGCTCAGCTTGCAAAACAGAGTAACAAAAGCTGGAACCACACCATGAAAAGTCTCAAATCTCTCTATTCGATAGCACGCTGCCCCCAGAGAATAGTTATGGGGAGGTGGACAAGGGCTAGAACAGGTCAGCATATGGTTAGATATAATGATTAGATGACTCTTTGTATAGTTAAAGGTGTGCATAACACTCGGAATGCTGAGCACAGCAGAGTCAGTAGTCAGTGCCTTGCAGCTTGGTTATTCATGTGCTGCCTTAAGTCAGCAGAGCTTACCAACCTGCTGGAAAAATTTATGACACTCTTGTGGGCAGAGAGGTAGGAGGATGCATGTGTGCCTGTGTTGATAAATGGATCTTGGATGGGATGCCCTTTTTTGACTGGTCAAGCCAGGGATCTATTTGGGTTATTGAAAAGTTGGTTTACTTATTTGAAATCTAAAAATATCCAAATAACTTAAATAGGCTCTCAATGCAGTCCTATTAAAAGTCATTTTCTAATAGATAACTATTGGGAACCTGCTACATAGCACAGGGATCTCAGCTCAGTGCTCTGGGATGACCTAGATGTTTGGGATGGGGTTGGTAGTGGGAGGGAGGTCCAAGAAGGAGGGGATAAAGGTGCACATGTAGCTGATTCGCTTTGTTGTATAGCAAAAATGAAAACAACATTATAAAGCAATTATACCCCAATAAAAATTTTTTTTAAAGAAAAACTAAGTCATTTTCTTTCTTGAAGTGTCTGTAGATCACAGCTAGCTGACTTTGAGTGCTCACTATGTGCTAGGCATTGAGTTAAATATTTTACATCTTCAGTTCTTTTAGTTCTTTCAGCAACCTTTAGAAGTAGATGCTATTATCATGCACTTAATTTTGTAGATGACAAAAATGAGGCTTAAAAAATTGGTTACTTCCACAGGCTAGTCAGGCAGTGGTGGTGGTGGTTTAGTCACTAAGTCGTGTCTGACTCTTGAGACCCCATGGAATATAGCCTGCTAGGCTCCTCTGTCCATGGGGATTCTCCAGGCAAGAATGCTAGAGTGGCTTGCCATTTCCTTCTCCAGGGGATCTTCCCAACCCAGGAATTGAACCCAGGTCTTCTGCATTGCAGGCAGATTCTTTACTAACTGAGCTCCAAGGGAAGCTCCAAGTCAGGGCTGAAATCTAGATCTATCAGACTCAAGTTTGTGTTCTTTCTTGCACTTCTGTGCCTCCCAGTAGGCATCTAAACACTCCACCTAGATATTCCAACAACCTTGAATTTACAGGAAAAATTCAAATGAAAAATATGATAGAATAATGGCCTCCAAAGTTGTCCATGTTCTAATTCCCGGCACACCTGCGAGTATATTTCCTTACATGGTAAAAGGACTTTGCAGGTGCAACTAAATAGTCTTGATTAGAAGGTTAGCCCAATGAGACCCATGTTTAACTTTCTAATCTGTATATAGAACACAAGAATGAATGTCTGTGGCTCTAAGCCTCTAAATTTGTGCTAGTTATGCCAGCAATAGGAAGGCAATACAGGAAACTTTACTGATATTAGAAGGTCAAGGAATTCCATAGAAAAAAAGTCCAGGCTAAGTTTATGGTAATGGCATTTTAGTACTGATGCATTGAGAAAAATACTCTTGGGCTGCATATACTTTGAGAAGCAGGTCATATAGTGTATAATCAAAGACCATGACTTAACCTTCGCCACCTCTGCCTTCTTCTGGGATATAGAGATTGATGTGTGCTTAGTTGCTCAGTCGTGTCCGACTCTTTGTGACCCCATGGACTATATAGCCCACCAGGCTCCTCTGTCCATGGGGATTCTCCAGGCAAGAATACTCGAGTGGGATGCCATGCTCTCCTCCAGGGGATCTTTCCAACCCAGGGATTGAACCCAGGTCTCCCACATTGCAGGCAGATTCTTTACCATCTGAGCCACCAGGGAAGCCCAGAAATTGATGTGACCAGAACAAATAAGTGGCTATTGAGCCAGTAAACATAGAAGGCAATGGCACCCCACCCCAGTACTCTTGCCTGGAAAATTCCATGGACGGAGGAACCTGGTAGGCTGCAGTCCGTGGGGTCGCTAAGAGTCAGGCATGACTTCACTTTCACTCTCACGCATTGGAGAAGGAAATGGCAACACACTCCAGTGTTCTTGCCTGGAGAATCCCAGGGACAGAGGAGCCTGGTGGGCTGCCATATATGGGGTCGCACAGAGTCGGACACGACTGAAGTGACTTAGCAGCAGCGGCAGCAGCAGAGCCAGTAAACGTCTGTCCTGGGCCCTCACCTAGAATTCCAACTCAATCAACTCTTTCCCCACATATACTCAATGATGATAATTACCAGCCCATTGTATAATGGGAGTGCTGTAGGATAGATCTCAGCACCCTGCGTTGTCATCTAAGAAATTCGGTAAATTTCACATGTACAAATAATAACCAGCTACAGGATATAATGAAGGTGAAAACCTATTTATAATAGCAGCAAAAATATTTAGAAATAGATTTAGAAAGAAGTGTTCAAATTGTGTATTTAAAAAACTGTAATAGCTCCTGAAAGGTACAAAGGTAGACTTGAGTGAGTGCAAAGATGTTGCTTGCTTTTGCTTGGAATGTTTTGACACCATCAAGATGTTAATCCTCTAAAATAAAATCAGTTTAATCCCAGTTGAACTAGACAAATTGATATCAGAATTTGTTTTGGAAAAATACACATGCAAAATAACTAGGAAGCAGTGACAAGGAAGATATCTAAATATATTACAAAACCTTGATAATTAAAACAGTATGATGCTGGTGTGCATAAAAATCAATGACAAGAACAGAAAGTTCATAAATATATGGAACTACATATGCTACAAATTATAATCTAATCTAGAATATTAGAATGGTGGTTCCTGGGACCACCAGGGCAAAGATGAACTTTTTATATCATGTTGTTGGGAAATAAAAACATAACACTAGATTCATTTTCACCATACACATACATATTTCCAAGTGAACCATAAACCTAAATGTAAAAAAATACAACTAAACAAATATAGGCAAAACATGGGAGAATACCTCTACAACTTTGGCATAGTGTTTCCATACTGTGTCTTTTTACTTTTAATATTTCTGTAATCTGTTTTGGAGGCTTGTCTTGTATGCAATATATGTTTGGATTGAGTTTCTGTGACTCAATCTATAAAACTTTAAAAAATTAATATTTTATTTACATGTATGATTATACTATAAATACACATATATATTTGTTTAATTCTTTTATTCCATGTTTTTAGTTTATAAAGGTTCCTTGAAATCTATTACCTCAGTTGGCTTTGGCATAGATTCAATTGTTCTGTATCTGTTTTTCTTTGCAGATAATGTGACTTTCAATCAATAAACTCAGTATTTCCTTAATCCCTTGAATTTTTTCTGTATTAGGACCTCAATACCTATTGTTTTATTTATAGGATTCTTCATTTCAGAGACTTCAGTCATATTATCTTTAGGTTAGACTGTACCACCCCGTTACTAATTGCTTCAGTATCTTAATCTTTTCCTTCTTGATATTCATTAAGATTATTTTAAATCTTTCCTATGTGCCCGTAATTCAGTCTTAAGTAGTCAACTCTGCCACAATCTTTTTCTGATTAATTATATTTTCTGTGATATAGAAAATAATTAATGTTAAGCAATGTTTTGGTCCTTGGTTTGTTTTAACTCTAAAAATTCTCTTCTCATCTTACTCTGTTGTTTGAACCTCTTATCTCTGAAGTCATTTTGACTGGATCTTTTGTCTTCTTTTTGCATGTGGTATCCCTTTCATCTCTCATTTGTTATCATCAACTTATCATCATCTATTTCTACAGTGTATTTGCAAACTTTTCCAACGTTTTTCGTGCTTAAAGTGGAAATCTCTTTCTGGCCCTTTTGTCCCTTTTTGTTATTGTAATGTGAGTAGACTCCCTTCAAGCCTCTTTCCATCTTGGCTGAGAGCTCTCTTTGCCCTTGATCCTACAGTTCAGATGGGGTTTTCTGTATCCTAAAGACCACAGGAGGGAAAAGAAGGGTCAGGCATTTGAGAAAAGCCTCAGTCAGTAATATCTGTAGCCTTGGTTTGTGGTTGATTCTTCTCTCCCAACTTGGGTTTTGTTAAACTATGCCCCAAATCTCATAGATAATTTTATATAAGAATATTCTCCCAGTGTTGTTTTAGCCATTCAGCTTTTCAGTGCTGCTTGTAAAAAGCTGAAGCATGAAATTATCATTTGAATCCAAAGGACAAAGAGAAAACTGAAAGATCAAAAGTGATGATTTGTTAACGGATGCCTCTAAATGTCACATGATGCCACATTTTCACTGTTAAATTTGGTATTAGTAAAAATAGTCCATTATACTTGAAAGAAATCATATGTTTAATTTTCTTATTTTGTAAGAATTCCTGAGCTTGTATGATACATGTGAATTAATCATTATAATTTTAAAATGTAATAAACTACTGGAAACAAAAATAGTTTTAAAAGCAAAATTATAAAGGAATTTCCAAAAAAAAAAAGTATGGGCATTGTTTATATTTAATGGGGGAATGCAGATGAATTTTAATACATTTGTTATACTGAAGTGGAGATCCAAAAATAAGACTGGCCAGGAACTACAGACGTCACACACATCCCCAGCATTCATGGACCATGGATGTTTTCTCAGTTCCAAAGTCCTGGATCCTCTGCTTTACAGAGTTGCCTGGCATCATTCTCTTACCCAACTTCACCTTTCTGATGCTAGCAACCATTTCAACATCTTCCCAAGCAAAACAGAGCAAAGAGATGGTAAAAGAGGTTGTGGCGGTGGATCCATATTATATTTACTGTGGCCATGAATCTTTTGAAATCCTCTCTTGTAGTTTGGCTTTTCCCCCCACATTATGGGTCCTGCCTCCCCAAGTTAGGAGCTGAAACTAATTTTTCTCATCTTTATGTAGCCAGGGCACAAAAATGTGACCCCAGGTGCTGTCAACTGTACTCACCATCCAGGCTGCAAGAATTAGAGTTGGACCTCTTTTAAAAATCTGTGCTTTTGCCCCATCTTTTGCATGCTGGAGAAGAGGAAGTTCTGTGTGACATCTCTTCCTGGGCCAGGAGGCTAAAGGAGCACAGTGGAGAGACAAGGCTTTCAGATGCGGTGATGGCAGAGGTCCTAGCAACAGCATGCCTGGTGAAGGGTCTGTGGGAGGCCCCCCGGCACCAGGACACAGAGATGATGAGATTCCCATTGCAAGATATTCTGTGATGTGCTTGGATGTTGTTCTAGGCTACAATAGTAGCAGCCAGTCTGATTCTCTGGCTCTCCCAGAGTTGCTGTGGGTCTTCTTTAGGAAAGAATGTTTCTCGCGAACCAGAGTCACTGGCTGCTCTTGGTGGTGGGGCTTGTGATAAGGGACCACATGCAGTGAGGAGAAGCACCTCCAGGTTTTCCCTGTGCTGTGAATGTTTCTCTGTTTGCTGTAGTGAATTTGCTTTCCCTTTGTTTTTTCTTGGGCTTCCCTGGTGGCTCAGAGGGTAAAGCATCTGCCTGGAATGCTGGAAGACCTGGGTTCGATCCCTGGGTCAGGAAGATCCCCTGGAGAAGGAAATGGCAACCCACTCCAGTATTCCTGCTTGGAAAATCCCATGGATGGAGGAGCCTGGTAGGCTACAGTCCATGGGGTCGCAAAGAGTCAGACACGACTGAGCGACTTCACTTCACTTCACTTCACTTGTATTCTCTTTGGTTAAAATAACTTTTCCCTGCTCTAGACTATTGGCTTTGGGCCAGGGCTGTCGGATGTAGAAAATAAAAATACAGGATACATCGTGGATTATATGGTTCAATTATATGAAATGTCCAGCTTGGTGAGTGTACAGAGACAAAGCATAGAACAATGTTGCAAAATGTAGATTTGCGTTTGCCTTAGGCTAGGCATGCTGACGTCAAGTGGATGCTAATAGGTTCTCATTTCCTTTCGGAGGGATGACCATGGTCTTAACAGGGGTTATGGTGATGACTGTACAACCCTGTGACTATTCTAAAAAGCCTTTAAATTATATACTGTGATTGGGTGCATTTCATGGCATATGTATTACTACTCAATAAAAATCAAAACATTTAAGATGCCTAGTTAGATTTGAATTTCAGATAAACAAAAAATAACTTTTAGCATGTCCTATATAATATTTAGAATACACTAAGAACATGACTTGTTTATCTGAAATTCCCTTTTTAATATGCTGTTTTTCTTTAAATATCTTTTGTCTATCTCAAATTCTTGAGTCCAGGGCTGACTTTCAGTAGAGCACGGCAAGGGAACTGCTCTGCTTGGTACAACACCCTGACCCAGAAGCAGGTGGTCTACAAATATTTTAGTACAAGTTTCCCCATAAGCATGCAGCATCATGGGGGGAGGAGGCAGTCACCTTTCCAGCCACACCTGAATTCCCAGTTAACTGATGTCCTGTATTTTCTCTGGCAGACTTACTGTAGATGTTGATGATGGCCTTGCTTTCCTCTCCTCTTTAAGTAGGGCTCACCATAATGGCAAACACCAGAAAATGTGTTATTTCGCTTTTGTATTTATTTTTTAAATGTCAGACTCTTAGCTGCACCAAACAAAACCATATAGATGCTTGGAAATTTGTGTCTTAATCTTTCAGTGGATTCTAGTCTTTCCTTTCTATGGTTGTAATTCCCTGAAAATATCTGGCTGAGGCACACTCATTTGTTTTGTTTTGTCTTTGCATCTCCATCTTCCTCAGTGTTTATATGTGGCTAAAAACACAAAACAAAACACACACACACATTGGTGAAAATGTGCATTTAACTTACAAGAAGTGACTAATTACTATCAATCAGAATATTTTCTCAAGAAAACTTCATTCCTAGAAAATTAACAATCTTTGGCAGGATGCACCTGGGAAGGGCTTCCCAGGTGGCACTAGTGGTAAAGAACCCACCTGCCAATGCAGGAGATGTAAGAGATGTGGGTTTGATCCCTGGGTTGGGACGATTCCCTGGAGGAGAGCATGGCAATCCACTCCAGTATTTTTGCCTGGAGACTCCCATGGACAGAGGAGCCTGGTGGGCTATAGTCCTGAGGGTTGCGAAGAGTCGGACATGAATGAAATGACAGCACACGTGCATGATGTACGGGAAGAAATTGCTGTGGTGCGTCAATTACAGAATGAAAACCCTGCGGTAGACATCCATGAGGCAGTTGCAAAGGTCCAGCTCAGTTCATTTCCGTTGCTCAGCTGTGTCTGACTCTTTGCAACCCCATGGACTGCAGCATGCCAGGCTTCCATGTCCATCCCAATTCCTGGAGCTTACTTGCACTCATGTCCATCATGTCGGTAATGCCATCCAACCATCTCATCTTCTGTCATCCCCTTCTCCCGCCTTCAATCCCTCCCAGCATTAGGGTCTTTTCCAATGAGTCAGTTCTTCACATCAGGTGGCCACAGGATTGGAGTTTCAACTTCAGCATCAATCCTTCCAATGTATATTCAGGACTGATTTCCTTTAGGATGGACTGGTTGGATCTCCATGCAGTCCAAGGGACTCTCAAGTCTTCTCCAACACCACAGTTCAGAGGCATCAATTCTTCGGTGCTCAGCTTTCTTTATAGTCCAACTCTCACATCCATACATGACCACTGGAAAAACCATAGCTTTGACTAGACAGACTTTTGTTGGTAAAGTAATGTCTCTGCTTTTTAATACGCTGTCTAGGTTGGTCATAGGTTTTCATCCAAGGAGCAAGCGTCTATTAATTTCACGGTTGCTGTCACCATCTGCAGTGATTCTGAAGCCCCCCAAAATAAAGTCTTTCACTGTTTCCACTGTTTCCCCATCTATTTGCCATGAAGTGATGGGACTGGATGCCATGATCTTAGTTTTCTGAATGTTCACCCATGTTCGAAAGGAGAAGACACAGGCTCCACTTCTTTATGGACAAGTGACAGCAGAGCATGTAGGATGGGAGGTATTTTTGTGGCCATCTTTGAAAAACACAAGCTAATACAATATATTCAGTCATCAATCTTTTAGTAAAAGGCAAAATATTTTTAGTTAAATATAGGTTCACTCATTGGATTTCTTCTTATTTCATGTAGATAAACCACGCCTATGCATGGATCAAGATTTCAACTTAGACAAAAATGTTAACTATATTAGGTGATGGATGCATCAATTAGCTTGATTGTGGAAATTATTTCACAATGTATGTGTATATCAAACATCTTGCTGTACACTTTAAATATATACAATTTTATTTGTCAATTATTCCTCAATAAATCTTGAAAAATAAGAATCACTAAGTTGTTTTTTCCTAGAACTAGATGAGTTGATTATAAAATTCATTTGAGGATAAATAAGGAAGAATATAGAGGAAGTCTCTAAAAAAAGAAGTATTAACCTTCAATTAAAATAAAGAAATTTATATTTTTTAAAAAAGAAGCAATTTGGGGAACTGGCCTACTAAATATTTGAAACATATTATGCAGTGCAACACTGGTGCATGAAAAGACAGATCAGTGGAAAAGTAATGAAACTCCAGAATTTTTTTTTAAATTAATATATGACGAAGATGGCATTTCAAATTGTGGAAGAGAGGGATGGACTCTTTGATAAGTAGTGGTGAGATAACCAGATAACAACATGATTAGAGATAAAAGTGGGCGTATTTCTCATCTTGTAAGTGAAGATAAATTATCAAGACAATATCTAAAATGACCAGATATTTAAAATGTAAAATTTGGGAGACGTGGCTCTAGTAGTTAAGACTTTGTGATTCCAATGCAGGTTTAATATTGATTAGGGAACTAAGATCCCACATGCCGAGTGAGTGCTGCAGCGATAAGTAAATAAATAAATAAAATGTAAAAGATCCCCTGGAGGAGGGAATGGCAACCCACTCCCAGTATTCTTGCCTGGAGGATTCCAAGGACAGAGGCGTGGTGGGCTATATAGTCCATGGGGTCAAAAAGAGTCTTGACACAACTGAGGGACTAACACTTTCAATTAAAAATTGAAAAAATGAAATCATGACAATCACTAAAAAGAGAGATGGTAAATTCCTAATGTCTATTGGGAAAACTTGCTTGTTATGACTCAAAATCCAACAGTGATAAGGAAAAAATATTAATTTGACTACTTAAAATTAAAAAAAATAATTTTGCATGACAAAAATAATAAGAAAAGTTAAAAAGACAAAGGACAGATATTGGCCACATATTTCACAAGGATAATACACCTAATGTTTGGGTTCAACCATGCAAAATTCTTTGCTCATCGATGTTCCAAAATGGCAATTATATATTGATTAACATAATATACAAAGGACAGCTGAAAAAGAAACTAGGAATTTTAACAACCCTATAGAAAAATAGTCGAGAAATATGAGCACACAGTTCACAGGAAAAAAAAAAAAATACAAATGGTTCATAACCCATACGGAAAAATGTTTAACCTCACTCATTGTAGGAAAATGCATATTCAAAAACTATAGGGAAATACCATTTTTCACCTGTTATACTGGCAAAGATCCCAAATGTTGACAACATGTGCTGTTATGGAGACTGTGGGGGAAACTGACACTCTCATATTGTTGTTGATGGGATGCAAATTATCCAACCCCCTGGAGAGGAGGAATTGGTATTATCTAGCATAGATATATATGCACTGATCCTCTGACTCAGTGGTCCTACTTCTAGGGATTCTTGGGGGTTCATTTCTAATGTGTTTAACCTTTGCCCTAGTAAAAGTCTGATGAAATTATAAATAAAAAACAGGAAATGGGGAATTCCCTAGTGGTCCAGGGGTTGAGACTCCATGCTTCCACTGCAGGGGGCACAGATTTGATTCCTGGTAAGGGCTTCCCAGGTGGCACTGGTGGTAAAGAACCTGCCTGCGAATACAGGAGCTGTAAGTGGTATGGGTCCTAACCCTGGGTCAGGAAGATCCCCTGAAGGAGGAGGGCATGGCTACCCGCTCCAGCATTCTTGCCTGGAGAATTCCATAGACAGAGGAGTTGCAAAGAGTCAGGCACAATTGAAGTGACTTAGCACGTATGTGGGGAGTAAGATTCTCCATGCCTTGCAGAGCAGCCAAAAGTAAATAAATAAAATAAAAGACAGGAAATTGAGGGTGTTCCTTAAACTGGTCAATTGGTTAAGAGGAGGTCAGTTAACAGACCTTCCACTCCATTTTTATGCAGAGCCATCTGGATTTGCAGCTTCATGACATATATTTTGCCAGGGTTCTTAACAAGCTAAGCATAACGAGGGGGGCTGATATGTACTTAGATTACCGGGAAAGAAACCAGAGTGGTGGGTATCAGCATCTGTAGCTGATGAAGGGCCGGTCAGTTTGGCCGGTAGTACAGGTCCTGCTCCCTGCGTCACCAGAACCACTCAGGCAGCGTCGACAAGACAAGCAAGACTTTTGCATCCACACTTGCTTGTGTAATGCAAACTCAGTTGCAGTTTAATTATGAAAACAAAAGAGAATTCCTTACAACAGAGAACATGGGTCAGAGAGTATTTACGTGCCTCTGCTACAAATAGACGCGCAGACCTCTGTGACTGGGAGCAGATCACGACTGTGATCTCCACTTTCTCACCTAGAAAGCAAGGGGTTTAGTTCACATAGCGTCGAAGGGTCCTTTCAACTGTAACATCTGCAAATCCAAGCAGCTGCGTCTCTGGAGCTTTGGCCTCCAGTTCCTTAGCACTTGGCAGCTATGGCAGAAGGGGCTCGGAGTACTGTTGAGACAATGCTGGGTGACATGCTGCCCCTACCTGGACATCAGTCATGGCTCTGACCATCTTAGATAGTCTGTCCCAGCTTAGAACTCACTCCACTCTTGAGCTCTGCTCAGCATTTCTTTTTATGAAGACCATTTAAATGTTTCTGTTATACATCTTGGTTGCCATGCAAACTTGGCTCGCAGAAGCCTGAAACAAACCCCAAACACCTCCTTACATACTTGCTTTATGACATTTTATTTGAATGCCAATATAACAAGTTTATAGTAAATGGAGGATATGGCAGGAGACTAAAATAACACCATAGTCTTTGAACACTCTAATCTGAGCTTAATAATTTTAAGATTTTTTAGACATTTGTAACTCAACCTATGGGCATAATCTAGTAGTAATGGTACATGGGTAAAGATGTTATGCTCAAAAAGATTGTACTGGATCAAATAACACAGTGGTTCCAAAGGAAACTAAATCTTTTTAAAACCCTCAAACATCAGTTTAAACTGTTAACTTTAATTTTATTTTAAATTCATGTTAAAGTAATTGCATCAAGCTGGGATTAGGTACCGTCTCTGACTCTCCTACAGAGTTAACCATTTCATGTATTAGAAACACAACTAGAATTACTTAAAAGGGGTTGTTGTTGTTCAGTCACTAAGTTGTGTCTGACTCTTTGCAACTCCATGGACGATAGCCTGTCAGGCTCTTCTGGGATGTCCCAGGCAGGAATATTGGAACAGATTGCCATTTCCTTCTCCAGGGGCTCTTATAGACCAGGGATCGAACCTGATCAATCCAGGTGGATTGGCAGGTGGATTCTTTACCATTGAGTCACCAGGGAAACCCATTTAAAAGGAGAGGAGGTGAAAAATAAGCTAGAGGTTGCTGCATACAGTGGTTTTTGCACAAGTAGTACCTGTTCATGGGTCTCCCTCAGCCTGGACATCAGTCATCCATCTCTGTATCAGTTAGAAGACAGAGCATCCCTCTGAGTGAATTACCTCGTGAAGAGACCATAAAACCGTTCTCAAGTCCTTGAGCAAAGGGACATTTCAACCAGGACCTTGCTCATTAAAAATGTGAATGTTCAAAGTTGGTTTGATGAGGCTTTTATGACAACAACTCCTTGGAGGTGCAGCCTTTGGAGGAGAATGAGTACTGGGCAGGGAGTCACCCAGACCAGGATTCCAGGGCTTGCTCGGCCAGTCTCTAGCATCCCAACTTTAGAAAATTTATCTCTCTTGGTCTCAGTATGCTAACCTGTTAACTTAGAGAGTTAATAAAATCTCAAGGGCCAAATCAGAGCCTGATGTTCTGGGATTTTTTTCATTTAGCAAAGCTTTTTGGATACAAACAGCAAGAAGGGAACCGTCCAATGGGAGCGTTGTGGAGTGTTATTTCACTTCTCTTTGTTTTCCTATGACTACAAACTCAGTCACATCAAGAAAGGGCCAGGAGATGCCCAAGTGCTCTGGTCTGGGCAATCTCAGGCTGTGGGGGGCAGTATCGATCTCATTATGTGGGGAAAATAAGGAAGCAATGTGAGTGCCCAGTCACTGCACTTGTGTCCAACTCTGCGATCCTGTGGACTGTAGCTTGACAGATTTCTCTGTCCATGGGATTCTCCAGCCAAGAAAACTGGAGTGGGTTGCGTACCCTTCTCCAGATTATCTTCCCAATTCAGGGATCAAACTCAGGTCTCCTGCATTGTAGGCGAATTCCCTGACAAGTCCAAGGAAGGACTTCAATTTGGCTTTTTCTTGACAAAGCAGTACTTCAGATTTCCATCCACACAGGGGTGCTGCCCAGTCCAAAAGGGCTTAAACACTCCAGCAGACGACCGCGGCCAAGGTCATCAGAACTGCAGACTGTCCAGTAAGAAGACTGCATACAGGTCAACTTCAGGATGGACTCACTGAGATCAACTCTGGGTGGACAGAAGTGGCCAACAGAGAGGGACAAGTCAGGGCTGATGGTCAAGGAACAGCCCAAGTCAGAATAGAGGGACACTTCCTAACACTGGTTGTTTGGGACCAGAGTCCCATTCTTCCCTGTGCATGTCATTCTGTTGCCCTAGTGATACAGTGTAGACACGAGCCAGCTCCCAGAAGGGGATCGGAACATGATGTCTATACCCCATCATTCCAAGTTTTTGAGTAAGTGTCTACCTGCGCTGGACAAAGATCACTCCTTGGAAACCAAATGTCTATGATTCCGTTCAGAAGAATTTCCACATAACTTCCTCTCAAGCTCTTAAAGTTTAAGTGCCCAGATGTGATTTGGAGGTACTTAGTTACTCTGAGACTCGGGCTTCACAGAGAACCCAAAGTCTTTGATTTTTCTTTTTTAAACAGGAATGTAAGCATTTGAATTGGTAACTTCCCAGGCTGCAGGCTCTCAGCTTCATTTTTCCAAATAATTTTTCTTCTGCTAATTATAGAGCAGGGTCACCTGTAGAATAGCTTCAATACTTAATTTTTTGAACATATAACATCTAAAAGACATGGAATACAAGTCTCATCTCAATTTCCCTGTTTTAATTAGGGATTTAAAAATATAGTTATGTCAAAAATAAGATTTAAAAAATCAAAGATATACAGTCATGAAAGATTTTTAAATGGCATGTATTTCATGTATCTATGCAGCTAAAGCCTTACTTTAAGCAGGAAAAACATAAAATTATTAAAACTTAGGTTTGTTTAGATTAATGTGTGTTGTGTGCTAAGTTGCTTCAGTTGTGTCTGATTCTTGGTGACCTCATGGACTGTAGCCTGCCACGCTCCTCTGTCCATGAGATTCTCCAGGCATGAATACTGGAGTGGGTTGCCATGCCCTCCTCTAGGGGATCTTCCCTACCCAGGGATCGAAACTGCATCTCTTATCTCTCCTTTCCTGGCAGGCAGATTCTTTACCGCTAGTGCCACCTGGGAAGTCCCTTCAGTTCAGTTCAGTTCAGTTCAATTCAGTCACTCAGTCATGTTCGATTCTTTGCGACCCCATGAATTGCAGCACGCAAGGCCCCCCTGTCCATCACCAACTCCTGGAGTTCACTCAAACTCATGTCCATTGAGTCAGTGATGCCATCCAGCCATCTCATCCTCTGTCATCCCCTTCTCCTCCTGCCCCCAATCCCTACCAGCATGAGTCAACTCTTTGCATCAGGTGGCCAAAGTATTGGAGTTTCCACTTTAGCATCATTCCTTCCAAAGAACACCCAGGACTGATCTCCTTTAGAATGGACTGGTTGAATCTCCTTGCAGTCCAAGGGACTCTCAAGAGTCTTCTCCAACACCACAGTTCAAAAGCATCAACTCTTCGGCACTCAGATTTCTTCACAGGGCAACTCTCATATCCATACATGACCACTGGAAAAACCATAGCCTTGATTAGATGGACCTTTGTTGGCAAAGTAATGCCTCTGCTTTTCAATATGCTATCTAGGTTGGTCATAACTTTCCTTCCAAGAAGCAAGCGTCTTTTAATTTCATGGCTTCAGTTACCATCTGCAGTGATTTTGGAGCCTAGAAAAATAAAGTCTGACACTGTTTCCACTGTTTCCCCATCTATTTGCCATGAAGTGATGGGACCAGATGCCATGATCTTCATTTTCTGAATGCTGAGCTTTAAGCCAACTTTTTCACTCTCCTCTTTCACTTTCATCAAAAGGCTTTTTAGTTCCTCTTCACTTTCTGCCATAAGGGTAGTATCATCTGCGTATCTGAGGTTATTGATATTTCTCCCAGCAATCTTGATTCCAGCTTGTGCTTCCTCCAGCCGAGCGTTTCTCATGATGTACTCTGCATAAAAGTTAAATAAGCAGGGTGACAATATACAGCCTTGACGTACTGCTTTTCCTATTTGGAACCAGTCTGTTGTTCCATGTCCAGTTCTAATTACTGCTTCCTGACCTCCATACAGGTTTCTCAAGAAGCATGTCAGGTGGTCTGGTATTCCCATCTCTTTCAGAATTTTCCACAGTTTATTGTGATCCACACAGTCAAGGGCTTTGGCATAGTCAATAAAGCAGAACTAGATGTTTTTCTGGAACTCTCTTGCTTTTTCCATGATCCAGCGGATGTTGGCAATTTGATCTCTGGTTCCTCTGTCTTTTCGAAAACCAGCTTGAGCATCAGGTAGTTCACAGTTCACGTATTGCTGAAGCCTGGCTTGGAGAATTTTGAGCATTACTTTACTAGCAGGTGAGATGAGTGCAATTGTGCGGTAGTTTGAGCATTCTTTGGCATTGCCTTTCTTTGGGATTGGAATGAAAACTGACCTTTTCCAGTCTTGTGGCCACTGCGGAGTTTTCCAAATTTGCTGGCATATTGAGTGCAGCCCTTTGACAGCATCATCTTTCAGGATTTGAAATAGCTCAACTGGAATTCCATCACCTCCACTAGTTTTGTTTTTAGTGAAGCTTTCTAAGGCCCACTTGACTTCACATTCCAGGATGTCTGGCTCTAGGTGAGTGATCACACCATCATGATTATCTAGGTCATAAAGATCTTTTTTGTACAGTTCTTCTGTGTATTCTTGCCACCTCTTCTTAATATCATCTGCTTCTCTTAGGTCCATACCATTTCTGTCCTTTATTGAGCCCATCTTTGCATGAAATGTTCCCTTGGTGTCTCTAATTTTCTTGAAGAGATCTCTAGTCTTTCCCATTCTGTTGTTTTCCTCTATTTCTTTGCATTGATCACTGAGGAAGGCTTTCTTATCTCTCCTTGCTATTCTTTGGAACTCTGCATTCAGATGCTTATATCTTTCCTTTTCTCCTTTGCTTTTTGCTTTTCTTCTTTTTTTACAGCTATTTGTAAGGCCTCCTCAGACAGTCATTTTGCTTGTTTGCATTTCTTTTCCACGGGGATGGTCTTGATCCCTGTCTCCTGTACAATGTCACGAAACTCCATCCATAGTTCATCAGGCACTCTATCTATCAGATCTAGTCCCTTAAATCTATTTCTCACTTCTACTGTATAATCATAAGGGGTTTGATTTAGGTCATACCTGAATGGTCTAGTGGTTTTCCCTACTTTCTTCAATTTAAGTCTGAATTTGGCAATAAGGAGTTGATGATCTGAGCCACAGTCAGCTCCTGGTCTTGTTTTTGCTGACTTTATAGAGCTTCTCCATTTTTGGCTGCAAAGAGTATAATCAATCTGATTTCGGTGTTGACCATCTGGTGATGTCCATGTGTAGAGTCTTCTCTTGTGTTGTTGGAAGAGGGTGTTTGCTATGACCAGTGTGTTCTCTTGGCAAAACTCTATTAGCCTTTGCCCTGCTTCATTCTGTATTCCAAAGCCAAATTTCCCTGTTACCCTAGGTGTTTCTTGACTTCCTACTTTTGCATTCCCTTAGATTAATATAATTAAGTGTAATCATTTATTTTTGGTTAATTCATTCTTCCTTTGCTAAAATAGGTAATACAAGTTATGTACTTGAATTCTTATGGACTCGTTTGAATTTCTGCTCCTGGAGTATGGGTCCAGGCTTGGACACTGTTACCCTGTTTAAATCCTTGTGATGAGACCTCATTTAAATGAGGGATTACTTTTGTGAAGTGTGTTTGTTGCTCAGTCCTGTCCAGCTCTTGCGACCCCATGGACTGTGGCCCTCCAGGCCCCTCTGTCCATGGGATTCTCCAGGCAGGAATATTGGAGTGGATTGCCATTTCCTTCTCTGACTTGTGTGATGGATTTGTTTCATTTCATTCCTTATTGTAGGAATTGTTTAAATATTTTATACATCTTGTATAGAAAGGAGATCTAGACTACTTTAAAAGAAGGAAAGCATTTCTCCTTAAAGAGCAGAACAGATGTTTCAGGTAACAGTGCTACCTGAGACCTAGGGGCTTTGTTTGAGTATTAGTCAGCATTTAGCCCACTCAGCCTTGTTTGAATGGGGTGTGTAGGTTGGGAGCAGGATGGTGAGGGGAAGGGTCCTTATCCTAAGATAGCTTTAAGGTCAACTGAGAAAATAAGAAGTGATCAGTAAATAGTAAAAACTAGAAGAATTACTTGTGTTTGAAATACAAAACATCCCTAGCAGTAACCCTACTCCTACCCATCCCTCAGTGTACCTACACTGATTGACATCATTCTTGCAAAAACAGTGAGACCCTAAAGACCAGTGTTACCTTTGCCCTCATTTTCTTTGACTTATTAACCCTTTCCAGGAGATAAGACAAATGGAGGAGTACAGTCGTGATGGTGAATTTTGTGTGTGAACTTGACTGGGCCATCGGATGCCCAGACCTTTGGTCAGACGTTATTCTGGTTTATCTGTGAAGCTTTTCCTGGATGAGATTAATGTTCAGATCCTTAGGCTGAGGGAAGCAAACTCTTCAATGTGGGTGGGCCTCACCCAGTCAGGTGAAGATCTGAGAAGAATAGAAAGGCTGAGCAAGAGGAAACTCCTCCTGCTTTGACTGTTGGAGTTGGGAGAGCAGTATTTTCGAGCCTTCTAAATGGAACTGAAACATTGGTTCTTCTTGGGCCTTCCATCTGCCAACTTTCAGAGTGGCATCCAACTCCATCTGTGTCTCTGGGTCTCACACTTTTGGACTGAAACTGTACATCAGATCTCTTTGGTCTCCAGCTTGCCTACTACAGGTCTTGGGACTTCTCAACCTCCATAACTGTGTGAGCTAATTCCTTATAATAAACTGCTTCTTAGATAAATAAATGATGATAATGGTGATGCTGCTGCTGCTAGGTAGGTAGATTAGATAGATAGATAGATAGAGGTAGATATATAATCTGAAGAACTCTGACTAAAACAGGAATCTTGCCCTTTAGTTTATTAATGTCCAAAACACATAATGTCCAAAGCATCACCAACTCAATGGACATGAGTTTGAGCAAGCTCCGGAAGTTGGTGATGGACAGGGAGGCCTGGCATGCTGCAGTCCGTGGGGTCACAAAGAGTTGGACACGACTGAGTGAACTGAAAGCACATTTTAGGCATGTGCTAAAAAGAACAAAATTAGAGGGACAGAAGAATATCTTTGTTGGCAAATGGTCAACCGATCCGAGTGAAAATTGAGCTTTACCAGCTCTGTCTCCCTCATTCTGTCCTGAGCTGTCTCTACCGTGGCTTTCCAACTCTAATTGCCCGGAGAATATCACCATTCCTCCCACTGTGAGCCTGCAGGCTGGTGTCAGGTGTTGTCTGCAGCCCCTCCAAGTGCTGTTCAGACCCCATTTCTCTGCCATCTGGGTGTGGTCTGAACTTGTTCAAAGGCATCCTCTGCTGCTTTTGACAAGCATTGCTCTTCTCTCACCCTTTGAAGTCCCATACTGTCCCCATTCTATCCAGGCTTTCCCCTTCTCTCCCCACTTTGCTTGAGACACTTTGCCCAAACCTCACTGAAGGGCAGTGTCCTGGAGGTAGAGTTCACCCAGCTACACCGGCTGCCACCCCACCCAGCCTTTTGGCATCTTCACCAACAAACCCCTCCCAGTAGACAGCATCCTTCCTGGGGAAATAGAAGGATGAGGGACAGAAAATATAGGAGGAGAAAGAAGGAGAGGGAGGAGGGAGAAGAGAGGAGCAGAAGAGGAGAAAGAAAAGAAAGGGGTGGGAGAGAAGAAGAAAAACTCAGCAATGTGAGGTGATTCAGCCAATACCACAGAGGGACCAGGAACCAGTGTATGCACTTTATAAACCCAGTCCAGGACTCTTTACACTAAACTCTCTTTTAAAGACAACACTACACTGAGAGCCATTCATCTCTGGAGCTTTAAGAGAGAGAGTCCTGGAAGCTAAAATGGTTGATGAAGCTTTTTAGAGGAGGTAGGATTTAA
This sequence comes from Budorcas taxicolor, assembly GCF_023091745.1. NCBI lineage: Eukaryota > Metazoa > Chordata > Mammalia > Artiodactyla > Bovidae > Budorcas > Budorcas taxicolor. The sequence continues at coordinate 138,860,773 of NC_068920.1, forward strand.
GTTGAGCCTTAAAGTTTGGAGAGGATCCGCAAAGGGCACATTCCTGGGGCATCAGGGACAGCAAACCCTTGGGGACCTCAGAACACCCGCTGGGTGCTCTTGAGGCCTGCACCCAGGGCTCACAATCATACCAGCAGAGCAGACTAGCCAGTGTGCAAAGCGCACATTGGAGTGATGGCTTGTCTGAACTGTGTGACTTTGCCTTTGCATAGAAGCAGTGAGCAGTCAGGTCAGGTGTGCTGGTCATGAAGCTGGGCTATGGCGCACAGTGAATATTCAGGTTGCTTGATGCTCTTGACCCTTGCTTTCCTTTCCATGTCCATTCACAGCAATCGCCTGCCTGCATATTTTCAAGGAAGATGGAGAAATACAATCTGCAAAGACAGTTGAGGCCCCCACAGGAGCATGGAACTGCCTCGAAATACAAGGGGCTCATGAACATTTTACATCCCCCTTTGGAAATCCTCTTAAACTCTCTGCCTTGCTGGTTTCCTGGTACAAGATCTAATAAATCTGTACACTCAGCTTAAACTTAGTGCCAGGCCTCATAATGGAATGATTACATGTGTTTTGTGTGTCAGAGATCTGACAGAAAGATTAGACAGCGCAGTGAAGCAATCGTTGGGGTTTTGGCAGGGGACGAAGGAGATAAACATGTGTCCAGGGGAGAAAAATAGCAGCTCATGGACTTGCTGCCTCGATGTCACTCAATCATTCAGCAAAAATGTATTAAGTTTAGGTCAACACACATTTATCAAGTCCCTCCTGTGTGACAGGCATTATGTTATGTCCTGTGAGTGCAAGGTACACAAGACACATCGTTTATTCTTGGAGCTTATGGAGAAGTCCGTCAGAAGAGGCAGGCATCTATGAAGTGATTTCAGTATAATGTGGTAAGTGCAGTGCTAGGGGTTGTGATGGGGTATGAAGGTAGAAGAGAGGGAGAGGACGTAGCTCAGCCTGGAGTATCCAGAGGAAATTTCTGCAGGAGGAGTCTGGAGGGACAAGTCTGGTAAAGGGGACCAGAGCTCCAGGCAGGGGAAAAATGTGAACAGAAATATCCGATGACATGTTTGAGTTTGGAAGGAGTAAGGAATGGAGGTAAAGAAACTAAATATAAGTTTGATGTTCAGTTCAGTTCAGTTCAGTCGCTCAGTCATGTCCGATTCTTTGCGACCCCATGAATTGCTGCACGCCAGGCCTCCCTGTCCATCACCAACTCCCAGAGTTCACCCAGACTCACGTCCATCGAGTCAGTGATGCCATCCAGCCATCTCATCCTCTGTCGTCCCCTTCTCCTCCTGCCCCCAATCCCTCCCAGCATCAGGCTCTTTTCCAGTGAGTCAACTCTTTGCATGAGGTGGCCAAAGTATTGCAGTTTCAGCTTTAGCATCATTCCTTCCAAAGAAATCCCAGGGCTGATCTCCTTCAGAATGGACTGGTTGGATCTCCTTGCAGTTGAAGGGACTCTCAAGAGTCTTCTCCAACACCACAGTTCAAACGCATCAATTCTTGGGTGCTCAGCCTTCTTCACAGTCCAACTCTCACATCCATACATGACTACTGGAAAAACCATAGCCTTGACTAGACGGACCTTAGTCGGCAAAGTAATGTCTCTGCTTTTGAATATGCTGTCTAGGTTGGTCATAACTTTTCTTCCAAGAAGCAAGCGTCTTTTAATTTCATGGCTGCAGTCACCATCTGCAGTGATTTTGGAGCCCAGAAAAATAAAGTCTGACACTGTTTCCGCTGTTTCCCCATCTATTTCCCATGAAGTGATGGGACCAGATGCCATGATCTTCGTTTTCTGAATGTGGAGCTTTAAGCCAACTTTTTCACTCTCCTCTTTCGCTTTCGTCAAGAGGCTTTTTAGTTCCTCTTCACTTTCTGCCGTAAGGGTGGTGTCATCTGCATATCTGAGGTGATTGATATTTCTCCCAGCAATCTTAATTCCAGCTTATGTTTCTTCCAGTCCAGCATTTCTCATGAGGTACTCTGCATAAAAGTTAAATAAGCAGGGTGACAATATACAGCCTTGACGTACTCCTTTTCCTATTTGGAACCAGTCTGTTGTTCTAGAGTGGAAATAAAAAGACTGATCAGTGCTTTGAGGGATTCAGAGATGAAGTGTAGGCAATTCTAACAAGGAAATTACCATCTGGTCAAATTGATAAGTGAAGGGTGCATTTAAAGTTATAGTGATATAAGATCCCATTATAAGAGATACTGAGTCCAATAAGAAGTATTAACGTATCAAAAGTGAGCCAGGGACTTACATGGAAGGGGTTTGAAAGAGAGAAAAGACACTCATCAGGGGGAAGAGTTCAAGGAGGTGGTGATCCTTGAGTAAAAAGAGGATAATCCACAAGTGGGTTGAAAAGAAGGCGATTGTCATCCCCAGCAAAGAGAGTACCTTCATCAAAGACTTAGAAATAGCACTGATTCTAGTCATTTTAGGAACTGAGGCCATGATGTGAAAAAAATTTCAAGAGAAAGTCTTTGTGTGTAAAGCCTTTTACATGGGACAGGTCACTTCTCAAATTGGACTGGGAAGGGAGCCTGAAGATAGCCACTCATGGGCTAATGTGTAGAATCCAAAGAAAGAGGTATGAGCGGTGCTTCTACGGCTTCAATACTAAGCTGTGTTTCAGAAGCTCAGAGTAGGTGACACCTGTTCCAAAGTAGAGACAACAAATATGCCTGTGGATCAGAGAGAAACACTGGAAATCTGCACCCAGAAGCTAATATGCTGCTGTTGAGTCGCTTCAGTCGTGTCCGATTCTGTGAGACCCCATAGACAGTAGCCCACCAGGCTCCGCCATCCTTGGGACTCTCCAGGCAAGAACACCGGAGTGGGTAGAAACTAATATAGGCACCTGCTTAAGTCCTTGCCATGTGGCCAGTTAAACTATATCTCAAGTGACCTCATGGAAACCAGGACAATTGTGTTTGGGACAAATGGTAAACAAGACAAGATGTCAGGAAGACTACCATAAATCAGGATAGTCTAGGTAAACTTGGATATGAAGTCCCTGTATTGGTCAGTCTGGCAGGGAAAACAGAAACCATGTGAGGCATTTCAACAGAGAAAATGATTGAATAGAGAAAATGGGTTCGGTAGGCAGAGGCATAAGAAAGTGGCCTGGGAGCAGTGCAGGAACGCAGAGGGGAGAGGGCTGGGGAAATAAAGGCAGAGGTTGGGGTTCTTAGAACCTACTAACAGAGGACAGACCCTGTAGACCTGGCCCTCTGGGGAGGGAGCACTTCCTTTCTGCTTCTGGAGGTTCAGGAGTTCAGGAGAGGAAGTCCACAGGGCAGGGACTCAGCTCCAAGGGCAGGGCAGTGCTGGCTGGCTATGGATGAGGCTGGTGCTGAGACCACTGGATGAAGTTGGAAACTGGAACCACCTATGATGCCAAGTAAGGGGCCACACTGGGCAACACTGACAAGCAGTGAGCAAGCTGCCTCCCAGTTCCTTCATCCCTTCCACCAACTCACAGGCTAACAGCTGGGAGAGGAAAAACGTAGTTCACAAGGTCCCAGCCCCAGCTTTGCAGAACAAAGTGCAGAAAGGTGGGTTGGAACAGAGCACCATTGGTGTAATAATGGGCACTGGCTTGGAAGCATTCCCAATTTTGAGGCAGGAATTCTCCTAAAAGACCTCTCAGCTCAAGAAGTGATGAAATGATAATCTGGTCCCAGCAGAAGTAGGAGATAACATTTATTAGTTATCCCCTTTGTGCTGGGAGTTTTACAAATGTTGGTTTATTAACCACAGTGATCCCACAGAACACATGTTCATCCCATTTTATAGATGAAGTGTCAGGCGGTTAAACAGCTTTGCCCAGAATAAATAGCTAGTTGGAGGCAAGGTCAGGACTAGAAACCAGCTCTATGTGAGGCCAAAGCCCAATTATTTTTATGGTGTGGAGCTTGGGTCTCTCTTTGGTGGGACTTCCTCCTTCACAGGGCTGAGACCCAGGACCCTGGCTGGAGAGACAGTGGCTGGACAATTCCTGGAGACTGTGGGCCAGATGAACTCTTCCACCATCGACCTCTTGAAAGCCTGGGCCCAGGAGGTCCTCCATCCTTTGAGTTCACATCCCTCCGAATTCTAGCAACACTAAGCATGATTTACTCCTGCCCAGCGCTGGCCTCCCTCCCATGGGAAGGAGCCAGCTCTCTGAATGAGCTTGCCACCTCTTGGAGGAAGCATCACGCTGCAGCCAGCCTTCACGCCCTGCGTGGTGCCCTGAGAATGTTTGTGCCTAAGCGCCCGTCCGCATATGTGTGTGTCACACAGATCCAACTTTACTCAACAGGATGACATTCCTGGATAATAGGCGATTCAGCCCATGGGCCAAAAATTGCAAAGGCAAGAGTTATTTTTCTGGCTGAGTCCAGTATCCAGTCTTCGCGCAAGATGGAAGCAAATTGGGTCTGTGTTTTCTGGAAACGCTGATGCTGAGATGGGACCTTATTGAGGAATTCACTGAGACCCAGGGGAATGGAGAAGATAAATGCTACCAGGCGGCTGCAACTTGAGCGGAATTCAAAAACAATAGCATGTCAACTGAAGATCATAGAAGGCTACGGCGAGGGTGACAGAAAGTAAGGGAAATGACTTGGTCCCTGGACAAACCAAGACGTGGATAATGGGTGATGGCACTACAAACGCGGCTTTGAAAGGGAGCCTGAAGGGAAGGAAGTGGAGTCCACTCATCCCGAGGAGGAGGGAGGCAAGGCGGTTTGGCATCTTGCCTGCCCGCACACCCCAGCTCCAGCCTTCACCCCAGCCTTCAAGTGCTTCCCCCAGCAGCTTGGCAGGGCCAGGTATGGGTCTCTCCTGTCACACCAGTGTTTTTGAAGAGAGGGCTTCGGGGTCTTTTGGAAAGTGACTTAGCCCGAGCCACACGTCTGCCAGTGGGGCAGCTGTTACCACTTATACCAGGAACATCTGGCCTGAAGATTGCAGTAAAAGTGACACTTGTCTACAGAGAAAAAAATGTTGAAGTATACATTTTGGACATGAAGAAATAAGTAATGACATTTAATGTTTTCATAAAGCTGCTCCATCACGAGCAGCAATCATCCAAACCCTGGGCGCAGGCATCCGCGGGGCATCTTGACACCGCTGCGAGTCTGTGCGGGCGTGCAGAGGGCCTCCTACCCAGAGCGTCGTGACCTAATACGGGCTCTGTCCTCTGAAGACACGGGACAAAAGGAGGCCCATGTAAAGCCCCCTCTTCTCTAGATCTAAGTCGCAGGAATCCCAGGGAGTGGGCCGCAGTGTGCAGGGAGTGGCCCCCCGCCAGATGTCAGGAAACCTCGCTCCAGGGTGCGGTCATGTCACCGGGCAAACCATCTTTGGAGGTTCAGGTTTCTCGCCTGTAAAATGGGGGTGTCAAAGATGATATGTTTAAGGTTCCTCCAAGAGTTTATACCCTGTGCTTTTTGGAATAGAGGCAATTTCTACCATTTCTATGCCAATTCCGCAGGTTAAACATGATTTTTTCCAGACCCTGCTCTTAAAATGCACAATTCCCTTGATGTGGTGATTCTTGCAACTTCTCCAACCTCAGAAGAAGGGAGAGAGTCAAATAGGGCCTGCGCCAAAGCCCTGGGCTCCTGGAGAAGAAGACAGCACGTGGAGAGGGAGACCAGCGTGCCAACACGGCCCGTGGGGCAGACGGGGATGCTCCCAGCACACCTGGCCCCCGCCCTCTGCATCCTGACCTCAGCATCCTCTGTGTGTGATTTCAGAAAGGGGCGCTAAGAGCAGATGAAGCGCAGTTGCTGAGACCAGGCTCCTTTTCGTTGGCAGAGTGTTGATGCAGGCATGTGTGCGCTCAGTCGCCCGGTCCTGTCTGCCTCTTTGCAACTGTAGCCCGCCGGGCTCTGCTGTGTTGATGAGGATGCTATAATAACTCCACTGAGTTTGGCAGAGATCAGGATAATCAAGTAAGAGTGCATATTTTAGAACTTGGTGATTCATGAGTGATCAGTCCTTTGTATCATTTTACCATGCAGTCATTAATTATGGATGCCTTTTGAATTAAAAAATGCACCTGTGCCAAAATGACCCGGGAGCAAAGCAGTATTAGTGTACAAACATCCTGGTTAATGCGCACATTACTGTGTAACTGTGTGCCTCACCAGAGAAGATCCTAGGAGCCCTTTCTTAGTTTCTCTTCTCCTAGGAGGAGGCCAGCAGGTACCATCATTGCTCCCCAGACACCATCAGACTGCCGTCCATCCTTCATCTGCCATCTCCCAAAGCAAGCTCTGAAGCCTGACCTTTCTTACAGAGAAGCTGGGTTCTGCTCTGCTGGAGTCTCGGCTTGGTCATCCTAACCTCTGGATCTCTGAGAGGAGAATGGCCATGTGCAAGGCCAGAGCCAGGTTGCTGGCCAGTGCACACTGCTCACTCTTGGGCCAAAGGAGATTTTGTGGGTCTCTGGGGCACCCATAGTTGGGTGATACAGTTTTTCTAAGCTGTAGTCTGTGGGCCTTTGATTTGACTTTGTACATCTAGCAGTTTTTGCTGTCTATTGTAGAAGCTGAGTGGAGAAGGCAATGGCACCCCACTCCAGTCCTCTTGCCTGGAAAATCCCATGGATGGAGGAGCCTGGTAGGCTGCAGTCCATGGGGTCTCGAAGAGTCAGACACGACTGAGCGACTTCACTTTCACTTTTCACTTTCCTGCTTTGGAGAAGGAAATGGCAACCCACTCCAGTGTTCTTGCCTGGAGAATCCCAGGGACAAGGGAGCCTGGTGGGCTGCCGTCTATGGGGTTGCACAGAGTCGGACATGACTGAAGCGACTTTGCAGGAGCAGCAGCAGCAGTAGAAGCTGAGATTAAATCCTGGGTTTAGAAAAGGCAGAGGAACCAGAGATCACATTGCCAACATCCGCTGGATCATGGAAAAAGCAAGAGAGTTCCAGAAAAACATCTATTTCTGGTTATTGACTATGCCAAAGCCTTTGACTGTGTGGATCACAATAAACTGTGGAAAATTCTGAAAGAGATGGGAATACCAGACCACCTGACTGGCCTGTTGAGAAATCTGTATGCAGATCAGGAAGCAACAGTTAGAACTGGACATGGAACAACAGACTGGTTCCAAATAGGAAAAGGAGTACATCAAGGCTGTGTATTGTCACCCTGCTTATTTAACTTATATGCAGAGTACATCATTAGAAACGCTGGACTGGAAGAAGCACAAGCTGGAATCAAGATTGCCGGGAGAAATATCAATAACCTCAGATATGCAGATGACACCACCCTTATGGCAGAAAGTGAAGAGGAACTAAAAAGCCTTTTGATGAAAGTGAAAGAGGAGAGTGAAAAAGTTGGCTTAAAGCTCCACATTCAGAAAACTAAGGTCATGGCATCTGGTCCCATCACTTCATGGCAAATAGATGGGGAAACAGTGGAAACAGTGTCAGACTTCATTTTTCTGGGCTCCAAAATCACTGCAGATGGTGACTGCAGCCATGAAATTAAAAGACGCTTGCTTCTTGGAAGGAAAGTTATGACCAACCTAGACAGCATATTCAAAAGCAGAGGCATTACTTTGCCAACAAAGGTCCATCTAGTCAAGGCTATGGTTTTTCCAGTAGTCATGTATGGATGTGAGAGTTGGACTGTGAAGAAAGCTGAGCGCCAAAGAATTGATGTTTTTGAACTATGGTGTTGGAGAAGACTCTTGAGGTTCCTTGGACTGCAAGGAGATCCAACCAGTTCATTCTAAAAGAGATCAGTCCTGAGTGTTTTTTGGAAGGAATGATGCTAAAGCTGAAACTCCAGTATTTTGGCCACCTGATGCAAAAAGTTGACTCATTGGAAAAGAGTCTGATGCTGGTAGGGATCAGGGGCAGGAGGAGAATGGGATGACAGAGGATGAGATGGCTGGATGGCATCACCGACTCGATAGACATGAGTTTGAGTGAACTCCAGGAGTTGGTGATGGACAGGGAGGCCTGGCGTGCTGCAATTCATGGGGTCGCAAAGAGTCGGACAGGACTGAGCGACTGAACTGAACTTAGGGCTAAGATCCTGAGTAGGGCTAGAGACTGGGTGGGGGATCCTGATGGGGTCCACAGCCTCCAGGTCTTAGGTCTGAGGAAAGACCTGAGCCTCTGTATTTCACACGAGTCCCCGGGTGAGGCCCATGCCGCCAGCACACACACTGTGAGTACTGCCAAGGGAGGGCGCCTTCACTATGAACTTGGACTTTGGAATCAAATGCACCTGGGTTTAAGTCCTGGCTGCAGACTTACCTGGCTGTGTGACTTTGGGACAGATTTCTAAGCCAGATCTGCTCAGACAGAAAATGAGACTGATCATTGATGTCTTGGGTTTGGCGTGTGGATTCCATCCAACCACGTAGGAGTGCGAGGCACAGACGCTCAGGAGACAGAGGATCCTGGAAAGAACTGGGTCTGGCTTTGTCCCCTGAGGCTTCAGCCCCCTTTCGTTTCTGGGACTGTACTCCTCAGCTACAGGGAGGCCCCTGACCTCGAAACTCTGTTAATGAAACAGGGATAACAGAAATGTCTCCTTCTGGAGATATCACACAACAGAGCTCCTGAAATCACTCCAAGGATGTTAGGAACTGAAATCTCATCATGGGCCCTGGATGCACCTGACCTGAGGAAATCATATAAACACTTTCAAAAAGATGTGTACTTTTCGTCATCTGTATACCATGAAAGTGAAAGTATCAGTCACTCAGTTGCATCCAACTCTGCGACCCCATGGCCTGCCAGGCTCCTCTGTCCATGGCATTCTCCAGGCAAGAATACTGCAGTGAGCTGCGATTCCCATCTCCAGGGGATCTTTCTGACCCAGGGATCAAACCCAGGTTTGCTGCATTGCAGGCAGATTCTTCATGGTCTGAGCCTCCTGAGGAGTTATCTATACCACATATACATAGCTATATAGCATAGGTGACTAAAATTGTTAGCATTCTTTTTCTGACAGTTTTCCTCTAGAATGCTTTATGCTGTTATAAAATTAGTAAGACATGTAAAGTGACATGTTTACTAAGAGGCATGTAAATAGACCTATTTTTACCACCACCACGCCACCTCCGCCAAAAAAAAATGGGAACTGCTGTCAAAGTAAAGAGCTTCCCTGGTGGCTCAGAATCTGCTTGCACTTCAGGAGATGTGGGTTCAATCCCTGGGTGGGGAACATCCCCTGGAGAAGGAAAGAGCAACCCACTCCAGTGTTCTTGCCTGGGAAATCCCATGGGCAGAGGAGCCTGGCAAACTGCAGGTCATTCATAATAAAACCATAAAAAAGCAATCAAAATAAAAAATATAAAAAAATTCTCATTGGTTGGCACCAAATGTCATGACCCAAGTACCACAAGGAATTTATCAGCCATCCGAGGGTTTCCATTCAGCTGTCTACACTGTTTCTGTGTGAGTAACCACCCATTAGACTTATTACAAAATTTGGAATGTGCATGGTGCATGGGCAAGCACAAACTTACCACATAGCTCATCTAGCACCTTCCTGCTCAAAGCTTCTCAAACACTCATATAACGAACTATGGATTGAAAAAAAAGAAATGGTCCAGGGACTTCCTAGTGGCACAGAGGATAGGAATCTGCCTGCCAATGCAAGGGACATGGGTTCGATCCCTGGTCCTGGAAGATCCACATGCCTCAGGGCAAGTAAGTCTGTGCACCTCAACTACTGAGCCCGGGGTGCTCCAGCGCAAGAGAAGCCCCCGCAGTGAGAAGACCCTGCAGCAAACTGGAGAGCACCTCTGCTCATCACACCTGTAGAAAGCCCTCAGTTCAGTTCAGTCGCTTAGTCGTGTCTGACTCTTTGTGACCCCGTGGACTGCAGCATGCCAGGCTTCCCTGTCCATCACCAACTCCCGGAGAAAGCCCTCAGGAAGCAACAAAGACCCAGCACAACTAAAAAATGAGTAGTTTAAAAATTTTTCACAAAAAGGTCTACCAGGTGATCTTAGAGGCCTCTTTTCCCTCCCTTTACCCCAAATGTGATCAACTTCTGGACACAGAAGCTGATGCCCACATGCCTGAAACTGCACATCCTCGTGGCCCCCGTTTGACCTAACTTCTGAGGACACATAGCCAAGCTGGTTCTTTCCTGGGCCTCCGTACTGTACTCCCAGGCGAGTTCTCCTGCAGAAATGACTTTTTCCTCTGCCGACTGAGAGGAGTCTTTTTCTCAAGATGCAGGATGACTGGCTCTCTGGGATAAACCCATGTAGGAGGCTCCTCTATGATGTGAGTGGAGGGAAGCCCAAATCACTCATCATCCCACTGACAACATAGATGGTAACATTTTTGAACCCAGAAGTTTTCATGATTCTCTGGTCCAGTTCTCCTCTCTTACAGACAAAGAAAAGATAAAGAAGGAACCTTGACTCAAATGTATGAACTGCTTTAATGAAGAGCCATTTCTTTGACTGTTGAGTAACTTTCAACCCTCCTTAGCAAAACCCAGATACCACGGGCAGAATCTGACTTTATCTATGGTTCTCACTCTGCCTGGACTGGAAAGACCACCACCATCTGAATCATGTGTGGAGCTTTTAAAGCATGCTAACTCCCAGGGCCCCCTACAGGTCTCCTAAATCAGAAACTTTGAGGGTGGGGCCTGGGAATCTGCTTGTGAAAAACTCTCCAAGTGATTCTGTGGCTGGGGTTTTGGAGAACACTTTCTTAGGCTTCCCTGAGAGCTCAGTTGGTAAAGGATCCTCCTGCAATACAGGAGACCCCGGTTTGATCCCTGGGTTGGGAAGATCCCCTGGAGAAGGGATTGGCTACCCACTCGAGTATTTTGGGGCTTCCCTTGTGGCCCAGCTGGTAAAGAATCTGCCTGCAATGTGGGAGACTTGGGTTCAATCCCCAGGTTGGGAATATCCCCTAGAGAAGGGAAAGCATACCCACTCCAGTATCCTGGCCTGGAGAATTCCATGGACTGTGTAGGCTTTGGGGTCACAGAGTCAGACACGACTGAGAGACTTTCACTTTTCTTCAGCCATTAACTTGATAACTGTCAGTTAATCACTCACTCCAGCAAGAATTAGCTGAGGACCAGCTTTTAAGCTGAGCTGGGGGGTGTTTGTGGGTCCTCCCTTTCCTCTGTGAGTGGCCTTTGCACCCCATGGCTTGAGATTGGCATGCTCTGAGATGCTTCACACCCCCTGTACTTTGCTACCTTTGAGGACCTTGAGCATCGAAAACTCAGCTTTTCCCACTCATATGGGCCACGTGGCCTTCTGCAGCTCCTGCCCTGTGCTCAGAATACTAAGAAAACACAAGTCCCCCCCTTCCCGCCCCCCTGCCCCGATGTGGTTTATCCGTTTTAGATAAATCTCCTAAAATGTTTGTGACAGGAATTTTTAGCAAACCAAGGCATGATTCCAGAAATTCTTTATCTGAAAGACATTGAAAATCATGTTCCAGATTTAAGTTTTCTCTCCATTTTCTTATCGGTGATATGCAAACACATACCCAAATATACCGAAAGGACCCAGCCATTAGTCATTTTGAAGTGAAAAATCATATGCTAATATATATATCCCTCTCCTTTTTTTGTATTTTGAATTTGCTCAATGTATTTCAGCAAATGCTTTTCTCTTCAGAGGAAAGGTTCTCATGTAGGGGATTGGAGGAGGCATGACCAACAAATGAATTTGCCTGGAGTCACCTGGGAATACAGGAGCTACAGTGGGAGCCAGCATTCTAAGTGCTAGCTGAGACTGGAAGGAAGGGCAGCTGGCCCTTGATGGTGGCTACAATAGGGAGTGTGGTTTCCTGCTCTGCGTAAATGCTCAGCTACACTATGATATGGCTCAGATCCATGAATACCATTCCTCCTCCTGAGCTGAAGGTCACAGATACCAGAGAAATGAAGGCTCTTCTAGTAGAGATCGTGGTCCTCTTCCAGCTTGCTGGCTACTCTGGATTTGCCAAGGGACAAGTATTATGGAGCATCCTCAGTTTTCCATTTCCCAACCCATCCCACACCTCTCAAAGCTGGGGCTTGAGATGCAGTCACACCCAGTGGATGCACACTTCTTAGAACTGATCTGGATGCCTTCCACGTTCCATGAGTGGTCGCTTCTCTCTCAGCTGGGCCACCACTTTGGAGATCTAGCACTTCTTCAGTGTGACATTCTGAATGCAGGAAGACCCGAGTCATAAACACTAAAGAGGCACAAGCCCCCATCCCCTTCCATTCAGTTAATATCTTTATTCATGCATGGAGGAGGCACCTGGGGCTTCTCATCACTTTGGCTTTAGTAGTTCTTTGTAATGTCTAAGTCAGTCCCTCTCCTTTCCACCTCTCACTGCAAGCTCAGAATAAGGAACTGGGAAACCCTGACTCTTACTGGGGCAGAGACAGATGGGTGGCAGGGAGCGGAGCCTTCTTCTGACAGTCTGAAGCAGGGCCAGGGAGCCTGTCCTTCCCTCAGTCCCGAGCTTGTCTTCTCTGCACATTATCTCAAGCCTTTGCTCCAAAGAGTGCTATACGAGTCTTGGGATAAATGGTCTCAGAAAGCAATTTCAGCCTCTGTTTTCTTTCTTCTGAGAAATTGTGCAATTTCAGCTCTGAACTTCCCAGAGTTGCCTGCAAGGAGTGCCTGTGAGAGCACAGCAGAAGCCCCCAAGGATCTCTTTTACTTTGTTTCTTTTGTAGGCAAAGCACAGACCAAAGAGCCTGCAAATAAGTATATTTTTAGGACTTCTCTCTTCCGGTCTCTTATCTGAAAGCTGGAGCTTTGATAAGAAAAAGAGAGCATCAAAGTTGTAGCTTTGCTGAACTCATAAGACAGAAAGTAGAATGGTGGCTGTCAGGGGCTGGGGGCGGGGGATTGGGGGAATTGTGGAGATGGCAAGGGTATAAAATAGCAGCTAGTAGGTAAGTGCTGGATGCGCGGTAGCTTGCTTACAGTCAACAATGCTGTGTCATAAACTTCAAAGTTGCTGAGAAGCTAGATGGTCATTTTTCTCACCACAAAAAAGAAATGATAATAATGTGAAGTGGTAGAGGTGTGGCTGAGCTAGTACTGTGGTGGTGGTAATCACATTGCAATATAAAGGATATCAAACCAACTGGTTGTACGCCTTAAACTTATACAGTGTTACATGTCAATTACATCTCAATAAAATTTAAAGCAGCTTTTTCCTTTTTTTTTAATTGCAGCTTTGATATATACACTATCATGTATAAAATAGATAACCAATGGGAATTTGCTGTATGACTCAAGGGAACTCAAACCAGAGTTCTGTTACCACCTAGAGGGGTGGGAGGTGGGTGGGAGGTTAAAGAGGGAGGCAACACATGTATACCTATGGCCCTGACTCTTGTTGATGTATAGTAGAGACCAACACAATACTGTGAAGCAATTTTCCTTCAATTAAAACTAAATCAGTTTGGAAAAAAATTGCAGCTTCGATGCCAAGGAGTAGAAAGGGTCCAGATGAAATATTTTGTAGGGAATTACAGGAAGGAAAGGGACCTGGAATCCAGTGGCCTGGGAGGAAGGTGAGGGTAGGAGGAGACCTGGCTTGTTTCAGAAGCAGCTCCTCATCCTCTTCCTTTGGTCCTTCAGAAAGCTGGACTGGCTGTCCTGGGAGGGGCCTGGTCCAGAAGCACCTCTGAGCTGAGGAGGGAGGGCTGGGAGGGAGGAAGTGGCCCCAAAGAGTTATCTGTGAGCTAGTCCTAACCCAGCTCCGAGAGTGCATAAAACTTTCACAGTAGATCCTGGATCATCGTTTTTCCAGGACCAGAAACAAATGGTGGCATACAGTTGCTAAGTATTTCAAACTCTTAAACCAAATCAAGCAAAAAAAACCTCATAAACGTGGAGCAGGGAAAACAGAAGTTTTGTTCTTTGGAAGGGCAAGAACGTGTGTAGTTTTAAACAAGGTAAATTTCGTAACTCAGAAAAGAACATTTAAGGCAGTTGCAGGGGAAACCCACTCTGGAGACAACCCGATTTGAGACTTTTCGAGGAAGGGGCGCCGAGAGATGTCACTTGTTCACCAGCAGGTGGCGCGTTTTCTTTAGGATTACGGTCCCCACGTCTCGGTAGAACATCGCAGCCAGACTTGCCCCGAATTCCCTCGCCGGAAATCGCTATGCAGATAATAACCCTCCAGTGTCTGGAAATTAATTACCGCGAACGCGCATTCCTCCAGCGCCGACCGCCGCCTATGTAGCCGGTCAGAGTCACAGAGCCACGGGTGCAGTTAGGTATTTTTGTCCGCAGGGCTTCCCCCTGACTATACGCGATTCAGTTAAGATAACTTTTTTTCCTTCAGCTACAGTTTGGTTAGACACTGCGTCGCTTCTAATACATTTATTTTCACCTTTGGATAAAAGGAAAATTCTATAATCTTAGATACGTCGAAAATAATTCTGACAACTCATACTTGTACAAAAAGTAAAAAACAAACTCCACAATGTATGCTCACATTTAACATCTGATTTTCCCCAATTTAAGGAGTGATTTTCATTCCATTTTCCAGGGCTAGTCTGGGAGTTCATGCAATTCCACATGAATATTCGTGCTTCGTACATCTTCTCATAATAAACCAAGGGTAGATGTATGCATGCAGGGATCGATTTAGTAAGGTGACAAATAGTAACAAGATACTTATGTGCTCATAAAGCGCTTAGGAAACGGGAAACTGCCTGGAAAAACAGTTCAGTTTCCCTTTCAGTTTTGATATCGTGACTTGTCTGTCGCTGTCACAGTAAACACCAGCTCGTGGGTTCACCTGTGATCTATTCTCCTTAAGACCCTGGAGTTGCTTGTACCTTATCAGAGCGTGTTATCTGCCCAAGTGTGTGTGGAAGTCCTGTTGCCTACCTCCCTGTGCTTAAATACTTCCTCCCCAAAGCCGGATTTTGACCTGATTGATCATAATGGTTCCAGAGGAACTATTGAGCCATTACAATCCATCATCTCAATGATTACAGAGGGATCCCTAAATCTCCTGGTTATTTGAAAGCTCTGTACACGCTTAAAGGGGGGTCAAATGAGCAGACCCCCAATCGTCCACAAAGTAGTTACAGGAAAGCTTGCGTTGGAAGCAAAAGCTCGCAATTACTAAGTAAATTCCTTTTTTTTTTTTTTAAAGAGGTCATTTTTGTGTGGTTGAGAAGTGAGGAGAGGTGGGGTTCATTTTTTTTAATCCAATCCCTCCCCCCAAAGCAAAATAAGCTACCTTCTCGTTAATTTTCTGGAAGCTGCTCAATTTTCACTTTGAAGACAGGCTGGCGCACTTTCCTTCCTAGTGAGCAGGAGTCGGGAGACGGTCTGAGGTTGGGGCGGGGGCGGGGGGGGGTGGTCTGGCAGAGGCTGTCACCACCCCCTTTTACGCCCAGGATTGGCGCGGCGAGGGCTCACTTCGGAACGCGGCGCAGGGCGATCCACGACCCGTTGCCACGTGCCGGCTTGGGTATCGCTCTCTGCTGGACCCCATCGGCACTGGCAGAGAGAAATCCGGAGCTGAGCTGGAGGCCCGGTTGTTACTGTGGGGCCATTTCCCCAAGGCTTTCCCAGACTCGGGTGTCCGCGGTTGCGCGGGGCTGGCGGTGGGTGGGCGAGCCAGAAACAAGCAGTGGCGGCGGAATTTGAACCTGGTCTGGTTCCGGGCTGCAGCCCGCGGGCTCTAAGCGTGTAGAGGCTGCAGCCACGGCGGGGCACCTTGCGCGGGACGCCCCGGAATGGCTTGGGCGTCTAGAGACGAGTTTCTCCACCTTCACTGGGCTCCGGGCGGCCATAGAGTGGTTGAGTCCCGTTCGAATACCGAGGACGTTGACTACACTGGACCCATGATGTCCTTGCGAGTTTTAAACGAATCTTAGTTGAAAAACAAGCTACCTGGTAGCCCTTTTCTCCTCAATCTACCCACACTGCAGTCCAGACACCTCGAGGGTACCTAGACTCAGCTTAGTCTGATCAATTTCTCTTAATGGGGGGGGGGGGGGGGGGGGAGGAGAACCCCCTTTGTTCCCATGGCACAGAGAGGTGAGGGGTTCTTAACTTCCCGGGTTTCTTCCTTCCATCCAGAGGGAACTAGAATCTGGTTGGTCTCCACTGAGTACTGAAGCCAGGGTTTTCGGGAGTCATCCCCTTGGGAGCTTGGATTGAGATGGGGGACTCTCCAGCAACTATCAAATCTTGAATTTCGTTATTCTAGCTTTCTGGGGCTGTTCACAGTCCAAGACCTAGAAAGAATGTCGTTGAAGCCAGGTGTCTGAAACAGAGGCAAGGCTGGGCAGTGCCAATGTCCCGCATCTCTCTCGTCTTGTCCTACCTTGCAGATCAGCTCCGGAGGAGGCAGCTTGAGAGGCAAAGCCTGAGATGCTCAGCTAAGAGAGACAGCTCTAGCCTTGCCGCCCCATCTTGCTCCATACCAGCTATTAGTTACAGGGTTTGACCTGAGTGGGGATCAATTTTCCAGATAACCTGGCAAAAGCAGTATTAAACAACCGAGTTACAAGGCCCTTTCTTTAGGATCCCTAAAAACTTTCTCCAAGAGTTCTTTAGGGATTCTACTACCTGGAGATTTCTAGAAGTCTTTGAGTCATGTTGGCCAGGGACCCTGGTTCAGAAGAAAGAGGCAAGTGGAAAGATGGAGTCAGCACAGTTGCACTGGGTGGAGTTCTGAGCAAGAGATGGGGTTTGTACATGCCAGGAGGCTCCTTCCATCCTACCCAAACATCCTCTTCCTGGGAGACATTTTCTAAGTGGTCTGGACAGCCAGATGCCTCACTGTGGAGGCCTCTTTGGATTCTTTCACTGCTGGTTAATAGAAAGTGCTAAGCTTTGTCTCCTAGGACAGCCTGAGACTAGGGCACACAGTTTCCCTGGCCCAAGGTGGAAGCTGGTACAATCCAGGAATGCCCTGCTGGACTTTCCCTCCAGGCCTTCCTTTGCTCCTGGAATTTGCTGCCTTGGAATCTCAAGGAAGGGAGTGATCTCAGCTCCTTCTGTTCCCAAGGGGCCTCCCAAGGGCCAGAATGTCACCCCAGACTAGGATTTTTTCAGCTGCACAGGCAAACTTACATGGGTTCCTTACTCTAACACTAACCTGGAGGGGGTAAGTACAGTCTCCCTTGTGGCAAAGACTGCACCCATTTGCCCTCCTACCTGCCCAGGTCAAAGCTACCAACGGCTGGAGGCCAGGCTCTTTCTGAAGGACTGAGGGTAAAACCAGGGTCTCCTCCAACTATTCCTTAGTGGGGGGCATTTCCACGACCATTTTCCTAGGTCAGGAAACCAGACTTGCAGACCAAAGTTGGAAAGGTCTCCAGAGACACAGTGCCCGTATGCAAGAGACCCACAGAAGCCAGGTCCAGTCTCCAGGGCTAGGGGAGAGGGGTCATTAAGCAGCAGCCTTGGGGGCAAACCCCAGGAGTACAGAGGTGCGAATCTGGATCCACCCAAGCCTGGGAGACCAGCCCCTCCTCCCCAACCCAAGGCGGGCTGTTCCAAAGAGGTGGCAGGGAGGGAACTGGGCTGGGGTCAGCTGGAGGTCAGCTCTTGGAGCCAGGCAGTCAAGGGGTTAGTGGTACTCTCCCTAAAGCATAAGCAGTGAAGACAGAATTTCTGGCAGCCAGAACCCTGACCCTTGCTCTCATCCCAAACTCCACTTGAATCAGCCTCCTGGACTCAAAGACCCTAGAGCTGAAGAACTTTGCAGCTTGCATCGCGGCTCTGTGGTACTTAACTCTCCAATCTCTCATCCATCCTTCTAAAACAAAAGAATACAGGATTTTAGAGGGCATGAATCTCAGAAGGTTTTTGGGTCCTAGGAAAATAACTATCTTGACTTCTTGCCCCATCCTCCGCCTCTAATCTCTCTAGCGAACTCGGTAACCCAGGGTTTGGGGCCAGTCATAGGCACTGGAGTCTGGGTGACCGCCCTGGCGCTGAGCATTCTCGGATGTCCTGAAGCTGTTCGGTTCCAGAGGTATTCTGGGACAAGACAGGCTATTCGGCGGGGCCGAGGTGTGTCGGGGCCCAAACTAAGGCGCCAGGATCCCGACGCACCGCCCCCCTCCCCCCCCCGCCTACCCCGACCTTGCACGGGCTGTGTCCTAGGCGCGCAGGAAGGGGACCGAGAAGTTTCAGCCCAATTTCATATGGAAGAGGCTGTTTTATTCGAGCTCGCCTGCCGGAACCTCGTGGGCCTAACACGCAGAAAGGGTCGCACAGATATGAAGAACTGGGGACGCAGGTCCCGGGAGGTCGGGGCCAGGCGAGCGCCGCAGTCCCAGTCTGCTGCCCGGGTCAGCAAAACTTTGTGTCTCAGTGCGCAGGCGCAGGGGAGGATGGTTGCGGGGAGGGGGCAGGGGAGGGAGGGGAGGAATCCTGAGGCTAGGGGAGCCGGGAGGGGGGAAGGAGGGAGGGTGGTGGATTAAAATAAGTAGGCGGCTCGGTGCTAAGGGGTAAGTGAGTCGGAGCTCGGTCTCTCCCCAGCGCTTTCTCAGCCGCTCCGGGTTCAGACCCAACCAAGAAACCGCGAGAGAAGTTCACCACCCCCTGGGCGGACAGGACTCCAGGGCCGCTGAGCGCTCCCGCGTGTAGGGCGCTCGGAGTCCCCGCGGCCGCCGGAGAGGGGCCGGGACTCTTGAGCTCCGCGGGTGCCTGTGGAAATCCAGCGCCTCTGGCTATCCGGGTGCCCCCGCAGCGGGAGCCCCAGAGACGCGCTCAACTCCGGGACCGCCGCGGAATAAGGTAACTGCAGCCCTGGGCTCCCGGGCTTGGCGAGGGGAATGCGGGCAGGATCCCCGGGGTCCCCTTGTCACCGCTCGGCGGGTGTCTCTTCTCTCTCCAAGTCCCGGGAAGAAGCTCCTCTTAACAAATGAAGACTGCTGGACCTCTGTGAAAGTGAGAGCAGCTGCAGTCCTGGGTGCTTGGGGGTGCTGGCTCAGGAATTTCTCGTGCAGGGGTCCTCGGCCTCTGACCTGGGGGAATGAAGGGGCGGGTCCCCGTTACTACCCCCAGCGCCGCCGGGCTTCGCGGAATCCCGGGCGAGGTGCCCGCGGACTTCGGAAGTCAGCTTGTGGCCGAAGCTGACTTAAGAAACCGAAGCAACTTGTGTGGGCACAAACTTTCCCAAGACGCGCGCCTAGCTCAATCTGACCTACCTTAGCTGAAGAAGGAGGAAAAGAGAGTGGCCGGACGGCCACGGCCGCCCGCGCCAAGGACAGGTGCACGCCCCCGCCGGGTCGCGCTCTCTTGAGCTGGTCTTTTTGCAGAGTTGCGATCAGGTACGCGGCCGGCCCCACCCGGGAGTGCCGGCCCGCGTGCCTGACCCCGCGTTGCATTTGCGCTCCGACTAAGGGGTGTTGTCTATTCGGTGACTGCTCTTGTGGTCGAGGCCTGGAGAGTAACCCGCGACTGACCCGGTAAAGGGGAGTATGTAGGGGGCGCGAACACTACTCCCCAATTCAGAGACCCGGCACGCCGCGGTAGCGGAAACACTGCAGCTGCGGATGTTCTCAGTTTCAGGCTTGAAAGGGCAAGATTCGTTTGCTCCCGGGACTGTCTCCCTTCAGGGTGGGAGCCGGAGGAGAGAGGGAAAGAGGTGACGGGCTGCCGGCTGAACTCATTTCTCCCAGGAAATTTCTCTCGTAAGAGGAATGAAAACCCACAGCCAGTCCTTTTTCAGCAGCTCGGCCAGTCGCGGGGTAGGTTCTTGGAGTATAGAGGAGCTGCGACAGTTTCTTTGTTGCCACAATTTGGTAAATTTCACCCGGGCTAAGAGCTGCGCGCTGGCTCTTGGGAACAGAAACCACGTGCAAGGCTAGTTAATCTCCCAGGTTCATGGCCTCCTGGAGAAGAGAGAGGCTGGCAAGGACGCGGGGTGGGGGAGGCGGGAGGAACGGATGGAGGGCGACCAGTGAGTAAATGTTCTATATGAGGATCCTCAAAGTAATTGCGATTTTAGTAAGACTGGGGAGCAGATCACTAAGGACGCAGCCTGGCATTTAGATGCAGGGGGATGGCCGCCTACCTGAAGGGTTCATTCGATCTCGTTCGTTGGGAGAATTAAACAGAAGTGTCCGGCGCCGGTCAGTCCTCTCTCCAGGAGTCCGGACGCTTGTCAGCACGCGTGTTGGGGATTCGGTGTCAAGGATGATTTTTCCGGGGCTGATGCTGGGCTCCTCCAGGCACTCGCTCGTGGAGCTCGCTCCGTCCTCATTAATGCAAGCAGTTAACTCGCTCACGCTCAATTAGCCCCGAATAAACCACTTTAATAGACTCTTGCACACTTCATTAATGCCCGGCATAGGGCTGGCAGCAGAACCGGGATTGGCGCTCTACCGCACGAGAGAAACTGTGTCTGAACCGCGCGGGGACACAGGCTGGGAAGCGCTAATGGCGTTTGATGCGCGTAGTCGGCACCCTTACCCGCGCCTCCCAGGTTCCGGGGTCCTAGCTCCTTGCAGAGCGGATGCCTGGCCTGGAACCTGTGGAGAGGGGTTTCCTGTCTTAAGGATCTAAAGCAGTTCACACGGGGGGTCTGGGGTCAGGGCCAGGAGAGCCACTGGCGCTGGGGGTTTGCTCATCTCCCGCAGCAAAGGCGGAGTGAGACTTATGTTTTCCTCTTAGCGGGCCGCCTGAAACCGGATCGTGAATTCGGCCCATTCTTGATACTTTACTAGTGTAGAGAACCACGTTTCGAACGAATTTCGTCCCCGAGAAAAGAGCCTGGGGAGTCCTTCCCTGGGAATGCGGCAGAAAATAAACTGGCTGCGCCGCTGAGAAAAAGAAATTGAGTGTTGGGGGAAACAAGATCGGGCAGATAGCCCGGAAAGGTTGGCTCCCAGGAGCAGTTTCGGCGTAGGCGCCCCCTCCCCTCACCGCGCCCAAGGTCTGGGCTTCTGGGGGTGGTCAAGGAAAGGCTGGGTTAGTCTGCGCGGGGCCGGTGGGATTCCCTCACCCCGCCTGGAGCGGGCCCGGGCCCGGGTGCAGCCCAGCGCCTGGCCGCCATCGCCCAGGGATAGACCGAGCGCCGAGAGGAGCAAGTGAGGCCCCGGCGGCGCCCGGCGGGCCCCGGGGGGAGCCAGAGATAAGGATCTGATTTCCAGCGCCTGGAGGGGAAGGAGAGGTGACAGCAAATCAAAGAGCGCTCACCTCGCCGAAGTCTGGGCAGACCTTTGAAGTCGGCGAGTCATCTCCTCTCTCCCCCTCCCCCTTCCCAACCCAAACAGGCTCCAGCTTTCTCTCTGGCCCGATTCGTTCTTCTTCGCTGCGTCTCAGCGCCTTAGGAGGGTCTCGGGTTGTCCCAGGCGCGACAGCGTGAGCGACGCAGCGGAGAAGCCCGCTGCCCAGGCCACGGCTCCGCCGCCGCCGGCGTCCGCGCTCCCCCCAGCATCCCAGTTTGTGCCTCGCAGAGACCCTGGCGGAATTAATTGCTGCGCTCCGACAGGGGTTTCATTGGATTGCCGATTTAACCTGCACAAGCAGGTATCTGCCGGCTCTGGGTGTTCGGCACCCTCTCCAACTTCTGCAGAGCCTCTTTGCCTGTGGGCCACCGCACGGGACGTGTGACCTTCCTGCCAGCCTCCGAGGAGAAGGCTTTCTAGGTCCAGATTGCCCTGCTTCCTCCAGGGAACATCCTGGGCACTGCCCTCCCCTCAACAGCTTCCCTAGAGCGAAAGGCAGCCTGAGCCTTACGGACCTGGGTCTGGGGAAGCCAGGCTTCTCACACCGCCTGGGCGGTGTCGGGGTCTGTCGTGAAGGGGGGAACAGAACAGAGGTCTGCCCGTCCCAGGGTTGGGGACTAGGTGGAGGAGAGATCTGAGGAAGAGGAGGGGGCAAATCAGGAGTAAAAGGAGAAGTGGAAGGCAGGGGATTGAGACAGGCGAAGTGCCTGCATCCTGATCACCCTGCTCCCTGGTGACTTCTTGAGATGGAGTTCAGCACTTGAGCCTCCCAAGGCCCTCTGTGTAATTTTGGCTCTCTTTCTCCCTGTTTTTGCCTCCACTGGACAGACCCGAGTTAGGAGTGTCTGGGAGGCACAGACATAAAAATTCTTTCTGCGGACTCCAGACCTGTCCATGGAGGCTAGGGACCCCGACCAAGGGTCAAGGAGGCCAGGAGACACCAGACTGCTGTCACATCAGCAGGGCTCCCCTCTGGCTTGGCTCAAGCTCCCTGGCCTTGCATTTGGAGGGTGCGTAGCCCACAATAGCTGAGGCCCAGCCTCCATGCTTCTGCTCATAGGGAAACCCACCTGCTCAGGGAGAGAGGCGGTTCAGCAGACACACAAACATCCTGAGAACCCGAAGACCCTGTCCCCCTTTCTTATGGGGTGGGGAGGGCTTGGAAACAAATGAATGCATGTGGCTGAGTGAGTAAATAAATATGGGTGTCATTGTCTTCGCTGAAACAAAGTCAGTCCACAAGCAGCTGCAGAGAGGGTGGCGTCAAAGGGGCTGGGTAACAGTGAGACAGAAAAGCAAATTTGAAGTCAAAGTTGCGAGTTGTAAGGAGAAAGAAGGCATGGCTTCTAGAAGCCAGATTGACTGTCAACTAATAGAGCTTAATGCTCCGGAGCTGAGAGATGTACAGATTTGTGTGCTTTTGTATGTATGCTGTCTGCCAGTGGGGCTCTCTGTGGGTGCCGTGTGTGTGTGTGTGTGTGTGTGTGTGTTCAGTTCCTGCATTTTGTTTAGTAGCACAGTACTGATGGTTCCAGTTTATCTTTGCACCTTGTTGTCAACTTTGTTCAGAATGTGTGAACCTGGGTTTATCTGTCAGTGTGCACTTCTGTATTTGTTTATCTGAACAAATATGTAAGTGCGCTTCCAAGTGTGTTATCTTTGCAGGAGAGTGTAATTCTATATTGACTCGGGCTTGCCTGGATGTACATTCCCTGTGCTTCTGCCTCTCTCAGTGTCAGGTATACTGTAGACTCTCATTTTAAGTTGGTAGCATTGCCCAGCGTTTAGTTTGGTTTCTGTATCAAGTTTGTGTCTCTGCCGGAGGCCATTTGGAAGGAGTCCTTGGATTATTGAAGGTTCCTGTCTTCTCCTTGAGGCCAGTGAGATCCCTGAGTTGGGGTCCCAGGCACTCAGCTCAGTCTCTGGGGACAGAACGGGTGTGGCTGGGCTGGAACTCAGAAGGAGGGCCTGAACTTGTCTGTTTCCCCCTCCCCTCTTCTTTTCCTGCAGCAGGAAGACAGAACAGACTGCCGCTGCGGCCATGGGCAGCAAAACCTTGCCAGCACCGGTGCCCATCCACCCATCCCTGCAGCTCACCAACTACTCCTTCCTTCAGGCAGTGAATGGCCTGCCCACGGTGCCCTCGGACCACCTGCCCAACCTGTATGGTTTCAGCGCACTGCACGCGGTACACCTGCATCAGTGGACGCTGGGATACCCCGCTATGCACTTGCCGCGGTCCTCTTTCTCCAAAGTGCCCGGAGCCGTGTCCAGCCTGGTGGACGCGCGTTTCCAGCTGCCCGCCTTCCCCTGGTTCCCTCATGTCATCCAGCCCAAGCCTGAGATCACCGCTGGAGGCAGTGGCCCCGCAGCGCTCAAGACCAAGCCGCGCTTTGATTTTGCCAACCTGGCCTTGGCTGCCACGCAAGAAGATCCATCCAAGCTTGGCCGGGGGGAGGGCCCTGGGTCCCCTGCCGGTGGGCTGGGCGCTCTCCTGGATGTGACCAAGCTGTCCCCGGAAAAGAAGCCCACGAGGGGACGCCTGCCTTCCAAAACCAAGAAGGAGTTCGTCTGCAAATTCTGTGGCCGCCACTTCACTAAATCCTACAACCTCCTTATCCACGAGCGGACGCACACGGACGAGAGGCCCTACACGTGCGACATCTGCCACAAAGCCTTCCGGAGGCAAGACCACCTACGAGACCACAGGTGCAGTACTACGGAGGAGGGGTGCAGAGGAAGGGGGCAGAAGAGAGCTTATCAGTCTGCTTCTGATGCCAGGGTTCATTAGGCCGCTCCCCCTGCCCCCAGGTTCCAAGCCTCCTGAGTTTCTGGGCTTCCCCCTAAATCAGGAAGGAAACCAACCAAGCTCAGGGCTGGATTTCTGGAGCATGGGTGGAGAGAATATGGCAGGAACAGGTCCCGAGCTCCAGACAGGCATGCACGGGTTCCTCCATCTACGATGCTGTGCAAGAGAAGTTTCTGAGATGATGAAGTGTGACATGCGACACATGTGACAGTTAAGCACTTGAAATGGGTAACCAGTGTAACCGAGAAACTAACTTAATTTTAATAACCACATGTGGCAGGTGGCTACCATCTTGGACAGCACAGTGCTAGCCAATTGTCCCACCTCACTCACCTTCCCTGTTGCCTTAGGCCATATAAGGAGGCTGTGCTGGCCCCTGGTTAGGCAGGCAGGGATCCACCTAGCTGGACATGGGCACAGCTAAGATAGGAGGTGTTTCCCTCATCTCCGCATACCCTCCCCACACTCAGCATGTGCCCGCTCCACGATAGCTACCGTCCTTCTTTCTTTTGAGGTTCAAGCTCTTCATTTTCGTGGGAAGGGATTTTGGATATCTATTTATAACATTGCATCATTTTTGCAAGGCTTAAGTATCGGTTTGCTTTTTGCCTTCAGATATATCCACTCCAAAGAGAAGCCTTTCAAGTGTCAAGAGTGTGGGAAAGGATTCTGCCAGTCCAGGACTCTCGCTGTCCACAAGACACTACACTCACAGGTGAAGGAGCTCAAAACCTCCAAGATCAAATGCTAAATAGAGCCTCCGAGTCAACAGGACCCTGGGTCACGCTGCCCCCTCCTCCAGAGGGAACAGAAGCCCAAGGCAACTCTAGCGGGTAGCGAGAGGGGCTCCGGGGACCTTCCTCCATCCCAAAGGCGTCCCCCGGGTCCCAGGCGCACGCGGAACTTCACAGCCGCGCCCCGGGCCATGACCCGGGCCGCCCGGGCGGCTCCCCCAGGACGCGGCTAAACTCTTAGCCAAAAGGCGGTACTCGTGTGGCGGAAGGGAAACTGCATTAAAAAGAGAACGAAAGCTTCGCGGAGCCGCAGCGGCGCCTCTCCCAGAAGTATTACTTTTTCTATTGTTATTTTATACGTTTTCTTTATTATTTTTTTTTCTTTGACCATATAAGCTTGTAACTCTGACTGCGGAGAGAGAGGGGAGAGGAAAAGGAGATTTGTGCTCTCGCAGCTTCCCACCCCTCCTCCCGCCCCCATCCCCACCCCCGGGAGCCTGCAAAAGTGTAATCCCAGTATCTGCTTCAGCCTCCGGCCCAGGGAGCGCGGGGCCGAGGAGCGCCCCTCCCAGCTCCTGCCTCGCTGCGGGCGGTGGGTTTCCGGACCCGGACGGTGAGGCGGGGAGCCTCGGGCCCTGCGGCTAAAGGGGGCCCGGTCTCCGGCTTCCCTGCTCCGCTGCCCCTTCGCCTCGAGGAGCTGAAGGCTAGCAGCAGGGCGGTGTATTGCGATTGGCACTTTATGCTGACCATCGGTAACGGACATTTATCACTGGAGTTTTAAAAAATATTAAATAAACGGTTATTTTACAGGCATGGCAGGGTGGGTATTTTCCCTCCCCCAAATTCCTGCGTTTTCTCCCCAAACGCAGCAAACTGGGCGGCTCCTTTTCTTGAGAGGAGCCGGGGTTTCGGTCCCCACGCCGACCTGTCCCAATTCCGCAGCCTTCCCCTGACTGGGGTCAGTGGCTTGGGATGCGTGGAGACGCCCTCCTCTCTCCCGATGGTGGTCAACCTCGGATAACTTAATTTACTTTGCTCCTCCACTTTGGTCTTGAGGCCTCAGTGTCATCTCCCCACTCCGCATCTCCAAAGGGCTCCAAAGAAGCCGAGTCTGCGGCCAAAACTTCGAACGTTTCTTACAACATCTCCAGGAGCCGGGTCTCTTCGAATTCAACTAAGGGAAAAGAAAGTTACCCCTGCCCCCCAGCCCCCAAACAAAAGCCTCCTTCCGGGGCCTCCTGCTGCTGCCCTGGGGAGGGAAGGAAGCGCCCTCCCCTCACGGTCAACCTCAAACCGGTACCCTTCCCGAGGGCCCAATAGCTGCTGCAAAGAAGTCATCACCGCTGCCTCTCCTAAGTCCCCAAACCTGCGTCCCTCCCTCCGTTAGGATCCCCCCGACACGATTCTCCGGCTGGGGTTTGTCCCCAGTCTGGATCCCGGCTCCGTGCCCGCAAAGATTTCCCTGCAGTTTTAAAGCCTTGTCAGGAATGGCGGGGGCGGGCGCCCTGGGAGGCCCAGAGAGTCGAGGAGGAGAAATCCGAGTCCGCCCTCCACAAGTGGAACGTTCCCTGGGGCGCCTAGTTTTCTCACAATTAGAGGCCAGGCCGCCGGGGGGCTCTCCAGCTTGGGGCGGGGTGGGGCTCCCCCAGCTCCAGCAGCCCGACCGCGCGGCGGGCGCGGGCGGTGGCGCCCCCAGCCCTTCCCCAGTCGGCTCGATCGCAGGCTCTCGGGCTTCCGCGCCTGGTGCTCAACGGCCGCGGGGCACAGCTGGGCCGAGCTTCCCGGCAACCGGGACTCCCTCCACCCCCAATCTCAGCCTCAGCCCAGGCCTTTCGGTCTGAGAAAGTGGGCCCGGGGCTGCAAGAGTTAAAATGTTCTCTAGCCTTTCAGTGTGCCATCCCTGTCTCCGCTGGGAACGCCCCCCGCCCTCCGCCCTCGGCTGGCTGGATCTCCGCGATTCGAGAACCCAACTTATCGCCGCGGCCTTGGCCGGGACCGCGCGGACCAACCCAGCGGTCGGCATTCGGAGCCACGCTGCCCCCTGCTGGACAGGCCTGGAGGGGCGGCCCAGGAATGGGGGCACTTCGCTCCGTCCTGCTGGAAGCCCTGAGGAACCTTCCACCGCTGGCCCTGGCGGCGTCTGGTCTTGCCCTCAAAATCTTCTTGACGCACGTCCCAGGGGCACATGGAAACGAGGGGGACAGAGCGCTCCCTGTTCTGGACCGGCCTATGAGATATCCGCTAGTAGAGCAAGATCCCAGGACCAAAATTCCTCGGGTCCAAAAGGACTCGCAACAGGAAAGGCTGGAGCCCATATCCCAGAGAACTGTGACCTCTGGGCATCTGGAGCGAGGGCTAGTCAGTGGGTTTGGGGCTTCGATGGCTGGCTCGGGCCCAGGCAGCGCCGGCTGTGGTAT
This sequence comes from Budorcas taxicolor, assembly GCF_023091745.1. Taxonomy (NCBI): domain Eukaryota; kingdom Metazoa; phylum Chordata; class Mammalia; order Artiodactyla; family Bovidae; genus Budorcas; species Budorcas taxicolor. The sequence continues at coordinate 138,887,923 of NC_068920.1, forward strand.
GGGTGGTGCCTGGCCTCAGCTTGTGTAAGCGCCCAGGGCAGAAGCCTTGTCCCTTCCTTACCAGACCTTTGAAGTGGTTGTTCCAAGGTGAGGACAGTGCATGGGTGTGGGCGCGCACACACGCAATACCCAGAGCTTTGAGGACCTCTGAGGACCTGAGAGAGCCTCACTCAGTCCCTTTAGTCTCTTGAGAGGGGGTGGGGGGAGGTCCATCTTTCTCATGGAAGAGGGAATGGCAACCCACTTTAGTGTTCTTGCCTGGAGAATCCCATGGTCAGAGGAGCCTGGTAGGCTACAGTCCATGTGGTCGCTAAGAGTCCGACAGGACTGAGCTACTAACATTCACTCACTCATCTTTCTCAAGGATTGACTACTGCTGCTGCCCTCCTGTCCCTCACATTGCACCACTTCCAACCTCCCCAGGATACATAGAACCTCTGCAGGAACTCAAGGACTTCACAAAGACTTGAAGGTGGAGGGTGGGGGACTGCCAGGGAAGATTTTTGTTTCTGGCCCATCCCGCTTTGGTACCGTGAATCCCTGACCCTGCCCTCCATCCCGAGGCCCTGGCCACGGAGAAACAGTCAGTATGAAGTGTGCATCCTTGGCAAAAAAGAATTCCTAAGCTCAGAGTTTTGGGCGATGAGGTGGGAGGGGGGCAGAGTGCTGCCCAGAGACCGCCAACCTGTTCCTAATGCCTCTATCATCCTGGTGGAACCAGAAGCCACTTCAGTGCAGCTCACCTGCAGTCTGCCTCATGGCAGGGGTTTCATAGATTGATCAGTAACAGCAACTGCAAAGGGAAGGGCAAGCCTGGTCCCGGGGCCACCAGATCCCACACAGGCTACAATTTCCTGACCATACTCTGTAGATCATAGAAAAGCAGCCAGACGGTTAGAAATGCTGGGTGGGTTTTATTGCCTGTTCACTCTGCAGGTGGCTAATTTTTTCCCGCCACAGCTCTGGAAGATTCCATCCTGCTCTCACTCTCCCACCCCCACCTCCATTTTCAGACATGAAGTAAGCTTCCTTTGGCCTCACTTGCCTAGCGTGGCTTGGGCCGGTAGAGTTCGGCTGGAACCCTTCCCAAAGCTGCTAGGCCTGCAGGTCCTCTTTAGCTCAGGGGTGCGGAAACTACCCGGCTGGACTTCTCTGCTGGGCGGAGAGTAGGCACAACAGACCCTTGGTGCAGCCTGGAGCTCCCCTAGCGCTGTTCTGGGAAGAGAATCAGCAGCGCCCTGGGGAAGAGAACAGCCCTCAGGGGCTTCTTCGTAGAGGACGGGTTCAGGTTCCACCTCCTTCCGGAATGTAGCTAGGGGGTTTGGGGCGCACGAAGGGCCTTTTACCCGGTGACCTCCTTGTCTCCGGATTCTGGACTAGCATAGGGTCCTCGGGGGATGGAGAAAGGCAGTGGGATGGTGCAGGGCTCCTTGATGGCACCTCATCTCCGAGAACATGGGACCTGTGATATCATCCCCACCCCATCCCCTGGAGCCTCGGCATCCTGAGAACAGGCTCAGAGGCGTCCCACCCCACCTCCCAGAGCACGATGTCGCTGTGACGTCAGGGCATCCTCCCGCTGCCACAGTGATGTCACACAGGCCTCGGGCAGGAGCGCAAGGGCTCCGCGACGCCTGCAGCGGTATCTCATTTACGTCCTTCCATGGCGTCACAGAGGGGCCACGCCTGGAGCAGTGACACTATGCTTCCACACTTCCCGGTCCCGCCCCTCAAATCCTGCCCATAAAGGCGCCAAGAATGGGTTGGTCCCCCAGCGACAGACTCTGCAGACTCGAAGGGTGCGCAGCTGCCCTTAGTAAAGGAGGATGCCCGGAAGCCTCTGCCTTTGGGATCCGGGTGGTTTGGAACACTCGTCCTGCGCCAGGGTTTCAGGGAGCCAACTGTCGCCCCGCCCACCTAGCCGGGTCCCTACCCACCCGCCTCTCCGCCCACTACGCAGACCCGGCGCGCAGGCGCAGCTGGAACTCAGCGCCCAGAGTCGTGGGGCGCGGGAGCGCCGCGTCCGCGCGCAGTGTCAGGCGGCTGCTGAGTTACGTGCCCCACTTTCAGGGGTCACAAACTCCGGGTAACAGTGGCCCGGCTGACATATCCAGCCACTGGTACATGGGAGCACTAGAGATGCCGACGAGGAAGAGGGCATTTCTGGTTTAACGCTGGCTGGAGACTTTTGGAGTTCCTTTGGCGTTTCTCGAGTCCACCGCAGCCGAGTTCCGAAGGAAGTCCCGGGATTTCAGACGGCAGCGCTGGTGCGGCCGGGCCCCGCCCTAGATGAGAGAGTCCACTGCGTCCCTAGCCTTTTTGGGCAGGGTCTCTGAGGCAGAGGTCTGGGACTCCCCACCCCGGCGGGAACTCTTAGGGGCACAGACCTGGTTACTCACCCTGTGCGTTCAGCCCAGCTTTGGGGGCCACCTCTAGGATCAAACTGGTGGTCGGGCCCAGTTTGCATAGGTTTCAGGTGGAAAATTCACTAGGGACATGAGATTACGATCTCATGGAGATCAAACCTCTTGTCAGTGGCAGAGGATGAATTAGAATCTGTGCTTCCTTTGTGGCCTGAAAATGCACTTCTAGCTTTGCCTGCCGCTCACAAGCTTTGAGCAAGGTCCCTACACTTCTCTGAGCCTCGCGATGGGGGTAATACTCTTCCCACCTACCGCATTCGGTTAATGTAGAGGGCAAAGTCGTACATGTTTTCTGTCATTTATTCACTGCTTGAACCAAAACCTGGATCCTAGTATAATGCAGAACAACTTGCGCATTTACGACGAAGCAGCATGTAAAAGTATTAGGAATAATAACGCTTCGCAGGGTGCTAAAGTAGCCTGCCTCTCAAACTGCCATATTCCTGGGTGAGTCTTTGTCTTCAGTTTATCATAGCCCGGGGATTTATCATAGCCCACTTTATCATAGCCCATTCATGAAATGGGTTGGAAAAAGAGTATCTGATTTGGACTATTGTTTTGTTTTTAAATAAACAACAGAATTTTATTTCTTACAGTTCTGGAAGTTGGAAGCCTGCGATTAGGCTGCCAGCATGTGGCCTGGTGATCTTGAAGCCTTCCGGAAAACTTTGAAAGAAGCTTTCTTTCTTTCTTTTTTTCTAACTCCATGGAGACAAATAGATTAATCAGTTCACAGATTATGGTTATCTTTGGTTGAGAGAGGAAGTCAGAAGACAAATGTAAGTGCCCTACTCACCACTCCTTTGAGGCATATGCTTAGGGAAGAAAAAAAATCACCCTGGGGCAGACTGCGGTGTGGGTCAGGGGCCTATGTATGTGACAGGTGTCACTTAATAAGAGTAGGGATATTTCACTCTGCAAACACCTCCCACTATAGTCTTCTTCGGATCTGTGCTTCCTTTGGTTTGTGTTGGAGTCTCAGCCTACAGAAAAGCTTGTCACACAATAGTATTATACGGACACATTTGCAGGAATGTTTCTGTCCCCTAGCCACCCAAGCCCTGGCCATCTGCTGCGATTTTTTTGAACATTGTTTTATTTGAAGTATAGTTGATTTACAATGTTGTGTGAAGTTCAGCTGTATGGCAAAGTGATTCAGTTATATGCATGTATATTATCATTATTATTAAAATCGTATCATTTTAATATTCTTTTATTATGGCTTATTATTGGATACTGAATATAATTCCCTGTGCTATACAGTGGGACCTTGTTGTTTATCCATTCTGTTAACCCAACCTCCCACTCCATCCCTCCTCCAACCCCCTCCCCCTTGGCAACCTCAAGTTTGCTCTTTATGTCCCTGAGTCTGTTTCCATTTCATTTGTGTCATATTTTAGGTTTCACGTATATGTGATATCACGAGGTATTTGTCTTTCTCACTTACTTCACTTAGCATGATAATCTCTAGTTGCATTTACTGCTGCAAATGGTATTATTTCTTTCTTTTTGTAATGGTTGGGTAGTATTCTGTTGTATATTTATATATATGCTGCATCTTCTTCGTCCATTCATCTGTGCTTCCATTCTCAGCCATTTTTCCTGACCAGTGCTGGTTCCAGCTCCAGCAATAAGAATATAAAAGGACATAAAAGTGGGATGGTTTGAGATGGATGAAAGATCGGATAAATCAGTTGAGAGTTTTGTTTTTCCTTTCTAGACACTTCGCTGGCTCTTAGTAGCTCAGCCATCTCTGGGGAGGGATAAAGTGTAATTAATTTATTTTTAATGTTTGGTTTGATTGAACTCTTCTGCTAGGGAGATAAGATAAGGAGTTCTGTCATGACAAGTGCAAGGATAGATTGCTTTTTGTCATTCGCAGGAGTGGGTACCACTTGGAGCCTATAAGTAGATGGTGGCATGAGCTGAGAAACTTTGCAGGAGACGTGAAAGAAAACTAGAGGAGATGGGGCAGGAATGGCTAGATCTTTGCCGCTCCAAGAACCAGGGAGGGACGGTGAGCTTCCGGAGAATATGGGCCTTGTCTGAAATGATGAGACGTGCTTGGGAGATTGGTTCACTTCTTACTGACTTGGGTCGGGAACTGAGCATCTTTGTGCAGAGTTCAGAGTGTCTGCAGTATCTCACAGCATGTGTAGCTCCTCCAAGGGAGGAAGAGAGAAGAAAGCAAAAGCCTTCCTAGAATTAAAAAAAAAAAAACAAACCAAAAAAAACAGTTCTTGCCAACTGTTATAGCGATCTATGCATCATAAAATCCATTTTTTTTAATGATAAGGTTCATATCTTCTGTTTTCTTTTTTTAATTTTTCAATTTCCTTGTTGATTACTTCCTAACTTTGATACTTAATGTGTTACAAATTCCTACCATAATGGTAGAATTGTTGTTTTCTCATTATATTTTTAATATATATATATAAAACACCTACCATGATGGTAGAATTGTTTTCTTATTGTAGTTTTAATATAGATATATTTTTTCCCCTAAAAATAAATATACCCCAAATATTTTCAACATGTATAAATGACTCAAAATTCATTTTACTCAGCACCACCACATTTCTCACTACTCCTAGGCCTCAGCTGTTCACATAAAGGGCATTAACTCCTTTAAATTTTGGGTTCAGTTCAGTTCAGTTGCTCAGTCATGTCCGACTCTGCGACACCATGGACTGCAGTATGCCAGGCCTCCCTGTCCATCACCAACTCCCAGAGTTTACTTAAACTCATGTCCATTGAGTCAGTGATGCCCTCCAACCGTCTCATCCTCAGTTGTCCCATTCTCCTACTGCCTTCAATCTTTCCCAGCATCAGGGTCTTTTCCGAGAGTCAGTTCTTCCCATCAGGTGGCCAAGGTATTGGAGTTTCAGCTTCAGCATCAATCCTTCCAATGAATGTTCAGGACTGATCTCCTTTAGGATGGACTGGTTGGATCTCCTTGCTGTCCAAGGGACTCTCAAGAGTCTTCTCCAACACCACAGTTCAAAAGCATCAGTTCTTTGGTGCTCAGCTTTCTTTGTAGTCCATCTCTCACATCCATACATGACTACTGGAAAAACCATAGCTTTGTAATTTCTGGGAAAACTGGATTATTCATAAGCCCAGCCTGGCTTTGTTCAGGTTTGTCTCTCCTTGACAATCAGTAAGACTCTTTGGAGACTTCTCAGTGTGGTGGTGTGGACAAAGGCAGTGCCTGGGACTTTACCATTATGGGAAGTGTGAGGCGTTATGAGGATTCCTTCAGTCAGAAACCAGGCAAGCTTTGGCCCAAGGCAAATGATGTTTTAATTATTGTAAGTATGGGTTTAACTGGGTCTGGAAGGATTAGGAGCGCTGGGAAGGGCATTGGGTTTCAATATGCTCCCTCAGCTGTCCACCTCCCAATATTTTAATTTAAACAGTACCAGGCATAAAGAAAAATTGAAATAAGTTTATAATGAACACCCAATTACCCACCACCTAAATTTCACAATTAACATTTAAACATACTTGCTTTTTCACATATCTATCCATCGATCCATCCCTCTAACTTTTAAAAATTGAAAATCTACACAAACACTAAATAAGTGAAAAAATGGTACAAGGAACACCCTCATATCTTCCTCAAAGAGTCAACAATTGACTCTATGTTTTATTGTATTTGTTTCTCTCTCACTATCTTTCTCCCTGAACCACTTAAAAGTTAACTCCAACATATGTCAAGCCTAAATACTTCAATGCACATCTTTTAGGAACAAAGACTTGACTTTATATAATCACAACATTACTATCACACTGAAGAAAACTAACAAAAATTTTATCTAATACCGTCAAATACACTGTCTATATTAAAATTTCCCTAAACTCCCTAACCTTTTGGATTTTAAAAAATTATTATCCAATCAAAGTAGATTGTCATTGCATATGTCTTTAGCGTCTTTTTATCTAGAACCATTTCCCATTGAAAAAACTTTATTTTGAAATAATTATAGGTATACAGATTGTTTCAGAGATAGTACAGAGAGGTTTCATGTATCCTTCACCCATTTTCTCTCAATGGTTACATCTTACATATTGATAATACAATATCGTAATCAGAAGAATCAGTATTGGTCTACAATGTGTTTATATTCTTATGCTAGTTTCTCACAAACATAGCGGTAGTACTGGGAAGATTCCTGTAACCACCAGCATAGTCACAGTATAGATTTATATCATCACCACAGAGATTTACTGGTGTCATCATTTACCAGTTTGAGTGAATATAGAAACATTATCCCCTGTTACAGACGGAATGTGTCCTGCCAAAATCCCTGAGCTGAAATCCTAACCCCTAAAGTGATGGTCTTAGGAAATGGGGCCTTTCGGAGGTCGTTGGGTCATGAGGATGGAGCCCTCACAAATGGTATCGGTGCCCTTTGAAGAAGAGTCGTGGGAGAGTTAGCTTCCTTCCTCTCTGCTCTCCACCATGTGAAGACTCAGTGAGAAGACAAGATGGCAGTCTACAAACCAGGAAGAGGACCATCACCAGACACTGGATCCAGACTCCAGAACCGCGAGAAGTAAACATCTGTCTAAGCCAGCACGTCTACGATATTCTGTTACAGCAGCCTTGAATGAAGGTCCTGCCCTTTAAGCTCCTTGTTTACGTCACAGCAGTCTTAAATGTTTCTTCTACACACATGGAGATGCAGACCAGGCGATGCTATACTTTCTGCTTCAACCATCAGGCCTAATTTAGGCAACTTGAGAGGAGGGGAGGGTCTACTGTGTGTAAACACATTTTTGCTTTCACCATTGTTCTGTCTTCCTGATGTTCCAAGATCCCTTTTAAAAAATCATTTCCATTCTATTTTAGGGTAGACCTGATGGTAGAAAATCCTCTTACTATTCCTGTGTCTGAGAATTTATTTCTCTTTCATTCATGAAAAATAATTTCACAAGGTACAGAATTCTGGGTTGACGGCTCTTTCTTTGCAGCACTTGAAAAATGTGCTACAACCTTCTGGCTTCCATGGTTCTTATGGGGATGACCCACAGAGATGTTATGGGGAGGGAGGTGGGAGGGGGGTTCATGTTTGGGAACACATGTAAAAATTAAAGATTAAAAAAAAAAACACATTCTAAGACCTATAAAAAAATAAATAAAAAATAAAAATATGGCAAAAAAAAAAAGAAAGAAAGATCTGCTGTCATTTGAATGGTTTTTGCTCTTTTTGTAAGGTGTCATTTCTCTTGCTGCTTTTGACATATTTTGTCTTTAAATCTTCAATTGTCTGAAGTTTGATTATGATGTTTCCTGGTATGGATTTCTTTGGGTTTGTTCATTCAGAGTTTTGCTCAAATTTTTAAATCCATGTATGTCTTTTTCCATATTTGAAAAAATTTCAGCTTGTCTTTCTTTTCCATATTTGAAAACTATTCAGCCGTAATTTCTCCAAGTACTTTTTTCAGTGCTGATCTCTTTCTCTGTTTCTTAGATTCCAGTGACACAAACAGCTTTCTGTGGCTCTGTTTACTTTTTCAGCCTGTTTTCTCGCTGCGTTCCAGCTTGGGTAATTCCTACTGTCTCTCCCACTTCACTGATTTTTTCCTGTTGTCCCCTCCATTCAGGTGTTGAAGTTTTTAAAATTTTCAATGATTGTATTTTTAAAAATTCTGAAATTTCCAAATGGGTTTTCTTCATATATTTTGTTTCTTTGCTGAGACTTCCAGCTGCTTCAGGAGTTCATAGTTGAGTGCTGAAGTATTTTTATGACGGCTGCTTTAAAATTCCTGCCTCATTCCAACATCTGTGTCATCTTGATGTTGATGTCTGTTGATTATCTTTTCTCTTTCAAGTGAAGGTTTTTCCTGGTTCTTGGTCTGACACGTAATTTCCGATTTTACCCTTGAAATTGTTGGTATTGTTATGAGGCTGTAGATCTTATTTAAACCTGTCTTTAGCAAGTCTCCTTGGTCTTGGTGTGCTGCTGGGGGAAGGAGGAGGAACAGCTTTGCTGCCACCACATGGGGGTGAAGGTCCAGGCTCCCCATTAGGTTGCCCTTGGCACCCTGGAAAGACAGGGGTGCCTCCTCACTACTTCGTGCTCTCTCTGTGCATGCACGCTCAGTTCAGTTCAGTTGCTCAGTCGTGTCCGACTCTTTGCGACCCCATGAATCGCAGCACGCCAGGCCTCCCTGTCCATCACGCTCAGTCGTGTCCAACTCTTGGTGACGCCATGGACTGTAGCCCACCAGGCTCCTCTGTTCATGGAATTTTTCAGGCAAGAATACTGCAGTGTGTTGCCATTTTCTCCTCCAAGGGATCTTCCTTGGAGATGCCTTGCATCTCCATGTCTCTTGCATCTCCTGCATTGAGGATGGATTCTTCATCCTTAACATCACCTGGGAAACCCATACTACTTGGTGGAGGTGGGATTTTAGGCTCCCGGCTAGGCCTCTACTGACACCTCCTAGGCAGGGGGAGAGAGGTACAAGTCCCTTTTCCTTGCTTCTGCTGGGGGTCGATGGAAGTCCTGGTTACATTTGGGTGATACTGTAAGTTTGGCTTCCCTCTCAGTCTTCTCTGTTACCTCTGGGTAGGCCAGGGAAGAGCATCTTTTTACAGCAAGACAAAGACAGAAATCCAGGCTCCCCCCTCAGTCTTTGTTGCCTGCTAATTGGTGGCTTTTTGGATATCTTTTTGAGTAAGTGAACCAGTACTGGTCTTACAGTATACACTGTATGACATATACACAGTTCAGTTCAGTCGCTCAGTTGTGTCCAACTCTTTGCCCCGTGAATCGCAGCATGCCAGGCCTCTCTGTCCATCACCATCTCCCAGAGTTCACTCAGACTCATGTCCATCGAGTCAGTGATGCCATCGAGCCTTCTCATCCTCTGTCGTCCTCTTTTCCTCCTGCTGCCAAACTCTCCCAGCATCAGAGTCTTTTCTAATGAGTCAACTCTTTGCATCAGGTGGCCAAAGTAGTGGAGTTCCAGCTTTAGCATCATTCCTTCCAAAGAATTTCCAGGGCTGATCTCCTTCAGAATGGACTGTTTGGATCTCCTTGCAGTCCAAGGAACCTCAAGAGTCTTCTCCAACACCACAGTTCAAAAACATCAATTCTTTGGCGCTCAGCCTTCTTCATAGTCCGACTCTCACATACATACATGGCAACTGGAAAAACCATAGCCTTGACTAGATGGACCTTTGTTGGCAAAGTAATGTCTATGCTTTTCAATATGCTATCTAGGTTGGTCATAATTTCCTTCCAAGGAGTAAGCGTCTTTAAGTTCATGGCTGCAGTCACCATCTGCAGCAATTTTGGAGCCCAAAAGAATCAAGTCTGACACTGTTTCCACTGTTTCCCCATCTATTTGCCATGAAGTGATGGGACCAGATGCCATGATCTTCGTTTTCTGAATGTGGAGCTTTAAGCCAACTTTTTCACTTTCATCAAGAGGCTTTTTAGTTCCTCTTCACTTTCTGCCGTAAGGGTGGTGTCATCTGCATATCTGAGGTGATTGATATTTCTCCTGGCAATCTTGATTCCAGCTTGTGCTTCTTCCAGCCCAGCGTTTCTCATGATGTACTCTGCATATAAGTTAAATAAGCAGGGTGACAGTATACAGCCTTGATGTACTCCTTTTCCTATCTGGAAGCAGTCTGTTGTTCCATGTCCAGTTCTAACTGTTGCTTCCTGACCTGCATATAGGTTTCTCAAGAGGCAGGTCAGGTAGTCTGGTATTCCCATCTCTTTCAGAATTTTCCACAGTTTATTGTGATCCACACAGTCAAAGGCTTTGGCATAGTCAATAAAGCAGAAATAGATGTTTTTCTGGAACTCTTTTGCTTTTTCCATGATCTAGTGGATGTTGGCAATTTGATCTCTGGTTCCTCTGCCTTTTTTAAAACCAGCTTGAACATCTGGAAGTTCATGGTTCACGTATTGCCGAAGCCTGGCTTGGAGAATTTTGAGCATTACTTTACTAGCGTGTGAAATGAGTGCAATTATGCAGTAGTTTGAGCATTCTTTGGCATTGCCTTTCTTTGAGATTAGAATGTAAACTGACCTTTTCCAGTCCTGTGGCCACTGCTGAGTTATCCAAATTTGCTGGCATATTGAGTGCAGCACTTTCACAGCATCATCTTTCAGGATTTGAAATAGCTCAACTGGAATTCCATCACCTCCACTAGCTTTGTTCATAGTGATGCTTTCTAAGGCCCACTTGACTTCACATTCCAGGATGTCTGGCTCTAGATGAGTGATTATACCATCGTGATTATCTGGGTCGTGAAGATCTTTTTTGTACAGTTCTTCCGTGTATTCTTGCCACCTCTTCTTAATATCTTCTGCTTCTGTTAGGTCCATATCATTTCTGTCCTTTATTGAGCCCATCTTGGCATGGAATGTTCCCTTGGTATCTCTAATTTTCTTGAAGAGATCTCTAGTCTTTCCCATTCTGTTGTTTTCCTCTATTTCTTTGCATGATCACTGAAGAAGGCTTTCTTATCTCTCCTAGCTATTCTTTGGTACTCTGCATTCAAATGGGTATATCTTTCCTTTCCTCCTTTGCTTTTCACTTCTCTTCTTTTCACAGCTATTTGTAAGGCCTCCCCAGACAGCCATTTTGCTTTTTTGCATTTCTTTTCCATGGGGATGGTCTTGATCCCTGTCTCTTGTACAATGTCACAAACCTCATTCCATAGTTCATCAGGCACTCTGTCTATCAGATCTAGTCCCTTAAATCTATTTCTCACTTCCACTGTATAATCATAAGGGATTTGATTTAGGTCATACCTGAATGGTCTAGCGGTTTTCCCTACTTTCTTCAATTTAAGTCTGAATTTGGCAATAAGGAGTTCATGATCTGAGCCACAGTCAGTTCCTGGTCTTGTTTTTGCTGACTGTATAGAGCTTCTCCATCTTTGGCTGCAAAGAATACAATTAATCTAATTTTGGTGTTGACCATCTGGTGATGTCCATGTGTAGAGTCTTCTCTTGTATTGTTGGAAGAGGATGTTTGCTATGACCAGTGCATTTTCTTGGCAAAACTCTATTAGTCTTTGCCCTGCTTCATTCCGTATTCCAAGGCCAAATTTGCCTGTTACACGTATACACTATTTGACAGGTTCTTCTCCAATTTCCACTTTCTGGGATTGCCTCTTCAGTTATTGTTCTAAGATGGTCCTGGGTTACCACTCTAATATATTGTGGTGTTTTAAATTTCCTAATGCAAAACTATCACTCTGTGTTTTGACATAAAATGCTTTTTATTTTATTATAAAGTTATAAAACTGTTATCTACTCTCAAAAGTTGGTAAGTAGGGCACCTGTGGATGAAAAAGAACAATTGGTATTTTAAGATTAGTTGTAACCTCTTGAGTTTTGACCAATAAGTGTCTTATTATATTGTTTTATGAAAAGAAAAAAAAATCTGATGTTTATAGTGGCTGGGAGCATGGATTTCTTTTTTCCCCTACTCACTTGTCTGGTATTCAGATTATAATTTTAACATAAATTTGTTCATAGAATTTTAAGCCTCATTAAATTTTTGGCAATGGAATTTCAGAAATCTATCCATTTTTTTCTAAAGTATTAGGTTAGTTTCCTTCACTGTCAAAGTATTTCCTAAAGGGATAGGATTTTTTTTTCCTCTTCCAAAATTGTGCCTGATAGATTTCTTATTGTTGCCTTGGTCAGGGAGATAAATATTTATTAAAGTGAAAACTTCTCTTCAGTTAGTATTATTTATTGATTAGGGTCTATGACTTGCTCCAGAGAGTAGGGTCGGTGTGGACGTTTTACTAAATTAGATCAATAGTCCATGCTTTTCCAAGATATATGTCATTACAACCTAACTTTTATTTCAGTAAAGTCTGGGCTGATTTAAGGAGATAACTGGGATTAAAAAAAATACTAGGAAGCTGGACCTTTGTCTCAGCGTAAGTTTATTGCTGAACTTTGCTGCATTGTGCGTGCATGCCTGCCTGCTAAGTCACAGTTGTATACAGCCCTTTACAATCCCATGGACTGTAGCCTGCCAGGGTCCTCTATCCATGGGATTCTCTAGGCAAGAATGCTGGAGTGAGTTTCCACGCCCTCCTCCAGGGGATCTCCCCTGCCCAGGGATCGAATTCCAGTCTCTTATGTCTCTTGCACCGGCAGGAGTGTTCTTTATCACTACTGCCACCTGGGAAGCACCTTAGTCAAATTTTGTAGCATCCTACAGCCTCAGTTTCCTTACCTGTCAATGAGAATAAAAATACTTATCACTTTTAACTTCTACAGTTTTTGTCAGAGAAGAGTTTAAATTTGTGCCATAGATATAGATAACATTTCTAAAGATTATCCACCTCTTTCTTTTTTTTTCCTAAAAAAGGATCTGCAAACACACCCAGTTGTTCAGCTGCTTCTGGTCTCAAAAATGTCTTATACGGACTTCCCTGGTGGTGCAGTGAATAAGTCTGTGCACCACGACTGCTGATCCCATAGTCGAGAGCCCATGAGCCACAACTGCTGAGTCCGTGGGCTGCAGCCCCTGAAGCCTGTGTGCCTAGAGCCTGTGACCTGCAACGAGAGAAGCCACTGCAATGAGAAGGCCGCACACTGCTGCTAGAGGGTAGTCCCCGCTCTCCACAGCTAAGAAAGTCAGTGCACGGCAATGAAAGAGCAGTGCAACCCCCCAATTAAAGTCTGATAGCAAAGGGAATTAGAAAACTGCTAGGATAGCTTAAAAGTTGTTCAGACTTCATCTACAGGGTTAACTGTATTCGTTTTTGCCAAGAGTGAGAAACAACATTACTTCTCTCTCCTGGATACTCTGGTTCTTCAGTTGTCAGGCATCTAGTTATGCCACCCAGGCGGATTAAGGCAGAAGCCTTGCACGTGGTTTATAGAACTGTGTGGCAGACATACAAGGGTTGAAAGAGTTGTAATTAGAAAATCACTGTCACCTTTAGGAAATATGCTGAAAAATGTGGATGTTCTGACTTGTCCCAGAAGCAGAATAAAAGGAAACCAAGTGATCTCCAAGTAAAAGCACAAAATTAAAAAAAAAAAAAAAAGCACAAAGGTTTGAATCAAAAATGTTTATATCCAGAGAAACATTTAAGGGAAACGCATTTCCAATTTCAGAGGAAAAGGGGTCAGTGGTAGTTGGGCCATACCAACAGTTGCTGCTGCTGCTACTGCTAAGTCACTTCAGTCATGTCCAACTCTGTACGACCCCATAGATGGCAGCCCACCAGGCTCTGCCGTCCCTGGGATTCTCCAGGCAAGAACACTGGAGTGTGTTGCCATTTCCTTCCACAATGCATGAACGTGGAAAGTGAAACTGAAGTCGCTCAGTCGTGTCTGACTCTTCGCGACCCCGTGGACTACAGCCTATCAGGCTCCTCCGTCCATGGGATTTTCCAGGCAAGAGTACTGGAGTGGGGTGCCATTGCTGCTGTGTTAAAATAGGAATTTCTGCATCAGGCCATCTGTAGGGGCAAGAAACCCTGTCACCACCCTCATGGTGGGCAGGATCTCTGCCTCCATCTCTGGACTGGTTCTAGGACGTGACAAGGAACTCATGAAACATCCTGAAGATTTTATCTTCTGCACGTGTGCACATGCTTAGTCGCTCAATCCTGTCTGACTCTTTCAGACCCCATAGACGGTAGCCCACCAGGCTCCTCTGTCCATGGGATTTCCCAGGCAAGAATACTGGAGTGAGTTGCCATTTCCTTCACCTGGGGAATCTTCCCGACCCAGGGACCAAACCCATATCTCTTGTGTCTACCGCCTTGGCAGGCACATCTTTACCACTGGGAAGCCCTTTCTGGTATTCAGATAAATATTTCAGAGTCTGAAATTAGGGAGTGAGCCAAAGCTAGGCATTACATGGACTTTAGTTGTGGCTGTTAGGTCATTTCACGGTTGGCTGCAAAGCACATTTTTGACTGGCAGATGCAAAACAATGTTTAGAGTTTTCTTTATGTATCTAATATTGGTTTTGCTTCCTTGTCATGTAGATCACTATGAGGAGTACAATAGATATGGACCAGGAGGGCATGGGGAGGGAGGGTCAGTGTAGCTCCTGAGGAAGCCAGGTGAAAACCTCCTGCCCTTCCAGCTTGTTAGTTTCACTCTTTTCCCCAGTGGGGTGATCGTCCTCAGCCAGCTTGCCAAACAGCAGGTTCTTTGAGATGTCCAGAAAATCCCCATGTAAATGCACAGCCAGGAAGTTGGGTGCACAGCTGACTTTGTGTTTCACATGGCTCTTGGGGTATGTTTCCCTCGGCCCAGAAGGCATGCCTCTAGGGTGTGCAAAGAAACTGTCTTGAAAATATTCCTCTTGGCAGGGTGATTTCAGGGACACCTGTGAGAGCTTCCCTGCCTTTGAAAACAAACAGACCCTCACCTGCTTCCCTTTCCTTCTCCCCAGGGGCTTAGAGTCCTTCCCTTTCTCATGAAAACTCTTCATTCCTTACTGAGAGCTGCTGTTTAGAATGCAGACCTAGAGGGAGGAGCTACCATCACTTGCAGGCAGATTCTTTACCATCTGAGCCACCAGGGGAGCCAAGAATACTGGAGTGGGTTGCCATGCCCTCCTCCAGAGAGTCTTCCCAACCCAGGGATGGAACCTAGGTCTCCCACATTGCAGGTGGATTCTTTACGATCTGAGCCACCAGGAAAGCCCTCATTCCTTAGTGAGAGCTGATGTTTAGAATGCAGACTCACAAGGAAGATCTACCATCACTTGAGACCTTACCATATAGAAAACACTGTCCTGGGAAACGGACATCCAGAGGTGTTATTCTTATTTTTTTTAGATGAAGAAGTAGGCTCAGAAGTATACATTTGCATGAGGTGACAATGTATATCATAGAACCAGCCTTCAAACCCAGATTCTTTAGACTCCTAAGTCCCTGCACCCTTAGGGCCCCCTCCTGGTTCCCTGGGACTGAGATTCACTGAAGTCTCCTCCAAGATGCCCATCCCTCTTGCCTCAAAGGACAGAATTCTGGGTTTTAACCCCTCCTGGAGAGGGAGAGAGCAGCTAAGATTTGTGGGCTCAGAAAGCTTTGGGCCTCTCAAGGTGTGCTGAGTGCAGGCCCAGGAAAGAGGAAGGCTGGGGTCCTAGCCTTGACCTCCAGGCACAAGGCAGAGACCCTCTTTCTGTTTCACGGATGGCCTGCCAAGGGGTCTTATTCAGGCTGGAGCCCCTTTTGGGGAAGGGGGAGCAGGTGTGCGTGGCTGACCCCTGATTGCACCAGGGTTCTCCTGTCTCTCTTTCATCAGAAGGAGGGTGAAGTTTGCTTCAGAGGGCAGTGTGGGTGTAAGAAGTTCCTGTGCATTTCTGTCCATTTCACTAGGTTCCTGTGCATTCCTGTCTGCTTTACTAGCTAGAGTATAAGCCAGGAGCCTGAGTAATCTTGGAGCACCTAAGCTGGACTTGTCAAGGGCTGATGGAGTGTGGAGGCCCCAAAGCGGTCTCTGGTGCTACCATGATGGGACATGACTACAACATTTCACAGCCCTTCAGAGGTTCACCTTGTAGTTGAGGCACCAGTGATCAGTGTGGCTGAAGTACAGCTGAAGACGGCAGGCAGAGGAACTTAGGGCACCCAGGCTGGACTCCGTACCTTCGCTGTTTGGTCTGGGGGTCTATCCCACGTGCAGCCACAGAAACCTCAGTCCTAACACTTCTAACACTGCATTATGAATGTCTGTTTACTTATTGACGGCAGCTTCCTTGAGGTCACAGGCCAGTTGTTCTGGTCTCAGCATCTCCCGTGTTTTCTGTGGCAGGCACCAGAGCCCAAGAAGAGGTTCCTAGCTAAGCTGGAAGCAGACAACAGCTTTGGCCCAAATACAGACTGAGGAAAACTTCATGGGAACTGGGGAAAAGAAGATAAGTGGTTAACTGTGTTTCTGGGAAAAGTTTTCTGCTCATTTGGGCTGTGAATGAGAACCTTGAGTGTCAGCTGGAGTGGAAGACACTGTCCACGGCTGCCGGACCCTGGCTCTAGCCAGAGGGATGGGGCTGGCTAGAGGGACTTTCCAGAAAAGCGAACAGCAGCCTTGCTTGGGGACAGACCCTAGAGTGCTTTTTCAGATAAGCACAATCTGCTAGCATGAAGACTGTCCCTAGTATTTCCATTCTATTTAAAAAAGAAACCCCTGAAAATTCAGAAGGCAAATAAAGCAATCCTGCTAAATTAATGAAGATGAAGCCATGCAAGTAGCTTTTATAGAGTATCAACCACTCACCAAGAACCTGGCAGCCAGAGGGAAGGAGGGACAGGGGTGTGCTATGCCTACCCCACGAGGCCAGGACTTTTTCTAGTTTCCTAAAGCACCTAGGATCTCCGAAGGGGAAGGGAGCTGTGCTATGAGGGAACCTTCCAGAAACCTCAGCCCTGCGAAGTTTCCCTTCCACTTGCCTTGTTTGTTTTCTCCAGGGTGAGGCGGGAGGAGTGACACGGCCATCAGAAAACACTCATCCCCCTGGGGTTGGTAAGCGTCTCCCTCTGGTACCTCTGTGCCAAGGGCTCCACGTTGCAGACAAGCCTCTGTTCGGTGCCCTCTGAGGCATGCAGCCTATCTGCAAAGCCAGTCAGAATGCAGGGGAGGGAGGGCTGGTCTGTCCTTTCAGTAATCCCCTTGTCACTGCCACCTCGGAAGGCTGCTCACTCTGACGGAGGGGATGTGATGGGCAAGCCCGTCAAACAGATTGTGAGTGCATTAGTGGGATTAGCAGCGGAGGCAAGGGTTTCAATGCGTTTCCAAAGTTCATTCACAGCCTCTGAGACTGGCCTGCTCGACTGCCAAAGGGGGCAGGTGACACTTCAGCATTCACGTCACCTGAAGTTGTGCCTGAAGTGGTCAGAGGCACCAGCATCCCCTTGTGTTTGTGTCTCTGTATTTTCATTCCATGTGTATGCGTGTGTGTGTGTGTATATAAGTTGCTTCAGTTGTGTCTGACTCTTTGCAACCCCCTGGACTGTAGTCCACCAGGCTCCTCTGTCTGTGGGATTCGCCAAGCAAGAATACTGGAGTGAGTTGCCATGCCCTCCTCCAAGGGATCTACCCAACCCAGGGATCGAATCCACGGCCCCTGCACTGCAGTGGGAATCTTTGCCCTGAGCCATCAGGGAGCAGAGCTTAATTTATAAATGTTAGTATAAAAGGCTGTCTAAGAGGTCTTTCCCTTCTTACTGATAAACCAGCTGAAACACTTTAGCAGCCCCTTAAAACCAGATGCTTTGTTCTTGGCAGTGATTGAAGTATGAATGATTGATTTTATTTTTGCCCATTAGAGTCATAAACCCTCATTGTGGAAAAACTGGATCAGAAAAGTATAAGGGGGAAATTTAAAATATTTAGTCTTTTCACTGGATATTTCCTCTGATTCCATTTTGTTGTGTTTTCATGTAATTTTTCATCTATATGAATATGGAAGAGTTACAGTCATATATTGGATCTTGTTTTCTTTTTCCAAAAAATATTATATCATCAACATCTGCTGATTTTCTTGCACTTTTAATGAAAACACCTGTGAAATATTTTCTGTTTATATATTTGCAGCTTTTGGATGTGTGACAAATTACCACAAACTTAGCAACTTAAGGCAATACCCATTGATTAGCTGACAGTACTGCAGATCAGAAGTTGGCATCTCTGTGCAGGTCTCAGAAGGTCAAAATCAAAGTGACAGCTGGGCCAAGTTCTCCTCTGGAGGCTCTGGGAAGAATCACTTCCAAGCTCATTCTTGTCAGCAGGATTCAGTTCCTCAAGATGGTAGGGCTGAGGTCCTCACGTCCTTGCTGCTTGTTAGCTGGGGACTGCTCTTAGCAGCTGGAGGCCACCTGTCTTCCTTTGACATGGGACTCCCTTGATCTGCAAGCCAGCAGTGGTCCATTGACTTATTGTGTTTTGAATCTCTGGGTTCTTCTCTGATCAGCTGAAGAAAATGCTTTGCTTTAAAAGGACTCACCTGATTGGATCAGGCCAACCGGAATACTCTCCCTGTTTCTAGGATGACAATGTCCTATAACATGACCTAACCAGGGGATTCAACTTCATCGTATTGATAATCACCACTATTATGCAGGAAATGTATCTGTACTTACCACAATATTGTAATTTATTTAACTAGTTTCCTTCGTTTAAAACACAGTCCTATGGCCGCGATTCCATAGTTAAGCCTCCCAAAGCACCGCTTCCTTGATAAATGAGGTATATTTCCTCTTTGGAACTTCATTTGGGAATCCTGCTTTTGGTGAGAGCGGAGCTATTGTGGTGTTTTGCTGGATTGTGGAATAGTAGGTGTATTCCTTCTCTAGGGTTGCTGTGACAAAGTGTCATGAACTGAGTGGCTTAAAACAAGAGGAGTTTATGTTTCACAGTTCTGGAGGCTAGAAGCCTGGAGTCAATGTGTCAGGAGAGCTGTGGTCCCCGTGAAACTTACAGGAGAATCCCTTCTTGCCTCTTCTTGGCCCCTGGTAGCTAGCCGACAATCTTGGGTTTCCTTGCTTTGTAGCCACATAACTCCATTGTTTCCCGTTCTCATCGGTGCCATTTTTTCCTGTGTGTCTGTCTCCACATAGACATCGTTTTATAAGGACTCCAGTCACATCAGATTAGGGACCCAGCCTACCTTACTTTAACTTAACAAGTCACATCTCTAGTAATCCTATTTTCAAATAAGGCCACATTCTGAGACACTGGGTGTTAGGATATCTTTTTTTTTTTTTTTTTAAGGGTATGCAGTTTAGTATACCTGTTTGGGGTGTGTACGGGTTTCCCTTTTAGCTCAGTCAGTAAAGAACCTGCCTGCAAGGTAGGAGAACTGGGTTTGATTCCTGGGTTGGGAAGATACCTTGGAGAAGGAAATGGCAACCCACTCCAATATTCTTGCCTGGAGAGTCCCATGGACAGAAGAGGCTGGCAGGCTACAGTCCATGAGGTCACAAGAGGTGGACACGACTTAGTGACTAAACCACCACCATATCTTTTTTATGGTATATAGTTCAACATTTAATGATTAGTATGGCTCAGTTGGGAAAAGAATCTGTCTGCAATGCAGGAGACCCGAGTTTGAGGCCTGAGTCAGGAAGATCCCCTGGAAAAGGGAATAGCTACCCACTCCAGTATTCTTGCCTGGCGAATTCCATGGACAGAAGAGCCTGGTGGACTACAGCCCATGAGGTCACAGAGTCAGAACCAACTCGGCGACTAACACTTCTACTTTTTTCTTCCACTTTCTCAGAATGCCCAGGTGGCACAGTGGTAAAAAAATCCGCCTGCCAACGTAGGAGATGTAAGAGATGCGGGTTTGATCCCTGGGTCGAGAAGATCCCCTGGAGTGGGAAATGCCAACCCACTCCAGTATTCTTGCCTAGAAAATCCCATGGACAGAGGAGCCTGACAGGCTACAGTCCATGGGGTTGCAAAGAGTAGGACCCAACTGAGTGACTGAGCTTGAACATTCATAGAATATTAGGTGACAATCTCAGTGGAAGCTAAATGGACACGTAGAGTGGTAGGCCTTGAACCAGAAGCAGATCGCACAGCTATAGTTATTTCAGCAAAGATTGGAAAGCTGGCTGTGTTGTGGGGCAGCATGCTAACAGGTGGGGCTAAGCCAGATTTGACTCCTAATTCCTGCAGATAGGAATATAGTCATATCAGTATCCTGAGGTTAATTAAGATCATGCCTGAAATTCCCTGGTGTAAAATCCTTTGCCCAAGCTTTGGCTAGTGGCCTTGAGGTTCAGTGAGCTGGCTGTGGTAGGCAAAGGGCAGATACAGCTGAATCTTCTCTGACAAGTGTTCCTGGAAGCAGTGACTGTGTATAATGTTAGAAAATGTGTTTCCTCTTCTCTTTTGCTTTTGTTGTTGACTTAAGGTAGCACAGATCTTTTTAGTTTGGAAAGTGATTTCAGAGTTTATTATCCTTTGTAATTTTCCCATCCACCCTGTAAAGCTGAAATGACTATTTCCTTTTAGGTATAGAGAAGTTACAGGTCTTCCCTGGGGGCTCAGTCAGTAAAGAGTCTACCTGCAATGTGGGAGACGTGGGTTCAATCCCTGGGTCAGGAAGATCCCCTGGAGAAGGAAATGGCAACCCACTCCAGTATTCTTGCCTGGAGAATTTCATGGACAGAGGGGCCTGGAGGTCTACAGTCCATGGGGTCACAAAGAGTTGGATATGACTGAGTGACTAACATTTTCACTTTCATAGGTAAGTTAAGAATTAGCATCCAATAACTGCCAATACAATGAAAAGTAGATATTGCTATTTTCACTTTTACAGATGATAAGCTAAAAAAGGTTAAGTGACTTGTCTTATGGCACTTGGAAATGGTAGAGCTGGGACTGGGACTCAGGTCTGTGAAATGCCAAGTCTTGTGTGCTGTCCTTGTCCCCATGCTGTGCTACCAAGCTGACCACTAACTTGGACCTGCTTAGAGAATGTCAGCATGGGCACCGCACATAGATGCCAGAAGGCCCACTTTCTAAATTACATTTTAGACTCAACACTGTGTAAATGCTGGAAACTCAGGTCAATTTTCCTTCACTTCATTCATTCATTTACTCTTTTTTTTTTAATATAATTTCTTTTTTTCCAGCTTTATTGACATATAACATTTTCTAAGTTTAAGGTGTACACTGATACATGTATATATTATGAAAATGATTACTACAGAAAGATTGGTTAACACCTCCATCAACTGACATAATTACTTTTTGCCTTTGGGTGGTGAGAAGATTTAAAATTACTCTCAGCATCTTTCACGTATACAATAGAGTAGTATTAACTATAGTCACCATGCTATACATTAGGACTTACCATATAACTCAAGTTTGTACCTTTGACCAACATCTCTTCATTTCCCCTACTCCCAGGCCCCTAGCAACCACATTTCTGCACTCTTTCTATGAGTTTAGCTTTTTGAGATTTCACATGTAAGTGAGATCATACAGTATTTTTCTTTCTTTGTTCTATTTCTTATTTCACTTAGCATAATGCTCTGAAGTTTCATCTGTGTTGTTGCAAATGGAAAGGTTTCAAAGATTTCCTTTTTTAATGGCTAAATGATATGCACATGTTTACATTTATATCTATTTATCTAATGTCTGTGGGCTTCCCAAGTGGCTCAGTGGTAAAGAATCCACCTGCTAATGCAGGGGAAACAGGAGACATGGATTTGACCCCTGGGTCAGGAAGATGCCCTGGGGTAGGAAATGGCAATCCAGTATTCTTGCCTGAAGAATCTCATGAACATAGGGGCCCGGTGGACATGGGGTCACTAAGAGTTGGACACTACCAAGTGACTAAGCATGTGTGATCTAACATTGTTGTTGTTCAGTTGCTAAGTTGTGTCTGACTCTTTGTGACCCCATGGACTGCAATATGCCAGGCCTCCCTGTCCTTCACTATCTCTTGGAGTTTGCTCAAATTCATGTCCATTGGATGAGTGATATTATCTAAGCATCTCATCCTCTGCCACCCTCTTTTCCTTTTGCTTTCGATCTTTCCCAGCATCAGGATCTTTTCTAATGAGGGGGCTCTTTGCATCAGGTGGTGAAGTATTAGAGCTTCAGCTTCAGCATCAGTCCTTCCAGTGAATATTCAGGGTTGATTTTCTTTTAGGATTGACTGGTTTGATCTCCAACTGGGCAGCCATTCCTTTCTCCAGGGGATCTTCCAGACCCAGGGATTGAACCTGGGTCTCCTGCACTGCAGCTATATTCTTTACTGTCTGAGCCACCAGGGAAGCCTTATGATCTACCACATGTACATGTGAAAAAACATTTCCTTTGTCCATTCACCCATTGATAATCACTTTGGTTGTTTCCATGCTTGACTATTGTGAATAACGCTGCAGTGAACATGGAAGTGTGCAGATATCTCTTGCAGATAATAAGTTCATTTCCTTCAGATATATAGACAGAAATGGGATTGATAGATCATATGGCAGCTCTATTTTTAATTTTCCAAGGAAACTCCATATTGTTTTCCACAGTGGCTGTACCAGTTTACATCTCCATCAATCGAGCATAAATGTTCCCTTTTCTCCATATCCTAATCAACACTTGTTATCTCTTGTCTTTTTGATAATAGCTGTTCTAACAGATATAAGGTGACATCTAATTGTGGTTTGATTTGCCTCTCTCTGATGAATAGTGATGTTGAGCACCTTTTCATGAACCTATTGGCCATTTGTACCTCTTCTTTGGAAAAATGTCTATTTAGGCATTCTGCCCATGTTTTTAACCAGAGCATTTGTTTTTCTGCTGTTGAGTTGTACAAGTTATTCTCCTTCACCTCTGATATTTTTTGTTTTTGATATCACAATTTATGTCTTTTTATATTGTGTATCTATTAACCAATTATTTTAGCCGTTGTCCCATTCTCTCCTAAGCTGAGAGGTTTTTGATGAGAATTCCTCTGATTAGCCTTATAGAGGCTTCCCATGTATGTGAGGATTTTTTTTTTCTCTTGCTTCTTTTAAAATTCACTGTCTTTGATTTTAGACAGTTTCATTATAATGCATCTTAGAGAAGGGTTGAACTTAATTTTAATTTGGAGATGTATGAACTTCATGAACTCGGATGTCCACATTTCTCCCCAATGTTGGGAAGTTTCAGCCATTATTTCTTTAAATAAACTTTTGCTCCATTCTCGCTCCCTCCTACTTCTGGGACTCCTATAATACAGGATTTTTTTTTTTTTGGTATAGTTTATGTAGGCTTTCTTCAAACTTTTCATTCTGTTTCCTTGGTTCTCCTCTTACTGAATAGTGTAAAAAGATCTGCTTTCTACCTCACAGATTCTTTGTTTTACTTCATCCAGTATGATATTAATACATATGATATTGATGTGTTCTCTATTACATTTTTCATTCCACTCCATATTCTTCAGTTCCAGAATTTCTTTTTTGTTGTTGTTAATGATTTCTGTCTCCTTGATAAAACTCATTTTGTTAAGTTTTTTCCTGCTTTCTTGAATTGTCTTTCTGTGTTTTCTTTTTTTTTTTTTGATGTTGTGTTTTTAATTTTATTTTTTAATTTTTTTTAATTTATTTATTTTTTAATTTTTTTTATTCTTTTTTTTATAGTTTTTTATTTTTTTAACTTTAAAATCTTTAATTCTTACATGTGTTCCCAAACATGAACCCCCCTCCCACCTCCCTCCCCATAACACCTCTGTGGGTCATCCCCATGCACCAGCCCCAAGCATGCTGTATCCTGCGTCAGACATAGACTGGCGATTCAATTCTTACATGATAGTATACATGATAGAATGCCATTCTCCCAAATCATCCCACCCTCTCCCACTCCCTCTGAGTCCAAAAGTCCATTATACACAGCTGTGTCTTTTTTCCTGTCTTGCATACAGGGTCGTCATTGCCATCTTTCTAAATTCCATATATATGTGTTAGTATACTGTATTGGTGTTTTTCTTTCTGGCTTACTTCACTCTGTATAATCGGCTCCAGTTTCATCCATCTCATCAGAACTGAATCAAATGAATTCTTTTTAACGGCTGAGTAATACTCCATTGTGTATATGTACCACAGCTTTCTTATCCATTCATCTGCTGATGGACATCTAGGTTGTTTCCATGTCCTGGCTATTATAAACAGTGCTGTGATGAACATTGGGGTACATGTGTCTCTTTCAATTCTGGTTTCCTCAGTGTGTATGCCCAGCAGTGGGATTGCTGGGTCATAAGGGAGTTCTATTTGCAATTTTTTAAGGAATCTCCACACTGTTCTCCATAGTGGCTGTACTAGTTTGCATTCCCACCAACAGTGTAGGAGGGTTCCCTTTTCTCCACACCCTCTCCAGCATTTATTGCTTGCAGATTTTTGGATCGCAGCCATTCTGACTGGTGTGAAGTGGTACCTCATTGTGGTTTTGATTTGCATTTCTCTGATAATGAGTGATGTTGAGCATCTTTTCATGTGTTTGTTAGCCATCCGTATGTCTTCTTTGGAGAAATGTCTATTTAGTTCTTTGGCCCATTTTTTGATTGGGTCGTTTATTTTTCTGGAATTGAGCTGCATAAGTTGCTTGTATATTTTTGAGATTAGTTATTTGTCAGTTGCTTCATTTGCTATTATTTTCTCCCATTCAGAAGGCTGTCTTTTCACCTTGCTTATATTTTCCTTTGTTGTGCAGAAGCCTTTAATTTTAATTAGATCCCATTTGTTTATTTTTGCTTTTATTTCCAGAATTCTGGGAGGTGGATCATAGAGGATCCTGCTGTGATTTATGTCTGAGAATGTTTTGCCTATGTTCTCCTCTAGGAGTTTTATAGTTTCTGGTCTTACATTTGGATCTTTAATCCATTTTGAGTTTATTTTTGTGTGCGGTGTTAGAAAGTGATCTAGTTTCATTCTTTTACAAGTGGTTGACCAGTTTTCCCAGCACCACTTGTTAAAGAGATTGTCTTTACTCCATTGTATATTCTTGCCTCCTTTGTCAAAGATAAGGTGTCCATATGTGTGTGGATTTATCTCTGGGCTTTCTATTTTGTTCCATTGATCTATACATCTGTCTTTGTGCCAGTACCATACTGTCTTGATGACTGTGGCTTTGTAGTAGAGCCTGAAGTCAGGCAAGTTGATTCCTCCAGTTCCATTCTTCTTTCTCAAGATTGCTTTGGCAATTCGAGGTTTTTTGTATTTCCATACAATTCTTGAAATTATTTGTTCTAGTTCTGTGAAAAATATGGCTGGTAGCTTGATAGGGATTGCATTGAATTTGCAAATTGCTTTGGGTAGTATACTCATTTTCACTATATTGATTCTTCCGATCCATGAACATGGTATATTTCTCCATCTGTTAGTGTCCTCTTTGATTTCTTTCATTAGTGTTTTATAGTTTTCTATATATAGGTCTTTAGTTTCTTTGGGTAGATATATTCCTAAGTATTTTATTCTTTTCGTTGCAATGGTGAATGGAATTGTTTCCTTAATTTCTTTTTCTACTTTCTCATTATTGGTGTATAGGAATGCAAGGGATTTCTGTGTGTTGATTTTATATCCTGCAACTTTACTATATTCATTGATGAGCTCTAGTAATTTTCTGGTGGAGTCTTTAGGGTTTTCCATGCAGAGGATCATGTCATCTGCAAACAGTGAGAGTTTTACTTCTTCTTTTCCAATTTGGATTCCTTTTATTTCTTTTTCTGCTCTGATTGCTGTGGCCAAAACTTCCAGAACTATGTTGAATAGTAGTGGTGAAAGTGGACACCCTTGTCTTGTTCCTGACTTTAGGGGAAATGCTTTCAATTTTTCACCATTGAGGATAATGTTTGCTGTGGGTTTGTCATATATAGCTTTTATTATGTTGAGGTATGTTCCTTCTATTCCTGCTTTCTGGAGAGTTTTTATCATAAATGGATGTTGAATTTTGTCAAAGGCCTTCTCTGCATCTATTGAGATAATCATATGGTTTTTATTTTTCAATTTGTTAATATGGTGAATTACATTGATTGATTTGCAGATATTGAAGAATCCTTGCATCCCTGGAATAAAGCCCACTTGGTCATGGTGTATGATCTTTTTAATGTGTTGTTGGATTCTGATTGCTAGAATTTTGTTGAGGATTTTTGCATCTATGTTCATCAGTGATATTGG
This sequence comes from Budorcas taxicolor, assembly GCF_023091745.1. Lineage (NCBI taxonomy): Eukaryota > Metazoa > Chordata > Mammalia > Artiodactyla > Bovidae > Budorcas > Budorcas taxicolor. The sequence goes on from NC_068920.1 coordinate 138,913,975, forward strand.
CCTGTAGTTTTCTTTTTTTGTGACATCTTTGTCAGGTTTTGGTATTAGGGTGATGGTGGCCTCATAGAATGAGTTTGGAAGTTTACCTTCCTCTGCAATTTTCTGGAAGAGTTTGAGTAGGATAGGTGTTAGCTCTTCTCGAAATTTTTGGTAGAATTCAGCTGTGAAGCCGTCTGGACCTGGGCTTTTGTTTCCTGGAAGATTTCTGATTACAGTTTCAATTTCTGTGCTTGTGATGGGTCTGTTAAGATTTTCTATTTCTTCCTGGTTCAGTTTTGGAAAATCGTACTTTTCTAAGAATTTGTCCATTTCTTCCACGTTGTCCATTTTATTGGCATACAACTGCTGATAGTAGTCTCTTATGATCCTTTGTATTTCTGTGTTGTCTGTTGTGATCTCTCCATTTTCATTTCTAATTTTATTGATTTGATTTTTCTCTCTTTGCTTCTTGATGAGTCTGGCTAGTGGTTTGTCAATTTTATTTATCCTTTCAAAGAACCAGCTTTTGGCTTTGTTGATTTTTGCTATGGTCTCTTTTGTTTCTTTTGCATTTATTTCTGCCCTAATTTTTAAGATTTCTTTCCTTCTACTAACTCTGGGGTTCTCCAATTCTTCCTTTTCTAGTTGCTTTAGGTGTAGAGTTAGGTTATTTATTTGACTTTTTTCTTGTTTCTTGAGGTATGCCTGTATTACTATGAACTTTCCTCTTAGCACTGCTTTTATAGTGCCCCACAGGTTTTGGGTCATTGTGTTTTCATTTTCATTAGTTTCTATGCATATTTTGATTTATTTTTTGATTTCTTCTGTGATTTGTTGGTTATTCAGAAGTGTGGTGTTCAACCTCCATATGTTGGAATTTTTAGTAGTTTTTCTCCTGTAATTGAGATCTAATCTTAATGCATTATGGTCAGAAAAGATGCTTGGAATGATTTCGATTTTTTTGAATTTATCAAGTTTAGATTTACGGCCCAGGATGTGATCTATCCTGGAGAAGGTTCCATGAGTACTTGAAAAAAAGGTGAAATTCATTGTTTTGGGATGAAATGTCCTATAGATATCAATTAGGTCTAATTGATCTAATGTATCATTTAAAGTTTGCGTTTCTTTGTTAATTTTCTGTTTAGTTGATCTGTCCATAGGTGTGAGTGGGGTATTAAAGTCTCCCACTATTATTGTGTTATTGTTGATTTCCCCTTTCATACTTGTTAGCATTTGTCTTACATATTGCGGTGCTCCTATGTTGGGTGCATATATATTTATAATTGTTATATCTTCTTCTTGGATTGATCCTTTGATCATTATGTAGTGGCCTTCTTTGTCTCTTTTCACAGCCTTTGTTTCAAAGTCTATTTTATCAGATATGAGTATTGCCACTCCTGCTTTCTTTTGGTCTCTATTTGCGTGGTATATCTTTTTCCAGCCCTTCACTTTCAGTCTGTATGTGTCCCTTGTTTTGAGGTGGGTCTCTTGTAAGCAGCATATAGAGGGGTCTTGTTTTTGTATCCATTCGGCCAGTCTTTGCCTTTTGGTTGGGGCGTTCAACCCATTTACGTTTAAGGTAATTATTGATAAGTATGATCCCGTTATCATTTACTTTATTGTTTTGGGTTCGGGTTTATACACCCTTTTCGTGTTTCCTGTCTAGAGAATATCCTTTAGAATTTGTTGGAGAGCTGGTTTGGTGGTGCTGAATTCTCTCAGCTTTTGCTTGTCTGTAAAGCTTTTGATTTCTCCTTCGTATTTGAATGAGATCCTTGCTGGGTACAGTAATCTGGGCTGTAGGTTATTGTCTTTCATCACTTTAAGTATGTCTTGCCATTCCCTCCTGGCCTGAAGAGTTTCTATTGAAAGATCAGCTGTTATCCTTATGGGAATCCCCTTGTGTGTTATTTGTTGTTTTTCCCTTGCTGCTTTTAATATTTGTTCTTTGTGTTTGATCTTTGTTAATTTGATTAATATGTGTCTTGGGGTGTTTCGCCTTGGGTTTATCCTATTTGGAACTCTCTGTGTTTCTTGGACTTGGGTGATTATTTCCTTCCCCATTTTAGGGAAGTTTTCAACTATTATCTCCTCAAGGATTTTCTCATGATCTTTCTTTCTGTCTTCTTCTTCTGGGACTCCTATAATTCGAATGTTGGAGCGTTTCATATTGTCCTGGAGGTCTCTGAGATTGTCCTCATTTCTTTTAATTCATTTTTCTTGTTTCCTCTCTGATTCATTTATTTCTACCATTCTATCTTCTATTTCACTAATCCTTTCTTCTGCCTCCGTTATTCTACTATTTGTTGCCTCCAGAGTGTTTCTGATCTCATTTATTGTGTTATTCATTATATTTTGACTCTTTTTTATTTCTTCTAGGTCCTTGTTAAACCTTTCTTGCATCTTCTCAATCCTTGTCTCTAGGCTATTTATCTGTGATTCCATTTTGATTTCAAGATTTTAGATCATTTTCACTATCAATATTCGGAATTCCTTCTCAGGTAGATTCCCTACTTCTTCCTCTTTTGTTTGGTTTGGTGGGCAACTCTCCTGTTCCTTTACCTGCTGAGTATTCCTCTGTCTCTTCATCTTGGTTATATTGCTGCGTTTGGGGTGGCCTTTTTATATTCTGGTAGTTTGTGGAGTTCTCTTTATTATGGAGCTTCCTCACTGTGGGTGGGGTTCTATCAGTGGCTTGTCAAGGTTTCCTGGTTAGGGAGGCTTGTGTTGGCGTTCTGGTGGGTGGAGCTGGGTTTCTTCTCTCTGGAGTGCAGTGGAGTGACCAGTAATGGGTTATGAGACATCAAGGGTTTTGGAATAATTTTGAGCTGCCTGTATATTGAAGCTCAGGGGAGTGTTCCTGTGTTGCTGGAGAATTTGAGTGGTATGTCTTGTTTTGGAACTTGTTGGCCCTTGGGTGGAGTTTGGTTTCAGTGTAGGTATGAAGGCATTTAATGAGCTCCTATTGCTTAATGTTCCCTGAATTCAAGAGTTCTCTAATGTTTTCAGGCTTTGGATTTAAGCCTCCTGCTTCTGGATTTCAGTTTTATTTTTACAGTAGCCTCTAGACTTCTCCATCTATACAGCACCGATGATAAAACATCTAGGTTAAAGATGAAAAGTTTCTCCACATTGAGGGACACTCAGAGAGGTTCACTGAGTTACAAGGAGAAGAGAAGATGGAGGGAGTAGTTAGAGGTAACTGGAATGAGATGCGGTGAGATCAAAAGAGGAGAGAGCAAGCTAGCCAGTAGTCACTTCCTTATGTGCGCTCTATAGTCTGGACCACTCAGAGGTATTTACGGAGTTATACGGGGAAGAGGAGAGGGAGGAAGTAGACACAGGTGACCAGGAGGATAAGAGAGAGGAATGAGAAGGAGAGAGACAAATCCTGCCAGTAACCAGTTCCTTAGGTGTTCTCCACCGTCTGGAACACACAGAGATTCACAAAGTTGGATAGAGAAGAGATGGGGGAGAAAAGAGACAGAGGCCACCTGGTGGAGAAAAAGGAGAGTCCAAAGGAGGAGAGAGTGGTCAAGCCAGTAATCTTGCTCTCAGGTAAACTTGGGTAGTGAAGTTTGGGTTTTTAAATGTACAAAATTGACAACAAAAACCTAAGAGCAAAGATTAAAAATCTAGAGTAGAGGTTGGATTTTCAAAAATACAATATTAAAGAAAAGAAGCAGAAGGAAAAGGGAAGAAAGAAAAAAAAACAATAATTATTAAAAAAAACAAACAACAACAAAACAAAACAAAACAAAAAAACAAAAAACCACCAACAACCATCCAAAGGCTATATATGGTGTTTGCCTTTAAAAAAAGTCTTTTTTTTTAGGTTATAGAAATAAAATTTAGAGGAGATATAGAAGACTTAACAATTAAAAAAAAAGTTAGAAAAAAAAGAAGAAAAAAAAAAAGGAATGATTTTAAAAATAGTAAAAATATATCTGGCCCTTCTCTGATGTTTTGGGCCGTGTGGGATCACTTCCAAGGTGGTTCCCTCTGTTTAACTTCTTCTGTTTGCTGGTTTTTTAGGCTCACTAGTTCAGTCGCGCTGTGGGGAGGGGGGATGCTGCAAACAAATAGCACTGTCGTGTGCACAGTGTCTCAGCCCCGCTTGACCTGTCCCTTCTCACGGCGCACAAACCACTCCGGCTCTACGATGCTCAGCCGGGAACCGTCTGGGGCCGGCCCTAGGCTGCGTGCACTTCCCCGGTCCAAGCCGCTCAGGTTCGGCGCTCAGGCCGCCCTCAGAGGCACAGATTCGGCTGGGACTGCGCTTTGTGCCCTTCCCAGGTCCGAGTAGCTCAGGAGTTTGGCGAGCGCGATCGCCGCGGCGTGTCACCTTTTCTGCCGCTGCTGCTCAGCTTTCTGGGTGGACCGCTGGCGTCCCCCGTGAGGCAGATGGTGACTGTCCAGCACCCCCAGAAGTCTTAGCAAAGAGGCCTACTTGCAGTTAGGTAAGTAAAGTCTCTCCGGGTCTGCAATTGCCCCTTTCCAGTCCTTACGGCTCTGGCTGCCTGTCCCCGGCGGGGGATGGTCTGCAGCCGGCTTTTTCCGTTCCGTCCTTTGTTCTGTGCTCGGTCCTGCCGGTGTCTTATGTTCGAGCTTTTCGCGTGGTAGCTATCCCACAGTCTGGTTTGCTAGCGCAAGTTAGATCGTTCTGGTTGCGCGTGGGGCGTTCCTGCCCGATTCTTACAAAGCACTGCAGCCCGCGCCTCCCGCGCGTCCCTGCCCTGCCCCCACTTCCCAATGGCGGGTGCAGGCGTCTGTGCTGCTTTTCCGCTGGGGGAGTTACTGTTGGGCTTGTAATCTCTTGGTTTTAATTATTTCTTTATTTTTCCTTCCTGTTATGTTGCCCTCTGTGTTTCCAAGACTTGCCACAGACTCGGCAGGGAGAGTGTTTCCTGGTGTTTGGAAACCTCTCTTCTTAAAATTCCCTTCCCGGGACGGGCTTCCCTTCCCGGGACAGAGCTCCCTCCCCACCTCCTTTGTCTTCTTTTTCGTCTTTTATATTTTTTCCTACCTGTTTTTGAAGACAATGGTCTGCTTTTCTGGTTGCCTGATGACCTCTGCCAGCCTACAGAAGTTGTTTTGTGGAGTTTGCTTGGCGTTGAAATGTTCTTTTGAGGAATTTGTGAGGGAGAAAGTGGTCTTCCCGTCCTATTCCTCCGCCATCTTTATCCAATCGCTCTCTGTGTTTTCTTATAGTCACTGACCTTCCTTGAAATGTTTGTTTCATATTTTTTTTTTTGTTGGGCAGCTCTCAGATTCCTTTGAGATAGGTTACTGGAAATTTATTGTGTTTCTTTGGTGGTGTCATGTTTTCTTGACTTTACATTTTCCTTGAAGTTTTATATTGCTATATTTGAAGAAGCAGTAATCTCTTCCAGTTTTTACTAACAGAATTTCAGAGAGAAATACCTTCTGTTTCTCCAAATATCATCCATGTTAGGAATTCTGGGTCTTTCTCAGCTCTTTCCTACTGATACTCTTGCTCCGTAGGTTTGTTCCCTCTTGAGAGCTTGTTTGGAGGTCCTAGCAGGGGAGCTCGTATACCCTTGATGGAAGGTTGGTCCTCCTCTATCCAGGAGAATGGTCATTCTCTTTGACCAAGCACTCAGCTTTGGGAGGGACACATACAGAACAGTAACAGAGGAAGGGGAAACCTTCCTAGCCCACTATATCAGCCGAATCAACTCTGGTGATCAATGGGGTGACAGATGTCTCAATCAGATTGCCCTCACATCCCCTTGTTCCCCCTTGGAGGAGGAATTCTTAAGATTACACATCTTCTCTCAAGCCTGCAAAGCCCCGCTTGGTGTTCTCAGCCTCCACTTTGCTTTCCCCAGGCCTGTACTGATTGCTCATATTGTGTACTTTCTCACAATTCTGTACATCTGGGCTGGCTTCCTGCATGTGCTTACTAGCTGTCTGCAAGGGCTTCCTCTTGCTGCCATTGGGGGCATGCTCAGATTGCTGAACACAGGGTGAGCCAAGGTTGTGGAGCACTGGGGTTGTCTATACCAGTTAGGAGGATCCGTGGGTGAGACATCCCCAGTGGCTCTTGGGTGGGCTTCCTGATGGCACGGACTGCTCAGTGAGTCGGGCCCATGTCCCTTAGAGGCTCTTCAGGACCCCTGACTTCTGTTCTCCAAGCTACTTCCTGCTCCCCAATCATGCAGCACACCTCAGTACTCTGGGTGGAGTAGGGAAGCACTGGATCTCTTGGTCAGTGTCCCACAGAGCTGGGGAACTGGGTGCTCACTCCCATCCTCACATCCCACCTCACGAGAGAAACCACAGGCTAAGGAGGTGTCTCTTGGCACTGATCTGTGCTACCCTGGGGAGGGATGATGTGGATAAAATGAAACTGATCCTCTTACACTCTTCAATATATCCAATCTTGGAAATTTTTTCCCTCCAGCCATGAACTGGAACTTTTTTTTCCATGTCATGGGGTTCTACAAGGCACTCTTATCCATAAGTGGTTACCTAAATCAGTATTCTTTAGGAGGAAGATGGTAGAGAAATCTTATTCTGTTCTGCTGATGCTATCACTGTTCTTAATGTTTATTTCTTGAGCTTTTATACGCCAGGTTTTATTCTAGGCCTTGGAGTTAGAGCAAGTTGAGATAAAATGCTTGAGGAGTTTGTCTTCTAGAATTGCATCAGTTTCATTTTTTTATAAAGTGGGGGTTAAAATGTATATACCTAATTAAGTCGTGATGAAAGTCATTCATGTAATGAACTTATCCCAGCTCTAGGCAGATCATAATTTTCAGTAAGTGTCAGCTATTTATACAGGGATCACACACATTGGGAAGTTGGTAGAAGTTGACTCTTTTGGAACTGCAATGCCTTAGCATGGGGACAGCACACTGAATGATCTGGGGGAAGGTGGAAATTTGGAGCCTTAGAAGCATAACTTTTCTATGTCTAGGATTGAAACATGAAGCTTGAATACAGTGTTGTCATGAGGGCAGTTGGAGGGCCTACCGAAGAGCGAGGTTTGGAGGGGATGTACCAACTTCATCTACTTGTTCAATATATGCTGCCCCAGCTGCCTAGAGCTACAGTCAAAGGTGAAGGATTCCACACTGCAAAGGAAGAATCAGTGAGACCCAAAAGCCATGAGATACAAGTCACATTGTGTGGAGCACATTGCTGGCTTTTACATCTTGTTTTGCCTAAATGACCCACTGTGTTAGATGCCTGTCTTAAGTTCCTACACCTCAATATGTGGCATTAACTCCAATAGAAAATGCACAACCCGCCCACAGCTAACATAGTTTAAGAAATGTAATATTTTATATGCATCACATTTTAGAAAGCTGTTTTTTGTTGAGGAGTGGGGTAACCACTACCGGACATTTTACTTTGCCTTGGGGATACAATTCGGAGAGTTGGAGTTTATACTATAATTTAGCTAATCTGCCCAGATTCAGCATCTGTATTCCTTTAAGTGGCATTTAATATTACAACAGGAAATCTTTACTGGTTTTCTATCATAAAGAAACATTACTAGACTATACTGTATTATGTGCTTAAATTGGCTTGCCTTCTCTAGTGAACTGTAGAAGAAGTGGAAACAGATAGTGAGTGGAGAGGGATGCTTGTGTGATCAACCTTGCATCCCACAAGGGTTAGAGGTCTGCAGCATGCATGCCATACCCACAAAGCAGGTGTTGGGCCCACTGAGCAGGGCTCAGGTCTTTCTAGAGCTCCCTGGGAGGGGGAAAAATCAGGTCTCTCTCTCAGGTTGTTTGTGATGTTTATATGAGGCGGTATGTACAGTAACCTCAGACATGATGGTCATTCAACAAAAACAATTTACTCTCCCTTTTATTTTAATCCCTTGCTGTATGAATTCAATTTTCTTCAGTATTTTTCAAAAGCAGTTATAAATTAAGCCTCTTTCCTTTCTTATTCCTAGCTAGAGGATTTGGCACAAAGAAAGGATCAAAGTGGGCGTCTGTGACATGAGTTGTTTGTGGTGTTTGATATAAAGGGGTTTCCTGTCCAAGCCCTTTGTAGGCAGTGGTGGGTGGGGGTGTGGGCTTGGAGATTCAGTCCTGTCTCCCAGCTCTTGAGCAACACACTCAGACAGGTTAGACTTAGCTGTTAGGCTCTTTCCAGGTAAAGCTGGTGGGAGAGTTATTCCCATCTCCATATATGAGCTATTTTATCCACATGCTCTGCCTTTAAATCTGCTTTTCATGTACTTGATCATATTCTACACACCTGGAACAGTATTAGAGTTTGGAATTTCAGGGAAGAATTAGATATCCCCTACTTTTAGGAAGTCAGTGATTAAGTAGCAGAGAAAGCACTATACAGACAGACAGACAGACAGACAGACACACACACACACAGGCATACACTCATACATACCTATACATATGTGCCTGTGTGTGTATTTGTGTGTATTTTTGGAAGTAGTGTTCTAAAGTAAGAGAAAACACTCAGTGTGAGAGATCCAAAGTTGTGAGTATGGGTACCATGTTTTATATGTCACAATTAGGCTCCATGGTCTAATAAGAACATAGGTCCAATGAAAGTCAAAGGAATAAAGCTTAAAGTGGAAGTAGTCCCAGAATAAAGCTACCTCCATAGAGGGACTTCTTTCTTTTCTTTTTTTGAACCAATTTTACTTATTAATTTTGGTTGCACTGGGTCGTCATTGCTGCATGGAGTCTTTCTCTAGTTTCAGAGAGCTGGGGCTACTCTTGGTTGCAATGCAGTCTTCTCATTGTGGTGGCTTCTCTTGTTGTGGAGTACAGGCTCTAGGCACATGAGCTTCAGTAGTTGTGGCTCACGAACTCAGTAGGCCTGACACACAGGCTTAGTTGCTCTGGGCAGGTGGAATATTCCTGGACCAGGGATTGAAACTGTGTCCCCTGCATTGGCAGGCAGATTCTTGTTCACTGTGCCAACCAGGAAAGTCCTAAAAGGTAGTTCTTATCCTCAGGAAGTTTGCAGTCTAGTTAGAGAGACAGTCATGTGCACACTCCTGGATAAAAGGGAGCATATCTCAGTGGGATGTGTCATAGAGGCAAGAGGAGGACCCAGAGGGATCCACAGCTCCTCAGAGTGATGGGAGATGAGGAAGGAGAGGGAGAGAGTTTAGTGTCAGTGAGGGTTGAAGGACTCTGAGAGAAGAGAGTGTGCTGGTTCTGGGTAGAAGCTATAGAAAGGCCTGGCTCCAATCTTGTCTAAGCAGGGAGATCAAAGAGCCTTCACTGGATTGAAGACAATGAGGTGCACATCCTTGGGGAGCCAGGTGCTTCTGTGGCCAAGGACTTTGTAGCTTGTCTGGCTGGCTCGCAGCAACATGGTTGAGAACAGACATGCGGGACTGATTAGAAAACTTCTATGCCTGGGAAAAAAATGTAGACATCAGAGACATGAAAATGAAAACAGGCAAGCATTTGTAAGTGGAATGTGCCTCTCATTGTGGTTTATGTGCCCGAAGACCTTGTGAGCAACCTGTAGATACGGCTGGGAAAAACATGTCTCAGAGCCCCCTCTCTCCCCCTTGCACACTGATGGCTCTCCTTGGATAGCACCTAATATTCTCTCATGCTTTCTTTCCTGAAGTAGGGCCTTCCTCTCACTGATTGTTATCAGGAAGTGAACTGGTAGCCCTCTAAACTTGGGCTTCATCAGACTCTCAGGAAGAGATCATGTGTGTGTGTGTGTGTGTGTGTGTGTGTGTGTGTTTGTGAAGTTCAGTTCAGTTCAGTCACTCAGTCATGTCCAACTCTTTGTGATCCCATGGGCTGTAGCATGCCAGGCCTCCCTGTCCAACACCAACTCTTGGAGTCTACTCAAACTAATGTCCATTGAGTTGGTGATGCCATCTAACCATCTCAACCTCTGTTGTCCCCTTCTCCTCCCGTCTTCAATCTTTCCCAGCATCAGGGTCTCTTTCAAGGAGTCAATTCTTCACGTTAGGTGGCCAAAGTATTGGAGCTTCAACTTCAGCATCAGTCCTTCCAGCGAATATTCAGGACTGATTTTCTTTAGGATTAACTGGTTGGATCTCCTTGCAGTCCAAAAGACTCTCAAGAGTCTTCTCTCACATCACAGTTCAAAAGCATCTCTTTTTCAGCACCGTGCGTGTGTGAAGAGGCTATAGCAAAGGTATCAAGGACCCACTCTGGAGACTTGTTGTTGACACTTGAAAAGTTACTGATGCTTTCTGAACCTTAGATTCTTCATCAGTAAGTGGAAATAATAAAACTTATAACCAAGTTCTTGAGAGGACTAAATATAGTAACTAAATAGATTAGTATGATGCTTGGCACATATTAGGTATTTAAGAAATCTCACCTGTTGTTATTGCTATTTGGGGGGTACAGGTTGATATAATATGGGTACATTCTGGGTAAAGTTAGAGCAAACTTCGAATCTTTTTGTTGTGGTGGGGGGAGTGTGGGGTAGGGACAGGAGCTTACACATTGCTGTCCATAGTGCTGAATCATCTTTGCATAGGGCATGGCTGTGACTCTGAACACAAGGCCACTGTGGATGTTGCTCAGTGTCTCCCAGGAATTCTGAGCCAAGAACGCTGAATGAAGAGACACAGGTAGTGGAAAAGCAAACTAGCTGTGGCTTTTGGAGAAGCCACTGAAAAAATTTCTATGGAGAGAAAAACAGACATTTTAATCCCCTTTTTACATATTTATACTACCAAACACACACATACACACCCTAACCTGGTATAGTTGAAACGCTGATGAAAGTAATGCATGTGTGTTCTGTGATGGAAGGGGTGCAGGTATGAGCATGAATGTTGAGTCTGAATAGTTAGCAGAACCCAAGAAGGGTGGAGATTAAGTGAGGCATCATTATTAGCTAGGTTAAAACAAAATTAACATCTAAACATTTTGGGTCAATAAAATATTTGTAATTTTCACAATGTCACAGAACAAGTAAAGCCAATATTTTATAATGTACCTTGTTGGTTTCGTGTAATATTGAAAGCTTAAGCACACTTCTGAGTGTATTAAGTTGTTTTTGGAGAGTAGGGAATTTTGAAGGGCAGGTGTCTCCCCTATATTTTTATTTCTGGGGAGTATTTTGGTGATGATTTTGGGTGTATTGTTTTCTCTGAGGCCTCTTTGTCCATTTCCTTCCTCTTCTCACAGCTTCCCTAACCTACCTCCTAACACCTACCTGCTAGTCAATTTATCCTTGCAGTCATCCATCCACCCCCAATTATCCAAACATGCAATTATTGAGCATCTACTGAATATTCTGCACTAAGAAAGTAGCTCAATTAATCTGACTGTTGTCATGACAGCCCCTCCAGAATCCACTGGTGCTATACTTATTCTTCCATTCAACAAATACACTAAACTCTTACTGTTAGTCAGGCACTGTTTTAGGGAGTAGGGACACAACAATAAATTCTGTTATCCAGGAGTTGGGTTACTGAAATAGGCTTCTGACTGGTTCCATCAACCTCCTTTTTGCCATCAACCTCCTGCAGTTCATTGTCAGTACAGCCAGAGGTCCTTTTACACCTAAGTCCTGTCATCATTTCTCGGCTCAGAATCTCCCAACAGCTTCTCATCGCATTTAGCTGGAGCAGGGGTGGGCAGCACAGTGATGGAGGTGATGAAAAGAGTTTGTATTCTCTCTATGTATTTTGAAGGCATAGCCTATAGGGCTCACTGACAAATCAGAGCTCGCACCCCTGTACTGGAAGGCGAAATCCCAACCACTGGACCACCAGGGAAGTCCCTAAAGATGCCTTTTTAAATGGATGCTGCTCAGCCACTAGTAGACAAAGCATGGCATCTTCAGGGGCCTTGCGTGATTGTGAAAGCAGCCTGTCTTTCTTGCTGTGGTCCATCTCTCTGACTTGCCCGTCTGATGCCTGGGCCTCTCCTCATCCCTTACAGAGTGAAGAATTTGCTTCACTCGGAAGGAAGCAGAGTGCAAAGTGAGGTCACTGCTGCCTGCTAACTCTTAAGACCTTAACTTTCAGAAACATTTCAGAAATGTTTCCTAAACATTTACAAGAAACAAGAGGTATTTTGATAGCCTTATAAACTTTATTTAGTTTTAACAAATACTGAAGTTACTGGTTTACTATACCAATAGGAATTAAATGTTGTGCTATAAAGTTAAAGGCCAAAATAGTTCAGATAGCTACAGCTCTAATTAAGATTTCAGTGCATGGTGGGGAAAGCAATATGGCACAATCTATGGTCTATTTTTTAAAAAACAGTGTAGCTACTCAAGTTCCATTTATTTAAAAGAGCCTTTTATGAAAAACTTACAGAACATTAGATTCATTAACAGCAATTGTAGGGTTTTGCACCCATTCATGGGTGGCAGATGGATCCATTGAAATGGCTGGCTGAACAAATATGAATTGACCATGACCTCCAGAAGTTAGGAGTCTGTTTGAAACCTATTAGTGTAACAGTGTTTTGTACAGTAGCTTTAATCTTTTTCTTCTTTGGTAGATTTAAGTACTCATTTTTTCCTTTTTCTTGTTACTACCTCTTCTTCTTAGTTTATTTACATACACATACAATTGCACAATTCACATTACATTCCCAAAGTATAATTTTCTCTTTACTCATACTTCAAGGCATGTTTTTGTTTACATGTTTTTATCCTGCAATAACAGTAATAATGTCTTTTATCATAATATTGTATATTAGGACACATAAATATGTTATATATTATTGTTATTAATGGAAATGCATTTGTAGATATTGTGCATTTTTCCCCAGCTTTACTGAGGTATAACTGGCAAAAAAAGTGTATATATTTAAAGTGTACAATGTGGTGATTTGATATACATATACATTGTGAAATAATTATCATATTCCAGCTAATGAACATATCCATCACTTAGTTATCTTTTTTTTTTTTTTGCTGTAAGAACATCTAAAGTCTACTCTCTTCGCATATTTCAAATATGAAATAACTATAGTCATGCTGTACATTAGGTCTCCAAGATTATTCATCTTATATCTGAACATCTGCACCCTTTGCACAACATCTCCCCATTTCACTTCAGTTCAGTTCAGTCACTCAGTAGTGTCCAACTCTTTGCGACCCCATGAATTGCAGCGCTCCAGGCCTCCCTGTCCATCACCAACTCCTAGATTTCACTCAAACTCATGTCCATTGATTCGGTGATGCCATCCAGCCAACTCATCCTCTGTCATCCCCTTCTCCTCCTGCCGTTAATCCCTCAAAGCATCAGAGTCTTTTCCAATGAGTCAACTCTTCGCATGAGGTGGCCAAAGTATTGGAGTTTCAGCTTCCTTCCAAAGAACAACCAGGACTGATCTCCTTTCGGATGGACTGGTTGGATCTCCTTGCAGACCAAGGGATTCTCAAGAGTCTTCTCCAACACCGCAGTTCAAAAGCATCAATTCTTTGGCACTCAGCTTTCTTTGTAGTCCAACTCTCACATCCATACATGACTACTGGAAAAACCATAGCCTTGACTAGGCAGACCTTTGTTGGCAAAGTAACGTCTATGCTTTTCAATATGCTATCTAGCTTGGTCAAAACTTTTCTTCCAAGGAGTAAGCATCTTTTAATTTCATCGCTGCAATCACCATCTGCAGTGATTTTGAAGCCCCCAAAAATAAAGTCTGACACTGTTTCCACTGTTTCCCCATCTATTTGCCATGAAGTGATGGGACCAGATGCCATGATCTTCGTTTTCTGAATGTTGAGCTTTAAGCCAACTTTTTCACTCTCCTCTTTCACTTTCATCAAGAGGCTTTTTAGTTCCTCTTCACTTTCTGCCATAAGGGTGGTGTCATCTGCATATCTCCATTTACTCACCCCCGAACTTCTGGCAACTACCCTTTTACTCTCTGCTTCTGTGAGTTTGATGTTTTTCGATCCCACGTAAAAGTGGGATCATACCGTGTTTTTTTTCTGCATCTAGTTCATTTCACCTAGTATGGTGGTGGTTTAATCACTAACTTGTGTCTGACTCTTTGTGACCCCACGGACTGTAGCCTGCGAGGCTCTTCTGTCCATGGTATTTTCCAGACAAGTATACTGGAGTAGGTTGCCACTTCCTTCTGCAGGGGATCTTTCCCAACCCAGGGATCAAACCTAGGTCTCCTGCCATTGCAGTCAGATTCTGTACCAACTCAGCCACCAGGACAGCCCATAATGTATTCCACTTTCATCCATGTTGTTGCAAATAGTGGGATTTCCTTCTTTTTATAGCTGAATAGTATTCCATTGTATGCCTGTGTGTGTAGTGTATATTGTATACACAATAGTGTATATTGTGTGTATATATGTATATTGTCACACTTACCACATTTCACACACATCACATTCTTTATCCATTCACCTGTTTATGGACACTTAGACTGTTTTCATACTTTGGCTATTTGAATAATGAATACTATTGTGTGTTAGCTCTTCTCCAAACAACTGCTTTGTAATTCACATCCCTTACTAACCCAACAGGAACAAGCCAGAAGTTAAGTAAGAAATTTAAGGAGGGTTTTTTTTTTTTAAATTTCCTTTCACTCTGAAGTTTTTGAAGATTAAAACAATGAAACACATCAAGAAAATAAAGAAGCTCTGTGTGATTCTGGTTCCCCATTATGCAATCCCTAGTGGATTTTCAGGGGTTGTTAGATGTTTGCTATAAAATAACAAAATACATGTTATTTTAGCACAATTATGTTCTACTTCTCCTTTTCTCCTTTTATTTTCCTTTCCCTTCTATTTCTACTCCCCTTCATCATCATCATCATCGTTACTATTATTTAATTAATTTATTTTAGATACAGCTATCCCAGTTTTAAAAATTATTTAGTAGACTCCTGATTGCAAAATGTCTTGAGAGAAAGTCTCCCTAGAACTGTAAATGTCTTTGCTCTTTCAACACATTAGTGATATATATCTTTTTTTGGCCCTTAATACTGATTAAACGCTTTTTCCAGTGCATTTCAAAACTATCTGAAGCCACTTCAATTAAGACTTGTGTATGTGTGTCTTTCAGTCTTTCAGTCAGTCTCTGACTCTTTGTGACCCCATGGACTGTGGCCCACCAGGCTCCTCTGTCCATGTAATTCTCCAGGCAAGAATACTAGAGTGGGTAGTTATTCCCTTCTCCAGGGTCCTGATCCAGGGATTGAACCCGGGTATCCTGCATTGCAAGCAGATTCTTTACCATCTGAGCCACCAGGGAGCCTATTAGGTATTTAACTTGGTTAAATCCTTTCCTCTTTCCAAGTATCTAATTCCCTATCTATAAAATGGGGATAATAGTATCTACCTCATATATTTATGCTGATTAAATGGGGGCAAATTTGATAGGAGAAAAGTTTGTAGTAAATTGTGAAGTTCCATTTAATATTAATATGCAAATTATAATAGTAATAATAATAATGTAATTGGAAAAATCAGGGACTGGAGTTGCACACTGGAGTTTTTTGTTTTTTTTTTTTTTACTATGACACAGACTATTTTAAGTGATATGCTACAGTTAGATCATAGTTCACACAACCATCTTCTGAATTGGGCAATTAAACTATGTCATACTGTTTGGGCATGTAAAGAACACTATGTGTTTATGCACAAATTATTTATCTCCAATTCTGAATATTGGTTTGGCGTTTGGTTCCCGAGGGCCAGCCACTTTCTCTTAGGACTGCCCCTGCTCTGGGTTCTGTCTAGTTAGTGCTGCTACTCGGCTCTTTGTGGCTCTCTTACGCTTGTGTTCTCTCTGGATCCTAGAAGGGCCTCCAGAAAGGCCTGGGCAAGAGTGGTGTTGAAAGAGGAGGGGCTTTGTTGTTGTTTGTTGGATGGCAAAGCTGGACTAAGGATGTCCCTTTGCCTTGGGGGATCTTGGTATCAGGGGTAAAAGTAGGCTCTGCTTGGCAATAGGGTGGGCACCCCAGGGAACAAAGAGAGAGGGGGCATGACAGGTCAGGCCCCCGGGGGGAACGTCCCTGCCTAGAAGGCTGTTGGGTCCCTAGAGCTCTCCCAGCTGGGCTTTATAGGATTACAATTGAATTCACAACTTAAGTCTCTGCCAGAGAGAGTAATTCTGTCTGCAGCAACCCCCACCCCCTACAAGGTTGTATCCAAAGTGAGGAGAGGAAGGATGAGGGGTTCGGGGCAGCAATCATCCAGGCTGTTAGCAGCTCCTTGAGTCAATGGCCTGTGAAATGTTAGAGAAGACCCGAAACCCTCCTCCCCGGGTGGATATCACCTTCTTCCTTTGGATTTTATGAAGAACCTGATCCTCTTTGCCTGGATGGAGCCAAATAAATGAGAGTCTCTGAGGAGGCTGATGGCTCAGCGTAGAGGTCCCCCTGCAACGTCTGGTTTTGATGCTTTTCTGATGGAGACGATCCTGCTCAGAGAACAAGATCACTTGTGCCAGTCTGAGAGAAAGGTCATGTTTTTAATTTAACTTAATTTCCTACACCAAAGAGAATTTTCAATAGGATATTCGACTTTTGCACCTTTAATGAGACCAGATGCTCTGGGGCCTGCAGCCTTGAAGAGAAAACAGGCTTTCTAGTTTACACTGCCACTCCGAGCCTTTTCTAAACTGGGTGTGCAGTTCCCTTGAGTGTCCCTCTTCACTGATGTTTCTATCTTTCTCTCTCACTTTTTCCTCTTCCTTTTTCTCTTCCCAACCATCCTTCCTTCCTCGCTTCTGCTCCTTCTCCTCCTTTGTAGACTTATCTTTGAACACTTGGCATGGGCTAAGCAGATGCTTAGAGCTTCCCAAACATATATTCAGTTTCTATTTTACAGATGAAAAAGTCGAGACTCAGCAAGGTTAGGTGAAGAGTCTTGTATTGACTAGTGGTATGATAGGCTGAATAACACAGTCCTTATAAGCCTGGGTGCTGAAATTAGATCATCTGAGTTCAAGTCCAGGCTGCGATGTTTACTTGTAGTTACCTGGGAAACTTCCTTAACCTTTTAACTACCAGTTTATGTCTTAAAGTTTAATTTTATTTTTAATGATGACAGTTAAATGTACAAAAGGGCATATATATAGTTTATAGACTAATAAAACCAATGCCTGGATACCTTTCAACTAGATTAAGAAATAGAGCATTGTCCATACTTTTCAAGTCTTCCATCTGTTCCTCTTCTGTGCAACTTCCATCCTCATGTAACCCCTGCTGCTGCTTCTACGTCACTTCAGTCATGTCTGACTCTGTGCGACCCCATAGATGGCAGCCCACCAGGCTCCCCCTGGGATTCTCCAGGCAAGAACCCTGGAGTGGGTTGCCATTTCCTTCTCCAATGCATGAAAGTGAAGTCGCTCCGTCGTGTCCAACTCTTCACGACCCCATGGACTGCAGCCTACCAGGCTCCTCTGTCCACGGGATTTTCCAGGCAAGAGTACTGGAGTTGGGTGCCATTGCCTTTAACCCCTAGAGATAACCATTTTTGTGGATTTTTGTCCTATGTTACTTATGTTTTTCTATCTGGAGAAGGAAATGGCAACCCACTCCAGTACTCTTGCCTGGAGAATCCCATGGAGGGAGGAGCCTGGTAGGCTAGAGTCCATGGGGTCGAGAAGAGTTGGACACAACTGAGCGACTTCACTTATATATATGTGTGTGTCCTTAGTCTCTCAGTCATGTCCAACCCTTTGTGGCCACATGGATGGTAGCCCATCAGGCTCCTCTGTCCATGGGGACTCTTCAGGTTAGAATACTCGAGAGGGTAGTCAGGCCCTCCTCCAGGGGATCTTCCCAACCCAGGGATCGAACCCAGTCTCCTGCACTGCAGGTGAATTCTTTACCATCTGAGCCATATATACATATTATATAATACATATATATACACACACACCCTATCAATAAATAGTATATTGATTAGTGTTGCTTGTTTTTGTACTTTATTAAGCTGAAAATTCTATAATGTTTTCTTTGATATGCTTTTTATCCTTTTAGCTGTATTTATGAGATTTCAGTTCAGTCACTCAGTCGTGTCCGAATCTTTGTGACCCCATGAATCACAGCACGCCAGGCCTCCCTGTTCATCACCAACTCCCAGAGTTCACTCAAACTCACGTCCATCAAGTCAGTGATGCCATCCAGCCATCTCATCCTCTGTTGTCCCCTTCTCCTCCTGCCCCCAGTCCCTCCCAGCATCAGAGTCTTTTCCAATGAGTCAACTCTTCACATGAGGTGGCCAAAGTATTGGAGTTTCAGCTTTAGCATCAGTCCTTCCAAAGAACACCCAGGAATGCTCTCCTTTAGCATGGACTGTTTGAATCTCCTTGCAGTCTTAGGAACCTCAAGAGTCCCCTCCAACACCACAGTTCAAAAACATCATTTCTTTGGCGCTCAGCTTTCTTCACACTCCAACGCTCACATCCATACATGACTATTGGAGAAACAATAGCCTTGACTAGAGGGACATTTGTTGGCAAAGTAATGTCTTTGCTTTTCAATATGCTATCTAGGTTGGTCATAACTTTTCTTCCAAGGAGTAAGAGTCTTTTAATTTCATGGCTGCAATCACCATCTGCAGTGATTTTGGAGCCCAAAAGAATCAAGTCTGACACTGTTTCCACTGTTTCCCCATCTATTTGCCATGAAGTGATGGGACCAGATGCCATGATCTTTGTTTTCTGAATGTGGAGCTTTAAGCCAATGTTTTCACTCTCCTTTTTCACTTTCATCAAGAGGCTTTTTAGTTCCTCTTCACTTTCTGCCATAAGGGTGGTGTCATCTGCATATCTGAGGTTATAGATATTTCTCCCAGCAATCTTGATTCCAGCTTGTGCTTCTTCCAGCCCAGCGTTTCTCATGATGTACTCTGCATAGAAGTTAAATAAGCAGGGTGAGAATATACAGCCTTGATGTACTCCTTTTCCTATTTGGAACCAGTCTGTTGTTCCATGTCCAGTTCTAACTGTTGCTTCCTGACCTGCATACAGGTTATGAGATTTAGCCATGTACTTACAGTCCATTTATTTTCAGTCCTAAGTGGAATGCTGTTTTATGACTTCATCTCTATTTAGTCATTCTTTTCTTAATGGATATTTGGGCTGTTGTAGCTTTTCAGTATGACAAACAATTCTGTTATGCACATTGCTAGATTTTTTTCCTGAGGCACATCTGCTGAAGTTTCTTTAGGGTGTAAACCTGGGAAAGAGGTGATCACAGTCACCTATGTTCAGTGTTATGCGCAAATGTTTTCTATATTTGTTGCAAAACCAGTTACTGACTCATAGAGTAAAGAGTTCCCATTTCTCCACTTCTTCACCAACACTTGATATTGTCACATTTTAAATCTTTGGCAATATAGTTAAGTGCAAAATATATCTTATTGTTGTTTTAATTAATAACTTTCATTTCCAATGAAACTGGGTGGTGCTAATGGTGAAGAACCCACCTGCCTATGCAGGAGATTTTAAGAGACATGGGCTTGATCCCTGGGTCGGGAAGATCCCCTGGAGGAGAGCATGGCAACCCGCTCCAGTATTCTTGGCCTGGAGAATTCCACGGGCAGAGGAGCCTGGCAGGCTATAGTCCCTGGGATCACAAAAACCAGACTTGACTGAAATGGCTTAGCACACATACATTTATAATTATTTGCATTTTCCTCTTAGGTAAAATGCCTTTTTATCTTTGCTTATCTATTTTTCTGTGTTTATTTTTGCCCATTTCTCCCTTAGTCTGATCTTCCTCACTTATTTAATGGGAGGACTATTCTGGAAGCTCTCTATTAGCCTTTAGAACTCTCTGCTCTGATTCAAAGACTGATATTTTATTTCTGCTAACTCTGTATTCATATGTTACATTTCCTCTCTTTGAAACATGCTTGTATGTCTTAGAGATTGATGTCAGCTTGTGGCCCTGTCTCCTAGGTCAAGGACAGCATAGAATAAATCTTCTGTATAATTGCCCAAGAGAATTTCCTTCAACTGATTATTTTTAAATATCCACTGACAATTAAAAATGAGATCTGTTTTTTCTTTGTTAATATTCCCTCAAATATAAGTTGGGCACATATTTATGATGGGCCAGAATCTATTTTTCTATCAAAGACATAATGAGGATGGCTTTCTCTTCCCTTTTTCTTCTGTTCTTCTATGGTGGTGGAATTAAGAAAAAAAAATTAAAGCCTAAGAGATAATTCTTCCTGTCTCTGCAAAGTTAAATGCATAATCATAACTTGTTTTTAAGATAATTTATTATGAGCCTCTTCATTCACTGTGCCTCAGTTTCTAACTCAAGTTTTCCTTCAGATCAATGGTTTCAAAAGCAACAAAAAATCAAAACAGAAAGAAATTCTCCCAAACTGGTGAACCAAATAACCAAGAGAAGCTTAAACCCAAACTACCACCGAAAAGCCCCAAGAAGCGTTATCAAATCTAAAAGTATCCTTTGGTTCAGATCAGGAATTACACATGAGCAACTAAAGTTTCTTGCACAATTGCCAGTGTCTGCTTCTACCTTCCCTTATCTTTTACCAAATTAGGCCTTCAACAGATTGGAGGAGACTCAGCTGCACTGGGGAGGGCAATCTGCAATCGATCCAAATGTTATCTCCTTCAGAAACATCCAGAAATACCCGCATAGATATATCTAGAATAATGTTTAACCAAATATCTGGAAGCCCTGTAAAGTAATCAAGTAGACATATAGAATTAAACGTTACAAAAGGGTTCCAACATTTAAAAGCAAGAAAACATGAAACTCTGTAGTTCACAGAGTAGTAAGGTGGTAGTGATGGTTGTACATATGTTGTGTAAATTGTGATCAAAGTCTCGTTGACCTATTTCACAACAACTACACAGTGATAGATTACCCTTTAATAGTTGAGTGGTCTTTGTATGACATTATCTATTAACAACATTTAATAATTTTTAGAAAGTATCCTCATGCAAAATCTCTGTGATTTTCCCGACTTTATATCAATTCTTCCCTTTTTGCTGGTTCTCACTGCTACTTGAAAATCCCACCCTGCTTCTAATGTTGAATGCCATGACCCTTTGCTGCAGTGCACTGGCAAGTCTGTTCTTTTTGCCTGTCTCCTCTGGTCCCCCGAACAAATCAGGTTCAGTTGTTTTGGGTAATTTATTTGCCTAGGATTGGTTTTTTTATTTTGTCCATATGCTGGACTGTTGCTTCTTAAGATTTAGTATCACTTGGAAAACTTTCAATACACAGATTCCTAGGCCTTATGCCCAGATTACTGGGAATACTGGTGCGGGGGGCAGGTGTTGCAGTGGTGGGGTGGGTGTCAGAGAATTTACATTTCTAACAAGAAACCCAGGGATGCTATTGCTAGTTTAAGGACCGTAATTAGGGTTGTGCTATTCTGGATGGCACTTATAAAACCAATAGGATTGCTTACCTTTAGTGTGTGTGTGTGTGTGTGTGTATATATATATATATATATATATATATATATATATATATATGGCACATGATTGCCATTTCACTGGTGTCTCTTGGTTTCCAAATAAATAATATTTTATTATTTGAATTATTTTTTTTATCATTGGTTACTTCTCATGAAGTTGTTGGCTCTTTGAAGACCAACCCTTACTCAGATTTTGATCCATTGTAAAGTTAGTTCACACCATGCTCAGCAAGTATATGTTGATTGAATTAAAAGGGAAGGAAGGATTGATCAGTTGATGGAAGTTTGCAGCACGCAAGGCTCCAGGCTCACCTCACACCCTTATGCCACATTTCATCCAGAGCCTGGAAACTGTGATCTCTCTCACTTCCTGGAGCAACTCACTGGCAGGCTTGAGACCACCCTGCCTCAGGCTGAGAAGTGAGAAATTCTGAAAGCAATCGAACACTGTAAATTTTCACAGCAGTTCTGCTGGAAACTGTTGGGCACAGATGTTTCTGTAATTGTGATATGCTGGGAACATTCTCCGGGCTCCAAGCACACAGGGCCTCAGCTTCAGTCTTCCACCTGGGTGCCTCAGTGGGCGAGCCTCAGTGCACTGAGGCTGTAATAGGAACCAGGTGGCGGCATGTGTCTGTCTTAAAAGAGCTGACCAAAATTCATGGCCCAGTACCAGTCACTTCTTCCCTCTGGTCCCAGCTCCTTCCTCAGGGAGCTGGCTCTGGTGATGGCAGAACTCTCTGCCCACTCCAAAGTGGAGTGGTTCTCAGCCCCTTGTCCAAGATGGGAATGGAGTCTCACCTTTGCTGTTGGGTGGATCCTAGAGGCCTCCAGCCGCTCTTTGATTGGCTGTAAGAAAAGAATCAGGAAAAGGTTTTGGTGGTGTGAAAGAATATGACTCTTCCATATGATCTCTGTGTGATCAGGATCACTACCATCATTTGAAAATCCTTAGAAGGATTTTGAAACTTGCGACATATTCCTTCCAAACTGGATTTGCTTAGTATTGGTAAAGTATCTGCCTGCAGTGTGGGATATGCAGGTTCAATTCCTGGGTTGGGACAATCCTGTGGAGAAGGAAATGCAACTCACTCCAGTATTCTTGCCTGAGAAATCCCATAGATGGAGGAGCCTGGTGGGATATGGTTCATGGAGTCGCTCAGACATGACCTAGCGATTAAACCACCACCACCACCATTTCTGTTTTTAGTTAGAAATAGCTCTCATTTGGGTTTTCCAGATGAGACTAGTGGTAAAGAACCTGCCTGCCAATGCAGGAGATGTAAGAAATGTTGCTTCAGTTCCTGGGTCAGGAAGATCCCCTGGAGGAAGTGATGGCAACCCACTCCAGTATTCTTGCCTGGAGAATCTCATGGACATAGAAGCCTGGTGGGCTACAGTCCATAGGGTCTTTAAGAGTTGGGCACAACTGAAGTGACTTTGCATGCACACCCACAGCTCTCATTTTCTTCAGGGTTCTTCCTGCTTGTGGAAACACATGTAAGGCTATGAATAGCACAGGAGAAACATCTGCTACTGCTTGAAATGTACCCAGGAAAACTGACAAAAGTTCAGTGAACTGGGAGCATTCTTCATGAATGTTTCTGGTTGGGATAACTTTAACCTCTGCAATACTGTAACCAAAGGTGTAAACAAGACAGCGGGTGAAGGATGTAGAACTGGAGACCTAGGAAGAGGAAGCAGACACTTCTTGGGAGGACCACATGCAGTAGTTAGCCTCCTGCCCTAGTGACTCAGGTTAAGTAACTATGGTTGTGCTTACAACTGTCAGTGTTGCTGTGTAACAAATGTCCTTCCATTTCTTTTCATAAGACATCTTCTTAACACAGCTGTTGAAAGACTTGTTTTTATAAACTCTCATATAACCTTTATGTCTTAATTTATCACTAATGTGTAACATTAGCTGTACTACTGTTAAACAAAAAAGTTTACCCTAGACAGTACTCACAAATCTTCTAAGAACCAAGAGGAGTATTTTCTCCCAGTTTTAGCTTTTATGTAGAACATGTTCCATATTAAAATAGAATTGGATTTTTCTTCATAGCTCCCATTATTCACTATGTTGTTATTTCTTTAAAAAAGTAACTTGCACAGCTTTTTAAATCTATAACCTCCATATAGCTAGAACAAAGAAACAAAAAGATTCCAAGAAAGAATATTGGCTGTAACTATAGTTAAGTGAGGTAACTGGTAAGATGAAATTTAAAGAAGCTTCCATAAAAAAAATAACAAAATAGACACACCATTAGAAGTAGTAAGAAAGTTCAGTAAGTTTGCTGTCAGATCAACTTATGTATAATTAAAGTTATTTTTCATCAGCAATATCAACTATCAACTAAAAACACAGTAAGAAAAGAAGGTAGCCTTCATAATACCAAAAAAAGTATAAGCCATCTAGGAGTGAACTTAGTCAAGAGTACACAGATTTCTATGGGAAAAGGTTAAACATTATTGGAGTACACAGAAGATGATTTATTAAAATGGAGAAACATTCCTTGTTCCTGTATGGAGTGAGTCAATCTTATCAAGTTACTTCCTACTCAAATCAATATACATAGACAATACAATTTCATTAAAATTCCAGTAAGATATTTTGAAGGACTTGATAAAAATAATCTAAAAATATCTGGAAGGATTAATATCCATGAATACCTAAGTGAGTTAAAAAAAAAAAGAGGGCATATTTTTCTTGCCAGGTATTAAGACATGTTACAAAGAGTGATATTTGCGTAAGTCGCATGCTCTGCAGCGTTAGTGTAGATGGATGCAGACATTTTGGAGAACAATCTGCCAGTATTTGGCTAAATTAAGTGTACTCATACTCTATGATTCAGCACAAAATTCACACAGTTCCATAGGTGACCTGAATGGAGATGGGCACTGTAATGCTGCTATGAAAGAAGGTGTTGGAGGCAACTCAGTGTCCACTTCTTGGGGAGTGGATTATTAAATGTGGGGTTGCATTTCATGGGGTACTATGCTGCAAGTTGGGCTTCCCCAGTGGCTCAGGGGTAAAGAATCTGCTTGCAATGCAGGAGACGCAGGTTTGATTCCTGGGTTGGGACAATCTCCTGGAGGAGGCATGGCAACCCACTCCAGTATTCTTGTTCATGGGAGATCCCATGGACAGAGGAGCCTGGTGGGCTACAGTCCATAGGATTGCAAAAAGCTGGACACGACTGCAGGGACTGAGGACAACATGGGATGCTGTAAGTTAAAAGCAATGGACTGCATATGATGGACCTTAAAATAAAGCATCATTAAAAATCAGTAAATAGAATGAGATTACACGCAAAAAAGCTTATTTTTATAGGAACACGTATAAACAAGCTATGACAAACCTACACAGTGTATTAAAAAGCAAAAATATCACTTTGCCAACAAAGGGCCGTATAGTCAAAGCTGTGGTTTTTCTAGTCATCATGTATGAATGTGAGAGTTAGAACAAAAAGAGGGCTGATGGCCGAAGAATTGATACCTTCGAATTGTGGTGCTAGAGAGGACTCCCGAGAGTTCCTTGGACTGCAAGGAGGTCAAATCAGTCAATCCTGAAGGAAATCAACCGTGAATTTTCATTGGGATGACTGATGCTAAAACTGAAGTTCCAATACTTTGGCCACCTGATATGAAGAGCCAACGTACTGGAAAAGACCGTGATGCTGGGAAAGATTGCAGGCAAAAGGAAAATAGGGTGGCAGAGGATGAGATGGTTAGGTAACATCACTGACTCAATGGACATGAATCTGAACAAACTCCTGGAGATGGTGAAGTACAGGGAAGCCTGGCATGCTGCAGTCCATGGGGTTGCAAAGAGTCAGACACGACTTAGTCAGACACAACAAAACCACATGAGAATGGTTAGGACTCAAGTTAGTGTTAGAAAGACGAGTCAGAAACAGGCATTAAAGGGAAAATATGATAAAAGGAAAAGTGTACAGAAAAATGATGATCATGTACCCTAACTGAGAGGCACGATTAATCTAAAAGTTTCAATTAAAAGAAAATGAACAAGGAAAAATTAAAAAATTAAAAAAAATCCATTTAAAGTTGCAGACTTCTCTGTTTTTCTGTCTTTCTGGTATCTTTCTAGGGGATATCAAGAAAATATTTTGGAGCAGAACTTATTCTTTTCAGAAAAGGCAGCACAATAAAAAATAACATTTGAGTGAAGACTTCATGGAAGGCTGATCTCTGTGTCTTCACCAAGTCTGTCTCTTCTAGAACTAGTGGATAAATCTTGGAGCCCCTCCCCTTATCCAGCCCCTTCTGTCCAGGGGGCAATAGCTGAGCACGTAAGGGGACAGCAAAGACATTGGGAGGTCAAGGTGGGGACATCTTTGGCCCAATCCAACTCCTGAGTACCTTATGTGGGCTTTTATTTCTCTGAAAGAAAACTACTGTTAGCATAAGGATCTGGACTAGAAAGGGTGTTATCACTGTTGTGTGCTCAAGCATATCTATTTCTGACAGGAATCAATGCGGAAAGGACCCACTGGGGCTTTCGTCATGGGCTAATCTGATTCACTACTTCTCACTTTACTTGGAGTTTGAAAATTGGAACAGCCCCTTTGTTTTGAATAAACATTGGACTCATAGGCAATTCTAGGCCAAGGAAATCCCAAGAAAGAGAAACTGGATATCCTGTTAATTTGGACAGAAATTTAAATGGTTAAATTGAATGTTAGGAAGAAAATGGACACTGTTTTGGTGAAGTGGGTCATACTAGTTACACAACCGGATTCTAGAACTTCAGTAAACAATTTAAGAGTACCCATTGGGTGCAAGGCATTATCCTAGAAAATGAGATGGTTTCATGATGACTCAGACATGACTTTCCTTGAGATCACAGTGAAACAATTTTTTTTTTTCATATAACAAGGAATCAAGTTCCTTGGGGTTCATTTTGATCTTATTTGCAAAGGAAGGATCAAAAGTGTATTGACCTGGAGTTTATTGACCCTCAAGAAAGGTAAGCCTGACCATATATTGCACAGTTGTTGTTCAGTCGCTCAGTTGTGTCCATGGATGCCAGGCACTCCAGGCCTCCCCGTCCTTCACCATCGCCCAGAGCCTGCTCAAACCCATGCCCATTGAATCGGCGATGCCATCCAATCACCTCATCCTCTACCAGCCTCTTCTCCTCCTGCCATCAATCTTTCCCAGCATTAGGGTCTTTTCCAATGAGGCAGTTCTTCACATCAGGTGGCCAAAGTATTGGAGCTTCAACTTCAGCATAAGTTCTTCCAATGAATATTCAGGATTGAGTTCCTTTAGGATTGACTCATTGGATCTCCTGGCAGTCCAGAGAACTCTCAAGAGTGCACAGTGGATATCCTATAGTCAAATCAAGTACACTTTATAAATGGTACAACCATTATACCCCAGGCTCTCATTTAATTATGTCTACTGTGGAGCTCTCTGCTTGACGTTCTGAGACGCCTAGGAAGGGCATGTTGCTTGGCACTGCTTAGGTCCTGCTGTACACTGGGTCAAGGCAATTGCTGGAAGAGCATCTCTGACAGAATGATCTCAACCTTCTGGGAAAGAAAGGCTTCACCTTACAGAGACCTCTGTGGTTCTTCTTCTCCCTGGCCTGTTTGTTCTCTCCTTGCCTGTCATAACTATGTTTACGTACCACCCAACCCTTCCCATTAAAAATGACTGGGATGATGGGGCCCTAATGAATCACTCTCTAAGCATCTAAGTCACAATAATCAATTACAGCTCCCTGTCATCCGGACAATGATCTCTGTGAATCGGTGATCTTTACGTAAGCTTGTTAAGAGATCCATTAGAAGAGGGTGAGGACTCTCTCTCCCCTTTGAAATATTATTCCAACAAGAAGCCACATGCCTGTGAGGCCCTTTGCTCACAGGACTTGAGGCTTTGAGTCATGGATCAGCAGTGAGGGAATTAAGAAGACCTTTGGGATTCAACAAATTCTGCCAAAAAGAAAGCATCAGCCTACATTGAAGGGTGTTGCCTTCCTGCGCATTGTGAGGAAGGCTGCAGTGTTAGGGCTTCACTTTCTGTCTCTAAAGAATCTACTC
Organism: Budorcas taxicolor; assembly: GCF_023091745.1. Lineage (NCBI taxonomy): Eukaryota > Metazoa > Chordata > Mammalia > Artiodactyla > Bovidae > Budorcas > Budorcas taxicolor. The sequence continues at coordinate 138,941,391 of NC_068920.1, forward strand.
TCTTATCTCATCTTGGTCCATCTCTAATTAGGGATTAGATAGCCCTGACAGAGCTGCAGTTGGCTGAGTCAGCTAGCTGCAGTGGTGGTAATTTACTTAGGGCAAAGGAAGCATGAGGATCCTGTTTAGAGATCCCAATGGGGTTGAATACAGGAAGGAAGTTCTCTAAGACAGGGGTCCCCAGTCTCTGGGATCAAATGCCTGAGGTGGAGCTGACATAATAATAATCGAAATAAAGTGCACAATAAATGTCATGGGCTTGAATCATCCCCAAACCGTCCTCCCTCTTCCAGTCAGTGGAAAAATTGTCTTCCATGAAACCAGTCCCTGGTGCTATAAAATTTGGGGACCACTGCTCTAGGAATCATATATGTACATGGGATCAGGCAGCTGTCTGGGGAAGGGATAAAAGAACATGGGACTTGGATCTCAAACAGGGAGAGGTACCCAGAGCTTCCATTAATGAAATGGTGACCTCCTGGTGTATGTGTGTTCAAGGAATAGGGCTGGCTTTGGCATCTCTAAGCAGCATTGCCCTGGTGTGTCCCCTTCTACTTGATCTGTTAAAAGCCTGGCATGGGTACTGCCATCTTTCTTCTACAGACTTCTGAGGGGAAAGTGAGCAGGGGATATCTATTTGCAGAAATCTGCATGCAGAGGCGGAGGAGGCAATGGCACCCCACTCCAGTACTCTTGCCTGGAAAATCCCATGGATGGAGGAGCCCGGTAGGCTGCAGTCCATGGGGTCGTAAGAGCCAGACACAACTGAGCGACTGCACTTTCACTTCTCACTTTCATGTATTGGAGAAGGAAATGGCAACCCACTCCAGTGTTCTTGCCTAGAGAATCCCAGGGACGGGGGAGCCTGGTGGGCTGCCGTCTATGGGGTCACACAGAGTCGCACACGACTGAAGCGACTTAGCAGTAGCAGCAGCAGCAGAGGAATCCCAGAAGAACGATCCCTGGGGCACAAGTGTCCTTGCATGCACCATGTCGGTCGCAGGCGTCTCCTGGTCTTCGTGGCCGCAACTTCTGCCTTCTCCAGCTATTCATCTGGGCTCTATTCTGTCCCCTGTAACAATCCTTATGGAGGCAGGAAGAACCAAGTGAGCCCCAGTTCCTCTCTTCCCTCTTGACCTGATCAGGGCCTGCTCCTGAGACCCTCTCAGGCCTGGATCCGGTTGCCAAGACAAACCCCAGGCTTCTGTGTCCGCCTATATAGTCCCTCTGGCTCCATCCTCGTTCCTAGTTACTGAGCTACTAAACGGCTAGTCCTGTACATACAGCATCTCATTTAATATTTGTAGCAGTCCAGTGAAACAAAATTACTGTTCCAGTTTCAGAGAGAAGAATATTTAGGCTCAGAAATTTTAGATAATTTTCTAATCTCATATAGTTAATATATGATATATCTGGGGTTTTGTCTTAAGTCTTTCAAAGTACTTTTTTTTTTCCTTCTAAGCTATTTGATGGTATGGACTAGGTAGTTTGTTTCTTCTTGAATTCTTGGGTTGTTCATAAGCTCCCCACCAGGGGCCTCTTCGGCTTCTATGTCCACTCCATACAGAAAGAAACTTTTAAGACAGGCCAACTGGGCCATACTGCCAGCTCACTGCAATCCATTGAAATAAAGTGACAAATGTTAGTAGATGTTCCAGATTAGGGATTTTTAAGCCAACAGGATCTCTTTTTGTGATTATGCAAATTTGAGTTGTTCATGAACATGTTTGCTCATTTTTTTTTATTTGCAAATTTCAGAGTAAAACTTCTCCATTTGCTGCCTAGTTGAAGATTATCTTACTGCAAAGCAATTGGTTAAAAAGACTATTTATCATTTGCAACAACCTCTCTGTGACCAGGATTTATATTTTCCTTGGAAACTCTAGAACCAAAATAAAACGCTGACATAAATTAGATGCTGCTGGTGAAATAAAATTCCAACCATATACTCCATTTCAAATTTTCATTCTGATAAAATCAATTCCATTGTTCTTATAATTAGTAGATGTATTAATATCCTAAAAACTGTTTTTTAAAATATTGTTTATGTGTTAGGATTATATAGCTTTCATTTTTAAAAGAGAGTTCATCTATTAAAAATGTTTGAGGGACTTCCCTGGTGGTCCAGAGGTTAAGAGTTCTCCTTGCAATGCAGGGGATGTGGGTTTGATCCTTGGTCAGGGAACTAAGATCTCACATGCCATGAAGCAACTAAGCCCGTGTGCCTCAGCTACTGATTTCTCGCACTCTGGAGTCCAGATGCTGCACTGAGGATCCTGGGTACTGCAGTTAAGGCCCGACACAGCCAAATAAATAAATAAGCAAGTAAATACTTATAAAAAGTTTGATATATGTGTAATTATGGCTGATTTGTGTTGTTGTATGGTAGAAACCAACACAACATTGTAAAGCAATTCTCTCCCAATTAAAAATTAAATTAAAAAATGTTTGAAAACCCCTGCATAGACAGTCACTCATTTCCACTTCAACTTCACTATGCTCACATTTGTAGACCTCCCTACCTGATGCCTTGTACTCCAGTTTTCATAGTTTAGCTTTGACCCCCGGATGTGGGGATTTCCTTGATGCCTTCCTTGCTATTTTGAAACTTGCATGAGGTTTCCAGCTTTGCAAGCCTCAGCTTCTGCTGTTTTCTCAGGTCAGGACTCTCCTTTTCCATCCAGCCCTGCAGAAGCTGCTTCTTCTGAGGCTGTTTCCTGTGGATGGATCCTGAGCTGGGACCTCCATTTGGAGGTATGGACTAGTCTAGCTCTCTGCTCATTACTATCAGAGGGACCATCTGGGAGCCCCAGAGGTAAGAGCCTGAAGTTTACACTGTTCTTGCCCTCATGGCAAGTCTGTCTATGAGCTGAGAAGAAGGCTTCTTGGCCATGGGAACTACCACCTGCTGCCCAACCATTTTAAGGACCATTTAAAACACCAAAGTTTGCACTCTTCAGATTAAGCAGTACTGGAGGAAACAGAATTCCTGAGTCCATACCACGCACTATGCTAGGTGGCTCTTTGTGCGTTTTCTCTTGTTTGCTTCTGGCTTGAGCTAAGTGGAATAAACAAAACAGAGAACCCATTAGAGAGCACTCTTGAGACTGGGTTGGAGAAGTTTGCATTTATAGGGGAAGAAGTAAAGGGAGGTATTTGCCACCAGGGCAGGGATTTATTTGTTCTGCTGGTGGTTCTCAGATTACACCTAAGGGCTCCAGTGCCTTTGGAGAGCCCTGAAGGATCCATGTCCATGGGTGGGAGCACTGGCACTCTGAATGGGGCCACAGGGATGACTTTTGAAAAAAGTTCAGGACATTCTCATTTGCCAAAGGACAAACAGCATGAGAAGACATGATCTTCGTCTTCAAGGACCTTATGAGCTGGCTGGAAAAAAGAGGCACAATATGTACAAAGTCTTTAAAGATATTAGTCATGCATGACCCAACCTTCGGGGCCTAGGAGAATGAGTGACTCCGACAGCCCCAGGGGTCTAGGCAGCCGCTGGGAACTAGGTCTAGTCTGTGCCATGTTTGATGGCGTGCTTCTCCTTTTTTGCACATTTTTCCTGTCTGGTGTGCAGTCTTTGTTTCCACAGCATTTTCTGCTTCTGTACTTAGCGTGTCATTAAATAGACTCCCAGTCTGGACTCAACCTAGGTCTTGGTCTTCTCCTCAATGTTCCGGAAGATGCCACATTGAACTGCTCACCCTTCCCTAAACAGGCCGTCTATTTTGAAGGCTCCATGTGACTGACAAGCTCTTACCCCCTGTTCTGCCTGGAATGCCATCTCTCGCTAGGGAGCATTGTCTGCTCAGCCCTTTAACAGGAGTTCATTTGTTAACTCCACAGCAACCATGTCAAGTGGACTCTCCTACTTCCTTTTTATAGATGAGTAAACTGAGATTCAGAGAGGTTCAGATGTTTGTCCAGCAACAAAACTGGTAGGATCAGAGGCAGGATTTTAATCCAGACCTCTAGTGCTCTTCCCCACTATCCTCTGTGGCCTCTCCTCTATTTTTTCACTGGTTGGATTCTTTCTTATTCTATGTGGAGCAGAATCTAATGCTTCATCTGTGGATTTTCCTTGATTACCCCCTCACTCTCAACCTGCTCTGTCAGACAAGTCACTCCACAGGACTTTCTTTGTTCAATTTTATAACAGCATTTGTCACTTCTTATTGGGCTTCCCCCAGTGGCTCAGTGGTAAAGAATCTGCCTGCAATGCAGGAGATGCAGGAGACACAGGTTCAATCCTTGGGTCAGGAAGATTCCCTGGAGGAGGGCATGGCAACCCACTCTAGTATTCTTGTTGGAAAAATCTCCTGGATAGAGGAACCTGGTGGGCTATGGTCCATGGGGTTGCAGAGTTGGACACGACCGAAGTGTCTAAGCACACATACACATCACCTCTTGCTAGAGTTAATTTTCTTAGAACTTGGTTATAGACTGAATATCTGTGTCCCTCCCCAAATTCATGGGTTGAAGCCTCAACCCTCAGTGTAACTATATTTGGAGAGAAGACCTTTATGAAAGTGATTAAGTGATATCATAAGGTTGGGGCCTTGATCTTATAAGGTGTCCTTATAAGAAGAGACACCAGAAAGCTCTCTTTTTCTCCGCCATATGAGGACAGAATAAGAAAGCAGCTGTCAATAAGCCACGATGAGAGCTGTTATGAATTTGCTAAACTGACTTGAGTACATCATGAGAAACGCTGGACTGGAAGAAACACAAGCTGGAATCAAGATTGCCGGGAGAAATATCAATAACCTCAGATATGCAGATGACACCACCCTTATGGCAGAAAGTGAAGAGGCTTTTTAGCCTCTTGATGAAAGTGAAAGAGGAGAGTGAAAAAGTTGGCTTAAAGCTCAACATTCAGAAAACGATCAGTCCCATCACTTCATGGGAAATAGATGGGGAAACAGTGGAAACAGTGTCAGACTTTATTTTTTTGGGCTCCAAAATCACTGCAGATGGTGACTGCAGCGATGAAATTAAAAGACGCTTACTCCTTGGAAGAAAAGTTATTTTGCTGACCAAGGTCCGTCTAGTCAAGGCTATGGTTTTTCCAGTGGTCATGTATGGATGTGAGAGTTGGACTGTGAAGAAGGCTGAGCGCTGAAGAATTGATGCTTTTGAACTGTGGTGTTGGAGAAGACTCTTGAGAGTCCCTTGGACTGCAAGGAGATCCAACCAGTCCATTCTGAAGGAGATCAACCCTGGGATTTCTTTGGAAGGAATGATGCTAAAGCTGAAGCTCCAGTACTTTGGCCACCTCATGCGAAGAGTTGACTCATTGGAAAAGACTCTGATGCTGGGAGGGATTGGGGGCAGGAGGAGAAGGGGATGACCGAAGATGAGATGGCTGGATGGCATCATGGACTCTATGGACGTGAGTCTGAGTGAACTCTGGGAGTTGGTGATGAACAGGGAGGCCTGGCGCGCTGCAATTCATGGGGTCACAAAGAGTTGGACATGACTGAGTGACTGAACTGACTGACTGAACTGAACTAAAACTGACTTTTGTTGAGTAGAGCACAGGGTCCTGAATGGTGAGCCACAGTTCAAACATCATCTACAAGGAAAATTGAAATGGAGACATTTATTCCTAGGAATAAATAGCAGAAAGAGAAGAGGAACTCAAGAGCCTCTAGATGAAAGTGAGAAAGGAAAGTGAAAAAGCTGGCTTAAATCTCAACATTCCAAAAATAAAGATCATGACCTTCGGTCCTATCACTTCATGGCAAATAGATGGGGAAACAATAGAAACAATGGCAGAATTTATTTTCTTGAGCTCCAAAATCACTGCAGATGGTGATTGCAGCCATGCAATTAAAAGACACTTGCTCCTTGGAAGAAAAGCTATGAAAAACCTAGACAGCATATTAAAAAGCAGAGACATTACATTGCCAACAAAGGTCCATCTAATCAAAACTATGGTTTTTGTAGCAGTCATGCATGGATGTGAGAGAGGTGGACCATAAAGAAAGCTGAGCATCAAAGAACTGATGTTTTTGAACTGTGGTGATGAAGAAGACTCTTGAGAGTTCCTTGGGCTGCAAGGAAGTCCAACCAGTCCATCCTAAAGGAAATCAGTCCTGAATATTCATTGGAAGGACTGATGTTGAAGCTGAAACTCCAATACTTTGGCCACCTGGTGAGAAGAACTGATTCATCTGAAAAGATTGTGATGCTAGGAAAGATTGAAGGTGTGAGGAGAGGGATGACAGAGGATAAGATGGTTGCATGGCATCATCAACCCAATGGACAAGAGTTTGAGCAGGGCCCAGGAGTTGGTGATGGACAGGGAAGCCTGGCATTCTGCAGTCCTTGGAGTCACAAAGATTTGGACATGACTGAGCAACTGAACTGAACTGATTCCTTTTTGTTCTGGAGGATATACCCAAGCATGCCTTAAGGGGCCACATGGGGAGGTCAAGGCAGAGTGTAGAGATAGAGGCAGGATCGATTTGAGCATGTGTCTTTATTAGAGTCTGTGGGGTATAGTGCTTTGGGATTCTAGGGCTTAGAGCTGGATTGGTCAATTCAAACTCCAAAAGCAGGGTTTTGGTAAGTCTCGTGGCTCAGATGGTAAAGAATCTGCCTGCAGTACAGAAGACCTGGGTTTGATCTCTGGGTTGAGAAGATTCCCTGGAGAAGGGAATGGCTACCCACTCCAGTATTCTTGCCTGAAGAATCCCATGGACAGAGGAGCCTGGAGGGTTACAGTCCTTGGGACTGCAAACAGCCAGACATGACTGAAGGACTAACACTTTCCTGGGGGTGCATAATGCAAGCAGGAATTGGGAGGCAGGGTTGACTGTAACACTGTTGCTGGGAAAGTCCTACTGGAAACTTATATTTGCTTGTGACTCTGTGGCTGCCATTCAGGGCGTGTACCTACATGAGGGTGGTAGCATCAATTTAAGGTCCCCTAGATCTGCTGGGCCAAGCAAAAGGGATTCTGAGGCAGGAATTCCATGGAGCAACTTAGCTCAACTCTCCACAAGAGCCCTTATCAAAACGTTCCCTAGGTGGGATCTTGACCTGAGACATCCAGCCTCCAGAGCTGTGGGGAAATTCATTTCTGTTCAACCCATCCAGGGTATGGTCTTTCGTTAGGGCAGCTCAGTTCAGTTCAGGTCAGTCGCTCAGTCATGTCCGACTCTTTGCGACCCCATGAATCGCAGCGCACCAGGCCTCCCTGTCCATCACCAACTCCCGGAGTTCACTCAGATTCACAAGTTAACTAATAATAGAAGCTCTTTCTTCTCTGATTGGGTGGGTCTCCCTTCTGGAAAGTGAGCTGTTTGGCAGGGACCCTCTCTGTCAGTGGCCCTGTGTTCCCAGCATCTGGCTTGGTGCTTTTTGATCCAAAGTGTGGCATGCAGGAGGCTCCGAGAAATTGGTGGAATCCTGCTTCATTGCACCTGGCTACCTTGGTCCTCAGGATCCCACAGCTGCAAGAGGCTCAGAGCTCTTCCTCCTCCAGGTGGTTCACTTGTGTTTGGGAGATGCTCCGGGCAGGGCGTCTCCTGTGTGAAGCCGCCCCCCTCTCCCCACCTCCCTGCGGTTGCTGATTTACCAGCTTCTCAAAGAGGGCTTGGCGGCCTGCTGTCTCCTCTGGCCCTCGTAAAGCAGCCCTCTCCTCTTCGCCCCGTGCCAGCAGCCGCCCTATCGATGGCCTGGGCAGGATTTATGACAAGGATTCATCAGATTAGGAGGGAGGGAACCTGGGACTCCACGCATGCAGAATGTGGTCGGACAGCATCGTGGGCCCTTCTGCTTGCCGAGCAAACCTACGTGATCATTTGGAAACGGTTCAATTTGACAGGAAATAACTTTAGAAACGTTCTGGGGCTGAAGAGCAATGTAACTCTTTCTGAGCCCCACTTGGGCTACCTCCTGCCAGCCTCTGGGACCTCCCAGTGGTCTGCCCACTGCAGTTTGCTCTTTACCCAGACCCTAAGGTAGCCCCCAGCTTGAGCCCAGCCTCCAGTCTCTTCCAAGAATGGAACATTCTCCCAAACCCTGAAAGCAAAGCCAGCTCACCTGCCCACTGCTTGTAGAGCATCTGAAAGCTGTTGGGGAGGGGGGGCACAGCTCATGACTGTCGCCTGTCACCCCTTTTCGTAGTCTACTTTGCTCCATAGGAAGTTCTTCAAAACTTAAAAAAATATTTTACCTAACCTCTTATTTTTGCACCCACTGGTCTTACTCCTGCCATTTGGGGCAGCAACTAGAATAACAAAAGGTCTGCTCTTTTACACAGTTTTTCACACACACTCAGAAAATCTCTATCGCCAGGTCTCATACACTTACCAGAAGGCTGTTCTGGGCAGTAGAGGAGAGAGGAGCACAGGGCACCAGCGGGTGATTTTGCAACTGCGAACCTAGCAGCTCCAGAAAGCTCCATGTGCACAGACCACCCACCATCACCTGCACAGCCACAGGGGGCTGTCCTACCTGGACACCCTAGACCCTCACTAGGATCTTCCAGGGCCTCTTTGCCCAGCTGCCCCACTTGACTCCTCTTCAACCATCCCCTCTTAAGTATGACTTTGAGTTTATCTGCCATCTGGTTCTTTATCCCCTGAGTATATTCTTATAGTCTCATCTGCCAGGGTCTCTCTGCAGTTGTAGGGCCTCCAGGTTCAGCCTGACCACAGCAGAGTGATCTAGAACGATCCTCTCTGATTTAGACTCTGAATTCCCCTGGTTCATACATCCCTCAGAAAGAGTCATTTGCTATGGTTTGGTTTCAGCAAGTGATTTCTAGAAGTCAGGAGATCATTTGACATGGATTAAAGAAGGAGATGTCTATTCTTCAGCCACACCTAGCATCACAGGGGCCATTTAGGACTATAAGAGTCAATTATGTATTTGTCTCTCTTACTAGCTTCTTTACAGGAAGGGCTAAATTTCATTTTTATGCATCTTTAGAGAGAGCGGAGTGCAGGGCCCAGGCTGCTGTTTTGTTGAATGGAACAAATAGACGACAGCTGCTATGTTCAGGCCTCAGGCTAGCTGTCCTGATGGAGAAAACCTGGCTTCTGCTCTTGCAAAGCTTTGATTTCGTCAGTGACTGACGATGTGGTGACTTTTGAGGCATTGCCTCTGGGGCAGGCAATGCTCCGGGTGGTGCTCAGCATCTCATGGCTTAGCTGTGTACCAATGGAAGGCTTTGGCCTTCTCAGCAGCACGAGTGCCCTTTCTGATCTCAGCAATGGCACACGACCAGGGACGGCGAACTTGGAGCTGTTTCTGGCAAGTCTAGGTCTTTAGGGATCATTTGAGCATTAAGAGGGAGAGGCTTTTTAGGACTAAAGCTTTTGATGGAGCACCGGTATCCTAGGGATACCATTATGAGGTCTGAGAGGTGGTAGAGGTCTGAGTTCCCTGGAGCAGGGCATGGAAACCCACTCCAGTGTTCTTACCCAGGCAATCCATGGACAGAGGAGCCTGGCGGGTTACAGTCCACAGGGTCGCAGCAAGTCGGACACTGAAGCGACTTAGCACACAGAGGTCTGGGTGGGTGACAGATGAAAGTGTGATTGGTCTTTCCTGGAGGCCAGAAAGCGTGGTGCAGGTCACCTGCCCAAAGTTTTTTTTTTTTGTGGGAGCCTGTGTGAAAAAATTGGACAGGCGGAAAACACCAGAATTAAGTAAAGAGACAGGAAAAGCAAAGGAGGGAGTATTGGCCCTGAGTGAAGGAGGTGTCAGCGCTGCCTGTCAGCCTCTTGGGGACAGTTGACCAGGTCACTGGATCCCTCTAGCGCTGTCGTGATTTCTCAGTGTCAGCTACAAGGCCACAACAGCTCTCCCTTCTTCACACCCACTAATTCCTTCCTGGTGCTCCAGAGACTAGCGGAACCAGGCCTTGATTTCAGCTCCCCTGACCCCATGCCCAGGAGTTCCCCAGAACAACTCATGCGGCTGCATTTGTCACTCATTCCCTGGTGTCTGTGCCATCATTTTACACAGGTATCCCTAATATTTGGGCCAAAGAAAGGCCACTAGACTCAACCTTCAGCCAATAAACCAAAGCAGCTGCAATTTTGGCCTACCTCCACACCTCTCTCCTATCTCTCTGTTTCGTTCCAGAATGCCCATAACTTATCGCCATGACATTTCATAAATGTAGCTTGAGGTTGAATTGACACCAATATTTGGAAACTTCCTTAATGTTATAATGAAAGTTTCAGTGGCTCATTCAACCTTCTCTTTCTCTCCCCACAAATAACCTAGCTGTAAAACAAATCTCTGCTATGAAGTGGTATTTATTTAATTGTGATTTGCTGTAGAGCTGTTTAAGAGTGGGTCATTAGGTTAAAATCATTGTGCTGGTCCTCCGAGCTCAGGATGTCCTTGTGCTGCCTTACGTTCGTGTATGCTTTCCCTGAAGCTGAGCTAACACAGCCGTGTTTACATTACACACATTCTCTAGTTGCTGACATTTTTTTTTCCCCCTCCAAAAGGAAAAAGATGCAACATAAACAGATAACTTTACTTGATGCCATATGTCAGGTCAAGCTGGACCAACGGTTGATACTCTCCATTTGTATTTAACTATGTTTTCTTCCCATTCTTTCTAATCTGCCTCATCTCCAGATCAGTACTGAAGGAGAAATCAGTCATTCTGGATGGTCTGAATCAGTTGCAGTTTGTACTGTGATTCTCTGAAGCTGAACAGATTCTCAGAGGTTAATGACCAAGTGGGCTTCTTTTTTTATTTTTTTAATATAAATTCATATATTTTAATTGGAGGTTAATTACTTTATAATATTGTATTGGTTTTGCTTCTAATGCTCAGATCTAAGAACAGCTCTTGAGTTCTAGGATTTCTCCAAATGAATAGGAATTTGGAAACCCACAGAGAAACTTTTCTTTCTTTCTTTCTTTTTTTAATGTGGAAATAAGGCCAGTTTACATACAGTGAAAAAAGAATGTATTGGGGGATCAAGGCATACCACAACTGCCCCTTCCTCTGCCCCCCACCACCCCCAGCCTTCCTCCAATAGTTTTTCCAAAGTCCTTCATCTTCTTCCTGTTCAGAGCCCTCCAGGCTTTGGGTTTTCTAGGCAGACGTGAGAAATGTCGCCACATTTTCTGAGAGGAGCAGGACAAGATAGATGGGTTCTACCCCAGCAGGACACCTGGATGGCAGCCTTATCTGGAGCCAAGATGGGACTGCCTGTGCCTGCTGTTTATTTATTCTCCTCCTGTTTGGAGACTTTCCCTGATTAATTACTTTCTAGTAATCGAGGCTGCTAACTAATGTCTCATCTGATTAACCTGTACTTCTGCCCTGGGTCCCAGAGGGTGGGCTGGCCATCCCGCCTGGGGGATGAAGGAGGTCATTGGCCAGGGGCCCCTGGGATGCCAGCTTGGGGCTCCGTTTATTTGCTCTAAGTCTTGTTTGCTATTCCTGCTGCAGTGACTGGCGACAGCTCCCCCCGCCCCCGGCCCCCCTGCAGTCCCATCTAATCTAATTGGATGGCTGAAACAGCAGTGAACACAAGATATAAGAAATGTTTTCTTTGAAAACTTCTGGTCGGACAGACACTTTGAGATCATATTTCACCCTGTTTCAATTGCACACCCTTTCCTGGGACTTGCAGGAGAAATATTGTGAGTCTTTTATAGGAGAACTGCTGCCTTGTGGTCTGTGTGTGTGTGTGTGTGTGTGTGTGTGTGTGTTTGGGGTGGTGGTGGTGGTGATGAGTTGGAGGCGGGAGCCAGGGCTGTGCTGAGGCCGCCGGCATCTTCAGAATCTAAAGACCCTGCCAACGTTAACACATCCGAGGAGGTATTCAGTATCAAAGTCTCTAATATTTGGCTCCATAAACACGATACCGGTTGCAAAAACAAAGCTAAGGAGCTCCTGCTGATTACTTCAATAAAAGCTGTTTAATTATGAACGTTTGGGAAATGAAGTTACCAACAGGACCAGGAGAGCCTTGGCGTCCGGTGTCCCTGCTCCCAGCATCCCACTGTTACACCAGATTGTCCATTCAGCTGAAAAGCCTGACACTGAGCAGGGAGCACCCTCCACCCAGTGGGATACTGCGTACTTGCCAGCAGCACTCCATCTTTCTGCAGTGGCAAATTTAGGGGACTGATTAGTGAAAGAATGATCAGATGTTATCAGTACCATTTGCAGGCCATCCAAGGGCTACTTGGGGTGGCGGTCAAAGCTCCCAGAAGACCCACATTTGTTTCTAAGCGATCAACCGGCTCCCTTTTGGCTCACCCAGAAGTCAGGCTTCCAGGACTCTGCAAAGTAGAAGAGCATTCTGAAAGGGAGCCAAGTGGGTCTCACTGTGACAACATATTTTGGAGCCCCCAAATGAGTTTTTCTTAATAACATTTTTGGAAACACGATCTTAATGCTTCTGGGTAATTCTCCTCTCCCTTTCTGTGATTCTAGCCAGTTATTTTATGTCAAATGGAATAGATAGAAGTATCCATGTAAAAGTTTAAAACAAAAATTAGAGATGAATCTGTGTATGGGAAGAAAGAAATACGGGGATTATAGGGAAATACCGTCAAGGAGGGAACTTTTCCTCAAAAGTGACTTTTCCCCATAATTGATAATTATTTCTCAAAGAAAGAGCTTTTTATATTTTAAACGCTTTTGGTAGAAATCTTTCAGATGTATGTGTTCTTATTCATCAGCAGATATTGAATACACATTGACCATGCCTGATTACTCTTGATGATTCCATGCTGTACATAAGAGCAGACTCATTGGAAAAGATCCTGATGCTGGGAAAGGTTGAGGGCATGAAGAGAAGGGGATGAGAGAGGATGAGATGGTTGGATGGCATCACTGACTCAGTGGACAGGAGTTTGAGCCAACTCAGGGAAATAATGAAGGACAGGGAAGCCCAGTATGCTGCAGTCCACAGGGTTGCAGAGTCAGACATGACTTAGCAACTGAACAACAATATATGGAAACAATCAGAAACTACTGAAAAACTCCTGGCTCTTGCATCCATGCCCTAAAACACAATGACAATCATTCATTTCTTAAAGGTAAGGCAGGAGCAGTTATAATGCTGCGTGATATCAAGATTATCAACAGATATGAAGTACTTGAAAATAAATTAGAGAATGTAATATGCAACACTACCTATACTTTTTTTTTCTGTCTCATGCATTAGTTACGTTTATGAAGATGTTTCAGGGCTTTCCAGGTTGTGCTAGTCGTAAAGAATTCATCTGCCACTGAAGGAGATGCGGGTTTGATCCCTGAGTCAGGAAGATTCCCTGAAGGAGGAAATGACAACGCATTCCAGTATCCTTGCCAGGAGAAGCCCATGAAAAGAGAAGCCTGGTGGATTACAGTTCATAGAATCAAAAAGTTGGACACGACTGAGCATCTGGGCACGCATGAAGATGTTTCGGCTGCGGCCCACAGCTGCTCCCTTCTTTTATGCTATACAATTTAGGGAAGACTTGGGGACATCAGCCAGAGTGAATGTTAGAGATTTTAGATTGCTACCTGATGAGATGATTGGATGGCATCACCAACTCAATGGACATGAGTTTGAGTAAGCTCTGGGAGTTGGTGATGGACAGGGAAGCCTGGTGTGCTGCAGTCCATGGGGTCACAAAGATTCGGACACAGCTGAGCAACTGAACTGACTGACTGGCCTGTCACTGAAAACGTTGCACAAAACAGAGTAGAGCATTGTCTTTGCATCCAGAGAATCCTGAGTTCAAATCCTGGATCCATCTTGTATGAGTTGTGTGTCTCCAGGCAACATTGCTTAACATTTCTGAGCTTGCATCTTTGATTCTGTAAAAAATGAACAATGATGCATATGCTGAAAGTTTTGTGAGTTTGTGTTTTTCAGGTTGGGCATCCAGCAAAATGCCTGGTGTCACAGGGCATTTGATGTTTTAAGTCCTTTCTCATGAGAATTTTCATCTGTTAGATTAATAGCTGCACCCTGGATGGTTTGGGATTGCTGACGTTCTGTTAAGTATCCAGTAATTCATGTTTATGGCCACATGTGTGTGTGTCTGTGTGTGTGTTGGGTCTCTGTATCTCTGGATGCTCTATGCTCTTTTAATGGCTGAGTATGCTCTTGAATTTTTATCTCTCTTTAAACAATATAAGAATAATTTTCTTTTAGTGAACAAGACAAAGACAGTAAGTCAGGAGAAAATCCTAGTTCTTACTTTAAATTCAGACTGCCTGAAGAAAGTCAGGAACCTCACAGGTGGCTGGTGAGAGACAATGAGGAGGGGAGTCTTTGGAGGAGGGGGAGAGGGAGCTGGGCAGGAAGGGGTTACGCTGGTATTTTGTTGAGGGTCCTGGAGTTAAACTTCAGGCCCTGGGGCATTCACCTGGAGAACATGTGCCAAAACTTTTCTTTTTCCCAACTTATATGCAAAAATTCAAGTGAAAGGGTAACTTTGTATGCATGGTATACAAAGTTAAAATAACACTTTAAATTCCTCTGTGTATGGGTTTGTTTTCTCTCCAAATGGTCAGAGTTACTGAAAAAAATTAGAAAGAAGGTTATTTGAGGTTCACAAGACCCTCTGGGAAGAGCCCACTTAATCAGACCAGCTTTTGGGACTTTGAGAAAGACCAGTGTAACGTTGTTACCTGACATTAGTGAGAAGGGATACTCACTAGTTTCCAGGAGCTGCCTGTGTTGTTTTTAACTGCACACACCAGAGTTTGTGGGGCAAAGAGGAGACTGGACTGGGGATCAAGATGCCTAGCTCCTGGCCCAAGCTCTCCTACTATTTCTGTGACTCAAGATAATTCTCTCAGGGCTTCCTAAGTGGTTAAGTGAAGTGAAGTGAAGTCACTCAGTCGTGTCTGACTCTTGGCAACCCATGGGCTATAGCCTACCAGGCTCCTCTGTCCATGGGATTTTCCAGGCAATAGTCCAGGAGTGGACTGCCATTTCCTTCTCCAGGGGACCTTTCCAATTCAGGGATTGAACCCGGGTCTCCCGCATTGTAGACAGACGCTTTACCGTCTGAGCCACCAGGGTGGCTAAGTAATCAAGTGGTTAAGTAATCAAGAATCCACCTGCCAATGCAGGAGACCAGGGTTCGATCCCTGGGTTGAGAAGATCCCATAGAGTTGGAAATGGCAACTCACTCCATGCTTGCCTGGGAAATCCCATGGACAGTGGAGTCTGGTGGGCTATAGTCCATGGGTCACAAAGAGTCAGGCATGACCTTGCAACTAAACAATAGCAACAAATAATTCTCTTAGTCCAGGTCTTGGCTTGTTTATTAAGGCAAATAATACCAGTTCCTTTGACTCAAAGGTGAATAAGATATAAATCATCTAGGTAATGAATTGTTCAATAATTTTGCAAAGATTACAAAGTGTTATACAAATTCAAGCGTGAATTCATTCTACATAGTTTTGGGTCATTGTTCAGTCTCTCAGTCATGTCCAACTCCTTGCGACCCCATGGACCACAGCACACCAGGTTTCCCTGTCCTTCACCATCTCCTGAATTGCTCAAACTCATGTCAGTGATGCCATCCAACCATCTCATCCTCTGTTGTCCCCTTCTTCTCCAGCCTTCAATCTTTCTCAGCATCAAGGTCTTTTCTAATGAGCTGGTTTTGCATCAGGTGACCAAAGTATTGGAGTTTCAGCTTCAGCATCAGTCTTTCCAATGAATGTTCAGGACTGATCTCCTTTAGGATGGACTGGTTGGATCTCCTTGCAATCCAAGCGTCTCTCAAGAGTCTTCTCCAACACCACAGATCAACAGCATCAATTCTTTGGTGCTCAGTTTTCTTTATGGTCTAACTCTCACATCCATACATGACTAGTGGAAAAACCATAGCTTTGACTAAATGACCTTTGTTGGCAAAGTAATGTCTCTGCTTTTTAATTTGTTGTCTAGGTTTGTCATACCTTTTCTTTCAAGGAATGAACATCTTTTAATTTCATGGCTGCAATCACCATCTACAGTGATTTTGGAGCCCCAGAAAATAAAATCTGTCACTGTTTCCACTTTTCCCCTTCTATTTGCCATGAGGAATGGGACTGGATGTGATGATCTTAGTTTTTTGAATGTTGAATTTTAAGCCAGCGTTTTCATGCTCCTCTTGCACCCTTATCAAAAGTGCATGTATTACGTCTTTTTCCACAACAGCAAGGCATCTGAAGAGCGAAACTGGGACAACTTTCTTTTGGTTGCCCTTCCTTCTGTCTCAGATTTGGTTCTCCATATGGACTGTGGATTAGCCCAGCCCCAGCCCCAAAATGCCAGTCTGAGGCCCATGAAATGTAATCAGCAGTTAATTAGGCAGTCAAGCTTTTATGGAGTAGCCATTAGATATTCTAAATGCTTTAAATTTCATTTTACATTGAAGCTTCTCTCCTTCCTCAACCTACTAGTATCTAAGGCAGGGCAGCCTGAAGTTGGAGCTGAGAAGTTATGATGGTCATCTCTGTTTTCCATCTTGTGCTCTCATACCTGTCCTCTCCTCATACCTGTCCCTGGTCAACTCTGGGCCTTCTAGGGCTGCAACAGGTTTGTGCAAGGGAGTTAGGGAGCAAAATAGGTACGACTTAGTGGGTCCCATCATGATCAAGCGTTGTTGCCCTCTGGGTTAGGTGGTTGCTTAATACTCTTATACTGGGACTCAACTGCTAGGCCTTTGACACAGTTGATGCCGCTTCATGATTGGCCACCTATGACTGCAGACATCAATTCTAACCTTGTTTGGTGTCATCTTGCCACCCAGCTCCCAGGAGGATTCTTGGGCAGAATTTTTCATAACATGATATATTCCGGTATCTTTTAGCAGAGTCCTTGTGGAACCCAAGGGAAACTCCAATCCCATGCTGTTTCTAGTGCAGCCTGTCTCCTCTGTTTGCTTTTTGGGTAGCCCATCACTGCCTCCTCTTCTTAAAGTGAAAGTGTTAGTTGCTCAGTCATGTCCGACTCTTTGCGACCCCATGGACTGTAACCCACCAGGTTCCTCTGTCCATGGGATACTCCAGGCAAGAATATTGGAGTGGGTAGCTGTTCCCCTGCTCCAGAGGATCTTCCCAACCCAGGGTTCGAACCTGAGTCTCCTGCAACGCAGGCAGATTCTTTACCATCTGAGCCACCAGGCTGTCACTGAAATAGCATGCCTCTTCTTCTGGGTTTCTCTAAGCTCAGAGCTGGTACAAGTCTCTGCCTTTAGACCCCAGATGGAGCTCTCCAAAGTGTAATCCTAAAGCCTCCTATAGGTAGAAAGGATGCTTTCCCTTTCTTTTCCTCATGGAGTGTGTGCATGACTGGTGTAATGAATTCGTAGCATTCTTGCCGAATAAATTCTTTCTTGTAGATCTTTTCAACCTCAGAGCTTTTCAGAGTAGATTTTGGACTAAAGATTGTAAGCGCGATTTCTGACGCATTCCCCTTTGCAAGTCCTGCATTGTTGGGTTATAATGTGTTATTAGGAAGAGTTCCGATTTGATTCCTGTTACCCCTCCACCTGAGGTGCAGGCCAATCACATCACAACCTGCCTTGTCTGCTTTGCGGGTGGGCTTAAAGGGTTTCAAAAGTGATCATGGAAGAAAGAAGGTTTGCAAACTCTAAAATCCTACAGAAATGTCAGGCATTATTCTTAACATTATTATTCTTTTAATGTAAATCAGAAAATCCAAATGAGTAGATAAATCAAGTCTCTATCTTTTAAAATAAATCTGCTGAATATTTAGTGGTATTGCCTGACGTTTTTGGTCACAGAAGTGATTCATTAGCACACAGGGCTAGCCAAGATAAGCCAGGTTCAAACTACATGTGTTTCTCTTTTTAAAGGAGAAATTCTATTTTTGTTAGTGCCCAGTTGTCTTCATGGCAATAAAGTGGTGGCCTATGGTTACTCGTAGATGCAGACCAAGAATATCTCACCAAAGCCTTTGGTATGAACTCTTGGTACCCCACAAAGAGGAAATTTTTGCTCTTTGCAAAGGGATTCAAGACCTTTATCATTTCTTGAAATGATACCTGGGTCTAGTCTTTGACAAGTCAATGTCCACTAAGCAGTCTGAGAAATAAATATGAGCAACTAGGGCTTTGGGTTTGAGAACGTGCCATGTCAGGTGTAGGTGGGATTTCTTCTGAAGGCATGTTGTCTTTCTCTATGGAAAAATGAAAGTGTTTAAATAGGTTTATTTTATGTTTTAATATGGTAAGCAACAACTATAGCAAGTAAACAAGCAAACAAACAAACAAAACAGGTTGTACAAAAACAGAGAATCGAATATATGCTTCCAGTCTTCAATTTTTAAAGTTTATTTAAAATTTTAACTTGTAACCAAAGGACACATCATAGCAGTATGTACTTTTTTTTTTTTTTTTTAAGGTTTATTTGGGATGTGGTCCTTTAAAAACTGTATTGAATTTGTTACAACATTGCTTCTGTTTTATGTTTTGTTTTTTTGGCTATGAGTCATGGGGGAATTTTAGCTGCCCGACCAGGAATCAAATCTGCACCCCCTGCATTTGAAGTCTTAACCGCTGGACTGCCAGGGAAGTCCTGAACTATATGTTTGCTTTTACCTATCCCAAAAGTATAATCTCTCAGGATGAGTGTAAACCACTATCAGAAATTTGGGTCTTTCTTGACTCTTCTAAATTATAGTTTTCAGATATAATATTATATCTTTCATTTATTTATTTTGCATGTATTAGCCTAGATAAGCTGATCATGTTAGTGTCTTTGTGTATGTGTGTGTGTGTGTGTGTGTGTGTGTTTGGATATTGAGAGAGACAGTGAATGTGTGGAGTGTGGGGTTTAATTCCATTCAAAAGTTGGTACACAGGGTTTACTATGTAGGCCCTAATGTGGCTAAGGGTGACGTTTAGTCTTTCAGCAAATATGTATTACCTCCCATGTTCCAGGACCTCTGGTATCTTATGGAGCTACAGAGTTAATTAAACCCTGGTCTCTCAAGGTGCTTACATTGGAGTTGGATCTCCTTCACTATTGTATGTGGAGCACAGAGCTGGAAAATTATTCACTATGATCCACATGTATTCTTTATGTGGTACCCAAACAATAAGACAATCCTTGTTTAAATACATTTTAGAAGTTTAATTTAAAAGTGCTTTTCCATAAAACATTCTCATGTGTAGAGATTGTAGTTTTATGAGGAGAGGGGATTTTTCTTATGCAGATTTTCTTTATAAATTGGAGTAATTGATGAAGTGGTAAGGGTGGGAGATTTAGTGGGTGGCAGAGAGACACACATAACATCTTTGGAAGTTGCCAGAATCAACATGAACAAGATGTTCACTATCATAGCTTTCAGAATTTGGACCCATAAAAGTATTGTAGTTGTGTCTAGGACCAAGAGGCATTGATTTTTTATTTTACTATAATGTTGCAGATTCCATCGCTGGCAGCAGAACTTATCATAGCATACTTTTGGCGAGATAAAACAAACTCTGGTTCCACTTCACCCTGTAGAGGGGTTGCCTGTAGATTTGGAGAATTTATCTCACTTGATGGGAGTCTAGCGCCAATGAGACCAATTTGCTGTTTTGATCCTCATTCAGACATTAAACACCTTCACATGAAAGAAAAGGAATTTTTTTTTTTTACTTGTGGATGCCAATTAATGCCAGCTGCCAAAGCTGATCATATGATTATTAGAAGACATGGGGAAGGTGTGAAGGCTTGGTTTCTCCAACCACCGCTTGCAAAGGAATAATTCAGCTCACTTTATACAATGATTTTATCGGTCTAGTTGCTAAAGTTTTGGCAAGCACTGCAGATTCAGTTCAGTTCAGTTACTCAGTCATGTCCGACTCTTTGCGACACCATGGACTGCAGCACTCTAGGCCTCCCTGTCCATCACCAACTCCCAGAGCCTACTCAAACTCATATCCATTAAGTCAGTGATGCCAACCAACCATCTCATCCTCTGTGGTCCCCTTCTCCTCCTGCCCTCAATCTTTCCCAGCATCAGGGTCTTTTCCAGTGAGTTAGCTCTTTGCATCAGGTGGCCAAAGTATTGGAGTTTCAGCTTCAACATCAGTCCTTCCAATGAACACCCAGGACTGATTTCCTTTAGGATGGACTGATTGGATCTCCTTACAGTCCAAGGGACTCTCAAGAGTCTTCTCCAACACCACAGTTCAAAAGCATCAATTTTTCAGCATTCAGTTTTCTTTATACTCCAACTCTTACATCCATAGATGACTAATGGAGAAACCATAGCTTTGACTAGATGGACCTTTGTTGGCAAAGTAATTCTCTGATTTTTAATATGCTCTCTAGTTTGGTCATAACTTTTCTTCCAAGGAGTAAGCGTCTTTTAATTTCATGGCTGCAGTCACCATCTGCAGCAATTTTGGAGCCAAAAAAGCAAAAACTCTGACACTGTTTCCACTGTTTCCCCATCTATTTCCCATGAAGTGATGGGACCAGACGCTATGATCTTAGTTTTCTGAACATTGAGCTTTAGGCCAACTTTTTCACTCTCCTCTTTCACTTTCATCAAGAGGCTCTTTACTTCCTCTTCACTTTGTGCCATGAGTGTGGTGTCATCTGCATATCTGAGGTTATTGATATTTCTCCCGGCAATCTTGATTCCAGCTTGTGCTTCTTCCAGCCCAGCATTTCTCATGATGTACTCTGCATAGAAGTTAAATAAGCAGGGTGACAATATATAGTCTTGACGTACTCCTTTCCCTATTTGGAACCAGTCTATTGTTCCATGTCCAGTTCTAACTGTTGTTTCCTGACCTGCATATAGGTTTCTCAAGAGGCTGGTCAGGTGGTCTGGTATTCCCATCTCTTTCAGAATTTTCCACAGTTTATTGTGATCCACACAGTCAAAGGCTTTGGCATAGTCAATAAGGCAAAAATAGATGTTTTTCTGGAACTCTCTTGCTTTTCCAATGATCAAGCAGATGTTGTCAATTTGCTCTCTGGTTCCTCTGCCTTTTCTAAAACCAGCTTGAACATCTGGAAGTTCACGGTTCATGTACTGCTGAAGCCTGGCTTGGAGAATTTTGAGCATTACTTTACTAGTGTGTGAGATGAGTGCAATTGTGCAGTAGTTTGAGTGGGGTTTGGCATTGCCTTTCTTTGAGACTGCAATGAAAACTGACCTTTTCCAGTCCTGTGGCCATGGCTGAGTTTTCCAAATTTGCTGGCATATTGAGTGCAGCACTTTCACAGCATCATCTTTTAGGATTTGAAATAGCTCAACTAGAATTCCATCACCTCCACTAGCTTTGTTTGTAGTGATGCTTTCTAAGGCCTACTTGACTTCACATTCCAGGATGTCTGGCTCTAGGTGAGTGATCACACCATCATGATTATCTGGGTCATAAAGATCTTTTCTGTATAGTTCTTCTGTGTATTCTTGCCACCTCTTCTTAATATCTTCTGCTTCTGTTAGGTCCATACCATTTCTGTCCTTTATCGAGCCCATCTTTGCATGAAATATTCCCT
This sequence comes from Budorcas taxicolor, assembly GCF_023091745.1. Classification (NCBI taxonomy): domain Eukaryota; kingdom Metazoa; phylum Chordata; class Mammalia; order Artiodactyla; family Bovidae; genus Budorcas; species Budorcas taxicolor. The sequence goes on from NC_068920.1 coordinate 138,962,857, forward strand.
TGGTATCTCTAATTTTCTTTTCTAGTCTTTCCCATTCCATTATTTTCCTCTATTTCTTTACACTGATCACTGAGGAAGGGTTTCTTATCTCTCCTTGCTATTCTTTGGAACTTTGCACTCAAATGAGTATATCTTTCCTTTTCTCCTTTGCTTTTCTCTTCTCTTCTTTTCACAGCTATTTGTAAGGTCTCCTCAGACAGCCATTTTGCCTTTTTGAATTTCTTTTTCTTGGGGATGGTCTTGATCCCTGTCTCCTGTACAATGTCATGAACCTCCATCCATGGTTCATCAGGCACTCTGTCTATCAGATCTTGTCCCTTAAATCTATTTCTCACTTCCACTATATAATCATAAAGGATTTGATATAGATCGCACCTGAATGGTCTAGTCATTTTCCTCACTATCTTCAATTTAAGTCTGAATTTGGCAATAAGGGGTTCATGATCTGAGCCACAGTCAACTCCTGGTCTTGTTTTTGCTGACTGTATAGAGCTTCTCCATCTTTGGCTGCAAAGAATATAATCAGTCTGATTTCAGTGTTGGCCATCCGGTGATGTCCATGTGTAGAGTCTTCTCTTTAAGCAGATGCCAGAAGTCTCTGGCATCTTAGGCAGACTTCTATTCTGTCCTCCACATGAAGGGGTCTAATTCACACAAGATACCTAGGAGAATCAAACACTAGCACCACATCCTGCTGAAGAAAGAACTAGTTCAGGGATCATGAGCCCTAAGGCCCCTTATCTTAGAAAAAATCAAGGCAAAGTTAGGCCCTAAGACCAGACTTACTTGCTTTGCTGATAGAAGCTGTCAATAGCTTGAGCTACATTTTGGTAGGTATTAGTATGCTAATTTAACTTATATGCAGAGTACATCATGAGAAACGCTGGGCTGGATGAAGCACCAGCTGGAATCAAGATTGTTGGGAGAAGTATCAATAACCTCAGATGTGCAGATGATACCACACTTATGGCAGAAAGCGAAGAAGAACTAAAGAACCTCTTGATGAAAGTGAAAGAGGAGAGTGAAAAAGTTGGCTTAAAACTCAACATTCAAAAAACTAAGATCATGGCATCTGGTCCCATCTCTTCATGGCAAATAGATGGGGAAATAATGGAAATAGTGGTAGACTTTATTTTGGGGGGCTCCAAAATCACTGCAGATGGTGACTGGAGCCATGAAATTAAAAGACATTTGCTCCTTGGAAGAGAAGTTATGACCAAGTTAGAGAGCATAATGAAAAACAGAGACATTACTTTGCCAACAAAGGTCTGTCTAGTCAAAGCTATGGTTTTTCCAGTAGTGTTGTATGGATGTGAGAGTTGAACTATAAGGAAAGCTGAGTGCTGAAGAATTGATGCTTTTGAACTGTGGTATTGGAGAAGACTCTTGAGTGTTCCTTGGACTGCAAGGAGATCCAACCAGTCAATCCTAAAGGAAATCAATCCTGAATATTCACAGGAAGTACTGATGTTGAAACTGAAACTCCAATATTTTGGCCACCTGATATGAAATACTAACTCATTTGAAAAGACCCTGATGCTAGGAAAGATTGAAGGCAGAACGAGAAGAGGACAACATAGGATGAGATGGTTGGATGGCATCACCGAGTTAATGGACATGAATTTGAGTAGGCTCTGGGAGTTGGTGATGGACAGGAAGGCCTGGTGTGCTGCAGTCCATGGGGTTCCGAAGAGTAGGATATGACTGAATGACTGAAGTGAACTGAACTCAACATTGTAGATACACACTCATGCATCATCCATCCTTGCAGCTTTCTTGGCTTGAGAAAATGACATCACTTAGTTGCAACCAGCCTCTTGCCAAGATCTTCCATAAAATATACAACAAAGCAACATTTTAGAGATGAAGTGTTTCTTGTTGATTGAGCAGTCACTGAAGGTATGATTTTTTTCCAGGAAGTTAGGAGACTAGAGGGTGGTACTCTAATGGCTCGACTGAATTGAGGTTCGTGGAAAGAACTAATAGGTAGTAGAGATTTGCAAAAGGTTGTAGGTGGCTGTTGGCACTGAATATGGAATAGAGGACAAATGAGGACAAATGAGTTGTGTGGCCTGTGTCCCTAGTCAAGACAGTTCTACAGTCCAAGCCTGGGTCCTCTGAAGAAAAAGTTCCTGATCGTATGTAGCCTTAGAATGGTCAGGCTCTCCAGGGGTGCAGTGGATGATGGAATAGTTTTAGCCATGCCTCACTACTATGGTTTTATCTATCTATCTATCTATCTATCTATCTATTTCATTTTTCCATATTAAATCATATGCTGTGCACTAAAGAGTAAATGTCTTTAGTTTAGACCTTTTTAATATGAGTTACTTTGCAGCCTGTCTTCTGTACCTGATTATAAATTTTTATCATCTTCTAAAAAATACCAATCATGCCCTCATTCTTCTGAGACCTGGATGTATCCATAGGTATCCTCCAAAGTGTTCTCCAGCCTGGGCTTTATCCAAGAGCTCAGGCCACACTGACAGTGGTATTACTTAAGAATTCCACTTGTCACATGGAAGTCCCCTCATTAATAAGTGTCTCTGTTGCCTAGAATCTCGGCACAGAGGACAGAAAAAAACTATGAGTGGTTGCTTAGGTATGGTTTCCCAGAAGAAGCCAGAGCTCCGTGGCCTGTTGATTCCTTTGGGGGACCCCCTGAAGTCTTTGGGCCCATTCTTTCTGGTCTGATTTCACCAATCCTACTGTGAATCCATCACCCTCTCTTCCTCCATTTATCTCACTGACAGACCCATAAATCACATGCATTCAGAATGAAGGCTGTCAGGATTTGCTTGTAGTAGATATATGTTCGCCCTCACTCTTGTTGTGCCTGTGTTTGTGTGTGTTTTTGAGTAGCTTACCATCTGGCTTAGCTGAGGCCACAGGAGAAGGAAAGAATGTTACGAGGAAGCAGAGGTAAGGTGTTGTCTAGAAGAGCGGTGGCCTCCCAGGCAAACCCCGTTTGTCTCCTGGGCATCTGTGCACGTACTCATGCATGGAGGTCATCAGTTAGTTCTCTTGAAGCATCCATCACTAGGCAGCCCAACAAGAAAGTCTGGAATTCTCTTGTCACCTGGAGGGCACATTTTGCCTTTAACTGTTAAGTGACACTCTGCCTCATTAGTTTAGTTGTGTTCACATGGGGTCCAGTGGGCCATGTGGCTCCTTAGCTGAGACAGAGCAGGCAGAGCTGGCTGGTCAGGAAGTCCCTGAAAAAGCAGGGGGAGCCAGGATGATGCACCCCTACCCTGACGACAGAGCTCTCAGGGCTCACTCTACAGGCAATGGGAGGGGCAGGGTTGTCTTAGTATCAGGATACCTGAGCGTCTTGATTCTCATGTCCACAGTCCTTGGTAATCCGCCCGGGAAAATGAGAAGGGGCCAGTGGACACGAGACCACTCTGGATGACACAGGTGTGTGAATTCTTTCCCCCTTCCTTCCTGACCTATTTATGACCTTCTTGGGCATATTATATAGGAAGACTAAGGAGGGTAAGGGCTTCCCTGGTGGCTCAGATGGTAAAGAACCTGCCTGCAATGCAGGTGATCTGTGAGTCAGGAAAGATTCCCTGGAGAAAGAAATGGCCTATTCTTGCCTGGAGAATTCCATGGACAGAGGAGCCTGGCAGGCTACGGTCCATGGGATTGCAAAGACTCAGACTGACTGAGCTAATAACACAAACATGAGGGTAAGGTGGAAAGTCCAGTCTAATAGTGTAATTACGCTATCGAGTCTTTTTAATGGGCTTCCCTGATGGCTCAGTGGTAAACAATCCCCCTGCCAATTCAGGAGATGCAAGAGATGTGGGTTTGATCCCTGGATCAGGGAGATCCCCTAGAGAAGGAACTGGAAACTCACTCCAATATTCTTGCCTGGGAAATCGCATGGGGTCACAAAAGAATCGACATGACTTAGCAACTCAACAACAAGAAAACCTTTTCATTCTACCTTTGTCGTCACTGTTGGCATGATTAAGACCCACTAGAGACTGCCAGAGGCCCAGTGTGTAGTCTATAGCTTGTTTTCTTGGAAGACTCTTTTAGCACAGGCCACAGGCAAGCTCTACTAGTGTGACTGCCTCATTCACTGTTCAATTATTTTCTTTTCCTTTTGAACAGACACTGCCTGCAATACAGGAAATCGACTTCCAAATTATAGGATAATTTCTTCTTTGAACAAACTCATGCTTAAGTAAAGCCCTGTCCTGCCTCATCTACTATCCAGGTGCCTGCAGGGGAGAAACGGGGGCCTGGTTCTCATGGGGCCAGCCCTCCCCTACCCATTCCACACTGTAGGGCTGAGTCTATGGTGTGCACTGGCTGAAAGGGGGGCAGAGTGAGGGCTGTGACTTGTGTCAGTGTTATTACACACATACACACTCTCACACATGCAGGGGATGCTTTGGGGGCTTGTGTCCCAGATAACTGGGCCCTTCCTCATTCCCGACCCAGGCACTGTGGGAAAGTGTAGCTTCTCTTCGCTTAGACTCTGGCATTGGGAAGCAGCAAGCCATGCATTGCTCAGTTGATCTTGGGGTTGGAGTTGTGTGTGTGGCATGGGAAGCACTCTTAGCTCTGAATGTGCAGGCACGGAGGATGACTGCACTGACCTCACTTGTTAATCACCTGCTGTGCACAGAGCAGTGTGTGGAACGTGGTGGGGAGCGCACGAGTTCAAGCCCCGGGCTGGCCCTCCAATGGGTCAATCTGGAGAAGACGCAAGTGAAACATAGCATGTAGTGAATGACAGGGGCATCAGAGGAGATGCCAGTTGTCAGGGAAGGTTTTGGGCAGAAACTGGGTCTGAGAGTGATCAAAATATGAGACAAGAGTCGTGGTTCCTGTTTTCCAGTGTAGACAGGCGATGAGGCAACATGGGGGTGGGCTGGGGTTCTCTCTTGAGATCCCTAGAGGCACCCAGGTTTTCCAGGGAGAGTGTTCACCTCAAGGTTACCTGCCTGCAGTGGCAAAAGGATAGATTTTAGTTTTTAGTTTTGAAAGTTATTTATTTATTTTATTTGTGGCTATTCTGGGTCTTCATTGCTGTGTGTGGGCTTTCTCCAGTTGCACCAAGCAGGGACTGCTCTCTAGGTGTGACCTGGGAGCTTCTTATTGTGGTGGCTTCTCTTGTTTGTGGAACACGAACTCTAGGGCATGTGGGCTTCAGCAGTTGCCGCGCACCGGCTTAGTTGCGCAGTGGCATGGTAGATCTTCCCAGACCAGGGACTGAACCTGTGTCCCCTGCGCTGGCGGGTGGATTCTTAAACACTGCACCATGAGGGAAATTCCTCATGGATAGAGTTTAAAATAAAGGATAGAATTTAAAATAAACGTCTGCTACTTCAGATGATGCTCTGCCTCTGGGCCTAAAGGATTCTCAAAGATCCAAGACACAGGGGCCACTCCGAGCGACTAGCCCTGAACAGCCACTTTTTGATCTCTTTAGGGTTTTTCTTTGAGCATTTATATGACAACAGGGAATTTCTTGGAGGGGGAGAAGGGAGAATATTTTTAGAAGAAAAGACATTTTAAAAAATGACAACTACTGCAAGATTTTGAAATTTGACAGATGCGCACAACATTTTCCATCCCCATCAGGAAACTTTGCCCAATTTCTTGGACCTTTAAATACCACAGATAAGCTTCAGTTTCTGGCCAGGGGGAAAGGGCTCACGCAGAGATCTGCGGAGGCTCAAAATGACACCTGTGTTGGGGCTGCCAGTGACTCTGCTATTTCAGTCCCAGAGTTCCTTTTTTCCCCCTAATTGGCTGGATGCTAACCCTCCACATATAGGACTTGGCTTCAGAGCACCTAGTTTTAAATTCCAGCTTCAGCCATTTATTGGCTGTGTGACCTAAGGTAAATGACTTCGCCTCTCTGAGCCTGTTTCCTTATTTGTAAAATCAGAAAAACTTTATCCTCCCATAGGTTCTGGGGAGACTTATTTGGTTTGTGGTAAGGTATTGCAGGCCAAAGGCCGTGAGGCTGGGTGCGTGATGTGGGGCTTGCAACTTAGTCAGAAGACAGGTGACTAAGGTCAAAATTCAAATCTGATGGGAAAACATGATAACTATTAAAAGTGATGTGATACGTGTATGTGTGTGCAGAGTTCAGTGACGGCTGAGGGAAGAGTTCAGTGGAGGTGCAGGTAATATGTCAGGAAGAGCTTGTGCAAAGAGACATTTGACCTGAGACTGGCGGGTGAGGAGCCAGGGGAAGCATGGGTGGGCGTGGGGAGGGTGGTCTAGAGAGACGATTCGGTCTGAGCAAGGGTCAGCCCTTGGGCTTATGGAGGTCATGACTGGGTGGGACGGACGCATGTGGTGCATGTGTGAGGTGGGCTAGCTGAGCGGAGCGAGTGTGCTGAAGAGATCCACCCTGTGGAGTCCAGTCTGGCTCTTTGCATGAGATGAGTTTCCTTTCAGTGGCATCTCTCATGACTAGCTTTTCTGAAATAGCTCTCTGGTCCTGCCCTCCACCTGTCTCTAGCCCACTTCTCTGCTTTCTTTGCTTCGAAGCAGTTCTCACTATCTGAAATTAGTTGTCCCTTTAAAATAAAATTCCCCTCCCCCCCCCATTATTTACTTATTTATTCATTTTTAGCTGTGCTGGGTCTTCATTGGCTTCCCAGGTGGCGCTAGTGGTAAAGAACTTGCCTGTCAATGCAAGAGATGTAAGATATGTGGGTTCGATCCTTGGGTTTGGAAGATCACCTGGAGAAGGAAATGGCAACCAACTCCAGTATTCTTGCCTGGAAAATCCCATGGACACAGGAGCTAATCCATAGGGTCACAAAGAGTGGGACATACTGAAGCGACTTAGCACGGGTCTTCACTGCTGAGCATAGCCTTTCTCTAATTGTGGCGAGCAGGGACTGCTCTCTAGATGCGGTGCCCAGGCTTCTCATTGTGGTGGCTTCTCGTATTGCAGAGCACAGGCTCGAGGGCTCAGTGGGCTTCAGCAGTTGTAGCTCTGGGTCTCCAGAGTGCAGCCTCATTGGCGGTGGCGCTCGGGCTTAGCTGCCCTGCGGCATGTAGAATCTTCCCTGTCCAGGGATTGAAGTGGTGGCCCCTGCATTGCAAGATGGACTCTTAACCACTGGACCACCAGGGAAGCCCCCTTAACTTTTAATTTGAATTAAATTCTTAACTACTCTATTCTCAGCATTGATGCATGTAGTTGACATGCAACAGACAACAAATGTTTTTTTCCAAAGATGCTGCTGCTGCTAAATCGCTTCAGTCGTGTCCGACTCTGTGTGACCCCATAGATGGCAGCCCATCAGGCTCTCCCCTCTCTGGGACTCTCCAGACAAGAACACTGGAGTGGGTTGCCATTTCCTTCTCCAATGCGTGAAAGGGAAAAGTGAAAGTGAAGTCGCTCAGTTGTGTCCGACTCTTAGCAACTCCGTGAACTGCAGCCTTCCAGGCTCCTCTGTCCATGGGAGCACTCTTTCCAGGCAAGAGTGCTGGAGTGGGTTGCCATTGCCTTCTCCGATTCAAAGGATGAGGAAGCAGCAAGTTAATTTACACATCTAAAGACAGAATTAGCACTAGTGTGTAAGAGATGTCCGAAGAGACTTGGTCAATTTTGTGGATGAAGCAGTAGGTCACCTTCTTTGCTGCAAAATGCTCTGAGGCTGGGAAACTGAACATGGTTATCAAATATTCAGGAATGAGTGTCTGTGCCTCTTCTGGTTTCTGCAGAGAAAAGAAACAGAAAGAGGCAGTGGCTGACTCGGAGAAGCTCAAGAATAGCAAGAACGGATATGTTACCTCCACGTTTCTGCCCTGGACTCAGAAGTCTTTGTGATCTTGGTGGTAGGATGGATGTCTGCTGTGGGCCCCTGATGTGTTCTGAGGTTGAGGCCCCCGTAGACACTCTGCCGCACTGGAAAATACATGCTGTGTTGGGTTAATGTGGGCCTCCCTTGTGGCTCAGCTGGTAAAGAATCCGCCTGCAATGCAGGAGACCTGGGTTCAGTCTCTGGATTGGGAAGATCCCCTGGAGAAGGGAAAGGCTACCCACTCCAGCATTCTGGCCTGGAGAATTCCATGGATTGTGTAAGCTGTGGCGTCATAAAGAGTCGGACACGGCTGAGCGGCTTTCACTTTCACTTCACTTCACTTTGGGTTAATGTGGTTTCATGAAGTGCATCTCAGTTAAGCTTATTTCCACAGTCATTCACAGTAGTTGCTACTGTCACTTTTATGTTTCCCTGGAGAGAAGATTTTCGGAAGAACTCATGAAGCCATTTATGATCTCTGACTCCTCCTAAGTTGCCAAGTAGTGATGAGATAAGAAGAGGAAGTGTTTGACATCTTTACTGCTCTGAGAAAGTTGGTTGCACACACTCTAGTTGAGAGCACCAGATTTAGATAATACATGCCTTTTTAAATTTTTTTTAAGCTAAAAAAAAATGTATTGAACTTGTTACAATATTGCTTCTATTTTATGCTTTTGGTTTTCTGGCCTCAAGGCATGCGGGATCTTAGCTTCCTGACCAGGAATTGAATCTGAAGGCCCTGCATTGGAAGGCGAAGTCTTAACCCCTGGACTACCAGGGAAGTTCTTAATACATGCTTTATAAACAACCATATCCCTGAAACACCTGTTAACTGAATCTTTGCTTATCCACTGACTTACTCAAAAATTCCAGAGATGCATTTTTCTCTGGCTCTGAAAACTCAAAGTTCGTTTGTAGAGCCCCATATTGACTCCACTCTAGTCTGGCCAAATAGCTGATGGCTAGTGCATCAGTCCTAGCAGAAGAGTTTAGTGGAAAGATGACATTCAGAGCAGAAGCAGGGAGTAAAGACCAACAGGGACTGTGTACCCAGGAACTAGTAACTGGGGGAAGCCATTAGGCCTGAGGGGCAGGGCAGGGCAGGGCAAGGGGCCAGGAGTGTTACTGGACCCTGATGAGACCCGGAGCTCCACAGTCAGGCTGTAGCTCAGCAGCTGCTAAACCAGAAAACAGTTAAAACCAGAACTAAGGTGGGCTGCAGCCATATATCTGATGGGGAGTAAGTGTACACCTCAGCCTCTCTCTCTTCCTGCCCTTTGCTTTCCTGCTGGTGCTTCTCATTGGCCAAGATAAAGTGGAACCTCCTCGGTGGAGAGCAGAGGGGAGGGCAGAAGGCTATTGAAAGATTGTGGCAAACAGGCTCATCAGCCCAGAACATAAATATGAATGTAGCCAGAAGTTTCTTCAACAGAATCTGGCAGTGAGTTCCTTTGTAAAATGAACAATCCCAAATATCTCAATAAATAAATGTCTTCATTCAAGAAACATGCATCAAGGGCCTCCTGGGGTTGAGCTCTATATTTGGTGCTGATGGATTTTACTTTGGGTTTTCTTTAAGGGAGATACTTTCCTACAGAGCCATCCTGGATAATAGACAAAAATAATAGTCTGTGAGTCTTCTGGGATTTCTTTTTAAAAAGTCTGACCCTCAGCGTTGCTTTGGAGAGTGACTGAAGCCTTGCTATATCCAGTTGGGTCTTGAGTCCTGGTTGTATTTGCACTCAGTTGGGCCAGTCTTTGGTTATGCGTAGAGACCTCGAAAATTCTCTAACTGGGGACCACGAGTAATTCCTAGGACACAATATTGGGTGAGAGGAGAGCTGAGGAAAGGTCTGGCTGGAATATTTCCAAGCCCACCCATGGCCTGGGCAGACCTGCTTGACCAGCTCCAGTGAACCAACAGAAGTTTGAAGAGTCCACACCCCATATTGTGAGTCTGCTTTGAGTTAGCACCTGTCATTTTAGGTTAAATAATTTGGATGTGACTACTGGGTATTTTGCACAAACTTCTTAACATTTTTCTGTTGTTGTGCATACGTTTCTTTAGTAATTGGTGAAGATTTCTTCACATTGAAGAGAGATTAACAGGTAAGATGATTGAAAAACAAAAGGTAAATTGGAAAAGTTGAAGGGAGAGTTTAATCCACTCTCTCATTTTTAAAAGATCTTTAAAATTTATTTTTTAAATGAAATATAATTGCTTTACAATGTTGTGTTAGTTTCTCCTGTACAGCTAAGTGAATCAGCCATAAGTATACATATATTCCCTCCTTCCTGAACCTCCCTCCCACTCCCTACCCACTTCCCACCCTTCTAGGTCATCACAGAGCACCAAGCTGAGTTCCCTGTGCTATACAGCAGCTTCCAGCTAGCTATCTACTTTATACACGGTAGTGTATATGTTGTTACATGACAATGCTGCTCTCTATATTTGCCCCACCCTCTCTTTATATGGGTGGAGAAACCAAGGAACCCAGAGGGTTGGGAAATACTCAGGGTCATACCATGAAGATGGGGCGGAGCCAGGGAGACAAAGGGGCGGGCCAGGCACGGCTAAGACGCAGGCTGGCCAGAGGCTCCCAGGATCCTCTTCGTGTTCTTGCTATTCTTCCTGGGAGGCTTTTCGAAGGCGAATAACTAAGGCAGTTGGCTGTGCTGTTCTCATAGGTTCTCAAGGCTCTCCTTTGCCTGTATCATTCTCTGTGTATACTCTGAGAGAACAGAAAATTTCTCTCATATAGTTTATAAATGAATGTTGGAAAATGGAACAGTTTTTTAAACGTGAAGAGCTTGGGACTTGAGGGTCTGAGATTTGTGCCTAGTTAGTCATGCTGCTGGGAGATTTATAAACTCTGCCTCCAAACTAGCATTCTTTTCTTGCAACGCTGAAATAAGAGCTAACATTTAGTGCATACTTATCACACACGAGTCATTGTTTTAAGCCATCTACATTATTAACTAATTTAGTTTTTATGAACGCCGTTGAGGTATATGCTCTTTTTATTTCTATTTTTAGATGCGGAGCCTGAGCTGAGAGGTCACATGACTCACTTATGCTCAGAGTCAGTCAGTGGCCACAACAGAATTTCTATCTCAGTGTTTTGACCATTCAGCCCATGTTCTTGACCAGGGAGCTACAGAACCTCTCTTTTTCAGCATCACCCCTGCTACATCTGTGAGATGTGGTTTGTTTTCTGAGGCCCCTTCAACACAGAGCTGCAAGTATTGGGTTGGCAAAAAAGTTAAATTTGGGTTTTTCTGTAGCAGCATATGGAAAGCTCTGAATGAAATTTTTGGCCACTCCATTTTTTCTGTCTGCGTCAAAAAACAGCAGGAGTAAGTTTTTGCTTTACTTGTGACTGAGTATCAGGGTGCTGCAGCAGTCTCCACCTAAAAGATTTTCAAGTCAGTTTATGGTGAGTCTATACAGGCTTTCTCTAGCCATGAACTAGACAGCCTCGTGCAGTGAACAAACTGCATATCTGAACAGCCCAGTTCAAAGTATCCTGGTTCAGTGGCACAACTAAAGCTTACTTGGTGTTCTTAGGTTTACAAGAATCTTTCCATAAGTTTTTAGGAAGAACATTGTTTTGTTATTATTAAAATTTTGAAAAGCCACAGATAATAATGATAGCAACGTTTTTCTTATGTAGCATTAATGTACAATGGTGCAAGACCACTGTATTATTAGTTGCATATTATAGGGAGAGCGACATAGACCCAGGCTCATGTTCTACGATGATATGGACAGCGATACACATGAGCACCCAGGTCCATTCCTTTCTCTACCTCCAACTGCATGTGTGACTTCGGTCATGTCCTTTGCTCTCTCTGGGTCTCTCTCTTACCATGTACTATATATGAGTCGAACTCTGATTTCTGAGTTCTTTTCCAGCTCTGAAATTCTATGACTTAACTAAGATCAAAGCAAGTTGCTTGTTAATGGACGTGTTTTATAGATGACATGGTTCAAAAAAGGATTTGAGGTGGCTTATAGGATTAAAATGCCCTTAAACCGGGATGGTTAAAAATAACAAGATAATTGAAAATAATGAAAAGCAATGCAAAAGAGATGCTTCAGGCACCAAGACTGAGTGAGTCACTGAAGGTCAATGTCATGTCTGGAGTTCCATAATCCCAGGATGTTGCTGCTGAAATTAACCCAAGAGACCGTGGCTTATCCACAATCCCAACTTCTTAGGTTTCTTGTTCAGAGCTTTCTGCTAGCAAGTGTATGTTATTTGCAAATGAAGCAGACTTGGAAATCCAGCTTTCTAACCCACAGAGCCTCTTGGTTATTACATTTGGTAGCTCAGCCAGGAATGGAACCCAGGTCTCCTGACTTTCTTTCACTGCTTTGTTCATGGCAGCTACTACCTTCTTTAGTGACAATAACTCTTCACCATAGAGTACAGGTGGGAATTTGTCATATATATAGTTTTGTTTTCATAAACAGTGTCTCACTGATTCTCTTAATCTTCTGAAGTGTAGGCAGGAAAGGTAATATAATTCCCATAGTATATCTGAATGAATGGGCTCAGAGATGTTGAGTATTTTTCCCAAGTTAACAGAATTGTGCCTAGGGTGTTGACTCTTTGGGTGTCTATTTCAGGCTTTGTACTATCAGTCTGTCTGGACTTCTGAGGACTCCAAGTGTTCTATTGATGTGCCAATAGTACCTGTCTCAGGAGGTAGAGTCAAGACAGCTTATCCAAGGCATCCCAACCCACACACAGCTGAACAGCCTTTAGGGAGAACTGGAAAGCAGAGGGATGGGGGTCCTCAGAATTGAACAATGGCCCCAGATGCAAGGGCTTGAGTTTGAACTCTGTCATCTCAGATGTTACTTTTATGCTATGTAAGTACATAAAACATCATGCTATAATATTGCACAAGTCTTGGGACTGAGACTGATGATATTGTGGGAAAGCCAGAGTTTGAAGCAGGTTAAATCTTTCTGAGCACAGCAGGGGCTTTTCATCAAATTCAGCTGCAGGAAACCCTTAAACTGGACCACACTGCTACTGAACATGTTGTCAATCAATCAACAAGTATTTCTTGAGTCAGAAATGTGAGAATTCAGTGAGATCACCTATGTGACAAGTTAGGAGGGTGGCACAGTGCCGAGCAAAGATCTGAGCTTTAGAAACTATCAGAAGTAGGTCTGAAGACTGGCCCCATATTTTATGAGCTGTATGTATAAGCTTGTAAAATCACCAAACCACCTGACCTCATTGTCTCAGTCTATCCATCTATAAAATGGGGGAAATACCTACCTCATCAGGCTTTTGGAAAAGCACTTATTTACTATTAATTCCCTCTTGTTTGTCCAACATTTAAAAATACAAAGTGACAACTCTTTGCTAGTTGCCAGTTAATTATTCCTGTGTACTTGACATTGTACAAGGCAAAAGAAGGGGTAGGAAAGAGGGTGACATGGTCTCCTTTTTCCTTACAGAGATAAGACTGTCCAACAGATAAGGCAGGAAAGGAGAGGTGAGGTGATTAAGGGTTTCTGGGCTTAGCAAGAACTTTATGGATGAGACAGAGATGGATCTTGTTGGATGGAGGAGAGCATGCAATAATGTGCGAGACAGGGATTCCAGGTGAGAAGAACCACAGAAGCAAAGGCTGGGATATTTGCAGGAGTATGAAGGCTGCTCTGACCTGAGTAGACAGGAAATAAGGAAAATAATGATGAACAGTGCTCAGTGGGTAAGGTAGCAAGTGGAGATGACCAATTTAGAGATACTACACAAGACTGGTACAGAATGCTGTAAGCTTTTTCAATAGAAGAGTGATAGGACTGGGAGTTTGAACTATGTCTTCTTTTTTGTATCAAAATTCTGTAAAATTTTTAGCATAGGGCTTGATGTTGAAGGATTCTTGGTAGTTATCTACAAAATACTAAACAAGTGATTATAGAAAATCAATGACAATGGTGTGTTCAAATGTAGACCCTCCCACCTGAAACCAAATGACTAAACTCAGCCAATGGAAGGAACCAAAGAGGCCAGGCTGGATTTGCATTTCCACCTTGGTTCAGGTGCATTGCAAATGACTCCATTGATTTCATTTAGGTTTTTAACTTGTGCTTTCTAGAATACAAGAAGTGTGCACACTGGTTGAAAAAATGCTAGCACTACACTTAGAGTTCTGCTCATTCTTTCCTCTCCTCGGCTTCTGCCCTTTTCAAAGGCTTCTTGTCTTCTTTATGGACCACTTTGTTGGCTTGAAAATATACACATAACATTAATATATACATAATTTTCAGATAGTAAACTGTATCAATTTTAAGTTTAGTGTTTCACGAGTTTTGACAAATATATATACCTCTGTTCTGTACAGTTGTAAAATATACGAATGAGATCATACTGTACCTACTATCCAGCAACTTGTTTAGGCGTTCGACTATGCCATGAACATTTTTCTTTCATCACACTGATCTCTTATTAAATTACTGCAGAATCCCCTGGTATGAATACCTTTAATTTATTGGACTATTTCCTTGTAGATGGATATTTATATTTCCTTCATATGTCACAATTCTAATGGAGTAATGAGATACTTTTCCACTTGTCTTCGATAGAGTAACAGGCATTTCTATAGACTGGATTACTAAAAGTGAAATCTTTTGGTCAAAATCTTCGAAACTAAAAAAGAGAAAAAGATAGAGATCACAGGAATCCTTGGAGTTACTGTGGGTTCGGTTTTAGACCACTGCACTAAAGCAAATATTGCAATAAAGTGAGTCACACAAACTTTTCCTTTTCCTAGTTTATATAAAAGTTATGTTTACACTGTAGTCTATGATGTGGACTATATAATTATAACTTAAAATGGTGCATCTCTTAATTAAAAGTACTTTATTGCTAAAAAGTGCTGAAAATCATCTGAGCTTTCAATGAATTGTAATCTTTTCGCAGTAATAACATCAAAGATCACTGATCACAGAGATCACATAACAAATATGATAATGAAAAACGTATGAAACATTGCGGGAATTACCAAGAGGTGAGATAGAGACATGAAGTGAACAAATGCTGCTGGAAAAATGGCTCTTATAGACTTTCTTGACAAAGGGTTACCACGAACCTTCAATTTGTCAAAAACACAGTATTTGCATAGTGCAATAAAGTGGACTGCAGTAAGATGAGGTGTGCCTGTATAGCATCTTAAGCTCCCATAGTATAAGAAAATGCTCCTTTACCAAAGTATTTTCAATTTGAAGATTATCAGATGTTACAAATTTCACCAATCTGATAGACAAAAAATAGTAATGTGCTGTTTTAATTTGCATTTCCCCAATTGCTGGAGAAGATGAGCACTTTATGTTTGCTGTCCATCTGCGTATCATCTGTGAATTCACTATTCTTATATTTTGTCTTTTTGCTACCTAGCTTTCCTTTTTGTATTGATTTATAGGAACTCTTTTGATATTAGGTCTTTTTTCCCCTACTCAGTACTCAAGTTAACGTGTTAAAGGTTATCCTAGAGCAAGCTTGCTCAAGGTTTGGCATGCTGAAGCATCACTTGAAGATCTTACTTAAACAGAGACTCTGATTCAGATGGTCAGTGAATCAGCCTGAGAATGTGCATTCCTAACAAACCTTATTCATTGCAAATATTCACTGGAAGGACTGATGCTGAAGCAGAAACTCCAATACTTTGGCCACCTGATGTGAAGAACTGACTCATTGGAAAAGACCCTGATGCTGGGAAAGATTGAAGGCAGGAGGAGAAGGGGATGACAGAGGATGAGATGATTGGATGGTATGACCAACTCGATGGACATGAGTTTGAGCAAGCTCTGGGAGTTGGTGATGGACAGGGAAGCCTGGTGTGCTGCCATCCATGGGGCTGCAAAGAGTCGGACATGACCGAGCAACTGAACTGAACTGAACAAACCCCAGGGGTTTCCAATACTGCTGGTCTACACACCATATTTTGAGTGACAAAGTCGTAGGGCTTATGAGATTTTTTGGAGGAGGTTAAGAGTTCATCATGTTCAAGGAAAAATGTGTGGTAGATTTTTCTTTTGTTAAACGAAACCACTAGGAATGACTTAATGAAAGTGATCAGTGTAGAAAGAAGAAGGCAAATATAATTGTGGAAATGACTGGTGTCATAGCCTTTTTAGGGAGCTAATGGGTGCTGATATGGTGGGAAGTTTGCCTTTAAGTTTTGAGATTTAAGTCCCACCTTGCATGCATGCTAAGTCACTTCAGTCATGTCCGACTCTTTGCCACACTACAGCCTGTAGTTTGCCAGGCTCCTCTGTCCATGGGATTCTCAAGACAAAATACTGGAGTGGGTTGCCATGCCCTCCTCCAGGGGATCTTCCCGACCCAGGGATCGAACCCTTGTACCATATGTCTCCTGCATTGGCAGGTGGGTTCCTTTCCACTAGTGCCACCTGGAAAGCCCAAGTCCCACCTTACTTACCTTTAGGTCACTTGGCTTTCAGTTTCCACCTTGAGAGTGAAAAAAAGACAGTAATCCCTGTTCTCGTTATTATACAGAGGTTTTTGGAAGATCAAAGGAGAAGTATTGATATGTTTTGTGACCTGTAACAAGCTAGAACGAAGTAGGCATTGTACCTGTCCAGGCAAAGCATCTGGGGCTGTATGAACATCCTATCTGGGTGGCTTCTACAATGAAGGCAGAGTGCTTGGCAAAGTTTTGTATTTCTCCCCAAATTCTCCATCATAGCATTTGGATCATCATAAGTATTTCTGAGTCAGTTTAACAGTAAGGAGCCATTTTAGGATTTCATGAATATTAATTGCATCAATAATCAGGTGTTGAATTTGGCTAGGTTATTTTAGTCCAGTTAAATGGGACACACACACACCAACACACTCTGAGCCAAAATATAATTCCCAAATTACGTGGTAATTATAGTATAATATATGTATAATACAGATGTAATATAATAAAATATGGATTATTACAGTATGAATTGTTCCAGTTGGCTATCTAGCTTTTTATTAGAAATGTTTCCTGTTCTAAACATACAGCTAGACAATATTCTGATTGCTTTCTTTGCAGTTGGGTTATTAGTGTATTCTGAGTGGGAATCACCTGTGTCATTCTGGGCTGACGTTTCCGTAGTCTTAATCCCCTGTCTGCTGTTCTGAACACATGGTCCTAGCAGAGAGTTAGGTGTACGACAGAAAGATTGTGGGTCCCAGAATCTCATGTGGAAGGTCTGCCAACAATAGGTACCACCTGTTTTGGACTTTCTATGAGCAAGGTGTTTATTTATTGTATTTGACACATTGTATGTTTGGAGTCTTGTTCGTAGTAGTAGTTAGAATTACCTGTATTAATGCACTCTAATTCACATACATCATTGAGATCCTTTTCAATCAATATCTAGAATATGCATTACATTTCCCTGGCAATCTACTAAATGATGACATAGGGTAGATAAAGTGAAAGTGAAAGTTGCTCAGTCGTTTCTGACTCTTTGCTACCCCAGGAATTCTCCAGGCCAGAATACTGGAGTGGGTAGCCTTTCCCTTCTCCAGAGGATCTTCCCAACCCAGGGATTGAACCCAGGTCTCCTGCATTACAGGCGGATTCTTTACCAGCTTAGCCACAAGGGAAGCCCAGGAAGACTGGAGTGGGCAGCCTATCCATTCTCCAGTGGATCTTCTACTGAGAGAGTAGAATTGAAACATATACATTACCATATGTAAAATTAGATAGATAGCCAGTGGAAATTTGCTGTATGATCCAGGGAGCTTAAATCAGGTGCTCTGTGACAACCTAGAGGGGTAGACAGGGTGGGAGGTGGGAGGGAGGTTTGAGAGGGAGAGGACATCTGTACCCCTATGACTGATTCGTGTTGCTGAATGCAGAAAACAACATAATATTGTAAAGCAATTATCCTTCAATTAAAGATGAAAAAAAAAAAAACCCCATGGATAACCAACAAGGACACAGGGAACTCTGCTCAATGTTATATGGTTATCTCGATGGGAGGGGAGTTTGGGGGAGAATGGATACATGTATATATATGGCTGAATCTGAAACTATCACAACATTGTTAATCGGCTATACTCCAAAACAAAATAAAAAGTGTATAAATTGTCAATAAAATAAAACATATGTTGTATTTAAAAGAAAGGTCAGTAACTTTTAATAAATAATTGTCATGAAGCTTAGAAATGCGGCCGACAGAAACAGTTAAATGCTTCATGTGACAATCTCCCTGTAAGTTCTTTCTTGCTGCCCAGGGTTCAGAACAAGATGGCTGTTCTTTGGAGACAGCAAACTGAGTGGAAGTTCTGTCGTGTTTCTGTTTGATGTTTTTGGCAGTGATGTTGAAAATTCTAGACTGAAATGATATTGTATGAAGTCTGGACCAATTGCCTTGTTAAAGTCAAATGGATTTCCTCTCTTTGCGCTGTCTGGATCAATTCTTGGAGGAGTTAGTCAGAGAATTTGGTCTCTCTGTTGAAGCAACATATTGTACTGATAACAGGCGAGAGCAGAGTCTGATTGGACTCGCCAGGCCTTTCCAACTCGCTGCTCGTGTGAGCATTAAGAGGGCTTTTGCAAAATAAATAGAGCTCACTGAGGTCTGCTGAGAAGGGTTCCAGATTATGTTGACCAAAAGTGGAATGTTTAATACTCCACAGTAAAATTTTAAAAAGGAAGAAGAAAAAAAGAACCGTGGAATTCTGAGTTCCACCTGTTAAATTATTTGTCCTTCTGAGAGAAGCAGGAATGAAAGGCGTATGTTCAACATCATTTTGGACCCATTTTCTGTGGCGGGAAACCAAGGTAAACACATTTTTCCTGATGTAATTGTTGATATTAGTTCAGCTCACATGATGCAGGCATAGCTCTGTGAACCATTTTATTTGGACCGGGCTCGGCTGGAGTTGGACATGCTGGTGGGAAGCCTGGAGCCTGGTTAACCAACAGTCTGGGAGCCCTGGCTCATGTAGGGAGCCCCCAGGCCTGGATGTTGCCATGAAGTTGCCCTTGGGGTTCCTGGCCTCAGGTCTCATTTCTTTGCCTGTGTGTTTGAGAGCATTCAGCTCATCTCCTCACTTGTATTAAACCTGATTTCTTATTTGGATTGTTTCAGAAAATTATCATTCCCCTCTTCTAGTTTTACTTAGATACATGTATGTGGCTCTATTATAAATACTAGAGTTTTTGTTATAATTCTTTTTTTTATCTTTGGCTCTTTTTTCTCTCTGCCCCTCACTCTTTGCCCCCCACCAATCTACCTTCCTAATCTAGAATGTTTTCTTTCCTATAGTCCTGCATACTTGTGTATTTATGTACAAACACATATTTTCACTTTTTTGTGTCATTTTTAATCTTCCTTTCTTTCTGCTTCTGGTTTAACAGAGGGCTTCCCTTGTTTATGGAAGACCCGGGTTTGATCCCTGGGTTGGAAAGATCCCTGGAGAAGGGAAAGGCTACCCACTCCAGTATTCTGGCTTGGAGAATTCCATGGACTAGTCCATGGGTCACAAAGAGTTGAACACGACTGAGCAACTGTCACTCACCAGGCTAGCCTCCCCAAACTCATGAAGCCCATGACATGGTTTATTTCTTCACTTGGTTTCCCACAATCACTTTTTTTTTTTTCTTTTTTCTCCCTTTTGGTAATGCTGTGCCAGGTCCTGTGCTGGGCATTGCAGATACAAACATGGACTGGATACACACCTGACCTCAGAGAGTTAGTGCTGTGAGAGAAGAGCCGACAGGGATGTCTAGAGCAGCTGTGAAGACCACCGCACTCCTTGTGTCTTTGGAAAAATTTGTTCTGCATCCCACTTTGAGTGCATGATTGCATGCTAAGTCATTTCAGTCATGTCTGACTCTTTGTGACCCCATGGACTGTAGCCCACAAGACTCCCCTGTCCACGGGATTCTCCAGGCAAGAATAGACAGCAAAGCTGTCACTGTAAGGACTGAGGACTCAAACTTGTTCCAGCCACTGTAACTTGCTAACTTACATAGAGGTGACCCAGAGAATGAGGCAGCTCTCACAGATCTGACACAGTGCAGGACCCTTTAAACTTGTAGGACTTAGCCCATGATCTCAGGGGATCTGGCCTTCAGGGGGACTGGATGGGACAGACAGACATGACACCAAACAGCAGTTTAGGGTTATTTTGCTAGAAATCCCACCGTTGGCAAAGCCCTTGGTTGGGTTAAACCTTGCTGGCCTCAGTTGTCTCTTTATACCAGAGATGCCTATAGGAGAGAAAGACATGAGGTTGAAGCCATCAGTTCACATCATTGAAGTGTCATCTGGGTTATCAATTCCTTGGGAAAGGACCCAACCCTAAGGTGATGTAAATGTGTTTCATTTGCTTGCTTTTGTTAGGAAGACTTTGGAGCCTACTATGTGTCAGGAGAGCAGATTCATGGACCACGTGGTGCAGGGAAGGGAGGAGGTGCTGGGTAGGACACAGAGGAGCTTCTGTGTCTAGACCCTTGTGCTCCTTCCATCTGGCCCTGGACAGCTCTTCCTCAGGGAAGCCCTTAGATATCACCTCCACATTTCTGAGGCTGCCCTGGGAGGAAGCAAGGCAGGATGAGGGCTTCCTTCCTATTAACCCTCCAGGGCACAGGGAGGGTGGTGTCAGGCAGGCAGAAGAGGGCATCCAGCCTGGGCCTGTTCTGCAGAGAAGCAAGCTGGGCTGCAGGGTGCATGGTCACTTGGGGAGAAGCAGTCACAGGGCTCTTGGTTTTGAAAACAGAGCAGCCCCCTGTGCCGAAGTGACGGACCCCTGGCGCAGCAAAGTCAGCCCAGAGCCAGCACATTAGGTAAGTCTGCTGTGTTGAGGAGGGAGGGCCAGTGATCCCCAGACTGCTATGAACCCTAAATAAGACACTCACAAGCTGCTTTTCCATTATTGAATGAAAGACAGTCATCAGTGCTGAAGTTCAAAGCCATGGTTCCTCTGTGTCCTTAACATGATACAGGTGGGCCTTCATTGGAAACACCTCCTGCTTCTCCAGCTCAGTTCTCATGAAAACAAACAATGCTGCCCTTTGCCCACTTTGGAAGAGGTGACCGTGAAATCCCTGTGAGCTCCTGGTGCACAGCACGGCTTCAATCAGATCCTTCTGCTGGGGTGAGGACCTGCACACACGTCCCAGGTGCTCCCCGGGCATTGGTGCAGAGTCCCTCAAGCAGCGCACTGGCAGTGACCCTGGCATGGCCGGACAGACTTGGGGCGAGGGGTCAGAGCCCTAGCAAAGGTCAAAGTGCAGCTACAGCTGGGATGTGTCCTTGTTGTTGCTCTGGAAACACTCTTCAAGTCCAGGCTTTGAGTGATTCCCTCCTTCCCTTTCATATCACAACTGCTGTTCAGATGTGAGGGTTAAAATGGAGAGCCTTGGAGGCAATGGAAGAAACTGAAGTCTGGAACCTGACCGCCTTCTTGTGAAAACTCCAGCCCTGCCACTCTGTGCCAGCCACTGAACTGTTCTGCATCTCCCCTCTTTATCGGTCAAGTGCACGTCATACTAGTGACAACCTCATAGGGCTGTTTTGAGGATTAAGCACATCAATACATATAAAGGACTTACAGTAATGTCTGGTACTGACTAAACCACTCAGTGGTAGCTGTTACTATTTTTTTTTACTTTACAATACTGTATTGGTTTTGCCATACATTGACATGAATCCACCACAGGTGTACATGAGTTCCCAACCCTGAACCCCACTCCTACCACCCTCCCCATATCATCTCTCTGGGTCATCCCAGTGCACCAGCCCCAAGCATCCTGTATCCTGTATTGAACCTAGACTAGCGATTCGTTTCTTACATGATAGTGTACATGTTTCAATGTCATTCTCCCAAATCATCCCACCCTCTCCCTCTCCCTCTGAGTCCAAAAGTCTATTCTTTACATCTGTGTCTCTTTTGCTGTCTCGCATACAGGGTTATTGTTACCATCTTTCTAAATTCCATATATATGTGTTAGTATACTGTATTGGTGTTTTTCTTTCTGGCTTACTTCACTCTGTATAATCGGCTCCAGTTTCATCCACCTCGTTAGAACTGATTCAAATGTATTCTTTTTAATGGCTGAGTAATACTCCATTGTGTATATGTACCACAGCTTTCTTATCCATTCATCTGCTGATGGACATCTAGGTTGTTTCCATGTCCTGGCTATTATAAACAGTGCTGTGATGAATATTGGGGTACATGTGTCTCTTTCAATTCTGGTTTCCTCGGTATGTATGCCCAGCAGTGAGATTGCTGGGTCATAAGGCAGTTCTATTTGCAGTTTTTTAAGGAATCTCCACACTGTTCTCCATAGTGGCTGTACTAGTTTGCATTCCCACCAACAGTGTAAGAGGGTTCCATTTTCTCCACACCCTCTCCAGCATTTATTGCTTGTAGACTTTTGGATTGCAGCCATTCTGACTGGTATGAAATGGTACCTCATTGTGGTTTTGATTTGCATTTCTCTGATAATGAGTGATGTTGAGCATCTTTTCATGTGTTTGTTAGCCATCTGTATGTCTTCTTTGGAGAAATGTCTATTTAGTTCTTTGGCCCATTTTTTGATTGGGTCGTTTATTTTTCTGGAATTGAGCTGCATAAGTTGCTTGTATATTTTTGAGATTAGTTGTTTGTCAGTTGCTTCATTTGCTATTATTTTCTCCCATTCAGAAGGCTGTCTTTTCACCTTGCTTATAGTTTCCTTTGTTGTTAAGAAGCTTTTAATTTTAGTTAGATCCCACTTGTTTATTTTTGCTTTTATTTCCAGTATTCTGGGAGGTGGATCATAGAGGATCCTGCTGTGATTTATGTCGGAGAGTGTTTTGCCTATGTTCTCCTCTAGGAGTTTTATAGTTTCTGGTCTTACATTTAGATCTTTAATCCATTTTGAGTTAATTTTTGTGAATGGCATTAGAGAGTGTTCTAGTTTCATTCTTTTACAAGTGGTTGACCAGTTTTCCCAGCACCACTTATTAAAGAGATTGTCTTTACTCCATTGTATATTCTTGCCTCCTTTGTCGAAGCTAAGGTGTCCATAGGTGTGTGGATTTTTCTCTGGGCTTTCAATTTTGTTCCATTGATCTATATTTCTGTCTTTGTGCCAGTATCATACTGTCTTGATGACTGTGGCTTTGTAGTAGAGTCTGAAGTCAGGCAGGTTGATTCCTCCAGTTCCATTCTTCTTTCTCAAGATCGCTTTGGCTATTTGAAGTTTTTTGCATTTCCATGCAAATTGTGAAATTATTTGTTTTAGCTCTGTGAAAAATACCACTGGTAGCTTGATAGGGATTGCGTTGAATCTGTAGATTGCTTTGGGTAGTATACTCATTTTCACTATATTGATTCTTCTGATCCATGAACATGGTATATTTCTCCATCTATTAGTGTCCTCTTTGATGTCTTTCATCAGTGTTTTATAGTTTTCTATATATAGGTCTTTAGTTTCTTTAGGTAGATATATTCCCAAGTATTTTATTCTTTTCATTGCAATGGTGAATTGAATTGTTTCCTTAATTTCTTTTTCTGCTTTCTCATTATTAGTGTATAGGAATGCAAGGGATTTCTGTGTGTTGATTTTATATCCTGCAACTTTACTATATTCATTGATTAGCTCTAGTAGTTTTCTGGTGGAGTCTTTAGGGTTTTCTATATAGAGGATCATGTCATCTGCAAACAGTGAGAGTTTTACTTCTTTTCCAATTTGGATTCCTTTTATTTCTTTTTCTGCTCTGATTGCTGTGGCCAAAACTTCCAGAACTATGTTGAATAGTAGCGGTGAAAGTGGGCACCCTTGTCTTGTTCCTGACTTTAGGGGAAATGCTTTCAATTTTTCACCATTGAGGATAATGTTTGCTGTGGGTTTGTCACATATAGCTTTTATTATGTTGAGGTATGTTCCTTCTATTCCTGCTTTCTGGAGAGTTTTTATCATAAATGGATGTTGAATTTTGTCAAAGACTTTCTCTGCATCTATTGAGATAATCATATGGCTTTTATTTTTCAATTTGTTAACGTGGTGAATTACATTGATTGATTTGCGGATATTGAAGAATCCTTGCATCCTGGGATAAAGCCCACTTGACCATGGTGTATGATCTTTTTAATGTGTTGCTGGATTCTGATTGCTAGAATTTTGTTAAGGATTTTTGCATCTATGTTCATCGGTGATATTGGCCTGTAGTTTTCTTTCCTTGTGGCATCTTTGTTAGGTTTTGGCATTAGGGTGATGGTGGCCTCATAGAATGAGTTTGGAAGTTTACCTTCCTCTGCAATTTTCTGGAAGAGTTTGAGTGGGATAGGTGTTAGCTCTTCTCAAAATTTTTGGTAGAATTCAGCTGTGAAGCTGCCTGGACCTGGGCTTTTGTTTGCTGGAAGATTTCTGATTACAGTTTCAATTTCTGTGCTTGTGATGGGTTTGTTAAGATTTTCTATTTCTTTCTGATTCAGTTTTGGAAAGTTGTACTTTTCTAAGAATTTGTCCATTTCTTCCACGTTGTCCATTTTATTGGCAAAGAATTGCTGATAGTAGTCTCTTATGATCCTTTGTATTTCTGTGTTGTCTGTTGTGATCTCTCCATTTTCATTTCTAATTTTATTGATTTGATTTTTCTCTCTTTGCTTCTTGATGAGTCTGGCTAATGGTTTGTCAATTTTATTTATCCTTTCAAAGAATCAGCTTTTGGCTTTGTTGATTTTTGCTATGGTCTCTTTTGTTTCTTTTGCATTTATTTCTGCCCTAATTTGTTGCTTTAGGTGTAGAGTTAGGTTATTTATTTGACTTTTTTCTTGTTTCTTGAGGTATGCCTGTATTGCTATGAACTTTCCTCTTAGCACTGCTTTTACAGTGTCCCACAGGTTTTGGGTTGTTGTGTTTTCATTTTCATTAGTTTCTATACATATTTTGATTTCTTTTTTGATTTCTTCTATGATTTGTTGGTTATTCAGAAGCATGTTGTTCAGCCTCCATATGTTGAAATTTTTAATAGTTTTTCTCCTGTAATTGAGATCTAATCTTAATGCATTATGGTCAGAAAAGATGCTTGGAATGATTTCAATTTTTTTGAATTTATCAAGGCTAGATTTATGGCCCAGGATGTGATCTATCCTGTAGAAGGTTCTGTGAGCACTTGAGAAAAAGGTGAAATTCATTGTTTTGGGGTGAAATGTCCTATAGATATCAATTAGGTCCAACTGGCCTATTGTATCATTTAAAGTTTGTGTTTCTTTGTTAATTTTCTGTTTAGTTGATCTGTCCATAGGTGTGAGTGGGGTATTAAAGTCTCCCACTATTATTGTGTTATTGTTAATTTTGCCTTTCATACTTGTTAGCATTTGTCTTACATATTGTGGTGCTCCTATGTTGGGTGCATATATATTTATAATTGTTATATCTTCTTCTTGGATTGATCCTTTGATCATTATGTAGTGGCCTTCTTTGTCTCTTTTCACAGCCTTTGTTTTAAAGTCTATTTTATCGGATATGAGTATAGCTACTCCTGCTTTCTTTTGGTCTCTATTTGCATGGAATATCTTTTTCCAGCCCTTCACTTTCAGTCTGTATGTGTCCCTTGTTTTGAGGTGGGTCTGTTATAGACAACATATATAGGGGTCTTGTTTTTGTATCCATTCAGCCAGTCTTTGTCTTTTGGTTGGGGCATTCAACTCATTTACGTTTAAGATAATTATTGATAAGTATGATCCCGTTGCCATTTACTTTATTGTTTTGGGTTTGGGTTTATACACCCTTTTTGTGTTTCCTGTCCAGAGAATATCCTTTAGCAATTATTGGAGAGCTGGTTTGGTGGTGCTGAGTTCTGTCAGCTTTTGCTTGTCTGTAAAGCTTTTGATTTCTCCTTCATATTTGAATGAGATCCTTGCTGGGTACAGTAATCTGGGCTGCAGGTTATTTTCTTTCACAACTTTGTATGTCTTGCCATTCCCTCCTGGCCTGAAGAGTTTCTATTGAAAGATCAGCTGTTATCCTTATGGGAATCCCCTTGTGTGTTATTTGTTGTTTTTCTCTTGCTGCTTTTAATATTTGTTCTTTATGTTTGATCTTTGTTAATTTGATTAATATATGTCTTGGGGTGTTTCGCCTTGGGTTTATCCTGTTTGGGACTCTCTGGGTTTCTTGGACTTGGGTGATTATTTCCTTCCCCATTTTAGGGAAGTTTTTAACTATTATCTCCTCAAGTATTTTCTCACGGTCTTTCTTTTTGTCTTCTTCTTCTGGGACTCCTATAATTCGAATGTTGGAGCATTTCATATTGTCCTGGAGGTCTCTGAGATTGTCCTCATTTCTTTTAATTTGTTTTTCTTTTTTCCTCTCTGATTCATTTATTTCTACCATTCTATCTTCTATTTCACTAATCCTATCTTCTGCCTCTGTTATTCTACTATTTGTTGCCTCCAGAGTGTTTCTGATCTCATTTATTGCATTATTCATTATATACTGACTCTTTTTTATTTCTTCTAGGTCCTTGTTAAACCTTTCTTGCATCTTCTGAATCCTTGTCTCAGGGCTATTTATCTGTGATTCCATTTTGATTTCAAAATTTTGGATCATTTTCACTATCATTATTTGGAATTCTTTATCAGGTAGATTCCCTATCTCTTCCTCTTTTGTTTGGTTTGGTGGGCATTTATCCTGTTCCTTTACATGCTGGTTATTCCTCTATCTCTTCATCTTGGTTATATTACTGCATTTGGGGTGGCCTTTCTGTATTCTGGCAGTTTGTGGAGTTCTCTTTATTATGGAGTTTCCTCACTGTGGATGAGGTTGTATCAGTGGCTTGTCAGGGTTTCTTGGTTAGGGAAGCTTGTTTCGGAGTTCTGGTGGCTAGAGCTGGATTTCTTTTCTTTGGAGTACAATGAAGTGTCCAGTAAGGAGTTATGAGATGTCAATGGTTTTGGAGTAACTTGAGTTGCCTGTATATTGAAGCTCAGGGGTGTGTTCCTGTGTTGCTGGAGAATTTGCATGGTATGTCTTGCTCTGGAACTTGTTGGCCCTTGGGTGGTGCTTGGTTTCAGTGTAGGTATGAGTGTTTGATGAGCTCCTATCGATTAATGTTCCCTGGAGTCAGGAGTTCTCTGATATTTTCAGGATTTGGACTTAAGCCTCCTGCTTCTGCTTTTCAGTTTTATTTTTACAGTAGCCTCAAGACTTCTCCATCTGAGTAGAGAGGCTTCATTTTCCTGTCAGGGAGCTCACAGAGACTGCTGGACTTGACCAGTCCTCAGCTGTTACTATTATTAATAAAGATTTTCAAGGTTTTCTTATTTTTTTTTTTTAAACTAGGTTTTGTTTTTTCCAAGAGAAGTTACAAGATCACAGACAAATTGAGGAGGAGGTGCAGAGATTTCCCAAATAACCTTGACTCCATCCACACAAGGCCTTCACCATCACCAGTGTCCCACACCACGGTGGTGCTTTCATTACAATTGATGAACCTGCACTGACACCTCATTGTCACCCAAAGTCTATGTTTTATGTCAGGGTTCACTCTTTTTCTTAAAATAATTTTGTTTATTTATAGCTGTCCTGGGTCTTCATTGCTGTGTGGGCTTTCTCTAATTGTGGTGAGCAGGGGCTACTTTTTATTGTGGTGCTCAGGCTTTTCATAGTGGGGGCTTCTCTTGCTGTGGAGCATGGGCACCAGGGTGTGCAGGCTTCAGTAGTTGCAGCACGTGGGCTCGGTAGTTACTGCTCAAAGTCTCAGACCACAGGCTCAGTACTTGTGGTTTATGGGCTTAGTGGCTCTACGGCATATGAGATCTTCCTGGACCAGGGATTGAACTCATGTCTCCTGCGTTGGCAGGCAGACTCTTTACCACTGAGTCACCAGAGAAGCCCAGGGTTCACTCATGGCATTACACATGGATTTGGACAAATGTATTATGACAGCCATCTACTCTTATCATATCATACAGAGTAGCTGCACTGCCCTAAAGTCCTCTGTGCTTGACATACTCTCCCCTCTTTTCCCTAGCAACTATCAATCCTTTTCTGTATCCATGTTTTTTGCCTTTTCCAGAATGTCCTATAGTTAGAACCAGACAGTGTATAGCCATTTCATATTGACTTCTTACATTTAGTAAATGCATTTAAGTTTCTCCCATATCTTTTCATGACTTAACATCTCATTTCTTTTTACTGCTAAATAATATTCCATTGTCTGATGTGCTACAGTTTATTTTTCTGTTCACTTACCAAAGGCCGTCTTGGTTTCTTCCAAGTTTAGGCAATCACAAATAAAGCTGTTATAAACATCTCTGTGCTTATTTTTGTGTAGAAAACTTACTTTTAAAATTACATTAAACATATAATATGTAGAATTTACCTCTGCCATGTCGGGATTTATATAGATCAGAATTTATACTCAATTTTCAACTCCTGACTCTTTCAAAAATGTCAGGTGTAGGATTCTGTGCCCAGGCTGGCAGCAATGCCATCTCTAGGGTACCCAGTTGTTGGCCTGCCTTTCAGTCAAGGGACCCCTTGCCTGTCACTCTGATTATTCGTTTGTGCCTTAATGACAAAAATCTGAAAACTTGGGCATGGATTGTCCCTAAATCTTCACTGAGGTTTTTCCCTCACTATGGTTTCCTTCACTATGGTTTTCCCTGTAGCCTCAAGTTTTTTTTTTTTTTTTTTTTTTTAAATTATTTTATTTTTTTGTTTAGTTGCTAAGTCATGTCTGACTTTTTTGGAACCTTATGGTGTGTAGCCTGCTGGGCTCCTCTGTCCATGGGATTCTCCAGGCAAGAATACTGGAGTGGGTTGCCATTTCCTTCTCCAGGGGATCTTTCTGACTTGGAGTCAAACCTGTGTCTCCTTCATTGGCAGGCAGATTCTTTATTATTGCGCCCCCTGTTAAATGGTTACAATACAGTGTTGTAGAGGAGTTTCACAGAATTTCTAAAGCTTTAACAAATGTGAACTTAAAGATTTGGTAAAATAACTAGAGATATAGGCTAGGCAATACTGATAGGAATTGAATTTAGAAAAAATGCAAAATTACTGAGGGAGTAAATAGAATCGCCAGACATTTATGGCAAAATTGACACTTTACTCTTCAAACGGGTTCAAAGAACGTGAAGTGATTTGTTTTAGACGATTCATTTGGAGAGGGAAGCTAATTTTTTAAAAAATATACACACCATGTTAAGCAAGAAGTGTAGGAATAAATGTCTTAAAATTTTGTAAAAGGAAAAGGAAAAAAAGTGGGACAACCTTATCACTTCAAACCAAGAATCCCATAAACTATATAATACTGAGTTAGAAAGTTAAAATTTGAGGAAATTGCCCATGTGATGTGCAAAAATTTCTATGAAGAAAAGAACCAGTGATAAGGATTTTGATTTTCTACCAATTTTATTTTTGAATTACTTATTTTAAATGATATTATTAGTAATTTTCAGTGGAGCTATTGAGTAGCCACTTGACAGAGTAACCATGCTGTTAGAACTCCTATGTATCAGTCTTTGGGAAAATAGCTGTGATCCCTTCCACTCACCTCAGACGTGAGGTCACCCTTATTCAGTGAACTGCTACTAGCTTCCTCCTTCACTTGCTTTGACCTTGGGCTTTCTGAACTTTAATGCCTCTATCTAACAATTAGGAATGAAGGCTGTAGACTGTGCGTTCTGTGAAGACTCTCCTAATTCTTATTATCTCTGAGTTCAAACACAACGATCCACCATCGATCTCCAAAATACTCACCCAATATATAATCTTGTTGGCCATGTTCCCTTCCTTCATTTGAACCAACCAAGGATCAACTAAATCATGGAACCACTAACACCCTAGCCACCAAAAGTGACAGAATTCTAGACGGGGACACTGAGAGGCTTCTGATTGTGAGCTAAAGAAGTGACCCTGTAGCACTAAAAATAACAAAAAATCTATCCCTACAAAAATCCTATAGCCTCTGATAGCTTCCATGTTTGTGTGCATACTAAGTTGCTTCAGTCATGCCCAATTCTTTTCAACCCTGTGAACTGTAGCCTGCCAGATTCCTCTGACCGTGGGATTTCCCAGGCAAGAATACTGGCATGGATTGCCATACCCTCCTCCAGGGGATCTTCCTGACCCTGGGATCGAACCTGTGTCTCTTAAGTCTCCTGCAATGACAGGAGAGTTCTTTACCAGATTACTTCCATGCAAAACCATAAAGGCTAAGTTGTGCCATATTCTTCCATGCCCAGTCTTCAGGTTGCCATTTTCTGATTGTTTTACCTTTCAAGAGTCATTACTGCAACCAGTTTTTTGTAATAGTAATTTACCATTATGGGTGTTTGTGTCCTCCAATCTCTATATCTCTTTTTCTAGATAGTGCTGAATTGTGTTTGTGTAAGTATAACATCATTTCCTTCTCAATGGTTTGATTTAGAAAGCACAACATGCTTGCCATCCATGGGCTGACCAACTTTATCCCTCTCTTGAAATATGCTAAGCATGTTGGGTACATGGCTAACAAACACTTTTAATTTTTCTGTTTCTTCTTTTCATGGAAGTATCTAGTGACTTTTTAAAAAAAATGTCGTATGCTTGTGTCTGAGGCAAGGAGAAAGGCGGATTTAGGACTGATAGGAGATATGATCTCATTTTTGCAAGGAAGGCATTGCATTTGCTTCCCTTGTTATCACATATTAAATTGCTATTTGCCAATGATGCCCATTTACTTTGCAAAAACCTTGTATACTGAGTAGCTACATCTTAGAGGAGAAAAGACAGGCCTCGAGGGTTATATGAACACATCAAGGTCTTGCCTAAATATCAGTTGTAGGCATGAACACTCACTGAATAATTTGTTCTGAAGTACCCCCTTCCCCAAAAGTCCTTCTTAATGTGATATATCCTGAAGGGCAACCCCGAGGCTGAAGAAAGTTGATAGTAGATGGCAGTCTTCCAAGTAGTCACTGGTTTCCCTAGGTCTGAAGTTCATTGCTTGTGTGAATATTAAGCCAAACTGAGTGGCTATTGCAACACTGGGTTATCACTCACTTGGTAATTTGCATGGGAAAATGTCTCCCCTGCACAGATTAATTAAGAACCGATCCTGTGGAGTCCTGTGACTTGGGGTAAATTATGGATGGTTGCTGTGAATTTAAAGGGACAGAGACTGTTCGTGGTTCCTAACTGGAAATGTAGAGGAGTATAAGGGGGCGTGGAACAGCTGCATTTGTGAAAACTCAGGCTGTTTTTAATTAATGCACATCGAGCATCTGACTACAGCATTCCCCCCTAGTTCGATGATGATGTCTGTAGGCATTGCAGCCTAGAATTCTCCAAATTACTCCCATGTTGTGCTAGGTTGAGGACTATTTGCTGGGGGCAGTTGGTTAATGGGAACCTCATCAGTTAGCTGAGGGGGCCACAGATTGAGGGAAAAATGTAAAATTTAATCCAAGACTTGTTCCAGAGCCCACCTGGCAGCAACCAGGGAGTAAGAAGCAACACAGTTAGCCCATCCTTACTGCTTGGACAGAGGGAAATGCTTCTGGGTTCTCCTGGCTGGGAAGTGCGGGAACCTAGACCCAAGAGCACCAACCACTCCTTCCCTTCTGCAGACCAGGGACCCACAAGGGATGGGGACACGACACCAGCTGTCAGTCATTGGGGCCAAGATCCTGCAGCTGCTCCTCTTGCCTGTAGGAGGATATCTCAGTTTTGCAGTGATAGCTTGACATGAAATCTTTTTAAACATATTTATGTATTTATTTGGCTGTGTCAGGTCTTGGTTGCAGCATGCAGAATCTTTAGCTGTGGCATTTGGGATCTAGTTCCCTGATGAGGAATCAAACCCAGTCACCCTGCATTGAAAGTGCAGAGTCTTAGCCACTGGACCACCAAGGAAGTCCCCTGCCATGAATTTAAAGTAGAAAAGGATAATCAGTGTTGATGTCAAGCAGAAGAGACTCACTCTACATTTATCACTGAAAAGCAGAAGGTCAAAGAATGAGGACTCATTAGATAACCATTAACATTAAAGTTAATTAACAGTAAAGCCTCACGGATTTGAATCCATGGAGTGATCAGTCCGATTATAAAATATTTAACAAGAAGTGCATCTTAATACACTTAAGATGCATTCACAGTCAGATATGTATAAGAAAAGTATATATATAAAAATAAACTAATTGCTGTAAAAAGTCCTCAATGCTTGAAAATGTTTAAGTAGCTAAAAGGACTTCCTAGGTGGTACAGTGGTAAAGAATCTGACTGCCAATGCAGGAGACACAGGAGATACAAGTTCGATCCCTGGGTCGAGAAGATCCCCTGCAGTAGGAAATGGCAACTCATTCTGGTATTCTTGCTTGGAGAATTTCATGGACAAAGGAGCCTGGCGGGCAAGAGCCATAGATTCACAAAGAGTTGGACACAAGTGAGCACACGCACACAGGTAGATAGAACATGTCATGCTAGCTTATGTACACTATTAATTTAGTTTTCAAGTAGCTGATTTAAAGATAAAATCCAGCCTCACTTCTGTTCAAAGTGTCAGATATTTCAATTAGGGAAATCTAGATCAAGCGCAATATGCTTTATGAAGAAAAGAGTGTTTTATCTGGGTGGGTACAGACCTAGGTCTCTGAAATCAAGATGGGCAAATGAAGGACTTCCCCTGGTGGCTCAGTGGTGAGGTGTTTGCCTGCTAATGAAGGATAAACACGGGTTCCCTCCATGGTCTGCGAGGATCCCACGTGCCATGGAGCAGCTAAACCCCTGTGCCGCAATTATTGAGCCTGTGCTCTAGAGCCTGGGGACCACAGTGACTGAAGCCCATGCACCCTAGGGCCCATGCTCTGCAACAAGAGAAGCCACTGCAATGAGAAGCCTGCACACCACAACTAGGGAGTAGCCCCCACTTGCTGCAACTAGAGAAGAACCCTCGCAGCCACAAAGACCCAGCACAGCTCCCCTCTTAACAAAATGATTTTAAACATTTCTTTCAAAGATGAGCATAGAGATTTAAATCATAAATGTTTAGTGACAGCTCAGTGTCAGACTATGAGGGGAACAGAAACGAAGCAACCATAGACCATGCTTTCATAGAGAACATATGCAACTGTAATGTAAGGCATCTGTGGTTAGCCTAGTAGCAATGCGAGTTTAGGATGATTTGGCCAGCCTTGGATGCTAAACTGAAGGAGTAATGGGGAGCCATGGAAGATTTTTGAGCGGGGAAATAACATGAACAGACCTGTGTTTTAAAAGTAGCCACTCAAGTAGTAGGTTAGGTAAGTTAGGTAGTTACCTAACTGCTGCGTAGTTTGAGTGAGTAGCATGGTCCAAGAATTATAAACTAGGACAGTTAATTGAATGTGAAGAAGAAAACAAGTCTCAAAAAGGGCTCTGAGACTCCCAGCCAGGAAGACATAATAAAAAGTCAGTCTGGTATGGAGGAATATTTTGAAGTAGCTTTGGACAATGCTTTTGGACATTTGATTGGGAGTCATTGTGGATATGCAGTTGGAAATGCTGAGTTGGTATATGGTCTTGAGGTTGATGATACTGGTTTAAAATTGCGAGCTGAGTCAACTATATGGAGGCAAGATCTTAATGTGGAGGCTGGGTAGAGGTAGAGAGTGGATAATGGCAAATATTTAGGTTGAACCTTGGGTAATGAATCCTGTGGTTTAGAACATTGCCCAGGGGGTCTGTGTATTCTCTGTCCTGCCAACTCCAGGGAGTATAGCTTTTGCTGAAGTGGCTGAGGACAACGATGAGACAGCTGCGTTTTCTTGTAAAGAATTACATTATTATACCATGCAGCCAATGACTAGGCTTTTGTTACACTGATAGATTATCTTTAGATTATGATAAAAGTGATCCTATTGGTCATTCCCAGCCTATGCTTTTCTTTTATTTGGCTCTGTCATAAATGCACTTTCGGCTTTTGATTTACGGTTAGAAATTTCCTGTATAGTTTGGGGCTGAGAGTCAGGGGGTCAGGTTTTGGGATTTGAAGCCCAAACAAACCTTCCACTGCTTCCTACAGTAAACCTAAATTAATTTAGGGGTCAGAGCATATCCGGCGAAAATATCAAGAGCAACCTAACCTTTTTATTTCTATGTGGATCCAAAAGGAAAGCACATTTGAACAGCAACAAGTTCCTTCCAGGGTAGCCATATTCTACTATTGACTGAGAACACAAATGTACCAACCTCAGAATCAATTCCTGACATAAATATCTGGAAAGATAAGCACGTTGAAGTTTGCAAAGTAGTCACATAAATGAGATGCAGGACAGCAAAACAAAGAACCCATATCAACTATGGAAACGTCAACAAAATGGGAAAGTCTTACTGACAATCCAACTGATGTTTATCAAGTACCTATTATGGGAAGGAATAAAATGTGAGCAGGATGTGGGTGGGCATTCTAAACAGTCAGTGAAGTGAAAGTGAAGTCGCTCAGTTGTGTCTGACCCTTCGCTACCCCATGGACTGCAGCCTACCAGGCTCTTCCGTCCATGGGATTTTCCAGGCAAGAACACTGGAGTAGGTTGCCATTTCCTTCTCTAGGGAATCTTCCCGACCCAGGGATCAGACCTAGGGATCAAACCCATGTCTCCTGCATTGTAGACAGATGCTTTTACCTTCTGAGCCACCAGGGAAGTCCTAAACAGTCAGGCTTGAGCCCAGTTCTCAGGGAGGACACAAGTTGAGGAGCTTATTTATAACAACAATGACAATGGTAATAATAACAATAAAATGACTAAAATGCAAAATAAAGTCACTGATTAGATGGGACAAAGAAGCACTGGATATGGGGTAGGTGATACAGTTAATTCTGTCTTGAGGAGCAGGGAAGTCTTCTCAGAAGAGGTGGCATGAGAACTGCATCTTTGAGGATAACAGTTGTGAGCCTGATGGTGGGTGGTGGTGGTGGTGATGAGGCTGCAGAGAGCAACTGCTAATCACTCACGCTAACCATTTCCACGGCTCTATATTATTTGCTGAAAGGGTTCTGTGTTAATGTTTCAAAAGATAAAGTAAAACAAGGGAGGTTCAGAAGATCAAAGAGAATGAGAAGAAGCGTGTGATGTGTTGGTGTGTGTGAAATAGACATTTGATGTGTTCAGGGTCCAACAGGGAGGGTTGGAAGAAGAGATCAGATTGGAAGAGGAGTAGTGACAAGATCAGCAGAAAGCGCTGAATTTCTTGTGAATTGCATGAGTCATACCTTGCGCTCTCAGGATACTTGTGTGGGAAGCTGACCCCATTAGGCTAAGTAGGATGGTTTTGCAGCATGCACATCTGTCCTTCAAAACCCTGGAACATGCTCTCTGGAACCACATGGTCTGCAGCAGAACTTTCATCTGAGGTTTATGAAGAAAACACCCTGAACCCAGGCTTTTGATGGCTTCAGGAAAGATGACTTTGGTGAGGGCTCAGTGGACATCACTAACAGCGGATGGACATGGACAAAGGAAGAGCTGGCTAATGCATTCTCTGAAGATGTGGCATTCTTTTCCACTTTCCATGCTTCTTAAGGCATCTGGGTTTCCTGTCTTTTTAAATAGGAATTTTACATATGCCTGAAATAACCTACAAGCATTTCAATGTTTTGCTAACAAAGAAAACAATTAAAAATATTTTAAGAAAACTTATTTCTTAAATCGACTGATTCTATAGCCTATAACACAGTGGGGGAAAAAAAAAACTCATTCATGCTGAAGGTGTCTTTATGGGAAAAAAATTCAGAGAATTCTGATAGCTTTGAAAGAGGCAGAAAAACAGAGAAATAATGGCCCCTGGAAAGATATTATATTTTTTTAAATAAGTTGAAATATCTTAGAGCTATCAGTTGTGGTCTTTTTTTTCCCTGTAAAATATGTGGTCATTTGGGGAATGAGGAGGGAATGGATGTGTGTGGCAGGAGGGTTTAATCAGCTTGATAAAGTTTACGACTTCGTTCCAGTTGGGTTGAGTCCAGCTGAGATTAAGAAGGAACAGAAAGGTTTGTCTGTTGAACAATTAGTGGGTTATGAGGAATACTCAGTTCTGCTTTTCAGTTTTGGTAAATCTCAAGCAAATTAATGAAATAATAATGACAAAATAAACACAGCCCAACCTTAAAAGACCCATATCTGTGTTTCCACTAGATTTTTAGAGGCAGCAACCTCAGACGGTTGGGACTCACATCTCTGGATCATGAGGCAAAGAACACACGCTCTGAAATGTTGACTTCGGATTTCTTCCCAATGTCTCTGGACATCCTGAGAGCAGAGTACATATTTAGATTCGGTCACCAGACCGTTTTCTTGAGTAAGGCATCCATGAGGTTTGGTTTTTAATGAAAAAGTTCATCTTAAAAATTCCAGAGATTTCTAAGCAAGCTGTTAACATGACAAGCCAATGTTATTCTCTCTCAAGTTCACCTTGAAATAATCAACAGAATGTGCCAAAAAGGGAAAAGAAGTCTTTATCAACATAAGTGAACAGTAACTGGTGCCATCCATGCATTAGACACGTGGAAGAATTTGGTTGGAGGTGATGCCTGTGGAACCAAATGAAGCCAGTATATGGTGAAGTGACCAAAACAGTTGTGACTTGTTGAAATACTTTCATATGTTTGGTAGACAGCCATTTCCAGGAGCCTCTTGAGTACTCTTATGCTGTCCTGTGTTGCTAGATGGTTCACTCCGCTGGAAACCCTTCATTCTCCCTGCAATCCAGGAAATACCAGGATAATATGTGTTAGTTGCTCAGTCATGTCTGACTCTTTGTGACCCCATGGACTGTAGCCTGCCAGGCTCCTCTGTCCATGGAATTTTCCAGGCAAGAGTACTGGAGTGGGTTGCCATTCCCTTCTCCAGGGGATCTTCCTGACCCAGGGATCGAACCTAGGTCTCCTGAATTGCAGGCAGATTCTTTACCATCTGAGCCACCAGGGATGGCTCAATATAGGGAGGTTTCCAGAATCTGGCACCAATGGCCATTGGGACTGGCCAGACTGCATTACTTGTTAAATATTTCGAATGTCAGCGCTGTTTGTTGTTTCTCCAGCTGAACTGGGGTATAAACGAGGCATTGTTGTTTATTGTTTATCTTCTCAAAATGGCATCTCCTTCTTTGTGGGAAATGCTTCCTCCTTACACCAAACATATAGCTCTGATGAAGGCTCACAAATATGGCTCCTCATTGTCTTGATTATAGTGATTGGCTTAAGGTCAACCAGCTCATTTTTTGTTATTATTTCTATTTATTGATGTATAGTTGACTTGCAGTATTAGTTTCAGCTATGCAACATAGTGAAGTGAAGTCGCTCAGTCGTGTCCAACTCTTTGCGACCCCGTGGACTGTAACCCACCAGGCTCCTCCGTCCATAGGATTCTCCAAGCAAGAATACTGGAGTGGTTTGCCATTTTCTTCTCCAGGGGATCTTCCTGACCCAGGGATTGAACCCAGTTCTCCCGCATTGCAGGCAGAGGCTTTAACCTCTGAGCCACCAGGGAAGCCCTGCAACATAGTGATTCAATATTTTTATAGATTATGTATCATATAAAGTTATCATGCCACATTGACTGTGTTCTCTGTGCTGTATATTACATTCTTGTGACTTATTTATTTTATCACTGGTAGTTTGTACCTATTTCCCCTGATTATTATTATTATTATTTTATAATTAATACAACAGGCCTGATGAGGCAGTCACCAGGGTTCAGATTAGAAGGGGTAGGATGGGGTGGGAGGTGGGAGGAAGATTCAAGAGCGAGGGGACATATGTATACCTATGGCTGATTCATGTTGATGTATGACAGAGCCTAATACAATATTGTAAAACAATTATCCTCCAGTTAAAAATTTTTAAAAAGGGGATCAAGGAGATGGGGACCACATTGTCACTGCAGACTGGCCCTGGCACCCTGTCTTAGCATCCTGGGAGCATGGTGACAAGGCCTAGAGGGAGCATTCAGAGGGTGGGAGGACGGGTATCCCAGCTTAGCAACAGCACGAGTCAGCCTGGTTGGAAGCACTTGAGGCACCCGTATTTGGAGTCCTGGTCTCCAAAGCATGGGGGTCAGACAGAAGGGAGGAGGCGGAAAGGCTGGCACAGAAGGCCCCTCTGTTTATTAGCTTAAATGGGAGCTGCCAGGCTTAGGTTACAGCACAGAGGTTGTTATCACAACAATGTGTCTGCCTCATGCAGGAGCTTGTCTAAGAGAAGAAAGGTACACTCAAGAGGAGCAGAGAGGGATGCTATGGAAGACCTCAGGATATTGAGTCTTGGAGTCTAATTGTTTATGAAGCTCCCAGTCTATTCCCATCCTTTCTGCTCTTTATTACCCCATTCATAGAGTGTGATTTGGATTACTGATACTTTCAACTGTGATTTATATTACTCATACTTTCAACCAAAGAGCCTTGATTAAGAGAAGATGTCAATGATAGCTAATCCAGGCAGAGCCCTGGAATCTGCCAGGTAGAGGGGACAGGGCAGTGTTATTCTCCATTAGCAACTGAAGGAGGCACAGAGCTTAGTTCCTGGTGGAAGTGGTCACACCCACCCTGGACATAGCTAGGGGTCCCATGTCCCCATCTGTGCTGAGATGAAGCTCCCAACTGTCACTCAGGTGTGACTGTCTCTGCTTCCTGCCTCCATCTGCTCAGGATGGTAGTTCTCCCAATTGGCACTCCATTGTTGGGTTGAGCTTTTTTCCTGTTTTGGTTTCTTTAATCTGCATGAAGCTTCT
Source organism: Budorcas taxicolor (assembly GCF_023091745.1). Classification (NCBI taxonomy): domain Eukaryota; kingdom Metazoa; phylum Chordata; class Mammalia; order Artiodactyla; family Bovidae; genus Budorcas; species Budorcas taxicolor. The sequence goes on from NC_068920.1 coordinate 139,001,375, forward strand.
TTTGTTGAAGTTTCCACTAGGAGGCTGCATATGGGGTTCTCTCAAATCCCAGCTCCCATCCTAGCTGAATGTGAGCCAATGTGAGGGGACTTTATCATGCTTATTCTATGCTAGACACTTCAATAGGCTTATTACAGTTGCCTCATTCAACACATGTTACAATTTTACGATGTAGTTACTGACATTGCACCTAACCTATAGATAGAGAAACTAAGGTAAGAAAAAGTCCCAGGGCTAACAGGTGGTGGAGAAATAATCTGAACCCAGGCAGTCTGACTCCTAACTATGTAGCGCTGAATGAATAAAGGACTAGACTGTGGTCCCGAGAGAGCCCTGGTTCTAAAGATCAGTGATCACAGAAACCTCTGTTCTAACCTCGTGATTCTCCTGCCTCCCCCATGATGGAATTTAATCGGGTTTGAGCTGGATTTTTGGCCACTTTCTACTTTTGACCAAGAAGTTTTGATTAAGGAGTAAGTAGGAGGAGACCCTGGAAGACCTCTGTGAATGCTTACGTAAGAGATGGGGCGCTTGCTGCAGGAAGAGGGGAGGTTCTCTGAGGTGACCAGACAGGGACCGCTTCGGGCCTTGCAAGAGCGACCTCTATGTCAGAAAGTGGCTTGGCTGCCAGAGACCTGAACAATTCAGAACTGCTTGTTCTAGAATCACTTTCCTGTCAGAAAACAAGAACGTTTGAGAAAGTATTGATGTGTATTCATAGGAGCAGGGCCTGTGGACTACATCATTGAAAAGGAGAAAATCAAGGTGAGCTCATGCCTTATTGGAATGAAGTATCCCAGGAGGTTCAGTGGTAAAGAACCCACCTGCCAAGCAGGAGATGTGGGTTCGATCCCCATGTTAGGAAGATCCTCACATGGGGAAGGAAATGGCAATCCCCTCCAGTATTCTTGTCTAGGAAACTCCATGGACAGAGGAGCCTGACCAGGTACAGTCTATGAGGTTGCGAAAGAATCAAACATAACTTGTCAATTAAACAACAATAACAATAACTTTATTAAAAAGTTTAAAGTCAAGTTTGGAACAGTGAATGGCTGGCTTGATACTGTAAGAAACAATGAGGAGATAAGAGTTTGAGAAAATCTTCCTGAACACTAAGGAAAATTTAAAAGGAAAATGACAAGAGATGGATGAAGGGGTGTGGGAAATAGATCTTGGAGACCAAACTATGCACAGTAAAGATTCCTGAAAGAGGCAGCAGTAAAGATGCCACAAAGATAAAATTAAACAACTAACAAAAGAAACTCCCAGTTAAAGGAAATGGCAAGAAAACAGGAAAAAAAATATAAAATACATTATATGACAGAAACAAGAATAAATATAACAGATTTACATTGCAAAGGAAGAAACCCTTCAGATTGGTTTAAATTAAATTGAATGTTAATAAGAGACCTGTCAAGGTAAGATAACCTCAAAGGATTAAAAATAAAATGATGAGCCACCTTGTATGGCAGGGGGGAGAACAGAAGTCAGGTAATTGACACTCATATCAGATAAAGTAAGGGGGCTCAAAGGGCCACTCTTTATTGATCAAAGGATGGATTAATAATGAAAATAAGGATCATAAATGTGTATGTTATGAATAACATAGCATCAACACAGGTAGTGCTAAAGACTTAGAAGTCTGAGGAAAAGTCATCAACTGTACAATTTTGCTTAATTTTAATATACTTGAAATATAATACTGCATGATGTATAGTTGTTTAAGCAGGTAGTAACAAAATATGAAACAGGAAGACATGAATGAGGAACACGAGATTTGGGGTAAACAAACTTGAATTCCTATATTATTGATCTACTTTATGTCCTTACAGATATGCTTCCTTCTTTTCAAGTGTCCTTGGGAAACTTGCAACATTGAATTATTTTTATTTTGTGCCACAGAAAACATCTAAATAAAAAACACCTCCTAGGCCTCAAACAGAATACAGTGTTGGGCCAACAAGCCTTAATAGAAAATGATTACCAACACATTCAGTCATTAGACGAGGCCCTATGTGAATCCCTGGCCTCTCAGTTTAGACTCATCAAGGCCCTGCCTTTGAGGTCAGATATTTTGTACTCTGTGCTGTTAAAATGTTCACAACAAGGGGAACAATACGAAATAATATACGCCAGCAAGGGAGCATAGAAATTTACTGCAGGCAATTTCATGTTAGTTTTTAAAAAGAAAGAAATGTATCAAATGATTTTAAAGAGGCAGAATTATGGAGTTAGAAAGATTCCTTAGGCCCTCATTCTGCCCAACTCTCTCATCTTACAGAGGAGGGGCTGAAGGCCCATGGAGGAGAAAGGATTCGTCCCAGGTCATGTAGCGACAAAATCTGGCTGGTGCTGTGGCGCCTGGTAGGGTCCAAACTCTGTGCCTCCCACGGCTCTAGTACTTTATCCTGAATCAAGAGCCGGTGCCTACGTTGCACGTTTGGATCATGGGCTGGGTTCCAGATTTAAGAGACCGTGGTGGGCTCGTTTCCCTGGAAGAGCAGACGCTAGCTGATCCCTGGGAGCTCCTCGGCAGCAGGGGTCCGGTGCTCTTGCAAGGGGAGCCTGGGCAATGTGGTTGTTATTACCCAAATCACAGGCTTTCCACCTCTGCCAGGTAACCTGTGAAACAACCTCTGACATCATTAAACACTGAAATCACTAAACTGTAAACGTGTGCTGGGGGGTGTTTTCTGGAACGCCCTTCTGACCTCTTTTTGTCGAGGCTCATTTTGTTTTTATTTTTCCGCCAGGAGGTGACTGGTCCCCGCTGCCTCTCACTGCTGGCGCCTGGGGTTGCGGCGCACCCTCTGTCTCCTCTCTTTGGATGGCATCTCTAAGTCACACCAGGTGGACACTGCTCGCCTACATCACTGGGCCAAGCTGGGTGTTCTCAGCTGTCCGGCTGGGCTGTAGTGGCAGACCAGGTCTTACTCACAAGGAGGGGAAAGCAGAGATGTGAAAATAGCGCTGGCTTTTTGAGCCCGCGGAACTCACTGCTTCGGAGGACCTTGTTTCCAGCCATGAACTTATGAACCGAGGATCTTATGAAATCCAATCCTCATTGTTATTATAGCGTAATCCACTTTTAGTTACCCACCAATTTTTTTTTTTTTTTTTTTTCTGTAACAAAACAGTTACAGAGCAGTTTTACTTCATTCCTTTCCTCGTCAGGGGTTTTGGGCATCGGGGCTTAGGATAGCCACCTCCTGTCCCTCTATTCCTGGGAGGATCCTAGGGGCTGAAGCTCATTGTAAGCTGGCTCAGGCTCTGAAATCTCCATCATGCCTGGTGGGATAAGGGGAAATTCCGTCTGGGTGGAGATAGGAGGGTGTCTCTGGAAATAACATCCTCCAAAGGATGTTATCACATCTTAGTTTTGCACTTTTTGTTGAGAAACAATGAAAAGCAAAGAATTTTAGGATAAGAAGTGGTCTTAGCAATCACCCCCTCACGGCTTCTCTAGTTGAGATTTCTATTGTCATATGACAAATCTCACCGAAATGTATTGGCTAAACAACCACCACCCTTTCTTTGCTCCTGACTCTGAAATGCTGTTATGGTGCAGGAGTTGGCATAGACATCTCTTTCTGATTCTCTTCTGTGTGGCCATTATCTCTCCATACAACCACTCACCATTCAGTTGTCAACCTGAGTGTCTCCACTAGAGGCCTGGCTTCTGAGAGACAAAGTAGAAGCTACCTGGCCTCCTAGGGCCTGGCCCAGAACTGGCTTCCACCACATTCCCTTGGTCAAAGCAAGTCACAGGGCAGTCCAGCATTTAGAGGAGAAGTAGTTGGAGAAGTGGTGAGAGCTCGCAGGCCTGGGAGGGATGTTTGGAACTGTCTTCACAGACGATTCATCACATTCAGGGGTTTCTGGAGAACTGCATGGGGCCCCACAACACTGAGTGACCTGATGTGTTAATGGTGTGGTTGGGGGTGTCCAGAGTCCCAAGATATAAGAACTCACTTTTCCTACTTTTGAGGGAAGAAAATTGAATTTCTGTCTTAGTCTCATCTGAAAATATTAGGGAGTGAGAGAAAAGCAGTCGTGGTGGGAAATTGGAGTGAGATAAGAAAGTCCTGTGTGTTTGGGGCTCAGCCACAACTCAGACCTATCGAATAAGTCAAGTTCATGCTTCTATTTGGACTTTGCATCACACCCCCCAGGACTGCTTCTTATGTTTGTTGAGTGACTACTGATTATATCATCCCACTAAGTCTATTTTTGATCTGGAAATGTGTTGGGTAAGCATGGGAGAAGTAAATCGTTGAGGCTTTGTTGTTCCATACAGAAAGGTAAGAATGTGGACATGAGACTTTAACTGGAAAGAGTGGTAGAAAGATAGGTGAGGAAAACTCATGGTCAGACACCCCTGCAGCAGCGTGACTGAATTATGTGAAATTTGAGATCAATCAGAATGGCCTTGAGAGCTTCCTTGAGGAGGTACTAAAGACCTCTGGCCATTGCTCTTTCTTGTTTCCTTGCAAAGAGGTTCAGCAGAAAGTTGATACAGTTGGCTTAAGAATGATAGCTTGCAGTGTGTATTGTGTTTTATGTACTTTTTTAAGCTGCTTGCTTTTGATCCTAGAAAGAAAAGGCATCTATGGGCTTCGTTTGGAATAAGAAGGTGAGTTTGAGGTCCTGCCCCTTGATTGGTGGCTCAAGGCATGTGTTCTTCCTGTCGACTTGGTTTGGAGAGGAGGTTTGGGTCTGCTGCCTGCTTGGCAGTCTTCTGGGACAGTAGTGATACACACTCTTGCGTTCTCATACAGTTCCTGGGGCCAGCAGTTGCGCTCCTGCATTCCATTGGAGGCCCTCGAGAAGAACTCGTTTCTTTGGCTTTTCCAGCTGATGGAGGCTGCCTGCATCCCTAGATTTGTGGCCCAACATTGATCGCTCCCACATTTGCCGCTGTCATTACATTTCTCTCTAGGGCTCCAGCACTATGTCTTCCTCTTTTAAGGACCCTGATGATTAGGCAGAACTCATCTAGATAATCCAAGATAATCTTCCAATCTTAATATCCTTAGCTCAATCACCTCTTTGAAGTTAAGTCCCTTTCACTCTATCGTTCTCTCTGCCACATGACTGACATTTGAAACATTCACATAGTATCAGTTCCACATGTCTATATAGTCTGTTCCATTACAACCAGTTTCTTTGAATAGGAAAAATGGTATCAGTATAAAGGTGATTTCTCTCAAAACATTTTCATGTTTTTAAAAAGGACGACACTTTTGTTCTCACATAAAGAGAAAGACCGTGTGATATATGGTGGTGGTGGTGGTTTAATCGCTAAGTCGTGTCCAACTCTTGTGACCCATGGGCTGTAGCCTGCCAGGCTCCTCTGTTCCTCCTTTGTGATATATAGACCTTAAGAAAAATAGCTGAAAATCCTGAATAGTGCTTTACTTTAGAGGAAGAAGTGACTGATAAGATGGCTTTAAATACCAGTACATGTTCTTCTGATTTGAACTATTTGGGGGAGCAATTAAGGAGCTGCAAATCTCTTAGTGTTAACAAATTAAACTGATGAAGATGGTTTGGTTCATATGTTTCATCTTAATAAAACTGATCTCTGTTAAATGAAATGCTCCCCAGGACCTATGTCTCAAAGGCAGAAGTTAAAGGAAATAAATTAAAAGTTAAAGAAATTAAGGACACAAAGAATGGAGTGGCTTTGATGCCAGGAGCAAAGACCAGCAGTGATTTAACTGCTCTATTATTTGTATTACTAATTGTTACTATTTTTGTTAGGTCTGGTTTAATTTTGAGTGGTCTTTTCTTAACTTTATTTTCCCCAAAGCTCTGCTGCTTTTAATGTGTGGTTTTACAAAATGTGAGGTTTATCAGGAACACAGAAGTTTGAATTTCAGGAACAGGAACACTTCATTTGAATTTCAAAGTCAGTTTTTTTTTTCCCCTTACAGTAATAGACAGAAAACATCTGAACAACAATTGCGAATTTTGCGTTTCCCGAAAACCTTCACCAAAGAGGATACTTACCCAAGCAGAATGAGAGAGTATCTGAGAAATTGGGAAGATTTAGAAAATGTTAGATGCAGATAACATTTAAGCTAATTGTAAAGAATGAATAGGCATTACTTGGATAAGGTGAGAAGATTCAGAAAGAGGGTCAAATTAATGCTGCATTAGTTCATAAATTTCTTAGGAAGCAGTAGGTTTGATTGTTTACACATAACCAAATGGCTTTGATGCTGGCCTTGTTTGTTGTATTCTGTTTAGCATCTTGTTGAAAGGGGCCATTGGAGATCTCCAGAGTGACAGTGAGTCTGTTCCCTTTGGGAGACTATGTACCAGGATTCTGACTGGGTCTGTGACTCCCCAGCCCCATCTGGCTGTCTGGCACTCACCTGCTCGGTGATTAGAACTGATTTAAAAAAAGGTCACCTTCAGCGCAAACGAGGTAGATCACTGGGGCTGTCTGCATGAGACAAGCCCTGGCAAGGAGTTTAGGCTCCTTCCATTTGTACAAGAGCAGTTCCTTTTAAGTTCAGAATTGTTTATTCATAAACTGACACACACACACACCAAGTAAGAGAGGCTGGGGAGAGGTCGAGAGAAAAGGACTCTGCCCTCCATTTGGCAGGTTTATTTGGGGTGAGGTCAACATGAAGACCATTTTTTCACGATGGGTGCTCAGCAGACGGGGCAGGGGAAGTGAAGTTTGGCACCCAGACACCCACACCTCAGGGTGGGAGCGGGCATCAATACCTCTCCCTCCTGTCCTCTTTCGTTTTGAACAGCAGAGGTAAGAGGGCAAGAGGAGGTGAACCCTTGCTATGCGGGGAGACAAGTCAGACAATGTGAGTTTTAATTGAAATCATATCCCGAGCATTTTACTTTTCAAAAGTTGTTAGCATGATCGAGGTTGCATTTTCTGGTGACTACTATTATTACTGTCATACTGAGTGCTCTGGGCAGGGGCTGAAGGTTACATGTGGGCTGGGAATGCTGGGCTGCAAGGGAGGGGCTGGCAGATTGAGGCCCCCGTCTCGGAATGCTCCTTAGGAGCCAGCTGCTGGCCGCCTCGCCTCTGGCTGTCCACTCCTGCTCTCTGGACACCTAACCGTCCTTTCAGGCACATGGTGGTGATGCTGGTGTTTGTTCCTCTTCTCTTCTGGCTCAGACCTCTTGGATCCTTGGTGTCTTTCTCTTTCCTGGGAGCCGCCTCAAGCCCTGCAGCTCCTGGAGCACACAGAGGACTCCCCCAGAGATAATGAGTTCTCAGCCCTCAGTAGGGTCCCGTTCTGAGAGAAGGTGATAGCTTAATGAGGCTGCCCAGTCTTTCACATGCATTTGAACCTCCTGGGAATCTTGCTGAAATGCAGGGGCTAATTCAGTGTGTTTAGTGTGGGGCCTGTTGTTGTTTTTCAGTCGCTAGGTCACGTCTGACTGCTTGCAACCCCAGGGACTGTAGCACACCAGGCTTCCCTGTCCATCACTATCTCCTGCACTTTACTCAAATTCATGTCGATTGTGTCGGTGATGCCTTCTAACCATCTCATCCTCTGCTGCCCCCTTCTCCTCCTGCCTTAAATCTTTCCCAGCATCAGGGTCTGTTCCAATGAGTCAGCTCCTGGCATCAGGTGGCCAAAGTATTGGAGCTTCAGTTTTAGCATCAGTCCCTCCAATGAATATTCAGGGTTGATTTCCTTGAGGATCGGCTGGTTTGATATTGCAGTCCAAGGGACTCTCAAGAGTCTTCTTCACCACCACCAGAACCTGAAAGCCTCAATTCTTTGGTGCTCAGCCTTCTTTACAGTCCAACTCTCACAACTGTACATGGTTAACTGGAAAAACCATAGCTTTGACTAGATGGACCTTTCCTGGCAAAGTGATGTCTTTGCTTTTTAATAGCTGTCTAGGTTTTTCATAGCTTTCTAAGATTCTGTATTTTGGGCACTTCTTTGGAGGTCCAGGGTTGAAGACTCCTCACTTTTTTTGCAGGGGGTGCATGCTGGATCACTGTTCAGGGAGCTAAGATCTTACATGCCACATGGTGTGGCACAAACCAAAAACCAGAAAAAAGAAACACAATCCTGTCAGTTCCATGTTAAAACAAAACACTTTCACTTGTTCTCAAAAAAAAAAAAAAAAAGATTTTGTATTTTTAACAAGCTCCCATGTGATTAAAATTGCCCATGGACTACACTTTGACTAGCAAAGACTTAGTCTATAGCTAGAAATCAAGTTTACTGAGGCTCTATGCTGTGTATATTTTTATTTAAAATTATTTATTTTTTAATTGGAGGATAATTGCTTTACAATGTTGTGTTGGTCTCTGCCATACATCAATATGAGTCAGCCCTAGGTATACATATGTCCCTCCCTCCTGAACCTCCCTCCCATCTCCGACCCCATCCCACCCCTCAAGGTTGTCACAGAGCACCTGATTTGAGCTCCCTATGTTATACAGCAAATTCCCACTGGCTATCTATTTTACACACAGTAATGTAAATGTTTCAATGTTACTCTCTCCATTCATCCCACCCTTTCCTTCCCGTAATCCAAGAAGGGTTAACTGTGGGGAGCTTCTCGCTGTTTGCTGGGTGCCTGGACCATTGGCACTAGGAGGGGCCAAACCTGAGAGAAGTGATAAAACATGTCCCTTCCTGCCCACTGGGGGGCTCATGCCCGCTTTGAGAAGACAAGACACTCACATGGGCAGTGATCAATCACATGTCATACTTTATTGCTTCAGAAGTGCCAGGCAAGGGGTGCGAACTCTGAGTGCACTGAGGTGGGAAGTGGTAGGCTGTCTGAGGGAGTTTGCACATCTTGTTTCAGAATGAGGTCTGATCACAGGTGAGGGCAGGTAAGTCAAAGGAAGCAGTGTCAAGGATATGCCCTTTTCTGCCTCCTTTTCCTGTATACTTGCATGCATACTCAGTCACTCAATTGTGTCTGACTCTTTGCAACCCATAGACTGCAGCCTGCAAGGCTTCTCTGTCCATGGGATTTTCCAGGTAAGAATACTGGAGTGTATTGCCATTTCCTCTTCTATCCCCTGGGTACTTACTACTCTCTTATGTCCTAGGTTCTGATGTTTCCGGTGGTTTCTTTATATAGACTAAGTGACCAGGGTCTAGGAAAATACATCCTCATGTCCACTTGGATGCCCGCTCAGCCCAGGGGGTGCATATCATAGGGAAGGACCCTTGACCTGCAGACCCATTCATCAGAGAGTTCCCGCTGTAATCCCTGCCTCTTCTCTGCAGATCCTGAGTCCGAGGATATGAGCAGGTACTGTCACCAGCCGTAAGAACTCAAGTTGGCAAAGATGAAATAACATGGCATCTCTGGTCGTAGAGAAACTTGTTTCTTGCAAAAAGCATGGAAGTGAGGGTTTTCTGTGAAGGATTTATTTCACTCTTACCATAGACAGCCATAGAACAGTTTCAACACCAGTTCAGGAAAAGAAAAACAAAAAACACACGAGGACAGTTCTCAATCAAGGCTTGTTTTGGGTTGTCTGAGAGACTCTCTGAGTCCTTTCATTTCTTTTAGAGGTGGGTGTATTTGGAGAAAGGTGTCAGTCATGCCAGTCCTCATGCATCACTGGTCTTAGGTGCGAGCTCAGGATCTTTAGGAAAATCAAGCATGTTCACTTTCTAAATATCTAAATGACTTAGACACGTTGCAGTGAAGGGAGTGAGGCAGTGGGGTGGGGTTATTTCCTCCCTTCGGGCATCCTTGTGGCCATGAGCATCCTGGAGATGATGCCATGAGAAGCCCCCTCTGACATGGTCTGAAGCACAGGGGATTGGCATGAGTCATCAGATTCAATGGATCAGTGTTGGTAGGGAAGGATTTTGCCATACCTGTCCCCGAAAGAAAAATCCTGTTTTGCCATACTTTTCTTGTAAGTATTTTTCGTACTGCAGTGACTTTGAGTTACCATCACTGAATAGTTCAGAATGTTTCCTGGGCTCCGTGGCAGTCGAGCTAACAGGTCTGTCACTCTGTCTCTGTAACTTGCTCTGAGCATTCCGGCCTAGAGTGGGAACTGGGAATGTTATTTTTCTGGCTGGGGTCTTGGCAGGTGTGTAACATGAGTCCTGATAGCAGGACAGCAGATTACACTCAGCTCTAAAACCGTTTCTAAGGCTCTTGGCACCCACACTGTTATTGCATGTCTGCAGGTGTTTAGTAATTGGATTAATGCAGAGCCGAAGGAATGTCTGCTCCCCGGCTCAGAGGAACGTTGAGGAAAGACAAATTCATTTTTGAGAGTGACCTGGAATGCATGGTGACAGGCCTGCCCTCACACATGAAGCCAGAGCTAAGTCTGCACGTTTCAAATGACCCACTGTGAGCAGTCACCTTCCACAGGCAAGTTTATCCAAAGCTAAACACAGTAACAATGGCCTTGTGAGTCAGGAGGGAAGGGAAGGAGCTTCGGCGCGGGTTTTGATCCTCTTCCAAGACTCAGACAACTTGAGCTTAAGCCTTCCTATCATGCAGCTCATGAACCCTACAATCCAAGGTGTTTAACAATAATAATAATTTTAAAAAAGACCTTGGTAAACAGAAGAGGACGATAAGCCTCCCAGTGGAAGTGCAGAGACCACAATAGTATCCTGGATCACCATGCTCTTGCCAATTAATTCCCACCTTGATTGTAAAGACAGTCCTCCTCACATTACAGACCTCCTAAAACTCACTCATAAAATGGCGAGCAGCATTCACACCCCACTGCGGCTATGACTGGTGCATAGGAGAAGTGGCCGTCCCTGGGGTAATTTTGTCATTCTGGGTCACTGAAACTCGGGATACTCTTCAAGAGCAAGAAGCCAAATGTCTCAGAGGCTCCCTTCTGAAGAGATAAAACCTAATGGTTTGGCCTTACAAACCTAACCTCTTTCTCAGCTTCACAACTCAGAAGGGAGGCGGACCGTTTGGAGAGAGTCCAAATCGAAAGGAAGATAATGGTGAAAAGGCAAGTCTTGTGAAGGAAGCCGAAAGAATTGGTCCTGCTTAGTTTAAACCCTAGAGGGGTAACTTGCAGTTCACAAACATCAGTACAGCAGGTAGTGAGGACGGAGCGGGGAGGGGGAGATAGGAGGCCATTTCCGAGCCGCAGAGCATGAGTTTGGAGGGCTGGCAAGTAGAGGGAGTGAGAAACCCGTGTGTGGACAATGGAGTGTGGTGCACATGGCTACTCATTCATTCGTTTACTTAGCAGGATTTGCTGACCACAGCTGTGTCACCGTCCTCAACATGAAGGGACTGCAAAGTGACTGAGATCTATTTTTGATTTTTTGAGAGTTGTAGTCCAGGAAGCATGGGTACACGATGGTCACGCTGTGGACTTGGTAAGATGGAGGGTGTGGCCTGGGGTAGGAACAGGGCAGGTGTATCTGGGCAGACACACCAGGCCTTCTTGGCTCAGGTAACCAGGTTTCTAGCTGACATGTCAGCTAACGATCTAGCTCCCGGTCAGAAGAAATTTAATTAGGGAGGAAGGATGTGGTTACAACTGCACACTTGGTTGTTTAGGTTGTAGGTGAGTGGAAGCCTGGACAGCAGCTATGATTCGTTGTCTCCACTGGAGGGTCTCCCAAGATCCAGAGGATAAGGGGTGAAGGGGCTGCACGGCGTGTTGGGAAAGCAGGGGGTGGGGAGGTAGTGTGTGGAGAGGAAGGTAACAGAAGCCCACCGACAGTAAAGAAGCAGCAGAGACAATACAACCTTTCAAGGAAATGTCACAGTCTTGAGGGGACGGGACAGCATGGTCTGTTGTGGAGGAAAAAGTTCAGAGCCTCCACCCTGCAGCTGTCAGTGTGGTGGCAGCGGGTAAGGGCTGCTCTAGAGGTTAGATGAGACCAAAGGGCAGAGGGCTCATCTGGGAGCAACAGTCCTCCCAGGCCAGGAAGAAGGGAGTTCTGTATGAATCGTGGCAGAAAGGATCAGTTTGGGGGCAGAGTGGTGGTGGTGGCAGTGGGGCATGGTTCCTAGTGGACCACAGGATAGGGTCAAGGACAGTATTCTACATTTTTCCAGGGGCAGAAAGGACCTCAGATAAACAAGAAGCCATGGAGACTAATGAGACCAAAAAAGCTTAATTTTAAAGCTTCATCATTCAAGGTTGAAAGTCAAAGTATGAAACTGCTGCCTGAAGCACAAGTGAATTGACCATTTGAAAAGTCTAGTATCATATCAACCCACCAGGTTAAACCAGAAAGGTTCCTATAGAGTGTAAGTCCAGTCCCTTCAGCCTACAGGAAGGAGACAGATCCCTAGACACTTGACTGAACCTGCAGTCCTGGCACTACCCAGGGGTCCCTGATGTCTATAGGATGGGGAGATAAGCATGAAGTTTCATCAGTACCGTCTTTCTAGATTCCATATATATTTGTCAATATACAATATTTGTTTTTCTCTTTCTGACTAACTTCACTCTGTGTAATAGGCTCTAGGTTCATCCACCTCATTAGAACTGACTCAAATGCATTCCTTTTCATGGCTGAGTGGTATTTCATTGTGTATATATATCACAACTTCATTATCCATTCATTTGTGGATGGACATCTAGGTTGCTTTCATATTCTAGCTATTGTAAATCGTGCTTCAGTGAATATGAGGGTACATGTGTTTTTTTCAGTTATGGTTTCCTCAGGGTATATGCCCAGTGGTGAGATTGTTGAGTCATATGGTAGTTTTATTCCTAGTCTTTTAAGAAATCTCCACACTTCTCCACAGTGGCTGTATCAATTTACATTGCCACCAACAATGAAAGAGGGTTCACTTTTCTCTACACCCTCTCCAACATTTACTGATGGAGTGCTTCTAATTCTTTTGGGAGTGACAAGAAATCTCTGGCAGAGGAAATAATGGGTTCCTTGGGAATTCAGCTGATGGAGAGATGACTATGACTTGGTCCAGGAAGGTTTTGAAGAAAGGTTCAGACAATGCAAATCTGTGTGTGTGTGTGTGTGTGTGTGTGTGTGTGTGTGTGTGTAAGGACCAGAGAGAAGATGAGAGGACAGTCCCCCAGGCACTCAGAGGCAGTAATTTGCTGCATCATGGTACAAGTCCTATTTGATATGTGAGGATGCATGGTAGATTATGATGTTCTGTGCTGATGTTTCCTCTGCAAACATGCAGGGCCGGCCAGGCCATGGAAAGCGGAGTGAAGCTACACAGACCTTTCAACCAAAGTGGCAGAAAATCTGAGTTCTCACCTTCCCAGGATCACCAACTTCCTGCCGGTCTCATCAGTGAACTGGGTGTCTTATTAGGCAAATATGTATATTGACACCAAAGGTACCCAGGTAACACCTGGAGAGCCTTTCAGCTCTGAGGCCAGGCTTGTTGTTTAAGGGAGTCAGGGTACCCACAGATGGCTGGCAGGATTCCCAGGGGGCAGGAAGGAAAAGAGCTCTCATCAGGCTCCTTCTGCTCTTTGTCAGCATCTTCCTTCAGCACCTCCTCACCCTGGAAGCCCCTGAAAGCAGAGAGTCACTCTGCACTTAAAGCTTCTCCTTGTTTACAAGGTATTTGATCATGACAGAATTACTCCCTCACAGGTCAATTGCTTTGCCTTGTTTAATAATTTTATCATGTGAAAGAGCATGCTGAAAGATCTCAATGCTACTGAGGATCACAGCTCCAGAGGAAGGATTCATCTGTGTTTGGAACCAAGTCTAAAGACTTTTCTGTATACATTTCATTTCCTTGCACAGTTTTATCACTTTTTTCAGACCAGGATTGGTCCCGACAAACACTTCTCTATTCGGCCCTTCCCCTGAGGCATTCTCACAGGTAAAACCCTGGTGAAACCTTACGGACACAGACAGTCTCTGGCAAGAGGGAGGCTACAATCTGAATTATCAACAGTAACAAAACCCAAGAAAGTCATTTATGTAACCGAACTAGACTAATAAATGTATCCTGATTAGGGGAAGGTCTTATGGGATATGTTTTAATAAGTAGATTGAATTGGATCACAATTACCATTACTTCTATATACTCAATAAAAATTATTTCATTAAAGCAGACAGAAATTCTACTTTCTCATCCTGTTTGCTTTGCTGATATTATTTAGTCAAAACCCTTTTTATTTAAAGTTGTGGCACAGGTAAATTTTCATCCAGATACTCAATTATCTAAATTACTGACATTTTCCTGTTCTCAGAAAAATGTTCTAGGAACACAGGCTGCTTGTTCCCCCCATGTTGGCTGGCAGAATGTGGCGGGGTAAAACCCAGAAAATTGGCGAGACTCCATTTTCAATCCATGTTGAAAACTGAATGCCTTGCTTTTCTTTCTTGCTGAAATAGAAAGAAAAGAATCCCTTCATTATATAAGATTGCATCTTAACATTCTCTAAAGTGGTGGCAGCTTCTGGATGGTACATGAAAAGAGCCCAGTTTTCCCAGAAAATAATCTAGTTACAGGGGAGCCAAGGTGAAAGGCCTGCTCCCATAATGGTAGGGACCCTCCATCACCTACGGGGACACAGAGGAAGGCATCTGCATCGGAGATCTGAGTAGAGACAAATAGGAGAAACAACAGGTTTGTACTGCATGCCCCTTCCTTTATATCCATCCTACCTGGCCCAGGGCTCCACAAGGCTCCCTGTTTCCCTTCCATCTTCTTCAAATTCTAAGAACAAATCAAAAAAGTCAAAAGAGGAACCAGTAGTTTAAGAAGATACTGAATATTTTCAAACTCATAAATATCTGTTGATAGTTTCACTCATTCTTTCATCATTCAGAAAATATTAAGTATCCACGGTGCATCAAGCCCAAGGCCAAGGCTGGAGGTGCAGAGATAAATGACTCACAGTTGGCTCCCAAAGGCTCCCCGTCAAAGGGTTGGAGAAGAAGCTGCATCACGCCAAGAGTCTTGGAATTCTTAGTGCATTTGTATTTGGGCTGCCTTACTCATTGCGGACTTAACTGCATCAGTCTTTTCCAGTAGATCGGGAACATCAGTATCTTATAAGTTGATAGAAACTTATCACTGGCATAAATAAGAGCACTGAGTTTAGGTTGAGTCTTGGCCTCAGGTTGGGGCCTAGGGTGAGGCAAGGAGGCTGCTTGGGGCACAAGGTTTAAGGAGACATCCCTCACAGGGTCATTCTAATGAGATTTACTTAATGTTGACAGGTTAGCACACTTTGTTCCAATCATTTGAACTCTCTGGACTTTAGAACCTTATCTGTAAAGCAAAGACAAGCCCACCTCAGAGAATTGTTGAAAAATTAATTAAAATTAATATAATTGCAAAAGTGCCTTATAAACTACAAATGACATATAAACACATGCTGGTTTTATCAACAGTAGTAACAATAGTACTTGTCTATAAACTTTCTCATTAACCACAATGACATTACTAATAACCATAATCAAAACAGATTTTGTAGTAAATGTAACACATTATATTAGAAATGGAATATAGAAATCAAAGGCTCTGGTCCTACACTCCATGAGAGGCAGCGATTAAATATAATACAGTAGTTGAGTATAGCAAGATTCTATGAATGCAGACACACTTAGATTTTAATCTCAGCTGTCACCTACAAATATTTATGCTCACCTCTTTAGAGCATAGAGGATAAAGAAAGCCTCAGTTTCTTTATTTGTGAAAAGGGAATAATAATAACAGACTCAGGGGTTGTTATTAAAGATTAAGTGAGATAAGATGTGTAACACACTCATATTGCAGGCACTTAGAGATCATGGTGTAGGGATGATATGCTTATGTTAGGAGGTGTGTGTGCTCAGTAGCTCAGTCTTGTGTGACTCTTAGTGACCGCATAACCTCATGCAAAGAGTTGACTCATTGGAAAAGACTCTGATGCTGGGAGGGATTGGGGGCAGGAGGAGAAGGGGACGACAGAGGGTGAGATGGCAGGATGGCATCACGGACTCAGTGGACATGAGTTTGAGTAAACGCCAGGAGTTGGTGATGGACAGGGAGGCCTGGCGTGCTGCAATTCATGGGGTCACAAAGAGTCAGACATGACTGAGCAACTGAACTGAACTGAACTGAAACTATAGACTGTCAGGCTCCTCTGTCCATGGGATTTCCCAGGCAAGAATACTGGAGTGGGTTGCCTTCTCCTACTCTAGGGGATCTTTCTGACCCAGGGATAGAACTTGCATCTCCTGCATCAGCAGGCAGCTTCTTTATCACTGCACCATCTGGGCAGCCCTGGGGACAGCAGCAAAATGGTTAATGCTCCAGACCAGAATGTCTCCTGAGATACTTCACCTTTTCCAGTTTCTTTAGCTGGGATCCTATTACACAACTCTAAATCACATGGAGGTCTTTTCCTATAGGCTTGCTTATAGAAATAATTACACTAAACATTGTTCCTTTCTTTCCTAAGTTTCTCCAGAATGATAGATGTGGTTAAAGTGTCCAAAACTAAAGATTGTAACTTTTTCTCAAAAATAGGACCTAGAACATGAATGGAATCAGGTTTTTATCTTCTTCTCTCAGTGATTTCATTGGGTACATTAAATATTGCTTTAAGTTGGTAATTTCAGTATTTATTTTAAAAAACACTATGAGTGTGGCAGGCTTCCCTGGTGGCTCAAATGGTAAAGAATCTGCCTGAAGTGCAGGAGACCTCGGTTGGATCCCTGGGTTGGGAAGATCCCCTGGAGAAGGGCATGGCAACCCACTCCAGTATTCTTGCCTGGAGAACTCCCATGGACCAAGGAGCTTGGCAGGCTACAGTACATGGGGTTTCAAAGAGTCAGACATGACTGAAGTGACTAAGCCCTAGAGTGTGGCATCACCGTGACCTGACTCCTAATTGTCACAGGCCAGTTCTCTGAATTGTTCAGGGAAACCAAAGATGACTTTTGTTAACTCTCTTGTGAAACTAAAAGTAAAACATAAAGACAAACTTTGTTGCCTCTCTCTTACTTCTAGAGCCAGCAGCTTGGGGTGTGAATGGGACTTGTCTGGGAGTCTTCAGTAAGGGTATGGATGATATAAGAGGGATAGGAAAGCTACATGGGGTCCTGAGAATAAGGCTTGGAAAAGAAGTGTTGTCTTAGCCCCACTAGGAGGAACAGATTAGGGACTAAGGGAAGGACCACTTTCCAGGTCCCGGAAGGGGTCAGACAGAACATACATAGGCTTAAGCGAAACCTAATGAGGCAGACTTATATAGACTTAGGAAAAGTCCTAATGGCTCAAGAGAGGATATGAGCCCGTCTCACTGCAAGAATTAACTGAACACCCAGAGGAACCATCTAAACTGCAGGTCACACAAATGCAACATGGAGCCCCTGACCCTAAGGAGCTTCTAGCTGGTGTAAAGATAGTATTGCATATTGGCTAGAGGAACTCACTTTTATAACTCAGAATTGCTGTGAGGCATATGGAGATTCACAGGTGAAAATGATTACATTTCATTAAATTGCCTCTTTCTGGCCATAGCTCATTCTCTCATCTGTTATCTATCAGTTCCTATTGGCCAATGGCTAATCCATCTTCCAGCATAAAACAGGCCTTTAGAAAACTTATTTGTAAATGAATGAATGGCTGAGTATAATGGGCCCTGAGGCATGTCCTAGCCAGCAGTGTCCTAGGAAAGGGATTCTTAATGATGACAAACCACAGAATTCATTCTCCCTGGGAGAAGGGGTTGTGGGCACCATGGATCCTATCCTTGAAAAGTAGTAAATTAGATCATTGGAAGGATAATCTCTGTTTCTTAGATCCTTGAAGGGGATCAAAGCTGAAGACTGGTTTGTGTGCTATCAAAATCCACATGCTCATTTTTTTTCCTTTCAGTTTAGAAATAAACAAATATTTCTAAATGATAGATGGATTTAAATACTTTGGTTTTGCAGTTAATAACCATTATTAAGTCAAAGTGCTTCCCCTTTGTTCTTAGCAATCAGAGTGCTTAAAACTTAAATAGCAGCTGACTTCTGTTCTAAACCCACCTCACTGCCTGATAATTCCATTCTTGTTCTAACTTTCTATCCCATCTTTACCTTGGGATCATAGGATGGCTTTTCATAAGACTTCTACATATTTTCAACAATTTCTTTGTATTTCCATTTCCAGGGAGAGAGGGTATAGATTTTTCCTCCAAAGGAAATATGATTGTTCACAAAGTTTATAGAACCCAGGTTTAACTAAGGTAGGGTTTGGGGTGGTTGTAGTGAGTTGGTGGCCATAACAATTGCAACAAGTCTAAGAGAAAGCTGAAAGAGATGAAGAAACTTGCTCAAAGTCACAAAATAACAAGAGGAGAAGCAGAGATCGAAATCCAGGCTTACCTGACACCCAGATCGAATCTTTGAAACACTTTGCCAAGACTGTTAAGTGGAGTGAATCTTGATGAAGGCGACTGGGCTCTCAGAATGGCTTGAAGTACTGTCATCAGAACATAGGACACAGAGTCACCACCAGTCTCCTTGAAGCCAAGAACATGCCCTGAGAAGTTCTGAATGGACTTTACAGTCACTTCAAGATTAGATTACATAACAAAAATCTTAATAGGAAATGCAAACCTTACATTTCCATGGTCACATTTTAAAAAATGTACCCTAAGGATATAATCAGATATGTTGTACATGCAAGATGTTAATTTTAGTGTTATATATACTGAAGCATTGATACTTTCAAACTGTGGTGCTGGAGAAGACTCTTGAGAGTCCCTTGGACTGCAAGGAGATCCAACCAGTCCATCCTAAAGGAAACCAGTCCTGAATATTCATTGGAAGGACTGATGCTGAGGTTGAAGCTCCAATACTTTGGCCACCTGATGGGAAGAGCCCACTCATTGGACAAGGCCCTGATGCTGGGAAAGATTGAAGGCAAAAGGAGAAGGGGAATGCAGAAGATGAGTTGGTTAGATAGCATCAACAACTCAATGGACAGGAGTCTGAGTGAACTCCGAGAGGTAGTAAAGGACAAGGAAGCCTGGTGTGGGGCAGTTCTTCAGGTCGCAGAGCTGGACATAACTTAGTGACTGAACAATAAAGAATAGCAAAATGATGGAATTAAAGCAATGGTCAACATAAAGTTTGAGTAGATTATGGGACCTTAGCCACTAAATCTGTGTGGTGGAAGAACATATACTGAGGGGGGGAAAGTTTCTTGTGGTATTACTAAGGGAAAAGGCAGCTTACAAAGCAGTATTTATTTTTATTTTTAAAAAGTACATTCACTGTATAAGAGATTTGAATAAAGAAAATGTTCACAATGACCAGAGTGGGGGAATCACAGGTGACATTCGTTTTCTTCTTCTCCATTTTTTTCCAGTCATTCTGTAATGAGCCTGTATTACTTTTATAATCAAAAAAGTCAAATAAATGTTATTTATTAAAAATAAAAAGACCAATCTTGCCGTCCAGTACTCAGCCGAGGACACCTGTGAATTATGCTGCTTTCATGCCCTCAGTTTCATCCAGAGAGTCTAGGCATACACCTGTTTAAGGGTCTAACTCTCAGCCCATCTCTTGAGAATACTAGCATGGCCAGAAGGAGCTGGGCTGGAACACAGCATCACCTCATCAGGATCTGAGTAGTTCCTCTTCCTTGCAAGGCCAAGCACCTGACTTGGTCTCACACACCAGACCCCTTCCCTTGTCCTGCAGAATGTTCTCCGCCCACTCAGTGTACTGTCTCCAGGCAAGGTATCCTCTCTCCACAGGCTGGAGGGCTTGCAGACTGTGCAGTGGGGAGAATGTCAGCCCTGGCCTTTCCGGGGGCTTCCTCATCCTTGGGGACTGCATGCAAGAAACTTCCGGCAGGCTGTGACATGCCTGGGTTGGCACGGGGTAACGCTGACTCTGCTCTGTGCCATTTTCATGAAGAGACAGTAGGTGATCCTTTTGGATTCAAATCACATATTAAAGGGACTTTCCCGGAGGTCCAGTGGTTCAGACTTCACTTTCCAATGCTGGGGCCGTGGGTTCGATGCCTGGTCAGGAAGCTAAGATCCCACATGCCTTGTGGCCAAAAAACCAAAAAGGAAAACAGAAACAATATTGTAACAAATTCAATAAAGACTTATGGTCCACATCAAAAAAAAATTTTTTTTAAAGAAAAAATAAATCACAAGTTAATGACTGTATACCGAGCCTGAGCTGTGGGGTCACTTCGCACCTTTCTGCCCTGCCTTGCTCAGGCTGTTAAGTGCATCCTTTAGAGGGGTTCAATGTTGCCAAGAAGGCCGCATGCCTGCTAAGGCACTTCAGTTGTGTCCGACTCTTTGCAACCTTATGGACGATAGCCCGTCAGGCTCCTCTATCTGTGGGATGTTCCAGGCAAGAATACTGGAGTGAGTTGCCATGCCCTCCTCCAGGGAATCTTCCCAAACCCAGGGATCAAACCCAAGTGTCTTAGGTCTCCTGCATTGGCAGGTGGGTTCTTCACCACTAACGCCATTTGGAAAGTCCTCCAAGAAGGTGAGGGGCTAACTGATTTTGGAGGGCAGCTGGGTTTCAGCCTTTGGAAGTGTTAACATTCCACGGTGACAAGGCAAGTGCTACTCTCTGAGTTGAGCCCTTTTTAGTCTGCACTCACCACCAGGCGGATGCCTGGCCCCAGCAGCAATGGCTGGAGCTCGGCCCTGGTTTGAGGCCGATGTGGGAGCAGAGGAGACAGGGGCACTGGAGCCAGAGAAAGGCAGCTATCACAGAGCCGTGACTGGGGAGGATGGAGTCTGGGGTGGACCAGAGCCCAACTGTTTTTGCTCCTCTGAACGAGTGACCCCAAACTTAGCAAAGCATCTCTGTGGGCATTCAGGGGGCAGCATTCAAAGCTTCCCCATGCATGTGTTCACTTGGTTTCCTGGCTTTCTTTCTCCCTCTTTGAAATGAAAAATAAAGCCACCTGTCAAAGCTGGTGATATGTTCAGACCTGTAACCCACACAGATTCAGGAAGACTTCAAAGTGGAAACTCCTCGGATCTGATTACATTTCGTCGCAGATGGTGAATTTATGCCCTGATCTCCCACCTTTGCTCTGACTTCTGTTCTCTAAGCTGGTGAAGAGAATATACCGTGGTGTCGTTTGCAGACTAATGAGTTAAATGCCACTTATTCTCTCAAACTTTACCCACTAGCGGGATTTCGACAGAGATGAGTGAAGACTTTGCTTTTCTACAAACCCAGCACGCTGAAAAACATTTGCCCATTAGAAGATTAAATGCCAATTGAGACTGCAACTTCCTCTCAACCTTCCACTTGTACTTCTTGTAACAATGAAGATAAAGAAAATATATAACTCATAGGGTGATTGTGAGCAATTATTGAATTGCTATATGCAAAGCACTAAGAATATTCCCTGAGACAAATTATTAGATATGTATGGGCTATTGTTTCCCTAAAGCAACTGATATTTAGGAGTCTGGAAAAGGGAGAGTGAGTCTGCACGCTGACTATCCACTTGATAACCATCTATACCCATTGTCTGGTGGAAACTCCTCCGGCAGCCATTCGAGGCCCACCCTGCTCTGGCCTCAGCTCAGCCAAAGGAGAAATATTCAGGGGTTCTCATTCTTGGCTGCTTTACTCCAGAAAAGACTGGTACATTACTTCCTAGAGAAGATATATCCAGTTGTTGCTCTCTCTACAATGCTCCAAAGCATGTATCCTGCGCTGTGGAAATCGGTCCTCACTGATGATAAGGAGGATGTGTTTTTGACTCATTCTCTGAGGCTCTCTTTACTGCTTCCACATGGCTTCTCTGTTGTGCACATCTGTCAGCCTCTGGCTTGTATTCAGTTTCAACCAAGAAACATTTATAAAGGTATGAGTTGCCATGACTTGGAAGAGATGTGGAATTCGTTCCAGGGCATGTCCCCCAGACTTTGAAGAGCACCTTCCAGGTGAACAGAACACTGGCCAGGTGTGTAGAACAGTGGACCTGGGAAATATTCCCCAAACAGACAAAGAAGGCTGTGTTACCTCATGTGGACAGAGCTCTCATTTGCTTTCCACATCCTCGAGAGCAGAGCTGGTAGGCAGCGTATTTCCCTGTGGTCCCAGGATGCTGCTTTGCCTCCTGCTTTGGGACTGCGAGGTTCAGGCAGAGATCCTCAACTCACTCTCAGGGCATGGGACTCCCGGATGGGGTGTCCAAGACCTTTTGCCTCTTGCTCATCATCTGGTCCTGTCTGGTCCCTCCTCCAGAGGAGAAAAGATCCAGATGGATGCTGGTATGATATTGAGCATCTTGCTAGTTTGCTACTGGTTGAAAGTATCCCTAAGACAGAATAAATGATCAACAACGAGTCTGAGTAGATTAAGGGACCTTGGCCACTAAATCTCTGTGGTGGGAGAACTTACACTGATGGGGGAAAAGGTTTCTTGATGTATTACTAAAGGAATACTTCCCAAGTGGTGCCAGTGATAAAGAATCCACATACCAATGCAGGAGATTCAGGCTTGATCCCTGGATTGGGACAATTCCCTGGAGAAGGAAATGGCAACCCACTCCAGTATTCTTGCCTGAGAAATCCCATAACCAGAGGAACCTGGCAGGCTATGGTCCTTGAGATCGCAAAAGAGTTGGACATGACTGAGCAATTAAAAGGAACAGAGAGAACAAAACCCCACATATTTTATTGTATAAAAAGTATTTTTTTTTCTCCACCAGACTTAAATGGAAAAGAAGAAAAATCAACTCTACACCAAAATTTTTGTTTTGTTTTCTGATATAGGAAAATAAGCAAGCACAATACTATATTCTATCTTTTTAATCATTTTTTTTCTATCTGTTCCAACTTCTATATTCATTTATCCAGTCTCGTGCCTTCGTTGGTGTGGGAGTGGAGGGTAGGGGCAGGGGATAGCTTTGTCAAAAGGCACACTGATGCCTGTGTGTTTGCTAACTCATTTGTCCATGAAAATATTTTATGATATTAAAGAAAATATTCTGGGTGGGGGAAAATAGATTGTACTCTTAGTTTTTTGCCTTTTGGCTGCACGTCACAGCATGTGAACTTCCCCAACAGATATCGAACCAGTGCTTCCTGCAGTAGAAGTGTGGACTTTTAACCACTGGACCACTCTAAAAGGCCAATACAGTTTTTTTGTTTTTGGCTGCTTGGAATATGAGATCTAAATTCTCTGACCAAGAATTGAAACTGTGCCCCCAGCAGTGGAAGCACAGAGTCTTAGCCACTGGATCGCCAGGGAAGTCTGAGGTTGCATTCTTAGATTAACGAAGGAGGTAAGGGAGGAGTTTTAATTCATCATTCCAAGTGGACTTGTAGGACCTCCCCTTCTGTTTTCTTTCCTTCTTTCTCTCTTTTCATGTTATACTTTCAACACATGAGATTCTTGTAAATACCTCATTTGGACAATTGTCATTGCCACTGGCCTTTTAGCCAAGAAGAGACCATTCAACAGACACTGCCAGACTGCTGACTCTGTCCATGGCCTTCGGGAAGCGCAGAGAAAGTAATTCTTGTCCTTGAGGAGCTCGTAGCCCTGGGACAGTGGGGCTGTGGCTGAGGAGAGGGTTGCCAGGAGTACAAAGACTGCGGCCGTGAAGGGATGTATGAGGTGTGGGGCTGGAGCACTGTGTTCTTGACAGCTTCTTTGTGCAGTCTTCGTTTCTCATGGAAAACAGCCATGGTCAGGGCCACATCAGACACTAATCTTCATCACAGGTAGAACATTTTCTCCTCCAGGGACTCATTCTGGTATTAATCACGGCGGTCTCTCAGACTTTCAGAACGCTCAGGAGAGGCCTTGTATCTCCACACAGAAACCGAGCCTGGTTCTGTTTCTCAAGCCTTTCCTTCTGGCCTCAGGGCCTCACTCCTCAAGCTGTTCAGCAACGTCAATTACCTGCTTAGCTTAAATATCAAATGCTCCCGAGTTCCCTTCTCCTGAGCACCACCCCCCACCCCACTTTCTTATAGTCGCTCAAGCCCAGCTGGCGTGAACTCTTCATAACCTACCCAACCAGTCTCAACCTTTTCTATACTTTCAGGAGTCACAGCCCCTACCTTTCATGTGGCAACTGCCACTTGCTCTCCAGGTCTAGCCCTGGGACTGTGCTTTCATATGGCCAGTGATTTAAAACGCTGCTGGAATCGTCAACGCATGCTTCAGAGCTCTCTTGTGGATTATAAATGCTTTGGATCATAGATTCCCTCTCATACATCCTGTTGTTCCTTACAAAACCTGTAATAGTGGATTACACATGGTTGTTATTCAGTATGTTTCTATTTTTCCTACTTTTATTTTCAAATCTGTCAATAAATACTACTTGACTGTATTGCTCTTTCAAAATTAAAAAATAATGTCTCATGCAGTTGTGTGCACAATAAGTATAATAGCATCTATTGATTGAAAATGGGCTATGTGCCAGGCTGTAGATGATTTACATGCATCATTTTATTTTAACCCTTGTGATAACTTTGCAAAATGAGTGTTATGATATTTATTTTAGAGATGAGGGCACTCTGATAGCTGTTGTAAGAGTCTAGGGCGAGAAGGCTGGTGGAGCCTCTATGCTGACCTTTAATTCAATAACAATCTAGACCCACTGTCCAGTGTTAGCTTCTCTGCCAGGGAAGCTGCTGACTGGAGAAGAGGAGAGGGTATGTAAGAAGACAGTAACCCAGGACTGATATATCCTCCTGAATTGCAGAGTTGTCTTTTTTTGTACTTTGTCAGTGTGATGCTTTAGACAAAACTTACTTCAAATCAAATGATGACAAAAAGAGGATCATTTGGGGGTTTTGACTCATCGTGTGACTTGGTTCCACAATATGGATTTAGTACAGCTGTGTTTTTAATAATCGAAGCCAGATTAAAGGGATCCATGTTTGAAATATGTGTTTTATTTAACAATGTGTTTCTTCTAGCACTCAGCACACGTGGGCTTCTAATTTTCTACTGGGGAAGCCACATGAATGTTCAGGGAGCTATAGTTTTCATGGGATTTGTCTCCTCCAAATCTTGCAAAAATAAGCTTTAGTAGCTTGTGTGTCTCTCAAATAAATGAACGCTAATCAACTCACATAGTTTAGTTCATTTAGTTCTTAAAAGAGCTCCACACTATTTTACTTTAGAAATGTTAAGAGATTTCCTAAATAGATCATTACCACCAAGTTGGTACTGACTTGTGGAGGCAATAAAACAAATAAAGTCATTAAAAATAATTTGAACAAAAGGAGTAACTTGATATTATGCCATCTACGTTTGGTTAAAATGACATTTTAAAGTTCTCTTTCATCTTACTAAACAGATCTCTAAAAGAAAAAAATGTGATTAATAAATTATCCTCCATAAATCTTATGATAACTATTATAGTCTTTCGAGAATTATGAACCCACATCTGGAAAAAGTATTTTATATGCTACTGCCTGTTAAACAGCATGCCACGCATTTTACAAGTGCACGTTAGTAAGTAAAAATACGGTATGTTTTTTGTGTTCATCATTTTCCCCTCCAAAAGAAGTGTAAGCCGAGTTTATTTCATAATAAAGAGTGCTAATAAACTTTATATGACGCTTGTTTTTCCCCCTTACTTTGGTGCTGATGCAGTTTCATTGGGTTATTGAGTATGAGCTTTCTATCAGAATTCAAGGAAGCCCTGCTTATAAGCTGAGATGCTCGGACCCCTTAGAATCACGGAATGGGCAGAAGTCAGCTGGTCCAAGGGGTGGCAGAAACATCATAAGAGTAAGCTGAAACCATGGGAGCCACACACTTCACTTTTTTTTTTGCTCTTGAATTTGATTCCTTTTATACTCTTTTAAATGTATAAGTCTCACAAGCTAGTGATTCAAAATGCAAGATTGGCTCATTTCTGGAATTAGAAATTTGATTAAACTTAAACATTTGTTAAATAAAATGAGCAAAGTACTTTGAGAGCCAACAAGGTCCCTTGGAAATAGAAAATGTTTTTTCGTTTCCAAGCAGCTGTTTGCAATAAGAAGTGGCTGGTGAGTGAAAGGGAAGGACGCCATTAAGTGAAGGTAACCCCTCCAGAGTTTTATGGAGCTCTGCAGTCACGTGAGCGCCATCAGTGATAAATATCACAAGAGAGACTGCAACGTGCCTGGTTTTATTTTCATGTAGATCCTTGAATACGCTTTAACTCAAGTCACAGAATACGTTTAATGACCATGGAAAAACACAATTTTAATGTGCACAAAAGCAACTGTAGAGAAAGAAAAGACAGAAAAGTCTTATTTCTCTAAGTATAACCGAACATCACCCATAACAATAACACCTGTAAACCAAATTTTATTTTGTTTGGATTTTGGAAAAGCAGCAGCCTAGACTCAACTCCAGGAGATACCAGTTTTTCAGTCCCCAGAGAGTTTTAATGCATTTATTTTTGAGGCCTTGTTTCTAAGCATATGAGTGACCACATTAAGGACTTAAGATGCTGTTGGAATGGTGAGGAACATAAAATTCACTGAATCTAGTCCCCTTACCTCACAGATGAAGAATCTGAAGAAAAGAATGGGAAAGGGGCTTGTCCAAGGCCCACAACCAGCACAGATAGGACTACGACCCATGCCTACTGGATCTGGTATCCTGAGTCCTACCTATTCCAGTAGACTGATGAGCATTAAAAATATTTCTCACTTAAAATGATACATTTTTAAATGATAAATTCCTGGTGGCTCAGATAGCAAAGAATCTGTCTGTAGTGCAGAAGATCTAGGTTTGATTCCTGGGTTGGGAAGATCCCCTGGAGAAGGAATGATGACCCACTCCAGTATTCTTGCCTGGAGAATTCTGTGGACAGAGCAGCCTGGTGGGCTACAGTCCATGGGGTCTCAAAGAGTCAGACATGATTGAGCTTAAAAACTTAAAATGGTGGCAGCTTGGCTCATGAGAAGTCATCAAAACACATCTTCTAGATCTTATTTATTCCATAGCGATAATGGATAGTGCCTCAAAACATTGTCTGTCACTGTGAAATAGGTAAACAAAGATGATTTTGGTGCAGTCAGGACACACTGAGAAATAATCCCACCATCTTAGGTTACCAGACTTATTTTTTTCTAGTAATTAGATGCGTAAGCTTGTGTATTCTTACAATAGCTATGCACTTACTCTCTTCAACTTTAAAATAAAATCAGAAAATATAGTTTCAAAACTTTCTTTTAGATAAGAGAATATATTAAGGAATTATTCCAAGATTCCAAGGTCAGTTTCAGAACATTAAGTGACAACATTTGCCAATATCTGTTCCAATTCTATCCAATGTCTATTGATGTGACTGTATTAGTTAGGCCTTGCTGTGTAACAAACCACTCCAAAACGTAGAGGATGAAGACAACATCCATTGATCTAACCAGAGACTCTGTGGGTTGGCAATTTGGGCTGGATGCAGTCATAAGTATGCTGGATGACTGCTTTTGAGGGGTTAACTGACTGTTGGTTGTTGGGATGCTGGGGCATCTGGGCACATGGTTTCTCTTTTCCTACAGACTAGCCTGGGATTGTTCCAAGATACAGAGTAGAAGTGATCAAATCCCTTGAGGCTTAAGTTTGGAACTGGCACACTGTTATTTCCATGGCATTGTGTTGCCAAGTCATAAAACCAAGCAGATTCATGGGGGAGCGGCAATAATCTCTGTCCTTCTGTGGGAGGGGTTGCAAAAATTACTATGCAAAGTCAAAGTGACATGGATACAGACAAGAATGGAGAATTGTAACCACTTTTGCAATGCTTTTTACAGTGCTTAACTCTTGTTAGTTAGAACACTATGTGTTCCATGAATCAGTGATGCTAAGACTTTGAGGTTTCATGAACCAGTTAAAAAATAACATTAAGTTTAATCACACAAACAGAACCAGTTAAAACATATTAAATAATTTGGGAAGTATACATAAATGCTCAAAAATTGGCAAAAATTTTTTTTTTGTTGTTGTAATAAGAATATTTAAAACCAAATGCTGGGACTCCCCTAGCAGTCCAGTGATGAAGACTTCACCTTCCAGTGCAGGGGATGCAGGTTTGATCCCTGCTCAGGAAGCTAGGATTCCACATGACTTGTGGCCAAAACCCCAAACATAAAACAAAAGCAATATTGTAACACAATCAATAAAGACCTTAAAAAATATGTTAGTTGCTCAGTTGTGTCTGACTCTGTGATTCCGGGGACTGTGACCCAGCAGGCTCATGTCCAAGGAATTCTCCAGACAAGAATACTGGAGTGGGTTGCCATTTCCTCCTCCAGGGCGTCTTCCCAACCCAGAGTTGGAACCCTGGTCCCCTGCATTGCAGGCAGATTCTTTACTGTCTGAGCCAACAGAGAAAGACCTTAAAAAATGGTCCACATTAAAAAAAATCTTAAAACCCCCCCCCCCCAAATACCAATAATTTTCCATCCTTGTCATTCCATATATATGTATGTATATATGTATATGTATATAGAAGAGTATGGTTTACCACCCAAATGTGTAGGAAGAATAAAATCCTCAGATTAAAGGAATGGCCGTCCTATGTTGATATTCTGCATGCCTAATTTACTGTCCAGATTCTTCTTACATTGCTGCTGACTGATGAAAACTTCATCAAGAGGCGTGACACTCCCTGTGGTGGGATTCAGGAATCACTGCCCTGGAGAGGATTTATGCTTGTGGCAGTGTGAGAAAAAGCATTTCATCTATGGCTTTACACAGCCTTCGGTGTGAATCTGCTTGCCAAGCACATCTCACCTGCACGTAAGTTGAAGTGAAACAGTGAAATATTACCTGAAAGATCTGGCCCCACTGGGCCCCCTATTTAATTTGTTAAAATATCAAAGACTGCATGAATCTCTAGTTTAGCGGCTTAAGAACATGGAGGCTCAGAAGCCTGGCTCTGGTCTTGCCTGGCCTGCAGGCAAGAGGAACCGGTCCTCAGAGAACCTGGTTCTTACCTTGGTAATGAAGTCACCAGCTGGGAATACTCCACTAAACTGCTTCCTTGGCCAAACTAGAGTTCCCCATCTGTAAAATGACACGGTAGGAACAGTTTTCACTGTATTTTTGTGTGTATGAAATGAACTAACTTCATGTAAAGTGCTTGATGCAACACCAGGCTCATAGTAAGTACTCAATATTGTTGCCTGGAAAATTCCATGGACAGAGGAATCTGGAAGGCAGTAGTTCATGGGGTCATGAGGAGTTGGACACTGCTGAGCACTACAACAACAACAGCAGCAATTGTTGTTTTTGTTGTTCAGTTGCTCAGTTGTGTCTGACACTTTGTGACCCCTTGGACTGCAGCACACCAGGCTTCCCTGTCCTTCACTATCTCCCAGAGCTTGCCCAAATTCATGTCCATTGAGTTGGTGACGCTGTCTATAAGACAGCTGATTACTGGATAGTTGGTTTAGTACTTTTTTTTTTTAATGTTTATTTTTGCACAGACCACTTCCCACCACTGGGTTGAGTAGGAAACATCACAGACCTCTTTTGTTTTAACTCTGAATTTTATTAGGAAAAACATAGCAATAAAATCAGTTGGAAATCACAGCCACTTTTCATGAAAATGAGAACATGTCGTTATAAATGTAGAACTTTCTCACAGATATTCTTGCAGAATCATAGCACTTTTCTCACTGCTATTCATCTATATCAGTGTTTCCATAACTTATTCTTGGTTTTTTGGGTAGCGCTTACCTCTCACAGATGTTCTGTCTGGGGATAAGTAGTTTCCCAAGGTTGTCTGATACGCTAGGGACTTTGGCAGGAATTAATGTACTAGCCTTTCTTTTGCTACAGGGTTTTGTGACCAGTACCCTCTACTCCTTCTTGCTCCTATAAAGAACGTCACCAAAAAAAAAAAAAAAAAAGTAGACTCCATTTCTCCCTGGGAAAAAAAAAGATCTTATTCTTAAATATCTCAGGAAAAAGAGACAAAGAAATACAACAGAATAATGTGATGACTTGATGTGTGTGAAGCAGCCAGCTACTGAGGGGCTGGTAGGAAGTAGCTTCGTTCAACCCCTTCTACCAACTGTTCTTGAAGCTATACCTCTTTAATTCAGAATTTTCATTAACTAGTCCCTTCGTAGCTATTATTGGACAAGATTACATGCAGAAGTCCTTCTTGGTTGCACATGGGGTTATGAAAATTTCACTATACTTTAGTAAAGCTTTAAAAATAAGACAAAATGATTTTTCATCATCTGTTTACATTGTAACTTGTCACGGACTTTTCCCCACTGCTCTTTGTATCCAGTTGGCTTCCCTAGTCTAAATCTGAGTGGTCTCCTTTTGAGAGAGAGAGAATAAACAACAAATGTCACTATTGTCATTGCTGCAAATGGTCCTCACAGGGCCTTATTCACCCTGGTGACTTAACACAGTGCCGTTCTCCATGCTGATTGGAGGGCTGGTTTCCTCACCTCTGTGGTCTCCCTCCACTCCTAATCCTGTGATGTGCCCTCTCAGCCCACCACTCAGAAGAGTCTTCCAAAGCACTGGAAGAGTTAATTCATTCTGCAGCTATCTTATTGTTTTCTTTACATCCCTAAAGACATAATTCTTGCCAAAAAAAATTAATCTCAGATTTTGCTGAAGCCAACGAAACCACCTCAACAGCTTTCTTAATTCTGTCAGCATTCATGAATCCTTCTCACTCCTCCATATATACCTTTATACCTTTGTGTTGAAAAATTGTGTGAGTTGTATACCCACACATGTGGCATTTCATTTGCATTTTCATTTGGAATCTGGTGTTCAGATTTTTTATTCACAATGATTGCTAATTCTATTTTTGGTAACCACTGTTTGTCTGGAAAAATGAAGTCTGAATAAACCAATAGATACATCTGAGAAAAACAAAGGAAAAGAGGATGCTATGAATAATAGTGACACAATTAACCCTCCCATGTTAAATTGTTAAATCCCTGGACTAATTTTAAAAGCCCTATGATTGAGAGTGTGAAATTTTACCTGTCTATGTATCTTCCTCTCTTTCTCTCTGTCTATAGGAGTTGGAGAAGCTTGTTGATTATAGCAATATGTATCTGACCCTTCATTTGGATTTTTAAGCTTTGTTTGGCAAGCATACGTAGGTATCATTTTATTTTTTACTGTACTCAGAAAGATAAATACCTTTGTGATGAGGTGGCATGCAAATCTTTTACCATAGAGAAAACCAGCTTTAAATACTATTCTTTTTGAAGTGGAACTGACCTCCGTGGAGTAGAAGAAAGGCAAAGAAAACAAAAATGCCTCCCTGAAACAGAACTCAGAATCTAAAACGAGTCATTCTCTTGAGAGTTGAAAATGTTCCCCTTCAAAGTAAATTAACTTGTGTTTCTACCATTATGGTTTTAGCAATGGAAACTTGATAAGGATGGCCATTTCTCTGGTCCCAGATGGTCCAGAAGAACTGGGTGTTTCCCAAGCAAACTGCCCATGTTCTGAGTAGCAATCCTTTAATAAGGTTCATTTCTTCTAGTGTGGCTTGTTCAGATTGAACGTACATATTTCCTGAGGTTAAATAGCACAACTCTAGATATATACTATTTTTTTTCTTCCCAAGTCAAAGTGGTCACATATATGAGATAATTGGCTGCTTTTGAAATCTGCATCCAGAGTTGCAGGTGGAACTGGATGGGAAGCAGAAACAAGGGAGACTCCTGCAGGCAGGACAGCAGTCTGCCAAAGGCACTGGTTATGCCAGATGCCTCTTAGATCTCAAGTCTGAGGTGAGTGTTCATGCAGAAAACAGAGAAAGCAGCTTGGATGGGTGGAGCAGGCAGCCTCTAGTGCGGCTCCCAGTGGTCCCCAGCTTCTGATATTAGTGCCTTTGTGTAACCTCCTCCCCTTGAGGGTATCCTGGACCTGGTGACTTGCTTTATGGAATATGGCAAAAGCAATGGAGTGTAATGGTCATGATTAAGTTGTAAAGGACTATCACTTCCTTTCTGTTATTAATAGCTCTCTTTCTCTGGCTCTTTTTGCTTTGATGAAGCAAGCTGCCATGTCATGACCTGTCCTATGGAAAGGACTATGTGGCTAGGAAATGAAGGTTTTTCTCTAACCAGTAGTCAGTGAATAATTTGAGTCTCTCATTGTAGTAGGTCATGAGTCGTCCCCCCCTCACGACATGAATTCTATAGGCAAACATGCACATGAGCTTGGAAGCAGATCCTTCCTCATGTAGGCCTTCAGAGGAGAATACAACCTCAGCAGACACCTTTGTCTAAACCTATGAGAGAGGCTCTGAAGCAGAAGATCTAAATACACTGTGCCCAGATTTCTGACTCTTAGAGACTGTGAGAGATTCAATGTGTGTTATTTGTTAAATTTCTGAATTTTGGTATAACCTATTATGTATGGATATTGTATTGGAGTTCTCCAGGGAAACAATCTATTTCTCTCCATCTATCTACCAACTATCTGAGTATTCACATGATTATAGAGACTGCTAAGCCCAAACTCTTCAGAGGGCCAGTAGGTTGGAGACTTAGGCAAATTCGTGATTCAGTTATAGTCTGAAGACTGGCAGATAGAGACCCAAGAGATCTAATGGTGCAGATGAGGTCTGAAGGCTCTCTGCCAAAGAATTTCCTCTTGGTGGGAGACTAGTCTAGTTTCTCTATTCAGGATCTTCAACTGCTTGGATGAAGCCCACCCACATAATGTAGGGCAGTCTGGTTATTCAAAGTTCACAGATTTAAATGATAATCTCATCCTCAAACACTTCAAGTTGACACATAAAATAAACCATCACAGAATTGAATCTATAAGAAAAGCCGGAATTAATATTCTAAGCAAGAGAGCACATTTCAGCTCTTCATCACAATGTAATATGAAAGAAGTAGTATTTGGGGAAAGTCTGATGTGGTTGGGTGAAGCTTCTGACCCCAGCATCAGAGGAGCTATGGTTCTATGGCTACTCCAAGAAGAGTCTCCCCAGGCCTGTCAGACACTCTGAGGAATGAAAAGACTTGGGTTACTCAGTTCTCCTCTCAGTTATAAATTTAGTTAGATCTCAGTTCCCAGGCCATGTAGGTAATTTTGAGCATTTGGGAACAGTTAATTACATGTATATTGTAGCCAATTGTTAGAGAACAAATATCCATGCCGTGCCCATCCAGATTATGAAAGAGCACAGTACTATCTCTGTGTGTCCCCAAAGGACCATAACTCTCTGCCTTCAATGTGTCATTGTTGTTTCATTGCTCAGTCATATCTGACTCTTTGTGACCTTATGGACTATAGCCCACAAGGCTGCTCTGTCCATAGGATTTCCCAGGCCAGTATACTGGGATGGGTAGCCATTTCCTTCTGCAGGGGCTTCTATTCCCTATCCAGAGACTGAAATTGTGTCTCCTGCACTGCAGGTGGATTCTTTACCACTGAGCCACCTGAGAAGACCCTCTACCCTCTGTAGTTATTATAATATATTCCATAATCAAACAAATTTGCAAAATGTTAACTAAACTTATAATTGTGAATATCAGTGGGACACAGAATATGTACTGAGTGCTCAAAGCATATTAAGATTTTGCTTCTCAACTAGATAATTCTCTTAAGAGCAAGGATCTTGTCTTATGCTTCTGTTGGGGATTCATAGCTTTAAGCCCAGGAATGATCACCTCATAGTTGCCATAAGGCTACTCACTTCTGGCTACTTGACAAGTGGGCAATGGGTGCTGTCTCAAAGCTTAGATGTAACTTGTCATGAAGTAAGATGTTTGGATGAGAAACTACATGACTAGTTGGGCTGGAACATTCCTCATAGCCTTTAGGGAAAAATTGTCTATCAGTAAAGAAAGGGCTGAGAGTAGCCAGCTTAAGCTCTATCTTATATAGACAGAGTTGAAACAACTGGGATCCTGAGTCTTTCGTAACTGTTTAAAAATAACAGCTGTTTTTCCAGGCTAAAGAGTTCAGCTAGGTTGGAGGCTTCATTATGCAAGTTAATAGGCAGCTATATTAGAATTTAGTTTAACAAGTTGTGTGTATATGTGTGTGTGCATATGTATGGAGAGAGAAACAAATGGACAGCCCACCAGGCTCCTCTGTCCCTGGGATTGCAATATCAGAAACAGTTCTGAAAGTCACGTAAGTGCAGTAGAAGTCCGCTGTCGTGCTTGCAGTATTTCACCAGTGACGAAAACTCTAGGCTCCATAGAAAATACACTCTGCATTTTTTTTTCTATAAATTCTAAGTGTTTGTTTCATTGTGGTCTGCTGGCACTAGGATTTGGTCTGTCAAGGGTGTAATAAAAATGGACATGATGCTTTGAAAAGCCAAGAAAAACAGAAGCTAAACAGAAGCTTAAGCAGGCTGAAATATGCAAACAAGTCTAGGGATATTATCCCGGCAGCAGGATGGGGGTTTGGGGTGTGCAGGAAAGGGGGAGCCCCTTGGAGCAGAGTAAGTAGCGGGAATGCAGTACACAGGGCGAGAATGCTTGCACACCAAGCACAGGGGCTTCTGATGTGTGTGCGTCTAGCTGCAGTTTTCGTTGAAATTAATGTGCTTTGATGACCAGTCTTATCCTAAAGTTTCCAAGAGGAATCAGATTCTGATGCCAAGTTGCCTCAAAACAGATGGGCAAGACTTTTCCATGGAGAAAGAGCACCAAGGTGAAATGCCACATGTCAGGAGAAGGTATTTCAAACTTAATTCACAACAGGCAGAAACAATGCAGAAGATAAACTGGCCTCCAGAAATTTCTGGTGTGAACATTGAGAAGGAACCCAAAGACCTGTTCTTAGAAAAGCTGCCCTTTCTGGCCTCTCTCTGATTTTCAAAGTTGACCTGTTGTGCCATGCTAGCATGTATTGTAGGAAAGGGACACCAAATAATAATATGTCTCCACCCTCTGCAGGAAAAAAAAAAAAAAAAGTCTGTTTTCATGAATTCAGCATGAGACCAAATATGTCATCACTTTTCCTCAGTGTTACAAAAGGGGGAATTCTTTCAGCTGTCTTTATTGGAACGGAGCATGTTTTCATACTACTTTATGTCAATGTCTCCCATTTTAAGCTTTTGTTTTTATTGGACACTTTGGATTTTTCAGCCCCAACTGCACATATCCCAAACCCCCTAGATTGTAGGCAGATGACTGGCCTACCCAGTTCTTCCCAGATTTATGTCAAAACTGATGGGATTGGCGATCCTGACATTCCACCTGCATCATCGCCAGTCTTAACTCCCCGGAAACTCTGCTCTTTCCCAAGAAATTGTCAGTGGCTCATGATTCAAGGCTTCATTTTGATTACATCACAAATTTGTGTCATTTAGAACTTAAACATGTGATATCCCACTGAATCTCGAGTATCTGCAGATTACCACCGCGGACGCTGGGACCCTGTCCTATGGGCTTCAGTTGCAAGGAGGAAATGGTAGTGAAAAAAAAAAAAAAGTGAAAGTTGCTCAGCTCTGTCTGACTCTTTGTGACCTCAAGGACTATATAGTCCATGGAATTCTCCAGCCCAGAATACTGAACTGGGTAGCTGTTCCCTCCTCCAGGGGATCTTCCCAACCCAGGGATCAAACCCAGGTCTCCCACTTTGCAGGTGGATTCTTTACCAGCTGAGCCAACAGGGAAGCCAAAGAATACTGGATTAGGTAGACTATCCCTTCTAAAGAGGATCTTCCTGACCCAGGAATCAAACCAGGGTCTCCTGCCTTGCAAGCAGATTCTTTACCAACTGAGCTATGTGGTAGGACAGGGTTCATACCTGCCTTGGGAGTAGGAATCGCAACACAGAGGGAAAGCATGAAGAGCACCTGACTCTAGATACCTAAGAAGAAACAGCATCAGGAATGCAGCTAGGACCAATGAGTTACTGATCAAAATGGAAACAATAGCAAAGTTCCATTTGTACTTTGAGCTGTGAGGCCCTGGAGAGGTGAGTGGCGGATATGCAGCTATGCAAATGACACCACCCTTATGGCCGAAAGTAAAAAAGAACTAAAGAGCCTCTTGATGAAAGTGAAAGAGGAGAGTGAAAATGTTGGCTTAAAGCTCAACATTCAGAAAACAAAGATCATGGCATCCGGTCCCATCACTTCATGGCAAATAGATGGGGAAACAGTGGCTGACTATTTTTTTGGGCTTCAAAATCACCTCAGATGGTGATTGTAGCCATGAAATTAAAAGACGCTTACTCCTTGGAAGGAAAGTTATGACTAACCTAGATAGCATATTAAAAAGCAGAGACATTACTTTGCCAACAAAGGTCTGTCTAGTCAAGGCTATGGTTTTTCCAGTGGTCATGTATGGATTTGCTGTTGGACTATAAAGAAAGCTGAGCACCGAAGAATGGATGCTTTTGAACTGTGGTGTTGGAGAAGACTCGAATCCCTTGGACTGCAAG
This sequence comes from Budorcas taxicolor, assembly GCF_023091745.1. Classification (NCBI taxonomy): domain Eukaryota; kingdom Metazoa; phylum Chordata; class Mammalia; order Artiodactyla; family Bovidae; genus Budorcas; species Budorcas taxicolor. The sequence goes on from NC_068920.1 coordinate 139,037,653, forward strand.
GAGATCCAACCAGTCCATCCTAATGGAGATCAGTCCTGAGTGTTCATTGGAAGGACTGATGTTGAAGCTGAAACTCCAATATTTTGGCCACCTGATGTGAAGAGCTGACTCATTTGAAAAGACCCTGATGCTGGGAAAGATTGAGGGCAGGAGGAGAAGGGGAGGACAGAGGGTGAAATGGTTGGATGGCATCATCGACTCAATGGACATGGGTTCGGGTGGATTCCGGGAGCTGGTGATGGACAGGAAGGCCTGGCATGCTGCAGTCCATGGGGTCCCAAATAGTCAGACACGACTGAGCGACTGAACTGAATATGTACTTTAAACACTAAAGTCATTACAAATATATTGATAAATTAAATGTAATTCATAAAACCATAGAGGTCTTCCCTACCATGGGATTTATAGTTCATAAGTAGTATTCACAATTTTAAATTCATAAACATGTTATACACTTGTTAAAGGTAAGTATGGTCCAGTGAAAAGAACACTGGCCTTAGCTTCAGAAAACATGAATTCTAATCTAACTTTATTATTTGCTGTGTGACCTTGTTCAAATAACTTAGCTTCTCTGTGTTTACATTTCCTCAGAGTAAAATGCAGATAACAATAGTTTTCAGATAGCCATTGATAGGATGGTTAAATGATTTAAAAAAATACGTGAAAGCATTTAGCATTATGCCAGGTATATGTGCATATGTGTGTGCTCAGTCACACAGGCATGTCCGAGCCGACTCTTTGCAGCCCCATGGACTGCAGCCTGCAAGGCTGCTTTGCCCATGGAATTTTCCAGGCAAGAATACTGGAGTGGGTTGCCATTTCCTACTCTGGAAATGGATCTTCTGAACCCAGGGATCTTCTGAACCTAGGGATCTTCCCAATCTAAGGATTGAACCCACATCTCTTGTGTCTCCTACACTGGCAGGTGGATTCATAGAAGGCACTTAATATATAAATAATTGTTACAAGAAGGAACAAATGAACTTAACATTTACATGAGGTATATATGTGCTCTGTATCCACAAATGGTAAAACAAAGGATTTGAGGAGGCATGTTAGGGTTGGGAATGTAGGCACAAGGATGGCTGAAGGCAAACAAGGCACTTGGCTCCTTGGAAGGGAGTTTTTGAGGGTGCAGGTTAACCATTGTCCTAGGTCCTCTTGTCCTTAAAGACTGTTCCTTCAGCCTAGCATCCACTGGGATAAACAGATGAACCACCTACCTTGTGCCCTAGGAGTCTTCCAAAGCCAACATTTACCTAACTTCAAGCAAAAAGACTTTTCAATAGGGTTGGAGTCAGTTATTTTAAAAGCATTCTCTTGGGAATATCTGGACATAGGAAAGGAAAGTTGGAAAGCTGGTGTGGATGATGGGCAGCCACGGTCTCCTTTCTTTGCCTCTTGTTAGCAAAGTTCCTAACCTGCTGAGGACAGCACAGTGCCAGGAGTGCCTTTGTTTTGCAGGATCGAGACCCAGGGAGTGGGAGGAGAGCAGCAGTATCCACCCTGCCTTGCCCGGTGGGCTGAGACCAATATTTAAGAGCAGGGACTCTGACTCATGTCAACCTTTTCCCTTATGACTAAGTGCTTCTTCTTCTCTCGGTTCTGCCCTACCAACTATTCCACTTGGGGGTTCAATATTGATTCCTTTTGAAAGTCTTGGTCTCCAGATTTTATTCAACATGTATTCACTGAGCACCTTTTGGGTGCAAGACGCATGGTTATAAGTGAGGGAAATCTATTCATGGGTCATATCTGGCACCAGTTCTCACACAAGCTGCTCCTTCCATTGTCTTATCACTTTCTTTAAAGGCTAAATGACTACCTGCCTTTATTATGTGTCCAGCATGTGGCCAGCGCTGCTGTCCACAGGGTTGGGGGGCAAGAGACTCAGAGCTGGCCTCAGCTTTGTCTTCGAGACCCTGTGGTCTCTCTGCAGGTGTCTGGGCCCTTTCTGAGCCAACTTCGTGGAAACACGTTGTTCCATAAGGTGGAGCAGAGCAGAGTAGAGGGACTACTGAGAAGGACACTGGAAAAGAACACAGAGCAGAGGCCAAGTTATGGCCAGAAAAAGAGTGCTGACCACTGTTTCAAACACGTGAGCAAGACCGAGGAAGGAGGAACTGGCAACGAGCTCCAGACAGAGTCAGAAGGCAGGATGAAATGAGCTAGAAATCCTTTTTCTGTCATGTTTGAGGTATGTTTCAGGGGGACACTAGGTGGCTGAATAGAGGACGTCATATATTTTACTTTCAAAATGTTAAATAACTTTATTTCAAGACAGCAATAGATAAATCAACCAGAAGTATTTTTGTACTCATAATTACTCTGTGATTTACGCAGATCAGAATTCTTTTAGAAACTTCAGAAAGGCGGTACATGTCACACGGTTCCAGAGTTGAGGAAAGGCTTTCAGGAAAAGGTTAAGTTTGAACTTGGTCTTGAAAGAGGAATGAGACTCAGAGAATTAGAGAGGAAGCTGGCTGCCACATTCTACCCTTAGGCAACCCCTCCCCTGACTTGTTTTCCTAAAAGCTGCCGCTCTGAATTTCCATTGACAACCTCCTGGGTGGGGACCATGCCCATCTCCCCACTCTCTGCCCCTCCCCTAGCCAGCTGGTATCCACCCACAATCCCCTTGGCATATCTGGCCCTTCTTTTCTCATCTGTCCTGAAACTCCCATTCATCAGCACCCAGAGACAAGCACTGAGCGCCTTCCGGAGCCCAGGGATCCGCTGTTTTCATCACTCCTGTTCCTCCAGTGCTTTTGCAGCGGGTAACAACTAAATCTCTTCCTAGATCCCAGCTCTTTCTCTGGCAGCCCAAACACACACCTTCTGCTTTCTGTGGACTTCATCCTCTTGGACAGTCTGCCAAATTGTAAACCCCATCTAATTAGCCTCTTCCCTTCTCAGCCCACAATTCCCATTCTTCCTCTCAGAAAGCCCAGATGCAATTTAGTCCGTAGGCTTTCATTGAGCACTGAGTGTTTGCCTAGGCCTGCACTGGGGCTGCACCTTAGATCTACAGGGGCACAGATGTGGAAGTCATGTGTTGGCATTTGAGCTCTATGACAGCATGTGGATGCTACGAGGCAGAGCATGTGCTATGACGTACAAAAGGGAGGAAGGAGTTGCAGGAAGGTTTACTTTTGTGAATGATTAGCACTCACCATGGCAAAACCAGGACAAAGCACGGAGCCAGTCTTCTGATTCGTGGCTCAGTACTCCTTTCATGTGACCTACTACCACTGTACTGCCATAGGCAAACCTGACTTTTTGGGATCGAACCTGCTACCATGCTCATATTTCAGATGAACTGAGGCTGGAGAACTTGCATAACTTACCCCAAGTTAGTTAGGTGGTGGCGGTAGAACTTGAACTCAAGGCAGAATGTGGGTAAAAGTTATGTTGATAACTATCATGTTACCCAGCCAGGGTAAAGGAAGGGAACTGTTCCTTATGACTTTGAGGCAGAGCTGATGCTTTTCTATGGAAGACAGAGGGCCTTGTGCTCTGTGACCAAGGAGAGCTTGGTAACAGAGGTGGGTTGAATAAGGGAATGCGTGACCTTTTCAAACAGTTGTTGTTTAGTTGCTAAGTCATGTCCGACTCTTTGCCACACCAGCCTTTTCTGTCTGTGGGATTTCCGAGGCAAGAACACTGGAATGAGTTGCCATTTCCTTCTCCAGGGGATCTTCCCAACCCAGGGATAGAACCTGTGTTTCCTGCATTGGCAGGTGGATTCTCTATCATTGAGCCACCAGTGGGCGCCCCATTAATCAGGTGCCTGGTTGTTGGAGATGCTACAGGATAGCATCCTGAATGATGTAGGAAGTCAGAATGGTAGCTTCTGAGGTTCTTCTAGTCTTGGTCTTTTAATGTTTCATGAAATCAGTGCTTCACATGGAACTTGCCTTAAGTAAAAAAAGTCATGTTTAGAAGCTCCATACAACTATCCTGTTTCTGGGAGATAGAGAAGTAATCTTCACTTTCAGGACATTTCCTTGAAGGTTTGAGGTGTTATGACAAGTCATGTAGCTCACAAATGCCATTGGTCCCATCAATGATACCCAGTGTGTCCCCAATTTCTGCTTTCTGTCCTCATTCCTTTCCTTTTGAGGCCCTATCTGAGATTTGTCCAAAGTGAACGCTTTTTTCCTGTTCCCCACATGAATTTTTGTGAAAACTCCTTCATGAAAGAATAGAAAATAAGTAAATCTGATTCTTTGTCCTTAAGACTAGGGTACCTGAGCCACTGCTCATTTTCGTGCCTGGTTTAGGATCTGATCCAAGGTGATTTTAAAACTCTGTATTGTAGGAATTTAGTTCCTAATATGTCAACTCCATCCCGCAGAGTGTTCCATCAACACCCTTAACCCAGTTATCTGCAGGGACTTTGACCCCAGACGGGGAGTCCCAGATGGAAGTCATGACATTGCTTCAGGACAGACTATGAAAAATGCATGTAAGAAAGAAAAATGTGAATTATGTGTGAAACAAACAAAAGCACCAGGCAACATGGAATTCATGTCAACAAAAGCTTGCTGCAAGCTGTTGCTCTCTTCTAAGGGAGAAATCGACTCTGGCGCTCAAGGACCAGTAGCAGGGGAAGACTGTTTTGCACAAGAGCTGCGGAAACAGAAGAGATGACCTGTTTTGACTAATGGCTTTCAAAATCTTTAGCTCTCCTTTCCCCTGGCATCAGCCTCCCCAGCCTTTGTTGTGCAGCTGGAGGAGTAATTGATTATTGAGCCCATCTGAGCCATGAGGATGGGAGGAACTGACATGTCTAACATTTTGACACAGTCAAGAGAAGAGAAAAAACAATCCAAAGGGTGGGGCCTCCAGCTGACCTTCTTGTTGACCATCAACCAACTCCATGGCTGGATGGCTTGCATGAACAAGGGGATGGCAAAGTTCTCAGGAGGATTCATGTGCTGGAATGTCTAGTTCAGATTCCAATTAAAATATTAAATCTTGTGATATTAAATGACATAGACTTCTGATGCCACCAACTGAAAATGTTATAAGTGCTACTTCCAAGCAAGCTGCAGAAACAAAATTATTCCCTCCCTAGAGATATTTCTAGGTAAGAGACAACCAACATGCATATTTTTAAAGCAAATTATTTTCAGTTATTTAAAATGATTACCCAGTCCCTCTCTGGATCACTGCTGGAGACCCAGACATCCAAGACCCACAGGCTTCCATGTCAAAACTAATAAAAAACATTGTAATTATGTTCCAAGGGGGGATGCCCACAGCTTTAACTTGGCTAATGGCCACCCTTGCTACCACCAGAACTGCCTTCCTAAGGTATTCCGGGAGAAAGGGTCCTGTGCAGTCCAACTGGCAGGTCTTTGGCACAAATATATCTCCCTTTACAAGACTGATGAGATTTTGTGGCCCACAAGCCACACAGCCTCAACTCAAAGCCATGATCACCACACACTTTAGTAAATGTGGGAGGTACCACTTCTTGCTCTCACTTTTCCAAATGGCTCCCTGGGCTCATTGCAGCCTTTCAAAGAGAGTGAGGCAGGCAGTCTGCCAGGTCTGCTGAAATGAGGCACCCGAAAATAAAATTTGCCTCTGTGCATAGACAACATTCGATTGAATTCCATGTAATTCAATATATTGGGTGTCAATTATATACCAGGTTCTGTGGACCTGCAAGGAGCCTGGGCTCATTTCAACTTTTTCTCATTCCTAAGTCTTGGTTTTTTTCATTGATTAAATTGCTCTAGATGATAATACCACTCCCTGTGGATTCCTGTGAGCTTAAATAAAAATGTATGTGTGGCACACCTAGTCTGTTGCCTGGCATATGATGGGCACACAGCAAATGCAATGTCTCTTGTCTTCCTCCCCTTTCTCTACTTGATCAGAAGCATCAGTCCAGGAATCACTCCAGGCAGGCTCAGGGTATCTGTAGACAGCCTCTCTGATGAAGGTTTCCTTCTCTGGATCATATTGCTGCACTGAAGCTGCTGGGTTATACTGTTAACTTCACAGTCACAGGGGAATTAAATGAGATAATGTCTGAATGCTTACCACATCTTTATCAACTCATATATGTCATGCATATGTGACTGTTACTGAAACTGAAGCTCCAGTACTTTGGCCACCTGATGTGAAGAGCTGACTCATTGGAAAAGACCCTGATGCTGGGAGAGATTGAGGACATGAAGAGAAGGGGGCGACAGAGGATGAGATGGTTAGATAGCATTACCTACTCAATGGACATGAATCTTAGCAAACTCTGGGAGATAGTCAAAGACAGAGAGGCCTGGTGTGCTATAGTCCATGGGGTCACAAAGAGTCAGGCATGACTTAGTGGCTAAACAACAGTCATAACAGTATGTCATGCAATGTTATTTTTATTGTCTCTCCATTTATCTCTCTATCTTGTCATTACTGTTTATTTTCTTTGCTTGAAACCTCTTGGATTCTGGAAATCCAGTTGCTCCCTCCACTTCTGTTGTGACTTCCTCATTCCTTAAAGTTTGATTACTCTCTCGTTTATTCTCCAAACACTTAAGGGCCACCTGCTAATAGCCAGGTACTTTGCTAAGTCCATGGGTCACAAGGACAGGTTGGGTCACCAAAACGGGTGATATAGGCAGAATCCCTGGTCTCTAACAACATACATTTTATTGAGGAAGCCAGAGAAGTAAGCACATCATTTCAATATTGTGTAACAGAGAGGCAGAGGTCAACCTGGAGTGACCTGTTAGCCCTTGTGGGTCACAGGCCCTGCAGTGGGGCTGGTGGGAGGGCGGGCAGGGACCATGGCAGGGACAGCTCAGCAACTGCATGATGAAAGATGAGTGCTCTCAGTTCTCACGACCTAAGAATTACTACTCACATCTGTGTCCTTGAAGCATCGCAGCCCATAACCAGTGACCAAAGAGCCAAATTCTGCCACCAGACTGCTTGAAAAGCAGCACAATGAGTTGGGACTTCCAAAGAATTTTAATCCCCAGGGGCAGAATCAGAACCTTCCTTCTCCCCTTGACTCCAGAGCAGCACTTCCCGAGCACTTGTGCCTGTGCCCACGTTCTCCAAAGGCTTTGCTGTCGTAGGTCTCTCCTGTCAGCCACACCATACAGTGGTGTCCCCAGGGGGGCTTGAAGAAGGCCTAGCCAGGCCAGGGCCTGGAAACACACCCATAAATACAGAGACAAGGCTCAAAGGGAGGCTAACAAGGAAAAGAGACCAAGACCACCCACCTCCCTGATGTCCGTCTGCTGTTCTTGCCTCCATTTGTAGAGAGACAAAATGGCAGGGCTATGCCAAGGTGATAAGGGCAAGAAAGTTCAAGGAGCACTGGGCAGGAAGTGAAAATCAAAGATACAGAAAGTCCATGGTCCTCCATTTTTGGTATCTAATGTGGAAAAACAAATGCTCTGAAACAGAGGTGGCCCACCTCCAGACCATAGACCCATATTGGTCTATGGCCTGTTAGGAACCTGACCACACAGCAGGAGATGAACAGCTGGAGAGAGAAGTTTCAGCTGTATTTACAGCCACTCTAGGTGAAGGAGGGCTTTCCAGGTGGCTCAGAGGTAAAGAATCCGCTGCCAATGCAGGAGATGCAGGTTCTGTCCCTGGGTCAGGAGGATACCCTGGAGAAGGAAATGGTCACCCATGCCGGTATTCCTACCTGGGGCATCCCCTGGACAGAGGAGCCTGGTGGGCTACAGTCCTTGGGGTTGCAAAGAGTCAGACACAACTGACCACGCATGCACTAGTTGCATGAAAACAAGCTCAGGGTTCCCACTGCTTTTGCATTATGGTGTATTGTATAATCATTTCCTTATTTATCACAATGCAATAATAACAGAAATAAAGTGCATAGTAAATATGCTTGAATCGTAAATGTGCTGAAACCAGGCCTCCCACCCCACACCAGCTATGGAGAAATTATCTTCCATAAAACCAGTACCCCTGGTGCCTAAAAGGTTGGGGACCACTGCTCTAAAACCTTAGTTAAAACCTTGACCACTGGGCAAGAAATCTTCCTTATCATCCTGGCAACATTTTCCAGAACCCTGACTTGGAAGTTTTATGCCTCCATCCAGGTCTGTGGCTGAGCTGGGATCTGGGCATGCCCTGTGCTCTATTTTTCATGTCCAGCCTCTCCTACTGGGTCTTCCTCTGGTCCTTAGCTTCCTTGTTAATTTCTTGTCCCACTTTGCTCTCCCTCAGGAAGCCCTGAAATTGGCCCTAAATCTTATGAAAAGCCAAACAGCTAGGTCACCTTTCAGGATACCCAAAGAAGCAAATATTAGCTTTTTTTTATGAGGCACATACTCCTTTTTTTCTTTTTTTAAAAGTTTTTTTTTTTTTTAAAGAGAAGTTTTAGGTTCACAGCAAAATTGAAATGTATGGAATTTTTCCATATATCCCCCATCCCCACACAAGCACAGCTTCCCCCCTCATCAGCATCACATCCAGAGTGGTCCATTTGTTACAATGGATGAACCTACATTGACATAATCACCTGGGAAGCCAACAGCGTAATCACCTAGGGTCCACAGACTACATTACAGTTCTGTCTATGGATCTGGACACATGTATAATGACATGTATCTATCATTTTGATATCATGCATGGTGTTTTCACTGCTCTAAAAGTCCTCTGGGCTCTGCCTGTTCATCCCTCCCCCTTAAGCCTTGGCAACCACTGATCTTTTTACTGTCTCCATAGTTTGACTTTTTCCAGAATGTCTTTATGTTGGGATCATAAGAGTATGCAGCCTTTTCAGATTGGCTTCTTTCATTTGGTAATATGCATTTTAGTTTTCTCTATGTCTTTTCATGGTACATTCAGCTTTTAAACTTTTGTGCGTACCATGTGAGATCCCAGGAAGTTGGTCTCTGCTCACTTGGCGAGATCAGGGATTCTTGAGGTTATGAGAGCACACAGATCAGACCAGTAGGTCAATACATTTGGGGTGCACGGGTAGGGAGAGCTTGGCTCACACACCTTATTTTTCCAACTGAAAGAGCTCCTACTCCTACTCTGTGCTGAAATTGACCTCAAGAGAAGAATAAATGCAATTAATTCCTTTTAGAGAAGATTATTGAGTAATTGAAATTAACTTCTTCAGAAGGGTCCTCCTTCCAGTATCCATTATTAATAGTAATAAACCTAGGAGTAATGGTAATACAAGTAGTACAAGCGCAGCGATTATAACGTCAGTTAAGCTGTATACTGTGTTATACAATTAATATAACTCTTTAAGATCTAATTTCTCATTTGAGCTCCTAACAGTGACGGTGTAGATGGCAGGAATGAGACCAATGAGTCCATTTTTCAGATGAGGAGGCTACGTTTCTCTGGGTCTATGGGATATAGTCCCCTTCCTGGGGAGCCAGGATCAAATTCAGGTTTTTAACACTAAGTCCATTACTATTTCTAGTGTGTAGTTGATCTGGCTCTCATTTAATGAGCAATTACTGTGCTATAGGCCCTGGGCTGGGGCACAGGAGAGGGGATTCCTGAGGGTGACGCAGAGACATACACAGATGCCTCAGGAGCAAAGTACACACGTGCAAGCCCAGCCGTGGGGCTCAGAGGCAGCGGTCATATCTACCTTGCAGTGGGTATCAGGGTAGGCCTCAAAGGAGAGGTGTCCTTGGACCTAGGCTCTGAGGTTGGTCATAGTGGTCATTACCTGGCAGGATGTTTAGGCAAGCTCATATTTGCAGGAAAATGTTTCATGTGCTAGCGTACGATGGCAGAAGGTTTAGATGTTTGGTTGGATGAGAAGGAGGCCCAAGAGAGAGCTGCGGTCACAAGGTTCTCACCTGTGTCCCTTCTCAGCCTCCTTCTCAGGCTTGGCTTATTCTGTCTCTGGCTCGAGGTGGTTTGTGCTACGGATAAGGCATGTTTTCAGCATCAGGGGAGGTGGCTGTGAGCTCCATAGGGCTCTCAGAACAAGCCTCCAAGCTGGGTACCTTGGGAGGAAGCCATCCACCCATCCCTGAGCCTCGATGCGGTTCTCAGGATGAGCGGCTGACTCCTTAGCTGCTGGCACTGGCTCCTTTCATCTGTTCTGTGGAGGAAACAGAACAGAAATTGTTACAAGGCCTAGTGAGCGGGCTGGGGCTGGGAGTGGGTGAGAGGGAGGAGGTGGTGGTGGGGGGGGGGAGGGGAGGAATCAGAATTCAAAGCCAAGGCCCTCGACACGCTGCTCTGTAGCAGTTCATCAGTTTTCCCTCTTCCCACCCGCGTGGGAGCCCGTGTGCTCCTGCTCTTGCCTGGCTGCGGCCCCGTGGCATCTGTTAGCAATGAATAAAGACGGGGTGGTGGAGGCGGGGTGGGGGGTGGGGGCAGGAGGAAGGTCTACTTAAACAAAATGTGTTTGCTCACACACATAAAACCACAGGCCTCCTGGAAGCAAGCCCCCCATCTGGGCCCCCTCATTCTTGAATTTGTAATCAGGAGCATGTGATTGAAGGATTGAAGCCTGTGCATTACCCAGAGGGCCTCCATGTCCTTATTTCTTACATACGAGGGTCCGAGACACGGAGGGTTCTTAGGGCCTTCCCAGCACGGACATCCTGTGTCCAGCAGAGAGAGGGGCAGTGTGAGACCCTCCTGTTCTCACGTGGGCATGCAGGACTGTAGCACACACAGGGTCTCTGCCCAAGGAGGAAGGAGGCTGGGTCTTCTCTAGCTCTCAAAGGGTGCAGAAGGTACTTTGGAAAAGGGCTTCATACCACCCTCAGGGTAACATCTGAGCTGCGCCTTAGCATTCAAGTCCTCCAGGATTTGATGTCCGCTTTCACATTATCCCCCATCCAGCTGCATCACGTTTCCTTCAAAGCCAGAACCTCCAAGGAAATAAGAGTTAAGAAAAGTGCCAAGGAGGCACACAGCAGAGCTCAAGAGTTACTGAAATACTTCTGGAAGGCTGGACAGTTGAAAGCGGTCCTGTATACAGAAAGAAGAAAGGTTCCAAGTCTTCTCTTTAGCAAGTGTCCTCTCAGGAAATTACTGAGAATGGGCAAGGCACTGGACACCCCTCCACCCCATTTCATGTTCTTGAAATGGGAAAATAAAGCAACACCCTCCTCCTTTCTTCCTTCTGTGGACCTGAGGAGGTGGCATCCTTCTACGGGCCCTGTGGTCTCCCAAATCTGCCCTGATGGTTGCAGGGCTTGTGGCTGGTCTGAGCCCCCCTTCCTCCCCTGCCCCCAGTGGCTCCCACCAAGGAAGAGAGTCAAGAAACTTTCCCACCTTGGAGTCCCCATACTCTGATGCTCTGAAGACCATGTTCTGAGGGATTCTAGTCAATGTTTCTAATTTTAAGATCCTTCATTCTCACAGATGGGGCTTCTCAAATGGCACTAGTGGGAAAGAACTCGCCTGCTAATGCAGGAGACATAGGGACGTGGGTTTGATTCCTGGGTTGGGAAGATCCCTTGGAGAAGGGGCATGGCAACCCACTCCAGTACTCTTGCCTGGAGAATCCCATTCACAGAGGAGCCTGGTGGGCTATCGTCCATGGAATCACAGACTTGGACATGATTGAAATGACTTAGCATGCATGTGTGCATTCCCATAGATGATGGGAAGGTGGGAGAGAGGAGAGGAGTAATCAGAAAGGATCAGATAAGAGGAGGGATTTAGCACCTGGAAGTCTTCCACACTTGCTTTCAACTAAGGGGAAATCCTCTGAAGGTGGGGTCAACACAGGACACAGGATAGGTGTCCCTGGTGTAGAGGAGGCCACCAGAGGGTTGTGAAGGGACATGTCTACATGTCTGCATCCCATTGTTTCTGGGACCACCCTTGACTGTGTGTTCCAGGTACAGCTAAAGGGTCATCTTTGTGAGCCAACTAAATGACCTGTATCTTTGTTAAAAACTCTAAGATTGGCCAGCAGTGACCCACTCTGTGACCCTAGGAAGTAGCCTGTAGGTTTCTAGGCTTCCTGCATTTCTGTGAACTGGGAATTTCATTGCCCAGACTCCTCAGCAGCCTTGGGGATTAATGCAAGCCTTGTTCACAAATCTTGAAGAATCCATAAGGGTTTAGATCGATAATTAACAAGAAAGAGAAGGCATAAACATTTCAAAAATATATCAACTCCCAAATCTATAACAGCCAATAAGTCTAAAAATTGAGTGGCCACAATTGCCCTCAGTGACAGGAAGCCCATGCAGTTTGAAACGTAATTCTTCAAAAAGCATAAATTACCACTTGGGAAAACCTTCCATGTATGCCATGGCTATGGATTTATTAAGTGAAAATGAAACTTTTAAATAAATATCTGGAACAGAAAATGTATTTCCCAATCTCATCGGACCACAGAGGCGAGACTTTTTAAAGTACTATGTAGGCTGGACTCTGAGAGGATAAAGCTGAGAACATGTCTGTAGAAGTCATTTTGCTGAGTCAGTCACCCCCCATACAACCTTTCTCCCCAACTCTTCAAGCACCTGATCTTAACCAAGAGCAACGAGGGCACAGAAGTCCCCAGGTTCTTTCCCAGCCCCACAGGGAATCGGATAGATTCTGAGACATATCGTTTCCCTACAGAGATCTGGATCTCTTCTCAGGTGCTGAAGCCTCATACTTCACTTATTCACCCTCCTAAGCAAATGTGGGGGCTCCCCAGGTGGCTCAGTGGTAAAGAATCTACCTGCCAATGCAGAAGGTGCAAGAGACGTGAATTAGAGTCTTGGTTCAGGAAGATCCCCACGATAGGATATGGCAACCCACTCCAGGATTCTTGCCTGGGAAATCCCATGGACAGAGGAGCCTGGCGGGCTACAGTCCATGGGGTCACAAAAGAATCGGACACGACAGCACACGCACACACAAAAGCAAATGTTCCTGCCAGTTGTCTTCCCTGGAAGGGCAGAACAGGTCAGTGTCACTTTCTGCTTTTGGTTAGTTTTGTTGGGACTAAATTATCCTTGCAAGAGACCAGTGGAAAACAAAATATTGGGCTGGCCAGAAAGTTCATTTGGGTTTTTCCATAAGATGTTATGGAAAAATCTGAATGAACACTTTGGCCAACACAATATAACACAGAAAGGACACCCTGAAAAACTAACCAGCCTCACGAATGCTTGATAGCATTTCCTGTAGTGTAGGCAGCAATACCCAGTGAGCACTGTTTGTCTCTCCATCAAACATTCCAGCCTTTCCTTTGTGGAACTTCCCTTCTCCAGGTTTGGGCTCTTGGTGACATTAAATCAATCATGGTCATTCCTTCTGTTGTTGCTAAAGAATGATGTGGGAACTCAGGTCTAAGCTACTCACAATGTGGCATTCCCTGCTGAATAAAAAAAATTGTAAATGGGCAGGAAGTTTACTTTCAAACACTGAGATATAAATGATATTTTTTAGGATTTTGCAGTAAAATTCTCTTTGATCATAAGAAAAACCTCAGGATATGGTCTCTTACTCCTGCTTGCAAGAATGAAGAAAGAGTCCTACTGGCAAGGATCCTATGATAGCAAAAGGAACCAGTGTTAGGATAAAGCTCAATCTATGGAAGGGAGAAGAGTGATGAAAAAGGAATTGGTCCTTGGTGACCTCCTAGAGGGACTGGTCTAATTTATTTTCCCATGGGAAGTTCAAGTTCTAATGGAGTCTTTTAAGAACCATGAGAACGGAGGTATCTCATAGATTGTTGACACTTCCTGCCTGTTCCTGGACAGAGGTGTTAGGGTTGGGAATAATGTCTATTGCACTACAAATCAACTTTTAACCTGGGAATGGAAATGAGAGGCCCAGAATCATTTAAAAAAAAGGTCATTTCACCCGGGTAAAATTCTATTTAAATTCCTGCCTAGAATCCTCTTCAAGTAGTCTCCTAGGAAATGCAAAATAATTTTGCATAAGCAGGAAACCAATCAAAAAACTTTCATAGCCCTGAAACCTTAATGTATTTTCAAAATTGTAAATCTTATTTGGTTATAGATCATGGTATAGCTTATTTTTCTAGCATCCTGTTCTTATAAGAATGGTGATAGCTGATTATTTCCTTGTTCGAAGTAGTTATCATAATACCAAAGACGGGAATACTTCATTGTGTCCATTTTCTTAACAATTGTCAAAGAGAACACATTCTTGACAGTTCTGATTTTCAGAGTAATAGGTTATTCTGGACTTGTCCCAGCCAGTTCAAATCTTTTGAGAAGTGAAAATGCTCACAATGGACTAGGTTCTCAAGAAAGGAGACAGATATACAGTATTGGAAGAAAACCTTTGTTGGTTGTCCCATGAAAACACCGTTAGTACATCTGAGGGTAATGGTGCTCCTTTGCTAGCAACAGGCAACATTAGCACTAAGTTCTTTGTCATCTTTGCTTGGTCTTCCCTTGAGTGCAGATCTTGTTTTCCCTCCCTCCCTCTAACATCACTCTCTGTTAGCAATCAGTTTTTCCTCTGACCATATCTGTAATACCTTTGGTTAAATCATGAATGGAAAACTCTGAAGCAAGCTGTGACTTTTATTTCAGTTTGTTGGATAGTTTGAAGCCCTTTCTATATGTAAGATCCAATGCTAGATACTCAAGCTCCAAAGTGAAATAGATGTAGTCTTTGTCCTCACAGCGTAGGAGGGCAGATGTGTAAATTATGTGTCTCGTATACTAGGACATAGGAATATACACGGAGTCATGTGAGCACAGGAAGTAGTTAAACCAGTTGGGGTAGGCTTTTGGTACAAGCTCACAAAGGATAACGTGTTAAAGGAAAACTTGACATTGGTCAGGAAGAAAAATACAACTTCCTGGGTGCTCTGGTGGTTAAGACGATGCCTTCCAATGCAGGGAGTGCGAGTTCAGCTGCTTGTTGGGAAACTAAGATCCTACAGGTTGCAGAGTGTGACCAAAAAGTAAACAAACAAAAACTGAGTAAGTGTATCATCCAGAGTTCTGGGCATGCAGGACCTGTCTTAGACATTATTATTGAGTAAAAGTCCGCCCTTAAATGTTACGACTTAATTGTTATGAAAACAACAATAATCATTTATTTTGAGAGTGAATCTGCAAACTGGACAGGACTCAGCAGGCATCTCCGCTCCATATACCATCAGCTGGGGCAACTCAAGTAGGAGCTGGAGGATCCATTTCCAAGATGGTCCACTCACATGGATGACAGCTTGCTGGTAATGTTGGCTAAGAGCTCAACCAGGGCTTATCAGCTAGCATCCTTGGTTCCTTACTGTGGACTTCTCCACAGACTGCTTGTACTTCCTCAAGGCATGGTGGCTGAGTTCCAGGCATGAGCATCCCCAGAGAACAAGGAGAAAGGACAGGACATTTTTATGACCTAGCCATATAAGTTACGTAAGTTCTTCCACTGTACTTCACTGATCAAGGATGTCAGGAGGACTCACCCATTTTCAAGGGAAGGGGATATAAACCCCACTACTACAAATGGAAGAATTGTCTGTAAGTCAAATAATAAAAATATGTGGATGGGAGATATTATTGTAGCTTCTTAAAACATGCGTACAGTCTGTTATAAAGTCCCTGTCCTCAGCCCCATATGTCTAGACAGCTCTGCCCTGCTGCCACGCTTCACTGATAGTCCTCACCGCTTTGTTTCCGTGACATGAACATTTTTCATCATGTTTTGTTCTGTCTTTGTATGTGTAATTTAATGATAACATCTTTTGTACTCCATACTTGAGTTTGTTTTTTTTCTCTTTTTTAATTCTTTTGGAAGAAGTACTTCAACAATTCTCATAGTGAGGGCCTATGGATGTTAAGCTCTTCTATTTTTTGGTATTTGTATATGTGTCTTTATCTTGTTCCTAAAAATTGTGAGCTATAAATAAAATTTTTGATTTTGGCCATTTTCCTGAAGCACTTTTATTAACTCACCATTTTCTGCCTTCTACTGAGAAGTCTGTTTTAAGTCCTATTGTTAAAACTTTGTGATAGCCTATCTTCTTTCTCCAGTTATTTTTGTAATTTTTCTCCTTATTCTTGATTTGCATGACATTTGCACATGACTATATTTTTTATTATTCAGTAATTGAAGAATATTTCACCTACAAACTCATGTTCTCCTCGATTTTTGTAAGAATTTTGGTCATTTCCTTACTTTTCTATCTTCTTTAAAAATACATGCTTGGTGAATTTTTTTCTAACTCTAGCTTTTATATATGTTAATTGATATCATAATTAAATTACTCTGCACTATTTTCCAATCCACTAATTCCTCTTTTACTGTGTCTTATCTAGAAATTCTTATTTTTTTTCTCCTTTTAGACTCTATTTTCCAAATCCTGTTCTGTCCAAATTCTGCCAATTTTTGCTTTGTATTTTTTGTTCATTTTTGTAGATATTCCTTATCTCTTTGATGCTCCTACACAAATTTATTCTGTAGTTTTTCTCAGAAAACCCTGTAAAATTAATTTCCTTTGAGGAAAAGCAGTTTTTCAACCTGTTAATGATTCTTGGCTGCCTTCCTTATCATAAGACTTGAGAGCATTTTCAAATTTAGTCTCATCAACTTCAAAGTTTATTTTCTTCATTTTTGTCTCTGTGTATATCCTTCTTATTTTGTGTAGATTGTAGATGTCACTTTGTAGCACTTCTGAACATTCAGGCTGGCCCACATCCTCTCCAGTGGCAGTTTTTTGGAAATGTCAAATCCTGTTACTAAGCCAGCAGGTAGCTTGGTTCTGATCTTTCCGCTCTCCTGCACCCCGATGACCACAATCTCCCACAAGCAAAAGCTCTAGTTAGAACCAACAGTAGTTTCTTTTGGCCTTGCGTCATGGTTGGGAATTTCCCGTATAGCATTTTAATTCAGATACTGAATCGAGCTTTAATCTCCCAGTTTGCAGGAAGGGCTTCAGTCCATCCTGCCCCACGAGAGCTGGGTTATTGGCTACCACTACTTTGGTTTGGAGCAGGACCCAGAAGCCTTGTGGCTTCGGCTCTATTCACTGCTTTGCATTTAAGTTCTATTTCAGTCCATGGTGATATTTGTTATGTTTTTTAGCTCAACTCTGTCTTTTGGATTTCTTTTTATATTTAATTTATCATTGGTATATGTTGAAAGCTGACAAAGTGTACTAGACACAAACTTAATCTGTCGTCTTTACCAGAACTCTTTGCCTTATTTTATAAATGGAGAAGTAAGGCCCAGAAAGTGGAAGTGTCTTGTCTAAGGCCTTAGAGGGAGCTTATACCAGAGCCCAAGCAGATTCTTCGGTCTCCAGACTCTAAGCCCTGGCTGTTTTCACTGTCCCTGGGTGCTTACAAGCTGAACAGAAGGGCAGGTCTCAGCATTGAGGTGCTTCCTGCCTTCTTGCAGGTAGGAATCAGGAGACAGAGACAGCTGCTGGGGAGAATCACCTGATGTTTCCTGATAAAGTAAAGAAGATGTTTAACAGATTTCATCACTACCAAAGTCATGTCTGATTCAAAATCCTTTCTTTCAGCAAGCTGTCACAGTCTGAGTGAAACACCTCACCCCAGAGTGTATGGGGCTACATGCAGCCAGTGACCTTTGTATTCACCACAACAACCGAAGCTCTAGAAGCATTACCCATTGGAGGTAGGCACCTACCTTATAAAGAAGAGAAAAAGGAGGGAAATCGATTTTCAATTTGAAATAGTCAAACATTCCATTGTATGTTGTACAAATAGATATAACACGATTGTTAGTGGACAAGTGTCACTCAGAAGGAAAAAAAAATATTCCATGTAGTAGGTGTATGTGCGAGAAAACTTTTTTTTTTTTTAACAATTTTTCATTGCTGAGAATTCTCACTTGATCAGATACACATTACTTATAATATTTCATAGTGTACAATTAAGGGCTATCAAGCTAAACTATTTCATTGCTTAAAATTCTGTGGAGTTA
This sequence comes from Budorcas taxicolor, assembly GCF_023091745.1. Classification (NCBI taxonomy): domain Eukaryota; kingdom Metazoa; phylum Chordata; class Mammalia; order Artiodactyla; family Bovidae; genus Budorcas; species Budorcas taxicolor. The sequence goes on from NC_068920.1 coordinate 139,055,512, forward strand.
AAATTATAAAGCAAATTGTTGATTGAAATAAATCAAGATTTGAAAAACTAAAATGTGAAGGTAGTTATTTTTCTTCCTTTCAATTACTTAAGTTGCTAAAAATACTTTTTCTCTGTAGCCATGGCAAACACACTGCAGGCTGAAAATGATGTTAGATTTTCTTCATGTTCCAGCTGGACTCCCTTTAAGCACTGAGTCCTTTTTTTATTTCTGCATCTATGTGGCTTGTTCTACGTCCATGTGACCACTTTCACCCTAATCTCTATAATTCAAAGTTCCAAATGAAAAAAAAAAAAAATCCACTCAGCAAGCTACTTTCACTTGCCCAAAATGTGCATTGGAAGATGATTTGTTAAGTCTGCTCATACAACCCTTTAGCATCTCTCACCACCCAACAGCGGTATAACTGGGTATTCAGTAGGCTGAATGCCGGAAGGAAGGTGGTTGCAGATAAAGGGCAGCCACAGTCTCAAAGATTGTCATTACTGATCATACCTACAGGAAAAGGGTATTTCCCTTGCTATATTCTAAGATTAACATGTGTAGCAATTGGCCAATATAAATAGGCCAACCAGAGGGTGTTTAAAGGATCAAGTCAGTGTTTGTCTAATGCTTTGAAGATAAAGGTGAAGATAATAAGCAAATTCCTACTATTGGAAATAATCTAATAATTAACTTGAATAATTATCCTCATCCAACCATAAGTCAACAGTAGGCCTATTTAACTACACTGAATTTCATAGACTGTTGTGTGTGCTTCAGCTGCATTAGGGCTTGTTGTGAGTGGCAATGTGGACCAAATAACCATTTACAGCAAAGCCACTCTATTCATTCATCAGATCTCATATTGACTACCTTTCTCACACCTTGCAATCAAGTATTAATAGCATAGAATAGCGAATTCACTCCAAGTGACTGGAGGGAGGCCACGAAGGGGAGAGGGCAGTCGAGCTCCCAGTATTTCTGTCTCCATGGTGTCAAGCAGTGTCTCCAATGAACCAGCTCATATCTTTGTGTTGAATTGACAGGTTGTTTTGACATGATTAGACACAACCAAACAAAGAATGAAAACAAATTGGTAGCTGTTTCATAGTTCCTGATTGTAGGCACAGAGCGATCAAACACACCTGCAAGAAATCCTGAGCTGCAGGCGTGGATCCTGGCTTTGTTCAAGGTCTCCACTAACTCTCCCCTCCTTCATGTTTTTCCAGCTGAAGTAACCATGGGAAGTATCCTAGTGCTGCCAGATCACAGAAGGAGGCTTATCTCTTAGGCTTCCTCTCAGAAATAATTGTTCAGCTATAGCTGGGATGCTCTACCACCATCAAGCTGGTACAACAGAATGATAGGGGGGTTTCGTGTTCTAGCATTGTTGTTGTTCATCCAACTCTTTGTGACCCCATGGACTGCAGCACACTAAACTTCCCTGTCCTTCACTATCTCTCGGAGTTTGCTCAAACTTCTGTCCATTGAGCTGGTGATGCTGTCTAACCATCTCATCGTCTGCCATCCTCTTCTCCTTTTGCCTTCAATCTTTCCCAGCATTAACTCTTTTCCAATGAGTTAGCTCTTCGCATCAGGTGGCCAAAACATTGGAGCTTCAGCTTTCAGCATCAGTCCTTCCAATGAATATTCAGGACTGACCTCTTTAGGATGGACTGGTTGGATCTCCTTGTAGTCCAAGGGACTCTCAAGAGTCTCCTCCAACACTACAGTTCAAAAGCATCAATTCTTCAGCACTCAGCTTTCTTTACAGTCCAACTCTCACATCCATACATGACTACTGGAAAAGCGATAGCTTTGACTAGACAGAGCTTTGTCGGCAAAGTAATGTTTCTGCTTTTTAGTATGCTGTCTAGGTTGGTCATAGCTTTTCTTCCAGGGAGCAAGTGTCTTTTAATTTCATGGCTGCAGTCACCTATGCAGTGATTTTGGAGCCCAAGAAAATAAAGTCATTTCATGGCAAATACGTGGGGAAACAATGGAAACAGTGACAGAATTTATGTTCTAGCATGGAAGATAGCAGAGCTTAGAGACTGGTAGGTAGGAAGAGATGATCAGATAGGAGGATTGATGCTCTGCATTCAATCTAGTTTCCACATCTCAGAGCTTGAAAACCTTGAAGCTTAAAGATCAAATAGAATTGGGTGGCAGACAAAGAAGTACAACCTCACATAACAGGGAATACATTCTGAGAACTTGGTGCTATAGAGATGAGTCCAAAAGAGTTTTGAATCAATTCAGAGACAATACATTTATGGTCTGTTAAGATGAAAGCTGTTATGTTCAGGGATCTAGCCTTAATTCAGTTTTCCTGCAGATGGACTTCTTGGGGTCCCAGTTAGAGAAATGATCCAGGGTGAAAGGATTCTTGTCCTGGTGGTAAGCATCTCCTCTCTGATGTGGCAGGGAAATTCAGCTTTGTCTTGTGCCACCGCTGTCCAAGAAACAAGATCCTCTCTGCTTTCAGCTATCCTGGGACATCTTAACCATGCTAGAGTTTCATTCATTTCTTTATTCACTCATTCCTTGTTTCTATCTTTCCTTTATCTGCTATTTCAATTAACTATATTTTAGGTTTCTCAATAATATATATGATTTTCTTTGATTTATTTTATAAAATTTTCTCTTATTTCTATTATTTGCAACACTATCTCTTGATTTATTAATACTATTTTATTAATTTTCAATCTTGCTTTTTCTGATGTATAAATGTAAAACCTTAAATTTTCCTCTGAGAACCTCTTAGATGCCAGATATTCAATAGAAGCAATCATATAACCCTACATACAACCATAACTACAATGTGTGATATGTGTAGAAATATATTGCTTTATTGTGATTCAGCCTTAAAAATTTAAATTTCTAATTTTATATTTTCAGCAATATTGTGTTTTCAATTTGCCATGTTTGCTTTCTTTTCTCGATTTCCTCCTCTTCTAATTTTATTTTATAGGTTATTTTATTTTTTCTATTTATTCCTCTAGCATGTTGAAAAGTATAAATTTATTCTTTTAGTAGCTACTCTAATTTTTCTTTTACCATTCATGCTTTAGTTAACATAGTCCAAGTCTACTCAATATCCTTCTCTTCTGAGTATCTTTCTTGTTATCAGTATTTAGTAATTTAATGTATTTTGATTTTGAATTATTCTCTAAATAGGTTATTATTATTTTGGGTGTTTTTAGCAGTTAATGCTAATTTAAATTTATCAAAAGTGCTTGCCCTTTCTCCTCCACTGATTTTATGCCAGCTGTTTTAAATATAGTGAGAGTGAAAGTGTTAGTCACTCAGTCATGTCAAACTCTTTGCAACCTCATGAACTGTCGCCCTCCAGGCTCTTCTGTCCATGGGATTCTCCAGGCAAGAATATTGGAATGGGTTGCTTCCTGCAGGGGATCTTCCTGACCCAGGGACTGAACCCTAATCTCCTGCATTGCAGGCAGATTACCATCTGAGCCACCATATTGAATCAAATAAAGTTACAAGCTTGATTTCTGGAGGCGTGTGCAGATTTTTACACTTGTATGTGCTATTCCTTTCAAAACCACTTTTATCTTACATATTGCACTGTGGCAAGTTAGCTTACAAAACAATATGTGTTTGTCTTATATCTGCTCAATCAGTGTCAAACCTCAAAAATCCCAAATAACTTGGAAAAAATCCATCAGAATTATATTCCAGTTAGGAAAGAAATATAGTTCTGTTACCTTTTAAGTCTCCATGCCCTCTTCTTTTGCTCCTGGTGTGACATCAAATGTCTGCCAGAAGATGCCTTAGGATTTAACAGAATTAAGAATAATTATGTGAGAGTTGGACTGTGAAGAAAGCTGAGCACTGAAGAATTGATGCTTTTGAACTGTGATGTTGGAGAAGACTCTTGAGAGTCCCTTGGACTGTAAGGAGATCCAACCAGTCCATCTTAAAGGAGATCGGTCTTGGGTGTTCTTTGGAAGGAATGATGCTGAAGCTGGAACTCCAATACTTTGGCCTCCTCATGAGAAGAGTTGACTCATTGGAAAAGACCCTGATGCCGGGAGAGATTGGGGACAGGAGGAGAAGAGGATGACAGAGGATGAGATGGCTGGATGGCATCACTGACTCGATGGACATGAGTCTGAGTGAACTCTGGGAGTTGGTGATGGACAAGGAGGCCTGGCGTGCTGCGATTCATGGGGTCACAAAGAGTCAGACACGACTGAGCAACTGAACTGAACTGAACTAAACTGATATGCAAATACTATATACTGAGTGAACATGCTGCTTCTAAATTGTCTGAAGCTTCTTGTTGGTTTTTCACTTTTCAGGATCAGATTTGATGTGTGCTATAAGCTGGCAATGAATTTGAGATTTTTAATATTTTTCACATTCAAACCTAACAAATCAGCCATTTTAATTATTTTTTTCTTTTTTGTCATTAGGCAGCTCTGTTTCCCTCAATATTGGGCAGTTCTTTTGACATGCTGTGCTTCAGATATGTTGTACCTCTACTCTGAGGAAAAGAGAAGCATTCTGAAATTTTATTTTTACAACAGTGGGTTGTACTGACACTCTGATATCTGAATAATTTGGAAGATGTGGCCTTATAATTCAATACACCTCAAAATCTAATTATATATGCTAATATCTAGGATTATGTGTTTAATACTAGCTATATACACAGATTTTAACACAAAAAGCACTTCACTGCAAAATGTTTTAGAAATTTATGATGATCTGAGCATATATGGTCATGTGACAATATTTCTGTTGGACATCAGGCAAGATATCTGATTTAAACTTTTAATGTTTCATTCATGTTGCCATTTTTTGTATAATTGCTAAAGTTATATAATGAATACTCTGGATGCTCTTTTAAAAATGACTTATTATAGTACATGCAATACAGATGACATGTTAAACATTATACTCTTTGATTCATCCCTTGTCCCTACTTTTTTGATTCCTTTGTATCTGATTTTAGAGTAATACACCTCCTCCTTCAGATCATGAGGTCCTTGGAGACAAGAATTGATTTTATTCATTTCTGTATTTCTTAGAGAATCTTACGTGAGGCTTTCTAGCAATGGGACTGCCATAATGCTGGCTAAGTGAATGAGTGACTGGACACTGTGGTCCTTTGTAACCCTAGTGCTTTGTCTCAGGACCTAGGGGTGATGGAAGGTGTGCTTATGGGACAATTACTGCAGGTGGTTCCCAGCATCCCAGGTGACCCAGAGCAGATCTCTGAAGAAGACTGTCTTCCCATTCTTTCCATCCTTACTAGGATTAGTAAGGAAAAGAAAGGCTGATGGCCCATTTGCCTATTGAATGAACTTAGAATGTACATAAAAACTCTCATTATTTCTGTGTCTGGGCATCACATACCATCACCTCCTCCCCCATTGTATTGGTTAAATCTGCGGATGAAAAAATTGAATGAATTTTCACAGTGTCTCAGATTCTGCATATTTATTCACCACTGTATTTTCTATCAGCCACACTCTTTATCTTGGCCGTGCACCTACATTTCTGTGTGCTGGCTGAATGCACTTCTTAATATTTAAACAAAGGTCTAGATAGCTCTACAGGCAGACACAGTATTAATGGGAGCAAAGTAGAAGCCATTTACAAATGGCACACATCCAGGAGACAGACTCAGTCATACCAGTGACAAGAGGAAATGCAGTCTTCTCTGCTTTAAGCCCTGGATGTGTCATGAAAAGGGATTTGAGGAAGGGGGCATTGCCAAGGCAGAGAACCAGATAAAGTGATGGGACTATTCCCAACCTTGCCTCTGCCACACCTCGTAAACTGATAACTCAAGGTAGAATTTCCCAACCAGTAACTGGAAAAGAAGTGGGTTTTACAGCAAATGGAGGCAGGCTGACAGCTCCAATAAACAGAACATAGATCTACTCTGTAAACCGGATCAGAAGTCGCTGTCTTCCTCCCTATATCTCGTCTTTAGTACGGTTCCTCTTCTGGTGTGTTAGATGATGATCCTGGCTGCACAGAAAATAATAATGATGAAATGAACCAATAGGTCACATTTATTGAATGCTTACCAGGTGCCAGCTGTGGTGCTAAGAGCCTTATAGATATGATCTTATTTCATCTTTTGAAATAATCTATTAAAATTATTTTGATTTCACAGACAATAAAGCTAAAGCTCAGACAGGTAAAGTAATTACCCTAACCCCTCACAGCTAGTAAAGGGCAGAGCCAGCGCTACGACTCAAGCTTAGTTTTATCTGATGACAATGCCTGCTCTTCTGTCCTTTTTTCCACCTTCCACGCTCAGCTCTAACGCAGGCCACTCTCCCAGGATCCCAAGACACCTAGCACAGACAATTAATTAGCTCATCCAACATAACCTACTTCCTTGCTTAGTTGTCTGTCACCCCACTGGGCTGTGAATACCAAGAAGGCAGGAGTCTGTTCATTTCTGCATTCCCAGTGCCTGACGCGGTGTCTGGGACAGAATAAGAACACAGGAAATGTTTGATGATCATATGAATAAGAAAATGAAACAAATATTTGGTAAGGAGTTGCTTTATTGAAGACCCTTTATTGTTTCTTTCCTGGTAATTTATGTCCCTCTATGGAGAAACATGTCATATAATAGGATTTGAATTTATTTTTAGGTGTAAATATCAAAACCATATTCTTGGTAAAACAGCCAAGAAATGAAAGCTTCAGCAGAAGAAAATAAAAGGTTTTCTTCAGGAGCAGGTGATGCAGCAGAAGGCAACACGTCCAAGGTTAGGATCTTGAGAACATGTATTCCATCCACTAAGGTCCAACTTGAAAAGGCTAGCTTCTCTTGTGTTTCAGAGCCTAGAGAGTGAGCTCTTTCAGTGCAAACTTACAGCCACCTCTGACGGTAGCTGACTGATGTCCAACTGCTGCATTAGAGATGTTTCCAAGTCTAGGTCTCATTTTTTCTGGTAGAGGGCTGGGCGATAGATCTGGTCTTGGTGTGCTCTCTTAGAAGTACAGCCATCACTTTGTGGAGCACTCTGGAAGAAACTATACCCTTGTAGAATCAGCAGATGTAGTCTGAGTTTTCAAACACTGAGCTTGGAGGAAGGAGCAAACAACTCCAGGCTGACTTTGTGAAACTCCAGCACAGAACACACACGAGAAGATTGCACACACCTGGACCTCAAGCCACAGTGGTTAAGAGTTCTCACCAGCTCCTTAGAAAGAGGCTACCAGGGACTGATATGCATAGTGTGTACGCATAGTGTGCATAGACCGGTGCGCATAGTGTGACTTTCCCCCTGTCATCCTTAAGGACCCAGGGTAAACTCTCAAGTTCTCATGCAAGAATGTGTGTCCAATTATTCTCAACTGATCTATGAAAGAAAGAGATAAAAGCGTTCCCAGATATGCACTGGATCAAGTCCATCCGTTTATTGGGAGGGCCAAGCCATGGAAGCAGGTCTTTCACAGGGTGCTGCCTGAATGGCTTACATATTGGACAAAGACTTGAGAATACGAGGAGCCTGTTTTTTTTTTTTTGTTGTTCTTGCTGTTGGTTGGTTTTTCTAACCAACAATGTGTAGAAACAATGAGGGGAGCAGGGCTGCTGAGAAGGGCGTACAAATGTTACTCCTCAGCCAAGTTATTTCATTTCTGTGGGGAAGGCTATTATATACCTGCTCTATTTGCTAGCTGATGTCTAAAACCTCCCAGCGAAGATTGGTATATTCTCATCTCGTAAAGAAAATTTCCTAGATGGACACGTAATACTACAGACACATAATACTTTTCTGCTATGGAATGCTATAAAAGTGCAAATTTCTAGGATGGCGTTAGTCACTGACAGGCACAGATTGGTTTTTGGGGAGCTGAGACATTTTTAGATGAGATCACTAAGAAAGCGTATGATTTGAGTTCAGCCAGGGATGGAAATAAGGTTTCTTCTCATTCTCTTTTCCTGGTGAGTTCAGATTTAGCAGCCATTCATCTCTATCCATCCTCCCTTCTACACATACATGTGAACAGACGCTGCTGTGCACACTCAGGCACAAGCCTGGTGCAGACATTATTTCCCCAGGTCCAGCCTGGAGATTCTCCACAGCTGGAGTGGGGAGCACCTGCGCGCTTCTGCTTTGTGTCTGCTGCACCCAGTCACAGGCAGGCCTGGTTACCATCTGGATAGGTAAGGCCCCAGCCTCACATGAACCAGCAAGCCAGCTCCTGCAGGCACGAAGTAAACCTGGACATAAAGCAGGCATCCTGCCATACCTGAGGGCGCCTGCTTCTTGTCCCTGGTTCTCCTACACAAAGACACTTATTTATACTTCTCTCTTTCTTTCTTAATATTCCCATCTTCTCTTTGTTTTCAGTAGCTGAGTCATTCGGGAAACTAAAGGCATGAGCTGAGGAGGACTCAAAACTTAGTGGCTCTGTCACTGATTTCATTCATTCATTCATTCAAGAAAATACTGTAGGGACTTCCTTGGCAGTTCAGTGGTTAAGACTTTGCCCTCCAATGGAGTGTTTGCAGGTTCGATCCCTGGTTGGAGAGCTAGGATCCCACATGACTCCTGGCCAAAAACCCCCAAAATACAAAACAGAAATAATATTGTAACAAATTCAGTGAATACTTAAAAAAAAAAGAGAAACTACTGTGTGTCAGATTTTCTGGAGACAAACACGCAGAGAACTTTATCACTGCACTTGAAGGACCTTTAGATTCTGGTGGGGGAGACAAATTTTTTAATTCATAACTGCAACCCAACATGACAAAAACTCCTCAAAGAGTTCATGGAAAGAACTTCTCAGGCACAAAAGAGAAAGCTATAGACTTTATCTGGCAGAGTTTGGAAAGGTTTTACAGAAGACATCATATCTGAGTTAGGCATTGAAGAACGCATAAGCCGTAGAAGTGGAAAGAGGTATATGGTCACAGGTAAGAAATCACAATTTTTTTTAAAAACGAATGGAAGATTAGGTAATAAAAAGCAAGAGTAAATGATTCCACAGTGGAATTAAATTATGAAGCAATAATAAAAAGACCTCAGGAAAATCCCCAAATATTTGGAAATTAAATAACAAATTTACAAATAATTTGTGAATCAAAGAAATAATTCAAAAGGAAAGGGAAGTGTTTTGAACTGAATCAAAATGTATATGAAACATATTAAAATTTGTGAGAGACTGTGTAAGCAGTTATTAGGGAGAAATTTATAGCAGTAAGTGCCTATGTTAAAGAAAAGAAAGGTCTCAAATGAATGACCTCAATTTAAGAAACTAGGGAAAAAATGAAGAAATTAAGTCCAAGTATGTAGAACAAAGGAAAGAATAAAGAGCAGAAGTCAATGAAAATAATATCAGAAAATTAATATCAGAAAAATGATAGAGAAAATAGAGGAGAAAACAATTCTGTTATTATTCTCAGAAAACACGATCATCTACATAGAAAATTTGATGTAATCTACAAAAAAGTTAGTAGAATTAATTGAATTCATTAATTTGCAAGAGAAATGATCAATATACAAAAATCAATTGTATTTCTAAATACTGACATCAATCAAATTTAATTAAAAATCTATAACAGAAATCTGTAAATTTCTATAAAAAATGAAATTTAGTTCAATTCAGTCACTCAGTCATGTCTGACTCTTTGCAACCCCATGGACTCCAGCACGCCAGATTTCTGTGGCCATCACCAACTCCCGGAGCCTACTCATACTGATGTCCATCGTGTCGGTGATGTCATCCAACCATCTCATCCTCTGTCATCCCCTTCTCCTCCTACCTTCAATCTTTCCCAGCATCAGGGTCTTTTCCAACGAGTCATTTCTTTGCATTAGGTAGTCAAAGTATTAGAGTTTCAGCTTCAGCGTCAATCCTTCCAGTGAATATTTAGGACTGATTTCCTTTATGAAATGTATAAGGTAAATCTGATAAAAATATGCAAGACCTATATACTGGAAACTATAAAACACTGCTGAGAAAACTTAAAGAAGACCTCAGTGAATAGAGATAAATATATATTTATTGGTTAGAAAACTCAATATCATTAAGATATAAATTATCTGTGAATTAATCTACTCATTTAATGCACTCTTAACAAAATACCAGTTGTTCTGTAGAAACTGACAAAGTGAAAGTGAAAAGTGAGAGTTGCTCAGTCACGTCCAACTCTCTGTGACCCCATAGTGCACTATATAGTTCATGGAATTCTTTAGGCCAGAATACTAAAGTGGGTAGCTGTTCCCCTCTCCAGGGAATATTCCCAACCCAGGGATCGAACAAAGGTCTCCCACATTGCAGGCAGATTCTTTACCAGCTGAGCCACTAGAGAAGTCCAGAAATTGACAAGTGGTTTGTAAAATTTATGTGATAATACAAAGGACTTCAAATAACCAAAGTGGGCTTTGGAAAAGAACAAAATTTGAGGGAGAAAGCATTTTTTATAGAAAAAAATGCAGAGATATTTGTAGAGACAATGAAGTGTCTTGAATTATGTTTTGCTCATTTAAAAATAGAAAATCAACACAAAAACTTGCACACAAATGTTTATAGCAGCTTTACTCATAATTATCAAACCTTGGAAGCAACTAAGATGTCCTTCAGGAGATGAGTGGAGAAACAAGTTGAAGTATATTTAGACAATAAAATACTATTTAATGATAAAATTAAATTAGTCTCAATTCATTAATATGTGGAAGAACCTTAAATTCATTTTTTTTTAAAGTGAATGAAGCCAAAGTGAAAAAAACTACATACTATTTGAATCCAACTATATAACATTTTGGAAAAGTCAAAACTATAGAGACAGTGAAACAATCAGTGGTTGCCAAGGGTTTTGGGGGAAAGAGAAATTGGAATGAACAGGTAGAGAAAAAGTTGATTTTAGGGTAGTGAAACTATATGATACTGTAATGGTGGATACATAGCATTGTTGCATTTGCCAAAATCCATGGAACTGTACAACACAGAGTGAGCTCTAACATAAGCTATATAATACTATCTCAATCAGTTCAGTTCAGTCCAGTCACTCAGTTGTGTCTGACTCTTTGAGACTCCATGAATCACAGCACACCAGGCCTCCCTGTCCATCACCAACTCCTGGAGTTCACCCAAACTCATGTCCATCGAGTTGGTGATGCCATCCAGCCATCTCATCCACTGTCGTCCCCTTCTCCTCCTGCCCCCAATCCCTCCTAGCATCAGAGTCTTTTCCAATGAGTCAACTCTTTGCATGAGGTGGCCAAAGCATTGGAGTTTCAGCTTCAGCATTAGTCCTTCCAAAGAACATCCAGGACTGATCTCCTTTAGAATGGACTGGTTGCAGTCCAAGGGACTCTCAAGAGTCTTCACCAACACCACAGTTCAAAAGCATCAATTTTTCAGCACTAGTTTTCTTCACAGTCCAACTTTCACATCCATACATGACCACTGGAAAAACCATAGCCTTGACTAAACGGACCTTTGCTGGCAAAGTAATGTCTCTGCTTTTGAATATGCTATCTAAGGGCGGCAGCTGGGAGGAGCTACCCCACGTCCAAGGAGCAGTGGCTGTGCGCACTCAGGAGGGCAGAGAGGAGCTACTCCACTTTGAAGGTCAGGAGCGGCGGCTGTGAGGAGATGCCCCTCATCCAAGGTAAGGAGCAGCAGCTGTGCTTTGCTGGAGCAGCTGTGAAGAGATATCCCATGTCCAAGGTAAGAGGAACCCAAGTAAGACGGTGTGTTGCGAGAGGCATCAGAGGGCAGACACACAAACCATAATCACAGAAAACTAGTCAATCTAATCACATGGACCACAGCCTTGTCTAACTCAATGAAACTAAACCATGCCATGTGGGGCCAGCCAAGACGGGCAGGTCATGGTGGAAAGGTCTGACAGAATGTGGTCCACTGGAGAAGGGAATGGCATACCACTATTTCAATAGTTGCTCATAATTATATCAAATATACTGTATCAATGCAAGATGTTAATGGGAGTAGCCCAGAGGTGGGTGGAGAGGGTATATGGGAACTCTTTGTACTTTCTACTTAGTTTCTTTCTGTAACCTATAACTGTTCTAAAAATAAAATCTATTTAAAAAGATACAGACTCAGTGTTTTCTGCAATGGAGTCTGTTTCCAGGAGAGCTGTGCTAAATTCAGGTTTTGCCAGAGGCTGGAATGGAAGACCAAAAGCCAGCACATCAGTGAGGAGGTAATTGCCGTCACAGCCTGAGAAGAGGTGGCAGCCACAACAGAGGGAAAGAACGTGAGAGCGCTCTGAAGGAAGAAGCGAGAGACCCACTGATGTTTTAGCCGTGAGGCTGAAGAGCAAATCTGCGTCTATTGTTTCCGAAAGGATACTTTATTAGATCTGAGAGACTTTGACGTAGTCTTAGCTCTGACTCCAGCAAGCTCTGTGAGCTCTGGCAAGTGACTTGGTACTTCTGGACCCTGATTATTCTAGGAATGCCCAGGAGGCATGATTGTGATGCACAGGCTTAAGATCGGTCTAGAAGTGTACCGTGCAATACATTAGTCATTCAACAATCTTGCCTGTTACCCATTAGAACTGTGGTTATGCTAAACTGAGATGTGCTATTTGTGTAAAATTTACTACAAAAGACTTAGGAAATAAAGGACGTAAAACAGTATTAATACTTTTCATATTGATTATGTAGTTGAATTTCACCTGTTTCATTTTACATTTTTTAACGTGGCAGATAGAAAATTTCAGATTTTATATGTGGCTCATGGTGCGGCTCACATTACGTGCCTTTTGGGCAGTGCTGGCCTTGAGCTTCACCAGATGCTTTGTGTTCACCAGAATCGTCTAAACTTGACTTAGAGAATGGTCCCTGCCCACACAGAGCCATGCCAAACTCCGGGATGCAAGTGGGGTGGAATGAGGCAGACGAATCGGGCAAGATTCCCAGGCTGACCTCAACACAATCTGGGACTTTCTAGGAGTCATTTTTACCAACTTCTTGGGGGAGCGTATCCTGGGGAGATTCATCCAAGCAAAGACCCAACTTGAAATTCATCAGAATATCTAAAGGAAAAGACCAGCTATCAGGGATCACCAAGCTATCCTTCCCCAAGAGCAGAGTGATCCCTAATAGCTTCTCTCTTCCTCTACCTTCGAGCAGTGATTATCTATTTAAAGCTGAACCAGACACAGTTGACAGCACCTCCTTACCTCAGTCTGCCTTATGACTTGTCAGGAAGAAACTTGATAAGTGATCACCATGTCCTCTTGATGCAAGACTGATACCGGAGTGGAGTGGAAACCTTCCCCCGGAAGGGAAATTCAGCCTGAGCCCCAGCTTGTTCCTACTGCTCCTTGGACTCTGACACTCTTTTCCAAGCCCCTCTGCTGTGCATTCTCCAAGACACATACATCTGGTAACTGACTTACCACAGGGACAGCACGCTGTGCATATACCTTGCCCATACACGTTCCAAGGTGGCCTTTGTTATAGTCACATTCACCCTTGGCTTCAGAGGTGGATTCTATCCATATCCTTCCATCCATGAGTCTCAGAAACACAGCCACCTGCCGGGTCCCACACATCCCTGCTCAGCTCACAGATATTCAGTCCATCCTTGCCTCCAGCTTCACCTGTGAAACCCAGAATCCTCAGTCAGGCATTCAATCTTTCATTCAGTCTTTCACTCAAACCAACTTTCCTGATGCATATCTCTTTTTCTCGACAGAGTGGGGTTTCCTTCTTCCCATAAACACGTTCTTCAACATACAGTGGTGAGAATGTGATGTGGCAGTTGTGGAGAAGGTGTGGCTGTTGAGGGCTAAGTGATCCTATGTAAACAAGGAATGTCTCTGAAATTTTCTGTTATAAAACATTCATCCACATTTTACCGTATTCTAAACACACATACACACATCCTAAATTGACATCTAGTAAAACTGCTTTCCCAGGAAGATGTTTCATCATTTTACCACAGATTCTTTAACTCCCAGCACCCCACCCAGTACTCCCAGTGGGACATATTCCTCAGTTTAAGAAAAAAAAATATGTAACAGAAACTTCCTACTTCAGTTAGGAAATAGTTCTCAACTTTTTCTGGCCCCTAGGAATGACTTAGCTTTTCAGAAGTTCCCATATATCTGAGTTCTCATACTTGTTGCAGTTGTATTCAAATTCCAGTGCTTCCCGACACCATCTCTGCCCAGGGAAGCAGGACAGGGTTTCATGTCACCGAGCTGTGGCTGCAGTGTGTGTGTGGCTCCTAGTTGTCCTGAGCTGCTGTGTTATCTGCTCCGTCACCCTCTTCTGTCTCCCCTGCCACATCACCAGGTTTGGGAAGGCAGGACTCACATCCATCTCGGCTATGGTTTATTCCCAGAATTTAGCCTAGTGCCTGGCATATAATTAGTGCCCACTGAGGACTCAGTACATCAATGAATACTTAAATGAAAGAAGATTGATGCATCTTAAGAGACTACCAATATTGTATGAACAGAGTCTTCTTTTCACGCCCCTGTGTTTCTTTTGTGCCCATGACTTATGCTCATTTGGTGTCCATGGAAGGTTGAATGCATGTGTGGGGATGATGGATGAAGGGTTTGGATATTTGACAGACTTCACAACCAGCTCAATTTATTTTCTTTACAAACACACTATTAGAATGAGCTGTTCTCTACTTGATATTTTATGTGAGGATGTGTTTTAAAGTAGCTCTGTGCTTTGGTACGACAAGCTCTTATCCTTGGATGTAGGGTCAGATTGTTGAGGACCATTGAGAGCTGGGAAGCAGAGGTGTCTTTGGAGGTCTCTCTAAGAAGAGATCATGAGTGGCAAAAGGATGTCCAGATGGTAACTGCCTACAAGAAGAGACAGGTGCACTTATCTTTAGATCATCAGTGAGTATTCTATATCTGTCTGCTTCCATGATTTTGATGCTTTGATGGAGAGTGTGGCAAATGGCATGATCACCCCCAGGCCTTATAATAAAGTGATTAAAGAAATAATGTAACCATGGGGTAGAAATAGAATTTCCCATCTCTCTGAATTTAGTGTACACAGTGGAGCACTGAGAGATGTTAGAAAGTAGAACAGAGAAGCATGAGTAACACATACCCTCTTGAGAGAATGTCATGATAGGTATGAATGAGGATGACCTTTACAAGCTAGGTCTAATCAGGAGCCTGATGCTCATGCTTAATGCCATTTAAAGCTCTTTGCAGAATTTTCATTCCAGAGTTCTTGTCCCACACTCAGATATTTCCAGAAATTGTGTGAAAGTGACTGGGGAGGTGGAGGAAGGGCATAGATTGTCTATCTGTTTGAGCTGCTGTAACAGAACACCATAAAGTAGGTGATTGACAAACAACAGAAATTTATTTCTCACAGTTCCAGAGGCAGGGAAGTCCAGGACCGTGGTGCCAAAAGATTTGGTGTCTGGTGAGGGCCCATTTCATAGATGTAGACTTCATGCTGTGTCCTCGCATGGTGAAAAGAGCAAAGAAGCTTCCCCAGGTCTCTGTTGTTTTTTTTTTTTTAATTTAAATGTATTTATTTTAATTGGAGGCAAATTACTTTCCAATATTGTATTGGTTTTCCCATACATCAACATGAATCTGCCACGGGTGTACACGTGTTCCCCACCCTGAACCCCCCTCCCACCCCCCTCCCCGTACCATCCCTCCCAGGTCTCTTTTATAAGGGTACCGATTCCATGTGTGAGCGCTTTGCCTTCATGATCTAATGACACCTCAAAGGCAGCACCTCATAATATTATCACCTTGGGGGTTAGGATTTCAGCATATGCATTTTAGGGAAAAATAAACATTCAGATCATAGCAGAAAGGATGTGAGACAACCTAACACTATTCTTGAATAAATTCATAAACAACAGTAGAAATGATGGTGCTCCAAAATGTATTTGTCTCCTTGGGTATGTGAGAAGGGGTTAGATGGCTGATTCGTAATGTTAGTACCAGGGGACACCTATCCACCATCTACAGCAAGTCAGGAGCACACAATGGTCAGACCCAGGACTCGATTCTTCCTATGGTTTCCCAGGAGGTGGACCATACACTTAGACTCTACCACTCTGTGCTTCCCTGTGCTAGTCTCATCAGGCACGAGCATTCTCCCCTAATCATTGTCTCTTACCATCACAGAATATCAGTTGACATCATTAAACAACCCCCTGCCCTATAACCTTGGTTCTCCAAGTGTGGTCTGAGGACCAGCGGCCTGGTGTCACCTGGGGATTTCAGGCTTCACCTAGAGCTCACAGGTTAGAATTTGAATTTAATGAGATTCCCCAGTGATTTATATGCACTTAACAATTTGGAAGCACTGCCCTCTTACACCTTCCACTGGGCAGCTTCTTTATAAAAGGCTTTCTGGTCTCCTAAATTCAGCTTCTTCTGTCTCAAATTACGTTCCTACATCTGGTCATCAAACTGTTTCTTTTTCTTTCCATCTGAGAGATGGCTTTTCCAGACCCACTGCTGACAGATGCTGCTTCACTACCTGGAGATGCACCTTCCAAGGCTGTGGGTATTCTAAGGCAGAGGAAAAAGGAAATCATTTGAGGTCAGTTCAGTTTCTCTGTCCACTTAATTCCACATAAGATACAAGTGGCTTGTTTTTATTTTCTTAAATATACCAGTCTCTGATTTCTTGATGTTATCCGTTGTTAAAGAATTATATGCATGTCTTCTTGAAGCGGAAAGAGTTAGATAAAATTAGTTCTGATCTTTTTTTTTAAGTCTTTATTGAATTTGTTACAATATTGTTTCTGTCTTATGTTTTGGTTTTCTGATGGGTGCATCGCTTGGGATCTTAGCTCCCTGACCAGGGATGGAACCCACACCCCCTGCATTGGAAAGTGAAGTCTTAACCGCTAGACTTCCAAGGAAGTCCCTAGTCTTGATGTTTGATTTTAAGAAGCATACATGCTAAGTCGCTTCAGTCATGTCTGACTCTTTGCTACCCTAAGGACTGGAACCCGCCAGGCTCCTCTGTCCATGGGGCTCTCCAGGCAAGAATACTGGAGTAGGTTGCCATGCCTGCCTCCAGGGGATTTTCTAGACCCAAGGATCGAACATGCATCTCTTACATCTCCTGCATTGATAGGCAGGTGCTTTTACCACTAGCACCACCTGGGAAGCCCCAGTTTTAAGAAGGCACCTTCTCAAACACCATCAACGCTAATATTTGTGATATTAGGCCAGTCACAAAGCACCCATGGGCCTCTTGGTGAGTTATTTTGTAACTGGAAGGATTAGGAGTCTCCTCCTCCTACTCCCACTGGCAGACCCCTGCAGGGCAAAGTGTAATACACAGTAGGTTGAGGTAAACTTGTCTGTAAGCTGAGAAAATATGGGGAAAATGAACAAAGCTATCAGGGCCCCCTATTGGGGGTCTTGGTTGAGGATTTCAGTGTGCAATGTAACATTGTTATGATAAACAGATGGGAGTGAAGTGGGGCCTGATTTGACCTTTTATAGTTTCCAAATGTTCATGAAAGGCAGTGTACCTTTAGTTGTAAAGAACTCATGGCTTTTCAAACTATCCAGTACACAGGTAAGTTTCTTTAAAATATTCCATCTTATGATAATAAAAGCCTGCAGGCTTCAGATTGAGACAGATCTAGATTCACATGCCAGCTTTATGGTTAATTAGTTCTGTGACCTTGGGCAACTTAATTTCCTTTTTGTGAATGTAGAAGTGCATAACTAATGTGAAGAGTTGCAAAATTTGGTGAAAATGGATGCAAAATGTGGTGAAAATGGATGCAAAATATCTTGTAGGTTCTACAGACTCAATAGCTTGTGGCTTTTGTTATCTAGATTCTAGGGTAAAGTTTAGCAGAGTAAACATGTAAGAAATACTTGTTAAATTTGATTTTTCCCTGAACTCATCTTTTTATGTTGAGGGATAGATGTAGTAATAATCTGTGAAAATGGTCTTCTACTGATAACTCAACCTAGAAGTTAATTTATATAAGAAGTCCCCAGTGTAAAAATTAATCTTGTTAACCAACATTGTCATTAAGACAGATTTTAGGATGATTTATCAGGGGTATAATGAGTCAGGTTGGCATCCATGGACATCCTTGATAGATACACGGCTTTTCTCTGTGATGATTTGTGCTTCCAACCTAGAACTCAGGAGGAGAAATGTATCTTCGTTTCTATTCCATGAATGCAGTAGCTATTAGCTCAGTTCAAATTTCTTGCTCATTAGGCTTTGAGGGGAAGTACTTTTCACTTTAGCCGGGGCAGGGAATGAGTGAGACATTCATAGGCACTGGACATTTGCATTTTAGAGGTTCCTATTCCAGCTGAGTTGCTGTCCAGAAGAACTAGTGGTGTGGCACTTGGAATTTGGACGTGCCACACATGAAAGGACTTGGGGTGAAGAACCAGGAAAGCAATATACCACATTATGTTCTAAACCATGAATAATGACTTTTGAGTTCACACTTAATATTTACTTTTTGTGCTTTTATATTTTATTAATTAAAACTTTTGTAATCTTATTTATTTAAACTTTATCTGCTAATCTTGATTTGATCTATACCCTTTTATTGTCCTTTTAGGTATTCTTTAGATTCAGTTGAAAAGCCTGGAGTTTTCTTTGTTTGTTGAGGATACAGAAATCTTTTTTAAAGATAGACTATAACATTGGAAACTTTTATTTATTTACTTTTGACTGTGCTGGATCTTTGTTGGTGTGTGGGCTATGCGATTCTGTAGTTGCGGTACCTGGGCTTCTCATTGCGCTAGCTTCCCTTGTGGCAAAACGCAGGCTCTAAGGCGTCTGGGCTTCAGTAGTTGTGGCAGATGGACTCAGGAGTAGTGGCTGCTGGACTCTAGAGCACAGTCTCAATCGTTGTGGACTTGAACTTAGCTGCTTTGAGGCATGTGGGATCTTCCCATACCAGAGGTCAAATCTGTGTCCCCTGCATTTGGCAGGTGGATTTTTTTTTTTTTTTTTTTTTTTACCACTAAGCCACCAGAGAAGCCCAAATTTTTTTCTAAAAAGAGTTTTTACTTGCTTATTTGTTTTTCTGGCTTCATCTTGTAGCATGTGGAACTTTCTCATCACGTATCAAACCTGTGTCCCCTGCAGTGGGAGCATGGATTCTTAACCACTGGACCATCACAACGTCCTGGTAACCTTATTTAAATAGTGCTAAGAATTAAAGGACAGAACACTGACTGAGGTACTTTAGATGCCTTAAATGGTAAAGGCAGTTTGTGAAGTTCACGTTTCTGGTCGTTGGTTATATGAGTGGGCTTTGGGCAGGGAAAATCCTGCCCAAATCCAAACTAAAACTCCTTTACCTAGTTCTTAAAGCTTACACTAAAAATGAGGTTCATGATTGAAAATATTTATTTCTAAATTGGCTGAACGATCTGCATTTATCTCACACTACAGTGATAAAAATGGCAATATTATTCCAACTGTTGATGTTAATTCCCAAGAAATTACTCATCATATTTTTTTTTTCTTATTCAATCCTTTATTATGGATTTTTTTTCTCCTTGTGTAGTTTTGCTTTTCTCTTTGAAAAGATGAGTGATATCAGAAAATTTAAAAATCTATTTTTCACAGTTATTTTATATGATCAAGAAGCAGTTTCTTCAAACTGAAGAAGCACTGACAAATCTCATTACTTTCCTGCTTCATGTTGTAAGGATTTTAGTTTGGTTTTGGAGAGGTCTTTAAGGAATTAAGCTAGAATTTTTTCTACCAGTGCACTCATTATCCCATGTAGGAACTATAATATTGACAAAAATATGCTATGTGATTTTCCCATTATGTATCCTTTTCTCGCTCTCTTCACAGTAGCACCCATCCTCAATACTGTGTTCACTATACCTTTTAAGAATTTATTACATTTTCATATTCATTTTTTTGAACTTACACAAAGAGGTTAGGAAATCATCTGTCAGGAACATGTGATTCAGAAACAATTAATGCAACATAAAACAATACTCAGATTGGAGATATTAGTCCTTGCTTTTTTGTTTAAATACTGCAATTTAATGTTTGACAAGGAATAGCACAAATCAAATTTTATGACACTCTTAAATTTCACTGTCTCACATGAGGAAACTTCTGTCAGATGAAAACATTAGGTCATTTGTCATTGAGAACTGGGGTAACTATCCAGTGTTAATCAAAGAGTACAGAGTTAATAATGAATTACATGTGTAAGTAAGTCTTCCCATTTGTATTGCACACAGAAAAATAATGCCAATTTTGAGAGACAGAACCTGGTCCTTCTAATCATTGATGTTTGCCATTGAATTGTTCACAAATATTATCTCACTGTGATCTTGATTTCTTTTATCTCTAGTGAAATTGAATGTTTTTTTCATGTATTAATTGGTCATATACAATTCCTCTTTTATAAAATACTTATTTATGTCTTTTTGTCTTTTGAATTTTTTCTTTTTGACTTGTAGAAGTATTATATTTTTATTTTTATTATTTACACATGTTACAAACATATTACTCAGTCTCCATCTTAACTCTTTGCTTTTTTAAAGAGTGTTTTGTATAATCAAAATATAACAGATATTTTGATTTTAATATGATAAAATGTTCGATTTTGGTATTACTATTTCCTTTGTCTTTTGAGAAATCCTTTTCTACCCAATGGTTAGAATACCAGTTTTCATGCTACACTGGTTAATATATAACTGCTATAGAATATAATATATATAATGTATAGCATTAATGTAACTCATGTCTTCATTCATTCATTGTTATGTTACACGTATGAGCAGTAAAAAATGTGTGAGACACTGTCCTCAAGAGAAATAAACCCATGGACAGATACACAGAACATGGTAAATGCTACTATAACATTTAGTATACTTGGGTAGAAATACACTTCCTTAAGACAGGATTCTGTAACGTGGAAAATTTATGTAGTTTTGTTCACATCTGCCTTAAAACTTGATTGAAACAGGCAAGAACATCTAGTCTTCTCATTTATCTATAATAATATTTGAGAACCATGGAAGAATTTGTTGAAAATGAGTCACATACAGCTGATTATAAAACAGATTTTATGTGTCAATTTTTTGTGTGTGTTTCCAAAACCTTTCACCCTTACCTCCCACTAAGATTCTAGTGTGAATTATAAAACTGCAATGTTGAAATTACAAAGCTGCAACTGATTATGATCCAAACTAGATCATCCTTGGTATATGCCATGTTTGCTCTTATCCTAGTTCAGTGTGTGTTTAGATGTTTGCTTCTTGACTCATCTTGAGACCCTTGTTCCTAGTCACACTGAATCCTTAGCTTTTGCCAATGTTGTTGTTTAATTGCTGAGTCGTGTCCAGTTCTTTGTGACCCCCTGGACTGTAGCCCTCCAACTTTCTCTGTCCATGGGATTTCCTGGGCAAGAATACTGGAGTGGGTTGTATTTCTTTCTCCAAGGGATCTTCCCAACACAGGTATCAAACCCATGTCTCCTGCACTGGCAGGGGAGTTCTTTACCCCTGAGCCACCAGGGAAGCCCAGCTTTTGCCAATACACTTGATCAAAGTGTAGAGTCTAAGTATGTAGCAATCATCCATACGGATGGCTTTGATTACATCGGTATGCTCTGCAAAATGCAAGTTGCCTTCTTTCTTAGTACGATGACTGTCTTTTCTCCTCTCTAATCTCAGACTTGTTGAAACTATTTGAACTCTCTTTGGTGGCTTCTGGAGAATTGATCTCATGTGTGCTATCTGTGGGAGGAGAATGCTTTAAATCACCTATTGTAGGATGTTCCAGCTCTTGCTTGAAGTTTCATATGGAAATTGATGCCCAAGGCACAGAAAAAATACACATGGTGCTGAAACATCATTAAACTTCCCCCAAGTCAGTAAGCACATCATATTAGGATATTGAATATCCTTCATATTATACTAAAACAGGAGTAAAAGGAACAGGGTGAAAGGAACAAAGAGAAGAATTACATAACGCACATGGGGTGACCAAAGAATATACCTAAGAAGAATAAGCGTTAGCTTAATGAAGAAGAAAGAGGAGGAAAACAGTGCAACGTGCAGCAGCTGCAGTAGAGAAAGTCTATGGAGCTTTCAAACAATGGCTCATTTCCTTCTGTGGCTTAGAAGACATTGGTATCATCACCCAATTCAAACCCTCAATATGGCGGTATAGGGATTCACCATCATCGTCACCACTAGAAACCACACTAGCGGTTAGTGTATGTAAATATGATCTCATGCACATTGATTTAAAGTGACACTCATATCAAAATAGATCATTTCACACAAGGGACAAAGGGCAAACCTTGGCCACAAATTGTGTGCCAAGAGGGTGGTTTTACAAAAATATTCCCTAAGGTCTTTTTCCTTACCAAGGGCAAAATGTTCAAATGCAGGATCTTGCCACATGTTTCCCTTCGAGCAGATGGCAGAAAGGTTTGTCTGCAATGTGGAACTTGTTAAGGAGGGAAGGTTTTCCTGATAGAGATCAAGAAGACTGCTTAAATTTACTTAGTGGTGGAATGGTTTGTAATCCATTCATGCTTGTGAGTTTAATGCCTTTATAATTACTTGTAAGTAGATTGAGAGCCTCCAGAATCAACTCAAGGGGAAAGACTGTTTATCTGATGCTTAAACTTCTGCTGAACACTCCAGACAATATATTTATTCCTTGTCTATGTCACTGAATTATGTTTTACAAAGACATTTTAATTTTGCTGCTTTGATAATGAAAAGACTCTTTTGCCTGTCTAAGAAAAAGAGGTCAAGGACCATAAAGGACTTGGTTTTGGGAAATGGGCTGATGGTCTTCATGGACAGTAGCATCAAGATCAACCACCACTAAAATATGATCACTGTCACTACCACCTCAGGTACTGTGTTGTATAGACGAGGATGCACTAGGTTTTGCTATGGCAACAAACCCCCAAATATCAGTGGCTGAAGACAAGTTTATTTCTCTCTCATACGAAGTTCACTCTGCAAAACTTTCCAAGGCAGCTGTCCTCCATGTGTTGGCTCAGCATTCCAGGGTACTTGAAACTTACTGCACTTCCATATCAACACACACTTCCATAATCCCCCATGCAGAATGAGAACTAAATGATCTTGTACTGACAATTAAATATTCCATCCCCCGAAGTGGTTCAAATCTGTTCTGTCCATAACCCATTAAAAAACTAAAATAAGAACCCCCACCAACTGCAAGTTGGGCTAGGGGCTTTAATCCTTTCATACATGAGAAGGGGAGGAAATTGAATAAATAAAAGTATTCACAGTCTACTTTAACATGAATTGTTCCAAACTTGCAAAGTAACTTTATGCAGTAGGGATTAATGTGCTCATTTTAAATACCAGAGGAAGTATAGATTAAGTACCTGAGAGCGTGGGTTTGGAGTCAAAAATTCTTGAATCCCCAACATATGCTTTATGGGAGCTAAGGCAAAATGTGATCTCTTTTTCATTTTTTGATCAATTGGGATGAGATTATCTACTTCATAGAGATGTTTTGCGGTTTAAATACAGAAAATAAAATGATTTCAGTTTCTGATACATAGGTGCTCAACAAACTCACAGTGTTAAGAGGACACTGCTTATCTGAGTTAAGAAATACATAGCAAATTAATGAGAGATTGTTTTTCTCAAATAATTTAGGGGAACGTGTTGATTCAGAAGACAAAAGTTTTTTAAAGCTAGACACATTGGATTCAGAACTCACATTTATCTAATTCCCTATCATATCACAGCACCTTTTGTTTTGACATGGGATGACAATGTGTTATCAGGTTGTCCCAAACTTTCTTTATGAGCAGTCTCTCTTCCAAACCCAACCTCTCTAGCCTGGCCTGACCATATCCACAGACGGTACTTGGGCTCAGACACAGTTGCTCAGGTGGCAGAGATGTAAAGAATCCACCTGCCAATGCAGGAGACGCAGTTTTGATACCTGGGTGGGAAAGATCCCTTGGAGGAAGAAATGGCTACCCATTCCAGTATTCTTGCCAAGGAAACTCCATGGACAGAAGAGCCTGGCAGACTAAAGTCCGTGGATCTCTAAGAGTTGGACACGACTGAGTGACTGAGCATGCAGACATGCACAGTTGCTCAAACATTCATGCAAGGAAGCAAGAGATACCATGTGTTGTATCAGGAGACTCGGAGCCCACTCCTATCTTCATCACTCAATATTTATGTGGCCTTAGGCAAGTCACTTCAATTCTCAACTGTGCATATGGGATGGTAGAAATTTGTGTGTCAAACAAAACAAGATGAAACAAAAAACAAAATGGTAAATGTTTCATTCCTACTTCATGGAGCTGTAGGGATCAAATAAATTAAAATATTTAAAAACACTGAAACATCCAAAGGGCCATACAGTGAGAACTGTTGTTGTTCTTAGGACTTAAGGACAGAAAAGCTTCTATCTAGCAGAGGAGCAGAGACATGAAGACCCAGATCAGGGTAGGTTACATGGGTCTGATTTCATTGCAAAGGCCTATGGTGAGAACAGTGGATTTGTCCCAAAGTCCTGAACCTCTAGACACCTGCACACTCTGTTCATCACCCAGCCTGACCTGTTGCCTGCCTATAGTCAGTCACTCGGACTGTCTCTTTTTGAAAACAGATGATGTATATTTAATTAAAATTAGGACTGTTCTTTCTTAGGCAAAATTTCTTAGTACACAAGAGCGCAGATTACAAAATAAAAACATCTGCTCTTCAAAATATACTGTAAGAAAAGACATTGTTAAGAATATTAAATGATAAGCCACAGACTGGGAGAAAACATTTGAGAGACGACTTGTATCTGTAAGATACAAAGAACTCATACAAACAAAAAAGAAAAAGACAGTCTAATTTTTTTTTAAGACAAAGAATCTAAGCAGACATTCCATCAAGGAGGATATATGGATGGCCATTAACACCTGAAAATGTGTTCCATATCATTGTTATAAGAGAAATGCAAATTAAAACACAATGGGATACTGCACACATATTAGAGTGGCTAAATTAAAAAATACCAAGTGTTATTGAGATGATGGAAAAACTAAAACTCTCATATATTGCAAGTGGAAACAAAAAATGTTGTAGCCACTTTGGAAAAGAGTTTGGCATTTTCTTATAAAGTTACCATACACCTACCACATGTCCCAATATTCCTGCTCTCTAAAATTTATCCAAGAGAAATGACAACATGTGCATACACAGTTGTGCTTGGGAATGCTGATAGTATCTTTGGTCATAATCATATGAAATAGGAAACAACCCAAATATCCATCTACTGGTGAATAGATTAAAACATTTTGTGGTATATACACATAAAAGAACACTATTCAACAATAGAAAGGAACAAAATGTTGTTACATGTATACATGATTGAACCTCAAAAGCATTAAGCTTAGTGACAAAAGACAGACACAAAAGACTATGTTCTGTAGTCTATTGATATGAAGTGACAGAAAAGGCAGGTGTAGTGCCTGAAAGACAGCAATTGCTTTTCTAGGTTTGAAAGGAGGGTTGCTTGTAAAGGGGATTGAGAGAACTTGTTGACTTGATGGAAATGTTTCATATAGTTTGTAGGTTGTCACAGTTGGTAGGTAGTATGTACTTGTGAGACTTTATTGAATAGTGATGTTGATTAATGGTCCACAAATACATGACCGCCCACAATAGGTAGAGGTAGAATGAATGCTCATGTCACAACAGGTTAAATCAATTAAAAATATTTTATTCATCTTTTATAGGTGTTCTCGGTGGGATTAATTTGATACAAAATAATCCATCAGATAATCCCTTGTGGCTCAGCTGATTAAGAATCTGCCTGCAATGCGGGAGATCTGGGTTCCATCCCTGGGTTGGGAAGATCTCCCAGAGAAGGGAAAGTCTGCCCACTTCAGTTATCTGGCCTGGAGAATTCCATGGACTGCACAGGCATGGGGTCACAAAGAGTCGGACATGACTGAGAGACTTTCACTTTCACTTTCATTTTCAATCCATCAGAAATGTCTTTTCATTTTTTCTTTTAAAATTTATATTTATGTTTATTAGTGAAGTTGAACTAATTTTTAATTTACTGCACAGTCTAGTTACTTCTCTGATTTGAAAAATGTAATATCAGAGTAATCTTAAATTTTCAAAAAATTTTTGAATGTAGTACAGAGAATTCCCATATATGTCTCTCTATATAGTTATCCTTATAACTGACATTTTAGATTAATATGGCACACAAAGCACAATAAATATATCAATATTGATCATTATTGTTAACTGAAGTCCACACTTTATTTCGATTTCCTTGGTTTTTATCTAGTGCACTTTTTTCCTGTTTCAAAATCCTTTCCAAGATACTGTCTTAGACTTGCATCCTGTCTTGTTCATAGGGTCCTCTTAGCTATGGCAGTTTCCACAGGTTTTACATGGTTTTTATTCCCTTGAGTTTTAGGGAGTAGTGGCTAGCTTTTTCTGGAATGTCCCTCAACTGGGATTTGTTTTTCTTATGATGGGACTCTTTAAGGACTTTGAGGAGGACAGCCACAGAGGTAAAGTGCTATTCTCATCACATCAGATCAAGGGTACATGCTATGAACTTGACTCTTCACTGTTGAAGTTGATGCTGGTCACGTGATTGAGGTGGTGTGTTTTTTTTTTGTTCATTCACTGTACTCTTTCCTCTCTTTTCATTCTGTACTATATAAATAAATAAATAAATAAATAAATATATATATATATATATGTATGAAAGTGAAAATGAAAGTTGCTCAGTCGTGTCCAACTCTGCAACCCCATGGACTGTAGCCTGCCAGGCTCTTCTGTCCATGGAATTCTCCAGGCAAGAATACTGGAGTGGGTAGCCTTTCCCTTCTCCAGGGGATCTTCCCAACCCAGGGATCAAACCCAGGTCTGCCTCACTGCAGGCAGATTCTTTACCATCTGAGCCACCAGGGAAGCCCGTATGTGTGTGTGTGTGTTTGTGTGTGTGTGTGTACATATATATATATATATATATATATATATGTATGTATGTATGTATGTATGTATTTATTTATTTTGATTAGGATAATTTATAAAGCCTATTGAATTAATTACAATATTGTTTCTGCTTTATGTTTTGTTTTGTTTTTTAGCCTTGAGGCATATGGGATCTTAGCTCCCTGACCAGGGATCAAACCCTCACCTCCTGCATTTGAAAGCAAGGTCTTAACCACAGGAACACCAGGGAAGTCCCTATTCTGTACTTTTTCAATTAAGTGACTCCCATGCAGCCCATACCCCAGCAGGGAGGAGTTATGCCTCACCTCATTGAAGACAGAGTATCTACATAAATTATTTGGAGTTCTTCTGCATGGGATATTTTTCTATTCCCCCTATTCATTAATTTATTCATTTACTGGTTTTTATCAGCATGAACTCATTTTATACTTTGGGTTATAACCAACAACATTTTATTTTTTTATTGCTCAAATTTTTCCAGACTTGGCACTGGGGAATCTTTAATTTAGATTCTATGTGCCATTGACATACTCTCATCATTATGACTTTTTTTTTAGTACTTCCTCACTTTTGGATAGTACAAGATGCTCCAGGTATTAATCAGGTGTTAACTGTTCAAATACTTTTTTTTTTTTCTGAGTTGCAGTGTCACAGATCTTTTTACTTGATAATTAAATTAATTATATTAAAGCATTTATTCAGATTGTCCATAAATATTGAGCATATATGGTTGGAATCAGCATATTAAGAAGAGAGAACTAGGAAAATAGAAATTATAGTCAGAGAGCAAAATGTATGCGATTGAAGTTACATAGAGACTGCAGTTATAGAAATGTAAGTTCTGATATATAACCACAAGAATGAGTGCCTAGGACAAGATTATCTGAAGAGAGGTGTTCAAGAAATTAATAGGTGTTTTGGACTCAGTGGGAGAAAACAAGGGTGGGATGGTTTGAGAGAATAGCACTGAAACATATATATTACCATATGCAAAATAGATGACTAGCGCCGAAGAATTGATGCATTTGAACTGTGGTGTTGGAGAAGACTATTGAGAGTCCCTTGGACTGCAAGGAGATCCAACCAGTCCATTCTGAAGGAGATCAGCCCTGGGATTTCTTTGGAAGGAATGATGCTAAAGCTGAAGCTCCAGTACTTTGGACACCTCATGCGAAGAGTTGACTCATTGGAAAAGACTCTGATGCTGGGAGGGATTGGGGGCAGGAGGAGAAGGGGACGACCCAGGATGAGATGGCTGGATGGCATCACGGACTCGATGAATTGTGAGTCTGAGTGAACTCCGGGAGATGGTGATGGACAGGGAGGCCTGGCGTGGGGCGATTCATGGGGCCGCAAAGAGTCGGACACGACTGAGTGACGGAATTGGACTGAACTGAGTGCAAGTTTGATGCATGAGGCAGGGCACCCAAAGTCAGTGCTCTGGGACAACCTAGAGGGATAGGGTGGGAAGGGTAGTGGGAAGGTTTCATGATGGGGGGAGCAGATGTAAACCTGTTTCTGATGTGTCCAACATACCGATTCATGTTGATATATGGAAAAAAACCAACACAATATTGTAATTATCCTCCAATTAAAATTTAAAAAAGAAGTTAGTAGGTGCTAGAATAATCATCTATATGCACTTTGAAATCACTAAGAATTAAGATAGGAATAATGTTACAGGCAGTGAACCCAGAACTATGAACACTGAGATTTGAAGGGGAACAGGTGGATGATAGCAAAAAACAATGGAAGCAGGGATGCAATCTGATGCCATGAGACTTTAAGCTGGGGTTTTAAGTGAGGAGCAGGGGAGAATGGTTTAGAAGTGGCAATGAGGCCTACAGAAAATACGTATCTCTCCTGCAATTAAGAGGGCTGGCTGGGTAGAAGCAACAGCTCAGAGAAGATATTGCTATAAGAATATGAAGATAAAGAATGTCAAGAGCTGAGTGAACTCCGGGAGTTGGTGATGGACAGGGAGGCCTGGCGTGCTGCGATTCATGGGGTCGCAAAGAGTCAGACACGACTGTGCGACTGAACTGAACTGAACTGAACTGGAGAGCTGATTTTGAGTATACAGTAAATATTACGATTAATTAGCAATGAATTCCAGAGATCATGGTAGACAGAATTTAAGAATTGAGGTGGGATTAGGAGACCATAATGGAACAGACCATATCTGTAGAAATTTCAGGTTAGAACGATGAAATTGAGAAAGTGAAAGTCGCTCAGTCGTGTCCGACTCTTTGCGACCCCATTGACTACAGTCCATGGAATTCTCTAGGCCAGAATACTGTAGTGGGTATCCTTTCCCTTCTCCAGGGGATCTTCCCAACACAGGGATCGAACCCGGGTCTCCTGAATTGCAGGTAGATTCTTTACCAGGTGAGCCACAAGGGATGGAATTGAGGGGTAACTCGAAAGTCTGTAGTGATAACTGGGTATAATGGACATAGTAAAATCAGACTCCATAGATACAGCATGGGTATTAGAGGTGAGGCTGTAGGCTGGTGCGGTAGGGAAGGGTGGATGTCTGGTTCTATTTTTTTTTTTTTTAAGTTGAATTTAAAAAAATCAAATTTATTTACTTTTGTCTGCACGGGGTCTTCATTGCTGCGCTCAGGCTTTCTCTAGTTTTGGCAAGCAGGGACTACGCTCCATCTGCGGTGTGCAGGCTTCTCGTTGCTGCAGCTTCTCCTATTGGGAAGCACAGGGTCTAGGTGTGTTGGCTTTAGTAGCTGCGGCTCCCTCTCTGGCTCCAGAGCACAGGCTCTGTACTTGTGACACACAGACTTAGCTGCTCCGCGGTATGTGGGATCACCCTGGACCAGAGATGGAACCGATGACCCCTGATGTACCAGGTCAAAGAAACTACTGTAAATGAGTCTTTAGCAATACGGTGGTAGAATGTCGGGGGAGGGGATTCCATACTCCTACAACTATGTCTCAGTCTTTTAACAAGCGTGCATCTCTGGACTGTGAACTTCACAACTGTCTCTCATTTTTTACTTCCCCTCTTACATGTTACAGGATGATTCAAGTGAGCTGGAGTTGGGTAGTTCTGTTCTCCCATGTGGAAGGCTAAAGTCGACTGCAGTTGGGTATTTCCTTTCCCCCAGATCATTTAGGTTCTGATAATACCTCATCACGTTAGCATCTAGTTAACTGGTTTTACCTGTGGTCAGGTTTTGTTAAGAACAAAATGAGCTGGTGTGTTTCAAAATGGCTTCTTTCCTCTTTCTCTGCCAGAAGCAAAAGATTTTTCTCCAATATTTACTGTGAAAACCTGGTCAAGCTCCTGAAGGTAAATCTCAAAAAATTGTTGCAACATCCCCCCACTCCCCCACCTCCTCTACCCCCCACCCGGGCAGTGAGTAATTCTCCATGGAGTTTTGATTTTTTTTTAATTAATTATTTTACTTGGAGGCTAATTACTTTACAATACTGTAGTGGTTTTTGCCATACATTGCCATGAATCAGCCATGGGTGTACATGTGTCCCCCATCCTGAACCCCGCCATGGAGTTTTTAATGGAGTTATCCATGCTGATTTTCCAACAGTTCATCAAGTTCAGGTTTTCCTAATCTACGTTGGTTCCCTCTGCAGTTTCTGCTCATGAGTCTCTCTCCTGGTGAGCCATGACTACTTACATTTTCTGGTCTGTCCCTCCAATTTGTGGGGCCATAGTGAGCCCTGTGTCCTTCTCTGTCTTATGGATCCAAGAAATGTTGATACAATCCATTCAGTTTTTACTTGTTAAGATGGAGTAGTGACTTCTGAGCTCATCATGTGTAGAACTCTCTGGGTTCTATTTTGACCCTGTTTAAAAGAGACCCAAAGGTCTGGGGGGGCATAAACTTAGTTCCACAGGGTAAGTCCTCTTCAGATTCCAGATCCCAGAGGAGGAGGGTGAAACCCTGAGAGAAGAGGGTGTAGTCAGATCCAGTAAGTGGGGCCCAGTTGATCCCTTTGGGGGAGAGCAGCCAGGACTCCACATTCTTGACAGATGATAAATGATGGCTGGGTAGGCTGGTTTACATCCATTTTAAGTATCTCTTCTTGGTCTCTGATAACTCTGGGGTGAAGAAGGTGGAAAGATTTTGTTTATTCAATGTGGAGGATATTGGCATTTATGTTAGTACATGAAATCTGTCTATAATTTTCCTCGGTTGTCACGTATTGGAATCAAGGTCATCACAGCCTCATAAAAGGAGTTTGGGAGAATTCTTTCTTTTATTATTCTCTGGAACAGTTTGTATAAGACAGAGCTTTTGTGTTCCTTGAAGGTTTAGTAAAAGTTGTCTATAAAACTGTCTGAGTCTGATGGTGTTGATGTTGGGGTTTGTGGGAAGGCAAGGGTTATGGAAAGGTGGGGTAGTGAGATGAATTTTTTTAATTCACTTAATTTGACTTATTTAATAGATACTCAGTTTATCTATTTTTCTTAGATCTGTATGATAATTTACCAGTTTTTTTTTTTGTAAAATTTTTCATCACATCCTAGTTTTCAAATTTACCAGCATAAAACTATTCCTAAAGTTCTGTAAAGATTGGAGAAATTCTCCACTGTACCTGTAGTTATATCCCATTACAATTTTTTTCCTTCTCTAGTTTTGTGATGAATTTGACTATTTTATTAGCCTTTCAAAGAATAAGCTTTGAATTTGTTGTTTTTCTCTATTTTATCTTGATTTTTAATGCTATTTCTTTCCTACAACCTTCTTAGAGTATCTTAAATTCACATTTAGCTTGTAGGTTTCCATATCTGTATAGTTTGCCAATGTATATATCCCTGTAAATACTGTTGCAGTTGCTTTCTGCAAGTTTTATGTGCTATTATTTCAGCCTCTGTCTTTAAATTTAGTTTTTATTTCTGACAGCTGGGAATTTATCTTTTTTGTGAGCTCTCTTGTATATTTTAAATGCTTTTCTGTTGGTAATATTTTATTTATGCAAAAAGAGACTCCACTTTAGGTCAGTATACTGTGTTACTGGAATTGGAAGACGAATATACTTCTTGGAGCTGATAATGATGTTTTGTTTTTTACTAAGATGAGAGAAGTAGTACAACACCATAATATTGAAATTTCTGAAAATTAAAAATAAGATCTATAAGTCAGAGTAGAAGTGAGTGAATTTATAGGCAGGGATATGTATACATTTTCTTAAGATCGTTCTAAATAATAAGTCAAGTTGATGGTAGTACTTTATTCTTCTTCTATAAACTGGGAATAAGAAAGTCTTTAACACTTTGTTGTCTGAGGGTAAAGTCAAAGTAGTAGGGAAAACACTTCAAAAAGTAGACACAGTGTTAGCACTCAGCATCATGCTAGTGCTCAAATGTGCAGTCATGCCTGACTTTTTTTGCAACTCTAGGTAACCCCATGGACTGTAGCCCCCCAGGTTCCTTTGTCCATGGGGTTCTCCAGGCAAGAATACTGGAGGGGCTTGCCATTTCCTTCTTCAGGGGATCTTCCCAACCCAAGGATCAAATCTGCAACTCTTAACGCCTCCTGCACTGGCAGGCAGATTCTCTACCACTGAGCCACCTGGAACCCAGCATAGGACAGTTCTAACTCCCAAGTGTTTGGAGTCAGATGTTATGGGATGTCTGTGAATGTATTACGTAGACCTTTCAGCACTGCATACACATCACTATTATTTTAAATACTTGTATAATATGAAAACTATTTGGGCTTCCCTGGTGACTGAGAAGTAAAGAATCTGCTTGCAACACAGGAGACAGATTTGATCCCTGGAGAAGGGAATGGCTACCCACTCCAGTATTCTTGCCTGGAGAATTCCATGGACAGAGGAGCCTGGTGGGCTACAGTCCATGATGGATTGCAAAGAGTCGGACATGACTGAACAACTAACATTTCCACACTTTCAGTTAAAATTAGCACATTTATAACATATGCTGAGTAAATTAAATATTCAGTTAGGTGACATCAAAGAGTAAACACCTTTGAATGCATTCTAGTAGAAGATAATGAAGAGTTTAGTGAGTGAAAGGGAGCTATGAAGTTTCAACCTTATCACTTCTACCTAAATATTGTTTCAAGGTGCCATTTTTTAAAGACTCTACCAGACCCTTCTCTGTATGTGCTTTCTGGTATTCGATTTATTTTCTTTTTAGCTATTACATCAAACAATTTTTCATTGGAAATAGGCAGGATATAAATGATTCATTAAAGTTTTTAATAAAACCCAATATATATGCATAGAATAAGAGAAGGTGGATTTCAAAATATTTTATTTTTTGGTAAATTTATTTATTTTAGTTGGAGGCTAATTACTTTACAATATTGTAGTGGTTTTTGGCATACATTCACATGAATCAGCCATGGGTGTACAGGTGTCCCCCATCCTGAACCCCCCTCCCACCTCCCTCTCCATCCCATCCTTCGGGGTCTTAAATTGAGAAATATGTTACCAGATGTTAGGTGTTTTAACCATATTTGAAATCACAAATATCTTTGCTTCTTGAATTCAAAGTTTCAGTGATAAAGCACCTTAAAACTGAATTTCTTTCACATGGGTGATCCAGTTATGATAGATAATTGATCCTTTTTGATGCTTAGAGTTTATTCTCTCCAGAGTAAGATGTGAACTTATCATTTCCAAAATAGTTATACATTGGTAACTTTTTTTACACTGGTGATTTTTTTCCTTGACAGTAGTTCACAAAAAATCATATATATAGAATAAAATTAAATACCTTTCTATTTGTTCTACTCTGTTCCTATATCTGGGCCGACATTATTAAGGACTTCAGATGGTATTTCTCATGGCTTCATAGCTTTTATAAAAGATATACAAAGCACCTTATTATTTATTATTTTATTTTTATATTTTTTTGGCCATGCTGCACAGCATGTGAGATCTAGTTCCTTGACCAGAGATAGAACCCACACCTCTTGGGTTGGAAGCACAGTCTTAACCATTGGACCACCAGGGAAGTTTCCAAAGAACATTTTTATTGTACTCAACATAAAAATATGTTTGCACATGTAGACTAGTAGTGGCTCCCCACTGTCCCTTAGACTCAGATACTGTCTCCATGAGCCTCCTTCCTGAAATCCACGTCCCAGGTGGCCTCTCTACATGGGTTTTCAGGTGCTCAAGCCCTCAGGTTTCTGCCATAGACTTCTCACTTCAGTTATCTGCTCACACACAGTTCTCTTTGTCCACATTTTACCTTTGCCCTGCTTTTTTCTATTTATGTCTTTGTAATATTCAACTAAACAGGGGACCCCAATTTTTCTTCTCTTCCATAAATCCTGTCACCTCTCTGCCTCTCCAACAGCATCCTCCTTAAAAATGAATTAAAAGATGTGATTTTGGTTAATAATATAATGATCAACCAGATTTTCTTACAGCTTTGTTGATTAGATGATTTCAAAGCAATATAAAAGTTTCTATTCTAAAAAATTCCCTTGATCATTTCTGTCCATGTAGACACCAGCTTCCTGTCCTCTCTCCACCCCTTTCCCACCATCAAAACCCTCTAGCACCTCTCCAAAACTTTCCCCTCTGTAGTGCAGAGCCCTTCCACCATTCCCCTGCATGCATCCTCGACTGAGCTCCCAATCTCTTGGTATTTTTCCAAAAACACAAACACGTGCTCAGCCCAATGTCTGTTAAGAGTTAAGCTTTTTCTCTTTTCCTGACCAATCTCTTCCAGGGCCAAGGACCAGAGTGAAGGGTTATTGCCTCCACAATATGAATTGTGCCATCTTTCCTTCAGTGAACCAAATGCTCTCTCCCAAACTGGGAGATGGGCCCAAAGTGGATGTTCCTTCTGGAATAGTGTCTGCAGATGGTCATGACCATATATTTATGAGAGTTATTATCTTACTAATTGAAGTGATACGTCCTGATTTTTCATCCTAATCCCAGGTTTTACACATACACACACACACACACACACACTTCTGCAAATGTATAAGTGTCATAATCATAGCTCCATAACTTTCATGATCAGTACAGTTTTGGCCTCTTCTTTCTTTCCTGCCTGATTGTAGAAGTGATAGAGTTACCATTATGACATGTATGCAGGAGTTTCCTGGCAACCAAGCAGCAAGGAAAAATCTGATAAACTTCCTCAACAGAGTAGAGGAAATGCACCCATTCCTCAAGAGTTTTCTAGCCTTTACTCACAAAAATAACTTGCAGTCAGATATAGTTATGTTCTTGACAATAGTTTTACAAGAAATTTAGTGTGGTTTTCACATAGCAGATGCTTTACTGAAACCCTCATGAAAACCAATGGCA
Source organism: Budorcas taxicolor (assembly GCF_023091745.1). Lineage (NCBI taxonomy): Eukaryota > Metazoa > Chordata > Mammalia > Artiodactyla > Bovidae > Budorcas > Budorcas taxicolor. The sequence continues at coordinate 139,090,727 of NC_068920.1, forward strand.
TGGTATCATAGTGCATGTTGGTGAGACGCATTCTGCTGTGTCTCAGGGAATTGGTTCAAACAGCCCTCTAGTTATACCAACTATATTCAGATTCAGTGCCACTGAGGCATTACTCTCTCATAGAAGTTATTGGGTTCTGCAGCCTCCTTCTATTCACTGGGCTTCCCTGGTAGCTCAGACGGTAAAGCGTCTGCCTACAATGCGGGAGACCCAGGTTCGATCCCTGGGTTGGGAAGATCCCCTGGAGAAGGGAATGGCAACCCACTCCAGTACTCTTGCCTGGAAAATCCCATGGACTGAGGAGCCTGGTAGGCTACAGTCCATGGGGTCACAAAGAGTCGGACACGACTGAGCGACTTCACTTCTTCTATTCATTAGAACACACACTTGACCTTGACGTATATCCAACTCATGTCTATTTTACAGAGTTGACATCTTTAGGCAGTGAGATGATCCAGCCCAACAAATTCAATGCTAGAATTCCAGGATTCTGGGGACAGTGTCATACTGATGTGCAGGTACTTGGTTAGAAGTTCTGATAGCCAAACTTGTAAAATCCAACATGCATATTTCCCTAGCATCATTTTATAAACTTAGATGTTCTTTAGGGTTCCTGAACAAACTAAGGCCTCAGTCAGTTCACTTCAGTCACTGAGTCATGTCCTACTTTTTCTGACGCCATGGTCTGCAGCACACCAGGCTTCCCTGTCCGTCACCAACACCTGGAGTTTACACAAACTCATGTCCATTGAGTTGGTGATGCCATCCAACCATCTCATCCTCTGTCATCCCCTTCTCTTCCTGCCCTCAATCTTTCCCAGCATCAGGGTCTTTCCAATCAGTCAGTTCTTCACATCAGGTGGCCAAAGTATTGACATTACAGCTTTAGCATCAGTCCTTCCAATGAACATTCAGGACTGATTTTCTTTAGGATGGACTGGCTGGATCTCCTTGCAGTCCAAGGGACTCCCAAGAGTCTTCTTCAACACCACAGCTCAATAGCATCAATTCTTCTTTGCTCAGCTTTCTTCACAGTCCAACTCTCGCATCCATACATGACTACCGGAAAAACCATAGCTTTGACTAGATGGACCTTTGTAGGCAAACTGATTATGTGGATCATAGCCTTGTCTAACTCAATGAAACTATGAGCCATGCCATGTAGGGGCACCCAAGATGGATAGGTCATGGTGGAGAGTTCTGTCAAAACATGGTCCACTGGAGAAGGGAATGACAAACCACTTCAGTATTCTTGCCTTGAGAACCCCATGAACAATATGACTGACAATCTCAGGCCTGGAGAAGACTTAAATGGATGAAACAGGAGCTACTCAGCTGGTGGGATTAGTCCTGTCAGCCATGTCTGTATTTGTGTGGCCCAGTGATGGTGGAGCTCTGTTTCTGCATAGCTCCAGGCTGAGCTCAAGTGCACAGTCAGCTAGCTCGGTGGGCTGGTTCGGAGCCTCACCGGCTGGTGAGCTCCTGGCGGGAGCAGGCTGCCTCAACGCTTACACAGCTGTGAGACTCCTCATGTTCTTGGGCTGGCCTGTCACATGTGTGGCTTCAAAACGTTCAAACCTCAGCCCTCAAATAATCTTTTGTTCCGCTTTCGTGCTTTGTATGTTTGACTCAGTAGCTCTGTTTATTTTCTTAAGATATTTCCTCTGGGTTTGTGTTTCTTGGCATGGCTTGGCTATGGTTTTTCTAAATGCAATCCTCTTCAGACCCCTCTGCCATGCATAGTGCCACACCCCGAGAAGGACAGCAAGCTGTTTAGGTGACTTCTGTGTCGGGAGGCTGGCAGGGCGCTCGGGACCATGGTGCCAACTCTTCTTCACCTGGAGGCTGAGGGCTCATAGGACTGCCATGTAGGGCCTGGGTTTCTAACACTTATGGTCCAAGTGATGTACCCAAGCCAAAGAAATCCCATAATCTCATCTTCCAACCAAACCTGAATACCATTGATATCAGCAGTACTGCTTTTCTGACTTTACAAGTTTCTTGACCTCATCTTTGGGGTTCTGCAACTGGGAAACCTTTAAAAGAAATACTTCAATTATAAAGACAATAAGTAAGCCAGGCAGAAGGAAAATTTCTCTGCAGCAGCCCCAAAAGAGCCTCAGGCTTTCTTTACATAGATCTACCAAGTGTTTTTTCTCTCCCTGCGGAAAGACATAAAGCCATTTCCCCAAGACTGTCAACATTCCAATGCAACTAGTCCTGCGGGTTCCCTGTGTGCAAATAGCCATGGCCCTTCCCTAGAGCGGAGCTCCAGGCTGGAAGCTTTTTGGCTCCCTGAGCATCCCCTTCAAAGAGGAACATACCAGGCCCTCCTGAACCAACAAAGAGGCATGTTTGACTAGTGGTGATGAAATGTCTTCTATAAACACTCCCTACCTTACCCACCTCCCATTTTTCAGGACTGATTCACCACTGAAATATTTGAGTTCAAGTACATGAAACCAAAACCTTTGGTGTCGGCAGTTCTCAAGTACCATAGAAAGCTGCATAGACTTCACCAGCTAGGGAGGTAATTAAATAAGCCAAAGAGAGCTGCTGGTCTTCAGCAGGACTGCCAGGACTACACATGAGATCTTGGCCTTTTTGGGCCAGCTCAGCAGCGCTTGCAGGTATCCCTGTTGCATGGCGAATCCCCCCCTGCCCTCCGAATTTCCTGGCCTTGTTCAGCCAGAATACAAATCTCCAGTACAAGAAGGAACTGGACTTTTCACTGCCTAAAGTGTTCTACCATCAGCTGACTATGAAATCTCCATTCAAAATGCTCTCCCTCAGAACTTGGGACCCTAACTCAAGCTTATTTTTATACACTTACACGGGGACAGGGTTTTTAATATACATTTTCAGAATAAGGAAGGCTGTGAAGGGACTAGACCAATTATTTCTTTGAGAAAAGAAGAAGGAAATAATATCGGAAATCCTAAAACAGCCAATGTATCTATTTACTGGAGAGAGTATTTTTCAGCAGCAAGACTGTCAGTATAAATTAATAGTCCCCTGCTTACAAGCAAACCCAAGTGTTTCTGAGCCAGGTCCCCTGTGGGTACCTAGTCGTTGGGAAAGATGTTCTCCTGAAAGTCATAGTTCAAACTTCAGGAATAGAAGGAAGAGGGGTTACAGTCTCTTTCCACAAAACCATGAATTTTATTTCCCTCTGAATAATCTGTTAGATATAATCATAATTATATACTATAATGTCTTATCTATAATCAAGACAGTCTGATACACAGTCAAGTTCTCTGTAGTACAATCGTAGTTTATTATTTTCATTATGATAGTACTGAATGTAACTGACCAGGTATGCGATGCACTGTTATTTTCCTGTGGGTTGTATGCAGCACATACACTACTGTGTGGAAATGAAAGCTAGTGTTTTACTGGCCACATTTTCAGGATTTTAATTAGGGTAATATAAAAGAAAAACGTGATTTATCGAAATTAAGTTTAATGACAACTGATGGCATGAAGTTTAACAGGTTTCTCTAACTTAGAATGTTAAACTTTAGTAACTGAATGTGCATTGTGATTCTCCAAGAGTGAGTTTTAGTATACTACATTGCCCAAATTTATTCTACAAAGTTGCTTTTATTTCTTTTGCTTATGCACATCTCTTGAAATACTGAGCTATGGAACATAGTCCAGTAAATTTGGGGTTAAGCAGTATTTCCCATGATATAGCTAAGTGAATTCAGCCAATATAATTTAAACTAGAAGGTGTTAGAAGATCCATAGAAGAAAGCCATTTATTATATTCCTTATGGCTATTAAGTACTGTTTTAAAAACAATATCTGAAGGAAATTAAATTTTATATGGACTATCTGAAAAGCAAGCAAGCAAGCTAAAATGAACAAAGTCCAGCTATGGAACAGAACATGGTTTTATTGGGTTTAACATTGTTTGACTATGGCGCTTGTCACATTATGCTCTTTGGATCAGAAATGCTTATGCAGCCCACCTGGGAAGCTGATCACCTGATCACCAAATATAAACTTACATTTATAAGAAATTCTGATCTGAATTACAAAGGGCTAATTTACCACAGGGCCTTTGAAAGAATGACTTATTTATTAGATGGCACTAACCTGTTGTAGAAACTTAAAACTTCCTACCTCCTCCAAGTTTGAGCCCATGCTCCCTCTTTCAGACTTTTCGATCCTTATCTCAGATGCTCTGAATTCGTAAGGGAAGTCTGTTTCCAGAGCTGCAATGTGAATTCAGTATAAAGAGACAAGCCCTCCTTCTCAAATATTTCTGTCCCCTTTGCAGTTCTAATCACACCTCCTCAAGTTACCATTAAATTAGCCAAGCAGCTAGCATGATTTTGCTATCCAGAACAAGGCAACTTGTCCCTCGTTGAGTTGAAGGGCAGCCTCTGGGCTGCTTTTAATCTGATTGTTTAAATTCAATTGAATCTGCCCAGTAAATATTTTTGTTCAGCTGCAGAAATGTGTAAATCAACTAAGTACTTCATAATCTATGTATACAGTTAACCGAGCTCATGCTGACCAGTGCCCTGGGACTCGACTTGAGCTTGCTTTTGCTGGCCAATCACCACAGTTACCCAGAAGGAAAAGCAAATCATACGAGAGTGATAACAACAACGAAAAAAACCCTCCTATATCTCATCCCAGTAGCAACTACCACCCTTTGGATATTTTCAATGTGCTGGTAATTTTTCATTGTTCTTATTGTACTTGTCATTGTTATCCCCATTGTACGGACACCTTAAGTGAGGTACAGAGGGATTGAGTGATGTGCCTGAGGCCTCCCACCTACTGGTTGGTGAAGCCAGCACTTAAACCCATTTATTCTGAAGGCCAATACTTGGTAGTTTAGTTTCATCCGGTCTTAGTTGCAGCATGCAGGGTCATGTTTTTTAAAAAGTAATTTTATGTATGTATTTATTTTGGCTATACTGAGTCTTTATTGCGGCTCCCAGGCTTTCCCTCGTTACAGCAAGTGGGGGCTACTCTTCTCTGTGGTGGTCTGGCTCTCCTTGTGGTGGCTTCCTCTGTTGCACAGGCTCTCAGGTGTGTGGGCTTCAGGAGTTGTGGGGCATGATGGGTTCAGCTGCTCCACAGCACGTGGAATCTTCCCTGATCAGGGACGGAACCCGTGGCCCCTGCACTGGCAGGCAGATTCTTATTCACTCTACCTCCAGAAAAGTCCTCGGCATGTAGAATCTTAATGGTGGCATGGGAACTGTCAGTTGTGGCATGGTATGTGGGATCTAGCTCTCTCACCAGGGATCAAACCCAGAACCCCTGTACCAGGAGCACAAAGTCTTAGTGGCTGGACTGCCAAGGAAGTCCCAAGAGTCAGTACATCTCTTCTTGCTATTAAAGTGACCCACATAACTTTAACCTTTTCAGCTTTATAGCCTTAGAGGCTGGATTTGACTATGGTTTTAGCTAAGACCTTTTTTTTTTAATGCCAAGCATCTCAAACTCAAAATCCAATTAGATCTTTCAAATTTCCTCTGAAATTCCTATGAAGACACAATAGAAGATGAAATCTCATACCTCTACCAACAATTAGGATGAATATTCATATTCATACTTTGACTAATATTCATCCAAAACTTGGAGTCACTTCCACAACCTTGAAACTATAATTCTGTTTGGGGAAACTCATGTGGCCCTGCTCATGCAATTCTCCTAAGAATGGTAGAAACCTGCTCCCGCTAAATCAAGGAGGAATTATATTTCCTTCTTCCACCATCTGCCAATCAATTCAGAATTATCAAATTTTTAGGAGGACTCGGGGCTCCTTTGCTTTAGAGGATTTTTTTTTTTTCTTTCAGTTTTACTGGGATATAAGGAATGGCAATCCACTTCAGTATCCTTGCCTGGAGAATTCCATGGACAGAGGAGAGGAGCCTGGTGAGTTTCTCACATGACTGAGCAACTAACACTCACTACGCTTTCACAATTTTCAGACTGTGCTGTGTAATTTTAAAGTGTATAACATATTGACTTGAAAAATATATTGCAAAATAATTACGTTGGTAAGTTTAGTTAATGTCCATCATCATATATATATATATATACACACCAAAAAATAATAGAAAACAATACTTTTTTTTTCTTTTGATCAGAACTCTTAGGATCTACTCTCTTAAAAGCTTCCAAATATATTGTAGCATGCTCATGTTTCATATCACCTCCAAGGTTAGTGTTTGGGGGAAAAAAATGCATGATTCTAGCTGAATCCTTTGCTGTCTTCAAAAAATGGCTTAGCCCCCAGCAGGTTTAGTCTCTTCCCAGGCATAAGCTGTCAAAACATCCTAATACAAAGAAAATAATAAAAACATGAGTAATATGATGTGATCCTTAAAAAAATCCACAATATATGTAGTAATAATTAATTATTAATCTTTATTCAATGCTATAATATTGAATATATGAAGAAAATCAATTAGAATGCAAATAAAAATGGAAGTGCAAAGGGACACATGTAATCTATAAACTAGATAATCAAAACATTCTCTCAATAAATTCCAAAACATACAAAAGACATTTTAAAGGCTAATTCTCAGACCACACAATAAAGCTGTAATGATTATTTTCCTACAATTATTTAACTAAAATGATTTTTTTCAATAAAAACAAAAATAAACCACTTATCAGATAATAATTTAAAACAATTTTGGGAAATAAAGAAATTTAGATTATTACATACCACCTTGGGGAGCCCTCTAAGTGTGAAGCTTAGACCTTTTGCCTTAGGGAGAATCTCTGCAGCTGTGATATCTTCCTGTTTGTGGGTCACCTACTTGATCGTGTAGTCCCTGACTAGAGTTGTCTCTGCTTCTCCTATCCATATTAGCGTGGTTCCTCCTTTATACTCTCAGTTGAGAAAAAGAAAACCAACAAAATCCTCTGCTAGTCTTCAGGTGATTCTCACCAATAGTTGCAATTTTGCTGTTCCCATGGGAGGGGCTAAGTGCAGGGTCCTCTTCATTTGTCTTTTAATATTCTCACAAAAGCTCTCATATTGCTATGGACAAAAATGTTTTAAAATTTAAAAAAATAACAAATTTATTTATTTATATTTGGTAGTGCTGGATCTTCATTGCTGTGTGGATTTTTCTCTCTCTAGTTGCAGTGAGCAGGGTCTACTCTCTAGTATGGTGCTCAGGCTTCTCATTGTGGTGGTTTCTCTTGTTGGGCTTCCCCGGTAGCTCCACTGGTAAAGAATTCACCTGCAATGCAGGAGACCCCAGTTCGATTCCTGGGTTGGGAAGATCCCCTGGAGAAGGGAACTGCTACCCACTCCAGTAGTCTGGCCTGGAGAATTCCATGGACAGAGGAACCTGGAAGGCTATAGTTCATGGGGTCAGAAAAAGTCGGACGGAACTGAGCAACTTTTGCTTTCTCATGTTGCAGAGCATGGCTCCTAGAACTCAAGGGTGGCAGTAGTTGCAGTTCCTGGCCTCTAGAGCACAGGTTCAGTAGTCGTGGCTCACGGGCTTAGTTGCTCCATGGCAGTGGGAATCTTCCTGGATCAAGGATCGAACCCCTAACTCCGGCATTGGCAGGAGGATTCTTTACCATTGAGCCACCAAGGGAACCCCAAGATTGTTTACTGCAGCTTCTTTCTTTTCAATAAGAAATTTGAAAAACAATTGCCTGCAGGAACATTTGGATCAACTTGCTTTTTTCCACCAAATTTTGACAAAAAAATTCACCAGAATTTTTTGGATGTATTAAAGGAATTGTATGGAATCAGTGGATTCAATTTACAGAGAATTGACTTGTATATTTTATTAACTTTTCTTATCCATGGACACAGTATACCTTTATCATTTATTTCTCAATATTTGTAATGCCTGTTTTGTTTTGTCCTTTGAATCGTGGGCTATTTAGAATTACTTTTTTAAAAAAATTGCAGATTTATGGGACTTTGAGGAGCATATTTTATCATTTCTGACTTTATTAAATTTTAATCAGAGATAATGGCTGTGTTTTATAAATTGTTTGATACTGCATTAGCTTTGTACTGCCACATAACATTATCTCAAACTTAAAGACTTAATTAACATTATTAGCCATTTAGCTCAGAAATCTGGGTACTCAGGTTCTCACAGTGTGGAAACCACTGTGTTAGCTGAGTAGAGGAACCAGGATAGAATATGCTTCTGAACTCATTCTTCTTTCTGGTAGCATTCAGTTCCTTGTTAGGTGTAGGACTGAGGTTCCCATTTCTTTGCCAGCTCTCAGCTCCTGGAGTCCACCTGTATTCCAAGTCTTGTTACTCTCTCCATCTTCAAATTCAGTGACAGAAAATCTCTTTAGAATCAAATTTTTCTCATGCTTTGAATTTCTGACTTTGTCTCTATACTGCAGACTCAGATTTAAAGGGCTCATTGAATTAAGTTAAATCCAAATGGATAATATCCCTCTCTTATAGCATCACCAACTCAATGGACATGAATTTGTGCTACCTCCAGGTGATAGTGAAGGACAAAGAAACTTGGCATGCTGCAGTCCATGCGGTTGCAAAGAGTTGGACGTGACTGAGCTGCTGAATGACCAAAACAACAGAAAGATCAACTGATTTGAGATGTTAATCCTATCTGTAAAATCCTCTTACAACATCAGTATTTGAATAACCAGGAGAAGCAATGTGTATGCCAGAAGTCAGGCTCTTGGGAACCATTGTAAAATTCTGCCTACCACTGATGCCTGCTAAGTATGAGTGCTTTAAACGAACATATATTATTGTTTGGGGGTGTTCAGTATTCTCTATCTCTCTATTTAACCAAACTTACTAATTAAACTGTTCAGATTCTTCATATTTTCTATATCTTTACTAAGTGTATAGGCTTCAATGCATCCAGATCAATGTTAATTAATAGCCTGACATTTGTGAAAGTTGTGTAATTCCAGTAGTGAAATTTAAGACTTAAAAAAGTAGGGTCATTTAAGATTCCATCATCCACAAGAGGGACTTCTTTTCATCCTACATACATTTTGCTTCACCTAGGACAGAGGCTTTCTAGGAGGTGCTAGCGGTAAAGAATCCACCACCAATACAGGAGACACAAGAGGCATGGGTTCGATTCTCGGATCAGGAAGATCTCTTAGAATAAGAAATGGCATCACACTCCATTCTTCTTAAGGGGAAAATTCCACAGATGGAGAAGCCTGGCAGCTATAGTCCATGGGGTCAAAAAGAGTGGGGCATGACTGACCAGCTGAGCACATCACATTCTGGTCTTGGGCTTCCCTGGTGGCTCAGACAGTAAAGAATCTGCCTGCAGTGCAGGAGACTTGGGTTTGATCATCCCTGGATCAGGAAGATCCCCTGGGGAAGGGAATGGCTGCCTACTCCAGAAGTCTGGCCTGGAGAATTCCATGGACAGAGGAGCCTGGCAGGCTACAGTCCTTGGGGTTGCAGAGTCCCACACAACTGAGCGACTAGCACTAACACTTAGGACGGTTCTGTTTATGCCTATTGTTCCAGCATATATCTCACTCCTACTGCCAAGATGCCAGTCCATGCTCTTGGAGAAAATGCCCAGTCCTTGAAGTCATCCTAAAACAGTGCCTTAAAAACTACAAAGAGTTGGCCATTTCACATATGCTTGTTATTGATGTGAGCAATATGGAGTTGATTGGGGGTACTGCATACCCTAGAACTCCTTTTGGGTATCTTGGTCACATTTCAGTGTCACGTTTGCAAAAACCTTTATATCTGAGTAACTGAATGATAGTGACATCAACTTGATTCTTTGACCTGACCCTACAGTTATCTTTGTTGACACAAAGATGCATATCACATGTTGCATTTGAATCACTCAGCTCAGCCTTGGCAATGCTCCTACATTTTCTACTATGTGTTGTTCTAAAACTTCATAATGCTATTTTTGACAAGATTCCTGACTATATAGATCATTAAGACTAATGGCTACCACTCAAAGAACATTGGCATAAAATGCAAAATACATTTCACACTTTATTTACTTCTTATATTAACAGTATAAGCATTTCCTCTCTGTTTATAAACAAAGAAATTGAGACACTATCTTTTCCCAGATATATATCATGAACTATCCAATGCTTCCTTCATCTACGGCTAATACTTGAAAGTACAACTTAGGCTTACTATGGTAAGAAGCTAGATTATCAAAAAAACAATGATCAGTTTGGGTTGAACCTATACAAAATTCAAGGCTTTAAATTATTTATTGTAAACATAATTTCTGAGCAAGGAAACCACTTAACCTGCTTTGGGAACTTGGAATTCTAAGATCTAAATGACCAATTTCCTGACGTCACAAGCCTAACAGTTTTGAGGGAGAGACAATTTTGAAAGACAAATATTGCAATATTTGGGGAAAAGTGACTTGCATGATGTTTGGCGTACAGATGGTATTAAAATATATATTATTTGAATAAATAAAACAAGGCATGCATGACAAAAGGAGCAAATGAAAGTACAATGCAAAGAGCAAGGGAAGCATAGAGGAAAGAACTTCCTGCTTGGGAAGTTGGCAAAGGAGTCACTGAAGTGGTTACACTGAAACTGACTCCTGGAGCAAATGTGTGAGTTTTTATGTGAGGGCAAGAGAGGGCATTCAGAGCAGATGGAATAGCTTGGCAAGTGTATCAGCTATACTAAAAACAAAAACCATGACGTGTTCAGGAAGTGGGTTCAGTGATCTGGAAAGGGTTTCAGAATTTCATGGGCAGTATCTTATTTGTGTGAGGAGAAATATTAGCCTTGATAGCATTGCTGTTCATGACTCAAGTTGATTCATTTTGCAAAAAGTACAGTGTTAATATCTCAGACCAACTTCTGAGTGCTTGTGGGTTGGGAATTGGAAGAGACCAGGGTTGAGATGGATGGAGGGAGTCTGACGCCATAAACCCAATTCTTCTGAGACTTTCACAAGATATTAGGCATTAAAGCTACTTGTCTTTGACTGAGAACAGCCTCCTCTCTAGGAAGCATTCTCTTTGCCCACTATGTTCCAGTGAACAACAGTGTGAAACTCAGACTGTGGGGGCCACTCTTCTCTGACCACCCTGGTCTTAGGAAGGTCAGAGTCTGGTAACTACTGCGTTCTCAGAGATTCTTTAATATGAACTCTTCAAGGACTGTGTAAGAGTCCCTCTAGCTGCAGCATTCCTCTGAGGGGAAGAAAAGGGGCCACAGAGCTGCAATCCCATATCTAACAGAAGAAGTTTCTGGAATGGTGCTGTGTGGGAAGATTTGTTTCTGTGGAGGAGCCTTGTGAAAGGACACACAGAACAAATAAACAAAAAAGCTACAAATACGAATACACTTTCTGACACTTTTTTTTTCCTGAAAGATGAAGATTGATTTGGAGAACCTAAAGATATTACAATTAAATTCTTGTCCCTATAATAACAAGGGTGAGAAAAACCATTAAAGTTCTGTGTGTGTGTGTGTGTATGTATGTGTGTGTGTGTGGTATCTGGCTACTGTACTTTAACAATAATTCCTCTTGACATTATACAAGGTCAGCAAGTCACCTCAAGACCACCCTGCTTGAAGATTTGCTCTCCACGCAGGGCTGTATGGACTCTCTCAGCTGAGAAATGTCACCCAGCACCTTTCATATTTATGGTGACGCATAAACAGGAAACCAGTCCTGTCCATGACACTGGAACTTTTTCATATCTCAAATCCTTTCATGAAAATGAAAAAAAAAAAAAAAAAGCGCACACCAAACAAAACAAAAGAATTTAGCTGCCTTATGATTTCTGGGCCAAAATAAATATTGCCAAATTAGTAAGGCATACTGAACAAATTAAGCGCTAAATGCAAATTTATCGACTGAAATCCAATGGCAGACTCACCAAAGAGCGAACAGTGGTGGAGCACAGCCCTGTAAGTAGGTGTTTGTGTTGGCGAGCCTCTGCAGAGAGGCATGGGAACAGTAATACAAAAAAGAGAGCATTTCTGTTACACCCAAGATGAACAGTTTGTTTTAGAAAGTTCAAGTAAACAGTGTCTAACATATATTCACTGAATTCAGAACTTCAGTTGCTACCAAGAGGGAGATGAAAAAAAAAAAAAAAAAAACCTGGCAAAATTTCTTAAAAAAAAAATCTCATTTGGAAATGTTCAAGCCAGCCTGATAAATCACTGGATGAGATGGAGATATTCTTACTCATCTCTGAGCCATGAATAAGCCCCATCAGTACTTCACCAAGGCAAACAAGAGATTTTCCCGAAAGGTTATTCAAAACCTTACAAAACAAGAAGATTTATCTTAATGATTTCTAATGTCCCCAGTGGAACATATATGATGTATCTGTTTAAGTTGCGGGCATCGTTTTATGAAGTCCAAGTTTTAAAAGTTGCATAGGTATTGCGTTAGTTCAGTGACTGATCTGGAGGTGGGAGGGTTGGCGTAGAGAGGGGGTATATTTGTAACTGCTTCGTTGTTTTCCTCCTGACCATGGACTCAGTGACCTCTCTTCTTTGGTCAGGTTCTCTCATCCCCTTTAATACGAAACATCCTAAGAGTCATAATTTCTGTTTGCCTTGGATGTTGCCTCCTCTTTAGCAAGAAGTCCCCATGATCTGTGTACAATGCCTTGTCTCTTCTTTGACACTACACAGTGGAAGAAACTGGGAAACAGGAAAGTCATGTTACCATATACTATGCATTGTGAATAGGGTGGGAATACCATAGTGTGCCAAGCCTGGATGGATATTTAGAAAGCTTTACTTTATAGATGGAAATCTTAGAGGCCCAGAGAGAGGTTGTAACCTGCCCAAAATAACATATGAATCAGTGCCATAGAAATGAAATTTAAAATATCAGATATGCTTTATCTGCCGAGTCTTATACACATCAGTCTCCCTCCTCCATAATTATTACCTAGAGGTCTTTTAAAATAAGTAATATTCTCATTATGCACCTGGCAGCTCAGAGTTACAGCACAGAGTTAAATAACTCCTTCTCTATGTCATTCTCTTGCCCAATAAAATTCAGCGGGCTTCCACTGGTTTGAGGAGCTCAAGAAGCATGGGTTCTGAGGCTGAGGGTGATCTTGGCCTTTGTTGGCCAAAACAAAGGACAAGTTGAAAATCAGCTTGTGCCAGGAAGTTGGTGAGAGAATTACAAAGCAGAAATTGGCCCAGCTATGACTCCCAAAGAAAGGGAAATGTATTAATATTTAGTGGGTGGAAATGAAGATGGCTTTTAAATTATTTTCCCCTAGACTGAGCCTCTTGATGAAAATGAAAGAGGAGAGTGGAAAAGTTGGCTTAAAGCTCAACATTCAGAAAACGAAGATCATGGCATCCAACCGCATCACTTCATGGCAAACAGATGAGAAAACAGTGGAAACAGTCGCTGACTTTATTTTTTGGGGCTTCAAAATCACTGTAGATGGTGACTGCAGCCATGAAATTAAAAGCTGCTTACTCATTGGAAGGAAAGTTATGACCAACCTAGACAGCATATTCCAAAGCAGAGACATTACTTTGCCAACAAAGGTCCATCTAGTCAAGGCTATGGTTTTTCCAGTAGTCATGTAAGGATGGATGTAAGAGTTGGACTATAAAGAAAGCTGAGCACCAAAGAATTGATGCTTTTGAACTGTGGTGTTGGAGAAGACTCTTGAGAGTCCCTTGAGCTCAAGGAGATCCTACCAGTCCATCCTAAAGGAGATCAGTCCTGGGTGTTCATTGGAAGGGCTGATGTTGAAGCTGAAACTCCAATACTTTGGCCACCTCATATGAAGAGCTGACTCATTTGAAAAGACCCTGATGCTGGGAAAGATTGAAGGCAGGAGGAGAAGGGGACAACAGAGGATGAGATGATTGGATGGCATCACTGACTCAGTGAACATGAGTCTGGCTAAACTCTGGGAATTGGTGTTGGACAGGGAGGGCTGGTGTGCTGCAGTCCATGGGGTTACAAAGAGTCGGACAAGACTGAGTGACTGAACTGAACTGATCTGAGATTGCATTCCCTAAGAAATCAGCCAGGATTACATTTTTAAAAGTATCTATATAGTCAAAGAGATGAATATCAGTTTGTTTTATTTGCAGAGTGCAATTTCAACTCACTAGAGACCAGCCACATATAACGCACAACAACTGGCAACACCCTCAGTTCAGAGGCCTGCACAGCTTCACTGACCACCTGAGAAATGCAGCTTAGTTTACCTGGGACACTCTTGATTCATCTTAAATTTATTTTAGGTCAAAAATCTAGGTCCATGAGCATTCACACTTACACTCAGATACACGGGATACAGGAAAAGCTGGAATTGTTAAAAATAAATAAACAGCAAACAAAAGAACACTACTCTTTTGGATTCATTTTAGCCAGAAGTGATACAAAAACAAGTATAATGATTTCAGGACATTGACAATAGGTAATTATTTTGATGAACGTAAGCAAAGTTACTTTTAATACAGTTTGGCTCTTAGAGATCCAGTATTGAGTATTAGAATAGGCTTGATTGAGAATTAGAATAGGCCTTCCCATGGCCTTGGCTCTCGCCACAAGCATCCATATTCCCAATCTTAGCTGCCCGCTGCTTGAGCAGAGGCAGTTCAGCCTGATGGTCTACTTCAGAGGCTGTGTGACCATTAAGGGACTGAGCACTCCTATAATATAGAAGCAACAGTGTTCATCATGTGCTGACTACTGGGTAGTTCTAAACAGTTGATGACTTTTAATACATAGACTTATTTAACACGTGGATTTATTGACTATGCCAAAGCCTTTGACTGTGTGGATCACAATAAACTGTGGAAAATTCTGAAAGAGATGGGAATACCAGACCAGCTGACCTGCCTCTTGAGAAACCTATATGCAGGTCAGGAAGCAACAGTTAGAACTGGACACGGAACAACAGACTGGTTCCAAATAGGAAAAGGAGTGCGTCAAGTCTGTGTATTGTCACCCTGCTTATTTAACTTATGTGCAGAGTACATCATGAGAAATGCTGGGCTGGAGGAAGCACAAGCTGAAATCAAGATTGCCGGGAGAAATATCAATCACCTCAGATATGCAGATGACACCACCCTTATGGCAGAAAGTGAAGAGGAACTAAAAAGCCTCTTGATGAAAGTGAAAGAGGAGAGTGAAAAAGCTGGCTTAAAGCTCAACATTCAGAAAACTGAGATCATGGCATCTGGTCTCATCACTTCATGGCAAATAGATGGGGAAACAGTGGAAACAGTGTCAGACTTTATTTTGGGGGGCTCCAAAATCACTGCAGATGGTGATTGCAGCCATGAAATTAAAAGACGTTTATTCCTTAGAAGGAAAGTTGTGACCAATATAGACAGCATATTAAAAAAGCAGAGACATTACTTTGCCAACAAAGGTCCGTCTAGTCAAGGCTATGGTTTTTCCAGTGGTCATGTATGGATGTGAGAGTTGGACTATAAAGAAAGCTGAGCACCAAAGAACTGATGCTTTTGAACTGTGGTGTTGGAGAAGAATCTTGAGAGTCCCCTGGACTGCAAGGAGATCCTACCAGTCCATCCTAAAGGAGATCAGTCCTGGGTGTTCATTGGAAGGACTGATGCTGAAGCTGAAACTCCAATACTTTGGCCACCTCATGTGAAGAACTGACTCATTGGAAAAGACTCTGATGCTGAGAGGGATTAGGGGCAGGAGGAGAAGGGGACAACAGAGGATGAGATGGCTGGATGGCATCACTGACTCAATGGACATGAGTTTGAGTAAACTCCGGCAGTTGGTGATGTACAGGGAGGCCTGGTGTGCTGCAATTCATGGGGTCGCAAAGTGTTGGACACGACTGAGCGACTGAACTGAACTCAACTGACTGAACATGTAAGTGCTTTGGCAATTACTAGTAAGCAATTCTTACTTTATTCTTTTCACCTAGGTTGATCTGCTCTGTGATGCTCTTGGAGTGACTAATCCTACCTATTACGAAGGCTGATTGTTGGTCTGTTTACTCAAACTGTGGATGTGAAAGTGCTCTACATCAACTACAGAGTCCTGCACAAATGTGAGAGATAGTTATTAGTGTGGATACTAATGGAGATGCTGTGGCCAACTAAGAGTCTGTGCTTCCCCTGAAAGCTACCCCCTGGATAAGTGAAAGTGTGAGTCGCTCAGTCATGTCCAAGTCTTTGCGAGCCCATGAACTGTAGCCTGCCAGCCTCCTTGGTCCATGGAGTTCTCCAGGCAAGAACACTGGAGTGGGCTGCCATTCCCTTCTCCAGGGGATCTTCCCCATCCAGGGATGATCGAACCTGGGTCTCCAGCATTGCAGGCAGACTCTTCACCCTCTGAGCCAAAAGAGTGGGGTTTTTCAGGACGAGTGGTTCAGGAAGAGTTTTTCTAAAGCAGTGATCTGGGAGTAGAATGACTGAAGGTAGGACAGGCCTCGGATTGAATATCTTGGCCATAGGATGACTACCAATCCCCAAGAAGTGACCTCCTCTTCATGCTCACACAGTTCAGATCTGAGCGCTGAGGCTCAAGGCAAGACTTCCAGTCACTGGAGAGTTCTAAATTCCTGTGGGAAAGAGCCAGATCCCCACACCCATCACTCTGTCTGCCAGTTCCCTGTTGGGTCTCCTTTCAGACCTCTCCTTCATCAGATCTCTTTTCCCCATTGCACTGAGATGCTATCCAAATTCATCATGTAAATCCACAGAAATCATTTCCCGCAATGCCCAGATTATTTAAGAACTTAATATCTATCATCAATCTTATCATACTAACGTCATCATCAGCACCATTACCATCATCATTTATTTAATCCTTACACCATCCTTGGCGGCTCCTTAACGAGAAAAAATCCAAAGCCCATCTCACACTTCAATGAGTAAATATTTTATTTACTGTTTGTCTTGTAAGACAGAGTCTAAATTAACTGTACATAAAAAAGAACCTCAGTTACATTTTGGAGGGAATTCACTTAGCATGTCAAAAATAATCTTGATTGTTGCCTTCATAAATTGTGTAGTTAAAGACATCCTAGTGTGAGGTTAACAGACAAGTATTATAATGCTGCCTGGACCAGGTTTCTTTCTGCTCAGAAGTGTTAACCTTTCAAGCATACACACCTCATCTTTCATATTATGTGGTGGCCTCTTTGAAGAGATAAGCCTCATCTTCTCTCTCTTGTATTTTTTTCTTTTTTATTACAGTGTCTGATGCAGGACTGGGCACACAGTAGGCACTTGGGAAAACTCTGCAGTGAGTGTACAGGTCTGAGAGCCACTGGGGTTTGGGCTGGAACAGAGGTGTCTTCACTGAGTCTAATGTGATGACTGCTGATAATTCTGTGGGCCTATCCGCAGTTATGTATTTCTACAAAACCCTCTTTCACCACCCACAAAAACATACTTGCCGTAGGTGAGCGTGCACATAGGTACCTGCGTGTGCATCCCACTGTCCTCAAGTGCTGACATTCACCTCTTCTGCCCCTAAAACTAGCACTACATCTCCCACTTCCATCAGCCAGGCATGCTGTGCACAGACACACACCCCCAGTGGCACTGACACATGTGCCAATATAGACAGCCTGTACACGTGTGTGCTGCACACAAACACACACTTGCATTTACTCCAGATGCCTTTGACGCTAGGACTGAGAGACAGAAAGCACCTTGCATCCTTGCCTGCGTGACTGTAAAAGTGCATCGTATTAAAAAAAAAAAATTCTCTCTATCTGCTGGAGACTGCAGTTGGATTTTAATGTTTTAAAGGCCCTCAAATACTGACTTTTCCCTGACTTTGCTTGGGGCTAGTTCCTGAACAATACATAAATTGTCAGGATCAATGGGAAGAGTACACTCTGTTCTCTAAGTGCCTTTAGGAGCAGCGTCTCCAAATCCCCAGACAATATTACCATTGTTTTCCAAAGCTCAAACCTGTTGTTTTATCTTTGAGGAAGTTTATTGCTAGATAGAGATCTTCATCACACCCTCTGAAAATGGAGGCATTGACAGGCTGGCTCACATTTATTGCCGCCCTATAAGAGAAACCTTTAAAACCTGGGTGAGTTTTCAGCTCAGCAAATACAGACACTTACCCTGGTCAGGCCATCTTTCTTTCTAGAGAGCTCAAGCCTTAGGAATCAACCCAGTTACTGGCAGGATCCACAGACCTATAAAGGCCAACGGGAAGGGAGAGAGTTTAAACTTTAACTTCTTCAGACATCATGGGACCATCACAAAAATGAATCAGAAACACCCAACTGAGAGCATTTTTCACAGTCACTATGCAGATGACAGAAGATAAGAAATGTTAGCAAAGGTGGAAAGTTCTCTACTGATAGCATCTTAGGCCTGTGTGGATGGAGACACTACTTCTCAGGAGTTCACTGGGGAGTTCACATCACTGGTTTCCTCCTGGTCTACAGAAACAGAAGGAGAAAAATGCACGCAAAAATCACTGTTAAGAGACCTTTTCTCCCATCTCCTCACATCCTGGTTCTGGAATGCTAAACCCAGAGGGCCCCAACTCAATACCTCTTTTACAGAAGAAGAACCAAGAGAGTGAAAAGAAAGGTATTTACAGTCACTCTATAATGTAGGAGCCAACTTTTTCACCCAATGTCTTAGACCTTTATTTTTGGGATTTTAGTTCAATGTTTTCCCACCAGGCCGTGCTATTTCTCTCATTTAATACCTGCTTCCCCCCAACCCCCATTAATGAAGGAAATTGAGTATCTCTCCAGTGAAAACAATTGATAACTCAGTGTCATTCTGTACCTTAAGTTTTAATTTATTCTCACTTTCACTCTAAAGATTTCTGTAGGATTTGAATGGACTCAAAATGAATTTGGTGGAGGAGCAATTAGAAATGAATTGGGTTATGATCTAGGAAAGGCCATTTATCCTAGAGACTGGAGGACATTTAGGATAAGACTTTTAAGACAGCAAAAAAGGGGGGAATCTTCTTTTGATTTCCGTTTGCTCCACATGTGGATGGGTCAACTTTCCAACATCCCTTTCAGGTCAGGTGGCTGCAGAACCATGAGCGGAAGCAGGCGAGGCTGGAAATATTGTGGGTTTTTCCTTGAACCTATCACTGAGTTGCTTCTTTTCACCTGGAAAAGAAGCTCCCCCTCTTTGAGGTGGTGAGCCCCTTTTCTGATACCCCAACATCCAGATAAATGATGTCATCTCCCCAAAAGGGAAGTTCTCTTCCTGGATGATGATGAAACACCAATGCCTGATATAATTTGGGACTAACTGAGTGGTTCTAAAGATCTATCCTGGCTAATTGCAAATCTCTATTTTTTTTTTTTTCCAAACGACAATAAGCGTGAAAGAAAGTCTGTCATCAGCTTCTAGTTCCTTGTACCACTGGATTGACCTGAGGGTGTGGATAATTTTGGAGAAGACAGTCCTTTGTTTTCTGGACTCTTCCGTACTCTGCTGTGGGACATACCTGTGATTCGCGCAGGGGCCTTTGGTGGCTCTCTGAGTGTTTCAGAGCATGAGAAAACTAGATCTCGTTTTCCTCATCCACTTGGTCTTGAGGCTGGGGGGCTGTTTTTGCCACCCCGATCCTTCCCTTTACGTCTGTGGATGTGACTCCTACTCAGTGGGTAAACTGTGTCTAGTTTCCATCTCCAGAAACTGCTCTAGATATTGGTGAGTTAGGAATTTAAATCATTGGCTGATACGTTCTCTTTGTTGTTGTTGTTTAGTTGCTAAGTCATGTCCGACTGTGACCCCATGGACTGTAGCCTGCCAGGCTCCTCTGTCCATGGGATTCTCCAGGTAAGAATACTGGAGTGAGTTGCCACTTCCTTCTCCAAGGGATCTTTCCGACTCAAGGATTTAGCTCACATCTCCTGCATTGGCAGGCGGATTCTTTACCCCTGAGCCACCTGGGAAGCCTGTGTCCTCTTTATAGATATTTATTTCCATTCTGAAGATAAAAAACAATTCAGCATAAAAATAACTTGCAGTGGTCACAGCCTTGTGAAATGCCTGGCAAAGGGAAGAAAGAAAACATGTACCCAGCTCTTGAAACTAAGGAGTTTATTTCTTGGGTTGGAGGGTGGGATTAAATCTTCTTCCTGGGAGCATGTCTAAAGCAACTATTTCCCCAACTGTATTCTTTAATATATCACTTGGGGACTCAAGATTTTGGGAACCTTCTGAAAAGGGGTTTGATGATCAAGTGAGCTCAAAAAGAGGTACCTTTTATGTCTCTTGGAAATTTACAACACACCCTGAGAGATCCTGCAGGACAGAAACCTATTTAAGTTTGTTTAACTCAATTTCCCGAATATTTCCCCATGAAAACTGTTCCTCACAGAATACCTGTTGGCATGGCACTTATTCTACACCTCGCATCCTATGAAGCCCCACATATTTGTGGAGTCTTCTCAGGGCTCCTTGGAGAGGTGTAGCCTTCTCCACCATGCTTTCAAAATTGTGCATGTTTATCATTTGTGAGGCAAGGATCACACATATTGTTTCAGCGAATCCTCATAGCAACTTGGAGGTAGGTACTAGTCATGCAACCAGTAGTCAGTTAATAATTAATATTTATGAGTTACGTACTATGGGCATAACTCCAGAACAAGTTTTTTATTCTCCCCATTTTACAGATGGGGAAAATGAGGCCCATAAATGTTAAATACTTTATCAGAGTCACATGACCTGCAGAGAGCAGAACCAGAAACAAAACTCGGTTTCTTCGATTCTCAGTTTTCATTCATGTTCACTTTTTCAGGCTGCAGATAAGTTACTACCATCACTCCTATCCACAAATTCACTCTGGAAGCTCAGAACAGGCTTGCTGAAGACGTCTTTGTTGTGAACCTCATCAAGATTCTTGCCTTTCCTCCTTATCTTCCACTTTACGCTCTCCCCATTTACAGGTCTGAGGTAGGGGAACAAGGTTGGGGAGTCATCTCCTAGGTAGAGGGTCCCCTCCAACATGGGAAATGAGTCACATCCACACAGGATTCAGAGCCCCAGGTACCTTTGTGTTCGTGTGCTCCAAAGATGGAAGATGAGATTGCTCAACTCAAGAACACTGAATCCTCCTGCTCTTGTCTGTTTTGTAGGAGAATGCCTTACAGACACAAACCTTCAGGGTGAACATTCTAAACAGGTGCCCAGGCCAGTGGGTATGGGTGGGAGGTCTTTAGACTCTGGATTTCCTGTGCTGTGGTTGAAAACCTGTTCAGTCAAATCCAATTGTTCTGGAATTCTGGGGATTGTGTAGGGAGCCCACGGCCAGCTGTTTATTATTTTAAGAGCTCTCAGTTGCTGCCCTTAGACATGGGGGTGGAGAGCAGCCAGCCTACTGTGCATGGCGGCTGCCACGTTCTTCTGGGAATGACAATGTTCCTCTGTACCCTCCACACGGCACCTCAGGCACAGCTACTGCATTCCAGGCTCTACCCAGCCAGAAGCACAGAAAACATCTCATCGTTATTAAGACAAAGAGCCTCAGCTCTGGCAGTTGTGTTCCTCTCAGTCCTGTGACCTGTAGGTGGGGAAGACCCCTGCTAAGGACTTGTGATCGGGACACAGCATAATGGGTCAGCTCAGTCACTCAGCTTTGTGAAATGCACTGATGCCTTCTTCACCTTTCAAAATGTGCGCCGCCCCCCCCCGCCCCGCCCAACTAAGGATGTCTCAGTGTCCCACTGGAACATCTGTTATTGCCCAATCCAGCTCAACAGCCCTTCCAGCCATGTCCCAAGAAGCCAGTGCTGAGTACTTTCAATAAAACAGAGCAATGTCCTGGAGCTGTAAATGCCTCCCAAAGACAATCGGACAGAACTTCATTGTTTCAGGGAAGAAGGCGCCTCACATAGTGGTCACATTGTGGTTCCCTGGGGCCTGGTGATTAATCCACTGAGAGGATGTGCAGGAGAAAGGAGCTGGCATCATTCCTGTAAATGAAGATTCTTTAAAATTTCATGTCTCTGACCAAACATGTGCACCAGCAACACAAGATTTTCATTGTGAGGCTTTCATTTCCCCAGTTCTGAGCTGGCATTCCAGTAATTACCGTTTCTGCACAGGGATACTGTATTCCTGCAACTTACATGTTTCACACTTTAAAATATATTTTGTGGCAGCCTAGAGTTGTGATTCTGAAGGTGTGCACTTATGACATTTCTAAATTAGGCATGGAATGTTGAGCGACTGGTACCTGGAGAAATGAACACATTCAGCTATTGATCAATATGTATATATCTGGTATAAATAATTGAATTATTTTTAGAAACAAGTTTTCAAAAGCTCTGTTTTAAGATCTTTTAAAGGTACTCCAGGAATTTTTAGTAATATCCTTCAATATCCACCAAAGTGCCTTCCTCACAATGACCCCTGGGGGAGGAAGGGTCCCATGGGAGGAAAATTGCAGAGGCAAGCGCACAATGGGAAGGGCCGGAACAGGTAACATGACGCTGATGATGGACAAGAATCCACAGCTCTGCCACTCACTAGTACTATACCTTAGACCAGCTGTCCCCAACCTATTTGTCATCAGGGACTAGTTTAGTGTCATGGAAGACAATTTTTCCATGGATCAGGTGGAGGGGATAGTTTAGGGATGATTCAAGTGCATTACATTTATTGTACCTTTTATTGTTACTATATCAGCTCCACCTCAGATCATCAGGCATTAGATCCTGGAGGTTGGGGACCTCTGAGCTTAGACAATTTCTCTGAGTTTCCATTTCCTCATCTAGGTAAGTTTCCCCTGAGAAATAAATCCTAAAATACACATAAGATGTTCTTGCTCATCCAGCTTTTTGGAATAAGTTGTTAAATATAAGTTTGTTTCAGGATGACATTGTGATTTCAGTGGTTGGGAAATTCTTCCAGACATGGTCTTGGTGATTGTGCCCCTCAGAACCCAAGGAGCAAACTGACAGACAGCTCAGAAGGGAGTTTAACAGACTGGACCATTTATAGCAGAGAATAATCTCTAACGGTCTTGCTCAAAATTCAAAACATGGGAGCAGTATAAGAGTAATTCGGGATTTGTTAATGGATTGGCTACCAGAGCTAGGGAGGGAGATCTGTCTCAGAGAGTTCTTGTCTCTGTGTTGGACGACTGGATCTTTAATCCAGATCTTTCACTGTCCAGATTCAATGTATGCTTGAGCCTTTGGGAAAACCCAGGTCAGAGGGCCTGCCTCCAAGATTTCTGTCCAGAAGCAAGCCTTCTGCCAAGGCAGAGTGGGACAAGTCATCGCTTGTTTTCATAACCTACCATCACATAGGACAGGCCTTTAGGTTTAGAAGACAAAGTAAAGAAAGCAGTGTCCCTTTGTTTTGAGCTCAAGGCCATTTAATGCCATCAAATATCTCCTTGTTCTCTTGTTGTGCAATGGGACACACAGGTCTGAATGGGATCATTTATACTTGGAAATTCCACAGTTCCAGTTGCCCCTGACTCTCTTCCATGCCAAACGACATACTCAGAGACTTTGAAGTTGCACATTTGAAGGAAGCACAGACCCACCCACACTTCTCACCCCCTGTGCCTACCTGTAGCATCACCCAGGATCTGGGAGAGCCATGGGGCCAGCTCCTGGCTACCAAATGGTAGCAGCTGGAATCAGGGGCCCAGCACTGCCTCACCATTCAGTTTTCCCTCAGCTTCCCAGGACAATCCTTCTAGAAGCGCTGTCTGCAAAGAGAGCCTGGGCTCATCTTACTAAGAATCAGTCCAAGTCTCTTCTGCATCCTGGTTCCAGAAAGGATGTCCACAAAAAGACCACTTTACCTGGAATAGACCCAAGCAACCCCAGTCAGGACTTGCCCAGAGGCATATATGCAGAGTCACCCTGCCTGGTCAGCAGCTCCTGTCCTCCTGATTTGTAGGTGAACAGGTTTCTGAAAAAGATACTCACCTACAGAGACATAGAGATTAGAAGTGCATCTGAACCCTAGGATTGCTTTGTATCAAAGTAAGAGAGAAGAGGGACAACATTTATTGAGTACATGCAGTCTAACTGGTTATTGATATTATATTTCATTTGGAGGTGGCTTAGTTGCTCAGTTATGTCCAACTCTTGCGACCCCATGGACTGTAGGCTGCCAGGCTCCTCCCTCCTTGGAATTTTCCAGGCAAGCACCCTGGAGTGGGTTGCTGTTTCCTTCTTTAGGGGATCTTCCTGACCCAGGGGTCAAACTCAGGTTTCCTGCAGGCAGATTCTTTACAGATTAGGCCACCAAGGAAGCCATATTTCACTTAATCATCACACAAAAAATACTGCGAGGTCATCTCCATTGTAGAGAGGAGAAAACTATAAAGATCAGAGGTTTTGACGATTTGCCCATGTTTATATAGCTACTGAGTGGAGAGATGAGATTCAAACCCATGTCTAGTTAGTCCCAACTGGGCTTTTTCTTTTCAAGCATGCTTATTTTCACACTACTTTCCCACTGAGTCCAGTTGTTGATAAGCCTTCTCCATTGACCAGCTCCTTAAGAACTGTATCCTGGGAGACTTTTTCTGACTTGACCTCTTCTAGCTGTTTCCCTTCGTTGTGGGTGATGCTTCATTTCTTCTGCCCTCCACAGATCTCTCAGGTTGTCCTCTTTCCTCCTTCAGTTTCCCAGTCAAAATGTACCTGAGATCTTCCATTCATGTTACAAAGGCATAAAGGACATTTAGTTAAGGACCTCCTGTGTACACTCAGGTGAGATTTCAAATCATCAGTCTAGAGGAAGGCTGTTGTCAATTAGGAGACAAGTCTGATTCATTTTTAAATCCTGGAGCCCAGCATAACATTGGACTCATACGTAGATGCATGGATGACTGGAGCTGTAAGAAACTAGCTCATTGGTGGAAAAGGCATTGATGATATCAGATTTTTCCTTGGATCAGTGAAATAATACCATGTGGGCAGTCACCTCACAAGCTCGTGCACAATGCCAGGATCCCATCATGTTAAAACCATTTGTTTATCTATAATTTTATTCAGTAGTTACTGAGAGCCTATTCTCAGTTAGGTTATATTGGGAGAATTTATATCCTGTCCTCAAAGGGCTCATGGTTCAGGTGGGAGACAGACTTGATTTTCATGTAAGAAGCAAGATGAAATGGAATGGACATCTATTTCATCTTGAGCTTTACACAGGAGAAAACTTCCTGGATGAGCTCACCTTGAATTGGTACTTGAATGATGTAGTAAAAATTAAAAGTTGGTAAAAACATTGCTAACACACTGTTTTTCTGTACACTCACACCCAGCACTTCTGATGTTAGATGTTAGATGTGTGGGGTTTTCCACACCAAGTAATTCTTCAATTCTTGGCCTACTGGGTCTCGTACAGTTAAACTCAGTTTGGACACGAACTGCCCTGGGTTAAAGCAGACTGTGTAGGTTAAGGGTTCATTCCCACAAGATTGCTCCCTGCTTCAGATGCCAATTGTAAGACTCATATTGTTGCTTGTACTTCTGATTGACTGGCTATAAAATGGGAGTTCCTAAACCCCTCCTTCCATTGGGTAGCATGCTAAAATAGGTCACAGAACTAAGTTATCAGCTTATTATAAAAGGATACTACTCAGTAACCGTCAGACGGGAGAGATGCACGGGACAGGCAGGAAGAGACCTGAAACTTCCATACCATCTCTGGGCTCATCACCTTCCTAGCACTTGGATGCGTTCAATCCAGCCAAAACCTCTCCAAGCCCTGTCGTATAGGGTATTTATGGAGATTGGAGACTTCATTACATAGGCATAACTAATTAAGTCACTGGCCATACAGTGGTGACTGAACCCAGATTCCAGCCCCTGTCCCCTTCCCGAGGAAGTCGGGGAAGGTAGAGCTGAAAGAGACAAACCTCTAATCACATGGTTGGTTTATATGAAATGAGCCTCCCCATCCTTAAGGACTTTCCAAAAACATCATTTCGATAGTATAAACTCAGGTGCAGTTGAAAAGGACTTATTGTGAGTATAAAAGATGCTCCTCTCTTCTCTATCACTCAGGAAATTCCAAGGGTTTTGGAAGCTCTGTGCCAGGAGCTGGGAACGAAATGTATTTCTTGTTTCTTAATATCACAACATCACAACATTCCACGCAGAGGGAACAGAACAATTAAAGCAGACCAAGTATAGAAAAACATGTGTGAGGTGTCTGTAACAAAAAATTTTTGTGAGGGGCTGGGAATAAATCTGAACAACTAGTAGCGGCCTTGCAATGTTAATGATTTTGAAACGGTATTATTCTCATGTCGGGGTACAAATGATAGTTATACTTTATTCAGAAGCTTCAGTGAGCAACAACTAAGCGTTTTAGTGAATCATCTTGTTAATCTTTGCCACCTCTCTGAGTTCGGTACTCTTACTATTCCCAGCAGGTATATCAGGCAACTGAAGCCCAAAGGCACACAGACAGTCCAGGTCAGAACTGGGGCTGTAGCCCAGATGGGGTATGAGCCACCAGAGGCATGATAGAGTGACTGCTCCGGAGACTGGAGCTACCCTCTCTGAGAACAAACAGCTCATGGACATAGAGGACAGAGTACAATCTCAAGCCGGCCTTGATTCTTGGGCTATGGTAATTCCAGCTCCAGACGATCCTGCCAGGATGGCAAGTGCCATTGCCCTGGCCTGGATGGCTCATCATACGGGTTCAGATTTTGTGTGTTCAACATTTATGAGACATTGAATCTAGTGGAAACAGAGAACACATGGAAAATGACCTCACCGGCTCAGGGCTGGAGTTGAAATGCCTGGCATGAGTGTTGGCCTCACCCACCCTTTCCTCCTTTCCGGCGGCTCCTGCGGCCATGTGGCCTGATCCCAAGGCCGCTGTAGAGGAGGCTTCTGTGCACAGGCTGGTAGCTCCTGGCAGCCCTGTCTGTCTACTTTGCTCCGTGGAGGAACTCACCAGTTTCAGTAGCAATCTGTAAGATTGTCCAAGGAGACCAACGTAGAGACGTTTATAATGTGTGACTATGTTTCCCTGCTATGAAAAAAGCTGGAAGAAAATGATGTGACTCATTGAAAATGTTCACTGAAAGGCCCAAATAATCACCTGGGGTGTGGCATTTCCACCTCAATACAGTAACGGATTTTTTGCAAAAAACTCATGTCTTCACTTTTTTTTCCCCCTACCAGCCCCATGAAAGAGGCAATATTCTTTCACTTTTTTGCATATGAGAAATCCTGAAACTCAGAGAGTGAATAAGAGACAGAACCAAGCTTTCCAGCTCTGATCTTTTTGACTTTTGTTTCAGAACTTCTTATCCTCATTGATGCTGTTTTCCTGGTCCCCTGAATCACATCAGATGCTGTGTCTTCTACCTGAGCCTATGCTATTTAATTTATTTATCAGCAAAGGTGATGAAACTTGCCTGCATCAGGTTGACATTTCTGTTGTTAATGGATGGCACCTTTCTGACTGGTCAGTGACCCTGCCATAGAAATTGTAAAATATTTTGATTATTGCTTCTGTTTTTCTATAAATATTTAGTATTTCTGTCACATTTCTTTAAAAAATGTATGGCAGTTTATAAAAAAAATGCCACTAACTAGAAAGATAATATCTATTAGAAATAGGTAAAGAAGCAAAAAGAAATACTAGGGAAGAAAGACAAATCTGGGCAAGAATGAGACTGAAATAGAAGTGTAAGTTATCAGTCAAAACACTTGCTAGAGATGAACTGCTCATTGATTCCAATCCTGTCAGAAGCCAATAGCAGGGAGAAACTGATGTTTCTGTGATCTACTGTGTCTTCAAGAAAAGTAAAATCAAATGCATGGCTGATATAAAATTATCTTCCTGAGAATCCCTCAGAGAGAGCACTATAATTAGTACTACTCTCGTGACAGGCTTCCCAGGCGGTGCTAATAGTAAAGAACCTGTCTCTCAGTGCAGGAGATACAAGAGACTTGGGTTCGATCCCTAAGTCGGGAAGATCCCTTGGAGGAGGGCATGACAACCCACTCCAGTATTCTTGCCTGGAGAATCCCACAGACAGACGTACCGGGTGGGCTACAGTCCATGGGGTCACAAAGACTTGGACAGGACTGAAGCAACTTGGCATGCACAAACATTCTCATGACATCTATAAAATGGTCAGGACAATAATAGTTTCAAGGGTCATATCTATAGGCTACTTTAAATCAAGAAGCATAATGTCCAGCATTTACCTTGAGTTTTCATTTTTGTGAACTTGTGAAGGTATTTGCTTTGTCTCCCTTGTTAGATAATCATTTCTCTGATATGTAGTTCCTGATTCAACATGTTCTTGGAAAATTACCAAAAATAATAACTTTAAAAAAAAAAAAACAAAAAAAACTTGAGCTACAGTTGAAGAGATGGGAACATAAGGTCCAGCTCCAAGATCCTACATGTCTTACCTGACTGAGTTCCTTCTCATTATGTTCATTTTTCCACAAGAGGAGAAAGCCAAGTATTTTCATCGTCCTCTGACCTAACAGGTGGAAAAATTTACCAGTGTTTCTGTAATTCTTGTCAACTTCAGACAGAAAGTAGTCCATGAGATAATTGTGCCCATCCATTTGGTGCTCATTCATTCATCCTTTCATCAGAAATGTGTAGATGATCACTGTGTTCCTGGCCCTGCAGACAAAGAGATGGGTAAGGTACAGTGCTACCCTGGAAGAGCTTATGGATCAAAGATGAAATGTCTATAGATGATCACAGCCCAACAGGAGTGGTGTTGTCACAGGGATATGTCTTAATGTGATAAGAGCAGGGGAGGGAAAAACGTGATCACTGTCTGGGAAGGTATGGATGGATTCTTGCTGGAGCTGATTCCAGTCCTGATGGGACCCCTCAAGAAGATAGGTTGGAAGGAGATTAGTCATGGAGAAAAACGTGTATTAATGACACAGCTGTGAACAAACATGAAGGATATACCGGGGCAACAAAGAAAATTTGAGGGTCTCAGAACAAAGCTGATCAGACTACCTCATGACTCTGGTTAAGAATTCATGACTTTATTACTTCTTAAAAGAAAAAATACCCTAAATACATGACTTGTTGAAATTTTGAGAGAGGGTTTTATGGACCAAACCTTCTTCTGTTTGCATTCATTAAGGCTGTCCCTTCGTTGCTAAGAGAAGAGGGAATGGGCTGGAAACACAGTGCTGTGTGCTGGGTACATTCAGGACCGTCTGATGGCCATGCTTCAAAGACTCAAGTTAGTAACCACCCATTTCCTCTCAGACATAACCCTTTATTTTTTAATTCAAGCAGTATCATAGATGTTACATCTTCTGTGATGTACTTCTCTCCTTCTTGGTTAGAAGTGTTGGGCTTTGGGCATCACGTTTTGATCTTGTTTACCCTCCACATTGTGATTAATATGTAGCCCACATGGCAAAGAAAGAAGGTACCACCCCTACCTAAGGTGCCTAGCACTAATCCCAAAGCCATAGATTTGCAAAAATCTCACCACAAGTTAATTTTTTTTTTCAGCAAGAGAATCACCTCATCAAACGCCAAACAAATGAAGTGCCTTTGCATTTGTTAAGTGCCAGGTTCAAGTTTGGCTTTGTGATTCTATAAGCTATCTTCAAACTGGGGGCAGGGGGGGAATCAGTCTTTTCAGATATTAGTAAGCAGTGGGTTCTATTGTCTTCTTTTTTTAAAAAAAAAATACATTTGGGGAATGAATAACCTCTGAAGATTTAGGACACATCATTTAACATTTTAAATTTCATCAGTAGCAGGGGAACCAATATAAATATTAGGTGATTCACTATACAAATATAATAGACTGGGAAACTAAAGTCTTCAGATGAATGGATTATAAATGGTCAATTAAATAATTGGTCAAATATATAAATTTAATTCTCCTTAAAAGTTCTGGTAATGTCCTTCTCATTTTGATTAGGAAGACTTTTTTTTTTTTTTTTTTTTCCGAGAGAAGAAGGCAGAATCTTTGACTTAAATTCGCAAGAGTTCCTAGGCTAAGAAGCTGCTTACCTGCCTGATGTGCTGCAGTTGGAGCCACCCAGCCCAATCTGTAGACCTAGTGTTAAGTTTCAGCCAGTTGCCTGACTTTGCCAGATCCCCAAAAGGACTCTGCCACAAGCTAACATTCATTAGCCAGCCTCCTTACTGCAATAGTAATTTTTTCACATTCTATTTAAAGCAACCCTCAGTCATCCCGTGGTAAATGATTTTACATTGCACAAAATGTGCTGAAGCATTCACATCTTGGCGGATCACAAACCACACAGGAATAGGGCTTTACTCTTATAGAATAGTTTGTGCCTGCCCCAGGTCTTTGTTGCTCACTTTCGACACTCTTGGCCAACTCAACATTCTCCAAGAAAGTGTAAATCCTACCACGGGAAAACGAGGTGTGGAATATGCGTCTCCGTTGATGACATCACCTTCTGCTTATGGCTGTAAATTGTGTGAGACTGTGCATACAGATACTGGCTCCTAAGTGCTGGGTTTCATAGCTGTATATTTGGGGCTTGAAAATACATCATTTGAGGGATGGGGAGCATCCCTTCTGCCTTGCTGAGAGTTATTCCAGGATCTTAAGGGAGTGCATTGGCCCAGACGTCCAATGAATAGGAGGTTTTACACCTGAAACTGCTACTGCTTTGGGCCAAAAGCTTGTGATTGTTTTATTATAGGTCTCAATTATATAATTCTGATAAACCGGCTAATGACTGTATGGGCTACCTTAACCTCAAGAAGGGGCTACCTTCATTAGGTGACTTTATGGTCACCAAGAAGATCATTATGCTGGTGAATGCCTGTAATTCCACCATTACTAGACAATCTCCATAGCGAAAGTGGAAATGTCAGTTGTGCAGTTGTGTCCAACTCTTTGAGATCCCATGGACTGTAACCTGCCAGGCTCCTCTGTCTATGGGATTCTCCAGGCAAGAATACTGGCGTGGGTAGCCATTTCCTTCTCCAGGGAATCTATCTGACCCAGGGATGCAACTCAGGTCTCTTGCATGACAGATAGATTCTTTACCTTCTGAGCCACCAGGGACCAGGGACTCAGACAGTTTCCATATAGCATATGGACAGTTCCTTAGAAATGAATCATTACTGAAGTTTCTTTCAGTTGGACAGGTGTCTACCTGGGGCAATGGTGTCTCCAAGGTAATATTTGTTAAAGTCAAAAGATATTTTTAAATTGCTGTAACTGGAAAAAGAAGGTTCTACTGGCATCTAATGGGTTGAAGCCAGGGACGCTGCTAAGCATCTTACAGTGTTAAGGGCAACTTCTCACAACAAGAATCATCTAGCCCCAAATGTCAAGAGTGCTGAGATGGAGAAACTTGTCTGGGTGTGAATAAAAGGAGCTTACTAATGTGGGGAGAGAAAGAAGTGTGGGCAATCTGGCGCCGCTTGAGGCAATTTAGGAACCGTAAGTACAGAGGACACATAATGGAACACTTTTCATTTTGCTGAGGATTAGCTCTGAAGTTATGCTAGAAGAGTATGGTTTCTAGGACTTTGTTTTGTTTAAAGGTCAGAAAGGGTAAAATGCAGCAAAGAAGAGGAGTGTCCTCAGACCTTACTCTTGGTTGGTGGAAAGCACATGAAAAGATTTCCCTAGAAGGTAGAATGGATCCAGGTGAACAGCTTGCAGCAACTGGGAGGTTCCATTAGATTCCGTGGAGTAAGATAGACTTGCTTCTCCTGATCAGCTGCATTTTCTGTCTCTGTGGCAAACAATTATCAGGATATGAGTCAATTGTATGTGAAACTCCAAACCAACAGAGGAAGTTGGTGCCTGTCCTTCCTAATTTGTAGATGATAGATTCAAAACCCTCATAAGTTCACAGACAGGTATCTTTAAAAAGTGGTGGTGGACAAAACCTGGAGAACAGCCATGTCCCCAAGTAAATTCTCCAAAAGTGATGCATATTCAATAATTTTTAATGAAAGCTTGACCTGACAGCTTTTTTTATTAGACTATGACGAAAGACATTGCCCAATTATTAGGCTATGATAAAAGACACTGGGCCTCACTGGTGGCTCAGCAGTAAAGAATCCACCTGCCAATGCAGGAGACATGGGTTTGATCCCTGGGGTCGGGACGATCCCCTGGAAGAGGAAATGGCAACCCACTCCACTATTCTTGCCTGGAGAATTCCATAAACAGAGGAGACTGGTGGACTACAGTCCATGGGGTTGCAAAAGATTCAGACCCAACTTAGCAACTAAACAAAAAAAGTAATATACAAAAGATATTAGAGAAAGCAGTGGAAATCGAGACTGTGAATCAACACACGTAAGGAAGGTATTGAGAGGGAGTACATTATTTTGTAGGCTTTCTCTTTCTCCTATCAACCATGACCACGCACCCCCTTCCACTATTGCTATGTTGATATTTAAACTTGTGTACATCCTTATGGTCCCTGCAGATTCTATCAACGATGCATCCCCAGTGACTCACCAACTTCTTAAACTAGACCACGCCATAGCTCTCGCTTTTCTTCCTGTTTGCACATAAAGAAACTGTCCAGACTTCTTCAGTGTTTTCTTTGCTCAGATGTCAGCAGAATGAAGTCACATCATAACCACAAGGAGACTTTTTGCTTGTACCGGTGCCTGGTGTTAACAGCGCTAATGCTGCTTGGCGTGAAAAAGGCTAGTCATCGTAGCCAAACTTGTGAGAGGCTGCAAGAGGCCACTGTGAGACTGCCAATTAGGCAGCAAGGTGGAAAATGCTTGCCTTGCTTTTGGCTCCAGTGAGTTGGTTGGGGGGAAAGTTAAAACCAAGCAGGCAAGAAGAAGAAAATTTTCATTTTTTAATGTACTTGAGCAATGGGAGCAGTTGTGCTACCCTGACTGTCCCATTGATAACCCCATTTTTATTTATCTCCTACATATCTCATGCACACAGAGATAGACATGTGCACACACATGCAACACCAAGATTCCTTTGGCTTCAATTAGCAGAACTCCTAATTGGGCAGATCTGCATAACAGGAAAAGCCAACATGCACCCCAAGTTAAACTTCAACCTCTGCCTTCATGGCCCTCAACAATTGATCCATCTGCAATGATACAGGTTGAGTTATGGGGTATCTATTATTAGTAATCAGAGTAATCATATGCTTATGTAGTGTTACAGAGAAGATGCACATGAACTCACTTGTTCGATCTGCGTGATACCCTTCATGCTCTCATTCATTAGCAGTCTAGTATCTCTGATAGCTCAGTTGGTAAAGAATCCACCTGCAATGCAGGAGACCCCGGTTTGATTCCTGGGTTGGAAAAATCCACTGGAGAAGGGATAGGCTACCACTCTGGTATTCTTGGGCTTCCTGAGTGGCTCAGCTGGTAAAGAATCTGCCTGCAATGAGGGAGACCTGGGTTTGATCCCTGGGTTGGGACAATCTCCTGGAGAAGGGAAAGGTTACCCACTGCAATATTCTGTCCTGGAGAATTCCATGGACCATATAGTCCATGGGATCGCAAAGAGTCAGACATGACTGTCACACACTCACTCATTCATGTAACAGGCACTGGGCTTGGCAGATTAGTTGGGAAGTGAGGTCAAGTAACTTGACCAGGTATATGACTTCTACATGATACAGCTTGGACTTAAACCCGGGTCTTCTGACTTTACCAATGAGCTACGGTTTCTGCTCCTGTAGATAACTGGCATTTAGCTCATTTGAGATTAATAAATGGGGTCCCCAATCTAATGATGAGCAGGAGGTGGCTTTTTAAAATCTCCTTAAAGTATTCCTCTGAGGAGAGGTGTACTCAGCCCAGCCACTGGCATATGTGGACTGTGTCTGTGATGAGAAAGCCCCTTGGTACCGTGTGGGACAATAGCAGCCCAGGGACTGTCCTGCAGATTTCTTCCAATGCATGTTTTCTTCAGAGCTACTGCCTGTGGTTCTCAGCCTTTCAAGGATATGTGTAAGGAGTGTGAGTGGTGGGTTTTATTGTACTTAACAGATGGCCAAATTGTGTCAGAGGGACATAAAATGACTTGCTTAAAACCACATGTAACATTCCATAGCTCCATGGCCAGAGTTTTTGGTACATTTGTTACATGTTGGTTTTTCAAAACCAAGCTTTTTTTTTTTTTTTTTTTTAAAGGAAAATCGAATGCGTCACAAAAATGTAAACATTTTGGCTCTGCAGAGCTTTGATCTCACTTGGACTTGCTAGTTTAAGGCCAGGCTGACTCCAGGTTGCTCCTTTCATATGCACACATTTCCTTTTATCCAAAGAATTGAAGAGCTTCCTCTTGAGTCAGACTAAAGGCCCATTGAATGGGAACCTTGGCTTACATTACACATTTCTGACTCTTGGTTCTAGAGTCAGTGATTTACATTTCTCTCTGTGCGTCTCTGGGTGTGTGTGTCTCTGTCTTTTCCTCCTTCTCTCTGAAAACTTTCACTCTTTCTTTCATTCTTTCATCTATTAACTTATTATATGAGTTTTTGAGTATTTACTGAGTACAAATCTTGTGCCAAGTGCTGCAGCAGTCCCTTGGGGATTCATCAGTAAGCAAAAGATACATTGCTCAGGTGTGGTATGTGTGTGTGTGTTCCTCTGTGTGTGTGAGGGGTGGGTATGTGTACATGTATATGTAAATGCATACTGTGAACTAAGTCACCTTTATCATTACTATAATTCATATGCAAAGATTCTCAGTTTCAATGCCTCTTATACCAAATAAAGAGAAAAAACATTTCCTAAGGATTTTTTTGGTTCCAATTTTTTTCGACAACATTTCCATAATCTGCCCACAATGCCGTATAACCTGGGAGTGACTTTTACTTTCACGCTCACTTCTTCTATCTTCTTATTTGAATGTTTCAGTGGAGGATGTGCAGACTTCTCTTGCAGCTGGAACCAAAATGTTGATTAAACAACTAACCCCGTGTACTGTTGAAGAATCAAAGCTACTCCATTTTGTAAGGTTCCAGGAAAAGAGCCTTTGGAAAGCCCCTGACCTCACCCCACCACCTGAGAACCAATCAGAACCCTTGGCCAGCCCGGGAAATTCGAATCAAGCCCAGGAAAGGAGAACCAATCAGAACTCAACACCTAACCCTTCACCAGAAGGTGACCAATCAGACCCAGAGACTCCCGTTTTTCAAATTTTTCACCCGATAATACCTTATATAAGCAATGTAACCCAGAGCTCAGGGCTCCTCCCTATAGCTGCTGTGTCGGTATTGGTGGGAGCCCCAGCTCGAGCTTGGTAATAAAAACTCTCTTGCTTTTGCATCAGATATCAGCTCCCTGGTGGTCATTGGGAGATTTCGTGACTCGGGCATAACACTGTAAATGTTAATACTTCTTATGTTCCTGTTGCTTCCATATCCCCACAAACAGACTGTGAGCACCCTGCCTGGGTGGCCAGGTGCACCCTTGTGATAATTCCAGTCACTCCCACAAGGTCCCCTGACTGTGAACTAGTGACAAGCATACACAGCAATGAAATCCCCTCATGCTTTTTGCTGGTGTGCGCCACCCTGACTCCCATAAAGGCCCTGGTTGGTCCACAGGCCCTCACTCTCTCTCAGCTCTCATAGTTGCTTGGTTGAGCCCCGTTTCCTTGGTGCACCCCACTGTGTGGGTACCTCAGGGCATGCCCTGACTGTCTCTTTAGGACCCTGTAAACTTGGTTTTGCTGTGCCTCTCCTGGGCACCCTCTTGTAGTTGCAGCTGACTGACCATCTCCTGAAGAATGCAAAACACTCCCAAATATTAGACTTCTCCTATTCCTCTCTGCCCCAGGTGAACATACACTTGCATCTTAAAACAAGCACAGAACTATCCTGCAAAATCAGACCATGATCTGCATGCTGAGGGAGTCCCTGACGGCTTCCTCTCTGGCTGCCCGGGGCTATAGGGATGTGGTCTGGGACAACCAAGGCCTTCCCACCCTTCACACCAGTTCTCCGTGTAGTCTGTCAACACTGATTTATGCTGCCACCCAAGTTGGTTCTTGCCAATGCTGGTATCTTCTAGGTGCTCTGTCCAAGGGAGGCAGAGAAGTCCATCACAAACCATCCTCTATGTTCCCTTCCAACGGTCTCCAGACAGGCAGCTGGACTAGTCTTGAAGATACACCCCAACTAGTTGAGTTAGTTTCTAACTTCCACAGCCATACTTTTCTAACTATTTGATTTCAATAATTTTCTGGAGACATTTTATCAGTACATTCTCTCTAGGATCATCTCCCTCAATATTATTCTCTTTTTATTGCTCTTTTAACACCTTCAGGTATATCTCATTCATTAAGAAAAGCACTACTTTATATTTGGAGAACTCTTACATACATGAGTTCACTTAATCCACAAAATTGTTCTGTGAGGCAAGCGTTGGTCTTGAACATGTTTTTTAAAAGGAGGAAACTAGGGAGCAGGAAAGTAACGTCCTGGATGGAGTGGATTATAGACCTCTTCTATGCAAGCTCTGCTAGAGCCTGCACCTAGGTGAACAAAGAGGAGCAGGCATGGCAGCCCACTGAGGACACAGCCCTTCTATGCCTTTTTTATTCACTTTAAGTCCTACATCTACTCCTGAGGCCATCACTTCTTCTGACTCAAAGTACATGTTACATCAAGACATGGCAATCAAAGGAATTTTTGCACGTTGTCATAGCCTGCTTATGTACTGGTGGCTATACTGCTGTATATACTGCTGGCTTCGATTTACTAACTCTTTCAGGATAAACATTCTGTACAGTATCCCATCTTGTTCTTACAAAAATTATCAGGAAAATATCATTGTCATGGTTTAAGAGGCTCAAGGATTGGGCAGTTTTTTCCAAGTTCTGGTTGAATAAAAAGACGAACCCTCATCCAGCCATCCCCCAAACTTTCTCTTTCTATTACACTGGCTTTTCTTCTTTAAATCATGGAGAATGTAAATTCACACTATTCTTCTACATGGATGTCTATGATGGAAAAATGCAGAAATGGCGACACGGCCCTATAGTTGCTTTTGTAATGGATCAGACAGGTATCAGTGAGAGGAAATACAGGCCACAGCAGGATGTCATTTGGCTTGGCTTGTGATGAATCTCTGCAGGTGGAACCATAGCAGAGGCGTCATGGAGCTCCCCTCATCCCTGCACAAATGCAGTGGCCCCCAGGGAGAGTATAAAGTGAGGAGTGAGTGACAGTGGATGCGGGGCCTGGCTCCTTGAATGGCATCACTCCCCCACTGAGTAACTTTCTCAGGCTGCTTTCCCTCTCTCTGCCTCGGTTTCCTGATTTCTGGGGGGCTTTTCCAGCTCCTTTACTCAATCTCATTAAGAAACGTGTGGATCTATTTTTTTACACCACCCTTTAAGTGCTTATACAGTGACCCGTAGGAACGTTTTCCTGGAAAGACTTTGCACGGATTTTCCACTCCCTGCTGCCCTCACTAGCACTTGGGAAACTGCTATTTTTTTCTTCCTGGTTGCATTTGCCACTTACCCTCCTGAAAACAGGAATTAAGACTTTAGACAGCTGCTGACCGCATAAAATTTTCAAATAAAATATTCCGATTACATTTTCTTAGGGAAAAAGTTCACTTGACTAGATTAGCAAAACTAATGTAAATATGAAGTCATGCCAGTGGCTGCCTGCAGAAGGTGTTTTTAACTTTCCATTCTGACTTAAGGGCCCAGTGCACTGAGGTGTCTGTGACACTCTGCTCTGTGTCACATTTGTGAGTGGGATGATGTTGTAATGTTCCCATAATGGTTAATATTATGTTGATGGAGATTGATGCCAATGTGTACTAATATATATTTAGTCAGGTGGAGGCATTCTCAACTGGTAATGTAACCTGTGTGGTTAAATAATTTACTCATATAAATAGAACAAGGAGGATTCAACTTTTATTTATTATTAAAGGACACTACCTTTACCCTTGCATGAATACATGATGTTATTCTCTAACCTAAAATCTATCAATATTTTCACTCTTATGAAGAAAATACAAAAATATATTGACCAAATTATTTGATAAATGGAACTTTGGTTAAGTCTTTCAAAAGGCCTGTGGGGAACCTGGGGAGACTGAGTCACCTCGGACAAGACTTGGCAGGTCACATGGTCCTGCATGTGGTCCCTTTGGTCAGGGCCACATGGTACTGAGCAAATGCGGAAAATGGGACCATTGCCAGGACAATTCAGGAGATCAAACTACCTCCTCTTATTCACCTGTATAAGCAAAAACAGAAAGATCACAGAAACAGGAGTTAAATTCTTCCCTCCACTATTAACACCCTACATAGCTTGGAAGAAGTAGTCTAACATCTCACTTCTCTCATCTATCAAAACGTTTAGGACCCCCAATATCATTGTCTTCCAAGTTTTTCAAAGAAAAAATTCTGTTGAAGTTCAAGGGGGCAATGAAACACTTTGCAAAGTGATCGGAGTATGCCAAATGACTCTTCTGTGGACAGCAGAGTTCTGCAAAGCATCCTCAGACTGGGCTGAAGTCTCTGGAGCCTCTCCCTGGGTCAGCCGACCTTCCTCACAACTCCTCTGCTGCTGCTGCTGCTACTGCTGCTAAGTCGCTTCAGTCGTGTCTGACTCTGTGCGACCCCACAGACGGCAGCCCACCAGGTTCGGCTGTCCCTGAGTTTCTCCAGGCAAGAACACTGGAGTGGGTTGCCATTTCCTTCTGCAATGCATGAAAGTGAAAAGTGAAAGTAAGGCCACTCAGTCATGTCTGACTCTTAGTGACCCCACTGGGGTCGCACAGAGTCGGACACGACTGAAGCGACTTAGCAGCAGTAGCAGCAGCAGCAGAGGAGTTGTAAGGAAGGTCGGCTGACCCAGGGAGAAGCTCCAGAGACTTCAGCCCAGTCTGAGGATGCTTTGCAGAACTCTGCTGCAGCCTACCAGGCTCCTCTGTCCATGGGATTTGCCAGGCAAGAGTACTGGAGTGGGTTGCCATTGCCTTCTCTGCAATTCCTCTGCAGATGGGATTAAAAAGTACTACCATTGCTGTCTTAGTCCCGCCCACGGTTTCTCTGCCAACCATCGTTGCCACATCCAACATGTTTAAGGAACAGTCACCTCTTAGCAGGAACTCTCAGAATGTTATGAGAACGTACATTTAACTAGCTGAAAATGGGAGATAATAATATTTAGGGTCAATAAATCAAAACAGGAAGCAGAAATGCTCATGATATACCAAAAAGTTGGCCTCTGTAGGCCCGTCTTCCCATGTCACTCCTGGGATTGACATGGGCTTCAGCCTTCTTTACTAGGTTTTCCTTCTTCCTGCGTTGCATGCCTTCATGCCTGCTGATTTTGACTTGGGTCTTCCAAAGCTTCACAAGTGGACCCTGTATCTAGGACTTCTGGGGTCTGTAGGTCCTATTTACAGTTTGTACCACAAAGATGATAGACTTCTTGTTTCCTCTGACTCTGCCATTCACTCACTGCCACGTGACTGGGTAGGAGCTGCCCAGCTGAGCTCAGTTCCGTGCCAGAGGATTTCATAATAACCTGCAAAGAAGAAGATGGCATCCTGCCACAAATTCTACAGGTATCTGAGTGTCCTTGAACCAAAATGGCTGGCGTATCTGACAAAAGAATCAGGAGTGTCTTCTGTCTAAATGACTAAGAATTATGAAGTGTTTTATATCTGAATTTCTACTGACCATCTCTTTAACATTGTTATAAATGCATGCCCTTGTGAGTGAGAGCATCTAGGAGAGGAGATACAGTCGATAGAGCCAAAAAGAAGTTTATCTTGAACCTTAAAGAAATGCCAACAGTGAGAACTCTGTGGAATTTGAAGGCTATGTGAAAGTCTGAGCTCAGTTTTCAGGGAGAAGAATTCAATCAGGACTACCTGTGGGTGCGTTCTTGGTCATGTTTGAATCTTTATGACCCCATGAACTCTAGCCCACCAGGCACCTCTGTCCATGGGTTTCCCAGGCAAGAATACTGGAGTGGGATTTCCTCCTCCAAGGGATCTTTCATTTCCTCCTGGGGATCGTCCCAACCCAGGGACTGAACCTGTGTTTCCTGCCTTCCCTGCACTGTAAAAAGATTCTTACGCTGAGCCACCTGGGAAACTGTATCAGGACTCTATGACAGGCTGGCAAAGTTACATTTTCATTGAGGTAGAGACTGGTGGAATAGAGTTGGATTGGACATTTAGAAGGTTGCTTGCAATGCTAAGATATTTGGATTCTATAAATATGTGGCCAGTGAAGGAGTTCTCTCTTGAACACGCACACACAGAGGAGCATTTATAGGCATAGATGTTCTAAAACTGTAAGTCTCCCCATGGAAATAAGGTCCATGCCCCCAAACAGTGCAGGGCAATGATAGGTACTCAAGAGTTTTTTGCCGGTTTGTAAATCACTGACTTGTGTGTCAGAAGAGCAGAAACCCCTGGAGGAAAAAAGACATCTCAGCAGGAAGAGGAGAGGCAGGAGAGAAGATGGGAGAAAATAACCAGAAGACAAAGCTTACCTTTTGGCCTCCTTAAAAGACTGTGCGGCGGGCCCCAGGAATCTAGTTCTGGAGCAGGTCCATAAAGTAAGCCTTCAAAACGTTTGCACAAAAGATTCTTAAGTCAGCTCATAAATGTGACACCAAGCAAAGACTTGGCAAAATTCAGCCAAATCATAAAAAGAGTTGCTGGGACTATGCAGCCCTGTTACCTGTGCTGGCAAAGGCTAGGGTGCAGAGCTTCGCCACTCCTAATTAGGGATCAGGTAAGCGACAGAGATTTCGAGTTTTATTTACATTTGGTCCTGGGCCAGTTCTTTCTGGTCTCTGGCCTCTTGTCATAAAGGGGAACCAGTATAAAGTAGGACAAGACCAAAGAAAACATGTGAACTTTTTATTGTCGAAATGGGAACTTTTTATGGGAGAATGAGGCCTGATGTGACCACATCGTTGCTGGGGAAGCTGGGTACTGAGAAAATGTTCCCAGTCATGGACTGTTCTTGGAATTCTCCAGACTGCATTCTTCTCTCGGTGATTTTATTTTCAATTAAGTCACTAAAATTGTCTATTTAGACCCTAATCAGAAATGTTCACCACCAGGAGAAGTTGAATTGGAGGATCTCCTGACCTAAAAAATATAAGAACATGTATATTAGTTTGCTAGAGCTGCCTGAACAAAGTACCACAACCAGCTCAAACCACAGAAACTTGTCATCTAACAGGTCTGGATGTTGGGAAGTCTAAGGTCAAGGTATCAGCAGGCTTGGTTCCTCCTGAGGGGTGTTAGAGAGGATCTGCTCTCTTCTGGTGGCTTGTCTGCACTCTTTGGCATCCATTCCTCGGCTTATGGAGCTTCGTAGGTGGCCCAGTGGTCAAGAGTCCGCCTGCCAATGCAGGAGACTCAGGTTAGATCTCTGAGTTGGGAAGATCCCCTGGAGGAGGTAATGGCAACCTGCTCCAGTATTCTGGCCTGGGAAATCTTATGGACAGAGGAGCCTGGTGGGCCAGAGTCCATGAGGTCGCAAAGAGTCGGGCATAACTGAGCAACTGAGCATGCTCGTGCTCTTTGGATTATAGGCGCGTCACCCTGGTCTCTGGCTTCCTCTTCATGTGGCATTCTCCATGTATGGGCTATGTCCAAGTTCTCCTTCTTCTCAAGACACTGTCGTATTAGATTAAGGCCCACACTAATGACCTTATCTTAACTTGATTAACTCTGTAATAAAGTCGTGTTCTGAAGTCCAGAGGATCATCATTTCCATTTATGAATTTGGCAGGGGAGGGGCACTTTTCAACCAAAAAACAGCCTGGTTTCCAAACTATGAAGGAAAAGAGCTCTTGTAAATGTATGTATTTATTTTTTTAATCAAGAATAAAAGAATCTTCAGAGCTTTGGTGGAAGACGATGATTCCAGCTCTTCAGAAGTACCACTTTAAATAACTTATTTCTGCTTGTTGATATGCTTACTGTTCATGTCTCCTGTATAAGGAATCATTTGAGAGACTTAGATTATGGTGAAGAACCAAGAAAAACATAGGTGTGCTTGCTCCTTTCTAATAAGAGGAACCACATAATTCACCAAGCTTTCCTTTTCACTTGAATTGCCAGACATCTCAGAGCCACCGGTGATACTCAGTCTTGGGTACCTCGTTTATTTCTGCTTCTTGGTAGGATTGATAGGTTTCAGTTTCTCTGTTTTCTTCCCTTGGTTGTCATCTGTTTCTGTCCAGTTGCCTCACCGTCTCTCTGGAGAGATGTGGGATGCATTTTGATGTAGCAAAAAGACTGACCCCCAGGAGTCACTGCTGCAGCTACTGCCCCAACTCCTAAAGCTATTTTCCACCATAATCTTTCATTGTGGTTTGCCACAAGCATTCACAGGTTATCTCATTAGCCTTACCTCCAAGCTTCTGCCTTTCTGCTGATCAGAGCTCTTGAAAGTAGTGATTTAACACTGCTTATACATGAAACTATTCATTCCTTTGAGTCAGACATTTACTTTACAGGAAATTCAGCCTTAGAAATTCAATTGCAAAAGATACCAAAGCATCGCCTTTGTATGACAAATAACAAAGAAATGACAGAA
Organism: Budorcas taxicolor; assembly: GCF_023091745.1. Lineage (NCBI taxonomy): Eukaryota > Metazoa > Chordata > Mammalia > Artiodactyla > Bovidae > Budorcas > Budorcas taxicolor. The sequence goes on from NC_068920.1 coordinate 139,133,170, forward strand.
ATGTTTGTCCAAAAACAGTCTTTGGGGAAGGCAGTTGTCATCTCCCCAAACAGGAGGAATCCCAACTAAGGGGGCAACATTCACACACACACACACACACACACACACACACACACACACATTCACACACAAACAATCGCCAACAAACTACTAGCTCATATATCAGTGTTCATTTTTATCACTTTGCATAAAATTAATGGATTTTAAAAATAAATGTTTGGGTAAAATTGTGAATACCTTATTAGGCATCTGAAATTGGGATATACCTCAAGAATCTTATGTGAGGTTGTGAGTCTTAGTCACAGATGCGTCAGTTTTACAAGCGGTGAAGGTGAAGGTGAAGTTGCTCAGTCGTGTCTGACTCTTTGCGACCCCGTGGACTCCCACCGTCCATGGGATTCCCCAGGCGAGAATACTGGAGTGGGTTGCCATTTCCTTCTCCAGGGGATCTTCCCAACCCAGGGATCAAACCCAGGTCTCCCGCATTGGAGGCAGACGCTTTAACCTCTGAGCCACCAGTAATACGAAATTGGCAAACTGAGTTAGGCTTGTCAGTCTCTGATATTTGCTCTGTGTTGTGACTAACTTGTCCACTGGATCTTTCAGTTCTACAGTGGTACTCAGCTATGCCTGTATGTCTATACAATTGAAATAGTATGCAATGTAAAAAAAGATTGAAGTATGCTGTTATGTCCACAAATGAACCTTTAAAATATCATGCCAAGAATCAAATCACAAAAGGCCATTTATTATATGAGTCCCTTTCTATAAAATGTGCAGAATAGGCAAATTCATCAAGATTTGAGCTATATTAACAGTCAAGGGAGTTGGAGTTTTCCTGATTGCTAATAGGTTCAAAATTTCTTTTTGGGGTGATGGGAATGTTCCAGAATTAGTGTTGGTGGTTGTAAAATGTAGTGGAAATGCTAAAAACCATTGCATTGTTTGTACATTTCAAAATGGTAAATGTTGTGCTGTGTGAATTATATCTCAATTAAAAAAACTCTAAACCTTGCACATTACTAAATGAAGTACATATACAAAAAATTATTTTTTTCTATAATAGTGACAGTCAATTAGAAATGAGGGGAAATTATCTTCATAGTAGCAATAAAAATTTAATTATATAGGAGTCATTTCAACAAGAAAGATATGGGGGGAATCTATGAAGAAAACTAGAAGGAGGAATGGCATCAAATTGATGTTTTTAAAGCTTTCATGGATAAATCAATGTCTAAAAATGGCTAGGAAAATTGCAATAAAGAATATCTTCCCAGATAGTAAAACTTAAAAAAAAAAGTCATCTGTAAGTGAAACAATGTGGTCTTGACTCAGATATAGGGAAATGAATCAGTGGAGCAGAATTAAAAACTTTTGGAAATAGACCCAAGTAAATATGAGAAGTTAACACGGTATTTTATTTCAATGGATAAAGAATGTTCACTTATGAAATGATTCTGACATACAGGCAATATTGAAGCAAACCTAAGCTCTTTATCCTATATCCATACCCCTAGTCTGTAGATTAACTATATCAGAAAGAAATCAAGAGGATGCTTAGAAAAGCTAGGGGAAATTACTCAAAGAAAGATAACTTCAGAAATAAAAACAATAGAATATATTTCTAAGCACAATGTATAATGGGAAATACATGTAATAACTATTATATGGTGACTATACATTAAGAATACACACAAGTGTAATATATGTTATGTTATATAAACATATAGTGAAAGTGAAACTGTTAGTCACTTAGTCATATCTGACGCTTTGCGACCCCATGGACTATAACCCACCAGGCTCCTCTGTCCTTGGGATTTCCCAGGCAAGAATACTGGAGAGGGTTGCTATTACCTCTCCAATTTTCCTGAATCATGGATCTAACCAGGGTCTCCTGCATTGCAGGCAGATTCTTTATAGTTGGAGCTACAAAGAAAGCCCAAATATATAGCCCTTATCTATACTTAACATATATAAGTATATAATACTTGTAACATATAGTTTATATATGAGTGTATTTAAAAAATAGATATTAGGTGAAAGATTTCCCAGCCTCTTGCATGCCAGGAAGCAACAGTTAGAACAGGACATGGAACAACAGACTGGTTCCAAATAGGAAAAGGAGTGAGTCAGGGCTGTATATTGTCACCCTGCTTATCTAACTTATATGCAGAGTACATCATGAGAAACGCTGGACTGGAAGAAACATAAGCTGGAATCAGGATTGCCGGGAGAAATATCAATAACCTCAGATATGCAGATGACACCACCCTTATGGCAGAAAGTGAAGAGGAACTAAAAAGCCTCTTGATGAAAGTGAAAGAGGAGAGTGAAAAAGCTGGCTTAAAGCTCAACATTCAGAAAATGAAGATCATGGCATCCGGTCCCATCACTTCATGGCAAATAGATGGGGAAACAGTGGAAACAGTGTTAGACTTTATTTTGGGGGGCTCCAAAATCACTGCAGATGGTGATTGCAGCCATGAAATTAAAAGCTGCTTACTCATTGGAAGAAAAGTTATGAGCAACCTAGATAGCATATTCAAAAGCAGAGACATTACTTTGCCAACTAAGGTCCGTCTAGTCAAGGCTATAATTTTTCCAGTGGTCATGTATGGATGTGAGAGTTGGACTGTGAAGAAGGCTGAGCGCTGAAGAATTGATGCTTTTGAACTGTGGTGTTGGAGAAGACTCTTGAGAGTCCCTTAGACTACAAGGAGATCCAACCAGTCCATTCTGCAGGAGATCAGCCCTGGGATTTCTTTGGAAGGACTGATGCTAAAGCTGAAACTCCAGTACTTTGGCCACCTCATGCGAAGAGTTGACTCATTGGAAAAGACTCTGATGCTGGGAGGGACTGGGGGCAGGAGAAGAAGGGGACAACAGAGGATGAGATGGCTGGATGGCATCACTGACTCAATGGACGCAAGTCTGAGTGAACTCTGGGAGATGGTGATGGACAAGGAGGCCTGGCGTGCTGTGATTCATGGGGTCCCAAAGAGTCGGACATGACTGAGCGACTGAACTGAACTGAATGGGAGAAGTTAATACCACTGCAAACCTTGTACTTAGTCTCTCAGTTGTGTCTGACTCTTTGTGACCCTTTAGTCTGTAGCCCGCCAGGTTCCTCTGTCTATGGGATTTTTTAGGCAGGCACACTGGATTGGTTGGCCATTTTCCTCCTCCAAGTGATCTTCCCAACCCAAGGATTGAACCCGCATCTCCTATCTCCTACATTGCAGGCGAATTCTTTACCTGCTGAGCCATTTACAATCAGTAGAGTTTTTCAAATTGATCAGGAAAGCCCATAAACTCACAAAAATGCGTAGATGTGAAAAATCAAAGAAGAAAAATCTAAGCAGATCATATTCATATTAAACAATGCCCATTTCACTAGTATTCAGAGAAAGACAGATGTATGCAGTAACAAAGATCGTATTTTTCACTCCTTAGATTGTCAAAAAGTAAGATCAACAAGAAACTGACACTTTCATATGTAACTGCTCAGCACGTGAATTGTTGTATTGTTATAAAGTAATTTGGTAATAGCTATTAAAATCACATTTTTTAAATTTTGCAATCTTACTTTGATACTCTTCTATAAAAATAGAAGCATCATGTTTAAGAAGGCTCATTACAGCATTGTTTTTAGAAGCAAAGTACTGGAAATGAGCAGCCATCAGTAGTGTGTTGCTGCTCTTGTTCAGTCACTAAGTCGTGTCTGAGTCTTTGCAACCCCATGGACAGCAGCTCTCCAGCTTTCTCTGTCCTTCACTATCTCCTGGAGTTTGCTCACATTCATGTACACTGAGTTGGTGATGCTAACTATCTCATCTTCTGCCACCCTCTTCTCCTCTTGCCTTCAATCTTTCCCAGCATCAGGTGGGAAAAGACAACTCTTTCCTACTGAGTCATCTCTTCACATCAGGTGGCCAAAGCATTGAAGCTTCAGCTTCATCATCAGTCCTACCAATGAATATTCAGGGTTGATTTCTTCTAAGATTGACTGGTTTGATCTGCTTGCAGTCTACAGGACTCTCAAGAGTCTTCTCCAGCACCACAATTCAAAAGCATCAATTCTTTAGCACTCAGCATTTATGGTCCAGCTCTCACATCTGTATATGACTACTGGAAAAATCATAGCTTTGACTGTGCTGGCACAAATTATGTTAATACTGATCATGTAGAATATTATGCAGTTATCTAAAAGAGTGAGTTAGATACTGTAGTCCTGAAGGGATGCCCAGAATGCATTGTTTAGTAAAATAAGCAAGTTGCCCAGTAGTATAATAAATATTTCTATAAAAATCAAAGACCTCATGACGTTCATTCTGAATTCTTTTATATGCATATGGATGGTCTATATTTGTCTTCCTTGACCATAAGAAAAGATGAAAATTATACCTAAAAGATTATACTTAAAAGGTACATAATCCTGAAAGGATTCTATCCAACAGGTTGATATTGGTGGCTTTAAGTTTATAAGAAAGATTGAAAGAGGAGGAAGGGGGCTGATTGTCTCATTTTGTTCTGCTAGTTACAGTGAGCTTGTGTTATTTTGCAATACAGAGAAAATGGAAGAAACCCTGAAAGAACAGTATCTTTGATCTGCTGATGTCCCCTTTTCTAAATGACCAGTTTATGCACTTTTTCTCATTCTGTACTTTTTATTGGGCTTGGATGTATTTTCAAGATGGAGCAGAGATAAATGTGAATTTGTTTTTTCATTTAAACCAGAAGCCTAGATTTTTGTTTTGAATAATCATTCTGGTAAAATGTCCATTATCTCCCACTTGTGAGGACAGAGTTACTATAAACAAAGATTGTCCACGTGTTCTCAGAGTTGGGCTGGCCTGGCAGTACTGACGGGTGTGGAGGAAAGGGATCATACTGGGAACAGACCTTTGAGGGACAAAGCAAAATTGAAGATGGTGCAGAGAAAATCTGTTTGGTTTTCCCAAATCTTCTTGGGGAAGGAGGGGTGTCTTCCAGCCTGGTTCCTGGGCATGGCTTCTGTTTCACTTTGAAAGAGTTTCCTCACAAGTTGAGAGAGTGTCCAGGTCTCTTTCTAATCTATGAAGTTTGATGAATTAAAAAATAATAGTTTTAGAACAAAGAGAGTATTGCTGGAATAGCTCACGTAACATGAGAGGTAATCTTTCTAAATATGTGAAATACTTTTCCAATTAAACCATTCAAGCTTAGAGTTTGTTATTATTATTTCTTTTTAAATGTTTTGTTATATATCTTATTGAAATACAGTTGACATGCAATATTATGTTTATATAATACATACTTTCATAGTATACATATATATATATATAAATTTTTTCTTACTGCACCATGTCAATCTGAAAGGATTTTAAATTGAAGAGTACTATAAAACTCAGATAAGTACTTTACCAGGAATCAAAATAAGTTCATTCTCTCTCTCTTTTGTTTCGGTTTTTCCTTTTTTTTTTTTTTGCCATGCTGCACAGCTTGTGGGATCTTACGCTCCTGATCAGGGATTGAGCCTGAGGCCAGGTAGTGGAAGCATGAAGCCTTAACCACTGGACCACCAGGGAATTCCAGAGTTTTTAACTATGATTTGCATGTTTAGGGGTAGTGTCAAATTTTGTCCTTGCTTTTATTCCATTTAGGCCCTCTATTCCAATTTTTTATTGTGAATAAACAGTTTTTAGTTCATCAGGGTTTCATATGAATTAAAAAAATGTATATATAATTAATATTCTTTGTAATTTAGTCTTTTGTCTCTGCATCTTAGTTCTAGTTTTGTCATTTTTGCCTAGTATTCTGAAAGTTTATCCAATTAATTGGTTAGTTTCAAAGAACCATCTATTTTCTTATTCTTTCTTTGTTTTTAATTTGTACATTTTCCCCTGGTGGCTCAGAGGTTAAACCATCTGCCTGCAGTGCGGGAGACCCGGGTTCGATCCTGGGTTGGGAAGATCCCCTGGGGAAGGAAATGGCAACCCACTCCAGTATTTTCGCCTGGAGAATCACATGGAGGGAGGAGCCTGGTAGGCTACAGTCCACAGGGTCGCAAAGAGTCAGACACGACTGAGCGACTTCACTTTCAGAACTAACTTTATTTTCCAAGTACAAGTCTTCACCTCCTTAGTTCAATTCACTCCTAACACGGTGTTGAGAGAATTATTTTATGAATTTTTCTCACCTTTGCCTCATATGTTTTGCTGTGATGGTAAGTGGAACTCTTAATTTCTCTTTCTGATAGTTTGCTGTTATGGTATAGAAACGCAGCACTTCTCTGCATATTAGTTTGGTATCCTGAAACTTTACCCAGTTTATTGAGGAGCTCTATTAGATTTTTGGTGGCATTCTGAGAGATTTCCTTAGGTCTAGGGTCTTTCTTTTTTGAAGTATAGTTGGTTTACAATGTTGTGACAGTTTCCAGTGTACAGCAAAGTGATTCAGATCCTTTTCCGTTACAGGTTATTACAGAGTATTGAATACAGGTTCCTGTGCTGTGCAGTAGGACCTTGATGTTTGTTTATTTTGTACATAGTTGTATGTATATGATAATTCCAATCCTAATTTATTCCTCCTGATGTAGATTCAATATTTAAATTTAACTTCAAATGAAAATTGCCAACTTTTTTCTAAGTATACCATTGTACCTCTCTATTGATATATTTTTTTAAACTTAGTGACTGAGTAAAATTTTTCTATTTAGAGTTTATACTTGCTCCTTTTCAATTCTGTCTATTCTTTTTCCTGCTAAAACAACCAATACTTTTCTCGGGAATTCTCTTCCTTCTTTTATTTTTTCTAGCATTCTGAACATTCTAATTTCAATGTTTCTTTCTGGCTTCTTTGTTATATTAATACATATGTATATTTGGGTGTGAATTATCACATATATTTTGCCTGTTGATTTACTCTCAGGGTATTGGTGAAGAGCGAGGTCTCAGAAATCATATTGCCCTAATAGAATTATGATTCCACTACTGTGTGAGCTTGGATAAGTCAGTTACTTATGTGTACCTCAAGTTTCCTTACTTGTGAAATAGAGAGAATAGTTTCTTCCTCAAGGAGTTGTTGTCATGGTGAAAAACATTAATACAGTTCACCCTTGAATACCATGGATTTGAACTTCATGTGTTCACTCATATATGAATTAAACAAATATATAGTAGTATGTGATTCTTGGTTGATTGAATCTATGAATGTAGAACCATGGATATGTAGGGCCAGCTATGGGGCTTGAGCCTAGGTCATAGGTCCTGGAACCAATGCCTCCCATATATGGAGGAAAACTATGTATGTAAATCACTTTTCAGATGCTTTGAGTATGGTAAGTTATAATTATTTTCCTTGCAAATGAGCAAAACTTCAAGTAGGTACAGATTTAGGGACTCACATCATTGCTCCTCACCCTCCTCAGAGGTGTTTTCATTTCCTATCAGCTTTACAAAAGGCTGATTTGTATTCTTTGGCAAGTAACAATTGTTATTTACTTTTCACCAATTGTTGGAACAATTTCATTGTCCTGAAAATACGATATGTCTAGATAATGAATATTTTTCATGAATTCTCATTATTAATATATCTCACTGTCTTATCTTAGGTCTTTTTCCAATAAGGTAAGTTTCCTTTTGTAACATCGGAGAAGGCAATGGCACCCCACTCCAGTACTCTTGCCTGCAAAATCCCATGGATGGAGGAGCCTGGTGGGCTGCAGTCCATGCTGTCGCTAAGAGTCGGACATGACTGAGCGGCTTCACTTTCACTTTTCACTTTCATGCATTGGAGAAGGAAATGGCAACCCACTCCGGTGTTCTTGTCTGGAGAATCCCAGGGACGGGGGAGCCTGGTGGGCTGCCGTCTATGGGGTTGCATAGAGTCAGACACAACTGAAGTGGCTTAGCAGCAGCAGCAGCAGCAGCAGCAGCAGCCTTTTATAATATATTTGGTTCTTATTTCTGTCCACTGTGGCTGAACATTTGTGTCCCCACCCTCAATTCATATGGTGAAAATTAATATCTAAGGTAATGGTATCTGGTTGCTGTCGTTTAAAGTCATATCTGATTTTTTTTTTTTTTTTTTTTTGCTACCCCATGAACTGCCAGCCTCCTCCATTCATTGGATTTCCAAGGCAAGAATACTAGAGTGAGTTGCCATTTCCTTTTTTAGGAAATCTTCCCAACCCAGGGATTGAACTCTTGCCTCCTGCATTGCAGGCAGATTCTTTACTGTCTGAGTGATCAGGGAAGCCCAGACTGTATCAAGAAATCAGTTCAGTTTAGTCGCTCCGTTGTGTCCGACTCTTTGAGACCCCATGGAGTGCAGCACCCAGGCTTCCCTTTCCATCACCAATTCCTGGAGATTGTTCAAACTCATGTCCATCGAATCAGTGATGCCATTCAACCATCTTGTCCTCTGTCATTCCCTTCTCTTCCGGCCTTCAATCTTTCCCAGCATCAGGGTCTTTTCAAATGATTCAGTTTGTCACATCAGGTGGCCAGAGTATTGGAGTTTCAGCTTCAGCATCAGCCCTTCCAATGACTATTCAGGACTGATTATCATTAGCATTGACTGGTTTGATCTTCTTGCAGTCCAAGTGACTCTCAAGAGTCTTCTCCAATACCACAGTTAAAAGCATCAATTCTTTGGTGCTCAGATTTTTTTACGGTCCAATTCTCACATCCATACATGATTATTGGAAGAACCATAGTTTTGACTAGATGAACCTTTGTCAGAAAAGTAATGTCTCTGCTTTTTAATACACTGTCTAGGTTGGTCATAGCTTTTCTTCCAAGGAGCAAGTGTCTTCATTTCATGGCTGCAGTCACCATCTGCCGTGATTCTGAAGCCCTCCAAAATAAAGTCTCTCATTGTTTCCATTGTTTCCCCATCTATTTGCCACGAAGTGATGGGACTGGATGCCATGATCATAGTTTTTTGTATGTTGAGTTTTAAGCCAGCTCTTGCATTCTCCTCTTTCACTTTCATCAAGAGGTTCTTTAGTTCTTTGCTTTCTGCCATAAGGGTGGCCTCATCTGCATATCTGAGGTTATTGATATTTCTCCCAGCAATCTTGATTCCAGCTTGTGCTTCATCCAGCCAGGCATTTCACATAATGTACTCTGCATAGAAGGTAAATAAGCAAGGTGAAAATATACAGCCTCGACGTATTCCCTTCCCAATTTGGAAACAGTTCGTTGTTCATCTCCGTTTCTAACTGTTGCTTCTTGACCTGCATACAGATTTCTCAAGAGGCAGGTAACTTGGCCTGGTATTCACAACTCTTTAAGAATTTTCCCCAGTTTGTTGTGCTCCACACAGTCAAAAGCTTTGGCATAGTCAATAAAGCAGAAATAGATGTTTTTCTGGAATTCTCTTGGTTTTTCTATCATCCAGCAAATGTTGGAAATTTGATTTCTGGTTCCTCTGCTTTTTCTAAATACAGATTGAACATCTGGAAGTTCTCAGTTCACATACTATTGAAGCTTAGCTTGGAGAGTTTTGAGCATTACTTTGCTAGTGTGTGAGATGAGTGTAATTGTGCAGTAGCTTGATCTTTCTTTGGCATTGCCTTTCTTTGGGATTGGAATGAAAACTGACCTTTTCCAGTCCTGTGGCCACCGCTGAGTTATCCAAATTTGCTGTCATATTGAATGCAGCACTTTCACAGCATCATCTTTTAGGATTTGAAATAGCTCAGCTGGAATTCCATCACCTCCACTAGCTTTGTTCATAATGCTGCTTCCTAAGGGTCACTTGACTATGAATTCCAGGATGTCTGGCTCTAGGTGGCTCAGATCATGAACTCTGTATTGCAAAATTCAGACTTAAATTGAAGAAAATAGAGAAAACCACTAGACCATTCAGGTATGATGTGAGTCAAAATTATACAGTGTAAGTGACAAATAGAATCAAGTGATTAGATCTAATAGAGTGCCTGAAGAACTATGGACAGAGGTTCATGACATTGTACAGGAGGCAGTGATGATTGAAACTATTCCCAAGAAAAAGAAATGCAAAAAGGCAAAATGGTTGTCTGAGGTGGTCTTACAAGTAGCTGAGAAAAGAAAAGAAGCAAAAGGCAAAGGATAAAGGGGAAGGTATACCCATGTGAATGCAGAGTTCCAAAGAATAGCAAGGAGAGATAAGAAAAACTTCCTAAGTGATCAATTCAAAGAAATAGAGGAAAACTAAATATTTCTTCAAGAAAATTAGAGATATCAAGGGTATCAAGGGAACATTTCATGCAAAGATGGGCACAATAAAGGACAGAAATGGTACGAACCTAAAAGAAACAGAAGATATTAAGAAGAGGTGGCAAAAATACACAGAAGAACTATACAAAAAAGATCATGACCCAGATAACCACGATGGTGTGATCACTCACCTAGAGCCAGACATCTTGGAATGTGAAGTCAAGTGGGCCTTAGGAACCGTCAGTACAAACAAAGCTAGTGAAAGTGATGGAATTCCAGCTGAGATATTTCAAGTCCTAAAAGATGACGCTGTGAAAGTATCGGGAAATGGAGGTAATTAAATCATGATGGTGGAGGCTTCCTGAATGGTGCTAGTTTCTTTGTAAGAAAAGACCTTGCTTTTTTTCTCTCCCTCTCTGCCTCGTGAGAATACAAAGATAAGACAACCATCTGCAAACCAGGAAGCGGGTCCTCACCATACCCAGGATCTACCAGCTCCTTGATCTTGGACTTCCCAAGATCTCACAGAACTGTGAGAAATAAATCTTTGTTTAATTCATGCAGTCTATAGTGATCCGTCATAGCAGCCTGAGTTAAGACACTTGCTACTTGCTGTATTTTCTTAATTTCTCTAAGCCCAATTCCTCATCTAAAACTTAGGAAAAATAATACCTATCGCACAGGATTGTACTGAGAATTAGTCATGCAAAAGTATGTAACGAGTCTTGCCCTGTGCTACATTAATAGATCATGTGTCCACATTAGCAATGCAACTGAAAAGTATGACAGGCAAATTCTTAAAGGAGTACTTGCTGTTTGCGTTTTAAATATTTTCTTCTCTTAAATTCTGTCATGTATTGAGTTTTTAAACAATAGCAGAAAACAATCTCTCAGAGGAACAGGGACATGCAGACACTCAGTAAACAGCTATGCTTCTCTTCTGTGCTGTTCTGAGCTTGAATCCATACATTGTCTTTTTAACCTCTCACCATAGACATCATCGTGTGTCTTCTTATTTTTGCCTCTTTCTCTTCTCCATGTAATACCACTTTTCAGTTTTGTCTTTTGTGGTGTTAATTCAATTTGATGACACTGTGTGTGTTTGTATGTGTGTGTTTAAATTTGGCCATCACATTAAAAAGCAACACCTCCAGGGTATCTCTTTTCTTCTCCCTTTCCATTTCAGTCTCCCCCTTGGAGCAGTGTTTTGATTTCAAAAGCTGTGTGCTCGTCTTTTTCTTAATTTATTAGAGTATAGTTGATCCACACTGTTGCATTGGTTTCTGCTGTACAGCAAAGTGTCAGTTACATGTACGTTGGGTAGGTCAAAGCATTTGTTTGTCTGTAACATCTTATGGAAACATTCAAATGAAATTTTGGGCCAACCCAATACACATATCCAGTCTTTTTAAGATTCTTTTCCTGTGTAGGTCATTACAAAGTAATGAGAAGAATTTCCTGTGCTATACAGTAGGTCCTTATTAGTTATCTATTTTTTATATATATTATGTGTGCTTGTCGATCCCAGTCTCCCAATTAATCCCTCCCCTTCCAACCCTGCTTCCCCAACCCACCCTCCCCAACTCCAGTAATCATAAGTTTGTCTTATACATCTGTAATGCTATTTCTGTTTTGTAAATAAGGTCATTTGTACCTTTTTTTTTTTTAAGATTCCACACTTCAGCGTTACCATATGATGTTTGTCTTTTACATCACTCAGCATGACTTTCTCTAGATTCGCCCATGTTGCTGCAAATGGCCTTATTTTATCCTTTTTATGGCTGAATAATATTCCACTGCATGTATGTGCCACGACTTCTTTATCCAGGTCTCTGTCGGTGGCCGTTTAGGTTGTTTCCGTGTCCTGGATATTGTAAACAGTGCTGCAGTGAACGTGGGGGTTCCTGTAGTCTCAGAATATTGTTTCTTTCAGTGATTTTGCTTCAGAAGATTTCTCCTGGCCTATATGATCTTTTCATGTACAGTGGATTTAATATGGATAACTTTCCCTTTTCTGCTTGTGGCTTTTGAATCAATCATTTTGATTTTATTACAGCTTATCAAGGACTGCTTCCTCTAGTGCACTAGGCTACTAGAGTAGGCTGAGTCTGCATCTTTTTGGAAAGATAGCTGGGAATTTTGTTTTGGAGTTTGATTTTTCAAGGTATTTGTAATTTGCTGATAAAAAGAAATTTAAGCTCTCATGATGTGAAATATTATAAAGTATGGTTTGTCTGTAATTTCTGTGTGATATGGATTCTATGATAGTCATCTTTGGCTAATTTATATAACCCTGTTACCAACAGAGATTTTTTCTATTGCATCAAAATACTAAATACTTAATGACAGTATTCTATTCAAGCCTAAAACATCCTCAAAGGAGATCAGGCTAAAGAAAATTGCCTGCATTTACCAGCATTGGTATGCTATTATTAAAATTATCTCTAAACTCTTACAAGTATACCAAATGCAAAACCCAAAACAGGTATCTCCTGTTTTCTCACATTCGTAATTACAAAGCAGGGAGATAATTGAGAAACTTCATCTATGTGATAACCTTGAGATCTTGCTGTTTAATTGCTAAGTCCTGTCCGACTCTTTTGTGACTCCATGGACTATAGCCTATCAAGCTCCTCTGTCCATGGAAATTCCTAGGCGTTATACTGGAGTGGGTTGGCAATTCCTTCTCCAGAGAATCTTCCTGATCCAGGGATCGAATCCACATCTCCTGCATTGGTAGACAAATCCTTTACCACTGAGCTACTAGCTCAGTTCAGTTCAGTCACTCAGTCGTGTCCGACTCTTTGGGACCCCATAAACCACAGCACACCAGGCCTCCTGGTCCATCACCAACTCCCGGAGTCCACAAAAACCTGTATCCATTGAGTTGGTAATGCCATGCAAACATCTCATCCTCTGTCGTCCCCTTCTCCTCCTGCCCTCAATCTTTCCCAGCATCAGGGTCTTTTCAAATGAGTCAGTTCCTCACATCAGGTGGCCAAAGTATTGGAGTTTCAGCTTCAACATCAGTCCTTCCAATGAACACCCAGGACTGATCTCCTTTAGGATGGACTGGTTTGATCTCCTTGCAGTCCAGGGGACTCTCAAGAGTCTTCTCCAACACCACACTTCAAAAGCATCAATTCTTTGGCATTCAGCTTTCTTTATAGTCCAACTCTCACTTCCATATACAACTACGGGAAAAACCATAGCCTTGATTAGATGGACCTTTGTTGGCAAGGTAATATCTCTGCTTTTTAATATGCTGTCTAGGTTGGTCATAACTTTCCTTCCAAGGAGTAAGCGTTTTTTAATTTCATGGCTACAATCACCATCTGCAGTGATTTTGGAGCCCCCCAAACTAAAGTCAGCCACTGTTTCCCCATCTATTTGCCATGAAGTGATGGGGCCGGATGCCATGATCTTAGTTTTCTGAATGTTGTGCTGTAAGCCAACGTTTTCATTTTCCTCTTTCACTTTCATCAAAAGGCTCTTTAGTTCTTCTTCACTTTCTGCCATAAGGGTGGTGTCATCTGCATATGTGAGGTTATTGAGATTTCTCCCGGCAATCTTGATTCCAGCTTGTGCTTCCTCCAGCCCAGTGTTTCTCATGATGTACTCTGCATAGAAGTTAAATAAGCAGGGTGACAGTATACAGCCTTGACGGACTACTTTTCCTATTTGGAACCAGTCTGTTGTTCCATGTCCAGTTCTAACTGTTGCTTCCTAACCTGCATTCAGGTTTCTCAAGAGGCAGGTCAGGTGGTCTGGTATTCCCATCTCTTTCAGAATTTTCCACAGAGAAGCTCAAACTGTGGGATACCATTTTGTTAGTTACTGATGCTATTAATGGTGAAGGAGCATGATTTCTTTTCCTCAATATGGAAATGAAATTCTTGAGCTTGGAAAGTAATTTTCTTCTAACTAGAGAGAAATGGACAACAATGTACTCCTGAGAAGAACAGGAATTCATGAGTGTTTGATATGAGAAGCCAAGCTCTAAATATCAAGGAAACCAAGTAAAAGGCTCTAGCTTTGACCTAACTTGGTTATCTGTGTGTTTCTATCCTGTGGAATTGGAAAATGACTTTTATACGAAGTCAGTTTTTAAAAGGATATCATTTTCTATATGACTAACTCATGTACTATACTGCCAAATCTAAAGTTCTGTGGCAGAAACTCATACCTGGCATGTGTGACCAGGAAGCGTCACACCAGGTTTTACATGGATGGGAAGGTGGTGTAGCCACAGCAGTACACGTGGCTGGAATGGGTGGTGTTAGAGGTGTGGCCCCAGTGGGAAATAGCCTTGCAAGAAGGGGTCTACTAACCATTTACTGGGGACCAGTCTCTGTGTGAGGCCTTTCCTGGTGGCTCAGTGGTAAATAATTTGCCTGCAATGCAGGAGATGCGACTTTGACCCCTGGGCTGGGAAGATCTCCTGGAGAAGGAAATGGCTACCCACTCCAGTACTGTTGCCTAGGAAATGTCATGGACAGAGGAGCCTGGTGAGCTATATACAGTCCACGGGCTCATAGAGTCGAACATGACTGAGTGATTGAACAATAATCTCTGTATGAGGCGCTTACATAGATGTTAGCCCATTTAATCAGGACAGGTATTCTGCCAGACAAATGTTCAAGTGTTGTTGCTCCTTTTTTTTTTTAAAAATAAATGAGGAAGCCAAGGGACCTTGGTGCAATAGTAAGACCCCTGGACTGGAGCTGGGAGGTCAGTTCTTAGTCCCAGATCTTTCACTTAATGATTGAGTGGCCTTGGAAAGGTTGCTCATTCTCTGTCATCCTTGTGGCCTTGGCCCTGGAGATGCTGAGGTCCTTCCAGCTCTGACACTCTTGGCTGAGTCTATTTCACTGCTCACTAGTCTATTCCACACAGACCAGACACTGCTGGCAGACATTGTGTGTTGCCTCACGTTGATGTGATTGTGGGTTACAAATATACTCATTCTTTGAGTATGCCAACTTCTCTTTTCAGAATACACCAGAGCCCGATACCCCACCAGAAGCTGGCTCAGGAAATGCTCCAGAGACTGTTCATGGCTGGCTTGGAAACCCATTCTCTGAAACAAGCCAAAGAAAGATGCCAACATACTTTGCAGGGGAGAAAAGGCCTCCTATGGAGTGGGACACAGGCCTCCTGTGCTCCTCATTCTTTAGGACCAAAGATAATTGTCAACACGCCATACTCGGTGCCAGCCATGGGCACCGGTGTTAACACTATGAATGCAACCTTCAGATTATTACCCAGAGGGATTAAAAGCAGCCAATATAGCCACAAATACCCACTGTGTACTTCAGGCTGCAGCAGGAGACTTGGGTTCCACGGAGGAAGGGCTGGTCTCCTCCCTTCATAGAGGCTTTCACTCAGCCAGGAGGCTTCCTATAGGCACATTGGGGCCTTCTCAGTATTCACATAAGATGGTTCAGCTCATTCATCAGCAGAATATGGCTTCTAAAATACCAGTCTTAGCAGTTATCAGCACCCCAGAACTGTTTCCCAGGGACTACTTTGTGAGCCCTGTCAATATATTTATATTCTAAATGTTAAATATACTCAAATGAAAGCTCTTGTAGAGGGCATATTTGTATGATAGCTTCAAAGATATCTCTCAGATGGAGCTATTTGTTTATTTAAAGAAATGTAAGGAAGAAGAAATGCTTAGGAGAGTTTTAAGAGCAGGCAAATCCCACCATTCCTAGTGTTTATCTTAGTGGATCAAATGAAGTAGCTCATCAGGATTCCTCCCCCAATCATTCTTAAGGGACCCAGTTTCTGAACACCCATTTTCTGAGCTCCATTCTATGCACAATCACGTAAAAACAACATGCAAATATCTTCACTTGCTGTGTCTTCTTACTGACAGTAAGTTTGCAAGGTACTTATAAAACCATTTTATAGGAACCTTGATAAAAATGCCAATATATGGCTCAGATTCTTCAGAATGAAATAGTCTGGTCATGCTTGGTTTAGAAAATAAGATGCTTTCCATGGTGAACAAGCAAGGTAGAGATGTTATCCTTTCTACCACAAAAACACTCTCAACTTTGTGTATGTCGTCTGTATCTTATGGGTACTGTCTCTTATAGTACAGAGATGCGGTCCACGATTCCTAGCTGTACTGATTAAGGGTCTGATGAATTTCCCGACTGCAAATATCAACAGTTAATAAATCAATTTTCTCTTTAATGGGATAGAGGAGGTAATAGTTCCAGTGGAGTAGTAAAACCTGCATAAAGGCGTTATCCAAACTCTGTTCTATTAATACGTGGGAGTCAAGACAAAGTTTGTTCTGAGTCTTTTGTGAGTGTGTGAAAAAATAGGCACGGTCTGTGTTGTTTTTGCAATTTAATATCCATCTCGGTTCAAATTTATGGCAGAAAGAACTATAAAGTTGCAAATAAAAAGTGTTCAAAAGCAAAACATAACCAATCTCCATATCCCTCTATAAAAGTCTGGAATTCTCGTCAGGGATTCTTTAGAAACGCTATCTAGACTTCACAGTCTCCTTTCAATCCTCCCATTGAATGCTAACCTCAATCTGCAGCCTGCCCTCATTTCCAAGGTGACAGCAACCCTACACCCCAATGCTGAGAAGGAGATGGCCTCATTGCCAGGCCCCTCATCCTCCCCCACCTCAGCTGGACTTGCCTCACCAGCCAGTAAGACTTGATTGTCTTTTATCCAACAGTCGGAGCCCATGGTTATGACATTTTAAAGCTCACATGTGACTGTTACACATTTACCAAATCTTTCCCCCTACCCCCTCCACTCCAAGTTTTCCTTCTGTACCTCTCCGTAGAGACTTTGACTTCCTGCTATCATCTCAGTAATTAAGACAAGCGCTCTCTATGTTTTGATTACTGTAAGTATGGCTGTAGCGTAGAGCTAGTGGTTACGGTGGTGGAATTCTCTCGCCATATCTATAGTCCACCAAGGCTGAAAGAGGACATTGCATTCTATATTCCAGAAAAGAAAAATAGAGTCTATCCTTTTAGAGCGAAGATGAATGTATGGCCAAAGGCAAGATGACTATAGTGGAAAGATGACAGCTTTTCCCATTCAAGTGGTCCTAGTATCAAATCCTTTCTCAACTATTTGGAAGTTGTGACACTTCGGAGAGGTGATTTAATTTTTCTGGGACTCAGTCTCTATGTGAGCAAAACAAGATGAAAATGTCTTCTTCGTAGGGTTCTAGTGAAGTTTAGGAGTTGTAAGTGTCAGGTGTTTTGATTACTGTAAGTATGGCTGTAGTCTAGAGCTAGTGGTTATGCTGGTGGAATTCTCACAGGAGATGGTGTTAATGGAGTTGTTGGTAAGATGGTGGAGATGGTTGTGGTTGTGGGGAAGGTGTAATAATGGAAGTGAAGATGGAGGTATTATTGGTGGTTAGAGTTGGTGGATTGCTAGTGGTGCAGGTGATGGTGGAAATGGGAAAAGTGGTGGCAATGGAGGCGAGGGGGCAGAGGCGGGGGGGACGGAGGCAGTGGGGATGGAGGTGGGGGAGGCAATAAGGGTGGAGGTGTTGATAGTGGACTTGGGGTGCTAGTGATGGTTAAAGTGATCAAAGTGGTGGTGTTAGCAGAGCAAACGTGCTTCTGAAGTTCCTAAGTCACACGAAGAAGAAGTCCAAACTTCCAGGAAGAGTTTGACAGCAGACTTCAGTTACTATGGGCTAACTGAAAGCAGATTTTCTTTAATTTGCTAGGTAAGTAAACCTTGGACAATGGTGCAAAGTTAACATGCAAAGTGAAAAGTGAAATCAACTTTGGATACATGAGATTTAATTGTGCATATAACCATGTGACATCAGGGAAACTGAAAAAAATATAGATTTTTCAAGGATAGAAAAGACAAAACTATCTGTGCTGAATGCTAAGCTCATGTCCCTTGATGATGCTAGAGACAAAGGCCAAGGAATTAGAAAGATGGTGGCTCAGATGATAAAGAATATTTCCTGCAAAGCAAGAGACCTGGGTTTGATCCCTGAATTGGGAAGATTGCCTGGAGAAGGGAATGACTACCCACTGCACTCTTCTTACCTGCAGAATTCATGGTCAGGGGAGACTTGAGGCTATAGTCCACCAGGTTGCAAAGAGTGGGACATGACTGAGTAACTAACAGACACACATACCACACACAAACACCCCTCCTTTGGTTCAATTAGCAATCTTAGAAAAGCAGTATTATCATTTCCATTTTACAGATGAGAAGGCTGAGGCTCAGAGAGGGCAGAAAGTGCTATAAGGAGTTCACGGGCTGGAAAATGAAACAGATCTTGCACCAATCCTGGTTTCCCATGCACCAGTTGTTTGACTTTCTCGTTCATCCTCTTTAAACTGCATTTTCTTTATCCTTGACATTAATACTAATAACTAGTTAGGCAGGTTAAAAGGGAGTTCTAAGGACTGTATGTGTGTGTTCAGTCACTCAGTCATGCCCAACTCTTTGAACTGTAGTCTGCCATGCTCCTCTGTGAATGGGATTCTCCAGGCAAGAATACTGGAATGGATAGCCATTCCTTTCTCCAGGAAATCTTTCTGATTCAGGGATAGAGCCTGGGTCTTCTGCATTGCAGGCAGATTCTTTACCATCTGATCCATGAGGGAAGCCCATTGTAAGGACTGAGTGAGTGAAGTGAAGTCACTTAGTCGTGTCCGACTCTTTGCGACCCCATGGACTGTAGCCCACCAGACTCCTCCATCCATGGAATTTTCCAGGCAGGAGTACTAGAATGGGTTGCCATTTCCTCCTTCAGGGGATCTTCCTGACCCAGGGATCGAACAAGGTCTCCCACATTGTAGACAGATGCTTTACCGTCTGAGCCATGTTTCATCCAATTTCTTTACGTTGTAAGCACTCAGTAAATAACTAGCACTATTTTTGTCTTTAGCAATATTGTTATCATGAACAGAATCTAATACAGTTCTCACAGAACTTGTGTGAAATAGATTTTCTCATTTTTATAGTTGAAAAAAAAAAAATAGAGGCTTAGCGCACCTTAAGGTAAATTTCCAAAGTTGCACACCTAGTCGGAGATGGAGACAGAAGTCAATGCCTAGTCTGTTTGAAGTCCAGGCCTTGGTATTTTTGCTATTTTATTGCTCTGACTTCTGGACTCCCCAAGCTTACCGTAATTCCCAGGAAGAAGTCCCAGTCTGATTCTTCCATTGCCCCCAGCATCTAGCACGGAGCCAGCCATGTGGCAAGTGGCCTATAAATGCTTGTGATGTGAACCTGTGAAACAACTCACACCATTGATGAATAACCTGCTTGCGTCAAGACCTGGATGCCTGAGGGTGTTACCTCGGTTTACACGGGTGGAAGGCAAATGATGCTAAAGGAACCATGACCCACAGTTGTCCCCAGAGCCCTCACCTGGAAGTGAGCAGCCCCAGCTTCCTGGGGCCCCAGAAGTGAAGCCGATGGAGCCTGCCTGCATGGTCAGGCCTGACAGAACCCTGAGGTATTTTCCTGGGAGCCCTTAGCCAAGGCAGGAGCATTGAGGCCTCTTCCCTGAAGTCCAGGGGGAAAGCACAAATGCCTGTGTCTTCTAGGGGAGTGCAGGGACAGGTTCAAGCGTTTGGATTGAGGCTGACACACATTTGACTAGTGGGGTGGTGGGCAGGACTGGTGTGCTCAGTGGGGGTTCAGGGCCATTTCAGGGCAGTTAAGCTGAAGTAACCCGAGGTCCTGAGTCACCCTACATTCAGGGAGCTCCCTCTTGGGCTGAGACTGACACTTGAACCATCTGTGGCTTCGCTCTGCCTGGCCTTGCCCTGCCCTGCCCTGTGTAGCATAGCATTGGGTTCCAGCCCAAAGGAACTGAGCCCAAACTGCAGAGCCAGGAGCTCTGAGCAAGGGTGGTGATGTCAGGGAAGGCGGGTGCATGTGGGCCCAGCCCTCGTGGCCTCTGCTCCTGGATCCTTACATCTGAGTGCAATCAGTTGCCTTGTGTGTGTTTTCCAGTGACTGTCTGAGTGGACATCCCAGGCATCTATGTACAATATGAAAGTGTTAGTTACTCAGTCGTGTCGGACACTTTGCAAGCCCACAGACTTCAGCCTACCAGGCTCCTCTGTCCATGGAACTGTCCAGGCAAGAATGCTGGAGTGGGTTGCCATGGCCTTCTCCAGGGGATCTTCCCAACACAGGGATCAAACCTGGTATCCTGCACTGCAGGCAGATTCTTTACCTTGTGAACCGCTGGGAAAACCCAACATATGTCTGTGTTAACGCCTGTGTGTTTTACTGGCTCATGTGTCTGAGTATGTTATCCCTGGAAAATGAAAGCATAATTGACCTTGTTATAAAATTTGGTTGGTCAAAGAGCAGTGGCAGTTAAGGGGTTAAAAAAAAACCAACCCTCTTATGTACAAGGCCTTGTGCTACAGGCTGGAGGGGCTTCAGGACACAGAAGAGAACCAGCCCTTAAACTCAGGGGGTGTGCGGTCAGCCAGGAGAATATGCCTTCTTGTGAGAGCTGAACTTGCTGCCCAGGAGTGTTTGAGAGGCACCTGGGACAGGCGCTGAGGAGCCGTGGTCCCTGCCTCGGCCTCAGGCAGCTGTGGGGGCAGGGAGTTGTGCAGCAGGGCTTGCCACTTTCTTCAAGCATTTCACCCCTCAGGCAAATACAGAAACTTGGTGCTTTTCTTTCATATTAAAAATATTTGTCCAAATGATAGAGGCGAAATGTCACTTTCTGGCTCTGTTTCCCCAGAACAATCCAGACTTCCAATAGGAAGACGGGAAGTCTAGAATATGGTCACTATGGCCCAGTCTGGGGTCCCCTCCTCCTTTTCATGTGGTGAAGATTCCTGGCATCTTATCATGCTGCTTGGACTAAGGGTGCCGTGGAGTCAGGCAGAGATGTTGCAAAGGGAATCCAGTTGGGCTAAACCATCTCTGATCTGGGAAAGGGGGGGCATTCCTTAAGAGGAAGCAACTCAACTATGAATGAGAAACTCAGGACCTCGAGGCTGGGAGTCTCTGAGGACTTAACAAGGAAAAAAACAAGGTATTGCTGAGGGTTTCTTAAGAAGAAAGGGAGAGAAGGAGAGAAGGAAGAGGGAGTGAGAGGGGGAGAATGAAACAGGAGACAAATACCCTGATGGCAAACCTAGAGACGATGCTTTGGAGCCTCTTCTCACATTTCAAGCTGCTCTGAGGGTTCCTGAACAAACCCAGCTCATACAACCTGTGGTGTCTCATCCCTTGTACAACACATAACCCCCTGATGTAATGCAGCCATGCAACAAGCCCAGCACCCACCCTCCACACCCTCTGCTGTCCTCTGACCAACACCAAGGACAGGCCAGTGCCTCTGAGCTTTGCTGCTAGCTCAAGGACATGGGAGAAACACCCTCCAGGTCCAGCACTTAGCATTTTGCTGGCGTTTCACCTCATTCCTGCTGAGACAGCTTCTGGAGAAGAGGTTCCCTACAAGACCTAGAGTTGTGAATATTGAATGTACTCAATAAATACTTAACTGTTATGAGAGTCTCCAAATAAAACTCAGAAAGTCTTGCTGCCAGACTGACTCTGGCACTGAGTCATCCTCACCCTGTCATGCTTCTGACTGTCATGTCAGTGATGTGTCTGACATAAGCCTTGGGGTGTGGGGTCAGGGAATGGGCGCCTGAAGACACAAAAAGGCTCTGCTCACCCTTTGCCATGCTGTAGCTGGTCATCTCCCTGAGGCCATTCTACTCTTCCCTCAGTTTGGTTTAAAAGGTACGAAAATGACTTCCCTGATGGTCCAGTGGTTAAGAATCTGTCTGCCAGGGCAGGGGTACACAGGTCCAATCTCTGGTCCAGGAAGATCCCACATGCCACGGAACAACTGAATCTGGGCACCACAGCTACTGAGTCCGTACATCCTCGACCCTGCACACCACCATGAGAAGCCTCTGCAACGATAAGCCCGAAACTAGAGAGCAGGCCCCGCTCCCAGCAGGAAGAGAAAGTCCATGCACAGCAATGAAGACCCAGCGCAGCCACAAATAAATAAATAAATAAGTTAAAAAATAAATGAAAGATGTGAAAAGAATACAACTGGGCATATGATCCTTGGGAGGGTCTACCCTATGATATCCAATGCCACCTTGGATCGGGCAGGCCACTAAACATGTTCAGGAAGGCTGAGTCATATGTGAGCTCCATCCGTGTGGTGAAGAAAGGTCTCTCATCCTATGCTAGGGACAGGATGTGACACTCCATAAAACCAAGGGATCATGTATCATTCTTGGGATCGGCTGTACAGCCACTAACTCACTTGATCAATCTTCCTTCACTGTTTGTTGAGTGAGGAGGAGACAGTCTTGGAGTCCTCTGGTCATCATGCTTTACACAGGAACCTCCCTGAGAAGGTGGACCAAGCCTCCAGCCACCTGGCGGAACAAGATGGTGCCAAGAATTTAGCAAAGATGGACTACCCGCAGCTCTTGAGCTTCTTAGAAAGCAAAGTGGCCCATCTCCATCTATCACCATAAATGGCCAGCCTGAGCGGCTGGTGTTCAGTCTGCGCCGTAATATTTCATTCAACTACCCGTTCGTTACACATATCCTGAAAGCAAATAATGTTAATGTAAATAACTTGGGAAGCATTGTTCCATCTGTTGAAAATGTGCAGTAGTTGCTTCGCCCCTTGTCTAAACTGGGGCGGCTACTTTCAGGCGAGTTTGGGAGGTAAATGAACTGTCTGGATGCTTTTCTTGGCAGCCTCTCTTATTAGTGGGAGGTGGCAGTAACAAGAACACGAGGAAGACGGAAAGTGTTTACTTAAAGTCGTGGCCAAATGGCGAGGGAGAGTTAAGATAAATCATAAGCTGTCAATGATGACAACTTCAGACTGCTACTAGTTCCCTCCTGTTTATGGAGTTTCAGATGCTACGTTTAGAATGTGAAGGAGTTTGTTAAAGTGTTATTGGTAGAAGTTGCTGGTTGTTTAGATGTTAATGTTTGAGGCAAGAAGTAGCAGCCACTCATGCCAGGAACCGTGAAAGCACAAAGCCCATTCTGAGTGTCTCTGCCCAGTGAACATGCATCACTAACTCATATCCTGCTTCAGGACTCAGCCCATACATCTGCTGAGACGTATGACACTTTTGTCACATGACAAGCCATCATAGACTATTACAGTGAAGGGCCAAATGGTTAAATGAGTTGGATTCTTTGCTTTTCATGAAAGCAAGATAATTTTGCTTGGATGTTGGCCTTTAAATTGCAGCTTAGAGCTTGGTTCATGTGAACAAAAGCAGAAGTTTTTGAGAGTCACCAATGTTCTTAATAGTTTCCCCACACACTCCTCTCTGAAGGTATATCCATTTAAAAACTTAGCTCTTATGAGTCTTCAATATTTATTTTACTTAATGGCAATGTCTTCCTCTGCCCTGGAGCTCACTCATAGCAAGAATGATTGTACTGGGGGAAAGTTTCAGAGAGTGATTATGTTCTATTCTTGCACACAAGGCTTATGAAGATATGTGAGGTGCTTTTCTGTGACTTATACATCCTTTCTCTGTATACCTCCCTCAAACATAAAGTGCCAACCAGGGCTAATATCACGACATCCAGCCCCATTTGTTATTGTTCAGTTGCATAGTCATGTCCGACTCTGTAACCCATAGCCTGCAGCATGCCAGGCCTCCCTATCCCTCACCATCTCCCAGGGTTTGCCCAAGTTCACGTTCATTGCTTTGGAGATGCTGTCCAGCCATCTCATCCTCTGACACCCTCTTCTGCTTTTGTCCTCAATCTTTCCCAGCATCAGAGACTTTTCAAATGAGTCGTCTGTTCATATCATATAACCAAAATACTGGAGTTTCAGCTTCAGCATCAGTCCTTCCAGTGGATATTCAGGGTTGATCTCCCTTAAAATTGGCAGTTTTGATCTACTTGCTGTCCAAGGGACTTTCAGGAGTCTTCTCCAGAATCACAGATCAAAGGCATAAATTCTTTGGCACTCTGCCTTCTTTACAGTCCAGCTCTCACAACCGTTTATGACCACTGGGAAGACCATAGCCTCAACTATATGGACCTTTGTCGGGAGTGTAAAGTCTCTGCTTTTCAACACACTGTCTAGGTTTGTCATCGCTTTCCTGTCCAGAAGCAATCATCTTCTGACTTCATGGCTGCAGTCACCGTCTACAGTGATTTTGGAGCCCAAGAAGAGGAAACCTGTCATTACTTCCACCTGTTACCCTCTATTTGCCATGCAGTAATGGGGGTGGATGCCATGATCTTAGTTTTTTTAATGTTTAGTCTTAAGCCGGCTCTTTCACTTGCTTCTTTCACCCTCTTCAAGAGGTTCTTTATCTCCCTTTTGCTTTCTGCCATTAGAGTGGTATCATTTGCATCTCTGAGGTTGTTGATGTTTCTCCTGCCTGTCCTAATTCCAGCTTGTAACTCATCCAGCCCTGGCATTTCTTGTGATGTGCTCAGCGTATAGTCAAACAAACAGGGTGACAGTAGACAGCCCTGCCATACTACTTTCTTGATCTTCATTATTTCATGGCAAATAGATAGGGGAAAAGTGGAAAGAGTGGCAAATTTTATTTTCTTGGGATCCAAAATCACTGTGGACAGTGACTACAGCCATGAAATTGAAAGATTTTTACTCCTTGGAAGAAAAACTATGACAAGCCTAGACAGCATATTCAAAAGCAGAGACACCACTTTGCTGACAAAGGTCCATGTAGTCAAAGCTATGTTTGTTCCAGTAGTCATGTACGAATGTGAGAGTTGGACCATAAAGAAGGCTGAGCACCAAAGATCTAATGCTTTTGAGTTGTGGTGCTGGAGAAGACTCTTGAAAGTCGCTCAAACAGCAAGGAGATCAAAGGAGATCAAACCAGATCAATCATAAAGAAAATCAACTCTGAATATTCATTGGAAGGACGGATGCTAAAGCTGAAGCTCCAATACTTTGGCCACCTCATGCAAAGAGCCAACTCATTGGAAAAGACCCTGATGCCAGGAAAGATTGAGGGCAGGAGGAGAAAAGGGTGACAGAGGATGAGATAGCTAGATAGCATCACCAACTTAGTGGACATGAGTTTGAGTGAACTCCAGGAAATAGTGAAGGAGAAGGAAACCTGGCATGCTACAGTCCATGAGGTTGCAAAGAGTTGGACACACTTTAGTGACTGAACAATAACAACGGGTCCACATACAATGGTAAGTGTGACAGTCCATTCTTTCAGAGGCATGGTATAATTAAGAAAGATTGTTAGGTCAACAACCTCAAAAAATGGCCAAGCTGTGGGGATTGAAGCTTCTTTTAGCATTATTGAGAAGGGAAAAGGTAGGTAGAGTTCCAATCCCTGAGGAAGTTGGGGAAAATGAAACCTAATCCAGGTCTTGAAATTTGGATAGAGTTTTCCAGAGCAAGCGAGCTCTGGTTACTCCAGGCAGAGGAAACAGCAGGTCAGAAGACAACTTACTGTGCATCCTGGGTGGAGAAAGGCCTAGAATCTCTATGTGGCTGACCATGACTTAAAAAAGACGGTGGCTGAAGGTTGAGTAGGATGATTGTACATTTTATAAAGATGGGGATAACTGATTAAAGAAAAACAAAGCAACAACATTGAGGACCAAATAAATTTCCACCTCAGTCTTTCATCTATGCGTTAATGCTGCCTTTGTTGAATGCTTTTGAAAGAGACGAAAATCACCCAGAATTCCTAATGGTGGAATTTTTATTGAGAGAATCTTGGTTTCATTTCCAGAAGAAAATCAAACTAAGATTTGATTTTAAGATCTGAGCTGTCGTATACAGAGTTAAAATTGTGGGTTTTGAAATAGGAGTGAGAGTGTTTGAGAAGGAAAGAGGACGTCTCAGGCATGACTGGTAGCCTGAGAAATTAACTTCAGGGGCCACTGTGGGGGTGGGGGGCAGGGGCAGTGGTCCATTCAGGCACAGTCTCCTCCTCCTGCTCCTCACTCCCCTCACTCTGCCTCTCATGGGTTGGACTGTGCCCCTCTGCAAGATGTTACGGTCCTAACCTCCAGTGTCTGTGGATGTGCCTGCATTTGGAAATAGAGTCTTTACAGATGATCAAGTTAAGATAAGGTCATTTAGTGTGGCACCTGGTCCAATAGCTTCCCAGGTGGTACCAGTGGTAAAGAACCAGCTTCACAACACAGGAAAGGTAAGAGACCTTGGTTCAATCCCTGGGTAGAGAAGATCCCCTGGAAAAGGGAATGGCAAGCCATTCCACTATTTTTGCCTGGAGAATTCTGTGGACAGTGGAGCCTGGCAGGCTACAGTCCATAGGGTAGCACAGAGTCAGACACAATTGAAGCAACCTAGCGCATGTGCACATACACACACACACAAGTCTGATATGACCTTGTTCTAAGAAGGGAAAATTTGGAAACAGATATGCATACAGATATATGCAAACTGTGTGTATATATATATATATATATATATATATATATCCATGGGAACATATAGGCAGAGATTGGGGTGATGAGTCTACAATCTGAGAAATGCCAAAGATGGCCAGCAACCACCAGAAGCTAGGAGACACGAGTGGGACAGACTCTTTCACAGCCCTCAGAACAAAATCTGCTGACACCTTGATTCCACATGTCTAGCTTCTAGAACTAGGAGAGAATAAATTTCTGTTGTTTTACCCACTCAGTTTGCAGTGTTTTGTTACGCAGCCCCTGAAAACTAATAAGCTGCCAGATCACGAAGCCAGCTTTGAAGCCTAGGAAGAAGGGAAAGTAAGTGAGAGTGTCTGACTGATGGGATTAGTGGGGGCAGAACATAAAATAAATTGGAAATATACACGAAACAGCCCACAGGAATGGCACTCCAGATGGTTCTGAGTTACATAAGATGACTTTCCTATCCAAGACTGGCTATTTGGTACTCTACAAATGAAAATTGATTTTATCACAATGAACCTGAAAGGGTTTTAGATTGATACATACTTAGAATTCAAATAAATGCTTCGTCAGGAATCAAAATCAGTTCATTCTCTCTTCCCCTTTTTTTGTCCACACCAAGAAACTTGTGGGGTCTTAGTTCCCCAACCAGGGATTGAACCAGTGCCCCCTGAAGTGGAAGTGTGGAACCCTAACCACTGGACCATCAAGAAAGTCCCCAGATCAGTTGATTCCGGAAGGAGGGAATATGTGCATAATATAGCTATCCAAGGAAATCACGTGACAAGGATTTTTAAAGCAC
Source organism: Budorcas taxicolor (assembly GCF_023091745.1). Lineage (NCBI taxonomy): Eukaryota > Metazoa > Chordata > Mammalia > Artiodactyla > Bovidae > Budorcas > Budorcas taxicolor. The sequence goes on from NC_068920.1 coordinate 139,160,572, forward strand.
ATGCTTTGAAAAAGAAAGGATCAATTCTCCATTAAAAAAAAAAAAAAAAAAGTTTAGTAGTTGTCACTTGTTAACATTGAGGAAACACTGTAGGATGGATTTAAACAGACATGCTTGTGGGTCATATGGCAGCTGTCTCAGAAGGCAAGGATGCAAAATAAGGTAATATTTCCTCAATTCTCCTGATACTAAAGCAAGACCCCCTGACTGATCCATTTGTGAGAAATTATCCCCTCCCCTGCAAAGAGCCCCAGGCATTTCTCAGACTTTTCTTAAACAATCAATTTCCTCCATCTGCTCTGACCTTCTGTCTTGCTGGTATCTTCCTATTGGCTTTCCCTCTGAAAATCCCCAGATAAGATCTCTGTTCTGTTGATGCTGTAGTTTTCATGCACATCCACCCTGAAGATCCCTTCCCCTCCAGGTTCAAAGAGTGAGTCCTCCGCTGATCCTCATCACTCAATTGATATTAATAGCAGCCTAAGACTTTAGCAAGACTTTACCAAAGGTTGGAGATGAACCCACAAAGCAATGCCTGTGCCCCAAACCCAAAACTTGTCCTGAAAGATCTCCCTGAGGCAGAACTGAATCTTCACATCCAAGACTCTAAGCCAAACCCCTCCCTGGCTCTATATGGGAGCATCTGCCTTCCTTCTCTGTTGTGTTCCAAGTTGGCTGTAGGACTGAGTTTCCACAGGGGAAATCCTGCTCCCTACTTACAAGCGATGGTCTGACCCTTAATGCCACAGACATTGCAAAGAGCATACTCAACCACATCCTAGACAAGATTCAGGCATTCAGCAAATATTTACTGGTTTCTGACAACAATGAACAAGATAGACGAACTTTCTGCTCTTGTGGAATTTGTGTTTAATTTAGGAAGGAAAACCAGAGAAAACAAAGGGAAAACATCAGGGAATATGATTAGTGCTGTGAAGAAAATGAAAAGACTGATGGGCAAAGATATACTACCTAGCACTTGACAAGACATGGGAAAAGTACCAACGGGGATGTAAATAAGGAAGAGGTTCTTCTAGTGTTTAATTTCACAGCTTTTAGAAGTGGTGATTCTATGCAGACTTATTCCCACTGGTCTTTTTCAGTCCCTCATGAGACTCTGTCCTCATTTAACAGATGGACCTGTGTTCCATGAGCCAGAATGCCTGGCTCTGATGATAACTTAAAAAGCAAAGCTTCTCAAATTTAGGAACTTTCTAAAGTTCAAAAGTTTGTCACAGATGGAAGCTGTTATTGAGACCAAATATTCTAACTTCTTATTTTGTAGTACTCTCATATGATTCATTTTCAAAAGTACACTAGAGGAGGTGAAAAGAATAAGATGACCATCCTTAGAAATCATCCCAATATGAAATGTCTCTCTACAGAGATTTGTTGACTATCACTATGAACTCAGCTATGGCCTACTAGACACTAACTTGAAAAGGCTATTCCAAAGCCAGCTCTGTCATTATCTGTGTGTTATGAGATGATAACTTGGGTAATGTTCAAACTCTGTCCAGTTTCCTCAAGCGTAAAATGAGTTTAATAATATTTAGAGCATTATGGTGAGTAGTACATGGTTCATGGAAAAATACATACAACAGTTCCTGACCGTCCTGGAGTTGGCAGAGTTACTGCCTGTGCATTTTATGATACACACATTTGTTGGCTTTTTGCTCTAGAGACTGGTTTATTGAAGGAATAAATTAATAAAATATAGGCTTAAACAGAATGATAGGGGCAGAATAGAAAACTCAGCAACTAAACTGTAGGCCAAATTGAATGGCCACAGACAGTGATGGTCTTCACCTCACACTGGTCTCAAATAAAGGAGTTATTTCATCAGGGAACATTCTTGGGTCCAGATGCTCATTTCTAAATGTGCAAATGATGCTGTGTAGTAAGAGTCTGTCCTATTGCATTTGCTAAGTGGAATCAAGGTACACAAGCAGACGGCCAAGAAAAGCCATCACATGATACTATGAGGCCAAGATGAATGATGACATAATGAATATAATCTTGAGGTCCAAAGGGCTTATAGGAGTTGACTCTAACATGTAATTGTCTTCATTTTATTTTTTTGTTTAAAATTTTTTTTGATCAGAGAATAATCGTTGTACAATGTTATGTTGGTATCTGCTGCACAATAACACAAATCAATATATATATATTGATTCCACTTAGCAAGTGCAATAGGACAGACTCTTACTACACTCTGCACAGCATCATTTGCACATTTAGAAATGGGCATCTGGACCCAAGAATGTTTCCTGATGAAATAACTCTATTTGAGACCAGTGTGAGGTGAAGACCATCACTGTGGACATTTAATTTGGTCTACAGTTTAGTTGCTGAGTATATATATATATATTAAGTAAAGAATGCTTGATTTGTCTTGGCCTATCCTGGTTTCACAGACTGCAATATCCTATAGAAACATCACAATTTAGCAGCTTGAAAATCAATAATAGTAACTTCTAGCTATTTCTTAAACTCCTTTTCAGATGGTCCCAACATCTGTGTCATATCTGAGTCTGCTTCTATTAACTGATTTATCTCTTAGCATCATGTTGTTTTTCTTTACTTTTTCAAATACTTTGTAAGTTTTTGTTTAAAGCCTAACACCTTGATAGTAGTGTGTGTATGCTAAGTCACTTCAGTCGTGTCTGACTTTTTGCGATCCTACAGATTATAGACCACCAGGTGCTTCTGTCCATGGGATTCTCCAGGCAAAAATACTGAAGTGAGTCGCCATGCCCTCCTCCAGGGGATCTTCCCAACCTGGGGATGGAACACGTGTCTCTTATGTCTCCTGCAGTGGCAGGTGGGTTCTTTACCACTATTCACCATCTGGGAAGCCCAGAGGACAGTAGAGGCTGAGGTAAATAGGTTTTTTTTTTTTTTTTTTTTTTTTTAACTCATAGGAGTGAATATATATTCCTTTCTGCCATGGTTTTAATGTGGGAGTTTGAGGTCCTCCAGTCGGAAGTAGGGATGGGTCTGAGGTTACGGTTACACTCACCACACCAGAGACTGCAAATTTCTTCAGTGACCCTTTCTAAGCCACTGCTCCAGATGCTCCCTCAGCTGTAGTTCTGGGCCCTGAAGATAATCTTTGCTTCTGCCCCAGGAGCAGAGGTTTTCTTCTGATGTCTTTAGTCCAGATGCAGTGGGTTTTCTCCTGTGCCCCAAAGGTGGCAGTGTTGCAAAACCACTCTCCTCGCCTTAAATGTTAAGGGTTGTGTTCGCTTGTCAGGAGCAAGAGAAGAGGGGTCCAGGCTGCAGTGTGAGGGACAGTTTCTCAAGATATTGCCCAGTCATCTTGCCAATACCCAGTGTGTCTGCAGAATAAGAAGGAATAAACTTTTACCAAGATCTTTAGGACTAAGGAGCCTCACGGTCTCCTACCATCTGACACTTGCTGCCATCAGTCCCCTGACTATAGTGCATGGCATTTCCTAACTGGGGTCTGACTGCGTCTGTGTCAGCTAAGCCGTGGTTCTTGTCCTGTCTCTCCCCGCAACCTCAGCTCTCTGATGCAATCAAGAAAAGCCATAAACTTGGAGACTGTCTGACTTTTGTTGTTGTTGTAAGGGTAGGAGTGACACTCCAGATGTCTCCACCTGTCTGTCAATCATAGTAATACTATCCATCTCATGTGTGCCATATGAATGTGGATGTATGCACTTGTATATGTGGATACGTAGATGGTAAAATTATATAAAAGCTGGAAAGCAGGTTCATATACATTTATGCATAGAATGGGCAACTTTCATGTCTCTGTAACCTGTTAATGAGGTTCAGTCATATGTCCCTTAATGAGAAGGAAATATGCTACATATTTAATGCAAAATAAATGCTACATATTCCCATAATTGTTTCCACTAAGTATTTGTTTCAACTCAGGTTCCTAGCACTGAGGGGTTACTAGCATAGGAATAAAGGTGATGATGAATGCTTAAAAGGGAGAATGCTTTTTTTCTGAAAAATGTAAAAGTACTCAGTGTACAGAAGCTTCTGTTTTTGATTATATCAAGACAACCTTTAGAGAACGCAGCAAAGTACACAATAAGCGATGCCTATGGTTTTTCCAGTGGTCATGTATGGATGTGAGAGTTGGACTATAAAGAAAGCTGAGCACCAAAGAATTGATGCTTTTGAACTGTGGTGTTGGAGAAAACTCTTGCGAGTCCCTTGGACTGCAAGGAGATCCAACCAGTCTATCCTAAAGGAGATCAGTCCTGGGTGTTCATTGGAAGGACTGATGTTGAAGCTGAAACTCCAATACTTTGGCAAGCTGATGTGAAGAGCTGACTCATTTGAAAAGACCCTGATGCTGGGAAAGATTGAGGGCAGGAGGAGAAGGGGATGACAGAGGATGAGATGGTTGGATGGCATCACCAACTCAATGGCATGAGTTTGAGTAAACTCCGGGAGTTGGTGATGGACAGGGAGGCCTGGCGTGCTGTGGTTCACATGGTCACAGAGTCGGACACTACTGAGCAACTGAACTGAAATGAACTGAACTGAACTTTGTGTCACTTGTGTACAGAAATTATAACTCAGTATCTACTTTGAATATTTTCATAAAGGCCAAATCCCAATGACTAATAAAAAAAACCAAGTGATATCCCAAAATTGTTATTCAATATCATGCAATTCACACATAACTTTGGATTTTTTTTTAATGACAATGGCATAGGCTCTGGTTTCAGATAACTAAAGATCTACACTTAATAGCTATGAGATCTTGGTCAAAATAATCTTTCAGAGGCACATTTTCCCCCTTCTACATAATGAGGATTGGATTAGCTAATTTTAGCAGTAACAGTCCATGGGGTCGCTAAGAGTCGGACACAACTGAGCATCTTCACTTTCACTTTTCACTTTCATGCATTGGAGAAGGAAATAGCAACCCACTCCAGTGTTCTCGCCTGGAGAATCCCAGGGACGGGGGGGCCTGATGGGCTGCCATCTATGGGGTTGCACAGAGTCAGACATGACTCAAGCGACTTAGCAGCAGCAGCAGCAGCAGCAGCAGAGTTTGCAGGAGTACCTACGTAAATTCTCCTGCAAAGAGCAAGAAGCTCACAGTGGTAGTATTGAACATGACAATAGCCCCTGTGTCCATGGAATTCTCCAGGCAAGAGTACTAGAGTGGGTAGCCAGTCCCTTCTCGAGGGGATCTTCCTGACCCAGGGATCAAACCCAGGTCTCCTGCGTTGCAGGCAGATTCTTTGCCATTTAAGCCACTAGGAAAGCCCTAATAAAACAAAAACCTTAACATAAATAATAGCCTTTCTTTCTTTCCCAACCAAGCCCAGAGTTATGAGTGCTTGGTAAAACTGTCCCTTCATTCTTTTGTTCCATTTCTCGGTTTCTAACAGAATAAAGTACTAGACTATGCCAGATGTCCTGCTGCTGTTTGGGTCATATTCACTAGCGGGCAGGTCACCATAGATGAACATTTTCTTTTTCCACCATTGAGGGGGTCTGCTATCACCCATCTCTTCTCTTTTTCTTGTTCTCAGGGTTGATATTGGAATGACCCACAAGCCCTCTACGTCTATAAACTAGGAATTAGGTCCAGGATACGTATCTGCCTGATGATGAGAATTCACTTTTTATGACAGAGCTGTTTTTTTATGGTTGAGTACTTTTTGTTTGTTTGTTGTTTTCTTTAATAAAAGATTTTCTCTGAAATTTCTCCAGATTAATTTTATTTCTTTTTCCATGTTGTACTTTCCTTATTTATGAGTTGTGTCTCCTGTTCCATGTGAGCAGTCCAAGGATGTTAAGATTCCAAGATAAAATATTCGGTTTAGAACCTGGGGATCTGGATTGGGATCTGAGAGGATGCCATGTGTCCTGGATATGTTACCAGAAAGTTCTGCATTTGTTTATTTGGCATTGGGCAGACTAATAATACAGTGTACTTTAATTTACCATTTGCTGTAGCCCCTTGTATTTATAATCCCTTTGGGTACTTTAAGGGAAGGAGATGTGAGATTAGGGCAGTATTCAGATGTTCCCCGCCCCCTATTCCCAGGAGGAGGCCATGTAATATTACCAACATTCTATCTCTCTTTCTAAAACACCACTTACCTTTCAAAGATGTTGTAATTTGTATGTTCAGTTGATCAGTCGTGTCCAGTTCTTTGCAACCACATGGACTGTAGCCTGCCAGGCGGCTCTGTCCATGGGATTTCCCAGGCAAGAATACAGCAGTGGGTTGTCATTTCCTCCCAATCCAGGGACTGAACCTCATCTCTTGTGTCTCTTGCATTGGCAGGCAGATCCTTTACCTCTGTGTCACCTGGGAAGCCGAGCTGTATTTTAGATTCGAAGGTAAAACACAATTATTTTCTGGACCTTATCTTCATTAACTTTCCAACACAGAGGAGCATTGAATAATAAGATAATCATATAGTTGGGAAGCGCTCAGTGGCAGGACAAGATTCCAGGGACAAAGAAGCTAAAAGTGCAAAAAAAAAAAAAAAAAAAAGACATCAGGATCAGGCCTTCTGGCTGATGATACGGTCAGGGAAGCATATTAGCAGCCTATTTTAGGGGGACAGAAGCAGGGTTTCCTGAACAAACTGCATGTCCACTGACAGATGGATAAAGATATGGCTCATATATACAATGGTATATTACCCTTGGACAGAGAAGCCAGTCAGACTACAGACAGTGTGGTTGCAAAGAGTTGGACATGACTGAGAGACCAACACAACAACAAATAACAAGGGATGAGATAATGCCATTTGCAGCTGCATGGATGGACCTAAAGATTATCATATTGAATGAAAGAAGTGAAAAAGAAAAAGGCAGATATATCACAGATAGCACATATATGTGGAACCTAAACTATGACAGAAGTATTCACATCTACGAAAAAGAAACAGACCCACAGACATAGAGGGCTAATTTGTGATTGCCAATGGGGACAAGAGGTTGGGGGATGGGCAGATTGGGGGTTTGGGACTATCTGATGCAAACTATTACAGATAGGATAGATAAACAATAATGTCCTACTCTATAGGATAGTGAACTGTATTTCATATCCTGTAACAAACCATAACAGAAAAGAATTTTTTAAAACTATTTTTAAAAAAGAAGCAGTGTTCTTGTTCCCCATCTTCGAATTCATGCAGAAGAGTCACTTCTATCACATAGCAAAGGGAAGAGACACTCCCAGGAATGGTGAAGAGGAAGGTTATCCGTAAGTTGTTTCTCATTGTTCAGTGCAGTCAGCGTGGCTCTTGTTCAGGCAGGTGGCTGTTCTCTGCATCCTTGCCCTGCTTCCCTCTGTGACCCAGCACAGAGAGCAAACCCCTTCAGTCTGTCCTGCTTCTCATGAGACAGTGAGCTCCTTCTAGTGAGGTCCCTGTCTGTTTTTGCACCGCGCACAGTAGTAACCTGGATTAGCAAAATGAGGCAAGTCAAATAGCAAATGACCCAGAGCTTCTGAGAGTCAATTCTCAGTTTGCTCCAGATTCTAAAGAATCTTTTCTAATTAAATACTGTAAGCCAAGATGAGCCAAGCAAGTGTTGATTTTCTCATCACTGTTTTATCTGGGCTCTTTACTTTCATTTTTTATTTTTATTTTATTTTTTTATTTTAAAATCTTTAATTCTTACATGCGTTCCCAAACATGAACCCCCCCTCCCACCTCCCTCCCCATAACATCTCTCTGGGTCATCCCCATGCACCAGCCCCAAGCATGCTGTATCCTGCGTCAGACATAGACTGGCGATTCGATTCTTACATGATAGTAAAAAACCCTAACCCGAGAACTTTGATCAGTTTATGGATCTTAGAATTTTCTTAGAAGCCAGAAGTTAAAAAAAAAATAGCAAAAGCTTGAGGCTAATCCATTTAAAATCTCAGTTTATTACAGAAGGAGGAAAAGCCACCAGACTAGGTTTTAATGAAATGTGAGACTATTCAAGTCGGTTGTTTAACTTTTCTTTTTCCCCGAAGGTCTATATAGAAAACAGCTATTTTTACTGACTGAGTTATGAAGAAGCTGATCTTTCTCCTGACAATTCCACCCTGAAAGAAGGGACTGCGTCTTAATCCTTGATCAATCTGATAACCTAACATGTGGCAGGCAATGAACTAATGCATTTTGAATGAAAGAAAGGGTTGACAGACCGACCTTGATTTCTCAATCCTTGGCTGATTATTTTAAATATATCTGGATCTGAAGCATACATAAATGGGTGGCCTGCTTATCACAGTCTCCTCATTTAATTATGAACACAGGTAGTGTTCATTTTCCCCTTATTGCTTTCTCCTCCACCCTCCATCCCTCTGTTTACGGTTGTGTGCACCCATCTGTTACCAGCTACCTTACCTGGGATATCTGCATCAGTTAGGTTATCTTTGCTTATCACATAAACCTGAAACTCAGTGGCTTAATAAAATAGACACTTATTTCTTTTGTGTGAGCGTGTGTGTGTGCACACGTTGGAGGGGCTACATCATTGTTTCCATCTCTCTGTCTCTCCCTGTCTCAATATATATGTATGTATAGTATATATATGTTGTCTAGCATATATGTACATACTGAGAGATAGACACATGCAGAGAGAGAATTATATAAAGACATATAAAAAAGACGCATGGATGAGAGAAAATGAATAGAAAGATACACATTAAAAGTTGGTAGTAGTTGGGACTTCCCTAATGGTCCAGTGGTTAAAACTTCATCCCCCAATGCAGGAGGTGTGGATTCAGTCCCTGGTCAGGCAGTTAAAATCTCACATGCTTTTCAGCCAAAAGAGAGAGAGAGAGAGGAAACACACACACACACACACACACACACACAGAGCAGAAAAAATACTGTAACAGATTCAATAAAGACTTAAAGAAAAGTGGATCGTGGTTAATCCTGGGTGATAGAATTGTATGTAGCTTTGATTTGCCTCTTTACCTTTTTTGCACTTCCAAATTTTCTAAAATAATTGTCAAAGGAAGGAAAAGATCAGATTTAGCACTTTCTGAAAGGAGACTCTAGCATGGAAGTGTCCTCCAGAGGAAGCTGTGAGGACTGGGCAAGAAGAAAGGCCTCTAGGGGCTCCCGTGAGCAATTGGAAGCGACTCTAGCCAGGAACAGAAAAGCGCTAGAGAGAAAAAGGGAAACCATGGAGTGACAGTGAAAAATCAAGTGATTTCCTTCCCCTCTCCAAACTTTGGTGACTGTTTTGCTGGCAAGTGTGCCTCTGGCTGCGAGTCGCCTAAATGGACAGCAAATCCTGTGATCTCACAGGAAGTCAAAAGTTGAGAGACTGACATTTCAGCAGCTACTGAAGGGCCACAGATGCGGGGAACCCAGATGACAGGCCGACTGAGGCGCAGCCAGAGTTTCCCCATCACTTCTGCATCCCAGGGCAAGCAGTGGCATCCTGAGAGCCAGCAGTGCTTGTGGGTGAGATGGGAGAATTTCTGACATCAAAACCATCTCAGACCTGACAGCTACAGTTCAATATGTGACTTTATGGTCGAGATCCATGTCCCCAAATAGAATCTACTATTGAATCTCCTTATAATTTCATTTTAAGAGTGATCACTGTGTATTTAGATAGTTCTGGGCGTGTCTGCTTACTTTATAACAAGCAGACCGATAATCTTTCCCATTTGCATGTTTTATAGAATGTTTCAGACTCATGATATTTCTTCATAAACAACTTCATTAAAGTTGTTGTTGTTGTTGTTTAGTTGCTAAGTTGTGTCCATCTCTTCTTCGACCTCATGGACTGCTGCCCGCCAGGCTCCTCCATTCCTGGGATTTTCGAGGCAAGAATGCTGGAATGGGTTGCCATTTCCTTCTCCAGGAGATCTTCCCAACCCAGGAATCAAACCTGAGTTTTCTGCATTGGTTGATGGGTTCTCTACCACTGAGCCACTAGGGAAGTCCCTCATAAAGGTGAAGTTTTCAATAAATGTTCACTCTGGTTTATAATTGCTTTTTTAACTGGTACTGCTTGAGAGAAAACATTTCCTTTCTCTATGAAACTACTTCTGGAATAATTATTTCTTTTCCCTTTTAGAGATGCCTGTTTCCACTGTCACAGGTACTTTTGTCTTCAGACTTATCTCTTCCTCTTCCAAACTCCATTGGTGCTTTTGCCCATAAAGAATTTGCATACCTCACTACCTAATCTCACTCTAGCCACAGTCATGCAGAAAACACAGGAGATTGGTTTCAGCTACCATAGGCTGACATTCTGAATTTAACTATAGAGATGTGTTCTAATATGTAACTGAATTCTACCACCTAACACAGTTTTATTAAGAGTCTTATGCAGGAGACCCTGGTTGGCTCCCTGGTTCGGGAAGATCCACTGAAGAAGGGATAGGCTATCCACTCCAGGATTCTTGGGCTTGCCTTGTGGCTCAGCTGATTAAGAATCTGCGTGCAATGCAGGAGACCTGGGATCGATCCCTGGGTTGGGAATATCCCCTGGAGAAGAGAAAGGCTACCTACTCCAGTATTCTGGCCTAGAGAATTCCATGGACTGTATAGTCCATGGGATCGCAAAGAGTCAAGACACGACTGACTGACTTTCACTCATTCACTCACTCAGTTCAGTTCAGTTCAGTTCAGTCTCTCAGTCATGTCTGACTCTATGCAACCACATGAACCACAGGATGCCAGGCCTCCCTGCCCATCACCAACTTCCGGAGTCCAACTAAACCCATGTCCATTGAGTCAGTGATGCCATCCAAACATCTCATCCTCTGTCGTCCCCTACTCCTCCTGCCCTCAATCTTTCCCAGCATCAGGGTCTTTTCAAATGAGTCAACTCTTCACATCAGGTGGCCAAAGTATTGGAGTTTCAGCTTCAACATCAGTCCTTCCAATGAACACCCAGGACTGATCTCCTTTAGGATAGACTGGTTAGATCTCCTTGCAGTACAAGGGACTCTCAAGAGTCTACTCCAACACCACAGTTCAAAAGCATCAATCACCCACCATTTAAAACAATCATATTAAAAGCATATTTGGGCTTCCCTGATGACTCAGATGGTAAAGAATTTGCCCGCAGTGTATGAGAACCGGGTTCAATCCCTGGGTTGGGACGATCCCCTGGAGAAGGTAATGTCTACCCACTCCAGTATTCAGTCAAAAATGTATATTTACCTTTAGAAACAAGTGATTCAATCAAAATATTAGAATACAAGTCATTCATAAGTGTGTATTCGAGGTATCCCAAAGAAAATGCTGTACAAATTAAAAAGACAATAACAAAAGAAACATAAAGCAAAAAAAATTGAAAAAATAACTTCACTAATAATCAAAGAGACAAAAATTAAAAACAGACATTTTGCATTAAAAAACTAGAATTAATTTCATTTTCCACTGAACGAATTCAAGGTTCCTTGTATAAATGACCAATTACAGAATGAGAGAGGGTAATAATGAGAGAAACTCTGGAATGTTTTTGTGGAGGAGGAGGTACAGAATATAAGAAAAGACTAAAAGAAAATGACAAAGATATATTTAAGGAATTTAGAGACAGTCTTTTACAGGATTCCATTAACCAAATTAACAACAGTTACATTGTCAAAATGAATAATATCTGTAGTGGGTTATACTGAATATGAAAAAGAATCCATATATCCATACTGATATTAAAATACAAATGAACAAATGACTGAATGATACAGATATGTTCTACATACAAAATAGCAAGAAAAAAAAGCTTTTTGTAACAGTAAAATGACAAGCAATAAATGCAGAAGGAATTCTAGAGTTAGAGAAATAATTATTTTGCAAAAATCATAGTAATAATGATTTCAGACACATATCAAAATGGATGCTAAAACCCAGGAGGAATAGTTTGTGGAGGAATGGAATATTTATGTAGTCTCAAGTAACTTCCCACAGATTGCTTATTAATTGCAAAAGGGAAAAGTTACCTTAACAGCAGAGAAACATGGCAGAACCACTTTAACCAAGTGATCAAAGTGGACGTCACCAAAAATAGGACAAAATGACATCCTGATATAACCTGCTGAGAAGAACACAACATCGCTTTGGTGACATCCTTTTAAAAAAAAAATGTAACCTTAATTTAATTATGAGGAAACTCAGAAAACCCAGGTGGAGGAATATTTTACAAAACAACCTGTCGATATTCTTTAAATATGTCAATGTCATGAAAAATAAAGACAGAGAAACTATCTCAGATTAAAGAGATTTTAAAAATATGACAGAAAAACACAATATGTCATCCTGGATTAGATTTTAGATCAGAAAACAAAACAAAGGATGGTATTAGGACAATTTCAGCATAGGACTGTGCACTTAAAGATAACATTTTATTAATGTTAAATGTGCTTAATTTGAAAATATAATATTGTATGAGAGTGTTCTTAGTATATAAAAATTGAAATATTTAGGGATAAAGGGCCTGTAACTTATTATTAAATCTTTCAGCACATAATAATAATGATAGCATTAATAATAATGATATGTGGTTAGAGAGATAATTCATGCAACAAAAAATATTAATAATTGGGGGATATAGACAAAGAACAAAGAGGAATTTATTGTGTTATTCTTGTATCTTTTATGTCAATTTGAATTTTTTCATAATGAAAATTCTAAAGACTTAAAATAACTAATACCCATGCCTATCTAACAAGTTAGTGGTTTTAATATGTCCCTGGATGAAATATAAATTGGCATAAGTTATCTGTAAAGAATTGTTAATAAATACCAAAGATCTTAGAATATCTATCCTCTTAATCCAAACCTTTGAGAATTTATTCTGAGTTAATTATCAAATAGAAGGGAAAAAATATTTGTAGAGAGATACTCACTGTTACATTATTTAAAATATTAAAAACTCTAGAAAATCAGGGCAATTAGTTGAATTACGGTATGTTTGGTAATACACCAAATGATCATCAAAAATATACTAGAGTTTTGACTCATGCTGGAAAATACTTGACTTATATTATTATGTGTAAAAGAGAAGCCATGCCAAATTATGTAAAATAAATTTTTCATAATAAAAACTGACATTCCCCATGACATGGCTGTGAAATATGAGTTAATCTTATAATTTTCGTTATAGTTTCTAATGTTTTCCACTTTGCTGTATTTTCTACAGTAAGGGGGAGGAGCTCAACTATCATGTGATTAGTGCCAAGGCTCTAATTCTGTCTCACTGTCTTCCTCAGCTTCATGTGAGGCACCTGGATAAGCACGTGTGTCCTACTTTGCCTCCTGAAGAGAAGACAGAACAACTCCAGACCTTCTGGGGTGAGAGAATGAAGTAGATACCTCCCATCTGGAAGATATCTTTGAAGTCTTGGTCTAGCCTCAAAATGAACATGAACTTATTCTGTAAGATTAACTTTGGTCTTAATATAAGAATAATACTGTTGTGCAGACCCCAGGAACAAACCACTTAAAGAAACAAAGATCTCAAGAGATTTCCAAGTTAATATTCCAAGAGTCTCTAAACCCAAGTGGTAACAAAATTAAGTGGTCCTTGAATAAAGGCAGGACTGGCAATTGTATTGTTTCCTACTTTGAATGATTTTATTTTGAACTTAGATGAAAGAACAAGGAAAGTATGTACACTCTACATGGAAAGAGGTCTTCTAGGGAGAGCAGTTCCAGAGCATTAGTGTTTAAAAATGAAGATGCTAAGGGACACATGCAGGAAAGAAATGTGAAGTCTTGCACATGAGAAAAGGACCGTTTTAATGGAAGACCCTGAAATATTCCTCGGGGCGGTGGGGGGGAGTCACAAGAAAAATCACATCCTATGTAATAACCTATTTGCGTCTTGCACAGATGTTGAAAAAAAATCTTACTGTGAATTTCTGATGAAAAGAGGTTTTGCTAGTATCCAGAGCGCATGGGAGGAGATGATGGACTGATAGAAAAACAAAGCCCAGAGGAGTGTCTTTAATTGTGCACCGTGAGATTTACTGAGGCCCGACAGGGGTCAGACTTGAGGTCCTCCCTGCTTAAAATCTATAAAAAAATGGTATATACTGGTTAATTCTGCTGACAACACAGAGTTGAGGGAGGCATAGCCATTTGACAAAAAGTCAGCAAAATTCAGAAGTGTTTGGGGGCTATTCCCTTGCCTTGAAAATTCTCAGAAATCAGCTGATGCTAGTTCATCAACGTTCACATTTTGGGGGGAGAACGTATGACCTGCAAAGTAAGTGTAGAAGACCCAATCAAAAGTTGTTTTTGGCACAAGAAGGAAGATTACATTAGTGTAACTTGAATTCCTGGATTGCTTTGGACAATGCCAAGATCTGGGACTCAACTGTAGATAAGGCAAGTTTCCCAGCCTCCCATTTTAGACATGTCAGATTCTGGAACAGTATACACACATTTTCAGTAGGGTGGAACACTTCACCTTTAGTTGGCCTTTGGCGGGCTGACCGTGGCACAGGGGCTAGGTCGACTAGTCTCTGGCACACTGATACAAGGTGGATTCTTCACCACTAACAAACCAAGAAATCATCACATATGAGCCTTTCATATTATCTTTCGTTGCAGCTCTGTGGAGGGCTAGCAGAAGTGCTGTTTTCTCCTGAAAAAAGAAATGAACTGTCTTGAATTTATTTGATATTCAATACTGAATTTATCTCCTCAATAAGATGATGTACGCATTTCTTTTAAGGGGAAAGGTCATCACCACTCTTCTTTAATTGGAGTATTGTTGCTTTACAACTGTACAATGTTGTGTTAGTTTCTGCTGTACAGCAAAGTGAATCATCTATATGTATCCATATATTCCTTCTCTCTTGAGCCTCTATCCCACTCCACCCCTCAACAATATTCTTTTTCTTCTATTCTTCCCACTGTTTTTACTCCTTCCCAAATAAAACTTTGAGGCTAACTACAGTGTTTCTATTTTGATGTCCAGATTCATCACCTGAAATTGGAAGATTTCATTCTCTATTAAACTATCATATTTTTGCACTGTTTGAATAAAGCTAGAAGGGTGTGGTTCCAAAGCTGATATTATGGTGAGAGTTAGGGCACTTAACACCAAAGAACTGATGCTTTTGAACTGTGGTGTTGGAGAAGGACTCTTGAGAGTCCCTTGGACAGCAAGGAGATCAAACCAGTCAATCCTAAAGGAAATCAACCCTGAATATTCATTGGAAGAACTGATGCTGAAGCTGAAGTTCCATAACTTTTGCTACCTGATGTGAAGAGTTGACACATTGGAAAAGACTGTGATGCTAGAAAAGATTGAAAGCAGGAGAAGAAAGGGGCAGCAGAGGATGAGATGGTTAGGTAGCATCACTGACTCAATGCACATGAGTTTGAGCAAACTCCAGAAGACAGCAAAAGACAAGGAAGCTTGGTATACTGTAGTCCAATGGGGTCACAAAGAGTCAGACAGGACTTAACAACAACAACAAGGGCACTTAGATGAAGAGGTCCAGGGTCTGGCTTGTGGTGTTTGGAAAGAATTATTTAGATGGGGAAGACAGTTTGAAGCCAATCAGATTAGCAAAGGTTTATGGTTATGGTTAGTGACATCACCACTGCATTTTAGTATTTAAGGTGGAGAGTAAGATATTCTCCCTGCCTACAAAGAGGTGCTGAATATGAAGAAACGACCTACCCAGAGGCTGGCAGATGGCAGACATACAGACTTGTGACCTGAGTCTCAAAGGAAGAGGGTTTTCTCAAGGTGGGTGGGGAAGCAGTGGCCTAAAAGCTGTCATGTAAGTCTCTAGAAATGTATCTATGCCCCTGGGAACCAGTATCTAGGGGTCACATGCACAGAAGCAGCACTGTCACTGGAGATCGTCAAGATTTCTGAGACCATGAGTAGCAGGAAGAACATTTTCTGAGGAGTCTGAGGGCTTAGGACAAGGACAGTATAAAACAGGGTGGTCTCTCCTGGGAATATAATGGGAGGAACTGGGAGCTAGTTAGTGAAAGGGTGAGTCTAAAGGAGTTAGGCAAGGGCCACGTTTTGTGCAGATAGCAATTCAGAAGGGACTGCAACTCTGAGTGATGCTAGAAAACACCAGGAATTAGAGAAGCAGAACCATGGGACCTGGCCAGAATAAATGGAATTTAGAGAAATTTAGCAAACAGTTTCAGCAGATAATAATCTCAGCGCTCTACAAACCCAAGAAGTGAGATTTCCACTTCCAGTGAAATGGTAGATGTTCACCTATGTCCCCATTTAGATCATGATCTAAATGGGTGAATCAGTCTTGCCATACAAGCTTCAAAGCAAAGCTGAGGAGCTTCACTCCAGCAACTAGAATCTAAGCCTTACCTACTTTTGGGAGCATACACCATTTTGTCAATGCGCTCTTCTTTTTTGAGGCATTCTGGGTCCAGACAACATGCTAGGGATGACGGCAAGGAAGCTGGGGGCATTTGGAAAGCCTCAGAGGAGGGGGAAGAAGCTGAGTCCAAGAGTAAGGTTGAATGATTGTCAGGCTGGGGCCCAAGGAACAGGGGAGCGATTCTGCCAATTCTCCACTCCCCCTCCAAGCGCTCCAGCTTCCCATCCACCGCCAAGACACATTTCATTTTTCTGACATGAAATATGTATATAATCCTAGCCTGATTTTTTAAAGCACAAGAGGGTTGATTCTGTTTATGCCTCCCTGTAACTCCCACCCAGTACAAACATTGGCCTCCAGCCTGGTAGTGACGACAGGGTCTAACAAAACAGAATCCCAGAGCCAGGAAGTAGGTGGCTAAGTAAATATGCCCCCAGATGGTGACATTTTTAACCACATAGGAGCAGTGGAGGAGAACTTGGGCAGGGGGCACAGGCCAGATAACTGGGCGAGAAAGGGACAGCAGACATTGAGTGACTGACTTTTTGCTTGGATGCTAGTGCTGTCTGTCTGGTCCCTGCATTGGGGCTTTAGATGTCATCTTCTGGATTTAGATCTTGGTGGCTGAAGCAAGAAAGGGGTAACCTCAGTAAAATGAGGTCTCTTTCAGGGCATTTCATGCTCATCCTCAAAATAGAGAGTTTGACATGTAAGAATCATATTAATGTAAATGAAAGGGACTGAACAGTTGAAATGTGCGAGTCTTTGAATTAATGAGCTAATATAATCAAGCATTTGCAGTATGCCAAAGCACATTCATTTGATAACAGGAGTCACCGTGCTATGCACTTTGTAGCTCTTATTTCACAAAAACATCATTCCCATCATAGTAGGCAAAGATCCACGATATCAAAGATCAAAGATCTTGAATAATTTCTCAGTTATTGAGGTTCCTAAAAATATCACTAAATTTCATCCTTTGTTTCAGTTTATGAGCAGAGTTGTTCTAGTCTTTAAGGTTATGTTTATTTCCAGCGTCTAGCTCAGAACATGTACATTTTTATTATATGCATTTTGGTCCAAATAAACAAATAACAATGAATGAAGGACTCACTCTCCTTTTAGAGATTATGAGAAACATCAATGAAATATTTGTAAATTCAGCTTATTTTCTGATCATGGATTTACAATCTCAAAGAGCCATAGAGAGGATCCCAAGACCAAAGCAAGACCTTCCTACTTACATGTGGCAGCTTTCCTGTGTTCTTCCTTTACACCCACATACAGGAAATCAAAGCAGATAGGTTTTGTTTGTCAGCGGTCAGTAGTTTTAGAGGAGGAATGATGCCTGTCCTTCTGGTGGCCCAGGTTGGAACTCACTTGTGCAGTTTTTTGTGGAGCTATAGGACTGAAGTGTGTGGATCATCTTGGGGAGAGAGTCAAGCTAAAGCTGATTCCTTAACTTGAAAATCATTGAACTTTTTGATTATTGTTTGATTATTTAAATAATCACTGTTCTAATCACTGAACTAATCACTGTTCAATTTTTTTCTTCAAAAACTAGAGAATATTTTTTAAAGGTAAATCTGCAAAAAGATTCTTGAAAGGTTTGATCTGGATTTCTCTTTCTCTCTTATGATCCATACTTTCTCTCTTTGTGTCCCTTCCTGCCTTAAAATAGACACTTCAAATACCTGCCACTGCTATTTTGATTGCCCAAGGTAAGTTCAAAAATTGAGAAAAAAAAAATCTGTTTCAGAAATTATAACTCAAAACTGTGTTTGTCATTAAAAGAATCAATATTACAGGACAAGTCACATATGGGGATATGCCTTTAACTCAAGACCTTTTCTTGTTATTCTTAATAAAGTTGGCTGGATTAATTTTGATCATTTTTAATTCTTGGTTTTTGTCACCATGCCTATGGGATACACAGCCTTTCCACTGGCCTGCTCCCCATGTAATCTCCTCCTCAATTTTGGCTTCTCTTCTATCTGTGTTTAGACATCTGAGCTCATCACTACACTCTGCCTTCCCCAATCGTTGTTGGGCTCTTTCCCATGCCCCTGACTGTAAGCTGGACAGTTAGCTAGCAGCATTTTCACTAAATTAAGATGGTATCTCAAGAGCAGGCGGGCTCTTCTCAGCCAGAACAAAAGGAGCCTCTTCTATTCTTCTCAGCCAATCCCAGGAGATTAATGGAGAGCTGTAGCCAAAAGTGAGATGATTCTTTATCAGGCTGCATGAACTAGTATTACTGATCTTCCATTTTTCATAATGTTCCCTTTTGAGATTTAGTCTTCCTATACAACACCCTACATAACATCACACTTTCTATGCCTACAGGGGTCCTATTTAGACAGAATGTGGTGAGAATGGCATGCCTTTAAATATTGCCAAGCATAGCCCTGGAACCATCTACATGGCATGTAGATGCTTGGACTCATTGACTCATTGTCTTTTCACACTAAAAAGGAGAGTATAAATAATCTACTCCTACTTTTTGCCCTTCACAGATGAGGACCTGAGGTCCAACATTGAACCATGTTAAGTACTCTCATACCTAGTTGTTTATTGAGTGAATGTGTGAATTCATGCACAGAGCACACATCTCCTCTCTGTTATCCCTGTTTCATGCCAAAAGCGCTTAATAGAAAATAAACTTCTTTAAAATCACATAAAGTTGGTTAAAATAGTTTGGCTTGGTAAAATAAGACCTATCTTGACCAACAAAGAAATCTTCATCCTTCAAAAGCCACTGAGAATTGAAGTGAAATAAAAATTTTACTTTAAAATTCTTTGTCTGAAAAAATAAATACTGTTCTTCAGGGAAAATAGGAATTACATTAAACAGAGAAGCACACATAGGTTTATAAAAATGTTCTAAAAGGAGACCCATGATGACTATATACAGAGTATCCAATCTTGGGCAAAACCTACACTCCAGCTGCTATTTTACTAAGTAGCATAAGATGTGTCTTTGGTTGCCAGCTTATCTATTCAAAGAGATGACCACAGCCCCCTGTGCTAGAATCCTAGTCTGGGAAGCGGCAGGCTAATATTCCTCAGTTCAGTTCAGTTGCTCAGTCCTGTCCGACTCTTTGCGACCCCATGAATTGCAGCACGCCAGGCCTCCCTGTCCATCACCAACTCCCGGAGTCCACTCAAACTCACGTCCATCGAGTCCGTGATGCCATCCAGCCATCTCATCCTGTCGTCCCCTTCTCCTCCTGCCCCTAATCCCTCCCAGCATCAGAGTCTTTTCCAATGAGTCAACTCTTCGCAGGAGGTGGCCAAAGTACTGCAGTTTCAGCTTCAGCATCAGTCCTTCCAAAGAGCACCCAGCACTGATCTCCTTTAGAAAGGACTGGTTGGATCTCCTTGCAGCCCAAGGGACTCTCAAGAGTCTTCGACAGAAGCGCGCCAGCTGTGACGGACCATGCAGAAGCGTGGCAGAGAGGAGCTATCCCACGTCCAAGGAGCGGTGGCTGTGGGGGCGCAGGAGGGCCAAGAGGAGCTACTCC
Organism: Budorcas taxicolor; assembly: GCF_023091745.1. Classification (NCBI taxonomy): domain Eukaryota; kingdom Metazoa; phylum Chordata; class Mammalia; order Artiodactyla; family Bovidae; genus Budorcas; species Budorcas taxicolor. The sequence continues at coordinate 139,180,402 of NC_068920.1, forward strand.
ATGTTCAAGGTCAGGAGGAGCGGCTGTGAGGAGATAACCCTCATCCAAGATAAGAAGCAGCGGCTGCACTTTGCTGGAGAAGAGGTGAAGAGATACCCCACTTCCAAGGTAAGAGAAACCCAAGTAAGATGGTAGGTGTTATGAGAAGCATCAGAGGGCAGACACACAAACCATAATCACAGAAAACTAGTCAATGTAACCACACTAGGACCACAGCCTTATCTAACTCAATGAAACTAAGCCATGCCATGTGGGGCCACCCAAGACGGGTGGGTCATGGTGGAGAGGTCTGACAGAATGTGGTCCACTGGAGAAGGGAATGGCAAACAAGTTCAGTATTCTTGCCTTCAGAACCTCATGAACAGTATGCAAAGGCAAAATGATAGGATACTGAAAGAGGAACTCCTCAGGTCAGTAGGTGCCCAATATGCTCCTGGAGATCAGTGGAGAAATAACTCCAGAAAGAATGAAGGGATGGAACCAAAGCAAAAACAATACGCAGTTGTGGATGTGACTGGTGATAGAAGCAAGATCTGATGCTGTAAAGAGCAATATTGCATAGGAACCTGGAATGTCAGGTCCATGAATCAAGGCAAATTGGAAGTAGTCAAACAGGAGATGGCAAGAGTGAATGTCGACATTCTAGGAACCAGTGAACTAAAATGGATTGGAAATATCCCTAGAATGAATTATTTTTAAGACTCCTTGTCTGACCCAGACATGTTCAGTGTCCTCTTTTGTCCTAGATTTGCCAGGTTGTGAAGAGGTTAGGCTTGATGAGCCCTAAGGATTTGAATCATCATTAATAGTTTGCAATTCATTTTCCTAGAATTAGGTGTAAGGTTGCTGTTGCTGTTTAGTTGCTCCTCTGTCCATGGGATTTCCCAGGCAAGAATACTGGGGTGGGTTGCCATTTCCTTCTCCAGGGGATCTTCCCAATGCAGGGATCGAACTGCATCTCCTGCACTGGAAGGCAGACTCTATACCACTGAGCCACCAAAGTTTGCTCAGGTAGAAGGTAAAGATATATATTCATATTTATTGTAACGGTATGGGAGTCTCTGAAGAGTAAAAGATATCTGTGTTTTCCAGTGTTCATCCTGCTTCCTCTGTGTCCTTTTAATGGGCTCACTAGGCTGCACTACTCATAGTTAACATAAGATCCTTTCCTTGCAATTTATTGGATCCACCCGCAGTGAAGGTCTGGGTTCCTCTCTACCACCACCGTCTCCATTTTCTAAATCTTGGGATTTCTCAGCCTGAAGCAGCTTGTCGGCTCTGAGCAGGGTATCTGTTTCCTTGGTGCTTTTCATCATCTGGGAATTCTCATTCGGGACTCCGTTCCGTGTTCGCCAGCGGCCTGGTCTCTGCGCTCTCAGTGTCCTTGCTGATTATTCGATTGCATGGTTTCCCTTCGTGGCTCATCTTTTCTCATTTGTTTCATGTCAGTATATTTAAACTCAAGCCTGGAATTTCTGGATCTTTTCTAACAAAACTCTGTTGTTGTTGTTGTTGTTGTTGTTGTTTTTTCCTTTCTTCTTTCCCTCCTTGTGAAATGATTTGTGCCTGTCCTGTAGCTTCATTCCACTGGTAATTGCAAAGAATTTATCAATGCAGTTTAAAAATTTCCTGTTTGTTTACTGGAAACTTCCTTCTCACTCAAGGTCTTCTTATTCTCAGGAGGTGTCATCTTCTATATCATTTTTCTTTGTTTCTGAAACTTTCTCATAAAATGGAAAAGATAAATGCCTCAGTGTGGTAAGCAGCATTTCTAAAATGACCTCCTCCTTCCTGAGATATTCTGACCTCATTCTTCAAACTTGTGAATGTGATGTTGTATCAAGCTCGGGGTTGTTTGTTTTGCAACATGGTACTGTTGCCCTTAAAATAGATTTTTTTTTAAAAAAAAATAGGGAAATAATCCAGGTGGGCTTGGCATAAGCATGCGTCTGTAAAGGCTGAAGGGGAAGTTACAGAGATTTATAGCATGAGGACTGGGCAGGTTGTTGCTGCTCTGAAGATTGCTGCTGTTGTTCAGTCACTTAGTTGTGTCCAACTCCTTGCACAACACACCAGCCTTACCTGTCCTCCACTATCTCCCTGAGTTTGCTCAAACTCATGTCCATTTAATTGGTGATGACATCCAACCCTCTCATGCTCTGTTGCCCCCTTCTCCTCTTGCCCTCAATCTTTCCCAGCATTGAGGTCTTTTCCAATGAGCCGGCTCTTCTCATAGGTGGCCAGACTATTGGAGCTGCATTTTCAGCATCAGTCCTTCCAATGAATATCCAGGACTCATTTCCTTTAGGATTGTCTGGTTTGATTTCCTTGCTGTCCTAGGGGCTCTCAAAAGTCTTCACCAGATGGAGAGGGTCATATGGGAAGCATGAGTATGAGTGTGGGTGGCCATGGGACAGACAGCAACCTCTGGCCCACAAACAATAAGGAAATGAGGACCTTCATCCAACAATCAGCCAGGAGTATGCCCACTTGATTAACAAACCAAATGAATTTGAAAGCGGATTCTTCCCTAGAACCTGCAGATGAGCGCCTCACCTTGACTTTGCCCTGTAGGATTCTTGGCAGAGAACCCAGTTACACGGCATGCAGACCCTTGACCTACTGAAACTGGGACAAATTAGTGTCCTTTCCAGCTGGTAAGTTTGTGGTTATTTCTTACAAAACTATAGGAAACCAATATCACCAGCTATTGTGCTCTTGTGATACTTCTGTCTTCCCACCTCTGGATTTAGTACCTACAGAAGTGGGATCTCTGGGTTGTTTGAGTTCAGGTTGTTTCAGATCTCAGGAACTTCCAAACACTGAGATTAGGAGAACCTTCCAATCAATCTTTAACATAGTTCTAACTGTTTTGTTTTATTTAAAGAGAACTGGGAATAGCCTGGCACAGTCTCCTGTACTCAGATATCAGTAACTGATATCTCCAAATTAGCAAACTATACCCGAAGCTCAATGACACAGTGGGAAGCAGGGAGTAATGAAGCACTGAAAGTGAGTGTGAATGATATTGGACAAATCATATGAAAAATGTGTCCTAATGCGATTTTAAAAGTAAAGTAAAAAGAGTAAGAAATACTTGCAAAGATAAAAGTGATAGAGTGGAATGAACATAAAATGCTGTAGACAAATTGATGGGTAAATTCTGAGAATTGATTCAAACTTCCTACAAAATAGCCATTCCTTATAGTAGTAATGGAAATTAAGTTGAAGAGAAAAAAATTTACATATTTAGGTGAACTCCAGACATCATCTTAGTTGTCTTTTCTTTCTGCCTCACTACAAAGTGAAGAAGGAACTAGGAAACTCTAGAATTAATTCTCACTCTAATAGTATGAATCTGTGAAGATTAAACACAATTTAACAGAAAAATAAACATAGAGATGAGAGGAAGTTAGCTGTAAGAGAATTTCACAGCAAATAATTCTGAAGCTTTGAAACTTTCAAAAGGGATTTCACCTTTAAACAAATCAGTGAAATATAAGTTCTAATGCTTTGTCTATGGATAAAGTTGAAAATACTTAATTTGGGAAGCACCTTCTGTGAAAAAGAAGATCTATAGATTTCAGGAATCAAAATTTAAATTTAGCAATTTGAAGATTTTTACCTAACTGTTTTCATTTCCAGAGATATCAGAACTGCATACCACTTGCATATCCAAACTTGTTATATAGACAAACTTGTTTTTTATAGAAAGAAAAATATAATAATGTGATAGTCTAGCAATATTGTGGGCCATGTCTAGCACATACCAAGAAGAATAGAAATCATGTCTGAAACCAGGGAATTGAAATTTTCAGACTGTGAGAGAGAGAGGAATGACTGTGTTCAGAAATTTCTCAAATGTCCCTGCTGCTGCTGCTGCTGCTGCTAAGTCGCTTCAGCCATGTCCGACTCTGTGCGACCCTGTAGATAGTAGCCCACCAGGCTCCTCCATCCCTGGGATTCTCCAGGCAAGAATACTCGAGTGGGTTGCCATTTTCTTCTCCAATGCCTGCATACATGCTAAGTCACCTCAGCCGTGTCCAACTCAGTTCGACCCGACTGCTAAACTCATCCTAAAGGAAATCTCTGGATAGGTGTAGTTGGTTGGGGTTTACAAGGAATGAGAGCATAGGAGATTGCTGGCTTGGGCTGGTCCCTCAGGGAAGGGATCAGAGCAGTAACTGAGACCTGAAATATAAATACTAGTGAGGAGCTTCCCTGGTGGAACTTCCCTGGAATTTCCTTGGTGATTCAGTGGCTAAGACCCTACACTCCTAATCCTGGGGGCCTGGGTTCAATCCCTGGTCAGGAAACTAAATGAAGTTTCTTCACGTCACAATGAAGATCAAAAATCCTGAATACCACAACTGAGACCCGGTGCAGCCAAATAAATAAATAGACAGATAAATAATACAACGTAAATGCTAGTGAGTCAGATGAGATGGGGAAGTGTAGGGTAGGCACATGTTCCTGACAGATAAAACAGGAGGGATCCCTTTTTTTTAAGAGGGATTATAAACAGCTCATGTTATTTCTTAGCCAGGTGGAGATGTTGCCAACCACGATGAAAACGATACCTAATGTTATCACTTATTTAGGAGTTACAGTGTTCATGTCTCTTCTCTTAAGGTATCTTTAAATAGCTTGCTGGAATATACATGACAGGAATTTGTTGCCTCTGTGTTAAAGATGAAGAAATTGAGATCATAAGTGAAGTGGCTCTCCCATTGTTAGTCTCAGCTGACAATCTAACACAGCTACCATCAGAAATGTTGCTATGATTCTGTCATTTACACCCATTTTACAATTTGTTTGCAATTTTACCTGCAGTTTTTAAACTTACTTCATTGACATTATTAGGTATTATCGTTAAGATCATCTCCATTTGGAAGTAAAGAAACTGAATGTCAGAGAGCTTGCATAATTTATCCCAAAGCGCTCTACTATGAGAGCTAACCCTAAAAATATCTCCAGTGTCTAGCCTTCCCTTTACCTGAAATGATGGAAGACCTATTGGTGTGATAGATAAGGACTCTAATAATTCTTGTTCTCATGACTTGGTCCCACACAGGGGCAAATCAAGACAACTTAATTCTGTTCCACTGAATGCTTCCTTCCCACATTACTGTATTCAACATAGGAAGCTGCCTCTATTCTTTGCTGCAGTAAAGATCAAGGTATGAGTACTTCTGTGGTGTGTGTATGTCAATGATCAAGCATCCATGGGCCAGTGTTTGCTAATAGAAGATTAAATATACGTCTGTTTATTGTGTCAAAGGAGAGTTTCTTCAAAATTTTTTAGGGTTAGGGAAGATAAGAGAAATAAGAGAAAGCTTGACAGATGATGGGGGAAACAGGGGAGGGGGAAAGTGGGGGATGATGGTTCCAGGAATATGGAGAAACTTGGAGGAATGCCCAGAATTTGGAGTGGGAGCTAGGGAGGGAGACGCAGGGAAAATAAGGGAGGCGATAAAGACAGATTCAAAGTGTAAGGAGGCCTTGAATGTCAGGACAGGAAGTTTGAAATTGATGATGGAGAAGACAAAAGAGACGTACAGGCAAGTGAGGAGTAAAGCTGTCATGGGAGCCCTCGAGGCCTGTCCCGGGCATAGGGAGTCTGGCTGGCTGGGGCTTTGGGGAAGAAAAGACTGCTAGGGAAGGGAGAATTTCCAACTCTCATGTGCCTCACAGATATATAAATAAAGCACAATAAGGACTATAATGAGGAAATAAATGTCATAAAAATGTTTGATAGCAGATGGGACATAGAAACGTGAAGAGATGCCAATAGCCTCCAGCCAAGAGCAATAAGAGAAAGAGTTTGGTCTAGATGACCTCGAAGCTTTGTTCCAACCTTGCAGATTCTGTAATTCTACACTCTGGTTCAAGTTATTGAATTCCACCAGAAATGTTTATTTGCCAGCTACTGCCTATGTAGAAAACAGGATACAGGGTGCTGTGGTAGAGGGTGGGGTGTGGGAAGGGAGTATATGTTTGGATATAATCTAGTTCCCTACTCTGAAGAAGGTCTTTGCATCCTAGGGAGAAAATCTTGCAAATTCTAATGCATTCCAGAATAAAACCTCATAGCTTTGTACATTTTACTTTGGGAGAGCATTGCTAATTACAGGCTCAAATTTGTTTCTAGGGGCTGGACTCTGTTAAAATTGGGAGGTATCATCCCCTTTTCTCCTTCATGTCTACTCTCCTCTCTCTGAGCATACTTAGTTCCCAAGGTCTTCCTTCAATTTCAAGTAGACCTAGAAATAATCATCTTCCAACAGTTGGACTGTATGTAATAGCCCTCCAAAGACAGAGATGCAGAACAATATTGTCAGAAAGTGAAAGTGTTAATCACTCACTTGTGTCCAACTCTTTGTGAACCCACGGACTGTACAGCCCTCCAGGCTCCTCTATGCATGGAATTCTCCAGGCAAGAATATAGGAGTGGGTTGCCATTCCCTTCTCCAGGGGATCTTCCCAACCCAGGGATTGAACCTAGGTCTCCTGCATTGCAGGCAGATTCTTTATCATCTGAGCTAGAGTGACAAATATTTGAAATGGCAATTGAGGAAATGCTGCAGCTCAGAGCCACCCCACATAGGCACTGACTCTAAGACAAGCTTTCACTGTTATTTGCTCTGAAATTTTTTCATAGGGAGAACAGAGAGGAAGGTAGAAGGAGGAGAGAAGAAAGAGAAACATGATAAGAGTCTCCACATTGAGGAGACTTCCCTGGTGGTCCAGTGGCCAAGACTCCCAATACAGGGGCCGTGGGTTCAAGCCTTGGTCAGAGAATTAGATCCCACATGCCACAGTGAAGAGTTCGAATGCTGCAACAAAGATCAAAGATCCTGCATGACACAATGAAAATCCAGCACAACAAAATAAATAAATTTTTTTAAAAGAAAATGAGACATTGAGGAAGAGTGATCCAGATAATAAAAGTATTAGGAAAAGACAAATGAAAATTTTATATTTAATGGCTGACTCTAAAATGCAAAAGTTGGGCCAGACTTAAGTATAGCACCATAGATCCACAAATGGAGTTGAACGCTTTCACAAAGACATGCAAGACAGGCAATACTGAACCTACAGCTTGTGGTTTTACTTCTACACATACTGGACCACTCAGGTTTAGTTTTGGAGAGTCATCGCTGGTGACCAACATCTGCTTCCACCCTGTACCCTGTCCCATTCTGAATTTCCTTCTTAGAGATAAAAAGAAAGATATATTAATCACTAGAAGGAAGAGATGAGGGTATAAACTTTCAGTTATAAGACAAATACCAGGGATACCATGCACAACATGATAAATATAATTAACACTGCTAAATGTTAAGAGAGTAAAACCTTAGTGTTCTCATCATGAGGACATTTTTTTTTATTGCTTTGTGTCCATGTAACATGATGGATATTCACTAAACAGTAATCATTTCATGATATATGTAAGTCAAACCATTATGTTCATTATGTTTCACACTTTAAACATATATAGTGTTGTATGTCAGTTATATCTTAACAAAACTGGAAGAAAAAGAAAAAGAAAGGGAACATATAACGTTAGACTTCACATTTTCCTCTGACTCAGAACATTAAAAACGATTTATCAAACTGTGTATGCACCCAGACGTATTTTCCTGGATTGGAATGCTGTGGACAGACTAGTCCTACAACCATCCACCCATTAAACACAGATTAATGTTCTGGAAATTTGGGTGGAGGTCAGTGACTATCTCAAAAAGATGTCCCTATAGCCTGGATGGTTAAGCAAAGCCTTTTGCATCCTCCTGTAGCATCTGTCAGAGGCTTCATCTGATAAGAAATGATGAACAGTCACTTTGCAATAGAAGAATCGCCCCTGAGAAGCATTCCTGGGAAAGAGCATAAAACCACAATCAAATGGCCACGCCGCATCTCACATTAAGTACACAGTGAGTGGTTCATGTGTGGGCCTTGGACAGAAGTCTAAATCTCCAGATAGGCTATTGGACTGCAAGCGCCCCTAATGACTTCGCTGGCCTTGACATGTGAGGAAGCAGGACATGTACCCATTAGAGGCAAATTTTTATTAGAGTGACCATTCCAGGGGTTATTAGCAACTTGTAAAGAATGCAATTACCACTTAAGCTGTATTCAGCTGAATACACTTTAACTGTAATTGAAAACAAATGTATGCTTAGCTGTATGGTTGGTTAAGCCTCATGCTTATGACTGTTATCTTATTATTTTCCATTAATTAAAACAATATGTCTGGGATTTATTTGCAATTATGCAGTTGCAATTCAAGGAAAGCTCAAAACAGACGTCTTTATTTAGTGTTTGCAGCCCCAGCTCAGTGTGACGCTATTTTTGTCACAAACTTTTGGAATTCACTGAAATGGTGAGTAGAAGTATAGATGTACTTTTATTTACATTCTTTAAAGGATATTTTTAAACATGAAACTCTTATGTAACAGGAAGGTCACTGATGGTTATGGCCACCTGAACATTTTAATCTTGATGACTTTCAGAGGAAATCAGTTTCCAACTTCTGTTGATCATTAAGAGGCCTGTTTAGGGCTTATGAGCTGCAGTGGATATTCTGTCTGTTTCTAACCACATGCAATTGTAAAGGATCTCATGGCATTTTTGCCTCAGATTGGATGTTTCATCCCAATGTACTAGGAAAATTTGATTTTAGGGGAATTTGTTGTAATTACATAACTTGCTTTCTGGGAACATGTTTCAAAGCTTAGATCTGGGAATAAGAGAACTGGCTCCAAGTCCCTAGTTTGAAGTGATATCAGGAAGTGATTTCATATCTCTGGACCTTAGTTTTGCCATCTGTAAAACTAGGATAGCAAACCTGATCTTATCTACCTAGCAGGAATATTTTGAGACCAGGAGATGACAGTGGTGGAAGGGTTTCGAAATCTGTAATGAACATTCCAGATGTCAGGATCATGATAACAAGAGCCTTCTCTCCCTGGAACCTTGAGATTGTCTCCATTGAATGCAGCAAGGTCTGGACACTTATCAAGATGCTCAATAAATGTTCACTGGAATGCAACTATAGTTTCATGGGTTGCATCTCTAACAGTCATCATGATGCCTATAGGAGAGATAGAAATCTGCTATCTATCGGATAGCATCTCAATCACAGATGGAAGGATTTCAATCGTTTGAGAGGAAGTCCCCAGTCTTTGCGATGAAGAGCTGCAGGAATGCCTCTTGTAGAATCCTAGTGTCTTTATCCTCTTGTTCTCACACTGGTTTTCTTTGATCCTCTTTCATGACCAGCTAAGGGTTTCTCTTTGGACATTGTTCTGTTTCATCTGGCTTGTAATCATCATCACCATTGTCAGTTTAAGGTACATCTCCGAGCCTCCAGGTGCTTAGCTAAACCTAGACATGAACCACATATTGTGTCTTTCAGCTACCAGACAATGTGACAACAGGGGATGTGAACCCCAGGGGGAGTGCCTGGAAGCATGACAAGCTAAGCTACAGAGAGGATGGGAGCTCAGTATTCTAAATTTGGCAGTAAGACCATGCAAAAGGTTCTGAGAAAGGGCAAAATGGTATTTGATTTTGAGAGAAAAAAAAAACTCAAATAAATCAAAACCAAAGATCAAATTGTAGAAGAATTATCCTTTCTAAAACACCTACCAAATAAGCATGGCATACAAATCCCATCAAATCTAGTCCTTGCCTATCTTCTATCTTCAGTTGATCAGTCATTATTCCACTTTTTTTTTTCATACTAGACACATTTACTCAATATTTGAAAAAGTAAAATTTCTCCCTTCTTGAATTCACCGTGATTTTAGGTCTCAAGCTGTTGTGTCTGCTTGGAATAGCTCCCCCATCTCCACCTCAGGAGCTCAGACTACTGCAATGGTAACATCCTATGTTGACCGCCTCTATACCCCATAAGCCCCCTTGAGAGCAGGAACTCATATTGTTCATTTCTAGGTGCAGACATAGAATGCATACTTACTGAACACATTGTATAGATCCCTAGGGTCTGATAGAGCTTTCTGTGGTGATGGGAATGTTCTATATCTGTGCTGCCCAATCCAGTAGATCCAAGCCATATGTAATGACTGAGCACTTGAGAGGTGGCTAGTGCAGCTGAGGGGTTTTATTTTTCATGTAAGTAGTGAATGTGCCTACTGGCTGCTGCATTAGACAGCACAGATCGGGGTAATGATAGGAGAATGGCCACGATGGAGTCTAAGAAAAGGTCCCCAGTTTCCGTGACCAGTTAAGGGTTTCTCTTTGGACATTGTCCTATTTCTTTGTGCTTGTAAACATCATCCTCGCTATCAGTTTAAGCCACATCTCTGAGCTTCCAGATGCTTAGCTAAATCCAGATAAAAACCATATATTGTGTCTTCCAGCAACCAGACAATGTGATAACGGGAGATGCAAACTCTAGCAGCTATCAACCTGAAGGAGTGAGACTTGGTATGAGAAAGGACATCTTGCCCAGCATCTAGAGTCCTCTGTTACACAGTGTAGGTCACAGAGTCTCCTAATCGACTTGGAAGCTTGGAGATATCAGCACCCAGAAGCTATGTGTTCTCTCTCTGACTTGCCTCCACTCCTGAGTGGTTGACACGTGCCTGTAAAGAGTCCATTCTCACAAGTATGAAGAGGCCTTTAGGAAGAGAAGCAAATCCATAAGGAGGAAACGGACATCTCCAAATCGGCTGAAAGAGTTGTCCTAGTAGGAGACACTGCTGTAAGGCCCCGCTCCTGGGTGGAGTCTGCTTGCCTTTGGCACAATCATTTTTATAAGGCCGGGGAAGGTACAGGGCAGCCAGGGAGACAGAGCATGTCTGGGTTGGAGAGGAAAAAAAGAGCACTGCAGGGTCACCAGTTGGAACAAACTGAAACCGAACACAGCTGGAGGTCATGCTACATGCTTTCCAGATGCCTCTCTGGAACTGATTCCTATTATCTCTCTGCAAAGGAGGTACTTGAAATAAAAGTGAGACCATCATGGCTCCATGACTGTGTAACCACGACTCTTTAGAACCACAGGGTCCTTGCTGCAGGTACCCCAGAGGTTCTTACCCAAAAGGGTTCTTACCACGGCTCTGGAAGATCCACGAGCCCTCTGCATATTCGGTAAGCATTGTGCATATAAGTATTTTCCAGAGAGACAACTCTTAGCATTCATAAAATTTTCGATGAGATGTATAAATCAAAAAGGATTTAGAACTGCTGTTCTATTTCACATCCTACCTACTGTGTCCCATATGAAGAACTGAGTCTCAGAAAGCAATAATGGCATTTGCCATGCAAATTAAAACCACTGGGAGATATCTCCTCAGGTCTCTTAGAAAGGCTATCATCAAAAGAGAGAGGGGACTACAAAAGTTGGTGTGGATGTGGAGAAAAATGAATCCTGTGCACTGCTAGTCAGGCATAAATTGGTGCAGCCCCTGTGGAAAAGAGAATGGAAGATCCTCAAAAAATTGAAAATAGAGCTACCATATGCTCTAGAAATTCTACTTTGGGAAACATCCAAAGAAAACAAAAACACTGACTCAAAAAGACATCTGTACTCCCATGTTCATAGCAGCAGTCTTTCCAGTAGACAAGACACGGAAACAATCTAAATCTCCATTGATGGGTGAATGGATAAAGCAGTTTTGGTGTATATACAAATAGAATATTATTCAGCGATAAAAATGAAATTCTACCATTTTCAACAATGTGGATGGACCTTGAAGGCATTATGCTAAGTGAAATAAGATGGAGCAAGACAAGTACTGTATGATCTCATATGTGGACTTTTAGAACAAAAAATAAATAAATAAAGCCAAAAGCAAACAACAACAAAAAGACCCCAAACTCACAGATCAGACTTGTGGTTACCGGAAGATGGAACTAGAAGAAGATCATCAAAAGGTACAAACTTCCAGTTCGAAAACAAAGTACTAGAGTTGTAATGTACAACATGATAACTGTAATTAGCACTGCTGTATGATACGTAAGAATGTTATTAGAAGAAGAAATCCAAGGAACTTTCATTAGAAGGAACATTTTTTCCTTTTCTTCTTTTAAATTGTGTTTGTATGAGAAGATGGTTGTTAGCAGAAAACTACTGTGGTCATCATTTCATATTATAGATATAGATAAAGATCAATCCATCACGCTGTATGTCGTAAGCTTCCGCAGTGATGTATGTTGATCATTTCTCAATAAAACTGGGAAAACATGACATTTCCTCAGCCATGTCTTGAGTCAGTGGCTGATCAAGGATGAAAGACAAGGGAACCTGGGTAGAGCTTACAGTTTTAGTTACTCATAATAGACACCAATCCATTTGCCCCAATTATAATCAGCACTTTTAGAAGTAGTTGTTTCACCTAACAGTCACAGATAGGTGACTACCTATCAAGTCAAAATCAACCTTTATTTCTCTGGTCTTCACAGTGTATTGGGAGACATTCTGTTATGCTAATGTCTGGTCTTCATGATTCCCACCGGGACCTGTAGAATTAACACAGAAATCTGTACATTTTAACACAAACCAAAGATTATCTGTAGACTGAATAAACTGTATTTTCCATGTATGTATGAGAACCTTAAAATCCACATAGACACTGCTGGGAGAAGCAAAATGCTAATTTATTTAAAAGTCAACTCATCTGAAACAAATCACAAAAGTCAAAGAACTGCCACTGAGGCTGTAAGCTTAGAGACAGTTCGATGCCACAAGCCTTCACACTTGCAGAAGGAAGAACCATCGAAGACCATCTATTGCATTTCTCTGGTTGAAAAATCCTGAGAAATGAAGCAAGTTCAGGTGATACGTTCTTAATAAAAATATTGCAGCAAATACTTCTTCTGCTCCCCAAGTCAGAATAAACTATGGTCATTTCTCAAGTGAAGCTACACCATTCTGCAACAAGGGTTCCTGATTCTTGTTGGCATCCTCAGCATCACTGAGGCTGCTGCCACCTAGGAAGAACCTGGGTTTCTGACTTTTGGATGGTAGGTTGTGGTGGTAGGGTTGTAGGTACCCTCTTTTCTTGGCTTCCCCAGTGGCTCAGCAGTAAAGAATTCACCTGCAGTGAAGGAGCCACAGGAAATGTGAGTCTGATCCTTGGGTCAGGAAGATCCTCTGGAGGAGGGCATGGGAACCCACTCCTTGCTTGGAGAATACCATGGACAGAGGAGCCTGGTGGGCTACAGTCCATGGGGTTGCAAAGTGGTGGACACAACCAAATCGACTTTGCATGTGCTCACTGTCTTTCCTAGGGATATCGGGCTCATCATTGGGCAACTGGGTTTGGGTTAGAGTGCCTTCACTGAAACTGGGAACAACTGGTAAAACTATGCACTCTGATGGGAAGCGTCCTGGGGTTTGGGTTGATTGGATCACACGTTGCTGATTGAATGGCAGACACACATGCAAGTCCCTGAAGGAAACAAATGGCCAGGCAAGACTGCCTGGCTTGCTTCAAATAAAGATGCCATGTATTACGCCCTCTGCTTAGTTTATTCTCACTGGGGCTGTTCATGAATAAAAACTAACTTGTGGATTGCATAGTTCTGAACATTTAAAATGTATACTCTGGGACCTATGAGTTGTTTCACTTTCCAGTTTTCCTCCTAAAGCCCTTGATTAAATTCTAGGCTAAGAAAGACCCAAGGGAGTAGGACCACACACTACTTTAAACTGTGTTTTAGGAGATGCTATTGTGGACAATGGCTCATATGGTAAAAAATCTGCCTGCAATGCAGGAGACCCAGTTTTGATCCCTGGGTCAGGAAGATCCCCTGGAGATGGGAATGGCTACCCACTCCAGTGTTCTTGCCTGGGAAATCCCAGGGACAGAGGAGCCTGGTGGGCTACAGTCCATGAAGTGAAGTGAAAGTCGCTCAGTCGTGTCTGACTTTGCGACTCCATGGACTGTCCGTGGAATTCTCTAGGCCAGAATACTGGAGTGGGTAGCCTTTCCCTTCTCCAGGGGCTTTTCCCAACCTAGAGACTGAACCCAGGTCTCCCGCATTGCAGGCAGATTTTTTCACCCACTGAGCCGCAAGGGGTGGCAAAGAGTCGGACACAACTGAGTGACTAAACTTTCAACACTTAGGAGTTGATGAATTGTACTCTCACAGTAGCCGTGAGTAGCTAGATTCTTAAATTGACCCCTGCTCTGCCCCTAGACTTTTCCACTCAGTGCTCTCTGCTCAGACACCTACAGATGGGCACCCTGTCTAGCACATAGAGCACTGAGGGCGTCCATCCGCCCGAGTATCTCAGGGGTGGTGGACCAGTGGGCCTAGTCCTCCCCTAGAAGGTGCACATCACCTCTCCCCATGAAGGCTGTGGGGGTGTTTTCTGAAAGCATTTGCCTGTCAGGAAGCTAGCCCCTTTTTGTCTGTGGTGAGTCTAAGTTGGGCAAGAACTCTTTGCTCTCTGTTATAAGAAAGTAGACTCACATTAAGATTTTGCTGAAGGTGTGTCATGGAACTAAGGGGCTCAAATACACCGTTTGCTCAGCCAAGTTCGGCAGAACCAGTGTTTCACATTCTCTCCGAGTTACTGTAGGCTCTGTGCTCTTCTTTCTGCCAAAGGCCACTGTCTGTAACTTCACTGTCCCTTTAGTTGAAGCTTTTTTTCTCTACTTGGCTGCTGCCCACCCCACATCTCATTTTAAGATTCTTTCAGTCATCCTCTACTTCTCATAAGTGGCCTTACATTGTCTTTTTTTTTCCAAAAAGTAGCTTTGACCATGCTATATGTGGCATCATCTTGTGTATTTGCTGATGAGAAAAGAGAGAAGGTGATCCTACCAAGATGAGGCAGAACAATGGGAGATGAAGAAGAAATCTCTTTGCTTTAAATTTACAATAAGGGCTCCCTACCTGTTTGTTGGAATTCCTGGGGTGAGAAGTTGCTAGGACCATATATATATGGCCGGAGTCAGAAATGCGTTCTGGGAGCCAGTGGCACTTCACATCATGGGTGTCTCTGGGAAGGTATCTTGTTCTTTTAGCTGCAATTCAAATGCATTAGCAACTGGGACTTCCCTGGTGATCCAGTGATTAAGAATCCTCCTTCCACTGCAGGGGATGTGGATTCAATCCCAGGTCAGGGAACTAAGATCACACGTGCCACAGGGCAACTAAGTCCACACACTGCCAACTACAGAGCCCAGGCACTCTGGAGCCCATTGCCATGACTAGAGAGAAGCTGCCATGTCCAGCTTAGACTCACCGCAGACAAAAATAAATAAATAAATATTTGCAAAAAAGGCATTAGTGAATAGTGAAGATAGTGAAGTCACTCAGTAGTGTCTGACTCTTTGAGACCCCATGGACAGTAGCCACCAGGCTCCTCCGTTCATGGGATTCTCCAGGCAAGAATACTGGAGTGGGTTGCCATTTTCTTCTCCAGGGGATCTTCCCGACCGAGGGATGGAACCCAGGTCTCCCACATTGTAGGCAGATGCTTTACCATCTGAGCCACCAGGGCATTAAGAACAGACAACTGCTGACTCCACTCATATCTAAGGCCAGATTTCACAATACCTTGATTTCAAACAGTACCGTGTATGTGATATACTCCTGGGATTGCTAAACTCCTAGAAACAGAGCAAAGGAGCTTACAAGATTTACCCAATTTCCTAAGAAAGAAACTGGTCTTGGAGGTTTGGAATGATGTGGTTTGGATGAAAAGATACGCTTGAAGAATGTCACAAACACCATGGAAGATGAGACTTTAACATGGATGCCCTAAAGATCGGTCAGCCCAAGAAAGCTGCTTGATAACTGGTATCTCCTTCTCAACAGAGGAGGTCTTCCTGGAACTAATTCGGAAAACAGTTCATAGTGGACCAGTTTCTGTTAACCACAGGATACAGAGGGGTTTTCAGTATAGGCTGAACTTTTAGAGAGAACATTTCTCAGTGTTGGTTTTAAGAGAAGGGCGATTATTTTAGTTAGCAAGTGTTTAATGAATAGCTCCTCTAAACGGATCAGTAACCCAAACACGAAAACAGACTTAGCTTTGCGGGCCCAGGCCCACCCAGGCACGATGGCTGCTAGAGAGCAAAACTGGTAATTGGACTGAAAGGAAACCCAGTGCAACAGTATCCTTCTGAACAAAATCCATGAAAAGAAACAAGAGAAAAGAAGCCAGAATATGCTCAGTGGAAATAAAAATTTTAGGTTCTACAAATAAATCGTTTTTTTGTAAAGACCCTAGAAAGTGAGAAAAGACAAAGTAAACCAAACTGGACTTGTATGCTTGATTTTCTTTATTTTGTAATGAAAGAAACATAGGCTCAGAGAAGGTAAGGGGTTTTTTGAAGTAGCAGAATGAAAAATGGAGTGAGTTTCCAACTTTTTAATTCCAAATCTAGTGCTTCCTTCCTTCCTCACAACCTTCACTTTCTTTCCATTGCCCTCCAGAACAACACTTCACAATTTTTAGTTTATTGTGTAAAAGCTCTGAAGAGGCTAAAATGAAGCATACAGGAAGCTGTCACTTTGTTGCACACAGGCAACCAGGCTTCTTACTCCCTCAGTTGGAAACGTGGGCTGTTATTATTGATTGGGTGCTGTGCATGATAGCAAGAACCAAACATTTTTAGATGACTAAAAACTTCTGATCGAATCTGGTCACCTCCTCCAAGGGTTACCTTTTCAACATGGATTTTTCTGTAGAAGCAATGAGAGAGTGCTGTGTGATCTCTTCTGCGACTCCACATGTCCACATCTCTCTCCACACACTGCAAGGAACAGAACAACCGTCCCTGAAACATGCTGGTACCTGGCCCCTAGGCAGACCATGTAGGGATAGAGCCCATGCAAACTCAGGGAATCCTGGGAGAGAGGCCAGCAGGAGAGACCATAAAGCGCAAGGTGAAGGGCAGGGAGTTTTTGGTGTCAGGATAAGAAATCATGGAAAACTCCTCTTGGAAACTCTTTTCTGAGCTGTCACGCTTATGAGATTTTATTATCAGGTTGGAGCCTGAGATAAAACTCATCTACCAAGAAGAGAGTGACTGACAAATTTATCAGTCATTAATTTTGGTGAGTAATTTTGGTGGATTGAATTCCTAGAAACTTAATAGAAAAACAACTATCTGTTGGTAAATGAGCCAACAGATAGATAGGTAGATTAGATAGGTAGATAGATAGATAGGTAGGTAGATTAGATAGATAGATAGAGAGAGAGCGAGAGAGATGTGTGTATTTGTGCACGCATGTGTACTAAGTCCATCAGTCGTGCCCGACTCTTTGTGACCCCATGGACTGTAGCCCACAAGGCTCCTCTGTCCAAGGAGTTTTTCAGGCAAGAATACTGGAGTGGGTTGCCACTTCCTCCTCCAGGGGATCTTCCTGACCCAGGGATTGAACCCAAGTCTCTTGCATTGGCGCTTGGATTTTTTACCACTGAGCCACCCTGGAAGCCAAAATAGATGGGTAGACTTTTGTAATCAGCAGACTCATACATGCTTTCAGTTCTTCTTGGTTTTCTGTTCCCACATAAGTGTAGAATTTATGTTGAGTTCTGCAGAAGACAGACCTTCCCCCTCAAGGCTTTTGCTCACTCTGAGGTTTAATAGAACTGTAAACCACTAATCCAAGGCAAGCCTGGACAAATGGGCAAAATGGAGTGTGCTAATAGGGACAATGTGTCGGGAGGTGTTGCTGTGGATGGAGCTTGCATTGGAAGCCCTTCAGGGACCTCTGGCAGCAGCTGGCCCTGAATACCCTCAGTGGCTCCCACAGTAACTCGCCTCCCTGCACACACCCTGGTCCCAGCAACGAGATCTAAAAATACTCACATTTTCTAGGATTCTCTACATTGAGAACAAAGAAAGTTCGCCCAGCTCCCACTTACCCACGTGTTTCTTCTTATTTGCTCCCTTGTGAGGGCCCCCAGCTAGTTCTGGCCACTGAAGGTTGCCTCAGAGTGTGACTGCTTTCTGTTTGATTTCTGGGTCACGTCCAGGTCAGTTTTATGGAAGACCCATTGTGTTGGTATCCTGGGCTATCATGGAGTTCACAAACTGGGGATGCCTGGGTTCTAACAAAGTCATGTCAAGGAAAGGAAGAGCTATACTGGTATTCATTGGCCAAATATTTATGTACTGAAACAGGGCTAGGAATTGGAAACTGAAAGAACCGGAAAGTCCTTGATGTGGAGAGGCTCATGGTGTGGTGGGAAAGCAGACGTGTTAACAGATAATTATAAGGCTGACATGTGTTAATACATGCATAAGCATCAAGTATAATGGTAGCATAGAGAATAAAGTCATTCCCATGTGAGGAGGAGTCATAAAACAGGTGAGACCTTGAGTTTAACTATAGAGAATGACCCCGGGTTCACCCAGCTGGGAAACGGATACAAAACTTTAGACAAAAACCAGCATACACAACATTGCAGTAATGGATATTACGGCTAATCTGATACTCTGACTCAAACAGAATAAGACGTAGATTGTATTTCCATCTATGAGAGAAATAACTAAATATGAGGGTGTGGGGAAAGAGGGAGGGAGAGAGGAAGATACTGAGAAACAAAAATAAAGTCAAATTGGTAGACCATTACTTGTAGTAGCATCACATGGGAAAGAGACGGAAAGAATCTTCTTCAAAAGTATTGATTCATTTGTGCCCATAACCAGTAACTTTCTGTTGCTGAGATTGTGAAATGTAGCCTGGAATGGAACACTCGACACCATGTCTTAGTCACTGAGCCACTGAATCAGAAGAACAGTGCTTTATGGAATTCAGGAGACTGCTTAATTTAAGGTTCATTCTTCAGACCGATGAAGCATCTTGAAGTGGAACTTCTGATCTGAAGAGCATCTGAGTCTGATGTTCTCTACAGAGGTATAAGATGCTCCCTTGGGGTGGATGCCATCAGCTCCATAAGGTTCCCTTGGGAGGGAGACTCCTTGGTCCGTTGAGTTTGGTGCGTGCATGTGGGTGTGCTCTGTCATGTCCAACTCTTTGCAACCCTGTGAACTGTAGCATGCCAGGCTCCTCTGTCCATGGGATTTCCCAGGCAAGAATACTGGAGTGGGTTGCCATTTTTTTCTCCAGGGAATCTTCCTGACCCAGGGATCAATCCTACATCTCCTATGTCTCCTGCATTGCAAACAGAATCTTTACTACTGCACTACCTGGGAAGTCCACTCGAGTTTGGTGAAGGACTCTAATCTTTCAGCAACTGTTCACAAAAGGACTTCTCCCCTGAAAAGCAAACGCCTGAGCAAAATACAATATATGGAAAGTGAAGCCGTATCAGGGAAGGATCTGACCTTGTCCTGGATCCTGAGCTCAGATGAACTCCCTCAGGAAGGCTGCCTGAGAACCGTTGTCAGAGATTGCATCCTAGTTCTGTAGGGAGCAGCAGACGGCCCACTGCAGGTGTGGGCATGGCCCTTGCTTCACCCACAGACCTTCTGGAGAAAGCTGTGCTTTCTGAGAAGGGCCTAATGAAAAAGATCAAGCTCACGCAGAGGCCCTGCTGTGCAGGAAGATTGCTTCCAAGAAGCAATTCATTTTTGGTTTAACAACTGTGCATTTGGTCCCCACACAATTTATCTTCGTGCGAAATCACATACCTGTGTGCCAGATGTGCACAGCTGTATGTGAGCCACTGCTGATCTCTCTGGATCACATGCCAAGCGCCTGTTTCTTTAAATTAGGGTGGGTTGAGATCTGGGCCGTGTGAAAATTGCGTTTTGAAACCAGAAACCGAGTATGCCCTGGCTGCACAGGGGTTGAGGCATAGCAGGATGGTGAACCGAGGTGGAAAGAGTCTTTTCCAGGACCCCCCAGAACCTTCCCTTTTACTGACCCCTGCAATCCAGAGGCACTCTGGGTCTGCAGAGGTTATGCTATCTGGATTCTTGGTCCGGCCAGAGTTCGCGGCCCTTGTAAATGCTTTGCGGTGAAATTGCAAACCCCTCTGCCCAGCCCTCGGGAGCTCTTGGAGCAGAATCGAACTTGACATTTTTAGTTTGTGTTTCAGTTTTTACCCTCTGGACTCAGGAGAAGCAAGACCACAAAACACTCAATGAGGCCTACCACCCCAGGGTTGGGGGTACAGCTCTCCACAGAAGGGCAGGAAAACAAAGTGATGAGAGGCCTTATCCTAGAAACCCTGAGCTTGGCCTGCATTGAAGAACCCCAGCACCAGTGCACCAGTGCATGGGCGCTTCCCCTGTGGTTTTGCCCTCTCTGTTTCATGGTCACGGACAGTCAACATTGAAAGGGGTTCAGTCATCATTTTGTTATTCCATGACATTTACTGAGTATGCAGTGATGCCAGTTGTGTGCTCAGGATCAGTAGCAGCAAAGTGCTGAACCATAGAAAAGGTTCAGTACGTATTACTGGCCAATGAGATTATTGAAGACTGACCACTTTTCTATTTTTCACTGACCTACCAGATGTCAGGTCCTAGGCATAGGTTCCCATTAATTCTCACAACTCCATAACACAGGCATTGTTATAACTATTTTACCAGAAGGAAAATTGAGGCTCAGAGTGGGTTATAAAACTTACCCCCAAATCATCAAATTCCTCCATGGTGGAGCCATACTCAGGATTCAAAGATGATTTCAAAGTCCATCTTCATTCCACCACGTTGTTGTCACTCTATCTCCCTCCCTCCACCCTTGTCAGGGCCCTAAGAGAAGACTTCTCCTTCTAGGAGCACATTGCGTTCACCCTTCCTGGCCCCAGAGCCATACCATTTTAATATGTACCTGGCCCTCACTGCAAACTCCTAGTTGTCAGGGCTCCCAGTGTCATCCTGGTTCTCATATGGGCAGGCGCTGATAAATCAGCTCACAATACATGGGCTCAGTTTGAATTTCAGCAAAGTTCTCTAAAAACAATAACCAGATGCAATTCAACTCAGTTGCGTCCACATAAGGAATCCATTCCAGGAAAAGTCAGAGGATGCACTGTGATTCTCAGAGTCAGATGAATGACTTCTAATCTTCCCTGGGCTCGTTTTAGAACTCAAAGAAGAAATAACATCTAGATTAATTTTAGAGTTCAGTCTTTGAATCCGGTCTCAGGAAGAATGCACATATAATTTAGTCTTATGATGATGACCCCTTAGGTCATGGATCACTCATGAATAGTGGTTCCTTCTAGACACCTGCCACACTCAAGGCAATTTCCTCTTTTCAGTTTCAAGAGCCATTTCAGCCTTTGCTTTCTTCTAAGCTACTTAGAAAAACCAGAACACCATCTTGGGAGTAAAACAGGACCCTCCAGGAATTACATCATTTATTTTTCAACAAAGATTAATTTAATTTGGTTTAGTTTAACAAGAGTGTACGATCAAAGATTTGATAACCAAAGAGATGTCTTAATGTAAATTTCAGTCTTGGTTTAGCTCTCTTCCGGTGAGAAAAACAAAGCCTCTCAAAGGTAATTGGTATATCACCCCTTGAAGTGGGGGAGAAAAGGGTAGGCTTTCAATTTTCTTAAACATAAAACTTAAAATCCACATATAATAATAAACAAATGGTTTAAGGCATTTAATGTCATAAATGTGCTGCCATTATTTAGTTATGAATTTTCAGGTTCAGAAATTATTTTAAAACCCAAGGGTTATATGGAATGCCTGTGTATTTGATTTCTAAGATTCCAGATAGGTTTTAATGTGTTCAATGCTATACCACTGCTTTCCCTAAGCTGTTTCTATATCCTCAGAGACATATCTTAGTAACAGGCCTCCATGTCTTATACATAGCGAAAAGTGTGAACAATAGCTCCAAAAAGTATGTGTGTACATATGTGTGTGAGTGTGTGTGTATGTGTGTGTATATATATATATATATGTATATGTATATGTATATGTATATGTATATGTATATATTTAGTTTAACACATGTTCCCACAGGCCAAATGATTAAACCCAATACAGTTAACAACTTAGGAAGGGATTCATTGAATTTTCCAGGTCTCTTCATGTCCAGAGTTACTTTGTAAAGAGATCCTAAATGTGGAATAATCAACATGTTAAAGTAATCTAGATGTTTATGATTTGATAACTCTTTGGTGCATTGTTTAAAAACATGTTTTCAATTTACTTTCCTTCAAATAGCTCCAAATAACCCCATGATTTTGGATGATTGATTATGGGAATGCTGCTTTTACTGTACATCCAAGGTAATTTTAAAATTACATCTTCTTTTCATTGTTAAGGGGTAAAATCATTTGCAGGTCTTGACATGATTTATCAGAAAAACAGGGACAAAAGGTCAGTCTCGGCCTTGCTCTATTAGAACATTATTATGTGAGCCCAGAAGTAAAGCATTCGACTTCGTGGAAGCTGGGTTCTAGTCCCAGCATGCTAAAGAATCAGTTCTGTGGCCTTCAGTTCAGTTCAGTTCAGTCACTCAGTCATGTCCGACTCTTTGCGACCCCGTGAATTGCAGCATGCCAGGCCTCCCTGTCCATTATCAACTCCTGGAGTTCACTCAGACTCACGTCCATCGAGTCAATGATGCCATCCAGCCATCTCATCCTCTGTCATCCCCTTCTCCTCCTGCCCCCAATCCCTCCCAGCATCAGAATCTTTTCTGAGTCAACTCTTCACATGAGGTGGCCAAAGTACTGGAGTTTCAGCTTTAGCATCATTCCTTCCAAAGAAATCCCAGGGCTGATCTCCTTCAGAATGGACTGGTTGGATCTCCTTGCAGTCCAAGGGACTCTCAAGAGTCTTCTCCAGGACCACAGTTCAAAAGCATGAATTCTTCAGCGCTCAGCCTTCTTCACAGTCCAACTCTCACATCCATACATGGCCACTGGAAAAACAATAGCCTTGACTAGACGGACCTTAGTGGGCAAAGTAATGTCTCTGCTTTTGAATATGCTATCTAGGTTGGTTATAACTTTTCTTCCAAGGAGTAAGCATCTTTTAATTTCATGGCTGCAATCACCATCTGCAGTGATTTTGGAGCCCCCCAAAAAATAAAGTCTGACACTGTTTCCACTGTTTCCCCATCTATTTGCCATGAAGTGATGGGACCAGATGCCATGATCTTCATTTTCTGAATGTTGAGCTTTAAGTCAACTTTTTCACTCTCCAGTTTCACTTTCATCAAGAGGCTTTTTAGCTCCTCTTCACTTTCTGCCATAAGGGTGGTGTCATCTGCATATCTGAGGTTATTAGGAACATCATTAACCTATTGTGACTCACTTTCCTTCCATGTAAAAACCAACAAAACCTCCCCTAGAGATGATAATGAATCATAACTGGGGGCAAGACCTAGAAATCTGTATTCCTCCTAAGAACTTGAGATTTGTAATCACACAAGTTTGAAAACTACAAGATTAAAGGACTTCTAAGTCCAGGTCTAAAGTTCTACAACTCTCGAACCAAGATTTCCTGTCCTCTAGACATTTTTCTGTTTTTTTTTAAAATATTTTTTATATAAGGACCATTTTAAAAGTCTTTATTGAATTTGTTACAACATTGCTTGTTTTATGTTTTGGCTTTTTAACCAAGAGGCATGTGTATTAAACCCACATCCCTGGCATTGGAAGGTGCAGCCTTAACAACTGAACTGCCCGGGAAGTCGCAGTATTAATCTTTCAGTGTAACCATTTTATCACATAATGGCAGTCTTACTTTACCATATGACTGATGTATATTTTTTCTCAAACACAGGGCTTGAGCTTATGTTTAAATGATCTGTTTAATCCGCCCAATAGCCTTACACTGTCAGTATATTAGAGATAGTTATTAATTCTACCTGCTATAACAGACTTCCTGATCTCAGAGGCCTAATAATACATCAAAGTTTCGTTTCACACTCATGTAAAATCCAGTTTGTTACTATGTCATTTGAACAGGTGTCCCTCATGAGAAGACAAAGATAGGAGACACTGGATCTTACCTACCATGACTGGAGGTGACTCATGTCACTTCTGTTCACAATCTATTGGTTCAGACAAGTCACGGTGCTGATCCAGTTAGAGGACGGAACTGAAAAGGAGTTCATGTAGATCTAAGAAACGAAACACTCTCCGCCATAGTAGGGGATCTAAATGTTGCAGTTTTATCAGACTGAGGCTCAAGAAAGCCGATTGACAGTGGGATTGCATTTGGAGAACATCACCCATGAAGAATGTCACCTGGTATTTCATCCAGAAAAGGAAGGCATGCATTATTCACAACAGCCAAGATGTGGTAACAATCTAAATGTCCCTCAATGAAGAAAAGGTAGTATATACATATGATAGTTTTGTGTGTTTGTGCTTAATAGCTCAGCCGTGTCCGACTCTTCGTGACCCCATAGGCTGGCTTTCCTGGTGGCTCAGATGGTAAAGCGTCTGTCTACAATGTGGGAGACCTGGGTTCGAGCCCTGGGTTGGGAAGATCCCCTGGAGAAGGAAATGGCAACCCACTCCAGGACTATTGCTGGAAGATCCCATGGACAGAGGAGCCTGATAGACCACAGTGCACAGGGTTGCAAACAGTCGGACACGACTGAGCGACTTCACTATGACTTCACTAGGCTGCAGCCTGCCAGCCTCCTCTGTCCATGAGGCTTCTCCAGGCAAGAGTACTGGAGTGGGTTGCCATACCCTCCTCCAAGGGATCGTCCCCATCCAGGCATCGAACCCAGGTCTCCCGCATTGCAGGCTTATTCTTTATTGTCTGAGCCACCAGGGTGGCCCCACAATGGTTATGATTCAACCTTAAAAAATAAAAGGAAATCTTGCCATATGTGACTGTGTGGATGAACCTGGAGAGGATTATGGAATGTAACATAAGTCAGTCATAGTAGGACAATAGTGCTTGATTCCACTTATATGAAGAACCTAAAATGGTCAGATTCGTAGTAGAAGAGGGTAGAATGGTAGTTGCCAGGGGCTGGGGAAGGGGGAAGTGGGAGGTGTTATTTAATGGGGATAAAGTTTTTTATTTAAATGTCCTCACCTCTCAAAAGACAAAAACCATAGAATAAATTTTACTCTTGAGAAGGATGCCAAGCACAAATTTACAAATAATAATGAAATATAAAAGTCTTTTATGCAAAAAGGCATATATATGGAATTTAGAAAAATGATAATGATGACCCTATATAAGAGGTAGCAAAAGAGACACAGATGTAAAGAACAGACTTTTGGACTCATTGGGAGAATGTGAGGGTGGGATGATTTGAGAGAATAGCATTGAAACATGTATATTATCATATGTGAAACAGATCGCCAGTCCAGGTTCGATGCATAGATAGGGTGCTCAGGGCTGGTGCACTGGGATGACCCAGAGGGATGGGATGGGGAGGGAGGTCGGGGGGAGTTCAGGGTGGGAAATACATGTACACCCGTGGCTGATTCAATGTATGGAAAAAACCACTACAATATTGTAAAGTAATTAGCCTCCAATTAAAATAAATTAATTAATTTTAAAAAGCATGGCTTCCAAGAATAAAACTTCTGTTTCCCTTAGAGAGAAGAGGATTTTCTTCCAGATATATGATCAGAGCAATGATTCTTTCTGAAGCTGTCCTTGCATGCCCACTCTGAAGACAACCTCCTTCCCTCAAGCAGACAGGTGTGCCCACGAAGGGAACATGAAGTGCAGGAGGACTTTCCTGTGACTGACTTTGAACCTGACCTTTCACTGTAGTAAAATAGGCATCTCAAGATGTCAAAGAATCATCCTTTTCACCCTACCCGTTTTAAGCAGTTCTAAGCACAGATTATTTCTTCACAACAGAACCTATGAAATATCAGCTTTGTCCTTTCAAAGCACACCTGTTGTAAATAGATACTTTTTCTTTCTTCTTTTTTGACCTCAAGAAACCTCTCAACAATTCAACAAATAATTTGAAGGATGTGGAGCGATTCTAAGATCTGTGAACACAGACTATCTGAAAAACTGGCCTGGTATTGGAGGAGCTTTCAGTCCCCAGCAAAAACAAAACAAAATCAAAAAGCAAAAACCAGGTAAGTCTCAGTAAGACATGAGGTTAAGTGCCATGACTGACGTGTGCATGCATACATGCTAAGATGCTTCAGTTGTGTCTGAATCTTTGCAACCCAATGGCCTGTAGCCTGCCAGGCTCCTCTGCCCATGGGATTCTCCAGGCAAGAATACTGAAGTGAGTTTGAAGTGGGTTGTCATGCCCTCCTCCAGGGGATCTTCCTGACCCAGGGTTTGAACCCATGTGTCTTATGTCTCCTGATTGGGAGGTGGGTTCTTTACCACTAGCGCCACCTGGGAAACTCCAAGATTGACATGCATATAGGTTAATGAAAGCTTAGAGAAGGGAATAGTTACTTCTATTGGGTTTGAGGAGTCAGTAAGAGCATCATGGAGAGGAAATGCTAATTTCACTAGCTCTACAAGGCTGAGGCATTGTCCATCAGATATAGGAGGTGGGTGGATGTGGGAATACCACCCGCTAGGGTAGTTTGAGTAGGATCACTGAGGTGGTAGAGTCTTAGCTTTTGGGAGAATGTGGTGGACAGAGAATGGATAGAAATCTGGGTTTGGACCAATTTTCAAGAACCTAAATATCCTTATGAAGGAGTTTGTGCTTGACTCTATATGTATTGAGGAGGTATCTGAGGTTTTGACTCAGAGATCAAATATGTGCTGCAGAAATTTCATTTTGATGTCCGGGAGAGATGGAATTCCATACTTGCACAATGTTTCTGGATAGCACAGATAGCAACCAATATCTATTTTTCTCTAATTCTATGGAGTAGTAGAAATGTTAACTGGTCATGATGTTCAGACTGAAGACATTTCTCAAATTTCCTTACAGTTGATGTGGCTATGTGACTACGTTCTGGCCAGTGGGATGTAGACAAAGATCCAAGGGAAGTTCCGAGGTATTTTTCTTAAAAGACAGCGGGCACACTGGTTAGCTTCTCTTGTCTTCCCCTTGCTACTTGGAATGCAGATGTGATGGCAAGCTTCGTTGGGCATTTTTTAAAAAGGTCATTTGAATTGAAAAAGCCAGTTGAATTCTCCTCCATTTAAATTATTTCCTCACTTTTATAAAAAATCAGTTGCGCATATTTATGGAGGTCTATCCTGGGTTCTCTATTTTGTTGCACTGATCTATGCATCTATCTTTCTGCAAATACCACACTGTATTAATGATTATATCTACATAATAAGCTTTAATGTCAGGTAGAGTGATTCCTCTGACTTTATTAATCTTTTCAGGATTCACAACCCATTCTAAGAAACACATTTTACTTAATAACACAGAATACACATATATGAACACACTCACATATATGAAACCCATTTCATGAAAAATTGTATTAACTATTTGTGATGTGCCCTGACTTTTTCTAACCTCTATTTTATTCTTTCATTGAAAAGTGCTGGTCATGATCCACTAAATTGATTTCATGACCCACCACTGGATTTCTCAACTTGCAAGGTTTTATTTGAAC
Source organism: Budorcas taxicolor (assembly GCF_023091745.1). NCBI lineage: Eukaryota > Metazoa > Chordata > Mammalia > Artiodactyla > Bovidae > Budorcas > Budorcas taxicolor. The sequence goes on from NC_068920.1 coordinate 139,207,823, forward strand.
TTTTGAAAAATTCAATGTAGAATTTATTTTTCAAGTAGTTTAGGAATACTTCTTACCCCTACATCTTTGCCTATCACAATATTTATACTATTTTCTTTCTCAACTTGCCGTTTTAAAAAATACCACAATAGAAGGGAATGGCGAATGGATATTTACCATTAATTCACTGTATCCACCACAGAGGAGAATGAAACTTGCCTCAAGGAAGGTAGAATGACCAAGAGTGTTGTCAGCTTCACATCAGCTTTTTTTTTTTTTTTTTCTAACTGGGAGAAGGGCTTGTAAAGAACTTGTAGCCCATTCTGGGGGATGTTCTCAGGAGGAGAAAATCATCAGTTTCTAAACACAGAATTAGTTTTCTTTTAAAACAGAAACACCTCTCAGCGAGAAATTTAAAAGCTCTGTAGAATGCTGTCTGTTATGCTAATCAGAAGGCCAATTCTTTAACATATTTTCTTCTATCCTCTTATGGCTCTAAGATATGTAATTTCCTTTGTACATATGAGAAAGCATATCTACATTACATACAACCTCGTAGAGGTTAGGGGGTTTGTTCAAATGTGCAAGTCCATTAGGCCAGCATAGCTAGACCCAAGCCTGTGTTGGTCTCACTCCAAAGCCCTGAATCTCCTGCCCTCTGTGGTTATCAGGAACCTATAAAGCCAAGCCAGAGGATGAGCTCTTTCAGATGGTTCATGGGAACGTTCTGCAGAAAGTGAATGTATTAGTTGCTCAGTTGTGTTCAACTGTTTGCCACTCCGTGGACTCTAGCCCCCCTGGCTCCTCCTCCCATGGAATTTCCCAGCCAAGAATACTGGAGTAGGTTGCTATTCCCTTCTCCAGGGGATCTTCTCAGATATCAAACCCAGGTCTCCCACACTTCAGGCAGATTCTTTACCATCTGAACCACCCAGAAAGCCCAAATATTCTTAAGATGACCATGTGAATACCTACCTGGACCATGAAGATGAGGGCCACACTCTGAGCCATACAGTGGCCTAGATTTGTGAGGGAGACTTCATGGAACCGAGCCAGCATCCCAACCCTGGACGGTTACAGCTGGTCTTCTATATAAAGAAGGAAAAACTTTTTATCAGGTTTAAGCCACTGTTATTTCGGGTTTATGTTACTCACAGTTGAATTTAATCCTAGCTGATACAACCTCTATCCCACAAGAACAGTGGCAGAAAAATATATATCACGTATCCATCACATAAATCCACTTTTATAAGGGAATGAAGTCAGATTATTGCCCCCAATAAAAAGGTGTTTTGCAACATGACCCAGGAATTTAGAAGTACAGTTTATTCCCTGTTCTTCTCTGTCTTGTGGCCTCACAGACACAGCTCCCTCTGGACATCTATGAGAGCATGGTTTTCATGGTGTCAGGATATGAAGGTCCAAAGAATGAATAGCCTCAAAGGACAGTGCCTGGATTAGCAAGCTTTGGCCAGCAGTGCTTTCTCCAACTTTGCAGTCAAAAGCGAGATAAAGAGCTCTCATATTAGCTCCTTTGCTGTGCACATTTCCCAAGGGAAGGAAGGAAAAAAAAGACACTGGTGAACAAGTAGAAGAAAAAAATGTAATCTAAACAAACTAAACTCTTCACTGAACAGAAAAGTTCAATTAAAAAAAAAAGAGGAGAGAAATGTAAGATACTAATTTGAACCATAGCCCCATGTCTAATGCTTTTAGCTGAGGAAAGGAGAGAAAAGCAAAAGAAATCTGAGTCAGAGGGAAGATGTCATGGTGAGTTTCAATGGGATGAATTCCTTATTAATTCTAAAGAACACGATGCAACATGGATTTAATTATACAAGTCAACCCACCCACATTCCTCTGTTGCTTTTCACACACATGGGCTTCTGAGGATGATGAAAGGTGGGTGGGGAGAATGGGAAAGGGAAGAAACACACAGGGAAGCTCAGGCCATAGAGGAGGCGGCCTTCCTCCAGGGTCGAGCCGCTGGAAGCCTCCCTTCTCTAAACATGAAAGCCACAGAGTCTCACTAACACCACAACTGTAGCGCCCAACCTCTTTGGTTCTAGCTGGCCCATTTACCTGGCCTGCAAGCACACCTCCATTTCATTCTACTTACTGTGGAGGGGAGACTCTTAAACTTTTAAGAGATGAAGGGAAAGAATACCACAAGGGAAACAGATAGGAGCTTAACTCCCCCCTCAGCTGCTTTTAATTTCCTGTGGGGATGCACAGAACAATCACACCAAGATTTTCACCAAGAAGGAACAAATATAATAAAACTCTGAAGAGTTTGAATGCATTTGCAATTACAAAAAATTATATTTTAATAATAATTGTATATATTGAAGAAAGAAAATACTATGGTTTGAGATACATAGTGAAATGATTAAGACAAGCTAATTAACATATCTATCTCCTCTCACTGTTATCTTTGTGTGTGTGGCTACTACACCTAAAATCTATTATCTTTGCAAATTGCCTGTTGCTGTCTGTAATCATCATGCTACAATAGATCTGAAGGTTTATTCATTGGACATAATTGCAATTTAATTGAAATAGCATCTAGTACTCCTTAAGCCGGGGCTTCCCTGGTGGCTCAGCAGTGAAGTATTTGCCTGCAATGCAGGAGCCACAGGAGATGAGGGTTTGATTCCTGCGTCAGGAAGATGCCTTGGAGGAAGGCATGGCAAGTTACACGAGTATTCTAGCCTGGAGAATCCCATGGACAGAGGAGCCAGGCAGGCTGCAGTCCACAGAGTCACAAAGAGTCAGACACAACTGAAGCGACTGAGCATGTACTCATGCAAGCTTTCTCTGGAACGTTTCACCTGTCCTGCCATAAGTGATACTTCCATTCAAAAATGTTGCATAACCATGACCCTATTGTTTCCTCCTGCTTTTTATTCTCACTTTCAGATAACACCCCAGAGAACTCTACCTGTTAGAAACTTCCTTGGATCATTCTGTGATTTTAGCTAAGTGGCTGTAGACATTTTTAGGCTAGTAGACTGAAGATATCTTGTTTTGGGGAGTGGGAATACTGTGGAAGAATGATGGGCTTGTAAAGTCACAGGGCATCAGCATTGGAGTTCAGTTGAAGATAAAAACAAAACAAACAAACAGAAATCTCACTCTAGCTCTCCTAGGCATAACAGATGTCCTGAAAAGAAGTGCAAGGTTTCTTACTCAGGGAAACCTTGGGAATCTTTAGGTAGGTCTCCCAGAGCAATACCCTTGAACTGGCCCATCGGGGGAGCTGGCACCTCTCTCACAATTGGGAAAAGGAAGAATTGGTCTTAGGAACAACCAATCTTATTCATAACCCAAGAACCCAGAAACTGTCTTCAGAACTGCTATGTATGGAGCCACACAATGTCTGTTACATGAACACTGATGAAAATGATTGATGCCCATGCATTGCTTCTTGACACCACAAAGCTAATAGTAGTTGGAGCAATACCGCATAGGAACCTGGACTGTCAGGTCCATGAGTCAAGGCAAATTGGAAGTGGTCAAACGGGAGACGGCAAGAGTGAACATCAACATTTTAGGAATCAGTGAACTAAAATGGACTGGAATGTGTGAAGTTAACTCAGATGACCATTATATCTACTACTGTGGGCAGGAATCCCTTAGAAGGAATGGAGTAGCCATCATAGTCAACAAAAGAGTCCAAAATGCAGTACTTGGATGCAATCTCAAAAATGACAGAATGATCTCTGTTCATTTCCAAGGTAAACCATTCAATATCATGGTAATCCAAGTCTATGCCCTGACCAGTCGTGCTGAAGAAGCTGAAGTTGAATGGTTCTATGAAGACCTACAAGACCTTCTAGAACTAACACCCCAAAATGATGTTCTTTTCATTATAGGGGACTGGGATGCAAAAGTAGGAAGTCAAGAAACACCTGGAGTAACAGGAAAATTAGGCCTTGGAGTACAGAATGAAGCTCAGCAAAGTCTAATAGAGTTTTGCCAAGAGAACACACTGGTCACAGCAAACACCCTCTTCCAACAACACAGAGAAGACTTTACACATGAGCATCACCAGATGTTCAATGCTGAAACCAGATTGATTATATTCTTTGCAACCAAAGATGGAGAGGCTCTATACAGTCAGTACAAATAAGACCGGGAGCTGACTGTGGCTTAGATCATGAACTCCTTATTGCTAAATTCAGACTTAAATTGAAGAAAGCGGGGAAAACCACTATACCATTCAGGTATTTGATTTGACCTAAATCAAATCCCTTATGATTATACAGTGGAAGTGAGAAATAGATTCAAGGGACTAGATCTGATAGACAGAGTGTCTGATGAACTATGGATGGAGGTTCCTGACACTGTACAGGAGACAGGGATCAAGATTATCCCCAAGAAAAAGAAATGCAAAAAAGCAAAATGGCTGTCTGAGGAGGACTTACAAATAGCTGTGAAAAGAAGAAAAGCAAAAAGCAAAGAAGAAAAAGAAAGATATACCCATTTGAATGCAGAGTTCCAAAGAAGAGCAATGATAGATAAGAAAGCCTTCCTCAGTGATCAATGAGGAAACAATAGAATGGGAAAGACTAGAGATCTCTTCAAGAAAATTAGAGATACCAAGGGAACATTTCATGCAAAGATGGGCACAATGAAGGACAGAAATTATACGGACCTAACAGAAGCAGAAGGTATTAAGAAGAGGTGGCAAGAATACAAAGAAGAACTATACAAAAATGATCTTCATGACCCAGATAATCATGATGGTATGGTCACTCACCCAGAACCAGACATCTTGCAATGCAAAGTCAAGTGGGCCTTAGGAAGCATTACTATGAACAAAGCTAATGTAGGTGATAGAATTCCAGTGGAGCTATTTCAAATCCTAAAAGATGATGCTGTGAGAGTGCTGCACTCAATATGACAGCAAATTTGGAAAACTCAGCAGTAGCCATAGGACTGGAAAAGGTCAGTTTTCATTCCAATCCCAAAGAAAGGCAATGCCAAAGAATGCTCAAACTACTGCACAATTGCACTCATCTCACATGCTAGTAAAGTAATGCTCAAAATCCTCCAAGCCAGGCTTCAACAGTATGTGAACCATGAACTTCCAGATATTCAAGCTGGATTTAGAAAGGCAGAGGAACCAGAGATCAAATTGCCAACATCCATTGGATCATCGAAAAAGCAAGAGAGTTCCAGAAAAAAAAAAAATTTCTGCTTTATTGACTATGCCAAAGCCTTTGATTGTGTAGATCACAACAAACTGTGGAAAATTCTTAAAGAGATGCAAATACCAGACCACCTGACCTGCCTGTTAAGAAATCGGTATACAGGTCAGGAAGCAACAGTCGGAACTGGACATGGAACAACAGACTGGTTCCAAATAAGGAAAGGAGTATGCCAAGCCTGCATATTGTCTTGCTGCTTATTTAGCTTATATACAGAGTATATCATGAGAAATTCTGGGCAGGATGAAGCACAAGCTGGAATCAAGATTGCTGGGAGAGATATAAAAAACGTCAAATATGCAGATGACACCACCCTTATGGCAGAAAGTGAAGAAGAACTAAAGAGTCTCTTGATGGAAATGAAAGAGGAGAGTGAAAAATTTGGCTTAAAACTCAGCATTGAAAAAACAAAGATCATGGCATCTGGTCCCAACACTTCATGGCAAATAGATGGAGAAACAGTGGAAACAGTGACAGATGTTATTTTCTGGGGCTCCAAAATCACTACAGATGGTGACTGCAGCCATGAAATTAAAAGACACTTACTCCTTAGGAGGAAAGTTATGACCAACCTAGACAGCATATTAAAAAGCAGAGACATTACTTTCCCAACAAAGTTCCATCTAGTCAAAGCTATGGTTTTTCCAGTAGTCATGTATGGATGTGAGAGTTGGACTATAAAGAAAGCTGAGTGCCGAAGAATTGATGCTTTTGAACTGTGGTGTTGGAGAAGACTCTTGAGAGTCCCTTGGACTGCAAGGAGGTCCAACCAGTCCATCTTAAAAGAAATCAATCCTGAATATTCATTGGAAGGACTGATGCTGAAGCTGAAACTCCAATACTTTGGCCACCTGATGCAAAGAACTGACCTATTTGAAAGGACCCTGATGCTGGGAAAGATTGAAGGTAGAGGAGAAGGGGACGACAGAGGATGGGATGGTTGGATGACATCACTGACTCAATAGACATGAGTTTGAGTAAACTCTGGGAGTTGGTGATGGACAAGGAGGCCTGGTATGCTGCAGTCCATGGGGTCGCAAAGAGTCAGACAAGACTGAGCTACTGAAGTGAACTGAATAGTGATTAGACACCAGGATGTCTGCTCAAACCAGGAGTAGGAGAGTGGAAGGGTCTAACTAGATGCCTTCATGTTCATGTTCATTTCATCCACCTTCTTCACATCCCAGAAATGCATCTAAAATCTATATCACATGTGGAGCCCTAGTCTCAAGGTAAGATGCCTTTAAATCTCCAGTCTCTACAGTAGAGGAAAGCAGTATAGAAAGAACTTTCATTTTCCAATCATGGCCCACTGGCCCAGTTTTTAAAAAATGAAACTTATTTTGAAATCACTGTAGATTCACATTTAGTTTTAGGAAATAATACTGATACCCCATGCACTCATTATTCAGTTTCCCCAAATGGCAATGTCTTACAAAACTGTAGTACAATATCACAGCTAGGTTTTATAGGCATTGGTATAATCCTCTGGTCTTATTTAGATTTCTCAGTTTTATGACTCTGTGTGTGTGTGTGTGTGTGTGTGTGTGTGTGTGTGTGTGTGTGTGTTAGGTTCTCAGCAATTTTATCACATGCATAGGTCTGCTTCTATCACCACAGACAAGATATAAATACAAGGCCCCTTGTTGTCCTCACAAGCCAGCAGGAAGGCTAGGTTCTCTCTCACATGGTTCTTAAGATGACTTTGAAGACGATTTCTCCTGCAACTCTGGAAGAAATTTTCCTTTGGTAATTTCTTGTGAGAATTGTGTACTGCGTCCCAATGTATGGACTCTATTAGCCAGGCATGAAACCTGGGAATTCAGGGCACAGAGTGGTCACTCCCAGCCCTAGGCTTGCACGGGACATGCTTGGAGATAGCAGTAGTTTCTGTAATACAGGAGTTGCTGTAAAAACTATTCCAGCAACAGCAAAACTTCCCTTCCCAATCCCTATCTTTTCTTATTAAAACTTAGTATCTCCCTCCAGGAGCAAGCTCAAAACTGCATTACCTGTGAAGCTATCTTCTACATGTTCCATTTCATCCTTGACAAGTGCCATCCTCTACACAATGCCATTCTAAATTATACATTTCTTATGGCCATTGTCTTGCTTAAAACCTATTAAGTTCCTACTGCTTGTAAGAAAAAGACTACCTCGTTATTATACATGCAAAGACTTCAAGGGTCCTCAGTGTGTTTTCAACCATGCTTTGTAGGCTCATCCTAGTAACTCCTCTGCAAACATCCTGTATTCTTTCATTATAACACTATTTGCCACTTTCGAGAATATACGATGTAATTTTACATCATACTGGCCCCTAAGCCTGAAAATACATTCACATGTCTTAGGCCAATCAATATCTCCCACTAAGGCTTCTTAAATATCTTCTGTTCTGTGAGGTCTTTCCTGAACTATGATTGACCTTTCTCATCCCAGTACCTTTTGAGAACCTGTACTAACCTGTTCTCTGATACATGTCACAAAAAGACTATAATACAGTTTGGTGAGTATTTGATGCCCCCACCAAATAGCCTGAGGATGACTTGTGTTTCTGAGTCTTGAACTTTCCACAGGCACTGAGGGTCACAGTGTCAGGGAAGAAGGAATATTCTATTTAAGCCTGAGGGACACTGGGATACACTGATGCCATTAGAGTCTTTATTAAGATTCTTCCACCTCTGGAAGAGATGGAAGGAGTCTGAGGATTCAAGGTTAGAAATTAAGATCACTTGAAATATAAGAGTGATAAAATCTGCTCTGGGGTCTTTGAAAAGAGATATCAATAATAGTTGGAAGCAATTACAATTTCACATAAGTCTCAGAGTACACTCTATGACTTGACCAATGTGTTACCTCTCAATATATGCAAACTAGATTAAGAAAGTAATTACTCAGTAATTTGGTGACATTTGAGTATTGACTTTCAGATAAAGACAACTATTCTAAAATAAACTGAATATAATATTGAATTGCATTCCCAGACAAATGATTTTAAAAATCCTTATGTAGGTGAATTATCAAAGTTTTGTCAAAACCATCTTTATTGTTTGATATTTTATCTTACCTTTTCCATATTCTAAGTTGCAATATATCATTTTGTTCCAGGAACAACTATTAAAGGCCTAATTTCAATAGACAAGGCAAATAAAGTGGGCTAAGGGCTTATAAGGGCATCTGAGCAGGGTGCCCTCAATGAAAATAAGGAGAGAATAATTCTTAGCTCAGTTCATATTTTATCTGAAGTATGTCCAGTGTGTAGCATTTGTTACATGTTCTATCAAGTATCGGAGGGCTTACTATCTTCCTGGCATTGTACCAGGCTTATTGGGAATAATAAAAGAAATATAAAAAGTGTAAAAAAAATTTGGGTAAATAGCAAACTGGCTTTGAACAGGAAGAACGTCAAGGTTCTGAGGTCCTATTTTGGGACATTTAAAGAAGAAACATGCTTGAGATGAAACAAAGCAATTTCACTTGATTACCCTTCAAATAGTTTCCTGGCAAATCATTTCAAGTTGTTCTCCTATAGGATAACAACACCCCAAAGTCCAGATTAGGTTTTTAAATTATTTTTTAATTGGAGGAAAATTGCTTTACAGTGTTTTGTTGGTTTCTACCGTGCACCAATGGGAATCAGCCATAATTATACCTAAAAGCCCTCCATCTTGTGGTCAGATATAGCCACCAGGGAATCTGCTCACATAATTGGGAGACCTTTGGGTGATGGCAAAAGCAACAGGAAAAACGGCAGCCCTGATAACAGCAACAGTTGGACAGACAGTGAGAGGGCAGCATTGCAACAGCAGACATGGGGCTAGGGGCCCACAGGGAAACTGACAAACAGGCATCATTGACTGAGCACCTGAACTCTGAATCTGGCAGGTGGCCAGCTGCTTTATCTTCACAATAGTTAACCTTCACAGCTGTGATCTAAAATAGATCCCATCCACATTTTGCAAACACTGAATTGCAGAGTGATGAGGTAGCTTTCTCAGTTATACTGCTAAGTAGTAGCAGAGTCTAGATTTGCCTTTGAAGCCCATGGTCTTCCTACCACACTCTGATACCTCTCAGAAATGAGAATGCTAGAAGGACAGGTGTTCTAGGAACTTTTGGAGCATAGAGGCATGGAAGGAAAGACTGTTCTTGTTGACATCAGAATCATCTTAAAATTGGCAAGGTCTGGGGATCCTGGTAGGTATGCAGTGAGTGCTGGTTGAATTAATTTGAAAAGAGTTTGTACTAGTGGCACAGTCTAAGCCTAATATTCTCACCCTCTAGAACCTTCTCTGTCCACTTTAACATTGTTGCCAGCATCCTCCAGGTGGTGGTTGAAGTTTCCAGCCACTTCTAAAGAAGAAAGTTATCTATAAAATGTCCCCTTGTTATTTTGGAGGGCTAGAGGGTGGCTAAGAGAGGTGTAAACCTATCAGAGGTGTAAAATCAGCCTTATCAAGAAGAAGAGAGTGATTACAGTTATCAACGTGCTTTAGACAAGCCTGGCTCAGCAGGCTGAGGATCTGAGTTTCAAACCACCATCACTGCTCCCACCGATAACAAACACATGGCTATTACTGCCACTTTTTCCTCCTCTTCTCTGGGAACGCTCATATATCACCAAGAAAACCACTTGCATCTTCCTTATGTTTATACCAATGCCAGCAAACAGCTCTTCAACCACTCCACTGACCTGGGCCCCTTGACCATGACCTCCCTGCACGGTCTCATGCCAGCCACCTTTTAGTCCCTCCATGAGTGTCCATGCCCTCTGGGCCTTCCCTGCCTCCCCTGAAATTGGGGACTGTCCTTAATTGAAGACGTCAGATTCCACAGTCTAATCCTTGGGTATCCCCTCAGGAGCCATTCTCTAGAAGCAGCTTGGATTTTAAGCTTACGATTCACATGGTGTTCCAGAGTTGACATTAAAAAAAGAAAAAATTTACAAGCCCTTTCAAATAACAAATGTTTGTGACCAAAATACAGGGTAAGAGAAACATTTAAGAGTCTTTGTCATGAGTCGGTGTTAGGTCATGGGAGCCGATGGTCTCAGTGGCCAGGGATGGCGTCTCCTCTTTAGCCGTCAGGCCAAATCTATCCACGAGAGACATTCTGAAAAAAAGAAAAATAAGCTGTAAATCCTCAGATACTTCAGTATTTTAAACACTACCACAGTGAAAGGCTACAAGTTTCCTTGTGAACTTGCCTTATTATAGGGCTAGATATTTCTAGGATTTTGGACAAAAGAGGTCTGAATTCCAGAAGCTCTGGTGGATTGTGAGTCACTGGAAGAAAATTTGACCCCTTTTTCTCTTGATTCTAAGCATTATTGAGGTACACCGTGTGCAGAGAAGATGTATGAGCAGAGTTCCCATCACAGGAATGTATCTTCTCCCCATCTTTACCACCCTCACCCCTCTCGGTCTCTCCAGTTCACACCCCTTTCTCTCTAAAATGTAATTTACCCTTTAATGCATTCTCTGACCTTGCAATTGTAACAGTTTCATTCTTACTTCTAACAATTGGCTGTCCTTTAAAATCGTTTCCTAATATTCATGTATACTACATGAATGAAGTGGGTCTATATTTGCCTTCAGTTTTGGGCAGTTTAAGGGAACAACTGGTCATAGTGTTTGGCTTTTCCTAAACCAGCCTCAGCGAGTTAGTGAGTGATCATATTTGCTGAGGTCTACAGTATTTCATGGACTTCAATCCTAGAAACAAAGGTGATTTGATTTTCCAGGTAAACAATACATTCTGTGTTAGTATACCCTCATGAATATTCATTGGATGGGGGGGCCAAGAAATGAGACATAAATAGAGAAGAGGGTGCTCATTCTCCTGGTGACACCTACTTGCCCCTATCCTTGTCTTGCTTGCCATACAAAAATCTGACTTTTCTTGTACCAAGTCCACTTTGCTCCTTCATCTATTTACAGTTAACACACGTTCTCAACCTCTCCTGTTTTATATCATTTCACTCAGTCATCACTTCCACTCTTCAACTGAAAGACTTTCTGTTTACTTTTACCAAATCACATGATGTGAGATAAATGTTCAAATCCCTCTTTACGGGCATTTAAAGATTGCAACACTACTTTTACAAGGCAGCTATTTGATTCCAAAATGGATAAGCTACAAAGCTACAGTTGGCCTCCATCACGGCTGCAAAAGAACAGAGTCCTAGAGTTGGTTTTGCTCATAAAAAGGTAAACAATGACACAATGACACACAGATATGAAAACAAACAGAACCAGAGTGTGCCCTGCAGAATGCTAGTAGGGACCAATGCTAGATGGGACCGATGTCACTGTAGTGGAACACTGACCTTTGGAGACCAAGTATAGGCTCCCAAGTGCCAAGAATTATCAGTCCATCATATTGCATAATCAATCCTGTCTACAGTAAGTAACAGCATGGAAAACAAGTGCTAATATTTTGGAACATGTAAGTAGATGTTTAGTATGGTTCGGTGTTATACCTGAGTCATTAATCTAATTCTCACAACAACCATTAGGACTTATTTCATTTTCAGATGAAAATGCTGCAGCACAGAGAGGTTGACCACTTGCTGCAGAGCACACAACCAGACCGTGGCAAAGCTGGCATTAAAACCCTAACCCTCTGGCTCCAGAGTCCCCACTCTTAGCCACTGTGCTTGGTCATTTCTCCCAGGATAGGTGCTCCCCCTCCTCCAATAAATGCCTTCGGCAAGCCAGTGTTCATTGTTATTGGAGGGAGATATTTCTATTGTCTCCCAGAACTCAGGACGCTTCTCCTCATATAGAACTAAATCTGTCTGTCCCTCACTTCTTATTTTAGTCTTCTTTCCACCTCCTGAGCCATCCGGAACATGGTTTGTATCCTTTATGTTCTCCTAATAGTCTCCAGAGGTATGCAGGTGTCAATCGATCCTATCCATTGCATTGAATATTATCTTCACAGTGAGCAGAAGCAACCCTATCCTAGTAGAAAAACTGTAGCAAAAGATAATTAAACAACTCTCCACCTCTCCAGGTTCTACTAACAGGCATGTCTAAAATGAAGTGAAAGAGCATTAGAAATAATACAAGGAAATAGTAAGACATGTTGAGAAATATGTATTGTAGCTATTCACAGTGTCATTTAATACCCACAAATTAGAAATAATTCAAGTGTCCAAGATAAGGGAATTCACAAATTATAAACTAACCAGTATAAGTTAACTTAAGAATACTGGAGTGGGTAGCCTATCCCTTCTTCAGGGGATCTTCCTGACCGAGGAATAGAACTGGGGTCTCCTGCATTGCCGGCAGATTCTTTACCAGCTGAGCTATGGGGGAAGCCCAATATGATTTAATATGCATTCATTAAAATTAATGTTTGCAAAGAATAATGATAGGAAATTCTGTCAATAATGCTCATTTTGAAAAAATCCGGATTTAAAGCCATATTTATTGTCTTAATTTTGAAAAAGAAAATGTGAGAAGAAAACCAAAACCTCATAAACACATATATTTAGAAAAAGAACAGAAAGAAATGTACCATTCTACTAATAATGGGTTATCTTTTATTTCTTCTAAATATCCTATATATTTTCTAAATTTTCTAAAATGTGCACTCATTACTTTTGAAATCAGAGGGAACCGATTGTCATGCTGTGTGTTGTGTGTATTATTTCAACATCAAATGTGTTCAAGAATCACCTCCAGCTGCAGCTGGATTTGAAAACTTGAGAGAAGGGAGATGGAATTGAAATGCGGTCTTTCTACTATGGGTTTTGATCTCAATGCTTTGACCCCTAAATTGCATTTCGAGAACTCAGCGCCCAGGGCACGAGAGCGACTGGGCCTTCCTTCCCACGTGATCTCCTCCGGCCTCTTAGTGCAGCGCTCCTCAGCCTTTTTGGCGCGAGGAACCTGTTTCGTGGAGGACAGTTTTTCCACGAACCAGGGAGGGGGGATGGTTTGGGATGATTCAAGTGCATTACATCTATTGTGCACTTTATTTCTATTATTATTAAATCAGCTCCTCCTCAGACCATAAGACATTAGATCCCAGAGACTGGGTATCTCTGTCTTAGTGGACAGTGTCAGGGCTCTACCCATATAGGGTTGTCAGATAAAATACAGGACACTCAGTTAAATTCAAAGCTTAGATAAACAATGAATATTGCATGGGACATACCTACATTAAAAAATTACTCTTTATCTGAAAATCAGATTAAGCTGGGTGTCTTGTATTTTAACTGCCAAATCTGGCAACCCCCCATGCAGACCTCTTCAGATTTCCTTTACATCATTCTTGTAAGTGTAAAAATATCCCCCTTGTCCTTTTCCAGGGCTTCCATGGTGGCTCAGACAGTAAAGAATCTGTCTGTAATGGGGGAGGATTAGGTTCAATCCCTGGGTCATGCAGATCCTCTGTAGAAGGGAATGGCAACCCACTTCAGTATTCTTACCTGGAGAATTCCATGGACAGAGAAGTCTGGCACAGTACAGTCCATAGGGCTGCAGAGTCAGATAAAACTGAGGGACTGACACTTTCTCCTTTGCCAGGCCCCATGGGAGCAATTCTTCATTAAACCACTTACCCAGAGATCCTGCTCAGGATGTATTTCTGGGGAAGCTGAATTCAGGAGACACTCTCTCCCCATTTTCTTGCCCCCATTTCTCTATTTCTGTCTCTACATTTGTCTCCTTTCTTAGTTATCTCTCTCTCCCTCATTTTTCTATTTCTCAGAAATAGCTCTCCTTCACTTTTTTTTAATGGATTATTTGAAAAATGAATATCCTCAGGATTGTTTTCCAATGCATGAAAGTATTACTAGTACAAATAGTAATCATAGCACACAACTTTCCCACCAGAGGCCTACTGAGAGGAAGCCTGCAGCTAATCAGCCTCTTGGCAGCAAGGCATGCCCACATCTCTAGGAAGAAGGTGAAGAAGGCTCTGACACTCTGACTGATGTGGGGAGCTCTGGTCTCCCTTCTCGTCTTCCCTTAAGAGTCAACCTGCAGGGAGGGGACTGGACTCAGCCATACACTAATCTCTTAACTAGTGACTTCCCCTCACTTTCCTTTTCTCTCCCAGCTGGTGGGTCTCCAGGTTGTCTGAGCTCAGGTATAGAGGACAGGAGGCCCCAATGGCTGTAAACACAGTTGCCTTCTACATCTTTTTTACTCACAACATCAAGATGGTTAGATTTAACTGTTCAAAATTAGCTCCTCTATTCTCTGATTCTAGTCTGACAAATTGTCCCTATGGCAAAAATCCTTAACTGGGCAGGTTGATCACACGGGAGGGCAAAGGAAGAAAATATATGGTGGTGAATGTCTTACATTAGGATAAGTCAGTAGGAGTAGCAGAAACAACATCCAAAGAGTTCAAGTAGAAAATCAGCCCTAACTAAGTCTAATTCAAGTTTTTTTTTTTTTTTCTTTTTTCTCCTTAGTTTACCTTCTGAAAATTGCTATCGGTCAGAGGGCAGAATAGTGTAGAAAGACATATTCTCCTAAATTCGAGGCTGTCATCATCTAGGCTGGGAACAAATCTGAAGCCCTCAATAACAAGGAAGGACAAACCCAGCTCAAACAAACAGGCAGTATCTATTAGGATGAATTAGGCAACATGGAGAGAAGCACCCATCAGCAGGTGGAAGAGAAGACAATGGGAAGGATGCTGCTACCAAATTCGGTGTTTGCAGTAGGGATGGACACAGCAAGAGCAACGATCCCTTTTGGACATGGTGTGTTGGGAAGTTGGGGGTCTGTGAAGAGGATGCAGATCTATTTTAAAATGCTGTGATCTTTAATTTTCTCAATGTCTCTCATGTTCGAGTGGACTGTTAGAACTATTTTCTGTACATGGAAAGATCATTCTAATTAAATTTAAATGATAGAAGGCTATTTCTACTGGCTGAGCAGCTATGAGCAATGTCATATCTAAGCATTTTGGGGCATGCTTAGAAAGGCTGAAATAGTGTAGAGGCATGAGATAAACAACCATTCATTTACTCATTTTGCTACCTAATTCATTTGGCAAATAGTGTTTGAGCACCTGCATTGTTCTAGGCCTGTGCTAAGCAACAGATTACGAGAGATGAATAAACATCAGTATATGACATCAGGAATGTCACCACAACATAGATGAGAGGCCCAGTGACTGGTTATATTATATAGAATGGCTTCATGATATAACATTGAAGGAGACCACCTCCACCTGGAGAAAGTGGAGATGGCTTCACAAAGGAGATTCTTCTTCAGAAAGGCTCTCCGTGGGATTCTCCAGGCATGAATACTGGAGTGGGTTGCCATTTCCTTCTCCAGGGGATCTTCCCAACCCAGGGATCAAACCTGGGTCTTCTTCATTGGCAAGCAAATTCTCTACCACTGAGCCACCTGGGAAGCCCCTCAGGAAGCAAGACACCATCAAATGTACCCTATGAAAGAAGAGCACCCCAGCACACGAAAATAGACTTTGATAAGTGGCAGCAGCTAGAGAAAGCAGAGAATATTTAAGAAATGATCAGACTCAAGGGTAAGAAGACCTCAGATGACATGGGGAGAGAAAACAAAAAATGAATCGAAAAAGCAGACAGAGGCCAGATCACAGGGCTCCTTAGCTCATGATATAAAATTTGGACCCTTTTTCTTTTGGCCACATCACACAGCATGTGGAATCCTAGTTGCCCAACCAGGCGTCAAACCCATGCCCCCTGCAGTGGAAGCATTAAGCCTTAACCACTGGGCCGCCGGGGAAGTCCCTGGACATTATTCTTTGAAGATGCAAGTCACTGACTACTTTTAACTGGGAAAGAGTGACCAAACTTACCACGTTTTAGAAAGATCACTCCTGTTTTATTGTCTTCATTACGAGAAAGCCAGGGTGCAAGCAGGAAGTCTGTTACATCCTCTTGTTCAGTCACTCAGTTGTGTCCGACTCTTTGTGACCCCGTGGACTGCAGCACTCCGGGATTCCCTGTCCTTTACCATCTCTCAGAGTTTGCTCAAACTCATTTTCATTGAGTGGGGGGTGCCATCCAACCATCTCGTCCTCTGTCGTTCCCTTCTAGGGAAACTAAAATCGGGTCAGAACTAAACCAATAGGAGTAGGGCTGGGGGAAGAATTGAGGAATTAGACTATGCATAAAGGAAAGGGGGGAATAAAATGATGTCCAAGTTTTGGGGTTGGATATGGAATATTAAGGCATATGAAATAGAGAGGAGGCTTCCAAGGGATTAGAGAAGCAGCTTTAGAGATGCCAAATCTGAGATGCTTGTGGGACATCCAAATGGAGATGTCTTTGTGCTGCTTAATGTGAAGCTCAGTAGAGAGGTCTGGGCTGATTTATTATTTGGGAATTGAGTCTCTGAGGCTGTGAATCAACACTGTCCTGAACGGTAATATATAAGGGGTAGGAAAGAAGAGTAGCCAGTGAAAGCGACTGAAAAGAATGAGCCAGAGGTACAGGAGAAGAACCTAGAGCCTGATTGCCAGGAGACAGGGAAGACAGAGTATCAAGAAGAAGAAGGGAATGGTTAACTCTGCCAAATTCCTTAGCAAAGAAATCACACTGGGCAGTTGGATTCAAGTCTGACTGCAAGATGGCCACCAGCCACGGGGAGTCAGATCATGTTCCAACCCAAGGGAGAACTTCCCAACAATCAATACATCTAGTGTCCTGTAGGCAGTCGACTGTTGGTAAATATTAAAGCTGGGGATATTTAACAACTAAATTATTTGTTGATGAGAGCTACACAGGAGCTCACTGGACAGGGGCAGACTGCCTACCAGGCGGAGATTTTTAAAGAGGAAACTGCATTGGATAGGGATCTGTATGAACAGGGATCTTTGAACATTTGGATGGCAAATATTTGGGATGAGTAGTTCTAGGTTTGTTTTCCTTTAAATTTTGAAAAGAAATGGCTTTGGGCAAATGAATAGCGAGAGCCTCAGCCACCACTTACTCACCATGCCGTTTGAGGTCATTCTGGTAACCCTGTGTCACATTTCCTAATCTGTAAACTTAGAGGCATATCATCTAACCCATCTACTTCATGGAGAACAAATGTTGTGCTCACTGTTTGAGAACATTCTGAGAAAGAGGAGGGTCATGGAACGGCCTGGGCCTGGGAGAGCTCAGCCTGGCTTTGCTACTCTTTCGCTAGGTCAACTTAAGCAACCTTTTTTCTTTTTCTTACAGAATGCAAGGCAGAGACAAGAGGATGTCTGAGGTCTTCAATTTCTTTCAGGCTGTGAAGATCAGTTCTTCAGTACAATCACCTCCATCCTCTTTGCCTGGTGAGGGTGGGAAGGGCTTTTAAAAACACTGACACAGCCCGTCTTCAGTATAGTCCAGTGGTGGGTGTTGGAGGGAGGCCATCCATTACTGCCTGCACTTTCCAGATGATTCAGATGCTCCATAAGTTCGACTGTGATGGGTCTGAATTCACAGAACTGACAAAGGTAACCTCTCTTGTCTCCCAAATCCATGATCTTTCTAGCCTTCATGGCATCATATGTTTCCATTGGGCACAGTCATCCTTAGGCAGAAACCCTCAGTCGCTAAGGAAGGGGATGAAACTGCCCATGGAAGACCTGACTCTCAACCTGTCTTCGGTATACACACAGGAGAAGGCTGTTTCCCCTTTCGGGGTGGGGGGCTCAAATTCTGCACACACAGCCAGAGAGGCCTCCCACCCTGCAGCCTCACAGGACAGTCCAGAGGTTGCAATGGGATGAGGGAGGCAGGCTGGGGAGCTCGGGGACAGGCAAGGCTGCTCCTTCTGCCGGCTGACCGCACAGCAATCTCGTGGCTTTCCTGTGCCGCAGGCCCCAGCATGCTTGTGCTCTGAGCTGGTCCTCTCCTGATGGCCTGGGTAAAATACCCCTCAGAGGGACTGGACTCTCCCTCCCATTCAATCCAAATATTTAGCTTCGAGTTTGCCTCAGCTGGGCTTTGGCAAGGCGTGTTTGGAGGAGGAGGCGGCTCCGAGGGGCACTCCTTTGAAGCTCTGCGTGTCCTACAGTGATGTGGGGCCCGGGCCAAGCGAGTGGAGCTTTGAGGCCGGCGGCAGGTTTGTGATGCTCTGGGGGCCGCTGACTTGAGCTGAGGAGGCCCAGGGCCCAGATGCCCGCATGATGGTGGTTTAGTTGCTACGTCGTGTCTGATTCTTGCGACCCCTTGGACTGTAACCTGCCAGGCTCCTCTGTTCATAGAATTTTCCAGGCAAGAATACTGGAGTGGGCTACCATTTCCTTCTTCAGGGGATCTTCCTGACCCTGGGATCGAACCCTGGTCTGCTGCATTGCAGGCAGACTCTTTACTAATTTGAGCTACAAGGGAAGAAACTGGATGCCTGTGTGGCCAGGAGCTAGCAAGTAGCTCTCTCAGCCAGAAGTAGAACCTTGTGCACCTTCTCAACCAGCTCCCAGGTAGCCCTGGGGATCACTGGAGGGTGTGGGAATGAGAGAAGAATAGATACCTATCCTGGTTGAGGAGCCCAGTTGTGAATTTCTTTGGGTACCTCCTTGCTATTACTGCCAGTGAACTATTTGGGGAAGATATGCTTCTGGCACCTGACACTTTAGGTTCTGGGGGCTGAGGAAACATGAGACTCATAATAACTTACAGCTATGATGGGTTCCAGGTCACCTGGGGCCCGCTGTCCCACTAGGCCATCACGCAAGGAAAGGAGTTACCATAGAAGCAGTTGTAATTAACTGTGATCGTGCGGAGGAAGGGGCTGCTGTTTCACAATGAAGCACAGAATGTATGTGGCTTCAGGTCGTCCCCTAGCTTCTTCCACTCTGCCTGGCACTTACTAAATGTTTAGGCTTAAAGGCATGGTGTCCTGGGACTCAGACCCTCAGAGACTGGTTACCACAGGATGCAAGCTGCCTAGGTAGGTGAGGTACTGACCAGAAGAGTTGGGGAGATGGACCTGGAAGCATGGAGGACCAGAGGTGATGAACCTCATCCTCTCAGGACTGACCGCAGTGTCAGACCTGGAGTGAGTCTCAGGAAACCTCTCTAATCTGTGTCCTTGGGGGCTGTGATCAACTGGGCTCTTGAAGAAGCTCTGCCTGGATGGGCTAACCTTAATGTGAGAAGCCTGGGCACCAGAGCAGGACAGAGTGTGAAGGCTGTGAGTGCTGTGAGTGCCTCTAGCATCCTCTTTCCTGGGATGGTGCACCTGATTCCCGCAGCCTCTCTCTGCTCGAGAGGAGTACATTCTATTGATTGGGAGACACACCATCAAGGACCTTAGGCACATCCTCCAGCCCTCCTTCTCCCACCCCTTCCCCTCTCCTCCATTTCTCATACCCCAGCCGATGATTCAGTCACTTCAGTTGTGTCCGACTCTTTGTGACCTCATGGACTGAAGCCCCTCCCCCCAGGCTCCTCTGTCCATGAGAATTCTCCAGGTAAGAATACTGGAGTGGGTTGCCATGCCCTTCTCCAGGGGATCTTCCCAACCCAGAGATCGAACCCAGGTCTCTCACACTGCAGGCAGATTCTTTACTGTCTGAGCCACCAGCGAAGCCCCAGCCAATGATGACCTGATGCAAAATTGCAAAAGCATGGAGCTCCATTGTTAAGGTGGGAACCGAGGGTACAATTTATGCTCCAGAGTTCACTGTGGGATCAGGCTGAAGGTGAGTTCCAGCTGAGACCACAGCCAGGCTTAGAGTCTCTTTTGTCAAATCCTTTTCACTTCTCTCCTTTTCTCCTAACCAAACACTCTGATCCCCATTTCAGGCTCTGTTTCTAGGCACCAGCCTTAAGTCAACCCCCTGCTTACCACACTGCACAACCTACGAGGCCCTTTATGTGCATTATCTCACAAAATCTTCAGTTAAACTTGTGAGATAATATTTCCCATTTATCTTTATTAGCAATCTGAGGAAACCAAGGCTCAGAGTAGTGAAGTAACTTGAAGTTGTGCAGTTCATAGTCAAGTGTGAATCTTTCTCCAAAGCCCCTGCCTCTCACCCATATTCATTCCTGCAGAAAAAATGGAAATAGTGTAGTTTAATGCTGTAGAAATAGTAGCAAACCCTATCACTGAGGGAATGCCCTGGATAAAGAGACTTCGAGAAGAAAAGGCTCCAGAGAGGGGAGATTAAGGTCTGGAAAGCCCTGATATGTTGTCAATTAAGAGAACATTTCAAGTAATCTCCTAATCCCTGAAGGTGCCCACACCAAGACCAGAGCATAAACACCAGAGACAGAGCAGGGAAAATAACCATAGCTAGAGGCGAGTTGGAGAAGGCAATGGCACCCCACTCCAGTGGGGTGGAAAATCCCATGGATGGAGGAGCCTGGTAGGCTGCAGTCCATGGGGTCGCTAAGAGTCAGACAAGACTGAGCGACTTCACTTTCACTTTTCACTTTCATGCATTGGAGAAGGAAATGGCAACCCACTCCAGTGTCCTTGCCTGGAGAATCCCAGGGACGGGGGAGCCTGGTGAGCTGCTGTCTGTGGGGTCGCACAGAGTTAGACACGACTGAAGCGACTTAGCAGCAGCAGCAGAGGTGAGTAGCAGGCATAGACTCCTGAGTTTCCATCCAGCTCAACACCTTGAAGATCATGTGAAGAATTCTATGGCTAGGCCTGTATGGCTTAACCCTCTATGGATCAGTCCGACTGCCTTGAGTCTGAGTAACTGCATGACTGCTTGTCCAAACTAGGCCATCATTTACAGATCAGAGGCCCCAAGTGCTCTGTCTCAGAGGGACATCACAGAAAGCAGAGAGAGAGGATTGTGCTTCCCTTCGAGTGCAATGCATATAAACATTGAGTTTTCTTCCATCGAGACATGGAGAAGGACCCCACAAATCTTGCCTTACTCAGGGAGTGGGTCAGCAGAGAAAATGCAAAACAATGGTGATGAAGAGAATAACAGTTCTTACTGTGTGCCAGATATTGTTCCAAGCAGTTTATGTGACAAGCTCACTTAATTCTTAGAGATATGAGGTAAATAAGGACTACTTTCATATCCATTTGAACAGTGAAGAAACCGAGGCACAGATAAGTTAAGCAATGTGTAGTCTTTTTCTTTTTTCGTCCCTTCTTTCCACCCCCATCCCCATGCTATATAGCAGGCCCTCACCAGCCATCTATACATAGCAGTGTATTATGTTAATCCCAATCTCCCAATCCATATTACCACCACCCCCAACTTGGTGACCATATGTTTGTTCTCTATATCCTGTGTCTCTATTCCTGGTTTGCAAATAGGTTTGTCTGTACCATTGTCCTAGATTTTACCCATATGTGTTAATTAATATATGGCTTTTTTTTTTTTTATGACTTACTTCACTCTGTATGACAGTCTCTAGGCCCATTCATGTCTCTGTAAATGGCACAAAATCTTTCCTTCTTATGGCTGAATAATATTCCATTGTCTATATGTACCACAACTTCTTCATCCATTCTTCTCTTGATGGAAATTCCATGTTGCTTCCACATCCTGGCTATTGCAGTTTTTCATGAATGTGCCGTAGCTTTCCAGAGTCTACATGACGTGTGACATTACCATAGATTAACACAGAAGCTTATATGAGAATCAGCCTTCTTCTGTTCAACCAAACATTAAACAAGTTTATTTTTCTCATACTTGCCTTTTTAAAAAAAATTAGAGTTACTTTGATAAAATTATGTTACTTATATCAAAATATAGTGAGATCATTATGATTATTTTTAAATGAACAAATAAATATTAAAAAACTGCCCTCAGTTTAGTCTTTATTATGTTAAATATTGATAGATATAATCTACATAAAATGTTTAGTTCCTCTGTAGTTCTAAGCATGTAAAGGGATTCTGATACTAAAAAGTTTGAGAACCTTTAGTTTATTTCATTCTCTAATCCTGGATACCTCCCATGCTTTCATCTTAGCAAAATATAATTTGATGAATAAAATCTGTGGCATGTTCCCTGGTACTTGATCAAATGTAACCACAGTTTTGTCAAGTTTATTAATTAGTCACTGGTCACAGGTCCTTCATGAAGAATATTTCCTTTGCCTCTGGAGACACTCTCATTCCTAAATAACTAAATGTTTATTGAAGATATCAAGGGAAGTTGGCACATATGTATTAAGAATGCTACCTGCCGTGTTGGAATCAGAGGGTAGGGGAGAATAGGATGAGAGGAGTGGAGGCTAGAGAATGGGTTCAACAGGATACATGTGGATTAGGAGGTTCTCTCATCTAGGTCCAGGAGTGACCTTGACTACTGTAAGAGCAGGAAGTAAAGGGAGCTGGCCATTCTTCCCTGGAATGGCCTTGCACCCCTCATCTAATCCAGAATTGGTTGTGGGGAGAAATGCTGTCACTATACCACACCATCTCCTCATTTAAAGGAATGCAAATTTAGGTGAACCTCAACTCAAGACCATGGTTGAAGGAAAATGAGAAATCATTTGAAAAAAAATCTTTTTTAAGGGGAAAAAAAAACTTTTAAAAAAAGAAAAGTGATTCGACCTACTGATTAATAGAAAGGTTTTTTTTTTTTTTTTTTTCCTATAGCTGACATTTTCTCAAATCTTTGTCCTGAGATGAATGCCTTCAACAGTTTGATGATCTTGGGGAAGGGTATCCATCTCCATGGTTGCATACTTAGAAGGATAATTAAATGATTAAATTGGAATCATGTGGTTAGTGTTTTCCAGGGGTAGGCTTACCACCATATAGACAAAGGCTAGAGCAATTTCTAGCATTTGTAAGTGCTCAGAAAATGCTTGCTAAGTAGAAAGCAGGAGAGAAGGGAAGAAAGGAAGGAAGGAAGGGAGAAAAGGTTTCATCATTCTGACTGACCAGTTTTAGAAGTTATACTTGTGATACTATTCCATGAAAAAGCATTTGGCCTAATTAGAGATAAGAAAAATCTATTTTTTCCCACTAAACTTATAAAGCCCAAAGCAATCATCTTAATATAAGGACTGTGTTTATTCTAAAGAAAAATGATCCTATGTGAAAAGTGGGTACCCATCTGTTGACTAAGGAGACATCAGACTTCCACTATGGCAGATTTAGGAATGGAGAATCCTCTGTCTCTCCGAGTCTAGTAGATGCTGCTTCTGGCCACTCTTGCATCATAACAGAGTCAGTAAGTATTTTGGCTCCTTCTCTCCTAAAACAGTTTACTCCTGCCTGCTCCGTAAATACAGGAGTTGAAAGGACATGTGTGGATTCAGAAAAAAAATAAAATACCCCGCAGCCACCTTTAAATGCATTTTTCCGAGGCATATCAAAATATCCTTGGAATTTGTTGTGAAAGTTTGACCACATCCTAGTTAGCATGAGGTTAAAATTAACTATAACATGTGTTTTAGGGATCTCAATTTGCAAAATATTAATAGAGTTCATGGGCAGTTAACTGCAATAAAGGGAGGAAATGAAGTTTATAGTGCAAGGCCCTGGGGATTACAATCTTCCCTACCCCTAAGCACATTCGTATCCCAGAACTCAACATGAGCTGAAGGAGGAAGCCGTAAAAGGAGCATGGGGGAAATCTCAAGACTAACCTAATGGGTCTCCTTCTCTTCCCTCCAGGAAGGGGTTCAGTATGTTAGCAGTGGCTTCACCCAGGCCTGGCTTCCTCCTGCTTATACAAGAATCTCATGATTCAGCCAGAGCTGCAAAGGCAGGGTCCTTCACCAGAGTCATAGCTACTGGAATATCAGGAGAGAACTCTGACTCATTCCTTATAAACTCTCTGAAAACATGAAGTATACATTAGATATTTCCCAAGCTTGGCTCGCCAGTTGAATTGCTTAGGCAAGAGAAAGTCATGGAAGATATCCTGGGTTAAGAATTTGCAATCCTGGTTTGATTTGCAAACAGTTGGAACAATAGTGGCCCCACAGAAATACCAGAAAGTGTTATTATTAAGACCTCCTTTTACTCTCATGAAAGACTCTTCAGATGCTAACTCATATGGGAATTATATTTGATAACTACTTGATAACATTTTTCTAGACTTATAATCAGTTGCTATGGATCTTCAGAACACCGAGAAATGAAAAGAAGTATGTGAGGTTTGTTTGTTACTTTAGCTGCTTGTTTTTGTTAAAGTCAGTATCTGTACAAATGTAGTCTTTTTAATTATGCACACTTTGTGCCTTAGTTTATCTATATGCGGCCCCTGGCCAGAGGTAATTTGTCTTCTGAAGAGAATGTCCACATGTCTGAAGAATCAGAATTATGGGCTCTGTCCTTCCCCCACCCCCAATCCCTACCCCTGCACCCTGCAGACTTTGTCTTTCTCAGTCCAAGCCAAGGGAACTGTCAGCTGGCTCAGACCCACCATGCATGGAACCTGGAATCTGTCCTTTCCCACAAATCCTGGGCCCCAAGGAAACTGGAACAGATCTTAAACATCTAGGAGTCATGGAGTGGGAGGCCTTTCACTCCCCAGAATTATGCCAATTATAGGCAGGGGCCAGTTGCCATGCCAAGCAAAATGGATACTCTTGATATCATTGAGCTAGTCAGTACCACGTTAATGGAACTGCTTTGAAACCTGTGAACTAGACCCCTGACCACATCCATGGAGGGCCTCTACATGATAGCTTCACTCAAGATACACCCCAATGGGCCCACGCAACTGTATTCCAGAATGCTTTCAATGACTGAAAACGAACTGATTGAGTCTTATGTTGAACAGTTTTAGGGGCTTCCCAGATGGCACAGTGGTAAAGACCCCACCTGCCAATGCAGGAGATATAAGAGACTCGGGTTTGATCCCTGGGTCAGGAGGATCCCCTGGAGTAGGAAATGGTAACCCACTCCAGGATTCTTGCCTTGGAAATCCCAAGGATGGAGGAGCTTGGCGGGTTACAGTCCACGGGGTTGCAAAGAGTCAGACAGGACTGAGCATGCACACGCATTAAATAGTTTCGGGTTTCTGTTGAGTTTGTTGTGTAATTCTCTCGGTAACTCCTTGATGTGTATTTGTTATTCCTGTTTAACTGATCAAGCAATTGAGGCTAAGAGAAATAAAGAAAAAGGCTAATGGCCTCAGAGTCAGCAGGTGGTTGAGCAGGAATTAGAACCCCAGGCTGTCCACTGCAAAACCAATGTGATTTCCTCCTTACCTCGTCATTCAAAAGGCTCTATCACCATGATCCTTGGAGTTAAACCAGCAATTCTTCCCAGTTCCAAATGAGAAGACTCCGAGTCCCTCCTTGTTCTGAAAAATGCTGAGTGGGACAGTGCCTGTGCTTAGCATATGAACAACTCCTGTAGATCCAGAGCTGTCTTTCCCCAAAGCCCTCAGAACATCAGTGCATCTGGAACCCTTCACAGGAACTTGGGCTGCTTATGCGAACCTGCTGTAAGAGTAGAAAAGGAAGAAGGACTCGGGGATTAGAATCAAAAGAATTTGCCCACATTCTCACTTACATGCTAGTTAGAGTTAAAGGGGAATAACATGCACTCCTAAGTGTTACTGAGGGAATTATGGCCATGGTTATCAAATAACTAAACAAAATTTGGTACACAGGAAGTGCTCACTATATAGAAGCTATTTCCTACTATAGAGGAGAATGCAGGCAGGTTGCTGGATTTATTGGATCATTCTCTCTGCATCTGCGAGATTCCAGGGGAGCTGATGTAACCAGGGAGATGGCCTAGTAGTTCTAGGAAAACCTACGATGAAACTTAACTTTTCCCTTTAACTTTAGCAGAGCTAAGAGGACTAACTCTTCCAAAGTTTGAAGAAGAGCAAAAGGCTGAATTCAGGTTCTAGCTGTCATGCAGACAAGTAGAATCTCCTTACCACACGTCTTCCAGTACATATGTGCACAGAGGTGTATGGCGCTGATGAATGCACACACTCAAGGACTCACGTGCACACACTGATGTATACACACGAAAAGCCTCTCCCACTTTAAGCCTGAGCACCCTCCTTGATCCCTGCACCCTGTTCTTAAGCCCCTGGGCTGTGCTGAAGAAGAAGGAACTGCTGTTTCAAGCTTGTTGAAGTCTAATTCATCAAAATAGTTCAGGTTACCCCCTGCAGCACTTTACAAGGCATTTTAAGCATTTTTTCATGGGGTTGGGAAATCATGTTTCACCAGTAATAAACAGAGTAGAAAGAGCCGAACCCCCAAAGATTAGAGCTCAGTTTCAAACTCAGAATTGGGGCAGTCAGAGTGGGTCGGTCCTATCACAGAAAATCACCAACTCCCTTTCCTCAGCAGAGGAAGACATACTCTGGAAGAAAGAGCAGAGACTAAAACTCAAGCACAGCAGTTTCTAATATTTTTCCCCTTGATTTTTCTTAATTAATGTTGACTAGCTTAACGAAGCAATTAAAGGGCTTATTTGCTTTTTAAATCACATGTGAAATTTAAGAAACCTTGAAATAGAAGAAATATTTGTCCCCAAGATCTTATCCCACCAGGAATATCAGTTTGAGTGTTCTCCAACCTCTGGAGACTGAGGAAGATTGGCCCTGCTCTCCAAATAAGCCCAAGCAAAATGGACATGGCAGGAGCTACCTGTGCATGGAGAAATCCCTTAAGGTAAAGGGCTGTTTCTTGAGTGTACTTCGAAGACTTCCACTGCAAACAACAATAATAGTTAGTTTTCAATAATAACTTGAACAATAATATATGAATAATGATATCCTTCATTTATTAAGGACTGATGTGCTGGCAGTTAAGTTGTACATTATTCATACGTTATTAGTATTTTAATCCAAGCCCATAAGTTCCCTTCCCTCTTTCTAGCACAGTAAGGAAATAGGGACTCAGGGAGGTTAATTGGCATGTTCAGGTTCCCACATCTGGCGTGGCCTGGATTTAAGCTTTTTTACTCTGAGGCACATGGTCTTTTCATGATATTTTACTGTCCATGTTTGTGACAATTCTTAATCATGAGAACTGTGACCTGAGCAGCACCAGAGTATTAGTAAATAATTACATTTGTGTCTATATACTTTTATTTCAGTTAATGTAATAGCATGTATAAACAGAATGCTATTAAAATTTGCTTTTTTAAATTTCAGCAATCATATAATCAAATTATATTATAACATAATATACATTATACTACATATACTATACTAGTAATATAATTATTGTTTTGTCATTTTATATCTTAAATTATTTATTTAAGCTGATAAAATTACATATAAGTATATAAATTATATAAATATAAACAATATGTATTAATATAATATATAAAACATGATACTTGATATAGGGCACATAGACAATATAGACTCATTATAAAAATCATAATATAATGCTATATAATGATCTATAAAACATAATACATAATATATATGATATAGGTAATATTTACATAAATATAATACATAATATGTAATATGTGGGAATTATATTTTAAGAAAGAATATAAAATTATATTTAACATTTTCACATAACTTGATAGAGGATTAATAATTATTAAATAAGTAGACATTAATACTTATAGGGTAATATTCCATATCAATATAGTGATAAATGAATTTTATTATTAAATAATCTAATTAATAAATCATTAATAAATTGGGATATCCATAGTCTATGTAGGCACCTCTAGCTATGGCAAGTTCATATATATTGCCTATCATATTCTAGAATCAGTGCTAGGCACTTATATCACCTCTGATAACCCTTACAACAAGCCAGCAAGGTAGATGCCAACAGCGGAAAATAAATTGAGGTTCAGATGAGTTAAATGATCTGTTTTGTTTTACCTGCCAAGACACAGAGCTAGTAAAAGAGCCTTACGTAAGCCTGATGTTGTCTGATTCCATATCATACGGTCTTTGTATCCTACCAGGGGAGATAAGTAGCTGGAGAAAAGAGAGTGACAAAACAAAGGAAGGAAAAGGAAATTGTATCTTGATGCCTGCCCAGTCCTTACAGTGGAGGACAGTACGGCATATAGCAAGTTCCACTGATGCAATCAGAAAGCAAAAGAAGCTGACCCTGGCTCCAATCCAGCCATTCCTTCAGCCACTTGCTAAGGATTTAGGGTTGTTCCCCAGGGTACTGAGAGGGAGGGAAAGACATGGGGTGGCAGCTCATGGCCACATCCTGATGCTGGCACGTGCAGGCTGGTTGTCAGGCCCCGCCCAGCACGACACCCTTGTGATCAGAGTCTGCACACTCAGTGGCACACCCTTGGCCTCCGTCTATTTTTCCCACTTCTGGGATTGCAGCCTACATACTTGGCATTGGAAAGCTTGGCAGCTTTCAGGCAGATTGGGAGGACATCCCAGATGGGCACTGGATCAACAGTGCCAACAAGAGGAAAAAAACATGTGAGCTCAGGGAGATTTCTTAACTATTTACCAAATAGGGGGAATTGTTTATTTTCCTCATATCTCCCAGAGAGTCCATTTATGAGCTCCATTTACGACTTCAAACAGGCAAGTTGGCAGAGACATGGCAGTGAAGATAAGAAGATGACTAATTAATGGTCTTGCAACAGGTTTCAGCACCCAGATCTACAACTACTTATATTTTTTTTCGTAACCACTAACATTTATTTTCAAATACAAACATGCTTTTAAGTATTTTTGTTAATACGGCTAATAGTTTTATCTTGTTCCTGGCACTATTTCCTCTTCTTGATAGGGTTATAAATAGGGTATTCCACTTGGCATGGATCTTGTTCATGGCATTGAAGAGATGGTTCTATACTTACTGTAGCAAAACAGCACATAGTTGGCATACTTTCTTCTAAACTCTCCTAACATTTACACTGCCATCTGCATACTTTTCAGTTGACTTCACTCTGAAAATTGCCTGTTCCTCTGATACATACCAGAGACTTGGCTACTTGGACATTTGGAAAAAAAAGAAAAGCAAAGAACAGAACATGAACGAGCATTCTTCCCATTTCTGCTCCCAGGCATTCAATACTTGCAATAGTCATTTGTAAGAACCATTTACAGAAGAAGTCATTTAAAGAAGTCATTTGTAAGTGGCTTCTTTTATGGTCAGTTTCAATTTTAAGATCTCAGGATTCTGTGACAGCTTTAACTAACACATTGCTATTGATGACTTCACTGTTTTCCTTAGGTTTATATAAGTGCCTGAATTCAGGTAAATGCATAGAAAAAGCCAAGATTCCTATCACAGGTTTTTTTTATAAGAAAACTCAAACAATAAAATCATAACTGAGGATTCAGAGCTAAAATCCTTTCACAAGTTCTGCTGCTGCTATTTCAAAGAAATACTGTACAGTTTGGGTGAGATTAAGATGGCAGAAAATAGTACCTCTGGAAGTTTGAAGATTTTCATTGCTGTGAGCAAAGAAGGCCTTGGAGTACATATTTCCAGATTTCTATCTCCGAGATACTCCAGTGGCTGTTAAGCTGATATTCCTTTTCCCTTAAGGTCTAAAAAAGGCAAGGGGGGTGATTTTGGCCATAGTCTTAGCCTCTCCGAAGTCTCTGAGTCCGTCTCTTTCCTTCAGTCAGCAAGTATCTCTTTCCCCCCGGGGTAAACGTCTAACTCTGTGATAGCCTCAGTTTATCATCCAAGGCCCCTTTGAACTGCCCTGTCCAAAATGGTGGTCTCTAGTCACATGTGGATTTTACATTAAAAATAAGAGTAAATGAGACAAAATTTCAGTTTCATAGTCACATCAACCACTTTTCAATAGTATTCAATAGCCTCATGTGGCCCATGATTAGTGATGGCCAATGCTCGTTAGAAAACATTTACCTGATCTCCAAGCTGATCTAAAACCCAGTTAAACCCTTGTTTGCTAGGCTTTTCTCCCCATGGTCCTGCTCATCCAAGCAACCTTCCAATAAACTGAATATTCATTGTTTTCTGCAAATGTCTTGAACTTAACCAACATTGTCTTTGCTATTACCAAAGCTTGGGGTGCTCTCTGAGAATTTTGCTGTCTTTCAGACTTACAAGCAAGGTATCATTTTCCTAAAGAAAATGATGATCATTTTCCTTTTTCAATATTCCCAGTTAGAGTTCTGCCTTCTCTGAAACCCCAGACCACACACCACACCTTATGCATGGCACTACATAACCATGCTTCATTCTCTACCAGGTTATACTTTTTTTCAAAAAACAGCAGAGGTGGTATGGGCATTCTTGTTTTTTATTTAATGCCCTCTTGTTTTTGTTATTTATGAGTTTATTTTTATCGAAAATCTGAAGACATTCATGAGGAAAGATACTTGTGGTGACTAAGTTGGAAGGAAAAAGTGTAGAAATATGGTTATGTTAACAGTGTGGAAATATACATATGTCAAAAGTATGAAAGAAGGAGGATGGGGTTGCTGCCCTATGAATATACTAGACAAAAGTCCTATAATTAAAGTCTGATTCTGCCACTTAGTCTTAAAGATCTGAGTGTAATAATTATCCTCATTAAACCTCAGAGTTTTCTGTTGTTTTTTTCTTTTTTCATCTAGAGAATAGAAATAGTAATGCTATTAATAGTAATGTACAGGTTTTGTACATATCACTTGAGAGATAATATATGTAAAAGTGTGACTTTAAAACAAAAAGCCATAATTCTCATATAAATGTGAGGTGTCGTGTTAACAGCAAGCTTCCAGAGAAGAAGGATATGGAATCCGAAGAAACATATGTTGCCTGGGCCCCCTCACAAACCTGCTTCACTCTGACAAAGCCCAGTCTACTGATAAGGTTCCAGTAGGCTTTTTGTGAGTTATCCACAGGGTTCTCTTTTTATCTCACAGACATATTTATATATCTATAAGTATCTATAATTTTTTTTTATTCCACACTCCTTGGGATGTAGTTATGGCTGTTTGAATGTTTACTTTTCCGACATTCCTTTTCCCTTTGAAGAAATCCACAAAAGAGAGAGAAAAATGCTGACAAGTTTTCAAAGTCATGATTTATAGGAATGATTTCTGAAAAGCAAGTGGACAACATCCGAGTTCATCATCAAATAATATTTCTTAAGCACCCTCTAGTGTCTGGCCCTAAGCCAGATGATTCAATGCCTGGAGAGGCTGCAAACTTTTTTTTAAAAAAAGAAAAATGAACGCTCACACTGACTCCTGAGAAGCAAGTCTGAACCATTTAGGATTCCTTGGTGGTAGCGGTGGTGGTTTAGTCACTACATTGTGCCTGACTCTTGCAACCCATGGACTGTAGCCCACCAGACTCCTCTTTCCATGGGATTTCCCAGGCAGGAATACCGGTTGCCATTTCCTTCTCCAGGGAATTTCCCCTAACTAGGAATTGAACCTGCCATCTCCTGCACTGGCAGGCAGATTCTTAACCATTTGAGCCATCAGGGAAGCCCTTAGGACTCTTTCTCAAAGGTATTAAGAACAGATTGTTTTAGGAAAAAAATCAGTGTAGTTAGAAATCCTAATACTATTAAATATAATTCAAAGCTCAGTTTAAAATAGACATGAAGACGAAAGACAGAATCAAAAATTATACTGGGAATCTGAAGAATTTGAAATCTAAGCAAATCACAGGGCAGGAAAATCTGTTCTGTAAGTGAGAAAATTTTGAGTCTAAGAAAACATAAGATGCTTGACTAGATAGGTATCATCTAGTAGGAATGCTATGCTAGACCCATCTGCCATCTAATTATGCTGTGACTGGTACTAGCCTGTCGTCTTCACCCAACAGATTCTCAAGGGGGGCAGTGGCAAGAGTGCAGTGGGTAGAATCAGACGACTTGTGGTCGAGGGTCAACTCTAACACATACTTGGCTATGTGATTTGGAACATGTCACTTAAAATTCATGACCCTAGTTTCTTCACATGTAAAATAATGATAATTCTGCCAACTTTGTGGGATTGTTTAGACTTTTTAAAAAGATACCATGGACCAGTTCCTTGAACATAGTACTTGCCCACAAAATGTCAATATTTTTTCTAGTTGTCTGATTGACTTGGTATTCAGTGGGTTTATAATAGATGTTCAGCTTGACTTCTGCATTTATTTCCTCAAAGGAAGTTTCACTACTATTCTTCATCATCTCCATGTTTTTGAGAATAGGATCGCATTATATATTATGATATTGAGGTAGGAGAGTCATTCTTGCATAGACTAGCTGACTTCAAAGATAAGTGCCTAATCATTGACTGAATGTTTGATCAGATCAATTCATGCATTCATTCATTCATTTAACTCGCAACTCCAAATTCAGGGTGGTCCGTTTGCTAACTAGGAGGACCTTATTAACAAGATGAACTAGATGATTTCATCACATACAAAAGATCTTTGTAGGCATGGAAATTAAGAATAGTGAATCATTTTAAGAAGTCACTTTGAAAATGACTTTTCAACATAGAAGAACTGAGCTTGTTCAAGCAAATTATATTTCAAAGTTTTATTTGCAAGGTTATTTATTACTGTGTGGAATTTCAATCCTGTGGCTAGGGTCAAGGAAAATGAGGACACAGGTGTCTGCCTATTTGCACAGGCATTAAAGAGTCTTGTAAAATGAGCTTCGGCCTTTTAAGTTACTGTCTTTTCCTTTATAATAATAATCTCTTCAATTTTACAAGGTCTATATTATTTTTAGGTAAGAAAACACTGGAGAGTTCATGTTTTATTGTTCCTTGCAGTTATATAAATTATATTTGGCCAAAACAAATGTAATTCCTACTGTGTGAACTGGGAACCCAAAATGTTGATTTTCCTCAAGTTATAAACAATGTGAAGATATGTTATACTGGGTCACAATTTTCCAGAACAGAGCAAAATATATAACTCAGTTTTAATAACAAAACTGCATATATCATTAAAGTTTCCTACTCCACACAGAACGGATTATATTACTTTGCCCAGCAAGAGACATCCTTTGTGTAGACCACAATTTCTAAAATACCATTTGATTGAATGGAAAACATTTTAGCCATTTGTTAGTTTAAAAAAAATGTAATGGTTAAATGCTCATGGAAATTCTGCTTTGTATTTGCTGGGTAAATATTACATTTCTTCTCACTAAATTTGAATGCCATGGATTTTGTAAACACCAAGATCTGGGGGACAACTGTTATGAGCTTTTTCCCACTATTAGATGACTCCTCACATTTTTAGCATCTTAGAAGCAGATGTCTTCTTCGTAACACCAAAGAACCTTATTTATACATGTATTATATCAACTTCAAGTTGCATTGTGTTTACTTACAAGCTTTCTTCTCCAAATAGACTTGTAACTTAACAAGGCAAGGTCAAGACTGCATTATCTTTGTATTCTTGGCCCCTGGTCGAATGCTTTCTACAGAGCTGGAGCACTGAAAATGTGCTTAATGAAGAAGAAGTGCTGAAAAAAACTACCACCAAATCATCAGTTTACCCACTCACCTGTTCTTCTCTAAAGTAATTAGCCTTCAATTAAAATAAATAAATTTATATTAAAAAAACATGGGGTTAGCTAGTCTAGGCTCCTTGTTCTTTATTTAAAATAGAATATGCGATTAGCTAGTCTAGCTTTCTAACTTCACAAATGGGGATTTGGGGATCTGGAAAATTAAACCTTCTTTACTCTTGCTAATGTCACAAAAGTGGAGGCAAAACTGTTCCTAATTGTGTTCATCATGTTTTGTTTGTTTGACACAAAAGCAATTAATGCTAAAAATTCTGACATATTCAAAAATACATAAAGAGCCAACAAGTATGTGAAACAATATTTAACATTAGACGTTGTTAGAGAAATGCAAGTCCAAAACACAATAAGGTACCATCACACATCTATTAAGATGGAGAACAAAATGAAAAAAAAAAGAACAAGTGTTGGCAAAGATGTGGAGCAATCTGATCCCTTGTGTATTGTTGGTGGGACTGTGAAATGGTACAACTGGTATGGAAAGCAGTATGGTGGTCCCTTAAATAATTAAAATAGAACTAGGATCCATCAATCCCACTTCCAGGTTGATATCCAAAACAATTGAAAGCAGATTCTTGAAGAGATACTAGTACACCCATGTTCATAAAGGCATTAGTCAGAAAAGCCAATAGGTGGAAGCAACCCAAATGTCAACTGGTGGATGACCAAATAAAACATGGTCTATACATACAATGGAATAATACTCATCCTTATAAAGGAAGGAAATCCTGTTTCATGTTCAACACGGATGGACCTTGAAGACATTATGTAAGTGAAACTTGTCAGTCATGGAAAGAGAAATACTGTAGGATTCCACTTCACTGATATATTTAAAATAGTCAAGCAGAAGTATCAATAAAATACTGGTTACCAGAGGCGGGGGAGAGAGGGGAGTGAGGAGTTGATGTTAAATGGGTATAGAGTTTCAATTTTGCAAAATGAATTAGTCTGGGTGATCTGTGACACAACAATGTGAATATTCTTAAGATTTCTAACCAGTTCACGTATAAATGTTTAAGATGGTAAATTCGATGTTCAGTTCAGTTCAGTCGCTCAGTCATGTCCAACTCTTTGTGACCCCATTAATCGCAGCACGCCAAGCCTCCCTGTCCATCACCATCTCACGGAGTTCACTCAAACTCATGTCCATCAAGCCAGTGATGCCATCTAGCCATCTCATCCTCTGTCGTCCCCTCTTCCTCCTGCCCCCAATCCCTCCCAGCATCAGAGTCTTTTCCAATGAGTCAACTCTTCACATGAGGTGGCCAAAGTACTGGAGTTTCAGCTTTAGCATCATTCATTCCAAAGAACACCCAAGACTGTTCTCCTTTAGAATGGATTGGTTGGATCTCCTTGCAGTCCAAGGGACTCTCAAGAGTCTTCTCCAACACCACAGTTCAAAAGCATCACTTCTTCAGCACTGAGCTTTCTTTATAGTCCAACTCTCACATCCACACATAACTACTGGAAAAACCATAGCCTTGACTAGACGGACATTTGTTGACAAAGTATTGTCTCTGCTTTTTTTAAAAATATAAATTTATTTATTTTAATTGGAGGTTAATTACTTTACAATATTGTATTGGTTTTGGCATACATCAACATGAATCCACCACAGGTATACATGTGTTCCCCATCCTGAACCCCCCACCCTCCTCCCTCCCCGTACCATCCCTCTGGGTTGTCTCAGTGCTTTTTAATATGCTGTCTCGGTTGGTCATATTTTTTCTTCCAAAGAGTAAGCATCTTTAATTTCATGGCTGCAATCACCATCTGCAGTGATTTTGGAGCCCCCCAAAATAAAGTCGGCCACTGTTTTCACTGTTTCCCATCTATTTGCCATGAAATGATGGGACCAGATGCCATGATCTTAGTTTTCTGAATGTTGAGCTTTAAGCCAACTTTTTCACTCTCTTCTTTCATCAAGAGACTCTTTAGTTCTTCTTTGCTTTCTGTCATAAGGGTGGTGTCATCTGCATATCTGAGGTTATTGAAATTTCCCCCAGCAATCTTGATTCCATCTTGTGCTTCTTCCAGCCCAGCATTTCTCATGATGTACTCTGCATATATGTTAAATAAGCAAGGTGACAATATACAGCCTTTACTTACTCTTTTTCCTATTTGGAACCAGTCTGTTGTTCCATGTCCAGTTCTAACTATTGCTTCCTGACCGGCATACAGGTTTCTCAGGAGGCAGGTCAGGTGATCCAGTGTTCCCATCTCTTTCAGAATTTTCCACAGTTTGTTGTGATCCACACAGTCAAAGGCTTTGGCATGGTCAATAAAGCAGAAACATGTTTTTCTGGAACTCTCTTGCTTTTTCAATGATCCAGCAGATGTTGGCAATTTGATCTCTGGTTCCTCTGCCTTTTCTAAAACCAGTTTGAACATCTGGAAGTTCACAGTTCACGTATGGCTGAAGCCTGGCTTGGAGAATTTTGAGCATTACTTTAGTAGCATGTGAGATGAGTGTAACTGTGCAGTAGTTTGAACATTCTTTGGCATTGCCTTTCTTTGGGATTGGAATGAAAACTGACCTTTTCCAGTCCTGTGGCCACTGCTGAATTTTCCAAATTTGCTGTTATATTGAGTGCAACACTTTCACGTCATCTTCTTTTAGGATTTGAAACAGCTCAACTGGAATTCCATCACCTCCACTAGCTTTGTAGTGTTGCTTTCTAAGGCCCACTTGACTTGACATTCCAGGATGTCTGGCTTAAGATGAGTGAAATTATCTGGGCCATGAAAATCTTTTTTGTACAGTTCTTCTGTGTATTCTTGCCACCTCTTCGTAATATCTTCTGCTTCTGTTAGGTTCATACCATTTCTGTCCTTTATTGAGCCCATCTTTGCATGAAATGTTCCCTTGGTATCTCTAATTTTATGTTACATGGGTGTTTTTGGTCACAATTAAAAATTTAAAAATACATAAAGAGGTATAATTTCAGTTCATTTATTTATTTTTATTTTGGCCACACCAAGAAGCAAAATAGAGTCACTGAACAAGAGAATGAACCCATGCTTCATCCTGGCAGTGGAAGTGTGAAGTCCTAACCATTGAACTGCCAGGAAATTTCAGAAATAGAATTTTTAAATATATATAACAGTAGAGGAGTTATTGTGATTAACACATTTGGCTGTTTTTCTTCTGTAATATTTATATGTTTAAAATAGTATTATCTAAATGATATGGCAACCTACTTTTACAACAAAATATGACAGAAATATTTTTAAAACTCTCTAAATACCATTTAAAAGGCTGAATAATATCTATTTATATAAATAAGCCACAATTTATTTAACAATATCCCTCATTCATATTCTTTTCACATCTGTTTGCTGTTGTTCTGTCACTAAGTCATATCCCAGTCTTTTTGACCACATGGACTGTAGCACAACAGGCCTCCCTGTTTACCACTATCTTCCAGAGTTTGCACAAACTCATGTCCATTGAGTCCATTTCATGTCTATAAATAATGGTTTATTTTCTATTTTTGTGCATTCCTTGTTGTCTACATTTCTGATACTTTCCTTAGAGTCTCAGAAATAAAATTAGTAGAGTGCACATTTTAAAATACTTGTTATTAGTTGTTAAAAATTTAGTATTACCCCAATATCTATACTTGGAAGCAGGACATGAGTGCCTCTCTGTGCTGAGTCTCCTCATCTTTCTCCTTTTTCACTGTTGTTATTATTGGGCTTCCCAAGTGGCGCTAGCGGAAAATAATCTACCTGCCAATCCCAGGAGACACAAGAGATGTGGGTTCAATCCTTGGGTTGGAAGTATCCCCTGGTGGAGGGCATGGCAACCCACTCCAGTATTCCTGCCTGGAGAATCCCATGGACAGAGGAGCCTGGCGGGCTACAGTACATTGGGTCCCAAAGAGAGACATGAGTGAAGTGATTTTGCATGCATGCATTGTTATTATTATTATAATTATTTGATTTGAAAGGAAGGAAATTACATTTCCTTGAAAATTGTTATAATTAAAACTACTTTTGAATCATTTGTGTTTTTCCTTCTTGAATTATATTTTTACATTTTTAGATAAGCTCAATGAGAGCTTTATTCATAAGGAAATGTAATTATTTGTCTGTCATATTTGATTTCAAATATTTTTCCTAGTTGTACTTTTTTTGTATTTTAAATTTTGTCTTCTTCTAAGTACTCAATTATTCATCTTTAGGAAAACCCATTTAACTCATTTTTATTTAAATTTTATAGTTTGGTTACCCTTTTTTCAGTTAGTTGATGATTATGATGTAGTGAATGATTTCAGAGTTTAAGTAGATATTTTATAAAATTTTCAGTAATAATTCTTGAAAAATCCT
Source organism: Budorcas taxicolor (assembly GCF_023091745.1). Taxonomy (NCBI): domain Eukaryota; kingdom Metazoa; phylum Chordata; class Mammalia; order Artiodactyla; family Bovidae; genus Budorcas; species Budorcas taxicolor. The sequence continues at coordinate 139,245,654 of NC_068920.1, forward strand.
CCTAGAGTTTTGCATCAGTTCAGTTCAATTCAGTCTCTCAGTCATGTCCCACTCTTCACGACCCCATGAATTGCTGCACGCCAGGCCTCCCTGTCCATCACCAACTCCCGGAGTTCACCCAAACCCATGTTCTTCGAGTCAGTGATACCATCCAGCCATCTCATCCTCTGTCGTCCCCTTCTCCTCCTGCCCCCAATCCCTCCCAGCATCAGAGTCTTTTCCAATGAGTCAATCCTTCGCATGAGGTGGCCAAAGTATTGGAGCTTCAGCTTTAGCATCAGTCCTTCCAAAGAATACCCAGGAATGATCTCCTTTAGAATGGCATAGGACTGTACAAAGCCTATATACAAAATTTGAAATAACTATTGAAATAACATCAGTAGCAATCATAATGGCAAACAAAACTCTAGTTGCAACTCTTAAACTGCCAGCTATCTGCCAGGTCTTGCATTTACTGTTCACATTAATTTAATACATATAGCAACTTTATGAGGCATGTGCTATTTTTTAATTTATTTATTTGTAATTGGAAGATAATTGCTTTATAATATTGTGTTTGTTTCTGCCATATATCACCATGAATCAGCCATGGGTATATATATGTCCCCTCCACCTTGAAGCTCCCTCCCACCTCCCCTCCCCTCATCCCACCCCTTTAGGCTGTCACAGAACACCTGATTTGAGCTCCCTGCATCACACAGCAATTTTCCACTATCTAATTTTATATATAGTAATGTACATGCTTCAGTGCTACTCTCTCAATTCGTCCAACACTCTCCTACAGTGTCCACAAGTTTTTACAGAGACTCCAGTTGAGGCACAGAAAATTTGCATAACTTGCCAGTGATCTATTTATTGGTAAGTTGATGGAACCGTGTTTTGACCTCAGACCCACATAATTTTAGAACACTTGCCTCTAAAGATTACTATGCTGCATCGAAAATCTTCATAGGATGAATCTGTCCCTTTTAAGGCTGTATTAAAATTTCCTTTACATTTCTAAAATATTCTAAGTTAATATCCCACATTTTAAAATTATCTTTATTTTTTCAACTTGGTTGTACTAATAATGGTTTAGAAAAACAGAATTGCAGTGTTCTGGTAGAGATGGTCTCTGCTAAAGGCTGGCATGCTGGAGGAAGAATGAAAGAGACCAGGGTCTCTATAGAGTTCAGAAGAGGCAGAACAGAAAATAAGATCAGAAACACTGTATAGGATTTTGAAGGGCATTGTAATGACTGTACCTTTTGAGCAGAGAAGGCTGTGATCTGACTTTTATTTTAGAAGATCATGATGATTTCTAAGTTGAGAAGAGACTAGAGAAAAACAAGGAAGGTAAGATTCTGGGGGGTAGTGCAAAATCCCCTTCAGTCAGTAAGCTATGGCTATATAGTGAAGTGAAGTCGCTCAGTCATGTCAACTCTCTGCGACGCCGTGGACTGCAGCCTGCCAGGCTCCTCTGTCCATGGGATTTTCCAGGCAAGAATACTGGCGTGGGCTGTCATTTCCTTCTCCAGAGGATCTTCCAAACCCAGGGATTGAACCTGGGTCTCCAGCGTTGTAGGCAGATGCTTTTACCATCTGAACCACCAGGGAAGTCCTATGGTTATATAAGAACCAGCTAAAAACTGCAATGATTGAAACAACAGCCTTGATCCACAAGGATCAATGGGTGATCTAGGAGTTGGCTGACCTAAGCTGGGTTGGGCTTGACCACTCCATTCAAGCTGCCAGTCTGACTGTGCTGGGCATCTCCCTCAGGTGCTACTTGATGCTGTTCTGTACCCCAGGTAATGTGCCAGTGAGTGTGTATAAATGCTTCTTGATATGGCAGCAAAGGCCAGAAGGAAAGCTCCATCAAGGCACTCTTGAAGGCACACTTCAAAATCATGCCTTCTTGCTTGGAGGGCATATAATGGAGCTCAAAGTCAAGGGACAGAAAAGTAGACTTTTCTCATCAGAACCCCAAGATAAAAGCATGTAGGCAGGGAGAAGTGATGCTTTAGGGCCAGTGATTTCATCTAATGTCATCAGTTGGCTTGGGCTCTGAAGGGAATAGTGAAGAGGTAGGGAGTGATCAAGTTGTATACAAATGGTGTAACAGGATTTTTAAGTATAATAGACATGAGATCAGAGAGAAAAAGAGACCTTGATAATGACATTACTTACCCATGTGCCCAGAAGTATCTTTTTTCTAAAATTTTACTTTAGAGTGATATTCAGCTCACTTCTCCATTTTTAGTATTTTGGTTATATATATATATACACACACATATATATACATATATATAAATATAATTTTGGTTATATATATATATAGTATTTTAGTTATATATGTACATGTATCTATATAGTATTTTGGTTGTATATATACATATATATCAGCAGCACCAGCCTTCTCCTGCTGCTACCTGTTCCACATAAGGCTTCAGTTTCTCCCCAGCAATGTCCAAACTACCACTTCAGTCCACCAATAAAGCCTCTCAAAATAAAAAGACTAAGTCTAGAAGACCTTCATTGCTCCTGATTAGTCATTAGCATTAAGACATCAGATCTACCGGTGTGTCTGTCCATTCCTTCTTCCATTTTTTTTTTTTCCTTCCAAACATTTCTAAGGTCAAACTATATTCTAAGTACATTCTTTAAGACAGTAGGAAATGTTTAGAGGATTTTCATCATACACAGTTAACATTTTTTAAAGTTTTGGCATTTAAAATCATGGGCTTCAGTTATTTGGAATATTTATCTATAATAAATAGTCCATTCCCCAGCAATGGTAAATAAATGAGGCATCACTCCACTGCACTTTTGTTGATTTATGATCGACACAGTGAGTGTGCTCCATTGAACAATGCAAAGAGTGTACAGGTTCAGTTTGTTTTGTTGCTATGTGTACTGTTTAGTCCCAGGATACCTTGACCTGGAAAGAAGCCCTGTTGAGTGACAGGATTACATAGTTCTACCTTCTTGGTAAACTGTCCTGTGCCTCAGAGCCCCCAGCTCAGATATCTATCAGGAGACATGCGGGTCTTGCATTGTACATTCTGGTTTAACCCTAAGCCAAGAACTTTTGCAGAAGCCTGAGCCCTGGGCCTCCTCCCCAAGCAACCTCCACTGTCACAGAAGAAACCAATTCCCACCTGTTACTGCAGCTCTTGTTGACAGGAAATGGGGTCCTTGCCCTTTTCAAAAGAAAGGCAGTGAAAAACTGTTCCCTCACAGGTGGAGTTTTCTGGCTCATGGAAGGATTAGAAATGAAATTAGCCATTGGAAATTTCATTCAGATCAGTCCAAACATTGCAAAGTACAACAAATGCAGACCTTTCCTCGTTGGTAATCAAGTTCAATTTCTCTCCATGTCTTTTCTCCAAAGCAGACAGCTGTGTAACCCTTATTAACTGTTCTTCATGGACCCAGTTGCTGCTTAGAGTCTAGAGAGAGAGAACATTTCAGAATTAGCTCTGAGCCTTGACCTTGAAGGACTTGGTAATCTAGTCTGGAAGACCAGAGTCACCCACACAAACTGCTCCATGAACTAGGCAGCCCATGATGGAGCAGCCAGCCCTGTGGGTCAGACAATAAGGAGTTCAGAGCCAACAACAACAGCTAAGTGCATCGTGGAGCCAACTTCAGGAGAAATGGGAATGTGACAGAATAGTATAAATAAGATGCCTGATTTGGACATTTCAACCTCTACTGTTTCCTTTCTTCCAACTTCAGTTTCCCTGTAACAGATCAAAACCACTTTGTAGCAGTAATCACTTTAAAATAAATTTTATACTAATATGCCCCCACTTTAAAACAATATTCTTATTTTGGATGGACCTACCATCCATCCATCACCCTGACCCACTCCAGCAAAAGGATGCATAATCCATCACAGAGCTTTCTGCACATTGTTCCCCTGTTCAAACACATAAATGGCTTCCTACAGCCAACATCAATCAGCCTTTCTTGGAGTTCCACAGTCTCCCCAGCACAGCCCTGCCTCACCCACCTATGTGTTACTTACAGCACAAGGGCTTATCCTTGAGAGCATCTTCAGTAACCTCACATTTTCTACCATCCTGGATCTACCTTCTGTGACCTCATGGGAGTATGGTATTTTACAGAGCCAACAATGTATCTAATTTGACTGTTTTCCATGTGTAAGTCTTATCTTTTTAGTTGGATAACATCTTTCAGTAGAAGATGATGCAACATAATTTAAAGTGTTTTCCTTTTTTCCCTCAATCTACAACACATAATAAATGTTTAATAAATCACTCATTGATTCACTTTTATTTCTGTGGAACTAGGGCAAGGTGACCAGCATAGGAGAATTGCTGCCTGCAGGGTTATGGCTAGGAAAAGACAATGGAGGTATCCAGGGGGCAAACTTTAAGGAGGCCTTTACTCTCAGGTGTGTCTTGCACTTGTAGGACCCCAAGAGTGGATGCCCTCCTTAAATTTTGTGCCCTGGACACCTCACTTGCCTCACTCTCGAAGCTACCCTGACTGTATGGTATTATGAAGTATTTTGCATGATGTTTTTTTTTTTTTTAATCAATATATTTATTTTAATTGGAGGCTAAATTCTTCACAATACTCTGGTGGTTTCTTGCCATACATCAACACAAATCAGCCACGGGAGTACATGTGTCCCACATCCAGAACCCCCCTCCCACCTCCTTCCCCATCCCATCCCTGTGGCACCAGCTTTGAGTGCCCTGTTTCATTCATCCAACTTGTACTGGTCATCTATTTCACATATAGTAATATACATGTTTCAATTTTATTCTCTCAAATCATCTCACCCTCACCTTCTCCCACAGAGTCCAAAAGTCTATTCTCCATATCTGTGTCTCTTTTGCTGTCTTGCATATAGGGTCATTGTTACCATCTTTCTAAATTCCATATATATACATCAATATACTGTATTGGTGTTTTTCTTTCTGGCTTACTTAACTCTGTATAATAGGCTCCAGTTTCATCCACCTCATTAGAACTGATTCAAATGCATTCTTTTTAATAGCTGAGTAATATTCCACTGTGTATATATACTACAACCTTGTTATCCATTTGCCTGCCGATGGATATCTAGGTTGCTTCCATGTCCTAGCTATTGTAAACAGTGCTGTGATAAACACTGGGTTACATATGTCTCTTTCAATTCTGGTTTCCTCGGTGTGTATGCCCAGCAGTGGGACTGCTGGGTCGTATGGCAGTTCTATTTCCAGTTTTTTAAGGAATCTCCACACTGTTCTCCATAGTGGCTGTACTAGCTTGCATTCCTACCAACAGTGTAAGAGGGTTCCCTTTTCTCCACACCCTCTCCAGCATTTACTGTTTGTAGACTTTTTGATAGTAGCCATTCTGACTGTTGTGAGACAGTACCTCACTGTGGCTTTGATCTGCATTTCTATGATCTGTCTTTATGTAGTAAAAGTAGATACTGACTTTGTTTTTTCCTTGTAGCTTGTCATAAAGAGGACCCACATGTGTGTTTGCATGCAAAGAAGTTAATGGTTTCCCTACAATAGCTGCAAGAACATCATCAGAGGATGGTTTTGGTAAGAAGGCCTAAGTGAATCAGACCTACCTGATTCAGAGCTTAAATTTACTCCTCACCGCCTGAGTCATCTTAATCTCTAAATATTATTTGGCAGAATTGTAAGATAGTAAGAATGAGAAGAAAGAGGAGAAAAGGAGGAGAAGAAAGAGGAGAAAAGGAGGAGAAGAAGAAGAGAAGAAAAAGAGAGAAAAATCATGAAGATTTAATGGGAACTGATTGGAAATAAATATGTAAAAACACAAAGCCCTATTTAAATGCAACTTATTTTTACTTCTTTGGTTAATAACGATCTTGGTTTGCTTTTATAAGTGTGACTGTAATTCACAGAAATTGTTAAAATATAGAACTCCATCTCTGTATATCTCTAAATGTACATATGCATGTATGCTTGTTCAGTTGCTTTGGTCATGCCTGACACTTTGCGACCCCATGGTCTGTAGCCCTCCAGGCTCCTCTGTCCATGGGATTCTCCAGACAAGATTACTGGAGAGGACTGCCATTTCCTCCTCTGGGGGATCGTCCCAACCCAGGGACTGAGCCCAGGTCTCCTGCATTTCATATACAGTCACGTTAAAGTCCCTGCACATGCACGGCTCTCACCCCTGTAATGCTAGTAAGAGATTGATTCATTCTGAGTTTTTCCAGCCAATACAGAAAGAGGAACGCTGAAAATACATTTGAAGTCAAGATTATGTGCACTTTCAAGGTGGAAAATATGGAAGTTAGAATATCTTTATATCATTAACAAAAAACTGAGGACTCAGGAGGTACAGCAGACATGGGGACAAAACGATCCATTCAAGTTTGAATTCCTCTGGAAAAAAAGAAAGCTCTTTAAAATTAAGGGGGCCATTTCCTAATAATTTATACCCATGAGTGTGTGCTAAGTAGCTTCCGTTGTGTCCAACTCTTTGTGACCTTATGGACTGTAGCTCATTGTCCCTGGGATTCTCCAGGCAAGAATATTGGAGTGGGTTGCCATGCCCTCCACCAGGGGATCTTCCTGACCCAGGGACTGAACCTGACTCTCTTACATCTCCTGCATTGACAGACAGGTTCTTTACCACTAGTGCTACATGGGAAGCCCCACATCTATATTCAAATATGAAATATGTACCACATATGCTGTGATACAAAGCACTTTAATATTTTCTGAAAGCATTCCATTTAAATATTACAGCCATGCTTGTGATGATGAACTGGGTAAATTTGGTAAAACAGTCTCCCAGTTGAGGACATTCCTATCATTAGACATGAACTTTCTGTGACTTACTCTGGCAAGGCCAGACTTGCATTGACTCAGTGAATACATATATGCCTCGCTCTAAAGCACAGGTGATCTTACCTTAAGTAATTAGGCAATTGTGACTCTCTAGACCTAGTTCAAAGGACAGTGCATGAGACTAACATGAATAAAACTGTAAAATATTTATTTCTGGGCAGCATTTTCAACTACCTATGCTACCAAATCAGGTGGCTTCTTAGGGCCATATGAACTATTAGCAGTCATGCTAGCATTTGGAGATAAACGTTCTTACCTCTTCAGTGTGAGTAATAAATGAATTCATTTTCCCCAACCTAACTTAGAAAAAAGGGTTCATTTTGTACCTTTGTTTCTTTGATAATTCTTTTGCTTGAGTCCCCTGAAGATTTTTACAAATGCTGAATTCTGAATGAAAAGAGAGAGTTTTCAACATTATTCTAAGGGAAGTGGCCTCTAAACATGATTTTAAGGAGAAAAAAAAAGAACCAATGAAAAGGTCTACTATTAATAGTCCATTAATAATTTAATATTTAGGACAAGTAAGCAAAGCCAGATGTTAACCGAAATGTCTCCCTGTTGGGTCAGAGTCTGAATATTCCCCTCCAGCCCTGTGCCCGGGAGTCAGAGCCTGGGCCAACGACCAAGTCACACAGCTTCCACTGCCCAATCAGAGTTCACTTAATACAATGAAAGCAACATGAAACTAAAGACATGTTAAAGAAAAACAGACTCTTTGTACACACAGACACACACACACACACAGAGGGACAAAAAAGCCTGGTATTAACAACCTCAAATTCTCTTGGATTAATAGCCCGATTCTATTGGTAGCCCACCAAACTGATGGCTTAAACCCTTTCAGGACTTATCTAAGCGTCTGGGGAGCCTGATTTACTTCTGAATGGTCCATTCATCCTTTGAACGTTTACTCTGTAGCCCATACAGTTATAACCTAAGCTGGATTTCATACATGAAAACTGACCTCCAGCACCCACGGCTTTTGCCAAGTCCCAGTGAAGGCTCTTGGAATAATTTAAAGTTTGCCATAGTGACAAGTTTAAGATTCAATTATTGAGCGTAGTAAATTTATTTTTACTGTGTTTGTAAAATGGCTTTCGCCCAACTCGTTTCACTCCCCTTCACAGCCAAAAGGCCTAAGATAGCAACGGTCCATCCTCACAGATCGAGGCTGCTTGCACTCCGTTGTTTAACGCCACGTCAAACAGAAGGATTTCTACGGGACTCAGATGGAGACGTCGCTCTTTTGCCTTAGTTTGGGCAAAAAAAATTGATTTCCTTCAGATAACTGTAATGGGTGGTGAGGACGGCAAAGAGCAGTCAGGCCCAGCTCAAGGCAAATGCCAAAAGTTTCCCAGAAGGATAAATCTTGTTTCCTGCCTTACTTCACAGAATTAAGCCTTAAACAAGTCATGTTCTGTGGCTTGGATGCTGTGTTTATATCAGCTTCGGTTCCTTGGCTCATGGCTGGGAACATTGTATTGGTCTGTAACCCAGGATGGTTTTCCTAAAGCAAGAAATCACTGTCCTGGGATCTTTATCTCCCATGCTATTTTATTTGTTCTATTAATACGAGCAAACGAGCTCTGAATGGTAAGTGGATCATGGCAGACAGTTACATTGACCAGGTGCAGCCTGCAAAGCCAATGATTTAGCACTCTGCTTTGGTAAACGTCTTTCCCAGAGTTGTATGAAAGATGCCTCTTCATAAAGGATTTTGTTTTGGAAAATAATAACAGCACCTCATCTGTGCATGGCCCATTCTCAGTAGATTCAGGAGGAAAATCTCTTCTGTGGAGTTTAGGGTAGGCTGAGAACTTGTGTTCTCTCAGTGTCTTAAATGAAACCAAATCCTCTGGGGATTGCATTCGTTTATGGTTAGTAACAGGCGACTTCCTGTTTCGAAGCAAAATGGGCTTGAAGAGGCTTATAAAAAAGACTCAAAAGGTTTCTTGGACATCAAATGACTCTAGTAAAACATTTTGATGAGTTAAGTGTAAATGCATCAGCAGCATAAGGATTAAATTCCCTTCTAAATAAACATTAACGGAGAACATGTTTGGCAGAATGCATTTTGAGTTTTGCAAAACTGAAAACATTTGAAAAAGGAGTGTGAGATATTTGATGAACTCAGAAAGCAGCCGGATTGCCCATCTCGTACTTGAATATTTTCTTTGGATGTTCTGCAGATGTCAAGTAAATTAGAATACAGATATTAAAACGAACGACTGCTGCAGAAGTGATCAGCTGCCCTCCGGTTAGAAGGGTGTTTCTGCGGATACCCAGTCCACGTATGCATGCATGAAGAGAGCCCCGGGGGACTTGTAACCCTTTCCTCACTCGCAGGCATCCTCTCTTTTTGGGATTCAACTCTGCAAGACCTTCTGTTATTCACAGTTCTTACATCTGTTTTTCTGCCTTTGAGATGTTTTGAGCCCCAAAGGGGATTCCTGCTTTGCTACGGATCAGCCATGAAGCCTTTGGTGCCACCAGGCAGACACCAGCTTGGGGCTTCCTTGGGCCACATTTTATTCAGTAGCCCCTGGTCTCATCAAGGCTCTCGTTGTCTCTTACCATTTCTCTCTTTCTCTTTTTTTTTTTTTTTCTGACACACAAAATTGAACGATCCTTTGGCATGGCAGAGGTGACAATGGGAAAAAAAAAACAACAACTGAATCTGAGATACAGTTTGAACAGAGTCTCAACTGGACTTGGTAACTAGCTATAGAAAGAGAAAAATCCAATGTCAACTTCGAGAATTGAGTTTCAGGGATTTCTTTCATGGTGAACGAATGAGAAAACTGCCTTTAGGAATCTCCTGGAATATGAAGTCTTATGGAGTAGGGGAAATACATGATTGGCATACTTTTTATAAAGTAGGTGGCCTAGGGCTGCACATCAGCGGATCAAAGGAGAAATCTCACATATGTAAATGCCACTACCTTGCAGTCTGTAACCACACTGATCTATAATACATGCAGAAAGTAGATACTAAGAAAATTAATAGGCAAATAGCAGATATTTTGTTTAAATACTTTAAAAACTAACGCTCTAGTCCAGTGTGTTTTAGCAAATGATGAAGTACTTTACAGATAACTGATATCCCACTCTTTTATAAAAAATTATGCAAAAAGTTAATATGCTGTTAATTAAAAAATATTTAAAGCCTAGACAAGGAGTACTCACATCTCTTTTTGAGTTTATTCAATAGTCTGCCTTCCCAACACCTTTATGCATTCATTAAATGGTTTTCCACTAAGGCCAAGATGAGGCTGAGACTGTTGGCCTCAGTCCTCTCTACTTTCAATTTACTCTACATATGGTTGCCAGAGTTTTCTTTCAAAAGGACTCGTCTTGTCATTCACCTGTTCAATAATCTTTGATGCCTACCAGGTGTCTCCAGAATAAAGTCCAAATTCCTTAACTTGGTGTTCAAGCTCTTCTGGTCTGGCCTTCATTCACCTTTCAGTTCATATCCCCCACCTCATAATCCAGTCACCCCAGACAAATTCCTTGTTCCCAGATTCCACATGTTCATATGCTCTCATATTGTTACTTCTCAACATTTTGCACACTGGTAAATATTTACTACTAAATTATTTGTTGAAACAGTTTTCCCATTCAGCTGTCAGTATATGTGGGTGAGGGCTGTGTCTGTTCTGTGTATCCATTCCCAGGTCTAACAGAGCACTTGAAACATAGTAGGTGCCTGATGGTATCTATGAACTGATGGTCACTTGTCTATGTTTTGTACATACTGACTGTATATTTCTATTGCGGCACTTGCTGAATTCCATGTCTGTCTAATTGATCTTCCTATTGCTAGTCTTTGAGCCCAGAAGGCAGAGGATCTGACTTGATTTATTTCTGTATCCTTGGCTCCAGGAGTAGGTGCTTAGCACAGCTCAGGTACTTTATTTGTTGTTATTCAGTCGCTCAGTTGTGTCCAACTCTTTGAGACCACAAGGACTGCAGTGCACCAGGCTTCCTTGTTTTTCACTATTTCCTGGAGCTTGCTCAAACTGATGTCCATTGAGTCAGGGATGCCATCCAACCATCTCATCCTCTGTCACCACACTTCTCCTCATGCCCTCAATCTTTCCCAGCATCAGGATCTTTTCCAGTGAGTCAGTTCTTTGCATCAGGTGGCCAAATTATGGGAGCTTCAGCTTCAGCATCAATATTCAATAAACATTTCCTAAATTTAAGGGAAGAGCATGTGTTGTGGTAAGATTTTCTAGAAAATCAATTATTAAGGTAAACCTATAGACCTCATGGCGTTTTGAGATGTGGCTTCCACTCTTGCAGACATGGTCATGTCCTTGGGTAGATAAGCTACAGCCCACAAGCCAAATCTGTGCCATAACCTGTTTTTGCAAATAGCTTTATTAAGCCGTTCATTCTCATATGTTTCCTTTCTGCTTCCAATCAACAGTGACAAAGAGTTGAGTAATTGCAGAGGTTGTTAATTCTTAAAACTTAAAATATTTATTACTTAGCTGTTTATAGATAAAGTTTGCTGATCACTGTTTTAGAGGATATACATAAATTAGGACAATAATAGTATCTGCTACATAAAAAGGACATAAAGGAGGCAACGTCTGTAACATGCTCATCATAGTCTTTGGTACATTGTCTAGTAAAGGTTAGGTATTATTATCAGTATCATAATAATTGTAATTATTTTCTAACAGTCAAAATATGAAATAGCAAGTCAGCACAAATTTAATACAGACTATGTTAGAGGGAGACACAAGATGAGAGGAGCATAACTGAGAACCTGGCTTTGAGGGAGGAACACATTACAAAGCAGATGAAGTACTTACAGAAATGCCATTAAATATTTATTATGATAATTTTATCCTCCTGTCCATTTTACACATGACAAATGCAAAGTGTCAAACGTTTGTTCATTGTCGTAGAATATGGAGGTACTAATAGAAGTGACAGGACTGTGACCACAAACCAGAGTTTGAAAGGACTGTTGCACATGAAAAGGAACTGAAAGTAGTCTATTTACTGTCATGAGTGACCAATAAGGCCAGGACAACTTTCAAAAAGAAATCACCAAAAATCCTGTAACCTGAAAAAAGTGAGGATCTTCAGTGTAAGTGTTAATACAGAAATGGATCTCTTGACAAATAAGCATATGAAGAGGTGATCAATGTCATTAGTGATTCAGTTCAGTTCAGTCGCTCAGTCGTGTCCGACTCTTTGTGACCCCATGAACCGCAGCACGCCAGGCCTCCCTGTCCATCACCAACTCCTAGAGTTCACCCAAACCCATATCCATTGAGTTGGTGATGCCATCCAACCATCTCATCCTCTGTCTTCCCCCTCTCCTCCTGCCCTCAATCTTTCCCAACATTGGGTCTTTTCAAATGAATCAGCTCTTCGCATCAGGTGGCCAAAGGAATGGGGTTTCAGCTTCAACATCAGTCCTTCCAATGAACACCCAGGACTGATCTCCTTTAGGATGGACTGGTTGGATCTCTTTGCAGTCCAAGGGACTCTCAACAGTCTTCTGCAACACCACAGTTCAAAAGCATCAATCCTACGGTGCTCAGCTTTCTTCATAGTCCAGCTCTCACATCCATACATGACCACTGGAAAAGCATAGCCTTGACTAGTTAGATCTTTGTTGGCAAAGTAATGTCTCTGCTTTTTAATATGCTATCTAGGTTGTTCATAACTTTCCTTCCAAGGAGTAAGCATCTTTTAATTTCATGGCTGCAGTCACCATCTACAGTGATTTTTGAGCCCAGAAAAATAAAGTCAGCCACTGTTTCCACTGTTTCCCCATCTAATTGCTATGAAGTGATGGGACTGGATGCCATGATCTTAGTTTTTAGGGGAATGCTAATCAAGACTGCACAAGGTATCATTTAACAACCATATAAATTCTACAATTGGTACATTTTTTTTCTGTATCCTGTTTATTTATTTATTTATTTTTACTTTACAATACTGTATTGGTTTTGCCATACATTGACATGAATTCACTATTTCTAAATGTTTGAAAGGATGAATCAATAGTATTTTCTTAACTTTGCTGATGGGACTATAAAATTGCTACAACCACTTTGGAAAACAGCTTTGCATTTCCTTCTAAATAAATTTATACCTTCATACACCTTGTGACTCAACAAACAAAATCTTAAATATGCACTTATCAACATTCTTGTGCACGTACAAGGGTGATGTGTACTTGAATACTCCCAGAAACTTGATTTTTAATAGTGAAAGCCTGGATACCCATCAACATTAGAATTAACAAAGTGTGAAAAGCACTTTTCTACAATAGTCCAAAAAGATGAACTATGACAAAATACAATAGAAATTCACATTGGTGATATAATGTTAAATAGAAACCAAAAGAAATCAATGCATATTCCATATAGTATTGCATGATACATTTATTTTTAAAAAAAATAATTTTTCACTTAAATTATAGTTAATTTACAGTGTTGTTTATGTTGAGGTATGCAGGAAAGTGATTATACATACACATAGATGCTAATAATATTATATATACATTCTTTATCAGATTCTTTTGCATTGTAGGTTATTGCAAGATATTGACTCTAGTTCCCTGTTCTACACAGTAGGTTCTTATTTTTTATCTATTTTATGTATAGTGACACAGCTTTTTAAAATTAAAATTATTAACCTAAATAAATATTTTTAAGGAATATATAGAGATGCAATAAAAATAAAGCAAGGAAATGATGAACACAGGATTTAAGACAATTTCTTAATGTGTAGGGGATAAGTCTAAAATACTCATTTGACATATGTTTGGAAAAGATATTGATTCATTTATTCCTTTATTCATTTAACAAATAATATTAAATATATATTAACTGCTGTTAATTTATAAAAAATGATCAAGTACTTATTTGGTGCAAAGCACTATGACAAATGCATGACAGAATAGTGGGAAAAACAGACATAACTCTTGCTTCCAAAGAGCTTGCACTCTAAAAGAAAAGTCATAGAGATAAGATTTAGGATCTCTTTCCATCTGGGCTTCCCTTGGGGCTCAGCTTGTAAAGAATATGCTTACAATGCGGGAGACCTGGGTTCGATCCCTGGGCTGGTAAGATTCCCCTGGAGAAGGGAAAGGCTACCCACTCCAGTATTGTGGCCTGGAGAATTCCATGGATAGTCCATGGGGTCACAAAGAGTTGACACAACTGAGTGACTTTCACTTTCACTTTCCATCTAATTGAAATGATGACTTATTCATGGAGATGGAAGAGAAGAGCCTTCCAGAATTTCTTCCTGTGAAAGTGAAAGTCAGTCAGTTGTGTCTGACTCTTTGCGACCCCATGGACTACAGTCCATGGAATTCTCCAGGCCACAATACTGGAGTGGGTAGCCTTTCCCTTCTCCAAGGGATCTTCCCAACTGACGGAACTTAGGAATTGAGAAAGACTCTGCAATGCAAGTTCAAGTTGTCAGTAAATGATAATAAATTCACAGACATCTGAGTATAGGAAGCCCAACCAACAATCAGGATATATATTCCCCAAAATGGAAGAAAATAGAAAAATACATAGAAACACTGGTGACCACCCTACATCACTTACACATGACTCCTATTTTTGCATCAGAAAATTATTTTAATTGATGAATTCATTTAATTAACATTTCTTGGATCCCCACTGCATATGAGTCACTTGTGCTTGATTTGGTCCTAAATAGCCTTTACTTAAAATTAACTACATGCCCAGCAGCAATGACTAGAGAAGAGATTTGTTCTCAAATGCTGCAGGACTGTGGGCTCCCACGAAACACTACAGTTGGCACAGTCGACACACATTTTCCTAATGACTCATGAAGGTGATAGGTTTTCACAAAGCATGACTCCTTGAAATTTATTTGGAGAGTTACTGCTGGCTGCATTTTAGGAGCTCAGAAAGCTGCTCTAGTTAATGAAAAGGTCGGAGCTGCTCTGTCTGACATTAAAAACCCAGGAACTACCCAGGGTGCAGGCATCCTCGTATTTTCCTGGGTATGACTCAGATCCCTCTGCAGTTGGTTCTCACAGTTGTTCCTTCAAACTTTCTTTCTTACATTCATCATTTTGGTCTCACTAGCCAAGGATTTCTTTCTCACCAGGTTTAAAAGCAATATTCATGGCTTAGATTTTGCTTCGTAATGTTTTTTCATGACCACTCAAAGGCTGAAAGGAACCAGTTAGTGCATCTCCTAGTGATCTGTTCTCTAGGACCTACAAACCAAAACAGATAAACTGGTTTTCAAAGGCCATTCTCTATTGACAAGACAGAAAAACTGGTTTCCTGAGTCCATGCTCCACTTGAGAAACTGCATCAAAATCAGAAGTGCTGATTCAAGTCTCCATTTAACCCGAACCTCCCCCTGGAGAACAGACTCAGGAAATTGTCTGCACTGTCCAGGATGCTGCCCTAAAGAGAGACTACCTGGGGTTTGTTGATTAGTAAGTGGACCTACTCAGTAAGAAGCTTTTGGGTCAAATTTCAATCAGCTGTCAGCACATCTGACAGGAAGCAATCTGAACTAAACTTTGGTTATAAGAATGGATGTTCCACAGAAACCCCTTGATGGGGGGTTTCTATCAGGCAAGGAAAACTAGTGCTGCTCTGTGGGGGAGAGCTAAGCTTTGTTGATCCACACTGTGCAAGAAACAGTTTATTTGTTTTCTGGGTGTTTTTCTCCTCTGTAAACATGATCTGAGGCCAAGTGATTGGTAAATGCTTTATAAACTGGAAATATAAACACAGACATTCTCTTCCAAAAATGGATCTTTAGGACTTCCCTAGGGAACTTGTTCTTGCAGTTTGTTCTGAATCCTGAACTAGCATTAGTGAAAATGTTACACCTCTAAAATTTGTAGTGTTAATCCCAACATCAAAGGGCAAAAATGTTGGAAATGTTTTGAGGTGCCCTTTAGATTCCCAGGGCTTAGCAGTAAAGAATTTGCCTGCCTTGCAGGAGATAGGGGTTCGATCCCTGCATTGTGAAGATCCCCTGGAAAAGGGCATGGCAATCCACTCCAGTATTCTTGCTTGGAGAATTCCATGGACAGAGGAGTCTGGTGGGCTACAGTCCATGGGGTCACAAAAAGTTGGACATGGCTCGATGAATATTATCACTTTTTTCCTCTAAAACTGGACATGGATTATTTTTTAAAGTTATTTTGGTAAAGCCTAGAAATATTAATGAGGCATCTAAGCACTGAGTGGATTGAATTCTTCACCAACTTTGCACGTATAGATTGATGGTTCTTCAATTGCCAACTTACAAAGAGCTGGCCTAGAGAATGACTGTGGCGCATCTAGCCTCAGCTCAAAGGCCTCCTCTCTTTTCTCCTTAAGTGGCATTATTCAGCTGGATAAGAATATTACAATATCCAAGTGGTCTGGAAGAATAACAGTACGTTTAAGGAACTCTCTTAGCATATGCTGTCAAGGGAATGTACTCAAGTGTTCAGAAATAGTTGCCCCTTATACACCTTCCTTCCAGAAGATAAAGGGCTAGGCATCTATGGTGTCTTTTGTAAATACTGCCCTGTTTGGAGGTCTCCTGGGGTTTTCCTAGTGGGTCATATTTATTGAGAATGTCTAAGTTTCTACATTTGGTTTATAAAATGCATCCCTTGTCAATTGGCTATGAATCATATAAACATAATGGGGGACCTAAAAGAACAGGCACAGCATCTTGGTAGTTTTTGCACTTTAGTCAATTGGTATTTAACTGCAGGCATGACCCAAGTGAATTTTACATTTACTTAATCTGATGCCATGAGAAATATATGCTTTCCCATTTCTAATCCCTGTCCCCTGAATTTCCTCCCAACCCCAGTCAACACAATAGAAAATCAAAGTGGAGAAGAAAGACTGGACTCCAGTCTTATTCAACAAACAACAACAAAGTTACTTCAGTTGTGCCCAACTCTTTGTGACCCTATGAACCATAGCCCACCAAAATCCTCTATCCATGGGATTCTCCAAGCAAAACATTGAGTGCATTGCATCCTCCAGGGGATCTTGCTGGCCCAGGGGTTGAATCCACATCTCGTGTGTCTCCTGCATTGGCAGGTGGGTTCTTTACCACTAGTGTCACCTGGGAAGCCTACCAATTCAACAAGGAGCCATCAACTAAATGTTTCCCCACCATCATGACTCTTGTACAAAGACTGGCTTCCACTTTTCTTGCAGACATCAATGTCAGATACAGTCTTCCCCTGCTGCTTATCCCCTGTGTTCTTCTTCCATGATTCCAACCCCACACTGATGATTCCCACCACCTACCCATTGGTTCTGGCTTCCTTAAATCCTCTGGATCTTAACCACAGCCTATTTCAGCAAACCTCAAGCATGGTCATCTTTTGACTTTCATCATTAAGCAACATATGCCTACATGTAATAAACCATACAACCAAACCCCTACTCTTTTGATTAAATCTGTATTTTCCAGTCTGAACACTGGCAGTCTAGCAAGAGTCCTTGATTTCTCTCAAGTCTTCTTGATTACTTGCTTGTCTCCATCTCATACAAGAATCTGCAAGCAAGCAATTATCCCAACTTCCGACTCTGTGCCTTAGCTCGAATGGACTGACCACATGATCTCTATTTATTCCAATCTTAGACATGTTTCACAGTCAATTTAAAAGTCATTGCCTCATGAAGCCACCTCTGACATCATGCTGCCAGGTCATCCTTGCCTTTCCTCAACTTCTCAAGTACTAATGCTTCTTGAAGTTTATAGCACTCCTCCTCAGCATAAGTTTATCCCTTCACTTGACTGTTTGGAAATAAAGGTTGATTTTGTTCATAGTAGAAGCAAAGAATACTTATCAAAATGTATTGTATAGAGTAGGAATCCATTGAATATTTTTCTAATAATATATATATTATTATTAATCACTATACTGCTGCTACTGCTAAGTCACTTCAGTCGTGTCTGACTCTATGTGACCCCATAGACAGCAGCCCACCAGGCTCCCTCGTCCCTGGGATTCTCCAGGCAAGAACACTGGAGTGGGTTGCCATTTCCTTCTCCAATTAATCACTATAGATCTAGATTATTTAAACTTTCTTAAAAATAAACTTTTTAAAAAATTTTCCTGTTAGAAAAAGGGAAATAATATTAAATAGGCTTAAATTTTGTTCAAATAAGTCATGTCCCTGGACCTTGATTACTTTGTTTCCACTGCAGATACTAACAAGATTATTAAATGTCCTGACATATAAAATCCCAGCGGATAAAAATATATTTCACCTCCTTCATGTTTTTGCTCAAATGACATTCTCATTGAGGTCTACTCTGACCACCTTATTTAAAACGGTAGCCCATCCCAAAGTAGATATTGATTTGCTTTCTTTGCTTTATTCATTTTCCAGAGCAGTTATCATTTCCTAACATATTATATAATTTACTTTGCTATTTTTTTATCATTTATTTTTCTTCATTAAATAATAAGCTTAACAGAGACACATTGTCTGCTCTGTTCACTGCTGTATCTGTAGCCCTAGAACAGTGCCCAGCACATAGTAGCTGCTTAGTAACCGTTTGTCATTGTCAATAATATTGTGGTCAGTGACATACTTTTTGTATTAGAGACAGATCACTTTTCACACTCATTTCCTCTGCATGACAAAATTATTTTCATGTATAGCCAGATCATAGGGAGGAAATGGCAACCCACTCCAGTATTCTTGCCTGGGAAATCCCGAGGAGCGAGGAGCCTGTGGGCTATAGTCCATTGGGTTGCAGAGTCAGACACAACTTAGCAACTAAATAGCAACAGCAACAATAAGACAAATAATAATAAGTATTGAAAAATCCCAGTGACAAATTTTCTTCACGTACATAATCATCTTCACGTACATAATCATATCCATAAAAATAGTTAATAATATAGTTCAAAAAAAATGCAACTATTTGCTTAATAGTTATTAAATGTATCTAATCATTTGCATTTTGATTCTTTGATTATAGCCTGAAAATAATTTGTGTAAACAATTATTCAGTAACTGAATTTTAACAAAAATGATCTCAAAAAGCACAATAACTATGTCATGCCACTGATGTGATATTTTATTTTACTGATTAATTCTTTAGTTCTGTAAGAATTAACCATTTTAAGGAACAATTTCAGTCTGAGTTGTTCAAATTCAGCAAAATATTCATGAATGTAATGTGAACTTACCAAATGAGGAGATACTATATCACCTTGTAATCTGCACTCTGATTCAAATTTTTAAAATAAATAAAACTTGGAGTTACAGAAATCACTCAGATTCTGTTTCTGTGTCTTAAAAAAAATCGGGATATCATCATTGCTTTTTTTTCAAATCCTCCTTTTAAACACAAGAATGTTTATTAACACAGAGGGTAGACAAAAATGAGGTCCAACAATTCTGAACCACTGAATTCTCAATGCCATTAAGCTTATATTTTCAAAATAGATATGTAGCTGAATGTATGTGTGTCAAAGAATTTCTCTTAATTATGTTGGATGTTTATTAAAGGAAAAGTAATGAAATGTACACATTTAAGGCTTACATGTATGGGATTTCATATTATATATATTTAGCACAAGGAATTATATCCAATATCTTGTCATAAACTATAATGGAAAATAATATTTTAGAGTATATATATGTATACATCTACATGTGTATATCCTGGAGAAGGGAAAGGCTACCCACTCCAGTATTCTGGCCTGGAGAATTCTGTGGACTATATAGTCCATGGAGTCACAAAGAATGGGACACAATTGAGAGACTTTCACTTTCACTTCATATACAACTGAATCAGTTTGTTGTACACCAGAAACTAACACAACATTATAAATGAACTATAATTCGGTTAAAAAAAAATTCTTTACAGACAACGCCCACTTTTATTGCTCTCACTTCCCTGCTGCAGTTACACCACTGGTTGTTTTAACTCCTGTTTTATTCCCAGTGGCCAGCAGAGCCTCCTGTTTGGCAGGTGGTCCATGAATATTGAGGGCGTCCCTGGTGGCTCAGATTGATAAAGAATCTCTCGGCAATGCAGGAGACCCAGGTTCAATCCCTGGGTAGGGAAGATCCTCTGGAGAAAGAAACGGCAACCCACTCCCATATTCTTGCCTGGAGAACTCCATGAACATAGGAGCCTGGTGGGCTACAGTCATGGGGTTGTAGAGAGGCAGACATGACTGAATGAGCAACATTTTTTTTTTTTCCCGTAAATATCGAAGGAATCCCACTGCCTGCAGTGAATTTAAGTGGAACACATCTCAACACAGTGAGCATTTCCTCTTTAGAGGTTCAGGGATGATGTCAGAAGTGAGGTGGTCATAGATCATTCAGCTCAACCTCTACAAGGAGGTGAGAGTAGACAGCCCTCATCCCCTAGTACCTGAGAAGCGCCTTCCCTGGGCCAGGCCACTCTGGACCGCCCTCTTCACGGAGGACTTGTGGTGCTTGGGGTTTTCACTGGGCACAGGCCTCTGGGTTCCACAGGACAGCACTCACTCTGAGTCTCTCTGCCAGGGCAGGGGCAGCCAGAGTTCTCAAGGTCCCAGACTATATTAGGAAATATATGCACCAGGGGAACAACAAATACGTTTGTTTTCTTCCAGCACAGTCTGCTCTGCTTATCTCAGACACCTCCCTTTCTTCAGCAGAAAGCACAGCCCTGCAAGGAATGTTCCGCTGGGCTTTGGGAAGTTTTTGCTTTATCTAAATGAGGTCTTGCCCTTGGTATTTGTGAAATCATTTCAAGAAATATCTTTTCTCTGTGACCAATAAATGGTCTTTAAAAAATCATGTGAGAACAGCCATGTAGAGGAGCCATTCTTGAAGGTGCCTGTGATGGGTTGATTCCCTGCCCCTCACTTGCAGAAGGACCATCAGCAGATATCTGCTTCATGATTCTCCTCACCAATCTTTCTGTCTGTTAACCATGGTGCTTTGGGTGGCCAGAGCTGTGCCCCGGGGGAGAAATAAGACAGCAGCTTTTGTGTCAATGTCCTTGATTCTTGGTGCTGCTGGTCATTTACTGCCCTGGTGCTTCAAGCACTATTTGGCACAACTGAGACAGGAGCATACACTCAGAAAGTGACCTGTTTTCCTTCCCATCCACTGCCTGGTCACACCTGCTCTGCAGAGTTAATTTTCCTCATGCCTTTTGTGAAATATGACACAGGTCATGACTTCCCTGCAATTTGTTTAGTTTTCTGCTAGTCGCAAAAAATGTAATATGCCATTCATTAAAATGTCCAAACATATATAGTAGTCAAAACTCCTTCTTTGGGGGCTTCCCTGGTCGCCCCCCCTGCTGCCATGGTATACAGTGGTTAACACTCCACACTGCTAATATAGGGTAACACTGCTAATTTAATCCCAGGTCAAGGAACTAAAGCCCACATGCTACACAATGCAGCTGAAAGATTATAAAATAAAATATGACACAAATAAATTTATTAAAATAAGCTCTTCCTTTCATGTAAATTTCCATCTCTCCCTTCCCCTGCTTGGGCCTATTCCAAGCAGGGCCTTGCAGTGAAAAAGCTCCTCTGCTTTCCTAGTTTGTGTTTGCTTGTTTCCTTCCCTAACCTCAGAAATGCCTTTTGATTCCTTCAGAAATAGAGAGGGGGAGAGACAAGAGGTAAGTGACAGGAGAGGCCTTATTTGATTGGTCCTCCTGGAAGCACTATCAGACTGTCTGTGTTCCTCCTCTTCTAGATGCTTCTTTGGATTCTTTGGAAAACTACCCCCCACCACTGGAGATCTCTCCTTGTGGTCCACTCTGGCTGGGCACTAAGGATGCCCTTCAGCCTGAGGATATCTGCAAGAAAACCTATGGCCCCTGTGTGCTGAACCTCCTCACGTTCCAGGTGGCCTCTGGGAGCAGGATTTAGGACAAGTCCAGGCTGTCTCTCTTGTGTGGCCCATAAGGAGTCTTGCTTAGGCTGCTTCACACCTTCCTTCAGAATGGAAGTGGTACCTTTTGTCTTAAGGTCTTGGATACAACAGAGACAGGATCTAATTATAAACTGTAACAACAATCCAGTTCATACCTGTCTACTGAATTTTAACTTACAAAGTGCTTTTGAAAGCCATATGTGCATGGAGATTAAAAGGTTAAATGAGACAACAAGGAGACATAACTGAAGGAGCATTCTTCTGATTCCGGGACATTAAACGTAACCCTAGGGTGGAAGACTTCTGAGTTGAGAGGGTCTTAGGGATCCCATGGAGAAGGAAAAGGCAACCCATTCCAGTATTCTTGCCTGGAGAATTCCATGGACAGAGGAGCCTGGAGGACTATAGTCCATGTGGTCACAAAGGGCTGGACACAACTGAGTGACTGAGCCTAAGGGTCCTAAGATCCCATGTTTTCTTCTAACCAAAATGCATGAAAGTGAAGGTGTTAGTCACTCACTCGTGTCCAGCTCTTTGTGACCCCATGGACTGTGACCCAGCAGGTTCCTCTGTTCATGGAATTCTCCAGGCAAGAATACTGGAGTGGGTTGCCATTTCCTTCTCCAAATGCATAAGTTAAGTTAAGTTGCTCAGTCGTGTCCGACTCTTTGCAACCCCATGGACTGTAGCCCACCAGGCTCCTCCGTCCATGGGATTCTCCAGGCAACAATCCTGGAGTGGGTTGCCATTTCCTTCTCCAGGGGATCTTCCCGACCCAGGGATTGAACCCAGGTCTCCCACATTAGAGGCAGACGCTTTAACCTCTGAGCCACCAGGGAAGCCCCAGCTTCCTTAGCCAGGCTGCCCATTCAAATACAGCTGTAGCACTGCTGTGTGACTGAAGTATATTGTATCACCTGTGTTTGTAGGTCCTAGGATGGTAAGGTACCAAAAAGAGAACAAATAAATTTTTAGAAATATGGATAATGAGGATATACTTGAAAGACTCAATTCAGCATGATTACAAAGCTATGTACAGCTGGCTAATTGATCAACCAGTTCAAATAAAATCATTCAGAATGATAGGAATAGTCATGAAAACTAAAGTAACTTGCATGGAAAAGTATTAATATCTTTAGTTGTTAAAGAAGTACTTAGTAATAGAAAGTGAAAATCTGCATGAGAATTAGGACATTAATAAAACTGCAGCTTTTTTCCTAAAACTTTCATTTCTATTTGGTGAGAAGGATTGGTTATTAATATCAACCTGTGGCCTAGAGAAAGGTGAATAACATCTACAAGTGTGGCGTTAATATGTTTTTATTTTTTTCTTACAGAGATTGCTTCCATAATTGTTTGGACACATCCCACAAAAGAGTTCTAGCTCATCCTGAATCATCCTTTGGTGATCTTTGGAAAGTCTAAGCTGATAAATGCTACTATGGAGAGGAGCTTGGCCAATATTTGCAAGTCAACCGAATAAAGGGAAACTTTAAAGAGAATGCATCGAAATTTTCCTCATCTTGTTTCCTGTGTCAAATCTGTCACAAAATTATTTCATTTCACCCTTAAAATGACTTTGCTATTGTTGTTTAGTCTCTAAGTCATGTTCAACTCTTTGTGACCCTTTGGATTGTAGCCCATCAGGCTGCTCTGTTCATGGGATTTCCCAGGCAAGAATATTGGAGTGGGCTGCCACTTCTTTCTCCAAAAAATAAATTTAGAAGGGTAAATATTAATATTCCAGATAAAAGAACAAAGCTTATAAAAGTTAAATTATTTGCTAAAGGTCATGTTGGTAAGTAGTAAAGATGAGTATCTTGCCCTTAATTAATAATAAAGCTTGTCTATAGTAGTATATAGGGCTTCTCTGGAAGCTTAGCTGGTAAAGAATCTGCCTGCAATGAAGGAGATCCCAGTTTGATTCCTGAGTCGTGGAGATCCCCTGGAGAAGGGATAGGCTACCCACTTCAGTATTCTTGGGCTTCCCTGATGGCTCAGCTGGTAAAGAATTTCCCTGCAATGTGAGAGACCAGGGTTTGATCCCTGGGTTGGGAAGATCCCCTGGAGAAGGGAACTGGTACCCACTCCAGTATTCTGACCTGGAGAATTTCATGGATTGTATAGTACATGGGGTTGCAAGGAGTTGGACATGACTGAGTGACTTGCACTTTCATAATATTATAAAAGGCCTAAAAACAGAGACTTTCCCATTCATTAATCAGTTAACCTCTGATTTGCATAAGATTGTAAGGGAGTCAGAGATCCCTGCATCACAAATGAAGAAGCCATATGAGGCCAGAGAGTTTGTAACTCCATCCAAGGCTTTCTCTACAATACCACATTGCATCTGTATGCTTTGCTTTCTAAAAATATGTACCTTTATAAATTCAGTTTCTACGTAATTCTACGTAATTCCTTACTAAGAAATGCATACATGTGGCTGTCAGTTATTCCTAATCTCTTCCCTCTTACATCCTCATTTAAACAGCCAGCAGCCTGAACCTCAAGACAGAATGAATTAAAAATCCAATGTAAGTACTTTTTGTTTATATCAGTTTCAGTGCTGGCCCCCAAAATACAAACCAGTATCAACAGTTTGAAATTACTGTGTTAACATTTTCTGTTTCTAAACTAAGCCAAACATTGGAGCAAATTGTATTGCAACACATATTTGTTTTAACTCCAATACAACTGATACTCTTATCCAAAATATGTTAACAAACTTTCCTGTAGTTACCCGTATAGTGATGAAATGGAGTAAATGGAATATTTTGGTTTACAAATTTGAGTAGAAATAAAAGTTTTACAATTTTTTTACAATTCAAAATCTGCATTTTTCCCCTATTAAATTACTTTGCTCTGTGTCAGATATAAAAATCCTTACGCTTCATCCAGTAAACATTCCATTTTAGCCTACAATTTGAGCAATAGTTTCTCAGTGGAAATATGACAAAAGAGGATTGTTATGAAATTTATTTTTTCTCATCTTACCAGTAAATTTTATGAAAAAACAAAGAATAATCCCTTGCCTGTACTCTGCTCTTAGGCAGATGAACAAGAAAAATATGATCATTTAAATTTTATTTCAGATTTCATGATGTGGTAACCAAAGTTCTCCTTACAATACAAGTTTATATTATGAGAACTGGCATATTTTCTCAGGAATCATTTGGCTTTCTCCTGGCATAAAATCATACTCTTGGAAGGACAATGATCTTAAGAATTAGACAAAGTATTTCTTTTGTCAAATCCACTTCTAGGCATATAATTATAAATGCTAAGTATAATGCTAAAAATGCATATGAGTGCATCATATTTAATAGTAAAATTGAAAACAAAACAAATTTTTAATAGATGACAGTGATTAATAAGTTTTGATAGACCCTTATGATGAAACATTAGACACCATTAAAATAATATGCCTATAAATATTTCTTATAACCTGGGAAATTGCTCATGAAATTGGATTAATTTTCTAAAAGCCTGTTATAAAAGTTGCTACATGTTACCAGCTCCAAGATACACATTTTTCACCTTTTAACATTTGCAAAATCAGAATGCATCTTAAATTTCATGGTGTCCTGTAATCGTTGTCGATTGGGTGACAGTGATGGCCAATGTTCTTAATGGTGTATTGGTTTTAATTGTATGAACTTAGCTGTTATTCCTGTTGAAATGTCTGGACAACTAACACTCCTCATTTTTTTCTTTTTTAGTCATACTGCTACTGCTGCTAAGTCACTTCAGTCATGTCTGACTCTGTTGTGACCCCATAGACGGCAGCCCACCAGGTTCCTCTGTTGCTGGGATTCTCCAGGCAAGAACACTGGAGTGGGTTGCCATTTCCTTCTCCAATGCATGAAAGTGAAAAGTGAAAGGGAAGTCGCTCAGTCGTGTCCGACTCTTAGTGACCCCATTGCAGCCCCCCAGGCTCCTCCATCCATGGGATTTTCCAGGCAAGAGTACTACCACCATTTAAGAACAGCAATCAGAAGAAATTGAACTTTGCATTGTTGATTGAAATTCTAAAATAATCTCCTTAGAGCAAAATGGTGCTAGCAAGAAACCTCACTAAGTGTGAAAGGCTGAATAATTTCCCCACCAAAATTGAAAGGAAGCAAGTCAAGGGTGCTTACTTTCACCATTGTATTAAAAAGTAGTCGTGGAAATCTCAGTTCCCCTCCAAATAGGTAGATATAAATTTAACAGAACTTTAATAGGTATGTGGTCTACATGCTAAGAACTACAAAAAACCAAAGAAAGAAATAAAACATAAAAATAATAGGAAGACACAAATATTCAGGGATTGGAAGACCCAATACCATTAAGATGTCAATTTTACACAACTTTAGTAATAGTTTGGCAACTATTTCAGTTAAATGAAAAACACTTTTTGTATAGATGAGCTGATTATAAAATTTATATGGTAAGGCACAATAAGAGGAGCCCAAACAAAAGGGAAGAAGAAAGTGGGATTATTCATTTTATTCAATTACAACATATTATTCATGTCATACAATTATTATAGTATTACTCCAATACTATAATAACCTAACCTGGTAAAGCATAGATTATAAATCAATGGAATAGAATAAAAAGTCCAGAAATAGACCTACACCAATAATGATTAATCAATTTTTGTCCAAGGTAAAGCAACAGTTGAGCTATTTCAAACCCTAAAAGATGATGCTGTGAAAGTGCTACACTCAATATGCCAGCAAATTTGGAAAACTCAGCAGTGGCCACAGGACTGGAAAAGGTCAGTTTTCATTCCATACTCAAAGAAAAGTAATGCCAAAGAATGCTCAAACTACTGCACAATTGCACTCATCTCACACGCTAGTAAAGTAATGCTCAAAATTATCTAGGCCAGGCTTCAACAGTACATGAACCATGAACTTCCAGATGTTCAAGCTGGATTTAGAAAAGGCAGACGAACCAGAGATCAAGTTGCCGACATCCATTGGATCATAGAAAAAGCAACAGAATTCCAGAATAAAAAAATCTATTTCTGCTTTATTGACTATGCCAAAGCCTTTGATTGTGTGGATCACAACAAACTGGAAAATTCTTAAAGATATAGGAATACCAGATCACCTGACCTGCCTCTTGAGGAATCTGGATGCATGTTAGGAAACAACAGCCAGAACGGGACATGGAGCAAAAGACTGGTTCCAAACAGAGAAAGGAGAATGTCAAGGCTGTATACTGTCACCCTGCTTATTTAAGTTATATGTGGAGTATATCATGAGAAATATTGGGCTGGTTGAAGCACAAGCTGGAATCAAGATTGCTGGGAGAAATATCAATTACCTCAAATATGCAGATGGCACCACCCTTATGGCACAAAGCAAAGAAGAACTAAAGAGCCTCTTGATGAAAGTGAAAGAGGAGAGTGAAAAAGTTGGCTTAAAGCTCAACATTCAGAAAACTAAGATCATGGCCTCTGGTCCCATCACTTCATGGCAAATAGATGGGGAAACTGAAATCAGTGACAGATTTTATTTTGGGGGGCTCCAAAGTCACTGCAGATGGTGACTGCAGCCATGAAATTAAAAGATGCTTACACCTTGGAAGGAAAGTTATAAAATACCAACTTAGCAGAGACATTAAAAAGCAGAGACATTACTTTGCCAACAAAGGTCCGTCTAGTCAAAGGTATGGTTTTTCCAGTAGTTATGTATGGATGTGAGAGTTGGACTATAAAGAAAGCTGAGCACTGAAGAACTGATGCTTTTGAACTGTGGCGTTGAAGAAGACTGTTGAGAGTCCCTTGGACTGCAAGGAAATCCAACAAGTCCATCCTAAAAAAGATCAGTCCTGAGTCTTCCTTAGACGGACTGATGTTGAAGATGAAACTCCAATACTTTGGCCACCTGATGCAAAGAACCTAAGACCCCGATGCTGGGAAAGATTGAAGGTGGGAGGAGAAGGGGCTGACAGAGGATGAGATGGTTGGATGGCATCACCAACTTAATGGACATGAATTTGAGTAAGCTCCGGGAGTTGGTGATGGACCAACTCTCGGAGTTGGGAGGCCAGTCCTGGTGATGGCTTGGAAGGTTGGCATGCTGCAGTCCATGGGGTCACAAAGAGTTGGACACAACTGAGTGACTGAGCTGAACTGAAAACAACAACAACAACAAACCAATTAAAAGGAGAAAAATTGGCTTTTTCAACAAATGATGTTGGAACAATTAATATCTTCATGCAAAAAAACCCTGAGGATCATTTTTATATAAAAAGTAAGTCAAAATGAGCCACAGATAAGTATAAAATATACAACTCTAAAACTTTTAGATAAAAATAGAGGAAAAATCTATTGAAGATTTTTTGGATTCTGCAAATACAAATCTATTGAAGATTTTTCTAGTGAAGATCTTTCAGACACTATATAACAAATCAAGAAAATAAACTGTTGATAAAATTGGACTTCATGAAAATTAAAACTTTTGTTCTAGGAAAGATTGTTAAGAGAAATGAAGTGCGAGGCTTTAGACTGGGAGAAATACTTGGAAATCATATATCCAACCAATGACATATCCAGATTAAATAAAGAACTCTCAAAACTCAATGCTAATAGGCAATACAACTAAAAACATAGGCAAAACACTTCACAGAATACATTATGTCAATGGGAAAAGCTGCTTTTCATCATCAGGCATTAATAAACTGCAAATTAAAACTTAGATGAATATATATATGCATGCTGCTGCTGCTGCTGCTAAGTTACTTCAGTCATGTCTGACTCTCTGCGACCCCAGAGACAGCAGCCCACCAGGCTCCGCCGTCCCTGGGATTCTCCAGGCAAGAACACTGGAGTGGGTTGCCATTTCCTTCTCCAGTATATATGCATGAGTGTCTGAAATAATATTAAGAAAAAACCCAACAGCATTAAAGTGCTGGCAAGTATGGGGAGCAGCTAGAATTTTATATCTTGCTAGTGGGAATACAAATTATTCATCTACTCAACAATCTGGCAGTTTCTTATGAACAGTCACTAGTACAAAACAACCATCTTAATCCAGTGCTTGTTATTCACACTGGACAATTGAGCTGCATATGATGTTCACAGCAGTTCTGTTCATAATCCCAGAAAGCTGGCAATAGCCCAAATGCCCTTCATGATAAAGGGATAACAAACTATTTGCATATCCAAGCAATGGAATATTGATCATAGAAAGTAAATAAAAGCAATAAACTACTGATGCACACAATACATTGGAAGACTTTCAAAGGCATATTGATGAGTGAAAGGTGACATTTTGTATGGACTCCATCTATATGACATTCTAGAAAGGGCAAAACTATAGTGGCAGAGAACAAATCAGTAATTGCCAGAGACTGGATGTGGGCAAGGGTATGACTGAAAGGGAGCAACACAAAGAGCTTTTGGGGTGATGGAGGTGTCCTGTATGTCCTGTATCTTGACTGTAGTAATGGTTATACATGCGGTAAAACTATAGAACTGTGTATTCCAAAATATCAATTTTACTTTATGTTAATTTAAATAACCTTGAATTATATCTCTGCAGAGGTCTACTTAGGTGGTATGATTTAAAAATGGAAGTATATTTTTTTAAGAAAGCACTGTGTTATAGGTTTTCTTGATGGTACCTAAACCAGAAGGGTCTTATAGTCAAAACACCTTAAGCTTGATAAAGTATGGTTTAAATGCGTTATCTCAGAGTGCCCATATAGCTGGAAAATATTATCCAAAATGTTAATTTTGTTTTAGTTTGTGGGATATATTTTTTACGTATCTGTTTATGATTTTTTTTTGATAAAAACTAGAAACTACATGAAATAAATACTTTAAAATTTAAGAACAACAGAGGTTAGGCAAGTGGGCTCTGCTTGTCCTGTTTCTGCAAATACAAAGGGTCATCCATGGTTAGGATGTGATGAGGTGACTTCCCTGACTTGGAACTGCCCATAGTTAGTTTAGTTCTTATTACTCACACTTATCTTCTCATCAGGAAATTCATCAAGATACATCACGAGCAACGTGCAAAGCAATACTCAGGTTGGGATTACTTCTGGCAACTAGGAATGTGTTACATTTGGAGAATTACCCATAAAAATTTTTTTTTTTTAAAGATAGACTTGTTATCTTTTTGGAGGAAACATGGCCATGAATGCTTCTTCTTAAAGCTCTCAATTTATGGGATGTGATGAGAAAGCCAATGTTTCATAACAGGTACACCAGCGCTAGTGGGACATGCATTTGCTTTCTGTCTGTGCCCCTTGTATACGTCCATTTCTGCACATCAGTTCTCTGAAACTCTCTTCTCTCTGTACTCGGTCAATAATGACTCCAGTAACAATAACTATCAGGGGCTGGAATAGTAAACATTTTGTAAGAGCAAATGGTTTCCAAATGTGGACTTTTTCTCAGTGAGCAGGTCCCGCAAAATCTGACTCTGACATCAGAATAGGGAGAAACACTGAGACCAGAGCACGGTGACAGAATCAAACAGCTAAATCTGTAACTATTAACCTCAAACCCAGCTGCAGTCTCCCCTCTTTTTCATACCAGACGGCTTTACCTGGACTGTTGGTCCAATATACAAGAGTGATATTTCAGAAGTTTCGTGTATGGTATTTACCTTGTGGACCATTTACAAAGGCTTCTAAGCACAACCTGGCCTAATGCTGGTTGGGAGTAAGAGTCCCTTGGATAGCAAGGAGATGCAACCAGTCCATCCTAGAGGAAATCTGTCCTGAATATTCACTGGAAGAACTGATGCTGAAACTGAAACTCCATTACTTCAGCCACCTGACTCATTGGAAAAGACCCTGATGCTGGGAAAGACTGAGGGGAAGGGGATGACAGAGGATGAGATGGTTGGATGACATCATTGATTCGGTAAATATGAGTTTGAACAAACTCTGGGAGATAGTAGAGGCCAGGAAAGCCTGGTGTGCTGCAGTTCATGACGTCACAAAGAGTTGGACAAGACTGAACAACAGAACAACAAGCAGGTGTTAGCTCCCTTGGCCTTTGGACCTTCTTATATCTTCTATATAATTGAAATGAAGTATTTTAATTATAGTAAGACTCACTTTCTGCATTTTTCAGAATGGCCACTAAATCTCTGGGAATTACCACCTCACTAGGTCAGGAATCTCAACATTGTTTATTTAATTTATTTCCTGGGGACTCAAAATATTATAGAATATTAGCAAAATGCAATATACTACTGGATTTAGGAATAGTGTTTTCAAAAACTGTAAAGATGTGCCTGATTAAAAAGAGACAAAAGATTTCTTCACTATCTTATTAAAGCACTCCATCAAGAAGGATGCTTGTAGTAGTAGACTAAAATGAAATAGTAGAAAATAACTTTTATTTCTGGGTGGTAAGATTATGAGTGATTATTTTGCATTACTATTTATCTGTTCTGTTTCTTTATCTAGAACATGTATTCCTTTAAAGAAAACAATCCTGGAGACTTCCTTAGTAGTCCAGAGGTTAATAATCTGCCTTGCAATGCAGGAGACACATGTTCAATCCCTGAACAGGAAACTAAAATTTCCCCCATGCCAAAGGGGCAATGAAGCCTGTGCATTCTGCAACCACTGAGCCTGCATGCTCTAGAGCCCAAGAGCCACAAGGAATACCCCGTGTGCCACAGTAAGACCTGAGGCAGTCAAATAATTAAATAACTCTTTTAAAACACCCTGAAAAGTAACAGTCTAAAATGTGACTATTACCTGTGCATTTTGGAATTAGACTGGATTTTTATATTTTTTATGAAGTAGAATCTAATTCTCTGAAGTTGATTAAAGACGTATATTGTGTAATAAAAAATAGATGCTCTTAAATATTAAAATGAATGATTTTGAGGGGGGATTTTAGGAAGAGCCTCCTGTG
The DNA here is from genome assembly GCF_023091745.1 of Budorcas taxicolor. NCBI lineage: Eukaryota > Metazoa > Chordata > Mammalia > Artiodactyla > Bovidae > Budorcas > Budorcas taxicolor. The sequence goes on from NC_068920.1 coordinate 139,277,276, forward strand.
GCACATGCTGGCTGTCTCCTGCATGCCCATGTCAGAGTCCCCCGTTTTCTGGATTCTCCTTGGTTCCTTCTTAATTTACTGGCTGTACTCCGCTGACATAAAATTCATCTCTGGAAACAGAGGACCAACTCAGGCTATAGAATGAAAGGAGTTGTTTTAAAAAGTACATGATTCAAGCCTAACTATCATCTGGGATTTCCAGTCTGACAGCTTCTAGCCATCAGAGCAGCTGAAGGAAATTTGAGAAACACAGGGACATCGGAAGGTGACTGAAAGAAGCAAAGTGAAGCTGCACTCTCCCCAGCCAGGGGCGCTCCGTGTACCCTAACAAGCCGCTTCACCCAGGCCTACAGCTGCCTTTGCCTTTTCTGTCTGAGATAGGGAGACCTCCTTAACTTATGCAGATGTCAGGCCTTCTGCTGGGTCTGTTGGGCACACACCGTCTTCAAAGGACTCCCATCCCATCCGCCCCTTTGAAGAACTTGCTTTGCTCAGGAGAAAATGTCACAATTCTTGATGTTTAATTTTCACAGGAAGCCACGGCGCTGATAAATGAGAGCTCGTCCATACGTGTTTTCTCTCTGTTACCTAAGAGACTATCTTCAAAACAGAAGTCCTCATAAATACTCTGGGGATGCATCAGACACTCTCCAGCGCTGTGCGACACTGTGTATATTGTTTGGCAGGAGTTCATTGGGGGAAGATAAACTAGCAGATTTTGCCAGGATTCTATTACTCTTGACCTTGACCTTGGCTGGAGGCTGTTTCCAGTTACACTCCATCTTAAAGAAAGACAGCGACTCCTTTTCCCCTCAGGTTCCTTTTTTCCCTTCTCTTCTCAGTGGCCCCAACAGAAGGCTCTGTGTGCTGCCTCACTGTGGAGGGAACACGTGCTGTTGCCCCTCTCTCTGGATTTCTCCCTTGAGCTCAGCATTCAAGTGCGCCAAGAAGTCTTCCTTAAGCCATGAAGCTTTGCTTTCAGAACGTGCTTGATCTTGAAGTTTATAAAACCATATGAGGGGGTGTTATTGACTGTAGATACAATGCTGTATAGCAGATCTCTAGAACTTAGTTAGCATCCAGCATCCACATTTCTCCCACCTCCCAGGCCCTGGGAACCACTATTGTATTCTCTGCTTGGCTGAGTTTGACTGGTTTAGATGCCTCATATAAATAAATTATGCACTACTTGTTCTGTGACCAGTCTGTTTCACTTAGCATTGCATTCTCTAGGTTCCGTCATGTCACAAATGACAGGGTCTCCTTGTTTTTTGAACTTTTTGTTTTATATTGGAGTACAATTGGTTAACAATGTTGTATTAGTTTCAGATGAACAACAAAGTGATTCAGTTATATATACACACATATCTATTTTTTCTCAAATTTTTTTCTCATTTAATGTGCTACAGAAGATTGGGTATAGTTCTCTGTGCTATACAGTAGGATCTTGTTGGTTATTCACTGTAAATATATCAGTATGTATACATCAGGGCTTCCCAGGTGGCACCGTGGTAAAGAATCTGCCTTGTAAGAGACACAGAGATGCGGCTTTGATCCCTATGTTGGGGAAGATCCCCTGGAGGAGGAAATGGCAACCCACTCCTGAAATCTTGCCTGGGAAATTCCATGGACAGAGGAGCCTGGCAGGCCACAGTCCATGGGGGCACAAAGAGTTGAATAGGACTGAGCAACTGAGCACATAAGTGCATGTCAATCTTTTTGAAGGCTGCTTAATATTCCATTATCTATCTATCTATAGATCCATCCTTCGTCTATGCACCTGTTAATGGACACTTTAATCGTTTCCATATCTTGATTACTGTGAATAAAGCTGCAATGAACACGGGAATTCAGATATTTCTTTTAGATCTCCATTTCAATTTTTTTTAATATGTCTGCTCCTTTTACTGTGGTGATGGTATCATGAGTGCTTGCATCTATCCAAACTCATCACATTGCATACATTAAATGTGTGCAGTCCTTTAATGTCAATTATACTTTAATAAAGCTGTTCATTTGTTTTAATGCTTCATCTTGCACAGTATTGCTCACTACAATATTTTTCTTCCTGATAGTAGATGACCCAACTCATCAGCATCCCGTCTACACATGAAGCTCCCAAGATTCCATATCCAGTGTGTGGTCTATGGGAAAAGGTGCCCTTCCACATCCAATGTCATGTGACAAGGTACCCTGTCTCCATCCATGAGTCCCACCAGCTTGGACTAGGCTTACTTTAAATTCTCAAAAAACAAAAAAGAAAGAAAGATAAAAGAAAAAAGTTGCCAACTTATTTTGTGCCATGAACTGTGAAGCTCATCCAGCCCAAACAGCTGCTATATTGAATCCTGGGGCATAGCCAAAGGCTCAAGGAGTAAAATTATACTATGTAATAATTGTAACTGGAGTTGAGTGTAGTATAATTACACAGATTGGAGCTGTTCAGTTGAATAGTACCCTTAATAGTAAAAATAATGGTTAATATTTGTTGAATCTTTGCAATACATTCTTCACATATATTATCTTATGTTATCCATGAGATAAACCCGTGAAGTAGGTGTTGTCTCAGTTTTGTTAATGAGAAAACAAAAGCTTGGTGAGAATAAGTAATTTCCCTGTGGCAATAAAACGGTTTGAGTCCAGCTCATATTAGTCCAAAGGGCAGCTCCCTGCCTCTCTGCTGTACAATACAAAACTGAGAGATCTGAAATAGTCCAAGAAAAGGGAAAATCACCATGAATAAAATATCCTCATAAAATTGACTAGTATGTGAGATACATTTAGTTCTTTCAGAAAAATATGGACCCTCCAAGTTATTATAAACTATTTCAAAATGACCATGAGCCCAATTCTGACATACAGGGATCCTATTTTTTTTCACTATATAAACATATGAAAATCCAGTCTAAGATGCTGCTGCTGCTGCTGCTGCTAAGTGGCTTCAGTTGTGTCCAACTCTGTGCGACCCCATAGATGGCAGCCCACCAGGCTCCGCCATCCCTGGGATTCTCCAGGCAAGAACACTGGAGTGGGTTGCCATTTCCTTCTCCAAAATCTAAGATGGAGAGTCAATAATTACATTTGAAGTTGTTAACTTTTCAGATTTTCTTTTTAAAGAAGTACATGTTCTAGACAAATATTGAGAACATATAGATAGTGCTTGTATAAAAAAATAAAATTCCTCCCACAATCCGATTTCATAGAAATCAAAGTTGCTGTTGTTTTCCTGTATGCTCTTCCCATCTAATGTAGACATCCTGTGTGGCAGAATGCTGTAATAAAGCTGTACAAAGCTCTTTTGTTATTGTCTTTTTCCTTGGTCGCATTCTTTACATTTTTGAAACCACAATTCTTAAATTCAAAAGTGTATTTCATTTTATGATAGTTCATAATTTATTTAGCTATTATTTTTTTCTTGGGCATTTAGATTTTTGCTAGCTTTTCAGGTAATAATCAAATATATATTTACCTATTTTTTATTATTTGTCAGGACATAATTTTGTTTTCCCAATGGGATATCTAGAGAAGTAATATGAAAAAGCTTAAGGCCTTATAGGAACATTGCTAATTTTCCCCAAATAAACTGTTTGCAATTTATTTGGGTGAGGGGTTCAGGATGGGGAACATGTGTATACCTGTGGCAGATTCATGTTGATGTATGGCAAAACCAATACAATACTGTAAAGTAATTAGTCTCCAATTAAAATAAATAAATTAAAAAAGACAAAAAAGAGTCTTTATTTGCTCACACATTCACCCACAAGGTGATTTTCATCTCTACTAGTATGAGAGGTGAAGAATGGTATTTTTAAAATTTTATACATTTTTTGTGGGATTAAATTTGTTTTCATAAGTACTTGGGATATTTTAAAATTTACTCTTGATTTCTGATTTTTTTTCCTCATTGTGATCCAACAAGCTTTTAATATTTATTTCTAAGGATATATAAAATATTAAATATTAAGCTTAATATTCGTTTCAAATTTTTTCCCAGGTTTCTTGCTTGTAGATTTTGTTTATAAGATACGTCGATGAGCATAATTTTGCAATAAAATATTTTAATTTCATTAGCAATCTTTTCTTTATATTATTGTTATTTATTGACTCTTTGGTTGCTGTTTTATTTTTTTACACATAAGGGCTCATGTACCTCAAGATGAGGCAACTAAAAACTTAATGCTTTTTATGATTCTTTCAGAGTTTCTCCTTTTATATTTAATCTTATATTAATTTAGAATTAACTAACAAATTGCTGCTGCTTCTGCTAAGTCTCTTCAGTCATGTCCAACTCTGTGTGACCCTATAGACAGCAGCCCACCAGACTCCCCCATCCCTGGGATTCTCTAAGCAAGAGTACTGGAGTGGGTTGCCATTGCCTTCTCCAACTAACAAATTGACTCAGGATTTTAATTATGTATATATATACATTTAAGGTAGTTGTCATTTTTATTGTTGCTGGTGAATAAAAGAATTAAGTGTTAGTCACTCAGTCGTGCCTGACTCTTTGCGACCCCATGGACTGCAGCCCACCAGGCTCCTCTGTCCATGAGATTTTCCAGGCAAGGATACTGGAGTGCATTGCCATTTCCTTCTCCAGGGGATCTTCCCAACTCAGGGATTGAACCCAGAACTCCTGCACTGCAGGCAGATTTTTTACCGACTGAGCTACAATATCCATAAAGTCCAGTATTCCAATCCAAGGACAGAATATGACTCCTTTTTTCATTTAAAAAATTTCTTATTAAAGTTTTATGATGTTCTTATGTGTGCTTTGAACATTCTTGTTTGACTGGATATTTTATGGGTATTATATTATTAGTGCGAATAGGGCATTTCCCAGATCACCTTCAAACTGAATTGTGAATGTACATGAGGGAATTATTGATTTTGTTTTTTTAATGTTATCCCAGTGACCTAAATTTGAGTTATTAATTATAAGAAAAAATTAGTTGATTAACTCCTGAGTTGTTGTTAATATTTTTGCAGGTGTAAGCCCAAATTGGGCTTCCCTGGTGGCTCAGACAGTAAAGACTCTGCCAGCAATGTGGGAGTGAAAAGAAGTCACTCAGTCGTGTCCGACTCTTTGCGACCCCATGGACTGTAGCCTATTAGGCTCCTCAGTCTGTGGAATTTTCCAGGCAAGAGTACTGGAGTGGGTTGCCATTTCCTTCTCCAGGGGACCTTCCCAACCCAGGGATCAAACCCAGGTCTCCTGCACTGCGGGCAGACGCTTTACTGGCAATGTGAGAGACCTGGGTTCAGTCCCTCGGTTGGGAAGATCCCCTGGAGAAGGGAAAGGCTACCCACTCCAGTATTCTGGCCTGGAGAATTCCATGAACTGTGTATTCCATGGGGTCGCAAAGAGTCAGACACGACTGAGCGACTTCCACTTTCACAAGCCCAAATTATTGTTAAGTGTGTGTGTGTGTGTGTGTGTGTGTGTGTACTCACAAGAGTAAATTTTGGTATTTGGTCTCTATGCTGCTGCTACTGCTGCTGCTGCTGCTAAGTCACTTCAGTCGTGTCCAACTCTGTGCGACCCCATAGACGGCAGCCCACCAGGCTCTCCTGTCCCTGGGATTCTCCAGGCAAGAACACAGGAGTGGGCTGCCATTTCCTTCTCCAATGCATGCAAGTGAAAAGTGAAAGTGAAGTCGCTCAGTCGTTAGCGACCCCATGGACTGCAGCCTACCAGGCTCCTCCATCCATGGGATTTTCCAGGCAAGAGTACTGGAGTGGGGTGCAATTGCCTTCTCTGTTGGTCTCTATATTGTTACCAAATTTACAATTATTGTTTGATGATATGCACTTCTTCCAACACTTAATATCAGTAGATTAAAATTATCTCCAATCTTGAATTATTAATTTTTAATGATCTTTTGGTTATTTTTTAAAAGAAGGATACTATTAGACATATATTTTGTAAACCCTGATGTATCAAAGGAGAGAAAACCTCTCTGCTGTTTGTGCTCCTCAGTGACATGAAATGAAAGCCTACTTTTTTCTTCTATAGTCCCTGAGCCACATACATCCAGGACTTCCTTGGTGGCTCAGATGGCAAATATTACCCTGCAATGTGGGAGACCCTGGGTGGGGAAGATCCCTTGGAGAAGGGAATGGCAACTCAATCCAGTATTCTTGCCTGGAGAATTCCAAGGACAGAGGAGCCTGGTGGGCTACAGTTCTTGGGATTGTAAAGAGTCGGACATAAATGAATGACTAACACTTTATTTTTTATATATATCCAGAGTACAAATTAAGTACAAAGTAGCACAAAGCTGGGTTAAGTATTTAATGGCAGATATTTCAAAGCTAGTTAGGCATACCAATAGTGTTCAGTTGCACAGAGATGATAAGACAAGTTATTTTATATCTTGTCAATAAATCCAGTTGACTTCCTACTAGTTGCTGCTATAAAGCAATGTTAAACATTCTATTTGTGTCAGTTCAGTTCAGTCGCTCAGTTGTGTCCGACTTTTTGAGATCCCGTGGATTGCAGCACGCCAGGCCTCCCTGTTCATCACCATCTCCCGGAGTTAACTCAGACTCACATCCATTGAGTCAGTGATGCCATCCAGCCATCTCATCCTCTGTCGTCCCCTTTTCCTCCTGCCCCCAATCCCTCCCAGCATCAGAGTCTTTTCCAATGAGTCAACTCTTCGCATGAAGTGGCCAAAATATTAGAGTTTCAGCTTTAGCATCATTCCTTCAAAAGAGCACCCAGGATTGTTCTCCTATAGAATGGACTGGTTGGGTCTCCTTGCAGTCCAAGGGACTCTCAAGAGTCTTCTCCAACACCACAGTTCAAAAGCATCAATACTACGGCATTCAGCTTTCTTCACAGTCCAACTCTCACATCCATACATGACCACTGGAAAAACCATAGCCTTGACTAGATGGACCTTTATTGGCAGAGAAATGTCTCTGCTTTTTAATACACTGTCTAGGTTGATCATAACTTTCCTTCCAAGGAGTAAGCATCTTAATTTCATGGCTGCAATCACCATCTGCAGTGATTCTGGAGCCCCAAAAATAAAGTCTAACACTGTTTCCCCATCTATTTGCCATGAAGTGATGGGACCAGACGCCATGATCTTCATTTTCTGAATGTGGAGCTTTAAGCCAACTTTCTCACTCTCCTCTTTCACTTTCATCAAGAGGCTTTTTAGTTTCTCTTCACTTTCTGCCATAAGGGTGGTGTCATCTGCATAGCTGAGGTTATTGATGTTTCTTCTGGCAATTTTGATTCCAGCTTGTGCTTCTTCCAGCCCAGCGTTTTTCATGATGTACTCTGCATATAAATTTAATAAGCAGGGTGACAGTATACAACCTTGATGTACTCCTTTTTCTATTTGGAACCAGTCTGCTGTTCCATGTCAGGTTCTAACTGTTGCTTCCTGACCTGCACATAGGTTTCTCAAGAGACAGATCAGGTGGTCTGTGATTTCCATCTCTTTTAGAATTTTCCACAGTTTATTGTGATCTATGCAGTCAAAGGCTTTGGCGTAGTTAATAAAGAAATAGATGAACTAGATGTCTCCAGAAATAGATGTTTTTTCTGGAATTCTCTTGCTTTTTCGATGATCCAGCAGATGTTGGCAATTTGATCTGTTTCCTCTGCCTTTTCTAAAACCAGCTTGAACATCTGGAAGTTCACAGTTCATATATTGCTGAAGCCTGGCTTGGAGAATTTTGAGCATTACTTTACTAGCATGTGAGATGAGTGCAATTGTGCAGTAGTTTGAGTATTCTTTGGCATTGCCTTTCTTTGGGATTGGGATAAAAACTGACCTTTTCCAGTCCTGTGGCCACTGCTGAGTTTTCCAAACTTGCTGGCATATTGAGTGCAGCACTTTCACAGCACCATCTTTCAGGATTTGAAATAGCTCAACTGGAATTCCATCATCTCCACTGGCTTTGTTCATAGTGATGCTTTCTAAGGCTCACTTGACTTCACATTCCAGGATGTCTGGCTCTAGGTGAGTGATCACACCATCATGATTATCTTGGTTGTGAAGATCTTATTTTGTACAGTTCTTCCGTGTATTCTTGCCACCTCTTCTTAACATCTTCTGCTTCTCTTAGGTCCATACCATTTCTGTCCTTTATCAAGCCCATCTTTGCATGGAATGTTCCCTTGGTATTTCCAATTTTCTTAAAGAGATCTCTAGTCTTTCCCATTCTATTGTTTTCCTCTATTTCTTTGCATTGATCGCTGAGAAAGGTTTTCTTATCTCTTCTTGATATTATTTGGAACTCTGCATTCAGATGCTTATATCTTTCCTTTTTTCCTTTGCTTTTTGCTTCTCTTCTTTTCACAGCTATTAGTAAGGCCTCCCCAGACAGCCATTTCGCTTTTCTGCATTTATTTTCCATGGGGATGGTCTTGATCTCTTTCTCCTGTACAATGTCATGAACCTCAGTCCATAGTTCTTCCGGCACTCTATCTATCAGATCTAGTCCCTTAAATCTATTTCTCACTTTCACTATATAATCATAAGGGATTTGATTTAGGTCATACCTGAATGGTCTAGTGGTTTTTCCTACTTTCTTCAATTAAAGTCTGAATTTGGAAATAAGGAGTTCATGATCTGAGCCACAGTCAGCTCCCAGTCTTGTTTTTGCTGACTGTATAGAGCTTCTCCATCTTTGGCTGCAAAGAATATAATCAATCTGATTTCAGTGTTGACCATCTGGTGATGCCCATGTGTAGAGTCTTCACTTGTGTTGTTGCAAGAGGGTGTTTGCTATGACCAGTGCATTCTCTTGGCAAAACTCTATTAGCCTTTGCCCTGCTTAATTCTATATTCCAGGGCCAAATTTGCCTGTTACTCCAGGTGTTTCTTGACTTCCTACCTTTGCATTCCAGTCCCCTATAATGAAAAGGACATCTTTTTTGAGTGTTAGTTCTTATAGGTCTTGTAGATCTTCATAGAACCATTCAACTTCAGCTTCTCCAGCATCCCAGTTGGGGCATAGACTTGGATTACTGTGATATTGAATGGTTTGCCTTGGAAACGAACAGAGATCATTCTGTTGTTTTTGAGATTGCATCTAAGTACTGCATTTCAGACTCTTTTGTTGACCATGATGGCTACTCCATTTCTTCTAAGGGATTCCTTCCCACAGTAGTAGATATAATGGTCATCTGAGTTAAATTCACCCATTCCAGTCCATCTTAGTTCGCTGATTCCTAGAATGTTGACGTTCACTCTTGCCATCTCCCGTTTGACCACTTCCAATTTGCCTTGATTCACGGACCTGACATTCCAGGTTCCTATGCAATATTGCTCTTTACAGCATCGGACCTTGCTTCTATCACGTCCCATCCACAACTGGGTATTGTTTTTGCTTTGGCTCCATCCCTTCATTCTTTCTGGAGTTATTTCTCTCCTGATCTCCAGTAGCATATTGGGCACCTACTGACCTGGGGAGTTTCTCTTTCAGTATCCTATCATTTTGCCTTTTCACTGTTCATGGGGTTCTCAAGGCAAGAATACTGAAGTGGTTTGCCATTTTAAACATTAGCACAGTAGTGATACTGACTACATTTTAGAATTCCCCTTTCTCTAGAGTTAGCTAATCTTAAACTGTATAAGTCTCAAGAGTATATCAACACAATGTTTTAATTTGTGGCATCTCTAGAACAACATTTTCCCACAGTCAGAAGTAGCAGCTTTCTCAGCCAGGATAGAATCCTTTAATATGTCCTCTACAAAACTTGTTATTGATAAGTGTTATTGAATTATCCCAAGTTTTCAGAAGATAGGCAACGAAATATGTTTATTTTTAAGAACAATCTTACTTGTTAAATTAAGTGCCACATTTTAGAGTATCTCTCAATCCATAGCCTAATTGTGAGCAATTGTAACTAGCTTTGGAGAAGGAAATGGCAACTCACTCCAGTATTCTTGCCTGGAGGATCCCAGGGACAGGGGAGCCTGGTAGGCTGCTGTCTATGGGGTCACAAAGAGTTGGACACGACTGAAGCAACTTATCAGTAGCAGTTAGAAGTTAGAAATACTTTTACTTATCTTTAAGAATCTATATAATTGCTGCCTTCTAAATAGAAAAAGTGAAAGTGAAAATTGTCTTTGAGACTCCATGGACTAGTCTATGGAATTCTCCATGCCAGAATACTGGCGTGGGTAATCTATTCTTCTCCAGGGGATCTTTCCAACCCAGGGATCAAACTCAGGTCTCCCACATTGCAGGCGGACTTTTTACAAGCTGAGCCACCAGGGAAGCCCAAGAATACTGAGACTGTATTAAAATGCCATGCTCTTGGTACACAAAAGAAATCCCTTAATTTATTAACTTTTTCCTACTGTCATATTTCTACAAGCCAAGAAAATTAAGCATTGAGAAGAGTTCTGCAAAGAAAACATTTTCATTTTTCTCCCTTTACCCAACACTATACCTCTGCAATATTTTTCTGTCAAACAGGAAGGGTGGAGGGAGAGATAATAAGGATTATGGAAAGATACACTAGAGAACAAGAAATTCCATATCTTTAAGAGAAGTCACTAAGTGTTGAGAGAAGAACTGGAAAGTGTCTAAATTCAAATTGATCTTGAAGGAGAGAAATCCAGACAACTTTGTTTTGAACTTGACTCCAGAGTGGGATATAGTAGGAGATAATTAACTTAAGGAATTTAAAGGAAAAAACTGGGACTAGATCACCTTTTAAATTGTTAACAGTTATCGTTGAAGAGTAAAGGAATGGAACTGTGCCTTAATGTCTAAAACATTAAGGCAGGCAAAAGAATGTAGCATTAAGAAGACCATAAATATATACCACTTTGCCTACTCTGAGGCTGGAAGTAGTAGTAGCAATTTCCTAGTTAATTAAGTAGCTCTCTGATAATAAAAGAATTTATAAACTGGCCTGGCTCTGCTCTAGCCAGAGTCTTCCTTTTTAATTCTGGAAAGCATCCTGTAAGTCAGATGATATTTTGCAATAAATCATTTTCTCTTTATACTTGGTAGAGTGGATTCTTTTATCTGCACTTTAATTCATTTAAGATGCTATCAGGTAAATAAGCGGTTGCTGTTCATTCATTAGGTTGTGTTCAACTCTTTGCCACCCCAAGGACGTCAACATGCCAGGAGTCCCTGTACTATACAGTTCCCCGTAGTTTTCTCAAACTCATATCTATGCAGTCTGTGGTGATGCCATCAAACCATCTCATACTCTGTAGCCTCCTTCTCCTCTTGTCCTCAATCTTTCCTGGCATCACGGACTTTTCTAATGAGTTGGCTCTTCACATCACATAGCCAAAGTGTTGGAGCTTCAGTTTCAGCATCAGTCCTTCCAATGAATATTCAAGGTTGATTTGCTTTAGGATTGACTGGTTTGACCTCCTTGCTGTCCAAGGGACTCTCAAGAGTCTTCTCTAGCACCTCAGTCCAAAAGCATGAATTCTTCAGCAGTCAGTGTTCTTTACAATCCAACTCTCACATCCGTACACGACTACTGGAAAAACTATAACTTTGACTGTATGGACCTTTGTTGGCAAAATGATGTCTGTTTTTTAATATGCTGTCTAGGTTTGTCATAGCTTTTCTTCCAAGTAGCAAGCATCCTTTAATTGCATTGCTGAAGTCACCGTCCATAGTGATTTTGGAGCCCTCAAAATAAAATCTGTCATTGTTTCCACTTTTTTCCCTTTTATTTGCTATGAAGTGAAATTAAAAGACGTTTACTCCTTGGAAGGAAAGTTATGGCCAACCTAGATAGCATATTAAAAAGCAGAGATATTACTTTGCCAACAAAGGTCTGTCTAGTCAAGGCTATGGTTTTTCCAGTAGTCATGTATAGATGTGAGAGTTGGACTGTGAAGAAAGCTGAGGGCTGAAGAATTGATGCTTTTGAACTGTGGTGTTGGAGAAGAGTCTTGTTAGTCCCTTGGACTGCAAGGAGATCCAACCAGTCTGTCCTAAAGAAGACCAGTCCTGGGTGTTCATTGGAAGGACTGATGCTGAGGCTAAAACTCCAATACTTTGGCCATCTCACGTGTAGAGCTGACTCATTGGAAAAGACCCTGATGCTGGGAGGGATTGAGGGCAGTAGAAGGGGACGACAGAGGATGAGATGGCTGGATGGCATCACCGACTCAATGGACATGAGTTTGAGTAAACTCCAGGAGTTGGTGATGGACAGGGAGGCCTGGAGTGCTGCGACTCATGGGGTCACAAAGAGTCAGACACAACTTAGTGACTGAACTGAACTAAGTTGAACTGATGGGACCATATGCCATGATCCTAGTTTTTTGAAGTTGTGTTTAAGCCATCTATTTTACTCTCCTCTTTCACCCTCATTAAACGGCATTTTAGCTCCTTTTCAATATCTGCCATTAGAGCAGTATCATATGTATATCTGAGATTGTTGATATTTCTCCTGGCAATCTTGATCCCAGCTTGTGATTCATCCAGTCTGGCATTTCTCATGATGTATTCTGCATAGAAGTTGAATAAGCATGGTGACAATATACAGTTTTGACATACTCCTTTCCCAATTTTGAACTAGTCCATTGTCCCATGTAAGTTCTAACTGTTGCTTCTTGACCTGTATACAGGTTTGGGAGATGAATATATTTATGTATTCATGTATATACATAAATAACTATGAAATACATGGATGGAAATGTGCAAATATGAATCTCTAGTAACATATTTGCATGGTTTACTAAAGAATTGAGTCACTGTTGCCAAATATTAGAGGTGACTTTCAAGGACAAATTCTGGGACTATTTTTTAGCTGTGCTTAAATCATTTAATACATTGAAGTTCTTGTGGCTAATGTAATATGCATCTGTAATACAGCTACATCTTAGAAAAATATTCTAAAGTATCCAAAACTTGTATCATTTTTGTAATGGAGCACTAGAGTTTGTATTCAGATGCATGTTTCTTCCTTAGAGAATCAGAAATAATAATTACAACACAATCAGAAATAATAATTATGACACATTTTATATTACAGAACCTATTTCATAATCTATACCACTCTGAGAAAACTGTTAGCAACTGGGGATTTAAGAACAGTAAGACACAAGTTTGATTCTCTGTGGAAGTTCATGAGGCAAAAATATTTTGGATTTGACGGATTTACCATTGGATCAATAATATGTGAATAAAAATGAGCAGGGGGTTTCTTGTTTTCTTACTTCTAAGAAAGGGTCAAAGGAAAAAAAAATATGTTTCCCCCTGCCCCCGAAGTTGTCAGCTTTCCTCAGTTGGGTTTCTTGTTTGGAACCACCAGACAAAGAAAATGATATATGTGGCTATTTTCTTAATTCCCTCAAGGGTGGTTATAATCGTACCATTCTAGATGCATAGGAGAAAAGTTGATTCATTATACTCAATATATATGACTTGGGGCATTACGGCTAAATTCTCCAGAGATCCAGTTGGGAAAGGCTGTATGATGAGTGAGATAATGTTTCCACTGTATTATTCTGGATTTCTTCTCATGAGAAATATTTCCTTATTATTTAAGGTAATTAGAGGTGTGGTTTTCTGAAACTTGCAGCTGAAAGCAATTTAACCTTTATACCATACCATAATAAGTGGCAAATTTCAGTTTACCTCTCTGCTTCCTCACTGATGGACATGGGGTGGTTAAGTTAATGTAAGTCAGTAAGTAGGTATTAGCTTGCAAAGAAGTTTGATATCTGTAAACAAATAATTATCCTTAGTTATAAATCATGCTTCTGTTGTGAGTTCCTTTCAGAAGGGTGATAATTTGTTAGCTTCATAAGATCTTGTGGTTTCAAGACATATTTTTCACTATTGGAAAAATTAAATTGACTTGTACTGAGCACAGTTTGGATGAATAAACCTTTGACATTTAATGATTTAATAACTAGCAATAAAAATTCAGTCTCAACAATTTGCTGACTGTTGACAGCAGATGTGTAAACCTGACTTCAATTCATGCATTTGTTGACAGTCCTTCAGAAGCTTAATGATATGGTTGACAAATGTGTATCAAGCATGGGGCAATTTACTTCAGGTAGTCATGTCCTTGGAAGAAGGGCAGGAACAGTACTTTCTCAGCAAATTTTCTCTCTTGCCTTACTTTGGTGACAACAAGTGACAAGCTATTCCTTGTGGACTGGCCCAGAGTAGATTTAGGGGTTAGGTGCTGTTTGTTACAAACATTTCTTTTAAAGAGCCATTCAATTGATAAGTAATGGCACACGATGCTGGATTTATTTCCACTGAGTCAACTATAAAATAATTTCATCCTATATGGCTACATTTTGTTTTGAAGAATTCCTGCAAACCAATACAATACTGTAAAGTAATTAACCTCCAATTAAAATAAATAAATTTATATTTTAAGAAAGTGTCTGTCACTCAATCACGTTCAACTCTTTGTGATCCCAAGGACTATAGCCCACCAGGCTCCTCTGTCCATGGAGTTCTCCTGGCAGGAATACTGAAGTGGGTTCAGTTCAGCTCAGTAGCTCAGTCATGTCCACCTCTTTGCGAACCATGGACTGGAGCATGCCAGGCTTCCCTGTCCAACACCAACTCTCGGAGCTTACACAAAATCATGTCCATCAAGTCAGTGATGCCATCCAACCATCTCATACTCTGTCATGCCCTTCTCCTCCCACCTTTGATCTTTCCCAGCATCAGGGTCTTTTGCAATGAGTCAGTTCTTCACATCAGGTGGCCAAAGTATTGGACCTTCAGCTTCAGCATCAGTCCTTCCAATGAATATTCAGGACTGATTTCCTTTAGGATGGACTGGTTGGATCTCCTTGCAGTCCAAGGGACTCTCAACAGTCTTCTCCAACACCACAGTTCAAAAGCATCAGTTCTTCAGTGCTCAACTTTCTTTATAGTCCAATTCTCACATCCATACATGACTACTGGAAAAACCATAGCTCTGACTAGGCAGACCTTTGTGGTCAAAGTAATATCTCTGCTTTTTAATATGCTGTCTAGGTTGGTCATATCTTTTCCTTCAAGAAGCAAGTGTCTTTGAATTTCATGGCTGTAGTCACCATCTGCAGTGATTTTGGAGCCCAAAAAGATAAAGTCTGTCACTGTTTGCCTTGTTTCCCCATCCATTTGCCATGAAGTAATGGGACCAGAGGCCATGATCTTAGTTCTCTGAATGTTGAGTTTTAAGCAAACTTTTTCACTCTCCTCTTTCACTTTCATCAAGAGGCTCTTTAGTTCTTCTTTGCTTTCTGCCATAAGGGTGGTGTCATCAGCATATCTGAGGTTATTGATATTTCTCCCAGCAATCTTGATTCCACTTTGTGCTTCACCCAGCCCAGAATTTTGCATGATGTACTCTGCATATAAGTTAAATAAGCAGGATGACTATATACAGCCTTGATTTACTTCTTTCCCAAGAAGTAAATGTGGAGCCAGTCTGTTGTTCCATGTCCAGTTCTAACTGTTGCTTCTTGACCTGCATACAGATTTCTCAGGGGGCAGGCCAGATGGTCTGGTACTCCCATCTCTTTAAGAATTTTCCAGTTTGTTGTGATCCACATAGTCAAAGGCTTTGATGTAATCAATAAAGCAGAAGTAAATGTTTTTCTGGAACTCTCTTGCTTTTTTGATGATACAGCAGATGTTGGCAATTTGATCTCTGGTTCGTCTGCCTCTTCTAAATCCAACTTGAACATTGGAAGTTTTCAGTTCACGTACTGTTGAAGCCTGGCTTGGAGAATTTTGAGCATTATTTTACTAGCATGTGAGATGCGTGCAATTGTGTGGTAGTTTGAACATTCTTTTGCATTGCCTTTCTTTGGGATTGGAATGAAAACCAACATTTTCCAGTCCTATGGCCACTGCTGAGTTTTCCAAATTTGCTGACATATTGAGTGAAGCACTTTCACAGCATCATCTTTTAGGATTTGAAATAACTCAATTGGAATTTCATCACCTACACTAGCTTTGTTCGTAGAGATGCTTCCTAAAGCCCACCTGAATTCGCATTCCAGGATGTCTGGCTATAGGTGAGTGATCACGCCATAGTGGTTATATAGGTCATAAAGATCTTTTTGTATAGTTCTGTGTATTCTTGCCACCTCTTCTTAATATCTTCTGCTTCCGTTAGTTCCATACCATTTCTGTCCTTTATTGTGCCCAACTTTGCATGAAATGTTCCCTTGGTATCTCTAATTTTCTAATTGGAGTGGGTAGCCATTCCTTTCTCCAAGTGATCATCCCAACCCAGGGATTGAACCTGATTTTCCTGCATTACAGACATAGTCTTTAGAGTCTGAGCTACCAGGGAAACCCTAAAGCTAGGGTTTTATTTAAAGAAGAAATTTTGTAAATGTTTTATTGTTTAGGTTATCTATCTCCCTAACTATATATCATTTATCTATTATCTACCTATTTTC
The DNA here is from genome assembly GCF_023091745.1 of Budorcas taxicolor. Taxonomy (NCBI): domain Eukaryota; kingdom Metazoa; phylum Chordata; class Mammalia; order Artiodactyla; family Bovidae; genus Budorcas; species Budorcas taxicolor. Next base: position 139,293,655 of record NC_068920.1, read on the forward strand.
TTGATCTATCAGCTTCAAAGTGAAATCTGAAGTATCATTTCAACATATATTACAGATATAAATGCTGCATTGATTGAAGCAGGAGTACAGTCACAGATTTGCACCCTTATGTACCTTTTTTAGCTTTCTAATGGTAACTGAGTAGCTCTCAAGAAATGCTTCTTAGAGGATAAGTAAAAATCTAAATATACTCTTAAAAATATACATTCATCTGATGTAAACCTTTCTTTAGCTTCAACTTGTTGGTTGCAAGATGGGCACAACCCCCGCCTAAAACAGATGGGTATAAATGGTGACTTCCGTATTTCCTTGTAGAGTTATGATGTCATGACTGAAAGCATGGGGCCATGGGCAACAGATGACTCAGCAACAGAGTCATGCAGGTGATCATGATGCAGAGATTTCCCATAACAAGTTTTGAATTCAGAGATTTCATTTAAATCTTGGTTCCATCACTCCTATCGAGTCTGTTACTTAACCAGTATAGTGACCTGTTTTCTCACCTGGAAAATATTCATTCGCCTTTTAGGTGAATATTTTAATTTTAAGAGTACTAAAGAACTTTGGGCACCATGCTGAGAGGGCCCAAAGCCTCTTCACTGCAAAAGCTGTCTCCCTACACAGCTGTTTTGAAAATGATATGGCATAATATGCATAGGTTGCCTAATCAAAAACCTGGCACAGAAGCAGGAACTTAATGAGAGCTATTATGTTCACCTCATTGGCAAATATAGAACCTGGGCCTTAGAATGAGTATTTAGAAAGCAGGGACTGGGAGACTTTGAAATTGATGATATCATTGAAATAGCCCTCAGTGTTACTCAGATCTTTCATCATTTTTATCCAATGTTGTACTTAAAATTCCATCCAATGAAGTCAGGCAAGAGAAAAAAATAAAAGGCATCCAGATTGGAAAAGAAGTAAACATTTCTAAATTCATAGACATCATAACCATCTGTATAAAGCATTTGATGAAACATACTCACCCAAAAGCTCCTAGAATGAGTGAGATTAGTAGTCACAACAGCAGTGTACAAATATTCATTGTATTTATATGTACAAGCAAGGACAATCAGAAATTGAAGCAAATGTACATGATACCTTCAAATTATATATATATATATATATATATATATATATATATATATATATATATATAAACCTTAGGGAAAAATTTGATAAAAGGTGTGCAAGGTCTGTATATTGAAACTTCAAAACATACAGAGAGAGTATTTAAAAGACCAAAAGAAATCCAGAGATATGTTGGGCTCATAACTGGAAAACTGAATATTCTTAAAATGTCAATTTTCTATAAATTGATCTAATAAATTTAATGTAATCTTTATTTAAAATATACAGGATTTTTGTTTTGTCATTAATTTTTTCTTGGTTTTTAAATAGAGAAGATGATTCTAAAGTTCAATAGATTCTAAAACTGACTCTGACATTCAGTAAAAATGTTTTTAGAAGAAATGCTACTACAAGCACCTAGAAGAGACAAAACAACTGCACAAAATTAGCAAAGTAGGAGGACTAACACTATCCATTTTAAAAAACTTACCATAAAAGTAATAAGGACAGTGTAATATTGATGTAAAGATAGACAAACAGATTAACAGAAGAGAGAGTCCAGTAATAGACTCACGCAGGTATGGATAACTAAATTTTCCACAAAGGTACAAAAGCAATTCAGTGGAGAAAGAATATTTTTTTCAAGAAATTGGAAAACTGTAAGCAATAAAGCTAAGTTTCAATCAATATATCTCACCATGTATAAAAATTAACTCAAAATGAATTTTGTACTTTAAATTTAAATACTAAAACTAAAGAACTTATAGGTTAAAATAGGAGAATATCTTTATGTTCATAGGTTCATTGAAAGCTTGTTAAATATTACAACAAAAGCATAATTCCTCAAAGAAAACAACCCCTAAAATGGGTCATTAAAATAAAAATCTTCCCTTTTTGAGACATTATTAGAATAATTTTACAAAGTTACACATTGGAAGAAAATGTTTGTAAATCATATATCTAATAAAGGCATTATATTTAAAACATATGAAGGGGAATAAGCAACGCTATAAACAAAATCTGGACAAATTATTTGAACAGACATTCTACCAAAGAAGATGCATGAATCATGTTAGCCCATGAAAAGATGCTCAATATCAATAGTCATTATGGAAATGGAAATTAAAGCCACAATGAATGGTTAAATTGAAAAAATATCATATCACGTTTTGGAAAGGATATGGGTGAACTTGAACTCTTCTGCAATGTTGATGTGAATGCAAAATGGGACAATCAGTTTGCAAAAGCATTTGGCAGGTTTGTAGTTAAATATGCAGTTATTGTATAATTCATCTATTCTGCTCTTATACATTTACTGAACAGGAGTGAAACCATATGGCCATAAAATGACTTGTACACAAGTATTCACAGAAACCTTGTTTGTAGAAGGTAAAGGCAAGAAACAACCCAGATGCCCATCAACAGTTAAATGAACAGACAAATTGTGTCATATTTGTGCAATGAAGTAAATGAAGTACTATTTAAAATAAAAGAATGAAATATTGATATACCGAACAACATAGATACCACCTCGAAATATGTAATGTAAATGAGAAAAGACAGATCAAATAGAGTATATAGAGTATTGCTTCATTTGTATAAAATATTAGAATATGCAAACTAAACTGTAGTGACAGAAGGTCTATCAGGATTTGTCTGGGCATGGGAGCAGGAGAGACAGATTACAAAGGAGTACAAATAAATGTTTGTAGGTGATGGATGTGTCATTATCTTGATTGTTATGATATTTCCATAAGTATATACATATGTCAAAGATATCCAATTATACTATTTATGTCTAGGTTATTTATGTCAATTGTACATCAATGAAGCTGTTAAAATCATTTATAGTTGTGATGAGTCTTAATAAAGGGGAAGGTGTGAGGGTGTTGTGGGAACATAGGATGTAGCAATATCCTCTAAGCTCCTTCCTAAAGCATTCTTCTAGACTACTAAGGCCAGATATGATCTTGGCAAATTTTTAAAAAACAAAGAAGGAATTCACAGCAAGGAAACCGAATGCCAGTGCAATGACTGGAGAGAGCATGAAAGAATCATGAAAAAGCAGAGCGTTTTTTTTTTTGTTTTTGTTTTTTTCAGATTTAACAAAAGGCATGTAAACAGTAACTTAGAGAAAGCATGGTCTTTTTAGCCCATTTTGCCATGAAATTAAAAGATGCTTACTCCTTGGAAGGAAAGTTATGACCAACCTAGACAGTATATTAAAAAGCAGAGACATTACTTTGCCAACAAAGGTCCATCTAATCAAGGCTATGGTTTTTCCAGTGGTCATGTATGGTTGTGAGAGTTGGACTATAAAGAAAGCTGAGCGCTGAAAAATTGATGCTTTTGAGCTGTGGTGTTGGAGAAGACTCTTGAAAGTTCCTTGGACTGCAAGGAGATCCAACCAAGTCATCCTAAAGGAAATCAGTCCTGGGTGCTCTTTTGAAGGACTGATGCTAAATCTGAAACTCCAGTACTTTGGCCACCTGATGCGAAGAGCTGACTCATTGGAAAAAACCCCGATGCTGGGAAAGACTGAGGGCAGGAGAAGAAGGGGATGACAGAGGGTGAGATGGTTGGATGGCATCACCAACTCAATGGACATGGGTTTGGGTGAACTCTGGGAGCTGGTGATGGACAGGGAGGCCTGGAGTGCTGCGGTTCATGGGGTCGCAAAAAGTCAGACACAAATGAGCAACTGAACTGAACTGTTATTACAAAAAAAAAAAAAAAAAAAAACTTTTCAGTTCCTATTATGTACTGAACATTTTTATAAGCCATGGGAATACAGACATGGATGAGACGTATTTAGGAATGATCATATATACAAATAATAAGAAAATATTATTTAAATTATACTAAAAGTTGCCTCCATTATCATTAGTGTTCTGGAAAAAGGTGACCAAACCATCTGGGTTGTATGGAGGGAGATGAAACAACCGGAAAATGGATTCAGCCACGACATTTGGAGATACTGAGCTCAGAACAACTGATTTAACTTAAGTTCACAGGACATATAGGTGAGACAATGACATTAATTTATGCTGAGAATGAACATTCCGGAATGGATGAGACTGCTTATGCCATCAGTCATCTGTGCTCTCGCTGACTGGGAACACTAAAACAGTTTTCAGAATTCTGTTTTGTAAGCATATGGTCAGAACTGGGAGCAACAGAAAGATGATCCTTCCCCTCTACCTTAGAAATGTTGTTGCTGTTTTTTAGTTGCTAAGTGGTGTCCGACCCTTTGCAACTCCATGGACTGCAGCACACCAGGCTTCCCTGTTCTTCACTATCTCATGGAGTTTGCTCAGACTCATATCCACTGAGTCAATGATGTCATCCAACTATCTCATTCTCTGTCATCCCCTTCTCCTCCCGTCTTCAATCTTTCCTAGCATCAGGGTATTTTCCAATGAGTTGGCTCTTCAACTCAGGTGGCCGAAGTATTGGACCTTCAGCATCAGTCCTTCCAATGAATATTCAGCATTGATTTGCTTTAGGATTAACTGGTTTGATCTTTCTGCTGTCCAAGGGACTCTCCAGAGTCTTCTCTAGACCTGTCAATTCTAAGCTCAGTCCATCTGAGCACTCTTTATCCTGGACGAGGCAGGAGTGACAGATTGGCCCTTTTGCTCCCTTTTCCTAAAATCTGAAGCATCCTTTCTCTGTGGGTTTAACTTGTGATAGGTTGAATTGTGTCCTCCAAAAATTCATATATTGAATTTCTAACTCCAGTACCTAGAATATAACTTCATTTGGAAACAGGGTTTTTGCAGATAATCAAGTTAAGACTGGGCTATCAGGGTTAGACTCTAACTGAATATGACACACACGCAGGGAGAACACCACTGAAGAAGACCTCAGAGGTCTAGGTGATGCTTCTACAAGCCAACGCCAAAGCTCTCTTGCACGTCATTAGAAGGAGAAAGTCCCTGAACAGACTGTTGTCTAGAGCCCTCAAAAGGAAGCAAAGCTTTGCATGCCTTGATCCCAGACTTTCAGTCTCCAGAACTAAAAATTGAAAGTGTTAGTTGCTCAGTCGTGTGTGACTCTTTGCAAGCCCATAGACTGTGCCCACCAGGCTCCTCTGTCCATGGAATTCTTCAGGCAAAAATAGTGGACTGGAGAGGGTAGTCATTCCTTTCTCCAGAGGATCTTTCTCATTCAGGGATTGAACCCAGGTCTCCTGCATTGCAAGCAGATTCTTTACTGTTTGAGCCACCAGGAAACCCAGTCTCCAGAGCTATGAGAATAATACTTTCTGTTACATCAGCCACCCAGTATGCATTACTTTGTTAGTACATTCTTAGGAAGCTAATACACAGATTTTCTTCCATGATATTTGTGAATGAGTATGTCTGAATTTTTCTTTCTGTGTCATAGACCACATACTTAACTAGATTTCTACTTTTCCTGCTTTGGTTTGGAAGATACTCTGTAACCTATAAGGACTTCTGCAGAAATTCAAATCATCCACTCAGACTCCATTTTACCAATTTAGCTCTTAGAGGTGGTGTTGGTTTTCATGCAAAAATTCTATTCTATCACACTTCTATAGGGCTTTTGCATGAGATACTGCATAGATAATTCTCTTATTTTTAATTTGGCTACCCAACTACCTTGTGAGACACACAGAATCCTATTATTGTCACATTATCTACATTGCATTGCTCACTTGCTCGCTGTTAGTGATTGTGTCAGTTGCTCAGTCATGTCCAACTCTTTACAATCCTATGGACCGTAGCCTTCCAGGATCCTTTTCTCTGTCCATGGAATTCTCCAGGCAAGAATACTGGAGTGAGTTGCCATTCCTTTCTCCAGGATCTTCCCAACCCAGGGATTGAACCTGGGTCTCCTGCACTGAAGGCAGATTCTTTACCATCTGAGCCACCAGGGAAACCCTTTGCAGGCATCCTCATTTGCCACATCACAGGCATCCTTATTTTAATTGGCTACAATGACCAAGACTGGAGATTTGAGTTTCAAAAACAAACATAAAAGACAAGCTTAAAAACTACACAAGGGGACTTCCCTAGTGGTCCATTGGCTAAGACTTCATGTTCCCAATTCAGGGGCCCTGGGTTTGATTCCTGGTCAGGGAACTAGGTTCTATATGCCATAGCTAAGTGTTCAAATGCTGCAACTAAGAGTTCAAATGCTGTAACGAAGATCAAAGATCCCATGTCCTGCAACTAACACCAAGAGCAGCTAAAAAAATAATAATAATTAAAAATAAAAACAATACAACACAACACAGTAACCCAATGAAACAACCCAGTCTGTTAAATTTGAATGACTTATCCATAAGCACCTAACTTCATTTAATTTTTATGGAAGATGTTGAAAGTTCATTATTTTTTCAATACTTAAAATAACTTGAATAACTAGTGAGGTTTTTATTTACTCACTCATTCACTCACCCACTGATATTTATTAAATGTTTATTCTTTTCTAAGCATGATGCTAGGTGCTGTGTGTTCAGGAGTGAGCCTAACTAACATGGTCCCCACTCTCTCATTATACCCACTCTAATGGGGAAATAACATTTAAAAAATACATAATTACAAATTCTGATAGATATTAGGAGGGAAAAAAAAAAGGATGGTATAAGAAAGCATAGTATTAAACCAGATGCCGAACTCACCTAGAGCCAGACATCTTGGAATACAAAGTCAAGTGGGCCTTAGGCAGCATCACTATAAACAAAGCTAGTGGAGGTGATGGAATTCCAGTGGAGCTATTTCAAATCCTAAAAGATAATTCTGTGAAAGTGCTGCACTCAATATGCCAGCAAATATGGAAAACTCAGCAGTGGCCACAGGACTGGAAAAGGTCAGTTTTCATTCCAATCCCAAAGAAAGGCAATGCCAAAGAATGCTCAAACTACCGCACAATTACACTCATCTCACACGCTAACAAAGTAATGCTCAAAATTCTCCAAACCAGGCTTCAGCAATACATGAACCATGAAATTCCAGATGTTCAAGCTGGATTTAGACGAACCAGAGATCAAACTGCCAACATTTTGCAAACTGCCAACATTTGGCAGATCTTCGAAAAAGCAAGAGAGTTCCAGAAAAACATCTACTTTTGCTTTATTGACTACGCCAAAGATTTTTACTGTGTGGATCACAACAAACTGTAAAAATTTCTTAAAGATATGGGAATACTAGACCACCTGAGCTGCCTCCTGAGAAATCTGTATGCAGGTCAAAAAGCAACAGTTAGAACTGGACATGGAACAACAGACTGGTTCCAAATCAGGAAAGGAGTACATCAAGGCTGTATACTGTCACCCTGCTTATTTAACTTATATACAGGGTACATCATGCAAAATGCTGGGCTGGAAGAAGCACAAGCTGGAAACAAGATTACTGGGAGAAGTATCAACAACCTCAGATATGCAGATGACACGACCCTTTATGATAAAAAGAGAAGAAGAACTAAAGAACCTCTAGATGAAGGCGAAAGTGGAGAGTGAAAAAGTTGAGTTAAAACTCAACGTTCAGAAAACTATCATTTAGTCCAGCCCATCACTTCATGGCAAATAGATGGGGAAACAATGGAAACAGTGACAGACTTTATTTTCTTGGGCTCCAAAATCACTGCAGATGGTGACTGCAGCCATGAAATTAAAAGACACTTGCTCATTGGAAGAAAAGCTATGACCAATTTAGACAGCATATTAAAAAGCAGAGACATTACCTTGCCAACAAAGGCCTATTCAACAGTCATGTGTGGATGTGAGAGTTGGACCATGAAGAAAACTGAGCACTGAAGAATTGATGCTTTTGAACTGTGGTTCAAAAGACTGTGTTGGAGAAGACTCTTGAGAGTCCCTTGGACTGCAAGAAGATCCCACCAGTCCATCCTAAAGGAAATTTTTCCTGAATATTCGTTGGAAGGACTGATGCTGCAGCTGAAGCTCCAATACTTCTGCCACTTGATGTGAAGAACTGACTCATTGGAAAAGACCCTGATGCTGGGAAGGACTGAAGGCAGGAGAAGGGGACAACAAAGGTTGAGATGGTTGGATGGCATCACTGACTCAATGGACATGAATCTGAGTAAACTCTGGGAGTTGGCAATGGACAGGGAGGCCTGGCTTACTGCAGTCCATGGGTTCACAGAGTCGTACACAACTGAGCGACTGAACTGAACTGAAATGAACTAAGTGGTTTATATTTTTAATGCATGTATTTGTCAGAACTCCTTTAGTTATAGCTGAGAGAAAGCTTTCACCTGGGAGAAAACACAATAACACAAAGGAAAGGGGTAGAAAGTTAGGAAGAACAATGACACCAGCCTTTAGGAGCAACTGAATCTGAGGACTCTGAATGTTTGGTGCTGATATCATTATCCTTGATTTCCACTTCTCTTGCCCACTTTTCTCTGTGCAGCTTCTTTTGCTTCTATTATAAATGTCCTTTCTCCATTCTGGTACTTCTGGGCTTCCATCTTCATAGATTAGAAGCTGTGCAGGAAAGGGCCTTCCTTATTAGCTTTTGTTCCTTGGTAGAAAAAGTCCCTAGGAAATATTCCAGTGAACCCAGCATGAGCATTTTATTGGAGGGTAAACAATGCTAAGAGGAAATGCATATAGCTACCACTTAGCTTTAAAGAATCCACTTTCCAATGCAGAAGACATGGGTTTTATCCCTGGATTGGGAAGATTCCCTGGAGGAGAAAATGGCAACCCACTCCAGTATTCTTGCCTGGAGAATTCCATGGACAGAGGAGCCTAATGGGCTATAGTTTTGGGGGTTGCAAAGAGTTGTACACAACTGATCATGTACACATACCACTTATCTTAAATAGTTTCTACTTAAGTATTTAAAAATCGCCTTCAACAAGTTAAGTAGCAACTGTTGGCAAGCAATAAAGGATAGGGCTACAAGGTACGTACATCCCATCTGTGCAGGAACCAGCCAGTGACTCATTGCTTTGGCCTCTACTCACTACCAGCCAGTGTTTCTTGGTCTCTATTGGGTTTTGGTTAATTTTTGCAAAGCTGACAGCAGCTTTGGAGCAGCACAGAGGTTAATACTCCTCATAGTCCGGTGGGAGTTGGGCATATATGCTAATTAGGAGCCTGGGCTGTCTGGATGCCTCTCATTCAGATGATGGCTTCCGACTGCTGACAACAAAAGGCACATTAACTGCTACATTATTGGATATTGCATGCTGTTTGTCACTCTTTATGAATACATTCATAAATTTCTGTACATTCTAAAATACGTTCATATACTAGGGTATACTACATGTTCATCACTTTTAAGAGAAATAGCCATTAAGTTAACTGTAACAGAGTAAACACGTTTAAAGCTTTACATTTGTGGAATATGTGTTTACAGTCACAAACTCATGTTGGGCAGAAAAGCTATTTATCACTTGCAAACTGAGAAAGCAAATTTTTATTCATCTCTATTAAACTGTGGCATAAGAACAGTCATAGCCAAGAGGAGGATAAGGAGATATGACAATTAAATGAAATGTAGTGTTCTCAGTGGGATCCTAGGATATAAAAATGATATGAAGCAAAAGTAAGAAAGCCTGAACATAGTATGGACACTGATTAAAGCTAATGTGTCAACACTGTCTATCAAGTGTAACCATAGCAACATAAAACACTAATAAAGGGGAAAACAAGGTAAGGGTATAAGGGAACTGACTGTATTGTCTTTCAAAGTTTTTGTAAATCTAAAACTGTTCTAAATTTCAAAATGTTTACTTAAAAAACTAGGATGAGACATTCTTTGCAAAATTTTATTTTACATATCACAGTGAATATATTGTACCCATTCCTGCTGAATCACCACAGTCAGAAAGAATGGATATTATGAAAAGGAGAAAATATGGGAGAGGTGCTCTGGACCCACAAAAGAGTAGCGATAACATTTGGTTAGAGTCATTGGTATTTGAAGGGCTTCCCATGTGGCCTTAGTGATAAAGAACCCGCCTGCCAATGCAGGAGATATGAGACGTGGGTTTGATCCCTGTGTCGGAAAGATCACCTGGAGGAGGGCACAACAACCCACTCCATTATTTTTGCTTGGAGAATCCCATGGACAGGGGAGCCTAGTGGGCTAGAGTCCATAGGGTTGCAAAGAGTAAGACACAATTAAAAGCAACTTATCACACACACACATTGGTATTTTAAGCCTAGATTTACCAAAAACTTTGATGCATTTTGCTAGCAATTGTTCCTGGCTCATGGCTAAACCATAATTTCTCAATGATGAACTGAAGAACAGAATTTGAGATTTTAAAAGATGGCATTGAATATATACATATTGTCTTTTATTTAAATTTCTGACTACACTGATTTTCAGAAGGCTTAATTACTCTCCTTTTCCTTAAATTTATCTTTCCTCATGGTCCTCTTACTATCCTTTCCTCCCCTCCCATCCTTCCTCTTCCCTTTTTTCCCACTTTTGCTTCCACACTATTGAGCATCCACTCTGTTCCAGACACTGTGCTGAGGGGCATACAAATAACACACCCCCTAGTGGGAGAGATAAGTGCAAATGTCACAAACAGAATTTTCTCTCCCCTGGCTGGAGATTAGCAAGGAGAGACTGGCTGAACTGGTCATTGCAGAGAAAGCCTGCTATGAGGTGGCGAAAGTCAGGAGGCTCACGTCTACAGCAGGGGTGTGAGACCCCAGGCAAGCCCATCCACTCCAATGGCCTCAACTTTCTTGGGGGGTCATGAGATGAAGGTGCTTCTGCTTGACTTGTGGTCTTTGATTACTAGGGTGTGGGGCTCTTTAAGAAAGATTTGCTTCAGATAATATTTAAAGATTTCTAATTCTCTAAGGATTGGCCAAGGAGGGTTTTCCTGTTTTTCCAAGCTGCCCTGCATAACATATTATACTGTCCAGAAATGATGTTTAAAGTTTCAATAGCTTCTGGTTCTCTGGGCCACATCACCTTGCAGTTGCCCTCAAATTGTTTCTGAATCACGTTTCCTCTGGCACGAAGCAGGAGCCCTCGGTTCACATTACGCCTTACAATGTACAGCGCTCTCACCCTGCTGCAGAGAAGCTTTAATGTCAGAATGAAAAATGATAAAGCATAAATGAAATAGCAACCACATGTTCTCTGTAGCATGGCCCTGAGTCTGCGTGGCCTTTCGAAGCAGGGAGCAAACCACCTTTGCTGCACTCAGTAACAGAAATAGGGTCTGCTGAGTTTGGCAACGGGAGGGGTGGGGTGGGCAGGGAAGTCTCTGTCTTCATAGTCCCCAACCTCTGGTGACCTGAGGCAAGGAAGGGTTGTCTAGCTGGCCAGAGCCACTCCATTGTTTGCTGAGAGCAGTACAGTGAGAGAGAGAAGGCCTTAATGAGAGGGACCCAGAGGATTGGATTCTGTATCGGTTCTATCAGTATGCCCAATTGATTCTACATTTAATTATCAAACTTCCCCTTCATTTCTAGCCCGGTTTATTATTCTCAACTGAATTCTGGTGGCATTCTCTGATTGTCTTATTACTGAAGTCTTGTCCCATTTCCATCTCTTCACCATGCTGCAGGTAAAGTGATATATTAAAACAACAACAGCTAGTTTCAATTATGTCAGATGAGTAAGTTCTGGAGACTTAATGTACAGTGTGGTGTGGCGACTATAGCTAACAATACCATGTTGTATACTTGAAATTTACTAAAAGGGTAGATCATATGTGTTCTTACTACACACACACACAAAGGGTAGATCATATGTGTTCTTACTACACACACACACACACACACACACACAATTTCTCTCTGTCTTACACACATACACAAGAAAGGAAATGGCAATCATGTGAGGTGCTGGGTATGCTAATTAGCTTTATTGTAGTGATTATTTCATAACGGATACATATATGGAAACATCAAGTTGTATACCTTCAATGTACACAATTCCTATTTGTCAATTATACTTTAATCATACTTTTTACTCAGTAGTTAAGAATCCACCTGTCAAACCGCAGGAGATGTGGGTTCTATTCCTAGGTCAGGAAGATCCTGTAGAGAAGGAAATAGCAATCTATTCCAGTATTCTTGCTGGGAGAAGCCATGGACAGAAGAACTTGTGGTCCGTGGGGTTGCAGAAACCCAGACATGACTTGGCCACTGAACAACAACAAGGCCAAAAATATATGTAAAATTCCTCTTTTTGTTCCCTCATGATAAAGCAAGTCTAACTTTCTTAAAACAACTTGAAGTTTCTTTTGTGATCTTGCTTCTCATCTTCTAAGACCCTCTCCAGACACATCCACTTTACATCTTAACAAACTATATTTAGCTCCTGGCATACACCATGCCCAAGGACACTTGCCCTGGCCCATGACTTTTCTCCAACCTGTGAAGTCCTCACCTCATACTGACTGTTTGGGCTATTAGTACCCAAGACTCAATTCAGATATCATATTTTCCATTAAGTCTGTCTGATAACCATTCCAGGAAAGTTAGGACTTCCATCAGTTCAGTTCAGTTCAGTCGCTCAGTCGTGTTCAACTCTTTGTGACCCCATGAATCGCAGCATGCCAGGCCTCCCTGTCCATCACCAACTCCCAGAGTTCACTCAGAGTTGCGTCCATTGAGTCAGTGATGCCATCCAGTCATCTCATCCTCGGTCGTCCCCTTCTCTTCTTGCCCCTATAGGCCCTTGTATATACATTTATTACATCATTTATAAAATTTCATGCTGTAAATATTTATTTTCAATTTTTCCCCGCATCTCCTACATTGGCAGGCAGCTTCTTTACAATCGAGACACCAGAAAAGTCCACCACTGCTTGTATTCATTCTCAAAGCTAGGACAAGCTCTGAAATATAGTCTCTACAAAAATACGAATGAATAAATCTATGAATAAATGATCTATATAAGGTTTAACATTAATATTAGGTTTAACATGGCCTCTGGTTAGCAGTCCCTGGATGTCATTTAATTCTCATTGTCTCCAAGGGGTGAGTTTGACATGCCATCCCCATAACTTTCATCCCGACATCAGCTTCAAAAACTAGATATGAAGCTCATCCTATTTCCAAAATCTTGGAAGAATTTCCACTTACCTGAAGTCTCACAAAAAAAGTATCAAGAAAGATAACTTAGGACTATTCTTGCTATGCTTCTGGAGAAGAGTGAGCTAGCTGCCATGAAAAAAAAAAAAAAGTAGAATGATCTTTTGCCCCTACACCTGTATTTGCAAATTGATTCAGGGAATGGAAATTCTGGAAAATATAAACACTGTCCCTCTCCTAATACAGTACCTGATTTTTGAGTCCAACATACTCTTGCCAACCACTTCTTCATCTCTTTCATTAGGCTTTTCCTCTCCGAAACCATTTGGAGGTGATATTTCCCCTCATACAGTTGGCAGGGGCTGTTCATGGCTATGAGTGGAGAGGGCTGTGTGGGCAGAAAGGGGCAGAGAGTTAAGATTGGAGATGGAATGTGTTATCATTGGACCTGGAGGCTCTGGAAGTGCAGGGATCTAAACTGAGCTCAAGATGGAACTGGGTGCTGGGATGCCATGTATGCAGAGTTCAACATTTTTTTTCTTTCTTTCAGAATTTTCCTTAAAGGAAAGAATGTATGGAAAGATGACATTTTGATAAGATTCTTGGTAGGATTTCTTTTTTTTTTCTTTAGTAATGAACAATTTCTATCTGCAATACTTAAGATGCATTCTTTAAATATAAAATAGACATTTTTCAACTTTTTAATTTTATATTGGGGAACAGTTGATGCTAGTTTCAGGTGTACAGCAAAGTGATTCAGTTATACACATACGTGTATCCTTTTAACGATTTTTATCCCAATTAGGTTGTTACATAACCTTGAGCAGAGTTCCGTGGGCTATGTGGTAGGTCCTTGTTGATTATCCACTTTAAATAGAGCAGTGTGTACACGTCCATCCCAAACTCCCTAACTACCCCTTTCCCCACCCTTCTTACCTAGTAACCATAAACTTATTCTCTAAGCTTGTGAATTTCTTTCTGGTTTGTAAATAAGTTCAGTTGTATCATTTATTTTTAGATTCCACATTTAAATGATATCATATGATATTTCTCTTTCTCTATTTGACTGGCTGTTTTTGGTTGTTAAGTCGTTCTTTTATGTCCGACTCTGAGACCGCTTGCCCCTTGGAAGAAAAGCTATGACCAATTTAGACAGCATGTTAAAAAGCAGAGACATTACTTAACCAGCAAAGGTCTGTCTAGTCAAAGCTATGGTTTTTCCAGTAGTCATGTATGGATGTGAGAATTGGACTATAAAGAAAGCTGAGTGCTTAAGAATTGATGTTTTTGAACTGTGGTGTTGGAGAAGACTCTTGAGAGTCCCTTGGACTGCAAGGAGATCCAGCCACTCCATCCTGAAGGAAAGCAGTCCTGAATATTCATTGGAAGGACTGATGCTGAAGCTGAAACTCCAATACTTTGGCCACCTGATGCAAAGAACTGACTCATTGGAAAAGACCCTGATGCTGGGAAAGATTGAAGGCAGGAGGAGAAGGGGATGGCAGAGGATGAGATGGTTGGATGGCATCACCGACTTGATGGACATGAGTTTGAGTAGGCTCCGGGAGTTGGTGATGGACAGGGAGGCCTGGTATCCTGCAGTCCATGCTTAGCGAAGAGTCACACATGACTGAGCGACTGAACTGAACTGACTTTGGGACACCAGGGACTGCAGCATGCCAGGCTTCCCTGTCCATCACCAACTCCTGAAGCTTGCACAAACTCATGTCCATTAAGTCGGTGATGCCATCCAACCATCTCTTCCTCTGTTGTCCCGTTCTCCTCCTGCCTTCAATCTTTCCCAGCATCAGGGTCTTTTCTTACAGCTTAATATCATTGAAAACAGGCAGTTTAAACTTTGAGACTGGGGGGAAAATTATTCTGGCACTTTTGTGCTTGGGGGAGGGGGCTTTTCTACCTATTCACCAGCAGGAAGAGAAGTTCTAGAATGGTCTTCTTGGTAAGTCAGAGGCCAAGTCAAAGCTTTGAGAATCCAGGAGCTCATTTCTTCTGGGCAGGTCTACAGGGCATCTAAATCAGCAGAGAGGGCTTCTCCGGTGTCTCAGTGGCAAAGAATCTGGCTGTCAGTGCAGGAGACGGATTTGATCCTTGGGCTGGAAAGATCCCACATGCTGCGGAGCAACTAAGTCCACGTGCCACAATTACCGAGCCTGTGTTCTCGAGCTGGGGAGCCACAAATACTGAATCCCCACACTGAAACTACTGAAGCCCATGTGCCCTAGAGCAGCAAGAGAAGCCACTGCAACGAGAAGCCTGTGCACCACAACTGAAG
Organism: Budorcas taxicolor; assembly: GCF_023091745.1. Taxonomy (NCBI): domain Eukaryota; kingdom Metazoa; phylum Chordata; class Mammalia; order Artiodactyla; family Bovidae; genus Budorcas; species Budorcas taxicolor. Next base: position 139,309,032 of record NC_068920.1, read on the forward strand.
CGTAGCCCCTACTCGCTACAACTGGAGAAACGCCCTCAAAACATCAAAGACCTAGCACAGTCAGTAAATATATAAATTAAATTTTTAAAAGATCAGCAGATAAAGATGCATGCGACTGTGGTCTTCTGGCCTCTGCTGTGTTCAGTTCTCAGGTCAGAGTTGAAGGAGAAGTTAGCTTTCCCGGAGGTGGTCCTCTCCAATTCCTTTTCCTCTCACTCTGCCCACATATCAGCTTCATGCCTTAAAGGTCCCAGAGCCTCAAAATAAAACCCAGGACTTGCATTTGTCAAAGAAAGTAAGACTAGCCGAATGAATAGCTAAACAGAAACTGAAGCATTTTTTTTTCTTTATCCAAGGGCAAGAGAAAATGTCAGAGGCTTTTCGTTTCACACCCACAGAATATAATATAGTTGCAGGCATCTGGAAATTTCTAAATTGAAACACACAAAATATATATGTTCAATTGTGTGAGAATAAACAGACTGTAGCCCAGAGCACGTCTCTGCAGCACCTCTGAATGTTGCTAATTGAAATACACTGTAAAGACACTGAGCCACAGTGTTGGGAGTGGGGGCAGTGGTCCTGTGAAGGGTAGAATGGAATGAGGTATGGAAAAGACATGAACTTGATTATGTGCCCCATAAAGTTTAGAAACAGGAAACTTAGACATAGATGGGCAACACAGTGCCAAGCACTGAACGGGTAGATAATTTGGTGGATGATTGCAAATGGCAATCTCTGACTCTTCATGCTACTGATGATAAATATGATGAACTTTCTAAAGAGAGAAGTGCAATGATTGGTCATTCTGTTGGAAAGCTACTTGGAGACGGCTGGCTATTCCAGACAGCAGGTCAGTTGGTGGCTGGCTGAATTCCTTTAGCTCCTGTATTTCAATTTGACTTCTGTCTGTAGTGTCTCGGTCAGAGGGCTCACGATACATACAGCTGAGGCTGGAACTGGTACCCTGAGCTACTGGACAGATGCAAATATGCAGAAGCTCTAGACTTTACTTTTTCAGTCTTTTCACAAGCTCCTCAGTCCTCCCTGTGGAATCCATATATGGGGCTGGAAGCAAGATCATTTATTTGCAGAAGCAAGACAAAATTCTTCTGAGGATATTCTTGGGCCAAGGTTCTCAAACTGTGTGCTGAGGTGCCCTAGCATGCTGCAGCAAATACACAGAGGTTCAATAGGCAATTTGCATTTTTAATTAAAAAATAATATCAAGGGAAGCATAATGACTCTGAATCGGTTGCACAGCCTGAGTACTACTGACTCAACGCAGGGCATGGTTTCAACACAACCTAGATTTGCAAAGCTAGATTTTTGGTCCTTGTGTGCGTGCTAAGTCACTTCAGCTGTGTCCTACACTTTGCAACCCCACGGACTATAGCCCACCATGCTCCTCTGTCCATGGGATTCTCCAGGCAAGAACACTGGAGCAGGTGGCCATGCCCTCCTCCAGGAGATCTTCCCAACCCAGGGAACGAATCCACACCTTGTATGTGCCCAGCTTTGGCAGACAGACTCTCTACCACTAGTGCCAAAGTGAGCACTGTATGAAAATCACCATGGAGCAGCACAGAAGAGTGGAGGCATCCAAGCTGATTCCAAGTTCTGTGAGGTCACACAGGACTCAACAAGCACACATATCTCGCTGGTGAATAACTGAGCTTTTGAAAAAAATGAAATAAAGTGTTTTATTTCCCTTTTTTCTCTTCAGTTTTATACAGTACAATATGTATACATATTTTAAAAGGCTACTAATTTTTTTGTTTCCTACTCATTTTATTTTTTTAATATATATTTATTTTAATTGGAAGCTAATTACTTTACAATATTGTAGTAGTTTTGCCTTACATTGACATGAATCCACCACGGGTGTTCATGTGTTCCCCTTTCTGAATCCCCCTCCCACCTCCCTCCCCATCCCATCCCTCAGGGTCATCCCAGTGCACCGGCCCCAAGCACCCTGTCTCATGCATCAAACCTGCACTGGCGATTCATTTCAATACATGTTTCAATGCCATTCTCCCAAATCATCCCATTCTCACCCTCTCCCACAGAGTCCAAAAGACTGTTCTATACATCTGTGTCTCTTTTACTGTCTCGCATATAGGGTTGTCATTACCATCTTTCTAAATTCCATATATATGCGTTAGTATACTGTATTGGTGTTTTTCTTTCTGGCTTACTTCACTCTGTATAATGGGCTCCAGTTTCATCCACCTCATTAGAACTGATTCAAATGTATTCTTTTTAATGGCTGAGTAATCTTCCATTGTGTATATGTACCACTGCTTTCTTATCTATTTGTCTGCTGATGGACACCTAGGTTGCTTCCACCATGTCCTGGCTATTATAAACAGTGCTGCGATGAACACTGGGGTACACATGTCTCTTTCAATTCTGGTTTCCTTGGTGTGTATGCCCAGTAGTGGGATTGCTGGGCCCTATGCAAGCAACTCCTGCAGCTCAATTCCAGAAAAATACATGACCCAATCAAGAAATGGGCCAAAGAACTAAACAGACATTTCTCCAAAGAAGATGAAGATGGCTAACAAACACATGAAAAGATGCTCAACATTACTCATTATCAGAGAATTGCAAATCAAAACCACAATGAGGTACCATTTCACGCCAGTCAGAATGGCTGCTATCCAAAAGTCTACCAGCAATAAATTCTGGAGAGGGCGTGGAGAAAAGGGAACCCTCTTACACTGTTGGTGGGAATGCAAACTAGTACAGCCACTATGGAGAACAGTGTGGAGATTCCTTAAAAAACTGGAAATAGTACTAAATTGTTATCACATAAATGTGTATTAAATTCAGTTCAGTTCAGTTCAGTCACTCAGTAGTGTCTGACTCTTTGCGACCCCATGAATCGCAGCACGCCAGGCCTCCCTGTCCATCACCAACTCCAGGAGTTTACTCAAACTCATGTCCATCGAGTCAGTGATGCCATCCAGCCATCTCATCCTCTGTCATCCTCTTTTCCTCCTGCCCCCAATCCCTCCCAGCATCAGAGTCTTTTCCAATGAGTCAACTCTTCGCATGAGGTGGCCAAAGTATTGGAGTTTCAGCTTTAGCATCATTACTTCCAAAGAACACCCAGGACTGATCTCCTTCAGAATGGACTGGTTGGATCTCCTTGTAGTCCAAGGGACTCTCAAGAGTCTTCTCCAACACCACAGTTCAAAAGCATCAATTCTTCTGCACTCAGCTTTCTTCACAGTCCAACTCTTGCATCTCTTGACCACTCTTGACCAACTCTTGGTCACAGTCCAACTCTTGACCACTGGAGAAACCATAGCCTGGACTAAATGGACCTTTGTTGGCAAAGTAATGTCCCTGCTTTTGAATATACTATCTAGGTTGGTCATAACTTTTCTTCCAAAGAGTAAGTGTCTTTTCATTTCATGGCTGCAATCACCATCTGCAGTGATTTTGGAGCCCAAAAAGATAAAGTTTGACACTGTTTCCACTGTTTCCCCATTTATTTCCCATGAAGTGATAGGACCAGTTGCCATGATCTTCGTTTTCTGAATGTTGAGCTTTAAGCCAACTTTTTCACTCTCCTCTTTCACTTTCATCAAGAGGCTTTTTTGTTCCTCTTTGCTTTCTGCCATAAGGGTGGTGTCATCTGCATATCTGAGGTTATTGATATTTCTCCCGGCAATCTTGATTCCACCTTGTGCTTTTTCCAGCCCAGCGTTTATCATGATGTATTCTGCATAGACGTTAAATAACAGGGTGACAATATACAGGCTTGATGTACTCTTTTTCCTATTTGGAACCAGTCTGTTGTTCCATGTCTGGTTCTAACTGTTGCTTCCTTACCTGCATACAGGTTTCTCAAGAGGCAGGTCTGGTGGTCTTGTATTCCCATCTCTTTCAAAATTTGCACCTAATTACTTAATAAATGGAGATGTTGAAATATTGGGTTTTTATTCTGGTCTAGGGATACCCTGAAAACATTTTTGAGTCACTAAAGGTACTGTGATTTAAGAAAGCTTGAGGCCATCTTCCCTAGGCAAAGACAGCTGGAGATTTTGTGAAAGTACAACCCACAAGCCTCCTATTTCTAGCTTAGGCTTAGACCTGAGGGGATGAAGGAAGTAACTTGTTCCAGTGGCTACCCACTCAATACTCGTTCAGGAATATTTTCTCCTAATATTTATTGAACCAGGCAGTAAAAAATAAGCATATTGTATAATTCTGCATGCTTGCCTGCTAAGTCACTTTAGTCGTGCCTGACTCTTTGCTGCCCTATGGACCATAGCCTGCCAGGCTTTCCTGTCCTTGGGATTCTCCAGGTAAGAATACTGGAGTGGACTGCCATGCCCTCCTCCAGGGAATCTTCCCAACACAGGGATGGAACTCGCTTCTGTTATATCTCCGGCATTGGCAGGCAGATTCTTTACCACTACCACCAAATGGGAAGCCCTGTATAATTCTCATGATGCCCCACTGCAATGGGCATCCTATCTAGTATTATATTTTACAGATGAGTGAACCAAGGCTCAGAGAAGTTAAGTAAATTTGTAAGTCACACAGTTAGTATATGTTATTTGAACCCGTAAGATTTTGATTTGAAACTCATGCTTTTCTGCTATACCACACTTCCGCAGGGTGGATGCATGGCTAGATGATAGATGCCTGGACAAATTAAAGATCTAACATTTCTAAACAGAGGGGATAGAGTGGAAACTCCAAAAGCCACAGGCTTGTGGAGAAAGCTGAACAGTATAGGTCCTTGTGTGAAGTCAAATATATCAATTAATCACTCTTCATTAGACACTTCACAAGTAAACCCAGAATTCCAGATAAATCTGCACTGAACTTTGTAAATTTATCTTTTCTTTTGCATTTTAAAAGACTATATCCTCTCTTGTGTGCATACTGAGTTGTTTAGTCATGTCCAACTCTCTGTGGCCCCGTGGATTGTAGCCCACCAGGCTACTCTATCCATGGGGTTTTCCAGGCAAGAATACTGGGGCGGGTTGCCATTTCGAACTCCAGGGATCTTCCTGACCCAGGGATCGAACCTGCATCTCCTGCATTGGCAGGCAGATTCCTTTCCACTGAACCACCTGGAAAGCCCCATATACTCTCTTACCATATGGTTCTTAATGATTTACTAAAGTCCAGGCTGATTCAAATTCAAAGATGATAGCCCTTTAGCTTCTGCATCTCCTTCACCTATCCAGTATGTTCATAAACCACTAGCCCAAATACTTGGGATGTTTCAGATAGCCCTGCCTCAATTGAGAATATCTATTTGCATAAAATATTTAGATATTAAATTTCTAATGCTCTAAAAAAGAAAAAAAAACTTCCGAGAAGAAGAATGTTTTATCTTAACCCCATTTGTTTTAAAGGAGAAAGAATGAAAGAGAAAAAAGAAATGCATTATGTTTTACATAAAGGAAACAGCTCCAGGCAAACCTTGCTAAATATTTTAATGGTTTAAACATTCATTTTAGCAAGTTTTCTTTAATTTTCTTAACTTTGTTCCTTTTGAACTAGCTCAACCTTCATGTTTAATCCTTGGAGCTTTCAGGGAACAGCTCACAGAAAGTTCTATACACAAATATAACAAACATTTCAAATAAAGCACAGTGCATAAAACAGAGAACAGGAGAACTCTGACAACAGCTGCTAGATTTAACACTAATAGTTTTGAAAGATTTTGGCTTGAAGGTTAAGAGTATCTCATGACAATAAGCAGGCTTTGTATATAATGTCAACAGTCCTTTTGCAACACGTCCACTTTTAATTTATTCTTTTTCATTTGTATAAGACAAATAATATAATTATGGATGTCTGGTTCATGACATTGAAGTTTAAAAAAAAAAGTCCAAAATCAATCATGTTTTTTAAGAATAACAAATTTGAAAAACCTCTGGCCCGGATGCCTGGTAATAGCTACAGTTTGGTCCAAACGTGATAATATGCTTCGAATCTGTATGCATTTATTTAATTCATATTAGCATTTGGTGAATTGATGGTTCTGCATATGTGGAAATGATTTAATTTTCCCTCCCATTTGCTTCTCCAGGGATACCATGACTGATAATGAGTCTAGAGTTGGGAGGGGTGGATACAAGAATCTCCCTTGCACAGCACAGACCAGGGACATCAGAAAGCTTTCAGAATCAACCACTGGCTTGCCCCAGAAAAGACCCTAGAACCATCCCCAGCAGATCAGAGAGTGTTTTACACCATGCACACATCCGTGGAGATGCACTTGTACATAACACATACATATTCTTAGACAATTTTATAGATATTACCATTCATAGATAATGCCATTCAAGGCTTTGCTTAAGATATCAAGCCAGAAGCCTCCGGAGGATGCTATGTGATGGAGCAGATGAGTAGGAGACACAAAATAAAAGAGGCACAAGGCCAGACTGCTGTATGGGAGGCACATGAAGCTGGAGTGTGGCTTTCAGGAGGAAGGGCTCCACAGGGTTGAAGGTAAGCTCCCTTCCCTCGAGGACACACAAGTCGCCAGCGAAGACCCAGGTCAGGCCAGGCTGTTGGTGGCAGGACCTGGCTCCTTTGTATGCTTATGCTAAAGGCCACCCCCTTTCTTTTCACATCTAGGTTGGCTTAGGCTACAGATGTCAGGTCTGGTTTCTGCACCCCAGTGTCCAGATCAGGTGAGAAGACAAGGCACACTCACAATCCTTGGATCCTGCTCCCAAGGGCATGCCTTGGCCTTGAGCACTGTTCTCTAGAAGAAATATCCACAGCAAAAGTAATAATACTGACCACAGTGATAACACTCCTGAGGATGTTCTCTGTAACAGGCACTGTAAGAGCTGGCTTACTGCCACGTCCTTCCTGATTTCTCTCTACTCTTTTATGAAGCAAGTATTCTTTTCCCCATTTTGCACATACAAAAACAGTTAATTTTTTCAAATGCACGATAAATTCAGGACTCAGAATTTTTCATTAAAGCAAATGTACTATAACCCATCCTTCTTCCCTACAGAAAATGCTGAGGATTTAACACATGATCTCAGCTGACCATGGTGTGACTTTTTTTGGTCACAGTGCCTTCCTCTGTCTCTCTCTTCTGAGTGCTTGAAAGCCCCATGCTCACCATCCTCACCTTTTTCTGTAGCTTTCTCTCCAGTGGTGCTTTCTTCAAGTGATGCATAAGCACCTGCCCCCTTGCCTCAACCTTGAAACCCTTGTAACTTTTACTTTCAAATCTCAGGATGTTTACTTGAGCCCCCACCCTGCCACACACGTGCACTCACACACACACACATGCATGGATGCACTAATCTATGCTAAGCTCTGATAGCTCATTAAAGCACCAAATAGCAGTGCAGAGACCACGGGCATCATAAACCTCAACACCCTTATTTTACTAAGTACCCTGAGGTCTAGGGACTGAAGAAAGGTTAAAGAAGACATGAAAGGGAACTGTCTTTGTTCTACAGATATTCTGAGAGTTCTTTATTTTTTGTGCAGGACCATGTTTGCTTCAAGAAATAAAAAGAATGAACCTAACATTCATGGGCCTCATGGGCCAACAGTAGAGGTTAGGAGGTAGCCAGAAGAATGGGCAATGGTGGCTCAGTGTGAGATGGACCTCTCCTGGGGTAAGTGTTGTGGGCGGCAAGGGTGGAAGAGGAACACTGGACCTGTAAATAGCCTGTTTCCCAAATCTCGTGCTCCCCAGTCCTGTGATTAGGTAAAAATGTAATAAAATGGCAGGCACCCATGATCACTTGTTGTAGAAATGGATTGTAAAAGTGGAGGCCATGCGCTTTCTTATTTGTCAGTCAAATAAAGATGAGAGTTGAAGTATCTGAAGCTCAAATCTTGGGAAGTACATGAGGCCTGTTTCCACAGCACAAAGGAATTCCCTGTTTTACACGGAGCTTATCCTTCTGTCATAGGTGCTTACTGAGGATGGGATGATTTCTTTTGTACTACACACCTGGTTTTAGCACAGGGCCTACCTAGTATACAGACTTTATTTTTTGGGCTCCAAAATCACTGAAGATGGAGACTGCAGCCATGAAATTAAAAGAAACTTGCTCCTTGGAAGAAAAGCTATGATCAACCTAGACAGCATATTAAAAAACAGAGACATTACTTGCCAACAAAAGTCCATCTAGTCAAAACTGTGGTTTTTCCAATAGTCATGTATGGATGTGAGAGTTGGACTATAAAGAAAGCTGAGCACCAAAGAATTGATGCTTTTGCACTGTAGTGTTGGAGAAGACTCTTGAGAGTCCCTTGGACTGCAAGGAGATCCAACCAGTCCATTCTGAAGGAAATTAGTCCTGAATATTCATTGAAAGGACTGATGCTGAAGCTGAAACTCCAATACTTTGCCCACCTGATGTGAAGAACTGACTCTTTAGAAAGACCCTGATGCTGGGAAAGATTGAAGGCAGGAGGAAAAGGGGACAACAGAGGATGAAATGGTTGGATGGCATCACCAACTCAGTGGACATGAATCTGAGTAAACTCCAGGAGTTGGCGATGGACAGGGAGGCCTGGTGTGCTGCAGTCCACAGGGTTGCAAAGAGTCAGACATGACTGAATGACTGAACTGAACTGAACTGAGTACACAGAAAGTGTTCAAGATAAATGTATTGAAGGATCAAAGAGCCGCTTAGATGAGAAAACTCCACACTGGCAGAAGATCTGTCTCTTTAATCTCCCAGTGGTTTTAGAATGACACCCACGGCACTGCACACAGCCCTGGACTCCCAGGCACCAGGCCCCTATGAATCCATGCCACTGTAGTTCTGAGCAACCAGGACTCTGTGGTCTCAGGCACAGGGGTCTTACTCACCCTACCCTCTCACCGCAGTGTGAAGCACAGACAAGCCACTACAGGACCAAGACCCTAATCTGGTCACAGAATGAGCTTCAGTCCAGTTCAGCTCCTCAGTCGTGTCAGACTCTTTGAGACAGAATGTGGTCCACTGGAGAAGGGAAGGGCAAACCACTTCAGTATTCTTGCCTTCGGAAAACCATGAACAGTATGAAAAGGCAAAAAGATAGGACACTGAAAGATGAACTTCCCAGGTCGGTAGGTGCCCAGTATGCTACTGGAGATCAGGAGAGAAATAACTCCAGAAAGAATGAAGGGATGGAGCCAAAGCAAAAACAACACTCATTTGTGGATGGGACTGGTGATAGAAGCAAGGTCTGATGCTGTAAAGAGCAATATTGCATAGGAACCTGGAGTGTTAGGTCCATGAATCAAGGCAAATTGGAAGTGGTCAAACAGGTGATGGCAAGAGTGAACGTCGACATTCTAGGAATCAGCGAACTAAGATGGACTGGAATGGGTGAATTTAACTCAGATGACCATTATATCTACTACTGAGGGCAGGAATTCCTTAGAAGAAATGGAGTAGCCATCATCGTGAACAAAAGAGTCCAAAATGCAGTACTTAGATGCAATCTCAAAAACAACAGAATGATCTCTGTTCATTTCCAAGGCAAACCACTCAATATCACAGTAATCCAAGTCTATGCCCCAACCAGTAACGCTGAAGAAGCTAAAGTTGAACAGTACTATGAAGACCTACAAGGCTTTTTAGAACTAACACCCCAAAAAGATGTCCTTTTCATTATAGGGGAATGCAAAAGTAGGAAGTCAAGAAACACCTGGAGTAACAGGCAAATTTGGCCCTGGAATATAGAATCAAGCAGGGCAAATGTTAATAGAGTTCTGTCAAGAGAATGCACTGGTCATAGCAAACACCCTCTTGCAACAACACAAGTGAAGACTCTACACATGGGCATCACCAGATGGTCAACACTGAAATCAGATTGATTATATTCTTTGCAGCCAAAGATGGAGAAGCTCTATATAGTCATCAAAAACAAGACTGGGAGCTGACTGTGGCTCAGATCATGAACTCCTTATTTCCAAATTGAGACTTAAATTGAAGAAAGTGGAGAAAACCACTAGACCATTCAGATATGACCTAAATCAAATCCCTTACGACTAGTAAGTGAGAAATAGATTTAAGGGACTAGATCTGATAGACAGAGTGCCTGATGAACTACGGACAGAGGTTGATGACATTATACAGGAAACAAGAATCAAGACCATCCCCAAGAAAAAGAAATGCACAAAAGCAAAATGGCTGTCTGAGGAGGTCTTACAAATAGCTGTGGAAATAAGGGAAGTGAAAAGCAAAGGAGAAAAGGAAAGATATACCCATTTGAACGCAGAGTTCCAAAGGATAGCAAGGAGAAATAAGAAAGCTTTCCTCAGCGATCAATGCAAAGAAATAGAATGAGCTTCAGTGCAGAGCAAACTCCATCAAGTTCAGACCTCCTTAGTGGTATGATGTGGTATCAGCCTAGCTCTGTCACTAGCCACATGTGGGCCTCTCTCCCTTGATGTCCAAGCAAAGTAAGATCAAACTGTGGGGAAGGTGGTGTCGTCATTCTCATTTTGCTCTAACATCCCATGGTTATACCCCAGATCAGATCATAGGAGGCTACCTGCTCCTTGGAGGTGGCGAGTAGCATGAAAACTCACCCAACCTCCCCCCACAAGCTTTCACCCTGAGCTATGAGTGACTTAGAACGTTTTGATGTGTGGGAATTTGAGAAACACATCCTTGCAAGAGAGATCCCCCTACACACACAGGTGAGGGGCCAATTCTCATGAGGCTAACATCCTGGTGTGCTGCAATCCATGTGGTCACAAAGAGTCAAACACAACTTTGTGACTGAACAGCACTATCCAGGATGAAGATGTGAGAAATTTCAGAGCTCTTCTGAAGTCTCTTAAAAGGAAACTCATCAAGCCTAAAGAGTCATGCCACATTCTATCTGGGGATCAGCCTCCCCATAGTTCCAGACTAGGAGAGTTGGTCTGCTCCGAGAAGTAGAGCATGTTCCAGCCAAGTGGTTGCAGAAATGCCTACCTGCTCAGTGCCGGCTCATTCAAACAACGCTGATCCGATACCTTGAAGTGCTCGAGAGCTTGGTCTTTGGAACTTAGCAGATATGGGGAAGAGTTTCAGAAAATTTAGATGCCTTGTACAAGATGGAATAGCGGAAAGGAAAGTAACATTTATTGATTATAACTGAGCTCTTTCAGAGATCTACATCACACAGATGGCACCTTAGGTCAGGGGAAAGCACAGTGCACTATCGTGCTTACAAATTCCCCTTTCTGCCAGGTTCTATCTCCACAACCTGAGTGGCTTCTTTCATACAGCCTTCCACAGGGTGCCTGGAGGCGACCATCTGGGGGAGTTTATCTCTTTCAAGGATCTGCACCTGTGTTCCATCTTGCCGCCTTCCTTTTTTAACTACACTGTTATGTTTTGGAAAGCCTGGGCTCTGTCATACTTCTTCCTGTTGCAGAGACTGCCACATCTAAAAGTCGCTGACACCCCCAAGGTTACTTGAAATGGGTCTTCTCTGCTGCTTTTTCGAACAGCACTGCTTTTCTTTATGCAAACTCATGTGCTTGTCAGAAGTGCTCTTGGGTACAAATGACAAAAACTGGATTCCAATTTGCTTGAACACATGCTCATTGTAAGAAGAGATGAAAGCTCATAAATGTAATGGAAGAGTTGCAGTAACTGGAAACCTCTGTGACGGGGACTTACCGTTTCCAGGATGCTGTCTGTGCAATTTGTCCTTAGGCGTCAGCTTTACTCTCTCTGGTATCTTGAGTGTGTAGAGGACAAGGTCACCACTAGATTGGCACTCATCACGTCCAAGATGCGCCTTTATCAGAGAGGAAGAGGAGCTTTCTCTGCTTGTTTCACTTAAGAGAATAAAAGGGGAAACTCTGATAGCTATAGCTTGGGTAACATTTCCACTCCCGGATCAATCACTGTCAGCAGAACCTGGACAATATTATTATCTGGGCCTGGGCCATGTGCTCATGCTTGGAGACTGGGTCATGGGCTTGGCAACAGGCAGAAATCCATAGTTTGAGTAGGAGAGGGGAAGGTCCCCAAAGAAAGGGTTTCTATTGTTTCTAAAATAAGGGTGCAAAGATGCTGGGCATATAGAAATAATTGTACATCACAGATAATTATGATTATTGTCTTATTTGTGAAAAACTGGAGGTATGTCATGTTTTTATGGACAATTGCATTTCAGGTAGTTCTCATAACAAATATACATGAAAAAGTAACCCCCCCTCTGCACTGGTGAAGAAACTAAAGAGCGAAGACTTAGGCTGTATATTAATAGATGTGCCGCGGCTAGGAAGACAGGTTGGAGAGGCAGTCACAGTTTGAGAAATGTTTCTGGATCTCTTAGTCTGGCACCATCCAAGTCAAATGAAAATAAATACAATAAAGATACATATCAATAAGTCTTATTATGTATCAAATAAACATCAGAGAGATATAGATAGAATGGAAACCATGACTTTTGAAAGGATATTTATATCTCAGTGGTCACCTATGGTGTGAGAGCTGCAAAAGACTTTGATTTGAAACAAAGCTTGAATAGTCAATCTAATAAAGATCCTTAATTGGAGACATTATACAAATAAAAAACAGAAATTTAATAAAGGGAGTTCTAGTTTCAATTCTTTCTTTAGCTTTACAGAATTTCAATCTTTTAGTTATTGGTTAGAGAAACTTAGAAAGTAATTAGGTAAGAGCAGTGAAAGATATATAAAGACAATAAAATTTTATAAAAATGCATTATTCCAAGAAAAATAACTATTAAATTGTTTAATATATGAAAATGTGACCATCATTTGATGACCAAAAGTAAAAAAAAAAATCTAATGAATTTGTATTTGATCAAAGAAGCTTTCAAATCTCTGGGAATCAAGGTGAACAAAATATAAGAAAATCAAGTTCATAAACATACATTTACATTTTCTTACATTTCATTTTAAGAAATGAGCCTCATGACCTCCTTAATAGTAGAGATATTTATTATGTTAATATGTCAAACAAAAAATATAGCCTAAATAATTTAATGTAATTGTATAAATTTTAGAACTAAAATTTTTTTTCGTGGCTTTGGTACCATGAATAACAAAATTGATGATAAGAGAAATTTTTTACTTGTTGAGCAGAGTCACCTAATGACTATGAGAAGTTATTGGAAAGCTGTTTGTATCCCTGTCACAATAGCAAACAGGGTCATTAGTTAATTGATGACACATATCAAAATGCTCATGCCCCCAATATGTTAACATCATTAAGTGACCTGGAAATTATAAGAATGACTTTATGGATAATTTGGACCACAATTTATATCACTTGGTAAAAAGTCCTATCATATATAATTTAGCTTATCTATGGAATAAAAAGAATTTTTTTTGTTTGCTTCATACATTGATCTGTTTTACCCCATTAGTAGTAAATTATTGAAATACCCCCTCAGTACTTATGGGCACGGGGTTAAGAGGACACAGAGAACATTCGCATGCCTTGTTTCCTACAGAAAGAACCATTCAATGATTGGAAGTTTAATCATATTGACAGAGAGATAAGAAAGCATATTTCAGAGAGAGCAAAATTGTAGGATTCCGAACATGCAAACTGATGACTGTTACCTGATCCATTGATTTAGTAGTGGAGGGACTTAACAATGGAGCTCCCCAGGTGGGGCAGTGGTAAAGAACCTGCCTGCCAATGCAAGAGATGCGGGTTCAGTCCCTGGGGTGGGAAGATCCTCTGGAGAAAGAAATGGCAACCCACTCCAGTATTCTTGCCTGGAAAATTCCATGGACAGAGGAGTCTGGTGGGCTATAGGCCATGGGATGGCAGATAGGCAGACGTGACTGAACACAGCACAGTACCGCACAGGACTTAAAGACAGGAGTGGCGAGCAGGTCTAAGAAGGTTGAGAAGATCAGACTGTGGCTATGCTGAGGACTAGATGGAACAATGACATTCTTTGAGCTCTTGTGAATCGTTTATTTTAAAAATACTAGAATAGATACTTTAGGACTTTAGTTTCATTATCTGTAAAATGGGATAAAAAACGCCTCAAGAGTTATAGTTAAAATTAAATTATATAGATGAACAGACCTGGCATAGGACAAGGCTTGCTTTAGATAACTGAAAAATGTATTCTGGTCTATAAAAGGATTGTCTAGGTAAAATATGCCAAGTCTTTTTGCAAGCTTATACATTCATATGAGAGTTAAAGAATAACAGAAACATAATATAATTTCTCTAAAGAAGGTATATGCTATCTGCTTTTTAATCTGTTCATTAAACTATTTTAGCACTTTAAAGAAAACAATAATAACCCACCAACTGTATTATATTTAGTTTTATTAAGAACGCAAATTGCTCAATTCACCTTAGCTCAATTCACCTTATATTTGCACGACATGATACTAGCAGCTTTGCTTCTGTCTAGTCATGAAATTTTCCTGAGGTTCAGAGCACTTAGTTGGTTGTATATTTTTTGGCTCATATGAAATCCAAGGTAATGAGCTTTAACACTACAAAGGCTCTGGAATGCTTTCAAAAACATTTGCTTCCCACAAGACAAATTAGCTGAACCAAGCAATAAAATGTGACATTAAGCATTCAATACTCCCATTTTTATGTAGTCCCAGGTCAACAAAAATGACCCCATTGGAGGCATTTCTCTAATGCCCTTGTTCAGAGTTTTACTAAAAACCTGACTCTACGAAGCTAATCAATAGTTATTTATGCATTATAGACTCCTAAAGAAAGCCTACCTCATAAATTGAACTCAAGGCATTCTGGAAGCTTCTGGACCTAAAGTGGTTTATAAGGACCCTCTGTCAAGTGGACCACCCTGTGTGCACACACACGTCTACATCTGCATATGTGCCTTTGCAATTTATCACTTTTACTTGTTTGATATTGTATTTTAAGATCTTAAAGAAAATTCTAAAGTTGTCTAATGACCACTCTTAGTAGAAATTCTACTCTTTTTGCCATTCTTAAACATTTATATTTAGACGTTGCAGTTGTTGGATATCCGGTTTTTAGACTAAGGGATGTATTCAACTCACCTGGAATATCATTTTTTTTTCCTATTTGAAGGAAAACATTTCTTGAGGCAAATTATAATTAGTCCAGATAAGGGAGACCAGGGGAGTGAAGACAGATCTTACAGGGGGCGGTTGTGAGGACTGAGTGTGCCGGGCCTAGAGAAGACAATGGCTGAGGGGTGGGAAAGGAAGAAGGCAGCGTCTGCATGTCCCTGAAGGACTGTAAAATAGAAGGAACCCCAGAGATTCAGAAGAGGAGCAAGAAACACAGTGATAGGGAAGTAGAGATTAGACTAGTATGAGGAAGAACTTTCTAAAACAATGGTCCAAGAAAAAAGAAAAGACAAATAAGCGGCGTCTCAGATGGCACTAGTGGTAAAGAATTCACCTGCCAATGCAGAAGAAGTAAGGGACTTGGGTTCGATCCCTGTGTTGGGAAGATCCCCTGGAGGAGGAAATGGCAACCCATTCCAGTATCCTTGCCTGGAGAGTCCCATGGACAGAGGAGCCTGAAGAGCTGCAGTCCATGAGGTTGCAGAGTCAGACGTGACAGAGCACACAAGTGCATGCACACGTGTACATGCTCATGCAGGTGCACAGACACACAGCCCTGAGGAGTTCAAGTTTTGTTTTCAATCCAAGGACAGCTTTTTTAAAAAATGTGCAAAAGAGAAAGTAGAAAAACAAGATATTTATTTCTGCAAATCCAAGTAATTTTAAGAAATTTTTCTTTGACTATTTGTGAGACAAAAATCTACTGAGACGTTTGCTCAATCTGGTTGGTGAAATGCTGCCCATTTTGTCATTAAAAGTGGGTTTTCTCTGTCAAAATGATGGATGAGTTTTCCCTCAAGGTTGCTATATACCTTAATTAATTGATAGCTAGGAGAAGAATGTTGAAGACACCAAACAACAGATTGATCTATCTGCTTGGTGTGTCCTTTATTTCTTTAGAAATGTAAAGTGCTCAGTCTCTCAGTCATGTCCAACTCTTTGCAACCCCATGGATTATACTCTTCCAGGCTCCTCTGTCCATGGGATTTTTCAGGCAAGAATACTGGAGTGGGTTGCCATTTCCTTCTCCAGGGGATCTTCCCTACCCAGGTATCAAACCCATATCTCTTCAGTTCAGTTCAGCCACTCAGTCATGTCCAGCTCTTTGTGATCCCATGGACTGCAGCAAGCCAGACTTCCTTGTCAATCACCAGCTCCTGGAGCTTGCCCAACCTCATGCCCATCGAGTCCATGATGCCATCTAAGCATCTCATCTTTTGTTGTCCCCTTCTCCTTCTACCTTCAATCTTTCCCAGCATCAGGGACTTTTCAAATGAGTCAGTTCTTCACATCAGGTGGCCAAAGTATTGGAGCTTCAGCTTCAGCATCAGTCTTTCCAGTGAATATTCAGGACTGATTTCTTTAGGATGGACTGGTTGGATCTCCTTGCAGTCCAAGGAACTCTCAAGAGTCTTCTCCAACAACACAGTTCAAAAGCATCAATTCTTCAGTGCTCTGCTTTCTTTATAGCACAACTCTCACATCCATACGTGACTACTGGAAAAACAATAGCTTTGACTAGATGGACCTTTGTCAGCAAAATAATGTGTCTGCTTTTTAATCTGATGTCTATGTTTCTCATAGATTTTCTTCTAAGGAGCAAGTGTCTTTTAATTTCATGGCTGCAGTCACCATCTGCAGTGATTTTGGAGCCCCCCAAAATAATGTATATTACTATTTCCATTGTATCCCCATCTACTTGCATGAAGTATGGGGCCAGAGGTCATGATCTTAGTTTTTTGAAGGTTGAGTTTTAAGCCAACTTTTTCACTCTCCTCTTTCACTTTCATCAAGAGGCTTTTTCGTTCTTTGCTTTCTGCCATAAGAGTGGTATCATCTGAGTATCTCAGATTATTGATATTTCTCCTAGCAGTCTTGATTCCAGCTTGTGCTTCGTACAGCTTGACATTTCATATGATGTACTCTGTATATAAGTTAAATAAGCAGGGTGACAATATATAGCCTTGACATACTCCTTTCCCAATTTGGAACCTGCCTGTTGTATCATGTCTGGTTCTAACTGTTGCTTCTTGACCTACATACAGGTTTCTCAGGATGCAGGTCAGGTGGTCTGGTATTCCTGCTCTTTAAAAATATTCCACAGTTTTTTTGTGATCCACACAAGCTTTGGTGTAGTTAATAAAGCAGACATAGATGTTTTTCTGGAACTCTCTTGCTTTTTTATGATCCAACGGATGTTGGCAATTTGATCTCTCATTCCTCTACCTTTTCTAAATCCAGCTTGAACATTCAGAATTTCACACTTCACTTACTGTTGAAGACTGGCTTGGAGAATTTTGAGCATTACTTTGCTAGTGTGTGAGATGAGTGCAATTGTACGGTAGTTTGAGAATTCTTTGGCCTTGTCTTTCTTTGGGTCTCCTGCACTGGCAGGCAGATTCTTTACCCCTGAGCTACTTGGGAATCTCAGAAATGTAATAATCTTACAATTTATTGATGTTCCTTGAATTACCTTTTTTCCTGTGGTTATGTATGGATGTAAGAGTTGGACTATGAAGAAGGCTGAGTGCCAAAGAATTGATGCTTTTGATTTGTGGTGTTGGAGAAGACTCTTGAGAGCCCCTTGGACTGCAAGGAGATCCAATCAGTCCATTCTGAAGATCAGTCCTGGGTGTTCTTTGGAAGGAATGATGGTAAAGCTGAAATCCAGTATTTTGGCCACCTCATGCAAAGAGTTGACTCATTGGAAGAGACTCTGATGCTGAGAGGGATTGGGGGCAGGAGGAGAAGGGGACGACAGAGGATGAGATGGCTGGATGGCATCACGGACTCAATGGACGTGAGTCTGAGTGAACTCCAGGAGTTGGTGATGGACAGGGAGGCCTGGCGTGCTGCGATTCATGGGGTCCCAAAGAGTCAGACAAGATTGAACGACTGAACTGAACTAAACTGAACTGAGCTGTCCCCAAAGGTATAAGAAAAAGCACCTGCTAGAAATAAACCAAGTAAGTGGCAGTCACTTAGGGCAGACACAATGAAGGTCAGTGTCAGTTTTCAGAAACCACATGATTTAATTATTTAAATTTAAATGACTAAATCATTAATCATTCAATTAAAGGTTAAGTTGATCATTGAAATTTGGGAGGAGACCAAGCGTAAAATGGCTCATTCTCTGAATTTGCCTGGGAGAGCAACTTTGGAGCAGTTTTAAAAATATATTCATTTCTTTCAAAAATATATATCCATCTCTAGACCCTCCTTGATTTCATTAGGATAAGTCTGGGGGAGCTTGTGAGGTCCCTACCAGATTTTACAAGAGTGTCATCTTTACCTTCACCTTCTCAGCCCAGGTTCAAACACAATTTCCACATCCTATTCACCTGCGGACATTATTCTTGTTCCTTTCATTCCACCAGGGCACCTTGCTGTGTCAGCAAAACATGAAGCCAGTGTTGGAAGGTTTCTTCGTCTTCTTATTTCCTTTTACTTGAAGGTCATGGCAGCTAAGGTGAGGTCAAAGAGTTGACTGCACATAGGATCGGGGGTGGGAGCTTTTGAAGATGAGGGTTGAGGCTTTCCCCAGGACTCAGGTACCACTTCATATCACTCTTGGCAAAGCAAAGAAATCAAGGGTCAAAGATATGAGGACCTTAAGTAAGACTTTATTCCCTCTCACAATGAGAATTTGAGGTGGCATTGGCTGTGAGTTATATTTCTTAGCTCACACAGGTGATAGAATGTGTTACCAAAGCTGCCTCATGCTAGTTATGCATGTATGCATGCTAAGTCATGTCCGACTCTTTGCAACCCCATAGGCTATAGCCCACCAGGATCCTCTGTCCATGGGATTTTCCCAACAAGGATGCTGCAGTGGGTTGCCATTTCCTCCTGAAGGGAATCTTCCTGACTCAGGAATCGAACCTGGATCTCCTGAACTGAAGGCAGATTCTTTACTGACAGCCACCGGGGAAGCCACCATATATATATGTGCTGTGCTTAGTCACTCAGTCATGTTTGACTCTGAGAACCTGCGCACTGTAGCCCGCCAGGCTTCCTTGTCCATGGGGATTCTTCAGGCAAGAATACTGGAGTGGGTTGCCATGCCTTCTCCAGAATGTTCATCAACACTTGGTTCTTATTCTGATCAGGGCTCACTTCACACTTTCACTCAGTTTCTGCATCAGCATACATACACACACACACACACACACACACACACACACACACACACACTGGGTTACAAAAAACATTTGTTGATTTGATTTACTGAATAATTAACCAGCTGCAAATTGCTCTCATTATATTAACTTACTTCCAAAATGTTTTCTAGAATATAAAAGTTCATGGAGGGTAACAATTTCCAATATTATTAATGCAGGTGTGATGAGTTCTTCTCTTCAAAGAAAACTAAGCCAATGTATGAAACCAATAATATTCATAATACATTTAAATCTTTCACAAAACAGTCTCTCTCATTGTGGTAAACATTTAAAGCTGTTAAAATGATTTTGTCTCTTTTCTTTCTCATCTTATGATGCTTTTCTTATTGTAATATATCAAGTATAAATACTAACACCTACTCATTCAAAATCACCCTGCTGACAACTCTGACTCCACGGGACACAGCCATGCTTCTGTCCTGGGAAATGCAGGCACCTAGTAAATTTATTTTAAGAATAAATTAATTACATGCATATCCTTCTATAGCATTTGTTATTCTCTGTCAGAGTCCCATTACCCTGTAAGCAACTTGATTGAGTAAAATATATCAGCTTCTTTTCCATCCCTTGACTTTTTGCTTGCATGTCACGTTGCAATGAGGAATCAGTTTATTATTTTTTTTAATTTCAGAGAAAGATTTTCTTTTTTTATTGGAGTATAATTGCTTTACAATGTTGTGTTACTTTCTGCTGTATATTGTTTTCCTTTTTTTTTTTCTTTTGGATTTTAATTAGTTCAGTCACTCAGTTGTGTCTGACTTTTTGTGACCCCATGGACTGCATCATGCCAGGCTTCCCTGTCCATCACTAACTCCCGGAGCTTGCCCAAACCCATGTCCATTGAGTCAGTGACGCCATCCAACCATCTTATCCTCTGTCGTCCCCTTCTCCTTCTGCCTTCAATCTTTCCCAGCATCAGGATCTTTTCCAATGAGTTTTGATTGAAGGATGATTGCTGTACTATATTGCATTGGTTTCTACCAAACATCAGCATGAATCAGCCATAGGTTTATAGGAGTCAGTGTCTGAGGGATAAAATACATTGCAAAACTGTTCTTTTAGAATAAGCCATCTCCCTGTGTTTTGCATAGTGCCTGATCAGAACCCAAAGTCTTCCCTGAATAAGTAGGTATGAGGGTAAACCAACTTAAAGCATCTTAAGCAACTTAAAGGCATTGGCAAATACTGTTTGGAGAGCCCCAAATATCCCACCATGCAGTATCCATTAGGGAGGAGAGCCCGCCTTGGGCTTGCCTAATTCTACACCAGAGGGCAAGACATTCAGCTACTCCTGAGGGACACCAGCCCTTGCAGAAGGTCTCTGCCAGGTTGACAGGCAGAGTTGACAGAAAAGAGTTTCTGAAGCCCAGTAAGAGGAAGACAGATTCCAGGTACCTTACTTCTGCTGTTGCATTTTGTCCTGCCTTTGTTTTTCTAGAGGCAGAACCTAGAGGCAGGCCTTTCTTCAGGAAGCTTTCTTTCTCCTTGCTTTTTCCCTTCTAGTTTAGAGTAACTTAATTTTTCATGAAGCAGACTTTTGCGCTCACTTTTTGTTTCTTTGCATCCCTAGCCATTTCATCTTAGCTACTGATTCAGGGAAGACTCTAGGTTCTGATCAGCCACTATCCAAAATACAGGGAGACAGATAGCCAAAGGACGGCTCAGCCTTAGTCTTAGGGAAGGATGTATGCACTTAGACTGCCCAGAAGGTTGGGGTACATTTTCCTTGTCCTCAGCCCTGATATTCAAATTAAAGGCAGGAGGGTCCTCATTTCCCAGGCCTGTGATGGTTTACAGGTATCTGTGCAGCGTCACCCTCCCCTGCAGCATCCGCCAGGCTGGAACCCACATTCCCTGGTCTGCATCCCACATGTGTCCTCTCTCAAGGCGGTAGGGCTCATAGCGATCAGCAAAGTCTTACGAGGCTTTTTCTAAAGACCTGCCACATCCCAGAAATTAGCAGAGGCCAATCTGCTTCTCATTATCCTGATGGTCAATGATTTATATCTTCTAACTTGGGGGAGGAGAGAGTGCTGAAGAAGGTGAACCATTTGGCCCCTTATTAACCCTTCCAGGAGAATGTGCTTCCAGGACTCCTCCCGGAATCAGTTAGGTCACCATTCCTGGGCCCTGCACCCCAGTGGACTGTGCCCTTTCCTGAGTAACAAATGTATCTAATTTTCTTGAATTCTTCACATTCTGGCTATCAGTATGGATGGAAACAAATTCCTCGCCCCACCCCTTTGCAACCCAAATCATCTTCCTTCAGTGAGTCCCCATTATATGAGCTCTGCTTTCTTCCAGTTATCCTAAAAATCCTTAGGAATTTCTTCTTTTCATCCACACATGTATAAGTCAGTCAGTCAAGCAACACATATATGTTGACTATCTGATAAGGAGGGCTTGTTCATAAAAAGAACCTGCCATTTAAAAATTCCACTATCTCCACATATTGAAAAATATTTCTATTATGAAATAGTGCTTGTTATATAAATATAAATATAAGGTTGTACAAGAATTTTTGTGTCAGGGGTTGATGTGTGTGTGTATTTGTGTGTGTGGGCAAGCTTGTGAGGGGGGCAGCAGGCTGCTTGCTCCAGTATGCACTGTAAGGCAGAGAGGAGAAGATTTTGCATAAGTAACTCAGAATCTTGCAGAAAGGGGGAAATGGAGGGATACATTTGATTCTTCATTTCAGATTCAAAGTTAGGGAGACAGTTTGGGGTAGATCAAGAAAGAAAAACGAGCTTCCTGAAAAATCAAGTTACTTTGAGGATGTCTAAGTGGTCCCTGCACTGACCTTGGGGAAGCGAAAATGGAATGTTAATGTGGGATGTTAGGTGGGTGGCCGGGAACCTGTTCTGGTGCAAGCATTTTTGTGCCAATTGGTGTCCTAGAGAAACTGTGAGTGGAGCCTCGAAGTCTGATCAGAGTGGGGTTCAGTGATCTAGCAACATCCAGAAGCCTTACCCATGGGGTTTCAAATGGGACCCTTGTTAATGACAGTGCTTCAGAACAGATACCTGACAGCACTATTTGATGGAGGGAGGCCATACTTACTTGAGATGCCTTGACTTTGGTTGGGTCTGACCCAGGAAAGGAGAAACTAATTCCTCTAAAATAATTGGTGGCCTGGGCAACCGTCTACTCTGACATGTGCAGCGGTAGCAGGAGCAAAATGCCAGCCTGACTACATCCCTGCAGACACAGAGATTCTGCCCCTGACTCTTTCTTCTCTAGCACATTTCTTTATGAAGGTCACTCATGAAGGAACAGGTGCAGCCTTTTGTAAAGACATCATGACACCTGGTGGCATTGGAACACATTCTGATTCCCATTGTACCATTGTCCAGCCCCAAAATACATGCTCTTAAATTCTGGCCCCAGGAAAATCAAAGAGATCCACAGCAGGATTTATCATTTGGACACTGGTAACCACTTGGCGTGCTACGATTCATGGGGTTGCAAAGAGTTGGACACGACTGAGTGACTGAACTGAACTGAACTGAACTACTTGTGAATTCCTGCACAAACAAGGGAGAGGGATCCGAGAGACTGGACTTTATGCTCATTTGGATGTGTGGGAACTTGAGGAGTCTTCTCTGGGATATCATTGCCCAGGTTCGTTATTCATATGCTGCATGTGTGCTCAGTTGTGTCCAACTCTTCGGGACCCCATGGATTGTAGCCTACCAGGCTCCTCTGTCCACGGGATTTTTCAGATAAGAATACTGGAATGTGTTGCCATTTACTTCTCCAAGCAATGCCTTAAAATAAAACAAATTTGTTATTGTACAGGTCAGAAGTCTGGCGTGAGTCTCATCAGGCTAAAATCAAGGTACCTGCAGGTGCTCCCTTCTGGAGGCTCTAGGGGAGAATCCATTTCCTTGCCTTTTCCTGCTTCTGGAGGCTGCTTGCACTCCTCAACTCGTGGCTCCTTTCCTCTGTCTTCACAGCCAGCAGTGGAGGGTCAAGTCCTTCTGACATTGCGTAACTCTGTCCTTGTCTTCTGCCCCCTTTTCCCTTGTGATTGCACTGGGCCCTCTCGGTGTAGGATAATGCAGGATAATTTTGCTAATTTAGGATCAGCTGATTAGTAACCTGAATTATCCTTTGTTATGTAACATAACATATTCATAGTCCCTACAGCAAACTTGCAAAGGTGGGTAAAACATACGAAGCTTCTGCCTTTTGGGTGCTTACAGGACTGTGGAGTGGAGGTGTCATATGAAAAACTACTTATGAGCTAGGCTTGTGAATCTGTCCAGAGAGGGGATGGCTGTCATATCCCTAGGCTTACAGGAAGAGAGCAAATCTTCAGTCTCCCCAAGTTCTTGATGAACGATAAATGCTACCCCTGAAGGTTTTCATTGCAAACTAAAGCAATGATAATGGGCCTCAGTGAGTTGGCTGTATTTCTGACCAAAGAGCCCCATGCCTATGATTGAGCTGTGCAGCCCGCAGAACCCAGTTCCTGCATCATTAATGTCCCCAGTTATTCCCATGGCACTGCCCCGTGAAGTGACCAACCACTGGCCCTGCCCATAATTCCAGAATTACTCTCCATTCCTGAGTTACAAACACTTTATGAATTAGCCCAGAAGCCTATCATTTCCATGTTAGTTCTATGGGCAAATGCACTGCTATTTTTGTTTAGCTGAATTATAACAAAATTCTAGAGCATAACTGTCCACAGGTTAGACAAAGCCTATCGGTACTTACATTTTTACCTGAAAACTACCTAACTAAGCTTCCTTTAGTCAGATCTGATTAACATTCATGTGGGTACACCACTTTTATTAACTTATGTCCAATAACGAATTGGAGAAGGAAATAGCAACCCATTCCAGAATTCTTGTCTGAGGAATCCTGTGGACAGAGGAGCCTGGCAGTATATAGTCCACGGGGTCGCAAAGAGTCAGACATGACTTAGTGACTAAAAAAGAGTAACTGCACAGTGTTTTCAGCAAGCAGAATGACAAATGGAAATAACCTGGACTTTGAAGGACACCAGCTCTGTGATCTCTGCTGAAATCCAGCTCTGTCACTTATTACTAGTTGGGTGACTTTGGATGAGCTGCTTAACCTCACTAAGTACCAATATCATGACTGTAAAATCAGCTTAATACTGTTAGACCCACAGGATAATTAAGAAGATGAAATGACTAAGGATGTGTAAACCATGGGCACCATGGTTGGGATAGAATCGTCACTAAACAAGCTTTTGAAACAGCAGTCTCTGTGTTAATGTTGCCACACCACTATAGGTTTGATGTGTCCCCTATTATTGGACCATCCATTAGCTTATTCGCAAAATATAGAACATCCTTGTACACATGGCATTTAAATATCTGTGTGTGTGTGTTATACCATTGAATGCACAGAAGCAGAAGCTGGCTCTGAGTGCTTCCATTGAATAGGTGGGGAGGCAAGGAGGTGGTGAAAGAGAGAGAACTTTAGTAAATTTTTAGCTATGGGACACTGCTGACCCCTGAGGTCCTTGGCCTTGACCCTGAGGAGGCAAAAGCTTTCTTATAGCCAAGCTGCATAGGCATGCCAATTACTGCTAAACATTTTGGAAATAGTCCTTGCTATGAATTATAATCACGAAAATGCCACATTCTTACAAACAGCACGCTCATGCTCAGTTATTTCTGTTGTGTCTGACTCTTTGCGACCCTCTGACTGTAGCCTGCCAGCATCCTCTGTCCATGCAATTTTCCAGATAAGAATACTGGAGTGGGTTCCATGCCTCCCTCCAGGGGATCTGCCCAACCCAGGGATCTAACCCATGTCTCCTGAGTTTCCTGCCTTTTAGGTGGATTCTTTACTGCTGAGCCACCAGGGAAGCCCCCATACAAACAGGATAGTCTGCTAAAAAGAAGTTCATGTTTGTCCAACACAGAACTTTAAGTTATCCAAACACAAAGAGAGGAGTGCCCAGGGCAGAATGAACTGTTTTGGGTTTGACCTTCCACCTCTCCCACTGGTGGCTTGAGCAAACTTGAGCAAGCCCTCTCCATAGTTGTTTCTAGATCCTGATTTGTGAGATTCTAGAACCACTGGGCCTCTGTTCTTTTTTTGTGCGCTCAGTTCTTCAGAGCCTTCCAGAATAAGATTTCTAAATTGGCACAGAAGGACTTCTTTGGCATCAAATGGCTCTTATGAAACAGCACACTGATGAGTTAAATGAAACGATTCAGAAAAATACCGATTAAATTTCCCTTTAAATACCCAGGGGTTTAGAAATTAAGCAAAACTGCTTGGCACTATTCAGTCTGGATTTTAACAAACTCAAAATGTTTGAAAAATTGTTCAAGATGTTTTGACAAACACAGTGCCCCTCTATGTTCTTCCTTTCCCCCTGACATTACTCTTGATCTGCCAAAGAAAAGGCAGAATTGGGGTGCCTGGGGTGTACAGGTTAGTTAGTTTCCCAGGAAAGCCTTTTTTTGCCCATCAAATGGAATAATCCATAGTTCTTGTTTTAACACTCACTAGATTCTTTGTTTTGTTGTAAAGCAATAGAGCTAGTTTGTTTTATTTTAAAAATGAAATAAAACTGAAAAACTATGAATAGTTTAAAGTGATGATCTTAAACATTGAAATCATAGTTTTAAAGGAAAAAAAAAAAAGTCCCATTATGTGAATTACATTTGTAACATTGCCTGGCCAGAGCAGTGAGCAGAATAAACGTGAAATGCCGCCCCCATCAGACCTACAGACATCACTACCACCAGCTGACTGGGACCCTGACCTTCCCTTGCCTGCTCAAGGAGGGTTGTGATGTTTGTCAGGAAATACAAACACTCCTGAGAGGGCATGTGGTTGAGTAAAGAGTCCTGGATTAGAATTCAGAGGTCTGTGCTTCAGCCCTAAACCACTGCTGCCTAGACGCATCATCAAGAACAAATTAGGATTCACACAGAAAGCAGCCTCCCTCAGGGACAACTCCTAAAACTTATCTGTGCAGACCTTGAGATAATCTCCAGTTCTGGAACATTCTAAAATATAGTCAGGTTACAATATTTGTATCTCTACAGAGGAATATAGTTTGAAGACTTGTATTAGTGGACAAATGTAGATTACTCATTTTCTAGTGTGGACTTCCCCTCGTGGCTCAGATGGTAAAGAATCTGCCTGCAGTGCAGGAGACGGGGTTCAATCCCTGGGTTGGGAAGATCTGCTGGAGAAGGCAATGGCTACCCACTCTAGTATTCTAACTTGGAGAATTCCATGGACAGAGGGGACTGGCAAGCTATAGCCCATTTGGTCACAGAGTTGAACATGAATGAGTGACTCACACTCACTTATTTTTTTCACTTTCTAAAGTAATATAATTTTTCCAACAAACATTATCCTCTGTCTCAAGTGAGGAATATATATCTGGATAGAGAAGGAGGGCTGCAGTCCATGGGATTGAAAAGAGTCAGACAGGGCTGAAGGAACTAAACAAAATAACAGGGAAGGTGGGAGGGAGGGAGAGGGAGAGAGAGAAAGGGAGGGAGGAATGGGGAGACAGAAAGAGAGAGTTAAATTTAAAGTGAAAGTGTTAGTTGCTTAGTTAGTTAGTTAGTTAGTTCAGTCGCTCAGTCATGCCCGACTCTTTGCGACCCCATGAATCGCAGCGCACCAGGCCTCCCTGTCCGTCACCAACTCCCAGAGTTCACTCAGACTCACGTCCATAGAGTCAGTGATGCCATCCAGCCATCTCATCCTCTGTCGTCCCCTTCTCCTCCTGCCCAAGCTTAGTCATGTCCAAATCTTTGCAACCCCATGGACTGTAGCCTGCCAAGCTCCTTTGTCCATGGGTTTCTCTAGCAAGAATACTGGAGTGGGTAGCTCTTCCCTTCTCCAGGGAACAAACCCAATCCTGCTGCTTTGCAGGCAGATTCTTTACTGTATGAGCCACCAGAGAAGCACATTAGACTTAAAGGTATATCTAAATCCGTATCTATAACTATGTCTCTGTATGCTTGCTATAGTCATTTTCACCAATATTACTCAGCCCACCCATCCATTCTGATTTTCTCAACATCTTGCAATTTACCAAGTGTATTCATTATCTCCTCTTCCTGAAATGGATCAGTTATTTATGTCCCCAAATAATGCTCAAGGAAACTGAAACTTCTCAAGGTGAATTCCTCAATGAGGCAAAAGTGATGTGACAAAGCTGGGGCTGAATCCAAGTCTACTGATCCCAAAATATTTTCCTTGTAACATGAGTTGGGCTCATCCAACCACCATTCTATTCTCTGCAGAAGGATTAAAAAAAAAAAAAAAATCATAGCTTTGGAGCCATGGAGTAGCAGCAAGCCAGTAGGTTCTTTCTTGCGGTTTTGATGACCCAGAGCTTTTGGATAATTACCAGGCTGAGACTGGTGAGACCCAGCCATTCTTTGGCAACTCAGTAAAATGATACAGGAGAAACAGTTTCCATTGTCTACTCCCAATTCCCTGATCATGTTAGCAGCTAAGCTGGGCTGGTTTGGGTTTTCTCATGGCAATCAGAGTCGATTTCAAGATTTAAAACTAAGTTCATGCTAGAGAACAAGCAGCCACACCTTTTCTCTTGTTTTGTAAGTTCTGTAAACTCTTTCTGTAACAGTGGATCAAAAAGCTGTAAGGCACCCAAATGATATTATCACAGAGCAACGTTTGGTGTTTTACAACTATAGATTGATGATGAAGCCATAGACATGAACATGTAATAATAATTAGAAACAATCATTTCATAGCCCAGACATTGACCATACTTTAAAATCTCCTTTTATATTTATTTTATTTATATAAAATTAGAAATTTATTTTATTTATATAAAATCTTTTTATATTTATTATATCACTTGAACATCAAAACAGATTTGTGAGGTAAGAAAGGTCGAAAGTTTGTTCCCACTTTACTGATGAGCAAAGTGAGAATGACGCAGTCTTGGCCAATGGTATTCACTCACTTGCCTGGAAAGGGAAGCTGGATGGAATCTTTTGACTCCATCTCCCTCACCTGTCCCAGCTCCTTCACCACCAATCACTGGCTTTCCTTTTACCCAAGGTGTTAGTCGCTCAGTTGCATCTGTTTGCGATCCCATGGATGTAGCCCTCCAGGCTCCTCTGTCCATAGAATTCTCCAGGCCAGAAAACAGGAGTGGGTTGCCATTCCCTTCTCTGGGAGGGGCAGAGGGGCATCTTCCCAACCCAAGAATCGAACCCAGGTCTCCTGCATTGCAGGTAGATTCTTTACTGTCTGAGCCATCAGAGAAGACTTCACCCAAGTATACATCAAATCCATCCATTTCTCTGCATGCTCTTCACCGCAGATCAAGTCAAACCACCATGCACCCTTGTCAGCATCTTTACAGCAATGCCCTCACTGATATCTCTGGGCTCTTCCTGCTGACCCTCAGATCTGACCTAGAGTCCTCACAGCGTGGCCCTGACATCAGTGTAAGTCCAGACCCTCAGACTTGCCCTGACTCTCCAATGCCTGTGCTCCCCAGATCACCCTCCTCACCAAGTTTCTTTCCTCTGCTTCCTGAGCTCCAACCATACTTCACTGATTTCAATTCTCTAATTCCCATGCTCTCTCTTGCCTTAAGGTCTTCCCATGGGCCGTTCCCTCGGATGGAATGCCTTTCCAGTTCTTTCCCCTGTTTGCTCCCATTTCCTTCTGCTATAACTATTCACTGTCTTGTCTGATTTTAATTATGTCACTTTCTTTAAGATTTCCCTCCAGCAAGACTGAACTCTACACAGTCCAAGCTTCATTCAGTGTCAGACAAGAATATTGTAAGGGCTCAATAGCGTATTTTTTCAGGGAAGAAGAGAATGGATTAAGTCTCAGGAAAGGCTTCAAGTCCTGGTCTTTACATCACCAGTTTAAGTTTTGCCCCAACAGACATCTATTTATGCTGAATAATCATGAATATCACTTCTCTGTTTAAAACTGTCAGGTCACCTGATGGTACAGAAATGAAATCAAACTTTCCTTCTTTCTTCCCAGACAGAGCAGCTGCCCGAATCCTGAGTCCTTTTTCTGCCTCACTGAAATTGGCCTATATTCTGGAAAAGCACTGGGTAGCCCCCTTGCCTCTTGTTCTTTAGCCAAGAACCAGTATAAAGGAGCCAGCTAAGTGGCCATTCCTCAAAGCAAAATTTCTCTCTGCAATGCGGTCCCTGAATCTTAAGAACATTCAGAGTCCCAAGATTCCTGAACCATGGATGTTTCCTGACTGACCATCACCACAAAATGTGGGAGTCTGGCATGTCTGGAGGGGTTTATTAGTTGCAGCAGCATCAAGGCATTAAGCCATGGACATTCTGGAGAGCCAGATGGCCGAGCTGGGGGGACCCCAGCTCCAAGGCTATTGCACATGACAGGAGAGTAGACACTCTCCTGGCAGAAGAGCCAGAGGCTCTGATTCAAAGCTGTCCATCTAGGAGCATCGAAGCCCCCAGCCAAAGCAGCCACATAGCAAATCCAGCTAGAAACCTCTCAGTGTAGTCTGGGGCTTCTCACCTTCAACTCTGGTTATTTGGGACCAGACGATCATCTTATGGGGAGCTTCCCTGTGCATTGTGGGATCTTTAACAACACCTTTGGCCTCTACCCACAAGATATTAGTAGAAACTCTACCCCCCACCCCCAACTTCACTCTCCAGGCCTAATGACCAAGAGTGTCTCCAAACATTGCCAAATCCTCTTGGGAGAAACAAGGCAGCCAAAACAAGCCAACATAAAGGGAATGAAAAATCTCTCTGATTGAGGTT
This sequence comes from Budorcas taxicolor, assembly GCF_023091745.1. Taxonomy (NCBI): domain Eukaryota; kingdom Metazoa; phylum Chordata; class Mammalia; order Artiodactyla; family Bovidae; genus Budorcas; species Budorcas taxicolor. The sequence goes on from NC_068920.1 coordinate 139,339,004, forward strand.
CTGACCCTGGGCAGCATTTCATATGGATTGAAGCCACTGGTTTAATAGCACTTAGCACCTTGGGCAGTTATATAATGCTTCCGATCAAATTTTCCTCACCAGTTAAAACAAGTCAATATAAAAACAAACACTATAAAATGTTTTTTATCTTATGTGAGGATTAATGGAAATGATAATGTTTACAGTATCTAGTCTAGTGCTGGTACTAGGGGGAGAAGGAAATGGCAACCCACTCCAGTGTTCCTGCCTGGAGAATCCCAAGGATGGAGAAGCCTGGTGGGCTGCCATATATGGGGTTGCACAGAGTCAGACGCGACTGAAGCGACTTAGCAGCAGCAGCAGCTGGTGCTAGATAGGCACTCACAATATGGCTGAGTGAACACCTTCTTGCCCATGAAATAAAATGAAAAAAACAGAATCCTCTGATCTTCTTCCTGGGAACCAGCTGCCCCCTAACCAGGTGAGCAGTGACAGAAACTCCATTGAGGGCAGGAGCATGAGAACACTTCATTAAAGTAAAAAAAAGTTGCAAATGTCATTTATTTTGGAACACAATCAGATTTCTTCTGGGGCTTCCAGAAAAATTCTCTCCACCTGGTCTCCAGAAAAGATCATTTTCTTGTGTCTGGTTTATGTAGGCAAGCTCTGCTTTGAATGGTATGGAATCTGTCCCAGAAAGAGGCCAAGGTTGGGCCTCACCTGAGAAAGGCAGCAACTTACACCACACACAGAAAAGGGGAGGGGAGGGTGTCTCAGAGGGAGAGAAAGGGAGATAGGAGTCAGTCCCACTACTCACGGGGTGACCTTTGGAACTAAGCCATCCAAAGCTTCACTTACTTCATTACAGAGATTCCATTAAGAAGCATATGGAATAATGTAGGCAAATCACTAGGCATAGTGCTGGCAAGTAGGAACCACATGCTAAATGTACACATTGACAGTATTAACTACAAGTGCATTTGTTTTTACTATGATTGTTCCTATTAGCATTATCACTCTCATCATTGTTGGCCAGAGTAGCTGAAAAAGCTTTACCTTTACTGACTTCAGATTTGCCACCATCTGGAGACGGCACAGCCACTAGTCTATCTCCTGGGTTCAGAAGGCTGGGAAGCAGGCGGCCATTGGAGCCCAGTTCTCTCTGAAAAGGATTTGAGATCCATTTTGGGTAAAAATCTGTGCAGTCTCTGGTCCCAGGACATCAAAGTGGCTTTATCTCTCTTGGCAGGTTAGGCTACTAGGAATACTGAACATTTTTCTGTCACACCCATTGCCAAGGGTGCAATTTGGGAAAACAAATAGGGATTTACAGATAGTAACTTTCCTCTTCTTCTATTGATAGCCTGAGATAATTCATGGCTACGTTTGGACAAATGCAAAAATGTGCATTTAGTTTGAATTTGGATTCATTCCTCATGAATATTAGTCATCTCAGTCTAAAATGCAAGCACTTCTCTGTTTCAACAGATGGGAGGATGTACTGTGAAATCATACTACAGAACAGGGGGAAAACAAGAAGGTTGAAATTAAATTTAAGAAGAAGTCTTGGCACAGTGGGACAAAGTGTGCATCGCCATATATTTCCCTACAAAATGAGGCATGTGCTTTTAGGTGTGGCTTAATTCTTGCAAAAGAGATGGGATGGGAATATTTATAAACTAGGTTGCTTAATGATTTAATTCACCATAGGAATGTTTTTTTGCCTATAACTCTTCATGCAGAATTTCCTTTTACTGAATGCCTAAATCAGACACTGACTCAGGAAATGTCATATTCCATTGTCAATGATGAAAATACAATTCTGGGGACATGCTGCCCTCTGTGTCGTCTTCTGCCTGTTGACATTCTGCAGCTTCCTGAGGCCACTGCTGGTGGCTCCCATAGCATGGCAGAAGAGATCAGTGTTGGACAAGCTGATGACCTGGGGAAGGGTGAAAAATAAGTGGGAGAGAAATAGGAAAACGAAATTTAAAAATTAAAGGCAAGAAAAGAATTGGAGCAGGAGAACTTCAAATTAATGCTTTTCTACTACATCTCGCTAACTAATGAAATGCGGTAGAAAAATACAGTTGTTGATTCCTTGGACTTGTTGAGTAGCAACAATATCACAGACATCAGGATTGGGAGAAGGCAAAATTAACTCTTATGATAATGAAGCCAGAATCCATCTAACACTGAATAGATAAACAGAGAACTCTAGTTTCCAATTTTTTTTTCTGAAAATTTCCATTACATGATGTGTCAATGTGACAATAGCACAATAATTCTTATCCTATAAGAGTAAATGAAAGGCCATATAAGATCTTGAAGTTCCTTTCATAGCAAAAACGAATGGCATATAACACTTTTCATTTTAATTTATTTTTATTAGCGTTGTAATTCCCTAAAACACAAGTAAATCCTATGTGTATGTGTGCTAAGAAGTTTCAGTCATGTCCAACTTTGTGTGACCCCTTAGATTGTGGCCCACAAGGTTCTCTGTTCATGGTATCCTCCAGACAAGAATACTAGAGTGGGTTATCATGCCCTTTTCAAATCCTTCGTACTCTAGCTAATCAATCTTTTAACTTGTTACTGATTAACTAGAGATTCTCATTGACTTCTCAGTAAGCAATACAATTTCTCAGAAGCAGTTCTGGATAACTTGAGTCACACAGAAAATCTTTCTAGAATAATAAAAATGCAGAAATTCAGCTTTGTAACAGATTCAAGAATCAGTTTGTCTGAACAAACCTCCATTTATGGATAAGAAAATGAAGGAAGAGAAAGAATTAACTGAAGAACCATTTCACCACAAATATGTTTTTTAAAAGTAGGTTAGACACAGCTAATTTTTGTTGAGTGTCATTTATGAATCTGATTTAGTTGCAGACACCTACATGTATATAATATCTCCTAATCCTTACCTGGATACTATGAGGCAGATACAAGGTTTTGTATTTAACATATGAGGAAATAGAAGCTCAGAGAAGGTAAAAATCTCATCCTATATCATGTAGTTAATCTGCTGACATCAAGGTAAAAATTTCCCTAGATGTGATTGTACTGAGGAAGACAGAAGAATTAATACTATTCCAATCCTCAAAGTTTCTTGGACATTTAATAAGATATCTTGTATAAAATTATTTTGTCATTTGCCTTTTTATGCCATAGAATTCAAGAAGACATTTCCATTTATGTGAAGTTTTAAGAGAGAAATTTAAATATAAACATATTTATTCACCAGGTTCCCAAATCTATATTAACTGATTGTCTAGATTAAGTAAATTCCCCAATTATTCTTAAAAGAAAGTTTTTTTTAATTGTTAAAAGTAAATTTTAGATAGCAAATGTTAAAAAAAATGTCAGAGAAAATAGGAGTGAAAACAGGGTCTCTTTTATAGCCTTTTAAAGGGGAAACTCAGAGTTATATAGGCAAACTGAGCTTTAACTGGGTGAGTAATTAGGGTCAATAACAAGATCTTAACACTGTGGATGCCTGTGTGGGGTGAAGCAGAAGTACCCAGATGACTTGGCCTCCACTGCAAGGCAACTATCTCAAAATTACTGAAGGTGAGTTTTTAAATACAGGTTGCTGCCCACCAACCTCTGAGAATTTTTATTTAGTAAGTTTGGAGTGGCTCAGAAAACTTCATTTTGTTTAACACTCCCTCCAGTGACTCTCTGGTCCTGCCATGTTGAACCATCAGTCATGGAAACAATGTTTGATTTGTACAAGATAGTCTGTCCAACTTTGTACTTTGTTATCTCATTAGTTGTGAAAACTTGAGCAAATCAAGTAAAACTTCAGAGCTTCACATTCCATCCCACAGATTGAGGGGAAATAGAACCTCAGAGAGGCCTTGGCCACCACACGGGATCCTGATTCCCTTGAGATCACGTGCAATAAGGGTGTTAAACACTAAAGCTGTTTACATAATCCATAACTTGACCCCAGAACAACTCTGGAGGTAAGAGACAGATTTTGAGTGTCTGCTCTATACCACACACTGTCCTCAGCACTTTACCTTCTCAAGCATCAGTTTTTATGATTGTTTGAACCAGTTGGGTACAGAACTCTCTCCCTGTTGTGTCTGTTAGTCTTCCAGGGGCCCTGTCACAACCCGTTAGCTCTATTTTACCTTCTTTTCATTCCTAACTTCTGAATCTAGTTCTTATGCTCCTTGGATATGGTACTTAGCTTGGTTATACCCACATTTCCCTGCCTTCCCTCAGTATCCTCCAAGAATAATCATCCCCCTTTCCTTTAAAGGATTCCTAAAATCTCCTTCCAGACACAGGCACTGGGATTCTGGCTTCTTGGAATGGATCATCAGATAGCAATCATTCTCCAAGTTAAATGTTGTATGAAAAAAAAAATATATCCCTGAATGCTGAAACTGTTCTACCAAATCATTCCAACTCCCAGGTTTCCAAGGAAATGAAGGCTTAGAAGGAGAAAGGACAAGACAGAGACTTGCATCTTTTTCACTTTGCCAGACATCTTGTTCTACTTCAGAAGTAGAATGGTTATACTATGCGCTGGAAAAGAAGTGAAGTGAACTGAAGTGAAGTCATTCAGTCATGTCTGACTCTTTGTGATCCCATGGACTGTAGCCTACCAGGCTTCTCCGTCCATGGGATTTTCCAGGCAAGAGTACTGGAGTGGGGTGCCATTGCCTTCTCCATGCATTGGAGAACCTGTCCCCATTCTGAGGAGTGTTTTTAAATTAATTAATTTATTTCAATTGGAGGATAATTACTTTACAATATTGAGATGGTTTTTGCCATACAGCAACATGAATCGGCCATAGATACACATGTGTACCCCCCCTCACCTCCCTGCCTCCCCTATCCTTCTTTGTTGTCCCAGAGCACTGGCTCCAGGTGCTCTGCTTCCCTGATTGTTCAGATCAACACTTGCACTCCCCTAGTCTATGGGGTCTCTGCTCCTGAAGGGAAAACTCTTCTTTTTTCCTGGTTAATACGTACATCACAAACCACAGAGTTCTCTGAGGATGACTTTTCTGTGCTTACACTGTGTTCTACCTAGTTCTTTCCACAAGTACCTTCTGGCTACTCTACTCAAAGCAGAGCATGGTACAAGCACAGAAAGCGAAGAAACACCATATGGGTAACAGGAATCATTTTATTTCCCCTATATCCATTTTCACACTGACTGTGCTATTATTTCATGATGTCTGTCACTCACATGTGCCTACAAGTTAACTGACAAAGCCTAAGACAGAGCCTGCGATGAAAGTCTCGCTCTATTAATAAATGAATGGATGGATGGATGAATTCTTCGACATTTCTATACCAATGATAAAATTATAAGAGGAGTTGAATTTGGAAAGCACACTGGAAAACTCTGTGATATGACATATGCTTGAGTAGAAAAATCTCATAATTTCCAAATGTAGTCCATCAGTTAACCAACCAAACCAAACATAATTTTGGTCTCTCATGTGCCCTAGGTTCTCTATTCCATGTTAAAGAGAGGTAAAGTTGAGCAGATAAAGGACTTACAGGGCATATACATCATTGGCTATGAGACTGGATTGCACCTAAAAGCCACTCAACTCAGAAGCTGTGCACTAGGTCCCAGAGGACAGTCAGTGGGCGGTGGGGGTGGGAGAGACTTGCATTTAGGCTAATGTGAGTAGAGATCCATGCTAGCTAGAGAGACTAGGGAAGGCTTTACTCTTAGAAAACAAAATATGTATACAAAGACTTGGTAATAGCAATATGCTTGGTGTGTACCTGGATAAGATTTGTCCTGCCTATATAATAAGTTCTGGTGGAGAAAAATAAAATTATGAGATACTACATGACTGAGGTTGGATTGTGAAAGGTAGGTTTTTTCCTGTTTGTTTTCTGTGTGTTTTGTTGTTGTTGTTGTTGTTGTTGTTGTTGTTTGTTTGGTTTTGTTCTTGTTTGTTTTTAAATGCACAGCTGAAGTCTTGACTTTTGGAGCTCAGAGTCTATGATTCTCTCTCTTAAGGAGATGGCCTCATTGGCTCACTGTAATGGGAAAAAAAATTAAGTTAGCCATATGCAATTTCCCTGTGTTTAAAAGGCCTCCATGTTTCTTTCAACTCCTTAAGTTTTCAAAGGGAGGGGAAAAAGCATATTTAGCTGTTTAATATTTCTGTATATCTTAAAGGACCCTTCATATTTATCATCAGAGACACACCAAAGCACATTACAAGTAATGTAAGCCAGCTGGTGTTTTGCAGGCCAAAGTCAGTTGATGGTTTAATAGTAAAAACCATCTTTTTGTTAACATTTTTCTGGAGCACATCACCAAGGAATGCATGGCCCCTTTCTACGTTTTTCAGAAAAAGAACTATCTTATTAGCTCTTTTCTTAGATTTCTGAATACTTTTAGTAGAAGAAAGATTGGTCTGGTTTCTTTTGAGGACTCTTTCAGAGCTGTCTAAGCCATCTTCTGAACATCAGGGAAATTCTTTTTAATGTGAATTGATATATTTTCCAAATGTACTCACCTAAATCACAGCTAATAACCTTGTGTAAAGGTAGCACAACCTTTTTGTCTAGGACATAAACTAATCTGTGCCCTCTGTGCTGGTCCATGCACCAGTGACTGAAAAAGTAACTCAGAATAAGTTTTGGAGATTTGGTACATTCACTGTTTCCTTCCGTCTCAAAACCATGATATAGTCACAATTCATGGGTCTCTATAATGAATTTCAGAATGGCCATTGAATTAAAAATTAAGGCCTAAATGGTAAATGTTCTGTGCATCCAGCCAGTTACCAATTTCCTGAATACTCTTTGATCTTTCCTAATCCATATATTTATATATAATGCACTGAACATAACCCCTTCATGGATGTGAGAGTTGGACCATAAAGAAGGCTGAGGGCCAAAGAATTGCTGCTTTTGCATCATGGTGCTGGTGAAGACTATTGAGACTCCCTTGGACTGCAAGGAGATCAAAGCAGTCAATCCTAAAGGAAATCAACCCTGAATAGTCATTGGAAGAAAGGATGCTGAAGCTGAAGCTCCAGTACTTTGACCACCTGATGTGTAGAGCTGACTCACTGGAAAAGACCCTGATGCTGGGAAAGATTGAAGGCAAAAGGAAAAGGGGACATCAGAGGTTTAGATGGTTGGATGGCATCACTGACTCAATGTACTTGAATTTCAGCAAGCTTTGGGAGATAGTGAAGAACAGGAAAGCCTGGCATGCTGCAGTCTAGTTGCAAACAGTAGGATAAGACTCAGAGCAGCTAAACAACAACAACTTAACATAACTCAAGTCCTATACCAAACCCAGCTCTTCCACAGAGTCTATTCTATGCTGCTTCACCTTTTCCCTACACCCTACTCCAGGAAAATTTATGGGGAATTAACATCCGCTGGATCATGGAAAAAGCAAGAGAGTTCCAGAAAAACATCTATTTCTGCTTTATTGACTATGCCAAAGACTTTGACTTGTAGATCACAATAAATTACGGAAAATTCTGAAAGAGATGGGAATATCAGACCACCTGACCTGCCTCTGGAGAAACCTATATGCAGGTCAGGAAGCAACAGTTAGAACTGGACATGGAACAACAGACTGGTTCCAAATAGGAAAAGGAGTACGTCAAGGCTGTATACTGTCACCCTGCTTATTTAACTTATATGCAGAGTACATCATGAGAAACGCTGGGCTGGAAGAAGCACAAGCTGGAATCAAGATTGCCGGGAGATATATCAATAACCTCAGATGTGCAGATGACACCACCCTTATGGCAGAAAGTGAAGAGGAACTAAAAAGCCTCTTGATGAAAGTGAAAGAGGAGAGTGAAAAAGTTGGCTTAAAGCTCCACATTCAGAAAACTAAGGTCATGGCATCTGCTCCCATCACTTCATGGGAAGCAGATGGGGAAACAGTGTCAGACTTTATTTTTTGGGGCTCCAAAATCACTGCAGATGGTGATTGCAGCCATGAAATTAAAAGACGCTTACTCCTTGGAAGGAAAATTATGACCAACTTAGATAGCCTATTCAAAAGCAGAGACATTACTTTGCCAGCAAAGGTCCATCTAGTCAAGGCCATGGTTTTTCCAGTGGTCATGTATGGATGTGAGAGTTGGACTGTGAAGAAAGCTGAGCGCCGAAGAATTGATGCTTTTGAACTGTGGTGTTGGAGAAGACTCTTGAGAGTCCTTTGGACTGCAAGGAGATCCAACCAGTCCATTCTGAAGGAGATCAGTCCTGGGTGTTCTTTGGAAGGAATGATGCTAAAGCTGAAACTCCAATACTTTGGCCACCTCATGCGAAGAGCTGACTCATTGGAAAAGACTCTGATGCTGGGAGGGATTGGGGACAGGAGGAGAAGGGGACGACAGAGGATGAGATGGCTGGATGACATCACCGACTCGATGGACATGAGTTTGAGTGAACTCTGGGAGTTGGTGATGGACAGGGAGGCCTGGCGTGCTGCAATTCATGGGGTCGAAAAGAGTCAGACATGACTGAGCGACTGAACTGAACTGAACTGAATACATATTTTTAGAATATCATATTATCAAACTGTGAGCTGTTGAAAAGCAAGGGTTATGCCTAATTAATTGCTCCATGATTATAATCCAGTCTTATAGGCATCTTAGTATCTAGAGCGTAGTTTTGAATCGACATAATGTCTACCCTGGGTACATTGTGGGAAGTTACTACATGCTTCGGTAAGGAATGATGAGTAAAGAAAAACTCTAGGTAGAATATTTGCTATATACAAAGATCTGTCTTTGGAGGAAGATATTATCCAAAAGAAAAATATTAGTATCATGGATAAAGCAGTTCAGTTGAATGCATGGGAAAGTTTCCCACCAGAGTTCTGCTGAATGTAATCCTTTGATTGAAAATCTTGGATCTAAGTCTTACCTCCAGAAGAACTTTGGTGGGAAACTTTCACATGCACTAAACTCAATTATCTAATTTTGTCTTCTCAACAGGCCTGAGGAAGTGGTTACGATTCACATGGTACAGTTCTGTAAACTAAAACGCAAAGTAGTTAAAATCGCTGACTTGAGACTCTATCAGAACTCATGAATTTAAATGCTATACTTTTTCTTACAAGAGTTAATCTGTAAAGGAAGAGGGCAAATTATGTCACAGAAACTGTGAAAAACAAAACTCCCTGCCATTACCTACCCCACTCTCCTGTCTGTGAAGCAAGAGAAATGCTTTGATCATAGAGGACCATAGTATTAATGTGATACAGTCTTAATCTGTAAGTATTTATGTCCCTTAGCTTTTCCTTTGAGTTGGGGCTCCTAAATCTCAGAATCATAAAATCCCAGGGGCCCTAGAATTATTCCTCTTGCTCCTAATTCCTAGGCATGGCTTTGAGCAGAGATGATGGTACACAAAATGCCACTGGCAAAGGGAAAAATATGAGTCACTGTCAAGTGATGAGTTCCATTGGTGCAACTGGGGAGAGACATGGCTTCTGCCAACATCCATGACGGCTCTTTGTGCCACCCCCCCAAAAAAATAGAAACCCCTGAAAAAAGCCAGAAGCATCTCTCAGAAACACAAGAAGTCTGTCTGGTGTTTAGTTACATACACATAACGATTATGTAGTGGGCTTCTGCTGGTTTTGCCCCTGTGCTGAATTTTCACCAAGTCTCCCCTCTTTATGCCTCCTGAGTCATTCAGCAGTCAACCATGCTCTTCATGAGTTTTTTCCTGGGACCTCTTTCTATTCTAGTGAAATAAAGCACCACAGGCACAAAATTCATATTTTGGCAAGTAGTGTCACTTGCTATCCTGTATCTTCCCACAGATTTCTTTTTATTGAACTAATATCTTCCTGCTGAATTAGGTCTGTGCAGACCCACCGAAGGCAAAACCTCAGGCAGAAGGGAGGACTTTGCTAGCTTCTTTGCTATTCCAAGTGACATTTCCTCAGATGTTTGCTGCCCTGCTGTGCAAACATAGTTACGCATGAAATAAAGTAAAAACAAAAAAATTAAACAGCAGTTAGTGGTTGGATGTTATTTCCAGTTTGGAACCACTGACGAGGCTGCTATAGAAAACTCTTCCCTCTGTTATTACAAAATAACAGTTTGTGGATGGTGAAAAGAAAACACAACTGAATTTTCTTTTAACTTCAAATACAGAAGCTAGTGCATCTATCATTACCACCACATTACAATACATTATGGGAGAAGGCCGTCGTAACTTTAGAGGGGTTATTTCCATCCGCGTCTCTCATCCTCTCAAAATTGTTATAAAGGGACCAGCCTGATGCCAAATGCTCTGCTAAAGAAAACACACCAAGTTGAAGTGAGTTAGTTAGAGAGAATGAAACAGAACCAAAAGTTCAATGCATGGGACCCAACATTGAAGCTGTTTTTTTCACAATGCACCCTGATACAGCAGCATCAGACATAGCCCTGTTCTCTTTGTTGCTTGCCTTTATGTCAAATTCTGCTTTTCCAAATAAGCTATTCTTGGTCCAAAGACTACAAGTGCAGTCCTTGTCAATATCCTTGGAGTCTAGAATTGTTCCATGTCCTTCCTTCATAGAATGTGGTCATTACCCTCTTCCTTTCTGATGATGATAAAAACAAGAGCAATAAGTTTAGTACATGCCATGTAATATTCCTATTTAAACCACATAAAAATACTATGAGGTGGTAATGAGACTTGCTTTGTATTTAATTATGAGTTCAATTGAGGTATCTTCACACAGAAACTTCTTGATAGAAGGGTCTGAGCTTATTTAATCACTATATTCTTCAGCCCCAGGCCCTTGTTAGTCCCAAGTCAAAGCATGTGAAACAACTGTCCACAGGAGAGCCACATATTCCAGAATACTTGGACATATGGTGACTATGTCTATTCTAAACAACTAATAAATATTATATCAGAACAATATGTATGCCTAAGCAAGAGGGGCCGGAACATCAAAATGCTGCTCAAGCTCATCTTCTGACTTGGCCTAGCATCTTCAATGGAAAGGTAAGTAAAACTAAAATTTTCAAAGGAGTATATCTTCATTTGTTGTTGTTGTTGCTTAGTTGCCAAGCTGTGTCCAACTCTTTTGCAAGCCTATGGACAGTAGCCCACCAGGCACCTCTGGCCATGGGATTTCTCAGGCAAGAATCCTAGAGTGGTGGGTAGCCATTTCCTTCTCCAGGAGATCTTCCTGACCCAGGGATCAAATCCAAGTCTCCTGCCAATGTGGATTCTTTACCACTCAGCCACCAGGGAAGCATATATCTTTATAATTTGTACTTAACTTACAAATGTGATTCTTGGGTAAAAGATACATGAATAATTGCACTGAGGGGGGAACATGGTTTAAAGAGCTTTCATGTAACATTTTCTCTATTTAATGTTTCTTAACAGCTGGAAGACAAGACCTTGAGTCAGGGACCTGAAGTTGGCCTTCCTCTTAAGTGGGCTACCCCAACATCACACTATTCAGCTGCTCGCAGCCACAGAGCTGACATCACCATTCAGAAAATTTCTTAGGTTCTTTCAATTTTTAGAAGGGAAAGTAAAATGTCTTCTTTTCTTGTCTCTAAAATTAACTTCAAAAAAAGCAGGAGAATATGAGATAGGAAAGGAACATGCCATCTTTGATGAGTCTATTTGACATATAATTTTAAAGTACAACATATAAAGAAGGGCTGTTGAGGAAAATGAAATGAGTGGTAATAACAGAGGACACCAAGAAAAAGCACCTGGGTCATGACTGATTTACATCGTTGTATGGCAGAAATCAACACAAAATTGTAAAGCAATTTTCCAGCAATTAAAAAAAATAGATAAAATTAAAATAAAAAGAGAAAAGGCCCCTGTTTCTAAAGATCTTGGGCCAGATGGGTCAGGTACCTCCTCATTTTGGATGATAGAAGAAGTGCATACAGACACACTGCACGAGCCTCTTTGAATCCAATTTGCTTCCACCAAGTGGCAGAGAATAGCAAATGAGGACCATTTTTGAAGAGGCAGATGATGGTAGCAAAAGAATGGGAATCAAACAGCCTTGAAACGTAAATAAAATTGCATCACCTCTCACTTCTCTTTCACACACATCCACACACAGTCTCACTCACTCATACTCTCATACATACATCTTCATCACATGGTACCATGTATTAGAGTTTTATGGTAAACTAAAGAACTTTTCTGTTCTCCTGGCTCTAAATTTTACCTACAAGGCAAAGTGATGATCATCAAGTTCTTGTAGACAGACTCAAATTCCCTGTTTCCCAGCCACTCAGATTGCTTCCAACCACAGCTTTCTCCCCTGGTCCTGTGTCTGCAGATTCTGTTCATAAATGAAGGGAGAAATTCCTCTACTCAAAGATAACAAAAATAATTATTACTACTATTAGTCAAGGTTTTGTAGTAATAAAAAATAAGATAACAATAAAATTTTACATCAAATATATGGAACATAATTTTTAATCAAAAAATGAGAAAGTGAACAATACAAATAACACAAATGAAGAATCACACCAGAAAAAATTACACTATAAACCAGCAGTATGTTTTACCAAATATTGCCCAAAGCATTGAAGAATTTAAAGGAAATATGACCTTTATAAGGAAAATCCAGTATGGAGCAAGAAAGGATTGATGGATAAAAGATTAGAACACCAAAATGGCAAAGCTCAGGAACGAAGTGGAAGGGTAAATAAAAACCATCAGAGGGAAGCAGAAAAGCAATAGGCAAACATTACTGAAAATAAGGAATAATAAAGGCAGGCTTAAAAAACCTTGAAATAAAGGACACATCTTAAAGAGTTTAAAGGATTAGTGCAAAAATGATGGGTGCAGAATGAATATGAAGGAGTGTCAATATATGCCTGACTGGTGTCCCCAAAGAAAAGATGGAACTGGAGAAGGAATAAAATATTCATATATATATACTTTGGGAAAGCTTTTCTGAAATCTAGAAATATGTTAATCTTCACAGTTAATAGGCACATCATGTTTCAAGGGAAAAATAATACAGATCGATCAACATTAATATAGACTCAGTTCAGTTCAGTTGCTCAGTCATGTCTGACTCTCTGCAACCTCATGGACTACAGCACGCCAGCCTTCTCTGTTCATCACCAACTCCCAGAACCTACTCAAACTCATGTCCATCGAGTTAGTGATGCCATCCAACCGTTTTATCCTCTATTGTCCTCTTCTCCTTCTGCCTTCAATCCTTCCCAGCATCAGGGTCTTTTCCAATGAGTCAGTTCTTGGCATCAAGAGGCCAAAGTATTGGAGCTTCAGCTTCAGCATCATTCCTTCCAATGAATATTCAGGACTGATTTCCTTTAAGATTGACTGGTTGGATCTCCTTGCAGTCCAAGGGACTCTCAAGAGTCATCTCGAAGAACACAGTTCAAAAGCGTTAATTCTTTGTTGCTCAGCTTTCTTTATAGTCCTACTCTCACATCCATATATGACTACTGGAAAAATGATAGCTTTGACTAGATGGACCTTATCCACAAAGTAATGTCTCTGCTTTTTAATATGCTATCTTCCAGTAGTCATGTATGGATGTGAGAGTTGGACTGTGAGGAAGGCTGAGCGCCAAAGAATTGATGCTTTTGAACTGTGGTGTTGGAGAAGACTCTTGAGAGCCCCTTGGACTGCAAGGAGATCCAACCAGTCCATTCTGAAGGAGATCAGCCCTGGGATTTCTTTGGAAGGAATGATGCTAAAGCTGAAACTCCAGTACTTTGGCCACCTCATGAGAACAGTTGACTCATTGGAAAAGACTGATGCTAGGAGGGATTGGGGGCAGGAGGAGAAGGGGACGACAGAAAATGAGATGGCTGGATGGCATCACTGACTCGATGGACGTGAATCTGAGTGAACTCCGGGAGTTGGTGATGGACAGGGAGGCTTGGCATGCTGCGATTCATGGGGTTGCAAAGAGTTGGACACAACTGAGCGACTGAAATGAACTGAACTAGGTTAGCCATAGCTTTTTGTCCAAAGAGCAAGAGTCTTTTAATTTCATGGCTACAGTCACCATCTGCAGTGATTTTGGAACTCCCAAAAATAAAATCTCTCACTGTTTCATTGTTTCCCCATCTATTTGCCATGAAGTGGTGGGACTGGATGCCATGATCTTAGTTTTTTGAATGTTGAGTTTTAAGCCAGCTTTTTCACTCTCCTTTTTCACTTTCATCAAGGGGCTCTTTAGTTCTTCTTCACTCTCTGTCATAAGGGTGGTGTCATCTACATATCTGAGGTTATTGATATTTCTCCTAGCAATCTTGATGCTGGCTTGCGCTTTATCCTGCTCAATATTTTGCATGATGTACTCTGAATATAAGTTAAATAAGAAGGGTGACAATATACAGCCTTGATGTACTCCTTTTCCAATTTGGAACCAGTCTGTTGTTCCATGTCCAGTTCTAACTATTGCTTCCTGACCTGCATACAGGTTTCTCAGGAGGTAGGTACAGTGGTCTGGTATTCCCATCTTTTTCAGAATTTTCCACAGTTTATTGTGATGCACACAGTCAAAGGCTTTGGTGTAGTCAGTAAAGCAGAAGTAGCTTTTTATCTGGAACTCTCTTGCTTTTTCTATGATCCGATGGATTTTGGCAATTTGATCTCTGGTTCCTTTGCCTTTTCTAAATTCAGCTTGAACATCTGCAATTTCTCAGTTCACATTCTGCTGAAGCCTCACTTGGAGAATTTTAGGATTACTTTGCTAGCGTGTAAGATGAGTGCAATTGTGTGGTAGTTTGAATATTCTTTGGCATTGCCTTTCTTTGGGATTGGAATGAAAACTGACCTTTGACCTTTTCCAGTCTGGTGGCCAGTGCTGTTTTACAAATTTCCAGATATGTAATATATGTTACACTGTGTTAATAGGCAGAGTATATAAAAAGTAATCCTAGAGACATGCCCAACAAACTAATCAAATAATTCTTAAATTGACAAAAAATATTATTTGGGATTTGTTTGGCCATCCAGCTTCAGAATACTTCATCACATCTAGGTAACTTTTCCCAAATTATCAGTTTTTGTAAAGTGCAGTGACCAAACCTAATTTGAATAATGAAAATATAAGATACTCCCTTTTCCAGCCTTCCTGGTATTTAGGGCACAGGGTTGTCTTGTGGGATTCACCCATCAGTCTCAGACATGTCATAGTTTCACCCAGAATGTAATAATGTAAGTGGGGAGAGGTGGGTGAACTCTGTCCTTGGCATTGACCACAATGAAAGGTCAAGTTCCTGCCACTGATGCTTGAATGAAATCTAAGTATCAGTGTTCAAAACTACAGTGTCTAGTACTTGTTAGCAGCAAAAATTTTAGTTTTCTCTTTGTCTTAGTTTGTTATTTTTGGTCTTCAGGTATAGAGGGTTGAATTATTTATGCAAATAAGTTTGCTTTTATGCAAACTTATTTGCTTTATTATGATCAGTTCAAATACGGTAGCTCTCTCATTTTAACTGTTCATTTTCCCCTTTGATCTCCCAAACTTCCCTGTACTCTATAAGGAATATTTTTCCCAACCCCTGCTCCCATCTATAGACAACCACTGATTTAATTACCATTATAAATTACTTGTATTTCCTAAATTTTGTATAGATGAAAATACACTGCATGTACTCTTTTGTCTGAATTTTTCCAGAAAGTGTTAACTATTTTTATATTCATCCATGTTGTATGTGTTCATTTATTATATTTTTGAAAAATAAACTATTACATGATATACTGCAATTTGATTATCCATTAATCTGTTGATGAAGATTTGGGCTATTTTCTGAGTTTAGCCATTAAAATTAAAGTTTCTATGAATATTAATATACAAGTCTTGCATGGTAATATTCTTTCAGTTCTCAGAGGCTAATGCCTAAGTGTGGAATGAATGGATCATATAGCAGGTATATGGCTAACATTTTAGGGAATGCTAAACTGTTTACCAGTGGCTGTCCCACCATATGTTCTTACCAAGAGAATAGGAGAGTTTCAGTTTCTGTATAAAACACTTGATATAGCCATTCTTTCTAATTTTTGGCATTCTAAGATCATGTAAAAGTATTTCATTGTGGTTTCAATGAACACATACCTAATGATTAAAGGTGTCAATAATTATTTTCTTTTCACATCAGTATTCATACCTCTCATCTGTTCAAATATTTTACATATTTAAAAAATTAGTTATTATTTTCTTACATTAGTTTTGAGAATTTTTAAACATATATTCTGGATACAAGTCTTCATTGGACATATGACAGGCAAATATTTTCTCCAGTCCACGGTCTACATTTTTAATATTTGTCTTTCAAAGAGCAGACATTTAAAATTTGATGAAGTTTATCATATTTATTTTCATTTATAGACCATTTTTATTTTAATTCTGAACTAGGAACTCCTTGTCTAACCGAGAGTTATAAAAATTTTCTTTTCTGTTTTCTACTAGAAGGTTTATAGGTTGAGGTTTTAGGCGTAGATTTAAAATTGATTCTAAGTTAATTATTTTATATGTGGTGGAAAATATGAAGTTCATTTTCTTTTTTGTATAAAGATATCCAATTAATCCAGCACCATTTGTTTCAACAAAGAGAGACTACCATTTTTACACTGAATTGCCTTTGTACTTTTATGAAAAATCAGTTTTCATTTATGTGTCATTCTGTTTCTGAACTCTATTCTTTTCAGTTGATCTATTCATTTATTTTTATGTTAATACCACAGAACCTTGATTAATGAAGACTTTACTAAGTCTTAATATCAGGGAGTGTTATTATTCCAAAATTAGGTTCTTATTTTTCAAAAGTTTTCATTGCTGTAGGTCCTTTGGATTTACTTGAATTTCAGAATCAGCTTGTCAGTTTTACAAAAATAGCAATGAGGTTTTAAACGGGTTAGCCTTGAAATTATATATTAATTTGGGGAAGGCTGATATCTTAATCTGTCTTTTGACTCACCAGCACAGCATATCAGGCCATTTGTTTGGTCTTAATTTTAATTATCAGTGTTTGTAGTTTTGGTGTACATGGCTCTTGTAAAACTTATCTCTAAGTATTTCACATTTGTGATGCTTTTGTAAATGGTGTTTTTTTTTCCCATTTTTATTGTCCATTGCTAGTATATAGAAATACAACTAATAGCTGTATATTGAGCTTCAATCTTGCAACTTTGTTGAACTCACTTTAGGTCTAGTAGCTGTGAATGCCATAGGATTTTCTACAGAGATAATCATGTTGTCTATGAATAAAAATGATTTTACTTCTTCTTCCCTAATCTAGAGATAGTCTTTTTATTACTTTATTGTAGTGGCTAAAACCTCCAACTGAATAGCAGGAAGAACAGACATCCTTGTCTGGCTATTGATAACTGGTGAAAGAATATTGAGCCTTTCACCATTAAGGATGACAATAGCTGTAGGTTTTTCCCAGAGGCCTTTATTATTCTTCAGAGGTTGAAGAAGTCCCATTTTATCATTGTTTGCTGCGGGTGTCTTTTTGTTTCTTTATTTTTTAGTTGGGAATGGATGTGGCATCTTGTCAAAAGCTTTCCCCACATTCTTCATGAATGCAGATCTTGATTCAGTAAACAAAATCCCCATTTCAGGATGTCAAGTCCCTGATCTTATTCACAGAGCATGAAGTGGTAGAGTGTATACAAGCCTATGTGTATGTATGTATACATTTTTTATCAAACCTGTCTTTCATTTGATCTTTTATTAAGGGAGATCAATCAGTTTATAATTAGTACATGTTCTGTTCTCTCAGTAAAATTTTCACATCATTTCAGGTTTCTAAATTTCTGTATTTTCTTTTACATTTTTCTGCATTCCTATGAATAATTAAAATTGTTTTCTCTGATATTAAAAATCTTACATTCTATTTTTATAGCTATGGTTCTTGGACTTCAATTATGTCATCCATATATATGTTATTATGACTTGTCATTATTTTGACTTATTAAATATCAATTTTCTCTCCATTAAAAAGACAAGCCTCTCGCTTTCTTTCAGGTTTCTTTTACATTTGGCATAAGCTGTTTCCTAAAGTATCCAGAATACAACAATAAAAGTGACATTTTAATTCATTAAAGAAGGAATGATGTACTTAATAAGTGACATTCGCATAGTTATCTTCTCACTGGGATAAAAATAAATGTAATCCCTATTTACACTCCATGTAAAATAAAATTTCATATGAGTTAGAAATCTAAATGTAAAGGACATAAAAATAGAAAATTTTAAACTGAATCATTTAGGAGAATATATTGATATAACCTCAAGGTACGGAATGCCTTTTCAGCCAAACAGGAAACCAGAAACCATAAATGAAATCATGGCAGATTTTTTACATTCCATGAAATTTCTTTAAACAATGACACATTTTTATTTGCTTCCTATCTTTACCATGATTAGTATATACATCTTTATAAGGCATTGCTAATTTTATTTTTTTATCCTTGATGAAAAATATATTTGATGGTTTTTGCACTATAGCTAAAAACCTTGCTTATTCAGTCTACTAATTTAAAAGAATTTATTCTTTTTTCTTGAAAAAGAAATTGCTTTTTGCTGCCGACCAACTTCTATAGTAGGCCAGCTGTCATCTAATTCCATGTATCTTGTTCTTCATG
Organism: Budorcas taxicolor; assembly: GCF_023091745.1. NCBI lineage: Eukaryota > Metazoa > Chordata > Mammalia > Artiodactyla > Bovidae > Budorcas > Budorcas taxicolor. Next base: position 139,357,583 of record NC_068920.1, read on the forward strand.
TTTTCTATTTCTCTCTCAACTTTTTAAGCTTTTCTTTTATGTAGCATCTGGAAACTTACTGAGACTAGTGCATAAAGAATTTCTATAGACATTTTAATTGTTTTTCTCACATATTCTTTTAACTGAGCTGTGTATAGAAGTCTAGATTCAAACTAAGTTATTCTTAGTGTTTGAAAGGAAGACAATTTCATTGTCTTCAAGCACTCATTGTTGTTGTTGAGAATTCTGATGCCAATTTGATTTCCACTCTCTGAATTCTCTGAAGTTATGCAATGATGTCTTTTAAGGATTTTATCTTTTTGCGCTCTGAAATGCTGGAGAAAGAATGTATTCCAAGTGTATGCACCTGTGTGTGTATGTGTGTTTGTGTTACCACGAGATTATTTGAGTATACTTTTTGAATTAAAAAACTTTGAACTGTGGTGCTGGAGAAGACTCTTGAAAGTCCATTGGACAGCAAGGAGGTCAAACTAGTCAATCCTAAAAGATATCAACCCTGAAAATTCTTTGGAAAAACTGATGCTGAAGCCTAAGCTCCAATACTTTGGCCACCTGATGCGAAGAACTGACTCAATGGAAAAGACCTTGATGCTGGGAAAGACTGAGGGAAAATGGGAGAAGAGGGCAACAGAGGATGAGATGGTTGGATGGCATCACTGACTCAATGGACATGAGTTTGAGCAAATTCAAGGAGACAGAGAAGGACAAGGAAGCCTGGCATGCTGCAGCTCATGGGATCACAAAGAGATGGATGCAACTTAGCAACTGAAAAACAACAATAAACCTATGGTAAATTGTTTTCTATCATTTATTCGTTTAAATTCTTTTCTATTTTCCCTCTTTCTAAAATTTTATTAAATTTTTTTGAGTATTTCATATAGATTAATCATTCTGTCCTATTTATCTCTTTTTTTTTACTCTATTTGGGAAAAAGTTATCAATTTTTGGCTCCTAGCCATTCTACTAAAATTCAAATTTAGAAAGACAATCTTTAATTTCCAATAGGATTTTTGCAGTTTACTTCTCAATTTTTATTTTTGTTATCACAGACTATTATTTTATAGAGGCAACAATATCTTTCTGGATCTTTCTAATAGTTGTGAATTTTTAGAAGTTCACTTATATTACGTGAATTATCTATTTGTTTTAAGTTTAGTTGATCTGGACTTTAATTTTTTCTTCATTAGTGCTATTATTTTCCTTATTCTTCTGGTGAAATCTTGGTTATCCATTATTTTTAAGCAAGAAGGACACTTGATTTTTTAGATCCTGGAATAATGTTTTTCTTGTAGTCCTCCTTTTTGATGAGCTACTGGGAACTTTGTCTAGTGTAGAAATTGTCAGTTGGAGGGTTTTGCTTTGAAGTCCGCTGGTACAGTTAAGACAGCTACGAGGCTAGACATGATAAAGCCTTTAGAAGCCTTAGTCTTTCTCAAGTGTTGGTCGCTCAGCTGTGTCCGACTCTTTGTGACCCCACAGAATGTAGCTCCGCCCATGGGATTCTCCAGACAAAAATACTGGAGTGGGTAGCCATTCCCTTCTCCAAGGGATCTTCCCAACCCAGGGACTGAACCCGAGCCGACTATATTACAGGCAGGTTCTTTACCCTGTGAGCCACCAGGGAAGCCAGTCTTTCATAAGAAGTAAATCGAATACTGTCAAAGGAGAATACTCTTTTTTGGTTTTGTTTTTTCTTCATTGGTTTGCCAGGAAGTCCTTGTGTGAGGGTGGAGGTGAAGATGAAGATATACAACAGGGCTACTGATCTACAGTTCTGTTTGCAACGCCTATTTTGTACATGCTAATCCTAAGAAGACCATCTCCTACAGTATTCCACATAGATTGCATTCACCTCTTCCTGTGAGTTTACATGCTAGTGTGGAGAGGCAGAAAATACATAAGATCAATAAGCAATGTCATTCCAAACAGTGATTGCTACTATGAGGGAAATAAAATAAGGTGATAATTACGAGGACAGGCAGTGAGAGGTAGCATACATTTTTCTTTGAAAAATAGATTCATTTTCAAAGTAAATATTTGGAAAGTAGGAGCATGGAGATTTCTGAATTCTTTGCTTTTGTCAATGTTTCATATATTTCCCACACTTGTGGAACTAGAAACCAAATGCAAACTATCTTTATTCTCTAAGGTCCACTAATTTGAACAGTTGTTTTTGAGACAGTACTTGCAATAAAGTAAATGTTTAGCTATTAGCTATATTTTAAAACAAATTAAAGATTTTATCATCACTATAATGGGTTGGGGGGAAGGAAAGGACATTTAAACTTAATATAAAACCTTATTTTAAGTTCAATTAATACAATCATTGAAGTCATTCTATAAAATAGTTACTCTGTATACATCCAAAATCAGCTTCTAACATGATGGGTGTTAGAAAACAATGAAATGAAAACTCCTCTAAAATATCTCATAAAGCAGACTTCTTACCAAATTAGGTTGACCTTTTCTGTTGTTAGTCCAAATCATTGGGGTTTGAATAAATGCCTGGAAATGTATAGAAAGAACCAAGTGTCTAAAAATCAAGAAACTAGCAAAATCCTAAATTCTATATAATTTCTGGCTCAACTGTGAAGACTCAAGGGGAGCAGAAATCTTTCTCTAATTATCTGAATAAGGGGACTGCTGAGAAGGTAGAATTATTTGGAAAGTCAGGTGGGAGGATGAAAGAAGGCTGGGGAAATGCGAGATTTCATAGTAGAATCCAGTCTGAGGAAAATCAACATATTATGTGGTTATAAAGTGTGTGCATTATCTGTTTCTTTTCTTTAACATTATCTACCGCCATATGATCCTTTTTCTTTTCATTTCTCACTGAAGTCTCCAGTCATGAATAAACTGAATTCATGGTCCATGGAACACAAATGTTCGCAAGAAGTTAGTATATGCTAAGGTGCTACAGAATACCCAGGAGTTCTGTGACCAATTAATTTTGGGAAACTCTGTTAAGCTGATATTTTTTGTTTATTGAAACATTTCTCAGGATCTTTAGGATGCTAACAAGCATTGTGAATCTCTCAGGTGGGTATGATTTTGAGCAAACTTCAAGAGACATGGTAATCTGGCACGATGCAGTCCATGGGGTCACAAATAGTTGGACGGAGACTGAACTACAGCAAAAGCAAGGTGAGCGTGGCATATGCAAGGTTTCTCGAATGTATTTGCCTCTGGTTATTTTGGCAGAACAGCTGTAAGGCACTAATGTTCCAATAACATTAATTATCTTAATAGATACTTTATGCTATGTGTTTTTAGCATCTAGCTATTAAAGAAGCTAGAGATCTGAGAATAAAATATAAAAAATGAGCCCAAATGTTAGGCAAAGTCTTAGTCCATTTCATGGATTGCTGTAACATTTCAATTAGGCAAGTGTTCTCAAACTAACTGTGACTGAGGATCAGTTTTGTTTTTGCCCATCTTGATTCAAACATTCATAAAATTCAATAAGAAGATAATTTGAAGACATAAACTATGACACTATAATACTTTTTTTCTTACTAGATTCAGTAGATATTATAAAATTACTCTAAGTTGCTATTAAATTTTCTAAACTCAGACTCAGCTTCTAGATTTCTGTCATTGCAAACCAGTAACAAGCATTTTCTTATGGCACCAGTTCACCCTTTGAGTAGCCCTGAGTTAGTGTATATTCATGTAAGTAGCATCTATACTCTAGGCTGCTGTTCTAAGTTTAGATGATGTGGATTCTCTCAAGTCCCCTTGCTATTAATAAGTATATGAGAATCGCAGCAATGTTTTTGTGATACAATATATTTTTATCTGAAAATTGTAACCAACAGTGACCTCATGTTGTTCTTCCATTATTGCTCAGTCATGTCCGGCTGTTTGCAACCCCATGGACTGCAGCCTGGAAGCCAGGCTTCTCTGTCCTTCACTATATCCCAGAGTTAGCTCAGAATCATGTTCATTGAGTTGATGATGCCATCCAAGCATTTCATCCTCTGCTGTTCCCTTCTCCTGCCCTCAATCTATCCCAGCATCAGGGTCTTTTCTAATCAGTCGGTTCTTTGCATCAAGTGTTCAAAGTATTGGAGCTTCAGCTTCAGCATCAATCCTTCCAATGACTATTCATGAGGCTGTCACAAAATAAAGTTTATCTTCCTACTCTCCCACATTTCAGACACAAACAGAGCACCACAAAGACATGTAGAAACCTCAGAGTTTAAAGCAGGCTCTTTCTTCTATTTGTTGCCGTAGTCACAGGATACGCTTTCCTAGTCAATGCTATAGATTATCTTGTCACCACTGATTTCCAGATCTCCAAATGCCCAAGTGGGAATCAGTACTGGTTACAGGATTTGGCCACCCTGAAAATAACTCTATGCTAAGTGTGAGCAGCTGGAGTTCAAAATTGCCATCAGATTCTTTTTCCCCCTGAAATCTGTTATTGCATATGTGTGTGTGTGTGTGTGTGTGTGTGTGTGTGTGTGTGTGTGAGTGGTGAGGAGGTACCTACATGCTCATGTGTGCATGCTCAGTCACTTCCATTGTGTCCAACTCTGCAACCCCATGGACTGTAGCCTGCCAGGATTCCCTGTCCTTGGCATAGTCCCAGCAAGAATACTGGAGTGGGTTGCCATGTCCTCCTCCAGGGGATCTTCCCAGCCCAGGGATCGAACCTGCATCTCCTGTATTTCCTGCATTGCAGGTGTTTCCTTACCACTGAGCCACCAGGGAAGCCCACATTCATGTGTATATGAATGTTTATGAATGTCTTTAGGAGTATACTTTGCAGTCTGGTAACCTCATTCTCTTAGAATTTTCCACTCTCCTATTCTCTTGTGAGCCCCTCTGCAAAAACCTGTAGACTCCTCTGTTTCACTATCAGAGATCTAGGCCCCCTAGTTCCCTTTCTTTCCAAATGCTTTTGCATTTCTGTATCTCTCAGAGGACCTGATACAATACTCTGTTCCCTTTATTGGATGGGAACATCAATTGAGTGTGATTCTTACATTTTGCTCTCTACTATATACCTCCTTCATACTCTATCTCCTATTTCTGTTTACTCTTAAGGCAAATTGTCTTCAGTTGCAGAACTTAATTTCTGTGCTACAGGGCCAAGGGAGGCAACAGATCTGCTAAGGGCTGTTTAACTAATAGCTTTTGATGAAGACATTTTAACCTTTTATGTCACTATATGACAATTTAAAGAACTAGAGGGCTCAAGAGCTAGGAGGAAGTGATCTCCTATACTATCTTACTTTTGATTAGCTCTTGTTACTGGAAAGAAATAATCTATTTATTTAAAAAAAACTATCAGCACATGGAATGTTGATACTCTGATTCCTAAAAGCAATACACCATCTTTTCTTTTCATTTAGATTCCAAGTTTTGTACTTAGTTACACCAAGAGGTGGAGAAGGAAATGGCAACCCACTCCACTACTCTTGCCTGGAAAATTCCATGGATGGAGGGGCCTGGTGGGCTACAGTCTATGGAGTTGCAAAGAGTTGGACATGATTAAGCAACTAACATACACACAGACCAAGAGGATTTTAAGTATCTCAATGAATCAATCTACTTGCTGCCTTTTTTCCACTGTGGGAGGGTGCCATTTCACATTTTCAAAATAATATTGATAAACATCATCTCGAAATACTTAGCATTTCTATCTTGACTACTTACTTGCAGGGAGAGGGGAGAGAAACAAATAATCATGTGTCAAATGCTGACCAGAGCCACATTTCTTCTACATAATAAAAAGAAATGGTCTGCTATTCTTTTGTGCCTCAACTCTCCCACAAAGTTGCAAACGGCACACATATTGGTCATTGCACTAAAATAATGATGGCAAAGAGGAGCTGTTGCCTAAGGATGAAGGTGAGAGGTGGGTTGACAGTTTATCAAGATAAAAATAGTGGTAAAGCATTTTTGTTTTCAGAGAAGTTCACAAATTTTTTTTTTTTCAAGTGAGACTATAGCCATCTAGTCTACTAAGAACATAAAAGCCTCAAGCATTAAAGATGTCTTTTTCTTGATCTAGCAGTTGCCTTGCTCTCTGGAGGCCTGGTTGAGTTACATAGTATGGCCTCATTAGGATGCATGAACATCAGGAATCAAAGTTTCCTAGACTGCCCCCAACCAGTGGACCAAACACTCTGTATTCATTGCCCCCTCAGTGAACCATGTACAACCTTTAAGAAGAAAACAACATTTTACTGTCACCAAACATGTACCAGTTCAACTTCTCTTGGCTGTGGTATGGTTGGCAATCAGTGCTACTTGCTTAGCAGGACATTTTAAATAACAGATCTGACAAGGTATCCAGTATGTCTACATAAAATTGTTTTCTGCTACCTGAGTACAGAATATCACAGCAGCAATGCATAAGGGAATCCTAAGATCTAGCCAAACCATATATTTTAAATACAGGACACCCTGATCCTTTGACCTTTTGAAACTACTGTATTTTGCTTCCCAAAGGACAAATAAACTCTTCTGGCAGTTCAATGGAAAAGAGATATTTAACTTAGCCCAAACATTTCCTAGGGATTCCCAGGTGGCTCAGTGATAATCTGCTTGCCAATGCTGAAGGCGTGGGTTCGATCCCTGTGTGGGGAGGAACCGCTGGAGAAGGAAATGGCAACCCATTCCAGTATTCTTGCCTGGAAAATTCCATGGACAGAGAAACCTGGTGGACTACAGGACATGGTTCACACAAAAGAGTTGGATACAACTTAACGACTAAATAACAACAAAAGAGTTTCCATAAAATCAATGAAACTAGTGCTCCACACTCAAGGACAAGGTCCAAGAGGCCAATTAGAACTTGAGTACTTGCACAATGACTAACAGTATTTTGTGTGCGTGGGGTGGGGTGGGTCAAATAATGGGGTTACCAGGTTGGTTTGTATTTCTCAGTGAATTTGGGGCCAGCTACCCAGCAGTCTAACCAACTAATGTGCATCTCATTTAATGTAATAATATACATTAAGACCTGTCAGGCCCTATTGTGGGAAACGAAGAACTACACATTGTACCACTTCATATGGAATTCTGCATATGGAACCCTTTAAGGATTCTTAAGAGACCCATTGGGGTTTCTAATTATTGTGAAACATCTCCTGGAATCCAGAGAGAGAAGGCTCTTGGCAGAATTGCTTCTGCCATTTCAAATGTTCACTGTGAAAATAATTAGATGATGAGATTTAGACAGAAACCGCTAACGAATATATTTTTCTTAAGTCTCCTTTGCTTTTTAATGTACAGAAAATGAAAATCTGAAATCGGCAGGCACAAAAGGAAAACAATATGGTGCAGTTCATTCTAGGGGTGGGATTAGGGGGGTTCATTTTTTCTGACTTTAATGCTTGGCTTCCTGTGGTTTCAAGTGGGGGGGATTTTTTTCATTTTTTGAACATTATACAATCCAGTTGAAAATTGGACCAAGGGTTGTTTTTTTAAACTTCTGTTCTAACTTTCTAAATGCAAGCGAGCCTCCATTGTTCTTCCAGGATTATGTCTATTTCTTTATAGGAACCCTGACATTAGAGAAACTTGCTTTAATCAAGCTCTAAAGTTATCTCCCCCTCTACACATCCAGCCTAAATCAGAGAAACCCCATCCTCTGAAACTGTGAGCCAAGCTAACATGTAACCAATTAGGAGCCATCACTTGTACTCAAGACACAGAACATATTTGTTCAATTAAAACAAACAAATACAATTAGGAGTTTACAAAGCCACGCTTAGGGAAAGATGGACATTTCAAAAGAAATGCTGGTCTAGGAAGGACATGATATCGATGAAAGTAAGTTGCATGAAATCAGAAAGGTGAACTTAACAAATGGGGACATAGGAGTCAAACTTCGTGCATGGCAACTGGGGTCTCTGTACCGAACACATCAAGGTTCACATTCTGCTTCCTGGAACCCACAGGCATCATTCACATGCCTAAGACACTCAGCTTGGAGACTTAATCCTTCTCTTACCCACCTACCAATACAAGCATGCTAGCCTCAGAATCTTATCCCGATTCATTGAATGAGAGTCAAGGATACACCTATTTAACATCATTTATTTTTTCCTATTTCAAGCTAAACAAATCCGTGATGCTTTGTGTTTCCTCCTCTATATACCAGGCTGAAACAGCTCTCTATTTATCCTGAGGTCTCATAGCCCTGGATGGGGGTGGCTGCCACTATGTTCCACCAACCCACAAAAATACCCCCCAGTTGCTTCTAGTTCGAGAGTGGTCATCAAGTCCTAGTGAACTCTCACTATAACAGAATCAAAGTAGAACTCACCAGGAGATTTGCTTGATCCAATGCTGTTCAAATATTCCCTCCCCTTCTCTTTCCTGATGCTGGGTTAAAGTCTAATGCAGTTCAGATTTCCAAGTTTCTCTATTCACTCTCTGTGGATTTTTACCAAATCTATAACCATTACCCAATAATATATTTTTTTCCCTCAGATGTCCAATAAGCAGTGTTTCAGGTGTTATATATATGTCAAAAAATATGATACAATTCCCGCTTACAAGGGATTTATTTCAAGGGGAGAGGGTATCTAGCAAATATAAATATTAATACACATGTATACAATGGCTACAATCAACACAGCGGTTGCACAGCCCTTGAGAAATTATAACATTCGATCAGTCATGCAAGTACTGTCTCTTTATACTTCTGAAGTACCATTTTAAAAAATATTTTAAACCTGAAAAATATGTCAAAATGAAAAGTCTAGCAAAGCTACCACCAGTGTTCTTCCTGTTTCTGTCCCTCCTGCCAATACAAGGATGCTAGCTTCAAGATACAATGCATCATGGTTTTTCTCATCTGACATTTTCTGGCTCGATGTCTTCAGTGAGTTGCTATTTCTGGGGGAATTGTCAGGAGATCAACAAATATATCCTAAACATTTACAATATGTCAGGATCTGTTGCAGGTTCTAGGCAAAGAGTAGTAAATAAAATAGACAACATTCTTGAATTCTTGGAAACTATATTCTACTCAGGAGAATGACACAAAAAGATAGATAGATAGATAATAAGAAGGTGGCAAGTGCTTTGTGAAAAAATAAAGATGAAAAGAGGAATACTGAGTGCATGAAAACTTCAATGCTCATTGAACATGTGCTATATACAAGAAGATTCTCTAGACACTGGTAATACAATATTGCATAAAGAAAAGAAAAATGGACAGAAATCCAAATTGTCAAAGAGCTCATGTTCTACTAGAAGGAGACAAAAATAGATAAATATTAAATATATGGTGAGTGAGTGAAGTTGCTCAGTCGTGTCCGACTCTTTGCGACCCCATGGACTGTAGCCTACCAGGCTCCTCCATCCATGGGATTCTCCAGGCAAGAATACTGGAGTGGGTTGCCATTTCCTTCTCCAGGGGATCTTCCCGACCCAAGGATTGAACTTGGATCTCCCGAATTGCAGGCAGACGCTTTAACCTCTGGGCCACGAGGGAAGACCAAAATATATGGTATCAGTTCAGTTCAGTTCAGTCGCTCAGTCGTGTCCGACTCTTTGCAATCCCATGAATCGCAGCACGCCAGGCCTCCCTGTCCATCACAATCTCCCAGAGTTCACTCAGACTCATGTCCATCGAGTCCGTGATGCCATCCAGCCATCTCATCCTTGGTCGTCTCCTTCTTCTCCTGCCCTCAATCCCTCCCAGCATCAGAGTCTTTTCCAATGAGTCAACTCTTCGCATGAGGTGGCCAAAGTACTGGAGCTTCAGCTTTAGCATCATTCCTTCCAAAGAAATCCCAGGGTTGATCTCCTTCAGAATGGACTGGTTGGATCTCCGTGCAGTCCAAGGGACTCTCAAGAGTCTTCTCCAACATATATATATGGTATAGTAGATGATTAAGAATTCTAAGGAAAAAAAGTAAGCTAAGGCAAAGCCGAAGGGAGTATTAGGTGGGGGCATGTTGGGTAGATCTTACTAAGATGGTGACATCTGTACAAAAATTGAAAGAAGGAAGTTGTGTAATATTTGGCAGAAGTACACAAGGAGTGTCTTTTGATAACCACCAATATCAGCCTTCTAATGAGACAGCAATGTCTTTATTTTTTTTCCTATTGATACAGATGTTGGGTTTTGTATCAGAAGAAAAGAATGATGCAATTAAGTATTTTCTTATCTTTTTCTGTGTAGTCTTGTTTTTCCCCCAAAAGACTAACAAAGTATTTTTTATTTGATTTTTTTTTCTTTCTTCAATATCATATAGACCCTACAGTTAGTGGAAATTCCCTTCAGATTTTGACATTTTTGTCAATGTCTTTAATCTTGATCATCATACATGTTTGCCATATTTTGTTAGAAAATCAGAAGAATAAAACAAAACAACCAGGAACAAAAGTTGCTCTCCAAACACTACATTAAACTATGAAGCATCTTATTTAATCCTGAAGACAAATCTGCAAGATTTTCACCGTAAACTACAGTTTTATAGGTGAGAAAACTGAGAAATGTTTAATGAATCGTTGGTCAAATGATTCCATAGATTAGCTTAGTAAATGCTAACATTTATCTGACAGCTATGTCTATGTTTTTCTCTTTATTCCTGCCTGCCTTGTGGCCGGGATTGCTAACTACATCCTTAATATTCATCTTCTTCAGTGTTTCTTGGTAGCAAAATTTCTACATTATTGAGCATAGCAATGTTACCAACTATGAGACATTTCATAGATTTTCTTGTATCCAGAGGACCCCAGTCAGAAGTAGTTGGGTGGGGCTGGCAGGAAAGCTTTTCAAGGGGTCTGATTCAGTGGGGAGATGTTCTATTTTGTTCATTTCCCCTTCCTTCATTTTTCTTCCCACAATATGAATGCAACAGTGAGACTTCCAGCTGCCATCTTGTGACCCTGAGGATGGATGTCGTGTGTTAAGGACAGTGGAGCATGAAGATAAAAGGGACCCAGAACATTGATGATAGCATTCATCCATCACACTGTCTCTGGACTGTATCCTTCCTGATTTCTTTTACTCAAGAGAAAAGTAATCTCCCCATTGGCTTAAGACACTATTTCACATCATTCTTATCAACAGTCAGATGCAATTTTTAACTCAAACAGTCTTCTCTATTGTCGAATGTGTTATGATGGGAAGTGACAGACTTATTTTACCAGGCCACATTTATGAAATAATTATTTTAAAAGCTCTTTGCTTTAAAAGCATAGAAATTTTTATATGGAATGCAGTGCTTGGCACATGGAGCATATTTTCAGAAAACCATGTTGGATAAATGGAGTAGTAATATTTTACAGAAACAGATTTCCAAATGATAAGTTACAGTATGTGATGAGGGCCCCATTGAGAACTTCTGGGTTCTGACTGACAAGTGCAATGAAGAAACCTTGCTTGAATAGGACCAAGATCCCTTGACTAGAGGTGAGGGTTAGCCATATTTTTCTGTGTTAACCTCAGAGTTTTTCTACAATTTTTATTTTTCATTCTTTGGGCCAGGCAGCACATAGGATCTTAGTTTTCTGATCAGGGATCCAACCTGTGCCCCCCTGGAGTGGAAGTGCAGAATCTTAACCACTGGACCACCAGGGAAGTCCCAGTATTCTTTCTTTTTCTACCCACTCAATCTCTGCTCTAGCAAAAGATACATCTCTGTGATGGATACGTGTCAGCAATGTTAGTACTGCTGAAACATTATAGAAGTAGATCATTTCTAAGACAGTGTGTGGGCTTTTGTGGGGAGGGGGTTGTTTTTGTTGCTATTCTTGTTGTTTTGTTTTTGAAGAATCATAAAACTTTGATGATTTGAACCTCTGTTCATACAAAGCAAACTAACTCAGTAAGATTTTTTTGCTATTTGCTTCCTAATCAATAGGTAACTACTAGCAATATGTCTGGTATGTGGTCTACAGCTCCATCTGAACGCCCAATAAATTTGATCCAGCTGACATGACCTCAGCAAGATAAAGCAGAGGCTGACTTGGCATCACTGCTGGTATTGGAGAATCTTATCAAAGACCTTAAAACCAGAGCTCCATTCAACCTCTGGATAACAAGCATTCTCAGCAAAGGACTAGAGTTCAGCTCAGTTTGTTCAAAAGTAACTGCTATATATGTATCAGCTCTGTTACCTGTATGCCTCCAATTAATACTAGATGAGTACCAGATCTCTGAGTAGATGCAGGTGGAAAACAGCCTTATTTTCAGCCCAAGAAATCAACACTACATTCCATGAAAAGAGTACCTGAGAGATGAACATCAGATAACCCTTGGGACCCTTGGCTTGTAGGTGAGGAGGGAAGGGAAAGCAAAAAAAAAAAAAAAAAAAAAAAAAAGGAGAGACACCTCTTTGTGTTTCTACCTATAAACTTTTATTTGCAAAGTTTCCTTACCTGGATCCCCCCCCACCTTTACTCAAATTCAATTCAGTTCAAGGAACATTGAAATACACTGGGCTAGGTGCCATGGGTGCTGTATAAAACTAAATCAGACTAGGATCTTATCCATTCCTTGAGATACACTGTAAATCCCTTTTTTTTTCCCCCACCCAAAAGTTAACATGGTCACTCACACCTCTAAACTATAATGCTATATTAGTACTCTATTCTTATAATTCTATAATTCAACACAGGCAATGCACTTAAGCTCAAGGCACTTAATTCAATTCAATAGAATGCTAGGCAACATTTATATTTTAGGCCCTATGATAAATTGCATAATAGAAGAGCAAATAAGACACAGTTCCTGCCCTACAGAAGCTATGATTTAATTGGAAGAGAAAACAGTTAAGCAATTGATTATACATCTATGGGGTATCTACTCAACTACTTAAAGCAAATGACCTAGAAGGACACAGAAGAGTGTGACATATTGACAATGGCTGCGCAACATCCATGCCACCTTTATTCAGAACAGCCAGGTGCCAAGACCCAAGGGATGAGTTGTAATTCATTTTGGCCAGTTATTATATTCCCTTCCCCTAATTTCCAAGCCTTCTTTGGAAGAATTCCTATATAATCCAGGTGCAGTCAATGAGTCCAAAGACAGAGTCTGTGTTTTTCAAAGATGTGGTTGGCATAGGTCCTTTCTCCTGTCATCTTTTTCCAGCCTTGAACACAGGTCTGTAGGTGGAACAGCTATAATGTAGACATGAGACACTGGGCTACGCAGCTGAAATCAAACATTCATCAGCATATGGCCAATGAGGTCTTCTCATAAATGATCCATTCCACCATCCTCAGCTGATGGTCACTCTAATGTCATCCCAGGGAAGGAGTGCCTTCTCAAAAGCATGCAGAGTCTTTCTTGATCTCTTTTGACAAGGAGAGTCGAACACTTTGTAGTACAGGAAAATCACAGAGCAATTGGTCTTATCACTATCAAAACACTGATAGGTGAATGGTTGCCTATCACAGGCTTCTTGGTTTATTAGGGAAAAAAAAAAACCCTCCTTGTTTTAAACTGCTGCTATTCATAAACTCTTTACCTTCCTAACTAGTACAAAATATCTGAGTTGTTCTGTCTAGTAAACTAGGGAGAGGAACTTGTGAAACATCATTTTGAACAATTATTTGCCATCTAAGTTGTCATTCATATCACTATTTATATACATATGTTTCAACTACCTTTTGTAATTGAAGGAGAAATTGCTTCTTTATAACCCCTCACACGCTAGTAAAATAATGCGCAAAATTCTCCAAGCCAGGCTTCAGCAATACGTGAACTGTGAACTTCCAGATGCTCAGACTGGTTTTAGAAAAGGCAGATGAACCAGAAATCAAATTGTCAACATCCACTGAATCATCGAAAAAGCAAGAGAGTTCCAGAAAAACATCTATTTCTGATTTATTGACTATGCCAAAGCCTTTGACTGTGTGGATCACAATAAACTGTGGAAAATTCTGAAACAGATGGGAGTACCAGACCACCTGACCTGTCTCTGGAGAAACCTATAGGCAGGTCAGAAAGCAACAGTTAGAACTGGACATGGAACAACAACAGACTGGTTCCAAATAGGAAAAGGAGTACATCAAGGCTGTATATTGTCACCCTGCTCATTTCACTTACATGCAGAGTACATCATGAGAAATGCTGGGCTGAAAGAAACGCAAGCTGGAATCAAGATTTCCGGGAGAAATAACAATAACCTCAGATATGCAGATGACACCACTTTTATGGCAGAAAGTGAAGAGGAACTAAAAAGCCTCTTGATGAAAGTGAAAGAGGAGAGTGAAAAAGTTGGCTTAAAGCTCAACTTTCAGAAAACTAAGATCATAGCATCTGGTCCCATCACTCTATGGGAAATAGATGGGGAAACAGTGGAAACAGTGTCAGACCTTATTTTGGGGGGGCTCCAAAATCACTTCAGATGGTGATTGCAACCATGAAATTAAAAGATGCTTACTCCTTGGATGGAAAGCTATGACCAACCTAGATAGCTTATTCAAAAGCAGAGACATTACTTTGCCAACAAAGGTCCATCTAGTCAAGGCTATGGATTTTCCTGTGGTCATGTTTGGATGTGAGATTTGGACTATGAAGAAAGCTGAGCACCGAAGAATTGATGCTTTTGAACTGTGATATTGGAGAAGACTCTTGAGAGTCCTTGGACTGCAAGGAGATCAAACCAGTCCATCCTAAAGGAGATTAGCCCTGGGTATTCATTGGAGGGAATGATGCTGAAGCTGAAACTCCAATACTTTGGCCACCTCATGCAAAGAGTTGACTCATTGGAAAAGACCCTGATGTTGGGAGGGATCGGGGGCAGGAGGAGAAAGGGACGACATAGGGTGAGATGGCTGGATGGCATCACCAACTTGATGGACATGAGTTTGGGTAAAGTCCGGGAGTTGGTGATGGATAGGGAGGCCTGGCGTGCTGCAATTCATGGGGTCACAAAGAGTCAGACGTGACTGAGCGACTGAACTGAACTGAACCCCCTAACAGTGCCTAGGATGGTTCACTGTTTGTAATGGATTTAATAAGATATACATATTTCAGTTTAGAAGAAGGAAAAGTAAGTAGCCCATATCACTAAAGAGTTCCTATTCAAACTCCAAGAGAGTCAGTTTCATTTTGTCTGACTTCTACTCAGGGTCAGGGGAGAGTTCTTGCCTGTACATCAGGCTATGAGCCACCCAGCAGCCCCAGCAGCCCAGTGCTCTAGGCTCCAGTATTCAGAAAAGGTCAGGACCAGGGGACAAGGAGCACCCTTAGCACTCAACACCTCCCACAAAAGAAACTGAAAGTAACAAATGGTGAATCCATTAAAAAATGCTAGAAATGCAAAAAAAAAAAAAAAAGTGCTAGAAAAGCAGGCGTTTCATATTTCTTCCTAGTCACACAGCTTTGTTTCATGGGCTATCATGGTGCAGGACTGACCAACCTCTGAGAAATGGCAGTTTGAGTTGAGTGTCATTGCAGCCCTCATGAGCCCTCCTGGTATAGTTTAGAATCAGGGGAGAAAATTGGAAATAACTTCATGGAGAAATTCTCCATCTGGGGAAGACATGCTTGTGAAGTCCCATTGGGCATATATCAGTATCTTGCACTAACATGAACTTCAAAGAACCTGACAAGATAGACCAAAATCAGCCCCACATCAAAGCCCACATGCGCCCTCTAGATGGAGATATTTTTGATTACCAAGCACTCTTTCATATTTTTATTTTCTGGTTGTTACTATCACATGCATGTTATTGTTTAGTTCTCAGTAAGAATCTGGGGACGTGGGTTCTAGACTAACTTCAACGGCTGACTAGCTGCATGGCCTTCGGTTTAAAGCCCCCTCAAAGCTTCAAAATTCAATAACTCTACTGTGCACATACATATTATTTCATATGGTTAAAAAAAAATCAGACAACTTGGACATGTTTAGTCTGCAGAAATGAATACTGGAAGAAGCACTGCAGCTTTTTCATTTCATGTCAAGACCTCAGATCAAGAGATTAGTCAGTGAAGACAGAGGTAGGAGTAATAGCTTTAAATTTCTAAGTAAGGTAATGGCTGAATTGAGAAAATGACTTTAAAAGGTTAAGAACAATGAGAACTACGGAAAATGCTTCTATATTCAACTTTACTTCTGTAGCAAAGACCAAGGACAATTGTTCTTATTATGGAGGTGAGCTGTGATAGCAATATATTGTAATTATTATTGTTATTAATACCTAACTCAATCTTACCTAGCATTTATATTATGTTCACTATGACCCAGATACTGTGCTCTAAGTTTCATATACTTTAAGTCTCTACTGCTACTAGAAAAGTTATATATGGTTATCATTTTTACATGAGAGAATTGAGAAATCTGCCTCAGAGTACTTAGAAGACAAATTCAAAATTTTATACACCAAAATCCACTATTACACCATGCTGGCTTTCAAATAAGAATATAGAGGAATGACAACCAGTTAAGACAACATACAAATGGCCAAAGGCATATGAAAAGCTGCCTGATGGTGCTAATAATCAGATATATTAAAATTAAAAAAAAACAGAACACATCACCTCACACCTGTTAGGATGACTACTATCATAAAACAAAAAGTATCAGTGCGGATGTTAAAAAATGGAAACTTTATACACTATTGGTGGTGGGGATTATGAATGGTGCATCCACTATGGAAAAGAGTGCTGAGTTCTATATTAAAAACAGAACTACTATATGATCCAGTAATCCTACTTCTGGATTTATATCCAAAAGAAATGAGAAGATCTCTAAGAGGCTTTGGTATTTCCATGTTTATCACAGCATTATTCACAATAGCTAAGATATGGAAACAACTTAAATATCCATTGACAGATGTATAGACAAAGAAAATGTGTTACATCATATTACAGAAGAAAATAAAAACTTTAAAAAGAAAGTCCTGTCCTTTGTGACATGGATGAAACTAGGCATAATGATAAGTGAGATAATTCAGTCACAAAAGGACAAATATTGTGTGATTCCACTTATACGGGATATATAAAACAGTCACACTTATAGAAGCAGAGAATAGAATTGTGTTTACCAGAAGCTAGAGAGAAAGGGGAATGAAGTGAAGTGAAGTGAAAGTTGCTCAGTTGTGTCCAACTCTTTGTGACTCCATGGACTGTACAGTCCATGGAATTCTCCAGGCCAGAATACTGGAGAGGCGTAGCTTTTCTATTCTCCAGGAGATCTTCCCAACCCAGGGATCAAATCCAGGTCTCCCACATTGCAGGCAGATTCTTTACATCTGAGCCACAGAGAAGCCCAAGAATACTGGAGTGGGTAGCCTATCGCTTCTCCAGGGGATCTTCCTGACCCAGGAATCAACCCGGGGTCTCCTGAGTTGCAGGCAGATTCTTTACCAGCTGAGCAATCAGGAAGAGAGAAAGGGAAATGGGAAATTGTTTTTCAATGTGTATAAAGTTTCTGTTATGCAAAATGAGTAAGTTCTAGAGATCTGCTATAGAACATAGTGTCTACGGTTACTAATATGACATTATGAATTAAAACATGTTAAAAAGACAGATCTCATACTGTGTCTTACCAAAACAACAATAACAAAAACCACAAAAGAACACAGTTTCAGTGGCTTCCCTGGTCACTGAGATTGTAGAGTCTGCCTGCAATGCAGAAGACTCAGATTTGACCCCTGGATCGGAAAGATCCCCTGGAGAAGGGAATGGCAACCCACTCCAGTACTCATGCCTGGAGAATTCCATGGAAAGAGGAGCCTGGTGGGCTACAGTCTATGGAGTCGCAAAGAGTCAGACATGACTGAGTGACTTGCATTACAAAGTTATAGAGGTGATGGACATATTTAATACCTTTGTTGTGGTGATGGTGTCATAAGAACTATACATTAAATGTGTGCAATTTTTTGTATATTGATTATATCTCAGTAAAGCTAAAAAAAACAGATAACAACACTAACCTCAGAGGAGTAGAGGATTAAATTAAACATCATATATAATATGTCTGGGGGCACAGCAGGTATTTAATTGTATTAAGCAATAACCTGTCAGCAAGGACATTGAGCTTAGGTATTAACAACAAAATTACAAAAATAATGATATAAAGGTATCTTCCTGAGTAATTTAAATTATTCTACAATGAAAGATTCTTCTAAATTCAGTAAACACTTAAAAACTGAGAGTCCTGGATCTTAAAGGGTATAGTGTGGTCTCTGCTACTGGAAATGTAAGTGTATATATGTGTACATGTACTACAATTATGTTTAAAACTTGCTTGATGATCTTTTTCAATATATTTATACACACACACACACACACACACAGCTCATAATGTGAAAAGTATACAATGTGTCCATGTGTTGTGTGTATAAATGTTATTTATCTACATATGTAACTGTAGATATGTGTATGGTTATATACATATTTACTTATACTTGTGCACGTACATATTTGTGTATATACAGGCACAGTCATCTACATTTCCTTCTTCAGTCCACAACACGCTCTCTTCCTGGACACTCTTACTTTCAAAGATTAGAATTGTTCCTTCAGGTATTTATCACATACGTTTAACAACACACATATAATTGGTCTCTTGACTCACCTATCTTAAACATTATCTCTCATCTTCTTGTCATGCGTCATAGGAATGTTAGCTCTATTATTCCTCCCTTCCCATCCCTACCCCCTTGTTAAATTGTTACCTTGGGGTTGTACTTATTGACTTGATTATTATCTGTTAAGTCCCTGGTTTGTATATTTTTTGTGAACCCTTGCAGGGCTAATATTGATACCTACATGTGGTCTTACTGATAGTTGGATAGAGTTACTTTGAATAGAGTTGACTTCACGTTGTTCCTAGAGAGCAGAAATAACACTGAACTTTGTATGAATAGACAAAAACCAAAAACAGCATGAGATTTTTTATTAATAAATATATTGAGGTATTTAGAATCTTTTTAATATTATACTCCAGGTGGGTAATTAAAGTCACTCTTGAGCTAATGATTTTGCAAATGATTGAAGTAACATTGCTGGATTATATGTGCATGGAAGTTCCATTTTTAATTTTTTGAAAAGCCTGCATATTATTTTCCATAGTGTCTGTATCAATTTACATTCCCACAAATAGTGCACAAGCGTTCTCCTTTCTCCATATCCTCATCAGCACTTTTTATTTGTTGTCTTTTTGATAATACCCATTCTGACAGTTTGAGGTGATATCTCATTGTGGTTTTAACTTGAATTTCCCTAATGATTAGTGACATTGAGCATATTCTCATACACCTGTTGGCAATCTGTATCTCTTCTTTGGAAGAATGTCTATTCAGGTATTCTCATTTTTTTAAATTTTTAATTATTTTTTAATTGAAGGATGATTGCTTTACACAGGGAGCCTCTGCCTATTTTTAAATTGGGTTGTTTGTTCTTTTGATGTTGAGTTGTATAACTTCTTTGTATATTTTGGATATCAACCCCATACTAGGTACATCATTTGAGAATATATTTTCCTATTAAGTAGGCTGCTATTTTGTTTTATTGATAGCTTCCTTTGCTCTTAAAAAGCCTTTTAGTTTGATATCATCCCATTTGCTTATTTTTTGCTTTTGTTCCCTCTGCCTAAGGAAACATATTCAAAAAATAGTGCTAAGACAAATGTCAAAGAACATGCCGCCTATGTTTTCTTTTACGAGTTTTATGGTTTCAGGTTTACATTTAAGCCCTTAATCCATTTGGAGTTTATTTTTACATATGTTATGAGAAATAGTCCATTTTGACGTTTTTGCATGTAGCTATCTAGTTTCCCCAGCACCATTTTTTGAACAGGCTGTTGTTTCCTCCTTGTATATTCTTGCCCCTTTTGTTATAGAGTAATTACACATATAAATATGAGTTTAATTCTGGGCTCTCTCTTCTGTTCTATTTTTGTGCCAATGTTATATTGTTTTGATTACTCTAGCTTTCTAGTACAGTTTGGAGTCAGGGAACATGGTAGCATGGTACATCAAGACTGTTTTGGCTATTGGGGTGCCTTTTGTGTTTCTATACAAGTTTTAGGATTATTTGTTTCTAGTTCTATGAAAAATTCTGTTGGTGTTTGATAGAGATTACAGTGAATGTGTAGATTGTCTTGGGAAGTATGGTCGCATTAACAAAACCAATTATTCCTATCAGGGAGCATTTCTTGTGTCCTTTTTATTTCAACAGTGTATTATAGTTGTCTCAGTATAGATTTTTTACCCCCTAGTTAAATTTATCCCTGGGAATTTTATTCTTTTAGATGCAATTTTAAGTGGAATTGTTTTCTTAACTTCTGATTTGAAGAGTGTTTTTTTGTTTATATAAATCAGATTTCTGTATTCTAATTTTACATTCTACACTTTAGTGAAATCATTTATGAGTTCTAATAGTTTCTTGTGATGTCTTTATGATTCTCTATATTTAGTATCATATCACCTGAAAATAGTGAGTTTCATTTCTTCCTTTCCAATCTGGATTTCTTTTTTCTTGCCTGATTGCTGTGATTAGAACTTCAAAACTACGTTCAATAAAAGTTTTGAGAGTAGGCATTCTTTATTTGTTCTTCATCTAAGAAGAAATGCTTTCAGCTTTTCACCACTGAATATGATGCTAGCTGAGGGATTGTTATAAATGGCATTATTATGTTGAGGTTTGCTCCCTCTATACAAACTTTATTGAGATGTTTTATCATAAATGGATAATTAATTTTGCTAAAAGGTTTTTTTGGGCATCTTTTGAGATGCTCATACTATTTTTATTCTTCAGCTTGTTAATGTGGTATATCACATTGATTGATTTGTAGATATTGAATCATCCTTGCATCCCTGGGACAAACTTTTAGGTCCATCAATTTATTTCTACTGTTTTTAGTCTCTATTTCATGTGTTTCCGTTCTGATTTGTATTATTTCCTTCTACTAACTTAGAGTTTTGTTTGTTCTTATTCTAGTTATTTTAAGTATAACGATGGTTGTTTGATATTTTTCCTGTTTCTCGTGGTAGGCTTATATTGCTCTAAACTTCTCTTTTAGATTTGTTTTAGTCCCACAGATTTTGCATCATCAGGTTTTTGTTTTCATTTGTCTCCAGATAGTTCTCAATTTATTCAATGATGTATGATTATTTAGTAGCACATTATTTAGCTTCCACATGTTAATGTGTTTTTACCATTTTGCAATTCCACTCCTGTATTTATCCAAAAAAAAATGATAACACTAATTTGAAAAGATATATGTACTTCTGTGTTCATTGCAGTATTATGGATAATAGCCAAAATACAGAACTAAATAAAGTGCCCATCAACGGATTAATATTTAAATAATAAATAGTATATAAATACAATGCAATATTACTCCTCCATAAAAAATAATGAAGTTTTTCCATTTGCAACAGTCTGAAACAACATGGACTTAAGAGTATCATGCTAACTGAAAAAAGTCAAAGACAAATTCAGCATGAATCCACTTACATATGGAATCTGTAAAAACAAAGCAAAAGAAAAAGCAAAACAGACAATCATAGACACAGAGAATAAGCAGGTGGTTGCCAGAAGGAAGAGACTGTAGGCAGGAGAGAAATAGGTGAGGGAGATTAAGAGGTACAAAAAAAAAAAAACTTTTCTTGAATCACATCATGGGGAATGCAGTCAGTAATAATGCAATATCTTTGAATGGTGACAGATGGCAGCTAAACTTATGATGATCATTTTGTAATGTTTAGGAATATGTCACTATGTTGTGCATTAGAAACAGCATAGTGTTGAAAGTCAATTATAGTTCAAAAACAAACAAAAAAAGATAAAACATAGAAAAGATCAGATTTGTGGTTACCAGAGGCAGGAGGCTGAGAGGAGAAGGAATTGGATGAAGTTAGTCGAAAGGTTCAAACTTCCAATTATAAGATAGATCAGTTCAAATCAGTTGAGTTGCTCAGTCATGTCTGAGTCTTTGTGACCCCATAGACTGCAGTATGCCAGGCTTCCCTGTACATCACCAACTCCCAGAGCTTGCTCAAACTCATGTCCATCAAGTCAATAATGCCATCCAACCATCTCATCCTCTGTTGCCCTCTTCTCTTCCTGCCTTCAATCTTTCCCAGCATCAGGGTCTTTTCCAGTGAATCAGTTCTTCATATCAGGTAGCCAAAGTATTGGAGTTTCAGCTTCAGCATCAGTCCTTCCAATAAATATTCAGGACTGATTTCCTTTAGGATTGACTGATTTAATCTCCTTGATGTCCAAAGGACTCTCAAGAGTCTTCTCCAATACCACAGTTCAAAAGTATCAATTCTTTGGCACTCAGCTTTCTTTATGGTCCAACTCTCACATCCATACATGACTACTGGAAAAATAATAGCTTTGACTAGATGGACCTTAGTTGGCAAAGTAATGTCTCTGCTTTTTAATATGCTGTCTAGGTTTGTCATAGCTTCCCTTCTAAGGAGCAAGTACCAGAGATGTAATGTGCAACATAATAAATATAATTAACATTGTCACATATTATCATGAGTTAAGAGTGCAAAATCCTAAGAATCTTGTTCACAGGGGAAAAAATGTTTTATTTTTCTTTTATCTCTATTGTGAAAATCATTTCATGATAGATAAAAGTGAAACATTACAAACATACCTTGTATTTATACAGTTCTATTTGGCAATTTGTTGCTGTTGTTTAGTTGCTGGATCTTTCATATTCTTTTGTGACCCTATGAACAACAGCCCACCAGGCTCCTCTGTCCATGGGATTCCCTAGGCAAGAATACTGGAGTGGTTTGCCATTTCCTACTTGAGGGGATCTTCCTGACCCAGGGATCAAACCCAAGTTGTCTGCATTGACAGGTGGATTTGTTACCACTGAGTCACCTGAGAAGCCCATTTATATTCCAATCAAAGTGGAAAGAAAAAGTAAGTAATGTATTTCTCTATCATAACATTAAAAATCATCTATAATATTAATAGGATGATTTTAAAAATCTATTACATTGACCATCCTGGTAACAAAAGTTCTAAAGCATCCACACATATTTGAGTACATGTTATTTGGCAGATGCTTTCACTCATATTTTTCATTCAAAATTTAAGAGAGCTCTTTCAGGTCAGTATTATCTCCTTTTTAGAGAACAACCAAAGGCACAGAGATGGTAATTAATATCCTAGGAGCACAGTAAATCACAGATCTAGGGTTTGGATGGACTTCTGTTTCCTGGACTGGTGCTTAATTCACTCCATCAGAGTTGACTTCTGTGGATTCTGCTTAAAATCCCAAGGTCATCATGACAGTGTGACTCCTGTGTGAGACAGTCCAGCTTACTCCACAGAGGGGGAAGTACAGCAAGAAACTATTAAAAAAATTGATTGTATTTTAGGCACCATGACGAGCTGATTTACCACATAGTTCCCTAGTTACTCCACACTTTATATGTAGAGGGTCATTTATCGCATGTGCGTGCCCAGCCGTGTCCGAGTCTTTGCAACCCCAATGGACTGTAGCCCACCAGGCTCCTCTGTCCATGGAATTTTTCAGGCAAGAACACTGGAGTGGGTTGCCATTTCTTACTCTAGGGGATCTTCCCAACCCAGGGATTGAACTGGTGTCTATTGTGTCTCCTGTATTGGCAGGTGGATTCTTTACCACTTAGCTACCTGGAAAGCCCCGAGGGTCATATATGCACAGAGTCTATTGCCTAAAGGACTCTCCTAAAGTGACTGCACTATGCACCCAACTTCACCATAAGAAAACCTCTTCTATGTGGTTAAAGTAACTTTTCTGCCCCTTGTCATATCCTTAGGGGCAGAAGAAATGAAAGCTCATGTTATTGGTGACAGAGTAACTTACAGGATCCACCTTTACTATTCCATAGCACTTCTAAAACCTCCAGGACATTACACTTACTTGTCCTTACTTGTGTCACTTGGGAGTTTTTTTGTTCATAAGTCAGGGGTTGCTTCTTCATGTTACCTGGATGAGTGGATTCCATTTCGCCTGCCTCAACATTCCTCTTGAAAATTCATTATCTTTTTACTGAGCATATACCATATCCCAAACACTATGCTAAACAATGAGAAGTAATACAGTAGAAGAGAAATGGAGTTTTTATTCTAAAAGCTCATAGCCACATGAAAGAGGGAAGTAAACAAATAAAACATTTTTAAGAAAAATGTTAGCTCTACTGACATAGGTATGGGGTACCTGCGGAGGCACTTAGGTCAGCCTGGTGCCTGGCACAGAAGTTGTTATTGTTGTTCAGTTGCCATGTTTGACTCTTTGAGACCCCATGGGCTTCAGCACAGCAGGCTTCCCTGCCCTTCACTCTCTCCTGGAGTTTTCCCAAACTCACGTTCATTGAGTTGGTTATACTATCCAACCATCTCATTCTCTGTCACCCTTTTCTCCTTCTGCCTTCAATCTTTCCCAGCATCAGGGTCTTTTCCAATGAGTCAGCTGTTCACATCAGGTGGCCAAAGTATTGGACCTTCAGCTTCAACATCAGTCCTTCCAATGAGTATTCAGGGTTGAAGTTAATGAATGTCAAATCTTGCAGAACAGGTGGGCATTGCCCAAGTTAAGAAACAAGTACTGTCTCTTCTAAAGGTAGAGACAATGGTAAACGTGATCCAGAGGTGACTGTGTTGCTTAAGATGAGGAAAAAGCACTTAGAGACAAAATGAAGATATTATCAGGGATTTACACTGTTAGTCATGGAAAACCTCTGAGAGGTTTCATAGGGAAAGTTGAAAGATAAGATTTACATCATAGAACAGTCACAATGGAGGCAGATGAAAAGGGCCAATTGGGTAAAAAGAGTGGAATAAAATAGGAAGACCAGTCCAGAGACTGGTAGGCATCTATAGAAAACCTGGTCTAGTGCAACTATAGTGTGGAAAAGAGAAGTGCTTGGATTTAGCAGACATCTAGGATAGTGCCAACACTTCTAATTTTTTATGTGTTTTCTTCCCACAGTCCTGGACCACTGGCCCTCCCTGCTGACCTCTCCTGACTTTGCCTAGTCTGGACTTTGTGTGAGTATTCAACCCATTCCTTCCAGGCTTCTCCACCTACTTGGTCTCCTGTCTTCCACGCTTACAGGCCAGGCCATTTTAGGGTCTAAGTTGATTCTGGATTTATTCTGAATCATGTGTATCCTGAGTTTCTCTCAATTTTAGTGGTTCACAATCACTTATTTGTAATACCAAAAAAAAAAAAAAAACCCAAAGATGCTCTTCAAACCCAAGTGTTTTCATGAGTTTGAGCAAAGTCACTTGACCACAGAGCTGGATGTGAACTGATGTGAGAACTGTGTGTAAGTACTAAAACGTTTTGTCAGACAAACATTAATGATCTTGGATTACATCATGTTTCGCCAGATCCGTCTTGGGATATATGCTCTGTAGTACTGTTCTGAAAACCAGAAATCTCTGAACCTGGCTAATTAGGTTTGCTAATCAGGATTGTAGACCCATGTCTGCATTTTCCCTCACATGTATGACACAGAATCAATGACCGTGGCCAGCATTTTCAGTATGTACTCATCCAGCTAAGCCTCTTTCCCTGCTATTTCCATAATCCAGTTGTGCTGTGAGTGCTCCTTTATACGTAATTTAAAAACAGCATCAAGGAAATCCACTGAGACGGCAGCTGTTCCATTTAAAATGTTCAGAAATGTCTCTGCCAGCTTAAAAAAAAACACACAATTTCAAAGACCTATTTAACCTTTGCACTGATTTTTTTTTTAAAGCAACAGTTTATTCAATTAAAAAGAAACACTTAAAAACAGATAATATTTTTTGCAGTATCTTAGCAACAGGTGATTGAACCCATGCCTAGAACTAGGCGTTGAGATTTTGCCAAAGGGCCACATACTAGTGATATCTTCCTTTTAACAAATGGAATAAATCTAATATTGTTTTGGACAAGTTGTGCTGGGTTACATCATAATATGAAGTTTTGACAACAGAGCCACACTACAGGGAGGACAAGCAAAGAGTAAAGGTTGGGTCTTATAGACTCCCACAGCTTTTAAGAGAGAAAAGCATATACTCTCGAGAGGCGCAAAGCTCCAACCCAGGTGCCTAAAGAGAGTTTGCGATTAGACAGTTTTTACCGAGGGCCCTGATGATTCAGAGTTCAGCTGGCCAACGGTGACCTCTGAGGTTGAGAGCTCTGCCCTACTCTTCGTAATCTACCTCAAACTGGAGGCTCACATAGAATTAGACACAGTGATTCTCAACTTATTTGAGAATGTGATATAAGCCTCACTCTAGAAAATTACACCTTTAAAATATACATGCAAAATATTTGTGCGATTCCTAAGGACTAATGCAGTAGGTTAAAATCAACTGTGAATCCCATAATTGTTCACTGTGCCCTGGGAACAGATGCCTCCATTACATCTTGCTAACTTCCATAACCTCAGTGGAAACAGGGAGAAAGAGGGTGAGTGAGGTGACTAGTTCTATGGCCCTAAGCAATGTCATAGTATAATCTGCACATTTTTATGGACAAAAGTAGAGTAAGGCTGTTGGGATATAAAGTCACATTAACGTTAAGGATGAAGTGAGGATTATATATTTTTTTAAAGCTGTCCTGCCCTTGAACGTTCATGTGCTGGTAAATGGTAGATGCAATGTTAACCACTAAGGGGTTTTTCAACACCCTTGAAAAATTGTAACTAAAACGAGTTTTAATATATTCTCAAGAATGTCTTCGGTCAAGGCCAGTTGTCCAGGTACATTTCCAAAAAGCCCAAAGTATATAATAACAACCTAATAGGTTTGCTGTGATAATGAGATGATACATGTGAAATATCTAATAGCCTGATAACATATAGGTGCCAAGCATATTGTAGCAATTATTCTCATAATCATTGGATATAATTATAATCTTTTGTGTGAGGCAATTGCTAGCACAATCTCTGACTCAATTTGGGTGAAGCCAAAAGAGACCACCCATTGAAACAGCAAACCATTTAAAATACTGTGTAGGTCTGCTGGAAATTCCTTCTGATCAGAGGAAAGCTAGCTCTCTTCCTTAGGCAGTCATCCGGCAAATATTTACTATTTTCAGAGTTCTAATTTATGCCAGGTACTGTGTTAGAGGCCAGAGATTCAAAAAATAAGTACATGGTGGTCTCTGCTTCAACAGATATATAATCCAGAAGGAGAAAGATATACCTAAATAGATAATCGCAATAGTTTATGAAAAGTAAGAACAATATGCGCATGGTATTCTGAGAGCACAAAGGAGGTCAATTTAACCTAAGTGGGCAAGGGAGGTGTGTTAGCCCAGGTTTCATCAAAAACAGAGACACCCCTCCTGCAGAAATACCCCTTTTCCCAAATGAAATGATTTTTTCCCACAGGGATGCAGAGTATTTTGTATCCATTTCGTCTACCCGTCTTCTCCTGCATTCAATCACTCATTCATCCAACATCTATTCAGCTATGATTGTCGTAATAGGCACCTGGTGAACGCAATGACTAGGTGGCCCTTGAGGCGCTCACACCAAACAGTGACATGTGAAGAATGCCTGGAGGCGAGAACACCACAGAAATGTGCAACAGTGGGAGCACAGAGGAAGGGAAAGATTATTCCTTTAAGGGAGTAGAAATGCTCACAAGCAGAAACGAAGTGCATACAAACTGAGGCTTGGGAACAAAGTTTCAGTTTGTCCTGCAGGGAAGACAGAACAAAATCATCCACAGGGGCATCATGTGTAAACCAGCATTGGCAAGGGCTGTGCTCAATGTAAAAATATTTTTGGAAGTATTTAGTAACCTCCGGGTGTTACACAGCTATTATCCAACTTATGGACTATACAATCCATGGAATTCTGCAGGCCATAATAAGTGGAGTGCGTATCCATTCCCTTCTCCAGGGGATCTTCCCAACCCAGGGATCAAACCCAAGTCTCCCACATGGCAGGCAGATTCTTTACCAGCAGGGGTAAAGGGCTCAGATGATAAAGAATCCACATGCAATGCGGGACATCTGGGTTTGATACCTGGGTTGGGAAGATCCCCTGGAGGAGGGCATGGCAACCCACTCCAGTATGCTTGCCTGGAGAATTCCATGGACAGAGGAGCCTGGAGGGCTGCAGTCCATAGGGTCAAAGAGTCGGACATGACTGAGTGACTTTCACCTCATTTTATGCTCCACGAAGAGACTGGTTGAGGGGTCAGTGTGACTGCAGCTTGGATCTTTCCCCAAGTCAAAAAGCAGACCAGTGGCACACTAGGATAATGATTCAGAGCACCCTACTTCTCCCAGGACAATCTCTGCACAAACTGATGTTTCTCGCCCTGTTGATCAAAAACCAGTTACAAAGTATTCAGAGCTTTTAAAGTTAGGCAGAGTGGGACTACCTAAAAGGAAGAGACCAAGATTTTGCTCTTAGAATGCGACCCTACATGAGCCCGTGCCTAGAGAGCCATCCTGCTGCAGAACTCTTTCCCACCGCAGCTCACCTCAGGGTCAGCCCACCAGAAATGCGCTTGGAGTCGCAGCACAGGCGGCGGCAGATAACGCCTCACTCTGCCTTTGATCTGCGGGCATGGTGATTGTCAGACCATACATTTCCTCTAGTGATGAAAACACTAACAATACCCCAACCCCAACCCTTAACCCCAAACCATGAGTTTGATAACGTTCTCCAGAATGAGCAAGGGTATCGTCTGCAGTCTGAGCCCTGGCATTTGGTAGAAAACCCTACATAGAGCTTCTCTGGCTTTTGGCATGACACGATACACTGGTGGTGCTGGGGATTTGCTCCTTTGCAGGTAGATGTCACATTCAAATAAAAGTTGTTTTTTTGCACATGGGATCTGAAAAAAAAAAAAGAGAGAATGTTTGCTATTAAATTCAGGCTGACTGGCCCACCCCAAGCACGGAGACAATCTGCCTCTGCGTGGGGAAGGGAACTTGGAAGGATGTCTCCAGGCCTTGGCACACCCCAGGCTTTCTGGGCCTTGGTGACATGTAGGTGCTTTGTAATATAGCCCATTTGTTATGCTGTTTAAATATGTATACGCTGGGTACAGAAAGCTAATATCTGGAACAATAAGGTAATCCTATATGTTTTTCAATGAAAAACACAAGGGGAGGGCGACTTGCTGCCAGCGTTCTGCCATTCTGGCTTAATTCTGTCTTTCAGTTATGTGATATCTCTGAAAGCATACTTTGTTAAAACCGCGTGGAGAAAATGAGCCACAAACAATACCCACTCCATCTTTGAGAACCAGGAGGCCGATTAAACATAGTTTCATTTGAAACTCAAAGAAACAACCAGGAAAGCAACTTCTCAGCTGTACAGCCCCTCCCTCCTCCCCAGTGGTTTGCGGCATTGTTTGTAAAAGATGCTAAGTGTGGACCAGCTTGGGGAAAGAAGTGAGTGAAGAGGAGAGCTATGCTTCCTCAAACATTTTGAAAAGTGCTTCATAGGAGGGAGACATCCAGACTCTCTGGCATGTTAGAGGCAGAGGAGTGAAGCTTCCTAGGGGATGTGATTTTTGGCAATACACTCCACTGGGGTGGGAAAAAAAAAAGCTGAAATCAAAACTAAAACTGGTAGGTCCCTGGCAGTCCAGTGGTTAAGACTCCACACTTGCAATGCAGGGGGTGATGGTTGGATCCCTGGCTGGGGAACTAAGATCTCACATACTGTACCGGTGGCAAAAAAAAAAAAAAAAAAAAAAAAAGCTTTTTTAAATTAAAATTTAAAAAAATAATTAAAATTGGTGGGAGTAGTGCTACAGGGAGAGGGGCAATTGAATCTACAGATAATAAATTTCTAAAGATAAGTGGCTTTGCTCCCCTTCAAAGGCTGCTGGCCTGAGAGTGGAGGCAATGGAGCCCAGCCAGGTTTCAGCAGGAGCATTTGCTTGCTCACAGGTTCTCTGCTCCTGCTCACCTTCTGATCCTTAGAAAGGCAGCGTGGATAACGGAAAGAGCCCAGACAGTGAAGTTGAGAAACCCTGGTTTTATGTCCTGCTGCTGCTGCTGCTAAGTCGCTTCAGTCGTGTCCGACTCTGTGCAACCCCGTAGTCCTGGTCCTGGGTATATTCATTTATTTATCCACCCTGAATAATGGTCTTAAACTCACAAGGTTGCTGTAAGAAATCAAAGTAACATGTAAAATGGCTAAGCACGGTGTCTGATATAAACTGCAATGTCACCAATATGCAGCTGTCTCAAGAGGCATTGTCGTGTTTCCTGCATGCCTGCTCAGTTGTGTCCAACTCTTGGTGACCCCACGGACTGTAGCCCACCAGGGTCCTCTGTCCAGGCAAGAATACTGGAGTCAGTTACCATTTCCTCCTCCAGGGGATCTTCCAGGGACCAAACCTATGTCTCCTATGGGCAGGTGGATTCTTTACCACTGAGCCACCTGGGAGGCCCCCAAGATTCATACATGCATTAGTCACTCAGTTGTGTCTGATGCTTTGTAACTTCATGGACAGGCTCCTCTGTCCATGGGATTTCCCAGGCAAGAATACAGGAGTGGGTAGCCATTCCCTTCTCCAAGGGATCTTCCTGACCCAGGAATCAAACCCGGGTCTCCTGCATTGCAGGCAGATTCTTTATCATCTGAGCCACCAGGGAAGCCAATATGCATAATGGCCCCTAAAGAAATAACCCTCCTAAAAACCTGTAAGATAAGCCCTACCAGATCCCTAACAAGCAGGACTCAGTTGACACTTCTCCTACTCTTGACAGCCCCCATTGCAGAAGAAGGATTTGGCTCCCTAATAATAATCCCTTAGGTCTCACCCTTGACACCAGCTCCTCCGAGAAGCCATCATTGGTTCTTGAGGACAGAAAGCCTCCTGAGCCTCTTCTGTGCCCCCCAGTCACACTTCATTATGATTTTGTGCATCCATGTCTGTTTCCTCCGCTAGCCTGTGAGTTTCCGGGGACTTATGTCTTATTTATCTCTGTATCCTCCACTCAGCCCCTGGCTAACATAGAATGATATAGAATAAGCATTTCAAATATATCTGTTGAATAAATGAATGTATGAATAAATAAGATTGAATGGACAACCATTTCCTTAATCTCTGAGCTGAAAGTTCAGACAGATTTCTGAGTCATTAACAGGTTTCCCCAGTCTTGTCACTCACCATGAAAACACAGGCAGGAAAATCCTCAGTAAACCACATCTCAAAGAAACAACAGTTTCCGAGTTCCTTTTCTCTGGGTGAAAGTCTACCCTGTGGAATCATGGAGTCATGAAAACCACTGTCAGATGCAGAGAAGAATCGACTTCCTTGAGAGTAGATGAATTAACATTGTTTAGCAGCCAGAGCTTCCTCACTGAGCAGGTTATCTTCCTCCTTTGTTCAAATGTTTCTAGCATCACTCACCTGGGATTTTCATGGGCTGCTTCTATCTCAGACAAAAGCATGATTTAGAGTGAGCCTTGCCCTTGTCAGCCCAGTTACACTCCTAAGAAGACAATTTTTCAGAAGAAACACCAAGGCCCATCTGTACTTGGAGGTAGCAAACAGCACACACCCAAATGACAAGTGTGGCTAATGCTTCCACAGGGCCATCTGGAGCACCTTCCTTTTGGTCTCAGGAAAGCTCACAAACAGACTAGCCTGTCTTCTTCTCTTGTTCACATTACATTAAACACGAACTCCATCTCTGAGAGCAGCCCTGATCAACAAGAAATGGAAGTCTGGGGAGACCCATGCCTCTACTGGAGGTGTAGATAGAAAGAAGGGGCTAGGTAAGAACAGAGGGCATGGGACATCAGAGGCATTTCCATCACTGTTTTTGCTTTGTTAGACAAATGAACATCAGGGGACGGAGAATCACAAGACTTCAGACTTTTATTCAGTCTTTCATCTATTAAACCTTGAGTGAGCCCTAACATGGTTTGATTGTTCATGCATGGCTACGGAGCTACTTGCATACAGAGCTACTTGCATCAGGTCCTGGAGAATTAGGATTCCCACAGGCTCTGCTGGGGACTGACAGAGGGCCCAACAAAGTAACTAAGTGCCCCCTTTCATCCTGAGTTAATTCACAAGATACTTATCATAATTTTAGATTGTTGACTAAATGGGTTTGCAAATATTTTACCCCATTTTAGATAAACTTACTATCCAGTAATGGCAGTGCACAACAATTCTTGGAGTCCCTGTAGGGGCAGAACCTTCTGCTCCAAGATTGCTCTCCAAACAATCAAGCACAAACCAGATGGTACTCTCTCTGCAGGCAGACTGGTCTCAAATGAGACAGGTTATGCTGATTTCAGTTGCTTTTCCCAGATCACCAACTGAACTCTCCCTCCTCTGACAAGGAATAAACAGTAGAGAGGCCTAGAGAGTTACACTGGCTAAATGCTCCTCCATATAGAAAGAGGAGGACTCCCCTCTCTTGATGTGGCTAATACTTGCATACAACTTCTCTGTGACCTGCTGCTCCCCAAGCAAGAGAAGAGCTGGTCCTACTTCGCTAGTTAGGCTTTGGCATTATCACGGTAAAGTAACAACAGTCCATGGAGATTACCCTTGCTGTTGGAGAAAATGAATAAAAATCAAATTAACCAGAATTCAAGTGAGGGTTCTCCTCTCTCAGTGGGACCTTGTCCTCTTATTCCCCAACAGGAGAAAAAAAGTGATCACAACAAAAGTGATTGATACTGTAAGATATGCAGGTTTGATCCCTGGGTCGGGAAGATCCCCTGGAGGAGGGCACAGCAACCCACTCCAGTATTCTTGCCTGGAGAATCCCATGGACAGAGGAGCCTGGCGGCTACAGCCCATGGTGGCGCAAAGAGTCAGACACGACTATAGCCACATAGCATGCACGCACACAATGGTCAAAATAACCGCACTCTAAGTATAGACCTGACGCAGACTTAAGAATGTTTCTGGATGTTATGGGGAGGGAGGTGGGAGGGGGGTTCATGTTTGGGAACACATGTAAGAATTAAAGATTTTAAAATTTAAAAAAAAATGAAAAAAAAAAAACAAACAAACAAACAAAAAAAAAAGATTAAGCTACCTAAAAAAAAAAAAGAATGTTTCTTAGAAACCACTTACTCAAACTGGATAATCAAAAAACATTTTGCATATATGTTCAATGCTTTTCTAACAAAGTTTAACTTAAAAAAATAATTACTCAAAATTTTTCATTTCCTAAGCATTATAGCTAGCCTGACTTTTACTGCATTGTCATTTAAAACAAACAAAATTGAGTCTTGATTCCTGTCAGTTAAATAAATATAGTCCGTTGAAGCTTAAATTATCATCCATCTTAGCAAAATGTTATATTAGCAGTCAGTGACTGATTAGTTATTTATTCTCTTAAAGAGTAACTAAAGGAGATTAATATTCTGATAAACTTGTCACTGATTTCTGAAGAATGTCTGGCTTTCTTTCATCACTTGAAGTATAATGTGTCAGACATAAATTCCATTATAGTTACAATTAGTACTACTGCCTCCCAAATTATATTTAATGGAAAGGTCATCATTTTAACTACAAATAATTTCTTTCTTAAAAGTTGTAAATGGATTTCTATGGGAAAAAAAAAAAAAAACATAGCTAAATTAATGATGAGGAAAGACCAGTAAGTAAATCAGAAAGACATAAGTTGAAAAAAAAAAAGACATTATATTTTGCTTATTTTTCCAGCTGGGTTACATTTTTCACTCATGTTCTGCCAGTATTGGTTTTTAGGTGATAGTGGGAGAGGAAAGGGGAGGAGATGAAGAGAGAAAGAGAAGGTAAGACCTCATTAAACATGCTAGGTAAGTTTCAGACATGGTATAAGACGGCTAAACATTGCTTGTCGTGAGTCTTACAATAACCCTGAAGTAGACGTTTCCTCCTTTATGTGTGTGCTCAGTCACTGTCGTGTCCGATACTCTGCGACCTCATGGACTATAGCCATGAGATTCTTCTCTGTCCATGAGATTCTCCAAGGGAAGAATACTGGAGCGGATTGCCGTTTCCTTCTCCAGGCGATTTTCCTGAACCAGGGATCGAACCTGTGTCTCCTTCTAGGCAGGCAGATTCTTTACCACTGAGCCACCAGGGAAGTGTTTCCCTGCCCTACTACTTTACAGAGTAGCAGAATGAGGCTCCTAGAGGTTAAATCCTGTAAGCAATTTTGTTCTCCTGGGGATATGAGGAAGTGAAAACAAAAGCTGGCCTACCCAGCTTCAAACCTCCCACCTCCATAGGCAATGGTTGTTGCTTCTCATTCTTCAGGGTTATGACAGCTGCTGTAGGAGCTCGACATTCCCACCAGCATGATGGGTTAAAGTCCTGACCTAGGTGATGCCTAACCTGACCTAAGTGACAGGGAGGCCAAGTCTTCCCTGTGCTGCTCAGATGCCTTCTCTGATTCTTCTGTAATCTGGGTTCACCAGTGAGTTTCTCCTCAGACATTTCTGAAAGCATCATTGAGTATAAGGAATATAAGAGACACATAAGATAATATTTGGCCAGTATTTAGGTTGGATGACTATAGTGCCTCCTAACATAATCACAGCATGTTGTGAATGACTTTGTTTTAAAATGACCATGAGATTTAGAATTAAAGGACCCAAGTCTTAAGCATTTACACATAAACTAAAAACAAACAGAAGACCTATTTCCTATACATTTCCACACACACACACTAATCCCTATATGAGATAAGAGTTCATTTTGATAAACTATTTAGAAATAAGAACACTTTGAGTGCCTCAGACTGGTTATATGACCTTGTACCAGTTACTTTTGCACCTCTGCAGCAGATTACCTCTGCTGCTGCTGCTGCTAAGTTGCTTCAGTCATGTCCGACTTTGTGCAGCCCCATAGATGGCAGCCCACTAGGCTCTTCCATCCCCGGGATTCTCCAGGCAAGAATACTGGAGTGGGTTGCCATTTCCTCCTCCAATGCATGCATGCATGCTAAGTTGCTTCAGTCAGCCCAACTCTGTGCGACCCCATAGACAGCAGCCCACCAGGCTCCTCTGTCCACAGGGTTCTCTAGGCAAGAATACTGGAGTGGGTTGCCATTTCCTTCTCCTGGAAAAATCAATAGCTTTGACTATAGAGACCTTTGTCAACAAAGTAATGCTTTTTGATACGTTATCTAGGTTTGTTATAGCATTTCTTCCAAGGAGCAACTGTTTTTTAATTTCATAGCTACAGTCACCATCTGCAGTGATTTTGGGGCCCAAGAAAATAAAGTCTCTTATTGTTTGCATTGTTTCCCCATCTGTTTGTCATGAAGTGATGGGACCAGATGCCATGATCTTAGTTTTTTGAATGTTGAGTTTTAAGCCAGGATTTTCACTCCCCTCTTTCACCTTCATTAAGAGGCTCTTTAGTTCCTCTTCTCTTTCTTCTGCTTTTTTAGTTCCTTTCTGCTTTTTTAGGCTGGTGTCATCTGCATATGTAAGGTTATTGATATTTCTCCCAGCAATCTTGATTCCAGCCTGTGCTTCGTCCAGCACATTATTTCACAGATTTGCACCTCAGTTTCCTCATCTAAAAGTAGGAAGACTGGATTACTTCAGGCTTGGATCAGTGGTTCTCAATGTGGGAACCTGTTAGAAGTGTCGATTCTTGGGCCACACCCTAGAACGTAAGTCTAGGTCTAGGTCTAGGTCTAGTTCTAATAGGTCATCTACATGGGTCCTCATGAAGCTCTAGAAAGTTCCATGTCCTGTATTAAGTGCAACCTCTTCCCAATGTACTCTGCATATCATTTTAGTATACATTATTGTAGACAACAGACACTCTTTTAGCATCAACCATGTGCCTAGTGGAGGTATCCTGGTACATAGAGCCTCAGCCCCCTAATTCCTTGAGGATTTCACAGTCTACTGAGAAGAAAAAGGCAAGTTAACAGAAAACCAAGCTCGATAAGTTCAGTATTAGTGGTGATGCCAGGGGCTATGGGAAGACAGGGGGAACAGTGACTCAGAAGCCAAGAGCTTTAATTCAGGCAGGAGACAGGAGAGAGAGTGAGAGGGAAGAATTCAAGTTATGAGAGAAGGCTTTTGGGACAGGGGGACTTTGAGGTCTGCATTTAAGTCCAATGAGGAAAGTATTAATTTACATATTTTACAGGGGAAACAGAGGATCACAGCAAAACGTCCAAGTTCACACAGTTATTGAGTGAAAGAGATGAAATTTAAAGGCAGATCTTTGGACTTAGCAACTCCTATTTTATTTGATACTGTGCTTCTACATTTCTTACAGTAGAGCGACTGTTAGGGAACTATGGAACCCTCCCCCTTACCGCTCTCTCCACACCAGTAATAAAGCAAAATCCCCGTAGGTCTAGGGGGGAAGGGAGTCCTTCAGTCAGTGAGGCAGCAGTGGCAGAGCTGAGGCCCGGGCAGTCACCAGTGAGCCTATTAAATGTATCAGATGTCATCGGTACCTCCTTTATCCTTCTCACTTTGGACCTCACAGGCTGATAAGAAGGGGAAAGCGTTATAACCCAGAAGTAAAACTGTTGCGTGATTATAACCCTGACAGCCTCCCTCTAATGAGCTTCCCTGCAGATATGGAGAGGGGAGAGTGCTTTGATCTCCAGGGGCAGAAGGCTGAAAGGACCACTGTTTGGAGCAAAGCTGTCTGATGGGGTCCAGTCTTCCAGTAATCAAAGTCACAAGCTACCATCTGAGCCATTTGTGAACCACAGATAAGATTAGCTGCTCATTTGATAGATCAGCCACCACCATCAATGGAGGCTAATTGTATCTGAAATATGACCAGGAGAGTGTCAGCTCCTGGAGACAAGCATTTCCTTTATCCTGAGTTGGAAGCCAGGACAGCATTCTGTGTTTGAAAGCTTGAGTTAAATGTTAATACGTGCAGCATTTTTCTCCCTCCTTACCCCACCAGCCATAAGAGAAGATGAAATGTGAGGTCCTTTGAATTAGACATCAATCTGTAGTTATATATTTGCAAAGATCCTGCATTATGGTGTCAGAGAATACATTCTTTCAGGGCTCAAGGCTGTAGGTTCAGGAAGAATTGCACCATGGAATTCTTTCACAGCTTTACAGCTAAAAAAGGAAAGTGTTCCAGCTTTGGAAAATCGTGTCCAGGAAGAGAGGCTTTGAAATTCTAGAGTGTTGTGTGCTGTCGGGAAAAGAAAGGATGATCGGTTGGTTGGAATTTGAAGGCATTTATATGGATAGCATTTTGCCTCAGAGGCTGAGGTGACTGACAGCTTTACTTTCTTCAAACTTATTCCCATGTCAGTAGAACTTGAACTCAAAATGAATCACGATCAGGCAACTTGGATGGCCCCAGTGCTTTGGCAAATGAAGAAAACCCATCTCATTGTTCCGCTCCATATCCACTGAAGTTAAGTCTTTGGCTACTAAAGAGATAACGCATTCTTTTTTTATTCTCCAGGCACGAGAATGTCTGGTTCCTAGCCCTCTGTGAATATTCCTGTCTCTGACTGTAAGCCATTTTAGCTTTCTTCTTTTACGAAGGTGAGAACACAAACCCCCCACTCCCCTCTCACCAAGCCATCGCTTGGGCTGCTCTATTTCCAGCCTCATCCACTATAGCTCTTAAATTGCTAGGTTGTCCCCATGTCCAGGCGGCTAGTAAAAGCTGCCTGAAAATGGCAAGGTATGATCAGAAGCACCTCATTACAGCTCCCAAAATACACAGACCCAGAATAGCCTTGAACAGTGGAGGTAAGAAAAGAAGAAGGGGCCCAAGAACAGAAAAACTCAGTCTCCCACCCGGTGTGGGAACTGGAGGAAAGTTCTGCCAACTTCTTGAAAACTCTCCAGCTAAGATGTCCTGGCAGGGGCCACCTTCATGGACTCTCTCCTACTTCCCAGGTTGGGTTGACACCCTGTCCTGCCAGCATCTAACATCTCAGGTTTAAAAGCTATCTTAACCTTGTAGAAGGGATGACCATGGTGGCAATTCTCCGGTAGAACCTCCAGATTTGGGTCTCAGGGCCGCAGAACATTACAAGTGGAAGAGCCTTTATTATGAATAACACCCTTAAAACACACCAGGCACTGTGCAAAGCATTTTTCTACATATTTATAAATTATTTAATCCTCATCAATAACTTCCGAGGGAATTACAGTTATTTCTGCTTTAAAAAGGAAGAAACTAAGACTCAGAAAGGTTAATAACATCACCCCAGGATACAGCTTGTAAGTGGCAGAGCTGGTATATGAAACCAGATTGATTTGACTGATGGCAAAATCTTCACTTTTTTATACTGCACTATATGTCACTTGAATTGTTATTCCAACCTTTTCTTTCAATGTTTTGCAACAAAAATGTTGACTAGCCCACTTCAATAACCCTATCTGTACCATGGCTGCCTCTAAAATGTCTTCTTATTATCCAACTTAAATAACACCAATCAAGTTAAATCTATAAAAGCACAGCTAGGGAGCATCTTTGACATACAGATGTGCAAGTGCTATCTTCAAAGCACAGAATCATGGGACACTTGGAAGTAGAACCCAGGGCTCAACTGCCAGGCCATTTCCCTGCTTTCTCTGTATTTACTCCAAAGCATCAGGCAAGTCCACTCTGAATCCAGCACACATTAGGATGATGCCAACAGAGGACATCAGGAAAAAGTCTTTCTACATCCAAGAGGACTACACAAAACACTGAAAATCAAGTGCAAATTTCTGATCACTAATGATGAAGCATGAGCTTGCTTTTCAGAGCACTTTATGATAAAGAGTTACAAATTCTCCAAGGACTCTATCAAGAGATAGCTAAGGATTGCTGACTTGACCCAGTCATTAACTCCACACATTAAAACCCTGAGATTTGATGATCATAGGTGCTTTTCTAGGTCCTGTCTGGATCTCAGCAAATGGGGTATGAAATCAGGGAGACGACTGAGATCCAGTCAAAGAGAATTTGTGACTGCCAAGTTCTGTGACATCAAGCCTTAGGAATTAAGATAGGCAGGAAGTGCTCTGAGGTCAATGGACAGACAGGTCCTTTCCTGCAGGATTGTGGGTAATGATGCAATTGGCCACAGGATGGGGAACATTACCCACAGTTTGAGGAGCTTCTTTAGTCCTCCTGTCAACCAGACACACCAGGGCTCTGCCACAAGCAGCTTAGGTTGTATAGAGAATCAGGCATTATTATAATATTTTTTTTCTTGACCTCACTCACACTTTCCAGGTTTTTATTTTTCCATGCAGTTTTAGCTCATATCTGGGAGAAGCATGTTTAGCCGTTCCCAACACTTTGATTCTCTGGAACATGATTTAATAACTCAACAGTGGTTGCTGCACAGGCTCTGTGCTGAGGATGAAATGAAGCATGTGGAGCTTGTCTCTGGGCATCACAAAAACACATCCTGAGGTCGGTCTTGCTCAGGAATTAAGTTTCCCTGGGATTCCAAACAAGAATAGAGGCTAAACCCCAGACTGCCTCAGAAGTCAGGAGCCCTGGGTTCCTTCTAATCTGACCTCAGTCAGCTGTCTCACTTTGAGCAAATCCTGGTTTTCTTCCCTGGAGCTCATTTTCTACGGTTTAAAACATGAGGAGAGCTTCCCTGGTGGCTCAACGGTAAAGAATCTGTCTGCTGATGCGGAGGACACGGGTTTAATCCCTCGTGCTGAAAGATCCCACGTGCTGTGGAGCAACTAAGCCTATGTGCCACTATTTAGCCTTCGCTCTAGAGGCCAAAAAGCACAAATACTGGAGCCCATGTGCCCTAGAGCCTGTCCTCTGCAACAAGGGAAGCCATTGCAATAAAAAGCCTGCACACCGCCGCTAGAGAGTAGCCCCTGCTTGCTGCAACTAGAGAAAGCCTGTGCAGCAATGAAGACCCAGCACAGTCAAAAATAAATAAACAAACAAACAAACAAAATTGTTAAAATAAAATAAAAATGAGGAGGCCCTATGGGTCTTTCTCTAAGTCTGTATGATTCTAAAACTTTTCACATTGTCTCCAGGGAACATTCTGAAATAGGCTGATTCTCGGTAGGCACTAAAAGGATGAGTTTGGGGCGAGGGACATTTGATGAAATACCTGACCACTACTCTTCAGATATGTGAAGGTCACGGGAGACAAGATGGGACCAAGAAACTGTCACAGATTTGAGAAGACCAAGAAGTTCAGTTCAGTTCAGTTCAGTTCATTTCAGTCGCTTAGTCGTGTCTGACCAAGAAGGCGTAACATCTAAATGCAATGTATGGGAGCCTGATGGGACCCTCGAACAGAAAAGTGGTGTTGGTGGAAAAACTGGGTCAAGTCTGTGAGTCTATAGTTAATAGTATTGAGTCAGTGTCAATTTAGGTTTTAATATCATAGTTACGTAAGATTTTAGCATTAGAGGAAGTTGAGTGGAGTATATGGAAACTTTCCATAATGTCACAAATCTTCTTTAAATAAAATATTATCGCCATATAAAAAATTAAAGTTAAGTGTGGAGATTCCTTAAAAAACTGGAAATAGAACTGACTTATGACCCAGCAATCCCACTGCTGGGCATACACACCGAGGAAACCAGAATTGAAAGAGACACATGTACCGCAATGTTCATCGCAGCACTGTTTATAATAGCCAGGACATGGAAGCAACCTAGATGTCCATCAGCAGATGAAGGGTTAAGAAAGCTGTGGTACGTATACACAATGGAATATTACTCAGCCATTAAAAAGAATCCATCTGAATCAGTTCTAATGAGGTGGATGAAACTGGAGACTATTATACAGAGTGAAGTCAGAAAGAAAAACACCAATACAGTATACTAACACATATATATGGAATTTAGAAAGATGGTAATGATAATCCTGTATGCGAGACAGCAAAAGAGACACAGATGTATAGAACAGTCTTTTGGACTCTGTGGGAGAGGGAGAGGGTGGGACGATTTGGGGGAATGGCACTAAAACATGTATAATATCATATAAGAAAAGAATCGCCAGTCCAGATTCCTTACAGGATGCTTGGGGCTGGTGCACTGGGATGACCCAGAAGGATGGTATGGGGAGGGAAGTGGGAGGGGGGTTCAGGATGGGGAACACGTATACCCCTGTGGCGGATTCATGTTGATGTGTGGCAAAACCAATACAATATTTTAAAGTAATTAGCCTCCAATTAAAATAAATAAATTTAAATAAAAAAATTAAAGTTAATAAAATTGTGAGTTTATATTTTCCCAGAAAATAGAACTGTGAATTTCTCAAGGTCAGGGGTTTTCTTTTCTCTTTCTGTATGTTCTTAGCAGCTAGTATAGAGGTATATGGCAGTAAGTTTTTAAATTCTTAACAGAATCAAATTGGCCAAAACTTAGTCACAACTGAATTTTAACCTGTCCTAGAGCAACATGTAACCTTGTCACTGTTAGAACAAGTTGGTATTACAACTATGGTACATCTACAACTAAAACAAAAAAAGTCCAGAAAAATGCCACTGTTTCCTAGCACCAAGGGGAAAAAAAGCTCTCCATGTTCAAGTCAGATAGCCAGGCTGATTTAGGAAAATATAAAGGAAAAAAAGAGAAAAAGTAACAACACAAAAGATCAAGTAACTCCTTTAATAACAACCATCATCTTTGCTATTTGGACTGAGACAGAAGCTGCAGATAACAGTAACCACTAAAGAAAAAAACAAAACAAAGAAAAGAACAACAACAATAACAACAAAACCCTCTGGGCTTTCAATGTGTTTTTCATAATAAATTAATTGCCCCCACCAAAATGCAGCCTTGAGGAGTTAATTAAACAGCTGCCCCCATGGCTGATTCTGAGATGTTAGGGGGCCCCTGACAGGCTGCTAAACAAATGGGAACAATAAAGGTGTGGGCTGTTTGGCTTGATTGAAGAGCTTGAGTTTTTCACCCCTTGGTCTCTAAACCATCTGGAAGTGAGTTCATGGAATGTGGGATGGCAGCTTCTCTACTCTTATCTACTGATAAGATTCTCAGGCTCAAACACGTGTACTAGAAAAGCAGGGAACAAATATTTTAGACCTTAAACGACTTGCAGATCCTCCCTCTAGACTTCATGTGGTGCTATAGCACAGAGAGAAGCCTCACGTTTGTCCCCTCAGAATGAATCTGGGTCTTCAGCACAGAGAGAAGTACACATAACTCACATTTGTCCCTTCAGAATTAATCTGGGGCTTAGGATGTCAAGATGAGCCACGACTGAAAAGTTGATCTAAAGGAAAACAGTGTTTTGGTTTTGATTCGTGAGTTTCACCCACTTATTCTGAGTCTCCACAGACTTTAGGCTATAAAGGTCAGGCTTCAGAGAACTGCCCTAAGAGGAAACTGCCAAGCAAAGGATGTTTGATTGAGCAAAGAATTTGAGGAGAAGGGCCAATATCTTTCCATGTTTACAACTGCTGTTCATGCTGAATCATAAAAAAACAAAATATCTGAGGATGGCCTCTAACTTCATTGACAGAGGTTCAGGTGTCTGATGATAGAAAGGTTTGGCTGCTGGGAATGAAAAAAAAAAAAAATTGGGCTTTTTGCTTTTAGAATCTAAAAGTGAAAGAGTATAAATAGTATGTATAGCTGGACAGGTGTCTGGTGGGTATATGAGATTGTGGGTGGGTATGAGTGTAAAATTAAATTTAGACTAAACATAGTCAGGAAAAAAAACATTATTAAATGAGGCTAGTAACATCTTGGGACATATACCCAGGAACTGAAGGGATGCAGTATCTTCCCAAAAGCTTTCAGAATTCTACCATTTAAGCATCCATCTAGTCCCCTATTTTTGAGCTCCTAGTATGTTCTAGGCACTAAGAGGATCTTGGGAATACAAAGTCAGGTGACACATTTAAACCTTGTTCTCAAAGAGTATGCAATCTACTGAAACAGACAGATGTACAATTTACAGGACAGAGCAATAAGGGCTACTATAAAAGCAAATTTAGATTGCTCTGTGAGGCCAGACACAGGATGGCAGTGAACAGAGAAAATATCTAATGTGTCATTTGTTTTTCAAAACAGAAGGTGTTTCTTGCATGTTTGGCTTATCCCACCTCAGACTAATCTTTTAACTCAAATAAATACTAAGGCTTTAATATCTGTTTGTGGAGCTAGAAAAATACAATAGTATACTTGATCTGAATATTTTTTCTCTCTAGTCTCAAAAATCTCAATTAAGTTGTCTGATGAGTAAAACTACTTTTAAAAGAACAAGAAAATTGTCATTTAATTTCATTACTCACTCAAATGTTTTGTGAAGCACTGACTCAGTGCCAAGAACTGGCGTCCACGCCAGGGAGTTCAGCCCCTTTGTCTTAAGTCTTTTGAAAGGGGCCACTCTGGTGTTAATTTCTTATAAAACTTAGTGGGTTTCATGGTGAAATAGTGATCCTATTTTCCTTTCTCGACAAAAAACATACTGATAATTTTGTCCACACAATCTCACTAGAGGCAGAGAAGTTGTCTAAAGGCATTATAGCTAACTGCAAAGTAACACAAAGACAACCATGGTCTATTGGACAAAATGATTTCAAACATCTTACCTCCGGTGAAACAAAATCAACCAAGTTCTTTCATGCATACCTGTGATACCAATGTAATGCTCTTGCGAAACTAACACTAGGCAAATACACCAACAAACACAGCAGTCATGACAGATCAGCTGTGATAAACTTTGGTAGAAATCAGCGGTTCCCTTGAAAATATCACAACTCTTTAAGGGCCCTATGCTCATACATAGAACAAAATTAACTTTGTCCTTTGAATTTATAATTTTTTATATTATATTCTTAAAATACCCTCAAAATGCCCCAAATGGAGATTCTAAGTTCCCTCTTCAAATATG
Organism: Budorcas taxicolor; assembly: GCF_023091745.1. Classification (NCBI taxonomy): domain Eukaryota; kingdom Metazoa; phylum Chordata; class Mammalia; order Artiodactyla; family Bovidae; genus Budorcas; species Budorcas taxicolor. Next base: position 139,401,273 of record NC_068920.1, read on the forward strand.
AGCTCTCTTGATTTTACCAACTATGCTCCTGGGTTTAGTTTCTCCAGCTCAGTGAGGAAAAGGCTTCTGCTCCCAGAGGTCAAACATTATCTTGATTTAGCAGGTTGGGCCCCTGAATCACTGCTATGCTCAGTAGCAAAGAATGCAGGCTGGGGAGGATTAATTACCAAAGCCAGTAATCCTGACTCCAACCTCCAAAAATATGGGGAAGTCCAAAAAAAATCTTGAAAGTGATTTGCAACATTCTGTTCAGATCAGTCTCATGAGTAATGTCACTCTGACACCTCTTAACCATGTAAACATAATTATCTCAGACCCATCTGATATTCTTCTGAACCTTCTCCTTTTCACCCTAAGGCTCAATTTTCCCTCCTCTGAAAGAAGATCAACACAGTTGTAGGAATGGCCTCTTCCTCTGTTTTTCGAGTGAAACAAATATCCTCAAAGTGTAAGGATGCCAGTAGCCTCTTTTATGACAAGTTGTGTGATTCCCACGTGCATGGGCAAAAATTAATTATGTATTTTGGTCTCAGGCCCCAGGGATGTAGGTTCTCGTGGAGAAACCTGGTAAGCCAGACCATACCCTGCAATTCCTGTCATTTCACATCAGTGAAATCTCTGTTTACTAGGAAGTAACTAGAGAGGAAATTCCCAGCTGACCATTAAAACTCCTAAACAGACACCACTTTCATTTACTTTGATCTGGGCTTCGTCAGGGCTTCCCTGGTGGCTCAGCAGTAAAGAATCTGCCTGCAATGCAGGAGACGTGGGTGGGGACAATCCCCTGGAGGAGGGCATGGCAACCCACTCCAGTACGGAGAATCCCATGGACAGAGGAGCCTGGTGTGCTACAGTCCATAGGGTCGCAGTGTCAGACACGATAGAAGCGATTGGGCACACATGGACACACATGGGCTCAGCTCAAATTTTGCACAAGATCACATGTCTGCTGTATCACAGGAGTAATTCTATGAATTAAAATATATGTGGCTGAGGTTATTCATCCATTAAACTTAAACAAAAGGCATCATTGACATATATGCATATATATATAGACATATACATGCATAATGTGTATGCATGTATATGTATCTAGACATACAAAACCATGCCACCTGCTAGAGTCTGCTACTGCTTAAGCAAGGGTCCTAGGTTCAGAATGCTACTGCTACTGCTAAGTCACTTCAGTCGTGTCCGACTCTGTGTGACCCCATAGACGGCAGCCCACCAGGCTCCCCCGTCCCTGGGATTCTCCAGGCAAGAACACTGGAGTGGGTTGCCACTTCCTTCTCCAATGCATGAAAGTGCCTTAATATAGTCCTTCCATCAATAACAGTTCAATACAGCTATTGGAAAATTTAATAAGAAATGGGGGAAAGTGGCATTTCACAATAAATGGTACAAACAAGTTTTACTTAAAATTTGGAACTTGATCCCATTATGCTATTGTCTGGGCATAATTACAACTAAAACACAAATAACTAAGAAGAAAATGTGTTAACACAGCTGATATAGCAAGAAATGCAATTGCCAAGGGATGCTAAAATCCCAAAGTTTGTTATACACACCTACCCAATATGTATCACATGGGGAATTCTTTTTCTTCGTAGCAAACCATCGGGGATTTTTAAAAATAATATACAAAGGAAGAGCTTAATGAACTGCATATTTGGAAACTTACATCCACTTTCCCTGTGTCCAGCTCAAGGTTTGCAGGGAGGCTTGACATCGTGAGACTTGACAGAAAAGAAGGTAATTGTTTGCCGTGCAGGTCCTGTAGAGGTATGTGGAAATTAACATCAAATAACTGGTAAGCCAAGTACATGCTTCTTTTCCTTTGAGCCGATGTGCCTAAGACTAAATTTTATCTGTCGTTCCCTAGGAGCAAGGTAAAGTGAAAAGGCAGGTTTGTTCTATGACCCCAAAGGAAACAGCACAGTGGGTGGTGGGAGGTGGGTCGGGTCACCTGGCTTCAAAGTGTTATGCCCCAAACTCAATGTTCCATAAATGTGGAGAGAGGGGCTGTGTTACAGAATCACATGGAACTGGACCACTCTTGGTAACTGACATTCTCTACCACCTTCACGTCTTTCAAAGAGAGTCCCACTGCTCTTAGGATTGTATTCAAATCCTTAACCAATCATTCAAGGCTTTGACTGTAGCCAAACACTACATCCTCCTTCCTCAAGACTCATTTCCACAACCCTTCTATCTTCTCGCTTTCCACAAAACGTGCATTCATGTATGTGCTGGGTCAGAACTTAACCACACGCTTATTATGTGCCAGGACTGATCCACGCCTTGGGAATAAGGCAATAAACAGGACAACTCCTTTCCCTTATGGCATTTGTACTGGGAGAGAGGCACAATGAAAGACAATAAACATATAAACCAGTAAGTCAGTCGCATTTAAGTGGCAGTAAGTATCTGGAAGGTAAAGAAGGTACTTCCATGAGGAGGCAGAGGGGACCTCTCCAACCTGAATGATCAGAAAAGCCTCATTCTGGATGTAACTTCGAAGAAAATCCTTTTCACAAATGGAAGAAATAGTAGATGAGGTCATGACCAACTCTTTGAAAACCCCATGTAGCCCAACAGGCTCCTCAGTCCATGGGAATTCTCCAGGCAAGAATACTGGAGTGGGTTGCCATGCCCTACTCCTGGGGATCTTCCCAATCCAGGGACTGAACACAGGTCTCTCACACTGCAGGCAGATTCTTCACAGTCTGAGCCACCAGGGAAGCCCTCAGGACACACAAAGAAGTCCAATTTGGCTTCAAAGATTAAGGTGTTTGAAGCATAATGGCTGATTGGCAGAATCTATGAGGCTCCCCAAGATTTCTCACAGAAACTAATCTTTTCCACTGTTTTCCATTATATTGCCTTCTTTTCTCTCATGTGTAAGATAGCCAGAAGAAAGCTTTTCTGGATTTTTTTCCCCCATACATCTAAATATTTTGCTTATTTCCAATTGTGTTCTTTGTTGCTGTTCTTTCTTTTCATTTGCCTGTTTTAAAAAATGTGTATAAGTTTGTGTTTCTTTTAATGAGATTTTGTTCTTCCCTTCCTTTTTGTATTTACTAAGTGGGCAATAATTCACAGGCTGAGTCTGAGAATGGGTTAATCCCTCTGCAGTCTGGGTAGAGCGGAGTTTCCGCCCTTGGTTCAAATGCTAAGTGAACCTGCATAACCAGCTTCAGGTGCAGTTTAATCTCTAGGCCACTGTTTATTTGTCAAAGGCCTTGCTGTGCACTCCTGTAGGTCAAAAGGCACAGAAATGAGAGGTGGCAGAGAGGTCAGACCCTGGGGAACCGGGGAACAGCCAGGACTCCAGTAGGTTTGGCCATTAGCTCCCTGTGTGGCCTGGGCCAGGGCCCAAAGCCCCTGAAGCTTCAGTTTCTACTTTTGTACACGAGGGCCATGGCCCAGAGAATCCCTGAAGGCCCCCGCCTCCCCCACCCCAATATATTCCCCAGGAGACAGTGAACTCAGGGGAGAAAGGACAATCCAACTTATAGAAACAATTACTGCTAGCTTGATCTCACTTCGTACTTCCTGAAGAAGAGTTCTTAATATCTGCTAGATATTTATAGGGTGAAGTTCTTTGTTAATTACCTTAGTATGCTATCACTTTTAATTTTCACACAGCTCTGTGGAATACTTGCTGTTATTTCAGATAATAAAATTTAGACCGAGTTAAGGAATTTCATCAAATTACACAATTAGAATGCAGCAAAGCTAGATTACCTCAGTTTTTATACACACCATACTTCAGTATTTTAGCTCTATTCTAATTAACTAATATATAAATTAAAGGCAAAGTTAAATTACATAGGATCTTAGAACAATATAGCTGGCATAGATATAACGCCAAGTGTGTGTTAGTTGCTCAGTCACATCCGATTCTTTGTAACCCCATGGACTATATCCCGCCAGGCTCCTCTGTCCGTGGAATTCTCCAGGCAAGAATATTGGAGTGGGTTGCTATACCTTCCTCCAGGAGATCTTCCTGACCCAGGGAAGGAGTGTGTGTCCCTTACATCTCCTACACTGGTAGGCAGGTTCTTTACCACAGGCCACCTGGGAAGCCCAGAGAGATAAAGACAGATATTTAAATGGGAAGGCAGATATTCTAGCAATATTTATGCCAGACTATTATTTGACTGCCATAAGCAAGTAATATAGGTATTTAATAAGGATGCTATCACACATTCTGCTCAACCACTGTTCTCAGTGGGGCATTATATTTATTTGGAAGAATAATTAGTAAATAAATTACTTTTAATGTGTAAAAATAGCAACTATTACAACTTTCCTTGTCTTAAAGCACTCTACTTAAATCTGGTCTTAATACTGGAATTCTTGGTACTTAATTAAAAGGAAAAGGTATTGTCAGATAGCTTTGACCAATAGTGCCCACTCTGACTTGGACTGATTCAACATGCCTCGCTAAATACAATGGAGAAGGAAATGGCAAGCCACTCTAGTGTTCTTGCCCAGAAAATCACAGGGAGACAGGGAGACTGGTGAGCTACAGTCCATGGGATCACAAAAAGTCCAACACAGCTTAGCAACTAAACTGCAACTACAGATACCCAGAGAGAACAGGAACAACATGCCAATCTCCTTCTTAAAAAGGCCTGATACCATCCTCAGAGCTCTTGCCTCATGCAATCTGGCATTTGGCATCATGAGGACAGGGAACATAAATAATCATTTCTGAGGGATTTCCTGCAGCCCCCAGGTTTCTGTCTCTCTACATAAGCTGCTCCATGCAGGGATGCCGGGGTGCAACTATCTCTTCTTTTCCTCCCCTGCTCATCTTTCTTCTTCAAACCTATTGTCGCATCCTCTCTCTCCTAGACTATTCACACTCTGGCTCTTCTTTTGAGACTCTGATCAGGTATTTTAGTCCATCCTGATTGCCCAACTGACCCCGACAGGGTGGTACGTTACTGCAACAAAGTGTTTGGGTCTTTCAGGAAGTACACAAGCCCACCAAAATTTCACCTCTCACCTGGGATTAAAACAAACAAACAAAAAAACCTTTTGTTTGTTCTAAAATAAAAGGGAATAAGATAAAACAGAAGGAGTGAACGAAAGCACTTTCCCTTGAGATTAGATTCTTCTCAGAGTATAAGCTTTAGTGGAGACAGTTGATAATGGGAATGAAGTAAATCACTTAGGAACGAAAAGCTTCACAAGGCTGCTAGAGGTAAAGACATGTAGAAAGGAAAAGGGAAGAAAAAAAAATAGGAGGTGGAGGGAAACTAAGAAAAGCTGCCAGTTTGATAGAGGACAATTGTATTTTACTTCTGGTTAACTTGATTTTTGTATTATTCCATATTTTTAACATTATATTTAAAATATTTCATAATGAAATAGAATAATTTGGAGAGGAAGCAGGTGGTTTCTAGCTGGAAGAAAGAAAACAAAAGGAATGACAACAAAAAATACCGTAAAATCAAAATAATTATCCACACAATTTCTTTATTTGAGATGTTATGGTTTTAAAGAAACGAAACTCTTCATAGTTATTTTTAACATAATTATAATTACTTTTTCAGCTGGTGGATGGTCAAATTACCTCCTAGCCCTTGCCCCACAGTCTCATTTACTCTGCTCCTTGTATGAAAGAATCGATACTGATTCACAGAAATTTCTGTGTCGAAAAAAGTACTCACAGTCCAGAACTACTGAATTCAACACAAACTTAACCAAAATTGGAATTTTCTTTTTGGTCTGCGTTGTTAGAAGAGAATATATCTTAGGACATATTTTCATTAGGAAATTGGTTTCAAGAAGACCTATAGCCTGAACCTTTGGATTGCAGTTCAGTTAACTGTGAGCAGTATAAAGTTGTATGAAGTATTTAACTTCATTGAGTTTAGGTGGAAATAATAGTTCATAGAGTTGTTATTAAATGACATATAAAATACCTAGTACTGTATATAGCTCACAATAAGTGTTCTATATAGGATGGCCAAATAGGAATAAGGATGATGGTAAAAATTAAGACTGTGACCCTCCCGTGCTTTGTTTGCCTTTACATTCAAGACTGTGGTATCTGAGGAGATTCATAATCTACTTTGCAAGGTAAATGAACAAGTCACCAAAATAAAACATCGCATTGATCTGGCTTTTGTTCCAATGTTAAGAAGTGCCAAGGAAGAGTAATAGCTCTTTCGAACTTACTTCTCTCTTTCAGTTTTAAACATCTTCTCTTCTTACTCTAGCCCAGGTGCAAATTCCTTTGGGTTCTGACAAACGATTTGCCTGATTGAACGCTATTAGTATTTGAGGAAATGGATGAACATGCAAATCTTAAAACAAAAGTTTAAAAAATTTTGATATTCATTGAAATAATTTTTTAAAACTTGAATTTTGATTTCTTTTATCCACATGAAGTCTTCACAAATAAATTAACAAGTAACAACCTAGGTTTTGCTACAAGATGAATTGCCTTAGGTGCAATGTTCTTAATAAGGGATTTATGAGAAGATGAACTTTATTAACTGACATCTATACCCCAGCCCCGACACTCTACAAATAAACTCTTTCCAGCAACCATAGGATAAATTTATCCTATGGTTGGCCTGAGCAAGCTCCTTGGCTACCAGTGGAGCTGTGGATATGAATAGAGTTCAAAAACCAAAGGTAACATCGCAGGTCAGCTGGCCTGGAACTTCTGGCTCAGGGTAGGGACTTCTCTCTCCACCATGCCCTTCACTGATGAATGACCACATACGATGCTGCCCCACCCACTCTCCTGCGTCATCCCCTAAAGGGAGCTTTGTCTCTGAAATGAATGAGTGAAACTTATCCTATCCTTTCCCTAGAATAGAAGAAACCCTAGAGATGACAATTAGATAATAATAGCTCAGAGTTTTACTTTGAGAAAATAAATCAGTGCATTCCCTTCCCAGAAATGAAACAGATCTGGAGACTGCAAAGGACAATAAATTCAGAGAATCAAAACTAATGTCAACACCCAAGTCCTGATGCTCATACAGTCCCACTCCACATGTAGCTAAAGACCTTGTAAAAGAGACCCAAGGGTGTCAGGTAGTTGAAATATACAAGAACAATATATACCTGGAAGAACAGATGGGCTCTGGCCAAGAGAAAGTGCTTGTGACATTGATTTCTGTCTACTGTATTTTGAGAAAAGGGGTCTGAAAATGAAGAACTCTTTCTACTTGCAAAACTGTGCAAAATTGTGGGTAATTGATGCTTTCCTGAGAAAATAACCATGGAAAAAGACCAAATCCCCCTCCGTGCAAAGTTCACCTTGGCTCACAGTGCAAGCCGTATGTAAAATAATAGTAACAGCAGTCCAAAAGCCAAATGTCCATTGCTTGAATTTAATAGTGAGTGTGGCGTTGCGGGGGGAGAGGGGGGAGGGTTGAAGGAAGAGATAGTGGGGACCCAGGAAAGGATAGGGATGATCCCTTGCTAATTCTAGCCCTGAGACTGGTTACAGGAGGGTGACTTATTTTGTGACTGATGAAGAAGAGTAAGAAAGAATTGTGCTTGGGGATAGAGAAGTGGGTATGGAGCACAGACATAAAAATATTTATTGAGAAATTAATGAATTCTTTTACTGGGAAACATTTTACCCATTTTTGTTCTAAAAAAATCAGGCAGTTGCCAAGGATAAGGTGTCAAGCATATTTCCTACAAATAAATAGCTTTCCTAATAAATTATGTACTCAGTAAAAGGAATTGCATTTTACATGCTATGGCCTTACTTCACAGTTTTACAGATTTCTTTAATCCTGACTATATTTTCTCAGGTTTTATATGAGCTGCTGACACTGGGTACTAGTGGTGGCTGGTGAAATTATACCTTTTCCAGGGTTTTAAATCTAGAAATGGTAGCTAGAAAGGAAGTAACTGTTCTGCAAAGATAGGTAACGCTGCAGTTTTCATGACTCCAAGGAAAACAGAATATATATTAACATGCTCAGTTTTTTTCATAGTTCTTCAGAATGTTCTCATCAAGAAATGTGTTACTTCTTCAAGGTTTTAGAAGAAATGGAAGCAAATTTTGATCATTTGAAAATTCAGTTTGAGGAAGTCCCTTCAACACCCATTAAGCATTCCTTGATTAAACCCATAGGTCTTGCCTAGAGAGTATCAGATCTTTCCTAAAATTCTTTCAGAACTTTTAGATGTCATTCCTGAATTCTAAAAAGCTTAATTTTAGGATATGAAATAAAATGTTTTCTAAGTTAGAAATACTGAATATGATGCTTCAGTGAGAAGGCACATAGGAAAAGAACAACCTCAGAAAGCAAAATTCATTGTACCTTCTTGATAGCTTAGGAACCTTTTTTCTGGCAAGGGCTAAATGCCCACTGGGAAGAAGGAACAAAACTGAGCACCTCAAACTCAGGAGCAAGCCTAGGTAGCTTACAGCGTTGTGGATCAATATAAGCTAAGGGATCAAATGCCAGTCGCAATGGCTCTACCAGAGCTGAATATTTAAATCAAAAACCCACATTTACTATGTGTGAATGTGTCAGATTTTTCTTGTGGAAGACTTAAGAACTTGCTTCCAGAAGTAGTCCTCCAGACTGTAGTCTCTGAAACAGTGAAAGTTCAGCAGAATAAGGTCAAGAGTCCACGTTCAGTTCTGCACGCAGAGGATGTGAGATTTTGAGCAAGAGATTTCTCTTTGGGCCTCCTTTTCCATTTCTGTAAAGTAAGAGGATTGTCAGGCGTGATTCCTAAGTTCCTCCTTTCTAACACGGCTGAAAATAACAGGTTTATTTTGAAATTCAGATCAATACAGTTCCATCCTCCTTAGGAATTGGTATTAAAGAGCTTTGGGAAATGAAAACTATAAAGAACCTGAGAAATAGTTTAACCTAAATCCCCTCATCCTACTTGTAAAGAAACTGACCACTTGTGTTTGTTGGCTTCACTCCCAGATGCCAGTAAAATATTTGGTTGTTTTAACTAAGTGCAGTAATGGGACTCCTTTTGAATCTAAAAAATCCAGTTTCATGTTCTCTCATGTAGGAATAAAGTAATTTTACTGTCAGAAAAATACAAATTCAAATTATAGTAGAAATAAGATATCCATCTAAAATGAAGATGGGGTTTTCAGCATCATAAAATTAAATATCCCTGCATATTTCCCAAAGGTGGGACTTCGGGAAAAACTACACAGTGTTCTGGCTATGAGGCTTATCTACAGGACAGTCCTGGGGCCTGGACCCAGTTGGTGGACCTATGTCTGAAAAGAATTGCCAAGAGTAAAAGCAAGATACTGAGCATTTCTTCATCTTTAGGGAGTACTCAGGAACCAAAATCTAGTAAATGGCAGGTAGAACGAAGAACTAAAAGCAAATAGGAATGAAGCAGAGAGTGTAAAACCATCGCTAGAAAGACCAAAGGGTCCACACTCATTTTTATTAGGATCTTCTTGGCCCCATGGATGAGTGCATCAGTTTTCAAATTCAAGGTCAAGGTAGGCAAGAGTGATGAGGGCATATGACATCCCCCAAAGAATCATTCACTTGTTTTTATTATCATGCTTTAAAAAAATAAGTGTGGTAACTAGTACTGTGATATTATCTTGTCTCTTAAGTCTTTTAGAGGCAGGTACCTTTGCAGATACATCTGTCTTGTCTCCCTAGCTGAGATATTAGCTCTTTGAAGATCTCATTAATTACTATATCCCCAAAGATAGGGCTTGTTTTACAGGAGGTGCTCAGTAAATGTTTGGTTCATTCCATAGTTGAATAGTTTGGTTCATTCTGCTCAGTTGAAAGTTACATCAGCAAACATTTTATTATACTATTAATGAAAGTTTCTTCACAAAATATGCATTTTGCATATTTTCCGAGGGTTCATAAATCCCTATAGGAATTCTGTGGTGACTTGACCATTCCAGAGATCTCTGTGTACAGAAAATAAGGTAATTAAAATGTATTTGCATTTATTTATTTATTTAATAGTTGGCTTGAAAATGTTAGGTGTTCACATGAACAGGATAACTTTTCATCTTTGTTCATTAGTATAATTTTGTGGAATTCATGATTCATTTACTTGAATGGCCTTCTGAATGTTACTTACATGACTATTGAACGTATGTAGCCAACACCAGATACATAAGACTATTTCATGTGTATCCTAAAACTATTCCTTTGAAGAATTATGCAGATAAGAGACTTGTATTCTGGGCTGACAGATTCTTTCACTATTAAGAATGTGTAGACTTCAGAGACACTTTTAGCCTATTCCTCAAGGTCCATTTAACTACTATTTGTTTAAAAGAGGAAAAGGCATTCTCTATTCTTTCATCAAGATCATGCTTTCATTCATGCACTTACCCTTCAAAGCCACTTATTCACTACTTATTACACGGTAGATATAAAAGAATGAATTAGGCATTTGGGAAGAAATTAGAAAAAAATACACTAATTTCAAGGCATTTACATTCTAGAGGTTCAGTTCAGTTCAGTTCAGTTCAGTCACTCAATCGTGTCTGACTCCTTGCGACCCCATGGAATGCAGCACACCAGGCCTCCCTGTCCATCGGCAACTCCTGGAGTTTACTCAAACTCTTCTAGAGGTTAGGGAGATATATAAACACATTATGTTTTCCTTGGTCTCTTCCACAGTAACTGACACAAGCCTGGGTACGCATAGGTACTTAAAAATCACTCGCTGCCTGTGTGAATGAATAAATATAAGGGTTGGAAACAATGGACACATATTTGGTCAGTAAGCCACCAGGGGATAAAGGGATACATTTTAATATAGGAAGAAGGCATCTTTTTGATAAAATAAAACCAAACCCTGATTATGTGCTTATAAAATATGGAGGTTGTTTCCTCAACGATGATTTTGTACTCAGAAAGCATCCATCCATGGAAGATGTAGTAGTAAATCCCTGTCATTTGAAGTTAATATCAGAGAGGCTAACCAGGCTGTTCCACTTGCAATAGTCCTCATATACAAGTGTCAGAGCAGAATCTTGGATGAGTAGAGAGATCATGGCATCTACCCAGGGGGCCACCATCCATTCATTTACTGATGTGCTAAACATCTCCTGTGCTTTTTTCAAGGCACTGAAGGCAGCTGAGGTCTCCTGTGCTCCCTGTCCGTAGTACAGAGGGTCACAGTGATACAGAAGAGGAGCTCAAGGCATTACTAGTTGCTTTCAGCCATCCAAACGTTCCATCTGCCCTGTATGGACCTTCCCTGGGGTGGCTTCTCCAGTCTACCATTTCTGTGAGAGTGTAAAGGAAAACCCAGCTTTGCTGAGGATAACAACAGCCCCTGAAATGGCAGTGAGGTCTGCTAATTCTATAACAGTACCTGCCTTGCAGGGAAGGTGGTGAGACATTGACAACCTGCTAATATAATGCAGTATAGGATTCAGGAAGTCCTGCCTTGCCCCCTTCCCTTTCTCCCACAGGGGGAAAAAAAAAAGAAAGAAAGAAAGAAAGACCAGGGGACAGTAGAGGTAGAAATGAAGCTGCAGAGTCAGCACCAGGATGAAGCAGAAGGGATTCTCCAGCTTCTTTAGGCTTTAAAACATTCCTGGGATGAAGGCAACACTGTCAATCTTTCCATCAGATTCAAGACAAAATTGTCATTCATAAATCACTAGGCATTGTTGTTTGGCAAGAAGCCAGATAACACTTCTGTAAAAACACTGCTTCCAAGCTTTGCCATCTACCCAGTTTCCTCCACTTTCCAACCTTCACTTTGGGAGAAAACTCCGAAGCTCCCCTTCTATCATTTTGAAGCACATGCATGTATCAGTAACCTGACTATACCTGTGGTCTAAAATATTAAAACTTCATATGGAATATCAGCTTATTGCCAAGTTCTGAAAAGAACTGGGAATATAATTGTATCTTTGCTGTAGCAGTGTTAGGATATGTAACACCTTCCTTCATTCAATGGACAAACACATCAGGAGTGCTACTATTTCTTGAAAGACTGATGCTGAAACTGAAGGCCCAGTACTTTGGCCACCTGATGGGAAGAGCCGACTCGTTAGAAAGACCCTGATGCTGGGAAGGATTGAGGGGTAGAGAAGAAGTAGACGAGAGATGATGAGATGGGTGGCTACCATCACTGACTCAATGAACATGAGTTTGAGCAAACTCCAGGAGACGGTGAATGACAGGGAAGCCTGGCATGCTGCAGTCCATGGGGTCACAGGAAGTTGGACAGACTTAGTGACTGAGGAACAACACAACATTCCTCTGCACAAAAAATGAAAACATAAATAAGCATTTCTCTCTGAGAAAGCCAAAGAAAACATAGAGCAAGATGATGCTAGGGAGGCAAGTAGGGACTAGACCAGGTAGACTCTTAAAAACCACAGTAATATTTATTTTCCTCCTACAACCAATATGAAGACCTTGAAGTATTTTAAGCAACGTTTAACATGATAACAATTTTTATTCAAATATACTCTGGAGGTAGTAAAGAGTATATGTCAGTTAACTAGTTTAGGAAACTTTTTCAGAAGTCCAGATAGTAGATATTAGAATAGGGTGATGGAAGTAGAGAAACATGGATAAACTCAAGGTATGTTTAGGCGATAAGAATGAAAGTTCCTAGTAAGGAATCAGTAATGCGGAGGATCAAACAGAGGGAGAGGCTGAGGATTATTTTTAAGTTTCTGGTTTGTACAACTAGCAGGGGAATATAAATGAAGGATTGGATTTAGGAGTAAAGATAATGAGTTGGGTTTAAGATATACAAAGCTTGGTATGCCGTTATGACATTCGAGAAGAGATGTAAAACTGTTATTTAAAAAATGAGCTTAAGGGAGATGTCTGAGATAAGTATCAAGTTTCATTGTTCTATTTGTCTATCCTTGGTCCAATCTCACTCTAATTGCTATAGCTTTACAGTAAATCTTGACAGCAGATAGTATGAGTACCTCAACTTGTTCTCCTTATTTTTAAAACTCATTTTGAATATTCTAGGTCCTTTTCATATTTATATGAATTTTAGAATCACTTTCTTAAAGTCTTCAAATAAAGAAAAGTTTATAGGAATTTCGATTGGATTATATAGATCCTACAGATCATATTGAGGAAAACTGACATCTTAACAAAATTGGAGCTTTCAGTTCAGTATCTTACATCTTGCCATTTATTTAGGTCTTCTTTCTTTCAGCAGTGATTTATAATTTTCTGTGTAAAGGTTTTGTATATATTTTTAATGTATCCTAAATATTTCATGTTTTAATATTATAGTTAGTATTTAAAACTTTTCATTTTCCAAAATTTATTTGCTTATAGAAATAAAGCTTTTTTTTTTTTACATGCTGGTTTTTTTGTCCTGAGATCTTATTTGAGTAATTTTCTTTAAATTTTTTATAGATTCTTTAGATTTTCTTAAATATATGAACATATTTTCTATGAAATAAAGTCAGTTTTACATTTTTCTTTCCCTTATATTTGCCTTTATTTTTCTCTCTTGCTTTAATTATGTTAGCTACAACCTCCAGTAAAATTCTGAATAGATGTGTCAAAGAAGTCATATTTGCCTTGTTCTTGATTTCAGAAGGAAGGTGTTCAATGTGTCACATTCAAACATAATGTTAGCTATAATTTTTCATGGATTTCCTAACTGTAATTACCTCCCAAAGTCCCCATCTCCAATACCATCATGTTGGGAGTTTGGGCTTCAACATAAGAAATTTGGGATTACATAATTCAGTCCACAGCAGTTTGTTCGCTCAGCTTCATCTCTGGTCCACAGATTTTGGCTGCCTTAGTCATTCTCGGCTCTTCTGTGTTTCCTCTTCATCTCAGTGAGACCACTATGATCCACCTGAGCTTCCTCTCACTGCATTGTGCCCTAGTATCCAACTGGACAATCACATGTGAATCACAGCACTGTACTTCCTGTTGTGTACTGTCTGAAAATAGTCATTTCATAAATTTTTGTTTTAATAGTTTTTACAGTGCTTACAGCAAGAGTGCACATTCAGTTGTATTAATTGGGCAGGAATTAGAAGCTAAGACTATGGAATTTTGAAAGGAGGGAATCAAACTTTCCCTGGAAAGAATGGAACCAGTGAGTCTGAGGAATGGTGTAGTGTAAAATTTGGGTAAAGTAGAAATTAAAAAGAAAGATGTGAGAACTCACAATTTTAGAGATGGAGCAGTTATTAGAGGTGACACAGTGTGAGATGCTAACTTCCTCTCCATATCTCCTTTACAGCCAAACGGTAAGAAAGTGGAAAAAGCACCAGTCAGCTAATTGGTACTACTATACATACATATTTACATATTCATTTACTAAGCAATATGGACATTCAATTATTTATTCATTCTGGTTACCAAACTTTCTCTGGATACCACCCAGGGCTCAGACAACAATCTATGGAAATTCAGAATTATAAAGTTTACCTGTGGCTAGGATGGGATCCTAGGGAACAATTTAAGCTTGGGAGAAGACATAGAAATGAGTAGAATAGAACTTTGGGAGTGGAAGTAAGATATCCTACTTAATGCAGTTGATGGTTTTTAACAGGAATATTTTAGATACAAATACCCTACTATAGTTATAAACTTTTATATCCTCACAGTCTTCAGATTACATCCTATTGAGGGAAATAAATCAGTCTATCCATCTGTTCCTCTGTCAATGCCTCATAAAATAGCCAGTTTACATCTCAGACATACGAAAACACAAAAGTCCGTGGAGTATTTTCCTTCCCAAAATGTTCCAGACAATTACAAGTTATATGTTTTGGAATTGCCAGCCATATTATCAAAGGATCCCAGCTACCCAGGCATAAGCCAGAAAGGTGATATTACTTAGTGAGTTAGACAGACTGGATTTCAAATCCGGCTCTGTATCTGAATAGCTCAGTGACCTTGGGCAGGTCGCTAACTAGGAAAACGAAAGATTCTGATTCAAGATATACGGAGGGAAAATGGACAGGAATAGTGGCCGACTGGCTATATCTAGAGAAAGAGTGAAAAATGATTTCTTGTCTCCAAGTTCACAGGACTTGAGAATAGTTGTACCATAAATAAAAATAGAAGAAGGAGGTCTTAAGGAAAGTGAGAGAAGTAACTTCAATTTGAGAAATGTAGAATTTGATATGTAGATGGAATTTAGTGTTGGGCTTCTAAGTGGAGTCCTCTAGTAGAAATTAAATGGTGTGACATTAAATATTGGAGCTCAAAAGGGAATCTAGTCATGCACATATTTTATTCAACCAACTATAGTCAAATGATTATTTTTCCACATTTTCTTGTGCTAGTTACTGGAGATTCAGAAATAAAAGATGGCAATTGCCTTCAAGGAGCTGACTTCAGGGGAGCCAGAGCATTTATAAAACAGATTATACAATCCCAAATGCCCAGTTATTTGGTTTAAGACAGAGGAAGGGACACAGTGCTATGGAAACAAGACGTGAGGAATGAGAATAGACTTCCAAGGAAATGAACTAAGTCTTGAAGGAAGAGTAGGAGTTTGCCAGACAGAGAAATTGAGGAAGGTCTTGTATGTACTGGAGGCAGGGTCTATGAAAGTGTAGATGCTTTCACCAGCATTACAGATTCAGATAACCTTGATGAGTACATATGTAACTTATAGTAGTACCAGATTCTTCATTTTACTCTTTTCTCGCTATTTCTTCTTCTTATCCTTTGCTCAGTTCCTAAATGGTAGTATTCTTCCCCAGGGTGCTTCTCTCTTCTATATGCTCTCCCTAAGTGAGGATATCTAGGGTTTCACAGACATTTTCATACCAGATCCTTCGATGAGCTCCAGAATCTTATCCTTTTACATCACTGTTCTCCAACATTCTCCCAGAAACAAAAAATGCATGCAAAATACTAACCAAAAAACCTACATACATTTTCCCTCAAAGCTGCTCCAAATCCATTGATTTTTGTAAATAGCAACGTCATCCACTAATTATTCAAGTCAAATGGAGTTATCCACTATTCCTTTTTCCCTTACCTCCTACAACATGGAAGAGGATGCACCCCCTATGTCTGACATTAAAAAAAAAAACAATTGGTGGATATCCAAAATGCTTTGAGGTAAAAAGGCAGTCCAGTCTGTTTTGTAAATAAAAGTCATGGTCATCTGTAATGAGTAAAATAGAGGTCTTGGAGAGTTAATAACTATATCAGCTACTCTTTATTGATTGTTTAATATGTGTAAGGCATGGTATTAATTATCTTACATGCATTTATGTTATTCTTCTAATAACCTTGTGACATCAATGCCAATAATACTCCCACTTATAAAATATGAAATGAGGGTTTAAAGAGATGAAATAACTCACCCAAGTTCACACAGATAGTAAGTCAAGGTTTCAACTGAAGTCTACCAAATTCTGTGCTCCAAACTGCAGTACTATATTGCCTATTCATGCCCTACTCTGTAGACTTGACAATAAATGTCCCAAACTGTATTAAAATCACTATCTTTTCAATAAAAGCAAGATGGAACAAAGTGATTTATATTGCATATAATGATGCATGTGTGCATGCTCAGTCATGTCCAACTCTTTGAGACCCCATGGACTGTAGCCTGCTAGGCTCCTCTGTCCGTGGGATTTCCCAGGCAAGAATCCCAGAGTGGGTTGATGTTCCCTACTTCAGGGGATCTTCTCAACACAGGGATCAAAGGCACATCTCCTGCTTGCCTCTCCTGCATTAGAAGACAGATTCTTTTACTACTGAGCAACCTGGGAATCCTGAAGATGATGATATTCCCCCTTTACTGAAACCCATTTTATACAACTAATTAAACAAAAGCAACCAAACTGTCCTCAGAATTCCTTTGTGATCAGAGTGGGCCTTCAGAGTAGAAACTGAAATTCCACCAAGAAGAAAACAAAAGCATCCATCACCCTGAACTGTTACAATGCAGGTTTCTGACAGAGACATCTGTCCAAGGCGAATGGTCCCAAGCAGATGCTGACAAAGTTAACATTTTTATGGGAAGTTTGCAAATCAAAAATATGCCTTCAGAATCCCCTTTCATCCCTAAATCATGTTCTCAATATTTGCTCTTTAGGCTTCTGTAAAAAGACTACTATTTCTTTGTCCCTAATACACAAAAGTAACCCTAGACTGACCTGGAAGGTCGAGGCCTAGTGAGTGATAAATCTGTTAGCCCTAATTTGGAGAGTAAAGTATTTTCTTGAGGTCACAGCACCAGCCATTCACACAAGCCTTACAAATGCTTTCAGAGGTGCCCCCTAGTAAAATCATGACCAATGCTTTGATCTCAGGGTCTCTTTCTTCTTATAACATGTCTGAATACCTGGGATTAGGATGCAGGCAGAAGTCAGAGCAAAATTAAACAAACAGTAGAGAGTGACCAGTCAGGGTGGCTTCTAGTACTGAGGTCGTGTGTTTGCCTTCCTCCTTGCAGATCAAGGTGAAAAGTGCACCCCAAGCTCTGGCCAAATATAGTATATAAACATACATGAAAGAAGGATTAGCTCTCTTCCCTAAGACTAATGGGGACCCCAGAAATCAATAGCTGATTTGTGACAACAAGACTAAGTCAACATGGGACCAAAAGATACTGGCTGTATTCAACTTGCCCTTAATCTCAGGTAAACTTGTAGTAAATTCAACATTATTCATCTCCCTGGCTGCAATTCTCCCTGACTCGGAAGAAGTGCTGATGTAGGAGGCACACACAAAAGCCACTACTTGTTTCTCCTAATCAGACCCCTTTCTTCTCTGACTCATGACAGATTGCTGTTTGCACACATTTTTTTTTTTTTTTTTTTTTTGTCTTACTCCTAGTTCAGTCAGCAAGAGCTCTTCATGGAGGGAGGAAGTAACCAATGGACTTTCCCCTGTGCTACCTGTTTCCTGCATTCCTGATGCCATCAGAGAACCACTAAAAACAGGGTCCTCTGTAAAGAAAAGACTACTAATGCTGAACTTGTAACATGGAAGATTCCTTTCATCCATTCACCAGGAAACATGTCAGGCAAAGGTTATGGGTATTATGAGTGAGGTTGTCACAGAATTTCTTAAAAACCTAAAACTTCGTAACAGACTCAAGATCCCCACATCAGAGGCTTTTATGGGCTTGCAGTGGGAAGGAGCTAAGTTCCTTGGACTGCGGACCATGAAATCATGAGATGTAAGACTCCCAGACCAACTTTTTGAATAAACATCTATACAGAATATTTTGAATTTAAAAGATCCGGAAGGAAAGCTATGACAGACCTAGACAGCATATTAAAAAGCAGAGACTTCACTTTGCTGACAAACATCTGTATAGTCAAAGCTATGGTTTTTCCAGTATCATGTACAGACGTGCATGTGTGCTAAGTCACTTCAGTCCTATTCAACCCTTTGTTACCCTATGGACTGTGGCCCACCAGGATCCTCTATTCTTGGGGTTCTGCAGGCAAAACTACTGGAGTGGGTTGCCATGCCCTCCAGAAGCTCCTCCCAATGCAGGGATCAGACCCATGCCCCCTGAAGCTCCTGCATTGCAGGTGAATTATTTACTGCTGAGCCACTGGGGAAGTCCATATGGATGTGAGAGCTGGACATAAAAGAAGGCTGAATGCTGAAGAATTGATGCTTTTGAACTGCGTTGCCAGAGAAGACTCTTGAGAGTCCCTTGGACTACAAGGAGATCAAATCAGTCAATCCTAAAGGAAATCAATCCTGACTATTCAATGGAAGGTCTACTGCTGAAGCTGAAGAGCCAATACTTGGCCACCTGATACGAAGCATTGACTCACTGGAAAAGACCCTGATGATGGAAAATATTGAAGGCAAAAGGAGAAGGGGGTGGCAGAGGATCAGATGGTTAGATAGTATCACCAACTCAATGGACATGAATTTGAGCAAAATCCAGGAGATAGTGGAGGACAGAGGGGTCTTGAATGCAGTCCATGGGGTCATAGAGTCAGACACGACTTAGCAACTGAGCAACAACAACAGTAATATTTTGGTTTACAGACCAATTTGTCTTCAGAGATTTTTCCAAAAACAATCCAAGAAAAAACTGAGTTGAACTCCCAGTCATAAGCACTATCATCTCCACATTTTGCAGATGAAAAAACTGCACAGTGTGAGGAAAACGTGAAATCAGCACACAAATCCTGGGAGTCTGACTCTGGGGTGGGTATGCTTAGCCACCAAACTCTGCTGCTATGTGACCTTAGCATGCGTTTGAATCTCTCTGAACCTTGGTGATGCATCAATAAAAGGCATATTTTAATATACAAATGACAGTGCTGTGATGAGCAGTCCATAGATATTTCATGTCTGATACTTAGTAATGGCTTGGAACATAGAGATCTACAGATGGCCAATTTTTCTTTATCCTTTTTTTTAAATTATTATTATTAAGGAACTGGAAATATACACAGCACTGATTATTGGGACCACTTCTTGGCACTGCTCATTGCCTCATATACTTTTCCATCTTGATTCTCTTCAAAATGAATTTTATATTAATTTTTTGCTGACACGATATTAGACTTGGGCTAGTCTTTAGAAACAAATACCCATGTCAATGCTTCAACATCAGGAAAGGGCACATCTTTCTCTATCTAAAGGCTTTAGCTTTTTTACTCACCTGAGAATCGAGTTCTTATAGTTTTGGTGAGTAATAAAGAGCTGATAGTCCAGAAATGTACCTGGGATGGCTATTTCCAGATCAGTACCGAACCACAGTGATTACTGGAGGAAACACTGAAAGTGCTCAGTGAGAAAGTTAAAGGCTGTGTGAGTCTAAACCTTTCCCTTGTTTTATTGTTGTTGTCATTCAGTCCCTAAGTTGTGTCCAACTCTTTGCAACCTCATGAGCTGCAACGTGCCAAGCTTACCTGTCCTTCACTATCTCCCTGAGTTTGCTCCAACTCATGTCCATTGAGTCAGTGATGCCATGCATCCATCACATCCTTTGTTGCTCCCTTTTCCTCCAGCCCTCCATCTTTCCTGGCATTGGGGTTTTTTCTAATAAGTCTGCTTTTCACATCAAGTGGACAAGTACTGGAACTTCAGCTTTAGCAGCAGTCCTTCCAATGAATATTCAAGGTTGATTTATTTTAGGATTAACTGGTTTGATCTCCTTGCTGTCCAAGGGACTCTCAAGAGTCTTCTCCAGCATCATAGTTTGAAAGCATCAATACATTTGGGCAAATCATGCCAGAGGAGGAAAAAACTTACTCAAGCACCACAACACATCATTAGATGATGGCCTCCTTTTTGCTGTGATGTCTGAATGCCAGGGGAAACTCTCTTCATCCTCACAACCAAAAATAATACAGTATTTGTCCATGGAGTGCTTGTTATTTTCAGGCCATTGACAAGGTATTACACATTCATCAAGGTGCACAAATTTTGGCCTGGTGCTGAATGGCTGATTACTAAAGTCAATATTTGGCTGGAAACCAAGGTAGAGACTGAGTATCACTATCACAGACTGTTCTTTCAAGATACAAGAATAAATCTGAAGTTTTATCACAAAGTAAATATTATTGCAATATTATCTTCAACATTTTATCCTCAAATTTTAAAAGATTGATATAGTGTAGGAAAAATCATTCCTTAGCACTATCAGTTGCTGATTTCTCTGGTGTTGACCATACTGTACAACTGCAGCAATAAAGTGATGCTCATTTTTAACCAGGCTCAATTAGGGGAGTAAGGTAGTTTGGGGTCTGCATTGCCAATATGAGGTACTGCTGAAGTTCACATTGTTCCCATGTTATTGAGTTTTACTTAATTCTTCCAACAACCCTCTGTGAAAGTATCATATTTCTATTTTACCATGAAGATGTTAAGATTTTAGAAAAGTTAAATGGCTTATCTAAGTTAGTAGTTAAGAATGATTTTGACCCAGCAGTCTCAAGGTTATGTACAGTGTTCCACAACACCCTAAAAGAGCAAAGAACAGTTCTCCATTGGATACCTGACATGTGCTTCTACTGACATATACATAATTCATTATTTCTTACACAAAAAATTGAACTAGCCATTCTTATGCCTACTTTACACATGGGCTTGGGCCTAACCTAATTTTTTAGTGAACCATAAACTTCCAGATGTTCAAGCTGGATTTAGAAAAGGCAGAGGAACCAGAGATCAAATTGCCAACATCCACTGGATCACCAAAAAAGCAAGAGAGTTCCAGAAAAACATCTATTTCTGCTTTATTGACTATGCCAAAGCCTTTGACTGTGGATCACAACAAACTGTGGAAAATTCTGAAAGAGATGGGAATACCAGACCACCTGAGCTGCCTCCTGAGAAACCTGTATGCAGGTCAGGAAGCAACAGTTAGAACTAGACATGGAACAAAAGACTGGTTCCAAATAGGAAAAGGAGTGCATCAAGGCTGTATATTGTCACCCTGCTTATTTAACCTATATGCAGAGTATGTCATGAGAAACACTGGGCTGGATGAAGCACAAACTGGAATCAAGATTGCCAGGAGAAACATCAATAACCTCAGATACACAGATGACACCACCCTTATGACAGAAAGTGAAGAAGAGCTAAAGAGCCTCTTGATGAAAGTGAAAGAGGAGAGTAAAAAAGTTGGCTTAAAGCTCAACATTCAGAAAACTAAGATCATGGTATCTGGCCCCATCACTTCATGGCAAATAGGTGGGGAAACAATGGAAACAGTGAGAGGCTTTATTTTGGGGGGGCTCCAAAATCACTGCAGATAGTGACTGTAGCCATGAAATTAAAAGATGCTTACTCCTTGGAAGAAAAGTTATGATCAACCTATACAGCATATTAAAAAACAGAGACATTACTTTGCCAACAAAGATCCATCTAGTCAAAGCTTTGGTTTTTCCAGTGGTCATGTATGGATGTGAGAGTTGGACTATAAAGAAAGCTGACCACCAAAGAATTGATGCTTTTGAACAGTGGTGTGGGAAAAGACACTCAAGAGTCCCTTGGACAGCAAGGAGATCCAGTCAGTCCATCCAAAAGGAAATCAGTCCTGAATATTCACTGGAAGGACTGATGTTGAAGCTGAAACCCCAATACTTTGGCCACCTGATGCGAAGAACTGACTCATTGGAAAAGACCTTGATACTGGGAAATATTGAAGGCGGGAGGAGAACGGGACAACAGAGGATGAGATGGTTGGATGGCATCACCGACTCAATGGACATGAGTTTGAGTAAGCTCCAGGAGTTGGTGATGGACAGGGAAAGATGGCTTGCTGTGGTCCATGGGGTTGCAAAGAGTTGGACACTACTGAGCGACTGAACTGAACAATGTTTTAGTGGCAAAAACAAGATTTGAACCCAACTGTCTGATTTTTAAACACTACAGCCTACTGCATGATCCTTCCTCTAACCATTTTTTCCATCCTCTGAAGATTTTTCAACAATATTCAGTGACCATATTGAGCTCTGACCATATATCAGGTACTGATAAGGCTTAATGTTGAACATTTCCCCAAAAAAGGCACAGAGGCTTACTCTACATGGAGAATTAAATTTGCACAGTCACTCAGGAGAAAGAATACACAGAGACACAGCAAATTTGTTATTAATTACAGAAAGCAGTGTGTTTGGATGCAGCATAAGCAAGAGAAAACCTGGGGCATGAGACCAACCGCTCTGTTACTTGCCGTATTTCCCAGGGTTTCTCTGATAAGAACTGGTGTTAGGTTAGAAGACTGACAGTTTCCTGGTAGCAATTTGCAACAAGCTAACCTCTTCTTTTCCTCGGGTCCCTCCTCAGGCTCTTCCCCTGGGAAAGGACAGGAGGCATCAACACAACCCAAATTTGCTGCTGGGAATGAGGTGGAGCAAACCCTGGGATATTTGTTTTTAGTTAAATATTTTCTTCCAGTTAGCTCATGTTCCATTATATGAGTCACTCTGACAGTTTAAACCAACTACATTTTCCCCCCTAAAGTGTAGGTTAAGTGCAATGTTTAACATAATGAGCCCAAGGGGGGAAAAGTTCACAGTAAAGATGAATATTCCTCTTTTAAAAAAAATTAGACCAAATTAATAACTAGTTGGTATAAGCTTGCAAACAATGAAAGGGGAAGAAGGGATTTTCCTTCTTTTTTAAAAAATTAAATCACAAGGTCTATTGTTTTGTTTCAAACCCTGAATACTGATATATTTCATACATGATGGCTATTTTCTTAAAGGAAAAATATAAGACTTTTATTAACCACTATACGCTCATATTTACTGTAAGGTAAACAGCAACCCTAGGTAACAGCTCTTTTTCTCCTAAATTACTATTTCCCCTTGTTCCCTGGAGACCTAACTAACTCCAGCTTGACAAAGATAGATCCTTGGTCAAGACGGAGGAAGGCGCGCCTCTCACTATGTACCCCTCACTTCGCAGTTCTCAGTGGTTGAGTTCCAAATCCTCCCCAAACCACTCATGGTCCACACTTTTTCCCTTTTCCCAGCAAAATCAAAATTTGTTTCTTATGAAGGTTCCTGCTAACATTGCTTCTTAAGATGGCTCCTTGAATATTGCCTTTCTCTTTGCTAACAGCAATCCGAGGATTTAACTCTAAGTGAATCAGAAACATATGGCATGCATTTCTCTTAATAACACTGTGGGTTTTTTTTAATGCATAATTAAAGGAGAATGGTGCTACAGGCAAAGTAAGATTTGAGAAGTTATTGAAAGGCAGAGACTGAGGATGATTCATGAATACAAAAGAAAGGTCCCCTTGGCCTTGAGTTTTGCAATCCTGAGCTACCTGGGAAGGTACCAAGCCCTTCAGGGAAATCGCTAAGACAGCCTTCCATTTGCACTCTTCCTCCATATTTATTTTGTTCTCTGTTTCTTTGTCCACTACCTTCTATCCCCTACCCAGCACCTACAACTTCTGGTTCCTCTACTAAGATTCTCCTTAAAGTTAATTCTGCATTTGCTTAGAAGCCTTTATATGCTAAGACCGACATGAACTGAAGGTAGATGCTCAATTATTGAGTGTGTGACCAGAGTCTACTCCTGGGATTCTATTTCATTAAGCTCATAATTAAGCAATCTTAATATCAGTCTCATTGAAAATCCATGGATGCTGATGTTACCTTATCTCTATACAACCTTTATGGGGTTTGTGCGGTCAGCATGTGTTTGCGTGAGAGAAAGAGAAAAGGATCTGACAAAGATGGGTTACAACCTGCCAATCACAACCTGCCTTGAAGAAGACGACTCATATTCTTGAATCTCAGGTTTTTACATCTACAAAGTGGGCATGACAATAATGCTATAGCAGAAATCTGTTATAAGAATGAAACAAGATAATAGATGAAAAAGTGTTTTGTAAGTTACATTCAAAATAATTTTGAAAACATTATCTTTACCATCTCTGGCCTGAAAATATTTAAAAGGTTGTCTTAGACATGCTCCATATTTTAATGTTATTATGATTTCTCATAGATTCTCTATATAATTTTGGAACATTATTTTTCCTCAAAGAGGGAGAAACTAGATAAACCAAGTGTCTACTTGGTGTACCTGTAGCCCAAAAAGCCAAGAAGAACCCATCTTTATCAAATATTGGCCCTTCTGAAAGTCTATAAACTGTCTAGTTAGTTATTAGAGATAGCCAAATAGTGACACTGCTCTAAAATTATCTAAACCAGAATTGGACATCTCCACCCTCAATTTTCTAGTCTGTCACCTTGTATTTTGAAATCAGACTCAAAAATCCTTCTAGAAAGGACTCAACCTTTTATTTATCAAGAGTCTCCCATGTGTTCCTGTACTGAATTAGGCCACCTTGTACGGGCCATTCCATTTCATTTTATCTCCCCTGGACACATGTTAATCCAGGGATTTTGAGGTGCCCACAGAGATCTTCTTGGATTTAAAACCAGAAATAAATCAAGTATTACACTGATTAGGAAGTAGGGGTCACCTGGTAGGCCCCTAATTGTTGCCTTGGGTGGGGGGAAGACCTGAGGGCTGTGCCTTGGCAGAGCTGCTGGAGGTGCCCATCAAAGCAATATTCCTCTTTGCATGGCCACCTGGATGACTCTGGTCAGCACTCTGGGAAGGTCTGGCTTTGGATATGGTTAAGCCTTCCTAACCCTATCAGCCCATCTCAATGATTTTAGGGCAAGAGAAGCATGCAGGTAGGCAGACACCAGTAAGGGGAATGCTCTTTTGAGAAGAGGTGCAGCATGGCACAGTGCAGTGAGCTGCAGCCCAGCTTCATCTTGCCCCCACCCCCGCCCCTCCTGTGTACTAAACTAAGTGACCTTGCCCAAGTCACCACTCTGGCCTTCATTTTCCTGCTCTGTGAAATGGGACTGATCATGCCAGCCTTTCCCATCTCATACAAAAATGGTAAAAGTGAAATAACATCAAAGAAACAAAACAGAAAACTAACTGAAAAGCTCCTATTCAGCAGGGCAGAGAATCAGGTAGAGGTGATATGCCAGGAGGTGCAGCTACTGTGTTCCCTCTGAGGGCAGTGGAGGAAAGGCATCTCTAGAGAAAACTCTGAGCAGGCTGGTATCTTCCGGATATTTTCTAGGATGTTACAGTGAGAGCCCTGGCCCTGGTGGCTTTTCTTGGCTCTGCCCAGGCCTCCTTCTCTGGCTTCTGCTGAGGACACTGCTAAGCAAGAGGCTGATGGGCCTCCAGAAACTTCTCTCCAAGGAGCAAAAGGGCATCTTCTCCTCTCCCAGCCTGGCTAGATCCTCATGGAACGGACTTAGCTGATGGACAGAGCAGTTAGCCAGAGGCAACAGGAATCTGGAGAAATGGAAGTGAAATGCAGCCAGCTATGAGCAAGACAGTGATCAAAGGCTTCCTAGGAGAAGAAACATGGCTCACTGAAGAGAGGGACTGTGGGGAAGATTTTCCCTGCAAGTTGTTTTAACCAACACTGTTTTATGCCACTTACATACAGAAGATTGACTGTGACCATGTTTAGACTCTCCAGGATATGCTTTCAAATGGAAGAGAACAGAGGAGAGAGGCAGGGCGTGAGGAGAAGGAAGAGAGGAGAAAAAACAAACTTGAGAGCAGAGGGACATAAGACAAAATGGAAGGGAGAGGGCAACTGATTCCCAGAAGGATGGAGCCACACGTCCGTCATTCATAGCCGACTCAGTGGACATGAATTTGAAGAAACTCTGGGAGATAGTGAAGGACAGGGGAGCCTAGCATGTTGCAGTCCATGGGGTCGCAAAGAGCTGGACACGATTTAGTGACTGAACAATAGCAACGACAACATCATTCATGGAAAACAAAATGTGGTAGCACAAAACATCCATTCCCTTTATAGCCCTTTTCCCTACCCTCATCAGTATTTGGAGTTAAGGACTCCTGAGTTCAACCAAGTCTCCATGATCTCAGTCTATGGTCCTTAGAAAAATAACATAGAAAAAAATGTATGTGTGTGTGCATGCGTGTGCATGTGTGTATGCACATGTGTGTGCCTGCACACGTGTGTGCCTGTGCAGAGCCGCTCTCTTCCCAGTGTCTGGGCTCATTTTGCTTCAGGACCCTTTCCAGTAGGATGGCTGAGACAACAAGCCCAGCTCGGGTTTCACGAGACCTCGTCCTGTCTGAGTGCTGGTCGCAGAGCAAAGTCGGGTGTATTTCAGAGGCTGATTAGAGTTCTCACAAATGCCAGCTAACATCATTTCAATGACTATTAATTTAAAGAAAATATTTGCCTGGGGGAAAAAAAAAAAAAAGCAAAACACTGGAAAACACTCCTGTTTTATCACCAAGTGGTCCTTCTTCTCAGATAATCCTTTTCTTCATCATGAATGAGCAAGTCTGACCTGGGCAGAGCTATCACGGTGGAACAATTAGAGGAACATGGGCCAGATTCTTCCAATTAGGTGACAGCGCACAGACCTTTGCTGCGGTGATGGCAAAAAAACCTACTGTTCAGTCCCCCATTCCCACTGTTCAAGTGATAAATGACCCCCGGCCTCCTCTCCCCAGAGCCGAGCAAGGCCTGTCTCTGGACAAAGGCCAGGGAAAACAGAACAAGATTTATAAGAGCCAAAGGCAGACTGAAGAAGAGCTGCAGGGCATGCAGGAGAAGCCCGCATGAGAAAATGTGGCGTGTTTTAGTAACGCACGTTATTTTGTGATGGCGGGGTGGGAGCCAAAGGGGCACTGGGAGGAGGGCTGGTGGAAGGCAAGTGCCACAGTCACACAGGAAGCCTGGAGGGTCTGGGAGGCCATGGGCTTCTCCACAGTTGGCCCAGCTCTTGGGAAGGTGGGGAGCACTGGCCTTGAAATCTTGGTCTGGTTCCTTCATTCACCCCAACTCCTTCTAAACAGACACCGTTAAAGGAATGTCTTTAAAACCAAGGAGACAAATGGAGACAGAGAAAGTGGCCCTGTGCTGTTAGATTAAAAGGCATGATGGTACAATTAAAGATATTTACCAGAGAAATTTGAACCCCATTACATGCTGGCGCACAGTATGTGAGGAAGAGCTGTTTTATATCATTAAAGACAAAAACCAGGTCTATAGGTAAGCTTTAAGAACAATAAACATCCTGAATTCAAGAATAAGTCTGTCAAATGAAGGGATATTGATTTTGGAACAAGGAATATTATGTCAAACAACATTAGTTTAATTGATCTGAATTTAGTTTAAGTACTAAAAGCATTTATATACAAACAGCAAACGAAAATTAACTGCAGCTGAAGCCCTGCTGTTCGTTCTCAGGAGTTTCGCTCAGACCAAAACCTGGCATCCAATGGGCCGACTTGGAGCCGTGAGCACAGGGCTGAGCTGGGCTTTCTTCCCTTGTACGACAATGGGGGAAGGCAATGTGCTTTCTCTCAGAGGTAGGAACATTTAACACCGGCCTTTGACTTTTCAAAATACACAAATGCCGCTTCTTGCTCCGAAGGAATTCATGAGAGAACACGGGGGTGAGGCCAGGAGTGAGGAGCAGAGGGGGGACCCAAGTCAGTGAACCGCTTCTAGTCCCCAAGCGAATGAGCCCCATCTCCGCCTCCGACCACTTGGCCCCATCAGAACCAACACCTAACAAGGCTGACTGTTCTCCGCACAGAGCTGCCCCTTTCAGAGGCTGCCAGGCCCTGGGAGCCCCAGGTAGGGGCTCCAGGAAAACACCTGGGCGCAGAGCCCAGGCAGGACAGGTTCTCAGTAAACAGTGCCAGCCTCAGGCCTCTGTGGTGACAGAATGGAGGGAGACTGAGAACGTGTCCAAACCCATTTCCTGCTTTGCACTCTTGTTTCTGAAAGAGATCGCAAGTCAACTGCTTATTCTTTCTTAATCCTCCACCTTCAGCCATTCTATAGAACTCACTCTGCACTCAATGAATACACAGGAAATGCACAGCGGTAAAGCCAGATCAGAGACGCACATTTTTTTCTTTAGTTACCAAAATCTGGTGTGCAAGAATAATTGTGACTGTCCCACTGGATTGTTCAAAGGAAATCCAGCAGAACCATTCAGAAGTCCACGGGTGCTGGGGCTCACCCCCAGCCTGTCTGCAGAGGGCTGGCTGTTGGCCGTCATGGACCCCCATGCATGGGTGAGGGTGTGAACCGCTCGGTTATGTGTCAGACTCATCCTTCACGGTCTGGTCAGCTCAGGAGCCGACCATGTTTTCACTTTGTTTTCAGAAGGCCTGACAAAGGCTCCAGGATGTTGTTTTGTTTACATCTTGCCACCTGCGCTCCCTCCCTGAAAGTGGAGTCTCCACTCCCAGATCAAAGGGCAGTTAAGTGGAGCTGGAAGACAGCTCTCTCCACCTCCAACCCTCAGCTTTCACTCTCACTCCAGAGTGCCGCACGTTGTCAGATTTATAGCCTTCTGTGTGAACACAGCCACAAAAACCAACAAAAACAGCCCCACGCCATGGTTATCTTTCTGTCCGGACCCTCTGACACACTCATGAGGTTTATTCTCAGGGTTTCAGCTGTGAAGGGACCTTTCTATGAGCTCTCAAGATACCAGTGATTCTATATGTCTTTATTTCTTCTTGTCGAAACAATTTTCTGTTCCATCCATTTGACACATTTTCCATCAAAATAGTCTCCCCTCTGATAGTCCCAGCCAGCAGTCAGTGGAGGAACAGAGTGACCAGGAACCTAGAGAGCAGTGTTCTAGAATGACAGATGTGACCTGCTGACGATAATGCAAAAAGAAAAAGCACGTGAGTCAAGACTTTGGGTGGTGGCACATTCTGGGAACATTCACTCTGGAAAGGTGTTAAGTATGTAGTCATGCCTCACACACTCCAAAGAACTAGTATTCTTGGGCTAATATTCATATTATATTTACTCAACAAGCATATACTGAACACTTACAATGTGCCAGATCTTCTGCAGAGTATCATGAGGACTTGTACACTATTCCTATATTGTTATTGCTGTTCAGTCATTAAGTCATGTCTGATTCTTTGTGACCCCATGGACTGCAGCATGCCAGGCTTTCCTGTCTTTCACTATCTCCCGGAGTTTGCTCAAACTCATGTCCGTTGTGTCAACATCCCTGCCTTAGTCCAGAAGAACAGATGATCTGAGCACAGTCTGACTCATATCTGCTAAAACAGAGGTGCTAACAGGCCCCCAGAAAGCAAAAGCAATTGCTTTTCTAGAAAATAAAGTTACTATGGTCTGAATGTTTACATCCTCCCTAAGTTCACATGTTGAAATCCTCTCCTTGTGAGATGACAGTATTAGGATTGGGGAGGGGAGAGGTCACTGGAAGGTGATTAGATCATGGAGGCAGAGCTCTCTTGAATGGGATTAGTAATCTTATAAAAGAGGCTCCACAGAGATCTCTCACCCCTTTCATCATGTGAAGACCCAGTGAGAAATCAGCCATCTGCAACCCCTTCACCACAACCTGAACGATCTGGTAACCTCATCTTGGATTTCCAGCCCCCAGAACAGTAGCCTGAACCAACTAGGACAAGAAAAGAGGAAAGTCAGGAGTGGGATGATTCAGTGAGGAGAAAACTGTCAGGGCAGAGCACAGAGGGTGCAGGTGAAGTCAGCACAATGTTGCCGAGTCGAGGGTGGCTGCATCACAGGGGGTTGTGGCGAGAGCCTGGTAGGAGTCCTCTAACCTCTTTATTGCTTTCTTTTCCCTTGAGAAGGCGTAGTGGACTGAGAGGCAGATGGTCTCAGGTTTGGTCACTCCCCTCCATTTCGTGGACAAGTACACTTCAACTCTGTAGACCCCAGCTCCTCCCGTAAAATACGCACCAAGTAGCAGTTAACCTCCACACGAAAGTGGAGGTGAGGCTTAAATAGAGACAATGCTAGAGGAAGCCCTTACACACTGGACAGAGCTAGGCTTCCAAGGCCCTAGGTCACATGTTCCAGAGAGGTCCACACACTGAAATAAAGGGGGAAGTCAGGCTTTTTCTGGCCTGAATTTCGGGGAAAAATAAAATCCTCCCAATAGTTATTTTTATGCGATGATGAGCAAGTCACATCATTTCCCCCGGCATTATTCTCCTCCATAAAACAGGAGTGGAAGGGCCAGGGTTGATTTCTAAGGTCTCTTCCGGTTTAGACCTCTAGAGACAGACTTTAAAGCTCACTGGGCAAAACTTTCAGGTTTCTGA
Source organism: Budorcas taxicolor (assembly GCF_023091745.1). Taxonomy (NCBI): domain Eukaryota; kingdom Metazoa; phylum Chordata; class Mammalia; order Artiodactyla; family Bovidae; genus Budorcas; species Budorcas taxicolor. The sequence continues at coordinate 139,431,815 of NC_068920.1, forward strand.
GGACCTTGTTTAAATCCACCTCCTGGAGTGTAACTGTTATATGTCTGAACATTACAAATTATGAAATACGAAATAAATACATGCACATATACATAAACACATGTGAGTATATATAGACGTGCATGTATATATGTAACTCAATTGTTCCAACCAGGGACATCGGTCCAATGCCTGGAGTTTCTCTTTTTCTTCCAGGATTCAACATCTGGCTCAGTTCCAATGTATTCCTGAGTTTCTCAGTCTCATTCCCACAATGATCTGTCTTCTCTCTCTGGTTGAAAGAAATGCATGCCGGGCATTCTGCCAAGCACTTGGGGGCCTTGTAGCATTCTCCTGTGACCCCTGGGGTCTGCCCTTTTTCCTGTGTCACTGGTTGTGGGAGTGGGAGGCCTAGAGTGGCCCTGCTGAAGCTACACATTGAATTCTGAAGCATGAAATGTTTACCCAGGCCCAGGACTGAACTCCCCAGATCTGCGTCTCAAGAATCCCAGCCAACTATGTCCCGATGACCAGTGCCTTATGAAGTGGCCTTGGTAGGAGAGAGAGAGGGCCACTGGCTCTTCCCCAGCCACCTTTACTCATCCTCTTTCACAGGGAAAAGGTCCTTCAAGGTTTACAAACTACAATTACATCCTTGATCTGATACAGATCAAGCCAGGACATTAGCATCCAAATAAGTACTCAACCTATTGTGCACCTGCATATGAATGAAATCCTAGGGGTCATCTTTTGAGGAAGTGCCCACTTACTGACCTCTAGTTATCCCAGAGGGCCCAGATATGCTCTGTCTTGTGATACATAGGATACTTTTAAGCTCAGAGGACAGGAAGTATAAAGGTTGACTTTGGAGCAAAACAAAAATGAAAAATAAATAAACCACCTAAAAGATGAAGAGACTCTGTCCTCCCCTTTCCTGCCCTTCCCTCCTCAAAGTACCTTTTCCACTTCTCTCACAGCCTTCCTCTTCCTCCTGGAAACAACTGCTTTCAGAACAGAATTTATTCACTGTCTCAAAAGGCCCTTAAAACACTGACATTTTATAGTTCTATTTGAATTTCATCCAATTTCTTTTCATGAGATGAAGCTTTGGTATTAAGGAGTTTCAGATACGTTGGGGTCATTTGGGAGGAGAGGTAGGGACTTCCCTACCTAGGCAGATTTTATGGTGGATGTCTTCAGGAAAATAGGCAGTCATGGAGCCTGACCAGAGAGCCTGACAAGGTCTCCTCATGTTTAACAGAAGGATGTTCAAGCCGAGAGGAGGTCCCAAGAAACGGAGCCTGCTTCTGGAAAGACACAGTTCTTCTACTGATGAACTCAGTGCAGTGAAATGGATACCTAAGGGCAGGAGCTATGAAGAGAAATTCTCCATGCCTCTTGGATTTAAGGAGTCCATTGTCTGCTGGTGGAAATGTGCATATAAACAGATCATTTCAGTAAAATGTTCTAAGTGATAAAAACAGATGCCAGTATAGGTACTGTGAGAGCAGAGAGAAGGGACATTTAGCCAATCCAGAAACTTAGAAAACATTTCTCGGCAGGAATGAAATCTGTTCATGTTGCATTTTAAGGGTGCTTTTGTGTGTGTGTTTTATAGCACGTTCTTGTCTTTTCTCTCACAGTATCCACTCCATCTCCATCAGGGAGCCAGGGAAAAGAACATTACCTCAAATGACAGATGAGAACACCAGGGCACAGGAAAAATAGTTGAAGTTGCACAGCTAGTTAGCAAGAGAGAATAAACAAACCGATATTGTTTTTATGCAGATAAATAGTCAATTAGATAGAGACTAAATGGAATAATGGTGAAAGTCCTAGAATAGTCTAAGAGTAGTACAAGGAAAAAGGAAAAGGTAGGATAAAGTTTTTGGTAATCTGAAATGTTAAAGCAGTATTTGATTTGCTTCAGTTAAAGGTATCCTCCTTGGAATGTACATTCTATAATTCAGAAGCACTCTTCCTGGGGCAGGGAGTAAAGAAGAAATGAGTAAAGGAGGTCAAAAGTTAATCAAAAACACATAATATCATTTACAATTTTTCCCAAGAAAGTAAAGTACTTGTCTATTAAACTTATGCAAAATCTTTACACTGAAAATTATTACACACTCAAGAAAGAAATGAAAACCCAAATAAACATTGTTGTTGTTCAGTCAGTCAGTCATGTCTGACTCTTTGTGACCCCATGAACTGCAGTACACCAAGCTTCCCTGCCCTTCACCATCTCCCGGAGTTTGCTCAAACTCATGTCCATTGCGTTGATGATGCTATCCATCCATCTCATCCTCTGTCACCTCTTTCTCATGCCCTCAGGTGGCCAAAGTGTTGGAGTTTCAGCTTCAGCATCAGTCCTTCCAATAATATTCAGGGTTGATTTCCTCTAGGATTGACTGGTTTGATCTCCTTGCAGTCCAAAGGAGTTTCAAGAATCAGCATCTGCAGCGACATGCTATGTTCATGGACTGGAAGATTCAACATAGTAAAGATGTCAATTCTTCCCAAATTGGTTTATAGGTTTAATACAATTGCTATCAAAATCCCACAAGTTTTTAAAAATAGATACACAACCTTTATCCTAAGATATATGTGGAGGGGAAAAGTTTGTGTAAATTGTGTGTTTATGCCTATCAGGTTTAATGCTAGCTCTGTAACTTTGATTAGCTTTTCATTTTTAGTCTGAAAAATTTATGGTATGATAAAATGTGCTAATATAAGTAAAGATACAGTTCTTAACATATAAGTAAAGATACAGTTCTTAACATATATAAAAAGGAACTTTTATTCCACTTAAAGTTCCAAAAGTTCATGCTGGTTTTGTGCTTTGTCCATGGCATCTTCTGTTTCCTCTGATTGTAATGCACTTCCTCACCTTTTGCCTACCTGGCATTTTAGTACACATTCTTAAAATCAGAACTCAAACATTACTGGCCTCTGTTCCCTTGGCCCCTGGAACACATGCCCCTTAGATTTCATTCTAGGAATAACTGCTTGCTTTTTTGTCTGTATTTATCTCCACCAGATACTAAGGGTCATGAGTATAAGAATATTATTCTATTTACCTTTATGGCCCCAGAATCCAAATGGTTACTGCTAGGTAATTGTTTGGATTAAAAACAATGGATGAATAAAGAAATGAACAGTTTGTAAACATTTATTCTTAAAATATACGGTCAGTTAATTGTATACAACTTCAGGTCTAAGATAAAAAGATCTAGGAAAAAGTAACATTCTCATGCTAATAATGAACGAGAGCTAAACTCACTTCAAATTCACAGCATTTTTACAAACCCATCAGAGAATGGAGGTTGCAGAGAACTAGCTCAAAATCTAAGTGGAGATGATAGCTGAAGGGAGAGAGAAGATATACTCACCTGAGAGAGTTAGAACGAGACATCAACAAAATTTCAGCTAGAATAGTCAAGAAGTTGATATAGGCCAAGTGGGAGTGGTAGGACGGAAGGAACCTCTGGGGAGGGCACAGAAACTAGGCAAGTCCCAGTATCTTTCAGGTTTGTTCACTGTGGACCCCTGTGAATGCCGTGGTTGTTTACAAAAAAGATCAGAAGGGCCTATCACGGTTCAGATCTGAAGGAGAGGAACAGAAACCATGCAGGAAGGACAGGAACCTCTGCTGGATCCTCCCCCAGCACCTTCACCGAGGAACAGAGACTTTCTCTGAGGGGAAGGGCAACGATGACAGCCTTAGGGCACAGGTGAACACACTTTGCTTACACTGAACAAGCGGCAGTAGGAGGAAAAATCCTAGTCCTGGGAAAAGAATAGTTACGTGCTGAGTCCACAGCTGCAGTCAAGGGAGGGACAGAGAACAAAGGCTATCGTGCTAAGGTCCAGGGACATGGTACATACCTAAGAGTAAGCTTTAACTAGAGTAATAGAGATCCCACTCCACCACCAAGAGTGGAAACTTGGAATAACGCGTAAACGAAGAATACTGCTAGAAAAGGGCAGAAGAGGCATGGAGTTTTCAGAGATCCTTTGAAAGTGTGTTACTCGCTCAGTTGTGTCTGACTCTTGGCAACCCCATGGATTGTAGCTCGGCAGACTCCTCTGCCCATGCGATTCTCCAGGCAAGAATGCTGGAATTGGTTGCTGTGTACCGTCTCTGAGGTACAGCACAAATGGAAGACCAAAAACTCAGAATTGTTCCTCTGACTCTCCATACACTGCCCTACAAGGTGTCTCTAGAGGAATGGGAAGAATGTGGTGCAGTGCGTGAAACCAAATAGCACTCAAAAATAGTAAAATAGGTTCTCTTCTCTAGAGTAGATGGAACATTCACTGACGTAAAGTGTAGAGTTCCACTGGAAAATTCTACTAAACATTCAAGGAAGAAAAAAAATACCCATTCTATACATTTCCACAATATAAAAGCAGAAATAATACTTCTCAGTCATTTTATGAGGCCACAACTATTCTACTATAAACCAAACAAAGGCATTGCAAGGAAAGAAAGCTAGAGGAAAATATCCCTCATCACCCAGAGACAAAATACTGAAGAGAAAAACAGAGCATCCCTATTGTAAATCTAACTTTTTTGGGAATAAAAAGTAGAAAAAATTGTATCTTTGTTTAGAACTCAATATAAAACTTCCCCATTAAACAGAGCTTTCCTAAATCTTGCAATGAGAATGTTAAACTGTTTTCTTGATTTGACCCATTTGCCGAGGTTACAAAGGTAATATATGTAAAGTAAAAAGAAACCTGGAAGGCAAACTTTTATCAAGTGATCAAAACAATATCATCAGAAATCATTTTAATCATATGCTACCTGATAGGATACAGATAGAAGAACGTAGCATGACTTCTCCGTTATTTCTGCCAAAAATATATGGTCTGAATCTATTCATGAGGTACTACCAAACAAACCCAACTTCAGAGGCATTCTACAAAATAGCTGCTTATGATCTTTAAAGAAATCAAAGTCATGAATGTCAAGGATGTTCAAGAACAATCTCACATTGAAGAAGACTAAAATCAATCTCTGGTTGTAAACAGTATCTTTATTCTCAAAGGAATGAATTTGGCTACTTGGTGAAATGCGAATATATTTATAATAACATGTTTAGAGAAGAATAGTGCACCATGTCAGCAACTGTCTCTCAGATGATTAAAAAATTCTCTTTTCTTGTCCTTGAAACTTATGGAGAAACTTAATCATAATTCAGACACATGTACAAGTTTACTCATAGCAACAAAACTCATAATTGCAAAATACTGAAATCAACTTACAGATACTATGGGAGACTGGTTGAAACATGGCATATCACAGAATGGATTTATATGCAACTGTAAGAAAATCTCACACTGAATATTTCTCACAATGCAAAAGAATGCTCAAACTACTGCACAATTGCACTCATCTCACACGCTAGTAAAGTAATGCTCAAAATTCTCTAAGCCAGGCTTCAGCAATATGTGAACCGTGAACTTCCAGATGTTCAAGCTGGTTTTAGAAAAGGCAGAGGAACCAGAGATCAAAATGCCAACATTCTCTGGATCATTGAAAAAGCAAGAGAGTTCCAGAATAACATCTATTTCTGCTTTATTGACTATGCCAAAGGCTTTGACTGGGTGGATCACAATAAACTGTGGAAAATTCTTCAAGAGATGGAATACCAGACCACCTGACCTGCCTCTTGAGAAATCTGTATGCAGGTCAGGAAGCAACAGTTAGAACTGGACATGGAACAACAGACTGGTTCCAAATAGGAAAAGGAGTACATCAAGGCTGTATATTGTCACCCTGCTTATTTAACTTCTATGCAGAGTACATCATGAGAAACGCTGGGCTGGAAGAAGCACAAGCTGAAATCAAGATTGCTGGGAGAAATATCAATAACCTCAGATATGCAGATGACACCACCCTTATGGCAGAAAGTGAAGAAGAACTAAAAAGCCTCTTGATGAAAGTGAAAGAGGAGAGTGAAAAAGTTGGCTTCAAGCTCAACATTCAGAAAACGAAGATCATGGCATCCGGTCTCATCACTTCATGACAAATAGATGGGGAAACAGTGGAAACAGTGTCAGACTTTATTTGGGGGGCCTCCAAAATCACTGCAGATGGTGACTGAAGCCATGAAATTAAAAGACACTTACTCCTTGGAAAGAAAGTTATGACTAACCTAGACAGCATATTAAAAAGCAGAGATATTACTTTGCCAACAAATGTCCATCTAGTCAAGGCTATGGTTTTTCCAGTGGTCATGTATGAATGTGAGAGTTGGACTATAAAGAAAGCTGAGCGCCAAAGTATTGATGCTTTTGAACTGTAGTGTTGGAGAAGACTCTTGAGAGTCCCTTGGACTAAAGTCCTGAGTGTTCATTGGAGGGACTGATGTTGAAGCTGAAGTTCCAATCCTTTGGCCACCTGATGCATAGAGCTGACTCATTTGAAAAGACCCTGATGCTGGGAAAGATTGATGGCAGGAGGAGAAGGGGATGACAGAGGATGAGATAGTTGGATGGCACCACCAACTCAGTGGAGATGAGTTTGAGTGAACTCCAGGAGTTGATGATGGACAGGGAGCCCTGACGTGCTGTGGTACATGGGGTCAGAAAGAGTCGGACACGACTGAGTGACAGAACTGAACTGTGAGAAAAACTGAGGAAGATCTCTATGAAATTATATGACATGGTTTTCATAATAAACCACTGAAAAGAAAAAGAAATTACAAAGAATACTAGAGTATGCTATCTTTCAATGAAGGAAGAAAAGGAGATTAAAAATATATACATATTTGCTAATGTGCAAAAAGAAATACAGGCAAGTTCAACCAGAAACTAGTGAGATTAACTTTCTGTAAAGAGTGGCTAGAAATACGGTAGACAGAATGGAAGGATTAAAAGGGAGTAGAAGAGATAAGAGGAAGTGATACTTATTTGAGCTTATCATTTGTATAATTTTCACTCTGACTACCACTATAATGTTTGGTCTTCCCCCCAAATAAATGAATAAATCCAATCAGCCAGAATATGTGTATATGGGGAAGAAGGTGATGCAAGGCAGAATCAAAACAGTAACAAATAAATCAAGCTATATTATAAAGAAAGTGATCATAGTGACATGTGTGAGGAAGAACATAACTACTTATGTTATAGAAATACTATAGTATGTTGGTTATATAATATAAGGCTAAAGATTGGGAAAAACTGTTCTCAAATATACTTTATTTTCCACAAGGGTATAGATTAAACTATTAAAACTACTTTACAGAAATAAATAATTGAGAAATAAGTGCATATATTAAGAAAACAAAAGCTATATATCTCAGTATTGAAGATATTAAAAAGAAAGAGAGACATAAAGATAAAATAAACCTCATCATGTTGTCCTGGAATCAAAAGTACAAGTATGGACTCACAGCTTTCATACAGAAATAAATATGCATGTGTAGATAATGCATGTGTTCATCTGTATGCATATACTTCCTAGCTCTCAATGCAGAGAGGGTCTTAACGCAACGATACTCTGGTACCAGCGAATACACAAAACTTTATCTTAACTTCTAAATTCTAGTCATAAATAAAAGGAAACAAGAAGTTGGAGAAATGGTTGATTCTAGGACTGAAACAGGGAAAGTACATGACAATCTAGAAGATATTATGGTGCTAGAAATTAAGTAAATGCTCAAAAATTAATAGGGTTTTGTCGAAAGATCCTATTGGCCAACTTAAAGGAGTACACAATGGCCAAATCTCTATAATCTGAACAATAAAGTAAATAATGATAGTAATAAGTCATAGCCTATAGGATAAAATAAATGTTCCAGACCCCATTCTTATAAGAATAAGAAAAAAAGGGAGAACAAAATCAATAAATGGAGCAAAAGGACATTTTGTAGAACTTTAATTAATAAATGTATAAAGAATAATGGAAATAAAAATAAGCATTTAGCAAATCATCGGTAATAATAGCAGGCAAATTATCAAAGGATGCTATAAAAAGTAGGTGAAAGCATGATAAAGTACAGGATATTAACATACCTAATATGATTAACATTATCATTCTAAATGAATGAAAGTATAAAATTCAAGATACTTTCTCATTAAAAAGGAAAATAATCATGATTTTATAGTAGAGAAATATAGCAGATATTATATTAATTAAATGATTAAAATTAATATTGAGAGCAGCAAAATATATTAGCTTCATTGCCTTCTGATAGATGCACCAAGAAAAGCAAAAAATGTTTCTATTATTCTTGCAAAAGGATTCATATTATTAAAATAATAATAATAAAAAAATTCGACAAACTCAAACTGAGGGTATTCTATTTACCAGTACTCTTTAAAAACGTCAGTGTCTTGTACACAGATTAAAAGATAACACATTATAAAAGCAACTATAGCTGCAATAAATAGTTAAGAGATAGACATGAAGATGTGAAATATGACATCAAGAACAAAACAATCACTCTTTGCAGATGATATGATACTACACATAGAAATCTCAAAGTCTCCACCAAAAAACTATCAGAACTATAAATGAATTCAGTAAAGTTGCAGCATACAAAGTTAATATACAGGAACCTGTTACTTTTCTGTACATTATAATAATGAACTATCAAAAGGATAAAGCAAAAGAAAAAACTTAATTGCATTAAAAACAGCAAAATACCTAGGAATAAACTTAACCACGGTGGTAAAATACCTATGTTTTCAAAACTATAAAACACTGAAGAGGGAAATTGAATAAGATAGAAAGAAATAGAAAGATATTCATTGGATTGTATGGATTAATATTGTTAAAATGTCCACTCTACCAGTAAGAAGATGTGGTCTAATCCCTAACAATAGACTCAAAAATTTTTTCACAAAACTAGAATAAATAACCCTAAATTTTATATAGAAACAATATATACTTGAATTGCCAATGAAATCGTTACATAAAAGAATAAAACTGAAGGTATCATGCTTCCTAACTTCAGATTGCACTATAAAGTTATAGTCATCAAAACAGCATGATACTGACCCAAAAATGGACACATAGATTGATGGAACGAAACGGAGAGCCCAGAAATAAACCCACAAACCTACAGTCAATTAATCTACAACAAAAGAGGCAAGCATATACAATGGAAAAAAATCCAGCTTCCTCAATAAAGTGGTCCTGGGGAAACTGGACAGCTACATGTAAGAAAGTGAGATTAGAATATTTCCTCACACCATATACAAAAACAAAATCAAAATATATCAAAGACCCAAATGTAAGGCCTGAAAAAATTAAAATCCTAGAGAAGAACTTAGGCAGAACACTCTTGGACATAAATCATAATAGTATTTTTATCTGTCTCCTAAGAGAGAGAAGGCAAAAATAGAAATAAACAAATGGGACCTAATTAAACTTAAAAGCTTTTCTACAGCCAAGAAAATCATTTTAAAAACAAAAAGATAACCTGCTGAATAGGTGAAAATATTTTCAAATGATATGTCCAACAAGGTTTAATACTCAAAAGATAAACCACTCACTTGATTCTATATACACAAAAAGATTAATTTAAAACTGGACAGAAGACCTGAATATGCTTTATAAAAATGACCAATAGGCTCATGAAAACATACTCAACAACACTAGTCATAAGTGAAATTCAAACCAAAGCAACAATGAAACACTACCTTACACCTGTCAGAATAGTTATCATCAAAAAGTGCACAAATAACAAATATCAGCAAGAATGTGGAGAAAAGGGGACCCTTGTACATTATTGATAGGAATGTAAGTTGGTGTAGTAACTGTGGAGAACAGCATAAAGTTTCCTCAAACAACTAAAAGTAGAACTATCTACCATCAGCTCAGTTCAGTTGCTCAGTCGTGTCCGACTCTTTGCGACCCCATGAATCACAGCACGCCAGGCATCCCTGTCCATCACCATATTCCGGAGTTCACTCAGACTCACATCCATTGAGTCAGTGATGCCATCCAGCCATCTCATCCTCTGTCATCCCCTTCTCCTCCTACCCTCAATCCCTCCCAGCATCACAGTCTTTTCCAATGAGTCAACACTTCGCATGAGGTGGCCAAAGTACTGGAGTTTCAGCTTCAGCATCATTCCTTCCAAAGAAATCCCAGGGCTGATCTCCTTCAGAATGGACTGGTTGGATCTCCTTGCAGTCCAAGAGACTCTCAAGAGTCTTCTCCAACACCACAGTTCAAAAGCATCAATTCTTTGGCACTCAGCTTTTTTCACAGTCCAAATCTCACATCCATACATGACCACTGGAAAAACCATAGCCTTGACTAGATGGACATTTGTTGGCAAAGTAATGTCTCTGCTTTTTAATATGCTATCTAGGTTGGTCATAATTTTCCTTCCAAGGAGTAAGCGTCTTTTAATTTCATGGCTGCAATCACCATCTGCAGGGATTTTGGAGCCCAGAAAAATAAAGTCAGCCACTGTTTCCTCTGTTTCCCCATCTATTTGCCATGAAGTGATAGGACCAGATGCCATGATCTTCATTTTCTGAATGTTGAGCTTTATGCCAACTTTTTCACTCTCCTCTTTCACTTTCATCAAGAGGCTTTTTAGTTCTTCTTCACTTTCTGCCATAAGGGTGGTGTCATCTGCACATCTGAGGTTATTGATATTTCTCCCAGCAATCTTGATTTCAGCTTGTGCTTCTTCCAGCCCAGCGTTTCTCATGATGCACTCTGTATATAAGTTAAATAAGCAAGGTGACAACATACAGCCTTGATGTACTCCTTTTCCTATTTGGAACCAGTCTGTTGTTCCATGTCCAGTTCTAACTGTTGCTTCCTGACCTGCATACAGATTTCTCAAGAGGCAGGTCAGGTGGTCTGGTATTCCCATCTCTTTCAGAATTTTCCATAGTTTATTGTGATCTACCCAGTCAAAGGCTTTGGCATAGTCAATAAAGCAGAAATAGATGTTATTCTGGAACTCTCTTGCTTTTTCAATGATCCAGTGGATGTTGGCAATTTGATCTCTGGTTCCTCTGCCTTTCTAAAACCAGCTTGAACATCTGGAAGTTCACGGTTCACATATTGCTGAAGCCTGGCTTAGAGAATTTTGAGCATTACTTTAGTAGTGTGTGAGATGAGTGCAATTGTGCGGTAGTTTGAGCATTCTTTGGCATTGCCTTTCTACGACCTAGCAATTCCAGTCTTGGGTATAGTTGTGAAGAAACCAAAAGCACTAATGCAGAGCGATAGGTACTCCAGTGTTCATAGAAGCATTATTTACAATAATCAAGATATGGAAACAATCCTAGTGCCCATCAAGAGATGAATGGATAAAGAAAATGTGTATATACACACATACACACACACAGACAATAGAAAAATTCTCAGCCATAAAAATGAATGAATCTCTTTCATTTGTGACAAGGATGGGCCTAGAAAGGTATTATGCTTAGTGAAATAAATCAGAAACAAAAAAATAAATTATGTATATGTATATATATGCATAATGACACATGTACAATCTAAAGAAAAGAACAAGTGTATGTAACAAATGTATATTTAAAAAATACTAGTAGATATCCATGAGGAGAGGGAAGAGGGACAGGACAAGATAGGTATATAGGTTTAAGAGATACAAACTACTATGTACACACTAGATAAAAAACAGGTTATATTGTACATCACAGGGAAATATAGCCATTATTTTGTGATAACTTTGAATGGAATATAATCTATAAGAACACTTAATCCCTGTTCTGTACACCTGAAACTAACGTGATATTGTAAACCAGTTCAGTTCAGTTAAGTCGCTCAGTCATGTCTGACTCTTTGCGACCCCAGGAACCACAGCATGCCAGGCCTCCCTGATCATCACCAACCCCCAGAGTCCACCCAAATCCATGTCCATTCAGTCGATGATGCCATCCAACCATCTCATCCTCTGTCATCCCCTTCTCCTCCTGTCCTCAATCTTTCCCAGCATCAGGGTCTTTTGAAATGAGTCAGCTCTTCGCAAAGGTGGCCAAAGGATTGGAGTTTCAGCTTCAAAATCAGTTGCTCCAATGAACACTCAGGACTGATCTCCCTTAGTATGGACTGGTTGGATCTCCTTACAGTCCACAGACTCTCAAGAGTCTTCTCCAACAACACAGTTCAAAAGCATCAATTCTTCAGTGCTCAGCTTTCTTTATAGTCCAACTCTCACATCCATACATGACCACTGAAAAAACCATAGCCTTGACTAGATGAACCTTTTTGGCAAAGTAATGTCTCTGCTTTTTAATATGCTATCTAGGTTGGTCATAACTTTCCTTCCAAGGAGTAAGTGTCTTTTAATTTCATGTCTGCAATAACCATCTGCAATGATTTTGGAATCCCCCAAAATAAAGTCAGCCACTGTTTCCACTGTTTCCCCATCTATTTGTCATGAAGTGATGGGACCGGATGCCATGATCTTCATTTTCTAAATGTTGAGCTTTAAGCCAACTTTTTCACTCTCCTCTTTCATGTTCATCAAGAGGCTCTTTAGTTCCTCTTCACTTTCTGTCATAAGGGTGGTGTCATCTGCATATCTGAGGTTCTTGATATTTCTCTCAGCAATCTTGATTCCAGCTTGTGCTTCATCCAGCCCAACATTTCTCATGACGTACTCTGCATATAAGTTAAATAAGCAGGGTGACAATATACAGCCTTGATGTACTCCTTTTCTTATTTGGAACCGGTCTGTTGTTCCATGTCCAGTTCTAACTGTTGCCTCCTGACCTGCATACAGATTTCTCAAGAGGCAGGTCAGGTGGTCTGGTATTTCCATCTCTTTCAGAATTTTCCATAGTTTCTTGTGATCAACCCAGTCAAAGGCTTTGGCATAGTCAATAAAGCAGAAATAGATGTTTTTCTGGCACTCCCTTGCTTTTTCGATGATCCAGCGGATGTTGTCAATTTGATCTCTGGTTCCTCTGCCTTTTCTAAAACCAGCTTGAACATCTGGAAGTTCATGGTTCATGTATATACTGAAGCCTGGCTTGGAGAATTTTAAGCATTACTTTACTAGTGTGTGAGATGAGTGCAATTGTGCAGTAGTTTGAGCATTCTTTGGCATTGCCTTTCTTTGGGATTGGAATGAAAATTGAACTTTTCCAGTCCTGTGGCCACTGCTGAGTTTTCCATATTTGCTGGCATATTGAGTGCAGCACTTTCACAGTGTCATCTTTCAGGATTCGAAATAGCTCAACTGGAATTCCATCACGTCCACTAGCTTTATTCGTAGTGATGCTTCCTAAGTTCCACTTGACTTCACATTCCAGGATGTCTGGCTCTAGGTGAGTGATCACACCATCATGATTATCTGGGTCGTGAAGATATTTTTGGTACAGTTCTTCTGTGTATTCTTGCCACCTCTTCTTAATATCTTCTGCTTCTGTTATGTCCCTACCACTTGTGTCCTTTATTGAGCCCATCTTTGCATGAAATGTTCCATTGGTATCTCATTTTCTTGAAGAGATCTCTAGTCTTTCCCATTCTGTTGTTTTCCTCTATTTCTTTGCATTGATCACTGAGGAAAACTTTCTTATCTCTCCTTGCTATGTTTTGGAACTCTGCATTCAAATGGGTTTATCTTGCCTTTTTTCCTTTGCTTTTCACTTCTCTTCTTTTCACAGCTATTTGTAAGGCCTCCTTAGACAGCCATTTTGCTTTTTTGCATTTCTTTTTCTTAGGGATGGTCTTGATTCCGGTCTCCTGTACAATGTCATGAACTTCCATCCATAGTTCATCAAGCACTCTGTCTCTCAGATCTAGTCCTTTAAATCTATTTCTCACTTCTACTGTATAGTCATAAGGGATTTGATTTATGTCATACCTGAATGGTCTAGTGGTTTTCTCTACTTTCTTCAATATCAGTCTGAATTTGGCAATAAGGAGTTCATGATCTGAGCCACAGTCAACTATACTGCAAAAAAAGAAAAAAGAAAGAAAGACTAATTCTCTCAGATTGGAGGAGACTAAGGCAATATATCAGTTAAACACAATACTGGACCCCAAGATCAGGAAAAGAATACTAGTGGGACAATTAGCAAAACAGGGAAGTTGGATGATAGATATAATATGAAACTCATCATGAAGATTTTTTAAGTTTAAAATTATTTTAAATAAAAATTAAATGAAAAAAAAATTAAATGAAACACAATGAAAGAAAGAATGAATGGAATTAACCACCAAAGTTTATGCCTCACTGCAAGAAAAGAAGAGTCATAGTCATATGGCTACATAATCTGGGACATGGTATTTAGGGTCTAACTCTACATACAGCTATCCTGAGTAAATAAACTTTGTTGAAAATGTTTTCAGTCAATCCTCTTGATTCTAGTCACATCAACACTCTACTATCAAAGGCACTCAAGCACCTAATTCTTGGGCCTTTACAGGGATCCCCAGTGAGAAAACCCTACTAGATCTCTACCACCACCAAGAAAAAACTCAAATATTTCACTTCTACTTTCTCTGATCTTCTAAATCAATGACAACTCATTTATCTTGTTTCCACCTTCCAAATTTTTGCTGACGTTTCTCCGTCAGCTCCTCACTTCTCCATGTCCTCAGTGGTTTTTTTTCTTATTTTATCCCTCTATTTTCATTTTAGTTTGATTTCGGAAGAAAACACAAAAAGTGTGTTTTCAATCTGCCGTGCTTATTTTTTAATAATGCCTCCAGTGTTTGTATCCAATTTAACGATTGTTGGTGACCCGAACTAAAGTTATGAAACATCAGTTCCATGTAGTTGGAGAAGAGAAAATTCTGTGAGGGCATCCATGCCATATCCATTTATCCATACCTAAAGGGCTCTTTACATGAAGAAAACAATTGTTAACTTTGATGACTGATTTTTGCTAATCGTAAGAAAGAATTTTCCAGTTGTCAGAATTACTTAGAAAAAAATGCATTGGAATGCACTGAATTCCCTTTGTGAGCATAATTAAATAGCTGATGCCCACTAGTGAGTAATACTAGAACTTACAGTGGAATTGGAAAACTTCTAAAGAGTGAATTTCTGGAATATTTGAAAAAGACTCATCAATTAATTCAAGTTTATAATGAGAACCTGTTAAGTGCAAAATCGGGTTCTAAGTCTCCCAGCAGTTATAAAAGATCTAGAAAAGAGGCACCAATGAGACACTATCTTAAATGAATATGTACTTTGTGCTTTGCATTGAGTTAAGCATTTTATGTATTTTTTCTCATCTAATCATTACAGCAACTCAACCTTGTTCACCTCCAATTTAGTAGTGAGGAAATCAAGGCTTAGGAAAGTTCATTATCTTGCCCAAAGCTACACAGTAGTATGTAGCCAAACCAGTATTTATAACCATATCTGTCTAGCATCAATGATTTTGCCCAAAACCAAAATAAAACAAAATCCAACAAACACACACACACACACACACACAAAAGTTTCACTATCAATGTTAAGGTATCAATCAGGCAGCCTTATTTCAAGAGACTCACTATAAAAATAGTAAAATCAGCTCTCTTTATTTAAGAACTCATAATTTCAGCAGCAGGAAGTCACAAACACATTTTGAGCCAGATCTGGAGCTTATTAGGGGAATGTGTCATCAGAGAAGCTAATAATTCTCTCCAATATCAAGGTCAGTCTGCATCCAGTATAGAGATGCACAACAAGAGAACATGTCACAGTCTCAGTGTTTACGCATCTTCAAACGAATGCCCTGCATTTTTCTGCAGTGTGACAAAGTCATGAAAAAAGAGTGTTATGATTCAATTAGGAAATGGATGATATCTCTCCTGTCTGCTTTCCTTCCTGTCTATCCTTTTGGATTCAAATTAAACAACAACCCTGTGCCTGCAACCCAAATGTATGAAAACAATGGTCAAGGTGACTGAAACTTCCTGGTGCTGAAAATATCACAAAGGAAAGGACACAGAGAAAGTGATGAATGCAGATAGGACATGAAAAGTCATCCAGCCTGGTACAGCTGTTTCATCTTCAGGTGGAGTCTGGAGCAGCCCACATATTTCAATGGTAATAGCACACAAAGAGGATATCCTGATGGATGAATGAATGTGAAGCCTGGAAATTTCCACAAAGATGAGAAGAAGGCTTTATATTCACACATTTGGGGCTTCTATTTGACCTCACTCTCTCTGACTTCCAACAGTGTGGTCTATTTGGTTTTCAGAGCTATTTGTTGATTGTGGAGCTGAAATATAACTTGCTCTACAGTTGGAAGGAAACACATAGGAAACCAGGGTCAGTGTACTGTCTCTTTCCCTAGATTTATTTGTCTGAATCTCAGTCAAAGGCAGCTGAGAACTGGACAGTAGAGAAAAGCTTTGACAGGGGAGAGAATACTGTGAGAAATTAATCATACAGTGAGGGGATTCAATTTTGAAGATTTTTCAGCAGAAGTTTTAAACTACTGGAAAGCTTCAGCAAATTATATATTCCTTTAAATTTGGTTTCCACTCATTAAAATCTTTGGTATATTTCAATGTGGGAGTATGCGTTGTTCTTTTTAAGAGATACCAGGACTATAATCATTATGTCTACCCTTAATGTTTTAAGAAAGATAAGGGAATATGTTAACTGATTTTAATTTTAACCACAAATAAACCATAACTTGAAATCTAAACATGTAGTATTAATATCCAAAAAGGAAGTATGAATTTTTGTTATTGTACTCCAGTAAGGATTGCAACCCCTAACAAATCCTACACTTTCTTCATGCCATATTAATAATTACACTCCCCTAGAGAGAGAATTACATGAAATCTTTGGGATGATAATGGTGGCAGTTAAATCTTTGAAAAAGGCATTTGATAGAGAACCATTGTAGATCCTAGTGGCTTAATGGACTTTTAAAGATGTCAAACCATTTGATTTTTCTCACAAGACAGTACTTTTCAAAGTAATGGATAGGTGGCTCACACCATGCGTTTATTTTTAATTAACATTTTCTCTTATTTCCTTTACTACATCTCCTGTTCCACTTTTCACCTGAGTCAACGGGGTAAATACACACTAATGACACCCGTTAGCTTTGTCTTTACAAACATCAAATTGATGAGCAGACACCCCAAATCCTTCACTAGGTGGGTCATAAACTGAAAGGCCTCTTTGATTATAATATGATGAAAGATTTATTAACAAACATGTATTCAGCTAAATCATAGTATTGGCAGCTTTATGAGATTGTCTTTCCCCAGCTGACAGGTGGAGCCTGTGGGCTGCTGTGGGAATGAAAACACTAAATCTGTTAGTGTGCTACATAATGATCTAATTACCGGTCGACAAGAGTGCTACACAAGGGGCTAGAATTTCAGAAAGTTCTTTGGGTTTGCCAGGTCCTGACACAGAAACATGTACCACACTTTAGGGGACACAACTAAAATATGTTAAATAAAGCAGAATAAACTAGGGCTTAACAAAAGGCACGTGGTCAAGTGACTTCTCTAAAAATAGTAAGAGAGGAAGGAGAGATTCTAGAAAATGCCAATTCAATTGCAAAGAGGCCTGATTCTCCACAGTACCCTGGTGGAGATTTCTAGGAGACTTTTCAATAGGCAATGATCATTAGGAATTGAAAATATAGAATGAATATGCCAAACTGTACACTTACCTCACACCATCTGACAAAAGAAATACACTTAGAAATTATGAAAGTGATATATTATTAGCTCATTCAAAATTAAATATTTGTGTGTATTATAAAAATGATAGGGAAAAAAATCATACTTTATAATACCTTATACCATTAGACCAGATGAGGATTTCCGCCCCCGCACTGAACATTCACTCAGATTTTCAGTTTAAACATACGGTCATGTGTATATAGGTATACACCTAAAACGCGGTTTCTGAGAAATTTTTTGGAGATATTTATCAAGTTACCAATTTTGTCAAATTTAACACTCCCCAAAATGCTGAATGACTTTGTATAAGGAATCAACCATTATGAATAATTACACTAATTTTTGGTAGGTTCAGATTTTTACAAGATGTCTTTTCCTTGAAGTAACTGTTTTATCAAACAATGATACTTTTTCTAACTCAATAATTACAGGAAAAATTAATAGTGAGTACTTATAGTTTGAAATGTGGCTTTGGCCAAGACATTTAATATTTATAGCAAATTTATATGCTTGAAGGCAGATGTCAAAACTGAAGAGTGATAAATAGCATAAAGGGGATTATGCTTTTAATCCTTCTATTTCATGAAGACTGAATGAGGAAAGAAAAATTCTTAAATTCTTAGAACTGCAAAAGACTTTATCTTTTCTTTTAACTCTCACACTATTGACATGGTTAGACAAATTCAGATAATTTCCTCAAATATCATTTCCATAAACACAGTATTCACTTTCCATCATATGTACACAGTTAAGAAACCAGAAAAGCCTCTTTAGGAAGTATCAGTCTTCTGATGTTAATAAAGATCTCTGTCATCAATTTCTATAGGAAATCAAGGTGCTAAAGTAGCACTTGACATCAAATAAATGAAAAGTATTCTGTAGAGTGTGTTTGAGCATGTAACAGAAAATTACTTTTCAAGCATACAGATAATAATAATAATAGTATCTTTTATGTTTTGAATACCAGTCACTGTGCTAAGCAGTGCCCTAGGTACTTTGCATATAGAGAGTACCATATGCTTAAAAGGATAAATACTGCTATAAAATTTTTAAAGCAAAATGCATTTAATTAGCCATTTCATCACTTTTTATCAGTTGAGATTATCAGAAGGAAATATTTAGTGGCATATAAACATTTCCTTAGTGGGCTTTAGAGAGGAAGCAGATGTACTCTGAATTCCGCTTACCCTCAGTTTATCATGAAGACAGCAATACCAATAATTACATAAATATTATAGGCCTGCTTGGAGGATAAAACAAGAGAATATGCTTTTAAGCATATTAAGCTGCTTTTAAGCTGCTAATGTTATATAGGTTGATCAGTTACTCTTTATGGGCCCCCATGATAACAATTTCCACTTCAGATTTGGAACTTATCACATGCTGACCTTTCCTAACACCTCTTTTGGTCCACATTCTGGGTAACTTGAAACCTAGAGAATTAAGCAAGCATTATAGCTGTAACCACCTTATATCTTCACTAGTTAATAAGGACATATTTAACCTCCCTAGGAAGACTTGGCACTCTTAGAGGATGGGGAAGACACACTCTGTCTCTTCTAATCTCTACATCTTTCAGAATAGGACAGGAGACAGGAAGTATGTTCAGAGGACACTTAGCAGCTCATGCAATGTGGAAGGGCTTCCCCGATGACTCAGCAGTAAAGAATCTGCCTGCAGTGCAGGAGACATAGGAGATGCAGGTTCAATCCCTGTGTTGGGAAGATCCCCTGGAGGAGGAACTGCCAACCTACTCCAGTGTTCTTGCCTGAAAAACTCCATGAACTGAGGAGTCTGGTGGGCTACAGTCCAAAAGGTTGCAAAGAGTTGGACATGACTGAGTACATGGGCACAGCCGTAGAAATTTTTAAGGTGTCACTTAAGAGGCAGATTTCCTAAAACCAAGTATTCAAGATCATTTTCAAGTAATTGAAAATGTATTTTATTGGAAATTTACTTTGTAGTAACTAGCCCTTACTGAACTAGCCTAGGTTATTTCTCTGAGATTTCATTCATCAACAGAAGTTTCAATATCTACACTTTATTTTCTAAAGATTAGATTATGGGATCCCTTTAGTAATGGAATCCTTTGGCAAATACACTTGGACACTCCGCTGTATGGAGGACGTTGTGGTCCTTAATTTCAGGAAAAGCAACTGAGACTTCATCTAGACAACTACTACAATGGCTGGAGCAAAATAAAACTCAAAAAGCAATTGCCAATAAATTGTTATAAACTGCAGGATGAAGCCTATGCTATAATGAAAGAAGCAGCACCCAGATTAAGGGGAATTTATTCTAAGGCCGGCAGTTCAATAGGAGGATGAGATTATTCATAAATTCTAATTTTTGATTAGGTAAAGTATGTGCTAGGTTCTGAGGATTAAAGGATGAAAATAAAAACATAATAAAACAACATTAAACAACACAACATAGTATAATCAAAAAAGTTCATTGAGAAAATCGAGGATTTCATGGGAACTCACAGGAAGGCATTGCACCGTGCCATGGGGAATTGGGTTCCCTGAACCTTCCCCAGAATAAGGAAAAGGTAGGCATCAAGAAGGTGCCAAGCAAGGGGAAGGCCTCAAGGTGAGTAGTGAGAGATATTTTAATAAATTAAGAAGAAGAAAAAAGACTCACTATGGCTGGAACAATATACCAGGAGAGAGACAGTAAGAGATGAAACTCAATTCAGGGTCTTATGAGATGTGTTAAGGGGTTTGGACCTCATCCAGAAGACAAAAGGAAGCCAACTGAAAAGGTTTTTGTAAGAGAATGGCACGATCAGCATGTATTTCATATAATTTATTTTGTTTACAGTGAGAAGAATAGCTGGAAGGGGTCCAAACAGGAAGCATAAAAACAGTTAAGAGACTACTGGTAAAGATCCCTGTGAGTGACTGTAATAGTCTATGTGAGAACCATAAGATAAAGGTAAACAGAGGAGAACATCATAACTACCTATCTATATCTAGAGAGACAATAAAGTTTTATTTAGGTTTTTAATTTAAATATTTGCTTAGTTTTTATATCTGATTGAATATGGGAACAATTCAAGAAGCTAAATATGACAGTGTCATTGTCTGACTTTAGCAGCCATAAAAGAGGCAGATTTTTTTGTTTTTAATTATTTCTGGAGAATGTGGAAGAGAAAGTGTGGGTCACTCAGTCGTATCCGACTCTTTGAGACTCCATGGACTGTAGCCCTCCAGGTTCTTCAGTCCATGGGGTTTTCCAGGCAAGAATACTGAAGTGGGTTGCCATTCCCTTCTCCAGGGGATCTTCTCGACCTGGGAATCGAACCCAAGTCTCCTACACTGCAGGCAGATTCTTACTGTCTGAGCCACCAGGAGATAAAAAGAGCCAAAATTTCAATCAATTATTACAGTGAAAGATAAGCATATCAGCTCAATAATGAAACATTTCTGCACAGGTTTGATCAAATAGACTGAATAATTCTTTCAATTGTGTTGTTGGAAATCAAAAGTCATCATGTTGTAGATTTCTACTTCCTTTCTTCCCCCTTAGAAATGTAACCCATTTCTGTGCTGCTTTCAGCAAATAATTGAGTTACTGTGGACTCAACATCATAAGTTTTATGCCCATGTTTAGTTCTCTTCTCTGAGTACATCTTAAAAATTTAATGTTGCTGACTGAAACCAAAATGAAGATCTAAAGGAAAATTTGGTGGAGTTGGACCCCTCTTCTGAGGCTGGACAATAACCTTTGTGAATGAGGAAAATCTTCATTGATGGGAAAAATGGAAAACTATGCTATCCTTTTCTGCATGTAAGCAGTATTTTGGGAATTCTTAAGAAAGTTTTAAAAAACTTTCTACCTCTCTGTTAATAACCTAATAAGTCACAACAAGAAATATTCAGCCTTGGATATAGAACAAGCAAGAGCGAATATGTAACAAAACCTACAATATTCGCCAGCCATTTTCTACTCTATCTTTCAGGGGGAAAATGTGAAAGAGGATTTTTAAAAATAAAGCAGTTGTGCAATGACAAAACAACAAAACCAGAAGGAAATTAGATAGTAAAAATTTTAAACAGTCAATCACTTTCACTTAAAAAAAGTAATAACTTGTGTTCCCCTTCGGCAGAGATGGGAATAGGCCTGTGCAAGAGGAGATGGATTGAGGGATTCTTCCAGGGAGTGAGAAATAGTCTATGTTTTATCAGGGTGGGAGTTAGGTTGTAAACATCCATCAATCTGTGTGGTGGTGTTGGTGGTTTAGTCGCTAAGTCCTGTCTGACTCTTTGTGACCCCATGGACTGTAACTCGCCAGGCTCCTCTGTCCATGGGATTTCCCAGGCTAGAATACTGCAAAGGGTTGCCATTTCCTTCTCCAGGGGATCTTCCTGCCCAGGAATTGAACTCAGGTTTCCTACACTGCAGGCAGATTCTTTACTGCTAAGCTACCAGAGAACACCATCAATCTGCATGTCTAAGATAATATTTATCCTAAGTTACATCTCAATTTTTTTTAAATGGGAAAGAAATAATGTTCATTTGGAAAAGGGAAAATTTAAAAGTAAAAATAATAACTTCCAGTGGGACATACTGTCTTTAAGATGCTTGTGCGATGTTCAAATGTTTCTATTCATCAAACAGTTGAAAATATGGATTCCAAGTATGCAATAGAGAGACAGCCTGAAAATGTAAATTTAGGAATCATCAACATGTGGGAAGTAATTAAATATTTGACAGTGGAAATAGTCATTTGAGAAGTAGAGCAATTTAGTGGATGGACAGAGGAAAAGATTCCCACCAAGAATGAAGAAATCCAGAGGAAAATTGAGAGAATCTTATGTCACCAAAGCCAAGGGAAAATATATATGCACATTTTAAGAAAGGGGTGAGTTAACTGTTTCAAATAATACTGAAAAGTCAAGACAAATAAATACTAAATAATTTTCTTTGGATTTCATAAGGAGATTGATGGTAAATTTAGTGGGAAGTTTCACTGAGACAATGAGAAAGGAGGTAGAGATGAATTTGGTAACAAAGGGTGTTTTTAAAAGATAGAGAAACTTCACCAACCAAGTTGCACTGAAAAATGAGTGGAGGAAAAGCAGTAGAAACTTCTGGCAGAAGTAAGAGCTAAGATAGGGGATCCTGCATCGTTAGTAAGGGAACAAGACAAGTGTCTGATGTGGTTTAAAAATAGAGACTTAATCGGGGCACATCATTCTAACCTTTGTATACAGAAGAGAGAAACAATTAGATATTATTCTCTGGGACACCTGGGAGCCACTGAAAGTCTTTAGGCAAGTATCAAGTTTAGAATTAAATGTTTAAAAATATCTTTGGCTTAGAATGAACAATGAAATAGTGAATAATTACTATTAATCAATAAGTGATGAGAACAAAGAGCCATGTCCTTTCTCAGTACTAAGATGCTGAACAGTCAGAACGATCATTCACACGTGCAATATGTCATAATATGATAGCGCTGTGACTTCATCATACTTGTGACTTTATGAAGTACCTGTTCATATGGTAAGTAAATGCTAAGAGAGTCTTGATCCAGTTGCTTGATGAATGACTTTAGAGCAAGACCACTGAATTCTTAATAAACAGTCAGACCTTCTATATCCAGGTGAATGTAGAAAGCAATTCCTTCAGATTCTCCTTTTTTTTTTTTAATTGCACATTTTGCTGAGAATGATTAATTGGCAGTGATTAACGATTATCACCATACCCACTAGCATGGGTTCCTGGTGATTCAAACTGCCCCTAGAAGTCAACTTAAGGTATCAAGTTGGAAATGGTGCCTTTGCTGAAAATGTACAAAATTTTTGAAATCATATCTGAAGACTCATTCTAAAAATATTTGGTACAACAGTAGGCTAGTTCGAAGGTTTGCCAGTTGTACATTGTTCCTCAGTGACATCTCTCGCTTGCCTAGAAAGGAAAAAGTCTGCTAGGCTTGGTGGTTCCTCTCACATGACTGTTAAGTCCCTAAACTGGCTAGAGTCCTATTAACCAATTAACACAGTTGGGTGCCACTTAACTGCCTACACTCTTACTCAGGACCTACATCCTCTATTTGACCTTAGAACAACTACCATCTTCCATCAAATGCTTGATTCCAGCGATTCAGGCCTGGGGACACTGATAAGGGAAAAGAAGGGTTTTCATTTTTGAAAGCAAGACGCCTGAGTCAATTTGTCCCAATTGTATCTGCACAAGGCTTATTATATGGACTGTGATTTCCAGGGATGAAAGCTGTGAACTCCCAGGTCACTTGTAAACTGATCACTCCCCAGTCTTTCCTCCTCCTGCTTTTAAGTGGTTTGAGGCTGGTAAATTGAAACCTGAAGAAACACAGAGCTCTGATCCCGGGGACCTCCAGAGCAAACCTGGACTTTGGCTGATTTGCTGTAGGAAGTAACTGCTTACTTACCCCATAATTAACACCACAAGCTGATCCTTGGAAGATAAAGTGCAGAAGGTCAGACGTAAGATCATTTAGAGAAGGATTTCACTAAAGCACCACTTTTAGTAGCTCTTGTGGCTACTTCACTCATGAAACAATGGGGTGTAATTTCTAAAAATATTACTGTTCATTGACATGGAGAAAAGAGTGAATTACATGGCACTGGATACAGTCTCAGCAAACTCCTCTCTGATTAATGAAACTACAGCACATGTCAACTTGGTAATGTATTGAGATGTAAAACATGCCATTTGTTCAGTGGCGAGTTAAACAATTTTAATGACATTTTACCATTCTATATACAAAATGAACTTTCTTCTCTGGTTAGAAGTATTCACTGGCTTACCATCCTCTGTTAAACAAAATTCTGCTTTGAGCCTACGGCCTTAATGAGCTGGCTTCCTGACCACCTTCTGTAGCTGCCTTACTCTTACCCTCACTGCCATCCACTCAGCCACGTTCACTTCTGATGAAGGCAATGAGTTTCTTGCCTTTGCATTTCTGCACAGACAGCTTCTTCATTGAGAATTCCCTTGCTTGTTTGTCTCTGAGACAAATTACTCCTCATCCTCAAGATCCAGCTTAAGAATCACTGCTGCGCAAGGCCTTCCCTGGCTAGAGCTGCAACATCATACTTCTCTGCAAGTGGACTACAGCTTACACCTATTACACTACCATAATAAAGAATATCAGTCTCCTGTAATTTATTCATCTATGGATATAAGAACTGGATGAAGAGATATGCCATAGAAGAAACTGTTTTTTAGTATCTGTGCTCTCAAATAACCTATAATTGAGGTCTGTCTTCACCCGTGATAATCTGCTTCTTGGAGTCAATGAAACTGGAGGCAAATGAGTCTTTTTTGTTTTTTAATGTAGTAAAGACCACTAAGGTTTAACCCAGCTAAAATGAAGGAACTCTTCATAACTTTTATTGGTCCCAAGGGAGCTCAAGAGTGACAGTTCTCAGACCGTATTCATAAAGGCTATTCAGGAGTCCCCTGTGGCATGTATGTTGTGTTTACTCCAGGTCAACAGCATCAACCTCATATAAAAATGTTTATTCCCTTTCACTCGGTGTCTTCTACCTTTGTTGCAATATTTTATTTTTATTTTTTCATTTATTTGGCTGCACTGGATCTTAGCTGTGGCAGACAGAATCTCAGTTTTCATTGTGGCATGCCAGCTCTTAGTTGTGGTTGCTGTTACTGCTAAGTTGCTTCAGTCGTGTCCAACTGTGCGACCCCATAGACGGCAGCCCACCAGGTTCCTCTGTCCCCGAGATTCTCCAGGCAAGAATACTGGAGTGGGTTCCTATTTCCTTCTCCTTAGTTTTGGCATGTAGGATCTATTTTCCTGACCAGGGATTGATCCCAAACCCCCTGCACTGGAAGCTTGGAGTCTTAGCCACTGATGACCAGGGAAGTCCCTCTACCTTTAGATACATACAATAATCCCCCAAACTTGGCAAAACTTTAAATCCAACAATATTCTTTATAGAATTATATATACTTTTAAAAAGTAAGCTAAATATCCAAATATAAAGACACTGATAGACTCATATTTATGGTATAAAAGCATGGTGGAATATTAAAAACCAATCTAAGTTGTAATAAAGATTATCTCATGGAAATACACATAAGTATTAGGTTAAAATACTAATAAAATTTATCTTATAGAAGATAATTATGTTAAGTATGATAATTATGTTAATGTGTAGACAAAAAATAAATGAAACCCTATGCTAAAAAATGTGTTGCATAATTTTAATGAGTCCATGCATGGCTTTTTAAATCTTCTAGTTTTTAATATTTTCTGAATTTTGTTTAATGAATATGTATTAATTCAGTGAGAAAAACTGTAAATTGTTTTAAAAGGAAAAGTTTTAAGAATATATCTGTAATTCAACCAATTAACACTTAAAACCATATTAATGATATTGGTCAAATTTGAAAACAGTTCTATTTATTCAATAAATTAAAAAGAATACTTATTAGTAAATTTAAATACAATTTCATTAAGTTAATAAACAAACATGATAAATTTCAAATGGGCTAGAGGAAACATTTTAAAACACGTCTCAGAATGTGTTTCTTAATGCATAATGTAAATGCATTTGTAACCAATAACCCATGTTTCATGTTCTAAAAATCCGTGATGTATATATTTATACTATAAATAGAAAGCACTTTAAAAGAATTGAACACGGATTTAGATAATCAAAAGTGCATGCAAGGCACTGTCTAGTGATGTGACTTTGAACAAGTTCTTTCCTCTCTGCCAAATCAAAATCAGCAAAATCAAGGCATTACACAAGATATTAGCTAAGTTTCCATCTAGCGCCAAAATGCTGGTTTTTCCAAGGGCTGTCAGGTAGCAGATGGAAATGGGGGAGGAAATGGGGTCTTAGGGGTATGTCCATGAAAAAAATAGCTTCCCAGAAGGTTGAAATATTCAAAAGAGGAGGATTTAAAAGCAGAGAAAACTTCGAGGGATGGGGTAGTGGAGGAAGTAGAAAGGAGTGAGAAAGCGACTCATCAAAGAGAGAATATTTTATGAAAGGAAAGCAGTAGTAAAATATTTCTCAGGGATATTCCAGAGTGAGAAAGTGGGAAGCATGTATATGAGATTTAAGTCTATGTGGCAAACTAAAGTAACGTGAAGTCTTGTGCTTGCTCTGACTCTGTGGCAGCTCAGAAAACAGCGTCTCACCTTCTCTTAACTACATCAGATCTGGAGGCTAATTCCACGCCATTACCCATAGAATGAAACCTAAATAGGGATCCTAAATTATCACCAGGTACAGGTTTAATGAACAGCCATTCATTACAGATAATAGATAATATTTGAACCATATTAGAATCATGACTTCAAGAGCACATCTCTCCTGGATGAACCAAAGGAACTTCAACATGAGTGTTACCAAACTAGAATTCATCTTCATGCCCCACACTTGCTTCAAGAACAGGTATCCCCTCATGCCTGGGCTCTAAAGCCAAATATCTGGGTATCATCCTAGGTGCTATTTCTAAGTTATACCTAAGTCTCATCTAATAATTTAGTCCCTGGTTTAGAAACATTCAGTATCCTAATGGTGAGGAATATGTCAAGGCTGTATATTGTCACCCTGCTTATTTAACTTCTATGCAGAGTACATCATGAGAAATGCTGGGCTGGAGGAAGCACAAGCTGGAATCAAGATTGCCGGGAGAAATATCAATAACCTCAGATATACAGGTGACACTACCCTTATGGCAGAAAGTGAAGAAGAACTAAAGAGCCTCTTGATGAAAGTGAAAGAGGAGAGTGAAAAAGTTGGCTTAAAGCTCAACATTCAGAAAACGAAGATCATGGCATCTGGTCCCATCACTTCATGGGAAATAGATGGGGAAACAGTGGAAACAGTGGCTGACTTTATTTTGGGGGGCTCAGAAATCACTGCAGATGGTGATTGCAGCCATAAAATTAAAAGACACTTACTCCTTGGAAGGAAAGTTATGACCAACATAGACAGCATATTCCAAAGCAGAGACATTACTTTGCCAACAAAATTCCATCTAGTCAAGGCTATGGTTTTTCCAGTGGTCATGTATGGATGTGAGAGTTGGACTGTGAAGAAAGCTGAGTGCCAAAGAATTGATGCTTTTGAACTGTGGTGTTGGAGAAAACTCTTGAGAGTCCCTTGGACTGCAAGGAGATCCAACCAATCCATCCTAAAGGGGATCAGTCCTGGGTGTTCATTGGAAGTACTGATGTTGAAGCTGATACTCCAATACTTTGGCCACCTGATGCAAAGAGCTAACTCATTTATAAAGAACCTGATGCTGGGAAAGATTGAGGGCAGGAGGAGAAGGAGATGAGAGAGAATGAGATGGTTGGATGGCATCATCGACTCAATGGACATGATTTTGGGTAAACTTCGGGAGTTGGTGGTGGATAGGGAGGACTGGCATGCTGCAGTTCATGGTGTCACAAAGAGTTGGACACAACTGAGCAAATGAACTGAAATAAAATAAGCTGAATACTCATCAACTTGCCACTTGAGATTCTTCAGGATCTTGGTCAACCTAAATGTCCATTCCCATATCCCATTCCACCTTATCATGACCCTTATGAGACAGATGTACTGGAAAGCTCATAGCTTTTGAAAGTTCTTATGATTTTTCCTTTGGAGACTTTGTTCAACCTCTTTTCCTTGAAGCCTGAGCTTATTATATCCATCTTATATTTTGCAAACCTTGGGTGGCTCTAAATCTCCATGTCCAGGGTCCCTCAGTTGAGGGATTTCGCATCATATATTGTGCCAATGATGTAGTCTGCCCTATATTTGTACCATTTGGGGGTTTTATCTTATTTCTTACTAGAATCTTCTTCATTGGGTTCTAAGTTTCTTAAGGTAATAGTGTATCTGATTCAAGCCTGTAAATCCATACCATCCCACATGGTGTACAGTTTTTCAAAAAATACACATTTGTTGAATGGAATAGTATGATTTTATAGAACAGAGACTACCATAGTAATCTTTAGTTCTTGGCCCTTAAGAACAATTGCTGTAGCATGAGGTTTGTTTTAGACAACTAAAACTGGATATATTCACACACTGTAATTGCAAATATGGCATTAATGAGCAAACACTTGAGATCCATTGCATATTAAGAACCATAAAATGATCAAAGTTCATAACCCTTCTGTATTTACAATTTAACTAGACATTCATCTATCTGGACCATGTTGGCTCCTCTGAAAAGAAGAGGTTCCTGCGAGTTGGAATTGAGTATGTGCAAATAATTCATTCCACAAAATTCACCAAGTAAAACTATATGATCTGTCCTGAGCTAAGAAAGGGAGTAAAGATGCATAAAAAGCAATTTGTACTTTGGGTGCTTAACACTGACCTGGGTACAAATGGCATGCGTGTAACAAAGTAAAGAGCAGCACGATGTGGCGTCACTCCCATGTGGGCAGAAAGACAATGAACATTGTAGCCTGTTTGGAAGTGGTAGACATCATTCTCATTAGGGACCCCGGTGTCTTCAAGCGGCTTCAGGTATGAAGCTGCTGATGAATTCAGCAGAGACACTGATCTGTGCATTTCCAAGACTCAGTGACTGTTTTCTTAATAATACCACAGGAGGTTCAAGTTTTTCAAGAATTGGGATTCCCCCACAATTCAAACAATGTTCTGTGCAATAAGAAATCATAAAATGTCCATGACTCTTCCATTTTTTTGTCAATATTTGAATAACTAGATAGGATCCAATAGTTGAATCTTATGTGTATGTATATATGTATATGTATATATATGTATGCATTTTCACATATAAATTTATGTATTACGTATTTGAAATATGTACATTTATAAAGGCTAATTAAGAGTAAATCACAGAACTTGGTGAAACTGAAGTGTGTAAAACAAATGTCTGCATCATGTGAGTTTTTTTGACTATATGTATTTTCAAATTATTTATTTGTTTATTTTATTTATCTAATGTATCTACTGCATATCCATGGCATATCCTAGACATTGCTGAACACAATAAACAAAACCAATACATTCATGGAGGTTATATTCCATTAGGGAAACAACCATAACCAAAAATAGACTTTGGTAGGTACTACGATGAGGTCGAAAATCTGATAATACAACAAAGAAATCCTAGGAAGCTACTTAGCATTACCTGCTTAGGAAAGCACTCATTGAGGTGACAGCATTAAGACTAAGATTTAGATCTGACTGACAAAGAAACACCCGTGATAAGTCGAGATAGAGGAGGGCAGGAGGCAGCATTCCAGGCCTGGGACAGCTATCACCAAAATCTAGAGACAGGAAATGTGTTGGTGTGTCCCAGGATCAAGAAGGCCGATGCGAGGGGCAGAAGAAGTAAGACGGAGAGTGATAGAAGACAAGGTCAGCCAAGTTAAGTAGCTGGGATTTTAGTTGCATTTTAATGCATTATTGCTGACATCGTCGTCTGGGAATCAAGATTTGGGTGGGTTTTGATCAATGCCCTGCCATTAACTTACTGTATGACTCTGGAAAATTATATGCTTTCTCTTGGCCTCAGAGCGACCTCAACTGTGAAACAGAGAATGAACAAGAAGGTAGATGATCTATGAATTCCCTTTGAGTGCTAACATTCTATGATTCTAATCTTTGCCCTCAAAAATGAAGTTGAACACTCCCTTTTCTTAAAAGTACTGAGGCCCTTCCATGAACTAGGGAAGCATAGCTCAGGGTATGCTTGATCATTTTCCCTGAATTGTAAAACTGCCAAGACTTAAGATAGGATGAGGAGCCAAAGATTGCATTTACCCAGTGTTGTTGACATTTCTTACAAGACACGTTTGCTGTTTTTATATGTTTTGCTCCTGTCTTCATGACTTTCCCAGTTTCTTTGGAGTGCCACACAAAGATATCCTCTGTTCTCTACTTTCACCTCAACGATTTTAAAGACAGAAATGACTATGGAGGTCCTTAATACCTTCCCAATATCTGCAGTCACAACTGGTTTCCCAAACTCTTCTTCAGGAATAAGATCAAATGTGCAAAGATGGAACTCACTTCTCTCTGCAGAAAGGTGCTTGAAAATGTGACACTAATATAAGCTTCCTCACTTTGTAGAAATTCCCAATCAGAAACAATCAATCCAGCCAGTGATTCCCAGAACATGAAATTCACTGTGACCAAAGATTACTTGGCTCTCACCATAAATAATTTAGAAAGACTACTAAACAAACACTTCAATAGCTTCATAGAGTTGCTACATAAACAAGCAATATGTGCATAAGATAAACCTTTTAAAGGAACAGCTAAGAGATTTGGACTTTTAAAGAATATTTACCTTGGAACTGAGATAAAACCCAAGACTGAGTTTAAAGAGACAGCACACAGAACACAGGTCCTTTTCTATGGATCAAGAAGAGAATAAATCCTGTTTCTGATTTGTGGTATTTTAAGTTTTAGGGCTGCATTGATACCATGACCTCTTATTCCGAGTCACGCATGCTTTAGCTGGAAAAAGCAAGCCATTTTAAAACAACATAGATGCGCTTGCTATGTTGTATAATTTTATCATGCTTTAGTGACCAAAATTCACCAGTTGGAAAACAGCTCCAGTTTATTAAGGAAAATAGTATCTGACACAAAGAAATTTTATGTGTAAGAAAAATAAATACCTTCTATAAACTAAATACATTTCATCTAAACTAAACATTCTAGAAAAAAAAATGTTGTTTAGTTTTTAAGTTGCTAACAGTATGAGTCACTTGAAAGGTATTTTATTATGTACAACTAGGGGTTCGTTGGATGACTGGGTTTTAATACTTCCTCCTTAGTAATTAGCCATGTACACTTGGACAAGTTATTCAACTTCTTTGAGTATCACCTGCATCTGCCAGACAAGGCTGTTGGATTAAACGTTCTCAAATTGTAATTGAATGCTGAAATGCTAGAAATGTATTTTTAGCACCACATATTGCATTTTCAAGCAGCACATGATAAGTATTTAATCAGTTCACCAACAATGCAGTGAAAAATTGAAACAGTGAGACACGTTCTGCTAAGCAGCAAAGGGCATTACTGATTTTGGTAAGGCACTATCCTGGGAGAGTCCTGCAGTTGTTATCACAAAACTTTGGTTCTGTCTCCTACTAGCCATAAAGTAACTTTGGTAAGGTCATACAGGCTCACTGGACCACTATTTCCTCTTGTGTGAAATAGGCACAACAGTGCTTCCTTCTCACAACTCTTTCAAAACCTTAAGAAAACAGACACTAGAATCAGATCATTGCATTTTAAACTCTGGCTCCACCAGTTATGAATTGGATGCTTTGGGGGCAGTTTGCTTAACTTCCAAGGGCCTCAATCTTTCAATCTGTACAATGGAGAGGAAAACAGCATCAGCTCATTGAAAGACTTGTTGTAAGGATGAAAGGAAGGCCCCATAGGTTTAGCAGTTAGAATAGTGCTTAGCATTTAGCAGATGTTAGTGTTCATTTACATAATTGTGACTAATACAATTATTATTTCTAGAAATAGTAGTAGTAGTAGCAATTTCAACAGCAAAGGCATGTGAAAATTCAGATACTAAGCAGAAATCAAGTTTCTTTAAGGGCAAATAACATAAAGTAATTTTGTAGGATAGGGCTATAATATGATTGAAGGCCTGAGGATGCGGGATGGCTAGGACTGGGCTTCAGTGAAGGGAAAGAAGGCCAACAGAAAGTCATTATAATTAGAGAGGACAGAATAATCAAACAGATGGAAGAAAAAGACCCGAGTGAAATTTCCAGGTAAGGCAGCAAAGTAAACACAGCCAGGTACTCTTGCTCCGTCCTGAATCGCTAAGGAAATGACATGAAGGAAATATGTTTAAGTCATAAAACCATATTGATGAAAATAGGGGAAGAGAAAAGTGAAAAAGTGAAGTGAAGTTGCTCATTCGTGTCCAACTCTTTGCGACCCCATGGACAGTAGCCTGCACCAGGCTTCTCCGTCCGTGAGATTTTCTAGGCAAGAGTACTGGAGTGGGTTGCCATTTCCTCATCCAGGGAATCTTCCCCACCCAGGGATCAAACCTAGGTCTCCCACATTGTAGACAGATGCTTTACCATCTGAACCACCAGGGAAGGCAGCAACTGAAACATTGATGAGTAGTTCTCAGTGAGGAAACCTGAGTAATGTGAATCCCATGTCGGTACTAGGAGAAGCTAAAATATGACCACTCTTATGACAGAACCCACTCCCCAAATCAGGAATGTCCTGCACCAGTACCTTCCAAGAATGGAAGGGAAGGGAAGGCTTAAAAGGTGGGGAATCCCCTGCAAATTTGCTTAAGAAACATGTGAATCTCCACTTCTCTCCCCAGGACCAAATAATCAGAAGTCCTTTGGACAGGGAAATAAAGTCACAATTGAGGATGGCATTACCTTACTGCAGTTAGAGAGACTATCTCATTTCTTCATGGTGGGTGCTAAGATCCACTGTACCACCTTATTCCTAGTCTTCTATCGCTGCTGGATTTGTAGAACACTAAAAATCAACCTGGTAACCTGTGGAGAAAGACTGGAACATTGTCTCTGCAATCTGACTAGCCCAGGAAGGAAGACACCAAGGTACTGGCACTAAGAATTTTCACCAGGCAGCCTGTCCAGATCACCTCTCTAATCTGAAGACTCTGGTTGACAAAATTCCATCAAAGCACTCAGAAGTTCATACCAGCTTTCAAGAGAATCACTCTGAAATACAAATAGACCATTTAGAAAAGGTGCTCACATGAAAGATAGGGATCTGAATGTAAGTGAAAAAGAAAAGTTACTTGGAGATAATAAAAAATGCAAGAAAAACTTCAACAAAAACCATATTTGTGTATTATACTCATAAAGCAGGAATTGAATGCACTTTATAAAAACAAATATTCTGACAATATTAAAGGGGTCTTGGAAGTAAATATCATAACAGGAAGGAAAAATTCAGTAGATTTATAAGATTACAGTAGGGAAATTTCCCCAAAAGCAGGGCAAAATGTCTAGGAGATGGAAAATAGGAGAAAAGACTTTAACAATTTAAAATCAGCCCAGAATTTTTGATATCCAAACAATAGAAGCTCCAGAAAGAAGACACTGATTAAAAGGAAGAAAGGAAGTCATCAGTGAAATCCTATATCAAAAGTATTCAGAGCTAAACAATATGAATTGCCAAATGCCTGGCACAGTGACTGCAAGATTCATACAAATATATATCATCTTGAAATTCAAAGACCATACACATTTCCAGACAGAGTAATGGATAGTTCCATACAAAAGATGAGGAATCAAAAATAGCTTTGGACTTTGCACTAACAGAGTTGGAAGGCAGACAACAATAAACCGGAGCCTGAAAATTCTGAGGGAAAATGATCTACAATCTAAAATTCTGCATCCAACCAAACTTTCAATCAAGGGTGACAGTAGAATAATAACATTTAAGGCATGCCATGCTCTTTACAGAACAGAAGTCCCCATTATCTCTCTCTCTCCCTCTCTTTTTTGGTAGAGCTACTGGATAATGTGGTCAAGTTTAAAAAAAAAAAAAAGTGATCAAAATAGAAGATGTGACTATAGAAAGAGGGAATCTGACTCTGGAAATAGGAAGAAAGTCTCCAAGATAATGAAAGATGTACACCAAGAGGAGAAGACAAAAAAATCCAGTAGAAGTAGACGCCTTGGATTTGGTTGATATTTTTTTCTTAATAGAATATAAAAATTTAAAGAATATCTAAAGATGTTGGCAATGGGTAAAGAATTTGGACCGAACCAGTGGTAAGTATATAGGAAACTGAACAAAGAAAAAAATCAAGAGAACTATTTGCTAAACGGAAAAGGAAAATTGTGCAGAAAAGTAGAAGATATTATGATTTAGTATATGATTTAGGATTTACCTAGTCATAATACAGGAAACACTAAATATTCACATACCCCAAATTATGAGAAGTAAATTGGAAGAGGGGGAGAAACAGGAAATATGTGTGTATGTGTGTGTGAAGTCAATAATTAATGCCTAAACGGAAACATCTGTATGTAGCACTATATTTAGAAATGCTTCCCAATCTTGTTCAAGACAGCACTCACACACACACACACACACACACACACACACACACACACACACACACACACACACAGAGTACACAGGAACAAATGGAAAAGACAATTGATATTGAAGGCAATGAGACAGGGATCAGGCCACCCCAGGTTCTACCTGACCTCCCTGAGGGCAGGAAGTATCAATATCTCCCAACACCTGCAATGTATTTGCTGCTTACTGCTTGAGAGGCTCTGAGTTAGAGATAGTGAGGTAAATACCAAGAGAACAAGCTAAATGCATGGAAAGTGATTTTTCTCAAGGGGAAGGAGATGGGAGGGAAGGGTGAAGCAGGGAGAGACAGGCAGGGGGCAGAGACCTACCATAGTTCATAATGAACTTTGTAGAACTAATTGACTCTTTTTAAATTTTTAATTGGAGGATAATTGATTCACAATTAAATCAATTTTAATTGACTTACAAATAAGTGTTGGTTTCTGCCATACATATATATATATATATATGTATCCCCTCCATCGAGTCTCCCTGCCAGCCACCCACCCACCACACCTCTCTAGGTTATCACAGGGCACCAAGTTGGGCTCTCTGTGTTTTACAGCAGCTTCCCACTAACTACCTATTGTACACATGGTAGGTACACTGTAGGCAGGTACATATGTCAACCATGTAGGCATATTACTTTGAAGCTAAAATAAAGTAAATAAAAACCTGAACTATACTATGAAAGTGATACCTAAACTAAATATGATGCTAACACTTCTCAAGCACTTTTTACATGCCAGCTATACAATAATTTCCCCGTTTGGTTGTCCTATGACAATCAAGCGGCAAGTAACAAATCATGCTATTATACATATTTCAAATGTGAAGAAACCTAAGGCAAGATAAATTAAGTACATTTCCCATCTTCCTATAACTAGTAAGTGATAAGACTGGAATCCATGGCCTCGGCCATGTTTCAGAGTCCAAGCTCTTGCCCACCTGCTATGCCCTGTCCTTCAGGTGAGGTCAGTGTTGGTGGCATCACATCCTGAAGGGTCTTGTCTATCAGTCTAGGTGAAGACCTTTTAGGCACTCTGGGAAATGGGATCTTTCAAAAATGTTCACATGTCAGGAACATGGGCCATATCAACCTGCTCAAATCTAAAAACCAGAGTTTTAAAGACCCCCCTCCTCCCCTTCTGCAGACACTCCCCCTCAGGGAGAGCCCCATCACTGCCCCATGCTGTATGAAAAGGATGTGGTACCATCCCTGCCCTCCACTCAAGCAAGCTTCCTATGCTTTGAGAGGTTGTTGCTGCTTTTCTACAGGGCCGCACGACTCTGATGATTTAACCTGAAGGTTGAAATGCAGGAGCAAACCTCACTGGAGGTATAATATGGCTTATGACATCAACATTTGATTATTTTAATAAGGTTACAATTGGTTAATATATTCTAATATGAGGCTCTGGATTCTCATAAGACTTTTTTTTTAGGTCTATGCAAAGCAGCATGCTCCAATCCAAAATTTAGAAAAGAAAACGAAAATCAAACTTCTAAAAGGTTGATGAACACTTAAATTCATATTTTTTTTAAAAAAGTGACCCCTGTTTTATCAACCAATACCATTTGGAGGCTTCCAGGCATTTAAAACATCTTAAAGCTATTCTGAATATTTACATCCAGAAAAGCTTCAATACACACACACATGCACACACACAAAGAAACAGAGAGAGACACAGAGAGAATGCTAAAGAAGAGAAGAAGTTTTAAAAGGACAGTAACAAAGAACTCTGTTCATATTTAATCAAGTATTTCATCACAGGGACCTATTAGATGATTTACATTAAATAGACCAACAGAATTTGATAGCTATACATACTTATTTCTTCTTACTGTTCTCTGTCCCTCTCCTGCTGGCAAACCAGACATGCAGACTTTTACACCACAGAGCTCCTTCCCAAGATCTCCCAGATTCCCCACACTAATCTCACCCGTCCACGTATATACACGCACAGGCTCACACACAGCCCTGATGGTATCAGGATATCACCACTGTCCAAGACCTAGATTCCCTCTCAGAACCACACCTCATTCCAGAGCCTGGGATTAGGCTGGTTCAATTTCACAGTGTGTGGCTGGATTTGGAACCGGCCACCTCCCACCTCAAACAGCTCCTTAGTTGCCTTCCCTCCCCAATTCCTCCACACTCTCCACCACCCATGAGGTGCAGAATTCTTCCTCAGCTTTTGCAGCAAAGCTGCCCTGTCCTCTAGAAAAGAGTCTGTTATAGAAGGGAAAGTTACAACTGCCTTTTCTTAACAGTAAAGACAATCATTTGGCTTCCTTTTCTTAAATAAAAACATTTTATCACTTAAATATATCAGTCCCTTCACTTTAATTTGCTTCATAGGACACAATTCCCCCCTTCCCAGGACACAGAAAATGTTATTCAGGACACTGACTCCCTTATAAATGTATTAACTAATATATTTGTCCCTTCATCAGAAAATGTTTCATGTGTACCTACTGAATTCAGTAGTGTTTGGAAGAGTCAAGAAATGAAGCATTACCCTTACTGGGATCAGTGCTTGATCCTGGAAGACCTGATGCTATGAATGCTCCTGGAGAAGAGGGGCACTGAATTCAGCCTTGTAGGAGGGACCAAGGGTAGGGGGTGGAGAACAGGACCAGTCTGTGTGTGTATGGAGGGGTTCCACTTGTCAAAGAAGAAGAATTTTCCAAGCAGAGAGACTTGCATGTGCAAAGGACCAGAGTCCTGGACAATATTTTGGAAATAAAAGATTATTCTTTCGAAGCACAGAAGAAAAAAGGGGTGAGTTGGAGTTTGGTGAGACATGAAGTTGGAGACATGGACAAGGTCAATCATGTAAAGCCTTGTAAGCTCACTTGGGTAGTGATAATCCATTGGAGAGTTTTTCAAAGAGCAGTAACATGATCAGATTTGCATTTTTAGAATTGTACTCATTCTTGGCATGAGTCGGGTGCTTGGGAGATCTGTACTCTAAAAAGAAAAGGAGCCTTGATTATACCAATTTTATCAGTATTTAACTTGAGTTGGAGGGGCTTCTCAGGTGGCTCAGTAGGTAAAGAATCTGCCTGCCATCTGCAGGGTCAAGAAGATCTCCTGGAGAAAAATGGCAACCCACTCTAGTAGTCTTGCCTAGAAAATTCCACAGACAGAGGAGCCTGGTAAGCTACAAAGAGTTGGACACAACTGAGTATTCCACAGCACAGCAACTTGAGTTGGATAATAGCTGTGTAATACCTGGAGGTTACTAAATACTTCCAAATGTATTTTCACACTTCAGTATCATTACTATCTACAAGGCCACTGGGATTATCTTCATTTTTGTGAAAGAAGAAATTGAGACACAAAAAAATAAAGTGGAGTCCTGGGGCTGGCACTGAGTTCATTCTAGCATTACTTTGTTACAGGCAGAAGAAAGGTCCAGGACCGAGGGTAGGGCCTTGTGCTCACATCAACAACCTGGAACAGACAATATAAACAGAACGGCTGGCTGCTGTTGACTGAAACCTATGACTGGGGTTTCCTGGGTAGCCTAGCTGGTAAAGAATCTGCCTGCAAAGAAGGAGACCACAGTTCAATTTCTGGATTGGGAAAATCCACTGGAGAAGGGATAGGCTACCCACTCCAGAATTCTTGGACTTCCCTGTGGATCAACTGGTAAAGAATCCACCTGCAATGCAGGATACCTGGGTTTGATCCCGGGGTTGGAAAGATCTCCTGGAGAAGGAAATGGCTACCCACTCCAGTATTACGGCCTGGAAAATTCCATGGACTGTATAGTCCATGAGTTGGATAACAGCTCTGTAACACCTGGAGGATATTGAATACTTCCAAATGTATTTTCACACTTTATTATCATTACTCTTTACAAGGCCACTGGGATTATCTTCATTTTGTGAAAGAAGAAACTGAGACTCAAAAAAATAAAGTGGAGTCCTGGGGCTGGCACTGAGTTCATTCCAGCATTACTTTATTACAGGCAGAAGTAAGGTCCGGAACTGAGGGGAGGTCCTAGTGCTCACATCAACAAGCCAGAACAGACAATATAAACAGAAAAGCTGGCTGCCACAGACTGAACTCTATGACCTATAACATAATTTAGTAAGGGCTTCCCAGGTGGCTCAGTGGTAAAGAATCCACCTGTCAGTGCAGGAGACACACAAGATGCAGGCTCAATTCTCAGTCGGGGAAGATCCCCTGGATAAGGAAATGGCAACCCACTTCAGTATTCTTGACTGGGAAAATCAATGCACAGAGGTGGCTTGGGGGCTGCAGTCCACAGGGTCGCAGAGAGTCAGACACGACTGAGCACACACACATGGAAAATTTAGTGAAAAAATGCAAAAACATGAATCTGGAAACTGGAAGACTTTAAAGGCAACAGTGAAGTTCATATGCAATTGTCAATGTGTAAATTCCATGGAAAATTC
Organism: Budorcas taxicolor; assembly: GCF_023091745.1. Classification (NCBI taxonomy): domain Eukaryota; kingdom Metazoa; phylum Chordata; class Mammalia; order Artiodactyla; family Bovidae; genus Budorcas; species Budorcas taxicolor. The sequence continues at coordinate 139,470,899 of NC_068920.1, forward strand.
TATGTGTTCTTTTAGCTAAATTTCTTTCTATTTGCAAAGACTGATCACCAACAAAATTGTTAAAAAAAAAAAAAAAACTTAAGTAAAATAAGGCAGAGAAGTGCTTGTATTCTGGTGCTGTTTGTATATATATTCTTGACTAAACATAGACTATCTCTGAAAAAATGGTATGAGAAATGTATCGGTGACTGCCTCTGGGGAGAATTAGAGACTAGAAGGAAATTAATTTTCACTGTGTAACCATTGCTGCTGCTTTAATTTTTGTACTGTGCATGAGTCACACATTGAAAATAGAATTTAATTATGAAAGATATGATATTTTGAAGAAAATAATAATTCTATGCTTACTCAGAATATTTTATAATAAAAACCCAGAACAGACAGGCAGAAAATATCAGACCATTTTTTCTGCAGTATCTGACGTACTCAGGAACTAACTCTCTAACACAGAGCCATGTTCTTTGGGATTATATAACTCCTCGGGAAATAACATTTGTTCTGACTTAGAATAGCCGTTTTCTGTCTCAAAGCCCCAGGGCTGTGCTGAGGCCCTGTAGTCCATGAGCTTCAGGCACTTCAGCTTTTGTTTAGCCCCTGAGAAGGCGCAACCCTGCCTGGCCACTGTGCAAAAACACATGATGTCAACAAATCAGCATTTGATCCTGAAGCTCCACTGACTGAGTATCTGGAAGAGGAAGGGTGGGAAGGTAGGAGGAACCATTCTAAACGCCCATGCTCTAAAAACTATTTTCTGTGGTGTTAATAGCTGTTTCACAAGGAAAAGGAAATCTAGGTCAAATACTTTAGGAAATACCATTTTCTCCTCTTCCTCTTCTAATGTGGGTAGGGGCATGGTGCACATTAGTGCATCAGAGTTTGGGGGATTTATTGCACATATGCTTCACCAGAGATCTTTTTTTCAGGGCAGGGCTTTTAACATTTTTCAGGACACCATTCTTATGTGGAACACTGCTAAGGAAATGCTGCAGTGGGCTATTAGGTAGATTTTTACAGCAACAGCCCCCTATTTGCCATACTCTTAATAGCCACACCTGTGGCATTCCTTTTCCACATTGATTCTGATTTTGGCCATGAGATCAGCCTTGGCCAGCAGCACAGCAGCAAAGACAACAGGCAGAGGCTGGATAAGGGCCCCCACACTGGAGACTTCCCCTCCTGGATCTCTGCCCTGAGATCCTCATGCTGCAAAGAAGTCTGGGGTGAAAGAGCAAGCAAAGACCAAGAGGCTCAGCCCAGCGAGCTGCAAAGGTGAGCCCAAACTCCAGCCAATTGGCCAGTTGAGCGTCATTGTACAAGTGAGCCCAAGCAAGAGTGGCAGAACTGCTTGAGCGGACACGGAATTGTGACATACAATGAATCATCATTTTAGGTCACTTGATTTGGGAGCAGTGTGCTGTATAATTACATGTAACTGATACAGACAGTTAAATGTCAAAGTAAAAAGCAACTGGCAAGGATAAGGCCAAGGATAGAAAGAACGAAAGAACCTCTTGATGAGGGTGAAAGAGGAGATTGGAAAAAGCTGGCTTGAAAGTCACCATTCAAAAAACTAAGATCATGGCATCTGGTCCCACCACTTCATGGCAAATAGAAGGGGAAAAAAGTGACAGCAACAGCAGATTTTGTTTTCTTGTGTTACAAAATCACTGTGGACAGTGGTTGCAGCCATGAAATGAAAAGACCCTTGCTAGACAGCATATTAAAAAGCAGAAACATTACTGTGCCAACAAAGGTCCATATGGTCTTTCTAGTAGTCAAACAGAGATATCGGAGTTGGATCATAAAGAAGGTTGAGCACCAAAGAATTGATGCTTTTGAATTGTGGAGTTAGAGAAGACTCTTGAGAGTCCCTTGGACAGCAAGGAGATCAAACATATCAATCTTTAAGAAAATCAACCCTGAATACTTATTGGAAGGACTGTTGCTGAAGCTGAACCTCTAATACCTTGGCCACTTGATGTGAAGAGCTGACTCATTGGAAAAGACCCTGACACTGGAAAAGATTGAAGGCAAAGGAGAAGGGGGCGGCAGAGGGTGAGATGGTTAGATGGTTAGATAGAACCACTGACTCAATGGACATGAGTTTGAGCAAACTCCAGGAGATAGTGAAGGACAGGTAAGCCTGCTGTGCTGCAGTCCATGGGATCACAAAGAGTGGGAAACGATTTAGCTACTGAACAAGAATAAGGACCCTTGACCTCTATTTTGAGCTCTGTTCTCTCAGTTTCCTCACATGCAGAAAAAAAAAGGAAGCTAGAATAGAAACTGTCTAATGGGCCTTCTCACTCTAATGTTGTTTTTAAAGCAAAAGAAATGTGTTCCACATATATGTATTATTATTTTGGCATCCATTTGACCCCAGACTCCAGGGCTTGAGCTTAACATATATCTTGCAGGTGAAAAAAGAGAGCTCCACTTGAGAATTTGTAAATCTGGCTCCCAGTCCTCTAGGCTGACTTAGCCCAGATGTTAGAATAGAAATATCTGAGTCTGGACTGGGATTCTTTGCAAAATGAAAGGTGAGGTGATGGAACATGGGTCACAGACTCTTTGCCTCCTCACTTTTCTAGGCTCTACAGGTCTGTCAGCAGCCACATGACCCTGAGCTTTCTGAGAGACTGGGTTTGTGTTTACAGCACACAGGACAGAAGAGCAACCGAAACCGCCCCAATTCCCGGCCAGCCTTTCTCACTGTCCAGGAGGAATAGGAGTGTGGGATCACACTCTGTTTATTTGTGGTTCTTTTAAGTGATGTCCAGAGACCCACATTTCATGCTTGTTTGAAAGTGTATACGTAACTGGGGAAGCTGTTAAACAGCAGTCTGCCTTCACTCCAGTTGTTTACTTATTTAGTTATATGTCAGCATGCAGTTCATTGAGTCATAACTCTTTACTTTGCCTAAGATGACCAGCATTTGAGGATGTCAGAGGAAATCTGCATCTCATATTTATAAAGATTTCCCAGGACATCATATTTGGCTACTTATACTTCAGTTATCAAAGGCCTTTTGTTTGTTTGTTCAAAAAAGCTTTCTTTGATTACTATAATGACATCCACAAAAGGAGAGAGAAAAGAAAAAAATAATCCATTACAGAGGAAGAAAAAAAAGTACAAGTCATCCCAAAATAAACTGAAACAAATTCCTTGAAAGTGCTGAAAACAACATCAAGACATGCAGATTCTAAATAGTGGGAGAAAAGCAGTAACTCATAATCATTGATCTTAACAGCAAAGGTCTAACCTAAAGCAGAAAAGTTTAGTTTAATTATGAGTGAAAAATCAAATAAGTTCAAACACAAAACACATTTTTGCTATTTTGCATTGTGTACATTGGCAGCAGAAGAGATGGTTCTTAAGGGGAAAGACAACTCTAAATCAAGTGAAAACAAACCAGAAAGCTAGATGAAGATAACACCTCAAAGAAATGCTGCCTTCCTCACTTTTGTAAGAGAACTGACAACAGTAATCTACCAGCAACATTTTCTGCCTTGCAAAAGTGTTCCAAGAGAGCAGGCAGCGCAGTCGGTCAAACTCCTATTGCAATACCCAGGAGGCAGACACTCAAAGATGATACATCTTCATTAGACATCCTGGAGGTTTTCTGTGCAATCCACTGAAAGCAAAAGCAGGATGGCCTTCCATCCCTTTCGCAGGGGAAAGCAGCTGGCTGAAAACCTGTCTTCTGGACCACCTCTCCTGTTTCGCTCTGGGTTCTGTGATTAGCAAGAAGAAGAGTAGGCGGTGAATATGAGAGAAGCTGAGCGGTAGGGAATGCTCTCTCTTTGGGTCTGGAAGAACCCAGAACTGCCTCTGTCTTGCTCCCAGAAAAATGCCCATGAAGATAGCCCTGAAGAATCTGAAAAGGTGTGGTCACTTCTTCCCTGGCCACCTTCTCAGGCTCACTTTTATAATCATGACTAGCAATCAGTCTTAAGAGATAAAAGTTTATTTAGAAACTCAGTCAGCATGTTAACTGTGGTTTAAAGTGAATGGCTCCCTCTTCTCTCATTTTAACCAGAGATTTACACCCCTTCCAAGCCAGTCCTGGTCTTATTTATGTATAACTGCACTTGAGGTTGCCTCTTACAATAACAAGCTCTATTTACGCCTCGTGGGGCTGGGCCCAGGCAGTTAAAACAACTTCGATTGAAACAGGCACCAAGAAAGCAGGAGCAGATTTCATGGAGAGGTTTTTTACCGAGACTACCCCTCCTTTAAACAAGACAGCTTGAGCATTCTGATCCTTTGGATCTCAGAGCTGCATGTGGTCCAAAGGGACCTCCACGGACTCTGCATTGCTTCAGGCACGAAGTTCCTTGAAATGTGTGCTCAGCCTTAATACAAAGCATCTACTGTTGGTGACATAAGAAACAGACAGAAATTCTGTTCTCCTGCTGCTGCTTATCCTGATGGAAACAGACATTATAAAATACACTGTGGTGTCATTTCTTTTCCCAAAGAAATACCTCCTCCAATTCCAGATGTCACACTATAATACACACAAATACATATTCATATGTATAATATGTATTAATAAATCTAATAGCATAATGGATTATTAACCATTATTCTCTTTCCTTATCACCATTATTAACTTTCATAAATCCAACCAGAATTTATAAGTATAATTAATGCTGTGTGCACATATACAATGGAGCTCAGATAAGGATCCTGGCCTTCATTCTCAATTCAAGTGTCAAAGTGTAAGTAAATTGAAAAATCAGAGAAGAATATGAAATCGATTTCAATTTCATCTAGAATAGCAATACTATCTCTTTCTATAAAAGTAAGACCAGTTACAAAAGCTGACTTTTTTTCTTCACAAGCTGTTAAATGGCGCCCCCTTCCTGTCAGTGATGAATTTGTTGAAGGAGGAAAAAAAAAGCACATTGCCTGGTAGCATCTCAAAATGTAAGTTTTATAACAATCCTAGAGAGAAAATTTCATGTAGACCAATCGCTGGACATAAAAATAGATTGAAACCCGGAAAGGGGAAATCTCTTACCATTTTCACCAATCAGTTCAAATACAGTTTCGGGAGGCACTGTGTTAATCACTAGAGATAAGCAAGGATTCTAACTCTGAGGGAATTCAAAATCTCATAGGGGTGACAAACCAAGGATAACCATACAGGTTAGTAAGTGTTATATCCGTGATGTATGCCACATGCTATTAGAGAAATAGTGTTTGCCAAACTAGTTTAAGAAGGACTTCCTACAGATGATGGCAAGTAAGTTAGGTAAGGAAAAATGGTTACATGATAACCAGGCATAAAAGGTAGAAAGAGAATCCTACACAACCAAAATGGAATTTCAAATTCTTCAAAGTTTGAAAGAGTGTGTTAAAAAGAGGATCAAGTGCTTCAATGGTTTTCAACTGCATAAGGTATCTGGGGACAAGTAAAAGAAGAAGGAACCACAGAATATAATACAACATTGTAAAGCAACTATACTGCAGTAAAAATTAAGTAATTAAAAAAGAGTGAATGGGGGATATATTCTAAAGGCTTCATATGTCAAGCTGAGGAGTTCAGACTTCTGTCTAAAGATGACAGGAGATGCAGAAAAGTATTTAAACAATCCAGTGCACACAGTTATATTTCAGTGCCGTCCCTTCATTCCCTTCAATGACCAGATCCATTGACTATCTAGCAAACAGTGTGTGTAAGGGTACAAATTCTATGCTAAACCTTGGGGTACTTCAGAAGCATCTTCTTTGCCACAATATGAAGTCATTATAAATCCACAGCAAGAACAAGGCATACAGTAGGATTTTGATCTACTGCCATATTGAATCTTCATAAAAAGTAGTTAAAAGAGTATATAACATGCTACCTTTTGTGTTAAAAAGGGAAAGAAATAAGGAAATACATATAAATCTGATTATTTTGCATAAGGAAACATGGGAAGGATTAATATAAGCAAAAACTTGCTTTACTACAACAGGAGGAGCAGGTTAAAGAGGGGGACACTCCTGAGTGTAGAATTTTGTAGAGTTTGAATTTATGGAAGCATAGTGATGTTTTATACATTCAAAAGTAAAATCAACAAAGAGAGTGGGAAAGTGAAAGTTGCTCATTCGTGTCTGACTCTTTGCAACCCCATGGACTTTACAGTCCATGGAATTCTCCAGGCCGGAAAACAAGTGCCTTTCCCTTCTCCAAGGTGTCTTCCAAACCTAGGGATCGAACCCAGTTCTCCTGCATTGTAGGCGGATTCTTTACAAACCTCAAACAAAATGCAAAAAAAAAAAAAGAGAGAGAGAGAGAGAGACAAATGAATTCACTGTGTTTAAAATGAATGAAATAATCATACTGAAGAAAAAAAAAACGGAACTAATACTAATGATGGTGGAACCATTCTATGAATAGGTTTTTACGTAGGGTTTTTCCTGCGTAATATTTTGGGCTTCAGTTCAGTTCAGTCACTCAGTCGTGTCTGACTCCTTGCGACCCCATGGACTGCAGCATGCCACGCTTTCCTGTCCATCACCAACTCCCAGAGTTTGCTCAAACTCATGTCCACTGAGTTAGTGATGCCATCCAACCATCCAAAAGTAATTTTCATGTATTAGAATTGAGAATTATAAATGTGTTCATGTAAATTGGTAGTCAAGATTCTCACTGTAGAAAAAGGAAGGTGGAAATAAGGAAGGTGGGAAGGCAAGGAAGAGTCACGCAGCGGTGGACTGGAATTTGAAGGTATTGGTGTGAATTAACAATTTCTAAAGATATACACATTTCTAAAGATATACACATATATATACACATATACACATATAACACACTCTTTCAAACTTTGAAGAATTTGAAATTCCATTTTGGTTGTGTAGGATTCTCTTTCTACCTTTTATGCCTGGTTATCATGCAATCATTTTTCCTTACCTAACTTACTTGCCATCATCTGTAGGTAGTCCTTCTTAAACTAGTTTGGCAAACACTATCTCTCTAATAGCATGTGGCATACATCATGGATATAACACTTACTAACCCTGGTGGTCCAGAGATTAAGACTTCTCACTTCCACAGCATAGGGCATGGGTTCAATCCCTGCTTGGGGAACTAAGATCTCACAGGATGAGTGATGCAAAAAGAAAATAAAAATATAAAGATCTGCACACCATTTTCCCCCCAGCTCTGTCTACTGAAAGTACACGAAAGAAGTGACATTCCAGTAGCAATAAGCACAAATAGCACCTGGATCTTGGCTTCTCCATATCATTCCTTGGTAGAAGAAGAAACGATTTTTGCAGAAATAACTGATTCCAGGATGAAGTGAGCAAAGTACAAGACAAACCTGAAACAACCGTACCAGAAAGTGATGGATCTCTCTAAAGAACACAAATAAAATGTCACAAAGGCACAGGTGCAGCTTAAAGGACCTCCTACTGGCATCAAAATAAAACGAGGGTAACCGATTATAGCCCATTGATTAAATATTAATTCATGACTATATACTTATATTGACAAATGATAGAGGATAAATAAGAGAGCGGGTTTTTCCTTATAATAGAATGACAACTGATAAACGTGAATAAAGTGACATAATCATCATAGTAAATATTGGTTTGGAATCATAAATGAGTGCTAGATCTAGGAGAGAAGGCTTATTAATTTCAAGGGGAACATCAGAACTGAAAGGAAAGAAACTGAACAACCACTTGACTAGCGATCAAAATTAGCAACAATAAGAGCAGATAAATGTGGTAGCCTTCTGGAAGTGATAGTCTGACAAGGACACAACCTCACTTTTATAGTATTCCCACCAGGGATGCACAGTCAGAACATAATTATGAGGAAATATCCAGACAAACCTTGATTGAGGAACATTCTATATACTATTCTGTAGTTATCAGAAATATCAATCGCATGAAAGATGCAGCAAGACTGAGAAGTTGTTACAGATTATGGGAAACTAAAGAGACATGACAGCTAAACGTAATATGTGACCCTATACTCGACCCCATAAATGGAGGGAAAAAATGCTATTAAGAGTATGATTAGGGCAATTGACAGGATCGGAATATGCAATACTGGTTTAATACAAATTTTGTACCAATGGTACTTTTCCTAAATTTGATAACTGTACAGTGGTTACATAGGAGAATATCATTTTCCTTAGAAAATGCATACAGAATACTTAAGGGGTAATGGAGTATTGTGTATGTAAACTATTCTCGAATGGCTCCAAAAAATTACAAAATATGCAGACTCATACACACACACACACACACACACACACACACACACACGGGAAGAGAGAGAGGGAGAAAGAGTAGGGAATTGTGGTAAAACAAAATGTGGCAAAATGTAAAAATTGGTAAATCTTGGCAAATAGTATATCGAAGTACTAGCACTATTTTAGCAAGTTTTTTTTGTTAGCGTCAGGCTATTTCAAAATGAAAAGTTAAAACAAACAGCTATTCATGATAAAATGCTGATGTACACAACATGCTTTGTGCTTACTTTAATTAACCACATAGCCACCAGTCCAACAGGCCAGAATGGCACCTGAGCGGCACCTGAGCACCAAATGTGTACAAACATGTAGAGCCACTTACAGGAAAGTACATAAAACAGTCTGTGTACCTCATAAAAGCTATCTTAATTCACCTCCATCAGGGTCTCCCACATAGTCTGTGTAACTATAATGTCACACTCCTTGCAGGCCTTGGCAGCACCTGGAGCACCCAGATATCTTGAAGAACAGGACTCCAATAAAGGCTCCCAAAATGCCTTAGGCCAGAGGACTCCTAGACAGCTTCCTTCTCGATGCATTGTGGCTGTAAGAATGAATTCTATTTTTCCATGGTCATTAGATTTCTACCCTAACAAATGCATTCTGAGGCTAGAGAGAGCAAACAGAGAAATGGGCACGGTGCTAAAGATTTGTAGTCTGGATTCACAGGATATGCTATTTTAAGAATACCTTTATATTATATATAAAATAGATAATCAACAAGGACCTACTGTATAGCACAGGGAACTCCACTCAATACTCTGTAATTACCTTTATGGGAAAAGAATCTGAAAAAGAATGGATACATGTGTATATAAAACTGAATCACTTTGCTGTACATCTGAAACTAACAACATATTGTAAGTCAACTATATTCTGTGTGTACTTAGTTGCGCAATCATGTCTGATTCTTTGGGACCCTATGGCCTGTAGCCTGCCAGGCTCCTTTGTCCATGGGGATTCTCCAGGCAAGAATACTGGAATGGGTTGCCATGCCATGCCCTTCTCCAGGGGATCTTCCCAACCCAGAGATCGAACACAGGTCTCCCGCATTGCAGGCAGATTCTTTACTGTTTGAGCCACCAGGGAAGCCCAACAAAATATTGACTTACAAAATATTGTAAATCAACTATATTCTAAGATAAAATAAACACTAAATTTAAGCAAATATTTTTAATAAAATTTAAATTAATTTAAAAATTAAAAACCATGTGTTTAAAGATTTTAAAGAGGCCACATGGTGAGCCGGATCCAATCCTGGACTAAAAATTCAAGCATATTAGAAGTATTAAGACCAAGAGTATCAGCAATATTAGATATCTTGAACTCTAATTTTATTAATTGCCTAAATGGCTCATTTTCACATAATGCTTTGTTATTTATGTGTCATTTTCAGGCATATTCTCTCCATAGCAATAATATTATCAATAGTATTCATAATTGTTTATGAAGCACTTAATCTACAGTGAGCATTCTAAGGTCTTTACATATATGTCATTTAATCAATAAGATAGCTCCAGAAAGTAGTTATTGCTATTCCCACTTTATGTTTTATTGATGAAGCTCAGGTAGCCTAAGTAACTGGCTGATAACACAGAAAGTAAGTAGCCATGCTAGGATTCAAATTCAAGACTGACATTAAAATCAAAGCCCTTAGTCACAATTATCCCTATAATGTCTCCTATGACTATCATTCCTATTATTCAAATAAAGGAACTGAGACCCTGGCAAGTTGAAGGGTTTATCTAAGTTTGGAAGAGCCTAGCTCAGATCTCCTGCCTCTAAATTTGGCATCATTCCTTTCTTGGATGCTAAAAATACAAGGATCACATAAAACAATGGGTATAAAGTGCTTTATAAATTGTGAAATTCATGAATATATAAGGATTAAATATCATTATTACTTTTAAAAACTTCCCTAGTGCATCATGAGAGCAAGAAGCAGCTGCAATTAAGAGGGGAGCTGAGACACTTTGGAAATGAGTTTGGCAATTTCTTGTAAAGTTAAACATACACTTACCATTTGACCTAGTGATCCCTATTTACCCAAGAGAAATGAAAATATATGTTCATATAAAAATCTAGATGGGAAAGTTTATTGCAGCTTTATTCATAATTGCTCCAAACTGGAAACAGCCCAAATGTCCTTCAACCGGTGAATGAATAAACAAACTAGGACATCTATGGAATGAAATGGTATTCATCAATAAAATGAAATGAATTACTAATGCATGTAACAACACGGATGGATCACAAATGCATTATGCTAAATGAAATAAGCCACATTCAAAAAAGCCTCAGACTGTATGTTTCCATTACATAATATTCCAGAAAAGGCAAAACTATAAGGACAAAAAAAAAAAAAAAAGCAGAGGTAGCCAGAGGCTGGGTGTAGAGAAAGTATATTGACTAGAGAAGAACATGAGGAAACTTTTTCAGATGCAAAAATGTTCACTATCTTCATTGTGCAGGTGGCTACACAACTGTATGCATTTATTTAAAGTCATAGTACTCTGCTTAGAAATAGAGTAAATTTTATTGGATATAACTTGTACTCCAATAAAACTGTTTTTGTTTTTTTTTTTTAAGGAAGCTGAAATTCTCTGAGAATTGGCTAAACAGATTGATGGATAATTCCACCTTTAGCATTCCCCTTGGCTTACTGGGAATACTTTACAGGAAAATATCAATACCCTAGAGATGGTACATAAAGGTTTTCCCAGGAAAACCATGTATTCTCAAATCCTACACAGATGCCTCTCCACGTAGGGTTTTTGCTCTCCTCTGGCTTTCACTTCTCAACTTATTTTGCTTACATAACTTAGCACTATTAAAACGCAGTCCATGCTGAGTCACTCACCTGGAGTGGGCTTGAGGATAGCTCACCTGCTTTATTTCCTTCCCAGAACTCCTCTGACCCTCCCTCCTATCGGGAGCTCATTTTCCTCTCTTCAGCTCCGCTTTATGGTTCAAGGACCAGCTTAGCTCTGCCTTCCTGACAACCTCAGCCCAGTTGTCTATAAATTGCTCCAGTGTCGTTTTCTCTTCATCTTACCAAATGCTATCGTCTGTGATTATCCACAGCCTCTTCTTTGGTCTCGTGAGTATAGATACAGTGTGGTGAACCTTACTAGTGGCTACTGATATCAATTTGTCTTCTTGTTCCTGGACACCAGGTAGACTTTATTTACTGGATGCCATCACAAGTAAGTGGAGCCATGTGACCATTGCCTTGGGGCTGTGAGAAGTTATGTGTTTTGCTTAGTCAAAGCCTGAAATATCAAAGAATTTGTTTCTCTACTCTTTAATGTGAAGTCTCATATTGAGATGATAAAGGCTGGAATATACTGAATCATGAAGGTACCATTCAGAAACAAGCTTTTGGAGAATCACCCAGACCTTTAGTGAATTTTCTGTGGGGACAAAACAAACTTCCTCATGTTAAGTTGTTGAGACACAGGGGCTGTTTGTTATCACATTGAAACTAAGGCTATCCTGACTAATACAAGTAAAGAGCATATAAAAATGCTAGGTTAGAATCTAATCCCATGGAATCTGACCAGAGAAAGGGATAAGTAAGTATTGCCACAGCTCCAGGGTTTAATGTGCTGCCTGAAACAAACCAAGCCGGCTAGCAGTAAATACATGACATTTGCTTTGGGAACAGTTAGTGTGAAGCAAGAACCTACACTGAACAATGATAGTTATTCAAGAGAAAATTACTCCCAAAAGTAACAGATAATAATAATTGAAGACAATTTTTACTTTGCTTTTCATCTCCATTTACTGAAATAATGAGAACATACCTGAAAGGAACATTGTTTGGAAATCAGATAGCCTTTTAAATTCTATTTCTTTTCAAGCAGATTAGATATTTACAAACGTATTTATTATCTCTTCAGTCAAAAATGAGGATAGAGGCCTTTCTGATTATATGTAACAATTGAAAGCCAAGTCATGTTAGATAGAACCTAGGCATATGTGCACACACATGCACAGATGTGTACACACAGGCGATATTTTGTGTTACCTTAAATAAGCATATTCATAAAATAAGCATTCTATTTCAGGAAAGTCTAGACTTAGGCATCAAAGTAAATAAAAGTGAGTCTAAATGGGAAAAAAAATCATTAGATTTGTGTTCCAAAAATGGGGTTGAGGACCCAGCTCTGCTTGTCCTACGTGTATAATCTTAGCATTCTGACCCCCTCCCACAAAATAAAAATAATATCATATTATTTGCTTACTTCACAGAACTGTTGTGAGATAAGAATGAAATTCTATTAAAATTAGTATCATTTTTTTTTAATCCTACTTTCATTATCTCTCTCCTAATAAAGTAAATATTCCACTTAGGGCAACAAATAGTTTTTCTTTATAGCAGCATTTTGTATTCTCTCAAAAGTTCAACATTTGCTAAATTGCTCATCTCAAGAAAAATAAATAAATACAAATATAATGCACCTCTCCGTCAATGTATTTAACTTCTAGGCGAAATACTCCAGAGGCGGAGCAATCTTCAACTCGTCACTCCTGTCACAGGTCTTGGAGTTTTCTCTTCTCCTCCAGGTGTTGTCTACACCCCTGACCCTACTCCTTCTCTCCTGTCCATACGGGTTTTCATCAACCAACGCGGGGAGTCAAGCGGGACTGCCCTTGCTGTGGACAGAGCACGGGGGGCTGGGGTGGGGGGTGCTGCAGAGAGTCCCCTGGAGGCCAGGAGGGATGTGACGGAAATGTGGGAGTGTCGGGCGAAGGCATGTTGATAGCACTGTAGGTGGGAAGGCTGGTCTGGAAACTGTTCCCCTCAGCCTGGATAATGTCCACAACGTCTCCGCGCTCCTGACATGGCTGGACTTCTTTCTCTGCCACTTGGTAGGGAACAGTTTAGTTAGGATCAGCCTTCATTCAGCAGATCGCTTTTTCTGAAGTTTGCTGAATTGCAGTTTCTGACTCCAGGTTTCCGCCAGTGCTGCGTACCTCAGTAGCCGATTCTCTACCATTCTGGAACTCCCAATTAAGTTGTAGTCAAGCTTCTCATGGCATAAATTAGGAACAGAAAAGCCAGTTTTAACTCATGGCTCTGAGAAACAATCAGTAGAGCCGCGAGGCCTGCTTTGGCAAAGGGCCCTCTCTCTCTCAGCCGGGAGACGGGACCTGGCCAATCACTCAGCTGGGCCTTCTCTCTCCCAAACAAGCGGAGCCACTGGTAGGCACAGGGCCTCCTGTTTGCAGTGGCTCTGCTCCCAACCTATGGCAGCATCCCTGCTGAGTTTTTGGCAAGCTCAGAAAAGTAGTGGGAGGGAGATGGTGAACACTAGCTTTCTAATTGGAGACTAACTGCCTTCCTTCCAGATTTACTGCTCCTGAGGTCTGAGGGGCATACAGCCCACGTCCTGGCAACTCATGAGATGACCTTGTGCTACCATCTGGAAACTTCCTATTATACTCTGATGTAAAGGGGATAGGGGAGTCACTCCTTGAATAACCGGTTCTCGGGATTTTAAGAAAAACGCTGACCTTCTTTAGTCCCTTCTCTGCACGCACAGAAGTAAACGCAGCATGCCTCAGTCTGACATGGCCCATCAGTCATAAAAAACGTGACACTGAAATCAGCGGCGGGGGCGGGGCAGCAGCAGTGTCCCCCCAACCCCACCCCTCCTGTTCTTGGGCCTGTGCACTGAGCTGCATACAAATCCACAGCTCCGCTTTCCTTTCTTGGCCCTGGGCCCCTTCTTTCCGGCACTCTGTTTCAAAAACATCACAAGCCACGCAGGTGGTTTTTGTTGCACCACAGCTCGTATTCTTGACAGATCTTACATCTGCACATTAATACTCCTTGATGTCTCCAGCCTGAAACTTTCCCAGACACACTGGCCTAAGAGCATCAGAAGCCATGCGTGAGGGGGACTCACTACACAGGAATTCCTTACTGGGTCTCAGGGCTGGGGGGCCATCGTGTTTTTAAACAAGAGAAGCTTCATGGTCACTTAGCTCTGAACTTCAAGGCACTTAACGACATTAGAAACCCACCTTCTCTTCAGAGCAATGAGTACTTCAGCCAGAACCCTGGGGTAAATCCAAGTTACTATAATCATGAGTTATCACAATTGCCACAATTGCAATCTCACAATTAATGTTTTTGAATGAATAAATAAACAGGAGTAATAATATTTAACTTTTGTTGAGTCCCTCTCATATTTAAGACGCTAGATTATGAACAGCCTCTATTGCTCTAAACTACTACATAAGGTAGATACTAATTTATATACCTAGGTAAGAAAGGTAACTAACTTAACTAAGGAAATAAATATTAATAAATAATCTGGTCAAAGCAGCATGGTTGGATTTACAGCAGAATAATTAATTAAACACAGAACATAGGCTCCCAAACCCAGGCTAGCTAATTCCATTTAATCATCCTGAATCTACACAAAAAGCAGGGGATGTGAGTGCGACAAAAAGACTAAGGGACCTGAAAATAAACTGTCCGGAAATTGATTTCTGTCCTCGGGTTTGTCTTTGAAGAAGCTACTGGTATGCCTCACTGGTCAGGAGAATCATTTATTCTCATTTCACTAGTATGCAGTGAAACAGAATGAGATGCATGGTTTGGACTGAGTAAAAAAGAAGTTTCCCAGATTCAACAAGAAATAAAGATTGAAAAAAAAAAAAAAAAAAAGATTCATCTCCCAGGAAGGCTGGAAAGAAGAGAACAGAATCATCCCTGAGGATATTGAATAGATGAGTAGACGAGGACTATTAATAAATCAGAACTTTAGAGCTAGAAGCCAATACAAAGAAACAGTGTTAGAAGTTGTCTTTGAGTGTCCATTTCCTCCCTTCCTCCTGAAATAACATGAACTGTGAGTAATACCATACACATTATCTACAATGACTTCAAAATGTTGTTTCTTTACATCTGTATTTTTTTTTAATTTTGATGTGCACCCTGAAAAATTTGGCAGTTATAAAATTTGTCAGGAGAGAGGAAGGGGGTCAACACAGGGTTCAAGCCATTTGGTGGGGACTGAAATCAAGCTGGAGAAGAGTTAGCAGGGGCAGAGGGAGCCTCGCTGATTGTTTGCTGGAGAAAAGTGACAGAGGGCCTGAGCCACAGGGCTTCTCAGAAGGGGAGGCTGGAGGGCTGCCTGGGTCCCAAGTGCATGACTAACCCATGACTTATGGAAGGCCTGACAGGTCTGACCTTGCAATGATGAAGAATCACACTGCAACTGACCACAGTTGGGCTTCATCTCATGCCCCAGGCTTCATCTCAGGCACTGAGGAGGGCCTCCATCATTCTCCCAGTATGGTTTGGGTATGAAACATATCTGTGGGTGTCAACTTCAGGGACAGGTCTGGGAACATTCTCAAAACATACATCTTAAATCTCTTCCACTTGATTATCTAGCTTTTAATTCCATCCACTGAGCATGTAGTGTAGATGGCTGAGAAAAAGAAATCAGAAGGAGATTTGACTCTGTGAAGTTTAACATTCTAAAGCACATGATCAGGAAACTGAACTTGATTTCTCTGAAATTAATTGAAGGTGCCCAAGGAGAGAAAGGATCAAGCTAACATATACCGACTATTAGCTAAATTCAAGACTTCTATTGATTTATTTTCACATTTTAACAGATTATATTAATAATAATGTTAGTATTAACAGTATTAATGTTAGCATTATTAATGTTAGTTGAATTTCTTGTTGGACATTCAGTGAAAAGCTGATATGCTCAAAGAAGAAGGTATGAACTATGCAGGTTGGTTGAGACAACACACTTAAGATTGCTGGTTTTGTTGTTGTTGTTCAGTCACTAAGTTGTGTCCAACTCTTTTCTACCCCATGGACTGCAGCATCAGGCTTCCCTGTGCTTCATTGTCTCGCAGTGTTTGCTCAAATTCATGTCCATTGAGTCAGTGATGCTCTCTAACCATCTCATCCTCTGTCACCCCTTCTTCTTTTGCCTTCAGTCTTTCCCAGAATCATAGTCTTTTCCAATAAGTTGGCTCTTCTCATCAGGTGCCCAAAGTATTGTAGCTTCAGCTTCAGCATCAGTTCTTCCAATGAATATTCAGGGTTGATTTCCTTTAGGATTGGCTGGTTTGATCTCCTTGCAGTTCAAGGGACTCTCCAAGAGTTATCTCCAGCACCACAATTCAAAACCATCAATTCTTTGGCACTCAGGCTTCTTTATGGTCCAACTCTCACATCCATACACTTAATACTGCCCCTATTTTATCAGAAGGACTTCCCAGGTGGTGCTAGTGGTAAAGAACCCTCCTACCAATGCAGGAGAGGCCTGGGACAAGGGTTTTAATTCCTGGGTCGGTAAGATCCGTGGAGAAGAAAATGGCAACCCATTCTAGTATTCTTGCCCGGGAAATCCCATGGAGAGAGCAGACTGGTGGACTACAGTACATAGCATCACAAAGAGTCAGACATGACTGAAGCAACATAGCACGCATTTTGCTGGAAGTTTCAATCTGATTAAAAATAGAGAAATGAATTTCACTATGTTGTAGTACTCCCATAATCATCTTGGGCCAGAAGCATTAAGTAGTGTTATTTGAATGTGAAATGGGTAGGAAGTATCTAAATGTTCTTAATTAACATGCAATTCACCTCTCTCATTGGCAACTTTGACTTGCACAAGGTACCTGAAGGAAGAGAAAGAAGATAAACTCTTTAAGTCTCCAGAATGCAAAGAGTTCTTTTACCCTAGACAGACTAAGATCCCATTATAAAAATTCCATAGAGTTGAGGGAGTAAGAGAAAATGGTGAGGGCCTGCTCCCAGATTGATAGTCTATCAGGAGAACCTTGCATAAAGCGAGAATCTCGATGGGCTGTACCCTTTTAGAAGGTTGAATGAGAAATAAACTCACTGCCAAAAATAGAAGATCAAGGAAACTTTCCAGTCTCCACATTGGCACCAGTGAAAGGAAAAAAATCTCCCCTGAGATTTTACAATCACAACAGACCCTTCACAGGTTTGCCATCCAAATTTACGCCACCTGTGAGGTCTGAAAGATTTCAAATGGACAATTTAATTTAAAGTGGTCCTAGGTCAGTGGTGCCCCCAGGAAACTGGCAGAAGCAAACACAAATCATTTCTGGAGGAATATTAATTCAAGCCAGGCCTCAAAGAATTCCTACAGATAAAGTTCCAAATAAAATGAAAAACTTACTGGAAAAAAAAGAAAAACAAAAAGACAAGGCACCTTGAGTTAAATACAGGAGAATTGGGTTGCTAAATATACCACACATTGTAATTTCTAGAGAATATACAACTAAGTTTACTTTGAAGGAATATAGAAGCATGAAGAGATGAATAAGTAATAAATATTTTAAATGTAAATAGATGCAAATAACATATCAGAAATAAAAAGCTATAAGTAAAATTAAAATGAATGAGTAAAGCAGAAGATTAAATTTGACATGAATTAGTTTAGGCCTAGAATATAGATAAAAAGATAATATCCAACATTCAACTCAAAGACAGAGAGATTAAAAAAATATAAAATAGCAATGAAGAGCCAGAGCAAAGAGTGAATGGAGCCAACAAATGGCTGATTACAATTATAGATGGTAAAATAAGCCAATATTTAATGACACTATGTTTGACAATTTTCCAGACTCACTGAAGAACACCAATTCTCATATCCAAAGAACTTAGTATATTCCAAAAAGAATAAATGAAAAATAATTTCACACAAAGACATATCATAGTTAAACTATGAACATCAAAGGAAATTAGTCCATAGAGCAAGAAGAAAGATGTGATAAATCACCTGAATATCAAACAAATGACTCATTTCACATTAGAACGTATGGAGATCAGAAGACAAGGCACTATCTTGAAATGCTTTGTCCTGAAAAATTATTTTTCAAGAAGAAGGGTAAAATAAGTCCATGTTTTACATACAGAAAAATGGAATTTATCACAAACATACCTTCACTGAAGGCAATATTAAAAAAAGTAAAATGAGATACAAGAAGGAATGGTAAGCAAAGAAATCAGCAAGTGGGTTAATTTAAATAAACATTGACTATATAAAAATGCTAAAATGCTGGGCTGGAAGAAGCACAAGCTGGAATCAGGATTGCCGGGAATAATATCAATAAGCTCAGATATGCAGATGACACCACCCTTATGGCAGAAAGTGAAGAGGAACTAAAAAGCCTCTTGATGAAAGTGAAAGTGGAGAGTGAAAAAGTTGGCCTACTCAACATTCAGAAAATGAAGATCATGGCATCCGGTTCCACCACTTCATGGGAAATACATGGGGAAATAGTGGAAACAGTGTCAGATTTTATTTTGGGGGGCTCCAAAATCACTGCAGATGGTGACTGCACCCATGAAATTAAAAGATGTGTACTCCTTGGAAGGAAAGTTATGACCAACCTAGACAGCATATTGAAAAGCAGAGACATTACTTTGCCAACAAAGGTTCGTCTAGTCAAGGCTATGGTTTTTCCAGTGGTCATGTATGGATGTGAGAGTTGGTCTGTGAAGAAAGCTGAGCGATGAAGTATTGGTGCTTTTGAACTGTGGTATTGGAGCCATTCTAAAGGAGATCAGCCCTGGGATTTCTTTGGAAGGAATGATGCTAAAGCTGAAACTCCAGTACTTTGGCCACCTCATGTGAAGAGTTGACTCATTGGAAAAGATCCTGATGCTGGGAGGGATTGGGGGCAAGAGGAGAAGGGGACGACAGAGGATGAAATGGCTGGATGGCATCACTGACTCGATGGACGTGAGTTTGACTGAACTCCAGGAGATGGTAATGGACAGGGAGGCCTGGCATGCTGCAATTCATGGGATCACAAAGAGTCAGACACAACTGAGCGACTGAACTGAACTGAATTGAATGTTTAGTTTTGGGGAAATAAAGCTAAAATATGGAGCAGCAGTAAGGAGTAAGTTTGAATATGGGTTAAGTCAAGGTAAGTATTTTTAGGCTTTGCTATTCAAGAAGTGCTGTTCAACCGAGAGAGATGGGCTGAGAAGGGATGTGGGAGAGGGGTTCATGATGGGGGAACACATGTACACCTATGGCTGATTCATGTCGATGTATTGCAAAAAGCACAATATTGTAAAGTACTTCAGTTCAGTTCAGTTCAGTTGCTCAGTCGTGTCCAACCCCATCGACTGCAGCACACAAGGCTTCCCTGTCCATCACCAACTCCCAGAGCTTCCTCAAACTCATGTTCATTGAGTCGGTGATGCCATCCAACCATCTCATCCGCTGTAGTCCCCTTCTCCTCCCACCTTCAGTCTTTCCCAGAATCAGAGTCTTTTCCAATGAGTCAACTCTTTACATGAGGTGTCCAAAGTACTGGAGTTTCAGCTTCAGCATCATTCCCTTCAAAGAAATCCCAGGGCTAATCTCCTTCAGAATGGACTGGTTGGATCTCCTTGTAGTCCAAGGGACGCTCAAGAGTCTTCTCCAACACCACAGTTCAAAAGCATCAATTCTTCAGTGCTCAGCTTTCTTCACAGACCAACTCTCACATCCATACATGACCGCTGGAAAAACCATAGCCTTGACTAGACGAACCTTTGTTGGCAAAGTAATGTCTCTGCTTTTCAATATGCTATCTAGGTTGGTCATAACTTTCCTTCCAAGGAGTACACATCTTTTAATTTCATGGGTGCAGTCACCATCTGCAGTGATTTTGGACCCCCCAAAATAAAGTCTGACACTGTTTCCACTGTTTCCCCATCTATTACCCATGAAGTGGTGGAACCAGGTGCCATGATCTTCATTTTCTGAATGTTGAGCTTTAAGCCAACTTTTTCACTCTCCACTTTCACTTTCATCAAGAGGCTTTTTAGGTCCTCTTCACTTTCTGCCATAAGGGTGGTATCATCTGCATATCTGAGGTTATTGATATTTCTCCCGGCAATCTTGATTTCAGCTTGTGTTTCTTCCAGCCCAGCGTTTCTCATGATATACTCTGCATATAAGTTAAATAAGCAGGGTGACAATATACAGCCCTGACGTACTCCTTTTCCTATTTGGAACCAGTCTGTTGTTCCATGTCCAGTTCTAACTGTTGCTTCCTGACCCGCATATAGGTTTCTCAAGAGGCAGGTCAGGGGGTCTGGTATTCCCATCTCTTTCAGAATTTTCCACAGTTTATTGTGATCCACACAGTCAAAGGCTTTGGCATAGTCAATAAAGCAGAAATAGATGTTTTTCTGGAACTCTCTTGCTTTTTCCATGATCCAGCGGATGATGGCACTTTGATCTCTTGTTCCTCTCCTGGAAGTTCACGGTTCACGTTCAAGTACTTTAAGGTATTAATTATGAATGTTTAAGAAAAATATCCATTGAAAGCATAGACACACAGCATGACTTACAAGCAGTGGAGAGAAAAATGAAGAAATCTATGGAAAATTGTGGTCTGATTATTCAATATCAAGGACCCTCATATATTGATATCATAGGCATAAAACAACAAGGGTATTTTTCATTTACACTGATCATTCTTTGTAAATTAAAAGGGAAACCCAGGGAAACAAACAAAATGATTCCTTAAATATTTGGGATTAAATCAAGAATCTAACCATGTGTGTTCTGATTATTTCTTTTAGCATGGATCTGTTTACAACAAATACTCTTTTCGATTTTCTTATTTCATATTTTGCCTTCATTTTTTAGCACATTTAATTGGATACACAATCATAGATTTTCAGTTATTTTCTTCAAGCATTTTAAAGATATCAATTCATCATCTTCTAATTTCCATAATTATTTCCCATGAGAATTTAGCTGCTGGTCTTATTATTGCTAATATAAAGGTAAAATGTCATTTTTTTTTTTTTTTCCTGGCTGCTTTAGAAATTTCCTTTCTGTCTTTTGTTTTCAGTAGTTTTATTATATTGTACTTAGGGGATTTTTTTTTTTTACCCAATTTTGCATTTGCAATTTTTCTTAAATTTTTTTGTTTTAATGACTTTTATTAGTTTGGAGTACTTCTTAATCAGAATCTCTTTAAATCTTGTTTCTACCATAAATTTTCCTTCTTCTTCCCGACTTCAAGTGTATAATATGTCAGACCTTTTCACCATGCCCCATATGACTTTAATATATTTTTTATAAATCTATCTCACTTTTTTTCCCTCTGTGTGCCTTGGCTTGGATAGTAGATATTAATCTATCTTTAACTAGTCTTTGCTTCTGCTATTATTAATCTGCTATGAAACCTGTATTTTCAGTTTTTAATTTTCTTTTATGTAGTATTCAGTTCTAGAATCATCACTAGATTATTTTATTTATCTCAGTTTCCTAGTGAAATTCTTCCCTCGTGGTCCAGTGATTAGGAATCTGCCAGGGACGTGGGTCTGATCTCTAGTCAGTCAGGGAATTAAGATTCCCACAACCTGCAGAACAAATAAGCCCTTCTACCACAACTGCAGAGTCTGTGCACCACAGTGAAAGATCCCTCATGATGCAATGAAGACATCATGTGTCACAACTGTAATCCAATGCAGCCAAATAATTATTTTTTTAAGAAATAAGGTAATAATATAAATAATAAATGAATAACTTGGTCTGATTTTTATTGCCTGTATTTTTTCTTGGTTTTGGTCACTAGGAACTATTTTCAAATTGGTTTTTATTTAAATGTCAGATATAAATGTAAAAATATAGAATACATTGAGATTTGACTAATTCATCTTCTTTCAGTGAGGAGATAATTTTATTCTCCAGCGCATTTACAATAAGTACAGATCACCATAATCCAGTCTGAAGTTGACAAAGCTCAAGACTATTCTTTTGGGAGGGTTCATCTATTTCCCATTTGCCTTTTCTCCTAGTGTGTACTATTTCAGAGGTCCTAATTGGAAATTTGATGCTTTCACCAGAGGCCCACTTCCTTGATAGACTGAATCCAATTTTCATCACCTCAGACCTTTGAGGTTACTAAATAATTTTCTCAATTAGCTGCTACTTCCTGCTCAACTTTTTAGGCTCTTAGACTCAATGCCAAGAATATAAAACATCTTGAGTGAAAGAACAATGCAAAATTTTTAGTTTACCTTGATGAGTTCTGTCTCATCTGGGTAGTCCTAGTTGCCATACTGGCTTTCTGGTGCCTGCATGGATATTTTTCCAGCTTCTCTAAATGTTTTTGGTGGGAGTGTTGGTCTGCAATAAGCTACTTTATCATTATTAGAAGCAGAGATCTAAATTTCAAATCTTATAAGCACTCAGTTATGGCAGGGCTTCCCAGGTAGCTCAGCAGTAAATAATCCAAATGCAATGCAGGAGACACATAGATGCAGGTTCAATCCCAGAGTTGAGAAGTCCCCTGGAGGAAGAAATGGCAACCAACTCCAGTATTCTTGCCTGGTAAGTCCCACAGGCAGAGGAGCCTGGTGGGCTACAGTTCATTGGGTTGAAGAGTCAGACACAGATGAGCATGCATGCAGCTCCAGCTATGGGAGGAGGCAAGGAACATAAAAATATACTTTATATATACAGATACAGAACATTTAATACCCCAACATTCTGTAAGTATAAATAAATGAATAAAAAACTCTAGTAAAATTACCAAAAGGAAAAATAGCAGCAAAATACTATAGAGGCCAAGTGCTTTTATACATGCTATACATGTATTATTTCATTTAATATTCATAATAATACTATAAGGAAATACTGTAAGTATCCCTATCTGATGATGAGAAAAACAAGGTATAGAAAGTCTAAGTAACCTGTATATGTCACATACACAGTGGAGCCTGTAAGCTGAACACCGGTACAATCCAGAAATATAAAGAAATTAGTATGACCAGAAGAAATAAGGAAAGCTAGATGAAATTAAAATGATTTATTAAACATCAACACTGGGAAGGATCTTTTCTAAAAACAAAGTTTTAGTGACAAAAGTTACAACTCTTTTCTTTGAGTCCAATCATGCTATTGATTCTATCACTATATATATTTAAATAATCATAATATTATTGATTTTGATGGTTAGATTTCAGATCTTGGAATGAAAATTTCCTGACCATAACATATCATTATCACCGAGCCATACATAACATTTGTCTGGTGTTTTCTGTTAGGTATAGTTGTTCATAGTTACTTATAGAGGAGGTTCCATTACTGTCCCGAATTACAGATGAGGAATTTCAAGCTTTGATAGGTAAAGCATCTTTTTCAAGATTTCATAGCTAATAAGTAAATAAGTAAGGAATGGAGTTTGAACTCTAAGAGCTTTGTTTTAACTGGGCTCCCTCTCAAAAAAGAAGCAAAAATAATAAATAAATAAAATGCTCAATAAAAAATTAGAAAGTGAAGGGACCAGAAAATGGAAGGTAGTGTAAGTATGCTAAGTGCCTCATATTTTATGGAAGACATTCAATAGATATTGTTTAAAATAATTTTAGAAGAAGAAATAAAAGTATGTCATTTAAAATTATAATTAAAATAACCATGGAATGTGAAAACAACAGCTTTTTAAAGCTGTTGCCTCTGTAGGGGGTGATAGGGGAGAAAAGAAGGAAATCGGCAAAAGGCTTTACCTTTTCTTTTTATGTAATTCTCATTTGTTTTCACAATTTGTATGTACTACAAGTAGAAACTCAGCTATATGTAAAGAGATAAACTGTAGTATAAATCTGTTGGGGGAATATTCCATTGAGAGCATATGTTCTCGATTGCTCCTGGCCACATGGTAAACAATCACAATATCCTTCCCCCTGGAAAAAGCATATGGTTGGCTGGTGCCACCTGAGAAAGAGGCTTCATAAGTCTTTCTAATTCTAGTTCAGTGTTACAAAGCCCACATGCCCTGAGAAATAAGCCATATTAAACTGTATCTGCTTTACCCATTATCAAGATTATGTTTTGGCCTTGAAATTTTCACTCTTTTTGTTCTTATTTCTAATTGGTTTAAAACTTGGGTGAAAATAGGTGTGTGTTCTATATGAGTCCCTAGGCACACTGTAACACATTTAACAAGAGAAATAATTAAGCCTAAAATTGAAAGAGAGGAACAGTGATGGATCATTTTACAATTCCTCAGCATACCTAAAACATGTTAGGATGCTGAAGCCATTTGATACTTTTCTTGGACCTAAATATAACAGCTCTAGATGGAGTGAAAGCAAATTTAGAATTTGAAAATTGATCAAGCTTGCATTTCAACCTCTTTTATTTACTGCATATCTCTGGACTTAAATTATGGTTGGATAAAATCCAGAGGATGTTTCACTCATTTTATGCCAAGTTTAACCTTCCTAGGAAAAGGTCCCAGCGCTACCACACTGAATCCTGTTGGGACTGGGAAGAGCTCTTGTAAAGAGATGACAATCTTCTTGACAAGCCCACTGAGTTTTCACAGCTCAGTCATGGTTTCACTGCATCATCCTGTCATAAAAGCAAGTCTTCATGTTCATGGGCTATTTCCCAGGGGAAAAAAAAAAGGAAAAATAAAATAAATAAAAGCAACTACCATAGGATGGCTCAGTGCTAAAGAATCCGCCTGCCAGTGCAGGAAATGCAAGGTACTTGGGTTGGATCCCTGGGTGGGGAAGATCCCCTAGAGAAGGAAATGGCAACCCACTCCAGTATTTTTGCTTGGAAAATCCCATTGGCAGAGGAACCTGGTGGGCTACAGTCCATGGGGTCGCAAAAGAGTCAGACACGACTGAGCACAGCACAGCAGCACCTTAGGGTCCTTTAGGTCCCAAAGTGAAGAGAACTTGGAGCTCTGTTTTCCTTGAATATGTGGTCCTCTTTGCACTTTCCCACTCTTTGCCAAGGTGCTGCGAAATGATAAAGCTGGGACAGGCAGGCTCCAAGCAATCTCTCCTGACAGCCCAGAACCTCCTCTACATTGTGCTTTTTACCCAACAGCTGTTTCTGCTTCACTCTAATTTGTCCAGGATTTGGTTGGGACCCTAGAGTTCACCTTCTGCAAAATATTTGTTAATTTTTGTTTTTAGCTGAGAAAATACCTTTTCCCCTCCCAAAATGAGAACAATTTGCTCTGGGATTGAAGATGGATTTGTATTATAGTTGCAGTGGAGATTTGTTCAATTGCTTCATAGCCACATACCCAACACTCACTAATACCTTTTAACAAGAAAATGGTAAACAGGTGGAGTGGAAATCATAGATAAATAAAGAGTCCTCTCCAATCCATTCAGTTGAGTCTTTACAAAAGGAATTCTACCCAGCCAGCAGTGCACACTCTTTAAAACAAATGGAGTATTTTTTTAAACCAGCATTGACTGGTAGACACGAAAACAGGCTCACGAAATCTACTCAACAGACAAGACTTCAAAACAATCAATATAATTTTACTAATCGCCAATATTTTTTTCCACATATTACCATCTTCATTTAGAAAATCATTCTTTTCATACAGTACATCAACCTATATACTTTGATCATACAACAAAACCATTAATATTGTTGGTAATAAAAATTGTAGGTTTGTGCATTTTAAGTAATTTATTTTTGCACAATGAGAGTAACCGTCTTTGTAAGGCTAATAAACAAACAAACAAAGCCATGTATCAGACACCAACGTGCCCCAAAGGTTAGTTGCTATTTGTGAATGACAATCTAATTCTTCTTTTAGATTGAGTAATATTTTACAAACAGACACGAACACAGGAACACATACACAAAAACTCATAATTTCATTATAGCTGCTTTATTCCTTGACTAGCATTTAGCCCTTAGTGTGTCTTGTTGTTTTTGTTAAAAAAATCATCTTGGACAAGATTAATTTTTCTTAAAATACAAAAATGGGTTTAATTAAAGTTTTATTATAAAAGAAGGAACATGCCATAAGGAAATTTTTTCCTTATCCTATAATCAAATTCCAACGCCTTCGTAATTTGCTTCCTGCAGAACATTAGCACACTGCTTTCAACATTTTGGATCTGGACTCACAGTGAGAAATATACTTTTTACTTTACTCTGTTCAAAACTAAAACTGAACTTTTATGAAATCATTCTGCTTTTTGCTCTTTGTGATATTATTCTGATATTTTTCTATTTCATCCCATTCTAGGATACTTTTTTTCTTAATTTTTAAATGCCAGTAACAACCTGCAGTTTGAAAAATCCTGCCCAGTAGAACCTTATCTTTCCCTTGACATCTGCTAAACTGAATATTTAAGTCACCAAACCTATCTCAATCTAGTCTCTACCAAACTGTAAAGAACTCACTGTCAAAGTCACTTGGCTGAAATTGAAGGCTTTATGAGGTCTCTCTGTTTTCTTAACATCAAAATTCTAACATGGTGTCCTAAAGTTAGTCATGTTCATCTTAAATTCCATTTTATATGTCAGGCCCCATCCCATCTTACCTATATTAACCATGCAATGTCTGTATTTTATGCTGAACCCTAGTTTCCACAGAGTGAGGAATGAGATCTAATTTTGTTTAAATTTTCCTCTCCTCTCTTCCCTTCTAACATAGTCTTATTTACCAGGAGGTACTAGGTATATTAAAACTAAAAAAAAAAAAAAGGAATATTTTTAAAAATTGTATCAATATACCTCAAATATATCTAGTATTTCTAACTTCTATCTTCAACTGAATAATATCTAATTCACTCCATTCCCATAAATCCAATTTGATTATTTGTGAGACTTCATTCCCAGATCTACTGAATCTCCAACAAAACTGATCTGTTTTTACTTTGAATTATATGCTTCCAAACCTCCAGCTCTGTCTCTTCCTTAACTGACACTTCCTAGATAGATGAATATAGACTAGGATACTGCTGCTGCTGCCAAATTGCTTCAGTCGTGTCCGACTCTGTGCGACCCCATAGACGGCAGCCCACCAGGCTCCCCCATCACTGGGATTTTCCAGGCAAGAACACTGGAGTGGATTGCCATTTCCTTCTCCAATGCATGAAAGTGAAAAGTGAAAGTGAAGTCGCTCAGTCATATCCGACTCTTCGCGACCCCATGGACTGTAGCCCACCAGGCTCCTCTGTCCATGGGATTTTCCAGGCAAGAGTACTGGAGTGGGGTGCCACTGCCTTCTCCGGTAGACTGGGATGCCTTACATCACATCATCAGTAACAGAGCTTTCTACTCCAGATCCTGACACGACTCAAGAGTGCATCCTGAACTTCTTGTTCCACGCCACTGTTTTCTTATGTCCCAAATTTGCCCTAAGCTAATTTCCATGCTTGCTTTCACTTTTAAACATTTTATCATTTTTAAAATAAAAATCGTACATACTTAAGATATACACACGATTTGAAATTTAGTCAAAATAGTGAAAAAATTACTATGGTCAAGCTAATTAACATATCTCACATAGTTCACCTGTATGTGATGAGAGCACCTGAAATCTATCTCTTAGCTTATTTCCAGGATTCAATATGGTACTAATGATAGTAACCATGCTATATATTAAAAATCCAGACTTAATCATTCTGCATAATTATAACCATGTACCCTTTCACCAATACCTCCCCTCTCCTGGTAATCATATTCTACTCTCTGTTTCTATGTACTCAACATTTTTAGATTCCACATATAAGTGAGATTATGCATGGGCTTTTTCTTTCTGTATCCAGCTTATTTCACTTAGCATAATGTCATCCATGTTGTTACAAATGGCAGAATGTCCTTTTATTAAGGCTAAGTAATATTTCATTGTATACATATATACTACAATTTCTTTATCCATTCATTCACTGATGGATACTTAGACTGTTTATCCCTGAAGAAGGGAAAGGCTACACATTCCAGTATTTTGGCCTAGAGAATTCCATGGTCTATATAGTCCATGGGATCACAAAGAGTCAGACATGACTGAGTGACTTTCACTTCATTAAACTCTTTATATATTGGCTATTGTGAATAAATCTACAGTGAAAATGGGAGCACAGATATCTCTTTAAGATATTGATTTAATTTCCTTTGAATACCTACCCAGAAGAAGGACTGCTTTATTATATGGTAGTTCCACTTTTGGTTTTTTAAAGAACCTCCATACTGTTTTCCATAAGGGTTGTACCACTTTATACTTCCACCAACAGTCCTGAAATTTCCTTCTGTCCACACCCTCACCAACACCTGTTAGCTTATTATTATCATTATTATAGCCATTCTAACAGACATGATTGCAGTCATGAAATTAAAAGACATTTACTCCTTAGAAGGAAAGTTATAACCAATCTAGATAGCATATTCAAAAGCTGAGACATTACTTTGCCAACAAAGGTCCATCTAGTCAAGGCTATGGTTTTTCCAGTGGTCATGTATGGATGTAAGAGTTGGACTGTGAAGAAAGCTGAGCGCTGAAGAACTGATGCTTTTCAACTGTGGTGTTGGAGAAGACTCTTGAGAGTCCCTTGGACTGCAAGGAGATCCAACCAGTCCATCCTAAGGGAGAGCAGTCCTGGGTGTTCATTGGAAGGACTGATGTTGAAGCTGAGACTCCAATACTTTGGCCACCTGATGCAAAGAGTTGACTCACTGGAAAAGACCCTGATGCTGGGAGGGATTGGGGGCAGGAGGAGAAGGAGACAACAGAGGGTGAGATGGCTGGATGGCATCACCAACTCGATGGACATGAGTTTGAGTAAGCTCCGGGAGTTGGTGATGGACAGGGAGGCCTGGCGTGCTGTGGTTCATGGGGTCGCCAAGAGTCAGACATGACTGAGCAACTGAACTGAACAGGTATTAAGTTATATTTCATTGTGGTTTTGATTTGCCTTTTCCTGATCATTCGTGATGTTAAGTACTTTTTTCTATAAGTGTTGGCAATTTGTATGTCTTCTTTGGAAAAATATCTCTTCAGGCCCCTTGCTCATTTTTAATCAGGTTGCTTGTTTTCTTGCTATTGAGTTGTGTGAGTTACTTATGTTTTGGATATTAAATTTTTATGAGATATATGGTTCACATATATTTTCTCTGAATCTGTTAAGCTGCCTTTTCATTTCCTGGATGGTTTCCTTTGCCATGCATAGCTTTTCAGTTTGATGTAGTCCTTGTTATTTATTTTTGCTTTTGTTGCCTGAACTTTTGCAGTCACATCCAAAAAATCATTGCCAAGGTCAGTGCTCTATCGACACATGTGTCAGCTTTAGTGCCAGTACTATACAATCTGATTATTACAGCTTATAATAGGATTTGAAAACAAGAAGTATAGTACTTCTATCTCAT
Organism: Budorcas taxicolor; assembly: GCF_023091745.1. NCBI lineage: Eukaryota > Metazoa > Chordata > Mammalia > Artiodactyla > Bovidae > Budorcas > Budorcas taxicolor. The sequence goes on from NC_068920.1 coordinate 139,500,328, forward strand.
TCTCTCAAGATTGCTTTAGTTTTCAGGGTGTTTTGTGGTTCCACATAAATTTTAGAATTGTTTTTCTATTTCTGTGAAAAATGCCATTGGAATTTTGATAAAGATTGTATTGAATCTATAAATCACTTTAGGTAGTAGGGGCATTTTAACAATTTTACTTTCTCTAATCCATGAATATGGGATATTTTTTCCACTTATTTGTGTCTTGATTCACTTTCTTTCACCAATGTATTATAGTTTTCAATGTTTTACCTCTGGGTTAAATTTATTGCTAAGTATTCCCTTTTACTTCTTCCTTTATAGTTTAAAGTCTCTCTATTTATTGCCTTATTTCTTTTCTGACTGCTCTTGCTAGCACTTCTAGTACTGTGTTGAGCAGAAGTAGTGAGAGTGGACATTCTGTCTTAAAGGAAAAACTTTCAGTTTTCCCCCAATGATCATAATTAGCTGTAGACTTCTAATAAATGGCCTATATTGTGCTAAGGAAATTTCCCTGTATACTTATTTAGTGGAGAGCTTTCATCATGAGTAGATGTTGAACTTTGTTAAATGATTCTAGTTCATTTACTGAAATGATCATGTTTTTATCATTCATTCTCTTTATGTGATATATCACACTGATTTACCTATGTTAAACTAAACCTTACATCCCAGGAATAAACACCACTTGATCAGGGTGTATGTATTATTGAACTGAGGTTGCTAGTATGTTATATATTGTTATATATATTTGCATATATGTTCATCAGAGCTATTTTCTTGTAGTTTTCTTTCTTTGTGGTGTCTTTGGCTTTGGAGTCAGAATGACTGTGGCTTCACAAAATGAGTTTGGAAACATTCTTTATACCTCTGTTATTTTGAAGAATTTGTAAAGATTAAGTATTAACTACTTTCTTCTCTCTACAATGCCTACCCCATCCATCCTCCACATCCTTCTGTGGAAGTCCTGGCTACTTTCTTCAAGAAGCTTTCCCTGATTTTCAGCCCCCACTTACCAACTGACACATATATGCACTCTCACTTAACTTTTTATCATCTTTTGTAAATGTCATGCCCATTTCACTCTTTCCCTGGGGTGTAATTTATGAAATAGTCTAGTTTCCCCTACTTTATGTCCCTAACATAAAGTATTTATTGTATCACTTATTTTGGTTTTCCAGAAACCTTTATAACAAAGTTGTGGTAAAATATACATAATATACATCACTTCAACCATTTTTAAGTGTAAAGTTCAGTGGTGTTGAATACACTATGGTTTTTCCAGTAGTCATGTATAGATGTGAGAGTTGGACCATAAAGAAAGCTGAGCACCAAGAATTGATGCTTTTGAACTGTGGTGTTGGAGAAGACTCTGGAGAGTCCCTTGGACTGCAAGGAGGTCCAACCAGTCAATCTTAAAGGAAATAAGTCCTGAATATTCATTGGCAGGACTGGTGCTGAAGCTGAAGCTCCAATACTTTGGCCACTTGATGCAAAGAATTGACTCATTGAAAAGATCCTGATGCTGGGAAAGATTGAAGGCAGAAGAAAAAGGGAAGACAGAGGATAAGACGGTTGGATGGCATCACCTACTCAATGGATGTGAATTTGAGCAAGCTTTCGGAGTTGATGATGGACAGGGAAGCTTGGTGTGCTGCACTCCATGAGGTCGCAAAGAGACAGACAGGACTGTGACTGAACTGAACTAAACTGAATATTGTGAAATCATCACCACAATCCTTCTCCACAACTCTTTCTATAGCAAAACTGTGACTTTATATCCACTAAATAACAACTTTTCATCCTTCTTTCCACAAATCCCTGACAACCACCGTCTGTTTCTATGATTTTGACTGCTCTAGGTGCCTCACTTAAGTGGAATTATATAGCATTTGCCGTTTTGTTTCTAGCTTATATCAGTTAGCATAGTGTCTTCTCGGTTCATTCACATCGTAGCATGTCAGAATTTCCTTCCTTTTACGGCTCAAAAACATTCCATCATATGAATATACTATATTTTATTTATCTCTTCATCCATCAGCGGACAAGTAGGTTGCTTCCACCTTTTGGCTATTGTGAAAAATGGTGCCATGAATATGGTCATACAAATATCTGTGTCCCTGCTTTCGGTTATTTTGGGTATACACTCAGAAGAGAAATTCCTGGCTATGGTACTAATAATTCTATTTTCAATCCGTCTGGTTTTTTTGGAACTGGTGACAATATTTTTCGAAGTGCTGCACCATTGTATACTCTTCCAGAGAATGGAAGACTTAGTCAGTGTTCATTTAATTTTATCAAGCCAAGGTATTAGTCATCTAAATTAAGGTTGAAATGTACCAACTATGTTTTTGTAAATTTTTTTGGACTATTCAGTAAGTTAAAAATCTGCAATGATGCTTGTGACTTGTTCATCAGGTTGGGTATCATTTCTATTGTTTCAAAATTATAAAAGTTAGAACCGTAAAATACGGATATGTTTATTTCTGGAGATATCATATTGAATCCATCCTCACCCTAATCACATGGCTAATTAACAAAGACTAGATCTAGAAAACACAAAACAACCTGGTAAGATCAGAAGATTGGCTTGGACAGTCAGATGCTGTTTTTAATCACTACCAAATAATAGAGGAAAGTCTAGATATATTATGGTATACTTGTACAGTACAAAAGTTAGTAGTTTTTCAAAATAACATTTGTAATTTTACTTAATGACACAGGAAAGTGCTTATACTAAATATAATTAGGTGAAAAGTCAAGACAATTTTTTCATACATTGTGATATTAATTGTACAAGAAAATAGAAAAAAAAAAAAACTAGACATAAACTGTTTATAATAGTCAGGACATGGAAGCAACCTAGACGTCCATCAGCAGATGAATGGATAAGAAAGCTGTGGTACATATACATAATGGAGTATTACTCAGCGATTAAAAAGAATACATTTGAATCAGTTCTAATGAGGTGGATGAAACTGGAGCCTATTATACAGAGTGAAGTAAGCCAGAAAGAAAAACACCAGTATAGTATACTAACGCATATATATGGAATTTAGAAAGATGGTAACAATAACCCTGTATGCAAAAGAGCAAAAGAGACACAGGTGTATAGAACAGTCTTTTGGACTCTATGGGAGAGGGAGAGGAAGAGGGTGGGATGATTTGGGAGAATGGCATTGAAACATGTAAATATCATATAAGAAACGAATCGCCAGTCCAGGTTCGATGTGGGGTACAGGATGCTTGGGGCTGGTGCACTGGGCTGACCTAGAGGGATGGTACAGGGAGGGCAGTGGGAGGGGGGTTCAGGATGGGGAACACGTGTATACCCATGACAGATTCATGTTGATGTATGGCAGAACCAATACAATATTGTAAAGTAAAAATAATAATAATAATAAATAAATGATACATGGTTAAAAAAAGATTAACTTGTACAAATTCCTATTAAAACCAGTTGACCATTGATAAAAAAACAACTGAAATGAAATATAGCTAAATGTTAATAAGTAATTTTATTATGGGCTTCCCTGGTGGCTCAGCAGTGAAGAATCCACCTGCCGGTGCAGGAGACATGGGTGTGATCCCTGGGTTGGAAGATCCCCTGGGGAAGGGAATGGTAACCCACTTAGTATTCTTGCCTGGAAAATCCCCTGGACAGAGCAGTCTGGCGGGCTACAGTCCATGGGGTCACAAAGCATCGGGCAGAACTTAGCGACTAAATAACAATCTTACCCAATTTATTTATATATTATATATAGCACCAATTTTCATCCAATGAGTACACATTGCTCTTACAGTAAAAATGTGTACATGAGAAAAAAAATATCTATGTGTGATAGTCACTGGAGTTATAACAAAAAGCTGAAGCCATGGAAAAACACTCATTCAGGGATCTCATTGTTCAGCCAGAAAGACAGCAGTCTGTTATTCCTGAAGAGATAGCAGAAGCAATGCTCTCATGCAACAGGCAGTGTGAGGGAGCCCTGAGGGATGTGTGGGGATGGGGCTGGTTGAAGATGGACTGCAGTTTAGAGGTAAAGAAAGAAAAGGTCTTATCTGTTCTTAACCTGCCGCCTGGATGCATCCACTTCTCCCACCCGAGCACTCTCTCACCTCCCCATCTTTCCTTCATACAGAAGCAGCAGGCATGAAGACCAGTGTTGTGAGTCACCTCTCCAGAGAGTAGCTGTCTTAATAAAGCCGAAGTCTGATTCTAGACTAATGAGGGTCAGAAAATAGAATTCCAGGGGCCAGTACTCACCAAACTTAAATACTTTTCTGAAAAGTCTACTCTGTGTTAGGCATCCACCTCTGATACGAAAAGACCAATGAAACCCCTTGAAAGAAGGCACTCTGTTGGAGACGAAGTCTCTGTTCCAAAGACAGGTAGGGGGACACCAGGGTGGCACTTGCCCTCACGGAGCTTTACTGCATAGACCTCGGCCTTGGTAGGGCCTCAGTTATCAGTGTGTGAGCCTCAGTTTAGGTTCTGTAAAGCCAAGTCAGAATTTCCTGTCTACAGTTGGATTGTGTATAAGCGTTGGTCATGGTTAAATGAGATTAGCTAATTTGATAGAGGAGAGAAACCACAGGTTTTATGGAATGATTGGAGAAGCTTTTAAACTTATACTAATGTTCCTTTGGTCATGGCTGGAGAAGCCAAAGTTCAGGACTGTGAAGCATCTGCAATGTTTTTCTAGGCAGCCGATCTATTTAAGAGACTTCTCACAATCATTAAACCAAACATCAGATTCTCCATACCACACCCTTAAAACTGGCAAAGAACTCTGAGCCAGGCCCAGCAGGGCTTGACCCCTTGAAAATGATGCTGTTTAAGGCCTCTGATATCACAAATGCCTCTCTGGCCAAACTCATTGGACAAATCTTTCAACATGAGCATACTTAACCTATAGTCTTCCTTACATAAACCATTTTATACAAGAAACAAAACTAAGTGGAAACAGGCATTTTCTGTCTATGCTTGTGTATATGGTGTACGTTTGTATATATGGGGTGTGTGTCTGTGTATGTATGATATGAGTCTGTGTGTGTGTGTGTGCACATGCAATGGTATATGTGGATGTGTGCAGTCACGATCTAAATCATATTTATCCATGACCTTTTGCTTATCTGTTATAGGCCAATTGGTATGTACTGTTAGAACTAATGGTGTAAATCCCAATTCCATGAGATAACCAATCAGAAAAAAGTCTCAGCAGGCCAAGAAAAACAGCTAGAGGAAGGAAGGACAGAGGAACTTTAAGAGCAGTAAGCCATACAAGAAGGAATAGAGGGAAAAGAAGAGGATGCTGTTCCCAAGACTAAGTAAATTCATGTTCCTCAGTGCAGGCATTTTTCTTAACCAGCCATGCATTTTGGCCAGCACTGATAGAAGCCACAGAAAAAGATGAGCAGCCAAAGACGCTTGATTCCACTGCACTAAGAAAAAGGTCTTGATGCCTGAGATTTCCTGCCTTCTCTCCTTATTGAAACATCTTAAATCTCTCTTCTGAATTCTGGGGTTCTCATTGGACTAATGCATGGGGAAAGCAGGGTTAGGCTCTTATTAATTTTTCCCTGGGATTTCTTTGGAGGGAATGATGCTGAAGCTGAAACTCCAGTACTTTGGCCACCTCGTGAGAAGAGTTGACTCATTGCAAAAGACTCTGATGCAGGGAGGGATTGGAAGCAGGAGGAGAAGGGGATGACAGAGGATGAGATGGCTGGATGGCATCACTGACTTGATGGACGTGAGTCTGAGTGAACTCCGGGAGTTGGTGATGGACAGGGAGGCCTGGCATGCTGCGATTCAGGGGGTCACAAAGAGTCGAACAGGACTAAGCGACTGAACTGAACTGAATGGTTTTGAGAAATTAACATTTGCCAGACACTCTACTAAAGAGGGTACTTTTATTGTGCCCATTTTTACAATGAAAAATAAAACTTAAGCAACTTGATCATAATTAAGAGGTTTGTAGAATCAGGAGGAAATAGTGAAGCCACTCAGTCATGTCCAACTCATTGTGACCCCATGTAGACTGCCAGGCTCCTCCTTCCATGGGATTTTCCCCATGAGAATACTGGAGTGGGTTGTCATTTCTTTCTCCCAGGGATCGTCCCAACCCAGGGATTGAATCCAGGTCTCCTGCTTTGAAGACAGACTCTTACTATCTGAGGCACCCACGGAAGCCCAGTGGAATTCAAATTCTAGGTCTGACCTCCAACTCACTGCTGAACATGAAAATGCAAGAGTAGGTAGTTAATAAATGACTGAACTTGTCTAGAAATATGAGATGGGCAGCTGCATGTTAGTAAGGGATCCATCCACTGCATGTTAGTAAGGGATCCACCCGCTGCATGTTAGTAAGGGATCCACCCGCTGCATGTTAGTAAGGGATCCACCCGCTGCATGTTAGTAAGGGATCCATCCGCTTCGTGCACGGATGGATCCCTTACTAACATGCAGCTGTCCATCTCAGGTCTGTGTCCACTGGAAGCACAACAGAACAGAATCCACACGACTTATGACAGGAACATTCACTGGGACCAGGAGTCCTGGGCTCTGAAACATCAGTGGTCCTCTGTGTGGCTTGGCAAAAGCCAGTTTATACCCTCGGACTTCCATTTCTTCACCTATCAAACAAAGACTATTCCACTTTATCCCACAAGTCTGATAGGAGGAACAAAGGAGATAAATTTACGTGGAGATACTTCATACAACCCAGGCAGGAGGTGGTATCAGTGATGAAAGGGTCTTGACACTGGAACTGCTCCACGTTCTTCTTCTCCCCTACGTATCTTTATGGTTGTTCTTTGCTTTCTGCCACGGAAGAGCACAAACAATACCGCTATTATTTTAAGTAAAATTTAACAAATGCGTAGCAAGTGCAGGGAACCGGAGTTGGGAAATTCTGGCAAGTCAGATGGAAATCAGATCTCTGACTCACCATGCCTTTCAGAAAGAATATCAAATGCTCTCTCCTAGCATCCAAGGCCTCTCCCAGCTCTTTTCCATAGACTTCACACTCCAGTAATAACACATGACAAACAGTCCCTCCAACACAGCAAGCTCTCTCAGGTCTCTGATCTCTTTCACTTGTGGCTGGAACATTGGTGCCCCATCGCCTTCAGTGTTTTGAAGCTCGGTCCACACACCACTATTGTCCAGAAACTACTCACCTCCCTCTTCAGTACTCACACTGCTCGTGCTATTACACAATTCCTGAGCATTCTTGTCTTTGTCACTGTTAAGTTCCTCAAAAGCAGGAAACAAGTCTCTCTCAACCTGTTGTTTCCAGTGCCTGGCACACAATTTGGAATGTGGTGAATGTATATTCAATGACACTAAATTAGATGTATTCATAGTACCACTTATACTCAAGAGAAAGCGGTGGCTGACTACTTTAACACTGAACAAATGCCTTCAAGAACAAAGCTTTATTTCACTAGCATCTATTATCTCTTACTGTAATTTCATAATTAACCTAAAAGAACCTCGCTAGTTTTATTAACGGGGCTCCTGCAAGTGCACGGAGTTTATCCCAGATAGGAACCATATTTTATTAACTTGGGAAATCACTGCTTCTTAAATAATATTCATCGCTAACTAAATGAACAAATGAATAGATTTACTATATCCATTTCTGGATCACCTCACAAAACCTAGCATGATGCTTGGGGCATAATGTATACTCAAAAATGACTTTCAAATGAATGAGTGAACAAATAAATCTCTTTTAAAAAATCTATCTTCTAACTACAATATCTAACAAGGGATATGGCACATAGCAATTCAAAACTGTTTGATGCATAAAGAACAGTAAAGATTCAAGATCTTCCAAGTGAGAATCTAGCTACTTTTTCAGGTTTAAGACCTTTCTACAATACAAAATTAAATATGACAATATCTGCCAAGTGTTCACATCTCTAAGTAGATCTGCTAACAAAAGATTCATGAAAATAGCACCCAGTGGCTGGTTAATCTCAAGACTGTCATGGTTATATATGAGGTGATTATATTATTTGGCTATGATCATTGCAGACTTCTTAAGCTGATGCATTTAATGAATATATTTAGATGTAGGACAGTTATTATTTAAATTACTGAGATACTGCATTATGTTATATATCCACCTGTTATGTTATACATTCTGAAAGCATTTCTTCCAACCAATCTCTTCTCTCCAAGAGCCATTTGGCACCCATTAGAGTTCATGACATGGAATAGTCTCTGTGATACTTCCCATATAAAAAATTAGGCCTTGAGGACCAAGTAGAGTCAGATGAGTTTACCTAATGGTGTTTTCCTGACAAAACAGTCAAAATAGCTCTCTCTTCCAGGAAACTCATGATTGGATTCTGTTTGGGGCAAGACACGCTCTTCCTGTCTAAGCCAACTTGGCTGAACGGTGCCTCGCTCTCCCACTGGGGATCGTGAGCTTAAACAAATAGTAAATTTGGTCTTCGAGGAACCCAGGTTCAAAGGTGAAGGCAAGGCAGGGCTTTGTGCATGACTACAGTTAGTACCAAAAATGCTGAAACACGTGACTTCTCAAAATAAATCCACCAGAGTCCCCAAACCAAAGGTGCATGATCCAGCACCTCAGATTTCCTGTTGGAGTAGAAATAACAAACACAGATAAAAATTCATCACCCCATAAATTTATTCTAAACTCAACCAAAACCAACTGAAATAAATTGAATATTTTTAAAATGAGGAAAGCAAGCTCTATTCACAGTAATTTGAGTAATTTGATTCCTGATTCTGAAGAATTCTAATCCTGAATATAATTTATTAAAAAGAAGAATTCACTAGAAATTAAATTTCAATAAATTAATAATATGTTTTAGTGCCCTAATATGTTCGCAAATGATTTAAAAATAAGAGTAAGCACTGTGCTCAAATACAGAGAAAAGAAATACTTCTCTTAAATTGCTATTACATCCTTTCAGGATGCACAAATAAAATGAAAATAAGTAGAAGATAATAGAAAGTAGAAGGAATAAATGATCCTAGATTCTTTGTCATCAGAAAAAAAAACCCAAATAGGCGTTCAACAGCTGATATATATTAGCTAATCTTTTTCCACACACTATCACCTACTTCCCCTCCTTTTTTTTCTCCCATAACCTCCATTTCTCCTCCATTATCATTTTCAGCCTCATAATCATCATTATCATCATCATATCATCAGTAATAAAGATCAGGCAGAAACCCTCTGGGTCTCTTTATAGGGCAATCACCATTTGTGAGACATCCAAATATGGTTGCTATGGAATAAAGAGACTTCTGGAAATGGTAAGGCACTTGATTGCCATGCTATGTTGTGTTGATTGTTTAATGTTTACTAACATTGTTTTCCTTACTGTTTTATTTTTATTTAGCTTTGTATTTCAGGAACAGAATTAATAACTCTCTCTGTTTCACCCACACATTTCATGCACAATAAATCCTACAGTCTGTTTATCCCATATCCCATTTCCAACTAATTTACTTCTACAGAGGCAAAATACAAACTGTTTAAAATAATAGTATCAATTATTTTTTAATCTGATATTTTAAAAGTTCTTCTTAAAAGGTCATGCTAGATAACACATTATAATTTTACTCAGTAAGAGTGTGAGACAGGGGAGTAGAGAGAGCAGAGGAAGGGGAAAAAGAACTGCTATGTTAGATGGATGAAAACCCAGTGTGGACTGACCATTTTATAGGCATTGCTTTGGTGAGCTTCCATGTTAAGAGGAGGAGTATAGAGACTCAGGAACATCAGGTATCAGCTAGAAAGCAATAGAATGAGAGATGAAATTGCTGTCTTTCTGACACTAAACTAAAGTCTATGTTTTTTTTATAACTTTGTCTCTCATGGTTGTCCTCCTCTGACTCTTTTATATTCAATAAAGCAAAACACAAAACTAACTGTATTCCCTAAGAGATTTGTACACCAATATTATAATAAAAAATACTGGAATTAATAAAATAAATGTCTAACAATAAGAGAATGATGGCATAGCTCTAAAATGAATAGCCATAAAAAGTAAGAATTCTGAAGAATTTACAATAACATGGAATATTTATATTGAAATGATATCAGAAGGTGATAATAACCGTACTGTCATGGTTAAGTAGAAAAGTAAAGATATAAATTCATTCATCAGAAAAACAAAGTCATATCTCTTGCAAATTTAGACAGAAAAATTCTTAACAAACTTTAAAAGAAGAATGTGAGCTTAATAAGTCTATGTTGCCATCCGTATGTCTTCTTTGGAGAAATGTCTATTTAGTTCTTTGGCCCATTTTTTGATTGGGTCGTTTATTTTTCTGGAATTGAGTTGCATAAGTTGCTTGTATATTTTTGAGATTAGTTGTTTGTCAGTTGTTTCATTTGCTATTATTTTCTCCCATTCAGAAGGCTGTCTTTTCACCTTGCTTATATTTTCCTTTGTTGTGCAGAAGCTTTTAATTTTAATTAGATCCCATTTGTTTATTTTTGCTTTTATTTCCAGAATTCTGGGAGGTGGATCATACGGATGGCTAACAAATACATGAAAAGATGCTCAACATCACTCATTATTAGAGAAATGCAAATCAAAACCACAATGAGGTACCACTTCACACCAGTCAGAATGTCTGCGATCCAAAAATCTGCAAGCAATAAATGCTGGAGAGGGTGTGGAGAAAAGGGAACCCTCTTACACTGTTGGTGGGAATGCAAACTAGTACAACCACTATGGAAAACAGTGTGGAGATTCCTTAAAAAACTGGAAATAGAACTGCCTTATGACCCAGCAATCCCACTGCTGGGCATACACACCAAGGAAATCAGAATTGAAAGAGACACATGTACCCCAATGTTCATCGCAGCACTGTTTATAATAGCCAGGACATGGAAACAACCTAGATGTCCATCAGCAGATGAATGGATAAGAAAGCTGTGGTACATGTACACAATGAAGTATTACTCAGCCGCTAAAAAGAATATATTTGAATCAGTTCTGATGATATGGATGAAACTGGAGCCGATTATACAGAGTGAAGTAAGCCAGAAAGAAAAACATCAATACAGTATACTAACACATATATATGGAATTTAGAAAGATGGCAATGATGACCCTGTATGCAAGACAGCAAAAAAGACATAGATGTGTATAGCGGACTTTTGGACTCAGAGGGAGAGGGAGAGGGTGGGATGATTTGGGAGAATGGCATTGAAACATGTATACTATCATGTAAAAATTGAATCACCAGTCTAGGTGCAATGCAGGATACAGCATGCTTGGGGCTGGTACACGGGGATGACCCAGAGGGATGTTGTGGGGAGGGAAGTGGGAGGGGGGTTCATGTTTGGGATCACATGTACACCCGTGGTGGATTCATGTCAATGTATGGCAAAACCAATACAGTATTGTAAAGTAAAATAAAGTAAAAATAAAAATTAAAAAAAAAAAATGTTGCTGCTGTTCATCGTTCAGTTGCTAAGTTGTCTTTGACTCTGTGTGACCCCATGGACTGCAGCATGCCAGGTTTCCCTGTCTTTCACTATCTCCTGGAGTTTGCTCAAACTCATATCCATTGATCACTCTATACTTAACATTAAAAATTGTGATACAGCTACGCTATGCAAGACCATGTGGTATTAGTAGAAGAATGGTCACACAGATCAACGGAACATAACAGGACCTAGGAATAGACTTACACAAATATATCCCACTGATTTCTGATAATTTTGCAAAAGAAGTTCAATACAGAATGGGTGGTCTTTCCAAGAAATAAGGTTGGAACAATTGTATATCCAAGTGAAAAATAAAAATCAAAAACAAAAAATCCTCACACTTGATACAAAAATTACCACAAAATGGACCATCATGGACTTAAATGAAAAGTTAAAATGTAATTCTACACAACTTTTAGGGGAAAAGAAATAGGAGAAAATCTTTGGGATAAAGAGCTAGACACTGTTCTTAAACTTGACACCAAAAGCATGATACATAAAAGGAGATATTGATAAACTGGATCTAATCAAAATTTAAAATTTTTGTTCTCTGGAAGACCTCATATATACTTAGTAGTAAAGTAACAACCAGTGTACAAAAGACCTGAGTGGACATTTTACTGCAAAATATATAGAGATGGCAAACAAAATAGCCATTAGCGAAACTCATTTTACAATAAGTATTTATTGTTCAGATAATATGACTGAGAAATTTCACTATATACATGCACTTTATTTTTCCTGTTCCCCAAACAACAAACCATGAAAATAGCAATTGAGGTTATCTCTGATCTTTCCGTGTTCAACATGGTTGTTGCTGTAGTTGCTAAGTCATGTCTTACTCTTTGTGACCCCATAGACTGTAGCCTGCCAAGCTCCTCTGTCCATGGGATTTCCCAGGCAAGAATACTGGCATGGGTTGACACTTCATTCTCCAGGGGATCTTTCAAAATCAGGGATTAGGGATGAAACCCATGTCTCCTGCATTGGCAGGCAAATTCTTTAACACTGAGCCACCAGGGAAGTCCATTCATCTCAATAATCAAAAACAAAAGAAGAACTCTTAAAGGAGTATCCAAAACAATTATCCCTAAACTTTAACTGTTGGATTCAGGGAGCTTCCCAACCTGAAAAATTACCAATATATACTTTTAAATTGAAGGAAAAGAATTAAAATTTGATCTCAGATTCAACTATAATGATTGGGCATAAATACTACTTTTTTTAAAAGCTGCAGTCATATGATTAAGTCTTTCTGCTTGAGGCCCTCAAAGACATACAGCCCCTCATAGATACTGAAATGTGATAGAAATTGACCAAGGAGCCAGTCTTTCCCAATGATGAGTTGAACAATGGCTAAGATGAAGTTATTAGAGCAGCCCAGAGCTCTCAGACAAAGACTTGTTCTTCCTGTGGGGTCCTTGGAATGCTTTCCATCATTCCCTGGGTATTCCTCTTGGATGATTTTCTTGGAAAATATTCACATTGATCTTTGGTTTATTCCATCGCTTCTCTAAGAAGCCAAAGTTAAAAACTGACCTTGAGCTCAAGTAACTTCTAATGTGTCACATATGGAGGCAGGGAGATAAATCTCTGTCTGTGGTTGAGAAAGAATAATCCTGCCAAAGCAGTGTTCCCAACAGCATGGATGATAATAATAACTCCACATATTAATAAAGTCTTTACATCTACCAAGTATTTTCATATGTATTATATTCTGCATTTTCATACCACATAAAATAATCTGGTCAACTTGTGGCATAGTTTTTATATTAATAATTTTGTTGCTATTCTATGGTGTGGGGAATTATAATTTATTTCTTTCTCCTACCATGATGACTTTATTTTCCTTGGTTAATTATTTACTTAGGACAATGTTTAGTTCTTCCCGACCCAGGGATCAAACCTAAACCTGGGTCTCCTGCATTGCAGGCATATTCTTTACCATCTAAGCCACCAAGGAAGTCCTTTAGGTCTTTGAGCCTTTGCCAAAAAGTTTGAAGATTCCATTAATTACTGCTGTTAATTATCATACTCTCAAGTAGAACATAAATATTTGCATTGAGACTAGTTATGTATGTACATATAACATAAGCTTATCACAATTTCAAGAGAGAGTTACCATTTTTAAGTTGAAGTAAGTATAAAGGTAACTTTTTATTTGTTAACTTACTTAAGTCAACAGCAAATTGGATCATAATTAGCCATTTCCACTCCCTATCATTTATTTTTTTGTTCACCTACTGAGGTGTTATTTTTCTTATATATTTTAATGAGTTATTTCATAATAAAAATTAACTCTTATAATTGATAAAGTGTTTTTCAGGTTTGTTTTTCTTTCATTTTAGTTTTTCTTTTTATTACACAGATGTTTTCCCCTTCAGTTCAGTTCAGTTCAGTTCATTTCAGTCGCTCAGTCATGTCCAACTCTCTGCGACCCCATGAATCGCAGCATGCCAGGCCTCCCTGTCCATCACCAACTCCCAGAGTTCACCCTGACTCACGTCCATCGAGTCAGTGATGCCATCCAGCCATCTCATCCTCTGTCGTCCCCTTCTCCTCCTGCCCCCAATCCCTCCCAGCATCAGAGTCTTTTCCAATGAGTCAACTCTTCGCATGAGGTGGCTAAAGTACTGGAGTTTCAGCTTCAGCATCATTCCTTCCAAAGAAATCCCAGGACTGATCTCCTTCAGAATGGACTGGTTAGATCTCCTTGCTGTCCAAGAGACTCTCAAGAGTCTTCTCCAACACCTCAGTTCAAATGCATCAATTCTTCGGCGCTCAGCCTTCTTCACAGTCCAACTCTCACATCCATACATGACTACGGGAAAAACCATAACCTTGACTAGACGGACCTTAGTTGGCAAAGTAATGTCTCTGCTTTTGAATATGCTATCTAGGTTCCTCATAACTTTTCTTCCAAGAAGTAAGCGTCTTTTAATTTCATGGCTGCAGTCACCATCTACAGTGATTTTGGAGCCCCAAAAAATTAAGTCTGACACTGTTTCCACTGTTTCTCCATCTATTTCCCATGGAGTGATGGGACTGGATGCCATGATCTTAGTTTTCTGAATGTTGAGCTTTAAGCCAACTTTTTCACTCTCCTCTTTCACTTTCATCAAGAGGCTTTTGAGTTCCTCTTCACTTTCTGCCATAAGGGTGGTGTCATCTGCATATCTGAGGTGATTGATATTTCTCCCGGCAATCTTGATTCCAGCTTGTGTTTCTTCCAGTCTGGCGTTTCTCATGATGTACTCTGCATTTAAGTTAAATAAGCAAGGCAGAGAAAGTTTTCCCCCCTCACTCTAATATTATTAAATTTGTGTCCTGTTTCACTCTGATTGAACTTTACTAAAATGTTTAACTGTTTTTGATCCATATGAAATATTTTTATAAGAAATATGGATATAAATGTTAATATTATTTTCTTTTTTATACATGTAGTACCTATATACTTTTAAATGGAAAAATAAATCTAAGAGGCTTATTATAAAATATGAATCCCTTGCTGCTATCCCCTCGATATTTCCCTTCTTCAGTGTCATCCCCTGTCTATATTTCTATATATAGGGGCTTCCCAGGTGGCTCACTGATAAAGAATCCTACTGCCAAAGCCAGAGATATGGAGAAGATCCTCTGGAGAAGGAAATGGCAAATCACTTCAGTATTCTTGCCTGGGAAATCCCATGGACAGAGGAGTTTGGCATGGTACAGTCCATGGAGTTATAAAAGAGTCAGACACAACTTAGAGAATAAACAACAACAGTGCTTGTATCATTCATTTTTGTATTTTTTCAATTTTGGACATCTCAAGATGGGAGATATGGACTTAACTCTCTTTCCCTATGCCACATTACTACACATAGGCACACTTTCATACTCTCATCTCCCCAATAAACTTATATATTTATGTTTAATAATATATATTTATCTTATTTAAATTATTTAAATATTTAAATTATTTAAATATTTACATTATTATATTTATATATATTTATATTATTAAACATATAATATTAAAACATTATAATATATATTTATATTAAAGTTATTGAAATTTTATTTTTAACTGATCATGCAGCTAGATATAATTATTTTTCTTATTTCACATAAACTTTGTTCTCCTTGGAGTCAATGAATGTGTCATTTACTTTGTTTTCTTTGTTGCCTGTGTTATTATAGCTAATTCACCCTCATCTTTTCCTCAGTGTTCAAACACATCCAGTTTTCTATCAGTTTCATCTGGTGGAAAACTTCTATTTCAGAACCTCTGACCTACTCCAATTCTGGACTAGTTAGATTACTCTCTAGCCCTGTTACACAACTTTTACCCTAGTATTTCTTTTCAGAATTCCTAGTACTTAGCATTGCCTGCAATGACAGACTCCCAAAACAGAAACTTATTTCCTGTTCAAGTAACCATCTAAGATGGTGGTCCTTGGTTAGTGGGTGTGTCTCCTCCATGTAGCGAATTTGGAATCTGGGTTTCTTTCATCTTGTAAATTTACCATCTATCATCTTCTGTATCCAGTTGCTTCAAGGAGAGTTAGAAGAGGCACTTATACTTCTTGAAAAGAGTAGCCTGGAAGTACCACAATTAGTTCTATCCACAGGACTCAGTCCTGAGGCCACATTTAAAGCAAGAGAGTTTGGTGGATAGTCTAACTATGTACTTAAAAGGAAAAGGAAAGGAATTTTTACTGACTGCTAGAAATCTCTGCCACACCATCGTATCAAGGGCATTCCTTCTGGTACTTACTTGAGTGGAATCTTCTGTTTCCTAGATCCTGTCTTCTTCTCTCTTACTTTTACTTTCTTGGTTAGTGGAACACACCCTAAAATAGCTTTTTGAGAAAGGGTGAGAATGAGATAAATTTTTAGTGATATCGTCTGTCCGAAAATACCCTTATTCTACTCATATTTGCTAATTTGACTGAACACAGAATTATAGGTTAGAAAACATTTCCCCTGAAAAATGTGAAGACCTTTCCATAATAGTTTTTAAGGTATTGCTCTGTTTCTACAAAATCCAAAGACTTTATGTATAATCTTTAGTATAACTGATTTTTTTCTTGCTCTGGGGGCTTCAAGAGCTTTTCTTGACCACTGAAATTTTGTATTGGCAGGGTGTCATTCTGTTTTGATTCATTCTCCCATGGACTGTAGCCTACCAGGCTCCTCTGTCCATGGGATTTTCCAGGCAATAGTACTAGAGTGGATTGCCATTTCCTTTTCCAGGGGATCTTCCCGACCCAGGGATCAAACCCCGGTCTCCCACATTGTAGACAGACACTTTACCATCTGAGCCACCAGAGAAGTCCTTAAATTTTCATTATATAACATTATTTACTGATGATTTTCTCTTCTGTTTTCTCTGATTTGTCTATTTAGAACTATAATTTTAGGTATGGATACTCATAAGACAATCTTCTAATATTTTTCTTTCCTATTTTCCATTTCTATTTAACTTTCTGAGAGAATTCCCCATCACTAGCTTCTAAAGCTTATAATCATTCAATCATATTTTATATATAGTTTTAATTTTCAAGATCTTTTTTCCTTGGAGTCATATTATCCCTTTCTGTGGCATACTATTCTTGTTTTATTGATGCAAAATCTCCTCAGTTATTTATGAGTCAGTGAAGTCGCTTGGTCGTGTCTGACTCTTTGCGACCCCAAGGACAGTAGCTTACGAGGCTTCTCCGTCCATGGGATTCTCCAGGCAAGAATACTGGAGTGGGTTACCATTTCCTCCCCCAGGGGATCTTCCCAACCCAGGGATCGAACCTGGGTCTCCTGCATTGGAGGCAGACGCTTTAACCTCTGAGCCACCAGGGAAGTTATTTATAATATAATGATATTTTGAATATGTTCTGTATCCCTGCATAATCAAGTTCCATCCATGCTGATGTCTTCTATTTATTTTAGTCTCTATCTTTTTAATTAGCAGTTTTGCTCAAATACCAGGGGATCAGTGGCTGTCTGCTCATGGTCAAGAGTGGATCTGTGCAGGATGATGGGAACTGCTAGGTACTGTGTACACTGTCAACTTTGGGCTTCACTTTTACGAATGATGTGACTGGGCTATATCGTGAAGAAAATACTGATGTACACCTTAATGTCTTTTCTTGTTGGACCATTGAAATTCTGCACAGATGAACCATCCAGTGTGTTAAAGAAAGTATAAGCCACGTTCCTAGTATTCTGAGATCAAAGTGAGGAAAGAGTGTTACAGAGCACTGAACATTCAGTGCACAAAATTTTGTGAAATCTCTCAATTTGGCAGTAAGATTTTTTTTCCCCTTCAAATTCACCAAATATTCCTAGTCTGGGGATATGCAGCCTCTCCAGAGAATAAATTTCCTCTTCTGCCAGGGTGACAGAAGAGAAACCTTCCAGCTGGGTAAAAAAGGGAAAGAATTTGGTGGCTTAACTGCATCTTAAAGCAGAACTTAATCCAACCTCCTGTTTTCAACAACTTCTTCATACACCTCATCCTCCACACTTCCAGAGGTAACTGGTGCTGACAATTTCTGAGCCTCTTGGGAGATCTGTGGTACAGATTGAGGAGCTGCTCAGCTTTCTCTGCTGCTGACTTAGAATTCATTTTTGTTTGTTTGTTTTTTTCAGGTCTGTTAAGTATTTTAGCACTCATCTTGTTGCTATTGCCATTTCTCAATTTCTCTGTGCTTTGTATATTTATGTTTAGAAAATCCTTTACTGGAGTTTCAAGACAGAGTGGAGGTAAGAATGTGCAATCCTTGCTGTTCGACTCAATAAGCCTTAATATATCTTTTAATTTTCCAAATTGGTATCCTATCAGAGCACCACTTAATGAACAAACCTGATGTTCTCCTTGTTTGGGGTATTTATTTGACACATACTGTGTTAATTATATTTTATGTTCTAACTAACTGATCCATTTTATATCAGTATCATAACGTATTTTTTTTGTTGTTATGCTAGAATATATTATTAGATGCAATAATTGCTTGGCACAAGCTAGCTCTCTCTCCTTATTGATTAATTTATTCAGGTAACCCATGTGGCAAGAACTCTGTTAAGACTCATCATGCAAGCAACTTGCAAATAATACCACACACAGACTTTTGTTTTGTTTTGTTTTGAAAGATTGACATGTCCTTAAAATTAGTTCCAATTCATTAATCATCCCTTTTCTAGTATATGTCAGCCAAAATTGTTTCTATTCCAGGCATAAAGATTAAAAATCTCCTGGGTTGACAATTTACCATGGAACATGACCCATCTATTCAGCTAATCTTCTCCAACCAGAAACACACAGAGAGACACATATGACCACACACATACCTCCCTAAGCCATGAGTATCTCACTTAGATTTCTGCCCCTTTGAAGCTCAGTGGCATTTACTGCTTCAGAATATCAAGATATTTTGTCAGACATGAACTTTAGCAATCTCAGTAACATCTCTTTTCCATATTAAAGATTAAAAAGGGAATCAGCTTTGTAATAAACCAGGAAAATAATTGCTATGGAATGTCAGTTCTGATCATCTAATCTGGGATTATCCTTTATGTACATTACTAAATATTTTTCCCCTTATCAGACCTTCCTTGTTGCTAAAATGGATTACAAAATGATCAACTCTGTTCTTTAGTTCTTTTTTTTTAAGTTATCATGAATAAGTAACTCAGACATTCAAAACTGATTTTTTTTTCTCTCGTATAAATTTATCCAGGAAACATATTTACTTTTACTACAATTCTAATCTTATCATATCTGGCAAATAAATGTTAATCAAGTAATCATCTCAAGCTATACCTAATTATGTTTATGAAAGCAAGTAGTTGCTATACTTCTCTGATGGTTCTTCACTGCTAAAATTTATTCTCTGTAGTTATTAGAGTAGCCAAATGTATATGGGCCAGAAGATTGCTGGTTACATGAGGGAATAACCTACATGTTTTATAGTTGAGGTAGTGGCAATAAAGATCAATAATAACTACAGAGAGAAGTACAAGAAGTAATAGTATTATCCTATACATGGCACTCCTGGGGAATATAATTCAATTATTTGTAAAAGAATTGTACATCAGTTTTAAACTGCTTTGTTTCTTATTCTAGGTCTTGTTCATCTTAGAGGCTGATTGTGTGATTTTTGGCTTACTCTTATGATCACTCAGAGACATTAAAACAATGGTGTGAACTTATTGGAACATTCCCCTCCTAATCTCACTGGAAAAGTATAAAGTTTTTAATGGCCTATTTATGGTTCTCAAAAACTTGATTTAGGGTGGGAAATATTGGACTAAGCTACTTTTTTTGCAATCAAAAGCACATACCAAAAATAAGATAGCCTCTCAAATTAGGAATTTAGGGTCCAAAAATAAAATGGAATCCAAATGTTTGTCAAGAAGAAACTAGGCAGAGAGTATTCTCAACCCACCCCACCCACTCCCACTCCCACCAGAAAAGAGATTCTCAGTGAGGTGTTTGCAAATGTTTAAAGGACTAAGGCTCATTAAAATAGGTGATCTTTACAGTAACAAAGTGAAAAAAGAAGCAGCTAAAATAAAAATCAAGGGATCAGTTAAGAGTGGTCTAGTCTTCCCTCACTACAAATATGACTTCTCTCAACTCCAGCTGCTTAACTTTGTTGACTTTGAAGGCAGTCATCAGAGGCTGAGTAACACCCAATCTTTCCATTTCAAGTCTCTAAATTCCTTCCCTTTGGTGCTCCTGTCCAAGAATAATACATAGCCCAATTACCCCTGGACTAAGGGGCCAAATCTATGCAGTACTCCTTTTCAGGAAATGAGCATCTCGATGTCTTTCCTCTACCTTTTGCTCCTGCGTGGGCATGTTCACCCAATAAGAAGAGAAGATAAAACTATTTAAATATGCTTGTGAGTGTTTGTTTCACACAGGGGAAAACTAGTGTTCTTGAGTCAATAGCAAAGCCCCAGGCATAAGGAAACTGGGTTCTTCTTGCCCCTGTCATTTCCCCAGCTTCTACATCAGAGCCTGCACAGGTATTTCTGGCATCATCTAGGTGAACTAACATAACCATATGGAGCAATTAAATAATAAGAATCAGGGCCAGCTAATTTTAGACAGAGTAAATCTCAGTGTTGTGCTGAATTCCCCTTACAAGACAATTGCCAACAAAAAATGTGATTTATCCCTCACAGAAGACTAGTAGGGGGAGGAGGGTAATGAGGAAGGAGAGAGAAGGGTGTACATGAGTCAATTTTTGGAGAAGTCTGAATAAATAATAGTCAAACTAATGGCAACTGGAAGGAAACACCCTAATGAGCTGGAGCAGTAATGCTTTAGAACAAACATAAATAGCTTGAGTTTTAGGATTTAAGTCTTAAAGCTGACCTAAACACATGCACACTCACACACACACACACACATACACACACATACAGGGAGTTTTTTATGATACAACTCAGTTGATAGAGTAACAGTCATAATATAGCATTGAGACTATATTTATTGAGTCCAAAGGAGATAAAGATGAATAAGAGAGAATGAGAGAGAGAGAGGGAAGGAAGGCAAGACACAAAGACAGGGAAACAGATACAGAGGGAGAGAGTGAGCCAGATCTCTAACCAGACCTCTTTTATATGGTTTAGGGGAAAGAACACTTCAGAGCAGTCTCTGCCATATTACCTATTAGCAGAGGCCTTGGGGGAATATTAATCACTTAATTACCTAATGACTTAGATTCTTTTTACATAAAATTGAGATGATACTACCCTGATTTCCATGGAGGAGAAAATGAGATAAAATATAAAAGGGTATTCTATGAACTTAAAAAATGTGCAACAAACATTAGTAAAATATAAAAGCATTTATATACTACATATTCTTATGTCATTGGTGAGAATACAAAATACTTTCAAAGCAAATCTTCTAAAAGTCCATTTGCATAAAGAGCAATGAAAGTTTTCAGACCGTTCATATATACTTTTACACATGGAAATTTATTCTAAGTAAACAATCAGAGATATGGACAAAATATTTTTCATAAACATGTTCTTTGCAGTGTTACTTAAAATACTCAACCAGTTGGAATCAGCCTTAAGGTCCGTTAGTGGGATAACAAGACATCTATACGCTACTTTATTAGACTATCATTAGTATTAGTCACTCAGCTCATTCGTGTCCAAGTTTGCAACCCCATGAACTGCAATCCACCAGGGTCCTCTGTGCGTGGAATTCTCAAGGCAAGACTACAGGAGTGGGTAGCCATTCTCTTCTCCAGCAGAATCTTCCTGATCCAGGGATCAAACTTGAGTCTCCTGCATTGCAAGCAAATTCTTTACCATCTAAGCCACGAGGGAGACACAGAGTTGTACATAGATAGATCTTTAATGGCTCATGTTTTTAATCAATGCTGAAGAACATGAATATGTAATAATTCATATTAGGTTACAAACAACTGTAAAGTCATAAACACATTATGGCCTAATTTATAGCATATGCATATAAATATATCTACAGACACACATACCCATGCAACTCCAACAATGTAAAAAAGTATCTCATATTTCTGACAATGTGGTTGTTTTTAGGTGGTACAGATTATATCAATTTTTGGATGATTTTTCCTCTCTTCTCTAAATCTTCTAAAAATTAATCCATGAATTAATTAATTAATAAAAAAATGTTATTTAAAATGCTACATATATTCTTGTTCATAATCTATTACCCAGTAAGTGGTCCACTGACTTTACCTTGTAGGACCCAGATAAAGAAAGTGATGAGGAATTTTCAGTAAGAGTGAGCTGTTGTTTCCTGAGCTTAAGTTTCCTTCATTTATACTTCAGTCAATAGTACAGGGATTTAATGATTTGGAAGATGATCTCCTTGTAGCTCAGTGTTTATGCAAATATACATCAATCACCATCTGTTGACTGAATAAGTCATATGTATTGTATATATTTGGAAAGCCATTTTTAATTATGCAGATGCAATTGTATTTAAAAATTGTGAGTCCATTTAAAATGATTAACAATATCATAACAGAATTTTTATCAGCATATAGACCAATCAAAAGAAACTAAAAGTATAACTGTTCTTAAATATAAATATGCAAAATACTTTGCTACTAACACTAATTCTTCATCTATTACTCAGAAGAAATGAATAAGGGAAGCCTCAAATATCATGTCATGATGCACAGCAAGGAAGCAATCAAAGACTATAGAGTACAACAACGTTATTTGGAAGCAAACTTGAAGGAGCTCTTATTGAGTGAAAGATGGAACAATCTGAGCTCCAAAGTATTAACTATGCTTAAATCCATAAGGTAATAATAACATTTTAAAAAACTAACTTCAATTCTGGTTTCCTCGGTGTGTATTGAAAGAGACACGTGTACCACAATGTTCATCACAGCACTGTTTATAATAGCCAGGACATGGAAGCAACCTAGATGTCCATCCCAGATGAATGGATAAGAAAGCTGTGGTACATATACACAATGGTGTATTACTTAGCCATTAAAAAGAGTACATTTGAATCAGTTCTAATGAGGCGGATGAAACTGGAGCCGATTATACAGAGTGAAGTAAGCCAGAAAGAAAAACACCAATACAGTATACTAACACATATATATGGAATTTAGAAAGATGGTAATGATAACCCTGTATGCGAGACAGCAAAAGAGACACAGATGTATAGAACAGTCTTTTGGACTCAGAGGGAGAGGGAGAGGGTGGGATGATTTGGGAGAATGGCATTGACACATGTATAATATCATAAGAAACAAATCGCCAGTCTAGGCTCAATGCAGGGTGCAGGATGCTTGGGGCTGGTGCACTGGGATGACCCGGAGGGATGGTGTGAGCGGGGGGGAGGTGGGAGGGGGGTTCGGGATTGGGAACACTTGTACACCCGTGGCGGATTCATGTTGATGTGTGGCAAAACCAATACAATATTGTAAAGTAAAATAATAATAATAAATAAAAATAAAAAACTAACTTCACCAGCAGAGAATTTGAGAGAGCCAATTTATTATTTTTAAAACTTGTGAATAAAGAGAAAGAATGAAGCATTTATTCTGCCATTCCTGTATTAATTGTACAACTGAGTAACCAATTAGTAGTTGAGGAAATGTATTAGATGTTAACCAGTCAAAGCTACATTTCTTGACTTGAATGGTGGAAAATCTTAAGTTACACACAATCATGTTTGCTGAATAAGTTAATTAATACATTAACCAAGTACAAAACAGAGATTTTGGTCTTTATTATTTTTCCTGACATCCTATAATGTTGCTTGAAAATTTAAATAACATAGTGCTTTTCACTGAAATAATTTATGCTTGTGATATTGAATCATGTGACTCCCAAAGTCACCTGAACCTAGAAGAGAAAACCCACCTACTTATTCCCTTAGGGAGATCTTTTCTGCCCTAGTTCCTAAAAAAGGTCAGAAGGTATTATTCTGCTCAAGAAAATCAAGTGTTTAGAGGCCCTATGTAGGGAACTTAAATTAATGAAATTGGTATATAAAATGCTATCTGGGAATAGGTGGTAAGACATCAGTTTGGGGAAAAAACAAGGTGTGCAAGGGACTATGGAGAACTGGGAGTCACTGGGCTTTTCTGAAAGAGGGCAAAAGCTGCTTTTTTATAGCCTTTTTGAAGATATGGGGATCAGGGCCAAGGATTACCCAAGTGTTTTTCAAAGGAATTTGGATATTTAAAGATTTATGTGAAATCCCTCCCCCTTTTTGGTTATTAAATAATTCAAATATAAAACACTGTGCGGGCCAACGTTGAGTGCCAAACTAAACACTCTGGAGGCCAGGTCCTGCCAAGAGGCTGCTAGTTGTCTCCCTCTGGGTAAGGACCCAGGATGGGCACTTGCATATTTCTTCTCTGTCACCTTGGCTGTTTGTAATATGCAGGTGTGTGCCAACAGATTGTGCATTGATTTCTAAGCTGCAGAAGGTGTCTTAGTAGAACCATTTTCCTAAAAAAGTTCTTGGCAGCAACTTATCTGAAAGCCCTTCAACTAGAGCGGCTCTTTTCCTCCGATCAAATCCTTACTAAATGTATTATACCCTGAAGGTGGCAAGAAAGGATCAACTGGGTGAGGATAAGATTGTCCACGCAGAAACAGTCAGGCCAGTCTCTGTGGTGGAAGTCAGGTCCACAGTGGTGGAAAATTGGCTGGAACTCCCAGCCTAAATCTTTTAGTCACTCAGGAGGGGAACCTTCCCATCATGTGCCCTGAAATAGGGAGTCTGAATGGAGCTCAGGGCTGCTGAAATACTGTGATGAACAAAAGCACAAGCAGGAGCTGAATGCTGCCAAGACTTCTTGACCACCAATAGCACTGAAGCTTCACATTATTACATTGCCGTCTACTGAGAAACTTGAAAACTACAATTACACAGCTGGTACCATTCATCACTGTACCCTTGAGTGTGAAAAGAGAATTGGAAATTATAGTCTGAAATGGGCACAAAACTCCTACTGTAAAATAATATTATTTCCAGAAATCTCAAATTGTTATGATTTGACTTTCACCCCAAAAGAAAAAGAAAAATGAAAAAAGATCTAGGGGTCCATAATTTTCAGCTAGATTCCAGATGTTTCACAACAAAAAGCAGGGAAAGCTTTCTATGCTTTGGACAGTCTTTCCAAGGATACTGGCTTTTCTGAAGGTCCAACAGAATAAGCAGACAAACAAATCCATATTAATATGTTCAATAAAACTTAAGCCCTCCTGGTCCAAGAAGTAGATATCAATGTGATTAAATTTCCCCAACACACATTGTGGGCTCATTAAAAGAGTACCAGCCAGAGAGAGAAAGCATTTCTGAGCACTCATAATCCAATTGGAATGCTAGGTGCCTTTTGTACGACTTCATAGGTGAACAGGAGACCACCTGTAATGCAGGAGATCCAGATTTGATCCCTGGGTTGGAAAGATCCTCTGGAGAAGGAAATGGCAACCCACTCCAGTATTTTTGCCTGGGAAATCTCATGGACAGAGGATTTGGTGGGTTACAGTCCATAGGGTCACAAGAGTCAGACACGACTTAATGACTAAACTACTCTAGGTGAGCAAGACTTGCTAGAGGATTGTAGTTTCTTTTTGTGACTATATTTTGTGGGGGAAGGGGCTTTTGAGCATATATTCATCTCACCACTTTTTTTAAATGACAGACAGACATATATCACACCAAGGGGCATGTATCTAAGCATAGACTTGAAATGGCAACCCACTCCTGTATTTTTGCCTGGAGAATCCCATGAACAGAGGAGCCTGGAGGGCTGCAGTCCACTGGGTCACAAAGAGTTGGACATGACTGAATGGGTAAACAATAACAACAACATGTGTCTATTAGGCCTGCAAAGAAGATTAAAACAGCCTCTGTGTTTAACAGTTCACCATCTAGTTATAGCTCCTGTCTGAGCCTCAGTTTCCTGTTCAGTAAATGAAAGGGATGGTTTAACAATTTAAGTTCTTTTCAGTAATTATATAATATTATTTCCAATTATCCAATAGATTGACAACGGCATCTATCTTCTTTTGTTCTGAAATATGGAACATGGAACACATGCAGAAGAGGATGGTATAATTGTTGGGTCAGGTGTTGGACTGGTGTATATAAGATACTCTCCATTATACTAGTATGTGACTTTCATGTTTTAATTCATTGCCCACATTCTGTGCCTAGAATAGCAACTTGTATATAGAACTGTAGGTTCATGATTTTTTAACAAAGGTTATAACATTTGTCCATAGTATTTTGTAACTAGGGATTAATGTTGTTTCTTTTAATACCAAATTTCTTTTAACAATGAGTTGGTATTGCATGCTCCATGACACTCATGGCATGATTAAGGAGAATGCAGAGCAAGGAATAGAAAAATAAAACATTATTCGGCTAAGGACAATTTTCAAAAAGTTAAAAGACGATCTATGGATTGGTAAAAATATCTGCAAACCATATACTCGATAGGGCTTCCCTGGTGGCTCAGATGATAAAAAACACCTGCAATGCAGAAGACCTGAGTTTGATACCTCGGTCAGGAAGATCCCCTGGAGAAGGGAATGGCAACCCACTCCTGCATTCTTGCCTGAAGAATTTCATGGAGTTTCTTTCTGGCTTACTTCAGTCTGTATAATCGGCTTCAGTTTCATCCACCTCATTAGAACGGATTCAAATGTATTCTTTTTAATGGCTGAGTAATACACCAGTACAGTATACTAACACATATACGGAATTTAGGAAGATGGTAACGATAACCCTGAATGTGAGACAGCAAAAGAGACACAGATGTATAGAACAGTCTTTTGGACTCTGTGGGAGAGGGAGAGGGTGGGATGATTTGGGAGAATGGCATTGACACATGTATCATGTCATATAAGAAACGAATCACCAGTCTAGGTTCAATGCAGGGTGCAGGATGCTTGGGGCTGGTGCACTGGGATGACCCAGAGGGATAGTACGGGGAGGGAGGTGGGAGGGGGTTCAGGATTGGGAACACGTGTACACCCATGGCAGATTCATGTTGATGTGTGGCAAAACCAATACAATATTGTAAAGTAATTAGTCTCCAATTAAAATAAATTAATTTAAATTTTAAAATTAAAAAAACAAAATTCATGGAGAAGAGTCTGGCAGGCTACATCCATAGGGTCACAAAAGGGTCAGACATAACTGAGCAACTAACACTTTTACTTTTTCACTTTTCATATACTTAATAAGGAGTAAACACCCTAAATACATAAGGAACTCATACAACTAAACAGCAGCAAAACAACCCAATTAAAAAAAATAGCCAATGGCCTTAAATAGGCATTTTCCAAAGAAGACATACAAATGGCCAACAGGTATATGAAAAGGTGCTCAATATCATTAGTCATTCAGGAAATAAAATCAAAACCACCATGAAATGTTGTCCCATAGCTGTTAAAGTGAAGTAAAGTGAAGTCGCTCAGTTGTGTCCCTCTCTTAGTGACCCCATGGACTGTAGCCTGCCAGGCTCCTCTGTCCATGTGGTTTTCCAGGCAAGAATACTGGAGTGGGTTGCCATTTCCTTCTCCAGGGAATCCCAACCCAGGTCTCCCACATTATAGACAGACACTTTACTGTCTGAGCCACCAGACTCTTTACCATCTGTAAAAGCAATTATAAAGTAAAATAAAGTAAAAATAAAAAGTTAAAAAAATAAATAAAATAAAATAATAAAAAAAACTAAACTCATAGCTGTTAGGATGGCTACTATTAAAAAATGAAGGGGCTTCCCTAGTAGCTCAGCTGGTAAAGAATCTACCTGTAATGCAGGAGACCCCGGTTTGATTCCTGGGTTAAGAAGATCCACTGGAGAAGGGATAGGCTACCAACTCCAATATTCTTGGGCTTCCCTGGTGGCTCAGCTGGTAAAGAATCCACCTGCAATGAGGGAGACCTGGTTCGATCTGTGGGTTGGGAAGATCCCCTGGAGAAGGGAATGGCTACCCTTTCAAGTATTCTGGTCTGGAGAATTCCATGGACTGTATAATCCATGGGGTTGCAAAGAGGCAGACACAACTGAGCAACTTTCACTTCACAAAAAATGAAATAAATGATAACAAGTGTTGGTGAGGATACAGAGAAAAGGAAACCTTGGACACTGTTGGTGGGAATATAAGTTGGCAGGGCTATAAAGGAAAACAGTATGGAGGCTCCTGAAAAACTGAAAATAGAACTACCATATGATCCAGCAATCCCTTTTATGGGAATATAGTCAAAGAAAATTAATACTTTGATCAGATGCTCCTATGTTATTGCACCATTACTCACAATAGCCTGTGATATGAAAGATACAAAAACAGCCTAAGTGTCCACCAAAGGATAAGTAGACAAGGAAATTGTAGTATGTATGTCAACTATATTTCAACTGTAAATAAATAGATATGCTATGGAAAAAATAAATGGTAAGATATATACATTTATATAATATTAAGAATATTATTCAGCATCGAAAGAGGAGATATTGTCATATGCAAAACATAAATAAACTTGGAGGACAGTAAGCACAATGAAATAAGCCAGACAAAGGAAAAAAAACACACAACAACTGCATGATCACACTTATTTTTGAAATCTAAAACATTCAAATACATAGAAGCAGTGAGTAGAACAGTGGTTACCAGAGGCAGGAAAGAGAAATAGAGAGATGTTTGTCAAAGGGTACAAAGCAGTAGTTATGCAGAATGAGTAAGTTGAGTAAGTCCAAAGATCTAATGAATAGCACGATGACCATAGTAATGACATCACATTGAATACTGAAAATCTGCTAAGAGAGTGGATTTCAGGTGCTCTGATCACACACACACATACACAAAACATGGTATCTATGAGAGAAGTAGTGCTAAATAGTTTTATTGAAGTGTATACACTTCACCGTGAATACGTATGTCAAACCATCATGTCTTACTTGGTATATATACATACGTACACATTTAGGCATACCTTGGAAATAGTTCCAGTTCAGTTACAAAGCAACATGATAAAGCAAATATCACAATAAATCAAGTCATACCATTTTTTTGGTTTCCCAGTGCATTCTGTTGTGTTTACACTGTACTATAGTCTATTAACTGTGCAACAGCATTATGTCTAAAAAATGTACATCCATTAACTTAAAAATACTGTATTGCTAAGAAAATGCTAGCCATCATCTGAGCCCTAAGTTAGTTATAAACTTTTTCCTGATAGAGGATCTTGCCTTGATGTTGATGGCTGCTGATGGACCAGAGCAGTGGTTGCTGAAAGTCTAGGTGACAACATCTTAAAATAAGACGACTATGAAGTTTGTCACATGAATTGACTCTTCCTTTCACAAATGATTTCTCTGCAGCATGCAGTGCTGTTTGACATCATTTTACCCACAGTAGAACTGGTTTCAAAATTGTTTTCAAATCATGCCACTGCTTTATCAACTAAGTGTATGTCATATTCTAAATCCTTTGATGTCATTTAAACAATCTTCATGGTGTCTTCACCAGCAGGAGATTCCAACTCAGGAAACCACTATCTCTGCTCATCCATAAGAAGCAACTCCTCATCTCTTAAAGATTTATTGTAAGATTGTAGCAATTCAGTCACATCTTTAGGCTCCACTTCTGATTCTGGTTCTTCTGTTATATCCACCACATCCGCAGTTATTTTCTTCCCGTGAAGTCTTAAACCCCTCAAAATCATCCATGAGAGTTGGAATCAACTTATTCTAAACTTCTGTTAATGTTGCTATTTTGATCTCTTCCCATGAATCATGGATGTTCTTAATGGCTTCTAGGCTAGTGAATCCTTTCCAGAAGGTTTTCAGTTGACTTTGCCCAGATCCACCAGCGGAATCACTATTTATGTCAGCTATAGCCTTACAAAATATATTTGTTAAAATAAGTCCTGAAAGTCAAAATGACTCCTTGATCCATAGGCTGCAGAATGAAAGCTGTGTTATTAAGCATGAAAACAACATTAATCTTGCTGCACATCTCCATCAGAGCTCTTGGTTACCAGGTGCATTGTCAATGAGCAGAAATATTTTGGAAGAAATATTTCTTTCTGAGCAGTAGGTCTCAATAGCAGGCTTAAAATATTTAATAAACATTTTGTAAACAGACATGCTGTCATCCAGTCTTTGTTGTTCCATTTATAGAACACAGACAGAGTAGATTTAAGATAATTCGTAAAGATCCTAGGATTTTTGGAATGGTAAACCAGCACTGGTTTCAATTCAATGCCACCAGCTGCATTCAACCCTAATGAGATAACTTGTCCTTTGAAGCTTTGAAATCAGGCAATCCATTCTCCTCTCAAGCTACGAGGTCCTAGACAGCATCTTCCTCCAATAGAAGGCTGTTTCATCTACACCGAAAGTCTGTGGTTTAATGTTGTTGCTGTTTAGTTTCTAAGTTGTGTCTGACTCTTTTTGTGACCCCATGGACTATCAACCATGAGGCTCTTCTGTCAATGGATTTTCCAGGCAAGAATACTGCAGTGGGTTGCCATTTCCTTCTCCAGGGGATCTTTCCAATCCCGGGATCAAACCCACAACTCCTGCATTGGCAAGCAGAGTCTTTACCATCTGAGCTACCAGGCAAGTCTGTTGTTTAGTGTAGCCATCTTCATTAATGAGTCTCATTTAGATCTTTTGATGAGATGGTTGGATGACATCACCAACTCAATGGACATGAGTTTGAGCAAACTCTGGGAGATAGTGAAGGACAGGGAAGCCTGTTGTGCTGCAGTTCATGGGGTTGCAAAGAGTCAAACATTACTGAGCGACTGAACAACAACAAAGGTCCCTTGGATAACTTGCTGCAGCTTCTACATCAGCTCTGCTACTCTACCTTGTACTTTTCTATGTCATGGAGATGGTTTCTTTCCTTAATCCTCATAAATCAACTTCCTCTAGCTTCAAACTTTTATTCTGAAGCTTCTTCATCTCTCTCAGCCTTCAAAGAATTGATATGAGTTGGAGCCTTGCTCTGGGTTAGGTTTTGGCTCAAGGGAATGTTGTCATGGGTTTGATCTTCTATCTAGACCACTAAAACTTTCCCCCTATCAGCAGTAAGGTTGTTTCACTTTCGTACCATTTGTGTGTGTTCGCTGAAGTAACACTTTTAATTTCCTTCAAGAACTTTTACTTCTCATTCACAACTTGATGCATGAGGACTAGCTTTTGACCTATCTGGGCTTTTGTCATGCCTTCCTCAATAAGTTTAACGATTTCTAGCTTTCAAAGTACGGAGAAGGCAATGGCACTCCACTTCAGTACTCTTGCCTGGAAAATCCCATGGATGGAGGAGCCTGGTAGGCTGCAGCTGAAGGGGTCGCTAGGAGTCGGACACGACTGAGTGACTTCACTTTCACTTTTCACTTTCATGCATTAGAGAAGGAAATGGCAACCCACTCCAGTGTTCTTGCCTGGAGAATCCCAGTGATGGGGGAGCCTGGTGGGCTGCCATCTCTAGGGTCACACAGAGTCAGACACGACTGAAGCAACTTAGCAGCAGCAGCAGCTTTCAAAGTGAGAGACAACAACTCTTCCTGTCACTTGAACAGTTAGAGGCCACTGTACGGTTATTCACTGGCCTAGTTTCAATTCCACAGAATCTCAGGAAAGAGGAAGTCCTGAGGAGAGAATGAGAGATGAGAGAACACGCAGTCCATGGAGCAGTCAGAACTCACACACACTTATTAAGTTCACTGTCTTACTTGGACACAATTTACGGCGTCCAAAAACAGTTACAGTAATAACATCAAAGATCACTGATCACAGATCACCAA
Source organism: Budorcas taxicolor (assembly GCF_023091745.1). Classification (NCBI taxonomy): domain Eukaryota; kingdom Metazoa; phylum Chordata; class Mammalia; order Artiodactyla; family Bovidae; genus Budorcas; species Budorcas taxicolor. The sequence goes on from NC_068920.1 coordinate 139,532,095, forward strand.
AACAAACACAATAATAACAATAAAAGTTTGAAATATTGAAAGAATTACCAAAATGCAACCCAGAGACACAGGTGAAAAAGGTATTGAGAAAAAGGCACTGAGTTTCTCAATGCAGGGTTGGTTGCTACAAATCTTCAATTTGCAAAAAAAAAAAAAAAAAAAAAATGCAGTATATGTGAAGCACAATAAAGTGAAACACAATAAAATAAGATTTTTATTTTAAAATGAAAGAATAGAACACACTTAGGTATTAGAATCATCTGTGAAATGGGAAGAATACCTCAGAAGATCATTGCAAATGTTATAAAGCATGCACATGTTATTTATTAATATGACTACAACTACTATTAAAATGCAATATCTAGATAAGTATTTATCTTCCTTTCTGCACTTTCCTAGTAACTAACTACAGCTCTCTCCTCATAGCCAGGGACAGCTTGATCCTTCCTTATCGCCTTTTTGTTTTTTTACTGTAAAGAGCTCTACCACTCACAGGCTGTTCCACCCTTCTACAAACCCTAGAATGTTTCTCCCTATGTCCACAGAAAGCACACTCACTGCAAGTAACCACTTAGCAAGTTAGGAGAACTGCTTTCAAGCAGAGAAGAAGACCTCCCTTCCAGCCCTGCCTAGGACCCTAGCCCTTCGTTGCCATAATTTGTTTCAAAGCCTTTAGCTGATTCACAGGGAACATTAATGAATGAAATTGACCCCTTGGATACAAAGATAGCCATTGTCCCTGGCATACTTCTCCCTGAATCCAGCTGCTCTTTAGGCTCCACAAGCTATAGAATGCCAAAACACTGCTTCTGACATGTCACACCTGCTTCCCAGGGCACATCTCACCCAACACCAGCCAGACTACAACCATGGGCCATGTTTAATGATTCGGCGGTGCTCAGATTAACTCTTTTGCTTGACTGGCTTTTATGGATGTAGCAAAGTCCATTTGGTCTTGTTTTAATAACATCCCAATAAAAGAGTTGGGAAATTAGATGCTAGGAATGACATTTAAATCCTCCATTTCCCTTTGCTGCAATAATAGCCTTTTTGATAATAAAGTAGATAAATTTTATTAAATTATATGAAGTTTTTCCATTTGAAAGCAATTAAAAAATGCTTTCAGTTCAGAATTACAAAACTATTCACTTCGGATTTGAGGCTGACATTTTTATTGGTAATCTGAGTTATAACATGTTCAGCTCTATGCCCATTCATTGGCCCCTGATACTTCTGCCAACTTTTTATGGTTTTATGTGAAAGTACAGTATTTAAGCCTCCTCTAAATTCATGAGCTTCCTCTGCTTCTGAAAAAGGCTCCTCAGGGTCTTAACAATGCACAACCAGGGCTGATGTTTATTTAAAAACATCTGCTCCATCCTTTGTGGTATAACATACTAAAGTAGCCTGACATTTTAAATACTTTTTCTTTACACTTTGTGTCAAACAATGAGAGAACGTAACTACTCTCATGATGAAAAACTGTTCAGGGCAATTACAAAATGATACAGTAAGTGGACTAAATGGTACCCAAAGTAATCAAAGGCAAACACTGGGATTAGCCCGAATGCTGCAAAAGCCCACTTTCATGGAGATTTCTAGTTCCTTAAATATCTCTATGATTATGCCTTACATCTTAGTGCTTCCTAATTGATAATGAAAATAGTTCCTTGTTTTTTTTATTTTTTAAGATAAGAATGTGAATTACTATTTTTAAAGTTTTGACGAAACAGGACAGGCAAAAACAATGCTATCTCTATAACCATGATTGCTATATCTGCCTAGGAGCCTAGACTGGACAGAAATTCTTTCAGTGCTACTGATCACTTGAAACCATTTCTCATAGCCACCTTTACTTAGTCCAGTGCAGAAGTGAATTAAGGACATAAGGGATTGCAGTTTCTTTTTCTTTTTTTCACTTGTATGCACATGACTCATTTAACTACCAGAGTATTGACCAACAGAGACCCCACTGAACTGACTTTAATGATAAACGGTTGTTTCTGAACCAAAAGGTGCTTCTGACATTTTCAAAGACAATTTTTTATCAATCCCAACACCACTTCAACATCTCTCCCCAAATACATATATACACATAAAAAACTGTTTTCTGCCACAGATTGGGCAAAAGTAAACTTTGGTTTAGCCTCTACTGATAATAACAGACTACAAATGCCTTTAATCAGTGAAAAACCATAAGACTGAAGGCACGTGAACATTCTCTTGGGCATGAAAGCTGAAACAAAGTTGACACTGAAAGAAGATAAAAGTCAAATGTGGCTGAATTTCCTGAGGAACAGCTTGACAGCCACAACACAGTGAAAGCAAAAGGCACAGCTCTGCTTACTAGCAGAAGGAAGAGTGATTTCTCAGTGTGGTTGAAAATCTATTGTACAGTCACAAAAACACAGGTTGCCAGTGCCAGAAGGAAGTCATAGAATATTCTAGAAAGAGATACTGTCCTGTCCTGGGATTCTTGTTCTGCCTTCCTCAGGAGGGCTCAAGCTAGTTCAGTAGGAGTTTCTGACTATCCTTCTTCATGCCACACTCCTGCAAGTCTGCTACCCCATGGGCTAGCAGTCAGGGGTTAACACAACTGTGCCCAAATGAATTCCCATAAAGAAGCCAGAAGTAAAAGGCCATAGGATCTGTGAGAGCAGACACAACAGGGAAATGTTACTTGTGACCTTTTAATATCTTGGCTCACATTGGTCCATAAATCTCCTTTTCTGATCACACCAACCTACCCCGTGAACACACAGGCCTTTGATTGCCTCTTTATTAGCTTAGCAAATGGAGTGATGGGTGAGCTTCTGTCATGGTGCTGACTCTGTTACAAAGTGTAAAGGCAATTTCCACCCGCCCATGGACCAGGAGGTGCCCAAATGTCAAAACGCATCTGTTTTATGGACATTCAACAGGAATGTATCAAAAACCACAGTTATAAATCTCCACCTGCTGCCACTCTCTACTGGCCTTTTCCAATCACCATATAACATGTCAAAGCATCTCTCATATCAAAATCGAAAAGAAAAAAAAAGAATCAAAACACCTCCTTTAATGCACATCCACCTCTAGATACCCACCATCATAATTCTGTCCTCTTTATAGTAAAACCCTTAGAAAGAAAAAGTTTTGATCCTTGTCTCCAGTTCCTCTCCTCCAATTTTTACCTTGAATCACTCCAGTTAGGCTGTTGTCCTCACCATCAACCAAAGCAGCTATTTTCAATGTCACCCAAAAGACTCCATGTTGCTGATATTTTTTCCAGTCTCCTTTGTTTATATTTCCTCATATCCCCAACTTTTAAATGCTGAAGCATCTGGAACTTCAGTCTTAAGTCTTCAACACCTTTTTTTATCTATTCTCTCTTTCTAGGTGATTCCATCCAGACCTTCAGGATTAGATTCTATCTATATGTTGATGACTTCCAACATATATCTCCAGTACAGATCTCTCCACTGAACTCAAGACCCCAGCTGCTTCTTCAGCACTCTCACCTCAATGTCCAACAGAAATATGAAACATAATCTGTTGATTCCCTATAACTCTTTCTCCTGAAGTCTTCTCCATCGTAGCAAATGTCAATTCCATTCTTCAGAATGCTTTGGTTCACTGCATCCCTCCTCACTTGAAATTAAACTCCTGGGCTCCTCCCTTTTTTTCCTGTCTCATGTCCAGTCTGTCAGCAAAATATTTTATTTCTAGAATTTAATTCCTTTTGTACCACCCAAGTCCAAGCTACTATCATCATGCCCCCAGATTATTGCCAAAGCATCCCATTAGAACTCCTTGCTTCCACCCTTGACCCCAAATGTATATTCTACACAAAGTGGCCGAAGAAATCTTTTACAATACATATTTAAATTATCATAGAGTAAGCTTTATTATTTGGTGTACAGTGTTTTGATCCTGATAATCCTGGGATCAAGTTCTCCAATAGCTTCCTAAAGTTGTCATTGCAGTCCTCAAAACCATGTGCAACCTGCCCACCAGCCACCTCTCTCTACCCCTTGCTATGCTCCAGTGCACTGCCTGCCTTTTTGCTTCTTAAACCCAAGTCACTCTCTCCTCTGTCTGCAGTGCTCATCTCCTGAGTCTGTACATAGCTTACCACTTCACTTGCTCCAGGCCATCCACTCAAATGCCATCTTATAAGGAGTTTTATCTGACTCTCCCATCTGAAAAAGAACCCCCACCTCTCTATACTCCAGGCTGTATTGTTCCTTCCTTCACAGTGATTTTCAGACACTTTTCGGTCTACTATTTCTATCACCTGTTTGTTTTAATGCTTATTATCCATCTCTCCTTACTAGTATGCAAGCTTAATGAGGGAAAACATTTGTCATTCACTGCTCTACCTCACTGCCTAAAAAAACAGTATGATTCATGTAATAGTACTCAAATATATGTGAAATCATTAAATTAACACATCAATGAATATTAGATCTAGAAAGGATCATAGAAATATCAGATTTAATAGAGCTTATTACACCTACTTTACTCAGTTGAGAAAGATATTCTACCAGTAACTGAAGAAGCAATAACCTGAAGATAATTTACAGGATTCTCTACTTTGCAAAGTTAAAAAAATAAGGTAGATTTTTCCATTTCTAAACTTCAGAAGACATTAAGGATAATGGAAGAGCAAAAAATTCCACAAACTAAGGGAAACCTTAACTAATTATAATTTTCTTTGTTCACACACACATATATGATTGTCTCAGAGAAGAAAAAAAAGGTAAAAGAAGGAGGATGCAAGAATAGTAGTCTGTTTATATATGCTTGTTTGATTAACCCACTGGATGAGAAAGAAGATTTGTAGCAAAGTTAATAATTCTTACCATGCATAGTGGACAACTCCCTATTTTAAGAGAGGCAAAATGTGACCATGCCAAGAGCAGATTTTAGAAACAAGGGCCACAGTTTTGAGGCTTCTTAGAAGCATTGAATTACTTTTTCAAATATACACTCACTTTTTAGTACCCCGAGTTATGGATTCAAACTACGGATCTGGGAACCACCAGCAGTATGACCCCGAATAACATTAACTCTTCAGAACCCTTTCTTCAGAAACTTGAGCATCCCCTGCTGCCCTCCTAAATCACAAGATCAGCAGGAGGATGGAATAAGATGGCATTTATAAAGTGGCTAGCGTAGTGCTTAGTATATAGTACATGCCCTTTCTTACATGGGCTTCCTGGGTAGCTCAATGGTAAAGAAACTGCCTGCAATGCAGGAGACACCAGTTTGATTCCTGGGTCAGGAAGATCCTCTGGAGATGGGATAGGCTACCCACTCCAGTATTCTTGGGCTTCCCTGGTGGCTCAGATAGTAAAGAATCCACCTGCAATGCGGGAGGCCTAGGTTCGATCCCTGGATTGGGCAGATCCCCTGGAGGGGCATATGGCAACCCACTCCAGTACTCTTGCCTGCAGAATCCCATGGACAGAGGAGCCTGACGGGCTACAGCCCGTGAGGTTGCAAAGAGTCAGACATGCCTGAGGGACTGAATACACTTCCTTGTATGTACTCCAGTTCAATACCAATCTGATCAAGTGAGTCTCACTAAAAATGGAATACTTGTTCTCCAAAAATGTGGTACTTGTTCTCCAGCAAAGAAATGAAAAATGCTATTGTGCACTCAAGAACCAAAGTCTTTAAATTTGATCACGCTTCTCCAGAATCTTCAATGAATTTTAATTTTGTTCTAAAATGTTATGAATTTGTTCCCTATCACCTGATCTTCTTTCATACTACTGACTAGTCACTTCAGATGGTCCCTTGTAAATAGAATAGTTGACTAATTTTATAATCTAAGGTACTTCTACCATGATTTGTGGGGAAGATAGAAAAAAAATGTAATTCAGTCAAGGACAACACCACCTACAAACCTACCAACCTCATCCCACACCACATACTCCTCTTACAAATCCTCACTCTCAACAAGCCACTTTAGTCCCATCAGGTCCACCCTTTCTCAATCTCTGCTCTCATGACACCAACAGGGATCTTCACCCACTCACCTCATTTGTCATAGGGAAACAGAATGATGCATGTAATTTTTCCAATTATTCATTTCTCATAATGTCCCACAGAGAAAACTACAAAAACGGGAAACTGATTGCTCTGGGATAGAGTTTCTCGCTGCAAGAACTGTACATTTAAGTAAATACGCATTTCCATTTTCTTTTATCTGTCTCATCAAAGAGTGATTAAGATGTCCGGTATTCAGTTTTCTAGGAAAATAAAATCAGCACTTGATAATGTGTTTTCTGGGTTTCCCTGGTGGCTCAGTAGTAAAGAATCTGCCTGCCAACCAGGAGACATGGGTCAATCCCTGGGTGAGGAAGATCCCCTAGAGAAGGAAATGGCAACCCACTCCAGTATTCTTGCCTTGGAATCCCATGGACAGAGGTGCCTGGTAGGCTACAGTGTATGGGGTGGAAAAGAGTTGGACGTGACGTAGTGACTAAACAACAACAACGATATGCTTTGTAAATATAATAGTGTCCTAGTGTTAAGAATTTCCTATAATTCAAATTGTTTTCAAATTGATATTATATAAACAGCCAAACTGGAAAGAATGGAAAAGACAAGTCCATTTTTTACTTGGTTTTTCATTCTCTTTTATACAGATACTAAATTAGGATAGAGGTACACAGTCCCTAAGACACATTTTGATTTTTAAATAAATGGCAGTCAAATCAACTGTGCAGATCTTTACACTCAAGAATAAATCAGAACTCTCCTATTGATACTTCAGCCTTGAGGTTGGAACACAGCTGCAAATTTCAGACAAATCCAAATTATTTTATCACATTGTTGGCTAACAGAAAATAAGAAGAGCAAATTTTAACTTATGCCAGACCAGGAAAAGAGGCACAAACTGGAAGCATTTGTTACATGGGTTTTGCTGATGTGAACAAAACAACAAAGTGTCTATTTTAAAAAAGAAATATATAGCACCTACTATGTACTGTGCCCTGTGCTGAACAACCTAACAGCAGATCATCTTATTAATTACTTCAATAATGGGAAAGAATACAGGAATACTATCATTTGTCATCTATTCACAACCTACTAGCTCACTTATTTTACTTTTCCCCCCACTAGTTCATCTAAAGTCTCTATAGCAAATATGATGTGATTAATTTGATGGATCCAAAAGACAAAAAGGATAAAGGATTCTACTTTATTCCCAGATGTGGCCTATGTGGAGCTTTTCCATGGTCATTGTAGAGCTCTGAAATATCTTGGAAACGAAACAGTGTAATGTATGTAAAAATGTGGTCAGAACAAAACAGTTATTCTTTATAATAATTGTATCTGAAAATTGCAAGAAAGAGTTAAGTAAAAGCCAGTAAAAGAGAATTACTGATCCAGATAGAAGAGGCATTTGAACCACAGTTTCAAATTATGTTAAAATTTATCTTTTATCCCAAGCCTAAATCAATAGGTATACATGTTTCCAGGCCTTTAGAAATGTACTAATTAGATTCAAAAGGGTGTCAAAGATAATTTGACCCCAGCACACTGAGAAAGAAAATAAGTTCAAATGGATACCACGTTTGGTTTCAACCTTCCAACAGGCATGTGCTACCCTCAGTGGGAACTGCATGGATGTTAGCGAGGAGAAATTTGGCCTGAAATAATTAGAGAGGCTTTAACGAATTTGAGTAAAACGTATCAGTAAATGTTCAGTTTCTCCCAACAATGACAGCTGCCTAGAAAAATCTTCATTTCACTTAATTTTTATGAATGTAAATATCAAAAAGAACAGCTTTCTCTTGAAAGTGTTATTTATTTATTTTTTCTGGTAGGTTGGTTCAAACAGCTATAAGTGTTATGAAAAGCCATAAGCAGTGAGTAAATAAGATATTGATTATTTACAAGAAAAATTACCTCTTCATTTCTTATTTGTGCACATAAAGATTTAACTATTAACTAGATATTTAAGTGATTTATTTACTTTGGTAACAGGCCAGACAAAAATATTTAAATTCTACTCTTGGAAGTAAGAATTATCTAATCATTCACAAGCTTTTATAATAAAACATTTATCATGAGTCATTAATCCATTAGGACTTATTTTCCGTCCCATCCTTTCACTAGCACCTTGCTTTGAACATAGTCAAGTTTGGCTGCAATTTTTCCTTTTATCATATATCATAGTTACAGGATGGGATGCACCAAAGCTGGATTCCAAAAGCCCTGCACTCTACTTGAACTTGGCATACAGAAACTCAACCACTGACTCTAGGGCTGAGACTTATCTAGCCTCGAGGCCTGAGATCATGCTTGGATCATGGGCTACCAAATGTTTACGGTTAGGAGTCAGCAGGAAAAATTAAAAAGTCTAGGAGCAACATTATCTCACAGAGATTTAAAATTTTTTAATTCACAGAGCACCATTTTGGTAGTCTTAGGGGCAGGGCTAAGAAAGCGCTCTTTGCATAAACTTTTCTCACCTGCAACCCTGTTCACAATCCTAAGTCTACTTTACACTGTTCTGGTCCGATGTCGGTGTGTTAGTCACTCAGTCGTGCCCGACTCTTTGTGACCAATTGACTATAGCCCACCAAGCTCCTCTGTCCGTGAAATTCTCCAAGCAAGGATACTGGAGTGGGTAGCCATTCCCTTCTCCAGGGGATCTTCCCAATCCCACGATCAAACCGGTTCTGCACTACAGGCAGATTCCTTACCTCTGAGCCGCCAGGGAAGCCCTTAATAGCAAGCTACATTTTCTCCAAAATTACTAATAGAGAAAGAATACAACATAAATAGATACCTATATTAAATCAGATTTTTTTTCTTTTTTTTATTTTTAATTAGAGGATCATTGTTTTATAATGCTGCGTTGGTTTCTGTCATAAAACAGGGCTTCCCCGGTGGCTCAGAGTAGACTCCGCCTGCAGTAGCGGAGCCGCAGGAGATGTGGGTTCAATTCCTGGGTTAGGAAGATCTCCTGGAGGAGGGTACGGCAACCCATTCCAGTATTCTTGCCTGGAAAATCCCACGGACAGAAAAGCCTGGCAGGCTACAGTCCATGGGGTTGCAAAGAATTCGACATGACTGAAGCAACTTAGCACACATGCATACCCTGCTGCAGCTGCTGCTGCTAAGTCGCATCAGTTGTGTCCGACCCTGTGCGACCCCATAGACGGCAGCCCACCAGGCTCCCCCATCCCTGGGATTCTCCAGGCAAGAACACTGGAGTGGGTTGCCACTGCCTTCTCCAATGCATGAAAGTGAAAAGTGAAAGTGAAGTCACTCAGTCGTGTCCGACTCTTAGCGACCCCATAGACTGCAGCCCACCAGACTCCTCCGCCCATGGGATTTTCCAGGCAAGAGTACTGGAGTGGGGTGCCATACCCTACGACAACGTGAATCAGCCATAAGTATACATTTAATTGAGACTCCCTCCCACCACCCTGCCCCTCTACGCCATCACAGAGCCCGAGGCTAAGTTCCCTGTGCCATATAGCAACTTCCCACTCACCGTCTACTTTACTCATGGTAATGTACATATTTCAGTGCTGCTTTCTCAGGTCATCCCACCCTCTCCTTCCCTCACTGTGTCCACAAGTCCATTCTCTACAGCTGTGTTTCTATTCCTGCCTTGCAAACAGCTTCATCAGTACCATTTTTCTAGGTTCCATATATATGCTTAATATACAATATTGGTTTTTCTCTAACTTAACTTCACTCTGTATAATGGGCTCTATGTTAGTCCACCTCAATTCAACTGGCCCAAATCCATTCCTTTTTATGGCTGATTTTTGATGACCTAAAAGGTAGACAGTTATGCCCTAAGAGAGACAGAGGAAGAAATAAGAGATGATTGCATGAGAAGTAAAAAGATTTCCTTTTTTTAGTCCCTTTTTGCTCTCATTTTAAAAAAGTATTAATTTTCTGCCCCTCTCATCCCCTTCATGGATCACAGCCTTATCATAGCAAAGGGGCTGGTGTAACTCAATGAAGGTATGCACCTGAAGGTGCAAGGCCACTCAAGATGGACGGGTCCTTCTCATCATACTGCTAGAAAACTTAGCTAGTGTTCAAGAAGATATGCTGTAAACCACAAAGCAGCGAGCATACATATCAGCAATGTAATAATCTGTGGCAATAATCTTAAACTGCAATCTACTGGGCACCATACCTAGATGTATCCTGGCAACTGGAGACATAATCAAACAGTGGAACATATGGGACTAACATAAACCAAAAAGTGTATGGTATAGTTATTGCACAGATAAGGAAACAGAATTCACAGAGATCAAGTGAGTTGAGGAAAGTCACACAGCTCCTAAGTGGCAAGAGCTGAAATTTCAGTCACAGTCAATTTACAACAAGATAACAATGTTTCTAAAACTCAAATTCTCAGGGCTAATGTATCTGCCTCCAGGGAGCATGCTTACAGAGGAGAAACCAAGTAGAGTATACACTGCAGAAACATGGTGGAAAAGAAAACACAAAATACCCAAGTACCCTTTTCTAATGGAGGATGAGCATATGAGGAAATGACATACACTATATTTAGAACATGCTAGGATATGCCATAGATAATCATATTTCCTTTTTTCTTTTCAATTTAGAAGATGCACTTTAAATTTTTTGTTTGTTGTTTTCCATAATTGGGATGTGGCTTATAACAGACTCTCAAAAGCAACTTGTCAGTGGCCATAGAGACAGATAGTTGTGAGGTCCTTGTCATAGATCATGCACTTTTGACCACAGGTAATATACAAGGTATCTGCTCAGAAATAATCACTCTGGTTAATAATTCTCATTGGTAACATCACACACAGCTTAAAACTCAGATTTATAACACCAACTGTTGCTTAAAATGTCTCAGGAAGATTGTACTATGAAGAAATATTGAAAATAAAAAATTTTCATATAAAGCAGATTGCTTGTCACATAGTAGGCCATTCAATTAATGTTAATAACAGTTGAGGATATCTCCAAATTAACAAATTTTTTTCAAGCTATAGAGGCAGCAGTGGCATAGCAGCAACTAGGACCCAAGCCATGATAATAGAGAGCTAAACAAACCAACTACTGGAATCTTCTATAGCCTCTCAGTCATGACATACTGTCTTTCAAACACCAAAAATTTGTCAGAACCATTCTGGCTTCTCTCAAAAGAAGTTATTGAACCTCCAGTGAAAGGTAATTCAATTAAAGGGGAAAAAAAGGAAACTCTGGTCTTCTCTGACAAAACACTGACAAACCTCAAATTATACCGTCAGTCTTAAAGGTGCTATGTCAAGATAACACACACGAGCTGAAGAAAGATAGACTGTCACCATGATGTTCTCTGTAATCCCTAATGGCTAAATTGATTCACAATTAAAAAAAAAAAACCCTTTAGATTCTGTATTTTCAGTATTAGTCTCAAATATTAATGCTGAACCTAAAGACAAATATAACATGTACAATACGGACTAATGTATGCTAATGTTAATTAGTTTAAAAAGTAATTAAAATAGCACATTTAAACCATACCCCCAAATGTCAAAAATGTTCTCATTAAATCTGATGATTAAGTTATTTTTGTTGGTATTATAGATTTGATGATATGTGATTAAAATTATAAAAGTGAATAATTATACTAACCAGGCATTATTTTTCTTCTGGCCTTTATTTTTTCCTTTAAAGTTCACAATGACCATATAGGGGATGTTACTTCCATTTTACAGATAAGAAAACTGAGATTCACAGAGATGAAGTTCACTTTCACCACCCAGCTGTGAAAGGATTAAAACAGAATATTAAAACAGGCATCTCTCCTGACTGGGTTACCTCCTCAATGAACATACTACGTGGATGAGCAGGTCACTGGAAGAACATATTTGTCATCTGAAGTTCCATAGTTAAGACAACACGGGTCCCCCCAGTGGCTGGGAATGGTCCAAGGGACATTGAAAAGACTGGGCTTGGGTGATCTTTTTCATTTCTAAATATTTCTATTTGCTATACCATTGACTAAACTACTCTCTGTGGGCCTCCTATTAAAGAATACATTCAGGACCTTCCTGTGTCTTTTTCCAGACACTCTAGGAGAGATTCTTGCCAAATGAAATGTGATATACCCAGAGAAAACATCTCATGCCTTTTGACAGAGGCTTCTTAGGCACATGGGTTATGTCACTTTTGTTATCTATAACTCTTCTCTCCCACAAGCCTTGATAAAATAAAGTAGACAATAAAACAATTAAAGTGGAACTATTTTTCAACTACCTCTCATCAGCAGCAGATCATTCACTCCTAACCTGGCTAGACTGTTCCATCTCACACTCCAATCTCAGCTTATCTGTAAAGCAGAGAGAACCACACTCTGATCCCTTCCCTTACTTTATTTCATTGGTCATTGAATGATATCAAAACCAGACACATCCAAATGTCTCCATTCCCTGACACACTGCAGATGTCCATGCTTCTGGCTTCTGAGGCAAAGGGGCAATACAAAGACGTTCTGGATGCTTCAGTCTTTTCTACCCACAGAGAGCTGTCTTTGCATGTACATACGTGTGTGCATTCAATCATATACACCACAAACACACACAAATATGCACCATATGATGTGTGTGTAACCATTACACCCTTCCCTTGACGGCGGAGTGATTAAGTTGGTTATAGTCACAGGCCTCTAACTTTGCTATGTTAGGTTCCCTTGCCTGATTCCTTCACTAGGGAGCTAAGGTTTTAAATCATGCATCTCACGAATCAAGCTGACGGTGTCTAATTTCCCTGTCACCTAGCCAAATATCCCACATATCAGGAGACGATGTAGATGTAGACATTCCATTCATTCAGCGAATATTTCTTGAAGCTCTCCAGGGTTCAAGGTCCAGCTTAATTACCACAGTATTGCCAATGAAAAGAGGATGCATGTCCACTCCACACCCCCACCCGCTGCCCCATGCCACTAAACAAAAAGCAACATAATATTTCCATTCAGCACAACAGAAATCAGCTTACTCCTGGGAGCTCCAGGTATTTCACCCACAGTGAAGTGCAGTGAAAGTCACTCAGTCATGTATGACTCTTTGTGACCCCATGGACTATACAGTCATGGAATTCTCCAGGCCAGAATACTGGAGTGGGTAGCCTTTCCCTTCTCCAGGGGATCTTCCCAACCCAGGGATAGACCCTGGTCTCCCACATTGCAGATGGATTCTTACCAGCTGAGCCACAAGGGAAACCCAAGAGAGGAGAGAAAGCCCGAGGGCTGGGGAGTGGGATTGCATTATTTTTAACCTTTTTGTGGTAGTCTAGTTGCTAAGTTATGTCCATCTCTTGAGATCCCTTGGACTGTAACCCACCAGGCTCCTCTGTTCATGGGATTTTCCAGGCAGAATACTAGAGTGGGTTGCCATTTCCTTCTTCAGGGGATCTTCCTAACCCAGGGATCGAACCAGGATCTCCTGATTTGCAGGTGGATTCTTTACCAATGGAGCCACCAAGGAAGCCCAATCCTTTTGATTTCCTATTAGTTCCCATTTTTACTTTAACAAACATTATTTTTCTATGAACATGAAAATCATAGCTGTTAAATGGCAGGTCTTTGTCAACTATGTGGGTTCTATATCTCTGTGAAATCTTATCATATGTTCAGAAAGGTCCAACACCTATCCTATGGATCCAAACTGTTTAAAGTCAAATATCAAGCATTACATATATCAAGTTTCCATTTGCAATGAAATACTTGTATGTTTTTCATTCACTCAATACCTGAAATTCTATGTGGCTTTGGATCACCAGTTCAGTTCACTTCAGTCTCTCAGTCGTGTCTGACTCTTTGTGACCCCATGGACTGCAGCACACCAGGCTTACCTGTCTATCACCAACACCTGGAGCTTGCTCAAACTCATGCCCATCGAGTCAGTGATGCCATCCAACCATCTCATCTTCTGTCATTCTCTTCTCCTCCTGCCTTCAATCTTTCCCAGCATCAGGGTCTCTTCAAATGAGTCAGCTCTTCTCATCAGGTGGCCAAAGGACTGGAGTTTCAGCTTCAACATCAGTCCTTCCAATGAACATTCAGGACTGATTTCCTTTAGGATATACTGGTTGGATCTCCCTGCAGTCCAAGGGACTCTCAAGAGTCTTCTCCAACACCACAGTTGAAAAGCATCAGTTCTTCGGCACTCGGCTTTCTTTATGGTCCAGCTCTCCCATCCATACATGACCACTGGAAAAGCCGTAGCCTTGACTAGATGGACCTTTGTTGGCAAAATAATGTCTCTGCTTTTTAATATGCTGTCTAGGTTGGTCATAACTTTCCTTCCAAGGAGTAAGTGTCTTTTAATTTCATGGCTGCAATCACCATCTGCAGTGATTTTGGAACCCCCCAAAAATAAAGTCTGTCACTGTTTCCACTGTTTCTCCATCTATTTGCCATGAAGTGATTGGACCAGATGCCATGATCTTAGTTTTCTGAATGTTGAGCTTTAAGACAACTTTTCACTCTCCTCTCCTGGATCATCAGGAGCAACAATTAATAAGGGAATATCTCTCACATCTTGACTTTAGTAAATTAATTTAAATTATATTCAGAGGAAATACGGGGTATGGTTTGGTTGTTTCAGTACTAAGGTGAGTCCAGCCTTAACAGAGAGTTCACATCTGCCTGTGTATTGGCAGCACATGAGGGGACAAATAGTGTGCCACAGGTCCTCTCTTGTGACCTCCCATGGTGGCAGTATGGGAGTTGGCAGCAGGTACTGTTCTCCTCTGCAGGGAGACTTGTAAGGTCACTGCAGGATCAACCCAAGTAGCCCCAGAAATTCCCCTCTGAGTCTACAAGTCCAAACTTCTTAGTGCGTGAAAGAGAGCCCACCCTTCTCCTAGCCTCTCCTAGTAGAGAAACAAGAGATTGGTATGTTTCAGTCTATGGTTCTTAGAGGATAGTGCAGTATTTTGGGGGAAAAAAAAAGAAAAAAAAAACTTCCGACTTTAAGTCAGAGGTCAAGCAAAACCTGAAGCATTAGAAATAGATATCCATATGCCTACACTCCAAAAATCACACACACAAAAGTAGGGTAAGTTCAGAAAAGAAATTTGAAATACATTCACTTTTCCTTTCTTCCCACTTGTAACACTTATATAGCTGGTTTTTCTTTCTGTCACTCACTCCCTTGAAGAGAAAGGCCTTTTCCATTGCACTTTGTATCCCAAAGAAATGACCAAGATCTGATGCTCAACACACATGTATTCAACTAATGTATTCAGCAGAAGGGAAACCTTGCATAGATTGTTGGAGACTGGAACATCACCAGCATCTTGGAATCCGTGGAACTGGATTCCTCTGCTCTTGGTCTTGTTTGGCAACTGGTGGCCTGGATTTTAACCTGTCTTGATCACTGAGTGGTCAGGAGATTTTAGAGAAGTGATTTCATCATACTGAATTTGGAGATGCTAATAATATTTCCCATCTCTCAGTCTAGAAGTAGTAGACCCATAAAAAAGTCACAGGTCACAATACTCAAGTGAATTTCAAACTCTTGTGACAAAAGTTCAGATTAAAAGTTAAATCAATGGGATAGTGAATGTTCGTAACGAGAATAAATGCAATATGCTAAAATATGTTGGGGGAATTGTTCAGTTCAGTTCAGTTCAGTCGCTCAGTCATGTCCGACTCTTTGTGACCCCATGAATTGCAGCACGCCAGGCCTCCCTGTCCATCACCATCTCCCAGAGTTCACTTAGATTCACATCCATCAAGTACGTGATGCCATCCAGCCATCTCATCCTCGGTCGTCCCCTTCTCTTCCTGCCCCCAATCCCTCCCAGCATCAAAGTCTTTTCCAATGAGTCAACTCTTTGCATGAGGTGGCCAAAGTACTGGAGCTTCAGCTTTAGCATCATTTCTTCCAAAGAAACCCCAGGGTTGATCTTCAGAATGGACTGGTTGGATCTCCTTGCAGTCCAAGGGACTCTCAAGAGTCTTCTCCAACACCACAGTTCAAAAGCATCAATTCTTAGGCACTCAGCCGTCTTCACAGTCCAACTCTCACATCCATACGTGACCACAGGAAAAACCATAGCCTTGACTAGACGGACCTTAGTCGGCAAAGCAATGTCTCTGCTTTTTAAAATACTTTCTAGGTTGGTCATAATTTTCTTCCAAGGAGTAAGCGTCTTTTAATGTCATGGCTGCAATCACCATCTGCAGTGATTTTGGAGCCCCAAAAAATAAAGTCTGACACTGTTTCCACTGTTTCCCCATCTATTTCCCATAAAGTGATGGGACCGGATGCCATGATCTTAGTTTTCTGAATGTTGAGCTTTAGGCCAACTTTTTCACTCTCCACTTTCACTTTCATCAAGAGGCTTTTTAGCTCCTCTTCACTTTCTGCCATAAGGGTGGTGTCATCTGCATATCTGAGGTGATTGATATTTCTCCCGGCAATCTTGATTCCAGCTTGTGTTTCTTCCAGTCCAGCGTTTCTCATGATGTACTCTGCATAGAAGTTAAATAAGCAGGGTGACAGTATACAGCCTTGACGTACTCCTTTTCCTATTTGGAACCAATCTGTTGTTCCATGTCCAGTTCTAACTGTTGCTTCCTGACCTGCATACAGATTTCTCAAGAGGCAGGTCAGGTGGTCTGGTATTCCCATCTCTTTCAGAATTTTCCACAGCTTATTGTGATCCACCCAGTCAAAGGCTTTGGCATAGTCAATAAAGCAGAAATAGATGTTTTTCTGGAACTCTCTTGCTTTTTCCATGATTCATTGGCACTTACTGTGTACCACACTCTACTTTAAGCACCTTATGTAACACAGTCTGTGTGTTTCCCTTTATATCCATGGATTGGATACTTTGCTCTGATGGCTCTCTTTGATATTGTCTTAACAGATTTGCCTACCTAAAGAATATCAACTTAGTTTTCAAGACTTCGCGCAAATATCACCTCTAAACTTACCCTCCATTCCTCTATAGACTTATTCTTTCAAATATGGACTTTCAATCAAGTAAAGACAAAAATGGTATTTTAGTTACTTGTATATATTAACATATATTTACCTCTTTTATGAAACTATAAACTGAGGGCAAGATATACGCAAGTTTACTTCTCTATACTCAGAGCTAAGCGTAATAAATTTTGTTTGCTAATAATAAATAAATGCTGCTAGATAAACAAATAATTGACCTGGAGTGTTTGTTTTTACAGCAGATTTACTATATTTGTACAGTCAAGCCTAACATGGAAATCTCTTACTGGCTGCAAAAAATGAATAAATAAATAAAATTTTAGCCCATAGAAACCCAAATACATCGAGCCAACAGCACTAGATCTCTACAAGATACTCAGGAAAGCAAATAAAGTGGCAGCCTAGGGAAACTTACAAGATTAAGGACAACCTGCTCTGTGTTTTGGGAAAGAGATAAATCTAAGCATATCATCTTCCCTGAGTAATAACATTACAACCGACAAGTTCATGTATAGATGCCCCGGGTGGTAGACATGGCCCCATTCTCTCAGGATGACACACTCATTGGAAGATTTAAGGTGTTTCATATTTTGTTTACCATTGCTCTCATTTCCCTTTAAATAGAAACCCAATGTGGTAGTGTCTGCGTCATTCTTTTCCTCTCTTCTTAAAATTAAAAATATGCATATATTTGAATCTCTATAAATAGAGAAAATATAAGCTCTGTCTTGGGCTTGAGTTAATCTTTCCGCTGGATAAGACGTTAAAAGAAAGGTGATAATAGCTTCAGCTGATGACTTTGTTTATAAGTCTTCTGTCCCTAGAAGAAGACCACCTGCATTTCTCTTATATCAACAGACAGACTGAGCCTAATGTGGGGAGGCCCATGACCCAGAGCTGCAAATCTTTATCCTGTTACCAACACTTTTTTCCGGCTAGCCAGTGTGCTGAGCCTTTATTTGACTTGTTCAAAAATCCCAAAATAAAAGCTATGATGAAATCCTTCAAAAAACACATTTTTGTACAACATATAAAGCCCTTAGTAATCCCTTCTTCCCTCTAAAATTAAAAGTATGTAAATCCTTGAGCATGGCCATGGACCTGTCCAGGAAGTGGATAGAAGGCATCCTCCGCCCAGCTACACGGGTTCTCGGCTAAGAGGCTGAGGCTGGCCACATTGTTTGACACGAGGGTTAGTTTTCAGATAGTGAAATTTCAGTTGCCAGGTGCCAGAGGCAATTTATCAGACGCTCAT
The DNA here is from genome assembly GCF_023091745.1 of Budorcas taxicolor. Lineage (NCBI taxonomy): Eukaryota > Metazoa > Chordata > Mammalia > Artiodactyla > Bovidae > Budorcas > Budorcas taxicolor. The sequence continues at coordinate 139,550,296 of NC_068920.1, forward strand.
AAAATAAAGATCAAAAAGCCCATTCGTCTCCCAGCGCATCTGGGATGTAGGAAGGAACACTCACAGCCCTCGATCCTTTAAACAGCTCTCACTTAAAGAGCTTGATGTTTATAATAACAAGAAAAGGAGAAAGGGGTCAGGTCAAATTCTGCCGAATAGCAGGTGTTGTTATAAGTTTTTTCTTTTTTTTTTTTTCTTAAAAAGTAATCTGAAAGAATATTGAGCTATTCCGGTAGATGCCCTCCATATGCATTTATTTCTTTTAAATGTTTCAACACCAAATGTGACCTAAAAACCAGAAAATAAAAGCCTTTGATCATCAGAAAAAAGTTTTGAAAGTTCTTTGCAAATCTAATGTACTAAATTAACTAAATAGAGGGAATTACATATTTTAACAAATTTTCCCGGACCATACAATGGTGCGGAGACTTATGATATACTTCTAACACAAGAACTATGAGTGACAATGATTCATAACTAATAATAATAATCCTTGCATGTATTGTTGTTGTTCAGTCTCTAAATCATTTCTGACTCTTTGCCACCTCATGGACTGTAGCATGCTAGGCTTCCCTGTCCTTCACTATCTCTTAGAGTTTGCTCAAATTCATGTCCACTGAGTTGGTGATGCTATCTAACCATCTCATCCTCTGAAAGGATTTTATTCTTCATTATCCTCTGGAGGAGCAGAGATGAGACTTACTTGAGGTCACACAACATGTATGTGACAGAAACACTTGAAGCCTGGTCTTGGGACTCTGGACCCTAGTTAGTTGAAAGCCAATTTAGGGGCAGTTACTTAATTAAGAAATCCTTGCTTTCCATTAATTCCAAAGTTCATTATATTTTCATTTTATGAAACAAATGGTACGATTTTATGTTAGGCGCAATGTACATTTTGTAAATAATTATAGCTCCTTTTTAGAGTTCACTAGACCAAAATTCAATGCTAAATATACTGCCCCCTAATATTAGGGCTTGGATTTCTTGGCACTATATTCTTCCCTGTTTCCTTCTTCCCAACTTCTCACATTATATTCCTTTTCCCTTCCCCTTATGTCTGTTTCCCATTCTCTCTTTCTTCCTCCTCCTCTTCCTCTTTCTTCTTCTTTTTCTTTCTTCTTGCTCTTCCTCTTCCTCTTCTGCCTTTTCCTTTCTCCCTTCCCCTCTTCCTCTGCCATCTTCTGCTTTCCTTCTTTTTTAATCTTTAAATGCACATTTTGTGTGTGTGCATTTGTGAAGAAAGGAAGACAAGTATGATGAATAGGAGGGAAGGAGGTAGAAAAGAAAGCAAGGAAGTAAAAAGAGACAGAATCCTAAAAGATACAGTGATGGGAAAAATAAAAAAAAATCAAAACTACTCAACCTAGCAAAGTATACAAGTGTTGTGTGCATGCGTGCTAAGTTGCTTCAGTTGTGATCAACTCATTGTGACCCTATGGACTGTAGCCTGCCAGGCGCTTCTGTCCATAGGATTCTACTGGAGTGGGTTGCCTTGCCCTCCTCCAGAGGATCTTCCTGACCCAAAGATCAAACTGGAGTCTCCTGTGTCTCCTGTATTGGCAGGCAGATTCTTCACCACTGAGCCACCTAGGAAGTCCCCTGTTGATAGGAGGATGATTAAATCCAAAGATTCAGCTCACCAGAAGGTCAAGGACTGTCTGCCCCAGACCACACCATTGTCTGCCCCTGTGTCCCCAACCATCCTGAAGTCCCCTCCCAGCTTCAGCCTGGCTCTCAGGTCCCCAACACACACAGCTTCACTCACAGGGAATCTTGCTGGAGTGGGTTGGCATACCATCCTCCAGGGGATCTTTCCGACCCAAGGATTGAACCTGTATCTCCTGCAGCTCTTCTATTGCAGGTGGATACTTTACCACCTAGCCACCAGGGAAACCCAAATAAGTGTTAATCAAATGCAAAAGTTCAAGAACAGTGAGGCCTAAAAGGAAAAAATAATGGAGAAATTGAAGCTCTTAAGGAAAAAAAGATGGTTTATTATTTCTGGAAAAGAATCTACCATTATTATTATTTTTAGTCTTTCTAATGTGTTCATTAAATTTTTTAGCTCATTAAAACATTTATACATATTCAAAGACATAACATATTGTTGCAGATAGATATAAATACAGATTTTGGAGCCTAGAAAGGGCTTTATTGTAGTCATAAGATTTCAGAAGTTAATAGAGAAAAAAACAGCCAGAGTTAAATGAATCCTCAATGGAAATAAGGCAGCTTCAGTGTCATACTTTGACCTTGGAAGACTGTGGACCCTGTAAGTTGGATCCACAGACAACATTTCAGTTATGTTCATGAGAGAAGGAAACAGTAGGTATTTGGCAACCTTAGACATTCATCAGTAGGACTGAAATTACAAATTAACCAACAACAAAATACTATTTTCCAAGCATATTGGACACTAGAGAAAATAAATCGAAGATAGCTTGTCAGACAACATTTTAGACTGGCTCTGAAACTCACACATGGGATCATTAATTCATGTGTTTGTGGAGAGAGAAAACTCAGAGACTTTTGGCAAAGATGTTTTTCTTAGCCCAGAGCCCTTCCTAATGTCACAGTTTTTTGGCATCTTTCTGGAGATTATATATCTTGGGGACTTTAAGAACTACTCCCCCAAAATTCACACTTGCTGAGGAAATGGCAATTTAAGGCTTGATGCTGATGGGTTTTAAATCAAAGGATTTCTGCTCAGTAGTTCAGAAAGAACTGGTATTGATGCTGGAATTTGTCATGCAGCCTTAAGGCTGCCAGTGGGGCTGGAGTGCAAGTGAAACAATTCTCTTGTTCCATTATGCCATGCCAAGGACACTCTTCCTCAACCATTAACGCTCTTCAGTGCATCTTTATTCTATTTTATGCATGCTACATTTATTGGGAGATTAGGAAGAAGGTAAAGAGATACCAATATAGTAGAAATCTCAGGCCCATGCTTCTCAGATAGAGCCACACATAGGGCATATGACGATTAATTCTGTAAAGTCTTCATTGCTCAACTAGCTTCCTTGGACCAGCAGTTCTTTCCTTGCTTTCTGCTGCTCTCTGTGCTTCAAAGTTGTATAAGCCTGGCATGGAACACTCCTCCTCCCTATTCCTCTCCCCCACTACTCCACCAGCTTATTAGAAACATTACCAACAAACCAGCGAGAGTCAATGCATGGAGCAAACCTAGCTTTAATGCCACAGAGTGATGAGTTCTTGGCCCATTAACGTGCTTGGTGTGACTGACTCAGATTGACCCACCTTCTGTGATAATTTTCCTATCAAGGAGATATGGTAAAACAACTGGGAGACCAGGATGGCCTACAATGCTGAGTTGCTATGGTGCTTTCTGAACCGTATTGTTCTTTCTGAGCAGTTCTTTCTGCTCAGAACATCTCTCCTTGTGAGAAACAGTAAGGCACATATGCCAAGTGCTGAGGAATCCAGGGAGGCAACACTTTGACAACTATGGCAAAATAATGTATTTTCTTTCCTATAGCATATTCAGTATTTCAAGAATTTCAAGAACATTGTTAACCCTGACTAATTAATTCATCTGCTAAGAAATAAGCAAAAATATAGCTGTGTGACCTGGACAAGCTGCTAATCTCTTTAAACATCAGTTTGCTCATTTGTAAAATGGGGAGAGTAAGCAGTTCAGAGGGTTATTATGAGGATTAATCAAAATAACCCAGGTAAAGTACTTAGAAATGTACCTAAATACAAATATATTTTATGTTTTAATTTATATAAATATAAATATGATGATGATACTAATGGAATTTGCTAAAGCAAAGTTTTTAATAAAAAATATTCATTGCTGTGTTATATATGGCTAAATGTTATATAATGGCTCAATGTATGCTCATACTCAGTCACTAAGTCATGTCTGACTCTTTTGTGACCCACCAGGATCACCTATCCATGGAATTTTCCTGACTAGAATACCTGAGTGGGTTTCCATTTCCTACTCCAAGGGATCTTCCCTACCCAAGTAAAATAAAGTAAAAATAAAAATTAAAAAAAAAAAAAAAACCCACATCTCCTGTGTCTCCTGCATTGGCAGGCATATTATTTACCACTGCACCACCTCGGAAGCCCCACTATGGCCCAAAGTTAGGAATTAATTGAAAATAGTTTGTACTAGAAACTACGTATTTTCACTTGAGATATCAGATTTTACAAAGCATTGCTCTTACACTTGAAAATCTCAGAATTTTGTTGAGAGGATGTTTATTCAAAACAATAGAATCAATCTAGGAATGGGAATATAAGCTGGATGTTATGGAGGCCCAGAAGAATGACATCCCAAGACCTTAGCCTGAGGATGGAGGGATGGTTTGAGGGGAACATATTATGCCTTAGTTGAAGGCAGAGACAGTACTCCAGAGCCCAGTCCATTCCTCGTAACACTCAGCCCATAACTGTTGCTGAATGAAATTTTAAAAGTATACTGGTTGATCCAGAATTACTTTATTATTTTTTTGTTCTGAATCAGGGGCATATCCAGTTTTAAAATCTGGATAGTAAATTTCTCCATATTTAAGTAATAATAATTTAAAAGTTTTCTGAGCAGTCTCACAAATAAATATTTAATATGATGTGTTTCCATATAATCTCCACTAAAGATAAACACATTTAAAATATACCTAAAGAATACAAAAATTAGAGAAATTTCATTAGCTTTAATCTCTAGCATAGCTGGGAAAAACAAAAAACAACCAAACACATTTAAATGAATGAGTCCCATTTTTCACTAAAGTCTGTGTCACATTCTGAATTTGTGGTATCAAACTATAAAAAGGATACCACATTGACAGCAATTTGTAGGATTAAGAGCATTTACATAATGCAATAATCAAGTAGATTTATTATAAATTTTACTAAGATTCTGTTTGGGTTTGACGCCAAGAAATTTCCCTTTTTTTACTCAATATAGATAGTTTAACTTCAGTGAATATACTAAAACTGATAGCAGCCCCTCTTAAGATAGAAGCTAGCACTATGTCTGCAGCATTGATAAGGGAATTATTTTTTCTAAAAGCTAAAGGGAAAAGATAAAAAGGAAACGGTACACTTTATTCTTTATGTTTTTAGATGACAATTAAAGCACTTGGGATTGTCTACCATTTGAGTGAACTCATTTTTTACAGAACAAAGTTATCTTAGGAATTCCCCTCTCCAAAACTGAGATTATGGTCTCAATTTAAAACGTAAAAATCTGTGTTTAAACCGCACAAACTTTCTAAAGGCACTAATTGTAAACCAGCAGCATACTTAAAAGCAGAGACAGAAAATTGATCTCTAAATATTTCATCAGCATCTATGTCTTTGCTTTGAGGTTATAAACTGATATGATAAAAAGAAGAATACAACTCCTTTTCTTTAGTTTTCTTCCCCTTTGGGTAGTTTCAAACTTAGTCAAATAGCAAAAACACACGCATGAACACACACACACACACAAGAAAATATACTCTGATATATGAACCCACCCACCATTCCAGAATGCCAAACGTAATAGTTTCCAGGACTCTAGCATTCTCACCCTATACTACATCAGGCTGCATGTCCCCAGGATGGATGATCAGGAAGCTAGTGTGAAAATGTCAACTTAATAGCAGTCGGTGAAAGGGCAGTAAAATGTTGTATTTGTGTAATGGCCCAATTTCCAACAACTAAAGGTCCCAGGAGACAATATCATCTAGTACACTGCTCCCAGAAGAACAAGGTTTGTGATAATCTGTACTTAATTTCCAGGATCTATTTCTTTGTTCACTGAAATAGATAAAAAAAAACTCTGTTTCACAAAACTTCATCCCAGTACAATAACCAGAATTGAATAATTTGAATGCATTTTAAACAGAATATTATAAAAGCTAAAAAACAGACAAACAAACTGAAGAATGCTCCATTGCACAAGACTAAGATTTCCTTTCATTTAATCCTGAGCATTTGGTTTATTCTTCTTACTCATTTATTGCTATTGTTATTTTCTTTTGCCCTAAAGAGGGTTTTTTTTCCCCTTCTATTCAATTTTATAATTATTAGTGGCCCACTGTGTCCCATCCCATGCATATATTGGTCACCACACATAAAAATATATGTCAAAGTCCCTTTTTTCAAAGAACTCAGTTTAATCAAGAAGACAGGCAAACAGACATTTATAATTCACATTTTATGTATTAGCCTCTCATATCACCACCCAAAGCAAAGGCCTGGAATTAGAAGTTCTCCCTTCTTTGGCTTCTGCCTTATTGATTCAATTAGCTTAAAAATTTGCTGAAACATTTAGCTCCTTCTCCATATTTTCATAAGCATAATGAAATAATCTAGACCTCACTCTATAAAAGGTTGTACAAGATCTCGTTTACTCCTGAGAAAAGTAAGGCCTAGCCACCCAGCAGGCATGCTTTCAGGATTGGATCATGTTTTTATTCTTGCAATGCACCATTTAAGAGCTACTGTGGTTTACTGAAGTTCCATTTGTGGGGTATTAAACATGTGGGCATTCCTTTTTATACAACATTATGCTGTATTATACTGCTGGCTTCCAAGGTTTTTACTTTTTCTTCCCTAAAATAAGAGGTATGTAGGATTTAGGGTAAAATATTCATGTGTACTTTTTGTTTTACACTCTTCTCCTTTCAAGATGAAGCAAAATTACCTCACAACTGTACAGAAACCAGCCAACATTCCACAGAAAAATTTACTGTAAATACTTGATTTGTAAGGAATTCCTAATATAGCTGTTTGATTTAATAACTACAGGATACTACTTCCTCTACACAGATTTTCAAAAATTAAATAAACCTAGCATTCCTATCAACTGTTTGTTTACAAAAATATTTGACATTTTTTCTCCTTGGCAGGATTGAAGACTTACATTAAAAGTACACATACAAGAAAGAAATGGTTAGATATGTCTGCCATTTCATATCAAACTTGAATAATATCCATATTTTAAATCCAAAAATCAAGATGAAATATGAAATTTTACCTCCCCATTCTTCATGCTTTAAAATCTATAGCCAAAAGTTCTTTGTAGAACAATGAGAAAAATTAGAGATACAAAGAAACTTGAAGATCAAATATAACTGTATCATTTCATAAATGATAAACCTAGAGTTTAAACAGTTTAAGTACCTGTCCCAAGTTCAAACGGTTAGATCTTAGTCAAACCAGGATGGAAGACCAGGTTAATGACTCTTAGTCCAATTATGTTAGTAGGCATCAGAGCACAGTGACTTATTTACACTCATAACACAGTGTCCTTCCAGGGTTCTCTGCAGCCAAGCAAGAGAACATAGGGTCAGGGTCTCTATCTACAACTTCTTTCTCCAGCAGTTCAGGACCATATACAATTTCTAATAGCCATGATTTCACTTTGCTTAGTACAAAGGAGCCATTACTTCTAGATGTTAAATGAAAAGTCTCTGGAGGATATAGGCAGGGAGAGGACAAATATATCCCAAGGATGGCCCTTCTGGAACAGAAATGAAGAAAAGCTAGCAACCCTCTCCAGACTGGCATACGATCTTACTTTTCACTGATAGAGAAGTCTTCTTTTTCACTAGTTATCTTTGTAGGTTCCCTAGAATCTAAGTTCATAGCAAAATGGGCCATGAGATGGTAGCTTGGAGAAATGGACCAGAACAGGAGGTAGGGACCAAACCAGTGTTCACGCGTATCAGCCTTTCAGTTCAGTTCAGTTCAGTCGCTCATTCGTGTCCGACTCTTTGCGACCCCATGAATTGCGGCACACCAGGCCTGCTTGTCCATCACCAAATCCAGGAGTTCACTCAGACTCATGTCCATCGAGTCAGTGATGCCATCCAGCCATCTCATTCTCTGTCATCCCCTTCTCCTGCTGTCCCCAATCCCTCCCAGCATCAGAGTCTTTTCCAATGAGTCAACTCTTTGCATCAGGTGGCCAAAGTACTAGAGTTTCAGCTTTAGCATCATTCCTTCCAAAGAAATTCCAGGGCTGATCTTCTTCAGAATGGACTGGTTGGATCTCCTTGTAGTTCAAGGGACTCTCAAGAGTTTTCTCCAACACCACAGTTCAAAAGCATCAATTCTCCAGCGCTCAGCTTTCTTAATGGTCCAACTCTCACCTCCATACATGACCACTGGAAAAACCACAGACTTGACTAGACGGACCTTTGTTGGCAAAGTAATGTCTTTGCTTTTCAATATGCTATTTAGGTTGGTCATAACTTTCCTTCCAAGGAGTAAGCATCTTTTAATTTCATGGCTGCAATCACCATCTGCAGTGATTTTGGAGCCCAAAAAAATAAAGTCTAACACTGTTTCCACTGTTTCCCCTTCTATTTCCCATAAAGTGATTGGACCAGATGCCATGATCTTCGTTTTCTGAATGTTGAGCTTTAAGCCAACTTTTTCACTCTCCACTTTCACTTTCATCAAGAGGCTTTTTAGTTCCTCTTCACTTCCTGCCATAAGGGTGGTATCATCTGCATATCTGAGGTTATTGACATTTCTCCCAGCAATCTTGACTCCAGCTTGTGCTTCTTCCAGCCCAGCATTTCTCATGATGTACTCTGCATAGAAGTTAAATAAGCAGGGTGACAATATACAGCCTTGACATACTCCTTTTCCTATTTGGAACCAGTCTGTTGGTCCACATCCAGTTCTAACTGTTGCTTCTTGACCTGCATATAGGTTTCTCAAGAGGCAGATCAAGTGGTCTGGTATTCCCATCTCTCTCAGAATTTTCCATATGGCATATCCTAAATTGCCACTGAGCCTCCTGGATGGCGCTAGTGGTAAAGAGCCCACGTGCCAATGCAGGATTGTAAGAGACACGGGTTCGATCCCTGGGTCTGGGAGATCCCCTGGAGAAGGAGATGGCAACCTACTCCAATATTCTTGCCTGGAGAATCCCATGGACAGAGAAGCCTGGCAGGCTATGGTCCACAGTTTGCATAGCATTGGACACGACTGAAGCAACTTAGGATGTGCACACAAGTTGGCACTAGAGCAATCCTAGCTCTCTGAGAGTAAACGTTCTATTAATGATGTCCCAGCCTTCCCTGTCACACTCCCGCAAAGTAGCCTTCCTTCCAGCTACCCAGACTGCTCCTCATGTTGCAGTCTCTATATACTCCCAGCCCCACACCTTTGTTCATGATATATTTTGCTAGAATGACTTTTCCCTTTTCCGTATCTATTTATCAAAATTTACACTTCCCATAAAGTCTTCTTCCACATGGCTTTCCCAGTCTGTAAATCTAATATAATATCTATGTATTGTTTCTACAGTATTTTTCTTTGAGCCTCTATGACACATTTGATATCACTTTGTTTTGGTTTTGGTGGGAATAATTTCCATAGGAGAATTTCCCAACTAGACCATGTAGTGCTGAATCTGAGTCATCTTGCTAAACCTTTCAGTGTTTAGCACAGTGGTTGGCACATGGCACACTCTCAAAAAAACATGTGCTGAGTTCAACCTAGTTAATGTACAAATTGGAATTACAGCAGTCTTAGTATTATTAATTGCTGATGCTAATCTTAGCATTTCTGGTACAGTAGCAATTCTACTTCCTCCTCCTCTTCTTTTTCTATTGCTATTGTTGCTAGAATAATAATAGCAATATTTGTTATTATCTTGATCAAGAGCTCAGAAATATACTGCCTTCAAAATTTGTCAACATAAATGGACAGACTTGGCTGCTGTCTAATGTCTACATGTCTTAGCTCCATTTGGTACAGCATGAGACAGCATCCCCTCTCTTAAATCAACCAAGACTCTGAACTCCAGAGAAAACCTCTGGCTATGCTTCTTTCTGCCATGGCATATATAAATTACCCCTGACCATTAGGCACAAAATAAAGTAACCTTTAAAAATGCAGGAAGCTGTAAATTACCCTGGAAATGTTTTAATCTCTCACTATCAGTTCTTCCTTGGATCACAATCAAAGTGTATCCTATTTAAAGAAGCCCTTATGGGTTTCTTCTGCTTCAGAATGCCTTGCTTCAAATGAATGTCTGGGATGAAGCAAAAGCCATTTATGTTTTACCATAACATTTCAGGAGAATACATTTCATTTTCTCAATTAAATTGTGAGCCCCCTTGAATTCATGTTCCATTTCTTAGTAAAAATAACTGAGAAACAATGGTCATTTCACATACCAAAGTTTTATCACAAAATATTATTGTGCAAAATTGTCCAAACAACTCTGCTAATACAGCTGTTCAAACATCTGGGAGACTCCATTACAAAAAAAAAAAAGGAAAAAAAAGAAAAAAAAAAAAACCTCTTCCTATGAGACTCCCTCCAGGGGAACATTCTACACCAAGGTCTTTGTGACAAGTGATGACAGTAGACACACCACTTCTCCAAGTCAAAATGACTAGGCTCCTATCATAACAATAAGCCAAGACCTTCTTGAATAGAATTCTGTTTGGGAACTACCATTTATATGAATAAACAATATTTATCCACAAAGAAAGCAAAATATTCAAACAATCGATTCCTAAACCATGTCAGTTTTGAAACATATCTACATACACATGTATATTTATATACATCTATCCATATATGTGTATTTGGCTATATATTTTGCATGTATCCACTTACCAACATTCAGACTATCTGTCAGCAGTTTCTTAATTCCTCGCAACCTACATGTGAACTCTATTGTAAAATGAATGATCACATTTATATTTGGTTTCATAAACTGTTCATAAAATATTTTTAGTGCCTTATAAAGTACTTGGCTTATGTTATTATAAAAAGAAGAAACATAAGTTACATATCTTACAAAAATCCAGGTTTCAAACTATTGCAGAGATGCTTATTTCCACAAACTCATCAGAAGTGAGTTTGAAGCATTCTGAGGAAAACACGGAGGGAAGGTTTGAGGTCTATGTAGGTTTGTATCTTCAGTACTTAGTCCAGTACTTGGCACACAGTTGGTGGTCAATAAATATCTGTAAGATAAATAAACAAAGCAAAAATAAACTCTGTAAAGTGAGTATGGTATGATGGGAAGAGCAAAATTAGGTGTCCTGGATGTGAATCCCAACTTTCATACCTCCTGGATACACAGATTGGATAAGCCACTGCCTATGACTCTCTGAATCCTACCTCCCATCATAGCATAACAGTCAACTTCAAGGTGTGGTTGTGAGAACCAAATAGAAAACATGTGAAAGTCTTCTTATATCAATAAATTATTGATTATTGCTCCCATACATTGCATGCCAAATAGACACAGAGCAATCTATATTATTTAATCTCTAATTCTTATACCATTTTTCCTGCAGGTACTGGTATCTCTGTATTCCAGGAAAAAAAAAAAAAAAATATATATATATATATATATATATATACAATTCTTCCAGGTCTGTTGGTTTTAAATTTTTATTTTCATAGGTGGAGGTGGATCTTCCCTTGACCACATTGTAGCCACTCAGTCAGAGGCTAGAGAGTGGACAGTAAGTAGGTAATCCAGTTTTTAAATTCGAATTAAAATATGTGTGAAAGTGCTCTGAAAAGACATAAAAGCACACTCAGTGGAAGATACTGTTATTAACATGATTTCATTTCTGGTTCACAGGGACTAGAATAATCACTACACACACTATTCCAATTCTCAAGCCTTGGGTAATATTCAGGTTTCACTTACGTTATGTTACAAAGCATGGCAGGACAATAAAGTGGTAGTAAGAAGCCTAAATCATTTGAAATCACTCTTTCCTACAGTCCTGGGAATAAAAGAGAAAAGGGAACTCAAGAACTTGAAGATCGTGCCAGAAATTCCATTTTGGAAGGAGGATAGTGTCTTCAAAGCAGTCAGTGCCTCCCACTTCTCTCTGTTTTGATATACAGCCCATCACCAACTTTGTTTAAACATTTCTCATCATATACAGCAAACTAAGGATCAAATCCCAACTTCTTCTGGGGAAATGCCACATTTCCTAGGACAAGTGAGAAAAGGACATATCAAGTTTATGGCAGCCTTGAGCAAAAATGTCATCTAAAGGAGGCTGGAGGGAAAAGATAGAGAAGGAAAACATAATAAATGAACATTCTTTCTTCCTCAGTGTCTTACAGGGAGAAGACAAGAATTTGGGGCCAGATAAGGAACCCAAGCCAGAGATACTGTAGCATTTTACAGCCTGAGGTCACCAGGAGGGGGACAAGGGGAGGCCAGGGTGGAGGAGTAGAGCAAGCAATAGGCCAAGACGTGTAGGGGAAATGTGTGGAGTTAGTCCTTGGAGGCTGTGGGGTGAGAACAGGGAAAGAGAAATGGAGAGGCAGCCAGGGAAGGTGTTTGGGGCTGCTTGAGAATATCACATTTCTCTCTGAGAACAATGGGTCCACATACACAGCATCAGACTCTAAATCAAGGAGAAACCAGAAATACTAGGAGAGCCCAGAGGGAGATTGCTACCAAGAGTCCTCTTTCCAGGCAAGATAGGTTAGTTAAGTCAGATCGTTTCATCCCTGGACTGAAATCCCCCACACTTGAAAAAGTGGGGGATTTAAAGCAAAAATATACATGCATGGTAATTCAGAATTTGGGAATTGATTGAAGAGTAGAAAATGCAACTTCAAAACTTGAGGGTGGTGGGGTGAGGGGGGATGACATGAGCGGTTGTGAAATTACAGCTGAAGAGTTGGACCATTTATTCAGGAGTTGGTGAAAATCCCCAGAAGGGAACATATGGTGGAGCTGGCCGTGATGAACCAGGGCTATATTTACCAATCTCTGTGAGTGCATGAGGAATTCGGAAAATTCCAGGAGAAAGCATAATGAGGCTACAAACTGGGACCAGGGGACTCCATCAGATTCACATCTTTCATGAAACATTCAAGACATTGGAAGGTTCTGAGTCTGTTTTTCTCATCTAGTTGAGAAAGCTGAATTGTAGCATGACAGTTCTGCTGGTATTAGGTAGAAGAGAATAAATATTTTTTTCCTCTCTCCAGCTCCTAGGAATTAGAAAGTCTCTCTGGTACTTTTAGCAGCAAATTCTAGGATATCTTTGTTGTTCATTTGCTAACTTTTCAGATCTTTAAAATGGATGCTCTCCCAGACAACCCTAAAAGAGGTCCCTACCTCTTTTGCATGCCCTATACCCTGATCACAAATCTGTAAGCCGCAAGCATAGACAGAGTTGAAGAACTGGAGCAGCAAGTTTGTACTCTAGTATCTTTGAAAAGGTCCACACTAGGGATTCCCTGTTGGCTCAGAGGGTAAAGCATCTGCCTGCAATTCGGGAGACCAGAGTTCAATCCCTGGGTTGGGAAGATCACCTGAAGAAGAAAATGGCAACCCACTCCAGTATCCTTGCCTGGAAAATCCCATGGATGGAGGAGCCTGGCAGACTAAAGTATTCTTGCCTGGAAAATTCCATGGACAAAGGAGAATCCTGGCAGGCTACAGTCCCTAGGGTTGCAAAGAGTCAAATACGACTGAGCGACTTCACTTTCACTTTTCATCCTAGGGTTACAGAGATGACCTGAGGACCACAGTAATAATTGCAACAACAATAATAATAAAGTTAGCATTTACTGAGTGCAAGACATTGTTCTAACACATTGCCATATTTCACAGCAATCCTATGAGGTAGTAGGTTCATTTATTACTCTCATTTTGCAAATGAAAAAAACTGAAGCCCTGAGACAGTAAATGGTTTAACCAAGTGCTATACCAAGAATTGTACTCAAGCAGATTGGTACAAGAACCAATGATATAAACCACTATGGAATAATGTGCCCATCTCCAAGTACAAACGAATGTCATCACTACTATATACGGAAAAACTTTCCCTGATCCCACAGGTATTTTGCTCTGTGTTCCCACGGGTTTTACACATTGATCCATCTTGATCAATAGTGTATTACTACAATTATTTGCTTAAATATCTGTTTCTCTGCCTAATCTGTGAGCTACTTAAGAGTAATGACAATGTTCTATCATATCTTTTATCTCCAGTTCAGTTCAGTTCAGTCACTCAGTCCTGTCTGACTCTGTGATCCCATGAACCACAGCATGCCAGGCCTCCTTGTCCATCACCAGCTCCTGGAGTTTACCCAAACTCATGTCCATTGAGTCAGTGATGCCATCCAACCATCTCATCCTCTGTCATCCCCTTCTCCTCCTGCGCTCAATTTTGTTCATGGAGTTCTCAAGGCAAGAATACTGAAGTGGTTTGCCATTTCCTTCTCCAGTGGACCACATTCTGTTAGACCTCTCCACCATGACCTGTCTGTCTTAGGTGGCCCCACACGGTATGGCTTAGTTTCACTGAGTTAGACAAGGCCGTGGTCCATGTGATCAGACTGGGTAGTTTTCTGTGATTGTGGTTTCAGTCTCTGCCGTCTGATGCCCTCTCGCAAAGCCTACCATCTTACTTGGGTTTCTCTAACCTTGGACGTGGAGTATTTCTTCATGGCTGCACCAGCAAAGCACAGCCGCTGCTTCTTCTTTTATCTTACCACTCTCAAAGTCTAACCTAGGGCTGGGAACATCATAAGTCCTTGACAAATTTTATGAAAAGAATGAATAAATTCAAGTCATTTTTCTTTTCATTAGCATTTACTATATGCTTGCTATGAGCCAGGTCATATACAAAGCACTGTTTCTTAGAAGAAACACTCACATCCAACCCTTGCACTCTTATCACTTTCCTCAGCCCATTACCATATTTATTTCTCTTTTTTTCTAATGGCTTTTTGTTCAATCACTCCAAAGGTGACAAGCAAATTAAGTAGCCCTCTTTTTTCCTCATCTTGGGTGACCAGTTAAACTGCCTCATGTCACACAGTCATCTGCATTTACCCCTGGGGACATGGTATCTTGGTGGGGCAGGCTGGCATTTGGTGGCCTCTTAGTTTAGAGACAACCAAGTAAAGACTGAAGTATAAGTTGGTGAATCTGTGCAAGCCATAGTAGGACCCTGAAAAGGATTCAGCAAAGCCTCACTGTACACAATCATCTAAAGCTCCAAAAAAGAGCCAGAGTAGACTTAGCAGATTCAAACACAAGGGAACACTCTTCCATCAGTGGTCCCCAAATGACCCAGAGAGACTGTGGTCTGAGAAGTCCCAGACAAGGATGAATCCCTGTTTCCATCTTCTCTCTCTTAGCATCCTCTGCCTTAGTCCAGGAACTCGTTAGCTTTGGCCTGAATTATTGCAACAGCTTCCTGAAAGGCCTGATTGGCTCCATTCAATTGTTTTAAATTATCTTATTGAAATATAATGTATACATAATAAAGCACAGCAAAACATACAGAATTTAAGTATTCAGTTTGATGAGTTCTGAACAACTGCTTAAACCCATATCAATCCAATGCAAAGCAAGACATGGAATATTTCCATCTTTCCGAAAAGCTTCCTTGAAAGTGAAAGTGTTCATTGTTCAGTCATGTCCAACTCTTTGCAACCCCATTGACTAGCCCACTGGGCTCTTTCATCCATGGGATTTTCCAGGCTTCCTTATTCCCTTTCTAATCAACTCCTTCTATTTCCCAGAGATAACAATTTAAGATTTACATCACTATAGATTTGTTTTTGCCAGTTTGAGGACTTCACATAAATGAATCACATAGCTATATATCCTTTTGTGTCAGATTTGCTTCATACAATATATTTTTCTGAGATTCATAAGTGGCTGTTTTGTATAACAGCAATGATCCTTTTTATGGCCTGAGTAGTATCCCATTGTATGAAGGAACCACATTTGTTTATGTATTCACCTGTTAATGGGCATTTAGGTTGCTTCCAGTGTGGGTCCTCATGATTAGGATTGCTATAAAGACTTTTGTACAAGTTTTCTGTGAAGATATGTCTTCTTTTCTTTTAAGTAAATATTTAAAAAAAAGAAATGTTGATTCATACAATAAATACATGTTTAGGTTTACAAGATATTGTCTATTTAACTAAGTGATAGAGTCAGTTTATAATCCCATCAACAACGTGTGAGAGTTCTGAGTATTAAACATTCATGTCAACATTTGATATTACCAGGGTTTTGAGTGGATCTTCTTTTTTTAAAAAAATACTTGTTCTCCTTTCTTAATTAATTATTTAATTATTAATTATTTATTATCTTAATTATTTGTAAGAATTCTTTATGTATTTTGGATACAAGTTTTGTGTCAAATATATGTACTGTAAATATTCCTCCCAGCTTGTCCTTGCCTGTTTATTTTCTTTGTTGTATCATTTTTACACAAAGAACATTCCATTTTGATGAAATGTGAGTTATTACTATTTTGTTTCTTTTATGTTTAAGATTATTATGTCATAAAAATTGTTGGGTACCATTAAGGTTGCATAGATATCCTATTATGCTTTAATTATGAAGCTATATATCTTCACATTTTCCTGTAGAATTGTGATTCATCTCAATGTGTTGTTATATTATGGTGTGAGGCTTTATATTTTCTTTAATACTTTTCCATATAGATATTCAGCTTTTCCAGGACCACTTGTTGAAACACTATACTCTCTAACCCTTGGATTAACTTGTCAAAATCAATTGATTATATATGTGTGCATGTACTTCTGTTTTGTTTTATACTGTTTCATTGATATATTTACTTATCATATATATATATATACATATAGATACCTAAATAAATACATAAATAGATGGATAGATATAGATGACTTAATCAGTTTGCTGTATACACCAGAATCTAACACAACATTGTAAATCAACTATGTTTCCAAAAAAAAGAAAACCAGAAAAAGTCTACTTTTCTGTAAAAAGAGTAAAAAGCAACTTAATTCAAACAGTGTAATATAATTCATATAATTAACAACATGCAAGAAAAAGGCTACATCTTGTTTAGTAATGCATATATTGTGATAATATAGATTCATGGAAATGGCATTCCATAAATTGAAAATAGTGGTCATCTTTGAGGACAGAGGAGAAAGAGATAACAGGGAATTCAGCAGATATCACTGTTTTTCATTATTTATTTCTAAAACTGTGTGATAGATACATAGGCTTTCATTATATTATTCTCCATACCTTTGCATGTTCAGAATACTTCATAATATTCTTCTCATCATGTGGAGAATATGTGAGGATATAAGTGAAAGCAGGCAGCCCACAAGAAGCCCCAGCTATGGTTCAGATGAGAGGCAATGGAGGTCCAGGATCCAGGAAAGCAGAAAACAGATGGAGAGAAGAGGAGAGACTGAATATAAATGAGAGGTAGAGTGAAAGGACTTGGTCATGAATTAGGGGAAAGAGAATGGTGAGAAAAAGGTAAAAATCAAGAATGACTCCTGGTTTTCACCTTGACTAGCTATTGGGATAGTATTATTGACAATGTGAAGGCTGGGGGAGAAGTTTATTTAAAGGGGAAAATCAGAGTTCAGTTTTGGATTTGTTCAATTTGAATAGTCTATTCATCACTCAGTGAAGATGTCAAATAAAAACTGGGTACATAAGTTCAGAAATCAGGCCTGAAAAACATAGATGTGAAAGGTACAAGTATGTAAGCAGAACACTGCTGCTTGACATGCATCAACACCTTGGTGCACCACGTTCTTCTAGTTATCACAAGAAGACATGCCATGCGCTCTGCATATTTGTTTTTGCCTTGAACTTGAAGGACATGTTTTTTTATCTTCAGTCTTTGATCTTGAAGCTTCCAAACATACTCGAAGAATTCATCTACTCATAAACTTTCTCCTTTTCAAGGATTTCAGCACCAGCAGCATCACTATGCAGAACAGTCACTGCTGGGCCCCTCTTTATTGTCACAAACCCTTGCAGCACACAAGCATATTCTAAGCACAAAGCACTCTACCAGATGCCTTTTGGCATGGAACTCTCTCCCATATAATCACTGCCTTGAGGGCATAGAATATAAAGGGAAAGAGAAGGTGCACGTAACACTAATCCCACAACACTGGACTTTTTAAAAGTATTTTGAAGTACCTAGTGTGTATCCCTGTCAGATCTGAGGATACGGTAGTAAGTTCAAAGTTTATTCTATTTAGAACCAGAAAGCAATGGAAAATAAAGTTACAACTGTGACAGCAAATAGAAAATGAATGAAAATAAGTTATCTAATATTAAAACAGTGGGATATCCTACTTTAGGCTCAGCTCACATTTTCTAGAAATGTTCAGGCAGTAAACATTCTAGGTTTTCTAGGCCAGAAGATTTCTACTGAAATTACTCAGTTATGCCACAATACCACAAAAGCAGCCATAGACAAGGCAAAAACCAAAAGCACATATGTGCTTTAAGTCGAGTCCAACTCTTTTTGACCCCATGGACTGCAGCATGCCAGGTTTCCCTGTCCCTCACATGTAGCGATAAAACATTTTTATAGATACTTAAATTTGTGTCTATTTCATATAATTTTCAAGTTATGAAATACTGTTATTTTGATTTTTTCAACTACTTAAAACATAAAAAATATTCATAACTCACAGACTATACAAAAATAGAATGTAGGCTGGATTGGGTCCATGGGATGTTGTTTGCATGCCCCTGTGGAGAAGGAAATGGCAACCCACTCCAGTTTTCTCGCCTGGAGAATCCCAGGGACAGAGGAGCCTGGTGGGCTTCCGTCTACGGGGCCGCACAGAGTCGGACACGACTGACGCGACGTAGCAGCAGCATCAGCAGCACTAGATCAACTTCACAAATTCATCTCCACTATATGGATAAGTTACATAATTTGCAGGGTCTACTGTACAATGAAAATGTGAGATGTTCAAAAATTATTAAAAATTTCCAGACAACCACAGCAGAGCATTAAACTAAGTGTGGGATTCACCTGAGCACAAGATCTTGTGGGACTTCACAACTCACATGACCATAAAGCCAGCCAGTCATGTATTTATGTCTTCATTGCATTTCTCCCTTCCTGGATATAAACTGACTGACACGGATAATATTTAATTATGTGCTTCTAACACCAAGGATTTATCTTAATTCTGTACTGCTAGAACCTAACATAGTACCTGGCACAGAGCAGGTGTTCAAACCAAAATTAGTAGGATGAACATAAAATGAATAAATGACTACATCTGAAAGTTTTGTATATTTTGTTTCCTGAAGCACACAGAAATAATTTTAGGCTCCTGTCACCTAAAGTTATATTTCCCTTGAAAACCCACCCAGAGGTCTAGAGACATGCATTTCTGGAATTTGCTTTTTTAAATAAGCTCAACGTTTTAATGCATCATTAAGCACTCTTTATCCAGCTTCATCTCTTCCTCATCCCACCTGGTACCTCACTCTCCAGGCAAAATAATCTACTTAAATTTCAGTTGTGTCAAGTTCTCCTAGCTCCTGACTTTTTTGCATACTGTTTCTTTTTCCTGGAAACACCACCTCCACCTGGGTAAGCCTGGGATTTCTTCAAAGTTCTGTTTATCTGCCATCTTGTTTGAGAAGCCTGCTGTCTCACTCTGCTCCCTATCAGCTATATGTATCCGGTACCCCAAATGTATCTCCAAAATTTCCTAGCCCTGTGTCAGAGCTCTAAGGAGAAAGGACTGTGACTTCTTCCCCAGCCTCCTCCAATAGAGCTGGGTCAGCTCCTTGGAAGCTCCCTTGCACATTCATCTCTATCTCTTAAGTACTTGGCACACAATAGGTACTTAGTTGATGAAAGAGTTTGGATTGCAAAGCAGCCTGGT
The DNA here is from genome assembly GCF_023091745.1 of Budorcas taxicolor. Lineage (NCBI taxonomy): Eukaryota > Metazoa > Chordata > Mammalia > Artiodactyla > Bovidae > Budorcas > Budorcas taxicolor. Next base: position 139,569,955 of record NC_068920.1, read on the forward strand.
AAAAATTTTCTGACCATGTCTTTTAAAGGCTCATTTCCACTGGACAGTTAGAACCAAGACAAACAGCATGCAGCCCTCCCTCCAGAAGAATGACAGGATACAAGGTTCTCTGGCTTTTATTCTCAGCAAGGAGCGTGGCCCGTGTGGATGGTGAAGGTAGCTGTGGCCACCCAGTGGTCACTGTTTCCATTCTCAGTAAAGCCTCAGCAAGTACAGTGGAAATGTTCTGAATTTATATTCCTCTCCTTTCATCATTTATACGTTCATTCAATAAATATTCATTAGGTCCCCAGCACTATTCTAGCATGGGAATATGTCAGTGAGTCAAAAAGGTTCCCTTTTTCATTAAGCCCACTCTCTAGTGGTAGAAACAGACAATAATCAAATAAGCACACAATATATGTCAGATGATAACAAAGCCCATGAAGCAGGAAAAAGGCACAGAAAGCGTGAGTAAGAACAGTTCAACTGAGGGTGGTCAGAGCAGGCTGCTCTGAGTGATGACAACTGAGCAGGAACCTAAGTTAACTGTGAGAGTCAGTCAACAGCCCCACCCTTCCTGGGCAAAGGGAAATACGACAGAGCCCTGGGGTATCTTTTGACCTGTATGCCTGGAGAGCCAGAAGATGGAGGCTAGAGACAGTGTCAAAAAAGAGGTCAAAATTTAGTAAAGACCTTGCTGAGAACTTTGGGTTTATTCTTAATTTATTCAATTCTACTATTTTACTTAATAACTATAAAGCATTTTTGCGGAATCTCCTAGGTGCAGACATTGTATACTTACCTTCACATCCTCAAATTTTCACAACTTTTAGTCTCTGAAAGTATACCAATATGAGACAAGTACTGAACTGGCCAAAAAGTTCCTTTGGTTTTTTTTTTTTTTAATAAGACATTATGGGAAAACCCAGATGAACTTTTTGGCCAACTCTTCTATAGAAGAAGACATGCAACTGTCCTTGACACTTTTCCAGAGAGCTTCACAGTTAGGTGGTCACAGATAAATTTTCCAGTACCTTCAGATAGCATCCCTAATACAACTCAGTATCACATAGATTTAGACAGAAGTAGTCAAATCATGGCCTTCAGGGTTCATTTCCATAGAGAAGTGGCCAAGAAGGTGGAGTATGAAGACCCCAAGCTCACCTCTTCCCATGGAAACACAAAAATAACAACTATTTATAGAGCAACTACCAATGAGAACTTGAAGACTAGCAGAAAAGAGCGGAGTACATCATGAGAAACACTGGACTGGAAGAAACACAAGCTGGAATCAAGATTGCCGGGAGAAATATCAATCACCTCAGATATGCAGAAGACACCACCCTTATGGCAGAAAGTGAAGAGGAACTAAAGAGTCTCTTGATGAAAGTGAAAGAGGAGAGTGAAAAAGTTGGCTTAAAGCTTAACATTCAGAACACGAAGATCATGGTATCTGGTCCCATCACTTCATGGCAAATAGATGGGGAAACAGTGGAAACAGTGTCAGACTTTATTTTTTTGGGCTCCAAAATCACTGCAGATGGTGATTGCAGCCATGACATTAAAAGACGCTTACTCCTTGGAAGAAAAGTTATGACCAACCTAGATAGTATTTTCAAAAGCAGAGACATTACTTTGCCGACTAAGGTCTGTCTAGTCAAGGTTATGGTCTTTCCTGTGGTCATGTATGGATGTGAGAGTTGGACTGTGAAGAAGGCTGAGCACCGAAGAATTGATGCTTTTGAACTGTGGTGTTGAAGAAGACTCTTGAGAGTCCCTTGGACTGCAAGAAGATCCACCAGTCCCTTCTGAAGGAGATCAGTCCTGGGATTTCTTTGGAGGGAATGATGCTAAAGCTGAAACTCCAGTACTTTGGCCACCTCATGTGAAGAGCTGACTCATTGGAAAAGACTCTGATGCTGGGAGGGATTGGGGGCAGGAGGAGAAGGGGATGACAGAGGATGAGATGGCTGGATGGCATCACTGACTCAATGGACATGAGTCTGGGTGAACTCTGGGAGTTGGTGATGGACAGGGAGGCCTGGTGTGCTGCAATTTATGGGGTTGCAAAGAGTCGGACATGACTGAGTGACTGAACTGAACTGAACTGAACTGAAAGATAAAGAGGGCTTCCCTGGTGGCTCAGGTCATAAAGAATTTGCCTGCAATGTGGGAGACCTAGGTTCGATCCCTGGGTCACAACAATATAAGTAGGAGAGCCAGAGACTCATTATAGTCAAGTGCCAATCCCCCTGTATGAGACCCACAAACGATAGGATAATCACAATTGCAGAGGTTTCCCCCCAAGCTGTGAGGAGTCCAAGCCCCACATCAGTCTCCCCCAGGAGACTGTTCTCTACACATAAATGAATAGTTTGAGTGAATGAAATCTAAGTACTTGTAAGTTAACAATTTTATAATTTTAGTGACCAATCAAGGTATCCCCATCCCCTTTGGTTCATATGATTTGAGAGGGTCAACGTGGGGTCTGCGGAGAGTTTAGGCTGTTCCTATATGTCCATGTGCCCCATGTATCTTTGAGGAGGAGGATAAGGAAAGGGCTGAGTTTTGTGGTCTTAGAAGATGCAGCACGGTCTGAAAATGTGAGTTTAAACAATTTGAGATCTCATGGCTACCCTTGCTCCTATAGCTTTTCAAACTCATAGAAAATGCAACAGCAGATTATGCTATAAAAATACACTTTGAAAATTAATTTTAACCCACTTTTGATTTCCTCCTTACATAGTGACTCCAGGAGATGTTGGATCAAGGGCCCCAGACACTCCTCTGTGCCTTTCTAAGACCTTTCGAACCTCTGCAGGAGATATTGAGGACACCTCTCAAAGGTCTAGTGCTGACAACCTTACTCTGTTCCCAGACTCCCAGAATTGATGCAGAGTCAGAACTCACCTTGAAGCTAGTGAACACCACTGCCTACCTGATGTTTTGTAAAATAATAAATGACCTCTAACAGATCAGCATTTAGCAGTATGTTTGGTCTCAGAATCTTGTTGAGGCACACAATTTATAAGCGAGAATTTATAAATTCACTGCCTTTTGTTGAATACCGATTCTGCTTTCAACACTGAAGAAAACTTACAGAAGAGAACAAGCAGAAAATACCTCTGCACATATCAACTCAATAAGCAGTCATCAAGCTCCTCCTCATTATCATGCACTAAAAGATAAACCAGTCATTTCCATAGGAGGTTAGAGAAAGGCTATCTGCATTCTCTTGCTTTTTTCCTTTGTTTTGTTTTCTTATGTTTTGCCTATATTGCCCACTAGAATAAAATCACCATGTAGTTTCATAACAGGCATGAGTGGGCCAACTGCAGCCCAGAAACCAAATCCAGCCAACCACCTGCTTTTTTTTGGGGGTGGGGAGGAGGAATAAAGTGGTATCAGAACACAAGCACACCTATTTGTTTTCTTTTTGGCTATTTTTACTCTACAACAACTGAGTTCAGTAGTTGCAACCAACACTGCATGGCCTACAAAGCCTAAAACACTTGCTCTCTGGCCCTTTTACAGAAAGTTTTTCAACCTTAGTTCTAGCAGTGCCTAGCATATGATAGATACTTAAGAACTTTGTTGGATGGATGACTGAGTGACTTTATTTAATATTCATGACAACTCAATTCCATATAAAATTTAATTAAGAGCTGAGATGTGAATCGAATTTAGCTCAGTTAAACTCCAAATCCATGCCCATCCACTCTGCCATATTTCCTTCCTAAAATAACTCCTATAAGTTTAATGCTTTACCACTTCTAAGATGTTATTCTATTCTTATTTGAACTTACTGAAATCTTTCTGAGAGAAGGTTTTGTTCATTTAATTATATTTAGATGATACAAGTTTTTAATTTTGCCTTTGTCATCTCTAATTTGTAACTGAGAAAAAAAGGCTCTGAAAGGCAGAGTACTTTGTCCAGCTTTACTCAGCTGGTAGAAGGAGTCTGGACTGGCCCCCAGGGCTGCCCTTTACCTTTAAAATGTTTAAAATCCTGTCTATCTTCATTTGTCGTCTGTGCTCCTGAAGGGTATGAATGTATCTTATTTATATTTATGTCCTCAATGGCTAACATAGTTTGTGACTTATGATGGCCATCCCATAGTGGCTGGTGAACAAATGTGATTCATTTTCCTACTTCACAAAAGATAGCTAAATCATGCAATATTAAGCTGTACAAGATTGATGTAAGGGAAATCAAAGCAAAAGTCACTTCATCATATCCAACTCTTTGCAACCCCTATTGACTATACAGTCCATGCAATTCTCCAGGCCAGAATACTACAGTGAGTAGCCTTTCCCTTCTCCAGGGGGTCTTTCCAGCTCAGGGATCGAAGCCAGGTCTTCTGTACTACAGGTGGATTCTTTACTGGCTGAGCCACAGGAGAAGCCCAAGGATAATCAGAACCCCAAGGGTAATAAGGCTAAAAATGTGGCTCTATTCTAGCTCATAGATTCCAACCTACACAGACTCTTCTCTCCTGCCTTGGATTATTTATATAATACAAGGCACATATCTAAGTAGATTATCTTCTGATCCAAAAATACTCAAATCTTATATAGATCTCTCTACTAATGTCAAAATAATTTCCCTTTGAGTTGCACATGCTACATCTACTTCCTTTTTAAAAGTTAGACATTAATAGATCTAAATCGTTCTTAAATTATCGTATGTCATCCTTGAAGAATCATGAGACATTCTTCAAAAACTAAGATGATATTAATGGATAAAATGTTTATATAATCTTCCTTTTTGACAAGTACTATAGTCTGCGGGAAAAAATGATTAATAGCATAAAAATGACTTCTATCTTTGGCTAACTAGTATCCAGCAATTAATCAACTCATCACAACTGAAGATAATACGTACTTGTAGCATGCTCAAATTTCTTAAAGATGACATGATTGCAAGTGGCGATATTCCAAATCATGAAATATTTACATGGCAATGAAAACAGTTAAGACACAACAGGCAAGTAAGGACAGCATGGTTCTGGACAGAAAAACAGAAATGTGAAATGTGCGCTCAAAGATGAACTGATATATGGGTCCTTTGTAAGAGCCTAAGACATCTCTCTGGATAGGCCAGTCTTCTAAAGAGTAACTGTTTAGAACCCTTCGCTATTTCTGCGATGCAGCTGTAAATGCTATTGCCTCTCACTTTGGGATTAAAGGATAAAAGTTAAAGTGAGTAATGGCTGCTCTGGACAAGTGTCATTTAATTCATTTCTCTCTCTCCCTTCCTCCCTCCCTCCATCCTTTCTTGAATCCTCCTCTTTCCCCCTTCTCCTCTTCTTTTTCTCCCTTCTTCCTCTTTCATTTCTCTACCTCTATTCTACATCTATCTCTATCTCAGTCTCTCTACTCTGTCCATCCATCTCTTTAGATTTTTCCTGAACTTGTAGCTCTAATGATTCAAGAATGAAAAGGAGATTACTAGTATATGTTTAGAGATTCCTTTAAAATACTGTCAAGCATAGCAATAATAAACAGTCAAATCTAAGCCAATTTCTACATATCCATTATATTTGAACAATGTATTGTCATAATGTCTAATCAATTTAGACTCTAGGAACTGGTCCAAGGTTTCAAATTGAATTAATTTACAAAATTTGCACTGACTCAATTTCCCCTTCCTTCTACATTCCATTATCACTGGACTAAAGTAATCAAACTACTATTTTGTAATAGTAATCCTATTTTTTTACAAACACAGCTAATATAAGTAAACAGACAGAGAACATTTGCAAACAGATATCAGGACACTGTTATTTGTATAAAATCTAGCCCAGAAGATATTGGATTTTCTTTGGTATAAGATGAACTACAGAATTTATTATTTTAAGAACTCTTCCAATTTGAAATAGCATAGCCTACATTTCTGGGATGCCAGATATCAACTGCCTTGAATTCCATAAAAATGGATTATTATCCATTTCTCCCATAGTTCTATGATTCAAGAAATTATTAATAAGACACAAAAATGTACTGTTACACTTTACTGTTCAAGCAAAAGTTAGAAAAAATAGAAGAAAGCATTTCACTTAATGGTGCTTATCATTCTACAAAACCAGCTCATTCACCCACAGTCCTTCCTAAAAACAATTGACACTCTTGCATATATATGTATTTTCCTATCTCCATCGGAGTTTCACAGTAGACCTCTTTAAACAGAAGAATTAGCAAACAGAAATTGTATCTAGTTTTAGCTTTATTTAAACATTTGGAGTATTGCTATTACTGACATCAGTCTCTTCCTTGAAATCCCCATTCTCCATAACTAACTGTACGATGTATTTTCTCAGATTTACTTACCCAAAGGCAGGAAAATATAAATGGCTTTCTGGTGACAATAAGCAACTCTTCTCAGTAAAAGTCCATGTATTAAAATTGTATGGACTGGTTCACTACTAGGCATCATATGGGTGTTTCAGGAGAGTTTCCTAAATCAGTCAGTGGTACGAGCAGGCTATAGTCAAAGGACATTTTGGCTAAATATTTGCTCCTGGCACTTATTGATTTTCACTAGAAATCAGGCATTTTTTATTACACTGAAAATTCACCCATGGATGGTATAGCTGTAATGGTAACTGAAGTGATTCCCATTGTGTTAATATTGCTAGCACTAGGTGTTACTGTTTATAAAATGATGACTTTCACTAAGCACTTCACATGTAATATCTCATTTAATCCTTCTAAGCACTAGAAAATTATAATCATTACCCCCATTTTACTGATAAGGAAACAGAGTTTTAAACTTTAGGGCCAAATACCTAATAAGTAATAGATCTGCATCTTAAATCCGGGTCTGGTGAATTCTACAGTCTGATTTCCCCCCTAGTGCTTTACTATAAATAATGTTTAGAGCATAAACAATTACTAGCATAGAAATAGAAATAAACTGGACATCAAAATCTCTTTTTATAATGTAATTGAAATAGCTTACCTTCTAACCCCATCCTTCATCCTGAGTTTATTAGTATTCTGCAGTAAAACATGGGCCTAGAATCAGGTAAAATAATTAGTGGCTTTGAACTTACCACCAAATTAGTGTGTGATTTGGGGAAATCCATTTAATCTCTTTGGGTTTTGGTGTTGAGATATATAAAATAAAAGATTTGGATTAGATCATCTTTAGGGTCACTTACTATTTTGAGATTCTATAGATGTCCATTAGTTGATAAAGCCTTGCCTTTGTGAAAACACACACTTTATCTAAACCACAATGGCCATGCTTTTTCTAATTAACGGGATCTTAAGAAATGAGAGTCATCTTAAAACATTAATTATGGCTGAGAAAATTAACCATCTGAATAATCTAGTTATAAAGATGGGAAACACTAGACTTTGTGCGCAATGTTTCACTAATGCCTTATCAGTTCTGAGATACGTCTCTTTATTCTTATTTTACAGAAAAGGAAATTGAAGCCCTGAGAGGTAATGTTTCTTATCTCAGGTTATGTAGTTAGAAAAGGGTGCAGCAGTGGCTCAGACCCAGATCCCTCTCCAAAATCACAGACTGTCAGGAATTAAGGGGGTTTTGGAGTTGGCATAGCTTAATGTTCTCTCTAAAATTAATATTGCATTGCTAATTCCAGTGAAGTAATTTAGGATCTTTTGTACTGGATAGAGCTGTGAAATGTACAGTCTCCCAAGGTTTGGATGAAGAGATAAGGACATAAAATACACTCGAAGATTTTTTTTTTTTTTAAAAGTAAGAACCAATACAGTGAAGGAAAACCCAAATTTAACACAATGATTAGGAGCTCAAGCCTTAAAAACTGACTTGTCTAGGTTCAATCTTGACTCTGACACTTAACAGGTATGTGACAAAACAAGGTATTGAAACTCAGTAAGCCTCCGTCTCTACATCCATGAATTAGGAGTACAATATCTATTTCATCACTGTACTATTAAGATTATGGTATAATTCATGTTAAACTGCTTAACAAAAGTACCTAACACATACATAAGTAGGCTATTGTTCTTATTTCTCAAAGAACAAAAGGGAAGAACATAAAGCTACAGTCATTACTTACCTCTGATCTCCAAAACTCCCAACATTTCTTCCCCATCCCCTCCTGCCATTGTAAAGAAGTTACATTTCACTAAGGACAAATCATGCTCATGGTTCGGTAACTGACTTAAGTGTGTCAACCAGCCCTTATTTGTCTGACTATTAGCTGCCTCAACAGAGATATCTTTAAGAAAAGAGCAGCAAATATACGAGTCCCAAGCCCTCACTGTAGAGCTTCAGCATTCAATATACATCTCAGCCTGACTAAAGACATCATCACAGACCAGGTAGTAACCCATGCAACCTCTAATCAAAAAGAAAAAAAAAAAAATTGGCAAGAATTGGAAATATCAGAAAATGAGGAGGGAAGGAAGAGTATGAGGTAAGAAAAGTGCTTCAGCTTCAAATATGATTAAGATGGATGGTTAGCGATAGGGTTGTGCCAGAAACTAGTAGCATGGATGATTTGTCTTGGAAGAGCTCATCTAAAACAATAATTCTTGTTTACGTGCAATTTTTATAGCACTTTCCTTGGAAAACATGAAGGTTCTCAGCACAGTACCTCAAGTTCTTCCAAGGAACAATTATAATGAATAGTTTTAGGGCTACAACAAGTTTGGCGAGAAGGGGCATAATCAGGGAACAATGAGGACAATGGGCAGCCAAAGGAGAACGGCATGGAACAATAAACTTGGATGTGTGGATGCAGAACCAGGAAGAGAAATCAGTCTAGTGGTGCTGATTCTCAAACCCTCATCTCTTAGAATAAAAAAGCTATTTATTATAAATTCAAATTTGATTGAGCATACTATATTTTAAGGGCTTCCCAGGTGGTGTTAGTGGTAAAGAATCCACCTGCCAGAGCAAGAGACACAAGAGATGTGGGTTCGATCCCTGGGTCAGGAAGATCCCTTGGAGGAGAGAATGGCAATCCAATCCAGCGTTCTTGCCTGGAGAATCCCTGGCAGGTTACAGTCCATTGGGTCGCAAAGAATCAGACACAACTGAAGCAACTTAGCACGCACACAAGGGTTAGTATAGGGTAACCTCAAAAGGTTCTTCACAGTCTTAGAAGTGAAAAAAACCTGGCAATAATTTAATATGGGACCAAATTTAAACAATACACATACTACATTTCTGAATATAAAAGCAAAGAATGTGTGCTATTTAAGTGAACCACTACAAGAAAAGATTTAAATTTTATAAGCTGGGCAAAGAGATGCCTAATGAAATAACTTTACCAAGGAGGAAAATGAAAATGAATTTGGATTTGATTAAATAAATGAAGAAGCAAAAGATTTTGGTGACTCTCCAAAACTAAATTTAAGCCAAGTTGTTCAATAAAAATTTAGCAATATTTATTCAAGATAAAAGCTACAAGATTTGAATAAGTTGTTCTAAATTTAATATCAAATGGAGGCTTAAAATGGAAATTGATGCACTTACTCCCACAAGATGAAGAAATCAAAAAAATTATTATAATTTCAAGCACAACAGTGGTAAGTTACAGAAGTATTTTAGTTATTTCTGACTAAGAAACAGCTAAGTATAACACATATATTAGAACTATTCCTTAATCAGGCAATCTGAAAAGATAACATATGTTTGATTCCCCCCCCAAAAAAAAACATTTAAACATTTCTATAACACTGTTAGAAAAATACACATAAAATAGTGCTATTTGATTGTCTTGGAAATCTAATCAATCTTCATGCAACACTGAATTAATGGGAAAACATTTTAGTTTCTAAAAAGTAGAATTTAAAGCAAATTACCTGCTTATAGCCCATTTTTAAGTTCACTGCTATACCTATCAGAGAATAGGGGTATCTTATAAATCCACAGAAATGATTTACTCAGGGCCTTAAAAACTCCCCTATCCTGTGTAATTCTTTAGGTCACCAACCCCATACTTCCCTGCCCACCTACAGGCACAGCAGGCACAAGACAAACACAAGAGCCTGCACTTTGTTTTGTTCACTGTTTTAGTTCTATATCACTCTCTCAGTCCCTTTTTTGCAGCTGATTTCATACTGCCTTCCACTCTCTGTCTACTAAACTTGCTGCCCATTATCATCATCCTTACCTTGTCTGCTACATCTGTCACTTACCACCACTTTCCTAGCTTCAACCTTGGTTTTTCTCAACAACACAGTTTTCTTTATTTGATTCCTCTGGCCACCTTGAGTGAACTTCCTTGAGAAGTCCACTTGACCCCAAGACCTTCTGCTCCAGTGTACTCCACAGACAGGGCCACCATTAACTCTACCCAATCCATCAAAGGAAAACAAGACCAATATTTTTATCCCCCCCAAGTGAGTTATCCCAAGGAGTGAAAGTTGCTCAGTCATGTCTGACTCTTTGTAACCCCATGGACCAGACAGTCCATGGAATTCTCCAGGCCAGGATACTGGAGTGGGTAACATTTCCCTTCTCCAGGGGATCTTCTCAACCCAGGGATTGAACCCAGGTCTCCTGCATTGCAGGCAGATTCTTTACCAGCTGAGCCACAAGAGAAGCCCAAGAACACTGGTGCAGTAGCCTATCCCTTCTCCAGGGGACCTTCCCGACCCAGGAATCGAACTGGGGTCTCCTGTATTGCAGGTGGATTCTTTACCAACTGAGCTATGAGGGAAGCCCTGATAAGAATTCTATAAAATTCTTAATAGGTAACTGAGCATATAGAAACAAGAGTGTCATCATTTGGCCAAATGAGAAATGACTACCCACTTGATCAATAGATAAAATTAAGCACCTGTGACATATGAAACATCATGCCAGGTGCTGAAGTCCAGCATATTCCGTGACCACAGATACTTTAAAATCTAATGGGTATAAACTTTTGACAAGTAATTATAAGAGAGATGAAAGTAATGAAATAGAGATACAAATACACAGAAGTGTATTAGAAAAAAATAGGAGGACTAACTTACTGAGATGTCAAAGAAATCTGGGCGGAAGTCAGAGAAAGGTCTTTATAACATATTCCATCCAAACACTCAATTTACAAATAAAGGCATTTTGAGCTGGAAAGACCAAGTGACCAGTTTGCCCCATGAATGAAAGAGTAAAAGGGTAGTGGCTAACTTTATACACTTTAGCTCTCTATCTTCTCACCTACTCTCTAAACAGCTTTCCAAAACAAGAAACAGGTTAAAAATATTGCACTACACAGAGAGATGAACAGTAGGCAAGCAATTAAAATTGTTATCATAAATGAATTTTGTGTGTGTATGTGTGTGTCTGCGCTTGGGCTTCCCTGGTGGCTCAGATGGTAAAGTATCTGCCTTTAATGTGTGAGACCTTGGTTCAGGCCCTGGGTTGGGAAGATCCCCTGGAGGAGGGCATGACAAGTTGCTCAGTCTTGTCCAACTCTGCAAACACATGGACTGCAGCCCCCCAGGCTCTTCTGTTCATAGGATTCTCCAGGCAAGAATACTAGGGTGGGCTGCCATGCCCTTCTCCAAGGGATCTTCCCAACCCAGGGATCAAACCTGCATCTCTTATGTCTCCTGCATTGGCAGGCAGGTTCTTTACCACTAACACCACTTGGAAAGCCCTTATAAAAGGAAACTATCTTTCTTCTGTCTTCATGTGGTCTGAGGCTAGAGAGAGAAAGAGATTGCATCAACTCTGGTGTTTCTTCCTCTTTTTACAAGGAAACCAGTCCTATTCGATTTAATTCAGTTCACTTCGGTCGCTCAGTCATATCTGACTCTTTGCAACCCCATGAACCACAGCACGCCAGGCCTCCCTGTCCATTACCAACTCCCGGAGTCCACCCAAACCGATGTCTATATAGTTGGTGATGCCATCCAACCATCTCATCCTCTGTTGTCCCCTACTCCACCTGCTCTTAATCTTTCCCAGCATCAGGGTCTTCTCAAATGAGTCAGCCCTTCACATCAGGTGGCCAAAGAACTGAAGTTTCAGCTTCAACATCAGTCCTTCCAATGAACACCCAGGACTGATCTCCTTTAGAATGGATTGGTTGGGTCTCCTTGCAGCCCAAGGGACTCTCAAGAGTCTTCTCCAACACCACAGTTCAAAAGCATCAATTCTTTGGCACTCAGCTTTCTTTATAGTCCAATTCTAACATCCATACATGACCACTGGAAAAACCATAGCCTTGACTAGACAGACCTTTGTTGGCAAAGTAATGTCTCTGCTTTTTAATATGCTGTCTAGGTTGGTCATAACTTTCCTTCCAAAGAGTATGCGTCTTTTAATTTCATTGCTGCAATCATCATCTGCAGTGATTTTGGAGCCCAAAAAAATAAAGTCAGCCACCGTTCCCACTGTTTCCCCATCTATTTGCCATGAAGTGATGGGACTGGATGCCATGATCTTAGTTTTCTGAATGTTGAGCTTTAGGCCAACTTTTTCACTCTCCTCTTTCACTTTCATCAAGAGGCTGTTTAATTCTTCTTCACTTTCTGCCATAAGGGTGGTGTCATCGGCATATCTGAAGTGATTGATATTTCTCCCGGCAATCTTGATTCCAGCTTGTGCTTCTTCCAGCCCAGCATTTCTCATGATGTACTCTGCATAGAAGTTAAATAAGCAGGGTGACAATATACAGCCTTGACGTAGTCCTTTTCCTATTTGGAACCAGTCTGTTGTTCTATGTCCCGTTCTAACTGTTGCTTCCTGACCTGCATACAGATTTCTCAAGAGGCAGGTCCGGTGCTCTGGTATTCCCATCTCTTTCAGAATTTTCCACAGTTTATTGTGATCCACACAGTCAAAGGCTTTGGTATAGTCAATAAAGCATAAATAGATGTTTTTCTGGAACCTCTTGCTTTTTTGATGATTTAGCAGATGTTCACAAGTTGATCTCTGGTCAAAGCCTTTACTAAAAGCAGCTTGAAAATCTGAAAGTTCACGGTTTACATATTGTTGAAGCCTGGCTTGGAGAATTTTAAGCATTACTTTACTAGCGTGTGAGATGAGTGCAGGGTCACAAATTTATGACTTCATCCAATTTTAATTACCCCTTTAGAAGCTTTATCTCCAAATATAGTCATGTTTGCGGGGGGGGTGGTTAGGGCTTCAATATATTAATTTTGGAACAACACAATTCAGTGCATAACAAATAGATAATTACAGCAGATAGCAGAGGTATGAATGAGTGACAGTAGAAAAAGAGGAAAAGGGACAAAGCCCAGAAAAATCTATGAAGGAATAATCACTATGGCCTGTAGCTTACTTGTATACTGAGAAGGACAGAATAATCCAAACTGAAGCCAAGTTTTAAGGAATGTAATTGACAAAAAAAAAAAAAAACCTGATGGTTGGATGGCATCATCAACTCAATGAACATGAGTTTGAGCAAGGTCTGGGAGATGGTGTGGGACAGGGATGCCTGGTTTGCTGCAGTCCATGGGGTCGCAAAGACTGGGATATGACTGAGTGACTGAACAACAACAAGCTGACAAAAAAGAAATCATCCTCCTTTAGAAGACCACTGTCTTTTTGTTTTGGAGAGAAGTATCAGAAAAAGAGGGATGGAAATAACGCAAGGAATTTGGTTGAAATTAAGGAATTAGCAAGTCATACAAATGGTTGTGTCTACTAGACAACAAGAAATACAGGCTAAAAAAGTAAATAAGAGGTTCACATTTTAGCCAAAAGAATCATTGAGATGTAAACAGTTATAGAATTGTTACAATTAAGATTGAAATTAGTAAAAAATTATGCAATTTTCTGGTTTTTAAACATATTTTTATTTCTTAATGATCAACCAAATAATCAATCAAATAATCAAAACCAGTTTTATTTGATAAAACAGAATGTGGAAAATGATCAAATATAACTTTATTGAAACTTGAAATATTTCATGCAGCACTTCTAAAGCGAGTTTAGGAGACACAAACCTCATGAAGCAATCTGCGATTACAGATTTTGTGGAAGTAAAAATGGATATAAACTCTAAGTCTCTACCAGAGATCTGCAATGTTCAATGAACGATGCCAATATCAATAACGATAGTCTAGAGCAGTGGCTCCCAGCTTTGCACAGCAGTATCATCAAGGGGCATTTATGAAAATGAAGGTTAACAGGGTTCACCCCAGGCTTCCTGAGTCAGATCTCAGAGCTGGGCCTGGATACTTCTAAATTTAAATCACCCTCAGACAAATCTGATGCATGACTAGAATCTTGGTCTACAATAGAATGGCAAGATACTTTTCTTGGTAACATGGTGCTTTATCTTTCTGTCATCATGAGCCATTAATATTTCCAACGTGCCCTTTCCATGAGACTAGACTTCCTTCCAGTGTCTGAGAAATCTGACATTTCATTCAAAAATCTCTGAATTCATTCAATGGATATTTTCTTAGTATCAGCATATTCAAATATTTTTATGCCCTATAAAAAGATTAGACTGCACAGCAACCTTAGCAAACTCATACAGTGAAATAGAGGCTGAAGGAGGGGCCACTGCTTTCTAGTAGGATGGCATACTAAATCAGACAGCTTCCAAGACCACAAGCATGAGGGAAGGAAAGGGTCATCCTGAGAGCCAAGCGCCTGCAGAATGCTGTGCCCTGAGGCATCCTCTCTGGAGAACTGGGTCAGTTCCCTGTGAGCAGCTCCCAGAGTCAGCTCCTTGTCCTCTGTCTTGCACTTTTTTGTCTTGCATTCCAATCTGTTGCAAATGCCTTGTAACCATCCCTCCTGCTGCCTTTCCAGATCTCATTCTTGGTTGGAGTAACCGCTGACTACAGGCGGTGGCTGTTTTCTGACTGTGCCACCTACGGGTCTCTTCTCTGTAAATTCGTGCTTAATCACCTGCTACTCAGTGAAATGTTGAATTGTTCAAATAAACACTGCCGGGAGAGCTAAGATCAACAATTTAGGCCTGTATGTTAGCAGTCACCTCTAAAAGGGTGTGGGGAGGCCCAGGCTTCTGTCTTCAGCCCTATGATTACCATACCTGACAGTCCACTGCTTTCCCACATCTGATACCCGCGTGGATTAGGTGCTTCCTGTTTAGAAATTCATTTTCTCACAGTTCTGGAAGCTGATGGTCCAAGGTCAAGGTGTTGGCAGTTTTGGCTCCTTCTGAGGCTTGTAGGTGATCATCTTCTCACTTTGCCTTCACACTGTCTTATGTCGTCTGTGTCTGTCTATGTTCTGATTTCCAATCCTTACAAGGACACCAGTCATACTGAGTTAGGGCCCAGCCATAGGACCTTGTTTTACACTAATTTGAGCCTCCTTGGTGGCTCAGATGGTAAAGAATCTGCTTCAGTAAGGGAGACCCAGGTTTGACCCCTGGATCGGGAAGATCTCCTGAAGAAGGAAATGGCAACCCACTCCAGTATTCTTGCCTGGGGAGTCCCATGGACAGAGGAGCCTGGGGGGCTACAGTCCATGGGGTCACAAAGAGCCAGACATGACTGAGAGATTAACATTTTACATTAATTATCTCTTTAAAGGCCCTATCTCCAGATACAGGCCCTATTTCACATTCTGAGGTGCTGGAGGTTAGGACTTTAACTTATGAATGGAGCAGAGGATATAATTTAGCTTAGCACCCCTTGATATGAGCACTTTTCTTCTGTTAGACTACATTTTTCTGTTCACGAGGAACCTCAAAATTCTAAGTGGGGAGGATAATCTCCTTGAGGCATATTTTCATCCTTTTGGGAGAGGTAAATGTCTTCTCAAATAACTAATAGGGTGTAGAAGGACAGGCTCTGAAGAAGACAGAGATAAACTGATGAAGCTTAATAAAGCTTACACATCAGGGCCTGCTCTTATGAGTTCTAGAAGCCATAGAGTGTTCTGGCAGGAAAGGAAAGTAAGGCTACAACCAGGAAGCATTTCTGGATATTAAGCATTTCTGATAAACTGGCAAAGAGATTTCAAAACGAGAAATCTGGATCACCAAGCTACCAGTAATTTGTTGTGATTTTGTTTCATTGTCTTAATAAATTTTTATTTTCACACCTAATATTATATGAAAACTTCTGTATTTTTTTTCTCTTAAACTTCTGATTCTCCCAAAACCTAGAGCTGCCCCTTGGATGATTTGAAACACAGGAAATTCTTTCTCACAGATCAGATACTAAAATGTCTAGAAATCTAGGACAAAGCTCCATAGTTGAGGTGCTAAATCATCGACTAAAGAAAAGCAGAAGAGTTTTGGGAAGTGAACAAGCAAAATGTAGTCTGTCTCTGGAATTCCACAAGATTGAGACAGAGCTAACAGAACCTGCACGTGGCTGCTGTCCACTCTTTATGAAGCTTAGCTATCTTTTAAGTATTCAGTCCTGGACTGCTACGCATGCTAAAAAAAATGCTAAAGTACAGAGAAGGGAAAGAATATATTTCACTGGAAAATAGTTTAAAAGTCTATATTCTAATTGTAAAATCATTTTTAACAGGAACTAAGAAGTCCCTTTTCTCAGCAACCTAATTTCCAATCTCACCCAAAGCCATGTCTTTGTAATCAGATCAAGGTGACACACTGAGGACCATACAGCTCATGTTTACCAGAGTTTTGATGCCCCATACGAATTAATAATCCCAGCCACAGAGCTACAACATGTACCATACTAACTGCCAAGCTTGAAGGCCCCCAACTGTAAGAAAAATGCAAAAAGAGCTGTAACACCTCACGCCAGTGCTTAGTGGTATGCAAAACCTCATTCCTCTCTGTTATTTTCAACTCTGAATTCTAATCCCTCTAATTATGGCTCAATTATTTTTGGTTAAGGAGCTTATGTCTGGAGTTTTATGATACTAACACTTTTCACCACAGTTTGAGTTCTGGACTAGTTGAGAATCAGACGTGGCTGTCAGAGAGACCCAACATCAGATGTATTACTTAAAATAACTAGATAAGAGGATATGAATTAAATGAAAAGTCATAGTGAACTTTCTAAAATTCCTTCCAAACTTTACCCAAAAGTGGAGTGGACAACTGGAGGCCTGTCCAGCTGGCCAGAGTTCCCTGGTAATACATCCTCATGGCAAAGAGAAGACCCAGAGCAGCCACATCTGAAAGAAATTGAATTTAGGAGCTAAACCAAACCACTTGCTTCCAAACTCACCCATTAGATGTGTCATGCCTATTCCTGTGGAAAGGAGTATGGAGAGGCAGGAAGACACAAAAACTCCAGGAGACGTCTCTCCTGCCAAAGCACTGGAACAGAAGTGTGGGTCTCCATCTAACAGCACTAGCAACACAGAGCTCAAGTCTTACAAATGTTTTGAACTAAAGATCGGAGTAAAGATATTTCCATAAATATATCCAAAGAAAGTAATCAGTGATACTAATAAGAGTGATATATCAGTATCTTCACTTTAACATTAGAGCAGGAAAAGAAATCAAAACAATAAGGACAAAGAATTTATGTCTCTCTTAAAATATCTTCTAAATGCTTTTAATGAAATAAAAAGACATTCATGATGTAAGGGTGAATTTTTAAAAAGGTAACAAAATTGTATTACAACAAAATCTCAAAACGTTTTATTACAACAAATTCGTAAGACTATATATGAAACATTACAGGCATATTTTTATTATGTGTTTCATAAATGTTCTACAAGGAGCATATATTAATAAAATCAGAATAAGATTATCTGTTTAAATCTTCCCAGTGTATCCAATCTATGATTCACTATGTATACTAATTTTATATTTAGGCATCATCTTCATGAGTTAAACAAAAAGAAACTCAAACCTGTATAGCATATTATCGTATTGGGGACAAATGAAAATTCATATTTGTGTGGGTATTCCCATTATTTCCACAACATAAAGCAGAAAACATGTATTTTATCCTGTTGCTGTAATTTGCCTAAAAAATGAGGACAAATATCTATATATCAATATATCTATTGATTTTAGTGAAACTATCCTTGATCAAATAAATTAGTTTCTGTGAACAACACCAATATTATCTTTAATTATCCATGAATAGGGTTGCCAGATAAAAAACAGTGCTCAGTCACAGTCATGTCCATCAAACTGTAGCCAGCCAGACTCCTCTGTCTATGGGGTTCTCCAGGCAAAAATATGGAGTGGGTTGCCATGTCTTCTTCCAGGGGATCTTCCTGACCCAGGGATTGAACCCATGTCTCTTGTGTCTCTTGCACTGGCTGGCGGATTCTTTACCACTAGTGCCACCTGGGAAGCCCCTAAAATAGAGAATGCTCAATCAAATTTGAATTTATAATAAATATCTTTTTTATTCTAAGTATGTTCTATGCAATATTTTAGAAGTTTCATGCAATATTTTCAGGCTTCCCTGGTGACCCAAACAGTAAAGAATCTGCCTGCAATGCAGGAGACCTGAGTTTGATCCCTAGGTTGGGAAGATCCCCTGGAGGAGGGCATGGCAACCCACTCCAGTATTCTTGCCTGGAGACCCCCCATGGACAGAGGAGACTGGCAGACTAGAGTTCCTGGGATCACAAAGAGTCAGAGACAAATGAGTGACTAAGGACATGCAATACTTGGAACATACTTACAGTGAGAAATCATTTATTGTTTATCTGAAATACCAGTTGAACCGGCCAACCTGAATTTTTATTTGTTCAATCTGGCAATCACATTTATGATATCACTTCAGAAAGCCACAGTTTCTACTCTGCATACTCATTATTCTAGCTCCAGCAGGGGCTAAACAATTGAATTAACTGGAAAACAGTTTATCAAGCTAAAACTAAAGCTTTCTAATTCAGAGGAGCACACTCCCAGGGAGTGTGCAGCGATTCCAAGCTTTTACACCTCGCTGTGGATGCCCCACTATCATTGCCTTTGCAGACCCCTCTCTCCCCATCCCTGTAGAACAATCCCAGATAAAACAAGAGCAGCAGAGAATCCAAGTGTTCTAGTTCCCAAATTAATTCTAAATGAAATACGTGGGAGCCCAGCCATCCTTCCCTATCTCTAAAAGCCACCCAGCCATACCGCTGTTCCCCGTGACAGCTGCAGAAGGATGGGGTTGCATCAACTGTGGGTCATTCCCTGAAACACAGAAAGCAGGAAGCCAGGAGTCACCGCTGGAATATCTGTCACCGTTGGAAGAAACAAGGAAGAATATGTCTGACTTCTTTCTTCCCATCCCAAAGATGCCTATCTCACACTGTGATCACAGTAAGATAAAGGCTGGGCACAGACAAGAGGGTCACATGGACTACTGATGTTTTATTGGCCTGTAGCTGTTATTCCATTAATGTATGAACAATAAAGATATAGACCAAAAGAGGCAGGATTGCCCTGCCTCACATTTAGGTGAGACCTCATCTTCCAGAAGAGTTTGGTAGCCAGGTGGCTCTCTGGATCCTTCATTAAGTACTGACCTGAAACTTCAAAAGATATCCCTCATTGTTTGATACTGTTGTTTAAAAGAAAGATCAACAATATGAAGTCTGACAACCAAATCAGCAGGAAAAGGAAAGAATCCAGTAGAGGGCCTCAAAAGGGGAGATATTCACTGCCTGACCTTATAACCAGATGACCCACCACACCAAAAGGGATCCACAATGGCAGGTCCAGGTTCCTCCTTGAATAACCTCCCCTCCCCACAATTCACTAAAACATTCCATTTCAGCAAAGAAGTTTTATAATCTAGTAGAGAAAGTGACAAGTAAGACAGCATCATGGTTAACTCCTGTTATTCAATCACATAAATGGCCCTAAGACCCCAGCTGATGATTTATACGTTCATCACCCTACAACTGTACTGTTCACCTGTCATGGTCACACACACACACAGACTGACAACAAGCACCATCATCCAACAGTTTGAAATCTATACTCTTAGCCCAACGTGGATTGGATGCAAACCAAGAAACAGAAAGGACACCTTCTGCATTCTAATTTTTGCAACTTAAATATCATTTGCTTCAAAATTATTCCAGTATTTTGTTCTGCATTTTGCTAAAAAGCCAATTCTGGTCTCCAAAATCACTGCAGATGGTGATTGCAGCCATGAAATTAAAAGACGCTTACTCCTTGGAAGGAAAGCTATGACCAACCTAGACAGCATATTAAAAAACAGAGACATTACTTTGTCAACAAAGGTCTGTCTAGTCAAGGCTATGCTTTTTCCAGTGGTCATGTATGGATGTGAGAGTTGGACTATAAAGAAAGCTGAATGCCAAAGAATTGATGCTTTTGAACTGTGGTGTTGGAGAAGACTCTTGAGAGTCCCTTGGACTGCAAGGAGATCCAACCAGTCCGTCCTAAAGGAGATCAGTCCTGGGTGTTCATTTGAAGGACTGATGCTGAAGCTGAAACTCCAGTCCTTTGGCCACCTCACGTGAAGAGTTGACTCATTTGAGAAAACCCTGATGCTGGGAAAGATTGAGGGCAGGAGAGTAGACAACAGAGAATGAGATGATTGGATGGCATCACTGACTCAATGGACATGGGTTTGGGTGGACTCCGGGAGTTGGTGGTGGACAGGGAGGCCTGGCGTGCTGTGGTTCATGGGGTCGCAAAGAGTCGGACACGACTGAGCGACTAAACTAAAAAAAGCCAATGCTTTCCTGGTGTGCAGTTAGCATATTTTCTTTTACCCCTACCCTTTGGAGAAGGAAATGGCAACCCACTCCAGTATTCTTGCCTGGAGAATCCCATGGAGGGAAGAGCCTGGTAGGCTACAGTCCACGGGGGTCGCAAAGAGTCAGACACGACTGAGCTACTTCACTTTCTTTCTTCCACTTTCGCGTGTAACACTATACACTTCAGTTATAGATAATTTGCCTTAACAGCCTATAGAACCCTGCTTCTAGTCCTCTTCAACCAGTCTAGCTCTTCAGTTGAGTTTTTCTTAACTATCTAGGCTGATTGTCTCCACATGTCTTATGACTGGAAGCTTCTACTCAGCCAGCCCTAAAGTATACACAAAAAGGTAGAAAACTGAAAGAAAAAACTCCTAGCCATTAGGAATAAAGCTCTATTCCCATTTTTCCAATTTTTATTTTAAATTGATTCTGGCAATGAAAGGCATCTGAAAATCTTCCAAAAATTAAAATACATTGTCTCTATCAACGAAATACTTCTGATAACTGTTTGCAAAGCAAGCCCGCTCTTAGAGAATCTAACGGTTTGAGCTCTTTGACACAGGGGCCCATCAGTTTGCTCCTTTCTCACTGAATTCACAGGAGTGTGAGGTGGGAAAGAATTATTAACTCCCCTTGGCTATCACTCAGTCTTGTGAGAGGACAGCATCTAAACTAAGATGACTGTACCAGACTACTTTCCCCTCACAGAAACAAAAGCTGGGATTATCTCCTGGGTAATTTCATCAGAATGGTAAACCTCTACTGCTGTTCATCAGAAAAGACCACCTCCCAACTCTGATGCAGTGTTGCGATGGGGAGTGGTCAAAAAGCAGAAAGTCTGGTTGAGTCTCAAGGCTTCTACTTGCTAGGAGTGCTGTAATCAAAGTGCATAAGAGCTGGTGTGAGCCCCAACTTCCTCATTTGTAACATAGGAATGAAACCCTGCCTCCTAGGCCAAAATAGGAAATGAATGAGAAATTTTGAGCAAAAATATTCTACAACATGGATGGATATAGAGATTGTCATACTGAGTAAAGTAAGTAAGAGAGAAAGATAAATACCATATGGTATCACTTATAGTGAAAGTCGCTCAGTTGTATCCAACTCTTTGCGACTTCATGGACTGTATAGTCCATGGAATTCTCCAGGCCAGAATACTGGAGTGGGTAGCATATCCCTTCTCCAAGAGATCTTCCCAACCCAGGGATTGAACCCAGGTCTCCCACATTGCAGGCAGATTCTTTACTAGCTGAGCCACCAGGGAAGCCCAAGAATACTGGAGTAGGTAGCCTATCCTTTCTCCAGGGGATTTTTCTGACCCAGGAATTGAACCAGGTCTCCTGCATTGAAGGCAGATTCTTTATCAGCTGAACTGCCAGGGAAGCAATCCCAAGAACTGTAGCCCACCAGGCTCCTCTGTCCATGGGGGTTCTCCAGGCAAGAATACTGGAGTGGATAGACATTCTCTTCTCCAGAAGATCTTCTTGACCCAGAGATAGAACCCAAGTCTCCTATGTTGCAGGCATATTCTTTACAGTCTGAATGACCCTGATAAAAGCAAGTTCATAGCATGTGAGTTGTAGCTACAGAGAAGAATGTCTCTAGAGGATTCTTCTCAAAGCACAGGCAGAGATCCTTATTTGAAAATAATGTTTTTATTTTAATATGTTAATGTTAAGCAATGTTTATCTGCACCAAACAGATATGTAACTTTGGAAAAACATAGCAAGCTGGTATTTTCAGTTTGTTTATTTTAGACCACATATACAATAGCAGTTTCTCTCTCTATAAAAGCCTTTCCTGATCAATAATGTGTTTAACTTCAGCTTTAAGAAGGCATTTAAATTAGCACATGATTCTCAAGTTCGTTCTTCCTAAAGCAGTTCTACAGAGTAACTTTCTAAATATTGCTTTTGTCTGGGCCAAATCAACGGGCAATGCCAGAAATACATTACTGCAAAGTTGCATTATGAGACAGTGCCATCATAACAAAATGGTGAAAACCAGAGCAGTTTTTATTCATAACAGCAGAACCTAATTTCATGGGCTTTAATTTACCATTTTTATATTTTACTATGACATTATCCAGATATAAATTGTTATGATGAGAAGCTATTCACTAGGGATAAAAAAAAGTTAGAACTCTGCTTTTAAAATAAGACTTTGCCTATATCAGTGAAGGACACACTAATAAAGATTGGTCTGGAACATTTCTCTTTACGACGATTGACTTATCAGCAATAGTTACTGAAGCAGAGTTGGAAATTACATAATTGCCAGAAACTGTAGATATTTGACTTGGCAAGAACCCTAGGTTTATCTGATTTATTTTTGTAAGAACTGGGCCCCATGGATATTTAGAAATGTTTAATGAAAGAACAGTAGAATATAAATGAAACAAGCAAAAATCCTCTTTTCAAAGGCGGCATTTAACTCCGTCGTCACTGCTGTGATAACACAAATAAACCAAGGACAAACCTTCGGTGATGGTGCTGGGGAAAGCACTACTACTCCAAATTAAAACATCATGAGCTACTAACATCTGGACATTTTCCCCCTCTTCATAATCATGCTCGTCCATTCTTGGCCTACTCTTTATCAGTGGGCACTGCATAATGTGACACTGAGCCTCAGAACATATGCACAGTAAAGAGAGGACAAAATGCAAAGGACATGTTCATGTTACAGGCACGTTCTGACCTCTGTCTGCACTCAGGGAGGAGGCCATCCATTGTCGAGAACAGAGAGACAGAGAGAAAAAGAGATGAGTGTTTTACTAACCCGATTCCATTCTCCTGCCTTCAGACTTCAAATGCCTAATATAATGCTTGTTACAAAGCTGATTCTCAATACGAGTTTTGTTATTGAATTTAAGCAAATGAGAAAGATGGACTATGAGAAAATAAAATGAAATAAAGCAGCTAGATAGAGTAAGGAGAGATAGACTGCAAAGCCCTGGTTTCTCTTCCTGGTTCCATCATCGATCTGCTTTGTGACCTTAGGTTAAGTCCGTTCCTCTTTCTAGACTTTGGTTTCTTCATTTGTAAAATAAGTCCATTTTTCTTGATGGTATCCGAAATATCATGTACTCCATTAACCCATAATTTATAAAAACCTATTGTCCCACCAAAAGTGTCACACTTCCTCCCCAATACAACCAGCTGCTTGTACTAGCCAGTGTATTTACTTGATAAGTTCACTTATTTTGGTGATGCTCCTCAACATAATTTCATACATTACTTAATTTTTTCATTGTGCTTCCTCTTGATGTTCCTACTTGGCACAGCTCTGATATCATCCAAACTTTGGTGGGCAGTCACATAGCAAAAAAATTGTTTCAAAGTCAGATAAACAGAGTTTAGTTGGGGTTCCTTCATTTCCCCAGAAAGTTACTCAGTTCCCACAACACTTATCTGCAAAGTGAGATTCTTATTTCCTTCATCATTGAGTTGCTGTAAGACTGAAAACAAATAAACACATAGAGTAATCATCTGGTATCTAGCAGTTTCTCAGTATATGTGTTTGCTTATAATCCATCTATGGCCGTGCAGATCCTATTGTGAAAATGTAGGTATGCTCTTCCTTTCCTATATCAGTTTCACGTTGTAAGATCAAGCTTGGAAATGAATGGGTTAAAGAGATCTTAGAGAAAGAGAAGGCCATTCATTTCAAAAGGTGACTTCCTTCCTTCATTCCTTCAGAAATATTTATTGAGGCCTGTGATGAAGCAGGCCAATTTATGCACTAGAGTACAAAGTATAATCAAGGTCATGGCAGAAGGGACAGACATACAAATGATATGTAATATGTTTGATAATAGAGGGTTATATAATGTTAGAGGAGCATCATGGAGCATGTAAATCTGATAAGATTTGCCACTAACTTAGTAGTTTCAAAATTCTCTTGCTTGCATTAGCTTTTTTTTTTTTTTTTTTTTTAACTGGAGGAACATTGCTTTACAGTGTTGTGTTGGCTTTTGCCATACAACAATGTGAAGCAGTCATAATTACATATAATATATC
Organism: Budorcas taxicolor; assembly: GCF_023091745.1. Taxonomy (NCBI): domain Eukaryota; kingdom Metazoa; phylum Chordata; class Mammalia; order Artiodactyla; family Bovidae; genus Budorcas; species Budorcas taxicolor. The sequence continues at coordinate 139,594,519 of NC_068920.1, forward strand.
CCCTCCCTTGTGAGTCTCCCTCCTCTCCCCCATTCCACACTTCTAGGTCATCACAGAGGGCTAGGCTGGCTTCCCTGTATTATATAGCAGCTTCCCACTATCCATTTCGCACATGATAGAGGATATGTGTCAATGCCACTTTCTCAATTCGTCCAAATCTCACTTTTCTCTGCTGTGTCCCCAAGTCCATTTTCTATGTCTGTGTCTCCAATCCTTTCCTGCAAAAAGTCCATCAGTACCATTTTTCTAGATGCCATATACGTGCATTAATATATAATATTTGCTTTTCTCTTTCTGCCTTAATTCACTCTGTATAACAGGCTCTAAGTTCATCACATCCAATTCCAAAGAAAGGCAATGCCAAAGAATGCTCAAACTACTGCACAATTGCACTCATCTCACACACTAGTAAAAAAATGCTTAAAATTCTCCAAGCCAGGCTTCAGCAGTACATGAACCGTGAACTTCCAGATGTTCAAGCCGGTTTTAGAAAAAGCAGAGGAACCAAAGATCAAATTGCCAACATCTGCTGGATCATCAAAAAAGCAAGAGAGTTCCAGAAAAACATCTACTTCTGCTTTATTGACTATGCCAAAGCCTTTGACTGTGTGGATCACAACAAACTGTGGAAAATTCTTCAAGAGATGGGCATACCAGACCACGTGACCTGCCTCTTGAGAAACCTGTATGCAGGCCAGGAAGCAACAGTTAGAACTGGACATGGAAAAACAGACTAGTTCCAAATAGGAAAAGGACTATGTCAAGGCTGTATATTGTCACCCTGCTTATTTAACTTCTATGCAGAGGAGAAACGCTGGCTGGAAGCACAAGCTGGAATCAAGATTGCTGGGAGAAATATCAAGAACCTCAGATATGCAGATGACACCACCCTTATGGCAGAAAGTGAAGAAGAACTAAACAGCCTCTTGATGAAAGTGAAAGAGGAAAGTGAAAAAGTGGGCTTAAAGCTCAACATTCAGGAAACTAAGATTACGGCATCCAGTCCTGTCACTTCATGGCAAAAAGATGGGGAAACAGTAGAAACAGTGGCTGACTTTATTTTGGGGGGCTCCAAAATCACTGCATATGGTGATTGCAGCTATGAAATTAAAAGACGCTTACTCCTTGGAAGGAAAGTTAAGACCAACCTAGACAGCATATTGAAAAGCAGAGACTTTACTTTGCCAACAAAGGTCGGTCTAGTCAAGGCTATGGTTTTTCCAGTGGTCATGTATGGATGTGAGAGTTGGACTATAAAGAAAGCTGAGTGCTGAAGAATTGATGCTTTTGAACTGTGGTGTTGAAGAAGACTCTTGAGAGTCCCTTGGACTGCAAGCAGATCCAACCAGTCCGTCCTAAAGGAGATCAGTCCTGGGTGGGACTGATATTGACTGAAACTCCAAAACTTTGGCCACCTGATGCGAAGAGCTGACTCATTTGAGAAGACTCTGATGCTTGGAAAGAATGAGAACAGGAGAAGGTGATGACAGAGGATGAGATGGTTGGACCCAGGGATCAAACCTGGGTCTTCTGCATCGCAGGCAGACTCTTTACCAACACATATGATAAACGAGTCTATTTGTACTTTGAAACATATCATGCTTACATTTTTTTCTCATCACTATGAAAAAGTCCATGCACACAAATAACTCAAATGTTCACAAGGTCTTTATATAGTCAAAGTCAATATGGGTAGCTAAGGAGTTTCTCACATTAGAATATTATTCAGGTTGCCATTTCCTTCTCCAGGGGATCTTCCCAACCCAGGGATCGAACCCAGGTCTGCCACACTGCGGGCAGACACTTTACCGTCTGAGCCACCCAGGAAGCCCTGCTGGATAGGATAAGTATCTTCAATGACCTAGATGCTACATAACTTAACAAAATTAGGACTCTAATCTAATCCTTTTCATAAACATGGTGAAAGAAAAGTTGCTCAGTCGTGGCCAACTCTTTGTGACCCCATGGACTGTAGCCTACCAGGCTCCTCCGTCCATGGACTTTTCCAGGCAAGAATACTAGAGTGGGTTGCCATTTCCTTCTCCAGAGCATCTTCCCAACCCAGGGATCGAACCCAGGTCTCCCACATTGCAGGCAGACGCTTTATTATCTGAGCCACCAGGGAAGCCCATAAACATGGTACTTACTCTGATTTCAAATATTTTTCTCAAAATGACCTAGGTTCTTTTTGAATCTTTTGCATTTTATCTTTCATTATCTCTTGAGTATAAAGGAGTGTTTCTAGTGTCAAATGTTTAAAATTTGGTCTGATAGCTATGTGTATGTAAGAAACTGGGGCAAGAAACTTTGGAGGCAGGACAACAAGGAAAAAGGCTCTTAATCTATTTTAAAAACTACTAGAGTGTTATGGGTTAGCAATTCCAAAACTATCCCATCTTTACACTAGAACTAAGTGAAAAAATATGTTGATGGAAGCCCAAATAAGGGAATTACAAATACAGAAAAAGACATTAAAGTGAATCATATAGAGCTGATTGCATTTGAGGATATTAGAATAAATTCATGAGTTTTAATACTATAGACATGTAGGTAGATAAACAGATATGGAAATAAACATAGGGGTGTGTGTGTATGTGTGTGTGTCTGTGTGTGTGTGTGTGAGAGAGACTCTATTACAAAGCTCCACCCACTGGAAGAAACTAGAAGCTGTGATATACTAGAAGCGACAAGCCACTTAATGCCTATATACTGGTTTCTAAATACTAAAACAAAACAGAGCTCTCAAGAAATATTAATAGCTAATTCCAGAAGTGGAAGGGAGAAAGTGTAAGATAAGTCCTTAGAGCTCTGTTATTTCAGAAAGTAGAAAAGAACTGAAAGAATTATGGGGGCAAATCAAAGACACATAAGAGTTACTTGGAAGAGCTCTTACTGGCCAAATCTGGAAAAAATTTGTGCATCTAAATAAATGATGATATTAGTGAGTTTTTACCCATTGAATAAAACAGAAATCTATGAAATGTATAAAATAATAATCTTATAGAAATGCATAAAAGCATGAAGAAATATACTTTATAAACACATTTTCTTACTTAGATACTTATTTTTGCCTTTGCTACCCTTGGAGAAGGAAATGGCAACCCAGTCTAGTATTCTTGCCTGGAGAATCCCAGGGATGGAGGAGCCTGATGGGCTGCCGTCTATGGGGTTGCACAGAGTCGGACACGACTGAAGCGACTTAGCAGCAGCAGCCCTTGCTTTTAGAGTTAGATCCACAAAAACATTGCTAAGACCAATGCCAGTGAAATCACTCCCCATATTTTCTTCTAGAAATTTTATGGTTTCAGACTTTACGTTTAAGTCTTTAGTTGATTTCAAATTCATTTTTGTATATAGTGTAAAATAGTGGTTTAGTTTCATTCTTTTGCTTGTATCTGTTCAGTTTTCTCAACAGCACTTATTGAAAATTTATTATTCTTTCTCCACTGTATGTTCTTCATTCCTTTGTCATAAATTTACTGTCCATATACGTGTGGCTTTATTCCTGAGCTATCAATGATGTTCCATTGATATGTGTCCAATTTTGTGCCAGAAATATACTGTTTTGATTACTAGGGTTTTGTGGTAGCTTGAAATCAAGGTGCATAAGTCCTCCAGCTTTGCTGTCTTTCAAGATTGTTTTGGCTATTCAGCATCATCTGTAGTTCCATAAAAATTTTGGAATTTTTTGCTCTAGTTCTGTGAAACGTCATTGTCATTTTGGTAGGGATTGCACTGAATCTGTAGATTGCCTTAGGTAACATGGCCATTTTAACATCATCTCTTCCAATCTTTGAACATGAAATATCTTTCAATTTATTTGTGTTTTCTTTGATTTCTTTCATTTGTGTCTTATAGTTTTCAGTGTGCAGGTCTTTCTCCTCGGTTAAATTTATTCCCAGGTATTTTATTCATTTTGATGCAATTGTAAATTATTTTCTTCATTTCTCTTTCTGACAGCTTAGTATATAGAAACAGCACAGATTTCTGTATACTTGTTCTGTATCCTGTGATTTTACCAAATTCATTTATTAATTCTAACAGCTTTTTAGTGGAGTCTTTAGGGTTCGCCATATATTGCATCATGTCATCTGCAAATGGTAACAATTTTACTTTTTCCTTTCCAATTCAGATGCATTTTATTTCTTTTTCTTGCCTAATTTCTGTGGCTAGGACTTCCAATTCTATGCTGAAGTGGTAATAGGGGCATCCTTGTCCTGTTCCAAATCTTAAAGGAAAATCTTCCAGCTTTTCAATATTGTGTATGATATTATTCATGAGTTTATTGTATATGGCCTTTATTATGTTGAGGGACATTCCCTCTACATCCACTTTGTTGAGAATTTTATCATAAATGGATGGTGAATTTTGTCAAAAGTGCTTCATCCATCTATTGAGAAGATCATATGGTTTTCATTCTTCAGTTTGTTAATATAAATGTATCACCATGACTGATTTGCAGATGTTGAATCATCCTTATGTCCCTAGAATAAATCCCACTTGACTGTGGTGTATGATCATTTTAATATATTTTTGGATTTGGTTTTCTAATATTTTATTGAGGATTTTTGCATCTATGCTCATCAAGGATATTGGCCTACAGTTTTCTTTCTTTCTTTTTTTTTTTTTTTTTTGTGATGTCTTTGTCTGATTTTGGTATCAGGGCAATGCTGATATTCATATTCATCAAGTATGTTTGGAAGGTTTCCCTTCTTGATTTTTAGGGAGAATCTCAGGGCAGGTATTAAATCTTTGCAGGTTTTTAGAATTGGCAGTCAAGTAGTCTGGTCCTGGTGTGTTGTTTATTGGAAGAATTTGCATTAATGTTTCAAATCCCTTACTAACCCATTTCAGATTTTATGTTTTCTTCTCATTGGTCTTGGAAAATTGTATGTTTTAGGAGCTTCCAGATCACACAATTTGTTGATATACAATTGTATAGGCTTCCTTGGTGGCTCAGTGTTAAAGAATCTGCCTGTAATGCAGGAAATGTATCTGTAATACAAGAGACGTGAGTTAAATTCCAAGGTCAGAAAGATCCCCTGGAGAAGGAAATGGCAACCCACTCCAGTATTCTTGCCTGGGAGAATCCCATGGACGGAGGAGCCTATGGCCCATGGAGTTGCAAAAGAGTCTGACACAACTTAGCAACTAAGCAACAATTGTCTGTAGTAGTCGCTTATGATCTTTTGTATTTCTGACTGAGCGACTTCACTGTCACTTTTCACTTTCATGCATTGGAGAAGGAAATGGCAACCCACTCCAGTGTTTTTGCCTGGAGAATCCCAGGGATGGTGGAGCCTGGTGGGCTGCCGTCTATGGGTCGCACAGAGTCGGACACAACTGAAGTGACTTAGCAGCAGCAGCAATATCACTTATAACTTCTCCTCTTTAATTTATAACTTTAACTATTTGAGTCCTCTTTTTTCCTTGGGTAGTCTAAGGGTTGTTCTTTCTAGATACATACAAGAAATAAACAGAGAAAAACTGCAAAACAAACAAAAGACCCAGAAAACAACTAACAAAATGGCAATAAGTACATATCTATTAACAGTTAATTTAAATGTAAATGGACTAAATTTGCCAATCAAAAGACAGAGTGAGTGAATTGATTTAAAAAAAGAGAGAGAGACCCATCCATATGCTGCTTACTAGAGACTACTTTTAGAAGAAAGGAAACACACAGTAAAAGGATGTGTGATGGGAGGACGTGGCTGATCTTGAAGAACGTTAATGATCTCAAGCCAAAAGATTCTAATGAGCAACAGGATGTGATAGGGAGGAAGACGCAGGGGTCTAGGATAAACCCAGGATTTTACCTGAACTACCATGAGGATGGTAGTGCCATGCATGAAATAGGAACACAAGAGTAGAAGTAAGCTTTGTGATTTTACTGGAAAGGAGAAAGTAGGCAGCCAAGTAGACTAGCCAGAAAAGAAAAAAGGTTATCAATCTTGAAGTCAAACTTCAAGACTGAAAAGTGTTATGATGTTATGCCCAAGTCACAAAATCTCCCAATGACCACCAGGGAGCCGATATCTGATGCAAAAGCAACAGAGTTTTTGTTACCAAACTCAAGCTGGGGCTCCCACCGATACCAACGCAGCAGCTATAGGGAGGAGCCCTGAGCTCTGGGTTACATTGCTTATATAGGATATTCTCGCGCGAAAAATTCGAAAAACAGGAGTCTCCGGGTCTGACTGGTCACCTTCTGGTGAAGGGTTAGGTGTTGAGTTCTGATTGGTTCTCGTTTCCCAGGCTGGCCAAGGGTTCTGATTGATTCCCATTTCCCGGGCTTGATTCGAATTTCCTGGGCTGGCCAAGGGTTCTGATTGGTTCACAGGTGGTGGGGTGAGGTCAGGGGATTTCCAAAGGCTCTTTTCCCGGAACCTTACAAAATGGAGTAGCTTTGATTCTTCACTCCCTCCTTCTCTAGGATCCAGGACAGACCCAATCATGGGTCTGAGGTCAGCTCTATATTGTCTCCTGCTAAGGGGACCGTTGGTAGGGCCACATATTGGGATCTGAGTACCATGAGCTGCACTGTGTTGATGAGGCTTTTAATGAAGGCCACTAGTTAGTTTAGTAAGCATGGCCTGAGGGTGAGTAGCAGTAACAAGATAATCAGGGGCCCCACCAAGGAGGATATGAGAGTTGCGAACCAGGGGGATGAATTGAACCAGGATTCAAACCAGGTTTGAGACATTTCTCTTTCTCTTTTTCTCTGACTCAGCCCTTCTCTTATCTTGGCCAGGGACTCCCTGACTACCCCCGAGTGATTCACATAAAAACATTCTTCCCCTAACGCAGCACATAGGCCCCCTTGAGAGACTTCATACTCAAGATACTTCTTGGGAATTGGGGCGGAGGTCTCTTTCTTCTCTAACTTCTTCCTCCTGTGCATGGGCGTAGGCCTGCCTAATAGAGCAGAAGTCTCTCTCTACCTGATCTAAGTTGGGGTTTTCCACATCTGAAACCAGCTTCTACCTTTGTAGTAACAGCAATTTAGTTGGCCCCTCTCAGAGATGAAATAGACAAGGGTCAAACAGGAGACCTAACAAGATGGTCATATCTGGTCCCCGGAAACAGAAGGCAACATTTGGGTGAGGGTTACAGGCTTTGTGACCCCTTCTGATGGGTTGGTGGTGAGGCAACAAAGCTGTGCTCCAGGAATCTTGTGTTCAGTCTGAAGTTACCATCTTCCAAACTGGGTGGGGGCTCAAAGACATTGTTATGCATATTTCTTTGAGTAGGAACCAGGACTCTGTCTGGAGGCTGTACCAACCTTTGATTGTTTGCTTTTGTATCCCCTCCCTTCCCTGATTAGCAATTGTTTGAATCCATGCTTTGGAATTCAGGGAAGGCCAAGGAGGCTAAACAAAGTCTATATCCTATAGATAAGAAAAGGAGAACACAGAACAGATCTGTACTCCAGAGCCCCACAGAGTCCCACTCAGTTTTAATTTTAGGGAACTAGGCAACTATGACTGTGATAACTTCCTGTCAAAATGGGGCATAAGACTGCCCCAGCTTGGAGTATAGACACTGAATCTGAAGTATTTCTGAGTTCCAAGTTCTAGATCTGAGTCTTGTATGATTAAAATCCTAATCCCTTGGTTTGCCATTTTGGTGTAACAGACCCAATTAGAAGTAGTTGGAGCAGTGATAACTGGAATTTAGTAGACAAAATAAATCTCATTTCTTTTTAGAAGAATAGGCCTGAAACCCAGTCTGGACCTGGCACTTCAGGGAGACTTGTAGCCATGTAGCCAGTTGCCTAGTTTTATAAAAAGGTTAGTAGCTTCCAGGAGACATTGTTTTGAAAATGGTGGCATCCAAGCCTGACACGACTCAGAAAACTCAAGTGTTTAGCAATACAAAGTCTAATCTGAAAGTACACCCATAGCATCACCTAGTTATTTCCTAAGATATCTGAACCATAGCTACTCTATTTTGACTTTTAATTGTAAACTTTTCCTTAATGGCCAAAGCAGATTTCACCGTTAATGACATCAGTGTTTCTCTAGGTATGAGAAGATGCAAGAATTGGGACTCATAAAATCTTTTCCTGAGAAGATCTAACTATCTGAAGGCCTGTTCTGCCAGTTTTTCTCAGAGCACAGAGTGCCTCATTCCTGATTTTCACACTGAACTCCTTTCAGGGGCGTTGAAAGTCAGCAGTTGCAGTGGCCATGATTTAATCTTCGTAGATGCAGATGGCGAGTGTCAGTCTTCAGTTGGCAGAGCCCCTTTTTGCTCATAAACTTGACCATGATTATGAGGGGAGCACTTCATGACTATTTTATCCCATGGTGCTGAGAGTGTCTATTCTCAGGTAAACAGGCCACTCAATGTGCTGTTACTAGACTAGGCCATAAAACAGTATCTAAAATTCTCTGGACCACCTGTCTTACTAGCTTTTTGGTCCAGGAAAATATTCCCTCTTGTTGCTTCTTGCCATATCTAGAGTTACACTGTTACCATCATCGATCTCATATGGGACTATATATTATTCTATTAGAGGCCTCACACACATATTGGACAGTGTAAGAAACAGCAATTTTGTAAAACAGGGGAAATACAAATAACATAGCCAGCAGTATTAGTAAAGCCACAAGTAAGACTTATGTTAAGAACTTCCATTAGATGTAGCCCAGTATATCTTCAGGTCATCTGACTTAGTCTGCCCTATAGAATCTTTATCTTCCAGGGTAATTATATATTGGCACCATCTATAAGGCACATAGCCCAGTTTTCTAGTATCACTAGACTGATTATCTTTAGTATGATTTAATTTTTTAAGTAAATTTTCTCAGGGCCAACCAGTTAGAGTCTGGTAATAGAGAAATTTACCAAGGTAACCCAGAACTAGACGCAGGTAATTGGCCACAAACCCAACAATTGGATTGATTTTTAAAACTAGCATAGGATCAGGCCTATGATAGAAAAGCATTTGACGTATATGCAAAGGTCTAAGAAGTCAAGAAAACATAAATGATCATACGAATCAGGTCCAGCATCTCGGGGAGGCTGTCTACCTCTGATATCTTCTCATCCTGGTGTAGTGTAGTTTCTCCTGATAAAAAAGTCCTTCCATCCATGTTGGAGACAGTCCCTTAAATTATGTCTTTTTCCAGTCCTGGTTGCAGGTCATGAGGCATCGGATCTTCATCCAAAGATAGATTACTGAGATAAGCTTCAGAAACAAACTTAGGGTGTTCTTCAAGAATTCAATTAAATTTTACATTAACATCACATAACAGCAAAGAACTATCTAAGAGATGAGTCTTACTAGATGCAGACCTCCATTAACAAACTGGTATTTAACATTTCGAAATATCTTTTTCTCCTTAAAGTTACCCTTATTTTTATTAAATATAACCAAAATTAAGGCTAGTTTGTTTGCAAAATAGGTCTGTTCTCACTAATTTTGGTCTGATGATTTTTATAACCATAATTGGTTATAGGCTTTTTATTTTGCTGAAACATTTATAGAGTCTCAGACTGAACTTTTAAAATAAAACAGGGCTGGGAAACTCACACCAAAGGCTTATCACAGATTTTGCCTAACAAATCTAGGTGAATTCTTCCCTTTTTAAGGTCTCAAAAATTTCTTGAGATTTTTGTATCCATGAGATAACCTTCCTAACTCATTTGATAAACTTACTGGAAACCTAAGAACTTCCAATTTTTGGAGGAGTCAGATAGAAAATATAATTGTTTTGTTTATAACGTTTAATTTTACCAAGTATTGTCATAATTAGTTTGAGAGGAAGATTTTCCCTACTCCCTGAAAACATAAGATTCAACCCCATAATTTTTCAGATAGAAACCATAAAAGTTACAAGCATATTCACTGGTTCATTCAGTCCTTTTGCTAATTTTTGTGAAGTCATCAGGTTTTCCATTAAAATACCAGGACATATCAGAATGTTAAAAATTTCATATAATTTTTAGGATATCTGTATTAGTAATTTTACCATACATTATAACATGAGCAGATTTATTACTCATCTGATAATCTTTTCCATGTAATTTAACCAACCAAATAAACACAGTTTAATATCTCTCCTTGGGATGCTTCAGGGGCCCTCTGAAGCACCCCAAAGTTAGCTAGAGATATACAAGCTCATATCTCATTTACATTTTTTAGAAGTTTCATCACTTGAGGTAATTTCCTTGTTGACAAACTTGTAACAGATATAATATTTAATTTATATTAAACCTAGGTACAATGAAAATATTCTACTTAACATTAATTACTCTAAGACATGTTTATATTAGATAGGTCAACAAACAAACATTAATATCAGGTATTTAACATTGAATATTTCCCAGTTCGCATGAACCTGGAATTTATTGTTTAATTTAGAATTACTTGATTTGTAAGTGCTTACCTTTTTTTAAGCCAAATAAATAGAGCTCATATACAAATTAACCTAAAAAATATTACCCAGAGACAAAGACATACCAAAACATATTTAGACAGGCACAGTGCAAGATCTAGCTTCAAGTCTTTTTTCCCTTTTTCCTCAGTGTCAGGAGTTGGAGATGGTCTAGATGAGTGTTCCTGAGAGCCCTGGTCTCAAGGCACAGGGAAAGAAAATCAAGTTCTAACAAAATGGCAGCAGGTCTAAACCACACGGTGGCCAGACAAAGCAAAATTTCCTTCTCCAGGGGATCTTCTCAACCCAGGGATCGAACCCAGGTCTCCCATATTGCAGGCAGATGCTTTAACCTCGGCTCCACCAGGGAAGCCCTTAAATACAAAAATACAGTCTCTCAGAAAACCTCCTATAGAGACACAGAACTTCAGATCTAAGTACTAACATCAAAGATTTCAAGGGAGGAAAGGAAGCCAGGTTGAAAGAAGAAGGGGGAGGAGGCAGGAGAGGGGGGCAAAAGGGGTGGCCTTACAGACGTCTCCTGCCACCTACAGATACCCAGGCATTACAGGACTTTTCCCTGGGCCTCCAGAGAAGGGAGGACTGGAACTCGGCCCTACTGAAAATCAGAACCAGAATTCGAGTTCTCTGCCAAGAGGTGGTGATCAGTCTCCAATCCTCAGCTCAGGCTGAGGGCCCTTTGACCAGATTCCTGCATCCAGGACCAGGGGACTAGAAAAACAGGGAAGGGTAGGAAGGGTTAAGGAGAGGAGACAGAGAGGGAAGGGGAGAGAGATCAATAAAGTCTCTTGTTCCTTACCGGTCAGGGCACTCTGGCCAGTTGTCCATGTCAGGAGGAGACCAGGGACCAAAGAGTCCCAGTTGCAGCTGCTGGGTCTGGTCCATTGGCAGGCAAGCTGGCCCCTGAGTACCCCGAGTGGTTAGGATGTCAGTCTTGGCGAAGAAGAGTCCCCGCCAGAGTCACCATTTGTTGCAGGAAGAGGGACCCCTTCCAGAGCCCAAAACTGGGCTCTTGTCTAACACTCGGAAATGAATTGTCCGAGGAGACACACGTGCTGACAAAAGGGAACTTGGTCAGGGTGTCCGATCCGCAGTCAGAATATGATATCTCAGACTCGGTGTACAGTTCCCAAGTCAAAGGTGGCTTCTGAGGGCCAGCCTACATGGAAGGTCGGCCATTCTGCGCTGCAAAAAGTGATTAATTTATTCCTTTTAATTTCTACACTGAGGTCATGAGCATGCATCTTGACCTCCTTAAAATTATCAGTAACCAAGGATAGAGGTGTGGGGCTAGAATGGCATTGCCCCATCGTCCCTGGATCAGTCAGATGTTGGTAAATTAACACAGACAATAAGAACAGCCACACAGACAGACAGACAGGAGAAATACACCTCTGAGAGTCCGGAGGTAAAACCGAACGACGGCGGCCTCCGGCCATTCAGCAGGAGTGACCCGCTATTGTTTACAGAGAACAGGGGCACTCCGTACCCCGCCGCCGGGGTCAGGGACGTCTCCCAATGACCCCCATTGGTGACTCTCTGGCACGTCTTCCTGAGTCGTATACCAGTCTCAGATACCAGGCCCTGCCAGAAAGGAAAAGAAAGACAGAAAAAAGCTTACCGACTGCAGATGACTCTCTGGATCGGGCTTCCCGTGGAGCCGGTGGGAGATCCCGGACGAGCCCCTCAAATGTTATGCCCAAGTCGTGAAATCTCCCAATGACCACCAGGGAGCCGATATCTGATGCAAAAGCAAGAGAGTTTTTATTACCAAACTCGAGCTGGGGCTCCCAGCGATACCGACATAGCAGCTATAGGGAGGAGCCCTGAGCTCTGGGTTACATTGCTTATATAGGGTATTCTCGCGCGAAAAATTCGAAAAACAGGAGTCTCCGGGTCTGATTGGTCACCTTCTGGTGAAGGGTTAGGTGTTGAGTTCTGATTGGTTCTCGTTTCCTGGGCTGGCCACAGGTGCTGATTGGTTCCCATTTCCTGGGCTTGATTCAAATTTCCCAGGCTGGCCAAGGGTTCTGATTGGTTCGCAGGTGGTGGGGTGAGGTCAGGGGATTTCCAAAGGCTCTTTTCCTGGAACCTTACAAAATGGAGTAGCTTAGATTCTTCAATGAAAGTCAATTTGGCCCATATGCATCCTCAGGAATACAGAATCCAAGGTAGACTAGACTTGAGATTCTACTTTGAGCTGGGCTGGGCTAAGAGACATTCATTGCTGACCTACATTTTACAACCATGTTGTGGGGGAGGAACCTCTAGAAACAAGCTGCTTGCTCCTCAAATAGCAAACACGCATATTTTCTCACCACCAACAGGGCTGTTGCCAGGAAATCACACAGACCCCAAATAAAAAACAGGCCAAAGTAAAACAAAGAGAAAAGACTCCTAGTCTCCTGTTCATGGGGCACTAAAGTTCAGGGCAAGGCCCTCCCTAGGTGGTCACAGGGTCCAGTTAAAATCCTCCCCAGAGTCCCTGAAATTTGTTTTTGCAGGTGAATCAGGAGGCAGGGGACCTGGGACAATGATGGTTACTGAGTGCCTGTTCTGTGCCAGGCACTGTGCTTCGTCCTTCACATTTCTTGTTTCTTTTCTCTCTATGAGGTCAGTATTATTATCATTCCTATCTTACAAATGAGGAAACAGGCTGTGAGCTTAAGGAACTTGCAGAGACCTATAGGAAGTGGCAGCATTAATGCTCAAAGCCAAGTCTGCAGACCACAAACCCTTCACTTATCTCCACAAGATACCACCTGGCCAAGGAGGCAGACATGCTGCCTGGGAGTTCCTGGAGCCCAGAAGTGAAGTTCCTACCACTGTCACCTCCACACAGGAAATAACTTGGTGACAATGCAGGGGCAGTGTGATGAACACGCATACGTGTAGACATCTCAACCTTCTCTTTTTTACTTTTTTTAAAGCTCTGAGTCCTCAGAGCCCCTCTCAGATAATGGGTTCTCTGAGCAAGCTGATAGAGGCCTCCAGGTCTCAGGCTAGACAGTATTCCCCTGCTTTGTTCTGCTCAAGACTTGACTCTGGAAAGTGGAAGCACCACAGAATCATACAGAACCAGACAGTCAAAAGGCGGCCTCTGTGAAATCCAGGACACGTCCTCCTTAACACACTGTAGTCCCAGGTGCAGCTGCGTATGTGCCGTGAACATCAGGGTACATACTGAAGTTCTGCTTAGCACTTGCTCATCTGGCCGGCATGCAACAGGAAACTGAATACTTTTTTTTTTTCCCCCTTTGGATGAGGCACAGCAAGCTGATTAATGATGTGAGGGAGAGTGGGCTAAGGAGGGGAGTTCTATAAATGTTTCTTTTAGGAGAGTCATAGCAGGCATGGGAAAAGAAAGGTGTGCATTGTAAGGGATGGAAGGCTGTGTTTGGCTAATTAGGGTTTGGTTAATGTTGGTGAGTGTTGAACATTCCTGCTAATGGCTGTTACTAATGGGAGAAATGGGATCATTTGTTAACTTTACTTATGAAAGTAAGTGTTGAAGGCAGGATGGAGGAAAAAAGGTGAACATGGACCATTTTGGCTTAGCCAAATGAGAAGTGGAAAAAATTCCTCATGATTTTTTTAAAAAGATCAAGACCCTGATTTCACACTGGCACCAAGTTCTCTCACCTTTATGAGAAAGTGGTCACCAATTTCTACTTAGCCTGCCCAATTTTTAAGCCCTTTGGCCATCTTCCAATTGACCTTTTCTCCCTGTTCAAACATGCATATATATATATATATATATATATATATATATATATATATATATATATAAATGGAAGTTGTCTTGGAGGTATGTGTTATTAAGAACTCACTGTGAACTGTGCTACATGCTTGCATGATTTCATTCAAGTTTTATGACAAAATTGTGAGATGCATATAAACACTTAATTCCTGTTTTACAGATGGGAAGATTGAAGTTCAGAATGCTAATCTACATAGCAATTAAGTAACAGTTCTTTTTTTAAAGGACTTATACTTTAAAAGAGCATCTTTAACTTTATGATTCCCCTCCAGATAACTTTAAAAATATATATTTTCTAAGGACTTCCATAGTTGTCCAATGGTTAGGACTCTGCCTTCCAATGCAGGGGTCACAGGTTCAATCCCTGGTCAGTGAAATAAGATTCCACATACCTTGAGGCCAATAAACCAAAACATAAAACAGAAACAATACTGTAACAAATTCAATAAAGACTTTAAAAATGGTCCACATCAAAAAAAAATCTAAAAAAAAATAATAAATTACAAGTGTTTTACACTTTTTCATTTTTTCCCAATCCATCAATCACATCACATTAGCCTGTGCCACAGAGTTCTCTGGCTACCTAAATTCAGTTTCTCCTGATTCATATGGATAATCAAGATGGACACACTCAAGAAATATGAACTTCAAAAACAACTTATTCTTCACTGGTGAATGCTGAGCAGCATACTCTCTTCTCTGGATAACCATCCCAGAACTTGTACTTTGCAGACTTGACCCATGTAAACAGAACACTCACATAACTGCCATGTGGGCAGGGCCTGGTATATGCATGCTGCCCTTCAATCAATATTCTGGATGAGGAATTTCCACTTATCAGCTCATAGCAAGAATACTATTCACACACACCATCAGCAGGATTGATATGAGAAGTTTCTCCTTATTCATGCTCTGTGACTTGTAGAGACATGGTCTCATTGGATAAGGCTCATATTTAGAAACTTGCAAGGCTTGCCTGATCTAATTATTTAGACTATTCAATTAACTGCATAGGGTTTCCAACTGACCTGTTGTTAAGCTGGGGATGGGCCACTGGAGAAGCTCCCAGATGAGGAAGTGTGATTAAACAAACAAACAAAAAAAGCAATCATTGTTAAGTTTCAGATGCAGATATGACTGAGTTAGAAACTTGATTCTATCTGCTGCCAATTTTGTGACTTTGGACAACTTGCCTCATCAAAATCATGAGCTCTCCTGGTCCATATTTTTTTCATTCATAAAGATTTCAGACCATCCTTATGCGTTTCAGAAGGGAAAATGAGCTACTGCAAGCTTTTGAGGGCCCAGGTTTTAAAACTCACACAATGCTACTTCCCAGCACCACCGTAGATAAAACAAGTCACAGGCAGGCCTGATTCAAGAGGTGGGAAATCCCTACTTCCTGATGAGAGGGACTGCAAAATAATGTGTGTGATCTAGTTGACCACAAAACCAGGAATTCTGGGCCAAACAAATTAAAAGCATTACACATAATTTTCTCCCTAGGATAGCCTCAAACTATATATTATAATATCCATCTTATAGAGATAAAAAAACAAGGTTCAGAGATGTTGGGGGATTTACTGAGGTGTTGAGAGGTTTACCAAACAATTAGTAGCAGGGCTAGCTTTTAAATGCAGGTTTATTTGACTTGAAACCCCACATTGATACCTCAGGTATATATTTTGAAGGTCAATCATGAGTGATGACTTCATTTCTATAGAAAGGAGTAAAAAGGATAAATCACTTTATCTTCACATTTATTTTTCAGTTCAGTTCAGTTGCTTAGTCATATCCGACTCTTTGTGACCCCAAGAACCACAGCACGCAAGGCCTCCCTGTCCATCACCAACTCCCGGAGTTTACCCAAACTCATGTCCATTGAGTCGGTGATGCCATCCAACCATCTTATCCTCTGTCGTCCCCTTCTCCTCCGGCCCTCAATCCTTCCCAGCATCAGGGTCTTCTCAAATGAGTCAGCTCTTCACATCAGGTGGCCAAAGGAATGGAGTTTCACCTTCAACTTCAGTCCTTCCAATGAACAACCACTGCTGATCTCCTTTAGGATGGATTGGTTGGATCTGCTTGCAGTCCAAGGGACTCTCAAGAGTTTTCTCCAACACCACAGTTCAAAAGCATCAATTCTTTGGCGCTCAGCTTTCTTTATAGTCCAGCTCTCACATCCATACATGACCACTGGAAAAAGCATAGCCTTGACTAGATGGACCTTTGCTGACAAAGTAATGTCTCTGCTTTTTAATATGCTGTCTAGGTTGGTCATAACTTTCCTTCCAAGGAGTAAGCGTCTTTTAATTTCATGGCTGCAATCACCATCTGCAGTGATTTTGGAGCCCCCCAAAAATAAAGTCAGCCACTGTTTCCACTGTTTCCCCATCTATTTGCCATGAAGTGACAGGACTGGATGCCATGTTCTCACTTTCCTGAATGTTGAGCTTTAAGCCCACTTTTTCACTTTCCTCTTTCACTTTCATCAAGAGGCTCTTCAGTTCTTCACTTTCTGCCATCAGGGTGTTATTATCTGCATATCTAAAGTTGTTGACATTTCTCCCAGCAATCTTGATTCCAGCTTGTGTTCCTTCCAGCCCAGTGTTTCTCATGATGCACTCTGCATAAAAGTTAAATAAGCAGGGTGACAAAATACAGCCCTGATGTACTCCTTTTCCTATTTGGAACCAGTCTGTTGTTTCATGTCCAGTTCTAACTGTTGCTTCCTGACCTGCATACAGGTTTCTCAAGAGGCAGGTCAAGTGGTCTGGTATGCCCATTTCTTTCATAATTTTCCACGGTTTGTTGTGATCCACACAGTCAAAGGCTTTGGTATAGTCAATAAAGCAGAAATAGATGTTTTTCTGGAACTCTCTTGCTTTTTCAATGATCCAGCGGATGTTGGCAATTTGATCTTTGGTTCCTCTGCCTTTTCTAAAACCAGCTTGAACATCTGGAAGTTCATGGTTCACATACTGCTAAAGCCTGGCTTGGAGAATTTTGAGTATTACTTTACTAGCATGTGTGAGATGAGTGCAATCGTGTGGTAGTTTGAGCATTCTTTGGCATTGCCTTTCTTTGGGACTGGAATGAAATCTAACCTTTTCCAGTGCTGTGGCCACTGCTGAGTTTATTTTTAGGAAAAATAAAATCATTGGACTTCCCTATGGCAACCCACTTCAGTACTCTTCCCTGGAGAATCCCATGGATGGAGGAGCCTGGTGGACTGCAGTCCATGGGGTCGCGAAGAGTTGATACGACTGAGCAACTTCACTTTCACTTTTCATTTTTATGCATTGGAGAAGGAAATGGCAACCCACTCCAGTGTTCTTGCTTGGAGAATCCCAGGGATGGGGGAGCCTGGTGGGCTGCCATCTGTGGGGTCACACAGAGTCGGACACGACTGAAGCAACTTAGCAGCAGCAGCAGCAGTGGTTCAGTGGTAAAGAAGCCATCTCCCAGTGCAGGAGATGCAGGTTCAGTCCTTGGGTTGAGAAGATTCCCTGGTGGAGGAAATCACAACCCACAGTATTCTTTCTTACTTGGGAAACCCCATGGACAGAGGGGGCTGGTGGGCTACAGTCTATGGGGTCGCAAAGAGCAGGACATGACTGAGCAGCTAAACAACAACAAACACTCAATAGGTGTCAAGGTGCTCCCAGGTCTGTTCCACGACTGCTTCAACAGTCACAGACTATCAGAGGGCTATTTTCCTCCAAAAATATCCAAACACTTGAATCCAAAAGACTTAAGAATAAGCTCAGACACCTCTCCATCTATTAACTTTCCCAGCCCATACTTTCAAAAAATAGAAAAGGTATTTAAATCAAGTGCCTAAAGAAGTCCTAGTTAGCCTATATTCCTTGAGGTAGAAGATGGTGGTCAATAATTTGCAAGCCTGGGTTTTACTCTTTTAGCTCCTGATTTGACAGGTCACTAAGGTAAAGTAAGTTAAGTGAGTGTGGCGGACACAGTTTAAGATGATGGCCCCACAAAAGACCCTTATCCTTAAATGATTCCTTCCCCCTGTATGCAGTGGGACATCACCTCCATAATATGTTCTACAAAGAGATTTTGTAGCTATCATTTAGCTTACTCATCAGCTGACCTGGTTACATTAAAAGGAGATTTTTTCCAAGTAGGCATAACCTAATCATTTGATTTCTTTAAGAACAAAGCATTGTCTCTGTCTCTTAACAGAAGAGAAAGGCAGAGAGTTTCAAGACAAGAGAGGAATTCAACATGAGGGAGGTTCCCCATTAATGAGAAGGAGAGTTTGGGGCAAGGACCTGAGAATGACCTCTGGGAGCTGAGAGTAAACCCTGGCCAACACCCAGCAACTTGGACTTCAGTCCTACAGTTGCAGGAAACTAGATTCCTTGAACATGAACAGACTTGGAAGCAGATTCTTCCTCAGAGCTTCCAACCCATCCTGGCGTACACCTTGGTTTCAGCCTTAGGTGATCCTGAGCAGTGAACTCAGTTAAGCCCACTTAGACTTCTAGTTTGAGGAACTATGAGATAATAAACAGACTTGTTTAAGCTGATAAGTAAATGGTGATTTGTTACACACCAGGAGAAAATGGACACAGCAAACCAATTCAAGTGGCAGATGGAGACAACAGGAAAATCTAAGTTTTCTTTCCTTCCATAAGCCATTCTGTTGTCTCAGGAAAGGTGCAGCTATGTTGACTAATATGAGGCCCAAATGCCCCAAGCTATCCGTTTTGTGACATGGACAGTGTCCACTGCTAACTCATAAATGCCACTGTCTTCAAAACTTTATAATATTTCAACTATCACAACTGCCATTTGGTGCTGATACCATCATTATCTTCATTTTCTAAATGAGGATATTGAGATTTGGAACAATTAAACAACTTGTCAGAAATCACAGTGAGATATGGAGGATGGAAGGGGACGGAATTTAAGGATGCAAAACCAGGCAGTCTAACCTGGAGTGTACATAACCAACTATCTAGAAGACCTCTGGAGAACTTTGATTAAAGCTGTCAAAACTTCTCCTGTCTCAGTCCATGATGGCTTGTCAATATCAGATTGGCATGGCACATGTCTCTGACCTAAAACCAGAACCATAAGTGAAGAACATTATTGGACCTTATACACCAGAGTCAGGGACTGGATTTTACGTTTTTTTCTCTTTGTGTACACAAGAGGGACAGATGTATGTTTAGATGTTTCGGGATGGGGCAAACACCAGGCAAAACAGTGCAAATGTCATTCTGCCACACTATGTCTATCCACATTAAGTACTTTAACTTAATGAATGGACATGGCCTTGCCATTGTGAAAGATACACCAAACACTGAAGCTATACTCAAGCGCAGAACAGGTCTCAGCTATTAAAAATAGCCTCCAGATTTTCAGAAAGTTCTCCAAAGTCTGTCAGGATAAATAATAAGAAATGATCAGGCCCACAAATGAGTCTGCCATTCATTTTGGAAGTACCAGAAAATGTACAGCCATAAATGGGATTGATAAGATGAGTAACTTAGAAATATTAGGCTTGAAAAGAAGGAAACAGTAACGCTGATGATGCTACATATTAAACATTTGAACATTGGTTAGGCGTTGATTCATAAAAACCCAGACAATGGTTATGAATGGATGCACTCAAATAAATACTATTTCTTTTTTTAAAAACGTCACATATTCACAGAGTCAGCTGGTTACTATGGAATCACATGTGATGTCATAAATTTGACATTCTAAATGCAAACCTAAACTGAGCAACAGAAACAACAGGAAATGGAGCTGGGGAGAAGAAAACCTACATAACAACAAAAGAATATCAGTAGTTAGAGAAATGAGTCAAACATCTCTGAAACAGAAAAAGAAGGTCAGTGAATTGAATATCCTAGAATCTTGCCAAAGAACTGAGGAAACATAGATGTCAGCCCATCATTTGCTCTGGGGCAATGCTTTGCAGCAATCAAATTTCAGAGGATGACCACACATAGAGACAAAAGGAGAAGTAAAGAACATGGAGAGTGGAGGAAAAGGAGATGAAAGCATGTGGTATAAGTCCATCCAATAATCAGCATTCATTGAGCAGATGCTCATATGCTAGTGGTAAGAGGTGAAACACAGTTGCTATCTTTGAAGAATGCGCAGCCTAGTAGGAAAGAGCATACATAAACAAAGTACAATTTGGTGCTCAGTTAAGTATGTACAAAAGACACAGGCAACAGGGAGGAATGTTTAACACTGGGAACTTCTCCCAGGTCATGCTGAGCTTAGCTTTGAAGAACACTGAGGGGAAAAGGCGGTTTTAAGAAAATAAGGGTGGTATACAGAGAAATACAAGTCATTTGGCATAAATAAAATAGAGATAAAATGTAGAGTGGAGGGTATACAAGTTAGAGGTAGACAGGATACAGCATGAGTCTCTTGTCTCTCTAAACGAATGAAGAGTGCATTTGAAAATAAAGCATCAGTAGATTTATATTTTGTAAATATCATGAATAAATCGAGTAGAGAGACCTAGAAGTTGAGAGGATTTGAGGCCATGAAATCTGGTTAAGAGCTGTATTTTAAGATTACATGTCCATAATGATCTAAAGGCCTAGAACAAGGCAATGGTAAAAGAAATGGAGAAGAGGGACTGGATTAAAATATCTTTTGGAGTTAGAAGTGGCAGGATTTTATGGTGGTGGTGGTGGTGGTGGGGTGTGTGTGTTTGGGGGCACAGTGACAAAAAGATTTTAGGATTAGTTCTAGGACTGCACAGCTATGCCATTCTCTTCAGACACAGACTCAATCACTCAACCTGAAATTTTCATGAGTGCAAGACGCAGAGCATAAAGAGACTAACAGACTGCCCTTGAACACCTCAATTTATGCTGGAAGTTGAGCTCCTTAAACAGATAAATAATATTAATCTTGACTGCATTATAGTTACTGAATTGGCAGGAAGCAATAGAAATACTGGTCTAGTAAAATAGTATTTTCTTCCACTGAAAATGAAAAAAAAATTGAATAGGTGTCCATGAAATGAGTTATCTTCTTGTGTTTCCCTGCATGGCCTTCCCTATTAGTTTATTCATAAGAAACCTCTTTTCACTCTTGATGCTATGAATAGTTAGATGATATGGATAGAATACATGCCTGTTGATTGATTTCTACAGGATTAAGGTCTTTGATTTTAAAAATATATTATTGATGAGGCTCAGATCTACAGAAAATTGGTTTATGGGGGAAAAAAAAGAGAAGTTTCAATTCTACACGGCAAATGAAAAAGTTCCATAAGCAGCAAACTTCTGAGTAATGGGGAAAAAACTGTTCTGTGTGAGCAACTCCACATTTAATTCCAAGTGGTACTGACCTCTGGGAAATTCACCCAAAGCATTTCCCCCACTATCATTTCTCAAATGATAAACACTTCATGTCTCAAAATCTATTGGGCTTTCTTGGGGGCTCAGTCGGTAAAGAATCCATCTGAAATGCAGGAGAACACCTGTAAAGCAGGAGCCCCAGGTTCAACCTCTGGGTCAGGAAGATGCCCTGGAGAAGGAAATGGCAACTCACTCCAGTATTTCTTGCCTGGGAAATCCCATGGACAGAGAAGCCTGGTGGGCTACAGTCCATGGGGTCACAAGAGTCAGACACAACTTAGCACCTAAACTACCACCACCTCAAATCTATACATCAACAAATTTCTATATTAAAAATTTGTTCGTATAGTTCTCTGATATGTATTCTTTTTACTCATGCTTGTTAGAACAGGGGAAAAAATATCTAAAATTTATATTTTTTGATAATGGCAAAGAGACAAATTCTAATTATTATTTATCCTTTCATTCCCCATACCCAAGGTTTCTAATGTCCCTGAGGTAAAAAATTAATAAACATTCTTTGTTTCCATATTAAGAATGAGACTGGATCGAGGTACTCAAAAGACAGCCTAGAAGGAGACAAATCTAGAAAGGATTCTGAGAAATCAGTTCGTCTGACCACTCAGGTGAGCTGACCTCTTTAGAGATGGTGAGAGAATTAAAGAGTAGACAGAACAAAAAATATTAGGGGGCAGTTGAGTTTGGGGAGAAAAGACTGAGCTATCAAGATGCGCATTAAGGGATACTTAATGCCCTTGTGGAGAGGTCAAGAAAAACCTAAGAGAAACTAGCTGGTCCCTGCCTCCCAATCTAGCCCACATCCCAGTGTTCATGCAGAACAAGTGGTATAGAAACCTCTGCTCAGCCTAAGGGAAGAGACTGGTCTACGTTCAAATCAGGGAGGGCAGGGGAGTCTGGCCATCACATTGACCATTTTCTGCACCATCTTTCAGATGAGGCGTGCAGTCATACCGAATCACTTGCTGAGATGTTGCTCCATGCGGGGTCACCCATCGTGTAGACGCTGCCTTTGTGCAGCTGAGGGAAAAGTACTTCTTAGCCCCTGCCGCACAATACGTATTTATATTCACATGTGCCTGTTGTGGGAGCAGGGCCGGCAGATCACGATGATCAGGGTGAGCAGAGATCAAACTATTGATTTTGGAGGGGAGCCACAGGCAACCTGGGTGAGGGGAAGGATACGGGAATAGCAATGTCCACTTGACTCTCCATGGTCTCCTCCATCCTGTTCCTCCCAAAGGGAGTGTTAGAGGGCGCTATTCCTTCCCCTGCAGCTGCCTGGAGCCCTGCTGCAGCCTTGACCAGGTATCAGCTGCTTTCATCTTTGCAGTCTGGTCAAAAATGCTGGAGATGTCTTTTCAGCATCTGCTAAATAAGAGGCTTATCCTTAAGGAAAGAAGTGGGGAAAAGGAAGGAAGAATGCTCAACTCTACTAAGCTTCGGATAAGACTCTTAGAGTCACAGGTGAAAAAACATGAGGTATCAGATTTGCTTCTTGGTTTTGGATGCCCTTCCAGGTAGATTCCCACTTCATGGATCCTCACAGAAGTTAGGATTCAATCAGAGCTAGAAAAATACACAAGGGATAAGGCTGAATTACAGGTTATAGAGGGCAGAGACCTTCTCACTGAGCACTGCCATATTTAGCTTGACATGGCTATTTCATCAGCACATGTGTGGAAAGACAGGGGGTGGGGAGGTGGGGTATTACACTTCTGGGTCTCTTCTCTCCTCAAAAGGGATCACAAGAATTAACTTTGCCGAAGTCAGACTCTCGAGGGTACGTAGTGCGAAATCAGTGGTCTCGAACTTCACGGAGCCCATCCACCAGACCTCCATCAGCAGAGGAGTCCAGAAGCAAGAACACCAGTCTTAAGGTAGAGATGGGCATGAAAGGGAAGAGCACATTGCAGAATAATAGTAATAATAACAATAATGTGCATTGATACTTCCTATGTGCCAGGCCCTGTTCTGTGTATCTTCTATCTTTCAGCTAATTAGTGTCACAAACTCCCACCCCCACTAATCCCCAGCGTAAGGAAACTGAAGATTTCTCACTAGTAATGCCCACAGAACTAGATCAAAACCTAGTCTCAAAGTCTCTAAACGGCTCCCTGAATGATTAAACTCCATGGTTTCTCCTTCCTTACTTCACACATTTAAAAACTAATTGAGTACTCAAGACTCAGAAGAGGGGGTGAAAAGGTCAACAAAGGAGATAAATTGTTGAAGAATACTAGGTTGTGTGACGCTGTGAGCCCTTAACTAGGCCTAGTCACACAAAAGAAAAAGTCTGTCATGAGATTAAGTTTTTGAATGCAGAGGGTGACCCGGTCCCAGGCACTGGGAGAAACAATCTGTCTGTCTCTGTGAGGACTGGCTCAATAATTTAACCAAGAAAACCCCATTGACGGAGGAGCCTGGTAGGCTACTGTCTGTGGGATCACAAACAGTCGGACACGACTGGGTGACTTCACTCACTCATGCCTTTGGAAACTTGTGAAACAGTCACAAACGCTGGAATGATATATGGATGCTTAATAATCTCTCGTACACCTTAGTGTAAGAGTCCTTTCTCTAGAAAGATTGCTTCCAGTTTAGGAAGATGATTCTCTCCAGTTGAACTTCCCTGGCACAAGAAACTCTGAAGGGGAGTCACTTGATTCTCTAGCCTGCCGACCTTCCCAGCATTCACTGCTTTAACCACAGAGGGCAAAGGTGGAGACACATGCCCTGAGATGCTTTATAGTGCCTTCAGTGGTAGGGACTTCCAGTCCAGCCACTCGCTGAGTTAACTGGAGGTGGCAGGTGGAGACAGGGCCACGCAAGGTCCCTTACTCAAGCCCTCTGTCCTACCTGGAGGTCTCTGACTAAGCAGGTGTATGTCAACAAAGTGACAGAACATTGCAAAGTGTGTGCCAACTATGTAGGAGCAAGGTAAAGGACCTCCACCCTGTCTATCACAAAAGGAAATGAACAAAGAAAGTGAGAGGTGCTGACCGGGCAGCTGGGGAAAATGAGAGCTGTCTTTGTGTTCACATAACAGAAATGTCTAATATTTGGAGCCCCTTAAGCCCTATTTAAGGGCTTCCCTCATAGCTCAGTTGGTAAAGAATCTGCCTGCAATGCAGAAGACCCAGGTTTGATTCCTGGGTCAGGAAGATCCCCTGGAGAAGGAAATGGCAGCCCACTCCAGTATTCTTGCCTGGAGAATCCCTAGAGGAGCCTGGCAGGCTACAGTCCATAGGGTCGCAAGAATCGGACATGACTTGGCAACTAAATTACTACTACTGCTGCTGCTGCTGCTGCTGCTAAGTCGCTTCAGTAGTGTCCGACTCTGTGCGACCCCCTAGACGACAACCCACCAATCTCCCCCATCCCTGGGATTCTCCAGGCAAGAACGCTGGAGTGGGTTGCCATTTCTTTCTCCTAAGCCCTATTTAAAAGGCGCCGAGATGAACCAGGGTCCATGTAAGAGCTAGGAATGGAACAGAAAGAAGGTGCAGCTCCTTGACGCCAGCTGGACAGAGAGGAGTACAGGGACCCTAAGCAAACATGGAACCCAGAGGCCCACTTTCTTGTTGCAGCTCCCCAGTAGCTCCACGACCTCCCGGACTTCATCCACCTCCCCTAGCCATCGAGAGTCGCAGAAGCAGCTGTCGGCACAGCCCTCGCCACCCACGCAAAACATGCCGCTCGACTCACGGTCTTCCATGTCCCCGGAGGCCCAGCTGCAGACCACGTCCCGGCGCACCACCAAGACTGAGAATCCTGACACCTGGTCTCACAGCACTGGGCGGGAGATGCGCGAGAGCCGGGATAAGAGAGAGTCCCGGGACTCGCGCGACTCCAGGGACACGCACCAGCGGGAATACTCGCGCACGCCTCCCTCCGAATGGAAATCCTATACTCAGCGAAGGATGCTCTACCCCTCTCAGATGGACCACGACTGTGTGTCCGACCTGGCCAGAAAACGAGAGGAAGAGGAGGACGAGGACGAGGCCTACTGGGCGTCTGTGAGAACACTGTACGAGCAGACACCCAACTGCTCGCGCCCCAGGCCGGTGAGCAGGGCCCACCTCCCCTGGGCACCCGGGTTTACCCCCACACAGCCCAGCCCTGAGGCCTGGCTCCTCTCCGTGGTGCACGGAAGCTCACGAAGGCCATTGCTTCTCCTCCCTAAACCTCCCCCTCTGCACTGTAGACTCCAGGGTCCCATTCTTGGCTGTCTCAAGCATCCCAGTCCTCCAAGCCAGGACCACCTATTTGCTTCCCACCCTACCCTAGCATGAGCCCTATTCCTGACCCCTTTGTATCTGTGTGACTGTCCTCCTGTTGGTGCCCCTCTCTGCAGCCCAAACCGAAGCATGCCATCACCGTTGCTGTGTCATCCGGGGCACTCTTCAACATGATGGACAGCAGGAAAATCCACGATGAGGAGGGTCTGGAGAAATACATGGAGTATCAGCTTACCCACGAGAATGTCGTCCTGACCCCAGGGCCGGCCTTCCGCTTTGTCAAGGTACTCAGCAAAGCTGTCTCTGGCCCTCCAGGACTCTAGAGGGCAGGCAAGGACCCATGCCAACCCTCAGGATCTCATCCAGTTTTCCCTATCATTCCTAGTCCACCCTTGTCATTCTTGCCATTTTCAAGTTGACCCTAGGGCACTTTTTATTTTCAAAGAAACTTCAGCACTGTTGAGGGAGGGACTGCAGCCCGGGATTTGGAACTGTGAGTCCAAATCCTGAGATTTGTAACAGAAAGGATCATTCCCTCCACAGAAGGAGCAATAACCAGAAGCAATAATGAGTTTACAATTCCAGGTAGTCGAAATGAAACACCCCATTCAAATAAGCTGAAATTCACATTAGCTTCTCCTGCCCAAACACAGCACGTTAAAAAAGTCAAGATGCTCTTGGCACATAGGGGCATGGTTTTAATAGAGAAAGTAATCTTGGAATTTACACTGAAATGTATAGCACTTCTAGCTCTGATCCCCTATACAGCTTATACAAATATGATACAATAACATCATAACCAGGCAGAAACAAATGACACCTCCACTAGTTGTAAGTAGAAAGTAGTTATAGAGCATAGTGGAATCACTGCAGGAAACCACAATCCTATTCTAAAGACTCACATTTAAAAAACAGACAAAATGCTCACTTTGAAGGCACTTGTGCTAACATTGGAATGACCATTAACATGGCCCCTGTGCAAGGATAGCATGAGAACTCTTGAAGCAGCCTGTATGTTTCACAATAAAAAATAATCATCAGATGACCAAAAAAGGCAGGTTTTATGAATCAAAAACAAAAATAGACAAACCCTAAAAGGGTTAGCCTGATCCTATGTCTACCTCACAGAAATAATTCTAGCAAACCAAAACATCACCCATCTTTCAATAAACATTCGCTGAGGTCCTTTGTAGGAGAGGCTGAAAATACTGAAATGAATGGCATAACCCTGCCTTAAAGGAACCACAGTCTCTCAGAGAAGAGCCTTTGGAGCTTGAATTGGACACCTAAGGCACCCGTTCCCTCCAGACCCCCGATGCCCACCTTGCCTGGCCCTCCTCACTTACGTTCATGTTTGTAACCTGCAGGCACTGCAGCATGTCAACTGTAGACTCCGTGAGCTGTATCCTGACGAACAGGACTTATTTGATATTGTACTGATGACTAATAACCATGCCCAAGTGGGAGTGCGGCTTATAAACAGCGTCAATCACTACGGTAAGTAAAATAAATACCGTGTGGAGGAACAGCTTGCTGCTCTGGAAGAGAGAAGCCATGTTATTTTGCTCGCCATGGCCTAACTAATGCAGCCTCTTTGATACTGACACCCCCTTCTGCGTGAGAATGTTTATTTGCCTATGTCAGAACAAGAGAGGCCATGTTCATTTTTAACTTCAGCCCAGAGTCGGGCCCAAAGCTCTGGACTTAACTTGTCAAGTGTGAATTTCAAAGTCTTAATCCCAGGTCCTGCAATATATTTCTCTGTTTTATGTTTTTCACTTCTGAACTTGACTTCAAGGAGCCGTCAACCTAGGGCTTTCTCTGTGTGATCAGACTTCTTGCTCACCACAGATGCATGTTAAAGGTTTTAAGGTTTTTACCTTTCCTTTCCACGCTTAACATCTGACTCTCCCCAGCTGCTTGCCCCATACATCAAATTCATACCTATGCCAGCAAAACTGTCTTTATTCCTTTACGGGGAAAATTTGTTTGACACTATTCTCTTCGTGACATCTCCATCAGTGTGTTAGAGAGTTTCAAGGGAGGTCCCCATTTTTCCTCTTATGAATTTATCTGACTTATGTGGAGACCTTTAGCCTATTTGCTAAGTGACATATCCAGTCTTACGGATATGTCCAAGCGAAAATAAGATTTAAATTTGGTAAAGCGGTTATCCTTCAATTAAAAATAAATAAGTTTAATTTAAAAATACTTTTATCACTAAATATAAAATTACTTTCTAGACAGTCTGTACCAATTCATGCTTTCATCCATAGTGTATGTAAGTGCCTATTTTACAGACTTCTCACCAGCATCTAGTGTTTTTTTAAAAACTGTTGTTGATTCAGAAGGCATTTAAAGGTCTATTAATTTTTAGTCTGATAATGACCTCATTTAAAATTTCAAGTCAAGAGAGATAATTTCAGACCTTTTGTTCTTCAGTTTTAGGGAAATAGTTTAAATCCTATCACTACTGGCTATTGCACTGTATGGTTACTAAGAAAATACAGAAATGGTATTTAAAAATAGAGCCACATCTCAATTGGCCCTCTCATCAAGTGAGGATGCTATAGCTGAAGTAAAGGTGCACTGTTCTAGCCTAGACAAGAGTCAATGTTCTCTAGTGGGCTTAAACAAGTATTTATGTCTCAGTCTCCTTTTCTATAATGAGGATAATAATGCCTGCCATAACAGCTGTTTTGACAGTAAACTGGCATGGCCTATCTGGATATACTTCATAAATAATCATGCGCCAGACACACCTACTGTTATATAAAATAGCTGAGACATTTTTCAATATTGGTACTCTGAAGGTAATTCTAAAATTTCTTTAGGCACTCAGTTATTCTGAAGGCAGCTTTCATTTGCATTTCCAGTAAGCATGCCGTCTTTAGTCTCTGCCATAACAAAGTCTTTCTTGCCTGATAATAGGATTACTAATTGACCGCTTCTGTCTGACTGGAGGAAAAAGCCCCATTGGCTATTTGAAGGCATATCTTACCAACTTGTATGTTTCTGCGGATTCTGAAAAAGTACTAGAAGCAATACAAGAAGGTATTCCTTGTTTTTTTCTTTCTCATTAATAAAGAAGTCTCACTAGTGTTTCACTGGGCTTCAATGATTAGGTTGTTTACATCATTGTCATTGGATTTTCTGCTAAGATGTTTCCACAAGTGGCAGCCCTTAAGTTTGTCTTTTAGAGCTTTGACCTTCCTTGAGGTGGACATCTTCAGTGATCGTCCTATACCGATTTTACACTCTCCCATCCCTTATAGCAACAGAGGCAGCTCAAAGACAGCTCGTTTGAGATGTGTGGTTGTGAAGAGGAGTTGAGTTGTCAGGTTATAGCCAGAGAGGAAATTCAAGGTCTGGGAGGACTGTTCTTTGTTTTGTTTTAAATAGTAGATACCAAAACTCATGGTCCTAAGAAGACTATTTATTCATTTCAATGGTCTGCCAGGGATCGCCTCTGCAACAATGTATGACAGCGCCAAGGACGTGGCTTACTGTGACACACAGCTCCGTGTGGTCTTTGATGGGGACGCCGTCCTCTTTTGTGAGGAGCCTGAACATGGTACCAAGGATCATGGGCCAGACAAATGCTTCCAACACGAAGCTGTAGCAGACAATAAGCCTCTTGGTCAGGTAGGTTCAGTGAAAGCTACTTAATTCTGATCTACTTATTTTCCAACATATAGATATAATTATTTATTCACTGTGATGATTTATAAATTTTTTTAGGCACTTTTCACTTCTTATCCTTTGTAGCCTTCTCTCTTTCCTTCATGAACTCCTCATTTTAAAGTATCTGCTGCCAACTTTTTTTTGATTTTAGTGTTCTTTTATCCTTTTGGAAATATTTCTATCCTCTTCTCATGATAAAGAGTTCATCTCCTCCAAATTATAAGTAAAGAGAGGTAATACAGCTTACCAATTAGCCAATTCTACATAATAAGTTCTCAAAAGAGTAAGATCATTTCCAGCCAGTCGGTAAACTTGTTGAACCTCTCATCCATGACCTCAAACTCCATGAAGGCATAACATGATTGGGAAAAATCTGCAAAACTGAGAGTTTGAATCCAGTCAAATAATGAGCCTCAAACAAGTGCAAACTATGAACAATGAATCAAACTGAAATTAAAATGTTAGATTTGCGGAAATCAATCCATGAATTGAAGTGTTAAAGTTGTGGTCCAAAATAAACAAAACCTACAACTTTGGAACCAAAGGAGATCTGAATATCAGAATTTTCTCCAAACTGAATAGGAAACAATAGATCATTCAGGTTTAAGCTGTGAATCTTACCAAGACCTTTTTTTTATTGGCATTTTTTTCTCAGCTCTTCTTGAACTTAAGATATACTTAAATATTGTTAGTTTTCTTACATTTATAAAACTATCAAGAGACTAGTTGAAAGCTGAATGTTTTACTAATTTACCGCACATTACAGCTCAAGTGCTATTTAAATTCTATGTGTTCATGTGTGTGTTTAACTTCATAGTCTCTTCCTAAATAGCTTGTTTAGAAGTCTTGAGCTCATGTCAAGAAGTTGTTCAGTGTTAACAAAGTTTACTAATAAGAGGAATACCCTTTGTTATAATTGATATGCCTGCTTTGCTGAAATTTAGAGCCAATTGTATATTAGCCTTTAAATATTATTAAAATGTACAAGATCTCTAAAAGATAGCATTTAAAAATTCTGAAAATAATTATTTCAAGATAATCTTAAAACACCATTTTTCTCATCTCAGGGAAATAATCAAACTTTCTTTTAGATTCTGTACTTATCAGTTCCTTTTTTCCATATTTTAAATCATTTTTCCCATTAAACAATTGTGAAGCTCAACACTAGTTATTGGAGAAATACCCAATTAATTTTATTAAGCATACTTGTTTCCATAATATGGTCCTTCTGATGGTGGAAAAATATGCTACTTTTCATAAAGAAAGGGTAGCTCTTCTGTGAAGACCAGACTTTGCCAGATGTTTCCACTGATGGGAAAGAAGTTTTGAGGTATGATTCCTAGCCATGACTTTCAATGATGTTGGCCATGGGGCTTGTGGTTTGGTCATAACAACATCCAATTGTCTCAAATGGAGATCTGAGAGTCACCAGCAAATGGGACAGCTGGACAGGATTAATTTATCCACTCTCATTGTCTCCCGATTTGATATGTCTCATTTCGCCATTCTAGAATTGTGATCTCCGTGTATGTGTGTGCATGCGCACATGGGTGTGTATGTGTCTATGTGTGTTTTAATCAGAGTTGTTGAGGTGTACTTCATATATAGTATAATTCATCATTTTTAGTGCATGGCTCTGAGAGTTTTGGCAAACATACGTGTACAGACACAAAACCATGATCAAACTCAAAATACTAACAAAATTCACTTGTGTTTCTTTGTAAGTCATTGTACTCCCTCTCTTTAGGATCTGTCAACCACTAATCTGATTTCTGTCCCTAATGTTTTGCCTCTTCAGGTATCATACAAATGGAGCCCCCAAAGGATGCAGTCTTTTGAATTTGACTTATTTTACTTCAAATCGTGCATTTAAGATTCATTTATGTCATTCATGTATCAGTAGCGCATTCCTTTTTGGGCTGAGTACTAGCCTGTTCTACGGAGAAAGCAATGGCAACCCACTCCAGTACTCTTGCCTGGAAAATCCCAGGGACGGAGAAGCCTGGTAGGCTGTAGTTCATGGTGTCACTAAGAATCGGACATGACTGTGCGACTTTGCTTTCACTTTTCACTTTCCTGCATTGGGGAAGGAAATGGCAACCCACTCCAGTTTTCTTGCCTGGAGAATCCCAGGGACTGGGGAGCCCAGTGGGCTGCTGTTTATGGGGTCTCACAGAGTCAGACACGACTAAAGTGACTTAGCAGCAGCAGAGGCAGCCTGTTCTATGGATGGACCATATGTTTTTAGCAGTTTACCTACTGGAGAATATTTAGGTCATTTCCACTTTGGGACATTTATAAATAAAGCTACTTTAAGCATTTTCACACAGGATTCTGTGTAACATAAAATCTCATTTCTCATAGGTAAATGCCTTGGAGTAAGATTTCTAGGTCACAGGATAAATCTATGTTTAACTTTAAGGAAACTATTTTCCAAAGTGGTCATACCACTTTGCATTTCCATGAGAGATCTTTTTTTCTGCATCCTTGCCAGTATTTGGTGATGTCAGTTGTTTTTCATCTATTTGTTTTAAGCTGTTTGGTGGTTACATAATAGTACCTCATTGTGATTTTAATTTGCATTATTCTAATGACAAATGATACTACACTTGATCAGAAAGTGGAGAGTGAAAAAGTTGGCTTAAAGCTGAACATTCAAAAAACAAAGACCATGGCATCTGGTCCCATCACTTCATGGGAAATAGATGGGGAAACAGTGTCAGACTTTATATTTGGGGGGCTCCAAAATCACTGCTGATGGTGACTGCAGCCATGAAATTAAAAGACACTAACTCCTTGGAAGAAAAGTTATGACCAACCTAGACAGCATGTTGAAAAGCAGAGACATTACTTTGCCAACAAAGGTCCATCTAGTCAAGGCTATGGTTTTTCCTGTGGTCATGTATACATGTGAGAGTTGGACTGTGAAGAAAGCTGAGCACTGAAGAGTTGATGCTTTTGAACTGTGGTGTTCGAGAAGACTCTTGAGAATCCCTTGGACTGCAAGGAGATCCAACCAGTCCATTCTGAAGGAGATCAGCCCTGGGTGTTCTTTGGAAGGAATGATGCTAAAGCTGAAACTCCAGTACTTTGGCCACCTCATGTGAAGAGTTGACTCATTGGAAAAGACTCTGATGCTGGGAGGGATTGGGGGCAGGAGGAGAAGGGGGCAACAGAGGATGAGATGGCTGGATGGCATCACCGACTCGATGGACGTGAGTCTGAGTGAACTCTGGGGGTTGGTGATGGACAGCAAGGCCTGGCATGCTGTGATTCATGGGGTCGCAAAGACTCGGACATGACTGAGTGACTGAACTGAACTGAACTGAATGACAAATGATATTGAACATTTTATTAAGTGGTTATTTGCCATTATATGTATTCTTTGGCAAAAATTTCTGTTCAGATCTCTTGCTCATGTGAATTGGGTTGTTTTTCATTTTATTATTGAGATCTGAGAGTTCTTTATATATTCTGGGTACAAGTCCTTTATCATATATTTCTTTGCACATATTTTCTCTCAGTCTGTGCTTGTTTTTAATTCTTTAAATATTATTCAGTGTCCTTCAATTAGCAGAAACTTATTTGTTGCTGTTGTTAAGTCACTCAGTGGTGTCCAACTCTTTGAGACCCCATGGACTGTAGCCTGCCCGTCTGTCTGTTCATGAGATTTCCCAAGCGAGAATACTGGAGTGGGTTGCCATTTCCTTCTTCAGAGGATCTTCCTGATTCAGGGGTCAAACCTGGGTCTCCTGCACTGTAGGCAAATTCTTTACCATCTGAGCCACCAGGGAAGCCTCGGATTAAAATCTACCATCTTCCTATTTTTTTGATTTGTTTCATCTTTAGTAACTTTAATTTGTTTTTCCTTTTATTATTTTTGCTTTTTAACTTATCGTACATGGGGGCTTCCCAGGTGACACCAGTGGTAAAGAATCTGCCTGCCAATGCAGGATATATAAGAGACACAGGTTCAATCCCTGGGTTGGGACAATCCCCTGGAGGAGGAAATGGCAACCCATGCCAGTATTCTTGCCTGGAGAATCCCACGGACAGGGTAGCCTGGAGGGCTATGGTCCATGGGGTCACAAAGGGTCAGACACGACTGAAGTGACTTAGCACTTGTTGTATATATTGTATGTTTTTGGATTCCTAAAGTTGCATAACGATTAATGATTTATTACCTATGTTAGATTTTATAGTAGTTAGCATCAGATATATAATATACAACCTTAATTAATAACAGTCTACTTTCAAATAATATTATGCCACATCATGTATAATGGAAGAATCTTACAATAGTATACGCTTAATTCCTCCCTCCCATGTTTTGTGATACTGTCATACAGTTTAATTTCACCTATACTATAAACTCAAGTTTTGTTTTTTAAAATTAAGACTTTATGATTGTATCACATAGCAAAATCCAATTCTCTGTCCTGTGCCAGAGGTACAGCTAAAAGTAAGTGTTCAGAAAGGTTGAAGATAAAAGTAAGTGTGAAGTAGGATATATATAAAGTACAGTAAATATAGACAAGATTGGATTCAAACCCTGAAGAAATTGAACAAGATAGAAAAGTACACTTTATATAAATATTAAAATGTACAATTCTACAAAAATAAATAAATTTTAAAAGTAGTGCTTTTGGTTCAGTTCTAAGCTAAACTTTAGAGTAACCCCATTTTCCCATGGATGGTTTATGTCTGTTGCCCTGGTTCAACTTTTTACAGAAGCTTCTTTCACTCTTAAAATATGTGTGTTCAAATGATAAATTATATGGCCATCCTATTTTGTATTCTAAGAATGCAAGGATGGTTCCATACAAGGAAATATAATCACAATAAACGAAGGAGTTTCAGCACTGTATTACTGGTCTATACTGCATGCTTCATGCAGTATTACAAGTTTCTTATAAATATCTGCTTTTTTAGCATTCACTTCCTTTTGCTCCCTGGATGACAGCTGTGATATATGTTCCTTTTGCAGGGTCCCTTGAAAGGCTTTATGGAAGATTTAGGCAGACTGCAAAAGAAGTTTTATGCCAAAGACGAACGGTTATGTTGCCCTATCCGGACCTACCTGGTTACAGCCAGGAGTGCAGCCAGTTCAGGCGCCCGCGTGTTGAAAACCCTTCGCCGCTGGGGTCTGGAGATAGACGAAGCTCTTTTCCTTGCTGGAGCCCCCAAAGGTCCCATTTTGGCAAAGATAAGGCCCCATCTCTTCTTTGACGATCATATGTTCCACATTGAAGGGGCACAGAAATATGGCACCACCACAGCTCATGTACCTTATGGAATTAGTCAAAAGTGAACAATCAGGGCTGGGGAGGAGAAATAAAGCATCGAATCTGGTATTATGGAAACACCCTTGGATCCCGAGGGTAATTAGGTATTTCAGTAGACTAGACCTCACAACTTTGTTCATTTGGAAAGGTTTTCTCTTGAGTTTTTAAAAACATTTTGAACTCTCAAGTTACCTTTAAGCTACTTCCGTTCGAGCTGTCAATGCTATTGATAACATTGCAACTACCTCCGTGTATAAGTCATAGTGATGACTCTAGAGTAAGTTTAGAACTTGCAAAAGGGCTATGTCAGAAGCCTACTTAGTTTTACATAGCATTTCTCATTTTTGGGTGTTGGTAGCTAGAATGAATCATTACCCATCATTGTTACAGAAGAGTGGGTCTTCACAAATGGAAAGAGAGGGGTTAAGTACATTCTTGAAAACTGGAGCTTTTTAGTCTGTGGTCCCTGCCTTTCTATCAATGCAAAAATGAAAATACCACTCTACCTGCCTGAGTATACCAATTTTGATATTGCTCATTCAGAAATAAAGAAGCTAGTTATTCATACAAGTTACTTTCATCCAAGATAAGTTCCAGACAGAGCATCCTAGAATTCTTTGAAGCTTATTCGGTGGGTTCATTGCCTCTGGACTACACGGCTTCATATCTGAAGTCTCTGGCTTTGGTTCTGGCAGGTAGGTCCAATGTTTGTATGAGGAAAGAAGTCTTGGCTACCACTTCAAAATGTGACAGTAAGTGTAGTTTCCTAGGTTCATTGTTGTCATTCTATTGTGATTTTCGTTTACAAAAAAAAAAAAAAGAAGCAGCAGCATTGATTGGTTAGTAATCGTAATCTACTACAATGTTAGAAACAATGAGCTAGTTATTTTCAATGGTTACTTTATTTTTCATCAAAGCAAACTTCATGACATTATTACCTTCCCTTTTTTTTTTTTAATCAATGAAGAACCTAACACTCAAAAGGATTAAATAGTTTGACCAGCGATGTGCAGGTAATAAATGGTAGGACTAAGATTCAAATTCAGATCTCACTTCAAAAGCTATATGCTATTTCTCTTCCTCATACCCTCTCTTGCTCCTTCTACTCCATTTCTTCTCTACCCCACCCACATATTCCATCCCTAGTTCTAGTAAACCAGACCGCTGCTGACACAGACTTTTTGATCTGCTTCCTAACTGGATGTAAGCCAGTCTAAAATAATATCAGTCATTATGCTTTCTGAGTACCTACTCTTTTCTATGCATTCCCCAATAATAAGGCCACAAGACAGACTCAGATATTATCCCATCCCATCCTATTTAACAATCCCTTAGAAGAAATCAAATGTACAAGTTCAAATACCCAACACCAGAGGGTTAAGTCTTCAGTGCCAACTGAGGATCACACATGAGGTTGAAGCAGAGATCTATATGGGCTGGAAGTTGTCAGGAAATGAAGGTGGGCTTTGAAGGATGGGAAGATGTGGAAGGAGAGAAAGGAAGAGAGAGAGGAAACATGTGCTCCTGTCTCAGTGAGTTGGAGAGGCAGCTTCAAGTTACAGGTATGGTGGAATAAAGGCTTCCCTTTCAAGACTGTTGTTCCCGGTGCTCGTCCCATCTCTGAGCTCCATTCTCAGCACTCATAAGAAACTACCTTCTGGCATCCTACCCGTTTGCTCTTTGTATTAATATAATGCCTTGGGTTGCATTTTAGATCCTTCCCAAATATAAGGAAATGGAGGAGGGATTATCAAAATCATCTGTGGAGTGTAGTTCAAATTATAAAAGTTGTGTGTCTCTTCTTTTGTCCTGAAGATTTTAGAATGGAAGCAAGCAGGGAGGTCTCTGTACCAGACAGTAGGCACCCTGAGGGCAGAAATAGTACCCTATTTCCTTGTGACTCTCACAGGGCACTGGGCCTGGCACACACTAGAAGGGTGAGTAGATAAATGTATTCCAGCTTAAGAGTAACTTGGCCTAAAGTTTGAAGTTTGCAGCTTAAAGATGTATCTCTATGGCAATAGCCACCCCCACCTCCCTCATTTCTGAAGGATTTTACAATGTAAAAAACACTTTCACTTCCTTGTTACATTTAATATCCTTTGCAAACAGGAAAGAAGACACTTGTGGATGAGCCTGTTTGTAAGTCTATATGTACAGTAAGTCCAAGCTTTCGACAGTGTATCTCTCACAGTGTCCCATTATACCATCTGAGGATGACTTTTTATACAGTGATCAGTGCTACAATAGTCTTCCGTTCCCAGATCGTGGTCCCCAGATCAGCCGCATCAGAATCACCTGGGAACCTGTTAGAAATGCAAAGTCTCAGGTTCCATCTTGACTTCTAATGAATTCGAAACGCTAGTGCCTGGACCCTGAAATTTCTGTTTTTACGTGTCCTGCGGGCAGATCTATTCTAACTGATTCATGCTGCTTAAGTTCTTAGCATCAGCTATGGGGGTGGGGGTGTGTGTGTGGGGGGGAGCGTTTCCTCAGACTTCAGTTCCACAGGGACCATCCTTCAGAGAATGAAGGTAAACTGAACTGAGGGTTAACAAGTCCCAGGTGATCTAAACGGAAAACACAGTAAACTAGCTCTGAATTGTGGGATTTGTAAAGCAGCCTATAAAGAGATTCGTAAATTCAAAGTAGTCATTAGGCATTCCCACAGGCAAGGCCACCACCATTCTGGGATTTCCGTGGGCAGTGATCTCAGGAGCCTGAAAATCTAAGGACCTGTGGTCACCCTCCTCTAGCGATGCGAGCCCATTCCACCGAGGCACCGCAAACGCGGACATTCTTAGCCAATCAGGTGTCCTCGGAAAGGAGACTACAAGTCCCAGCATGCCCCACGCCGCCTTCAGGAGACGACGAGCCGCGTGCCCAGTGTCCTTTGCGTACAGGTGGCCGGGTTTGGACCTGGCAAGCCGCGACGCCGGAAGTCCCGTGCAAGGGCCGGTGGGCCCTCGGCCCCGGCGGCTATGGCAGTGGGTACCGCGGCAGCGTTACTGGCTGCACTAGGTGGGATCCTGTGGCTAGCCGCCCGGCGGTTTGTGGGGTCCAGCGTCCAGCGGCTGCACCAAGGCGGGGACTCCGGCCTCATGCGCGGGAAGACCGTGCTGATCACAGGGGCGAACAGCGGCCTGGGCCGCGCCACAGCGGCCGAGCTGCTGCGCCTGGGGGCTCGAGTGATCATGGGCTGCCGGGACCGCGAGCGCGCCGAGGAGGCGGCGGGTCAGCTCCGCCGCGAGGTCTGCCCTACGGGAGGCCCCGACTCGGGGCCCACCTCTGGCGGTGCCGGCGAGCTCGTCGTCAAGGAGTTGGACCTTTCCTCGCTGAGCTCCGTGCGCTCCTTCTGTCAGGAGATGCTCCAGGTGTGGGGCTCGGGGCACCTGCTGGAGATCCGCGAGCGGCCATTGTGGGGGGTCTCGGCGGACAGGGCGGGCCCTGGAGGGCCATGGGTTGAACGAGGAAAGGACCGCCCACAGTCGAGGGGGTGTGACCTTGGGAATGACCGAGGCCAGGAGTAGAAATGATCGAGTGATGGAGGCGGCTGGGGAATTGAAAGCTGGAAAAGTTGGTAGGGCAGTCTTCTGTCTTCCAAAAATGTTGGGGGAAAAAAAGTGGACCCAAGAGGAAAATAAGCGAATTTCTGAACGTTTCCTCTTGCCATGTGAGGACAGCCCAGGAGGAGACACGCCAGTTCTCTGTTTTTTCCTGTGTCCCAAGTGACTCTTCTGCACTAAGCCATCTCTCAAAGAGCCTGAGAGCAGATAGGGGAGGTTGCTCGCCAGAGACCCTGAAGCAAGTCTTTTTTTTTTTAATTTTTCCCTGCTGGAGTAGGAAGTTGCTCTCTGCCACCAGTGAATTCTTGAGTAGTATCCTTAGCGGGGACTTTGGCCTAATTTTCAAATAGACTGGAGCTTGGAATGCCAGTGGTCATGTGCTCTAAATAGGGACCGAAATAAAAATATCATACCTAGTATTTATTGAAAATGCCTGTGTGCCAGGGGCTGTTCTAAGCATTTCAGATATATATATATATATATATATATATATATGCTTCTAATTTTTAATGAAATTAAAGTGACTTTGGCTGCTATTGTCATCTGGTCCTCACTGTAACCCTGTGAAGGCATTACTATCCCCATTTTGCATCATAAGGCTACTAAGGCATAGGTAGGCTAAGTAATTGGCCCAGGATCTCTCTAAAGCCCTTGCTTTTAACCCCTGTACTTCTGCTGTGTGCCAGTGAGGTAGAGGATTTACTTAGATAGTAAATAATATACTGAAATGGATGTCCTCTGCTGAATTTGTGATAGAAGGGTTTCCTGCAGAGATGACTTGCCAGAGGTCTTAAGAAGAGTGATGTCTAGAATTAGCTGGCATAAAAATAAAGGAGCCCATATGGAAAGAAGTCTCCTGGGTCTAAAACAGAAGCTCCATACAGTTCTAATTTTTTCATGATGCCTTTGGGTCAAAACAAATACCTAGTTTATTCATTAAGTAACTAGGTCCAAACAACCTATTAATTATTTCTATAACAATAGCTGTTGGGAAAAAAAAAATACACATAGCTGAAATAAAAGATATTTCATTTTTTAATAACCATGATTATCATAACCATCAGTATACTATTGGGAAATGTGCATCTGTTCACTGTACCAGCTTGTTGGAATCAGATTGGACTTTGCCACCCTCATTTCTGTTCTCTGCTGATTTTTAACATCATACTTGGATTTCTTACAACAACTGCTAAACACTCCCCTTTGCAAAGATAGGACATCATCAGAAGGAATATAGAATATATTATGTTGAATATATTCAGTATAAAATGTTGAAGCTGTGCGCCACTTGGAGACTGTAGTTTTTGAGATGTTGAGCAATATATTGTTTTGTTTGCCTTGAAATTTAAAACACTCCAGATCATCCTGAGAGTTCCTTGTGACTCAGGGTTCCTTAATGCACAGTTGGGAAGCTGTTACAGATCTAAAGAGGTTTGTTTCATTTTGTTTTTAGGACTAGTATTTCATTATCAAGTAAAACAGGTTTAGAAAATAAGAAGTAATAGTTTATAAGAGATGTTGGAAAGATCAAAAGTGGACCTTCCTATTCATTAAAGGTGTAGATGGGGCAGCAGTATATACTTATTCCTTGATACTGTGGTTTTTTATTACTTTGAAAAGTAAAGGCACTTGACAGAACCAATTAAAAGTTAAGGAGATAAACAGATAACAAAGTTGTTGTCCTTCCTGCTAAGTATGTATTAAGTTCCTTTCTGGCTCTGAAGTTCAGTAGTTCAGTGACTATAATCAGAATTCAAAAAAAGGAAGTGTAAATTTCCCACAAGTTGGTATTCTTGGTATTTATCTCATTTATCTTCTAGAACTTAAAAAACAGTAAATGATAAAGTCTTAAAATACACAAGCCCAGCAAAGAATGATGGCTCAGAAATGATTAATACAGGAAACTCTTCCAAAGGATTACTGAAAAGAACACTCCTTTCTTTCCCCCACGGGTGAACTTTTGCCTTCTTTTTGAAGTCGACTATTGGAAAAGCAAAAGGTGCTGAGACAGACAGAATGAGAAATAGTTAATCCTCTGACAGGTAGGCTCTGATAACAGTTGTGAAATTTAACACATTTTTCTTTTCACTTATGTTTGGCAAAGGACCAGTAATATTTGAAATTTGACCTCAGATTTATATAATTGTGGGTCATCACTGTTTCTTTACACCTGGAACACGTTGTATGTTTCTTTTTTTTTTCCTCTGCCTATCAAAAGAGACAGAGGAACCAGGAAAGGATGAGGGAAAGCCACCTTACATTAAGTAAAGAATTAAAAGACTTCCCTTTTAGGACAGTCTAAATTTTAGGACTTTAATCTGGAGGGATGCAGAAGGATATGATCAAACTGAAGAACTCTTAACTATATAGATCTCCGAAGCTGGGGGCCCTTTGAAGCTTGAAAGCCTTTCATATAGGAAAAAAGAACTGTGAATTCTAAAATCGTAATAGAGGTCAAAGGTGCTTTTGGGGCCTACCTCCTGTTAGTCTCCTTTGCTGTTTTTGTGAGACTTGGTATATCTGATTCATGGTGGTGTTTCTGATATTTGTATACTTGTATAAATATAATTTTTGTCTTAATGTTTCTTTGATTTATTCATGATGTTCTCTCCAGTCTTAATTTGTATCCCTGATGCTCTCTATTGCTTGGCCCAGTTGCAAGGAAACAACTTGAAGTTGCTCTATCTGCAGGGTGCCTTTTACTTTTAGAAAACCAGAGTAAAGCAATCCTGACTTACCCCTGGGAGTGAACAGTGCTGACCTGTCTTCTGCTGTAGGTCCACTTTCGAGCTCACATTGGTTGTCTTGCTTTGGTTTAAAAATCTCAATTAGAAAATCAGTCTAGCTTACCAATTAAGAATAGGGCCATTGGTGTCAATCTCACCTTCAGATTTTTGTTTGCCACTGAGGAGCCCTGTGATACTGGATAGATCACCTAACTTTAGTGCTTCAGTTTGCTTATAGAGTTGTTAAGAGTAGATGGTGATAACATGAAAAGCACAAGTCAGGCGCCTCGTACACGTTCAAGTTGTCATCGTCTTTTTTTTCTCTCGGTTGTTAAAAATTCATAGAGGCATTTTTTAGAATTTTAGTAGTTAGTGGGAATTTTTTTTTTTTAATTTCGTTATAGGCACGTTTAAGGCCTGTCTTCCTAATTCTGCCCTTCTCTTTTTGCCATTTGAAGGAAGAGCCTAGACTGGATGTTTTGATCAATAACGCTGGAGTCTTCCATTGCCCTTATATGAAGACTGAAGATGGATTTGAGATGCAGTTTGGCGTGAACCATCTGGGACACTTCCTACTCACCAACCTTCTCCTGGGACTCCTGAAAAGTTCAGCTCCCAGCAGAATTGTGGTCGTTTCCTCTACACTTTACAAATACGGAGACATCAACTTTGAAGACTTGAACAGTGAACAGAGCTATAATAAAAGCTTCTGTTACAGTCGGAGCAAACTGGCGAACATTCTTTTTACCAGAGAACTCGCCCGCCGCTTGGAAGGCACCAGCGTCACTGTGAATGTGTTACACCCTGGCATAGTGCGGACTAACCTCGGGAGGCACATACACATCCCACTGTTAGTCAGACCACTTTTCAATTTGGTGTCATGGGCTTTCTTCAAAACTCCAGAAGAGGGGGCCCAGACTGCAGTGTATTTGGCCTCTTCACCTGAGGTGGAAGGTGTTTCAGGCAAGTACTTTGGGGACTGTAAAGAGGAAGAACTGTTGCCCAAAGCTATGGATGAGTCTGTGGCAAGAAAACTTTGGGATATCAGTGAAGTAATGGTTGGCATATTAAAATAGGGACAAGGAATGGATGAGAGCTATTTGGAAAACCGGATGTCAGCCCTCTCTTTAATCAGGAATGGTGTGTCTTGGATCCTTGCTGCTTGAAAATACAGTTTTGGTTTTACAATAGTACTGCTAAGAGATTCATAGAGGTATTTTTAAGTTACTAAGAGGTTATTATTTGGAGAGCATAAAATTTCCCAAAAGATGTTTTAAATCTATATAATAAGCATATCAACAAGTATCAGTGATATGTTTATGCATGGATTACAAATATTAAAGAATTTAATGACTTGAAATAGATACCTTGAGAAGTTTTTCACATACCTGTGAGTTTTATGGTATATTTAGTGCTAAATATCTTAATGATGATACTGGCTTTTGTGGCGAAATAATATGCCTGGTGTGAAAGCACAATTCTTACTTGGAATAAATTTACTGATACAGATTCTTAATCGTGTGTTTCTTTAGACGCTTCACTGAATTTAGTCCTTTATCATATCACTAGCCTCTACCA
Organism: Budorcas taxicolor; assembly: GCF_023091745.1. Taxonomy (NCBI): domain Eukaryota; kingdom Metazoa; phylum Chordata; class Mammalia; order Artiodactyla; family Bovidae; genus Budorcas; species Budorcas taxicolor. The sequence continues at coordinate 139,637,144 of NC_068920.1, forward strand.
AAGGTGTGCCCAGTGTATTTTCTTCCCACACATTTTCACACTGCTTTAAGAAGTAATATTTCTAAGATATTAAAATTTGAAGTATTATTTCTAAAATTTGAAGTATTATTCAAATATAGAAGCTGCATGGGTAAGCCAGATTATAGCAATGCTTTGAGAATGGAGTTCTCAAAGGCTTTTCCTGAAAGAAATTTGTGGAATTTAGTAGTTTAGAAGCGATTTCCAGTTAAACTTTTTAATATACTTTTGAGACTCTCCCTGAACTGGCCACAGGCTTACCTTGTACTCTTCACTCAGTGCTGTCCAGTAGGATTTTCTGTAGTGACAGAAATAATTCTGTCTGCACTGTCCAATATGACAGACTCTAGACACATGAGCTTATTGAGTACTTGAAATTTAACGAGCAATTTAGTACACTAATTATTTGTTCATAACTCCAATTAGGCAGTTGGGATAGGAATTATCCAAGGAAATATGTTCTTACTAGATTTATTTCCTCAAGAACCAAGTATCATACCTGATACACAGTACATATTGAATAATGAATTATGTATGAATAAATAAGTATTAAAATTAAGTAGGAATATTATAGGCATCCAAAATAATTTTAACTATCTGTTTCAACCATCTCACAATATTGGAAAAGTGAATTATGACAGTTAAGAATAGACTGAACTACACAGAATTTAATGACCATTTTGACCAGAAGCAGTCCTGACTGTAATATCTGGTTACCAGTATCAGTTCTTTTTAAGAAAGGCAGCATCTTGGCAGAGGGTATAAAAGGTCTGTTTCCTCTTAGGGCACTGGGCTGTGAATATGAGAAGCACTGAGTGTTTGTATCATCACAGGTGTGTCTGTGCAGGTGTAGTCATTATAGCTGTATCATGTTCTTTGAAATGTATTAAAAAAAAATAATCCTAAAGAAGACCTGCTGAATTTAGAAATACGGGCAGGAAATACATCAGAATGCAACCTGGAAAAATGGAAGCTAATAAATCTGTCCTACACCTTGACTTCATTAAAAAGGAAACTTTTTTTTTTTTTCATTTAATACCATCTTTTCTGGCTGTATTTTGATACCTGATGCTTTTCAGGGGATTTGGGACTTTTTTGTAAGAGTTGAGCCTTTCAGAGTTCTTATTTGTGGCACTATAATAAAATTGGATATATTAACTTATCATGGAAAACTAGAAACTTATCTGGAAACACCAACTCTTCAGGTCAAATAAGCTGCCATTTGGAAGATGTCCTTCCCACATGGTGTTCAGTGGACTCGAACCCTAATCACTATAGTAGAACTAGTTAGATTTTGAAGAGTATTTAAACCTTTTGCTTTCCTTTCCCCTTTCTGTTGACTTACTTCTATTTCACTGGACAAGAAAATAAGAAAAAGGCAGTTTTGTTACTGTGTTACTCTTACCCTTAGCAAACTATTGTTGAGATAAGCATGTAACATGCCATACAATGGAATAATTGATTTGGAAACCCATTGGTTATTGACTTAATCTTTTGAAATGCTGATGTCTATTTCAAACAGGTTATTCTGAAAAGGTGAGACTTCTGGGTCTTCTGCCTCAACTTTGCTCAGAGTAACTATTTTATATAGTGGGATTCTAAGTATTTAATTAGGACAGTGACCCCACTACTTAAATATACCACCATACTGGGTTTAATGAACAACTCTGTGACCTTGCCAAGTTATTTAACCTCTCTGAGCTTTTGTTTTCTTGGCTCTGTCATTGAGACAATGAATGCCTATTTTGGAGGATTGTTCAGTGAAGAAACCAACAGAGTAAAGAGTTTAACAAAATGCCTGCCACATGTTCATTTACTCTTCCCAACGTACCTTATCACTGTACTGTTAATCAGTTCAGTTCAGTCGCTCAGTTGGGTCTGACTCTTTGCGACCCCATGGACTGCAGCTCTCCAGGCTTCCCTGTTCACCAACTCCTGAAGCTTGTTCAAATTCATGTCCATCAAGTCGGTGATACCATCCAACCATTTCATCCTCTGTCGTCCCCATACTGTTAATAGTAATTAGTTGAGTACACGTAATGGGAAAAAAAAGGTCTAAATCAAGATTCAGCAAACTTTTTTTTTTTAAATGCTAGATTGGGTACATCCCTGGTGGTCCAATGGATAAGATTCCACACTCCTAATGCAGGGGTCCTGGGTTTGATCCTCGTTTGGGGAATTAAGAGCCCACATACAGCAACTCAGCCCACACACAGCAACTAGAGAAGACCAAGCTGCAACAAAGACTAAGCACAGTCAACATAAATAATTTTAAAACATAATTTAAAACAATTTTTATAAAAGGCTAGATTGTAAATACTTAAGGTTATTAAGCCACAGGTATATATTATTTTTCTGCTACATATTCTTTTTTTGACAATCCTTAAAAAATATAAAAACATTCTTGGATCACTCAGGCCATACTGTTGTACTTATGCAACATCCAAATATATTCTATTTGTTTTTAAGACACGGTGTAAGCCAGCAGCTCTCAAGTACACTGTTACTCCCGTTTTCTTAATAAGGCTCGTGTTGTTTCTCTTAATCATTCTCATCTCATTTGACTGTTTGCTTGCAGACCCAGGAAGTGGAGAGAGTGTATTTTTCAAATCTCTCTGCAGCTCCAGATTCTGGAGTGAGGAATAGCAGTTATCTGCTTTCAGCTCCCTCTCTCACAAACCTGCTGGGCCTGGCCTGAGATCTGAGAGAACCTGTATTTAAATATTTAATTGATTCCAAATGTGCTAAGGAACACTGCAGTGAATACATGTTCCTAGTCACTCTTCAGGAGCTTGGCCCCACAGAAGGAGCTTCACATGTTTCCCAAACCTTCTCTGGACAGCAGGGAGTTAAGTTAGTTACAGGTTAACATGGAGGAATAGAGAATATTCCTAAAGGAAAGTTAGAGGGAGCACTCAGTGTTATACAAAGAGTTTTTGCTACGGTAGATGTTTAATCAAAGTACAGTAGAAGCACTCTTAGCCAGCGATCATGTCTAACAGACTGGCTATAATAACCAGTTCTCTGTTCTTTTTGTAGAACACGGTGACTGATGCCCACAGCTGGGGATGCACTAGGTTGGCAGCCTCCCTCTAGCATATCACTGGAACTTCTGCCCCAACCTGTTCTGTGATACATTTAGGAAGAGTAAGTTCTGTACCATTCATTTACTTGTTTAATAAATATTTATTGAATACCTAGAATGTGTCAGGCATTATTCTAAGGTTCGGGGTACCTAGGAGGCAGCAAAGGAAACCAAACCAAACCAAACCTACACGTGTATGTTAACTATTCCTCTTATTAATCACACAAGAAGTTATTAATCATAAAGCAAACTGATGAAACATAAATACAAAGAGATAATGAAATTTTATGAAAACAAAGCTGAATGCTTTGTAAAAGCTAAATGAAGGTGAATCAATAGAAACTTATTGTCAGATAAAGTCTCAAAACAAATGTCAAATACTTAAAAATAAATATTACAAAAATCTAAAAGTTGTCCATATTCAGTCTTTGCAAGTGGCTTTAAACTTTCACTCCATTCTAGAGACACAAAAGCTGGAAATCATAGACTACCCTATTTATGTGAATATTAGAAGATAGAATTCTAAGTGAGCTCATACTCAGAAAAATAGTGAAGACAAACCCTTAGCTTTATATCAGAAGTTGGGAAATTAATGACTATGTTAAATGTTTTTACTTCAAATAATAATGTTGCAGTGCATATTATTCATTTTTACAATTTCCTTCTTTAATTGACTTTTCATGTGACCCACCAAGTTCAAATAAGAAGGCTTCTGTTGTATAAAATAGAGCTATCACTGACATATAAGAAAAATTTCAGTTTGGAGGAACTGGTTATGAATGTATCTGTATCATATTTTCCCAAAGCCTTCTAATCTAAATTTGGGAATATTTTTTATTTTTTAATGTCCCAATATATTTATTTGATATATTTGGTCCTAAATATTTTTTGTAGCCTCAGTCCTGGGTGTTTATTGGTAGGACTGATTTTGAAGCTGAAACTACAATACTTTGGCCACCTGATGCGAAGAGTTGACTCATTTGAAAAGACCCTGATGCTGGGAAAGATTGAGGGCAGGAGATGACAGAGGATGAGATGATTGGATGGCATCACCGACTCAATAGACATGGGTTTGGGTGGACTCCAGGAGTTGGTGATGGACAGGGAGGCCTGGCATGCTGCGGTTCATGGGATCGCAAAGAGTCGGACATGACTGAGCAATTGAATACGTATTTTCATCATCAACTGTTTGCTGCTCTCTCTCATTTAAAGCTCCTACAGATTGCATTAAACCAATAAATTCTTGAACACTTTTAATAGAATTATTTTTCACTATGTCATTGTATCTTCAGAAGTTGCCATGTCACACATGATGCATCACAGCTTGATTTGTCTTAAGTTGCAGGTCTCAAAATCTGTTTTCAAGCTTCCCTTGTAAATTCTAACTTAAGAAAATACTTGTATTTTTGTTTTTCTTCCTGTTTTTGTTTTTTGTATAGCCCATAGATTGAATAGTTATCCAGTCATTAGCAGAAAGACTAAATCCTAATGCCATCTTTTTTGCTACTAAGGGAGCAGTAATGAGTGAGTAAATAGAAGTTTCAGTTGTAAATATATTCAAAACACTTTTATCTGTGCAGACCTACACACAGTGTTGCCATTTTAGGTATATCTAGGAGAAGGCAATGGCACCCCACTCCAGTACTTTTGCCTGGAAAATCCCGTGGACGGAGGAGCCTGGTGGGCTGCAGTCCATGGGGTTGCGAAGAGTCAGACACGACTGAGCGACTTCCCTTTCACTTTTCCCTTTCATGCATTGGAAAAGGAAATGGCAACCCACTCCAGTGTTCTTGCCTGGAGAATCCCAGGGACGGCGGAGCTGGTGGGCTGCCGTCTATGGGGTTGCACAGAGTCGGACACGACTGAAGCGACTTAGCAGCAGCAGCAGCAGCAGGAGTTGTATACATGCTTTGAGGAAATGTTCAACAGGGATATATGTGTATACACACACACACACACACATATATATATACACACACACACACAATCATTATTAGTTCAGTGAAAAAAGCCAAGTGAGTTTCTGCCATCAACCCATGAAAGCACAGGAAATGGCTTTGTGTAGTAGGTGTTCGAGTCTAAGCATTCTGTTGACAGAAACAGGTTCTACCCAGGGATTTTGTGTTAATGTAATCAAACACTTCAGAGCTGCAGCCTAGCAAGCTCAAGTCCACCCACCTCAGAGTTTATCTTTAGCTCATCTGGAAGAGTTTATTTTAAACATGGAACATTGTTTGCTGCTGTTGAAATGAAAGTGAGAGAGTTACAAGCTTTCTTCCACTGCCATCTGGCAGATTTACTGATGGATCGGGTTCTTTAATCCATGTAGCCCCGTGTGTGGGAGCTATTGTCTCCGTGCTGATCACTGCAGCTGGCTTGGCTGAACTTTGAAAAGCTCACACAAAGCTATCACGAGCCATCCTATAGATAAATGAAGCTGAGGGTGTTGCAAAAGTCACTGTGTATTTTCCATTTTTCTCTGAGCACACGTTTTTTGCTCTATAATTTCCTGTGAACTGGAAAAGAAGATAACTATATTTTGAAAAAATAATGGAAGCTATAAAAAAGCAAATATACTTAAATTAGAAAATTATGGCCAAGTAGAAAGGAAAGGAACAGCAGAGTTGGGATCTGTATCTCATTATATTGAAGGGAATGATTGAAGGCAGAAGGAGAAGAGGGCAACAGAGGATGAGATGGTTGGATGGCATCACTAATTCAACGGACATGAACTTGGGCAAACTCCGGGAGATAGTGAGGGACACGGAAGCCTGGCATGCCGCAGTCCATGGGGTCACAAAGACTTGGACATGACTTGGCAACTGAACAACAACAACATCTCATTAAAGTAAATGTTGTAAAAAATCAAATGAGAGTATTCTTTCCAATGAGAATTTCTCTACTTTTCCTCTTTATGTGTGCTATGGGGACATTCAATGATACACACGTTACATAGTTAATCATTAGTTATAGCCTCCATTGGAATGAAACTATATAGGATCTCACATAGGACATCATACTAAGTATAACTTGCAACTAACTCCTAACATCTATTTCTGCTTTATTGACTATGCCAAAGCCTTTGACTGTGTGGATCAAAACAAACAGTGGAAAATTCTGAAAGAAATGGGCATACCAGACCACCTGACCTTCCTCTTGAGAAACCTGAATGCAGGTCAGGAAGCAACAGTTAGAACTGGACATGGAACAACAGACTGGTTCCAAATAGGAAAAGGAGTACATCAAGGCTGTATATTGTCACCCTGCTTATTTAACTTGTATACAGAGTACATCATGAGAAACACTGGCCTGGAGGAAGCACAAGCTGGAATCAAGATTGCCAGGAGAAATCTCAATAACCTCAGATATGCAGATGACACCACCCTTATAGCAGAAAGTGAAGAAGAACTAAAGAGCCTCTTGATGAAAGTGAAAGAGGAGAATGAAAACGTTGGCTTAAAGCTCAACATTCAGGAAATGAAGATCATGGCATCCGGTCCCATCACTTCATGGGAAATAGATGGGGAAACAGTGGAAACAGTGTCAAACTTTATTTTGGGGGGCTCCAAAATCACTGCAGATGGTGATTGCAGCCATGAAATTAAAAGACGCTTACTCCTTGGAAGGAAAGTTATGACCAACCTAGACAGCATATTAAAAAGCAGAGACATTATTTTGCCAACAAAGGTCCATGTAGTCAAGGCTATGGTTTTTCATTGGTCATGTATGGATGGGACTATAAAGAAAGCTGAGTGCCAAAGAATTGATGCTTTTGAACTGTGGTGTTGGAGAAGACTCTTGAGAGTCCCTTGGACTGCAAGGAAATCCAACCAGTCCATCCTAAAGGAGATCAGCAGTGGGTGTTCATTGAAAGGACTGACGTTGAGGCTGAAACTCCGATACTTGGCCACCTGATGCAAAGAGCTGACTCATTGGAAAAGACCCTGAGGCTTGGAAAGATTGGGGGCAGGAGGAGAAGGGGACGACAGAGGATGAGGTGGTTGGATGGCATCAACTTGATGGACATGGGTTTGGGTGGACTCCAGGAGTTGGTGATGGACAGGGAGGCCTGGCGTGCTGCGGTTCATGGGGTCGCAAAGAGTCAGGCACGACTGAGCAACTGAACTGAACTGAACTCCAGTGGATGACTTCAATCTTACCCACAAATGCATATACACGCATCAAGTGATCACCTGCAAGCAGTAGGTTATGTGAAAGATAGGTTAACTCCAATATAACATATTAAATTCATAGAAACATAAGATGAATAGAACCAAAAATATTCTGGATGTGGCCAATTGCAATTCAGTTTACTTTGCCACCCACATCTGGAGCATGCTTCTTAGCTTGCATAGATTGGAGAGTTGTAACACTGGAAGCAAAAAACCATACATTGTCTATGTTCTGGATGAAAATCTGTTTCCAGCAAGAAGATACCCCTAGAGTGACATTTTGAAGAGATAATTTAAAAGAAATATTTCTTCCTGGTGTTTTTGGCTATTTTCTGCTGGCAAGAAAGGCTGTGGGTACAGAGTAATTTCTTTATGTCTAGTTTGGTAGGGGGTTTTGGTTGTTTTTCTAAATTTTATTTTATTCTTTGATAGCAAGAGGCAATTGGGAGAGACTTAATAATTCTGTCCATTCACTTCTTAATGGTTATTGAGAGGGGACTGCAGTTGTGATGGGCTCCTGATCCCAGATTCTTGATCCCAACTATTAGCTGTGGTGCTGCCAGTTGTGACTCAGTATTTCCATGGGCACCCTCCAGAATCCCCCTTGCAGGTCAGTTCTGTTGTGTTTCTGGAGTCATTCCTGGGACTATAACCTATCCCACTTTTCCAGCCCTTCCCATTATTCTCTAGGCACCTACTGTACTATAATCTATCTCTTCCTCCTTAAAATATCTGGGATAGATTTTGTTTTCTATAGAGAAAACAGACCACTGGAGTTACTGACTAGAGGGAAGAAACATAAATTTGTAAATAAAAATCACGTTGCAAAGGAGCAAGTGAAAACACGAAGAAATTTAATATTACAGCTTGAAAGAGAGGGGGCTGATGATGAGAGGCAGCCAACATGGCAAATCTTTGGGAATATCAGTATACAATGTTTGGGTCTTAGCTTAGCAGCTTCAGATATTTGAATTTGTCCAAATATCCATTGATAACAAAAAACCCACAAAAGGAGAGGGAAGTCTCTTTCCTTTGGGTAGCATTTTATACTCAAATAAAGAAATTCACTTGGGGAATGAAATCAGAATCTTGATTTGTTATTATAGAACCAGAAGAGAGGAAGTTAATTCTGAGGTGGCATGTTTGATGACATTAGCAGTGATACCTGCATAAGTAGGGGAGGGGAGTTGATGCTCTGGATGGATCTGGATCTTAAGGTGGACCTTGTAATCCTGCATTCTGTTGTGGCTGACTATGCTGCCTTCTGAGTGATTCTTTTTTTCTTCTTCTTTGAAATATCTGTTTATCATCTAAATATTGTTAGTCTGGCTCAGGAGACATTTTGCCTCTAGTATACCTCACAGAGAGGTAGAAAAGGGGCCAAGTGAATTAACCATGCTCAAAGACACAGGGGTGGAGGAATATATTATTCATAGTTGGAAAGACTGGCAGTTAAGAAAATATCTGAGAATCATTTCTAATATGAGATTTCTGGTGAGTGAATTAATTTATCACAGCTGTTTTCCATTTAAGAAAAAATGTAATAAATACCAGGCTTCCTTTAGCAGGCAATTTGATTAAGATTGTAGAAAGACTTGTAATGGATAATCCTACATAAGTGTTTGGGGTAGTGTGAACAGATTGAAAAGACATTCATAACTGAAACTTGGGCTACCCTAGAACTAAATATTTCTATTTATCTGTTGCAAATCAAATCAGAGAAGTAAAGGTGAGAGAAGATTTGAAGTCTAGATGTCAGTTTTCAAGAAGCAGAAAGTAGGGACATGTTTGAACATTCTTATTTCCTGTTAACATCTGGTACAGAGCTATAATATATGTATTGTTCACAAGATATGAGGATGATTATTTAATTCATTAATTAATGACCTAAAACTAAGCGGTCTACTACCCTGCTGATAGCCAGGGTAGATGGAGCTGACTTAACTGGTTTGGAAGATGGTGTCTTTGTTTTCCTTAGAGAGTGACTTCAACCTTCACAAGGAAAAGAAGGCCTTTCTGAGTTGCGAAAGTAATGCTGGATTTTCCTACATAACCTTATGCAAAACTCATGACAAGCATGAAAACTCTAGTAAGTGTGTCACCTTTATGACAACTGTAGTCAGTAGTAATTTGAAATTAATAGGAGGGGAGCTAGACTGTCAACAAAGAAGGCTCATAGGCTAAAAAGAATCGCCACAAATTCCCCTGAAGCTTCTATAGTTTACCGCTTCTATCTAGTACTGCTGTCCAGTCTTTTTCTGCAGAGTCCTGTGTATTCTAGTAAGTAGCCTGCCTTCAGTTGATTAGATATGATTTTCCAAAGCCAACACAATTAATTTTGCCATAACCAGTAGGTATTTACTCTGCCCTGTAACTAATTTTCAAATAAGTGCATCTGTATTTAAAAAAAAAAAAAAAAGTGCTTCCGTGATGGCTCAGCAGTAAAGAATCTGCCTGCCAAGCAGGAGACATGGGTTTGATTCCTGGGTTGGGAAGATCCCCTGGAGAAGGAAATGACAAGCTACTCCGGTATTCTTGCCTGGGAAATCCCATGGACAGAGGAGCCTGGTGGGCTACAGTCAATGGGACTGAAAAGAGTCAGATATGACTAAACAAAAACAAACAAAAAAAAATTAAAGAGCCTATTTTCTTTTTAAAATAATGTCACATTTTTGCAAATCCCTAAGATTTGCATCATCAATTCATAGGAAAATTAAGAGACAGTTCTTTTCTAGAATAATAAAAACTGCTATTTATATGAGATATTTTACATATATTATCCTCGATCCTTGTAACAACACTGGAAGGTATTTCTATTCCTAAGCCTAGTGACTTGCCTGAAGCCTGATGGGTTCAGAATTTGAACCAAAACTTTTCAGATTTTAGAGCCTCCTTCCACTATTCCAGTGGACACTTCTTTTAGTGAACTAAAATAAAGTACACATTTAAACTTAAAATTGTTCTCTAAAATAAAAATGTGGATATTTAATTCTCATATTTATAACCATTATTATTCACAATTTTTCCATTTAGTGCCTTGGTTTTCTAGAGTAGATAATTTTTTAAATAAGATTTTTTCTGCCTGTTAGGTCAAGAATGTGTTGAAAAAATTTTCATTGACTACTATATTTAGTTTCCCTGTCAACACCAGTTAATTGAAAAGGTTTCTGCATAATATCCTCAAGTGTAAATTATTTATTGAGATGGTTAAATAACCCAGTGTCCAATCCAGAGTGTTGGTTTTCTGCCAGAGGGAAATATATCATCTTTCATGGGTTTGGAGAAATTGCACAAACAATGACGATGTCTGACTTAAATCATAATACAGTGATCAAAAGAACCATATTACTGTACTTTATGTAAATGCATCCATTTCTTTTGAAATACAACAGTTTTCACTCTCCAACATCTGTTGAGAATTCAGAGAGATTATTCATATCGTATTTGTAAAAAGCCACTAATTAAAGATTCCCAATACTTAGGATAGTTTTTCCAGTATGTAACCATTAATACAACAATATTATTTTCTGTAAAATTTTCTAAATAAAATAACAAGTGATGGAGAAAAGATCTTTTGTGTGCTTCTTTTTCCAAATAAAAGCAAATATTGGCTCCCAGAAACAGCAGGCTAAGCTATTTGGACCAATTCTTATTTAATGACATCTAATAATCCTGATGAAAATAGGAAAAAAAATAAATTTTCTTAAAAGCATCAAAATGCTGACAAGTTAGTGGAAATTCTTGATCAAAATTGTGCAGACTTAGGACTTCTTTGATGGTCCAGTGGTTGAGACTTCGCCTTCCAATGCAGGAGGCATAGGTTCAATCCCTGGTCAGATCAGGGAGCGAAGATCCCACCTGCCTCATGGCCAAAAGAACAAAACACAAATTAAAAGCAATACTGTAAAAAAATTCAATAAAGACTATCAGTGATCCACATCATCAAACCTGAAGGTAAGAATCTTATAAGTTAAGCAGGAAGGCAAAATTACTTTGACACAAAGAACATTTGTCTCCCTGGAAGAAATAATGAGTGTGAAGGTTTTTTGACTACCTAGAAACCAAGAACCTGAAGATGGATAGATGTGAAACCCTGAACAAAATCTGGGATTGATGGTCATACACACAAATTCACAATAATCTGAGATTATGATCTACTACACACTCAAAGTAAGGGTGAGCGAGAGTTTATCTTATATTATACTTCCAACTGTCTGATGGAACAGGGGAGTTGTCTTAACACTGAGAAGAAGGAACATATCAAACAAGAGAAAACCTACCCTTCAAGGCTTTAAACAAATGCCTGGTCCCCATGAATAAGTTAAAACTGATTTCACCAGGACAATACAAAAAAAAGCTCAAACCATTGGTTTGGTCTAAAGTTGTTATGCATTCATCCTAAGTTGCTGGTAAGTTGCTTCAGTAGTGTCCGACTCTGTGCAACCCCATAGACGGCAGCCCACCAGGCTCCCCCATCCCTGGGATTCTCCAGGCAAGAACACTGGAGTGGGTTGCCATTTCCTTCTCCAATGCATGAAAGTGAAAAGTGAAAGTGAAGTCGCTCAGTTGTGTCTAACACTTAGCGACCTCATGGACTTAGGGACTAGTAAATACAACATACACACACACACACACACAATGCCTTAGATGACCAGCAAGAAAATAGAACTTCAAATCCTCTTTAGAAGAAAGTACCTTCATGAAAGGGCTTGGACAACCTCCGTAAATAATTTTTGTAAGGACAATGATTAGCACTAAGCTTGTTAGTGCAGATACCATGAACTGGAGTCAGCAGCACCGACCCCAAGTTATGGAAATAGATATGGGAATTATCAGACTTCGATGGTAAAAACCACTATACTTCCTGCCTATTAAAGAAATAAAGATGGGTTTGAAAATTTCAGCAGGAAACACAAAAATATAGAAGCAATATTTTCTAGATTGATATGGAACTTTGCCTTCTGGAAATGAAAGTTACTATGTGAAAAGTGGAAGTGTTAGTCTGTCAGTTGTGTCCAACTCTGTGACTCCATGGACTGTAACACAACAGGTTCCTCTATCCATGGAATTTTTCAGGCAAGAATACTGGAGTGGGTAGTTATTCCCTTCTCCAGAGGATCTTCCAGACTCATGGATCAAACCCGTCTCCTCAACTGCAGGCAGCTTCTTTACCGTCTGAGCCACCAGGGATGTTATAACTGAAATTAAAAGCTCCGAGTGTAAATCTGGCTGCAGATTGAACCTGACAGACTAGAGAAATAATGTCAGTAACTAAACATAATTGGGGAACTCCTATGCTTAGAAATCAAGAAATATACTTCTAGGTTAATGATAGATCAAATAAGAAATCAAAATAGAAATTTTAAAATATTGTTAGAAAATGATAATAAAATAATATCCTTGAATGAACATGTTAGAAATAGAGAATAACTGGAAATCAATCAGCTACACATTCACTTCAGAAGTTAAAAAGAGTACAGGAAACATTAATTCAAAGAAAGTTAAAAAATTTAAACAAACAAGGAATCTATAACAGCAAATTTTAATGAAATAGAAAGCACACATATAATAGAAAGGATCAATGATATTAACTATTTGAGAAGATTTATAAAACTGGCCTGCTTGTAGAAAAGACATAAAATAAACAAATAAACAGTATCAGTCACTTGGTTTAAGCTCATTACCTATGTTCAGCTATAAAGTAAAAAAGAAAAGAAAAAGAAACTATTTTAAACAAACAACATACTAAAAATATTATTTCTAAGATTGCACCAAACCAGTAAGGTCCATTTAAGGATTATGTGGTAGTTGATAATTAGCTGAGACCAGCCTTTTCTTATTATACATCTATAAATTAATAATGCTTGTTCAATTTAAATATGTCTTTCACATACATCTAAGAAGCATATTTTATATGAACACAGGACAACAGGCAGGCAGGCAGGCAGGGGAATGTCTCAGGCTTCCATGGTTCATCATCCTTCAAAGCCCCTAAGCATCTAGGCCTTTCTCTCAGCAGATTGCCATGGATCTCTGTGAACCTGATCTACTAAATCAGGGGTCCCAACCTCTGGGCCTCAGACAGTACCTCCTGTCAGATCAGGGGCAGCATTAGATTAGAAACAAAGTGCACAATAAATGTAATGCCCTTGAAACATCCTGAAACCATCCCCCTGCCCCTGGTCTGAGGAAAAACTGTCTTCCATGAAACTGGTCCCTGGTGCCCAAAAGGTTGGGGATCACTGCACTAAATCTGAAGTCAGCTCTACCTCCTTCCCAGTTATTTTTATCTTTTTAAAGCTCTCATAGACCCAGGTAGATGATCATCTACTGGTAAAACTTCACAAACTATACATTAAACTAGAAAGGTGGGTGGCCTCTCGTCAATCCCACCTTTCTGCCCTTGAATCCCAGTTACCAGGGGGGCGGCGGGGGGCAGGGGGTGGATTTTGGAAGCATAGGTTTCCAGCCTCTTCTAAATCATGGGAAACCTTTTTCAACAGATCACCAACATCTTAAAGGGTTTCCAGAACCGCATGATACCCCCGGAATTAAATAAATTACACGTGCGGTTATAAGAAAGTTAAGTACTTCTGTATCCACATCATTAGTCATCGAAATTCTTGTCGGGAGTAACAGCCCAGCCCCACAGGTCAGCCACTTTACGTTTCCTTAGCACTTCCACTGTTTTTTAAACACCCGCTTCTTGATTTATGACTGTACCGTGGCCTCAGCCTGGACCTAATAAGGCAGCACGTACCACCCCCCGATCCGAGTGACACACGCATTCCCTTGCACCAATTTAAGTCATCCCATATGTGGGCTCTCGCCTTTTCTTCTGCTCTCTGGAAGTTCATGAAAGCAGGTGACCGGTGTTGCAAGCCAAGGACCATCACTTCAGCATGAAGACTTTCAGCAAATGAGTCTTACTTCTCCACTAATTTCAGCCACTCAATATTCTTGAAGGTTTTTTGGCTGCTTCTAATTTTCCTCAAATTGGGCCACTTACTTCTACTGGGAATTCTCCCCCTTGTTTTTACCCTGTGGGCAAAAAATTGTTTCGCACTCCATTCCTGAAGTCACTACCCATATGATGAGCTCCAGATCACAGTCTACAGGAATCCTTTCCCACCCCCACCTCTATTCAAGACTTTCAGACACTACCATGAGTCGTGTCTGGATCTAGGTCAGATACATATTGTGCCTTATACCTGGGACATACTTGGCATCCATAGAAACTCTACTAACTTTTTTTGCATATCTATTATATTCTAGTTGGGATTCCTTGGTGGCTCAGATGGTTAAGAATCTGCCTACAATGCAGGACACCAGGGTTCAATCCCTGGGTCAGGAAGATTCCCTGAAGAAGGGAATGGCAACCCACTCTAGTATTCTTGCCTGGAGAATTACTTGAACAGAAGAGCCTGGTGGGCTACAGTCCATGGGGTCACAAAGAGTTGGACATGACACAGTGACTTTCACTTTCACTTATATTCTGGTTACTGTATTAGGAGCTGGGGATACCCTGATTAATAAGACCATCAAGTTGCTCCCAGTCTAGCAGATGAAGATCATACATGCATACAAATAGCCATAATACTACATGATGAGTCTATGATGAAGAGCTCAAAGGACAACTCGTGGTGATGTGTGGGAAGGCTTCAACCGAGCATGTGGCTTGAGTTGGCCTTGAGTTCCTTGGAGGAGAAGGGAGTGCTATAGGTTCTGCAATGGGAAGAGCACAGGTTAAGGCTCAGTGATGTGATCCTGGTATGGCGGAAGAGTGGAGAGGATAGAACATACAGGACAGATGGATGGATGACATGCCAGCCAAGAAGGGTGTGAAGGGCAGGGTAGCAGTGACCTACTCTTTTAGTGAGATTTCTTCAGAGGTTTTAGAAGATGAATGGCAAGATTAGCCCTGAATTCCTGATAGATTGCAATCGTAAGGCCAGTGTTTCAGTGAATACTTTAACATTAAAGCGGGGACAGTGGTGGCAAGCAAGCCATTTGGGAAGTTGGTTTTCCAGTCCAAGCAAGACCTCATTGAGGGACAGCTACATTGGAAGAATTGACAGCTCTGGGAGATTTATTAAATGTGGGAAGGGAGCAAAAGGAAAACCCTAAGAAATTACAATAATTAATAGTGGATAAATAATTATTGTAATACCCACTTCAATACAGGCATACCCTTGGTACACCGTCTTCCCTGAAATGTGACTGAAGGAACTGCAGTAACCTCTGGTAGACTTAGGTCAGCTCAGGAAGTTCTCCTAGACCCAGCAGAGGAGAAAAACAGACATGGCCATTGTGGACAAGTGAGATGTCTGGCTTGACCTAGGGCAAGACCATGTCTTCCATTCCCTCACTCATTCTATTTTTCCTTCATGATCGGTTCAGTCTAGGCAAGTTAGAGGAGGGAAAACATCCTCAAATGAGATTTTGAAGGATGAGCAGGAGTTTGACAAACAAAAATTGAAGGATGACGTCTCAGACAGAGAACTGCTTCTTTCTGGCTCTTTCATCCATCTGTCCAAACCAGTTCAGCAGTCCACTCCTGAAATCTCATTTGTCTCAGCTGATTCTCAGCCAATCCTTATGAACAAAAGAGCATGAGGCCCACTCCTTCTTGGGGCTGCTCACCCAGACATCCCTGGCCCTTCCTAGCTACCCCTCAGGCAAAACACACTGATCTAATCTTATGGATTGAAACTGCTTAGAGCATATACTCATCTGTGCATCCCCATAGCCAGAGAAGTGGTATTTCTCTATTGGTCAGGCCAGCTTGGTGACAGTACCACCCCTCTGGTAAGTATCAGCAGAACCACATGAAACAGCTTCCACACAGGAAGGGTGAGCTGTACTATTAGAGATACTGGGTTGGCCAAAAAGATAGGTCAGGTTTTTCCATATCATCTTGTAGAGGTCTCCAACCTCTGGGCTGCAGACAGGTGCCTCCTGTCAGATCAGCCGCAGCATTATATTAGAAAGAAAGTGCCCCAAAAGAGTCACGTGCTTGAATCATCCTGAAACCATGCCCCCTGACCCTGGTCCCTGGAAAAATTGTCTTCCATGAAGTTGGTTTCTGGTGCTATAAAGATCGGGGACCACTGATTAACAGAAAACCTGAACTAAATTTTTGGCCAGTGCAATAGAAGAAACAGCAAGGATTTGAAAGCAGCAGCTGCTCTTTGAAGTAGTGGTATTATTCCTATTCAGAGAAAGCCAACTCAAAGAGGTTAAGTGCCTTGCAAGCATCATCATTCATTCGTCAATTCAATCATCACTTCCTGAACTCTTACTGTATGTTAAGCACTGTGCTAGGTCCTTGGAAACAAGTCATGAAGAATACAAGAAAAGACTCCACTCTACTGAAGCTTGAATCCCACTAAGCAAGGACATCAGTGCAGTAACATTAAGAAATCAGTTGCATATTAAGATGGTGATAGGAAAAAAAACAGCATAAGTGGAATCCCCTTCAAGTACCTCATGCTGCACAGGGTTGGAGGGAAATACAAAGGCATGATAATAATGAAAATGGCTGAGATGTTTCAGTGAATTTTAGGTCAGGCATTCTGCTAAAGCTGTGAAGGTCTTAACCTCTGAGGCTTGTATTTCTGTTCTCACTTTACAAATGAAGAAATGGGCACAGAGAGGTTGTGTGGCTCGTCCAAGATCACACACATGCGATCTGTTTCTGTAATGTTCCACAACTTGGCTTCAATGGGCTGCAAGTTGATCTGGGGGTGGAGGAAGGGCCAAGAGAAAACAGAATACAGTTCCAGACCATACTGTATGTTGGACACTGAAAATAATGCGGGAAGTTTTCCAGAGGAAGGCGAGGGCTTTGTGAGTGGGGTTTGTGTCTAAAGCCTTCCTGGAGAAAGTCAGAACTGAGTTGGCTGGAGAGTTGACCTGTTATAAGATGTACACACTGCTGTATTCAAAATGGATAACCAACAAGACCTACTATATAGCACATGGAACTCTACTCAATGTTATGTGCCATTCTGGATGGGAGGGGGTTTTGGAGGGGAATGGATACATGTATATGTATGGCTGAGTTCCTTCACTGATCAACTGAAACTATCTCAACATTGTTAATCAGTTATATCCAGATATAAAATAAAGAGTCTAAAGTTTGAAAAAAAAAATGTGAGCCTTGAGATTATAACTGCAAGGCTGTTCCTTGGGTCTGAACTGTGGTCCAATGGGCTTAAGGGGGATTTATGTGAGACAAGACTCTTTGTCAGCCTTAATATTGCATATTGCAGAAGTTGCTTAACCTTGACAATAAGTAGGACTTACACTCCCAACATTTAAGGAGTCCTTATTAAGTATTATGCTGTGTTCACAGCTCTTTCAGTTCAGTTCAGTTCAGTTCAGTTCAGCCACTCAGTCATGTCTGACTCTTTGCGACCCCATGAATCGCAGCACGCCAGACCTCCCTGTCCATCACCAACTCCCGGAGTTCACTCAGATTCACGTCCATTGAGTCAGTGATGCCATCCAGCCATCTCATCCTCTGTCATCCCCTTCTCCTCCTGCCCCTAATCCCTCCCAGTATCAGAGTCTTTTCCAATGAGTCAACTCTTCACATGAGGTTGTGCCAAAGTACTGGAGTTTCAGCATTAGCATCATTACTTCCAAAGAAATCCCAGGGCTGATCTCCTTCAGAATGGACTGGTTGGATCTCCTTGCAGTCCAAGGGACTCTCAGGAGTCTTCTCCAACACCACAGTTCAAAAGCATCAACACTTCAGCGCTCAGCCTTTTTCACAGTCCCACTCTCACATCCACACATGGCCACTGGAAAAACCATAGCCTTGACTAGATGGACCTTAGTTGGCAAAGTAATGTCTCTGCTTTTGAATATGCTGTCTAGGTTGATCATAACTTTTCTTCCAAGGAGTAAGCGTCTTTTAATTTCACGGCTGCAATCACCATCTGCAGTGATTTTGGAGCCCCCCCAAAATAAAGTCTGACACTGTTTCCACTGTTTCCCCATCTATTTCCCATGAAGTGATGGGACCAGATGCCATGATCTTCGTTTTCTGAATGTTGAGCTTTAAGCCTTTTACTTGTGTTAAATAATGTCATCCTCACAGGTACCACCTGATAAGGCCATTTGTTACATGTTATCTGTTGCTGTGTAACAAATTACCCCAAATCTTCATGCCTTAAAATAATAAGAGTTTATTATCTCAGTGTCTGGGGGTTAAAAATCAAGGCCCAGCTCAGCTGGGTCCTGCAGCTCAAAGTTTCTCACAGGACAGCACCAGTTCTCAGGCATGGGCACATCATGTCATTCAGTTGAGCAGGGCTCAGTGCAGGCTTGCTCAGGGGGTGTTAGTAAGATTCCATCCCTCGGTGACTCCTGGCTGGAAGGCATCCTTAACTCCCTGTCCTCTAGGCCCTTTGACATGCATCTGGCTTCTAAAGAGAGGAAGCAAGAGAGAGTGAGAGAGTCAGCAAAATGGAAGTCACAGCCCTTGAAAACCTAATTTCTCATACCGATGGCCAAAAGGCACATGAAAAGATCCTCAACCTCACTAATTATTAGAGAAATATGGCTCAAAATTACAATGAGGTATCACTGCCCACTGGTCAGATGGACATCATCAAAAAGTCCACACATAATAGATTCTGGAGAGGGTGTAGAGAAAAAGGGACCCTCCCACTTTTTTGGTGGGATTGTAAATTGGTGCAGCCATTGTGGAGAACAGTAAGGAGGTTCCTTAGAAAACTAAAAATGGTGGTACATATAACCTACAATCCCATTCTTGGTCACATATCCAGAGAAAACCACAATTTGAAAAGACACATACACCTCAGTGTTCAGTGCAGCACTCTTTATAATATCCAGGGCATGGGAGCAACCTAAATGTCCATTGACAGATGAATGAATAAGGAAGACGTGGTACAGATATGCAATGGAATCTTACTCAGCCATAAGAAAGACTGAAATAAACCTATCTGCAGCAAAATGGATGGACCTAAGGACTGTCATACTGAATGAAGTAAACCAGAAAAATATATATATCATATGCTACAGCTTATATGTGGAATCTATAAAAATATATAAGTTGTTTCTATAATGATGGCTTATATTCTATTGGATATTGGGAAAAATAGTTATACTCAGCTCTGGATAATGCAAAATTTTTGATTTATATAACATTTCAGTGTGTCGTTTGTTATCAGTCCTTCTAATGCAACTTAGCCATCCTTATTTTTCAGGATATAAATCAGTCAAGAATTTACATCACAGTTTAATTCAATGGAAGTCTAATCTTTAAAACAAAACAAAAAACCCTAATCTCAGAACAGGAAACCTATTACTTTATCATCGTCATTAGAAGTGAGTCACTAGATCCAGCCTTCATTCTTCAGAAGGAATTACACAAGGACATGGATCCCAAGAGACGAAGATCACAGGGGACATCTGAGAGGCCTGTCTAATACTAATGACCCTCATTCCGTATGAGGGGAAAGTGAAGCACAGTGTTTAGAGAACCCCCTTTAAGGTCTCAATTAAGATGATGGAAGGAAGATATGAACCTGGGCAATCTGAAGCCAGGATGCTCGTTGTGCTGGTCAGGATAGTGTCCAGATGTGACAACCTGTGCTTCAGGAAAGACAAACTTCCTTCTTCTTCAGTTATTATCACTGCCAGGGGGCTTGAGCCAAACTCATCTTACTGTAACAGAGAGTAATCTGAACTTCTAGTTTGCTATGACCAACCTAGACAGCATATTAAAAAGCAGAGACATTACTTTGCTGACAACGGTCTGTCTAGTCAAAGTTACAGCTTTTCCAGTAGTTGTATATGGATGTGAGAGTTGGACTATAAAGAAAACTGAGCACCAAAGAATTGCTGCTTTTGAACTGTGGTGTTGGAGAAGACTCTTGAGAGTCCCTTGGACTGCAAGGAGATCCAACCAGTCCATCCTAAAGGAAATCAGTCCTGAATATTCATTGGAAGGACTGATAATGAAGCTGAAGCCCCAATACTTTGGCCACCTCATCCAAAGAACTGACTCACTGGAAAAGACCCTGATGCTGGGAAAGATCAAAGGCAGGAGAAGAAGGGGACAACAGAGGATGAGATAGTTGGATGGCATCACCAACTCGATGGACATGAGTTTGAGCAAGCTCCAGGAGTTGGTGATGGACAAGGAAGCCTGGCGTGCTGCAGTCCATGGGGTCACAAAGAGCCAGACATGACCAAGTGACTAAATTGAACTGAGCTTGCTGCAACCTGACTCAGATGAGCAATACTTGTGGCCCTGTTGGAGCAGAGGGTGATGGCCTTTGGAGGATGGGTGCATAGCAAAGAAAACACTAAATGCCCAGTTGAGGCTGTCTCAGGGCCTGGGATTATTTTTCACCCTATGGGTGAGCATTCTCCCCTCAGCTTTACAGAGTGCTTTCATTTCAACCTGCCTTAGTCTGAGGCTTTCTGTGACCTGTCCATTCTGAAGTAAACTTTCCACACCATCACTCTCCATCTCGTTTTCAGGTTTTATTTTTATAATATTTCTTCTGATTGAAAATTATTTTATTAGCTTAATAGATAAATATTGATTAATTTTGTTGATAATCTGATCCCCCTTCCAGAACATATGACCCATGAAAAGGAAATACAGTCTGTCTTATTCACCCCCATGTCCCTAGAATTTCATGTTGTTGTTCAGTTGCTCAGTTGTGTCTGCCTTTTTGCGACCCCATGGACTGCAGCACGCCAGGCTTCCCTGTCCTTCACCATCTCCCAGATCTTGCTCAAACTCATGTCCATCGAGTTGGTGATGGCATGATGCCATCTAACTATCTCATCCTCTGTCCTCCCCTCCTCCTCTTGCCTTAAATCTTTCCCAGCAGCGGGGTCTTTTCCAGTGAGTCGTCTCTTCGAATCAGGTGGCCAAAGTACTGAAGCTTCAGCTTCAGCATCAGTCCTGCCAGTGAATATTCAGGGTTGATTTCCTTTATGATTGACCGGTTTGATCTCCTTGCAGTCCAAGGGACTCTCAAGAGTCTTCTCCAACACAACAGTTCAAAAGCATCAATTCTTCAGCGCTCAGCGTTCTTTATGGCCCAGTTTTCACATCTTCCATAACTACTGGAAAAGCCATAGCTTTTACTGTACAGACCTTTGTTGGCAAAGCAATGTCTCAAAGCACTTCATGTAGAGGGAACTTAAAAATGCTTTCAGATTAATTTGCCACATATATAGCAAGCTGAGGATTAATTGGTACCCAGGTTGTATAAAAAATACATTCATGCTACAAAGCATAGTGATTTGATATATCTATACGTTTCAAAATGATCACCAGCATAAGTCTAGTTATGCTCTGTCACCATACGAGGATATTATTGACTCTATTCCCGCCACATTTCAACCCATGACTCATTTATTTCGCAGCTGGAAGTTTGTACCTCTTTCTGTTTCTTTCCTCCCCACTGTTAACACCTATTTGTTCTTTGTATCTATGACTCTGTTTCTGCTTATGTATCTTTATTTGTTTTGTTTTTTAGGTTTCACATATGAGTAAAATCATACAGCTTTGTCTTTCTCTGTCTGTCATACTTCAGTTAGCATAATACCCTCTAGATCCTTTCATGATGTTGCAAATGTTAAGATTTCATTATTTTTGTGGCTGAGTAATATTTCATTGTGTATATACATATATGTATGTGTTTATGTATATATGAAAGTGAAAGTGAAGTCGCTCAGTCGTGTCCGACTCTTTGCGACCCCATGGACACTAGGCTCCTCTGTCCATGGGATTTACTAGGCAAGAATACTGGAGTGGGTTGCCTTTTCCTTCTCCAGGGAAGTTCCCAACCCAGGGATCGAACCCAGGTCTCCTGCATTGTAGACAGACGCTTTACCGACTGAGCCACCAGGGAAGTCAATATGTGTGTATATATATATATTTGCATGTATATCACTTCCTTGTCTATTCATCATTTGACGGGCACTTAGATTACTTCCATATCTTAGCTATTGTAAATAATGCTGCAATGAATATAGGAGAGCATGTGGTTTGTGTGATTAGTCACTCAGTCATGTCCCGACTCTGCGACCACGTGGACAGTAGCCCACCACGCTCCTCTGTTCATGGGATTCTCCAGGCAAGAATACTGGAGTGGGTAGCCACTCCCTTCTCCAGGGGATCTTCCTGACACAGAGATCGAACCTGGTTCGCTTGCATTGCAGGCAGATTCTTTATCACTGAGCCACCAGAGAAACCCATAGGAGGGCATATATCCTTTCTAATTAGTATTTTAAGTTGCACTGGATAAAAATCAAGGAGAGGGATTGTGAGAGAGATTGTATGGTAGTTCTATTTCTGGTTTTTTGAGGAACTCTCATCCAGTTTCACATAGTGATTAAACCCGTTTTAATTTACACCAACAGAACATGAAAGTTGTCTTTTCTCCATGTCCTTGTCAGCCTTTGTTATTTGGTTGTCTCTTTGACTTCAAAAACAAATGAACAGACAAACTCAAAAAGAGATCAGATTTATGGTTACCAGAGGGAGAGGGTATGCTGGGTGGGGAGTAGATGAATGCAGTCAGATGATACAGTGTCAGTTATAAGTAAGGATTAAGGGTGCGGTATACAGCACGACAAATATCATTAGCACTGCTGTATGTTATATACGAAAGTTGTGAAGACAGTAAATCCTAAGAGCTGTCATCACAAGGAAAAGTATTTTGTTATATTTCTTGAGTTGCATGTTTATATAAGTTGGTAGATGTTCACTAAAGTTATCATGGCAACTGTTTTATGATGTGAGTGAAGTCACTCAGTCGTGTCCCACTCTTTGCGACCCCGTGGACTATAGACTACCAGGCTCCTCCATCCATGGGATTTTCCAGGCAATAGTACTGGAGTGGGTTGCCATTGCAAGTCAAATAAATATGCTGTACACTTTAAACTTATACAATGCTATATGTCTATAAAACTGGAGGGGAAAAAATAGATTTATAAGGAAGAGAAAACTCATTTGAAAAACTGACTAGGAATGTGAACAGGAATTTCCAGAAGTAGAACCCTGAAACAGAATGAACTTGAGAGCCCTACCAATAAAATAAGAAGATACAAATCCATTTCTATTTGATGAGTGGAAATTAAATGGTCTCACAATTATTGAAAGTAGTGGGAAACAGAAACAGTTATGCGTCGCTGGGGGAAATGTAAAGGGGGATCTTCTACTGAGGAAAGAAAGTTGGCATTAAGGAATGAAATTACAAGTGAGCATCCTTTCTGGCTCTGCAATTCCACACCCAGATGTATATTCTAGAGGAATTTTGAAAGATACACACAGGAAAACACATCCAAGAATATTCATTGCAGCATTGCTTTCAACAGTGAAAATTGGAAAACACTCAAATATCCATCTATAAATAAATACAGTGCGCTGTATATGTAAGTTACATTCATCTGCTAAAAAGAATGGCCCACATCTATATATACAAATCTCAAAAACATATGTTATCTTCCACTTCTGGTTATATACAGTAGCACTAGCAAACCATTGTTCTAGCTGAGAACAATAAGACAAGTAGATAAAATAAAAGGCAGTAGAAAACTACTATAGAAGCCAAGACTTAAGGGGCTAAGTTGTGTGCACAGTTTTTGACTCTGCTTTGATCTGATGCAATTGCCAATTTGCGGGGGTGGGGGGGTGGCGGCAAGAAGACAGTCTGCAAAGCCTGGCAGAGAGTAGTTGCTAAGAGTCTGGGGAGATAAACATTGAAGTTCAGAACTCCTAAAGCAGCCAGGATACAAAGGGCCATGTTTCTAGAGAGGCTAGAGACATAGGGAAATGACACAGCACTCAATGGGAACTTGACCATAAGGAAACTGACATTACAGGATTGTCATGGGAACTGAATAAAATAAATGTGCCTAACGTGATGACTTTTTGGAAATGATTTTCCCCTAAAGAGACAATGGGGTATATCAAATGTGCTAAGAATGTAAGAATGGTGAATCTTTAGAAGATACATGGCTGAGTAAATCACATATAAAATCGTCCAGAAGTGAAAGTTGTGAGTTTTAATCCTGATTCTAGTCTTTTTCTTCTATTCCTTTCTCTAAACTTCCCCGTTATTTTGTATATTTTACAATACAGTAGAAAGTTAAATGAACTGATAGTACACAAAAAGATACAAATTCAAAATTACTCCACTCTCTAAAATTTATAAAAGTTGAGAATACTGTAATGATCAATAGTGCTGAACTACTTGTAAACACTGTTTCACTGTTGTTCCACGTCAATGCTATGTTCGTCAGCATGCGCAAATTCCTCACCTGTCCATTCTGCTGTTTATCCAAGCACATGGGGTGGAACACCCTTCCTGCCATTTCATTCATTACTCAGTGTTTTTATAATGTAAGTATTTTCTTCTATACCTTTTGTCAGCTCTGTCCAAATGTACATTAAGTGGTAAGGATGGCACTTTGGCTGACAAACATTCCTGAGAAGAAATGTTTGAAATAGATGTAGGTGTGATAAAAAACTATGAAGATGATCAAATATCTGCGAGGATAACTCAAGCAGCTGATTGAGACCTGACTTAGGAAAAGACCAGAGATGACCTGAAGAAAAAAAAGTTAACAAACTTCTTTTAGTTTTCTAAAAATATTTATTATGAATTTAATGTTTTAAAGTAAATACAAAAGCAAAAAAAAATTAGTTTTTCTTTTTTTTTTTACAGTACTGATAGATTTGTAAGTCTCAAAAGTGCAACTTTTCTCCTTTTATGCCCATAAGAAAACTGTGTGTGCCAGTTGCTTAGTCATATCTGACTCTGCGGCCCCATGGACTGTAGCCCGTGAGGCTCCTCTGTCCATGGAAGTCTCCAGGCAAGAATACTGGTGCAGGCTGCCATTTCCTTCTCCAGGGGATCTTCCCAATCCAGGGATCGAACCTGGGTCTCCTACACTGCAGACAGATTCTTTACCACTGCACCACCTGGAAAGCGCTATACGAGAATCAGTTTGGGTGATTCACATTTGCAATTGTGGGAAGTCTCCCTGATAGTTCAGCTGGTTAAGAATCCACCTGCAAGGGACCCCAGTTTGATTCCTGGGTTGGGAAGATCCACTGGAGAAGGGATAGGCTATCCACTCCAGTATTCTGGCCTAGAGAATTTTGTGGACTCTATAGTCCATGGGGTCGCAAAGCTTCGGGACACAACTGAGGGACTTTCACTTTCCAGTAACAGATCATTTGCATAGAAAGGGGTGCCATCTACTGACTGCCATGTTGGTTTTATAACTCAGGCCCACAGCTCTATGTTGATGGCCTGTCTTCCACCTGGGAAGACACCTGGAAAGCAGTCATCCCGGCTTCCCTATTTGTGCCCTTCCCTGCACCCAGGTCCAAGGCCCAGCCTGTTCTCAGGCTGGGTAGATTTCCAAAATCCTTCCAAGTCTGGTCAGTCCATGGGGGACTGTGAGGCCAGCATGATTCCCATACCTCCCAAGCCTGGGGGACCTAAGATTGCAGGGCTCCTGATGAGGCAAATAAAACTGGAGAAACCTTGAGCAGTTCAAGTCTAGGATTTGCTCTGTGAGGCGGTGAAAGCTCAGTGCAAAGGACGGCAGTGTTCCAAACCCTGATAATTCCAATATGTTTCTCAAACTTTGCAGAGAATTCCGCCTCTAGCCAGGCGCTCACGATGACCTTGAGAAAAGGCAGCATTACCCTTGGACGTGACTTTGCTTGGAGAGTCAGCCCACAGCTCATGTGAAATGGTTCAGGCTGAGAGGCAGGGAGACACAAATGCAACTAGGAGCTGGGGGCTCGGCCCTTCCCCTCAGAGCCTGCAGAACAATTTCCCTCTTTTGGCCTTGATTTCCTCACATGCAAAATGCAGGCCCCGTGGGATTATTTCTGAAACCCCACTTTCCTTTACGGTCACAGGAAAATAAAAAGGAGCTATCCACCGCCCCCAAAAAATTGAACATAAATTTTACAGCACACCAAAATCCACAATAAGCATTCCTTCTAGCACTGCTCCCTGCTACCTCAAGCTTGGAAACACTCAGAGATCTTCCCCGTGCTTCCCATTTTATGATTTGAACTTGACAGAGTCCAGAGAAAAGGAAGAAAATGTCTCCCTCTTTTCAGGACCATCTCTCTGTCTCCACGTGCTCAGATGTAAAATGAGAATAACAATCATTACCATAAGGAAATACTTATCTCCAAGGGATATGGGGAAAGTTCATGAGATAATGGGTCCTGAAGCTGCCAGGAGAGGTGGAAGGGGAGCAGGCACCCCCACCCTGAGGTATAGTAACTCTTTCAGGGTCAGAGTGAACTGCTCTGGGGATCAAGTTGGGAGCATCAAAAGTGTGGAATGGCAGCTCAGTTTTTGTTAAACCTCCAGGGGGTTGGTCCCCGGTCTTTCCCCACACCTGATGGAAGATGCTAGAATCAGAGACCCCCAGGGCCTCCTGCCTGGACAGTCTTCTCAATGGCGATAGTTTGGAAGACGCAATATGTGGATATTTCCCCCCAGTAAAGCTGCTGGTGAGTTTGCATTAAAAGAGCCAACTTTTGTAAGCCAGAATTGCATCTCACTGCCCTCCAGTCATTTCGGGGCACCCAGACCAATGTTGGGAGAAGTTTGTTTTATTTTTAGATGCGGATACTGCCTTGCCTTTCACCCATGGAGAACTGGAATCCTTTTGGCTTGTGGCCACACAGATGTCCTTAGGGCCTCACCATCTCTGTACTATATCCACTCACACCTGAATCATTGCATTAACCCCTCTCAGGAGCCTCTGATCCTCAATACTCATTCTTCCCTGTGTGCCCTGCCAGCTCCCAACACCAAGCACCCTGTGCTGCTAAGTCGCTTCAGTCGTGTCCAACTCTGTGCGACCCCATAGACGGCAGCCCACTGGGGTTACCTCCATCCCTGGGATTCTCCAGGCAAGAACACTGGAGTGGGTTGCCATTTACCCCTCAATTCAGAGAGTCAGCTCTCCTTCTGTTTTCCTCTCGCTTTTGCTGCACCGAGGCTTTCAAATGCAACATTCTGCTTTTCCATCATAATGACCTTTCGAGCAAGATAGACACCCCTATGATCACTCCAACCTTGAAAATTATAAAATTGAGGTCCAAACAGTGGTTTGCCCTAACTCAGAGCAGTATTGATGCCAAGACCAGAACTCAGATCCCAGACTCATGAATCCAAAGCCAAGGCTCTGTGTCTGCATCATGGCCTTCCTCTCTCAGTGTTTTTCAGGCCTTACTCAGTATCGGAGTTATCTGTGAAAGATTAAAAAGATAGTAATAGTACTAATCCCAGCCCATCCCTGGAGATTCTGATTCTGCAGGTCCAGGGACTGGGGATGCATGTGTGCGTGCTCAGTCACTAAGTCGTGTTCAATTCTTTGCAACCGGGGATATGCGTTTTCAGATGGTGATACCATGGTTCATCCCAAGATGAAAGCCACTGTTCCATCATGCAAAGATTGTCCCAGTTGTCTCGCCTAGCTAGCTCTACTTCACATCTCTTCCTGATATCCAACTTGGGTCAGGCGAGGCTGGTCAATTCACTGTGTTCTGAATTTCCCTCAATCTGTCTGGCTTCTACTCCTGCGTTTCTGTGGGACCCTCTGCTTAGAAGGTCCCTTCCCCCCCCGCACACCCCCACATCCCAGATCCTTTCTCCCTTCTTGAGAATTCTCCTTCCAGGGCTTCAGTCAATCCTGCTCCTTCTGTTAACCCTGCCATGAGTATATAAGGCCACGGGGGATAAGTCCTGTGTGGAGTCTTTAGCATACTTGCAGCGTGAAGCATTTATTTTGGCATTTATCATTGATGGCCTTGTGTCGCTACAGATACTTTTTATAGGTTACTCTGTGGCTACAAAGGGATTGCAAGAAGCACAGAGGAAACATGTGATGAGACCTAGGAGCAGAGCATTCAAGGTCAAGGATCTCGGGTCTCTGCTCCGGGTCTACCAACTACGGATTACTTCAGCAGAGCATGGTTTGTTTCCTTACTGTTGTCTCGGGCACTGTTGTTGGCTTTGTCTTTGAGCTACAGCTATCACCGTCATAAAAAAGATTAGTTGCTCAACTCTCCCAAGATTATGCCTCAGAAAACACCTAGCACCACTGCTGGCCCCTGAAGGGCTCTCAATATTTTACAGGCCTCAAACCAAGACCTTAATCCAGGCCTTCTGTCCAATTTCATTCTCATTATACCACACAGATTCCCAAAACTGGCTTTTTCCGAGGAAACTGCAACTTGAAATGTGACTTATCACATCAAAAATCAGGAGAATCCTAGCTCTTCAAACCCCAGTAGATTGAGTTGAACAAAAAGATGAGCGGATGGAGTATAATTGTGAAGTTCTGAGGAGTGACGCAGAGAGGAAGAAGGCCTGAGCGCATCAGATAAGGGGAGCTGGAGGAGACTTCGGTAAAGATGCGATATTTGGATGTGGAGGTTGGAGGGAATAACTAATGTCTTGTCTTCTCTCACCCTATTCCCACCATTCAGAGCCAATTAAAGCAAGAAAAAGTAGAAATCAGAATGAAGGAGATTATACCTTGCAGCCTAAAGCCTGGGAAGCCTGCTGAGGGCGGGCCTGAGCCTGCAGGGTCATGTATTTACCTTTCTCCCACTGGGACTTTGCTGGTTCAGCCCAGTCCTGCCCCAGTTGGGGAATAAGCACAGAGAAGAGGCCAGCTGACCTGGCCTCTGAGCCCTGGCCTGGGGGGGGGGGGGGGGGCAAGTAGTTCAGTTCAGTCACTCAGTTGTGTCCAACTATTTGTGACTCCATGAACTACAGCACCCCAGGCCTCCCTGTCCATCACCAACTCCCGGAGTTTACTCAAACTCATGTCCATCGAGTTGGTGATACCATCCAACCATCTCATTCTCTGTCGTCCCCTTCTCCTCTTGCCTTCAGTCTTTCCCAGCATCAGGGTCTTTTCAAAAGAGTCAGGTCTTTGCACCGGTGGCCAAATTATTGGAGCTTCAGCTTCAGCATCAGTCCTTCCAATCAACATTCAGGACTGATTTCCTTTACGATGAACTGGTTGGATCTCCTTGCTGTCCAAGGGACTCTCAAGAGTCTTCTCCAACACCACAGTTCAAAAGCATAAAGTAGAAGCCCTACAAAACAAGGAGGAGGTTGGGGCCAAGCCCAGTGTGCTGAGGCCCTGGTCCCAGTCTCTCCTCTTCTCTGAGGAGAAGGGGTGAGAAATGGAGAGAAGTGCTGGAAGCGCAACCCTCTTGTTGCACATTTACCTAAAATATAAGGTAAGAAATATGCAACTAAGTTTCTCTAGCCTTTCCTCTCCTGGAGAGGATGGTGAAACTCACCAACTTGCCTCTCTTTATGAAAATAGGAGGGGCATATAAACATTTCTGTCTAAAAATGTTCATTATTGAAGCAGGCAGACATTGCAGGGGAAAAAAAAATTCAGGCAGAAAAAATCGTGCGGATAAAAGCTTAATGTGAGAAACGTGGGACATGCTCATGGAAGGGGTGTGCTTCGCAGTGCCTGAAGCCCAGGAGCTTATAAGGAAGTGGGGGAGGATAAGGCAAGAGAGATATTGCCAGATTTGGAGAGCCTCGAATTCCAGGCTTAGAGGTTGACTTTGATCATTAGGCAGTGCAAATCCATGCCTCTTATTAGAAACATAACTCCATGCATCTGCCTTCACCGGAGCAGGGAGCAGGGCTGGGTTCTGGCAGGAAGAGCTGGCCTCGGCCACCCTGTCCACTTTACCTGCTTATGCGCAATGCTAGGTGTGCCCCTCACCTCCAGGATGAAATCATGCTGCACTTTTACCTAAAATATAAAGCAGGAAACACGCAACTAAGTGTTGTTGAGTTAGATACGGAAACAAAAGACATGCAAGCAAGTGGCTGAGAGTGGGGCCCACTTCAGGGGTTTGGAGGAGGCAGAGCACAGAGAACAGCTTGTGGAGTGTCAGCCCCGTGGTTCATCACCCCAGGTCCACTCTAAGGATGGGGCTGAGCTCAGGGTGGAAGGATGGGAGGAAACAGGTAAACTGAACTATGGACTCATTGACTCAAATCAGAGAGAGCGTCCAGGGAAAAAACAAAGGTTGACTCCATAAATAGAGGCATGCTATTCAGATGTAGAGAACCATGTCAATAATCCAATGCAACAAGCTGGTGTGAGAACCGTGCTCCAGTTTCTCCCCAAAATGGAGAGTGTAAATCCTCTATATTCACTCAGTTCAGTTCAGTCCAGCTGCTCAGTCGTGTTTGACTCTTTGCGACCCCATGGACTGCAGCACACCAGGCCTCCCTGTCCATCACCAACTCCTAGAGTTTACTCAAACTCACATCCATTGAGTTGGTGATGCCATATATTCACTCAGCACACTGCAGTTTGCAAAGCCCTTTCTCGTGATATTAACTCATGGATCCTCACAAACAGTCCTGTGAACTGAGGAGAGCTGGGCCTAGAATCAGGCCTTGCTTCCCTTTGGCTCCATCAGAATCTTGTGGTTCTGGTGATGGGGTCTTCCTTGGAGGAAGACGACACAGGGATTGATCATAAGCTCATTGGACCGCCCTCCATATGGAGATCTGCAGTAGAGAAAGTTGCTAGGATCCTTTATTCTACATGATACTATCCATACATAACATCTCCAAAGTGACTGAGTTTACCTAATCAAAAGTGGGTAAGTAGGCCTTACCTATATAAAAGTGAATGTCGAGTTACAAATCATAGCCCTTGGGTCAGAAGATATTTAAAATCATGTTTAAAAAATGCAATTTAAATCCCAAATACAGGGCATGTGCCTTCCAGTTTAACATGGTCCCCACCATTCACTGGTGGCTCAGATGGTAAAGAATCTGCCTGCAATGTAGGAGACCCAGGTTCCATCCCTGGGTTGGGAAGATCCTCTGGAGAAGGGAATGGCAACCCAATCCAGTACTCTTTCCTGAAGAATCCCATGGACAGAGAAGCCTGGTGTGCTACAGTCCGTGGGGTCACAAAAAGTCAGACATGACTGAGCGACTAACACACACACACACACACACACACACACACACACACACACACACACCCCTTTCCCTAATGACTCCTACCAGACCCACCTTCATTCAGCCATTGAGTCAACATATATTTATCGGGCACTTGCTCTATGGCAGGAATGCCTTCATGATTATATTTACATTACCTGCCTCGACCCTGCAGACCTTTGAACAGGTGACTACCACCCTATAGCTAGAGTGAGGGGGACTAAAGTTTGCCTGTGTGTGTGTATGTGTGCGTGCACACTTAGTCACTCGGTTGAGGTCCTACTCTTTGAGACCACGTGGACTATAGCCCACTAGGCTCTTCTGTCTATGGGATTTTTCAGGCAAGAATACTGGAGTGAGTTGCCATTTCCTCCTCCAGGGGATCTCCCTTACCCTCGGTTTGAACCCACATCTCCTGCGCTGGCAGGCAGATTCTTCACCAATAAGCCACCTGGAAAGCCCAGATAATGTTAGACTATAGTCCCTTTATCCATCTCAGTCATCTGAAGTTTGAGTTCTTTCGAGGCTGGGACATTAAAATCATTGTCCACCACAGTCTCCAGAGACTGGTTTTTCTGAAGACCTCCTATTTTTCTCTCCATATTCCCATGGCCAGTGTTGAAAGGTAGGGGGTTCCTCTTCCCAGAGTCCAACAAGGTGATTGAGGCCAAGACACTTTCAAGGAGCTTCCCACAAGGCGGCAGGAAGACTGGCCTGGACAATCGGTCATCGTGATCCCAAGCTCAGAGGTAGATCGCCTGTCTTTGCGGGGCTTTGGTTTCAGAGCCTGCCTGGGAGAACAAAAGAGATTTCAGTTGTCACATCTCTGCAGCCCCAAACTGCTCTCCTGTCTTTCTTGGCTGGCTTTCCCAGTGTGCTGTTTCCCATTCAAGGACCTCCCCCCTCTTCCCCTCAGACGATTGGTTGAAATTAAATATCCTGGAATTACATTGAAAAGGGGGAGACTTTAACACAAAATTTTAATCAAAATATGAGCCTAACAGTTACCAGCCTTTGAAAAGCGAAGCAGATACAGGGGGTCCATAGGGATGTCCCAACCTGTTTTCAGGTGTGAAGTTCACCAGGAAAGGAGCTGTCCCTGAGAGAATTACAAGTAAACCAGCAGCGCACTGCAAACTGGAGATTCCCAAATACAGCTGGACCTTCTCTCCCTTGCCCCTGTGTGTGTGCGCATAGTCGCTCAGCTGTGTCTGACTCTGCAACCCCATGGCCTGCAGCCCACCAGGCAACTCTGTCCATGGGGATTTCTCCAGGCAAGAATACTGGAGTGAGCTGTCATGTCCTCCTCCAGAGGATCTTCCCAACCCAGGGATCGAACACAGGTCTCCCTCATTGCAGGCAGATTCTTTACCACCTGAGTCACTAGGGAAGCCCCCTTAACAAAAACTCTTCGCTGTGGACACTGGACATGACCCTCCAAAGAAGTCTGGATTTTTATTCCCCATCCCCACCGAGCGTTGGTCCATATGCAAGAATCCAGGGTCCCAGAGGTTACATGAGCAGAAAAACCCAGACAATGGGCTTCCATGGGAGCTGAAATTTCTGGTACAAGAGCAGCCCAGAATGAATGAGGTGGGCATTGGCGCCCTCTGGTGGAAGAGATTCCACTAGACAGCCTGAATCATTTCTCCCTGGAATTAACTCTATAAATAGACAGATGATTTATTAAACAGATTTGAGGCTCATTTGAGGCGCTGGGCCATGATTGCTTCAGGGCTCAAAGAAGGGAGTGCTTAGGACCCTGCTTCTTATGCAAGCACCTGGACTTACTTAGCGAGTCACTAGCATGATCTACATTACAAGTGCATCGGACTGTTGGCTCAGCCGCTCCCAGCCAGGAGATGCCAAATTCCTCATATATAAAAGGAGCTTTAGTAACTCAAGCAAAATAAGCACACTTTTCCCCTCACTGCCTTCCCAGAGACCCAGGCGGCAGGGTTTCTGGGAGGATACACAATACCTTGTTACAAACAATGTAATGTTTTAAAAAGTATCTATCTGACAGCCTTGGCTAAAGCCAGATCTTCTATCTCGATTACTTCAATATGTCACATCCCTATCGCACCCCGGCATCCAGGCTTTCAGAGCCAAGGCTCCTCTGTCTTGTCCAACCTTCCCATCTGGAAGCAATGAGCTTAATATTCTGGCTCTCCCCCCATAAAAGCTATGTCACAAAAAGTAGCAGCCTGTGAACTGCTTTATCCCCCCAAGACAGAGTGGAGCTCATTCTATTCGGTTACATTTTAAGACCGTCCCCAGCCCCTCCCCTCCCCTGCTGCCCTGCATCCCCAGAAGGCCTGTAACACTCAGCCCAGGACCAGGAGGACAGAAATGAATTGACAATCATTTACACTTTAATCTCACTTTTGACATTTTGAGGGTCGCAGCTTAAAATACAGCAAGGGCTTAGGGACTCCCTCTGGACAGAAGTGTTTGCCGAAGAAGCAGCCTCGTTTGCCAGCAGCCTACTGTTTCTGGTGGCCCGATGGGGACCCACCTTTGGAGTCTGCCCTGCACTCCTCTCCCACTCATGCTGGCTCCTCAAGCATCACCTGGAAAGCTCTGCATGGCTTTGTTTGGTAGTTCAGGGTGATGATGACGTTTCCTCTGATGCGTGCTTTCCTTACACATTGATTCAGTTCCTCTTTGAATTTTGGTTGAATACCTGGCATGTTCCTTTTGCTTTGCTCCCTGTTATGCTGCAAGGCCAGATGGGGTCCTGGCCTGAACAGAAGGTGAACCCCAAATTCAGAGCAATCAGAACAGTGGTGCTCAAAGCACAAGGTGGATCCAGGGGCGTAATTGTTAAGCGTGCCATTTCCTGGCCACAGCCTAGACCTGTTGAATGAGAATCCTTGGGCGCAAGGAAGGCTCAAAGAGCTACACGTTTAACAGTGTCCCCATGTAACTTCGACATGCACGACAACCCGGAGACTCACTGAGTGAAGACAGGTGGGACAGCAGATGATGAAGTGTAAAAATTGAGAAGTCACGTGACCTGAAGGGAGCCCTTCAGTCTCTGCCTGCAAATGTTATCATGCTCTGCACATCCTTTGGTCCCAGGGCTCTGAAAGATGAGTGCTAGTGGAAACTGCCCTGCAGCTGAGCTCCCAGGACTTTGGCTACTTGACCGTTCTCCTTCAGTTGGAAGCTCCTGGGGTCAGAGGCCAGCCTTCCTCCGTGGAGCCCCTGGGGAGAGAGGGCTTTGAAAGGGAGGCTCATTCAAGCTCGTTGTTTCACAGGGAGGACACCGAGCCCAGGAAGGGAAGTAGGCTGCCCAAGGTCCCACATCCTCTCCAAACAAATGTGTGTAGGCTAAGGAGACATCAAGATGTGGGTATACGCCAATGCCATGTTTGCAAAGGCCCGTGCTCTCCAACTTCTGCCGGCAGTGACGTTCATTCACTTTCACCTAAGGCTTTCCAGACACGCTCGTCTGAGAGCCATTCCACCCGCAGGGCCTCGAGTAGCCCAGTGTCGACAAGCCACATGCACAAAGCTTGCTTCCTGAAGCACTCGCTGCCTTGCTGCACTGGAGTTAACCTTTTTTTTTTTTGGCAAATTAGTCCTTGACCTGGGAACAGTTAAACGAAACTGTAGGCACATCAAGAGGAGGTTATTTGTGTTCTGCCTTTTTTTAGACCGAGCCTCTGATGTGTTTATTTGGAGGCTTGGCTCACACTCACTATCCCACTACTTACAGTTAATCCTGTGTTTTCTTTGAGCTACCTTTAAATCCATGTCGAATGAAAAATACTGCCTGATTTTGAAGTACGTGGTATTATAAAAAGAATCCCAAGGTTTATGATCTCAAATTTATTGTCAAATGTATTTACTTCTCATTTTTCTTCTTCTTCTTTTTTTTTTTTTTTCCTCACAAACTCACTTCAGCCTAGACGTTTTTAATATGAGTCATGAACGAGCAAGGGTGGAAGATGCCAGATCGTGTTTCTTGGGAGACCCTTCATCCTACAAAGGAGATTCCCACAGAGAGCACTCCTCAACCACAGCCTCTTGAAGAGCAAGGTGGTTACAGAGGGCAACAGCCACATCTGAGTCACCTCTGTGTCCTCCGTACCTGACAGGGAGTTTGGCACATGGGGCCGCTGGATTGATTGCCTTGAAAAAGTGTGGGAAACAAGTGCCTCTGTTCTGACTGGCTTTTACTGGGTTTTTAAAGAGCTGAAATATTTTTCTGTTATTTTCTTTTATGTCCATGAGACAAAGAGACTTACTCTCAGGAAAAAAAAGAAAAAGGTGTGCCTGCCTTTTAAATCAATTCTGTAGTTAGTTAAATATTCTGGAAATAACTAAAATGTTCACCTGCCTCTGATGTTGGCTTTCAACTAGTTATTACAAAGCAAGATCCAGGAAAAATTAAACTTGCTTTGTATAATAATTGTTTTAACTTAAAATAAGCCTTTCAATAAGAATTGTTCTTTACCATCAATTTTAGGGCTCCGGCTTGGTTGACTTTTAGACCTGTAGGGTCCTCTGTGAGACACGAGGGTTTCCCCATGACCTCACAAAGGTAGCAGAAAATGAGGTTTCTTGGTGGGTAACTGTGAACCAGGTAGCTAAGGCAATTCCATGGACAGAGGAACCTGGTAGGCTAGAGTCCATGGAGTCTCAAAAGAGTTGGACACAACTTAGTGACTAATCAACAAGGACAATGACAAATATGAATCAGGGAGCAAGAGGTTGCAATAGCAACCCCAGGGCTGGTATTCTTTTCTTAGCGGGCAGCTTCCCATCGTCTCTGAAGGGCTGTGGGTAGAACGCAGGACGAGGCTGAAGGGGAAAAGAGAGGACACTTCCTGGCAGATACAGGTGGGGAGGGAAAAGAGAATCCAGTACCTCTCACCCTCCTTTTCCTGTCACTCCTGTCACCACACTAACTCGAGATAATGTGAAGAGACACCAAATGGTTTTACATGCTGTAAGATGGCGCTTGCTCTGCTCTCAATTTGGGTCACTTCTAACTCATATCTCTTTCTTTTTAAGATCTTTTCGATGACTTTTTTAAAGTCTTTATTGAATTTGTTGCAATATTGCTTCTGTTTTATGGGCCTTTTGTTTTTGTTTTTTGGCTACAAGGAATATGTGATCTTAGCTTCCCAACCAGGGATTAAACCCACTCCAGTGCATTAAAAGACCAAGTCTTCATCACTGGACCCTCAGGGAAGCCCCTAATTCGTATCTTGCAGCTGCCAGTTCACCCTATGTTGGAGAAGCATGTTGGCAGATCTTAGCGGATCCCTCAAAGTCTGGCTAGATCCTCTACCATATTCCTGGGCATTAGGTCTAACAGGTCCATCTGGTTCTGCATTTGTTTCCTGGTGGGTTAGACTCACCTCCCAATCAGACTATATCCAACCCCCAGAACCTGAACTTCTGTTCACTAATGCGGCATAAACCCAAGAGAGTGCCCGTTAGCCTGGGCATGTCCCTTGTCTTCTGAGAGAATGCTCTTCAGATCTCTCCAGGCAGGAGATGACCCAGGTACCTCTGGAAGATTTAAACTGGCTTTAGAAACCTGCAGAGCCCCATCACTAGTTGGACTCTGAACCGGCCATAAATTTAGAATTAATGGTTAAAACCCACAAAGCTTCCTAAAAATGCTGCCAGACTGCATTAGGCAGATTGCTAATCACAAGGTAAATATTTTGCACATTTTATTCTATTTACCAAGACCCTGCCTTTTGGGACTGTGGTATTTCAGATGACTCCACTCCTGCAGGGTTAAATCGACTCCATTTGGGTTCACTCTAAACAAAATCACATTCCAGCCTTGCAGCCTCTGACCAGCACACGCAGAGCCCTCAGCACGCCCCATGCACCTTTCACATCTGAACCGTCCATCAGACATTAATGTGACGGAGCCATCACCTGACAAGTTCATTTTGCCATTAATATCCTGGAATAAGAACATCAAATATATACATCCTGAGATTTAATCTGTAAACAGAGCCCTGAGCATCTGGGAGAAGGAGGTGTGTTTATGCTTCACTAGTGCTACTTCCACAAAGCGAGATGGGTCTGCCTTTGGCACTAACCAGAGTCGTTTTCTCCATGGTCGGGGTGTGAAGTCTCAGATGACGTTCTGACCTGCCATCTACACAGTTGGGTGCAGTTGCGCTGGGCTAGTGTTTATCTTTGGCCACCTCTGTAGGGGAAGTCACGGGAAAGATTCTCTCCCCTTCTTCCAGGAAATGATAAAAGTCCAGGGTCTGAGGAGTTCTCCGAGGTCCCAGGATTCCAGACCCTGTTGTCAGCAGCTATCTCTTCAAACTGTAAGGTCCAAAAGTAAATTCAAGAAGAGTTTGGTTATCGTTTCCGAAGCATCAAAATATGGAAGAGATGTTGACACTTAGAGTCACCCAAAGCAAATCATTTTCAGCTTCATCTTTTCTTCCCACTCCAGCCCCTCAAAGAGTGACAGCTTCTGTCTCCCCCTGAGTCTGTGATTATGAATTCAGGATTAGGAGAGACATGAGAAAGGAAATCAGGCTCTTGTTTACTAAAACACAAAACAATCAAAAATAAAATAACAGAGAAGCAGAAGAGGATGACAACAGAGAGCAAAGAAGGAAGAAAAGAGACTGTTTGAAATAAGGGTAAAACACTGTCCTAGGAGCTAATTTGGAACAGATTCCCTTCCCTTAAAAAAAGACTCAAACTGGCAGCCACAGTCGCATCCCACTCTTGGGAGTGTTTTGCTTGGCCCCATCAGGATTGGCCTGGGGAGGTCCTTTGAAACAGAGGCATACCTTTGGCTCTGAGAAACTTACTATTTCTACAAATTTGCCCTTGAACACCCAGAGGGAGACACGGTTAGGCCTGGGGAAGATATTAACTCTCAGTGGCTCTGCAGTGCCCCTGCTTAAACCATGGCATCTCCTGGAGGGATCCAGTGCAGAGTCACATGAGTGTGAGATTATTCATCGTTGCTACTTCTGCTCCTGCTTGCCTACTGCCGTAGATGCACTGATGGTCCAAGCTCTTCCCAGCTTCCCAGGTATTCCGGGTGGTAAAGAGCCTGCCTGCCAATGCTGGAGATGTGGGTTCAATCCCTGGGTTGGGAAGATCCCCTGGAGAAGGGAATGGCAACCCACTCCAGTATTCTTGCCTGGAGAATCCTATGGACAGAGGAACGGAGGGGGCTACAATCCATGGGGTCCCAAAGAGTCAGACACAACTGAAGCAACCTAGCATGCATCCCGACTGCCAAGCTCCATCACATCCACATACACAAACACACATGCACACACATTCTCACCATCCACTATGGCAGCAAGAGGTTGCAGCTGAATGGTAAGCAGTCTGCATTGAATAATATGTATTCTCCTATTTGCCATGGTCCTGAAGGCACTGGACTTTGTCAATGGTCTTGATTATCTTTTAAGATTTTTTGATAGAGACCATTTTTAAAGTCTTTATTGAATTTGTTACAACATTAGTTCTGTCTTATATTTGGGGTTTTTGATCATGAAGTATATGGGATCTTCGCTCTCCGACAAGGAAGAGAACCCTCAGCCCACTGTGTTGGAAGGCAAAGTCTTAACCACTGGACCACCAGGGAAGTCCCTATCTACTTTGTTTCATACCTTTCAGACTTGTTTCTTCTCCTTTACCTCTGTGGAGATGTTGGGAGGAATGGTAGAAGTTTGGAGGCATGGTGCAGTCCACGGAGACAGGTCTGGTGCTGGACCCCAAACCAGTGTAGCCAGTGACCTGTGCAAAGCACAGCCTTACTTTCAGCTTGCTTTCTTTAATCATGGCTCCTCGTCATCTGTGAGGGTTTCGCATACACAGAAACCCTCTCATCAGTGGACACTCCATGGTTAAATATCCTTTTCTGCTCTTCTATGATCAAAAGAAATTGTTTCCTCAGAGATGCTGGAAGTCCCCTACAGAGAAAGAAATATTATCATTTCTCTCTCATCTTCTTGTACTCATGTGCTAACACAGCTTCTCAAACC
Source organism: Budorcas taxicolor (assembly GCF_023091745.1). Taxonomy (NCBI): domain Eukaryota; kingdom Metazoa; phylum Chordata; class Mammalia; order Artiodactyla; family Bovidae; genus Budorcas; species Budorcas taxicolor. The sequence continues at coordinate 139,676,469 of NC_068920.1, forward strand.
TCATGGGCTCTGCTCACAATCACCAAACCAAGGGGAATGCAGCTGGGAACACAGCCCAGAAACTTATTCCCAGAAGTTTAGACTCTGGCTCCCATGGAGGGCGCCTCCATGTGCCCACCTTGTCTGTGTACACTCAGAGCATGTTCTCAGCCAGATCAAGTCTGCTTCTCATAACAGCCCCAAGGAGCCACAAGGACAGGTGTTAGTATCCTCTCACAGAACAGATGATGCAACAGAATGATGTGTCCAGAGGCGTGCAGCAGGTTACAGTGCGGCTGCCTCTAAGAAGCTAGGTGGCCTGACTACTTTTTCTTTGGAACCTGCTGTGCAGTTTTTCACTTAAGATGATCCTAAACAAATAAAATAATGCTGTCTAATTTCAAGCTAAAGATAGGACTCTGAGCCCCAGAAAGGAAGAACAATTTGCAAAATCATGATTGAAAAACAATTTGTACTAGTCCTGTAAAAGATTAGTGAGGGTGAGGAATGAATGAGTGGAGGGGAGAGGGAAATGGTGAGGAAGGAAAAGGGACGATTTAGACTTTTGGAAATCTCATCCCTCTGGGCTTATTTGATTGCAGTTCCATAATTATGTTAGCAGAAATTGGAGGAATAGCAATGTTATGGGGGCAGCAGTTGGTATCTAGGAAGTGTCCAGTTTTTATGAGGTTGTCACGTTTAATTCTTACAGCCTCTCATTAGTGAGATGGAGGTATTCTTATTCCCATATTAGAAAAGATTACCATCTAGTTTTGGAATAAATATTAACATACAAGAATATATTGAGAACCTCCAAGATATCTAAAGGCAATATATCAACAATCTCCCTTCTAAATTTTTTTCTGGAGAAATGATAATAAGTGGGAGTAAAGATTCATATACCGAATATTGATTTCTTTTAGTGAGAAATTTAAGAAAAATAGAAATAGGAAAAAAGTTAAACAAGTCATGGTATATTGATGATACATTATATAGACGTGAGAACATGGTTAATGTTATCTAATACTATAAGTATAAATATAATCACACACATATATGTGTAAGCACATATGTATACAATTTACATATATGCACACAATTTACATATATTCACATGCATATATGTGTATATGTAATATCAAAATAGTAAAAGTGAAACAGTATCTCTCTGGGAGTAACAATTTTCTCATTTTGTTTCCTTTATTTTTATCAGAAATAATTCATATTGTTTTCATTATCAGAAAAAAAAAGCCCTATAAAATCATCTTGCAAATCAAGAGAATGAATCATTTTCTGGTGATAATTGTTGGAAACTATGGAATTCACGTAAAATAACCATCCTTTCCTCCCAGGCCCTCGTATATCACTAGAGCCCAATGCTAAAATTACTCCAACACATCTAAGATTTCAAGAAATAAAATTTCAGATTACTGTGTAGGTTATTGAAATATAATTCTCATTCTGCAAATATCTAAAATGCTATAGGAAATACACTTTTGTATTATAAAAATACAGAACTAAAGAACTGATGATGTGTGTCCGTTATCTGGCCAAAATTTAAATACAGGCACAAGAGAGGCAAAGGGACTCCCACAGCTGCTTTTTGCCTGAGAGTGTTGGGAAAACCAGATTAAAACACAGTTTGCCAAGGACAGAAAACAAAGCCTAAGCTTTATAAGAGGGGACTCTAGTAAGCAATTCATGCTCATAAAGCTGGAGTCCAACCAGAGGTAAAACTGCTTTGCCTAATCCCCCCAAATAAACCTGGGTCCTTCCTTCCCTGAAGAGGCTGTAGAGAAAGCTGCCTTGGTACTGCAGAAGGAAAGTCTCCAAGAAGTTGTAACCACACATGATATCTAAAACATACTGGCAATCCAAATTCACATTTACTCTGTTAAGAAAATCTTCAAACCATGTAGGTTAAAGCAGTAGAAACCCATGTAAATACTTTCTGGAGAAATACACCTTCATCCTAACCTCAGAGAAGGCCCACAGATAATTTCCCAAGTAAACAGAGCAGCTCATGGTCAAAAATAATCAGGAAACCACAAGGACCTACTGCACAGCACAGGGAACTACATTCAATAACTGATAATAAACTATAACGGAAAAGAAACTGAAAAGATTATATGCATACATATGTATTTTGCTACATGCTTATAACACTGTAAATCAATTATACTTAAATTTAAAAAAATAAATTAAAAAAAAAGAGATGATGACCCATAAGTAAAAATCAGGAAAAAAAAAAAAAGTAATAGAAAGAGTTTCACAAAGACCTAGGATGTCAAAATAGTTACCTCTACTTTGTTTAAATAAATTAAAAGAAAATCTTAAAAAATATCTACAGAATAGGAAGTTAAGACATGGCAGACATAACAACAAAAAGTAAAACTTCTGGAAATAAAAGACAATGTTTGAAGTTAAAACTCAGTGCTTATGTTTAACTCCAGACTTGAAACTGCTGGAAAGTTTAGGAAGCTATAAGATGGGGTCAGAAGAATATATTCAGATGTAACATAGAGTGACAAAGAGAAAGTGTGATGGAGGAGTTATGAGACATGAGGCTTAAGTGAAACCTTCTTACCTATTTCCAATCAGACTCCCAGAAAGAGAGGATGCGTAGACTTTATGAAAGGAAATATCAGAAGGTATAACAGCTTAGAGCTTTCCAGAGCTGACGAAAGACGGTGACATATAGAAAAACTGCCAAACTCCACAATCAAAGAAATAAAAACCTAGAGGGGGAAAGCATTATGTTTAAACAATAGCAAACCAGCTGACCTCAGAACAGCAACACTAGGAACCAAGAATGGCATTTTCGTTGGGCATTGGGTGTGTAGCACACATCTCTGGAATGAGGAAAAAATAAGGATATTTTCAGACAAATTAAAACAGACTTCAAATCCGGTGACTGTCACTTAAAGGAAATTTTGAAAAACAAAAAAATGTTGTTTTAGGAAGAAACTGATGCCAGGTGGAAGATCTGACTTTAAGATGGAATGAAGACAGAAAAACTAGAGATGTGTGGAAATATTTAAACAAATACTGCCTGTATAAAATTATAATAATGTCTGTGGAATTCACAAAACATAAATAAACAACTTATGAAGCAGGTACTGGAGTGAGTGTGATTTAAGGTCCATGAATTGTGCAGAAGAAGGGTTAAAATGTCGATAAATTTTAGACTTTTATAAGTTCAGTATTTATGCATTAATGTTGTTGATAATTACTAAAATTGTAGAAATGGAGTGTATATTTATAGAAGTTAAAAAAATTATTCTAAAAATACTCATATCTGCCTATAATGATTAAGACAGAAGGACAAATAAAAAGGTCAAAAATAGATAAAATATATAAATCCAAATACATAATATATATGAATGAATAAATGCTCTGATATTTTTAATATTCTAATTTTAAAAATAAAGCTTATTGGACAGTATTGAAGTATCAAGGTGAAAGTATTTATGAAACATATCTAAACCATAAGGATACAAATGACTTAAAGAAAAAAGATGGAAAAGAAATACTGATCGAAGAAGCTGGTGTGTCTATGTTCATATTTGACAAAGCAAACTATAAAAACTGTATCTATAAAATATAAATAGGGTCACTTCATAATGAAAAATGTTTCACTTGCTAAGAAAACATAACAATTCTAAATTTGTAAATTTTCAATAATATACCTTGATAAACCCTTTGCCACATCAAAAAAAAAAAAAAAGCACACACACAAACAAAGCAAACATTGGATACAATTTAGCAAGAACAATTAATTATTTTAAAATACCCAGGTTCTATCCCTGGGTCAGGAAGATCCTCTGGAGAAGGAAATGGCAACCCATTCCAGTACTCTTGCCTGGAAATTCCATGGATGGAGGAGCATGCTAGGCTATAGTCCACAGGGTCGCAAACAGTCGGACACGACTGAGCAACTTCACTCTCACTTTCATTATCAATAGAAATTGGAGAAGGTAACATTCATTTTAAAGAGGCTTTATATTAATAAAAACCCTGCTACTGCTAAGTCACTTCAGTCATGTCTGACTCTGTGCGACCCCATAGACTGCAGCCCACCAGGCTCCCCTGTACCTGGGATTCTCCAGGCAAGAACACTGGAGTGGGTTGCCATTTCCTTCTCCAATGCATGAAAGTGAAAAGTGAAAGTGAAGTTGCTCAGTCGTGTCTGACCCTCAGTGACCCCATGGACTGCAGCCTTCCAGGCTCCTCCGTCCATGGGATTTTCCACGCAGGAGTACTGGAGTGGGGTGCCATTGCCTTCTCCTATAAAGAGGGTTTATATTAATAAAAACCCTGCTACAACTATAATTAATAGTTGACCTTCTTAACATTAAGCACCTCTATAGCATATTCAAAAGCAGAGACATTACTTTGCCAACAAAGGTCCATCTAGTCAAGGCTATGGTTTTTCCAGTGGTCAGTATGGACGTGAGAGTTGGACCATGAAGAAAGCTGAGCGCTGAAGAATTAATGATTTTGAACTGTAGTGTTGGAGAAGACTCCTGAGAGTCCCTTGGACTGCAAGGAGATCCAACCAGTCCATTCTAAAGGAGATCAGTCCTGGGTGTTCTTTGGAAAGAATGATGCTAAAGCTGAAACTCCAGTCCTTTGGCCACCTGATGCGAAGAGTTGACTCATTGGAAAAGACTCTGATGCTGGGAGGGATTGGGGGCAGGAGGAGAAGGGGACGACAGAGGATGAGATTGCTGGATGGCATCACCAACTCGATGGACATGAGTTTGAGTGAACTCCGGGAGTTTGTGATGGACAGGGAGGCCTGGTGTGCTGTGATTCACGGGGTCACAAAGAGCTGGACATGACTGAGCAACTGAACTGAACTAAACTGAACTGAGTTTCTCACCAAGACATGGATGGCTGCTATTACTACTATTTTTCAACATTGTACTGAATGTCATAAATAGCATGATAAAGCAATAGAAAGACATTCAAATGGTAAACATTAGATAAGAGGCAAAACTCTCATTGTCTTGTGATGAAAGAATTATATACTTGAAAATCCAAATGAATATTCAGATAAATTATAACAAATAGAAGCTGCTTGAATCATATTTAGATGTTTACTTATAAATCATTGTATGATTTTTATGACATATGTATTATATAAAAATCCTTATGTATATACCCACAATAACCCATTAGAAAATGAAAGTTTTAAATCATGTAATTTGTAATAACATAAGAAAACATGAACTATCAGGAAATAAATCTTGAAAAAGTTGTGCAAGATTTTATGGAAAAAATTATTAAACTTAGGGAAGAGTTATTGCAGAAGGCCCAAGTAATTGGAAGGTTAGGCTTTGTTTGTGATATTCAGAAGACTTAATCTTTTAAAGATGTCAATTTTTTGCAATTTGGTTTATAGATTTAATGCAATGTCAAACAAAATTCTAAAAGAGGAATGTATGAGTGTTTGTTATTGTGTGTCAATTGACAAACTTTCAAAAGTGTATGTGAAAAAGCAAAGGAATAAGAGTAAGCTCAAACAAGGACTCTGTATCAACCTAGAGAGATGGGATGGGAAGGGAGATGGAAGGAGGTTCAAGAGAGAGGGAACATATGTATACCTATGGCTGATTCATGTTGATGTTTGACAGAAAAAAACAAAATTCTGTAAAGCAAATATCCTTCAATTAAAAAATAAATGATTTTTTTAAAAAACAGTAATACAGACATTCTAGATTGAGAGTATTTGCTTTACAAGTAATTAGTATTTTTGTGAAGCCATAATCATAATTGATGCAGAATGAACCAAAAACTCAACAACAAACAAAAGAACTCAGAAACAAAATCATGAACACATAAACTCTTGAATATAGAAATATAGTTTTATCTCATTTAAGTAAATATGGTTTTTTAAAACAATCATGCTGAAGTAATTGATTAACCATATGAAAAAAAAAGAATTTGTATCTCCACTTCACTTTATAAACAAAGTTTGCATGCTGTTTAAGGATCAAAGTAACAGAAACAAAGCTATATGAATTTTTTTAGATTATAATATCTTCAGTGTCTTAGAATAAAGAAACTACTTATTCAGCAATGAAACAAGAGACTGATAATCGAACTATGCCAAAAATAAGAACTTCTATGTATCAAAGATGATACTTTAAAAGGTAACATAAAGACAATGAAACTTCTAACTATAGAATAGAAAAACCACATACAACTGTCAAGCAAAATATGTAAAGAATTGCATGAATCCTCAAGAAAATAACAGCAACACAAAAAATGGTCAAAAGATATGAATACATCCTTCAAAAGTGACAATAAAGCTTAAGAAAAGGTGCTAAATCTTGGTGGTAATCAGAAAAGTGAATATTAAAACCATGATATGAATCAGAATGTCAAAAATTTTTTAAGTTGAGCAATATCAACTTTGGTGAGATGTGAGTCAGTGACCGCTCTCGTTTACTGTTGGTTAGAATGTAAACTGGTGCAGTCACTTGGGGAAAAAAGTTTGACATTATCTCCCAAAGTTGAAGATTCATGAACCCTGTGAGCCAACTGTTCGACTCCTAGAGCTGTGTGTATTAGAGAAACGCGTGTGCAAGTACACCACGGGGCATGTATAAGCATAATCACAATAATGGAAACTGAAAACACGCACTGTCTACCCATGGTAGCATGGTTCATTGTGATGTACTCACAAGCAGGGGATTCCATACAGAAAGTGAATATCCAATTGTAATGAAAAGTAAAGAGGTCTTAAAGCTTCCCAGGAAAACAAAGAAATGATTGTGACTATAGTTAACAACGGAGAAGGCAATGGCACCCCACTCCAGTACTCCTGCCTGGAAAATCCCATGGATGGAGGAGCCTGGTGGGCTGCAATCCATGGGGTCGCTAAGAGTTGGACATGACTGAGCGACTTCACTTTCACTTTTCACTTTTCACTTTCATGCATTGGAAAAGGACATGGCAACCCACTCCAGTGTTCTTGCCTGGAGAATCTCAGGGACGGGGGAGCCTGGTGGGCTGCCCTCTATGGGGTCGCACAGAATCAGACACGACTGAAGCGACTTAGTAGCAGCAGCATAGTTAACAAAGTGGTTGTCGTTGTTCAGTCACTAAGTTGTTTGCTGCTCTGCAAGCCCGTGGACTGCAGCACTCTAGGCTCCAGTATCTTCCTCTATTTCCCAGTCTGCTCAAATTCATGTCTTGAATCAATGATGCTATCTGTCTCATCCTCTGCTGCCTCCTTCTCCTTTTGCCTTCAATCTTTGCGAGCATCAAGGTCTTTTCCAATGAATTGGCTCTTTGCAATCAGTGGCTACCCCTAGTCAGTGAGAAGAAGGTAGCAACTGGGGAGAGACAGACATAGGCGTTTGAGTTTCTATAAATGCTCATTTCTTGACCTAAGTACTGTTTTCACAAGAGTTTGCCTTTGTAATCATTCATTAAACTTTGCATATATATCTTATGCACTTTTAAATGTATATCTTACAGTATGAACACAGAGAGAAAGGAGAGAGGGAAAGACAGAGAGGGAGGAATAATGAGAGGAAGGGAGCCAGACAGACTGAACAGATGTAAATGTCAGAGCCCAACCTCCCCTGGAGCTATTATCCAAGCCGTCGGGATTTGCTTATTGTTTGTATAATTGGATATGTCATAATTATTCTGGATACCTTCCTCTGAAATACTGGAGGAACCATCAATCCAAACTGCCAATAATGATGAAAATTTCAAATGCCAGCCTCCACACTGACTTCAAGCGCTCACCTCTGATCTAGATAAAACTGCAAGCCAGCCCTGCCTTGGATTTCAAGACTCTCAGCCTGCATTCTGCTTCTGTGAGGAAGTGCCAATGTTTTGCCCTCAGGCAAAAAGGAAACCCTATTTGTTTCCCCTGACCAAGTCTCAGAATGTCCAGTTCTAGAAGTTATGATCTCCCTGCTGAAATTGCTAATTAAGAACATATTCACTCACCTCTCTCTCCCTCTCCTCCTTCCCTCTCTCCCTTCTTTCTACGGCCAGCCCTGAATCATTGTTTTGTGGTCAAAGTGAATATTATTTCTGTGAAAAAGATTTTTATTGAAATATAGTTGATTTACAATGTTGGGTTTGTTTCAAGTGCACAGCACAGTGATCCAGTTATACATGTATACATATATGTATTATTTTTCATATTCTTTCCTATGATGGTTTGTTACAGGAGATTGGACTCCCCTGGTGGCTCAGACGATAAAGATTCCACCTATAGTGTGGGAGACCTGGGTTCGATCGCTGAGTTGGGAAGATCCCCTAAAGGAGGGCATGGCAGCCCACTCCAGTATTGGAGAAGGAAATGGCAATCCATTCCAGTATTCTTGCCTGGAAAAAACCACGGACACGGGAGCCTGAAAGCCTACAGTCCGTGGGGTTGCAAAGAGTTGGACATGACTGAGTGACTAACACTTCCTATGATGGTTTGTTACAAGATTTGGGATACAGTCCCCTGTGCTATATAGTAGGACCTGGTTGTTCATCTAAACATTGACTCATTTTGGTTGTAAGATTTTGTGATAATGTTCAGTGAGACAACACATTTCAGAGACAAAGTCTCACAGACATTTTTACTGCTTTCTGTCCCTTTTTTACTGTCAAGGGAAGAAAGTATCATTGTCTTCCAGGATTTCAAGTCATATGGGGATTTAGTTTTAAGTGGCTCCCCCAGAGAATTGAAATAATTTTATACACACTTTAACCTAACTTTAATAGCACCCACTTTGTCACAAACATAATTTGGAAATGAACTGATATTACACGAATGTGAGGTTCCTTGTTTCGCTGGAGCTTCCAGCATTGAGAGATGACAATTAGTGGACAAAACACTTACGGCCAGTTCTCAACTGACCATATCAGTGGATTGAGTGGGTAAGTGTCCAGGTCCCTAACACAAATCATATCGAAATAATTGAGAATATTCTAATGTATACATGTTGTTGCTGCTGCTGCTAAGTCACTTCAGTCATGTCCAACTCTGTGAGACCCCATAGACGGCAGCCTACCAGGATCTGTCGTCCCTGGGATTCTCCAGGCAAGAACACTGGAGCCGGTTGCCATTTTCTTCTCCAATGCATGAAAGTGAAAAGGGAAAGTGAAGTTGCTCAGTAGTGTCCATCTCTTAGCGACCCCATGGACTGCAGCCTGCCAGACTCCTCTGTCCATGGGATTTTCCAGGCAAGAGTACTGGAGTGGGGTGCCATTGCTTTAGATGCATTTTATACTTAGAATTTGCTCCATCTAAAGTGAAAATAATGATAATAATAATAATCCCACTAATTGTTCAGCCCACATTATATGTCAGACTCTGTACTAGTTGCTTGATATGCTCTATTCAGTTTAATCCTCAGTGGCTCTCCACAGATGTAGTCCTTCTTTGCAGATGAAGAAACTGAAGATCAAAGAACAAAACTGAATTGAGATTATGGTGCAAAGCCTGCTGCTCCTCCTAGAGCAAGGTTTCTTCCTTGTCTCAGCTCTAGGAGACTTCTCTGGCCATGTTAACCCATAGGGCTCTCTGCTCTCTGAAAATAAAGTTAGCACTGTCCACACCAAGACTCCCTTGGACTCTTCATTAACTTTGTGTCACAACACCTCTTACTGCTTTATCAGGCACACGTGGATATTTACACATTTCCCCAGCCTGACTGAGTAAGAGACCATGCAGTCACATTTCCAGCTTTTGTTTCTTCTCATACTTTAACTCAGAAATGGCCAAAACACGGAGAAGAAGCAGACATTTGATGAGAAATAGGACCTATATGAGGTCGCAGAGTTGGACACGACTTAGTGACTGCATAACAACAAGGACGTACCTGTGGATGAACAACATCAGATAGGAAGCGGTCATGACAGAAAGCACAAAACAGTTTATAAGAGCCCATCAGGAGATGTGAAGGAAAATAGGTGGGATGGGGAAAATTCCCATTTAGCACAAGCTGTGTCTAATTTATACATACATCCTTAGCAGTGGTCCCAAGGCCATTCTGAACTGTCCTCTATTGGGTGAACACTCAAGATTCTTTTCCTTCAAATGGAAACTTTTCAAATTGTGTCACAGAGGTTTAACTGAGTCTGAAATATTATTTGGAACATCAAAATGTACACACCGCTATATTTAAAATAGGTAACCAAAAAGGACCTACTGTATAGCACAGCGAACTGTGTTTAATATTCTGTAATAACTTAATTGGGAAAAGAATTTGAAAAAGAATAGTTACATGTAAATGTATAACTGAATCACTTAGCTGAACACCTGAACTGACACAACATTGTTAATCAGTTGTGCTGTTGTTACTCGTGCCTGATTCTTTGCGACTCCACGGAATGCCGCACCCAGGCTCTCATGTTAATCAACTATGCTCCAATATAAAATAAAAGCTTAATAAAAAAAGAAAACCATCTTAAAAAATAAAAATGTAAAGTAGAAATACAGTTGTATAACTTACAGGGTATTAAAGACGATGGATGGTGGGAGTGGAAAACTTGGAGATATAATTCCCAAAACTACTGCTTGCTACCCTAGGAAACCACCAGTTGTAACTTCTAGTCCCAATAACTTCTTTCACTTGTCAACTTAAACATGGAAATGGGTACATCATTTAAAGCCATGTCAGCAGAAATGTGTATCAGTGGTGTTTCTCATTTGAGAAATGAGAAATGAACTTACAATTCCATCATTTTTTCCAAAATCCCTCCAGAGAATCTCCCACACAAACTCAAGGCAAGTTTCACTTTTTGCAATTTAGCAGTGTGGAGTTTTTTCATGCTTGGGCAACACTCCACCCCATCCCACTTCACCCTAAATTGAGTTTGAGGGGTTTTTTTTTGTTTTTACTCTTGCACAACATGAAAATAAGTGAACACATTTTAGTCAAAATTTCCATCTCCAAGTCTCCTAAGTGGTGTGAAAAATCCTGGAAAATCTCAGAGCAAAAGAGGACATTAGGAAAAATCAGGACAAGTGGAAACAGCAGTGAAGGATGTAACCTAATGTCTGTGTCACCACAACCAACATTTCCCAAATCTATTCTCTCTCCAGTGAGGCTGGGCTACTGGGGTGAAAGAGGAACTCATCTTAGTCAACAATGATTGTCATGAATCACCCTTGCAGCCATCAGCAGCTGACACAGATGTGCCTTATCCCCTAGGCATACTTTGTCCAGTGCCTACAGCCTATGACACGTATAATATGGATAGTGTTCCAAAAAAATAGTAATGATGTTTGCACCTCTACATAGCACAAATTGTTATCATGAACTGAAGTTCACAAATATCTACCTTGAGTATCATAATGAATGTCTGGTTTAAATAGTAGGAGCAAGTTTTCATTTATTGATCTCCAATTACAGAAATGGTAAAGGTGACTTTTATCAAAAACATGACAAGGTCTAAATCCAGGAACTGGTTCTTTCACTCTGAGAAGTCGGGAAGTCCCTTGGAGGATTAATTTCTCCTCTGCAGAGGTAGAACATTTATGCTATCACATTCAGAAAACGAAGATCATGGCATCTGGTCCCATCACTTCATGGGAAATAGATGGGGAAACAGTGGAAACAGTGTCAGACTTTATTTCTGTGGGCTCCAAAATCGCTGCAGATGGTGATTGCAGCCATGAAATTAAAAGATGCTTACTCCTTGGAAGAAAAGTTACAACCAACCTAGATAGCATATTCAAAAGCAGAGACATTACTTGGCTGACTAAGGTCCGTCTCGTCAAGGCTATGGTTTTTCCAGTGGTCATGTATGAATGTGAGAGTTGGACTCTAAAGAAAGCTGAATGCCGAATAATTGATGCATTTGAACTGTGGTGTTGGAGAAGACTCTTGAGAGTCCCTTGGACTGCAAGGAGATCCAACCAGTCCATTCTGAAGGAGATCAACCCTGGGATTTCTTAGGAAGGAATGGTGCTAAAGCTGAAACTCCAGTCCTTTGGCCACCTGATGCGAAGAGTTGACTCATTGGAAAAGACTCTGATGCTGGGAGGGACTGGGGGCAGGAGGAGAAGGGGACGACCGAGGATGAGATGGCTGGATGGCATCACTGACTCGATGGACGTGAGTCTGAGTGAACTCCGGGAGTTGGTGACGGACAGGGAGGCCTGGTGTGCTGCGATTCATGGGGTTGCAAAGAGTCGGACATGACTGAGCGACTGAACTGAACTGAACTGATAGTAGCTATAGTAAGGAAAATGCACATGGCACCTGCTAATTGTTGGCATTATAAAAACAAGAGGAATATTATTTGCCTCAGATTCAGAATTCTTTATTCCTGCAACATTCTCCAAAGAGTTATCTGGAAAAGAAAGGGCCATTTCCAAAAGAATGAAAACTAAGAAAAGCACTCCATACCTAGATGTTACCTCTCCTCCTCATATGGGTTTATCTTGAACTTTCCCTCATGTATTGAATGTGAATGGAATGGATTTTAGAAATAGAAGAAATCACTGAGTCCAACCTGTGACTATTTCCTGAAGAGGAAACAAAGCTTGGTTAAAAAAAAAAAAAAAGAGGTGGTTTGTCCAAGTTAACTGAGTGAGATTCCTCATTGTCCAAAGAGACTCTGACTCCTAACACAACTGTTCCTCCTGGGTCACACTGTCCTCCTAAGAAAAACCACATCATGTTCCTGCATCTGAAGTCATAAATTTATAGTTTCCTTTAAGCACCTTCCTACAAGAACAAAAAGTATGACTAGGACTTTGTGGGCAAGTAGCTGAGACCAAATACTCCTTTCGCTTTCTGACTCTAACCCTGTTCCATGCTCAATCCCCTAAGCGTGTACAACTTTCTTGCTTTGTAACTCTGGGAAAGCTATTCAAATCTGTAAGATTTAGTTTCTTTTGTAAAATGGAGGGGATGTGTTTAATCAACAGAGTTGTGCTGAGGACCGTTAGTTGAGCTTCCATTGACAAAGTACTTAGTACAGTGACTGATCTGTAGTTAGATAATCAATGCATGTTGCTGTTTTATTGTAACAGTATGATTGAAGTGTTTCATGCCATAGTTAATTCATAAATCTTTGCTTATCTGAGGATAAGATGTTAAACTCCTGAAATAGCTAGAAAAACCAAACCATGAAAGGAGACAGATTTCTTATAAGAAATTGAGTCTAATTTTTGGCTAGTTCCTAATTTTTTTAAATTGTGTAAGGCTGACTGTTAAGTGCTATTGTGATCATACAAAAACATAGAAAGCACAGTTTTGGATTAACAAATGCTTAATAATAAGCCAGAAATAGGAAATGAGGTATCTTATAACAGTAAATACAACTATAAAAATAATTTTCTACAGAACTGTGAGACAAGTTCAAACTTTGAATATACAAGATAATATTCTACCCACACGAAATACAAGAAATTTAGGAGACAAAAATTCATGATTATCAACTTTGGGTAAATCACCCAGAGTTGAATAAGGACTCATTAAACACCTACAAAGATGTCCCCAGAAAGCAGAGGGAACCAAAGTCTACCAGGAAATCCCCAGTAGCATCAGAAAGTATTGCCACACACTGGAATTATATTTCCCAACTGGCATGACACGCATGGCCCAGAAGAGACAAGATGTCATCTGACCCTTGCATCAGTTAGAAGGCAAACAAAAGGTTCAGGTATGTATGGGGCACTTACATGCAGAAGAACCGTTGTTGCTCAGAGATGTACAAAAGAAGAGATGGAAATATAGCTGTCATATGACCCACATGGATTCAAGTATATCCTCTGGTTTATACCATCTGCATTGAAGAATAAAGTATTTTTCTAAGGTCTTCGCTTTAAATAGTTTAAAATTAAGATTTATTTTTAATAGTAGTTTTAGGTTCACAGCAAAACTGAGGGGAAAGTAGAGAGATTTCTAGTATCTCCCCCACCCATTCCCCATTATACCTTCCCCAGAGGGTATATTTGTTACAAGAGATGAACCTACATTGACACATTGTAATCAGGTGAAGGCCAAGGTTTATATTAGTGGTCATTTTTGATATTGTTCATTCTATGGGTTTGGACACATACCTATAATGACATGTACTGATTATTATAGCATCACACAGAGTAATCTCGTTGCCCTAAAAATCCTCTGTGTTGTGCATGTTCATCACTCCCTCACCCCAGCCACTGGCCACCATGGATCTTTTTGCTGCCTCCATAGTTTTGCCTTTTCCAGAATGTCGTATAATTGGAAACACACTGTCTATGTAGCCTTTTCAGATTGACTTCTTTCATCTAGCAATACAGATTTAAGATCCCTTCAGGTCTTTTCATGTCTTGATAGTGAGCTGAATGACAATCCCATTGTCTGGATATACCACTGTTTATCCATTTACCTACTAGAGATCTTTCTTGCTCCCAGATATAGGTGATTATGAATAAAGCTGCTATAAAAGTCCTGTGCAGGTTTTAGCTCAGGAATATGTTTTCAACTCCTTTGGGTAAACTCTGCTTGACACTAAGGGATTGCATATAACAGCACTTTACTTGCCTTTGTGTGTTGTCTAAGAAGCAGTTTGGTTGCATATTACAGCAATAACAAATTCTGGAAGATTTAGCAAGAGGCAAGTTTTGTTTGTTTGTTTATGTATTACATAGAAAAGTAGTTTGGGGTTGGTATAATAGCTCTGAGGTAATTAGAAACTTAATCTGGAACTTTTCATTTTCCATTTTCTTCAGGATATAGCTTTTATCCTTATGTTCACTTCATAAGATATCAGTTGCAGTTGCTAAGCATCCCATCCACATTCCAGTCATGGAGAAAAAGAAGCTCAGATTCTCACAGGTCTCAGCTGAGTCAGCCTCAGAGCCTTCTTGGACGATACTACCCCCATTCCATCACCAATGGTTTGACTTGCCTGGATTTCTATCTCGCTGGCCACTTAGAGCTGCAGATTAGGCTGGGAAAACAAATCCTTTAGCTGTGTGTATTTATGCCCTGAATAAAGTTGGGTTGTTGCTGTTTAGTTACTAAGTCATGTCTGACTCTTTTACAGCCCACCAGGGTCCTCTCTCCATGGTATTTCCCAGGCAAGAATACTGGAGTAGGTAACCATTCCCTTCTCCAGGGCATCTTCCCAACCCAGGGATGGAACTCATGTCTCCTGCATTGGAGGCAGATTCTTTACCACTGAGCCACCAGGGAAGCCCATAAAGTTGGGTGTTTGCTAGTAAAACAGAGAGGGAGAATGACTATTACACAGTAACTAAGTCTCTTCTACATTGTGCTTCACAATTCACAACCAGCTTAACTGATTGACGTGATTGAGGCCCTGAACTCAGACTTGCAATTTCTATTATTTTTACAAAAAGTAGTAGTCGTATTTCTGGCCAACATTTTCATGCTGATTTATGGCTTACAAAAAAATCATCATATATGTCAACGATTTGCTTCTCACAGCAATGAAGAGAAGTAAATATTTTGTGGTCATTATCAAAGAATGAAATGAGCTCAGGAAAGCTCAGTATTGCCCAAGGCTAACCAGCCAGTAAGGTGATGCAACAAGATTCAAAACAGTTCTGAATGACTCCAAGCTTATGTTCTTTTATCTGAAAATTGATTAACAAGCCTGTCAAGTCTCTCTAATTATCTTTTTTAAACTACTGAGTCATGATTTTCAATTAATTCCATTCTTTAGTTGTATTCAGCTATTTCTTTTCAGAGGGGTTTAAAAATCAAAATTATTTCATCTAGGTTAGAGAGACAGGAAGGAATGGAAAGTGAAGAAGGAAAAGAAACTAACTCTTGCAAGCATTATTTGCAAATGCATGTCCTCATTTTACCCTGGCATCAACCCTGTTGAGTAGGAAATGCTATTCTGTAGATGAGGAAACTGAGATCAGAGAGGTTATGAAATTCCAGTTAGCTCACTCTGTTGGTAAATGACAGATGGGGATCTGAATGCAGGCCTTTCTGATTTCCTACCTGAACTTTGATTTTACTCATATCCTCAAAATATTTGGAAGGTTGTTTCCTGATTTTTTTTTTTTTTCCATACATCCTTACTGCAAGCAATAACAAAGGAGCAAAACGAAGTTGAAACTATGTCACTTGACTAGTAGAACTTCTGAATAATGAGGAAGAAATCAAAAAACAAGAAGCTGTGAACCGTTTGAGGTGTTCGTACATGACACTTTAGGAAGATTCCAGTTGTCGCTTTGTCCTAGTTGGTTTAAATATTTATTTTCTTTAAAGATAGGAGCTGTGCTTGATTTTTTCAACTGACTCTGTCTACTTCTAAGTCTACAGTAATAATATTTATCGTTGAACACAGGCCATTAAAGATTGCATAGAACAAGGTCATTAAAGATTGCATGGGGCATATCTATACTAAAAAGTTGTTTACTCTTAAATTACAATTGAACTGAATGCCCTGTACTTCTGTTTGCTAAATCTAATGAACCTATATGTGACAGTTTTTTGTATTGCTTCACTGAATTCTTAAAATAACTCTTCAAAGGGTTAAATACGGTAATGCGCATCCAGAGAGATTAACTTCAAGTTCACATGATTGAAAAATGGTAATCTGAGGACTCACACTCACATATGTCAGCTCCATAGTCTATGGCCATAGTATATTTTCTCAAGATCTGCAAATAAAAACAAGCTTGACATCCTCTAACAATGAAAGAATCTGACTATTGATTGATTGTCCTAACCAAAGGGCGGGGAATCACATGAAAGCTACAAAGAATCCAAAATCTGTTTCCTGAACAAAGGCTAAAGCATGTGATATTTTTAATGTCTTCCAGACCATTAAAAGAAACAAGAAAGCAAAGAAGTGTCCTTTCTTGAGAATCATTAAAGCAGTGGTTCTCCACAAGGGGTGATTTTGTACATAGGGGGACATTTGGTAATATCTGAAGACATGCTTGATTGTCACAGCTGGGGGTGCTACTGAAGTCTAGTGGGTAGATGCCGAGGCCAAGGATCATCCCACATGCACAGGGCAGCCCCCACAGTAAAGAATTATCCGCTATCTCAGTTCAACCGTGCTGAGATCGAGAAACTCCAAACGAAAATAACATGTTGAGGTTTTAGCACTTTTTCTTTTAAAGTTGTTATACTGCACAGAGAGCTGAAAAATGGCGGTTTAGGGCCTTCCATGAGCAATGAGTTCTGTATTCTAAGTAATCACAAAACCATAATTCCTTTTTAAGGTTTGCCAGAGCATGTAAGAGGGGTGAATTGGACTCTTTTGGAAACTGGCCCCTTCTAAGGGCTCCACCCCATCTTTAGAAATCAGATCTGGTCTTTTTAGAGTTATCCTGTCTATGTTTCCTAATGGTTGGGTTATATTCTTTGTGGTGACACTTGCATTGGTTTTATGTGTGGACTGTTCTGTGTGGTGCAACTAACCCAAGTGTGTCTTAGATTTGGACAATTTAGTTCCAAAGATTCTCATGAAAGTCATGGAGTTAGGCTGAGATTCCAGGTCTCCCCCACCTGCATTTGCCGACTCCCCCAGTCCCACACTGCTTTCTAGATGGCCCCTGCTGTCTAAATCTGGAAGAAAGAGAGTTGTAGCTATACAATACTAGATCAATAGAGAATTCATGGAGCTAGGAGTCATGATAAACCCAATTCTAATTTATCTCATCTATCTATCTTCTGACTATGAACCTTTGAACAGTTTTTAAAGTCCTCTGGACATCAATTAGCATCCATAAAATGCAAATAATTTTACCTATCTCACCGGGTTGTGATAAGATTGAAATACAATAAAATATCTTAAAAATTATTTTGTAGTTTACAAAGCACCCTTAAAACAGATTAAGGTCCTCACAGAGTATTTGCAAAGAGAGTTTGAAAGCACATGTGTTCGGTCAGAGCTGCTATCTGTGTTTCTTTATATGCATTGTTTTAACCAAGTCAATTTCATGTACCATAGCATAGAGCGACTGCCCTCCCTCAACTAAAGGAGGAAGACTCTTTTGTGAACTTTGTTTGTTTAAACACTTTCTCCTTTTTTTGCAGGGCGGGTGGTTAGAGAGAGCAAAATAACTTCTTCCTCAAACAAACAAATGCAAGAAATACCCGATTCTGGTTGACAGAACGTGGTAAACAATGGCTGATTTTTAAAAGTTGATGGCCTTGGGGTCCATTTGATTGTGAGTGGTGCCTTTAGCATCTCTTGACAGATGAGAATTTGTCAAGTGAGAAACACCAGACTGACCTTGGCTCTGTATTACCAAACTCAAATAGGACATCACTCTGAGTGGGCGGGCTTTGTATTAGCAAACTCAAATAGGGCATCACTCTTCCAGGGGGCTGAGGAGAGTTTTCAGGGCAAAACACTTTAGACGCTGGATTTTTTAAAGTTTTCTTACAGTCGAGGTTTCCGTGAGGGTCTGATACATTTCAAGAATCTAGTCTGTGTGAGAGTTACAGAAAACAAAGAGCAAGAAGAAGGCTGATGTCTGAAATAGACACATGTCAAGGATTTAGAAAGAGCAGCCTAAGGGCAGGGTTAAAGGTCTTTCCTCTTTGCTTCCTTATCACTCGTTCCTTGCAACTTACCATACTGAGTTATTGTCCATTTTCATGTCACTTTCCCCGATGAAACTGTGAACCCCTTAGGGAGAGGGCAATGAGTCTTATTTATTCGTTTAATAACAGTGCTTGCACGTAATGTCTAGTATGTAGAATGTGCCTAGTGAATACAAAAGGACGAAAGAAAGAAGGAAATAGGAAGAAAGGAGGAAAGGAAGGAATTGCCCAGGACCTGGCTCTGCTTCATCAGATGCCTCATCATTCTTGGCTTACCTTCCCACCTCCTACTCTGGGCATCCTCATCAGCCAGTCCTCTCAATTCCTTACCCCTTTACCCATCCATATTGGTACCTCTTTGCATTGTTCCAATTTGAATGTGATGATCCAGCCCTGGACAACTACTCTTGATAATGGCCCAGGTGCTCATGACTCTCCCTGGGCATCAGGGGTGCACACTGGTGCCAAGCCCAGGTTCCCAGACACCTGCCTCTTGGAAAGGGAATCAGAAAATAATGCTTCAAACCAAGCCCCTCAAACAGGCAAGACCTATGAAACGCTGGCAGTTCATCCTTACATCAAGACATACCTGAAGCCAGCACAGAGAGAAAATTATTCAACTTCCCTAATTTTCAACTGATTTACCTATGAAAGGAGGTTAAAAATTTTGCTGTGAACTAAATAACAGATATGCTATACTTGTACTTGGTATTTTATTTATGGTTGTTCATTGGTGAGCACAAAACTTCAAGCCCAGAACCTCCCTCACCATCATCAGGGTTCCACCTTGCCTAGGCAGTTTTATTGGACCTTGATGGCTTTCAGATGGCCCAATAATAAAATACAAATTCAGCTGAAGGGGGCACTAAAACACACATTTTGGTGTGTAGACTAGGCTGAGGTAACAAAAAGCCCAGCTATGAAGCACTCCACATAACATGAGTGTGTGCTAAATTACTTCAGTTCAGTTCAGTCTCTCAGTCATGTCTGACTCTTTGCAACCCCATGGACTGCAGCATGCCAGGCCTCCCTGTCCATCACCAACTCCCAGAGCTTACTCAAACTCATGTCCATTGAGTCAGTGATGCCATCCAACCGTCTCATCCTCTGTTGTCCCATTCTCTTCCTGCCTTCAATCTTTCCCAGCATCAGGATCTTTTCAAATGAGTTAGCTCTTCACATTAAGTGGCCAAAGTATTGGAGATTCAGCTCCAGAATCAGTCCTTCCAATGAATATTCAGGACTGATTTCCTTTGAGATTGACTGGTTCGATCTCCATGCAGTCTAAGTCAAGAGTCTTCTCCAACATCACAGTTCAAAAGCATCAATTATTTGGCACTCAGTTTTCTCTATAGTCCAGCTCTCACATCCATACATGACTCCTGGAAAAACCATAGCATTGACTAGATGGACTCTGTCAACAAAGTAGTTTCTGCTCTTTAATATGCTGTCTAGGGAGGTCATAGCTTTTCTTCCAAGGAACAAGTGTCTTTTAATTTCATGCTGCAGTCACCATCTGCAGTGGTTTTGGAACCCCCAAAATAAAGTCTCTCACTGTTTCCATTGTTTCCCCATCTATTTGCCATGAAGTGATTGGACTGAATGCTGTGTTCTTCATTTTCTGAATGTTGAGTTTTAAGCCAACTTTTTCACTCTCCTCTTTCACATTCATCAAGAAGCTCTTTAGTTCCTCTTCAATTTCTGGCTTTCTGCCCATAAGGGTGGTGTCATCTGCATATCTGAGGTCCTTGATATTTCTCCCGTCAATCTTGATTCCAGTTTGTGTATCATCCAGCCCAGCATTTTGCATGATGTACTCTACATAGAAGTTAAATAAGCAGGGTGACAATACACAGCCTTAACATACTCCTTTCCCGATTTGGAACCAGTTTGTTGTTCCTTGTCCATTTCTAACTGTTGCTTTTTGACCTGCATACAGATTTCTCAGGAGGCAGGTCAGGTGGTCTGGTATTCCCATCTCTAAGAATTTTCCAGTTTGTTGTGATCCACACAGTCAAAGGCTTTGGTGTAGTCAATAAAACAGAAGTAATGTTTTTTCTGGAACTCTCTTGCTTTTTCGATGATCCAGTGGATGTAGGTAATTTGATCTCTGGTTCCTCTGCCTTTTCTAAAACCAGCTTGAACATTTGGAAGTTCATAGTTCACATATTGCTGAAGCCAGGCTTAGAGAATTTTGAGCATTACTTTACTAGCGTGTAAGATGAGTGCAATTGTGCAGTAGTTTGAGCATTTTTTGGCATTACCTTTCTTAGGGACTGGAATGAAAACTGACATTTTCCAGTCCTGTGGCCACTGCTGAGTTTTCCAAATTTGCTGGTATATTGAGTGCAGCACTTTCACAGCATCATGTTTTAGGATTTGAAGTAGCTCAGCTGGAATTCCATCACCTCCACTAGCTTTGTTCATAGTCACTTCAGTCATATTCAACTCTTTGCCACCCTTTGGAATGTAGTCCACCACACTCCTCTGTCCATGGGATTCTCCAGGCAAGAATACTGAAGTGGGTTCCCATTTCCTTCTCCAGGGGATCTTCCTGACCCAGTGATCAAACCCAAGTCTCCTGTATTGCAGGTGGATTCTTCACCAGTGAGCCACAAAGGAAGCCCACTCTATATAGTAACATTTAGTTTATTTCTAAATCATTTAATGTCCCAGGATGATTTCAGGTCTGTGAATAGTGAAGAGTGAGACTCTGCTTCATGAGGTCATTCAAGGAATCCAGAATGAGAACAGCTCTACAATTGGAAACCTGGTGCTTACAGTTTCCATGGAGTTCCCAACTCCAGTCACCCTTAAAGATTAAAAACACTTAGAAAGCACAAGTGAGAGGAAATAACCCTCATAATTTCATTGATTAGAGCTCAATCACAGGTCACAAAGAATGCAAGAGAGTCTGGTAAATGCAGTCTAGTCCTGAGCTCAGGAAAATAGAAGAGATATGGGTGTACAGTTAATGGCACCCATCACAATAAGCAAAGTCTATCAAAGGTGAAAGAAAATTGATTGACTTCTGTATAAGCACTGGTTTCTCCAAGGAAATGGTGGTGGTGGTTTAGTTGCTCAGTCATGTCTGACTCTTTTGCAACCCCATTGACTGTAGCCTTCCAGGTTCCTCTCTCCATGGGATTTCCCAGGCAAGAATACTGGAGTGGGTTGCCATTTCCAGGAAAATAAGAAATAGAAAAATGTGTTCAGGGGTCAGGGTGAGTGTGGTAGATAGGAGTTGGTGACTAAAAGAGAAAGTGAGATGGTGGGAAAGACCAGCTTTGCCACCTCTGATGGTCAGCTGGGAGGCGAGCACAGCTGATGGTCAGCTGGGAGGCGAGCACAGTCTCTAGGGGTTTTATGGTCACCATGAAGCTCTGAAGGCAACTCTTTTCTTCCTCTAAAAGAACCCTATAATTTAGTGTCTTTTGTGCAATAAGATGAGAAATCAAAGTTGTAATGGCCATTTAAGCAAACTTTACCAAGCTGGGACTCATGAGATAAGACATTAGTTGCAGAACCAGGGTACTCTCAGGGATAGTGGTAGTTCATAACTTACCAGTGAGAGACTGGTACTCAACAAAGCACTCTTTGAAAATACACCTTAACAACACTCTGAAAAATATGATATATACTTTGAAACCCCATTTGTGGGTATCAAAGAGATTAAATCCAAGTTCAAAAGAAACAGTTTGATTTAGTCATTGAAAAACAGTCAAGTGAATAATGGCAATCGGCATGATTACACAAATCCTTAATGTGTCCAAAAGGGATGAGCTTTAAAAAATCTGCATGCACTTGCATATTTTTTCCTTTCTCTACTATTTTCATTCTACAATGAAGATGTAGGTGGAAAATTTTATTAGCATCTGGGTAAGGTCCCCTGCCAGTCAAGAAAGCCTACATTAATCATGGAGATACCCACCCCATTTTTAAAGAACCATGACTCACCAGCAGTTACGCATCAATGAGGGCAGAGGTCACAGGATGTTGGATTTTCAAACTTTCCTAAGCATGTCTTCACTTCTGGAACGCAGGGCTGCTTTAAGTGAATATGCATGTGTTTACTAGAGAGAAGTAGGGAGAGGAAAATGAGTTGTAATGAAGAAGTGATATTTATGTTAGGATTTCCTTTTCTTTTCAGTTTCAAGTTTAGTTTAAGTGTTTTCCCCCAAGGGAAAAAGGCACCCCAGAGAAAGAGCTGCTGTAGGCCCACCTAATTGCTTGTACCTCAGTACTTAGTTGGCAGTACACTGGGTCATATTCTCTCCCATACCTTTCATCCAGGATGTTCTGGAAAAGATACAGTGAGAAGAAGAGAGGCAGATGAAGTACTTGGGAAACCAGAAAAATTTGGTTTTCATTCAGCTGGTACTGAAGTTACTGTTTGAAAGAAAAAGCAATCAACAAAATACCTGGGAAAAAAGAGAGGTTGCAAAACTCTTCCATTTCTGCTTAAATAGGAGAAAAACATTGGCAATAACTCCCATGAAGAGCTTGTATTCTCTTTCTTTTAAGTTTATCATCTTGTAAACCAAAAGGTATAGCTTCTTCTGTTTGTCATTAGCTCTTCAATAGAAACGTACAGACCAATTAGTCCATCAGTAAAGGGATAACCTTTCATACGTGTATCCAGACACAGAGAATTGTGCGGCATAATATCTGTACATGCAAGGAAATAAGTTTGCCTGTTTTCATCAGGTGGGCCCACTAGGAAGAAGGCATCCCTGGCCTCTGTCTTCTTTTGCTCAGGTGATGGAGGGAGTTAATTTGTTTAACCTCTAGGGCTCACACTGCTTCCTCTCCTGAAAGGAGGTGCACAGTCTGGCTTGCACTCTTGGGTCAGCAGCTGCAGGAAGAAGAAATGGAAACTCTTCATTGTCATCAAGTCTCCTTCTCTGCCAAAGAACAATTGATCCCTGAAACTGCTAGCAGAGGGAAGAGGCTTTCCAAGGACAGCAGAAGGAAGAGACAAACTAACTCAAACGATCAGCCTCCCTTGGGACAGGGAGTAGTCTAGAAGCAAAGCAATAACAGGAGAGAGTGAGGAGGGTGGTGGAGGCTGCTGGGAAAGCAGAATGTTCTGTTCCAGCTCTGTGGGGGCAAGGACACAAGAGAGGTCTGGGAAACTTGCTGAGATATGTCTCCACTTAGTAGGACTCTTTCTGTCATGTGATATGATTATTCCATCTTAAGCATGCCTACAATGCTAATGGAATCTAAAGAGATAGAATTCCAACCAGGCCATGCATCCTTAAGACGATATGGGGGGAACAGGCATGGGGCTAGTTCGTTACCACATCTGCAGAGAACACTCTTTAAATCTTGGAACTCATGGAAGAAGACTATGGATGAGGTGACCTGACCTACATGAACGTGAAAGTAGTATTAGTCACTCAGTCATGTCTGACTCTTTGTGACCCCATGGATTGTAGCCCATCAGTTTCCTCTGTCCATGGAATTCTCCAGGCAAGAATACTGGGCTGAGTAGCCATTCCTTCCTCCAGGAAAGTCTTCCCAACCCAGGGATCAAGCTTGGGTCTCCTACATTGCAGGCAGATTCTTTACTATCTGAGCCATGAGGGAAGCCCTTCCTGCATGAATGTGGGAAAGAATTAAATGGTTAAAAAAGAACCCCTGAAATAAAGACCAAGTTTACAACTCACCGATTCTCTCTGAAAGAAATACTAAATCATGTACTTGATGCAAGAAGAAAAATCAATCCAGAAGGAAAGCCTGGGCTCAAACAAGAAGTCACGTGAGAAAAGAAGGCAAGATGATGGCAAAAATATGAAAATATGTCAAGATCTTATCAACCACAAATATCAGTAGCACTGAGGGAAGTTAACGTTGGAGTGAGATGTATTTACAGGACACAAGGCTAGAGAAGGAAAGTGAGAGGAAAACTAAAGCTTCTAAGGTTCTCATCTTATTTTGAAGGTGAATAAGGTACTGATTTTAGGATTTCTTCTAAGAAATACCTTTCTAAAGGTATAAATTTAAGTGTTCATGTTACCCACTGATTTTGTTTCTTATTAAAAAAAGTGATATAGAACTAACGTTGATTGACTCCTGAGTCCATGGATGACTTTCATATAGTTTCCTGTATCTTAGAAAAAAATTTGTCTACCTAATTAAAAAGAGAGAGAATAAAAGTGAGGAATGGAAAATGGAGAGCGACAGAGAGTGAAAGAGAGAGAAGGAGAACCTAGTTATAGAGTCAAGTAGTCAGGTTTCAAAGTTGCAGAACTAGAAAATAAAAAGGCTATTCTGAGGCTAACCCATAAAAGGGAACAGTGGCCTTGTGTGGAATTGTTTAAGGGAAACAAATTGCTATGGAAATCAATCAACAAAGACAGTTATTAAGGGGGAAAAATGGGTTTGACTCTACGAATAAAACCTTAAGATTTTTTTTTGCTAAGAGTAAAAAGGAAGTAATGAAGTCACATTGAAGACAGGAGTTGAACCCAGAGTAAGTAAGGAAGATCGGAAACAGACAAGTCTTAGTTCCTCCAACTCTTTGGCTAGGGGGAATTCCCAGAGGAATATGATTCCCAGAAGAGTCACAATAAACATGATCTCCGAGCTCATATTAGAATTTCTAGAGTTTTCATTTCAATGTGACATGTATGTTATTACTTAAGTTCAAGTTTGTGAGTTATGTCCAGTCTCACTTACTTGGAGGGCTCAGTTCTTCCCAATGCTTTGTCATCTTCTAGGGCATCTAAGAAGACTCTTTAGGAGTTGCTCTAGAATCTAGACAGATACTAAGGCAGGTGTTCATGTACTCTAGAAGTGAATATCATTTCAACATCCTCACACAGGGAAGGCCTTGGCCATAGCCTACTAAGCAACATCACCCACCACAAACCAGACCTGGGAGGGCTACATGTCTTGCTGGAGGGCACACAGTTGGTGAGTGATCAAGGCATCATTAGAAACCAGGTCTCTCTAAATGTGAAGCTCATAGACAGCCTACTCATTTGGAGCTGAGTGAGAGACAACACAGAATTATGATAAGGGTCCTGGTGAGCAAAGACCTAGGACTGCGGCTGAGAGAATGGTTTTCATTTGAACATAACTTTTTAGGTTTAGTAAGGCTGGGTTGGAGTTGGAAGAGATGGAAAATTTAAATGTCAGGATGAGCATATCCAGGGAAAATGGCTAAAACATTTATAGTCACATCAAAGGTAATTGTGTCTTGCTATCTATTGCTTCACAACACACTTTTAGGCATATTTGTTAAAATATTGTCTTATTAAAGACAAGTAGTCACCTTGCGGGCTTCCCTCATAATTCAGTTGGTAAAGAATCCATTGGTAAAGTCACCTTGTAGGAATGAAACAGTATATTTTCTGGTTCCCATAACTTACAAGAAGTTTTTTAAATTGTTCATTACTTGTTGTAAATTGCAAAAAAAAGGAAAGACATGGAGCAGTTTTTCATTTGGAAAGTAGCTTGGAACTAAAATGGATAAACAACGAAGTACATTTACTTTAGATTAGCTTTGGGATGTTAGTGCTTGAACATAGGTCCATCTATGACATCAGAAGGCCATGAGGTCCATCTCCTGCCTCCAGAAGGACCTCCCATTAAACAGATTCAGCTCTCCCTTCCTGCAACAAGGCGCTTATTTTTCCTACCCATTAAGCTCCAGGGAATACTTGACAAGAAAAGTCTGAAGACGTTTTCAGTCGGCACAGTTGAAGTGTGTTACTGACATCTGGTGGGTGGGTTCAAGGATGCTGCCATACATTTGACAAAGGACAGTCTCCACAATAAAGAATTATCTGGCTCCAAATATCAAGAGTGTCAAGGATGTATGCATCCTATAGCAGCACTATTTACAATAGCCAAGATATGAAAGCAACCTACATTTCCATCAACAATGAAAGGAAAAAGAAAATGTGGTTTATAATATATAATGGAATATCACTTGGCCATAATAAAGAATGAAATAATGCCATTTGCAGCAACATGGATGAACGTAGAGAATTTCAAACTAGTAAAGTCAAACTCTGCTGCTGCTGCTGCTAAGTCACTTCAGTCGTGTCCGACTCTGTGTGACCCCATAGATGGCAGCCCACCAGGAATCCCGTCCCTGGGATTCTCCAGGCAAGAACATTGGAGTCGGTTGCCATTTCCTTCTCCAATGCATGAAAGTGAAAAGTGAAAGTGAAGTCGCTCAGTCGTGTCTGACCCTCAGCAACCCCATGGACTGCAGCCTTCCAGGGTCCTCCATCCATGGAATTTTCCAGGCAAGAGTACTGGAGTGGGGTGCCATTGCCTTCTCCAAAAGTCAAACTCTAGATAAAGACAAATATCATATGATATCCCTTATATGTGGAATCTAAGAAAATTATACAAATGAATTCTTTATAAAACAGAAATAAACTCACAGACATAGAAAAAAAAAACAACTTATGGTTACCAAAGGGTAAAGAGGGGAGAATAAATTATGAGTTTGAGATTAACAGATATATACCACTATATACAAAATAAACAACCAGGACCTACTGTATAGCACAGGGAATTATATTCAATATCTTGCAATAACCAGTAATGGAAAGAAGCTGAAAAAGAATGTATATATGTATGAGAAGTGAAAGCAGTATTTGGTCAGTCATGTCCAGCTCTGACCCTAGTGTGTCTGTATATATATATATATATATATATACTGACCCATTCATTTTGCTGCAGAAAACATTGTAAATCAATGAAGTATACTTCAATAAAAAATTAAATTAGAAAAATAAATATATTAAATAATTTTATATGTTTAAAATAAAGCTACCCCTTTTGTATTAGTTCCATTTATTCTAACAGAACAATTTATGTCTTTTGATGTCAGTCAAGAAGAATTAAAACTTTGATTTATGAAGAAAAAAAAAGTAGAGCCCAATGAGGCTCTCTGTGGGGCTCTGGCATTCTTTCTAAAAGGCATGCTTTCAGCTGGATGCTAAGTAGCTGACAAAATAGAGGCAGCAGGGAGTGGGATGGAGCTCTGTTGGGTGAAAACACTGGCAGTTTGGGCAGGTTCAACCCTGGGTATGCAGACAGGAGGAATAGGTGAGGGAGTGCAAACTTGGGTTGAAATCAACTTGTAGGAGGTGTTGACTGACCTGGAAAGAATTACTGGGAAGTCTTGTTGGGAAATAAGCAGTGAACTGGGAAGGACAAGAAAAGAGGACGTGGGATTTCCTGATAGTCCAGTTGTTCAGACTTTGAGCTTCCAACACAGCATGCATGGGTTCTATCCCCAGTGGGGGAAGTTCCGCATGCTGCAAGGGCAGACAAAGAGGACCTGGAGTGCCAGAGCTGTAGAAGTGAAGCCATGTGGAAATGTTTCTCTCTATGTAACCAAAAACAGACTCTCTACTCCTCCGAGCCACCAATTCCTCAACTTGAAGTAGGGATTATAACCTACTTTGTAAGAACATTGTAAGAATCAAATCAGATCATGTATGCAAACTATTCAGCAGGGAGCCTGTTCTCATGGACACGACATTTGATGATAGTCCAAAGTCATCGATGGCCTTCATTCAACCCATTCAGTCCAACACTTAATAATCAAACAATATCCAGCCAAAGCCAAACTGACTCTGGGTCCTCTTAAATTCTCATTGGCTTTGTAGTCAGTTGATGGCAAGGCTGTCTCTCCATTAGTGTGGAGACTCTTAAAAGGCATATGTATCTCCGAGTCCTTGGCTTCTAGCACAGTAGAAAATTACAAAGTTATGATCCAAATGAAGATTACTTTTTAAAAAAACTAAATACCTTCTATTTAGAAGGCAGACCATTTCTCAGGGTTTGCTATTGACCACCCCACCCTGGTTTTATAATCTAAGGAGGAAATGATCTGTGACTCTGTAATTACCCATCTCCCTGGGTCCCTGGTAGCCTTCCAGAGTCAGTCACCTGCCAGCTTCTCACATCTGGCACCTGACCTCACCCTTCTAGGATGCAGTTTCCTCATCTGTGATAGTTCCTTTCTGGTCTTGCAAAATGTACTTCTGTACCTTTTACAAGAACACGTTGGACTAAAGTTCTTAGAGACACAAGCTATCAGGCCCAGAAAAAAAAAAATCTTCATTAGCATTTGGCCCAGGTTTTGCAACTTCCCTTTGGGATTCAAATTTGTTTGAGAACCAGATGAAAACTGTGAAAGCTCAACCCAGAAAAATGCACCAACAAGCATCATTCTGCATACAATATCAGGGGCATCTGGGCTCTTAAGCATATGTGAGGATTCCAGGCTAAGAACCTGGGTTCTAAGTCTGAAGCAGAGGTGCAGAGGAGGGTGACTGGTTCAAGATCACCCAATTAAGTCTGTGAATACAGTTTCAGCTTTCACTCAACAGTTTGCAATGATCATGTCTCATACATGATACATTACCATATGAAAACATTTTGTGATTGCAACAACTTCATAAACTGGATCAAATTATTATCATTCATGATCTGGAATATTTAAAGGGTGTGGAGACTATAACTTCCCTAGAATCCCACAGTGAAGCAGAAGCACAGTTTGGGCTTTCAACCTGGCTATCCTGATTCTCACTGCTTTCTCCTGGCCACACCACGGTTCTGAAAGCAACCTGCTGTGTGTTCAGTCACTCAGTCTGACTCTTTACAATCCCATGGACTGTGGCCCTCCACGCTCCTCTATGGGATTCCCGAGGCAAGCATACTGGCGTGGATTGTCATTTCCTTCTCCAGGGGATCTTCCCAACCCAGGGACTGAACTCATATCTCTTACATCTCCTGCACTGGCAAACAGATCCTATACCAGTAGCGCCACCAGAGTGAAAAATGGGCAGGAAGAACCTTGACAAAGAATCACAGGAACAGTGCAGGGGCTAACCGGGAGGATCTAGGAAGGCTTCGTGGATCTTGATTGAAAGGGCTTCCCTGATAACTCAGTTGGTAAAGAATCTGCCTGCAATGCAGGAAACCCAGGTTCGATTTCTGGGTCTGGAAGATTCCCTGGAGAAGGGATAGGCTACCCACTCCAGTATTCTTGGGCTTCCCTTGTGGCTCAGCTGGTAAAGACTCAGCCTGCAATGTGGGAGACCTGGTTCCGATTCCTTGGTTGGGAAGCTACCCTGGAGAAGGGGAAGGCTACCTACTCCAGTATTCTGGCCTGGAAAATTTCAGGAAATTCCAGAGAAAACAAGGAAGGTGTTTTCTGCCCGGGGTATAAAGTGGATCGCAGCAATTGCTGGCACAGTGAAAGCATAAGGAGACTTTGCTGCATCCTGGGGGCATGAACTGTGTACAGATGGGCAGGCTCCCCAGTCAGTAAGCAGGGAAAATAAACAAACAGAGTCGTTACATTTCTATCACCGTAGCTATTCTGTAGATGCGGAAACTGAGATCAGAGAGGTTATGAAATTCCAGTTAGCTCACTCTGTCAGTAGGAGACAGATGGGGATTTGAATGCATCATCAACAATAATGTTTATAATATGTATATAACATAATATATTAATATATAGATATAGATATGGGATTCCCTGGTGGCTCAGATGGTAAGCGTCTGCCTGTGATGCAGGAGACCTGGGTTCGATCCCCAGGTCGGGAAGATCCCCTGGAGAAGGAAATGGCAACCCAGTCCAGTACTCTTGCCTAGAAAATTCCATGAATGGAGGAGCCTGGTGGGCTATAGTCCATGGGGTCGCAAAGAGTTGGACACGACTGAGCGACTTCACTCATATACATAGATACCCTGATATTATGTATTCTATTATATATGTGCAACATATTATCAGGTATATGTACTTATATTAGTCTTTAATATTATATTACCTATATTATATTTATAAAAACAAGATCCTGTTGTATGTATTATATATTCTGTTTGGGGTTTGTTTTTTTTTTTTTTTGCTTGTTCATTTTTCTGGAAATTACTCTTTTTTCATTTCACTAAACTTTCAATAAACCTAACATCCACACTTTCTACTTTCCTTAACTTACCAAAATATATAATATTTACGGATGGTTGGAGCAAACTAGCTCCTTTTTATTTTTCTTCTTAACATGTTTTTGGCCATGCCCCATGGCTTGTGGGATCTTAGTTACCCAATCAGGGATCGAGCTGGTATGCCCTGCATTGGAAGTGCAAAGTCTTAGGCACTGAACCACTAGGGAAACCCCTAATTTCATATCCTGGATCTTAATGTACTTTGAAAAGTTATTTCAAGGTGGTGGCTAAAGTTTGCTCCTACTTTCTTAACAGGAGATCGTAGCTCGCCTTCTTTAGGGGAAATCTTTTCTTACAGTAAACACTGTGATACAACAAAGGAGCAATTGATCACAAGGAAAATGGGTTTTCTACTTATTGGGTCATTCAAATTAAGCCAGCTGCTGGCAAAGATAACATATACATTCAGTTGACATAAGCATGCTTCAAATATAAGCATTGGTGCCCATGTGGCTATTATAATTCTCAAGTTCAGTTTACCACAAAATAGATTCACATGAGTTCTGAGTAGCTGGGAAAAGAAGTTGAAAAATAAAGTGTATTCAGTTTTACCTGGGTCGGTCTTTTAAATGGCCCAATACAACTTATTCAATGCCTCTGCAAGGGAGTAGGGATTCTACCATCCAGGAAAAAGCCAGGTCTCTGGACACAGAATACTTTCTAACTCAGACTCTCTACCTTTCAAAGTAGGCAGGAAGGGCCACCTCATTCCATCCTCAGTGTCTGGGATCCCGTGGTTGGTTGGTCTCCAAAATCACCAGTACAAATTCAACTTATTCACCTGTTTAACAAAGATTTACCGAACAGGGATCGCATGTCGCTTGCTGGGGACGCATCAGTGAATAAGGCAGGCTTACTCTCCCACCTCCTGGAGTTTATGGCGCACCAGGCAGGAGCTAGAGGATGCTGTGCATCTGAGGGCAGTGGGGGTCCTTTTGCATTCCCTGTTTTTATACTTAATCTGTGGCCCTGCTCTGGTCTCCAAACCAGGACTGGGCTCTGAACTGGGCTAATAGACTCTTCTGTCCCTGCAAGTGTGGATGAGCATACGAGATGGGTAGTGTGGTGGCTAATTGCCTTTTATTTTTTTCCTCTGAGGCACTGCTGCTGTGACCTCTCTTCCTTGGAAAGCTGGATCTGGCAAGTTCTAGGGAGTTCTATGTGGCATCAGGGGAATTTGGAATGAGAAAAACCTGTTTTCCCAGAGACCCCCTCCTCCCTGACTCATCTGTAAGCCATGTGGCTCCTTAAGGAGAAGATCTGACTTCTGTTCTCATCCAAGGTTATGCTCAAATGGTCAGGACGCAAAGAAAGCCAATGCAGTCATGCTAAGAGGAACCTCTTCTTTAAGGGCTGGAACTGGCCATGCTATTAGCCATGGGGCAAAGCAAGTTCCTCCTACCAACCAGAATGTCAACTCTGTCTCTCTGATGGTCTAACTTCTGTTCTAAGAGTCAGTTTATGCTCCTGCCTCCAACGAGAAGTTTTTCTTAACACCAGGCTCCCTCCTAGCTTTTACTTGCGGCCTTCATGGAGATCTGCTGCATTCTGCTTCTTTTTGCAGTAAGACTGCCAGATGCTTGTCTCAGGGGTCTTGTCCCTTAACAACACGTTATTGCTGTTTAGTCGCTAAGTTGTGTCCGACTCTTTTACAACTCTCCTGGACTGTAGCCCATCAGGCTCCTCTGTCCATGGGATTTTCCAGGCAAGAATACTGGAGTGGGCTGCCATTTCCTTCTCCAGGGGATCTTCCTGATCCAGGGATTGAACCCATGTCTCCTGCATTGGCAGGCAGATTCTTTATCACTGAGCCACTAGGGAAACCTTACAACACATGAAAAGAACAAATGTGCAGAAAATTCTCTGTGACTTCAGTGGGAAGCCACTAGACTGTACTTTCTTTAGGGAAAGGCAGGTTAGTACAGTACTTCCCTGGTGGCTCAGTTGGTAAAGAATCCACTTACAATGCAGGAGACAGCTTGCAAGGCAGGAGACACGGTTTCAAACCCGGGGTCAGGAAGATTCTCTGGAGAAGGAAATGGTAACCCACTCTAGTATTCTTGCCAGGATAATCCCATGAACAGAGGAACCTGGCAGGCTCTAGGTCATGGGGTCAAAAAGAGTCAGACACAACTGAGCAACTGAGCATATATACATAGGTCAGTATAATGCTTAAGAGGGTGACCTCTTGAATCAAACTGCCTGGTCAAAATCCTGGCTTCATCACCTACCCGCTGTCTCCCTGTTGGCAAGTTGCTCAGCTTTCTTGTATCTTTGCTTTCTCATCTCTAAAGGGGAAAAAGTAGTACCTACCTCTACCATATTTGTAATAATTGAATTATTTAACACATGACAAGTATATAGAACAGCTCCTGACACTTCAGTAAGCATCAACAAAGTTATTATTATTCTTACTTTTAGGGTTGAGACACCTCGAAGTAGTTTCTCACAGAGTTCTAGATGAATAGGTGAAATAGATGAATAGATGAAAGAACCTGGAAGTCATTTGATCCCATCTTTCACCTGAACTTCATGACTGATTGGTAAAAAGATAACACAGCAAGAATAAGTTTTTCAAAACACCTTAAAATCCTTTGTACCTCTTCAAATATCAGCTTATGAAAAAGAGCACAGTTGGACCCAATAGAATACTTCCTCTTGAAGCCTTTGGTCACCACGTAAGCACTTTGACTTTACAGAAGCCGTTGTGCTATACAGGTGAAAAGGCCATACTGAAAGGCTCTGAGACTATATGGAGAGAGAAGGAGGTGGGAAGAAAGGAGGGAGTGAGGGATGGAGAGATAAAGTGAGAGAGAAAGAGATAGAGACAGAATAACGGAGATGCTCTAGCAAGCCCCCGCTGGCTTTGGACCAGCCCTTGCTTTCCCAGCTCCTGCCTTTAACTTCCCCTTGCCAGGACTGTCTAACCCATCTCTCCCCAAATTCCTGACCTTTGAAAACTGTGAGATATAATAAAATGGGTGTTGTTATTTTATGCTACTAGGTTTCGTGATGATTTGTTAAACACAAAGAGATAACCAGAACAGATTTTTATTTCTCAGTCGGAATCTTTCTTTATTCTCTCTCTCTCTTTTTTTCTGTACACGGGAATAAGTTCAGAAAGGAGAAGGCTTGGAGTCTAATTAAAACTACCACCTCTTTCTAGAGCGTTGGCACACTGATTTTTACCTGTAAGAATTCAGAGTGGGTTTTTACCCCAACAGAAGAAAAACAGAAAATGCTGCTTGCTCTAAGTATAATACCATTGAATCGTGGCTTATCATTGAGAAAAAAGAGAGAGGAAAAAAAAAATGCTGTAGGACCCTGTGAAACCTGTCATGTATGTGTCGGTCCTGGACTTGGTGGGGCAGCTGGAGACACCGCTTTCTCACGTGCCCACTCTCTCACAGGCTTTGTCCCAGGGTTCCCAGGGAGGTTCCGACGGTAAATGTAAACCGCATTCCTCCTCGGACCACTTCCCAGTTTGACAAGCTCCGAGGAAGCAGCACGTAAAGCGGTACAGGAAATGCAAGACATCTGTACTGGAGCCTGGGAACACACTTTCCCTGGTCCCCTTGCTGGTGTGGTCCTGGCATGGAGCGGGGCCTCTGGAGAAATGAATTAAAGCAACAAGTCCAGTGGAGAACATGGGATTCCACTTCCATTCATCTTCCTTATTTTGCAAACACCACATTCTGCAAATCCCATGCCAGTAAAGCTCTTGGATCAGCCCTCAAATTCTTCTGGATCCTTCAGGGACGAGATGTCAGGGCTGGCCAAGAATCTAAGTGGAAACTGATGACAGAAGCTGACATTAATCAGCTACACAGTATGTTCTTCCCAGCAGGTTTCTTCCAATAAATCAAAGGCCAGCAAATCCAAGGGGTGTTTAGCCATGAGAGAGCAACTGTTTGCTGTTCTCTTTCCTTGCTAAAGATGATGAATTTAATGTTTAATTGAATCCAACACTGGTGGCCGTGGGAGTGTTTGCAGTAGGTGTTGGGTCCACATACCACATACGGTCCCATTTCCTCCCGGGCCAGGGGCTTTGGGCGAACATCCCCTGCTCCACATGGCTCATCGTTTATGTTGAAGTTTTCTGGCCAAACAGAGCCACCACCCTATCTAGTGATCTGAAACAGACTCACCCTTTCAAGTTGGAATCCTCGGGCTGTTTTGGTGACCAAATAATTCTTTTCCTTCCTGTAAGACCTAATTAAGGTACTTAAAGATATTAATGTAATAATGCCTGTTTAAAATCCAGCGAAGGCCAAGCACTTTCAACATCAGCATGTGCTGCCGGGGTAAGATGCAGGACTTGAAGAAGAGGAGAGTCTTGGGTCTGAGGCCATGCCCCAGCCAGCCTAGCTGTGCCACTATAACCACTTCTTAACCTCTCTGAGCAGCTTTTTGTTATCTTTAGAAAGAGGATTAGATCGAAAACCAATGATTTGTGGTGAAAAAAAAAAAGAGCTGTGGAAAGGCAGTTCTTATAGTGATAAATTACTTTGGCAAAGTAGGATTTCTGTGATTTGCCCTGTTAATAATCTTATTTGCCAAAGAACATGAAGAAATGGAGTGACTCTTGCAGCAAGAAGCTATGCAGGAGAAGTGAACAAAAAGAAAGCGCCAAGGTCTCAGCAATAGACCCAATGCAAAACTCTCTTCTAGGGTAAATATCTTGATGGAGGTAACATATTTATCTCCATCGAGACCCATAATAGACCTATCCTAGGCCAATAAATGGCAAATCTATGGAGAAAAATTCCGCTGATTACAGCCAGATCACAACTTGAATAATGAAGGCAACTGTTTCTTGGGTGTGAATGATAATTAAATTGAAAAGTTACTTTGCATGGTTTTGGAAAGTAGACTGATATGTGTCTGACATTTTTCAACTTTTACTCCATAAAAGTCCTGACTTTGGCAAGAAAATGAATATGAAGTCTGATATGCTGTATTTCCTTAATAATTGCCAAAATAAGACACTCAGAATTACTTATATTTACATTTTTTCACATTTGTTATTACTTTAGAATCCAGAAATAAGCTGGGTAACTATCATATTTATCTTCATACACAGAAACTGAAGTTCGGATAGGAAAAGTGATTTGTCCCAGGTCCTGTAGACACCTGTTGGCAGACTCCACTCTGGGACCAGCTTTTCTGAGTCCTCTTCAAATCAATCTGTGCATTATGCTTCAAATGGTCATCTTATTTGGGCTTAATTGCCTAAGACGATTTTGTGACATGCATCAATACTGTTGAGAATTTCATCCTAAATATCTCACGAAATGGTATCCAACTACCCTGTATGTAGCTGGTAACCACATCTAAAAATATGTTTATGAAACTGACTATGGATGCATAAGACTCTTGCCCCATTCACTTTCTTCTCTGCAAGAGATGGTGTCATATGTGTCCATATCAAGATTCTGGAGTTGGAACAAATTCTTGTTGGGTCACTGACTAGCTGTGTGACCTTAGATGAACTTCTCTCTGGATCTTGCTCTCTTCCTGTATAAAATGGGGCTAATATCTTTCAGATTAATTTTATTGGTGTATAGATGCTTTGCAATATAGTGTTAGTTTCTGCTGTACAACAAAGTGAATCCACTCTGTGTTTCTATCAGTTCAGTTCAGTTGCTCAGTCGTGTCTGACTCTGCAACCCCATGGACTGCAGCACATCAGGCTTTGCTGTCCATCATCAACTCCCAAAGCTCGCTCAAACTCATGTCCATTGAGTCAGTGATACTGTGCTTACATATCTCCCCTCTTTTTTGGATTTCCTTCTGATTTAGGTCTCTACAGAGCATTGAAAGGGCTTCCTTGGTTGCTCAGAGGTAAAGAATCTGCCTAGAATGCAGGAGATGTGGGTTTGGTGCCTGGGTCATGAAGATCCCTTGGAGAAGAGCATGACAACTCACTCCAGGATTCTTGCCTGGAAAATCCCATGAACAGATGACCCCTATGGGGTCACAAAGAGTCAGACGTGACTGAATACACACATAAGCACGCATGAACATTGAAAAGAATTTCCTGTGCTACACAGGTAGATTCTCATTAGTTGTCTCTTGCTCACACAGTATCTTTAGTGTGTGTGTGTCAATCCCAATATCCCAATTCATTTCACTCTCCCTCCAAATGGGGTTAATATTACTTAATAGGGTTGATGTAAGATGTAAGAAGCTAATGTAGCCTAGTGTGCGCAGTCACTCAGTCATATCCAATTCTTTGTGACCCCATGGACTATAGACAGCCAGGCTTCTCTGTCCATGGGATTTCCCAGGCAAGAATACTGGAGTGATTTGCCATTTCCTCCTCCAAGAAATGTATGCTTACCTCTTTCTAATCATCTGAGTCTCAAGTCTAAATTCTCCTCCTGAAGAAAGACCTTTTCAGACTCTCCCTCAGCATCCATTGCTATTAATGCTAGCATCTTATTTTCCTTGTTTTGGAAAACTTTTCATTATATGAGTTTATAGAATTCACTTATTTGCTAATGAGCTTATCTTTTGTCTTTCTTTTTAAAACTACAAGTGGCAAGAGAGTAGAAACTTGACTCTTACTGCTTCTCAAGGACAGCAAGATATAGTTAAACACCCACTCAGGGGATGCTGCTCACATTGTATTAAATGTTAAAAGCAGCTCCTTATCTTGTATTAATACAGTGCAGTCTTTTTGATCCTACAAGTGGCAGCCTTGCTGCTTTGCAATCAATGCTTAATAAATCTTTCTTGCACAAAGTAAGTGTACAATCATAACAGAAATTGTATATTTCTTGCCAGGGCCTATGATAAAGCCTGGAAATGCATCAATGAATAAAACATAGTCTCTGCTTTCCATACTATAGCACTGAAATGCTTTATTCCTCTAACATGGTTATAAGGTACAAATAAAGCAAAATAGTTTCATAAAACTTTCTATTTATAGAATACATTTTGAAAAACATTTTACTATTTTGCATTGTTTAGCTTTACCATGATCATTACCAACATCATTAAAACTAACATGATTTCTTGCAAAGTCCTGTGCTGGTCACTGTCAGGGTACAGAAATGATTAAGTATGGTCCTGTATTTGTCATACTCTAAACAAATATTTTCAATTTTCAGACTCAGAGATGATAGAAGATTTTACTTGGCTGATGTCTAGGGTAAAAATGTACCAAACAGCAGAAGCTGAAGCATCTATTCCATCCACAGGCCACCCTCGGCTATGACCTGGTATACAAAAGATCAGTGTTTGCCTCTTTCAACGTGCATCTACAGGAGATCCAACATGAACAAGGAGGATTCCAGGCCAATGGGTAAGGCTGATGACAGGCTTAGTGTATCTAGGGACTAGCTTTGCAATTCTTCAATCCAAACATTGCTTGAATGAGGGCAGGATGTTTTTAGCAGCGTGGGTGTGTGTGCGCGTGTACTCAGCGGCTCAGTCATGTCTGACTCTTTTCATAGACTGTAGCCCACCAGGATCCTGTGTCCATGGAATTTTCCAGGCAAGAATACTGGAGTGGGAGTGTCATTTCCTACTCCAGGGGATCTTCCCAACCCAGGGATTGAAACTGTGTCTCCTGTATCTCCTGCATTGACAAACAGACTCTTCACCACTGTGCCACCTGGAAGGTAGAAGAGAATGCGTTTTTTTCCTATTAGCAGAAGCGAGTGTGTGTGTGTGTGTGTGTGTGTGTATGTGTGTGTGTTTTCCCTACCTCCAGGTGGACGTTTGCCCACATTGCAAAATATGTACCCTGCCCTTTATTGATTAATTCTCCATCTTCCCCAGAAAGGCCAGATCCTCGAAAGCCATGGACACAAAATTCTATAGAAATATCACATGAACAGCAACACGGACCGTTGTCAGGATGTGTGTGATGCCCCCCCAATATGGTGCCATAGTCATTCACATTGCACAATTTACATCAGTGAACACAGGCCACACAACTCTAGATTCCAAGGACACAATCAAGAGCATTGATAAACAGAGAGATGAAGTCTTGAGAGGTATTTTAATGCTTCACTTAAAATTATAATCCTCTTTCTCTGTTTTCTAGCTGTTTTCCACCCAAGCCATTAGTGACTCTAAAGCAGAGGTCTGTTAGATCTTGGTTGTTTCTTGGCCCTCCTTGGCATCAGCTCAGTCCGGGAGTTACAATCTCAGTTAATCTCTCACCGGTTTATACAAGGGCCTCAGAGACCATCCTATCCCACATTTTGACTACAGATGAGGATTTGTGAGGAAAAACTTGGCTCCCAGAAGTGGCACCTTCTTCTAGAAGACAGAACTGCTTCCACCAGGAATGAGAGAGACTTCTACTTTCTGAAAAGATAAATGGAGGTGGAGAAGGAGGATCCTGAGGAAGAATCTGGAGGCTGCATGAATACCCAACATATAGCAACTCATAGATTTACTTACAAGTCATGTAAATTTATGTAGTAGTGAGTGAGCATGCCAAGCAAATGAAGAGGTCCACGGGTGCTCCTGGGTTGAAAGCAGAATGTAAAAAGGACAAAATTCCCCGCTTCTTCACCTCCAACACTATCCCCATCATCATCCTCATTTTATACAAACAATCAAAACACTATCCCAAGAGGAGTTCAGATACTGGTAGAGACAAATTGAAAATGTAATTATGTAAACCGAGACGGCTAAGAGGGGACAATCAGGGATGATGTCAGATTAGCGAAAGAGAAAGATAGCAGAGTTGTCAGAGGAAATCTAAGATATTTCTAGAAACAAGGCTTGGTGAGCCAAAGGGAAATTAAACGAATATGCTGATGTTTACTTTCCCAGCTTTTCATAGGAAATCGAAAGGCAAGTGGGGAAAAGGTGAGTCTATAAACCATTATCTACTCAAAGCCTTGATTTAAAACACTTGCTTTCAAACACACTAAGGATTCAATATCTAGTTGTTAAAATTTGCTCAGTGAATTTTTCTCATAATTTATTTAAAGAAAATACCTGGAGGAATTGGCAATGTGCCAAACAGGAAAAAAGAGTCCATCATGAAGGCATACTGTTGGAATTTTAGGGGCTGCAAGCCAGGGACTTCCCTACCCACAAGTGCTTCTTCCCCACCCCCACCGTCTTCAGCCTGAGATGGCCGAGGGCTTGGATTTCAGGAACCACAGAAAACGTATGCTCTGGTACTTGGCTTCGGAAAATTCTGGATATGTTTTCATTTGTAGGTCACCATTTTACTGGTGGAAAAGTCAGGACAGGGATGATATAGGCAAAGCTTTGTTTTCCTTGGAATGCCCTTGAAGCACAATGCTGGATGAGGTTCCCAAGTATGTGGCCTTTTTGGGTAACATGGAGTCCTGGTGCTCCAGAAAGCAAGAGCCATGATGGGAAAGAGAAATAGCATGACTGACAGCAAGCTTGGCTCAGAGTAGAGATGTGTCGCCCTTCCACTTACCCCCAACTCTGTCATCCATCGATATCACTTTCCCCTGATGGTCTGTGGGTCACAGAGTCTGCGATTCAGACAAGTTTTCAAAGTCCACTCTGTCCTGGAGCCCTGAAGTCCACTTTGTCCTGTGTTGGACAAAGCACAGGAGCCCAGGGGGCACCACTGGGTGGGAAACATGGTCCTGTCCTGCTGAGAATATAGGTCAGGACTCTGCCCTGTCAAGCACCCAAGGAAGGGAGAAAAGGAAGGATCAGAGAATTGTTTAGGAAAACAGATGGAGTGATTAAATCATTGCAGCTAGAAGAACTGTGAGTCAGGAGTTCATTCCATTGCCTCTCATTGGCTTCCCTAGGGGGAAGCCTCCAGGGACTTCCCTGGAGGGACGTTAGCCCTCAGGGTCACTGCGGTGTGTGGGAGTTGGGGTGGGGTAGGTGGCTACTCCTGGTCTCTGGATCTCACCCATCACTGCCGGCAGCCTGGCTTGCAGAAGAAAGGAGGCGAGCGCAAAGCACCTTCTGCAGAGCGTACAGTGGTCAACCTCAAAGACCACCTGGAGGATGGCTAGAAATGGAAAGGGAACAGAAGGAGAGCAGGAAGAAGAGATGAAAGTAGCATCTACAGCGGTAAGTGGAAGAGAACAAGCTTGCTTCTTCTCTCCAGGACCTGCAAATAGTGAAAATATCTGCTCTACCTTCTCAGCCTGAAGTACAGTTACTAAGACCTTTCAGTCTTTCTCTACACTGTGTTTGTCTACACGCACAACCAGCCTGCTCTAAAGACAGCCTTTGCGATCCCATTTTATGAATTAGTACCCCGAGGCTCAGAAATGTTTAGGAGTCTCTGGGGACACATAGTTCAGGAGGAGAAAGAGGGTCATGCCCCTCAGCGGTCAGTCATAACAAAAGGATGGGATGCACAGTCATTGCCCTGGAGACATATTCCCAGCTCGGAACTCTCCGGGAGCGTCCAGGGAAAGAAAGACACATGATGAGAGGTCTGTGGCAAGAAATCCGGAGGAAAAGGCCAAAGAGACCAGAGGTTAAGAGGAGAGAGGTGTGAAGGAAAGAAAACACACGGTCCACAGCCGCCGTCTCGGTCCACAGCCGCCGTCTCTCTATGCCACTGTGTTTCACTCAACAGATTGTGTCCTGAATTGGGAGATGGATGAGGGGATAAACAACACCCACGCAGGCTGACTAAGGCCTCAGGGACTTGGCTGCACGGAAAGGAGGCAAAAAGTGACTCTCACCCGGGCCTTGCAGAGGTGAAAGGAAAGGAGAGTGCCTAGAGGACCATCGGTCTTGGCCAGAGAGGGCAAGATGAAGGCTGGGATGGACCAGCTCCAGGGAAGGAGTGGTGGGAAGCAATGAGAAAGAGCAACAGCTGGGGCAGGTGTCTTCTCCTCATCCATCGCTGGCCCTCGGTCCCTGACAGGCCTCCCCTACGCCTCACATTCCAAATGAGTCAGTGTCATCATCGCCCTTGCTGTGTATTCACAGGGCTGGAGGAAGGGATCTGGCTGGAACATAGAAGGCCCCTTAACACATGAATCTGGCCCCAAAGGCCCCTTAACACATGAATCTGGCCCAAAATGCACCCAAAATGCTTCATCCTTTGCAGCTGTCCGCACCCACAGGATTCTAAGAGCTAGAATGTCTCTCATGTTCTTGAGCTTCTACTGTTCTCATGCAAAATGTTCATTAACTCCATCGGTTGTTCACTACTGACTTACATGTTCAACAAACATTATTGGGTAGCAGGTACCTTGCTAGACATGAAGAGGGTCACAACTTCAAGGTCCCTGTCTTTTGGGAGAGCACAGCCTGGTGGGCATACAACGCAAGTCAACAAATGGTTTTGAGTTAGTGTGATAGATTGGATGGGAGGCAAACACTGTATAGGTCTGCACTGAACTGAGTTGGAGGGTGAGTGGTGGGTGGGAGGAGTCTGTGGCAGTCTAGGGCTGGCCACGTTCCTGTAAGAACCAGACTGTACCCCAAGTATCACTCAACAGTACCCAGGTGTGCCCTTTATCCTCATGACACAAGATAGCTAATAGAGCTCCAGCCATCACCTCTTCATTTTATAATGTAAGCATGAACAACAAACTCAGTGGGCCTCATCCTATTTGATAGTCCTAGTGTCTTATTTCATGCTTGTCTTTATCAGCATTTATTCGTTCATTCCCCCAAATATAGTGTTTCTTCAATGCCCTATTCTGAATATTCTAAATGTGGAGCTTTATATTGTATTAGAGAATACAGTTGGATCCATCAACTCTCATGGTCCATTATCATGGTACAAAAGAATTTCTGTCATATTTGAACCCAACCCGCTCCCACCTCTCAACTCACACAGATGCACACAGACACAAACATTTGTTGAATTATACTGAGGGACCATGGAGATTTAAAGCTCAAAGATGTCATAAAGCCATGTGCAGAGTTTTTAGCTTGTTGAAAATCCAGCTTGACCATGGGACTGGACAGTGAAGTTACTGCGGAGGAGGCTGAGTGACAGGGGAAGGGCCTGAGGTCCCCTACTTCAGCCCTGGCACTTCCCACATCTGATGACTTGACATCAGACTCGATTATGGTCATAGGCTTTGAAAAGATCTAGTCCAACTAGAGGATTTACCTACAGATTTGTACTCTTTCTCCATTCTGCTACTGTGTCTCTCTGCTTGGTGAAAGTGAGCATCCAGCCTGAAAGGTTATATTGTGCAAGTGCTAAATGTGAATCCAGGCATTCAGCAACTCTGAGCCAGGCCCTTATAAAGTTGTGTGATTTGAGATAAGTCCCTTCACTGTTGAGCCTGCTTTTTATAAAAACAGAGATGGTAAGACTCCCTGCCTCCAGGTTTTTATGAACATTAAATGCAAATAAGTCTGGCAGAGCCATGCAATAAAATGATAGTTTCCTTTCTTTCCCTTTAAAGGGGTTTTCTCTTCCAAAATATTTGCATCCTAGGAAATAGGGATCCTCTGATAAAAGGGGAAGTAACTCAACCACAAAATCTTGGTGCCGGCCTGGATTTGAGGAAGCCTCCATAACTAACAGCTCAAATTTCCTTCTCTCTTGGCTGACAGAGTTGGAGGCCAGAGCTTGATATTTATCTCCCTCCATCTGTTTCTCTGTGCAGACTTATTATAATGGGATGTGTCTATTCCAAAACAGTGGTTCCTGCTATACAAGTGTGCAAAATATTTCTCCTAATTTCCTTGTGCTTTGTTCTCAGGCTTCCAACTGTAAAATCAAGAAGTGCTAAAAAGACAGTTTCTTTCTGAATTCTCTGCTGCTGCCTGGGGAGAGCAGAGCCGTGAGGCAAGCTATGGGGTGGGGATGTTATCTCTAGAGACCTCCCACACTCCCCAAGTCCCCAAACATCCCTCCAAACTGCCCCCACCACAGCTAAGAGCATACTTGGTTTGAGTCAGAGGAAACTTCATAGACATCTAAAAAAATCTAATGGGTCCAGCTATCCTCCAACCTCACTGCTTCTCAGGAAACTTTATTCCTATGGGTCTGAGTCTGTATTTAGAAACTGAATGCTATAGACTGAATTTTTCTAGGTCCATATGTTGAAGTCCACCCAGTATGATGGTTTATGAGCTGGGGCATTTGAGACGTAATCGAGTTTAAGATGAAATTATGAGGTCTTAGTTCAGATTACTATAACAAATTACTGGAGACTGGGTGGCTTACACAACAAATATCAATTTCTCACATTTTTAGAAGGGTGGGAAGTTTAAGATCAAGGGGCAGCAGATTCAGTGTCTGGTGGGAATTTACTTCCTGGTTTGTGGATGGCTGTTTTTCAGTTGTATTCTTACATAGCAAAGAGCAAAGAGAAAGAGCAAGTGCCTTTCTTGTGCCTCTTCTTATAAGGGCACTAATCCATTCATGAGGGCTCCATCCTTATGACTTAGTTACCTCCCAAAGGCTCCATCTCCCAATACCATGACACTGGGGTTAAGTTAGACATTTATATCCTTTATATACAATTTGTGTCCTTTTGTTTAGGGCTTCCCAGTTGGCTTAGTGGTAAAGAATCCATTTGCAATGCAGGAAATGCAGAAGATTTGAGTTCCATCCCTGGATTGGGAAGATCACCTGGAGAAGGAAATGGCAACCCATTCCAGTATACTTGCCTGAGAAATCCCATAGACAGAGGAACCTGGCAGGCTACAGCCCATGGGGTCACAGAGCCATTCCCTTCTCCAGGGTATCTCCCAACCCAGGGGTCGAGCCCCACATTGCAAGCAGATCCTTTAACGTCTGAGCAACCAGGGAAGCCCCATATCCTTTTATATGCTTTTATTTATATACTTTTAGGAAATGCATAGCTCAGCCTTGAACCCCAGCCATCCTGGCTGGTACAGCCTGTTCTTCACTGCAGGGTTTAGAACCTAACATTTTGGGGGCTGTGCTTACAGGTAGTAAGCTCCTCATAAATGACAGAGATGATCTTCTTTTAAGAAAATATTTTCCTTTCAATATATTTTCCACAATTACTCTTGCTTCAGGAAAAAAATAAACCATGAGCATGGTTTTATAGCTATATCTGCAATTTAAACCTCAAAGGAACCCAGTGAAATAAGTATTGTAACTCCAGTTTTCTAGATGAAGAAACTGAGGCTTAGAGGAAACCTTCCGCCAGATATGCAACTAGTAAGTGGTGGAAATAACTGAAATATAAATGAAATTTTCTCTACATACAAATATCCTATTACCAGTGTGATCTGTTCCAGATTGTGTATTCACAATGCTGAAGTTTCTATACACATCTGAAAAG
The DNA here is from genome assembly GCF_023091745.1 of Budorcas taxicolor. Taxonomy (NCBI): domain Eukaryota; kingdom Metazoa; phylum Chordata; class Mammalia; order Artiodactyla; family Bovidae; genus Budorcas; species Budorcas taxicolor. The sequence goes on from NC_068920.1 coordinate 139,721,152, forward strand.
CATGACTACTCAAAAAAGTGATTTTCACAATTATCTTTTAGTGACATCCCAGGACCACAGAGGCCTGACTGCATATTCATATAAATATGTCTACTTAATTCCCTTTAGATCATTCAAAGGATAACCACTTTTTCTTTTGACTTTCCACTACACCATGCTTAGGGCATTATCATGGCATCTGTAATACTTGAATGCACTTACTTTATTACGTGACATGTGGAGTTAGAACATTCCACACAATAGGAGATCTCCTTGAGAGCAGGAATCATGACTTAGTCACCAATGTCAACACCATTCTCAGGTAACCCAGGTGGGGGCTGTTGCCCCAGCTTGCTCATGAGGCAACCTCGTACTTTGGAGTCACTTCCTGGAAATTTTCTATGTCCCCTTTCAGTGCCAAAGATCAGTTCATTTCCGATCCACTGGGGCAGACAGAGATGTCCTGTGTCCACATGGTCAGGCCCTGGTTCTAGATTTCTAGCAGGGTCTGGGGAAAGATAGCTCCCCTTGGCTGGCACAGTATTTCTTTCATGGAATGGCATGAGACTGTGTGGCCAGAAGCTGCTGAATGTTGATATTGGTGCTTTAGATAGTTTATATAGAAAATTATTTTCCCAGAACCCAGCATATTGAGAAGGTAGCCCTGAGAGTTGTATATGTAGCTCCCAAGCACAATGCATCTGTTCAATAAATACTTGTTAAACCAACAAAGGAATGGATAAAATGGTCTATGACATTTAAAATTTTAAATTAAGAATATTTATAATTTTGTTTTCCTGATTAAGGAGTTGGCATTAATTTGCAGCCATTCTCCATAGACACTCCAGTGTCAGAGTCCAGTGAATCACTCCCAGACTTAAGGTGGCAGTTGACAACATTGGTACCAACTGGTCCGTTTAGACAGTCCATGCCCTCTCCTAGACTTGGCACAATTCTCTGGGTTCTAGACATCAATGTGCCTGTATCCTAGACACATCCAATGTCCTATATTTCTCAGTCATGGAAAGCTCAGCATCTCTCAGCAGCTGCCTTCCCCACACACCTACCATTATAGAGTCACCAGGGCTAGGAGCTCCCAAAGAAGAGAAAAACAGCCTGGTTTATCTAAATCTTGTGCAGACCTAAAATGACATTTTTAAAAAAAAAATTCTTATTATTCCTCCACTGATGTTGAAAATGAAATCTTCAAGACAAATGACTTTTTGGGCAGTGGGAATTCCAGCCCCAAGAGAGAGGCAGAAAATGAGCTTTCTGTTGTGAGGATTGAAGCCACCGAGACTGTGGTATCTGATTGGCTAATGTGGTCTATTTTGAGTGAGGATTGACAAGAGTCTTATGTAGAATCATCATGTGATTCTGTGGAAGATACCTCCCTTATTTCTTACTTTACTACGTGATTTCCAAAGGAATTGGGCCTGTTGTCAAAAATAACATGCTTCATATGAAATACAGATTTATTGGAACCCAGGTAAATAATTCATGATCTTGGGTTTGTGCCTTTAATAACCTATTATCTGAGAGGGTGTCTGAAGGAGGAAGGCCTTATGGCTAGGAGCCAGTGAGTTACAAACATGACAGAGAGGGAGCCACTCATTCCTCTCAAAAAGACAGCTTGTTCTCATATTTGTCCTGAGCCACTGTATGCAGTACTTCAATAAGCACTGAGTGTATACATACAAGTGGGACCTTGAGGCAAGGAGGGCATATAATCCAATTGCTATGACATGAAAAGATCATGAATCATTTAAATGCATATTTACTTGACACCATAAGAATTCAGTTTCTAGTAGACTGAGAGTCTCAGAAGCTTCCAAACTTAGGGTATTTAGGGCAGGGCCCTGAATATTGGGTATGTTTATTGGGCATTTAGAATTAAGGAAGGTGTTCGAGTAAACAATGTGAACAAAATAATAGAAGTGGGAGAACACAAGCCCACAAAGGAGAAAAAGTAGGCAAGAGGGTGGAAAGAATTAAGAGTGGATTAGGAGTTAAGGCTGAAAAAGCAGATTTGATGATTGCCTTCTTCTTTCATATTTCTATTTAAATAACTCATTGACTACAATAGCCCAACGTCCTTCTGGATAATTATTGACAATGTCTCAAAAATATATTATATCCCACCCCAGTGTGTATGCGTGTACGATATATATTTTGTGTGAGTATCTGTGTGTGGTTGGCAAGTGTTTGGTATGTGATGTGTACATGAGGGGGTATGGAGGGAGGTGCTATGTAACATTTGGTATGTGTGTGTTGAGTTTAGATGTGTATATATAAACATATAAATTATATATTATATATATATGTAATGTATATATGGGCCTTCTAGGGTAGCACAGCCCATGATGGAGAGACCCCAGCTACCACATATGCCTCCAGACAGCCTTCCTTTATTGAAAGACCATTAGTCCATCTATGATGTTGCAAATAGTGAGATTTCATCTTCTTTTCTGGCCTTGTAGCCCAGCTGGTAAAGAATCCACCTACAATGCGGGAGACCTGGGTTTGATCCCTGGGTTGGGAAGATCTCCTGGAGAAGGGAAGGGCTACCCACTCCAGTATTCTCGGCTGGAGAATTCCATGAACTGTCTAGTCCATGGGGTCATAAAGAGTCGGACATGACTGAGCAACTTTCACTTTATGGCTGGACCTTGATGGTATTCTGCCAAGTGAAAGAAGTCAGGCGAAGGAAGACAAATACCATATGATCTCACACATATGTGGAATATAACAAACAAAATAAATGAACAAACTGAACCAAACAAAAACAGAGACACAGAGAACAGAGTGGAAGAAGCTGGTGGAAGAGGGTGAAATGGGTAAAGGGGATCGATCATACGGTCATTGATGGAGTCCAGAGTTTTGGTGGTGAGCATGATGTAGTGTATACAGAGGTGGCAATATAATGCTGTACACATGAAACTTATGGAATGTCCTAAACCAATGTTACCCCCCAAAAATAAATTTTCAAGAAAGAATAGAAAGAGTACATTCATATAGGTTTATGAACAACAGTATTTTTCTATCAAAAAGTTCCCAGAATAATAAAATCTGAAGGGAATTTAAAAGAAAGATCACTGGGGAAATAATCAGCTTTGTAAAGGGAAACATAATAGCTTCTTTCCACACTAAGGTACAAATTATTTTATATTTATACTAAAATGAGAGAGCCAGAGGCACCATCTAGTGATCCAGCCAAATTACTTTACTTTAAATTTGTGGAAAACAGTGCTAAGATAGCAATTCAGGTACTAACAACACAAAGATTTATCGAAGCTTTGCTTTTGAACCCAAAGGTAATTACAAATAGTTCCTGTTCCCAAAGAGTTTACTAACTAGTGAAGGAGGCAAAAAAAAAAAAAAAAAAAATCCTAGTGAAATACAGAAGGCAAGTAAGGGTTGAGATGAAATACAAGCTTTATCCTGTAGGAATGCAGAGGAAGACACAGGCTGGAGACTTAAGGAATATGACTTGAAATGTTTAAATTGTCTATAGGTTGAGTAGGGTTTTCAAGTTAGAAAAGGGGTGGGTGAAGGAAGACGCTTCTAGGATGAAGGTATCAAAGATGAACAAAGCCTGACCAACACTAGTTAATATCCTAAAGACAGATTTTTAAGTGGACACGGTGGTAAAGAATCCATCTGCCAAAGCCTGAGATGCAAGAGATGCAGGTTTGATCCCTGGGTGGGGAAGATCCCCTGGAATAGGAACTAGTAACCCACTCCAGTATTCTTGCCTGGAAAATTCCATGGACAGAGGATCTTGGCAAATTAACGTTCAAAGAGTCACAAAGAGTTATAAAGAGTCAGAAACGACTAAGTATGTGCGTGGGAGCGCACACGCACGTGCACACACACACTATTGAAATAGAGAAAAGAATGCAGTGAAAACTGAACTTGGTTCCCATTTGTAAGAGGAGACTGGGCAATTTAAATGAGAATTAGGGAAGAGAGAAGGGGGTGAGCAGAGGCTCAGTGGGCTTCCCAGGTAGCTCAGTCATTAAAGAATCTGCCTGCAGTACCAGAGACCCGGGTTTGATCCATGGATTGGGAAGATCCACTGAAGAAGGAAATGGCAACCAGCTTCAGTATTCTTGCCTGGAGAATCCCATGGACAGAGGAGCCTGGCGGGCTACAGTCCAGGGGGGCAGCATGAGTCAGACACGACTTAGCGACTAATTGACTAAATAAACATTGGAAAAGACCTTGATGCTGGGAGAGATTGAGGGCAAAAGGAGGAGGGGGCAGTAGAGGATAACATGGTTAGATGGCATTGCAGACTCAATTGACATGCCTTTGAGCAAACACCAGGAGATAGTGGAGGACAGAGGAGCCTGGCATGCAGCAGTCCATGGGATCACAGAGTCAGACACAACTTAGCAACTGAGCAACAAATTACAGAAAGTAGAATCAGGGCTTAATTGAGGAATATTCTCCTTCCTTCCTCAGAATCTCAGAATATTTCATCCCCAGTTAGATTTCAGAATTGTCAGTTCCATGGCAGATGAGAGCCTTCATTCTGCTCCTTTTCACGTGGCAGTATTTATCATGGCAATCCTGCCCCCTTTCTATGATGGCATGATGCCCTTTTAGTACACCAGTCTTTGGATCGGAGAAGACAATGAACAAACCTAAGGTAGAGGCTGTCATCCATGCCCCTGTGTCCTGGAGGTTGACACACTTGTGATGAATGAATGACACACTGGGTTTTCTACTGTGGGCGAGAGAAGTACTTTCTATGTGGAAACAAAAGTGGAGCAATCATTGCATGAGTAGAAGGGCAGATGTGATTGATATTCTTAGTATTGACCAATACTTGGTCCTTTTCTCCTTCCAAGCCCATTGGGAGTTGTATCATCCTCCTTGCAACTGAAAAGGGCCACGTGACCAGTTCTGACCAAAGGAATATGGGCAGAAGTAGCAACTGTCCTTTCTCGGCTGAAGCAGAAAAAAAGCCCATGGAGAAGTATCCAGTCTCTCTACTTTGCTACCACAAAGGCCAGTGAAGGGCACCTCTGTCCACCTGGGCTCAGGGCTGGTCATAGTCCCCTTTTGTCTCGGGTTGAACAAGCCAGCTGAGCAGAACAACACACCTTTGCTGTAAAAAAGCCCTGAGATTTGAGGGTTTTGTTACTACTGCAAAATTTAAAACTGCTTTGACAAGTGCAATGACCATTCCATAGAATTTTTACAAAATATAATTACTCACTCAACTCAAGCTAACCCGCTCTACTCCAAATGGATTAAAAACCCTTTTCTTCTAGGTCCCTCTGCCTTTCTCTTTACACTTGTCCATGGCACCACAAATGTAAGTCAGAGATTGTCACTGACTCTGAAGGACTGGCTTTGCTTTCCCACCCTCTTTGATTTAACAAATCCAATCTGCTGTGCTCATGTTAAATCAGAGAATGCTGCAATCTGAATCATTAGTTTATAATTGAGAAATAGCGAACAGGATTTGCCAAAACCAAGAAAAGCGGCTGATTGAAACATAATTCTTCTGGCAGGGACAAAGCAAATATCACTGTGATCAGAGTAGACAAGAAAGAATAGTGTCTCCTATTCCAGGAAATTGATGGGACATAGATGACAGTCTCTGGGACCTCAGAGTACATTGGAGTGGCCCTGCTCTCAGGGCCAGTGTCTGGGGCACATGGAATAAAGGTGTGGTTTTGAAAATAAAGGGAAAAATCCCAGGACAACCCCATCATCCATCAGTTAAGCAATCACATAGTCAATGTATCTTTATTACTTATTTTGTGTCAGTACAAACAATATCAGGCTCCCCTGGTGGCTCAGCAGTACAGAATCTGTCTGCCAATGCAGGAGATGCAGGTTCCATCCCTGGGTCAGGAAGATCCCATGGAGAAGGAATTGGCAATCCACTCCAGTATTCTTGGCTGGAAAATCCCATGGACAGAAGAACCTGACAGGCTATAATCCAGGTGGGCCACAAGAGTCAGATAGGACTTAGTCACAAAATGAACTAATGATTAACAATATCAGCTGACCAAAAAACATGATGTAAAGTCACAAGGATTTTTTTCAAACTGAGTCAAAGGCCATTTTCATCCAGAGGACAAAATGGTCTACAAAGACCTCTTTGATTATTTATTCAAAGAACTGCAAACTTCTCCAAATGAATAAATAAATAAATGAGACAGTTTCCTTCACAATCTGGAAATTCTGAAATTTACTTCCAGCACCTATTAATAAAAAAAAGTCAAAGGAATCGTACTCCATTCAGTGCGTTAGCAAAGATTTGGATTGCTTGAGTCAGCAGTCAGTCAACTGGCAAAACCTTGTATGACAACGTGGTGACCTCATCAACCAAACTCACTTCCACATCCACAACCTAAAAGTAAATGGAAAAGTGGAGGCTCATTCCATCAAGGCCAATGAACTGATAGACACAGGGAGCTGTGAGGCTGTTCCCCAAAGTTTTGTACCATGTAGTGGCCCATCCTATCTGAGACTGGGACCTCACCTGAAGAAAACAAATGGCTTAGAATGGTTACATGTTTGTGGGATGAAGCCATTGATGTTTCTTTTTTCTGCAGATTGAACACCCACTCACAGATTGGACCTTCAATGACCCCCTGCTGGGGTCCTGCCTCCGCTCTAGGTAGTGGAGAAGGGCACAAGCTTAAAATTTATAAACAAGACATACAACTTCCAGGGGCCATTGTAAAACAATGTAGCAGTAAGTGAGATGACTGCTAGAATAATTCCTATTTCTGTATTGCATTCCCCTCTATACTCTGGGTATAGAAACGTCCCTTGTCATTCATTGCTCAGCACCATGACACTTCTTCCATGTCAGTTTCCTTGATCTCCTTAGTCAGAATTCTCTGACCCTTTTCCGGCATTCGTCTACCTTTCACCAGTTTTCCATATTTCTGTTTCAACCTGCTAGAATGTATGCTCCTTTGGAGAAGGTTCCCTGGGCTCTGTTTGTATCATTTTTGTGTTCCAGGTGCTGCTATCTGAGCTCAATTAATAAAACAGGGGTGTCATTTTTTTTTTTTTCCATTGGAGACAAAGGGCTTGAGGTTATCTAAGGCTCTTGGGTGGATTAGATGACAAGTCATGAGAGGTAAGACAGGAGTGGTTGTGAGGCATGACGGTCTCAAAGGCAGAGCATTTGGCTCCATTACTTTCAAGATGAAAGTGGGAATAACAGGCAGGTGCTGGGACAGGAAAGGGAAGGTCTCAGATCAGAGACCGGCAACTCCAGGCAAGTCAAAAGCAACAGTGACAAAGACGGCCATGGAGCGTTTGACTCTGGGACAAGGCAGGAAGGCAGTGGAGACTAATGTTCTCAAAAGGCCCTCCCTTTTGACAGTCCTTTTATGACACCCTGACAAAACAAGCTCACTTCCCTGAGCAAGGTGCCAAGTTTCCACTCACTGACAATTGATGCAAAAGTACGCTCTTGAGGTAAGTGAGCTTGTAGGTTCTGAGATGTCTGAGATGTAGGTTCAGGAGTTTCTACTCTACCCTGGCTTCTCACCCAGAGGACATTCCTGCTGCCTCTGAGGAGTCCCTGCCCCATCCCACTGGGCACCCAGGAGGAAATCTCTGCCGAGTCACGTGTACCTGGCCTTGGTCCTAACTGCTCACACACCTTCCCAGCTCACCTTGAACGTGATTATTTACTACAGTAATTTGACCACATGATACTTTTATGACTTGCTTCCATAATCCTAAAAAAATACTTAGACTGCTTATAGGTTCAGGGCTAAGTTTTGCATGGTATTCATTTACTCCCCAATCAGAAGTAAACAGAGTCGTCTGTGGATCTTCTTATGTAAAGAGACTGAATGACATGTGATAGATACAGATACAAAACATATCATGAAGCGAAAGTGTTAGTTGCTCAATCGTGTCTGACTTTTTGCGACCCCATGGACTGCAGTACACCAGGCTCTTCTGTCCATGAAATTCTCCAAGTAAGAATACTAGAGTGGGTTGCTGTTCCCTTCTCCAGGGGATCTTCCCAACCCAGGAATCAAATCCATGTCTCCTGCATTTCTGGAAGATTCTTTCCTGTCTGAGCCAACAGGGAGGCCCAAGATATACCATACATATCAAGAAACTGACTCTACTGACCACACTCGCCCCAGACCACCAATTCCTTTTCCCTGGGCTGTCTTCTAGCACCAGTCTGGGAAATGTGTCCTCCGGGCCTCCTGTCCAATTATTACTCATTGGGATAAGCAGAACCTAATTAACCCACAGATTAGTATCATATTTCCCACCTAGAAGACACACTAATGCTAACAAAGTTACAAACATGGTGCCAGTTTACCCTCCCCATGGGACCTCTGATATACTGATCATGTTGTAGATAGATTTTATTTGGAACCAGGCAGTGTCTTGGAAATGATCACCAGCAGCAGAATTCCTTGCTGACTCCAGTTCACCTTCACTAAGTAAGTGTTGAACAAATATTTAAAGAATATTGGCTTAATGGGGAGCCAAATTGTTGGTCTATGGGGAGAACCTCAGTCTGGCCCTGGAGATAGGCTCCTTTCATTGAAACAAAGGAAAAGGCCATAGGTCACCAGCTGTCTCAGATGCCCTGCTCTCTACCATCCATAGGATTATTGCTCTATGACTCTTGTCACTCCCTCTAAATATCTCTAAGTCCCTTTCCCCACTATTCTTCCCTCTGCCACTCCTGTCCAGCTGGTAAGCTCTACTTGGAAGGAGAAGATGGATCCCAGTCTCAGAAAAGATGGCACTCCCAGGTACCCTGACTTGTCATTCAGATGCACAGAAAATCTGGTGAAACAAGCATGCAATGAGTCCAAGTCCTTTCATATTTCTACCTTAGTTTCACAGAATAGTAACTGAGTGCTGACGATGTGCAAGGCACTATTAGGACTTGAGAGCCTAAACTCTAATTTTCTTACTCTTTTGCAGCTTCATTCAAAAAGTACTGATGGATGCCTGTTCTATGACAGGCACTTGGCTGCATTTCGTACTAATCCAGATTTCATTCCATTTCCAAAGCAGGAGCAGTTACAGTTTATAGAACAGGCTTATTGAATCCACTTATTAGAAACCGAATCTATTAATGAAAATGATTTCAAGTATCAATGACAGAACCTAATTCAATGTCAACTTAATTTTTAGTTGTAATTTAATGTTTAACTGAAGTTGGGGGGAAAAAAGACAGGGAATGGAGTAGAAAATTTCTGGAGTAGATTTCAGACCCAAAGGAAAAGTGGCAGGAAGAGGGCAGTTCTGAGAGTCCCCTGCCTGGGAACCCTATACCCCGAGACTCCTACTTCTGCTTCTTTCTGAACATTGACTTCCTTCTCTTTCCTTTGGTAACGCGCATGGTTATTAGACATTAGGTTCATGCCCTTAACTCATCTCTAATAGGAAGGAGAGGAACTGTCTCTCTCAGGGTGACATATCCCAGGGGAGGATTCTGACTGGACAGATTCGGCCACCAGCCCATCTGAATCACTGTGACCATGGGGATGAACACATAACTTATGTGGCCACCCGTGGCAGCAGAACAAGGAGGCAGGCTGCTTCCTTGACAGTCCACCATACCCCGTGTTAGGGGTTGAAGAATGGTTCTACAATAAGGTGGCTGGGTTTCTGTGGGGACTGCATTTCTAGAAGAAATGTAGGAAGAAGAGGGAAATGTAGTATAAGCCAAAATAACATGAGTCCACACCCTGACTGTGTTAATTCAGGTCCTCTGAGAATCAAGAGCCAAGATAGAAATTGGTACGCAAGAGATTTCTGGGAGAAAACTCCAGTGAAAAAAAAGGGGAGAAGGAACAGCAGCAGGCAGGGGCTTCTGCAGAGTGCGATGCTGTTCTGATACTTTTGAAAGAAGAGAGAAGACGATGGAGGGTTGAGTAGGAAGAACTTCAGACTCCAGTGCAGCTGTGGGGGCTGGCCAGTGAGGGGAGCCCCTGGGCACTTTCTGCTCATAGGAGAGGAGTCCTGTGTTGGGCAGGAAGACCCTAATATGTTCAGATGTTTTCTGTGAGTATCCCTGGAAGAGTGTGGCCTTGGCAAGAAGGCTGTGGTGGAACCTGAGTGTGCATTTGAGTGTGCGGTCCCCACTGGAAGCTTCCTTTTTGAGGGAATCTGAGCGTGTGCTTCCATGGGAGCCACAATGATGCCCAGAGAAGTCCTGGCCCCTGCTCACGGTGGGTGACATGGTTTGTGCAGTGATGAGACTGGAGGTCAATATTCTTTCCTCCTTATCTCTGAAACTTCCCATTGTACCACCCTTCTCCAAAGAAGATGTGCTTGTTGCCATGGTGTCTGCTTATCTGCTTATACATACTATTGATTTGCCTTAAGACAGGCAAGTACTATCCTGGGAAGACTCTTCTTCCCAAGACTCAAACCCACTCAAGAAACTAGTAGGGGTCCAGTCTTTAATACTCTGAGTTTCTTTGGTGGTCCAGTCTTTAATACTCTAGCCTTCCACTGAAAGGGGTATGGGTTCAGTCTCCGACTGGGAAACTAAGATCCTACATGCCACCTGTACTTAGTCGTTCAGTCGTGTCTGACACTGTGAAACACTATGGACTGTAGCCCACCAGGCTCTTCTGTCAATGGAACTCTCCAGGCAAAAATGTTGGAATGGTCTGCCACACCCTCCTCCAGGGGATCTTCCTGACCCAGGGATCGAACCCATATCTCTTTATGTCTCCTGCATTGGCATGCCACCGGGAGTGGCCAATTTTATTTTATTTTTTTAAAGAAGCCAGAAGGGAAACTGGTTCAGCCAAAGCAATAGGAACCATGCTAAGTCTCCCTCAGCTGGAAGGTGACATGTGAGCATGTTAAAAAAGCACCATTCTTTAGCCTGATGTCACCATAAATCTTGACATTTTGTCCAGCTAGAACAGACTGTCCAGAACCATAAAACAGTGACACAAACAACTTAATACTGTTCTGCTTAAAGCCCCATAGGCATATTCTTTCTAAGCACAAAATCTTCCATCCAGCTAACTTGTCTCCACCATAGCATTAGATTTATAAACTTCATAATACCAACCAGTTAGACAGCAGGAAATACATCAAGAATGACACAACCACCTGCAGAGATGAACATTCTGGAATTTGTTCCTCCACTGAAGTGGGAGCTGAATTCATGTCCACCGGTGTGGCAGAGCCACGGCCCTGCCCTGCCCATCAGCAGGGGTGGAAATCACATTAAGCAAGTGCATGTGTTGACAGGAAAAAATATCATCCTTTGTTTTATTTGTTGGAATCCAAAGCATGAGAAGAAATGCCTTTGTGGTGTCTAGCCAATTCCCCTCATCTCTAAATATACCTAAGGCCTGGAATTGGTCAAGTACATAAATCATAGTATACTGAAGTAGTCACTGACCCTAAAATCAAGCAGTTTGCCATTTTCCAACCATGAGCTTGTGGTGCTTTGAGAGAATTTGTTGCCTTATGACCAGGGCTGAGGATGAAAAAAGTCATCATGATAAAGGAAATAAAAGAAAAGTGATGCTAGTCTACATGCAAACACACAGCTATACTTTACACATTAAGTGGATATATCCATTTATCCAGAAAATGAATCCTTCCAAAAATTTAGATATAGTTATCATAAAAGTCAATCAAGAAAATGGATGCATTTATGGGACACATGTGTGTGCGTGTGTGTGTGTGTATGTGTCTGTCACTCAGTCGTGTCCAACTGTTTGCAACGGCACAGACTGTAGCCAGAAGTTCTCTAGGTAAGAATTCTGGAATGGGCTGCCATTTCCTTCCCCAGAGGATCTTCCTGACCCAGGAATTGAACCCAGGTCTCTGGAATTCCAGGCAGATATTTTACCATCTAAGCCACCATGAAAGACCCCTATGGGATCATGGACCCATCTGTTTAGTACTATTTAATACAAGCAGTCTTGCATTATCTTGATACCAAGTTCAGAGTCAATTATAGAATGAAATATAGAAGGGAAATTTCAGGGTAAGAGGTAACACAGAGTGCTGGTTGGTTGACTGACTGGCAATGAAGCTGAAGGACAAAGCAATGTTCAAAGCAGACACAAGAGTTAGTGTTTTTGTTTTCTTTCGCTAAATACCCAGAAGTGAAATTGCTGGATCACATGGTAGTCCTATTTTCATTTTTTTGGAGAATCTCCATATTGTTTTCCATAGTTGTTGTGTCAATTTACATTCCCACCAACAAAAGAGCAGTCTTTTTTCTCATATTTTCATGAGTACCAAATAAAGCATAGGTTACTATATAGATACAAAAAATGCAAATAAGTTCATGTGCTTTCTGTGTTTACTCTTCTTAGGATAATTGCCCTAAATATTAGTTAGTGTACACACACACACATAAAGAGTAATTTGGTATCAACAGCAAGTCAGACTGCTCATGGAAAATATCCATTAGATTATGAGCTTCAGGAGGAATGGAACTCAGTCTTAACATCCATGAACCTCTGGTTCCTGTCTCAGGGAATGACACAGAGCATGGCCTCAGCAAATGTTTGTCAAAGAGAATTTAAGCTACTAGTTTAGAGATTATTTCAACATATCTTGGATAGTTATATATCTGAAATAATTGGCACAAGTTTTTTAAACTGAAGAGAGTTTGTTGAATGCAACATAGCCTTTTGGAACTACTGTAACCTTGGGAAAATTACTTAAACTCTCTGTGGTTCACTTAAGTCATTGGTAAATAAGGATAATAATATCTTCTCCTTAGAATTATGAAAATTTAGAGAATAATGCTTGGCACATTATTCTCACAGTATTTACTCTGTAAACATCAGCTATATGGTTATTACTAGAAATTTCAGTATTCATAGTAGTAATTTTGTCACTATAAGAAGTGCCAAGGGGTGTTGAAACGCTCATAAATTAATGTTCTACAATATGTTCTAGATCTTATTATTATTAAGACCTTGTGTTTGTTTTTCATTAAAGTATAATTGATATATATCATATTACTTTCAGGTATATATATGTGTGGTCCATATATATATATATATATATATATATATACATCATATTTTCTTATCCGACCCTCTCCCCTCTGGTCACAACCAGTTTCTTCTTTGTGTCTATCTTACTGTTTTGTTTGCTTATTTGTTTTGTTTTTTTTTTTTAGATTCTACATATAAGTGAAATCACACAGTAATTGTTTAATCTGACTTATTTCCCTCTAGAGACTATTATTCAGCCATAAAATAAGTTTTGTCCGTTTTGATAACCTGAGTAAGCCTAGAAGAGAGTCAAAGTAGGTAAAAAAGATGAATAGCTACAAACTTCCAGGTGAAACATAAATGGCATGGGGATAAAATGTGCAGTATAGGGGATACAGTCAATAATGTAATAGTTTTGTGTGGTGAGGGATGGTATCTAGACTTATCACAGTGACCACTTTAAAATGAGTGTAAGTGTCAAGTAACTGTGATGTATACCTGAAACTAATATGATATATATATCAATTATACTTTAATAAAAAAGCAAACACAAGATCTTAATAAGCAATAAGACCTAGAACTAATTGCAGAATATTAATTTCTGATCATTTCAATACTCTTTGGCACTTCTGATAATGACAAAATTACTACTAGGGATACTGCAATTTCTAGTAATAATCATATAGCTGATGTTTATAGAGTACATACTATGTGCCAAGCATTATTCTTTACATCTTTGTTATGAGCTAGTTACAATTCTAAGAAGATATTATCCTTATTTTACCAATGACTTAAGTGAACCACAGAGAGTTCAAGTAACTTTCCCAAGGATACAGTATTACTGAACAGCTATGTTACAATCAACTAATTCTACTTCTGTTTAAAAACTTGTGCCAATTATTTCAGATATATATATATATATATATATATATAAAACTATCCAAGATATTTTGAAATAACTTTTAAACTAGAAGGCTTTAGTTCTTTTTGACGAACATTTGCTGAGGTCATGCTCTGTGTCATACTGAGACAGGAACCAGAGGTTCACGGATATTGAAGACTGAGTTCCATTCCTCTTGAAGCTCATAATCTAGTGGATGTTTTCCATGAGCAGTCTGACTTGCTGACAATACCAAATTACTCTGTGTGTGTGTATGTACACTAACGCATGTTTAGGGCAATTATCCTAAGGAAGGATAAACATGGGAAACACATGCGCTTATTTGTATTTTTTGTATCCATATAGGTTAATTCCATTTCACTTTTATATAGTAACATATGTTTTATATGGTGCTCATAAAAGTATGAGAAAACAAGATTGTTTCAGGGAAGAAATGGAATAGAAAGACTCTCGAAGAAGTTTCCCCAGACTCACCACTGAAAAGACATGTTTGGCTAAACTAGAGTGTGTGCAGTCTGGCCTAGAGCACACAGTGTCCCTCTGATGTGGGTTTTTGCCACAGAGTAAAGGGCAGGGATGGAGAAGGCAATGGCACCCCACTCCAGCACTCTTGCCTGGAAAATCCCATGGACGGAGGAGTCTGGTGGCAGTCCATGGAGTCGCTAAGAGTCAGACACAGCTAAGCAACTTCACTTTCACTTTTCACTTTCATGCATTGGAGAAGGAAATGGCAACCCACTCCAGTGTTCTTGCCTGGAGAATCCCAGGGACGGGGGAGCCTGGTGGGCTGCCGTCTATGGGGTCGCACAGATTCGGACACGACTGAAGTGACTTAGCAGCAGCAGCAGCAAGGGCAGGGAAAAAGTAAGAAGCCACTTGAGCTAAAAGAAAGGCACAAGGGAGCTATTTCCTCACTTTGGACATAAACTTGGCTGCAGAAAGGCCATGTATGCGTGCACAGTTTACAATTTTGACAAAGAAGGGAGCATTCTACCCTAACACACGAGTGTCTTAAAGGTCTGGAACAGAGGTTTCTACTTGAATCCACGGTTCTCCCCAAGGTTTCCTTGGGTTCTAGAACGTGGTTGAGAAAAAGTCTCACTTTTTATTCCCAATAACTTTAACTGAATTGTAGCATGTCTTTGCATTATAAATGTAGACAATAAACCACAGGAGTATTAGCAATATTTGTGACTTTTCACCAATAGAAATAGGATACTGCCCAATTGCATGACAGTTATTACAGATATTTCAGAATTCTTTTAAACTTAATGGTTGTTATTGTTCTAAATGTAGATCACACATGATCACATTCTTCCTGTGTAATGTTGCCAGATGACTCTCATGCAACCCACAGCCAGGCGTCATCAGCCATCAACTACTGGTTACCCAGACATCTGCAATACATTCTGTCTCTACAATGGTTTGTTGATCAATATGTGGAAAGGGATGAGTCATTTTCATGATGTGTTACTGAATGGTTTCTGATATAAATGGTATCAAAGATGGTATCATAGCCAAATATGAGCTCATTGATCACAAAACTAAAATCGTGAAACACTGGAGTGTAACTCAAAAATCCATGGAGATTTCTGGTATTCCTTGATAGACTATCTTGGCCTTGTAATACCATCGATGGCAGCCTTACTCTAAATACCTCAATATATCTTTGTGAATTGGGATCTCTATATTTGTAACCATCGAAACAAAAAATCAACATTGACTAAACATCCAATATGCCACATGTGTTGCCTTGACAAACCGCCCCATAGTTAAATATCTTTATTCGAAGAAAGAAACAGTGGCCTTGAATTGGACTTCATACTAATAAGCTTTTAAAAAATAAAATTCACTTCTAACTTGCTTATGTTCTAAATGTATTGTTTTGCTATTGAATACGTTAATGCCAATACCATATATTTTAATTTTTAATGATTATTGTAGCTATTTAAAGTAAGTTAGTTTATTTTGTGGTCTTTTGCTTTTATATATGGCTTATTTTAAACATTTAATTTTTTTCTTCTAAAAGTTATTCATAGGATTCAACAGGCTGCCAAAGGTATCTGTGGTATAAAAAAAGTTTAGTAATGCCTGGACTAAGCAATATTATAGTGACTAGGAAGCCAGGAGACAGAGTAGTCAGGTATGCTTGAGATATACCATGGAAATGGCTGATTTACCATCACCTTTCACCTGACTATGTTAGTGAAATGTCAGCTGCTATAACAAATAGCCCCCAGATTTCAATGGCTTGGACCAATCTAAGTTTGTTTCTTGGATGGGGCAGTTCTGGAAAGAGTAAAAAAGTCAGCATAGAAACCCTTGCCTGTGCAGTAGATGAACAATTTAGGATGACGGAGCCTCTGCCATTTTAGCACATGACTTGACAATATTCCATGATACTGACTCAGCCAACTGGAAGAGGAAAACAGCATGGAGAAGTACCAATGGAAGGTTTGTATGGGCTTCTACTTGATGGCTGGAACTCAGACATATGGCTGCACTAAGCTGTGAAACAGTAGAGGAGGTATGGCTGGTAAACATCCAGCCAGGCTTTCCCCTTGGTCCTGCTGGGAGAAATACAGGTTACAGACACGTGTTAGTGCACATACTGTTTGTAAAGACAGTGCCACCTTGCATTTGTTTATCCACAGATTATAGACAAAATGGTGCTAGACTACTTGGAGAGCTTCTAGGAAATTACAAATCCCTGATCTACTGAGTAAGACATTCTCAGGATGATATTTAGGACTCTAATGGAAAGAATAGGGTAGATTAGATAATACCTTTATTAAGGAATAACTGTGCTATAGGGAAGAAGGAGGAAGAGCCAAAGCAAGAAACTGACAAAAAGACTGAATAAAGAATAGGTGGTTTCAGGAATGAAGGAATGAAGGATGGAGTTCCAAGTAGGAGGCAGCACCCGAAGGCTCACATTGAATGCCTTTAGTGTGCACATAAGATATTAAAGACGACGTGCATAGATCTGTGACTTTGGTAAGTCCAGGCTGAGATGCGTATCTTATCCTTTCTCAAAGAAACCTGATAGAGCCAAAATTTCAGGACAGGCACTCTGATAGTGCTGCAGGTTTTTCGTTTTGTTTTTCCTTTTAGTTCAAAATACTGGGTATTATGACCATTGACTAACACATCAGTAATGAGGAGATACTGGTTTTGAGAGAACAGAGTGGTTTTGCTTTTGGAAACACTGTGCTTTAGGCATTTCTGAGACGAGGTGCAACTCTGCAGAAAGGATAAGAACTCAGAAGGAAGACTGAGTTTATAGGCTACACACCATGTTTATATCCTCCTATGTGTGGTGGGCTATGAGAATGAACAAGATTATCCATCTAAAATATGTGGTTGGAGAAAAGAGAAAGAGTCTTCTGTGTAATTCAGATAAGGACTGTTTTTCATACACAGTGAAGGTCCAGGCTGGAGCCTAGACGACTTGACGAAAAATGGGAAAGTTATTAAAGTAGGCCGGAACTTTTGAAATCTCTGTTTTAGATGTTGTAGCTATTGTACAACTCCTTTTTTTTTTTTTCCTGCCCTTTTTATTTCAAAGAATCCACTAGAGAAGCAATGGGAAAAGTTGGCCTGGGTAGTAATCCTCTCCCACTAATGTGTAATTCTGTTCCCTTTTGACTTCCATTTCCTGGTAAAAAGCATCAGTTCCACTGCAGGCAGTCCCTGCAGTGTTTTTGCTTCTCTTCTTGGCTCTTTTATCTCTAGATAAGAGACAGCATACCCCTTAGATAGCAGTCGTGCCTTCAGTCTCCCTGTGGACATCTTCCTTTCCACCAGCCCTGAAAATGGACACTTCATGGAGGAGGAGAGAGTCTTGCACAATCACAATCAAACGTATGACTTATTTTTAAACTAACAAACAATCCTTCTGACTCCCTCAGGAGACAAATTCTAACATTTCCAAAGGAAAGTAGAGTCAGCGCCATGGGCTGGCTCCCTGGGATGTACTGTAAATAGCCTCCAGACCAGGAGTAAAGAATGCAACTTGGTTGGAAGAAAGGAAGACAAGGCCCAGAGAAATGACCACGCTGGCTTGTTGTTTTTCCAAACATGTTCATATTGGCACAGCTCAGCCTGATGTCCACAGAACACACTTATTGCCTCACACAGCCAGGCTCTGTCATGTGGAATCAGCTGACATCTGGGAGCTGTTTCGTGTTTCCCTCCTTCATCTGCCCTCACTCAAGCACTTACTCAACCAGTTACTCAACCACGCATAAAGAGAGAAAGCAGTGATAATCAGGTCGCCCTCTATACTGCACTGCATATCGTAAAGCTCTATTAAAATAAAGCATGACATCACTCACTAGCAAATGTATTTCCCAGGTTGCTCTTAATTTCATTAAGGAGAAGGATTCAAACAGAGAGAGCTGTGAAAATGTTCAAGATATGAAATCTCGGGGAAAGACATAAGACAACATCTTATGGGTTTTTGAATCTCTTATGCCATGTCAGGGATTGGGAGGGGAGTAGTTTCTAATCATACATAGGAAGAGGGGTCCGTGTGTAGAGGAATGAGTCTTTCAGCCAAGCAAGAATACTGGAGTGGGCCACTTTTCCCTTCTCCAGGGGATCTTCTTGACTCAGGGATTGAACCTGGGTCTCCTGTATTGCAGGCAGATCCTTTACCATCTGAGCCACCAAGGAAGCTCCAGTTATTAATCATTTTCTAATGCGCTTGCATAGAAGGAAGGCTTGGTGCATAGAGGGGTGAGTCTTCCTGTTAGCAAGGAAGAGAATGGAAGGAGTATCCCAGGATTCTTCTCACCTGATTCAAGAGTCAACCACGATGGTGGAGAGCAGTCCCTACTGCAGTCAACATAGGTTCTTGTATCATCTGCTGGTCTCCCAAGGAAGCCACTTCCTGGTACAGAAATGGGTTGGTTCAAGGATTTGAACTTTAAGAATTAGGCTGAAAAACTCTATTCCATCAGCAAATATCCCAAGTCAAGCTTATTCTTCCTTCTGTGCCTGACGATGATAACCAGAGAAGGACCTCAATGGCTATTGTTTTACTCACACATAGAAAGTCACATACAGAATTTTCTCCAAGAGTTATTTAAAATTGCTCCAATTCTTTTAAAATTCTTTACCAAACTCTATCCCAGTAAATTTCAAGGAGTAATTTAGACCACTTTTTCACCAAGACTGAAGCCATCAAGGTTGAGTTTCTTTTGATTCTTTCTATATATAGCAGACATTTGTGTGGCTTCTCAAGCATCACTTCACCTTTAAAGGAAGAGCTCCACCTTCAAAGGGCCTGGCCCCAACAACTATTCTATCTCTTTTCTTCCATTCTCTCCCTCCTGTATTAATCATGGTTTTAAATTTTATGATGTTTTGACAGCCCTTCCCAGAATTGGCTAATTCCTAAAGATAATAAGCAACTTGCCTGCAAACACATTTTTCACATGCAAACCAACCAATTCCATGCCCATACACCCAGCCACCTCCTTCATTTCACTTTCACACACCAAACAAATATTCCCTCTGCCCTAAATCAACACAGGGCCAGGCACCAGATAACCACTGCTGTATCCCACAGCCCACCAACATTATCCCTACAGTGAATCCTAAACTGTTTCCCCTGGCCTGCTCTAGCCACAGAAAACCCAATAAATCCTCTGGGCTATGCTTTCTCCCCACTGCCTCTGGACCAAGCCTGGTGCTTCCTCATGCTTCCCTGTGCTGTGTGGTGTGACCTCTTGTCTTGAAAATAGTAAGAAGCCTTTTTTCCCCCCAATGACTTGACCCCTCTGTGTCATCGCTCAGCCCCTTCTATGAAATAAAATTCCACAGCTTCATTTGAATACAACTTTCTCTTATGCCCATTTTTCTCTTCTCTCTCCCTCTTTGCTTACTTCTCTCAATTTGTTTTACATATTCACTTGGAAATGTGATTGTTTTGGCAAAAATGTTTTTAAAAGTTTAAAAACTGAAGGAATACAGAACAATGCATGGGAAATGTTATGATCCAGAGAAAAACACTGCTAACCTTGTAATGAATATCTCTCTAGACATATCTTGTATAAGTAAGTATATATATATATGTAATATTTTAAATAAGTGGGATAGTACCACACTTCTTTCAATGATATGCTAACAGCTTTACGTTTCAATAAATAAGGGTCTATGTTATCAATTTTAGTTACAAAAAATTTTAGGTATATCACAATTTACCTAATCTATTATATATTTCACTGCTTCTATTTTTTGCTGATTTAAGCAACAATTAAGTAAACTTCTTTATTCACTTAGATTTTTACATTTGCATATTTATCTTAGTGTAAATTTCTAGAAGTGGGTTGGTAGGTCAAAGAATATGTCACTTTTATATACCAAATCAAACATCAGAAAATATGTCATTATTTATATTTAATTCCCACTCCAGTAGAATATGAAAGCAATAATTTTCCAATTCTTCTTAAAAGAATATTTTCAATCTTTTTAACTGAATCGCCAATCTAGCAGTAGGTGAAAAAAATACATTTTATTCTTTAATTAGGATTAATTTTCTATAAAGTATATATTAATTTGTATTTCTTTTTTATAAATTACATTCTTCACCTATTTTCCTAATGGCTACTCATTTATATTCTTAATTATTCTGTAATGCTCTTTATGTATTTAAAAATCAAATCAGTGTCAGTCATATAATTGATAAACCAGTTTCCCTGTTTGCTATTTTTCTTCCAACCTTATTATTACAGTTTGTCATATAGAAGTTGTAACTTCTAAGGCAGCCAATTTTATTGATATTTTCCTTTTTGGTTTCCGGCTTCACTGGAGTTCTTCGAATTTCTCAGCCACTACATTATAAGATGTCCTCAGGAGTTTCCAGTTTCCTGTCACATCTTTGATCCTCCTGGAGTCTGTGTAGAGCTACAGAGTGAGTGGTGACCCCCTTTCCCATCCTCTTTCCCTTTATTTTCTACCTGCAGAGGCATTCCTGTTCAGAAACCCAAAGTTCATCTGAGACCCTTCCCTTCTCATTGTCCCACACATCCAGGTAGTAACTTAAATAGCCCTCATGAACTTCAGAGGGTTTTACAAACTTTATGAAATGTTTCCACACATATGACCTCATCTGAGCTTCTTCACAGCCGGGAAGGAATTAGGTGAGCCCGCCTTCCTGTGTTGCCTTTATTAACATGTGTTCAGGTACATGCTGGGGAGGAAGAAGAGGAAGCCTGAGAAGTTGTGACTTACTCCAGGAGGTTCAAAGAGTGAGAAAAAAAAAAATGAAGTTCATCCTAAAGCCCATCTCATCCCTTTTATAACAACACATCAACTCTGAAACCTTATTGATCCAGCTGTTGTAAATCTGCCCTGTGTATCCTGTTTTCCCTTCCAAATACTCCAGCTGACATTTTTATTATCTCTTACCTGCATCTTTCAGACACCCCACACCCCACACCCTATCAATACACACAAGGTTTTAGATAAATCTTCCTTGGGTTCTGTTTGCCTGCTTAGAAATCCTTCAACATACTGAGTAGGTCTTTGCCAGGCACATAAAGACCTTCAAGATACGGCCTCAGCCGGTCTTTCACATTGCCTACATTTATTCCTCTCCAGGGACTGTGGGTTTCAGGAACGTGAAGGATTTCCCAGTCCTCAAGCCTGCCTCATACTGCCCTATATCCACGCCTTCCTCGGAGAAGAAGATCCACTGTCTCTCCTTTCTCTATGTTTTCCCAAGTGGCTCAGTGATAAAGAATCCACCCACCAAGCAGGAGATATGGTTCAATCCCTGGGTCGGGGATATCCCCTGGAGAAGGAAATGGCAACCCACCCCAGTATTCTTGCCTAGGAAATCCCATGGACAGTGGTGCCTGGCTGGCTACAGGCCATAAGATCACCAAGAGTCAGACGTGATATAGCGACTAAACAACTCCTTTCTCTCCTTGCTTAGGACCCAGCCTAAATCCCACAGCCTTCATGAAACTTTCCCTGGAGTCTTCCAGTGGACATTTTCTCTTTTCCCCCTTTAACCTCCCACAATCCTATATCAGGGTCTCTCTCATGACTTACAATTTTCTACTTTACAGCCTGTGCCAGTGTCTTAATTTTCTTATCAGACTGTCAACTTCTTGAGTTAATAGATTGCTTCTTCTTTAAATTTTATCACCCCTCTCCCAACACTTAGAAAAATGACTAGCACAGGTAAATATTTGAAAAATAAAGCATTTAGTGACTGAATGTACAAATGTAAGAATGATGGAATGCAGGGATTAAAGTGAGTGGGTGACTTTGGATTATTTGGGGAAGCCTCTATATTGGGAAAGGTTTTCTCCTTTTTATCTCTTTTGCCTGCCCCAATGCCCACTAGCACACACTCTTGGTAACTTAAGTCTGAAATCCCATCAGTAGAAGACCGTGATTTCCATTTATTACTTTGATCTGTGCAAAATGTTGATGTCCTAAGAATCAGAAGCCCACATTTCTCAGAGAAATGCTTCATCATCTATGACAAGGGTCCCCAGCCTCAGGGATCTAATGTCTGATGATCTGAGGTAGAGCTGATGTAATAAAAATGAAATGAAGTACACAATAAATGTAATGCATTTGAATCATCCCAAAACCATCCCCTCCACCCCATTTCATGGAAAAATTGTCTTCCGCGAAACTGGTCCCTGATGTCAAAAGGGTGGTGGTCTATGAGGAATGAAAGATTTGAAAAGGGGAATTTCCCCAAAGCCTAGGGATGGCTGCATACGGAATAGAATACCAAGCCTCATAAAGGCCACAGAAGAGGAGCAGAAGGGAAAATTGGGCCAATTTGGAGGAATTGGGCATTAATACAAGAGTCTGTCTTCTTTCTAACCCTGTGGCTTGGTTTACAGCCCTCAGAGTTCCACGTAGGAACCTTTTCTTCTTTATGTCTCACCCCTCACCTGTGACAGCCCAGCTGCCCTGTGGGGAGCTAAGGTTTAGGGTCTGCTAGGCTTCCCTTGAAACAGCACAGCCTGTCACACATCCCTACTGCCCCTCTGGCCCAGGGAAGTCCTTGTTCCCAACAGGGACACCATGTCTCAGAGAGGAGAGGAACAGCCATGGGACACGTGGAAAGGATGGTATGTTTGAAAAGAAAACTGGCCAACAACACCGTCTCACCCCAAAGGCAAGGCATCACTTTAGAGAGGGCTGAGTGCCAATTTGTTAGAATTGAATAAATCAGATTTCTAATGTTTAGTAACAGATGTTCTGGCTACAAGTCATGAAATCATTTAATATCGCTTTATGCTCCGGTAATAAAAAAAAAAGTCATCTGGCTCCACTTGGCCCAGGTTACATATCTTCCTCAAAGGGTCAAAATGATTTGATGCAGCTCTTGGATCAAAAAGCCTAATGCTCTCTGTGTGTTACAAGCTGTGGATGGGGTTCGCTCAGAAAACAGGGCAGATGCTGGCATCATGTATCCAATGGTCTGAGGTGTGCCCTTGATACCCCCCCAAAACTTGTTCTAATTCTGGGCCCTGAAGAATCTGAATGCTCTCCAGAAGGCTCATTTTTGCCATCCTCCACATATCTCACACCTGGCAGTGTGAACATCCCAGGAAGGTAAAAATAGGTTGACCAGCTATCCTGGATGTGACTGGCAAGATACCAGAGCTTTATCTCTACAGCCCTGAAGGGGAGCAAATAACTAGGAACGATTTGGCCTTCTCAGAACAGGCTTTGCAGATGGGTTTGGACTCATCTCCTGAGATGGGGAGCAAGGGGGAAATGTGCCTGATGAAGCCTGATAATAAATCAGGCTTCAACATGGATAAATGGTGAAATTGCCAAGATGACTCAAATATTGAAATAACCAAGTTAATCAAAAAGATCTAAAGAAAACTGATAAATAACAATACAGTGATTCCTTACCCTTGGAGAAAATCTAAGGGAAAAATCAAACAAAGACAAGCTCGGGGATCAAAGATGGAGATGGCCTCATTGGAGCACCATTCCAGAAGCAAATTGAATGGAGACAAAGGGGGATCCAAGGGCTGTAAAAGAGGAACCATTGCTGCAACTTCTCAAAGAGAGTGATAATTCCTTCCTAGGAAGCTTGATGTCAATACTTTGTAAAATAAATGACAAATGCTGAGCAGCAACATAAACACCACATAGGATCACGAATCATAGAAGAGGACATGACTTGGACTCAGAGGATACTGGAGGCCATGGTGCCAAGTAAATCTTACAGCTAAATTAACACACACACACACACACACACACACACACACACAGAGTCTCCAGCAGCAGGTAGGAGAAAGGCAGACAGCAGCCTGGGAGATGCTTCTGAGGCCCTGTTCCTTCTAGCCCAAGTGGTGGCCCATGATACCTCTCCCGAGAAAGCGCCCTTCCCCGATCCTTGCCCACAAACAAAATCTCACGTTCAGGTCCTCACTACATTCCTGCATGGAGATGCCCAACCTACATCCACTGTATTAGATTCTCTGGACATAGATACCTCAAGCATTTGCTGGACTTTTAAGCAGCTGACAGCTTATCTGGGGACCTGAGATGCAAATAAAAGAGCATACATACTAAGGTAGAATTGTGCCCAAAGGCATGGTGAGAACCCAGAGGGGGAGTGAACACTGGGCACAGGGTCTACAAAGATGCCTTGTTACCCCAGAGCTATGTTGGTGGTGGTGGTGGTGGTCAGTCGCTAAGTCGTGTCTGACTCTTTTGTGACCCCCATGGACTATAGCCGATCAGGCTCCTCTGTCCATGGGATTTTCCAGGCAAGAATACTGGAGTGGGTTTGCCATTTTTTTCTCCAGGAGATCTTCTTGACCCAGGGATCAAACCCATGTCTTCTGCATTAGCAGGCAGATTTTTCTTTACGGCTGAACTGCCGGCAGATCTATGGAGAGAAGTCAGTCTGCGGTTCTTGCTCTCAGGCTCCTAGTTCAGAATGCGTATCAAGGCAGTAAGAAGCATGGATGGAACATCATTCTATGGTCATCTAGATAAAGCACAGTGTCCGGCTTTCCTGAAACAAATCTGAGGTTACATGGCTTGAGAAAAAGGTCCTGGGCTGGTTCAAGATTCCCATGATGCTGTGGAAGTTTTAAAAACGTTGTTGATTAATGGAGCACTTTGTTTTTTGAGGGCAGAGACTAACGGCAATAAGTAATGGTGGTGCCCAAGCCAGCAAGATGAGAAATGTCTGAGAATCAGAGTGTCAGGGCCCAGAGAAATTAGAAAGAGGAATTAATAACTCAACTCCTTGAATGACAGATGGGGAAGCAGAGACTCAACCAGGAGACCTGAATTCCCATGGTCACAGTGCTGGCAGGTGGCAGAACAGGAAGTTAGATCTAATCTGGTCATGGTTCCTCAGGGAGAAAGCATCCTCTCCTACTCACCTTTCCATTTTAAGAAAATCTCTCGGAGTTAGCAGAAATGCAAGGGTACTATCTGCTCTGTTTGGGTAATGTTTGCTGTAGTAATCCAGCTCTCATTTTCTTTACCTTAAGACATCTTGCTTTGAACCTGTAGCCCAAGGTCTAATTCTCTCTGTGCCATTTTATCAGAAGCAATGAGGAAGTTGGGGCAACTTCTTTAGAGAAGAACAGAAGTCAAAATAAGAACCTTGAGCTGAGATGGAGTACTAAGAGTCAAGGGCATGGCGAGTGGCTGGCCAGAGCTCCTGGCCACTGATTTAGAGAAAGACTTGGGGTCCACTGGTGGCCCCTGCATTAAATTTATGCTTCTGCCAATAAGCATGTGAGGTCGGGCAAGTTTCTTACTATTTTTCATTGGCTTTAAAGGCCCATTTTTCCCTATATTTTAAAATCTCTGAAATTTTGATGTGCCATGCTACTGATGAAGGTATCAGAGGTTTTTGTCTTCCTTGGGTGATGCCAATTGTATTTAAGGTTTGATAACATTTAGCAGTATTTATCTGTTCATCTGTAAAATGGAAATACTAAAAACTGTTTTGAAATTTAGCAGAGTCAATTTAGATGATGTTTAAAAACAGAAGAAACATTTAGGAAAGTATCCTGTATTTAATAATGGTCTCAAATGGGAAATGTAGGTATTGAATGATAACTCCCTCTCCAGGTCATCTGAGTCATGTTGTCCCCAGTCCTTGGTTCACAAACAAGATGACCTGATAAATGCGTGGGGACTGCTCTCTAGTTACTCTGCAGCATGTGGGATCTTCTGAGACCAAGGATCGAAGCCATGTCTCCTGTGGCAGGCAGAGTCTCCACCGCTGAGCCATCCAAAATATGTTTTGAAAATTATTTGACAGATTTATTATAAAACGTAATTATTGTTGAAATAAAGTTTACCAGAATAACGACTTTAAAAAAGATGACCTGGGAAAATTGAATAATACAAATGCCTAATATCTACGGAATGGCTTGTTTGGTTTAGACTCTGTGCCAGCTGGTAGATGGCCCTGTGGCTCAGGAAGCTTGTAAGCAGTGTGGACGATCTGATGGTGAACAAGATGGTGAACGGGGGCTTTTTGGCTTCCCTGGTGCTCGGTGGTAAAGAACCCATGTGCCAATTCAGGTAGATGCAGGAGGCACGGGTTCAATCCCTGGGTCAGGAAGATTCCCTAGAGAAGGAAATGGCAACCCACTCCAGTATTCTTGCCTGGGAAATCCCCATGGACAGAGGAGCCTGGCAGGCTTATAGTCCACGGGGTCACAGAAGAGTTGGACTCAACTCAGTGACTAAATGACAACATGGGTTTTGCTTCACTTTATTTTGCAGCACTCCGAGGATACGGTGAGCTCCCTACCTGTTGAAGGTCACACAGTTAACAGCAAATCTCTGGTTTCCGTCATTTCTCTGTGACAGCGCCCCATGCTTTCCACCACCAAGGGGACGAGCTGAGAGTTGAGTACTGCGCTATCAAGGAGACCCCTGCACTTTCTATTGTCTGGAATCAGACCTCTTCCTCTGGGTTCTAGTGTAGGCGGACAATCTCTATCCATCCTAGGAAACTGGATTAACATGTTGGAAAAGGTGTCAGGAGCTGGGAGGAGAACTACCACAGGTGTTACAGAAACGAGTCCTGGAAACATGTCTAATCCTGACTCGACCTAAGACCCTTCCTCGCTCCTCCTGGTGCAAAGCCCCGACCATGACAACCTCACATAGAAGCAAAGGCGGTGGGGAAACACCATCAGGGTCTTGTTACAATGGTTTGAACTCAAACAATCTCCTGATGGGTTCTCTGGGCCGAGGCCAACGGCAATGGTGTGTTCTTCACAAGTAGTCTTTTCCCATTTCTGGGACTCCCCGAGGTGTATTCAATAATGCGCTCCTCATTCTGCAGCAGATGGAAAAGTGTTTAAAAAGGTGCCAGGTTTATTTATGGAAGCATGAGATTGAATTTAAGAGATGTGCTTGGCCAAGATGAAATGTGAGCGCTCAAAACAGGAAGTGTATTTTACTGCCTATTTATTTTATTGCCGTATCAGCTGCCCAGAGCCGGAGAATCCTTCCTCTCAGGAATTATTTATTTTCTAACTTCTGAACCAGAACATCTTGACCATCAGCATTTACGCTCCTTGCTGCCAGATTCCCAACTACAAACATGTGCCTTGCTGTCATTCAGAGGGGATCCACTGAGGTTTCAGGGAAAAACATTTGGCCTCTAATAGTTTGTACTGAATCCTTTTCTTTT
Organism: Budorcas taxicolor; assembly: GCF_023091745.1. Classification (NCBI taxonomy): domain Eukaryota; kingdom Metazoa; phylum Chordata; class Mammalia; order Artiodactyla; family Bovidae; genus Budorcas; species Budorcas taxicolor. Next base: position 139,748,666 of record NC_068920.1, read on the forward strand.
TTTTTAATGTAAGTGGAGATGTTTCAAACAAATTGAATCAAAAGAACAAAAGATGATACAAATCTTAAAATAGCTCTTAGAATCATAGAGGAATTCTTGAATTTTCTCATTTATCTCAAAATATCAAATACTCAGTATTCGGTCCTTACCTTTTAATGGGGAGATTCTCAGGTAGCTTTACTCATAAATAAACTTCCTGTCAATGAAGGGATGAAGAGATGTGGGTTCAGTCTCTGGGTCAGGAAGATCCCCTGGAAGAGGGCATGGCAATCCACTCCAGTATTCTTGCCTGGAGAATCCCATGGACAGAGGAGCCTGGCGGGCTACAGTCCATAGGGTCCCATAGGACTGAAGTGACTTAGCATGCATGCACACACCATTTAATGGATATGAAGAATTTCATGGAAGGAAATGAATGTCTAGTCATTTGGGCATATTGCTATTTATCTGGTGAGAATGAAGTCATGGACCCTAATTTAGTGACTTGTTCAGAGTATAGTTCTCCCCTCCTGCACTGATAGTTTCACAACTTTTCAAGAGTTGAAAGTTACTACTCTAGTCTTCATTAAAAAGGCCGATAATAATTTGTCGGAAACAACATTTGATATTTGAAGAAATAACCTGATGCACACAAAAGCAAGAACGAAAACTCCGGAGGAATGAAATATATATACATGAACAAAAAAACAGGCTCTGAAAGCAAGCATGAATATTATTGGTAAAAAAGGAGGGGCAGAGATGCTCTGTAAGAGTTTTTAGGAAAAGCCATCCCAGCCTAGTCCACTAGAGTCATCTAGACCATCTTGTCTGAATGTTTGGGAAAAGGTACCTTTTCTCACGTGGATTTTACCTGCAAAACTCAAGCTGCTTGGGAGAAGCCCTTAGGCAGAAGACGTGTTACAATGGCGCCACCTGCTGGATACTGTCTGAAACTTTTTTTTAATCTCGTCTTTCTCCCACTCAAAACTTCTCAATGACTCCCTACTGCGGACGGAAAACGAATCTTAAATCCCTGGCATTGAACGCCGTTTCTAATCTCACATGAATTTATTTTCATGTCTCGTGTAGATAGCCCCTTGCATGGGTACTGTAGTGACACTTCTCAGGATAAATTCAGATATCCTAACTCCTCATTCACAAGCCCAGGATTAATTCAATGTGTAAAACAGAGGAGCAGTCTGGCAGAATAAAGCCGCAAGGTACGAGGTGCCCACATTATGTGGGACACCCCAATGCTCCTAACAACTGAAGACTGAGTTTAAACAGGAGAAAAGTTAGCAATAGAAAAACAGGTGAAGGGCACGAATATGCACACAAAATACACATTAAATATCAGAAAGCAGATGGATAAATTCACAAATGATAAAAAATCCAAATGAAAGTCAAGCAATATGATGTTTGTCCATCAAGTTTAAAAATGATTGTTTTTATTTTTTTTATTTTTATTTTTCCAGGATGGGGAACACGTGTATACCAGTGGCGGATTCATGTTGATGTATGGCAAAACCAATACAATATTGTAAAGTAATTAACCTCCAATTAAAATAAATAAATTTATATTTTAAAAAATCATTCAATAAATAAAATGATTGTTTTTTAAAATGATGCTGTGCTGTATTGTGCAGGTCTAGAAAATAAATCATCGCCTTTAGGCTTTTGCCAGACAGCACTTCTGAAAGGCAGTTTGTAAATGTTCGTCGCAGGCCTTACAATATGAATGAGTACACTTTAGCCCAGCAATTCTATATTAAAAATGATCTTTAGGCTATTATCACAGTTTTGTCCTAGGATATATTCCACTAAAATGATGGCTATCATGGCAGCGTTAATTGCAACAGATAAAAGTTTGAAAAACTTACATGGCAAACCATAAGAGATTTGTTATATTCATGTGATAAATTTAAATAATCACTGCCATTAATATTGTGATAAAATTGTTTATTATAAGTGTATTATTCATATATTATTTAGTGAAAAGTAGAATACTGAAGATCAACTTATTCTGTTGGATTCTACTTTTGTTTTTAAAATATGTGTATAAAACAGTAATCGCATAATAATACTCTAAAATATGAATGATTATTAGTAATAAAACTAAAATAAATAAATAATGATGATGATGATCCAGGTGGCAGAAACCTGAGTACCCTTTTTTCCCCCAAAATTTCAAAATGAATTGTTAAGAAAGAAAATGATAGAAACTGAATGAAAGCAGGATTCATATTAGGTTGGATCTGTGCATAGTTTTTGACTAAATTCAGCTTGTCATAATTTTTGGTTTTGGTTAGTGTCTACTACAGTTTGGTATCTCTGGGATGCCTACTAATTTCCTCTCTATCAGGTCCAATGTGTGTGAGGGTATGGAGAAATGGTGCCTGAACAATGCCAGATAAAAACTGTAACGGAACAAAGTGTTCTATAAAGAATCTTACCCACCTCCATCAGGAGCCATAAAAATGCTACATGCTGCAACTCTATAATCCCATGATAAATATCCCATCCAAATGGCATACTGCCCATAAAAGAGGAAAACTATTCATGCTCAAAATGTTTATTACTGAGAGCATTAATACTGAAATATTTGAAAACAATTTCAATATCCAATAATAGACAGATGGTTAAGTGAGTCCTAGGGCATGCATTCAATGAAATTTTCAGTAGCCATTCAAATAATTCTTTTGAAAATTGCATAGCAGGATTTTATGTCCAAGGCATAAACATTAAGCGAAAAAATAAGTATCATAAGACATATGTGGCTTCTTGTGACTTTGAGTATACAAAAATAAGTCTGCACAGCATGAAAGAAAATAAGAAAATGTGGAAAGGAAAGGAGAACAAGTAAAAGCGTCTTGTATTTCACGGTTTTCATTAGAAATAAAAGTAATCTACATCCTTTTTAGATTTTAAGTCTCCGTCCAGGATGTGAGGATAGAATGCAAAATCCACAGTGGTCCAGTATGATGGAAGCTGGGAGAATCTGAAGGTGTGAGGAATAGCAGAAGTACTTCGTCTCCACAAACAGCTTGCTAGGCAAGTCTGCTCATGGAAAACTCCATGACTATGGTGACTTTCTCCAAGGATGTGTCTGCTGGGGAAAAAAAGAAAAAAGCAACTTTTTAGCTCTGATGTTTCAGAGAAACATATAGGGCTCTGACCTTCTACCCCACACTCTATTTAACTCAGTGAGTAGAGGTTTTACAACGGGAACTTGGATCTTCAGTTTATATAACTTAATCCCTTGGTAATTTTCTCTTACAGAGACACCCTATTTTGTCGAGCAGTAGACCAACTAAGTGACCCGGTGCACATGGATCCAAACAAGGAAAGAGAGATTTAAAGAAAGAGACAAATTGGCCTTTAATTGAAGGAAGAATGAGCCAGCTCAGTGCAGCCTTCTCTGAAATAGCAGATCCTCTAAAGACATGCTTCTGCTCTGAAAGAGGTTGGCCTGGCAACTCACTTACACACTCCACTTGGGGAAACTTCTTTTCAGCACCAGCCAAAATGCCGATCCAGGTTCTTTTTGCCTAGCAGCCTTGAAAGCTTGCACACATTTAGAGAAAATACTTTCAAATGACTCCGGAGTTCTGCTTTATGTTTTCTGTTCCTTTGAACTTATTACCTCTTTACAATGTCTTGGACTATTAGTTTGGGAACATTTAAAGTTAATGACTATATGGAAAGTAAAACAACACTTTGATGTAGCCCAAGTCATTCATTTCTCTCTTTCATACACAGGAGGTTATAGAAGGCTGGGTGATGCCAGATCAAGTCATTTCAGGAATAAATAACTTATTTGGGGGTCTATATGGATGGTTGTCCAGGGGAAAAAAAATGGATGGATCAGCTCTGGAGTATCTAAAGGAACTGGGGCTATGATTAATGAGGGTCAACTTTAAACCCCGAGCACACACAGATAGGATTATTTCACACAGAGAGCGGAGTCTGTCTGACCCAGGCTACCTCAACATAGTCCCCTGAGGTACGTCGTTCACAAATCTTGTTAGTTTCAGGGATGCACTGACGGCAAAAAGAGATACAGAGAAGATCTCCTTTGGCCATAAGCAGACAGTACTTCTAAAAGTACCATGCGAATGCAACGATGATGGCCATTAAAGGAAATTGGCAAGTGCTTCTAGAAAGTCAAGGTTGAAGCGTTCTGCTAGGGTATCTTTCACTTAAGCACATCATGCTCTTCCAAATAATAGTCATGGCTAGCACATTTTTTTGGTTGGCTCGTTCCTTATTTCTTTAGGTAAGAGCTTGAGAGTTAGCTACTGGATGAATTTCTCTGTGATATGTAAGAGGCTTAGAAGTGGAGCCAGGAAATCAGAGGGAGAGGGAGACCTGCTTATACTAGGTGTCTTAGATAGGGCCCCAGTCTGAGTTCACTGAGGGATATACAGACCCGCTTCACACAAAATTGCCTTATCTCTGTGAATAAACAGCAAAGGACAGTAGACCAGGGACAGAGCCTCTGAAACATGCGAGACCCAAAGGTTATTCAGCAGAAAACCTAGAACATCGTTCCTTCTTCCCCTTGACAAAGCAGCTAAACATGTACTTATATTTGTTAACAATTGTGTTAGGGTGTGTATGAAGAACATGGGTGTCTTCTCTCATAGAGTTTACATTATTAAAGGGCACAGTTATTATATTAAGCATTGAGAAGAATAGACAGCCTTGCATTCATTCTTCAGTCTTTGAGCAAATATTTGCTGAGCATCTACTGCATGGTTAAGACTGATCTAGACATGGAGATTCAATGAGGGAAACAGAGATAAGTTTCTTGTGAAATTTTTGTTCTAGTGGGGGGAGATAGACCATACAAGTAGTAACAAATTGAAGATGATTTTAATTCTTCCACAGCGATGGAGAAACTAGAGCAGACAGGTCTGATTGAGGGCAAGTGAAGGTGCGTGTCCCGGGGGCACATTGGTAAAGAATCTGCCTGCCGATTTAGGAGACACAAGAGACTTGGGTTTGATCCTTGAGTTGGAAAGATGCCCTGGAGAAGGAAATGGCAACCCACTCCTATATTCTTGCCTGGAACATTCCGTGGACAGAGGAGCTTGGTGGGCTATAGTCCATGGGGTAGTAAAGAGTCGGATACAACTGAACAAACAAGCGCTGAAATTGAAAGTGAAGTCGCTCCATCGTGTCCAGCTCTTTGCAACCCCGTGGACTGTAGCCCACCAGGCTCCTCCGTCCATGGGATTTTCCAGGCAAGAGTACTGGAGTGGGGTGCCATTTCCTTCTCCAGGGGATCTTTCCAACCCAGAGATTGAAACCGGGCCTCCCACATTGTAGACAGGGGGTATTTGAGGTAATTTTATTTGAGGGTAACAGAAAGCCATTGGAGAGATCAAGAGTAACATAGTTTATGTTTCAAGACATCACATGCCTGCTCTTTACAGAATGGATGGTAGAAGGGAAACGGTAGAAGGGAGATGAATTCGGAGGGTATCACGATGCTTCAGGACTAGACATTCATGATGTTCTGGAATAAATGCTACTAGTGACCTGGGCAGAGTCTGGATACATTAGGCAGTGGAGCTGCAGAACTCCATGGAGAATCAGGTAGTGGTGCCACATCCTGAGATAGGAGAGGACGGGAAGGAACTGGCTGGGAAATAGCAACATATTTTTGGGAGAATGAGAATTGTGTGACCTCTGGGTTTAAGCGGTTGAGAAGAGTTTCCTAGAAGAAATGAGTCTGAACTGGTCCTCTAAGAATGGGTAGAGTTTGAATATGTATTTAAGGATGAGCTGTTGAGATTGATTTTACAGTGCTACCTGAAAATTTTTCATTACTTCATCAATTATTCATTAGTGGTGGATTTTTTTTTTTTTTTGCCACACCAAGTGTACTTTTATGTAATTTTTTCCTCCAATTAAATCTTCTAATTTTTTTCTTAAAGTAATATTTTTTAAAAATAAACATTATACCAAGGAGTTGACGGGATGGATCTCTGTAAACCCTGGATTGAATTGTTTGAACTCCATCAGCTACTCAATTCTGAAAATAGGTGCTGGGTAACTTTATTAGCATTCCCTTCCCTAAACCAAATATTCTGTTTAACTATCTTCATTTTTCCCAATTGATTGTAAGTTCCTTGATAGAGAGAGGAAAAAACAATTTTTGTCTGCTTTGCTATTGTTCACGGGAGCTGTAGGACAGACCCGTGTGGGTTTCATCAGTGCAGTCTGCATTCTCATAAGGCTTGGAGCCAGGGACGAGTAAGCACCAGCAGGCCTGCTGAACCAGTAATTCTCCGTGGAGCATCTCCTGGTCTAGATGTCTGGGTTTCAACCTCTTGATTCCACTCTGTAGAGAGTGGAATGGTGACTCCCCAGTATATATACTCACCTGCAGCCTGTCAATATGACCTTTTTTGTAAAAAGAGTCTTCCAGATGTGATTAAATTCAGGATCTCAAGAGAAGATCATCCTGGATTATATGGATGAGGCCTTCAGGAGACAAGTGTCCTTATAAGAAGAGGAGAAGACACAAACAAAAGAGTTCTCGTGGAGACAGATACAGAGGTTGGACTCTCATTTCCACAAACCAAGAATTGCCCAGAGCCATCAGAAGCCACCTAGAAGCAGGAAGAATCAAGGAAGGACTCTCACATAGATTCTCTGAAGGGAGCATGGCCCTGCTGAAACCTCGGTTTTGAACTTCTGGCCTCTAGAACTGGGAGGCAAAGTTTCTTTTAAGCCACCAAGTTCATGGTAATTTATTATAACAACCCTGGGAAACCCATACAGTCTTTATACCCAGCTCAGTTGAGCTCTCAGTGTGGACCTTCTGGCCCAATCTGTATCCAGCAGGGATGGGACTAGGAGTGGAGGATGAGTGAGTTACCCAGGGCATAAAGTGTGGGGGGAGCTCACTGACTCCTCCGTCTCCTACCCCAGCAGATGTGGAGGTTATCCAAGCTAGTCCCCATGGGGAGTGAGTGTTCAGAATTCCACTAACCGGATACGGTAAAAATGATGGGATGTCATTCACATGAGTAACCTATTTTCAGGTATATTTTCAGCCTAAGAGGCTTAGACATTCTGACTGGAGTCAGAACACCACAGAGAGTCCCCAGAAATATGCATAGTGACCTCATTAGAGACAACAGACTAGCAGGGGAGCCTGTTGAGACACCTCATTTTGAGAAAGGGGAAAAGCGAAACAATCTCAGGCTGACTGGTGATGCTAACACCATTCCTCTTGATTATCTGGGTGTGCAAGAGATAGATGGTGAGGGGGAGAGCTGGGAGAAGAGCAGGAATCTCTGAGTGTGAGAAAGAGGAGCCCAGACAAGAGTTACAGAAAGAGAAATTCATAGACAAGAGCCCAGCAAATACAAAGCATCCTCAGCCAGAGTGGTATCAGTCCAAGCAGTGACTTGATCCTGATTTGTTCTCTCCCCTATCTGCTCCCTAATGAAATATGCATGGTAGCTGATTCCCATTTAAGCAAATTAAACACACAAGTCAGCCCCTATTTCTAGTTGTTTAAAAAGTCAGAAATTTATTTAATTTTCAGCGGAGCTAAAGATGTTTTTAAACCAATTTGTGTTTTATTAATAGCTACTCAAGGGGAAAAAAAAAAAAAAAAAAAGTTCACGTTCTCTTCCTGAAGGCTGCAACTAGTTAGAACGACAGTAATACATGAAATGAACGAGATGATCTAATCTCTGATTATTTCATCCAAAATGTTAAATGGCTAAACTTTTCAAAGTTAACTTCCAAAATGCCTTCAACTGGATGATCGAGAAGAAATACATTCTCTGCCCTTAATTCCATGATTAAGTGAGAGGAGGGAAGTCCCTTATCTTTTGCCTTCAGTTTATTTTTACAAGTTCTTATTTTATGAGGAGAATGTGTACAAGTCACTGTGGGGTCAGATCATCTTTGTCCAGTGATGTGAGTTTTCAAGTTGGCAGTGACCCCCGGAAAGTCTCCTGAAGCTAAACTGCTCATTTATAGAGGCGGCACCAAGCCCCAGTATGAGGAAATCGCATGTCAAGGCCATCAGTAAGTTAGAGAAAAGGAAAGCCTGTTGGTCACCTCCTTTTGCTAGCGTTTTATAAGATGTGTTATCTATGTTTTCTATTTTAAATTGCCTAATAGTCACCTAGGAGGTGAGTGTCACTGTTGTCATTTTATAAGTGATAAGAGTTAGATTCAGAGCAAAATATATGTTGCTTAGCAGCCCATCTCTTTCTCTGTAACTCCTCCTCATGTCTCCATCTGCTCATAAAATTAAAAAACAGTTTGTAAGGAAAACAGTCTTTGAGAAGTTTCCTGCGACTCCTCCCTCCTGGTTTTCACACTCTTGTGTAATGTCCTTCTCCTGAATGCAGAAGGGACTTGCCTCTAACTAACATATACAGTAAAAGTGATGGGATGTCATTCACACGAGTAACCTACGTTGTATAAGACTCTGTCTTGCTAAAAGACTGACTCTAGACACTTTTTCCCTTACTGGCTTTAAACAGGTAAACTGGCATGCCATGAGAGAGCCTACTGGAGAAAGTCAAATGACCAGGAACTCCACATTGCCTCTATGAGCTGAGAGTGGTCCCTGGCTGACAGGCAGCAAGAAGCCAGGATCAGTTTTACAACCGCAGGAGTTGATTTCTTGCACCAACATGAGTGAATTTTGAAGCAGATTCTTCTCAAGTTAACCCTTCGTATGAGAACGCAGCCTGATTTATATATAAATTGAAGTCAGGTGAGATCCCAGTGCAGAGAATCCAAATAAGTCATACCTTAAATTGACCTACAGAAATGGCAAAATAATAAATGGGCATTGGTTGAAGTCACTAAGTTTGTGATAATGTATTATTCAGCATAGAACATTAATACCGTTTTTGTTACAACTCAGGTCCTGTGATAGGAGCTTGAGATTCGAAAAGTTTAGTAGGAAACTGTCTCTACCTTCAAGCTGAGGGTTGGGAGGATAGATAGGTAAATATCATATAATTCTAATGCAGGGGAATACCTTCTATAACCTTTCGTAAAGAAACACTTATGACAGTGAACAGGAAGGATAAGGTAAGGAAGTCTTCCAACAGTGACCCCAGGCCCCAAAGTCTCCTCTCTCCATATCTCAGTATTATCTCAGAACTTTCATTCCCACTGATATGTGAGGACTGATGACAACCCAAACTAGCACTTTTATTCTTAGTGAGAAATAGCAGAGGATGTACCCACCAATATCTATGTGTTTCTTCTCCTTTTGGGCAAATTAGTCAATTTTGCCCCATAGTTGGACAGGCCATGTTACCGAGTGCTGGCCAGTGGAGCTGATCTAGTAAGCTGCCCCACTTCCATGACTGGCTTCTAAAGTCCTCTACCAGGTCCTTCAGACAGAATTAATTGTCTCCAGGCAGAATGAGAGGATCTGGTAGAAGATTGCAAGGCCCTGATTGATGGCAGGATCCTGGGTTCCTAAGCCACACTGTGAAAGGATGCCCAATACACAATCAGTCTTACCATGGGGTGAGCAAGAAATAAATATTTATAGGATTAATACACTGGGATTTTTTTTTTTTTTTTTTACTATAGTTAGTCTGTAGGAGAATTAAATTTTTTACTGGTATCAGTGATAATTAGAAGGATTGGGTCAGTGGATGGAGACCTTTCTCATCGTTGTGTTTAGCTCTCTTTGAGATCCCTAGTATCCTAGAGTTAACCCCCAGTTAACACATTGATCCCATGGGGCTCTGAGGGTGAGGGTAAGGTTATGGGTAGACTCTGCAGAGGTGCACAGACTTTTGTGACCGTGGTACGGAGGCAGCAACAAGGCCAGTGTTCCAAGATTTCCATAGGCATGGGTTCTCCCTCCCTAGCAAGTCTGGTCCAGACTTCCCAGTTCATTTCTAGCTGGTTTCTAGGACCATACTTCAGGGGAGAAGGCCTCTTCCAAGGGCTATTATAAACTCTGGGAAAGGGGCCAGAATGCTTCATATTGTAATGGAAAATAACCCTCCACCCTCAATCTGCACATTTTATTTAAAGGTGTGAAAAATGCTTTCCCAGCTTCAGCCAGGAGCATTCAGGTCTCCACAGGGACCTGGGTTAAGGGGGGGTGAGGGAGCAATGATTAGGTGAGGGAGAAAGGAGTGCTCCCTACAGCAGTTTCCAGGGGAGCAGCAAGCTTGTAGTCAGAGGAAAATAAGCTTTGACCTCCAGTCTGACTCACGTTATGTGTTTCTACCTGGCCCTGGTGCCCAGAAGTTCCAGCTCACACTGGGTCCAGGACTTGAGGAGTTGAACGTTAGGGGACCCCTGCTGTGAGCGTGGAGTTTAGAAGCCACAGTGCTGCCTTCAGAGGCTGATCCCATCACCGGGCTAAGGGCAAGTGAGGAAAAGGAGACCTGGTCCAGGTTAGCATTTGGAGGCAGAAGAAGGAAATGGCAACCCTCTTCAGTATTCTTACCTGGGAAATCCCATGGACAGAAGAGCCTTAGGGCTACAATCCATGGGGTCCCAAAGAGTCAGACGTGACTTAGGGACTAAACAGCAGCAGCAGATGAACACTCACAGATTCTCAAGTTTGACAGTTGTCTAGAGAGTCTAAAACCAAATCAGGCTTTTTCAAGAAACAAAGTAACACAGTCATTGACTGGTTGGTGTGTAGTAGGTAAAGAATAATTCTTTTGCAATTACACATCCTTATTCAATTACTTCATTACTGTGTTTCTTAAATGATTAATATTTACCTTTTGGAATAATGGTTTCCAAGAGACTAGATGATTCAGTTCAGTTCAGTTGCTTAGTCGTGTCCGACTCTTTACGACCCCATGGACTGCAGCACGCCAGGCCTCCCTTTCCATCACCAACTCCTGGAGTTTACCCAAACTCATGTCCATTGATTTGGTGATGCCATCCAACCATCTCATTCTCTGTCATCCCCTTCTCCTCCTGCCCTCAATCTTTCCCAGCATCAGGATCTTTTCAAATGAATCAGCTCTTCGCATCAGGTGGCCAAAGTATTGGAGTTTCAGCTTCAACATCAGTCTTTCCAATGAACACGCAGGACTGATCTGCTTTAGGATGGACTGGTTGGATCTCCTTGCACTCCAAGGAACTCTCCAGAGTCTTCTCCAACACCACAGTTAAAAGCATCAATTCTTCGGCACTCAACTTTCTTTATAATCCAACTCTCACATCCATACATGACTACTGGGAAAATCATAGCCCTTGACTAGACAGACCTTTGTTGACAAAGTGATGTCTCTGCTTTTTAATATGCTGTTTATGTTGATCATAACTTTCCTTCCAAGGAGTAAGCGTCTTTTAATTCCATGGCTGCAATCACCATCTGCAGTGATTTTGGAGCCCAAAAGAATAAAGTCTGACACTGTTTCCACTGTTTCCCCATCTATTTCCCATGAAGTGATGGGACCAGATGCCATGATCTTCGTTTTCTGAATATGGAGCTTTAAGCCAACTTTTTCACTCTCCTCTTTCACTTTCATCAAGAGGCTCTTTAGTTCCTCCTCACTTTCTGCCATAAGGGTGGTGTCATCTGCATGTCTGAGGTGATTGATACTTCTCCCAGCAATCCTGATTCCAGCTTGTGCTTCTTCCAGCCCAGCGTTTCTCATGAGGTACTCTGCATAAAAGTTAAATAAGCAGGGTGACAATATACAGCCCTGACGTACTCCTTTTCTTATTTGGAACCAGTCTGTTGTTCCATGTCCAGTTCTAACTGTTGCTTCCTGACCTGCATATAGGTTTCTCAAGAGGCAGATCAGGTGGTCTGGTATTCCCATCTCTTTCAGAATTTTCCACAGTTTACTGTGATCCACACAGCCAAAGGCTCTGGCATAGTCAATAAAGCAGAAATAGATGTTTTTCTGGAACTCCCTTGCTTTTTCGATGATCCAGTGGATGTTGGCAATTTGCTCTCTGGTTCCTCTGCCTTTTCTAAAACCAGCTTGAACACCTGGAAGTTCACGGTTCACTTGGAGGCTGGCTTGGAGCATTTTGAGCATTACTTTACTAGCGTGTGAGATGAGTGCAATTGTGTGGTAGTTTGTGCATTCTTTGGCCTTTTAGATGATTATATAATAGCTAAAATAATAGGCAAAGCCCGTGTGGCATTTGTTGGGAGTTAATATGGTCATCTTTCTCTGGATCTTTTAAAATATCTTTCAAAATTTTAAATGCATTGTTAGCAATACTATGAGAAAGGAATAATATTTCTTAAAGTATGATTTACTTTAGAAACACTAATTTGCAACTTTATTTTACCATCATTTGAATTAATATTGACATTTTCAAAGTTAATAAGCTAACTTTGAATGATCTTTCTATACTTAGAAATAGCTTGTCCTGGAATCCACCCATCAACTCCACACAGTAGTTCAAGCCACTTGGGTCCCTGATGCCTTTTTTTTATCCATTAGCTAGTTCTGCTGGTTCAACCTCAAAATAGACTCCGAATCTGAGAATGTCATACCATCTTCTCTGGTATGGTCTTAATGCAATTCACCCATATTTCTTTATATAGTCAGAAAATTCATTCTCTAAAAGAAACAAGAATGATCTTAAAAAAATTGTTTTTTTACCATGACTAACTTCTAATGGTTTATCATTTCTCTTAAAATCCCCACTTTGCCTCATAGCCTCTTAAACCCTGAAGACCCACCCTTTCCTAAATGTTATTCACTGAAATAGAAAATAATCCTCCTGTTATCCATGTGCACCTTTTATTTAAGTTGTGTGTTGTGGGTTGAATCATGTGTGGTGCCCCACATTCTTATGTTGAAGTCCTAATATCTAGGACCTCAGAATGTGACTGTATTCACAGAGAGAGCCTTTAAGTGGGTAGTTAAGGTGAAATAAGATGTTACTGGTGCTCCATAATCCAACGTGACTGGTGTCATTATCAGAAGAGGCAACCAGGACACAGAGAACACAGACAGGGAGATGACTACGTGAGGACACAGGGAGCAGGCGGCGCCTTCAAGCCAAGGAGAGGCCTCGGAAGAGACCAAACCCGCCACTACCCCAAGCTTGGACTTGCGGCCTCCAGAACTGTGAGAAAATTAAATTCTGTTGTTTATGCACCTGCAGTCTGTGGTACTTTGTAATGGCAGCCTATCTTATTCAACCTATCTTACTTTGTAATGACAACCTATCTGTTGCCATTAGGAGATAGATAGACAGATAAATAGACAGATAGAAGATAGATAGACAGACAGAAGATAAACTGAAGATAAATAGATGATAGATAGATAAGCAGACAGAAGACAGACAGACAGATAGAAGAGATCTATTACAGGAAGCGGCTCATGTGTTCTGGAGGCTGAGAAGTTCCACAATCTGCTGTCTGCAAGCTGTGGAACCAGGAAAGCCAGAGGTGTAATTCAGTCCAAGTCTGAAGGTCTGAGAATGGAGGAATTCGTGGAGGGACTGATGGTATAAGTTCATGTCTAAGTCTGCAAATCTGGGTGCCAGGAGCCGAGATGTCTGAGGACGGATGAAAATGAAGGTTTCTGATCAGACACAGTGAATTCACTCTTCTACTTTTTGCTGTATTCAGTCCCTCCAGGGATTGGACAATACCCACCTGCCTTGATGAGGACAGAGTTTCCTTACCCAGTCTACTGATTGAAATGCTAATGTCCTCAGATACTTTTACAGACACACTCAGAAATAATTGTTTGACTAGTTATCTGGGCACCCCTTAGCCCAATCAAGTTGACATATGAAATTAACCATCACCCAGCCCTCACAAACTAACTCAGTTTGAAAAACGCTTACTATGCTTTAGCCAGCAGCGTTCAGGTCTCCCTGGGGATGTAGGCTGAGGATGGGAGCAATGCTGAGGTGCTAAACTATCTGTCTTCTATCCCAGCTACTCTCAACCATGGATATCCAGCTTCCCTAGACTCTCTACTTTTCTTGAACTTACCCAGATCATTCCATTTTTTAATTAACAGTCCCTCTGGCTACAGAACTTGACGTGTGCATCTTGCTCTTTTAATTCAAGTGCCAGTGAGATGCCCCACCTAATCACAATCAATTAGCCTTCCATCACCATTTTATTGTTTTTTTAATATTTATTTTCTTTATTCATTTGGCTCTGCTCAGACTTAGTTTCAGCATGCAGCATCTTTAGTTGCAGCATGCAAACTCTTAAGTTGTCACATATAGGATCTAGATCCCCAACCAGGGATTGAACCCAGGTCCTCTGCATTGGGAATGTGGTGTCTTAGCTATTGGATCACCAAAGAAGTCCCTTCCATCACCATTTTATATTTGTTTTCCTTCATAGCACTTTTCATTTTCCCATGTAATTGATGCATTCATTTTCTTAACTGGCTCCTCTAAGCAGTTTCACAAGAGCGGTGCCAGGTTCATAAACAGAAGCTCATTAAATCTTTTTTGAATGAATGAATCAATTTTTTAATTAGACTTAAAGTTTTTCAAAGGCTTAGTTACAACTTATTTATCTGTACTCCCATTTTACCATATAAAGTCTGTCACAGATTCTCAATAATAGCCATATAAATTAAACAAAATCACATACACACACACACACACACACACACACACACACACACACACAAAACATGATGTGAATGCTGAATGAATGAATACATATAGCATATTTAAAGTCTTTTCCTTCATGGCTTTGAAGTTAGGAAGAAATACGTAGAGAAAGGAAAAAAATCTGTTCTTAATAAACCAGAATATTGAATTTTCACCCAGGGTGTCAGTAGATATGTGAGAAAGTGATCTGGAAGGTCGTGGAGCCCCACTGAGGTCCTATCTCAGCCCTGTCCCAGTCACCAACATCATCCCAGAACATTCCTAGAACAGTTTGCTGATCATTCTTTAAAATTTGAGATTTATTAATTCCTTATTTCTAGTTAAAAAAAAAAAAAAAAAAAAGGAATCTGAACTCTGGAGAAGGCCACTGATATGCTTGCGATTCTTATAACCCTAGATTCAAGTTAAGAACCTGTGCTGACTCTTTGGCTATACCTATATGCCCAGGCCACTTAACTTCCATAGAACCCTTTCTTTGCTACTAACTTCAATCCTTTATTTCAGTTCTCCATTATATTTAAACATAAATTTAACACACTCAGGTTTGTGGAATGATAAATTGGGTTTCAGTTCAGTTCAGTCGCTCAGTCATGTCCGACTCTTTGCAACTCCATGAATCACAGCACACCAGGCCTCCCTGTCCATCATCAACTCTCAGAGTTCACTCAGACTCACATCCACCGAGTCGGTGATGCCATCCAACCATCTCATCCTCTGTCGTCCTCTTCTCCTTCTGCCCCCAATCCCTCCCAGCATCAGAGTCTTTTCCAATGAGTCAACTCTTCGCATCAGGTGGCCAAAGTATTGTAGTTTCAGCATCATTCCTTCCAAAGAACACCCAGGACTGATCTCCTTTAGGATGGACTGGTTGGATCTCCTTGCAGTCCAAGGGACTTTCAAGAGTCTTCTCCAACACCACAGTTCAAAAGCATCAATTCTTCAGTTCTCAGCTTTCTTCACAGTCCAACTCTCACCTCCATACATGACCACTGGAAATACCATAGCCTTGACTAGATGGACCTTTGTTGGCAAAGTAACTGCTCTACTTTTTAATATGCTATCTAGGCTGGTCATAACTTTCCTTCCAAGGAGTAAGCGTCTTTCAATTCCATGGCTGCAATTACCATCTGCAGTGATTTTGGAGCCCAAAAGAATAAAGTCTGACACTGTTTTCACTGTTTCCCCATCTATTTCCCATGAAGTGATGGGACCAGATGCCATGATCTTCGTTTTCTGAATGTTGAGCTTTAAGCCAACTTTTTCACTCTCCTCTTTCACTTTCATCAAGAGGCTCTTTAGTTCCTCTTCACTTTCTGCCATAAGGGTGGTGTCATCTGCATATCTGAGGTGATTGATACTTCTCCCGGCAATCTTGATTCCAGCTTGGGCTTCTTCCAGCCCAGCATTTCTCATGATGTACTCTGCATAAAAGTTAAATAAGCAGGGTGACAATATATAGCCCTGACGTACTCCTTTTCCTATTTAGAACCAGTCTGTTGTTCCATGTCCAGTTCTAACTATTGCTTCCTTACCAGCATATAGGTTTCTCAAGAGGCAGGTCAGGTGGTCTGGTATTCCCATCTCTTTCAGAATTTTCCACAGTTTACTGTGATCCACACAGTCAAAGGCTCTGGCATAGTCAATAAAGCAGAAATAGATGTTTTTCTGGAACTCTCTTGCTTTTTCGATGATCCAGTGGATGTTGGCAATTTGCTCTCTGGTTCCTCTGCCTTTTCTAAAACCAGCTTGAACATCTGGAAGTTGACGGTTCACTTATTGCTGAAGCCTGGCTTGGAGCATTTTGAGCATTACTTTACTAGCGTGTGAGATGAGTGCAATTGTGGGTTTAATGACTGGCAAAGACTGGATATATGGTCACTGATTTTGTTCCTCTTCCTAGCCACACACCTAAATCATATTTCTTAGTTCAAATAGAGAAAATAAGAAGCCACATCACTAGATTTTTTATCATGAATGTGAGTAAAAGTGGCATGTGTCAATTCTAGACTAAGAAAGAGAGATCTTCAATATTCTTTCTTTCATTTGTTTTCTCCCTGGGAATCTTAGAAGCCAAGTATGGAAGATAGTTGCATAAGATGAAAGATACATGGATCCCAAAATGACTTAATGGAACAGAAACCATGGTAAACAAGCTGTTCATCAAAAAAGAAAACATGTCTACTATTTTAAGTCACTGAAACTTGGGGTATTGTCTGTTATAGGACCTCTGTGATGCTTGTTCTCATTAATAAAGTTACTTGAACAGCATTTCTTGGGTTAACTCTATTCATTGTTTAAGATTATGATTGTTTTTAATTTCAGTATATATTAAGAAGCAATGGCAAGATTGAATGAAACTATCTTCCTATCATGAATGATAGCAACATAAGGAACCATAGTGATAAATGTTTTAGATTCCAAATATGTATCTCTCAAAATTTTAATATTTTAAACATATGTACATTTATAAATGCATATGCAGTTTCACAGAAGGGCTTCCTAGGTGGCACAGTGATAAAGAATCAGCCTGCCAATGCAAGAGATATAATGAGATGAGGGTTCAGTCCCTAGGTAGGGAAGATCCCATGGAGGAGGGCCTGGCAATACACTTCAGCATTCTTGCCTGGAGAATCCCATGAACAGAGGAGCCTGGCGGGCTACAGTCCATAATATCACAGAGAGTTGGATACAACTGAAGCGACTTAACACCATACATGCCAAGGCAGCTGATGCAGAAGACGTGGGTTCGATCCCTGGGTTAGGAAGATCCCCTAGAGTAAGACATGGCAACACACTCCAGTATTCTTGCCTGGAAAATTCCATGGACAGAGGAGCCTGGCAGGCTACAGCCCATAGTGTTGCAGAGAGTCAGACATAACTGAGCATAACATTACAACAACAATACATTTCACACAAATTATGAAGGAATCCTGATCATCTTAAAGCCATTAAGAAAACATTTCCTGGCTGAAGCAGGAAAGACAATGATGTTAAGATTTTTAAAGTTAATGGTACAGTGAACACAGACATGAAATGTTGTCCCAGCTTAATAGACTTTCTGCAGTGTTGTTAGAACAGAGGATAAGTTCACATCCTTAATGCCAGCAGCATGATGAATGGGCATGGCTGTAGGTCACCCTGTAGTTTTACCCATACACTTCTCTTCTACCTTGAGTTCATTCTACGGTTACCAGCAATCAGTTGTTTTTCTTCTCAAACCCACTTATAGTAGTTTCACTTGCTATTATACTTATAAAAGTTTTACAGCAGTTTAAATTTTATATAAAATGATATAATTAGAATGAGAAAAGAAAGTTATTGTGCTTATAAAAACTGGATAAAGGAGAGCTACTAAAAAAATGTTGCATTGGGTAGAGTCAAAGTAAATATAAAAGATTGTGTGTGGGTATAAATGTTGGGTATATGCATCCTATGCAATAAAACAACAGTTTTTATGCCTTAAAACAACAACTATTTATCTAGCTAATTATTCTGCAAGTGGATAATTTGGGTTTGGACTAAGTAGAAATTCCCCTGACGAGGTCAGGTCTAGTTGATCTTGGGTGGGCTTGTTTCTGTGTCCACACTCAGCTGGTAGGTTGCCTCTGGACAATTTAGATGACTGGGGCTTCTCTCCACATGGTCTCTTACCCATCACAGGCCAGCCGGCCCAAGCTTTTCCTTGATGTTGCAAGTTTACAAAAGTAGCAAGAAAATAAACCCTAATGTACAAGTGCCTTTCACGACTGTTTGCAACCTTGCTACTTATTGTACCCTTGGCCAAGCAGATCATATGGCCTAGGCCTGTTGTCAGTATGACAACACTACCCAAAGGCAAAAATACTGAAAAAATGACAATAAACTTGGGTTATAACTGCAATCAGCTGAACCTAAAAGGGATAATTATAGGATTTCTTCACTTTAGTCACTGCATATGTGTCTTTAATTATTACATTTTCAAGAAACAAGGTATTACACATAATATGGGACTAGTTTATGCAAAAAAATATGTGTGATCTCTCCCTAAAATATACATTTTTCTGACAAAAAACAGCTACTGATCTTTATCTTGTAGAGTTTGTCATCCATATTTGTAATCTGCTTCTACTATAGCAAGATTTCTATAAGCAGGAATAAATTCATATTTGACAGAGAATATCAAGGAGACATATATATTTTAAATATTTTAAAACTATGTATGCATATATACATTAAAATAATATATACCATAAGTATATACAATGTAAGTAGTATATAAATAATTTAAGATTGTGATAATATCAATGTAATAATACATAATAGTGATAATACAGTAACTTGTAATATATTGTTATCTTAAATTACTTCTGTACTATCACACAATGAAAATGCATGACTCAAACTAAGAAAACACATTCACCAAATGGGAAAGAGAGTTGTTTCCAACCCTTATTATATTATGTGACTTTACTAAAATTGTATTTTTTACATTTTCTATATTTAGTTTTTCAAATTATAAGACTAATATGTCATGGTTGAAAAGAGTGATACTATATGTATACAAATGTAAAATAAATTATCTCTCTACCATGCTCATATTTATAGACATATTAAATTGTTCCTGGTTGCTTTTTTGTTGAAATATAATCATACTATATGTATTAGTCAGCAAATTATATTTTGTGCTTGTCAGTAAATGATAAATATCCCTGCAAGTCACTTCTACAGGTAATATGGAACTGCTATTGCTTTCTAAAGTGTCGTACATGCGCATGTCATTTTATATAAACAGTAGCAAATTCACGCTGCTTTTTTATTCATTTCATTCTATTTATTGTGATAAAATATATAGAACATAAAAATTACTGTCACTATTTTTAAGTGTACAGCTTAGTGGCATTAAGTGTATGGCTACATAGTTGTGTAACCATAGCAATCATCCATCTGCAAACTATTTTCATCTTGTAAATTTCTTCTTCAAATTTTCATCAAGAAGCCTACACCCATCAAACAATAATTCCCATTTTTTCCATCCTGCCATAACCCAGAAATTACTTTCCTTCTTGTTTCTGTGATTTTGATTACTCTAAATACCTCATATTTGTTGCTGTTGTTCAGTCACTCAGTCGTGTACGACTCTTTGAGACCCCAGGCAATGGCACCCCACTCCAGTACTCTTGCCTGGAAAATCCCACGGATGGAGGAGCCTGGTAGGCTGCAGTCCACGGGGTCGCTAAGAGTCGGATGTGACTGAGTGACTTCACTTTCACTTTTCACTCACTTTCATGCATTGGAGAAGGAAATGACAATCCACTCCAGTGTTCTTGCCTGGAGAATCCCAGGGACGGCGGAGCTTGGTGGGCTGCCGTCTATGGAGTCGCACAGAGTCGGACACGACTGAAGTGACTTAGCAGCAGCAGCAGGCTGCAGCACTCTAGGCTTCCCTGTCTATCACCAACTCCCAGAGCTGGCTCAAACTCATGTCCAGTGAGTCAGTGATGGCATCCAACCATCTCATCTTTTGTTGTCAGCTTCGGGATCAATCCTTCCAATGAATATTTCTTCTAGGATTGACTGGTTTGATCTCCTTGCAGTACAAGGGACTCTCAAGAGTCTTCTCCAACGCTACAGTTCAAAAGTATCAATTCTTTGGTGCTCAGCCTTCTTTATGGTCCAACTCTCACATCAACACATGACAATTGAAAAAACCATCAGTTCAGTTCAGTCACTCAGTTGTGTCCAACTCTGTGACCAGGCTTCCCTGTCCATCACTAAATCCTGGAGCTTGCTCAAACTCATGCCCATCGAGTCAGTGATGCCATCCAACCATCTTATCTCTGTCATCCCCTTCTCCTCCTGCCTTCAATCCTTTCTGACATCAGGAACTTTTCCAATAGGTCAGTTCTTCACATCAGGTGGCCAAAATATTGACTTCCTACTTTTGCATATGGAAAAACCATAGCTTTGACTATACAGACCTTTGTTGGCAAGGTAAAGTCTCTACTTTTTAATATGCTGTCTAGGTCTACTTTTTAATATGCTGTCCGACAAAATGTGGTCCACTGGAGATGGGAATGGCAAACCACTTCAGCATTCTTGCCTTGAGAACCGCATGTGCAGTATGAAAAGTCAAAAAGATATGATGAACTGAAAGATGAACTCCCCAGGTCAGTAGGTGCCTAATATGGTTATGGAGAAGAGCAAAGAAATAGCTCCAAAAGGAATGAAGAGGCTGAGCCAAAGTGGAAACAATGCCCAGCTGTGGATATGCCTGGTGGTGAAAGTCAAGTCCAATGCTGTAAAGGGCAATAATGCATAGGAACCTGGAATGTTAGGTCCATGAATCAAGGTAAACTGGAAGTGGTCAAACAAGAGATGGCAAGAGCGAACATCGACATTTTAGGAATCAGTGAACTAAAATGGACCAGAATGGGTGAATTTAATTCAGATGACCATTATATCTACTACTGTGGGCAAGAATCCCTTAGAAGAAATTGAGTAGCTCTCACAGTCAACAAAAGAGTCTGAAATGCAGTACTTGGGTGCAATCTCAAAAACCACAGAATGCACTCTGTTCATTTCCAAGGCAAACCATTCAATATCACAGTAATCCTAGTCTATGCCCCAACTGCTAATGTAAAAGAAACTGAAGCTGAATGGTTCTATGGAGACCTACAAGACCTTCTAGAACAAACACCAAAAAAATATGTCCTTTTCATCGTAGGGGATGATGCAAAAGTAGAAAATCACGATATATCTGGAGTAACAGGCAAGTTTGGTCCTGGAGTACAAAATACCTCCTATAATAAGCATCTATCTTTTGAGGACTGGCTATTTCATTTAGCATATTTCCAAGATTCATTCATGCTGAAGCATGTGTCAGACTCTCTGTTCTTTTTGAGTATGAATAATATTCCACTGTATGTATATACCATGTCTTGCTTTTCTATTCATCCATAGGTGGAAACTTGGGTTGCTTTCACATTTTAGTGATTACAAATAATGCTGCTATGAACTGCTAAGAAGATGGATGTACAAATATCTTTTCGAGATGCTGCTTTCAATTCTTTGAGTATGTACCTGAAAGTGGAACTGTTGGATCATATAATAATGCTATTTTTATTTTTTAAGGAACTGTCATATTATTTTGAAATTCAGCAGTTTTTCTAAAATAAATCTGGTTATTTGGGTGGGTGTATGTTTTCCTCTCCAACTTCCTAGGCTGTAGCTTACATGGTTGTTTTTTCTTTTTATTTACTTTAAAATTTTTTCCTGTTTTTTTTTTTGTTTGTTTGTTTAACTATTATATTTTTCTATCCACCTTTTATTACCTTCTGGGATTTCTAATACTCACATATTAGTTCTCTTGACTCTAGTTTTCAAGCTTTATATCTGTTTCTTCATACTTTCATTCTCTTGGTATTGTTGCTTTGTATTTGAGATATTTCTCCACTTGATAAAATCAAGCTTCAACAATCATTGTTTATGCTTTCAAGATATTCCTTAACATTAAAAAAAATTTAAGCAACTTAAGTTCATTAACATTTTTCAAATTATTATTTATTTTACCCAACAGCTTTATCTTTATGAACTATCATTACTCTTTTTTGATTGTTAAGCCTCCTTTTGGCTTCTAACTAGAGTATTCTATTAATCAGTACACACTAAGTTATGCTACAGTAAAATGTCAGTATATTTTTCTTTGATATCATATGTCTAATATGATTTACTGAATGGCTCTGATTCTCACATTGGTTCAGAAACAAGTATAACAGAGGTGAAACATAAGTGAAAAGAGAACCAACAGAATAAGAAAAATATGTGCAATCTGATTAAAGGTTAGTAGTAAAAATATATTAAAAATTTATACAAATCAAAAGCAAAAGAACCAAATAACCCAATTAAAAATGGGCAAAGGACCTGAATCTACCTTCAAATGAAAATATACAAAATGCCAACACATACATGAAAAGATATTCAACCTCAGTAGTCATTAGGGAAAAACAAATTAAAACTATTTCATACCTGTTAGAATGATCACCATCCAGAAAAGAAAA
The DNA here is from genome assembly GCF_023091745.1 of Budorcas taxicolor. Taxonomy (NCBI): domain Eukaryota; kingdom Metazoa; phylum Chordata; class Mammalia; order Artiodactyla; family Bovidae; genus Budorcas; species Budorcas taxicolor. Next base: position 139,771,273 of record NC_068920.1, read on the forward strand.
AGAAATAACAAACACAAGTGTGGATGTGGAGAAAAGAGAACACTGCGCACTATTGATGGGATTACAAATTGGCACAGCCACTGTGGAAATCAGCGTGGAGAATCCTGAAAAATAAAAACAGAACTACCAGGTGACATAGCATTCTCACTTCCGGGAATGAATACAATCAAAGGAAACAAAGCATTACCTCAAAAAGATACGTGCACCCTTCTGTTCATAGCAGCGCTGCTTACAGAAACCTAGATGGAAACAACCAAAGTGTCATTAAGAAAAGCTGTGTTGTGTGTACACACACACATATATATAACTATGTATATTCCATATATATGTACACAATGGAATATTATTCAGCCATCAGAAAAACAAAGAAATCCTATCATTTGCAACATGGATAGCCCATGAAGGCATTATGCTAAGTGAAATAAATCAAACAGGGAAAAACAAATACTAGATGACCTCACATAAATATGAAATCTAAGAAAACCAGAAAATGAAAAGCCAAATCCATGAAAACAAAAATGTCAGACTTGTGGTTACCAAGGGCAAAAGAGAGGGCAGAGGGAGAACTGGAGGGACATGGCCAAAGCACAAACTTCCAGTCATAGGATAAATCACTTCTGCTGCTGCTGCTGCTAAGTCGCTTCAGTCGTGTCCGACTCTGTGCAACCCCATAGACGGCAGCCCACCAGGCTCCCCCGTCCCTGGGATTCTCCAGGCAAGAATACTGGAGTGGGTTGCCATTTCCTTCTCCAATGCAGGAAAGTGAAAAATGAAAGTGAAGTCGTTCAGTCGGGTCCGACTCTTCGCAACCCCATGGACTGCAGCCTACAAGGTTCCTCCGTCCATGGGATTTTCCAGGCAAGAAAATTTTCCAGGCATCCCACTGGTGTGGGGTGCCATTGTCTTCTCCGGAATAAGTTCTAGGACTGTAAAATACAACACGGTGGCTGTAGCTAACCATACTGTACAATATGTAGGAAAAATTAATAGAAAATACTGAGTTCTCATCAAAAGAATTTTTTTCATTTTATCTTTTCTTTTTTTTAACTGCACCTGTATGAGAAGATAGATGTTAGCTGAACCTACTGTGGTAATCATTTCACAATATATATAAATCAAACCATCATGCTATAAGCCTTAACTTCACACAGTGATGTACGTCAACAATTTCTCAACAAAACAGGAAAAAAATAAAGTTGAGATATGCTAGAAAGAAGAAAAAGAATAACAGAGGCTCTATCTTCTTTAAGTGTCCCTCCTTTAAGATAAGGTTTCAAGATTTGCCCCAGCAGAGTGAAAGAGAAATAGAGAACTATGCAAAGGTAATTCAAATATTAAACACACATTTAATTGGCTAGAATGGTCACATGACCCATCCCACTTCAGTTCAGTCCAGTTCAGTCACTCAGTCCTATCCAACTCTTCGCAACCTGTTGGACCACAGCATGCCAGGCCTCCCTATCCATCACCAACTCCCGGAATTTACTCAAACTCATCTCCATTGAGTTGGTGATGCTTTCTAACCATCTCATCCTCTATTGTCCCCTTCTCCTCCTGCTTTCAATCTTTCCCAGCATCAGGGTCTTTTCAAATGAGTCAGCTCTTCACATTAGGTGGCCAAAGTATTGGAGTTTCAGCTTCAGCATCAGTCCTTACAATGAACACGCAGAACTGATTCCTTTAGGATGGACTGGTTGGATCTCCTTGCAGTCCAAGGGACTCTCAACTCCAACACCACAGTTCAAAAGCATCAGTTCTTCAGCACTCAGCTTTCTTTATAGTCCATCTGTCAAATCCATACATGACTACTGGAAAAACCATAGCCTTGATGAGACGGATTTTGTTGGCAAAGTAATGTCTCTGCTTTTTAATATGCTGTCTAGGTTGGTCTTAACTTTCCTTCCAAGGAGTAAGCATCTTTTCGTTTCATGGCTACGGTCAACATCAGCAGTGATTTTGGAGCCCTAAAGAATAAAGTCAGCCACTGTTCCCACTGTTTCCCCATCTATTTGCCATGAAGTGATGGGACCAGATGCCATGATCTTAGTTTTCTGATTGTTGAGTTTTAAGCCAACTATTTCACTCTCCTCTTTTACTTTCATCAAGAGGCTCTTTAGTTCTTCTTCACTTTCTGCCATAAGGGTGGTGTCATCTGCCCCACTTCAAGCAGGTGACAAAACCCAGATATCCATGTGCCCAGATAGAGAAGAGAATCTGGTATAAAAAACTAATAACATGTGTATCTGATACTTTGAGCTAATTGTTGAGCATCACATAGAGTGCCGGTTCCTTATGGAAATATGCAGGGGAGGCTGTTTTGTCCCTTGGTGTTTTTAAGTTCTTCTTGTCTTAGAAGGAGAGAGGATCTTGTACAACTGTTTAGAATTCCCTTAGCATTCTGGAGATCATAGAGAGATTGGGGTTATAGAACTCCAAAGGTAACACTGTCTTCAAGAGCTACCTCTCTCAGGCACCATGGCTGAGAATTTCCATTCAAGTTCCCAGATTCAGAGGGAAAAGAGAACCACCACAGCCCTCTGGCTCACAGCTTCCAGGGGCTGCCTGGCTGCCCCTCCAAGAGATGTTCAGGATAGTAGAAGAAATCAGGCTGGAGTTGGAATTAGCAGAGAAGCAAGGTATCCTCCCAGAATCTCTGTGACACAATTTGTCCAGAATGGCTTTTAAAGTCACTTACAGGGCTTCCCTGGTGGTCCAGCGGTTAATACGTTGTCTACCAATGCAGGGGGTGTGAGTTCAATCCCTGGTCAGGGAGCTCAGACCCCACGTGTCTCCTGGCCAAGAAACTAAAACATAAAAGCAAAGTATATAGTAACAAATTTAATAAAGACTTTTAAAATGGTCCCCCCCCCCCCCACACACACACACAAAACCATAAAATAAAATAAAGTCACTTGTACCAGAATGGATAAAGGTCATAAAACAATGAAATACAAATGATGGACTGTAAGTATCAGAAAACTAATGCTGCTGCTGCTGCTTATCACTTCAGTTGTGTCTGACTCTGTGCGACCCCATAGATGGCAGCCCACCAGGCTCCCCCATCACTGCGATTCGGCAGGCAAGAACACTGGAGTGGGTTGCCATTTCCTTCTCCAATGCATGAAACTGAAAAGTGAAAGTGAAAGTGCTCAATCGTGTCCTACTCTTAGTGACCCCATGGACTGTAGCCTTCCAGACTCCTCTGTCCATGGGATTTTCCAGGCAAGAGTACTGGAGTGGGATGCCATTGCCTTCTCTGAGAAACATAATACTTAATCACAAAGTAATATAAATTTTAAAATTGTAAGATACCACTGTTTCCATTAAGTTAATGCATTTCTTAAATGTATAATATTTCTCATTGTTATTAAAAATGATAGGGCATATATATGTATGTGTTGACATGAGAAGATGTCCACGATATTATGTGAATCAAGCAAAATGCAGGACAGTTTGTATCATAAGGCATATTAATGCACTTTTTAAAAAGAGATAGCCATATAAATACAGGTCTATATATTTTTCTTTTTCTTGAGAGATATCTGAGAAATGGTATTACCTTTGGGAAGAGGAAATAGTGGTAATTGAATAAAAAGATAGATGCTTTCTCTTTTTTATGTATGCATTTTCTAGTGTGCATAAATGTTTTTATGTTACCATGTTATGCATTTTTTTTAGTAAACTAATTTTTAGGGAAAAAATGGAAAAGATATAAATAAACGATTCTGGGAACCGAGAGTCTATTTCTAACCATAGCTATGAAAAATTGTTTACAAGAAAATACTATGTGTTTTTTTATACCTATAAACTTGAGAAATCTTAAAAAAAAACAAAACCCTAGATATCATAATATTTAACACTGGTAAAGGGACAAGAAAATGAAATACTCTCACTTCAGGTGGGACTGCAGGTCTTTTTCCATTGTCTTAAAATTCAATTTAGTGATGGGTAGCAAGAACATCGGAGAAGGCAATGGCAACCCACTCCAGTATTCTTGCCTGGAGGGTCCCATGGACGGAGGAGCATGGTGGGCTGCAGTCCATGGGGTCGCTGGGAATCGGACACTACTGAGCGACTTCACTTTCACTTTTCACTTTCATCCATTGGAGAAGGAAATAGCAACCCACTCCAGTGTTTTTGCCTGGAGAATCCCAGTGATGGCAGAGCCTGGTGGGCTGCCGTCTATGGGGTCGCATAGAGTCGGACACGACTGAATCGACTTAGCAGTACTTAGCAGTAGCAGCAAGAACATTGAAAGTTTTCTCAAGTTTCCAATTAGTGGAAATAATCACAATTCCATTCTAAGATTCATATAGAATAATACCTGTATTGCAAAACTAATTATAAACAATGAAAAATCAGACCTACCAAAAAGTTTAACCTAAGAAGGTGGTTACATTACCAACAATATCTTTAAATAAATGAACAGTATGCAACTATAGTTTTTCATAAGATTCTTCAATTGTATAATTAAAAACTTCACTATTTAATGCTAATTGACAAAAAAAATTTGTTTTCTAGACAATATAATTTTTATTTAAAATACATAATACATGGAAGAAAATATATTTAATATTAATAGCAATCGTCTCTGTGTTTACCTGCTTATTCAAGTCTATATGTGTTTTTTGCTTCTCTTATACTAATTTTTCACATTTTTCAATGATGAATTTCTTTTATAATAAGAAAAAGACAATATTTTTTAAAAAAACTATGACGTACCTAATAATGTACGTCAAGTACACACATCAATTAAGGTCAACATTTAACTGTTATTTTCCGTATGTTAAAGGGCATTTTTGGCAAGGTAATCGATTACTGCTCAGCATTTTCCTCATCATTAGTTCAATCATGTTTATATTTGTTTGCAGTAATTTAATAGAAGTAATCATAGGGCACAATGCGGAGATGTATTCCACAAGGATATTGGCAGAAATGCTGTTAAGATGTTGAGTTACACAATTTTTTTCTCTATTTTAAAAATCTTATTACATGTTGCCAGAATATTTATAATGAGTCAAATTTTATTAGAGTAGAAAAATGATAATATTTTAAAAGTTAATTACATTTAGCCTAAAGATAATCTTTATTAAAAACATGCTACACCCCGAAAAATCCAGAATTCTCAACTGGAAGTCTAGAATCATCAAACTAGCATTATAAATTATGCTACTTTTATTGATAAGTGCCGAATTAATTACATAATTCAAGTTTTCCATATTCTACCGATATCCATTAAAAACCATCTCTGTGGCTGTCCCAGTATTTGGGACTGGATGTATAAAAATGCCTTAAGACAAAGTCTGTGGCTTTGGAGGTCTAAGTCCAGTAAAAGAGGAGAGCAGACAAACTGACATATAATTACAAACTACTTTGATTAAATACAAATACATCTTAGAGAGACAACAAAGAAGGTTAACTGGGTGGTGGTATAGCCGCTAAGTCATGTCCAACTCTTTGTGACCCCATGGACTATAGCCTGCCAGGCTCCTCTGTCCACCAGCTTTTCCAGACAAAAATATCAGAGTGGGTTCCATTTCCTTCTCCAAATTAAGGGGATGGGGGGCAGAGTTTAGGGTGGGGCTGGCAGCATGCTTTTGGTTAAAGCTGCAACCGGGGTGGTATTGGTTGGACGTCTTTAGTCTTATAATGGACTATGTAATAAGTATTTTGAAAAACAGTAAGAGTTCTCTCATCTTTCTTAATTTTACAAACACAGCTAATCACTTGTTTTGAAAGAGACAGAAACATGAGTCACCTGGAATAATATCCACTGAGTGGACATTCCCAAAACACCAGCCACTTTGCATCTAATTATTGAAAAAAAAAAATTAGCTTCCAAATTCTAAAATAAAAGACGTTTAAACAGAGCCAACTTCAGAAGACATAAGGAGGAAGCAGTGCCCAGTACCTCTCTCTTCCTGAACAGGAGGCAGCTCTCTAGACCCATGACTCACTTCAAGGGTGAGAGCTTTCTGGCCAAGGTGCTCGCATGAGGACATGGGAATGAAAGATGTTGGGAACCCTTGGCTTCCCTCCCTGCTGTGACAAGTTATCCTCTTGAACTTACTGCATTTAAAGATGTTCTTTCTTATCTTCTGTAGAACATTTTACAACAGCCAAAGAGAAAATGTCTTCGACTCCACATTCATCAGTAGCTTGCTTATGTGGAAAATTGTGTTTTATGAAAGGTGACTCATGTGTTTATGTAAGGATATCTAAGTTTTCATTCTGTGCAATGTGGCAGCGAATGATAAATCCGTTGAACAAATGTGTTTTTGCATTTCTACACATGTAACACATAGAGTTGCGACTGAGCTAGTAATTTACATGTTCAGATGTTTCATCTTTCCAAGGAATTGACTTCCTGAGCTGGGACTCTGCTGAAATCTGCTGAGCCAAATTCTCCCAGTGCCAAAGTTACTCCCTCATAGGGTGAGACCCATTTGGAAGTTGCATTAACATTGCTTCAGGCTTCCAGGCAGTGACTATTTCAAGAAGGGCTCAAAGCTACATTAGAAAAGTTAATACATCTTGAAATAGGGATATTTTTTGACTTGAAAAGAAAACATATATTAAGTTTTTTAAATGATGAACTGGAAATTCTCCTTTAAAAAAAAAAAAAGAGAGAGAGAGAGATTTGCTAAATTTTCCTAGTATGGATAAGATATTTGTGTGATTACCGAACTGGGCAAGCTAACTGAAGAAGTGAGAAGAGAGGGGATGGGAGAGTAATTAAAACTCTTTATATTCTAATTTAATTGCTTTCAAACTTAAATACCACTTTTAAAAACAAGCAAATCCCCCCATATTTTTAAGTCACTCACCATGTTCCTAAAGGACTTAGCCTTGACATCTATGAGAAGTAATATGAAATAATGCAAATATGTGTAATAGTTTTTCAGGAATTTCTAGGTCAAATTCCATTTTTACCACTTACCAACTATATGCTTTCAGGGAAATTTCTTAACCTGTCTGGGATTTTAGCTTCTAGGCTAGTAAAATAGAAGTTGCCTTTAGTAAAATAATAGGTGTAAAAATTAGCATTATTAACAAATATTCAAATAAACAGAAGTTATTTTGGCATATTGACCCTGAGAAATGGAGTACAATGGCATATTTTAAACTAATTATAAAAATCTCAGGCATCTGAAACCCACCAGGGAATGAGTTGTATCAAACAGCTTTGGGTTTATCCTTAAGCATTCAAAATTTAAAAATTTATTATTTTAAATCTAAATCTTTCTAAAAATATTTTGTACACTTTGGTTTTTCATAAGCAGAAGATATTCAATATAATCTAACATTTTCTTGGTAGTTTAGGATTATTAGTCTGTCACTTTGTAAGCCTTTGAGGTTTGTAAAGCCACATTCTTGTACTAATAATACACTGACATTTAGGCTGTGTTTGCTTTATATTGTTTAAAAATGTTTTTAGTGACAATGTGGCCTGAAAGAGTCCTTTTCTATTTCCCAAGCAGAAAATCTTCATTGAAAACCTTAAGTAGACACAGGAAAAATCCTGGATATTATAAGATCAATTTTGGCATCTTTCTAAATAAAAATATTTCGGAGGGAAACAAATCATGTAATGACAGATGAGCTGGAATTTCAACTTCCTAAAGTTTAAATCCTATTCCAGTCTTTCAGTTTAAAAAGATCACCATCAAATGGTAATCGCCTAATTGATTTACCATAATACTCCTCCAAAAGTGACTCGATACAGTACGTTACATTGATATGCATATTCAGAAATAATAAACTAAGTCCTTTTCCCATTAGCCCTATGAAGTTTTCATCTGAAAAAATTTTTTATGTATTTTCTTTGCAATCATTCCCTGAGATTACATAGGATATACTTACATGTTAAAGAGTGAATAAAATAATTTTTCAATTTTTGTTTTGTTCTTCTAAATATAAAATCCCTATAGCTTTCTTATGATGAGAATCTGACCCAATAAAATTGTTTCCAGAAAGAGGAATTTTCCTTACATTTTCCAATGATTTAATCAGAGCACATTGGTATATTTACTTCTCCGGGAGCCAGGAAAACCTGTATGGATTATTTCAGTGACATAGAAATGAAAACTAGGAGTTTTCATCTAGAAATGAAAACTTAGAATATTTTACAATGATTTACTTACTCTGTACGATAAAATTTTCCAACTTCAAGCTTAGCTAAAAGTAATTTAATTTCAACATTTTACTGAAATGCAAAGCCAGGTTTTTTCCAATGGCCAAAAGACACAGCCAGCTGGAATTATAGAACCCATAGAGGACACCCTAATACCCTTAGGCCATTGAGTTTTTGGTTTAGAAAGTTTTCTCGTCTGTAAAACTAACTTTCTCCCTTCAAACAAGGAAGATCAAGCTAACTCAGCGTTGAAACATAAATTGTGTGAAGAATAGTCTAATTAACCAGAGGAGACAAAACTCAATTCCCTCTTTCTCCTCAAGAACATGGAAGATCAGTGGACCTAAGAAGTTAAAGAAATTTTTAGTAATGTCTTGAATTAACTTGCTTCATGGCTTTGCTTGGGATTCCTTGATGACTCAGCAGATGAAAAAAAAAACAAAACAAAACCCACCTGCAGTGCAGGAAACACAGGTTCCATCCCTGAGTTGGGAAGATCCTTCCAGAAGGAAACTGCAAACCCACTCCAATATTCTTGCCTGGAGAATCCCATGGACAGAGGACCCTTGCTGGCTCTGGCCCGTAGAGTCGCAAAGAGTAGAGCACGTGACACACACATGCCAGAAATGAGGGAAATGGCAGGGGGGCTTTGATTTGAGCTGAGTCTTTGCTCCAGGCATAGGATTTGGTTCCTAGCCCTCTTTAAGTATCACTCATGTAAGGGTGAAAATGAGAGCCCCTATCACTCAGGGTCCAAGCATGAGAGAGATGCCACACAATAATCTAAATAGGGAAATTTTTAATATAAGGATTAGTAGCTAAAATATGGGATTGAGGTAATGAAGAATTGGCTAACAGAAATAAAAAGAACGTTAAAGGATATAGGAATAGCAGATATAAGAAGCAACCTCTATCCTCAGGACTGAAATAGGGGGCCTGAGAAAAACTCCCACACACATCCCCAGGGCTGAGAGCCAGTCCTAATTGGAGAGCATGGTCACAGCTGTCGGGGTGGCAGAGAAGTTTCTGCGTGCATGCCAATCTGCTCTCTAGCATGCCAGGGAATGTGACTGCTGGAGGCTCTGGGCTACAAAAATCACTTGAACGGATTGCTTGGGAAAGCGACTGGCAGCTGAGTGCTGTTGGCTGCTAGTGCAGGAGTCAGATGCTGGGGAAGCTGTGAATGTACCAGGATCCTAGTACTGGAGAACTCAGCACTGTAAATGCCAGGCTCAGGGGAAATGTGTGGGCTGTAGGAGCTGGGCATGATACACGAGTGTGTAGGGAAAGCACATTAAAACCTGAAGGGGAAACTCCTTCATCCTACAATTGGACAAGGATAAACTTACTGATAGCTAGCAAGAGAAACTTTGCCCATATTTTTATAAGGGAGACAATGAAAGGTAAATTTGGAGCTGATGGGCAATCAATTGATAACTGGCAAAGAACTCAGGGACGAAGCACTTATGAGGCTGTGCTGAGAGCCAGGCTACCTTGGGTAGGGGGACCCTGGCTTGAGTGAGTGAGTGAGTGCTCAGTTTTGCCCAACTCTTTGCAACCCCATGGACTGTAGCCCTCCAGGCTCCTCTGTCCATGGGATTCTCCAGGCAAGAATACTGGAGTGGATTGCCATTCCCTTCTCTAGGGAATCTCCCCGAGCCACGGATCAAACTAGTGTCTCCTGTGTCTCCTGTCTTGGCAGGCGGGTTCTTTACCACTAGCTCCACCTGGAAAGCCCTGTTCAATGAGGACTACTGAAAAAAAAAAAAAATCTCATTCTGTTTGTGTTTATTCTGATGGAGAAAAAGACAATGTACATATGCTGGTGTTCAGTAGCTAAGTCATGTAGGACTCTTTGCTGCCCCTGGACTGCAGCTTGCCAGGTTTCCTTGTCCTTCAGTACTTCCTGGAGTTTGCTCAAATTCACATCTAATGAGTCGGTGATATTATCCAACCACCTCATCTTCTGCCACCCACTTTTCCTTTTGCCTTCTATCTGTCCCAGCATCAGGATCTTTCATCCAATTATCATTATGTGTCAGGCACTGTGGTAGGTATTTTTCATATCTCATTTTAACTTTAAAAAATATAAATATTTAATCCTGATTTTAATTAATATGCTCAAGGTTACTCAGCTATTGACCATATATTTCATATTGCATGTGAATTAATATTTCATTTATTAAGTTATGTAACTTTTTGAAAGTTACATAATCCTTGGATGCTTCAGTTGCCTCTTTAGTACAAAATCAACTTTATAAAATTGTGAGGATTAAATTAGATAATGCATAGTACAAAATCCTTAAAATCATCCTTGGCAATATTGTATGTACTCAATAAACCCAAGGAAAGTATTAGTGGTGGTGGAACAGAACAGAATAATAATACTCTGACCTGGATCTATAGCATTCTGAAGTGCATTTCTTATACATTGCTGCTAACAGTTTTCCAGTTTTCCAAGAATCAGTTTTCACAGTAACTCTTGTTATGGTTTGAGTTTTCAGTAACAGTAAATGTTTAACAACCAGCAATCTGAAAAGCAAGTCTTGATTTGCAGTGTTTGCCATGGTGTAAGTTCTTCCATCATGGTCAATTTCAAGTTATTAATACAAAAGTAACATTACCTGAGAAATCTGTATGCAGGTCAGGAAGCAACAGTTAGAACTGGACATGGAACAACAGACTGGTTCCAAATAGGAAAAGGAGTACATCAAGGCTGTATATAGTCACCCTGCTTATTTAACTTATATGCAGAGTACATCATGAGAAATTCTAGGCTGGAAGAAGCACAAGCTGGAATCAAGATTGGTGGGAGAAATATCCGTCATCTCATATATGCAGATGACACCACCCTTATGGCAGAAAGTGAAGAGGAACTAAGAAGCCTCTTGATGAAAGCAAAAGAGGAGAGTGAAAAAGCTGGCTTAAAGCTCAACATTCAGAAAACGAAGATCATGGCATCCGGTCCCATCACTTCATGGGAAATAGATGGGGAAACAGTGGAAACAGTGGCTGACTTTATTCTTTTGGGCTCCAAAATCACTGCAGATGGTGATTGCAGTCATGAAATTAAAAGACGCTTACTCCTTGGAAGAAAAGTTATGACCAACCTAGGCAGCATATGCAAAAGCAGAGACATTACTTTGCCGACTAAGTTCTGTCTAGTCAAGGCTATGGTTTTCCCAGTAATCATGTATGGATGTGAGAGTTGGACTGTGAAGAAGGCTGAGCACTGAAGAATTGATGATTTTGAACTGTGGTGTTGGAGAAGACTCTTGAGAGTCCCCTGGACTGCAAGGAGATCCAACCAGTCCATTCTGAAGGAGATCAGCCCTGGGATTTCTTTGGAAGGAATGATGCTAAAGCTGAAACTCCAGTACTTTGGCCACCTCATGTGAAGAGTTAACTCCTTGGAAAAGATTCTGATTCTGGGAGGGATTGGGGGTGGGAGGAAAAGGGGACGACCGAGAATGAGATGGTTGGATGGCATCGCTGACTCAATGGACACGAGTCTGAGTGAACTCCCGGAGTTGGTGATGGACAGGGCGGCCTGGCGTGCTGTGATTCATGGGGTCGCAAAGAGTCGAACACGACTGAATGACTGAACTGAACTAACTGACTGAACATTACTGAATGCCCGGTTGTGAAAATATCAACATATACACAATCTGTTCTCATGAGCTGGTGAGAATCAACCCCAGAACACCATGCGACAGTAATCATTCTTTGACAAATATAGTAGAGAATTAATATTAGTGATTATTGTTGTTATAGTCATTATATAGGCTAAATACTAAAATAAATGACATTGATGCAATGTAGATTTTTGTTTCTGCTAGAAAAGGGAAGACATTTTCTTATCATAAACCTGAATTCCTATTTTGATTTGTTGCTATTGTTTTATATTTATTTGCCTGTCTTTTTAGAAATAGTTTTACTCATTTATTAATTTATTTATTTTTGGCTGTGATGGGTCTTTTCGCTGCATGGACTTTTCTCCAGTTGTGGCCAGCAGCGGCTACTCTCTGGTTGTGGTTGTGGTGCATGGGCTATGCCATGGCTTCTCTTGTGGAACACTAGTTCTAGAGCACAAAGATTTTAGTAGTTGAGATTTCCAGGCTCTAGAGGGCAAGCTCAGTAGTTGTGGTGCACAGACTTAGTTGCTCTGTGGCACATGGGAGCTTCCTGGACCTGGGATCGAACTGGTGTCTCCTGCACTGGCAGGCAGATTCTTTACCACTGAGCCACCAGGGAAGCGCTCCGTTTTTTCACATAAGTATTAACATAATGAAAGAAGAGAATGAAAGAGAGAATTCAAGCTTTGTCTAATGCATTCTGACTCCTCAGAACCAACAGAATGTGGTTTTCTTATGTGTATTTTCCAAGTGCATTTCTCTTGGAAATATGCCAAGAATTGCCTTAAAAGACAAACACAAATAAATGAAAACTCTCAAGTCTGAAGATAGCAAGGAAACAACCTCTGCCGGCCTACACTTTACTGTTCTTCTGATTAACCTTTAAGATTTCTTCTTTTCTTTGTTCTTCCTTCTGGAATTAAAAATTTGCTGAACATGAACACACACATGCTTCATATGTGAGCCCATTACATCCTTTCTACTAGTACACAGGCCCTGTCAGACACCATAAGTCTTTCAAAATTTACCTTTCTGTGGATTTAACATAGAAAATTGTCTGTTGGAATCAATTATTATTTCCCTTATGAAATATGGATTTCATAATGTTCAAACGCTGGTATTGTTCAATTAGATAAAACACTGTCTTTTTTTCCCATTTTTATGTTGGAAAAGATCTGAACTGCTGGATTTTTAAATTTTTTGTCAGCCAAAGATAACTCTAAAGAGAAAGCTGTTTAACTTTGGTTTTACAACGGTTCAATAAAAGACACTTGCCATCTGCAGGTTTGTGATCAACCTTGTATTTAAGAAAAAAGGGGCTTTGCTGTGGTTCAGTGTTTAAGAATCCTCCTGCCAGTTCAGGGGACACAGGTTCCATCCCTAGTCCAGAAAGATCCCACATGCTGCAGAGCAACCTCTGTGTCTGTGGACCACAATTACTGAGCCTGCACTCTAGAACCTGTGAGCCTCAGTTACTGAAGCCCATGTGCCTAGGGCCACTGCTCTGCAACAACAGAAGCCACGACAATGAGAAGTGCTTGCGACACAACTAGAGAGTAGATACTGCTCACCACGACTAGAGAAAGCCCATGAGCAGCAACCTAGACTCAGTGCAGCAAACAATAAAAATAATAATCTTAAAAAAGAAAAAGAAGCAAACTTACAGTGGTACTATATTTCCGGGGTCCACTTTTTCCCATCAGCATCAGATCGTTTATACAGGCTATCAGTGAGTTCCCTGGGATGGCGGGGGTAGGGGTGGGGGTTTGTAATGGTAAATGAACACCTGGCCTGCTTTGAGTGAGCTAGACTGACAATATTCCAGGGGTCTGGGCTCGGGAAGGGCCCAATGTGGTCAGAGAGGAGGACAATGAGGCCTGCAGGAGGGCCTACTGAGGGTCAGCACAATGTGAAGCACTGTCCCCTGTGCTGCCTCATTTATCCCTCATGCTAATGGTGTGGCAATGACAATATGATTGCTATCTTATAAATAAAGAAGATGAAATGCAAAATAAAAAAATTCATCCAGGGTCGCAAAACTTGAAAGCACTGGATAGGGATTTCAGTGAAGTCATTTTAGGTCTATCTTCTCTGTACCATACTATTCTTCCTCTTAGTCTAAAGTCTCTTAATTTTGAGCAACATGGAAACATATACATTACCATATGCAAAATAGATAGCCAACGGGAATGTGCTGAATGGCTCTAGGAACTCAAACTAGGGCTCTGCAATGACCTAGAGGGGTGGGATGAGGAGGGAAGTGGGAGGGAGGTTTAAGAGGGAGAGGACATATGTATACTAATGGCTGATTCATGTTGATGTTTGGCAGAAACCAACACAATTCTGTAAAGCATTATCATTCAATTAAAAAAAATAATTTTTTAAATTGATTTTTTATTGAAATAATTGCTTTACAGAATTCTGCTGTTTTCTGTCAAACCTCAACATGAATCAGCCATAGGTATACATATGTCCCTTCCCTTTTAAATAAATTTAAAAAGACTAACATGAATTATTTTTAAAAATCAGAAGCATGTATATTTAATTCTTGCAATTAAAAAATGCTATATATCCTAACTCATTAGCTAAAAAAAATAAATAAAGACTTTCAATTTTTATTTTTATTTAATTCTGAAGACAGAGGTTGAAATGTTTCCTTTTGGCTCATTAATTACATTGTCAAGTAGATAGAAGTATACTCCAATATGCAAAGATTCTTTCCTAAAAGGTTCTTTAGAAAAAAAAATCTAATTTTCAAAAACAAGGAAGTCACAATTCTGATCAGTAAATTATTCAACTTAAAAAATAATTCTTTATTATATAGAATATTCACCATTGATTTTCTTTTTTTTAAAGTAATCAAATCTTATGGCACTTTAAAAAAAATTGCTGACACAACTTTGATTAGACTGGAGATTTTCATGAATAATTTTAACAGTTCAGATCACCTTTATATGTATGTACTCATGCACATGAAATCACTTTATTAATTTGAAGAGAACAGAATAATAAGTAATTTATAAATGGCATTTACAGTAAAGAGCAATAACAGAAAATTTGCCATGGATCTTGAGTTACTATTGATACAATGGTGGAGTTTGATCAGATCAGTGTTTTCCACGCTTGTGGGAGCTTCAGAACCCATTGTACAGTCAATATGTGGAGCAGTGGCTAAGAGGAGAAAAAGAGGACCCAGAGGCCTGTGCTTGGTGATCACTGATATTCTAGAATCCTGTGCTTTGAGAAAGATGAAGCTGGAGCATGCAATCTCTAATCAAAATCCATGAGAGCTGTCAGTATCCTATTGTCACAAGAACTGATCTTCAAAAATCATTTGCCTAAGGCCTGGTGGCCTTGAAGCATCCATGCCCAGGAGCTAGACTATTCCTACAGGGCCAGGCCTCTGATAGAACTCAGAGGCCTTGGCAGATAAAGTACCTATGACTCCTATAACCTCACATTTAATTCCCACGAAATACCATCAGTTCAGTTCAGTTCAGTCACTCAGTCACATTTAACTCTTTGTGACCCCATGGACTGCAGCACACCAGGCCTCCCTGTCCATCACCAACTCCAAGAGTTTACTCAAGCTCATGTCCATTGAGTCAGTGATGCCATCCAATCAGCTCATCCTCTGTCGTCCCCTACTCCTTTGACCTTCAATCTTTCCCAGAGTCAGGGTCTTTTCAAACGAGTCAATTCTTCATGTCAGGTGGCCAAAGTATTAGAGTTTCAGCTTCAACATCAGTCCCTCCAGTGAATATTCAGGACTGATTTCCTTTAGGATGGACTGGTTGAACCTCCTTGGAGTCCAAGGGACTCTGAACAGTCTTTTCCAACACCACAGCTCAAAAGCATCAATTCTTCGGTACTCAGCTTTGTTTATAGTCCAGCTCTCACATCCATACATGACTACTGGAAAAATCATAGCCTTGACTAGATGGACGTTTGTTGGCAAAGAAACGTCTCTGCTTTTTAATATGCTATCTAGGTTAGTCATAACTTTTCTTCCAAAGAGAAAGCATCTTTTAATTTCATGGCTGTAGTCACCATCTGCAGTGATTTTGGAGCCCAAAAAAATAGTCTTTCACTGTTTCCCCATCTATTTGCCATGAAGTGATGGGACCAGATGCCATGATCTTAGTTTGCTGAATGTTGACTTTTAAGCCAACTTTTTCGCTCTCCTCTTTCACTTTCATCAAGAGGCTCTTTAGTTCTTCTTCACTTTCTGCCATAGGGGTGGTATCATCTGCATATCTGAGGTTGCTGATATTTCTTCCAGCAAACTTGATTCCAGCTTGCGCTTCTTCCAGCCCAGCATTTCTCATGATGTACTCTGCATAGAAGTTAAATAAGCAGGGTGACAATATACAGCCCTGACATATTCCTTTCCCTATTTGGAACCAGTCTGTTGTTCCATTTCCAGTTCTAACTGTTGTTTCCTGACCAGCATACAGATTTCTCAAGAGTTAGGTTAGGTGGTCTGGTATTCCTGTCTCCAAGAATTTTCCACAGTTTGTGGTGATCCACACAGTCAAAGGCTTTGGCATAGTCAATAAAGCAGAAATAGATGTTTTTCTGGAACTCTCTTGCTTTTTCAGTGATCCAACGGATGTTGGCAATTTGATCTCTGGTTCCTCTGCCTTTTTTAAATCCAGAAAAAGATTTAGACATCTTGAATGTCTAGAAGTTCACAGTTCGCATACTATTAAAGCCTGGTTTGGAGAATTTTCAGCATTACTTTACTAGCGTGTAAGATGAGTGCACTTCTGTGGTAGTTTGAGTATTTGTTGGCATTGCCTTTCTTTGGGATTTGAATGAAAACTGTCCTTTTCCAGTCCTGTTGCCACTGCTGAGCTTTCCAGATTTGCTGTCATACTAAGTGGAGCACTTTCACAGCATCATCTTTTAGGATTTGAAAGAGCTCAACTGGAATTCCATCACCTTCACTAGCTTTGTTCACAGTGGTTCTTCGTAAGGTCCACTTGACTTCGCATTCCAGTATGTCTGGCTCTAGGTGAGTGATCACACCATAGTGATTATCTTGATCATGAAGATCTTTTTTGTACAGTTCTTCTGTGTATTCTTGCCACCTCTTCTTAATATCTTCTACTTCTGTTAGGACCATACCACTTTTGACCTTTACTGTGCCCATCTTTGCATGAAATGTTCCCTTGGTATCTCTAATTTTCTTGAAGATATCTCTAGTTTTTCCCATTCTATGATTTTCCTCTAATTCTTTGCACAGATCACTGAGGAAGGCTTTCTTATCTCTCCTTGCTATTCTTTGGAACTCTGCATTCAAATGGGTATATCTTTCTTTTCCTCCTTTGCTTTTCACTTCTCTTCTTTTTACAGTTATCTGTAAGGCCTACTCAGACAGCCATTTTGTTTTTTTGCATTACTTTATCTTGAGGATGGTCTTGATTCCTGTCTCCTGTACAATGTCATGAACTGCCATTCATGGTTCTTCAGCCACTCTGTCTATCAGATCTAATCCCTTGAATCTATTTGTCACTTTTACTGTATAATCATAAAGGATTTGATTTAGGTCATACCTGAATGGTCTAGTGGATTTCCCTACTTTCTTCAATTTAAGTCTGAATTTGGCAATAAGGAGTTCATGATCTGAGCCACAGTCAGCTCCTGGTCTTGTTTTTGCTGACTGTATAGAGCTTCTCCATCTTTGGCTTCAAAGAATATAATCAATCTGATTTTGGTATTGACCATCTGGTGATGTCCATGTGTAGAGTCTTCTCTTGTGTTATTGGAAGAGGGTGCTTGCTATGATGAGTGTGTTCCCTTGGCAAAACTTTGTTAGCCTTTGCCCTTCTTCATTCTGTACTCCAAGGCCAAATTTTCCTTACTCCAGGTGTTTCTTGACTTCCTACTTTTGCATTCCAGTCCCCTATAATGAAAAGGACATCTTTTGGAGGTTTTAGTTCTAGAAGGTCTTGTAGGTCTTCATAGAACTGTTCAACTTCAGCTTCTTCTGCTTTACTGGTGGGGCATAGACTTGGATTGCTTTGATACTGAATGGTTTGCTTTGGAAACAAACAGAGATCATTCTGTTGTTTTTGAGATTGCATTCAAGTACTGCATTTTGGACTCTTTTTGTTTACTGTGATGGCTACTCCATTTCCTTTAAGGGATTCTTGATTCGCTCAGTCGTGTCCAACTCTTTGTGGCCCCATAGACTGTAACCCACCAGGCTCCTCCATCCATGGGATTTTCCAGGCAAGAGGACTGGAGTGGGTTGCCATTGCCTTCTCCAGGGGCTCTTCCTGACCCAGGGATCGAACCTGGGTCTCCCGCATTGCAGGCGGACGCTTTACAGTCTGAGCCACCAGGTCGTTTTCAAGCACTGGGCTCGAATTTGAACCCAAACCTGTACAATACTAGTGCCCTTTGTACCACAGTGCCTCTCCCAAAACTATCACAAGCCATTGGTTTTATCATCTTACATACATATTTCCTCTGCCTAATTTCCCTTTGATGCCAGCAAGAAATCTTATTTATCTTCATGCTGCTCCTCAAGCTAACCTCTTGTGAAGCAGCCTCCTATTTCCACTACTGCTCTTCTAAAAAAAAAAAATATCCTTTCATTTCTTTAAATTCTATTTCCTCCGCAGAGTTTGCCTTTGGCAACTTTATACCTCAAGAGTCTCTTATCTCTGAATTGGCTTGGTCTTATTAGTTCCAACATTTTAGTTTTTTGATTAAATTATATTTATTAGTTATTATTACAATTTTTCATTTTATATTCTTCACATAAATTCTACATTTAACATGAGGTATATTTTTAATATATTTTGGCATCCTTTACATTGAGGAATATGATATGTAGAGGGCCAAGAAGGAGTATATTCACTTGGGTGCTCAATAAATAATTATTGAATGAATATTATCTAATTCTTGGTTGCTGTTATTCAGCAGCTAAGTCATGTCCGACTCCTTGCAACCCCATGGACTACAGCACGTGAGGCTTCTCTGTCCTTCACTAGTTCCCTGAGTTTGCTCAAACTCATGCCGATTGAGTCAATGATGCCATGCAACCAGCTCATCTTCTGTCACCCTGTTAAATATTCTCAAAACAACAAAGCACAGTGCTCAATACAGATATCATCAACTTAGTCATTGGTCCTAACAACCGTGATAGAATGCCCTAAGGTGCGAGCCTTTAAGCATAAGTGTTGCAATGTATAAATCATAAATAAACTGGAGACCTTCAGGCATTTAGACAGTGCAAGTCATAATGCAAACCTGAACTAAGGTAGCAGCCAAGGGTGTGGTGAAGAGGACCTGGGCATGAGGAATTTCCTAGACCTGATGAGCAGTCAGATATTCAGAACAGAGAGCAGGAAAACAGTTTAGGATGATCGCCAAGGTTTTCATCTGGAGCTCCAGACCACGCTCATCTAATGATGGAGCAATTTACTGGGAGGCGCAGTTGAAAGGTCAGAGCTGATGGATGGATTGACTGTTAGTTTCATTTCACTGAGGACAGGATCCAGGGAATATCCAGACAGAGCTCCATATCCAGGAGGCAGGTGGATATACAGAGCGGGAGCTCTTTGGAGAGGCAAGTCTGGAGATAAAGAGATGAAGCCATCATTATAAAGGTAATATTTAAAATGAGGTTTTGTAGAAAGGTTATGCCGAAAACCAGAAAAATGACTCTATTTAGGGATCCAAGAAAAGACCAATGCTTCAGTTCAGTTCAGTCACTCAGTTGTGTCCAACTCTTTGCGACCCCATGGATCACAGCATGCCAGGCCTCCCTGTCCATCACCAACTCCCGGAGTTCACTCAGACTCACGTCCATCGAGTCAGTGATGCCATCCAGCCATCTCATCCTCTGTCATCCCCTTCTCCTCCTGCCCCCAATCCCTCCCAGCATCAGAGTCTTTTCCAATGAATCAACTCTTCGCATGAGGTAGCCAAAGTACTGGAGTTTCAGCTTTAGCATCATTCCTTCCAAAGAAATCCCAGGGCTGATCTCCATCAGAATGGACTGGTTGGATCTCCTTGCAGTCCTAGGGACTCTTAAGACCAATACTTAGGGAACAGATACCAACTATATCTCAGTAAAACTGGAGGGAAAAGGGACAAGGGAAGAAAGAATTGTCAGAGAAAGAGACTAAGAAGGAATTTAAGGAAGACATAATTGCAGAGGCAAAAGAAAGAAGGAAGGTGGGATGGGGTGAGAGATGGGAGGGGGTTCAAGAGAGGGGGGACAAATGTATGTCTATGGTCGATTCATGTTGATGGATGGCAAAAACCATCAAAATATTGTAATTATCTTCTAATAGAGATAAGAAAAAAATAAATAAAAAGAAAGATTCCTAGGCACTTATCTTCCTTACTCCAAAAATACAGATTTTTTAAATTGTTGTCATTCTTCTCAACAGGGGCACTGCATTTGTACAACTCTGAAAGTGAAAAAAAAGTGAAAGTCACTCAATCGTGTCCGACTCTTTGTGACCCCGTGAATTATGCAGTCTATGGGATTCTCCAGGCCAGAATACTGGAGTGGATAGCCTTTCCCTTTTCCAAGGGATTTTCTCAATCCTGGGATTGAACCCAGGTCTCCTGCATTGCAGGCAGATTCTTTACCAGCTGAGCCACAAAGGAAGCCCTATGTTACATAAGCCCATTTATGTAACATACAACGTCGATGGACTCTTTAGGAGCTGTGCACCCCTGTAATGGTATGGCTCCCAAAGTCCATTTTCCAATCGACCTCAAGCTCAGCACACACAAAAAAGTTTTTTAATATATAGACTAAGTCCATCAGTCATGTCCGACTCTTTGCAACCCCATAGACTGTAGCCCGCCAGGCTCCTCTATCCATGGGATTCTCAAGGCAAGAATACTGGAGTGGGTTGCCATGTCCTTCTTCAGGGGATCTTTCCAACCCAGGAACTGAATCTGCGTTTGTTACGTTTCCTGCATTGGCAGGTGGGCTCTTTATTACTAGTGCCACCTGGAAAGCCCAATATACAGAAAATAATTTTAAGAATGAGTTCTTTGCTCCCACCTCCCTTTCACTGTCACTTCAAAATCTTCATCCACCTTGACTCTAGGATTCCCTTGGGTTATTTGCAGGTCATGCAAGCGATCTCCTCTGTTAATTCTCTCCCAATGATATAGTCTAGTCCCACACTCAGTCTGAACATAAATTTTATATTTATAGAAACAGATGAAAAAAAATGCAATGTCGGTATACCCCTAACAGTCATTTTTACAAAAGTGTCCTGTCAATTCATTTAGGATTTGCCATGACTAGGGGATAGTTCACCTACTGTAATAATAAAGTGTTCAAAAGTATCATCAAATAGAGAAGTCCTTATGAGCTCTCTCTATGAAAAGATGTTCCCTTAAAGATGCGGCTCTTAATGCACAGTGTAAAATGCTTGTAGCTTTTATTATGTCTTAGATGAAAAACATGTTTTACCACATACCAGAGTAGCAGACGTCAACTCACTTTTCAAATTGGGAACAGCTTTTCATTTTGTTCTATTCAACAATTTCTGGGTCCTAACTCAACCCTTCCCTCCTTCCATCCTACCCCCCACTAGTGCGCATATGTCTGTGCCCTAGCCAAGTCATGTCACAAGCCGCTTCTTCAGCGACGATGTGTGCAAGGCGACGGAGGAGGATTTCCAAGATCGGGATTCACTGTGCTCTCACTCCTTTTATTCAGTAAGAATAAAAGAGGGGAGCTGGATGGTGAAATATTTACTACCTCCACACTGCCGATTGAACGCAATCCACAGGAAACCCAGATGTCCAGAGTAGTAGATCAGAGAAGGGAAATCATGCAACTATAGAGCCAAATTTTGATTTCTAGCTGCCTGAGTAAGAAAAAAAAAGACCATCTGCTGTGCTATTAAAACCCCAAAAGGAAGCATCTATCACAATCTCCTTCTAAGTGCCACATCTTTATTTACTGATGATTAGTAAATCAAGTTCATACTTTATGATGTTTAACTATAATTGATAGTTTAAATATGATTTCAGATGATAAATTATGGATGGGAAAGAGGTTTTTTTTTTTTTTTTTTAGTCTAAATTAAATTGGTTAAGTCTTACTCTTTGGGGGAAGAAGAATGCTAGATCTCATTTCATTTTATAACTGGACACACACTTTGAACCAAATCCTACTCTTCTATGTTAGATACAAAGTTCAAAGAGCCTCAGCAGAGTACAGTACAAACATTCTTGTAATATATGTTCTTTGCTGGCAAAAGGGCTATTCTCAGTTTTGTTTTAATAGATAATTGAGCCCAAGGTCTTAACATAGTCCTCAAAAATCAAGAGATCTGGGTTCTAATTCCAATCCTCAATTTGGACAACTCTGTAAGCTTTCTGTATCACATTCGAAGTGGGGAAGATGTATAACTTGCCTCCTTTTGCTCCAAAAAGCTATTACAAGCAGAAGTGAGGTAATCACTGTGAACATGCATTAACCTCTTCAAAGAAAGAATGGTGAAGAAAAGCAAGACAATGACTTTTTTTTGAAACAATATACGATTTTTCTTCCCTTCAACGTTTTTCAGCTAGCCAAGTTTAAAGGCAGTGGTGCCCATTTAAAAAGCAAAATCACAGAAACATGCAGAAAAATTTGGAATCAATTTATTTAAAGACATGTTCTTTGCAGCTGTTGTTCATTAAGATACTTTTATTGACGTGTCCAGAAATCTTTCCTAGTAGTTTAGGCACGCGGGGGCTTTGAGCCCTATGAAGTATAGCAAATTGCAAATGAATTGGTCCAGAAGTGTAGGTTTTTTTTTTTTTTTAAACAAATGCTTTTTAAAATAGAATATTCTCAAGGGAGTGATTGGTGGGGGAAGGGAAGTATTGTACTGACACTTAAGAGATCCTTGACCTTCTGGAATGCACATCTAAACTTCTGCAACAGTAGCTCGAAAGGACTGAAACTCAGTTTTCAAAACCACTTTAATAAAGTCTACTTTCTCCAAGGATCCCAAACCAAAGGATCCAGGCATAATTAGTTTATAACAAAGTTATGCTTGCTTGAAGAAATCTGTTTTGCTAAGAAGTCTTTGTATTGGTGCATCACAAATTCTCTGGGTCTCAGGAAAAATAGGAGCTTGCCAAGTGAACTTGGCAGAAGATAGAGAAGGGAAAAGAGCAATAGGTGGAAGAGCATATTCAAAGATATGGAGCCTAAGAACACAAAGCTAACTGGAAGAGCTGTAAGCATTCATTCATATATTTATTTGATCACTTATTCATTTCTTTGTAAGTATACATGGAGCTCCTACTTTAGGCTGGGTACCATTATGGGTAGTTAATAACAAAATATATCTCTGGTATCAAACAATTGGCATTGCAGGCAGGGAGATGGGCACACAAATGATTGCACTCCAGTGTATTAAGGTTTAGGCAGAAGTAGCGATGAGTTCTGTAGACTCTACAGTCCAGAGGAGAAGAGACGGTGTGTGTTGTGGGGACGGGAGGATCATATCAGAAACTTCCAAGGAAATTATAACATTAAATGGAATCCTGAAGAACCAAAAGAAGACAGTAATATCTTCTTGTGAAAAAAGGGCCTTCCAGGTTGAAGAGCAATATGAGGAAATGTCTGAAAGCTAGAGAATATTTGGTGGGATGCAAAAATTACAAGAAGTTCTGATTTGGGTTAGGATTATGTAGAAGGGGGTAGAGGGTAGCAGTGGGCAGTAAAGGAGGCGTGGAGATGAAGGAAATTGAAAAGAGAGGTGAGAAGGGGTAAAAGCAAGGAGGACCTTGAATGTCACACTAAGTTAAAGAGATTTGAGTTCAGAGTTCCACTGGAGGATGCTGACAGGGTTAACTTTTCAGGGAGGTTAGTCTCTGAAGGGTTGGAAGTGATGCTGGTGGGGAAGACCAATGAAGGTTGATGTTTAGTCTCTGTATATGGGCTGCAGAGAAAAGGGGGATGTTAGTGAGGCAAAAGCATTGACAGAATTGAAAGCTTAGATGTCTCTCCTCTGGGAGCCCTCTCTGATCCCCACAAGTCTGCATTCACCAACCCCTGGGCTCACTACAACCAGAGCACATGCTTCTGCCTATGTTAGTTGCCCTCTCTGGAAAAAGGTACTGCACCACAGTGACTCCAGAGTCTTGATTCTTCAAGGAGAGTGATTAGAAACAGCTGGAGGGTTGGTATGGACGTACGTTATACTGTGGAAGTCAGAAATCTAACACGTAATAGGTGGTCAGAAATGTCTGCCAAAGTGAATTGATAGATGAATTGAAAGCCCTTACCTTGCCAGTTTCCCCATTTGGTACTGAGGCTCCAAAAAAAGCAAGGACTTTGAAAAGAGTTTCTCTTCAGAGATTTTGCTATTTAATCAGGCTGAGCCTGCAAAGTAGAAGCAACATCTGCCTTTTTAGATCATGGTTGGGAAAGCTACATATAATATTTGAAAATGACCTGGCAGGTTTGTAGAGCCAGGTTTCTAGATCCTAATTTATAAATAAAATATGAGAGGAGGTGATAATTCCTTTTTCAGTGTCTTTCAGATGGACTCTCCTCAACTCTATCTCTCATATCTCTGTTTCCCCTCCTCCTTCTCCTCCTTGATTCACTGAATCACACCATGGGGTTGATCATCTGCCCTGTGATTCACTTAAAAATGAAAGTTATCAGAGATGAACGCATTCATCTACCCACAACTTTCCATCCTCTTGTATCAGGGCCCATACTCTGTCTCCCTCCTCTCACCTTGGAAGAAATGTGCCTGATCTTGTCCAAGGGCAACACCCTGACTTGTGGACTGGATCTCATCTCCACTTGGCTAATTGAGATTCCTCTTCTGTAATCATTCTCCTTCTCCAGCACCATCCATTTCTCTTTCTCTACAGCATGATTTCCATCATGTTATAACCATGCTGAAATGTCTCCCATCTTCAAAAAATCCAAGCTGTCTTTCATCCCTCTAGAGTCATTATGTCTCTGCTCCTACTCACAAGAGTTTTGCAAAACTGCTTCCTCCACTTTCTCCCTCACCTCCTTTTCTATCCTTAATCTCTTCTGATTGGGATCCTGCCTCATCACACTGCTGAGGCTGATTTCGACAAAGTTTCCAATGACCTCCATGTTGTCAAATCCAATAGTTTCTTCCCAGTTTTTGCCTTAGTTAACTTCTCACAAGCATTCAGAACAAATGAACTCGGTTTTGAAACTCTCATCTCTCTTGCTTGGTGAAACCACTTTCTGAATTTTTCTCCTACCTCATCTTTGCTATTTGTCAGTGCCTTCGGTTGGATTACTCTTCTTCACTAGATCTTTAAATCAAGGAGTTCCCCAATGCTAAGGGACCTATTTTCTTCTCTGTTTAAACTCTCTCCCTAGATGGTCTTATCCAGTTTATCGCAAAACTACCCATTTGCTAATGGTTTCCAAGTTACATCTCCAGCAATGACCTTTCTCAATTGCCTACATGACATCTATACTTACAGGTATAATGGTTATCTCAAAGTTTACATGTTCCAAAAACTCTATTTCATTCTCTGAAACCCAGTCTCTACTCTTGCAGAAAATGACCCCACCATACCTAGTGGATAGCCTTGACCTTATTTGTTCACTTGTCTCCACCCACTACTACCATTCCAATCCACACCCCTGTCATTTGTCTCCTGGAACACCATCATAACCTCCTATGTAGCCTTATCTTCTTCTCCCAACCCCTCCATATAGTTTCAGGAGTGATATTTCAATACTTAAACAAAGATCTTTCTATCCCAAGCTTAAAGTTCTTCACGGACTTCTCAATAGCACTTAGGATAAATCTCTTACCCTTGTGTAAATATGCAGTTCATGGGGTCGCAAAAAGTCAGACATGACTGAGTGACTGGACTGAACTGAACTGGTGTAAATATGCTACGTAAGCTAGACCCAGACCAACTACTTTACCTGCTCCAGGACCACTTTCAATCTCTTTAATTTCATTAAACACATCAATCTCAGCAGTCTTGATGGTTTCTCTGCATGGAACATTTTCTGCCTGATCTCAGAGACAGACTTCCATGTTTATCACACCGTCCTCTAATCATTCTCTACATGCAGTCATCACTGTCTAATTCATTCTATATCATTTGTCTTTATGTATGTCTGTCTGACCACTAGACTCTAAATGAAGATGTAATCTTTATTAGAGAAGATTTACACTCTATCTTTTTTCAATACAATATCTTCATCACGTAGAATTTTTCAAAAAACAGAGTGGGGGGCTCACCAATAAGTAGTGAACAAGTGAATTAATCCCACCCGATTGCCAAAATGGGCCTTTGAGATTATCCTAATTAAACATCCTCTTTTTACAGATGGGAAATCTGAGGCCCAGAGAGGAATCATTATTTGCCTAGAATCATTTAAGCTAGCAGTAAGAAATTATCTTCAGCATTGGCCCAAAGAAACTCTTTTTGTTTGAAATAGTACCAGACACCTACAAGTGAAAAAATCAATATACATGAAACTCTACTTTCTATGAGAACACATCACAGGACAGGTCAGCTCAGCAGTCTGGTCTCAGGAGCAAACTCTGATGGGACGTATCCCCCAACAGATAATCTCTAAAATCCCAAGAAGTCCCGCAGAGTGAAGAACTGGGTTTCTGGAAGCCTGGGGAAACCATAGACCTCAAACAGGTAGTTTTCACATTTGTTTGAAGAGAGGAAAAATGCTGAACTTTACTAGAGTGATAGAAAACACATGTGTTTTCTCACTTCATATCCCAAAGAAGTTAGCTGTCAAAGGCCTGGTGTTTAGCTCCTTTTCTTCCATGCTTAAAAGACCAAATATGTGCCAACATGGCTGCACCCCAGACATTTGAGCATTACGAGGCTGGAGAGTTGGGTACGGCCAAAAAGAAAGGCCTTAGATGTCATTAGTAGGTGTTCGGGTTTTGAAATTTCTTTTCTCTGAAGTCAGTGTTTCACCATTTTAAATGTTAAGCAGAAACTGATGTGATTAGATCTGTATTTCTAAAGAATCATTCTGGCTACATATGCAGAAGATGGATCAGAAGAGGAAAAAATTGAGAATAGGAACTAATTAGAGGAATTAATGGAGAAGGCAATGGCAACCCACTCCGGTACTCTTGCCTGGAAAGTCTGATGAACGGAGGAGCCTGGTAGGCTGCAGTCCATGGGGTCGTGAAGAGCTGGACACAACTGAGCGACTTCACTTTCACTTTTATGCATTGGAGAAGGAAATGGCAACCCACTCCAGTGTTCTTGCCTGGAGAATCCCAGGGACGGGGAGCCTGATGGGCTGCTGTCTATGGGGTCGCGCAGAGTCGGACACGACTGAAGTGACTTAGCAGCAGTAGCAGTAGCAGAGGAAAGAAGTCAATGGCAGTAAAGATACAGGTAAGTGGACAGATCTGAGGTCCAACAAACAGGTATGATTATATTAAGCTCATATGATCCACAGCACTTGATAACTATCAATATTTTCACTATTGTCCATTGTGGTCACAGACTGATATCAGGTCAGCAAAAAGAAAGCAGAAGTGACAGGAACAACTTTCAGGTCATCTCCTGGGAATCTTTACTCTGGGTTTTCTCTCCCTTTCTGCTGTCTCTGATGTTGATAGCTGCCTGTGATTAGGGCAACCTTAGGAGTTACATTTATCCTGAAGGGACAGTAGTAACACAGTTTCCTGCAATAGCTTCCAAGGGCAAATGCCCATAGCAGGCATCAGTTAAGGATTCTCCATGACAAGCTCATTTGATAATTCGAACAAAGGAGATTATAGAGGACAGTATCACAACTATGTTTCTAAATTTTTGAAGACTTTGCTCCACTTGTATTATTTTAGCTGAAATAAATAAAGTTGTACACAAAGATCTATGTAAATGAGTACATATTACACTCTTATTTGTATTAGCAAAAACACTGAAAGCAACATATACATCTCACAGTATACAACTGAGTGACGAAATAAGTGATGGTACATTCTAGAATGCAATATTCATAATCATCATCCAGAAAAATATATAAGGCCATGGGAGACACCTCACAGTATAACACTGAACCATATAAAAATCCTTTTGATTTCTATCCATTGACTCTGGCAGAAGGAAAGGCATCAAGTATATATATTCTTAGAACTGGCAAAAGCAATTATTTTAAATAATCAACAATTTCCACATTTGACTCATTTTAAGTCTTTCACTCATATACTGCAAATTACTGAAATTTTTACCTTATAGATAATGGGCTTTTTCAACTGAATCAGTTGCCGTTATCTTTCAGTAAGTGCATTGAAAATCCAGAGCCTCTGTTCAATAGTAGCCTTTAGTCACCTCTGGCTGTTCACACTTGAAACTACTGAAAATTAAACAAAATAGAAAATTCAGCTCACAAGTTGCACTGGTCACACTTCAAGAGGTTATTAATCACAAGCGGCCAGTGGCTACCATTTCAGTCAGCACCTATATTGGCATTTCTATCACTGTAGAAATTCTACTGGCCCAGGCAGATGTGGAGTTTGCCAGGACCTGTACTGCATGCTAGGGATTTAGCAAGGAAAACAGCACAGTCCGCATGGGTCTCTCAGCTAAATAGGAGAGACGGACTTACAAACAGAATTAGTGTGCGGTGCCATTCTTGTTCTGCTCCATCGCAGACAGCCTGGTTGGACACAAGTCCTGTGCCACCCTGGGTACCAGCAGTTGGAGGACTCTTGGTCAGAACCTCCTGCCTCTCTAGGAATCACTGTCATGGTATAATCACTACATCATGTAGAGAAGCAAATCCTAATTGAGTAAGATTCTCAGGGTGTCGTTTGCATTCTAGAAAATTAATTAAATTTCTCCTTTCTTTCAGCAAATGTGTACTGAATGTCTCCTCTATACCAGGCATGTTATGTGTCATAGAAAAAAAATTGATTGAAATGGCCAAAGCTTCTACCCTCATGGAGATCCCATTTTTGGTGACTAGGGGAGACAAAAAGCATACAAACACATACAATGTCTGGACTAATAGATTGTAATAAGTGCTACAGAGAAAACATGGAGTGGAGCAGGTAAGGAGAGGAAGGAACTGTGAGGTGGAATTTGGGGACTGAGAGGGAGTGGAGGGAGGTGCGTATTATTTTAAATAGAATGATCTTGGAAGATCTACTTACTTGTGGCTTGAAAGAGTCAATTCTTATTGGATCTTCCATTTAAAAAATTTCTCCCAAAGTCCATGTGTTATAGGAGACAAGATAAAAGCCATGTAATACTAGTTTATAATCTCCACTAATTTTTTAAGAATTTATGCAGGCCACAATGCCTCTCTGGGCCCCAGTTTCCCCATATTCACATCAAGTGTTTGGACTGGATGGTATCTGAGGACACTTCTGGTTTTTAAAGTTCCTGATTTAAACATGGAGAGAAGGGGAAAAAAATTCTCTGTGCCAACACTTCTGAAAAGTTCCAAAAGTGTTAGTTATTCAGTCACGTCTGACTCTTTGCAAGCCCATGGGGTTCGCCAGCCTCCTCTGCCCATGGGATTCTCCAAGCAAGAATACTAGAGCGGGTTGCCAGTGCCAACTCATAGACTTACACATTTGTTCAATGAATATTAACTGAGCCCAACATACGATGAGCTTGGGATTGACCCTAAAGAAAACAAAATGAGGAATCTGATTCTACCTTCAAGGAGCTCATCGTGAAAGGAGGGAGGCCAGCAAGCGTTTCTATTGTGACCTGGAGTCTTCACGTGCACGTTGCTCCTGGCTGAGACCCAAGGGTTCCTGCCCTCCACATCTCCCAGCCACACTGCACAGTCATCCTGGAGAGGCACAGAGCCAGGGACCATTAGTCACGAGGCTGTTCAAAGGAGCCTGGGCACCACCACATCCCCGGGCCTAGCCTCTCCCTTGAGTAGAAGCATGTCCTGGATGGGGAGCCGTCGCTGTGGATAGCGATGCTGATGGACAGCCCACGGAAATCATTTTTCATCTCCAAGCAGTACACGTGTGCATTCTCGCTCTGGGGCCAGGTCCTGACTGGTGTGCCTGCTGTTCTCTGTTTGCTTAGCTGTTGTCACCTTTTCCCCTTTCCTGACAAATGAACCCATTTCACAGCCTGAGTGACTCATGACTGCTTTAGGAAGCCCAGATTAGCTTAATGTAGTAAAGGAGGAAAATAAAGACCATTATTCTTAACTTGACATCTTAAACTTCCATCTGCCTCTGAGCACGCCCCTGCTGAAAAATGGTTCTGTCTGATCCATGGGATATCATCCAAGGTCTACTTCCATCTGGCTCCAACAACAATCGCAACCTTCTTTTCCACTACTAAACGATGCAGGCAGAATGCTCACTCAAACATGCCATAGATTCTCCTATATCAACACAGTATTCACACAGTCTGTTCCTACCCATCCATTGCCCCAGCCGTGTAAGCTCTGCAAACCTGTTCCTGATGGCCCCAGACCGCTGCAATCTCCTGTCCTTTGAATGGGTTCAGCACCAGCTGCACAAAGCCTGTGATCATGGGTGCTTTTGATCACAAATGAAAGCCTGAAATTCCCTCTGACTTCTGGGTCAGAGGCAACTTGTCCTCCCTGCCCCCTCCCCTCTAACCACACCAGGCCGAGTGCCCAGGACATGGAAGTTGCTGTACAGAATCTAGTTAGCTGATTGATTCAGTGGTCCTCTCTGATGCACTCTGATTCCATCAGCAAGAGGGCAGGAGAGCAGGCATTTCATTGCTTGCACCTCA
This sequence comes from Budorcas taxicolor, assembly GCF_023091745.1. Taxonomy (NCBI): domain Eukaryota; kingdom Metazoa; phylum Chordata; class Mammalia; order Artiodactyla; family Bovidae; genus Budorcas; species Budorcas taxicolor. The sequence goes on from NC_068920.1 coordinate 139,801,774, forward strand.
ATCAGCTTCACTGACCCCAGAACAGACACAGGGACATTTGTGTCTGGATTCCTGAGCCAAGGTTAACCAGTGACTCCATGGATCAAGCATTTCTGAGTCAGAGAAAAAAAATTTCGGAACCAAAAATGTATTCAAATGGCCAGCTTAGTCACCAATTCAGGTTTCCTGTGTTGATCTACCCTAAATAACAGATGGGTCTCTCACATCTCTGGAACCCTGCAGGCACTGTAAAGTCATTGCACTAGAGCTATACTATAAGAGGTTTCCAAGTAAAAGAACCTTGAATGTCCCTCTACCCCAGCAGTTTTCAGCCTCTAGGATGAATCCCAATTACCTGGCAGGCTTGTTTAAGCCCAGAGGTTGGGCTTCACCCCCAGAGTTTCTAACTCAATAGTTCTGAGATGGGCCCTGAGAATTTGTATTTTTAATGAGCCTCCAGGTGATGCAGACGCTTCTTGCTCTACAAGACTTTTCTCTTTCTGCTTTTTCTTCCCAAGACTTTGTCTACTTACTTCATGCATGCTCAGCAGCTCAGTCATGTCCAACTTTTTGAGGCCCCATGGACTGTAGCCCACCAGGCTCCTTTGTCCATGGGATTCTCCGGGCAAGAATACTGGAGTGAGCAGCCATTTCCTCCTCCAGGGGATATTCCCAACCCAGGGGTCAAACCTCCATCTCCTGCACTGGCAGATGGATTCTTTATCACTAGGCCACCTGGGACTCCCTTGTCTAATTAACACTATCTTTATTTATAGCTATTATCATAGTGTATATGAAATTTGTCCATTTAAATTCTTTTTTTCTTCTAAATTATTGAGTGTCTATCCCAAGCCCATGATATGAAGTTACAGGTTAGTATAACTCCAAGACAAAACTTCACTAAACAAAATAACTTTGGATTTGGGGTTGAAAATTTACCCTAAGAACCATGGTAAGAATTATTTAACACTTGTAGAAGAACAGAGGGTTATTAATGAGACATTCAGTCCAAAGTGATTCAATGAGGAGATTAAGTTAATCTAGGGTTCAACTTTCTGTCTGTGTTATTCATTTCTGTATCTCTAGCTCTTGGTACATACTAGAAAGCATCCACTAAATATTTGTGGAATGAATGAATGAATTTAACAAATAAGCATTTCCTTGATATACTCTGGGTAGTCTCTGGAATGGGTCTAAACACAGGCATCTGGGGAAAGTCCCCACAGTACTTGAATATTTTGCCTCAAAGCAAGACACGTATCAAAGGAGAATCATTAACAAGTTGCAGTTGGTTTTCAGGCACTGCAAAGGATTCCTACATGTTATGTGCAAGGACCTATGCACACAAGAGGTGCACACACACACACTCAGTTTTCTCCTTTGGATAGTTGTGCAATGAACCCTGCATCCACTGGTATGTTCTGTGTGGAACAGGTCCTGCCAAATGCTGTTACACAAGGCTTTCTATTTTAAATTAGAGGCCTTTCTGTGCACAGATCAGTTTAGAATCAGAAAGTAAATGCAACCTGGAAAGCATTGGGAGGGACCCAGCTTCCTACTGTGCATTACATGAAAATGCCAAAGCCTTTTCTTGAATGCCATTCCAACTAAAGGAAATAAGCTAAGCTATATCGTTGGCTACACCAGTGCCATTTGACCAAAACAAAATAGAGTTCTCTGTGCAGTTGGTTTTTAACATTTAATCAATAAACCAGAATGATTTGAAGGTCTGGCTGTCTTAATAAGGTGATTATGTAAACACAGGGCAGTGAATTAAAGACATTTTCTTAAATGAGGGGGAAATATGTTATAAAGGTGACATTACTGTTCCAAAGGACAAAAACCTAGGGAGTCTAGAGTCCCCAAGCCACTTGGATCTAGGATCTAGGCAAAGCATGGCAAATACTCAGGTTCACTTTTGGGATGTGGAAGGCAAAATCTGTCAGGAATAGTGGCTTCATCTCAAAGGTGCAGAAGACTTTTATCGACCACTGGGCAGCTGCTTTGACTAACCCCTTTGACAGATTCTGAAAGCATTTCACCCGCTGCCATCCCTTGGCAAAGCACGGCTGAATGCTAAAGGGGTCTTTTCTCAGACATTCTTGCTAATGGCCCAACTGTGAAAGTGCTGGCTGAGTTGCTTCTCTGGCATGGCCATTATAATATTTCATTCTTCCTGCTTAATTTCAGGCCGTGCTTCCTCCATACATAAATATATCAAGCTACATAAAAACCAGAACTTTTATCTGCATAGAGGGGTTTAGAGAGTTCATTTCTCTTACTCTGTAGGACAAGAAAAATCATTGTTTCCCCCTTTGATTTCGAGATTTGATTTATGCAGGTTTACCTTGCAAGCTTCTGTTCCAGTGGTGCTAACTCTCAGGTTTGTGTGCATTTGCTTGGATTTACTGACCTGAGCTTAATTCTTGATTTATAATCTGTAGGCTTCAGACGAAGAATGAATTTTGATTTAGAGTAACACATTCTGTATGGCTTATATTTCCCATTCAGAGTCAACTATTAGTTGGTTTTAGCACAACTGAATTATGGGCTTTTCCTAGAAGGCCATTCTGTATGAAATTAAGATGGATTGAAAACCAAATATTTCCCATATACTACATGAAATAAAGTTTCCTTTCTACAAGTCTGACTGACATGAGCTGGATTCTCTAAAAAGGAGCACCCAGGATGCTCTTCAGTTCAGGTTATTAACAGTTGGGTATTGGAGTCCTCTGGTCCTCCCCTCATGATCATAGATTTGTTTTCTCATTCATTCATTTTAAAAAATAGTTCTAAAGATGTTTTACAATGTGTGATGTCACAAGATAAGCATACTCTTACCCTAAAGTTCTATTCCTTTCAATGCCTTGATGAACACCCAACGTTTCAAATCATTCATGACACCTTTTTAAAAAAAAGTTATCACATGTTAGTGTCAATGCATATATAATTTAGTATATTCTTCTATCTGGGTCTTCAGAATCTGCTTTCTAAAAGCAGGACAGCTCTCAATATCCAGTTAATGAAAGTGATCAATCTGTTCTTCGATTGCACTGGTGTAACAGACAATGGTTTTCAAAATGTTGAAACAAACACACCAGATGAGTGAAAGGCACAGTGGACCACTCTGTACTACTGTCTTGGAACTGCATGTGAACCGACAGTTTTTTCAAATAAAAATTTAAATTGAAAAAATGCACTTCTTGGGACTTCCCTGGCGATCCAGTTGTTAAGACTCTGTGCTCCCCATAAGGGGGCACGGGTTTGATCCCTAGTCAGGGAACTAAGATACCACATATGGCACAGTGCAACCAACGGAAAAAAAAAATGTACTTCTTTCAACTCAACTCTCCATTGGGTGAAAATGGACATAAAGCCAAACTAATGTCCTGATGGAAAGTGACTTACTAATTTTCCGTTATGGGATAAATCAGACTATTATGGACCTTCATCCCTTCACCTTTAAAAAATGCAGTAATCAAATATCAGAATAACATTACCCACTTTGAATATCCTACAGGTTGATTAGAAAATTTGTAGAAGTATGAGGTTTGGAAAAACATGGACAGCATTTTACAAATCCTGTCTCATCTGCATAAAACTTATGAAGCAGTAAAGATCTTAATAAACTAATAGTGGCATTAAGATTTGCTCAGGGCATATGCCGACCCTTCCACTGGGGAGCAGGGTGAGGGTGGGCAAGGTGTGGCTTTCCAGTCATGGTACCTAAAGGTCCGAGGAAGGTGACAGTTGGGAAGATAAGAGGTTGAGGGAAGAAAGATCGATAAAAAAAAAAAAAAAGATTTGCCAAGATTCATCCAGTGTTCCAATCTCTTAGGAATTATGATAAACAAATAAATAAAAGGGAGTGCTATTTCTAACCAAGTTTCCTTGTCTCCTCACTTCTCACTACCATTCTCACCCTTGACCCTGCCTGGTCTTCTCCAGACTCCTCCCCTTGCCTACAGTTATCAGGAAAGAACTCCCTTCCTTAAAAAGGAATATTTATTTATTAGGATACCCACGGGCTTCCCATGTGGCACCAGTGGGAAAGAATCTGCCTGCAATGCAGGAAGCACAAGAGATTTGGGTTCAGTCCCTGAGTCAGGAAGATCCCCTGGAGTAGGAAGTGGCAACCCACTCCAGCATGCTTGCCTGGAGAATCCATGGACAGAGGAGCCTGGAAGGCTACAGCTCATGGAGTCTCAGAAGAGTTGGACACGACTGAGTGACTGAGCACAGCACTACTCATTCCCTGGCACTCTCTCACTCCACAGATTGGAGACAAAGTCTTCCCTTAGGAAGCCCCAAAGCCACTGTGGATGAATGGAAATCAAACACTGAGCGTGATGAGTGCTGTCACGTTTTAATGGCTTGAAAGTTTCCTCGCTACAATTCCTTCTGTATTCTGGTAGAGCAGACTTGAGTTTCCCAACCTTGGCAATACCAGCACGTTATCTTTATTTTGGGCATCCTATGTGCTATAGGATGTTTATTAGCATCCCTGTGTCTCTACCCCTTAAATGAATAACAACTTTCCAGTCATGACAGTTGATATGTCTATCGACATTCTCAATGTCTTTTGGGAGAAGCAAAGGCAACCCCAGCTGAGAACCTCTATGGTTGAAGACACCCTGCAGACCCAAGTGTATTATGCAGTGTGGGCTCCCTGGAATCGTGAGTCCTGACACGATTATTTAGAGCATTGCTGATCAGGAGGGAGACTTTCCTTCTGGCAAAACTGAGAGATTGGTGTAGGCTGAGGGCTGGCTCACTGAAGAGGAGTGGAGAGCAAGGATATCAAATCATTCATCAGCATGGAGACTCCTGCTGCCTGGATCCCTTGATATATACATACTCTTAAAATACGGTGGAATATTATATTCACAAAAGCCTCTAGTCTTGAAATATCATCTTTGCTACAGCTAAATGCTTTTTGGAGAAACATATTTCTCACTGGCTACATGCAATAAGCACAATTTGTGTGTTATATATGTTCGTTAATATTATTATCATGGTTATCCTCATTTTTAATTTTTCTTTAAAAAAGCAACTATCTTCAGTTGTTCTTAAAATAAATATTAGACATCATACATACGTGATCCAGTTAAGTTACTAAAAGACAAAAATTGGGTAGTAAGTGTTTTTATTTAAGTATATTAGTATGCTTTTCTTTTTTTTATTTTCTTGATTTACTCTGCCATGGGTATCAGATTAACTTTAATTTATCAAGATGTAAGGCTGGAAGATGTGAATATGGAGTTAAGGAAGATAAGGAAGCCTGGGGCTAGCCTCAAAGGAGAAGTGAGAACATGCCCTCTGTAGCCTACGGTTAATGGGCAAAAAAGAGAGAGAGAAGAGAAGCAACATGGTCAAGCATTGGCTGTCCTGGAGTTAGAATGAAGATATTTGGAGAGTGTCAGGGCACTTCAAGGGCCAGGAGTCAGAGCTTAGGCCATAGGATCAGACCAGTAAGACTTGAGATGGACAGTCTGGACCCCTGACTCCAGCACCTCATGGATGTATGCCTTATATACACCCATGTGCATGCTAAGTCACTTCAGTCATGTCTGAAGCCCCATGGACTGTAGCCCACCAGGCTCCTATGTTCATGGGACTCTCCAGGCAAGAATACTGGAGTGGGTTGCCTGGCCCTCCTAGGGATCCTTCCCACCCATGGATTGAACTCGTGTCTCTTAGGTCTCCTGCATTGGCAAGTGAGTTCTTTACCACTAGTGCTACCCGCGAAGGCCACATACATTCACACAAGATCACAAGAGCACAGCCCGCTACCACAGCCTGCTACCACAGCCCAGTTGCCAGCTTGGAAAGAAACAGAGGAAGAGAAGGGACTTCTGAGAGCTGAAATTTTATCTGTTTCATTTAGCAGAAACAGAGCTATCCAAAGAGACAGTTTAAATTATGGACATGGACTGAATAACCAGACAAGAGAGGGTAAAAGAAGTCAAGTTAGTTATCGAGGAATAATGAAATAATAAGGACATAATTTCTTTGCATATTCAATTACAACATAAGTATATTGTACTTGTTATGATTATTGAAGTCACTAATCTCCTTTTAAAATATGTATTAAAATGACTTACCAAAGTTACTTAGGTCTACTAAGGCTTAGCGCAGACCTTCAAGGAATACTTTGATATAGTAATGGCCTATACATTATTTGAGCTCTGGTTCCTCTGCCTTTTCTAAAACCAGCTTGAACATCTGGAAGTTCATGGTTCACGTATTGCTGAAGCCTGGCTTGGAGAATTTTAAGCATTACTTTACTAGCATGTGAGATGAGTGCAACTGTGCGGTAGTTTGAGCATTCTTTGGCATTGCCTTTCTTTGGGATTAGAATGAAGACTGACCTTTTCCAGTCCTGTGGCCACTGCTGAGTTTTCCATATTTGCTGGCATGTTGACTGCAGCACTTTCACAGCGTCATATTTCAGGATTTGAAATAGCTCCACTGGAATTCCATCACCTCCACTAGCTTTGTTCGTAGTGATGCTTTCTAAGGCCCACTTGACTTCACATTCCAGGATGTCTGGCTCTAAGTGAGTGATCACACCATTGTAATTATCTTGGTACATCCACTGGATCATGGAAAAAGGAAGAGAGTTTCAGAAAAAGATCTATTTCTGTTTTATTGACTATGCCAAAGCCTTTGACTGTGTGGATCACAATAAACTGTGGAAAATTCTGAAAGAGATGGGAACACCAGAGCACCTGACCTGCCTCTTGAGAAACCTGTATGCAGATCAGGAAACAACAGTTAGAACTGGACATGGAACAACAGACTGGTTCCAAATAGGAAAAGGAGTACCTCAAGGCTGTATATTGTCACCCTGCTTATTTTTATATGAAGAGTACATCATGAGAAACGCTGGGCTGGAAGAAGCACAAGCTGGAATCAAGATTGCTGGGAGAAATATCAATCACCTCAGATATGCAGATGACACCACCCTTACAGCAGAAAGTGAAGAGGAACTAAAGAGCCTCTTGAAGAAAGTGAAAGAGGAGAGTGAAAAAGTTGGCTTAAAGCTCAACATTCAGAAAACGAAGATCATGGCATCTGGTCCCATCACTTCATGGGAAATAGATGGGGAAACAGTGGAAACAATGTCAGACTTTATTTTTGTGGGCTCCAAAATCACTGCAGACGGTGATTGCAGCGATGAAATTAAAAGATGCTTGCTCCTTGGAAGGAAAGTTATGACCAACCTAGATAGCATATTGAAAAGTAGAGCAATTACTTTGCCAACAAAGGTCTGTCTATGCAAGGCTTTGGTTTTTCCAGTGGTCATGTATGGATGTCAGAGTTAGACTGTGAAGAAAGCTGAGCGACGAAGAATTGATGCTTTTGAACTGTGGTGTTGGAGAAGACTCTTGAGAATCCCTTGGACTGTAAGGAGATCCAACCAGTCCATTCTAAAGGAGATCAGTCCTTGGTGTTCTTTGAAAGGACTGATGCTAAAGCTGAAACTCCAATACTTCAGCCACCACATGAGAAGAGCTGACTCACTGGAAAAGACTCTGATGCTGGGCGGGATTGGGGGCAGGAGGAGAAGGGGACGACAGAGGATGAGATGGCTGGATGGCATCACCGACTCGATGGATGTGAGTTTGAGTGAGTGAACTCCAGGAGTTGGTGATGGACAGGGAGGCCTGGCGTGCTGCAGTTCATGGTGTCACAAAGAGTTGAACAGGACTGAGTGACTGAACTGAACTGAACCATACATTATTTATGTTACTGCAGTTTTACGGACTTGATTTCTTTTAATGCTTATTTCCACATCGACCTTATATTGCAAGTGATAGTAAATATTAGCTTTCCATTTTCAGAAGAGATGCAAATTTTCCTTTAAAATAAATTTGTGGGCTTTTTAAATAAGCTGATTCAAAATATATTAAACAAATAATGGTAGATAGCAAACATGGCAGAAATTATGAACTGGTATCGGAATGTCAGCAGTTTGAGAAACGAAGTTGAGAATGCAGTTGACAATGCAAATGACAGGGTCCTTCACCAGCTGGGTGGCTTGTGGAATGAATAGCTTATAAGCCTTTCTATCTGCAGGAGGATCAGCACTAGGCTGGCATGATAAAAGAAGGCTGGTTGATTAAGAAAATAGCTAAAAGGATGAAGGGAACTCACTTCTGGGACCCTTACTATGTGCCGGGGTGGTTTGTATATACATCTGATCCAATCTGCAGTTGCATGTTTTAAATGAGTAAACCAGACATCTGAGAGTTAAGACATTCATCCAAGTTCATGCAGCAAGTAAACAGAAGAGCTGAAACTTGAACTGCAGTTCTAAGTGCTGAGATAGGGCTAAATCCAGTGTCTGTAGTTTGTCATGAAGACTCCTTTTAAAACCATCCAAAAGGAAGTCGCCGGGCCCTATGTCTGTCTCCTGTGAGTTTTCTGGAACACCAGCTGGATGGTGTTGCCCACAAATGGGATGGAAGGAGGTTCAGGATGTTAATGAGGGAGATGACTTTAAGCCCATGCTAGAGATCCCAGAATAAACCTCCAGGAAATGTCACAGCTTTGGGCTAAACCACAGGGGAAGGTGGGGGGTTGTGGTCTTGTTATGGGTGAGCTGGAGCAGTGGCATGTAACGATTAAGCAACAGCATCTTTCCCTTTATACATCATTGGAATATTTCTATTCCCCTTCCTCTAGGTAATCCAGAAGAATATCTGGGATCCCACTTCTGTTACGGACAGTTGAGTTCATTGGTTTCATAAGCAAACACTTCCTCCTGGTGGCACTTGTGAGTCACTGCATGTATACCTCTCAGGACTAACCACTGGAAAACTCAGAGGCTACAGTTTGGGACACAATTTTCCCTGGCCCTCCCACCCCCGGTAAATGCCCACCCAGCCGTTGAAGGTGGAGAAATACTTCTTATGATTTTAACTTTTTAAAATGTATTAACTCTTGAATATAATTTCTCTTGGTTAATGTTTCATATGTGCTTAAAAAGAATGCATATTTCACTATTATGGATGTATTGTCCTATAAATGTCAATAAAAACAAGCTGTTTGATAGTGTTTTTCAGGTCTTCTAGAAGATAGATATTTTGATATCCTGTCTGTTTGTTCCACCAAGAGGTGGAACCTCAAACATCTCCCAGCCATGTTAGGTCATTTGTTCAGCTTACGGCAATGTGGTGTCCCTTCTTTGCCCAGCTTCATGGAATATGACCCTGTGTGTTCCTGGCTTGGTATTTAGCAAAAAAGTTAAGGGAAACCATATGCAGATTTCTGGATTTCTTTATCTGCTTCTTTACTTCTTGTGCTCTGCCTTGCACAATTCTGCCAGCTCAGCCTCCTGAACCCCAGAGATCTGTCTCTTCAACTCAGCGACACTCTGCGCCTTTCTTGGGCTCCTTGACTTTATGTGGTTGCCAGAAGGTGTCTGCACCCTGAAAGACAGCCTCCAGCAGCCTTACTTTACTTATTCCCCTTCTCTCAGTGGTCCCGGGCCTGTTCGGCCCATTGTCTAATGTGTGAAAATTGTTGTTTCATAGTTTGGTTCAGCTGTCTGATCCCAAGTCTGGAATCCATCACAACATGAAGGTTCAGAAATGAAGTCTGCAGTTGCCTGATATTAATACCACCATATTGGCTTTACTTAGGTTGTTAGGTATCTGGAATATCTTTCCTGATTTTTTCATTTAAATTTTACTCTGTCCTTACACTTTAGACTTTCTTTCTATTTAAACAGTACATAGTTGGAATTCTAAAAACATATGCTGAAAGTCATTTTTTTTTAATCTCAAGAAAGTAAGGTCCATTTATATTCATGGTAATTAATATTATAAAGAGATTTGTCTACCAGTTTGTTCTGGCCTATTTTAGTTACTTTCAGGAGAGACATCTATAAAGAAGTGAAGTAGGCAGAATTGGACAGAAAAAGAAGGCAAGAAATCATGCAGATTATGACAGTTGTGGATTTCAGTCACCAGGTCATGTCCAACTCTGTGACCGCATGGACTGCAGCATGCCAGGCTTCCCTGTCCTTCACTATTTCCCGGAGTTTGCCCAAGTTCATGTCCGTTGAATTGGGGATGCCATCCTCAGCTAATCCTATGGGGAGCTCTGCAGCTGAGATGGCCTTTTAAAAAGTTCCAAATGGAGACAAGAGGACTAGATCTTACGTCTTTGGATCAGCCAATCATTGACCACTGGCCACACCTTGTTAGGAGTTTGACTTTGGAAAAGGCAGTTCCCAAAGTCAAGGGCCAATCCCTGTGAGAGTCATAATTACAAATTCTCAGCAGCTGATAATTCATAATACTGAGACCAAGGTACTTGGGCTCTTAGGAGGGGCCCTGAGTAGCATCACACAGCATCTGCTTGCTGAGGATAGCCTGATGCAGGCCTTACAGAATCTTAAATTTATCTAACATCTAACTGGAGGATGCTTACCTTCCAAGGTGAGGTTTGAATATCTTCTGCATAGGCTTGGCATTGTCTGAACCTGGAGAAATGGAGGGCTTTGCACAAGGGGATTCTGGTGAGGAAGAGAAACAAGCAGAAGGGGTCATGACATGAGGGACAGAGGTGGAATGTGAAGAACAGTCCCTGCCAGAGGTGATTCTGGACTTGCAGACACCTACTGAAGGCACAATAAACTCTAAGGGTGTTAGGAGTAAGCCAGATCAAATAAACATAAAAGTAGTCTTGGAGATTGTTCATGTCCTGGTTCTACAGTTGAGCAGCTCTGTGGTTTTCGGTGGGTTACTTAATCTCCGAGAAGTTCATTTTACTTACCTATTCAAATGGGGAATAATAATAATAATGAGTAATTCTGGTTTTACTATAAGCTGTTAGGAAAATCATGAATAAACTTTTTGGCCAACCTACTATTGTTTTTCTCATATAGTTTCAATGAATATTCAATCAGACCCCACAGAAAGCTGGAATCCCAAAATGTGATAACCTCAGTGTTACAGATGAGCAATTAAAAACAACAACAACAAAAAAAACTACCTATGGCAGAAGGCAAAGAAGAACTAAAGACCCTCTTGATGAAAGTGAAAGAGAAGAGTGAAAAAGTTGGCTTAAAACTCAGCAATCAGAAAACGAAGATCATGGCATCTGGTCCTATCACTTCACGGCAAATAGATGGGGAAACAATGGAAACAGTGACAGACTTTATATTTTGGGGCTCCAAAATCACTGCAGATGGTGACTGCAGCATGAAATTAAAAGACACTTATTCCTTGAAAGGAAAGTTATGACCAACCTAGACAGCATATTAAAAAGCAGAGACATTACTTTGCCAACAAAGTAATGACTTGATGGACATGAGTTTGAGTAAGCTCAGGGAGTTAGTGATGGACAGGGAAGCCTGGCATGCTGCAGTCCATGGGGTCACAAAGAGTCGGACATGACTGAGGACTGAACTGAACTGAACTGAACAGGCTATCTCAGCTCCAGAGCTCCCCATAGGATTAGCGGAGGCCTCCACTGTAATAATCTGCCTTATTGTTCACCTTCTTTTTCAGCCCAGTTTCGCCCACTTCACTTCTTAATAGGCTTGTCTTCTGAAGGTAGCCATGAATAAAACTGCCTGCAATTTTTTGTCTCAGGGTGGTTTCTGGGTAATCATCAAGATAGCTGGTGTCAGAAGGGGATCTAAGAAGTAGTCTGAGGAGAAATTGGTGGTGCATTGATAGTTTTTGTTATTAGAAAGAAAAAAAAAAACTATTGTGGATCATATTGCTATAATGTTTTAAAAATCATGTGGTATTTTCTAACAGGGGATATACCTTTACATTTAGTAAAATGCCTTATCTAACATCCATGATGTCCTTGGAAGTTTTCCAGAATGCTTTCTCATGCCATAATGGGAATACACAAGGTTCTATCACTTACCCAATGTCCAGAACAAGAGCCATTCTCCTCCTCCAGCCTCTCCCATCCTGGCCCTAAGTGGGCCTGACTGCTCTTTGCCATGGTCTCAGGTGAAGCACTGCCCTTAGTCAACAGCAGAGGGCAGCAAAGCCCATAGTCTGACCCCAGCGATATTTCTAAGGGATAATCACAGTCTCAGGGCACTTAATTTCAGAGAACTTTGTTGCCGAAGACTAAAATCAATTAAACAATCAGTCAGGAGTGAAGGTTATAAAATACTAGCAAAAGCAATATTCACAGGTATTGAGAAAACTGACTTCTGGAATAAACCCAAAGCACAAGAAAGAGGTGGGGATTGAACCCAAGATGCATTTTAGCTGTCTCATCTCAGGGCCTCATTTTCTGAAATCTCTGAGTCAATGAGCTGAATGCTTGCTCTTAATGTGAAGCTGTAGCCTCCTTGAACTCCTCCAGTTCCCATCCCTTTCAGTTCAGCTTTGATCCTCTTCCACTTATTGGTCGCTTAGAAGCAGATAGGATCAATTAGTCATGACTCCAGATGGCCTCTGGAAAGGAAAGGATGATAGGTTTTCCCCTCCATCAGCTGTTGGTGTCCACAGTCTAAAGCTCATTAACTTAGGTATCACTGAATGTGTAATAATCTTAGAAGGGGAATTAAAAGCATATATCTTGCCTTATTGCTCACTGGTGATCAGGTAAGTCTACATCCATTTTGCAAGGAGCCTAGCAGACTGATCACATAAAACAAAAGTATGTTCTCAGAATATGAGCAAGAAGAGTGGGCACAATCTAAGAGAAATAGCATATGAAACTCTAATGTTCTAAGGAAAAAAAGCAAATAAAGAGAATCATGAACGCTAAAGTTAGAAGGCTCCTTAATATCATCTCATCCAAACTCTCTAATTTTGCAAATGAGGAAGCAAAGATTCAGAGAGGCAAAGGGTGAATCACTGACAAAGAGAACAAGAAACCAGCAGTTGCAGGATTTATTCTGATGCATGTAACATTAGTGAATTTATTTGCATTTCTAGAGTATATAGTGTATTCCCTTGTTCATATAGTTTATAATTTATCGACATACTGGGTTTGTTTTCAGTGTTTTACTATCGTAAGCAGTGTGCTCTGTGTGTCCTTATGCATATTTTCTCACATGGAAGACTTTCTCTAGGGTGATTATCTACAAGAGGATAACTGATTGCAGAGTACACAAATTTGCAAGCTTTCTAGATAATGCCATACTACTTTTCCAAAGTGGTGGACACAATTCACATTCTAACAAGCTGTGGGCTAATTATTCCCATTGTCAGACACCCCTACGAATTCTGTAATTTTTGGAACCGTATGCTTGGTCGCTCAGTCCAGCCCCATGGAATGTAGCCGGCCAGGCTCTTCTGTCCATGGGATTCCCAGCAAGAAGACTGGAGTGGGTTGCCATGCCCTCCTCCAGTGGTGCTTCCCAACCCAGAGATTGAACTCAAATCTCTTGCGTCTCCTTCATTGGCAGGGCAGATTCTTTACTACTAGCGCCACCTGGGAAGCCCCTTTGGAACTGCGTAGCTGCATAACGCTGTCAGTCTGGTTGGTGTTTCATATTGGTTTTAATTGGATTTCCCTGGTTATTAAAAAGACTGAGCATACAGCTTATGTAGTAAAAGTATTTCTTTCTCTGTGAACATCTAATGTCCTTTCCCCATAGTTCTATTTTTTAAAAATATCTTGTTTATGGCAAAAAGGTAAATCTGTTTCCAATGGTGGTATTATTGCAGGGCCTTGTGATCCCTTCCTATACATATATTTGTTTCAGAACTATGCATAGATCACAGGCTTAATTATCTCTGATGAGGTAATTTCATCTCAGCCTGCTATTTCCCCCAAATAGTACAGAATGAATATTCTTGACTCTCTTCATTATTCACTCAAAAAGAAGCTAGAAACTCTTCCTCTAGATACTGGGTGAAACGTTGATGGTAGGTGAAAAGTGTATCTGAGAGGAGATTACCAGTGCTTGGGGAGCAGCCAACCCTGGAAGTCTGTTTCTGAGGGTAAATGAAGGAATATCTTTACTGATTTTAGTATGTGCTTTAATCTTTTGGGGATGGCGAGCACCTAGTCCTTGGGTTTCATCACGTAGCCATGAGTCAGTTACACACTTTGGTGAGAGGCTGTGTAGCAATGAACCATCCCCTGCTACTGTTTGGTGGGTAGATGTATAACTTCTCTTGAATTATGACTGTGTCTGAAAAGTTGGCTCATATCCAAGGCATCTCTCCCGTTTGGAGTCTGAACCAAAGAACACAACGGTAAAGCATGGCCATGAAGCTTCTCTTCTTGCCCTATTACCTCTGTTAATCGATAGAACTGGCATCAACTAAAATTTTGTCTTTTCATGCGGCCTATTTTTGCTCAAGTCTTATTACCTCCAAGCACAGAGATACCAGTAGGGGCCTTGAGAAATTCTTATCCTATTTTCCACACTAATTTCAATGCTGATCTAAGAAGTGTTATTCATTGTCAACTTCGGATCCATCTAAATTTGATAAAAGTAAATTTGCATCAGACAGATATATTTCAGCGATTGTAGTTAAGAGGTTAGGGATGTTTCTTAGATGTGGCAGAGTTGAGACTTTTCTATATCATTTCAATGTGGCAGATGGCAGAGCTTTTGGTAAATCTACAGATGTGTTGTGCCTAGTTGCTCAGTCATGTCCAACTCTTTGTGACCCCATAGACTGTAGCCGGCCAGGCTCCTCTGTCCACGGGGATTCTCCAGGCAAGAATACTGGAGTGGGTTGCCATGCCCTCTTCCAGGGAATCATCCTAACCCAGGGATCGAACTCAGGTCTCCTGCATTGCAGGTTGATTCTTTACCTTCTGAGCTACAGGAAAGACCAAGAATATTGAAGTGGGCAGCCTATCCTTTCTCCAAGAGAACTTCCCAACCCAGGAATCAGACTGGAGTCTCCTGCATTGCAGGCGGATTCTTTACCAGCTGAGCTACCCGGGAAACCCAGATAAAAATCTACAGATACTTTACCACATTTGCTGGAAAAAAGAAAAGCTTTCCAAATTCTGAAAAAAAAAAAAAAAAAAAGAACGAATTTGTTGATTCCCTCTTCCATCACTACAGCAAGGTGGGACATAGGATGCTTCTTTTCCCTCCCAAGTCTTTGGTTCTGGTTCCGTTGTCTTTTTCTATAATTAAGTCCATATGGTTATTCACCAGCAGTCCTTTCAAGGTTACAATTGTTGTAACGCTGGTATTGCCAAAAAGACTGTAATGTGGGGGGAAAATGTCTTTTAAAAGACTGGAGACATTTAATTGAGATTCATTGTGCACATTAAGATGCAAATGTTTGTGATGCTCGTCGTAAGAGAGCATACCATCTCATGCAGTATTAAACAGGGCCCATGTCCTGGCTATTATAAACAGTGCTGCGATGAACATTGGGGTACATGTGTCTCTTTCAATTCTGGTTTCCTCAGTGTGTATGCCCAGCAGTGGGATTGCTGGGTCAAAGATGTCCATCAGCAGATGAATGGATAAGAAAGCTGTGGTACATATACACAATGGAGTATTACTCAGCCATTAAAAAGAATTCATTTGATTCAGTTCTGATGAGATGGATGAAACTGGAGCCGATTATACAGAGTGAAGTAAGCCAGAAAGAAAAACACCAATACAGTATACTAACACATATATGGAATTTAGAAAGATGGCAATGACGACCCTGTATGCAAGACAGGAAAAAAGACACAGCTGTGAATAACGGACTTTTGGACTCAGAGGGAGAGGGAGAGGGTGGGATGATTTGGGAGAATGGCATTCTATCATGTATACTATCATGTAAGAATTGAACCGCCAGTCTATGTCTGACGCAGGATACAGCATGCTTGGGGCTGGTGCATGGGGATGACCCACAGAGATGTTATGGGGAGGGTGGTGGGAGGGGGGTTCATGTTTGGGAACACATGTAAGAATTAAAGATTTTAAAATTAAAAATAAATAAATAAATAAAAAATAAACAGGGCCCACAGCTCAGTGCAATTAAGAGCACATTCCAGAGAAATGTGATTTTCACCAGGATAGAAAATATTCCTTATTATGTAGGGAGGGTAAAATGAAATCAGAGCAACCTGGTCTAGTGTGTTCAATTACAAATACAGTCTTACAATTGATTCATTATGGTAAATCAAAACAGTGAGAAATTTCTCCAAGAGATCTGAAAATTCACTCCCTTCCTATTAGACAGCATGAAAGTGTTAGTCACTTAGTCGTGTCCGGCTCTTTGCGATCCCATGGACTCTAGCCTGCTAGGCTTCAATGTCCACGGAATCCTCCAGGCAAGAATTCTGGAGTAGGTTGCCATTCCCTTCTCCAGGGGGACTTCCTAACTTAGGGATCGAACCCAGGCCTCCTGCACTGAAGGCAGATTCTTTACCATCTGAGCCACCAGGGAAACCAAGACAGCATGAATAGATGTTAAGGATTAACATCTAACATCCAGA
This sequence comes from Budorcas taxicolor, assembly GCF_023091745.1. Taxonomy (NCBI): domain Eukaryota; kingdom Metazoa; phylum Chordata; class Mammalia; order Artiodactyla; family Bovidae; genus Budorcas; species Budorcas taxicolor. The sequence goes on from NC_068920.1 coordinate 139,818,154, forward strand.
ATATGCTGTGGGTTCTTCCATCAGTAATTTGAATCTGCTCTTTATTGTTGTTGTACAGTTGCCCAGTAGTGTCCAACTCTTTGTGACCCGCATGGATTGCAGCACACCAAGCCTCCCTGTCCCTCACCATCTCCCAGAAATCTCCTTAAGAAAAGATAATTGAGAAAAAGATGTGCTTTACCTTAGCTCAAAGTTAAGCAGACACTGACCAAAGACAGGGGTGTCTGGTGTCATTGATCAACTACTCTGGAGCCTTTCAACTCGTTTGCTTCAGGGTCTTTCTCTCCAGACCAGGCTGGGAGACCGAAAGTACACTGTTGTAAAGTTTGCAACCCCATGGACTGCAGCCCGCCAGGCTCCTCTGCTCATGGGATTTTCCAGGCAAGAATACTGGAGTGGGTTGTGATTTCCTCCTCCAGGGGGTCTTCCTGACCCAGGGATTGAACCCACATCCCCTGCGTCTCCTGCATTGCAGGCAGATTCTTTAACACCTGGGAAGGCCTCTTATGCTGTAAGTGATATACTATCACTTGACTGAGATATTATACATTAAAGATGTATGTTCTACACTCTAAAATGTGATGTAATTCAGTTGTGTTCATCTCTTTGTGATCCCAAGGACTGTAGCCCACCAGGCTCCTCCGTCCATGGGATTTTCCAGGCAAGAATACTGAAGTGGGTTGCCATTTCCTTCTCCAGGATATCTTCATGACCCAGGGATTGAACCCAGGCCTCCCACATTGTAGGCAGACACTTTACTGTCTGAGCCACCAGGGACATCTCTATACTCTAAAACAGTCATTAAAATAACACAACAAAGAGTTATAGCTAATATCCAACAAAGAAAATAAAGCCATAAAATATATTCAATCTAAAAAAAGGCAGAAAAAGAGGGACAATGCAGTAAAGAACAGATGGGACAAACAGAAAATAAATCCCAATGACTCCATTCTCAAGGAAGGATGAAAATGACTGAGAGGTAGATGTTTATAAGTGGGGTAAGGTAGCTGGTGGGCAACAACCTCTAAAAACAAAGGGTTTAGCCAAAGTGGAGGAGTAAAGCTTGGAAGTAGTAATAAGGTTGTAAGAAAATGTCAGCCCTATTTCTGGGCCACTTGGGCCAAAATGTGATCTTGGTGTGGAGTTGGCAGAGATTAGGAGATTTCCTGTTATATCCTAGCTGGGATACAGGATTAGACCTATGTTCTGGGAATATGAAGTTCGTCATATCCCTAAGGAAAAGAAAGGGAGGAAGAAAGAAGTTTGATCATGTTTTTTTATGAAGTTCCAGGAAAAATTCTCCAACTGTGGGTCCATGAGGTTTTGAAAAGGGCCAAAATACTTTGGCCACCTGCTGCGAAGGGCTAACTCATCTGAAAAGATCCCGATGCTGGGAAAGATTGAAGGCAGGAGGAGAAGGGGACAACAGAGGATGAGATTGTTGGATGGCATCACTGACTCAAGGGACATGAGTTTGGGTAGACTCTGGGAGATGGTGATGAACAGGGAGGCCTGGCATGCTGCAGTCTGTGGGGTCACAAAGAGTAGGACATGACTGAGTGACTGAACTGAACTGAACTGACAGTGGTTGGAGCAGAGGGGCTAAGACCACCAGCAGGATGCTGTTGGAGCTGATTTGCTAAAGCCTGATATCTGCCCTCCCAACATGCACTGGAATCCCAGATGTCACAGCAGGGTTGGATTTCCATGTTCCAAGGATCTGCTCATGAACGCTTTACACGTCCTCCTCCTTCTTTGGCCTTTACTCTAGGAACAGGAGCTACTGACCGTCCCCAGAGCTGTGGACAGAAGAGCAGCAATCGATCAGTCTGTGCCGGCAGCTTGCTCCAAACACAATGACTGCCCGCTGCCCCCACTCCCAACCTTGGGAGACAGATGTCACACGTGGCTTTCATGTGATATTTTTGCTGCAGGACTTGGGCCCTGGGTAAATGATCTCCCATCCCAAAATTCTAGTGCATAAACTCTCTGTGGGATAGACTCTCAGAATTGGGAGCTAAATCCAGCCCCTGATCTCAGCCAAAACCTGTCTTCCCAGTCTCCACATTCACCACTATTGGAGTCTACTGCTCCATGGGAGGGGTTGCTGCTTTCCTTTTTATCACATCAGTAGGTCCTTTGGAATCAAAACTAAGATGTCAGACCTGGACAGGACCTTAGAACTCTAGAATAACACCTCCATTTTATAAAGGGAGCTAGAGGCACAGAGGAGTAAGGGCTTTGCTGAACACACTTGTAAAAAAGTGAGAACCAGGTGAGAATCAATCATCTTGGACTCCTGGGTAGATGCTAAGTCTACCCTCCTTGACCTTTAAAAGACCACACAAACTAGGGACTCTGACCTTTATCTAGGGAGTCTCCCAAGAAGCCCCCTGCCCCATACAGATGATTTCCTTTCATCTACTTTTAGCTGAAAGTGCTTTTTGAGATTACTCAGAATCTTAGTGGGGGGGTTGGCATGTCCCCAGGTTTTAACTGCACCAGATACAGTTCTCATTATGGCTGAAGCAAACAGACATTTCCTATTACTGGTCTCTGTAACCTTTTAGGAATCCAATCTGATGAATGTCACTGGCTGTGGGAGGTGACTGACAAGTGGGAGACTGCCAGGGGTTGTCATAGGATGAATGACATCTAAGGCCTGTAACCTTTTCCTATCAAATCAGGAGGCAGAAAGGACAAAAATACATGCCTGGAGTATATCAGACTGCCTGTGATTCAGAGCAGGGAGGTCAGGACTTAGTGAGGGAGATGAATCAAGTCAGGGGGATTCAAGGGGCACTGATTTGAGTGTCACCACAGAGAGAATAAGATAGGAAGGCATACGTCTTTTCCTTGTCCCATCCAAACAAAGGGACAAGACCATCAGTACAAACCCTGGCCCTGGTGCTTGTCATGTGGCCTCTTTTTATAACAAGAATTATCCTTCATGAAAAAAAAAAAAAAAAAAAAGACATGAGCCACCTAATAAAGTTCTGAGAGCATCAAAAAAAATATATTGAATAAGACAAATATGCAGATGTTTTCCTTTGTCTTTCGTAGGATGTATTTGTGTGTATGTCCACATATGTTTACATCCAGGCTTTGCACAAAAATATATACACACTCGAGCTTACCAAAATGCATAGCTTTCATTCATCTGACCTATTGGGAGATGATTCTACAGACTTTAGAAGTGAACACTACAGAGGAGTGAAATGAGCAAAGGCTTTGGAATTTGACACTGGTTCTGCCACTAACTCTTCACATTACTTGTGAAATCATTTAAATTATCAGATTTCCCTTGTCCCAGCCAACTTCCTCACTCACCATCTTGTTGCAGGGACCATGCTATGAAGGCACTGGATATTACCTTGTGCTCGGCTAAGTCAGACTCTGCGACCCCATGGATTGTAGCCCATAGGCTCCATGGGACTTCCCAGGCAAGAATACCGGAGAGTGTTGTCATTTCCTCCTCCAGGGGATCTTCCCAACCAAGGGATGGAACTTGATCTCTTGCATCTTCTTACATTGGAAGGCGGGCTGTTTACCACCATGCCACCTGGGAAGCCTGGACATTACTTTGCCAAGGAACATTTCAAGCGTTAGTTGTGGGACAGGGATGATTCTGTGGCTCTTCAGTGTGTCTATGCAACCAAGGCAATGAGAGAGGTTGAGCAGGAGCCACCTGCTCAGATACACCCAGTAACTTGGAAAGAAGAACATGATTGACCTCTGGGACATATTGATGAAACCAACATGAAATGGACCTTGACCAAGTCAAGCTGTGCCACCTTGGGGAACTGGAATGATTCTCAGGTGAAGAACCTGCTTAATGTGATCTTTCTGTTGCAGGAGTTGGCCCCTGGGCAAACAGTCTCCCATCCCAATATTCTAGGGCATGACACCCCATGTGATGGACTCTCAGAACTTGCAGCTAAATCAAGCCCCTGATCTCAGCCTAACCCTGTCTTCTCAGCCTCCCACTTTCACCACAATTGGGAACTAATGCTCCCTAGACTTGGAGGAGGGTGGTGAGCTGGAGGGCTGCTTTCCTTTTTATCATACCTGTAGGTCCTTTGGAATCAAAAATAAGATGTCAGACCCAGATGGGCCTTAGCAATCTAGAATAACACCCTCATTTTACAAAGGGAATTGGAGGCACAGAGGAGTAAAGTGAAAGTCGTTCAGTTGTGTCCGACTCTTCGAGACCCCTGGACTATACAGTCCATGGAATTCTCCAGGGTAGAATACCGGAGTGGGTAGCCTTTCCCTTCTCCAAGGGATCTTCCCAATCCAGGGATCAAACCCAGGTCTCCCTCATTGCAGGCAGGTTCTTTACCAGCTGAGCCCCAAGGGAAGCCCAAGATTACTGGAGTGGGTAGCCTATCCCTTCTCCAAAAGGATCCTCCCAACCCAGAAATCAAACCTGGGTCTCCTGAATTGCAGGAAGATTCTTTACCAACTGAGCTATCAGACAGAGGAATAAATGCCTTGCTGAACACAGGTAAAGGTGAGAATCAGACAAGAACCAATCATCTCTGACCTTTATCAGAAAGGCATGGTAGACTCCAAAGCACAGGAAAGCACTGAGGATCTGCCTCTGGGTAGGGGTGGGTGGGTGTCTGAAGGGGTGTCAGCCTGTGGCTGACTGGGCTGTGGGTGTCTCTATCAGGCAGGTATATCCTCAGAGCAGACATGAACACTTTCCACACTTGGTGTTCACTGACCTGATCTTCCATCAGTTCTGCCATATGAATGCCTCGAGTGAGACCATGTCCACCCTCCCCAACACTAGGGCCACAGTGCAAGCCCAGGTATTTCTCAGGCAGCAGCTTCCTAACATCTCCCTGCACCCAGCCCCTCTCCATCCCCATCTGCCTTCCGATCGCTCTCCATACCATGGCCAGAAAGATCTTTCTAAATCATAAATTTTATGTTACTTTCCTGCTTATAACCCTTCAATGATTTCCTATTATATTCAGTATAAAATTCAAATGCCTTGATATGACTCGAAAGGCTTAATAAGCTGGCTCCTGCCAAGTCTTGCAGAGTCAGCTCAGATCGGCTATCTCTTCCCAATCTCCTGCCACAATGCACAGATGCCTGTTTCCCCTTTGGTGCTCCCTCCTACCCCTCTCCCCTGGCAGTCTCTCACTGTTTCTCAGTCTCCATGTGGGTACCACTTTCTGTGATCCCCCAGACCTGCTGGGCCCATTCATGTCTTCTCTGAGCACCATCACCTACACTTACCTCTGAGTTACTATATTAGACTGAATTACTTTATTTTCAGTTCAGTTCAGTTCAGTCACTCAGTCGTGTCCAACTGCTTGTGACCCCATCAATTGCAGCACGCCAGGCCTCCCTGTCCATCACCAACTCCCGGAGTCCACCCAGACCCACGTCCGTCAAGTCGGTGATGCCATCCAGCCATCTCATCCTCTGTCGTCCCCTTTTCCTCCTGTCCCCAATCCCTCCCAGCATCAAAGTCTTTTCCAACGAGTCAACTCTTTGCATGAGGTGGCCAAAGTACTGGAGTTTCAGCTTCAGCATCATTCCTTCCAAAGAAATCTCAGGACTGGTTACTCACTGTCAACTAGATGTGTTAGTATCTTTGCGAGCAGAAAATATAGCTTCACCTCCTGTGCTCCAGGTTCTTTGCCTGAAAACTAGAAGTGATTATAGCAGTGATCTATTAGGCTATTATGAGGATCACAAAGCACTTGGCTTCCCAAGTGGAGCTAGTGGTAAAGAATCTGCAATGCAGGAGACTTAAGAGACGCAGTTTGGATCTCTAAATCGGGAAGATCCCATGGAGTAGGAAATGGCAATGCACTTCAGTATTCTTGCCTGGAGAATTCCACAGAGAAGCCTGGCAGGCTACAGTCCATGGGGTCCCAAAGAGTCAGATACAACTGAGTAACAGCACACAACGCACTTACAGCACTTTGAGGCAGAGTAAGTGCTAGAGGACTGACTATATATCGTGACTGTAATTATTACTATCGCTATTATTAGTATTGTTCATCTTTCCTGTTGTAACTATAGAATATAATATAGCTGCATCTCATATAGGAGTCGTTCAATAAAAATGTGCTGAATAAGAGCATGAATCTCATACATACTAAGCAACCATCTGATTCTTATTTGACTTCCTACCTCATTTGATTATTGGAAATTTTTAACCTCATGAGGACTGAAAAAAAAAATTATTGTACAACTGACAACCACATTTCTCAGAGTGCTACAAAATAGGCATTTTTTTTTTATATATGTCAGTCTCTTATAAGCTTTATTGGCGTAGTCAGCCTCCCCAAGCCAGGTCAGCTCTAGACTACTTAATTTGAGGTGCTGACGACCTTGTTGTGTATTCTGGTGAATCCGCTAACAGGAGCATCACATTTTAGGGTTTTGTCTGGGTGGCCAAAGAGACCACTCATCCCTACACCCTAGAACTGCTCTTGAGTGTTTCCAACTCAGACATGACTCCTTCCAACTGTAAGGACGGCTACAACTTCCAGAAAATCACATGCGTATGTTGTGGTAATTAATATATGTCTTTTCAGAAGAGAAGTCCCTTTAATTTTTGTGAGGATTTTGTAGTGTCTTGTGCTTCAGAGTTAAGGAGCATTTCATTGTGACTTTCACCAATATTATCTAATGATTTGGGGAGTTGACAAATAGGATAATTCTCTTTTGCCTTACTGATGGGTAATAAACTTCCTCCAGAAGAATGTTCTTCCTTTTAGATGCTTTGAATACAACTCAAAAATAGAACCCAGATTTATAGTGGTTATTACTCAGGTTTACACTAAACTTTACCATCTCCTTTCATATCGCTTTCCTCACTAATACAATATTAAACACAGGATTTGTTAGCTGAAAGCTGCACACACATATTTTAGAGTAATGAAGATAATTAATATTACTTGCATTTCTACCATGTGTTGGCTCATAAATGAGAAGTCTTACTTAATCCTTCTGATAATCTTGTTTTCTTGCAGAGAGAAAATCAAGGCTCAGAGAAATGAGTTGACTTGCCCAAGATAACGTAGTTGGTCAGAAGAAATTCAAGCTTGTAACCCAGGTCTATCTGTCACCTCAGACTGTGCCCTTATCCTGACCCCAGGGAATGACTGGAGAGCTCAGTGCTGTATCATCAGAAGCAGTGACATCTAACTTGAGGGCAGCAGAGGAAAATAAGATACTATTTAAGGTCTACGGAAATAACCATTGTGCAATTATGAAAAGAACCAGCTCATTGGAAAAGACCCTGATGCTGGGAAAAATTGAAAGCAAAATGTGACAGAGTGGCAGATGATGAGAAGGTCAGATGGCATCATTGACTCAATGGACATGAATTTGAGCAAACTCAGGAGATAGCAGAGGACACAGGAGCCCGGCGTGTTGCAGTTCATGGGGTCGCAAATAGTTGGACATGACTTAGCAACTGAACAACAACAGCAAAAATATGCTTCATGGAAAAGAAGACTCAACTTTGTCTATGGTGGGTTGGCAGTAAGTAAAAGAAAAGGAAGTGGATGGACCACTAGGGTAAGAGTTACAAGGAGTGTTGTTGCAAGAATTCGACAACTGTAACCCTAGGGAGAAACCTGGTGATTAACGTCAAATTCCTATAATGGTTCTTTCTGTAAGGGTTTTTGCAAGCTTTAGAAAAGATAGTTGTGTTTCTATTTTCCATATACTTCTCCAAAGACCTTCAACTGAGGCTTGGTTAGTGGCCCCTGAAAGAAAAGCACTTGGAAATGGTGTTGGGCTGGACATTAAAGCTGGAACGAGGTAAATTTAATCTGATACGATGACATGTGGTTCCACTGTTTTTTAAAAAATGTCTTTATTTTTAATTGGAGGACAATTGCTTTACAATGTTGTGTTGGTTTCTGCCATACATCAACATGAATCAGTTATAGGTGTACATATGTTCCCTCCACCCTGAACCTCCCTTCCACCTCCCACCCCATCCCACTCTCCTAGGTTGTCACAGAGCACCAGATTGAGCCTCCTGTATTATACAGCAACTTCCCATTAGCTTCTATTTTAGATATGGCAATTACACATTTTAGTGCTACCCTCTCAATTTGTCCCACACTCTCCTGCCCCCACTGTGTCCATAAGTCTGTTTTCTATTTCTGAGTCTCTCTTTTCCTGCCCTGAAAATAGGTTCATCAGTACCATTTTTCTAGATTCCATATATATATGTGTTAATATATGCTATTTGTTTTGATTCCATTGTTTTGACAAGAATTTCTTTCCTCACAGAGGCAAGAATAATTTATGACATCCATTTTACTATCTGGAAGGCTCCACATAACTTTACATAATGGCTTTTGTTGTCTTTATAGATTGTTTTTCTTAGGGACTATTTTAATCCACCTAGAGTAAATAATATCAGTCACATTGCTCATATAATCATTACTTGTCTGGGCCTTTCCTTTGATTGATTTTTAAATATTGTTCCTATGCTGGAGGCAACATAGAGAAGTAGAAATCACACTGGCCTCAAAACAGAAGTTTGGAGTTTTTCATCTGGTTTCTTCTATGATAAACTCACCATCCATCAACAAATACCCTTTGGGTCACTGTTCTGCATGGAATGCTTTTCTCCCTGAAAGAGCAGGAGAGAGACATGAAATAAAGTGTGAGTCTTGGAGCCACAATGAGATTTGGAAGCCTCCTTCCACTACTTTCTAGCTGTGTGATCTTGGGCATAGGAGGAAACACTTTTCTTGCTTATGTTTCCTAATCTATAAAGTGACAACCATCATGAAACATACCTCCCTTATATGTTGTAAGGACTTAATAAGCACATTTATCTATAGTTTCTTTAACGAGTACCTGCACCATTGTAGTGCTCAAAAATGTTAGTGTTTGCTCTCATTATAAACCCACTTCCATTCTAGAGTATCTAATGCACACTTGGCAAATTCTAATTCTTACTAATCTTCGAGCTTCAGCTGAGAAGTTTTGTCCTCTAAGAAGCCTTTCACAACCATCCCCTGCCTCTTTCTAAACAGAGTTGTTACTATCTTTTCTCTGATCCCTCTGGGAACACTTTTTTGTCTACTCAGTCAAGACACATTTAGAGAGCTAGGGTGTACCAGTCACTGCTAATACAGAGTTGTCAGGGAAGAAGTTTCTGTCCCCAGGTTGGTCACAGTTTAGGAAGACACTGTAAGTGCTATCATAAGGCAGCGTGGCAGCATAGAGGAGGCTTTTCACTCAGAGATCAATCATTTCTCAAACTGTATAAAATCTAGAAGCAGCTTCTGAGACCATATCAGCTGTGTCTATAGTTCTATTCTCTTTTGTTTATTCTAGTTCATTCCTCAACTTATTATTTTACTTTCTGATCTCCCCTCCTTTCTTCTCTTACCCTTCTTTATCATTTCTTGGGTTTTGTTCTCTCCTTTTCCTCCCCTTTCTCCCATTTTCTCTTTGGGTACAAGCTGTATGAGAAACTAGAGGAATACTTAGTGAAGTCTTATTAGAGGTGGGGCCAAGATAAGTCTTCAAAGCAGAAAGGAATTTAGATAAAGAATGGAGGAGTGGGGAGAATTGAGGTGGGGTAGAACATAACAGTCAGAAAGACATTGAATGGTCTCTGAGGAGAAAGAACAAGAAGGAAAGCATATGCTTGGATGGTATGTGCTGAAAAAGGCATGAAGTTTGGTCAGATTTGCTGCTGCTACGTCGTTTCAGTCCTGTCCGACTCTGTGTGACCCCAGAGATGGCAGCCCACCAGGCTCCCCCATCCCTGGGATTCTCCAGGCAAGAACGCTGGAGTGGGGTGCCATTTCCTTCTCCAATGCAGGAAAGTGAAAAGTGAAAGTGACATCGCTCAGTCTTGTCTGACTCTTAGCAACCCCATGAACTGCAGCCTACCAGGCTCCTCCGTCCATGGGATTTTCCAGGCGAGAGTACTGGAGTGGGTTGCCATTGCCTTCACCGGTCAGATTTGGGATCCCACAAATGTGAAGTAAGATGGACAGGGGAGAAGACCAATCAGGCACTCTATATGAGGTTGGATTGTATAACATCTCCATGGGATGGGTTCTAAGATAAGGTTTTAAGGAAGAAGTTGAAATGATCAGATTTGCATAGTGATGATGGTTTAATCACTAAGTCATGTTTGACTCTTTTGTGACCCCATGGACTGTAGCCTGCCAGGTTCCCCTGTTCATGGGATTTCTCAGGCAAGAATACTGGAGTGGGTAGCCATTCCCTTCTCAAGGGGATCTTCCCAACCCAGGGGTCAAACCTGGATCTCCTACATTGCATGTGGATTTTTTACCAACTGAGCCACAAGAAAAACTATTTCTCTGTGAATGTGAATGACTTGAAAAAGGCTGGCTGGATACATGGTGTTAAGTGACACTACTGAAACAGTCCAAATAGGAGCTGTTGGCACTTCAAGGATGTTAGCAAGATGGTGCAGCAGTTAAGTATGTGAGCTCCGCTCTGTCATTGGGTCTTAATTCTGATTCTGCCATTTACAGAAGCCAAGAAAAAACATGACTTCCAGTGGCCTTCCTTCCCAGTCAAACATTTAACACTTGAAAATGCCTGACACATAGTAGGACTTTTGTCCAGGTGATCAACTCTTTAATATAAAGAAACAAAGAATCAAAAATGTGCACAATAGTTGGCCATCGAATTCCACAGATAAAGAACATGAGAGCTACATATTTATTTATTGATTAATTCAAAGCACTTGTACTGAAAGCCTACTGTCTCCCAGGGACTGGGTGAGATGGGCATGTCAGAGAGAAAGAAAGACCAAGTTCTCATGCTCTTGGAGTCCATATAAGTAGCACATAAGGAAGACATAAATACAAATTATTGTATCAAGTGTACAAGTTATAAAAAGATAGAGTAAATTAAGAGGATAGAGTTTGGTCTGAGTGGCAGATTTTTACAGGATGGAGAGGGAAGTCCATTATAAGAAAAAAAAAAAATGTGATCTTAACTGAAATGAGATAGCCAGGCAAATGTTGGGATAAGAGTGTTCCAGGGTGGTGAAGCAGCTGGTATAAAGGGCCTGAAGCAGGAGTGTATGTGGTCCTTTAGGGATCAGCAAGAACACTAACTTTGCTGCAGCAGAAGGGGTGGGGTAGAGGGTGCCAGGAGATGCATCAGTGAGATGGGAGCCAGATCATGAAGGACCTTATTGATCAGTAGCTTGAAATTTATTTATTTTTTTAATGTGATGAGAAAAAACTGGGTAAAGATGGTGGTGTTCTGAGAGGGAAGCTTAAAAAGGAGTTTAGTTTGGGGCATGATAAATTTGAGATGCCTGGTAGGTACCTAAATGACAGTGATGAATAGGCAGATAGACATATGAATTTGAAGCTCAGTTGGAGAAGTTAGGAAGACAAATGCAAATTTGGGAGTCATCAGCAAATGTCAAGTCTTAGGACTGGAGGTGAGCACAGGAGGAGAAGTTCTGAGGATTGAATCCTGTAATATCCCAACAGTTATAGACCGAAAAAAAGAAAAAGAAAATCTAGCAAGGGTGACCAAGAAGAAGTAACCAGGAACAGAGGTGGATACAGAGGAGAGAGAAGAAAGTTCCAAGAAGGGGGTAGGTTTAAAACATCTTAGTGTGAAAACAGCCTTTCCCTCACCTCTCATAAATCATGCAAAACCAACAAGGAGAATGGAATGAATGCTTTAGATCACATCTTTAAGGGAGCCAGCTATAACCACAAAGCAGGTCAGAGTTGTCCAAAGCAGTGGAGTATTGAATAGAGTGGTGGGAGAATGCAAAGATGTGGAACCCATGGCTGGGAGTCTCAGAAACAGCAATGGAAATGACTTTCTCAGGGAGGGAGCACGCTGAGGTGCATATCAGGTCCCTGGGTATAGTCCAATGCCAGGCTCCTCCCTGGAGGCTGTTCATTCAAGAAGCATGGGTCAGGGGCACTGAATGAGAAATCCCACAAGGAGCACAGGGAAGGAGAACTTCCTTCCCTTTTGAACAATTGTTCTTCCCTTTTGAACAATCCTGCCTATGCCTATAGATGCCAGTCTCTAGTGTGTGGAAAGAAATCAAGGCTAAATGAACTCACAGGCACAACACTGCAGGATAGGAAAATTCCTACTAACCTTTAGCTCTTCTCTGTTCCTTCACCACAAGCACGTCCTCCAAACAGCTGGTCCAGGAAAAAGATAAGATAAATAATCAAAAAGGAACCAGGATAAGCATTATATAGATCCCAGAATAATCAAACAGCAAGAAAGGAATGAAAGAAATGGAAAGTTGTTGTTCAGTATTAGAGCTAAGTTATTTCTGACTCTTTGAGACCCCATGGACTGTAGCCCGCCAGGTTCCTCTGTCCATGGGATTTCCCAGGCAAGAATACTAAGTGGGTTGCATGTTCCTCCTCCAGGGAGGAAAATGTCATTTCTCTCCTCCCTTCTTAAATCAGGGACCAAACCCATGTTTCCTGCATTGAAGGTCAGTTCTTTACTGCTGAGCCACCAGGGAAGCCCTGTACTTTCATCAGAAAAATACAGCCAGGGAGAAAGTGAAAACTGTGATGAAATATTTCTTTATAATGCAATAGATACTTGCAGAGTACACATTGGCTAATTCAATATCCACTCTAACTCTTTTCCAGCATTTTGATTTTGTGCTCTGCAACCTTACGGAATACACTAGTATTAGTAAAAAAGTAAAAGCTTTTAGTTCTAAAAGCTTTTGAGTGGATCCTTAGGATTTCTCACATATACGAAAGTATCACCTGAAAACAGACAGTTTTATTGCTTCTTTTCTGATTTGAATGCCTTTTATTTATTTTTCTTGCTTGATTTCTCTGGTTCAGGCTTTCAGTACTATGTTGAATAAGAACAGTGAGACTGGGTATCTTTGCCTTATACTTGAAAAAAGTTTCAAACTTTCACCATTGAGTATGATGTTAGCTGTGGGCTTATCATATGTGGCCTTTATTGAATTGAGATTTGTTTCTTTTATGCACAGTTTGTTGAGACTTTTTTTAATCATGAAAGCATATTATTATTTAGTCAAATGTCCATTTTACATTATCTTAAGCAATACAAAATTTATTAGTTCGTGTAATCAAGCATCAGTTCAACACTAGAAGCTTTTTTCAAGATCTGGAGACTTAAATACTCTTCCAATACATAGGACTTGTAATAGACAATGTAGGACTTGCCTTTAGAATATAGAGGAAAGATTAAGTCAGTGTTCATGGAGAGCCTGGTAGCAGTGGAAAATTTACAGTTTTTTTAAGTGATGTTTGTTCTTTTTGTCTTCTGACTTGGTACATCAGTAGGTTAACATCTGATCTCTGATTTATAGACCAACAACATATTCTTGATTTGAGGGCAATAATCACTGCAGTTGTGAAAATAAAAATCACCGCTTAGATGGCCTGGCAAGGTCTATATTGTAAAACAAGCCCCAGTTTTGTTTATATTGAGTTTGGATTGATGGACAATTTGGTGTTCCTTTACCAGGGTCATTCCAGGTTCCCTCAGCAAGACACCATATAAATTTCTCAAAAAACCATGCATTTAGCTGGTAGCTGTTTGATAGTCAGGACTGAATACCAGAAGGCAAGGAGTGTTTAATTAGAAGCTTAGAATTCTGCAGGCACAATGACAAAGGAAAATGCGTGGGCTGTGGAATCATCAGACCTGGGACAAAATTTTAATACACTCACTTATCACTATGCATCCCTGAACATGTAACCCAACTCCGAATCTCAATTTCCTCATCTATAAGATTGATATAATTATATCTAACTCATAATGTTGCCGTGAGGTTGAAATAAGGTAACTTGTAGAGTACCTAGTACACAAAGGAAGCCAGATAAATGGCAGTTATTTTTCAGACTCAATAATCCAAAATTTGCGTGGCCTATGTTAAGATATCTTTATTAGATTGTGTATAGTTCACCACAACCAGTGTCCATAAAGAGCAGTGGTATTCATGTTGACTCAGAGACTAGTTTTTTAAAATCCTAACAGGATTCTTAATCCACAAATAATAAATGGTGATCCAAAGGGCTTTAGCACTAATTTAACTCATTAGTTTTTATTAGAGTAATGTTGATAAATGCAATGGGAACTTTTTCATCTATTTTACTTGCTTGCTCTGAAGCTTTTGAGACTGTCTGGAACTCTTTCTTGAATGTTGCTGGTCCTTGAGTTCCATAACTCTTTCACCTAACCTCCTTGACTGGTCTCTCTGCGTTTCCTTTTCTAACCATGTAAATGTTGAATTTCCTTGGTCATTATTTAGCAGACACCTTCTCATTCTAACTACTCTTTTTAGTCAATCCCTTTCACTCCCAAGGTTTCACTTTTTGTTTAACCTGTGGCCTAGGGTAAGCTTGTGCAGGTTGCACACTGCACTAATGTGCTAAGTGACAAAGAGAGTGGAGGCAGAAATCTAGTCTTCGCTCTGCTTGCCAGGCTGTGCACCCCAGTGATCGTGTTTACATGGGGGGCAGCACTTTCTTTATATCTGAAACCTAGATGAATCTCAAGAAAGAAGCTAAATAATTGCAGACTATAAGCCATGTTGACCATGATGGCTACTCCAATTCTTCTAAGGGATTCCTGCCCGCAGTAGTAGATATAATGGTCATCTGGGGTAAATTCACCAATTCCAGCCCACTTTAATTTGCTGATTCCTAGAATGTCGACATTCACTCTTGCCATCTCCTGTTTGACCACTTCCAATTTGCCTTGATTCATGGACCTAACATTCCAGATTCCTATGCAACATTGCTCTTTAGAGCATCGGACCTTGCTTCTATCACCAGTCACATCACAACTGGATATTGTTTTTGCTTTGGCACCATCCCTTCATTCTTTCTGGAGTTATTTCTCCACTGATCTCCAGTAGCATATTGGGCACCTACTGACCTGGGGAGTTCCTCTTTCAGTATCCTATCATTTTACTGTTTCATACTGTTCATGGGGTTCTCAAGGCAAGAATACTGAAGTGGTTTTCCATTCCCTTCTCCAGTGGACCACATTCTTGGGTGGCCCCACAGGGCATGGCTTAATTTCATAGAGTTAGACCAGGATGTGATCCGTGTGATTAGATTAACTAGTTCAGTATCACAGTAATCCAAGTCTGTGCCCCAACCAGTAACGCTGAAGAAGCTGACATTGAATGGTTCTATGAAGACCTACAAGACCTTTTAGAACTAACACCCAAAAAAGACGTTCTTTTCATCTGGAATGCAAAAGTAGGAAGTCAAGAAACACCTGGAGTAACAGGCAAATTTGGCCTTGGAATGCGGAATGAAGCAGGGCAAAGACTAATAGAGTTTTGCCAAGAGAACGCACTGGTCATAGCAAATACCCTCTCCCAACAACACAAGAGAAGACTCTACACAAGGACATCACCAGATGGTCAACACCAAAATCAGATTGATTATATTCTCTGCAGCCAGAGATGGAGAAGCTCTATACAGTTAGCAAAAACAAGACCAGCAGCTGACTGTGGATCAGATCATGAACTCCTTTTTACCAAATTCAGACTTAAATTGAAGAAAGTAGGGAAAACCACTAGACCATTCAGGTATGACCTAAATCAAATCCCTTATGATTATACAGTGGAAGTGAGAAAATAGATTTAAGGGACCAGATCTGATAGATAGAGTGCCTGATGAACTATGGATGGAGTTTCATGACATTGTACAGGAGACAAGGATCAAGATCATCCTCATGGAAAAGAAATGCAAAAAAGCAAAATGGCTGTCCGGGCAGGCCTTACAAATAGCTGTGAAAAGAAGAGAAGCAAAAAGCAAAGGAGAAAAGGAACAATATAAGCATCTGAATGCAGAGTTTCAAAGAATAGCAAGAAGAGATAAGAAAGCCTTCTTCAGTGATCAAAGCAAAGAAATAGAGGCAAACAACATAATGGGAAAGACTAGAGATCTCTTCAAGAAAATTAGAGATACCAAGGGAACATTTCATGCAAAGATGGGCTAAATAAAGGACAGAAATAGTATGGACCTAACGTAAGCAGAAGATATTAAGAAGAGATGGCAAGAATGCACAGAAGAACTGTACAAAAAAGATCTTCATGACCAAGATTATCACGATGGTATGATCATTCACCTAGAGCCAGACATCCTGGAATGTGAAGTCAGGTGGGCCTTAGAAAGCATCACTATGAACAAAGCTAGTGGAGGTGATGGAATTCCAGTTGAGCTATTTCAAATCCTGAAAGATGATGCTGTGAAAGTGCTGCACTCAATATGTCAGCAAATTTGGAAAAGTCAGCAGTGGTCACAGGACTGGAAAAGGTCAGTTTTCATTCCAATCCCAAAGAAAGGCAATGCCAAAGAATGCTCAAACTACCACACAATTGCACTCATCTCACATGCTAGTAAAGTAATGCTCAAAATTCTCCAAGGCAGGCTTCAGCAATACGTGAACCATGAACTTCCAGATGTTCAAGCTGGGTCAAGAAAAGGCAGAGGAGCCAGAGATCAAATTGCCAACATCCTCTGGATCATCAAAAAAGCAAGGGAGTTCCAGAAAATTATCTATTTTTGTTTTATTGACTATTCCAAAGCCTTTGACTGTGTGGATCACAATAAACTGTGGAAAATTCTGAAGGAGATGGGAATACCAGGCCACCTGACCAGCCTCTTGAGAAATCTGTATGCAGGTCAGGATGCAACAGTTGGAACTGGACATGGAACAACAGACTGGTTCCAAATAGGAAAAGGAGTATGTCAAGGCTGTATATTGTCACCCTCCTTATTTAACTTCTATGCAGAGTACATCATGAGAAATTCTGGGCTGAAATAAGCACAAGCTGGAATCAAGATTGCCGGGAGAAATATCAATAACCTCAGATATGCAGATGACACCACCCTTATGGCAGAAAGTGAAGAGGAACTCAAAAGCCTCTTGATGAAAGTGAAAGAGGAGAGTGAAAAAGTTGGCTTAAAGCTCAACATTCAGAAAAGTAAGATCATGGCATGTGGTCCCATCACTTCATGGGAAATAGATGGGAAAACAGTGGAAACAGTGTCAGAGTTTATTTTTGTGGGCTCCAAAATCACTGCAGATGGTGATTGCAGCCATGAAATTAAAAGACGCTTACTTCTTGGAAGGAAAGTTATGACCAACCTGGGCATCATATTCAAAAGCAGAGACATTACTTTGCCAACAAAGGTCTATCTAGTCAAGGCTATGGTTTTTCCAGTGGTCATGTATGGATGTGAGAGTTGGACTGTGAAGAAAGCTGAGCACTGAGGAATTGATGCTTTTGAACTGTGGTGTTGGAGAAGATTTCTGAGAGTCCCTTGGACTGCAAGAAGATCCATCCAGTCCATTCTAAAGAAGATCAGTCCTGGGTGTTCTTTGGAAGGACTGATGCTAAAGCTGAAACTCCAATACTCTGGCCACCTCATGGGAAGTGTTGACTCATTGGAGAAGACTCTGATTCTGGGAGGGATTGGGGGCAGGAGGAGAAAGGGATGACAGGGGATGAGATGGCTGGATGGCATCACCGACTCAATGGGCGTGAGTTTGAGTGAACTCCAGGAGTTGGTCATGGACAGGGAGGCCTGGCGTGCTGCAATTCATGGGGTCGCCAAGAGTCGGACACGATTGATCGACTGAACTGAACTTAACTGATAAGCCATGTGGTCCATTTATTCATACTATTAAAATAAGTTAAATTATTCAAATAAGCGGGCATAATTTTCTGTAGTCATCATTGACTATGACCTTTTGGTCCTTAAAAGGAAGAATCATATGTGTCAATGAAATCTCAGAAAACCGAATCCCTTCAACAATACGATAGACCAAGGTTCATGGAAGGTGCTATGTAACAGTAGAATATTGGGGAGTTCCTCATGGTCCAGTGGTTAGGACTCTGAACCTTCACTGCCAAGGTTCCATCCTTGGTTGGGGAACTAAGATTCCACAAGTCACATAGTAAAAGTGAAAGTGAAAGTCGTTCAGTCCTGACTCTTTACGATCCCATGGACTGTATAGTCCCTGGAATTTTCCAGGCCGGAATACTGGAGTGTGTAGCCTTTCCCTTCTTCAGGGCATCTTCCCAACCTTGGAATCAAACTGGGGTCTCCCGCATTGCAGGCAGATTCTTTACCAACTGAGCTATTAGGCAATCTCCACAAGCCACGTGGCATGGCCAAAAAAACCATCAAGAGCATTGAGTCAAGTTTTCCTTCAAAACAATCAAAAGTTTTAGTTAATTAGTCAGACTCAAATTTAAAACAATTCTTTTTAACGGAAGAAAACGAATATTCACAAACTCTGCTTCAGTGTTTGTAACTAGAATGAATTACCATAAAAACATAGGCAAAGCTTTGTTCTCATTTTGAAAGAAGCTTATGTCTATATCAATATATCAGTAAAATGCTATATGAGGTTTAAACTTAAAACATCTACCAACTTTTTAAAAGAACTTTATCACTACTTTCAGAAAACTAAATTAAACTGCTACTGTAGACCATGTTCACTTTCCTCTATAATACCACTTTTTTGAAAACTACAATAAAGATGCAGTCCCGTGGCTTTTTCATTACTTTGTGGTTTGTATAGAAAGCCTGCATTTTTATTTTATACTTTAGATAATTCAATATGAGTCATACAAAAAATAGTCTTTTCTCTATAATACAGCTATGAGAGTTTTGTTTGTAAATATTTATATTGCTTCTGTCTCTAATAAAATCTGTAAACACTTTGGCAGAGTATTAAAGAGATCTCTCAGTTTCTTCCCACACATTGTCTAAGGATGCATAGAAATGCCAGAGGAACTTGCAGAGTTTTTCGCTTAAAGGAAAATAAAGTTTTAAAGTTGCTATTACAAAAATAATATATGCTTATTACAAAAAAAATTAAATAGAGAATGGTATGGAGTTAATACAGTTCTTTCATCCTGTTCCTACTTTGAGATAATTCGTGTAAAGAATATAGGAAAAATGCTTGGCACATATCTAGAATTTAATACATAATTGCTACTATCAATGTAATTAGCATATAAGTGAAAGAGGATCCTCAAAGGACTTTGGATAAGGGATGATATGATCAAAGATGAGCATGGCCAGTATGCATTCTAGATAAGGTATGGCAAAGCTTCTATTTAAAAGCAGATTCCTTGTGTTCTGTAACTCAGGCAGCGGGAGTGCTATTTGCACAGAATACAAAGTGAATGTTGCTTCTTGTGGTTGAGCAATGCAGCATCCTTGACAAGAGACTCTAGCTGTAGTTCAAATTAGAATATGAAAATGAATGAATAAACAAAATGTGTTACATGGGCTTCCCAAGAGATACTAGTGATAAAGAATCTGCCTGCCAATGCAGGAGACTCAAGAGATGTGAGTTTGATCTCTGGATTGGGAAAATCCCCTGAAGTAGGAAACAACACCCCAGTTCAGTATTCTTGTCTGGAAAATTCCATTAGCAAAAGAGCCTGGTGGGCTACAATCCATGGGACCGCAAAGAGTCGGACACTACCGAGCAAATTGCATGCATACAATTCAATCATAAAAAGGAATGAATCTCTGACACATGATACAATGTGGTCGAAACTTGAAAACATCATGCTAAGTGAAAGAAGCCAGGCACAACAGGTCACACATTGTATGATTCTATTTACATGAAACATGCAGAATAAAGAAATCCATAGAAAGAGAAGGCAGATTAATAGTTACCTGGAGCTAAGTAAGGGGAGAAAGGACTGGGGATTGATTGCTTAACGGGATATGAAGTTTATACCCAGGGCCATGCCCTGATGCTTTAGTTATTTAAACAAATAAATTAATTATCTGCCCCCTCTTAGTTTTGCTAAGTCTTATTTTTATTACACACCTGATCTCAAGAACTGAAGCTCTGGCTAGGTCTTTGAGGCAGGGACTCAGCAAAGGCTAAAGAAGACACAGCTTCTCTTCCTGGACCGAAGTCTACAACTAAACAAATGCTTTTCACCTATTCCTACTCTTCCTACTATTTCTCATTTCTAATCCTATAACTATTACTGTCCAACCGCTACAGTTATCCCTACAGCCATTCAACTGAGTTTACACAACTGCTGTTATAATTATACTACTACCATAACTACTCTTTGATTAAAAAGGTAAAGCATTGCTCTAGTCACTTTGCCAACAAAGGTCCACATAGTCAAAGCTATGGTTTTTCTAGTAGTCGTGTACAGATGTGAGAGTTGGACCATAGAGAAGGGTTGAGCACCAAATGCTTTTGAATTGTGATACTGGAGAAGACTCTTGAGAGTCCCTTGGACAGCAAGGAGATCAAACCAGTCAATCCTAAAGGAAATTAACCCTGAATATTCATTGGAAGGACTAATGCTGAAGCTGAAGCTCCAATACTTTGGCCACCTCATGCGAAGGGCTGATTCATTAAAAAAGACCCTGATGCTGGGAAAGATTGAGGACAAGAGGAGAAGGTGGTGACAGAGGATGAGATAGTTGGATGGCATCTCCAATTCAATGGACATGGTCTGAAAAAACTCCAGGAGATAATGAAGGACAGGAGAGCCTGGCTAGTCCATGGGGTCGCAAAGAGTCAGACACAACTTAGCAACTGAAGAATAACAAGTCACTTAAATCTGTAATCCTTAAAGGTGCCATGAACTATTATCACTACCCTACCTACAGATGAGCAAACACTTAAGAGGCCAGATTCACAACAATAAAGATGTCAAGCCTGCGTCGAATGGCTCATTGTGCTTCATGTTGCTGACAGCGTATTGGTCCTCCTATGAGAACTGGTCACCCACATCCCTGACAATGGAGGGAGAGGAACTGAATCACTACGGATAGTACTAGTACTGTAGACTTTTTTCTACCACCCAACCATGACTGACTGAATAAAGGACAGGCACCTAACTCAAGAATGGTAATTCACCAACTAAGAAATTTGGGCCCTGATGCAAAAAGTGTAAGTGAGATCAGTATCAGAAATGTATACAATGAAATTGTTGAAGAGTAACTGGTAGTGAAATCAGAAGCAGAAAGGATGCCGTGAGGAAAGAAAAAGGCAAGCCATTTTCAGGGAGAAGTTATAAGGAAGCAAAAAATATGAGTAAATGGAGGCCACCAATGAGTAAGGAGAAGAGAACTAAATAGATTCAAAAAGAGAAGCAGAGATGCTGTTAGGAAGAGAAAGCTGTGTGGTGAGGAGGTGAGGAAGGTATCAGGACTCTGAAGTTGCCATAGATTCTGATGAGGGCTATTTTTGGATAACTCAGTCTTATTTTTACATAATTCACACTTATTTTTTACAATTTAGGGTGTTTGGATGAGGTCATTGTTCTTTCCAACCAAGCAAACTTGATTACGTCTCTGGGCTACAAGATGGAACACGGTACATGGGGAAAACAAAATTGCAGTGAAACTAATACAGATTCTGCCTGTAAGTTGACTGGAAAAACCATTCCCCTCCCCCAACCCCTAGCTAGAATACCTATCACAGAGAATAGTATTGATAGCAGAACCTGTTCTAGGCTAAGTACATAGATATAAACAGTGGGGCTTCGCTTTAGAAGCAGACAGGAAAGAGCCAAACAAGTAATTTGTGAGTTGCAGCAACCTTCCAAATACTGCCGTCAGTGGTCCTAAGTGATGAGAATGAATGCCCATAACAATGTTCTAGTACATCGTAATTTGAGAAATGTATACCAGATTCTATAATTTTTTTTTCAATAAACAGGGCTTGGAGGGTATTATTCCATCAGTAAGTCAGAAACGCCAAACATCCTGAATGTCCACACACCCCCAAACTCTGCTTTTCACTGGAGTTGTACTTGACACACATTAAATGTGAAGCTGTGCTAGAAGAACAAGCTGAAATCACTCTGAGGGTGACACTGTGGAAGGGCGGGAATAGATTGATCCCAAAGGGACTCCAGTTCGGAAAGATATCAGAGCCTCAGGTTATTAACTTTGGCTGAATCAACTATATAGCACAGTCCCTATTCTAAGTTCAATATGTCTTTTACTTCTTTCTTCTTTCCATTTACAGATACTCACTCCAGGGAAGAGTTAGTTGAAAATGTCCTTACTCTCCAGGCATATGCTAGTAAAAGAGGTGGGAGAGTGTTTGCTGAGCGTTCTGCTGTAACAGAGACTGCCTGGGTGAAACACGGATTGGTTTTCCTGAGACGGGGCCAGTCCCTAAACAGAATTTCATTGTATTAAAAGAGCAATGCATTCTCCTGTGAGAGTCTGGGCTAGAGAATGACACTCTGTTGCCATGGTATCAAAAAACTACTGCAAGAAAGTAATAAACACTTTGTGATGGATAGAACCTACATGGCAAATAAATTTCCCCACATCCTTGGTGTAACTTGAGCACCAAGTTATTATAAACTGAGGAAAAGTAATAGAAGAAAAAGCATTCTCTTTCTGTAATTTCCATTTTTTTTATTTTCTCTGTGTATATTTTACCAACAAAATGATCTGTTTGCAGGGCTGTTTTTATATCTCTTCTATTGAGTTTCATCTCTTTTAAATAGTTTCTTCAAAGGGCTTAAATACGTATATTTTAAAGTAAAACAAGGTCACAAAATTCCCTTGCCACATTCTCTAGTAGAGTTGAGATAAATTTTAATTAGGACTTCCCTGATGGCTCAGTGGTAAAGAATCCAATGCAGGAGACACAGGTTCCATCCCTGAGCTGGGAAGATTCCTTGGAGTAGGAAACGGCAACCCACTGGAGTATTCTTGCCTGGAAAATTCCATGGACAGAGGAGCCTCACAGGCTATAGTCCATGGTGTCCTAAAATAGTTGGACACAACGTAGTGACCAGACAACAACAACAAAGTTTAATGAAAGTGAGTTACAAGAATGCTGATACTAAATATGTTGCTTTTCATGGCAAAGTTCTTTAGGTACACTCTTACATTTCAAATATATGAAGGTAAGACAATTATAACCAACCTAGATAGCATATTGAAAAGCAGAGACATTACTTTGCCAACAAAGGTCCATCTAGTCAAGGCTATGGTTTTCCCAGTAGTCATGTATGGATGTGAGAGTTGGACTGTGAACAAAGCTGAGCTCCGAAGAATTGATGATTTTGAGCTGTGGTGTTGGAGAAGACTCCTGAGAGTCCCTTGGACTGCAAGGAGATCCAACCAGTCCATCCTAAAGGAGATCAGTCCTGGGTGTTCTTTGGAAGGAATGATGCTAAAGCTGAAACTCCAGTACTTAGGGCACCTCATGCGAAGAGTCGACTCATTGGAAAAGACTCTGATGCTGGGAGGCATTGGGGGCAGGAGGAGAAGGGGATGACAGAGGATGAGATGGCTGGATGGCATCACTGACTTGATGGACGTGAGTTTGAGTGAACTCCGGGAGTTGGTGATGGACAGGGAGGCCTGGCGTGCTGCGATTCATGGGGTCGCAAACATTCAGATGTGACTGAGCGACTGAACTGAACTGAAGACAATCCAGTAAGCTTAGATTCAGGGACCATCTCTTGGTCAGAAGATAATCATTTCAGTCTCATTTTGTGTGCATGTGCGGTTTGAGTACAATGAGGGAGTGGCAATTACCCTTCTGTTTTAATAGAACCTTCATTCACTAGAAAACATCCTCCTTGTCAAAAACTAATGTAGGAAGGCCCAAATATTTCAGCAATGCAAATCAGAAAGGAAAAACTTCCTTTGGGAGGAAGCAAATAGAGGGCTGTTAATTTCTAAATTTATTTAAAGCTGAGACAGCACCAGGGCTTAAAGTACTTGGGAGTAGAGAAAATCTGAGCACATCATTACTGTAGATAATGCTCAGTGATTACCCTCATTTTATGCTTAATTTCTGCTCTGCCATTAAGATCTTTAAGAAGGATGACTTAGTGAAGGGGTCAAACCTTCAATATCTAGTTAGCACAATAATAATTGCAATAATAATAATAACAACATTATTTAGTCACTGAACTGCAAGGCGCTAGGCTCACTGTTAAACATTTCAGGCCCTTCAAAACCTCAGAAAAATTTTACAATCTAGGAGAGATTATACTCATTTTAATGTGTTTTTAGTTTCATTATGACTCCACTAAAAGTCTGAGGGATATATAAAATTGTTGATCTCAAAGAACATATGATATAATAAGGAAAATTTTATATGTACACATAGGGGCAGGGGCTTCTCTGGTGGCTGAGTGGTGAAGAATCTTGCAATACAGGAGATGCAGGTTCAATTCCTGGGTCAGGAAGATCCCCTGGAAAAGGACATGGCAACTCACTCCAGTGTTCTTGCCTGGGAAATCCCATGGACAGAGAAGCCTGGCGGGCTACAGCCCATAGTGTCTCAAAAGAGTCAGACGCAACTTAGCTACTAAACAACAATAACAACAGATAGGGACATTATGGAGCACAATTAAGGATAAAATCTTGGGGCACAAAGCATAATTGGAGGACAATAATTTTGAAAATATGATAGATTAATTCTTACATCACCAAAACCCCAGGTCAGAACTGTTTATCTGACAAGCATGGTCTGTACTGTGTTCAGCGATGTGACCAAGGAACTCATTCTCTCCATGTCATTAGAGAGGGTTAATGAATCTGAACACCCCTTTTCAGCATTTTGGATCATTGCTTTCAGCAACATATATTATCCATATTCCATTATCCATCCATCAGATGGTAGATTTTTATATTAATGTAGTTGATGACCTCAAATTCACTCTTGAAAACTCATCATATTTCCCTTGCTATTAAATAAATTAATCAAAGGAAGGAGAATTGTTTTTAACAATTGTAAGAACCTTACAAATTTTCTAGTCCCTAATTTTTCTTTTATACATTTAAAATTGATGTCAGCTTCATAAAATCCTAAGTTATAAACCTAGATCGCTTAAATTATTGCTTTCAGTTCAGTTCAGTTCAGTCGCTCAGTCGTGTCTGACTCTTTGCCACCCCATGAATTGCAGCTCACCAGGCCTCCCTGTCCATCACCAACTCCTGGAGTTCACTCAGACTCACGTCCATCGAGTCCTTAGTGAACATTTTTTCATGCATAAAAAAGTAGCTCCAAGAGGATTGTGGTGGGGAATAAATAACATCAAATATGTAATGTGCCTAATGCAATGACAGGTGTACTGGATGTTTAATAAATGTTCATTTGAAGAATGGAGTAAAATTACAAAATAAGAAACTATATAAGATGATCTGCACCAGAAGGAATGTGGCCGACGGTGATAAAAGAAATGCCTTCTAAGTAACAATTTAGGTCCATAGAAGAACAATGGGCATCACAGGAACAAGATGTGATGGGCCTAAATTCTCTACTGGCTGGAAACATTTGCATCCCTCTAACCAGGAAAGGTTTGACCACTTCCAATTTGCCTTGATTCATGGACCTAACATTCCAGGTTCCTATGCAATATTGCTCATGGAAGTGAGAAATAGATTTAAGGGACTAGAGCTGAAGGAGTGCCTGATTAACTATGAACAGAGGTTTGTGACATTGTACAGGAGACAGGGATCAAGACCATCCCCAAGAAAAAGAAATGCAAAAAAGCAAAATGGCTGTCTGGGGAGGCCTTACAAATAGCTGTGAAAAGAAGAAAAGCAAAAAGCAAATGAGAAAAAGAAAGATATACCCATCTGAATGCAGAGATCCAAAGTATAGCAAGGAGAGATAAGAAAGCCTTCCTCAGTGATCAGGGCAAGGCAATAGAGGAAAACAATAGAATGGGAAAGACTAGAGATCTTTTCAAGAAAACTAGAGATACTAAGGGAACATTTCATGCAAATATGGGCTAAATAAAGGATCGAAATGATATGGACCTAACAGAAGCAGAAGATATTAAGAAGAGGTGGCAAGAATACACAGAAGAACTGTACAAAAAAGATCTTCACAACCCAGATAATCACGATGGTGGGATCACTCACCTAGAGCCAAACATCTTCGAATGTGAAGTCAAGCGGGCCTTAGGAAGCAAAGCTAGTGGAGGTGATGGAATTCCAGTTGAGCTATTTCAAATCCTGAAAGATGATGCTGTGAAAGTGCTGCACTCAATATGTCAGCAAATTTGGAAAACTCAGCAGTGGCCACAGGACTGGAAAAGGTCAGTTTTCATTCCAACCCCAAAGAAAGGCAATGCCAAAGAATACTCAAACTACCGCACAATTGCACTCATCTCACACGCTAGTAAAGTAATGCTCAAAATTCTCCAAGCCAGGCTTCAGCATACATGAACCGTAAACTTCCAGATGTTCAAGCTGGTTTTAGAAAAGGCAGAGGAACCAGAGATCAAATTGCCAACATCTGCTGGATCATCAAAAAAGCAAAAGAGTTCCAGGAAAACATCTATTTCTGTTTTATTGATTATGCCAAAGCCTTTGACTGTGTGGATCACAATAAACTGTGGAAAATTCTGAAGGAGATGGGAATACCAGACCACCTGACCTGCCTCTTGAGAAACCTGTATGCAGATCAGGAGACAACAGTTAGAACTGGACATGGAACAACAGACTGGTTCCAAATAGGAAAAGGAGTATGTCAAGGCTGTATATTGTCACCCTCCTTATTTAACTTCTATGCAGAGTACATCATGAGAAATGTTGGGCTGGAAGAAGCACAAGCTGGAATCAAGATTGCCGGAAGTAATATCAATAACCTCAGATATGCAGATGATACCACCCTTATGGCAGAAAGTGAAGAAGAACTAAAAAGCCTCTTGATGAAAGTGAAAGAGGAGAGTGAAAAACTTGGCTTAAAGCTCAACATTCAGAAAAGTAAGATCATGGCATCCGGTCCCATCACTTCTTGGAAAATAGATGGAGAAACAGTGGAAATAGTGGCTCACTTTATTTTGGGGGGCTCTAAAATCACTGCAGATGGTGACTGAAGCCATGAAATTAAAACACGCTTACCCCTTGGAAGGAAAGTTATGACCAACCTAGACAGCATATTCAAAAGCAGAGACATTACTTTGTCAAGAAAGTTCCGTCTAGTCAAGGCTATTGTTTTTCCAGTAGTCATGTGTGGATGTGAGAGTTGAACTATAAAGAAAGCTGAATGCCAAAGAATTAATGCTTTTGAACTGTGGTGTTGGAGAGGACTCTTGAGAGTCCCTTGGACTGCAAGTAGATCCAACCAATCCATCCTGAAGGAGATAAGTCTTGAATGTTCATTGGAAGGACTGATGTTGAAGCTGAAATGCCAATACTTTGGCCACCCAATGCGAAGAGCTGACTCATTTGAAAAGACCCTGATGCTGGGAAAGATTGAAAGCAGGAGAAGGGGACGACAGAGGATGAGATGGTTGGATGGCATCACTGACTCAATGGAGATGAGTTTGAGTAAACTCCAGGAGTTGGTGATGTTCAGGGAGGCCTGGCCTGCTGTATTCCCTGGGGTCTCAAAGTGTTGGACACAACTGAGTGACTAAACTGAACTGAACTGAACCATGGAAGTTTAGAGGGATGCTGAAGCTGAAGCTCCAATAAATACTTTGGCCACCTGATAAGAAGAGTCGACACATGGGAAAAGACTCTGATGCTGGGAAAGTTTGAGGGCAGGAGAAGCAGAGGGCAGCAGAGGGTGAGATGGTTGGATGGCATCATCGACTCAATGGACATAAGTTTGAGCAAACTCCAGGAGATAGTGAAGGACAGGATAACCTGGCATGCTGCAATCCATGGGGTTACAAGGAGTCGGACATGACTGAGTGACTAAATGACAGCAGTCATGAAAGGAAAGCACGATTTCCCTTTTGAAAGTAATTAAAGAGAATGTAGAGTCGTTTAAATGTGACAATGGAGAACATTTCACGGCACTCTTGAGATCACCATCTGCCTCTACGTCTCACCTCTATCTCACCCCCAAACAGAAGGCTGATAAGGCTATAGAAATGGTACAGGCTGTATCTATTCTATCCAGGGGCTAGAAAGAAGCCACAGCAACATCCACAGCCCAGGATGCATGTTTGCACAGGATCCTCTTTGTTGGAAGCAAATGAATCCACACTGGTAGAACAGAGTGTGGCTATCTTACTGATCACAGGTAAATCAGCATCCTTTGCATTCAGAATCCCAGTGCATCTGGGCTTTAGGCATTCAGGTGATTAGGGAGTTATTCCCTTAAGTACCAGATAAGCATTTATACTTGAAAACAAGAAAAGGAGATAGATAAAGGATAAACTGAGGTTCCTCTGGCTATCCACAGGACAGTAAAGCAATAAAAGAAAGTAAAGCAGCTTTTTACTTCAGCGTTCTCATTCTCACAGGAAATTGACATTTTCAAGAGTGACCATTTACCTAGGACTTTCTACAAGCCAGAAACATATTATTTCTGCTTTGCACATCGATCCTGCAAAACAAACGTTATTTTAGATGAGGAAATTGAATCACAAAAAGTAAATTGCTCAAATAACAAAATTAATAACTGAAAGAGATGAATTTGAAAACCAAGTCTGTACAAAGTCCATGCCAAGCCAACTTAGACTCAACAGGATAGAAGTGAAGCTTCTTGATAGATTCCACTGCTAGACCTCCAGAGCCCTACAGATGTACAGTTAATTCTTGCACATTAATTTAATCACTTGTTAGAGTGCTGAGTGCCAGACAATGGAGGTAGGTTGAGCAAAAGCAAGCATCATACATAGAAGCCCTGCTCATATTACAGAATCCTAAATATCAAGTCACTTTCGAATCATTATCTGTAATAGTAATAACAGGATCCCTCATGCATATATTAATACAGGACTCCCTTACACCCTTGATGGAATTCAAAAGCAAAACAAGAAGTTAGAAAATCCACTTTCCAGGTTTAAAATGTACTTGTTTTCAAATAGCCTGTTAATAAAAATATCCATTGTCTCAAACTCCCTATGTGCTGCTGCTGCTGCTGCTACGTCGCTTCAGTCATGTCCAACTCTGTGCGACTCCACAGATGGCAGCCCACCAGGCTCCCCCGTTCCTGAGATTCTCCAGGCAAGAACACTGGAGTGGTTTGCCATTGCCTTCTCCAGTGCATGAAAGTGAAAAGTGAAAGTGAAGTCACTCAGTCGTGTCCGACTCTTAGCGACCCCATGGACTGCAGCCTCCCAGGCTCCTCCATCCATGGGATTTCCCAGGCAAGAGTACTGGAGTGGGGTGCCATTGCCTTATCTGATGTAGACATACTCAAGATGATAAAAAGAAGTTTGAGAACAAAGGCAACAACTTTAAATATTTAAATGATTAAAATGAAAATTAAAAATAGATTCCCCTTCAATGAAATGTTTTAAATTTTAAATCATGTTTGATTTCTAAAGCTAGAAGAGATGCATGTTAAGTGTTAAAGATGTCTAACATGACAATGTGTACTCAATAAAAAATGTATAGTTCATTTTTCTATGCATTTTCCAATTTATTTTGTCAGGCCCAATCTCCCACTGGAAATGCAGGCAAACATCCTTAAGTTTGCAAGATTAAGGACTAATAGTATGTTCTATCAATTTTGGAAGACAAAAAAACCTGGTTCAATATATTATTTGCCTGGTATAATAGTCTTGAGAATCAGCCAATAAGTAATTCTTATCAGCTGCTCTGAATTTGTTTTCGTGTCAGAATTTGTGACTACTTCAGAAGATGGATGAGAGTCTTTACTTCCTTCAGGAGGCTGTGCTTTAGATGGCAAGAGAAGATACAAATAAGATATGAGCCTTGTGCTAAAGTAAACATGACTCTGCTGCTGCTGCTAAGTCGCGTCAGTTGTGGTTGACCCTGTGTGACCCCATAGACGGCAGCCTACCAGGCCCCCCAGTCCCTGGGATTCTCCAGGCAAGAACACTGGAGTGGGTTGCAAGAACACTGGAGTGGGTTGCCATTTCCTTCTCCAATGCATGAAAGTGAAAGGGAAGTTGCTCAGTCATGTCCAACTCAGCGATCCCATGGACTGCAGCCTACCAGGCTCCTCTGTCCATGGGATTTTCCAGGCAAGAGTACTGGAGTGGGGTGCCATTGCCTTCTCTGAAACATGACTCTAGAGGCCTGGAAAAAGGAATTCAACATGAAATGATCTTTTTGGAGAAGATGCTGTGATATAAGAGGATCTTGGCTAGAGAAGTCACATGGAGATAGGTGAAGACTTCAGAAGGAGCATTTGAGGCCCATGGTCTCCCTGGGCAGGGGCAGCTATCATGGAGATTGATGTTTAATTATCTGTAAATCCCAAGAAGCAGAGTGACAGCATCTCCAGAGACATGTGAGTGTCCATCTTACAAATAGGTCTTAGTAGCATGGAAAATCCCATGGGCGGAGGAGCCTGGGAGGCTGCAGTCCATGGGGTCTCTATGAGTTGGACACGACTGAGTGACTTCACTTTCGCTTTTCACTTTCATGCATTGGAGAAGGAAATGGCAACCCACTCCAGTATTCTTGCCTGGAGAATCCCAGGGATGGAGGAGCTTGGTGGGCTGCTGTCTATGGGGTCGCACAGAGTCAGACACGACTGAAGCGACTTAGCAGCAGCAGCAGCAGCAGCATGGTATCCCCACTTTGATGTAGTCAGGGTACGACATTGCTTCACCTCAGAAAAATGTGCACCCACTCCAGCAATCTTGCCTGAGAATTCCATGGACAGAGGAGGCTGATGCATTACAGCCCATGGGGTTGCTAGGCGTTGGACATCACAGAGGGACTAATACTTCCACTTTCCACTGTATGAGAATACAAAGGAAGCATGTTTAAAGTTGAGGCTAAAGTATTGTTTTTCTTTGGAAAAGTTAGAAGAAAATTTGGATTTGTTTTAGTTCATGACTCACTCACATTGTGTACACACAGAGAGTCACAAATATACACCCAAAGAGAAAGAATGTCTTCAAATAGTGATTTACAGCACTGTTCCATGAACTGGTGCTAATCAGGCAATATAAATATCACCAGGAAAAATGATTGCAAAAGTGCATCCTTGAAGGTCCATTGTCCAGTAGCTATAGAGCAGTGCTTTGGGAATTTGTACTTTTTACTGAATATCCTGAAGTAGTTTGGAAGAGAGAAAGGAAAGATTTACTGCTCTACCTCCTGTGTGCTGGATCGTCATCCTTCTTTGTGTAGATAATTCTATTAGTGCAGAGTTCTGTATCTCATGAGATAGTTTTGTTGGATTACTTTGAATTCATCCCGGAGGATGAAAAAAGCCAGTCACAGAGAGACTAGTCCTGCATAACTCCACTTGTCTGAGGTATCTATAATAGCAAACTCATGGAGGCAGAAACTTGGGTGAAACCTGAGGTGAGATTAAGGAAATGCAAGCCTGGCTCAAACCCTGGTCTTGTCAAAGACTCCGCATTTGAGCTATTGTTATAAATCCTCTCATTAAATCCTCCAGGGTGGGACACATAGTTTACTGAGGCAGAAATCCAGGCTATCTCCCTTTGCCTAGCAAAATAATAAAACTATTTTTTCTATTTCACCATCCTCCTCTCTCCCCATCAACACCCCCCCACCACCTCCAAAATCAGACAATGGTGACTGCCAGGGCCAGGTGATAGAGGAAATGGAAGTTATTGGTTACTAGGTATAAGGTTCCAGTTATGCTAGATGAATTAGTTCTAGAGACCTGGTATGCGATGTAGTGCCAATAGTTAAATGTATAGTACAGTATGTTTCAAAATTTATTGAAAGAATAAATTTGCTAATAGAATAGATAAAAGAAATATTCAGTATTCTTACAGTAAGAACAAAAGCAAAGGAAACAAGGGAACTTTGGGAGATATTATATTTCCTACCTTAATTTTGTGTAAATATCACAAGTACCTGGCTGCACTCAAACTCACCAAATTGTTTACATAAATATGTGTAGCTCTTTGTGTATTAATTATACCTCAACAAAGCTGTTAAAATATGTTTCCATATATAGGACCAAATTTTGCAATTTTTTCCTCCAAAGCCTAATTTCAGATCCTCCATGAAGAAAGCCTCTACTTTATTCTGTGAAAGCATTCAGATGGTTTTATAATTATTTAGCTATTTTTATAATCGTCCTGATTCTTATTTTCTTAAATGGAACAACCCCACCCCACTTATTCTAAAATCTCCTTGTGTCAAACAGTTTCCAGGGCATTCATCATCCTTGACACTTGACTGTCAACAGCCCAGGCCTGTCAGCATCTTTCTCCCACTCCCTCTTCTCTCTTTCAATGCGTAACTTCCTGCTTACTCATCACTTACAGGTCAATGACTCTCCAACAGTGGTCTCCACCCCCAGGTCTCTCATACCCTAAGTGCCTACCAGATACCATCTCACATATCATCTCTCAGAATTCAGCATGTCTAAAAGTGAACTCATTCTTTTTTCCCAAACTCATGCCTCCTCCTCCTCTCCCTTCATTTCCTCCACGTCTTCCCCTCCCCCTTCTCTTTTTCTGTATTTCCCATTTAGAAACTAGAACCATCATCCACCTTGCTGTTTATCAGGTCCCTGAAGGCTTCCCTGTCTTTTTCCTCTCACTCACTCTCTTTACAAAATAGATAATCAAGTCCCAATGATTCTATCAGCTAAGTACCTCTGAATTATTATACTTTCTTTTATCTCCATTGTTCTGCTTAAGTTCAGGCCCCCAAACTATAATAATTATATCCTCAATATTCTTCCTACCACGATACTCACTCTATAATCAATTCCCCACTCTGATACCAGGAAACTGTCAAAAATGTAAACATGATCATGGTATTTCTCTGTTCACCATTGATTGGAGGATCTCCATTACCTTCTAGAAAAAACTCAAACTCCACAACCTAGGAAACAAGGTGCTCATGCTTTGACTTCTTCCTTCCCCACATGGTCTTCCCTGGTGTATCAATTATACCTGAAAGGTGAAGAACAGCTCGTGGCTCAGAGGTTAAAGCGTCTGCCTCCAATGCGGGAGACCCGAGTTTGATCCCTGGGTCAGGAAGATCCCCTGGAGAAGGAAATGGCAACCCACTCCAGTATTCTTGCCTGGAGAATCCCATGGACGGAGGAGCCTGGTAGGCTACAGTCCATGGGGTCGCAAAGAGTCGGACACGACTGAGCGACTTCACCTTCACCTTCATGGTTATTTTTAAGTTAGTGCATGTATTCCAAATGTTTGGGAATTTTAGAGACATCTTTTACCAGCTGATTTTCTGTATCAATTCCATTTTGATGAAAGAATAAATTTTGTATAATTTCAGTTTTCTTAAATATATTAAGACTTTTATGCACACACACACACACACACAAAAATGAACAGCTGTCAGTAAAGACTCCGCCTGCAGTGCAGGAGTAAGGAAGATCCTCCCTGAGTAAGGAAGATCCTCTGCAGAAAGAAATAGCAACTCACTCGAATATTCCTGCCTGGAAAATCCCATGGACAGAGGAGCCTGCTGGACTAGAGTCCATGGGATCACAAGAGTTAGATATGACTTAGTGACTAAACTAGCATCACCGCACAGCATATACTCTGGGCTTCAGAAATATTGAACAGCTTTTCTGATTTTTCTGTTATCATTCTGTTTTTCTCTTTCTCTTTTAGACTGTGCCTCCCCATCCTCGGTTTGTCAAGGAAACTCGTACTCACTATCCACTTGCTTCCCATCCACCTTGAGGTAGGCATTCCACCTCAGGCTCCCACGGGACCGTGAGATCTATCACTGCTTTTGTCTTTATCACTACTTATATGCCTGTTGTTGTGAACTTCACGAGGTCAAGGACTATTTTACATTCAGTTATGTATCTCCATGTACAAAAGTTGATTGGAGAATCTTGAAGTGAAGTTGCTCAGTCGTGTCCAACTCTTTGCGACCCCATGGACTGTAGCCTACCAGGCTCCTCTGCCCATGGGATTTTCCAGGCAACAGCCCTGGAGTGGAGTGCCATTTCCTTCTCCAAGGGATCTTCCCAACCCAGGGATCGAAACTGGGTCTCCCGCATCGTAGACAGACGCTTTACCGTCTGAGCCACCAGGGAAGTTAGGTGTCCAATAAATGTTTATTAAACTATCTCATTAATCAAAGGTGGAAATTAAGGCTTACAGTGCTTTTTTCCCTCTACCCTGTGGTTCCTCCACCTCCACCAGATTGGAAAGATTTCTGAGATAAATACCGAAATCCATTTGAAAGATTAGCATCTCGACAAAACAGAAACTAGAGAAGTTTTCTAAAGCTTAAACCATGTAAACAACAAGGAGTTTGTATGCAGAGAGGCATACACAACAGAAATCTTCAGAAGCCTGAATTTTATTACCCTAAGCCAGAGCCGCCACATGCTGCATTCTGCTCTAGGAGGAGGCCAGTCCTCAGTATAGATGCGGTTCAGACCCAAAAGAGAGCTGTTGGCACAGATAGACTGCTGCCAAAGGGAGTACTAGGAGTCAGTCAGCAGGCAGCACTATTGCCCCCTGCCCAGGTATGGCACAGTTGCATCTCACCCCACAGAAGGGGATGCCAGCTGCAGGGACAAAGTTCCCCACATAGAACATGCTCATTTTCAACCCACAGAAGGGGATGCCAACTGCAGGGACAAAGGTTCCCACATAGAACATGATCATTTTCAAGTTGGCAGATGGTTCAACAGAAGCAGCACAAAAAGCTTCCTCCAGGGTCTTAAACACAACAAAATTAATTAAAACACACTTTTGGCAAGTTCCAAATCAAGAAGCTTGACAACCCATTTAATTTTTTAATTCACCTATCTGGAATAACAGATGGTGATTTTTTAAAAAACAAATTCAGTTATTGAAAAACTTTCACAAAATCTACAAATCAAAAGTATTAACTTGTTTTTTCTTTACTCTGTATTCTTCTTTTGGATAAGCGGAAGGAAATCTCACAAAGTAAAATCAAGTGTATCATGGGAATCAGTCAGCAGACTTTCCACAGAGCCTCAATTTATTCTGCTGCATGAAATAAATCACTTCCCTTTTCTATGCCTCAATTTCCTTATCTATGAAATGGGAGACCTAAGCTACAGGGCTCTCACACCCACACAATTTAAGATTATATTTATGTAATAGCTAGCATTTGTTGAGAGCATCCTATGTTCCAGAAACTAAGTATTGAAATGCATTATCTCAGTTAATTCATGGAACAGCTATTATCATCATCATTTCAAAGATAAGTAAATCGAGGCTAAGGGGAAACTCACTTATCTGTATTTTCCTGACTAGTGAGTGACTGAACTTTGATCCCAGGGTGTTTAACTGTTAAGTCTGTACGCTTAGACAACTCTTTCTCTCTCTTCACTTAACAGCTGATAACTTTAAAGACCAGAACAAGCTGGGCATGTGGTCAGTTATTACTGACCACTTTGCTGCTCGACCTGTCTGCTGGCATATTGGTTTATGTAAGAGCTGTGACACAAAGCACATTGGTTTGGGCTGTTTTGAGGAGATTTTATTCACCTCTTCTTCCACAACTTGTGTTCACC
Organism: Budorcas taxicolor; assembly: GCF_023091745.1. NCBI lineage: Eukaryota > Metazoa > Chordata > Mammalia > Artiodactyla > Bovidae > Budorcas > Budorcas taxicolor. Next base: position 139,853,545 of record NC_068920.1, read on the forward strand.
CTGTGAAACTGATGGGGCAAGTAGCTCACTGATCTCACTGGGCTATAGTTCAGAGGTCAGGAGGAAAATTATTACTTTTTAATGATGACATTTTAGAGCCTAACATCTGTTTCCTTTGAGAGGTTATTGGTTTCTTAGGAGCATTACTAATTTATAAATTCTAACCAAACTAGCCAGAATTGAGAAAAAATTAAATTATTTTATGGTTTCTGGGAGAATCCATGAAATACTTCCAAACATTAGAATGCAAATTCAAATTTAATCACTTTACTCTTGACAAGCTCATACCTTTAAGGGAAACATTATAAATGTGAGAAAATTAACATTTCCTGATGAGTCAAAACAAATATGTTTTCTTCATCTTTGTTGCCAAAAAGGCAGTTTCTATGTTTTTAAACAAATTAACCAAGAAAGGTCTTAATATCAACTGTGCTTGACAATAGGAGAGACACAAAAGCGGTATTTCTACCCTTCATTGGGCCAGTGGTGCCTTGTGTGTTAGTTTGTAGATTAAGGCAAAAGCATATTATGATGAAAAGGACAGAGACTAGGAGTCTAGACTATTTCTATAGAGACCCTTATAAACATGCAGACATTGCAGCTCTGATTTACATTAGCTTGCTAATCCTGGGGGCAGGTTTGCAATGTAGCTCACTGACCTTCTTATTTTTCATTGAACAATTATGTTGGCCTCAGCCTTCATCCAACTATCAAGATCATAATGTCAAATGTGACTTTATGGAAGGCCAAGCCGAAAACTGGAAAACTTCAAAGGCATTAAGGGAAAGAATAAGTCACTATTTCTAAAATGCGATAGTCCTTTGGCCAACAATAAGTTTTATTCTGCTCTTTGCACTGTAAGACTTTGGAAATTTTATACACATATACATATCTGCCTGAGGTTTTACATGAAACAGTAAAACATGATCACATACAGGTATCACGTGAAGGAGAATAAGTCAAGCATCGGGGGCTTCATGTACATAGTTATCAGTGCCCACCTGATTGCTTAAGTCTGTGTGATTCTCATATAAGACACAAGGGACACTTGAGAACCAGTGAGAATGTAATGAGGAGAGGGAGAGTCTAGCCTGGCTCAGTCTACTACTGGGTACCATGCGATGTCATTGGAGTCTGTGTCTTTCACTGCTCCATGCCTTGTAGGGAATCCCCTACAGAGAGTCTCTGAATGGTCCTCCTTGACTGTGGACTCTTCTCTTCTGATCCAGCTCATGCTGCCAGAAAGAACATTCCAAAAAACATCTGACCGTGACTTTCCCTGAGACTTTTTTCTGCCTCTTTTGTCTAGTTAATTTCTACTCATTCTTGGGTCCAACTGAAATATATTTAATACTTCTTTTCTTTTTGTAACTTTTTACTTTACACTGGAGTATAGTTGATGAACACTGTTCTGATAGTTTCAGGTAGGAAGTGATTCAGTTATACATGCACATGTATCTATTCTTTTGCAAATTCTTCCCCACTAGGCTGTTATATAACATTGAGCAGAAGTCACTGTGTTACATAGTAGGACCTTGGTGGTTATCCATTTTAAAAACAGCAGTCTTTATCTGTCAATCCCAAACTCTCTAACTATCCCTCTCCTGTTCCTTTTTCCCCCGGTAACCATCAGTTCATTTTCTAAGTCTGTGAGTCTATTTCTATTTTGTAAATAAGTTTATTTATATTATTTCTTTTTAGATTCTGCATATAAGTGATGTGCTTCTTTTCAACAGCCTCTTCTGATCACCCCGTCTAAACTAGAAGCCTCTCCTGTGTGTGTATTTTCTTTTTTCTTTTTTTCACGACTCTCCAATCATGGCACATGAATCTTGGTATCGGTCATGTCTGTTCTCCCAGCAGTGTCTCCTTTTTCCATGGACTGTTGGCTCATGGAGGGCAGGAATGGCATCGTTCCCTGTGCTTTCACTGGAATCTATCAGACACACAATGATAGCTAACAGTGAATGTTTTTACTATGAGTCTGGAAGTGCTCTAAATGTTTTACATTTACTACCTTAAATTAATCTGTGCAATAATCCTGTCAAGTGGATGCAATTATTATTCCCAATTTATTAATGAGGAAAGTTGGCAATGAGAAACTGCCGAGCATATGCAAATAACAGAAATAGGCTTTGAATTCAAGCAGTTTGAATTCAGAGTCCCTGCTATTAACTTCTGCTCAATGTCTGTTCTACACAGTAGGTGCTCGAAAAGTATTGCTGAAGTGAAGGAATGAAGGAAGGAATAAATAAATGAATTAAAACCTTTCAATAACATCCTATCATATTAAGAAGAAAATTCAAACTCCTCATCATGACTAACGTGATTCTGTGAAACCTAGACTTGCTTGTCTCAAGCATCAGCTCTAGGCACTCAGCAACATAAACCTTGAGCCCCAGACACACACCTTGTTTCCATGAGTTTTTCAGTGTTATTTTTCTTCCTGGAATGTCCCTGTGACAGCCTAGCCAACTCCCAAAGAGGTCTTGCTTCTTTGGGGCCAGGGGAGAATGAACTAGAATGTCATCTTCTGAACATTCATTGACATGCTATGAAAGACTTTATCCTAACACTTACTACTATCTATTGGAAATGTCCTTCTACTCATCTGCCTCCTGAGAAAAATGATGAGCTTCTCAGGGGCAGGAACATACCTGACTTGCTTCTCTATCCCAGTTCCTAGCTTAGTGCCTGGTGCTAAAATATTCCCAAGAAGTGCTTGTTGTATGAATGAAGATAAGGTTTTTGCATGAAAAAGTGAAAGCATTAAGACTCAATCATGTCTGACTCTTTTGCGATCCCATGGACTGTATCCTGCCAGACTCCCTGTCCATGGAGTTCTCCAGGCAAGGATACTGGAGTGGGTAGCTGTTCCCTTCTCCAGGGGATCTTCCTGACCCAGGGATGGAACCCAGGTGTCCTGCATTGCAGGCAGATTCTTTACTGATTCCCTTCAAATCACCCATTACTCCAGAAATCACACCATCTTTAATATCACATGGTTGAGATGAAATTTTTTAAGGGAATTTTTCTAGGTTTGCCCATGTTCCACCTATACTCACTAGAGGGCTTCCCATCAGAAGAGCGTTTGTCTTTCTGTCTGACTTCTTTCACTAATACTCTATAGATCTATCCACATTGTTTCAAATAGTAGAATTCCATTTTTTATGGCTGGGTAACATTCCAGTGTGTGTGTGTGTGCGTGTGTGTGTGCGTGCGCGCGCGCACATGTGTGTGTGTGTGCGCGCGCGTGTGTGCGTGTGTGCGTGTGTGCATGTGTGTGCGTGTGTGTGTGCGTGCGTGTGTGTGCGTGTGTGTTTATTCACATCTCCTTTATCCACATCATCTTCACTCATTTGTTGATGGATATTCAGCTTGCTTTCATATCTTGGCTATTCTAAATAATGCTGCTCTGAACATTGAGAAACATGCATATTATGAATTAGTGCTTTTATTTTCTTTATATGTATACCCAGGAGTGCAACTGCTAGATCATATAGTAGTTCTATTTTTAGCTTTTTGTGGGTCTTCCTTACTGTTTTCCATCATAAGGAAATCTGCTATACTGATTAACATTGCCACTGATGGTTACAAGTGTTCTTTCCTTCCAGATCCCCACTTATATGTTGAATCTAAAAAAGAAACAAACAAATGTATATAACAAAACAGAAAAGAGACTCACAGGTACAGAGAACAAACCAGTTGTTATGAGTGGAGAAAGGGAAGGAGGGAGAGGCGAGACAAAGGTACAGGATTAAGGGATACAAACTATTAGTACAAAATATATAAGCCATAAGGATATATTGTACAGTAGAGGGGAAAATAGCATTAATTTGTAATAACTTTCAATAGAATATGGTCTATAAAAAAACATTGAATCACTATGCTGTATGCCTGAAACTAATATCATAAATCAACTGTACTTACATTTTGTAAAAAAGAAAAAGAACCGGGCAAAAAGCAATAATCTTACTACTAAGAGGAAGTAAAGGTGAAGAATAGAAGCAGAAATAGCTTATAGTCCAGTATTATTCTTAGGCTACTCAAGAGATGAGCCCCATTTATTTCACTGAGGGGTACTAGGTCTGGAAAAAGCCAAGTACTTCCTTGAGTATCTAGGTATTTCAGGAGCAAGAGGAAGGGACACCTGATTTAAAGCAACTGTATGATCATTAAAATTGTCCTTACTGAGACTAAAACACTCCTTACAAAGATGAAAAGGAAAGCTGAATATGTAATGTGAGAAGCAATTGAATTTCTTACAAAGTCACAGTAAATAGCAATATTTGCTGGAAGAATTGCCATCCATAGACTAAACAATAATATCACAAGACTATGCCAAGCAACTCACCAAATTAATCTTATTAAGTAACACCCTATTCCTCAAGATAGAGGGTGTGACCCCATGTTAACAGGCAAGGGAATGAGGCTCGGAGAGATTGGGCTCCCTGCTGAAGTCCCGCTGCAAGTGCAATCCGCTCACCTCTAAAGCCCTTCCTGTTCTTCCCACTGAATCCCACTCAAGATGCCCTGAAGAGGCTTCTATGAGGAGTTTTGAGACAAGTGGGAAAAAAGAACACAAAGCCACTGACCCATGGGAAGCAGTAGGAGATGCAGGGGGGTACTGGCAGTGGTGGGAAAAGACCCAGACCCAGGAGCTGGGATTTTGAATCAAAGGTGTATCAAGTTCCCGTGTCACTTCCAAAGTGCTCTGCATCCAGGCTCTCCTGGTTCCCAGTGATTCCTTTAAGAGCCTGGGCTAATGAAGTATCTCAACTCAGGGCACAAGGAACTTGTGTCCTGCTCCATCGAAAGGTGGCCAGATTGATAGGAATGGTCAGCAAAAGCAGGGAAGCTGCTCTTAAGTGTCTTCTTAGGTTTGATGATCCCTTCCAGTTGAAGTGTCTTAGGTTCCTGGTCCAGGGAAAGTCTTCAAGGAGCCAGGTCGCACAGCAAAACAGTCCTAAGACACACACTACCCAGTTAAGACCACACTGCACAGGATGACACTATTGTGACTACAGATGACTAGTTTCAGTTCAATTCAGTCGCTCAGTCATCACAGACTCTTTGCGACCCTATGAACCGCAGCATGCCAGGCCTTCCTGTCCATCACCAACTCCCAGAGTCCATTCAAACCCATGTCCATCGAGTCGATTATGCCATCCAACCATCTCATCCTCTGTTGTCCCCTTCTCCTCCTTCCCTCAAACTTTCCCAACATCAGGGTCTTTTCAAATGAGTCAGCTCATCACATCAGGTGGCCAAAGTATTGGAGTTTCAGCTTCAGCATGAGTCCTTCAATGAACACCTTTAGGATCTCCTGAGCTCCTTTAGGATAGACTGGTTGGATCTCCTCGCAGTCCAAGGGACTCTCAAGAGTCTTCTTCAACACCACAGTTAAAAAGCATCAATTATTTGGCATTCAGCTTTCTTTAGAGTCCAACTCTCACATCCATACATGACCACTGGAAAAACCATAGCCTTGACCAGATGGAACTTTGTTGGATAAGTAATGTCTCTGCTTTTGAATATGCTGTCAAGGTTGGTCATAACTTTTCTTCCAAGGAGTAAGCATCTTTTAATTTCATTGCTGCAATCACCATCTGCAGTGATTTTAGAGCCCAGAAAAATAAAGTCTGACACTGTTTCCACTGTTTCCCCATCTATTTGCCATCAAGTGATGGGACCGGATGCCATGATCTTAGTTTTCTGAATGTTGAACTTTAAGCTAACTCTTTCACTTTCCTCTTCCACTTTCATCAAGAGGCTCTTTAGTTCTTCACTTTCTGTCATAAGGGTGGTGTCATCTGCATATCTGACATATTCCAGCTTGTGCTTCCTCCAGCCCAGCATTTCTCATGATGTACTCTGCATAGAAGTTAAATAAGGAGGGTGACAATATACTGCCTTGACATACTCCTTTTCCTATTTGGAACCAGTCTGCTGTTCCATGTCCAGCTCTAACTGTTGTTTCCTGACGTGCATACAGGTTTCTCAGGAGGCAGGTCAGGTGGTCTGGTATTCCCATCTCTTTCAGAATTTTCCACAGTTGATTGTGATCCACATAGTCAAAGGCTTTGGCATAATCAATAAAACAGAAATAGATGTTTTCCTGTAACTCTTTTGCTTTTTCGATGATCCAGCAGATGTTGGCGATTTGATCTCTGGTTCCTCTGCCTTTTCTAAAACCAGCTTGAACATCTGGAAGTTTATGGTTCACGTATTGCTGAAGCCTGCCTTAGAGAATTTTGAGAATTACTTTACTAGCATGTGAGATGAGTGCAATTGTGCGGTAGTTTGAGCATTATTTGGCATTGCTTTTCTTTGGGATTGGGATGAAACCTGACCTTTTCCAGTTCTGTGGCCACTGCTGAGTTTTCCAAATTTGCTGGCATACTGAGTAAAGCACTTTCACAGTGTCATCTTTCAAGATTTGAAATAGCTCAACTGGAAATCCATCACCTCCACTAGCTTTGTTCATAGTGACACTTCCTAAGGCCCACTTGACTTCACATTCCAGAATGTCTGGCTCTAGGTGAGTGATCACACCATTGTGATTATCTGGGTCATGAAGATCTTTTTTGTATAGTTCTTCCGTGTATTCTTGCCACTTCTTCTTAATATCTTCTGCTTCTGTTAGGTCCATACCATTTCGGTCCTTTATTTAGCCCATCTTTGCATGAAATGTTCCCTTGGTATCTCTAATTTTCTTGAAGAGATCTCTAGTCTTTCCCATTCTATTGTTTTCCTCTATTTCATTGATTGCTGAGGAAGGCTTTCTTATTTCTCCTTGCTATTCTTTGGAACTCTACCTTCAAATGGGTATATGTTTCCTTTTCTCCTTTGCTTTTTGCTTGTCTTCTTTTCACAGCTATTTGTAAGGCCTCCTCAGACAGCCAATATGCTTTTTTTCATTTCTTTTTCTTGGGGATGGTCTTGATTCCTGTCTCCTGTACAATGTCACAAACCTCTGTCTGTAGTTCATCAGGCACTCTATCAGATCTTGTCCCTTAAATCTATTTCTCACTTCCACTGTATAGTCATAAGGGATTTGATTTAGGTCATACCTGAATGGTCTAGTGGTTTTCTTCACTTTGTTCAATTTCAGTCTGAATTTGGCAAAAAGGAATTCATGATCTGAGCCACAGTCAGCTGCTGATCTTCTTTTTGCTGACTGTATAGAGGTTCTCCATCTTTGGCTGCAGAGAATATAATCAATCTGATTTCGGTGTTGACCATCTGGTGATGTCCATGTGTAGAGTCTTCTCTTGTGTTGTTGGAAGAGGGTGTTTGCCTGACCAGTGTGTTCTCTTGGCAGAATTCTATTAGCCTTTCCCTTCTTCATTCTGTATTCCAAGGCCGAATTTGCCTGTTACTCCAGGTGTTTCTTGACTTCCTACTTTTGCATTCCAGTCCCCTATAATGAAAAGGACATCTTTTGGGGGTGTTAGCTCTAGAAGGTCATTTAGGTCTTCATAGAACTGTTCAGCTTCTTCGGCATTACTGGCTGGGGCATAGACTTGAATTACCGTGATATTGAATGGTTTTCCCTAGAAATGAACAGAGATCATTCTGTCGTTTTTGAGATTGCATCCAAGTACTGCATTTCTGACTATTTTGTTCACGATGATGGCTACTCCATTTCTTCTAAGAGATTCCTGCCCAAGGTAGTAGATATGTGGTCATCTGAGTTAAATTCACCCATTCCAGTCCATCTTAGTTCACTGATTTCTAGAATGTCAATGTTTACTCTTGCCATCTCTTGTTTGACCACTTCCAATTTGCCTTGATTCATGGACCTGACATTCCAGGTTCCTATGCAATATTGCTCTTTACAGCATCAAATCTTCCTTCTATCACCAGTCCCATCCACAATTGGGTGTTGTTTTTACTTTGGCTCTATCCCTTCATTCTTTCTGGAGTTATTTCTCCACTGATCTCCAGCAGTTATTGGGCACTTACCGACCTGGGGAATTCATCTTTCAATGTCCTATCTTTTTGCCTTTTCATACTGTTCATGGGGTTCTCAAGGCAAGAATACTGAAGTGGTTTGCCATTCCCCTTCTCCAGTGGACCACATTCTGTCAGACCTCTCCACTATGACCTGTCTGTCTTGGGTGGCCCCACAGGGCATGGCTTAGTTTCATTGAGTTAGACAAGGCTGTGGTCCATGTGATCAGATTGGCTAGTTGTTCGTGACTGTAGTTTCAGTCTGTCTGCCCCCTGATCACCTCTCTAAGTGCCTACCATCTTACCTGGGTTTCTCTTATCTTGGACATGGGGTCTCTCTTCACGTCTGCTCCAGCAAAGTGCACCCGCTGCTCCTTACCTCGGACGTAGGGTAGCTCCTCTCGGCCACCACCCCTGACCTTGGGCGCGGGGTAGCTCCTCTCTGCCGCCAAGACAGAGCAGAGATGGGGATAAACAGATGACTAGTTTACCAATGTGGAAAAGAAAGGGCACAACTGAAGCCAAGGAATAGACAGATGTCTGTGCAGTTCATCAGTCGTGTTGGAGCCCTGAAGCCACACCTTGCTCCCTGGGCTAGATATAGCAGAATTCCCAGAGCATATTTCAAGCCACGCAGCAAAGAAGAAAAGTACTTGGCCTTTGGAGTCAGGCATCAAGGTCATACCAAGGTTTTTCTACTAGCATTGTGATCTGAGGAAAGTCATCTCCCCTGTAAGTGTCTTAGTCACTCAGTTGTAAAAGGGTTGGTTGCAGAATTGCAAAGACAAACACACGGTGGGTGTACAAAATGTTTCAGACATTTTGTATTATTTGCTAGCCCAGGAAAATCCCTGTGAAGCAGAAGTGCTTACTCATATATATGGTAATACCAGGAAGCAAAAGCTGATAAAATGAGGTAAACACTGGTGTCTCCAGTGTCAGGCCTACAAAATGACATTTTAGTTAATTGCATGTAAGCCTAATTCACCCCCTAAACTGGGAATTTTTTAAAGTTATAAGCTGGGCATATCTGTGTCCTAAGATCTAGCAGTGAGTCCAACATTCAATAAATGTTGATATGTGAATGCAGAAAGGAATGAAAGAACCAGAGATGTAATCTGATCTACAGCAGGTCTGTGTCAGACTTGAGTCTAGAGGTGAACACGCCCATCTTTGCCCTTCTGAAGGATAAATTGAGCTAGGACTGATTGGCTCAATAAACAAATATTTCTCCAGTGAAGCACATGTTTTTTCTCTCTCATTTCACCCTGTGTTTACTTATTCATAGCCCATAAAAAGCTGTTAGCTGGAAATGTTCATTTTTTCTCATTACATTTTCCAAAGTGGGAGGTTGTTTTCCCCTCATATAGCACTTTTTTTTCCCCCAATGCATGAAAATCTCTGGCCTCAACAAACATTAGTGAGAGCTTATAAATTAAGTTGAAATCAGCTAACAGGGGCAGAAAGTTCTAGTAGCCCCCAGGTGCTCAGAGAGCAATGGGAGCTCAGAGAACCTCTCTGGAAAAGCTGTGATTTGAATATTGAAGCCAGAAAGGTCTGAGAGAAAATGTGGATGAGCTTCTCCTTCCCACAGATGGAAGAGAGAAGATCAGGAACCCCTCACAGCCTTCTTATCAATGGCAAAAATGTGTAGTTTATTTGCAACTCATTTTTGTTTTTTCATCTTTCTCTCCGAACTTGCAACTTTTCCCTATTTTCCACACACATTCCACTCAGACTCACACCCCTGCTGTTCCAGTGAAAGACCAGGAGGTCGTAGAACCTTCGTTTTTCTTCTTCTCCCTCACGTCCTCTCCATCATCAGCTCTAACCAACCTTCCCCTTCACTGTCTCTCGTTTCCCAAAACTGCAACCTGCTGTCATTCTACTACATCCAGGAAGTAATGGGAAGATCTGTTGATTCGACCTCACAAGCATCCCATCTGTTTACCTCTGTCCTTCCTTCCGTGTTTGCTCTCTCATGGGACTATCGAAACAGGCTTTAAACAGGTTCCCCTGGCCTTGAGTCTTGCCTTATCTGACCTAGTCTCATATTTCCCGAAGATCTCCCTCCTAAAACATAAATGTCATCAGCCACTACTTTACTCAGAAGCCCCAAATGACCTCTCAGGTCCTGTATCTAACAGGGTACCTAGCATTCTTTCAAACCTGGTAATAACTTGATTTTTTATTTACCTCCTACCATTTCCTTCTACAGCACTTGCCAGCACTTTCATGCTTTATCTCTTTGCATGTTCTGTCCCTTCTCCAACTGAACTCAGCTTATTCCTCCAAATCCAGGACAAACAGCACCTCTTCCCTGGCTGAATTCAGCTTACTCTTCTAAGTCCAGGACAAACAACACCTCTTGTTTCATGTCACTTTTAATCTTCACACAGCTTGCAAGTTGAGAAGCCACTACTCAGCCAAGGTTGTTGAATTTCAAATCCTGTATTTTTGGTACGATTCCACAGTGATTTCTATGTAATGGCTTTGATAGTAAAAAGTGTATCTCAGTAAACAAATTCATTTCAGTAAAGAAATACATCTTTTTCTAGACATGTATTTATATTTTAAACTGTTGATCAGAGTGGTGGATGCCATACTTAGAATTCAACTCTTGTGTTTGGAGGGAATCATTTATTACTATTTAGCAAAAGGTATAATCAGCAAAATGAAGCAAGAGGATCTGGCTATTCTACTTTCAGGTGGTCATGAATAGGAAGAATAAGCTGAGATGGATTTGCCTTTGAATTGTGGCTTTTCAACTCAAATTGGATTTCTGTTTTCATCTGAGGAGCTGCCCCCATAGATGCTTTGGGAGGGAAGGGTCAATGGATTAGCCAACTTCTCTGGGCAGTGACTTTCTGACAAAATCATCCCTTACTCTTGGTCCTAGAGGATGTGGCTTCATGAATCTGGCAGGATGTACAAAAAGTAGCTGAATGCTGTCCCAGCCCCACAGGCTTTCCCATAACACCTTTTCCTGCTGCGTCTTCCATTGATCCTTGTGAGTAGTGGAGTCATGGGTGAAATTTGTCCCTTACCTCCAAACACAGCATGTTCAGGTTTGTTTGGAAAGTTTGGCAGCTCCAGTAGTGGAATTCAAGCTCATCACAATATGTCAAATATTGTTAAGGAAGGAAGGGAAGGAGATAAAAAAGCCAGAACCCATAGAGAACATTTCAGATATTTAACATTATAAATCGTGTGTAGTACCGAAAAGCCATACAGGTGGTTATTCTTTTTAGAAACTTGTGTATAGTTTTATTTATATCCAGTTTGAAATTAAGTTTTTATAACTCTGATTCTTGGTCTGAACATATGCCATGGATCATAAAATATTTACTTTATGAACATATAGCAACCTTGTGGCAGTGAGTAAACATTCAAATAAGAATCCACCTAAGGTAAGCAATTCTCACCAGATGGTTGTTTTATTTGTTTGTCTTCATCTACTACTAGATTTTGGCATCTCCCGTCTAAGGTGAGGCTCCAGATGTATGATCTAGGAGAGCCCTTCAACAGACATTTTGACTTCTGATTGTAGATTTTTAAAAGACGTCTAGCTTTGGATTCAGTTCACAGAACTGAATATAAAATCATTTGCAGAGTATCCCCTAATCGATGTTGTCTGTAAACACTGACAAATATCCAAAGGAAGGTTCTTTCTGAGTACCTGAATTCTTTAAGATGTTTCTTCTTTATGGTGCTTTCTTAGTGACCAATGAGTACGTGCGTGCTCAGTCCGACTCTGCAGCCCCACAGACTGAAGCCTGCCAGGCTTCTCTGTCTGTGGAATTTTCCAGGCAAGAATACTGAAGTGGGTCGTCACTTCCTACTCCAGAGGATATTCCCAACCCAGGGATCAAACCCTCATCTCTTGTGTCTCACTCTTAGTGACCAATAATTTCTGCTAGTTCTTCATCGAAAAGAAGTAGCAATTGTAATAACAATAATAATATATAACATCATTGTTGTTATTATTATTAACATTAACAACTAGACTAACTTTTATTATTTAGAGCCTCAGAAAATCATGGTGAGTGGAGCTTAATTTCTCTCCCATTCTGGGGGCAGGACTTAGTGACTTACAGCTGATGAATAGAATGTAAGGGGGGAAAACTAACAGATTTACATTCACAGTAGTTGCAGTTACTGTGAAACCTGACATGTACCATCTTGACCAAAAAATCAGTTACCATCACCAGCAGTAAGCTATGATAATATCATGTACTTCCTGATATGATATTATATGATGAGAAGGGGACCTCACCACTGTGATATTCTTCCCTAAAATCACAACCCCAATAAAATCAGGAGTAAATATCAGACAAATCCAATTGAAAGACATTTCTTTCAAATACCTGACCAGTATGCTTCAAAAGTGCCAAGATCATGAAAACAAGGCTAAGCAACTATTGTATTGGTGGAGACTGTGGAGACGTGGTGATCCAACACGGAGTCCTTGGATCATGGAAGAGGAAAAGGCACCTGATGAAGTCTATAGTTTAGCTAACATCACTGTGCCAATATTAATTTCTTACTTTTTATTAATGCATCTTGCTTATATAGGATGGTAACATTAAGTGAAGCTAGCTAAAGGGTATATAAGATCTCTCTGCACTAACTTTTCTCTAAATCTAAAATTCTTTCAAAATTGAAAGTTTAACAATCCTGAGGTAATTAATATTTTACTCATTTTATCAGATATAGGAAAATGCCTTGTTAAAGAAAATGAGAGGATAATACAGACTGGAAGGAAATATTTAAAAGACATATCTGATAGACGGCTAGTATCTCAAATAGTAAAAGAACTCATAAAACTCAACAATGAGAAAATGAACTATCCAATTAAAACAATGGACAAAAGATCTGATCAGAAACCTCACCAAAGAAGATATACACGTGGCAAATAAGCATATGAGAAGATGCTCAACATCAGGCATCATTAAAGAAATGCAAGTTAAAACAATGAGATACCACTATACACATACTAGAACGGCCAAAATCAAGACTCTGACAGCACCAAATGCTGACAAAGATGTGGAGCAAAAGGAACCTTCTTTCACTGCTGTTGAGAATACTAAATATTATAACCATTTTAGAAGATGGTTTGGCCATTTTGTAAATTACAAGATTTCTGAAAACATACTCCTACCACATAATCCAGACATCATGTCTGTTATATTTATCCAACTGAGTAGTTGAAAGCTTATGTTCATATAAAAATCTGTATACAGGTGTTTAAAAAGTGAAGTGAAGTCGTTCAGTTGTGTCCTACTCTTTGGGACCCCATGGACTGTAGCCTACCAGGATCCTCCATCCATGGGATTTTCCAGGCAAGAATACTGGAGTAAGTTGCCATTTCCTTCTCCAAGAGATCTTCCCAACCCAGGGATTGAACCCAGGTCTCCCACATTATAGGCAGACGCCTTACCATCTGAGCCACCAGGGAAGTCCATTGGCAGGTTGGTATAAACCCTTGACAGGGTTTCTGCCATAAGCCGTATGAAGTCACCATGGAGCCTCGGAGTAAGGCTCCTCACTTTCACACAGGGCATGTCATTCATTCACACAAGCACCCTGTAGAGTTAGTAAAGTACAGCAGAAACCATGTTCACTAGGAGAACAAAGAACTAGAACTCCAAGCATCCTTACCTTGTCCTGAAGAATCCTGGATGAGCCACCAAGATGAAAGGTTGCTTCTGAACCACAAAAGACACTGGGATTCTTGGCCTCCAGAGAAGAACTCAATCCAGGGCCAGTGACAAGGCTTGATCGCTCAGAGCTTCTGTGTAATCAAGTTTTATTAAAGTGTAAAAGAGATCGAGAAAGCTTCTGACACAGATATCGGAAGGGGGCAGAAAAAGTGCCAGGTGTTTACAGCAGCTATATTCATACTTGCTAATATTTGATAGGGACCAACATGTTATTCAATAGGTGAAAGGGTAGATAAATTATGGTACATCCAGACAATGAAATATTATAAAGGACTAAAAAGAAATGAGCTATATCAAGGCATGAAAAGACAAGGAAGAATTTTAAATGCATGTTGCTAAGTGAACAAGGGTAATCTGTAGAGGCTACAGACTATGTAATTCCAACTATGTGACGTTCTGGAAAGGAAAAGCTATAGAGACGTTAGAAAGATCAGTAGTTACCAGGGGTTTGGAGAGGGAAGAATGAATAGGCAGAGCATAGAGGAACTTCAGGGCAGTGGATCTATTCTGTATGAGACTATAATGGTGAATACACGTCCTTACAGGTTTTTGAAATCCATAGAATATAAAACATCGAGAGTGAGCACTTATAACTGTAACCTTTGCAAACTACTTTGTGATAATGTGTCAATGGAGGCTCTTCAGTCATAATGCATGTATCATTCTAGTGGGGAATGTTGATACTGGGGAGGCTGTACATGTGTGGGGATGGGAGATATATGGGAACTCTGTAATTTTAGTTCAGTATCTCTGCCTGAATAGCATAAGAAATTCAACTGCAGTATGTCCCAAACTAAAGGTATCATGTAAAACACCACCCCTCATCAGTCTTGTTCCTTCTACTTTTCTGGGTTTTTTTAATGACCAAATAATCTATCTAAAATCCAAAATAAGTTTTCTACCTCTCTTTCATGGCTCAAATCTATTCTTTACAATAGTCTATTGAATTTGATTTTGTATACCTCTTTAAAATAAGCCCCCTTATTTCCATTTTCCTGGCAAAAAAAAAAAAGAAAAGAAAAGAAAAGATAACTTTCCTCTAGTCCTTTTATCCTCCAATCTGTCCACCACTTTGCCTCCAGGGAGGCCTTCCAAAACACAGTCTCATTAAGCTTTTCTCCACATATAAGCCCCAGGCACATTCCACTGCTTATAGAATGGGGACCAGGGTAGGAACATGACTCCCACCAACCCTTTGCTCCAGACTCATGGAGCTTACTACTAATCCTTGTAAGTGCCAGACTCATTCCAACCTAATGCCTCAGAGTCTGCTGGTCTCTCAGTCCTGACTGAGTGCCTTGCCCTCCTACAGACATGGCCCTCTCTCTGTGTCAAGCCAACGCTCAGATTTCCCCTCCTCTGGAATCCTCTCGTACTAACCTGTCATATCTGCAGAGCGAGGTGATGTCTTCCTTAGCTCGATAAAGCATTTTGCTGGCACTTACAAGAATGTTGTATTGAAACTATTATGCTCAGTTGTATGCCTATTCCACTAGATTCTGAGCTCCTTAAAAGCAAGATCTTGTCTTACTCAACTTTACATAGACCAATGCCTGGCATTTTTCACTGCAAATCTGAATGCCTTCATACAGAACACTTCCTTAACTGTAGACAGGAGGCTGTGGTCTATGTGGTATGAGTGCGCAAGTGGCATGACACACCCAGGTCTGCACACATCTTTTGCTTGTAGTTTACCCATGTCAGTGCTGGTATATACCGTGCTCCCCTTACTTATTCTGATTCATTAACTCATCCATTTTTTGTTCACATTTGCATAATTCAAAGGATGGTGGTCTTTGAATAAACTGTACATATTTTTCAAAAACTACAGGTTAAGTAAATATATATCTCTCTTTAGGTTCCTCCTTGTATGCAGTGATTGCAAGCTTTTTACTTGTAAAAGCAATAAGAGTATCAGAGGTTTGAATTACACCTGGTTCTTGGTCAGTTTTGCCAACTGTATCTTAAAGTTCTTTTCCATAAAGAATGAATCACTGTTAATGGTAGATAACTGTGTTAGCCACGAGGACTCTGTATAATGCAAGTATTGTATAATCATGCTAGTTGTATTCCTTGACATCAGAATTTACAATGCCTCTTTTAATGAGAAATTGAATGGAAGATGTGGCTGAAAAATTAATTCATTTTAATAATATATGGCACTGATATTGGCTATCTCTGGCAGGCTTTATACCTATAAACTAAGAGACCATGAATACCAATGACAGCAAAAAAAAAAATAAGATATGTATTATTTCCCTAAGAAAATTACTTTTAAAAATATGCATTCTGACATCCTCAAGATTACTTACACAATTATGCAGTTCCAAAGTGTAATCAGTCAAATTCTAAGCAGTGGTGAGGAAAAGTGAGCATTCATATTTACTAAAAATTCAAAAATTCCACTTCTGATGAAATTTGCTTTACAAAGTCATTGAAGTATAGAGAATATAGCTTTTCAATAAAAATATTTTTCAGTCTTCTATCTAGCAAAGTCTTGGGATTTGGGGTAATTTAAAAGTAGGAAAGAAATAACAATTCAAACATTATAAAATGTACTGAGTCAAAACAAAGCTGAATATTGAAATGCCAGAAGAAACAAGGTTGTTCACCAAAGAGAAACAGGACAAATAAATTTAAGAAGAAAGCTCATTCCAGAAATGTTTTTACATTGCTTAATGGAAGTGCTGTTTCAAAAGAAAGGCTTTAAGGTAAACAGAGTGGAATACAAATAATAGGCGTGAAATTAGCTGTGAGATTCAGTAGTTTACCATGTATGCCCTGTGTATCTGACAATGCAAGCCAAAAAGCTGTAGAACACACAGCCAGGTGTGCCCTGGGGCTCCACTGACACCCATGTGAGCTTCACATTGTCCCAGTAAATGACTATCCCTTTTCCAAAGATGAAACTCACCACATCACATTGAGCCAATCCCAAAGTCAGCAACTCTGATTATCAGAAAGTTCTTTATTACATGAAACAAAATTTTTCAGCTCTTTTTAATCACTGGCCCAAGTTCACACCTTTTGTGCCCCCTGAGAAAAACCCTTTTGTTCAAGACTGCTCTGCCATTATCTAAAGATAGCTACCACAATCCGCATCCCTCATCCCAACTTCTAGACTTCTATTATCCAGTGTAGATAACTCAGTTTCTTAGTTCAGCACATATTTTCCCCCCACATATACCCCACAGCATCATGGACAGGAATTTGAGCAAATTCTGAGATAGTGAAGGACAAGGAAACCTGGTGTGCTGCAGTTCATGGGATCGCAAAGAGTTGGACATGACTTAGCAACTGAACAACAATACCCCACAACACTAAAATTTCTAGAGAGCTAAGACCTTGTGCTATTCACCCAGCTATCACCAAATCAGTTTCTGACATGTAGTAATCTTTCATTATTGTTTGTTCAGATGAATTCCCCTATATCCTCCAGTAACCAAATCCCTCCCTTCTGATCCTGCTCGTACATAAAATAAAGTTTATAGACATCTTTCTACCTACACTTCAATTTCATGTTGGGATAAAGGGTCAAGGAGGCATAAGGGGTTAACACAGGCTTCTCAGAGGTAGGATGGAAGAGGCACAGGGGTCTGGGAGGAAAGGAGTGAATCTCACACAGAGAATCAAAGAAAATATTGTCCTCTCAGAAGTCAGGTCCAAGACAGAGACCAGCAGAACTTGGTAAGACCTTGGTGAGGACTCGGTAACACTCTTATCTGTGTTTACAATTCTTTACCATATATTGTCCCATAAGAGTAAAACCTTTGAGCAAAGCGCCTACAGATTTATCAGGTTTGATAGCAAGAACGGGCTGAGGCAGCGGCTTATGTTTCACTCTGTTTGCTCACAGCAGATAGATAAAAACCCTCCAGTCAGGAATAGAATAGGTTTAGCAGCCTTCCTTGGAGAAGGAAATGACAACCCACTCCAGTATTCTTGCCTGGAAAATCCCATGGACAGAGGAACCTGGTAGACCACTGTCCATGGGGTTGCAGAGTCGGACATGACTGAGTGACTTCACTTTCTTTCCAAGCAGCCAATGGAAAGAAAGGAGAGGGGCTGCTCCGGGCTTGAGATGAATAGGAAACAAGACTGTGGAGATATATAAAGCACTCTTGGGCTTAACAAAGAAAATCTTTCTTCACTCACGTGAAGATTTTTAGGAAGAAACCATATGGTGTGAATGCTACTCATTATATCACACTATTAGTTACATATTTCATGGGCATGTCATCAGGAACATAGACCTTGTTTTGTATCAGTTTAATATCAATCGCCATGGCCTTCCAGGGGGCTCAAGGAAGTCTGATGTCCAAGTAGTCCAGGAGAGACTTTTGGTTTCCCTGTTAGTTGACCCACCTCATACATGAGGCTGCCCTCCCTCAACCATCCATGTTCAGTTCAGTTCAGTTCAGTCACTCAGTTGTGTCAGACTCTATGCAACCCCATGGACTGCAGCACACCAGGCCTTCCTGTCCATCACCAATTGCCAGAGTTTACCCAAACTCATGCCCATTGAGTCAGTGATGCCATCCAACCATCTCATCCTCTGTCAGCCGTTTCTCTTCCCGCCTTCAATCTTTCCCAGCATCAGGGTCTTTTCAAATGAGTCAGCTCTTCGCATCAGGTGGCCAAAGTACTGGAGCTTCAGTTTCAACATCAGTCCTTCCAGTGAATATTCAGGACTGATTTCCTTTAGGATGGACTGATTGGATCTCCTTGTAGTCCAAGGGACTCTCAAGAGTCTTCTCCCTCTATGTTGGCTGATGTTAAAGAGGTTTCCCTGTGCTGGGAGTAAGATCCTGGAGACTTGGAAGCTGAAAGTCCACTTGCATTGTGCTCTTCCTGGTAGGAGGCTTGAAATGCCAAAGGGCATTGATTTATTTTTTGTCTAATGGCAAAGGGAATGGCTACCCACTCCAGGATTCTTGCTTGGAGAATTCCGTGGGCTGAGGAGCCTAGCAGGCTACAGTCTATGGGGTTGAAAGAGTTGGACATGACTGAGTGAGTAACTATATAAATGATAAGTACCTCTAAAGTAAGCACAGAATCTTATTCTACTTGTGCCATTCCTGGAACATAGAATACCAATGAGCACTCAGCTTCTAACACATAACTCTTTAAGATTTTGTAATTAAAGTAAAATGGCAGTAACTGAATCACATAACACATTATAAACATTGGGCATAATTACATCTGCATATTGAATTATTTATAAAATTAAATATATTCTATACTATTGATTCCTGCTTATGAGGAACCTAGAACATCCATTTACATATATTTGGCATTACATATTTATTTATTATAAACCATTATGAAGCATCAGAATCCCTTTTGTGCATATGACACTATAGAGAAGGAAGGAGTAAGAAAAACCATAACCATAACTCAATAAATGTATCACACTGATTCTCACAAAAAGGATGAAATCTTAACTGCTTACAAAGCAGACGGCCTTTGTTTCATACATTCTGAGAGTTTGTATTTCTGAATAGGTCTATTAAAGACAGCTATTTTTTAAAATACTGGTAAACCAGTGATATGCAAGATACCATTACTGTGTCTAGATCACACATTAACCAATACTTGCAACTATTACTGTTGCTTAGTCACCAAGTTGTATCTGACTCTTTGTGACCACCAGGCTTCTCTGTCCATGGGTTTATCCCAGGCAAGAATACTGGAGTGGGTAACCATTTCCTTCTCCAGGGAATCTTCCCCACCCAGTGACTGAACCCCCATCTTCTACATTGTAGGTGGATTTTTTACTGCTGAGCCACTGATGAAGCATACCTATAATGAATGCATGCAAATAAACTATTTTGTGTATTTCAATGATTTCATGTAATAGTTTCTATTCACGCCATGGTCATATGCAAGAACTAGAGGTTAGAAGACAGAGAATGGCTTGATAAATGCCACTTGCCCTTTAGTCTAGATAGGAGTTGTGAACATCTGGGTAAAGCTATACTTAGCCTGAAAAATGAGTCACAGAATGTAAGAGTATTTAAAAATATTTATTTATTTACCATCTGCTATTTTGCGGAGAAGGATGGGGAAGGAATTTTACTGCTAACACTAGCATAATCATTTTAAGACTTTATGGAAAGACGAAAAGATGTCAAAATGGAGACTATGCAGGCTAGAGACCTCAGCAAGAAAATATTTTCAAAATAGCTTTCTTAAGTATCCCATAGAAAACAGGCCTAAATTTCTCAAAGATGCAGAATACCAAACATCACAAACGGTGCCTGAGAATAAAGATCTTTGGAAGTTTTCAGTGACAACCATACTCCGATGACCTTGCTGAACAAGGAATTAACTTCATGCTAAACAGCTGCCCTTGGGCCTGAAGGAGCATATTCCCTTATTGGCTGATTATTTATGTTAAGTGCTTTTATGGAAGTAAACCAAGACACTGAACAGAGTCTCAGGAGACAGAGAAAATGCTTAAACATCTTTAGCTTCAAGTCAATGATGTGAAGTTAAGCATGGATACCAGAGATGGGCTCTGAGTGATCTTGAGAGTCTATGACTTTAGCCAGAACTTTCAGTATCCTCTTATGTCCATGGTGCTATGGTTGGAAGGAATCATGATGGGAGCTAAGAATGACACCACCTGAATTTTATCTTGGCTGATACCAAGAAGCACTTTGATGTTGGCATGTCAAATCATACTGTTGGGTCTCAGTGTTCAAAAAAAAGTGAGATGTGTTCTTGCTTGAATCATTAAGCTTTTGTGAAGCTCAAAGAATGATGTGGATGGAAGTACTGAGCCTCTGTGATGTATCATTGCATAACTTTGAAAGATAACAGTCTTGATTATAAAATAGTGTCATCTATTTTCCATATTTACAAATCAGTTGTAGTTACCTACAGATGAATGTGCGCTTCCCCAGTGGCTCAGCAGTAAAGAATGTGCCTGAAATGCAGGAGATGCAGAAGACATGGGTTTGATCCCTGGGTCGAGAAGATCCCCTGGAGGAGGACACAGCAACCCACTCCAATGTTGTTTCCTGGAGAATCCCATGGACAGATGAGCCTGGCAGGTTACAGTTCCTGAGGTCCCAAAGAGTCGTACATGACTGAAGCAACTTAGCATGCACACAAAGATGAATATAGAGAAATAAATGAGAACTTCATTCTTTAATATTGCTTCGAGGAAATTGTTTCAGCATTCAGATTCTGGAATAGTTATTCTGGTTTTGTTATTCAACTTATGATTAATTTATTTTCCCTCTATTTCTTGAAGTCACATGTAGGCCATGTAAGTCATATCTGTTTCTCTGAAGATAAAACAATCTAAGACTCTATTTACATAATGCTTTATGGGAGGTTTCCCCTAAAAAAAAGCTTCACATGAAATGATTCACCACATAACAAAGTGTGCAGTGTGTAGAGAAAGGATTGTTATTTGTGCTCCACACATGAGGAAAAATTAACCTCAATTCATATAAATCAAATAACACTTAAAAAATTAGTGCCTTCTAGGTAAAACAGTGGTTGTTACTAGATGTAAAACAAAGCACAAAGATGCTTGCAATCAGTTTAGTTGGAAAGACATGTAGCTAAGTGCACTGTATAGAAGCTAATTAATTAAATTTCTATTGTGGGACTCAGAAAGGTAACCTGCTTAACCACAAGTTGCAGTGTCAGAAATGAGTCACAGAAGGACCAGTATCTCCTTATGACTAGGCTAGTGACTTCCGCTGCTCCACAGAGTTAGTGTTCAGTCTATCTTTTCAAGATGGCTATTTTCTTTTTACACTGGAGAGATCTGTTGTAACTTATCAGTTCAGTTCAGTCACTCAGTTATGTCCAGTTCTTTGCAACCCCATGGACTGCAGCATGCCAGTCTTCCCTGTCCATCACCAACTCCCAGAACATACTCAAACTCATGTTCATCAAGTCGGTGATGCCATCTAACCATCTCATCCTCTGTCATCCCCTTCTCTTCCCACCTTCAATCTTTTCCAGAATTGGGGTCTTTTCAAATGAGTCAGTTCTTTGCATCACGTGGCCTAAGTATTGGAGTTTCAGCTTCAGCATCAGTCCTTCCCATGAATATTCAGGACTGATTTCCTTTAGGATTGACTGGTTGGATCTCCCTGCAGTCCAAGGGACTTATTTCAAAAGCATTAATTCTTCAGTGCCCAGCTTTCTTTATAGTCCAACTCTCACATTCATACATGAGTACTGGAAAAACCATAGCTTTGACTAGACAGACCTTTGTTGGCAAAATTATGTCTTCGCTTTTTAATATGCTGTCTAGGTTAGTCATAACTTTTCTTCCAAGTAGCAATCATCTTTTAATTTCATGACTGCAGTCACCATCTGCAGTGATTTTGGAGCCCAGTAAAATAAAGTCTCTCACTGTTTCCATTGTTTCCCCATCTATTTGCCATGAAGTGACTGGACCAGATGGCATGATCTTAGTTTTCTGAATGTTGAGTTTTAAGTCACCTTTTTCACTCTCCTCTTTCACTTTCATCAACTGGCTCATTAGTTCTTCTTCACTTTCTGCCATAAGAGTGGTGTCATCTGCATATCTGAGGTTATTGATATTTCTCTTGGCAATCTTGATTCCAGCTTGTGCTTCATCCAGCCCAGAGTTTCTCCGGATGCACTCTGCAGAGAAGTTAAATAAGCAGGGTAACAACATACAGCCTTGATGTACTCCTTTCCCAATTTGAAACAAGTCTGTCATTCCATGTCCAGTTCTAAGTGTTACTTCTTGACCTGCATACAGATTTCTCAGGAGGCAGGTCAGGTGGTCTAATATTCCCATCTCTTGAAGAATTTTCCACAGTTTGTTGTGATCTGCAGGAAAAGGCTTTAGCATAGTCAATAAAGCAGAAGTTGATATTTTTCTGGAACTCTCTTGCTTTTTCCATGATCCAGCAGATGTTGGCAATTTGATCTCTGGTTCCTCTGCCTTTAATAAATCCAGCTTGAACATCTGGAAGTTCACGGTTCACATACTGTTGAAGCTTGGCTTGGAGCATTTTGAGCATTACTTTACTAGCCTGTGAGATGAGGGCAGTTGTGTGGTAGTCTTAACATTCTTTAGCATTGCCTTTCTTTGGGATTGGAATGAAAACTGACCTTTTCCAATCCTGTGGCCACTGCTGACTTTTCCACATTTGCTGGCATATTGAGTGCAGCACTTTCACAGCATCATCTTTCAGGATTTGAAATAGCTCAACTGGAATTCCACCACCCTCACTAGCTTTGTTCATAGTGATGTTTCCTAAGGCCCACTTGACTTCACATTCCAAGATGTCTGGCTCTAGGTGAGTGATCACACCATTGTGGCCACCTGGGTCATGTAGATCTTTGTTGTATAGTTCTTCTGTGTATTCTTTGCACCTCTTCTTGATATCTTCTGCTTCTGTTAGGTCCATACTATTTCTATCCTTTATTGTGCCCATCTTTGCATGAAATGTTCCCTTGGTATCTCTAATTTTCTTGAAGAGATCTCTAGCCTTTCCCATTCTATTGTTTTCCTCTAAGTTCTTTGCACTGATCATTGAAGAAGATTTTCTTATCTCTCCTTGCTACTTTTGGAACTCTGCATTCAAATGGGTATATCTTTCCTTTTCTCCTTTGCCTTTAGAGTCTTTTCTTTTCTCAACTTTCTGTAAGCTATTTGTGACTTATAAAATTTGATAATCCAAAAGCTGTCTTCATCAGTAGTCCTAGAATTTTATAAAATTTTAATTTTTAGTTTTTATATTTAAATCACTAATAATCCTCTATTGCCAACCACAAAGCTTTGTCAGAGACCTTGAAGGATGAGTGGAATTTTTCAGAGGCAAAAAAGTCTGGGGAAGAGTATATTGAAGAAGTGTGTCCTAAACTGGATCAGGGTTATTTAGAAAATAAAGCTTACTAGACATACAAATATATTTGTGATAAAACTAACTATTTTAAATGCCCACATATAGCTGGTAATAAGCTGCTTTTCTCAGTAAAGTCTCTCCTCCATTCCCCATTAAAAGTGCAGTTTCCTTCTCTGTGAATTTGGTCAAATTGCATGATTATTTTTAGCTATGCAGATATCACCTTTCCCTTTTTTCATATTTCCTCTTCTCTGGGTAGAAAGGCAAGGGGATTTGAAATCATAAATGGGACTGACTCTCTTACTAATAAAGTAAACTTAAGAAAGTTGCTTTAATCCTTCAACTTCCTAATTCATAAACATATCTTGACAACTTATAAACATACATATATAAGCATATATAAACATACATATACGTACAAACATCATAGATAATCATGGATAACAATATTTACCACACATATTTATTAAGAGGATTAAAAGAGATAATATGGTGGCTTGCACAATAACTATTCATTTTCCCCCTTTCCAACTCTGAAACTTCCACTCATTGATCAAGTGGATATATTATATAATATTTTGCAGATTATATAATATTTTTGCTAATATGGTCTTTGTTGCTGCTATTGTTACTTTAGTATAAAACAAACATCCCTCTTATCCTGGATTCAAATTGCTGTCCTTGGTCCTGAATTTTCAACATCGTCATCAATAACATGAATCATAAAATTGTATAGAAAGAGAGAACAAAAGATTAAGATCATTAAATGTATGTTTTTAAAGGTTTTCTTATAAACACAACTCACAATTCTGTAGCTTTGTCAATAGAAGATTCTGCGTCAATAGAAATATGCAATTACTTACATTCTAAGAATGTAAAACTTAATACTTAAGACAGCAGCCCATTCCAGTGATGAACATCTGATTATCAGGAAATATTTCTTTTTGCTAAGCCCTATAATCTTATCCATAAATCATTATTATGTCCTTTGGAGGCACACTTACTCAATTCATGGGTAATCCCTTGGGTCATCTGAACAGTTTTTTTAGTAAAATTCATTACTAGGTTTATTGATAAGAACATGAGCAAGGCAGATGCAGAAAGATGAGACATGAAATTGTGACTGTGAAGAGTTTAAAAGGGCTACATAATTTTACTATATGCATGCCAGAGAGAAAGAGAGACTGAGACAGAGAGAATAGAGAATCGAATAGAAATTTTTAGTGAATCAAAACCATTTTCACATGTTAACTCTTTAGTCCAGTGTCTATCACTCGCTCTTCTGATTTCCTTCAGAATCTTAAAGATGTTCCCACCATGCATTTATTCCTTGGTATGCTAATAAGCTATTCATATTTCTCTCTCCTTCACTAGACTGTAATCATCTCTAGCACAGAGGCAGTGTCTTACTTTTTCCTTCTAATGTGTTCCAGTGTGTAAACATTCCTGGCTTGTAGGTACTCAGTTGAATGAATGAACTAAATTTCCAGAGAAAGAATTGTCAGAATAGACAAGGGGAAGCCTATCCATCATCACGCATATACCACAGGACAGGAATGCCAGAATTCCCATGTAAAGAGGGAGACTGGATGCATGTCCTCTCTGGGCCTTTTGATTCTAACATGTGTAGGATTGGATACTAATATCATCATCAAATATTTCTATCTGAGTTCCTCAAAAAAAGTCTTCAGTCTAAAACATGCCATTAATAGAAACTGCTACAACAAATATAATATTATAATGATTTCACTTTAAAAATGGAAAAATGCATAATTAAACAACAAATTCTATTACAGAAAACCAGGCCCTTCATATTTTTTCTCTTCCCTGTGTTTGACTACATTTGCTCATATAACATGATTTTGTTTCTTTTAGGTATTTCAAAGTGTTTTCAGAATTTCCCATGTGTCTCCTCTGTGCCTTTCCAGATATTCAGCATCAGGGCTGAATGAGTTTCTAGTTATTAACTGGGCTGAATATGTTTTTTTCTTTCTCGCATATTTGTCACAGAATCTCTCTGCATTGGCCAAGAAGGCTTTTTACTTTCAGCACACTGAAGGATAGAAAGATAAATATATTAATAGATAGGTAGATCAGCTCCAATAAGTATATGGGTATACATATATATTCATAAGTATTTGCATATATGCATATATCTCCAAATTTCAAAGAGTAAATAGAATGGAAAAGAAAATATCTTAATATATTAACATATTTCAAATGTCTTACTATTTTATTCATGAAAAGACAAATAGAGCTGATGAAGAATTATAATGAGTCACTCAAGAAAAGAGAAGCAATAATAGAAACAAAGGGCAAATTATAATAATTCCATTTTAATGGAAAATGTTACATTTGAGCAATAAATTATATCTTAGAAACACCAGGACCCTAATATTAATTTGTTTTTCTTCTTTCTCTTCCCAGAATGACACTCTGCTCAGATTTGTGAGTTGATTACATCTAATAGCAAAATTTCCATGTGTGTCACATAGATACCTATTCTTATTTCCTATACAACAGCTTTAAAAGACTGTGTATCTATCAGAATGAGGACTGTCATTCTGATAACGCAGATAAGAAACCAAAGCAATATTACATGCATTCTTAATTTTGTATTCCATGTGTGAATAATTCATTAAATTATACACAGAAATTATGTTCCTATATGTCGTTCCCAATCTATACACAATGACTTTTAAAGCTATGATAAATCAAGATAGAATAAAACAAAGGAGAGACATCATTTTGCCAGCAAATTTCCATCTAGTCAAAGCTAAGGTTTTTCCAGTAGTCATGTACAGATGGGCTTCCCTGGTGGTTCAGAGGTTAAAGCATCTGCCTCCAATGCGGGAGACCCGGGTTCAATCCCTGGGTTGGGAAGATCCCCTGGAGAAGGAAATGGCAATCCACTCCAGCATTCTTGCCTGGAGAATCCCATGGACGAAGTCCATGAGGTCACAAAGAGTCGGACACGACTGAGCGACTTCACCACCACCATGTAGAGATGGGAGAGTTGGACCATAAAGAAAGCTCAGCACCAAAGAACTGATGCTTTCAAACTGTGGTGCCAGAGAAGACTCTTGGGAGTCCCTTGGACTCCAAGAAGATCAAACCAGTCAATTCTCAAGGAAATCAACTCTGAGTATTCATTGGAAAGACTGATGCTGAAGCTAAAGTTCCAATACTTTGCCCGCATGATGTAAGAGCCAACTCACTGGAAAAGACTCTGATTCTGGGAATGATTGAAAGCAAAAAGAGAAGTGGGAAGCAGAAGATGGGATGGCTAGATAGCATCACTGACTCAATGGACATGTATCTGGGCAAACTCCAGGAGACAGTGAAGAACAGAGCTGCCTATAGTGTGCAGTCCATGGGGTTGCAAAGAGTCAGACACTGACTTAATGACTGAAGAACAAAAAATTGAAGAAAAACTTAGAGAAGATTGATATGAAAGACATAACATTTTGCAGAAAGTACAGTGTTGAATATATCTGAACATTTTTAAATGTATTGGGTAGTTCAAATTCTATTTTCTATAGACTTAGCAGGTCGTCTTCATGTGTGCCACAGAAGCACAGTTTTCAAAGGCAGTATCAATTAGCCTTAAACTGCAGTGGGTAGGTACGAGGGAGCAAAATCAACTTAAATAAATAAAATCTTTATCATGAGCATAAGAAGTCCATGGAGGAGCCTTTGGTGGTCGTCTAGAAGTTGACAATGTGTATGTGTCGAGAGAAGTGTTAGTATAGTACCCCAGTTCATAAACAATTGTAGGTAGGGATCGAAATCAACTTATTATTCACTATGTACTAAGTAGAGCAGTTGCTTTATGCTGGAAGAGTCTGTTAAAGCAAAGGAAATGAAAGCATGAGACGGTGCAAAAGATAATTTGTATTAAAAGTCTTGGTACCTTTGGAAAGTTTCTAAAAGCCTGTGTAATGAGACCATAGGCAGGTCACTTTCTCTCTTTGGGTCTCTTTTTCCCAACCTAAGACAAGCAAACAAAAGTAATTTGCCTAGATGTTGCTCAAGTGGCACAAGAATTCTAATGATATGTTAGTTAGAAATCATGCCCAGTATACATTATGCTATGGGCTGCCCAGGTGGTGCGAGTGGTAAAGAACCTGCCTGCCAAACCAGGAGACTTTTAAGACATGTGAGTTCAATTCCTAGGTCAGGAAGATCCCCTGAGACAGAAATGGCAACTCACTCCAGTATTCTTGCCTGGAGAATCCATGGAGAGAGGTGCTGGCTGGCTATAGTCCATGGGGTCGCAAAGAGTCGGACACGCCTGAAGTGACTTAGCAAGCATGCCCACATTATGCTGACAGCAAGTTTGCCTTTTTGTGCAGTCCACTTCTATCACTGCTTATGGGGATGAATTGCCAAGAAATGTCTATTTAGACAACTTTATGCAACATAATTGGTTATCATAGAAATATGAACTTCTTTAAATATGTAATGGCATCAATTTCTCTAAAATTAAAAAGTAAATGAAGACAGGGGCCCAAGAGAGAAGACTGTAGGTGATATTGGCTTTTAAGAAACAAAGCTCAAATAAAAGTTAAGAAAACATGAAGGAAAACCATCATTTCTTAACAGCTGCGAACAGCTTATTCTCTTAAAAAAAAAAAAAAAAACACCTTTCTTTACCCTCAAGATGGTGGCCTGTTAGTGGATCTCTGTAGGATCAAGCAAATTTTAGTATTTTAACAACAACATTCTGTTGTTAAGGACTTTGTCAAAAACTTGACACATTAACAGGAGTGCTGTCCTAGCCAGGAATTAATTCTGACTCTGCTAGGAACGAACTCTACGGCCTGAGCAAGGTATCATCTCTGAGCCTTCATTGACTATCTGCATATCTGTTAACTGCATAGTGGAAATTTCCTGCAGAGATTTGGTGAGAGATGAAGTATGCATGAAGCCCCAGGAAAAATGCTCAACATTTCAAAGACAGTGGTTAAGAGCCCGTATTTTTATTTGCTACCAGCAACCAACCTCAGAGTCAGCAAAATATCTGCCTTGAGTAATTCTTATCCACTGTTTCTAGTCTTAAAGTCGAATGGTTAATAAAAATACAAATAGCAGGTAGGGCCCATTGACAAAGGGATATTTTGACACCAACAGTGGCCTCATTATTGGCTTAGCCTTTGGTCAATAATCTAGTTCAAATTTAAAATAAATTCACCTCATATTTGAGTAGCAGTTCACAGATTCTAAGAATATTACCTCACATGAAAAACCAAGGCAATAGAATAGGAATTGATATCTCTAAGTTATGGACAAGTAATAAGGGCTCAAAGAGGATGATTTCCTCAAGGTCATACAGGTATCAAAAAGCCAGGATGGTGTTAAAACCTAGATTTCCTTACTCCAGTATAGGACTTATTTATTTGCACTATGAGGTCTAATTTTTTTGGCCCCAAATTCACCTTTCTTAGTCTTGTCTGTATGTGGAAAAACAAAGATTAGTGTAATAGCCTCTTTTCAATGTGAGAATAAAATGACTTGAGACGCCACAGTTTAATTCCCATCAATAAATCACCACACACATACACATTTTACTTTAATGTGGGAATATAATAAAATAAATTGGTTCATTTGATCTCAGTTTTTATTTGATGATTTTTGTTGAAACATAAATGTGATTTCTTATGTGATATCTTACTATAACATCAAATGACAGGGAGTTTATTAGTGACATTTTAGAAGACATGCATTCACTTGCATTGGAAGCTGCTACAGCCCAAGCAAAATTGGGAATAGAATACATCTTCCGTAAAAAGAAAGGTCACAATGGGCTATTCACCAGGGTGATTTAAATTTTTAACAGCACAACACAGCCAAGGTGACAGTGGAATGTTACAGGTGTGAGCAAAAAAAATTTCATTTTACCATGCAGAATTTAGAAAGAAAGTGAGCAAATAGCTCTGTGGCATATTGAGGGACTTATCACTCCCCTTCAGCAAGTAAAATAAAATTATTATCCATGCTGAATTATATAGTTCTCCAAATCCAACACACAGAACTCTTGCTGATAACAAACTCAAAAGAGAGACTAAAGGTAATTGATTACCACCATACAAATCATTTTGG
Organism: Budorcas taxicolor; assembly: GCF_023091745.1. NCBI lineage: Eukaryota > Metazoa > Chordata > Mammalia > Artiodactyla > Bovidae > Budorcas > Budorcas taxicolor. The sequence goes on from NC_068920.1 coordinate 139,883,177, forward strand.
AACATGGATGAATTATCTATCCTACTTTGATTTTTAAGTTGCTGGTTTCAGTTCAGGGCATTATGATAAGTTTACAAAGTTTATTTCTTTGATGTTCCATATAGGTGATACTGTAGTCAGAGAGATGAACTGTTTTTGTTTTTGTTCTTTTCCCTTGAGAGAATAGTTGTGGAAACTTTTTTTTTTTTCTGTTTTGTTCATTTAGTTTGTCTTTGTATTATACCACATATTGCAATGGCTCAGTGGTAAGGAATCCACCTGCCAATGCAGGAGACATGGGTTTGATCCCTGGATTGGGAAGATAGCCTGGAGAAGGAAATGGCAACCCACTTCAGTATCCTTGCCTGGAAAAATCTCATGGACAGAGGAGTCTGGCAGGCTATATTTCATGGGGTCATAGAGAGTCGGACACGACTGAGCGACTAAACAATAACAGTGTATTACAAACACATGGTCAAAAGCATTATGGAGAGACTGATAGCAAAGACATTTATGTGCTAACGAGGTAAATCAGCTGGTGCCTGAGAGCTCCTCTGTTTAATCCCTAAGCAGATCCAGATGCACTAACTTGGACTGTATTCAAAGACTGTCCTATAATGATTCAGTTCAGTTCAGTTCAGTTCAGTCGCTCAGTCGTGTCCGACTCCTTATAACCCCATGGACTGCGGCACACCAGGCTTTCCTGTCCATCCCAACTCCCAGAGTTTACCCAAACTCATGTCCATTGAGTTGGTGATGCTATCCAACCATTTCATCCTTTGTTATCCCTTTCTCCTCCCGCCTTCAACCCTTCCCAGCATCAGGGTCTTTTCAAATGAGTCAGTCCTTTGCATCAGGTAGCCAAAGTATTGGAGTTTCAGCTTCAGCATCAGTCTGTCCAATGAATATTCAGGACTGAATTTCCACTAGAATGGACTGGTTGGATCTCCTTGCTGTCCAAGGGACTCTCAAGAGTCTTCTTCAACAGCACAGTTCAAAAGCATCGGTTCCAAAAAGAGGATAGCAAAGTCAGGTAAATGAATCCACTTTTATCCACAGAGAAGTTGCTTAAAAAGGGCTGGTTATGGTTAGAAATTCTTAGCTGTCTTAGAAATTCAAAAGCATTGTGCTCTAATGTTTGTCCTTGTAACTAAAGTCTGCAAAGATTATTATTCCTTTTTCTTTATTGAGAGGAAAAACACACAGAAAGTAAAGATAATGTGAATTTATAAACACAAACATATACACACCCTAATGAAAACATCTAATGTGACAAGAAGAGTAAAGTTTTAGTGACTATGATTTATAGCTATATTTTGTGATGAGCTTATGGTAACAGATGGTGAGAGGAAGCAGCAAATTACTGTGCACATTAATTTTTTTTTTAAGGCAAAATGGCATTAAATCAAGAAAGTCAGAATAAGTGACCCATTTTAAGTGTACTCATCTAGGTTTCTATGAGGGTATGTTAATTATAATAATATATCTTTCCTAAAAGAAAAAAAAAATAGCATGACTTAAATGAGATCCTCAGTGGCGAGATTATTTACAGTTAACTGGAAGAAATATGAACTCCAGGAGCCGAACTGAAAAATCTGCCTGCATCTCTCTAGCCTATTTCCTTTATGGTAATGGACTGTTGTATAAGTGCTTACACATCAGTAGCTTTTCTATACCTGGTGATTACTGTCCTTCCATCATTGGCAAGGCTGTGACAGGAATGATGTCCTACTAAGAATGATGTACAGCTCCACAGTGGTGAGATCCTAACTCCCTGGTGAGAATCAGTACCCATGAAAGCACCGTGTGTTCCATAGGACTGCAAGTAAAATGAACGCTTTGCAAAGCCCATCTGCTGCCTGTTTTACAAGCAATTGCGTATTTCTGTTTATTTGTTAAATTCATATTTGTTCTCACAAATCTACCAGTTCCAAGTGAAAAAAAAATCCAGAAAGGTATGGCACTTAAGCTATTTCTTCTCTCCCATGACACTTGTGATTCCTTTTAAGTCATACAAAGGATTTGAGAATATAAATAATGTAATGTATAAAAGGAGAAAATGTTGAATAAACAGTCAATAACTACTGACAAGAGTTATTCAGTATGTGTCCAACTGCAAAATTAAATACACCCGTAAGATCAGTTGGTTAAAAGGGAATCAAGTTGGGCAAGAACTGTGAATTGAGAGGAAAGGGGCCAAATGGGGAGAGGCCACAACGAGGAAGGGTCTTAGGAACACAGTCTAACAAGGTAAAGGATCAAGACAGGAAGGGTCAGTGTATGCATTAAAAGAGTCTCTCCCTCCTCTTTCTCCCTCTCTTTCTCTCTCTCTCAATTATGAAAACACATAAATAACATATTTTCTCCCCCCAGATCCAAGAGGAACCAAGATGAGGGTTTCCTGGCCATCAGCAGCACTATGAGATGATCCTCAAAGGTGAACTCATCATCCTTGTAGAAAAGATTCAACTTTCATCAGGGGAACCAGTGAGGAAAAACCTGATACCCAATATGTCATACTTCATAAACTACAGGAATATTATAGACCATATCTGCTTTTGGTCTTGGCTTTCTAGAACTCCCTGATAGCTCAGTTGGTAAAGAATCTGCCTGAAACGCAGGAAACCTTGGTTCAATTCATGGGTTGGGAAGATCCCCTGGCAAAGAGAAAGGCTGCCCACTCCAGTATTCTGGCCTGGAGAATTCCATGGACCGTATAGTCCATGGGGTCACAAAGAGTCAGATATGACTGAGTGACTTTCACGTCACTCACTTCTAGAACTCCCTAGGGCATACCTGCCTTCATGGGGTTTCTGAACAGGAGGAAGGGATTATAAGCAGCCAGTTAGTCAGTGAACTTGACAGAGAGCTTCAACTTAAACCTGGCATGTTTGTATGTCTGCTGGGAAACACAGTCTGCTGGAAACTGTGTCTGCTGCTGTTTGCTGGGAAACCCCAACCATGAGGGACTCAGCACACCCCATGAGCACCAACATGCTTCTTCCCCACGCTATCATTGATAACCTATTATTTACATGTATACAAGTTCTTACCTTGTCACTTCCATATGTTCTTGCTCTTTGGAGCATCCTAGGACTGGCATATCCTTTCTGCTATATGACATCCCTTCAAATAAATGGAAGAGCTTCTTTAAAAAAAAAAAAAAAAAAAAACTGACATGTTGAGACAAGACCAGCCCACAGAGGGAGGGTTGACATCTCAGCTTCCAAGACCACTGCCTGATTATCTGAAACACCTCCTTTAACTCAGAGTTTCTGATTGTAATATTCTTGGCATGTCCCTAACAGAGTTTCTTTTTGCCCACATTTAAATCAGACTTCCCTGAAGCATTTTCCCAACTAGACTTCAACTTTTTGATTTCCATGCCTTTCTTTGTATTATTCAATATTAGCAAGAATCCTGTCAAATCAATTTAACCAGAGTCCCCACTCAGTATCTGATAACCTTGTCCTACCTTCAGCAAGAATCCCATTAAGTTAGTTGAGCCAGATCTCTCCCAGACTGCACAACCCCATCGCAGTAGTCCCTATTTCTGTGATGGGGTTGTGCAGTCTGGGAGAGATTAGGCTCAACTCTGAAGAGAGCAAGGAAAAATGGAAATTTATAACCAAGGAGTAAGATGGGAACCCATGGATAGAAAACTACAAGAAATATCATGGGTAAGGGAATAAATCTGGCTCAACTTGAATAAAGCCTGCTTTACTGTTTTAGCTAGTGTCATAAATAATTTTATCCTTTAAGAGCTTCGTGCTATAGCTTTGAGGCTGACCATCCCTATGGAAACAGTCAAAGATGGCTGCCGCCCCACCAAGATCCTCTCTAGAGTTTTATGAGTAAGTCCTCCTGAGAAAACCCTCCATTTTTGAGTCCAGCAACTGAAGAATCAAGACCCTTTAAGACAAAGTATTTGGATCTCCATGAAGGTAGATATTTGGCATTGTTTGTTGTTCAATTAGAAGTCCTTAGACAGATCATTTATCCCTACACAGACTACATATTTTAAGAGAATCAAAGAGAATGTTAGAATATTGAAATAGGACATGCAATATAACTGTATGTAAATCTCTGCACTCAATGGAATGTGGTAAAAATTAATAAGTGATCCTTCTGAACACCTGCCTTTTGTAAACATGTTTACAGTAATTGTTAAATAGATCCAAGGACTTCCATGTTCAAAATGGTATATTAAAGCAACATTTTCCCCCTAAGGAGATCAGTTACCTTCCTGCAAAAAAATCTGCTTGACAAAATTATTTATCTACGGAAAAAAAAATATCTTACTTTAGCAAAGCTCTCTCAGAAAGTGTAACTGCTCTCTATGATAGTCATTTTAGAGGGACAGCAAGCAAAGAAGAGGAAAATGTGTCCCTAGTCTCCTAAAATGCTTCCAATTTCTAGGTCCTTTCCTTAATGGGCTTTTGCAACTATTCTATTTCTTATCCTGTAGTTGATCTAATCATGTCTTCCTCTAAGTATCATCATTGAGCATCTCTCTGACAGAAGGGCCAAAGGGAGTGAAGGGGCCTGAGTGACAAGACGTTCTAATCCCAAAAGGAGATGAGTGCCTTCCTGAATCCATTCTCCGATTCTTGATCCAGACTCCTGGGAACTTCAGTAACATTGGCACATAATTAGCAGTTGGGGGACCTACACCCAGCCACACCTCAGTCAGCCTGTTGCCATTCTGTTCCACGAAGCAGCCTGATTCCACAGAAAAGATGCCGATGGAAGTCAGAAGGCCTGTGTTTGGTTCCCAGCTCTGATACAAACCCCAGTGAGACCTTGGTCACATCACTTTCTGCCCCTGGAACTCATTTTCCCTGCTCTGTAATATGAACTGTGAATTAAACCATCCTTAAGGATCTTTCTCTCTATCAGCTCCCTCAGTCTTCACAGAGCAAAAGTAATGTTCATTGATTGACCACCTTGGCGTGACATGATTCAATTAATCTCATGGGCTGAAGTAATATTGTTATAACAATATCTGTGTCTCATAAGACTGGAGTAAGAGTTAAATTAGGTAGTTAAATAAGGTGACTGCCTAGAACATAGCAACTGTTCAATAAAATGGCAGGTTTTAGCATTTACACTTATTTGTTGATGAGAAAGGGCTTCCCAGGTGTCTCAGTGGTGGAGAATCCACCTGCCAATGCAGGAGACTTGGGAGATGCAGGTTCAATCCCTGGGACAGAAAGATACTCTGGAGGAGAAAATGGCAACCCACTCCAGTATTCTTGTCTGGAAAATTTCATGGACAGAAGAGCCTGATGGGCTACAGTCCATGGGGTCACAGAGTCTGACACGACTCAGTGACTGAACATACACACACACTGATGAGAAAGAGCATTAAAATTTTGCTTTAAAAAGTTGTGGCAGAGGCTTCTTGACTGATTTTGAAAGAAGAGATACTTTAAATTGCCATGAACTCTGAAACTGAAGACATAAAAGTTTGATTACAAAAGAGGGACACAAAAGCAGCACGAGCCCTATTAGGGATGCATGTGCACGAGGCAGGTGGTTCCATGTTGCTCAGATTCAAGCACAATGTCAAAGATTCCTGAGCTATGATTCATAGAGACACTGGAAGCGGAGGCGGAGAAGTGCGTAAGAGCAACCTCTTTCAGGGTCAAATTTTTAGATTTCCCAGAGAGAATATTTTTGTGTTGTCTATCAGTTGACAGTGTATTAAAAAGCAGAGACATCACTTTGCCAACAATGGTCCATATAGTCAAAGCTATGGTTTGTCCAGTAGTCACGTATAGATGTGAGAGTTGGACCATAAAGAAGGCTGAGCGCCAAAGAATTGATGCTTTCAATTGTGCTAGAGAAGACTCTTGAGAGTCTCTTGGACTGCAAGGAGATCAAACCAGTCAGTCCTAAAAGAAATCCACCCTGAATATTCACTGGAAAGACTGACACTGGAGCTGAAGCTCCAATATTTTGGCCACCTGATGCAAAGAGCCAACTCATTGGAAAAGACCCTGATGCTGGCAAAGATTGAGGGCAAGAGAAGAGGGCAGCAGAGGATGAGATGATTAGATAGTATCACCAACTCAATGGACATAGTGAAGAGACAGATAGTGAAGGACAGGGAAGCCTGGTGTGCTGCAGTTCATGGGGTGGCAAAGAGTCAGACATGACTTAGCAACTGAACAACAATGAATCATCTGTATCTCTTTCTTCTTTCAGTAGGCATATATACACATAACATATACTATTCACTTATAAATAGTATATAATATCATATATATATATATAAAATTTCCCCCTCTCTATCTTCAAAAGTCCAATATTTCTGTCTCCAATATTTCCAAATCCTGTCTCTTCCAGCTTTGATCTGGCAATTTCTTTGGCTTCAATCAATGAGTACACATGAAATAAATGAGCACAACTACGTAAAAATAATTTTACAAGAGAGCAACACTTTTCCCTCAAAGCTCTCTCTACTGCCCCATCTTCTGCTAAAATTAAAAGCAACACCAACACATACAAAACTTCATGCCTCATTTGGGTGAAAATAAAAAAAGGCTTCATGATAATTATGCATAGTAAAATGTCTTGGGTTTGTGATTTATTTATTGTGCTAGAAATGTTCTTTCAGTAGTTAAATAATAGAATCTTTGCAATACCTTCTTTCTTGACTCCACAAAAAAAAGGACCAATTAAGTGTGAATTATAAAACAGAAACCAACTTTTATTTGTGAGCCTAACACAAGAAATAAAAGTCACTTGAGATACTCTCACATCTCAAACTAAGATTCTTTGATTATTGTACATTGGATTTTATATGTTCAGATTAGAAAAAAAAGTATCTTATAAACAGATATCAAGCAATTTCAGTCTCCTTGAATGCGTGATGAGTTGCTCTCTGGTATCTGCCTTTTTAATGTGAAAGCAAAAGGAAAGTAAATTTTTTTTTTGCATATATTATGATATAATCTCAAACCAAGAACATGCAGTTTTCCTTTTCACATTTTCAGAATTAAAAAACATCTTTACAATCAACTTATTCAATTAAAGTCCTTTTTGTTTCCCTCATCTCCTTGCAAATCAATAAATTGATTAATTGTTTATATAATCTGATACCTTGGAACATAGAAAATGTGCATTACAACAAAAATGATCACATATGCTATTTTTATCTAACCCTGTGAAGCAAGTATATATATATATATATATATATATATATATATATATATATATATTCACTTTATAGAAAGGAAAATCAAAATATATTATGCTTCATTCTCATGGTAACCTACCCAAGGTCACACAGCCTACGTGGGGACATACCTGATTGAAACCCACTTTTGCCTGGTAAGTGTTTCAGATTTCCTGCATTATAATGTGAGGAGAGAACAAAATAGATTTCTTCCAGAAAGACTGCAACTGTGAGGTCTGTCCTCTGGAAATAAGAGTTCCTGTTCGCCACACTTTTTTTTTTTTTTTCCATTTATAATATAAATCAGAATCCTCCAAAGAAATAGGAAATAGATAGAAGATAAATTATAGAAATTGATTCACAAAGTTATGAAGGCTGAGAAGTCCTATGGTCTGTCATCCACAGAGAGTGGATGACAAGCTGGAGACTCAGGAGACTTCATGGTATAATTCTGGCCAAATTCAAAGGCCTACGATTCAGAAGTGCTGATGGCTGAGGGCAGAAGATAGATGCTCCAAGCAAAGAGAACAAATGTGTTCTTCCTTCACTTTTTTGTTCTATTCAGGTCCTCAATAAAGTGGACAATGCCCACCTGTATTGGTGAAGGTCATCACCTTTACTCAGTCTATTGATTCAACTGTTAATCTCTTCCAGAAATAGCCTCAAAGACACATCCAGAAAAAAATGTTTACCAGCCACCCCGGTATCCCTTAACTCAGTCAGATTGACACGTAAAACTAATCATCACATCTCAATACCACAATTAACTGAAATAACTACAAGATGTATTTAAAGGGATTTCAAGTTATTCTGTAAACTAATTTCCAAGTCAGTTTTTTAAATTACTGGTTATTTTGTAGTTTGTTTTTTAACTGATTAGTGAGATAGCTGAGAAGCCAAGACTGTAAGCCTTGTAGAGAATAAACACTGCCCTGCTGATGTACAGTGCTGCAGCAGGCCTCTGACAGTTTCCATTGACTATATTTAAGGCTTTCCTGGTAGGAAACTAATTGGTAACATCACACCATGATCCAGGCACTAAGAAGACAGAACAGCATCTGTTCAATCTTATGGTTGATTCCTATTTGGGTGCAAACTGTTTCCCACCAACAGCTGCTCTGATCAGTCAACTCTTTTTCCTGAAATCAACTAAATCCATACACATCCCAAAATGCTCATTTAGTTCTGCTGATGCAACTACAAAGCACAACGTGCACTAATTGCCTTCATTAATTGAATAATCGTGGGAATACAATGTCAGTACTTCACACACAAGTTTTGCAGCATAAAATTATTATTTAATGCTAGAGATCTCAGTTTCGCCTTCCTTGCTACAAAAGCACACAAAGCGCTTTTGCAGTCTGTGAATCCAGTTTTGCAAGCAGTCCCAGAAGAACTCAAGTTTGGGGAAAAAAAAAATCTCCTCTGTGCAAGTAGTAAGTTTTATCTAAAAAAAGAAAAATAAGTTGATGATTTGGGGCCAATTAGCTTGATAAATAATTATCTAATAGATGTAAATTTATTCACCCCATATGTACATCAACAAAATGTCACTTAAGTACTTTGAAAGATCTTGTCCAATTTCAATATTTATAGGGTAATCTAAGGAGGAGAAAAATACTTCACTAAGCTCTCCAATGAAATGTTTGTGGGCCCTGAGCACGTATTATCAAGGACATGAGGGTGGAGGTGTGAGCAGAAATTAAGAGCTCTGAGCATCTCAGGACCCCAGAGAACGGATTCATTTCCAATGTTCATTCCCAAATGAGAGCCAAGGCTCAAGGTTGAAAATCCTCCACTGGGAGAGATCATTGTGTTGATTCACCATAAGAAAAAACATTCTTCTGCCAAGGCTGTGATGGAAAACAGAGCGCTAAGCACCACTTGGGGTAGGTTGGCAGAGGAGCAGAGAGGTTTGGGGAGGACACATGGCCAAAGGGATCAGCTGGAGCTACAGAGCTGATGCCTGGAAAATCTGAGCGAAGTTATGTTGCCGGCCATCCCATAGACAGAAACACAGGCACTCTTACTTCCCTCTGTCTTTTCTACCTGGGGTGGTTCTGTAGCAGAGCAGAACAAAGATGGGCAGAATTGAGGTCTGGAGAGTGGGATGAATAAAGAATCATTCTCTAGCCAAAGAATAGTTTTGACAACACAGCCAGATCACTGGCCATGGTGTGCTCTGCCTTTTGGATAATTCTGACTGCTAATATGCACAGTCACTATTCACCAGCCAATGAGTTCCCTAGACGCTGAGCTAACGCTGAGAGTTTCCTGTTCAATTTCCTAAAACCAGATGCTCTTGCTTATGGAAATTAATCAACACGGCTCTCATCAGACCTGCCTATCACAGTTGCTGTTTTGGAGTTTAACACTGATTAAATAAAAGACGTCATAGATGCATTTTTAAGAGAGGGATCACAATTTCTTTCCCATGAGCATCCTTTAATCAATAAGAAAAGCAAAATTAATCAAGAGCTGGAGATGAATAAAAAGTCTTGTTTTCTTCCCTATATAAATATATTTAATTCTAGTACTTAACTTAGATATATATAACACTTTATTAGCTTGTACATAATATTTTAAATTAGATATATTAATTTTAATGCATTACATGACTTCTTTCAGTTAGATAAAGGAAGATATATCTTTGTTCTAGGATATAACAAATAAATACTGAATAACTAGTAAATGCTAAATAAACACATGTGGGTTAGAGTCCTATTGTGATGTGATACAGAATAGAGATAAAGATTTGGCAAGACAGATAAGAAGCAAAAAATTAAAATGGGGAAGGTAAGCTTCTTCTCCATAAAAGCACTAAATGGTGGATGATACTGGTGCTGCAAGAGTGCCTGAAGGCCCCACAGGCTGTGGGTGCCCCTGGGATGGATGGCCACAGTGGCTTCCATGGGGGTTTTGGCAACATCTGGGGCCACAGCAGAGGACAGGAGTGGCTCCCAGTCACCAAGCTGGGCAGCCTGGTCAAGGACATGAAGATAAGTCCCTGGAGGAGGTTTATATCTTCTTTCTGCCTATCAAGGAATCTATGATCATTGACTTTTTCCTGGTGGCATCTCTCAGAGACAAGGTTTAGAAGATTATGCCTTTATAAAAGCAGACCTGTGCTGGCCAGCAGAACAGGGCCTCAGCATTTATCACCAATGGGGTCACAACCCCGTGTGGGTGTCAAGGGCTCCAGGGAGGCAGCCTCTGCTGTCCATGGGGCCATCATTCTCACCAAGCTGTCCGTCATCGTGCAATGAGGCTACTGGCGTGACTAACAAGGTCAGCAAGCCCGATACTGTTTCTTGCAAGGTGACTGGCTGCACTGGTGTACCTCATACCTGCTGCCAGGAGCACTGGTGTCATCTGTGCCCAAAAAGCTGCTGCTGATGACTGCTATTAAGCTACACCTCTGCTGCGCTTACCAGGTGGTACAGTGGTAAAGAATCAGCCTGCTAAGCAGAAGACTTGGGTTCGATCCCTGCTTGGGAAAGATCCCCTGGAGAAGAAAATGGCAACCCACTCCAGTATTTCTGCCTGGAGAATTCCATGGACAGAGGAGCCTGGTGGGCCACAGTTTATGAGGTCGCAGAGAGTCAGACACGACTTAACAACTAAACAACAACTACACATCTGTGCCAGGGGCTGCACTGCCATCCTGGGTAACTTTGCCAAGGATACTTTTAATCCCATTTCCAAGCCCTACAGATATCTCACCCCAATCTATGGAAAGAGACAGTGTTCACCAAGTCTCTCTACCAGGGATACACTGACCATCTTATAAAGACTCACACTTGTGTTTCCGTGCAGAGGACCCAGGCTCCAACTGTGCCCACCACATAGCTCTATATGAGAAAAATAAAGTGAATGGAGGTACCAGTGAAGCTGGGTAAAAAAATAAATAAAATGGAGAAAGTAAGAAAAATAAAATACAGAAACAAGAATCAAAAGAGATACTATTTTTTAAAAAAATATCAGGGGGCAAGAGATCATGAGAGAGAATGGAGAAATAAAGAAGCTTAGGGACTTAAGTAAAAAAATACCAAGATAGTCTAGATAAAGACATGCAGAGTAAGATAGATGTAGCCAAGTGGAGAAAGAGAAATGTAGAGTAAGCAATAAAGAAGCAGAACAATTAGACTGCTAATGCAATAAATTCCACTCATCATTACAGAGCCAGTTGCTCACCAGCACTGACTACAAATCTTTAAGGGTTCTGTCACCTTACTGCACTGGGAAAGAAATATCATTGGGATTTGACTCATTATTTATTTATACATGCAAGAAATAATAATTAGTCTCATGGATGAGGCATTGTTCCAGGCATGGGTAAACATGATAATGCTTATGCCTCATGTAGCTTATTTCTTAGGATGGACACAATTCAATCCTTGTGGAGTGTGGTAAAGGTTGAGATAGTAATATCATTGGCAACGTCACCAAATACAGTGAGGAAAAAGAAGTTCTCCAAAGAAAATAATGTATGCCTGTGTGTATAAAGTCTCATCCAGGGTGGGGAAGGAGGGTCATGTTTGCTGATTAAAGCAACAGAGGTCAAATATAGACTGGCCTCATGTTTCATTTTATAGAAATCGATCAATCAATCTGAAATGTTTTACACAGATAATTTAGCTCCTAAATGGCTTAAATAGAGTTTTAACTCAGATCTAAATAAACTAGTCAATAACAAACAATCTATCTTATCATCAGTGTTCTATATTTGAAGAAATAATGGTTGATAACTTCTCAAATCTGCTTGCAATGAAGGAGACCTAGGCTCAAACCCTGGGTTGCGAAGAAGCCTTGGAGAAGGGAATAGCAACCCACTCCAGCATTCTTGCCTGGAGAGTTCCATGGACAGAGGAGACCAATAGGCTACAGTCCATGGGGTTGCAAAGAGTAGGACACAACTGAGCAACTACAGATTTAAAAAGCTAGGAGAATTTCAAGTAGGGTAAACTTCAAGAAATCCATGTCAAGACACATCAGAATTCAATTCTAAACACTGAAAACAAAGACAACATCTTGAAATCAACAGATGGAACCAAGGCTTTCTCAATAGAGAAATATCAGTTTGATTTACAGATTTCTCATCTGAAGCAATGCAGGACAGGGAGCAGCGGCACAGTATATTTGAAGTGCTGAGAGAAAAGAACTGTTAATTGCAAATTCCATGTCTTAAAAACCGATTCTTCAGGAGAGAAGGGATAATAAAAATGTTGTCATATGAAGTAAAACCATGAGAATTTGACATTTAATATAAATACACTTAAAGAATGGCTAAAGGAAATGCTTAAAACAGAAAGGAAGTGATAAATAAAGGAAGTCTTCCTAGCTTGTAGTCCTCCACCTTCTTATGTCCTCACATAGCTTTTCCTTAGTGCTTGACTGCTGAGGAGGTGGGAGAGGAGAGAGGGAAAGATCTCTCATACCTCTTCATCCTATTGGATCTGAGATCGACACTTTTGACCTCATTTAACCTCAACTACTTCCTGATAGACTCTATCTTGAAAGACCACCAACGTTAATTACTTCCTTACAGACCCTGCCTTGAAAGACAACTAACCTTAATTACTTCCTTATAGATTCTACCTTGAAAGACAGCCATATGGGATTAGGGGTTCACATATAAACTTGGCGTTGGGGCATCAGAAATATTCAGTCCACAATACCATCTGAAACTCAAGAAGGATCTAAATGAAAGTGAGGTTTCTGAGATATAATATTGATGCTAACAGACTGTAATAAAACACTTATGTATATTGCAATACAAAGATCAACCATTAAATAAACTGTACAAAGTAATGTACTCAAAAGCACCACAAACAAATCAAAATGGAGTCCTAAAAAATTGTTCAAGTAACTCACAGGAAAACAAAGCAACAAAACAAAACAAACAAAAAATAAACAAGCAAAAAATGGAAGAATAATAAATATAGGAAACAACATGAAAAAGAAAATTGAAATGGCAAACTTCAGCCTTGATGTATTAATACAAATGGTATGAAGTGAAAGTCACTCAGTTGTGCCCGACTCTTTGTGACCCTGTGGACATATAGTCCATGGAATTCTCCAGACCAGAATACTGGAGTGGATAGTCTTTCCCTTCTCCAGGGGATCTTTCCAACTCAGGAATCAAACCCAGGTCTCCCACATTGCAGGCAGATTCTTTACCAGCTGAGCCACCATGGAAGACCAAGAATACTGGAGTGGGTAGCCTATCCCTTCTCCAGCAGATCCTCCTGGCCCAGGAATTGCCGGGGTCTCCTGCATTGCAGGTGGATTCTTTACCTACTGAGCTACCAGGGAATTTCTATATAAATGGTATAAATAATAATATAATTATAAATAATAACAATTAAAAAGCAGAGATTGGCAGAGTAGATTAAAAACTAAAAGCAGCAAATACGAAGTCATCCTTTAAAAGGTGGGGAGGCCCTTAGTGTGGTGATGAAAAATGGCTTTAACAAACAATGCGGGTCTAATCCAATCTATGCTGTAAACCCTTCCTTGAAGTAACTGCCTAAAATCATTTTGATTATGCCTGTTGGTATTTATAATTAATATATCAGATAAAGCCTCAAACTACAAATTGTAAAATTTGCACTCTACCATGTCAATTGGTAGTATCTATCTCCTTTGGAAAAGACCATGATGCTGGGAAAGACTGAAGGCAGAAGAAGAAGACAACAGAGAATGAGATGGTGGGATGGCATCACTGATTCAGTGGACATGAGTCTGAGCAAACTCAGGGAGATAGTGAAAGACAGGGAAGTCTGGAGTATTGCATTTTATGGGTTCACAAAGAGTCTGACATGACTGAGCAACTTAACAGCAACATCGCCTTAATAGATAAAGACTGGATGCCCAGGCTGTTCATAGATGACATTCATAGCTCTCTACTGAGAAACAGAACTTCAGGTAATTGCTTGGTTGACACGATATCCAAGCACACGAGCTCTGACAGTGTTTCTCCCTCAATTACCCAAGAGCAATGAGTACTTAAGAGTCTGGCAATACAACTTCTAAGATTCTCATCCTTTTCTTCTCTCAGATAAGGTGCTACCTATCTAAGAATGTACATTGGCATGCTAAGATCAGTAGGGATCAGACTTTGAGACACCTCATACCAGTGGTCAGCTTGTCTGCAAAAGGGCAACATGAGAAAGCCACATGGCAGATGATCTTGGGGGAATGACAGCATTTGGCGATATCTGACAAAATACAGTGAGTTTTTTTATAGTTCTAAATTAAGAAAGCTATTGTTATTACCCAAGGAGGCAAAGAAAAGAAAACTAATATTACTGTGATCACTTCATAAATTTATAGAATTTTGTGGCTTTCCAAAGAAAATTTAAACTACACAAATGTGGCTTATTCCAAGAGAAATATAAGAACTTTTCATTCCATTTCTGTATACATTTCAAGAAAAAAAAAACTAATTTCTCAAACTCTTAAGGAATAAAAGTAATTACCTAGATGTTGTAGAAAGGCTTCTGAACTTGAAGGTTGTATACGGAAGTAATAAAGTACACTGCAGGAAATCTGAACCTGAAAATAACTGTCAAGGAGACTCAAGATTCAATGCTAACACCGGACCAGTCACTTGCTCTCTCCGGACCATGAAAAACTGACAGTGAGGACATTCTGAAAAATCGATGGATAGAAGTACCTTTTGATACATCAGGAGAAATGCTTATCAGAGCATTTATATTTTTACAAGAAAAGCAAAACAAAAATAGATCTCTTTTCTCCAAAAATCCCGAGCAAAAAAATAATTCTTATTTTATGATGTTGAGGCAGGTTTCCTGATGGGCATTTTGGCAGTAAGCTGAGACATGGCCCAGAAACAGAACCTCCATGTTCCCTACAAGGGAACCACCGTGTGCATCAGGGGAGGTGTATTTTTAGAGTTTTGTATTGTTTGACAAGAGGAAAGGGAGTTGTCTCAATCAAAAATGAGTCAAAGCAATAATGTTAAAATACAGAAATCATATAGTTCTCTCTTATTCCCGCATCCCCAACATCAAAGTTTCTATGAGACAGTTCATGGTTTTCTGAAAACTAAAGAGAAAATCAGTGTCTAAAGTCAGGTTGAAAAGGCAAGAATGTGTTTTTACTCCTCATACTTTCATTCCAAGGTTGTACCAGTTACATCACATTCAGAAGTGCATCCTAAAAAAAGTTCAGCTGGTCTGAATTCTCCATCATCTGTTATTGATAAATGTGTGTCTTTTATGCTTCCCTGGTAGCTCAGTCAGTAAAGAGTTTGCCTACAATGCAGGAAAATATGGGTTCAATTCCTGGGTCAGGAAGATCCCTGGAGAAGGAAATGGCAACCCATTCCAGTATTCATGCCTGGAGAATTCCATGGACAGAGGAGCCTGGCAGGCCAAATGGCCTAGCGACTAAACTACCACCAAGGTGAATTCAGGGATACTTATTTTGATCCTGACCAAATCTGTTAAAGCAAAAATTAGCCATCTAGTGACTCATACCATCTTTCTGAGGCTATTTTTGGCCTTGGAAGTTTTGAATAAGTATAAATCTTAAGATACAAGACGAACATTCAGTGTAGTCAGAAAAAGGTGATTCTAGTTGCGCCTCTACTATCAACTACCTGAGTGACCTTGACTAATCTCTTAGCTTCTCAGTGTAACACATGTTGTAGTTTTGATTAAACATGTGCTGTTGGAGAAATCCATCTGGGAAGTTTGCGAGTCACAGTTTAAATTGCAATATGATGAATAAAAATAATTCCAGGAAAGATGAAGCATCCTCCATGTCTTATTGATGCAGAATGATTAAGATATTTACCAGTCATGCCAAATTGTCCTCTGGAAAGGAAGAAACACTCAGGTCACTAATAGAAAAATTATAACTAGCCACAAGAATTTCAGATTATGGAGTAAGAGGAAGAGGATTAACATATAATTACATGTTTAGAAGATAGCTATAATGCCAATTTTACAGCTCAGAAAAGCTGTATTTCAAATGGCAAAACCAACAGTAAAAAGTAGACCACAGTAACCACAGTATTTGCTAAATATCACATTGCATTTTCTCCTTAGGTCCAAGCATAATTATCAGTAATCCTCAAAAAGATTGATGAAAATCCATTTTCTAGCCAAAAGAATGTACAGTTAGATCTAATGGGAAAATTGCACGTGGAAGTGAAAATAATAATTCAGTTCAGTACAGTCGCTCAGCTGTGTCTGGCTTTTTTGCGACCCCATGGACTGCAGCATGCCAGGCTTCCCTGTCCATCCAAATAATAATTGGATTGATAGTTAATATTATTTGATCTCTGTTACTGTGTAAGAAGGTGACTACTTCATGTAAAATATCCTAATTGTGAAAAGTAATGTAGATCTCAACATTGTACAGTCTGAAAGAAAGATCCGGAATGTGGATCAAGTTTCTTGATAAATAACTTCTTAAAGGGGAGACGGAGAGCAGGAGTCTAGATCTTGAATCAACTCCAGTGATACAAGTCTCTGTTTAAATGTCTCCTCTTCAAAGAGAGTATCCCTCATTACCATCTGAACAGCAGCCTCATCATATACTATAGTCTTAACTACTCTTTTTCTTCAGAGAAAAATAGTGCATCTCAACTAGGTATCTATTTATGGATCTGTCTCTCCCACTAAAATTGAAGTTTCATGAGGACAAAGACCTTGTTTTCCTTTATTCTTTGCTTTAGCTCTGCCCTAGCTCTGCCCTAGCTCTGTTCCAGTCTCTGTACTTAAGTGAAAGTCTCTTAATCGTGTTCAACTCTCTGTGACCCCATGGACTATACTGTCCACGGAATTCTCCAGGCCAGAATACTGAAGTGGGTAACCATTCTCTTCTCCTGGGGATCTTCCCAACCCAGGGATCGAACCCAGGTCTCCTGCATTGCAGGCAGATTCTTCATCAACTGAGCCACCAGGGAAACCCTTAGCAGTTCATGAATACTTTTGAACTGAATGAATAAATGAAAGAAACTCACTTTCTCCCTAGAGGTCTTACAAATCACAGTGACAAGTCCATGTTGGCCTAAGTGTATGCTGCCCCCCCTTTAAACATCTATCCCATATGAAACTCTGATATTAGATTCCTTGAGACCAGCTTGAACAACTAAATACAACTCTACTGAACTCTTTAGAAATAAAATAAGGAAATTAAATAGTCTAGCAGGTGACTAGGTAACAAATTTGGCTGCCTCTCCAAAACCCATGGCTTCCCTGTGGCTCAGCAGTAAAGAATCTGCTTGTCAATGCGAGAGACCCAGGTTCAATACCTGGGTTGGGAAGATCCCCTGGAGAAGGAACTAGCAACCCACTCCAGTATTCCTGCCTGGGAAATCCCATGGATATAGGAGCCTGGCAGGGTAATGTCCATGGGGTTGCAAAGAGCCGAACACAATTTAGCGACTACACAATAACCATCAAAACCTACAGGCATCCACATACCAGATTTTTACTCAGATTTTGAAGACATGAAAATTTTCTATTAAAAATTTTATTTGTAAAGAGGCAAGTGAAGTAAGATGAGGTTGGCTAAAAACGAAACAAACAATAACTTTAAATTCAAATGAGCGATTTTTATTCTTTAAAGTATTCCAAAAGGGTGGCATATATTTTAGCAGAACAGTTTTGAGGAACTCAATGGCCAACATAAGGCAAATGCTATCTTTGTTCTTTCTCCTTTAATTTTATTACTAAAACTAATTATCCTGTCTGAGCCTAAGAAAGAAATCTCTCTCCATGGTATTAATCTAAATTTAAGTTTCCATAAAAAGTGTGTTGAAGGTTAGAGACAACTTGGTGTTATGTTTTTGTATCTTTACAACATGGCATAAAATATAAAAATTTTAAGGTCGAATGTGTTAACAGAAAACACTGTTAATATTTGAAACTTCATATGTCATTAAAGCAAGATCATTTTCAATCTCTATGAAACATAAAAAATACACTTTTCTGGGCTTTTTCCCCTCACTCACTCCATTCCAACTAAAGTACATAGTTCAAGTCAGTTTTCCTATTTTTTGAGGAGTTAAAATTTAAAACTCCACATTTTTTGAGGAGTTAATTAAATACAGGACTTCTAGACTTAAATGACCTATCACTTTGCAAACCTTGATATAGTGCTTTTCTTAATTTCTTATTAAAGTACCCACTGTAGACAAAGTTACAACCAGTCACCAAATTCATTTATTTAGGTATTAACATATATTTGTGAATGTCTGCTAGGTATCAGGCATTATGATGGTGATAAAGGATCAGAGAGAAGCAGTTAAACCTGTCAGGAAGTTCACAATCTAGGGGAAAGAGACAGACCCTAGCATCTAGGAAGAAGGTCTATTAAATGGAGTCAAAAGACAATTGACTGAGGGAAACCCATGTTCTGAAACAGCCCAGTTTGGCCACGTAGGAAATAGACATGGTGGTAGTTCAGATCTCCCTTACTGACCTAGCTTACATAAAAATGAGTCAGATAACTTATCCCCTAGACCACAGATCCTTTTTAAAAAAACAGAACTTACTCTTTCTCTCTTTAATCTATTAACACTTACATTCACTTATAGATTGCCACTCTACTGTGCAGCAAAGTTTGTGGCAGAAGAAAAGGTATTTGATGTGGTCACAGACAGTAGAATAGACCATGGACCAAGTCATGGACCAGGAGTTGTAGGTTAAAACAGAGCTATAAATTGTCTCAGACATATTTAGCTACTCTTAAGTAGTGGACTATACACCAGCTGCTTTACAATGACATGGTAAGCCTTTAAGAAATATGAGTTCCAAGTCCCATCTCGAAATTAAATTCCAGGAAAGATGACATGGGATTTGAGAAGCCACATATTTTTAAATTTTTTCAAGGGATTCTGATGAGCAGTCAGATTTTGAAAGTACTGCCCTGGAGATAAACATTATTTTCCAGAGTAAGAAAATTAAGCCATGTAGGCAGTCTATCAGAGCTGCACAAGATGACTAATGGTCAGAAACTAAAATCTGGCTAAGGGCTTTACACATTAATTAAAGAAGAGAACTTAGGTTTATTCTAGCAGCTATAAGCATCCAAGTACACAGAGAGGTCAAAGGAAATCTATGCTTCTTTTAGACTGGCAAACATTGGGTCTTAAGAGATAACCTCTCACTGATAGATGGGAAAACAAAGAAACACTGCCAGTCTAGAGAATTAAAAACATTTTGTGACATAAGAAAAGGTGTGAAATATCTCAAAACTTGAGAGGAAAGGTCAATCTCAGGCAAAAAAAGTTTTCTATAATAAATAGAACATATAAGTTATATTCTTCATCTCAGTAAAATAGAAAGAAACATTGCTTCTGTGAAACATGGTTAAGAAACCATAAGGACTTGAAAGGGCTAAAAGTTGAGATTGAGAAAGAAACAGAAAATGTGGTTTAAAAAATGTGGAATTGAAGTTTGGATTGAAACTTGTGCAAAGTAAAATCCATGTTGCCTAAAATTGAAATTTTTGTAGAAACAAAAATATAAATGGTTTCAAAGAATTCAGATCAAAAAGCAAAGATGACATGATGAGAGAAAAGGTGATAAATAGCACAGTATACTGAGATCAAAATTATGAGTAACAGACATATTGGAAACTGAAAAGATGTAAAAGGAAAACAAAAACATAATAGGAGAGAATGTTCCTTTATCTTAACAAGGAAAACATGCTATTGAACAGTCTTCAATTTAGACAGAGAAGTAAGGTATTAAAAGATCCTTAGATGTCTCATGGGAATTAGCTAAATAGAGATAATAGTGTCAAATATGTATGTTTTAAAAGTTAAATCTACAATTTTCATAAAGTTATAGAATAAATATGTCAGCTAATTAAGGGATGTAGCAAAACAATAAAGCTGGTTCATGGGAGAATTCAAGAAACCTAATATATATATCATATATATATGATATATACATATATATATGATATATATATGTATATATCAATGTCTGAAGAAAATGTTGAACAGTGATTGCTGTATTAAGAAACGTAACTGATTAATGTTTTACCAAGCAATGAAACTTCAGTGTTTGCATTTACCTTCCTCAGTTCAGTTCGGTCGCTCAGTCGTGTCCGACTCTTTGCAACCTCATGGACTGCAGCACGCCAGTCCCCCCTGTCCATTACCAACTCCTGGAGTTTACTCAAACTCATGTCCATTTATCTTCCTAGTGGGCAGCAATGTTTGCATCTCTACAGGCTAGAACTCTCCAAAGCAATGTGTAGCTTAATAAAAGTGTGGCCTTAATTATTCATATAAAGGAATTTAAATAAAAAATGTACCCACAAGGAATTAAAAATCTTTGAATGGGTCTGTTAAACAATGCTCAGCATTTTAAAAGACTGTGCAATCATCCTTTAGATTTATTCCCAAATCATGAATAATTTCTCTTAACCTTAGTTGTAGTAAATAATCTCTAAAGATTATTGTTGATCACAAAATGGCTGACCATAGATTCCTAGAAGGATCCTGTAGGCATTTGGTTTAAGCTTGAAGTTATTACTGATGGTAGTTTGTCATACTTAATTGAATTAGATTTATACTCAGACAGAATTCTCCAGTTATAGCCCCAATTGCAAAATAAGATTACCATTGACTTTTTGGCCATAATCACTTTGCCACTGAAAGTAAAGAAACCAATAAAAGTATTGCTGATAAATTCTCTCTGGTCAGAAAGAACACATCATTTAAAGAGTATTTTTATTTCTGTTACAAAAGTATAGACTAGTAATTTGATGACTAAAGATAAATCAAAAAGAAATATAAAGGACTTCCTCAGATTCCCATAAAAAATATAGAACATTCAGAATAATACCTACCAATAATATTCCAGGACAAACAACCACAATTCATCTTCATCAGTTCATTTGCTGTGTGCTGTTCTTAGTTACTCAGTCGTGTCTGACTCTTTGCAACCCCATGAACTGTAGCCTGCCAGGCTCCTCTGTCAGGCTTGAATACTGGCAGTGGAGAGGGTTGAATACTGGCAAGCATACTGCAATGAGTCACCATGTCCACCTCCAGGGGATCCTCCCAACCCGGGGATCAAACCCAGGTCTCTGCATTGCAGACAGATGCCTTACCATCTGAGCCACCAGAAAAGCCCAAGAATACTGGAATGGGTAGCCTAACCCTTCTCCAGGAAAACTTCCAAACCCAGGAATGGAACCGAGGTCTCCTGCATTGCAGGTGGATTCTTTACCTGTTGAACTACCAGTTAATTTGGTTCTGCATAATTAATTCTTGTTTTGATGAAACTTTATTCTGCTTTCATAAAGTCATCTGCTTCTAGATTATAAATGTGCTCAGTTGCTTAGTTGTGTCAAACTCTTTCTGAACCCATGGACTATAGCCCACCAGGTTCCTCTGCCCATGAGATTTTTCAGGCTAGAATACTGGAGTGAGTTGCCATTTCCTCCTCCAGGGGATCTTCCTGACCCAGGGAGCAAACTCACATCTCCTGGGTATCCTGCATTGGCAGGCTGAATCTTTACCACTGAGCCAGCTGGGAAGCCCCTAGATTATAAATAGTCCTGACAATATTATTTGTCTCATGAGCTGTTGACAATTGTCTAAGCAATGTTAGTTTAGGATCCTCCACATACTCATTGAAGTATAAATGGTTAAGAGTACCTAGCTGAGTTCTTTGCACAAAATTTATGAACTGCCCATCTAAACGGGAGATTCAATTTCTATCCTATAGCTTATAAAATAGACTGCTAGCAGGCATGAGAGGAAAGTAAACCGCTTGTTGATGACAATAATGCAAGTCACAGTAACTCATAATATCAGAATGAAGGAAAGGAAAATTTTCTATCAGAGTACACCATACATAAGTATTTCATAATGGTCTGACCAATGTTTGTCCTGTAGGAAAGAACATATTATAAGCATTGAATAGTCTCCAGGTCCTTCAATCTATTCTGGAAAAAATGCAATCTAAAATATATATTTCTATTAGTAACCTTTCATCTGAACAAAACTGACCTGGAGAAGGATGGTCTTCATTTTTTGTGAAATGTTGAATATTTAATTTGTGTTGTGCTATTTCAAAAATATTATGCAGACTTACAGTTTCTGGTCCAGCATGTGAGAAGCTTAAAAGTTTCCACTCCATCCTAAGAACAAGCAAAAAGCTTAACAAACAAAAATCAACAATTCTCCTAAATCTCTAAAAGAAGTGATGTCATAGAGCAAACGGGTGCTCACAAGATTAGAGAGATGGACAAGCAAAGACAGAGAATCACAATGTACTGGCTGAGAAACCCATGAGAAGAAACAAACCTCCACGAAACCTAGGTCAGGATAGGGAAACCTGAACTATAATCAATAAATTATGGCAACTCATTGTAGCAAGTCTGAGAGATTAAAAACTCCAGAGGGATCCAATAATGGGGAGCCCCAACACCTTTGTGAGTTATACATATGTAACTCACAATAATGGGGCTCAGTTCAGTTCAGTCGTGTCTGACTCCTTGTGACCCCATGAACTGCAGCACGCCAGGCCTCCCTGTCCATCACCAACTCCTGCAGTCTACCCAAACTCACGTCCATTGAGTCGGTGATGCCATCCAACCATCTCATCCTCTGTCGTCCCCCTCTCCTCCTGTCCTCAATCTTTCCCAGCATCAGGGTCTTTTCAAATAAGTAAGCTCTTCACATCAGGTGGCCAGAGTATTGGAGTTTCAGCTTCAATATCAGTCCTTCCAATGTACATCCAGGACTGATCTGCTCTAGGATGGACTGGTTGGATCTCCATGCAGTCCTAGGGACTCTCAAGAGTCTTCTCCAGCACCACAGTTCAAAAGTGTCAATTCTTTGGCGTTCAGCTTTCTTTATAGTCCAACTGTCACATCCATACATGACCACTGGAAAAACTATAGCCTTGACTAGACAGACCTTTGTTGACAAAGTAATGTCTCTGCTTTTTAATATGCTGTCTAGTTTGGTCATAACTTTCCTTCCAAGGAGTAAACATCTTTTAATTTCATGGCTGCAATCACCATCTGCAGTGATTTTGGAGCCCCCAAAAATAAAGTCAGCCACTGGGGAGATATATATATATATATACATATATCTCTCCAATAATGGGGAGATATATATATGTGTGTATATATATATATATATATATATCACAATATATATATATCACACTATATATATATATCACAATAATGGGGAGCTATATATATAGCTCCAATAATGGAGAGCCCCAAAACCTTTGTGAAATACATATACATATATATATATTCAAAAACTCTATTAGGTTTTCAAAGTGACTGTCAGAGAAAAATCCCCTCAAGCTTTCCACAGGAGGAGGGGGAAAGGAACCATTTGAAATATACCATTGGCAATCTGTTCATCCTAGTAAAGTCTGCCCTTAATTGTTGATGTTTAGTCTCTAAGTCATGTCTGACTCTTTTGTGACCCCATGGACTAGAGTCTACCAGGCTCCCACAGGTAGGAATATTGGAGTGGATTGTCATTTCCTTCTCCAGGTGATCTTTCTGACCCATGGATTGACCCTGCGCCTCCTACACTGGCAGGCAGATTCTTTACCACTGAGCCACTGGGAAGCCAGACATTAATTAGGAGAAACCAATTAACCAGAGCCGAATCAGCTGGAGTTTTATCAGAGTTTAATTGCCTTAGGGAAGGGAAAGAGTTAACTTTAGCTGGCTCTGACCTTCACTTGGAGAAGAGAACTATCCCATTCCAGCCCACTCTAGACATCTTGTCCCACTCAAAGAGGAATGAGAGGGAGAATCGAGAAATGCATGCAAAGTCTACAATCCAGAGGTGCAGCCTCACTAAAAACTGAGCCTAATTATAGGACTGGGGCTTCCCTGGTGGCTCAGTGGTAAAGAATCCACCTGCCAATTAGGAGACACAGGTTCAATGCCTGGGACTGGTGATCTCCTGGAGAAGGAAATGACAATTCTCTCCATTATTTCTTGCATGGGAAATTGCTGGACAGAGCTTGGTGGGCTACTGTCCACGGGGTCACAAAGAGTCAGACATGGCTTAGCAACTAAACAACAGCAATCATAGGAATATAGAACACTTCCCCTCCCCCTATGCTTTACTAGCATATCTAAAGGCCAAACAGTGATGCCTTTTACCCAGTATATACCTTTCTTTGTCTACATGTCTGTTCCCTATATCTGCATCTCTCTATGTACCAGACAACAGAGTATCAAAGTACATGAGGCGAAAACTGTTTAGAAGTACAAAGGGAAACAGATGAATCTGCTCTAATTAAAAGGATGAAAATAACAGTTGGAGACTTCAACATCCTTCTGTCAAAAAAGACAGATCCAGCAGGCAGAAAACCAGGACGTGCCTAACCACTGTTCTCAACAAGTATTTGAGAGGTTGTGGAGAAATCAGGACCCTCTTTCATTATAGGTAGGATTGTACTACCATGCAAAACAATTTGGAAGAAATTACCTCAAAATGTTTAACACAGAGTTATAGTATGACCTAGCAGTTTCAATCCTATATATATCCCAGAGAAATACTTGTACACTAATTACTGCAGCATTGCTCATAATAGCTAAAAAAGTAGAGCCAACCCAAGGTCTTTCCTGATAGCTCAGATGGTAAAGAATCCATCTGCCAATGAAGGAGACATAAGAGACTCGGGTTCGATCCCTGGGTCAGGAAAATCCCCCAGAGAAGGGAGTGGCAACTCAATCCAGTATTCTTGCTTGGAGAATTCTTGCTTGGAGCCCTGCTGGGCTCCTCTGTCCATGGGGTTGCAAAGAGTCAGACACAATTGAGTGATTAACCCTCTCACTGACTCAGAACCAACCCAAATGCCCATCGACTGATAAATGGATAACAGGATGCAGTACCTCTGTACAATGACATTAAAAAGGAATTAAGTACTGATGCATACTACAACATGGATGACCCTTGGAAACATTATACTATCTGAAAGAAACCAGTCACAAAAGATGACGTATTGTATGATTCCATTTATAAGAAATGTTCAAAGTAGGCAAAGCTACACAGACAGACAGAAAGTACATCAGTGGTTGCCATTCACTGAGAGAAGGAAGGAAGAAGATGTAGCTGCTGGTAGGGGTGGAGTTCTTTTTGCAGTGATGAAATGTCCTGCAATTAAATAGTGGTGATGACTGCACAACTCTCTGAAGAGACTAAAAAGTACTGAATTATACATTTTAAAAGAGTGAATTCTATAGTGTGTGAACTATGTCTCAATAAAGCTGATGCTTTTTAAGATTATCAACCAGTAAATATTAGTCTTGCATTTTTTTTCACTTCCCTATACACTTATAACCAACTATAAGAGAGTTTTTCATGTTTGGCAAAATTTTTGAAGATCATGAAAGAATCATAATTTTTCTCATTGATTATTAATATCATTTTGCTTAGTTTCAGCTTACATAGAGGAACTCAACAACCTCTTTCACTTTCATCAAGAGGCTCTTTAGTTCTTCTTCGCTTTCTGCCATAAGGGTGGTGTCATCTGCATATCTGAGGTTATTGATATTTCTCCCAGCAATCTTGATACCAGGTTGTGCTTCATCCAGCCTGGCATTTTGCATGATGCACTTTGCATATAAGTTAAATAAGTAGGGTGACAATATACAGCCTTGACGTACTGCTTTCCCGATTTGTGACTGCAGATGGTGACTGCAGCCATGAAATTAAAAGATGCTTGCTCTTGGTAGAAAAACTATGACCAAACTAGACAGCATATTAAAAAGCAGAGACACTACTTTACCAACAAAGGGCCATCTAGTCAAAGCTATGGTTTTTCCAATAGTCATGTATGGATGTGAGTTGGACTATAAAGAAAGCTGAGTGCCGAAGAATTGATGCTTTTGAACTGTGATGTTGGAGGAGACTCTTGAGAGTCCCTTGGACTGCAAGGAGATCAAACCAGTCTATCCAAAAGGAAATAATTCCTGAATATTCATTGGAAGGACTGATGCTGAAGTTGAAGCTCCAATACCTTGGCCGTCTGATGGAAAGAACCAACTCATTGGAAAAGATCCTAAAGCTGGGAAACACTGAAGGCAGGAGGAGAAGGGGACGACAGAGGATGAGATGGTTGGATGGCATCACTGACTTAATGGACATGAGTTTTAGCAAGCTTTGGAAGTTGGTGATGGACAGGGAAGCTTGGCATGCTGCAGTCCATGGGATCGCAAAGATTCAGACATGGCTGACTGAACTGAACTGATTGTCCTTAACTCCTGGTGAAAAGGGTAAGAATGATTTATGGGTGCATGCTAATTTGCTTCAGTCGTGTCCAACTTTTTGTGACCCTATGGACTATAGCCCACCAGGCTCCTTTGTCCATGGGATTCTTCAGGCAGGAATACTGGAGGGCGCTGCATGCCCTCCTGCAGGAGGTTTTCCTGACCCAGGTATTGTCACATCTTTTCTGTCCTCTGCATTGGCAGGCAGATTCTTTACCACTGGCGCCACCTGGGAAGCCCAAACATGATTTATAAAGATGACCTATTTCTGGACTCTGCTTTCAATGAGAGAAACACTGTTAGTATGCACATAGAAAATTCTGCCAAAGAATTTAGAAGTCAACTAATCTTTTTTGTGCTGTCCAATATGGTAACCATATGTACTTGTAGAAACTGAGATTTGAATTAATCAAAATTAAAGTCATCATTCAGTTCCTTAGCACTCTAGCCATACTTCAAGTGTTCAGTAACCATATGTTGAAAGTTAACATATTGGACAGCAGAAATATAAAATATTTCCATCACAGAATATTCCAATGGAACTCTGCTTTAGATTCAAAGCAGGGCCAGACATGGATTAAAAAAAAAAAAAAAAAAAAAAACTGGCCAAAATTTCACTTAAGCTTTTTTCCCAACTTTTTCAAAGAAAGTTAACCACTGATTGGATGGCATCACTAACTCAACGAACATGAGTTTGAGCAAACTCATGGAGATAGTGAAGGACAGGGAAGCCTGATATGTGCTATAGTCCATGGGGTGGCAAAAAGTCAGACACAATTTAGCTACTGAACAACAACAACAACCACTGATTAGAGAAACCGTGCTGTTACATGCCAATCTCATACCATTCTTCTTTATACTCTCCTCCAGCTTAGAATGCCCTCCCCAATCTACCCATCTTTCAAGCATCATTTTAGGGTCTGTCCCTTCCTAAAGCATTTCCTAAACCCTTAACCTATTGCTTTCTCTCTTCAACATGCTATGACATTTATATCTACAGAGTATAGCCTAGTGTTTCTTCCAAAAGTAGTAGGAATTACAAATAGGAAATTATATACCACTTCTTCATTCCCACTCTTCTTTTTTCTCTCTATTGACATGTGAATGTGATGTTCCACAGCAAGATAGGAACACTGATTTTTCTAGGCAGACTGTCAATATTACTTTTAGGAAAAGTTGTCAATAGCTCCATTCAAGTTCACATTGACCTACATCTTGATGGTTGAGATTTTCTCACAGTCATGGAAGCTTTCTGTGATGTAGGACTCTCTCCCCAAGATCCCATGAGATGCTCATGGCAGAGATCATGGCTCTGACGCCATCTCTATTCCCCAACTCTGAGCCCAGGGCAGAAACCTTACCTTTTTCTTGGCCTGAAGCCAGTTTTCATCTCTACTCCTCTTCCCTTAAAAAGAAAAAAGAAAACGTACCTGTTCAGTGATTTTCATCCTCCCTGAAGAAGATTTGTTTTCTCCAATGAATTTCCTCACCTATTACCAAGCCACAAATCGCTGATTTCTTCTTTGTCAGTGTATACATTTTGCAAAGTAACAAGTAAGCCATATCTATTTAATAAAAATTCATAATTCTCCATCTCAGATCCTACCTGCCACACATACAAAATCTGTCTCAGACTTAAGTAAGCAATAAGTCAATAAAATGTCTCTGCAATATATGCGATGGCACCTCTGGGTCCCTAACCATCTTACTATTACTATTTCCTCTATAATAACAACAGAGCCAAAATCTTATCAAACAAAGACCAGTAGGCACACATCTAGCTCTGCTAGACCAGATTTATTGATTCAATGCAGCGAAGGAGGGCAGCCTAGCAAGCTACTTTAAAAATAGAAAAAGGGAAATATCTTTTACAATGTTTGAGTTCTGATGAAGGACTTGGAGGAAAATTGAAAGGAAGAAAAGATCATTTCTAGCTCAATTGCTTTTTCTAGGCTATATTAAGAAAAGCAGAGATTAACTAGGAATTTGGTCACTGAGTCCAAGGTGATTACCTAATTGAATATCCCCAGTAATATATGGGAGTAGCAAAGTTGGCCTGGGAAATCATAGATAAGAAAGCCATAATTACTCAGGGAGGGGGTCCTGTGGGATTTTATAGCTACTATAGGACCTGGAGAGAAAGAGATTTCTATTAACTAGCTTTTTCTGAGTTCATTTTCCTAGCCCCATTAGTAGCCTGAGCTAAAGATAAGGTTTTGCTCTTTCAAGAGTTAACCTTCACAGAGAGTTAACTATGTGGTTGTCACTATTCAAAGGGCCTTTTATTTAGTCCTCAACACATTCCATGAAATAAGGGACGATTATAGCCCACCTCAATTTAAATAAGAGAAAACTGAGGCTCAGAGTGATGGAAGATGGTGGATTGTAATTCAAATAGGCAATCTGTTCTCAGAGTCTGCATTATCAACCACAAAACCACAGTGATGTAAGCTGTCCTAGCAATGCCATTCAGGAAGCATGTGTGAAATGCTGTAAACTAGGAAGGACTGCTGAAACCTCTTACATGTTTTCCATACCCAAACTGTCAGCCAGGTTATCTTGAAATTACTAATTTTAGGTATTTTTAGATAGTATGCTAAGACCTTCTAGATGAGTTCTTAGGGCCAACAGACCTTTTGTCCTAGTGTTTCCAGTTTCTGAATGATAAAGTCAGGCTGTTTCTAGGAAGCCAGAAAGGGTCAGGTTTCATATCAGCACTTTAGAGATTTACAGTAAACAAAAGATGTGTTCTGTAGTTTCTCACTCACACAATTCAGGAGTGAAGCTATTTTATATTTCTGCTTTGCTGCCTACAAAATTAAATGAATCTAAATCAGAGATTTAGCACAAAATAATGCTGCTTAGCTTTCCAGACCTGATCAGGATCATTGTAGCTCTGACTACAGGATATTAGTGCCACTCTAATTGGACCTGCTTTGGCAGTGTCACTCCCTTGAGGAAGAGAAAGGATTTGGGCAGGTGAAGAGGACCATGGTTGCTGTGCGCATGGAAATAAGGGTGGAAGGAATAATAATACTTGTCATTCAGTAGGTACCTTCTGCCTCAAGGCTTGGCCTAAGCTGTGAAGTAAGATGAATCATTCCACTAGCTAGGAACATTAGAAAAAATCAGTGCCTGAACGCAAACAAATTAAGTAAGAATACCGAGTGATGGGACCTAGCATCAGTATACTTACCCACATGATTTCAATAAGAAGCCAGCCCTGAGAACCATTGCTCAGAGGGTCAGATTGGGGCTCAGAGAATCCCAAACCCCCAACTAAAGTCTTAGATTCATATATCCCCATAAGGACCAGGGAAACAGAGGGTGTGTTATTGCAACCAGAACCAAGAAGGAAATAGCCTTTTCAAGGATCTCTTTATACCCTTTATCTCCTCACACACTGAATAAGGCTGACCTAGTCACGAATACTAGAAAGAAGATATTAAGTGTATAGAATGACTGTCATTCTCTGTCACTAAAATCCAGGGCTACCATTATGACTACACTGTATCTTTGCTAATTTGTACAAATAATTCTAGAAGATCAAACCAGTCAATCTTAAAGGAAATCAACCCTGAATATTCACTGGAAGGACTAATGCTGAAGCTGAAGCTCCAATACTGATGCAAAGAGCCTACCTGATGCGACAAGCCAACATATTGGGAAAGACCCTGATGCTGGGAAAGGTTGAGGGCAGGAAGAGAAGAGAGTGGCAGAGAGTGAGATGGTTGGATGGCATCACTGAGCCAGTGGACATGAATTCCAGGAGATAGTGAAGGACAGGGAAGCCTGGTGTGCTGCAATCCATGGGGGGTCAGAAAGAGTTGGACATGACTGAGGTCTTAACAACAACTACTTTGGCAAGAAAAATTTCCTAAAAATGGATTTGTTGAATCAAAGAGAATGGAAAATTTTAATTCTAATATATACTGCCAAATTGTCCTCTAGAAAGATACAATCATGTACCATGATACTTCCAGTATGCATAATGCCTGTTTTCCTGTATTCAATTAAAACTCTGATTATTGAGTTTTGTGTTTCTACTAATATTAAATGATGGAGAAAGAAATGGCAACCCATTCCAGTATTCTTGCCTGGAAAATTCCATGGACAGAGGAACCTGGCAGGCTACGGTCCATAGGGTCTCAAAGAGTCAGCCATGACTGAGCATATCAACAATATTAAATGGAGGTTGCAACCTGTGCTCATTTTCTGTTTGAGCATTCATTTTTCCTTAATTGACCTGTAAACAGATTTTGCACACTATGTGCATTATCCCTTCATCCATATTTTTAGAAAAATTTCCCTGTTTGAAACTAGAGTTGACCCTTGCATGATGGAAGGTTAGGGTTACCAAGCCCCCATGCAGTCAACAAGCCAGGTACAGCTAATCTCTGCCTCAAAAACAAAGGAATTGATAAATGACTTAGCCAAGGGGACAAGCTGACAATTTGAAGAGAATCAATACTTAAACTCTAGTTCCTTTAATTCTCACATTGTGATCTCTAATCTAAACACAAAATTTTCCCTACGCTTAGTTGGTCAAAGCTATGGTTTTCCAGTAGTCACGTATAGATGTGAGAGTTGGACCATAAAGAGAGCTGAGTGCTGAAGAATCGATGCTTTTGAACTGTGGTGTTGGAGGAGACTCTTGAGAGTCCCTTGGACTGCAAGGAGATCCAACCAGTCAATCCTAAAGGAAATCAGTCTTGAATATTCATTGGAAGGACTGATGTTGAAACTGAAGCTCCAGTACTTTGGCCACCTGATGCGAAGAGCTGACTCATTTGAAAAGACCCTGATGCTGGGAAAGACTGAAGACAGGAGGAGAAGGGGATGACAGAAGATGAAATGATTGGATGACATCACTGACTCAATGAACATGAGTTGGAGCAAGCTCTGAGAGTTGGTGATGGACAGGGAAACCTGGCATACTGCAGTCCATGGGGTCGCAAAGAATCGGACATGACTGAGCGACTAAACTGAACTGAACTTATGCTTAGTTAATTTAAAGATCTATAAAATGAAAATACAGGTAGTATATTTATTAGACAAAATCCATATATAAATAGGCCCACATAGTTTAAATCCCTGTTGTTTAAGGATCAATTGTAGGGCTTCCCTGTGGTTCAGTGGTTCAGAATCCGTCTTGCAATGCAGGCAACATGGGTTCGCTCTCTGGTCCAGGAAGATCCCACATGCTGCAGAGCAACTAAACCTGTGAGCCACAACTGAGCTAGTGCTCTGGAGCCCATGCTCCGCAATAAGAGAAGCCGTCACAGTGAGAAATCCACCATTCACCACAGTTAAAGAGCAGTCCCTGCTCCTTGCAAGACCACATGTAGCGAAGAAGACCCCCATTGCAGCCCAGAGTAATTAAAAAGAATCAATTTAAAAAAAAAAAAGTTATAAAAAAGGGTCAATTATAGTCTTGCACTTTATTATGGTATCCTCTCTCATGGATAGGGTGCTTTTGTGTTTGTTTTCAATTTTCCTATAGTGTAATTGAATGATTTTTATTTGTCTAGTTTCTGCTTGGTCATGTTTCTGAAGGTGCTCTCAATGTTCGTTACAATACACATGTTCATCTTTTCTTCCAGTTCTTTCATGTTTTCATTTTTTATATTTTAACATTTAACTCATTATGAATATACATTTGTACATGATATGAGTAAGGGATCTAACTTCTCCCCAAAACAATTAACCAGAAAAGCATTAAATTATTTAGCATCAAAACCAATAAATACACATAATTACCACCATGCTTGCATCATATAACCACTTGCAGCGTATGACTCACTGACACATCATCTTTAAGATGACTTAAGATAATTTTAAGTATCAAAATACTACAAGACTATACTAATAGCTAGTATTTACTGAGTGTCAGACACTGTTCTTTCTAACGGATCTATTTCACTTGGAGCATCTCTTTTAATTCTTACAAATCCCTTTAAGAAGCTGTTATTATTTTAATTTTACAGATGGAGAAATAAGGAAAATTTGTATAGTATCAAAATTGAAATTTGAAGCAATTGTAACCAGCTCAAGGGCACACTGCTGATCACAGATGGAGTCAAGAGTCAACCTCTCTCTCTCTCTTTTACACACACACACGGATATTTTAACTTCTGAATCATCCCTAGTTCCACTTATATAATGCCTACTATTAAAAAAAAAAATGAGACTTCTAAGATTTTGGGAAAGCATATATTTTCAGAATTATAGAGGTGAATATATTATTACTGGGACATTGTGATATGTCTATCTTTGTTCTATTAACAAAGATAATTAATCTTGTGCACTTCACATAGAAGCATCTAAGGGAAGAGAAACGATCTACCTTCTGAAGCTGTCTCTACTTAAAACTGAACCCTCAAGAAGCTTGCATGTCACCATAAGGTGGTCTTTTACACTCTAGGAGGGGCAGACCATAAGACTATTTCAGCACCTCATCATACACACGCACACAGACTTCCACGGACACACCATGCAAACATAAACCTGCCATTTTCTGAATATCAAAGATGGCAAAAACTCCATGCCCTTTGCCCTGGTAAGAGACTATTTTCTGTGTTCCATCCTGTCTGTGACATCAGCCAATTCTGGTGTTTCCATGCTGCCTTAAGACTGGGAAACAACTTGCTTTGAAACTCTATCTTTGTGTGTCAGTGACTAGGAGAGGGATGAGAACGAAGACTATGTATTGACTGATAGATTTTTATTAACAACAACAACAAAAAAATGTAAGCTTGGCACATACTGGGTGAAGACGTGGGGACCAGGACCCTATGGGTCATAGGTCATTCCATTAAGAGAATGCCAACATAGTTTGTCCTTCTATAGCTACTCTAGGATCAGATGCTTTACCCAGGTGGGTAACACAACTGTGACCAAAATGGAGACACAGATAGCAGCTAAAATCTTTCCTTGGAGTAAGTAACATATACATGATAGTCCTGTGTTAACGAGTATATATTTTTATTTCAAAAAAACAAACTTTCTGGATGTCCCTGGTGGCAGAGTGGATAAGAATCAGCCTGCCAACACAGGGGATGTGGGTCCGATCCCTGCTTAAGGAAGATCCCACATGCCACAGAGCAACTAAGTCCATGCACCACAACCAATGAGCCCACGCTCTAGAGCCCATGAGGCACAACTACTGAGCCTGTGTGTCACAGCTACTGAAGCCTGTGTGGTGCAACTACTGAAGCCTGCATGCCTAGAGCCCATGCTCTGCAACAAGAGAAGGCACTGCAATGAGAAGCCCAGGCACCAAAATGAAGAGCACTCCCTGCTCACTGCAACTAAAGAACTAGAGAGAAAAACAAAATCATTCAAATGGGAATAATCGGAGTTGTAACTTTAGCTTTAGACAATCCATAAAAGAGGAAAGTGCAATCCTATTGGGAAAAGAGATGTAAGTTTTTTAATAGGGAATCCTCCACAGATATGAGTGCAGGAAGAGGGAGCATCACCTCTATTTCTACTTTCTGATGGTCTCCAAGGAGGGAAGACTTGCTGTTGCTGCTGCTGCTAAGTCACTTTAATCGTGTCCGACTCTGTGTGACCCCATAGAAAGCAGCCCACCAGGCTCCCCCATCCCTGGGATTCTCCAGGCAAGAACACTGGAGTGGGTTGCCATTTCCTTCTCCAATGCATGAAAGTGAAAGTGAAGTTGCTCAGTCATGTCTGACTCTGAGCGACCCCATGGACTGTAGCCTACAAGGCTCCTCCACCCATGGGATTTCCAGGCAAGAGTACTGAAGTGGGGTGCCATTGCCTTCTCCGGAGAAAACTTGAGCTGGCAATAAAAGGGAGAGCATTTGGCCGAACTAACTCTTTGCCTGGCCTGTCTCTCCCCTTCTCTTCCCTCCCATGGTATATATAGTTTTTATTGCTCTTGTTCATCTTCCTGGAAAACTTTTCCCATTCTTCGGCAAGCCAGCTTTGCAGGGAAATCTCTGCATAAGTGATAGAACAGATGCAGGCCCAGCAGTTTCCTCTGAAGATTTTCTGCTAGGAGCTCAACTTGGAAGCTATCAGATAAACATGTTATGTTGAACTCATTGTAGGAAACAGTACCAAAGATGTTTAGATGGCAATATCTATAATCCAACCACTAGCTGTCAGCCACAGGCTGCACGCACAGCCCCTCACGTGAGCTCCCATGAGGCTCTAATAGAATAAACCATGTATGATTTTTGATGCATGAGCACTTTTGCAATTTTTGTAAGCATGGAATTTTCTACAGAGCAAGAAACTGAAGTTCTAAATGCCTTAAAGAAAAATGGTATATGACAAAGTATTGCACCTTAGCACATTTAAACATTATTAATCATAATAAGCCATGAATGACCCTGTAACTCAGAAGCTAACAAATGTGGAAACTCACAGAGCTACTGCTCTTAGCAACCAGCATAATTTTACGCAAATAGATTATATAACTGAATTTTTTAAAAGAGCATCCAAATGATCCAGAAGGTAAAAATCAACGATTATCACAGAGAGGCAGCAAACTCAATTATATTCCAGTACAAATGAATGGCAAATAAGGCATGCACCCTTGTAATCAACTTAAAAGAGACTGCTGTATGCACAGCGTAAGTTTTAAGCATATAAATAACAATAATGTCACTGCTATATTACAATATTACCACAGGCTTGGCAGTTAAAACAACACAGTTATTATCTCAGAGTTTCTGTGAGTCAGGAATCTGGGCATGCTTCGCTGAGACTAGTACTTCAGGGGTTTTCTGCAGTCAGTTTGCTGGTCAGAGCTGGGTTCTCATCAGAAAGTTCCAGGTAAGGATCTACTTCCAGCGTCATTTGGGTTGTTGGCAGAATTCATTCTGTGAAGGTTGCCAGACTAAACCCCTCCGTTCTGACTGGTTCAGAAGCTGTCTTTTTTTGTTCCTTGTCATAAGGACCCAACTAACATGGCAGCTACCTTGTCAAAGCAACTGACAGGCAATGCTAGCAAGACAGAGGACATAATTTTTTAAACCTAATGGTTTTTCCAGTGGTCATGTATGGATGTGAGAGTTGGACTGTGAAGAAAGCTGAGCATCAGAGAACTGATGCTTTTGAACTGTGGTGTTGGAGAAGACTCTTGAGAGTCCCTTGGACTGCAAGGAGATCCAACCAGTCCATTCTAAAGGAGATCAGTCCTGGGTGTTCATTGGAAGGACTGATGCTGAGGCTGAAACTCCAATACTTTGGCCACCTCATGCGAAGAGTTGACTCATTGGGAAAGACTCTGATGCTGGAAGGGATTGGGGCAGGAGGAGAAGGGGACGACAGAGGATGAGATGGCTGGATGGCATCACTGACTTGATGGACATGAGTTTGGGTGAACTCCGGGAATTGGTGATAGACAGGGAGGCCTGGCGTGCTGCGATTCATGGGGTTGCAAAGAGTCAGACATGACTGAGTGACTGAACTGAACTGAACTGAATGGTGGCAGTGATATATCATCACCTTCATCAATTTTTCTTGATGCAAAACGAGTTACTAAAACAGCCCACATTCAAGAAGAGAATATTGCAAAAGCTTCCCATATCTTGAATATAAAATCTTAAGGTAGATCACTAAGGGGTCATAAGAAACCTTGACTAATTAGGTAATCAATTTAACATTCTCCTCCTCCAGTAATTAACTCCCTTCCCTGGTGGCTCAGACGGTAAAGTGTCAGCCTGCAATGCAGGAGACCCAGTTCAATCTCTGGGCCAGGAAAATCCCCTGGAGAAGGAAATGGCAACCCACTCCAGTACTCTTGCCTGGAAAATTCCATGGATGGAGGAGCCTGGTAAGCTACAGTCCACGGGGTTGCAAAGAGCCGGACATGATTGAGCTACTTCACTTTCACTTTCACTTTCCCTGTGGCTCAGATGGTAAAGAATCTGTCTGCAATGTAGGAGATCTGGGTTTGATCCCTGGGTTGGGAAGATCCCCTGGAGAAGGGAATGGCTACCCTCTCCAGTATTCTTGCCTTCTAGTCTGTGATGTCACAAAGAGTTGGACACAACTGAGCAACTAACACTATTCTGCTATATTTTCTTCGTGTCTCTTATCACTGCCTAAAATTACATTATTTATTTATTTGCCCACTTATTTATTATCTGTCTTCCACCCCTAGACTGTTAGCACTTTAAAGATATGACCTTGTCCTTCAGGTTGACTGCCACATCCCCTATGCCCAGAACAATATTAAGCACTTTGTTGTCATTCAATAAATATTTGCAGAATGCTTGAATGAAGGAAGAAAGGAATATCACTAATGAATGTATGACTTCTTTCAGTAATTGCTTATTTAAGACACTGAAATGAAAGCCTATATTGAGTGTCAGTACAATAGGGACTCACTCTGGCCGAGTGCTAAGCTCCCATGCATATTGTTACTTCTTTCCCTTTGGGGTTAGGGTGACTTAACTACACAACTTTTTTGATACTCTCTCCTCCTGTATATCTTCATATGTTTTACATGTTTTGAAATTTGTGAGGTGAAAATAAAGTAAAACTTAGTTTTAATAGTTCATAAGGATTTTTGAAAGTAAGAGTAAAGTAAAACAACCCTCTTATGGTTTCCTCCATTTGCTAAAACTCAAAGGAAAAATTTAGATCAGTTATCAGTGTGGGAGGCAGAAGGGAAACTGAGCAAGACATTGGAGCCCTAGCTCACCACCTACAAAGAAACCAACGTTGAATTGTAATAGCTGAAACTCAGAAACAAGAAAAAGAACAATAAGAGGAAAAACAGCCACTCAAGGTTGATATTTGGGGCAAAAAAAGAAAACAAAGTTCACTTTTTTTGAGGCAAAATTGGGATGTAAGGTCAAATTCTTCCTCCAACTATTTATGGGCTGATAAATTGTGGGAAAACTCGTCCATCTCTGAATCTCCTTTTCCCCTTCTGTGACCAGAGGCTGGTCATATTTATCATGGATGATTCTAAGAGTGAAAAAAAATCAGAGAAATAGGTCTCCATTAATGATGTATGTTTAATTTTGAGGGGAAACTTTGGGTAATAGAGAGAAGAGAATGAACAGCACCACAAACTAAGTTGAAATTCAACTCCCTGAAGGACAACCAGCAGTAAAACTATTACCAAAAGTCACAGAAGTCTAAAGACACTGGGTTCAAGAGAGAGCACAGAGCATGCTGTTCCTTCTAGGGCTACTCTAACAGGATGTAAAACAGCAAGAAGGCAAGACTCAGCACCACGACTGAAAGAATGGAGAGAACGTTGACAAAGAGATATTTTAGCACATTTCTAGAACATGTTGTAAGCATACCTGCTGACAAAATTGAGCCACACAAGCCATTGCCTGGAGACTTGCAGAGACTGTCAGCAAAGACCGAGTGTCCTGCAGAGAGAGCACTGGATGTGGAAACAGAGAGCAGGGAAGGAAAAGGGGCTGAGAAAATTGGTGAACTGAAGTTCTCAGGAGTTGACGACTCCTTTCCAAACCCCTTAAGCAGTGAATAAAAAAGTCAGATGTTTAATTCAAAGCAAAAAAACAATTTTTCAATTTTGGGGGGGGGGGTCAAAATAATGAATAAAATCATCTAGTGAGAAGTATGGTATGTGTAAAAGTGCTCTAGATTTTAAATAAAACCACATGAATACACATACATACCCACAGACATACACATGAATAATAGATAAATAACTCTGAGGGAATCAGAAATCAGAAAACAAAATAATTTTTTAAATTATTTTATTTTACCTTTTCCTTCCACTACATGCATGTAGGATCCTAGTTTTCTGACCAGGAATTGAACCCATACCCCCTGCACTGGCGGTGAGGAGTCCCAACCACTGAACCACCAGGGAAGTTCGAGAATTTAAATTAAAAAAACAACTTCAAATTAGTATCCTCACATAATGCCTTATGCCTAGCTCCATGAGAAACAGACTCTGAAAGAGAGAGAGATTTGTCATGCTCCCAAATGAAGGGAATAAGGGAGGGTGGAAGACAGGATTGGGCAGAAGAACTTGACCTGTGATTCAGTTGTAAGAGACACCTTAGGTAATCCCAGGGGGTGCTTAAGCATTTACGATCCTTCAGATATTTACAGAATTTAAACAAGAGGCCAGATCTTTATACACCAAACTCTACCCTATGTCCACCCCCATTCAACAACAACACTTTGAGTGTAGAAAGTAGGGGAATGAACAAGTGCTTCCAGATTGGAAAGGGATCTGGGTTTCACAGTAGAGCATCATTGCACATGAATTTCATAAGCCACTGTATCTATAAAATAAGAAAGTAATGACAAATTGCTGTAATAAAAAAATCAATGAAAGAAAAATCACATTTTTTAATTTAAAAAATACAATCTTTAGCAAGCAAAAAATATTCCACAGAAGCATGTATATATAAAGCCAAAAAATCTCAAATGAAGAACAAAGGGACCAACTTATTAGGGAAAAATAAAAGTCAAAGACAACAAAGTTTGAATTAAGAGCACATATATTCAAGAAATAAAGAACAGAGAAAATGGATGAGAGGAAATTTATAAATATTAGTAGACTAGAATTTGCAGAAATGAAGGAAACAAATTAAAAAGGCCCATCAAGTACTCAGCAAAATTTTAAAGACAAAATTCACACTCAGATATGCCTGTAGAATTTCATAACATTAAGAATAAAGAGAAGATTCTGAAACTTTGTGTGTGCTATGCTCAGTGTGGAACAGGGTGCACAGAAAGAAAGCAAATAGCTTGTATGAGAAAAAGAATCATCATGTTGGCTCTAATTTATCTCCAGCAACAGGACATTTCATTTTAAGGACATTTCGTTCATGTCCTTAAAGGAAAATGACATTCAACTTAGAATTGAATCCCAATGTATGAATCAATAGTAATCTCAGGGGAAAAAAAAGCATCTTTAGACATGAAAAGATTCCAAAAATTTTCAGCTTATACATTCTTTATTAGGTAGTTACTTAAATACACAATCCGGAAAAAGGAGGAGATAAACCAAGAAAGAGAAACAATGAGATTCAGGAATGAGGTTCTGGAGTAGTAAGAGATAGCTGCTACTGCTGCTAAGTCGCTTCAGTCGTGTCCGACTCTATGCGAGCCCAGAGACGGCAGCCCACCAGGCTTTCCTGTCCTTGGGGTTCTCCAGGCAAGAACACTGGAGTGGGTTGCCATTTCCTTCTCCAATGCATGAAAGTGAAAAGTGAAAGTGAAGTCGCTCAGTCATGTCCGACTCTTAGCGACCCCACGGACTGCAGGAGATAAGACAGATCTAAAAAGGAATCAGTACAAGGCCCGAGGAGCCCGGCAGGCTACAGTCCACAGGCTCGCAAAGAGTCGGACACAACTTAGCAACTGAACAACAGCAACAACAGTATAGAGTGGAATAACATCAGAAGAAAACCTCCTGCCAAGAGAAGAGGTCCTAGATTACAGAGTATTATTGAGATGATGGGAAAACATAACATTGTCATAAGGCAGGCAGTACTAGACTTTTATTTTAAAAGCCGTTGAAAACAACAGGGGGAAGATACCAAACTGTTGTATAAGAACAAAATTAAGCCATGGTACTCAGACTCTGCAGTGAACACTTTTACTTAGTCGATAAAATAAATGCACTTTATTGATTTTAAAACTTTTTAAATGACCCTCTGGACAAAGCACAGAAGGCTTAATTAAGGTTACAGATAGTATTTGAAAAGTTGAAAAATTTAAAGTAAAGCTGAAGAAACGATATCTTCACTTCACCAAGTAAACAGTCAAGAGATACCATCAATCAACAAATGATGAAACAAGAATAAGAATTTTTTAAGTATTAAAATACAATTTCAACCAATAGAAAAACTAAAAATATTGTTATAAATATAAAAGAATGGGGGATTACTGAAATGAATAAAATCTTCAGAAAGTTAATAGCTAATATCTAAAGTTAATATATCAATTAATGACTATATACACATATTATTTTAAAATATGACAAGCTTCAGGATAATTCAGAATAGAAATACTTTGTATAATTATTTCTGAGAAGTACATTCAGGAATGTAGCAGGAAACCATTATCTACAAGTCCTAATATATCTGTTTATTCCTATAAATATATTACTTCCATAAAGCAGCAGATGAGTGGATGAAATAATAAGAAGGATAGATAGATGGACAGATTAAGATGAATCAGAAAAAAAAAAAACCTGCATGAAGAATAAATTCATAGATGTCTCTTATTTCTATCAGTTTATAATAACCTTGTTATGAATCACTTTTGCTTGAGGAAAGACAAAATTTAAAAAAAGAATGAAAACCTACTATTTTTATTGCTATACCTTTAAGAAGAAAATAATCCAATGTAATGAATATTCATTGACTGCCTCCTATATTCTAGAAATAGAGCTAATTTCTATAAGAAATATAGGTATGATTAAGTCAAAAGGGTTGACATTAAAGTAATTTATTAATTAGAGTAAGTTTCTAGATAAATAAAATTTCAAAAATAGAATAAAGAGGTGCCACAGATGATAACGAGATATACTTATGGGGATTCAAAGAGAGAAAATTCACATACAATACAGAATCAATGAGGCTCTCACAAAAGACTTCAGAGACCAAAAGTCAGGTCACAGAGTCCAGTTCTACTGGAAATCAAGGTGTATGAATCTTCCTAAGAAAAGAAGAATGACCCGTATTTAAGAGAGTCTTGCATGCCAGAGTGCATTCTTCATTCTGTACCCAATGAACGTTTTTCAATAAGTGGTGGGGAGTAGAGAAATGTATCGATCAGAATAGGCTTGATTATGCTGCTATGAAAAGAAGCCCCCAATTTTAGCATCTTATAGCAATAAAGGTTTATTTCATGCTTATGCTACATGTCCTCCATGGTTTGACAGGGAACTCATTGCTCATTGCAGATATCCAAGGTGTTGATCTGAGAAGTAGTCACCATCTCAAACACTGCAGATCACCATGCTCAGGGACACAGAGAGCTCTTAAAGTTCTTGACCTGGCAAGTGAAGATTCAGCCCAGAAAGGGCACACGCTTACTCCTGCTCTCATCTCATTGGCCAGAAATAGCTACAGGGCCCCATCCAATCACAAAGGACCAAGAAGAGCAACTCTACCTGGAATGAGGGGGAACCGAGAATATTTGGGGAATGTCACTAATGATTTAGTGAATGTGGAAATGGGGAGAATTATAATCAGGATTGTGTTTTAGGAAGACAATTGTACTTGTCACAATATATCCTAATTGTAGAGTTACATGATCATTAGACCCCCAAAAAATAAAAAATTATCCCATTAAATTAGCTACCTATTCATGTTAGCTAGCTGAACAAATATGACATACCACCCTTTATACATTGGAGAGTATATCAGTAATCAGCCTGGGGACTTAGAGTAAATACGCAGTAAGACCTTCTAAAAGAAGCTGCCTCCAAAGCCAAGAAAGCTTTTTTTTAGCTTATTTTAATTTGATTGTTCAGTTTTCAAAACTTTGATGGTCAAACCTATTGAGATTTGTAGAAGTTTTTTGATAGCAGTGATTTAAAATGAAAACATTGATATAAATGTGTTTAGAGACAGCTTTCAAAAGGACAAAATCAAAATATTGAAAAGAAGGCACTGTGTTCCAACCAGAGCTGATTTATCAACATCAAAGCCACAAGGACTTGGAAATTTTCCATAAGTTTAGCCTGAGGATTTTGTCCACATTATTTTTCCTACTTTGTTAAAGGAGAAAGGCAAGTTTACCTGGGCGGGTCCATTGACCAGTGTTAAATTTCTAGACCATTATATGAATTGAGAAAGTACTTATTCATAACTCACTACTGTTGATAGCCACTGAAAGAGGTAGCAAAGGAAGACACAATGGACTATTACACTCCGTAAAAAGAAACCGTTTTAAGGGCCCTCTTTGGATTAAATAGATAAATCCTTACCTTGTCCTGTAGATGGTGTTTATTGGGCAGATATTCCTTATCCATAGATCAATATCTGTACCAGAGTTTTAATACTAAAAATGAAATGGTAAGCAATGCAAGAAACATCAATCTATATATTTTAAATTATGCTCCAATTCTTACATCATTTTCAACATGAATGACTCCCTGTACTTATGACACGAAAGCCAATTTGGCTGCAATTGCTTGTTAAGACAGTTATAAATACCACCTATCAGTGAGAAACATAAATGCCAAGGACACTCAAACAGATTGATGAATCCATCAGTTTTAATCTATTAGGGATTCTAAAAATAAGTCTATTAACAGTGTCAGCACCTTTTTTTATTTCACTCTCATTACAACAAAATCACAAATGATAAAGAATTCCACAATGAGACTAGTATTTCAAGATTATGCCACTTAATTACTTTATAAAATTATGCAATTACTAAATGATGGTAATCACAAAGCACCTTTGTATATCATTTTTTAATTGCTATGGAAAATACTTCCCATATTTTTCAGATAAGATCACAGTACCCTTGGAATCATGATTTGAATTCCCAAATTCAGAGGAAAAACTGATATATTAACTAACAATATATTCAAATAAGTCTATTATGAGATAAGCATTTTTTTCCTTCAAAGTCTCCAAATAGATATAAGAACAACTAGCACTGAAGAGTGGAGAAGGAAATGGCACCCCGCACCAGTGTTCTTACCTGGGAGTCCTGTGGACAGAGGAGCCTGTGGGCGGCTATCCATAGGGTCACCCAGAGTCGGACACGACTGAAGCGACTTAGCATGCATGCATGCATTGGAGGAGGAAATGGTACCCCACTCCAGTACTTTTGCCTGGAGAATCCCAGGGATGAAAGAGCCTGGTAGGCTGCCATCTATGGAGTCGCACAGAGTCAGACATGACTGAAGCGACTTAGCAGCAGCAGCAGCAGCAGCACCAAAGAGTGTAGATTTTGGTCAGCACAACCTCTTGCCCATGGTAGAAGAGCTGAAAAGTTACTTAATATTTACATGCTTTAAGCTCTTTATCTGTGAGATGAGGATAATAACTGCATAATGATTAGCTAAATTGAATGAAAGACAGTTTTAATAAAATATGTGTTATAGCTAGATGATAATGTATTAATTTTTTTTTTTTTTACCAAAGTGGTCTTTTAAACTAAAACCATTTCACCTAATGTAAAGTCTGAGAAAATATTGGTATAGAGTAACCACAGGTGATATAACTCAGAGAAGTTGAGGCCATTTTGTAACTAATTTAAAATATATATGGTGTTTCAGATAGAAACAAGAAAGATGAGACAAATCCCTTCCTGATCAAACATGGAGTGAACAACCGGAGAAAACAGCAAATCTGAGGACAAGAGGGACCTGTAGTGACATTGCCTGACTTGAGATTTTTAAAGAAAGTGATGGTGTGCAGAGAAAGCGATGCTTGCAAGTTACTGTGTGTGTGGGGTCGAGTGAACCCTATCCTGTAGATATGCCATACTCAAGTGCTTTCTTAAATATTCATGAAACCGCTATTTACGACAAAGCCAAAGATTTTGACTTTTATTGAACCATTTAATTTGAATAACTGAAATGCATTTAAAATGGGGGAAGAGGTCAATTTTTCTATTTTGATGTTCTACCCACATAATTTTCTATTTCAAGAGCAAAACTAAATTTGGTATAAATTGAACTACATCAAGATTTAAAATGTCTGAAATTCAAAGCATACCATCAAGAAATTGAAAACACAAACCAAAGACTGGGAGAAAATATTTCCAACTGCTATACCTGATAATGGACTTACATATAAATAACTCTCACAGCTTGATACTAAAAAGACGAATGACCAAAGAATGTATATATGTGTAAAACTGACTCACTCAGCTGTACAGCAGAGATTGGCACAAAATTGTCAATCATCAACTATACTTCAATAAAAATCAATAAATACAAATACAAATGACCTAAGTTTTTAAAAGGCAAAATGTTTGAATAGACATATTACCTATTAGAAAAAGGCCTAATAGAAGCATATACCTAATAGAAAATATATAAATGGCCAGATAACACATAAGAGACTCTCAAGATCACTAGCTGTTAGAGAAATGCAAATTAAAGTAATAAGATATCATTTTACTAGATAACTATAATAAAAAGAGAGACAATAATAAGTATTGGTAATAAAATGGAAGAAT
The DNA here is from genome assembly GCF_023091745.1 of Budorcas taxicolor. Taxonomy (NCBI): domain Eukaryota; kingdom Metazoa; phylum Chordata; class Mammalia; order Artiodactyla; family Bovidae; genus Budorcas; species Budorcas taxicolor. The sequence goes on from NC_068920.1 coordinate 139,927,731, forward strand.
GTGGAGGTATTAAGACATATATTGTTGGTGGAAATGTAAAATCATGCACTCTCTTTGAAGGGCAAAGTATCAGTTTCCTAAAATAGTTATAATAGGTTTACCATGTGACTCAAAATTTCCACTGTTAAATATATGCTCAAGAGAATTAAAAATATATGTCCAGACAAGCTGAGTGAAGTGAGTGAAGTAGCTCAGTCGTGTCCGACTCTTTGCGACCCCTGTGGACTGTAGCCTTCCAGGCTCCCCCGTCCATGGAATTTTCCAGGCAAGAGTACTGGAGTGGGTTGCCATTTCCTTCTCCAGGGATCTTCCCAACCCAGGGATCGAACTCAGGTCTCCCACATTGCAGGCAGACGCTTTACCGTCTGAGCCAGACAAGCTATTCAAATGTTATTCAAATAATCATTGTAGCATTATTCATAAAGTCCAAAAGTGAAAACAACCCAAATGTGTATCAAGAAATACATGCAAAGACAAATACAAAAAATATTAGTTAGTAACAAAGAGAAATGAAGTACTGATTCATGATACAAACATTGATGAATCTCATAAAATGTATGCTAATTTAAAGAAACCAGACAAAAGAGACTACATATTCAGTTCAGTTCATTTCAGTCGCTCAGTCATGTCCAACTCTTTGCGACCCCATGAACTGCAGCACACTAGGCCTCCCTGTCTATTACCAGCTCCGGGAGTTTACCTAAACTCTTGTCCATTGAGTCGGTGATGCCATCCAACCATCTCATCCTCTGTTATCCCTTTCTCCTCCTGCCCTCAATCTTTCCCAGCATCGGGGTCTTTTCAAATGAGTCAGCTCTTCACATCAGGTAGCCAAAGTATTGGAGTTTCAGCTTTAACATCAGTCCTTCCAATGAACACCCAGGACTGATCTCCTTTAGGATGGACTGGTTGGATCTCCTTGCAGTCCAAGGGACTCTCAAGAGTCTTCTCCAACAACACAGTTCAAAAGCATCAATTCTTCGGTGCTCAGCTTTCTTCACAGTCCAACTCTCACATCCATACATGACTCCTGGAAAAACCATAGCCTTGACAGATCTTTGTTGACAAAGTAATGTCTCTGCTTTTGAATATACTGTCTAGGTTGGTCATAACTTTCCTTCCAAGGAGCAAGCCTCTTTTTATTTCATGGCTGCAATCACCATCTGCAGTGATTTTAGAGCCCCCCAAAATAAAGTCAGCCACTATTTTCACTGTTTCCCCATTTATTTGCCATGAAGTGATGGGACCAGATGCCATGATCCTAGTTCTCTGAATGTTGAGCTTTAAGTCAACTTTTTCACTCTCCTCTTTGAGTTTCATCAAGAGGCTCTTTAGTTCTTCTTCACTTTCTGCCATAACGGTGGTGTCATTTGCATAGCTGAACTTATTGTTATTACACACTGCCATTTATATGAAATGACCAGACAAAGAAATGTGTAAATATAGACAATAGAGTTGTGGTTGTCTGGGACTGGCTTATGAATGAGGAGTGACTCCATAAGGGCACAATGGCTCTTTCAAGGGTGGTGGAATGTTCTAAAATTAGACTGTGGTAAAAGTTGTTCAACTTTGTAAATGTGCTAAAAACCATTAAATTCTACATTAAAAATGGATAAATTCAGTGGTATGTAAATTACACTTCAATTCTGATAAAATAAGTAAATAAAAATGAGTGGGAGATATTTTTTCTTATCTAGGAGTGACAGTTTAAATATCTGATCCGAGCAAATGACCTACCAGCATCACAGATGGGGCTGGTCAGGAAAAGCACATGTGGGGACGGAGACAGATAAAAGCAAGGGTTCTATATATTTGTGAATATAAGGTATTTGTTTTTCTCTTTCTGACTTACTTCACTCTGTATGACAGACTCTAGGTTCATCCAAATCTCTACAAATGACCCATTTTCATTACATGGAAACTAGAAGAAAAATGATACTAATTAATCTATTTGCAGGGCAGAAATAGAGGTGCAGACCTTGAGAACACATGTGTGGACACAGAAGGGACACGGGAGAGCTGGACAAACTGGGAGAACAGCTTTGACATATATACATTAGTGCTATACAGCTCAGTTGTGTCTGACTCTTTGCGACTCCAAGGACTGTAGCCTGCCAGGCTCCTCCATCTGTGGAATTTTCCAGGCAAGAATACTGGAGTGGATTGCCATTCCCCTGTCCAGGGGATCTTCTCAACCCAGGGATTGAACCCGGGTCTCCTGCGTTGTAGGCAGATGCTTTACCATCTGAGCCACCAGGGAAGTCCACATATATACACATGTACATACATACATGACTATGCATAAAATAGCTAGCTAGTGCAAGTCTGCTGTATACAGGGAGCTCAGCTCAGTGCTCTGTGTTGACCTATAGGAGTAGGATGGTGGGGGTGGGAGGGAGACTCACACGGAAGGGGACATGTGTATACAAATAACTGATTCATGTTGTTGTATAGCAGAAACTAACATTACATTTTAAAGCAATTACACTCCATTAAAAAAAATTTTTTTAAAAGACCTGTTAGTTCAGGAGCTGAGATTTGGATACCTGAAATTACCATGCAGTAGACCATTATTGCCAAACAGAAGTCTATGAGATGGAAATGTCCATATGCCAGCAGCACATATGGCCGCTGAGCACTTCGAATGCGCTAGTGACACTGCAGAGAGTGTGTGTGCTCAGTCATGTCTGACTCTGTGACCCCATGGACTGTAGCCCACGGGGCTCCAGTGTCCATGGGGTTCTCCAGGCAAGGATACTGGAGCAGGTTGCCATTTCCTCCTCCTGGGGGTCTTCCGTATGTAGGGATCGAACCTGTGTCTCCTGTATCTCCTACATTGGCTGGTAGATTCTTTACCACGGAACCAAATAAAATCCCTGCAGAACTAGTTTTTAAATATCATTTAATCTTAATTTTAAAATAAGTAGCAATATATGGCTACCACCCTGGACAATGCAACTTTAATCCATAGCACAAATGGCTCTTTCAGGCACCTACCTCACCTCACCTCTTCCATGGTGGCTTCCAGGTCTTCCCTGTGACTCAGGTGGTAAAGAATCTGCCTGCAATGCAGGCGACCTGGGTTTGACCCCTGGGTTGGGAAGATCCCCTAGAGGAGGGCATGGAAACCCACTCCAGTATTCTTGCCTAGAGAATCCCCATGGACAGAGGAGCCTGGCGGACTATAGTCCATGGGGTCACAAAGAGTCGGACCCGACTGGGAGACTAAGCACACACATCCAAACTCTAATCTTAAAGTTATCCATGGTCATAGATTTCACCAAGATGGCCCTTCTTATATTCACTCAGTAAATATTTACAAAGTTCCTACTATATGGAAAACAGAATTTGATAATACAAAGATAAGTTGGGCATGGTACTTGTCATCAGGGAGCTCACAGTCTGGTAGGGAAAATAAAGCAGAAACAGATACGTTACAAGGAAGGAATGTGGTAGCAGTTCAGTGAGAGAAAATTATTTCCAGCCTACAAACTGAAAAAAATCATGGAAGCTTTGGAAGTCCCAAAATTTACCAGGGTCCTGAAAGATGGGCTGGAAGTGGACTAGAATGGAATGCATCAAGGTTTGACATATGTATCTTGAAGTGTTTAACCAACATCTAGGAAACCATCTTTTTGCTGCTGAAATAATAGTTTCAATTTTCCATTACTTTATTTTTACTCTAGAAGGATAGAGGCATATTACTAACAATAATCTACCTCTATTTGAACTTGTCTTTATTTCCCCAGTCCCAATGCCCTCACTTTTAACACATCCAAACAGAAATGTTACAGTATTTGTACCATTTAGAATGTGACGGATAAGTTTGTTTTCTGAAATCATTACAGAGCATCTGGTCTATCCAGGACAAACAGAACCCAAGAAAATAATACAGACCTTTTTTTTCTAGCTCTTGTGCAAACTCAGTACTATCTCAAAAACAGCACTAAAATTAGGAAAGGCAATTAGTCCACCTTATATCAGGAGTTCAGATCTAATCCTCTGAAACTCGAGTTTATAAATGTTTGGGTCTTTCAGAGGTTGAGACCTGGCAGCTTGTACTCTTACGCTGAATCTATTCAACCATACCCATTTCTTCTTTCTGATTCAAATGGGAAGTCATCCAACTCCCTCATAAGCAACTCCTTTTTGACCCCTCTGCAAATGGGGAACCAGTCCATCCTAAAGGAGATAAGTCCTGGGTGTTCATTGGAAGACTGATGTTGAAGCTGAAACTCCAATACTTTGGACACCTCATGTGAAGGGCTGACTCATTGGAAAAGACCCTGGTGCTGGAAGGGATTGAGGGCAGGAAGGAGAGAAGGGATGACAGAGGATGAGATGGCTGGATGGCATCACTGACTCAATGGACATAAGTTTGAGTGAACTCTAGGGATTGGTGATGGACAGGAAGGCCTGGCGTGCTTTGATTCATGGGGTTGCAAAGAGTCAGACACGACTGAGTGACTGAACTGAACTGAACAAATGCACAACACACACACGCACACACACACATATGCACTCATCTCCATCCATCTCAACTCAGCTTAAAATCTTAAGATTTGAGAATGAAGTCCATCTGGTAACACTTTCTCCTCTACCCTTGATCACAACAGCTATTTTTGATAAATTGCTAGATATAGGGGCTGAGTCCTAAGGTAAATTTTGCCTATTTAAAAAATAATTTTTTTCTTATTGTTCTGTCTTCTTGGTTGTATTGCTTCTTTAAATATAAATGTGTAGCTGTGAGAAGCAATGAAGTATTGATTTAGCAAGCAAATTCTTGCCAGATTTAATCTATGTGATCACAGTGACTAATGCAAATTATTTTCTTTGGCTTATTCCCACATTCAAGAACTTTTCATACATATTTTGAAAACTGATCCTCACCACCACCCTGTGAGATAAAGAGGGTGTACATTTTTTTTTGGAGGGGTGTACATTTTTATCTCATTGTTCTGATGACCTTTCCCCTGTAGGAAGACACTGAAGTCTTCGTTTCCAGTTTGCCTCAATTCTTTGGAAAACTATCATTAAACAAGTGGCTTGACGCTTTGTTGTATTTCAGTATGTTTTTGGTCTGGAGACTATCCAGAGGTGATCTATGTACCCCCAGGAAGCACTACCCCTCTCCTTCATACGGCTGGGTGGAGTCAATACTGGTCAGTCAGTCAGTCAGTTCAGTCGCTCAGTTGTGTCCAACTCTTTGTGACCCATGGACTACAGCAAGCCAGGCCTCTCTGTCCATTACCAATTCCCAGAGCTTACTCAAATTCATGTCCATCAAGTCGGTGACACCATCCAACCATCTCATCCTCTGTCATCCCCTTCTCCTCCCACCTTCAATCTTTCCCAGCATCAGGGTCTTTTCCAATGAATTAGTTCTTCACAAAAGGTGGCCAAAGTATTATTAGAGTTTCAATACATTGGACTGAAGTATAGCATCTATGCAAAGAACCACAGACTGGGACAGAAGCTTCTCCTTATAAGAGATTATAAGGATGATTTCTCCCATTTGTTAATAAGTACTGCAAGAGCCCTGCTGCAGCTGAATTGTCCTTGTCATTTTCTACCAAAACTGCTTCTTTGCTGTGGAATTGTGTGCACATCTGTAGGAGATTACTCATGCTCTTCCTCTTGTATTCCCTCCATTCCAGGTTCCCTTTGTCTTGAGCCCTAAGAAGGGATCTATTGGATCACAACCCATAGCACAGCTGGGGTGCTTAGTGCGTGATTAACACGGAGGAAGATACTAGAGACTGTGGTCACAAGGTAAGAGGCATTCTTTTCTCCTTCCTATACTTAGCATTAAACTTTCCTCGGAAATTCAACCACATATGTCCAGTTCCTTCCTAGACAGTTTCTTCCAGATATTCAGCATCATCAAAGGTGAATACATCGCTCAGTTCCTAGCTCTCATTCTCTCCCTGTTTGTCCAGTTTTGCTGTTGTTCTGTTGCTCGGTCGTATCCTTCGTGTCCAACTCTTTACAACCCCATGGACTGCAGCACACCAGGCTTTCCTGTCCTTTACTATCTCCCTGAGTTTGCTCAGACTCATGTTCATTGAGTTGATGATGCCATCCAGCCATCTCATCCTCTGTCACCCCTTTCTCCTCCTACCCACAATATTTCCCAGCATCAGAATATTTTTCAATGAGTCAGCTCTTCGTGTCAGGTGGCCAAAGTATTGGAGCTTCAACTTCAGCATTGTCTAGGTTGCTCAGGCTTAAAAAAAGGGGCAGGGGTATCTTAACTCCTCACTCGTATCTAATCAGCTATTAAGTCTCCTTTATATCTGTGGAATTTCTTTCTTCTCTCCTCCTCATCTTCTGTGATGCTGCTGATGACTCAAGCCCTCATCGTCTCTACCCAGACCTGCCTTTTTTGACCTCGCCCATGTAAAGAAATGCTTAGGAGACATATATGGGAATAAAAACTAATTATAATAACAATCTTGCCATCTGACTCTCCCCTCTGGGATTTGCCTACTTCCTCTCTTTTCTGCCAATTTGGATGCTATTTCTTGCACGAATCTCTGTGATTTACTCATGGACATGAGTTGGTCCTAAGTCTTGGCTCCTGGTTTAGCCTTTGGTTTTCACCTTCCATCTATGACATGGTATACAAAGTCCATTCAGGAAAGCCTTTGGACAAAACCTGATAATCTTTCTCTGGGTAACAGCCCTGTGTGGTCTCCATCCCAGTTCTGTGGGGCTTAGTAGTAAGCCCCAACCCCCGCCAGAGAGAAGAATTAAAGAAGTTTCTCATCTCTGATCTCTCTCAGCACACAAAAGACTGGCAGTAATATTTACAACCAATGTCTGTACAGTACTTTGCAGTTCTTAAATCTTATTGAAAGCCCTTATCCTCCAAGCAGTCTGTCACACTGCTGTAAGGGTCTTTCTAAAACACAGATCTGATCATGTCACTTTCCTGCTGGATCCTAAATGCTAAGCTTATCATTTAGGGTTGTCTTTGAGCTATATCTCCCCTAATTCTAAGCAAATTAAACTAAATTTGGTCTAAATTCCTAAACTCATGAAGGATTCATAGTCACCTTTGCTTTTATACCTGACAATCCTTCTTAAAATAAAGTTCCCCTTGCCTTTCCCTTAGTTGCTCTTTAAGGTTAGCTTAAATACCACCACCCTGTGAAATCATGACCATTTTCCTTCTCTAAGTTTAGTCTCTTCCAGTTTTGAATTATTCATTAGGCTCCTTGCCCTTCAGAGAACTTCCTTCAGAGAAAGGACAAGATCTTCTCCATTCCAGTCTCCAAGATTTGGCATATACTAGTTTCTCAGTAATTATCATTTTTAATAAGTCTGCGTTGGGTTGAGGGGGGACTCTACTAATCCAACATAATGGCAAAGAAAAGGAAATTACTTGCAGATCAGCATACATATCGTATTGTAACCTATAATACCAAAATACAATTATATTTTGAGTGTTTTTAATCACTTTCTAAGCAGCACAAGAATGGGTTATTACCTTACCCTGCATTTCATAAATACAATCTTTCCACCTGAAAAATTCCTTTGATTGGTGAAAAATAAGTTTTATTTAACGTAAAAGATGAAAGGCAATTTCCTGAGGAAAGCATTTTCCAATTCATTTGCTTATGCTTAATCCAGATCTTTTTTCCTCTGAAAGCTATAGCATAAAGAATGGAGATTTGCTGCATTGGCCTACTGTTACAACTCCTTACTTCTTTAGTCACTTTGATGTAGATAAACCATATTGAAATACCCTTGGAAAATCCCTTCAGATTCTTTGATATGAAAGAAGTTATTATACCACTAAATTATTTTTCCTCATCATTGCAGCTCAGGTTTTGAGAAGATCTATCTCAGAAATGTAGCAAGTAAATGTAGCTTATTTTTATAGCCATGTTTCAAAAGAGAGGCAAAGAACCATTGATTTTCCATGTTAAACCACACAGAAAGACTATTGCCAATGGCCACACTAGTTTGAGGATCAGAACCTAGTGATGAGGCCCTTAGACAGGTGTCCGTCGATATGGGGACAATGAAAGTCAGAGGGTCTAGACTGATTGCAGCAAACATTGCACAAATTCCTACCCAAACTTTCACAAAGACCTGAGTAGTGCTGAAGGGCTCTTTTACATTGATCTCAAAATGTAGATCCGCGTTGCTGCAAATGACATTATTCCATCCTTTTTATGGCTGAGTAATATTCCACTATACATATGTAACATATCTTCTCTATTTATTTCTCTGTTGATGGACATTTGGGTTGCTTCCATGTCCTGGCTATTGTAAACATATGGGTAAAGAATCTAAAAAAGAGTGGTCAGTTTAACTGATTCACTTTGCTGTACAGCTAAAAGTAACACAACAGTCTAGTAAATCAACTACACTCCAATAAAAAATTTTAATAGGCAGTTTTTTTAATGTGAATCCAAAGTATCCCCTCTTTAGCAGGAAAGTATGGACACTCACTTCCCTGTACAACTTTATCTGTCATGAATATACAAGATAGATCACCTTGGAGACATGCCAATGTACAGATCCATACTTCTAAGTTACCATTCTAAGGGGCTACTTTGTACTGACACCGTGAGAAGTACTTTATAATTTTAGCTGGGAATAATTATCACAGGAACAACAGGCAGGTATGATTATACCCACTTTATAGATCGTCACAAGCTCAAGGAACTGAAATATTATGATAAGATTCACACTCTTAGAGAAACTGGGAAACCCAAATGTGCCTGACCCCATAGACTTGGTTGCCTTTTCAAATATCTTTATGGAAAAATCCATTGTTGTCAACATGGCAGGTCAGGCCTTGGTTTCCCATCCCTAGTCTTAGTTGTCAGGTGTTAAGAGAGATTTAGCGATGTTGAACCACTGAACCGAAATATGACCTAACTATCAGATTTCTGCAACTACAAACATTATTATTTAAAAAGAGCCCAGAGGGACTACTATTTCTGAATATGTGAAAAATTAGAGAGCCTAGAAAACTCTCTTATTGTCAACACATTAAAAAGCTGGAAAAATAGAGAAGTAAATAAATAGACAGATAGGTAGAGACATAGAGACATAAATAGTCAACCCACCAACCAGCCAGGACTCCACAAGGTGTGACTGTGAAATCTAGGTGGATAGAAGTGTCAGATCTTGAGACTTATTTTCATATTCATCATTAATTATATCCTCAGGTTATATCCTTCCATGTTCTTCTTAATGCTAATACAATCTGATAGAGAATGACTGGTAATGTACATAGACAGAACTTTTAAAAATCAAATATTTTATAAAAATGCAATCAAATTAGTCACACTTTTCAATATGCCTCTTTTCTTACTCAGCAGTTACCTTCTGGGAATTGTAAGCCATCTGATAAAACTCTACTTCATTATTCCTAATGGCCATATTATATTTCATAGTGCCAAAAATAAACATCCTTGAACATATGTATACCTTATATATTTATTTCTAAAGACTAGAATCCCAGAATTGAAATTGGAGCTGGGATTGCTAAGTAGAAGGGTATATGGATTTTTAACTTTTTAATGAATGTTCATATTGCCTTCAAATAAGTCTGTAAACACTTGGTATTTCTTTCAACAATATATATTTTCTTCACATCTCAGCCCATATCAGGTTATATAGTTCATTTTAATATTTCCAGACTTATAAGTAAAAGTGATACAACACTATATTACTTTGTATTTCTGTAACTACTAGTGAATCTGAGCATCTTTTCTGAGAGAGAGTATGCATTTGGGTTTGTAAATTATTCATTTTATCTTTTATTCATTTTCTATGATTTGTCTTTAACTTGTCTATTTTATTATCTTATCTACGTATTCTTTAAAAAGTTACATGAGACCCCAGCACTTTTCTCCATAACTGATGTCTGAAAGAAGCCTCATTCAATTGTTTCTCTGTATGAAGAACTGAGTCATGTCACCACTGATTTCTTTAACTCATAAGAGAAACATTTACCTTCTTAATTGACTTTCAGAGGATTTATATCAAGCCAACTTATTGATTTATGTAAACAATAAAGCAGAATTTATTTATGAGCTTTGCTTTCTTCGTTCAACAACATCTGACGTAATGGAAAACATTGTTGAAGCATAAGCCTTAGCAACTTAGTGTTTTTAAGAGAAAAAAAAATTTATTTAGCACCTAGGAAAACCACAGACCCTCACATTTTCATTACAGCCAGTTTGAAATTTTATGGATTGGATACAGCTTACTTGATGCCATCAAAGATCTGAAATCTAAATAGAGAAATGAAAATGGCTTTCACCCACAGTAACCCTTTCTCAAAACAGAAAGAAAAAAAGGGAAAGAGAGGGAAATATGAGTAAGAGGAGACAGCGGAGAAAACGGTACAGGAAAAAATAAACTGAAAGGAAATATGTTAGCTGGATGGATTACATCTGAATATTTTTGGGATTCAATATCCCCAAAGTGTTTGGGTGTTTGGGGAAGTAGAAGAAGTTAGCACTAAGCATATCTGTTCAAGTAACTAGAATGATGCTCAAAATACTTTCCATTTGCTTGGCAAAGATCTATGAGTGGCATGGGATGGGGCCCCTGTATACTGATTCTTTAATTCAACGTATTGATTACAACCAAGATTGTTCACTTGCTGACAGGAAGGAGGCTATTTGGAAATAGTGTGACTTCAGCCCATTTTTGCAGAGCAGCACCCTGCCTTGTATTGCTGTCTGGAGAGATGGAAACTTCACATCGGAGTTGAGGTAACCACAGACCCTCACATTTTCATTACAGCTCAGAGATTAGGCTGCGCTGTTGGGTTTTGCTTTCCTCCCAACATCTCTCAGGACTCAGCTGTTCCCTCCCGTTACCCCTTAGAGTTTAGGACTATCTCACAGATGAGAAGACCCCCCCCCTCCCCGCCCCAAGCCATGAATAATTAACAGAAAAACTGCCTGCTCGGCAGCTGAATTTCACACCACCAAAATATTCCCCCAAGAAAACATCCTCAGCAAAATCTCTGACATTTGAAATCTTTTGAAGGGAAGAAGCCAGTGAAAGGTCAGTCCTGGTGTTCAGCTGCCCTTTTGAGAAAGAAAGTCTAGTTCGGAATGTGATTGCACTGAAGTACACAACAGTGATATGAAAACTTTCCCTGAGAGCAGACTCTGAAAGGGAGAAACTGCCACTGAGTGGGCACATATCGCATTGCAGGCAATGAACTTGGCGGGTCATTCCTTGGTCACTTCTCCCTTTAGGCTTTTATGCTCATAATAGGCTTGTGAGGAAAGTATCAATATCTCCATTTTGCACATGATAAAATTCAAAGACTTGGAGAAATATGCTCAAGGTAATAAAGCTAGCTGCCATGCCCTCCTCCAGGGAAAGTGAAGGAGGGCATGGCAACCCACTCCAGTATTCTAGCCTGGAAAATCCCATGCACAGAGGAGCTTGGCACGCTAAGGTCCATAGGGTCGCAAAGAGTTGGACACAACTGAAGCGACTTAGCACGCGTGCAATAAAACTAGTAAATTGTGCAGTAGACATTTGAACTTTGTATCTTTCTGACAGCAAATTCTCTGTCCATTATACTGCACTCTAGTGACAAAACCATTACCTTAAGAGCGACAGCCTGGAAGAATGTCATCAATAAAGAGGAAATATTTTAGGAATAAGGAGTTGTGGCTCTGAACAGAGCCTCCCCGAAATTCGCATTGCTACCCAGAGTGGCTCTGAATCTGGACATTCCTCCTTGCCTCATTTCCATAATGACTAGCATCCATGGAATGGGGCTTTGACGTAGTTGGTACATGAGTGAATTCTTTCCATCAGCTCCCCTAGCTGATCAAAAGCAGATAATGTCTCCTTTGCTATCTTAAAGAACATTGTACAATCCTCATGTAAAATTGCACATCATCCTTCCATAAAGCAGGGTTGGGTGATGGTTACATGCCAGAACCCTACAGTAACACTAACTTGGTTCAAATCCCAATTCCAAGATACTTAATGCCTTTAATTGCCTTAGTTTTCTAATCTTTAAAATAGGAGTAATCATAGTGCCTATTCATAGGACAATTGTCAGGATTAAATGAAATAGCCCATGTGAAGCACTTAGTGAAATGTCTAGCACATATTAGGAACTAAAGAAATGTTTCATCTAGTCACTGAGTCACATCCGACTCTTTTGTGACCCCGTGGACTATAGCCCGCCAGGCTTCTCTGGCCATAGGATTTCCCAAGCAAGAATACTGGCTTGCCATTTCCTATTCCAAGGAATCTTTCTGATCCAAGGATTGAACTTGTATCTCCTGCATTGGAAGGTGGATTCTTTACTACTGAGCCACCAGGAAAGCCTTAAACAAATATCACCTGTCGTTATTTTGTATCTCACAAGACTATAAGCATTCTAAGGACTGCAGCACTGATCTGATATTCTCTGTATAGGCACGGGACAAAAAAGTAGCCAGTGATGACTTGTAAAGTGCCTGATTATGTACTTCTGGACATGACATCATATTATTTTTGCATAGAAGATATAAGGCCTCTTTTCCTGAGGCCTCTTTACTTCCTGTCAAATGGGATTAGCTGATGATGAACTCTCCATACCTGTCTAGATCACTCTTGAAATGTAGGGGATCCAAGTCATTAAATAAGACTAAAATATCAAAACAGGGACAAGAACAGGCTCCAAAACAAGACTAAATCTAAGCAAGCTGAGCAAACTAAAAATAAGCAAATGTGAACATATTTTCGATGGTTGGGAATTCATCTCACAGATGCCTGGAGACCTTAGACCTTTGCCTTATGAGTAGAGAATCAGGAAAGCTTTCAAGGAATTTTTACTGAATTAACAGGAGTTTTAAGTAGATACCACCACCAATTTGCCGGTTCATGAGACATTGTATACTTAGTGTGCTTTTGACTTAGACAGTATTTCCAAGCATTAAATGGGATGTATCATATCTAAACATCTTAATCAGCTGAAATGAAATTACTTAAAATCCCCCCCAGGACCTTGTTTCCTAATGGCTTTGGAACTAAAACTAGTTTTAATTCAATGGGTTATGTGTTCATCAATTTGCCAAAAAGAACATGGACACAGGTGGGGGAAGAGAGGAGGAACAGAGCAACTTTATTTTTTTCTTTCATGTGATTTCAGGATAAAGTTTCTAATGCTAAGACCAACTTTGTTTCCACTAAATCTGATGACTTCCCCAGGCCAGGGTGCCGAAGCCCTTTAAGCTTCAGGATTATAGAAGGCTTATCATTACAATCATAAATCATAGAAGTATCAGAATGAAACATGTCCCAGTAGAATCCAATTGGATTAAAGAAACAAATAGATCTGAAGCCTGTTTGTACAGCTGCATGAGTTACTCACAGCAAAGGACTGTCTGGTCTTTGGATCAGCCTGGACAAATTTGGCAGTGGTGCTGAAGTGCTTTTGAGGTTGCATGGGTCTAGCTGCCTTGTAAGTAGTCATCATCCATCAAAACTGTTTATGCAATCATTTAAATGCAGCATATCTGAGCTTATCTGAAACTTTAGCCTTCCCAAGCTGAAACAGTCATGTTGGAAAGTATTAATAAGGAAATTGTCATGGTACTGACTGACCTCTAGTTCAGGACATCTCAGCCATGGCTGGGTTTTTGCAGTTGTGAAGAAAAGAGGCTGTATCACAGAACTGGACTCCACAGTACAATCTGCATAGACATTCATAACATCCTGACATGAGTTTGATGCAAGATGAGGCTTCAGGAACGTGAAGAGCACTAAAACTAAGGAAGAATTTACCACAAATGCTGTTCTGCAAAGGGCGGCTGGGAGGTTCAGATAAGAATCGAGAGTGTGGGAAGAGAAGTAATCACAGGATCCATTATTTTTCAGCTAAAGTTGGCTAAAAAGAGCAGCAGGAAATAAGGACATTTGGCCCATGCTTCAGAGTTGGACCATGGTTGCCCATGATTCTGGGGGAGTCTTTCCATTTGCAACGTGGCTCTGAGTAGAAACCAATGGATATTGAATGGGAACCAGACCAGGGAGAAAGGACTGACAAGAACTTGGCTGGATACTGTGGGTCCAAGTGACTGGGCTATGCTGTGCTGTGCTTAGTCACTCAGTCATGTCCGACTGTTTGTGACCCTATGGACTGCAGCCCTCCAGGCTCCTCTGTCCATGGCGATCCCCTGGACAAGAATACTAGCATGGGTTACCATGCCCTTCTCCAAGCAATCTTCCCAACGCAGGGATCGAACCCAGGTCTCCCACACTGCAGGCAGATTCTTTACCATTTGAGCCACCAGGGAAGCCCAAGAATACTGGAGTGAGTAGCCTATCTCTTCCCCAGGGGATCTTCCCAACCCAGGAATCAAGTTGGGGTCTCCTGTATTGCAGGTAGATTCTTTACCAGCTGAGGTACCAGGGAAGCCTGCTGGTATCTACTTATAACTAAGAAAGGAGACTGAGGCAGATAACCAGCCTTATGGACAGGGATCTAGGTCATCTACAGATACATGATGAGACTGGTTGAGTGTCCGCAGTTCATTTTCGAAACAATAAGACACATCCTCAGAGTCCAGTTAAAATTAAAGAGGTTTCCTTCTGGAGCCGATTATACAGAGTGAAGTAAGCCAGAAAGAAAAACATCAATACAGTATACTAACACATATATATGGAATTTAGAAAGATGGCAATGACGACCCTGTATGCAAGACAGGAAAAAAGACACAGCTGTGTATAACGGACTTTTGGACTCAGAGGGAGAGGGAGAGGGTGGGATGCTATGGGAGAATGGCATTCTATCATGTATACTATCATGTAAGAATTGAATCGCTAGTCTATGTCTGACGCAGGATACAGCATGCTTGGGGCTGGTGCATAGGGATGACCCACAGAGATGTTATGGGGAGGGAGGTGGGAGGGGGGTTCATGTTTGGGAACACATGTAAGAATTAAAGATTTTAAAATTTAAAAAATTTAAAAAAATTGTAATAATAATAAAAAAAAGAAAAATAAAATAAAATTAAATTAAAGAGGTTTCCTTGAGTTCACATGAGAGGTTCTATTTATGATTGTCCTCTGGCCCAGTGATTGCCACACTGCAACCTCTTGCTTCTAGATGGGGAGTTGGATGGGTTGCAAGGCATAGCTCTTAGGTAGCCTTCTTCTAGGAAGCCCTGAGACTTTTAAGAAGGCCCAAAGCCTCCAGAGCCTTATGTCTGTTGTTTGAAGAATTTTAAATCTTCCCAGCTTTCTCCCACTTCACTGTTACTTCCAAGAGTAATGGCATTCATCAGCCTAAAGTAAGCTGGCTTCCAAATCCTATAATAGAAAGAACATGGATTTTGTAATCAGGTCCACTTTGTCTCTGCTACTTACTAGATGAGATTTGGAGATGAGTTTAATTCCTTTCCAGAATTTATGCTGTATTCACACAAAATGCATTGATAATTAAATGAAGGGAAAATTATTTTCTCATCTGAAGGATGGAAGTATTAACACTGATTTCCATATTATGTATGACAATTGAATTAAGTAATATACTTAGGATAATAAGTGAATACTGTCTAGTCAAGGCTATGGTTTTTCCAGTGGTCATGTATGGATGTGAAAGTTGGACTGCAAAGAAATCTGAGCACTGAAGAATTGATGTTTTTGAACTGTGTTGTTGGAGAAAACTCTTGAGAGTCCCTTGGACTGCAAGGAGATCCAACCAGTCCATTCTGAAGGAGATCAGCCCTGGGATTTCTTTGGAGGGAATGATGCTGAAGCTGAAACTCCAGTACTTTGGCCACCTCATGTGAAGAGTTGACTCATTGGAAAAGACTCTGATGCTGGGAGGGATTGGGGGCAGGAGGAGAAGGGGACGACCGAGGATGAGATGGCTGGATGGCATCACTGACTCAATGGATGCGAGTCTGAGTGAACTCCGGGAGTTGGTGATGGACAGGGAAGCCAGGCGTGCTGTGATTCATGGGGTCGCAAAGAGTCGCACATGACTGAGCAACTGAACTGAACTGATTAATAATTTGTTTTCAGCGTCCTGAACTCCTATATTAAAATGTTATTTTGTGGTATTTTCACTGAACTCAACAATGGAATATGTTTGAGTTAATCTGAATTACAGGATAATTGATGCAATATGGTAAATGGTGAGATGCAAAAATCCACAACAAAATATTAGTAAATCAAAGCCAACAGTATATAAAAAAGAATTATATACCACAACCAAGTGGGATTTGTCTCAGGTAGGCAAAACTGGTTCAACACTTGAAAATCAATCACATCAACAGGCCAAAAAAGAAAAGTTAAGAAACTGCCAAAGTGTTTTTCAAAGTGGCTGTACCATTTCACTTTCTCATCAGCAATGAAAGAGTTCCTCTTGGGCTGCATCCTTGCCAGCATCTGGTGTTTGATATTGTTGCAAATTTTAGTCACTCTAGAAGGTATATAGTGATATCTCTTTGTTTTAATTTGCATTTCTCTAATAACATATGATGTGAAGCATCTTTTCATATGCTTGCTTGTCATTTTTACATCTCTGATGAGGTATCTGTTCAGGTATTCTGCCATTTTTTAATTGAGATGTTCATTTTATTACTGTTATGTTTCAAGAGTTCTTATATTTTGGAGGGCAGTTCTTTAGTAGATACTTTTTCACAATTATTTGCTCCCAGTCTGCAACTTCTCTTCTTATTCTCTTATTAGTATATTTAGCATAGGTTTTTATTTTAATGAAATATGGTTAATCAGTTATTGCTTTCATGGACTGTGCCCTTAGTGTTGTATCTGTAAAGTCACTGCCATAGCCAAGGTCATCTAGATTTTTCCCTTGTTATCTTCTAGGAGTTTTAGAGTTCTGTGTCTACATTTAGATCTACCCTGCTATGAAGGATTTCTACAGAAGACTTAGTAGGAGACTAGAAAGTGGTCCCAAAAAATAATGATGCAAAGTATGCTGGGAGAAGTGTTAATAACCTCAGATATGCAGATGACACCACCCTTATGGCAGAAAGTGAAGAGGAACTAAAAAGCCTCTTGATGAAAGTGAAAGAGGAGAGTGAAAATGTTGGCTTAAAGCTCAACATTCACAAAACGAAGATTATGGCATCTGGTCCCATCACTTCATGGGAAATAGATGGAGAAACAGTGGAAACAGTGTCAGACTTTATTTTTCTGGGCTCCAAAATCACTGCAGATGGTGATTGCAGCCATGAAATTAAAAGACACTTACTCCTTGGAAGGAAAATTATGACCAACCTAGACAGCATATTCAAAAGCAGAGACATTACTTTGCCGACTAAGGTCCGTCTAGTCAAGGCTATGGTTTTTCCAGTAATCATGTATGGATGTGAGAGTTGGACTGTGAAGAAGGCTGAGCACTGAAGAATTGATGCCTTTGAACTGTGGTGTTGGAGAAAACTCCTGAGAGTCCCTTGGACTGCAAGGAGATCCAACCAGACCATTCTAAAGGAGATCAGTCCTGGGTGTTCTTTGGAAGGACTGATGCTAAAGCTGAAACTCCAATACTTTGGCCACCTCATGTGAAGAGTTGACTCATTGGAAAAGACTCTGATGTTAGGAGAGACTGGGGGCAGGAGGAGATGGGGCTGACAGAGGATGAGATGACTGGATGGCATCACCAACTCGATGGACATGAGTTTGGGTGAACTCCGGGAGTTGATGATGGACAGGGAGGCCTGGCATGCTGTAATTCATGGGGTTGCAAAGAGTCAGACACGACTGAGCGACTGAACTAAACTGAACTGATGGAGTGTTAAAACTGCACTCATTAAAATGCACTGGGGGGTTGGTTGAAAGAAGAAGTTACTGTATCAGGGAAATGAGACCAGACTTCATGAAGAAATGCTATCTAAATTAGATCTTGAAAAGGAACTGAGATCAGACTTTTAGAGAGAACCCCTACACCAGAACATTCTAGATCTACAGTGTTTAAGAGTGCCCTCCTCTCCATCTTACCTGCGGAAGACTGAGATCAAGAAGGGAATTATTGTAGGCTCACAATGTTAGTTAGTGGCAAGTCCAAGCTGAAAATTCAGTCAACTTGACTCCCATGCAGAATTCATCTGCTTTCTCATCAACCCTCACTGAACATCATGCCCCTGCTTAATGTCCTGTTTAAATATTCATCTTACACATCTAGTTAGTAGAGCTGAATTACAACAGAACCTGACCACCAATAATTTCATTTGCATAATGAAATAAACACAGATGTATGTCTGATGATAGCGTCTGGACTGAGTCGAAGTCTGGTAGTCACTTACCTAAATTATATAATAACTCCCTGGGACCACTTCAGTATTGATTCTGATATTGAGATTAATCCCACACCCATCGATTTCCCCAGAAAATATTCTTCATTTAATTTCACCAATATATTGTGTCACTGTTACACTGGCAAAATCAGACATCTAGAAGTTAGTCTACATTTTCATTTGAGGACTAAGTAATTGGATGGATGGATGAATGGATGGATATTGTATCATTTATTAATAATAAAGAACTGTGGCCCTGAAAGGAATGAAAGGATAAACAGTCAAGTGTAGGGGGTGGGGGGTAGTGACTGAGATTTCTGGTATTGTGAAATTTTTTAACAAAAATTCAACAGATGAGTAGAAGAAATGAGAAGTCCAGGTAATCTGACAAATTAGGGAAAGCCCTTATTTAAAAAGGAAAGGCAGGCAAGGGTTCAAATCCAACAGATTTGGGCATTTAAAGATGGTAATGATAACCGTGTATGCGAGACAGCAAAAGAGACACAGATGTGTATAGAGCAGACTTTTGGACTCTGAGGGAGAGGGAGAGGGTGGGATGATTTGGGAGAATGGCATTGAAACATGTATACTATCATGCAAGAAACGAATTGCCAGTCTATGTTCGATGCAGGATACAGGATGCTTGGGGCTGGTGCACGGGGATGATCCAGAGAGATGATATGGGGTGGGAGGTGGGAGGGGGTTCATGTTTGGGAACTCATGTATACCCTTGGTGGATTCATGTCAATGTATGGCAAAACCAATACAGTATTGTAAAGTAAAATAAAGTAAAAATAAAAATTTAATTAAAAAAAATAAAGTAGAAAGGGGGAATATGGCAGTTGCCCTTCAAAGACAGATATGAATAAAGGGAAAAAACTTTAGTTTCCTAATTTTCTTCCTGTGTTTCTTTTTCTACCCGGGTAGAAACTACTCTTAATAATAGTGGATTGGTGTGCATAAAAGAGGAGAAAGAAATGGCAACCACTCCAACATTCTTTCCTGTAGAATTCCATGGACATAGGAGCCTCGGGCTACAGTCCATCAGGTCACAAAGAGTCGGACACAACTGGTGACTGAACACACACACACGTGCATTAAAGGTCAGAATTGGTTGCAGCGCTTTGATTCTCTTTTGCTGCTCTTTCCTTTCAAAGGACTGTAATGGCGGAAAGTTCAAGATGCCCTGTGAGCAAGGCAGTGAAACAGAGCAGCTGGCCTTATGGTCTGCTGGAGGCTGAGGCCCAAGTACTGTATATATGTATAACTGAATCACTTTACTGTACTTGAAACTAATACAATATTGTAAATCAACTATATTTCAATTAAAATTTAAGAAATAAAAAATTCAAAAAATGCGTACACAACAAAAAGAGCACTCCACAGAGATCAAGTGGGTTTGTCAGAATTCTCTCCTTTGGGTTTTTGTGCAAAATCCCAGCTGATAATAATGTGCCCATTCACTTCTTTCTTCCATAATTCCCTGTGAGTTTGTCTGCCTCAGAAACCCATGGCTGTGATCCAGGCATGATGCCTGTATTCCTGGCAATTCCAGGTCATTACAATATCAAGCTGGTTCAAAACCCATACATTTTTTCTTTCTAATGCCAGAGGGTATGTTTGCTCAATCAGTCGAGTTTGACTCTGTAATCCTTTGGACTGTAGCCTACCAGGCTTCTCTGTCCATAGTTTTCCAGGCAAGATATTGGAGGGCACTGCTATTTCCTTCTCCAGGGGATCTTCCCAGCCCAGGGATCGAACTCATGTCTCCAGCATCTCCTGCCTTGCAGCTGGATTCTTTACTGCTGAGCCACCTGGGCAGCCCCAAGGCCAGAGAGATCTAGATTTAAATCCAAGCTCTACCTCTCTAGAAATATAAGTCTGGGCAGTTTCCAAGTTTCCTCATATGTAAAGTGAGAACTGGAAGAAAAATTAGGTCACAGCGTTGATTCAAATGTCAAAAGAGCTAGTAGAAGTGAATCTAGGGGGCTTCTCTGGAGGTGACGATGGTTAGGGCTCCAAGATTCCAGTTCCTCCATTGCAGGGCATGCAGGTTGATCCAAACACACAAACAAACAAAAGATATGTACAAATAAGCAATGCAGGGAACACAGCTTTGATCCCTGGTCCAGGAAGATCCCGCATATTGTGGCTCAGCTAAGCCTGTGCACCACAACTACTGAGCCCCCAAACTAGAGAAGCCACTGCAATGAGAAATGCACACGCAGCAACAAAGACCCAGTGCAGCAAAAAAAAAAAAAAGAAGAAAAAAGCAGCTAATTTTCTTACTGGTGCACAAAAATGATACTTCAACGTATAATTCTAACTATGAAGCTGTGGAATGCTGAGAATTTTAAGAACCAAGGTATAGATACTAATAAGACCAATGACATTTCATACAAAGCCTTGACCATGAAGTACTGCTTCATTCCCTTCAAAGTACTACAGTATTTGTTGACCTATTCTATCCATGATGAACCAGCGTACTACATTTCATTAACAACAGGCAGGAGAAGGCAATCTGCTGCAGACCTGGAGTCATAAAACCACCATCAAGTGTCGATTAACATTCTAACTGTGCCAGCTGCAGCAGACAGCCAGAACCGGGCTTTACTTTCCTTCTGTGCCAAATATTGCTCTTTGTATATGAGACCAGCAAGGCAGAACAGACAAATCCATAAATACTTGGACTTCGCTGCAATCCAGAAAGGTTTAAAAAAAAAAAAATCACCAAAGTAAAAGTAAAGCTGCTGATTTCTAGAAAATCGGTTCCATTTCTTGGCCTCCATCTTTAATTGAGTGGGCAGTAAATCTCTTAGATCCCTTCTTGTCTGACCATCCTAAGAGCTCTAGCTCTGTTACATGCATGAACTAAGCAGACCCCTGTTTCTCCCTACATCTCATCCAGATAAAGGTAGGAGTGGATGGCAGCCCACATTTTGACTCTGGCCACAGTAAGCGGTCAGGAAGAGCATCATCATGAAGAATAAAGAGCTGTAGAGTTCAATCAGGAGTTCTGAGTATCTTTGAAAATGTCTCCTACTGAGGGAACAGTGGACAGAGAACACGTTGTAAGGACAGGGAGAGGGTGAGTAGCCTCTGACTGCCAAGGTCCGGCTCTTGGGTCAATTGGTGGTTGAAAGTGAAAGTGTTAGTGACTCAGTAGTGTCTGACTCTTTGCAATCCCATGGACTGTAGCCCACCAGGTTCCTCTGTCCCTGGGATTCTCCAGGTAAGAATACCGGAGTGAGTAGCCATGCCCTTCTCCAGGGGATCTTCCTGACCCAGAGATTGAACCCAGGTCTCCTACACTGCAGGCAGATTCTTTACCATCTGAGCCACCGGGTAAGCCCCAACTGGTGGTTACATTCTCTCAATGACCCCCTTCAACATTTAAGATACTGCAACTCAAACCAAAGAAAATCTTAAATGAACAAAGCATCACATTCTCCATGATTTCTGTAACATAGGAAGACTTATTGTGACTGTGCAAATAAATACTCTACATTTAGTCTCAATAATTCAACTGATTATATAACCACATACAGTAAGACTGCTATTGTATTGAATTCATAGGAAGCATGGGAAATGTGGCAGATATATTGTCTTGATAAAGGAAGAGAAGATTTGATAAAGAAGAATTTAAAATGAGATTTAAACATGTGTGACACTTTCCTGATGGACAGAGTAGAGGACATTCCAGGAAGAGAAAACACCACATTATGCTTTGTTTGGAGAGGGGATAGGACTGTAAACAGGGGATTTGAAATATCTTTCCATAACTTACCCAATTATACATCCCACATGAACTTGTTTTCTTTGAGTTTAAATAATTTCTAGAAATCCATAAAGATGAAAATCGATGCATAACTTGATTATGTTTAACCACATGCTGATAAAGGGAAGTGAAAAAACTCAAATGGTCATTTCACACCATGATTTCCTCCAAAATCTACAGTGAAATAAAGTAACAAAGAAGGTCTGGCATGTTCACAGAGACCTAACTTCCTTTATATGCTCAGAAGTTTATGATGTATTGTCCTTTCCATTTCTAACGTTTACCATGCGTGTAGAGTCAGAAAAAGTTAAATGTCAGGAGCCTGAAACAAACAAGGAAATGGCACCCTCAAAAAAAAGTGTTTACTTGTTAACTTTTTTATAAGCAATTATTCAATTTTAAACTTTCAGTGGCATGATTATTTTTAAAACTACTATCCTTCAGGATTAAAAAAATAATAAGAATATTTATTTACATGCTCTGACAGATTCAAAGACAGAAGAAAAATAAAGGATGCATTCACCAAAGGCACTCTGAAAAGAGTGTGAAATCTAACATTTAGCCCAGAGAATCCCTCATTTTGACTTCAATGATTTTCCCAACTCTATTTCTTCCACACTATACTTTGAGTACAGTATGAATATTCAATCTTCAGGTTTCCAAACTTGAATTTAACCATTAATCTATTGAAATTTTTCAATATAAAATATTGACCCAAAAAACAAGCACACAAGCACTTGCAAAGGATAGAAAGTTAAGACAAGAAATCCTGGTGGTGTTTTTTTTTTTCATACTCCTTACAGATTTGATGAATGTATACAGAAACATGATGAGAGAGTTCTGGAAAAATATTATGATTTAGTGGCAACAGTATCGTTTCTCATTTCTCTGGGACCACAGTCCTCTGTTATCTATTTTCCAAAGTCAGTAAACAATTTTTTAAATATTTTTTCCAGTTTTTCAGTTGTGTATGGCAGGAATGTCTTTCCAGACCCTAGTGGAGTCATAATATAACTTTGAATACAGACCCTTCTGTGATTCACAAAGTGAAAATCGCAAGGTGAACCCTTTGGTCATCCCAGATTTCTGTCTGAAAGCATATTCTGGACCACAGTGCAGAGAAGGGGACTCCAAGCAGAGCATGGCTATCTTTCTGAGCCGAGGAGACAGACGTTAGATTAGGGTCTAGGGAAGGTGAAGCAGCTAGAAGGTTCAGGAAAGAGTTTAGAGAGGAGTGTGTTATGAAAAATGATTCCAGAAATCTAACTGGAGTCTCCTTGAGTCTTTGTAGAATACTGAGTTGTGCTTATGTAGGACTACAACTGGGGTTTCCCAAGCGGTGCTAGTGCCAAAGCAGGAGACCTAAGGGATGCAGGTTTGCTCCCCGGGGTCAGGAAGAGCCCCTGGAGGAGGGCATGGTAATCCACTTCAGTATTCTTGCCTGGAGAATCCCATGGACAGAGGCGCCTGGCAGGCTGTGGTCCAGAGGGTCGAAAAGAGTTGGATGCGATTGAGCATGGACTACAAACGCATGCAGTCGAGAAAGCGTGACAGAGGAGCTATAAGTTGAGTGATTTTCAAATGATTGAGGCCCAAGGTGAGAAGCTAGTCAATCTCTGACCAGCCAGGATGGAAAGTCCTCATTGATCACCCAGGGCATTCAGGAGAGACTGGAGTGTCATACCCTAGCAGAAGAACTAGGGGTCTATTCATCGTGAAAATGCCTTACACAATGCAGGCAAAGTAAAGACTTTGGTGACAAAATCTGAGATAATTTGCTCCCAGAAAATGAATGAAAGTGGGGTTATGGTCTGAATTTAGAATTCTGCTTTTATGCACCTTCTAGATCATGGGTTAACTTTTTTTCTTTTTACAAAAATATCTGAATGTGAAAAAAAGTATCCCAACTACTCATCACTTAAATAGCAAGAGGTTTATCCCGGTAGAAATCTTACAGTAGGAGTACTGTAAATATTTATATCAAACAAAGAAATGCAATGTGGAAACCTTTAGCCCCTCTGCACAGCTATCACAGGGCATATATCCAACCCTTAAAAGTGAGCAAGGCCATGCTGAGACTGGCAGTGTGCTGTTGAACAACACATGAACATTAAGTTTCTGATCTCAGCTTCTCCAATCAGTGTCTTTATTAACAACAGTTTTATTTTTTGCTCAGAAACTAGAAAGCTAACAGGAAAATCAAACCCTGGCTACTTTTGAATTGATCAGTCCAAGCTGATCAATGGGATCGTCAGCTGCTCTGCTGGCACTTTCAATTTCAATCAACTAAGAAAGTAAGGTAAAGCTCAGTGTTGCTGGCCTTCAGGTGTCAGAGAAAATCAGAAGTCAGTTACTGGGGTTGCACCCTTCCTGGTCATTCTAATAAGAGGTAATGGGGAGATACCAAAAGGCTGAAATTATATATATCACCATTAGAAAATGAATAACCAGGAGAAAAGATCAATTCTACTTTTATATTTATGGATGAGTCATATCAATATCTCTGTTGATTGAGAAATATCCATTTGTCCAGTTCTAAGAGCCTACCCTATTCAGGACAAAGAGTAAGGTACAACTATCCACAAGATGAATCAGGCTTTTAGACATCTGCAAACATACCTGAATCACTGGAGGAAGCAACATATAATTTCTTTTCAGATTTCTCCAAAGACTTACAAAGAAAGGAAAAAGTTGCTAACATCAAATTCTTGAGAGGTCCTAATTTGCATGAGGGAGAAAATATGTATCTTGGTGAGGTGGAATTTGAGACCAGTGGATGGAAATTATATTGAATCCAATTTAGCTCAATATAAGATATTTCTAACCCAGAAGCTGCAAAGTAATGAGATGGACATACATTGTATTTGTTCATACTGAAGTGGAATAGCCTCTTTTAGGGATAATCTTTAGAGGAAAGTTAGACTATCTCACAGGTCATTTGCAAATGTTAGTCAATCTTGAAGATCATACAATTTTATATCTTTGAGAATTATGGGAATGATAAAAATATTGTTCATGCCTAAATGATGGCAATTCCCATATTAACTCTCTCCCATATAAATTTGTGACACCTTTTACTACACTGATTTAAGAGCGTTTCATTTAGCAAATAAGAACACTGCTTGCCTATCATTTTCAGACTCTAATAATATGCATACATCAGAAACCAACATTTGAAATGTGCCTGGGTTCAGTTTCAAGAGAGTCCTTGAAATGTATGCATGGGATATCTTGGTTCATCAAATACATGTCTCATAGAGGAAGGTGAACAGTAGATTCTGTTTCTCAAGAGACTTTGGTGAGTGTGTTTTCTTCTTGTCTGTAAACTGAAAGACCTTGATTTCATTCTGATCTTGAAAATTCTTTGAATTCTTCAATTCTTCACAAATAGTCCCAATCTCATTTCTTCTAGGAGACTTCTGAGAGAAAGACTGTTACAGGAGACACATTTTTGTGTGTGATGAACAATGAAGTATTGTCAGTAAGGTGGGTTGTACTCCTGGGAAAAATAGCACTGGAGAAAAGTTCAAGATGAAAAGCATTCTTTTCTTTAGAATAGTCCCTCTCTCAAATAAAAGGAGCACAATTAAGCATAATCAAGTTTAAAACATGTTTCTAAATGTTGCTCAAGTTTTCAAGTATAAAGACACAGGCTTATAAATCTGAGTATATAGGCTGGAAACTGTGGTACAGATTTTCAAACCAGTTTATAAGTAGGTTTCATCATATTGCTAATGAGAAAGAAGACTTGAAGATTTGTGTAAGGTGTAACAGCTACAAAGAGCATCGCCAGAACCAGGCTTGGTCTCTCACTCTCTAGGCCACTGCATGGCCCTTATTATTCTGTGTAAAATCCCCATGTGGGCAATTACTTTAGGGAGCTTTCAGGTTTCTCTGTTAATTTAGCTCATCTGATTCAGTTCATGCTCTCCTTTGGGAAGAATTTCAGTATTTCTCTAAGCTTGGAAACTTTTATAAGAGTGAGAAACTCAAGAAGTAATGAATTTTAAGACTCATTTCACACTAAAAATGATTTCTGACTGCATCTAGTATCCCAGTCATATTTCTCAATGTGTCCTGAGAGATGACCAGCATATCAGTTAATGGATATTTGTTTCATAGGAAAGTTTGGTAGCAGCCAAGAAAATTGAGTCCAATTGAAAGCCCTTTTATTCGTTATTCATAAATTCAAATGGTATCTTATGGTTGGCAGCACATGAAACTCATCCAGGTCTCTTTTTTAAATTTCTGGTTTTTATTTTCATTTCCCAAAAGAAGTCAGTAAGTTTGAAGTTAACAGATGGACAATAGCTTAGCTAATGACTACCTGATCTGAAAACTAAAACCTTCCTCCCACCATAAGGAATTATTTCGCTTGAAATTGGAATGGATTTAACTGTTGCAGACCCTGAGAGATAAGCTGGAGATTTCCACACATTTCCCCCCAATCTTCCAGCAAAGAGTGGACCACAGCCTGAAAGTTGTGACACTTAAAGATAACTGGAGGGAAAGAGAACATTCTGATCAGATGACAGTTTCATACCGGTGAATATGACGGGTGTCATATTCACTGCTGTCATTAATACTAAGTAGCTAACTCTTTCAGGATTCCCAGGTGGTAGAGGGGTAAAGAACCCACTTGCCAATGCAGGAGACACAAGAGACTCGGGTTTGATCCCTGGGTTGGAAAGATTCCCTGGAGTAGAAAATGCAAACCCACTTCAGTATTCTTGCCTGGAAAATTCCATGGACAGAGAAGCCTGGAGAGCTACAGTCCAGGGGGTTGCAGAGAGTTGGACACCACTGAGCCCGTACACAGCTGACTCTTTCAGAAGCAGCACTCTCAGTGGACTTACCACCGACTTCTCTCGTGCTTTTCTAAAGAATTTCAAACACTCAAATTTCTGAAAACCTCTAGAACAAGAAGCATTTGAAAATAGGACTTTCCTAAGTAGCCTGGTATTGCAATGACCTACTAGGATTCTTGACCTCAAACCCTTAGAAGTTGAAACTAGTTGGTTTCCACTTCAGCCTGACCTGGATTCTGGGATCAATACTGGAGGCAAGCAGGGAAGGGATACAGAGTCAAGAAAAAGTGCAATGGTATTTGCTCTGAAGTGCAACAGAAATAGCTCACTTGTTCAGCTTTTTCAACCATTTTCTTTACTCTGCTCCAAATCAATGCATGCAAAGGCTAGACTCTGCCTTGACCTTCACATTCCTTCATGATTAAAATTCAGTCCTGAACTCAAATTCCTCCCAAAACCATTCCCTGACTTACCTACCAACTCTTTCTATCCAAAGATGATGTTTTCTCTTCCTAAAAAACACAACTTTATGACTACATTGCCTATATCTATAACCATCCAGTACAACCTCTGCAAATTCCTAATTAGTGATTTTTTTTTTTTACTTTGTCCAGCATCCTCTCTCTTTTCCTCACTATGGCCATCACCTAATTTGAAGTAAAACTCCAATATATGTCCCTACATGCCTGAATCTAGACAAAAGAAGATAGCCTCCGAGATATGGCTCTCTTTCTCTTCTGAAGCTCCTCAAATATCAACAAAGATTCAGGTGAAAATTCTGGGCTGAATTTTAGGTGAGAATTTAAAGGAGGAACGTTAGGAAATAACACCTGCATTTAGAGATTCCAGTGCCTGTTACCTCAACCAAGTGGTCCTTCACAGTGAACCAGAAACATGGTTAGGAACTGAGTGACTGAGTGGGAAAAGTCCCACCCTTTCCCAGGTAACTCATGTATTGCCATGAATTATTTCTTCTGTCAAGTATTAGATGAAATAGGCATGCAACATAACGTTTCCATCCTTGACCCCTTTTTTTGATATTCATTATATTTATTACTGATATAAAGATACATGAATTGGGCTTTATGTTAAAATAAAAAATGAATTAGGATTTTATCATATATTTTCATTTTTGTAATTTATTTTTAATTGAAGTATATTTGCTTTATAATGTTGTTTTAGTTTCTGCTGTACAACAATGTCGGTCGGGTATGGTGGTGGTTAGTTGCTAAGTCATGTCCGACTCTTGAGATCCCATGGACTATATCCCATCAGGTTCCTCTGTCCATGGGATTTCCCAGCCAAGAATAGTGGAGTGGGTTGCCATTTCCTTCTCCAGGGGATCTTCCTGACCCAGGGATCAAACGTGCATCTCCTGTATTGTAAGCGGATTCTTTACCACTGAGCCATCAGGGAAGCCCAAGTATCAACTATAAGTATACATATAGCTCCTCTCTCTTGAGTCTCCGTCCCAGCTCACATCCCATCCCTCTAGGCAGCCTTGATCTCTTTAAATCAACTGAAACAATTAATTTCATAAATTATTTCAAGATTTCTGGCCTCAGTTTCTTTCATCTTTTCTCTTCCTGAAGTTTTAGTGTTCCAAAGAACTCTGTAGACAAAAAGCATTGGGAAAAGAAAAAAAGTTCTCTTGAGTGGAACAGAGATATAGATTCCCTTAATGGAAATGTAGCTTTAACCTTGAATATTTAATCTCTGAACTGTTCGAAAACCTCAGCCTCTCCACTTGAAATGCACTGGCTTTGGACCTTATTTGATTTCATTTTGCTGCATGAACTGATGTAACATATACTTCAGAGACTTTCTCATCCCTCCTGGGCATAGTCACTAACCCTGGTCCCTTTCCTTTCTGAGACGGTGGATTTTTGTAATTTTATTAACTGAGACAGTATCAAAGCAAGAGCCTTCAAACATGAACCTACATTTCATAGGTGAGGAAGCCAGAATGAGGAAAAAGCGAGCGCTCAAAAGCCACCCAGATAGAACACAGATCACCCAACTCCTAACTCATTAAGCCATTAAGTAATTCATTAAGCTACTGGTTTCTACTCTGTGCTAGGCACCACACTGGGTTCCTTGAATACAAACGCACAGTCCTTGCACTCCAGTAGTCTGTGCACCCCACTCTCTCTTCCCTGAAACTCAGATGCAGACAGCCACTGCTTAAGATATTTGTCTTCAAGCAGACCTCACACCTCACTGCACTTAAGAAGCTTCAGGAGGCTCTTCATTTCATCAGTCTCAGAGGACAATATCATTGAACTAAAAGGTGAATGTCATTTTACTAAGCTCATCAGTTGAGACCCTGAGCAAGAGAACAAGACAAGACATTTCACCGCCCACCTCGATCTTGTTCTCCCGAGTTTGGCAGCTCAGTTGGTAAAGAATCCGCCTGTAATACAGGAGACTGAGGTTCAATCCTTGGGTCAGGATTATCCCCTGGATGAAGAAATGGCAACCCAATCCAGTTTTCTTGCCTGGAGAATCCCACGGACAGAGGAGCCTGGCAGGCTACAGTCCGTGGGGTCACAAAAGAGTCAGACACAACATAGCGACTACACCACCGCCACCTCAGTGGCCGTTTGCTCAGTGGGTAGAATTTAGACTGGAGCATCGTTTAAACCCAGACACAGAAGACTCTGCATCTTTGCTCCTGTCACACCCTGTGCTACTCAGCATGTGCGTGTCTCTCCCCATCAGACTTGAGCTTCTTGAGGCCCTTAATTATGAATTCTGTAGCGCTTAACATGGTGCCAGACACATAGTAAGCTCACGACAAATGATTTTCAAATCCACTAAGAATATTCAAGTATTTAACTTATCTTAGAGTGAGACTGCTATAGAGACAAATGCTAATAAAAGGGACTTGGGGATATGAGTCGTCTGTCCCGCATCCAAGTAGCCTCATTGAAAGTGCTTTGTGCCGTGTTGTTTCAATCCTTAGAGTCACCACGTGCAGAGCAGGCACCCTTGGGCAATGAGAGCAGGGCATCCCTCACCTAGGTTCCCTGCTACCCCGTGCCTGGAGCGCTCTTGGCTGCAGCTGCTTAGTTGAGCTTGAGGAATCCAAAGCTGTATGCAGGGGCCAGGAGCGATGCAGATGGAATGGCACAAAACAGAAAGGTTAACACCTTCTGTCAGCTCCCACTTTACATTCACAGTGAAAACAACAATCGAAATGTTCTCAAGCATAAAAGAGTTTTCTACTCCAACTGCTCTGAGAAGAAAAATGCCTCACAAACACCATCTTCACTCAGACATCAAAATGCTCGGCTGACAGCATTTTAATCAAAAACTCCAAAGAAAGATGAGTGGAATTTACAAAGAAACACCCAGAGAAAATAAATGAAGACATTCACTGCACTTCTGTAGGTGAAGAGTCAGAGAGCCTTAAGCTTCTGCCCTGGAGGCTCGCTCACAGCCCTGTCATCAGACCAACTACTCTGAGTTCGTGGATAGTGACCCAAGCAGCACCAGGGTCCCTTGGGACACGTACTGTCACCAGGAAGATTCCAACTGAGTGGACTGGTCCGTCAAAAAGATGTGAAAGTCAGAAGGGGACAGTGACCAAGAAGTGCTGGACCTGGAACTGCCACCCTGATTCTTCAGGTGCCTTTAATACTATGGAGAATCACACAAGTCCTGGATTCCCATCATAACTAAGGTAAATCACTGTTGAGAAAATTAATAGTGATGCAGGTTCTGGAGGAGGAAATGGCAACTCGTTCCAGTATTCTTGCCTGAAAAATTCCATGGACAGAGGAGCCTGGTGGGCTACAGTCCATGGGGTCACAGAGTCAGACATGACTGAGCACACACGGAAACTTAATATGAGTCATACTTGATTTCCCACATTTCTGCTCATCATGAGAAAATTCTGATGAAGAAGACTTCTATTTACTACAAAACTTTGACATTTGGGGGCTACAGACATCCGCAGCCAGGGAAGATAAAGAAAGGAAATGAAGGAAGAAGACAGGGAGATTATGTGACTTCTTGGGAAGTGAAGTGAAAGTCACTCAGTCATGTCTAACTCTTTGCGACCCCATGGACTATACAGGCCGTGGAGTTCTCCAGGCCAGAATACTGGTATTATTGCCCAAGCCTGTGAGGGAACAGCACATACTGAATGTAAGCTTCAAAATAAGAGGAATCTCTGTTTTTCCTCAGCTCACATTTTCTCCAAAGCTCTTTGTAAACTGTCTAAAACTCTGATCTGAAGGTCATGCATCCTACCAGGATGAATGAATTCCTAACACACCGTAGATTCTTAATGCACAGTCGCTGGCGTGGCATGATTTGATTAGGTTCACTAATCACAATGCAAATTGGGGCAGAAAGTTTTTGCTCAAGTCCCAGGAAACCAACTCACCTCCTTTGGATCCCTGACTGTGTAGATATCAACACATCAAGAGTCTCAACCAAGTTAGAAAAACCCACACACGGGGCCTTATAGAAAATGAATGTCAGCAGCAGCAATTCTAGGAAGAAGATGACTCATTCTATAAATGTTACACTGGCCCTCGCCAGCTTCCCATGGTTGGCTTTAGTGCACTCACAAAAGGAACAGGTTGAGTAAGAAACAATCCTACCCTGAAGAACTCACAGTCTGGGGTGGATAGGAAGTGATAACCCAGACGTGCAACAAATAACCCCTTTAGAACCTAAGAAGAACCAAACGGAGGAGAGCATAGGTGTTGTGGGTTATCAGAATGTTGGGTGAATAATTCTGTGTGTGATATTGAGTTGCCGTGGTAGGAAGTGGTCTAGAAAGAAAGGCTCAGCTAGAGTTAGAACTTGAAATACTTGATGTGGTTCATCAGTAAGGGAGGAAGTGGAAGCGCATGTTTATCAATCGAAATCCCAACAGGAAGCAGATGACACTCTCAAAATGGGATAGTTTCAGAAGAGTTTCCCACCACCCCCCCCCCACCCACCCCCCCCCCCCCCCCACCGACCTCCCGCCCCGCTGAAGGGGCTATTTTGAAGGTATGGGTGAGAGAAACCACAGTAACCCTGGGAAGAGTACAGTAACCCAGGACAGGTAAAGGCTGCATTCTTTCCAACCCCGACCTGGAAAGAATGTGCAATTACCAAAACCCAGAAAGAGACACCGTACATTGTTAAGTGAAGTTAAGTGAAGTGGAAGTCACTAAGTCACGTCCAACTTGGACATCTGGAAAGGAACAGTGACCACTAGTTAAGGAACACAACCAGCCTGAACTGACGTTGCAGGACAAGAGCCAGAAATGCATCATCTGGCTTAACTCTCCTCCCTCTAATCTTCTAACCGGGCGGGGTGTCCGTATCGACCAAACCCATTGGGAAGCTAAGGGGCAAGGGGACACCTTCATGTAGACCATGAAGGATTAAGAAGAGTAGAGAGGGAGTCTGGCCAGCAAAAGGTGTGTACCCAGGACTGAAACTGAAGTCACAGTGTGAACAAAGAGCTGACCCAAGAAAGTGATGACCTTACTCAGGGAGGAGTGAGAAGCTGAGCTGACCCATAACCCACAGAGGAAGCCGTGAAGGATGTTGTCCTTCCCTCCTGAACCTAGGGCTCAGGGTTAAAGGACTTTTCTCCACCCTTGGGAAGGTAATTTTTCATCGGCAGACTTCAGCTCCAAGACTCTTGTCCTTGACACTTAGTTCCCACTGTGATCCCCACTATGACTGAGGTCCTCCCTACCCTCATCCCCTCACACCCTCCTGCCCTGGCCCCTTCCCACACTCTGAGACCCACAGTAGAGGTCAGCAGAAAGCACCAGGTGGACTGTGAATTATAGTGTCCATTCCATGAACCTGCTCCCCAAAGCCTGAATTGAGAGCACCAGTAAGGATAATCCAGGCCTGGAAATGTCATTAGTAACAGTAATAACAGCACCACACCTTGTTGTGTTTCATTCCTTATCTTTAACCTCCATTTCAAGCAAGGACCCTTAGGTTTGAATTGTAACTCAACCATGGCTCAATTGAAAAGAATACATTTGAATCAGTTCTAATGAAGTGGATGAAATTGGAGCCTATTATACAGAGTGAAGTAAGTCAGAAAGAAAAACACCAATACTGTATCCTAATGCATATATATGGAATTTAGGAAGATGGTAACTATAACCTTGTATGCGAGACAGCAAAAGAGACACAGATGTATAGAACAGTCTTTT
The DNA here is from genome assembly GCF_023091745.1 of Budorcas taxicolor. Classification (NCBI taxonomy): domain Eukaryota; kingdom Metazoa; phylum Chordata; class Mammalia; order Artiodactyla; family Bovidae; genus Budorcas; species Budorcas taxicolor. The sequence continues at coordinate 139,960,759 of NC_068920.1, forward strand.
GAACTCTGTGGGAGAGGGAGAGGGTGGGATGATTTGGGAGAATGGCATTGAAAAATGTATAATATCATAGATGAAATGAATCGCCAGTGCAGGTTCGATGCTTGATACTGGATGCTTAGAGCTGGTGCATTGGGATGACCCAGAGGGATGGGATGGGGAGGGAGGTGGGAGGGGGATTCAGCATGCGGAACACGTGTACACCCGTGGTGGATTCATGTTGATGTATGGCAAAAGCAATACAATATTGTAAAGTAATTTAGCCTCCAATTAAAATAAATAAATTTATATTAAAAAAAAATAACTCAACCATGGCTCAGAATACTTCGAGCATACAATACAAAGAATACAATACTTTGGCCACCTGATGGGAAAAGCTGACTCATTGGAAAAGATCCCGATGCTGGGAAAGACTGATGGCAGGAGGAGAAAGGGACGACAGAGAATGAGATGGTTGGATGGCATCACAGACTCGGTGGATGTGAGTTTGAGCAAGCTCCGGGAGTTGGTGATGGACAGGGAAGTCTGGCGTGCCGCAGTCCATGAGATCACAAAGAGTCAGACACGACTGAGCGACTGAACAACTGAACTGAACTGAACTGAATGGCTCAGAATCCATCCTGACATCCAAGGGTGGAATTTATTCTGTGCTTGAGTTATTTCTCTCATAACTTGCCTACTGTCACGGGTCCTGTCTAAGTCTTGAGACTGCCTGGCTCAGGAATCTATCTGACAACACCCCAAATCAGAGGAAAAGACCCAGCAAAGATTCTTACAGGAGAAGAAATGCACAGATAATGAAAGTGTATTGAAGATGCTCTTGGATGTCCAGCCTAGTTCTGGACACGAAACTACTACTTATTTTGCATCTCAGTTTAAGTAGTACTTCCTTATAGAAGTATTTTCCAACTCAGGAGTCTAAATTAATTATCCTTTTGATATTGTCTCATGGATACAGCTTCCTTTCATTCAGAATGCTTACCAGGTACAACCCGATTAATATGGACTACAGCATGAATGGCTCTCCCAGGAGTTGTGTGGTGGACAACTTGCACAGCTGTAGATTGTTTGATTAATTATTTGATTAACATTTCTCCCTCACCAATCTTTAAACTATGAGAATGGTGGCTCCCAGTACCCAGGACAGTGTCTGACACATGGTAGGCATTCAATTAATGTTTTGCTGTTGCTGTTGAGTCACTAAGTCTTGTCCAACGCAGGGATGGATCTTTGCATTGGCAGGTGGGTTCTTTACCGCTAAGCCACCTGAGAAGCCCCAATTAGTGTTTAGTGAATATTTGATAAACCCTCTGAAACAGAAATGTTACTGATTAGAAGCTTAAATTCAGAAAGTTACAGTGGCCTGGTCCCATTTACTTGAGAGTTAGGAAAGCGTTAATAAGTCATAGAGTCAGAACTTCAGTCCCAAACTGTATGGCACATGTGTTTTTCATTGTTCCCTGCAGTCTTCAAAATATAGTGCAATGACATATTTTGAAATCTGACTGGAAGAAAAATGGAGATCAGAAAATATGAGGTCAAGGGAGACTGACACCCTTCCTGACCTCTTCCTGCATGAGCTTAGTAGGAGCCTCTTGGGTAGTTTGCAAGATCCTTTCCAATCAGAGCATCCCATCTGGACTTCCTCCTCTGTCAATAAAGAGGGAATAGGCAGGTACTGAGAGGAATAAATCTGAGTCCCTTAAACCATGATTTATAATCTGGTGACAGCCTCTTGCCCACCTCCCTCATCATTTTCCCACCATGACCCTGCGGAGCAAACCACCAGCGTGGACCCCTCCGACCTCCCAGTAATGTGGCCTCCCATGTTCCGAACCTGGTGCTTCTGCGTGTGCCCCAGGGCTGCTTACCTCCCTGTCTTTCTCTGCAGCAAGGAGGGAATGGAAGGGCTCTTTTCCTCCTAACCGCAGAACTCCCCAGAAGCCCAGTTTAGTTTATGACCTGCCGGTACATCTTTTACAAGCCCCATTTTTCCCCATGTCACTGACTCAGGAGATTAAGACTTGTATCCACCATAAAGTTGATATACACAATGTCAAAATATTTTCACTTGTTTCAGGGTTTTCAATAGTGAAGAAAAAAGAAACAATTGCACACTGAAAATTTATAGCTCACTTTTATCCACCTCTGCAGTAAGCAGTTTGCTTTTCTAAGTGGCCAGCAGCAAGGCCACTAATGTGCCCTTGATCAAGGAGGGTCTTATATGTATTTATTCATTCCCAGGTGGTATAATGGTAAAGAACCAGCTTGCCAATGCAAAAGATGCAGGTTCAATCTCTGGATCAGGAAGATCCCCTGGGGGAGGAAATGGCACCCTGCTCCAGTATTCTAGCCGGGATAATCCCATGGGCAGAGAAGCCTGGCAGGTTACAGTCCATGGGGTGGCAAAGCTTTGGACATGACTGAGCACACACACAGGATTTATTTATTTATTATACAAATGTTTAAACAAATATATGTTTAAAAATGATCCCCTTCCAGAGAAGACAGGTACAAGTCAAAAAAGACAAGCACTTGGATAATGAGTGCCTCCAGGACCACCTCCCCTCCCCTGCCTGACTTTCATAAGCCTTGAGCCTTGAAGCAATGTCTCCAAGTGTGTAGAAACGTGTGAGGACACATAGCAGGTTTGCACACATCAGTTTCCGTGCAAGCACATTCTTAAGTAGCCATCGCAATACATCAGTTTCCGTGCAAGCACGTTCCTAAGAATCCATTGCAAAGTTCATTTTTCACTGTCTGAAGGATGGTTGACTTTTTCTGATTTTTACACACCCCTTTATTGAAGCCTTGTGTGTAAATACTCATTGGTACAGAATTCCTTACACATGTGCCCCACTGTGCAGAGTGGACCACTTTCTTCCCACACAGACCAGGCATGTCTGAGCATTAAGGAACACTGTCATCATACACTTGGTTCACATAGCTCTTGAAAGAAATTCTTTATCTAATTGACATTTTTTATTCTGATAAAAGATTTTAGGAATAGAGTCATTCTGGCCCCAATCTAATTATTACCAGAAAATAATAGAATGTTAAAGAGTAAAAGTGTATCACTTAGTCAAGAGATCCAAGAGATTGAAAGACAAATGCATACAGTTTTTGAAAATATAAATGTTTTTATGTATAAAACCTAAAATTTAAAGTTTGACAAGAAAAATAAAAGAAGAGAAGAAAAGTTAACGAACCAGATCCTAATAGGCTTTAATTCTAGTTTTGGTGCTGGTAATCATTGCCACGTTGGGTAAATTAAAACCTGCCTCAGCTTCATTGTGCATCTCTGAACAATGACTAAAAGAACACGTTATCTTACTATAGATATTGCTTAGTATTCATTGTAATAAAATAGAAAATCTTGGGGATCTGTGAAAGGTTGTACAATTCATCCTTGCTCTCTGGAAATCTCCACTAGAGTTGACAACAGCTGAAAAATGGACCAGGCTGAGCACATATGCATTCTTTTAGATGTTTGCCTTTGACATGTCACAACTCTTGAGCAAGCCTTCCAGAACCAGGTAGGACACTGATGAACAGAACAGGCAGGGGAGGAGGTCACGTAGGATGGATTTGGAGATGTAACCTGGTGTCATATCACATGAAACATTGCAAATGCGGTAAGGAAACTGAATTTTGTCTTTAAGGCAATGAGAGGTCATTGGAGGCTTCTGAGCAGGGAGTCATCTCTGTCCAGATGCATATATGAAGAGACCACTGGGACTGTTGTGTGCAGAACACACCACACTGTGACAGCTGAAAGAACGCTTGGCTTTTCCAGGAGTGCAAGAAAGATATAAGGATGATTCAAGGAAGAAAGATTTGGAATATACTATGGAGATGAGTTGACAATGATTTGCTAGTAGATTAGATGTGAGGCATGGGCTCCCCTGGTGGCTCAAACAGTAAAGAATCTGCCTGCAATGCAGGAGACCTGGGTTCTATCCCTGAGTTGGGAAGATGCCCTGGCGAAGGGAACAGCTACCCACTCCAGTGTTCTTGCCTAGAAATTCCCATGGACAGAGGAGCCTGATGGGCTACAGTCTAGGGGTCACAAAGAGTCAGACACGACTGAGCGACTAGAACTTTCACTTTAGATGTAAGGCATAAAAATGAAGGAAAAATAAATAAAGACCTACAGATGATACTCGAGCACCTAGGTGAATTACAGGTGTCATTTAACAAGATGCTAGAAGAAGGAGTTAGTTTGGGATTGCAGTTGTGGAATCCTTTGGCTATGTTAATCTGAAATGCCTAGTAAGCATCCAGCTGGCCTAAGATACACAGCAGTGTTTTCACTGCTTATCAATGAGAATGACTGCAAAAACAAAAATGTTTGTGCTTTATCTCCAGGATCTGTATCAACAAAATAGAAATAAAATTAGCTAGAATGAATTACAGTTAACAAAATCTCTCAGAATTGTATTAATGAGGACATTTGGGAGTTTGTTCCGAAATTCAATGGCAACTGATTTTGTTCAGTAGCAAAACTTATGGGCTCTTGAAATGGAAAATGTCCGAGAGAACACTTAATACATTGCTGAATTCAGGTGCTCAAATTGTATGTCAGAAATCTGTCCCTCATTTAAATTTTCATTATGTTGGCTTCATTCCAGGAAGGTTCCCTGAAAGTATGGCAATGAATTCTCAAAGTTAATTTTGATTTTGCTTCCACCTAACTTAGCAATCCTAGAGGAAACAGGGATTCTTTCAAGAGGAAGGTATAGGCAGGCTTGGTTTTCTCTGAGACTTCTCTCCTTGGCTTGCCCATGGCCACCCTCCTGCTGTTTCATCACATGGCAGTCCCTCTATGTTAGCATACCCCGATTATCTCTTACTTTTCTTAGAACACTACTAATATTGGATTGAGCTTTCCAGAGGGCTCAGTGGTAAAGAATCTGCCTGCCAGTGCAGGCGATGCAAGAGATGCAAATTCAGTCCCTGGGTTGGGAAGATCACCTGGAGAAGGAAATGGCAACCCACCCCAGTATTCTTGCCTGGGAAAGCCCATGGACGGAGGAGCCTTATGGGCTACAGTCCATGGGGTCGCAGAGAGTTGAATATGACTGAGCAACTGAGCATGCAATATTGGATTAGGACCCATCCTAATAGTTCCATTTTAACTTAATCACCTCTTTCAATATCCTGCATCCAAATACTGTTACATTAGGAAGTTCTGGGGTTTGAGACTTTAACATATGAATTTGGGGGTGAGGGTTACACAGTCTCTACCATAACAAATGAGATACTCTGTCTTCAGAATTCTAGCTACTTAAAATTTAACCTAAAGGAATCTTTTAAACATATGCTTTAATGTATTCAATGGGAAATTTCCTTTAATAACTGTCAAAATTGCAGTAGCTGACAAATAATTTTAGATAAATTTTACAGTTATTTTCTGGTCATTAGAATTATAGGAATAAAAACTATATGAAAATTAAGCATGTGAGTGATGATTCTTCTATGATTTTCACCATGCAGATAGATCTCATTAATGAAGGGTAAATTACAGGAAATTCACTAAACTACCACTAGAGGGAGCGCCAACCAAAGTTGGGTTCTGTATCTTAGGGCTCATGAACAAGACAAAGAAAATCAAGAAATGGTAATGGTAGCTAAGGGAAATGAGAAAGGCACTTCCATAGAAAATCGGGGTATTCAGGGAATAATAACTAGCAACAGGATTTCTCTCTCCTAGGAAAGAAATGCTTCTTGATACCCATCTTCTCCACTTCTGCATCCTAAAGCCCTCCACTGGAGGTCATTGATAGAACGCACGCTTAATGTGCTATCTGCAATGGGCTCTATTTGTTTCATGGTTGTGTGGATGTGATTTTTCCCTCTGTCAAATACATTTTTTCTTATGCCACCATCATGGTCTCTGAATAGTCAAATGGGTGCTGGGAGGCACTCTAAGTTACGTGAGTCTTTGTAAAATTAGCAACTGGAACTTCACGGTTGCACTAAGCGAACCAGAGGATCGAGTATACACTGGACAACTCTTGAAGAGTAGAAGGGGAAAATAGTGACACTGCAGTAAAGATGAGTGTGGTCTATGAACTTAGATCATAGAACTTAGATCACCTTTGAGAGCTAAGAACACAAGTATTCAGTTCAGTTCAGTTCAGTCGCTCGGTTGTGTACGACTATTTGTGACCCCATGGACTGTAGCACACCAGGCCTCCCTGTCCATCACTGGAGTTTACTAAAACTCATGTCCATTGAGTCGGTGATCCTATCCAACCATCTCATCCTCTGTTGTCCCCTTCTCCTCCTGCCTTCAGCCTTTCCCAGCAACAGGGTCTTTTCAAATGAGTAAGTTCTTCACATCAGGTGGCCTAAGTATTGGAGTTTCAGTGTATGAACAGTGTAAAATCACACTTAAATTCCAACCTTATCTTTGACTAATTTTCAAAGTTTGGGCAAATTACTTGTCTCTCAGCCTTCATTTCGTTCTCTATAAAAGCACCTCACAGGCTCTGAGAATTACATATGGTGGATGTAAAGCTTAACAGTATGTTGGGTTAAAGGTAACTGCCCAGAAATTGGTAATTATTATTATTTTAGCCTAAAACCACATAAGCTGATGAGTAGCCACCTATGTGGAGGGGTGATAGGAGCTGCAGTTCCTAGACTGAGAGGGTCAATCAGTCGGGGAGGGGCTGAGGCAGAAACCAGTAGTCTATGCTCATCAACAACAAAGCTGATGTCCTGAGCCCTGTAAAGCATCCACCTGCAATGTGAGGGACCTGGGTTCGATCCCTGGACTGGGAAGATCCTCTGGAGAAGGGAAAGGCTACCCACTCCAGTATTCTGGCCTGGAGAATTCCATGGACTCTACAGCCCATGTGGTCGCAAAGAGTCGGACGTGACTGAGCGACTTTCACCTCGCTTCACTTCTTTAATTTCAGTCAATTAAGAATTTGGTAGGAAGAAGGAAGTGCTACTGATTAGTCCTTCTCAGAAATCACCAACACACAGCATGTGTCCCAGTGTCTGACATAGATGAATGCCGGTTAACTCTTGACTGAATCAAGTCATCAGTACCTGAGTTAGAGGTGGGAACATAGCTATCAGAAAGCAGCGAAAGCTTTTATGGAACCCCAACCTTGCACAAAATGATGTTGTAGTGTCACCCTAAGTTATTATGTTAATACAAATGGATAGTAATTGGTATAAAGCCATTTTTCAGATGCTGACAGGAACTTATTTATTTACAAATGTTTGCTAAAAACAGCTACTGTTTAACAAGCTGTCTGATGTCCTCATTATCTTCAGATTAGAAGTCAGCTGGGGACAAGATCCAGTTGGGACAAAGGTGTCAGGAGAGGAGAACTTCTGAAGAAATTCACCTTGGCATCAGAGTAAGATACTGATAACAATAAATAAGAGAGCTGCAGTGTAGGAATACTTAGAGAAGGAAGAAAGATGCTCTAAGAACCTCATTGCATATTCTTGAGAAGAAACATACTTGTACTTTGGCCAGGATAGTGGTATGGCATTGTTCCCGTGTCATCAAAAATGGGTCAAATTATATTCTATATGAGCTAATAATAAGGATGAGAAGTGTATGATATTTTTAGGAAAGATTTGTATCATAGTTGAGTTTTTTTTTTTAATGTTTTAGTGTTTGGTATGCTCAGTTTCTGCTTTCTGGAATACTCATTTATGGGAATACCTTTATCTGTTATTGCTCCCCTAAGAGAAGGAGCAGATGCTATGCGAACATTTATGAGCTGAGAGTTGGATATTTTGTTTAATTTTAATAGTTTTATATGTCACCAATGGAATCTCACTTTTCAAATTTAGCTTCATCCAACACAATTCATTTTTAAAAGAACAGAAGTTGCCATTGTCTTTACAATTGTTGCTATTGTTTTTTAATTAATTTTTTAATTGAACAATAATTGCTTTACAGAATTTTGTTGGTTTCTGCCAAACATCAGCATGAATCAGCCATAGATATACAAATGTCCCCTCCCTCTTGAAACTCCTTCCCATCTCCCTCCCCATCCCACCCGTTTAGGTTGTTACAGAGCCCCTGTTTGAGTTCCCTGAGTCATACAGCAAATTCCCATTGGCTATCTATTTTACATATGGTAGTGTAAGTTTCCATGTTACTCTCTCCATACATCTCACCCTCTCCTTCTTCCCCCAACTCCTTGCCATGTCCATAAGTCTGTTCTCTATGTCTGTGTCTTACAATTGTTGCTATTGTTTTAATTAACATTTTAAGTTGACACATTTGGCATATGGAACTCAGTTTTCTTTTAGAAGCCCTGCGGTTCTTGAACAAATGGGAAAAATCAGACCTGTTTTATATGAACAGAATTATATAACTGTTAGAAATAAAAAGAGCTTATATAAAATGTAATATATGAAATGTAATGTTGTATATATTTACTGTCTGCCTGTTCTACAGACACTGCACTAGCCTCCTGGAGAGAAGTGTTATCCTCAAAATTAATAAATGCTGTTAAAAAGCAAAGGTGGTTCTCCATAGTCTAATGAGATTGAGAAAGACTGAGTCAAACAGAGTTAAAATTTCTCTTTTGTTGGGCTTTTTAGCTCATTCAATGAGCTAATACAAGTTGAAAATTTCTCAGAAGGGGGTCATAGTATGTATGCAACATTTCCCAGACTTATTAGATCATGGAATATTTTTTTCTCAAAAAGCATATTCTGGGACCCAGTGTTTGGCAGATGACACATGGGGAAACCAGGAAGCCTTGTTGTATAAAATGCTAAGATGGTGAAGTCACAGGCTTTGCCTGTGGAAGGCTCACAGTCAGAGAAGGTAATAAAGACCCAAAAAACTACAGTCAGAAGAAACTGCAAATGTCCTGAGATATGGACAAAGTTCTGAGGTTACAGCAATGTTTGAAGCCAACTGTTCTCAATCATGTCCTGTTCTCTGTGACTCTTTTGACTGTAATCCTCCAGCCTCCTCTGCCCATGAGATTTCCAAAATAAGAATACTGGAGTGGGTTGCCATTTCCTCCTTCAAGGGATCTTCCTGACCCAGGGATCGAACTCAAGTCTCCTGCATCTCCTGCACTGCAGGTGGATTCTTTACCCACTCTAAAAGAACCAAGTTGATGTTTTCTCGAGTATGGATTTTAAGCTTTTATTACCCACCATAACTCTCTCTACCAAGTATTTTACAAATGTAATCTTTAATCTCAGAGGAACTCTGCAAGGAAGAGTTTTCTTTTTACTCATGAAGTTGATGTCCAGAGAATGGAGGTCTCCCCATAGCCTTGGACATCTCCTCCATGGGACACCTGGGATTTGACCCATGTCTGCCAACCTGACTCCAGAGCTGCAGCTCTCTCCACCCTCACAAGTAGTAGTTTTCTCTAAAATACACTGTAGAGTTGAAGTATTGAAGCAAAGGAAAATTCAGAAATACCAAGCTATAGTGTTGAACCATTCAGCCATGACCAGCAAAAAATTCCTTTGGGGAAGTTTAATGTTTGACTGTAAAAACAAAAGAAAACAACACAAAAATACCCTTTAAGGTCAGTTCTCCAAGAAAATGCCAAAATAAGGGAAAAAACAAAGTCCATAATATTGATATATTTACAGTCAGCTACTAGAGCAAAGGAGAAGAGTAGATTGTACATACCAGTGAAAGCCTAGATGCACGTCCTATAACCTTTCCAAATCTTGATCAATTTCTTCTAGTATTTTTTACTTCTATGATATGTTTGCTCTTTTTGAATACCAGCATCCTACTGGAGTTTGAAATACATCTGTGCTTTTTTTTTCAGTTTATTCTCAAGTAGAATAATTCATGAGCTAACCTCACATGTAGATTTCAAGGGTGTATTATGTCCATTTACCACTACAAGGTCAGAATTTCAATCACTGAATTTCAGTTCCTCATGAGACTGAAAATCTAAATGCTAAATGTTCCCAAACATTCAAAATCTATGCTTCAGTTTCTATGTAGGTGCCAGTCCCTGCTTTGGTTGAATGCGTTCAGAAGAAGGGGGAGGGAAAATTATGGATTTAGGCATGAAATGATTAATAGTACTTTAGCAGTTTTCATTGAAAGAGAATTACAAATGTCCCTTCAAGGGTAGATTTCAAGTATATTTATACATACTACAGAGGTACTACTTTGAGAATGTATAAACCTCTGACAATAGTAAGATTCAAATGAGACCATGATTTTGGGCTTCCCTGGTGGCTCAGCAGTAAAGAACCTGCCTGCAATGCAGGAGACCTGGGTTTGATCTCTGGGTTGGGAAGATTCCCTGGAGAAAGAAATGGCAAACAACTCCAGTATTCTTGCCTGGAGAACTCTGTGAACAGAGGAGCCTGTTGGGCTACAGTCCATGGGGTCAGAAAAAGTCAGACACAACTGAGCGACTAACGCATACACGTGATTTGGGGCACAGTATTTAACATACACACACAGAGACATATACACGCACACGATATCCTCTCAAGGTGTCATATTTTTAGTTTTCTACCATGTTCAAGAATATTTTATGGGTTTTCAAGCAGCCTAAAACCAAAGCAAATCCTGAGATCTTGCAAGAAACATTCTAAAACTGATTGACCAGCAATCAAGAACTTTTCAGTTCCAGCCTTCTAATGTAATCAGAAGAGTTTGTTGTTGAAAAATAGGAGAGACAAAAGGAAATTAACTCAACCTAAAAATCTGCTAAAATAACAAATCACCATAGTCTTCAGAAACTTCACTAGTAATTAGCATTCTGTCCTTAAACCAGAGGAGAAAAACGCATTGCAGCTACTTTATAAGATCTATATCTGCACTTAGTAAAATATTCCAGATACTTTAAATCTACTTATGCAGTGAGTAAGTGGAAGGTACATTCCTTTATTCCAAATAGTAATATAGAATTGGTGCAAAATCCATCCTAGGCAATGTAAGTCCTCAAATTCACCATTGCTATCTAAATCCCTTCTACTCTCAGCTCCACTTGGAGAACAGTTACAATCCCAGTTTCCACCAATGGGTGGCATCATGTGGCCTGCAACTGTGCAGAGGAAAAGCCATTTAGAAAAATGCATTTTCTCCTAACCAGTTAAGTTTTCTAATAAGCAAATGCTCACAACTTTGCACAAAGCGTGCTCCAAGGTTCACCTTCTACTTGCCTTCTTCCAAGAAGTTGTCTCTTCCTTCTCTAAAATGTTGTCTTTTTTCTGAATCCTTGTCGTTGTTCAGTCCCTCAGTCATGTCTGACTCTTTGCGACCCAGTGGACTTCAGCATGCCAGGCTTCCCTGTCCTTCACCACCTCCAGGAGTTGGCTCACATTCATGTCCGTTGAGTCTGAATTCTTACATATCTTTTTCTCTTGCATCTCCTTTATCACTTAGAGTTTTATTCTAAAAATGTTCCATGGATCTTAGTTGTGCCTTCCCAGTCTCACTAGACACTCACACAACTGAATCTGAATCCCCACAATTCATCCCCACCATGTCCTGGATGCGAGGGGACATCTTCACTGACCACTTCTTGGTTGGTTTCCTTCCTAGTGCCCTACCAGCCAGGTAGGTAAGGAATTCCCCTCCCCAACATCTATCCACGCACATATACCAGAGGTGATTTTGCCTCCAGGAGGTATTTTCCTTTCTTTTTTTTTTTTTTTTTTTTTATAGAATTGAAGTCAGACTTTGGGAACATGAGTGACATGACAGTTTTATTTATTGCATAGGTCATTGGTTTTGTTTCAGATACTCATAGTGTGTGCCTACACACCCCCACGCACCTCTCTTGGCATCTGCTAGAAATGCTGACCTGAAGAGCAATGATGCTCCTGACAGGCCGGGTCACAGGGCTCTCCTCAGACCAGCCAGGAAACCAAGACAGGAAGTGGAAACCGGAAGAGCCAGATCTCACACACTTCCTCTTCTCCACCCACTCTCAGCAGCTTGAGCTGTCCTAGTGGGGATTTCCCTGAGCTCGCATCCACTTGCCTGTATTTTAGGCATGTGCAGTTTCTAACTGGGGCCTGAACACAATAGTCAACAGTGTTGGGCTTCTGCTCTTGGCACCTGGCACCAGAATCCAACCAGTAGCCCATCTGATCACCGTTGAAACCTCTCATCCTTCCTCTCTGCTCACCCCCAGAATGGCGGCAAATAATCCCGATTTCATCTCCTACCCAGCTCTTCAACTCCTACCCCGCTTTGCATCTCTACAGCCACTGCCCTGGTGCAGGTTCTACCATCTGTATCAGTCAGCGATCTCCAGAGAACCAATAGATGTGTGCAAATATAGAGAGAGCTTTATTGTAAGAAATTAGCTCATGTTATTAGGGAGGCTGGCTCCCCAAATTTGTAGGGTGGACCAGTAGTCTATTCAGGCCTGCAGCTGATTGGGCAACAATGTGTTTTATGCAAGGTCCCACAATTTAAATGTTAATCTCATCCAAAATAATCTTGCAGAAACATCCAGAATAAAGTTTGACTTCATATCTGAGCACTGTGGCTCAGCCAGGTTGACATATGAAATTAACCATCACATTACCTCTCACTCAAGTTACAACTGCTTCATCAACCACCCTGCCTCAATCCAGCCCCTCTAAGCCATCATTCTCAAAAAAAATCAGGTCACCTTTCTAAAATGCAAATATCATGTAACTCCAGGCCAAAAAAAGGAAAAGAAATACCTATGGGAGTGGGGGAATCTAAATTCATGAGCTTAGCATATCAGGCCTTTAAATTAATAAACAATATGATGACACTTTTATAGTTTGCAAAAAATATTTTCTCATCTATTTCTCATTTAATCCTCCCAAGAAACTTGTAGCACCTAATAAACCCTTCAGTCACTCCTTATCATATTCTCTGTGCTTCAGCTGCACAGAGCTGTTTGCCATTCCCCATGTTTGCACTGGTCTTTCTTCTGCTACTCTGAATAATTTTTTCAAATCTAGAATAGATGTCTTTTCTTAGAGAAGAGGTGATTTCCCAAAGAAAAATTAAGCTGCTATTCCCAGAACTGGTAAAACACTTACAGCACATGTTAAAATTAACAGATGTTTACCTGTCCTTTGTACTATATCTTACTATCATTTCTATCCTCTACAAAATATTTAAAAAATGGAAAACTTGGGTCATATTTTCAAGGCCCCATACAAGTCAGGGACATTGTCAAGAGATGGGCCAACATTAAACCTGGCAAGTTAACTCTCAACTAACTGGGATTATTTACTTCTGACAAGTAATCAAATCCAAGGTTTTATTTCTGGCCAAAACTTGGCATAAGAAGAGTTGGAATATTCTTGTTCCTTCATTTACTAGCTGTGTGGTATTGAATGATTTAGTTAACCTCTCTGATTCTGTTTATTCAGGTACAAAATGTGTGGAAATAATACTTTCTGTGCAGCATTGACATTATCACTAAATAACAGTACATATAAAGAACTAAGCCTAATATGCTTAGTAATTATAGAGTATAGTACAATTGCTACAATAGTAATTACAGTGGATATAAAAGACCTAGAGTTTTATTTTAATTATTTTTAACAGACTAAAATAGCATTTCTTTATTTGCCAGGCACTGCTTCAACTGTATCATAAATATTAATTCAGGGCTTCCCTGGTGGCTCAGCAGTAAAGAATCAACCTGCCAGTGCAGGAGATGCAGGTTCAGTCCCTGGGTTGGGAAGATCCCCTGGAGCAGGAAATTGCAACCCACTCCAGTATTCTTCGGAGAAGGCAATGACACCCCACTTCAGTACTCTTGCCTGGAAAATCCTATGGACGGAGGAGCCTGGTGGGCCGCAGTCCATTGGGTCGCTAAGAGTCGGACACAAGTGAGCGACTTCACTTTCACTTTTCACTTTCATGCATTGGAGAAGGAAATGGCAACCCATTCCAGTGTTCCTACCTGGAGAATTCCAGGGACGGGGGAGCCTGGTGGGCTGCTGTCTATGGGGTCGCACAGAGTCAGACACGACTGAAGCGACTTAGCAGTAGCAGTAGCAGCCAGTATTCTTGCCTGGGAAATCCCATGGACAGAGAAGCCTGGCAGGCTACAGTCCATGGGGTCGCAAAAGAGCTGGACAGAACTTAGCAACTAAACAACAACAACAGCAGTTCCCCTTTTTCAAATAAGGGGAAAAGTACAGTCCAGAGAATTTTAGAGACTCACCCAGGGAGGTTCCAGAGTTCAAAGCCAGGCAGCCAGGCTCCAGAGTCTCCACTCATATCACTAAATTATACTGTCTCTCAGGAAAATGTAGTTATTATTATCACTCAATAAGTGGTAGCATTTTATTGCCATCATTGTGATAGATGAGAAGACGGAAATCTGGAGGCAACAAAATAGAAGCAAAGCTAAAAATATATGCTGGGTCTAATGCGTCTGAGTCCACTGCACTTTCCAATGTGCTGCACCTTTCCTACTGAGAGGATAATTGCATCAAGAATTGGTAGGATTATGTATTTTCTGACAAATGAACTCTTTCATGCCATAGATCAGGTATTATTATCAAGAAGAAAAAAATTCCCATAATAGAGTCTAGCTGTGCGTAAAGCCTAAGAGGAAGTAAGTGAAACTTTCCTTTCTAAATAGAAACAAGAAATGCCACACAAGTCAAACATTTCCATGGGTTTAGGAGTGAGTCTTCCCAGGTGGCTCAGTGGTAAAGAATCTGCCTGCAATGCAGGAGACACTGGTTCAATCTCTGGATCAGGAAGCTTCCCTGAAGAAGGCAATGGCTACCCACTCGAGTATTCTTGCCTAGAGAATCTCCTGGACAGATGAGCCTGATGGGCTATAGTCCATGGGGTCGCATAGAGGCTGACACAACTGAACAACTCAGTATGCACACAAGAGAGTATATAGTTTTGCACGTGCCAACTTATACAAACCTTGCTGTCATGATTCCGTTTATAAAGCACACTTGTGCCTCCCATAAATGCTAATGTCTGCACAAGCCTAAAGACGCACAGCAGAGAAGACACTGCAGGCTTTGAAGTTAATATTGGTCCTAAGATCTCTCAGGAGTTGCAGCTTTAACAGTACAGTTGCCTTTGGGGATTGATATCAGCATTCTCAAAGAATTTACCCCTCCCTACTAGAAAGAAACCCCTCCTCCACTGAGGCTCATTTTGACCAAGACATAAATCCAAGGTTGGTGAATTTTCTGTAAAGGGCCATGTAGTAAATATTCTAAGCTTTATGAGACATGCAGCCTCAGTCTCAAGTACTCAATGCTACCATTGTAGAAAAAGTCATCATAGGAAACACATCAAGAGATAGGAGGGACTGTCCAACAAGCTTTATTTATAAAAGACAGTGAGCTGGATTTGACCTGGGGACTGTAGGCTAAGCCCTGGCAGAAATTCTCTTCTCACCTACTTATTTCTACATCTGCCTCCATCACCAAGGCTTCCTAACCACGCATCAGCTCGAGCCCCTACTAAGTACCAATAACCAAGCTTCCTCTCCTTCCTAGTCACTGCCGCCTTCCAAGGGGAAATTCACTATTTAAATGGATGAACTGTCCGGCACCTTGACTTCCTGATCAGGTCTAAGAACCTTCATCTCATCCAGTTCATCTCAGACTCCCACAACCATGGTGCTGTCACCAGCCAGGTATTTTCATTTATACTTAAACTACCCGCAGTTGCCGATCACAAACCCTCAATTTTCCTGTTTCCTCACCTCTCACTTCATTTTCCCAACCCCAGTATAATCTCTGAGGCTGTGCCTTTTTAAAGCACGTATTTAACCAGCATCTCAAATATACCAAACTTATGTAACTATTGCAAAAATTATGAACAGATATCCTATATATTTTTATATCAAATTTTGGAAATTTTTTAGTATTTATACACTCATCCCATCTCAACTTACACCCTCCTGATTTTAACTACTCAGGAGTCACATGTGACTTCTTTTATGTGCTTTAAAATAAAAGGTTACAAAAGAAAATGAGTAAAGGAAATCATATAAAATATCAGTAGTTGTCCTATGTGTTGGAAATTTTCATTTGCAGCCATTGCACTTTCCAAACTTTTGAGAAAGAGCAAGCATCCTGTTGGTAATAGAGCTAGGGGTAAATAAAAGAAAACTAAGTGAAATCAGCTATGACCCTAAACCATGCCCAGTCTTTCATACACATTGATGTTAAAATAACCCCAGCTGGAATTACCTCCAAGAAAGCACAACTTTTAAACTGTTTATATCTGATAATCCATGGAAATAATATTGCAGTCTCTCATAATTTTGCCTTATTTTGAATTTTATATTTTTTGTAATTTAATGTTAGTATGTAAGCATAAAAGTAGCATAAGTGTGTAAGAATATAGATTTTTACATAAACAGAAACTATTTTCTTTCTAGTAAATAAGAGTTAGGAATTGCAGAGAAACTGCAGCTCTGGGCAACTCTCAGCTGGCGTCCAATCTCCTTCTCTCAAACATTCTCTGACATTCTGTTCTCTTAGCCATGGCTAGACCCAGTGAATGGGTTGGAAATTGAAGGCTTGGCATTCAGGCAGTCTTTGCCAGTGGATATGGGTCTTGTGTGCAGCCGGGTCCCATGATTCTCTGCTCACTGGAGAACCTGCAGGGAATTCCAGAAAGGGAATACTGAGACAGTATGATTTGAATTCAAACAGTTCTCAGTCCAGATCCTTTTAAGAATGCTCCAGCTCAGAAGTTCTGAAGGTGTGGTTGCCAGATGAGCAGCATCAGAATTACAGTGAACTTGCTAGAAATGCAGTTTCTCAGGCCCCACCCCAGACATACAGAATCAGAAACTCCGTGAGCCAGACTCATCTATCTGTGTTTAAACAAGCCTTCCTGGAGACTCTGACACAGACACAAGCTTGAGAACCACTGATCTGAGGGGCTTAGGACAATCCTCTGACCCCTCTTAGCCTTGGATTTACTCATAGGCAAATTAAAGATAATAAAACTAACCTGATAGCCTTGCGAAAATGAATGAAAAGATGGGTATCAAGCACACCACCCAAAGGAGAACTCAGTGAATTAGATCTTCATTTTCCCCTTAGTATTCTTTAACAACCTTTCAAGAATCATCTCTTTGACAAGTTACCCACTTTTCCCCTTTAATACAAGCTTTACTGGTGGCTCAGTGGTAAAGAATCTGCCTACCAATATAGGAGATGTTCATTGGATCCCTGGGTCAGGAAGATCCCCTGGAGAAGGAAATGGCAACCCATTCCAGTATTCTTGCCTGGAAAATCCCATGAACTGAGGAGCCTAGTGGGCTACAGTCCATAGTGTCACACTAAATTATATGTTTATTTTCTCCCTCTTCAAGAATCTTTAAGAAAGATTCTTTAAGAAAGAAAGATTCTTAAAGAAATTGCTTCTCTAAGAAACAATCTTTAAGAATCATCTCTTTGCCAAATTACCCACCAGTTTAAAACACTTTACTCTTGGTTTGATGGAAACAGTAAAAGGCTACCTCTGTTAGATTGAACAAAAGTATTCATTGGATAAAGACAAGCAAAACTAAGAATTTTTTTTTACAAAAGAGAGCTGTATGGGAAGGTGGAGATACTTTTGGACTCAGTTACAGGGAACTTGTGGTCTAGCTCTATTTCTGTGTATGCTTTTTTCTGTATGATGCCATATGGAATGGAAGAAGAGGTAAAAAATGTACTTAGGTAAATCAGGGTTCAGCTCCTACCTTCATCATCCTGTTACTCTACAGGGCATGCTTCAAGTGCCTAAGACATACTCTACTGCTCAGAGTGCATAGGATGGCATGTCTTACCTGCCCTTCACCCTCTAAGTTCATGTTTGTATTAATAGTTATGTAAGAACTGTGGTGTTGTAGAAGACCCTTGAGAGTCCCTTGGACTGCAAGGAGATCCAACCAGTCCATTCTAAAGGAGATCAGTCCTGGGTGTTCTTTGGAAGGAATGATGCTAAAACTGAAACTCCAGTACTTTGGCCACCTCATGAGAAGAGCTGACTCATTGGAAAAGACTCTGATGCTGGGAGGGATTGTGGGCAGGAGAAGAAGGGGACAACAGAGGATGAGATGGCTGGATGGCATCACCGACTCAATGGACATGAGTTTGAGTGAACTCCAGGAGTTGGTGATGGACAGGGAGGCTTGCCGTGCTGCAATTCATGGGATCGCAAAGAGTCGGACATGACTAAGCAACTGAATGGAACTGAACTGAAGAATATAATGTGCCATTTCCACCATGAAAGACAATGAACAGGAAGAAATTGTTCCCCACATTCATCCATCATTGGGTAATGCTTTTCACCTTTTCTTTCCTCCTATGCCTGCTGGGAATGCCAACAATTTTACAAATGGCAGCCCCTCCCAAACTTCCCCTGCCACTCAAACACAGACAATAGAAGATGTCCCTCCCTTTACATAGCTTGCTAGCACTCAGAAGGGAAATTACCCCCATTCTCAGATTAACCAGTGAAAAAACATAGCTAGGGACCCTAAAGTGGCAGCTTGCTGTTCTGGAGATTCTATAATTGGTCCAAACGCCACACACTGAATGTTTATGACTCTGTGCTTATGACAAGAAATGAGCACACGCAAGACCACAGCTGCGCAAGGTCACCACATGCCAAGACTCCATCTTCGCTGATGTGAATCGTGGTCCTCTGATGTGCTCATTCGTAACAGTAAATTGCTGTTACAAATTACTGCAAAGTTGGCAGTTTAAAGCAGCACTAAGGTTATTCTCTTAATGTTGTGTCAGTTGGAAGTCCGAAGTCAATTTCCCTGGGCCAAAATAAGGGTGTTCACAGGGCCATGCTCCCCCTGGAGACCTCAGGGGATACACAGTCCCTACCTTTTCCAGCTTCTAGCACTGTGTTCCTTACATTAGTTGGCCCGAGGCTCCTTCCTCAATCTTCAAAGCCAGCATGCAGCATCTTGCTTCAGTCCATACCTTGCCTTTTGTTTCTGGAGTCAAATATCTCTCTGCCTCCTTCTTATAAAGACACTGTGATAACATTTAGGGCCAACCCCCACCTCAGTATTCTTAACTTGATCATATCTACAAAGTCTCTTTTGCCATATAGGTAACACTCAAAGTTTTAGGGATTAGGACCTGAGTGTTTGTGGGTAAAGGGTAGGGTGCGTTTGTCAGCTTACTATATTTGATATCAAGTGTCTTTGGTATTAAAATAATAAATCTTCTTTCCATTGAATGACCAGTGGTTGAGAGTGATACTTTCACTGCCATCAAACCATAAAGATGAGAATTAACCCTCATGACTTCAGAAGAATATTCTTTCACATCTGTGCAGAGCTTAGGTGGGAAGGCAGGTGATGTCAAGACCCTCAGAGCTCCCAGGCAGGTACAGCCACTTCCCACCTGTGACCTCAAGCCTGGTTTTCCACCAAGCATGAGGAAGTCTTGCTGAGGAAACCAAATGAGATAGAGCCTATCATGGGGCTGGTAGACCAATAAACACCCTCTGCCTCATTTTCCTCCCTGATCTCTGACTACTATCTGTGTAAGACAATTGTTTCTCAAGATGACCTTGAGGGTCCTGCAAGGTCTGACATCCTGTCACAGTAACTCCTGTGCAGATTAAGAAGCCTCATCTGTATTCCTTCACTCTGGCCAGGACCCAGTCCATGGCTCAAGTCCCGTTAACCAGCCTGGCCTCTCCCACCTCCCAATCTCTCCTGCCATAGGCCTGCCATGGCATCTTTCTTTCCTGGAATATAGGCTGACTTCTGTGTTAACCTGCTCCCTGTCATCTCCTCCCTCCTCAAAGCTTCTAATCCCAAAAATATCTGAAAAAAGAAAGGAAAATACCCCCTTTTCTGTCTTTATAAGACAAAAAACAGATGTTAAATGGAAAAATCAACCAGCTTGAATAGGTGGATTGGTGGGGTAGGGGTATGTTGTGTTTTTGCTTTGTGTTTTTTTTTTTTTTTCTCTATTCTGCTGATGCAACTTGGGCTATTCATAATTTCAGAAGCTGACAAGCACATACTTCAACAGAGAGACTATTGCGAGAAACAAATGATTTGTATTGTTAAGTGGTATAAACTCTGTATCTGTGAAGGCTTTCCAGCTTCCAGAGAAAAACCTTCATCAGTCATCAACTAGATCTTGAGTGTTTTCTGGATGCCAGAAATGGAGCCGGTTCTTTGCATGTATTTCCCACAATCTTCAATCTTGTCACTGAAATAATATGGTCTTCATGTTACAAATGAGAACACAAGGCTCAGAGTCATTACCAGACTTGTTCCAGCTTCTACAGCTGCATAAATGCAAAGCTTGAACTGCTGTGGGAGAAAATGTACCAGATAGAGAGGCTCAAGACCAAGCTTGCACTTGCACTCTCACAGTATCAATCATTCCAGGTGTGGTCATTGAAAAACCATGTTCTTTTCTGAGCTCAAGTTTCAAGACTTTGGTGAAGATGATCTCCAGTTTGCTTTCATAATCAGAGCTCTATGTTATGATCTTTTTATGATAAAAATATGCAAACACAGAAAAAGAAAGAAAAAAAAACGCACACAGAACTACTTCAGAAACTCTTAGAAAACCTTTGCTATGCACATCCGCCCACCTAGGAGATCTAGGAGAAAGTGATTATGCAATGTCTTTCCCCTAAGCCCAGAGGCTCTGGGTACATGCATGCCAAGTCACTTCAGCCATGTCTGACCCTTTGCAGGCCTATGGATTGTAGCCTACCAGGCTCCTCTGTCCATAAGGGTTGCCATGACCTCCTCCAGGGGATCTTCCCAACCCAGGAATCAAACTTGCGCCTTATATATCTCCTGCATTGGTGAGTTCTTTACGACTAGTGCCATCTGTGAAACCCAAGCCCAGAGGCTTTAGAAGTGTTCAAAGCAATAGGAAGATTAAAGGAGGGAGGTTAAAGAGTGTTGAGGACAGAAGGAACAAAATGACCAGAAATGCAAAGACAGGGTGTCACCAGGTCAGGGATGGGCTGCAGCCCTGGACTCTCAGAATTTTCCCTCATGCTAGTGGTGCCCCTAACTTAGAGTCAAAATCGAAGACAGGAGTTGTTGGCTTTCACGGAAGCATTAGAATTACATGCATGCAGTTGCCAAGTCATGTCCAGCTCTTTGTGATCCCATGGACTGTAGCTGGCCAGGCTCTTCTGTCCATGGGATTCTTTAGGCAAGAATACTGGAGTGAGTTGCCATTTGCTACTCCAGGGAATCTTCCCAACCCAGGGGTCAAACCCACATCTCCTGCATTGCAGGTGAATCCTCTACTACTGAGCCACCTGGGAACTATTCACCTGCAATATTTCATGGTGGGAGTCCCAGACATCATCTTACCCAAAACACACAAGTTTAACCTTTGTCCATGCAGGAATCTGTATGACCGAATGAGTCACAAATTCTCATAATAGGCAAGAAGACAGCTACAACTCTAAGAAGAACTGCTAGAGTTTCCATTAAAATCTTTATTCTAATGGCAATCAAGTGGTCATCACTCTAGCACTCAAGCCTCATGCCTGGTGCATGGCTAGCGAATGTTTTGCATGCATGAAAGTGTGCATGAATGGATAAATGAATGAAGGAATGGATCAGTGTAAAGACTAACAATGGAAACTTTGAATCAAGAAAATGCTAGCAATGATTTATTGCTATAGTAATTGGAAGAATGACATATTTTGCTATTCTGCCAAGAATATACTTTATTCAGTTTTATTATCTTCATTGTAAGGTGCCTCATTTAACACAAAAGTGAAGAATATTTTGAGTTCTTCTCACTTCTTGTAAGTCTATGCTTTCTAGCGAACACACTTTAAAATACAAATCAGTTGTATTGTGCTCAAGATTTCAGACACTTTTTTTTTTTTTTCCAGAGAACCAGCAGCTTACTTGTTTGGAATTTTAATGAGAACTCATAGATTTATGGCAAATCATGAAAGATACAGGATACACCCGAAATGGAATTCTTTGTCAGGAAATACTTAAATTATTCCAATCCAACTTTTATATGTGTGCAAGAAAGACCTTGCACAAAGACAGAATGATGAACATGATAACTTTCTGGAATCCAAGCACATGGTTTTGTAATATGACAAGACACTTTTGTGCAGATCTATTTATGGCCGGATAAATTTTTTTCCTCCAAAAAGCACACACTACTAACACAGGGCAGGTACTACCCTTATTTTCCAAGAAGCTGAAATGCAGTGATTCTTTAAAATGCCAACTATAACCATGCATCAATTCACTAAGCAAATGCCTTTTCACTGAATACCTGTTATGGTCCATGTTTGGTGCTTTCAGGAGAAAATAGAAGTTAAAATAGAGTCCCTACTTTAAAGAAAGCTTTATTCTAACATGGAATAATTAACAAAGGCAAATAGTTGTAACATTAGGCAGGATGTTATTTCTGCATTAAAATGATCAATATACAGTGAGATTGTAAGGGAAAAAATGGAGAGATTGGTAACATGATTATAGGAAAGTGATATTTGAGCAGATGTTCAAAAAGAGATTGCAGTAGGTGGAGATGTGAAGGAAGACTTTACAAATGGAGGAAAATCAATGCATGATTAAAATTTAGGTGGGAATTACCATAATCAGGGTAAAAAGTTTAGCATTAACTTTGAAGGCAATTAAAAATAATATCTATATTATATATATATATTATAATGTATGTTATATATTTATTATATATATATATAGCAAGGGACATTTATATATCCCTCAAGAAATATATAATGTGTGTGTGCATATATATATATATACACACTTCAGTCTTTAAGATAATTCAAAATTATTAAAACTTATAGCATAACCTTTACCTGTGCATAAAGGAAGAGTTTTGACTATTTGATGGATTTGCAAATTGTGGCACAGATAGATATGATAAAATGTACGCACTATACATTATATACAGGTTTATATAGTATATGCATACAAAGAATGCAAAATGTTTCTAAATGATATCCATACTAACAAATCTCAGCCATTACAGTATTTTAATAGCATATTGTTATTGCATTATTTCATTTTTCTATGCAAACTATATCAGAACACATAAAGTAATTACAACCCTATAGAGCTTGTGCAAAGCATAAATGCATTGTTATAGAAGGACCATGTAAGTCTGAATACTTAAACTGTAATGCTTGCTCTCCAAGTAATATGTAAGTGGCCATGTGACTTGTACAGATCAAAGATTATACTTGCTTTCCTGAAAAACATGAATTAATTAAATGAAATAAGAGATAAGATGTCCGACTCTTTGCCACTCTACGGACTGTAGCCTGCAAGACTCCTCCATCGATGGGATTCTCCAGACAAGAATACTGGAGTGGGTTGTCATTTCCTTCTCCAGGGGATCTTCCCAACCCAGGGACTGAACCCGGGTCTCCCACATTGCAGGCAGATCCTTTACCCTCTGAGCCACCAAGGGGCTCTAAGATGTTATAATATGAAACCAATAATAAAAGAAAATGCAGACATGGTGATGCCATTAAAAGAGAAATATGAAGATGGTAAAATGCATAGTTTCATGATGGTGCTATAGATAAAAACCAGTAAAGAGGAAGGGTGAGTTTGGAAAGGAGAGTAATAATTCAGTTTGGAATCTGCTGTGTTGAGCTATCAATGGGACATCCATGTGGAGATATACCATACTCAAGAGAGAGTTCGTCCTGGAGACATATACTTTTGATTACTTTGAGATATACTTTGATTAGAATCCTTTCTAATCAATATCCAATGATTGTATTTGTGAAATTATAGAGGATTGAAGAGGAAGAAGCCAGAGAGACATGAGGAAGCTGAGAACAAAAGTTCAGCAACCAGCTACCTTAAGAGGTTAGAAGAGGAAGAAAGACACAGTGGAAGAAGAAAGAAGCTGAGAATGATACTGTTTCCTAGAGGACTTGAGAGGAGAAAGAGCCAAGGAAGAGGCGAGCAACAATGCCACTGCAAAGGGACATAGACTCTGAAGAGTTTTGGTTTTGAGGAACAGAAAAGCGTGATCAACTTTTCAGTAAACTGGGCTATGTGTTTGTGTGTGCTCAGTCGCTCTGTTGTGTCCAACTCTTTGTGAGCTATGGACTGTAGCCCGCCAGGCTCCTCTGTCTATGGGATTTCCCAGGTAAGAATACTGGAGTGGGTTGCCATTTCCTACTCCAGGGGATCTTTCCAACCAGGGATCAAACCCACTTCTCCTTTGTCTCCTGCATTGGCAGGTGGATTCTTTAGCACTGAGCCACCAGGGAAGCCCATAACTGGGAAATAGGATGGATAAAAGGCAGCCAGATTATCAGATGTCAAGAAATGAATGAGGGTGAGGATGCAGAACTTGGATTAAAGCCTGGGTTTCTAGAAACGTCTTCTCAAGTCCATGCTACTCCTAATCCACTTCAGGTGTGGATCTACTTTAAAAGAGCGGTGAAGACAGAGCCATAAGCTCTGCTGGGACACACAGGATGGAGCTCTAGCTGATTTCCTGACATTGGTCGACTCTGCAAACAGCTGCAAGACCTTTCCAAATGAGTTGAGGGAACAACTCTGTAAGTAATTTGAAGGTTGATAAAACATCAAGAATTCGTAAAGTTCCCAGAATATATTTTAAGTGTTTCTCAATTTATTTCTCCAAGTGGAAACAATGACTAGCTTAATATTTTTCATCAAAATCTATTTCCTTTGGACTTTTCATTGAAGTCTAACTCATTTTTGCTCATTGTCCCTCTAAAAGTTATTTAGACTTTTTCTGAAAATATTTAGATTTGTTATTAAAGGTTTTTTAATTATAAGAAGCAATAAGCTAGAACATATTCAATGAAAGATCTAAGAAGATGTTATTAACATGATATTTCAGGTTATTCATACTTAAACCATTTCCAAATAGCTAGAGTTTTGTGATGAATTGTTGTGAAAAGAGATTTTTGGCTATTTGACAAATGATTTCGAATCACTGGAACATAAAATTTATCAGATACAACGAAATTTAGCTTCATGCCCAGTCTATGTAGAATGTGATCTCCTAGTATTACAAAATTACTTCACCAGTATTATTATTAAAATCCTAGCAAATAAACATTTTTAAGCTAAACCAAAGACTTAAGTTAAATTGACACTGCTTTTTAAAAGTTGCATAATTTAAATCCTGTCCTTAAGGAATTTACTTGTCCAGTTTTGGGCAAAAAAAAAAAAAGATGTGAGAGAGACAGAGACAGAGGAAAAAAGAATGTACCTGATAATCTCCATGAGAAGACGTCACACTTCTTCCAGTTTTACTTTTTTCCTCAAGCTAACCCCCTCCACATCCTCTTCATTTTCCTCTCAGCATCTTACTCAGCCTGAAGCATAGACCAAAAAAACTGCCATCTGAATCTTTCCCTTTTCATCCTAGTTGTCGTCTTAAGGAAATAAAAAAAGACCACAGCTATATAATTTCTAGCCTAGAGAAATTTCATTTTTATTCAAGTAGCTCAGCTCCATAAAGCATATGAAGCTCTATTTTCAAGTTTCAAAAAATATGGCAAAAGTGCTCTTCTTTCAGCATCATTTAATATTCGACAACTTGCTCCTAAATGATTTTGCTATCTAAAAATATTCATTTGTGAAGCTTTTATCCATTGGGGTGGAATTTTTTTAATCTTCCTGTCACTATATCATCTTCTACCCATTCTTTTAAGCATAGAATTATTACTTTTTTTGTTGTGGTTGCTGACAAGATATGAGAATTCTTTGAGACACATTACATTCAAGAACCATATATTTGTTTCAATGCCCAGGAGTGAGATGCTTTTGAGAAATGGCATACTTAGTGACAGTATATTCCAGAAGTAATGTTGGATTTGGAGCACAGTTATATGACTGCCTACAGCCCTTAATTTGTTCATACTCATGACTTGAAACTCTCCTCACTTGATTCCTGCCTCCAACTATGCCTCTCCCATCTTCTTTGACCAGACAGATGCTCTCAGTTGTTACTGGCATGTAAATTTGAAACTATGTTTACTATGCATTAAAATTATTCTGTTCTGTTCAATTCCTCCTGGTTGTCCCAGGGCCCAATACAGTTTCTGAGCTTGTATGAGCACATAGCAAATTGGTGGGGAAAAAGGAAAGGGGAAGGTGCGAGAAACATCATTCTTTGCCAGTTCTAGGTTTGGCTGGCATATACTCTAACAGTTAAAACATTGCAGGTGAGAGTGTGGCAGCTTCGGGTATGAGAATCCTCAGTAGGGACTTCCCTGTGGTCCAGTGGTTAAGACTTTATCTAGATTGCAGAGTGTGCAGGTTCAGTCCCTGGTCAGGGAGCTAAGATTCCCACATGCCTCTTGGTCAAAAAAAAAACCCAAAACAAAAAAAGAACAGAAACAATACTGTAACAAATTCAATAAAGATTTTTTAAAAAATAAGAAGAAGAATCCTCAGTGTTATCCAACAGTTACAGCACTGAATGAGTAGGGTGGGCTACTCAGATCCAACACAAGAGTCTCAGTCTGTTCTGGCAACTATAACAAATTCTACCATGGATTGGGTAGCTTGAAAACAGCAAAAAGTTTTTTCTCACAGCTCTGGAAGCTAGAGGTCTGAGATCAGGGTGCCCGCATGACTGGGTTATTGTGAAAGCCTTCTTCCTGGTTTGAAGATGGCTGTCTTCTCCTTATTGCCTCACATGGTGGAGAACAAAGAGGGATCTCTGGGATCTCTCACAAGGGCACAAATCCCATTCATGAGGGTTCCACGCTCATGACTTCATTACCTCCCCAAAGACCCACCTCCTAATTCCATTACACCAGAGGTTAGAAATTCAACACAAGAATTTGAAGGAGACACAGATGTTATGTCCATGCTAACAACCACGTGGTGTTACTTCTTGGGGAGAATCTAAGACAGATAGAGTTGTCTAAATGCAAGACTGAATGCACCTCTTTATCCTTAGGTAGCTCTGAAATGTCTGTGGTGCAGAATTGGAGAAGCTGAATTCCACCCTAGACTTTGCAATGAAAACGATACCTGCTCTAACATTATCCTTGCTCTGCTGGGCTTGATATATCAAACCAGGGAGTCTGACCACATCATAGGAGGTGCTTTTCTTTCTGAAATTCTTAATGTGATCCTTTCTTACGCAACTTATTTTAGCAGTTTCACATTTTAAATCAAGTTCGTCATGTCTTATCCTCACTTTAAGCAGCATAGCTTTTCTCTAATGCTCCTTTCCTCAAGTTTTCTTCTATTAGATATAATATCATTCTCAGATGTTCGGGGTACTTAAAGGGTTTTAGCCTCATCTATCTATTTATGGTTCACTTTTCTCTGGCAGCCATCCCATTACATCCAGTCTCCAGTTAGCATCTGTTGAGCAGTTCCCATGTTCCAGAATCCATAATGCCCCTCCTATGAAGAGGGAGTAAGGATCTTCCTAGGGCAGTAATAGTTTTGCAGGTCGAGGCTGGTTATGAGAGTTATCTCTTACTCATAGACGTTTGTTGTTGTTCAGTCGCTAAGTCTTGCCTGACTCTTTTGCAATCCCATGAACTGCAGCCCACCAGGCTCCTCTGTCTGTGGAATATATAAGGCATAAACACTGCAATATATTTCCATTTCCTTCTCCAGGGGATCTTCCTGACCTAGGGATCTAACCCATATCTCCTGCATTGCAGGCAGTTTTTTTGTTTTGTTTTGTTTTGTTTCACCACTGAACCACCAGGAAAGCCTTCTCAGACAGTCGCTCAGTGATAAAGAACCAGCCTGCAATGCAGGAGATGTGGGTTCAGTCCCTAGGTCAGGAAGATCCCCTAGAGAAGGAAATGGAAATCTACTTCAGTAGTCTTGCCTGGAAAATTCCATGGACACAGAGGAGCCTGGAGGCTTATAGTTCATGGGGTGGGGCCGCAAAACAGTCAGACATAACTTAGCAACTAAAACAACTCGTAGACATAGGTAACCCAATAAAGGAAAGGGTTTGGTGAGTGGAAAATTCACTGCTGTGAGGAAAAAGAAAGCAGGCAAAGAAGAGAGAGTGAGTAGGTTTTCCAGCCAGACATCAGCCAGCCAAGTAGTTGAGGGCAGGAAGAAGAGGAGCAGCAGGGTGATCCTGGTTCAATACCATAGCCCGTGATCATTACTTGTGGTTGCTACTCCGTAAGATGATTCCTGGGAGGGTTGTATTTAAGGACTGAGAGCAATATAGATAAATGCAGACACCTCCATTTATAGTTTAAAAATGAATTGCCTAAGTACCAGATGGGATGGCTTAGATTGACAGAGGATTTTTGAAGATATTTTTATTTTAAATTATGAAATATTTATCATAATATTAAAAATCATGAAATATCGACTGACCACAAGCACAACCCTAGCCAACACGATTCTGAGGCTGAAGAAACCTAAAATTGTTGAGCCATTAAGCACTGAAGGAAGAAATGCAATGCCCAGCTCAAAGGGAACCATGGCTTCCTGGCTCTGTCTGGATCAGACACTTCTGTGCATTTTGTTCTCTTCCAAAACGTGCAATGGAGCACGTTCCAAGGATAGTGGTCAGAATGAGGGGATCCGCATCTGAGACCTGTAAGGGTTGCTTGAATAAGCTTAGGCTGTTTAATCTGAAGATGAGGCTCCGGGGACCTGTGACAGCTATCTCCCAGTGACTGAAGGGCTGCCATGGACTCAAATGGCATTGCCGTTCTTGTGACTCCAGAGGGCTAATCAAGTTGATCAAGGAGTAAAGCTACAGAGAAAAAGCAGACTTCGGCTCAGTGTAGAGAAGTTCCTAACATGAGCATTGTCCCAGAATGCAGTATTGGGCCTTACAGGAAAGGAATGCCTTGCTCTTGAAAAGCTCAGTCAGATGCCACCTCTTCTCTGACCAGTGAATTTCTGGAAAGAAAGCTGGAAAAGACTGTTACAGTTCCTTAAAACCCTGTAATTTCCTTGAGTCTATCTCTGGTATAGAGCAGAGGTGCTCTATCTCAGACGAGCTTCTCAGGCTCCATTTTGCAGATGAAAAAACTGAGATGCCCATCAATTAGCAAAAAAGTCACAGAGCATGTTGGCTGTGGAGGCAGGACAGAAACCCAGCTCTTCTTAAGCCCTTCCAGTTTTGTTCCTTCTGTAAACTGGTGCATCTGCTTCTTAAAGTGATTATAAGTGATCTGGCAAGCTTACTTTTAAACGATTGAACCACTTTGAAGATAATCCTATGCAGGTTAAAAATTATTTTGAACACTTTTTCCAGGTGACTAGTAGGAACATAGATTGTTGCTAGAAAATAATATTTGGAACCATTTTTAGGCTATCCTCATTACATATTTTTTTAACCCTCAACCAATGACCAAGTTGGATCCCAGGGTCAAGAAGATCCCCTGGAGAAGAGCATGGCCACACACTCCAGTATTCTTGCCTGGAGAATTTTATGGACAGAGGAGCCTGGTGGGCTACAGTCCATGGGGTGGCAAAGAGTCAGACACAACTGAGTGACTAACACACAAACACACACACACACAAGACCTTTAGGTTATATGTTAAGCTAGTCTTAGAGATACAAAAATAAATAAGACACTAATTCCTTCCAAAGTGCTCATAGTCCCAAAGTATGGTAGACAGGCAAAGGAAAATACACTACAGTACCACGCACAAGTGCTCAACAGAGACATACATTTTATACTATGCTATGGAAGGTCATAAAAGGGAACTAAATCTTTGCGGGAAGGCTGCAGAGAAGAGGTGGCATTTGATTTGTAAGTATATAGAAAATAGGACAGAATAAACATCATGATACAGTAAGTACATATGAGGCCTAAAGAGTTTTCACTGTATCTGAAATATCGAGTATTTGAACAGGAAGTGGTGGTTAATGAGACTACAGTTGAGAATCATGTTTAGGAATTTGGCATTCATCAACATAAGCAAATCCATTATTTTATCCACATTTTAAGAGGGTCACTTTGGCAGCTAGATTAAAGATAGACATTGCCTTGATATGTTGAACAATTTATATTTCAGAGACAACAAAGACAGTCCAATAGCCAAGTAATTTCTTTATTGGCTTATTGAGTCTCTTTTTAAATTTGTTAATAATAAAACATTCATATTGTCTAAAAACACTTTAAAAAAAGAAAGGCAGAAACCCTGAGGTTTTCTGATTCTGTCTGTCTTGTTTATTTCAGGGGATGGCAAGCTGTTAAGATTAAAGATAATGTCATTATGCCCTGAACATTAAATAATTCTAGCTACATGAGTCCTCAGCAAATGTCTAATAATTAACATATGAAGTAGATGCCTAATTTTTGAAAACCAAAGATGAGGAGTAACATCAGAGTACATCAGTCATGTTTTAACTTAAAAACAATTTGGGAAGACCAAACACAAAGAACAAATATTAAAAGCAGCAAGGGGAACACAACAAATAACACACAAGGGGATTCCCATAAGGATAACAGCTGATCTTTCAATAGAAACTCTTCAGACCAGGAGGGAATGGCAAGACATACTTAAAGTAATGAAAGAAAATAACCTACAGCCCAGATTACTGTACCCAGCAAGGATCTCATTCAAATATGAAGGAGAAAGAAAAAGCTTTACAGACAAGCAAAAGCTGAGAGAATTCAGCACCACCAAACCAGCTCTCCAACAAATACTAAAGGATATTCTCTAGACAGGAAACACAAAAAGGGTGTATAAACCCGAACACAAAACAATAAAGTAAATGGCAATGGGATCACACTTATCAATAATTACCTTAAACATAAATGGGTTGAATGCCCCAACCAAAAGGCAAAGACTGGCTGAATGGATACAAAAACAAGATCCCTATATATGCTGCCTACAAGAGACCCACCTCAAAACAACGGACACATACAGACTGAAAGTGAAGGGCTGGAAAAAGATATTCCATGCAAATAGAGACCCAAAGAAAGCAGGAGTGGCGATACTCATCTCCGATAAAATAGACTTTAAAACAAAGGCTGTGAAAAGAGACAAAGAAGGCCACTACATAATGATCAAAGGATCAATCCAAGAAAAAGATATAACAATTATAAATATATATGCACCCAACATAGGAGCACCACAATATGTAAGACAAATGCTAACAAGCATGAAAGGGGAAATTAACAATAACACAATAATAGTGGGAGACTTTAATACCCCACTCACACCTATGGACAGATCAACAAAACAGAAAATTAACAAAGAAACGCAAACTTTAAATGATACAATAGACCAGTTAGACCTAATTGATAGCTATAGGACATTTCACCCCAAAACAATGAATTTCACCTTTTTCTCAAGTGCTCACAGAACCTTTTCCAGGATAGATCATAATGGGCCATAAATCTAACCTTGATAAATTCAAAAAAATCGAAATCATTCCAAGCATCTTTTCTGACTATAAGGCACTAAGATTAGATCTCAATTACAGGAGAAAAACTATTAAAAATCCAAACATATGGAGGCTGAACAACACGCTTCTGAATAACCAACAAATCACAGAAGAAATCAAAAAAGAAATCAAATTATGCATAGAAACGAATGAAAATGAAAACACAACAACCCAAAACCTGTGGGACACTATAAAAGCAGTGCTAAGAGGAAAGTTCATAGCAATACAGGCATACCTCAAGAAACAAGAAAAAAGTCAAATAAATAACCTAACTCCACACCTAAAGCAACTAGAAAAGGAAGAAATGGAGAACCCCAGAGTTAGTAGAAGGAAAGAAATCTTAAAAATTGGGGCAGAAATAAATGCAAAAGAAACAAAAGAGACCATAGCAAAAATCAACAAAGCAAAAAGCTGGTTCTTTGAAAGGATAAATAAAATTGACAAACCATTAGCTAGACTCATCAAGAAACAAAGAGAGAAAAATCAAATCAATAAAATTAGAAATGAAAATGGAGAGATCACAACAGACAACACAGAAATACAAAGGATCATAAGAGACTACTATAAGCAATTATATGCCAATAAAATGGACAACGTTGAAGAAATGGACAAATTCTTAGAAAAGTACAACTTTCCAAAACTGAGCCAGGAAGAAATAGAAAATCTTAACAGACCGATCACAAGCATGGAAATGGAAACTATAATCAGAAATCTTCCAGCAAACAAAAGCTCAGGTCCAGACGGCTTCACAGCTGAATTCTACCACAAATTTCGAGAAGAGCTAACCCCTATCCTAAAGAAACTCTTCCAGAAAATTGCAGAGGAAGGTAAACTTCCAAACTCATTCTGGTGAGGCCACCATCACCCTAATACCAAAACCTGACAAAGACGCCAGAAAAAAAAAAAACTACAGGCCAATATCACTGATGAACATAGATGCAAAAATCCTCAACAAAATTCTAGCAATCAGAATCCAACAACACATTAAAAAGATCATACACCATGACCAAGTGGGCTTTATCCCAGGGATGCAAGAATTCTTCAATATCTGCAAATCAATCAATGTAACACACCACATTAACAAATTGACAAATAAAAGCCATATGATTATCTCAAGAGATGCAGAGAAGGCCTTTGACAAAATTCAACATCCATTTATGATAAAAACTCTTCAGAAAGCAGGAATAGAAGGAACATACCTCAACATAATAAAAGCTATATATGACAAACCCACAGCAAACAGTATCCTCAATGGTGAAAAATTGAAAGCATTTCCCCTAAAGTCAGGAACAAGACAAGGGTGCCCACTTTCACCACTACTATTCAACATAGTTCTGGAAGTTTTGGCCATAGCAATCAGAGCAGAAAAAGAAATAAACGGAATCCAAATTGGAAAAGAAGAAGTAAAACTCTCACTGTTTGCAGATGACATGATCCTCTACATAGAAAATCCTAAAGACTCCACCAGAAAATTACTAGAGCTAATCAATGAATATAGTAAAGTTGCAGGATATAAAATCAACACACAGAAATCCCTTGCATTCCTATACACTAATAATGAGAAAGTAGAAAAAGAAATTAAGGAAACAATTCCATTCACCATTGCAACGAAAAGAATAAAATACTTAGGAATATACCTACCTAAAGAAACTAAAGACCTATATATCGAAAACTATAAAACATTGATGAAAGAAATCAAAGAGGACACTAATAGATGGAGAAATATACCATGTTCATGGATTGAAAGAATCAATATAGTGAAAATGAGTATTCTACCCAAAGCAATCTACAGATTCAATGCAATCCCTATCAAGCTACCAGCGGTATTTTTCACAGAACTAGAACAAATAATTTCAAGATTTGTATGGAAATACAAAAAACCTCGAATAGCCAAAGCAATCTTGAGAAAGAAGAATGGAACTGGAGGAATCAACTTGCCTGACTTCAGGCTCTACTACAAAGCCACAGTCATTAAGACAGTATGGTACTGGCACAAAGACAGAAATATAGATCAATGGAACAAAATCGAAAGCCCAGAGATAAATCCACACACCTGTGGACACCTTAGCTTCGACAAAGGAGGCAAGAATATACAATGGAGTAAAGACAATCTCTTTAACAAGTGGTGCTGGGGAAACTGGTCAACCACTTGTAAAAGAATGAAACTAGATCACTTTCTAACACCACAGACAAAAATAAACTCAAAATGGATTAAAGATCTAAATGTAAGACCAGAAACTATAAAGCTCCTAGAGGAGAACATAGGCAAAACACTCTCCGACATAAATCACAGCAGGATCCTCTATGATCCACCTCCCAGAATACTGGAAATAAAAGCAAAAATAAACAAATGGGATCCAATTAAAATTAAAAGCTTCTGCACAACAAAGGAAACTATAAGCAAGGTGAAAAGACAGCCTTCTGAATGGGAGAAAACAATAGCAAATGAAGCAACTGACAAACAACTAATCTCAAAAATATACAAGCAACTTATGCAGCTCAATTCCAGAAAAATAAACGACCCAATCAAAAAATGGGCCAAAGAACTAAATAGGCATTTCTCCAAAAAAGACATACGGATGGCTAACAAACACATGAAAAGATGCTCAACATCACTCATTATCAGAGAAATGCAAATCAAAACCACAATGAGGTACCACTTCACACCAGTCACAATGGCTGCGATCCAAAAGTCTACAAGCAATAAATGCTGGAGAGGGTGTGGAGAAAAGGGAACCCTCTTACACTGTTGGTGGGAATGTAAACTAGTACAGCCACTATGGAAAACAGTGTGGAGGTTCCTTAAAAAATTGCAAATAGAGCTGCCTTATGACCCAGCAATCCCACTGCTGGGCATACACACCGAGGAAATCAGAATTGAAAGAGGCACATGTACCCCAATGTTCATTGCAGCACTGTTTATAATAGCCAGGACATGGAAACAACCTAGATGTCCATCAGCAGATGAATGAATAAGAAAGCTGTGGTACATATACACAATGGAGTATTACTCAGCCATTAAAAAGAATACATTTGAATCAGTTCTAATGAGATGGATGAAACTGGAGCTGAT
The DNA here is from genome assembly GCF_023091745.1 of Budorcas taxicolor. NCBI lineage: Eukaryota > Metazoa > Chordata > Mammalia > Artiodactyla > Bovidae > Budorcas > Budorcas taxicolor. The sequence goes on from NC_068920.1 coordinate 139,995,149, forward strand.
TATACAGAGTGAAGTAAGCCAGAAAGAAAAACATGAATACAGTATACTGACACATATATACGGAATTTAGAAAGATGGTAATGATGACCCTGTATGCGAGACAGCAAAAGAGACACAGATGTATAGAAAGGACTTTTGGACTCTGGGGGAGAGGGAGAGGGTGGGATTATTTGGGAGAATGGCATTGAAACATGTATACCATCATGTAAGAAACACAGTGCCAGTCTATGTTCGATACAGGATACAGGATGCTTGGGGCTGGTGCATGGGGATGATCCAGAGAGATGATATGGGGTGGGAGGTGGGAGGGGGGTTCAGGATTGGGAGCTTGTATACACCCGTGGTGGATTCATGTCAATGTATGGCAAAACCAATACAGTATTGTAAAGTAAAATAAAGTAAAAATTAAAAAAAATTAAAAAAAAACAATTTGGAAATATAATTACTTTTTTGTTCTAATCACCACTTCTTTTTAAAATTTATTTATTTTTGACTGGAGGATAAATTGCTTTAAAATACTGTGTTGGTTTCGGCCATACATCAATATGAGTCAGGTATACGTATGTCCCCTCCTTCTTTAATCACTTCTAATACTCTCCTCATTAATTGATCTGCCTAGTACAATATAATATTATTTTTGCCATCCAAACTCCTTTACCCTTCTTTTGGTAAAGTGCACTTGAATTTTGACTGCTCCCAGACTATGTAGTTTGGTTGGAGTTGAACCCACTCCAAGGTCTAGGGTAAATCCTTACTGACCAGAGCCAATCAGTATAATGCATTCTCCAGATAATGGTGATTGGTTGAAAGATGGTTAAAACACACAGTCAGACTAGTGAGACCTTGAAAACTGGCAGAGTCTTGGGAAATAGATTCTCATTTACTTGAAGCTGGAGGGAGGAGGATTCAAGGCCTGGCTAGATGCGGCCAATGTCTGATCTTGGAAGAATGGGGATGGGGGTAACACAGCAGAGGTCAGAACCATGCAGCTCTGAGGACTAGGGCTTTAGTTAAGTCCACCATTGGAGTTTCATTACATTAGTCATAGATTCTCATTTGCTTAAGCGAGTATGAATTAGATTTTCTGTCACTTATAACCCCAAACTCCTAACTGCTGGATATGATTTAAGGCGGAAAACCAATAAGACAAATTTACCATTCACTCTATTAAGAAAGTTGTCTTTTTTATTTAGCTTTTTATTCCAGTAAAACCCACCCAGATGATATCTTTCTAGTTCTGCTTTGCGAATGTACATCGAGAGTACACTTTCCAACCTTTATGCTCTCACTATACCATGAAATTTCACTGAAGCTTACCCTGTCTCAAATAGCAGACATTTCTGGGCTTATCTTTATGTCTTAATGGACTGTGGATTTCTAGTAAGTGAGGGAAACTTTTTGCTTGTCTTTAGATCTTCCATAGCCCCTAGCATAGAACCTGGCATGTAGCTGGTCCCCAATAAATGTTTGATAAAGTAATTTTCATTTATTCTATAGATTCAAGAACAATATGATCCTGCTGCTGCTGCTGCTGCTGCTAAGTCACTTCAGTCGTGTCCGACTCTGTGCGACCCCATAGACGGCAGCCCACCAGGCTCCCCCTTCCCTGCATTCTCCAGGCAAGAACACTGGAGTAGGTTGCCATTTCCTTCTCCAATGCATGAAAGTGAAAAGTGAAAGTGAAGTCGCTCAGTCGTGTTCAACTCCCAGCAACCCCATGGACTGCAGCCTACCAGGCTCCTCCATCCATGGGATTTTCCAGGCAAGAGTGCTGGAGTGGGTTGCCATTGCCTTCTCCGAATATGCTTCTAGGTTGTATAAAATTGAATTTTGAGTTGTTCTTACAGTGCTGTTCTACTAGGAAGTCAATGAAATAAATGTGAAATTAGTGAAAACATTTCCTTCTGAATCATTCAGAGATTCTGTAGAACTAATGATCCCAAGTTGAATAGAAATAGTCATACATTTTGAGGGGGAAAGTTGATAGTTGTCTAAATGGTATTTTTAAGAACTAGGCAGTGTTGAAGAAAGTACTTTAGTTGTGTTTTCATAGAACCAGGAAATGATGCTTTGTCAAGTGAAATACAAATCTGAACACCGACAAACTCAAATTTCCTCAAAGATAACAGTAATTTACTGTACCTGATTGAAAAGGCAAAGAACAACTAGTAAATTAACATAATTAATTTCCTCTTCCTTCAGCACCATTTTATCTGTTCTTGAGGAAAATCACATCAATGAACTGTCCTGGCTTCCCATGGTCAACATAGAAATTCAGCACCTTGTACATCACATATTTTTGGTGCCCAAAGAATGTTTATTGAACTAAAGTGAAGAAAAGAAACTGACAGTCTTGAAAGTTAAATAGTATTAAACATTTTTAAAACATTTTAATCTTTTTGTTTCTCTTAATTTTTACAATGATCCTTCTATTAATAATTCATCCATTTAGCAACTATTATTAATGACCTATTCGATGGTAGTCTAGTGTGGAGCAGAAATAGTGTTTTCTAGGACTCCTGTCTCCAAAGTCTGTGTCATTTCCTCCTCACCTCTCAGATAGTTACTCTAGAACAGGGGAAAGAATAGCATGACTTTAAGCTCAAAATAATCCCACTAGACAACTTCATTTACTTCTCACCTTCTCCAACATTATCATCTTTATCCAAATTACCCTTGCATTCCCTTCTGGGTCACTGTGACAAATTCTTGGCTAGTTCCTTGGCCCCTGATGCTCTCTGTCCAAACCACTTCTAAACAACAACCAGTGATGTATTTAAACAGAAAATCATTTTATTATCTTGCTGCTTGAATTGCCACAGAGGCCTCTAATTTCTCCTATGCAAAGGACCTAAATTCTTCACATAGAATTTTCCTGAAGGCCCAGCATGACCCAAGATTCCCTATCTCTCTTGCCCTGGACCCCTTTGTCCTTGGTCTTCAGCCTTAACTCTTTTCTGGTTCTTTAAGCTTTCCAGCCCAGATCTGGAGTCTTACTGAGATGCTCTCACAGCACCCTGCACCTCTTCATAATGACACTTAGGACTGAAATAACTCACTACTTATCTATGTGATTGTCTCCCATAGATGTCAGGTCTATGAGGCCAAGGATGCTGACGCCCAGAACACAATGCTTAGTGAGTGAGCCCTTGATAAATGTATCATGAAGGGATGACTCCAGGTGAAATGAGATTTGGCTGCCAGTTAGAGAACCTAGCTTTTAATCATTTGAATGTAAGAAACCATTGAAGATTTCTGAACCTGGAAATGACATGCATAAAAGTTTTCACCAATTTACCCCACAATAAATTTGAAGGAAATTAGCACCACCTCTCTCACTTAATACTTTGAATGCCTCCAGAGTGAAAACCTCTAGAAGTCAATGAAAGTCAGCTTAGAAAGCTGATGTTTTCCAATGACACTCTTCAGAGCCACTCTGATCTGTGATTTCTGAAGAAGGAGATATAAGCTGGAGGACAACGTAGCCTCTGCACTGCCTTAAGCCACAGAAGATACAAAATTCTGGCATCCAGGACCAGAAGTCCATGCATGGACATGTGAGTAGCAGCTAAGCCAAAGGTCATATCTCAGAAAGATTCAGCAGCAATGAAGTTAAAAATCTGTGCAGTCTGGAATTTATTTATAGAGGTTGTCACAATCCATAACTAGTTGGGGAGTTTGCATAAACAAGTATTTATGGGCTGTTGGTATAAATGTAAAGAATGCATGCATGAGGGTTTGTTTGTTCCATTTATCTTGAGGGACTCCTCGGGAGCTAAAGAACATGGTGTTGCTCCCATTCACGAGACTTGGGTTAGAGAAAAAAAAAAGACTGAATTCGTGCCAAAATACTGTTTTATTTTCGAGGCCATCTGTGCACAGACATACACCAGAGGCAATAAAAAGCTGCATTATTCTTCATTATTGTCCTGGAAGAGTACTCTTGCTTAATAAGGGAGCCCTGATTTCATAAGTGGGAAGGAACAACAGTTCCCTGGGATGGTGAATTAACTTGTTTTTTATAAATAAATGAATTTTCTCCCTGAGTAAACTTTGCTGAAGTGATTCACTGCCTCATTTTCGCTTGATACCAGTATTCTAATACCACAGATCTCTGGATCTGGTTATTGCCTTGGCTTCTCTATCTGAGGTTAAGTTGCTGTTTTACAGTTTTAAAAAATCATATTTGGTTATCTTGTGAAAGACTTGCTTATATTTATAAACATATATATGTATATGTTTAAGAGTAATGCTAAAGGAAATCAACCCTGAATATTCATTGACAATGCTTTGGCCACCTGATGTGAAGATCCAGTTCTTTGGAAAAGACCCTGATGTGGGGAAAGATTGAGGGTAGGAGGAGAAGGGGGCAACAGAGGATGAAATGGTTGGATGGCATCACCAACTCAACGGACATGAGTTTGAGCAGACTCCAGGGGGGATAGGGAAGGACAGGGAAGCCTGGTGTGCTTCAGTCCATGGGGTTGCAAAGAGTTGCATGGCTTAGTGTCACATGGCTTAAGGACTGATCACCAACAGCAACAACAATTTTTAAATGAGGCAAAGTCATTAGTAAGTGATGGAGGGAAGTTGTTCAGTTGACTTTGGGGGAAAGATTAGAAGCTTCCGCCCACCTTTAGAATGAGATGACCCTGAACAGCCTTCTGGAATGTTTCCCAAAGCACTCTAATCCCCATACCCTTGCCAGAGGAAACCATACGATAATATTTTCTTTTAGTTTGGGGACTGACTACCCCATACTCAATTTTGACTTTGCAAAGGCGTTTTTCAGGTGTTAAGATTTTGAACCCTTGGGTTTGCATTTCTGACATTATAACACAATGTCTGTTTCCTTTCTAAATGATGCCACATGACCAGGGCATGTGAGGACCTCAAGGAACACTTCCTGCTGTGGGTCGTGCACTTCTAACAGAACCTGCACAGACAGACTGTCCATGTTTCTCTGGAAGCTTCAGGGCAGCACAGAATGACATATGACCAGAGGACAAAGTCTGAAATGAGGAAAACCACCCTAACAGTTGTGTGTAGTCAAGAGCCAGCTAGGTGGATCAGATCTAAGTTCTAACTTAACTCAATGTGAGATCTCTGGGAGGTCACGTCATCTCACTAAACCTCAGTGTTTCCAGTGAAATGATGTATATGAAAGCACTTAACAAGTAACCAAGCTTTAGTAAGACTGTGCAGCACAGAGCCCAGAGCTCATTAAACTTAAAGCTCTTTGAAAGCATGGGCTTCCTCCTTCAGCTGGGATCCCTAGGACTCCCATAGAACAGCAGCCAGCATGCAAGAGCTGTACAGGGACACTTGGTAAATAAATGTGTGAAAGAATTATTGAACATAACAGATGCACAATCAATATTCATTTCTTCCTTCTTTTCCACAAGGCTGAAAACAGTGCCTGTGCTTAGTGCTTCTAAAAGCTATTTGTTTCATAGATGTTAGTTACTACACCATGTTTTTCAGTGCCCAGTACATTCCAGCTTCCCTGGTAAAGTGTTCTATAAGCCCACAACTGCCAGTTATGAGACTAGAACTTAAGATTCAGAGTAACATGAGGTGGAAGGGTTTTGCTCCCCTTGGCAAGCCGTAGCTGACTGCTCCATCCACCAAGAAAAGGATGCAGCTTTGAGAACAGAATGAGAGGAAAATTGTGGAAGAAAGGTAAGAGTTGTAGAGAAAGACGGTCTTCGACAACAGAACCTGAGGCAACAACTTCTATAGCAACAGTTTGTTGGAGAGGTACAAACCCAGGGGGCAGAAGAGCAGGGACAGTCAAGGGGCAAAGGAAAGGGAGGAGAGAATATGAGGAAGTGCTTATGAAGCAGCCTGCTGCCACTTCTACAAGCTGATTGTTCAACCCCAAAGAAGCTCACTGTGGAATGTTCACTCTTCCTGCATCCGGGTTGTTCAAGTTCAGATGTCAGGTGGATCCTGAGGCATCTTGTGCCACAGAGAAGCTCTGGTTGGGAGGCCCATCGTGCAAGTATAAAGCAATGTTTTATGAAACTTACCTGCAAGAGCCCTTAGGGACCAGAAACAGCTTCCCAGGAAGCGCCTCTATCTGGAGCACCACAAGATGGCAGGACCAGGACTTCCGGAGCAGCCCAGCTGCAGCCAAGGTGACAATGAGAGCTGGTGCAGAAGTGCAACTTCCTCACTTGTGAGATAATTTTGCTAATTAAAATTTTATAAATCCTATAATCTTATGGGTGAGATAGCAAGGCAAAGTGGAAGGAGAACACTGAGCCAATCCTGCTTCAAACCCTGGCTCTCATCTCAACCCACAGCTCTGTGACTTGGAGAGAGTCCCTCTCTGTAATGTGGTTTCTCCATTTCAAAATTGGAGTAATAATGACATGCACGTTGAATAAGGACTGGACAGCGAATATGGTAGAAGAATGGATGGATGGATAGATGGATGGATGGATGAATGGATGGATGGTTGGATAGATGGATGGATAGATGGATGGATGGATGGATAGATAGATGGATGGATGGATAGATGGATGGATGGATGGACAGATGGATGGATGGATGGGTGGATGGTTGGATAGATGGGTGGATGGATGGATGGATAGATGGATAGATGGATGGATGGATGGATGGATGGATGGATAGATGGATGGATGGACAGATGGATGGATGGATGGATGGATAGATGGATGGATGGATAGATGGATGGACAGATAGATAGAATATGTGTTTGCATAGATAGACAGAGTGTGTGTTTGCCTATATACCTAGTATCCTGACTGGCATAAAATACGTGTTTCATAAATACTACTAAACAAAATCAAATTGAAGTGGACATTGGGCCAACATCATAATAACCTCACAGGTTTGTTGTGAGAAATAAGTGTGAGAAACAGATGTGAAAAATATATCAAGTTCCTGGCACATAGTAGCTGTTCAAATAATTCATTACTACTGTTGTTAATATTATTACCATTATTCCTTCCTCTACACCTGTCTTGACTGGTCAGTTGGTCTAGCCTGTTGAGCCAGAGAGCATTTTTCCCCCATTGCTCTTGACACTATAGTAACAGCAGATTTTTCATGAAAGTTTACTGATCAAGTTTGTTTGGCTTATGAGTCAAGCTCAACAAACATTTATTGAACCTTCACCATGTGCCAAGAAATGTGGTAGATATCTACATACATATTAGGTGAAAGAAGAAGACAGTCCAAGGTGTGATATCAAGGGCACCAGAAAAGTTAAGCTGCCCTGTCCTTGTATTTGTTTCTCTTATAGTTGTTGCCAGGAATTAAAAATGCAAACCCCCAGTAGAGCTTTTTCATCCCTGTTTGTAATCGAGATACCTGAAAGTCTTTCCCTGGAATAAAAAGAGAGAACTCAGATTCTGACAACTAAGAGGGCCAGGAGTAGGGAACGAGAGGACCTGGACCAAGGTAGCTTTTACTCAGTGTTTTTCAAGAGAAGGTTTGCAAATAAACTGTGCAAGAGCCACATCATTGTATGAAAGCATCACCTAAGTGATGGCAGAACTTGTGGCCACCCTAGACGCAGGCAGAATCTGCTTTGTCCCTGTCTGTACCCCATGGATCACAGAGATCCTACTCAACCTGCAGCCCTGACCCATCACAGAAGCGGGTAGGATATATGGCTTCCCTCCCCCTCTTTGTCCTGAATTGGAGGTCACATTCTGAATTTATGTGCTTCCCAGTATCACCTCTGCTCAGGCATTATCCTGGGAACAAAGCCAGGCAGAGACACAGGGTAAGAGCCAATGAGACCTCCCACCTGCCATTGTGGGATTTGGTTACTTGCCAGTCTAATTTCCAGAAAGGGCTTCTCCAGCATCCAGCTGTCTTCAGCTTCATTTCTAAACAGTCATGTTGAAAGTGATTGCCTCATGTCTCCTGGCAACAGCCAACCCATAAATGCACACAGTTAACCTCATCTGTCATCAAGGGGAGAACTTCATTTGGATTATTTAGAAATTCAGTTTAAATTGCCAACTCACAGTGCAGTCCTGTTCCCTGTTCTGACCCTATGGAGGAGTCAGAAGTGGATAAATAATGCCTCTTGCCCTCAATAAACTTGCAGTCTAATGGAAAAAGAAGACACAAACACAGACCATAACTCTAAGGAACACCTAATAGAAGACTGATGAACAGATGCATTGGGGACTTCCCTGGTGGTCCAGTGGCTAAGACTCCATGCTCCCAACACAGGGGGACTTGGTTTCGATCCCTGGCCAGGGAACTAGATCCCACATACCCCAACTAAGTGTTTGCATACTGCAACTAAAACGTCCCACATGTCATACCTATGACCCACTGCAGCCAGATATTTTTTTAGAAAAGAAGAGAAAAAGAAAAGACACATGCAAGATGACTCTAATAGGCAGCAGAGTAGAGTATTTAAAAAAGAGATGTTTCTAAATTGGGATGACACCCACATAAAAGGAAGGAGCTGTTGGTGCTGACCAAACCAAGCATGAGAGAAACAGCCACTGCAGGAGACAACTCTGCTCAGGCAGAGAAACCTGGACTCCACAAGCAGAGCAAGAACAGAGGCAGAAAGTCTGGGAGCTACCAGCAGTCTGGTGCATCACGAGTTTATGAGAAAGTGAAGGGAGAGGGGCTGGAATGACGGATCAGATTATGGATTGAGGTCAGACTATGAACTATGGAGAGAAATTTGTGGCTTTGCTAAAAATCTCGTTTCCCCCTTTCCCAAGCGATTAGTATTTGACAAGCATTGTGGAATACAGTGTGCGCCTGGGGCAGACAGTATGAGGGCTGGATGGGAGGGAATCTTGCTGCAGACAAGATGCCAGGGAAAGATGACAGACAGTTCCTACTGCCAAGACCCTGGTGGACCCCACTCCAAGGCAAACTGCAAAAGGAGGGGAGGATCATTCAAAGCCATGGGTACTGAAAATAACCTCTGTGTACACTGACAGTCTTTCTCTTGGAAAATGGACACCTGGTTGATTGCCTGAAATTCAGTCGATGTTCCAGTGAGTCCTGACAGAGGTTGAACCTGGGACCTTGAACAGGCTGTACATGCAATAGTCATCATCCATGTGTGCCTTCATTCTTAGGAGCCTGGTGAACACAGGCTTCACAACAGACAGACCCATCCAGTTCAGAGTCGTCCTCTCACCCAAAGACTACGCAGGACGCTCCAAGAAGCCTTGGTGCAAGGAAGAACAGCATTTGCTAACTCATTTCCACATCCACTGCACAAATATTTGTGGAGTTCACCCCAATGATTAAATCCTTTCAACTAAGGGAAAGGACCTTACTGTGCTCTTTGTTAGTTATTGGATTTTCCATTTCTCAGTGTGGGGGTGGAGAAGAAGATGCAATAAGGCAAACCATTTGAAATTGATTGTTTGCTTCTCTCCAGGGTAATTTCCTGGCAACTGACAAAACACACAGACTGTGAGAAGCAGGCACGAAACTTCTTGTAAAACCTCTTACTTTGTATTTTAGATTTTTTTAATTCCTGTGAGCCCCAGTTTTCTTATTTTTAAAATGAGAATAATAACACCAACCTCACTGGGCAGCTATGAGCAGGTTCATGGCTATGGCTGTAGAAATCAGTCTGGTGCAGAGCTCTAGGGGGCACCATTCATACAGATTAAAATGTGAATGGTGCAGTCTGCAGTTGAGCAGTACACAACCTCCACAACTGTATGTGGCAGTCCTGGTGCTGAGAGAAGATCAAGGAAATAAAGCTATGAAACCACTTAATGAACCATAAAGGGCTGCTTTAATCAGCGTAACTATTGCCCAGGACATCCAAAGGACTATCTAAACCGCAAAAGGGAAGCCAGGAGCTTGACTGAGCTATGAAGAGTTTGAATTGATGAAAAAGTGTGCACAACTGCAGCATGGAACTTTACCACTGCAGATGGGAAAGCTTACAAGCCTTTTGAGCTGCTGAGGGAAGCCAGCACAGGGATCACAGGGAAAAAGAAACAAACACAGTAGCAGACATATACTGTTTATTTTATTACAGACACTAAGCATGTTACACCCACTGTCATTTTAATCCTCACTACCATCTGTTAGGTGGGTACTATCATCACCCCCATTTTACAAGTGAAAAAATGCTACACAAGGATATCAGTTATGAGACTAAGGAGCCACGGTGTGTAAACAGAGAAGCAAAGAGCTGAATCCATAGACTTCTCCAGCAGCTATGATTCTAATCACCTGCCTCAGCAAAGGATAAACTTCCCTGCTCACCAGGCTGCCTATACATCTGGGCATCAGCCATGCAGTGGGAAAACAGACAAGGTCAGCAAAGCAAGCACCAGTGAGGCTCTGGGTGCTCCTAGGTGCTAGTCCCTCCTCCAGGAGGTTGTACTGTATCTGAAGCAGCCAGAAACCCCCAGAGACAATCAGTATATCAGAGAAGCCCATTCAATCACATGGTCCCATGCAAGTAGGTGTTTAGCAAAAGGAAAGAATTTTCTTAAAGTCTTTCAGAAGGACCTAAGCCTGACTATTTTCTTGGAAGAACTTGAAAGGTGGTGAGAGGGAGGTACTGGTCCCAGATGTTTCTGCCTTGGTGTGTGACTGGGGTGTGGGTGGGAAGGTGTAGTATAATCGGCCTGGTTGTTGTGAAAGAGAGGTGTGTGTGTGTGCTCACTAGCTCAGCCATGTCTCTTCGTGACCCCATGGACTTTAGCCTGCCAGGCTCTTCTGTCCATGGAATTATCCTGGCAAGAGTGCTGAAGTGGGTTGCCCTTTCCTACTCCAACGTTCTTCTTGACCAGAGATCGAACCCATATCTCCTGTGTCTCCTGCACTGACAGGTAGATTCTTTACTGCTGAGCCACCTAGGAACCCAGATGACAGAGATACTACTTGTCAAAATTAGTGGGGCGGGGGGAAATAGTCTGGATAGAGTAGCACTGTTTCCTCTCCAAGTTGATATTCATGTTTTCTTTGTTTATTGTTTATCTTGATGCAGCCTGTCACATTTTTACATTGTCACAAAAGAAACAGAACCATGACTGATGATTCATAGCATCTACACTTCATGTTATGCACTTGTAATGTTTCTATCTGGGTTCAGTTATCCAGCATTGTTCTCCATCCAGAACATCATCATATTACTTAAGGAACAAATGGCTCCATTATCTTCCTTCCTCCTGAAAAGATGCTTATGGCTGATGGAGGAAGCCAAAACTGTGAGTGCCATAAAAACCAGGTGAACATTCAGCGTTGAGAGTGTTACTGAAAGTGCTCAGTGCTCTAAAGCCAATACTCAGGGGCAAGGTCGGCGAAAAGAAAGCTTTCTTTATTTTGGAGGCTGGTGTAGCAACGGAGGTGGAGAGGCAGCAGACTCATGCACAAAGGCCAACTCACGCTGCCCCCAACGATCAATGGATAAGATCTTTCATAGGTGAAGTTATGTACAGAAACGGCACAGTCAGCTCTGACAGTTACCTTGAATTTGGTCATGGCCTTGGTCTGATCAGCATCATCTTGATTGTTTTAAGAACAGTTCATCTTCAGTTCCAGGATCAGTTTGTTCCCATTTCTTTGAGGTTGTTTCTTGGAAATGTGGCAGTCTGTGTCACGGCTACAATATGGTCATCACGTAGTTAACTTCTTCCACCTGGTGGGGTTTCAGTATCTACAACACAGCTCAAAGGATACGGTTCAAAATACTATCTATAGCCCTGAGGAGGAACTAAAGGTCCTAGACTTTGTTTAATGACTAAACCATTATTATTATGTCCTGTTTGACTGCTTTCTTTTGCTTCTGCATTTTCTCACTTCTATGATTAAACTTACTATTTGGCTGAAGTTTTCCACAGACACAAGGCAGGCTGAGGTTGTGCAGTAGAGGGGGAGTATCATAGAGTCCTGCTCCACTAAGACAGAGGAGGAAGAGACTGGGTCTAGGAGAATAAGCAATCCCCAAATCAAGGGTCAAAAGATCGGTAAAAGGGGCTAGAAAACAGAGGCAAAGATGGGGCTCCAAATATGTGACAGCAGCAGGTGGAGCGTGGAAAGAAAGATGTCCCAACCCCTTACCAGGAGTGGGTGCTTATTTAAAGCTGTGCATAAATGGCTGTGGACTTCCCAGGTGGCACAGTGGTAAACAATCCACTTGTCAATGCATGGGATGCAGGTATGACCCCTGGGTCAGGAAGATCCCCTGGAGGAGAAAATGGTAACACACTCGAGTATTCTTGCCTGGTAACTTCCATGGACAGAAGAGACTACAGTCCATGAAGCTGCAAAGAGTCAGACATGACTGAGCACACACATGTACACACGCACATCAATGACTGTAGAGGTTGGGTGCTTGGAGTGCTAGGTAGACAAAGCCCAGACTAGGGTATTCCTGAGGACAGGGAGACACAAACCAATGAACACAAGGAATTTGTAAGGCACTGTGTTTGTCCAAAATGCTTATTTAAAACCCTGAGGCTTCAAAGTTTTGCTCCTCCTTCAATTTGAAACATTCCAGTCCTCTGTGTAAACCCTGAATGTTTCTTGGTAGTGCCCCAGTGATTACGTTAGGAAAAGAAGTGAGGATTGAATTGGTCTTCCATGCTAGCCAGTGTCCCTGTCTCCACCCTAAACTGCCCTCGTGTGGCTTAGAAGCTCCCGTGGCAAAGCACCCTCACCCCGTTCATCTGTAGATTCCCATGAAGCCCTTCCTCTCCTCTCTCCAACACTATATACTCCTGTCCAGATTCTTGGTGGCTTCAGTGTCCACCTAGATGGTCCTTCTTGAGTCTTTCAGTGACTTGACATTGATTCCTCCTATGATCTGCCCTCTACCCGCTTCGCCCCTCCCCATGGCCTCATATTAGTCCTCATAACACTAGAGGCACCAGCCCCTCCCCCATAATTTCAGACACTACCTCTGGTTCTTCAGTACATCTTTCTACCTCACTTTCCTAAACACCTCGAATATCTATCCCCACCATTCAGTGACCCCAGTGAATGGACCCAAAGTACTTTTTCATCTTGCCCTTTCCTGTTCCCATTCCCCCCACCCAGAATTGGATGCTCAGGCTCATTATCATCCTTTCTTCCCTGCCCCTTCATCTTCATTCAGTCCGCTCTTCCTTCTGTAACTTAGGGGAAGCCAGACACACCATCCCCTTCTTCCTGGTACCAGACGATGGCAGATGAATGGAGAAAGTGAAAGTAAAGTGAAAGTCACCCAGTCGTGTCCAACTCTTTGTGACCCCATGGATTCCATGGAATTCTCCAGGCCAGAATCCTGGAGTGGGTAGCCTTTCCCTTCTCCAAGGAATCTTCCCAACCCAGGAATCGATCCCAGGTCTCCCACATTGCAGGTAGATTCTTTACCAGCGTGCCACCAGGAGAGCTCAAGAATACTAGAGTAGGTTGCCTATCTCTTCTCCAGCAGATCTTCCCAACCCAGGAATCGAACCAGGGTCTCCTACATTGCAGGCAGATTCTTTACCAACTAAGCTATCAGGGCAGATTGATGAAGAAGGTATCAACCAAAACCAAACTGGAGCTGGAGAATAGCACCCAGCCCTTTTGACTGGTCTCCCTTTGGATTCAGGATCACAAATGATGAATTCATGACCAGGATTTTGTGCTCCTTGGCAGTTTTCATTTTCTTAGCTCATTCACTCCTCCATTCTGTTGAAAAGCTATTTTCTGCCCTCCCCTCTCCTTAACAACCCTTCTCCCATACTAGCTCTTGGCTGATTAGTCTTCTTCTTAATTCACTGAGGGATGAGAATCAATCGGAAGAGATGTTTCACTTCATTCAGATGCTTCCCTCATCACATCTTCATTTGCACCCATATACTCTGCTTTCCTTCCAGTTACTACAGATACATAGCTGGGCAGCTTCCTGAGGCGCAATTTAAAATGTTAGCCTATGTCTCTCCTCCTCTGCTCAAAATTCTTCAACAGCTTTGCATCACATGCAGGATTCAGAAAAAAACAAAGCACCAGCTTTTAATCATAACCTGCCCATTCTTCACACTCCTCACTACCTCTCCAGACTCATTTGCTCCTTAATCCCTCTGCTGCAGCCCTCACCAACCTCCTGCCATTCCCGGGACTCTGCATGCATATAACTACCTCAGGACCTTTGCACTTGCTCTCTTGCTTAAAATGCTCCTGCCCCTCATATCCTAAAGGCTCCTTCTCTCACTTGTTCTAGGTCTCTTCAAAGGTTAACTCATCAAAGAGGCCTTTCCTAACCACCCTATATACAGCACCAATCTTGGCATTCTCTAAGTCCATTCCTCACCTTCATTTTTTCCATGGCATGTGGCCCTTTTTTGTTATTGTTGTTATGATTGTCTTCTCCTCACACTTGGATAGGCTTTCCTGGTGGCTCAGATGGTGAAGAGTCTGCCTGCAATTGTGGGAGACCCAGGTTTGATCCCTGAGTGGGGAAGATCCCCTGGAGAAGGGAGTGGCTATCCACTCCAGTATTCTTGCCTGGAGAACTCCATGGACAAAGTAGCCTGGGAGGCTACAGTCAACGAGGTCAAAAAGAGACATGACTGAACAACTAACACACACACTTGGATGTGAACGTTTTGGGGGACCACCCAGGATACAGGGGCCTAGTTCCCCAATCAGGGATACACCCAAAGTCCCCTGCAATGGAAGCACAGACTCTTAACTGCTGGACCTCCAGGGAGGTCCCTTGGGTGTAAACGTTTTGAAAACCAATCATTTTTCTCTTTTGTTTACTACTAGTGATAAAAGTGCCTAGTACTTGTCTGATATTTGGCAGGGCTCAAGTAATACCTTTGGAATGAATAAATTAATCCAGTTTCTAACTTTAGCTTTCACATAAGATTTTGTCCCAATAAAGGGTGCTGCTCCTTAAGAAAAAGTGAAGTCTCAGAAACCACTGGTCTTGATTACAGAAGTTATTGCTCTAACAAATTTAGTTTATCGTTTTGAAACATTTTGAAATAATAGCTCTACTTTAGGTATCTTGGACTCTACGCTTGGCAGGGACAGAATTAAATCCAAAATAGAGGCCCTGGTTTTTAGGAGTAAGTAATTGATTCTATTCTTTCCCTCATGTTGTTGGTTTTTAAATGATCCTTCTTGGCAGCACAATCTGTAAGTTCACACAGTGAGGCTGAGACACAACGATAAGGGTGTCCCCACAAAGTACTGTCAATGTGACAAGATTACCAAGCAGTACTTCTTTATGTCAAGACTGGGCCCTGAAATGAGTGATCCTGGGGCTGGTGCCTATTCCTGGAGCATTTTCAGTGCAGCCTCTCTGACTGATTCTTTGGAAGCCAGACTGCCTGTCCTTGGTTGATTTGTCTCGCCAAGCCCAGACAAAGCTGTCTCGAGATGATAAAGCTGGAGAAGCACATCACTACTCATGGGGCCTTGTTGTATTTCTTCAAATACACCTTGGACACTGACCTTATCATTCATTCATTCCTTCCTACTAGAATGTAAACTGTACGAAGACAGAAACTTAACGGGTCTTAGTCACTTGTTCACCTTCTTGTATAGCAGTTCATGACAGAGGCAGCACACCAAATTAATTATTGGATGCGTAATGCGTATAAGAAAACTATACACTTTTTCTGCAAAGATTTTCTTGGTATGTTCTATATGCCTTGTACGGACAGATTTGCAGTGTTCAAAAAGGAGATGCCAGTGATACAGGCTCTCTAACAAGTGGAAACAGAACATGATCTTTGCCCTTGATGGCTCACAGCCAAATGTCCAGTGAAGACAGACAGATACCTGGACAACTATCTATAAAACAAAGAATGAAACAACAGTGGATAAAGTTATAAGGTGTGGGGGAGCACCAGAAAGCAAGCAATAAGTCTGACTTGGTGACGGTTGTCAGAGGATGTACATGTGAAAGTAATATTGAGTTGAGCCTTCAGGTTCAAGAAGAAATTCTTCTGTCAGTGCAGCAGGCAGAGGGAATTAGTAAATTTTTTTTTTAAATTAAAAATTGGGATGATCTTTTCTCCTTAAATCTTCTAACAAAACAATAGCTTAAATGTCAGGGACATTCTCTGCAATAAAGGACCTTTAATTTTTATAATGTCTCATCCCCCATGGACTGACACTTTTGATAAATACAGTAAAAATGCCAGAACAATATCAATTTGTATTCAAAAGATCTATATGCCTACTCTCACTTTCTGCACTTACCTCTTTGTAGACCAAGTGACCAGTTTGAAAGGCACTGACCTAGGCGCACATTGATGGCATCCAAGAAAAAGCTGAGCAGCGTCACCATGTGCTTTGGAAACACGTAAACATTGGTTTTGGCATAGTCAATAAAGCAGAAATAGATGTTTTTCTGGAATTCTCTTGCCTTTTCCATGACCCAGCTGAGGTTGGCAATTTGATCTCTGGTTCCTCTGCCTTTTCTAAAACCAGCTTGAACATCTGGAAGTTCACGCTTCACATATTGCTGAAGCCTGGCTTGGAGAATTTTGAGCATTACTTTACTAGCCTGTGAGATGAGTGCAATTGTGTGGTAGTTTGAGCATTCTTTGGCATTGCCTTTCTTTGGGATTGGAATGAAAACTGACCTTTTCCAGTCCTGTGGCCACTGCTGCATTTTCCAAATTTGCTGGCATATTGAGTGCAGCACTTTCACAGCATCATCTTTCAGGATTTGAAATAGCTCAACTGGAATTCCATCATCTCCACTAGCTTTGTTCGTAGTGATGCTTTCTAAGGCCCACTTGACTTCACATTCCAGGATGTCTGGCTCTAGGTGAGTGATCACACCATCGTGATTATCTTCGTCGTGAAGATCTTTTTTGTACAGTTCTTCTCTATATTCTTGCCACCTCTTCTTAATGTCTTCTGCTTCTGGTAGGTCCATACCATTTCTGTCCTTTATTGAGCCAATCTTTGCCTGAAATGTTCCCTTGGTGTCTCTAATTTTCTTGAAGAGATCTCTAGTCTTTCCCTTTCTGTTCTTTGCATTGATCGCTGAGGAAGGCTTTCTGTGGAAAATTGATCACTGTGGAAAATTCTGAGAGATAGGAATACCAGGCCACCTGACCTGCCTCTTGAGAAACCTATATGCAGGTCAGGAAGAAACAGTTAGAACTGGACATGGAATAACAGACTGGTTCCAAATAAGAAAAGAAGTACGTCAAGGCTATATATTGTCACCCTGCTTATTTAACTTCTATGCAGAGTACATCATGAGAAATGCTGGGCTAGAAGAAGCACAAGCTGGAATCAAGATTGCCGGGAGAAATATCAATAACCTCAGATATACAGATGACATCACCTTTATGGCAGAAAGTGAAGAGGAACTAAAAAGCCTCTTGATGAAAGTGAAAGAGGAGAGTGAAAAAGTTGGCTTAAAGCTCAACATTCAGAAAACGAAGATCATGGCATCTGGTCCCATCACTTCATGGGAAATAGACGAGGAAACAGTAGAAACACTATCAGACTTTATTTTTTGGGGCTCCAAAATCACTGCAGATGGTGACTGCAGCCATGAAATTAAAATACACTTACTCCTTGGAAGGAAAGTTATGACAAACCTAGATAGCATATTGAGAAGCAGAGACATTACTTTGCCAACAAAGGTCCATCTAAGGACTATGGTTTTTCCTAGTGGTCATGTACGGATGTGAAATTTGGACTGTGAAGAAAGCTGAGCATCAAAGAATTGATGCTTCTGAACTGTGGTGTTGGAGAAGACTCTTGCGAGTCCCTTGAACTGCAAGGAGATCCAACCAATCCGTTCTGAAGGAGATCAGTCCTGGGTGTTCTTTGGAAGGACTGATGCTAAAGCTGAAACTCCAATACTCTGGCCACCTCATGCGAAGAGTTGACTCATTGGAAAAGACTCTGACACTGGGAGGGATTGAGGGCAGGAGGAGAAGGGGACGACAGAGGATGAGATGGCTGGATGGCATCACTGACTTGATGGACATGAGTCTGAGTAAACTCCGGGAGTGGTGATGGACAGGGAGACCTGGCGTGCTGCGATTCATGGGGTGGCAAAGAGTTGGACACGACTGAGTGATGGAAATGAACTGAAACATTGGTTGGGTTGCAGAGGCAAGCACATGGCCGAGCTAGACTCGGCCACAGAGGGCCCAGGCATCAAGTTGCAAAAAAGCAACCTTGCACCCTTACTCCTTCAGTTTCTATCTCTAATACCCGTGAACTCTATGGAGAACATAGGCCACCACAGAATTAACGATAATGTGAAACCCTTACCACTGACAATATTAATTCAATCTTTTCCTGATAAGCTTTTTTAAAGAAACTATTAGTATTGAGCTTTGATCCCTGCTGCTCCCATGAGTCCTGGGAGGAAAGGATACACAGTGTTTCTAGGTTACGAAGCTTAGGGTCCTCCAGAAAGGGTTTCATTATAAAAGTGTTATACACATGTACAGGAGAATTACTAATTTCAGTACTACCATCTTCTTTAATGAAAGATGTTTCCCAGTTATTCACTTTTAAATCTGCATTTAGGTTGAATGAAATAGACTTGCCATGACTTCAGAACTAAAGCATATATTCGCTGATGTGGGCTACCTTTATTTTACAAATCCATGTTATCACATATCCTGAGTTTATAAGGGGAGAGATTTCACTAGCAAAGTTTTCAAGGGAAATAACTCCTTGCCTCAGAACTGATAAAAGGAAAAGGAATAAGATAAAGAAAAACCTCTGTAAACTCTTCTACTCAACCTTGTACTGGAGGCCTAGTTAGCACCTTAACAAAAATAAATTAAAAAAAAAAAAAAAGAGGGATAAAAACTAGGGGGAGAGAGACAAGATATATTATTTGTGGGTAAATAATTTTTGTTGGAAATGCAAGATAATCTATGATTCACTATTTGAATTGGTTGGCACTTAGCAAATTTACAAGATACAAATTTGGTATAAATTTAATTATATGTCTATATGTCAACAGTACATATCCAGAAATTTTAAGTTTAAGATAAAGCATACCTGTATAATAGCAACAATACCAATTGAAAATGTTGATAATATTTAGGAATAAATCTAACAAAAGATATGCAGGATCCTTATGGGGAATATGATAAAATTTTGTCGACAGACTAAAAAAACGATGAAAGATAGTTCAGAGTTACATACAATGTCCCTTGAAAAGAAGATTTAACGTTGTAAACTTGCCAAATTATCTCTGATATATCCAAAGATTCAATGCAATTGTAACTAACATCCTTACAGAGTTGTGTGTGGGTCTTGGAAAATTAATGACTCTAATACAAATAGGAAAGAGAAAAGGGTAAGATCTAGACATTTTTGGGAAAGGACAAGGTAAATGACTTGCCTTACTAGATGCTGAACCTTGACAAGAATAAAAAGATAAATATAGAGGAAGAAGAGGAAAGGTAAGAGAAGAAAGAAGGATTGTTCATTAAGAGATGCTGGAGTATTTCGTTATCTATATGGAAAAAAGAATCAAACTGGTTCCCTATCTCACACTGTACTGAGTCAATACCAAGTTAACAAAACAGTTATAAAAGAAAAGCCATAATAAAATATTAAGAAGCCAGCGTTAGAGAATTCCATTATGATTTTGTGATAGGATGGGATTTTGGGTTTTTTTTAAAGAAAGAATGTTCAAAATATAAAGGAAAGATGGTTTTGCTTCTCTGTGTCCCAGAGCCCTCACCAGTGAGATCGAGATAGCAGATTACAAGCCTCATGGCAGTGCTTCTCAATACATGCTTCTCAGGGAGCAGGATCAGCATCACCTTGCTGGAAATGCAAATTCTCAGATCCTGCCCCAGAACTACTGAATCAGGAACTCTGAAGGTGGGACCCAGGGATCTGTATTCATAAGTTCACCAGCAGATTCCAAGGCACACAGAGACTGAGAACCACTGCTTGAGAAGATTATTTTCAGCCTTGTGTGCTGTGCTTAGTCACTCAGTCATGACTGACTCTTTGCAATGCCATGGACTGTAATCCGCCAGGCTTCTCTGTCCGTGGGGATTCTCCAGGCAAGAATATTGGAGTGGGTTGCCATGCCCTCCTCCAGGGGAACCTTCCCAAACCAGGGATCAAACCCAGGTCTCCCGCATTGCAGGTGGATTCTTTACTGCTTGAGCCACCAGGGAAATCCATATGAGATTCTATCTACAAAGTGCCAAGCCTAGCACCCAATTCCATAAATTCCAAGACATTAGGATACTTCAGTTTACTTTAAAAACACAAAAAAACGATGAATCAATGGGTCACTAACATTTTCGTGTGAAGTAGTTTAAAGTGTTTTGTAGAAACTGTTTGTACCTACAAAGCAGTGTGATTGTTAGTAGACTGGTATTTTTTTTTTTTTCCGTTAAAAAAAAAAAAAAGACAGAGGGCAGAACTGGGGCTCAAAGAGGTGAACATTTTTTTCCCAAGGTTAGGTGGAGAGAAATCCAGAAGTATAATCCAGACTGATTCTGCACCTGGTTCATTTTCCATCCCTCACACTCCTGTTTAGTTTAAGCACCCTAATGCAAACAGACTTAATTAAGAGCTTATCACAGCCCCCGCACGGATTCTGGCTGGACACGGGGACTGAAGAGCTGGATCTGTGTTGAAAATGAGATTCTCAGAGGCCCAGAGTCTCCTGTCTGGGGAACTGACTAATTATGCTTACATCTGACCTTCTTGTTGATGAAGGCAGGAAAATGTGAGCTTAATCTGCAAGAAGGTGTTCATCTCTCATTCCTCCTAAAAAGAAAAGAACCACTGTAGCCAAAATTCATGCAGAGTTCGATTGAAACAGGTCTAAGTACGTCACTCACTCTAATTCATTTACTCTATTAGACAGGTAGTGTTTTAGCGGTGACACAAAACGCTTGCAGGTAGAGTAAACCTGGTGTGTTGTTAGTCTGAACCGATAAAGGTTCTGGCGCGCTGTCATGTCAGAAGGTTGCAGTGGTCCCAGGGCATGAGCAGTGATGCTCTAAGGATCCTTAAAGTCACTCGTGCGTGCCCGTGTGCCCAATCATTTCAGTCGTGTCTGACTCTTTGCAACCCTATGGACTGTAGCCCACCAGGCTCCTCTGTTCATGGGATTCTCTGGGCAAGGATACGGGAGAGGATTGCCACACCCTCCTCCAGAGGGTGTAGGATTAAGATGTTTTTACCTTGTATTAGGGACCAGGCAACACGCTAGACATGGTTGGGGTCTCACACAAAAAGTGGAATTATTCATGAAGACAGTTACCATGTCTGACCATAGCTGAGAGAAAAGGCAAAAGGGCTAGAAAATTCTCTTGACTTTGACCATGAAGATTCTGAGGCATCAGAGAGGGCTGTGTCTGCTGGCCTTCTGGGATCTAAGAGTGGAGTCAGGCATCCTGAACAAGGGCCTGGAAACTGGCCCAGACAGATGGTGAGATCTGGAGGACATACACGTCCACCGGCTGCATCTGCCAGCCATGGTCAAGTTCAAAAGCCCATATTGTGTGATTCGTACTGCTTCATGCATCTTGCCATTTGTGGCTGTCTCCCTAAAGGTTTCCCTTTGGTTCAGTGCACTCTTTTGCGAGTCCTAGCCCACCTATGGAGTGCCAGCAGGAGCCATGGGCACTGCGTCTACATGGGCACCTCAGGATTTCAGAGGTCACCTGACAGCAGACAAGAGGCAGAGAAGTCCTTACTGGAAGAGGAACCTCCAGAAGAAAGGGCCTTAACTTGGAAGTTCTGAGCTGCTCTTTAATTAGGGACATGGGCTCCTATAACAGCTAAATCTCTAAATCAGTGAGGTGGGTGAATCCTCATATATGAAATCCAATTCCTCATTCTTTCAGGCATAAGAGAAAAGTGAAAGTCACTCAGTCATGTCAGACTCTTTGCAACCCCATGGACTATACAGTCCATGGAATTCTCTAGGCCAGAGTACTGGAGAGGGTAGCCTTTCCCTTCTCCAGGGGATCTTCCCAACCCAGGGATCAAACCCAGGTCTCCCACATCGCAGGTGGATTCTTTACCAACTGAGCCACAAGGGAGCCCCTTTAAGGCATAAGTTATTTCCAAAAACTTAACCCAAACATTTTCTTCCTCACTGTCCCAAGGTCATAGATCAGAGGAGACACCCTCCTTGCATATAGTATCCCTGGGAAGCACACACATTGAGGAAAAGTGCATTGGGAAGACAGGAAATGTCCCACACGCCATCAGAGTCCTTCTGTCTAGAAGCTTTCCTGCCTTTTCTTGGTCACAGGATCTACTGGGGAGTTGGGAGAGAAGGGAGGGAGATATCTTGCTGGGACAGCCTGGTTCTTCTGCATTTGTCAAGTCACCAGCACAGCTCTCCTGCAGAAGAATTTTACCAAGACCTTTCTGAAATCTTCAGCCTAGGGACCTTGACCACCTTCTAAGTCTTTTCATTCTTCAAAACAGGTTGGAAATTTTCATGATTTGGCATCTCAGGTAGCAGGAGGCTTCAGCAGAGGCAAAAGGGATTTTGCCAATGAAAAAAGAGGGGTGTCCACCCACCAATTCAGTTTACTACTCTGTGATTGTCCCCAGTATGAAACCGAGGCCCAGGATGGGGTGTGACTTTCCAGGCCAGAGCAGGTTAGGCAAGACTTCCCCTAATCTCTCCCTCAAGAAAGAATAGAAGGGAAGAAGTCAGGAAAAGAGGGATGGGGCAGAAGAAGGGCAAATGCAGTCAGCATTCTACTTTGTAGCATGCCCGTCCTTCCCACCAGAACCTCTGCCCAGCTACACTGGTCAATCCTTGGTGGTCACACCAAGGAGGCCCCTGCTTACCCAGGAAGCCTCCACTCCCTCCTTGGGCAGAACCCCGCTGCTTCTCTCCGCTTTTCACTACTTCTGCCTGGAACAGCCCCATAGGCCTCCTGCCTGTGTGTGTGGCCATCCCAGCCACTCTCATTTCTACCTCAGTCACGTGTGCCCAGTGCAGCCCTGCCTTCACCAGCCAAGATCAAGTCCATGTCTTTTCTCTATCTGTGAATTTCTGAGCAGTAAGGCTCAAAGGCATGCTGTTTCCAATTCCATTTATGTCCTAGTATAGTGCAGAGTACTCTGAGGCAGGAGTCTAGTCAAGGCCAGTTACATGACATTGTACAAGTCATCTGTTCCACTGAGTCCCTCAGTCGTGTCCAACTCTTTGTGATCACAAAGATCACAGCTTTGTCTAACTCAGTGAAACTGTGAGCCATGCCGTGTAGGGCTGCCCAAGATGGATGGGTCATGGTGGAGAGTTCTGACAAAATGTGGTCCACTGGAGGAGGGAATGGGAAATCACTTTAGTATTCCTGCCTTGAGAACCCCATGAACCGTATAAGTCATACACAGTCTCTAAACTTCAATCTCCACACTGGAAAATTAAAAATAAGTGATTTTCTTACAGAACTGTGGTGAGGATCAATGAAAGACATATATGAAAATGCTTAACTAGGTCTAGCACAGGCTAAAAGCATCTTTGGTTAATAAAATAATACATTTTTACTTGTCTAGGAGGGAAGATAACCTCAATTCTGTGAACAATGTACTTTTCACAACTATTTGACAAATATTACCTTTGAAAGCTTAGCCTCTAGATTAAAATTTACCTTCTGGCATTTTCATTTCGGGACATAACATTAAATGCTCTGGTTCAAACAATCCCTTTTGAGGAATGCTGGGACAGATCATTGCCTAGGGACACCGCATCCACACTTAGCTGGTGCTTTCCACTACATCCATATTCTCAAAGTGTAGGCTGAGTGCCATTTGTACTAAAGTCACTTGGGAGGCTGATAGTCAATGCAGATCACCAAAAGAATTAAAAGCAGGGTCTTAAAGATGATATGTACAAACCCATGTTCACGAAAGTACCATTCACAAGAGTCAAAAAGCAGAAGTTACCCAAGGGTCTATTGACAGATGAATGAATAAACAAAATGTGATATACATGCAGCGGAATATTACTCATCCTTGGAAAGGAAGGAAATGCTGACATACACAACAGCATGGATTAGACTTGAGGATATTATCTTAAGCAAGTCACAAAAAGACAGTATGTATGATGTCACTTACGTGAAGTACCTAGAGTACTCTCATAAAGACAGAAGTAGAATGGTGGTTGCCAGAGACTAAGGGGAGGGAGAAAAGGGGATTTAATATTTAGTGGTGTTGTCCTGAAATAGACTGTTGGATATTTCTCCAGCAAAAAATAAGTTTCTTCAGGATTAGGAAAGTATTGCAGTTGAGAGTCTGCAACCATGGAAAGCTATATGCAAATCCCTGCACAGCAAGGAAAGGTGAACCCTTTGATAGAAGGGGAAGGGAGTTGGGAGGGCTCTATTATACAAAGAGTCCAAGACTTTGCGTTGGTAAAGTCTTTGCCAAGAAAGAAGTCTTTCTTCTTCCTGTTGGGCTCTGCTATGGGAGTTTGAGAGCTCCCCCTACTGGTCTCCTGACTCTGTTTAATTGAAATTTCTGTTTATTATTTTCTATAGTAGGTACAATAGTGTCTCAACCCACTCTGAGTTCTCAAAATCAGAGTTCCTGAAGATAGACTCAGAAGCTGTTGTAAAAAGTTCTCCGTGTGATTCTGATGTACACTTGCCATCTGTAAACAAGGATGCATGTACTAATGTATGGGCTGGGTCACTCACAGGAAACTGTCACAAACACGTATATCCCTGACAGCTCTAGCATTTCCTGGGCATACATGCCGGCTCTCTCTCCCTGTTCTGGAACAGAATCACTGCCTTGGGATAATGAGTCCAGCCTGCTTCTTTGTGCTAATTAAAACCCCTTTGCCAAACAAGCAACAAGCAAGAGAGAAACATGTGGCTTCTCTGGGCAGGGACGCCTGGAGTGACCTCCAAGACATCACTCTCACAGCATGTCTCTCTTCTCTTCACCCAGCCCAGCCACCTAATCTGCCAACCCCACCTTCTCTGACACTTTTCTAACTCTGGATGCAGAAGGGAGAATGAATTGGGGACAGTATCCACAAGTTGTTAAGTCATGTCCAACTCTTTGGTAACCCCATGGACTATAGCCCATCAGGCTTCTCTGTCAATGCAATTTTCCAGGCAAGGATGCTGGAGTAGGTTGCCATCTCCTTCTCCAAGGCATCTTCCCAAGCCAGGGATCAAACCAAGGTCTCCTGCATTGCATGTGGAATCTTAGGTGGATTCTTTACCAACTGAGCCACCAGGGAAGAAGTAAAAGTGGCCATTAGATGACACATAAACACAATGTACAGAGTCCCAGATGAAATGGTGGTGACTTGAGTGAGGGTGTGGCTGGGGGAGAGAGACATAAGTGGATTTAAGATGTATTTACAATGAGGGGGAGAGATAGTTAGGGAGTTTAGGGTTGGCACGTACACTCTTCTCTGTTTAAAATGGATAACCAACAAGGACCTACTGTGCAGCACAGGGAACTCTGCCCTGTGTTATGTGGCAGCCTGGATGGGAGGGGAGTTTGAGGGAGATTGACTGAGTTCCTTTGCTGTTCACCTGAAACTATCACAACATTGTTAACTGGCTATGTGCTGTGCTTAGTCGCTCAGTCGTGTCTGACTCTTTGCAACCCCGTGGACTGCAGCCTGCCAGGTTCTTCCGTCCATGGAGATTCTCCAGGCAAGAATACTGCAGTGGGTTGCCATTCCCTCCTCCAGGGGATCTTCCCAACCCAGGGATTGAACCCAGCTCTCCCTCATTGCAGGTGGATTCTTTACCAACTAAACCACCAGGGAAGGCCAAGAATACTGGAGTGGCTAGCCTACCTCATCTCCAGGCAATCTTCCTGGTCCAGGAATCAAACCGAAGTCTCCTGCATTGCAGGCAGATTCTTTACCAGCTGAGTTAACAGGGAAGACCTAACAGGGAAGACCAATGTAAAATAAAAAGCATAAGGTGGGGAAAAAAACAGATGTATTTAGAAGATAAAGCACAGTTCTACCTAAATAAAAAAGATCAATCGTTAGGTTATTAATGAAATATGAGCTTCCCAGGTGGTGCTAGTTGTCAAGAATCTTCCTGCCAACGCAGGAAAAGCAAGAAACATGGGTTCAATCCCTGGATTGGGAAGATCCCCTGGTGGAGGAAATGGCAACCTGTTCCAGTATTCTTACCTGGGAAAATCCATGGACAGAGGAGCCTGGAGGGCTACGGTCCATGGAGTCGCAAAGAGTCGTACACGACTGAGCAACTAAGCACAATGAGACATATCTTAATAGTGACTCAAACCAGTAAGACCCAAGAGGCAGTCCCACAAAAGTGTGTGAAGGATGCCACCTATGCAAGACCCAGAAAGTTTACCCCCAAAAATAATCTAAGAAAGTAAACAAAGGCCTTCGTTGTATAGGCTGACACAACAAAGGTTAAAACAGGAAAAAGCCGCAGAGAGTTGACACAGTCAGACAAACACTACTCAGAATCCCAGTCTATTCAATAGACACCAAAAGTATACCTTCTGGATGCAGAGATCAAGTTCTCAAAACAGACACACAAAGTTCAAACACCAGGTAGAATATTTACTTCTCAAAGGCACAGGAGGAGAAATGCGAGTTCTCCCTAGAAAGGCTTTTGTTTCCTTAAGGTTAGTATTCTGAAAAGGTGTTCAATCAAGGAGGTTTTTTCTGTGTACAGAAAAAAAATAGTTTTGAAATATCAAAAGAGCCCCAATTTGGTCATTTTAGGTTGAGATCTCCTTTAGTATAGTTTCCCCAATCAAGAAAGTATCTGCAAGTATAATTTCCGCATGTACTGAATGAACTTGGCTGGGGTGTTAGCTGGAGGCTGGTAATCTGTCATTCCTTTTTCATTTGTCTAGAAAGCTTTATTTGTCATTACGAAGTTGGTTTGTCAAAATAAAATTGCTAGTGGGCCAATGTGCTGCTTGTGAGCTCAATTTCTCTAGGGTAAAACTCCCCTAGGTTTTACCCCTGTCATTCTCAGTCCTGTTACAGTTCTTTTATTCTTAGCTTCCCCCACCCCTTACCCCACGTGGTGGTATAAGACCACCACGGGTGCTCAGATCACGGAGTGTCCAGTTCTCAGGCAAGTCTCTGGCAGACCAAGCTTTTAATTAAAATGAGTGGGTTTCTCTATTGTGACTGCTGCACAGTGTCACAACATGCCTCCACCACTTCTGTAAATTTCCTAGGTTGCCTGAGAAAGCCATTGTCAACAGGCCAGGAAGAAATGTCCTTTCATTGCAGCAGAAAGCTTTCATAAGATATCTTTATTCTCTTGGAAAAACTCTATTAAGGTAGCCAGTCTAAGGAAAGATGGCAGGCCAGTCTTCCACCCAGTCCTTCAGTCCAACCTCACTCAGTGTCTTTCAACTGAGCAAAGTCTTCCCAGTTTTTCAACTGAGGATAAGTCTCTTCTTGAAACCAAATTTCAAAGATAACCCACTGCTCCAGAGAGGAATTTAACATCACTGAATAACACTTAGGATCATCAGCCAGTAATGGAAGATTTGAGAACCAGGAGAGACTCACCCCAATTCCTTGGGACTCTCCAAGGAGGTGGGCGAGGCCAAGACACCTCTGCTGGTACTGTAACCAGGAAGGGTTAATTACAAGTTCACACTGGATCTGCTTTTATGACTTTAAGCCTTATCTTGCCTCTTTTATTATTGTGCAGTTCAGTTCAGTCGCTCAATTGTGTCCGACTCTTTGCGACCGCATGGACCGCAACACACCAGGCTTCCCTGTCCATCCCCAACTCCCAGAGCTTGCTCAAAATCATGTCCATCGAGTCAGTGATACCATCCAACCATTTCATCCTCTGTCGTCCTGCCTTCAATCTTTCCCAGCATCAGGGTCTTTTCCAATAAGTCAGTTCTTTGCTTCAGGTAGCCAAAGTATTAGAGTTTCAGCTGCAGCATCAGTCCTTCGAATGAATAGTCAGGACTGATTTCCTTTAGGATTGACTGGTTTGATCTCCTTGTGGTCCAGGGGACTCTCAAGAGTCTTCTCCAATACCATAGTTCTAAAGTATCAATTTGTTATTATAGGCATACATAATAGCCTGCCTCAGACAGACAGCCTGACCCTATCTATCCACCAGTGAAAGGTTGTAAGGAAATGAAACTAATACATCGCCTCCATGAGGCTTGCCACTATGGGAGATATTTGCAAGGATTACAAGGTCTTTCTACTTTGTTTTCTCACCTCCCCCCATCTGATCCATAAAAGAAACTGGCATCCAGGCCCCAATAAAATGGTTATTTTGAGGCACTAGCCTGCCATTTTCTCGGTCAGCCAGCTTTCAAAATGAAGTCCCTTCCTTTTCTCAGCACCTCATCTCAGGTTTATCAGCCTATAGTGTGGAGAGCAGAGAGAGTCTGGACTCTGTGCCAGTACCAGGTTCCAGATCCTCGTAGAGTTCAGGGAAAGGAGAGAAGCCTGCTCTGGATGCCTTTGTTGGTTGCCAAAACTGTTGACTAGGGGGAAAAAAAGGAGAACTTGAAACTTAAGAATTATGTTTTTTCAGTGGACTTTCTGAGGACTGAAGGCTGGAATACAGCCTCTCATACAGGTCTGAGGAACTGGTCCAGAGACGTAAGGGAGGAGACAGGAGAGCAAGTTTGCTGCCAAAACCAGGTAGCCAAAGCATCAAAGATTACTCTCAATTAAAGAAAACCACACATCTGTAAGATAATTAATTGAGAGCTTTGTATGGGAAGGTGCAAGAGTCTGGGCTTACTGAAGTCATTCCTTTGATATGCACCTTAACTGTCTCCGGGCTTCCCTGGTGGCTCAGACTATAAAGAATCTGCTGCAATGCAGGAGACCCGGGTTTGACCCCAGGTCAGGAAGATCCCCTGGAGAAGGGAATAGTAACCCACTCCAGTATTCTTGCCTGGAGTATCCCTAGAACAGAGGAGCCTGGCGGGCATTAGTCCATCCAGTTTTCTTACCTGGAGGATCCCATGGACAGGGGAGTTAGAGGGGCTACAGTCCATGGGTCACTAAGAGTTAGACACCACTAAGCTACTAATATTTTACTACTTTAACTATCTAGGGCCAATATCCGGATTGTCTCCATCCTGAATCCCCTCAGGGTGCACAGTTGGTGGTGGCTCAGTGGCTGTTTTGCCTGTATGGCAACAACATCTCTTGTTTACTAACATGGCAGGTGGCATTCTTTGTCCATAGGGACTTAGTCGAGGAAACCTATGGGGCTGGGATTCTAGAGCTCCCTCATTTAATGGGTCTAGCTCCTCGATGAAGAATAAGCTGTTCAGTTGAGTTCAGTTCAGTCGCTCAGTCGTGTCCGACTCTTTGTGACCCCATGAATCGCAGCACGCCAGGCCTCCCTGTCCATCACCAACTCCCGGAGTTCACTCAGACTCACGTCCATCGAGTCAGTGATGCCATCCAGCCATCTCACCCTCGGTCGTCCCCTTCTCCTCCTGCCCCCAATCCCTCCCAGCATCAGAGTCTTTTCCAATGAGTCAACTCTTCGCATCAGGTGGCCAAAGTACTGGAGTTTCAGCTTTAGCATCATTCCTTCCAAAGAACACCCAAGGCTGATCTCCTTCAGAATGGACTGGTTGGATCTCCTTGCAGGCCAAGGGACTCTCAGGAGTCTTCTCCAACACCACAGTTCAAAAGCATCAACTCTTCAGCGCTCAGCTTTCTTCGGAGTCCAGTTCTCACATCCATACATGACCACTGGAGAAACAATAGCCTTGACTAGACAGACCTTAGTCGGCAAAGTAATGTCTTTGCTTTTCAATATGCTCTCTAAGTTGGTCATAACTTTTCCTCCAAGGAGTAAGCCTCTTTTAATTTCACGGCTGCAATCACCATCTGCAGTCATTTTGGAGCCCAAAAACATAAAGTCTGACACTGTTTCCACTGTTTCCCCATCTATTTCCCATGAAGTGATGGGACCAGATGCCATGATCTTCGTTTTCTGAATGTTGAGCTTTAAGCCAACTTTTTCACTCTCCTCTTTCACTTTCATCAAGAGTCTTTTTAGTTTCTCTTCACTTTCTGCCATAAGGGTGGTGTCATTTGCATATCTGAGGTTATTGATATTTCTCCCGGCAATCTTGATTCCAGCTTGTGCTTCTTCCAGCCCAACATTTCTCATGATGTACTCTGCATAGAAGTTAAATAAGCAGGGTGACAATATACAGCCTTGACGTACTCCTTTTCCTATTTGGAACCAGTCTGTTGTTCCATGTCCAGTTCTAACTGTTGCTTCTGACCTGCATATAGGTTTCTCAAGAGGTAAGTCAGGTGGTCTGGTATTCCCAACTCTTTCAGAATTTTCCACAGTTTATTGTGATGCACACAGTCAAAGGCTTTGGCATAGTTAATAAAGCACAAATAGATGTTTTTCTGGAACTCTCTTGCTTTTTCCATGATCCAGCAGATGTTGGCAATTTGATCTCTGGTTCCTGTGCCTTTTCTAAAACCAGCTTGAACATCTGGAATTTCATGGTTCACGTATTGCTGAAGCCTGGCTTGAAGAATTTTGAGCATTACTTTACTAGCATGTGAGATGAGTGCAATTGTGCGGTAGTTTGAGCATTCTTTGGCATTGCCTTTCTTTGGGATTGGAATGAAAACTTTTAACTAGCTTTAAAGTCCAAGTTCTCTTTTTTTGTTTCTCCATGGCTCTTCTCGGTGGTATCAACCAAGTCAGGCTTCTTCTCTGTGCTAATGTATTCCCATCTCCTGCTATGCACTGCACAGTTTGTGTTCCCAGCTCATCTCGAAGGAAGGCTTTCATATTTGGACTTGCTATAGGGAAGTAAGTTAGATAAAAATAAATACCGTATGACATCACTTTTTACACATGGAATATAAAAATAATACAAATGAACCCATATACAAAACAGAAACAGACTCACAGACATAAAATCAAACATGATTAACAAATGGAAGAAGGAGAAAGGAAGGGATGAATTAGAAGTATACAATTAATAGAGACAATTATTCTTAGTCACTCAATAGTGTCCAATTCTTTGCAACCCCATGGACTTTAGCCCACCAGGGTCCTCTGTCCATGGAATTTTCTAGGTAAGGTTACTGGAGTGGGTTGCCATTTCCTTCTCCAGAGAATCTTCCTGCCCCACAGATTGAACTCATGTCTCTTGCATCTCCTGCATTGTCAGGCAGATTCTTTTCCACTAGCACCCCCTGGGAAGCAAATAGATAAAATTCCTATACATAAAATAGATAAGAAAAAAGGGTTCACAGTATAGCACTGGGAATTATATTCAATATCTTATAATAACCTATAATGAAATATAATCTGAGACCAATGATTGAATCACTTTTCTGTACACCTAAAGCTAACACAATATTATAAATCAATTATATTTCAAAAAATGAAATAAAAAGTTGGACCGCCACCATCTTGATTTTGGAAAGAAATGTCCTTAAGTCACCATGCTTTGATGTTTCCGCTTTATCACATAATAATCTCAGTGAGGAAGCAATGAGTGGTGGCATGAAGTGAAATCTTATTTTCCTATCCAGGAATTGAATGAGGGAAGCTTGAATGAAAACCAGAAATCCTAGCCACCAGACCATTTATCTCCTGCTTCAGTGAAGGATCCTAGTCTTATTTTACAGTTGAAGAACTAAACAACGTAACACGCAATACCAAAATAGTTCTGCAATATCCTGAGGATGTTTATAATGAAGAAACATTTCAAATTAAGGCATACAATAGATTTTATTTTTCTGCATAATAACACGTAGGCACTTTGGCACGAAATAAAATAAACTTGTGTTCACGAACTTTTCAGGATTTGTCATTTGCCTTTCATTTTGCATATCTGCAGTAACCCAGACTCCCATCAATCACTGGAAGATAGCATCCTAACAGTCACAACATGAGACCATGAATTCAATACATCCAAGAACCAAAGTCTCACCATTGTCTCAGAAAAGCTCTCAGACAGAGAGCAAAGCCTGTACCGTTGTCACTAAAGCCTGATGGGGATTCCGTCTCTCTGGGAGGATGGAACATTTCGCTTCCTTTTATGTCATGATAATAAGAGTCATAATTATTGTTCTTGGAAATGGAAGGCCTAGAATATGAGACCAAAAAAAAAAAAGGACAATGGAAGGCTAATGTACCATTAACGTGCCTTTGGGGAGGCTTCTTTGGCAACTACCAACGCATTATCCAGGAGCAGTTTGAAGATAAGAATCAATTTAACTAATTTTAAATGTCTTTGCACATTGACAAAGCCAAGGACTAAAGAAAGCAGGAACCTGGTTCAGATATATTCTGAGTAAAGAACTGTTAAAAAAATAGAAGACAGAGCTCTGGGAATAACAATTCTTTATTTGTCAGTGAGCTCAGGGCTGGGTTTCAGTAGCGTAATCCTTTAACAATCAAGTGTAACGACTGTGAAAAGCAGAAGCAGTTTTGAAAGATCTGAATTCAAACCTTGACTCTGCATTTTATTAGCTGGGGAAAGTGAGCAGGTTTCTGGACATTTGTAAAGCCTCAGTCTGTAATTTATGGACAATTTCCATCGTGGCCATTAAAGTATGATATTAGACTCCAAACACTTCCCTGAAATTCTCTTCATTTATCAAATATATACTTGTGTTTTCATTTTCATTTGTTTCTATGCATATTTTGATTTCTTTTTTGATTTCTTCTGTGATTTGTTGGCTATTCAGAAGCGTGTTGTTCAGCCTCCATATGTTGGAATTTTTAATGGTTTTTCTCCTGTAATTGAGATCTAATCTTAATGCATTATGGTCAGAAAAGATGCTTGGAATGATTTCAATTTTTTTTTAATTTATCAAGGCTAGATTTATGGCCCAGGATGTGATCTATCCTGGAGAAGTTTCCATGAGCACTTGAGAAAAAGGTGAAATTCATTGTTTGGGTGAAATGTCCTACAGATATCAATTAGGTCTAACTGGTCTATTGTATCATTTAAAGGTTGCGTTTCTTTGTTAATTTTCTGTTTAGTTGATCTGTCCATAGGTGCGAGTGGGGTATTAAAGTCTCCCACTATTATTGTCTTATTGTTAATTTCCCCTTTCATACTTGTTAGCATTTGTCTTACATATTGCGGTGCTCCTATGTTGTGAAGTGAAGTGAGTGAAGTCGCCCAGTCGTGTCCGACTCTTTGCGGCCCCATGGACTAGTAGCCTACCAGGCTCCTCCCTCCATGGGATTCTCCAGGCAAGAGTACTGGAGTGGGTTGCCATTTCCTTCTCCAAGGGATCTTCCCAACCCAGGGATCGAACTCAAGTCTCCCGCATTCCAGATAGATGCTTTAACCTCTGAGCCACTTATAATTGTTATATCTTCTTCCTGGATTAATCCTTTGATCAAGATTGCTGGGAGAAATATCAATAACCTCAGATATGCAGATGACACCACCCTTATGGCAGAACGTGAAGAGGAACTCAAAAGCCTCTTGATGAAAGTGAAAGAGGAGAGTGAAAAACTTGGTTTAAAGCTCAACATTCAGAAAATGAAGATCATGGCATCTGGTCCCATCACTTCATGGGAAATAGATGGGGAAACAGTGGAAACAGTGTCAGACTTTGTTTTGGGGGGCTCCAAAATCACTGTAGATGGTGATTGCAGCCGTGAAATTAAAAGACGCTTACTCCTTGGAAGGGAAGTTATGACCAACTTAGATAGTATATTCAAAAGCAGAGACATTACTTTGCCAACAAAGGTCCATCTAGTCAAGGCTATGGGTTTTCCAGTGGTCATGTATGGATGTGTGAGTTGGACTGTGAAGAAAGCTGAGCACTGAAGAATTGATGCTTTTGAACTGTGGTGTTGGAGAAGACTCTTGAGAGTCCCTTGGACTGCAAGGAGATCCAACCAATCCATTCTAAAGGAGATCAGTCCTGGGTGTTCTTTGGGAGGAATGATGCTAAAGCTGAAACTCTAATACTTTGGCCACCTCATGTGAAGAGTTGACTCATTGGAAAAGACTCTGATGCTGGGAAGGATTGGGGGCAGGAGGAGAAGGGGACGACAGAGGATGAGATGGCTGGATGGCATCACTGACTCAATAGACGTGAGTCTGAATGAACTCCAGGAGTTGGTGATGGACAAGGAGGCTTGGCATGCTGCAATTCATGAGGTCGTAAAGAGTCAGACACGACTGACTGCTGAACTGAACTGAACTGAACCCACTCCATTATTTTTGCCTGGAGAAATCTATGGACAGAGGAGCCTGGTTGAACTACACAGTTCATGGGGTCACAAAGAGTTGAATGTGACTGAGTGACTAACACTTTCACTTTTGGAGACAGGAGTTCAATCCCTGGGTCAGGAAGATCCCCTGGAGAAGGCAGGTGGCAACCCATCCCAGTGTTCTTGCCTGAAAGATACCACAGACAGAGTATACTGGTGGGCTACAGTCCAAAGTGTCACAAAACGTTGGATATGAGTGAGCAGCCAACCACAAGCACATAATAGGAACATGGATGGAGATAGAGATCATCACACCAAGTGAAGTAGGTCAGAAAGAGAAAGAAGAATACCATGGGATATCACATACATGTGGACTCTAAACTATAACTCAAAGGAACCTACTTACAAAATAGAATCAGACTCACAGACACAAACAACAGACTTCTGGTTGCCAAGGAAGAGGGAAGGCGGAGGAGGGGTAGACTAGCAGATGGGGTTAGCAAATCAAACCGTTCCATACAGAATGAATAACCAAGGTCTTACTGTATAGCAAAGGCAGTTATATTCAATATTCTGAGATAAGCCATAATGGAAAAGAATATAAAAACGAATATATATATATATACACATATGTATAACTGAGTCACTTTGCTATATAGAGAAAATCAATACAACATTGTAAACCAACTATAAATCAATAAAATAAATAAGTGAATTAAAAAAAGATATACTTGTAGTGTGTGTTAGTCACTCAGTTGTGTTCGACTCTTTGCAACCCCATGTGTAGCATGCAGAAACCACAGCCAAAGAGTTGGTTGAAATTAGCTCAGTACAGTGGTAAAGAATCCATCTGTAATGCAGTAGACACAGAGATGAGGTTCGATCCCTGGGTCTAGAAGATCCCCTAGAGGAGGAAATGGCAACCGACTCCAGTATTTTTGCCTGGGAAATCCCATGGACAGAGGAGCCTGGTGTGCTACAATCTATGGAGTCCCAAAGAGTCAGAAACGACTTAGCAACTAAAGAAAACAAACCCC
Organism: Budorcas taxicolor; assembly: GCF_023091745.1. Lineage (NCBI taxonomy): Eukaryota > Metazoa > Chordata > Mammalia > Artiodactyla > Bovidae > Budorcas > Budorcas taxicolor. Next base: position 140,030,286 of record NC_068920.1, read on the forward strand.
TTCTATGCCCGGTAAATCTTGAGTCCTGGGACACTCTCAACAGCTAACCTAGGACTTAGGACTTCGAGGGCTAAGGGGTCAATTCAAGCTAATGTAAGAAACAGTTCTTAACCTTCTGCCGAACAAGAAGTAACGTGATGGATAAAAAGATTATTAAGATTTGGCTTTTGCTCTTAAGAATCTCATAGACCAGCATCCTGATTCAGACAAGTATACTGAGAACTGCTGCTGCTGCTGCTGCTAAGTCACTTCAGTCGTGTTCAACTCTGTGCAACCCCATAGACAGAAGCCCACCAGGCTCCCCCATCCCAGGGATTCTCCAGGCAAGAACAATGGAGTGGGTTGCCATTTCCTTCTCCAATGCATGAAAGTGAAAAGTGAAAGTGAAGTCGCTCACTCGCGTCCGACTCTTAGCGACCCCATGGACTGCAGCCTACCAGGCTCCTCCATCCATGGGATTTTCCAGGCAATAGTGCTGGAGTGGGGTGCCATTACATTCTCCAATACTGAGAACTACTCTATAGGATTAAATAAACAAAGTGGCAGAAAAACTGCTGAAGTTTCATGAAGAAAACAATTAGATCATATAAGATAAATACGGAGAGATTTCTTTCAAAAGTAGAAATGACATCTTTGTACTTGCTCCCACACTTATAAACTGTAAATAATATTTGTACGTATATCATAGCATCATTGGGTTTCCCTGGTGGCTTGGTGGTAAAGAATCCGCCTGCAATGCAGGAGACATGGGTTTGATCCCTGGGCTGGGGGAGGGAATAGTAACCCACTCTAGTGCTCTTGCCTGGAGTATCCCATGAACAAAGGAGCCTGATGAGCTATAGTCCATAGGGTTGCAAAGAGTCAGACATGACTGAAGCGACTTAGCATGCACTCGTAGCATCATTATAAGAATCAAATATTTTTGTTGCTCTTTAGTCACTAAGTCGGGTCTGACGTTTTACAGTCCCATGGACTATAACCCACCAGGGATTTCCCAGACAAGAATATTGGAGTGGGTTGCCATTTCTTTCTCCAGGGGACCTTCCTAACCCTGGGATCAAACCCACATCTCCTGCATTGGCAGGCAGATTCTTTACCATTGAGCCACTAAGGAAGCCCATCAAATACTTTACCCCCTGTTAAAAGCTAAGAATAGTTCCTGGCACACAGCAACTACTTATTAACTGATAGCTACTTTTTGTTATTAACTAAGACCAGCCGGGAGAAATATCAATAACCTCAGATATGCAGATGACACCATCTTTATGGCAGAAAGTGAAGTGAAGTGAAGTCGCTCAGTCTTGTCCGACTCTTTGTGACCCCATGGACTATAGCCTACCATGCTCCTCTGTCCGTGGGATTCTCCAGGCAAGAATTCTGGAGTGGGTTGCCATTTCCTTCTCCAGGAAATCTTCCCAACCCAGGGATTGAACCGGGTCTCCCACATTGCAGGCAGACGCTTTACCATCTGAGCCACCAGGGAAGCTCAGGCAGAAAGTGAAGAGGAACTAAAAAGCCTCTTGATGAAAGTGAAAGAGGAGAGTGAAAAACTTGGTCTAAAGCTCAACATTCAGAAAACGAAGATCATGGCATCTGGTCCCATCACTTCATGGGAAATAGATGGGGAAACAGTGGAAACAGTGTCAGATTTTATTTTGGGGGGCTCCAAAATCACTGCAGATGGTGATTGCAGCTATGAAATTAAAAGACGCTTACTCCTTGGAAGAAAAGTTATGACCAACCTAGATAGCATGTTGAAAAGCAGAGACATTACTTTGCCAACAAAGGTCCATCTAGTCAAGGCTATGGGTTTTCCAGTGGTCATGTATGGATGTGTGAGTTGGACTGTGAAGAAAGGTGAGCACTGAAGAGCTGATGCTTTTGAACTGTGGTGTTGGAGAAGACTCTTGAGAGTCCCTTGGACTGCAAGGAGATCCAACCAGTCCATTCTAAAGGAGATCAGCCCTGGGTGTTCTTTGGAAGGACTGATGCTAAAGCTGAAACTCCAGTACTTTGGCCACCTCGTGCAAAGAGTTGACTCATTGGAAAAGACTCTGATGCTGGGAGGGATTGGGAGCAGGAAGAGAAGGGGACGACAGACGATGAGATGGCTAGATGGCATCAATGACTCGATGGACGTGAGTCTGAGTGAACTCTAGGAGTTGGTGGACAGGGAGGCCTGGCGTGCTGCGATTCATGGGGTGGCAAAGAGTCGGACACGACTGAGCGACTGAAATGAACTGAACTGAACTGAATTGAACTGAAGACCAGCCACGGAGAATGGGTAGCATCTTTAGATAAAAGCGAGGGGTGTGGAGAGTACGGTCTATTATGAAAGCAAAGGTGATATTTGTTTTTGCCCAACTGCTTATCTTATAACCAGGGAGAAGGGAATCAGAGATGGGATGGCATCACAAGAGATGGGAAAGTCAAGGGTGTACCCGGGAATCAGAAAGCATTTTTTTGAAAACAAAATAGAAGCTTTACCTAGAACAATGAAAGACGAGGCATAGAAGCAGCTTGGGGAAGGCCTTGAACACCAGTCTGGAGAGTCTGCACAAATTCTTGGCCTCCTCCCATGCGATCATTATAAACAATAACCTAGTCATCCATATTGTCTTAATCTGGCAAGCCCTGTAAATGGACCCAATTCTGAGTGTGGCATCACCACTCAGTGATTAGAATGAACACAGTCTTTAGAGCATTGAAATTGCCAAGTTTTCAGATAAGACAGGCAAAGTTATTGATTAGTGCTTTCTTCTGTACTATATCCCTGGGCTGGGCAAACATCAGCTGCATTTGTCTGAGCCCTCCTCTCAGGCTCACTCAGCAGGATTGGGCAGACTGCAATTGAAGTGCCCGGAAAATGGCTGAAAATATACACATAAGCCGTAAGTACAGAGATGCACAACACTTAGGGCCAAGTGCAAGATTCCCTTCAGGTTAACCTTCCTTTACTGGAAAAAAGTAGTAAACACAAGATAAACCAGCATCACTGAACTGTCAAGAAACATGAGTGATCAGAGCCCAAAATCGTGGATTTGGTGTCAGAGCTCTTAATGGGAGACCTGTGGGCAAGAAGTTTCCAGAAAGTCAGGAGTCTACAGGAGTCAAGAAAGGTTTCCCAGAGATGGAATGTGGATAGGTGGAGAAAGATCAGGCAAACAAAAAATCTTAGGAACCTCAGTTCAGTTCAGTTCAGTCAGTCAGTCGTGTCCAACTCTTTGCAACCCCATGGACTGCAGCATGCCAGACTTCCCTGTCCATCACCAACTCCTGGAGTTTACTCAAACTCATGTCCATTGCACTGGTGATGCCATCCAACCATCTCATCCTCTGTTGTCCCTTTCTCCTCCCACCTTCAATCTCTCCCAGCATCAAGGTCTTTTCAAATGAGTCAGTTCTTCACATCAGGTGGCCAAAGAATTGGAGTTTGAGCTTCAGCGTCAGTCTTTTCAAGGAATATTCAGGACTGATTTCTTTTAGGATTGACTGGTTGGATCTCCTTGCTGCCCAAGGGACTCTCAAGTCTTCTCCAACACCACATTTCAAAAGCATCAGTTCTTTGGCTTTCAGCTTTCCTTATGGTCCAACTCTCACATCCATACATGACTACTGGAAAAACCATAGCTTTAACTAGATGGACCTTTGTTGGTAAAGTAATGTCTCTGCTTTTTAATATGCTGTCTAGGTTAGTCATCGTTTTTCTTCCAAGGAACAAGCATCTTTTAATTTCATGGCTGCAGGCACATTCTGCAGGGATTTTGGAGCCTAAAAAATAAAGTCTGTCACTGTTTCCTCATCTATTTCCCATGAAGTGATGGGACCGGATGCCATGATCTTAGTTTTCTGAATGTTGAGTTTTAAGCCAACTTTTTCGCTCTCCTCTTTCACTTTCATCAAGAGGCTCATAAGGGTGGTGTCATCTGCGTATCATTGATATTTCTCCTGGCAATCTTGACTCCAGCTTGAGCTTCGTTCAGCCCGGTATTTCATATGATGTACTCTGCATATAAGTTAAATAAGCAGGGTAACAATATGCAGCCTTGACGTACTCCTTTCCCGATTTGGAAAAAGTCTGTTGTTCCATGTCCGGTTCTAACTTTTGCTTCTTGACTTACACATAGATTTCTCATACAGATTTCTGATACAGATTTAGAAACCTATTCCACCCATTTGTTTGTTCAGGGATTCCCAGGTGGCGCTAGTGGGAAAAAAAAAAAAAAAAAAAAAAAACCTGCCTGTCAACAAAGGAGACATAAGAGACGTGAGTTCCATCCCCAGGACAGGAAGATCCCCTGGAGGAGGAAATGGCATCCCACTCCAGTATTCTTGCCTGGAGAATCCCATGGACGGAGGAACCTGTCAAGCAACAGTCCATGAGTTGCAAAGAGTCAGACACGACTGAGCACACACATACATTGAGCACATGCTCTGTGCAAAGGCAACGTTCTGATCATTACAACAAAGAGCATGGCCGTGTCCCAGTCTTCATGGAGCTTCCATATGAGTTCAGGGCAGAAAGCAAATACATAATAGATTGCCACAGCTTACATGTAACATAAGCACTGTGTAGGAGAATAAAGTTTCGCTAAGGGAGTGGAAGCACGCTATGGATTGAGTGGTCAGGTTGAGTGTCAGGTTGCTAGATGCGTCATAACAAGGCATTACAGACTAGGAGACTTAAACAACAGAAGCTTACTTTCTCACAGTTCTGAAGGCTAAAAGCCCAAGATCAGGATGTTGCAGGGCTGGTTTCTTCTATGTCCTCTCTCCTTGATGTATAGATGCCCATCTTCTCGTTATGTTCCCACGTGATCTTTTCTCTGTGTGTCTTCACTCTAATCTCTCTTTATAAGGACACTAGCCATATTGGGTTAGGACCGACCTTAATGCCTTCATTTTAACTTAATTACTTCTTCAAAGGCCCTATCTCCAAATACGGTCACATTCAGAGGTACTAAGGGCTAGGGCTTCAGCGTTTGAATTGGGGAAGACAAAATTTATCACCTTAACAACGGGTCTTTTTGATGAAGGGATATTTGAATCATGATGGATTAAACCATAAGCTAACTAAGGCAAGAGAGAATAGCCAGAAAAGAGAGAATATGCTCACCATTTTCTGGAAGCAGTAAATGAGGTGGATTTGGCTGGAAGAAGTAAGCAAAGAGAATAGTGGTAGATGACAGTGGAGAGCTAGCCTGGAACAAGATCACACAGGGTTTGTAACCCATGTTAAACAGGGATTTTTGAAATTTGAGGAAAGAAAGTTTTGAAGGATTTTCACCAGGTAAGTGACATACTCTTACTCATGAAATGAAGTGAAGTAAAATCACTCAGTCGTGTCCGATTCTTTGCGACCCCATGAACTATACAGACTGTGGAATTCTCCAGGCCAGAATACTGGAGTGGGTAGCCATTACCTTCTCTAGGGGATCTTCCCAATCCAGGGATTGAACCCAGGTCTCCTGCATTGCAGGCGGATTCTTTACCAGCTGAGTCACCAGGGAAGCCACTGTTATTCATATCCTGAAATAATTACTCTGGGTTCTATTTAATAAATAAAGCAGTCATATCTATTTAATAGAATAATAATCCGGGAAACTGACTGTAAGGAGCATGAGTGAAAGCACAAAGCCCAGTTAGGGGATGTTGTGATTGTCCAGGAAAAACAGGCTGTGGCCTGAACCAGAGATAACAGATGGCATTTTGCTCCTGCTCAATCTCCTGCTCCCCAGCCTAGGGCTGCGGTCCTCTATGTGACCGGGTAGAGGGGGAAGAGAGTTCTCCATCTCTCCCTCCACAGAGGGAAGGCCAAGTCAAAGGTTGGCTGTAGACTTGTCACAGAGTTACAATGCAGACATTTTGCAAAGGACTTGAGTTCTGGAATCTTAAAGAAAACCACCCTCACTTAATTCTCCGAAGTTCCATTGACCCCATACAGTTAAGGGTAAGTTAGGCAAAAAGCATGAGCGAGGCTTCGCACTGAATTATGACAATGCTGGAGAATGCAAATCATAGCTGAATAAAAATGTTCAGTCTTCTCTCAATTAGCCACACTGTTGGAGCAGAAAACGTTGTGGATCCTCTGAATACTTCATGTTTACAGCTTTTCCACTAAACAGGTTTCCTCATCCGTTCAACATGTTATTTCTCCTGTCCTATTTTGTTTATACAATATATTGGAATTGCCACACAGGGAACAGTAAATATCTCTTTCCAGTAAAGAATTCAACCTGAATAATTCCCTGACACAATTCCAATGTTCAGTGCTTTTTAGATACAATAGTCAATGTAACTTACTGTTGAGTGGAACTTTCTAATTTTTAAAGCAGTGTAATAACTATTTTTCCTATTTACTGCTCAGAACTCTCAGAAAGACCCCTAGTGCCCTGTCCTTTTATTTCTATAAATGGAACTCTTATCTAAAGTAAAATTCACCTTCTGGAGGAATATATATCTTTCTAGCCAGTGTGGAATTAGTATTTAAAACCATTCCCCATTTCTGGGCTTGTTCTCTGTCTTTCTCTTGAGGCTTTGAAACCCTAATTTATCCCATAACTAGTTGAGCAAGCTTCTACTTTTCAGGCTTTCCATCAGGTGGGGCATCCCAAGGTCTTGACTAGGAAGCAGGTGGGGAAGGCATCTGGGAAGAAGTATGGTTGCAGCTGCAGGCTTCATCCTTCAATACAGCTTCCCCAGTAATAAAGGTTATCTTCACATCTTTATCTATCTGGGTCCTGTCACTTTATTGATTGATGTCCAACACCCTGGACACTGATCTTGAAATTTGGGTTGCCTGTTAGACAAAGTTAAAAAAAAAAATGCAACTAAAACTCAATCAGAAATAGTTTTAATATCTAAAAAAAAAAAAAAGTCCTTGAAAATTAAGAAGAGAAAAGAAAAATAATTATAATCAGTTATGCTTGAGTCGTGTACGAATGTGAGTTGGACCATAAGGAAGACTGAGCACCAAAACATTGATGCTTTTGAATTTTGGTGTGGATAAGACTGTGGAGAGTATCTTGGACTGCAAGGAGATCAAACCGGTCAATCCTAAAGGAAACCAATCCTGAACAGTCATTGAGAGGACTGATGCTGAAGCTGAAACTTCAATACTTGATACAAAGAGCAAATTCATTGGAAAAGCCTCTGATGCGGAGAAAGATTAAAAGCAAAAAGAGAAGGGGATGGCAGAGGATGAGATGGCTAGATAGCATCACAGACTCAATGAATATGAATTTGAGTAAACTCTGGGAAATAGTGGAGGACAGGGGACCTGGCATGCTGCAGTCCATAGGATTGCAGAGTTGGACATGTCTTAGTGACTGTAAAACAACAATGAAGATCTTTGGAATTAGACTAGAAGATATTCAAACACTGTAAGTGTCAAAAATGCAAAAGTCTCACCTGAGTGGAGATGAAGATTTACCTGAATGGCCAGAAGAATAAAATCAAGAATACTTTATAAAAATATAAAAATGAACTCTTTAAATTTTGGAGGATTTGTTACAGATAGAAATAGATTCCAGTACTGGATACTGCTGCTAATAAAAAATTTGAGCAATTTGAGAGCCAAAATCTCGTTGTTCAATCCTACTGCTAAGAAAGGCATCTCCCAATTCACTTAGGATGATATAATTGTTTCATTAGTGGATAAGCATATTTTAACGAAGATGACTTAGAATTAAGTATGCAAATGTATTTAAAATGACATTTTTAACATTTTTATATTTAGGAAGGATTTTGTAACTTTTCAAAAAATTTGGTCTATTTTCTTGCAGATGAAGCATGAAATTTCAATTTAAAATGCACAATTGAATAATTAATTTAGACCTTTAAAACTGAAAAATTTCCAACTTTATATTCACAGAATTTAAAAGAATTCAAATTCAATATAATCATAAGCTTAATTTATTAGATTTGCAAGCTATTTGAGTACTTGGGAAGATTTTATTGTAAGTCAGACAACTGGTGTACTTCTAAATGAAACTAGATATATGAAATCAAAAAATACAGCTTGAAATATAAAGGGAACTTCAGTTGTTACAACACAAAGTGATTGTTAAATATGCTAAGTATATAAATAGTATGATAATATCTCTAAATAAAATTTAAAGAAAAGGTAAAACTAAGTTTTTTAATTTGTAGCTATAAAAAAGTAGATATTAATATCTGATCCAGGATTTCTCTGTTGCACAGGAAAATGGCCTTGAAGACAAAGTTCACATTTAACATATGCTATGAGAGGAAGAAAGGAAGTGGCTAACCTAACCCTAACCATAACCCTCCCAGCCAACATCAGTAGGACAGCATGATAAGGTGGTCAGAGTGTAAGGTCTGGGGTCAGATCACATCTTTTATGTGATCTTGTTCAGATTCCTTAGTCTCTCTGAGTCTGACTCTTCATCTTTAAAATGACACCAAATAACAACACCTATTCTACTAGATTGTTCTGAAGAGTAAATGAGACGTTACGAAAAAGAAATTGCTAACTGTAAAATTATACAATCACACACACACACACCTCACTCACACAAATAGTAGTTATTATTGCATAAGGGGAATACTTATTAGAGGATGAACTGACCAAGAGAGACTTCTCTGGTGGTCCAGTGGTTAAGAAGCCATCTACCAATGCAGGGGGTACTGATTCGATCTCTGGCCTGGAAAGGGACCACACACCACAGGGCATCAAAGCCCCTGTGCCACAACTACTGAGCTTTCCAACTGAAAGCCCATCCTCTGCCACAAGAGAACCCACCACAGTGAGAAGCCCGCATGCCACCTTGAAGGCAACTAGGGAAAGTCTAGCAACAAAGATCCAACAGAGCCAAAAATGAAAATAAGAAAGAAAGAACTGACCAAGATAGCACTGTCCAGGAGTGATACTACTACAGTCGATGCTACTGATTTAATATCATTTCATTTATCTCTGTATTGTTCCAGATGGACAACATTACATTTCAGTTTTCTGCAGAACAAATGATTCTCTGAATTTTAACCAGTGAAGGACCAAAGGATCATGTTGATGATTTTGTTGTTGCAGGTCCCTTTTTCTCCAGGGACCACCCACACTGCAAACATTTACAAATCCAGATTCCTGGAACCCACCCCAGACCTACCGGAGTCAGAACCTCAGACCATGGAGCTCAGCAACCTCATTCTAACAAGTTTTGTCTGGGTGATTCTTAAGCATATTTTAGTTTGGGAACTACTGCTTCATATAATTAGGATAGATCATTAAATTTTAATTTATGACCCCATAAACATATACATATTATGCATCCAGGATTGAACTGAAGATGTTGAAGCCAGAGTGGCTTCCTCCCCACCCACAGTGAAGTTGCAGGCACTCGGTAAACATCCCCTGCAGCTCAGGGAACCCCTGAGGTTCTGTCTCCCATCCTCCTTTCCAGGCATGTTGACTTTGTTCTCCATCTTCAGTCCCTATTTCCACTGTTTCTGTGCTTATTTCTCTGCCCCTTATATTTATGATCAGGTGAATTTGCAAATGGAGATAAGAGTTGGATCCATGGGTTGGGAAGATCTCCTGGAGTAGGAAATGGCAACCTGCTCCAATATTCTTGCTGCAAAATTGCATTGACAGAGGAGCCTGGTGGGCTTTAGTCCTTGGGGTCGCAAAGAGTTGGACATGACTGGGCAACTGAGCATGTATGAAAGCATGAACTTTCAAAGGCTCTGTTCCCAGCCTCTCCCTCGATTTCCTTCTCCACAATGATTTCCATCCTTCCTTGACTCCACTCTGCATAGACCAAGAGAGGATCTCTCATCAGACCCCTACACCTAGCCCAGGTCCCCAGAGGTACATGTGCTCTCCACTCCAACTAGAAGAGTATCTACACAGGGTCGCCTTTGTTGTTGCCACTGAGCTCTACTCTCTGGCAGGTGTTCTGATCCTCTAGCATGACGCAGATATGCTCTGAAGTCCTGTTGGTCAAAGTCTGGTCCACACAGCAGTAGTCCACAAGCATCACTGGGCTTGTTAGAATGCAGAAGCAGCAGGCTCATCTCCAGACCTACAAAATCACAGTTGGCATCTTAACAAGATCCCCAGGTGCTCCATATACACACTAAAGCTTAAGAAACACTGTTTTGAAACAGTTTTTCTTGGATTGTTATTGAATCTGAGGAGTCCACGCTGAATCTTCCAAGTATGGGCAAGATCTCAGATGAAATATTTCAGACATTAACATGCATTATAATTATATGCAGCTCTTGTTAAAAAATGCAGATTCCTGGAAACTCAGCTTGGAGATCCTGACTCAGTAGGTTTGGAATCTGAACTTTTACAACTTCCACCGGGTATGTTAAATATCTTCATGGGGAAGCAGCCCTGAACAAGGGAACAAGGCCTGAGGTCACAGGTCAGAGCCCCTCCCCTTGGTTCACACAGGAACCAAGCCTGGAGACGCAAAAATTGTGTCATACACTAATGAGAAGACAGTCCAAGTCTTTGTCTAAGAAACAAGAAATCCTCTATCAACCATATGAGTTATTCATACAATTTCAAAATGAAGCTTTATTGCTTTAAACCCAGTAACCCTTTAAAGGATCATTATATTTGCAACGGTATACATTTCTATATTTAATGATAGATACATTTGTCCAGAAATATATTTATGTGATTGATCTTTAAGTCTATAAATGCTAAGAAGCTGATAAGTATTTAGATTTCTCCTTTTGTTTACTTACCTATTGGAAGGACTGATGCTTAAGCTGAAGCTCCAATACTTTGGCCACCTAATTCAGAGAGCTGACTCATTGGAAAAGACCCTGATGCTGGGAAAGACAGAGGCAAGGAGGAGAAGGGGGTGATGGATGATGAGGTTGAATGGCATCATCGACTCAATGGACATGAATTTGAGCAAACTCCAGGAGACTGTGAAGGACAGGGAAGCCTGGCATGCTACAGTCCATGCGGTTGCAAAGAGTCAGACATGACTGAACAAAAGCAACTGTGTTTATGCCATCATATTAAGCTTTGTCACAGGAAACAGACTCATAGTACACTGTTGGCATAGGAGTTAAACTGACTACTTTTAAATGAATTGCAGGACATAAAAAGTGCATAGTTCTGAATCAAAAAATTATTCTTATAAATGTAAGATAAATTCAACCAAAGAGCAGGATTTTGCAAAGATTAAGAATGAGTATCTATTTGTTCTTTAATCATTTGGGAAGAATAAGGCAAGCAAGCGTGATGTGTTTACTTCTGAAGCAACAAAGTGTAACCGTGCTCTGTTCTGCTAATTAATTGGCCAAGAAACAGTAGAAGAAGTTTAAATCTTGTTACAAAGAATATACTTAGAGATTGCCTTTGTAAAAAAATAATAATAATTACATTTAACACAAAACATGTAGCCAGTTTCTAAGTGAAAACTGGGCTAATTATTTTTAACAGATTTATTGAGGTATAATTAACATACTGTAGCCCTCATTTAAGAGTGCGATTCAATAATTTTTAGAGAAATTGCTCATTGTGTAACCAGCATCAAAATCCAATGTTATAACACTCCCATCACTACAATAACGTCCGTAAAATAACATCCCATTTGCAGATACTCTCTATTTCCACTCTCAGACCTGGCTACTGCCAGTCCAAGTCAAACTATTTTTTAAATATTTGTGTTGGGAAAACAATGCTGTTTTCCCTTATGTTCTATTGGAAAAGTCATCACTGAGGGGATGTTAGGGGGAAAAAAACTGCAGGACATCATTTTATCTATAAAAATAATTAAGATAATTATACTCAGATGCACTTGAGTGTACCAAGAATAGCAAATATTTGGTAATTTCTAAGTTCTAGTCAAGGCTATGGTTTTTCCAGTGGTCATGTATGGATGTGAGAGTTGAACTGTGAAGAAAGCTGAGTGATGAAGAATTGATGCTTTTGAACTGTGGTGTTGGAGAAGACTCTTGAGAGTCCCTTGGCCTGCAAGGAGATCCAACCAGTCCATTCTGAAGGAGATCAGCCCTGGGTGTTCTTTGGAAGGACTGATGCTAAAGCTGAAACTCCAGTACTTTGGCCACCTCATGCAAAGAGTTGACTCATTGGAAAAGACTCTGATGCTGGGAGGGATTGGGGGCAGGAGGAGAAGGGGACGACAGATGATGAGATGGCTGGATGGCATCACCGACTCGATGGACGTGAGTTTGGGTGAACTCCGGGAGTTGGTGATGGACAGGGAGGCGTCGCGTGCTGTGATTCATGGGGTCACAAAGAGTTGGACACGACTGAGTGACTTAACTGAACTGAACTGAACTGAAGTGCAATATCCTTGGAAGAAAAGCTATGACCAACCAAGACAGCAGATTAAAAAGCAGAGACATTATTTTACCAACAAAGGTCTGTCTAGTCAAAGCTATGGTTTTCCAGTATTCATGTTTGGATGTGGGAATTGAACTATAAAGAAAGCTGAGTGCCCAAGAATAGATGCTTTTGAACTGTGGTGTTGGAGAAGACTCTTGAGAGTCCCTTGTACTGCAAGGAGATCCAACCAGTCCATCCTAAAGGACATCAGTCCTGAATATTCATTGGAAGGACTGATGCTGAAGCTGAAACTCCAATTGTTTGGCCACCTGATGCAAAGAAACAACTCATTTGAAAAGACCCTGACGCTGGGAAAGTTTGAAGGCGGGAGGAGAAGGAGATGACAGAGGATGAGATGGTTGGATGGCATCACCGACTCAATGGACATGAGTTTGAGTAAACTCCGGGAGTTGGTAATGGGCCTGGCATGCTGCAATCTGTGGGGTCTCAAGGAGTCCGACATGACTGAGCAACTGAACTGAACTGAACTGAAGTTTAATGGTTATATTTAAATCTAAAACAGAATCCATGGGCTGGGAGTCAATCTTGGCAGGAATCCCAGTGCCTGAAAATACATTTGTTGTTGTTGTTTAGTGGCTAAGTCATGTCCAACTCTTTTGTGACCCCGTGGACTGTGGCCTGCCATGGGGTCCTCTGTCCACAGGATTTTCCAGGCAGGAATACTAAAATGGATTGTTATTTACTTCTCCAGGAGGTCTTCCCTACCCAGGGATCAAATTCCCATCTCCTGCATTGGCAGGAGGATTCTTTACCCTGAGCCACTGTGGAAGTGAAAAGATATTTACTGGTAATTAAAACCCAGATGAAACACAAGCAGTTTGATAAATTTACCTGGAAGGGAGACCTGGACTCTGGTAAAGTTTATAACCTGTTTCAAGGGCTCTGAAAAACATCAAGAAAAATACAAAGTTTGGGGAAACAGGGAAAGTGTAATTTTGTAATGATTTTGCATGTCTTCATCCACTGCTTATGTCATTGGTTGACTTACTTGTTTTCTTCAGTATTTATTTGCTTTGCAAATACTTGTGTGCTTTCTGTGTGAGAGGCATTGGGATAGAATAATTAACAAAAAAAATACATTTTTCCTGCCTTTCATAGAGCTTACAGTTTAACCTTCTAAAATTTGAAGAGCTCATGCAGATCAGTAAGGAAATCACAATCTCCATGTTAAAGCAAAATGGCAGTACTCACTTGGCATTGGAACCAGAGAGCCAGCCCTGTCATGTACTAGCTTCTCTCATGTAATGGGTTGAGACATCAGGGGACATTGAGATAGAGAAAAATGTATTCAGCATGTGGGACAGATGTGTATCTTTGGGGATAAGAGAGTGGACTGTGGCAGGAAGAATGATGACCACCCCCCTCCCAAATAAAACCATTCCCTCATCTGTGAATATGTTACCTTACATGGCAAAGGGAATTTCCAGCTGGATTGCAAACCTTGAGGATGGGAAGGTTACCCTAGGTGATGAAAGTGGGTTAACCTAATCATGTGAGTCCTTAAAAAACCTTACCTGGATGTAGCTAGAGAAAGGTAACATGATAGATGGAGGGTGACTCATGGAGACTCATTATAAGCTTCAGCCCATTGTTGCTGGCTCTGAAAATTGAAGAAGAGTCTCATGGGTTAAAGCGTCTGCCTCCAATGCGGGAGACACGGGTTTGATCCCTGGGTCGGGAAGATCCACTGGAGAAGGAAATGGCAATCCACTCCAGTATTCTTGCCTGGAGAATACCATGGACGGAGAAGCCTAGTAGGTTACAGTCCACGGGGTCACAAAGAGTCGAACACGACTGAGCGACTTCACCTCACCTCACCTCAGCTCATGAGCCAAAGAGTGTGGATGGCCTCTGTGCTGTGTGCTTAGTCACTCAGTCATATCCAACTCTCTGTGACCACATGGACTGTAGCCCACCAGGCTCCTCTGTCCACAGGGATTCTCCAGGCAAGAATACTAGAGTGTGTTGCCATGCCCCTTTCCAGGGGATCTTCCCAACCCAGGGATCAAACCCAGATGTGCTGCTTTACAGGTGGATTCTTTACTGTCTGAGCCACCATGGAAGCCCAAGAATACTGGAGTGGGTAGCCTGTCTCTTCTCTGGGGGAATTTCCAGACCCAGGAATCAAACCAGGGTATCCTGCACTGCAGGCAGATTCTTTACCAGCTGAGCTTCCCACATCTAGAAGATAGAAAAGGCAAGAAACAGATTCTCACACAGAGCATCCAAAAAGCAACACAGTGCTGTCAGCATCCTGATTTTAGCCCACGAGACCTGCCTCAGACTTAGAAGCTACTAAACTGTAGGAAGAAATATTTCTGTTGTTTAAGTCATTAATAGTAATTTGTTATGGAAGTGAGAAAACTAATACATCACATTCAAGTTCAAGTTCAGTCGCTCAGTCATGTCCGACTCTTTGCGACCCCATAAATTGCAGCACGCCAGACCTCCCTGTCCATCACCAACTCCCGGAGTTCACTCAGATTCATGTCCATCGAGTCAGTGATGCCATCCAGCCATCTCATCCTTGGTCATCCCCTTCTCCTCCTGCCCCGAATCCCTCCCAGCATCAAAGTCTTTTCCAATGAGTCAACTCTTTGCATGAGGTGGCCAAAGTACTGGAGTTTCAGCTTTAGCATCATTCCTTCCAAAGAAATCCCAGGGCTGATGTCCTTCAGAATGGACCTCCCCAAATTTCTGTTTCCTTGCTGCTGCTAAGTCGCTTCAGTCGTGTTCGACTCTGTGCGACCGCATAGACGGCAGCCCACTAGGCTCCTCTGTCCCTGGGATTTTACAGGCAAGAATACTGGAGTGAGGTTGCCATTTCCTTCTCCAATGCATGAAAGTGAAAAGTGAAAGTGAAGTCACTCATTCATGCCCAACTCTTAGTGACCCCATGGACTGCAGCCTACCAGGCTCCTCCGTCCATGAGATTTTCCAGGCAAGAGTACTGGAGTGGGGTGCCATTGCCTTCTCCTAACCTGTAAGATAAAAATACTGGCTCTGATACAATTGTTGTGAGAATTTGGCATAAACTGCAACGTACTGAGCTCTGTACCTGATGGCTAATGAATACTTAGAAATTGGCTCAAAAATGGATCAGCTAAGGTGGCACTGTTGGTAAAGAACTCTCCTACCAATGCAGGAAACTTGAGAGGCAGGTTGGATCACTAGGTTGGGATGATCCCCTGGAGAAGGAAATGGCTTACTTACTCCAATATTCTTGCCTGCAAAATCCCATGGACAGAGGAGCCTGGCAAGTTACAGTCCACAGGGTCATATAGAATAGGACAAGACTGAGAGACTTAGCATGGCATGCAAAGAAATTTTAAGAAGGAAGCAAAGGAGCTACCTCTCATCACAGGTCAGAAGGCTCGCTTTAGTCCAGAACCAGGTACCAATAAGATGTATATGAGCTTAGGCAACTCTCATTCTCTCCCTGGCTGCAGTTTTTCCAAAGAAGGAATTAGAATTAGAAGGTTAATTTCTGTGGGCATCTCCTCCTCTGACATGGATGAATAATATAAATGAAAAGCCATAAAACTTGTGCATGAAGCCACTTAGAAGCAGCAGCAGCAAGAAGAAGATGTAAGATAGTATCATAACACAAACTCAGTGAGATTCAAAAGTGTCAGACTTGGAGGTCTTGGAGGTCTTGGAGGCCCCTCTCTGAGGTTGGATCTGCAGTGAACAGGCTTCGGTTCCACCAGAACAGGCAGGTACACTAGGTAGGCACCTTGCCTGGGCTTTTCCTTTTATGCTTTTCTGACTTCTCTCCCCCACCTCCAGGGAGTCCTGGGCTGGAAAAGTCTCAGTAGGGTTAAGGTGCAAGGAAATTAAATTGTTTAATTTGGGGTTTTGTTTTTTCCCTGTGTTGACAGCAATACCTAAGTTTTAAGTCTTTTCTTCTTTTCTTGGAAAAACCAAGCAAAAAATAATTAGGGTTTTTAAAGAAAATCACATGAAAGCTGGAAGGGATATTCTTGTTCTCGTACACAATTCTTAGGACTATGAATCCATAAAATTATTTGATGACAATCTGATAAAATCAATTTCATAAATTGTATATATTCCTTGGCTCAACACTTGCTTTTCTAGGAAATAATCATAGTAAATATATTACATTATGTGTAAAAAGGTATTTATTGCAACTGGTTCATTCTAATTTAAAAATGGCAACACTCTAAATGTTCATCATCAAGGGACTGGTGAAATATATTTTAGCACCACCACAAAATGAAATATTAGTTAGATCTTAAAAACATGAAAGATTTGTTCTATATAGTTAACTGTATAAATATTTATATAAGCACATATACAGAGAGAAAGATTGGAAAGATGCCTAGTTTATAATTTTAATTAAAAAGGCATGTTAGGTAATAGTAAGTGTAATAATAAGCTATTTCTATAAGGAATACTTAACATTTCTTTGTTAACTAAAATAAAACTGAAAGGTAGTCCCCAAAATGTTAACAGAACAAAAAGTAATTATATAACAATTTAATTAGCAAAAATTATCACAGTGATAATAGACCAACGTATCACATTATGTCCCTCAGTTCAGAAAGCAGATGTGGATTACTGAGCTGGTGAGGACTTGAAGACAGAGGATGGAGGATCTATTGAAGTAAAATTGGCCCATGAACAAAATCTAGGGAATATAGAAGAAGTCCAGTAGTTCCCAAAGGAGAGGATGTAAGATGTAAATGGTGGCTTGGCAGCTTTCCAGGAGACACAAACGAAAGAGACAGGCAAGGTAGCTACCAAGTTAACTGCCCAGGAGCTTAGTGGGGTGATGATTTCCTGGATGTGAAATGGGGCAAGCCTTAAAAGCTCTTGGACCCAAGGAATACCAGAAATCCCGCCTTTGCCAGTTGGATTCTTTTTATTATATCTTCCAGGTGCTTTCCCTTTATTTTTTATGTTTTATATTTGCAATTGTGATGGATTAAAAATAACCATAAATTCTTTGCTACTTCCTCCTATCAAGTGTGAGAGGGATCGGTGGGGTCTAAGTCCCCTCCCACATGATACTGGGATCAGCCATGCTTGTGACTTGCTTTGGCCAATGGGCTATGAGCAAACGGGATTCATGCAGAAGTCCGATAGGTGCTTGTGACCTGGGGCTTGTCATCTTGGAACTCTGAGGTGGCCATGCTGTAAGGAAGCTGCTCTAGAAAGTCCACGTGGAGGAGGACCAAGGTGCCTGACAGCCAGCATCAACTCCCAAATATGATACCAGGTCATCATGGACTATCCAACCATTCCATTCATCCTCTGGAATCATAGGGTTAAGCCCACAAAATTCTGACCAAAAATAAATAATTTTTATTTTAGTCCTAAGCTGGTGATATTTGGTGACACAGCCATAGATAACTGATACAGTAGTTATTAACCTTCTTTTTGTAAGCTCCAGAAGTCTCAGCTGGGTTGTAGAGTAACACCCTGCTCAAAAAGCAGAGATTAAAATGGTGAAACTTGTCATTGACTACCACCTCCTAAACCTGGAAAAATAATGTTTTTCCAGAGCAACTTCCTGCTCACATATTCAGAGAATCTTTCAAAGGAATCACTACCCGAAAGACTATTTTACCCTGCTGGAAGTCGCATGACAAGCCTTTTTGTTTCGTGAACAGATAAAACATGATCATTATTTAATAATAGCAAAAAGAGTAGATAACTTTTCTTGATTGCTTTCAATATAGGAGGACTGGAATCGGTATTAATACCACCTTCATTTTGCAGCTGGAAAAGCTGAGCCAGAGAAGTTGAACAACTTGCCCATGCTCACACAGCCGGGAAGTCGCAGAGCCTGGCTTGCAACTCGGATTTGAGAAAGCCCTTGTGTGTATCAATGCTCAGTCACTAAGTCATGTCCAACTCTTTGCGACCTCGTAGACTGTAGCCCACCAGGCTCCTCTCTCCACGGGATTTTCCTAGGCAAGAATACTGAAGTGGATTGCCATTCCTCCTCCAGGGGATCTTCCCAACCCAAGGATCAAACCCTTGTCTCCTGTGTCTCCTGCATTGGCAGGCAGATTCTCTACCACTGAGTCACTTGGGAAGCCAGAGAAAGCCCTTGCTCTTAACTGTTATTGAATATCTCCTCTCAAGTTTTATGCTAATTTCCTTTTGTTTTCCTGAACAATCCACTCAGATGGGAAATGAGTCACTAAAACGTCTGTCTCAGTTTTCTCATATGTGGTATTGGAGTGATGACAGGGCCTGTCCCATGGAGTTTTAGTGAGGATCAAATGGGATGGTGTGTAAGAGCCCTTACACACAGTGCCTGGCCTCCAGTGAGCCCTGGTAGCCGGTTGTAGTGGGAGGAAAGGCAGCGGTGAAAACAGCACAAAGGGAATGAGAACTCAAGGATCTGATGACGCCAGTCCTTGGGGGGAGAGCCACGCTTTCATCCTTGACTTAAACTTAACTCCATGATTTGGTTTCTACTTCAATGTCCCTCAGATGTGCTAGACGCTTTGCTGTGCAAATCACCTGGACCAGCAAGAAACTCTCCCATTACAATTAAAGAAGCTCTGGCTCTCGGCTTCCTGGGGCCCTTGTCAGCAGCTCTAAGACCTAAATTCCATGATCCTGGTTGACTGAGAAAGACAAAGAGCAACCTGCAGTCACTCCACAAGTCCCGCTGGCTGACAAGGGATGGGAACTGTGTTTGGCTTTCACCTCTTTACTTCCTGCCCCCTTTCCATTGCTGTTATTCAAATGAACAGCCAGATGAGAAGATAATAGGACTTTGTTCCAGAGATTACAAGGAGTACATTGTCACCTATCTTTTGTACCCAGGAACATTTCTTCACAGGAGACTGAAGCCTGGAGTTTGCCAAAAGGCATATAGAGCTTCCATATGCCTGCTCTGGAGACAAAACCCATGCATTTTAAATGCCATCAAGTTTGCTCTTCAGCAGATGACTCAACTGTCATCGCCAGGGAAGATTCCAGCTATCTAACACATTCCCTCCCCCCAAATGTAGAAGGACTTTGGGAAACTGAAAGATTCTTTTTTTTCATAATACATCATTCTCCCTTTATCATCCAGCTACTGATGTTCATTCTGAAAATGTAGGGAAAGTTGAGAGTTGGCTATCAATCTATTGGTACTCAAATGTCCAATGGAGTCACCCTGACTTTGAAGATCTAAATAAAATTGGCTTTACCTTCTAGCCCTTATCTTGGGGAAGTTCAGGGCTCTCCCAAAGTCATGGGTGAATTCCCAGGGCTGACATTCTCAGTCCTTTTGAATCCTTTCCCCGCTGACTTTTTGTGTATTCCTGCCCTCCTCCACTCCAGCCACTCTCTCTTCTCTGGCCAGCTGACTCAAAATGCAACATCACCACCACTTTTCCCTGATATCTTCTGAAGCAGACACTTGAGACAGTTGTATATAGTGAAATTTTATTAAACAATCAGATTGGGAGTAAGAAGTGATAACTTAGGGCAGAAAAATTACACCTTCATGTTCTTCAAAAATGTTTCTGCCAAGCCTTCTTCAGGGAATTTTTCACTGGTCATGCTTAAGTCTAATGCTTTCTTATCTCTTGCAAAATACAAGAGAGGGGCCACATTCGACTCAAAATTCTCCTCAGTCTTTTATGCAAAAAAGTATCAATTTCTTTTGCTCTCATCCCTCTCCTCCCTCTGTGAAGCAGAGAGTTCAAAATCAGGCCCATCCTTTCAAGAGTGTTTCTAAACATTTATCATATGGAGTAGAATCCTAGTGTAGTAAATTTGGATTAATACTTTCCCAGGTAAGCAACACTGTGGAATGGAAGAAACACTGAACCCTTGTTCAGGAAGCCCTGACCCCTAGTCAGGAGGCCCAAGTTTGAATCCTGGCTCAGGTGTTTCCTAGTTTTTTGACTTTGAGCAAAATAACTTACTCTCTCTGGGTTTTTCTCTTCCTCTGAAACACACATCTAATGAATCTCTTTCAGGGTTCATATTAGAGCAGGTAACAGATTGAATATGGAAGTATGATTGGGATTCAGAAATGACTGCTGTATGTCAGATAGCTTGGGTGACAGAAACTAATATTTAACATCCTGAGCCTTGCACTCAGGAACTCACACTTTAATTGAAGAGAATAGGAGATGAAGATGGTATGTGAGGAAACAAGAAGCCAGAGGAGGGGGAGACTGCTACAGACCGGGAAGGGGAGGGCAGGCTTCCTGGCGAGATAGGCGGGGTTCAAGATGAGTGTTGAAGGGTATGATGAGGGAACAGGAAGATCATTTCAAGTAAGGAGGAAGATGGGAGGGTGGGGACAAATTTCCATACATCAGAAGGTAAATTCAAGGCCTATGTAGGGTTCCTGAAAATAGATATTCAAGGAATTTCTAAGCATTTAAGGAAATCTCCTGTACACAGAACATTTTGCACTCAATTTCAGGAGGCTCATCAACTCTCAGATTCCAGGAAAAATTTTTTGTCTTCAAAGATTTATTCTATTTGCAGTCTTGAATCTCATTTTTCCCTCTTTGGAGTGAAAACTTTTCAATCTTAGGATGTGTCTATATTGATTTTTCCTGGAGTCTTTCTATGCATAGCAACTATTGGAGTTTTAGGTGGCCCAAGATATAAGATCCTTGCTTCTTGCTCAAGTTCAAAACAAATTAAAAGAGGGAGAAAAAGGAGCCACATAGACAAAAATTAAAATGCTACCTTAATTAGTGTAAAAAATTATGTCAGGTAATATGGCTTAAAAATACGGTAACAATAAGCTTTCTGGCCTCAAGTTAGATCTTGGACTCATACACTGGTGAGAAATATTGAGAATACAGAGCAAGATGTGCTTAATCAGGATCATAACCATGCACTGCTCAAGAGAATGAGAGGGTAGATTCCATTTGCTTAGGATTTTTGATAAATTATCTCTACCAAATCTAGGCACATGTGCCAATCACCGACTCTCCTTAACCAATGAACTTACTTGGCTTCACTAAGGAGGAATAAGGCCTAGAGCAAGAGGAACAGACCATTTGGTGGAAATTCCTATTAGAAAGGAAACTGGAGAACAAAAGCGTACAACCATTTTCCTGCTTTCAACCATTTAGTCATTCAATGTAGATGCAGTGAGCTCCTAACATTTTTCTAGACTCCAGGGATAAAATGGTGAAGAAGAGACATGGGCTCTGCCCTTCTGGAGATTTGCCTCTGGAGAAAGCTTTGAGATGAGACAGATACTAAACAACCAGTTCTGCCAAAAGTACATATTATTCACTGTAATGTGAGAGCCATGCCTGAAGGGTATGTGGTGCTGTCAGAGTGTCTAACAGGTGGCTATCAGGGTAAGTCAGCAAGGACTTTGCCCGGAACACTTTAACAGGATGTTCTAGGTCTTTGCTTTGACTCTTCTTCTCCCTTATGTCATCACTTGGAATGGATCTGTGGTCCTAGCATATGCTTTGGCACATCTGCAAGATACAACCTCTGAGACTGGCTCCAACTCAAAATAAATGACCATCTTAAATCGCAAAGACCATGTCTGTCATGACCACCCTTCAGTGGGTACCTCTTCTCAGATGAGATGAGTGGTTTTCTTCAATTCACCTACCACATTTGGTTTCCCAGCAACTGTGTTGCACAGAGGTGGTAGAATTCTGGAGAGCTAAGTTTTTTCTTGTCCTGGGTACAACTTCTTGGGTCACAGGAAAATTCAGAAGATAAACACATGGAAGTAAAAATGAATTGATACTAAAAAATAACAAATTTTAATGAATAAAATGCATTCAAATGAGCACAATAGACAATTGCTGGCTAATGTGATTCTAAAGACCAATGCAACACCAAAAACTTTGCTAAAAATGATTTTATGCCAGAGTATTAATGAAATATAGACTTGTGATTCAATAAATGATATAGATACGAGACAGAGAGTATGCATGGACGTGTCGGTTTGCTTATGAAACCAGAACAGAGGTTAATTCTGAAAAAAGATGCTTCCAAGAAAATACAAAAGAGCACAAAGCTTCCCCATGTCACCTCTGGACGCAGAATCAAAGGTAAATAGAAAACCAGAAACAAAGGAGAGTCACTTGATGTGGGCTTGACAGGGCTGACTGTCCTGTGTCCCCGAGTCCAGGCCAGTGAAACAAATACAAAGGCAGTGGGCAGGCTGGATGGATGGGGAGTCAGGAGAGCCCTTTATTATGCCAGGGGGGCCCTTAGGATGTCACAGGGGAGGTGACATCATTCTACAAGGAAAATTCAAGAAGAAAGAGAATCCATGGAAAGGTCTAGGATTCAAGATGAGCAAAAGAAAACTAGTCAAGCTTGGTATTAAATAGTCAATATTCAGATACAATGTGCCTGTGTAGTTTCATTTGACAGTGTTTGTTTATGTCAGTGCTCCTTTCAGAAACCCTCAGGCCCATTCCCACATTCCTGTAAGTGCATCTGTAACAATAATAGCAATAATAATCTAAGTTCTGGAGCTTAAAAGATACCATCTGATAAGATTCTGGGACTAGACACTCCACCTTGTCAAACAAGAAGAGTGCAGATGGAAACAGAACTTGGGATGTAATGTAAAAGAAGATTCAGAAAAACGGAATTTCTTGAAAGCATTCCATTAGCCACAATTGTAAGCAAAGCAAAATGAACATCACTTTTCTGTTTGTATCTAAATAGGGAAACTATGGACCAAATCGATATATATGAGGTGGTAGAGGGGATGATAGTGGGCAGGGAGTAGAAATGAAATCTATTGATCAAAACACAAAGAATAAGTTGAAAAATGATTTTTTGCTTTTAGGTCAATGAGTTATAGAATTTTGAATCACATATGTTTTGCCACTAATTTTTAAAGTCTTTAAAATCTCCAGTCTATTTCTTACTGCCCCAGTGTCTCACCTAAATATCCTGTGTAAATTCTTTATGTATATATATATCTTACCTGATAAGTACTTACTTCTGGGGCAAGTAAAGAGAATGTGGTTTATAGCATTTCAATACTAGCAGGTCAGTCATTATTCAGAAGCAACAACTGGGCTATATTCTTCTCTTGAGATATAAGGGGTTTTGAAAACACAATAACATTCAATGACCAAACAGCAGGGATGTTTTATAACTGGGGAATAAAAATATTTATCACTTCCCTCTAAGAGACTCAGGAGCTGTCTATATTGCCATATATTGTTAGTATTATGACTTGAAACTCTTCACTGACTCAACGTTCCAAAGAACTCCAGGATATATATCATAGAAACAAAAACTACTTAAGTTCCAGTTGGCTCCTGCAGTTCAGAAGGCAAAGTAATGAACTTATACGTGCAGACTTTGGTAAGCCCATAAAATTTAAGATTGTTCCAAAATTTCTAAAAGAAATGCAATACATTTTAGTATCTGACATTTGTATTTTCTTTGCGAGAGAAAAAGGAATGGGCACAGAACATTAATTTTCTCCAGTTCATATTAAACCATCTAAGTACATACTCTTAGACACCCTTCAATTTATTGCACCCAATTTGCACTTAAACCGAGACAATTTTCCTTGAAATGCCTTTGTTCATGTTTATTTTGATATTAAAAGCTGTTCTTAAATGCTGGCAAGGACGTGGTAAGACCAGCACTTTTGCACACTGCTGGTAAAGGTTTAGATCTGCGCACCCTTTTTCTTGTCATGGGACTGTTATCTTTGTCTTCCTAATCTTTTAAATTTAGGAACTTCTCTTGACTTGGATAGCCTCTAGTTCAGGGATTACGTATGGATTGTTCCTCCAAATCATGTAAGATAAATCCTCAAAATGTCATTTTAAGACTCAATGTTACGCTAGAAGAAAGAAGACTGGGGACCAGATAAAAGCAAACATGAAACATCAGGTAAAAAAAGATGGTCACAGAGGAAAAAAAAAAGCAAGGAAAGTGAAGAAAACAAAACTCAAAAACTTCAAAAGCCATAATAAACTTGTAAACAAATGGAAGAAACCTAATGGTATGAAGCCATCACAATCACCAAATTGAAACTGGATTTACTCCAAGTGACATTAAATTTGTGGGATAGTTCCCCAAGTAATAGGCCTTCCCCAGTGGCTCAATGGTAAAGAATCCACCTGCCAATGCAGGAAACGTGGGGTCTATCCCTGGGTCGGGAATATTCCCTGGAGAAGGAAATGGCAACCCACTCCAGGATTCTTGCCTTGGAAAATCCCATGGACAGAGGAGCATGGTGGGGCTACGATCCATGGGGTCCCAGCTAGAGTTGGACTTTCTATTAGAATTGGACATGACTTAGCAACTAAACAACAGCACCAGCCCCCAAGTACTAAGATGCATGTATCTAATGCATCTGAATGCAATTAGTGCATCTGAACGCACCAATGTGTTTGTTATCAAAAGTTTGTCCTTCTGTTTAGAAAGGAGAGGAAGAGAAGAGTGAGATAGGAGATGTGGAGAAAGGGCAAGAAAGAAGGAGGAGAGAGGAAAGTCAGGGAAAATATAGCTCAGCCACAACTGTGTTTACCTTGAAGTAGGTAGTCGTATCCAATGCTAACCCGGTTGAATGATTTTACACCTTTCCAAAGAGGTGAGCCCAGGTGCCCTATTTTCATTGCCACTCCTGCTGCCCCCTTCCTCGTCCTCCCTAACAGTGATGGTTGGGTGAAAATAGCTGCTCTGACCTTGCTACCAGGCGGATGGTGCATGGCACGTGAGGAGTTGGCACTGGCAAGGCAGAGCCGGCGCAGTCCCCATCTGGGTGGAGGGGAGCAGGAAGGTGGTCCCCAGTGGGCAGAGGTGCGGGGCAGGGGCACTTTCTGGGACATAAATGTCTGAGATTTATAATTTTAACAGCAAGCATATGTTCTGAAATTATTGCTATTGCATGTTATTATTTCATTGCATACACAGGACTTTGCATTCAAGGGGAAACATTCCTTCAAGAAGCTCATGGCATTTTATAAAATCTAATTCCAATCAATCACTATAGTAGGCACAATAAATCATTGTTAAAAAAGAGTATTACCAGTGGGCAGGTAGAAATTTGTTTAAAACTCTGGCAAGAGCTGCATATTAAAATCTCTTTCCTTGATTTCTCCAAGGCCCCCTTTAAAATATGACTATTAGGTAAACCGTTTCTTCAGAAATCTGTGCACGTTTTTTTAAAGAAGAAAGAGAGGTCCTGTTTGCACCCCAGCCCATTTCCATCCTCTTCATCCAGCTCTGTGCTCAGCAGGCCAACCAACCTCTATGGATGCATCTGTACAACCCCTGGCCTCTGGCTTCCTGTTGGGCTCAGCCATGGGGCAGGGTCACCAGCAGGCTGTCAGAGGTGAGAACAGAGAGAGGTGGGGGTATTTATTTTCCTCCTCCATCCCTGCTGGCCGCAGTTTGGGTGGGGCTGCCCTCATTACAGCCACAGCTCCTGTCAGGTGCTTCCATGTGTGGTTTTAGCTCTTGCTGTTACAGTAGCCTATCTCTCACACTCTCAGATGCAGGTGGTAATGGCTTCCCACTGTCACCAGCCCCTCAGCGTCACCATCCATTAGTAGCATCCTTAACACTGCCCACATGTGTGTGTACTCAGTCATGTCCAATTCTTTGCAAGCCCCCAGAGTGTAGCCTGCCAGTCTCCTCTGTCCATAGGATTTCCCAGGCAAGAATACAGGAGTGGGTTGCCATTTCCTTCTCCAGGGGATCTTCCCATCCCAGGGATTGAACTTATGTCTCCTACATTGGCAGATGGATTCTTTAGGCCCCCTGGGAAGCCTCAACACTGCCTACCCTTCTACAAATAGACCCTGCAGGAGCTGAGAGCTGATTCATCCCACATCACTGGAGACAATGAGGGGATCACCTAAGCAGAAAGTGCTAAGTGCTCAGTCACTTCAGTTGTGTCCAACTCTTTGTAACCCTATGGACCATAGCCCTCCAGGATCCTCTGTCCATGGGATTCTCCAGGCAAGAATACTGGAATGGTTTGCCACGGGGGTGCATCTTATTGACCCAAGGATCAAATCAGTGTCTCTTTCATCTCCTGCATTGGCAGGTGGATTCTTTACCACTAGCACCACCTGGGAAGCCCCAGAAGATAGAAGAGAAGGTAAAACAAGTGCAGTGAGCCTCTCTTGGCTACAAAACAAATATTGATAATAATTGCTTAGAGATGAGAAAGAATAAACTTGAATTCAATTCAACTTTATACAGTTCGCTCAGAGGTGAAATGTCAGACATTCATAATTAGTAAAATAATGTAAATGCTCAACAAATCTTGCTATAATGTGATCTATAGAATTCTGAGAGAGCCTTTCTCAAGCAGTGTGATTGGTCTTAATGTTTCCCTTTATAAAACCCAGGGAAGCTGCCTTGTTATATTTGAAAATATCTGATGCCAAGTGAATTTAGTCAAGCATCTATTTATTTAGTAGGTGCCCAAGTGGGAAGAGACAATGCCCAGCCCACTTGGCAGAAAGAAGTCAGGGATACAGAACTGATCTCTGGATACAGTTTCAGGAAAAGGAAAGCGGAAAAACACAGGGAATTGAAAAAATGTAAAGCAGGAGGTAGCCATGAATAACTTCTTGCCAAATTGCTTCACTCATGGTTTTCCTCAGATAGAGAAACTATGACCCCCCATAATTAGGGACTGATTCACTCCTACAAGGCCAGTACTGGAATCCAGGTCTCTCTATTCCCAGAATGCTCCTGTCCAGAAGGATAAGTAGCCAGGATCACATCTACTTCTCTGGTGGTCCAGTGGTTAACACTCTGTGCTTTCAATGCAGGAGGCATGTGTTTAACCCCTGGTCAGAGAACTAAGATCCCACTAGCATTGCAGCCATAAATAAAATTTTTAATTTTTTTAATTAAAAAAAAAATCTGGATAGTTGGCAGATTTGGGGGCTCTTGCAATTATAGAGTCCTGAGACATGGGAGGATGTCCAAGTTTCTTCAGTTAACACTGCTGTGTGGGCCCATAATTAACATCTCTTGAGAGAGAAACAAGAGATATACTTTTTTTTTTTTTAACCAGGAAAAATCACAAGTTGAATACAAAGTCATTGACAGATCTTCCTTTGCACAATGGAAAAATACCATTGTCTAGGCTGAAACCTGCTCCCTTCTGGAGGTTACTTAGTTGAGTAACTTGCTTGTAAGCAGTTTGGATAGTGGACAAGATGACATTTAATGGAACATGTTTTTGTTTCACGGAAACAAGTTCCAAAGTAGCCTTCCACAGAAGGGAAGAGATTCTCACTGGAATGTTTACAAATCAATTTCCCCACAATCACTACACTGGACCTCCCTTGCCATCTGTAGCACCTCCATGCAGACTCTCTTGTCCCTGAGACTGAGAAAAGAAGGCATTTGCTCCATGCTTTCTGACTGTATGCTGCAACAGCAGGAGACAAGAGATGGGTTAAGCTCTTCATGTTGGACATAATGGATTCAAACCAATAACATGGATGACGGAAATTCTTGGGTTTCCGCAAATGGGAAGAGCCATCTTAGAGGGAGAGACAGCTCTTCATACTCGACAACTAAGCAGAAAATCTAATGTTTGTAAATACCACTGGTTGTGCTGCCAACAATTGGGTGCATGAGCCAGGTGCCTTTCCAGACCAGAAGCGTGGGTAAGAGTAGTGAGAGGACAGGTCATACCTGTAGATTCTAAAACCAAATATCCATCAAAGGGAAGGAAATCCAAAAGAGAGGAAATGTATGTATATGTATAGCTGATTCGCCTTTCTGTACAGTAGAAACCAACACAAGGTTGTAAAGCAACTCTACTCCAATAAAAATTAATAAAAATAAAATATCTAGGTAGACCCTCAGGACTGGATAAAGGTTAGAGACTTGACTGAAGACCGAGGCCGTGTAGCAGAGGAACAAGTTCAGAGGTAGATCCAAAATGCAGAAATAAGCCCAGAGGAAAAGAGGAAGACGGATTCCTAATGCAGTTCACGAAAATCCCAGACTAAGAGTCCAAGATGCATTCTGTCTCCCTAAGGGATCATGGCCAGGGATGATGGAAAGCATGAGAGGGTTATAGAATGATGGCAGCAGCTGGAAGAAAATCAGTCATGGCAAAGCTTTAGACTTTATTCTTTCTGACAAGGAAAGAGGGACACTAGTCCCCCTCTACTTTAGACTTTCTTTGGATCCTCTGTGGGTCTAAGACTGTTTAGACATGCCATTTACCTGATTCCATAGATTAGAATACCAAAACCAGTGAGGCAAAGTGATTCACTTAGGGCTAGCTAAGGAATGGCTCCTCTTGAACTTGAGTCAAAATCTCCTAATAGCAATGAGGCAGAAAGTGCACTAGATAAGAAGTTTAAAAAAAAAATTTGATCCTGATTCTGTTGCTTTGTTTAACCCCTTCCTCCCCCTAATTTCTCCAGCTATAAAATGGAGTGAATCACAACTACTTCATGAGACTGCGGTATGAATTAAACCATTAAAAATAATGTACATATAAGCTGTACATATGTTATACATGTTATACAACATGTTATGCAAATATAATATGTGATTAGGTCTACCTCATTGCTATGTCTTTCAGAAAACTTTAAGGACAAAACTAAGTGGTTTCAACCCATCATAAAAACATCCTGATAGCAGATTGTACAAGGAATTCCCACACATGGCATCCATTTCAAATCAATTTTTTTTCTTCCACTCAAAAGAAAACTACATCAACCAATAAAAACATATTGACCACTTGTTATGTGTAGCCCCATCATGTGCTGCACAAACTCAGGCCTCTGACCAAAGTCATAAATTATATCCTTCTTTTTATGAACAACCAGAATATGGCTACTGTAGAAAATGGAATGACATCAATGCAGCATTTAATCCCATCAGAACTTTGACCCTAAAAGTCTCTGAACAGTTCTTAGAGTCCTGGGAATCAGCCTTTTCAGACATTCCCAGGCTTAGATTAATGATTCCCATGGATTATCATCACACAGAGCTATGACATGACCCCGAAATACTGCAGAGGGTATCTATGAAGTTGCTGAAGACTTAAACAAGGGGTCTTAGTACTTCATACATATAAAGCTTAACAGGTTTATTTTTTATGTTTTCCTCAAGCCACATCATCACCACCATCACCATTAATCACAGGCACTGTATTGAGATGTGCTTTCTTTTATATGTACACTTACATGTACACTTTTCTAGTTATCAGGGAGCAGAAAAGCAGAGAGCGGCTCTGGTGGATACACCAATTTGTCTAGCAAAATGACTAGTGTAACTGAGTAATCTTAACAACAGTCACTTTAAAAGAAAATGTTAAGGGTCAGAGCAATAACTGGATACCATGTACAGAAGAGGAAAAGATAGAAGTGATGCCAGGTGATGTTTATGACACCTGAGCTGTGAATTGATGGCTGCTGTGCACCCCTCCCCCATATTTTAGGCTGCTGATTCCCCACATCGAGGTCTTCCCTGGTGGCTCAGACAGTATAGAATCTGTCTGCAATGCAAGAGACCTGGGTTTGATCCCTGGGTGGGGAAGATCCCCTGGAGGAGGAAATAGCAACCCACTCCTGTATTTCTGCATGGAAAATCCCATGGACAGAGGAGCCTGGCAGGCTATAGTCCATAGGGTCTCAAAGAGTCAGGGCAGCTAACACTTTCTTTCCCCACGTGAAGTCATGAGGGGTCTACTGATGCCCACCACTGTCACATAAATAAGAGGAACCCTGACTCCTGTCTCATTTTGTTCCTGGCCCCTACACTCCTCCTTCTTCCCTGTCTCTCGCTAGATTATTTTCTTTTGTGTCTCAGTCAAAAGAGTAGTATTTAATCAGTACTGGCTCAACTGCTTTTTCATACCTCAGGAGACAGTTTGCTTCCTCTACAGAGGAAAACATTCCTCTGGTCGGATTTAGGAACCACCATAAAACTATCTCTAATTTATTGTACATTTTAAACCAAAACAGACCTGGAGTCGAACCCTAAGCATAAGCTGCATAACTTTTAATTATCTTCCAAGGGAATGTAATCCTAACAACAGTCTGTAGAGCTTTTCCCCACCCCAACTGGCAAGTGTTTTCCTTCTTCCCAACAATCCCCATCCTCTGAGATAATAGCAAATGGAATTTTATAAAACCCTCTAAGCAGAAGAAAAAATGTCAGTCATCACTCCTGCCCTAGCCAAAAGCAAAACAAAACCAAAAAAAAAAAAAAAATCACTGAATTAACTCCAAATTCTTAGCCCTTTGTTGTAGGCTTATGTACACCAGAGCATGACAGCAAATGCCTAAGCCTTGCAAAAAGGAAGTGCTCAGGCCATGACAAAGAGGGAGTAGACCTGGGCTGGAAGGAGGGCTTTCTCAGCTACCACTATGACAGGCATTTCTCAACTGGAAATAAAGCCAGAGGCCACACAGCTGCCGCAGTGTCTCAGACTACCCTTGGCAATGATGCTCAACCAAGGGGAGAGGCTAAAATCAAGACCAGGAGCTGTTCACCTAAAGCCCAGAAAAAATGGTGTCTTCTTAAATGCACATCCATTTGGAAAACCTTGTGTCCATAGGGCTACCAGGCTGTTCTCATTTAGGACCAGACACTACATCCCCTGCCAAGATGAGAGGCTCTCATTATGCGTGTACCTGCTCAGTTCAGCCACCTCCTCTGACCTGTCCTTCCTGTAGGAGGAGAAGGGAAGGAAGAGGAAGGAGAGGGGGGCTGCAGGAAGGAGAAGGAATGGTTTTGGGAGGGGATGAGAGGGAAGGATAGAGTGGGAAGCATTTTTGTTCCAAATTAATAGGAACCAGGTCCAAATGCCTACAGCCCCCATGGCCGGTTTCCTGGAACATCTCATCTTGACCTTTGGCAAACCAAATGTCAATGTTGAATCTATCTCCAGCCAGAAGCCAAAAGGAATGCAGCTGCTCTGCCTGGCCATGTCCAAACCCAGTGGACAAGCTCCCTGCTCCTTACCCAACTGCCTCTGCCCCAGCCCCACACACATGCACAGTCCTGCTGCTTTCATGGCTGCTGAGCCAATGGGAAACTCAACTAGGCTCGTGAGAAAGTTCTATCAAGAGGGGCAGGAAAAGTCCTCTGGTGGGTGCAGTACTCTGCCCTGTCCACAGGAAGCATTTGTAAGCCTTTACTCGCCTCTCTGTCTTTCAGGGAGTGATATAAAATGTGAACCTGGTTGTTTGGTCCATAAACAAGTAGGAGAATCAGAAACTGGAGGTCTCTGGGAAACAAAATAGAGGGATTGTGAGAGTAGGGCAAAGATCTGGGAGGAGAGGGGAGTGTGATCAGGTCTCTGACATGGGGTGGTCCTAAGTGATGCTAAGGAATACGTGATGGAGAAAAAGAGGGAGATACGGCCACTAAGTGGAACAGGTAGAAGACCCATAAGGCCAAAGTACAGGTTGCCACTCATATGGGTCGTGAAATCACTGAAGATGTTGACATGGTTTGAAATGGAGAGGAAGCTATGACATAGATGTTAGACCTAAAAAAGCTGTGTCTCCCCACAGTGAGGGAATAGTGGTCTCCAAGTGGATGCAAGAGGGAGTTAGAGATTTCCAGTACCCCTTCTCCAAAGCCTTCCATTCTCAGGTCCTGTGTCCAGGAACCACACACAGGCTTTCCACCATACATTCCACAGAGCACTTTTCCTCTGCAATTGGACTCCCCAGTTCTCAGCTCTTCCTTAGGCAGAGGTTATAGGCAACAGCTTCTTTTCCCCCTTCAGAAGCTGTCCCCATCTACTGCAGCCTTTGAAATTCTGCTTCCCCAAACACAGCTATGGAAGATTGTGTTCTCACACCATACCAGGCCAACACAGATGTATTCTTAGGCAACTCAAGAATCATGTTGAAATCCTATATCCCAAGCACTCATGGAGCAAAATGGGAGAAGCGTGGGAACAAGGAAATGTGCTGTGAGGGGCTGCTCTGCCCTAAAATAGTCAGATAAATAGTTGGCAAGGATGAGAGATGTCAAAAGGGGAGCTATGGGAATGAGGGTGGGAGCCCGCATCAGTGACCACTTGAAAGCAGGCCAAGATCCTTCACTTTGTCACAGGAATAAACAGAGCTCATTTTTGGAGGCCAAAAATTTGACTGAAATATGGCAAATCTTGCTTAAAACGTCATCCCTTTTCAACTAAACTGATAACACTGGGATAAAATATACTGCTGGGAAAATGTTCTCAAAGATTCTGGACCATTTTAGTTCTAGGGCCTCCCTTCCCCCATCTTTGCTATCTCTTTAATGTATAGATTCAGGCCAAGTTTAATGTATAACTTGGCCTGAACGGTTTTTAGCAGCTCCTGGCTTTTATAGACAGAACTAATACCTAGAGGGTAACCATGTTAATGGGCTTCCCCAGTGCCTCAGTGGTAAAGAATCCACCTGCTAATGCAGAAGACATGTGTTCCATCCCTGAGTTGAGAAGATCCCCTGGAGAAGGAAATGGCAACTCACTCCAAATCCCATGGACAGAGGGACCTTGCAGGCTATAGTCTATAGGGTTGCAAAACATTCAGACACAACTTAATGTCTAAATAGCACTCCTTAGGGGGGAAGTAATTTTCTCAAGATCACAGAGCATATGACTAGTTGAATCTGAACTGGAACCTTGATCTCCAGGGCACTGGTTCAATCCTCTTTTTACTATGATGTCATTCCACTGGAAGGGAAGAAAGGATTCAATTCGGCCCAAGTGGATTTTCTCCCAAGTAATTTAACAGCAATAATGTTTTCTGTTACTACGAGACATAAATACTGTTCAGATAGCTCCTTTAGTTTAGTATCTTTTCCCTGTAAACTTACTCCTGCCATTACATTCCAGAGCACATGCTGATATAGCAAAATGCTTTGGTACAAATTGGAATGTATTTTTATTCTGACATGTTTTGTAGAGGGCAGTTTACATACTTACCACAGCCAAATGGTCTCCATTTTCTGGGACAGACTTATCTCCAGCATTCAAACACCAGGTCCCTGTGTTTTATATCTATTTCCATGTAACTATTTTCTGACCATAGTAATGACTTGTTAAAACAATTGCTAAGTGGGTTTACACTTATATCTTCACAAAGCTTTTCAAGCTAACCAAATCACAAATCAGGAAAGTGATCTTTTGCTAGACAATGAGTTTGAATTTATGATTTGGGGGAAAGACCAATATAACATGATTTTGTTTTCTCCTCCACCTACAACTTAAATGTAAGTCTTCCCTTTAGAAATTAATAATTGTGCTCCAAAATCTGATAAAGAGGAAAATGCTGTGAAGATGGAAGTTGCCAAAGGAATCGTAATGGTGGTGTGTAGTTTAGCTTCTGAAATCATTGAGTGTATGTTCTCTCATCAAAATTAGAAAATTTAGATGTTAACAGCAGTAGCAGCAATAACAAAATATAAAGAAAACACCTAAATTTTTGAAATTAAGTGATATACTTCTAATAATCCATGAGTCAGAAAATAAATCAGAAAAGGATTATAAAACTATTTTTGAATGATATGATAATACAGAGAAGGCAGTGGCAACCCACTCCAGTACTCTTGCTGGAAAATTCCATGGACGGAGGAGCCTGGTAGTCTGCAGTCCATGGGGTCGCTAAGAGTCGGGCATGACTGAGCGACTTCACTTTCACTTCTCACTTTCATGCATTGGAGAAGGAAATGGCAACCCACTCTAGTATTCTTGCCTGGAGAATCCCAGGGACAGAGGAGCCTAGTGCGCTGCCGTCTACGGGGTTGCACAGAATCGGACATGACTGAAGTGACTTAGCAGCAGCAAAGACCAAAAAACATAAAAATTTATGAAAATTTTAAAATTTATTGCCTGAATTATATATATTATAAAGGACACAAAATTAAAAATCAATGATGTAAGTATCCGTCTCCAAAAGTTAGAAAAAGGACAGAAAACTAAAGCTAAAGATAACAAAAAAGAAAAATAATAAAGATAGTAGCAGAATTAATAAAATATAAAACAAAACATGTGTATACCTGTGGCGGATACATATTGATGTATGGCAAAATCAACACAATATTGTAAAGTAATTAACCTCCAATTAAAATAAATAAATTTATATTTTAAAAAAGAACAAATCTAAAAGTGTTTTATAAAACACTATTGTAAAATAGACAAACTCTTGGGAAGGTTGGTCAAGAAAAGGAGAAAGAAGACAAATTACTGATATGGGAATGAAAAAGGGCAAAAGTGGAGGTGGCCTTGGCTTCTACTAGACAAAATATGTGGCTTTAGAGGGTGAATTTGAGGCTGGTTCATACAAGGTTCCAATGAATTCATGACTGCATCCCTCTGGGGAGGGCCCTGGGAGCTTGGCAATCCCTAAAAATCCCAGAAATCATGAAACACATTTGAGGTAATGTTGCTCACCCTTTCAGAGGGGAGAGCTGAGCCCATGAGAGGAAAAGGACAGATCTCTAAGCCCATCACTGATATACTGCAGTACAGATTTCTTCTCTTGACCTATTTTCCATTTGGAATGAACTAAAGTCATTATGTAGTTGAAGAAAAATACAGCAATGTATTCAGCTTACATCTGTGGTTTAAAGAAACAGACTATTTGATGTTTTATGTTTCAATTTTCTCTGCACTAAAAATGCTCATAACTGCAGAGGACCTCTACATTGCTATATGTGCATATGCTGTATAGATTTATCGTCTGTGAGGAAAATACCAAGATTCCCTGTCGCAAAAAAAAAAAAAGACAGAAATTATAACAGCATACTCCCAACTTTGTTGGCCAACCAAGTAGAAATTGAGAGATTTGGTAATATTCTTTTCTAATTTCTTAATCCAAAGCACTGGGAATACATGTATGAAAGCTTGTACCATTCCACGTCCTGTTCTCACAGCCTTTGTAGTGTATTCCAGCGACATGAAATTATGTAAGCAAACTTTCACTCTGATGCTCCTGTATCTGGAAGTTTTCCACGCTAGAACCAGTCGTGGTGAAACTTAGTACATGCATACGCTGCAGATATAGCAGGTTCAGTTCCAGCCCGCTGCAATAAAGTGAATATTGAGATAGTGAGTCACATGAATTTTTTGGTTTCCTGGTTCATAAATAGTTATGTTGATACTATACAGTCATCTATTAAGTGTGCATTAGTATTGTGTCTGAAAAAAATGATGTACATAACTTGTGTACGATGTACATACCTTAACTAAAAAAGCATTTTAATGCTACAAATTGCTAACCATCATCTGAGCCTTCAGCAAGTTGTAATTTTTGACACATCATATATCACTGATCACAGGTCACCATAGCAAAGATAATAATAGTGAAAAAGCTTGAAATATTATGAGGATTAGCAAAATGTGCACAGAGACACAAAGTGAGCAATGGCTATTGGAAAGATGGTGCCCAAAGACGTGTCTGATGGCAGGGTTGCTGAAACCTTCAATTTGTAAAAAAAAAAAGAAAAAGAAAAAATGCAATATCTGCAAAGTGCAATAGAATAAAACTCAAGAAAATAAGTTCTGGGGCTTCCATGGTGGCTCAGTGGTAAAGAATCCACCTGCCAATGCAGGAGACAGGAGTCTGATTCCTAGTCTGGGAAAAGCCCACATGCCTCAGAGCAATTAAGCCCACACTCCACATCTACTAAGCCTGTGCCCTAGAGACCAGGAGCCACGACTACTGAAGCCTGCATGCCTTAGAGCCCAGGCTCTGCAACAAGAAAAGCACAAGAACTGCAACCAGAGAGTGGCCCCTGCTCACTGAGACTAGAAAACGCTCACACAGCAACAAGCACCCAGCACAGCCAGAAAGAAGTAATGCAATGTACATATTTTTTAAAGAGGTCTGCCTGTAGGCTGTTACTGATGGAGTGAAGAGTGGCAGCCAGGTTTTATTCTACTTCTAAGTCAGCAGAGGGTTTATTGACCTCAGCACTATTGACGAGATGACAGACCAGATTCATTTTTGCTCTAAAGGCTGTCCTCGTGGAGGATACTTGGCAGCAGCTCTGACCTCTACCCACTAAATGCCAGTAAGTCTCCATCGCCAGTGTGACAACCAAAAATGTGTCCAGACATTTCCAACACCCCTTGGAGTGGAAAACCACCCTGGGTTGAGATCCCTAGTCTAATTCAGTTCAGTTCAGTTTAGTCGCTCAGTCATGTCCGACTCTTTGCGACCCCACGAATCGCAGCACGCCAGGCCTCCCTGTCCGTCACCAACTCCTAGAGTTCACACAGACTCACGTCCATCAAGTCAGTGATGACATCCAGCCATCTCATCCTCTGTCGTCCCCTTCTCCTCCTGCCCCCAATCCCTCCCAGCATCAGAGTCTTTTCCAATGAGTCAACTCTTCACATGAGGTGGCCAAAGTACTAGAGTTTCAGCTTTAGCATCATTCCTTCCAAAGAAATCCCAGGGCTGATCTCCTTCAGAATGGACTGGTTGGATCTCCTCGCAGTCCAAAGGACTCGCAAGAGTCTTCTCCAACACATCAATTCTTCGGCACCCAGCCTTCTTCACAGTCCAACTCTCACATCCATACATGACCACTGGAAAAACCATAGCCTTGACTAGACGGACCTTAGTTGGCAAAGTAATGTCTCTGCTTTTGAATATGCTATCTAGGTTGGTCATAACTTTTCCTCCAAGGAGTAAGCCTCTTTTAATTTCATGGCTGCAATCACCATCTGCAGTCATTTTGGGGCCCACAAAAATAAAGTCTGACACTGTTTCCACTGTTTCCCCATCTATTTCCCATGAAGTGATGGGACCAGATGCCATGATCTTCGTTTTCTAAATGTTGAGCTTTAAGCCAACTTTTTCACTCTCCTCTTTCACTTTCATCAAGAGGCTTTTTAGTTCCTCTTCGCTTTCTGCCAGAAGGGTGGTGTCTTCTGCATATCTGAGGTGATTGATATTTCTCCTGGCAATCTTGATTCCAGCTTGTGTTTCTTCCAGTCCAGCATTTCCCATGATGTACTCTGCATAGAAGTTAAAGAAGCAGGGTGACAATATACAGCCTTGATGTACTCCTTTTCCTATTTGGAACCAGTCTGTTGTTCCATGTCCAGTCATAACTGTTGCTTCCTGACCTGTATACAGATTTCTCAAGAGACAGGTCAGGTGGTCTGGTATTCCCATCTCTCTCAGAATTTTCCACAGTTTATTGTGATCCACACAGTCCAAGGCTTTGGCATAGTCAATAAAGCAGAAATAGATGTTTTTCTGGAACTCTCTTGCTTTTTCCACCAGCGGATGTTGGCAATTTGATCTCTGGTTCCTCTGCCTTCTCTAAAACCAGCCTGAACATCTGGAAGTTCATGGTTCATGTATTGCTGAAGCCTGGCTTGGAGAATTTTGAGCATTACTTTGCTAGTGTGTGAGATGAGTGCAATTGTGTGGTAGTTTGAGCATTCTTTGGCATTGCCTTTCTTTGGGATTGGAATGAAAACTGACCTTTTCAGTCCTGTGGCCACTGCTGAGTTTCCACATTTGCTGGCATATTGAGTGCAGCACTTTGACAGCATCATCTTTCAGGATTTGAAATAACTCCACTGGAATTCCATCACCCCCACTAGTTTTGTTCATAGTGATGCTTTCTAAGGCCCACTTGACTTCACATTCCAGGATGCCTGGCTCTAGGTGAGTGATCACACCATCGTGATTATCCGGGTCGTGAAGATCTTTTTTGTACAGTTCTTCTATGTATTATTGCCACCTCTTCTTAATGTCTTCTGCTTCCGTTAGGTCCATACCATTTCTGTCCTTTATCGAGCCCATCTTTGCATGAAATGTTCCCTTGGTATCTTTAATATTCTTGAAGAGATCTCTAGTCTTTCCCATTCTGTTCTTTTCCTCTATTTCTTTGCATTGATCACTGAAGAAGGCTTTCTTATCTCTTCTTGCTATTCTTTGGAACTCTGCATTCAGATGCTTATATCTTTCCTTTTCTCCTTTGCTTTTCACTTCTCTTCTTTTCACAGCTATTTGTAAGGCCTCCCCAGACAGCCATTTTGTTTTTTTGCATTTCTTTTCCATGGGGATGGTCTTGATCCCTGTCTCCTGTACAATGTCACGAATCTCATTCCATAGTTCATCAGGCACTCTAGCTATCAGATCTAGGCCCTTAAATCTATTTCTCACTTCCACTGTATAATCATAAGGGATTTGATTTAGGTCATACCTGAATGGTCTAGTGGTTTTCCCTACTTTCTTCAGTTTAAGTCTAAATTTGGCAATAAGGAGCTCATGATCTGAGCCACAGTCAGCTCCCGGTCTTGTTTTTGCTGACTGCATAGAGCTTCTCCATCTTTGGCTGCAAAGAATATAATCAATCTGATTTTGTGTTGACTATCTGGTGATGTCCATGTGTAGAGTCTTCTCTTGTGTTGTTGGAAGAGGGTGTTTGCTATGACCAGTGCATTTTCTTGGCAAAACTCTATTAGTCTTTGCCCTGCTTCATTCTGCATTCCAAGGCCAAATTTGCCTGTTACTCCAGGTGTTTCTTGACTTCCTACTTTTGCATTCCAGTCCCCTATAATGAAAGGACATCCTTTTTGGGTGTTAGTTCTAAAAGGTCTTGTAGGTCTTCATAGAACCGTTCAACTTCAGCTTCTTCAGCATTACTGGTTGGGGCATAGACTTGGATTACTGTGATATTGAATGGTTTGCCTTGGAAACAAACAGAGATCATTCTGTCATTTTTGAGATTGCATCCAAGTACTGCATTTCAGACTCTTTTGTTGACCATGATGGCTACTCCATTTCTTCTGAGGGATTCCTGTCCACAGTAGTAGATATAATGGTCATCTGAGTTAAATTCACCCATTCCAGTCCATTTTAGTTCGCTGATTCCTAGAATGTCAACATTCACTCTTGCCATCTCCTGTTTGACCACTTCCAATTTGCTTGATTCATGGACCTGACATTCCAGGTTCCTATGCAATATTGCTCTTTACAGCATTGGACCTTCCTTCTATCACCAGTCACATCCACAGCTGGGTATTGTTTTTGCTTTGGCTCCATCCCTTCTTTCTTTCTGGAGTTATTTCTCCACTGATCTCCAGTAGCATATTGGGCATCTACTGACCTGGGGAGTTCCTCTTTCAGTATCCTATCATTTTGCCTTTTCATACTGTTCATGGGGTTCTCAAGGCAAGAATACTGAAGTGGTTTGCCATTCCCTTCTCCAGTGGACCACATTCCGTCAGACCTCTCCACCATGACCCGCCCGTCTTGGGTTGCCCTGTAGGCATGGCTTAGTTTCACTGAGTTAGACAAGGCTGTGGTTCTAGTGTGATTAGATTGACTAGTTTTCTGTGAGTATGATTTCAGTGTGTCTGCCTCTGATGCCCTCTTGCAACACCTACCATCTTACTTGGGATTCTCTTAACGTGCGGTATCTCTTCACAGCTGCTCCAGCAGAGCGCAGCCGCTGCTCCTTACCTTGGATGAGGTGTATCTCCTCACAGCCGCCCTTCCTGACCTTCAACGTGAGATAGCTCCTCTAGGCCCTCCTGCGCCCGTGCAGCCACTGCTCCTTGGACGCGGGGTGGCTCCTCTCGGCCGTCCCCCCCGCCCCGACTTCGGACGCGGCTTAGCTCCTCCCGGCTGTTCCTCTTGACCGTCGCCCTTCGGGCATGGGGTCCTCCCGGCTTCTGCCCCTGACCTCGGATGTGGGGTAGCTCCTCTCAGCCATGCTTAGTGCACTGGTCACAGCCGCCTGCGCTTAGTGCGCCGGTCACAGCCTTAGCACTTACACACCGTTGCTTAGTGTCTACTGTGTAAAAAGCCCAGTGTGAGGAACTCTATACGCATAATCTCATTTTACCCCCATGACACCCTGAGAGGTCATAGATCAGTCAACACTCTCAGTTGCTAAGAGTGCATTCTAGGTGGTTTAAACCAGGAAATTTAATTTATGATATTAGGTAGCTCACTGAATCACCAGGTATGTCAGAAGTTAAGCTACAGCTTGGCAGCTAGAACCACACCCAAGCCATACTTCGGGAATTCTCCAGCAGTGATTCCACACAGACTCCCTGGGCACAGACACATCAGTTCAGTTCAGTCGCTCAATCGTGTCCATCCCTTTGTGACCCCACGGACTGCAGGATGCCAGGCTTCCCTGTCCATCACCAACTCCCAGAGTCACCAGCACATAACACACCACAATTCACATACCCCTGATGCGGAAGTAGGACGAAAAACAAAGCAGCCTCAAAGAGCCAAAGCCACTGCCACCACAATCTCCAGAAAATTACTTTCTCCTGTTGCCCTTTTTTACATGAGTGCACTTTGAATTCAGCATCTCTCACCCACCGTTTGATTGACCTATAGCACATGTTTGCCCCAGACCTGCAAAGGAAGCTGAGATAATGAGTTTCTTAGGGAACTGGAAATATTCTCCAGATATGGGAAATATGATCAAAAGTACCTGAGTGGGATTTCCCTGGGAGTCTAGTGAGAGAAAAAAAAAAGCACCTAAGTGACCACACTACAGGTAGATGCCCATTTTACAGATGAGGAAACAGACTCAGAGAGTTTACCTAACCTGCTTAAAGTCACACCTGTTATGGGAATTCAAGTACAAGTTCTATTCTTCATACAATATTCTTCCCTGTATAATATCAGTAGCCCAAGAAAATGTGTATCTCCTTACTTCTCTACCCCGGCCTTGAATACAACTTCCTAGGAAGGTCCCAGACTAAGATGCTGTGAGATTTTGCTCAATCTAGGTTTTTGACAGCAGTGGCAGAACCATCACTAGTTAGTGCCTTCCTAAATGTCCCACAGGGACCGTGACACAGTATGTAAACTGTGGTACAGGTGCTGGTTCCCAGACAGATAAGGATGGGCTCCATAGACTTCCTTAGCCTTTGGCCAAAGAGCCTGTGGCCTCTTCTGCTATATGGATGGAAAAGATGCCCATGCGGCTGCCCGACTGCAGTAGGCAACCTCTCCTTCTCCTAGTATTTGTTTCAGGAAGTGTGGGCTCAACCTAGTGACTCACTTCTAAAGAATCAATGCAACAAAGGCAAAGGGATGTCACTCCCAAGATTAGGGTACAAAAAACACTGTGATGTCTTTCTTGATCATACTTTCTCTCCCCTTCTCTCCTTGGCTCTCTCACTCCCTCTGTCTTACTCTGAGGGGATCCAGCTGCTATGTTATCAGTGAGATTCTGGAGAAGCCCTCATAGGAAAGAACCTCCAGTCAACAGCCGGCATTGCACTGAGGCCCTCTCTTCCTCCCCCTCCTCTTCCTCTGGGGTCTGCGGCACCCACGGGTTTCTACCTGACTGTTCTCTGATTCATGTGCTAGATTGGAAGCTCCTTGAGGCGTGCTTAAACATGTACCCCTAATATCTCCCCACAAGTACTTGGCACAATATTGGGTACATGGAACCTTAGAAAATACCTTTTGAGCAAATGAATGTCATTGGGTCTCACAACAAATACTCTTGTATGCATGCATGCTAAGTTGCTTCAGTCATATCCTACTCTTGGTGACCCAAAGGACTCTAGCCCCTGAGGCTTCTCTGTATATAGGATCCTCCAGTCAAGAACACTGGAGTGGGTTGCCATATTCTCCTCCAGGGGATCCTCCCTACCCAGGGATTGAACCGCATCTCTTATCTCTTTTGCATGGAAGGCAGGTTCTTTACCACTAGCACCACCTGGGCAGTCTTCAACAAATACTCTTGGTCAAACTGAAATTCATTCTATCTTTCTCCCTTCTGTCCTTCCTTCTCTTGCTTTCTTTCTATCTTTCTGAAAGCATTGACTCAGTGCATACATGCACTTATTCTACAGAGAATCCAGAATAGAAAGATGAATTAATTAGACATAGTTTCTGCTTCCCCATTGCATTAATTTTCAATGGTGTTGTAACAAAATGCTACCAACTTAGTAGCTTAAAGTGAAAGTCGCTCAGTCATGTTGGACTCTTTGGGACCCCATGAACTCTACAGTCCATGGAAGTGAAGCTTGTGGCTCAGCTGGTAAAGAATCCACCTGCAATACAGGAAACCTGGGTTGGGAAGATCACCTGGAGAAGGGAAAGGCTACCCACTCCAGTATTTTGGCCTGGAGAATTCCATAGACTGTATTGTCCATGGGGTCGCAAAGATTCGGACACAACTGAACGACTTTCACTTCTCACTTAGTAGCTTAAGCCATACAAATTGACTTTATAATTTCTGTAGTTCAGAATTCTGATATGGTGTTAATGGGCTAAAATCAAGGGTTTGACAGGGAAACTTTCTAGAAGTTTCCTTGCCTTTTCCAGCTTCTAAAGTCTGCCTGCATTCCTTGGCTTCCTCATTTAAGCCAGAAATAGTAGGTTGACTCCTTCTCATGCTGCCATCTCTCTGATTCTCTGAAATCTGAAGAGGTTCTTTGATTTTAATGTGATTAGATTTTAACGTGATTAGATTAGGTACATCTGGATAATCCAGGATACTCTTCCCCTCTCTGGCTCTTTTAGCCTTAAGGACATTTGCAGTCCCTTTTGTCATGTAGAGAAACATATTCACAGTTTCCAGGGATTATGGCATGACCACCTTCAGGAAACATTGCTCAGCCTTCCACACCTTTTCCTTGTCTGTCACTGCACCAGTCAACCAGCTTGTGAGTGGGAGTCCCCTATGCTCTGTCATGTGACCAGCAAGGGATGTACTGGGATCTACCAAAGGGCATGACACTGGGGGGAGGCAGAAGAAAAATAATTTAGCTTAAAACAAAAGCCAGGAAGGAGGCAGAGTTGAAGTTGGCTGGAATTTCTCTGATTCCTCCAGGGCTGCTGGATTTTACTTCACCTGTCTTGATAAGAGTGGAGATTTGATACCTCCTCTGCGGCACTAGTCATCCCTGCCACAATCACTCTTTTATTTCATTACATTTTCAAATCTTTTGTCAGGCAGTTTGAATGTTCTGTAGGAATCTGCTTAAAGATAAAGCCCTGAGCCTCAGTATGAGGCAGAATCTTGTAGATGAGTGCCCAGAGCATCCCCCAAACTGGACCCATGCTGGACGACCCCGGGGAGGTCTATGGAGTGCAGTGCTTCTGCCACAGGACAGCACTGTTCTAGCTCACCCCACCCCAACTGGCACCACTGCTGTTCAGCACCCGGAGCCCTCCTGACCCTCAAAGGGACTGCCAAGCTTCATTTTTTGCCTCCTGCTCTAATAGTGTGTCAGCTGCCCCAGAAAAAAAGGGAAAAGGCATTTCTCATACATGCTAAGAAAAAAAAGTAAGATTCCAGAAATTATTTTCAACCCTCCTGCACCCTAGAAAAGTTACCCTTCACTTCACTAATTCTTCTCATTTTAATTTTAGCCCACTTACATTTGGTCTCTTTCCATTGTACCTGAACTCATGCCTCTTCTTTCTGGACAAAATATCTGAAATATCTTTATTCCAGAGTCAATGTTAGTTGTCCATGGTACTCCTCTCCCTCCCACTTCACTCCCACTCCAAGTTCTACTCCACATCATCTTAGGTTCTCATTAGACCTCATTGTATTTTAAATTAAAATCTAGTATATTGGTGAGGATCTGTAGGATTTAGAATCTCAGAATGCCAAAATCTGAAAGCTTCTTTGATGACATCTTCTTTAATCCCTTCAAAGGATTACACAAGGGAAGGGCTTCCCTTGTGGCTCAGCTGGTAAAGAATCCTCCTGCAATCTGGGAGACCTGGGTTCAATCCCTGGTTTGGGA
Source organism: Budorcas taxicolor (assembly GCF_023091745.1). NCBI lineage: Eukaryota > Metazoa > Chordata > Mammalia > Artiodactyla > Bovidae > Budorcas > Budorcas taxicolor. The sequence goes on from NC_068920.1 coordinate 140,074,298, forward strand.
AGATCCAGTATTCCAGTATTAACTTCCCTGGTGGCTTAGGCTGTAAAGCATCTGCCTACAATGTGGGAGACCCAGGTTAATATGCCAATATTAACTTCCCTGGTGGCTCAGATGGTAAAGCGTCTGCCTACAATGTGGGAGACCCAGGTTTGAACCCTGGGTTGGGAAGATCCTCTGGAGAAGAAAATGGCAACCCACTCTAGTACTCTTGCCTGGAAAATCCCATGAATGGAGGAGCATGGTAGGCTACAGTCCATGGGGTCACAAAGAGTCAGACATGACTGAACGACTTCACTTTCACTTGAAGAATGCTCCAGATAATTTATCCTGGTAGTTGCCCAGTTTCAAAGATCTGATCTTTTCAAGTTCACTAGGACTACAGCATCTACACTTACGCCACCCCAAACTGCTCATAGGTTACAAAATGTTGCTAATTTCTAGCCATTCCAGGAATTGACCCCATATCAGGCTTCTAAGTACACAGACTTCCTGCACATGCTTAGACCATTTTGATTCAGCCAGTAAAGAAAAAGCAACCTAGAGGGCCTTGTGTTAGGCTAACCTCCCCTCTGTTAATCTCTCTCTCTCATATTCAGTCGAAAGCTATTTTGATGCAGCAGAAAGAGCCAGACTTTCGTATTCACAGTTTGGGTCTCACCTCTGCCACCCACTAGCGATATGATTTAGCACAGCTTCCTATCTTGTAAGATGAGATTAGAAATACTGAGATGGTTAAAGTAGATCATGGATAGAAAGAGCAACTACAGCACAGTTGCACAGTGAACATCCTCTAAATGACAGTTATTATCAATAATGATGGTTTTGCTTGTGTGGTGCCGGGGATAATGGCAAACGAAGGGGCCTGACCACTCAGTGCTCAGTGCATTTAGGAGGGGATGTGACAGGGCCTCCAGAAGAATATCAAGGACTCTAGATATCATTTTCCAAAAGCCTATAAGAATTTGAAGCAAGGCATAATCTAGCTAAATAGCATGATAAGGAGCACAGATCTCTGTGTTCACCACTCTGCCCCACCAACAAATAGGAGATGCCCTCCTAGTCCAAACAGTGGGGTAGACATGAAAGTTGGAGAATATGGTGGAATAAAAGGGCAAGGAAGTCAATGAGGTCCAGAGAAGGTGAGACCAGAAGGGGCCAAATGGGCAGGAAAGAAGATCATGGAAGCCACGTGAAATGAGGGGCAAGATTCACTTGTGTGAAAACCATCTTACTCAAGATAAGCAGACTTGTGTGAGCTGCTTGGTGCAATGGAGACATCCTGGACACTTGAAGAGTCACCAGCAATGGCAGCAGATACCCTAAATATTCCCCAGTTAATATTTCCAAAGATTCCTTGACCCATAAAATGTTTTCATGGGGACAAAGGAAGTGCATAGCAGCATCTCCTGCAGATACACAGAGCTATGCAGCTGGTGGGCCCCGCTGTGGATGTCCTAAGGAGACTCCACTTGTAAGAAAAATCATATCTCAGTTGTGATAGCTTTTTCCACTCCACAACTGGCCAGAAAAAAACTAGTATTAGCCAAATTTATAACTGAAAAATTGAAAAATAAAATTTAAAAGATTTTATTTTCTCAAGCCCCAGTCTGCCTGAGTCTTACCTATGAGCTTAGAGAAGGAATGTAACCTCCATGGGTCTTAATGTTTGCATGTGAAAATGGAGAGTTTGGGATAAATGACCCCCCTCTATCTCTGAGATAATAATGCTAACAATAGTCATAATCATTACATTTCTTGGGTCTCTCTGTGTATTATCTTAACATCTTCCTACAGCCACATTTCCACATTAAAAAAATGAAGGTTTCACACTGTTATATTTGAAATGGATAATCAACAAGGTAGTACAATATACATGGAACTCTGCTCAATGTGACGTCACTGACCAAAGGGAGGAGAGTTTGGGGGAGAATGGATACATGTATGTCTGAGTCTGTTTGGTGTTCACCTTAAACTATCACAACATTATTTGTTAATTGGCTATACCCCAATACAAAAATAAAAAGTTAAAAAAAAAAAAAAAGGATCAAGTAAGGTAAGGAACTAGCCCAAGACCATTCAGCTGGAAAATGGCAGAACTAGAACTTGAAAGAGATCTGCCTGTCTGACTGCAAAGCTCCTGGCCTTTTCCACCCCAATGGCCCCTGGGATTCTGTGGTTCTTTCACATCCAGGAAGGGGCTGACACAGAGAGTAGCTAGCCCCCTCCCAGAGGGAGTGTGGCACCCTCAGGGCATATGCCCCTGTGGCTTTCAGTTCAGTTCAGTAGCTCAGTCATGTCCAACTCTTTGCAACTCCATGGACTGCAGCACACAAGGCTTCCCTGTCCATCACCAACACCCAGAGCTTACTCAAACTCATGTCCATTGAGTCAGTGAGGCCAGCCAATCATCTCATCCTCTGTCATCCCCTTCTCCTCCTGCCTTCAATCCTTCCCAGCATCAGGGTCTTTCCCAATGAGTCAGTTCTTCTTATCAGGTGGCCAAAGTATTGGAGCTTCAGCATCAGTCCTTCCAATGAATATTCAGGACTGATTTACTCTCACTTAAGTAGTCTCCTCTGAGCTACTTGATGCAATCAAGACATCCCAAGCACCTGGGGAGTCATCAGCAGTGGTAAGAGAGACTCGTGACATCCAGTGCTTGTGGCTTCCTAGTTTGAATCGAGGCAGAACGATTCTTTAGGTGTCCCTGCCAGACCTCTCTTTTGCATCCAGATTATAGTTTTAAACAAGACTGCTAAGCTATGATTTGTGAATACCTCTCATAGTACAAATGTTAGGGGTCCAGAATTGAGCAAATGGTTCCAGTGCTTGCTCTCCTCCCCCACCGACCACCCAATGCCAAGAGCAGGCTCTTGTGCTCTGATACTTGGTGCCAGACTGGAGCCCTCTTGTTAAGGCTCTGAAGTCCTTGTACTGAACAACTTGGGCTTTCCTGTCAATAAACCTCAGATACGCTGTTGATGGGGACTTTCATTAGGAATGACTGAGACAATGAAGCTTTGGGCTCCTTAGAAATGAAGCTGAAGAGAAGAAAAGAAAAGTCAGTGCTGGTGAGAAAACAGAGAGGAGACGAGGTGGGCATCAGAGATAAACAAGCCTAGTGCCAGAAGAGGGACAGTGTCTTTCACAATGTTCACACTCAGAGTCCCTCACCTTCAATGTGAGCCACACAGACAAAGTCACAGGAGATGCTAGGGCACCTGATCAAGGTCACATGACTGTATTCTGACTCCCAGTTCTGAACTCATGCATACAAATCACACTGCCTTCTTTAGCATCCCTCTCTTCTACACCTTCCAAATGCCACATGTTACTGAAGGGGCCTGAGGAAGAACTCTTTAAAGACAAGGAATGTGGGACTTCCCTGGCAGTCCAGGGGCTAAGACTTCACTTTTCAATGCATAGGGTGTGGGTTTGATCCCTAGGTGGGGAGCTAAGATCCCACATGCCTTGTGGCCAAAAGATCAAAACATAAAACCTAGAAGGGTGGAATAGGTAGGGAGGTTCAAAAGGGAGGGTATATATGTACAGCTATGGCAGATTCATGTTGAGGTGTGACAGAAAACAGCAAAATTCTGCAAAGCCATTATCCTTCAATAAATAAATAAATTTTAAAAATAGAAATAAACAAAGCAATATTATAACAAATTCAATAAGGACTTTTAGAACAGTCCATATCCAAAATAAAAGGACAAGGAAAGGGACCAACATCTGCTGAGTGTCAATTTTTACCACCCACCATGTCAGCACTTTAAATTATCTTACCTGGTCTTCACAACAGCTCTCCCAAAGGTGCATTTGTCACAGTCCCTTTCAGAGTGGGAGAAACTGAAGTTCAAAGAAGATGGATGATGCATTCAAATGTATCCAGCTAGCGGGTGGTGGAGCTGAGATATGGCTTCACCTGTAGCCCTCTCAAGCACGTACACTTCCAGACAGCGCCTCCTTGCCCTGTTGTAAAAGCCTCACTAATGAGCAGCTCAGGCTCCACCACCTTCCAGGTCCCTTCCCACTTTCACTTTTCAAAGCCAGAAGACGGAGCTGTGTCCAGCCTCACCCTTACAAGCTGTGAGCAAAGCCATTCCAACCCTCCAATTAAGGAACAGTCACGACTATGAGCAGCCCCTGCCTTATGAACACTAAGTCAGATAACACTGCAAAGTGTCTGGCACCACAGGAACTCAGCAGATAAAAACTATCACTCATGAGGCTGTTTCCTGAGCCTTAGGACCCTGCCTATCATCTTGTTTCTCCAGGGATTAGCATGAAATTGCAATTTCCAGAACTGAACAGAACTCTCTAGGCACCAGCCATGGATGGCAGACTTAGCATCACCCCCATAGGCACTGAAGCCAGAGAGCCCAGCACAGCCCAGTTAGCCAGGACTACACTCCCTCATAAATCCATTCTCAGGCATCTCTTCTTCCATCTCCTGAATCCATCCTCAACCAGCAAAAACACCCAGGCAGTAGGGCGTATGTAACCTGTCTCTATAAACGCACAGAGCCGTCAGGGCTGGCCTCCAGTTCTCCATCTGCAAACAGCCTCCCCTTTGAGAGTCCACCCTCACTCTGTACCTCAGTTCTAGCTGTGCTGGGTTCTCTTGTGTCTCCCCAACTTCCTGGTGGATTCATGCTGCCTGGCCTGTCCTGGGTGTCACAGAACTGCTCAGCAACCACCCGGCCCCTGGCCTGGCAGGGAACAGACTTCCTGTGTAGCCGCCAGTCCCACGAGGTGTGGCAAGACTGTCTCCAGCCCGGGTCCGCTGTTTCTCTTCTTCAGTCCATGATATGTAATCAAAAGTCAATAAAACCATTATCTTGTTCATTAATTAAACACAGAGCCTAAAGTAAACACAGTTATATGAAAGCATATTGTTTCCAAATCCTTCCCTTGTGCTTAGATGAAATTTTGCCTTTAGAGAACAAATTTGTGAGAATCAAAATTCAAATATTTCCCAGTAATAGCTCTGTTTCTTCAGATTAAGGGAAGTCAAAACCCAGGAATGGATGCTCACAGTGCATATTTTAAACCCCAAATGCCTCATTGCACACACCATGAATCTAAGATCCATTTTTTTCTTTAACAGAGTTATCTTGAAATTTATTATGTGAAAGATTCCTTCTTCAGTAGAGTCTTTGTCTCATGTTATATATAGGAAAAGCACTGAGCAATTTTTCAGGGGGTGCACTTAACCTCTGTGAGATGCTGGTCTGTGGGATTGTCTGTCCCATGGAAAGAAAAATATTTTACTTATTTTCTAGAAAATAATTTCCAGTCGACCTCTCTACTGCCCATTTTGGTCTCTCATTTGCACTCTCTTCAGCAAAGTGTCAGAGTGCAACGCAGACAAAGCTGGCCTGCCCAGCTCTCATGCAGCCAAGCCCCAGAGGACAGACCCTAAGCCATAGGGAAAGACAGCGGCTCCTGAGCCGCCCATGGACAAGAGATGCTCTCCTCATGAGCTTGACCACAGGTCTCTCTCCAGAAAGCCCAGACTGATGCATCTCCAGCCAGACATGGGGTCCAATGGAACACAGATTACCTGGTGTATTTATCACCAGTGAAGAGAGGGGAATCTCAGACATGCTGAAAAATTCAAGTTACACTCACATAGATATAAGCTTTTGAACCCAAATTACCTTTAATTTGGGGCCACTTAATGCCTTTCATCAATTCCTATTGTCTTAGTTTAACAAATGGAATCATAAATTATGCAATCGAAAGCAATTGCATTTATTTGCAATTAGAATTCATTTGTCAGTCTCTGCCCATGAATAATTAATATTAGGATAACCTTGATTGTGCAAATGCACTTTGCTGGGGGTGTACTGAACATTTAGGAAGTCTCCATCTGTGATCTGCATTTTGAGTTGAAATGATCAGCCAGTAAATGACTCCAAATAGCATTCAACCCAGCAAGTCTACAGTGTTATGATCTGGAAACAAGAACCAAGGCACACATAATTCCAAGGGTTGTTTGTGGCTGGAAGCAGAGTACATAGAAATAGATACTCTTGTAAATGTCCACTGAACAAAACTCTGTGTGATTCTGGACCGGTTTTGGGGACCTGTCTATGAGATCACATTTTCCCGTCAGTAAAGTGAGTGTGTTGGAGGAGGAAATGGTAACCCACTTAGTATTCTTGCCTGGAAAATTCCATGGACAGTGGAGCCTGATGGGCTGCAGTTCATGGGGTCGCAAAGAGCTGGACATGACTAAGCAACTGAGCACATACCAAGTGAGAGTGTAGAGGTGTCTGTGACTCTTAAGACCCATTTTGGATTTTACATTTTTAAGACAATTTCAAAACCTTTAAGCTGCAGTGCATGAGTCGCAAAAGGATCTAGAGTTAAGACTGTATTTCAGTACAATTTTTCTTGGTCAGTCTAATATTTTTGAGCTTAAAAACATCTCTGAAAAGGTCCATCTTCTCCAACAATACTGAAGAGATTCATGGCACAGAAAAGGATTTGAGTTCCAGATATAATAACACATATGCATATCCACCAAACACATAAAAATTACTCTTGATCCAAAGAGGATTCCCTGGTGGCTCAGATGGCCTGCAATGCAGGAGACCATGGTTTGATCCCTAGGTCAGGAAGATCCCCTGAAGATGGGAATGGTTATCCGCTCCAGTATTCTTGCCTTTAGAATTCTGTGGACAGAAGAGCCTTCGAGTGCTACAGTCCATGGGGTCACAAAAGACTCGGAAACAACTGAGCAACTAACAAACAAGGAGAATATATAGGATAAAAACAGTGGCTCCTCCAAATGGCAGTGGTGGTAGAACTCTTTTCAACTACTACCCCAGCCTCCCAACCCCGTCATTTCTAGAGCAGGGACTCCTCCACAGCTTCCCTGCCAGGCTGAAAAGCCCATTCACAGGCAACACCTTGTAAGATCTCCACCTAACAGTCCTATAAAGTAGGTCTCTCACTATGCTGATTCTCTGCATGAAACTGAACCTTGGAGAGAGTGAAGGACTTGCCCAAATTCATGTATTCAGAACCAAAGTCTCCAGATCTCAAACCCTTACTGTATCACTTTGCCATGTTAGTCATCAGCCTTGGATACGATGTGAAATGAAACTTCAGCAACAAAATCTAGAAACATGATTTATAAGAGTAGAAAAGTTAAACTCAATCTAGACATCCTATAGTGGAGGCGATGGTGAATGTTCCCCTTCATGGGAAAACAGCACAAAATGATTCATTTACCAGGAAGATGATAGAAATTCGCAAAGCCACCCTTGGGACTCTGTCTGAGACAGGAGCATACACTTGCAGAGCCTGGGGCCACCAGAACAGAAGGCAGTGCCGTAGCTGAGTCATTATCTTCTCTGGATGTGAAAGAAACACTTTGATTTCTATGTTTCTGTGATGTGTTTCCAAAATAAAGCCTCAGTCAGAACTTTTAACTTATGAGATAATAAATGTTAAGCTTTCATTTCTTACTGGAATCATAGCCTGTGATACGGTTCCTGAGAACTGAGGGGATCTTATTATTCACAGAATATTCCAACTCAAAGCACAGAAGGAGAATTCAGTTCAGCAATCCAGTGGCTGCATAATCCTGAACAGCAAATGTGTGCCCAGCACTGAATGCAACATCTGAATGGTGGTGAATAAGATATAAACTTGGGCCAGGAGAGAGAGAAACACACACCAAATGATAATAATAATTGCAATACAAGAGAGAACTTGCCAGGCAATGCAAGAACACACCAAGAAAATGGATATATTCACTTTGAATGACAAAATATACCAAGGCTTTCTAGAGGAGATGAATTTGGAACCTGGGAAATATATTTCAAATATATCCCCTTCTCTCCTCCATCACAAGGTAAAATAGAGAAAGGGCATATGGAGAGAAGGAAGCATTCCAAGCACCCATGTGAAAATAAATAAATGACAAGATGTTCCATCCATGTTTCAGGACGATGAATGGGGAGGAAGGGAGGAGTGTTTCATTAGGTCTAAGGAGATCAAGTAGGGACTTTCCTGGTGGCCCAATAGTTAAGATTTAGCCTTCCAATGCAGGGGTTATAAGTTTGATTCCTGGCAGTGGAGCTAAAATTTCACATGCTTCACTGCCAAAAAAACAAACCATAAAAGAAAAGCGATACTGTATTAATAACAAATTCAAAAAAGATTTTAAAAAAGCACAACATTAAACTGAAAGGTCAAAAGTCTTTTTTTTTTTCTTTTTTAAAAATAAGAGATCATGAAGGAACTTGAACAGCCTCAAAAGGAGTGTTAACAATCCCTCACTGTTGACAAGGAGCCAACTGACATTTTAAACAGAAGGCTCACAAAATCTGATTTTTTTTTTTTTTTTAGGAAAATCACTCCTGAGGCTGGGGTTTGTGGCAGGGGGCAGAGTGGGTGGTGCCTGAAGAATTAGAAGCTTGGAGACCAGTTAAGCGTCTGTGAAATGTGCTGGACCTGATGCTCAGCAGAAGCAGGGAGACTGTTCCAGAATCTCATATTCAGTCCGGAGCTGCCACTTAATCACTTTAATTAAGGTATTTCTCAGAAATCTCACTCAATTTCAGCAAAAGAGAAAAGCTGATGTATTGTTGGGTTATCTGATACTCCTTAGAAATGCCGTTGTTACAGAAGAATAATGCAATAGTAATCCCTGCAATTCAGGAGACCCTGGTTCGATTCCAGGGTTGGGAAGATCCACTGGAGAAGGGATAGGCTACCCACTCCAGTATTCTTGGGCTTCCCTTCTGGTTCAGCTGGTAAAGAATGTGCCTGCAATGCAAGAGACGTGGGTTCGATCCCTGGGTTGGGAAGATACCCTGGAGAAGGGAAAGGCTACCCACTCCATATACCATTCAGGATTGAATAAGTTCCCACTGAACCAAAAATTAATAATGATGATGATGATGATGATGAAAGGGAATGGGAGGGGGAATGGGAAAGGAGTAGGAGGAGAAAGTAAAGGAGGAAATGAAAAAGAAGAAAAAGGGAAAGAAGCCTAGAAGGAGACACACATAGAGAAAGAGACACAGAGAAAAGCTATGAAATGGAGAGAAAAGCTATCCCAGGAGGTTAATGGAAGAACAGAAGTTATTAGAAGGATGAGGCAGATGGTGAGGACTTTTTGGAGCAGGTGGGGTGGGTGAGGATAGGGAGAAAGGAATGGCCATCTGATCACTTATTCTGGTCACTTACAAGGCAGGAATTCCTCACTCATCTGGGTGCTTGAAGAAAGAACTGATCTGGTGAGGTTGTTTCCCTTGTTGCTTGTTCTACTTGAAAGGATGCAAGTTTGGTACAGCGAGATATACTTACTCACCTGTTTTATATTTATTACTATATACAGTAAATTCTTCAATCTAGCCTCCTTTCCATTCATGCAGTGAGTGGCCTTCTGAGACACGTGTTGTGTTCCGGGCATAGGAGCCCTCTCTGGGAATAAAAAGGAGTGAATGAACACATGAATACAATCACCTACCTTGGATGCTCGGTGTTTGTTTTGCTTTCGTTCCTCTGCCACATCAACAGAAATATAGTAAATCTCTGAAGAATCAGATTAAGTATGAATGAGCTGACTGATCTCTAGCTTCATGGCCTTAATATAGATAAGTTACCTGATGTCTTAGAGATTCTATTTCCTCATCTGTGAACTGAAGATAAGAAAACTTTCCAGTTCACATCCTAGTGTTGTTGGGAATACAAAATGAGATTCCTGTAAAGTAATCTCTAAAGAACAAGCATATGCTACTATTTACTCTGTGACCACTGAATGTCATTGAACTTAGAGGTTTAATGTTCACCTTATATTCTTTGAAGAAAGTGTCAATTGATTAAATTAATAATGTAAATAAGCTGAGAGAGGGGAAGTAGGCATTTAAGCCATTTAATTGTTCCTACCACAATTAGTGTGCTAATTATGCATCTTATTTGGCTATTCTCCAAAGCAAGTTCCTTCAGGACAATGCTATTCAACTTGTTCTAGGTAGTTGGCATATTTGAAAGAAATAAAACTGAATTGTTCCACAAAATAGACAATAATTCAGATTTCTGTTATCCTAGACTGCCTCATTCACTCGAGGTTCCCCATCCCCCACTTCCACGAGGATGGATCAGTGGGGTTTGACAGGTGGGACTTTGGAAGACAGATGACTAGCAATGCATTCACTCTGCAGAGAAACTCCTGTGAGCATGAGAAGTTCAATCAGGGATTCTGGGGCATAAACTCTGTGGCTGAACAAGAATTGTACTTGGGAGAAGGGCAAGATGGCAGGGGAAACATGGAGTACTCCCTCTAGGGATACAGAAAGAGGAAAAAAATTTATATATATATATATGTGTGTGTGTGTGTGTGTGTGTGTGTATGAACTCAAGGACTTCCCTGCCTGTTCATTGGTTAAATGGGGCAACCGGAGGGGCTGCTGACCTTTCCATTGTCTCTTCCTAGACACACTTGCAAACTACATGTGAATGGTACTTTACAGATTGTTAAGTACTGTCCCTATCTCTTTGATTCTTACCACAAGCCTAACAGGTATTATTAGCCCCATTTTACAGAGGTATAAACATGAAGCTCAAAAAAAAATTATAACTGGCTTGCCCCAATTCACACGCTTTGAATAGGACCATGTTTTGTTTTTTTCTTTCCCCCAGAGTCTGCCTTCATCAACTATGCTCTCTTTTATGAATCATTAGCCTCCCCTCTGTATGATCTCCTCCATCCTTTTACCCTATTTGTTGTTGCTGCTGTTGTTTAGTTCCTAAGTTGTGTCCATCTCTTATCACATGGACTGTAGCCTCCAGGCTCCTCTGTCCATGGAATTTTCCAGGCAAGAATGCTGGAGAGGGTTGTCATTTTCTTCTCCATCTCTTACCCTATAAATAGATTCAATTTTCATCTATCTTTCTAATCTTTTTCAAATATAGTAAATTATCATTTGGCATATATTTCATATAGCATTTTATATTAATTTAAATCTCAAATCTTCTCTGCTAAAGGTTGAAAATGTCTTGCAACAAAGATGCCTAATAGCATTAATATGAAATGAATAAATCAGGATTGGAGCAAATATACTATCATAGGTTGTATTTCTGCCATGGCAGAACTGATGATGATCAATTTAATCAAGTGTAAATATTAGAAAAATAATCAGGAAGAGTTAAAAACTGTTTTACATGATATATGCACCCCAACATTCATTGCAATACTGTTTATTAAATACAATAACGAAGACATGGAAGCAACATAAGTGACAGATGAAGGGATAAAGCAGATGTGATATATACATATATATACACACAAAGAAATATTACTCAGCCACAAAAAAATAGAATGAAATAATGCCATTTGCAGCAAGATGGATGGACCTAGGGGTTATCATATTCAGTGAAGTAAGTCAAAGATAAATATCACACAGTATCACTTATATGCTGAATCTAAAACAATGATATAAAGGAACTTATTTACAAAAGAGACATAAACTCACAAGCATAAAAAACAAACTATGACTACCAAAGGGGATAGCAGTGATGGGAGGGATAAATTAGAAGTTTGGAATTAACATAATACATACTACAGTAGATAAAGTAGAAAAACAACAAGGACCTACCGTCTAGCACAGGAAAATAATCTTGTATAGCCAGTTATGGAAAATAATCTGAAAGAGAATATTTATGTGCATTAGTATTACTGTTTTAATAGCCCTTTTATTTACTCAAGCACTTTAATGTTTTTACTTAGGCAGAATTTGTTATTGAAAAAAGTTCATTTTAATCCTGGATATCAAATATAAAAATTCATACACGTGTCTTTTTTCTCCCTGGATGCAGACATTTGAACTTTGGTTATAATTAAGAAGAGACATCTCAATTATCAGTGGTGAAAGATCCCTAGAGACCTTGTGTTCCTCAGTTTTCTTATGCAGGGAAAATCATTTTATAAGAGAAAGTTGTAGTGTGGAAATGGTCAAGAACAAAGAGTCGACTTGGGTTCCAGTGGAATTAGCCAGTAGTTCCACTGGAGCCCTGTTTCTTATTCTTTGAAATATTAATAATAATTCATCACAGTGTTGGTCTAAGTATTAACTGAAATAATGAATACAAAATGAGTTTAACAGTTCCTAACACAAAGTAGATATTTAACAACTGTGAATTTCTTTCTTCTTTCTGTTTATCTTCTGAAATAAAGATCAAATAGTCATTCAACAAATATTTATTAAATGTTTGGTCTCTGTATATACTGTTCTTGGACTTAGGAATGTAGCAGTAAATAAGAGTGAATCCCTGTAGAAGCACCACATAAATATGCGTGGTGTTATTCGTAAGATTTCTAGAGCAACCAGTACTCCAAAGATTCTACCTGTCCCAAGAGCTGATTAAAGTTAGGATCCAGAGAAAGACAAATGGAGTTGGGGAATGGTCTTATGGAGTGAAAAAGCTCTTCTACTGAATCACTTAGAAGTTATTTGTGGACCATCCCCTTTAGAATTCTCCTACAGTATGGTAACTTCTAAAATTGCCGGACATGCTGAATATGTCAAGAAGTTCTTTAAAAATACTACACATAAAAATTCTGTCTCTGTTTATGATGTAGAAAATCACATGAGAGTGTTGGTCTCACCCTAACGAATAAAACAAGCCAGAAAATCTATGACGTCTTTTCTTTAAACATATGAGTCAAAGACACAAAGAACCTAACTGAACTAAATTCCAAGAAAGGACAAGCTCTTTAAAAGAGAGATGAAATTCTCAGCTGTTTGCTTTCCTGGCAGAGTGATGAGGAAAAAATAGTTGGGGATAAGGAGAACCAGATGAAATTTTAACAAAACTTTAAGGCTGTATGTGGGCTGGCACAACAGATTAATATTCTGAGAAACCCCAGGCACAGAGACCAAATTCACCCACCAAATCTTTCTAATGGGTCTTAACTGAGCACTCAGATGCAGCATGCCAAAGGCTTAGAGCAGGGCAGGAGCACTGAGAAAGATCACCCACAGTGCCTTCTACAGGCACAAAGAAGCCACTCTCCAAAGGCAAGAACTAGGACCAGAGAACTAGAGGAAAATCACTGGAGGCACTACAGTTTCTCAGGCACCAGATGTTGAGAAAATGCAAGACACCTGAGAAAAACACATGGCATTCCAAAGCTTCATCGAAGGGAATAAGGCTGCCCTCAGGAGGCTTGAACAAACTAGCAGAGAAAAATGATGTTTTTCTAAGCCACAAAACCACAGGGATTAATCTAGAGACCAAAAAGAACCCCCTAGTAATCCATAAATCTTACTGCCAGACTGTAAAGAGAGTTTTCACAAAGTTCAGCAAGTGGTTAAGTCAGTTGTAATCCATAAAAAGATCTCCAGAACTGTGGCAGGTGCAGGGCATAAATCTTGCTGAAGAGAAAGTCCCAGGTCACCCTCAAAACAACTCAAGCTTGCAGTGAGCCAGCTGATTCAAACTAAAGCCACTACACAGCCCTGGTGCGACCAGCGACAGATCAGAGTGACTTAGGTCCTCACTCTAAAAGCCAGACAGAGGAGGATTTTGTTCTTTTCTCAAGTAAATATTGTTTGCATTAGTATGTTTTTAACAGCAAATGTCTGCATATGATAAAAAACAATAACAACATAAGAATCAAGAAAATGTAACCTGTGAACAATAAGGAAAGAGTCAATGAAAGCAGAACCAGAGATAGGCTAGATGATGAAACGTCAGACTGAGTCTTGAAAACTCCTAGGATAAAAATGCTGGAGGATCTAGCTGAAAAGGTATACAACATGCTTTCTGAGTGGAATGATGACAAAAGTGTGGTCAAGATAGTGGAGTAGGAAGACACTGATCTCACCTCCTCCTTTGAGCACACTAGACCGTTTGTGGCGATCATTTCAAAATGACACAGATGTATAGAACAGACTTTTGGACTCTGTGGGAGAGGGAGAGAGTAGGATAATTTGGGAGAATGGCATTGAAACATGTATACCATCATGTAAGAAATGAATCGCCAGTCTAGGTTCAATACAGGATACAGGATGCTTGGGGCTAGTGCACTGGGATGACCCAGAGAGATGATATAGGGAGGGTGGTGGGAGGGGGGTTCAGGATTCAGATCTCATGTATAACCCATGGTGGATTCATGTCAATATATGGCAAAACCAATACAGTATTGTAAAGTAAAAATAAATAAATAAAGAGCACACAAAAAAATGTACAGTAAAAAAAAAAATTCACTAGGTTGTATAACAGGAACTAACATAGTACAGACCGATTATGCTTCAAAAACAAATAGAAAAAAAGGAAGCAAATTTCTACCAGAGACAGGGAGTAAAGGGAGGAGGAAATGAATGAAGACTGTCAAACAGTACTTAAATTTCCAGTTATAAGGTACATATTAAAAATGTGTTGACCTGGGACTTTCTCTTCAACACAATATATAAAATTAACACTGCTCTATATTAAATACAAAAGTTTTTAGGAGAGTAAATCTTGAATTCTCATCACACACACACACAAAATCTATTTCTTTGATTCCATATCTATATGAGATGATGGATGTTCATTCAAATCATTGTGATAACCATTTCATGATATATATAAGTCAAATCACTATGCTGAAACTATTACTATTATATTACTATTATTGTGGAAAATACAGTATGTCAAATATATTGAAATATATTTCAATATTAAAAAGCTGAGTAGAAAGAAAAGAAAGTATTTTTTAGCCCAAATGTAAATACTAAAAATAAGAACTACAATATGAGTAATGAAGTAGTTAATATAAGGCCTTAAGATCAAAATGGACTCAGCAGAGGTCAGGGCCTATGAGCTTGAAGACAGAACAAAACAAAGGAAACAAAATAAGACTTAAAAGGAAGGGAAAACAAGACTACTTGAAATCTGTAGGATTATATAAAATTTTCTAACACATGTAATTGGAATCCTAGAAGCTGAAGAAAGAATAGCACAGAAAAAAAATTTTAAATAAATGGCCAGCAGTTTTCAAAATTGATGAGACATCAACCCACAGATTGAAAAAGCCAGTCTCAAGTAGGATAAAGAAAACTACGCATAGATATAAATAAGGAAAACATGTGAAATCAAAGATAAAGAGAAAATCTCAAATGGATCCAAAGCAAAAAGAACAGTGATATGAACAACAGCTTTTCTCAGCAAAAACAATGAAGACCCAAAAAAAAGAAGCAATAATTTTGAAGTGTTGGAAAGGAAAAAAGCTCTCAATGTCGAATTTTACGCCCAAGAAAATATTCCTCAGTAATGATGACAAAATAATAGAGGTTTTTATTCATACAAAGTTAAAAATAATGAGTCTTGAACAAAAAGATAAAAAGTTTCCTCAGATTGATGGAAAATTAAAGCAGATGAAACTCCAATTTATAGGAAAAAATAAAGAGCACTGAAAAGGGTAAATAACTGTATAAATATAAGAGTCTTTTTATTAGCATCTCAAATGCATCTTGACATGTTTTATAGGCTATTAACAGTTTAGAATATAAATAATAACAAGATACTGTGGCATACGATATATGGAGAAAATATATAAGATAATAAGGATAAAATGAGTAAAAGAGTGAATGGAAAACCTAGGTATAAGGTTCTTTAATGTTTATTAAGCAGTATAATTTTGCTTGAGGATTAACGTGATAACTTAAAACTCTATGTTGTAATATCTAAAGCAACTAGTGAAAAAGAACAAAAAGATATGCACCCAAAAAAGTAATACAGATTTGTGCTTCTGGCCAAAAGGGATAGGATTTCCCTTCCCACTTGAAGCAACTTTTTAAAATGGACAACATATAAGAAACAATGATTTTCAACAATGCGGGAGAGAGATCCTTGAGATAGAGGAATTGTTGTTGTTGTTTAGTTGCTAAGTTGTGTCTGACTCTTTTGTGACCCCATGGGCTGTAGCTTGCCAGGCTCCTCTGCCCATGGTATTTTCCCAGGCAAGAATATTGGGTAAAACCCTACAATTTCTCAGTTTAAGATCTGGAGAAAATGTCCATTGCTATGAAGGAGAGTGATCTCTGGAGGAGCTAAACTATTTCTTAGAGAAGAAAATACAGAGGTGGGAGTCTGGAAAGTTCTTTATAGCTGGAGATTACAAGTCAGACCTCCCACAAGGTTTAATAATGATCAGAACAATGTGTGGTTGGCTTGAGAATAAACAAATAGATCAGTAGAATAGAATAGAGAATATAGGAATGAATCCACACGTGTATAGACAACTGATTTAGACAAAGGCAACTAAGCAAGGAAAGGCCACACTTTTCACCACATGGGCCTACACACATTGGTTTTGCACAGACAGAAAAAATCACCTTTAATCTATACCTCATAGATATGCAATGAGAAGGGGCAACCATGGAGGCCAGGACAGACATCTAGATGTTTAGAATAACACTTTGACTGGACTTTGTGCACAGTCTGCCCTCTTACAGGATATTTTCTTTCTTTCTTTCTTTCTTTCTTTTTTTTTTTTTTTTGAGGTTATTTGCTACATGTTTGTCTACCAAGGAGGAAATAAGCTGCAAAGTACCAGAATAGGGATATGACGGAAACCATAACTGAGACTTGAAAGCTCAGCAGGAAAGAAACTGAGCACAGTAGCCCTTGTCTTTTTCTTTTTTCATGCATCTTATTCAAGTATCAGTTCAGTTCAGTTCAGTTGCTCAGTCGTATCCGACTCTTTGCGACCCCATGAATCACAGCACGCCAGGCCTCCCTGTCCATCACCAACTCCTGGAGTTTATTCAAACTCATGTGCATTGAGTCGGTGATGCTATCCAGCCATCTCATCCTCTGTTATACCCTTCTCCTCTTGCCCCCAATCCCTCCCAGCATCAGAGTCTTTCCAATGAGTCAACTCTTTGTATGAGGTGGCCAAACTATTGGAGTTTCAGCCTCAGCATCAGTCCTTCCAATGAACATTCAGGACTGATCTCCTTTAGGATGGACTGGTTGTATCTCCTTGCAGTCCAAGGGACTCTCAAGAGTCTTCTCCAGTACCTCAGTTCAAAAGCATACACTAAAAAAAGTGCACAGCTCTTAAGTGTACTGCTCAAAGAATTTTCACAAACTGAACCCCATTATGTAAATAAGCATCCAAATCAAGGAGAAGAACTTTGCCGCACACCTAAAGCCTCCTCATGCTTCCTTCTTATCGCATTCTCCCAAGGGTATTCACCCTCATGACTTTTCACAGAATAAATTAATTTGGCCTGCTTCTGAGCTCTACATAAATGGAATGAAGGAATTCCCTGGTGGTCCATTGGTTAGGACTCTGTGCCCTCACTGTCAAGGGCCCAGGTTAGGTCCTTGGTGAGGGAATCTCACATGCTGCATAGCATGATAAAAAGTAAAATAAAATAAAAGGAAGCATTCGGTATGTATTCTTCTGCCTATGTCTTCTATTCAACAATGTTTGTATGAGATATCCATAGTGTTCTCTGTAGATTATTTATTCCACAGTTTTTTTCACTGTTATTGTTTTATAGTATTTCATCATATGATTAAACCAAATTGACATATTCATTCTATAGTCAGTGGACCACTTGGATGATTTCCAGTTTGGGGCTATTGCAGAATGCACCTATAAACACTCATGTATGTATCTCTTTGGAGAAGGAAATGGCAACCCACTCCATTATTCTTAACTAGAGAACTCCATGGACAGAGGAGCCTGGTGAGCTACAGTCTATGGGGTTGCAAAGAGTCAGACATGACTGAGCGACTAACACACATATCTCTTGGTGAACATATGTAACCATTTCTGTTAGCAGTCTACCTAGGGGTGGAAATTTTGGCTCAGATACTATGCATTTGTTCAGTTTTTTATTTTTGAACAATTTTTCAAATTGGTTAAACCAATCCTGTTCTCTTTGCAATCAGTGCCCTGGAAATGGTCAATTTACCCAGAATATGATGAATTAATTTAATTTAGAGGCATATTGAATCTGAGATCCCTGTGGAAAAGTCAAAGGGAGTTTAGAGTAACTGTTGGCTCCAAGGGTGTGTGTCTCAGGAGAAAGATCTAGGCTGGATGTAGTGATCACCTCAAGGTGACAGAAGGAGTTGCGGAGTCAGATGGAATCCCCCAAGATGGCATGAGGCAGACAAACCCAGAGAAACAGGAACAGGTCCCGGTGTGCAGGGGAAAAGGAGGAGCAGAGGGAGGCTAAGAAGAAGCGTCCTCACTAACAGCTAGCAGGGAGTCAGGTGGGAGAACTGGATTTACTCTGTGCTGTTTGGAAACTGAAAGGGTATTAAAGAGATTGATTATTTTGCATTTCCTGAAATTTACTTTGAGCAAAACAATTCCAGACTGTGCACTTACTCTGCCTTCTTCTTTTTTTTTTTTTCCTCTCGGTTATTTTATTTTTGACGTTCAGCATGGGGAAGGGCTATCCACAGAGATGAAATTGCTTCTGACACTTGTCCTCTTAAAAAAATTCAAATACCTCTTTAGATCAGAGTTGACTTTAGATAGTGTTCACCACAACAGCTTGACTTGCTACAGTGGGTCTTAGCATCTTTACGACACAGGTAGCCCTGAAACCTATCCTAGAACAATTTTTTGGGTTGGTTCCCTTTTAACTTTGGTGAATCTCTCTCTAATCTTGCTGATGGAAATTGAATGTTTCAGATACCTAAATGCTGCAAGTTCTCCAGTCGCAGAAGGAGGAGTGTTAGCTTACCTTGAAATTGCTGTCTTCCTGGAAGGCAGCAGTAAGCAGAGAAGGGGAGGGAAGCATGTACTGAATATAAATCTTCCTCCCAGGCAGCATCATAAAACTTAAGCCTTTTGAGGATTCAGATTAATGAAATCTGCTCCTTTCCCTCAAGGGACTGACAATTGAATGCAAGTGCAGGCAAACACACAATTAGCTCTAGTACAATGTAGAATGAAAAAACACTAAAATATAAGTAGCACATGAAGAAGTACCCACGAAAGCTAACGGGTGCTTAGCGTAAGAATGCTTTCCTCCCTAATTCTGAGTGACAAGACAAGCGTCCTTAAAAAGTGAAATTAACTTGAAAAGTGAGTGGAGCTATACCAAGAGCAGGAACCTGAGGGAAGAATGCCATGATGCAAAAGTGTTACTGAAAGTGGGATCTGGCTGCTCACCCCTTGAAAGCCAATACTTGATAGGCAAGGTTAGTGGAAAAGAAAGCTTGCTTTATCCCAGAGGCTGGCAACTGAAGGGGAACGGACACACTCGTGTTCAAAGGCTGATTCTCCCCACTACCAATCAGTGGGCAAGAGCTTTTATAGGCAGAGGGAGGGGTTTACATGCAGAAACAGCACAGTCAGCTCTGACAGTCATCTTGAAATTGGTCATCGGTGGTCTGACCAGCTTCATCTTGAATGTTTTAAGTACAGCTAATCTTCAGTTCCAAGGCTGGTTTGTTCCCATTTCTCTGAGGTCATTTCTTGGAATTTTGGCAACTTATGGCATGGCTACAGTCTGGTCACCATGTAGTTAACTTTTTCTACCTTCTGGGCATTTCAGTATCTACAAAACAGCTCAAAGGATATGGCTCAGAATACTATCTTATAGCTCTTAAGGAGGATCTAAGGGTTCTTGACTTTATTTAATGACTTACTTTGTCCTATTTCATTGTTTTCCTTTGTGGCTGCATTTTCTCACTTCTCTGATGAAACTTACTCTTTGGCTAAAGTTTTTCTGCAGGCAAAAGGTGGGCTGCAGACATGGGTCTCAGGGGAAGGCCCATAGAGTCCTGTTCAATTTCAAAAGTACTTATCTGATATATACCAAAAAGGACCAGTGTTTTGTGTGGTCAAACAACGGTTCTTAAAGTGTGGTCCCCATACAAGCAGCATCAGAATCACCTGGAAATTTGTTAGAAATGCACAATCTCAACACCTTACTCCAGACTTATCGAATCAGAAACACTGGGCATGAGGCCCACAAACATGCATTTTAAGAAGCCCTCCAGGTGAATCTGAAGCACATTTAGGTTTGAGAACCACTGGGATAGAGGTCCTGTGCATGGAGTGATATAATAGAAGATGAACACGGAAAGGCATGCTGGGTCTGGATCATGGAGAGCTGAGAGCAGAAGCTCAGGGGTGGGGATTTTATTCTGCAAGCAATGGGGAGCTACTGTAGAATTTTGCTCAAGGGCATGATTTGATCCAAATTGTGCTTTAAAAAGAAAAGTGACAGCAGGTGGATGATGCAGTGACAAAAGGAGTAATTGGGTGTGAAGAGAAAATACAAGCCTGTAATTGGAAATCCTTGTGAGAGAGAACACATACTTCAGTCCAATGAGATGAATGCAAAAGTCATCATTACCGTCATGAAAGAATAATTCTAAAGGAATATATGGTCACAGTTTGCCTCTATAATAGGAGATCCCAGATCACTGTGCTTTTATACTAGAAAGAAAAGAAACTGACACTCTAGAACTTACTCAGTATCAAGTTTCACTTTAAGTATCTTGCATGTTTTGTCTCATATAACGAACACATTAACCTCAATCGGAAACTGGTAGAAACTGACCAGTGTCATAAAAATAGGAGATAACAGAGGGAGACATCAATGAGCTGATAACTGAGTGAGATGTAAAAGCAACAGAACTTCAGGACTATCACAAAAGTCCTTTTTCTTACACCGTAAAGCCGACACTCAGCCTGGCTTTGGTCTCTGTGTGCATTTGACTGCAGCCCATCCCTTTAGTGGTACAGCGATGTGGAGAAATATGCCCAGTCCTTACCTGTAATTTTCTCAGACCCCTCCCACACACCTTCCACCCAATTTTCTACACCCTCATCAAAAAGAATTATGAACTCTCTCTATCCATTATGCCAGCCACGTCAGCAGTTTCCTCAACCTATTCTCATATTCAACCTTAGAGGATTGAACTTCCACATTGAAACTGCTGACACATTTTTCATTTTTTAGTTGACTGGCGGTATCTTAATGACAGAGATGTATGGGATCTTGGGGATCATGTAGTTCAATCTCATCTCCCCATTTTATATACATATAAATGAGAGCCCAGAGGGGGCAAGAAATTACCCAGGCCATTCACAGAACTATAACCAGATTTTCTTGTTCAGAGCCCTTTGTATCTCACCATAAACTATTTTGTGAAATCTCATATACTCATTCAAGCTTCTAAAACAGTGGCTGATACACAGCATAGACGTAATAAATATTTCCCAATTGAATGAATAAAGTCCTCACCAACTAGTTCCCCTCAGCACTCTATAGCAAAGTACCTCAACCATGCCCAACCCTCCTCCTGTTGTCTTCAGAGCTTGACTGGTCCTTCCTCCTTGAAACTCACAAAGACACAATCATATTGCTTGCTCTTTAACTGATGTCACATTGAAAAGGACATCATTCCATTCTTTGAACTAAAAATGCACTTTTTTTTCTTATTAAGAAAACTATCTCTACTCTGAATAACCACGGGGAATGGGCAAGGATTTCTATTATTTTTCAAAGGAAAGCAACTTTATTATTTACAAGTGCCTGTAGAAAACATGCAGTGATAAACAAGTGCCCTGAGATTGGGCTTGTACACTGAGAAATACTATGTTTGCCAACTTGATTACTTGCAAAGAGATGTTTCTAAAGGGCCTAAACACTACGTTTCCTTCAGGGAGATTAAAAATCTTTGCTGGCAGCAGTTTAAACACTTTTTCATGCAACTACATTATTTGACCTATCAACATTCATTACCTTAACCCATTAATTGGAATGTTTAGAAAAATACTCTCATTCATTGTATTTTCTGGGGAAATCAAAGTCCTTCTCTGACTATAGGTCTCTTCTACTTAGAAAGCCTGGAAGTGGGTTTAGATAATTCAGTGTGATTTGTTGTTCAGTCACTAAGTTGTGTCTGACTCTTTGCAATCCCATGGACTGCAACATGTCAGGTTCCTCTGTCCTTCACTATCTCCTGCAGTTTGCTCAAATTCATGTCCATCGAGTCTGTGATGCTATCTAACCATCTCATCTTCTGCTGTCCTCTTCTTTTGCCTTCAATCTTTCCTAGCATCAGAGTCTTTTTCCAATGAATCAGATTTTTGCATCAAGTGGCCGAAGTATTGGAGCTTCAGCTTCAGTTTTAGCCCTTCCAAAGAATATTCAGGATTGATTTCCTTTATGATTGACTGGTTTGATTTCCTTGCAGTCCAAGGGACTCTTAAGAATCTTCCCAGCATCACAAATCCAAAGAATCTATTCTTCAGTGTTCATGATTTCTTTATGGTCCAATTCTCATATCTATACAGGATGACTGGAAAAACCATAGCTTTGACTATATGGACCTTTGTCAGCAAAGTGATTTCTTTGGTTTTTAATACACAGTCTAGGTTTGACATAACTTTTCTTCCAAGGGAGAAAGCATCTTTTAGTTTCATGGCTGCAGTCATCATCCACAGCAATTTTGGAGCCCACGTAGATAAAATCTGTCACTGCTTCCATTTTTCCCCTTCTATTTGCCATGAAGTGATGGGACTGGATGCCATGATCTTAGTTTTTTGAATGGTAAGTTTCAGGCCAACTTTTTCATTCTCCTCTTTCACCCTCATCAAGAGGCTCTTTAGTTATTCTTCACTTTTTGCCATAAGAATGGTATCATCTGCATATCTGAGGTTTTTGATATTTCTCTCCACAATCTTGATTCCAGCTTGTGATTCATCTAGTCTAGCATTTCACATGATGTACTTTGCATAGAAGTTAAATGAGCAGGGTGACAATATACAGCTTTGTTGTACTCCTTTCCCAATTTTGAACCAGTCAGTTGTTCCCTGTTAAGTTCTAACTGTTGCTTCTTGACCCACATACAGAGCCTTATCTGGCTCTCAAGAGCCAGATAAGGTGGTCTGGTCTTCCCATCTCTTTAAGAATTTTCAGTTTGTTGTGATCCACACAGTCAAAGGCTTTGGCATAGTCACTGAAGCAGAAGTAGGTGTTTTTCTGGAACTCCTTTGCTTTCTCCATGATCCAATGAATGTTGGCAACTTGATCTCTGATTCCTCTTCCTCTTCAAAACCAGAATCTAACAAACAATAAATCTCATGAGATTTTTCTTTCATGATTCTTGACTTTTTAGGGCCTCTATGTCCTCCTTCTGACTATCGTTTGACTTTTTACTTCTTTGTTCCCTTATTTCATTCAATCAAACAATATTTCTGAGCAGTTATTATTTGCCAAACCCTGGGCTACAGGCTTGCAGAAACAGCTGAGTCTTCCTCCACCCCTTCCACCCCCACACACACTGATTCAGTTCCAGATGGAGGGACTGTCCCTCTAGAAGACATAGGAAGTCACTGTCCTGATCACATCCCAAGCTGAAACCAATAGGAAGGCAGAATGCTGGGATGCCCACTAGTTGAAGCACGTTCAGTAAGATCAGCTCAACACACATTCCTGAGGATCTGTTAGGGCCAGACTCCAGGCTAAACTTTTCCTCAAGGGTTTGGTGGAGGAAACAGAATAGAAATAAATGTTTAATCTTTGAGATTAATATGCAGAGAGGCTATGAGGACCCAAGGAGAGGCACCTGATCTAGACTGGAGAAGTGTGGAGTCCAGAGACTTCTAGTGTGGGAGGTCAGAGAAGTCTTCCTAGATGGAGTGCTAAGGATAAGCAGGAGCCAGCTAGCTGAAAAGGGAGGCATTTAGACACAGCAAACTGTATGAACAGAGACCTGCAGTTTATGAAGAAAATTCTACTTGCTATCAGAAAGTGATGATAAGGTCAGCAATTTCAGTAATGAAGCCAAGTATTCCCAGCAAAGGAGACTTTGTTGCAATCATAGACTTGTTACCTGACAGCAAGGGGTAGGAGGAAGGCACCCTCTCCAAGATACCAACAGCAATCAGGTTATTTTTTACCTCTTGAAATACATACAGCAGGGGCTTCTCTGGTGGTTCAGTAGTAAAGAATCCACCTGAAATGCAGGAGACATGGAAGTTGCAGATTCGATCCCTGGGTCAGGAAGATCCTGATAGTAGGAAATGGCAATGGACATGACTGAGTACACACACACACGCATACCTATAGCTGCTACCTCAGCAGGGATTTATTTCTTCTTTTATGGATTCTCTAATGCAGTTTTCCAAGTGTAGTCTAAGCCCCACATACATCAGAATCCACATGAGCTATTAAAAAAAAAAATACCCATATCTACAGACTATTGTATTTACTGGTTGAATCAAAGTCTCTAAGAGTGGGTGCAAGAATTTGCATTTTTCAACAAGCATCCAGATGAATGTTTACAACAAGAGTTTGGGAATCCCTTTCAATAAGTTAGAGAAAGGATTCTCAACCTTAGGTAAGCATTCAAATCACCCTAGGGAGGTATTAAAGCAATGCCCAGGACCCATCCCCAAATTTCCTGACTCATATGGTCTTGAGGTATACATGGGGTATATACATCAACATTTTTCAGACCATCACAGACAATTCTAATGTTTGGCTACAGGCACTCAGATGACTATTTTGAGAGTAAAAATGAAGACTACTGCTGCTGCTAAGTCACTTCAGTTGTGTCCGACTCTGTGTGACCCCGTAGACAGCAGCCCACCAGGCTCCCCAGTCCCTGGGATTCTCCAGGCAAGAACACTGAAGTGGGTTGCCATTTCCTTCTCCAATGCATGAAAGTGAAAAGTGAAAGGGAAGCCGTCGCTCACACAACGGATCAAAATTTGGGAAACATACTAAAAGCAGTGCTTTCAGGGAAATGTATGGCATTAAATGCATGTGCTAGAAAAGGAAAAAGGTCTCAAATCAGAGATCTAAGATTTTACCTAAGGAAACTAGAAAAGAAAGCAAAAATATCCCAGCAAACAGAAGAAGGAAGAGCAGAAATTAGTGATATTGAGAATATATAAGTAGACAAAAACAATGAAACCAATAGTTAGTAGTTTGATGAAATCAATAAAAAGGCTGTGGAAGAGAAAGAAGACAAAAATTTCATTTAGAAATGAAAGAGGAAACATTATTACAGATGTTACAAACATTAGCAATTACAACATAGTAAGAGAATAATATGGACAAATACTCTTTGCCCGTAATCACAAGAGTTTTGATGTTGTGAACAAATTCTTTGAATGATGAAAATTGCCAAAGCTCCCACAAAAAGGAAAAAGAGCAAGAAGACCTCATCAGTACTATGCTTCTTAAAGAAATTGAGTTCATGATTTTTTAAAAAAAGAAAAGGAAAACGAACCTCCTGGCTCAGGTGGTTTCACTTATGAATTCTATTAAATATTTAAGGAAGAAATAATACCAATCCTATACACAATTGTATCTACACAACACCAATTCTACCAATTCTAGAAGTTCTCTTCTAGAACTGTTAAAGGGGACAATACCCAACACATTTTACTCACCACACGTTACCTTGATACCAAAACCAGACAAAGACGTTACGAAAGAATAAAATTACAGACAAAACATCTCTCATGGACATGACATAAATATCCTCAACAAACTTCCAGAAAATCCAATCTAAAAATACATAGAAAGAAAAATATTTCATAATCAAAGTATTCAACATGGCTTAACTTTTAAAAATTCAATCAGTATTCACCACAGGAATAGACTAACTGTAAAACAACTGTGTATTAACATGGGGAAATACAAAGTAAATGGAAGAAAAGAACATGTGGCATGCTCTCAACTACTGAAAAGTACTCAGGCTTAGAAAAAGGGGTGAAAATTTAGCACATTATGAACAATTACCTTTGTGTATAGGAATACAGATATCTTTCTTTCTTTCAATAAACATTTTATAACTCTACAGCAATAGAAGCGTATTTATTTACAGGGAAAGTATAAAGTTGTACATAAATGTGAAGGACCTTCTTAAATGGCTGTCCGTGTGTCCGATAGCTCCCTGTGTCTGTTTCATCTGTGTGCTCCAGGGCTCCTGTGTGGCATACGGCATAAAGCAGATGTGTAAAAACCCTTTGAACACAGTTTCACTCAGGGATGCCCATCAGTTGAAAATTTCTTCAATGGGCATAAAGTGGTGTTCTTCCCTTTTATTCTATTCCTGACCTTCATGATCTTCCCTCTGCTAATGGGACACACGTTCATCTTCATTTTAACTGTTGATGAAGTCCAGCTGTCTCATGGTTGTGACCACAAGCCTGGGGCAGTAGGTGTAAGAATCTGATGTCCTCTATCACAGCTCAATAAATCATGGAAAGCTAGTCCAAGCTTCACATCTCACTTGCAGACATTAGTGGAGCACGAATTTGCATTTCTTCCTCTGGGATTAGTATTTAATGGTATATTTTAGTATCTAACCTTGAGATGATCCACATATATCTGTTAAATGGAAGCAAAAGAGCATCCTTTTATTCCTATCACCGCCAACCAGGTTCAGGCTGTGAACTTCTGGATATGTCTATGAATTTCTCTGATGCAGCACTCACCAAGGGCACTTTCTGCTCTGCTCCATGTCTTCCTTCTTCACCAGCAAATACTAATTGGGCATCTACTGTTGGAAGAAGTGGTATTTGGTCCTAAAGAAGCTGTAGGATGAGCCATAGAGAAACCACAGTCTAATAGGAATATAGACATAGTCACACACACACACACACACATAATCAACAACAATATCTGATGCATAGATGAGAACAACCAATGGATAAGTACAAGAGAAATATCGAAGGGTATCAATCCCAAACTTGCACACTCAGAGTAAGAAGCCCAGCAACTAAGGTAGGTTAAGGCAGGGCCGAATGGATTTTAAAGAGTCTTTTTGTGTTTGTTTGCTTGGGGATTAGCGAGGTGGTTAGGGGGAGTGTTGTTTAGATTTTAAAGAGTCTTGATATGAAACTATTAAATTCTGTCTTATTTTTTAACTATGGAAAGGCCCTGAACTTTTTCCTCAGGCTCATGAGCAAAGCTATAATTTTGGGAACATTATTCTAGCAACCTGGGCTGAATGGACGGGGTGAACAGTGGAAATGAAAATTTCAAGAAAACGATTGGAAGATGAAATTGCAGAAATCACTCAAAGTAAAATAATATATAAAGTAGGAGACTGAGGTCCAACCATGCAGTGAAACTGCAATATAAAAGTGAAAAATAAGTCTGCCATTTGTACAGAACCGCACGCTCTCTATTATACCTAGAGATCAAGAAAAAATGTAGAGAATACTTGGAATATAATGCCTGCTAGGTATTTGGATGTTGATTATAAATGGATTTAAATGTCATAAAAAAGAAGTTTGAACTGTTCAGTGGCTATGCGGAAGCCGTTAGAGTCTTCGGAGCTGAGATGGGCACTGGGTATAAATGAACTTTGTTATTGTTGCTCAGTCAAGTTTTGTCCAAGTCTTTGCGACCCCCATGGACTGCAGCACACCAGGCTTCCCTGTCCTTCACTATGTCCTAGAGTTTTCTCAAACTCATGTCCATTGAGTCAGTGATGCTATCCAACCATCTCCTCCTCTGTTGTCCCCTTCTCCTCCCATCCTCAATCTTTCCCAGTATCAAGGTCTTTTCCAATGAATCAACTCTTCATATCAGGTGGCTAAAGTATTGGAGCTTCAGTTTTAGTAACAGTCCTGTCAATGAATTTTCAGGGTTGATTTCCTTTAGGATTGACTGGCTTGATCTCCTTGCAAATCAGCTGAACTTTAGGAAGATTCAGTTCTGAGCAGATGCAAGATAGATAGGAACATGACTGAACTTCCCACAGTCTGGTAGGTATTGTCATTACCCTGAGAAGGATGCTCCCATATCTGCATTTTTAGTCGAGCCTGAAGACTTTCAGCTTTCTGTGCTGAATTACTTCAGTTGCGTCAGATTCATTGTGACCCTATGGACCATAACCCACCAGGCTTCTTTTTCCGTGGGATTCTTCAGGCAAGAATACTACTAGAATGGGTGGCCATGCCCTCCTCTGTGCTTTCCATAGCTGCCTACAAACTACACCTGGCTCATGGATCCAGTCCTCATCCCATGAGCACACAGTTTGACTCTATGTTGGAGGAGTGAATCTTCTCTGAGAACCTGCAGGCTGTTGGGAAGTCAGGGACATCAAAAAGCCTAGGCCCTAGTCAGTGTGACCAAATCCATACTTACTCTCCCAGATGTTGAGTCTGCCTGACACAGACTCCTGGATTTAAAGAATACAAGTTTTATGGTTTTCGGTTTCTTTTTACCTGCAAGTAAACCCAAGCAAACACCATCAGTGGGTAAGCTGAATGGAACACAGGAGTAAACCCAAGGAAACACCCTCAGTGAGTAAAATGAATGAAACACAGGCATCTTTTATTCCCTGTAGTCTTTGGTTTTGCTTACGAATGCAAATTCTCTAAATTGCAGCAGACATTCAGTTATCAGTAGTGTTTTTGAGTACCTACTCTGTGATGTATTTTTTCCAATATAGATTTTGGGGGTACTCAAGAAGCCTTTCATTAAATCCACCTGGAAAACAAAGAATCCCCTCCCAATTTATGTTTCCTAAATTTGAGTTTTTTGCTTGTCAGGTTTTTTATTTAAGTGGTAAAAGATGAGTAAGACCTGTATACTGTTAACTACAAAATAATACTGGAAGAATGAAAAATGGCCTAAATGAATGGAGAGATATAACACATTCCTGGATCAGAAAACCCAATAGTGTAATGATGTCAATTCTCCCCAGATTAAACCATGGATTAAATACAACTCAAATCAAAATATCAAGGAGGTTTCGTTTGCAGAAATTGATAATTTGGTTTTAATATAGAGTAATATAAAGGGTATGCATGGCCAAGTCAACTTTGAGAAGAATAAAGTTGTGGTTCTTATACTACCTTATTTCAAGACTTATTGAAAAGCTGCAGTTAGTAAGATAGTGTGATATTGGCATAAATATAGAATAAAGATCAATACAACATAATGAAGAGTATAAAAATACAATGGAGACAAAGTTACATAAGTTATAGCTTCTGACTTTAATGGGGTCAGAATTGGAGATTTTGAGCAGATTAAACATTACAATTCAATATAATAAATGCTGCCAGAACCAGATATAGAGTGTCAAAGTCAACTGAGGGCATCTAGAAATTTTCCCTAGGTGAGATGAAGTCTGGGCTGAACCCTGAAAGATTCAAGAGTTTGCCAGATGAAAAGTAGGTGACTAGCATTGTGGGTAGCAACATACAGGAATAAGCAGAGGCACACATGGATTTGAAGCAATCTGGTACCGACCAGTTATTCCCCACCTGTTGGGAGTATAGAGAGATGATAGACAGTAGAGGAAAACAGCAGCTACATCGCGACAAGCATTATGCACTAAGACAGGCAGGATGGAAATGTATGCCGCAGATGATCAGAAGCCACTGAAAATTTTACACGTCTTATGGTTATATTTGAGCTTTAATGTATTGCTCTGTCTTATTAGCAAGACCAGTTAGAATGCTATTCTAGAATGGACATAGTGGAGGCTTAACCTAAGGCAAAGGCAATCATGCATTGAGTATGAAGCAGAATCATTGGAAGGCACAATCATGAGTATCTGATAACTGATGAGATGTGGAGCTGAGTAGTGTTGGAGAAAGAGTCGGACACGACTTAACAACTGAACAGTATCCAAGCTTCCAATTTTCCCTTTCCTAGTAAAGCTGTGAGGCCCTTGCTGGCCTACAAATAATTTATCTCCCTAGAATCTTGCCAAACTTTGGCCCAGCTCTATCCAGACACTAGACTATAAATGGTTGAAGAAATAACAGGAAAGGAGCAGAGTTGAAAGGCCACTGGGCAACTGTTTTTCTTTAGCTCTGTCTGAACCGAATAATCAGCCAACTGGGGGTCAGGCCAGCCACTTCCACCCCACCTTTTATTACTCAGTGTGACAACTCATGGGACCTAACCTCAGAGCGGTCACTGGATCTGCCAAAGTTCTCAAGAGCCTAAATCCCCACTGCATATATTCCCTAGACACATCAATGGTACTGTTTATGTCTAGCTAAGCCACAAAGAACATTCCTCTGTGGAAGTCAGTTTACTGTAATTTTTTTCAATTTTTTAAAGGAAGAAATAATAAAGATGAAAACCTCAGTGATCTCTCATTTGCTTAATTCCATTCTGACAGAGATCTTTGTTACTTCCCAAAGCCTGTGTACTTGCTGAAATGTCCAATGCCCTTGCAGTTGGAGGACATATAACTAGTTCTGGACAACTGGCACTGAGCAGGAGTGATGTGTGTCATTTCCAAGCTAAAGCATTTAAGAGAGAATGAACAGCTCTTTAGTTCACTCTTCCTATGCCAGCTGACCTGGAAGCCACGTTTTTCAGGTGGCACAGCTGCAAGATACAAGAAACTGAGGTCTTTAAGTCACTGTTAAAAAGGAATTGTCAGGATCTCCCTGGGGGTCCAATGGTTAACGCTTTGCCTTCTAGTGCAGGGGAAGTGGGTTCTATCCCTAGTCAGGGAGTTAAGATCCCATGTGCCTCATAGTCAAAAAATCAAAACATAAAACAAAAACAATATTGTAACAAATTCAATGAAAGCTTTAAAAATGGTCCACATCAAAAAATATTTTTTTTTTAAAAAACTGTCCTAGAGAGCTGTCAGATTCACGAGTGAGAAATGAATCTTTATGTACGAAACCACTGAGATTTGGGCCCCTATTTGTGACTGCTCCAGAGCCTAGATTAGTCTGAGAAATAATGAGCAAGAAATCAAGGCATAGACTGAGACCTCAGGTTATTACAAAGTAACTTCCATTGCTGAATCAAGGTACAGCACAAACCCAGCAACAATCCACACCAGGTCAGAGCTGATCTCAAGCCTCTGGTCCTTCACCTTACCACCACCCTAGGGCTTGGCTCCTCCCAGATCCTCAGACAAGTAGGAGCTAGGGATGGGACTGACTAGTCTCTAGGATGAATAGCCTGGCGGAACTAGAACACGTGGGGAAACCCATATCACACCAAGTTTCAGAAGAAGCTTTTCTGTGTTGCTAGGAAGTTAAAACATAAGCACTTTGACCTTTACCATCAGTACACAGCCTACACTTTCTGGGCACTAGGCACTGTTTAAGGTCCTACAGCGGATGTAACAGTGGCTAAAACAGAGCCCCATTTTGCACTGAGCTTACATCCCAGACCCAGTAGAAACTGCACTACGCCAAAGGCGAGGATCCCTGCGCTGTAGTCACAGCATCACTCTAATTGTGCCTGTGGGCAAGATCCCTCCCCTAGCTGTGTTTCTTTTCTTTGATTTTAAAATGGGATGTTCTGACTCAATAATATTTTATGGGCTTCCCAGGTGTGACTAGTGGTAAAGAACCCGCTTGCCAATGCAGGAGAGTTAAGAGACACAGGTTCAATCCCTGGGTAGGAAAGATCCCCTGGAGAAGGGCAGGACAACCCACTTCAGTATTCTTGCCTGGAGAACCCCATGGACAGTGGAGTCTGGCAGGCTAGGCTACAGTCCATAAGGTCAAAAAAGTCTGACACGACTGTGGAGACTTAGCATGCATGCACGCAAAATATAGTGTAGACTATCTCTAAAGGGCTATTTGAGGGCATAAGAAGAAATTACAAGCTTCCTGGACAGAGCTTTGCATAAGAAAGGATATATAGAAAATTCTGAACAGTTAAATCAGAAGGCTTCTGAGAACGTTAGCCATATGTCTTTGCCAAGTTTTATAAAGCCCAAGAACACCACTGGATCTTTAAATGTGCCATATTCAAAATATTCTCCTCCGTTTCCTCCTTGGATAGATGGAGAGGTTCCCCTTGGTACACTAGCTAACTTTAAAAACAATCATTCCTGAAACATACTCAAAGAAAGACACCTTGAGAAGGCATGAGCTATTCTCTTATTATATCAGAGAATTGGCTTCAGATAATGCCTACCTGAGCTGAATGAGAATTATGTCCTCAAGAGTTTCTATACCGATCGACTGTTAAGCTTGTCTTCAGAGATTTTTAACTGCAAAATGCATTGCCTCTATAAACTATTATGCTAGTATTGATTTTTTTTTCTCTGTATATAAAAGTTCCCCATTTCCCTGCCACTTGCTGATCAACCTGGTCTTTTTTATATAGCTAACATCAGCTTAGCTCAAAGCCCTCGCAGTGAGTTTTGTTTATGTTCCTCAAAAGGAGCATTCTGCCTTTTATTAAAGAGTATCGCCTATGAAAATATAGCAAGGATGGCTCTTATAAATCATCTACTACCCAAATTCAATTCACATTCTGCCTGGTACCTTATCTCTTCCTAAAATCATTGTACGGTGCAGGACAGTGAAAAGAACACAGGTTTTGTTGTCAGACAAACCTAATATTTAATTCTCAGTTCAGAAATTCATTGTGTGTGTGAACCGCAGCATGATCCTTAAGCTCTCTGAGCCTCAGGCAAGGTGGCAAACCAGTATCTTGCACCATTTTTATCAGCATCATGTGACTACCATCTCTTTGCTTGTTCAAAATGGGATCTATTATTAGAGAATGTTAGAACTGAAATTATCTCACTTAATCCGAGTTCTCATCTAACAGAGAAGGAAATAGGCCTCTAGAGAAAAGAAGCTTGTATACATCCCTTGATGGTTTCAGAATTCCTTACAGTTCAGCTACAGTGTCTTCTCTGACCCCAGCCAGTGCTCTGGTCTGGATTTCACCAAAGACATCCTGATTAGCGGGTTCAGCAGAAGCATTTTCACTGAGATTTAACTGGTCCTCCCTGCTGCTTTAGTTGGCTCAGAACATCTAAAAGCACTCTGGGCTCCCAGCATCTCTCACTCTCCTGAAGGTCAGGTCTGTCTCAGGAGATCTTCTTTGTCTCCTTTAACGTCCTTCACGGTTTCATCCTGAACCACTGCCTTTCTCACTTTGCAGAGTTACACTCCCATTTTCTGTACCTCCTATGACAATGACACCCAGATGTGAACTTCTGCCCCAGAACTCTTCCCCCAAGATCCAGGCAGTCGTCTCCAGCTGGTCTTTCAACATATCTGCCTGGTATTCCCTGTCCACTTCGCTGTCCACAGCACTGGAAGTTAATTCATTAAACTACCCACAAAGTCCATGATTATCTTTTCTTCAGTTGATGGTTATACCCAGACACTTGATCAAAAAAAATAGGACCCATTTTTTTTTTATTATTTCTCTCACTGTCCTCACTATACCCTGATCTTATACTAAATATGTCTGAAACCCATTCTCTTTGGTTCAACAATACCACCACTGCTCTAATTTAGGGTCTTCATCATTTCCCTCCAGAATTATTTCCCCATGCTTCCCTGGTGTCTCAGATGGTAAACAATCTGCCTGCAATGTAGGAGACAAGGGTTCAATCCCTGGCTCAGGAAGATCCCCTGAAGAAGGGAATGGCAACCCACTCCAGTATTCTTGCCTGGAGAATTTCATGGACAGAGGAAGCTGGCAGGCTACAGTGGATGGGATACCAAAGAGTCAGACGTGACTAACGATTTTTAAGTCATCTCCCTGGACACACTTCACATCCATTTTCCAGAGAAAACAGAATAATATATCCAAAACAGGCCCACTCCAAGAGTGGTCCTCAGAAAAAGAAACAGTTTTCTGGACATGACGAAACAAGAAGTTTGTGCTGGAATACGAACCAGCCGCATCACTAAGCTTGCTATTTGGTTCAGCTTTTTTTTTCCCAAATAGCAACACATTCACTGTGAAAGAAGCAGAGTGTTGATACACATTCTGCCTCAAAATTCTTACATCATTACAGATCAGCACTTTGAATGGTACTGATCTCAGAAAGTCTGGGGGACCGGGGGCATATGGAAGATGCTCTAAGTTTCAATATCTGCTTCCTTTTCCAGCCCCATGTGCCACCATGCTTGACCTCATACTTTCTACTCTTGCAACATTGATCTGCCTCTCATTCTCTGCTTCCCTCAACCTACACCCACCCTCCCCAACCATGCCCACAATTGTGGGAAAAAAATATACACAGTGGTTTTCATTCAGAAAGTCTTTCTATCACGATCATCATCCCCGTCCTACCCCACATGCCACTTCCACTGTATGTTATACCTCTCATTTGCTAGACTGATCACTTGTTTTATAATTTACACACTTCTCCCAACCAAAATGTTAACTCCTTGAAGACAAGTTCTTTATCTTACTCATCTCTATTAGTCAGAGACTATATTAGAGTTGCCACTGTAATATCAGTTCAGTTCAGTCACTCAGTCGTGTCTGACTCTTTGCAACCCCATGGACCAGAGCACACAGGCTTCCCTGTCCATCACCAACTCCCGGAGTTTACTCAAACTCATATCCATCAAGTCGGTGATGCCATCCTCCCATCTCTTCCTCTGTCATCCCCTTCTCCTCCTGCCTTCAATCTTTCCCAGCATCAGGGTCTTTTCAAATGAGTCAGTTCTTTGCATCAGGTAGCCAAAGTATTGGAGTTTCAGCTTCAGCATCTGTCCTTCCAATGAATATTCAGGACTGATTTCCTTGAGGATGGACAGGTTGGATCTCCTTGCAGTCCAAGAGACTCTCAACAGTCTTCTCTAACACCACAGTTCAAAAGCATCAATTCTTCAGTGCTCAGCTTTCTTTATAGTCCAACTCTCACATCCATACATGACTACTGGAAAAACCATAGCTTTGACTAGATGAACACTTGTTAGCAAAGTAATGTCTCTGCTTTTTAATATGCTGTCTAGGTTGGCCCTAACTTTTTTTCCAAGGAGCAAGTGTCTTTTAATTTCATAGCTGCAGTCACCACCTGCAGTGATTTTGGAGCCCAGAAAAAATTATAAAGCCTCTTACTGTTTCCATTGTTTCCCCATCTATTTGCCATGAAATGATTTGCCACTGTATTATGTAATTGTATTATACTTGAGAGAGTTAAAGCTTAGGCAGTCCAGGCCCATTTAAGGTGGAGGTGAACATTCTCCCTCATGCTTCCCTTAAGCCTTGTGCAACAATGTATCTTACCTGAGAACTGGCCCTTCTTTAGGATCATGGAAAAAGCAAGAGAGTTCCAGAAAAACATCTATTTCTGCTTTATTGACTATGCCAAAGCCTTTGACTGTGTGGATCACAATAAAATGTGGAAAATTCTGAAAGAGATGGGAATCCCAGATCACCTGACCTGCCTCTTGAGAAATCTGTATGCAGGTCAGGAAGCAACAGTTAGAACTGGACATGGAACAACAGACTGGTTCCAAATAGGAAAAGGAGTACATCAAGGCTGTATATTGTCACCCTGCTTATTTAACTTCTATGCAGAGTACATCATGAGAAACGCTGGGCTGGAAGAAACACAAGCTGGAATCAAGATTGCTGGGAGAAATATCAATCACCTCAGATATGCAGATGACACCACCCTTCTGGCAGAAAGTGAAGAGGAGCTAAAAAGCCTCTTGATGAAAGTGAAAGTGGAGAGTGAAAAAGTTGGCTTAAAGCTCAACATTCAGAAAACGAAGATCATGGCATCTGGTCCCATCACTTCATGGGAAATAGACGGGGAAACAGTGGAAACAGTGTCAGACTTTATGTTTTTGGGCTCCAAAATCACTGCAGGTGGTGACTGCAGCCATGAAATTAAAAGACGCTTACTCCCTGGAAGAAAAGTTATGACCAACCTAGATAGCATACTCAAAAGCAGAGACATTACTTTGCCAACTAAGGTCCATTTAGTCAAGGCTATGGTTTTTCCAGTGGTCATGTAAGGATGTGAGAGTTGGACTGTGAAGAAAGCTGAGTGCCAAAGAATTGATGCTTTCCAACTGTGGTGTTGGAGAAGACTCTTGAGAGTCCCTTGGACTGCAAGGAGATCCAACCAGTCCATTCTGAAGGAGATCAGCCCTGGGATTTCTTTGGAAGGAATGATGCTAAAGCTGAAACTCCAGTACTTTGGCCACCTCATGAGAAGAGTTGACTCATCGGAAAAGACTCTGATGCTGGGAGGGATTGGGGGCAGGAGGAGAAGCGAACGACAGAGGATGAGATGCCTTGATGGCATCACTGACTCGATGGACATGAGTCTGAGTGAACTCTGAGAGTTGGTGATGGACAGGGAGGCCTGGCGTGCTGCGATTCATGGGGTGGCAAAGAGTCAGACACGACTGACCGACTGAACTGAACTGATCACACAGCACAATGTCTTACTTATGAAAATGCTTTTCTTAGGCTCTATCTTGATGATTATAATTGTAACAAGCCTTGCCTGGGAACCTGTTCCTCAAGACTTATCCCCCTGATTACACAGGAAGAGTGTATCTCGCCCAGTGACAGTGTCTGGAACCCGTTCTCCCTGGCTAATCTATGTCAAAGTCATCTCAGTATGTATGCCATGAGAAAGTTCTGATGGAACTCTTACAGCCTTGAGGTATTCTTTTTATCTGTTCTCAGAAGTTGATTCAGAAGTATATAAGGCCTTGCTTAAACTAGTGAGGGTGGGTACTCTTTCTACCCACTTCTGATGTCTATATCAGAAGCTTTCTCTGTCCTGTCATTTTAAGCAAAATTTTGCTACATAAAGCTCTGAGTGACTGAGACCTATTATAGGTCCTGGAATGAAATCTTCTCCTTTGGAGACCATAAACCCAGTGGCACCATTCACCATAAACTATCATACTAGTATGTAATTATTATACTATACTATTGATACTATATTAACTAAATCCCGAAGTTTTAGTAGCTTAATGATATTAACGTTCATTTCTTAATCACTCAAGTTCAATGCATGATATTTCTAGGCAGACAGATATCCCAGGTGGCCCTCCTCTACCTGGTGATTCAGGCATCCAGGCTTTGTGATATAACAAGAAGGTGATTCCTTGGGGTCCTTTCCTATATCTTCTTCATTCAGCTAAAGATGGTAAAAGGGGGAGAGAGAATAATATCATGAAAGATATTTTAGGAGCCAGACCTGGAAGTGGCTCCCATTACTTCTCCTGCAATCCATTAGCCATAATCTAGTCACATGGTCTCTCTTGACAGCAAGTGAACTAAATAATACCTGTGAACCCAGGAGGAAAAGGCAACTGCTCTATGACCATCCCAATGTGCCCAAACCACACTATCCCTGAACTTCCAGCATTTATTGCAGTGCTAGGCATAACATTATAGGTTCTCAAAAAAAAGTTTCTTAGCAAGTGTTAGTCAGTTAGAGTGGGGAGAAATGAGTATGAAATGGTGAGTAGAGGAAGTGACAGCTAGACAACCACAGACTCCATGAACTGTAAAAAAAAAAAAAAAAAGAAAGAAAGAAAGAAAAAGTAAAATAAAAAGCACTGACCTGAATGAAGACTCCCAGGGGGACAACGTGCCCAACATGCTTCTTTCCCTGATAGGTCTTGAGTGTACACTGTATTTGCATCCCCTTCCCTGATTGGTCTCAGGAATAATGCCTTATTTGCATAGGCCCCAGGGACCACTCAGGGGAGGGAACAAGGAATATAAAAAAGGGAAGCCAAAATGGAACAGGGCAACTCCTGTGCCTGTTGGTTTTCCCTCACCCCTGGAGAACATACTGCTTGCTGCTTGCCCAATAAATCTTGCCTGCTTAAGTTGTACTAGTCTGTAGTGTCAATTCTTTGCTACAAGGTAAGAACCAAGCAAGAAGAACCAGCCTGACATAAGTAAATGACTGACTGTCTTCTCACTCTTAGGCAAGTCTTTTGTTTTGGAACAGAGAGGGGTTTACTGTAGGGTCAAGCAAGGAGAATGTATGGCTCATACTCAAAACCCTAAATTCCCAGATGGATTTTAGGGAAGAGTTTTTAAAGCAGATTCTGAGAAGAAGACTGGAAGCTGTGTGCCTTACTTGTATTACTAGACAAGTCTTCATTGCATAATATAACAGCAATAGAATGAAAGATGGAATTTGATTGATTGAATGAGTAAAGGGTGCTGCCTCCAGCTTGGGAGAATGGAAGCTGCTAGAGGCAGTGGTGGGTATAAAAGCAGAGATGGCAAATGAGCTGTCTTGGGGGTGGGCTTCGAGAAGCTATGTTCAGGGTTCTTGGGCAGACAGGTCTGGTTGAGGTTTCTTCGAGAGGCATCTGCTCTATCTCCCTTGCCATTTCAGGCAGCAACTGGACTGCTTGATGAAGAACTTTCAAAATCTTTTCCTCAGTTATCTTTCTATTTACATTTTTCATTTCTAGGAGCTTACAGAGAAAAGTAAAGAGTCTTACATTCCATTTGTAATGTCATCATGTTTTTTTTTTTTTCCCTGTGTGTTCCAGTTCCCTGGGAGAATCTTTAAAGGTTACATTTGGACTCAAGTAACTTTTTCATTTAACTTAAACCACCCCCCCAAAAAATCTCTTGATCTTAACCTTAAATGGCACTCTTTAAACGAAACATAAATTCAAGGCTCAAATAGACTCACAAATGTCCCTTTAAAGGAATAGTATTTACTCTTAAGAGCTAGGGGCTTCCCTGGTGGCTCAGTGATAAAGAACCCACCTGCCAATGCAGGAGATGCAGGTGCAGTCCCTCAGTCCAGAAGATTCCCTGGAGAAGGAAATGCCAACCCACTCCAGCATTCTTGCCTGAGATAATCCCATGGACAGAGGAACCTGGCAGGCTACAGTCCATGAAGTCACAAAAGATCCAGACACAACTTAACAGTTAAACAACAACAACAACATTAAATAATCAATCCAAAGTTCAGAATGTTATTAATAGAAGATGATGTGAGATGGGTCAAAAACACATCACACTTCTGGGGTAAGAGACAACCCCTCTGAAACACTCCCATTGCAATACCTGTGTCCTGTCCTCAGAAGCTGGATCAAAGATTTCCATTTAGTCTGGTCCCTAATTGAAAAAAATTATGACTTTAATCTACTTGTAACCTGATGTAACATAATGCACATCCAATCAAAAAACCTCCATTAGATAGTTTATTGGGGTCTTGGTTATAAGATCCCAATTTTGTAGAAATATGGATTTTAAAACTATGGGGTAAAGAAGTTTTCTGTCATATTTGCAAAGGACATTTGAGTTCAGTTAATCCATCTACAAATCCCTAATCCATCTCTTACCACTTTCATACACCGGATTCATCTTCACAAGGCAGATCCTCATCTTTAACTACATCTTGACTGCCTTTTAAACTCAGCGGAAGTTTATGAAACAAAAAAGCAAGTGAACCAAACAATCTGCTTTCAGTTCACCAGCTGATCTCGCCTGAGAAGCTGTGAGTAAGTATCCTATGACACCACTTGTCTGCCTGCTGGCCAGAAGCCAATATCTAAATAGCCATTTGTACACATGTTTCTTCAGTAGATTTTGAGGCTGATTATGTGCAGGGTACTGAACTAGCATCCATGAAGATTGCTACAAAGCAGAAAAGACACTTTATGAAGCTTATGATAAGAAAAAGACATAGATGCCTTTTGAATTAAAATTCAAAACTATTTCCTTGACACCTGCTAATGCCAAGTACCGTGTTGAACGCTGAGGAGTAAAGATCCGGTTCCAGTTCAGTCGCTCAGTCATGTCCGACTCTTTGGGACCCCATGTACCACAGTGCACAGGCTTCCCTTCCATCGCCAACACCTGGAGCTTACTCAAACTCATATCCATCAAGTCAGGGATGCCATCCAACCATCTCTTCCTCTGTCATCCCCTTCTCCTCCCGCCTTCAATCTTTCCCAGCATCAGGGTCTTTTCAAATGAATTAGTTCTTTGCATCAGGTGGCCAAAGTATTGGAGTTTCCACTTCAGTATCAATCCTTCCAATGAATAATCAGAACTGGTTTCCTTTAGGATGGACTGATTGGGTCTCCTTGAAGTTCAAGGGACTCTCAGGAGTCTTCTCCAACATCACAGTTCAAAAGTATCAATTTTTCTCCAACTCTCACATCCATACATGACTACTGGAAAAACCATAGCTTTGACTAGACAGACCTTTGTTGGCAAAGTAATGTCTCTGCTTTTTAATATGTTGTCATAGCTTTTCTTCCAAGGAGCAAGTGTCTTTTAATTTCATGGCTGCAGTCACCATCTGCAGTGATTTTGGAGTCCAAAAACATAATAAATGAGATTCAGATAAACTGACATCAATAACAATAATCATGTGAATAAAACTGGTGTGAATAAAAGCACAAAGGAGGTATATATATATGATGATAATGGTAGTGGGAGTAATAAATAATGATAAAGACAATTAACACATTAAGTTATTATGTGATTCTAAGAAACTTTCTGAAAGCCTTTTCCTCACTTTAATTTTATAAGGAATAGTATTATTATTGTTATTATCTCCATGATACAGTTGAGGGATTTGAAGCACAGAGAGATTAAGCAACTTGTCCAAGGTCACACAGCATTAAGTGGAGAAGACATGAGCCAAACTCAGCATTTCCGCTTCCAGAACAACATCATGGATGAGGGAATAATTACTTCTTCTTGGGATATGACTGGGAATGGAATCAGAGAGCTGTCCATGGGAGCAATAACTTGCTAATTCTGGAAGATGAGTATGGGAAGATGGAGAAGGAAGAAAATTTGGCTTCTCAGGGAAAGTAAACAATACCTATAAAGGCACAGAGGCATGAA
Organism: Budorcas taxicolor; assembly: GCF_023091745.1. Taxonomy (NCBI): domain Eukaryota; kingdom Metazoa; phylum Chordata; class Mammalia; order Artiodactyla; family Bovidae; genus Budorcas; species Budorcas taxicolor. Next base: position 140,114,830 of record NC_068920.1, read on the forward strand.
AGAGTATGCCATAGTCAGGGACTGGCTGTTTTTGTTGCCTGGGGCATGGAGATAGGATACATGCAAGGGACACCATAGGATGATGGAGTGGACGAGGTAGGCTGGGTTCCAAGTCTGTACCAGCTACGTTTAGGAGCACAGGCTTTATCTTTCAGGTGATGAGAACCTATGTCTGTTATGAGGCCCAGGAAGGATCTCTATCAAAAGCCCTGGCCTCCTCTCCAAGCCAGGCCCTCCCTTTCTCAATTCTGCCCAACTGCTGATAACATTAGTTTTAGTGTCTGACCAGCTCCTTTCTCTGTAGCGTATGAATCAATGTTTGTTCTTTAAGGCTTTGCTGGAAACAAATATATCAGTAGCAAATATCTGTCCCCTTTTAAGCAAGTTGAGAGTTTTTAATTTAAATAAAAATTCATCAGGGTTTACAGTAAGTGAAACAGTGACACACACACACACAAACTTTATAAAGCACTTTTAATGTATAACAAATTCAGGACCTAAACAATTCAACAGAGCCTTCTTGAAAGGAACAGCATTCAATGTCTGTTCTTGCTGTGTGCTGCTAAGTCATGTCTGACTCTTTTGGGACTGCATGAACTATAGACTGTCAGGTTCCTCTGTCCATGGAATATATCAATCAAGAATACTGGATTGGGTTGCCATTTCCCTCTCCAGGGAATCTTCCCAACCCAGGGATCAAACCTGCTTCTCCTGTGTCTGTTGCATTGGCAGGTGGATTCTTTACTGCTGAGCCACCAGGGAAGCCTGTTTAACGTCTGTTGTTTTTGCTGTTCATTCTCAGTCGTGTCCAACTCTTTGCAGCCCCATGGACTGCAGCACCTCAGACTCCCCTGTCCTTCACTATCTCCTGGGACTTGCTCAAATTCATGTCCACTGAGTTAGTGATACTACCTAACCACCCTCTACCGCCCTCTTCTCTTTATGACCTTAAATCTTCCACAGAATCAGGGTCTTTTCCAATGAGTCAGCTCTTCACATCAGGTGACCAAAGTATTGGAGCTTCAACTTCAGCATCAGTTCTTCCAATGAATATTTAGGATTGATTTCCTTTAGGATTGATTGGTTTGATCTCCTTAATATTTATAAGTACTTATAAAACAATCCCAAGCTGAGAAATTGAATACAGATATGCCAGCCATAGTTAATGACCAAACTCCACCTATACAGTCACAGTGCTGCTTTTTCTGTCATGATGTCTTGCCTTTCTGGAGCCACCACTCCATCTCCAAAATCCAAGGCATGGAACTGCCCCTCTGGTCTCACTCTGCGTGGACCTAAACTGTCTGACCTTCAAATGAAGGTTTCCTCAATCCTGGGAGATGCTGCTCCAATCGTCACCAGCACTTCCGCATCAGTCAACACAAATCTGTGATACACTCACTCTTCAGGCTCTAGCAAAAGAAAAAGGAGGGGGTGTCATGGTCCTCTGGTGAACAAGGAAATGGGGAGAGGGGGCAGTTTGCCTCAGGGCAGCAGCCTGCAAAGGCAGGAAGAGGGTGATTTGCAGTAGAGAATTTTAAAAACAATAATAAAGCCAAGTGGTATCCTATGCTGGAAATTTCAAACAATGGCCATGATGAAACAGGGCTCTGGAACAGGGCAGACACTCCCATCACACCCCCACTCCTTGGTATGACACTGGTGCTTTCAGCTGAAGGCTGGATTTCACGAGGAGTGTGGCTGCTGTCTTTGTCGCTTTGGCTGGCATCACTCGTGGGCTTGGGCAGAGATTACCAGGGCATCCAGGAGGACATCCCTGCTCTCATCTCCAGCTGAGGCATCTTCATCTTAACCTCCTGAGGGAGAATCAGTGTTAGACAACCTACGCAGAGAGGGTGGAGTGCTGTCCGGAGCAGTCATGGGGCAAAGGTTTCACGGATTTGTGTTTGTATCTGCAGGTCCAACTTGACTTACGAGGGATAGTTTGTCCATACCATTAGGGAGGGTTTGAAACAAAGAACTGACATAATCACACTTGTGTCCCACAAAAATTATTCTGACGAATGATAGTGAAGGATAAACTAGCAAGAGTTGATCATGTGTGTTAGTCACTCAGCTGTGTCCAAACCCAAGGATCCACCAGGCTTCTCTGTCCATGGGGATTCTCCTGGCAAGAATATTGGAGTGGGTACCCGTTCCCTTCTCTGGGGGATCTTCCCAACCCAGGGATCCAACCCAGGTCTCCTGCATTGCAGACAGATTCTTTACGTCTGAGCCACCAGGGAAGCCCAAGTTAGGAGATGACAAAAAAAGGTGAGACTATTTGGGTGGATGGAGAAAAAAACTTCACAGGAATGCTTTTCATCTGTAACCCTATTAAAACTGTGAACCAGAGGGGCCAGTCTGTAAGAAGTGCCAGGTGGTAGTCAATCTGCAAAAAGGACTCTTAAAGTAATTCTGTTCTTTATTTGTGTTATAAATTCCAGACTTCTTTATCTTCGCTACAACATTTTTAAAGTCATCGCTCTCAAGAGCTTCTCACATTCAAACAGCTCCTAGAAAAACCCTCCTCCCCTTCCTCTTGTGCTCTTGCTCCTCTTCCTGCCTTCCCTCTCTGTTTTCCACAGTAGAGTTTTAATGTGAAGTATAGTTCTCAGGAACAGAGGAGGAGACAAATGGTGCATTTGGCTGCCAATTACACATTCTCTTTGGCAGGGGAAAAATGTGAACTCTCTCAAGTTAATCATTGCCCTTCAATCACATGTCCTGACTTGACTAAGCACTCACTAAGCAGCAAAAACAACTACTGTAGGAATTCTGAAGAGAAGATAATGCATGTATCAGAGTAACTTAAACTACTTAAGATGTACTTATTTATGCTTTAATCAAAGCTCTTCTCCCCACTTCTACTCCCGCCAGCTAGAAACACTTTGTGTTCACATTACATACACAGAATATAGTCACTTTACTTCTGCTGGTGTTGCGCAAATATCAAATAATTCCTTAGTTCTTACGCTGGACAATAGTATAAACATTTTCCTTGTAGCTTCCTTGTAGCTTAGACAGTAAAGAAACTGCCTGCAATGCAGGAGATGCAGGTTTGATTCCATCGGGAAGATCCCCTGGAGAAGAGAATGGCAGTTCACTCCAGTATTCTTGCCTGGAGAAACCCATGGACAAGGAGCCTGATGGGCAGCAGTCCATGGGGTCGCACAGAGTCAGACACAACTGAGCAACTAACACTACTATATATATAACACCAGAATATATATATAATTATCTTAATATATATGGCAAACCACTTCAGTATTCTTGCCTGGAGAATCCCATGGCCAGAGGAGCCTGGCAGATTACAACCAATAGGATCTCAAAGACTTGGACACTACTGAGCGACTAAGCATGTGTACATGCATAATAAATTTATATATATAATTATATATATTTATATATACCATATATTATATAGTATAAAATATATAATAAAATATTATTTTAACTTATCATTTATGGACTAAATGCAAAATATAGTTACATAAATTTCATCTTGCATCATTTTATTTTTGACTCGCAAATGGTAACTAGAATCATCACAAGAATCGAGGTCCTGAGTTGAGGTCACTGTACTAGAAAAGTGACAGCATTGGGAAAGCAACCTAGGTCTTCTTAAGGCATATTGTAAGCAATGTGGCCTAGGAACTTTACAATGTAGTTTCCTAGGTGTCAATTCACCTAGTCTGGATTCATACACTAGAAAAGCATTCATTAAGTTCCAACTATAAGCCATACCCTGTGGGGCCACCCAAGATGGGCAGGTCATGGTGGAGAGGTCTGACAGAATGTGGTCCACTGGAGAAGGGAATGGCAAACCACTTCAGTATTTGTGCCTTGAGAATCCCATGAACAGTATGAAAAGGCAAAATGATAGGATACTGAAAGAGCAACTCCCCAGGTCAGTAGGTGCCCAATATGCTACTGGAGATCAGTGGAGAAATAACTCCAGAAAGAATGAAGGGATGGAGCCAAAGCAAAAACGATACCCAGTTGTGGATGTGACTGGTGCTAGAAGCAAGGTCTGATGCTGCAAAGAGCAACATTGCATAGGAACCTGGAATGTCAGGTCCATGAATCAAGGCAAATTGGAAGTGGTCAAACAGGAGATGGCAAGAGTGAACGTCAACATTCTAGTAATCAGTGAACTAAAATGGACTGGAATGGGTGAATTTAACTCAGATGACCATTATATCTACTACTGTGGGCAGGAATCCCTTAGAAGAAATGGAGTAGCCATCATGGTCAACAAAAGAGTCCGAAATGCAGTACTTGGATGCAATCTCAAAAACGACAGAATGATCTCTGTTCGTTTCCAAGGCAAACCATTCAATATCACACTAATCCAAGTTCATGCCCCAACCAGTAACACTGAAGAAGCTGAAGTTGAGCGGTTCTATGAAGACCTACAAGACCTTTTAGAACTAACACCCAAAAAAGATGTCCTTTTCATTACAGGGGACTGGAATGCAAAAGTAGGAAGTCAAGAAACACCTGGAGTAAGAGGAACATTTGGCCTTGGAATATGGAATGAAGCAGGGCAAAGGCTAATAGAGTTTTGCCAAGAGAACACACTGGTCATATAAAACACCCTCTTCCAACAACACAAGAGAAGACTCTACACATGGACATCACCATACAGATGGTCAACACAAAATTAGATTGATTATATTCTTTGCAGCCAAAGATGGAGAAGCTCTATGCAGTCAGCAAAAACAAGATCGGGAGCTGACTGTGGCTCAGATCATGAACTCCTTATTGCCAAAATCAGACTTAAATTGAAGACAGTAGGGAAAACCACTCTACCATTCAGGTATGACCTAAATCAAGTCCCTTATGATTATACAGTGGAAGTGAGAAATAGATTTAAGGGCCTAGATCTGATAGATAGAGTGCTTGATGAACTATGGACAGAGGTTCATGACATTGTACAGGAGACAGGGGTCAAGACCATCCCCATGGAAAAGAAATGCAAAAAAGCAAAATGGCTCTCTGGGGAGGCCTTACCAATAGCTGTGAAAAGAAGAGAGGCGAAAAGCAAAGGAGAAAAGGAAAGATAGAAGCATCTGAATGCAGAGTTCTAAAGAATAGCATGGAGAGAAAACAAAGCCTTCTTCAGTGATCAATGCAAAGAAATAGAGGAAAACAACAGAATGGGAAAGAGATCTCTTCAAGAAAATTAGAGATACCAAGGAACATTTCATGCAAAGATGGGCTCAATAAAGGACAGAAATGGTATGGACCTAAACAGAAGCAGAAGATATTAAGAAGAGGTGGTAAGAATAAACAGAAAAACTGTACAAAAAAGATCTTCATGACCCGGATAATCATAATGGTGTGATCACTCACCTAGAGCCAGACATCTTGGAATGTGAAGTCAAGTGGGCCTTAGAAAGCATCACTATGAACAAAGCTACTGGAAGTGATGAAATTCCAGTTGAGTTGTTTCAAATCCTGAAAGATGATGCTGTCAAAGTGCTGCACTCAATATGCCAGCAAATGTGGGAAACTCAGCAGTGGCCTCAGGACTGGAAAAGGTCAGTTTTCATTCCAATCCCAAAGAAAGGTAATGCCAAAGAATGCTCAAACTACCGCACAACTGCACTCATCTCACATGCTAGTAAAGTAATGCTCAAAATTCTCCAAGCCAGGCTTCAGCATACATGAATCGTGAACTTCCAGATGTTCAAGCTGGTTTTAGAAAAGGCAGAGGAACCAGAGATCAAATTGCCAACATCCACTGGATCATGGAAAAAGGAAGAGAGTTCCAGAAAAACATCCATTTCTGCTTTATTGACTATGCCAAAGCCTTTGACTGTGTGGATCACAATAAAATGTGGAAAATTCTGAAAGAGATGGGCATATCAGACCACCTGACCTGCCTCTTGAGAAACCTACATGCAGGTCAGGAAGCAACAGTTAGAACTGGACATGGAACAACAGACTGGTTCCAAATAGGAAAAGGAGTATGTCAAGGCTGTATATTGTCACCCTGCTTATTTAACTTCTATGCAGAGTACATCATGAGACATGCTGGGCTGGAAGAAGCACAAGCTGGAATCATGATTGCCAGGAGAAATATCAATAACCTCAGATATGCAGATGACACCACTCTATGGCAGAAAGTGAAGAGGAGCTAAAAAGCCTCTTGATGAAAGTAAAAGTGGAGAGTGAAAAAGTTGGCTTAAAGCTCAACATTCAGAAAACGAAGATCATGGCATCTGGTCCCATCACTTCATGGGAAATAGATGGGGAAACAGTGGAAACAGTGTCAGATTTTATTTTGGGGGGCTCCAAAATCACTGCAGATCGTGATTGCAGCCATGAAATTAAAAGATGCTTACTCCTTGGAAGGAAAGTTATGACCAACCTAGATAGCATATTCGAAAGCAGAGACATTACTTTGCCAACAAAGGTCCATCTAGTCAAGGCTATGGTTTTTCCACTGGTCATGTATGGATGTGAGAGTTGGACTGTGAAGAAAGCTGAGCGCCGAAGAATTGATGCTTTTGAACTGTGGTGTTGGAGAAGACTCTTGAGTGTCCCTTGGACTATAAGCAGTTCCAACCAGTCTGTTCTAAAAGAGATCAGTCCTGGGCATTCTATGGAAGGACTGATGCTGAAGCTGAAACTCCAATACATTGGCCACCTCATGCGAAGAGTTGACTCATTGGAAAAGACTCTGATGCTGGGAGGGATTGGGGGCAGGAGGAGAAGGGAACAACAGAGGATGAGATGGCTGGATGGCCTCACCTATTCGATGGACATGAGTTTGAGTGATCTCCAGGAGTTGGTGATGGACAGGAAGGCCTGGCATGCTGCAATCCATGGGGTCACAAAGAGTCGGACACGACTGAGCAACTGAACTGAACTGATATGACATCAGCAACAGTAGAGGGCTTTCAGCGGACACTTTTCCATAAACAGAATAGGAGCCCTGATCAGGAAACTGGGTTTACAGTGTTTATCCACTGTTATCCTTTTAAATATGGCTTTGGCCTCTGTCACAATAGTATTAATAATAATAATATCATTATCAATAATAGGAATAGAGTCTTTGCAGCCTCGTTCAAACTTTATAAAAGAATTCCTGGAAGAAAAATGAGCAATGTTCCTATTGGCTACTCCTCAGAGGATTTTCAGATAAGTAAGCCTACTGGGTCCAACAGCCAGATGCAGCCGGATCTACTATTGCCTATTCTTCTATTCAACAATTTAAAAAGCTTGGGTAGTTTCAATAGGGAACAAAACACGCTGCATTCAAAGCTCACTACAGAGCAGGCCGAATAGAGATTGCTTTAAATATTTAGAACTGAGACAGGACACTAAACTCACAAGAAGTTTATCAAATGCATCATCATTTGGTGGGGTAAGCAGCAGCCAACTGAGAACAGGGTGTCATTTTTCCATTAACTGGTCACACAATGCACACCTGACCTTTCTTAGCATTAATCATTCAAAAATAAACCCTCTTTGCCTAAAGAGCCAGATACATTCAGTGCCTATTTGGAACCAAAGTTACTGTATCTCAATGCAACACATCCTTACAGGGAAAACTGTCCCTGTAGCCAATGGCCTCGCCCAACTGGTAGTGGGCCCCCCACCGCTCAGCTGGTGATATCCAGGATGTATAAAATCTGGGCTCCAGGGAACAAGGACTTCAGTAGCTCACTGCACAAAAAAAGCAAATGCTGGGGTGGAGAAAGGGGAAGATAAGGGGCAGGGAGAGTTGGGAAAAGAAAAAATACTTTGATGCTAAGGAAGCTTCAGCCTGCAGGCATCAATCAATAATGGATTAACAGAGACAAAGGAGTAACACAGAGGCAGAAAGCTTATTTTGTAGCCAGAGGTAGAATAAGAGACAGATGGTTCTGCAGTTCAGGAAGCCCCTGTAATGGATGCCCACTTCTTATGCACAGAATGCTTCCTGTACATGAACCTGAAAGCAAGAGGATGGGAAGAGAAAGGGAGAGAGCTTCCTGCATTGTGCGTCAGGGGAAGGATTTCAATGATATCGCCTTTAGGAAGATAGCTCTTATCTTAAACCTATAATTAGTTTGAACTGTCCACAAGTATTTACGTGTGTCCTTGGGGGAGGTGTGAGTGTGCACCCAAATATGGATTTGTGTCCTTGAGCTGTCCTCAGGTGGCTGGGGGTCCACAGGAAGAGCAAGCCCACAGCTTCATCTCATGCGAGTAGGGACCTCAAAGCAGAACTGGCTTGCCAAGACCTTCCCTCTCTCACACACATTTTCAAATTCAGAAAATGAATAGCTCCCAATCATTTTGCCCTGTGGGTGACCTGTGTGAGAGAATGTTATGAATTACACATTAGCGGCCTTCAAAAAATTGTATGTTGAAGCCTTAAGTGTGGAAGTGAAAAAAGGTCATGTCTGACCCTTTGCTACCCCATGGACTATAGCCCGCCAGGCTCATGGGATTCTCCCGGCAAAAATACTGGAGTGAGTAGCCCTTCCCTTCTTCAGAGGATCTTCCTGACCCAGGGATTAAGGCCGGGCCTCCCACAATGCAGGTAGACGCGTTACTGTCCTAACCATCAGGGAAGCCCTAAACCCCAATGGTATCAGGAGGAGAAGGTTTGGGAGCTAATGAAGCTTAGGTAAATTCCTAAGGGTGGAACCCCATGTTAGGATTAGTGTCCCTGTAAAAAGAGAGTCTAGAACTTGTGCTCTTTGCCATGTAAAGACGCAACAAAAAGATGGCAGCCTGCAAACCAGGAAGAAACCTCTAAACAGAACTGGATCTGCCAGCAACTTGATCTTGGACTTCTCAGCCTCCAGAATGATGAGAAATAGATGTTTGAAGGTTGAGCCACCTAGTCCATGGCATTTTGTTGTAACAGCCTGAACTAACTCAGAAGAGGACATAGGACAGAGGCTTGGAGCAAGCCAACTTCGGTGAGCAGGGGATGCTGATTTGCTTCAAGCAGGAAGAGAATTTTACAGTAAAGCACTGAAGAAGGACTTTCCCTCTGCCAAAGAGCGGGAAAAAAAAAAAACAGAAAAAGTGAGGCAAAGCCTGGGAAACATCGTGAGGGGTTCTCTACAAAGGAATTAACCTTTTACCTTTCCCTTTAGGTGATGGAAGCAATGATATTTAACATCAAGCTTTAAGAGTTCTTGTCACGTTCTCATTATCTCAAATGTTCAGCAAAATCTACTACATTATAAACTTCATATTGATGGTATGAGAAATAAAAGGATGTGGCAATGAAGAGAACAGCATCTTACCTTTGAGATGCACATGCTGGTGATGACAGGGTATTAAGGGAGAAAAGCGATCACTTCCAAGAAGTGAAGCAGAAAGCAGCTTAAAACACAGTGACCACAAAGAAGCAGCTGAGTGTGAATCAACTCTGGAATAGAAATTACTCCCAAATTCACAGTAGAGAAGTGATGCAAGAGTTTAGGTGACATGAGGAATCCTTAATCATCAGATAGAGAGATCAGGTCATGACAGAAGTCTCGTGGAGTGAAATGGGGACATAGAGGAGGGAAACCTTCCACATTTCGGGAGACAAAGGATGGCTAAGAAAAATTTCCTGCAGTTGTTGACACCTGAGCTGGGTTTTGAAGGATAAATAGGAGTTAGCCAGAAGAAAGTGGGGCAGATTATTCTATCATTATAGATAACAAAAACAGGTAATTTTAGGTTGCTCATTTCACCTCCATCATCAATCATACTTTCTTGGGTAATTCTAGAACATTTATGCCCTGAAGGCCAAAGGATTAATTTAATACCCGGTGTGACATGGTCAGACTTCCCTGGTTGACATGGTAACTAAATTCTCCCACCATTTTTCTCTGTTTGAACAATTGCCAAAACATTACTAGATTTTGTCTGCACATGTTCATCAACTCCATTTCTCACGAACTTATCCTGCTGTAGCCTCTGGATCATCTCTCCTTAATCCCAGTCTATATCCCATAAGATACCCTTCCTCAACCCCACTGGCAGGCTGGCCCAGGCTGGGCTGATGTTGCTGACTCCACCATCTAGCTCAGCTGCACGTCATCATGGACTGAGATGACTCAGGGAGCAGCTGAAGCATTTTCAAATGCACATCCATCTCCAAGTCCAATCTGAATTGGCCACCTAAATCTTTTGTTATCTTTCAGTGTGGAACATGCTAGGAATGGCAATTATGAAATTTCTGAAAGATTCATTGGCACCATTAGAATGAAATTCATCTTCAGAACAAAGAAGTCTCGCTCGCTGGTGCATACAAATAAAACCTGCACAAAAGCCGGGAAAACTCCCATTTTCCTCCTAGGCAGAGTCTCCATCCTCTAGAAATAAAAGTAATTCTGAGAGGCAGCATGCTTTGCAACTTTATTCTTCTACATTGGAAACAAACCAAGCATTGCAGAAGGAATATATGGGAGAAGTGCTATACTGAGAATTTGTAGTGTTTGTCAAAATAACAAACATTACTCAATGCCTACCACAGACTAGGTGATTTCTTAAATTCAGACAATAATTCAGTGAAAAGTATTACAGTCCCTGCTTTATGGAAAAAAAGTCAAATCTGGAGAAGTGAATTCATTTATCCAAGGAAGCACAGTGGTGAGACAGTATCCATACTCTGGTGTGACTCCAAGCCTATGGTCTTTTCAAAACACAAATGGAACCTTTCCTTGCAAAGCAAGAAGAGGGGTCCTTGGCATCCTTCACCCTGGGGTGAGAGTCCTGAGGCTCTGGTGTCAAAAGGTGGTGAGGCTGGGCTTGCTCTGCTGTCTCCAGCATATGCCAATCTTAACTGACAAGTGAGGCTTCTTTTGAAACGACTTTGATGTTGGGAAAATATTATGGACCTTGAGTGAGAACAAGGGACAGATGTTCCCATGTTTAGAACAGAGGTGAGGTGCCTCTACCGACAGCGGAACTCTGTTGTTTTTCCCCACTAGCACGGGCAGAAACAGGCCTCGGGAAGGTGGCAGAATTGCTTAAGTTGGTCACTCTCTACTGGGTGCAGTAAAGTGAAGTGAAACGAAGTTGCTCAGTCGTGTCCGACTCTTTATGACCCCATGGACTGAACCCTTCCAGGCTCCTCCATCTGTGGAATTTTCCAGGCAAGGATACTGGAGTGGGTTGCCATTTCCTTCTCCAGGGGATGTTCCCGACCCAGGGATCAAACCCAGGTCTCCTGCACTGCAAGCAGACTCTTTCCCATATGAGCCACCAGGGAAGGCCCACTGGGTAGAAGGAGTATTTATTAAAAAGAACTCTTGGGATCGGACAAATTCAAACCTCAGCTCCACAGTTCATTAGCTTTGTGACCTTCAGGAAAGCGATTACCCTCTCTGAGCCCAAACAGGGTGGGTTACTGTGGTGATTAAATGCAGTATCAGCCTTAGCATGGTTCCCGGTTCATGCAGGTACTTCAGGCCCCATGGACATGAACCCCCACATTGAAAGTAAGGACTCCCAGCAAGGCTGGGCTTGCCCTGTCTCAGCATTCAGCCCAGGTAACAGAGTAAGTGTGAATTTACGGATGCTGCATGGTTAAAAACATTACCATACACATATCAGTCCACCCTATCTCCACAAGATTAAGGGTTTCATATGATGGTGAGGTATCGCTGAAGCCCAAAGCCTGCTGCTGCTACTGCTGCTAAGTCACTTCAGTCGTGTCCAACTCTGTGCGACCTCATAGACAGCAGCCCACAAGGCTCCACTGTCCCTGGGATTCTCCAGGCAAGAACACTGGAGTGGGTTGTCATTTCCTTCTCCAATGCATGAAAGTGAAAAGTGAAAGGGAAGTCGCTCAGTCGTGTCCGACTCTTAGCAACCTCATGGACTGCAGCCCACCAGGCTCCTCCATCCATGGGATTTTCCAGGCAAGAGTACTGGAGTGGGGTGCCATTGCCTTCTCCTGAAGCCCAAAGCGTAGCTCTGGCCAAAAAAATTTAGTTGAGCAAATAGAAATCAGCTAATCTCTCTTTTAGGATGGTGAATGCTGAAGCTCCAGCAATTTGGCCACCTGATGCAAGGAACTGACTCATTGGAAAGGACCCTGATACTGGCAAAGACTGAAGGCAAGAGGAGAAGGGGACAACAGAGGATGAGATGGTTGGATGGCATCACCAACATAATGGACATGAGTTTGAGCAAGCTCCAGGAGTTGGTGATGGACAGAGAAGCCTGGTATGCTGCAATCTATGGGGTCGCAAAGAGTTGGACATGATTGAGTGACTGAACTGAATCTCTATTTTACTATGAAGCATAAATTAAAAATGATAAAAAATGTTAGGGGGCACCCAAGTCATCTTAAGGACACTCCGATTCAGTGGTCAACTTTTAGAAATAAGAGCACAGCACTTTTGAGCAAGTCATTTGGGAGAAAGAACTGATTCTCCCTCTTAAGCAATTCATAGCTTTTCTCTTTGTAGGACCGAAAATGCCACAAAAAGAGAGGGAAGTGTATTGTCTTAATAGGTCGAAGTATTTGAACATATGATACAAATAACCAGTGACTGGTAAAGGACAGTAAATCTCTCACATAAATGAGAAGGCACTTTCATATAATGGAATGGTTTCCAAGGATATCCTTCAGAGACTTAGTCTGAATGTTAGATAGAGCAGTCTGGACAGGTATGCTGTCCTATGGCTTTCTCCCACTGGAGTGTGCTACTCCTCAAAGTCTCAGCAAGGACATGGCTGACGGCCGTCTCCACCCCTTCACTCTCTTTCTCATGACCTCCAGCCTGCAAGGTCAGCCCGATCCACTTCTCCAGGATGCATTGGTCCTGAAAGCGAGGCACTTGAGCAGCTAAGACCCTTCACTGCTGGTCCAGTCCTGATGTCATGCCCCACATGAGGTGATGAGAAATCTGCTTCCTTGTTGTAGTTCTAACTTTTTATTTTGATAAAGTAATTTTAATCAAGTAATTTTAGACTTGTAAAAATGGTACAGGAAAAGTACCCTTCACCCAGCTTGCCCTAGTGTTAACATCTTACATAACCAGAGCAAAATCATAGAGGGACAAACCTAGGAAATTAACATTGGTGTAATGCTATTAACTATAAATCAATATTTTGCAATTGCAAACAATGCTTCCATGAAGAAACTGGTCCATACATGTTTTCATATTGTTGAGATATGTCTTCAGGGCAGATTCCTAGAAGCCAGAATGCTGTGTCAAAAGGTAAGCACATTTATAGTTCTGTCAAGTGTAGCCAAATTGCTCTCCAGATGAGTTGTACCAGTTTGCATCCCCACCAGCAATGTATAATAGTAACTGTCTCCACACAGATTCATCAACCAGTTGATTAACCTTTTTAATCTCTGCAAACAAGATAGGTAAGAAATGCTATCTTGAGATACTTTAATTTTTATTTCTCTACTTATGAGTATATTTGAACATTTTTTCAATATGTTTGAGGTCCATCTGCCTTGCTGTTGTTGCTGTATCAAGGAAAGGCATGAAACTATCCACCCATTCCAACTGGGTGTGAACAGAGGGTAAAGGTCTCAGATTTTCTGGTCTGAAGTGGGACATTGGCAATCATTGTCCCCCTGCTGGCTCTGGTCTCAGTGCCCTGGGGATGTCCTACTCTGCTAAAAGATAACACCAGGAGTTGTTTCAGGCTTCCCCAGTGGCTCAGCAATAAAGAATCTGCCTGCAATGCAGGAGCCGCAGGAGACACAAGTTTGATCCCTGGGTCAGGAAGATCCCCTGGAAAAGGACATGGCAACCCAGTCCAGTATTCTTGCCTGGAGAATCCCATGGGCAAAGGAGCCTGGTAGGCTACAGTCCATGGGGGTCGCAAAGAGTCAGATACGACTGAAGCCACTTAGCGCAGGTGTTGTTCTCTCTCTAAGAAACTGAACCAACATAAAGAGTATGGTTTTGGGGTCAGTTGAACCTGGTACTACTTTCAAGCTATGAGTTTTCGGGCAAATTACTCCACCTGTCTGCATCTCAAGTCACTTATTTTTTTAAGTAGGGATAGATGGAGTTTATTTCACACAGTGGTCCCAAAGAGTAAATGAATCAAAGGGTATAAAACTTTCCCCAAAGTTTAACAAGTGAGCGACCCTAGGTAACTGTTAATTCTCCTGACATCTCTTTCCCTCCCACATGGGCCATGGAACCGTGCTTCATTAACAGTTAGGCTCTTTGTGGCTGCTAAACAAAAGGAGAAACGGGAGAGGGATGGATTGGGAGCTTGTGATTAGCAGATGCAAAGTCTTATATATAGGACAGATGAACAACAGGGTCCTACTGTATTACGCAAGGAACCATGTTCAATATCCTGTGATAAATCATAATGGAAAAGAATTTGGAAAGGAATGCATATATGTATAACTGAATCACTTTGATATACAGCAGAAATGAACACAACATTGTAAATCAACTATATTTCAATAAAACAAATATTAAATAAGCAATAATACCCTTTGCCTTGAGACAAGGGAGAGAGATGAGGGCCAGTTGAAGTGGCTTGAAGCTAAATATCACTTCTTTGACCATGGAGCAGAAAAACAAACTGGCTCCTAGTAACTAGAATTTAGGAACTGTATCATCAAATCAAGAAGATAACTGAAGTGAATAGAGAATATACTCAGCAAATAAAAATACAGGATGCCCAGTTAAATTTAAATTTTACATTCTAGGTATGCATGATATTTATGTAGGACGCTTTCCTAATTTTAGAAACCTCATGATACTATTTTAAGCATATTCCTAAAGTATGATTATTTGGTGAGACTAGCACTGCCAGGTAAAATACAGGATACTCGAACTTGAATCTTAGGTAAACAGTGAAATTTTTTGGCATAAGTCTATCCCATAAATTGTATGGGACCTACTTATACTAAAATTATTTGGCCTGAAATTCAAGTGTTATGTGGGACATACTCATACTAAAAGATATATTCATTATCTGAAATTCAGATTTAACTGGGCATCCTGTATTTTATCTGGCAAACTTAGTAGATCTTCCAACTCACTGAAAGCCACCTGCCTACTGCCCTTCATGAAAAATAGGTGTCCATCCATCATCCACTCTGTGCAGATCACCAGATAAGTGGGTGCACAAGGATGACAGAGAAGTAAATGACATAGGCAATGAAACCTAATACAAAGAAACTTCCATGGATGAAATTGCTGCCAGTCATATTACTTAGGATACTATGACTGCAAATGACAAAAGCCAACTATTAAATGGGTGTACACAAAAGATGGACTGTAGCCCCAGGTAGGTGTAAGGGATAGAACAGACTGAGGGGTGTCAAGAGTAAGAGGTTCAAGGACATTGGGAAGATACCTCTTTTTTCTCCATCCCTTAGCTTTGTATTTCTGTTCCGACTTCATTCTCAGGCAATTTCCCCATGTGGTGGCAATGATGGGGATCAACAGCTTCAGTTCACATCATCCTTATAAAAATTGATTCTACGAAAGGGAGAAACTCCACCTCTTGACCATTTGTACCTGAAGGGTCTGAGGCACTGCCCACGCATGTGGCCAAAAAGTGGAAACATTAGCACCATCAGAGGACACAGGAATGGGTTTCTGCAGTAGAAAGATGATCTTTGCCACCAAAGGAATTGGGGAGAAGGAAAGGTGCAAAAACTGTATCGCTCAATAAAAGTTTGTTAATGTAGGCTTTTAAAAAAGTATTCACAACCTAAAAACAGGGAGGGGAGCATGGAAGAGAAGGAAAAAGAATATTCACAGCCTAAACGTTGTTTTATACAGCAGGAATTTTCAGGATTTCAAGCCTGGGAGGCAGCATCTCAAGCAACCCTGAAAGAATTGCTTTGAGGAGGTGAGGAAGAGAAGCTAGGTTACATAGAAGTTTTGCAACAAAGGCAGGTAGTCTGAATGTGGAAAGTCTATTGTAGATTAAAGAAAACCAGATACCCAAGTTAAGGAATTTAATGTGTTTTTTTTTTAATCTACAGAAAGATGCAAGAGTCTGAGCTCACTGAAGTCATTCCTCCGATATCCACTTCAGCTATCTGGGGCCAGTATACTGCATTTTTTATATCCTGAGTTTCCTCAGGGCTCACCAGCTCACCTTCAGTGATGGCTTCTATTGATAATGACTGTGACTTCCTTCGTTTACTGAGATGACAGGAAATATCTCAATTCTCATTCATCAGGAAAATCTCCAATAACAAGAGATTCCTGTTGAAGGAATCAACACAGGGGTATGGCAGGTGATTGACAAGTTTCTTATAAAAGTCTAAAGAAACCAGTTAGTACCAGTGTGAAGCTAGGAAGAATAATGAAATGAAACCTTACCAGCATTTATCAGTCTACCTAACTTAGGGATGAAATCCACATGGGGGAGAAAAAAGCCATAAATTATTAGGCACTAATGGATCTTAGGGCTTCCCCAGTAGATCAGCAATAAAGAATCCGCCTGCAATGCTGCAGCTGCAGGAAATGCAGGTTCAATCCTCGGGTGGAGAAGATCCCTGGAGGAGGACATGGCAACCCACTCCAGTATTCTTGTCTGGAGGATCCCATGGACAGAGGAGCCTAGTGGGTTACAGTGCATAGAGTCAGACATGACTGAAGCATTGTAGCACAATGTACACGATAGATCACAGGGTTCCACCAAAGGCATTAACAGGAGCTGAAAACATATTAGTGTCATACAGACGAAGGGGTGATGTCAGATTTAAAATACCAGGTGAGAAAGCATTCACATTCCTGACTAAATGCCTCCGTAGGGTGGCCTCACTCCCACAGACACATAGGCTTATAATGTGAGCTTTCTAAAGTTGCCTTCTCCTAATCTCATAGTTGACTCCTAGAGAGATTTTTCTGAATGGAAGAATTCGATCATTATTAAATCTCACAAGCTTGAAATTACTTGCTTTAGTGGAAACAATATTTCTGGTGACCAGTCAGCCCTGAAATTAAACAGTTTAAAGTGATGGTTAGAAATAGAGGCCAGGAAGCTAGTAAAAGGATTGTTTTAGATCTCAAAGGAAATATTAAGTGGAATTCATGGTAGGACCCAGATAAGTGAATACTAAAGTGTGATCCACAGATACCTCTTTCAAAGGAGCGAAAAAATGCCTGTGGCTCTTCTGATGGGAGCATCGCACAGAGAGAGGAAGTGTGTTGCAGGTGACAGCAGGTAAGAATGCAGGAACTTGGGTTCATCCCTGATCTGCATCGTAAATCCTTCCTAATCTTCCACAACATCTCTGCCAATTAGAACCATTTTCCTTTAATGGCATTTGACGTATGTGCTCTCAAATATCAGGCCAAGAGCAAGGAAATGATCCTCAAGCCAACTGCTTATAAAAATGTAACACAGGAAATACTGTATTTTATAATTAAAAAATATTAGTGTCCTCAAGTGTATTAAGTACACAAGTGTATATTAATGTAATATTATTATTAGTGTAATATAGGAAAAATATTAGTGTAATATTGGAAATGGAAATATTGAAGATGGTTGGATGATGTCACCGACTCGATGGACGTGAGTTTCAGCAAGCTCCAGGAGATGGTGATGGACAGGGAAGCCTGGCGTGCTGCAGTCCATGGGGTCACAGAGTCAGACATGACTGAGCGACTGAACTGAATATTGGAAAAATTGGGTGAAATCACACTTCCAGTGACTTCAGGAAAGCATTAGTCAAGGAAATCTTTTCCATTTTAAAGCTTAAATTCCTGTATAAAGAATGCAATTGCCTTCCTCTTATTGGTGTTTTTTGAGAGATCCCATTTTACTTTTCCTGGGTCTAGAGGAAGATGACAAGTTTGATATGAAATTATAAACTACCTTCTTTTAAATCTATGAGTAAAATGGGGAGAGAGTGGTGGGGAAGCACAGCCAAACTCAAACTAAGGAAGTATTGACCAAAGACAGGCAGCTTTAATATCAACAATTGCCTTTAATGAATCCTGGGGAGCCCTCTAGAACCAAGCCTCTGGATGGTGTCACATGCAAAGGAAACATAAACTGGATCTTAAGAGCACTTAAAAATATAGGTTATAAAAAGGGGGCACCAAAGCAGGGGTTTTTACACATCTCAGCTCCCAAATAGCCTTCCAGAAACACCTTCAGGCACTGATTCCTCTCCCCCTGTCACATGCATGCAGGTCCTACAGGCTCTTGTCTCCTGTCCCTTTTTCCTTCTCATCCAAGTGGCATGTCACCCTGGCATGGGTCCATGCTTTTTCCTGGGCCTGTAGTTCCCCAAAATTGGTCAAGTTCTCCCCACATGATGGCACCAATGGACACTGGGACTCTCAGTCCTTGCAAAGTCATCCTTGCAACTAACGATCCCATAAAGGGCAGGATCTGCCTCTCCGCCACCTATAGTACACTGTCTTCTTGCTCGGACTGTTTTTCTTGGGCGACACCCTAGGGAGCGTCTTCCCCTCACACAGAAATGCTCCTGTTCTATCTCCTCCAGAAGCAAATGATGGAAAAGAGATCAGGAAGCAAAACTTGCAAAAAAAATTTATAAAGAAACTCCTAAAAATATGTGACAGTTGAGGGACAAGGATCAAATAGCCCAACTGAAACAATACGGAATGTCCTTGTAGAACAGACACTCCTTTAGGCCACCTGGATGCAGAATGGCTGGGCAGAAAGTAGAAAAAGCTGTTATGTCATTGCTTTCCAGATGAAAGACAAGAGTGGGCTCAGGAGACAGGACTTTATACAAAGAAGGACAAGGTTTGTTCATTCATGTTCTTAGCACCATTATTCTTATAGCCAAAAGGTGGAAGCAACCCAAGTATTCATCAACAAATGAAAGAATAAACAAAATGTGGTATATACAATAGTGAAATGTTATTCAGTCTTAAAAAGGAAAGAAATCCTGATACATGCTATGATATACATGAACCCTGAAGATATGTTAAATGAAATAAGCCAATCACAAAAACAAAAATTCTGTACAATTCCACTTATATGACGTACATACAGTGATCACATTCATAGAAACAGAAAGTAGAATTATGGTTGCCATGGGCTGGGGAAGGGGGCAACAGAGAGATATTGTCTAAGGCAGCGGTCCCCCAGCTTTTTGGCCCCAGAGACCAGTTTTATGGAAGGCAGTTTTTCACTGGACCAGGATTGGGGGTGATGGTTTGAGGATGATTCAAGCACATTACATTTATTGCATACTTTATTTCTTTTTTTTTTTTTACTTTATTTTACTTTACAATACTGTATTGGTTTTGCCATACATTGACATGAATTCACCATGGGTGTACATGAGTTCCCAAACATGAACCCCCCTCCCACCTCCCACCTCATATCATCTCTCTGGATCATCCCCGCGCACCAGCCCCAAGCATCCTGTATCCTGCATCGAACATAGACTGGTGATTCGTTTCTTACATGATAGTATACATGTTTCAATGCCATTCTCCCAAATCATCCCACCCTCTCCTTCTCCCTCAGAGTCCAAAAGTCCACTCTACACATCTGTGTCTCTTTTGCTGTCTCGCATACAGGGTCATCATTGCCATCTTTCTAAATTCCATATATATGTGTTAGTATACTGTATTGGTGTTTTTCTTTCTGGCTGTATAATCGGCTCCAGTTTCATCCATCTCATTAGAACTGATTCAAATGTACCTCTTAGCCCCAGGGGTCCCCAAACTCCGGACTCTAATGCCTGATATGAGGTGGAGTTAGTGCAATAATAATAGAAATGTATTTAATTTGCATACTTTATTTCTATCTGGCTTCCCTGGTGGCTCAGAGGTTAAAGCGTCTGCCCGCAATGCAGGAGACCTGGGTTCGATCCCTGGGTCGGGAAGATTCCCCTGGAGAAGGAAACGACAACCCACTCGAGTATTCTTGCCTGGAGAATCCCATGGACGGAGGAACCTGATGGGCTACAGTCCACAGGGTCACAAAAGTCGGACACGACTGAGCGACTTCGCTTTCACTTTCACTTTATTTCTATTATTATTGCACTAACTCCACCTCATATCATCAGGCATTAGAGTCTGGAGTTTGGGGACCCCTGGGGCTAAGTGGTACAGAGTTTCAATTTTGCAAGATGAAAAGAGTTCTGGAGATGGGTTGCACCACAATGTGTAAACTACTGAACACTCCTGATGGGCACTTAGAAATGGTAAGATGGTAAATTTGATGTTGTGTGTATTTTACCACAATTCAACTTTTTAAACTTTCCTTAAAATTACATTGGAGTTGGGGAATCAAAAGAATATGCATGCTGCGTGCTAAATCACTTCAGTCGTATCCGACTCTTTGCAACGCCATGGACTGCAGCCCACCAGGCTCCTATGTCCATGGGGATTCTCCAGGCAAGAATACTGAAGCGGGCTGCCATGCCCTCCTCCAGGGGATCTTCCCAACCCAGGGATCGAACCTGCGTCTTTTACATTTCCGGCATTGACAGGAGGGTTTTTTACCCCTAGCACCACCTGGGAAGCCCAAAAAAAGATGACGGTATGATGAGTGTGTAGTCACTGCACAGAAGGTGGAGGTAGAGACACAGGATGAGGCTGTTGTAAGAGCGCAGGGGAGTAGCAGCCAAGGAACAGTCCCCAAGGTGTCAGAGGGAGGGCTCAGCCCTGGGCTGCCTTCCCATATGCCTGCCCAGCCATGAGAACAAGCCTCTGCTCCTCAAGGGGCTGGTGTGTCTGAATCCTGGGTCACACATACTGGCCCTGCTGACCCCAGAGCAACAGCAAAACATCAACACAGCCCCTACCTGTGAACCGTCACCCTGCCTGGAGAGCCAGGCAGCATGTGACTGTGACCCAGTCTCAGACAAGGGACCACATGCTGTGGCTCCCTAATTCTCTTGGGATTGAGCTCTAACCAATCACGTGATCAGAGAGAGGCCCTTCCACCCGGACAGTTTCCAAAGAAAAAGAGTTTTAAAAAAAAAAAAGAAAAGAAAAGAAAACCATTCCAAACAATAGGCCATGCCAGTCCCCATGTCACCTCTGAACCTAACGGAGGGCTGCTTACCTGAGGGCAGGTATATGCAGGAACTTCACTCTAAGGCCACTGCAAGTCTGGGCTGTGAGTCGGTCTAATAAATGGGACCTTGATATGAATAAGACTCTGCTGTACAGCCGAAAACTGTCAGTGAATTCTCTTTGTTTCTAAATTACACTTGCCTGTTGCAAAAATGTGGAGTAAGGTTGCTGCACATCCCATTTCCAAGTCCTCACTTTCCTGTTTTCCATCTTTTCTTACTGTCCTCACTTTCATTCGGCCCATTCACCACATGGTTGCCGAAGAAAGCTTTCTAGAATACAAACTTCCCATTTTCCCCTCCTTAATGCTGCCTCAAAGATTCCCCACCAGGCATGGGATCAGATCCAAGCTCTTCATGACTTGGCACTGCTCCCTGCTTTTGCCTGCAATTCTCATCTCAACCCAGTACACTCCCTTTGCTCCAGGATCACCTTTGACCAAGGTTTTCTCAGCCTCGAACACTCTCCCATCTTCATCAATGCCCCGTCATCCAGTCTAATATCACTCATAAATACATTTAGCCTAATGGCAGTCTGTACAGCCAAGCTGGGTCAGGTTCCTCCAACTGCCCCCCTACCTTCTAACACCTATCGTGCCCGAGCATTTATTCAAAGACTTGAACACAAGGTGGCAAAAATTATCTTTGCCATCAACAAAAGTTCTGATTATTTTGAACAAACAAGAATCAGTTGAGCAATTTTGATTTTTTCAAATGCTTTCAGTTGAGATGGTAAAAGAGCTAGAAAAAAAAATTTTTTTAAGAACCACGTGATTATTCTGAGTCCAAAACCCCAGCATCTGGAGTCAGTCCGCAAGGTCCCCAGGGAGGCGTCCTTGGCGACCCAGCATCTGCCCTAGTCATGTCCTCCCATGGTGTGGTATTTTGTTCTTCCTGTGGGCCAGTGAGTCTCCCTTGTGTTTTCAAGTGAATCCCACCTTTTGCTTAAGTAATCTAGAAACTGTTTTTGTTGTTTGTAACCAAAAAATTCTTCATGGACACAGGGAGTTTCTAATTTAAGTCCACTTCAGCCACAGAGCCTAAGGATGCGAGAGAACTGGGAAACAAGAAAGAAACAAGCTCTCCTCCCAAGAATGTTCCAGTTCTCGAGAAGTTACATAATATCCTGTGATATCATTCTGTGAGCCTCAATGTCCTCATCAGGAAAATGTTAAATGATTTACAATTTTCGAATGGTAAATTTTGACAGCCTAGGAATTTTTGAGTGTCCAGAATGAGCCAATACAAATGTTCATTTAAAGTCCCTTGTACTGATCATTCTACCAGGAGCCTGTGACACTGGCACAGCTTAGTGCCAACCCCAGGATCCTGCCAGAAACATAGTGCAGTGAAGGAGCCCAGACACGCTCCTTTGTTTATTTGTAAACCAGGATGTCTGGGCTTCCTGGAGGCATGCCTCTGCCACTTGACCCATGAAATAAGACACAAATCAAACGGCAAAGACCTTGAAGAATAACATCGAACTTTAATGGAGGTTTTTGAAGGAACTCAGACTTTATATTTTTGGCTCCAAAATCACTGCAGATGGTGACTGCAGCCATGAAATTAAAAGACGCTTGCTCCTTGGAAGAAAAGCTATGACCAACCTAGACAGCATATTAAAAAGCAGAGACATTACTTTACCAACAAAGGTTTGTCTAGTCAAGTTATTTTCCAGTAGTCATGTATGGATGTGAGAGTTGGACTATAAAGACAGCTGAGCGCCCAAGAATTGATGCTTTTGAACTGTGGTGTTGGAGAAGACTCTTGAGAGTCCCTTGGACTGCAAGGCGGTCTAATTGATCCATCCTAAAGGAAATCAGTCCTGAATATTCATTGGAAGGACTGAGGATCAGGCTGAAGTTCCAATACTTTGCCAACTGATGCAAAGAACTGACTCATTGGAAAAGACCCTGTTGCTGGGAAAGATTGAGGGCAGGAGGAGAAGGGGATGACAGAGGATGAGATGGTTGGATGGCATCACCGATTCAATGGACATGGGTTTGGATAGACTCCGGGAATTGGTGATGGACAGGGAGGCCTGGCAGGCTGTGATTCATGGGGTTGCAAACAGTTGGACACGACTGAGCAACTGAACTGAACTGAACTGAACTGTGCCTCCCATAAAACAGACAGCACGATTTCTTTACAAATCTTTTTTGAACGTATTCCTCTTTCCCCAAATGTGATAGCACAGCGTGACTACTGCTCCTCTTTCTGTCCACACAGCACCTTCACTACCAAGTGGCCCCCAGTCTCTTCCTTTCTGCGTGATGGCCCCCATCATCCACCCATTCCAGGGCTCCCTCCAAATCCTGCCTTGTTGCTCCGTTGTTCTTGCAAGATGAAGCTTCCTAAAATTTTGGCAGAGGGATTGCACCTTCATTCAGTAAATATCCATACAACTGGGATGAAGGGTCCCTCAGAGAATATTCAAGGTGCATTTCACATTCAGATCCCAGCTCCAGCCCATACATCCAGCTCTAAAGTTTAATGATGAAAAAAAATTGATTTATTTTAAAACCTTAAGTCCAGTTTGCTGTTAAAAGTGGCCTCATGTGACCCAGGCTGCACGTGACCCCAGCTGGGCTGCTGGCATCAAGGCCTTGGCTCAAGAGGGCAGCTGCTTCACACAGAGGTCCACCAAGGCCAGGGTCGGGGGAGGCCACCCCCATTCCCCGAGGTGCTGGACTGTCTGGTGGGCCGTCCTTGGCCACCGGGGCATAGGCGCTACTGATCCCTTCTGGACACAGATCTAAGGACACTACTGACAGGGTGACCTCAGCCTGGCTTGTGTCTGACTGATGGGGGGATGGGGAGGGAAGGCTTAGCAGCTGTGAAGGAATTGCTGGAAAAGAGCCTCATGGGCAGCAAATCAGCTTCCTCGGGAGGATTCCAGTTAAATCATCCCCTAAAGCCCTTGATCTGAGGAAGACACAGGGCTCATGAAATTGAGCGATCAGGGTTACTCTCTCCAGAGAGACAGCTGAGTTCTTTCAAACCAAATTGACAGACTTGGTGTAAACTGACCTACAGCACCGTTTGGGGGTGGCGTGGAGGGTGGGGGTTGATACTGACAAGCCACCGTCATCTCATGCCTCTTAACCAGCCTCTGCCCTCTTGTGCCCTCTCCTCTCTTCTCCATTCTCCACACTTTGAGACAAAATAAAAATGATCATGTCACTGCTCTGATCAAGCCCTTAAGCCTCTTCTCATGTACAGCCTTTGCCTTGTGAGTGGATGGGGCCACAAGAGGAAGAACACATGTGGAAAGGAGAGCACTGGGCAAGAGGAAGCCTGCACAGACCCATCTTGAAGTGCTAGGCAGAGCATGAACAAGCCCTAAAGACAGAGGAAGAACATTCAGGAGTCTACAAAACCCAGAGAGTAGGGTCAAAGACACAAGCATGGTTTTCAGAAGGCAGGAGGGACCAGGCTGTCCAGTGCAGCTGAGAGACCCAGCATGGTGTGGACTCAGAGTGTATAGAGGAGTGATTTTGGCAAGGCCATTGCCAGGAGCGTAGGACCCAGACTGTGAGGATTTTGCAAAAAGGCAGGGACTTCTGGAACTGTAGGCAATTCCTTAGAAGCTTGGTGGAGAAGAGGAAAAGTAAGATGACAAAAGAAGGGAGAAGATGAAGAAGACTGGAGCATTTTTATAAGCTGCGTTGGAACAAACCAGCAGGACAGAAACGGGACATCAGTGACAGAAAGGGGGTGACAGATGGGTAGAAGCCCTGAAAGGCTGGCACTGATGGATGAGCAAGGGTTATTCCCACTGCTGGGCACAGTGTCAGGCACCCAGCAGGTGATTGATAAGTACTGAATGAATGAATGATGAACAAGTAAACAAAGGGACAGACAGAGGTGAAGAGAATGGATTTGAGAAAGACTTTCATGGACTGAAAAGAAGGCAGAATGGGTGCAGGCATAAATAAATGGATTATAGCTAGCATTGCAGCAAAATATTTCACTTTTTTAAAAACTTTTTATTTTGTACTGGCGTGTAACCGATTAGCTAACAATGTTGTGATAGTTTCAGGTGAACAGGGAAGGGACTGAGCCATACATGTACATAAATCCATTCTCCCCCAACTCTCTTCCTCTCCAGGCTGCCACATAACATTAAGCAGAGTTCCCTGTGCTGTACAGTGGGACCTTGTTGGTTACCCATCTTAAACATAGCAGTGTATACATGTTCATCTCAATGCCACATAACATTGAGCAGAGTTCCCTGTGGGATACAGTAGGTCCTTCTTGGTCACCCATTTTAAACATAGCAGTCTGTAAATGTCCATTCCCAATTCCCTAACGTATCTATTTTTCCCATCCTTCCCCCCAGGAATCATAAGTAAAAGATTTCACTTTGAATGAACATTTAACTCAGTAGCTATTTGGAGAGAGAGTGTGCTGAGAGGTCGAGGCACTTGCCACACAGGGACCCCAAGTGAGGACCCTCCTCCCTGAATTTTTCCAGGCAGGTCCCTTGGCTGCCATGGATGAGGCCAAACAACCCAGAAGATGCTATGACATGGGGAAAGCTGGCGATAGAGTCATGAAGACATAGTTTATAATCCTGTTTAAAACTTTTGCTCAATTGACCTTGGAAAAATCTAACCTCTCTGTACCTGAGTTTGTTACTTGCAGAACAGTGCTAAATATTATCCTTCAGTCATGGGATGTTGTGAGAACAAGTATAATGTGTCTAGCACTGCACCTGCCACAGAAGCACTCAAAAATTGAAGAGGATGCTATTGTTGGTGGTGGTGTTGATGTTGTTGTTTTGCAGCCAAGAAGCAAGCCTGCCTGTGTGTAAATATTTTATTTAGCAGAAACCTGAAAACCGTTTATAAGTGGCTGTCTTGATTACACTTGCACAGTGTCCCATCAGCAAATTGACAAGCCAGCCAGTGACTTACAGAAACCACCAGCAGTGCACAAAGTACTCCCATGCCTGATACACAGTCGAGGGAACTGAAGGGTCCCAAGTCCAGGCTTCACAACAAAGGCAGACAAGGTGGTGAAACAGACAGTCAAGCAAATGAAACAACCAGAGAAGAGGGTCAATCAGAGTGGACATGGGGCTGCTAACTGAGCAGCGCATCCCATCCTACCAGACAACTCCATCCATATGGGAATTCGGATCCTATTAACCTGAGATGGGGCAGCCAGGAACAGAGTGCTGGGGGAGGCCTGAACCAAAGTCCCAAGGGATTTGCTGAAGTCAAATGAGGACAGGGTTTGGTGTATATGCTGGAGAGCAGGAGCAAAACAGAGAGGAATCAAAGTCAAGAGTCAGGGCAGAGGCAGAAGAAGAGATGATTGGAAGCAAAGCAGGGGAAGCCAGATGATTGCAGAAAACCATGATCGCTCAGGGTCTCACGTTTGCCCCAGTTAGTGTTTATGCACTATCGTGAAGGGTCTGGACGGATACCAGAGGCCACTTACTGCTCATAGAAACCACACACTTTGCGTCTCAGCTCAATTCAACTTTTCTTCTGCTAATTCATTTTTGTTCTTTTTTATTAATATTAATTTTCTGGCATTTGTTCTGAATGTACAAGTTAAAGTCATTTGGGGCAGCAGTCAGGGCATGAATGGATATATTGCAGGTCTCTTAACTCTGCCACGTTAGATGAATATATCTTTGTAAACTACATTAGAACCTTCTAAGAGGGACTTCCCTGGTGGTCTAGTGGTTAAGACTTCATTCTCTTAGTGCAGAGGGTGAGGGTTCGATCCCTGGTTGGAGAGCTAAGATCCCACAAGCCTTCAGGAAAGAAACCAAAACATGAAACAGAAACAATAGGGTAACAAATTCAACAAAGACTTTTAAAATGGTCCATCTAAAAAAACCCTCCTAATCTAGATAGCATATTCAAAAGCAGAGACATTACTTTGCCGACTAAGCTCCGTCTAGTCAAGGCTATGGTTTTTTCAGTAGTCATGTATGGATGTGAGAGTTGGACTGTGAAGAAAACTGAGCACTGAAGAATTGATACCTTTGAACTGTGGTGTTGGAGAAGACTCTTGAGTGTCCCTTGGACTGCAAGGAGATCCAACCAGTCCATTCTGAAGGAGATCAACCCTGGGATTTCTTTGGAAGGAATGATGCTAAAGCTGAAACTCCAGTACTTTGGCCACCTCATGTGAAGAGTTGACTCATTGGAAAAGACTTTGATGCTGGGAGGGATTGGGGGCAGGAGAAGAAGGGGACGACAGAGGATGAGATGGCTAGATGGCATCACTGACTCGATGGATGTGAGTCTGAGTGAGCTCCGGGAGCTGGTGATGGACAGGGAGGCCTGGTGTGCTGCGATTCATGGGGTGGCAAAGAGTCGGACACGACCGAGTGACTGAACTGAACTGAACTGAAAATGAGTCAAGGTACAAATAATTTTAAAATATTTACTTTTGAAGTGTATAGCTCTACATACTTACCAATGTACTTTACGTGATACATGTATTTTACTTGAGAATTCAAAGAGAAAATACCAATGTATTTTCCTCAAGTAATTTATCCCTATCTTCTTGTTTCTCTCATCTCTATTCCAGAGTCCTGACTGAAGTGGTAGCCGGGGTTAGAATATGTTTGGGGAACTAATCTCTTTTAACTCTCTGTAAGTGACCCCAGTTTTGTTTTGTTTTTTCCTGGAATAAGGTAGAGTATTAGTAACCAAACAAATAAATGCAGTCTGTTTCTAGCGTAACAATAGATACCATTTACTGAGTACCTGATATTCACTGGGGGCTGTGCCCAAGGACTCTTCATATTTTATTTCATGCAACCCTCATGATAGCTAAATTGGGTGGTTTCCCCACTTTACTGATGAGGAAACTGAAGATGGAAGAAGCTATATAGATCACTCAGCTAGTTAGAGATCTGAATCCAAGTGTACCAGACACCTGAATCCTGGCTTTTTCCTCTAAAATGTACACATATATAAAAATGTGTGCACGGGTATACACAAACACCCCACAGAACACCAAATAAGTGGGAAGGGCTAGAATGTGCCACCAAATTCAACCTATCATCCTGATTTCTCCAGCAGTGTCCGCAAGGTCAAAGTCTCCCTCCCGGAACTCAAGCATAGCAAAAACGGCTTTCCGCCGCTTTGTGGTCCATCTCAAGGTCATCTCCAACTCAGATGCAACAATTCACTGAATCGTGTCTCTCTTTGAGAATTCAAAGGCACAAGCGATGAACATCTGTAGAGCCCTCACATACACTTCATGCCTCAGAAAAAGTGGCGGTCATATCCCAAAACTTCTCTGACTTCAGCTTCATGGAAGTTAGGTGCCAGCTTGCCACTGGGATGCCCTGAGAAAATGAACTTATCTACCACTTTCCCTGATAATGCTTGATTTCTCAAAGTTGTCTACAGGCTTACAGAGATGGACTATGACCTCACTATGACCCTGAAAGCTTGGATGAGCATAACAGAGAGCAGAGTCCACTTTCATTCCTGCGAACAGAACAGAAGGGTCTGGAGCAGAGCTCTGAAGAGCCTGTGTTCCCCTCTGACCTAGAATTCACCGCTCAGGATTCTCCCAGGGCACGAGGGCTAAAGGCTCTCAGATCTTCATGTGTGCACATGCACGTGCTCAGACGTGTCCAACTCTTTGCAACCCCATGGACTGTAGCCCACCAGGCTTCTCTGCCCATGGGATTCTCCAGGCAAGAATACCAGGGTGGGTTGCCATGCCCTTCTCCAGGGAATCTTCCTGATCCAGAGAAGGAACCCGTGTCTTTTGCGTCTCCTGCATTGGCAGGTGGATTCTTTACCACTAGTGCCACCTGGGAAGCCTTGCATCTTCAGGAGGCCTCGCTAAAAACCAAAGTGCTCTTAGAAGGAAGGGAGATGAGAGTACATGGAAATTTATCCCCCACCTCCCACAAACTTCTAATCCTAGCTTCTAGTTTTGACTAATCTGCTGTGAGAAAGGGATAAGTGACAAGGATGGGCAGTGTAAGAGGTGAGAAGGTAAGAAAGAGTTGGAGAAGATAGGCTGTGCCCAGAGCCAGCCCTACCCTCCACCCTCCTTTGCATCCACATGTGCAGGAGAGGCTATGAATCTCTGACACACTGTGCACTTGCCATGAGGGTCTTGACTCAGATGTATGCTTGTTGGCCCCAAAGCAGTCATTCATTCACAGAACCATTTAAATGTTTTCATTCACTCATTAGACAAATATCCACTGAAGGCTTATTATCTGCCTTTAAAAACCCAGCTAATGGAGAGACACTTATATACACATTTTATATTACCATGGGAATAAATATAGCAAGATACAGATAGATGATGGATGGATGAATGGATGGATGGAGAGATCAGAGGGAGAAGGTGAGAAATTAAGTAGGAACATTAAGTGTAGTTGTTTTATTTTTAAGGGAAGAGGAGAAGGAGTTCTTGAGCTGATTCATGAAGGATGAACAGGAATGAGCAGGAAACAAAGCTTTCCAGAGAGACAGAGCAGTGTAAGCAAAAACATGAAAAAGCTGAAAAACCAGTTGCGCGTGTGTATGTGTGAGTACGAACAATACCACTTTCAGTCTAGCTGGTTAGTGAAGTCTAAGGGGCAGAGAAGAGATGGAGCAGAAGTGGCAGAGCTGGGCCAGTTCACAGAGGTCGCACGAGCTGAGCTGTGGAGTCAGAACTTCATCCTTAGACAGTGAGCGCAACTGAGGGACTGGGAGCAACAGTGACATGATCAGAAAGAGAAAGCTAGGTTGAGTTAGGGTAGTCAAAACTCACTGGGGAAGGGAGATCACTTGTCTGTGTCTCACTGGTTGAGAGAGGAAGGATCAGCAGTTATTCAAACAATCTGAGTAACTGTGGCCACATCACCATTTTCCTCAATACAAAGAAACTTTTTCTTAACTCTGCATTGTGGGTGTAGATAAGCAAAGGTCTTGTCATTTTTCACTATGATTTTGATAAAAATTCTGACCTCTACACCTGCAGGTAATAAGTACTCATATACCCTTTAGAAAAGGAAAGAAAAAGTCAATAAGCAACAGCCAGAAGGTTCGTAGAAGTTGCATAGGGCACATCACAAACAAACAAATGAGCCATGATTGGAGCTCAGGTCTGACCCCAAGTGCAAAGCCCTGTATGATTGAATACCTAGCCTCAGCTGTGACGCTACGTAAAATGTTCACCCTTTTTTCACTCTCCAATTTCTTCTGCTTAGTGTAATAGCTCCTCTTTCATACTTCTATGCCCCTCGCAGCTCACAATGACTTTCCCCTCTAAGAGGCCCTTTATATTTGTGGTCAAACTATACAGTCCCTCTATATTACTCAGACATTGTTTCATGTCTGTTGTTCATACCCACACAATGAAATTCTAGAGTCTTCTTAGGAGTCTAGGGACCTGTTAGGAGACAATTCATGCTCACAAGATGAGAAGAAACCCAAGAGACCCATGAATTGCCTTCATTCTAAACTACCTTTTCAAGGATGTTTATAGAACAGACAGCCTCAGACAATGGAAAGAGTGTCTCCAGGTGGTGCCTGGAAACAAAAGGTAAGTTTGCCAACTGTACAGTATAATAAAGTTAACGCCACCCTCTGGGGCAAAGGGTGGACATGCTTACTTCCCAATATAAGACATCTGAGATCCCTCAGCTCTAGTGTCTTCTTCAGGCCCACTTTGCATCACCCTAAGGCAACGGGCTTGGAAACAGGAGTCAACACTGACACTCTGGTGACTGTTATTGCTGTGATTAATGAACCACCCATTGTCTCTGAGCCCGGAATCCTGTGTTCTCCACCAGCATCGGTGAATCTATGGCAGATAGGCTCAGGACCACGCAAGCAGGGTAAAACTTCAGACTCTACACAGTCCTCTACAAGACTGTATCTAGTGATCCTCCAGTCTTCTCCCCCTTAAATCAAGAAAATCCTCATCGCAGAGCAGGGTCTCCATAAAAACAGCCATGACAAGAAGAGCAGCAACCGATTTTCAACATTCAGATTTGGAAGTCACACTTTCACTAAAGGTTAAAAACTCAGCCTTTTGAGATATTCAAAATCTCATCAATCAAATTTCTGAAAAACTATTAATTGTGTGACTTAAATTAGTATTGAGTCAGTAAATTGTGGGGCTTCCCTGGTGACTCAGATGATAAAGAATCTGCCTGTAATGCAAGAGACTCAGCTTTGATCCCTGCGTGGGGAAGATTCCCTGGAGAAGGGAATGGCTACCCACTCCAGTATTCTTGCCTGGAGAATCCCATGAAAAGAATAACCTGGGGGGCATAGGGTTGCAAAAGAATTGAACATGACTGAGTGACTAACACTTTCTTTTCAATAATTGTAACGGTTGAGAACATGAATTCTGAGGTCAAACCAATGGCCTTGGTTCAAATTCTAGCTTCCATATTAGCATCTGGGTGACTTGGGGCAGGTTTCATAACCCCTCTGTTCTTTAGTTTTCTTAACGGTAAAATGAAGGTAAAGGCAGTAACTTACTTCATGGGGTTGTTGTAAGGATTAAATGAGTGTATTTATATAAA
Organism: Budorcas taxicolor; assembly: GCF_023091745.1. Classification (NCBI taxonomy): domain Eukaryota; kingdom Metazoa; phylum Chordata; class Mammalia; order Artiodactyla; family Bovidae; genus Budorcas; species Budorcas taxicolor. Next base: position 140,146,329 of record NC_068920.1, read on the forward strand.
GCACTCAAACCAATGCCAAGGACACATGTAATATTATTACTGTACAGCTGCCACTTCAAATGCAACTGCACATCCCAAAGGCACCAAAATTACTTTAAAAACTCCAGCTTTATTAGATCTGCGGATTGCAGATGATTTCCTGAGATGGACTGAAGCATTTCACCATCATAAATGAAGGAGGCTTGTCCTAGGACAAAACTGTGCAGCTCCATTGTAAAAGCCTGGTACTCAATGAAGGATGGAAACCTTTGCCAAAATTTTTATGGGCCATGGTGATGACTGTCATCACTCAAATACTGTTCATGAGGCAGTTATTTTGGGCCCATGTTGTTTTTAGAATCCCTCATTGTTTGACAAGGCAACACCAAACTCACAAACCTCAGCTAGTCTGTAGCTGCTCAAGGAAGTTCCCGTGGTTCAGGGATCTCCTGATTCAGAATGTACATGATCATCAGGGGAAGATAAAAAGGTCAGTATCAGCAATCAGTCAGGGGTGGAAGAGGTTACTCTTGACCTCAGAGCACTAAGGGCATTTAATATCATTCTGAGGAGCCAACACAAATTTATCAGGCAAAGGATGAGGTGACGAGCAAGAAGATGGTAAGTCTGAATCATCTGGCTTACTGTCCACATTATTCAGATTCACTAAATACATGCCAAGGCTTCAGTTCTTCTTATCTAGAAAGCTTAGCCAAGAGTGCAATACTGGTTAATGGAAAGAAGAGGAAAATAATGTTTATTGAGCCCCCACTATGCATCTTTGGGCTTCCCTTGTGGCTCAACTGGTAAAGAATCTGCCTGCAAAGGGGGAGACCTGGGTTTGATCCCTGCATTGGGAAGATCTCCTGGAGAAGGGAAAGGCTACCCACTCTAGTATTCCATGGACTGTATAGTCCTTGGGGTCACAAAGAGTCGGACACGACTGAGCAACTTTCACTTTCTTTTCATGCATCTTTAATGTGCATTATCTGAACCTTGTGAAATGGGCTGGATTAGCCCCTTTTGACTTGTTGAGAAAACAGAGGTCTTCAGACAGGTTCAATCACCTAACCACGATCAGAGAAGTAAGTGATGAAGCCAGACCCTCAATAAGGTCCATACTCCAAGGCTTGTGCTCTCTTATTTATTTATTTTTTTGGCTGTGTCACATGGCATGTGGGATCTTAGTTCCCCAACCAGGGATCCAACATGTGCTCCCAGCAGTTGAAGCTCGGAGTCTTAACCACAGGACCACCAGGGAAATCCCTCCAAGGCTTGTACCCTGTTCCTGCTCTCCCTCGGACACCTCAGCTCAGTTGCCCATTCCATTACACCATGAGCTTCCTGGAAGCAGGATCTGTGTCCTTTTCACATGTATATCAGAATATACAGATATATGTATTAAATAAATATATATTAATATAGAGCCCTTAATAAACTTACATTGAACAAGTGAAATTGTAAATCAGGCAAAACCATAAGTAATCTGGATCCTTGAAAGCAATCATACAGAATAAGCACTCGAGTGAGTGAGTACTCAGTCATGTCCAACCCTTTTGTGACCCTATGGACTATAGCCCACCAGGCTCCTCTGTCCATGGAATTTTCCAGACAAGAATACTGGAGTAGGTTGTCATTCCTTTTTCCAAGGAACTTCCCAACCCAGGGATCAAAACTGCGTCTCTGCATCGCCTGCATTGGCAGGTGGATTCTTTCCCACTGAGCTACCTGAAAAGCTCTAAGAGCTCTAGGGTCCTCTTACAACAATCTAAGAAACTACCACAAGTAACTACCCAATTCCACAAAGTCCCACCAAGAGCAGCTGGGACTGCTGGTTATAACTGCTAGTTATACTGGAGGTCCCAAGAATATGCAAAGGGAAGGGTGGTCCATTCAAAACCCTACTACCCATCATGCATTTTCTTAGGTTTGACCCTGGGCTCCTACTGTTAGCTGATAACTCTTGCTATGAAGCCTGGAGTGAAGTCTAATTGGTCCTACATCAATCAGCTGAGCTCATGGATTTTAACAGCCAGAAATGTCATTTCTCCCTGCAGAACTTTCAGGGGGTTGGGCTGATCCCTGGCTGGTCAGGGTTTGGGGTTTTCCTAAGAGGCCAGCTGGGGGTAGATTCACATTAAAAATGGTTTGAAATGAACAGACAAATATACAGAGGGTATGAGAGCAAATTATGTGAGGAACAGAGAAATCTCTTGCCAAGATCCACATTACTTTGCCAACAAAGGTCCGTCTAGTCAAGCCTATGGTTTTTTCCAGTAGTCATGTATGGATGTGAGAGTTGGACTATAAAGAAAGCTAAGCACTGAAGAATTGATGCTTTTAAACTGTGATGTTGGAGACTCTTGAGAGTCCCTTGAACTGCAAGGAGATCAAACCTGTCCATCCTAAAGGAAATCAGTCCTGAATGTTTACTGGAAAGACTGATGTTGAAGCTGAAACTCCAATACTTTGGCCACCTGATGCGAAGAACTGACTCATTGGAAAAGGCCCTGATGCTGGGAAAGATTGAAGGCGAGAAGAGAAGGGGACGACAGAGGATGAGATGGTTGGATGGCATCACCTACTCAATGGACATGAGTTTGAGTCATCTGGGAGTTGTTGATGGACAGGGAGGCCTGGTGTGCTGCAGTCCATGGGGTTGTAAAGAGTCAGACATGACTGAGTGACTGAACTGAACTGAACTGATAGGAAGATGATAAACAAAAGCCAAACCTGAGAGTCAAGAGCCAGATCACACCCAGATCCATTGGAAGCTGGAAGGGACCAGTGAAGAGGGCCTGAGTCTGTTGCTGTGAACAAGAGGGTCTGGGTCAATGGCTGTGAACTTTTATAGTTCACTTTCATGAGCTAGGCAGCTGGGTTGGCCAGAAAAAGGAATAGAAACTGTGAACCACTCTTGCCCCTATCCTAACAGAGCCAACCCCCTTGAGAACCTGAAAAGCATTCAAATGTCCTGGTCTTTGCAGATCCCAGCCCCCAGCATGGCAGCGAAATATATCTGAGATGGTTCTGAAAGCTCTCTTGCTGGGCAATGGCAGGGATGAAGATGAATACTGTAAGTGAGCTGACCTTCCATGATCCATCTTCTCTATGTCATCAAGGACTCTACACTATGACTCTTCCCTTGCTTCCGGAATCTGCTGGGATTGATCCAGGGAAGAATGGGCCAAGAGTCTGATCTGGGTCCTTGCACTTAATTCAGTCCACAATCAGAACTGCACGTCCTAGAATCATTACCTTCCATGGAGACAATCCCATGCAGCAATAACTCTGCTGACAGAATTTATGAATCCATCATTAGTTCTCCAGAAACAATAAGGCTGTTTCTTGCCAGTACTCAGGGATGAAAGTATGTGCTGTGCATGCTGACAAACATCTTTTACAGTTTATAAATACCACAGCACGTGCTCCCTACTCCAATGGGAACAGATCCGGTTTGCCTGCTGCAGACAAGGCGCAATTTCATCAGATAATTGCTACTGGAAAAAGAGCTCTCTGCGTGCTTCATACATCTGGCCTTACAGCACCATGGAACTTCACAATAAAATGTATACTCACATTGGTAGCTTGCAGGATTCATTTGAAAAGAAAGCTGTGTTCAAATAAAGCTACGCAAAGCTTCAGGAGCCATGTTCATTGATTTTCTTTTTTTTAATGAGGCAGTAAAGTCCATCATAGATAGACACCATGTGTAGTTGCTTCTCTCTCTTGCTTATAAAAAGGCCTCATGATAGCTTCTTACTATGCAGTGTTTGTGGAACATAAGTGAAGCATTTTACATCCTCACAACCATGACCTTGTTCCCTTTTCATACATTAAGACAATGAGGCTTAGAGAGGTGAAGTGGCTTTCCAAGTCCATTCAGAAAGAAATCAGCAGATCTGGATGTGAACAAAGGGTATTCTGACTCCAGGTCCAATGCTTTTTTTTCATCTTCAAATTCATTACATCTCAGTGACATTTTGTTTTCCTAAAGCCCTTACTATCTACTTAAAAGTTGACCTAACATTAAATGTGATTCTTCTGTTTTAGATTTATATGTCTTGATTTTGTATTAGCTTCAGTGTCTTTTCACACAATACTACTTCATAAATAATTTTTCTGCTGACACCTGTAAATGTCTTACAGGTGTCAGTAGAAATTGTATTTGATTTCATTAATGTACTACATCAGACGGAAAATACCAGGTCCTGCCTGGGTACCACTTGAGATAAATCAAAAGATGCCTTGCACTAAAATAACATGGAAGACCATTTACCGGGTGTATCCTATATGCCAGGCACTGCACCAGAAAGTTTATATTGACTAGCCAATTTAATCCTTATACTATCTCTCTGAGAAGATCCCCATGCATAGATGAAAAGATGAGACTCAAGAGAGGTTAAAGAGCTTGTCTATGATTACAGACCAGGCTAGGATTAGAGCTCAAGCTTATCGGATACCAAAACCCATGTTCTTATCCAATGTTCCTTTCTCCCAACCAATAAGATTATTGATATTAGCATATGATTGAAATGAAGGCTTCTTGGACTTCCCTGGTGGTGCAGTGGATAACAAAGTCCACCTGCCAATGCAGGGGATGTAGGTTCAACCCCTGGTCCGGGAAGATTACACATGCCGTGGAGCAAATAAGCTTTGCACCATAACTGAGTCTGTGCTCTAGAGCCCACCAGCTGCAAACTACTGAAGTCCTTGTGCCTAGTCTGTGCTCCACAACAAGAAAAGCCACCACAATGAGAACCCCATGCACTGCAAGGAAGAGTAGCCTCTGCTGGCCACAACTTGAGAATGTCTCAGCAAAGAAACAAAGACCCAGTGCGGCCATAAATCAATAAATGAAATGAAAGCTTCTCAGTAACAGTGTAATTTTTGGTATAGTAGACTGAAATGGGCCCTGGAAGATATCCAAGACCTCATTCCTGGCAGCTGGAACCTTACAGGGAAAGGTACTTCCAGCTTTGGTTAAACTGGAGATCTTGACATGGGGAGATTACCCTGAATTATCTGAGTGGATTCTAACAGCAATCACAAAGTGAAAGTCACTCAGCTGTGTCTGACTATTTGTGACCCCATGGACTATATGGAAATCTCCAGGCAGAGTACCAGAGTGGGTAGCCTTTCCCTTCTCCCAGGCATCTTCCCAAACCAGGGATCGAACCCAGGTCTCCCGCATTGCAGGCAGATTCTTCACCAGCTGAGCCACAGGGGAAGCTCTGTAATCACAAGCGTCCTTATAAATGGGAGGCAGAGAGAAGTGTAACACAGAAGAGGAGGCAATGTGATCACACTGGCAGAGACTGGAGTGGTGCACCCACAAGCTGAGGCAGCCATGAGAGGCTGGAAGATGCACAGAATTGACCCCCACTTCCCCAAGCCCAGGGCCTCCAGAAGCAGCAGCTCTGCCAGCACCTCAATTTTAGCCTCTTTTAGACTAAGTTCAAATTTCCAGCCTCCAGAACTGGGACAGAATCCATTTCTATTGTTTTAAGTCACCCAGTTGGTGATGGTTTGTCACAGCAGCCTCAGGAAACTATCACTCTTGGGAAAGTTGTTTAAGCACTCCACTAAAATACCTTCCTTCATTTGACCGTTGTTCAAATTGAGTAACACCTAATAAATATTTTATCTTCTTCTCTTACCTTCCTGGAAAAAAACTGAGTTAAGTTTTCAAAACTGGGATCCTTTAGAGAACTCAGGATGAGTTTAGAGATTTTTAAGAAGAGAACTCAGGATGGAAACTGAATAGCTCAGACACAGACATTCCTTATTCAGGGGCAGCTGTAGTTGGTTCCACCTTTAGGGAGAGTGAAACAAGGATGAAAGAACTTGAAACTGCTGTTAACAAGTGTTGAACGTGTTAGTTGCTCACTCTTTTGCGACGCCACAGACTGTAGCCTGCCAGGCTCCTCTGTCCATGGAATTTCCCAGGCAACAATACTACAGTGGGTAGCCACGCCCCTCTCTAGGGGATTTTCCTAACCCAGGGATCAAGTTCAGGTCTCCATTACAGGCAGATTCTTTACCATCTGAGCCGCCATGTTGGCAACATTTAGCTATAAGCTGTAACATTAAACGTAAGCTGTAAGGTGTGCTCTCAGCTGTAAGCTGAGCCTCTGGAGATTTTTAAATCTGGAGGAAATAGTTGTGTCTCAGATAATTTGCAGGTCTAAGCAGAAGTCACTTCAATTACTTCTTGAGGCTCCTTGCTTTCCTGTGACTCTTCTAGCCTTGATTTGTAGAAATTCTTACCTGAACCAGGTGTTCAAAGATGCCAGGAAACTGGAAAGTAATGGCTCTGCAGTATCTTCTAAGACTGTATCATTCAGAGTACTGAGAAATTATTTTTAAGTTTTCTAATGGCCCTGCAATTGTGTTTAGAAAAAATGTATTCTTTTAAATATACTGAAATACTTATGGATTCAATGATATGCCTGACAATTGCTTCAAAATAACCTGAGGAGGAGAGGAAGTGAATTGAGGAAGAGAAAATGTTTTGATAATAGCAGAAGCTGAATAGCAGGCTCATAATGCAGAAGACCTGGGTTCGATTCCTGGGTCAGGAAGATCCCATGGAGAAGGAAATGGCAACCCACTCCAGCATTCTTGCCTGGAGAACCCCATGGACAGAGGAGCCTGGCAGGCTACAGTCCATGGGGTCGCAAGAGTCGGACATGACTTAGCGACTAAACCACTACTACTATAGCTACATGATGGGCATCCCAGGGGACCTGGGCATGCACTCAGTCATGTCCGACTCTTTGTAACCCCATGGACTGCAGCCCACCAGGCTTCTCTGTCCATGGGACTCTCCAGACAAGAATACTGGAGTATTCATACCCTCCTCCAGGGTATCTTCCTGACCCAGGGATCGAACCCCTGTCTCCTACATTGGCAGGCAGGTTCTTTATCACTAACACTGTCTGGGAAGCCCCTCTTGATGCCCACTTCTTCCTTAAACTAGACATACAGATGGGACCAGCCACAGAGTTTGCCTAAGAAATTGAGAAATTCCTTTTTGCTAACACAAGGCAAACTTTTAACCTTAAACTGGACCATATTGAAACTGCTATTATTCTAAGTCAAAATAATAGCATGAATAATCCCTTTCTGGACGTTAGAAAACCTTCTTCAATAACATCAATCAATCTCTATAAAACAGGACAGGGATTTCTGAGCATGGAAGTCCCAAGGCAATGGCTCATCTTGATCCTCTAGACAGGGACAATACCAAGTGCCCCCAAAACTCTAAGTTAAATATCAGATCAACACAGGAGGAGGGGCTCAGGCTCATACAAAAGCAACTGTGACCAAATATTGCTGGCAACAGCAAACAAACCAAAGAGAGGACAAGCAAGCAAAGACACAAAGTCCACCTATATGGGCATCGCTAAAGCCCCACGGTAAAAAACGGGGATCATTGCAACTAAAGGCAGAAGATCCTTCAGCTAAAGAGGGGTGGTCAGCAGGGGTGGGGAAAGAAGCCCTGAAGGCAGAGATTAGCCCTGTCTGTGACTGGGACCTGTCCTCAATCAGTGAAGTTTTTATCCCTAAGACTGAACTGAACTCACCACGATCTGAGACCAATGATCCCCAACAGAGGATGTCACCTCCTCCAGGAAGCCTTCCTTCTCTCTTTCTCTCTCTCTCTCTCTCTCTCTCTCTCTCTCTCTCTCTCTCTCTCTCTCTCTCTCTCACATACACACACACACACATATGCAAGTCAATGGATTTATCCATCTCTCATCAGCCTTTTAAAGACTCCCTGAGGGCAATGACTGTCTCATTCTTATATTTTCAGTGCCTGCCCTGAGCACACACCCCAGTAAGCACTCATGTTGTGCTGAGTGGAGACACAGGAAACTAAAACTATTTCCAAAAGGGAAGGACTGGGAGGGAGGAAACCATGCCTGGTGGAATAGGTCCTTGGGTGCTCCAAGGACCTTCCAAAGCAACATAGGAACTGCTGTTGAGAATGAATCAACAAATCCAAGGAAATGGAGAAAGTGGCCACAGGGTAGGTACAGGAGTTTGAAAGAACGAGAAGACAAAATTCTACAAGGTTATCCGGTCCCACTGGAACAAATGAACCCCAGTGGCTGGGACTGATCAACTCCAAGAGAAGCCATGCCAGTTAGGGTAGGTTGCCTGGCTTCCTCCTCTACCCTCAGCACCCACTCCACCTCCAGAATCCCTATGCAGTGGGCATTCAGCCACTCACTCAGCTCCTCCCTCAAGAAGGAACCCCCATCTCACCACGTGGGAATGACCAACAGGTGACCTGAGTGCATCCCAGGAAAGCTGAGAGAGCCATAAACACAAGAAGAGTCTGCAGTTCAGTTGCTAGAGCCTTAACGATGAGGCACAAATTTCAACTGAAGAGCATGGCAGGGACTGAGGTGAGGCTCTGGGAGAGACAGTTCCAGCTGGCAAAGCCCTACCACTCACTCCACACGCCATCACGTGCTCTGGCCAGCCACCCCGAGGAATTAACGCATGATACCAGTGGAGATGGCTGGATAGCGTCACCGATTCAATGGACATGAACTTGGGCAAACTCCAGGAGATGGTAGGGGACAGGGAGGCCTGGCAAGCTGCAGTCCACGGTGTCACAGAGTCAGACACAACCAAGTGACTGAACAACAACAGGCAGAAACACAAGTCCTTTACAGCTTGTAAGAACTCAAGAGTAAAAGGATCCAGAAAGCTCTTCTTAAGGACCCACTAATTGGGAGATGCTCTGGATTCTTATAGAACCATAAGTTTCCCACTGCATCTGCCACTCAGGATCAGGGAAGGACCCTTAGAGGCTGCTTCAGCTTCTAGAAAACCCTGCTCTGTCAACAACTGTGTCAGCTTTGTGAGTCGGGAGGAGGAAGGTACACACGCCAGCATTTTCCCTTTCTACTCACGTACTGGAAAAATCAACATCTGACAGAGTTTGTTGCTTTTTGCCTCTTCAGATGCACACGGCCCTGACGCATCCTTAAATCCACTCCTGAACCCAGTGCAGCAGGAGGCAGTGCAGTTCAAGGGACAGGCTTCAGAATCTGGCTCCCAAGGTTCTGAGCCCAAGTCTGTTACTTGCCATGAGAACTCGAGCCATTTTCCTATGACCTGTGTCCTCATTTTTTAATTGTGGTAAAAGTCACATAACAGAAAATGTACTATTTTAACCATGTTTAACTGTACAGTAGCACTAAACACATTCATGTGGTTGTATAATTCTCACCATCACCCATCTCCTGAACTTTTCCTACACTGAAACTCTGTCCCTATTAAAACACTCACTCCCCACCCCCTCTCTGCTCTCCCCCATCCCCCAGACCCAACATTAATCAAATCTTGCTGCTAGGGACGTTGTAAGGAATAAATGAGATTATATAGGTAAAGCCTTTACATAGTAGCTTATTATTATTATTATTGCTGTTGCTGTTTATTACCACTACTATTGCTATTACTATGACTACTCCTATCACTATTACTATCTAAGCAGTCTTCAATTACTTCATTACTATTTAGGAAGTCTTAAATAAAATTGGGTTCCAAATCCTATTGCCATGCTTCAAAGTCAACATAATTATGCCAACATCAAAGGCATTTGGGAAAAAGGAAACATTTCTTCAAATGGGCAGTAGCCCACCAGGCTCCTCTGTCCACGAAATTCTCCAGGCAAGAATACTGGAGTGAGCCGCCTTTCCCTTCTCCAGGGGATCTTCCTGACCCAAGAATCAAACTCGGGTCTTCTGCATTGCAGGTGGATTCTTTACCAACTGAGCCACCAGAGAAGTCCCAGGAGATGACACATATACACGTAATAAGCCTTCAGATTTAAAAGTGACTATAAACCCTGTTAGTTGTAACCATCTCAAAAGTCAAAGAAACAGCAGGAGTGGTGAGTCAAAAAATTACCTTCATCAGATAACCTAGAGAGAACAACCTTCTTTCAACAAAACACATCTGCAAACCTAAAAAGTTGGAGCATAAATCCATGCAGCTCCTCCATTTAGAAGATCTCACAGGAAGAACCCAACCTGACAGCATGAGTTAGAGTCGCCATTGGTGGTGCTTACTAGCTCAGTCATGTCCGACTCTGTGACTGCATGGACTGTAGCCCGCCAGGCCCCTCTGTCCATGGGGATTCTCTAGGCAAGGAACTGGAGTGGACTGCCATGCCCTCCTCCAGGGGATCTTCCCAACCCAGGGATCAAACCCAGGTCTCCCTCATTGCAGGCAGATTCTTCACTGTCTGAGCCACCAGGGAAGCCATGCATCTCCAAAATTAAGATTTTAGCTACATTCTCTTCACATTGGCTAGAACTGCTGTCACTGCTCTGGAAATGAGTATGTACTAATATTTTTCTCCCATTATGAGGAGTAGAAACATAAGAGGTGGACATGACTGCCTCTCAGGCTATTTTTAAATATTGGCTCATTTCACAGCTGCTGGCATAGCTGTGTTCAGTGATTTAAGTCTCACTCCTCTGGCCACAGTGAGTCACATCTGTGGGTTTGGACAACATTTCTCTTTCCTTCCAGTCACTGAATGTTATCTCTGTCTGTGAATGTGTAGGTTCACTCTGCTCCACAATTTTCAGGTGATGAGGTTTTATTCTAGCAGTTGAAATTAGAAAATAAATACTGAAAATAGATCTGTAGGGGCACATGTTTTATGCACATATACCAATTTGAGTATGTCCTAAACGTGTACATGCATAATCAGGTTACACTGGAAAGTGTGGTTTAATCATGAACATGACCCTTCTACCTGCCAACCTCCACCAATGCTACTGAACAGAAGGACTAGCCCACTGCTGATGTATATCCAAAATTCAAAAACATACAGAAAGGGCTCTTGATGTGCTAAAAAGAGCATTTTCTCTACCAAGTCGACTGTGAACGTATTGAAATATAGTTACTTTACATCAAAACATACCACCAAGACATTCTCTGTACTGAATTAGGCAATTTATTAGGCTCCTATTGTCCATGTCTAGAGTGTGAACATGGATTGACATGCATTGTCTCATTTTGTGGATCTTACATGCATGTAGCCTCCAGCTTGGCCTTTGATTCTACTTGTCAGTTAGCTCAATGTGAGTAAATGATAAACACAGAATGATACAGAAGCCAGAGCAAGAAATCCCACCCAATACCATATACCATATTCTTTTTTTGCAAAATCAAAATCATATCACAACTCTCTTGTAAAAAATAAATTTCAGAGCAAGGCATTTCATTCGCCTCACTGAGAAAAATAAAGACGTTTCTATCATTTCAGAGCAATGAAATGTCCAACTATGGCTGAAGAGTACACCCTGAGAAGAAAATGATTTTAACGAACCCATTGAGGTTGATAAAGCTGTGTTAACCTAACATCGGGAAGGGACACAAGGTCCAGGCACAAAGTCCCTGCTCACGTTGGGGGTAAATTCTCCAAGGATGCTGTGTTATAAACATCCTCGTCTTCAATGCTTGAAGCATCTGTGGAGTCGGGGTCGCTCACCACGATTCCCACCGAAGAGAGACTGGTGATGAAGGCATGCATCCGCTGGGCATAAATGTCTCTAATGTTAAAGTAAGGGAGCTCCTGACACTTCTCTGGCGCGTCCTCACTACACTGGTCCACATCGATGTCCTTTTGCTTCTGGTAGTACTTGGAGAACTTGTTGAAGATAATGGTGATGGGAAGGGCCACCACCAAGATGCCACAGATGATGCATGTGCTGGCAATCAGCTTCCCCACCAAGGTGACCGGGTGGGTGTCTCCATAGCCCACAGTCGTCATGCTGATGGTGGCCCACCACCAGCAGACGGGGATGCTGGTGAGGCTGGAGGTGTGGTCGTCTTTCTCCACAGAGTAGATAAGCACAGAAAAGATGGAGATGCCCACCGACAGGAAGAGAAGCAGCAGGCCAACCTCATGGTAGCTATGCCTCAGTGTGGCACCAAGAGATCGAAGTCCCACTGAGTGCCGGGCAAGCTTGAGAATTCGGAAAATCCTCATGAGCCTGAGGATCTGGACCACCTTGCCCATGTTCTCAATGTCCTCACTCTCTTCCTCCTTGGTGTCTACAGCCAACGTGGCATAAAAGGGAACGATGGACACGAAGTCAATTATGTTCAGAGGGTTCTTCCAGAATTTCTTTTGACAGGGAGCGGTAACCAGCCGGATGGCCAGCTCGCCCGTGAACCAGGCGATGCACGCAATCTCCACGCCCTCCAGCACGGGGTCATCCACGTCCCCATCCTCGTTCTGGAATTCCGACATGCTGTGGATGCACATGGCCACGATGGAGGCCAGCACCACGCTCAGGGAGGAGATGGCAATGAGCTTGGCCGACAGGCAGTAGGCTGGGTTCTCCATCCGGATCCAGATCTTCTTCCGGAGCTGGCCGAATCGCAGCTTGTCAAACTTCTCCAGCTCCTTCTCAAAGAGAGACGACTCTTCGAAGGAGGAGTCGGTACTCACGTCGTTGCTCTTCTGGTCCCAGTCCTTCTCGTGGTTCTCCTCCTTGCGCTCCTGGTAGCGATTACTGCAGCAGGAATCCAGGAAGAGCTCGTTGATGCCCCAGTACTCAATCTCCTGGCAGAATGAGAACACGCACAGCTCCTCCATGACATGCAGCTTCCCTGTGTAATAGAAGTTCAAGACGTATCTGAACAGCGAGGGGTTGCGATCAAAGTAGTACTCTTTATCGGCCACGCTGTAGTCATCACACAGTTCCAGGATGGCCTCCTCCGAGTGGCAGCTGAGCAGTTTCCCGAGTCTGGTGTGAGGGAAGCGCAGGAGGGTGCTCTGGTCGACCGTCTGCTTAAAGCCCCCCACGTTCAAGTTGACAAGTTCCTCGTCTGGTCCCGGGCGATGGAAAAACTCACCAAACACCATGGTGGATCCAGGCAGTGGAGAGCTGGCTGGGAAGGGAGACGAGGGAGTTCACGCTGGCCCTGGAAGGAACACAAGATGGCGTGAGCCCTGTTCCGAGCAGCCCTGCCAAGCTTATTTTTAATCTGCCCTTTCCAGGATGATGGGCTACATTAAAAGCAAAAACAGAGGAACTTTCCTGGCGGTCCAGGCGTTGGGATGCCATGCCTCCAACGCAGGGGGTGCGGATTCGATCCCTGGTTGGGGAACTGAGATCCCACATGCCACATGACTCAACCAGAAAAAATAAATAAATGAAACAAAAGTCATCTTATTAAAAAAGAAAGACTACATACCAACAAAAAAAAAAAAAGTAAAATAGAAAACAGAATAAAAAAGAATACACTATCCCCCTTTGACTATAAGAAATTCAACATAAAATAGGGTTTTGGTTTTTTAAAAATGGGTTCATATATCCATTTTCTGGAAAAGACTGCCATGTAATTTTTATGAATTTCCAGTTCCTATTTCTCTATTTTTGAAGCATTCATAATAACATGCCATACCCCAAAAGCAATGCATTTGAGATCACTTACTCAATACAAGCATCTCCAGCCTCGACCATGAGGCTTCTTCATTTGGAAATGCTCAGTTCAGACATGGCAGGCTATTTGCTGCCTGGCTTGCAGCTCATCTCTCCTGTTCCCTATGGTTTGGTCAAGCACACTCAGAACCAGCTCTCTGCTCTCCACCTCAAACACAAGCCACACATCACTGGGGCTCAGATCAGCTCTTACAAAAGATGTAGGTTTCCTCTTATGTTCCCATGTTTCACTCCTTTTAGAGAAAGCTCTATTCCCCACATTTGGATATGGACAATCAAGAGGATATAATTACCTCCTTGTCCCATTAGTATCTTAAAGATACAGTTACACTTCATGGGATGGGGTTTCAGGTGCATCCACAAGGGAAGAAAGTGACTTAGGGAAACCTTTTTATGTTAATTGCAGTATCAGTTTCCTGACACAACTATGCTCTTCTCCTTCCTCCCTTCACAAACAGTCTCCTACACACTCCCAATCTTTGATACTCAAGTCTATATTGGCCCAGCATATACAGGCTATTTTAGTCTTGACTCTAACTAAAATGTACCAAAACTGTTTCTCAGAGAGAAAATAATAGGTTTTGACCATCATCCAATACAATGCTGATTCCTCAGAGCTGATGATGCAAATAAAAGAAAGGTAGGAGATTGTCATGTACTGCGTTCCAACCAAGCACTAATAAATTTTTGCATATATCATGTGATTTCATCCTTTCAATACTACACAGTAGACGTATAGGAAAGTAAACACTCAGAGAAGTCCAAGATCACAAGATAAGCAAATGGCAAAGCCATGATTTAAACCCAGGTTGATAAACTCCAAAGCCCACGCTATATCCACTACACACATACCCCTCCCACCTCTTTCTGGTTTTTTTCCTTATTATAACCCAATAACCCAATATAGGTAGTAGTATTATGACCAAAGTGAGTGAAGCATCTTTGGGTTTACTGGGGAACCACCAATGACCTCTGTCTAGAGAAGCTTCATAGCAGAAGTTCTATTTAAGTAAATGTTAAAGGTTTAAGCAGAGCTGAGCAATGAGGGCAAAGGACATTCCCAACATTGGGCATCAAAACGTGGGGACAAGTCAGACTGCAAAGACAACTGTGAATCAATCTAAAGAGTCTAGACATGGGACCTCCCTGGTGGTCCAGTGGCTAAGACTTCGCCTGCAGGCTGTGCAGGCTGGATCCCTGGTTGAGGAGCTAACATCCCACATGCCTTGTGGCAAGAAAAAACAAAACATAAGAGAAGCAATACTGTAACAAAATTCACTTAAGACTTTAAAAATGGTCCACATCAAAAAAATATATTTAACAAAATAAAATAAAGAGTCTGGACTTGATCCTGAAGATGAGACTGCTAAATCACCTTAATCAATAAGTGGACATGGCTGTATTTGTGACTATAACTTAGAAAGACCCCACTGACAGCAGGAGAGAAGACTGTTGGCAGGAATGACTGGTGCCAAGGGGATAGGGTTACAACAGAACAGGTGAGAGGACGCAAACTCATACAGCAATGATGTGTATAAAGAGGAGGTGACAAATTCAAGAATTTTATAGCTGTGAAAGGGTACCACTCAATATGCCAGCAAATTTGGAAAACTCAGCAGTGGCCACAGAACTGGAAAAAGGCCAGTTTTCATTCCAATCCCAAAGAAAGGCAATGCCAAAGAATGTTCAAATTACCATAAAACTGCACTCATTTCACATGCTAGCAAGGTAATGCTCAAAATTCTCCAACCTAGGCTTCAGCAGTATGTGAACACAGAACTTCCAGATGTTCAAGCTGGATTTAGAAAAGGCAAGAGGAATCAGAGATTAAATTGCCAACATCCACTATATCATAGAAAAAGCAAGGGAATCCCAAAAAACATCTACTTCTGCTTCATTTACTATGCTAAAGCCTTTGACCGTGTGGATCACAACAGACTGTGGAAAATTCTTAAAGAGATAGGAATATCAGATCACCTTACCTGCCCTCCTGCGAAACCTGTATGCAGGATAAGAAGGAACAGTTAGAACTGGACAAGGAACAATGGACTAGTTCAAAATTGGGAAAAGAGCATATCAATGCTGTATATTGTCACTCTGCTGATTTAACTTATATGCAGAGTACATCATATGAAATGCTAGGCTGGATGACTCAAACTGGAATCAAGACTGCCCAGAAATACCAATAACCTCAGACACGCAGATGATATCACTTTAATGGCAGAAAATGAAGATGAAAGAGGAGAGTGAAAAAGCTGGCTTAAAACTCAACATTCGAAAAACTAAGATCATAGCATTCAGTCCCATCACTTGATGCCAAATAGAAGGGTAAAAAGTGGAAACAGTGACAGATTTTATTTTTCTGGGCTCCAAAATCACCGCAGACCGTGACCATAGCCACAAAATTAAAAGACACTTGCTTTTTTCAAGAAAAGCTATGATAAACCTAGACAGGATATTAAGAAGCAGAGATATCACTTTGCCAACAAAGGGCCACATAGTCAAAGCTATGGTTTTTCCAGTAGTCATGTATGGATGTGAAAGTTGGACCATAAAGAAAGTTGATTGCCAAAGAATTGATGCTCTTGAACTGTGGTGCTGGAGAAGATTTAAGAGTACCTTGGACAACAAGGAGATCAAACCAGTCAATCCTAAAGGATATCAAAACTGAATATTCATTAGAAGGACTGATGCTGAAGCTGAAGCTCCAATACTTTAGCCATCTGATGTGAAGGGCTGACTCATTGGAAAAGACCTTGATGATGGGAAAGATTGAAGCAGGAGAAGGGGGTGACAGAGGATGACATGGTTGGATGGCATCACTGACTTAATGGATATGAGTTTGAGCAAGCTCTGGGAGATAGTGAAGGACAGGGAAGGCTGGCATGCTGAAGTTCATGGGGTTGCAAAGAGTCGAACATGACTTAGTGACTGAACAACAAATAAAGTGGAATCAAGAGGACTTGGTCATTGATTGGAAGGAAAAGATAAGGAAGAAGAAAGTCAAAGGAAGATGTGTTTTCTACTCTGCACAACCGGATGACATCATTAGAGGAAACATAAAGGTCAGGTAGGAATTTCTTGCCCTTATGTTTACAAAGAGACAAAGCTGTCAGCGAGACAAGAGAGTCCACCTCTGAAAAGGACACTCCAGAGAACACAGCCTGAAAACACAGCCCTCTGCCATCCACCCTAGGAGGAAGCTCACTGTGAGAGAGAATACAAGGCTATTTGCTCCATTTGCTCTGGACGCACCAGCACTGACAATGTTCCCATGAAACCAGAGACCACGGCCTGGCATAGCAAAACACTTCACAGATGTGCTGACCTCTCCAAAAGACATGATTTTTTTCCTGCCTCAGCTTTCTATTTTTAGTTAGAGATCTTCTTTGAAGGGCCTAAATCAAGAGCTCATGGCGTGGTCCAAATATTTATGGAACCTCAGATCTCTGAAAGCAGGCTTATGTTCGTGGCAAGTACAAGAGTAAAATGTTCCAAGGAATGAGTTTTAGCTAAGCTAGCATTAAGGCTTTCATGGACATTTTCTTCTGGTGGATTATTTTTTATCTCCTTAGCTTTCCCGGAAACCCACAGTGGTTGAAAGCCACTGTCTCCCTTCATGATACAACCTGCTGAAGTTAGTCTCATAATCAGAAAGTGTGCCATCCATTTCCCAACTGCTCCAAAATCACTTTTCCAAAGAACGTTGTTATCAACCATAATAGCCATCTTCCTGTTCTGTCCTCCTTGCTTTGTATTCACTCTATGCCAGTAAAAAGGAGCCTGTTCTGAGGTCCACACATTCCACAAAAAGTGTTAGTCACTCAGTCATGTCCAGCTCTTTTTGACCCCATGGACTATAGCCCACCAGGCTCCTCTGTCCATGGAATTCTCCAGGCAAGAATACTGAAGTGGGTTGCCATTCCCTCCTCCAGGGGAATCTTCCCAACCCAGGGATCAAACCTGGGTCTCCTGCTTGGCAGGCAGATTCTTTACCACCTGAGCCACCAGGAAAGCCCTCATTCCACAAAGCCTAATCACAAGGGCAACACACAGCATAAAACCAGGGATCTCTCATTATGGGACTTTTAGAGGAGAGAAAAAAGAAAGCATCTCTATATCAGATCAAAGGCTTCAGCTCAGAGGACAGGATGAGATTCTCCACATTATGGCTGCCAGAGTACACTGCTGATTTCTTTGGCTGCGTCTGGCCCACAGCACCCTATGGAGAGCAGGGAAGAAGAAGACCTCACCTTTATAAACTGTAGCAAGGTTCCCTTACATGAAGCTAGACCTTGCTCCTCACTATTACCTTGAGATTTTGCAGGTGAGGAAGCAGGATTAGAAGAGATGGGCATCACACAGCTATTAAGGGTTAGAGCAAAACTCAAGCCAGGGCTCCCTATGTCGGCCCCCCTGCTCTGCAGTGTGCTGGTTCACCCACTCGAAGGAGTAAGAAAAGCAGATAATGAACATCGTTATTTACAAGACTGCTATATTCAGGCCAGCATTTAACAGCATCGTTCATTCCCATTCAGAAAATACAATGCGTCAAAGGTATATTTATATATATATTCAATATATACCTATAGTATACTTTATATATAATTATCTTACATATATTTTATACATGAAGCTATACGTAAATGTACACATAAAGGAATGTATATAATATACATATAGTGTGAACCATATTTAGAGAAAGTTATACAAATACTAACTAAAGATTTGGGTCAATTTCTCTATAAGTGAGACAAATCTCTTTAATTTTGACTAAAAACACACAAAAAAACTTTTGATTATATACAAGTAAAATTTTGGTATGGAAAACTATGCCATAAGAAATGTTAAAAAAATATTTGCCACTTATATCACAAACAAGTGGTTAATATACCTAGCATATAAAAGGCTTTAGACTGAGAAGAAAAAGAGAAAAACAATATAGAAAAATGGGCCAGATATGAATAGACAGTTTACCAAAAAAAAAAAAAAGTCAATGGGTCTTAAAACAGGAAAACAATGTTCTACCTTGCTCGTAGTAAGATAAATGCACATTAAAATTACGGAGTAGTATTATATCTAATGGGCTTCCCAGGTGGTTCAATGGTAAAGAATTCACCTGCCAAGCAGGAGACATGAGTTCGATCCCTGGGTCGGAAAGATCCCCTGAAGAATGAAATGTCAACCCACTCCAGTATTCTTGCCTGGGAAACCCCATGGAGAGAGGAGCCTGGAGGGCTTCAGACCATGGGGTCACAAAGAGTTGGACATGACTTAGCAACTAAACAACAACAAATCATATCTAATACCAAAATGGGAAAAAAATACAAAAACTGAGCTACATACTCTATTACTAAGTATGTGGGGAAGCAGGTACTTTTGCACACTGCAATTGGGGAAACAAAATGAAGGGAAACTCTTATGAAGGGGAATTTGGAAATATTGAGCAAAACTGCCCAAAAATTAGGAGAAAATATTTGCAAGTTGTTGGGCTTCCCTGGGATTCACTCAGATGGTAAAGAATCTGCCTCCAATGCAGGAGACACAAGTTCAATCCCTGGGTCAGGAAGATCCCCTGGAGAAGGGAATGGCAACCCACTCCAGAATTTTTAGCCTGGAGAATTCCATGGACAGAGGAGCCCGGTGGTCCATGAGGTCGCAAAGAGTCAGACACAACTGAGTGACTAACACTTGACTTGACTTGATAGATCTAATAGGAGTCTAGAATCCAAAACAGATTTAAAAAATAAAAAACTCTTACAACAGTAAAAAGACAAATGGGCAAAGGGTTTTATAGACATTTCTTCAAAGATACATAAATGGCCAAAAAAACACATGAAAAGATGCTCAACGTCATTGGTCACTAGGAAGCACAAGTCAGAGTCACAATGCGATACCATTTCACACAGCTAGGATGGATATAATCAGAAAGTAATAACAATACAAGTCTTATGTTACAACACAGTTAAGTGCTTGTGACGATGCAGAGAAATTAGAACCTTCAAACATAATGAGTAGTAGTGGAAAATGGTGTGACCAATTTGGAAAACAGTGAAGGAATGATAGAATTAAAATCTCACCATTGTGCAACTCATAATAAAATAACAGATCTGAATGTGCTCATAAATGGCTGCTAAAACCCAGTTAAAAAACGAATAGGGAACTCCACAATGGTTAGCTCAGAGGAAAAATACCTGAACTCACTGTTCAAGCCAGTGTAACAAAAAGAGACAAGACAGAATGTGCCTCCTGATGGAAACACGTACACAATTCTGAACTATCCCAGCCAAAAAATAAAATAAGACATAAATTTGATCTAGCTCTAGGTCTAACAGTTAAAATCAAATAGGATATTTCAGAGGAACATGTTCAAAGATACTATAGGGATGCGATCAGCAAAAACCAGACTGTGGGAAATTATACAGGACAAATGATGAATCAAATAAATGACACATCAAATAGATTCAGTGTGTGGCTTTGTGTGGATACTGATTCGAGCTAGCCAAATGCTTTCAAATATATATATATGAAAATCAGGAGTATCTGAACACTAAACTAAATACTTGATAATGTAAAATTAAATTGTTCAATTTTTGAATGTGCTAATGGTATTGCAATTATACTCTAAAAAAACCTTTATCTTTTGGAAATATATGCTAAGATTTTATGGATAAAATTTTACTGCATTGAGAATTTACTTCAAAATAATTCATTGGTGTGGGGCTGGGAGGACAGGGAGGAGTCACTGATCATACAAGATGGCTGCCGCTGCTGCTGCTAAGTCGCTTCAGTCGTGTCCAACTCTGTGCGACCCCATAGACGGCAGCCCATCAGGCTCCCCGACCCTGGGATTCTCCAGGCCAAGAATACTGGAGTGGGTTGCCATTTCCTTCTCCAAAGTGTGAAAATGAAGTCGCTCAGTTGTGCCCGACTCTTAGCGACCCCTTGGACTGCAGCCCACCAGGCTCCTCCGTCCATGGGATTTTCCAGGCAAGAGTACTGGAGTGGGGTGCCATTGCCTTCTCCACAAGATGGCTATGAATTAATAATTATGACAATTATTTTAGCTGAGTGACAGGTACAGAGCAATTTAATGAAATATTCTCTCTTTTTTTGTACATATACAAATTCTCCATCAAAAAATGTTTTAAGAAAAGTCTATTAAGCACCTAGTGTGGCTATGCACTGTGATACATGTTTTCATATACATTATTGTGCACCCTTTAACTCCCAGCAACTCATGTGGTACCTCAGTATAAGCAATGAGTAATTATCATTGAATGAATGACTTCATTTAATTCTCCTGCAGTCCTAGCAGTAGATGCTATACCCTGTGTCACAAATAGTTCTCTATTTAGAACTATATTCTCTATTTAGGATAGTTGGCTCAGGATTCAGCCAACATTATACAAATTTATAGGGCAAACTTTTTCCACTATGCTTCAAACATTTAACTTTTTTAACTGGAAGGAGGAAGATCTTTAACTGGCTGGTCTTCAATTTTATATATTTTATTAGTCAGCCTCAATAAAGAATGCTCTATACTCTGGTAGGGGATTTGGTACTAGCATGTCAAGGATACATGCAGTCTCTGATCAGGCACATCTATGTGTACCAAAGGCATCTGGCTACAGGGTAGAAAACTCAAGTGCTATTTTCATTCTCTTCCTCAAGAGCTTCACTTCATTGCATCAATCCTCCTGCCTACTATCGACACAAATCACAAATGGTGAGGACACCATATACTGTATTTGGCCACTTTGTGTCTCCTGGTGTTTGTCAGATTGAAAAGAAAGAAAAAAGATATCAAAAATCCAAGATATTCTCTGACAGTTTAAACTAAACTCCACATTGATCTACTTCTCTCCGAGTGGCATCCATAAAGCCTTTCCAAAGCCATTAACCTCTTACCACTCTCTTTGCTTTATGCTCTCAAACTCACTTTATAAATGCTCTCAAAACTGTGTATTTTAAAGGCTGACACATATCCATGCACACATGTGCATGGGGTGGCTTTGATAATGCACTTGATTTGCTCAAAAAAGTAAGAAAGGCATAACAAATAAAAGCCACTTCTACTTGCTTTATTGGGCAGAACCACTCTTCTAAATCAATTCCATAAAAGTAAACAAAAAAAACAAAAAAAAACCCTAGATTCTTTTGTCCTTCCCACTTGGCCAAAATCTACATTAGTCCTATCATCGAAGGAGAAGTCGGGGCCATTTTTCTGCATTAATACTGCAGTCTTTAAGGAATAATCATCTGGGAAAGCTGTATTTCATTCTATTAACTTTCAAAGAAAAATCATATATGTTTTTTAAAAAGGTGATGTGCTGTGCTTCAGTCGTGTCCACCTCTGCGTGACCTCATGGACTCTAGCCCACCGGGCTTCAAGGGAATTCTCCAGGCAAGAATACTGGAGTGGGTTGCCATGCCCTCCTCCAGGGGATCTTCCCAATGCAGGGATCGAACCCTGGTCTCCTGCACTGTGGGCAGATTCTTTACCATCATGCTAAATTCTATTTCCAGCCATGCTGTGTGAGAATATTCCAAATAAAATGAAACAAATGTAAACAGAAGTGAAAATCTAAATTCCATCCACATCCAAGTATTGAGCATCCTCTCACCAGGAACCTTCCCTGGTGATGACCTTCTCCCAGAGCAAGCGCCCCATGCACTGGGGTGGGTAGCATGTAAGGAAAAGAAAATCAGAAGTCAGCGTTGGGTCACAGAGGAGCAGAAAGTATAATGAAATGTCGGTGGCATTGCATGGTCCACCTTGACTGTGGATTTGGAAATGGAGATGCTAGTGGTCCTTGATTCAGATCTTTGTGGATCAGATGTCTTTTTACAGCACAATCCTGAAAAAGAAATAGCTCTTTATGAGACATAGAGGAGGACATGCCCAGAGCCAGTGTGCAGGCCATACAAAGCCTCAAAGACCCTTCTAGATTTAAGTCTTTGTTTGCAGGGATCAGCATTTCCTGGGTATCCTGAGGCTTCTAAGTGGAGCCAATCCCCCCCAGTAACCTTCCAAATGGCCCTTCCCAGCCCATGAGGAAGCCTGGATGTAAAGTGAGTCCCACTGGCCAAGCAGAGCAAGGAAACTCCCTCCGGGTCTCTTCCACAACCGTGTTCCAACAGCATTACGTGCAGCTGACAACACACCAGTGGCACAGGTCCCCAGTCACCCTAATTCAGAAGATTCATAACCCAAACGCAACTTTTAAATGTTGCACTGAAAGAAATGAACCCACCAGGTCCCCTTATCCATGCTGAACTATCAGAAGCACCTAAAGAAAAGAAGACAAGGCTAAGACTCTGAAAACTTGTGCCTGAAGTGCCACTTCCCAGCTCTGTGACCTTGGATGGGAGGTTCTTGCTCAATAAAAGATGATGTACACACTTTGATGATACGATAACAAACACAAAAGTCTTCTGAAAGCACAAAGCATAAGATACATGTAAAGTCTTATTTCAAAAATAAGAGATTAAGATAAGAGTCCCCTGGAGAAGGAAATGGCAACCCAATCCAGTATCCTTGCCTGGAAAATTCCATGGACAGAAGAGCCTGGTAGGGCTGTAGTCCATGGGGTCACAAGACGGAACACACATGCATGAGGTGGGTGGAGGGAGATGGGTTGGTAGCAATAAATAGGTAGAACTAAAAAAAAAAAAAAAGATGAGTCCCCCTACCTCCTTGTTCCTGCCCCTACTTACTCCTCTCCCTCTCTTGCCACCTCCATCTGGACAGTCATACTAGAGAGGTGCTCATTTCCTCCGGATTCCATTTAGAATGGCTGACTCCCTTGGCAAACTCCAGGGATCCCTGTAACTCACCCAGCTCATCTCTAAGCAGGAGAGCTGCTTTAGAAGGCTAATTCAGTGAACCCAAAAGCCAGAAATCTGTCCTATTTGTAAAAAGCAAAGAACCAGAGGTGAAAGATATTCAACTAGAAATTGGAAAAATGTGGACTTTGCCACAAGAGGGGAGACTTAACTCTCCAGTAGCTACCTCATCACATCTACAACTGAGTCACATTACATAGAGGAACCCTCATGCAGACAGCTGGCCACCTGATGTGAAGAGCCAACTCACTGGAGAAGACCCTAAAAGACTGCTGTCAGGGTGATGCAATGAGGTCCAGAGGTGGAGTGCTGGAGCACTGAATGATCTGCACCACATGAATCATTCCCCCTGCCCTTACTTCCCAGCTCTGTTCACCTTCTCCCATAGCCTTTCAGGTGCATTTTTATCTGCACTAAACAACCCCATCCCCCCACCCCCACCCCGGCAAGGGATTACAGTGCCTTTATAGTTCTCTTTACCCTTAGTTATCTTTATATCCTTATAGTTATCTTTATCCTCTTTATCCTTCTCTTTATTGCCTTTATAGTTCTCTTTATCCTCCACAACTCTGACCATTACTGTCACCAGACTCCAAGCTTTTCCATGGAGGGGACTATGTCTTGTCATCACCACAGCCCCAGTCCCTTATGCTAACTGCTGCCCATGGTCTAGTGAAAGATATTCATTTTGATCTGGAAGAATCAATAAAAACTACCACTGTGATCAGATGGGGCACAGAGCATTCACGGGCAGTGAAACTATTCTATATGATGCTGTGATGGTCCATACACGCCACTATATGTTTGTCAAAACCCATAGAAAGTTCCACACCAAGAGTGAACCCTAATATGCACTATGGACTTAAGTCAATAATAATATGTCAGTATTGGCTATCAATTGTAATAAACACTGCACCAAGGCAAGATGTTAAAAGTAGCATGAACTGTGTGGATAAGGGGAGGGTGTACATGGGAACTCAGCAATTTCTACACAATTTTTCTGTAAACTGTTCTAAAAAAAAAACAAAAACTGTTTTTGTGAAAGAGCTAGCAGAAGGCTATAGATCAGGCATGGTGAAATGTCACATGTCTCCAGTGACCAAACAACCAAACAAGTAAGTTACACAAATGAAGTGGGCTGGTTGGGACTGTGGTGAACCACCCAGGCTTATCTCAGAGGCAAAGACTACTCGGCATGAGTCCTTTTTGAGAACAGAAGGCCAGTTTGGGTGTATCTTACAGCGTTCCTGGAAAACCCAGAAATCCTCATTTTTATTTGAAATATCTCAATCAGAATTGATCCAAAAAGTTTTTAACACTATAGGAAGTGTCAGTTGTGCAGTTGTGTCCAATTCTTTGGGACCCCATAAACTGTAGCCCACCAAGATCCTCTGTCTATGGGATTTCCCAGTCAAGAATACTGGAGGGGTTTGCCATTTCTTTCTCCAGTGGATCCTCTCAACCCAGGAATCAAACTCGGGTCTCCTGAATTGGAGGCAGATTCTTTACCATCTGAGCCACCTATATGGCTCAAGCAAAAGTGTGTCTCCAGGCCCAGTACTGCCAATAAGTCCTCAATCTGGGACTAGAGTGAGATTCTTCTCAGCTTCAGCACCATAGCACTCATTTCAGGCCAGGCTAACTCAAATGGACACAAACGGAACCTTGTCACAGTAAGGAGTGTCACTTCCTCAAGTCTGAATTACAACCACAGAAGACAGTGGGCCACGTGGACAACAGGATCTTCCAAAGTTGACCTGCTGTGTCTCCCAGCACACAGCAACCCAGTCCTTCCAGGCCAGCCCTCTCCCTTCCTTCCTCAGTCATCTACCCCAACTGCCCCATGGATTTTTACAAACAGAAGAGTCTCCCGGATGTTTAACCCTCATTTCTGTCACTAGGTTTTTCTCCCCTTCCTGTGGTAAATGCTGGCATCAGAGAAAACACCAGACAGGCAGCTCTTACCCTTGTGGTGTTGATGTCACACACTCTGCCCTCATCCTGCCCAGCGGAATATCCATCATCATCCAAGAAGCTCCAGCCTTCTCCCCTCACTGGAAAGTGTGGGGTACAGAGGCATTTAGCAGCCAAAAAGAAAAGAATCCTGTTCTCTGGTTGTACCGGCCGAAGCAATCGCTGGGAAATCACTCTCACCTGCAGAAAAAAGTATCAGTCATGTTGTAACTCCAAGGAGAAAACACATCCAAGAAGTTTCATCTCAGACTCAATGCTCTGGGCATTTTACTAATTAGACTCATATCGTAGAGCCCAATCAGACTCCCAGGACCCATCACTCCCCCTGGTCACGTGGCTAATGGAGACATCACGAAGTGATTCGCAAGCACTTTCAGGCTCCAGGACTCAGATCTTGACTGCAGTGGACACCTGGGGCATCTCCACTGACCCCAAAGCCAACAAAACATCCATAACATGAGGTCCTAGAATTAGGACATTAGTCACTCACCTCCCGCATTGTTTCTTCCAGGAGCATCATTTTCCTAGCTAATTCATCAAGGATATACTTTATGAAAAGACCCTGATGTTGGGAAAGATTGAGGGCAGAAGGGGGCAACAGGGGATGAGATGTTGGATACCATCACCAACTGCAGTTCACGGTGTCACAAAGAGTCAGACATGACTTAGCAACTGAACAACAACATATTTATAAACTTCTAATTGAATACCTTTAATCCATATTAGAGACCAACTTTTGAGTGTGACTGCACTAATAGAATGAATACTGCTGCTCTAATTTGAAATCGATAGGTTTCAAAGGCTGGCCAAATTCAATGTTGCTTCATTAGTCACTGTCGTCTTTCACAGATCAGAAATGACTACACAGGCTAGATCAAAGTTCTCTAGTTAAAGAGTGTGTGTGTGTGTGTGTGTGTGTGTGTGTGTGTGTGTGTGTTATGTATGAGGGAGAGTTAATATGAAAATAAAAGGAAATTTTTCATTTTTTCTCTCTGAATAAATGAAAGAAAGCAAAAAAAAAAAAAGTTACTTGCCAACAAGGTAAGCTTTGCCTCATGGTGGTACTTTCCCATGGTAGTATCTAAGCATCTACCTATCGATTTTCATGTTTTCCAATCAATGCTAAGTTCAAAGGGGAAATGGGGAAGATAAAGAAGAAAGGATTGATCCTGAGCTTCAGAAAAAGTGAAAGACATGCTTCCAGCTGCGTCAGTCACTGCAAACTTTCATTACAGCCGAAGCTCTGCCTGATATTATCTGGGCACTGGGATTACAAACAAGATGCAGCCCCTACCCTCGCCCCCATCTCGGAGCCCATAGGACTGAAGCCAAAGAACAAATACGCAGAGGTGTCCTACCAACACCCAGGGGGCAACGGGGCGGGAAGCAAAGCAGGAACCACAAGCCGGTCCCAGCAAGGGCCAGAGCAACCCTGCAGTGAATTTCCACCTCTAACAGAGATGACAATGAGGAAAGATACAGAAAAAGTGCAGCTCTACCCACACTGAACTTCTGTGATTGGGACCCTTGGCAAAGAGGTAGAGAAATTTCAACACGGATAAATAAAATTCAGGAGCTAGCCTCCTCCTCCATTCCTTCTGCCCTCCCCCTCCTCACCCCCTCCACCTCCTCCTTATTCTCCTCCTCCTCCCCCTCACGGTCCTCCCCCTTCCCCTCCTTTCCCCCCTCCCCCCTCCACCTCCTCCTTATTCTCCCCCTCCTCCCCCTTACCATTCTCCCCCTCCTCCTTCTCATCTTCCTCTTCCTCCTCATCCTTCCGCTCCCCCTTCTCCTCTCCCCCTCTCCATCTCCACCTCCTCCTCTTCCTTATTCTCTCCCTCCTCCCCCTTAACGTCCTCCTCCTCATCTTCCACGGCCTCCCGGCAGCACCTCAAAGGGTTAGCCTCAGATATTTGTGTTCCACTGGAAGTGTAGAAATGTCGTGCCTTTTTTAAAGGGTACAGCACACAAATATAGGCTTCCTTTCCCTACCAGACACCTTTCCAAAAGTAGCACATTTTAAAGGAAGGTAAGATTAATCTGGCTAGGAGATAATTAACTAACTACAAATAGCTTTGATATGACTACATTAATTACTGAAGAAAAAAAAAATCAACAAAGTCCTTAGGCTATTCAGCACTTCTGAGAAACCTCAGCACTGCTGGACACTGGCTCATCACCTTCTCAGGATGGGGCTGGTCCAGGGACAGACTGTGACCTTACCCAAATGTATGATTTTTACAGAAACTGGTGCCCAGTGGGCATCAATGTCTGATGCATGAACAACATCCTAAGCTGTCTTTTTCTCTCTTCTTCCCCTGAAAATTAGAATTCTTGTGCCTTGCCTCATTTCCCCTCACCATGATTTCTGTCCAAAAGACTGGGTTTTTCAAAAACACGTAAACTCAATCAATATTTCTCTATATGAATTTATGTAAGTTTGGGCATCTCTATAGTGGGGTTAATGGTGACCTCTTCCAAGAGGACTTATGCCATACCCACACCCAGAGGCCCTGTCCCTGAGGCAGAGCACTGCCGACCCATACCTCCAAAGGAGACGCTCAAACACAGTTCTGTCTCAGTCTCATTTGAATAGAGTTCTAAAGAATATCAAGGAGAGCTAAGAAAGTCTTCCTCAGTGATCAGTGCAAAGAAATAGAGGAAAAGAACAGAATGGGAAAGACTAGAGATCTCTTCAAGAAAATTAGAGATACCAAGGGAACATTTCATGCAAAGATGTGCTCAATAAAGGACAGAAATGGTATGGACCTAACAGAAGCAGAAGATATTAAGAAGAGGTGGCAAGAATACAAAGAAGAACTGTACAAAAAAGATCTTCACGACCCAGAAAATCACGATGGTGTGATCACTCACTTAGAGCCAGACATCTTGGAATGTGAAGTCAAGTGGGCCTTAACAAGCATCACTATGAACAAAGCTAGTGGAAGTGATGGAATTCCAGTGGAGCTGTTTCAAAGCCTAAAAGATGATACTGTGAAAGGGCTGCACTCAATATGCCAGCAAATGTGGAAAACTCAGCAGTGGCCACAGGACTGGAAAAGGTCAGTTTTCATTCCAATCCCAAAAAAAGGCAATGCCAAAGAATGCTCAAATGACCACACAATTCCACTCATCTCACACACTAGTAATGTAATGCTCAAAATTTTCCAAGCCAGGCTTCAACAATACATGAACCATGAACTTCCAGATGTTTAAGCTGGTTTTAGAAAAGGCAGAGGAACCAGAGATCAAATTGCCAACATCCGCTGGATCATGGAAAAAGCAAGAGAGTTCCAGAAAAACATCTATTTCTGCTTTATTGACTATGCCAAAGCCTTCGACCGTGTGCATCACAGTAAACTGTAGAAAATTCTTGAAGAGATGGGAATACCAGACCACCTGACTTGCCTCTTGAGAAATCTATAAGCAGGTCAGGAAGCAACAGTTAGAACTGGACACGGAACAACAGACTGGTTCCAAATAGGAAAAGGAGTACATCAAGGCTGTATATTGTCACCCTGCTTATTTAACTTATATGCAGAGTATATCATGAGAAACACTGGGCTGGATGAATCCAGATTGCCGGGAGAAATATCAATCACCTCAGATATGCAGATGACACCACCCTTATGGCAGAAAGTGAAGAAGAACTAAAGAGTCTCTTGATGAAAGTGAAAGAGGAGAGTGAAAAGGTTGGCTTAAAGCTCAACATTCAGAAAACTAAGATCATGGCATCCAGTCCCATCACTTCATGGCAAATAGATGGAGAAACAGTGGAAACAGTGTCAGACTTTATTTTTTGGGCTCCAAAATCACTGCAGATGGTGACTGCAGCCATGAAATTAAAAGATACTTACTCTTTGGAAGAAAAGTTATGACCAACCTAGACAAAATGTTAAAAAGCAGAGACATTACTTTGCCAACAAAGGTCTGTGTAGTCAAGGCTATGGTTTTTCCAGTGGTCATGAGAGTTGGACTGTGAAGAAAGCTGAGCGCCAAAGAATTGATGCTTTTGAACTGTGGTGTTGGAGAAGAGTCCCTTGGACTGCGAGGAGATCCAACCAGTCAATCCTCCAGGAAATCGGTCCTGAATGTTCATTGGAAGGACTGATGTTGAAGCTGAAGCTCCAATACTTTGGCCTCCTGATGTGAAGAACTGATTCATTGGAAAAGACCCTGATGCTGGGAAAGATTGAAGGCAGGAGAAGAAGGGGATGATAGAGGATAGAGATGGTTGGATGGCATCACCAACTCAATGGACATGAGTTTGAGTAAACTCTGGGAGTTGGGTGATGGACAGGGAGGCCTGGCGTGCTGCAGTCCATGGGGTCACAAAGAGTCAGACAAGACTGAGTGACTGAACTGAAGTGATGCGAATTTACGTCAGTTCCCCCCCTGCTTACAGCATTCATACACTGGGTGTGACCTTTCCATGTAAAATGATAACTAGCATTTTCTGAGTCCCTACAACACACCAGGAACCTTCCCATTTTACTTGTGGGACACTGAGGTTCAAAGACACTGTTTGCCCAAAGCTCCACATCTGTGAGTACCAGAGATGGGATTCAAACTCAGGTAGGTCTGCCTGATTTCAATGAGTATAGAAAATCAAGATCCTCTTCTAGCCCTTGGGGGAAAATAAGGAAGGGTTGGGAGAGATGGCAGACGTGGCCCAAACCAGCAGGTTTGAGGGGAAGAAAAATGTGTACACCTGACACATTCCCCTCTTCCTGCTGAACAATCCCACCAACTGGCTCTGTTTCTGTGTTCCCAGCATCCCTATCTGTGTGCAACTGTTCAAAAAAAGAAAAAGACTGGAGCATTCATGATTTTGCACTTATGCACTTATGCTAGTTTCTGACTTTGTTGAGTGATTCAGCAGGATCCTGGCAAAACACATCAACCTCATTCAAGTATCTCCAGCCTCCACAGAATTCCTCTCTTTACAGGACAAAGGGAGACCCTCGGTGGCATCCTTGGGCTCCCGTCCAGCCTGGCTATATTTCCTCCTGGGCTAAGTACAGCTTTCAAAAATGAACACGATGACTGCCTCCAATACTGAGAGGGGAAAGGTGAAGATTAAGTGGCAGATCGGACTCTTTCATCATCCGGAGGCCTGACATCCAGTCTTGGAACAGAACGAGGAGAATCAAACGGACGAGCAGACAGTACACAAGACTGCTAATGATGCCCTGCATCATTCTCCCGGAGAATCACAGGACTAATGTTGCTCTCCCAAAATTAAACTTTAAAACCAGCGCCTGAGAACTTAGAGCAGCATGCCAAGTGACACTGCCACCTAGGTCTGTGTCCTCTGAGTGTATAGAGAATGCTGAGAGCACCTGTCACTGCCCTGCTCACATTCTTCTGAAATGTCACTTCAGTGCCACCCACAAGACTGAGAAGCCTGCAGCTAGGGACAGTATCCTAATATCAATCTTCAAATTAATTGTCTCTGTTATACAACGACACCGGACAGGTTTTTGTTTTTATTTTTGTTTTTAGCCAATTCCTCTCCCCCAGGCCAACAAGACTAAAGAGTAAATTAATTAAAAGAATCAATATGGATAATGAAAGGCAGAGGATCAGCAATGGAAGCAGAGGAAGAAAGTGTCAAAGATCAAAATTGGTTGCCAAGATCCATTCCAGCACTTTCTAAAGGAGAAGAGTTTTATCCTGAAGACACAGCATCTCCAACACTGATATGATACATCTTAAGTGGGGTTTTAAGTCTCCAGAGCTCAGAGTCTCAGGTATCATTACATACTCCCAAACCTCCCCTTGTTCTGCCTCTCAGCTCCTTGAGGCACCTGCTGGAGATTTCAGTTCTCAGCTTCCTTGCCAACACAGAGCAAATAAGCTATGCGGCTGACACAAGTGTCCACTCTGTCCACCACTTCTATTTAAAGAGTGGAACTTAGTAAAGCAAACAGAAGTTTATTTACTCAGCTCTGGGACACCTGAGTTTCTGAAGTCGCAAGTCTGAGACAGAGCTGACTCCGATCTGTGATAAGGTTACCAGGTAAATGACACCTTGGAGCACCCGCCCCTAGCAACCGGCCAACTTCCCTGGAGACATGCTGACCTTGCAAACTTCTATAGCAGGGACTCTTAGCCTCAGCATTACTGACATTGAGGCCAGATAATTCTTTTTTTCCTGGGGGATGGCCTATGCACTACAGGACATTTAGCAGCATCTCTGGCCTCTACCCAAAGGCTTCCCAGGTGTCTCAGTCACAAAGAATCCACCTGGCAATGCAGGAGACACAGGTGTGATCCCTGGGTAGGGAAGATGCCCTAGAGGAGCAAGATCCTTCCTGGAGGAGCGAATGGCAACCCACTCCAGGATTCTTGCCTGGGAAATTCCACAGACAGAGGAGCCTGGTGGGCTACAGACCATGGGGTCACAGGAGTCAGGCATAACTGAGCAACTGAGTATGCAGACATGCCTGGACGCTACCTGCTAGATGCCAGCAGTATACCTCCTTACTGCCCCCAGGGTGTGACAATCAAAATGTCTCCATATACTGCCAAATGTCCCCCCAGAGCAAAATCAACAAGCAGCGTGAAAAACACGTCAGACACCTATATGGGAGCTGGAAGTTCAGAAAGGTCAGAATGACAGATTGTACTAATACTTCATCTGTTGACAGGGGCTGGGGAAATTTCCCCAAAACACATATTCTTTTAGAATTCAGTGCTGGCATTTCTGGTGTCAAACAAGCAAAATTTTGCAAATGAGGAAAGATAAAAGCAAGGTTAACCTTTTGTTGAAAGTCAAAGCATGCGTCACACAACTTGAATCTTGAGTCTAGTGTAAAGATTAGTGATTTTCTCAGAGTCAGTCTTCTGTTTGCTAATATTTTCAGTGCTAGAATAACACCCAGGGCCACACATTCATACAGTTTCAACGATATGGCCTACTTCCTGTGGGCTGGGTGCTCCTGCTGGCCACACCCACTCCTAATCAAATCTGCCAATCTTGTGGAAACTCTGATCTGCCACAAAATATCAGTTTGGTAGTCTTGCCCCTATTTATCATCTACAGACCAATTTCCCATAAAATTTAAGAGTAATGATGCGATTCAAGTACAAAGAAAAGGTAAACGCTGACCCTACCTCTAGCTTGCTTCATTAGTAAGAACTGTGGTCAAGGATTTTGCTTAAATAAAGCTAAAATAACACAATCAGGCCACCATAGTAGAATTTAATGTGCCGGTAAAATCATATTTAAATCCTATAATCCAAAGCAACCAGAATAATACAACCCTGTCTAGTCAACTCAGAAAGTAGTTTACTAAGAATATCTATCTCCAAATGACTTATTTTTTCCAAATTATCAAATTTCAGTGGAGAATGAACATGTGGACTGGGAAGGGGAGGGTGGGACAAACTGGGAGACTAGCGCTGACATATATACCTACCATGTGTAAAAACAGCTAGTGTGAAGCTGCTGAGTAGCACAGGAAGCTGGTACTCTAATGACCTGGAGGGGTGGGATGGGGGAAGTGAGAGGGAGGCTCAAGAGGGAAGGGATATATGTGTATATATATATAGATGATTCACTTTGTCGTACAGCAGAAACTAATACAACATTATAAAGCGATTATACTCCAATAATAAAATAATAAATGAATAAAATATGAAAGTGATAGTGAAAGTCGCTCAGTCATGTCTGACTCTTTGTGACCCCACAGACTATACAGTCCATGGAATTCTCCAGGCCAGAATACTGGAGTGGGTAGCCTTTCCCTTCACCAGGGGATCTTTCCAACCAAGGGATCAAACCCAGGTCTCCCACATTGCAGGTAGATTCTTTACCACCTGAGCCACAAGGGAAGCCTAAAATATAAAATAGAGAGGCCATTAAAAAAGCAATACCTTAAGTCAATAGGAAAAATCCTTAAATTAACAAAGTTTTTTTTTTCCTTCCTTTTGCTCTGTCTCAAGAGGAAAATGAAAGCTTCCCAGGGTCTAAATATTCAGGAATTAAAAATAAATTGATAGGAATTCTGGTATTCAGAGAGAAAACCAGTAAGTGCTTGCTAAAGCAAGGCCTCTAAATGATATTTGAAAGATTAATACAAATTATACTTCTCTTGGCCACCCAGAATGAGTGAATGCAATAGCATCCCCAGAAATCCCAAGGGCTGCAAGTGTGGTAACTGAACACCACTGTCCTCCCCCAGGGTTATGTTCCTAGACGACCTCCCCTGGGGAGCAGTAAAAGGCAGCAGGCCGCTGCTGAGTCATCTTCAAACACAACCCACAAACAGGAAGGTAAGGAGGGTCCTGTGGAAGGCTGTGCACCTCATACGGAAAAGCAAAACCACACTGCCACTGACCCTAATGTGGTCCTCCTCCACGACTGCCACCATTCCACTGGCCCCGGGGAGGAATGCCCTGACTCCCTCCACTTTGCAGGAGTCCCCCAGCTTCATCGCTGACAAGCAGGGGTTCAGCCTGCAGCCAGGAAACAGGAAAATCATCCCACCTGGGGACTTTAGACTTTGAGTTCAGTCTTATCTGTCCCCACATTTGCAATGACACTACTGATGCCTCCAACATCTACACTAACACAGTGATAAGATGATCAACTGAAAGGAAACAGTTCTGTGAGTACAGGGCTTGGGCGGGGGGCGGGCGGGGGGCGGCAGGGTGGTGGGCGTGGAATCTATCATGCAATGATAGTAGCAGTGTCAATTGATTAAAGGAAATCTGGAGGACACTAGCAATGTATATCACAAAATCCCACAGTTTCACCCTTTGGAATGTATCCTAAGGAAATAAATCAGACACATGTCCAAGCATGTGGATACAACAATGTCACTGAATCATTAATTATTCATAAGAGTAAAAAAGCAACCTAAAAGTCCATTGATAGGGGAATGGTGAAATAAGATTAGGAGCGGGCCATGCCAAAGAATACTCTGTGGCCATTAAAAATGCTACATGATCATAATAGCTCCGCATACCAAGTCAGGCTCCTCGCTAAGTGTTTACACCTGAACCCATTCAATCCTCACAACACCTGGACTAGTAGTATTTCCACTGGGTTCATTTTACGGAGGGAGCAACTGGCAAACAGAGAAGTTAACTAGCTCTCCAGAGTCAGTAGCTCCTAAGTGATGTTTGGTGGTTTAAATTCAAATAATAATGCTCTAAAGCCCTGTTCATCCACTGGACTCCACTGCCCAGAGAGTCAAGAAAAGTAAGTCACAAAATGGTAAGTAAGAGAAGAAAATAATTATAATACAACAGTGTCATGATCTGATCTTTATAAACTATGTCTGCCTTTATGAAATGGGAAAAAAAAAAAAAAAAACTATACAAATATGCCCCAAAATGTTAAACACGTTCTCTCTGAATGATGGAATTTGGGGTGATTTTTGCCTTCTATTCTGTATCTCTCAGCATTCTGTGAATTTCTTTAAAGTATTACAAAAACACCGGAGAAAACAGTTATTTCTACTTGGGAAAATAAAAGGTCATAAGCAGCCTCGGTCAGTATTTGGGAAGGGAGGACAGACAGGCGAGCAGCCACTAAGTCAACTTACAGGTCCGGGTGAGACAGAGCCCTCTGCCGACGTGCTCTGGCGTCATGTGTAGGCTTACAAGCTTCTGCCTTTCATTCCGTCTGCTTTAAGGCAGGCCTGTCCTGGAAATAACGGAAGACAAAACACAACATGGCTCTTGCCCTCTGTGCTTAAGGAGCTTAGACAATGCTGGAGGAGAGTAAATAGGTAAATAAACAACTGCAAACCCAAGGCAGAATAGCAATACAAGAGGAGATACTGAGAAGGTGCTGCAGTTCAGAGGAGGCAAAGGGTCCCCTGGAACGGGGAAGCAGGGACACTGCCTGACCAGGTATATCAGAGCTGAGCCCTAAGAGTTGGGTCAGATACGAACAAGCAAAGGAGAACTGTTGAGAGTAAGGCTGCTCTCCAAGTAGAGGAAAGAATTCGTGTAATATGTGGGAACTAAAACGTCTATAGTAGGTAGAGAGCAGAAAATGGATGGACTCGCCCAAGATGTAGCCATATGACCTAGACTTCTTGATCTTACTTTTTTTTTTTTTTTGGCTGTGCCTTGTGACTTGTGGGATCTTAGTTCCCCAAC
The DNA here is from genome assembly GCF_023091745.1 of Budorcas taxicolor. Taxonomy (NCBI): domain Eukaryota; kingdom Metazoa; phylum Chordata; class Mammalia; order Artiodactyla; family Bovidae; genus Budorcas; species Budorcas taxicolor. Next base: position 140,181,737 of record NC_068920.1, read on the forward strand.
CAGGGATTCCTCAATAGTGGAAGCTCAGAGTCCTAACCACTGGACTGCCAGGCAAGTCCCTGGACATATTTAAATAGATTCTTTCTTCTCAGAATATGAAGAACTTGTACTGGCCACACCTTGGTGAGCTGGGAGTTACCCAGGTGAGAGATGTCTCCATAGAAGCAAAATGGATTGCATGTGGCCATACAGAGAATCTGCTGAAACATCAGACCACACCGCAGGTGTCCTGAACTATTCAGTCACAAGGAACAGTCAGAGAAATTCAGCTTTCAGTTCAGTTGTTTAATCATGTCCGACTCTTTGTGACCCCATGGTCTGCAGCACGCCAGGCTTCCCTGTCCATCACCAACTCCTGGAGCTTGCTCAAACTCATGTTCATTGAGTTGGTGATGCCATCCAACCATCCCATCCTCTGTCGTCCCCTTCTGCTCCCGCCTTCAATCTTTCCCAGCATCAGAGTCTTTTCAAATGAGTCAATTCTTCGAATCAGGTGGCCAAAGTATTGGAGTTTCAGCTTTAACACCAGTCCTTCCAATGACTATTAAGGACTGATTTCCTTTAGGATGGACTGGGTAGGATCTCCTTGCAGTCCAAGGTATTCTCAAGAGTCTTCTCCAACACCACAGTTCAAAAGCATCAATTTTTCAGCTTTCTTTATAGTCCAACTCTCACATCCATACGTCACTACTGGAAAAACCATAGCTTTGACTATGCCAAAGCCTTTGACTGTGTGGATCACAACAAGCTGTGGAAAATTGTTAAAGAGATAGGAATACCAGACCACCTTACCTGCCTCCTAAGAAATCTGTGTGGAGGTCAAGAAGCAAGTTAGAACCAGACATGGAACAACAGACTGGTTCCAAATCAGAAAAGGAGTACGTCAAGGCTGTATATTGTCACCCTGTTTATTTAACTTCTATGCAGAGTACATCATGCGAAATACTGGGCTGGATAAAGCACAAGCTGGAATCAAGATTGCTGGTAGAAATATCAATAACCTCAGATATGCAGATGATACCACCCCTATGGCAGAAAGTGAGGAGAAACTGAAGAGCCTCTTGATGAAGGTGAAAGAGGACAGTGAAAAAGTTGGCTTAAAACTCAACATTCAGAAAACTAAGATCATGGTATCTGGTCCCATCACTTCATGGGAAATAGATGGGAAAACAGTGGAAACAGTGACAAACTTCATTTTGGGGGGGGGGGGGGGGCTCCAAAATCACTGCAGATGGTGACTGCAGCCATGAAATTAAAAGATGCTTGCTCCTTGGAAATAAAGTTAAGACCAACCTAGACACCTAGACAGCTTATTGGAGAAGGCAATGGCACCCCACTCCAGTACTCTTGCCTGGAAAATCCCATGGATGGAGGAGCCTGGTGGGCTGCAGTCCATGGGATCGCTGGGAGTCGGGCACGACTGAGAGACTTCACTTTCACTTTTCACTTTCATGCACTGGAGAGGGAAATGGCAACCCACTCCAGTGTTCTTGCCTGGAGAATCCCAGGGACAGGGGAGCCTGGTGGGCTGCCGTCTATGGGGTAGCACAGAGTCAGACACGACTGAAGTGACTTAGCAGCAATAGCAGACAGCTTACTAAAATGCAGAGACTTTACTTTGCCAACAAAGGTCCGTCTAGTCAAAGCTGTGGTCAGAGAAATTAAAACAAAAAACCCTTTGGCATTAACACTGTTCTAGAATATCTGAAAAATTAGAAGCTACCACTGAGTAGAACAGTGCACCAGGAACTGCAGTGATCCAAAATGGTTAGATCGTCTTTAATGAATTAACATAGAAGAACATATGTTGCTAAGTTATAAATTGGTTTTAATATTCTGGTAACTGTATTTCCATACAGTTGGATTCTTTTATATTCTATGGCTTTTTTTTTTTTTTTTTTTGCATTTAAAAATGCTATTTTGAAAAGTGGTCCATAGACGTCCCAGGACTGCCAGAGGATTCCATGGCACAAAAAAGTTAAGAATGTAAAATTGTCAATCACGTCATGTTACTCCGGTAGTAACTTCCATCTTACTCAGAGTAAAAGTTCCCTTCCCTGGCCTGACTCATCTGATTTCATCTCCTGCTCCTCTCACTCCCTTTCACTGCCATCTGGCATCAGTTCAGTTCAGTCGCTCAGTCGTGTCCTACTCTTTGCCACCCCATGAATCACAGCACACCAGGCCTCCCTGTCCATCACCATCTCCCAGAGTTCACTCAGACTCAACGTCCATTGAGTCCGTGATACCATCCAGCCATCTCATCCTCGGTCGTCCCCTTCTCCTCCTGCCCCCAATCCCTCCCAGCATCAGAGTCTTTCCCAATGAGTCAACTCTTCGCATGAGGTGGCCAAAGTACTGGAGCTTCAGCTTTAGCATCATTCCTGCCAAAGAAATCCCAGGGTTGATCTCCTTCAGAATGGACTGGTTAGATTTCCTTGCAGTCCAAGGGACTCTCAAGAGTCTTCTCCAACACCACAGTTCAAAAGCATCAATTCTTCAGTGCTCAGCCTTCTTCACAGTCCAACTCTCACATCCATACATGACCACAGGAAAAACCATAGCCTTGACTAGATGGACCTTAGTTGGCAAAGTAATGTCTCTGCTTTTGAATATACTATCTAGGTTTCTTCCAAGGAGTAAGTGTCTTTTAATTTCATGGCTGCAATCACCATCTGCAGTGATTTTGGAGCCCAAAAACATAAAGTCTGACACTGTTTCTACTGTTTCCCCATCTATTTCCCATGAAGTGATGGGACCAGATGCCATGATCTTCGTTTTCTGAATGTTGAGCTTTAAGCCAACTTTTTCACTCTCCTCTTTCACTTTCATCAAGAGGCTTTTTAGCTCCTCCTCACTTTCTGCCAGAAGGGTGGTGTCATCTGCATATCTGAGGTTATTGATATTTCTCCCAGCAATCTTGATTCCAGCTTGTGTTTCTTCCAGTCCAGCGTTTCTCATGATGTACTCTGCATAGAAGTTAAAGAAGCAGGGTGACAATATACAGCCTTGACGTACTCCTTTTCCTATTTGGAACCAGTCTGTTGTTCCATGTCCAGTTCTAACTGTTGCTTCCTGACCTGAATACAGATTTCTCAAGAGGCAGGTTAGGTGGTCTGGTGTTCCCATCTCTTTAACAATTTTCCACAGTTTATTGTGATCCACAGAGTCAAAGGCTTTGGCATAGTATGCCATCTGGCATATTGGTCTCTTTGGTTGCATGCTCAGTTGCTCAGCTGTGTCCAGCTCTGCGACCCATGGACTGTAGCCCGCCAGGCTCCTCTGTGAGTGGAATTTTCCAGGCAAGGATGCTGAAGTGAGTTGACATCTCCTTCTCCAGGGGATCTTCCCAATGCAAGTACTGGTCTCTGTAACAGTCCTTAATCCTGCCAAGTGAGGCACATTCCTGCCTCAGGGCCTTTGCACTGGTTGATCTTTGTGCCTCGAATGCTCTGCGTCCAGGTGATTGAATCCCACATCCTTCTTCCTCACATCCTTCAGGTCTTTACTCAAATAACAGCTTCTAAATGATGCTTTCCTTGTTTACCCTACCTAAAATATCCCTCGATGAAACTCCTAGCCCCCTTCCTTACTGTATTTTTTCTCCTTAGCATTTGTTAACCTGTAAAATACATAGAGATATATGCTTTGTTTCTCTATCTTATTTATAGTTTGTTTCCCCACTTGGATATGAGCCCCATAAAGGCAGAAATTTTTGTATTATGCTTCACTATCCCCAGCACCGTGAACCTCACATGACACATATGAGGTTCTCAAAATTTGCATACTGAATTGATTGATGCATCAATTAGTTGGTTAACATTTGTCACATATCTTGGCTACTGACTGCTTCCACACCATGTTGAATTTGAAAGTCTCTGTTGCCCACTGGGAAGAAAGAAAAATCTCACAAAATATGCTTTTGAAACTGTGGTCACCACAGATGAAAAGGAGCTTACTTATCAGCCACTGCAGATAGGAGATACATTTTTTTCCTTAATAAAAAGAGTTTTACATCAAAGACAAAATAGATAAGTTCTAACACACACAAGCTGTGAATCAAGTTATAGCATAACAAATACAAAAAAGTAAATAGAAAAATTGGCATATGGCATACAACCAATAAAAGCACACTAACTCAGAATGCAGTAGAAGTGATGCTGGTTGATATGATCATCACACAGATTTCACCTGGCAAATGATTTAAAAAAGGAAATGGACAGCTTACAAAGGCATGAGTAAATACACATAAGAAACCACTACATGGATACTGCTTGACTTAACCTGCTGCTTTTAAAATGCAGAATTACCCGTTTGAAGGCTTTGCTGCTTATCTATTAAAATAGCAAAGCTGCCTCTAATATTGATAAAATCTGAAGCTCACAGCGCTATCTTCGTAGACATATAAAGCACCTCACTCCATGCCACACACCAGGAGCATGTGGTTTTAATAAGAACAACCTTCCTCTTGTAGGATAATCTGCCAACCAGGCAATGTAAGACTGGACTTCCTGTAGTTATAAAAGGTAAGTCAAGGACAAATAAAAGAAGTTCTATTTTATATCACATACATCCCTATACAGACATGCTCAAGTCACTCACATATTAAAAAATAACACAAAATAGGGACTTCCCTGGTGGTCCAGTGGGTAAGACTCCACACTCCCAAAACAGGGGGCCCAGGTTCAATCCCTGGTCAGGGAACTATTTTCCCTCATGTCATAACTAAGACCAGGAACAGTCAAATAATTAAAAAAATAAAATACAAGAAATCTTCCAAATTCCTCCTTACAACACAGCTTTTCGAAAACAGTTTTTACACTCATCCTTCCTTCTTCTCCTATAATACTTGCCCTAATGCTGCACTGAGTGTTTTGCTAAAGGCACCTCCAAACAACCAAGGCCGAAGTTCGCGTCACATCTCTGGGTGACTTGCTTGTTGAAGGCATCCGTCACTGCCCACCTCCCAGCCCTTGCAGTTCACTGATGCCACTTCTCCAGCTACTTATTCTTGGTTTCCTATGAGACTCTGCTTCCTCTCCCCGAACCTTAAATCTGAGTTCACAAAATAAAGTACCTGCAGGGACTGGGTAGGATGAGAAAGGAGGTCACCTGGCCACTGTGACAACCTGGAGAGCACCAGTCCTGCCAGAAAAGAATCACTGCCCCTCATCTGTGAGCATCAGGTGGCCAGATGACCCCGCACTGTCAAGGATATCCATTAATCTTATTTTTATGGGAACTTTCCCAACTTTTTCAGTGTCATCAATTTCATGGTTAATGTTTTAATACTGTTAGCCAAATCAACAGATCTGTAGCCTGGATACAGCCTATGGACCTCAAATGTGTGTCATTTCCCCCATCCCATGGGTTTTTCATCTCGCTGTTCTTCTCCCTGAAAATTTCACTCGACTCAAGAGCCCAGGTGTGAAACTCCAGCTCAGAGCCCCCTCCTATCTTGTGGATTCACGGAACTGCCTACTGGATGTATCCATTCGAATGTCCTAATGGGATCTTGAAATAAAACATGTGTACACTTTCCCTTCATCCTCTGTTCCCAAGCATCTCTCAGGTCCCTTTCCTCCCCCTGTCTCTCCTGCCTCTGCTTCAATTCAGACACACAGTGTTTTCCATGGTTTACTCAATAGACTTCTGAATGCCCTCCCCACCCAGGCCTGTCTACGTTCTCTACTCTCAAATTCATTCTTCCATCCAAGCTAAAGCTACCTTCTAAAAGGCACAGCCTTGTATAACACAGGGAACTCAAACTGGTGCTCTGTGACAACCTAGAGGGGGTGGGGTACGGGAGGGAGTGGGTTCAAGAGGGAGCGGACACATGTACACTATGGCTGATTCACGCTGTCGTATAGCAGAAACCAACACAACATCGTGAAGCAATTATCCTCCAATTTAAGTTTTTTTTTTAAAGGAAAAAAGATAAATAAATAAAATGCACAACCTTAACATGCTCTGATGGCTCCTTGGCCTTCAGGATAAACTCTGGATCCACACTGCTTGAGTCTGAATCTGCCCAAAACTTAATCTAAGACCAAGGCCATGTGGGCTCAGTCATGTCCAACTCTTTCGTGACCCCATGGGCTGCAGCCCACCAGGCACCTCTGTCCATGGGATTTTTCAGGCCAGAATACTGGAGTGGGCTGCCATTTCCTCCTCCAGGGGATCCTCCTCACTCAGGGATAGAACCCACATCTCCTGCATTGACAGGTGTATTCTTTCCCATTACACCACCTAAGTAGAGCACTATGTAAATACTTATTATTCTATTTTATCATTAAGCATTGCCAGAGCCCTGAGTGTCATCGGAGTAAGACCTGGAATTCTAAGTACACAGAGACTGACCCATCTCTTTGATGCTACATTAACCCCCACCCCAGCCCCCCAGATAGACACACCTGCACCAGGTTCACCCACAGCAACAATGAGAGGCCAGCAAAATTCACCGGCAGAGCTTTAGTGTCCTGTGTCTCTTTCAGTGCACCCCTCACTCGCTTCCAGCCAACACCCTTCTTGCATTTGCCCTGTTCCCCTTTCAAAACCAGTAGGAAGTGCGGTGAGGTTAGTCTTCGTGCTCAGGTATGAAGTGAGGCCTCTGGACACTTCTCACAACACCAAGGGCTCTTTGGATACAAACAACAGCAACTGGGCTGGCTCACTGACAAATCCAATCTTTGAAGGCTCTTTGAAGCTCTGTGGGCCAAAGAGAAGCCTGAAGATGCACACGTGGCCACAGACAGGAGCCAGGGCACTTCTGAAGGACACGGAGACAGAAACAACTGACAGAAGAAGCAGTCTGGTCAGGGAGAGCAAGGAACACACCAGGAGGCTCCTCCATCCTGCCGTCCCTCCACTGACAGACGCCTGACAGGCTGGGCGAACCGTCTGTCCGTCCCATGGCTGGACTGGGGCAGAAGGAATCTCAGGGGCATCCTTAACAACCACCATCCCACCAAGACAACAACCAGACGGGAAGGAATAATTACCCAAAGGAAATGAGAGGGCTGCAGGAAGAGGAAACCGATGTGTGGCTGAAAAGTCCATTCAACTTTCCCACAGAGTTCTCTACTCTCGACCTTAGAACTATAACTATAAATATGAGTATGAATAATGTACGGGCTTCCCTGGTGTCTCAGTGGTAAAGAAGCCACCTGCCAATGCAGGAGACTTGGGTTCAATCCCTGGGGCAGGAAGAGCCCCTGGAGGAGGAAATGACAACCCCCTCCAGTATTCTTGCCTGGGAAATCCCATGGACAGAGGAGCCTGGTGGGCCACAGTCCATGGGGTCACAAAGAGTGGGACAGGACTGAGCAACTGAACAACATGAATACTGCAGAAGTCTAAGGAATTTCAGGTCTCAAGGAACAGGTCAAATTACCTCTGTGGGTGTCTGAGGTTCCTAACGCCCCAAATCCCATTCATAGTCAAGTCAGTGACAGCATCTCACCTCTACTTCTCATGAACATCCCTTCCCTCTCCACAAGCAGCCAGAGACTTTTCTAAACTACATGTCAGAATGTGTCTACACTTTCCATAAACCTACAGTAGCTCCCCAGTGTGTTCAGGACAGAGTTCAAACTTCTTTCCACAGATGTCAAAGCCAGAACATCCCCACCTGTATCTCTGACCACTGATCCACCATCTACTTCCAACCCCTCTTCCTGGGCTGTGACATATTCCTTCCCATCCCCAGCCATAGGGTACACTCTCTTTCCCAAATCTCACTGAAGCTGTCCCCTTGGTTCCCTCCTTTTTCAGTTAATTCCTGTTTGGTCTTCAAGAAATGAGCTCCAGTGTCATCTCTTCCAGGACACTCTCGTTGGAGGCACTGCACACATGTTCACGTGCCCACACATCCATGCACACACCTCTAGTTACACAGGCATGATAGTCGGTGCTTACAGATCTGTACTTCTCAGTAATATCACTGACACACAGTGATACCAGCACCCAATACACAACAGGCAAGTGGGAGATGCCTGGTGGGATCCTGACTAAATGAATGTTCCACCTAACGATTAAAAAAAAAAAAAAAACAAGGATTTTCCTGCTCAAGAGTGGAGAAGCCTGCTCAGAGGATGCCTTTACACCATCCAGTCTTCCCTGGAGGCTCCAGGATGTGGGATGAGAATGTTTGACCAAGTTATCATTTCTACCTAGTCTGTGCCCCTGATACATCAAGGTCTTTCCAAAGGATTGTAGAAAAGCATCTATTGCTGCTAGAAGTCACAGATTTTGCTAAATCATAAATCCTCAACATATTTACAACAAAACTCTGAGACAGCCAAATGTCTGTTGCTGTAGTAAGTTGTCACAGAGACTATTTATTTCATGGAGTGAAAAAAGAAGTTTCACTTAACATTTTAAATATGATGGTTTATGTAACATCTAATCCATTATTTGGAAGGGAGGAAAAATGTTTTTATGCTTCACAAATATCCACATCCAGCTCCTGGAAACCAAGCTGGGAGGACTTTTTTTTTTAACGCTTTGCCAAGAACTATCCACTATGACTCACTCCTAACTTTATCAATATAAAAAAATTATAAAATAATGAGATCCCCAGGGGATGCGAGTCAGAATCACGTGACTGAGTGGGAGATGCAGCTGGCTCCCACTGCCCAACATCATGAGAAAGAATCTAATGGCATATCCCGAGCCCACAAAAAAGACAAAATTCAAAATTCAAAGTATAGTTTCTATTAAATGTGTATTGCTTTCACACCATCATAAAACAGTAAGTCAAAATATCATGTCAGGACCATTTGTAGATATAACCAAAAATGCACGGTCCTCACATTCTAAAATACTACTATCTTGCCCTTCATAGAAAAAATTTGCCAACCCTGGAGTAAATAGTTAACACTCAAATAACAAAAATGCCAATAACATAGAGATCCCCATACTTGATTATAAACTCTTCCCTTTGATCCTATATGTGCATGCTAAGTCGCTTCAGTCATGTCCAACTCTGTGTGACCCTATGGGACTACAGCCTGCCAGACTCATCTGTCCATGGGATTCGCCAGGCAAGAATACTATAAGTGAGTGAATGAAGTCGCTCAGTCGTGTCCGACTCTTTGCGACCACATAGACTGTAGCCTACCAGGCGATTTTCCAGGCAATAGTACTGGAGTGGATTGCCATTTCCTTCTCCAGGGGATCTTCCAAACCCAGGGCACGAACCCAGGTCTCCCACATTGTAGACAGATGCTTTACTGTCTGAGCCACCAGGAAAGTCCAAACACACCATTGGCAGTGGTGGGATACCATAGTGGGTTGCCATTCCTACTCCAGGGGATTGTCCTGACGCACTGATCAAATCTGCGTCTCTTACATCTCCTGCATTGGCACGTGGGTTCTTTACCACTAGCACCACCCGGGAAGCCCCAGTTTGGAATTCTCCAGGCAAGAATCCTGGAGTGGGTTGCCATTCCCTTCTCCAAGGGATCTTCCCAACCCAGGGATTGAAACTGGGTCTCCTACATTTCAAGTAGATTCTTTACTGTCTGAGTCACCAAGGAAGCCCTATGATCATATATACCTGTCGCAAATTCAAACTGTAGACTAGCATTGAAATTAAAAATTCCTAAAATGCCCTAGAATTTCTTTCGTCAGATATGGGTAGAACAAATATTGTTTCCAATCCTGTGGTTGCTTTCATCAATTGTTATTGTTGCTGTTTCATTAAAAAGGGAGTTAAAAAAGAGTTTTCAATTTGACTATTAAAATTAATTTGCACACCTCTCCTTTCTCCAGTCTACATCCTAAGGGTGCTCACTTCTCTCTGAGTTTCAAAGTTCTCCATACAAGGAAGAACAAGGTGGGGTAGAACAGGAAGGAAGAAAAGGAGAGACCCCAAGCCCTCTAGCAAGCACAGCAGTGACATGGACAGAGCCCCAGAGATGGCTTTTGGCACCATCTCTGGACCAGTGCAGACTTTCTTCCTGACCTTCTAAGCAGAAGTCCTCACTCCACAGTAAACAGGAATGCACGCTTGAAAACAACAAATGATATCATACTTCTCTTTTTCAGGAGCCACATAGTTTTTTCACTTGAAATTGTAGATAAACAATACAGGGAACTGTGAAGGTCCAAAATCAGATAGTATGACATGAAAAGAGACAAAAACATATAACATAACCAAAAGTTTATTTGGCTGTGGATTTATTCTATAGCAGTAGTTCTCAAGTGATTCCCCGATGGCTCAGTGGTAAAGAATCCACCTGCCAATGTAGGAGATGTGAGTTCGATCCCTAGGTCAGGAAGATTCTTGGAGGAGGAAATGGCAACACACTCCATTTTTCTTGCCTGGGAAATCCCATGGACAGAGGAGACTGGCAGGCTATACAGTCCATGGGGTTGCAAAGAGTCGGGCATGACTGAGCATGCACGCAAGCCAGCCAAGTAGTTCTCAGTGTCGTCAGGAACCTCTGGAGTTCCTAAGATTCTTTAAAGGGTTCATAAGGTCAAACCTGTTTTCATAATAAACTAAGATGTTATTTTCCTGTTTCCTTCTCATTCTCTCACAAGTGTCCTATGGAGTTTTCCAGAGGATACAGGATGTTTGAGAACATAACAGACTTAGTAGAGAAGCAAAGCTAAGCATTCCATTGTGTTCTATTAACCTAGACAAATAAATTTGTAAAAGTGTAAAACAATGTCACTTATAATCTTTTTGTTTAAAAAAGATAGTTATTTTCCATAAAAATAAACCATTTGTGTTAACATGGTATGAGATTATTATTGTTAGTTTAAATGAATTAATGATTAATTTGAAATGTATCTATTTTCATTTCTAATATAAACATTACCTGGTAACTCAGTTGGTAAAGAATCTGCCTGCAATGCAGGAGACCCCGGTTCAACTCCCAGGTTGGGAAAAAGCCCCTGGAAAAGGGATAGGCTACCCACTTCAGTATTCTTGGGCTTCCCTGGTGGCTCAGGTTGGAAAGAATCTGCCTGCAATGTGGGAGACCTGGGTTCGATCCCTGGGTTGGGAAGCTGCCCTGGAGAAGGGAATAGCTACCTACCCCAGTATTCCAGCCTGAAGAATTCCATGGACTATATAGTCCATGGGGTTGCAAACAGTTCAACACGACTCAGTGACTTTCACATTAACAAAAGCTTAAAACAAAACCTCTTAAGCATATACAGGTCCTGAGACTAAAACATTTGAAAATACAATTTCACAGCAATATAATCTCAATTTCTTTTTTTTTCTGATTTTTTTATTGTTGTAAAATATACATGACCTAAAATTTACCCTCTCAACCATTCTGAAGTATACAGCTCAACAGTATTAAAAGCATTCATAATAACATGCAAACACCATCTGAAACTCCAGAACTCTTTTCATGCTTAGAACTGGAACTCTCTACCCAATACGGTACTTTTTGTGGATCTGTCTACTTCATCCAATCAGCTAATCAGTGCACACTAATGGGACCCTTCCTCCTCTAGGGTGTGTAGGGTGTGTAGCTGTGTAGATGAGTGTGTGGGGCAGGACCCTGTACCCAGGAGAGACAACTCCATCCCCTCCTATCTACACCACACAGTCCCAGATGTCCACTGCTAAAAACCACCTCCAGTTTCACTCCTCATGATTTAACTCTGCCTTCATGGGGCATTCTGAAACTTTACCCCAACATCTAATAGCATTTCAGTTCAGTTCAGTTCTGTCACTCAACCGTGTCCAACTCTTTGTGACCCCATGGACTGCAGCACTCCAGGCCTCTCTGTCTATCACCAACTCCCAAAGTTTACTCAAACTCATGTCCATTGAGTTGGTGATGCCATCCAACCATCTCATCCTCTGTTGTCCCCTTCTCCTCCCACTTTCAATCTTTCCCAGCATCAAGGTCTTTTCAAATGAGTCAGTTCTTCGCATCAGGTGGCCAAAGTATTGGAGCTTCAGCTTCAGCATCAGTCCTTCCAATGAATATTCAGGACTGGTTTCCTTTAGGATGGACTGGTTGGATCTCCTTGCAGGCCAAAGGACTCTCAAGAGTCTTTTCCAACACCACAGTTCAAAAGCATCAATTCTTTGGCACTCAGCTTTCTTTATAGTCCAACTCTCACATCCATATGTGACTACTGGAAAAACCATAGCTTTGACTAGACGGACCTTTGTTGACAAAGTAATGTCTCTGCTTTTTAATAAGCTGTCTAGGTTGGTCATAGCTTTTCTTCCAAGAAGCAAGCATCTTTTAATTTCATGGCTGCAGTCACCATCTGCAGAGATTTTGGAGATCAAACAAAACAAATAAATAAATATTAAGTCTGTCACTGTTTCCACTGTTTCCCCATCTATGTGCCATGAAGTGATGGGACCAGATGCCATGATCTTAGTTTTTTGAATGCTGAGTTTTAAGTCAACTTTTTCACTCTCCTCCTCTTTCACTTTCATCAAGAGACTCTACGGGCTTCCCGGGTGGCTCAGCAGTAAAAAGATCTGCCTGCGATGCAGGAGCCTTAAGAGATCTGGGTTCTTTCCCTGAGTCAGGAAGATCCCCTGGAGCTGGGCATGGCAACCCACTCCAGTATTCTTGCCTGAAGAATCCCATAGAGGAGCCTAGTGGGCTACAGTCCATGGGATCACAAGAGTCAGACATGACTGAAGCAACTGAGCACAAGACGCTCTTTAGTTCTTTAGTTATTCTTCACTTTGTTGCCATAAGGGTAGTGTTATCTGCATGTCTGAGATTATTGATATTACACCTGGCAATCTTGAGTCCAGCTTCCACAGAGTCTGAGACAGAACCGGCTTTTTTGTTTGTTTGTTTGGGTGTCTCCTGAGGAGGTACAGGTCAGCAGTGGACTGCTGTGGGGGTAGGGGCTCTGGGTGCAGCAGACCTGGGTATGGCATAAGCCCTCTTGGAGGAAGTCGCCATTAACCACCATAGAGCCACCAGAGCTTACACAGGACTGGGGAAACAGACTCTTGGAGGGCACAAATAGAACCTTGGGGGCACCAGGACCCAGGAGAAAGGAGCAGTGACCCCACAAGAGACTGACCCAGACTTGCCCGTGAGTGTCCAGGAGTGTCAGGCAGAGGCGCAGGTTGGCAGTGGCCTGCTGCAGGGCTGGGGGCACTGAGTGCAGCCGTGCATGCAGGGGACCTTTCGAAGGAGGTCGCCGTTATCTTCCTTACCTCCACCATAGTTTGACCTCAGGTCACATAACAGGGAGGGAACACAGCCCTGCCCTGCAACAGAAATAGCATGTAAGTGGGGATTATTTCCAAGTTCGGAGAAGGCAATGGCACCCCACTCCATTACTTTCGCCTGGAAAATCCATGGACGGAGGAGCCTGGTAGGCTGCAGTCCATGGGGTCGCTAAGAGTCGGACACGACTGAGTGACTTCAATTTCACTTTTCTGTTTCATGCATTGGAGAAGGAAATGGCAGCCCACTCCAGTGCTCCTGCCTGGAGAATCCCAGGGATGGCGGAGCCCGGTGGGCTGCCGTCTATGGGGTCGCACAGAGTCGGACACGACTGAAGCGACTTAGCAGTAGCAGTACTTCCAAGTTGCTGATACTAACTTACAAATGAAGGGTTTGCTGGTGTGCCCTTATCTGCTGATGTGGGTGAGAGAAGCAACTGGTAAAAAAGCAGCTAAAAGCTAACTCAGGAGCTGTGCGGGTCCCGTTACATGACTGGACATCCTACTCTCTACTTCAAAGCCCCGAATAAAAGACACGAGATGAGAAGGCAAAGTGTGCTGCAGCCTCCACATTTTACGCCTGGAGGAGCTGGAAGAAGAGAAGTCAGGGCTCATGACCAAAAAGAGGCACCACGCTGACATTTGATTTCTAATTAGATCCAGAAGCTTGGGGAAACGGCTTAAAGGTAAAGCTCTCAGGCACCATATGAACTTTCATGAGATTCCTATTTTTGCATATCCGGAGCGCCTACACCATAGGATGTGTGATTTAGGGAGGTGATGAGAAGGTATGAGGATACTGATACCTTTTTATACTTCCTCAAAGACAGAAAGATAGATAGACACTGTTACATGATGACCCTTTGTATTTACACATTTAGGGAGGAGGAGACAAGCTTCACCAAGAAGGTTCAACCCTGAAAGAGCCAAGGGGCTAAATCTTAGCCAGGCAAGAGCTAGTCACCAAGAGAAGGAGGGTGGGCAGGGTCCACATGAGGTGGTGTTGTTTAGACCTCAGGTGTGTCACTCTCTGCGACCCCGCGAACTGTTACCCACCAGGCTCCTGTGTCCATGGAATTCTCCAGGCGAGAATACTGGAATGGGTTGCCATTTCCTTCTCCAGGGGATCTTCCCTACCCAGGGATCGACCCCGCATCTCCTGCATTGGCAGGTGGATTCTCATGACACCCCCTCATGAAGGTACCACACTTAGAAAACTGGGATCTTAAGAACCCACCATCCGGAAGGTATGATTTATTGACCTCAAAGACCAACATGCTGAAATACCCTTGCAGAATCCAGGCATCTCTTCGCAATCCAAATATGCAAACTACAGTCTTTAACCCTGGAGTTCTCCCATCTCTTTAGCCAATAAATTTGTTACCATAAGTAAACCATTAAGTGTTAACTGATAGTCACTCAGTTGTGTCCAACTCTTTGTGACCCCATGGACTGTAGTCCGCCAGGCTCCTCTGTCCATGAAAGAATACTGGAGTGGGTAGCCCCTCCCTTCTCCAGAGGATCTTCCCAACCCAGGAAACGAACTGGGGTCTCCTGCATTGCAGGCAGATTCTTTACCATCTGAGCCACTAGGGAAGCCCAAGTACATGATTTTAGGTTCACCTTGGCAGGCTGATCAGAACTTAGGAAAGCCAAACAAGATGACAGAAGAATGAAAGCAAACAAAAAAGCAAACATGTTCAAGCCCAAAATGTTAGTCTGCTGGCATTCTTTTATCTGAACACACTAATGATTTGTCAGGATATAAGTCAGCGCTACTGAAAGCAGCCTTCAAGAGGCAGATGCCTCTTCACTGATCTTTGGAGTAATTTTCAATTCCACTGTCCTGTTTATGCTGTCATCTCCCTTCAACGATTGATTGGTCACTGGGCAGTCCATCATTTCTTCAAGACTCCATCAGGCTCCCTGTGATGTTCCTTGTTGATCTACAGGCCAGCATATTCTGCTACACGTGGGTTCCCAGATGATAGACCATATGTCACTCTCTTGCATCTTTTTACAGGATCCCCGTGGGTACAAAGGAAGAGTCCCATGTGATGAGGAAGACCCGGTAAAGAAGGATTCCACTGAGATGCAGAAAGCTGGCTTCCAGCCATGCCTGACGCTCCCCATCAGGCCTCGCCCCCATACATCTTGGGAGAGGCTCCACATCTCCCCGGCAGCACGCTGATCACGGATGTCTTTTCCATTTAAGTCAGTTTGAAAGCAGCTTGCTGGTGATCATCAAAGACCAAATGCTTAGAATCTCACCACAAATGTTCCCACATACCCACTCATAGTTCTCCTAATTCAATTTATAAAAATGATCCAAATTAACACATCTAAATGACTCTATGGAAGAAGAATATTTGTAGAAAGATCATCTATTTTTTTAATCATAAAATTGCCAGGTTGTGGGGAGAAAAGCAGGGAAGGACAAGTAACACACTCAAACTTAGCGACTGGAGACAAAGCCAGAGGAATGTCTAATCTTCTAGAAGTGCTAGTATTGTATAACTCCCCATTCAGAGATGGGTGCGTGTTGGTTTACCAAGGAGCTGGCTTCAGCTCCCTAACCTTGGCCACAGTCGCCTTCCACACGGACAGACACAGACGCCAAGCCTCCCCTGCCCTCACCCCTGTGTTTGTTCCCTTTGATAACTGGCCTACACCTGTAGGATCTCCACTTCCTCACTCCCT
The DNA here is from genome assembly GCF_023091745.1 of Budorcas taxicolor. NCBI lineage: Eukaryota > Metazoa > Chordata > Mammalia > Artiodactyla > Bovidae > Budorcas > Budorcas taxicolor. The sequence goes on from NC_068920.1 coordinate 140,197,617, forward strand.
ATTCATTCTCACTCAGTCCCAGCTGGCTTGAGGTCTCACCTCTCCAACATGCCTCTAACTAGCCTCCCAATGGCCACGCCAGAACCTCTCCAATCTCTTCATCTCTGCTCTCATTTTCACAGCCTTCACGGGTGATCTTCTAGAAACATAAACTGGCTCCTGACACTGCCCTGCCACAAATCCATGAACTCCTCCCCAGAGCCCTGGTGATAAGCTCTTAAGATCCTGAACTTGGCCCTAAGTGCACAGCGTGACCTGGCCCCTGCCTTCCTCTCTGAACTCCTCCCAGCACCTTGGCCAATTCTCCTAGAGTTCCTCCAACTGTCCAGGTTCATTCCTGTCTTAGAATCTTCACACCCTCCGCAGCCTGGAAATCTCTCTCTCTCTGCCTTTTCAATGTAATAAACTCCTCTTCACCTCTCAGAAAGAAAAGTCTCTTCCTCAGTACGGTCTTCCCAGCTCCCCCACCTAAACGAGCACCCGCAACCCCATCCCTGCTACTCTCCCAAATGCAATTCTTTGGAACTCTTGCCACTCCTTAAGTGTTTGCATTTATTTGTTTAACATCTGTCTTCTCACCAGCCCCAGCCTAGTACATAACCCAGGGTAGATACTCAAATACTTGTTGAATAAATGCTTGTGCAAATGTGTATATGTAAAGAGGATATATACACGACAACAGAAGCTAATCATTAAGTCAACGTGGTTGAGCATCTGCTGGGTGCTCAGTTGGCTCAGGTGATCTGCTCAGGACATCAGCAGGATGCTTCATTTGTTGGGAACTTCAGCAAGCACACTGAAGCCAGCTGCTATCAGCACTAACTGCTTATCTATAATGCTAAGTCACTTCAGTCGTTTCCAACTCTGGGATCCCATGGACTGTAGCCCGCCAGGCTGCTCTGTCCATGAGATTCTCCAGGCAAGAACACTGAAGCGAATTGCTTATCTATAGTGTTACTGGCTAAAAGGAGGTCTTGGGTCATTATCATCCAACATGGGTGCAATTAAAGACAAATTTTATAAGGTATCTACTCCAAACAAACTATGGTGCAGGAAGGAACTTTGCTCAATATTATGTAACAACCTAAACAGGAAAATAAATTTTTAAAAAAGAATAGACACATATCTATGTGTAACTGAATCACTTTACTGTACCCCTGAAACTAACACAACATTGTTACTCAACTATACAACAATTAAAAAGCTTAATAATTATATTTAATTTTTAAATAAAAGGCTGCTTTCTTTCTCTGCCTCTTACACAATTCTGGCCAATAGCATGTAAGCAGAAATGTGCTGGAAAAACTTTTGAAAAAAATAACAAACAACAGGCAAGGCTCTGCAGGATCCCAAAGAGAGCAAGACCCCCTTGTCTGCAAACAAAAAAATACTACAAACTAATCTAGGAACTACCTAGAGCTTAGCAAGAAGCCCATAGATGTATGTTACAAAGTTGCAAAGGCTCATCTTAAGAAATGATAAAGGAAAACAAGGATGAACTTTCTCTAAATCAGCTTCTACATTTGACTGCACACTCCAAATATTGTTGTGTTCATCACAATTGTGATTTCTCTCCAAGTTTCACCTACCAGGTCACTGAATGCAAAAATAAAACAACAACAGTAAAAGGTACTTTCTTCTTCTCCCCTGCCCCAACTAAGCATTCTCGCTAGCCAAGAGTAACGGCCAAAATCCAGCTTCAGGATGAAATTCAAACTCCACCACTTCCAGGGACCCTCCCCATCTACTGCCCTCCTTGTGAGATACAAAAATGATGGACCTGGAGTCAGAAGACTCCTGTGTGTGTTGCTAGCTCAGGCATGTCCAATTCTTTGCAGCCTCGTGGGCTGTAGCCTGCCAGGCTCCTCTGTCCATAAGATTTCCCGGGCAAGAATACTGGACTGGGATGCCATTTCCTAGAAATGGCCAAATCCAAGTCTCACTCACTTTGCTTTATTTTTTTCGTCTGCAACTTGAACTTCCTAACCTTCCCTCAGCCTGTCACTTATTGCACTCGATTACTGTGAGAACTGAAATGAGATAACCTTGTGAGGTTTCTGCAAACTACAATAGGCTAGACAGAGATAACAAAGTCAGTGTGATTTTTATCAGGACTCATATTTAGCATCTTGGTGGTTCTGTCTTATGCATGCTAATCTTGAGTCTCCAAGTCTGCTATAAGTTCAAGCTTGCAGAATATATCTTAGATTCTGCCTGTCTTTAGTGCCTGCAGTACTAGACACAAGGTGGTGGTGGTTGTTGTTGTTTAGTCACTAAGTCATGTATTTAGTGATTCTTGGTGAACCAATGGACTGTAGTTCGCCATGCTTCTCCATCCTCCACTATCTCACAGAGATAGTTTGATCAAATTCACATCCATTGAGTCGGTGATGCCATCTCACCATCTCATCCTCTGCTGCTTGCTTCTCCTTTTGCCTTCAACCTCTTCCAGCATCAGGTAATCACACAATAATGTTTTGTGAGTTGGTTACTGGCTGGCTTTTTTAATGGATTTGACAGAAAGTGCACTGTCCTCTGATTTTCCTGAATTTCTCACTGATAATAAACAACCTTTCTGGAAATAGCCATAATGTTTACCTACCCCATGACCTTTATGGTCTGTTTCCCTTTTTCCCAACCAGCTGGGCAGAGTTCCACCGGAGAGAGGATAACATTGGCCAAAGAAAAAAGAATATTTTTCTAGCATAGTTTTCAAGTTTCTTTTCAAGGGGAGATGGGGAGAATGGGGATGGAGAGATGGGGAGTTTCAAGGGGAGAAGCAACCAAAAAGTTGCTTCGTAACAGCAAGCCACCTCTCAAGGTCACCATCCAACAAGCTCAGCCTGAGTCCTACTAAGCGCAGGGCAGAGGGAGACACAAAAAGGAATCGAGCAGTGGCTCCAGCTCCACAGCCAGACTGCAAGGGACAGAATTCTAGCTTCCCATCATCCTCATTATGTGACTTTGCACATGATGCTCAGTTGTCTTTTTTTCTCATCTACAATAGGGTGATTCATGGGGGCAGAGATCAGAGCTATGTAGCAATAAGCCAAGGGATGCCTGGAGCCACCCAAAACTGGACTAGACCAGGAACAGATTCCCCTTGCCTGTGGGCAAACTTGATTTGGGTCTGCTAGCCTCCAGAATGGAGAAGGCAATGGCACCCCACTCCAGTACCCTTGCCTGGAAAATCCCATGGACGGAGGAGCCTGGTAGGCTGCAGTCCATAAGGTCGCTAAGAGTCGGACACGACTGAGTGACTTCACTTTCACTTTTCACTTTCATGCATTGGAGAAGGAAATGGCAACCCACTCCCGTGTTCTTGCCTGGAGAATCCCAGGGACAGGGGAGCCTGGTAGCAGGCCATCTATGGGGTCACATAGAGTTGGACACGACTGAAGTGACTTAGCAGCAGCAGCAGCCTCCAGAACTGTAGAAGAATATTTTTTTCTGTTGTTTTAAGCCAGTAAAATAAAAAATGGAGTGTTAAAACAGCCTATCTCCTAAGGTTGTCATCAGGATGAAATGAGTTAATGCATCAAGAGCTTTCAACCTGGTGCTTCATTCAGGGTAACAACAATGTCCAGCAGCAAGATCCTCACAGCTAAATGAGAAGCAAAGTAAGTCTAGGAGCCATGAGCAGGTAGAAATCAGGCTGGAACCCAGGTCCCCAGTCTTAGTAGGTTTTACACACAAGTGGTACTTGGGCAGATCTACATTCTTGATAATTGATCAGCAGGGACTGTAAGCACACCCACCCTTCCCTCTGCCTCCAACACCCCTGGGTAGCTGTCCTTGCCTGCTAATGAGACCTTGGGTCAAGCCCCATCCTGCGGTCTCCCATTAGCTCAGAGCGCCCTGCAGGGGCTCCATGTATTGCTGGCTCCCACAGATACACTGTGACCAAGAAAGGAAGCCTCACTTCCCAATGGGAGTGTTTTGAGGATTAAATGAGATAATGCCTGGAAAAGTGCCAAGCAAAGTAGCTGGCATAGGTATCCAGCCAAGAATGCTATTGTTTATATAGATAGATATTGTGATAAAAAGTGAATGTCGCTCAGTCGTGTCCAATTCTTTGCGACCCCATGCAGTCCAGGGAATTCTCCAGGCCAGAATACTGGGGTGGATAGCCTTTCCCTTTTCCAGGGGATTGCCTCAACCCAGGGATCAAACCCAGGTCTCCCACATTGCAGGATAAAGAAGAGGACTTCTCTGGCAGTCCAGTGGTTAAGACTCCACACTTCCACTGCAGCGGGCCTGGGTTCCATCCCTTGTCTGAAGAACTGGAGAATGAAGATCCTGCATGCCTCAAGGCATGGCCAAAAAAAAAAAAAGAGGAGGAGGAAAACCCTTGTGATGCCTGCTCTCTTGGAGCTGACACACATCCCAGCCCCAACTGCCAGACACAGGGCAAATGGAGAACTCTGGTAGAACAGGGAGGCAGTCTCTGAAGGATGAAATTCACTGGACACAGAAGAAGTGGCTGAAGTGCCCACTCTTCCCTCCCTTTCTTTAAAATACTACAGAAGAAGAAAAAAACTTAGCCGGTGCTTTGCTGGCAGGCTCAAGTGTCAGAGCATTGGCTTTTTAATATTTTAATATTTCTGAACAGAACAAAGATTGCTTCCAACCTCCCCATTTGCTCTCACATACTTGACCAGGAAAACCTTAGCTTTGCTGCATTCATTAAGGGCTTTTCTTGTTCAGGCTGATTTTCCAGGTAATGATGGCTCAGACACAAGACAGAGGCAAAACAGATTCTGCAAGTCTCCTTAAAATATTCACAGCAAGCTCTGGATTCTGAGTTTCTGAGCACTTCATGATCATCTTTTCCCTACCCCAATACTGATCATTCCTAGTTCTGAAATGACTAATTTAATATTAGAACAGGAGAAGAAAGGAATCTGGTGAGAAATGAAAAAAAAAAACAAAACTGGGAGCAGAAACTTCACCTTACTGCATATGACCAAGGCCTGGCCCAACCCCTGTGGTCTGGTTGTAAACACATACTGAGTGAATCAATGTCCTTAAGCAGTTTACCACCCGGGGAAAGAGTGAGACCTACCTAGTACAGCAAGTTCAACCACAGAATCAATGCCACCCTCTCTCAGCCTGAGACATGTGCAGAGGGAAGGACTAGGGCATCTGCCTTTAGCAAGAGGGCAGGTGCTCAGCAAACGCTTGCATTCTGTTTACCTGGGCAGGTATTTGCAAGTAGTCAGAAAGGGGAGCAAAAGGGGGTAACTTACCCAGTTCTAAGCGAATGCTTATGCAAATCCCTTAAGCAAATACATGAAAAGGGATGGGAAGGTTTCTGATCTGGTTTTTCTCACCTGCCCTACTCTGGGGGCCTGTGAGATGAAAGACAAAAATCAAGTCAGAGGGCGATGAGAAACAATACCTCCACACCCCAGCCTCAAACCAGGTCTTCCAGGGTGATTCTGGCGTGTAGAGAGGTGTTTCTCTGTTGCCCTCCACCCTCGTCCTGGGTTGCCAGAGTTAGGCTACCGTCTCAGGGTCCCCAGCCGAGACGATCAGTCACCAATGGCGCAAAGGGTGCTCCTTTCCCACAAGAGACCACAAGAGGCAGAGCAGGAGAAGCGCGCGGGGCAGGGAAGGCGGGGGTGGGGGGGGGGGGGGGTGGGGGGGAGGTGCGTGGGGGGGTGGAGGGGGGTGCGTGGGGGGGGCGGGGGAGGTTGTTCAAAATGATCCCTGCAATGCGAAAGGCGCCCAGCCCGGCTCGCCGCGGCCCCTGCCAGCAGGTCTGGCTCGCTCGCCAGCCGATTCACCTCGAGAAGTCGGGCAGCCAACCAGCCGAGCGCGGGAAATGGAAGTTTGCGACCCCGAAGTACCCACTCCCATCACGAGCACTAATCCAGACGCACGGTCGGCGGGCGACCTGACACGGGCCGGGCCCTGCCAGCCCCAAGCGGCTCCCAGCCGGAGCGCGCCGGCAGTCCCCGGGCGCAGCGCGGCACCGGAGCCAGCTCCCTGCGCCCCGGGTGCGCTCATCCCAGCAACTGTCGCGGGGCGCCCTGCACTGCTGCGGGGCAAAGGGGAGGGAAGAGTGACAGGGAAGAAGGCGGAGCAGGCGGCCAGGGAAGCACTTACAGCCGTCCGGAAAGCGCCTCCTCCTCTTCTCTAGGAAGAGAAGGAACGGCTTCCAGGCTAAGGAAACGCCCCAGGGCTGCCCCTCCGCGAAGTGCCTTTCCGCGGCTCCTCGCTTCTCCCGCCTCCGTCCGTCCCCCACCCGGCGCCCAAGAATGGATTCTAGACCCCCTCCCTGCGGCTTTCCGAGGGACCCAGACACTGTCTCGGCTGCCGGCGGCTCGCGCAACAGGCGGATCCTTAGGGCTCCAGCGACGACGGGCTCTGGGGACCGGAGGATGGAGCGCGCCGGAGAGAGGCGCGCCCGGCAGGACTCCAAGTGGCCTGCAGGTGTAGGTCTGCGGGGGTCGTGCACTCGTGACCTGGGCCATGGCGGGGCTGGGCAGCAGATGATGGGGAAAGTTGCAGGGTCGCACGGAGAAGTCTCCGGAGTGCGCGGGGAGGAGGGGACACGAGCATGTACCTGCAGGCGTCCCGGCGCCTTTGGCTGGTTCCGCTCCGCGGCCGCCCGCCCGCGCTGCAGATATCAGGCGTCCCCGCGCGGCCCCGCGCCCGCCGCACCGGCGGCGAGGAGAGCCCGGTGGCCCGCGTCGGTCGGTCTGTCCGTCCAGTCCGGCAGGAGCGCGGCGCCCGGGAGCCGCCGGCGGGGCGGGGCGGGGCGGGGCCCCCCGCTCGGCCGCCACCCCATTGGTCGCAGCCCCGTCCGCCGCCTGGCTTCAGGCTCCCAGTCGGCGCTCCGGGCCGAGGGCGCGGCGCGGTGCCGCGGGCGATCGCTGGCTGCGGAACTCAGGCTGCGCGACGAGCGGACTGTTGGATGGACCGAGAGGCGGCCCCGCGGGGCGCGCGCCCCCGCCCGGACCCAAGTGCAGAGTCACCCCTGGGGCGGCGCGCCGGGTCCAGGCGGGAGCAGCAGGAGCGCGCCCCGCGCCTCCCACCTGCGCGCCCTCCGGGGATGAGTGCACCTTGACCCTGCGGGAGACCGGTGACCTCCTCTGCGGCCCCAGCGGCCCCCGCAACGCCTCTCCGCCCGCCAGCAAAGCTCTGCGAATTTGCTAGAATTTTCTTCCCAAGGACTGCGGCCCCCAACTTGTTTTAAAACAAGTGCGAAGGAAGCAGCCCCAGGTCCTGCCTGTTTGCCACCAGCCCGGCTGCCTGAAGACTTGTGCAGTGTCTTCAAGATTGTTTTACACGCTCCGTTTCTCCACTTACCATGTTAGAAGAGCTGGCGGACACGTGCACTGAGCGGAAGGAAGACGAGTCAGCCCCCCTTCTCTAAGGATGGACGAGGGGTTTGGAGGGAGATACCTCGGAACAAACCCAGAACCCCGGCGAGGGCGGCGTGTGGTCCAGAAGGCCTCGCCCGCCCCTCCGCACTGAGCTAGGACGCTCAGCCAACCGCCCGGAGGCGAAATGGGACGCTCGGGGACCCACCCCCGCGCTCCCCCGCCCGCCCCCAAACTGCAGATTTTTAAGTTGTGCAGACTTGCAATAATTTTTCGGAGCCAGCTGCTCCGAGCTGTAGGCGCCCAGTGTTCCTCGGATTCCCGCCCCATATCTCGCAGTCTGCCAACCGCCCGCAGCCCAGCACCCTCTCTCCCATCACTTGTCCCAGACCAGCACCTAGCAAGACCACACACACATAGTTAAGTTCCAGGCCCTGAGCCAGGCCCTTGCGAGGGGATGAGGGCAAATGGGTGTGAAGAAAGAGTGAAAGACACTTTCTCTGACCTCACCGAAGTACCCCCATGGCGTCTTTGGGGTTTTTCTCGTCATTTATGGTTGATCAAAGCCTACAGAGGGAGTCAGATAAGGGAACAGTACTTACAAAGTCTGGTAGGCTTCTAGAAGGAGGTCAAACCTGAACCTTACAGGGCGGTTTGGCTAAAGGAGAGGATGGTGGCCAGCAGGAATGGCTGAGGAGAAGAGAAAGTTGTCTGCCCTCAGCCTCCACCATTTTCATTTGGCAAGGAAAGGATGCTGGATTCAAGGAAGGCGAGATGGACATGCAGATGACTGGAGAACAGGTGTTTTGGGGGGAGCTCTCTGACCCTGATCCCATCACTCTTTGAACCCTCTAGGCTGCCCCATCTCTTATGGAAGAGGATTCAAAGCATTTATCTACACTGCCTTAGCAAGTGGACTGGAAAGGTAAATTTTCATGCAGCATCCATTATCTTATCATGAAAGCAAAGATTATTCTAAAAATATATTTACTTTGTATCAGCACCTGAGAAGAATGCTTCCAGGTCTCTCCAGCAGTTAGCAGTTTAATCATTTTCAAATCACCAAGTTTATCCCAAAAGTCCAGCATTGTTTACTTGAGGATGAAGTATGTTCCGTATCTCTAAGCACTGCAGAAGGCATCTGCAGTGCAGAAGAGTCTGAGTGAGTTCCTTCCCGTGGGGTCTGGCTGGCACATGTGAACTGAAGGGAAGGCACACACAGGGGGCTCTTTGGCGTCTGTGAGACCTCAGGACAGAAAGGACAGGCCTCCACTCTGGGCATATTTAGGGGAGAGGTTAGGTTAAAAGGGGCACAGATTTGAGAGCCAGACAGAGTTCTCATCCTGCTGTACCCTGTGGGGAACCCTGAGAGCAAGTCACTTGGCTTTTCAGCCCTAGTTTATTCATCTATAAGAAAAGTTTCTCCCTCAAAGGGTGATCATGTGAAGCCAATGAAATAACAGGAAAGCTTTACATGGACCATAAAAAGCATGTCTATTTCCTATTCCAAGGTTGAGCCAGGCCAAGTGGTAAATGCACACACATTCAGCCACACACACAGCCACACTTTTGCCCCCCTCCCCAAATCTAGAGCCCCTTCCTCTGACCACAGTCTCCATCACTAAAGTCCACGCTCTGATCTGTCTGACCGCTTCTTTCCTCCCACACGCCCACCTCCCACCCCACCAAAATGTCTTTTTGCCCCATGATATGACACCCCATTTTCTTTTCACTAACCCTGCCCACAGGGAAGCACCTGGGCAAGCAATGCATCAGCCTGGAAGCGGTTAATCACCATCTGATACTAGTACTCACCCCTCCATGATTTCAGAGAAGATTTCAGGAGTTAGTGGAGGTGTCTCAAGCAAGTAGGCCTCATGCAGCCTGTCTTCAGGGCTCCATATTCTCCTTGCTCTTGATACCTCCCATTTTCAGGGTCTCCTCTCACCCACTTACTCCCAAGTCTATGTGATCTCTTCCCTCTCCCCGCCCAAAGCTGTCCTTGACCTTCCATTCTCAGGAAAGTAGACAGAAAACAGCTGGGTGGCATCCCTGGAGGCAAGAGCAGTACACCTTTGTTTTTAAATCGGGACACGTCTACAGGTGAAAAGAAGAGGCTCTCATCTCTGGCAGCAAGGTGAAGAGTGAGAGGGTATCAGGAATGATGGGCAACATTTACACATTTGGTGGCTCTTATTTGCTAGTCTTTATCCAGCAGTTTCAATGTCAGTCCAGCCAATCTAAGCACATTAAACACTTAAATTCCTTAAACTCACCAGCCATTTTCATGTTGTCCCACCTTCACACTGGTGCTTCCTCTCCTTAAACCCTCTACCAAATCTTTCTTTGCTCAGCAAACTCCCCTTCTGTTAGCACACCATTCAACTGATCATCACTACCCTCAGGAAAACCACCCCTTTCCTGTCCTGAATGATACATCTCCTCTCCCTTTGGAAACAGTAACAGACTTTGTTTTCTTGGGCTCCAAAATCACTGCAGATGGTGACTGCAGCCATGAAATTAAAAGGCGGTTGCTCTTTGGAAGAAAAGCTATGACCAACCTAGACAGCATATTAAAAAGCTGTCATATTAAAAAGAGACATTACTTTGGCAACAAAGGTCCATCTAGTCCAAGCTATGGTTTTTCCAGTAGTCATGTATGGGTGTGAGAGTTGGACCATAAAAAAAGCTGAGCACAAAAGAACTGGTGCATTTGAATTGTGGTGTTGGAGAAGACTCTTGAGAATCCCTTGGACTGCAAGGAGATCAAACCAGTCAATCCTAAAGGAAATCAGTCCTGAATACTCATTTGAAGGGACTGATGTTGAAGCTGAAGCTCCAATACTTTGGCCACCTGATGCAAATAACTTATTCATTGGAAAAGACCGTGATGCTGGGAAAAATGGAAGGCAGGAGGAGAAGGGGCCAACAGAGGATGAGATGGTTGGATGGCATCACCAACTCAATGGAGATGAGTTTGAGCAAGCTCTAGGAGTTGGTGATGGACAGGGAAGCCTGGCGTGCTGCAGTCCATGGGGTGGCAAAGAGTTAGACACGACTGAGCAACTGAATTGAAATCTGGTGACTGATGGCTATAGTCACCACCTGCAGTGATTTTGGAGCCCAAGAAAATAGTCTTTCACTGTTTCCATTGTTTCCCCATCTATTTGCCATGAAGTGATGGGACCAGATGGCATGATCTTAGTTCTCTGAATGTTGAGTTTTAAGCCAACTTTTTCACTCTCCTCTTTCACTTTTATCGAGAGGCTCTTTAGTTCCTCTTCACTTTCTGCCACAAGGGTGGTATCATCTGCATATCTGAGGTTATTGATATTTCTCTCAGCAATCTTGATTCCAGCTTGCGCTTCATCCAGCTCAGCATTTCTCATGATGTACTTTGCATAGAAGTTAAATAAGCAGGGTGGCAATATACAGCCTTGATGTATTCCTTTCCCAATTTGGAACCAGTCCATTGTTCCATGTCCGACTCTAACTGTTGCTTCTTGACCTGCGTATTCAGATTTCTCAGGAGGTAGGTCAGATGGTCTGGTATTCTCATCTCTTTAAGAATCTTCCACAGTTTGTTGAGATCCACACATTCAAAGGCTTTGGTGTAGTCAATAAAGCAGAAGTAGATGTTTTTCTGGAATTCCCTTGCTTTTTCTATGATCCAGTGGATGTTGGCAATTTATTTATTTATTTATTGGTTTTTACCATGCAACAACATGAATTGGCCATAGGCATATGTATGTCCCCTCCCTCCTGAATCCTCCCCCACCTCCCTCCCAACCCACCCCACCCCAGGTTGTCACAGACCACCACTGGCTTTGGGTTCCCTACATCATACATCAAACTCCCACTGGCTATCTGTTTTACATATGATAATGTATATGTTTCAATGCTATTCTCTCAAGTATGTTTTAGTTTTTTGACCACAAGAAATATGGAACCTTAGCTCCCCCACCAGGAATTGAACCCACACCCCCTGTGTTGGAAGGCTAAGTCTTAACCACTAGACAAGGGAAGTTCCTCCATATTGAGGTTTGTGTGTGTGTGTGTGTGAGCATACTTTTTATTTATTGTATTATTTTTTAAATTAACTTATTTATTTTAATTGGAGGCTAATTACTTTACAATATTGTAGTGGTTTTTGCCATACATCGACATGAATCAGCCATGGGTATACATGTGTTCCCCATCCTGAACCTGCCTCCCACCTCCCTCCTTATCCCATCCCTCAGGGTCATCTCAGTGCACCAGCCCTGAGCACCCTGTCTCATGCATTGAACCTGGACTGGCGATCTGTTTCACATATGATAATATACATGTTTCAATGCTATTCTCTCAAATCATCCCACTCTCGCCTTCTCCCACAGAGTCCAAAAGACTGTTCTTTATATCTGTGTCTCTTTTGCTCTCTCACATATAGGGTCATCATTACCATCTTTCTAAATTCCATGTATATGCATTAATATACTGTATTGGTGTTTTTCTTTCTGACTTACTTCACTCTGTATAATAGGCTCCAGTTTCATCCACCTCATTAGAACTGATTCAAATGTATTCTTTTTAATGGCTGAGTAATATTACATTGTGTATATGTACCACAGCTTTCTTATCCACTCATCTGCTGATGGACATCTAGGTTGCTTCCATGTCCTGGCTATTATAAACAGTGCTGCAATGAACATTGGGGTACATGTACCTCTTTCAATTCTGATTTCCTTGGTGTGTATGCCCAGCAGTGGGATTGCTGGGTCTTATGGCAGTTCTATTTGCAGTTTTTTAAGGAATCTCCACACTGTTCTCCATAGTGGCTGTACTAGTTTGCATTCCCACCAACGGTGTAAGAGGGTTCTCTTTTCTCCACACCCTCTCCAGCATTTATTGCTTGCAGACTTTTGGATAGCAGCCATTCTCACCGGTGTGAGATGGTACCTCATTGTGGTTTTGATTTGCATTTCTCTGCTAATGAGTGATGTTGAGCATTTCTCATGTGTTTGTTAGCCATCTGTATGTCTTCTTTGGAGAAATGTCTGTTTAGTTCTTGGGCCCATTTTTTGATTGGGTCATTTTTTTTCTGGGATTGAACTGCAGGAGCTACTTGTATATTTTTGAGATTAATTCTTTGTCAGTTGCTTCATTTGCTATTATTTTCTGCCATTCTGAAGGCTGTCTTTTCACCTTGCTTATAGTTTCCTTCATTGTGCAAAAGTTTTAAGTTTATATAGGTCCCATTTGTTTATTTTTGCTTTTATTTCTACTACTCTGGGAGGTGGGTCATAGATGATCCTGCTGTGATTTATGTCAGAGAGTGTTTTGCCTATGTTTTCCTCTAGGAGTTTTATAGTTTCTGGTCTTACATTTAGATCTTTAATCCATTTTGAGTTTATTTTTGTGTATGGTGTTAGAAAATGTTCTAGTTTCATTCTTTTACAAGTGGTTGACCAGTTTTCCCAGCACCATTTGTTAAAGAGATTGTCTTTTCTCCATTGTATATTCTTGCCTCCTTGGTCAAAAATAAGTTTTAATTGTTTATGCTCAACCAGGCAATGAGGGCCTTGAAGACTGAATTTCCACAATCTTCTCTAGGGTATGCATATTTGGGAAATGAATTACACTGGCTTTGTCATAGGATTGCTCAACTCAATCTGCTCCTAGAAGGAACTGACATTCTTGTTTTCCTCTGTTACCTTTTATCAGGTTAAAATAAACATATAAACTTTCACATTGATGTCTTTGCTTGGATGCCAGGCAGCTCAAGACTAAATCTTGTTAATTAACTAGAATGCTTTTATTCCAGGTTATTACTACAATCATCGCTCTTCTTTCACAAAGTCACTTGTATGCTTACTTTAAATGCCCTCTGTCATATTAATTTTGAAAATGCCTTAAATATTTATAGCCTTAAAGTTCAAAGACTTGAATTCTAATCCACTTCAGCCTTTGAGCAGGACAGTGATATCTCCTTTTCAGTTCTCTTTGGACTTGGATTAGATAATGTCTAAAGTCCTTGTGCAGAGAAGGCAATGGCAATTGCCTTTCTTGCCTGAAAAATCCCATGGACGGAGGAGCCTGGTAGGCTGCAGTCCATGGGGTCACTAAGAGTCAGACACAACTGAGTGACTTCACTTTCCCTTTTCACTTTCATGCATTAGAGAAGGAAATGGCAACCCACTCCAGTGTTCTTGCCTGGAGAATCCCAGGGACGGGGGAGCCTGGTGGGCTGCTGTCTATGAGGTCACACAGAGTCAGACACGACTGAAGTGACTTAGCAGCAGCAGCGGCAGCAAAGTCCTTGTGAGTTCTAAAAGCTTACAGTTCTACAGATAAAGGGACATGGTTTATACTTTATTAAAGGAAAAAAACCCTGTGACAGAATGTGACTTAAATCTCTAGGCACAAAGGAATGCTCTCCTAGGTACTTGGAGATTTTCTTTGAGAATCCCCAAGGTGAGTTCCATGGAACATCTGTGCCTGGTCAAAGGCTTTGGTCAAATGCATACTGCATCCCACTTGTCAATACACACAGTACAGTTTAGTACAGTAAAGGCTCTGTCTAAGAAGTTTAGGTCATAGGAATACTGCAAGGGATGGACTTCTAGATTGCTCGTTATCTGGCCAAGACCTACCTTTTCAGCCAATGACAGTGTCACACTCTTTTCTCTGCCTTGTCCATTCCTATACATCTTCCCCCACTCCAACATACTTCTCACTCTTGCAATCCAGCCTAACATGTGAGCTCCATCCTTCCCCTGGGCTCTTCATGTGCTCTCTGAGCCTTTGCTCTACGTACTCTATTTTGATAATGCCTCCTTCTTTATCCGGCAAATGCCAATGCAACCTCCAGTATCATTATCACCCATTCTCTGAGGCTTTCCTTTAACCCACAAAACCAATTTAGTTGTTCCTTCCACTGGGTCCCATTTTGCTTTGTACAGTTATACTCCTATACTACTGTAGCCTCCTTGAATTGAGTCTCCTGTGTTAAACCATAGCTCCTTGAAGGTTGACATTATGTGGTATTATTCAGCTCAATAACACAAAGCCTGGCCCATTACAGATGCTCTGTGACTGCTTTAAGCATAAAAGAATGAGATGGATGGATGGATGGATGGATGGATGGATGGATGATGGATACAAGGATGGAATACAGGCTTTCAGGCTTCAGGGAGGGGTCAGCAAAGCAAATTCAGAGGCACCAAAGACCACCTCTGATGTGTGAACCTGGTGGGTTTTCCTTTGGGGGACTCCTGCACCTGTTTTAATAATCGTTCATTTGTATGATATAACTTAGGGGTCTAGCCTTCATTTCCAACTAGAAGAAGGAAGATTTTTCTCTGTGATGGAGACTGCTAGGAACAACCTCGTGATCTTTTCTCTTCTGCTTCCTCAGTAGTAATATCCCCAATGGTTACCTGAGTCATAAGGTAACCAACTCTTCCTGGTTTTCCTGGGCTTGTTCCAGTTTTAAAACTGAAAGTCCAGTGTCCCAGGAACCTCCCCAGTCCAAACAAACCAGGAGAGTTGCTCAGCCTACAGGTTACACTGCTGGCCAGGGATAAAGTCTACATGTCCAAGCCTCTTGTGCCGCTAAGGGAGAGCATACAACTGAGGTCTTTCCAATGGGATGTCAGTGGAAGTGACCCATTCAGTCACTGTGCTTAGTTGTTCCGTCATGTCCGACTCTGCAACCCCATGGACTGGAGCCCACCAAGCTCTTCTGTCCATGAAATTTCCCAGGCAAGAATACTGGAGTGGATTGTCATTTCCTTCTCCAGGGATCTTCCTGGCCCAGGGATCGAACCATGTCTCTTGTGTCTACTGCTTTGCGGGCAGATTCTTTACCCATTGAGCCATTTGGGAAGCCACATTCAGCCACTGGGACAGGAGAAATTTTCTATTAAAATTTATTTTGAAAAAAAAAATCACAGCTTTTACCATAATAATAAGGCAGTCCTACCCTAACAAGACATGGTAGTGCAAAGGAACCAAAAGATCTTTCCGGATCTTTCAAATGCACCCATGCTTCCTCTTTAAATTTAACTGCAGTCACCTATGAGTGCTGGTCAGCTCAACTAACTAGTCATCTTTCTTTCCTCTTTTACAGAAAGCTACATTACTCATACTCCTCAGTTACATCATATTATCATCATTAGCACTCAAGGCCTCTCTCCTGTTCTACTTGTTTATTTTGCCTTTATCCCTGCTTCCACACTGACACTGCCACCTGCTCTCCGTAGGCTGCCATTCTAATGAGCTCATTGATTGCCTTCGTTTCCATGTGTCCTTGCAAAATATGTATGGCTGTTTTGAATGCATGCATATAAAATGTATGCAAATAGTCATTTGGCCTTTATCTCAATCTTCTCATGTGTTTCATTCCATATGGTGCTGTGGTTTTCACCTCCATCCCCATTGGTCTGTGTGTATCTCCATTTTATTACTGTGTACATTATCCACTCTCCAATGATGGGCACCCAGAATAGCAGAAAGTCCCCATCACCATAAACATCACTGGGAGGAACAACCTCTCTCATGTCAACCTTATGGACCTGGGAAAAATTAAGCATGGTAATATATTACCAGGGTTTCTGGTTGTAGAGTACAGAGAGGACAGATACAGAAATACTGAAATGCTTCTAGGCCGGTTGGTAAGTAGCTCTGCCCCCAGGATCCTTGAATATCTTTCTTGTTACCCCAGGAACCCTTAGAAATTTTCACCATCTGCCAACTAAAGGGTTAATGCCTGGGCCAGTGAAAACTGACAGTCTCTCTAGCAATTGATGAGTATTTTAAATATTACCCCTGTATACACATATAGTTAATTTAATGGTCCCCAGACATGACTGAAGTGACTCAGCAGCAGCAGCCATTATTTTTCCATACAGCAAACAAAACAAATAAAAACCCCTTTACCTAAATGAAACCTGGGGCCCTCACCACTTCACAGAGCTATTATATCAACGGCTGCACTTCTTTTACTTGAGAGAAAAATAAGTAATTTATTTGTATGTCTATGTGTGTGTCTGTATTAATGCAACCAATACTAATCTCAATTGAGACAACAAATATTTAGTATTAATAAATATTACATAGTTACTATTTTATTCAGTTCCTAAAGAACTTATGAGATTTTTTTAAAACATAAGACTCTTCAAAGATTCAAGAATTTATTTTAGCTTCTGAAATGTCAGGTTTCATGGTGGCATAGCATTGTATTGAAAGTATTTTCACAACCAGGCGAGCCAGATCAAGGTTTGGGTTCAGATCATTTTAAGACTGAAAAATCTGGAAAATTCTGTCTACTGAATTAGGAGTAGATTTCTGGGACCATAAATCTGCCATCCAGGACTTGGGGCCACAGGCACTGTTATCCACATGCCTATACACTCACAGGCACACACCTGCATGGGCACACACATATTCTCAGGAAATTGCTTACATGCATCACACACACTCAACAGCCACACACAGGTAACATCCTCATATCCACACCCAGTGACAGCTCTGGTAGTTCCCTGTGATTGTGAAAGCCCCATATTTCTCCAGAGCACTAAACTCTTATATGAGTTAGTATTTTCAATAACCTGTATCCTGGGCTGGAAGTGGGATGCTGAGTCATAAGGAGGAAGAAAGCTTGAGAAGTCAGCCCTTGACCATGGAGACGCACTCATGGTGAAGCAGTAAGAAGAGGGTCCCCTCCCTCACTCCAGATCAGGGTCAGAAGGAAAATTCTGGTGAGCCAGGGGCAATCTGGACTCCATGAAGCCTTACCTTCATGGAGGATACCTCCTTGAGCCTGCAAGTTAAGCTCCTACCTGAGTCTCCATCCTTCTCTCTCCAGGGCTGTTCCTCTAAATGAGCATATTGATTGAGTCAACCCCAGCTTATATGTCTAAAGCCCACCCTCTGGCTCTGATACCAGTCCTCTGAGAGCCTGCTCAGCACTGCACATTGTGTGAAGGGCTTCGGAAAACACAAGATGAAGAAACGTAGTCCTTGCTCTCAAGAGGTGGGCATTCTATCCAATAGTCAACTGAGAAACGAATATAGAGAGCAGACTCCATAAAAATATACAGGTAATTACAGAAGTTGACGTGAATCTAAAATGCCACTTACTGCCTTTAGAAATGGAGCTTCCCTGGTGAGCTCAGATAGGTTCAGAATCTGCCTGCAATGCAGGAGAGCCAATTTTGATGTGTGCATTGGGGAGATCCCCTGGAAGGAAATGGCAATCTGCTCCAGCATCCTTGCCTGGAGAATTCCATGGACAGAGAAGCGTGGCAAGCTACAGTCCATGGGGTTGCAAAGAACTGGACATGACTGAGTGACTAACACTTTTCACTTTTTTCCCCTTTAGAATCTTGAGAAATTCTTAAGTTTTCTCATTCACAAGTTGGGAATAATTTAATTATTTTGGGATTCCCCCACTGGTACTCAGCAAATCTTTTATTCCACTTTAATTTTATCTTAATTGAAATATAGTTGATTTACAATACTGGGTCAGCTTCAAGTGTAACAGCAAAGTGATTCAGTTAATTATATATATTCTTTTTCAGATTCTTCTCCATTATATAGGTACAAGATATTGAATATAGTTCCCAATGTTATTAATCCCAAACTCCTGTTTATCCCCTCCTTTCCCCTTTGATGGGGGCTTCCCTGGTGGCTCAGAGGGTAAAGCATCTGCCTGCAATGCGGGAGACCCAGGTTCAATCCCTGGGTCGGGAAGATCCCCTGGAGAAGGAAATGGCAACCCACTCCACTATTCTTTCCTGGAGAACCCCACGGATGGAGGAACCTAGTAGGCTACAGTCCATGGGCTCTCAAAGAGTCGGACACAACTGAGTGACTTCACTTTCTTTCCCCTTTGATAACTACAAGTTTGTTTTCAATATCTGTAAGTCTATTTCTGTTTTGTAAATAAGTTCATTTGCATAATATCACATATGAAACGAATCGCCAGTCCAGGTTCAATGCATGATACTAGATGCTTGGGGTACGGGGAGGGAGGAGGGAAGGGGGTTCATGATGGGGAACACGTGTATACCTGTGGCAGATTCATGTTGATGTATGGCAAAACCAATAAAATATTGTAAAGTAATTAACCTCCAATTAAAATAAATAAATTTATATTTTAAAAAATAATAAAATAAAAACAGCACTAGTCTTCCTTAAAAAAATAAGTTCATTTGTATCATTTTTTAAGATTCTATATATAAGCCATATCATAAAATATTTGTCTTTGTCTGACTTCACTTCATATGGTAATCTCTAGGTACATCCATGTTGCTGCAAATGGCATGATTTCATTCATTTTTATGGTTGAGCAACATTCCTTTGTACATATATACCATGTCTTATTTATCTAGTCATCTGTCGATGGACATTTAAGCTGCTTCCATGTCTTGACTACTGCAAATTTAACTCTAATTTCAAACAAGTCTCATAGAACCCCCCTCCAAATCGTCTCCAGTCTAAGTCCTGGAATGTCTCGATCCCAACCCAATCTCTAGGTGTAATCCTTAGCATATGACCTGGCCACCTTAATTACTGACAAGATAGAGGCCATGAAGTTGTGGTCCCTCAACTTCCGTCTTGTTCACCTGGAAGTCTCTCTGAGGCTTCATGCATCTTCCCTTTCTCTCTTGCTTCCAGGAAGGATGCTTAGACCCAAATACTTTAGAGACAAAAGAATGGTGACCAAGAGATCCACGATTACAGAGAAAGAAGGTTTTAATCGTCACCAAGAAGTTAATTCACAAGCCTAGGATGCACATCATAGCATCATGGAAACATTGGTTTCAAAAGTGTTTCCACTTAACCACCTGTGCTGCCTTAAGCATGTGACTCAACTTTCATTTATGAATTCCTTCAAGCAACATTTGAAGGTCTATTGAGTGCCAAGGGTACTCACCACAGCTACAATTTAACTATTATAAAATAGGGTAATAATAGTGCCAACTTCAAAGTGTATGGCAAGACTTTAGAGCCCTTCAAGTACAAGAGGGAGTAATAAATGTGAATTATCTTCCACTTCCCTCCTGGTCCTTAGTACCCATGTTCCTATTCTGTATAGAAGAGGAATTTCTCATAACCAAAATAAATTCTTAGTTGGATAAGAAGAAGAATCAATATAAATCCCACATAAACTTCGAAGCACACCATTCCGTCCTCACAATAAAGTACTAGGTTGTATGTAACTGCATTCTGTAGCAACTGTAGGTTGCTGCATTCTCATTATATACAATCCATCTCAGGGCAGAGTTTGCAAGTCCTTCCAAATGACAAGAGTTCAGTTCAGTTCAGTTCAGTTCAGTTGCTCATTCGTGTCTGACTCTTTGCAACCCCATGAATCGCAGCACGCCAGGCCTCCCAGAGTTCATTCAAACTCACCTCCAATCCAGTTGGTGGTGCCATCCAGCCACCTCATCCTTAGTTGTCCCCTTCTCCTCCTGCCCCCAATCCCTCCTAGCATCAGTCTTTTCCAATGAGTCAACTCTTTGCTTGAGGTGGCCAAAGTACTGGAGTTTCAGCTTTAGCATCATTCCTTCCAAAGAACACCCAGGACTGGTTTCCTTTAGGATGGACTGGTTGGATCTCCTTGCAGGCCAAGGGACTCTCAAGAGTCTTCTCCAACACCACAGTTCTAAAGCGTCAATTCTTCAGTGCTCAGCATTCTTCACAGTCCAACTCTCACATCCATACATGACCACTGGAAAAAACCATAGCCTTGACTAGATGGACCTTTGTTGGCAAAGTAATATCTCTGCTTTTCAATATGCTATCTAGGTTGGTCATAATTTTTCTTCCAAGGAGTAAGCATATTTTAATTTCATGGCTGCAGTCACCATCTGCAGTGATTTTGGAACCCCAAAAAATTAAAGTCTGACACTGTTTCCACTGTCTCCCCATCTATTTCCCATGAAGTGATGGGACCAGATGCCATGACCTTCGTTTTCTAAATGTTGAGCTTTACGCCAACTTTTTCACTCTCCTCTTTCACTTTCATCAAGAAGCTTTTTAGTTCCTCTTCATTTTCTGCCATAAGGGTAATGTCATCTGCATATCTGAGGTAATTTATATTTCTCCCAGCAATCTTGATTCCAGCCTGTGCTTCTTCCAACCCAGCATTTCTCATGATGTACTCTACATAGAAGTTAAATAAGCAGGGCAACAGTATACAGCCTTGACATACTCCTTTTCCTATTTGGAACCAGTCTGTTTTTCCATGTCCAGTTCTAACTGTTGCTTCCTGACCTGCATACAGATTTCTCAAGAGGCAGGTCAGGTGGTCTGGTATTCCCATCTCTTCCAGAATTTTCCACAGTTTATTGTGATCCACACACTCAAAGGCTTTGGCATAGTCGATAAAGCAGAAATAGATGTTTTCTGGAACTCTCTTGCTTTTTCCATGATCCAGCGGATGTTGGCAATTTGATCTCTGGTTCCTCTGCCTTTTCTAAAACCAGCTTGAACATCTGGAAGTTCACGGTTCATGTACTGCTGAAGCCTGGCTTGGAGAATTTTGAGCATTACTTTACTAGCGTGTGAGATGAGTGCAATTGTGTGGTAGTTTGAGCATTCTTTGGCATTGCCTTTCTTTGGGATTGGAATGAAAACTGACCTTTTCCAGTCCTGTGGCCACTGCTGAGTTTTCCAAACTTGCTGGCATATTGAGTGCAGCACTTCCACAGCATCATCTTTCAGGATTTGAAATAGCTCAACTGGAATTCCATCACCTCCACTAGCTTTGTTCATAGTGATACTTTCTAAGGCCCCCTTGACTTCCCATTCCAGGATGTCTGGCTCTAGGTGAGTGATCACACCATCATGATTATCTTGGTCGTGAAGATCTTTTTTGTACAGTTCTTCTGTGTATTCTTGCCACCTCTTCTTAATGTCTTCTGCTTCTGTTCGGTCCATACCATTTCTGTCCTTTATCGAGCCCATCTTTGCATGAAATGTTCCCTTCGTATCTCTAATTTTTTGAAGAGATCTCTAGTCCTTCCCATTCTGTTGTTTTCCTCTATTTCTTTGCATTGATCACTGAGGAAGGCTTTCTTATCTCTTCTTGCTATTCTTTGGAACTCTGCATTCAGATGCTTATATCTTTCCTTTTCTCCTTTGCTTTTCACTTCTCTTCTTTTCACAGCGATTTGTAAGGCCTCCCCAGACAGCCATTTTGCTTTTTTGCATTTTCTTTCCATGAGGATGGTCTTGATCCTTGTCTCCTGTACAATATCACGAACCTCCATCCATAGTTCATCAGGCACTCTATCTATCAGATCTAGGCCCTTAAATCTATTTCTTACTTCCACTGTGTAATCAAATGACAACAGGCAGGACCATTTAGGGGAGAAGGCTGGCAGCATGTCTTCCAAGTGTGCTCTCCCTGACAATCAGAACAGCTGAATTTTTATTCCCTCATTTCCTGAGTCAAAAAATGTTTTCTGAACACTTAGGTTGTACCAGGTTCAGGGCAAAGAACTAGGATTATGGAATGTGAATTTCAAGAACTCAGATTCAGAGCTGCAAATTTTTTTTATTTTCTCTATTTCTCTATCATTGATTTAACTCTTGGGAATCCACTTCTGCCTGACAACAGAAAACAAACTTGGTAGTTCTGGGACAACCTGGTGATTCCCAGAGGTAAATTCTGTAAGTTCAGGCTTCTCTCCCACCTTCCTTGCCTTGCCCTCTGAGGCACCTGTAATCTCTGGAGGCTGTATATCTCCTCGCAGTGAGGGTGAGTGGAATAAAGACTCCACAGTGAGCTTCCACTGGGATGGGCTTCCCACTGTTTAGTATTCCTCTTGTATCACCACTCATCACTGATATCCATGTGTTCACTGGACCCTCCATTTCTTGTTGAATGTACTCTGTTTCCCCGTGGACCTGACCCGAGTGGTTTGGGGCCATCACCCCATTTATAACACTTCTGTGATACCTCCGTGGGGTTCAGAAACTCTCAGCCCCTTTTCCTGAACTACATGGAGTAAGTGAGGCCTCCTGGAAGGTACCCTTGGCCCACATTCTCAGACAACTGACTGAGATGCCACTACTCCTTGACTCCAAAGTCATCCTGGGAGCAGATATTACCATGTGGTTTGCAAAAATGAATATTAATATCTTCTGATCGCAGATCCTTCCAGACTAACCTGGGATGTTCATCTTCCTCCCCTTCTGAGGGTCTTTACCAGCACTCTTAGATATAAGTCCCAAAGGTCTTTCCACCGTCTCATAGCTGGCACTATCAACTTTGAGCAGGAAAATCATAGTTCATCTACTCTCTTTCTCATCTATTGTTTATGCCAAAACCTTGACGCCTGAGCTTCTGTAGTTAATTCCTTTCCCTGGAAATCATTGTTATGGGCTTCGAGAGCCTATTTTGCAAGTCAAAAGTGAAACTCTGACATTTCTTTCTCTTTGCATTCCTTTAACAACAATGCTAACCCTAGCTTCTGACTAAATAAGAGGAAGGTTGTGTACACAAAATATAGAAGGGAGAAGCACTCCGACTAATATATTAAAATATTATCTTACTACATATGCATAACCATATATTGTCCTTGCCTTTGAAAATCTCACAGTCAATGGAAAACTTTCACCAAATGGCAAGTTAGGCCAATTGACCAGATCCAAAATGAATTCCAAAGATTGGCTATGATGAACAAAGCTGGTTGGTAATGTAACCCATAGATTCAGCTCTACCCCTACCATTTGTGGGACCAGGAGAAGACTCCATGGAGGCCCCCAGACACCCTCACCCTCCCATTCTGGTTGCCTCCTACAGAATAAGGGAATCTCAGGTTCACCCTAATGAACACACTAACTCACTATCCAAAATGTCTGTAAGACCTGCTGTCAGGGTGCATGCACACTCAGTCATTTTAGTTATGTCCAACTCTTTGCAACCCTAGGACCATAGCCCGCCAGGCTCCTCTGTCTATGGGATTCATCAGGCAGGAATACTGGAGTGGGTTGTCATGCCCTCCTCCAGGGGATCTTCCTGATCCAAGGATTAAACCTAGTTCTCTTATGTCTCCTGCATTGGCAGGCAGGTTCTTTAGTGCTAGTACCATCTGGGAAGCTTGTTGAATGGTATGCAGTTATAAAATTCTCTGCACAGGTCAGTAATTTATTCCTCCCAATTCTGGAGACGGGAAAGTCTAAGATCAAGGTGCTGGCAGATTTGGTATCTGGAGAGAGCTGGCTTGATGGTTCATAGATGGCTGTCTTCTCGCTACGTCCTTGTGTGATGGAAGGAAGCCAGGCAGTTGGTGTGTGTGTCAGATGCTCAGTTGTGTCTGACTCTTTGCGACCCCATGGACTGTCGCCCACCAGGCTCCTCTATCCATGGAATTCTCCAGGCAAGAATACCAGAGTGGGTTGCCATTCCCATCTCCAGGGAATCTTCTTGACCCAGGGATCAAACCTGGATCTTCTGATTGCAGGCAGATTCTTTACCGTCTGAGCCATCAAGGAAGGCATTTGGTACCAGGATTGAATTGACCCAATTGATATCTGCAGAGAACTGGAGAACGACTCAGAGTGGAAAACCCACACATTTGGTGTCAGAAGTGTTATGACAATGAAAAATAGTTCATAGAAAGTGCAGGGTAGGAGAGACAAGGGACTAACCCCCTGCCTTCTGGGATTTGTTGTGTCAGGGATATGGGATCTCCCAGGAGGTCAAGCAGACAAGATAGAATATAGCTCAGCCTGGGTAAACTTGCAAGTACCCCCTGCCACCAGGAGGGACTCCACCAACAAGAAGTTCTGGACTGGGCACTGTGGCAAGAGGCAAGGTGGAGGAAAAGTTTGATCTCCCGTGAGCAGGAGCCGAGCAGTGGGGAGCCCAGGGACCCACTAGAAACCCAGCCTACCAAGGACATCAGAGCCACTGGTATCAGCCAGGATGGCAGTGGGAGTCAGCAAAGAGCAGCCTGTACCTGCGCTAACTCAAGTGGAGACCAGCCCTCTATCCTTCACCCCGGGGTGTGTTCACTCCAGCTCACATCTCTTCCCAATTCTGCGTGTAGTGACTCGACATCACTAACTTGAAATCAGCCAGGGCAGGGGGAGGTGGCAGAGGGCATTTACCCCACGGAAATGTGCAAACACTACAAATCAGGGAATCTTTTCCAGGGAGCTGGTTGTTAAACACTCACCAGCACACCACTGCCCCACTTTCGCCTCCTTGCCCAAACACTCTGTTGGATTCAAGACTGCAGCAGGCAGGAGAAGCAAAGGAAGAGAAAGAGGAGGCGGGACTGTAGGCTACTCCCCACTCCGCGCCCTTTGAACATGGCAATGGCCTAAAACAGGCAAGGAGAACAGTTTTGAATCACATATGAGGTTGGTATCATGAACTGGACTGGACTAGTTTAAATAAAAGGAAATAGCCAGAGCCTATGATATCTGCCCAAGAGGTGGGAAGGCAGAATGGGTCTTATTCCCTTTGGGGAAGTGATTGTAAGAAACACTCAAGGGCACAAAATAGTCTGTATGTGTGCCCTTGAGTGTCCTCAAACCCTTCAGATGGTTCATCTATTTGCCCATCACCCCTAGTAGGACACTGAGCCACGAGGTGGCTCTCCAAAGCACATTCAGGTAACAGTGACCTGGTCCTCACCTGGCTGCAGGGCTGCTGATGAACTTGCTTTCCTCTTGGGGCTCCAGGTTCTTACAAAGGTGACGAGATGTTTTCTCCTCACTCTAATAAATGATGCCCTCTATGAAACACACACACACACACACACACACACACACACACACACACACTCTGCAGTACCCAAGTTAGCCATCACTGAGGCTGACAATCCACTCGGCTCTGGGGATTATACAACCAACAGAGAGGACAGGAAGCCTGAAGTTGAGCCAAGATGCCTG
Organism: Budorcas taxicolor; assembly: GCF_023091745.1. Lineage (NCBI taxonomy): Eukaryota > Metazoa > Chordata > Mammalia > Artiodactyla > Bovidae > Budorcas > Budorcas taxicolor. Next base: position 140,222,846 of record NC_068920.1, read on the forward strand.
AGAGAGGGGGTTGGGCAGCATCTTCCCTGTGCTGGGAGTCTGCTGGGAAGGTGGAGAGGGGTGGTTGGGGGTTGGAGGGGCATGGAATAAGAGTCTTTGGGGAGCTATAATGTCCTCTGCATTCTATTCCAACTTTTGTGGTTTTTTAAGAGCAACTGAACTTATTGCCAAATTCAGACTTAAATCGAAGAAAGTAGGGAAAACCACTAGACCATTCAAGTATGACCTAAATCAAATCCTTATGATTATACAGTGGAAGTGAGAAATATATTTAAGGGACTAGATCTGATAGATAGAGTGCCTGATGAACTATGGACTGAGGTTCGTGACATTGTACAGGAGACAGGGATCAAGACCATCCCCATGGGAAAAGACTGCAAAAAAGCAAAATGGCTGTCTGGGGAGGCCTTACAAATCGCTGTGAAAAGAAGAGAAGTGAAAAGCAAAGGAGAAAAGGAAAGATATAAGCATCTGTTTCAGAGTTCCAAAGAATAGCAAGAAGAGATAAGAAAGCCTTCCTCAGTGATGAATGCAAAGAAATAGAGGGAAACAACAGAATGGGAAAGACTAGAGATCTCTTCAAGAAAATTAGAGACATTAAGGGAACACTTCATGCAAAGATGGGCTCGATAAAGGACAGAAATGGTATGGACCTAACAGAAGCAGAAGATATTAAGAAGAGGTGGCAAGAATACATGGAAGAACTGTATCTACAAAAAAGATCTTCACAACCAAGATAATCACGATGGCATGATCACTCACCTAGAGCCAGACATCCTAGAATGGGAAGTCAAGTGGGCCTTAGAAAGCATCACTACGAACAAAGCTAGTGGAGGTGATGGAATTCCAGTTGAGCTATTTCAAATCCTGAAAGATGATGCTGTGAAAGTGCTGCACTCAATATGCCAGCAAATGTGGAAAACTCAGCAGTGGCCACAGGACTGGAAAAGGTCAGTTTTCATTCCAATCTCAAAGAAAGGCAATGCCAAAGAATGCTCAAATGACCACACAATTCCACTCATCTCACATGCTAGTTGGAGAAGGAAATGGCAGCCCACTCCAGGACTATTGCCTGGAAAATCTCATGGATGGCGGAGCCTGGTAGGCTACAGTCCATGGGGTCACAAAGAGTCAGACACGACTGAGCGACTTCACTTTCACTTTCACACGCTAGTAAAATAATGCTCAAAATTCTCCAAGCCAGGCTTCAGCAATACATGAACCATGAACTTCCAGATGTTCAAGCTGGTTTTAAAAAAGGCAGAGGAATCAGAGATCAAATTGCCAACATTCGCTGGATCATGGAAAAAGCAAGAAAGTTCCAGAAAAACATCTATTTCTGCTTTATTGACTATGCCAAAGCCTTTGACTGTGTGGATCACAATAAACTGTGGAAAATTCTGGAAGAGATGGGAATCCCAGACCACCTGACCTGCCTCTTGAGAAATCTGTATGCAGGTCAGGAAGCAACAGTTAGAACTGGACATGGAACAACAGACTGGTTCCAAATAGGAAAAGGAGTATGTCAAGGCTGTATACTGTTGCCCTGCTTATTTAACTTATATGCAGAGTACATCATGAGAAACACTGGGCTGGAAGAAGCACAAGCTGGAATCAAGATTGCCGAGAGAAATATGAATCACCTCAGATATGCAGATGACACCACCCTTATGGTAGAAAGTGAAGAGGAGCGAAAAAGCCTCTTGATGAAAGTGAAAGAGGAGAGTGAAAAAGTTGGCTTAAAGCTCAACATTCAGAAAACGAAGATCATGGCATCCGGTCCCATCACTCCATGGGAAATAGATGGGGAAACAGCAGAAACAGTGTCAGACTTTATTTTTGGGGGCTCCAAAATCACTGCAGATGGTGACTGCAGCCATGAAATTAAAAGATGCTTACTCCTTGGAAGAAAAGTTATGACCAACCTAGATAGCATATTGAAAAGCAGAGATATTACTTTGCCAACAAAGGTCCATCTAGTCAAGGCTATGGTTTTTCCAGTGGTCATGTATGGATGTGAGAGTTGGACTGTGAAGAAAGCTGAGTGCCAAAGAATTGATGCTTTAGAACTATGGTGTTGGAGAAGACTCTTCAGAGTCCCTTGGCCTGCAAGGAGATCCAACCAGTCCATTCTGAAGGAGATCAGCCCTGGGATTTCTTTGGAGGGAATGATGCTAAAGCTGAAACTCCAGTACTTTGGCCACCTCATGCGAAGAGTTGACTCACTGGAAAAGACTCTGATGCTGGGAGGGATTGGGGGCAGGAGGAGAAGGGGACGACAGAGGATGAGATGGCTGGATGGCATCCCTGACTCGATGGACGTGAGTCTGAGTGAACTCCAGGGGTTGGTGATGGACAGGGAGGCCTGGCGTGCTGCGATTCATGGGGTCACAAAGAGTCGGACACGACTGAGTGACTGAACTGAACTCTGCAGCGAATACCCAGGGCTATATTTATTGATCAACAGCATCTGATAGTGGACCATCTAGGTCAGGGGCCTTGAGAGAAGGGTGGACTGTGTGTCCTGTCACTGCAGTGTACCCCTGAGCTGCCCCTCCCCTCCCTCCTCTCCTCAGCTCTGGGCGGCAGAGGGAAGAACACTGCCCAGCAGGAGCTAAAGAAGGGAAAACTGAGGCCAGGAGACTTCGTTGACCAGCCTCAGCTGAAAACGTAGTGCCACTGAGCTATACAGTTGTGGTTAAAATAGTATGTTTTATATTATGTGACTTTTACCACAGTTAAAAAAAAAAATTTAAGAAACCCTCTAATATATTTGTCATTGTACCAAGTAGTTTTTCAAAGAATCTATCAGTTATCTTTGCCATTTCCATGTTAATGGATTTGTTTCCGGTATTCCAGTTTGGAGCTATTCCAAACAACATTGGCATAAATATATTATAAAATATTTTTCATTTATAATTATTGCCTCAAAATAAACTTCCAAGAATAAAATTAAAAAAAAAAAAAAAACCTGAAAAGGATTTCTTTTCCCATCACCAATTTCAACCTTGTCCTGTCAAGTGGCTCTTTTTTACTGGCACCTGGGCAGATGTCACCACCTGTCAGGTAGTTTGTTAAAAGTCCAGGATAATTTGAAATAAAATTGCAAATAGCCAGTGCACAACCTTCACTCCCCCAGGTCCTGGCAGGTCTTGAGGCTGAAGGGACCCAAGTCAGAGAGACCTCTTGGAGTGGAGGGAGGTGACTGCCCTCTCACAACACCCCTTTCTTCTCTGGGAGCAAGACCTCCCTATACTGGGGCAGGGAGGCGAGAAAGGGGGGGAAAGTCAGCATTTTGTGGGGTGTGTGTTATTTGGGGTTTTCTCTTTGTTTTACTGAACTGGCTCTGACTGCAGTCATCCCTCAGCGGTCCTGGCTCCCCTCGTTTCCACCGTGGGCGCTCCTGTGTGACAGCTGGGTCGGGGAGGGTTCCTCTGGTGTGGGGTGAGGGGTATGCACACCTCAGGGCACCAACAGGCCCTTCAGCACATTCCGCTAAGGCGGGAGCTTCCGGTCCTGACGCAGCCTCTTCCTTCCCGCTCTCCACCCGCTTCTGTTTGTAATTAAGAGTTCCTCACAGGTAGACGCTATCTGGAGGGGCGAACATGGATGCCTCAGGGCCTCCATAGTATCCAGTAGGCCCCAGAAGTCTCTGGTTCTCACATAGCCAACAAGGTGGAGAGAGACTGCTTCCCCCGACGCCTCTCCCCCGGCTCTTCCGGCTCAGGTGGCTCAGGGCCGGTCTGCAGCATCTCCGCTCAGCCAGGTGCGCAGTCTCACCTTCACTAGTCTCCTCCCTGAATCTCCGGGGAGCCTCCTGCTTCTGACCCGTGTCCGGGGAGAGGTGGGGCATACTTGCCTCTGCTGTGAGACTTTGCCTTTCACTTTGTACGTCAAGGCTGCATATTGTCACCCTGCTTATTTAACTTCTATGCAGAGTACATCATGAGAAATGTTGGGCTGGAAGAAGCACAAGCTGGAATCAAGATTGCCGGGAAAAATATCAATAACCTCAGATATGCAGATGACACCACCCTATGGCAGAAAGTGAAGAGGAGCTAAAAAGCTTCTTGATGAAAGTGAAAGTGGAGAGTGAAAAAGTTGGCTTAAAGCTCAACATTCAGAAAACGAAGGTCATGGCATCTGGTCCCATCACTTCATGGGAAATAGATGGAGAAATAGTGGAAACAGTGTCAGACTTTATTTTGGGGGGCTCCAAAATCACTGCAGATGGTGACTGCAGCCATGAAATTAAAAGACGCTTACTTCTTGGAAGGAAAGTTATGACCAACCTAGATAGCATATTGAAAAGCAGCGACATTACTTTGCCAACAAAGGTCCATCTAGTCAAGGCTATGGTTTTTCCAGTGGTCATGTATGGATGCTAGAGTTGGACTGTGAAGACTGTGAAGAAAGCTGAGCACCAAAGAATCGATGCTTTTGAACTGTGGTGTTGGAGAAGACTCTTGAGAGTCCCTTGGACTGCAAGGAGATCCAACCAGTCCATTCTGAAGGAGATCAGCCCTGGGATTTCTTTGGAAGGAATGATGCTAAAGCTGAAACTCCAGTACTTTGGCCACCTCATGCGAAGAGTTGACTCATTGGAAAAGACTCTGATGCTGGTAGGGATTGGGGGCAGAAGAAGGGGGCAGAAGGAGAAGGGGACGACGGAGGATGAGATGGCTGGATGGCATCACTGACTCGATGGATGTGAGTCTGAGTGAACTCCGGGAGTTTGTGATGGACAGGGAGGCCTGGTGTGCTGCGATTCATGGGGTGGCAAAGAGTCGGACACGACTGAGCGACTGAACTGAACTGAACTGAACTTGGTTCCTAGAGATGCATGGGGGCCAAAGGAAAAGCCCTAATTGCCCCCAATACTCCTGAATATTCATTGTAAGGACTGATGGTGAAGCTGAAGCTCTAAAACTTTGGCCACCTGATGCGAAGAACTGAGTCATTGTAGAACACCCTGATGCTGGGAAAGGTTGAAGGCAGGAGGAGAAGGGGATGACAGAGGATGAGGTGGTTGGATGGCTTCACCGACTCTATGGACACGAGTTTGAGCAAGCCCCGGGAGTTGCTGATGGACAGGGAGGCCTGGCGTGCTGCGATTCATGGTGTCGCAAAGAGTCGGACACGACTGAGTGACTGAACTGAACTGAGCTGAACTGAGGGAGGCGGGCGGCTGTTTTCTTGCCCCTGTCACACCCTTCAGACTCAAGAATGCTTTTGTGACTACCAGCCTCCTTTTGCACTTCGCCCTCACGAAATGAGGTCAGCGAATGTTACAGAGGAGGGCTTAGGACAGGTTTTATGTCGGGTTGGTTGGGGGTGAGGGGGTGACTTTCCAGGAACTACTACTATCAACTGCTCATTCTGCGCTCTGCGTTCAGAGTTGTTCACTACCATCTTCTCTGGGCCTCCGAAAAGTCATAGGAGGGGCACAGGCTCCCCCCTGTGGCCAGATCTTAATATTGCATCTGCACAGGGTCACAGCCTCGGAAAATTCACAACTCAATCCTATCGCAAAAAATCTCACACTACCATTCTCTTGTATTTGCTTCCAGTAATCTTCCCATGTGCACAGAAAGTATGAAGATAAAGAAGTGAAAGTGTTAGAGGCTCAGTCGTGTCGGACTCTTTGCCATCCCATGGACTGTATAGCCAACCATGTAATTCTCCAGGCAAGAATACTGGAGTGGGTAGCCATTCCCTTCTCCAGGAGATCTGCCCAGCTCAGGGATAGAACCCAGGTCTCTTGCATTAGCAGACAGATTCTTTTCTGTCTGAGCCACCAAGAGTATGAAGATATGCGTCTTTTTTTTTTTTTTTTTTTCACTTAACTGCCCAAACAATAATATTGCTACTCTTAGGCATTTTTCGGAGAAGGCAATGGCACCCCACTCCAGTACTCTTGCCTGGAAAATCCCATGGATGGAGGAGCCTGGTAGGCTGCAGTCCATGGGGTCGCTAAGGGTCGGACACGACTGAGTGACTTCACTTTCACTTTTCACTTTCATGCATTGGAGAAGGAAATGGCAACCCACTCCAGTGTTCTTGCCTTGAGAATCCCAGGGATGGGGGAGCCTGGTGGGCTGCTGTCTATGGGGTCACACAGAGTCAGACACGACTGAAGTGACTTAGCAGCAGCAGCAGGCATTTTTTAATGTAAAAAATTCATTGTGAAAAATAGTTAAAGAATTGCTAAAATACCGAGAGACGATCACATGTTTTACACTCAATAGTTTCCTCTCTCTGTCTGGGGCAGAAGGAGAGGAGGAAATTTCTTACATGCTTTCCTGAGTGTCTATCTATACTTTCCCAGGCACTTTTACATGAGAACATTGTGACACGATAAATCTCTATTTCACAGATTGAAAAGAAATCAGTTCAGAAGAGTTAAGTAACTTTCCCAGGGTCACACAGCTGGTGAGCATCACGACCAGAAATGAAGTGTTTTCATGACCACAGAGTCCAGTTACCTTTGAGATACTAGACCTGCTGGATTTCCTTCCTCAGGAAACCCTATCACTGAGCGACATCAGTTAGGACAGTGTTCAGGGTGTTTTAGATCCGTTTTGCACATTCATCCAGAATGGCTCCAGCTCTCTCACAGGTTCCCCGGTGGGTACTCACCTTGCCCTCAGGGCAGAACATCCTTGCCCCCTCCCTGCCCCTGTAATGTACGCTCTGCCCACCATGCCCACAATGAGAATCCTTTCCAGGGATACGGCCTTGACAGAGTCTTCAGTTGTTGAGAACGATCTGGATAATGTATATGACTGACCTCGGTAAGACCTCTATATAAACTTTTAAGATTCTTGAGGACAGGTGAGGGGATCTACTTGTCTTATAGCTGCCCAGGACAAGCCTGGTATGTAAGTTTCCTTCAGTTAAACCTGCCACCTATAGTCTGCAGGGGTGTGCTTTTTTCTTCTCTTCTTGCCCTCTGTGTACTTTCAGTTTCAGCTCATGCAACAGCCTGGGGGCTAGTTACCAGGGGAGATCAATTCACCCCCACATCCCTGTTCTCTAGCACTGTCTCTGATAAATAGTAAGTCCTCATTAATAGGGTCTTACCCCATAACATATTCCTGCCATGGAAAGTTCTTATTCCCGCCATGGAAAGTTCTTATTCCCATAAGGAGAGAGGTGTTCTCGACATGTTCACATATAGTCAGATTCATTCACTCCCTGGCTGATTTCACTTAGTTTTGGCCACACATCTCAAAGGACTTTCCCTGGTCAATTTAATTTATTTAATGTAAATTTAATTTATACATTGTGCCAAAAATGGCAGGAAAAAAAAAAGATTTTCTGGAAAAATAGATAGTTTTTCTCAGCCTGGTTTTCTTTTCCTACTCAGCAAAACCAAGACCTGGCAATTAGGGTGCCACATTTAGCAGATAAACATACAGAGTACCTTGTAGAATTTGAATTGCAGATAAACGATAGATAATTTTTTTACCGTAAGTCTTAAGTATTAAAAATAATTGCAATATTCCCCAGATCACTGGAAATTCTAATTTAACAGGGCATCCTGTGTTTTATTGGCAGCCCTACTTGGGGAACCTCTTCTGGCATGTTTGTGGAACATTCTGGGCTGAGCTGGAAAGGGAAGCCTTGGAAAAGAGTCAGGAGATGGTGGGGGCCTCCTTGCAGGGCGGCTGTTCTGAATCCTGCCTTGTTACTGGGAAAAGGAGGAAGGGCTGCTGTAGTGGATTCTCCTGGTAATTGCAAGCCCAGCTGAGGACAGGTCCATGCTGACAGGCCGAGCAGCAGCAGGGCAGGCTTGATTACAGAGATAAATGACTGATTGGCTGGGCTGAGTCTCTACTTGTACCACGACTCTGCGTCTTGCTGTGAGGTGTGTGATTCTACCTGGCTCTTCCTGCAGGTCTGCAGCTGAGAGAAGCCATAGGACCTCAGGGTTCTGGGCTGTCTGACGATAGGGGTCAGACAATCGTTGCTGTTTTTGTTCAGTCGCTAAGCTGTGTCTGATTCTTTGTGACCACAGGGACTGCAGCACAAAGGCTTTCCTATCCCTCACCGTCTCCCACAGTTTGCCCAGTTCATGTCTGTTGAATCAGTGACACCAATAGAATTAGTCTCTGACTAATTATTATCACTCCCAGTATCCCTCTCTCCCTGTCTCTCTGCATCTGTGTATCAGTCTGTCTGTGTGTCTGCCTGTGTACACCTGTCTGTCTCTTTCTCTGTCTCTCTCCCACCTGCCCAGCCCCTCTTGTTCACACTGTTCGGTAAATTTCTCTCAATGCCTCTAGAAGCAGAGCTGGGGGCTGTAGGGGTAAGGCACTCAAGTGCAGACTTGGTAGGAGAATCTGTACTGTCTTTGGCCACAGATGAATTCTTCTAGGAGCTTGGTTTTCAGACTTGGGGCCCTACTACTGGCAGGTGAGGAGGTTTTTCTTGTCTACCTGGGCACTGTAGGGCTAAAAGTGACGTTCGGAGGCTCACTGACCGCCTTGTCTTTGCTCCATGTGGTTCCTGACCCTGGACTGTATGGAAAGCGTCTCAGGAACAACCCTGAAGGCTGCACACGGCAGGGGCAGTACATGGACTTCTGAGTAGTCAGTGAGCCTTGTCATCTGGAGACACAGCCTGGCTATGCCTCATTTTCACGGGACGGGGGAGGTGTGGAGGGGGTGCGTTGTATCTCGCTTGTATTTAATCACATCTAAGGATTGCCTGTCTTGCAAGTAGAGCTCAGAAAGACCTGTGTCCACAAACCCTTGCACCTCGGGGCTTTCTTGACCCCAAAGTTATATGTGGAAGAGATTTCCAAAATTATTTCAGAGTAATGAAAGAGGGGGATTAAAATATCACTTTCTATTTTATGATTATTTTGTCCCCAATTTGCCACCTTAGAGTATTAGTCACTAAGACCTAGACCTTGGCCATGGCATAATTGGTAGACTTCACATGTGAATGGATTTACACTTATCAGCACTTGCCTATGGGTTTCCCTGGTGGCTCAGCAGTAAAGAATCAGCCTGTAATGCAGGAGATGGGGGTTCAATCCCTAGGTCAGGAAGCTGTCCTGGAGAAGGATATGGCAATCTACTCCAATATTGTTGCCTGGGAAATCCCATGGGCAGAAGAGCCTTGCAGGCTACAGTCCATGAAGTTGCAAAAGAACTGGACACAACTTAGTGACTATACAACAAACAACGTTATCGATAAGAAACAGCTCTTTGAGGGTGGCCAGCACTTTGGAAATGAGCTGTGTGTCCTACAGAAGCCACAAAAGATCATGGAGAGAGCTAAGAACTGAGCTTAACTTCACCTCTGTTCTTCACGAGCTGTGTGACCTTGAAGGGTTCTTAACCTTGCAACACTCAGTTGCCTGGGTGAAATACTCATCAAGTGCCTGTTGGGACCTAACAAACGCCATGCTAGGCTTCAGGGACTAAGGTAGGACTCAAGGGAAAGGCTGAGTCATTGCCCAGTGAGGTCATCCCCGCGGATGCCAGGACTTGTCTAATCAGCATACTCCCCATAACCTGGTTTGAGTTTATCAGGACGTAAAAGACATCCCCCTGCAGCCAATAAAGATTAGCCAATTAGTAAATACTGGGAAACTCCTGCAGCCAATCAGCCCTTGCCAACTCTCTGTTCTAAAACCTATAAATACTGCTGTAAATCTGGGCTCGGGGCTCCTTGCTCCACTCCACTGCATTGGATGTGGTGGGAACCCTAGCTCAAGCTAGAAATAAAACCCCTTCATGCTTTTGCATTGCTGTGGACGTCTTGTTCTCTCAGTTTTGGGGACTCGGACTCTGGGCATAACATTTGGGGGCTCGTCCAGGATCCCTTTAACTGGGAAGAATAACACTCTCCCAGTAGAAGGGGTTTCCTCACTAGGAGGAAAGATATTTGAACACTGGTGTTAAGTCTGGTTAAGTCCAGCATAAGACCGAGGCCCAGCATACGCACTGGAAGGCAGCTGGCTCTTGTTAGGCCTAATCAGAGGTGAATTAGTCGTCCTAGCCAGTGTAAGACCGAGGCCCAGTGAGCGTGCTGGAAGGCAACTGGCAGCCAGCATAAGATCGGGGCCCAGCATTCACGCTGGAAGGCAGCTGATTCTGTGAGGGATTGGGAAGGAACATCTCTCCCGACTCTGAGTCTGGTGGGCAGCAGACGCCCTTCGGTGAGATAACATTGGGAAGCAATTCAACAGTAACCCGGGATAGACCTAGTTCTGTGTTTTCGGCCGATATTTGTTTGTCTTCTGTCTGTCACCTTTCTTTGTGTGCCGGCACCATTTTTGTTTTTTTGTGTGTTCATTGTGAGCTCCGTCATTATGGGTCAAAGCTCTTCTACCCCTTTGTCTGTAATGACTGACCGTGAAGATTGGGAGAGTCAGAAGAAGAAGCCGATACTCCAGGAATCCTCTTTATATCCTAGCCTGATTGACTTAGACACTGAAATCTCACCTCCCCCATATATGCAGCCACCCTTGCCCCCGCAGGTACCACAGGTGTTGTCCGTAGAACAAAGGAGGGACCCAGAACCCTTGGCTCCGCCATGGGAAGGGGGGCCGGCCCAAGGAACTCGTGGAAGGACTCAAAGGGGCGGAAACTTGTCTGAGGACAGAAGCCGGGAGGCTCCTTCATCCACCGTTCGGGCATTCCCTGTCCGGGTGGGGCCAGCAAATCCCGGTGGGGAGCAAACATACCAGTACTGGCCGTTTTCTACGAGTGATTTATATAACTGGAAAACTCAAACCCCTTCTTTTTCCGAAAAATCCTAAGGTCTTATTGATCTCTTAGATTCTATCTTGTTTACTCACAATCCTACTTGGGATGATTGTCAGCAGCTGTTGCAGGTGCTCTTCACCACGGAGGAACGGGAGCATGAAAACATGTTCCAGGAGTGGATGGAAGACCCATCACGCAGCCCCACCTAATCGAGGAGGGGTTTCCTTTGATGCGACCGAACTGGGATTTTGAACGCGCTGAAGGTAGGGAGTGTCTCTGAGTGTACCACCAGACTCTGATGGCTGGCCTCTGGGCAGCCTCCAGGAAACCAACGAATTTGTCTAAGGTAAATTTGATAAGGCAGGAGCCAAATGATAGTCCAGCAGCCTTTTTAGAGAGGTTAATGGAGGCTTTCAGGCAGTATACGCCCATGGACCCTCAGGCTGATGAGTCACATGCAGCAGTCTTGCTAGCCTTTGTTAATCAGGCAGCTCCGGATATCAGGAGGAAGTTACAGAGGATAGAGAGGTTGGGAGAACAGTCAATACAGGATCTGGTGAGGGCAGCTGAGAAAGTGTTTAATAACAGAGAGACCCCTGAGGAGAGGGTGGAACGAATTAGACGGGAGGAAAGGGAATTTAGAGCTAAGGAAAACTGAAGAAATCAGAAAGAGCTGGCTCAAATTATCTTTGCGGGGATGAGACTGGGACCTGATTCCCAGAAGACTCGAGACACCCAGCTGAAAGGGAGGGAGAAACCAGCCAGACCGACCCTAAAGAGAGACCAATGCGCCTATTGCAAAGAGCAAGGGCACTGGAAAAATGAGTGCCCCAAGAGAAACCTGAAAAAAAGGACTGTAAGAAAAGAAGAGTCTCCCTCGGGTACCCACATTTTATATGCAGGAGAAGACAGTGATTAGGGGGGTCAGGGCCCGGCACCCCTCCCCAAGTCCTGAGTAACTATTAATGTGGAGGGGAAACCAGTCGGCTTCATGGTGGATACAGGAGCCCAATACTCGGTCCTCAATCGAAAATTCGGGCCGATGTCCAAGAAGACTAGCTTGGTCCAGGGAGCCACCAGGACAAAAAGATATTACTGGACTACTAAACGAAAAGTGGACTTGGGAGCCCAACAGGTGTCCCACTCATTTCTGGTGATCCCGGAATGTCCGGCCCCTTTATTAGGAAGAGACCTATTGTCCAAAGTCAATGCGCAAATTCACTTTGACTCTGGAGGGATATCAGTCACAGACGGGCTTGGACAACCAATTCATGTTTTATCCCTGGCACTGAGAGATGAATACAGACTATATTCACCAAAACCCAGCTATGCTACAATGGATCCAAAAATACCCTCTGGCCTGGGCCGAGACGGCAGGAGTAGGACTGGCAAAACAAAGACCTCCCATCATTGTTGAATTAAAAGCAAATGCTACCCCTGTGAAGATAAAGCAGTACCCCATGAGTCAGGAGGCCCGGCAAGGAATCACGCCACACATACAGCACCTCCTGAAGGTAGGGATTCTTAAAAAGTGCTGGTCCCCATGGAATACTCCCCTGCTGCCTGTGAAAAAGCCCAGGGGAATGGACTTTAGACCCGTCCAAGATCTTCGTGAAGTCAACAAACGGGTGAGTGACATTCGTCCCACTGTCCCTAACCCATACACCCTCCTGAGCGGCTTGCCACCAGACTACATCTGGTATACAATCTTGGACTTAAAAGGTGCCTTTTTCAGTTTGCCTCTGGCCCCCCAGAGCCAAGAGATCTTCGCATTCCAATGGACTGACGAAGACAGTCAAACTGTAGGACAGCTGACCTGGACTCGCTTGCCACAGGGATTTAAAAACTCGCCAATGTTGTTCAACGAGGCTCTAGGCAAGGACTTCTGTGAGTACTGGACTAGTCACCCCAACGTTGTCCTATTGCGATATGTGGATGAGCTCATGCTGGCCGCTACCACCAAGGAGGCATGCCTAGAGGCCACAGGCGACCTCCTTCAGAATTTGGGGACATTGGGGTACCAGGCAAGTGCAAAGAAGGCCCAGATTGCTGAACAGGAAGTCATTTACTTGGGGTACAAAATAAAACAGGGGCAAAGATGGTTGACTCAGGCTATGAAAGAGACTATTTTACAGATCCCCGAGCCAACGACTCCTCGGCAAGTGAGGGAGTTCTTAGGGACTGTTGGGTACTGCAGGCTATGGATCCTGGGGTTTGCTGAAAAGGCCCGGCCTCTGTATGAAGGAAGTAGAGAAAATAAGAACTGGACTTGGACTGAGCCAATGAGGCGGGCATTTCAGGAACTCCAGCAGGCATTGCTAGAAGCCCCGGCCCTAGCTCTCCCTGACCCGGCTAAGCCATTTCAGCTGTTTGTGGGTGAAAAGCAGGGAGTGGGAAAGGGAGTCCTGACACAGCAATGGGGACCTTGGAGGTGGCCTGTGGCATACCTCTCTAAACGGCTGGACCCAGTAGCTGCTGGATGGCCGCCCTGTCTCTGTATCATCGCAGCCGCTGCTCTCCTTGTCCATGATGTTGACAAGTTGACTTATGGACAGCGCCTCCTGGTCTACACTCCCCATGCCATAGAGGGGATCCTCAAACAGCCACCAGGTAAGTGGATTTCTAACGCTCGCTTAACCCATTACCAAGCCCTGCTGTTAGATGCTCCCTGGATACACTTTCAGACACCTTGTTTTCTAAATCCTGCTACTCTCTTGCCCATCCCGGAGGAGGATGGGCCTCTCCATGACTGTGTTGAAGTATTGGCTGAAGTAACCGCCATACGAAGAGACCTCAGCGACATACCATTAAAGGACAGTGAGCTGATATGGTTCACAGATGGGAGCAGTTATATAAAGGATGGGCAGAGAAAAGCAGGGGCAGCCATAGTAGATGACACTGGGAGGGTCGTCTGGGCCGAGGCTTTGCCCCCTGGAACATCCGCCCAAAAAGCAGAACTGATAGCTGTGACACCAGCACTAGAGAGGGCGAAAGGAGAAAAGATCACCATTTACACTGACAGCCGGGATGCATTCGGCACCGTGCATATTCAAGGCCCTACATATAAAGAACAGGGGTTCTTGACGGCAGAGGGAAAAGAGATTAAGAACCTACCTGAAATACGCAGACTCTTGGCAGCGGTCCACTTGCCGCAGGTGGTATCCATAGTACATGTCCCAGGACACCAGAAAGGAGAAGATGCCAGGGCCCGAGGCAACCATGCTGCCGATGCAGCAGCCCGCGAGGTGGCCGCTGGATACTGCCAAGCTCATGTGCTGGCTGTAGGATTACCACCGCCGGGGATGGGGACTCTCCCCCCAAGCCCTATATACTCCCCCTCCGATTTAAGCTGGATGCAGGATAACACCAACCGCCCTGCGGGCAAGGATGGATGGTATCGGGACCAGGATGACAACCTGTTGCTTCCTGCCGACCTGGGCAGACATCTCTGTACCCATTTACATCAAACCACCCATTTGGGAGAGAAAGACTCTAGCACTCTTACAGACAGTGCGTCTGCGGTTTCCCCAACAAAAGGCAACCATACAGGACATAGTCCACACCTGCAAGGCCTGTCAGATGATGAGACCAGAAAAAAGACAGTACACGGGTATAAGGTACCAAGGAGAAAGGCCAGGACAACACTGGGAGATAGATTTTACAGAGGTAAGGCCAGGCAAGTATGGGTACCATTATCTGTTAGTTCTGGTCGATACTTTCTCTGGGTGGGTAGAAGCATATCCCACTAAGAGCGAAACAGCAACAACGGTAGCTAAAAAACTTCTCAAAGAGATAGTGCCTAGGTTTGGGCTGCTGGTAACCATTGGCTCTGATAATGGACCTGCTTTTGTGAGTCAAATTGTTCAGGGACTGCCCTTAGCTCTGGGGACCAAATGGAAACTACATTGCGAATACAATCCCCAGAGCTCAGGAAAGATAGAAAAAATGAATCGGACTCTAAAAGAAACTTTGGCAAAACTGGCAATAGAGACTGGTGGGGACTGGGTGACTCTCCTTCCCTTCGCTCTCTTCCAAGCACGAAATACCCCCTCAAACGGCATCAAGTCAAGACATTAGAGCCCGGATAGAAGGGCCCTTATGTTGTTCTTCTTACTACCCCTACTGCCCTTAAGGTCAACGACATTGGACCTTGGTTGCACTGTAACCACGTGCGCTGTGCCACTCCGGAAGAACAGGAAAAGGCCCAGAGAGAATGGAAGGTAACACCACATCCCTCCAACCATTTAAAGATGAAGCTCACCCATCGACAGGACCCAGACGAATCACCCTGGACCCTCAGATAGAGGAAGACTCCTCTATATGATCAAGAGACAGGGGGAAATGTTGGGACCTAACAAACACCATGATAGGCTTCAGGGACTAAGGTAGGACTCATGGGAAAAGCTGAGTCATTGCCCAGTGAGGTCATCCCTGCGGATGCCAGGACTTGTCTAATCAGCATACTCCCCATAACCTGGTTTGAGTTTATCAGGACATAAAAGACATCCACCTGCAGCCAATAAAGATTAGCCAATTAGTAAATACTAGGAAATTCCTGCAGCCAATCAGCCCTTGCCAACTCTCTGTTCTAAAACCTATAAATACTGCTGTAAATCTGGGCTTGGGGCTCCTTGCTTCACTCCACTGCGTTGGATGTGGCGGGAACCCTAGCTCGAGCTAGAAATAAAACCCCTTCATGCTTTTGCATTGCTGTGGACGTCTTGTTCTCTCAGTTTTGGGGACTCGGACTCTGGGCATAACAGTGCCCAGCGCAGCCCCTGCCACATTGCAGTAACTTATTCCTCAACAGCCATCATTGGGCATTTACAGTATACCAGGCACTTCCTGTGGAGAAAGCAATGGCACCCCACTCCAGTACTCTTGCCTGGAAAATCCCATGGGTGGAGGAGCCTGGTATGCTGCAGTCCATGGGGTCACTAAGAGTTGGACATGACTGAGAGGCTTCACTTTCACTTTTCACTTTCCACTTTCATGCATTGGAGAAGGAAATGGCAACCCACTCCAGTGTTCTTGCCTGGAGAATCCCAGGGACGGGGAGCCTCGTGGGCTGCCATCTCTGGGGTCGCACAGAGTCAGACACGACTGAAGTGACTTAGCAGTAGCAGTAGCAGTAGGCACTTCCTGGAGGCTGGGGGAGATGAGGTCAGCGAGACAAACTACAAAAATTTCTAATTTTATTAAAAAAAAAAAAAAGAGTGCAGGCTTGGGTCAAGTGCCTGAGTTTCAATCCTGGCTCCAACTCTCCTCAGCTCTGTAATTCAGGTAAATTTGTTTTCTATAGAGTGGGGGCTGGTGGATTGGTACCTGGAGCTGAATGGGGAGAAGGGCGCTTGGTAAGGCTCTGTTCAAACCAGTTTGGCTCAGAAAGAAAAATAGATGAAGTCCTGGCTGCCCAGTGTAGCTATACCATCCTCTCAGGCCACTTGGGAAACGTGCAGCTGTGGGCATCTCTCCTGTGTACAGGTGTGTCCCAGGCCCTCTGGGGGTGACTTCTTTCATTGGAGCACAGTTAGCCTTGGAAATGGCTCTAGGCTTGGAGTTTGGGATCCTCCCCAGGTTACTGATAAATTGAGTCTTACCCTTGGCTTTCCCATACCTTTTATTAGGGGAAAGGACATCAGCTGGTTAGACCACTCAGGGCTGGAGTTGGATCCCTACCCAAAGGGACTTTGGGATAAAGGTTGAGATTTGGCAGTTCCATTTTAACCTTTTTGTCATCCTAAGACAATTTAGTCAGTAACACAAGCTTCTTTCTTCCCTGTCAGATTGTCGGCATTATCTATATTTGAAAGAATTTATGGTCGAAACCATTTACCAGAGGCTTTCATTGAGCCACTAGAAAGAAAGCTAGAGTTAGATGCATAATATGGCAATACCACCTAGGCTCAGGTCAGCTCTAGCACCTAAGCTAAACAGTCAGTTTTCTTGATATCCACATATAGTCTAGACTCTGAATCCTATTGTATGTATATATTTGTAATACTTTTAAAGATTATTTATTTGTTTTTATTTTAGGCTGTGCTGGATCTTTATTGCTCTGCACCAACTTTCTCTAGTTGCAGTCAGCAGGGCTCCTCTTCATTGTGGGACACGGGCTTCTCTTTGTGGCTTCTCTCGTGTGTGTGTGGCATGTGGAATCTTCCTGGACCAGGGATCAAACCCATGTTCTATGCCCTGGCAGGAGAATTCCTATCCACTGAATACTAAGGGAGTCCTCTTGAATGTATAATTTTGTTTGGAGTCAGAACTGACCCCACAGCCTACTAACTCTTATTTGCTCACTTGCCCTTGAAATAAATTAGACAGTAACTGTGAAGACTTTAGAACCTGTTAAAGTGGGTAGGACTGGGGACAGAATAACCATAATATAGAAAGTGATAATTAACCCCTCTCTTTCATTACTCATAGGAATGTAACCTGTCCTTTCCTAAGACATAAGTTCTTCCAGAATCACTGCTTCACTATAGTTACATTTGAAAGACAGTCAAACCCTTGCTGATATGAAGATTTTTCTAAGACTTTTCTCTTCTCTTCTGAAGAATTAATGGGTAAGTTTTTTTTTAATCTTTGTAACTTAAAACTCCATGCTTGATATACTAGATATATCACTCTGTGAATGAGGAAAAAAACTCCTAAACAAGGAACAATTTAAAACAATATCTATGGATGAAAGCTGATTATTAAGTATGTCATATGTTCCATCTGGGGCTTTCCAGGTGGTGCTAGTGGTAAAAAAAAAAAAAAAAAAATTCTCCTGCCAAGGCAGGAGATGTAAGAGACACAGGCTCCATCCCTGGGTCAGAAGATCTCCTGAAGAAGGGCATGGCAACCCACTCCAGTATTCTTACTTGAAGAATCCCATGGACAGAGGAGTCCAGCTGGCTACGGTCCATAGGGGCAAAGAATCAGACACAACTGAAGTGACTTTGCATTGCACACAGCACACATTTTTCATCTGTCTCATTCTTTGCCTAATTTATCTCCTTACTTTGCTTTGGGTGGTCAATTTGGAACAGTAAAAAATAGTTTAACCAGATTCACAAGCAGGAATAATTACTAAAATGTAAGAATGCTTTTGACTTAACATGTTATATCCCGGTAGAGTTATGCTCAGGATTATTATTACTTTTTGAATCTGAAGATGCCTGTATTTTATCAGTTCTAGGATATTCTCAGCCACTCTATCTTCAGATATTACTTTACCCACGCTCTTCTTTCAAACATCTATCAGACATGTGTTAGACCTTTATTTTTCCATGTCTCATTTTGTTCACATTTTTAATGTGTCTCTGTTACATTCTGAATAAATCCTTTAGATGTACTTACACTTTTCAAATTCTCTACAGCTTTATTTAATCTTTTCTATTTTCTGTTGACTTTGATTTTAATAATGAGTTTTCATTTCTAGAACTACCTCAGTCTTTTTCATATGTACCTCTTACTTGATAATGTCATAGCCTTATGTTTAATAACATTTATACAGCTTCTAAAATTGGCTTTGTAAATTATATCTTGGGCTTCCCTGGTGTCTCAGTGGTAGAGAATATGTCTGTTAATGCAGGAGACACAGGTTGGATCCCTGCATCAGAAAGATCCCCTGGAGAAGGCAATGGCAACCCACTCCAGTACTCTTCCCTGGAAAATCCCATGGTCAGAGGAGCCTTGTTGGCTGCAGTACATGGGGTCACAAAAGAGTTGGACACAACTTAGCAACTAAAGAACAACAGCAACAGCCAATTATATCTTTAATTCTGTTGTCTGAAATTCTAATCCTATAGTTTCTTTGTGTGTTATTTTACATTATATTATGAATTCACCTTGAGTAGGATTTTGGTTGTAGGAATCTATGTGAGCTCGTTTGAAAATGCATTTCTCCTAAGAGACTTTGTTGCTTCTACAAGATACCTCAGGGTTATTGTCTGCTGGAGAACATTCTTTTTATGCAGTTCCCAGTTTGGTTTTCTACATCAAATGGATTGGAAAACCTCAAACCCAAAATCATGTTGTGAGGGCAGGCTTAGTATTATAAACTCTCAGGGGAGACTTCTCTACCTGACTTTCACCCCTAAGAACTCACTGATGGAGAAAGCTTCTTATCTTTTCTTACCGCTCTGTGGAAACAAAGCTTTTCTAGCTTACCTTTTCAGTGAGAGTATAATCCTTTGCAGAGGGAGGAAGTGGTTGAGACTTCATCCAAGTGCCACATTTTAATTATTTATTTTGCCTGTGCTGGGTCTTCGTTGCTGTGCAGGAGCTCAGTAGTTGCAGTATGCAGGCTTAGTTGGTGCATTTGGGATCCTCATTACTCAACCAGGGACTGAACCCAGGGCCCCTGCGTTGGGAGTGTGAAGTCTTATCCATTGGATCACCAGGGATGTCCCAAGGGTCACATTTTAAATCCAAGCCTTCTACAGGCCTGAGATTCTCCTGTCACCACACAGGTATTAAAATATACATCATGGTTTACTGGGTTTCCCTGGTGGCTCAGATGATCAGGAATCTGCCTGCAATGAGGAAGCCCTGGATTCAATCTCTGGGTTGGGAAGATCCCCTGGAGAAGAGAATGGCAACCCGCTCCAGTATTCTTACGTGGAGAATTCCATGGACAGTGGAACTTAGTGGGTTAGAGTCCCTGAAGCTGCAAAAAGTCAGACACAACTGAGCAAAACTAACACCATCATCTCCAGCCCCTACACCTGTAGAGGAGCTGCAGAGCCCAGTCATTATTCATTTGCCAAGTTGTGGCCACCTCTTCTTTTATGGTCCCAAGGGTTTCACTGATGGTCTCTGCAAGCTTAACCATACTCCTAGATGGATTAAGGACGCCCTCTCAACATTTCCAGCTGTCATTCTGTTGTGGGATTTTCACATTTCTCTGGTTCACGATGTTTCTGGAAAGGCGCTTCCTCACCTATGTCAGTGTCAGCAAGACTCCATGTCCAGTGACACCATGGTAGTTATTGCAATGAAGCTGGAAGGAGTTCCAGGCATGGATCCATCAGAATTCACTTTAGGACACAAATGTGGCCACACAATGTAGCTGTCATCAAAACAAGCACAACATTTATGTTCAGTGTGAACACTTGAAAAACCAGCAGAAAGATAAGAATTTTTTACCACATCTTTGTGTTTTGCATATTTTCAGTGAGGATGATGTTATGTTCACAGTTCTCTTCCCTACGTAATTTGAAAATCACATCCTGACTTATGAGAACCGTGTCCTTTACTTCAGACCTGAAGCAGCTTATCCTGTGTGTGAGTAAGACGGTGTGCAGGGGAGTGGGAACTAAAGCCAGAAAGACATTGCTTCTGAAAGCTTTCTTTCTTGGGGTTCTGCTTCTATGGAAGTGAAGGATTTTGATATTCCACCTCCTTTTTCTCCCCATCTGGAGTTTTTTGAAAAGCAGCAGAACAGGAGATGGAGGTGGGGAAACGCCATCCTAAGCTTTGCCGCTAATGATGCCTGATGATTCAGTGTATTGTGCCATTTCTAAAGGGATCCTGTTGTATTTTTCTTAGACTGAGATGCATCTGTTAATATCTTCTCCATGATACGAAGAAGACGAACCCACACCCTGGTTGAGCCAGGGCTTGGTTATGTTGCCCTGACTGTGGAGTTGTCCAAAGGTGAGTTCTTCTCAGTTGTGTGGGAAGATAATCATCTGATGACAATAGTAACATGAAAGATTTCAACTGTGCCTTCTGTGACACTTCCTATCACTCTTATCTATGTCTGTTTTCTCATTTGTCCTTCAGTTACCATGAGAGGCAAGCAAGAATCACTCCAGTTTTACCTGTTGGGAAAGTAAGGTTTATCAAAAGTAAAACTGAATACTACAACAAATTACAGAAGAGAAATATTCTTAGACTGAACAGATCTTAAGAGTGAATGGCTTACTGATATAAGTAGAAAGCTGGGGAAATGATACTTACAAGTTACCAAAAACACACTGTAATTAGAGGGCGAAATTTATTGTTACAAATCTTACCAACAGAAGCAGGGGAAAGTGGAAGCAGTGACAGATTTCTCTCTTCTTGGGCTCCAAAATCACTGTGGATGGTGACTGCAGCCATGAAATTAAAAGATGCTTGCTCCTTGGAAGGAAAGCTATGACAAACCTAGAGAGCATATTAAAAAGCAAAGACATCACTTTGCCAACAGAGGTCCATATAGTCAGAGCTATGGTCTTTCTAGTACTCATGTACGAATGTGAGAGTTGGACCATAAGAAAAGCAGAGGACCAAAGAATTGATGCTTTTAAACTGCGGTGTTGGAGAAGACTTTTGAGAGTCCTTGGACTGCAAGGAGATCAAACCAGTCAATCCTAAAGAAAATCAACCCTGAAAACTCATTGGAAGAACTGATGCTGAGGCTGAAGCTCCAATACTTTGGCCACCTGATGCGAACAGGTGACTCATTGGGAAAGACCCTGTTGCTGGGAAAGACTGAAGGTGGGAGGAGAAGGGGATGACAGAGGATGAGATGGTTGTATGGCATCACTGACTCAGTGAATGTGAACTTGGGCAAACTTCAGAAGATAGTGAAAGACAGAGAGGCCTGGTGTGCTGCAATCCATGGGGTCGCAAAGAGTTGGACACAACTTAGTGACTGAAAACAACCGCCACCACCAACATAAAGTAAAAGGAATAATTAGGTGATGCAGTATCTGAAAAAGGGTGAATACCAATTTCTTTGTTTTATATATCACAAAATCATAAGGCTAATTCTGGAATTTAAAAAAATGTAGTTTAGACGAAGAGGGAAGTTGACTGTACTTTGCATTTTCAGTTCATCCATACCAGCTGAACTTTTTTTTTTTTGCTGTGTAATTGAAACCGAGTTTAATAACAGTATGACCTCAAGACTGAATTAAGGGCAACAGCTTCTTTCTGTAGTTGAGTTTGGATCTGTACCTCCAGGCTGGATCATTTCTAGCCATCATGAGGCCACCAACCACCCTGTCCACCCCGTGGAGGCAAGAAATTAACCTACTTCTAACTCTCTTCTGTTGAGCTTGCTGATTTAACTTTGAGGGAAAAATAGACAATTTGCCAGTGCCCCTGAACTCAAGGAAAAGGAAACGAGCATTTGCTGCATCAAGCACTGTGCCAGCAATTCAATGCCACTGTCCCATTTTATCTTCACCTCTGACCAGTGAAATAAGCTGTGGTCCCTCATTTTGCAGATTAAACACTTACTTAAAGTTTCTGAACTTTATGGCTTTGGAAACATGGCTAAGTAACTCCAAAATGGAGCGCTTTTCACTAAACCTCTGGGCTTCTCAGTTACCTGCAACAAGAAGCCTGTTCAGAGCCTAGCTGGGAGGAAGGAAAGTGACCTTCATGCCCAGGACCACGCACCGTGCCTCTCAGACCCCCGGGCGCAGAGTTGAGCATCGCTGAGCCTGGCATCCTCTCTGCTCTTCCATTTCCTCAGTCCAGGACCAGCTCTGCATGACTGCCTGCTTGCCAGGAAATACAGTTTTCTGAATGGATTCCTTGTTTTCCACCCACGGGGCCTCCCTGGCAGCGGAACAGTCTGCCCACACCCTTTGCCGCTGAGCCTGGTGGGCGCTGAGCTCAGACCATGGGGGACATGGCTCGCTGTCCCCTTTCACCCAATTCGGACACCTGAGGGCACCTGGGTCTGGAAGCAGCAACGGGGTCCCTGCTAGCTAGGGAAACTGATGGCTGCTTTTCAGGAAAAACAACAACAACCCTCTGTTCACAGGATGGACAGGGGCTTCCAAAAGAGGGGAGAATAGCCCCTGTATTGGGTTCCTGCTTCCGCAAAGAGGCTCTGCTCTCCAGTAAAAGTCCTCAGCATTGTTGGATGTGCTCTGGGTCCCAGAATGGAAACTGTTGTTCCTTCCTGGTATTTAAAATACACACACCACACAAACGGAAAACAAGACCATAGCATTTCTCTGGCACCTCTTGCTCCTTTTAACTAGAGCCCTTTTTGACGGAGCCGCCTGGTCTCTCCGGCCCCCCGGGGGTCCACTATTGGCGCCTCCAGCCTTGTTAACAGGGTTAAAAGCTGGTTCTGGGAGCACCTCACAGGCTAGCCTACTGGTGAGAAGGGGGCAAAGGAACCCCAGAGCACCATGCTCTGAAAGGACCTCTTTTGCAACAAACATCGACCCCAGAGAAGTGACTGCAGTGTTTTATTTGGATATACGTACCTATTTAAACCCCTGGGACTTTTGGAAAGGTCATCCCCCTGAAAGATCAAAATCAAGAGGCATTTTCATTTCCTTTAAATCAGCTGTAAAGAGAGAACTATATCTGTCCCTCCCCTGTTCCTGGTGTGTTAGTCGCTCAGTCGTGTCCAACTCTTTGTGACCCCATGGACTGTAGCCCGCCAGGCTCCTTTGTCCATGGGATTCTCCAGACAAGACTACTGGAGTGGGTTGCCATTTCCTTCTCCACCCCCATTCCTGGAGTTTATCATTTAAGAATTAATCACAGATAATACTATGCTCTATATATGCTCTA
This sequence comes from Budorcas taxicolor, assembly GCF_023091745.1. Lineage (NCBI taxonomy): Eukaryota > Metazoa > Chordata > Mammalia > Artiodactyla > Bovidae > Budorcas > Budorcas taxicolor. Next base: position 140,246,089 of record NC_068920.1, read on the forward strand.
TGCTGTTTTCTTTATATGCTATAAAGAAAGCTGAGTGCTGAAGAATTGATACTTTTGAACTGTGGTATTGGAGAAGATTCTTGACAGTCCCTTGGAGATCTGCAAGGAGATCCAACCAGTCCATCCTAAAGTAGATCAGTCCTGAATATTCATTGGAAAGACTAATGTTGAAGCTGAAACTCCAATACTTTAGCCACCTGATGCAAAAAGCTGACTCATTTGAAAAGACCCTGATGCTGGGAAAGATTGAAGGCAGGAGGAAAAGGGGACGACAGAGGATGAGATGGTTGGATGATATCACTGACAAGAGTTTGAGTAAACTCCAGGAATTGGTGATGGATAGGGAGGCCTGAAGTGCTGCAGTCCATGGGGTCACAAAAATCAGACATGACTGAGCAACTGAACTGAACTGAATGCTATGCTCAGAAACTTCCTGGGCAATCATTCTTTAGTTTCTACTTTCAGATTCTTTTGGAGAAGCAAATGGCAACCCACTCCAGTACTCTTGCCTGGGAAAGTCCATGGACAGAGGAGCCTGGCAGACTACAGTCCTTGGGGGTCACAGAGAGTCGGACATGGCTGAGCCCCTGAACGACAACAGTGCTGCTGAGGCTTTTCAGGGAAGCTCTGGAGCCCATTAGCCCTTTACTGCCATAGGTCTAGAGACTTGCCTAATCTCTCTGAGCCTTGTTTTCTCACCTGTGAAATGGGAATAGAGGCCTCGACCTCACAGCCTTGCTGGAAGTCTTAGGATGTGGAGACCAGGGCTCAGCAGTGTTACTGACACTTACACACTGAAGTGAACATTCAGGAACAGCAGAATGCATGGACTGATCAGAGTTTGGAAATGTCTTTTCCACTGGCTTTTCCAGAGCTTTCCAAAGCTGGAGCCGTCTTTCCCTTCTCACCACTTCTCCTGGCTCCTCATTCACCCTCCTCTCTAGCTCCTGGGATGCTCTGCCTCCCACATCCTTCCCACCCCTCAAGCCTCAGCTCTCTCATTTTGTAACCCCTCAGCCCCTTCCTTCCATGCTTCCAATCCCCAGAGAGGGCCCCTCCAACCCACAGTTCACAGCAGACTCGCTGTCTGAACCACATCCTCTTTAAACCATCATGGAATCTTATTCCTCCACCACTGGAGTGTAAACGTCCAAAGGCCTGGGGTCCTATCCCTCTTCCAGAAACCAGACACAGACTAGGAAACATGCCACCAGCTCATCGATTCTTGTTCAGTGAATGAATTCCTCATCTTCACAAATTCTTACAGAATGAGTCAAATAAAAAAAAAAAAGTGCTTGCTAAGTCCTGCCCCGTAGCTTAGCATTCGAGCCTTTTATACTCTGTATCCAGACTCCTTGTTCCGCCCTCTGTCTCAGCTATGTGCCCTCATGCTGTGCCTCTCACTGATTTCTGCCTTTGGACCTTTGTTTTCTCTGTTCTTTGTCTCTTGAATGACCCCTGTACTTGACCAAGGTCCCACTTATGCATCTAGGTTCAAGTTCAGTGCTAGCTTACCTACAGAGTCAGCTGCCCCTTCAAACAGAATCCCTCTGTCCTTTCCTTATTCTCACTGATTCTAGACACCCTTTAAAATTTCTGTCCATTTTTTTTTTTTGCCTATATATGCTTATTTAGGTATGTCCCCCAACTCCATTTAAACTTCTTGAGAACAGAGACCATATTTTGCCCTCACAAGGTTATTATGGGGGTTAATGAGATAGCATAGGTTAGGAAAGAGCACAGAGTTACTTGTGTTACATTTGTGGCATCTTGGGACTTCCCTGGTGGCCCAATGGCTAAGACTCTATGCTCCCAATGCAGGGGGCCCAAGTTTGGTCCCTAGTCAGGGAACTAAAAGATCTTGCATGCTGCAACTAAGACCTGATGGGGACAAATAAATAAAATAAACTTTTTAAATTGTGGAATCTTGGTCACCCTCCACCCATTTGTTGCTCCACGACCTAGTTCTCAGCTTGGTACACATATGCCTGATAATCTGTACTGCATAAATGATTTAAAAAAAAAAAAAAAAGGAGCCCTCTTGGAGGTCTGTGCTTGCAAGTAGGATAGGAGGATCATTGACTGTATTTAGTGATGAAAGAAGGTTCTGGCTTCCTCTGCTTCATTCTCCCCTTCCTTGCCCTATGAGAGCACCCGTGCTGGACTGGTGTGGTTGGAACAGAAGGAAGAGCAAGTACCAAAGTGTGGGATGGTGGGAAAATTGGGGCAGGGGAAGAACAAGACTCATGTGGCTATGAGTGGGGAGGAAATTTTTTTTCAAAAAATAAAATATGAATGAGATACAGAAAAAGCAGAAATAAAAAGATGATTTTAAGAAATATTGCTAAGGACTGGATTTCTTTGTGAATATATAAAGGAAAATGGGCTTCCCAGGCAGTGCTTGTGGTAAAGAACCTGCCTGCCAATGGAGCAGGAAACATAAGAGACTTAGGTTCAATCCTTGGGTTGGGACGATCCCTGGAGGAGAGCACAGCAACCCACTCCAGTATTCTTGCCTGGAGAATCCCTTTGACAGAGGAGCCTGGCGGGCTACAACTCACAGGGTTTCAGAGAATCGGACATGACTGAAGCGACTTAGCATGCATGCACAGGCACATATAAAGAGAAGCAACATAAGAACGAAGACAAAAACTTGAGTGTTTAGTAACTGAGCCAGTGGACCACAATGGCAGACACTCACTGCAAGCGTGTGATGTTCTGTGCCAGGTTGCTTTGATCAGGACCCAGAGAAGTAATGACCTGAAGTAGCCTGTGAGCAGGAGAGGCTTCTCTCAGGTTGGGAGTCAGCTTCCCCACAGCTGGGAGGATGTTCAAGCCCTCAGCCTCCCACTCCTGCTTTCCTGTCCATCTCACTTCCCTGCCCTTCAAACTCACTCTGTGCACTTTAACCAAAGCAGCCCATTTCTAATCCCCAACCAGTGCTTTCTTGGACCTCCATTCTTTAGCGCGTGCTGTTTGCTCTGATCAGGGTGCCCTTGGCTCCCTAGAGGACTTCAAGAGCCTCCTCCTGTGTATCGCCTTCCCTGAGTCCCTCCAAGAGCACTGGGTCCTTTCAGCTCTTTACTGGTCCTGTTCACTCGCCAGGATGCGTGAATCTCCCCTGTGCACCTTCACCGAGGAGGGGCTACTCCTGAAATCTGATTCCAGTCTCCTTCCCTGACCCTCATTTCTGGTCTCACAGTTCCCAGTATCCTTGCACGTCTCCCCTCTGTTTCATTGCTGGGGTCCTCAGCCTACTGCCTGACTCTCAGCTGCCCCAGAATATCTCAGGCCGTTTGATGTGTGTTAGAATCCTGGAACTTAAATTACTTAAATGTCACCTGCTTTCTCTGCTAGGAAGTAATTAGATGTGCAGTAAAAACAGCAATGGGAGTCTCTTGGAAATGCAAATTCTCAAGGGATGAAGGGAAATAAAATTCTGTTCAAGAGTTTTGGCTTTCATTACTCTTCCCTATGTGCAGATGTGAACTATTTTGTGTGCACACTGATGAGATTCAAAAAGTCAGAAAGCATCCATGCAAAAGCCGCCTTGAAGAAATGATGTATTGAAGAAATGTACCCATAGCTTTAGGAGGATGCCCTTGGGGGAGGCTTTTGGGCACAACTAAGTTTTCCTCTGGAGACAGAGGAGTTTAGCCAGAAAGTGCCAGACCAGGAGTTTAAAACTTTGGACTCTGCGACTTACCCGGTGGTCCACTTGCTAAGACTCCGAGCTCCCAATGCAGGGGGCCTGGGTTTGGTGGCTGTTTGGAGAACTAGATCCCATATGCCACAACTAAAGATCCCACATGCCAGAATGACGATTGAAGATCCTGCATGTCACAACTAAGATGCGGAGCAGTCAATAAATAAATAAATATTAAAGAAACTTGGATTCTGGTGCCAGCTCTGTCATTCACTCATAGTTATTGATATTTTGTCATTATGAGCTGTAGTATCCTCATCTCTAAGCTAGACATAACAATCCCTATTCAGTTTCATGTATAATTAAGAACAGGTAAGAATGAAATAAGATAATGTATATGAAATGCATTGTAATCACCAAACCAATATAAGGACACGCCTTGTATAAGTAGTAATGGCTTGGTGTGGAGCACAACTGGCAGGGTTTTATTCCTAGGTCTGCTGCTGCCAAGTTGCATGAACTTGGATAAGTGTTCACCTCTCTGTGCCTCAGTTTTCTCATCTATAAAATGGGTAACTGTTTGTCCTTATGTCATAAGGTGGTAGCTTCTTCTTGCTTCATAGGGATTAAAATACTTATTTCATGAAAAGTATTTAATGCCTTACCCAGAGTAAGGACACAATAAATATTAGTTGTTGTGCTATTGTTAACATTATGATTGCCATTTTTCATTTGGTCATTTTGCACCCAAAAGAAATTGAAGGAAAACAATAAACTGTAGCCCCTGAAAACAGGTATTTCTAGAATCCAAACTATGATACCCTTGGAGGCATACAAATGCCCCGAGGTTGTTAGAAAACTCACACTTTTCTCAAATTCCAGTCTATGAGAGAAAGAATGGTCATGCTCCATACCACATGAGAGGAGAGTGGAAAATGTTGTTTTTCAGTCACTCAGTCGTGTCCACCTCTTTCCGACCCCATGGACTGCAGCATGCTGGGCTTCTCCGTCCTTCTCTGTCTCCCAGAGTTTGCTTAAACTCATGTCCATTGAGTCGGTGATGCCATCCAAAAGGCATCACAATTTAAAATATGCCCTGATCTACATTCTCATAAGTTGCTTACACAGTGCAAATGAAAATGTAAACCTTCTTCAAGGAGAGCATAGACTAGTGGGAGCTGCTCGAATGCAGAGACTTTACTGGGACTTGTTTTGTTCTCAGTTGCATTTCCAGCACTTGAAGCATAGTATTGTCAAACATATCAGTGGAGAAGCCCTGAGTGGAAACTTGGCGTGCATGCATGCATGCTCAGTCGTGTCTGACTCTTTGAGACCCCACGGACTGTAGCCACCAGGCTCCTCTGTCCACGGGATTTTCCAGGCATGAATGCTGGATGGGTTGCCATTTCCTCCTCCAGGGGATTTTCCCAGCCCAGGGATTGAACCTGTGTCTCTTATGTATCCTACATTGGCAGGCAAATTATCACTGGTACCACCTAGGAATCCCGTGGAATCCTGAGCCCTGTACCAATTAAGTGACCTTGGGCAAGATCATTTGGCTTCCCAGAGCCCGGTTACCTTTGTTTGCAAAATGGGCTAATATTAGTGACCTTCTATAGCTGTTAAGAGTAAAAGAGAAAAGATACAGAGAGCCTTTGGCCCTGAGACTTGACACCTCACATGAAGAATCAACAGCTTCCGTTGGCTGGGCTGGGATCAGACCAGACACACGCCTGCTAAACTCTCCTGTCTCCTGCAGAGCCCTGAACTCCAGCCTTGCAGGGCTCCCCACTTAATGAAGAGAAACAGAAGTCAATAACATTCATATGAGAAAAAACTTAGTAGGAGACTCTGCTAAGGAAAGGAGAGTAAATAGTCCCAAACCTGAGAGACAAACAAATCATCTGTTTTACCCCAGCCTCCTCAGAAGTTTTTTGCTTTCTCCCTGTTCAGGGCGAGGGACTTTCTGGAACCAAAATATTAAGAGCAAGTCCTTCCAGATGCTCTAAGAGGCACTGCTTAGTCTTCAGTATTTCATTACGAGGGTGCATGGGCTGAGCCTACAGGGGTCAAGGCACAGGTCCAGGCTCCTTCCGGCAGCTTGGAGTATACGGGGATCAGATGACGCCTCAGAGGAGTCACATAACATCCTAAGCTACTGTAATTGGAGCTCAAGGCAATAGTGTGTGTGCTAAGTCCTTTCAGTCACTTCCGACTGTTTGCACCCCATGGACTGTAGCCCACCAGCCTTCTCTGTCCATGGGATTCTCCAGGTAAGAATACTGGAGTGGGTAGCCATTTCCTTCTCCAGGGGAGCATCCTGACCCAGTGATTGAACCCACATCTCTTGTGTCTTCTGCATTGGCAGACGGACTCTTTACCACCCAGGAAGCCCCAAGGCAGAAGTACCAAACCTTATTTGCATATGCATCTTCTTTTGCTGTGTGTGTGTGTGTGTGTGTGTTTAAGATGTCTGAAAGTAAAAGTAATTCTGTCGACCTGTCAGTCTGCAGAGGCTGGGCTCTCCCCCACCCCAGCTCTGACCTCTCTCCCAATTAGCTAATGTGGCAGAAACTACAAGAACAAAGAAACCTCAGCCTGGTGTGAATTGTGGAACGTTTTATTGAACACAGATGAACAGCAGAAGTGAGGTTTCTCTGTGGATTAAGGACTCAAGGCGCCAGCAAGAAGGTGAAAGGAATTTCAGAGGAAATGTTTGGGGCGGAGGGAGAAGTTCAAAGGGAAATAATTTAGAGATCAAGATGAATAGCCCCTTCAGAAATGTTTCAGACGGTAAAGCAAATGAGGGCCCCAGAGATGGGGAGGCAGAAACAAGGCTAAGAAGCCTGGGAGTGAGCATTTGCCGAGAAAGCTCTCTGCCTGTGCTGTCCAGGGCTCACAGAGCCAGCGGGGTAGGGTCTAAGCCTTGGAGTTAGAGCTGAACTCACTCGCTAACAAGCCAACCACGTGCCACCAGCTGATCGGATGGCTTTGCACCATGTAGCTGTCCTAAAGCTTTGTTTCCTCATCCTCAAAATGGGACTAATGATGCCCAACCCCAGAGCTGTTAGGCAGATTACATGAAATTCTGAATGTGAAAACATGGACCACAATATACTAGACACACGCCTTATCCAAGTGCCAGAAATAACTTATTCCTAATCTTGAGCTACACTTGAGCCAACTGCTTTTAAATGCTCTCTAGAGGAATCAGGGACACAGTCCAGCTATCCTCTGCACAAAGGAGGTGACTTCACTGGGGACTTATGCTGGAATCAAATGCTGATGGTCAGCTGCCTGTCCTGATCAGGGCCCACCTGGAGCTGCAGGTGATGTTAGGAAGACAAAACCTCTGGGTCTGAGGCCCACTCCCAAGAAGTTATCATCTTCTCCAGGCTTTCCAGGGAGGACCTTAGGAGTCCTGAGAACAAGCCTACCTAGTAGTTGAATGGCTTTCTAGAATTTTTTGAAAGTCAGGACAGGACCTCCTAACCCATCCACAGTGTTCGGTCCCTAGGGCAACCAAAATTACCCAAGCTATTTATAAAACATACTTAATGCTTGAGTTTGAAAAACCAAAACCCAAGAGCATTTGGATTCTACTCTCTTTAAAACAGCAAGGAAAATACCAACTGATTCAAAGGCTGACCACTCCCTTTCCTAAAATATTATTTCTCTAATTCTCCTCCCCGGACACAGGAAACACCACACACACCCACACACACAAATACATGCACACATATACATTCTCACATGAACACTTGTACGTGGTAAAGATCCTTGAAGAAAACCTTAATATTGTTCAGCACTTTCTAGTTTCTTCTTTAAAACGTCATCAGGGAATATATGACAAGTGGATGAAGATTTGTATACATAGGATAACCTTTTAGCAACTGTGCCCTACCACCATCCACCACCTCCAATGACAAGTTATACTTATTCTGCAGTTATAAAAAGCTGATCAGAAATTAAGTTAGATTCCTTCTTTGCACTATGGGCAAAAATAAATTGCAGATATATTAAAGATCCATATATAAATATTAAAATTTTGAAAATCAAAGCTATTTGGATAGCCTTGAAACTGGGAGGAAGGAACACATAAGCCAGTTAAAAAAGAAAGAGAGACAGATTTGATCTTATAAAAATCAAAGCTTCAAAGAACATAAGATATCAGAATCAAAAGCACAAACAAAGATGATAACAAAGTAATAGATTGGAAGGAAACTTTTCAATACATAGAACATGTGAAGAGCTCTCCCAAATGATTAACAGGAAGATAAATAACCCAATGGAAAAATGGCAAAGACTATAAACTGGCAAGTTATAGAAGAGGAACCAAAATGAACAATAGTCACATAAAATTTTAAAAAATAAACCATTTCAAAGAGTGCATAGGAAAATTAAAATTAACACAAGAACAACATGACTATTTTTTAATGCACTGAAAACTTCAGAAGACTGATAATATGCAGTGGCAGCATGGACCAGCTGCTTCTGTCACCTCAAGCTGGTGAAGCGTAAATAACTACAAACCCTTAGAAAAGTCACCTAATGGCATTTATTTAAAATTAAAATGTGCATCACACACAACTCAGATTCAGGAATCCCATTTCTGGAAAACTTTCACAAAACCAGTGAATATTTGTCTGTGATGTTTGTTATAGCATTTTTGGTAATAAAAACTGAAAACAACCTAAACTTCATTTGAAAGGTGGTTAACTGGACAAATTGTCTTTAGCATCGCATACCTGGCTATGGAACACTGTGGGAACCTCTTCTTTCCACTCTATTTTTCACATTTGTGACTTAATCTGCTTCAATTTCCTCATCTATAAAGTCAAGGTTAAAAGTGTACTTACAAGATGGGTTTATTTGTGTTAACCTGAAATGACTTTTACTATATATTGCTGAGGAAAAAAAACCAATTTGCAGAATTCAAGGTATTCGTTAAAGACGTATATACACCTATATTCATTGGCATATGTTTGTATTAGCAAAGGAAAAAAAGTGGAGAAGTTAATTGTGAACACATCTACTATCTTTGTAATTTGTTATTAAAAACAACAGCCTTCAAAAAAACAACAACAACAACAACAATCACCAATAGAAAAAAATGACAGGAGATGAGCAGACAATTCAATTGCAGCTGATTAATACTGATTGGAAGAGAAAAATTCAGCCCTAAAAAAGCCCACTAGTTTTCAAGAAACTCCTTAATTCAAAGCCCCCATTTCCATGCCATGTGCCAGCAAATTAGCCAAGCTGAGGGTGTTATAGCCACCCACCCTAGGATGAGGCACTATGAAGAGAGGTGTGTGTTTGTGGTGGGTGGGGGCATGTGAGGTGATCTGGGGACTGGGTAGGAGGAGGAGATGTGGATAAAGAAATAAATCTCTTTGGAGGGGCTAGATATAGAATTGCATTCTAATCCTCACCCTTGCACTTATCTCTAAAGTCAAACAAATCTCCTTTTTAAGCTAATTTCTTCATTTGAGGGGCTTCCCAGGTGGCGCTCGTGGCAAAGAATCCACCTACCAATGCAAGAGACTCAAGAGATGTGGGTTTGATCCCTGGATTGGGAAGATCCCCTAGAGTAGGAAGTGACAACCCACTCCAGTATTTTTGTCCAAAAAACTCCATGGACAGAGGAGCTTAGTCGGCTACAGTCCATGGAGCCAAGAAGAGTCAGACAAGACTGAACACCAGACTTTGACAAATGAGTAAGTGATGGGATTCATTAAGGTCATATTCACACCAGGCCTGGCACCGAGAGAACCCACCCCTCATTCCATGCCCTCCCAGCTCTGTTAGGATGCCTGGCTGTAAGGCTGAGTTTTCCTTCTCTTCCTCTCCCCTCTAAGCCTATCATTCTCTGGCCCCCAGCCTCCTTTTTCTTCTTTTAAGAGAGAAGGGAAACCTTTAAACTTCCCTTGAGAGGAGCCAGCCTTTAAACCTTCCACTCTGTCTTAATATAACCTGTCTGCTTGTGAATTTCTATTTACCATGACACTTATTTCTTCTGAATTTGAGTGATTTTGGTCCCTGCAAAAGCAAAGACCTGATCTTAGTCACATACACACACATACACACAAGCACACAAACAAAATGAGACAGGAGCACTATAGCCTTTTACTTGATGCTCATCTTTCTAAATAAGAATCCAGGTGTCACCCGGGATCCAGTACAAAATGCAGGTTTAGTTAGCAACAGGAAGAAAGCTCCCCACACCAAAATGCCGGGAGAGGGAGAAGATTAACGGTAACAATTTCACATGCTTGAAAAAAACAACAATGCATTTGAAATCACTGACCCTTTAAAATACCTGGAACAGACAGAAAAAGGCAAAGCCTTCTGTGTCTTTGCAAAGGGCAAGTCTCTTCAGAAATGATGGCAAAACCGGAAGCCAAAAGTACCTGCTTGTCTGGCAGTTAAGTGTTCTGGATGTTTCTGAATAGTCCAATGGGAATTCCCTTAGTCTTTTCCAGACAACAAGGTCATGCTCACTCTATGAAAATAATCAGGTGCTGTTGTTCCAAGAGCTGGTCCAGGTCTTTAAAGCTCCTCTGACCCCACCCGGGGGGCTGGGTGGTGAGTCCCCCGAGTCCCCAGGCTGAGCTCAAGCGCTTTGGGGCCGGGGCTCTCGGCCATTGTTGAGAAGGTCTGTGAGCTCTCCGATATACTTGATGGTGTACTTCAGCGTCTGGATCTTGGTGAGTGGCTGGCCCCTCTGACTGTAGACAGGGGGCAGATAATTCCGGAGGGTATGCAGGGCATCAGCCAAGGTCCTCATCCGAAGCTTCTCCCTCTCGCTGGCCTTCCGTCTCCGCTGGACAGACATCCTGACCTTGGTGCCCTTCTGGGCCTTGGTGCCACCCTGCAGGTAGGCAGGCGGGAAAGCCAACATGTCGTAGTCCACCTCCGCCAGGCCGCTGGTCCCAAGGCCGCTGCAGTCATCGCCGCCCCGACCATTGGCACCTCCATGCCCACAGGCGAGCCCGGCCACAGCCTGACAGGGAGAGGAAGAATAGGACTCCAGGGATGGAGCTGGGGAGAGGCTCTGGGAGGGAGAGGCCTGGGTCAGCTCAAAGGACCCCGCCCTGTCTTTCCAGTCCCAGGAGGACAGCAGGCCAGGGCTGTCGGAGGAACCCAAGCCATCTTCCAGGCTGAGGAAGGTCTCTCGCAGGTTGTCCATGCCTGCAACACAGCTGCAGAGAGGATGAGGCCCTGGCAAGTGAGAAGGCAAGTTGTGCCGCCTGGCCAGGGCAGGGCTCTCTTTTATGATGGCCGGGGAGAAGTGATGAAGTGGGAAAGAGGGTCGGGTAGAGGGAGTTCAAAGGAGAAACCAAGGACCAAGATGGAGAATGAACTCTTCAGGTGTCACTTTCTCCTCATTGATAATTAGCATCTTCCAGCTAAAATGTCTTTAAACAGAAAGGCCTCTGAGAGAAGAAAAAAGGAATTATCTAGTTGTAACTAAACCAATTAAGACTGCATAACTAGACTTAGCATTGTCCTGTGGAACTCATTAATGAGGGAGCCAAGAAAAACAAACTGGGGCAATCTGCAGCAAGGAGGTGGTAGCGAGGGGACTGCTGGAGAGGAACAGAGCCCCACCCCCCAGAGGGGCCGCGACCACATAGCTATTTCAGAGCAGACGGGGTGCTCTGTGGGAGAATCAAGGTGGTCTGGGGACAAGGTAACCCCTCTGAGCTTGGACCCTATTGTTTGTCAAATGCAGACAGTAGTTCTTACTTTGTGTGGCTGTTGGGGGGAAGGCACACAGTGAATGCCAATTTTCTTCTCTCCATCCTTTCACACGTTTCCTTGGGTTTTGCAGAGTGCAGACAAGCGCCCAGAATGCTTACACTCAGGATGACCAAAGCCAGCAGCTCCAGTAAATCCAGAGCCTCAATGAGCAGGAAATATCCTCCAAGAAGCTTAAAGCCCTTGCTGTAACTGAGCAGTTTGGGATTCCTCACAGCAAACAAATACCAGGAAGTAGAATGCTCCTTTTAGACAGGACGTCTGCAGAATACCTGGCATGTAGCCTTCTGAGACTTTTTAAAATCCAGCTGCAGAGTCACACCTTGTTTTTTGAAATGTATAGAGGAAGTGTGAAATTAACTAGGGAGCCCGTTTTCCCCACCACAGCTCCAAATGCCGCCAAATGTGTTAAGTTGGATGGTCCTGCTAGGTTGCTTCACTTCCTAATGTTCTGAGAGATAGACCTGGTGTTTTGGAAAAGGAGTCTCAGATTCCCCATTTGTCCCAGGAACGAAATTTATTCTCCATGCAACTAATTCTACAAGTTAGTATGAATGTCAGCATCACAGTGAGTTACATTTCATATTAATGTGTCCTTTAATATGGTTATTTAAGCCCCTTCGCAATTATTGAAAAGAAATGTCAATGGTATAATTAGAACATTTATGGTATTTTTTAATTACCTTGGCTCAGGGGGAGAATAAAAGCTCTAGCAGGTAATCTGTGGAAGAATGCTCTTAATTATGCCATTTGCTAAAGCACCCTAAGCCATATTTTGAAGAAGAATAATATTAATGAAACTAATAAGTGTAATAAATGGCTCTTTTTTCCTTCTCCTTTTTCTCTTCCCTCAGCTGTTATCGGAAAGTCTAGAATCTGTTGGTTCTACCCAAAAAGCTTTACCTTTTGGTATGAAAGAAACAAGTAAAAGTGTTCATCACTCACTTCTGTCAGACTCTTTGTGAACCCATGGACTGTAGCCTGCCAGGCTCCTCTGTCCATGGAATTCTCCAGGCAAGAATACTGGAATGGGTAGCCGTTCCCTTCTCCAGGGGAATCTTCCTGGTTCGGGGATCAGACCTGGGTCTCCCACATTGCATCCAGATTCTTTACCACTGGAGCCACCGGAAAAGTCCCAAAAGTGAAAGTGTTAGTCCTAAAACCTGCTAGGCTCCTCTGTCCACAATTTCATTTGATTTTGGTACAGGGAAGTGACCTAAATGCCATTCAGAGAGAAGGGGATTCTCCATAGACCTGAGGTGGCTGTGCTGGCCTCTGCCACAGTTGGCTTTCAGGCCTTATGTTTTGGACTTTACAATTTTCCGTGTAAAACTATTTCTGCTTCCAGACTCCATAAATATTTATCCCTCTCTAAAGCTTCTGTCCACAAGGGTTTCCCTTGTGGCTCAGATGGTAAAGAATCTGCCTACAATGTGGGCAATCCAGGTTTGATCCCTGAGTTGGGAAGATCCCCTGCAGAAGGGCATGGCAACCCATTCCAGTATTCTTGCATGGAGAATTCCATGGCCAGAAGAGCCTGGTGGGCTACATAGTCCATGGGATCACAAAAAGTCAGACACGACTGAGTGACTAACACACAAAGCTTCTTTCTAAAATTGCTGATTTCTTAAACTTCTATTTTCAGAAATTTCATTTCCTAAGTGAGACAATACCTGTCAAATCCTTGGTGTCCTGTAAAACCCTTAATAAATGTAAGATTTGTTCTTGCTGTTAACTGTCTATTCATGGTCAAACTCATCAGTATTAGAACGGCCTACTGGATTCTGACTCCTCTCCCCTGACCCTGGTCAGCCAGCATTGCTGGTCCTGGAAAACTTTCTCTTAGAACAAAGAAAATTGCCTGGTTTCCATATTTGTTGATGTAGACTCTCACTCTTGTGAGAAACAAACCAGAACTAGACTTGCGCCTATGCTTCTGGTCTCCATGAAGCATTCTGTGCTGTCAGAGGAAACTGGAAATGCAGGACAGCCTAACATCCTTAGCATTTGAAGGCCTGGGGTTGGTCCATACTAGTTGGTGTTTTGTTTTTTTTTTTAATCTGCTTTGAAGACCAGACCACAGAAACTGGACAAGACTAAACAGGACCCAATAAAGCCTGGTTGACAGTGTGAAATAGCAAGAAGAAGAGCCAGAGTTCACCTCCTTTAGAGCAAATGACTCATCCCCTCAGGACCTTAGTATTTTAATTTGTAAAAGAGGGATAATAATATCTGTTCTGCCTTCTTTGTGAAGAGCATCTGTAAAATGAAGTGTGTAGATCAGATCATTAAACCTCCTTTCAGCTCTAAAATGCAATGAAACACGTTACTGTGTGAACATGCCACTTGATCAAAAGACCAGACCCATGAAGAGACTTAGAGACTATTGAGCCCACCCTTTTATCTGCATTTTGGAGATGACAATGACTTGCTCAGTATCACACTGAAAGGCTGTGGCAGAGATGGGAACTGAAAAGCTGAAGTTGCCTAACTCCCAGATCTGTCATTTTTGGTCCCTTGAAATTAACATAGATTAAGTGATAAGTAAGCTTTCATATTAGTCAAGATATATAGTTCCCACAATACTGTTATTGGGATAAATATTTTAATATGAATTGAAATGTCATTCACTCAAAATATTTATAAGATATTGTGATTATGATTGTAACAAATTAAAAAGTCTCCACACAGAAGTAGAGAACAAATATATGGATACCAAGGGGCAAGGGGTGTATGGATTGGGAGATAGAGATTGGCATAGATATGTTCAGTTCAGTTCAATTCAGCCTAGTCGCTCAGTCATGTCTGACTCTTTGTGACCCCATGAATCACAGCACGCCAGGCCTCCCTGTCCATCACCAACGCCTGGAGTTCACCCAAACTCATGTGCATCGAGTCGGTGATGCCATCCAGCCATCTCATCCTCTGTCATCCCCTTCTCCTCCTGCCGCCAATCCCTCCCAGCATCAGGGTCTTTTCAAATGAGTCAACTCTTTGCATGAGGTGGCCAAAGTATTGGAGTTTCAGCTTCAACATCAGTCTTTCCAATGAACACCCAGTACTGGTCTCCTTTAGGATGGACTGTTTGGATCTCCCTGCAGTCCAAGGGACTCTCAAGAGTCTTCTCCAGCATCACAGTTCAAAAGCATAAATTCTTCAGCACTCAGCCTTCTTCACCGTCCAACTCTCACATCCATACATGACCACTGGAAAAACCATAGCCTTGACTAGACGGACCTTTGTTGGCAAAGTAATATCTCTGCTTTTTAATATGCTGTCTAAGTTGGTCATAACTTTTCTTCCAAGGAGTAAGCATCTTTTAATTTCATGGCTGCAATCACCATCTGCAGTGATTTTGGAGACCCCCAAAATAAAATCTGACACTGTTTCCACTGTTTCCCCATCTATTTCCCATGAAGTGATGGGACCAGATACCATGATCATAGTTTTCTGAATGTTGAGCTTTAAGCCAACTGTTTCACTCTCCTCTTTCACTTTCATCAAGAGGCTTTTTAGTTCCTCTTCCCTTTCTGCCATAAGGGTGGTGTCATCTGCATATCTGAGGTTATTGATATACTATATATTAAATAAACAATTAATGAGAACTGACTGTATGGCACAAAGAAATCTACTCAGTGCTCTGTGGTGACCTAGATGGGAAGGAAATTCAAACAAAGAGGGGATATATGTATACGTACGGCTGATTCACTTTGCTGTACAGCAGAAACAAACACAACATTGTAAATCAAATATACTCTGATATATTTTTTTAAAAGTCTGCAACTCCAAGGATACTACTAAGATGACTTGTAAAATTTCCTGGTCCTATTTTCCAAAGAATAGCATAAGGATACAGATTGTCTCAGCTTTCAAGTCCCAGGTCATTACAATAACCTTTCACTGTGGAAAAGAACCCAGGATTTTGTTACACAGATTAATGAGTGGTCTGGTGTCCAGTTTTCAGAAAGACAAACAGTTGAGGGAATGACAGTCATGACCCCAATAACAGTCAGGCCAGACGCATGAACAGCTGGGCATTTCACACTAGCCAGAGGTGATTATAAACTCTGCATCTAAGGGCCAGGTAGAGCCACTTCCAGGAAATTGACAAACAGTGCTCAGAGAATCCACTGGAAACAAGAGGAAATAGGTTGCTTCAATGCTTGAGTCTGAATCCACCAGTGGTCCCATGTCACTGCTAGCCCATAATGCACCTCTATGCAAGTTAGAAAATTGCCGAGCTTGGAGCTATGTCAGCTGCACTCCTGACCTCTTCCAGTTACCTCTGTATAGCCCCTGCAAATGGTGGTTCTTGGGATGTGTCCCTTTTGCTCTATTAGCCTTTTCAGTACTAAACTGTTGTTTGCTGTTCAGACACTGGTGGACAGATGGAACGTGTAGTAGTGTAATAATGCAGCCATTTAGGATTGGACAAATCTTACACTGGTTCCTGAGTCATTATGACCTTGGACATGTAAATGCATCTGTCTTAGCCTCAGCTTTTGTCTGTACAATTGAAATACTAATGCTGACCTCATAGAAAGAGAAGTCTACTTTTTCATCAGGTCTACACATGGCATGGTGTAAGTTTACTGACAAACTGTGCTCAATCACTTCTTGATTCCCTGAGTCAAAAGAAGTTAGAGCCACAATACATGTAGTTCCAAATGCATCTCTTCCGTTTTCTTTGACCTCAAGTCACCTCTGCTTAGAAATCAAAATTCCCTTCTTTCCAAAGCAACCAGATAGATATTTTCAGTGAAACCAATTTAGACAGAGTTCTTTATCAAAGAGGGCTTCCCAGGGTGGCTCAGTGGGTAACGAATCCTCCTGCAACACAGGAGACACGGGTCGCATCCCTGGGTTGGGAAGATCACCTGGAGGAGGAAATAGCAAACCACTCCAGTACTCCTGCTGGGAGAATCCCATGGACAGAGGAACCTAGCGGGCTACAGTCCAGGGGGTTGCAGAGACACGACTTAACAACTGAGCACGTGCACGCTTTACCAAAGAACAGTGATTACCCAAGGTGAGTAGTTGGAGTTATCTGCCTCCAGTGCAGACAGTAAAGGGATGCATTACCTACAGATAATTTAGAAACAGTTGAGATAATTTAGAAACAGTTGATCTGTGTTTTACTATTGCTATATAGTGGCGGTTGCAAACAATGACAACAATAAAATGACTACTCCTTGCTGGTGTGGCCCACTTCCACCACCACCCCATCCCTGGGGCCACCACTGCCAAAGAGAAATTTAAGCAGCACAGAAGTTTGGAACTGTGACCCAGGACACCTGAGCCCTAGTCCTCATTCTGGTTGTCTTTACTGTGGAACATTGAGTGACTCATTCATTTATGGACCTTGCCTTTCCCATGTGAAGATTTAGACCATCCTATATACCTTTTTGAGGGCTTCCCATGTGGTACTAGTTCCGCTAGCCAAAGCAGGAGAACATAAGATACGTGGGTTGGGAAGGTCCTGGGTTGGGAAGATCCCCTGGAGGAGGGCATGGCAACCCACTCCAGTATTATGGGCTGGAGGATCATACAGACAGAGGAGCCTGGCAGGTTATTGTCCATAGGGTTACAAAAAGTCGGACACGACTGAAGCAACTTAGCACATATACCTTGTTGCTAGAATGTTAAGACTGAAAACTGAAGCTTGCCTTTGGAAAGTATAAAAGGGCTATAGAGATATGATAGTTCCAAAATTAACAAAAATAACTACTTTAACAATAAAATCAATGTTGCCATGTTCCGTTCTTTAGTTTCTAAGTCATGTCTGACTCTTTTGGGACCCATGGACTGTAGCTCACCAGGTTCCTCTATCCACGGGATTTTCCAGGCAATAATACTGGAGTAGCGTGCCATTTCCTCTGCAGGGGATCTTACTGACCCAGTAATCGATCTCACCTCTCTTGCATGACAGGTGGATTCTTTACCACTGAGTCACCAAGGAAGCCCATGCTCCCTAAAAACATATAAGTGACCATGGATGATGATGCTTTAAAGCCTGTCTGCTGAGAAACAGTGCCGTCACCAGACCTTTGAGGGGCATCCAGGATCTCTGTACACATGGGGCAGTCTGTGTAGGCCATTTGCTCAAGGCAGAGGGAGGGTTGGATGGATTGCAATACCTTCAGTATCAGTATCAGTTCAGTCTCTCAGTCGTATCTGACTCTTTGCGACCCCATGGACTGCAGCACACCAGGCTCCCCTGTCCTTCACCAATTCCTGGAGCCTGCTCAAACTCATGTAATCCAACCATCTCATCCTCTGTCATCCCTTTTTTCTCCTGCCTTCAATCATTCCCAGCATCAAGGTCTTTTCCAATGAGTCAGTTCTTTACATCAGGTGGCTAAAGTATTGGAGTTTCAGCTTCAGCCATCAGTCCTTCCAAAGAATATTCAGGACCGATTACCTTTAAGATGGACTGGTTGGATCTCCTTGCAGTCCAATGGACTCTCAAAGTCTTCTCCAACACCACAGTTCAAAAGCATCAATTCTTCAGCACTCAGCTTTCTTTATGGTTCAACTCTCACATCCATACACGATTACTGAAAAAACCATAGCTTTGACTAGATGGACCTTTGTTGGCAAGATAATGTCTCTGTTTTTTAATATGCTGTCTAGGTTGGTCATAGCTTTTCTTCCAAGCTATGCAACCCCTCAGGATGCTGCAGAAAAGCCTTTGACAGATAAGAATCTTATCAGTAACCAAAAAGTCTAAGCTGGAGTCTAATTAACATGAGAGTTACTCTTGAATTCCTGTCATGTGCAGAGAATCAGACTCATCTATTTTATTTTTGTTTTAAGATTCATTGGTTCATCTTAATTTTCACAGTAATTCTATAGGGTAGAGGTTATAAACTACACCCTAAAGATGAGGAATCCTGTGTTCATAAAGCGTGCTAAGTCTCTTTGCAACCCTGTGGACTGTAGCCTGCCAGGATCCTCTGTCCATGGGATTCTCCAGGCAAGAATACTGAAGTGGGTTGCCATTTCCTCCTCCAGGGGATTTTCCTGACCCGGAGTTTGAACCTGTGTCTCTTATGTCTCGAGCAATGGCAGGTGGGTTCTTTAACCACTAGAGCCACCTGGGAAGCCCATGTTCAGAAGGGGATTCAGCAAACACAGAGGATAGAAAAGGCAGGATGCCACCGGAGTACAAGAATGCCAAGTCCCAGACTCCTTCCCCTGCACACACTGCCTCCCCGAAGCAGTATCTGTGCAGTGTAATCCCTGGGAACACCTACTAGATGCAAGACTCTGCTCGAGTCCCATTCCTGCCCAGAAGCTTCTCCCATCTGTCTCAGTTCTTAGAATGTGTCCCTTCTCTAATGGATAGACAGTACAAAGCTTTGGCCCCAGTTACTTGCTGCTAATACTTAACTGCCTGATGTTCTGGTTATCTAGTCACACCTCTGACTTACTACCCCAATTATGTTTTGATTCCTTAGTAGGTCTTAGCATGGAATAGGAGCTATGAAGGGATAGCATATTAGCCTATGGGTTTTTGTTTGATACAGACTACAGGCCAAGTACTGTGCTGGGTGCTGAGGACAGAAAGTTAAGTTAAAAAGCTTTTGTCTTTGTGTTGCTGAGAGCATTGAGGGTAGAGACAGAGAAGTAAAAATACTCATAAAACCATGCATAACACCGAGGAAACCAGAATTAAAAGAGACACGTGTACCCCAGTGTTCATCACAGCACTGTTTACAATAGCCAGGACATGGAAGCAACCTAGATGTCTGTTGGCAGACAAATGGATAAGAAGTTGTGGTACATATACACAATGCAATATTACTCAGCTATTAAAAAGAATGCATTTGAATCAGTTCTAATGAGGTGGATGAAACTGGAGCCTATTATACAAAGTGAAGTAAATCAGAAATAAAAACACCAATACAGTATAGTAATGCATATATATGGAATTTAGAAAGATGGTAACAATGACCCTATATAAGAGACAGTGAAAGAGACATAAAGAACAGTCTTTTGGACTCTATGGGAGAAGGCAAGGGTGGGATGATTTGAGAGAATAGCATTGAAACATGCATATTACCATATGTGAAATAGATGGCCAGTCCAAGTTTGATGCATGAAACAGAGCATTCAAAGCTGATGCACTGGAACAACCCAGAGGGATGGAATAGGGAAGGAGGTGGGAGGGATTTCAGGCCAGGAGGACACATGTACACCCATGGCTGATTCATGTCAATGTATGGCAAAAACCACCACAATATTGTAAAGTAATTAGCCTCCAACTATAATAACTAAATTAATTTTATAAAAAAAAACACCATATGTAATCTCTATGATAAATTGAACCATAGGGTACCACCTGCACAACTTATGAAGCAGTTGTGGGGACCTGTATGGGGACCCTCTGAAATGTGTCCCCATTGCAGTATTAGCACATGTAGGATTTTAGATGGATGGTTACAATGTGACATTATTGTCAATAGAAGAGCCGTCACAGCAGACTAAACCTGGGTCAGGTCTTAGAAATAGTTGCACACAGATGAGAAGGCAATGGCACCCCACTCCAGTACTCTTGCCTGGAAAATCCCATGGGCAGAGGAGCCTGGTGGGCTGCAGTCCATGGGATCGCTAAGAGTCGGACATGACTGAGCGACTTCACTTTCACTTTTCACTTTCATGCATTGGAGAAGGAAATGGCAACCCACTCCAGTGTTCTTGCCTGGAGAATCCCAGGGACGGGGGAGCCTGATGGGCTGCTGTCTATGGGGTCCCACAGAGTTGGACACGACTGAAGCAACTTAGCAGCAGCAGCAGCAGCAGAGGGTTACCATAAAGAATCTGGAGGGTTTTCTGTATGACGTGATATTTTAAAGTAAGAATCCTGTGGGTTCTTAAAATGATGCTCTTTTAAAAGCAGAGCTTTTTTTTGTTTGTCTTTAACAAGGTGAAAGTTTGGAGGACAGCATTCTAGTCATTGCTTGGAGGTTAGATATAGCACAAATTGTGCAAGAAACTACCAGTCATTCCGTGTTCCCAGGGCATCAACCAGAGGCCAAAGCTGGAGAGGAGGACCTCGTCTGTATTGGTAAGGCACTTGGAGTTTATCTTGTAGATGATGAAAGCTTCTAGTCATCATGATGAGATTTAAGCAGAGGCTGGACTTGGCCAGCAGAACCCCGGCGCCATTACTCCAGCTGCCTGTAGAGGATGTGTTTGAGTGGAACATGCCTGGAGGCCAAGGCTGCACCAGGTTTTATTCTGAATTCTTAACAGAGGTTAACTCACTTTAATCCTTGAAACAGCCCTGTGAAGTATGTGCTAATCATCACTAATCCTGTTTTACTAATATTAGAAATTGAGACACAATTCACAGCAACATGGATGGACCTAGAGATTTATCGTACTAAGCAAAGTAAGTCAGAAAGAAAAAAAAATACCATATGGTATGACTTACATGTGGAATCTAAAATATGACACAAATGAACATACCTAGAAACAAAAATAGACTCACAGACACAAAGAACAGATTCATGGTTGTCAAGGAGAAGATGGATTGGGGAAGGAAGGATTGGGAGTTTGGGATTAGGAGAAGCAAACTATTTATGTAGAATGGGTAATCAATAAGATCCTACTGTATACCAAGAAACTATATGCAATATCCTGTGATAAACCATGATGGAAAAGAATACGAAAAAGAGTATACATATATATATGTGTATATGTACAACTGAATCATTCTGCTGTACAGCAGAAATTGAGGCATTGTAAATTTACGTAAACATTGTAAATCAACTATTCTTCAATTAAATATTTTTTAAAAAGAAATAGAAGTACAGAGCAGTTAAGCAATTTGCCCAAGACTCCACATCTAATGACTGGTAGCCCTAAGATTTGTTCCTAGGCAAGCTACCTCAGGTCCAGACTTTTAACCACTGGCCAAATTAGCTGAGAAGGATTAGAAGCATCAGTGTGATGGTCTTTATAGTGCTCTTGAAGCCAGAACTCAGTCTTGAACTTCAACTCAGTAAATATGAGAAACGAGTTGACCGGTACCATTCAATCACGTAAGCAGTACATACAGGGCTCCAGAGATTGGCCCAGAGTACTAGGTGCTTTGGGCTTCCCTGGTGGCTCAGTGGTAAAGAATCCACCTGCCAGTACAGGACATCTTCCTACATCCTTGAGCTGGTAGAGGGAAATAAAGGTAGCAATTTCCTAGTTGGTCACTGACACAACCTCCTGAGAAGCCCATGAGGGGTCCAGTGAAGCCAGGAGTTGTTCTTCCCAGCATGGCTTCCACGTCACTCCCATCACTCTCTCTACAAACTAGGGAAATAAATAGTAAAAGGTTTTGCTTCTCCTGATTTAAGTTTGAGGCTCATTGAAAAGCCAAAGGGTAAAACTTTGGGTTTTCATCTTCTTAAAAGTAAACGGCAAAGCACTGTGTCACATGCACATAAACAGTTTTCACCAGCTGAATATTTAAACTAGGACAAAATAGCAGGAAAAAAAGAGAATGAAATCATTTGGTTTACTTCATAAAAGAGAGGAGAGACAGAAGGTAAAGACGCTCAACTGTAGAAATGCTTCAGGACAGAAAGACAAAACCCTTGCAGACTTCTCAAGAAGTTCCTGAAGAGGATTTCCTGACCTGAATTTATGTTTACCTCCATCCCCTTGGCTAAGTGACATTGTGGGAAAGAGTAGCACCCTCACTCCCAAACATCTCTAAGACTTCTCTTTCCTCAAGCACTTGGACGACCTGAGCTCAAGGTCTTCATTCATTAACCCATTCCACAGCCAAGTGCTGGGCGAACTATCTTTGCTAAATGAATGTAGATGGAGGCCAAGGCAGTGTGGCTTTCTCTAATTCTTGAGGCAAGAATACTGTAGTGGGTTGCCATACCCTTCTCCAGGGGATCTTTCCCACTCAGGGATCAAACCAGCATCTCTAACGTCTCCTGCATTGGTAGACGGATTCTGTACCACCAGCGCCACCTGGGAAGCCCTCTCTAAAAAGAATCCATTCCCAAATAGCCATGTCCCTGTGGGGTCGCTATAGTTTCTGACTATAAGCCGCTTTCTCTTTTGAACATATAACTAAATGTGTTCATTTGGAGAAAAAAAAAAAAAAAATCCAGCCACCACATCTGCACAAAATGAGCAGTTCGGTGGAAGACAGGAAGGTGGCAGAGAGGGGAATGCGATGTGTGGGGTGGAGGAACATCAGAGCAGGGGAAGAGGGTCATAAATAGAGGAAGTGAAGCTAATTCTCCCTTGAGAGCAACAGGGCAGAATGTGTCGATTTTTCTTACTGCAAGAGAATATGAGCAGTTTGTCTTGGTTCAAAATCTCATGTCACCCAACTAACCTGAAGTTTTCCCCAGAAGGTAGGGGAAGCAGCTTTGAGCACCCCACCACTGATTCTTCAGCAACTGTCTAGCAAGATCCAAAAAAAAAAGAAAGAAAGAAAAAAAAAATCTCATGTGTTACATTTACACCTACTCTCCCTTTTAAGTTGGATTCTTTATTACCACTGGTATTTGGGGTGGCGTTTTAATACCCATGTCAAAAAAGTTGAAAGCAATTTGCACTGAGGCTGTTCTCTAAGGATGTCCCTCTGTTTTTATCAGCCTGAACAGCAGAAAAGTGCAAACTTTCTTCTTTAGTCATTGCCGGTACCCATAACTAGGATGCCGAAACTCCTAGGATGAAATGAATACTCAGTGTGTTTTAGCAGGACATCTATCGAATGAGCCTGCTCATTTCCAGAAACCCTGGCCCCACCTTTGGGCCATTTTTAATTCAGATTTCTATATTCGTGAGTTAATTGATACTTAAAAGGCAGATATGAAGCGAAGAACAAACTTAGGAAAGTATTTCCCACAAATATGGGTCAAAGGGTGTTGCTATGGAGATCAAATATAGATAAGAAAAACACAAGCTTGCCACTGGGGAGATGAACAAGGGCATGAATAAACAGCTCTCTAAAGGAGAAGTACCAGCAGCTAACAAAAGTAGAAGAAAATGTTCACCTCGATAGTAATCAAAGACATGCAAATGTAGGGACAAGGGGAGGCCATTTTTCACCTCCCAAATGGGCAAAGTTGGCAAGAGGGTGAGGAAATGGTCTCTCCTACACACTGCTTATGGGAGGGTAACCTGGCTAGACTTTTAAAGTGTTTTAAAGTCTCTAGAATGCATTGGAGATTTAAGTCTCTTTGGCACATGAACCTCCTTCTATAAAACTAAGCAAACCTGCAGTCAAATGTTCATGAGCAACAACATTCATCATAGTATTTTTTTTTAAGATTTTTTTTTTAAGGTGGACCATTTTTAAAGTCTTTATTGAACTTGTTACAATATTACTTCTGTTTTACGCTTTGATTTTTTGGCCATGAGGCATGTGGGGACTTAGCTCCCCAGCCAGGGATTGAACTCTTACCCCCGGAATTGAAAGGCAAAGTCTTAACCACTGGATTTCCAGGGAAGTCCCTCTACGTAGTATTACGAGAATAAAAAAATTAGAAACAACCTCAATGTCTACCAACAAAGCAATGATTACATAAATTATGTCCTCTCCTTACGATGGCATACTGTATAGGGGATAAAAGCCATATTTATGGAAAACAAATAATATAGGAAATAGAATTTAATATTAAATTATTATTTTAGGGCAAGATATATGAAATTAATACTTCAATACAATTAAATTTTTTTCATAGAAAAATGACTAAGTGTCTGAGTGGTTATTTTTGGTAGTAGGAATTGAAGGTAAATTTTCTTCATTCATCGTCCTTTCTTCTTGGGGGTGGTCTAGTGTCACAGTTGGAAGTATAGACTCTGCCAGGCTTCCTAGGTCAAAACTTTGATTTGTCTACTTTGGTAACTCTGTGATCCTAAGCAAGTAACAATCTCTCTGTGTCTCCATTTCTCTATTTGTCACATGAAAATAATAACAGCAAATAACTTCAAAGGATCACTGAAGATTAATACATGTAGAGAAATTTCATTATACCTGGCCTCAAATGCAGTCAGCATTCAATTATTAGTAGCTGCTATTATAAAGTAACTATCTTTTATAGTTGTCAGTATTTCCTAAATTTTAAAAAGTTATTAATTTAGTGTTTACTTCAGTTGCACGTATACTAAAAAGTTGTCAATTTAAAAATGAGGATTTTCACAGCATTGGCTAGGCAAGGCTGGCCTGAGTAGGTCCTTATATAGAAGACAAAGACTTGGGGATCATAGTTGTCCTCAAGTTGAATCAAAGCATCTAGGTAGTTCACTTACTTAAAAATAAATGGGAAAAAAAGGTCAAAAAGTAGGAAGGAAAAAAGAAAGGAAGGGAGGAAGGGAGGGCAGGTTGCTGACTCCTTGCTGGGCTCTGTGTTTAGCACTCAGGGCACATGATTCCCATACAAACCTTCCACAGTTCCATGATGACAAGAGTAACCTGGGGAGAGAAAAAGAATTATTTTTAAAAGGAAGATTCCCAGGCTCCTCTCCTGAAGCTTCTGATTTGATAAGTCTAGGTTGTAGCCAAGTGATCTCTTTTAATTTAACAAGCAGGGAAGCTGGGAATCACTGACGTTTCAAGAGAGAAGACCTCCAGGGTTCCAGGAGCTATTGAGCCTGGCGCCAAGGAAACCAAGAGCACGTCCAGCTCAGGCCTTTTGTCTAGATTGTTAAACAGAGAGAAACCTTTGGAGGCAAGGAGGAGGCCTGGCTGACCTCCAGGACTTGACGATTTCATGCTATGAAAATCTTTCCTGATAACTTTGCTGCCTGTCATTTAAGGCTGTTCATGTTCTGGCCCATCTTGACCCTTCCAACTTTCCATCCCCCCTGGTTCTCAGGCACATTCTCTGCCCCACTCCAGGAGGGCCCAACACAGTCCCTAGACCATGTTCTCTTTTCTTGGGCTCTGCCTGGGTTGTGTTCCTCACATGACTCTCTCTCTCTCCTTTGACCTCTCAGATTCTCCCAGTTCCTCTAAGCTGGGGCCAAGTGTTTTCTCCAGAAAACTTCTGTACTCCCTTCATTCCTCAGGGACCATTTATAGGGACAGCCCAATTCAGAAATGTATTGTACTGACCTGTATTGCTGAATAATTTTTCCACTTGCTAAAATCAGAAACAAGAATTTTAGTAATGCCTAAATTTTGCCTTGGACTGCAAGGAGATCCAGCCAGTCCATCCTAAAGGAGGTGGGTGTTCATTGGAAGGACTGATGCTAAAGCTGAAACTCCAGTACTTTGGCCACCTCATGTGAAGAGTTGACTCACTGGAAGACTCTGATGCTGGGAGGGATTGGGGGCAGGAGGAGAAGGGGACGACAGAGGATGAGATGACTGGATGGCATCACCAACTCGATGGACATGAATTTGAGTAAACTCCAGGAGTTGGTGATGGACAGGGAGGCCTGGCGTGCTGCAATTCATGGGGTCGCAAAGAGTCAAACACAACTGAGCGACTGAACTGAACTGAACTGAAATTTTGCCTTATAACATGGAAAAGACGTCCATATCTACTGTACCTTTGGAATTTCACAAACCGCCTTGTGAGGTGAATAATATCATCGTCAACAGAGAGCCAAGGAAGCTAAAGTTCAGAGAGGCTTTTCATGCTTGCCTTCAGCAAGATGGCCAGTAAGTGGCAGAATTAAGAAACTGTAGTGCTAGTGAAATGGAGAAGGGAGCGGCCACACTCCCCCTCTCATATGAAAACTTGAAATGTGGAGTGTTAACGAATGGCTCTCTTTGTTGCCTGGACCTGGGGGAGGGCTGAGACATCAGGCTTTGAAAAACAGCTGCACCCCTGGAGTTGAGCCTGTGTCATCTACAGGCTCAAACACTGGGCTCATTACTGCAGCTGTTGCTGGCTTTAGGGAGCCAGACAGCTGTTACCAGGAGATGGATGCAAAGAGAACAGAGGAAATGGAATCCTGCGAAATAATTGTGCCTGTATGTCTGTGCACCATGTTCTCCCTTCTCACAGCTCAAGGCATCCTAAAGATGTTTTCTAATTACTCCCTGTAGGAAGACCAGGTTTGGCAAGTCCAGCTGAGAAAGCCAGGCAGAGAGAAAGTAAGTGCCTCAAACTAGGCTTTCCCGGACATTGCTGAGATGGGAAAGCAGAGTCTTTGAAGTCACACGAGCTTTTCAGTCATCAGCCTTTGTGATTGGCTCAGGTAGAATCTGCCTGCAATGCAGGAGACCTGAGTTCGATCCCTGGGTAGGGAAGATCTCCTGGAGAAGGAAATGGTAACTCATTTTCTGGCCTGGAAAATGTCATGGACAGAGGAACCTGAAGGGCTATACTCCATAGGGTCACAAGCCACCACCTGCAGAAGAGCGTTGCTGGCAGTCCTGAGGAGCCCTGGGCAGGCCTGGGCGGAGGGAGAGACCGTGGGTTGGAGATGAATTTCTCACTCTCCACCTCCCCTCCCCTCCCCTCCCTTCCCCACAATGCAAGCTGTTGCCATCTGACGGATCTTAACAACTTTCTCTGTTGCTGAGGAGCTCTTGGTCTGTTTCCTCTTGATATTCTTACTACCCAGCTTACTTGTCACTAAGGCTTCCTATTGCCTCCTTACCACTTTCCTTCCTTCAGTCTGGACTTTCCCTTCTCACTCTCCTCAGAAGACAGACGGCTCACCCCATTGGCTGATGTACAATTTCCTGCTTGGGAGAAATGGTGCCATCACATTGCCTTTCTAGATCCTAATTTTTTTTTTTTTTTTTCCGGTCTACTCTGACTGGCCCTCAACCCCATGGTGCTGGTCACCTGTATTGTGTTTATAGTGGGTGCCACACAGGTTAACACAAGGCTTTCCTCCTATGGTAGAGTCCACTCAACTAGAATGTAAGCTGAGGACTAAGAGGACAGTCTTCTTGTCTTCTAATTTCCCTCAACTACCCATCACTCATTGTGTGATGATATGTATTCAGTGCCCACTTGCTTGAAATATTTCTTTCTCTTTTCTTTTAAGCTCATTTTTCTACTTTAAACTATCCTGTCTTATGTTGGCTTGAAACTTTTATGGGGCACTTTCCATGCATTTTGACTAGTACTTTATCTCCCGGTTTAATCAAGACACTAAGCGGGTAAGGAGTGTTAGTACTCATACTTCACAGTGAAAAACCTGTGGCTGAAAGAGGTAAAATAACCTGCAGGAGGTCACATGCTAGTGATCCAAGGTCTTAACCATGTGTTACATTGCTTTGCGTAAATTGCCAAAAAGTCCTTTCAAAGAAAGAAAAGACAACGAAGTCGTTCAGTCGTGTCCGACTCTTTGTGACCCCATGGACTGTAGCCTACTAGGTTCCTCCATCCATGGGATTCTCCAGGCAAGAATACTGGAGTGGGTTGCCATTTCCTTCTCCAGGAGATCTTCCTGATCCAGGGGTTGAACCCCAGTCTCCCGCATTGTAGGCAGATGCTTTACAGTCTGAGCCACCAGGGAAGCAAAAAGGAAGTGTACAAATGAAGAGTTTTAATATAATAGATGTTCTAAATGAATGGGCAGGCTGACATTTGGAAAATGAGGTGTTCCTTTACAAAGCCTGGGCTCTTGCTACTATAACCTGAGTCTCATCAAGGAACAATATAATTCAGCCAAGTGTCTGGTCCTCCTCAGATGCCTTCTTGTAACTTTACTACACTGTTGATGACAACCAACTTGCAGGGAGGTGTCCAGACTCCAGTCCTTGTACCTCTCTGTACATCGATTTTTTGACCTCAAAGGACCTAGGGAAAGGAGCTTGCACTCTGATTTCCTCAGGACATCTCTGTTTCCTGTAAAGCTGTGATCATATATCCATGGGCACTGCCTTGGAGGCAGTTCTTTTGTGACAAAGTGGTACCCCATTCTCCTCACCGAACCAACTTTGGGTAAATTAGGAGGTAAGCCAGTGAACTTTCTTGGGAAGCCTGTGGCCAATGTATAAACAAGTTCAACATGTTTTCAGAAGTGATCTTTACCGAGAACACATTCTCGCTGCTCCTCTTTGTTAAAGACAACTGATAACATTACACCTCGATCAAATGCTCTGGTGTGCAGTACTCTCCAGGCCATTTGAGGTAGCTAGCAGAAGGAGACCAACTACACACTTCAGAGGCACCATCATCTGATGTCTGCTAGGCTGGATCCCACAGTGCAAGACAGAGAAGTTTCCCTGGTATCTACCGCTTGGACTCCACTGCCCATTTCAGCTCCCATTAATGAATGCTCTGTGCCCCCATATTTCTTCCAATACTCACTCCTCTTTTATTGCCTTTATCTATTTGGTTGCACTGAATCTTAATTGCTGCACACAAGATCTTTGTTTTGTTACATTGCTCTCTTGTTGTTGGCTCTCTTGTGGTGTGTGGGCTCCAGAGCACAAGAGATCAGTAGTTAGAGGTGTGCAAGCTAAGTTGCTCAGCAGGCGGGATCTTGGTTCCTCAGCTAGCACCCCCTGCATTGCAAGGTGGGTTCTTAACCACTGGGTCACCAGGAAAGTTCCCCTCACTACTTAAAGGAAACCTACTGTGACTTGCTTTCCCTCTTTCCTGAAACGGATGTACCCATTATCCACTGTATCTTAAAACAAATACAAGACCAGGAGGAATTTGCATTTATATTAACTCAAAACACTTTCTATGATGCTCTACTGGGTTCAGGAAATGGTTCTGCTTCTGAAGACCCAGAGGCAAGGGTCAGAACCTTGCCCTCAGAGACCCAGGACTGTGCTCCCCGACAGGGCCTCCACCTGCCACGTGTAGCCGCACATAGAACTTGAAATGTAACCAAAGCTGAGACAAACTCTAAGTGTAAACCGCACACCAAATTTCAAATACTCAGTGTGATTAAAAAATTTTGTTGATTATTTTTATATTATCAATGTTGAAATAACATTGTGGGCATATTGAGTTAAATCAAACTTGTTATTAAAATCATTTTATCTATTTCCATTAAACAAAATATGACTACTAGAAAATTAAAGATTATACATGTGACTGGTACTATTACTGCACAGTTCAGTTCAGTTCAGTCTCTCAGTCGTGTCCGACTCTTTGCGACCCCATGAACCGCAGCACACCAGGCCTCCCTGTCCATCACCAACTCCCGGAGTTCACCCAAATCCATCCATTGAGTTGGTGATGCCATCCAACCATCTCATCCTCTGTCATCCCCTTCTCCTCCTGCCCCCAATGCCTCCCAGCATCAGAGTCTTTTCCAATGAGTCAACTCTTCACATGAGGTGGCCAAAGTATTGGAGTTTCAGCGTTAGCATCAGTCCTTCCAATGAACACCCAGGACTGATCTCCTTTAGAATGGACTGGTTGTATCTCCTTGCAGTCCAAGAGACTCTCAAGAGTCTTCTCCAACACCACAGTTCAAAAGCATCAATTCTTCGGTGCTCAGCTTTCTTCACAGTCCAACTCTCACATCCTGGAGGACAAATGCCATGTGAGGAAAGAGGTGATGCTACGAAGTGTTATAAAGACACCAGAGATGTGCCATGGAGGAGAGAGAAGAGGGAAATAAATATTAGCTGGACAACCAAGAGGGGCTTCCTGAAAAAAGTGACATCAGAACTGGGTCTTGAAATAAGATTAAAGGGAAAAGGCCTGAAGGCATCCATACTTGGATCTAGGATGGGAATTTTTTACTTCAGCTGGTCGGAGGACTGAAACAGATTTTGTGGTGCTAGAGTCTTCCTAGGGTTTCCAAATCCATTTGCCCATTTGATCACTCTGGACAGCGCGTCATGTACTTTCAGAAGCTCTTATAGCTGCAGTAGATTAAAAGAAAGAGGTCGAATGAGATAAGGGCTTCCCAGCTGGCGCTAGTGGTAAAGAACCTGCCTGCCAATGTAGGAGACATAAGAGATGCAAGTTCGATCCCTGGGTCAGGAAGATCTCCCGGAGGAGGGTATGGCAATCCACTCTGGTATTCTTGCCTGGAAAATCCTGCAGGGTTGCAAAGAGTTGGACATGACTGAAGCGACTTAGCAGCAGCAGAATGAGAGTAAGAGAAACAGAGAGAGCCAGAGATTCATTATTCTGACAGTGAGATGGTGGCTGGATCTGCGCACACCAAACAATGTTATTGTCCTTCTTTTTCCTTCTTCAGTTCTTACATCCCTCGCTGATCTGTAGCTGTTTCTCTATGATTCAAAGGCCACCTGACTTGGAATCTATGGCAGTGGGGTCCAACAATATGTTTGCGTAACAGACTCTTCAGGCAAGTCCTAAGAAAGCTGAATTTGAAAACAATTGGTCTAGAATTTTACACTCTCCGGAGTACTTACTGGTACCTCTGACAGTCCATACCATCCCAAGGTGTTTTCCTGGTCAATGCTGTCAGCCTCGTTTGTCCTGCCCTCTCTCATTTCCACCTGAGTGCAACCCTTTGAGCTGTGTACAGCGTCACGCAAGGTCACTCCTCCTAGGCCAAAAGAGCAATGGCCTCCTTCAAGGAGTATCACCAAGCCAGCATTGCTCTCACATACTCACTTCTAGATCAGTTAATTCATTCAACTTGCAACACACATTTGTATCTTTTATGCACCAGAAACTACACTATTCTCTGGAGACACACAAGGAACTGGACGAGGTCCCCAGACCAGGGTGCTTACTCTCTAGAACAGAGGCTAGCAGTGTGACCGAAGTCAGAAATGAGCTCCAAGAGGTGTCAAATACAATACACCATGATAATTGCTATGTTCCCATGTAAACTTTTTTGTTGCTTTAGTTGTTGTGCTGTGCTGTGCTTAGTTGCTTAGTTGTGTCCAACTCTTTGGGACCCCATGGACTGTAGCCTGCCAGGCTCCTCTGTCCATGGGATTCCCCAGGCAAGAATACTGGAGTGGGTTGCCATTTTCTCCTCTAGGGGATCTTCCCAACCAAAGGACTGAACTCGAATCTCCTGCATTGGCAGGCAGATTCTTTACCACTGAGCCAAAAGTTCACAGGTAGGTAAAAGTTATCAAAAAGTTTTCAAGGTTTTGCATAACTGAAAAAGGGCGAAGAGCTACCGGATGGACTGATAACAATGTTCACTCTTCTTTCTAAAATGAGAAAGTGTCATCACTGGCAGGCTAGCAAATGTCATCATTGCAAGCTAGCAAAAATGATGCCAAGTCAGGATCATCAGTAACAATGCCATGATGGGGTCAAGTCTTTGCTCCAGAATTGGTGACATCAAGATGCAGGAGAGTTTCCTTTTGTATTGAGGTCAAAGGTGTCCCTGGAAGCACGACTAAATGCCACCAATGACAGGCTATCCTCCTGATAGTTATGTGTAGATATATTTCATTTCTGAAGAGAATGAAGGTTAGTATGGATAAGCGGCCAAGAAAAATGTTTTGGGAGAAACGGGTTGTGGGCTGTGCCTAAAGAGCAGTTGGGGTTGGGCCAGGGCTTGCTGGGTAAGATTTGAACCTGTTGGATCAGTGTCATCTCCTACCCATGTTGTTCTGAACACTGGGGACCCATAACTGTACAGTTGGCAGGAGTCACTCAGGAAACAGCCTGCTTAGGAATAACCCAATCCACAGCAGGTCTACCTTGGTGCTCAGGAGTGGGAATCTCTGCTTCTGTAGCCAATTCTTCCTGGAGAGGAAACTTCCCAAGAGCCTCTGCTGTGCAGCTGGTATTTGAGGATGCCACACTCTGGCCCCTAGCTCAGCACAACCCAGCAGCGCTTACAGGACTGCAGTAGGGGGAAGGGAAGGAGCTGCCTCTTTGGATTTGAGGTGGTTTGGGGAGGGAGGTGGAAAAGCGGCGGCTTGAGCTTTGAACCTGATCTCTCAACCTCAACAGGAAGACTCAGCACCAGCGACGACTTGGTTATGGCTCCCAATTTGGCACTTCTAAGGCTTCCTCTCTGAGAGTTGGGGGGATGGATTTTTCCAAGAAGGAAGGGAGCTTGCAGAACCTTCTGATTTGTAACAGTCTCAGAAAGTCTGGGGCGGGGCTGCGGGTGGATGAGTGGTCCTTGTGTCTGGGGGAGGCTTTACTGGTCAAAAGACCACCCAGATGTTTGGTTGGTGAATGGCAGGTGACCTTCGATTAGACTTGACCTCTTACAAAATCTATGAAATGACTGCATTCATCTGTTTGTCCTGTTGGCTCTTTGCTCTGAATTAAGCACAGCAGCACGTTTCACAGGCCGGTCACAGCAGCCAGGACACTGTACTCCTCAGCAAACCGCACCTCCTGCCGTGGAAAGGAAAGCTCTGTGTCATTCTAAAATTGCATGGGTTCAGATCTCGAGTCCTCTAGTTACTTGCAGGGGAACCTTCAGTCGGTTGTTTCTCTGAACCAGGACTCATCTAAAACAGGAGGATAATCATTAATTGTACCTCACTGGATTGTAGTGGAGATTAAATATGAAAAAGCACCCAGCATGTGGAGATGTCCATGTGATCTGTCTCTTTCATCTCTCACTTTTAACATAGCAAACAGTCAGCAGGCATTCTCGTAAATCTGATGCCAATTTGCATGAGTCATTCTCGGAACCTGTCTCCTCCATGGCTTCTAGGATTCCTTCCAGCTGTGAAAGCATAAGGCTTCCTGAGATTCTGAGCTCCCGTTTCCAACAGGTTTCTTTGGGGGCAGAGAGTGACTCTGTTCAGCAAATCCAGTGGGGGCCACAGAGGGCAATTCCAAACTAAGTCGTGCAGCTGTTGGGCCTCCAGAGGCCTGTGTGAAAGAGGAGTAGAAGAAAAGGAAAAGCTCAGAGCCCGAGAAGAGTTGCAAAGGAAGACAGCTGCAAGTTGGTCCCGAGTAAATCAATTTGTGACGTTTATTGGGCTATTTCCAGAATAACACCAGCAAGAACACTGGAATGCGGGATCATCTTTTTCTAAGAGGGACCTCAGCTAAGTAGCCTGCAACAACCAGGCTTGGTGACTGGAGTCAGACTGGCTTTGTGAAAAGGTCATATGTTTGAAGATACACAAACCTGAGTTTTCACTGTGCCCCCATTAGGTCTTATCTGTGATTTGGGGCAAGGTTACTTAAACTCCTTGAGCCTCATTTTCCTCCTCCCTTAACAATGACTAAAAAGGTAAATAATGAAACTTGCAGTGAGCCTGTGGGAGTCAGAAATAAAGAAAAGTATTTGCTATAGAGTTGGTATTAATAAATAGGAGCTGTATGACCGTGAGCATAGCACCCAGGGCACATATCCTAGAAACTTCTGGACCTGGAGCCATCATTTCTCAAGTCTGTACCTGGTACAACGTAGAAATATGGGAGCTGGGGAAGGAGGAGGCAGGCAAGACTGAGGGTGGGTGTGTAGAGTAGGGAAAGAAGATCAAAAGGCCTATAAATATCTGTCAAACTTTAAAATGCAAATTCTTTGTCTGTTGCTCTGTTGGGACCAAATCTTCCATTATCACCTTTCTGGGAAGAGCCTGAGAAGGAAAAAAAAATGGTTAAGCATAGTTTTTCCCTTCATGAAGTGTTTTGCTTTGGTTTGGTGTGATTTTTGTGGCCACACCAGGATTTCATTCAACTCTGAGCTTAAAGCACGAGTAGAGTTCAGATGCTAATTCCATATGGTTTTCTCTGTGGATCAACCATGAGTTTCTCAAGGAAACTGTCTAACCCTTACAATAGCCCCTGCAATTGGCATGGTATAGAGTACCTGCTTGTTGAATGAATGAACGGAATGGATGGATGGATGGATGAACAGATGTTAATTCTGAACGTCGTAAGTCATCTTCACCAGTTGATGACCTGGTCCTCTGGGATCTCCTTATCAACACTGGGCTTGGGAGCCATGGTTAGAGGTGGAGAGAGTCCCCTCTGAGGGGCACTGTGTCCCCGAGAAACCCTTGGATGGGTGGTGTGTCTGCTAGTGGCCTGAGATCTGCCCCTTCTTGGACAGACATGATGCTACAGAGCAGCTCTGCCCTCTGTGTGCTGCAAAGAAATGGCCTTCTTGCATGAGTCCCTTTTGGTGATTTGTCTGTGGAGAAAGCATGGAATTCCAGGGGAATCTTACAGAGCAGACCTTCGGGGGTAAGAGAAGCAATCATACATGACACCATATGCCAGGTCCAGGTTCCCCTTGCCCCTGCCCCTTCCCCCACCACCCTGAGTCAGAAACAGGGTACCCCACTCCCTTTCCTCCTCTCTTCTTCCCTTGCTGGCCTTGTTTTTCTTATGAGATTGTACTTATACATAATGGGTGACTGGGTTTTATTTTTTTTCCAAAGACAAAAGAATCTGATACATGTGTCCAGTGTGGAAAGCCCTAAAACACATCATTTGTGAGACTCTTCGTGGACAAGCTCACCTGACTTCATCATATCCAAAAACCTGAGAGCCTTCCTTCCCCATCCCTAAACTGCATCTGCCATTCGAGCATTCTATCAAGTCCCTAAGCACTAGGGAGCCTCTGAGGGTCACCTGGTTCCTCACTGACCACCCTCTTTAGCCTTTTGATGCCCTCTGGTGCCACTCCCTTCACCCAGCATTTATTCATAGTATCCGGTATTTCAAGAACAGATTAGTCTGGTATTATAGCTAAGTTATAAACATCTGGTATTACAGCTAAGTTATAAACATGAAGAGAAGAAACAGGAATTATCCTGTGTGCTCTGCACCATGCCTCACCTAGGTATTGAATCCATCTCAAGATGAATTCAATTTTTCAATGAAAAATTTCAGCATGTTGATGGTCAAAGCTTGAGCTTTGGCTTCAGGAAAATTTGGGTTCAAAGGTTACCTTCGTCCACTTATTCATTCAGCCAGGATGTATTAAATGCACGTTAGATGCTGCTGCAAGCTCTGGGAATATAACAAAGAACCAGACAAAGTGTCTTCTCGTGTCGTTACTGTAATGACATGAGACAAACAAAATACAATTATTTGTGAAGAAAACAGTTGGGGTTAGAGTCGGGAGATGAGGAGGCCACTCAGCTGGCGTGGTCACAGAAGTTCTAGATGAATGGTGTGAAGGACCTTACTATCTGGAGACCTGCCAGAAGTCCAGGCAGAGGGAACAGTAAGTTTAAGAGCTGGAATGTGGAATGAGTTCTGTGTGTTTAAGGAGGTGAAAGAAAGTCAGTGCCTCCAGAGCAAGGTGAGCAAGGTGAGCAAGGGGGAAGAGGCAGGAGATACAGTTAGGGAGACAAGCAGGGCTCGGCCACAGAGGACCTCACAGGCTCTATCCAGGACTTTGCAATTGAGAGGGATGGGAAGTTTTTGCGGGGGTGCTGTTAGAAAGTGATTTGCATTTATTTATCTGGCTGATGTGTGCACAACGAGTGCTTTGAAACAACTAGATCGGTTAGAAGGCGCTCTTAGGAGTTCCTGCAACAGGTGCTTGTCCCTGCCCTTTGGAGGTAGCAATACAACTGGAAGGAGGTATTTGTACTGATGGTGTGACCATGGGAGCGCTGCCTTGCTTCTTTGGGCTGCTTTCAAGATTAATGAACAATGTGCTTGACGAATTCAATTATTATGGGACCTCTGGCTCATTGTGGGCACTCTGCAAAGGTGATTCAAGTCAGATATGAAAGCTAAAAAGGAGACAGAGTTAATGCTCTACTAACTGGAAGGAGATGTTTGTACTGATGGTGTGACCATGGGAGCGCTGCCTTGCTTCTTTGGGCTGCTTTCAAGATTAATGAACAATGTGCTGGACAAATTCAATTATTATGGGGCCTCTGGCTCATTGTGGACACTTTGCAAAGGTGATTCAAGTCAGATATGAAAGCTAAAAAGGAGACAGAGTTAATGCTCTACTGAGAAGCTGAGGACAAACTCGTTTTGAGAACATCTGGCCCTTGTGGTTAGAGCTTTGAAAAAAGGAGATGAAACTTCTGGGATATTTTGTGTCCTGTCTGTCCATCACACCCTTTTCCTTACTCACAAACCAAAATCCCCAACCTCCCCAAGTGTTAACTGAATAATTTTTTTAATTCTGAAAATTAAAGTAGCTTTGGTGATCATTTCTTCAATATTCACAATACTGCTTTTCTGGGACTCTAAACTACTCTGACTTAGTGGCCAGTTTCCTGTAAATAAGATTAGTTGAGGTCATTGTATCTCCCTGATGGGTAGTTTCTTTAAAAGTGCCACAAACCCAAGTAAATCTGGAGCATACAGAAGCCTTATATCTTGCCAAAGAAGCTCTGAAGTTATACTAGGTCTGAATTCAAATCCTGGCATTGCTCTTTAATAGATGTTGATCTTGGATAAATTCCTTAGCTCCTCTTAGCCTCATATATAAATGAAGGTAAAAGTGCCTGCCTTTAAGTTTCCATGGAGCAGATGGGAGGAATTTGAAGAATCAGTAAAGTGGGCAGACAAAACAGTAAATGAACAGTATACGTCATTTCTCTTCTCCCAAGATTCACTTACTTTGCATCACAGTGTGAACCTACCATACTCTTTAATGCCCAATATGCTTTGTCTCTTTCTTCATATGAAAACTAGAGCCAACTGCCTTCTCAAAGAAAAATTATGGTACAGACAAACCTATTTGCAGGGCAGGAACAGAGATGCAGAAATAGAGAACAAACAGGTGGACATGAGGACAGGTGCAGTGAACTGGGAGATTGGGATTGACGTATGTGCACTGCCATGTATAAGACAGGCAGCCAGTGGGAAGCTGCTGTGTAGTGAGGGGAGCTCAGCTTGGTGCTCTGTGGTGACCAAGAAGGGTCGGGTGGGGAGTGGGGTGGGAGGGAGGTCCAAGAGGGAAGAGATATATGTATACATACGACTGATTCACTTTGTTGTACAGCAGAAACTAACACAACATTGTAAAGCAGCTAAACCCCAATTAAGAAAGAGGATGCCATGTGAAAATAAATTGTTTAAATGCATACAGGTTATGGTGGAACACATTTTAATGACATCCTTTGTGATTCATCAATGCAGATTTAGCATTTCACAATTAGTACTGCTAAATCTATACATTAATATGTGTCTCTCAAAAGCCGTTTGTCCTGGGTGTATCAGCGAGGGCTGAGCAAGGCAGCAACATCATTCCCACTTAGAAGAACAAGAGAGCTGATGGCTAGGAAGGTTTGCCCATGGCAGTCAGCTTCCTTCAGAGCCAGGACGACTACTCCAACCGCGACTCAGGTTAAAGAAAGCGTCCTTCAGTCTGTGTCACAGGATGTCCACCTGGTTGTGCCAAGTCCTTTGACACCTCCCATAGAACTATCCCAGCTGTGAAGTCGTGGCGCCTTCATGGGGCCCAGACAAGACAGGTCTGTGTTTGGATACAACCCTATAAAACAAGCCTTCTGACATCTGGCATCTAGAGAGGAAGCATTCTCAGTTTAACAAAAAAATAAATGATTTTAATCATAAGAATTCCTTTGGACCAGTTAAACTAGTATTGGTTGAAGACAAAATAAGACAAAAAGGCAAAGGATTTGTAGTCTACGTTCCCATTGAATAAGTCACTCATTCTCAAAGGACAGCCCTTTTCAGACTCTACTCACAGCTGAAAGGCAGGTATCTGCTGAGTGGGAAATGAAGTTTTTAAGTTATGATGATGCAAACATCAGAGAACTCATTCATTTGGTCTTTGATCAGACAATTCTAAATGTACTGGCATCTTTTGCCATTTGGGAGGTCAATGTCTCCCTTTTCAGGTATAATGCTGAGGAAGTCCAGACACTTAATCCGTAGTAAAGAAATTCTGCTTTGATGCTTACGAAAAGAATTCTTCCAAAATTAGCAAAATATTCAAAGTCATTCTGCCCACAGAAGGGTCAGCCTACTTTGCTGATGACCCTCCTCACCACTGCCAAACAATTTATTGAATTTATCTGGAACGGGGCTGAATAAGCCATTTATTCTGACAATCATCAGAAAAGGTTCCACATTTTTGGATTACTTCTGGGGCTGACTCTGCAGCATCTCAGTTTAAAGGCAATGTGGCAAGTCCTTGCAAGAGACTAATACGAGCTGTTAGTTGAGCCCGATAAAAGCTTTTCCTGGCTGAGAAGGTGATAAATGTTGCCACGTTGATCTGCAGATGAAAGGCAGTTGACTTTAGTAATATTATTTAAGCTGTTTTACCCTAAGTGCTACCAGCACAACAGAAACAGTCAGCAGGTGATTGAGCCCCTTCACCTTCAGAAAGCAAGACATCTCGCCATGGCACCTTAAAATGACTAAAGCGGACTAGTGATCAAGCAACCATCCAAACGGATTTGATCTTTCTCCAGAGAGTGGAAGAACTAAGATCCTGAATTCATTACCAGCAATCAGCACCCATTCACGGAATGCTTTCTGTGCCAGCCCCTCTGCTAGGTGCTACAGATTCAGAAATACAAGATGTTCACAGCTTGGGTGTCTGAGACAAAAATGCAAGTCAACTGACACAAAACTACTTATAGCTAATATCGTAGATGTCTATAGGGACTAGCAGAGATCCATAAGAAGCTATATAGTTTTCTTAGAGGAACTGTGTTTACACTGAGTCTTGATTGGTAAATAAGAATTAGTGAATCAAAGAATCAAACTGTGCAACACTCTGGGTGCACACAATATTGCAATGCAGTCCTTACAGAGATGTTGAGAGGATAAAAACTCTTGTCGAGAACCTTTATTTGCACATTCATAGTAGGTATTCAAGAAATGTTAGTTTTCTCCCTTGCCCAGTGGTTTAAAATTCCTTCTTGTCTTCCTTCTTTTCTGTGACCAGGTTGGGTGCAACTTGGGTACTTAAATGTGTGAA
This sequence comes from Budorcas taxicolor, assembly GCF_023091745.1. Lineage (NCBI taxonomy): Eukaryota > Metazoa > Chordata > Mammalia > Artiodactyla > Bovidae > Budorcas > Budorcas taxicolor. Next base: position 140,285,192 of record NC_068920.1, read on the forward strand.
CTGATGCACTCACACATACACTTTCATACGTGGTTTGTATTTTCAGAATCCTTTAGCATCCAGGTCAGTTTCTTTGCTACATTTCTTTTATCCCTTTGCCCTAAGATATCCTAGTTTGCTTTCTGCTCCAAATTCCTCACTACTTCTCTACAACTCCTGGTGATTCCTTTGCCTGCATAGTGATTTATTCTATCGAGCCTGGAGTTCCAAAAAAGACTCGTGACTGTAGTCTGCCAGGCTCCTCTGTTCATGGGAAGAATACTGGAATGGGTTGTCATTTCCTTCTCCAAGGATCAAACTGGTATCTCTTGCTTGGTAGGTGGATTCCCACCGCCCCCACACACACCCATGCCACCTGGGAAGTCCATGTCGAGGTTTCTTGAAGTATTCACTCGTCCACTGAAATGTCCTCTGCTAGTAATACTGCTCCAGTTCTGTCAATCAAATTGGTGCCTACCCTTTACACAAGACACAGGGTTAGTCGCTTAGTCGTATCTGACTCTTTGTGACCCCATGGACTGTAGCCCACAAGAGTTTTTCCAGGCAAGAATACTAGAGTGGGTTGCCATTTCCTCCTCCAGTGATCTTCCCAACTCAGGGACTGAATCCAGGTCTCCTGCACTGCAGGCAGACTACCTTCTGAGCCACCAGGGAAACTACCCTTCAAAGCCCAGGCAAATCTTTCTGTTTGCTGAAGGAATCTTCCTTCCTCTGAAAGACTCCTATAGTATTGTCTATCTCATTCATTGAACAATTCTGTGCTTGCCAGTACAATTTATTCTTAGGTGTAAATATGCCACATTGCCCTACCTTGCTCTAGATTGTCAATTCCTTGAAAGAAAACAATGGGTTTTATTCCACTGTCTCTCCTGGCAGTCCTTGACATTTGATGTGCATAATACTTATTTAATTGACCATGAGTTAATGTCATCTAGATTGAATGAATATTCACTACCCAAATGACTTCACTTGGAACCAGGAATCAGTTACAGCAAGACTTGGAACTACATCCAGGGTTAGATATGTCAGGCACCTCGGAGCCTCAACCCATCTCTACCACTGTACTCATTCCCAGTGATGTCAGAAATTGGTTAAGTAAGCAGATCTATAGTTAGGAGAGAAGCTTTGGCTAATGATCCGTGTCTGAGTCATAAGCACATAAGCAGCTGAAGTCATGAGGGTAGAAAATATCTAGAGTGAATAAGAAAGAAAACTGAAGGAACACAAGTATTAATATTGAATAAGCATGAATATTTGCACCTATGAGGAGTTTAAAATGATAGCCAAGGAGGAGGGAGATAAACCAAGAAGCATTGTTGACATGGAAAACAAAATAATAGAAGATTTCGAGGAAAGTTCAATTGTCCTCGATTCTGCAGAAAGGTATATTTAAGACTGTAAGTTGTTTATTAGCTAATATGGAGGTCAATTGGTGACCTCGACAAGAAAATATACTGAACAAGGATAAACTGCTTGATTTCAAGACTTACTATAAATCTACAGTAATCAAGATGGTGGTGTTGGAGTGATGATAGGCAAACAGATCAATGGGAAGAATAGCAACAGACTCACACTTTTCATGGGCCATTGATTTTTCAACAAAGGAGTCAAGGTAATTCAATAAGGGAAAATTTCTTTTCAACAAATTGTGATCATGCAAGTGGATATCTGTATAGGAAAAAAATGTCCCTCAGTTGTTATCTCATATGATACACAAAAACCGACTTGAAACAAATCAGACCCAAATGTAAGAGGTAAACACCATTTAACTTGGAGGAGAAAACAGAAAAAATAGCTGGGACATTAGGTTAGAGAAATATATCTTAAATAGGCCAGTAGGAACAAAAATTAATAGACATAAAATTTTAATTATTTTGCTTTCTTAAAGACAGTTAAATGAAAGACTCAGGGATATAATATTTGCAAAACACATATCTGACAAAGAGCTTGTATTTAGAAAAAAAGTAACACTTATAACTGAATAACAAGATCATAAACTACCCGATTTAAAATTTGGCAAAAGAACTGAAATTTCACAAGAGAAGACACACAAACGCCCAATATGCACAATACTTCTTCAATTATCAGGAAAAGACAAAGTCACAATGAGATCCACCATCCACCAATTAGAATGACTAAAATGACTGACAACATTAAGTTTTTGTGACAACGTAGCACAATTAAAACCCCAATATATAGTTGTTGGGAACACAATGGTTTTTTGGAAGACTGTGGTAGTATCTTAAAAAATTAAACATATGCTGATCAAATGAACCAGCAATCTCATTCTTATCTATCTGAAGTGAAAATATATGTCCACCTAAAGACTTCTGAATATTCATGGCCACACTATCCATAATAGCCAAAATGTGAAAACAATTCTATTTCCATCAGCTGATGACATAATAAAAAAATTATGGTGTATTAATACTATGTCATTCAAAAAATGACATGGCATCCAGTCCCATCATTTCATGGCAAATAGATGGGGAAACAATGGAAACAGTGAGACTATCTTCTTAGGCTCCAAAATCACTGCAGATGGTGACTGCAGCCACAAAATTAAGACACTTGTTCCTTGGAAGAAAAGCTATGAAAAACCTAAACAGTGTATTAAAAAGCAGAGACATTACTTTGCCAACAAAGGGTCATATAGTTAAAGCTATGGTTTTTCTAATAGTCACGTATGATGTGAGAGTTGGACTATAAAAACGACTTGAGTGCTGAAGAATTGATGCTTTTGAACTGTGGTGCTGGAGAAGACTCTTCAGGGTCACTTAAACAGCAAGGAGATCCAATCAGTCAATCCTAAAGGAAATCAACCCTGAATATTCATTGGAAGGACTGATGCTGAAGCTGAAACTCCAATACTTTGGCGATCTGATGTGAAGAGCCGACTCATTTGAAAAGACTCTGATGCTGGGAAAGACTGAAGGCAGGACAAAAAGGGGACAACAGAGGACAAGTTGGTTGGATGGGATCACTGACTTGATAGACATGAGTTTGGGCAAGCTCTGTGAGTTGCTGATGGACAGGGAAGTCTGATGTGCTATAGTGCATGGGGTCAAAGAGCTGGACACAACTAAATGACTGAACTGAATATTCTGTCCTACTACTCTACAATTAAATTATGTCATACTACTCTACACTATAAGATATTAATATATACAACACATATGTCTTAAAAATGTACTAAGTAGAAAGTCAAAGACTATATATTGTATGGTCCTGCTTACAGAAATTCTAGAAAAAGCAAACCATAGTGAGAAAAGCCTATCAGTTGTTGCCTGGGATCAAGGCTTGGGAGAGAGGATTAACTGCAAAAAAGCATAGAGAAACTTCGGGGTGATGGATATTTTCCATATTTTGATTGTGGTGTTAAGTTACACAAATGGACATAATTACCAAAATTCATCAAACTTACACTTAAAACGAGTGGATTTTATTGTACGTAAATTATACCACAATAAAAAGAAGTCGGTGGAAAAGGAGTCGTTAGGTATATGTCTGAGAACATAAATCTACTGCACATGGGGTCAGGTAAGCAGTTCAAATCCGAATTAATTACTCCAAAGTAGAACTTCATCCTCATCCTCTTCAATGCATAGTACTGGGGTTTTGTTCAATCTAACCTCGGAACTTAGAGCTGTACATGTATCTATACAGTAATTAATGTCCAATGTATGCCAAAAGCATAAGTCCTTGAAAATTAGTTACACTACATGTGCATTTAAAACTGAGATTACTAAAAATATGTGTTACTAGTTCAAAACTGGCTAAACTCTAAAATGTGGTAAGTTCACCAAGGAAATAACACTCTTGGTAGCCACCATACTGCCAATTTTCCTAATGTCAGGCCTTCAAAGTAAATTTATTGTTTTCATATGTAAACTCATGTAATTGGTAACTATTCTATTTAGAGGCATATGGGAAATTTTTAAAAGAGGAAACTTATAGCAAAGTCAAACGAGTTTTCGTTATTGTTGCTGTTGTTTAGTCGCTAAGTCATGTCTGACTCTCTGTGACCTGAAGGACTGTAGCTTGCCAGGTTCCCCTGTCCATGGGATTCTCCAGGCAAGAATACTAGAGTGGGTTGTCATTTTTTCCTACAGGGATCTTCGCAACCCAGAGATGAAACCCACTTTCTCCTACGTCTCCTTGCTGGCAGATTCTTTACCACTGAGCCACCTGAGAAGCCCGAGGACGTATCTTTGGACCTTCCATTCTGTCTCACTGATCTGTATCTACCTTTATGGCATTCAACACATTCATTCCTGTAGTTTTATGGTAAGTTCTGAAATCAGAATCAGAAGGGCAAGTACTGCCTTGTCATTTCTGTAAAGATTATTTTGCCTATTCTGTGTCTTTTATATTTCCATATATATTTCAGAATTAGTTTATCAGTTTCTATACAGAAATCAGCTGGAACTGGTGGGGATTGCACTGAATCTGCAAATTTGTTTGGGAAGTATTCTCATCTCAACATCAGGTCTCCTGATCCATGAACATGGATGTCTTTTCATTTATTTAGATTATCTTGAATTTCTTTCAGTGATATTTTATAGTTTTCAGAGTATATATTAAGTGTTTCTTTTGTTAAATTTATTCCAAAGTATTTTTTTGTTGTTGTAAAAAGAATTTAATTTCATTTAGTATTATTTAGTATTATTGCAGTATAGATATACTACTGATATTTGTATGTTGACCTTGTATCCTGCAACCTGTTGAACTCATTGATCAGTTCTAATAGTTTTTAGTGAATTCCTCAGAATTTCATAAATACGAGGTCTTACCATTGCAAGTAGCAATAATTTTACTTTTTCCTTTCCAATCTGGTTCATTGGCAGGACTGATGCTGAAGAATTTTTGAGTGGTAGGTAAAGTAATGAATAACTTAATATTTGGAGGTATTGATGTATTATATGTTGTTGTTTAGTTGCTAAGCTATGCCTGACTCTTGTGACCTCATGCTCCCAGAGCAGCCCGCCAGGTTCCTCTGTCCATGGGATTGTAAAGTAAAAAAAACTAAAAATTAAAAAAAATATATATATATATATATAAGAATACTGGAGTGGGTTGCCATTTCCTTGGGCTTCCCTGATAACTCAGTTGGTAATGAATCTGCCTGCAATGCAGGAAACCCTGGTTTGATTCCTGGGTGGGGAAGATCCATTGAAAGGATAGGCTACCTACTCCAGTATTTTTGGGCTTCCCTTGTGGCTCAGCTGGTAAAGAATCCGCCCGCAATGCAGGGGACCTGGGTTCGATCCCATTTCCTTCTCCAGGAGGATCTTCCTGACCCAGAAATCAAATCTGTGTTTCCTGCATTGCAGGAGGATTCTTCAACCCTGAGCCACCCAGGAAGCCACAGATTCATTTTTTTCTTACAAAAAGGGAAAGAAAAAAGTGCTATAAAAAAGAAATCTGGTTCCCATACCACTATTAATTAGTTGCATGATCCCGAGCAAGTTTCTAATCCTCTTCTGGTTATACACCCTATGTTTCAAATCTTTGTCCACTTGGCATACCTGTGAACCTCTGGAGATATGTAAGAAGTAGCTTTCCAAATTTAATCAACTACTACAACCATGAGTTTCACTATATATAAAATTTTGTGAATTTTATTTCACAAAAGAGAATGAGATTACTGAAACTGGAAGAGCAGTTGAAAGTATCTTCACATTGAAAGTAAAATAAATTTAAAAAAAGAGAGTAAATGTAACTCCCAGAAAGGTACAATAGAAGACATGAGAACGCAGGCAATTATAAAGAGTTATCCTCTGGGGAACAAGTTGTAATATCCAAAAATGCTTTAGAGGCTTGTGGAAGAAATGAGTAAAAATGAACAAAAGGGTGCATTTACTGTTTAGTGCTACGCAAACATTTTAAGGATATAACTAAAGCATAATCAATAAAGATATTTTTTAAAATGGAAAAAGTATGTTATAAAAATATACATTATCTAGAGTTCTCACTACAGAGGATAATGCTTTAAAACCAAAGTTTTAGGGAACATTTTAATTACAGTTTTGATTAAAATGGCAAGGGTCTCATAATATATAGAACCACATTAAATTTTTCTACTACACATTAGTCAGATGCCTTCCTTCTGCTTCTTCTAACAGTACTAGAATACTAAGTCATACCTGAATACTTTAAACTTCAAGTGTTTTGGAACCTTAGTTTTAATCTCTGACTTAAAGGAAGAGGACTATCCAAACAGGTACCAGAGTCATCTTTATCCTTATGGTATCGTAGAAAACTAGGAGGCTCTTTTGGGGCATCTGGGAGACAGGCTTCTTCATTTCTAGCTGTTCTATAAGCCTGGACACACTGCTCAATTTCTTTAATATATGCCTTAGGGTTACTCAATTTGTTGGCATTTTTCTTGAGCTGGGTTGGGCTATGCTTCTGAGAACTCTGCTTCACTTTTTGAGTTGTGGATTTAGCTTTCCCAAACTTTGGGACACTTTCTTCATCAGAGGAAAGTCTGTCAAGGCAAACACTCTTCTTCATTACAGTTTTCCGAGCGATTTGAACGCCAGCTTTTCTACTATGATATAAAGCAGCATTTGGTGGCCCAGTTCTAACAGTGGAGGTTTTCGTTCCTGGGTTATTGACAGACAAGGGTACAGATGTATTTGATTTATCATTTTCTTGAAATAGTTGGTCTCCTTTTAGAACTTTACAGTTTCTAGATTCATTTTGCAAATGAATTCCTAGAAGATCCTTGGAAAGATATGGTAGACAATGAGAAGTACTATTAGCAACACACTGTTCTTTTACAGTAAGTAGTGAGAAAGTTTTTAGGTCAACATCTGGTTCTACAGTATTCTGAGGATATGATTTTATAAGTATTCGTTCCTTTAAGGGTAAATCCTGAAGATGTAAATCACTAATGCCAGAAAGTAGGTGCTCCTCAGGATTAGTCTTCTGAAGATCCCAACAGGACAGTTTATTAACACTGGTGTTGTGCCGTTCTGATTCACAATACAACTGCTCTGGATTATTTTTTAAACTGTCAAGAATAGCTGTTTCAAGTTCTGATTTTAAACCATGAGTAAATGTGTTCCTGGGGATGGCCGGCGAATTACTAGAAGAAGTACTAAAAGAAGTACCTTCCCAGTCGATGGTGCTCAAGTGTAGATCAGCAACTGCGGATATATTATGGGATGAGGTACTAGGTTGACTAGATTCTGCAATTAGAGACTTACTGATATCTTTAACTTGCTGCACAGCCAAAGATCTTGGAGAAGATATTGACTGTTCTTGTGTAGTCAAACAGACAGCATCTTCAGGTAAGAGCACGACATTCAACGGTGTGGAAATAGATTCCTCGGGTGATGCAGAATCAGGGGAAATTTCCAAGCTTAACTTGGAATTCTGCTTAGGAAAGATTTCCCATGTGGGTTTTAAAGTCATATGTGACTGAACTTTCATCATCTCATCTGATTCTTGCAAACTGTTTCCGTTAGACTTAATTTTCATGCCTGAAAAGAAACAAACATATAATACAATTAAAATCTATTTTATTTATTTTTTACGCAGGCATCTGTTGGATTTATTGTTACATGTAATAAAGGTAATTTTTGCAAAGTATTTTTTAAAATAGTGAATAATATCTTAAAGGACAGTGGGAAATCTATTTTAAATCTATTTTATTTTCTTTAATGTGGGTAAATAAGAGTTCAGATCAGAAATCTATATGATCAATTTTTGCCTCTTTTGTCTCAGGGCATTCCTGAAAACTGCTTTATACCTAATTATAACAAAATAATTACTAATAAAATATTATAAAATATTTTCTTTCAGAAATAGTATTATTACTGTCATGTTATAAAAATGTTAAAATTTCTTCACTGAGTTCTGGGAAATAAAATATATTTATAATCCTAAATATGTTATACATACTAATTGCTCAATAAATGGTTAGTGTAATTACTATTATTAACACTCAGTTAAGTTAGCAGAATAGTTTTTTCCAGGTTTTCATATTTTAAAACAAAGTATGTCAAGACAAAGGAGCAAGAGTATAATCCTTACTATTGATTTTACAGAATCAGCAAAATTTGGACAAGGTAGATTCAAATAGGACAATTCCTTTATGTGTGCAGCATAAATAGTTATCAAATGTGATACTTACTTTTTTGTTTCTTCCCTTTATTTTCTGACTTTTGTTTTTTGTAAATAGCAACAATCTCAGGATAAGCTGCTTCAAACAATGACTCTTCTTCTATTGTTTGTAGAGCCAATTCTCCATGTTTATCTTCTGTAGCATAATGTTCTAATGGATTAAAAATACAATAAAACAACCTTAATAACAGATCTGAAATACTCCATTTTCCCAGGTAACTCATTTTACCAGGTCAACTAGGTTATTAACAAATGGATAACTCATGCATTACAGGCAGACGCTTTAACCTCTGAGCCACCAGGGAAGTCCCTGAAAATCTTACTGTACAACATCTCTATTCTAATAATCTGTTGATACAGAAGTGATCTTTTTCCACCTGGCAAGAGCTGGAAAGAAATTCTATTTAAATTAGAACTTTAAATTTCTCTTGTTTTAGAGATGGTAGGAACAGCTTAGAGAAAGGTTCAGTTCAGTTCAGTCCAGTCGCTCAGTCATGTCCGACTCTTTGCGACCCCATGAATTGCAGCACGCCAGGCCTCCCTGTCCATCACCAACTCCCGGAGTTTACTCAAACTCGTGTCCATCGAGTTGGTGATGCTATGCAGCCATCTCATCCTCTGTCGTCCCCTTCTCCTCTGCTCCCAATCCCTCCCAGCATCAGAGTCTTTTCCCATGAGTCAACTCTTCGCATGAGGTGGCCAAAGTATTGGAGTTTCAGCATCAGTCCTTCCAAAGAACACCCAGGACTGATCTCCTTTAGAATGGACTGGTTGGATCTCCTTGCAGTAGCCAAGAGGGACTGTCCCTCACCCAACGTCAGGGGTGGCGGCTGAGAGGTCAAGAGAAAGGTTAGTCAGTTTTAATTCAGTATAATAAGTGTAAAACTCCAGATAAAGCATGAAAACAGACAACTTCCTAAAACTTTAACATTGGTTTTCTTTAGTAGTAGCTTCTGAAAAGGACAGAATTGAAAGGTCATCAAAACTATTACCATTTTCCAGATTGCGTTTCAAAGATTATCAGTCTCTCAAGGAAATACCCAGGCTTACTTGGACTCACAAGAACTCAATAAACAAAAATGAGAATGCTAATGTGTACATTTACAATAAGAGATACATAAATAGTACACTAGATTCTTATGTTTATCCTATATGAGGGCAAAACTACATAAGAAATGTAAGTTAATGTGTCCGAAGAAGAAACAATGGAAACAAGTGAACTTAAGAGTATTTCTTAAAGCAACCTGGGGTACATTTTCTCCTTAAGGGATAACTCCAACAAGGATAAATGAAAGTGGGCACCTAACCCTGAGTTCTAGACAGAAGAGATGCATGGCCAAACTGGGTTAATGGCATTGTCTTTCCTGAAAATACACTGTAGTAGGTGAAATTGTTTCTATATGGTTTTCAAAATTCTTTAGCTACTTTTCTGCTATTCCCTTGGACAGCTTACGTAATTCTTTATCGTTCATCAACTAGAACTTATTGATAAATCTGTTCTCTCACTCAGTCACATGTAATTATACAATCTAATTTCAAAGCCAAACAGAAATGAATTTGGAATTATTTTCCATTTTAAGTGCTCAGTTCTTCCCCTGCCTTCAGTTTTGGAGCTAATTCAGAGTTCACTGTATTTCTGCCTACAGAAAATAAGAGTCATTTGATACTATAAATTCCCATGAAAACTAAACACAGTAAAGAAAGAAGAGGAAGGAAAGGAAGAAAGGAAAGGAAGCACCACAGGTGCTTCATTCTATCAGCAACCTTCATTTCTTGAGAACTGATTATACAGTGAAATCCAATGACCAGACTATTTGTAGTAGTATTTTCTTTAGAGATAGACATCAAAACCATTTCCATATTGTTTTTGTAAACATTAACTACAAAAGGAATATCAATTTAAGACATTTAAAATTTGCTATGAGTTACATATAGTACAGGTACACTGATGTATGTGATTCATTTCTTTTTTATATACACACATGTTTTACGTATGATATCTGCTAAACATACATGACTAAATGTTATAAATTTTCCTTAAAGTATGTACATACCAGGCTTTTCCCATTCTATTTCAAAACAATGAACTCCATTTCTGATTCGGGTTTTAACGATTCTGAAAAAAAAAACAAACAAACCACATCTAATGGGGTCTAATTGCATGAGTTATTTGGAAATCTTCAATTTGTTGATTGAATAACTCAATGCCCTCTAATTTTTATTGTTTTAATAATATTCTAAAGATTCTGTAAGGAACTACTGTATAGTTATTTCTGATTTGCTTATTTAAAAGATAGTGTTTATAATTGTTAGATCTTATCAGATAATCTTCATATGTCTGCAAGTGTCTTGCCAACCAGTGAATAATTTTAATGAAGTCTCGGTTGCCAATTATTTTTACTCAAAGCTTTGAAATATTACTCCATCATTCTGACGTCTACTATTGTCATCAAAGATGTACGCTAATGGATTGTGACTCCTTTGGAACTTATCTTTTTTAATACTTTCCCAAAACTTTTTATTTTGAAATTTTTCAAACATTAAGAAAAGTTTCAAGAATAGTAAAATGAATAATCATATACCCTTCACTGAGAGTCACCAATTCTCAGTTTCAGCCCCTCCACTTACTTTACATTTCTGTTCCCTTTCTGGTCCACTGACACTGAGATAATTACCTAGTTAAGCCTAGCTACAACTTTTTATAGGGGCCTCCCAGGTGGCACTAGTGGAAAGAACCCACCTGCCATTGCATGTTAGACATAAGAAACACAGGTCCTTGGGTCAGGAAGATCCCATGGAGGGCACAGTAACCTATTCCAGTATTCGAGAATCCCATGAACAGAGGAGCCTGGCGGGCTAAAGTCCACAGGCTCGCACAGAGTCAGAGACAACCGAAGCAACTTAGCACAGCACAACTTTTTATATTTCTTTAACAGTCTATTATTACTACATGTTTGAGGCTGAAAAGTATCAAAGCATCAACTTACTATGTTATCTTGACACTAATCCCTGAACAAGATTTTAATATTCCAGCAGACCTTTCCTCCATTCTTCTAAAACAAAGAGATATATTGATATATCTTGCTATTAAAGATATTAAGAAGAATACTTTAGATCATAAGATGTTCCCATGAAAACATAGGGAGTTGTCCATACAATTCTTTATATTACCGAATCGGTTGCAGTTGATTAGAGTTCCTTCGACCGAGCTTCCTTTCTGTCATGTCATAGTGGGTCAACAGTGTCAACAATTTCTCACATGCATAGTGATTGGGCCACTCCATTTTTTCAAGAGTAAATCTCTGTAAATGTAATAAAAAATATAAGACTTCATTATCTCTTGGTGAACAAACAGCACTCTCAGGTGATCTTATCTTTTCTGTAAGAGCTAACTAATATTAAAAGTTGTGTCAACAGGAAGATTCCCATAAGCAGTGAGCCTCCTAAGGAGGCAATACTACACAATGATTTCAGTGTGAGGGTTCTGGGTCTGAATGCCAGCATATTTCCTCGATGATGGGTAAATTACTTAAACTCTTTCAGGCTCAGGTTTTCTCTCTGTAAAATACAATCCAGCACACGGATTATGAAGTTAGGGAAGATTACACGCAATGTGTTAAATATAATATCAAATTTTAAATGTTCAATAAATGTTGGTTGCCATTATTATTACTGTGGTTGGTAGAGCTAAGCAACAAGCAGTTACAATTTATCGAGTGACTGTTTTTCTACTTACTGTACTAGGGGTTAATACAAATAGTCTCATTTAATCCTCAAAGTGACTTCACAAGATAGGTAATCTTGTTTCTATTTTTGAGGAAAACACATATCTAGGGTTACATGGTAAGTGACAGACTGTCCAAATTTAAATTTAGGTCAATGTGCTTGTAAACTATACTGTCTTCCGAAACAATATGCTTGATCTTTACATTCTCCAGTTATTAGCATCTCTCCCTCAACACAGTCCTGAATACAACACATCTGCACATGGCCTTTAAAGTGTCTTGTAAAGAACAGCGTAACTGTGATTTGTCTTACGGTCTGCAATATATAGCTACTGTGTGACAAAGGAATGAAAAGTACATATAAATGCCTGCAAAATACACATGCACTCAACAGCTATCTACTTCAAACCTCCTCTCAGAGCAATCAAAGTGATTACCCCTTCTTTTCTTTCTAGTATCCAACTTTACACTGTGAAGTAAGAGTTTATTTCCAGATACCTGAAACAATAATAAATCAGGTCTTTGGTACCTGACTGCCTTCACCAATTTATCCTTGTTCAGAAGGAATTCTTGAGTAACCTAGCAAAAGAAGAGAAAGTAAGAATGGAGACTTCAAACTTTTATAAAAACCTTCTGAGATAAATACATAGTTGAATTATTATTCATTACCTCATGGAATGGGAATCCCTCACAACTGCAAGCTTTTCTGAAAATAAGTTATATACAGGTTATTAATCAGGCAATTTTAGATAGACTCTAAAATCATGTATGGATGTGAGAGTTGGACTATAAAGAAAGCTGAGTGCTGAAAAATTGATGCTTTTGAACTGTGGTGTTGGAGAAGACTCTTGAGAGTCCCTTGGACTGCAAGAAGATCCAACCAGTCCAACCTAAAGGAAATCAGTCCTGGGTGTTCACTGGAAGGACTGATGCTGAAGCTAAAACTCCAGTACTTTGGCCACCTGATGCGAAGAGCTGACTCATTTGAAAAGACCCTGATGCTGGGAAAGATAGGGGGCAGGAGGAGAAGGGGACGACACAGGATGAGATGGCTGGATGGCATCACCGACTCAATGGACATGGGCTTGGGTAGACTCCGGGGAGCTGGTGATGGACAGGGAGGCCTGGCATGCTGCGGTTCATAGGGTTGCAAAGAGTCGGACACGACTGAGCGACTGAACTGAACTGAAAATCATCACCTCTAATCTCATCTCCTTTACTGAAAAGTGTCCTTGCACAGTATACCAGTTATCAACCTTCTCACTGAAATATTATTAAATTACTACCTTATAAGATGGCCGAACTTTTGAACAGAATCAAGAAAGGGATTTTGTGAAACATTATTAATCTACACATGAGGGGAAGTTATGTGGAAATAATTCAACCAAAGGTATATAAATAGGTCACACAGCAGAAAATACTGAGTGCAAAAATATAACCTTACTTCTTAATGTTGTTTTCTATTGTACTCAGTTGCCTCTCATTTTCTGCACGGTGCCATTCACAAGGACAACAGTATTCATAATCATGTGGTTCACAGTATCGATCAGTTTGACATAATTTGCATCCAATACGTTCATGATCCTTAGATGAACCTTTACGGAGACACAAAAAGTATAATTTTCACTGCCTTTTAGAATTATCTTCTATATACTTTTTTTTTTTTGCCTTACCTAAATTTTCAAAAACAAACACTGCCTAGCGTAACACCTAGCATATAGAAGGGTTTCAATACATTTAGGTTGAATAGAGTAATAAACACAACAGTAATTCTTAGGATAAACTAAGTCCTTAGCTGTTACGATCACTGACACTATTTTATTTTTTGTAAATTACTGTTCTATCTGAAAGTGTTAATTTGTAATATGAAACTGTACATTTAGAGTAATCAATGGAAGACTGTGGAGTACGTGGTAGTTACATACAAGAAGGATATTGTTGGTAAAAATTATTTAGTCAATAGAATAATTCTTTAAAGAATATGAAAGGAATACAGCAGTTATTACCTCTGCTAGTGGCTAGCTCTCAGTTACCTATATAGCTATTTTTAAACTAAGCTTGGAATATAAACAAATTCTGGTTGTGGCCTGGATGTTGGGCCCTAGTGACCATTAAAAGGAAAGCATGACTACCTTCAGCACCGTCTTGAGAATACATGAGAGCTTACATAAGTGATATAACCTAAAACCACCATTCATAAGGCATCAAAAAAACAAAAAACAAAAAAAACCACCCTGCAGAATGGCATCTTATCTATAAAAACATTTATTTCTTCCATGCTATCATCTATAATTCTTAAATGCCAATGAAAATATATTAAGAAAAATAGATAGAGCAGAATTTCTTTTAAAAGATGAGCTAACATCATCTCCTAATCTCTTCTGAGAGTAAAAGGCTTTTTTGACCCAGTACATGTCAGAAACATCTTTTTTTTTTTAAGATAATTCTTATGTTGCAAAGAGAGAGATGGGCTTTTTTTTAGTCTATTTATTAGTTCCCTGATCAGGGATTGAACTCAGGCCTTTGGCAGTGAAAGCATGGAGCACTAGCAACTGGACTGCCAGGGAATTTCCAGGGACATCATTTTTTAAATCAAGACTAATGAGAATCCAAGCTATTTTCAGTAACAGTGAACATGTATTAGAAATTAATGTTAAGTCACTATCTCCACACACAATAAAAATACACCATATAAAGATAAACAAAACACTGATATAAAACACTTCCATTTTCCCCTAAGATTTATCAGTACAATTTTTTCTTAAAATGGATTTCTACATTGGAAACATAATTTTAACACTGAAATAATTTGGTAATGCAGTCTGAAGCTACGGTTACCCTATATCTATCACTGATATGACATTCCTTCTCTCAGTCAGTATTTACTGAGTGTCTACTGTGTCTGTGTGACACAGCTCCTGACTCTGCGGGTTCCTAATCTGGTAAGGAAGGTAGGTAAGTAAACAGTACCAAAGGAACAGAGATGGAACATAGGTATATACTAAACATAGGTAGCTTGACAGCAGTGTTCTAGAGATATCATTCCTTATGTCTGCTTACCTGGATGGGAACACACAGAGCAATGAGCCAGTTTGTTAACGAGTACTGGTTGTGAATTAGAGTAACAAGATTTTTCATTCCACTGATTAAACCTTTAAAAGAAAATGGTTTTAAAAAAACAACAAACAAATACTAAGGTTACCAAACTGCCATGTTCTCAAAGGTCACACTATTCTGATCCTTTCCACTTGCCTACTTATTTTCCCTTTGGCAGTAAAGTTGCTGTCCTAGCCTGGGAACATAAAAACATAAAAAAATTTAAAACTCAGGGGAAGGTTAGTCTAAACTAATAAAAATCAGAATGACAGATTATTATAAGAAAATATAATCTCATTATTTTCAACTGTGAAGACAAACATAAAATATTGCCAAAAGTTCACCTTTGCTGAAACCGTCTCAATAAGAATGATTTATAGTTAGCCAACATTCAGAAAACAAAGATCATGGCATCTGGTCCCATCACTTCATGGGAAATAGATGGGGAAACAGTAGAAACAGTGTCAGACTTTATGTTTTTGGGCTCCAAAATCACTGCAGATGGTGACTGCAGCCATGAAATTAAAAGACACTTACTCCTTGGAAGAAAAGTTATGACCAACCTAGATAGCGTATTCAAAAGCAGAGACATTACTTTGCCGACTAAGGTCCGTCTAGTCAAGGCTATGGTTTTCCTAGTGGTCATGTATGGATGTGAGAGTTGGACTGTGAAGAAGGCTGAGCGCCGAAGAATTGATGCTTTTGAACTGTGGTGTTGGAGAAGACTCGAGAGTCCCTTGCACTGCAAGGAGATCCAACCAGTCCACTCTGAAGGAGATCAGCCCTGGGGTTTCTTTGGAAGGAATGATGCTAAAGCTGAAACTCCAGTACTTTGGCCACGTCATGCGAAGAGTTGACTCACTGGAAAGACTCTGATGCTGGGAGGGATTGGGGGCAGGAGGAGAAGGGGACGACAGAGGATGAGATGGCTAGATGGCATCACTGACTCGATGGATTTGAGTCTGAGTGAACTCCGGGAGTTGGTGATGGACAGGGAGGCCTGGCGTCCAGTGATTCACGGGGTCGGAAAGAGTCGGACAAAACTGAGCAACTGAACTGAACTGAACTGAGGAGTCATATTTGCTTGCTTTTCCTTTTTTATTCTTCACAATTCCCAAATCATTCCTTAATTCATCCCCATGCCAAAGTACACCTTTGCTTTCCTGCTTTGGAAAACGGTAATTGCTGATATTAATAATGAGTTTATTAAAGTCTTAGCTCTATCATTAGCCTTACAGTGGAAAGAGAGGCATCTTAGGAAAGAGCATGAATATCTGAAATCTTTCTCATGGTCATTCCAATCTTCATTTCTACCACTTGATGCTTCTTTTCATTTACTATCGTATACCTACTGGAGGCCAAGATTATTTTAACTGTCTCAGTGTCCTGGTTCCTTTCCTTCTATTCATTCTATGCTTTATTATCATCAATATTCTTTTTTATAAAACACTGCCCTCATCAAGCAAATGTAATTGATAGATTCATTTTGAAAGCTCAAAACAAAACAGCAGAGTTTGCAAACTTCAGTATACTCTTAATTTTCCTGAATCCTCAAATGAAGTGTTAGTTGCTCAGTCATGTCCGACTCTTTGCAACCCCGTTGACTGTAGCCTGCCAGGCTCCTCTGTCCATAGGATTCTCCAGGCAAGAATACTGCAGTGGGTTGCCATTTCCTTCTCCAGGAGAATCTTCCAGACCCAGGGATCAGATTTTGCTCTACCGCATCACAGGTAGATTCTTTACCTTCTGAACTACCAGAGAAGCCTGAATCCTCAAATCATATAGGCTAAATTCATTATACAGTGTGGATATAGAACAAAGGGTAGTGAAGTAAAACTTTTCATCAAGTGTTACTAATTAAACATTTGCAACATGTCAGACATTTCATTTATAGAAAAATACAATATTGAAGTATTTAGATAAAAATAATTTTAAATAAAAAATTATGTTGGTTTATCTTTACTTGCTAATAAAATAGTCTAAGATAGCTTATGGCAAATGTCCATGGTTATAAATAAACCCGTTTGACATCTTCCTACTTGTGTTTGTAGTGAGCTAATAATATTGACGATACAAAGCATGGCTTAGGACATGTTCTTTTCAGCTTTCTTTGGAAAACATCAGAATAAATAAGTGATTGTCAATGAAAACATAGATCAGCTTAAAAATACAAAACCCTCTTTTGGAAAGCCCAATACTTATTGTATACACTATTAAATTCAACAAGACTAGAAGACTAATGTCATAAGCAAAAATAAGTTTTAGTTACCTCTGAAGTAAACTTTGCCCTTTCAAAATCTTTATCAGTTTTAATGCTTGCTCTTTTCCAACTCCAGGGACTCCCTTTCAGCAAGTGGGAAAATAAATTCAAATGTTAATCACTAGAGAACAGATTGAAGGATGATGCATTCATTCAATGTAGGACTGTGCAGCTCAGAGAAGAAGGTAACTCTGTGTGCAAGACGCATTGTTAGGTGTAAATGAAAACTGCAGAAGAGAATATGGTGTGGCTTAGATTTGTAGGTTAAATAGCAATTATAGTATTAACTTATGTAATCAAAAAAGTCAGAGAGTTACATACAAAAGCACTTATAGTTTATTTTAGGAGAGGGAGGAACAGCATTTTAGATGAACAGCATTTCATTTTCTATGTTCATTATTTTGATAATATTTTAACTTAAGAAAATTAAAACAAACATTTAATTTCTAATTATATATATATATACACACACACATCTATCTATCTGTATAAATAAGTATATTCACATGATAATTTCTGGTTTAGATTGAGTCTTCTAGTTCCTATAAAAGTTTATTAATATGTTTTTGTAAGCAATGCTGCTCTTTAGCCAATATGTATCAGGATAGACATATCAGTGTTAAAATACTTCCAAAGTGGTTAGTAAACAGTCACTGCCCACATATCCTGAGTGCCTGCTGGCAAAGGAATCTTCTCCCTAATGTGAGTTCCCTTCCCAACCCACCTACACCGAGGATTAGGGTTACACATGGCACAACAGAGGGTACCAGAAGCTCGTTCCATTTCTACAGCCTATGTCTTTAGTAAACCAGTTACTAGATATTTTGCATGTGACCCTTCTTGTATTAGCATTTAGTTACATATTAGATTTTTTCCAAAAATTTTTTCAGCAAATTATGTTATTATAGTAGTGTCTTAAAGATCATTAAGTACAATGATATAAATAGATAGCAGTTTTGGTTGCAAAGATATAAAAAATCAAATAGGCAAGGCTAGTCTATAATGTAATAAATACCACTATAGCTGAAACTGGTTTTTGTCAGTTCAAGTCTGCAAATTTTTTCTTATGATATTCAACACTGGGTTGTTTCCAGACTTTAATTATGATGCAATTACATATAGGAAATAGTAATTTTCTATTTCAGAATGAGAACTATAATAATTATTTTTTTGTGTTATTTAACAGCTTTTTTTCCTCCTGTTTTCTTTTCTTGTTAAAAAAATGATTGCTTTCTCTATTTGGTCACTGGTGACACAGATTAAAAATCAGAATTAACAATTTTACTATCCTATTATTTTTTCCCTCTTCTATGCCCCAGTGAAAAAAAATACATGTCATCCCTCTTTAGACTTCTCTTAGGTATACAGTCTATAGTATAATGAAGGATTTTAAAAGGATACAAAGATGATCAGCAGGGACATAATAATGGGACTATATAAAAATAGCAGAAGTTACAATATAAAACATTTTGTATTTTTAAATATCATATTTATGAATGGGGTTATTATTTTAATTCTTAATTCATCCCTCACCTATTATACCTGTCACTGAGTATGTATTGTTATCTTAAGATATAAAATAAAAAGGCTTTCATGAGCAAAGCTCAATGCAGTGCTAAGAGGCATAGAGGGATGAATGACTTAGCTCAATAATCATGTTGCCTAGCAACAGTAACAATAACATGGAGCATGTGTACAGTTAAAAAGTTACTATGGAGATTCAAAACCAGAACACAGACAAACAGTGATAGAAACTAATATTGGCATGAGACAAGAAAAGAGTAGCTCCTATTTTTCTAAAAGGACAGTTGAATGTGAATATGAATCTCTTAGAGTAATAGTATACTGAGATTCAGACTGTAGTACCAGTTATGATTCTATTCTCATTTATAACATTCAGTGTCACAGTGAGCGAGCATTTTAATGTCACTTGAAATATTGATTATTTTAGTTACTGAATAGTTTATTACACCCATATCTAAATTAGATCCTTAACTATATAATACCATATTATATTCATATTTATGTACCATGTAAGGTATGAGAAAAAGCCACTATGAATACTAAATAAATACAATTTCAGCATACCTTTGGAAGATAATCACAGCCAAGTAGTATTGCCAGCCCAACCAGAGCATCTCTATTCAAACCTAGTTTACTCTTGATGGATGACATTGTGTAACAGTCAACATGTGGGTCCTAGAAGAAGGTACAGATTTTGTTTCATCTTCAGAAAACTAAACAAAATCAACATTGTAAAATATAATTTGTCAAAGTGAAGTCGCTCAGTCGTGTCCGACTCTTGGTGACCCCGTGGAGCCACCAGGCTCCTCCATCCATGGGATTCTCCAGGCAAGAATACTGGAGTAGGTTGCCATTTCCTTCTCCAATTTGTCAAAGCTGCCTCTAAATATTTATCCTAAAAGTTTAAAATTATCTTGATCACCAGAATCTTCATATAACCTAACATTTTAACATCTGAAAATAAAATCAAGTTTCAAAAATAGCTTTAAAAAAACTATAGTAGTAATTTTTTTCTTCTTGTTTTTTGGTGTCTACAAAAGTAGATTTTCATCTTACATAATTAAACATAAAATGTATATTATAGAAAGTAAACATTCCCTGTAAACGCATCATCTGAAGTAACTATTATTGATAGCTACGCATATTCCTTTAAGAAACTTTCTTTAACACATATATACAAATGCTTATTTATAGTAAAAATAGGCTTATATAAAAATACTATTTTGCAATATTTCTCGCTCACTAATACATTTGGATATCTTAGTTGCTTCAGTTGTGTTCGACTTTTTGCAACCCTATGGACTGCAGCCCTCCAGGCTCTTCCCTCCATGGGATTCTCTAGACAAGAATACTGGAGTGGGTTGCCATGCCTTCCTCCCTGGGTATCTTACTGACCCAGGGATTGAACCCGCATCTCTCATGTCTCCTGCATTGGCAGGTGAGTTCTTTACTACCAGAGCTACCTAGGCCTTAATGACTGCTTACTATTATACTAGATGGACTCCAAGACAGTTTTTCTCAATGGGGACACTGGGAGCATTTTCAGAAAGATAACAGAATTCTCTGGCAAATGGCTTAGTTTTCCTGGCTTCGATACATCAAATGTCCATAGTCTCCCTTGCTCAACCCTGAACAGTTAAAATGAATATGTCCCATGTATAGTACCTGCCTCCATGAAAACCATGGCTGTATTTAGCCATTCCCTATCAATGGGCATTTGGGTTGTTTGCCAAGTTTTTGCAAGTATTGACAATGCTGCAACTACT
The DNA here is from genome assembly GCF_023091745.1 of Budorcas taxicolor. NCBI lineage: Eukaryota > Metazoa > Chordata > Mammalia > Artiodactyla > Bovidae > Budorcas > Budorcas taxicolor. Next base: position 140,305,696 of record NC_068920.1, read on the forward strand.
AATAACATCCTTGTAGGTCTCTCTTTGCATACTTGGAGGTGTTTTGAGGCTTACTAACAATGGAAATTCTGGTTCAAGGCAATACATATCACATGACATTTTATAACATATAACTGAAACTGATTCAGAAGTATACCATGTGAAACAAATCAAGTTCTTAGAGAAATCCACATTTAAAAGAGAATGAACCATGCAGTAGTGATATTTTTAATATGAGTAAACATTTTATTTAGCAATTGCTGTGTACCAAGCATTATGGTAAAGAATCCCCCTTGCAATGCAGGAGATCCTGGTCCTGTCCCTGGGTTGGGAAGATCCCCTGGAGAAGAAAATGGCAACCCACTCCAGTGTTCTTGCTAGGAGAATCCCATGGACAGAGGAGCCTGGTGGGCTGTAGTCCGTAGGGTTGCAGAGAGTCAGACAAGACTTCACGATCATGTGCACACACACAAAAAAACACAAGCATTACGGTAAGCATTTTATACATTTTAGTTTATCTAATCTTCTAATAATCCCCTTTAAAAACTTAGTTTTTAAAACAAATGCTGAAAAAGAGAAAGAAAAAATACCTTGGTGTTCATAGTGAAATTCCTATAAACAGTCTGGGCCCCATAAAGGAAAGTGTCTCCATCATTGGTGAGGCAGCCATCCACATAACCACTGGCGTTGAGGTAGGCACACATGGCTTCAGCTTCACCAGCAGCTTGGACCCAGGGAATTCCTAAGCATTCCAGCATATCAAGACACTGAAAAGAAAAAGTAGGTGCAACAAATCTAGGAACATTTGCATTGCTGCTTTTTATGGTGTTTAACTTACTGTTATATTACAAATACTAATAGCTTTTTAGTTATGTTTTAAATTATGATATTTAAGAAATAATTGGAAATGTGAACACAATACTTTCGAGCATTAAGGAATGAATGACTGCTGAACTTTTATGTACATTAATAAATACTGTATTGAGTCATGACTGACCCATTAAGAGAAACAATACTATGTGTGGGATTTGCTTCAAAATAATGTGGAAGTAGGGAAGCAGGTGGGAGTATAGGTGAAACAAAATTGCTCAAGTTGATAATTTTTAAAGATTGGTGATGGGTTACTTTTGTATTATTTAAAATTTTCTGTAATGAAAAGCTAAAAATTTTGATGTCAATTAAAAAGTAATCTATATCCAATTAAATATTAACTTAAAATTATTTTTTTAAAATAACGAATATTCAGTTTTCACTGTTCAGTGTTATCTCAAGAATTTAGAAATATCTTTAAATTATAATAATTAATCACATTAACATTTACATTTGTAAAACTATAGCAATCCTTTTCACATGATGACCATCCCAATATGAGCTCTTCTGAAGAAGTTGCAAGTACACAATTTTGGCTTGAGAACTTAAAAGTTCACTTTTTATCACCTCCTCTGTACAATGAAACTCTTATTGTGGGAAACCACACAGGGGCCAGTTGTTGGAGTGCTCCAGGGAAGTCACAAGTCTGTGCAGGATGTTTGTTATCAACCTCCTGATGTATAAATAATCTGCTATAGCTTTCTTTGGGTTATGAATTTAACTCTGTTGGGTAGCTTCAGCTTTACAGCTTCGTGCATTCTTTTTTATTGTATGTCACACTCTCATTCCATCATTGGGGAATACTGGGTATGGTGAGGAAAAGTGGCTATTTACTTGCTTCTAGAGGGACAGAATAAATATCTCTTGTTTTAATTGGTTGTTTACATGTTATATTATGTAATAAAAAACCTCTGCCAGATGTTGCCCAAGGTGGACAAGGTTCAGAAAGACAAAGTACCAAGTCAAAAAAAAGGTACTTTTCAGGACTCCGGCTAGGCGACCTTAGGGAGACAGACTTGTTATAGGTGCTGCTCAACTGAAACATAGTTGTTTCTTCCTTACCCCTAGATAAGAAGTATCCTTTCATAAAAAACAACAAGAGATTCCAGATTCTTGTGCTGCTGGTCGCTTCAGTCGTGTCCGACTCTGTGGGACCCCATAGACGGCAGCCCACCAGGCTCCCTGGGATTCTCCAGGCAAGAACACTGGAGTGGGTTGCCATTTCCTTCTCCAATGCATGAAAGCGAAAAGTGAAAGTGAAGTCGCTCAGTCATGTCCAACTCTTAGCAACCCCATGGACTGCAGCCTACCAGGCTCCTCCGTCCATGGGATTTTCCAGGCAAGAGTACTGGAGTGAGGTACCATTGCCTTCTCCAAGATTCTTGTGCATGTCCTCCTAACTCTTTTCAAAAACTAGCACAGAATTTGTGATGAGGTTGGCTGGAATTTTCCCTGCCCTAAGTCTCTATGATGTGGGGTAGAAGTTGTTTTGGAGGACTAATTTGTGCTTTTCATGCTTGCAACTAAAAATGGCACTAGATTAGGAGAACGTAAGGCCTAGCAACAGACTGTAGAGAAATATGATAATGATTAATGGGCAGGCAACACTGAATCAACATAAAATGTCTAAGTACACCACAACTGGTGAAATAAAGAAATAAGAATAGAAGCATTTTCTCAAAAAGACAAATACCTTTTTGCTTTATACTGGGTGTTTAGTGCCTTCATATGTGAACCATAGATATTTCTAGGAACTGATATATAATAATTAGAATACAATACAGATATTTTCTTCAATTATTGATAGTCATTAAGATGGAATAATCACTAATTGAAAATTACTTTTTTTAATCACATGAAAATAAAAAATAGAAAAAAATGGACAAAACTTCTGGAGAAAAAAGCTTATTAATTTGTGCAATGTCTTTTAAAAGAAATTAAAATTTTAATCAACATTTAAGAAGACAAACAGGGATGTGAACTCAAAACAAATATCATAAAAGGTTTATATCCTTAGCCTATAAAGAAATTGAACAAAACAATAGTAAAACCTCAAAAAGGTTAAGTGGGAAAAGGATATGATGGTCATTACTTACAGAAGGACTAAAACTAACTTAATGTTTAACTTCACCATTAAAAGAATATGACATATAACTATGTATTATATGTATTTATATGTACTATATAAACCAATAAATGTCTTTGACTTTGTATATAATAGTACAAAGATAGAACTCTTAATATCCAAAGATTTTGTGGATGCACTGAAATTGCTTATCTCATATCTGTACTGGTAGGAAGTAGTTGGCAAGAGTTATATAAAATCCTTCCTAAACTTAGGTCTATCAAGCCCACTTTGGGTAATTTATTTTCAAATCACAAGAAAAAGCTATGTTCACAAAAAAAATGTTTCTCACGATTTCATGTATAATAGAGAAGAACTGAAAAGCAAACAATATACACTATACAACCATGGGGAATGATTTCAAGTACAACCATTACAAGTAATAATTCTGAATAGAATATGGTAACAGGGAAATACGGGTATGCTACATTAAGTGAAAAGTCCAAGATAAAAATTACTTGTGCATGATTATGACTTTAAAAATTAAACACATTTAAAAAGATACAAAATAGTTATAGCTTCCTATTGTTTTACTTATACACTTTATCTTATTATAGATTTATCTTTAAGATATATATTTTGTAACAGATAAACATATTAAAATAATAACTTTTTATAATTACAAAGCCCTGAGGGAAGCCAAATCAAATTCTATCTATCAACTATTATTAATCCTGAATGAGTAAAGTATGAATTAATGAGACTGCTATTCTGGGAATTTGTTAAGTGCTGAAGGTTTCATGAAACTTAACATATTAAGTCCCAATTATGTACCAGTTGCTTTAGATATATTTTCTCTGATTTTCACTATAACCTTGTAAAGTATTATTACCCTCATTTTACAGAGTAGGAAATGAGGTAAAGATAGGTTAAAAATCTTGCCCCTAGAGTTTCTAGATGCCAGAATCGGAACTTGAACATGGGTGTTTCACTCCAAAGCATAAACGCTCTTCTCTATTCACATTGGCCTTTTAGTGAAGACAGTAAGTATTAAAGATATTGACCAACAAAGTTTATTACAGTAAAATACACTCTTTAATTCAAATCAGAATTATTGAATCAGGCCCGAATGCTTACCTCCTTCAAGACTGACTTAAAATGTGATCTCCCTGTTTTCTGAGACCATGTTTTTCCAGAAGGTCCATATCGGACCTGATTCCTCTTACTGATGACATCAGCTTTCAGGTGGGGGGGTTCCCCTTCCATAACGAACACCAGCTTTACATCCATTAGCGTTAAATATGAGATACGAAAAAATAGATTCCTGAAATAGAAAAAGTTAATGATACTTTAATCATCATATATGAATAGCAGAAGTCAACACTGCAGAATGACATAATGGCAAAGACACTAGTATCAAAAATGCTACATGCAATAATGTCTTATTTATTATGATTTTCAGTAGACTGAACTGAGAAACCACTGCTTGTTTTTTAGCAAAGGAGATTTATGATTATTCTAATTGCAACGTGGGAAATGGTTTGGAGGAGGAGGAAGCCAAGAGAAGAGGGAGGGAAGCTAGTGAAAACTTCATCTCAACAGGGCATATAAGAGATGTTGTCATACACGGAGGTAGTGCTTCTGGAGAGAAGTTTGTGAATGCAACATATGTTCTGGAAGGGGAACTGGCCAGACTTCAGATGGACTGGATACGGGGAGAGGTAAAGCAGGGGAAGAATGGCTCCCAAATTCCTGGCTTTTAGTCACTGAAACATCCTAGGGGATATGTTAAACAGGCAGTCAGGTCTACGAGTCTGGAGCTTCAAGGGTATGAAGTACAAATTTGTGAGTCACCAGTATGAGATGGCTCATTGATAAAGAATCTGCCTGTTAATGCAGGAGACGTGTTCAATCCCTGGGTCAGGAAGATCTCCTGAAGGAGGAAATGGCCATCTACTGCAGTATTCTTGCCAGGAAAATCCCATGGACAGAGGAGCCTGATGGGCTATAGTCCACAGGGTTGCAAAGAGTTGGACACAACTGACTGAGCACGCACACACACAATATGGAGATGGCAGATATGGGCATGTGAATACATTTTAAAATCTCAAAATGCAAAATGGCAACAACAAAACAAATGAAGTGGAAACAAAACCAAGAAGTCCACCTACCTATATTCTGAGAATGTTTACTTTACCTGAGGTGGGGCTTCATGACTGTCCCAATCATTTTTTTGACTGTCTGTGCTTCACACACCCAGAGACTCAGATCAACCGCAATGGTTTTCCCACTGAGACTGTGCAAGTGGACGTGTTGTTTAACAGGCTCCAAAATTTGCCACAAGTCATTTACTCCCATCCTGGTGGTTATCTGTTATTTGAAACAAACTTTTCAAAAGATTGTTAAAAGACATAGAAGCTCAGAACAAAAATTTAGACAGTGTATTTTGAGCTAGTTGGGGGTGATTCATAAATAGTATTCTCATTTTCTTTTACTAGTCAGCTCTTCAGGATGAATCAAGAATACCTGAAACATTAAAAATGGTGGTAATACACTTAGTGGCTACAAAAATACTGATGCAGCAGCTGAAAAGTTATCAGCAGAATATAGCATGCTGAGTTTGTCCTTAAAATCCACTCATATCACCCAATATGTTTCTCTGTATTGCTGAAAAATAAAGTTACTTTAAAATTTAAAGTCACCAAATGTCAATGGTTGTCTCTCTTCATTCTTTCTTCTTTTCCACGCTGCCTGTAGCAGTGGCTGACAATAAAATTTTTCACATGGTCACATTAATACTGAATGAAATCTGGAAAATAAAAGGAAAAATTACCCTCATCCCAAAGGGTGGTAATTGGCTTTGCTCCAGTGAATAATAAGAGCTAACAAATGCAGAGAAAAATCGAAGGAACTGGTAATGTGTATTTGTCTTGTTGAGAATTCACTCCTTGATTTACATACCTAAAGAGAGAACAGGACTAGTCCTCTATCATAATCAGGAAAAAACAAAGAGACAAAAACAAGGAAGAATGCAAACACACGAACAAAAGACAAAAACACAGGATTAATGAAGGAAAACTCTGATGGATAAGTGGAGGGGAGATAGAAAATGAAGACTTGAAGAATAGGTAATTATTTTTTTTTAAAAAAGAGCATTGGCTTTTTAAATTACAACGTCACACATGTTCATTGTGGGGAAATAAAACATCTTTTTAAAGAAAAATATTTTAAAATGACCTATAGTCCCATTTGGGCTTTCCTGGTGCCTTAGCAGTAAAGAATCTGTCTGCAACGTAAAAGAGATGCAGGTTTGATTCCTGGGTCAGGATAATCCCCTGGAGGAGGGCATAGCAACCACTCCAGTATTTTTGCCTGGGAAATCCCATGGACGGAGGAGCCTGTAGGGAGGGCTGCAGTCCACGGGGTTGCAAAGGGTTGGACATGACTAAAGCGACTGAGTACAGGAGCACAGTTTCACTATTCAAAAAAAAAGCTGTTAAAACTGTTTTCTATGTACATGATATTAAAAAAAAAAAATCAGCTTAAGCTCTGCTATCGTAACCTGCTTTGGTATTTTCTATATGCAAGTTTTCCTTTATTAAATATCTATAGCTGTTTTGAACTGTGGTGTTGGAGAAGACTCTTGAGAGTCCCTTGGACTGCAAGGAGATCCAACCAGTCCATTCTGAAGGAGATCAGCCCTGGGATTTCTTTGGAAGGAATGATGCTGAAGCTGAAACTCCAGTACTTTGGCCACCTCATGTGAAGAGTTGACTCATTGGAAAAGACTCTGATGTTGGGAGGGATTGGAGGCAGGAGGAGAAGGGGATGACAGAGGATGAGATGGCTGGATGGCATCACTGACTCGATGGACGTGAGTCTGAGTGAACTCCGGGAGCTGGTGATGGACAGGGAGGCCTGGCGTGCTGCGATTCATGGGGTCGCAGAGTCAGACACAACTGAGCAACTGAACTGAACTGATAGCTGTTTTTCTTTTCCTTTATTATTTGATAAAAACTATTATGTAGCATTTGAAGATTCAGTCTGACTATATAACAGATCAGTTCAGTTCAATCGCTCAGTCGTGTTCAGCTCTTTGCGACCCCATGGACTGCAGCACACCCAGCTTCCCTGTCCATCACCAACTCCCAGAGCTCACTCAAACTCATGTCCATTGAGTCAGTGATGCCATCCAACCATCTCATCCTCTGTCATCCCCTTCTCCTCCTTCTTTCAATCTTTCCCAGCATCATCAGGGTCTTTTCCAATGAGTCAGTTCTTCGCATCAGGTGGCCAAAGTATAGAAGCTTCAGCTTCAGCCTCAGTCCTTCTAATGAATATTCAGGACCAATTTCCTTTAGGATTGACTGGTTGGATCTCTTTGCAATCCAAGGGACTCTGAGGAGTCTTCTCGAACACCACAGTTCAACAGCATCAATTCTTCGGCAATTAGCTTTCTTTATGGTCCAACTCTCACACTCATACATGACTACTGGAAAAATCATAGCTTGGACTAGACAGATACATTACAGATATCCTCTGAGTAATGACCTTATTTCCTTCTAAAAACACAAGGATATAAAAGCATATTAAGACAAAAAACTATCATCATAATGTAAAACAATTCTAAATAAAATGCAACCGTACTGTCTGCTCCTTTAACAGAGTCCATAGTAAAAGTAAATGCTCTCAAGTTGTACATGACTGCAAAGAAAATAAATGCTGGAAGCATGGTTGTCCTTCTCTGAGCTTTTCTGAATCTTAATTTTAAATGTGGCCAGTGTTACCACAAGTAGTATTTTGCGCACTCATTTTTAAGAAGAGCTGCACAAACTTTTGCTCATATGTCACTTTAGAAGGAGTATTATAGATTTAAAAAGAGAAGAAAGCATTAGCTAATGGTGGTTCCAGTGCTTGTACTATTTCACAAGAAGGCCCACAGATTGAATGTGGGTGACATTGCAGCAGATGCAGAATCAAGGTCTTGCCTAAATATTAAGTAACGGAATATGGATATAGTCATATTTCAATTAAATATGTGGTCAATAAAAAGCAATGTTCTATAACTTTATGAGTGCATGAGTATCAAACATGACTTCAGTATGGCTTTTTTAGGGATGAGAGTCACACCTTCTGGTTTATTGCAGAACACCTAAAGAATGAGTCACCTGGTCTCAGGCAAGGTAGATCTTTTCCCCAACCCTTCCAGATCTAAAGCTCACTCCTTCCAACCACAGCTCTAATATAGACAGTGATGAATAAGGGTGTTGGGTGTCACATAGTGCAGTGTTGTTTGTCATGGCACACACAAACACACATTTATGTATAGGACTGAAATGTAAACTGTACTCCTTCTTTGGTTAGGCTGCACAGGGATCTTAGTTCCCCAACACAAGCCCCTTGCAATAGAAGCCCACAGTCCTAACCACTGGACTGTCAGGGAATTCCCTTCTCCAAGTTATTGATAAAGAAAATCTAACCTCCTACTTTATCTTTACATGGATACACAATATGGACATGAGATTGAGCAGGCTCCAAGAGTTGGTGATGGACAGGGAAGCCTGGCATGCTGTAGTCCATGGGGTCACAAAGAGGCGGACACGACTGAGTGACTGAACTGAACTGACAATGGGCATCTAATTCTTGATTCCACCATCTCTCCTCAAAACTGTCTACCCTTAGTCATTCCCAAATACTCAGTTGCTTAGGCCAAAAACCTAGCAGTCATTCTTGATTGTTCTCTTTACTAACAGCAACTTGATCAGCAAGTCCCTTGTCTCTAAAACACACCCTAAATCCCAGTTTCTGAAGAAAATTCCCTTAGTTCTTTCTGCAGTCTCCTATCTGGCCTCCCTGCTTCCACTTTTTACTACCTCCTGCTGCCGCCGCTAAGTCGCTTCAGTCAGTCGTGTCCGACTCTGTGCGACCCCATAGATGGCAGCCCACCAGATTCCCCTGTCCCTGGGATTCTCCAGGCAAGAACACTGGAGTTGGTTGCCATTTCCTTCTCCAATGCATGAAAGTGAAAAGTCAAAGTGAAGTCGCTCAGTCGTGTCTGACTCTCAGTGACCCCATGGACTGCAGCCTACCAGTCTCCTCCGTCCATGGGATTTTCCAGGCAAGAGTACTGGAGTGGGGTGCCATTGCCTTACCTCTTACTCCTACACAATCATTAGAAGCTACACACAGAAGCCATTTCATTCTTTGTTCCTTTCTTGGCACCAGCTCTGCCTCTGAAGTGATATTAAGTAGCAATGGTAAGACTGTAAAGCATATAAAGTTCCAAAAAGGGACAGAATGTAACAATTTTTAAGATATCCAGGTACAACTAGATTTAAATATAGAACTGATGGTTCTTGCATGAGGTCATGATCAACCTGAAAAGGTTACTTGAAAATAGCTCAGCATTGAGTAAAATTTAAAAACACTGCACATAGCAAACTCACCCTAAACTGTATAATTTTATGTTCTGTTTTTATTTCAATAGGGTGCAATTTGAAATTTTTTGTGGTGTAGGATTTGATGGGTCTCTACTCATATTTTATAACATAATGACTTCACTGACATCAATCTGCTCATGCAATCAATGTATATTATTTATATAAAAAATCTCCTAAAATATTAATTCTATAGAATTAATATGATGCAAGAACACTTATGTGAATAAGAAAGTCAGAGAAACCTATAGCAAATAATTTTATAGTCTTACTAGTGGTTTCAATTTATTTGCTTTAGTGAAAAAGCATTGGACTTGGGATAGAAAACCTAGAATTTTGATCTTGGATACATTAACTGTATGTGTAACCTTGGGAAGACATTTAACCCATCTACAAAATGAGAGGTGTTAAAAAAGATGAATTACAAGATTCTGACATTCTTTGAATCTCATCATCAATTTTGATAGCCTGGTATTTAAACTCTATTTCAGATTATTATCACTTGGTAGAAAAAACATGGATTTCTAGTTTAAAGAAAGAGCTTAAGAATCCCCTTCAGATTAAAACAAAACCAAATCCTTTGATGTAACCATATGGTGCCCATAAATCAGTTTATGCTCCTAAAACTTCCTTAAAAGCTAATAAGCTTTTATTGGTTAATTATAAAACTGAATGAGGTGAGAAAAGCACAGAACCTTGCTAATTCCACTAATGAATCAAATTTAAAGAACACAAAAAGAGGTCAATGGTCTTATTTATGTAAAAATATACATTTTATTAGTTTTCCAGTTTTATTTTAGGCATAAACATTAGAAATCTTTTTTAATGATAAAGAAGGAAATACTTTTAATTTCCCAATTCTCATGTAGATAACTGTATTTTCATATAAAGTTTGGTAAACTGTATAAAATTTATTTCAGTACAGGATTATACTGTATAGGATATACCACATAATTTCACTAACTAATGCTATGTTTATTGTTTTATTTTCATCTGAATTTAGCCTAAACTTTGAAGCACAATATAACCCAGGCTTAATATGCTAATAGTAAACACTTATTAAATGCTTATAATTTACCAGAACTCATCTTGCTACTGGAGATACAGTAGTGAAAAAGATCAAGCCCTGCATTTAAGGACTGTGGTTAGGTGAGCTTAGAGATAAAAAGGGAATTTCAACAAGGAGACAAGTACAGGCACAGAAGTAAGGTTAAATAGAGGAAGAGGAGTATATAGATCTGAAGAAGGCAGCTTACCTAGTGTAGGGCATCAAGGAAGGCTTCCTAAAGGAAGTGACAGCTAAGCACAGACCTCCCAACCGTGTTTCCCATCTCTTACCAACAAGGACCACTTCCGCCAGAGGCTGTAGAGTTTTCATCTATTTTGACTATGTCGTATGTGTGTCATGGCAAGGGCCAGGATCGGGGCATATATTTGATTTTCTTTAGAAGTAAAGGGGTAGGAACTGTTTTTATTGGAGACCTTAAGTTTGACATCAGTTTCTTTGGGGGTGTTCTGGGTTAGCGGTAAAGATCTTTTTTCCATCTAGAAAGGAAGTGTTGGAGTACAGAAAGTGGATTACATAGCTAGATTAGCATGTCACGGGAAGAGTTGTGTAAAGACTTAAGTGGGAAGCAAAGCACTGAAAGCTAAGCCAAGGAATTTACACTTTCTTTAGTTCCGATGTTTACTGAGAGGGTTTACAATGTAAACCAGGCACGAGCTGGTGGGGGCGGGAAAGAAAGACTGTATATATAAACAACCACAAAGCCTTAAGGTAGTTGCTACGAGGGAAGTTATTTTCAAACACAGAGTTAACACCGAACAGGAGGAACACCCAAGTGTGCCCACAGGGTGATCGAGAAAGGCTCGCCCAGGATGCCCTAGCACCTGGCGTGGGACTTTGCCCCACGGGGCCCTGGCGAGACCATCTGGGACTCAGGGCCTCGGCTCTGCGCTTAGCGGCGGCGGATATCTCCCCCGCGGGGGCGAGCCGCGGGGTGGGGAGACCCCGGGTTCGGAGAGCCAGGGCAGGCCGGGAGTTCCGGGCCGCGGTCCTACTCGACCCAGAGAGAACGGCAGGAGGTGTCCTGGGAAGAGGGGAGGGCAAGATAAGGACGCGAACATAGAGCTCGCCTCCAACCAGCTTGCAATCGCCCCTAGATTGCAAAGGAGCGGGTAGAGGGGCCTGGGCGGGGCCGTCTCTCCACAGATCCGCGCGGGACTTACCCGGACAACCCTGCTTCCTTGGTTTTTGGAAAGACGCCCTTCTGTCATTTACCAGTTTGGTCTGAATTCTAACTACTGCTGCCTCCAAGTTTCTAAATGTCCCTCTACTCAAAAAAAAAAAAAAACCAGAAAACGATAACTTTTTCCCTTCCCAAGCAAAGCCTAGAGTTCGGAGGCTAAGCACTCAGGCCCGGAAACCTCCCCGGAAACCACTTGAATCCGGCGCCTCAGCCACGCGGCTCCGCCTCTTCCGGGAAGTGACTTCCGCCTTTCCGCAACCGCGGCCTTACACGCCGCGGCGGCGCCCAGCCAGTCGCTGTACGCATGCGCGGAACTGTAGCCGCCGTTAGGGTTCCAGGGTAGTTTTTTTTTCTCTCCGCTTTCAGTTAGGCAACTCACCCGCCCCGACCCCTCCGCGCATCCCACAGTCGCAGAGCCCCGGCGCTCCTCCCAGCATCCCCACTGCCCGCCCAGGGGTACTTCCGGCCCCGCCTCCTAGACTCCAGTGGCGCGAAAACTCCGCAGCGCGCACGCGCGGGCGGAGCCCCAGCGGGCGGAGGGAGGGGCGGGGCGCAGGCGCGGAGAGTCCGGAGGTGGGGGCCGGGGGCGGCGGGGCTCCTGCCTTCTCCCGCGGTGGGCGCGCGGTGTCTCGGGGACCAACGGCTGCTGGGCCGACTGCGAGATTCCACTAACGTGGCTTTAGCGTCCTGTGCTGCGGCGGCAGTCCCGCCGATCGGGGGTTCTTTGGGGGAGACTTCGACTTGTTCGAGGTAGGCTAAGGGCGCGCTCCGTCGCCCTCTCTTGCTTCGGATCCTCCCTTGGCCGGCGCCCTCCCTCAGCCCACCCGGTGGCGGCCGGGTCTTTGGAGCCGCGGCGGTGCCCAGGGCGCGCGAGTCAACGGCCGGCGGTGATCTCCGCGCCCTCTCCGCCGGCGGCGCGGGTCCCTTCAGCCGCAGGAAACTAGCCGGTGTCCGCCGGGCCCCTCCCTCGGACGGCTCTAGCGGCGGTGCTTGAAAAATCCCGTCTCCGGCTAGCCTGAGGGAACCTGGCGTCCGGCCCCGAACGGTCCCCGTTAGGCTTTGATGAGTGGTTTGAGGGGGAGAAGGGTCAGGGGGATGAGTCTGGGCTCGGGGATTGGGTTCTTATCACCCCCTCTGATGACCCCTTACAAGTAACAACTTAACTACGTTTAAGAGATATGTGTAAACATCCCTGAAGGTGGCTTTGTTGCTAAATGCCAGTTTCAGGAGAACGCAAAACTGTTACCTAGAAAAATTTAAATTGTGACGTTTGGAAGTTTTATGATGGCCTGTCTTTCCCCCTTATTTTCTTGTGGAGATGAATTGGAGAAGAATCAGTACTGGGAATTCCAGGACACAGAGCTCAAGGGTGGAGGAAGGGCTGCAGGACACTTTGGGGCATAAGAGGGTGCTGTGCTTAATTCATACGAGAGCAACTATTTGGTGTTTAAACCCTGAACATAGAACTTACGTGAGTGCTTGCTACTCTGTATATGTCGTGAGATTGAAAGGGAGTGTTCTAAATACAAGCTATTCTGGAATATATTCAAAAGAAGAAAAAGTCCAAATGTTCAGATTTTTAGATGGCTGCTGTGTAGTCTTTTAAAATACTCACTAGCTTGTGCACTGGCTTTTAGATAGTGCCATGGGTGTATGTGGGTGGTAAGGGAGCATGTTAGAAATACTTAGATTCACTTTATCTCCTTTTACTGTGAGAAATATGCAGAGTAATTATTTCCTGTAGGAATGTGTGTTTTCAGTTTTCCGTTTTTTTTTTTTTTCCCTTGAATTCCAGTAAGTACAAAGAAGTTTGGAGAATACCAGAATATTACTTTTTACATGTTTTTGTATAAGAACCAGTGTTGTGTGACCCTGAACAGGTTGGCACCACCTCTGTAAATTTCATTTCCTGTTCTGTAATTGGGCTTCCGCAGCAGGTCAGATTGTAAAGAATCTGCCTGCAATGCAGGCAACCTGGGTTCAGTCCCCCTGGGTCAGAAGGATCCCCCAGAGAAGGAAATGGCAACCCACTCCAGTATTCTTGCCTGGAGAATCCTATGGACAGAGGAGGCTGGTTTTTTATTTTACTGACTTTATTTTACTGATTAGATGTAGAATTTTGTATAAAACCTGCCTAAATCTTGATGATCATTTTTAGATCTAAGTTAGGAAAATTAGTCAAAGCCATACTTGGTTTACTTTCAGGAACTAGTGGCTCAGCTGGTAAAGAACCCACCTGCCAATGCAGGAGACTGGAGACTTGGGTTCATTTCCTTCGTCCTGAAGATCCCCTGGAGAAGGAAGTGGCAACCCACTCCAGTATTCTTGCCTGAAAAATTCCATGGGCAAAGGACCCTGATGGGCCACAGTCCCTGGGGTCGCAAAGAGTCACACAATTGAGTGCCCACACATGCAGGTATTATGTTTACGGCATAATTAAACATCACAGTTATATATGTGTATATACATATGTAAGTCCAGATGACTGAGAGTCAAGTGTAGACACTTAAGTATTTTTTATTCAGTAGTTAATGAGATACATCTTACTCACTAGTTTTCTTGGTGAACAAATTCAGAATAGTTTCTGTGACTTTCTTAGTGCCACTGCCAAATCTCCAGCTTTGTTATTGTCTCGATGCTGAGTCTTGTCTTACTCTTTCGTGACTTCGTGGACTAACCCGCCAGGCATCTCTGTCCATGGGATTTTCCATGGACAGAGAATTCTTTCCATGGCAAGAATACTGGGGTGGTTGCCACTTCCTTCTCCAGGGGATCTTCCCAACCCAGGGATCAAACCTGAGTCAACTGCATTGGCAGGCGGATTCTTTACCACTGAGCCACCTGGGAAGTCTCTACTAGAATCTAACTCTATTATTTTGCTGCCTACTGGCCTATCCATCTCAATTTCCTAGAAGCACTTCAAACTCAATGTTTTCAAGAAAAATGAATGAATCATTTGCAAACCTCAGTCTGCTGATGATAGCATTTACTATTAAGAGTAAAGATTGTTTCTGAAAATTAAACACAAGATAAAATTTTATACAGCAAGCCGAACATTAGAGGGACATATCACATTAGAATCCTTTTTGTAGTTTTATACATTACCAAAGGAGGAACAAGATGAGCAGACAATTTCACTGCCTATAAATAGTCACACTTGGTTAAACTCAGTTCATGCCAAGTGGAACCTAGACATTAAAGAAGTTTGATTTGGGGTTTTGACAACCTGGGTTTGGATCTAGGCTCTGCTAAGATACACCTAGATAAGTTTGGGTATCTTTTAAATGAGCTTCAGTATCCCCTTTTGTAAAGTAAGGGATCACTTATAAGGATGTTGAGAATTAAAGGGTTTGTACCTCTTAATCCCCTTCACTTATTTCACTCTCCTACTTCCCCCTTCCCCCTTTCTGGCAATTATCCATTTGTTCTTTGTATCAGAATCTGTTTTCATTTTGTTTTGATTTTTAGATTTAACATATAAGTGAGGTCATATGAGTATTTGTCTTCCTCTGAGTTATTTCATATAGTATAATACCCTTTGGGGCTTCCCAGGTGGCTCACTGGTAAAGAATCCACCTGCCAATGCAGGAGATTGGAGTCTGATCCCTGGGGTGGGGAGATCCTGTGGAGGTGGAAATGGCTACCCACTCCAGTATTCTTGGCTGGGAAATTGTATGGTCAGAGGAGCCTGGTGGGCTATAGTCCATGGGGTCAAAAAGATTCAAACATGACTTAGTGACTAAACAAAAACAGCAATACCTATGTTGTTACAAATGGCAAGCTTTCTTTTTAACGGTTGTATAATATTCCATTGTGTGTATGTGTTTTGTTGTTCAGTCACTAAGTCCTGTCTGACTCTTTGCAGTCCTAAGATCTGCAGCACTCAGGGGTGCAGACTTCCCTGCCCTTCACCATTTCCTGGAGTTTGCTCAAACTCATGTCTTGAGTCAGTGATGCCATCCAACCATCTCATCCTCTGTTGTCCTCTTCTTCTGCTGTCCTCAGTCTTTCCCAGCATCAGGATCTTTTCCAGTGAGTCAGCTCTTCGCATCAGGTGGCCAAAATACTGGAACTTCAGCTCTAGCATCAGACCTCCCAGTGAATATTCAGAACTGATTTCCTTTAGGATTTACTGATTTGATCTCCTTGCATTCCAAGGGACTCTCAAGAGTCTTCTCTAGTACCACAGTTCGAAAGCATCAATTCTTCAGTGCCCAGCCTTCTTTATGGTACAGCTCTCACATCTGTACATGACTACTGGAAAAACCATAGCTTTGACTATATAGACCTTTGTTAGCAAAGTGATGTCTCTGCATTTTAACACGCTGTCTAGGTTTGTCATAGCTTTCCTTCCAACAAGCAATCGTCTTTTGATTTCATGGCTACAGTCACTATCGGCAGTGATTTTGTGGCCCAGGATAATAAAATCTGCCACTGTTCCACTTTTTCCCCATGTATTTGCAATGAAGTGACGGGAGCAGATGCCATTTTTGAACTTTGAGTTTTAAGCCACCTTTTTCACTGTCCTCTTTCTTCCTCATTGAGAGGCTGTTTAGTTCCTCTTTGCTTTCTGCCGTTAGAGTGGTATCATTTGCATTTCTGAGATTGCTGATATTTCTCCCAGCAGTCTTGATTCCAGCTTGTAATTCATCAAGTCTGGCATTTCAGGTGGTATACTCTGCATATAAGTTAAATAAGAAGGGTAACAACATACAGCCTTGATATTCCTGTCCGTTGTTCCATGTCTGGTTCTAACTGTTGCTTCTTGACCTGCATACAGGTTTCTCAGGAGGCCGGTAAGGTGGTCCGGTATTCCATCTCTTTTAAGAATTTTCCACGATTTGTTGTGATCCACAAAGGATTTAGCATAGTCAGTGGAGCAAAAGTGGATGTTTTTCTGGAATTCTGCTTTTTCTATGATCCGTGGATGTTGGATGTATATGTGTATTGTGTCTTTATCCATTTATCTGTTGATGGGCATTTATATTGCTTCCATATGTTGGCTATTGTAATAATGCTGCAGTGAACATTGGTGTGCATGCCACTGCTTTTGTTCAGCACTGCTTGTCCTTTAGAGACTGGTCTGTTTTGCCTTTATTCTCACTCTGTTTCATTTGTGCTCTATATTGAGGCCACAGGGATATTTTAAAAACACACATCTGAGTGTTCAGATTTTATTACCTGAGTTTTGCTCACCTATAATTGTTTGATGGGTGGACTAATGATTTTTTCACTTATTTATTATCTGTTGTATCTCATGTATATATTCCAAGCAGTGTGCTTATATTTCATTACATTAAAAATGAGGTGGTTTAATGCAGAATGAGTTTGTCTGTGGTGTGATAGGAGTAGAATTGGGAATGAGGTAGTCCCTGGCAGATTCAGAAGCAGTAGCAATTTACCTTTCTTTAAAACCTCTGTTTTCTATTGATATTTCCAATTCTGTTATGACTGTTCTCACTGCTGTTAGGCCCTACTTTGATATTAATGGGAAGTATGAATTACTAGGTACTCACATTAAAATGGAAAATTTAGAAATTTATAATCCTGTGTGAAAATGCTTTTGGTTTTTCAAATTTCCTGTGTATATGCTTGCTATAATTAACCCTTGGTGATTGATTTTTTTTCCTCTTGAACTTATTTTTTCTTGATAATCATATTTGTTACTATTCCTGCTTTGATGGAGCTTGCTTTCTGCAAGGGAGAAGTAATATGATCCTTAATTTTGAATTTTTTTATTGTAAATAAATATTGAATACCATGAAGAGCTTTATGAATGTATTGAAAATCCCAGAGGGGCTTTCTTCCCCCCCTATTTTTATGTTTAACAGGATATTAAAAGTATTTTTCTTTACATCTGTTTATATTATCTTTTTAGCATCTTAGAAACAGTTCTACTGTTGTAACCTGTATTTAAGTCTCAGGACATTCACGTGTATTTTTAAAAGTCCATTATCATTAAATTAAAGAATGATTCCTGTTTTTAAAGGTTGGATCCTTCGGTGTCTGTTAGATGCATGTTGCCATGGCAACCTAACAGCAAACTGCAAATCCCAGGCTAAGTACAGCAAATAAAAAAACGTTGTCGTCATGTAGCGCACTGTATTCTGTCTTGTATAGGATCTCACATTGATTATGAGAAGCTAATCACACGTACCGTCATTCCCCTTCCTCCCCCGATTTTACTTGAAAAATGACTGTTTTCTAGTGGTAAAATACTAAGATCAATCAGCTGATGTCTGAGTGTCAGCTAACTGCAAGATCATGTATTAAGCATTAATGAAAACTGTCTAAAAGGACATTTAATATTGGGAAAATGGAGAAGCAATGCTGCTTCTTTGCTCTTCTGTGATAAATAAATGACTGTAATTGAGTAAGAAACAGGTATGGGTGTGAGAAAAGACAGTGTTGGGAAAATAATAGTCTGGTAGTGTTCTAGGGAATTTAAATCAGCTGAAATTAATGAATATTAATTCTTGCTATTAAATAATTTGAAAATTGTGTTTGAGTTTCAAGTTCTGACTTGTGTAAGAGATTCAAAATAAACACTAAGTTACTTGTCAGAAAGATGGTGAATATTATGTAATTGTGACTATAATGTTAGTACTTTCTCAAAAGGCATTTGTTTAGGTTAAATGTCCTTTGGATGTTAACTAATATTCCCTTTAAATGGTATTTGATTTATCATGATACATTAGGTTCCTTGTTGCATTCAGGACAGGATAAAGTCCTAAATTTTTAATGTTGTTTACAACAATTCTTCTCAGACTTAATGTACTTGTGAGTCACCCGAGACCTTGTTAAAATGAAGATTCAGATTCACTTGTTTTAAATTGAAGTCTGAGATTCTGGATATCTAGCCTGTTCCTAGGAGATGTAGATGCTGCTTGCTGGTCCTTGGACCACACTTTGAATATCAAGTCTGCCACTCGTTCTGTGGCTGGCTTCTCTGCGGCCCTAACTTTATTACCGGTAGCTGTGCCTTGTCATTTATGGCAGTATGTCATGGGCATGCCTACAGTATTCCCTGCAGTAGCAGTTGGCCGAATGTAGTCCAGGCTTCCATGAGACTGTTTCAGAGGGGCTACAAGATCAAAGTTGTTCTCATAATTATCATAAGATGTTATTTCCCTTTTTTACTTTCATTCACTTGTGACTACACAGTCGAGTTTTCTAGAGGTTGTAGACGTGTGATGACGTCCGCTCTGATGGCTGATACAATGTGTACTTGTGGGTTGTTTTAATTTTTTTTTCAGTTTTAATTTATAATACGGTCAATATTGTTAGAAACAAAAGCCCTCTGAGGTCCTTGGTGCTTTTTAAGACGCTGCAACCTTTGAGAACTGCTGCCCTCTGGTTTTCTTAGGCCATGGACACAGAGACTCACATCTGGAACTTGACCAGAGCTCTTTCCATGGCTTGAGGTGGCTGTTGGGCTGGGGTGTGCGCCTTGCTTCTCTAGGCGCTGGTAGAAGGCCTTCTCTGTCACATCCAGTGGGGAATGGGAGTAAATATAGCATCCTGTTACACCCTCTTATGGGTAGACCTCTAGGTTCTTCATCAGATGTCCCTATCATGCCTCCCTACTTGGCCTGCACAGCCTTGTCTGACTCTGGCCCAGATGGGATGTTGCGATGCCTCCTTTTAGCATCACCAAAAGGAGGTCCACACTACCCACTTGACCTTTGCTGATGCAGGGGGTGGTGAGGAAGGGACAACAGTTCTTTTAATGGTATTTGACTAGAGTGATTATTGTCTGAAAGTCTTCTTGTTAGACTTCCTTTTCCTGGCCTTTTGTCTGGAGAGAACAGGCTTTCATTAAGCCTTTTGTTTCCCCCTGCACCTCTTGGTGTTTCCCCTGTTGCTGGCTTCTGCAAGTCCACAGTAGTTGAGGGAAAACAAAAACTCAGTCAACCACCGTGACATCTTTCCTTGGATTGTGAGGTTCCTAGCAGATGCAGATGCTGCTTGCTGGTCCTTGGACCACACTTTGAATATCAAGTCTGCCACTCATTCTATGGCTGGCTTCTCTGCTGCCTTTTTCAGAGTTGTGTTATGCTTGTTTTATAGTATATAATTTTCAAGAATGTTTTACTAAGCAAGAGGAATAGGGAAAATATATCTGTTCCACCTTCATAGAAATGGAAGTCTCTGATTGCTTTTTTCAACTTGCACTTTGGGTCAAAGAATTCTGAACTCCAGCTCCACTGCATAACTCTTATATTTGATTGTCGAAAAATATATGAGTAAGTATTAAAATATTTTTGTTAAAGAAAAACTAGATTTGATAAACATAAGTAGCTACTTTGGGGAGAAAAAAGATTAATTAAATAGAATTGACGTGAAAGGAATCAGGACCACAGTTGAGGATTGTCCAAAACAAGGTAATTTTGTGTAATAAATTTGAAGCTTTAAATTATCAGTGTTCTGGAAAATAAAATTACAGCAGACTTGTTCTAGGAATCTATAGTCAACCTGTAATAGCCAGTATACGAAAAAAGAAATTGAAATGATTTCATAAAATTAAAATAGTCTCCGTTATCTAATAGCTTTAAGGTTAGTTCTTTTTCACTTTCAAAAAAACCTTTCAGTGTCATGCCATAGTGGTGATAGCAGAGCATTAAAAGATAAACTACCCAGTTCACTTAATGAAGCATGCATTGTCATAATAAAACTTGTCAAAGATAGTTCCCCAAAACAGTTCCAACAAGATATGTATAGATATTTGATATTTCTGCAAAATTGCTCTGTCAGTATAAGTTTGGAGGGCAGTGGATAAAAATTAAGCACTGTATGTATCTCTCCCCTGCCCTCCTCCTCTCTCTCATTTGTACTTTAAAGTCCTTATTCTCCCACTTTGATCTATTTCTTGCTGTCTTTGTAACATACTCCACTGGCCTCCCAGTGCACACCTACATGTCTGACTGGCTTCCTTGCCATCCATACATCATCAAGGTGAACTATCCTTTTTTCTACTGAGGACTGAGTTGAATCTTTCAGTCCGAATTAATGAGAGGGAAAATCTCGTTTAATCCCCTGCTGCCCAGATACCTGGCACAAACCTGCTGTGATATAGTTCTGGGGGCACCTAAACGGATTGAACCCCACTCCAGTACTCTTGCTTGGAAAATCCCATGGATGGAGGAGCCTGGTGGGCTGCAGTCCATGAGGTCGCTAAGAGTCGACCACGACTGAGCGACTTCACTTTCACTTTTCACTTTCATGCATTGGAAAAGGAAATGGCAACCTACTCCAGTGTTCTTGCCTGGAGAATCCCAGGGACAGAGGAGCCTGGTAAGAGGCCGTCTATGGGGTCGCACAGAGTCGGACACGACTGAAGCGACTTACGAGCAGCAGCAGCACACAGATTGAAAGTAGAGCTATTTTTCATATTCTTGTATCTTAGAAATTTTTTGTTACCTCTGCTGTGGATGTTTCTCATTATTCAGCAAACAGTTATTAGGTACCTATCACTTTAGGGCTCTAAGAGAATTTTTAAGAAAAAAATGGAAGCAACAGTTCAAGTAATCATACCATTTCAACAAAAGACCATCAACTTGGACTTAAGGTGCGGCATTTATGTTTAAAAAAGCTTGATGATGTTAATTTTCTAGAGACAAATTTTAAGGAATATTGGTAAAAACAAAAAAACTAGATAATAAGCCTGGGTTATTTCTTAGAGAACAGTGAAGTGACACTACTCAGTTCAGTCACTCAGTCGTGTCTGACTCTTTGCGACCCCATGGACTGCAGCACACCAGGCCTCCCTGTCCATCACCAACTCCTGGAGTTTACTCAGACTCGTGTCCATTGAGTCGGTGATGCCATCCAGCCATCTCATCCTCTGTCGTCCCCTTCTCCTGCCTTCAGTCTTTCCCAGCATCAGGGTCTTTTCCAATGAGTCAGTTCTTCGCATCAGGCACCCAAAGTATTGGAGTTTCAGCTTCAGCATCAGTCCTTCCAGTGAATATTCAGGACTGATTTCCGTTAGGATGGACTGGATCTTCTTGCACTCCACGGGACTCTCAAGAGTCTTCTTCAACACCACAGTTCAAAAGCATCAATTCTTCGGTGCTCAGCTTTCTTTATAGTGCAGCTCTCACATCCATACATGACCACTGGAAAAACCAGAGCCTTGACTGGACAGACCTTTGTTGGCAAAGAAATGTCTCCGCTCTTAAATATGCTGTCTAGGTTGGTCGTAACTTTCCTTCCAAAGAGTAAGTGTCTTTTAGTTTCATGGCTGCAGTCACCATCTGCAGTGATTTTGGAGCCCCTCCCAACCCCAAAATAAAGTCTTTCACTGTTTTCATTGCTTGCCCATCTGTTTGCCATGAAGTGATGGGACCAGATGCCATGATCTTAGTTTTCTGAATGTTGAGTTTTAAGTTTCTTCTTGCCAACTTTTTCACTCTCCTCTTTCACTTTCATCAAGAGGCTCTTTAGTTCTTCTTCACTTTCTTCCATAAGGGTGATGTCACCTGCATATCTGAGGTTATTGCTGTTTCTCCTGGCAGTCTTGATTCCCACTTGTGCTTCATCCAGCCCAGCGTTTTTCATGATGTACTCTGCATATAAGTTAAATAAGCATGGTGACAATATAATACAGCCTTGACATACTCCTTTCCTGATTTGGAACCAGTCTGTTGTTCCATGTCCAGTTCTAAGCATTGCTTCCTGACCTGCATACAGATTTCTCAGGAGACAGATCAGATGGTCTGGTATTCCCATCACTTAAAAAATTTTCCACAGTTTGTTTAGATCTGCACAGTCAAAGGCTTTGGCATAGTCAATAAAGCAGAAGTAGACGTTTTTCTGGAACTCTTACTTTTTCGATGATCCAGTGGATGCTGGCAATTTGATCTCTGGTTCCTCTGCCTTTTCTAAAATCAACTTGAACATCTGGAAGTTTATGGTTCACATATTGCCAAATCCTGGCTTGGAGAATTTTGAGCATTACTTTACTAGTGTGTGAGATGAGTACAACTGTGTGGTAGTTTGAGCATTCTTTGGGATTGGAATAAAAACTGACCTTTCCCAGTCCTGTGGCCACTGCTGAGATTTCCAAAGTTGCTAGCATATTGAGTGAAGCACTTTCACAGCATCATCTTTTAGGATTTAAAATAGCTCAACTGGAATTCCATCACCTCCACTGGCTTTGTCCATAGTGATGTTTCCTAAGGCCCACTTGACGCATTCCAGGATGTCTGGCTCTAGGTGAGTGATCACACTATTGTGATTATCTGGGTCACGAAGATCTTTTTCGTACAGTTCTTCTGTGTATTCTTGCCACCTCTTCTTAATATCCTCTGCTTCTGTTAGGTCCATACCATTTCTGTCCTTTTATCAAACCCATCTTTGCATGAAATGTTCCCTTGGTCTCTCTAATTTTCTTGAAGAGATCTCTAGTCTTTCCCATTCTGTTGTTTTCCTCTATTTCTTTACATTGATCACTGAGGAAGGCTTTCTTATCTCTCCATGCTGTTCTTTGGAACTCTGCGTTCAAATGGGTATATCTTTCCTTTTCTCCTTTGCCTTTGCCTTCTCTTCTAGTGCTAGGCAAAAGCGAAAGTGAAAGTCACTGGTCTTGTCAGACTCTTTGAGACTACATGGACTATACAGTCCATTACAAATACGCTTCTTTGGGGGAAATAATTAGTACTAGTTTTATATGATTCAGTATTACTTTATAATGTGTAAAAATTGATGATTTCTCTGGAGTAAGTTCAGAAGGCATTATTCCATCTCATCAGTAGATCCACAGTTTCACAAATAAAACCATTTACCTTTTGGGAAATTAGGAGTTAAAATCCTTAGATAGAAAAGAAAGAAAGAAAGTGAAGTCGCTCAGTCGTGTCCGACTCTTTGTGACCCCATGGACTGCGGCCTACCAGGCTCCTCCATCCATGGGATTCTCCAGGCAAGAATACTGGAGTGGGTTGCCTTTTCCTTCTCCAGGGGAAAATACTTAGATAGGTCCGTATCAATAAAAACCTCCATCATGAATCCCTCTGACGTAAAATCAGCTAGTGTTGCATATGCAGATTTTTTAAAACAAGAATTTATTGTCTACTTCTATAGCGAGAAGTCTGACATGTCTGCCTGGGCTAAAATCAAGAGAGCAGGAGGGATATGTTCCTTTCCAGAGGTTCTTGAGTATCTGTGTCCTTACCTTTCCACCTTCTCGTGACCACTCACATTGTTTGGCTCATGGCCCCCTCCCTCCACACAGATGATAGTTTTACTTTTTCTTAAAGTGAAAATGAATGGATATAGTTCTAAAATTTAAGCTTTGTCTGATTTTGTTAAGTTTTTTTAAATATATATATGGAACAGTTGTATGGGTGCTTTACATGATTTTCTTCATTGTCACTGTAATATTGTTTAGACCTGATGGCTAAAAGAAAGGAAGAAAATTTTTTCTCTCCTGAAAATGCCAAAAGACCAAGACAAGAAGAATTGGACGATTTTGATAAAGATGAATGTGACGAAGATGAATGTACAGTTTCTTTCACTAATGGTACCTCTACTTTGGTGAGTGCAAAATTATAAAATTAATAACTTTTGATTGTCCTGTTTCTCCTGTCTGTTTTATATATCTTATTCTTAATTCAGTATCCAAAGCTGGGTCACTAGCTGCAGAGGAAAAATAACATGAATTTTTAAAAGTGAGGTAAAAATCACCTAATTTTGAAGTTCATGTTAATTTTTAGAAAAAATTAGTAGAGAAAACAATAAAACAAAGAGGTAATTCTTTGGAAAGGTCAGTAAAACTTACAAACCTCTACTAAGATTGACGAAAGGGAAAAATGAGAGAAAACACAAACTACCAGTATCAGGAATGAAACAGTGGATTTGACCATAGACTCTGCAAACAGCAAAAGGACAATAAGGAGACTTCCCTGGTGGTCCAGTGGTTAGGAATCTGCCTGCCGATGCTGAGGACGTGAGTTGGATCCACAGGTGGCGGGGCGGCTCAGCTTGTGCACCACAGGTACTGAAACCTGCGCTCTCTGTAGAGCCCGTGCTCCACGAGAAGCCGTCTCAGAGAGAAGCCCTCACACCGGAACTAGAGAGTAGCCCCCGCTCACTGCAGCTAAATAAAAGCCTGCTACAGCAATGAAGACCCAGCGTGCCCGAAAGTACATTTTAAAAGAAAGGATGATAAGGGAATATTGTTAACAACTCTGCACACATAGATTAGCAGTTTAGAGTGGACCAGTTCCTATAACTATCAAGGAAATTTAATTCATCCTTTAAAAACTCCTAAAAAAGGTCTCTTCAGTTTCAGTTGGTTTGACTAAAGAATTGTACCTAATGTTTGGGTTTCATGTTCAAATTAGCATTCAGCAGAGAATTCTTAGACTTGACACCAAACATACAAACCATAAAATGAAAAACTGATAAATTAGACCTCATCAAAATTAAAAACTTTTCTTCAGCAAAGACCTTTTTATGAGGATGGAAAGTCAAGCTAGCAGAATATTTGCTGGTCACATATCCAACAAAGTACAAATATCTTGTTTGTATAAAGAATTCTCAAAATTCAACAATTAAAAGCGAAGAATACAATTTAAAAATGCACAGAACACATAAAGAGACATCTCACTGACACGATGTTCAGAATAACCTGTCGTGAAAGTGAAGTCGCTCAGTCGTGTCCGACTCTGTGACCCCGTGGACTGTAGCCCACCAGGCTCCTCTGTCCCTGGGATTGTCCAGGCAAGAATACTGGAGTGGGTCTCCATTTCCTTCTCCAGGGGATCTTCCCGACCCAGGGATTGAACCCAGGTCTCCCGCATTGCAGGCAGACGCTTTAACCCCTGAGCCACCAGGGAAGTCCTGTCACGAGGGAAATGCAAATTAAGACCATGGTGAAATACCAGTGCACACCCATCAGAATGGCTACTTTTATTTTTTTCTCTTAAATGACAATACCATATGCTGGCAAGGATGCAAAGAAAGTGGATCATTCATATATTGGTGGGAATGTAAAATGGTACAGTCACTCTGGAAAATAGTTCGGCAGTTTCTGTAAGAAATTTAGCATGCAACCATCTATAGCATATAACCCAGTATCTATCACAGAGAAAGGGTCTTCCCTGGTAGCTCAACTGGTTAGGAATCTGCCTGCAGTGCAGGAGACCCTGGTTCTATTCCTGGGTCAGGAAGATCCCCTGAAGAAGGGATGGGTTACCCACTCCAGTATTCTTGGGCTTCCCCAGTGACTCAGACAGTAAAGAATCTGTCTGCAATATGAGAGACCTGGGTTCGATCCCTGAGTTGTGAAGATCCCCTGGAGGAGAGCATGGCAACCCACTCCAATATTCTTGCCTGGAGAATTCCCAGGGACAGAGGAGCCTGGCAGGCTACAGTGCATGCCTTCGCAAAGAGTCAGACACAACGGAGTGACTAAGCATAGCACAGCATCACAGAGAAAAGATTTATCTTCCCACAAAAATTTGTACATGAGTGTTCATAGCAGCTTTATTTGTAATACTCAATAACTGACAATCTAGATGTCATACAGTGAGTGAGTAGTTAAACCTGCTATAGGACGTCTCTACCCTGAGATACTATTTAGCAGTAGAAAGCAGGGAACTGTGCACATAGACAACAAAAGACAGTTAAGCTGAGTGAAGGAAAAAGGCTTCTCGAAAGGTTACATTCTGTCTGATTCCATGTATATAACATTCTTGAAATAACAGTGTCTCAGAAATGGAGAGCAGACCAGTGGGCCAGGGTAAAGGAGGAGTGGGTGGGGAGGAAGGATGGGGCTCTAGAAGGACAATGTGACAGTTACTTGTGATGGGAATATTTTGTGCGTCACTATCAAAATGAGCACCCTGGTGTGGTATTGTACCATAGTTTTCAAGATTTTACCTTTGGCAGAACCTGGGTAAAGGAGTCACATGATTTCTCTGTATTATTTTTTATAACTACTTCTAAGTCTTCAATTAGATCAAAATAAACTGAAGACTTTTAAAAAGTCTTCAACCATGATTTCTATAGAATTCTGCTTGTTTTTGTTGCTACGTTATGTCCGACTCTTTTGTGACCTCATGGCCGGTAGCCTGCCAGGCTCCTCTCTCCATGGGATTTCTCAGGCAAGAACTGGAGCGGGTTCCCATTTCCTTCTCCAGGAGATCTTCCCAACCCAGGGATCGAATTCGTGTCTCCTGCCTTGGGAGACAGGTTCTTTACCATTGAGCCACCTGGGAAGCCACTCACATAAGGATGTAAATGTTCCCTCCTTTTTAATAAGCTGCTGTTTAGTGATAGAGAGCCAGAGATTTTTATAATAAATAACTTAAAAGTTGAAGACATTAAACGTTCTTCAAAAACATTTGGAAGGTTTGGTAAAATATAGTTGATTTATTTTCATATTTTAACTACAAAGTGTGACCACTGTGTGTCGAACTCTTGGTTAAAACGTACATGAACCATCTCTAATTTAATTATGACATATTCTCAATATGGAAATTATAATTCTATGCTCTCTCTGCAGTGGATACATTTAGCAATGTCTGAATATAATGTTTGGTTGGGGTTGGAGGAGAGAGTGCTGCTGGCATCTGGTGGATAGTGGCTAGAAGATGCTATTAAATATCCCACAATGCCGAATGAAGTTAGCCTCTCTCCAACAAAAAGTGATCTGACTCAAGATGTTGGTATTGTCCATACTAAAAAAGAACCCTGTGAAATACTTGTTAGAACCTATAAGGACTTTAAAAATAGCAGTTAATCATATGAATTAATGTCATTTGTTCATTGATTGAAGGCCTCTCTAGTGGCTCAGTGGTAAAGAACCCACCTGCCAGTGCAGGAGATGCAGGTTCAATCCCTTGGTCAGGAAGATTCGGTGGAGAAGGAAATGGCAACCTACTCCCGTATTATTGCATGGACAGAGGACCCTGGCAGTCTACAGTTCATGGGGTGTCGAAGAGTTGGATACAATTTAGTGGCTGAGTATGCATTTACTCCTTGATTGAAATTAACATTTAAAATTATACTTTCTGTAACTTTTTTCATTGGTAGCACTGCTGATCTTTCTCCTGCTAACAAACAGTTGGATGATTATAGTGATTGAATCAGATTGATTGTTTTCTCTCATTTTTTAAAATTCATAGACAGCAGCAGAAGTTGGAATAATTGAGAGTATTCAGCTCAAAAACTTCATGTGTCATTCGATGCTTGGACCCTTTAAGTTTGGTTCTAATGTCAACTTTGTTGTTGGCAATAATGGAAGTAAGTGCTTTTGCCTTCCTTCTTATTTGACTTTGAGCAGTACATTGAAGTCAGAAAGCTTTAACTTTTAAAAATAGGTGCCTGTTAGTGCTGATACAGCTAAGTTTTAGATCTCTGGTTTGTGGTCATGAATTTTTCAGTATTTGCTGCCAATCTGCTGCTGCTGCTGCTGATGCTGCTTATAAGTCGCTTCAGTCGTTTCTGACTCTGTGCGACCCCATAGACTGCTGCCAGTCTACACTTTAAGAAAATAATGAGTTAACTCTGGGTTCGTTATGCAAGAGAAATAAACCTTTCCTTCATGTTGTTTGCCACTTTATTTTTTTAATTGAAGGATAATTGCTTTAAAGGATTTTGTGGTTTTCAATCAAACATCAACAAGAATCAGCCATAGGTACACCCATGTCCCCTCCCCTCCCTCCCAAACCTCCCTTCCAACTCCTTCCCAATCCCACTCTTCTAGAATGCGTAGTGATTTGAATCTTATGTATCTTGGAATTCATACCATAGAAGAGTGGGCAAGCTATCCTCATTGCTGTTGAGGCAGTCCTGTGTCTTGTATCTATTAAATGTTTTAACAGCATGAATGAAGTGCCATGGGGAATCCAAACAAGAAAGAAATGTGAATTCTCACTCATGTGGCCAATGAAAGCTTTAAAAAGAGATGGTATTTCTGGTGGTACTTGAATAAAAATGAAAGATCTTTTAGATCTTCTGGGGAAGAAGTAGCTGAAACATAGAGGAAGACATAGGAGTTGGAAAGACGAGTTAGGCAGCCTTCGTAGTGAACCTGCTGGGTATGTGGTGAACCATGTTGGCTTCTTGATTGAGCCAGTAGAGAGGGAGAGGAACTTGCCAGGGTCCAGGGATGGTGGTCGTCCTAGAACATGAAACTAGTACAGATAGCTCCGTGGTCTGTTTGGTTGTTGTTTGTTTTCCCTCCTCTGTTCAAGAGAAAAGTTTTTTCAGAAGGAGAGAATAGACAAAGGGCCAGGGCTATGGGGAGGTCAAACAGGACAAGTAGTAAAGACAGACTGGTTGGTTCTGCAGTTAGAGCTTAACATTGGAAATAGTGAAGGTATTAATCTAATGCAGGTGGTGGAAGCTGTGAATTTGGAAATGAAGGAAAAGGAGAGAGTTAGGATAGGAACTCGAAAGGCATCCCAGGAACTAAATTGGGTTAACTGTTGTATACTTGGTTTAATTTAGAGTATGTTGTGAAAGATGATGAGTTGATAAGAATTGATCTTTTTGGTTGATTGTGTAGTTGAGAAAATGGTTGTCATATTTCTGGGTAACTGTTACAGATTTTGCTATTTTAGCTTGTGATATTTTTTGTCTGTTAGGAGTAAAAAAGAATATTCTTTAAAGAGTGAGCAAACGAATAATACACAAATTAGGAATAATAATCGTCAAAATATCGCAAAATATAAAAACATCTGTCTATATGACTGGTAGTTTTTTGCATTTAAATTCATTTATTCAGCAAATATGTGAGTGCCTATTATGGGCTGATATTGGAGATAGCCACTGAGTTAAGGTAAGGTCCTGTCCCTGTGGAGCTTGCAATCAGGGTCAAAAATAGTTTCGGGCTTCTGAGAATTTATGGGAAAAGAAAAATCTAATTTTAATTAATTTAGGATGTAAGAAACATTAGATGAGTTAGATATATTTGGGTTAATCAGAAAGATAAGTTCATTTAATATCTGACAGGTCAGGATGATACTGTGAATTTTAGGTTGGAAAGTTATCAACTGTTTTTTTTCCATTTCTGGGAAAAATTTGATTCCTGAAATGTACTACTGACTTTTTTTTTCTTCTAATAGCAGCAGCTAAATATTTCATGATATATACAACTTTTTGTTTGCTTTTGGCACTGGAAGAAAACTATAATTAAAGTGTAACACTTCCTTTCAGGGATAGACTATTTCACATCTTCTCTGAGAAATATTTTTACATCAAATTATAGGAATCATACTTCTCCCTCTCTAATGCATGTGATTTCCTCAACACCTGTTCTTTAGGTGGCAAGAGTGCGGTGCTCACAGCTCTCATAGTTGGTCTTGGTGGAAAAGCTGTCACTACTAATCGAGGATCTTCTTTAAAAGGTTTTGTGAAGGATGGACAGAAGTAAGTGTTGGCTTTCTACATGTATCTCTCAGTTCTTGAATAAGAAGCAGCTTTAGATACCCAATTCATGTAGACATTGTCATAAATGAATTGGCTTCCCAGAAGTGGAGCAGAGGTGTCAGGTGTCATATCTTTTCATTCCTTTCTGTTCCCCACTGTTGCCTCTTTACCTCTCCTGACAAAACGCTTGTGTCACTTAATGCCATGCACCTCCCCCCGACACGTTTCTTTTACCTTTATGGAAGAATGAGCAGTGATAGATTTGTGTACTTCCATTTAAAGGAATATTTATGAACATGGGACTTTAAATTTTTTCGGCCTCATAGCATGCGAGATCTTACCCCGACCAGGGATCGAGCTGCTGCCTTCTGCAGGAAGTGCAGAGCCTTATCCACTGGACCGCCAGGACTTCTCTGGCTCTTGTCCCGAGTCCAGCTTCAGCAAGTACATGTTGATACCACGTGAGCTAGAGCAGAATTAGTAACCAGTCAAGGTGTCCCTAAACAGAATTCTGTCTCCAACTCTCTTAATTCAAAAAAGAAGCATTCCATTCGGTCTCTCATTTTGTATGCTTTACTCAGGTGATTCACCAGTGAATTTGGTGTGAGGACTACAATCACGCCTCTTTGTGGTTCATCGTGACCTTTGTGAATGTTTATATAACAACCATGTGTGGCTTTCTGTTTGTGTTTCTTTCGCTGAATGTTTGTCTTACATTCACCGTCACCTAACTGGATGTTAATTGCCTGGTTTGCATCATCATAGACTGGTGGCCTTTTGTCCATTAGGAGCTCTTGTCAGGCTGATCTCCTTATTCTTTTTAGTTCAGCCTCAGAAAACCCTGACGGGATCCTCATTTCTCCTCTGAACTGGATGTCCAGACTGTCATCCCAGCTCCCACAGTGAGGCGGCTCCCACTGCTTGTTTCTCCCTCACATACTTGGTGCCCAAGGACTTCTGGAACTTTGATAATTAACACCGATTGTCATTTTGTCCCCCTTGTAGCTGACTTTCCTTCTGCTCAGTGTTATATCCATTTAACTTCCCCCATTTTCCATTTGATTTCTAAAAAACAGAATGGGGATGTGATGTGAATCAAAATTGCAGGTTTCTTATGTATTTCTCAGAAATGTTAGGAATCTTACCCCTAAGCCAAGGTTCCAAGTGGACTTAGGAGGAGGGAGGAAAAGATAAACAGAAAATTATTTACCGTGCTGTATGGCCTTGGAAAGGAACTACTTGAAAACAATTCTCCAGCATGTTTTCTGTCTCTCCCGACCTTATTTGGGCTTGAGTCTGGCAAGGTCTTCTCTCCCACAGTCTCTAAAGAAAATTATGTCTGAAGTCAAAAGTTAGCTACTTGAACACTTCAAAGTTGATAGTCTCAACTCTGTTTCAGTTCAAGTTATCCAAGTATTTACCTAGTCTACCTAGCTAGATAACCCATTGATCTTTCAAATAGAAACCTCAGGAAGAAATTTTTTATTCTGTACCATTAAGTGTTTTATGTCTCAGTTAAAGATTAAAATTTTTTTTTCCATATGGGAAGTACCTGGACCCAAGCAGAAGCTTCTTTCTGAGATTTGTCCTTGGAATGCCATTAAAAAAAGAAAGATGGATAAAGGCTAGTTTGCACAAATCACCACCATTGAAGGACACAGCTGCCTGTAGATAGGAACATTAAAATATTTTAAACAGAGGTAATAACAGCTAAAAGCTTTGACCTGAGCTTAGTCTGCTTTGTATTGACCTTGTCTGAAAAAGTAGCTAAAAACAGCTTTTCCAAACCCATTCCTACTCCTCTTGTCCTTGTCTTCCTCATTTAAAACGCTTGGTGGCTATAAAATTTCTCTAATTTTATAATCTCTGATTCTGTCATCACTTTTTTTTTTTTTAACAGAATTAGCTCACTGAGTATTATGTTTTTGTTTTGAGTCTAAAATCTGTGTGGCTGTTCCATCTTTCCTGAGGGCGCCTGTCAGTCAGGCACAGGTTTAAGGTGGTCCTCAAGACTCCCCCTCCCCCCATCTGAAACAGCCTACTTGTGACACTTGAGCTCCAGGCTGCCTTTGTAGAGGGTTCCAACCCTATAAGATGGTTAGGAGAAACCAGAGGACTGACTGTGCCTAGAGGCTCTTTACCTGGGGCTCCACCCGCTGATCATCCAGCGAGGCTTGGCAGTTGTAAGGATATGTCTCCTCCTCTCTGAGACCAAAGTCTCAGGCCCATAGCCCTTCACATTCTTCAGCAGGTTCAGTTCACTGTTACCTTCCTCAGCCTCCCTGATCCTAGTCCTGGGATCTAGGCACCAGGCCAGTTTTTGACATCAGCTGTAGCATTGGGGGAGTGGGTTATAGAGGGATACTACAGATGCCTGATTGACTTAGTCATGTTTACAGAAGGTACTGCAGATTAGCTAGCCACCCAGAGAAGGAACAGGTGTGTCCTTATTCTACATGGCATTTTCCTTATTCCTTGTGCCTCGTTTCCATCAATACACAATGCTACAGTCACCTCTGTACAGATAAGGATCTCCTGAAGCCGAGAAAGAAGCCACAGCCCCCTGGAGAAGGAAATGGCAACCCACTCCTGTATTCTTCCCTGGGAAATCCCACAGACAGAGGAACCTGGCAGCCTATAATCCATAGGTTGCAAAAGACTTGGACATGACTTAGTGACTAAACAACCACCACCCTACACTCTGCACTTCAGTTGCGTTTTCCTTCGGGGACCTCCAACATGCACTTCCCTTTTTCACTTAAGTAGCATTAGACGTCCTGTGCTCTTTCTACATCATCTCCCTTCATGGCCCACCTCCCTGATGATTGTAAGCCACACTTTGCAAGTTTGTAACCTTTATATGTGCAGGTGTATAAAATAAGACATATATGTGGAGAATCACACAAAAGTAAAAAAAAAAAAAAAAAAACTTCAGGTTTCCCTTCTTACCAGGACCAGAGACGTGTGCCATCGGTTGTTCTGGGTTTGAAAATGGTAGCCTGTTACATTTTTCCTGTTTCACTGTTGTTCCTTTCTTTTCCTGTTTTAAGCCACTTGGGTCTTTTCTTATCGTTGGGGATTTTCTGTGACTTTTCTTTATTAATTACTTTCACAGTCCCT
Organism: Budorcas taxicolor; assembly: GCF_023091745.1. NCBI lineage: Eukaryota > Metazoa > Chordata > Mammalia > Artiodactyla > Bovidae > Budorcas > Budorcas taxicolor. The sequence goes on from NC_068920.1 coordinate 140,338,794, forward strand.
CATTGCTGCAGCATCAAGAGGTAAATGTCTAATAAAGCTGCATTTCCCTTGTGCTCATATTTTATGGCCACATTGTGTCCCATTCTCTTCTACCCACTTTGACGTGGGCCTTCTCTCCTTCATCCCATGTGTAGGACTTGCTCAGCTAGTTTTTAATTATTTTTATCCCGAGAAAGTTGTTCGATACATAGCTATAGATTCAGTGTGTTGTGGAGGTCAGTTCAGGATCCTGTAGCCATCTTGAACCGAAACCCCTAGAAATTCTAATTTTGATAGGAACTTCAGTGACTTCTTTGTGAGAGTGACATATGAGAAAATAATTTTTGTTAAAAGCAACTTTATTGTAGCATTTTCATAAATTTCACTTGTCAAAAGTGTATAGTTTGAGTTTTAGATATGTAAAAATCTTCATGATGATAAATAAAAAATAGCTTTTGGATCCCCCCCAAAAAAATGAAGCCACAGCCTTAGGGCAGCACTGCGTATGCGTGTGTGTGTGCGTGTGTGTGTGTGTGTGTGCTGTCATTCTGGAGGAGATCTCTGTGGTCATTCCTCTTCTCGCTGAAGGGTCTCTCTAGTGACAGACACTGGGCTCTATGGCTCTTGACCCAAATTCCACACCAGCCACATTAGTAAGTGGGGAGATAGCAGTCAGTCCCAGCACAGGTATCCTGTTTCCTTATATAGGTTTTCTGAGCAGTCGTTATGAAGGGTATTTTTTGTAAGCCTTAAATGTTTTTAAATAACTTGCCTTTCTTATGAATTCATATGGTAGTGGGATATCAGTGTCTGCAAAGCTCTCACAATAGTAAAAATAGCTTTCAAATGCAAGGAGTGTCTCAGAAGGAAAATAAAGTTGGTGTTTGCAAATCAAGGGAGGTATCACTTTATTTTTAAAAATGTTTTCATGAGTTACAAATATTTTTGGCTTTATGTTGTAGGCCAGATACCCTTCCCCTATCATAGACTTTAGCTGATAGTTTTCAACCTTGACTGTTCATTAGAATCACCGCAGAGAGCTTTAAAAGCTCATTAATTAGAACTTTTCAGGAGCATGTCTGTCTTAGTTAGATATTGCTATTCCCGATTAAAAACGTACACACCCCAAGCCACTCAAGGTATCTTGAGATAGTTCATAAAGATGTAGGATGTATATCTTGGAAGCTGCAAGGAAGAAGCATAATTGGATCAGGAGTGACTGGAACTGAGAGACTCAGAACCAAAGATCGTCACTCTCTGGGTCTTCCTGTTCTGCGTCTCTGGCTCTTTGTGTCTTTGTTTCTGGATCTGTGTCTTCCTTCCTTCGTCAGGCTTATGCTTACAGCTCTTCCTTTCCACTACCTCCCTCCCTCTCCTCAATGGCTGCACTTTTTTTAAAAAACATTTTATTTTATATTGAAGTATAGCTGATTAACAATGTTGTGGTAATTTCAGGTGCACAGCAGAGTGACTCAGCCATACATATAATGCATCAATTCTCCCCCAAACTCCTCTGCCATTCAGGCTGCCACATCACATTGAACAGAGTTCCCCATGCTATACAGCATGTCCTTCTTGATTATCCATTTTAAATATAGCAGTGTGTACATGTCCCTGACTATCCTTTCCCCCACCCTTCCCCCTAGTAACCATCAGTTCGTTCTCTAAACCTTGTTATCTTTTCTTACTGCTAAGTGGCAAAAGTTCTGACTTACCCTTTCTGTGAGAGTGTAATCCTTTGTCGGGGGAGGAAGGGGTCCAGACTTCAGACAGGTTTTGCATTTTAATCCAAGCCTCTACAACCCAGACATTCACCTATCACCATACTTATACATGTATCCATTCTCCCCCAAACTCCCCTCCCATCCAGGCTGAGGGGCTTTCTCTTCTGTGCTGTGCTCTCCCACCTTCCCTCTCCTCACAGGCATGCAGGGGTGTGACTGTTGTTACCGACCCTGGAGCCTGTGTGCTCTTTTAGTCTTCGAGCCTTTGCTATTCTGTGTCTCCTTGTTCAGGCATGTGTGTGGGGCTGCCCATGAAAGGAAGCGCTCTTGAGTTCTCTATGTCTCTGATTCATGGCCAGTATCCGTGATTCAGTGTCGTTCTTTGTCCAGGTGGTTTCCCAAGAACCTAACTGTTCTGTGTTCTGCTTCTCTCTGTAGTCTCTGCAGACTTTGTACTTGTCAGAACATAACGCCCCAAATTGATCTCTCTAGTCCCAGAGCCCTCAGAACTTCGTAGCTCCAAGGAATTACCTCCTTAACACTTGACTGAGTCTGAATTTGAGTTTGTTTTTAAAACTTGTGATTGTAAAGTAATTTTAGATTTACACAAGTGTTGCAGAGCTAGTACAGTTTTTGTATAGTCTTTACCCAATTTCCTTTAATGTTGATATCTTAAATACCTGAGGTACTTTTATCGAAGTACTGTGTGGTTAACATTGGTATATTATTATTAACTAGACTTCAGACTGTACTTGAACTTTACTAATTTTTCTTAATTTGAATTTTAAAGAAGAGTATCTGGCTCAGTTACTATCCACTTTCTATATGCTTCCCAAGTGGGGCAGTGGTAAAGAATCTGCCTGTCAATGTAAGAGATGCTAGTTCTATTCCTAGGTTGGGAATATACCCTGAAAGAGGAAATGGCAACCCACTGCAGTATTGCCTGGGAAATCCCATGAACAGAGGAGCCTGGCAGGCTACAGGCCATGGGGTCACAAAGAGTTGGATACAACTGAGCGATTTAACACACACACACACACACATTAACGGTGTCTTCTATATTTATCTCAGTCCCTGTGGGGAGGGTTGGGGGCTGCTGAGCCCTCTCTCTATGAGAGCAGACATGTTCGGGGGGAACAAGAACTGAGCCCCTTCAGGATGTTTACTAAGTTCACAGTGAAATTCATCTTGAGTATTTTTACCTGTGTTTCCTGCAGATGGAAGCAGTTTTGGATTATGATTACAAATTCAATAAAACAAGTTTGTTCTGTTTAATATAGCCTTTAATTACCAAAAGCAGATTTACATTAAAGGACTTGAGCATTTTTGGGAGATACTCATTTTTAACCATAGAAAATATTGTCTGCTTTTATGTTTGAGGAAATTATATTTATTTATTAATGCCCTTTATTAACTTTAAAAAATTTTTTCTCCCAAGGCTTATTTTAACAGAATTTAGAGTAGAAAAACAGAGATTGATTCCTCCCCCATAATATGTTAAAATATACATGGCTATAAATGCTTCAAATTTCTTTTAAACTTTGAAAATAATTGTTTTGTAATACTAATAAAACCTTAGGAAATTTTGAGATTTAGTTTACATTTCTTGATGTCAAATACTTCAGCCATTTTTGTTGTTGTTGCATAAGTAATAGAAGAATCAAAATTGTTTCCCTTAATTCTCATCTTCTTAGAAAATATATTATTTCACCTTAATTCTCACTTCATCATTCTTAGACACCTATTGTCAGGATGATGCTTTATTATGTGATTTAGCATGATATTGATATGCAATATTATTATCCAGGCTGTATAATATTGATTATACATTGCAGATAGGAAAATGTATAACTTACCTACATGACATGAAACAACCAAAACTTAAATGGATTTTGTGAAAATGTATTTCTGTTATGGATAGCATGGTCTCAGTTATTTTATTATAAAGTTTCTCTTCTCATCTTTGTTGTATGGTATCTTTAGTATTATTCTGTAGTAGCCTCTCAGCCATCAACTGCTGGTGTAAAGCTACTTTTCCAACGAATTAGCCAAATCACTGAGAGGTTTTGAAAATTACTATAAGTTGGTGTTACAGTTGCCCTGTACATTCCTGTGACTTAGTTTAACCTTATTGCTTTAGCTCAGCAGATATCTCAATAACATTAAGGAACAGAGGGGATGATGCATACAGAGGAAATGTGTATGGCGACACTATTATTGTGCAACAGCACATCAGCATGGATGGAAGTCGATCTTACAAACTGAAGAGTGCAACAGGTTTGTTATGAATTTCTCTTTTATTTTGGTAAACTAGTAGTAAACACCCAATTAAAAAGAGGTCATTGATTGTGCTGGTATCACTGGAAGGATACTTCTCATCTCTTGAAACTTCCTTCTTGTAAGAGGATTGGTTGGTTGCATATATATGCGTATGCACATGTATGTATACATACATATATTACACATTGTTGTAGTACCACAAGGGATTCTACACCCAAAGTGTGAGTAGCAGAATTTGGGTCAGTTTGAAACATTCTGTGATATGCCATTTTGATCTTCTTTCACCCCTATAGTTACTGTCACATGTGGAAAGAGAAGGTTAGTGAAAGGTGGAAAAGGGCATATAGGAAGAGGAGGGGGTATAAAGAGATAGATGAGAAGAAAAGAGCAAAGGTTGATCTCTGGAAAGTAGAGAAACGCTGTCACTACATCTTTGTGCTTCTGCCTCCTCTGTGCTTGTGTCGTGACGTGTGTTGTCCCAGTTCGTTCAGATGTGTGTGCATTCAACATGCCTTTCTTAATGACATCAGGAAAATAGTTCGTATTTATATTTATAAATAATTGCTCGTTTTAAAAAATGTATTACTGCCCTAGAAACAGTCTGATCATTTTGTGTTTCTCATAACTAGGTGCTGTGGTTTCTACTAAGAAAGAAGAACTGATTGGAATTCTTGATCATTTTAACATTCAGGTAATTGCTAAATCTGTGTTTCAGATTAATAAATACAGCTGGCTACTTTTTTGTTTGATTTCATTTGTGGTATAGAAAGAATTTAAATGGCCTCATATGAGTAAATTGACCACAGGAAGAATATATTTAACTATTGTTAGTAAGCTTCTAATGGATCAGGAACCTTCAAAACATAACATCTTTAATTTGATAGGACATATAAGAATATCTTGTCTATAGTAATATATGCTAAAATTTATGTTAATAAAATGTATGTAATAAAGTTTCTTGGCTTTCTGCTGTCCAAGTCAGAATAGCACCATAGTTTCCTAAACTTGGTTGCTAAGTTTCTTTTGTAGAAAGGAAATTTATTCTAGAAAGATAAAGAAAACATTTCTTTGTATATTTTGGATTTATTTCATCATACCTACAGGTGGATAAGATTTGAGTCCATTCTGCTAAGATACTTTGAGGACTTGGAAACGGGGCTCAGATAGTCTGGTAACGTTAGCCCTGGAGTTGTCCTGGGGGGAGTATCTAATCCGGACCCTTTATTCTGTAGATGAGAAACTGGGAGCCAGCAAGAGTAACTGCACTGACAGTTGTCTAGGCGTGGTTACAGGCAGAGCGTGTAATGGGCCCCAGATACCTCTGCTCAGTGCTAATGCTCTATCCACTGTATCACCTCGCTTTACTCCAGGATTAAGAACACCAAGATTAGACACTAAGGGGAAAGAGCAATTATGTGTCTGGGTCTCTTTCCCAGTTTGGTTTAGAACAAGTTGTCCAGAAAAACTTGCTGTAATGATAGAATGATAGATATTAGGTATGATTGATGTCCAGTAGGGTGGCCACTAGCTGCGTAAGCGTCTGAAATGTGTGACTGAGAAATCAAATGTTTTACTGTGTTTTACTTAATCTGAATGTAGCTAGCAGCTTGCATGTTGGGCAGCACAGGTTCAGAAAAATAATTAGTGAAATCTGAGGGAAAGCAGATAGAGCGTAGAACACAGGCCAGTTTGTTAACCGAAATCAGCAAAACCGAAAGCTTGAGTCGATGGAATCGCAGGTGTTGGGAGAAACTTGAAGGGCATCCAGTGTTGTAACACACCGCACGCTCACGTGTGCAGTCTTCACCAGGTGTTCCTTCAGCAGGTGCCTGCGGGGGCACTCGTGGGAAAATGATCTCTGCCTGAAGCTGCTGACCCGTGTAGTTGACTGTATTTATTAAAAAGTTGTTTATGGGAAAAGCTGAATCAAGTCTCTTTCTCTTAAGTGCCCACTTCCTTGGGGAATATAAAAACATGTTTCTTTTCTTCTGAAATATTTGAAGATATCATAACTGCTTTAGTTCTCTTCTTACACAATTCAGTTAACTAAAGATTCAAGTTCATGGATCAAAAATGCGAAAGGTCTAGAGCTATACTGAATATCCAGTAATCACTAATCACATGAGGATGGGTATTGTGCACTCAGAATGTGGGTAGTCCGGATAGAGGGGTACTGTAGCGTGAAATGATACGCACTGGATGCTGAAGACTTCATGCAAAGGAGTAACTCAGTTTTCATACTGACTACATGTTGCGCTCAGTCTCGCTCAGTCGTGTCCGACTCTTCGTGGCCCCATAGACTGTAGCCTGCCAGGCTCTTCTCTGCCCATGGCATTTTCCAGGCAAGATTGCATGTTAAAATGATAGTATTTTAGATACACTAGATTTAAAATATATTACAAACATCAGTTTCACCTGTTTCTATATTTTTAATGTAGCTACTAGAAAGCTTGATTGTATGTGTCATTTGCATTGTATTTCCATTGGATGGTGTGGCCTAGGATTGTCAGGAGAAAGGAGGGTGTTCAGTGTCTTTAAGTACCTAGTTGTATTTGTCCATCATACCTCTTACTTCTTCTCTGAAGTTTACCTGTTTATGCTTGCCTTTTGCTTACTCCAGGGTCTTGACATGTAAGGGTGCCAGATTTTTAAATAATCTCTAGTATAAAAACTAGGAACCCCATTTCAGAGGATGTGGAAAAAAGAACATGAACTTTAGCAAAGCTGTTAATCCAAAGTTGGTGATAAAATGGCTGTCATTAAAGCTTAGTTTTGAGAAATTAGATGCTGTGTGAAATTAAGATACCACACAGGCCTTGTTTGAAAAAAAAAAAAAAAGACAATCAGAGCTTGAGCTACCTATATAATGAGAAAAATGTAATATGTAGGGATTTCTTTATAACTGCATAAATCTTTTTTATTATCTTGAAAAGGAAGACCCAAAATTTTGCTTGAAAGAAAGATTTTCACCGGGAGTATGCTAAATAAAGTACAATCAGTATTTTACACATGGTAAAATAAAGGAGTTACACATTTTTTCATTTCTGCTGACCCTTCATATTCTGTGCTTTACAAACAAGATTATTTTTTGACATTATTTCTGGCTTTGTTGGCAACACACTCCAGTATTCTTGCCAGGGAAAGCCCATGGACAGAGAGGAGCCTGGTGGCTACAGTCCATGGGGTTCACATAAAAGTCAGACACGACTTAGTTCCACAAATAAATACCAAAGATATAAACGGGAAATGACTGTGAATCTTTTGAAACAAGTAGGAAAAAAAATTCTTAATTCCTCATGAAGAAATAACAGGAAATAAGAAATCTGAAGAAATGCTGTACAAAAAATAAACAATACTTGTCATTTTAATTCTGATGAGAAGTAATGGAGTCGGACTTTTTGTATTTAGTTGGAGGAAGTAGTTAACTTGTCTGAGACTACATAGAATGTTCAGACAGAGCCAAATAAGAGCCCAAGTCTGCTGCTTACACGCTAGAGAACTTCCAACTTTGTAATCTGATGGTTAACCAGTAGCATAGGAGTGATATCTATAAAACAGGTAGAAGGAATGAAAACTTTCTAATAAAAACACTTCTTTAGAAAGTTCTTATATCTTTATGTAATGGGAGAATATTTAATTTTGGCTGTAGTATTTATTTTTAATTGGAGGATAATTGCTTTACAGTGTTGTGTTGGGTTCTGCCCTACATGAACATGAATCAGCCATAGGTGTAGTATTTGTTTCACTACCATGAAATTTTGAAATATTTTCTTTTCATTTAAAGTTTCTAAGATTTTCTTTTTGTGTATTTAATGCTCTAACCTCTGGCTAGTACCTAGCCTTCCTGATGGCAGCATAGATCACTTGTAATGGGTATCTTAGTTCAATTCTCTTTAAGGCATTAAAATGAAATATTTAAAGGTAATCTTTTGTTTGTTTGTTTTTTTCAGGTAGATAATCCGGTTTCTGTTTTAACACAAGAGATGAGCAAGCAGTTCTTGCAGTCTAAAAATGAGGGAGACAAGTACAAAGTAAGAAGCACCGAAATAAACATAAACCTACCCAAAAAAGAATACATTTATAAATTAAGTATATATACTGAACATTAATCTTGGTCATATAGTAAATACCAAGTATTTTTTTAAGCCGCTATTTAAAGTAATATTGTATGACTAATTTGGAAAATTAAGGTGGCTGTATAATTTTACTGATAAATCCTTGCTGTAACTTTTTTGTCTTTCAATTCTGAAAGAGAGTGAATTCTAAAACTTACACTTGTAGAAATAGAAGGGAATGAGTGACTGTACACACATAATAACTTTTAAATATTAGGTTATTTAGTACTCTTTAAAAAGCCAACAAAATATATGACTACTACTACAGCTTGCAGTGTAAATTTTGAATGGTTTTGGTGTTTGCTATGCTAAAAAATTTTATGTGCATTGAGAACAAGGATACAAGTGTTTTCTTTGTTTTCACATTTGCTTAAAGAATGGAAGAACAGTGAAAATGAGAATTCAGAATGGTATTACCTTCACACCAAATGAGTTTTCTTTCACAAGGCTTTAAGAACTTTGCAAGTAAACATGTAACATGTATGTTTGAATGTAGCACTTTTAAGTAAATTTTTAGTTTGAAGTAAAATGTATTCTTTTGTGTTTGTGTTTAGTTTTCAGAGACCAGATTCTTTTTTTTTTTCATAGTCACATGGAAGTTTACAAACTCCTAATTATATTTTTCTTATTGTTTATTTAGTTCTTTATGAAAGCAACCCAACTTGAACAAATGAAGGAAGACTATTCATACATTATGGAAACAAAAGAAAGAACAAAAGAGCAGATAAATCAAGGAGAAGAGGTTTGTAAGCACTTAATGCAATTATTTTTTGAAATCAGTCAAATTCTTATACCAGGTAAATGGTATTGTAAAATTATATACTGATGTATCTATATATGTGTATCTATATAAAAATAGTAACATTTTTGTGTGTTTTTTACCTTCAGGGTATTTATTAGCCTTTGCTTTTCTTGTTTTATAATAATGGGTATGTCCATGTCTTAATCATAGACTGGAGGGCAGGGCGGTATCTAACCTACTGTATGACTAGTTGCTTCCGTAATAACGTGTCACTAATTCCCACTGGGCAGTAGTTTAAAAAGTATATTTCTTTTAATGGGAAAATAAACAGAAGCCTCAGCTGGTATTTAACATAATATGCATTTATAATTATAGATGACTCTTCATTACATTGGTTAAATGTTAACATTCTTTTAGCACCTTATGTTTCAGCTGTTTATTTAGTACTTTAACTCCCAGCAGTTTTTCTGTGTTTCTGAATCTTGCTCTTTTGTCATTTAATCAGTTTTATGCAATCAATTGCTTTCAGCAACTTCATAATAAGTTCTTGAGACATTAATTAATGATTGACCCAAGTTAAATTTATTAGATGTTACACTGACCTTTTTACTTCAGATTTTTGAGAATACATATTTAAAATTGGGTTTATAGTTATATGGTTCACCAAGTGAAAACTGAAAAAGTCAGGATGAGTATATTTATTTTTATTCCTACATTACTGCTTTGTACCTGAGGTATGTGATACTGTGTGCAAGGAGGTGCTGTAAGCCATAAAATTGATATAGCACATGTTCTTTGAATATCAGTGTTATTATTGGGGAAAGGAAATGTATATTCAGACAAATATGCATAATATATATTAACATATATTATTTTAGAAACAATAGATCAGGACTTTGAAGAAATTTGTTTGCTTTAAATAGCTTGATGTTTAAATACCCTCTTCACGGTATACTTTGTTATCAGCAATTGAAAATAATTTGTTTATGAAGTTTAAGAAGTATGTCCCTGTATCATGTAGCTGAGTTTCTTATGTATAATATGCACTTTGTAAGAAGTTTTTTTCTGATTGATTAAATGTACTAGATTCTCAAAATAAACCCTGGATTAGCCTTTAAGAAGTAGAATGTGACCTAATGCAACATTGTAAATCAACTATACTTAAATAAAAATTTTTTAAAAAAGCAATCAGGAAAGAATTCAGTGGGAGATACAAATAAAAATACGTCGGAGAAAAGAAATAGAACGTGAAGATTAGAAACTGGAAGTCATTCAGCCATCAAATACTGAGTTCCTGTCGCATGCCTTCTAGCGTTGTGCTTTGGCCGTGGCCATATAGTAGTAAATACATAACAAAATTCTTGGGGTCATGTACCTAACTATGCAGCAGAAAGTACATGGTAAATAATTGAGTATGGTGAGTGCTCCTAGAGGAGTTAAAGATTAATTTTAATAGGTTACTAGCAACAGGGGGCAAGTCAGGGGCAGTGGGAGGGGTGTAGTTATTAAGTAAGTAATGCCTCAGGTAATAATAATAATAACAGACAAAGGATGGTGAGAGTGAGGAAGTGTGTTCCAAGAAATAAGCATAGATGGAGTTTTGGGCAAGAGAGCCTTTGGTGTTTTTAAAAAGCTGAAGAAATTCTACGTTGTCTAGAGTGAAGAACACAAGAATGAGAGTTAGAAGGCCAGGTTATGGAGGAGCTTTGAAACTTAAGGGCAGTACAACACATGAAAGTGGATGGCTTGATTGAATTTATATTTTCAGTAGATCACTCTGCTACAGAAGAGAGTGAACTACTCTAAGGAAAGAATATACATAGATCAATAAAGAAAGTAGTATTGTCCAAACAGATGATGACGATAGGTAAGTTAGAACAGTGGCCATGGTAATATGGAAAAGAGCTTTGAAATGGTTTGGGCCACTGTTTCATGGAGCATGGAGGGTAGTGGTGAAAACAAAAGTCAGATTTGTGGGGCTGAAAACCAGGAAGAATGGAGGAGCTGGAGATAATTTTCATGAAACTTAGATGTAAAGGGGAAACCACTTTTAGAGAAAAAGGTGGTGCCTTGGGGTGGATATTGTTGAGTTTGTTTGTGAATGGAAAAGATAAGTAAAGATTTAAATGTGATCCTGGAAAGGAGTCAATGAAAAGGAATAAATGGAAAAGAGATGAAAAGATGGGATGAAGAATCAACTAATATACACCTCCTCAGAAGGCAGATGAGGAAGACAATGAAAGCAATGAGAGACTTTATTTTTTGAACTCCAAAATCACTGCAGATGGTGACTGCAGCCATGAAATGAAAAGACGCTTGCTCCTTGGAAGAAAAGCTATGACCAACCTAGACAGCATATTAAAAAGCAAAGACATTACTTTACCAACAAAATTCCCTCTAGTCATAGCTATGGTTTTTTCAGTAGTCATGTATGGATGTGAAAGTTGCACTATAAAGAAAGCTGAGTGCTGAAGAATTGGTGCTTTTGAACTGTGGTGTTGGAGAAGACTCTTGAGAGTCCCTTGGACAGTAAGAAGATCCAACCAGTCAATCCTAAAGGAAATAAGTCCTGAATATTCACTGGAAGGACTGATGCTGAAGCTGAAACTCCAGTCCTTTGGCTGCCTGATGTGAAGAACCGACTCATTGGAAAAGACCCTGATGCTGGGAAAGATTGAAGGCAGGAGGAGAAGGGAACAACAGAGGATGACATGGTTGGATGGCATTACCGACACAATGGACATGAGTTTGAGTAAACTCCGGGAGTTGGTGATAGACAGGGAGGCCTGGCGTGCTGCTGTCCATGGGGTCACAAAGAGTTGGACACGACTAAGCAACTGAACTGAACTGAGAAGGCAGAAGAGGGGCTGGGCAGGATCCAAATAAGTGGGGACTGGTCTTAAGTATAATGAAGCTACCTCTTCCATTTTAGCTGGAGGAAAAGACTGCTTTTCAGTTTATATATCAGGTTGTTGAAAGCTGTAAGAGCTTGCTTTTTACAGCTTCTGGATTTTATGAAAATAGGCATCAGGGAGGAGTGAGGGATTAGAGTGGTAGGTATATGAGGTTTGAGGAGAGTGATAATAGATTGAAATAATCCTGAAGAATGGGAAAGTGACTTGGATAGAGAAACACACTAAGATCCACAGTGAAGTCCCTATTTGAACACAGAAACTCTGAATGGAGAGGAGAGGCTCTCCAGTCAGGTGTGCAGCTTTAGAAGCTGTTCGTGTATTCACTGTAGTTAGTTTTTGCTTGATAATTTTATTGATTATTAAGAGAAAACTTTGATGAGAAAAAATATAACATTTGATTTTTAGAAATAAATTCCTTTTGACCTTTCCAGTATCATTGAAATGGATCTAGTGGTGTACTTCACCCAGTCTGTCTCTCAGATAGGGAACTGAGAGAAAATGAGAAAACTGAGTTTTTGTGTGGCCTTGAAACTTTTATTCCTTTCTTCTTCCTCATTTGAAGACTAGCCGTTTTTAGAGTGCAGAAATTAACAAAACTATTGCACATAGTAAAAGTATACCAAAGAAACAAAAATATTTTTATTTCTGCTCTAATTAAATAATTACCTTGCAGATCTTTTTCAGTACTTGTTTAGGCAATGCGTTCAAAAGAAATATATTGGCAGAAAGTCCGTCTTTTTAGTGTTAGTAAGAAATACGTTGTTTTTTTTTTAAAGCGACTTAGTGAACTAAAGCGCCAGTGTTTGGAGAAAGAAGAACGTTTTCAAAATATCGCTGGCTTAAGTACAATGAAGACCAACCTGGAATACCTGAAACATGAGATGGCTTGGGCAGTGGTAATTTTACTTAATTACTTATTCACACATATTTGTAATATGCAAAATATACTTGGTTATAGTTGGTCTTATATGTGATTTGCTGTATAATTTCTTTTTAGGTCAATGAAATTGAAAAGCAATTGAATGCTATCCGAGATAACATCAAAATTGGAGAAGATCGTGCTGCTAGACTTGAGAGGAAAACGGAGGAGCAGCAGGTGATTACACTTTTTTATACCGAGGTAGAAGTTGGTTGAGTGGTAAATACAGGAGTGATTTTCTGTTGAGGGTCCACATGGACCTTTGTACCATGAGCAGACCCACTTATATATTTACCTTTCCATTCTCTCTCTCTCTTTAAAAGTTATGTTTACACAATTCTGGCGTTATTTTCTATTTGTTATTTATGTATTTGGCTGCCTTGGGTCTTAATTGTGGCACCCAGGATCTTCATTGGGTCGTGTGAGATCTTTTCCATGCAGCACATGGACTCTCTAGTTGTGGCACCCAGGCTCAGTAGTTGTGGCACACAGGCTTAGCTGTTAATGACATGTGGAATCTTAGTTCCCTGACCAGGGATCAAACTTATGTCCCATGAATTACAAAGCGTATTCTTTCCCACGGGCCACCAGGGAAGTCCCTTTCCATTCTCTTTTAACAGCTTTACTGAGATATAGTTCATATACTGTACAGTCCACCCATTTAAAATTTACAGTTCAGTGGGTTTTTTTTTTTAATGTTCACAAGGTTTTATAACCACCATTGTGGAATTCTCTGCTGTCTTCCCAGAGATAGATCTAACCTTTCTTTATAGGAGCCCCCATGTACTCAGGGTGACTGACTTACATACTACTATGTTGTTCTACTTAGCTTATGAGCCTCTGACTGCCAGGCTTGGTTGTACTACAGGGTGTAATCTTTCCCAGCTTGCTTTTTCCTGTCTACCCCTAAGATAAGCAGATAAGTGTTTTTCCTTTTAAGAGCTATAGCATTAATCCATGAAAGGTAATAGAGAAGTGTGTAAAAGTATCAGAAATGGTGAATGCAGTACATTTACTTTGTGATCTCTGGGCTGAATTTCTTATTTCCTCTTCAGTTAGTGAATGGAAATTCAACCCCACCTGCCTCTCTCACTTTACTTTTTTCCATTTCTGAGAGAATATTTTGAAATTTTCACTCGATTTTTCTCAGCTTCGTTTCATAGCTTGTCCTTGGGGAAGACCTTGTTGGTTTCCTCTTTAGATATTTTCCCAATCTAAAAGTGAAATCAGTTTTAGTAATAAATGCTCAGTGTTTTTTCAAATGAAGAAAGGAGAATCTTGAGGCTGGATGATACTTAGTTCTGTAGGTATTTGCTCTGCTTGAGTATTTAAGTATTATACTGTGTAAAGTGAAGTGAAGTGAAGTCACTGAGTCGTGTCCGACTCTTTGCGATCCCATGGACACCAGGCTCCTCCGTCCATGGGATTTTCTAGGCAGGAGTACTGGAGTGGGTTGCCATTTCCTTCTCCAATTAAATTTCAGGAGAGTATGGATTGTCTTAATTTATATTTATATTCTTCCCACCATGTCTTACATGAAAACCTTTTGTATAGTATATACTTGTTTATAGATTATAGCATAACTATTAAAGAGAAGGCTTCTGAAAAAATAGTATCTAAAGCAGAGTTTAAATTTGTACTCACCTAATTTAAAACTGAAAATAAATGAATTTTGTTTAGTTTGTGTAACACCTGAACCAACTTCAATTATTACTAAAAATGTGCAGATTATACTGCTGATGTCTTCATAATAAAATACACTATTATTCTATAATGTTTCCTAAATGTCTTACATAGTTGTAATCCCTAATCTATATCTCCTGTTCAGACTTTTATCCTGAGCACTTGATTCAAATATCTGTCTTCCTGTCTTTTTACCTGCATGTTCCAGACACTTCAGACTTAGCATGCTTAGTTGAATAGCTATGAAAGATACTTTATAGCCCACAAAGCCTGAAGGATACACTGTCTGGCTCTTTCTAGAAAAAATTTGCTACTCTCTGATCTGAAACATTTTGATTACTCTTTTAAAAGTTTCAGCTTAACTGCTGCTTTGAAAGCATTCCTGACTTTTTCTGAAAGACCTGTAAGTTCTTCCTGTGTGCTTTCACTATTATAAATATATATACCGTACTTAAGCATTATTGCATCCAAACTGTATAATCCACCTGCATGGTTGTTTCTCTGCTAAATTGTATCTGTCTCCCTTTACATTTACCAAATGTGAATTTAAAATTAAAATATATTTTAGAATATTAGAGAAATGCAAATCAAAACTATAATGATGTATCACATCATGCTGGTCAGATTGGCCGTCATCAAAAAATCTACAAATAATAAGTGGTGGAAGAAGGTGTGGAGAAAAGGGAACCTTCCTGTTAACATTGTTGACAGGAATATAGGTTCTTTCAGCCACTATGAAAGACACTGAAGTTCCTTAAAAAACTAAAGATAGAGTTGCCATATGATCTAGGAATCCCTCTCCTAGGCATATATCCAGAAAAGACAGATGCACCCCAGTGTTCATAGCACTATTTATAATAGTCAAAATATGCACACAACCTAAGTGTTCATCAACAGGTGAATGGATAAAGAAGTGGTATGTATATACAGTGGAATATTACTCGGGCATAAAAAAGAATGAGATACTGCCATTTGCAGCAACGTGGATGGACCTAGAGATTATCATACTGTAAGTGGACTAAGACAGACAAATGTTACATGATATCACTTATATGTGGAGTCTAAGAAAAAAAGAAACAATACAAATGAACTTATTTACAAACCAGAAACACCTCATAGACGTAGGAGACAAAGGAAACAAATTTATGGTTATCAGAGGGGCAAGGGAGGGGGAAGAGTAAATTATGAGTGTGAGATTAACATTAACATACTATATACAATAGATAAGCAAGAAGGACTTACTATATAGCATGTATGTGTGTGCTTACTCGCTCAGTTATGTCCGACGCAAGAATACTGGAGCATTTCCATTGCCATTTCCTACTTCAGAAGATCTTCCCGACACAGGGATCAAACCTGTGTTTGTTATCCCTCCTGCCTTGGCAGGAAAATTCTTTATTGCTGGGCCACCTGGGAAGCCCACTGTATAGCATAAGGAACCTATCTATATTCAATATCTTGTAATAACCTATAATGGAAAAAAAACTTGAGAAGGAATATGTATATGTATAATTAAATCACTTTACTGTACACCTAAAACTAATGCAATATTGTAAATCAACTATACTTCAATAAAAATATATTTTTTAGCATTGTATTTAGTTACATTTATCTATTACTGTCTAGAGTTTAGTTAAAGCAAAATTAAGTTTATTTGAAATGTGAACCATATATAATTGTTTTTTTAACTTTTCAGTTTATTGAAGAAAAATAAAATGTATTCCAACAATGTTAATTTTCTTAAAGGTCAGACTTAATGAAGCAGAAAAAAAATACAAAGACATTCAAGATAAACTAGAAAGGATTAGTCAAGAGACACATGCACGAGCGCCAGAATGCATGGCACTGAGAGCAGATCTTACTTCTAAGAAAAGGGCGTATAATGAAGCTGAGGTGAGAGAAAACCTTTCATATCAAGTATAAATACTGCTCCTCTGTCCATGGAACTCTCCAGGCAAGAATACTGGAGTAGGTAGCCATTCCCTTTTCCAGGGGATCTTCCCGACCCAGAGATTGAATCTGAGTCTCCTGCATTCCAGGTGGACTCTTTACTGTCTGAGCCACCAGGGAAGCCCATTAAAAACTTCATCATATCAAATATCAGTACTGTTTGTTTATTTTTAAAAGTAGAGGTTTTGTAGTTATGTTGATTTCAGACTTTAAAAAATGTTACAATTTCATGTGGCCATATATGTACTTCATTTTAAGTATGTATTTCTGCATATATTCAACCTTTGATTTGACCATTTGGCAAAAGTAGACTTGAATCAGGTATTTGTTTTTTCATTTTACTAAAGTGTGTCTGATTTTTTGTTAGGTTTTGTATAATCGTTCCCTAAATGAGTATAAAGCATTAAAGAAAGATGATGAGCAGCTTTGCAGAAGAATTGAAGAACTGAGAAAAAG
Organism: Budorcas taxicolor; assembly: GCF_023091745.1. NCBI lineage: Eukaryota > Metazoa > Chordata > Mammalia > Artiodactyla > Bovidae > Budorcas > Budorcas taxicolor. The sequence goes on from NC_068920.1 coordinate 140,355,557, forward strand.
GTAAGATAGTTACTTTGCAATTTTCATTTTTACCTCATTTTGTAATAAAGTAATCCAAGTGAAATGGAGGAAGCATTTTGTTTTCTTTTTTAAATTTTTTAATTTAGTATTGAGGTATAGTCAATTAGGGCTTTACTGGTGGCTCAGACAGTAAAGAATCTGCCTGCAGTGCAGGAGACCAGGGTTTGATCCCCTGTTCAGGAAGATCCCCTGGAGAGGGATTTGGCTACCTACTCCAGTATTCTTGCCTGGAGAACTCTATGGACAGGGGAGCCTGGCAGGCTACAGTCCGTGGGGTCACAAAGAGTCAGACACAACTGAGCAACTTAACATGCACACACACATACACACATGGTGGATTAAGTGTTGGGATAGTTTCAGGTGAACAGTAAGGGGACTCAGCCATACGTATACATGTATGGCTTTCTCCCCTAAACTCCTGGCTCATCCAGGCTACCATATAACATTGACCAGAGTTCCCATGTACTGTACAGTAGGTCCTTGTTGGTTATCCATTTTAAATATAACAGTGTGTACATGTCCTTCCCAAACTCCCTGTTTCTTACCCCCCGGCAACCATTAAGTTTTCTCTACTACTGTGGGAAAATTTTATTACATTGCTTTATGTTTTTTTACAATGTTAGGTTTTTAACTTAACATTTCCACTTTGGATTATTTACTCTTAGTGCCGATCAGTCTTTGGAACCTGAACGGTTGGAAAGGCAAAAAAAAATATCTTGGTTAAAAGAGAGAGTAAAGGCCTTACAAGATCAAGAAAGTTCAGTCAATCAAGAGATTGAACAATTTCAGCAAGCCATAGAAAAAGACAAAGAAGAACATACCAGGATTAAGTAAGTTTTTTTCAGTTATTTGAAAATCATGTAGTTTTCCTCTTTATGAAAATAAAATACTTGGTTTTTATTTTGTTCTTTCTCATAATAAAGTATCTTTCAAAATCACTTTCCTAATAAAACTTCTAAACTTGTAGAATTGGACAGTTTCTGGGTTTTCTTGTTTTTGTCACTGTTGCATTATTTTTAGTGGTCTTCTGACTTTTTTCTTGGTAACACAATTGTTTTCAAATAAAGAATCTGCCTTTAGTTCTTAGGATAGCTGTGTCATTTATTGGTATGCAGGTGTGTCATTTATTGGTATGCAGGTGTGTCATTTATTGGTATGCAGGTGTTAGGGAAAAAGTCTGGATGTTTCTGTATAACCTTTTCATTCTGTTTTTCCACTTGTATTTTTTAGGAGAGAAGAGTTAGATGTGAAGACTGCACTGAACTTTAACCAGAGGCAACTGAAAGAATTGAAAGATAGTAAAACTGATCGACTCAAAAGATTTGGCCCTCACGTTCCAGCTCTTCTTGAAGCCATAGATGATGCCTACAGACGGGGGCACTTTAACTATAAACCTGTAGGCCCATTAGGTATTTGTCACCAGTTAGTCAGGATATCATAAAAATTAGAAGTGTATTTTTATTTTCAGGAAGGAGTCTGTTGAATATAATTTTTTGAAACTCGGTCATCAAAGAACCATGTAGTTATGTGTAGACTTTGTACGCATTCTAAGAAACAATGATAAAATCACTATAAGCTTTGTAACTTTCCTCTTGTATCTTTTAAGCACAAAAGAATCAAGAGAACTTAGGAAAAGGAAAAGTAGCTATAGAGTTAAATAATCTGGTTCTGATTTTTTTCCTGAATGAATAAATCAGTAAACTAATTTGCATGTAATTGATTAGTAGGAGGTTTCTATTTGGGTTTGACAACATTATTTTTGAGTTCTCTTTCAAATATAAATCTGGGGTTATAGTTAACTATCCTCATATGTACATGAGAAAAAAAATCAATTGAGGGACTTGCCTGTTGGTCCAGTGGTTAAGACTTTACCTTCCAGTGCAGGGCTGTGGGTTCAATCCCTGGGTGGGGAACTAAGATGACACACAAATCATGACCAAAAAACCAAAACATAAAATAGAAGTAATGTTATAATAAACTCAATAAAGACTTTAAAAATAGTCCACATCAAAAAAATCTTTATTAAAAAATACATTAAGTTTTGAAGAGTTATTTTTAATTCTGTACGTCATTAGCTGAAAATGGTGCTATAGATATATTTTTAGTACAATATTATATACTGCATGAAGTATTGTAGTAGTGTCCCTTCGTTCAAATATGTGTGTACCTCTATACCAGGATCCATTTCAATAGGTGAGGTATTTTTTTTTCCTCTCTAAAATTTCAATATTAATCAGTTTTGCATTAAATAGTAGAGTCTATAACCCTTTTGGCTTGATTTTCAAAACCATTCAGAGGCTGAATTAGTATACACAAAGGAAAAACACTGTTGATTTACATTAGAGAAAGACAGCTTTTCATAGGATTCGGTGTTTTTTCCCCAGTGTATCCAGTGGGATGAGGGTATTTCCCATTTGGTTAAAATAAGATCTGTAATATATTATTTAAATTGCTTAGTATGAAATATTTTAAAGTCATTTATGAACTGTTATACAAAGATAATCGTTTCCCTGGTGGCTCAGTTGGTAAAGAGTCCACCTGCAATGTGGGAGACCCGGGTTCAATCCCTGGGTTGGGAAGATCCCCTAGAGAAGGAATTGGCAACCCACTGAAGCCTGGCGGGCTACAGTCCATGGGGTCACAAAGAGTCAGACATGACTGACTATCGCTTCATACAGAGATAGTTACATTAATGTTTCAAGTATTTAATGGGCATTTTAATAGCTTTCTCTCATTTTTAGGAGCTTGCATTCATCTTCGGGACCCTGAGCTTGCTTTGGCTATTGAATCTTGCTTAAAAGGACTTCTTCAAGCCTATTGTTGCCATAACCATGCCGATGAAAGAGTGCTTCAGGCACTGATGAAAAAGTTTTATCCACCAGGGACCTCACGGCCACAGATAATAGTTTCTGAGTTTCGGAGTGAGATGTATGATGTAAGACACAGGTAAGGCATCAGTAATTATTTAAAAACTGTTCTGGTTTTGCATAGTCATGCACAAGCTCAGAAAGAATCAGAACATTTTTAATGTTAACCATGTCTACACTACTGATCTGTAAAAATTCCATCAGCCACATCTTTAATTTGAATCTAGGCATTGGAGATACACAGATCAATAAATGAGTACTCCCTGCCTTTAAGGTCCTCACACGAGATCTGTTGTGGGAGACATACCAGGAAATAGACCTTGTATGGCTTAAAAATTGTACTGAAGAATAAAATGGTGCATACCTGTCCACGTTAAAAAGGAGGGTGTACGGCAGAGCTGTGGCACTTATTGCTCACAGTTCAACTAGAGGTGGTTTACGGAGTCCATAAAGAGCTGTGGTTGTTTTCTTTGATCTTTGATTGTTTTCTTTGACCCTAACAAACCTCAAGGGCACCATACCCAAACTGGCCTCTTTGTTAGCTGCTAGCTAACTAACAATTTACTCTTTTACACACACACACACATCTATGTATGTATGATATATATGTAAGGTGTCTCTTCCTACCTATATATATTCCTCTGTATATATATTTTCCTATTACTAGATTACAGTTTAAAAATTTTTTTTCTCTCCCACTCCATTTTTTTCTTATGAATCCAATTTTTGCTTCTTTCAATTAAGACTTATATTTGGAGACATGAAAGATGCCCTGTTTTTAAGCATGTTTTTTCCATATTTAATTTGATTGTGGTATTTTTCCTTTTACTTGGCTTTAGAAATCATGTTTTATTAAGATTTCGTCTAAGCTTAATTAGGATCATCAAAGCATTTTGTCCTGTAATTGCTCCTACCACTGAGGCTCGTCATGCTTGCCTGGAAGTTGATGTGCAGTTTTTCCTTTGTCCACATCCTCTTTAGGCTTCTCCATTTTGTTGTTGTGTGAGCCTGTTTCATACTTGTCCTTTCCTTGTCTCATGATTGACCCGTTATTGCTACTATTCCTTCTTACTTTTAGTTCTCCTATACTGATTTAACCACATGTCAGCAGGCAACTGATTGTGATATAAATTAAATATGAAGTACATCCCAGGGCAGTAGAGCAAAAGGAAGAGGTGGTTGTGACTGAGAGCTTAGGAGCTGGTGGGAACAGGCCCATCCAGCGGTGGCACATGCCTACTTGAAAGTACTTGCTCCTCCCCAGCATAGAACCCGTGCTCTCAGTGTCTATGTTTTACCGCAGTCCCCTTCTGCATCCACTCCCTCTTAGACTCCTGCTCCCCACCCTCTCTCCCCTCCTTTCCTGGGTTGTTTCACTGACATTGTTTGACATTTCTACAGCACCCACCCTCTGTTCTATCCTATCTTTGTTTTCACTTCCTCTTGAGCTCTGTCCTAAGATTACTGTCCTGTTTCTCTGCTTCATTTTTCAGGAAAGACTCCTGAGAAGAGTCGTCTCTGTCACTCATTTCTGTCTTCCTCTTCTTTCTTGAACCTTACCAGTCAAGCTTGTAGAACTTCATCACATCCCAGAACAGCTCTTGTCTAGGCACCAATGAGCCTTGCTTGGCTCGGTTCTGGAGTCCTCCCTTCCTACTCACTGACTTGACCTATCAGCAGTGTTTGCCGAAGTGTGTTCTCATCCTCTTTAGGCCTCACTGTGAACTCTCTGGCTTACATGATCTGTCCTCTTGCCTTCTGTCCTGTCCTTGTGTCCAGACACACTTGCCGCACTGCTTGTCCACTGCATGCCAACCTCCTGGCTTCTCCAACAAGCATTTTCAGGGTCTTTGCAAATGCTGCTCCCTTGGCATGAAATGCTCTTCTTCAGGGTGCCAGTGCAACTCCCATGCCCTCAGGTGTCTGCTCATCGTTATCCTAGTAAGGCTTTCCCTAACCTTTTCTGTGTAAAAAAGTACTTTTCCTTGCTTTTCTCTCTCCCTTCAATAGACTGTAAGCTTCATGGGGAGGATATAGTCTGTTTTGTTCCTATCTCCTCATCCTCTGAACAGCATTTGCACATAGTAGGTGCTCAGAAAGTACATGGTAAATTAATAACTAAGTGGAAAACATACACACACACACACAGGTATTTTGTTTTAGAATTCTAGAAATAAGCATTGTGAATGCCATTGCCATTTCCCCATGTCTTCTATTTTTTTTTCCCCCATGTCTTTTGATTAATTGACTTTTATGTTTATGTGGTAGCAGTATAGGACTTAAGGAAATTGTAATAATTAGTTACAGTGGGTGACAGAATATAATGATTAAGAATCTGGGTTCTAGAACTGAGCTGCCTGGTTTAAATCCTAGCCTGACCTCTAAGGTAGCTTTATGACATCAGGGAACTTGTTAAACTCTCTGAAGCGTCCTCACTTGAAAAAAAAGTAGAATAATGTTCTTTATCTCACATAGTTGTTCTGAGAATTAAATAAGCCAGCACGGTCATTCGTCCTTTGGTATCCACGGGGGATTGATTCCAGGGCCCTCTGTTGGTACCAGAATCTGCAGATGCTCATGACCCATAGTTGGCCCTCTGTAGCCACAGTTGCTGATTCAGACAAGCATGGATACTGCAAGACCTACTGTATTCATTGAAAAAGAATCCATGTATAAGTGGACATGTGCAGTTCAAACCTGTGGTGTTCAGGGATCAGCTGTACTAAGAATATACTTAGAACAGCGCCTAGGATTATATGAATGTTTGCTAATAAGGTAAAATTAAGCCTATTATAGATGTTTTCAAATGTCTTCCATGTCTTATTATTATCCATCATTTCTTCAACCTATTTAAAATATATATCTAATATATATAATAGAGCTTCCCTGGTGGCTCAGAGGTTAAAGCGTTTGCCTCCAATGCAAGTGACCCGGCTTCGATCCCTGGTTCGGGAAGATCCCCCTGGAGAAGGAAATGGTAACCCACTCCAGTATTCTTGCCTGGAGAATCCCATGGACAGAGAAGCCTGGTAGGCTATAGTCCATGGGGTCGCAAAGAGTCGGACACGACTGAGTGACTTCACTTTCACTTTCCATATATATAATAATAAAGTTGGCTAAGTTAATCCTTATGCATTTTTGTCTCCTAGAGCTGCATATCATCCAGAGTACCCAACAGTTCTGACAGCGTTAGAAATAGATAATGCAGTTGTTGCAAATAGCCTGATTGACATGAGAAGCATAGAGACAGTGCTGCTAATCAAAGTAAGTCCCAATGCTTCCTGTGTTTTATATTATTTTTAAATTTCCTAAACTTAAATTGGTTATATAAATTCTACTTAAGTACTTTACTTGATATTTTATGAATTATTTTTCTTAACAAAAACCTTTGAGCTCTGTAAAATAAATTAATGTTTACTCTTTATCAGCATATGTATTTCCGTGAACTTGTTAGATTATATCACTAGTGTTGTGTTTCATCTATTGGTATAAATTTGCTGAGAAGGGACAAGGAAATTCAAAACAAATCTGTAATTAATACAGTCTCTTTTTCTCATTAATAGAATCTGAGAGGCAATGATAGCAGTCATCCAAATGTGTACTTGTATATTGCAAGTTCATATTGTAATTATCTGTGGGCTTGGCCCTCTGATATTTTACAGATACTTGAAAGAAAATAATGAAGTCCCCTTGTAAAGATCTGTTCCAGGAAAGGTTGATTAGGCCTCAGTTCAGTTCAGTCGCTCAGTCGTGTCCGACTCTAGGCGACCCCATGAACCGCAGCATGCCAGGCCTCCCTGTCCATCACCAACTCCCAGAGTCCACCCAAACCCATGTCCATTGAGTCAGTGATGTCATCCAACCGTCTCACCATCTGTCATCCCCTTTTCCTCCTCCCCTCAATCTTTCCCAGCATCAGGATCTTTTCAAATGAGTCAGCTCTTCACATCAGGTGGCCAAAGTATTGGAGTTTCAGCTTCAACAGTCCTTCCAATGAACACCCAGGACCGATCTGCTTTAGGATGGACTGGTTGGATCTCCTTTCAGTCCAAGGGACTCTCAAGAGTCTTCTCCAACACCACAGTTCAAAAGCAGCAATTCTGCGCTCTGCTTTCTTTATAGTCCAACTCTCACATCCATACATGACCCCTGGAAAAACCATAGCCTTGACTAGACGGACCTTTGTTGATAAAGTAATGTCTCTGCTTTTTAATGTGCTCTCTAGGTTGGTCATAATGTTCCTTCCAAGGATTAAGCATCTTTTAATTTCATGGCTGCAATAAGCCTAATCACCTTACTTTCTCTAGGAAGTAAAATATTAAAGATTTCCAGGTTTTCCCTTCATAATTCAGTGTACTAATCTTTTCTTGGAATTTGCTCTTCACTCATCTTTTCTAGGGTATAAAAGACATTTAGAAAAAAGTAAGATTTCATTTTTCTATGAAAAATAAGATTTCTAAGGTAAATATTTTTATGTGAAAAGGTACTTAAGATTTTTTATTTTAATGGTTAGCAGTATTAGAATTTAAAAATAAAATGTCAGTTTGTCATAGAACATTGTTTCCAATGTTTTTAAGACTCAGCTTAATTCTTTGAATCTTGAAAGCAGTTTTTTAAATTCTATTTCTCTTCATGGAATTGTTTCATTTGAATGTTTAAACAAAAATACTTGAATCTTAAACTAGAGATAGATAACATTTTGAAATTATATGCAGTGGAAATGCTTTGGCATATATTAAAAATGTATTTTTCCCTCTATATTTTTTAGAATAATTCTGTAGCTCGTGCAGTGATGCAATCCCAAAAGCCACCCAAGAATTGTAGAGAAGCTTTTACTGCTGATGGTGATCAGGTTTTTGCAGGACGTTATTATTCATCTGAATATACAAGACCTAAGTTTCTAAGCAGAGATGTGGATTCTGAAATAAGGTTGGTGTGCAATGTAGCTTTATTGTATTATTCTCACCCTTTCTTTTTGATTTATTTATTTTTGGCTGTGCTGGGTCTTCTTTGCTACAGGTAGGCTTTCTCTAGTTGTGGCAAGAGAGAGCTCCTTTCTAGCTGAGGGTGTGTGGGCTTCTCACTGCAGTGGCTTCTCTTGTTGCAGAGCATGGCTCTAGGGCGTGTACGCTTCAGTAGTTGTGGTCCATGGGCTTAGCTGCTCCACAGCAGGGTGGATCTTCCCAGATCAGGTGTCGAATCCGTGTCTCCTGCATTGGCAGGTGGACTGTACCACTGAGCCATCAGGGAAGCCCCTGAGCTTTGATCTTTTTTTAATTTTTTTAAACTGTTTCTCACATTAATGAACTTTATTGATTGACAGTACAATGTTATTATGATACTTTGTGTCATCTGTTTTGACCAACAAGTATAGTAGTTGTCTGATATTTGGAAGTTTAAAAAAAATTCACTGGTGTTTTTTAAATACAGAAAAATAGAAATTGGAAAACAAAAGTAACTCATAATCTGATTTCCTGACAGTCCCTATTGACATTTTAAAAATAATTAAAAGTAATATATGCACATGGTGAGAAAATTCAAACAGTTCAGAAATGTATGCATTGAAAAGTGAAGCCCTTTGCCCCCATCTCTCTTTCAAAAGTATGGTAATAGTTTAACAGTTTCTTACATATATTTCCAGAATGGTTTATATACTTGTACTTTCTTATATTTATTTCTAGAACAGTTTGAAATTGAGATATAATTCAAGTGTACAATTGAGAGATTTTTGAGCAGCCATAACCATTATCTCAGTCCCAAGCATTTTTGTTATACCAGAAGGAAAACTGCCCATGAGCAGTTGTTCCCTCATTCCTCCCCACCCTCAGCCTCTGGCAACCACTACTCTATTTTTGGATTTGTCTTTATGGATTAGTTTACTCTGGATACTTCATATCAGTTCAGTCGCTCAGTCGTGTCCGACTCTTTGCAACCCAGTGAATCGCAGCACGCCGGGCCTCCCTGTCCATCACCAACTCCCAGAGTTTACTCAAACTCACGTCCATTGAGTCGGTGATGCCATCCAGCCATCTCATCCTCTGTGGTCCCCTTCTCCTCCTGCCCCCAATCCCTCCCAGCATCAGAGTCTTTTCCAATGAGTCAACTCTTCGCATGAGGTGGCCAAAGTACTGGAGTTTCAGCTTTAGCATCATTCCTTCCAAAGAACACCCAGGGCTGATCTCCTTCAGAATGGACTGGCTGGATCTCCTTACAGTCCAAAGGACTCTCAAGAGTCTTCTCCAACACCACAGTTCAAAAGCAGCGATTCTTCAGCACTCAGCTTTCTTCACAGTCCAAGTCTCACATCCATACATGACCACAGGAAAAACCATAGCCTTGACTAGATGGACCTTTGTTGGCAAAGTAATGTCTCTGCTTTTGAATATGCTATCTAGGTTGCTCATAACTTTCCTTCCAAGGAGTAAGCGTCTTTTAATTTCATGCCTGCAGTCACCATCTGCAGTGATTTTGGAGCCCAAAAAAATAAAATCTGTCACTGTTTCCCCATCTATTTCCCATGAAGTGATGGGACCAAATGCCATGATCTTAGTTTTCTAAATGTTGAGCTTCAAGCCAACCTTTTCACTCTCCTCTTTCACTTTTATCAAGGGGCTTTTTAGTTCCTCTTGACTTTCTGCCATAAGGGTGGTGTCATCTGCATATCTCAGGTGATTGATATTTCCCCTGGCAATCTTGATTCCAGCTTGTGCTTCTTCGAGCCCAGCGTTTCTCATGATTTACTCTGCATAGAAGTTAAATAAGCAGGGTGACAGTATACAGCCTTCACGTACTCCTTTTGCTATTTGGAACCAGTCTGTTGTTCCATGTCCAGTTCTAACTGTTGCTTCCTGACCTGCATATATGAGTTATATAAAATGCATCCATTTGTGTCCAGCCTCTTCCACTTAGCATAATGTTTCAAAGTTCATCCATCTGTGCTGTGTACAAGTATGCATATGGTTTCTATGTCTTGCTTTTTGTCTCAATATTATATCTTGGGCAGGGCTTCCCTGGTGGCTCAGTGGTAAAGAATCTGCCTCCAGTGCATGAGACACGGGCTCAATCCCTAGGTTAGGAAGATCCCCTGGAGTCAGAAATTGCAACCCACTCCAATATTCTTTCCTGGGAAATCCCATTGAGAGAGGAGCCTGGTAAGCTACAGTCCATGGGGTCACAAGAGTCAAACGTGACTTAGTGACTAAACAGCAACAATTAAATCTTGGAGATTGTTCCATATCAGCACATGTAAAGCTGCCCTGTAATATATGCTTGACCAGTTCCTGTTGATGGACAGAGACATTGTCTGTAGTTTTCTCTTACTATAGCAGCGCTGCAGTGAAAACACACGTGTGTGTCTTGGCACACTTTTGAAAGTATGTGCATAGCTTAAATTCTAAATAGTGAAATTGCTGAGTCAAAGGATATGTGGATTTTAAAATAATTTAATAGTCATTATCATTGTTTTATTAACATACAATTTATGGGCCAATTTAAAATATTTAATAATGTTAAATAATTATTATTTCTAGTACTTAATAATGTTAAATGAGCCTTAATATTTGTTAAAAGAAATAATTTACTATTTAAAATTTCTTTGATATACATAAATTGATCACTCAATAGCAGTTGCCAAATGACTACAGAATGATTGATTTCCCTAATGCCCTCTCATACTATGAAGATATGAAGAATGCTTTTCTGTGCCCCCATCAACTCAGCACTGGCAGATTCCCGTTGATGAAAGATTGCCCTGAAAAAGATTTTGTGTCTGGCCCCGTTTTTACCAGAAATATACAAGTACTCTCCTCTTTCTTTCATTTGCTAATTTGTTTATCATTCATTCAACATTTACTGATTGTTTTTTAAATTTTGAAAGTTCCGCCAGGTAGCATGGCTATAATAATAGTACACCAGATTTAAAATGCTGTTATTCTGTATACGAGTAGAAAATAAAAATATTGCTAGTTGAACCATGGACTAGAAGATGATTTTAGAATTCAGAGATGTTAAACTGTGGGAAAATATGTTCTTAGTGAAATCTGACATACACTTTTTATCAGAGAAAAGCTCTTCTTAACTACACAGGTGGTTCTCTTCCACCAGGCACATGCTTTTGGACAACAGGTACTTGGGTCAGTGAGGAGGAAAAAAGATCACTTCTGAAGGCAGGTGCCTCTGCTGGTGTGGAGACCCTTCTGGCTTTGGTATCTGCTGACCTTATCCTCCACCTCTTCTCATTGTCCTTCTCTCTTCCCTTTTCTCTCCCCACACATTCACAGTGTTTATTGACCACCACAAATGTGGGAGTCTGTTTCTCGCTTTATGTATTTCTTTTCATCTTCTCCTCCAGTTGCTGCAGTTGGTGAAAACTTCAGAGAACACACATAAGTTGTCTCTTCTCCCAGACTTGCTCTTATGTTCCCATAGTGCTGTGGGCATGCAGTGCAGTGTCCTGTTCACATTTCAGTGTTATCGTTTATTTCCTGATGCTTGGGCTTTTTGTTTAATTTCTTCATGCCTTAATTCTTTTTCTGCCTCTGCTTATCACTGTGCACAGTGCCTTTCATAGGTAGATCATAAGTACTTATTAATGAAATAAGTAAAATTTAATTCCAGTTTAAAAGATGTTTTTTGAAATCTCCATGTTTCCATGTTATGAATTACTTGTTTAGGAGTAGAGAACTGGTTTAACTGCATAAGGTTTGGCAAAACTCTGTTACAAGTAAGGCTTTCTTTGTAAAGATCTAAATATTTGTAATATTCAGAAGTAGATTTAAAGTATTTTTTTACCCTCTCTGTTCTATTAAGTGACTTGGAGGATGAAGTTGAAAATAAGAAAGCCCAGATATTAAATCTTCAGCAACATCTGTCTGCCCTTGAAAAGGATATTAAATGCAATGAAGAACTTCTCAGAAGGTATCAACTGCATTATAAAGAGTTAAAGGTAAGAAAACATCATTTTATTTTCTCAGCTTAATCATTTGCTAGTTACTTTTAAGGTCTTACCATGCACTGAGTTAGATGAGTAGTTCTCAGATTTTTTGAGCCTCAAGCCCCTTTACAGTCTTAAAAGAGCCCTTATCTGTGTGGGTTTATCAGTATTCCTATTATTAAAAATTAAAGCAACATTTAAGAATATTTATTAACTAATTTAAAAATAACAAGTACATTATGTATTAACATAAATAATGTTTTTTTTGGCAAATAGCTAGTTTCCAAAGCCAGAAAGATTTAGTAAAATGATTAACATTTTTTATATTTTTCTAAATCTCTGATATCTGGCGTAATAAAATTCACCTGTCATATCAGCTTCTATAATCAGTCTGTTGCAGTATTGCTCATTATAGTTATAAACCTCCTGTACACTTAGAAGAAATCGATAGTAAAAGTGATCTAAAAAAATTATGCCTTAATGTTTTTATGAAAATAGTTTTTTACCTAATGGACCCTCTGAATGAGTCTCTGAGACTCCCAGGAGATACTGGGATTGGACTTTAAGAACCATTGGGATAATCATTCTAGCACTTTAGATTGGATGTTTCAAGAAAACACTGTCTCTGTGGACACAACACTGTCATACTGTCATACTGTCTTCATTTTAAATGCTAAAACGGAATACTTCTATCTGCTTTGTATGAGAGTTGATTAGCAATAATGGTAATTGATACAGACTTTATATATAATTTTCTTTGGTTCTTTTAATACTAATGTGTCTTTAACTGTGGAATCCTTCTCTAATATAAACCAGAGTAGAATTTTGTTGATTAATACATCCTTTCCAGGGTTTTTGTTTCTATTTTTCATTTTTATGTTACTAAAATCTAAATACCTTTTTTTTTTTTTCAAAAGATGAAAATAAGGAAAAGTATTTCTGAAATTCGGGAACTTGAGAATATAGAAGAACACCAGTCTGTAGATATTGCAACCTTGGTAAGATTGTTTTCCTCAACTTAAATGTAATGTAAAAGACAAAACTATTACTTAGGTTAAGAGAATCTAGTCTCAGATTTTTAAAAATAAACTTTTTGAGGCTACTTTTTATGAGTGCTATCTCCATTTACAAATAAGTTAGAAACTTCCTGGTGTATAGCCTTCAAACTCCTTAATATTTTGTACATATAACTTCCATGTATTGTAATTGATTTTGTCTTCTTATGCATGTAATAAATCTTTGTCAGAGCTTGTTTATCTAAACAGTAACTGTTCAAACTACCTAGCATAGTATTTTTCATAATTAATCAGTACCAGTATTAGTGATATCATTTATTCAGTTGCAGTTGGTCTCTTTGAACTGTTTTCCTTTTTCGGAGTTTAATGGTTTTTATTCACCCCATATTTGTTCTCTTAGGCATCTTTTTATGACATTCAGCTTAACTCCCCAAGTTACGATAATTAGTGAATTAAATCAATTGCAGAGTCTTGTTAAAATGAATCAGTATTTACCTGATTCATTCAGAGTAAATCAGTATTTACTCTGTACCAGGCATCATGTTAAATGCTGAGGGACACAGCAGTAAACAAAACAGATCAAGTCACTGCACTGATGGAACTTTACTCCAATAAGAATTTGTCTCCAATTTGTATTAGTAATTTGGTTTTCCCCTTAGTGTTTCTCTGCTTTAATTCCTATTGTTGATAGACTCAATTTCTTAAAGGTATATGTCTTATTTATTTTTGTTCAGTCAGCATCTGATACATTGTCTGGCATAAGGTATATATTTATATATACTATATTTTGAAGGAAAAAGTGAGTAATAGAATAAAAGTTATCCCCTTTGATTATGACCTTAAGCACAATAAAATAGTTTGTCTTCTAAATGTAATCCTTTTCAATTTTTTTAACCTATATTCTTCTACTTTCTAATTTACCAGTAAGAGTATGAATATATCGTAATGTTCTTTGTATTTGTCTTTAATCTGATTTGCTTGTAGCCTATAGTTTCTCCTTTTCCAGAATTATATATTTTCCTGTTGGATAACTTAAGTATTTGAATTAATTCTATATGCTCTGTAAATGTTGCCAGGAAGATGAAGCTCAAGAAAATAAAGTCAAGATGAAAATGGTTGAGAAAAATATGGAACAACAAAAAGAAAATATGGAACATCTTAAAAGCCTGAAAGTAGAAGCAGAAAACAAGTATGATGAAATTAAACAGAAAATTAATCAGCTCTCAGAGCAAGCAGACCCACTTAAGGTATATATTGTTATTCTGATATATGTGTGTGTGTGTGTGTATGTGCGTGTGTGTGTGTGTGTGTGTGTATTTATTTATTTATTTATTTTTCAGTTTTATGTCTGCAGTATACCTGCTAGAAGGGCTTTCCTGGTAACTCAGCTGGTAAAGAATCTGCCAGCAATGCAGGAAACCCCAGTTCGATTCCTGGGTTGGGAAGATCCGTTGGAGAAGGGATAGGCTACCCACTCCAGTATTCTTGGGCTTCCCTGGTGGCTCAGCTGGTAAAGAATCTTCTGGCAATGTGGGAGACCTGGGTTCAATCCCTGGATTGGGAAGATCCCCTGGAGAAGGGAAAGGCTATCTACTCCAGTAATCTGGCCTGGAGAATTCCATTGATTGTATAGTCCGTGGGGCTGCCAGGGGTGGCAAAGAGTCGGACATAACCTAGCGACTTTCACTTTCACACCTGCTAGATAATATTCTAACAGAATTTATGACTAAATATAAATAAAGCTGTATAAAACTGGGATGTGTACACCAACTTTTCATCATTAGATCAATCAGAATTAAATACTCTTCTCACACCTTTACAGAAAATAAATTGCCAAATTTTTCTCCCTCTCCCCCCCAAAAGGTTACAGCTTGTGTTACCTTTTTATTTTGTGGGATATTTTCTTCTTTTAGATCAGAGACAGGGATATTTATCTGTTTGTTCTGTCTCTGTGCTTATCTGTTCTCTTGTCCTACCTCTCCTCAATAACTCTAGGGTTCAGTTCAGTTCAGTTGCTCAGTTGTATCTGACTCTGTGACCCCATGGACTACTGCACGCCAGGCTTCCCTGTCTATCACCAACTCCCAGAGCATACTCAAACTCATGTCCATCAAGTCAGTGATGCCATCCAACCATCTTATCCTCTGTCATCCCCTTCTCCTGCCTTCAGTCTTTCTCAGAATCTGGATCTTTTCCAATGAATGAGTTCTTTGCATCAGGTGGCCAAAGTATTAGAGTATCAGCTTCAGCATCAGTCCTTCCAATGGAATATTCAGGGCTGATTTCCTTTAGGGTGGACTGGTTGGATCTCCTTGCTGTCCAAGGGACTCTCAAGAGTCTTCTCCAACACCACAGTTCAAAAGCATCAATTCTTTGGCATTCGTCTTGGTAGTCCAACTCTCACATCCATACATGACTACTGGAAAAGCCATAGCTTTGACTAGATGGACCTTTGTTGGTAAAGTAATGTCTCTGCTTTTTAGTATTCTATCTAGGTTGGTCATAACTTTTCTTCCAAGGAGCAAGTGTCTTTTCATTTCATGACTGCAGTCACCATCTGCAGTGATTTTGGAGCCCCCCAAAATAAAGTCTGTTTCTATTGTTTCCCCATCTATTTTCTATGAAGTGATGGGACCGGATGCCATGATTTTAGTTTTCTGAATGTTAGGTTTTAAGCCAACTTTTCACTCTCCTCTTTCACTTTCATCAAGAGGCTTTTTAATTTCTTCACTTTCTGCCATAAGGGTGGTGTCATCTGCATATCTAAGGTTATTGATATCTCTTTCAGCAATCTTGATTCCAGCTTATGCTTCATCCAGCCCTGCATTTCTCATGATGTACTCTACATATAAGTTAAATAAGCAGGGCAACGATATACAGCCTTGACATACTCCTTTCCCAATTTGGAACCAGTCTGTCATTCCATGTCCAGTTCTAGCTGTTGCTTCTTGACCTGCATATAGATTTCTCAGGAGGCAGGTCAGGTGGTCTGTTATTCCTGTCTCTTGAAGAATTTTCCACAGTTTGTGGTGATCCACACAGTCAAAGGCTTTGGCATAGTCAATAAAGCAGAAATAGATGTAGATGTTTTTCTGGAACTCTCTTGCTTTTTCGATGATCCAACAGATGTTGGCAATTTTATCTCTGCCAAAGAGTTTAATCTTTGAACTCTAAGATTAGTTGATATAAAAGCCAGCTTGAAGTAAAGTGCTACCCACTTCCTACTTACTAACGTATCTGCATTATATTCCAGCCAGAATTCAGTTGACTTTTTTTGTTTGAAGATACATGCTTTCTGAAACCAAATTAAGGAAATAAAGTTTATTATCAGCAGCTTATTATCTTTCTAATTGAACAGCTCAATTATTCTCAAAGCTTCAGATTTTATTTATAAGACACAGAAGAATCAGTAGTATGTCTTAAAAGGGAAGAGGTATGTTGATGATATAACCCTTTTTTGCAGGAAAATTACTTCTTTGACTCAAAATGTATTTAAATATTTTAAAAGTTTAAAAGAACTTGCACGCGTATGTGCTTTACTATAATTGTCTCCACTGACAGTTTTAGAAAGTGTGATTTATTAAAGAGAGTTAGAGGAGAAACTGAATAGAAACAACTTTTCCCTATTTGTGGTGACCTCTATATTGTTGCTTTCTATAGAGCTGTGATTTCTGGCTGCCTTGGTAATGGATGTTGTTTTGTTTTTTTTTTTCTATTTCAGCTAAGAATTAAAAAAATTTTAATGTTGTGAGGAAGGAAAACATATTAAGGATACTATTGAAAAAGACAAATAGAAAGTAGTTACTACAGGAAAATAGAATTAAAAAGACAAAAAGTCCAAGATAAATAAAGATGACAAAATTAATTTTTAAAAGAAAATAGAATAAGAAGAAATAAAATAAGTATGAAAACTGTCAAGAATGGGAGAGACTGAATTCAAAACTTAGGGATTAGAGAAGTGAAGTTAGAACAAAGATGAGATCAAAGAAAATTTTAAATGATGAAGGATTAATTAAAATTGAAATGATAATTTATGCTTAAGTAATATAGAAAAAGAAATAATTAGCACCTGAATTATTCCATGAACTGTAGCCCGCCAGGCTCCTCTGTCCATAGAATTTTCCAGGCAAGATTACTGAAGTGGGTTGCCATTTCCTCCTCCAGGGGATCATCCCCACTCAGGAACAAACTCATGTCTCCTACACTGGCAGGCAATTTGTTTACCACTGCGCCACCTGGGAAGCCCTGAATTATCCCAGATAAGTTAAGCTGTGTTCTGTTCTTTTAGGGACCTGTAGGCTCAAGCAACTCCTAGAATTGAAAGTCCACAGATAAGTTCAGTAGCAGAATATACATGCAGAAAGCAGTAAGAATTCTTGATCTTAGCTCTTTGCCTTGGTTGCCAGTAAGTGAACCCTTCGGTAAACCTGCACACAGTTGTCTAGTAGTCAAGAGGGTTTTCCTTACAGTGTCGCATCCCACTAAGCCATCAATAACAGGACCAAGAAGAGTTGCCTAACAGAGGAATTAATTCCTCAGAAGCTGTCATGATGTATTAGCAGCTTCTAGATATAATCTGTTTTCTGTTAGGACATTTGTTCATTTTGTGTCAGAGGAGTGGCGAGAGGTGGAACATGCTGTTCAAATATGTAGTCATTGAAATCTTAGCATAGGGAATATTTTTCTCACTTTGAACAGTTTATTTTGATTTATCGGTTCAGTTCAGTCGCTCAGTCATGTCCGACCCTGTAACCCCATGAATCGCAGCACGCCAGGCCTCCCTGTCCATCACCAGCTCCCAGAGTTTACTCAAACTCATGTCCATCAAGTCGGTGATGCCCTCCAGCCATCTCATCCTCAGTCATCCCCTTCTCCTCCTGCCCCCAATCCCTCCCAGCATCAGGGTCTTTTCCAGTGAGTCAGCTCTTCGCATGAGGTGGCCAAAGTATTGGAGTTTCAGCTTTAGCTACTCAGTCCTTCCAGTGAACACCCAGGACTGATCTCCTTTAGAATGGACTGGTTGGATCTCCTTACAGTCCAAGGGACTCTCAAGAGTCTTCTCCAACACAGTTCAAAGGCATCAAGGGTGCTCAGCTTTCTTCACAGTCCATCTCACATCCATACATGACCTCTGGGAAAACCATAGCCTTGACTAGATAGACCTTTGTTGGCAAAGTAATGTCTCTGCTTTTGAATATGCTGTCTAGGTTGGTCATAACTTTCCTTCCAAGGAGTAAGCGTCTTTTAATTTCATGGCTGCAGTCACCATCTGCAGTGATTTTGGAGCCCAAAAAAATAAAGTCTGACACTGCTTCCACTGTTTCCCCATCTGCTTCCCATGAAGTGATGGGAGCAGATGCCATGACCTTAGTTTTCTGAATGTTGAGCTTTAAGCCAACCTTTTCACTCTCCAGACTCCGCCGTCCTCCGAGGGGCCGGGGTGGCGCACGGCGTGGCGCGCCATGGTCACTGCCGCTGCGGCCGTCGGGAGGGGGCTGCTTGACGGTCGTTGGTGTGGGCCGTGGCCATGTGCAGTGGTTTTTTTTGTTTGTTTTTTGTTTTAATTTATACTGCAAGCTTAATGCTTTAGTTACATATTAAATTTTTTGTACAGGAAGCAGGATCTACATTAAGAATCATGGTCTGCATTATTAGAGTAGGAGGGCTTCTTGGTTTCTGATAGAGATAATGAGTGTTTATTTCTATTGAGACTGACTGCTTTTGAAAATTCCAAGATCTAATGATTTATAGCTTTCTAAAACCTCGTAATTGATGTAATTATAGGAAGCAAGTGGCTATAATACATACTATAGTAATTTATCCAATCTTGTCAGCTAACTAAAATTTGTTATTTAGACATCAAAGAGAATAAAATTTTTCAATGATTCTGTCCCTTATAGCATCTCAGCCTTTTTTTTTTTTTTAAGGCTGAACTTTCTTAAAGGTTAGAAGCTCTACAGACGTAGGGCTACATCAAAATTTAGTTCTAGATCTAACCCATCCTAGTCCTCACCCCAAAACAGGGTGAGTGTCACTTAAGTGAATTTAATATCTTTAGGTCTCTGTTTCACCATCACCAAAATGAAATGAAAGGAAATACTCTCTTGGTTCCTTTTTTAAAGTTTTAAATTTGTTGGTACCCAGGATGTAATTTTATTAAATATTTGAGGACAAATCAAAAGCCACAGTAAGAGAAAGAACCTTCAGTTCTTTTCATTCTGTTTTATAAGTCAAGTTTTTCCCTTTCTAAAGTTGCTCGGAGGAAATTAACCAGCACAGATCCATCCTGATACAACTGACCCCTTTGGCTCCATAAAGCTGATTTGATCCCCTAAAGCAAACATGGACATATTTTGAAAGTTTCTGCAAACTTTAGAAAATTTAGTGTTGTCAACCATTCTCTTTCGTAAGCCATTCCAGTTTCCAACTGTAATATCTCCTACTACGAAAATTGTACCCATTTTCTTTTATTTTCTTCAAAGTAAAGGAGCAGCTTATCTCTATCCTCCATATAATAATATTTTTATTTTTAACAGACCTGTGTTATAAAAACTGTATATCATTAAGTGTCTACCTTGGGTGGTAGTTATTTTTACCAGTGTGAATACCTTGCAGAAAATTGTATTCTTAGGTCAGGAAGTAGCCTATATCTGCTTTTTTATATGAGGTATAAATAACTTGGAATTTTTAGATACATCACGTGTTCTTTTTCTTTTCGGGATATCTGTAAATGATCTGTCTTCCTTGATGCTGTTGTTTTGGTTTGTCTTTGTTTCTTTTTCTTTATAACTATGATTCCTGAAGGTAAACATCATCATCATAGGATATATGTCCAGTGTTAGTGGCTCAGTTGTGTCCGACTCTTTGTGACCCCATGGAGTGTAGCCCGCCAGGTTCCTCTGTCCATGGAATTCTCTAGGCAAGGATACTAGACTAGGCTCAAAAAATAGACAAACTCAGCAAAATTTAATTTGGTGGTTCTTAAATCAAGAGCCATTTTAAAAATTGAGATGTGGGGATTCTCGGCCTACTGAAATAAAATCTCCAGAGGTGGAGTTTGGAAATCTATGTTTTTTTAAAACATCCAAATTGATAATAAAGAAAGCAGTCTATATATCAGTATTTAAGAAAGCTGCCATAATTTATGGCATTGTACATATATCATCTCTAAATACCAATAAAATCTTCTTACCAGTCTCTACCTCCTTTAAAGAAATTTATATATTATATGCTGCTGCTAAGTCACTTCAGTCGTGTGCGACCCCATAGACGGCAGCCCACCAGACTCCCCTGTCCCTGGGATTCTCCAGGCAAGAACACTGGAGTGGGTTGCCCTTTCCTTCTCCAGTGCATGAAAGTGAAAAGTGAAAGTGAAGTCGCTCAGTCGTGTCTGACCCTCAGTGACTTCATGGACTGCAGCCTACCAGGCTCCTCCATCTATGGGATTTTCCTGGCAAAAGTACTGGAGTGGGGTGCCATTGCCTTCTCCGATATATTGTATGTACTCTAATAGAAGACAGATTCCCATAACAAGGGGGAATTCCAATAATAGAAGAAAATGTGTTTTGGGCATCGTTCATGTATAAAATTATTAGGCAAAATAATCAAAATGTGTACTTGACATTCAGTCTATTGACTTAATTATACATGAACACCACAGAATCACATATACGAAGTGATACGTTTAACATTTAGAGATACTGCTTTG
Source organism: Budorcas taxicolor (assembly GCF_023091745.1). NCBI lineage: Eukaryota > Metazoa > Chordata > Mammalia > Artiodactyla > Bovidae > Budorcas > Budorcas taxicolor. Next base: position 140,376,101 of record NC_068920.1, read on the forward strand.
TTTCCATTTACATTTCATGAATTATTTTTTTTTAACCTTTCTCATGTGTCTTCAGCATTGGCATCTTTATTGTGGTTAGAGCTATATTTTGAGTAATAAGAATAGTTGAGTGATGCATTTTTCCAATGCTCACAGAAGGATATGAACTCTGAACACTGGCCTCTTCAAGCAGCATAATTCTGTCCACTTTATTACTTGTCAGTTTATACCTAAGCTGGTAATTTTTTAAAGCAATCTTTTCCTTATAGATTATTTTGGTCTTATTTAAACAGGATGAATTAAACCTTGCTGATTCTGAAGTGGATAACCAAAAACGAGGAAAACGGCATTATGAAGACAAGCAGAAAGAACACTTGGATACTTTAAATAAAAAGAAACGAGAACTAGATATGAAAGAAAAAGAGCTAGAGGTTATCCATGATTTTTTAAAACATTTTGTTTACAACCTTAGTCATGATTATTGAAGTGCGTTTTCCTTAATGTCATATTTCCAAACAGAGACAAGCTGTCTGATGGATATCTGTTTTCTTTGGAGTAATAGCTGTTTCAGTGAATCAACAGAGGGAAAGACTTAGGGACTCTCAAAATGTGGGGACTTCATAGACCAACACGAAGAGTACTTTAAGCAGGACTGCCACAGCCCCTTATCATGCCTCCAAGTGATTTGGAAAATGGCACTCCCTGCTCTGAAATAGTTCCTTACATGCCCAACTTGGCAAGTGCATAGCAGCTTTATGTCAGAAAAATACTTCCCTGCCTCTGAGTTAAGTCAGGAGTGAGTTGGGCTACAGTCCAGCTCCTCCTTACTAATAACCCTGGTTGACAGTGGAAAGCGAAAGCCCTATTTTTAGAGAAAAGTAAGTTGAAGGCAACCATGGTTTAACCTAAAAGAGATGGATTCCAGCTTTGTTTTTACATGTCTTAGGAAAATGGCTTCAACTCAGACCCATTGCCTTATTTGTTTAAGATTTAATATACCAATGTCATGAATGGAAGTATTATGTGTGCTAGTGCTTTGAGTTTTAAATATTTTACAAACACAAAGATCTTTATGTTTTCAGTACCATTTGGTATTTAGAATCCATCCTAAAAGTCGCAGAAAGCTATGTCTGACCTCAGCATCTGGGGTGCCAAACCTTCATAACTTCTACTTGAAATTTGTTTTACTAGGAGGTTATGGAGCTCCTCTAAATTGTTAAAGTTGTGTACACTAATGCAATTTTCTTTTGAAAATTTATGATGACTCTAAACTGTATTCTCAGTATAAAGGTTAGAAAAATAACATTGATATTAAGTGTAATTAAAATACATTTCTTAAATATAAGTTCAGAATTATACTTTGCATATTTTGGTACAAATAGTACAGTGAATTGTTGTATCAAAGACGTTTTAAAGTTAGACGTCTGTTATCTTAGGAGAAAATGTCACAAGCAAGACAAATCTGTCCAGAGCGGATAGAAGTAAAAAAATCTGCCTCAATTCTAGACAAAGAAATTAATAGATTAAGACAGAAGATACAGGCAGAACATGCTAGTTATGGAGATCGAGAGGAAATAATGAAGTAAGTGCTTGCTTTTCTACTTTATGATATTATCCATATATATTAATAAGAAAAAAGATATTTATATAAAACCTTAAGTTTGGGTAAAGTGTTTCTATGGCATATGGTTACAGCTTAACTAGTCTTTCATACATGTAATATTAACAATAAATAACTTTTTTCTTTGGAATTATTATAGAACTTATTAAATATATTTGAGATTTTATGTTTCATTGAATAGCATTTATTTGCTTAATATTTTTTTTCATAAAATAGGCAGTATCAAGAGGCAAGAGAAAGCTATCTTGATTTGGATAGCAAAGTAAAGACTTTAAAAAGGTTTATTAAATTACTGGAAGAAATAATGATCCATAGATATAAAACATATCAACAATTTAGAAGGTAAGTGCATTGAAAAATATTACCACATATTATGCATTCTTTGTTTTCAGTTCTCCCCTATAAACAATAGAATTAGAAGAACTTTTTTGATTCAATTAGAAAAGATGTAGTAGTGCTTGGGACCCTATAATTTAATGAGAGAATTCTAGATTTGAAGGGACTTTTATAAATGAGCTTTTTTAACTTAAACTCCATTAGATGTACCTTACTGGATAACTCAGAGATGGCTGTTCAGTCTCTGCTTAAATGGGTCATTTGGAAGCTTATTGGCTCTGAAACAGACTATTTCAGTCTTAGACAGTGGATGTCCTAATGAGAGACAATTTTTTAAGGGCTCTTTATGGGCCCTGTTGAGGCAGGTTCTCAGTTGATTACCCTGATCTCCTAGAACCATGTAGCTCCTTGGATACAGAATCTCTGTTTTGTTCATAGATATATCCCCAGTGCCTACTGTGGTACCTGAAATGTAGTAGAAACATGATGTATATTGTTTGAATAAATGAGTACAGGGTCAGAGACACTGGATCTCATTAGTATACCCAGAAATGTGCAGATTGTCAGGGATCTATTAAAATCACAAGCAACAGAAATAAACCGGAGGACAGTTGATAGGTAGGCTTGGCTCTTGATATACTTGAATCCTAGGCAGCCCTAGTCTTTCCACCTAACCTATTTTCCCGATGGCATCCCCTCAGTAGCATGTTTTTTAACTCTATACCAAGAACTATTGGAGAAGGAAATAGCAACCCACTCCTGTACTCTTACCTGGAAAATTCCATGGACTTGGCATCCTGGTGGGCTGCAGTCCACGGGGTTATGAAGAGTTGGAAGCAACTGACCATGCATCCCCATACCAAGAGCTATAGCCTTAAGACTATAGAATTTTTTTAATTTTTGTAAATTTTAAGTTTCCCTAGTATCAGTTCAGTTCAGTTGCTCAGTTGTGTCTGACTCTTTGTGACACCATGAACCACAGCATGCCAGGCCTCCCTGTCCGTCACCAACTCCCAGAGTTTACCCAAACTCTTGTCCATTGAGTCGGTGATGCCATCCAACCGTCTCATCCTCTGTCATCCCCTTCTCCTGCCCTCAATCTTTCCCAGCATCAGGGTTTTTTCAAATGAGTCAGCTCTTCGCATCAGGTGGCCAAAGTATTGGAGTTTCAGCTTCAACATCAGTCCTTCCAGTGAACACCCAGGACCGATCTGCTTTAGGATGGACTGGTTGGATCTCCTTTGCAGTCCAAGGGACTCTCAAGAGTCTTCTCCAACACCATAGTTCAAAAGCAGCAATTCTTCTGCGCTCAGCTTTCTTTATAGTCCAACTCGCACATCCATACATGACCCTGGAAAAACCATAGCCTTGACTAGACGGACCTTTGTTGGCAAAGTAATGTCTCTGCTTTTTAATATGCTGTCTAGGTTGGTCATAACGTTCCTTCCAAGGATAAGCATCTTTTAACTGCATGGCTGCAATCACCATCTGCAGTGAGGGGAAATTCAAATAAAGCCATAATGAGAAATAGGCTTTGTGTGTTTGGCTATATTCCTTAACTAAACAATAGGTTAGTTTTTGAAATGTGTGTTTCAGTTTTATATGCATGTTATTAGGATTTGACTTAAAGAGTTTCTTGTTTTATCCTTTTGAGGCAGCTTTTAAGTTTTGTTAGGTAGGACCAGAGCAGTCTTCAGTCAAGGACAAATTTTTTTTCTTACCAGTGAAGCCGTGTTCTTCTGAGTCCTCTGTTGATGCACTGTGAGTTTACTCCACTCGTGCCTGTGGGAATGTGAACTATTCCTGGCTCTGAGTGACCTCGGGGGTTGTTTCTGCTCCTTTTGGGTGTTTCTCTTGCCAGCCTCGGGCAGTATCCCCACACTGCCACTGATAAGAAGGTTGCTTAACCTGGGGATCTCCCAGCCCCTCTGTGGTTCTCTAGAGCTCTCTCAGTGCAGCTCTCTCTTCCCCACACTCTGCTTGTTGAACTGGAGGGCCTGGGCCTCGTCAGACTCCTAAACAGGGCTTCTGGGTGCCACCTGGGTTTTCACTGCCCTTTTACCCTTGTTGTTGTTGTTCAGTCGCTGTCATGTCCAAGTCTTTGCAACCCCATGGACTATAGCACACCAGGCTTCCCTGTCCATCACCATCTCCCAGAGCTTGCTCAAACTCATGTCCAACGAGTCGGTGATGCCATCCAACCGTCTCATCCTCTGTCGTCCCCTTCTCCTACCTTCAATTGTTCCCAGCATCAGGGTCAGTCTTTTCTAATGAATCAGTTCTTTGCATCAGGTGCCCAAAGTATTGGAGCTTCAACTTCAGCCTCAGTGCTTCCAATGAATATTCAGGAGTGATTTCCTTTAGGATTGATTGGTTTGATCTCCTTGCTGTCAACAGGACTCTCAAGAGTCTTCTCCAACACCACAATTCAAAAGCATCAATTCTTTGGTGCTCAGCCTTCATAGTTCAACTCTCACATCCATCCATGACTGCTGGAAAACCATAGCTTTGACTATACGGACTTTTGTCGGCAAAGTACTGTCTCTGCTTTTTGATAAGCTGTCTAAGTTTATCATAGCCTTTTTTCCAAGGAGCAAGCATCTTTTAATCTCATGGCCTTTTACTCTTAATGTAAAAGTGATTTGTGGCATCCCTAGGGCTCAGTGTGTTTGTTTGCCATCTTTCAGAGATCATTTTGACTGGCATTGCCTGCAGTGTCTGATGTCCAGAGTCTGAAAACCCGTTTCATGTATTTTGTCCAGTTTTCTAGTTGTTTCATGCAGAAGAATAAATCCAAAGCCTATTACTACATCTTTTCCAGAAACAGTAGGATTTGTTTTCTTATTATCTAAAAAATTTGTCTCTATTTTCTGTTAAAGTATTGGTCTTATAATTTATTATCTTGATATGTTTCTTCACCACTGACAAGTTTTACATTGTTTACCTAATCTTGAGAGGACAATAGAGATGGTTAAATTTTTTTAATTGTTTATCTCTTTACACTGGAGAACCTTGTCACTTTATGAGGACAATCTTTTAGACATCCCGTAAGTGGACACAGTTGAAAAATGTATATCAGTATTTCAGAAGGAAAGTTAACAGAAAATTCTGAATACCAGCTAGCAATAGTTATTGTGGCAACAAAGGAAAAACTGAAGCTATCAGTATTTTCAAATGTGGAAATGTAATGCAGTTTAGGAAGGGAATTGGGAGGGAAAAGAATAAAATACAGTTATTCTAAAGAAAGGAGCCTTAAGTTCTTTAGGAACAAAGACTTCAGGAAAAATAGCCGGTTACCTATCGCCCAGATTTTATTTTCTAATTAACACTCCCCACCAAAAGGAATCAAGGCTCCTTGGAGAAGTGGTTAATAATATGGAGCTGAGCAGGGAAGGTATAGATGCCAGAAACGTAAGAAAGTGCTCCCCAAAATGTAGAGTCATGATGAAAGGACATAGGCATCTTGAAAGAGGCTCCCACTGGCAAACTGTGGGATGATTTGAGGACCACAATAAACAAGAACAGTAATAGATGGTGGGGCTTCCTTGGTGGCTCCATGGTAAAGAATCCACCTGCCAGGGCAGGAGACTCGAGTTTGATCCCTGGATTAGGAAGATCCCCCAGAGAAGGAAATGGCAACCCACTCCACTGTTCTTGCCTGGGAAGTCCCATGAACAGAGGAGCCTGGCAGGCTACAGTCCACGTGGTCACAAAAAGTTGGACACAACTTAGTAACAACAAATGAATGGTAACCCAGTGAATAAAATAGCAATCAGACTGCATCCGTATTAAAAAGAGTGTAAATAAATAAATTATTGAGGAAGAAGGGAAAGGTCTCCCTGACAGCAGGATGCCATCTGATAAATAAGTGGAGTTTGTGTTGTGTGAGGCAGTGTGTAAGGTACTGCAGATACGTGACTGAGAGATTGCCCTCGCCATTTTTGCTACTATAAGGTTAGGAGGAGATGAGCTAATAAATAGGCCATTTACCACTATCTTAACACTGCTAAAGTTTAATCCTCTCAAGGGCATGATTTATGTCTTCTGTGTTAGGGTGATATCTTGTATAAATTAGTTGATTGATACATTCATATGGACTGACTGTAATACAATGGATTTTATTCTGTGTGGGACATTTTTATTCATCTTATAGATGTTTTATTTATTATAAAATGAATTGATAAAAACATGGAGACATAAATATAAAGACAAGGAGAAAATCGCCTAAAATTTTACCTATTTAAATGGGCACGAATGTTAACACCCTGGCATATTTTCATCTGGTCTTACATGCTAGTTTAAAGCTCATGCTGAATCTACAGTTCTCTAAAATGTTGTAATCTTTTTAATGTGCCCAATGTCTTTTTTCAAGGTGTTTGACTTTACGATGTAAATTGTACTTTGACAACTTATTATCTCAGCGGGCCTATTGTGGAAAAATGAATTTTGACCACAAGAATGAAACCCTTACTATATCAGTAAGTATCTTAACTCTTATGTATGTTATTCATTAGAAGGATAACCTGCTTCATTTCTTTTTCTGGGCAGGGGGCTTCATTTCTTTTGATGATAGGTTGATCTGTTGTCATAGGAAACAAAAGAACTTATTTTTAAGTTAAAGATAGTTTTTGCTAAAGTGTTAAAAATTAATTCTACTGACTAAAGCTGCTGTTGTAGCTCTTTCCCTTCCCCCTTGTGGACAACCAAATTATTTTCTTATGGTGATAATTGAGGAATTTTGTTTTCAGTGGTAAATGTTTACCATCTCTTCTCACTCCACTGGCTCCTTTTTAAAATTCATACAGCATGTTAAATTTTGTGGGACATTATAGAAAGTCTGTAATTATTTTCAAAAGCAGTTTAACCACTAGATGTCACTAGAAATCAAGTAACAAAAGTAAAAACAAATATTTCTTGGCACTTAGAAATATTTGACAAAAAGAAACAAGACAATCTGGTTAACAGTAGCATCAAAAACAATAAAATACCTAGGAATAAATTAACCAAAGAAGTGAAAGATCTATACAGTGAAAAGTATAAGACACTGACGAAAGAAATTGGCAGAGACACAAACGGAAAGATAACCTTTATACATGAATCAGAAGAGTTGATATTGTTAAAATGTCTCTACCATCCAAATCTGTCTATAGATTCAGTGCAATCCCTGTCTAAATTCCAAAGGCATTGTTCACAAAGAGAAAAAACAGTCATAAAATTTGAATGGAACCAGATAAGATAGTAGCTAAAGCAATGTGGAAAAGAAAGAACAGTCTGAAAGCATCACATTTCCTGATTTCAGGCTGTGTTGCAAATATATAGTAGCCAAAACAGTAACCAAAGTAGACATATAGACCAGTGGAACTGAATTCTATGTTCTTGAACTGTGTATTCTTGGCTCCTTTATCAAATATTAGTTTTCTGTATTTGCATGGGTTTATTTCAGGGCTCTCAAATTCTATTCCATTGGTCTATTTGTCTATTTTTATGCCAGCACTTATACTGTATGTATATTTGAAAGTTGCTTAGACATAGATCTCAAAAATTCTTGCCACTGAAAGAAAAAAAATGGCAACCCTGTGAGTTGATGGACATGTTCACCTTATTGTGGTGATAATTATTTTGCAATATATATGTTTGTGTTGTGTCCTATACCTCAAAGTTATACAATGTTAAATGTCAGTTTTATCTCAATGAAACTGGGTGGAGGCAATAATGGTTTTCATTTCCCTAATATTAGTACTCTTATTAAGCTTTTGGAATTTTGGTATGTTAGACCTGGTTAAGGGGAGAAAATGTTTTCAATTAAATTTCTCACAGTAAAACAGACGCCACTGTTATACAGCTTATATTTTTACTTAAAATATTTTAAATGGAATAGATGTCATTTCCAAGTCACTGACTGATTTTGTTGCTCGTCTTCATCTTTACTATAAATTCATCCTTTTTAAAAGAGTAGCCAACCACTTCTGTAAAGAAATTAATCTGACTTTTTTCTGCATTTTGTTTTTTGTTGCCTCCTTCAAGGTTCAGCCTGGAGAAGGAAACAAAGCTGCTTTCAATGACATGCGGGCCTTATCTGGCGGTGAACGTTCTTTTTCCACGGTTTGCTTCATTCTTTCTCTGTGGTCCATTGCTGAATCTCCTTTCAGATGCCTGGATGAGTTTGATGTCTACATGGTAGTGTTAACTTCTAAATTCTCTAGTTTTTCTCTCTTTTTAGTGGTGGTTTGAAATGTATATTTTGGAAGGAAACTATTCGTTTGTTAGTTCTTCTCAACAGAAAAGATCCTGCTCTGACAGTTCTGTCGGTGATAACTGGTAGGGAAGAGCTAAAGAATCCCAGTTCTTCCCCTTGCTAACACACCACGCTGACGGGACCCCCATCCGGGACTTGTGCTCTTTTCCCTCGTTTATTATGATAAGCAGTTCACCACCCTTGCTGTGACCTTTGCACCACTGTTGTCTCCTTTCCTGTTCAGCCACACTTTTCAAAAGAACAACCTCTATAATGTGAGGAGCAAGAACATTGGACTTTGAAGTTAAAAAACTTAACATTGAGGCCTGCCTCTGTCACCAGTTACCCAGGTGACTGTGGACTCAGTATCTATCCTCTTCAGGCCTCAGTTTCTTCATCTATAAAATAAGATCCTCAGCCTTTCCTCCCTCCTAGGGTTAGAGTGAGGCTCCAGTGAGGTCTGCCTCACTATGGTTCAGTGAGGTTCATAGTAAGCCTCTCACTTCAGCTGTTCATCCTTCATTGTTCACTAAACCCACTGCAACCTGGGTTTGGACTGCAGTACTGCAGCAGAACTTGTTTAGCAAAGATCATAAATGAACGTTAATTCTTTGAAGTATTTGTACCACAGACTGAGCCTCCATCTCTTAAGCTGTGTCTTACAGGTTTCCACACTCCTTTTTTTTCTCAACATGCCAGTCTGTCCCCATCACCCCAGTTCACATGCCCTTAAATGTTTAAGGTCTTTGTTTTTTATAGTGGTGTGAGTTTCCCTGGCGCGCGCGCGCACGCACGCACACACACACACACACACACACACACACACTCTCCACAGTCTAGTACCTACATTTGCTGCTGTTGCTGCTAAGTCATGTCATTCATGTCTGACTCTGTGCAGCCCTATGGACAGCAGCCACAGGATTCTCCTACATTGGATTCCTACCAAATCTAAGTATCTCGTCTGACATCTCTCTTGCCCCCAGTGGGACCTCATCTAGTGAACAACCTACATCCCAAACTCAGCATGTCTGAGACTGAATTGGTTTTCCACTCAAAGCTTTTCTTTTCTTGAGTTCCTTTCCTTGATTATTCACAAATTGCCATTACCAACCCAACACCGGACTGCAGCACCAGTGATTTATCTGTGATTCTTCTTTCCTTGTTACACATTAAGTCTGACCTCTGTCTCCTCCTCTTCTATAATTTCTCCCTAGCCTCTGCTCCTTCTGTCACCTCTTCTGTCCTCAGCTCTTGGTCATTGTCTTCGTTTCCTGTCCAGACTTCCAGACTTTAATCCTGTTCCTTCTCACTTTCTCCTCACCATCTTGGCAGGTTTCTGTTTCTAAAATAAATCTAATTGTGATCACTCCCTTGTTTAAAAGTCTTTGGTTTAATTCTGTAGGGTGACTTTGAGACCCTTTATGATACTGTCTGTATCCATCTACTTTTTCAGCTAGACTAAGCTGTTTGTGATTTTCCAAACACTGTGCCCTTCTTCCTTGTATGTCACACTCTGACTCATCTTTCAAGACTTGGTTTGGATGTCACCTTTATGTAGCCTCCATACCACCACCCTGCAGACAGGATTAGGGACTTCTCAGTTTCCTCAGCACCACCTTATATCAACTCATACAATTGTATATTTTTATATTTTATAGTATATAATGTTCACCCACATGGTGCTAGTGGTAGAGAATCTTCCTGCCAATGCAGGAGATGCTAGTGACAGGTTTGATCCCTGGGTTGGGAGCATCCCCTAGAGTAAGAAATGGCACCCCACTACAGTATTCTTGCCTGGAAAATTCCATGGGCAAAAGAGCCTAGTGGATTATAGTCCATGGGGTCACCAAAAAAAGAGAACTGAACACTACTACTAAATAACATTCAGTATATTATACACATTTTATTAGTATGCATTATGTTCAGTTAGCTTTCAGTTTGTTGCATTCTCCTATTTTCATGTCTGAATCACTCACCAAATTATTTTTTAAGTTATCAACCATGTCTTACTCATATTTCTACCTCTTAATGCCTAGTCCATAATTAGGATTTTAGAAAATGCTTAGTTACAAATCAGAATTCATATTTGCAAACCACGTCAGTGGGTATTTTTTCTATGCTGTCATTGCTGAAGATTAAGAAATTCCTTTGAGATTTGGATTCAAAGCTGATTCATAAATCATAGATGATGATTGCTCTTTCCATACAATATTTTTGCCAGAATGCCATTATGCAGTCTTATCACGCATATTATTTTTCATATTTAATTCTGAATAATTTCTCATTCAGAAACTTACAGGTTTTTAATTGGAGTGACATTTTGCCTTGTTGAAATTATTCTGAAAAATGTACCCAAGTTTGGAGAACCAGTCTAAAGGAAATGAATAAATATTTCTTGGTGCATTGGCAGCTTTGTTATTAAACGATAGACTTCCCTCCAGGCATTGTGTTGAAAGGACAGTATTCAGTTTGGGCAAGCCCTGGTTACTTTTGTACCTTAAGTTAGACTACAGATATGCCCAATGGAAGAATTTCTAGGATAAGAGTCACTGAGCAGTATAGCCAGGATGCTGGGCCCTTGTCTGCCCTCCATAGTCCAGGTTCTAAACCACCATACTATATGGCCACGTGTGGTTTCATTTGCTTGTGTTTTCATATTTCCGGAGTTTTCACGAAAGAGGAGAGATACTTTCATTTTAATCGTTTTTTATTATTTAATTCAGAAGATGTAAACACAAAGTTTAATTCATTTAGTTTCACAACCTACTGTATATAAACAGGCATTTTTTCCCTATACACTGATATGCCATTTAACTTATTTTAAAGATTCAATTGAGAAGTTAGTCTATAAATTCGAACTTACTACTATTGTACAAATTGTAGAAGGTGATGAGGATGGAGTTTTTAAAACACCTTAATCATTGAGGGAAAATTTAAGAGATTTAATAAGTTTGAATCTGGTCACTTTTGATACCATTCTCCTCACTATTACTGTAGAAATTATATTAACTTTGCAACAGCTAGTTTTGACTATTTTCTGATTATTTTAATTGTTAACTATATTGGAGGCAAGGAGCTATACTTAAAAAGACTACAGAAATTCCTAAAAGATATATACATTCAGTTATTTTCCCTAATAATTTAGATACTGGGTTTCACAGTATATAAGAGTTGCTTGACATTGTAGATAAGATAACGGATGATCCTTAGATAAAAATCCAAGGGTGTGTAAAATCCAAGGCTGCTTCCCCAAGAATATAATTGACACAGCAGCAGCTCTAACTTCTGCCTCTGTTCTCCAGGATATGGTTAACCGGAGGATTGCAATGGACATGATACTCAAGATGGCAGATTCCCAGCGCTTCAGACAGTTTATCCTGCTTACCCCTCAAAGCATGAGGTAATTTAAAAATTTCTTCTCTGAATATGTATATGTATATATATGTCAAATATATAAAAGGAAGAAATCCTTTATATTCTTAATTTTTTAATGCAAATGCATAAGTGACCAATAAAAACAAACCCCTAAACTCATTCCAGAGATTGAAGGTAGTTTTTCCTTATTAGATATTTAAAATACTGTTTGTGTTATCTTCCTTCCATAATAGAGGAGGTTTTATTTGAATGTGAGTATTTACTTTTTAGTATTTCTGTCTTGAATCTGCTCTTCTGTGGTTATCAGGAACCAACTAATATAAAGTAATTTTAGTAACTTACTTAGACAAAAGAAATAATTCATAGTCTCCCTAATCTTAAATCTTTTTCTGGTGACTTACAAGTCTTTCTAAATAAAGAGTGCTACTTTGCTGTCAGTCAGCATTTATTAGGTACCTGCAGGGTGGCAGGCTCTGTGTCACTTAAAGTTGATATTCTTTCTCTAAAATGGTCACTTGATCATTTGGGGATTTAAGTTTATGACAGGAAATATTCAGGTGACTCCTTCCTGGCTAGATAAGAAGAGTAAGAGAATTAGATGTTATACAGATCTCCTTCATTTTCTTTTTCCTCCAAAGTGAAAACTCATGGCATTAATCAGGAAGTTAATTTTTGAAAATGAAAATTTATTTCCTTCTTGTAAATTATATTTCTCCTAGAATTTCAGATATCAGACTTATATCCCCTCCCCCATTAGCAGCCATTTGACTTATATTTTCATGAGGTAGTATTAGAATTTTTTTTAATGTGAAAAAGTTTACTTGGAAATTGGAGTAATTAATTTTGCTTCTTTTAGTTCACTTCCATCAAGTAAACTGATTAGAATTCTTCGAATGTCTGATCCTGAAAGAGGACAAACTACATTGCCTTTCCGACCTGTATCTCAAGAAGAAGACGACGACCGGAGTTGATTTGTGACTTAATATGCCATGTCCTCATGTTGAAAGACATGTAAAGGGAAAAAACATCCAGGACTATTTAAAGTAAAATGAAACAAGGTATTCTAAAATAAAAGAAACTCCTTTATGTATCTGACATTATGTATTACAAAACATGTAAATAAGCCTAGAAGACCAGCCACAACCAGCGATTTAAAATTACAGTTATTTTACTTTGAGAAAATCCAATTTCATAGTACTGGTTTTAAATCTTTTTGTGTTTTATTTTAACCATCTACTTTTATAGATTCTTTTTCAGAAGTTTCAAATTTTGTACATATGTACATATACATATCTGTTAAGTTTGGGTTCATTTCTATAGTATTTTGTAAGAATTAAAATAAACATTTGAGCATCTGGTTATATTTAGTTTTGCTTTTCCAGGATATTACATTATTCTCATGGAAGGGGGTAGGGCTGTGGTCAGGGACCAGCGTCCAGTAGATTTATTGTCTGTTTTGTGCATATTAACGAGGAAAGACCTACATAGGACCATAGAAACCTTGGTCACACCCTCTGCATAGGTCACTGTTAGTCCTGGAGCTGCGACTACAGATCTGGACTATAGTTTTAATTACTGTGTTTCATCACATTTAAGATGCTATTAAGGCACTTTCTCGGAGCACTAAAGCACTGCCTACTCTGACACAGTGCCTTTCCCTCAGTCCTTGACCATCAGACATCCAGCTAAATGTCCAATCTGTGTCAGAAGTGAAGTCGCTCAGTCGTGTCCGACTCTTTGCGACCCCATGGACTGTAGCCTATCAGGCTCCTCCGTCCATGGGATTTTCCAGGCAAGAGTGCTGGAGTGGATTGCCATTTCCTTCTCCAGGGGATCTTCCCGACCCAGGAATCAAACCCGGGTCTCCCGCATTGCAGGCAGACGCTTTACCGTCTGAGCCACCAGGGAAGCCCCAAACTGGGTTACAACCCACTTGTGCACCCTGACCTCCAGTGTGCTTGCTTTCTTTAGAGTCCCTCGGTTTGCAGTCCAAAGCCTCTTGAGCTCTGGCTCAGCTGAGAGGACGCAGGTCAGAGGCACTCTGCAGACTAGGCTGAGAGGAAGGGCTGGGGAAACAGCCTCAGGCAGCTCCCCCTGGAGCAGAGAAGCGACCAAAGTCAATGGCCCGGCTGCTGGGGGCGGGGTGGGGTGGAGCAGCTGTCAGTTGTGAGACACATCCTGATTTAGAGTTGTTAAGAAGTGTGCTGCTTAGAATGATAAAATAACAGCCTGTTGTAAGCAATTGTGTTTATGAATGCATTTTTTTTTTTTTTTTAAGAAAACAGGAGTAGAACTCCTGTTTGTATTCTCATGTTTGATACTAGGATTAGTGCTAACCTTTTTAAAAAGATGTGCATATCCAACAAGAATTCCCTCTATTGCTAGCAGTAAATATTTATGAAGTTGAAGTATTTTAAGAAGAAGGCAATATTTTAAAAGCAGCGACACTTCTGTAGTTACTGAGAAAATTTGGATTTTGTTTTGGGTGAGGGGAGGGAGTCGAATTTAGTCCTAAGCAGAGATCAATTGGTAAATGAGACCTTCAAAACTGTGCTTTCGTAATCTAAGAATTTGCAGAAAGAGGAGACATGCTGAATGTTTTAAACAGCCCCCCACTACCAAGACAAAGTCTGATTTTTTTTAAAGTTACATTTATAATTCATTTGTATCAAAACTATTTTAACATACATGTGCTTTTTCAAATAAAAAAAAAGTAGAATATACCAAATGCATAAACCTTTATCAGCTACACAGCTTCAGTGTCTTGAGTCTTTGTGGTCATTTTTTAATGTTGTGGTTCTTAATACAAAATGGGAAAACTCCTTAGGTATCCAGGCATCTCTTGTTGAGCTGAAGATTTTTCATTGCTTTGGCCTCACAGAGTTTTGGTTTCAACTATCATAAGTGAAAATATTTTTCAATTAATATTCTAATTAATGGTAATATTAATTAGAATAAAAAATTGTTTTTTAAAAATATGTGTAACTTCTAAAAATAAAACTTTATATATATTCAAAGTCATGTTTCTATGAACTGGGGAAGATATTACAATTGACAAAATCAAGCCTCTTTGTGAATAGTAACTTGAATGCCTCATACAGATGACTCTTCCACCCCTGATTTATCATCAGGGCACCTATGACTGAACCGAGTCATAAAGTCTTGGGAAATAAGGAAGAAATGCTTCCTTGGGCTTTTAAATCCTACCTTCTCAGAATTTTGGGGTGAAAGTGAAAGTTGCTCAGTTGTGTCCAACTCTGTGAGGCCATGGACTGTACAGTCCATGGAATTCTCCAAGCCAGAATACCGGAGTGGGTAGCTTTCCCGTCTCCAGGGGATCTTCCCAACCCAGGGGTCGAACCCAGGTCACCCACACTGTAGTCGGATTCCTTATCAGCTGAGCCACAAGGGAAGCCCAAGAATACTGGAGTGGGTAACCTATCCTTTCTCCAGTAGATCTTCCCAACCCAGGAATCGAACTGTGGTCTCCTGCATTACAGGCGGATTCTTTACCAACTGAGCTATGATTAAAATCATTCTCAAGTAAACCAAGATGTAAATAATAGTATTTCTCATACTGATGATCAATCCTAGAGATTCAGGGATCACATTCTTAAGTATTTTCCAAATTTTCCCTTCTCCCTTCTTCCCATCACCTGATGCCTTTTTGCATGTCTTCAAAATGTCTGGGCTGTTTTATATGGAGATCTAAGTTTTTATTTGGAGTTCTGCCTAAGAAACTATTGCCTGCAGGTCAAAACCTGGATCCGAATTGTTGCTGACTGATGAACATCAAGTGATCCAGAGTGCCTGATTAGAAAATTTCCTAAATATGAATTAGATGTGGTACAAATTATATCCTGAGTCAGTAGTTATCTGATTAGATTTTTTTACTTTATTCATCTACATAGAGGCCTGTACTTTGCATCACTCAGATTTTTAGAATAGGTTTGAAATGTGTAGCTCTAAAAGTTACTGATATTTCATGATTTTGAACTAACTACCTGTGGGCTTGAAGGTATATCAAAATATTTTTTTGATATATCTTTAAGGAGTTTTGTTCTTTAAAGAGTGAATATAAATTAGTTGTTTCTTTGAGTCGGCAAATGAAGTTTTTGTAATTTTATATAATATCGATACCATGTGCTAGGGACTATTTTAAGCACTGGTAATCCTACTGTAATACCAAATCTACCTTCATGGAGCTTAAAGTCTAGTTAGAGAAACAGTACCGCATGTTATTTCAGGTAATGGTCATTGCTATGAATAATAATAGGGTAAGGAGTTGAGGTGGAGAGGAGAGGTGTTTTGGATGGAGTGTTAGGAAAAGACTTGGCAGAAGCTGATATTTAAGCAGAGGTCTGAAACAAGTAAGAGAAGAGCCATGGAAAGATGGATGTAGGCTTGACACTTGAAGGCGGAGATGAGTGCAAAGGCCTTACTTAGTGTGAGAATGAACTTCATGTTTCAAAATCTCAAGGCCAGAACTTGGTGAGTGTAAGGAATGAAGTTCATAGGCAGACAAAGAAGTGAGATGGTTTGAGGTCCTGGGCAGGTTTTCAGACCTTGTTTGGAGATCATTTTCAAAGAATCTCTCCACCTATGACAGGTGTTAGGAGGAGTTAGGAGTTTGGGCCAACATGGAAAGAGCAAACGAATCTGGAAGCTTCCACCATGATCCAGGTGAGACGTCACAGGGGTGACTTGGACCAGATAATGAGGATAGAAGCCTTCAGATTTGAAGTTCAGAGGCAGCGGGACTTGCTGATGAGAATACTGTTGACCCTTGAACAACACGGGAGTTAAGGGCAGTCAGAAATCCAAGTTTATCATCAGCCCTCCACATATGCATTTCTGCCCCAGCAACATGGTTTGGAAAGCGCTGTTGTTCAGTCACTAAGTTGTTTACAACTGCATCGTCATCGACTGTAGCCCACCAGGCTCCTCTGTCCATGGGATTTCCCAGGCAAGCACACTGGCGTGGGCTGCCATTTCCTTTCAGTATTTACTATTGAAAAGATCCACCTATAAGTGGGTCCACACAGTTCAAATCTGTACTGTTCAAGGGTCAGCTGTAGTGTAGAGCTGTGAGAGAAACCAAGGATCATTGGCCAGGGAGTCGGGGGTCTAAAAACCTGGATGAGTGATGGTGTCATTCATGGAGCTAGGGAAGATGTGGGGTAGGAGAGAAAAATGGACGGCTATGGGGGAGACGTAGACTGGCTCTGATTTGAGCAGGCAGTGGTATTTGAGACAATCGTTTAGTTAATTGGGTATTTGATGGGTTACTTTACGTTGGTAAATGTAAGAACTTGGGAAATGATAGCATAAGGTAAGAGTCTAGAGATCTATATTTTGCTGCAAAATGCTGGGAAGAACCCAAATTGCGTGCCCAAGATATTTGGGAAACTGAATTGCTTACACAAAAGGCTCTATGGGAACTGTGTCATTTTATTTAGAAGCTAATTGACTATCATTTTCTCACTAAACCCCTACACATCCGGTGAGGTAAGGCTCTCTGAAGATGTCTGCTGAAGCATGTGTTTTACTTCCTGACATGGTTTCCGACGGTGTAGAGGAAATAAGCATCTGGCTTCTTTAAGAAAGTTGTTCATATTGTTCATCTAGAGACCGTGATTCTGAAGGAAGGAACTACAGGGAAGATGAAGCCTTAAAGCAGTATGAGTCCTTTTTAGAAATAATTTTATAGCTATTCAAGAAAAATGAAATAATACAAGAGGAAATAAGGAAACAGTATTTCAAAACACAGAGTTCAAGTTAGCATAAAAGTAAGACATTTGGAAGCATTTTCCTTTCAGGACAGCAGGAGTTAAAGAGCCAGGTGACAGCATAATCAAAATAGCTGAGTATAAGCTGAAACAGAACGTAGGCCACTGAATAATGAGAGGATGCCCATAGCTTCTCCTTTCTCAAGGGACCACTGAGGCTGGGAGGGACACAGGTTCCTGAGCATCCTTGTCACTGAGGGGTGTGTGTGTGGGCGCATGCTGGGAGGGACACAGGTTCCTGAGCATCCTTGTCACTGAGGTGTGTGTGTGTGCGCGCGCGCATACTGGGAAGGACACAGTTTCCTGAGCATCCTTGTCAGTGAGCTGTGTGTGTGTATGCATGCATGCTGGGAAGGACACAGGTTCCTGAGCATCCTTGTCAGTGAGCTGTGTGTGTGTGTGCACGCATGCTGGGAAGGACACAGGTTCCTGAGCATCCTTGTCACAGCTGTGTGTGTGTGTGTGCTGGGAGGGATACAGGTTCCTGAGCATCCTTGTCATGGAGGTGTGTGTGTGTGTGCAAGTGCTGGGAGGGACACAGGTTCCTGAGCATCCTTGTTGCTGAGGGGTGTGTGTGTGTGCGTGTGCGTGTGTGCATGTGCATGTGTATGCTGGGCAGGACACAGGTTCCTGAGCATCCTTGTCGCTGAGGGGGTGGGTATGTGTGGTGGGAGGGACACAGGTTACTGAGCATCCTTGTCACTGAGAGTGTGTGCGTGTGCGCATGCTTAAATGGAACTTGATTCCAGAAATTGTCATGGCTCACCTTCAACTCTGGTCCATGGCAATACTTATTTCCTTCTACCTCCTTTCTTCATTCCCTGAGGTAGATTGTATTTTTTAAAGATGACAACACAAGAGATCCCTTCCGTCGTCTTCCAAAACCTTGCTTTGTAGAGTCTAATTCCCTTCTTAAGCTAGACAGATTTGTATGTCACTTATAACAGTATGACAGTATGTAAAACTGTGTTAACTTCGATGGCTCAGTCAGAAAAGGCAATGAAGAGAAAGAGAAGTCCCACCTTGGTCTCTAGAACATTCATGCCAGATCACTGTGCCTCCATGGAAGCAGTCTGACTTCCCTGAGGCTGCCACTCCATGAGGCAGCCTGAACGAGACTAGCCTGTGTAGGAAAACCACTTGGAGAAGCCCTGGGACTACATGAAGAGAAGTGCCTAGCCACCCTCAGCTGCTCCAACCACACCAAAACCCCCGTCTCCGTCCATCTGCTTGAGATCTCCAAGCCAGAACTGCCCAACGGAGTCCTTTCTGACACCCTGGCCCAAACAACCATGGAGATAATACAGTAGTTATTGTTTCAAGCCGTGAAGTTTTGGGGTGATTTGTCACATAGTATTAGTAACAAACAGATTTTGGTATCTGAGAAAAGGAATACCCAAACAAAAATGAATTTAAACCATATGGCACTGGTTGGAAGGACCTTGAAGTTTAGATTCACAAGTACATAAATTCAAAGGACCTAGAGAAAGATGCTCGTGGAAGCTTAAAAGGGCCTTGGGGAGAGTGTTAGAAAATAAAGCATTTCAAGGATGCTCTTGGTGAGAGCTAAAAGAGGAAAATGCCATTGGAAGCAGGAGTGAAAAGTGGACCCTTGTTATGTACTGATGGAAAGTTGGCATAGCTGATGCCGTGGTACTAATAACATGGAAAATCGGAAATGTACCTAATCCACTGGTGATCTAGCTGAAGAGATGTGTGGGTAGAATGTGGAAAGTTACTTCTGGTTTCTTGCGGCCTATGACAAAACATGAGAGAGGAGAGATGAACTAAAAGTTTAGCAGTTAACATATAAGGAGCCAGGACTATTTTTTATTTCCACCCTCTCCCAGATGACAACTAATTTTTACACTATGGAGAGGCTTGCGTGCAAAATAAAATCCAGGGTAGAACAATGTAAGACCCTTGCTTAGGACCTCAGAAAGACTTAAGGCAGGGCTTTTAGACCTTTTCAGACAGATAAAAGACCCCTCTTTCTGAGGGTGTGATTTTTGGGTGCTCTTCATTAAACAATAGTTAAGAATATCAGGGGTGTTGTTCCCAAGCAATCACACAATGGGCCCTTTCTAATGGCATGGGTTTTATAAGTTCAGTCACTTGGTCATGTCCGACTCTTTGCAACCTCATGGACTCCTGCACACCAGGCTTCCCTGTCCATCACCAAATCCCAAAGCCTACTCAAATTCATGCCCATCACGTCAGTGATGTCATCCTCTGTCATCCCCTTCTCCTCCCACCTTCAATCTTTCCCAGCATCAGGGTCTTTTCAAATGAGTTGTTTCTTCGAATCAGATGGCCAAAGTATTGGAGTTTCAGCTTCAGCATCAGTCCTTCCAGTGAATATTCAGGACTTATTTTCTTTAGGATGGACTGGTTGGATCTCCTTGCAGTCCAAGGGACTCTCAAGAGTCTTCTCCAACACCACAGTTCAAAAGCATCAATTCTTTGACACTCAGCTTTCTTTATAGCCCAACTCTCACATCCACATGTGACTACTGGAAAAACCATAGCTTTGACTAGACGGACGTTTGTTGGTAAAGTAATGTCTCTGCTTTTTAATATGCTGTCTAGGTTGGTCATAACTTTGCTTCCAAGGAGCAAGTGTCTTTTCATTTCATGGCTGCAGTCACCATCTGCAGTGATTTTGGAGCCCCCAAAAATAAAGTCACTCACTGTTTCCATTGTTTCCCCATCTATTTGCCATAAAATGATGGGACTGGATGCCATGATCTTAGTTTTCCGAATGTTGAGTTTTAAGCCAATTTTTTCACTCTCCTCTCTCACTTTCATCAAGAGCCTCTTTAGTTCCTCTTTGCTTTCTGCCATAAGGGTGGTGTCAGCTGCATATCTGAGGTTATTGATATTTCTCCCAGCAATCTTGATTCCAGCTTGTGATTCATCCAGCCTGGCATATCGCATGATGTACTCTGCATAGAAATTAAATAAGCAGGGTGACAGTATACAGCCTTGACATACTCTTTTCCCAATTTGAAACCAGTCTTTTGTTCCATGTCCAGTTCTTGCTTCTTGACCTGCATACAGATTTCTCAGGAGGCAGGTCAGTCTGGTATTACCACCTCTTTAAGGATTTTTCAGTTTATTGTGATCCACACAGTCAAAGGGTTTGGAGTAGTTAATAAAGCAAAAGTGGATGTTTTTTCTGGAACTCTCTTGCTTTCCCCATGATCCAGCGGATGTAGGCAATTTGATCTCTGCTTTTTCTCACTTTTCTAAATCCAGCTTGAACATCTGGAAATTCATGGTTCATGTACTGTTGAAGCCTGGCTTGGAGAATTTTGAGCATTACTTTGCTAGTGTGTGAGATGAGTGCAATTGTGCAGTAGTTTGAACATTCTTTGGCATTGCCTTTCTTTGGGATTGGAATGAAAGCTGACCTTTTCCAGTCCTGTGACCTCTGCTGAGTTTTCCAGATTTGCTGGCATATTGAGTGCAGTACTTTCACAGCATCATCTTTTAGGATTTGAAATAGCTCAACTGAAATTCTATCACCTTCACTAGCTTTGTTCGTAGTAATGCTTCCTAAGGCCCACTTGACTTCCCATTCCAGGATGTCTGGCTCTAGCTGAGTGATCACACCATCTTGGTTATCTGGATTATGAAGATCTTTTTGTACAGTTCTTCTGTGTATTCTTGCCACCTCTTCTTAATATCTTCTGCTTCTGTCAGATCCATACCATTTCTGTCCTTTATTGTGCTCATTTTTGCATGAAATGTTCCCTTGGTATCTCTAATTTTCTTGAAGAGATCTCTAGTCTTTCTCATTCTGTTGTTTTCTTCTATTGCTTTGCACTGATCACTGAGGAAGGCTTTCTTATATCTCCTTACTATTCTTTGGAACTCTGCGTTCAAATGGGTATATCTTTCCTTTTCTCCTTTGCCTTTAGCTTCTCTTCTTTTCAAAGCTATTTGTAAACCCTCGTCACACAACTATTTTGCCTTTTTGCATTTCTTTTTCTTGGGGATGGTCTTGATCACTGCCTCTTGTACAATGTCACAAACCTCTGCCCATAGTTCTTCAGGCACTCTATCAGATCTAATCCCTGAAATCTATTTCTCACTTCCATTATATAATCTTAAGAGATTGGATTTAGGTCATACCTGAATGGTCTAATGCTTTTCCTTGCTTTCTTCAATTTAAGTCTGAATTTGGCAATAAGCAATTCATGATCTGAGCCACAGTCAGCTTCCAGTCTTGTTTTTGCTGACTGTATAGAGTTTTTCCATCTTTGGCTGAAAAGAATATAATCAGTCTGATTTCAGTATTAACCATCAGGTGATGTCCATGTGTAGAGTCTTCTCTTGTGTTGTTGGAAGTGGGTGTTTGCTATGACCAGTGTGTTCTCTTGGCGAAACTGTTAACCTTTGACCTGCTTCATTTTGTACTCCATGGCCAAATTTGCCTGTTACTCCAGGTATCTCTTGACTTCCTACTTTCGCATTCCAGTCCCCTCTCATAGGACTTTATAAACTGATCCATAAAAAACTGTTAAGATTTTTCTTTAAAGAATTGTATCAGCTTAGACAGAAAGAGACAGTACAAAAATGAAAACAAGTTTTGTACTCCTGAAACCTTATGGGCAGGCAGTAAGCAGAGAAACTACTCAGCTATAAACAGGCTCCTTTTTTTATGAAAAAGGAAGGCTAACTCAGAAGGTAGAGACAAGAACAGAAAAGGCAGAGCCAAAAGCCATGGAGAACAACCGGCAGAAGGTAGGACTGAGCCTTAATCAAGGAAATTACAAGATGTACCTAGCTGGATATCAAAATTGCTATGGACCAGAGACTACCTTAAGCTTTCCAGTTTCCCCTTTTTTGAAAGTATGCCTCAACTGTAGTTATGCTTCAGTTCAGTTCAGTTGCTCAGTCGTTTCCGACTGTTTGCGACCCCATGGACTGCAACACGCAAGGCTTCCCTATCCATCACCAACTCCCAGAGCTTACTCAAACTCATGTCCATTGAGTTGGTGATGCCATCCAACCATCTCATTCTCTGTCATCCCCTTCTCCTGCCTTCAATCTTTCCCAGCATAAGGGTCTTTTCAAATAAGTCAGTTATTCCCATCAGGTGGCCAGAGGATTGGAGTTTCAGCTTCAGCATCAGTCCTTCCAATGAGTATTCAGGACTGATCTCCTTTAGGATGGACTGGTTGGATCTCCTTGCAGTCCAAGGGACTCTCAAGACTCTTCTCCAACACAACAATTCAAAAGTATCAATTCTTCAGTGCTCAGCTTTCTTTAAAGTCCAACTCTCACATGTATACATGACCACTGGAAAAACCATAGCTTTGACTATGCTTCCCCATCCCAAACATTCTATATTGTGTAAGGCAGGTGGGAAAGGGGGCGATAATTACCTATTGGTTATCCACAAGCCTTTGGATTAAAAAGAATGATCTCAATGTGCTACATCTGATGAACCAACTCTGAGGAGCCTTTAGATGATGAGATCTGGGGCTTCAAGCCCGACCCTGAAGTCATAATGGGATGAGACTTTTGTCATTACTTGGGAGCAGGTGAATGCATTTTGAAGGTGGAAGAGATGGATCGTGGCTACAGGGCAGACTGAAGCCGATGATTTTCCAAAAAGGGTGGCAACAGCATTGCTCCTGTTCTTCTAGAGACTAAAAAACCCATCAAGAAAGACATGGAGTGTAATTTCCTTCTTGACTATGGGCTAGGTTTGTGACTTTCCTGTAATCAATGGAATGCCGTGGAAGCGCTACTTCATGACAATTGAGGCTAGGTCAGAAAGGACTATGAAATTTCCAGTTTGTTTGCAGGAATGCCTGTGGTGGAGATCTGAACCATCAGGTAAGTACTATGGCTGCTGTGCGGTCGCCATGCTGTGAGGAAGCACAAACTGGAGACGCTCTGAGGCTGGAAGGGGAGAGAGGCCCTCTCCACTCCAGCCTGCTCCAGGGACCTGTTTCAGCTCAAACTATCATGTGACTGCAACTGCATGAGCAACCCCCAACCAGAAACATTCAGGTGAACCTTCTCAAATTCCCGACCCACAGTAGCTGTGAGGAATATTAAGATGATGATTTCTATTTTACGCCATCACAGCTTGGAGAGGATAAAATGTTGTGGTACACCCCTCAACTCTAATGTGATATTTCCTTTTATTTTATGTGCCTTTAGTGTTCTTTTGTGAGAATGGATGCTTCATTTGTTTGTATTATACTGTGCAACAGATTTCACTGTTGCTTTTTCTCCCTTTCAGCATTGTAAAAACTCACATGTGGACGTCGGCTCCCAGCTGAAGGTGAGTAGGCCATAGGGTGAATGTACCACGTCTTACTTACCTAGTCTTCTAATCACAAACACTAGTCGCCTCCAGTCCCCACACCAGAAACAGAGTTGTCATGGACGTGCTGGGAAAAGTCCCCATACAGACTCCTGTGAGAGCATCTTGGGCAACATACCCAGGAGTAGGGATGTTGGGTCAGAGGGCGTATGTGCACTTATTCTAACCAATACTGCCAGACTGCTCTCAGCCCCTGCAACAGTCTACACTAGCAGAGCAGTGAGGACTGAAACAAATAATAAGACGCTCACTCGCTGGCCCAATTTCTACATTTTATTTATTTCCCAGTGAGTCTGCTGGGAAAATGAGATCATGGCATCCGGTCTCATCATTTCATTGCAAATAGATGGAGAAACAATGGAAACAGTGAGTGACTTTATTTTGGGGGGCTCCAAAATCACTGCAGATTGTGACTGCAGCCATGAAATTAAAAGACACTTGCTCCTTGGAAGCAAAGTTATGACCAACCTAGACAGCATATTAAAAAGCAGAGACATTACTTTGCCAACAAAGGTCCGTCTAGTCAAAGCTATGGTTTTTCCAGTAGTCACATGTGGATGTGAGAGTTGGACTTTAAAGAAAGCTGAGGGCAGACGAAGTGATGCTTTCGAACTGTGGTATTGGAAAAGACTCTTGGACTGCAAGGAGCTCCAACCAGTCAATCCTTAAGGAAATCAGTCCTGAATATTCATTGGAAGGACTGATGCTGAAGCTGAAACTCCAATACTTTGGCCATCTGATTTGAAGAACCAACTCATTTGAAAAGACCCTGATGCTGGGAAAGATTGAGGGCAGGAGGAGAAGGGGACGACAGAGAATGAAATGGTTGGATGGCATCACTGGCTTGATGGACATGAGTTTGAGTAAAATCTGGGAGTTGGTGATGGACAGGGAGGCCTGGTGTGCTACAGATCATGGGGTCGCAAAGAGTTACACACGACTGAGTGACTGAACTGAACTGAACTGAACTGAGTCTGCTGGAGGGTGTGTGTTTTGTTCTTGTTCTTGTTCTTGTTTGTTTGGCTGCACCAAGGGGCACGGGGCATCTTAGTTCCATGCGGGATCTTAGCTCCCTGAGCACGGATCAAACCCATGCCCCTATGGTGGAAATGTAGAGACTTAACTGCTAGACCACCAGGGAAGACCCTGGAGAGTTTGTTTCCCCGAAGACCCATGTGGCTCACTTCCTTCGCTTGGCTCTCACAGCAGTGCCACCTAACCAGCTTAGAGCAAAACCACTGCTGCACCCCATCATTTTCCATCTGTCTTCACCTGCTGTGCTTTTCTTCAGAGTTCTTACACTTGGAAGTCTGTGTGAGTGTGTGTGGTTACTGTCTGTCTCTCCCCAGAAGAATGGCGTTGGGTGTGTTATAGGTAATCAGTCAAAATTTGCTAAGAATTCATTGACTCGAGCTTGATTTCACCAAGTGCCTTTCTAAGGTGTCTTCCCAGTTCCTCGAACCTCCACCTCCACTCCACCCAATCAGAGGAGAGAGTACTGGTGGCTCTGAATGACCCCGTCTCCCCCTGCCTCCACTCTGGACTCACCAAGCACAGGGTTAAGTGCACCCAGAAGTCCTATGAGCCCTTGGGACTGTTCTCTCTGGGGGCGGAAGTGTGGTCTGGCAAGGTCAGGTACCGCTGGCCTCCTGAGAGTTTGTGGGGAGTTTTGCTCACTCCCAGTTTCTTGCTGAACAGATGAATGGAATCGTCAGGCCCTGGTCTCTGGTCTCACTTAAGGATCCTAAGACAGACAAGGGACGAATATTTAGGAAAAAAGACAGTCCATAAAAAGTGAACAGTTTAGCACTGTACTGTCTGATACGATGACAACTCGCTACATGGGGCAAATTAAATGTAAATTAATTAAAATAAAATGAAAAATTCAGTTTGCCAGTCATATTAGCTGAACTTGAAGTGCTCCAGAGTCACACACAAGCAGTGCAGAAGTTTCCACCATTCCAGCAAGTTCTACTGGATGGTCCTGGAGAAAGAAACTAGTCTCATCCACACTTGCTCTGAAAATGCAAACCCACCCCTAGGGCTCTTCATGGAATCTCTGCCTTCCTCCCTCAAGCTCAAAACGGTCAGGATTTTGTTACTTCTTTAAAACCATGAGTACGTTTATGATTTGGCAAGACAGAAGGCCCCTTTTCTGGCAGCATCTTTCAGAGGATGCTTCTCAGTGTGTTGTATAGAAAATAACACATAGTTGTGTAAAACATAACACACAGTCACACTGAGATAGCATGTATTGTCATATAGTGAGCATTTTTTGAGAATGAGCAAGTTTTATGTTTAAACTTGACATGCCATATTAATTTTCCCTCTTCTGAGGGCCAGGATGAAGTATCGAGAAGTCGCTTTTTTCCGTTGGTTGTCACTAGTCTTTGAATTCCCAAGTTGTGTGTTCAAAGGGAAATTTAATAAGTTTGTTGCTACTGACCCTGGATGATCATTAAACATCTGTTTCCAATTTAAAATTATGAAATAAGAACTGAGGGGAAAAGTCAAATGCTATAAATTTATTTGGGACATCTATTGCCACCTCTTTGGAAGCCTTTGAAAATTCAAGCAGAAATCAATACACATCCATCTTTTTTTTTTTTACTTTCAATAAATAATATCTTTGAGTATATGCATATTATAGATAGATATATTTATGAGTCATTTAGCAGAGTTTGTAAGGTTTATACTGCATTAATTCCAACACAGCTCTTTCCAGGTTGATAGGGTGCAAATGAGGTAAGAATTAAGGCAAACCTAAAAGGCATGCAAATGTCGTACATTTATATTCACTGATAATACAAGCTCTTGTGTGTGGACCACACAGAGGAGTCGAGATCTCCTCGGTGTGTCTGTCTAGTACTATTTTACAGGAGAATGGTGACACAGCTTAAAATTCAGTTACATTACCGTGGGGGTCTCAGTGCTACTAACATCATGTAATCAAGGAGACACGAGCATTAGCAAAACATGAACAAGAAATCATAGAACTCTTTGCAGCACATTTCTGCCAAGGCTTTGGAGGAGGAAGGTTTTTTATGAAATGATATTACACATATCACATTGTGGCAGGTTGTCTGTTTTATAATATATGCTTTTAAAATTCATTAGCAAATGACATTCTCATGCACACAAGTGTTTCAAACACAAGAAGCAAGTCCATTTACAGGTAGTCCAAGCGATATTTGTGTGTGGTGTGTGTGTGTGTGTGTGTGTGTGTGTGTGTGTGTTAATAGCTGCAGACTGAATGGAACATTGATACTCTTGTGCAGTCCATAGCATTGACCTCTGCTCATTTCTGAATGTCGCACTGCAGAAGTAGTACAATGGAAGGGTCGCTCTTGGCAGCTTCTTTGAATTCATCCAGTGTAATCTGGTCATCTTTGTTCTTATCCATCTTGCTGAAAATCTTGTCTACTCGTTGCTCGGGCGTGAGGCCATCCTCATTCATTTTCATCATGATCACTGTGCCCACCATTTTGTAGATAGCCTTGGGAAGACAAGAAATAGATCATAAAGTTCACCTAGGATGGGGTAAAGAATTTAAATTTACTTCAAAGGAATCCTTAAATGCTTTTAAATAAGAGAGTGGTGTAATCAAATCGGTGTGAGTCTCATGACTAACGGGATAGAGAATTTTGTGTGACTCCTAATTTTTCTGGCTGGAGGAAGTGAGTGAAAAGAGTTGTGGTGAGACCAAGAATGATGATCTGGAGGTTTAGGAAGGAAAACGATAAGCTCGGTTTGAAAACTTCTGAGTTTGAAGTCAGATGGTAATCAACAAGCTCTACTCCTGGGAGATCTAGGGAAAGATGAAGTGGTCTCAGATGAAATGGACCGTAATCAGTGGGCCCAACTGATAAGGGACTTACAATCTGTCAAGAAAGCAAGAGAGGTGCACCAGTAAAATTAAGCCCTGAAAGAAGTTAGCTGAGGGAGATCTGCGACTCAAGGACTCTCTTCATGTGAAAGAACAGAGTAAGATGATTCCATTTTCCATTAAACTGCACACATGGAGTTCTCAAAATGTAAATTAAAGGTAGAAACGAGTTTCATTCTTAGGAAAGTGCCTTAAAAAAAGAAATGCTCTTTTACACAAAGACTTGTAGGTAAACATATAGCAGCAATTTCAATAATAGCCCAAAAGTGAAACAGCACAAATACTCAACTGGCAAAGAGATAAATAAAATATGACACATCCATACAACTGAATGTGATTTTAGCAACAGAAAGGAGTGAAATACTGATAGCTGCTACAGCAGAGATAAATGTCCAAAAAAGTGCCAGGTATAAAAGGCCAAACGTATATTGCAAGATTCCATCTATATGAAATGTTCAGCGAGACAAATCCATAAAGAAAAAGTAGAAAGGCAGTTTCCAAAATCTGGGGATACCCATGGGCATAAGGGATCCTATTGGGAGAATAAAAATGTTCTATAATTGGATTATGATGATGGCGAAATAACCTAGACCTTAAAGAGTAAAGAAGATTTGGATGGGCCCAGAGCCCTGAAGGAAAAGGTGAAGAGCCCAGGTGGAAAGCATGGTAGAGGCCAAAGTGGCCAGTGGTGAGTGTTCAAGGGTGAGCAGCCCTGGATGGACAGTGAGGCTGCAGTGGACATGCAAGCGAATGGATGTCAGCTGGACAGCTGGACCTGTGTGCACAGCTGTGTGTGGCATGGAGGAACCTCTCTGTAAAGACTTTTGGCCAAATGAATGAGCAGCTCCTGAAGTACAGAGAGGCTGTAAAGGCTCTATCAATTACTGATACCTTGGTTCTGAAAATGTGACTCAGCTAAAAGGAACCTGGAGGCAGGAAGGGGTGCCAGGGTGCAAGTGCAGAGGGCTAGAAGCCGGAGAAAATACTAGAGAAGGAGATAGGGAGCCACGTGCACAGGGAGCATGAAGAAGGAAAGGAGCTGAGAGTCGAGGTGGATGATGTTTCCAAGGGAGACAGAGCCTCGACTGAACTGCCGTGTGCTGAGCGTTTCCTACGTGACGGGAAGTGTTGTTTCGTCACTCAGTCGTGTCCAACTCTTTGTGACCCCCCCTGGACGTAGTCCACCGGGCTCTTCTGTCCATGGGATTTTCCAGGCAAGAATACTGGAGTGAGTTACCATTTCCTTCTCCAGCAGACCTTCCCGACCCTGGGATCGAACCTGCGTCTCCTGCCTTGGCAGGCAGATTCTTTACCACTGAGTTACCAGGGAAGCCTCAGAGAAAGCGTGCCAGGTGCTTAATCGTTACCACAGTCTTGAGGGGTAGGTTTATTATCATTTTTTCATAAAGACATTGATGATTTGGTACTCAACGCCCTATAGCCAACTCCATGCCTGAACCTCACTGGGTCTCCCAGTTTACTTGGGAAGGGAAGTAGGTACTAAAGGTAGAGAAGGGACTAAAGATGCTGGGGCAGGTGGGGTAAGTGGAAGGCAGGGCCCCAGAGGCCAGAGTTGACTGCTAGGGAGCGGCCCCAGAGGGAGGAGAGTCAGCATAGCAGAGCGGGCATCTGGGTCACTTGGGTTTTGGCTACTGTTTCTCGCCATCACCCCTTGGCTTTGCTCTGGGGATCCACCCCTCCGCCCCCCGCCCTGAATCTCAGCCCTGTGGTTTGGGCAGGGCCTTGCCCCAGCTCCAGGATGAGACACTTGGTCCTGTCTGTGGCAGTGCACTTCCCTTTTTGGGTCACCTTGTCAGCACAGAGGTGCACACACGAGCTAAGACAGTGAGTGAGTGAAGGGGCACTGACTCGTTCATCAGCGGGTGAGTGCCCGGCAGGCTCCCGGACTGTTCTAGGCTGGGGGATACAGCAGTGAGAGAGTATGGCCTTCTCTGTACACGTAGCTTGCATTCTATTATATCAGGTGATTTAGGGCAGTGATAAAATCTGTGACCAAAAAAAAAAAAAAATGTTGGTAAGGGATTAGATGGCCCAGGGGTAGAGGGATGTGAGTTCAGGGAGGAATGCCTGCCAATGAGATGAGGGGGCAGCCCCGAGAGGAATGAGGGGACCTGGAGGGCAGTCCTGGGCAGAGGGCAAGGATATCAAGGCCCTGATGTGAGGCTGTGTTTTCCAGGAAAACCAAGGCCCAGGTATCTCACACTCAGTGTGTAACGAGCGGTGTTGAAGACTGAGGTTGCAGCAGTGGGCAGGGGGTCCTGGGACATTTGCATAGGCAACTGAGGAAGATGCTTGTTTACGTGGAATGATGGGAAACGGGACCACAGTCAGCATCTTGTGCCCACCGTGGGGAAGCTGGCTTAGGAAGAGAGTGGCGTCCAGCAGGGCAGAGCTAAGCCAAGAGCCAGAGAAGCTGGATCCTGATACCATCCTTCGCACCCTCTAGGCCTGTGTTGGTGGAAGATCTCACAGTGAGAGCATGGCTGGTTGAAATGTGGTTGAGTCATAACCCAGCAGCTCGGAGCTGAGACATTATCCAGCGTGGAGAGAGTGGACAGGACAGAGGATTCAAGCCTACCAGGGCTCCTGGTGGGGAAGAAGGGGACCTGCCATAGGCCTGTGCCCAGGGAGCCTCTTCCCAAGCTCTGCCTTTGTGTCGGCAGCAGACCAGGCCCTGAGAACACCCGGGGACCTCACCTCGATGATCTCTAGCATCTCCACTCGGGTGATCTTGCCGTCCCCGTCCAGGTCGTACATGTTGAAAGCCCAGTTCAGCTTCTGCTCAAAGCTGCCCCTGGAGGTGATGGACAGCGCGCAGATGAACTCTCGGAAGTCGATGGTGCCGTCCCCGTTCTTGTCGAAGGTGCGGAAGGCGTGCTGGGCAAACTTGGAGGCATCTCCGTATGGGAAGAACTACAGAGCAGAACACACAAGATCACCTGTCAGGAGGGGAAGAATCGCAGGCCCTGAAGTGAAAGCCCACTGCCACACGCTGGCCTGGGGTTCTCCCAGCCCTCCCAGGGTTGAGGGTTCAGGCTCGCCCGTGTGGACAAGGTTTGGCCCAACACTCAAGGTTAAGGACGGGCACAGGGAAGCAGTCTCCCCATGAGTCCTCACTCCCAGGCCCCTCGCTCTTTCCTGAGGGTGAGGCTGGAGACACTGGGCTTTGAGGTGGGTGGGACCTGCATCAGGTCTGCTAGAATTCCTCCTCTGCGGCCTTTCTGGTCATTCTCCCTCAGGGTCTAGGACAGGGGCAGCCAGCTGACTTCTCTCCTGCACAGGGCAGTGTGACCTGGACTCCCACATTTCTCTGGGTGTGATCATCCAGGTTCACTGCCCGTGGGGCCTGAGCGGGGTGACCCTGACCTCCCGCCAGTGGCTCCCAGTCCCCAGCCCACCATGGTCCCCCTGGGTGCTGGGCCAGCGTTCAACTCCTTTTTCTAGAAACTCTTCTTTTGCAGGGCATTTAAGACCCACTAAAAATAGAACATGACTGGGCTTATTTCTGAGATTCATAAAGAGGTGTCTTCTCAGAGCCCACAGGGTGCTGTAGGAGACAGGAGAAGGACGCAGGAGGAGGAGGGTGCAGACCCCCAAAGTGGGAAGACCACAGAGACCGTGGTGGTGGACACACGTCTGGGCCTAGCACACACCGCAGGGAGCTCTGATACCTGATCCTCTGCCCCAGCAAAGCTAAAGAATATCCTCCATATACGTATATATGTATATACATGGCTGATTCTCTTTGCTGTATAGTAGAAACTAACACAACATGGTAAAGCAACTATACTCTGATAAAAATATTTTTTTAAAAAGGAAAAGACATTCTCCAGGTGGAGCACAGGAAACTAGCAAACCTCATCCCAACCCCGAACAAAAACAAGCCACATGCTGTTTTAAACCAGAGAAGGTGCATATGTGTTTCTGGCTGAAGAATTCCACCAAATACAAAGTCCAAAGCAGATTCCTAAGGATGCCGTGGCAGTCATACTCTGGTGTGGGTGCTGCCACTTGCTAGGTGGGTCAGGCTGGCCACACACAGACGGCTGGCGTCATGCCCTCTCTGACTGCATCCTCTTTCTCACTGTACATCCGGACCTGGGACCCACGAAGCCCTGCTACCCACTGTCCCTACACTGAGAAGCACATTGGATGGGAGGAAATCTCCCTCCAGAAACAAAAGACAAGCATTTCATGTAAGGGGCGAATACAGGAGGCCCAGGGATGAGACAAGCATTCCCAGGGGTGGGGCTGGGGAGAGCTGGTTTCAATTTGCATTTCAGTAGCTCCCACTTCCAGACGCCAGTATCTGATCTGGCGCTTGCTCTTGTTGTCTAAGAAGCTACTCCTAAACCTGGTGGCATGGAACAGTAACAATCATTTTATTAATCTTAGAAAATAAAAACTTGACCATCTCTTCTTTTCTAATCAAACAACTCATTCTGTAACTATGAGCCTAGTATATTCTGAACTGTTCATTATTCATAACACTTATAACACCACATATAGGGGGGAGGAGTTGGGAGGTTGTTCTATTTTTTTCTCCTCACAACACCCAATTTTCCGACTGGCTGTATCCCAGCTGGGTGTCCTACAGGTCAATCCACTTCTGACCCTAACGGCCTGGAGTTACTGGGGGCTTCCCTCATAGCTCAGTTGGTAAAGAATCTGCCTGCAATGCAGGAGACCTGGGTTCGGGTCCTGGGTGGGGAAGATCCTCTGGAGAAGGAAATGGCAACCCACTCCAGTATTCTCGCCTGGAGAACCCCATGGACGTGGAGCCTGGTGAGCTACAATCCGTGGAATCGCAAGAGTTGGACACGACTGAGCAACTAAACCACCACCACCACCACCAGAAGGGAAGGATCACTCCGGAAAGAGTGCCCCCACCCTAGGTGCCAGTCACAAGCCTTAGGTTGCCCCCTGTACCTATGAGAGCCATGCTATGAAGTGAAAGGGTTCCCACGGCCCCCTCCTCAGGTTGGAGAATTTGCTGACTCACAAAATTCTGAAAGGCGCTTTATTTACTATTACCAGTTTGTTGGGGCTTCCCTAATAGCTCAGTTGGTAAAGAATCCGCCTGCAATGCAGGAGACCCCAGTTTGATTCCTGAGTCAGGAAGATCCGCTGGAGAAGGGACAGGCTACCCACTCCAGTATTCTTGGGCTTCCCTGGTGGTTCAGCTGGTAAAGAATCTCCATGCAATGAGGGAGACGTGGGTTTGATCCCTGGGTTGGGAAGATCTCCTGGAGAAGGGATAGGCTATCCACTCCAGTATTCTGGTCTGGAGAGTTCCATGGACTGCATAGCCCATGGGGTCACAAAGAGCCGGACACAACTGAGCAACTTTCACTTCACTTCACCAGTTTGTTATAAAGGATACAATCCACCGGAGGAGATGCATAGAGTAATGCAAGGGATGCATGGAGCTCCCACTACAGGTTGCCCCACTCTCCCAGCCCCTGAATGCTTTCATCATCCTGGAAGTTCTTGGAACCCCATAGTTTAACGGGTTTTTATGGCAGTTTCATTATGCAAGCATGATCGATTAAATCATTAGCCATTGATGATTGAACTCAATCTCCAGACACCCTGTCTCCACTGGAGGTCTAGCTTGGGCTGGAAGTTCCAGTTCTCTAATCTGCCCCTTGTCTTTCTGGGACCAGCTGCCCCCCTCCAGTCCTGCCCCACTCCTGAAACTCCTGAAGCGACCGGCACCCAACCACCACTCATCTTATTAACATACAATAGACACTAAAGAAGGAAATGGCAACCCACTCCAGTATTCTTCCCAGGAAAATCCCATGGACAGAGGAGCCTGGCAGGCTACAGTCCATGGGGCCGCAAAGAGTTGGATATGACTGAATATGCATGCAGACACTGATCTCTCCAGAGATTACAAGAGAACCGAGGATTAAGATCAAATATGTTTATTTCTTATTCTAAGTATCATCTGTGCCCTCTGCCTGGGCGGTCTTCCTCTCTCTCTAAGGGGGTGCTATTTGCTAATGTGTCGTCTGTGTTCAGGGGTCTTGAGCAGAGCCTGTACCTGAGAAATATAATAACCTAAAAACAGAGCACACTGAGCCCCTCGGTGGAGTCCAAGGTCTCCCTAGGGATTTTTATCCATCAGCCTTTCTGCATCCAGTGACATGAGGCCACTGGGTCTAATTTTTTTCCATCCCTGTAGGTTTCTGGTGGTGCAATGCTTTACCCATTTTATATCTCACAGCATCCTTTTAAGTTAAAGGCTATCTGATATTTTTATCTGAAAATAGCTGGGCATCTTAGGTCAGTGTATTAAAAATTAATTTAGATCTGGAAGGCCTTCAGAAAAAAAAATCAATGGTAAATTTTGAGCTATAAAAGTTGCATGTGTCTTGCTGAAGTTCTGTTTACTGACTTTTACAGCCAACACGTTTTCTCTGGAGGAATGGAGTGTGTGATGAAGAGCCCTCAGATATCTGGAGTGGTTGTTTCCTTTAGAAAATTCATCTTATCATTTTCTGAGTACTTCAAGTTTTTTGAATCAGGGGAATGATCCTTCTTTTGACGAAATAATTCAACTCTGGATGGGTCATAACAGAAAAAATGAAGCCATACTCCCTTCAATTTCTGTAGGAAGAAATCAGGGTCTTGAACTCTTATCTACTTCTCTCAGAGGAAAACACTGCCTGAGAAGTACAAGTATTTGGAGAGTATTATTGCTTGAAGGGTATTTTAAAAATTCAATGTATTGTGCATCAACTCCTGCATTAAATATTGATGTAGAAATAATTTTTGTTATTAATAATCCAAATCTTTTAATATAATAAAAAAACTTGGAAGTTGAAAATTTATATATATATATATATAGTTTTATATATTTCACTTGTGTCTTTGTGCGTGCATACTAAGTCATTTCAGTCATGTCCGACTCTTTGCAGCCCTACGGACTGTAGCCCACCAGGCTCCTCTGTTCACAGAATTCTCCAGGCAAGAATACTGGAGTGGGTTGCCATGCTCTCCTCCAGGGAATCCTCACGACCCAGGGCTCAAACTGGAGTTTCTTATGTCTCCTGTATTGCCAGGCAGCTTCTTTACCACTAATGCTATCTGGGAAGCCCTTAGGTTGCCATAAAAAACTACCATAGATTGGGTAGCTAGTAAACAACACACATTTATTTCTCATAGTTCTGGAGGCTAGATGTTCAAGATCAAGCTGCCAGCACGGTCAGGTACTGGTAAGGGCCTTCCTCTGGGTTGCTTTCTGCTGACTGTTTGCTGTGTCCTTAATATTCTGGAAGGTGCCAGGACACTCTATGAGGTTTCTTTTACAAGAGCACTAATCCTGTTCATGGGGCTTCCCAGGTAGCTCAAATGGTAAAGAATCTGCCTACAATTTGGGAGACCTGGGTTCGATCCCTGGGTTGGGAAGATCCCCTGCAGAAAGGAAAGACAACCCACTCCAGTACTCTTGCCTGGAGAATTCCATGGACAGAGGAGCCTGGCGGGCTACAGTCCATGGAGCTGCAAAGAGCTGGACACAATCGAGCAACACTTTCACTTTCTTCAATCCTATTCATGAAGGTTCCACCCTCATGACGTAAGCACTTCCCTCCTAATAGCATCATTTTGGGTATGCAGTTTCAACATATGAATTTGGGACACACAGACATTCAGCCCATAGCAAATTGTTTAAAAGGAAATAAGCTTTGTCATAAGAATTTTCAAAAACTATATTAGATAATCTAATATAGCTAACCTTCAATTAATTTCCATTGTCTCCTTTATGCCCATGTATACACACACAGTTCTACTTTTGGTCAAAAATTTTAAATCTAGTGTATCTTGTATTTCCATTAAAAGGAAAGTAAAAAAAAAAAAAAAAAACCACCTCATCTGAGAAACAGATTGTTTAGTTTTGTCTGACTGAACAACAGATTATTCTGTTTAGTCGCCGGGTTGTGCCTGACTCTTTGAGACCCCATGGACTGTAGCCCACCAGGCTCCTCTGTCCATGGGATTTCCCAGGGAAGAAGACTGGAGTGGGTTGCCATTTCCTCCTCCAGGGGATCTTCCCAAGCCAGGGGCTGAATCTACATCTGCACCTCCTGCATTGGGAGGCAGATTCTTTACCACTGAGCCACCTGGGAAGCCAGGGAGGCAGCTGCAAATGGCCAGTTAATAACGCCTGCTTAATGGGAACCCAGGCTCCCGGCCAGGAATTCTTCTGACCCCAGAAGCTGTGTGGTGTGCTTCCCCGAGGCATTCTTTGGGGTTTGGCATCAGTGGGGCAGCCTGTCCTCCTGAAGATACCCAGGAGAAGGCTCCTTTGTGAAGAGCAGGGTTTGTGGTGCAGCAGGGTCTGCTCCAGGTTCAGGCCAGCAGAACCCTAGGCTTAATTCTGGGGGCGTCTGAGCTGGCCAGTAGTAGGCTCCTTGGGCTGGGGGTGAGGCTGCCCTGGAGGCAGTCTTCTCTACAGCTCTCTTTTGTCCTTGCCCCTGTGTAGCCCACAGCCCTTTGGTTCACCTGGGGGCTCAGAGCTAGTAACAGAAGGTAGGACCACCAAGTAGCCCCTCTGTCCCTGGGTTCTCTGGGACGCCCAGCTATGGAGGGCTGAGTGTACTAGGCCAGGTTATACAAGGAATCTGAGCATCTGGGGATTTTGGTATTTGAGTCCTAGAACCAACAATTCCCATGGATGCTGAGGGACCGACTACTGTATAACAAACAGAAGGTAGAAAATTAGGGGAAAAAAATTTTATCTGCCTGATCTGCCTGGAACAGTCTGATCATAAACTCTGCATTGTACTCTGAACACTCTGCCATCACAAACTCCTTGTGGACAAGCCTGAAATGTCAAGGCTGTTGCTCATGTGCCTGGCTGGCTATGATAGAGGCAGGATTTGAATGCGTATCTGTCGGGTCATTTCTGCTACATCTTTCTGTTTCTCTTAATCAAGTATTGTGTGTGTGTACTCAGTCTCTCAGTTGTGTTTGAGTCTTTGCGACCTCATGGACGGTAGCCCGCCAGGCTCCTGTGTCCATGGGACTTCCCAGGCAAGAGTGGGTTGCCATTTCCTTCTCCAGGGAATCTTCCCAACCCAGGGATTGACCCCACATCTCTTGCATCTCCTTCATTGGCAGGTGGATTCTTTACCACTGAGCCACCTCGGAAGCCCTAACCAAGTATTAGCTGAAGAAATAAAGCTAAATCCACATCTGATGAAACAAACGAATTTGTTGCATTATGTAATCCTTTGCTTTCATCCTGCTACTACTGTGTATTTATCGCCACCTCCTGGCAGGACGTATGTACTACATGTCAATCATCAGAATGCTCCTGAGGGATATTTTTTATGATTCATTCATTCTTTAATGCAACAAATATTTACTGAGCAGTTACTACATGTCAAGCACTGTGTCGGGTGGTGTCCAAAGTAGAAAAAATATATATTTATAATCATGGGAGACCTAGACACTAATCATACAACTATAGAAGTATAAAATTGCACTATGATATGGTAACTCAGTTGGTAAAGAATCCACCTGCAATGCAGGAGATCCCGGTTCAGTTCCTGGGTTGGGAAGATCCCCTGGAGAATGAATAGGCTATCCATTGCAATATTCTTGGGCTTCCCTAGTGGCTCAGCTGGTAAAGAATCCACCTGCAATGAGGGAGACCTGGGTTTGAAAGATCCCCTAGAGGAGGGCATGGCAACCCACTCCAGTATTCTTGCCTGGAGAATCCCATGGACAGAGGAGCCTGGTGGGCTACAGTCCATAGGGTCACAAAGAGTTGGACGCGACTGAGCAACTAAGCACAACACAAGTGCATAGAGCCACAAGCGAAAGTTACGGGAATGATCTTATGAGTTTGAAACTTAATGATAATTTAGTGTGCAGCTCCCTTCCCTCACCCTAATATGCAGGTGGTGACAATTCACTGCTCTTCATCATTGCTGAAGAAAGGTCTCAGAGTCCAAAACTTTGGGGATGACACAAATCTAGACTGTATCCCACTGTACTCCACATCCTTACTTAGAACTAACCAACGTGCAGAAGAGGAGCAAAACCAGGAAATGCTCGAGGACTCTGCCTCTCCCCACGGGCACAAAGGGAGACTTGTCACAAATTAATCAGCCTACTCCAAAGCCACAGCAGAGGTTTTCCTTACAGAGAGCAGGCTGATATCCCACATTTCCATCTTTTCAATGAACTATGCAGTTGTGAATATTAAATGGGTTGTCTCCTTAAGAGATGTGAGTGAAGCCCAAATATCTCATACTGAATATGCCAGTGTTCCCCCAACCCCCCACTACCCCCAGTGCAACACAGGTGGCTGCGTCAAAAAAATAAAATAAAATGACGTCAAAACATAGTTCTTCTATTCCCCGCTCCAGCCCTAGCTGCTATCCGTGTGTCTAGCTCATCCTTCTAGAAGTTGTACTGAGTTCCGAGAAAACATTGGAACATTTCCCATGAGAATCCTCCCTTCTCTCTCGGAGTCACTGGGGCCTGCCTCAATTTGATGGAAGATTCGGGTCCCTTAGAAGCTCTCTGTCCAACCTTTAGGCGGGGGAGGTTTTCACAAGCAAAGCCTTGACCCACCGTGACAGCTGACCGCAGACCTGCTGTTATCGGGGGAGTGGTCACAGGACGCTGAAGAGGGCAGTCTCTCTCCAGCTCTGGGCTGCTGCTGGGCAGCCCTCATACCTCAGAATAGATATCTGTCCATTAATCTGCTTGAAATAGGGCTCACGATGGGATCAAAGAACAGAAGAGTATTCTTGGACCACTCTGCGGCTCACTGTCATGGAGAGGCCTGGCATCCAGTCTCTCACCAGACACAGTTCCTTTGGAAAAGTCCTCGCTCAGGTCAGTTCTGTTTTCCTTTGTTCTCAAATGTCAGAAGCCTATATTGTCTGGCTTATGAACCCATAAACAGAATCCCCTCCCCAAGGATGGAGTGGTAGTAGGGAAGAACAAATCTGACTTCATATTGGATCTATTTTTTTTACCTTTAACCTTTATATTCTATTGCTTTGGCCACAAGCTCATCACTAAAGGAATGTTGCTAGTTGCTAAGTCATGTCCCACTCTGTGATCTCATGGACTGCAGCCCGCCAGTCTCC
Source organism: Budorcas taxicolor (assembly GCF_023091745.1). NCBI lineage: Eukaryota > Metazoa > Chordata > Mammalia > Artiodactyla > Bovidae > Budorcas > Budorcas taxicolor. Next base: position 140,414,806 of record NC_068920.1, read on the forward strand.
TCTGTCTGAGGGATTTCCTAGGCAAGAATACTGGAGTGGATTGCCATTTCCTTCTCTAGGGGATCCTCCCAACCCAAGAATCGAATCTGGATCTGCATCTCCTGCATTGGCAGGCAGGTTTTTTTTTTTTTAACCACTGAGCTACCTTAAAGTATACATAATGTCCCAACTCCAGGAAACTGCCTCCCATGCCTGAGAGTTAAGCTAAAATACTTTTGTTTAAGCTCACAGGAAACATCCTGACCAGGCCCACCTGTGAATGGATGCAGGAAAGAAGAAATTAACACATCCTCCCTGGAGTCTGGCTGGAACCAGGAAATATTTGCAACAACCTATCGCCTTTTTTTTACTTTACCTTCTCACCTCCCCCTCTTTGTTCTATAAAATAGGTTAACATCCCAACTGGGCAAGATGGTTCTTAGGGACTGGAGTTCACCATCTTCTGGGTCAGCTGCTCTCCAAATGAAGTCACTATTCCTTGTCTCAACAACTTCTCTCTCGATGTATTGGCCTGTCATGTGATGAGCAGTACGACAGAGTCTTATCTATTGCACCCCTGAAATATGGCAATTCTGCTTCCAAGGTCATCTCCCCTCACCTCTGCTGGAATTAGCCAGAAGCCTCTCCTGGATGACCTGGCTCAGAAATCAACCTCTCCAGGTCCTGCCAGTAAAGCAGTGGTTCCTGAGAGTCTATCAGGGAGCGAGGTCCTAGGCAGGTCCTTCTCTTGTGCTGCTTCGGCTGGTCTTTCAACACATTTAGGACTAGAGGGTCATTGCTCTGCGTTAAGTAACTGGCTCAAGGTTGTTTCATTGGAAAAGACCCTGCTGCTGGGAAAGACTGAGGGCAAGAGGAAAAGGGGGTGACAAACAATGAGATGGTTGGATGGCATCACTGACTCAATAAACAAGAGTTTGAGCAAACTCAGGGAGATAGGGAAGGACAGGGAAGCCTGGCATGCTGCAGTTCATGGGATTGCAAAGAGTCGAATGTGACTTAGCAACTGAACAACAACAATAAGGCTGTATCTCTAAGGAGGGTGAGGGCACTGGTGTCAAACCCAGCTTGGCCAGTGGACGCTGCCTCTCCTGCACTTGCTGAGTCTGCCTGGCCTTCTGCACTGAAATGAGCTGCAACTCGCCTCCTCCACCAGGTTCTGGAAAGGATCTGCCCATCTGGCCCGTGGTTCTGCTTCTTCCTTCCCACGCACTGCTGCCTTGCACTGTGCTCACAGGAGCCTCAATCCTCATCATCAAAGCTGGTCCAGGCCAGAGCAGGCTCACAGGGAGTGGGTACCCACTGTTAGGGACAAAGGCGGGGAAAACACCTGTCCTTCACAGGGGACACCCCCTCCTCTCCAGGCAGTAGGAAGGGCTGGGCCTTGGGCAGGTAGGCGGGGACCATAGCCTCTGGCTCTGGGGCAGGTACTGCTGCGGAGGGAGAGAGGCCACCCAAGGATGACAGTCAGCCTCCTGGACCTCACTGTGGCCCAGCTCAGAGCAGACACTCCATCTTGCCCCCAGGACTGCAGGGGGCTGGGGTCCTTGAGAGAAAGTGGGACCACTCCAGGCTCACAAGAGGCAGAGGTGAGATGCAAGCTCAGTTCTGTCTTATTCTGTGATGTTGACGAAGTCATCTGAGCTTCAGTTTCCTCTTCCACAAAATAGGGCAATAATAATTAATACCTGTGATGTAGAAGTCTTGTGAGATGTACTGGGGACAGAACATGTGGAAACTGTCTGAGGCTGTAAGAAGCCGGGCCTGGGCCCCTCCATGTTCCCCTCAAAGCTGCCCCAGAGCATCCCATCTCCTGATGTTCACAGATGGCAGCTGGGTGAGCAGCTGGTTAGCGGTGGGCTCTCTCACACACATGCCCCGGGCTGCTGGCCAAGCTGGTGTCCTTGAGGATTCACTTGGTATTTGGTTTTGGCTTTAGGCTCATCATGCCACAAGCCATCACACGTCCAGAGGGAACTTTTCACACCCAGGTTTTCTCCTGTCCACTTCCCATAACCGTCAATAGCATCTAACTGTTTTCAGGACAAGGAACAAAATTACCCCCAAGCCTCTGTGTCCAGTTTTCGGTCCACTCCTCTGCCCTCTGGGATTATTTCACTACCTGCTACCTGGGACCTTACTGAGCTCTCAGCCACAGCTATGCAGCCTTTGCCATGTTTTTCTCTTTGTCTGCAATGCTCCTTTTCTGCTCCAACCCAGTTAATGCCTGTGTTCTTCTTCAGACCTTGAAGTCTTCTCCGAGCCAGTGTCAGAAGTTCCCATTATACACACGCACATCACTGAGTCCCACCCTCGGTTACATTTACCATCATAGTGAAGAAATGTTCGTGGCATTGCTTGATTAAGGCCTGTCTTCCTTAGCAGTTGTTGTGGTTGTTTAGTCGCCAAGTCGTGTCCCACTCTCCTGTGACCCCATGCACTGCAGCCCGCCAGGCTCCTCTATCCATGGGATTTCCCAGGCAAGAATACTGGAGAGGGTTGCCATTTCTTTCTCCAGGGGATTTTGCTGACCCAGAAACTGAACCTGCGTCTCCTGCATTGACAGGCGGATTCTTTACCCCTGAACCACCAGGGAAGCCCCTCCCCTTGTAGACCATAAACTAAATGGAGGCAAGGAGTGGCCTGTTTTTGCCCACCACTGTGATCCCTGGCATCCAGTACAGGGCCAGGCACACAGGAGGTGGCAGATGAACATATGACTCGGCACAGCAGGTCTTTTTTGAGCCTGAAGATATAGCAGCAAATCCACCCAATGACCAAGGAAGGCCTGAAATGTGTTCCGAAGGGTGTCTTCAGTCAGCTCTGCTAAAGAAGGCTCCCACTTGGCCTTAAATCATGTCATCCCCATTACTGCTTCAGCTGATGATTCATGAGGATTGAATCGTCATCAGAGCAGTATGTGCACCTGGTCATGAGCAGGGGGAAAGGAGAGAGATATTTCCCCTTAATCAGAAATGGTGGATCCCCAAACTGCTCTCTGCCAAGATGTTCATTCAACAGACACTCCCAAAAGCCAGGGGTGGTGCCAGGCTTCATGCTGAGCTCTGTGGGAGGGAGGGAGGGTAAGGGGCTGCGAAGAAGAATAAGAGTGAAACATAAGACCCGGTCCTGCCCTCACGCAGACATAACCAATCAAATGTAGATGCAGCCCAAAGTGTGAGCTGCCTTCCACATTCGCGCTCTCTGGAAAGAGATTAAAGACACAGCCCCTCTACCCTGCCCACTATAGGGGGGCACCCAGATCCTGAGGTCACTTTTCAGACCTGCCTCTTCACTTGTCCTCTAGGTGACAATATCCATTTTTTTACATTATGGGTCCCTCTGGACTCCAGGTTTTATTATGAGACAACCACTATTAGCTCATGGTTCTTGAGCTGCATCTATTTGAGAAGAAAATTAGTCCTGAATTAAATTCCTAGAGAAGGGGTTTTGCCCCTTGGGTCACGGAAGAAATTTTCATTTATGTCCTCGACAAGGTCCCTCCATAGGCATATCGCCCCAAGAAAGTCATGAGGCCCAGGGAAGTTCTCTGACCTTCTTATAGAAAACAAGACACAGGCCACAGAAATCCTCCCTCATTTGAGAATTCACACCACGAGTAAAGCCAGAATTGCCTTTTCATTAAAGGAAATACTATGCTTTGCTCTTAATTGCATCGTCACTGGTTTTAGATTAGGATCTGTTATCCAATGGCACCCCACTCCAGTACTCTTGCCTGGAAAATCCCATGGACCGAGGAGCCTGGAAGGCGGCAGTCCATGGGGTCGCTGAGAGTCGGACATGACTGAACGGACTTCCCTTTCACTTTTCGCTTTCATGCATTGGAGAAGGAAATGGCAACCCACTCCAGCATTCTTGCCTGGAGAATTCCAGGGACGGGGTAGCCTGGCAGGCTGCCGTCTATGGGGTCGCACAGAGTCGGACATGACTGAAGCGACTTAGCATATCCTGCAGATGCTTGATAAATGCTTTATAAATGCTTAGAGTGGATAAAGGAAGCAACTTGCTGCAGAAGAGCCAATGCTGGGTTGTGGCAGGGTATCTAGTTGTGACTGAACTCAAGCCACTTTGGATATAAAATGACGGCATAAATCAGGTAAGCTTCAAAATTTCTTTTAGCTATCACATTTTATTTATTTATTTCTGATTCTAGAAGTGAAATCTTAAAAGAAAAAGGAGAAAAGAAAATGATTTTGGCAAATGGGTGATACTTTCATGAATTTGGATTTGTTCATTTACTGCCCCCTTGTGTGGCTGTTGTCTAGTTGCTAAGTCGTGTCTGACTCTTTGTGACCCCATGGACTGCAGCACGCCAGACCTCTCTGTGCTTCACCATCTCCCAGAGTTGGCTCAAACTCATGTCCACTAAGTCCATCCAATTATCTCAATCCCTGTCCCCCTTTCTCTTCCTGCCGTTAGTCTTTCCCAGCATCGGGGTCTTTTCCAGTGAGTGTGGCCCCTTTGGTTGGTATAGCCTAATCACAGGATCAGACTTTGAAGGGTGAACATATCTATTGTTGTTGTTTAGTCACTAAGTCATGTCTGACTTTTTTGTGACCCAATGCACTGTAGCCCTCCATGCTCCTCTGTTCATAGGATTTCCTCGGCAAGAATACTGGAGTGGATCGCCATTTCCTTCTCCAGGGTATCTTCCCAATCCAGGGATCAAACATGGGTCTCCAGCATTGGCAGGCAGATTCTCTACCACTGAGCCACCTGAGAAGCCCACTCATTGGTTACTCAGACTTTAAAAATAAACTCTCTCTCAAAAAAAATAAATAAAATAAAATAAACATAAACTCTCTCTTCTGCGGCTGCTGCTGCTGCTAAGTCGCTTCAGTCGTGTCCGACTCTGTGCGATCCCAGAGACGGCAGCCCGCCAGGCTCCGTTGCCCCCAGGATTCTCCAGGCAAGAACACTGGAGTGGGTTGCCATTTCCTTCTGCCCAAATACCCAATTCACGTTACAAATTGGTTCAATGACATCTTGATTTGGGACAAGGGGTTTCCTCCAGTACTTCTCTTATTGACTAATGTTGAACCACCAGGATAAAGCAGTCTACTGTTAGCATTTATTACAAAATAGCGGGCCAACAATAGCAAATTACACAACAGTAAATTGTCATGTTTCCATTTAAGTCAGTCTACTATATTAGAAAGAAGACAGTTTTGTCAATTTAAAAAGAAACCCATCTTTGAAACTAAGGAAGGGGTGAGACTCTTTGAAGATGCTCAGTGGAAAGCTGGTTGTGTGTGGGAAAACTGGAAAAGGATTCCTCATCTCACAGTCTCTTCAATTATTCCAACTGAAGTGGGGAGAGCAGCAGATTTTGCAGTGGGTCTGAAACTGCTTATTTATTTCACCTCCTGAACTCCTCCTGGAATAAAGTAGTCTCTGCAAGATCGATGACCGTTTCACCCTAGGCCCACCTCATTTCAGTGTCCTGGTGACCACGATGAGAATGCTCAGCCTGGCTGCATCTCAATTAAAACCTTCTGTTAATACAGTGTCACAGGCCACCACGGCTGCAACTCTGAAGAGAGAGCTGTACAGCACAGCTGGCGACAGGGACCGCAACGACTGTCTGAGATGTGGAGTTCTGTCTGTAGCAGTTGAACTCATTTGTAAGAAATGAACATATACAGGGCCACCACCTCCGTAGCTGTGTTCTCCCTTTCCTGGAAAGAGAAGTCTCCCTCCCAACTCTAAAATGTCTCCCTCGATTTTTTACTGTCTATCGTTGCTGACATATCCATAACTTTTACCTAAATTGTTCCAGTAAAAGCGAAAGCGGTAGTTGCTCAGCCGTGTCTGACTCTTTTTCGACCCCATGGACTGTACCCTGCCAGGATTCTCTGTCCATGGGATTCTCCAGGCAAAAATACTGGAGTGCATTGCCATTCCCTTTTCCAGGGGATCTTCCTGGCCCAGGGACTGAACCCAGTGTCTCCTGCACTGCAGGCAGATTCTTTACCATCTGAGACACCAGGGGAGCCACCAATTGCTCCAGATGTAATGCCATCTCTGCCACCAGAGGTATAAGAAAAAGGTCTGACTGCAGACCAAGAAATGAACGAGAGAAACAGATCACATGGAGGAGGAAGGGTGGTATGCCATGGTGGTAGGATCAGACGGGTGTGGGATTGAGCATCAGTTCTGTAGTTTCTTAAATGTGGGGCCTTTGGAAAAGTGCTTTTAAAGCTTTTTCAAAGTCTTTGTTTATATGAAAACTGGGCAGGGGGAGAATCGGCTGCTGGGCTGGGATCTTTGAGATTTAAGGAGGAGGACACTAGAGTCGAAAAAATGGGACAATTAGTCAATAATCATCTACTAAGTGCACCCATGACCAACCTAGAGAGCATATTCAAAAGCAGAGACATTACTTTGCCGACAAAGGTCTGTCTAGTCAAGGCTATGGTTTTTCCAGTGGTCATGTATGGATGTGAGAGTTGGACTGTGAAGAAAGCTGAGCACCGAAGAATTGATGCTTTTGAACTGTGGTGTTGGAGAAGACTCTTGAGAGTCCCTTGGACTGCAAGGTGATCCAATCAGTCCATTCTGAAGGAGATCAGTCCTAGGTGTTCTTTGGAAGGAATGATGTTAAAGCTGAAACTCCAGTACTTTGGCCACCTCATGCGAAGAGTTGACTCATTGGAAAAGACTCTGATGCTGGGAGGCATTGGGGCCAGGAGAAGGGGATGACAGAGGATGAGATGGCTGGATGGTATCACTGACTCGATGGACGTGAATCTGAGTGAACTCCAGGAGTTGGTGATGGACAGGGAGGCCTGGCATGCTGCGATTCATGGGGTCACAAAGAGTCAGACACGACTGAGCGACTGAACTGAACTGGACTGAAGTGCACCCATGATGTGCCAGGTGGCTAGTCTAACTGCCGAAAGGGATGCAGAAAAGCATAAACTGTGGCCAGATTTTGAGTTGAGGCAAAGAATTCTTGCAACAGGAGAAATTCTAAGAGGTGTAGGCTCTCCCTCACCCCCTGGGGCAGCAATATATCCTACCTTCCCAACCCACCCCGAGAGTGGAAGAATGAAAAAACCAGAACAGACCATAGCAGTAGATTCCTGCTGCTACAGAGAAACCCCAGATCCCTATTTCCAGATCTTGCTGGACTGCTGATTCCAGGAGGGGTTCCTTTTTACCAGAACCCAGAGTCCAGAACCTGCTGTGTGAAGGAGAAGGCTTTATTTGAGAAGGGCCAAAAGAGGAACTGGGCTTGGTGGCTCAGTTGGTAAAAAATCTGCTTGCAATGCAGGAGATCCAGGTTCGATCCCTGGGTTAGGAAGCTCCCCTGGAGAAGGGAATGGCAACCCACTCCAGTATCCCTGCCTGGAGAACTCCATGGACAGAGGAGCCTGCTGGGCTACTGTCCATGAAATCGCAAAGCGTGGGACACGACTGAGCGACTAACACACACAAAGAGGCACCAAGAGTCAGGACTTAAGGTTACAAAGAGCAGGAGCATAAAACCCACACAGAAGAGCAGCCAAGCCGGGGCATCAGAACCACACCACCCCTCATCCTGCTGCAGAGCCAGCTCTTGGACCGAGCTCCCTGGGATGGAACCTGCCTCTGCAGCTTCTCCTCCCAAACCTGCATTCCTTGATCCCCCTCTCCATGGGGAGTCACCCCAGTAAAGGCCATCTGATTCTTGACTTGGTTGTCTAGAAGGATCTATTTAGAGATTAGATCTCAGGGTGCAGGGGAAATCTCTGAAGAGTCTGCCAGTAGGGGGCCACAATAGAATCCTCCCACCCTGATGAGGCCAAAGGGCAGGAGCCACCGGGGTTCTGGGGTGCCAGACCGCAGAGGTTTCACTCTCTAACTATCTCCTGCAGTGTGTGACCCCATCGCAGACAAGGGGCGGAGTCCAAGTTCTGAAGGTGACACTTACTGATGTTGAGGAAGGGTCTGAGCAATCGGGCCTGTTTCCTCTCGTGTAGAATGAAGGGGTTGATTCTCCATCAGCCCAAGAGGGTCTATCAACCCCTGTAATTCTAAATCTGCATAATTGACAACATTATACTTGACAAAAGATGCTGATTTAATTAACAACACTTTTATAGCACTTCCTACGTGCCAGGCGTGTTTCAGCACACTGCCAGTGTTTCCCCATGGAATCCTCTAACAACCCTCTGACAGAGGTACCACTCCCAACCCATTACAGAGACGAGTCAGCAGAGGCAAAGGGGGTATTATGTAACTTTGCCCAAGATCACACACCTAGTTATTGGCAGAATTGAACTCGTTTCACTCTAGAGACTACTCTTTTACCAAGCTACTTGCCTGTGATCTAACACGTAGGAACACAGACACCAGAAAGGGCAAAATCCCAATTCTGCCTCTCACTCTCACCACGTACCAACAGTAGGACATCTGCGTCCATTCTAGTCTGGTAGAGAAGCAGAGAAGCCTGGAGGGTGAGGTCAGCAGACCTTTCGAAGCTCCTGATGGGCTTGGTCGCTCAGAGACTGCATAGGATCGTGGGTTTTGGCCAGAGCCAAGGCTTCTTGACTTAACAGCTCAGCATCGCTAGCGGGGGTTGGGGGGGGGGGGGGGCGCAGTGGAGGTGTTGGGCGGGGGCTGGGGGTAGGGCCCGCAGGGGGTACTGGGGGGGAGGGTGCAGCAGTGGTGATGTGGGATGGCACAGGCACCGGTGAATGAGCTGCTTCAGCTGCATCAGTCTGCCTGGGTGATCCTGTCTGGGGGTTGGGGGAAGGCTGGAGGGGGCGCTGAGCTGGGGTTAAGGACATTGAGCCATTCAGCCTTAAAGAGCCAGAAGTTACCTCCTCTGGCCCGAAGGGCTTAGGCATTAGATGAGGTGGCAGTTCCGACTCCTGAGGGGAAGTTCTTCTCTCATATTTTCATATTTATCTCTCAGCAGGGAAAGCAGAGAGCAGACTTACCAAGGCTCCCAGCTCCTCCCCTCCCCCCCACCCCCAGGCTCATGAATAAAGATACAGAACCTCCCAAGGAGAGCCTTGCAGGCCTTCCTCTAGGGGAGGGGAGTCCACGTGGGGCAGGAGGCGCTGAAAACACCCACCGGCAGCCTTAGGAGAGGGCGTGGGAATGGGGGCTGGGGGCCAGGCGGAGGGTCTACAGATGATCATGGAGCGCCAGAGTCATTTCTGCTCTCAGCACCTCAGCTTCTCTGCTTATAAATGGGGTTGTTTAGATGCTCAGTCCTGTCCACCAGCTCTTTGTAGCTCTATGCACTGCAGTCCACCAGACTCCTCTATCCATGGAATTCTCCAATCTGGAATACCTGAGCGAGTTGCTATTTTCTTCTCTAGGGGAACTTCCTGACTCAGGGATCAAACCCGTGTCTCCTGCATTGGCAGGCAGGTTTTTTTTTTACCACTTAGTCACCAGGGAAGACCTAGAATGTGTTTTAATTACCTAGATTCTAGAAATATAGGCTACTGCTTTAAATGAAATTTGTGACGATGTATATGTTATAGCAGAAGCGTCCACTTGGTCAGGGAAGCAGGGCTGTGCGTGTTAACAAGGAAAGCTGTGTTCTGTCAAGCCCAGTCATTGGTTTTCCTTCCCACCCTCGGACACCGCAGGCTTCTCTGCCAGCGGGTCTGGGCCTCTTGCTGATGGGTGGTACTTTATTCCAGATCCAGTGTCTAATGCCTTCTCACCTTGGTCACATCTCCCATTTCCTCAAAACCCTGGCTGGTATTTCCCCATTCTGGGTGCACACACAAGGAGTGCCATGGTGCAAAGCCACTGAATTGGCAGTGTTTTAAGCTGTCACTCTGGGGAGGCGCTGTCTCCAGCAACAAATCCTGACCCTCAGAGACCAGTGTTTGTTTTTCTTCTCAGAGAAGTAACAGGAGAGACAGCACAGCTGTCAGAGTCCCTCAGAGTGATGCTATGAAGCCACAGTGACCACATCAAACCCCAGTCCACCTCTGAAGTGGCTGTGTGACCTTGAGGAGGGCACTTTGTTCTGAGCCTCAGTTTCAGGTGTGAAAAGACCAATCCCAGGAGTGGTTAATGCACTAGCTTGTGTAAAGCATTTTGGACCGTGTTGGGTACATGGAGGACACTAAAGAAAATCAATAAATAGAGGGTAGCTTACACCTTTTCCTCCTGCCCTCAAGATCATGCATGCCTGTGTTTCAGACTCTACATTACAGTTTGTGCCATCTCTAACCATGAACCATTTTTATCCCAGAGAAGTATAATTGATCTCAGGTTGATCCACCTCTGTGAGCTGGACCTCAGTTTAGGTCCTTTTACCTGTGAAGAGCTGACTCATTGGAAAAGACCCTGATGCTGGGAAAGATTGAGAGCAGGGGTGACCAAAGATGAGATGGTTGGATGGTATCACTGACTCAATGGACGTGAGTGTGAGCAAACTAGGAGACAGCAAAGGACAGGGAAGCCTGGTGTCCTGCAGTCCATGGGGTCACAAAGAGTCAGACACCACTGAATGACTGAACAATAACCTGCTTTAACTTAATTCTCATAACGGTTCTATGAAGTAGTGCCCACAGATGAGAAATCTGAGGCACAGAGAGGTTAAGCAATTTTCTTAAGGTCACACAGGAAATGGCAGAATGGAGGTATGAACCTGGGAAAGCAACCTGCAGAGCCCAGGGCCTTTTCCCCCCGGCTGCTATACCAGAGGCAGGACTCTTAGGGGAGACAATTTTGACTTTAAGCACCAAAGGCAAGAGCTTTCCAGGTGGTGCAATGGTAAAGCACCCATCCGCCGATGCAGGAGATGCAGGTTCAGTCCCTGGGTAGGGAAGATCCTTTGCAGGAAGAAATGGCATCCCACTCCAGTGTTCTTGCTTGGAAAATTCCATGGACAGAGGAGCCATGGAATGGAGTCCATGGGGTCACAGGAGTTGGACATGACCAAGCGGTCAGTCAGGCACCAAAGGCAAGAACCACGAACCAGTGTGGAGGACTAATGACCTGAACCCGGGTCATCCTGCCAAGGCAAATCCCATCAGCATATATTTATGAATTTGTACATTTTGCCTGCCACCTGTTATCAGCGTCCGAGCCAATTCCCCACTGCCCACTGCTTTCTGTCGGGATTCTGTTTTCTGGACCATCATTCCAGCAGGCCCCTGAGAGCCGTGGCTCAGCACCAGTGCTTCAGTTGTCCTGTCTCTGCTGTCCTCCTCACGGCCTTGTCCTCAGCTCGAGTCCGTCCCAGGTACCCTCCTTCTCCCATGGGGCACCTGCGGTTACAGCAGCTAGAGAACCATTTAATTCCCAGTTCGGCCCAAGAGTGTGTTGCTAAGCAGCTAGTGCACGCTGAGATGTGTGGAAGGAACCCTCAAGGTGACAAAAAACAAACCCTGACGTGCCCGGAGCCATGGGCATGAGTGTGTGTGTGTGTTCGTGTGTGTGTGTTTAAAGGAGCTGGGAGTGGGTAGCAGTGAGCTTCCCACGCACTCAGGTCCAGCTGGCAGCCAGCACTGGCTTTGGGACCAGTTCCCTGCAGCAGGACTGCAACACAGCATGGGTGCAGCAGGAATGCAGGGGGCGGGATGGGGATGGGGCGGGTGCAGCTAAGTGACCTAAAGCAGGGAGGTAACCATTTTCTCTTCTTTGGTAGCTGTGCTCCTCGGGGAGGAAAAAAGAATGTACAAAAATACCTGTCTTCCCCCCTCTCTTTCAGCGCCAGCTGTGAACCTCATTCTTGCTGTCAGTTCAGTTCAGTCGCTCAGTTGTGTCCAACTCTTTGTGACCCCATGGACTGCAGCACACCAGGCCTCCCTGTCCATCACCAACTCCTGGAGTTTACTCAAACTCATGTCCATCAAGTCAGTGATGGCATCCAACCATCTCATCCTCTGTCATCCCCTTCTTCTCTAGCCTTCAATCTTTCCCAGCCATCAGGGTCTTTTCAAATGAGTCAGTTCTTCTCATCAGGGGGCCAAAGGATTGGAGTTTCAGCTTCAGCATCAGTCCTTCCAATGAATATTCAGGACTGATTTCTTTTAGGATGGACTGGTTGGATCTCCTTGCAGTCCAAGGGACTCTCAAGAGTCTTGTCCAGTACCACAGTTCAAAAGCATCAATTCTTCTGTGCTTAGCTTTCTTTATAGTCCGACTCTCACATCCGTACATAATTACTGGAAAAACCATTGCTTTGACTAGACAGACCTTTATCGGCAAAGTAATGTTTCTGCTTTTTACTATGCTGTCTAGGTTGGTCATAGCTTTTCTTCCAAGGAGCAAGCATCTTTTAATTTCATGGCTATGGTCACCATCTGCAGTTATTTGGGAGCCCATTCTTGCTGGGCTGATCCCAATTTCCACAGAGAGGAGAAATGAGGATGGCAGGACAGAAGGGGCCACAGCCAGTGAGCCTTGGACTCAGGTTTCTTACTTCTGCATTGAGGGCATCTTCACAGGCCTGGGTAAGGCCACTCATAGCCCCCTGATTTGTCACTCCTGTCTTGTAAATGTGTTGACAAGACCTTTAAATACAATGGCCGAGAGAGGGAGAGACAGAAGCCAGGATGGCCTCCCACTATGATCCACTAAAACACAAAGCCTGCCTCTAATCTTGGCAGGACCTTATACATAATTTGTGGGGCCCAGTAAATAAATTGCCTGCAATCCCGGAGATACATGGGAGATGCAGGTTCGACCCCTGGGTCAGGAAGGAGGAAATGGCAACACACTCCGGTTTTCTTGCCTGGGTAATCCCATGGACAGAGGAGTCTGGTGGGTTACAGTCCATGGGGTCTCAGAGAATCAGACATGACTAAGCAACTGAGCTCCTTGTAAGAAAAGTTATGACCAACCTAGACAGCATATTCAAAAGCAGAGACATTACTTTGCTGACTAAGTTCTGCCTAGTCAAGGCTATGGTTTTTCCTGTGGTCATGTATGGATGTGAGAGTTGGACTGTGAAGAAGGCTGAGCGCCAAAGAATTGATGCTTTTGAACTGTGGTGTTGGAGAAGACTCTTGAGAGTCTCTTGGACTGCAAAGAGATCCAACCAGTCCATTCTGAAGGAGATCAGCCCTGGGATTTCTTTGAAAGGAATGATGCTAAAGCTGAAACTCCAGTACTTTGGCCACCTCATGTGAAGAGGTGACTCATTGGAAAAGACTCTGATGCTGGGACGGATTGGGGGCAGGAGGAGAAGGGGACCACAGAGGATGAGATGGCTGGATGGCATCACTGACTCAATGGACGTGAGTCTGAGTGAACTCTGGAAGTTGGTGATGGACAAGGAGGCCTGGCATGCTGCGATTCATGGGGTTGCAAAGAGTCGGATACGACTGAGCGACTGAACTGAACTGAAGCAACTGAGCACGTACGCATGAGTAAAATGAAAATGTGGCTCCCTTGTTCAACAGTGACTAAGGATTTCAAGATGGCGACAGGAACACTAAAGCAAGGGCAGGCCCTTCTGAACACGCGGTCCTGAGCCGCTGTTCTAGTCTCACATCCATGGGCGGACCCTGGGTCTCGCCTCCACACTGCTGTTGGAATGAACTAGTACATAAGTAAATCTAACCTTTTCACATTTCTACTGAAACCTCTTTGATGTTCTCACCACCATGGGATCCCACAGCCCCCGGAACAAAGTCACCCTTTGGGACCTGGGTCCAGCCATCTTCCTGGTCTCATTTCCCAGGCCACCCCCTGGGCTCTCCATGCCTGTATGATCCAATGGAAATTCTCCCAAAGTGTTCTTTCAAACTTCTCTCTCTCTCTCCACATTTATATCATTTATCTCCACATGAATATCATTTTTCTCTCTCACTCCTGGCTACTTCCCATTAGGCCTATGCCAGTCATCTCAAGGGTCACCTCCTCTGAGCTGTCTTCCCAGATCATCCTTCCCTTTCAAGCCCAGAGCCCACACTCTCCCCTCCTAAGCTTTCCCTCTGAGGAGTGATGGAGCCCAGCCTGTATCACCGTGTACAGGACACTCACCACTCATCACTGTCCTGACCTGTTATGTGCCTGCCTCCAACTCTACCATGAGGTCCTTGAGAGAAGGACTGTGCCTGACTCATTTATGTATCTCTAGCGCCTTGAACACGGTGGATATTCAATCTCTAGTTCTTTATCAGTTTAATGGGTGAAGCCCTCCACCAGATCTGTCGTATACAGTTCTGCTGTGACTTTATATGAAGTGAGCCAAGACAAATTTTTCACATGCTCCATTCCACATTCCTTTTAGAATTCTTCTCCATAGAGTGATCTACTCGATGTCTAACTGAAGGAGATTTGTGGTTGATTTTAAAGAAGCATTTCTATTTTCATTTTTAATGAAGATAGCAATTTTTCTGACTATAAAGGCCTGGCATGCTACAGTCCATGTATATGCCTGTGTACAGTTGGCAACACAGCACCTACACACACAAGCATATTTTCACTTTCTAACAAGGTTTATTTATTTAGTGATATGCCATGAAAATCTTTTCATGCCCCTGGCTTTAAACGTATGACCCTCTTTTTCATGGTCAAAATGTTTCGTAATATCTTTAATCAAGTCTTCAGTCTTGGCATGCTCCATGGCTAAGTTGTGTCTGAGTCTTTGGTGACCCCATGGACTGTTGCCTGCCAGGCTCCTCTGTCCATGGTTTTCCCAGACAAGAATACTGGAGCAGGTTGCCTTTTCCTTGTCCAATGGATCTTCCTGATGTAGGGATCAAACCTGTGTCTCTTGCGGCTCCTGAGTTAGCAGGTGGATTTTTTACCACTGAGTCACCAGGGAAGCTCCTTAACTCTTGGGTAATTGTTTAACACATCAGGGTCATCAAAACCTTAGTGAATTTTTTTTTTATTCATAAAATTGATCTATATGGTATGTGTGCGTGCTCAGTTGCGTCCAACTCACTGTGAACCCAAGGACTGTAACCTGCAAGGCTCCTTTGTCTGTGGGATTTCCCAGGCAAGAATACTGGAGGGAGTTGCCATTTCCTCCTCCAGGGGATCTTCCCAACCCAGGGATCAAACCCATGTCTCCCGCAGCTCCTGCTTTGGCAGGCGGATTCTTTACCATTGAGCCACCTGGGAAGCCCTGGTTGATCTGGTTACCTCCTAAAATAGATGGCTGGTATAAAGGGCACACACATTTTAATTTTGACACATATACCAAATGACACTCCAATAGTTAACCAGCATTAATTTATCCTCCATCTTTGTCAAATTGGGTATGAACATTCTCCTTCATCTCTTCTCGTCTGGTAGAAGGAAAAGGATATCACTTTATTATCTAAGCATTTGTGCATTTCTCTGATTCCTAGTCACCTTAAATATTTTTTTGTATTTCCTTTGGGAAATCATAAATAAACTTGATTATAATTTTCTTTTTTTTCTATGTAGACATTTAAATTTTTTGGTAGTCAAATCCATCAGTATTCCTCTAAATGGCTTCTGGTTTGGGGGGTCATACTTTGAAAGGCCTTCCTCACACTGAGATTCAAAATATTCCCTCATATTTTCTTCTAATTCTCTCTCACTCTCTCTCTCATTTACCCTTGAGCAGTCACATGTGTTGTGTGAATATGATGAAGAGACAAACTTTATATGATTTAATGAAGAGTCCATTTATTCCCTGGCTGTTTGAAATGCTACATTTTCCCCATATCTTGGGGCCTATGCTTGCACTTGCTACTCTGTTTCTTTGCCTGTCAGGCAGTCTATTCCTCTGTTAATAGCTTGCTGCTTGAATTACTGCAAGATTATAATACATTTTAATATGGAGAAAGTGAAGAAGAACTAAAGAGCCTCTTGATGAAAGTGAAAGAGGAGAGTGAAAAAGTTGGCTTAAAGCTCAACATTCAGAAAACTAAGATCATGGCATCTGGTCCCATCACTTCATGGCAAATAGATGGGGAAACAGTGGAAAAAGTGGCTGACTTTATTTTCGGGGGCTCCAAAATGACTGCAGATGGTGATTGCAGCCATGAAATTAAAAGACGCTTAATCCTTGGAAGCAATGTTATGACCAACCTAGACAGCATATTAAAAAGCAGAGACATTACTTTGCCAACAAAGGTCCATCTAGTCAAGGCTATGGTTTTTCCAGTGGTTATATATGGATGTGAGAGTTGGACTATAAAGAAAGCTGAGTGCAGAATTGATGCTTTTGAACTGTGGTGTTGGAGAAGACTCTTGAGAGTCCCTTGGACTTTAAGGAGATCCAGCCAGTCCATCCTAAAGGATATCAATCCTGGGTGTTCATTGGAAGGACTGATGTTGAAGCTGAAACTCCAATACTTTGGCCACCTGATGCAAACAGCTGACTCATTGGAAAAGACCCTGGGAAAGATTGAGAGTAGGAGGAGAAGGGAACGACAGAGGATGAGATGGTTGGATGGCATCATCGACTTGATGGACATGGGTTTGGGTGGACTCCGGGAGTTCTTGATGGATAGGGAGGCCTGGTGTGCTGCGGTTCACAGGGTCACAAAGAGTCAGACACCACTGAGTGACTGAACTGAACTGAATACATGATAAGCATTCCTTTTATTCCTCTCTTATGGATTATTTTGAAAATATGCTCATCAAGAGGAACTTCAAAATAATTAGGTCAAGTTCAAAAACAACTAAACAAAGCAAACCTAATGGCATTTTGACTGAGGTTGCTCTGAGCTGCTACATTCATTCATGGAGAGCTGGCATCTCTGAGTCCTCCTATCCAAGAACTAAGAGCATCCATGTGCTGATTGATGTCTGCCTAACTGATTAGGCTGTTGGACTGTGAACAGCCAGCTCCCCAGGCATTGAAGAGTGGAGGGGAGGCACTGAGCTCTTGAAATGAGTCCCCCAGCCCAGAAGGACTCTGGGCTGGCATTCCCAGGGGTAGCTTAAACCCACTGCCAGGTAAGTCAATTCTGTTGGACTCGGAGGTGCATACACAGGGAAGGAATTTAGAAAATCCTGCCCTGGGAATAAATATACCTTTCTCTGGAGAACTGCCCTAGCCTAGATCTCAGTAGGGGTGGCTCAAAAGGCCTTTTCTGAGCCAAGTGAAGTGGTGCTAATTCTGGCCCACCTCCTAGGGTAGGTGTTTTATGTAAGCATCTCACTGCATCTTCTCAGTGACCCTGGAGGTGGGTGATGCTGCCCCATATAACAGGGATAGAGAGGAGGATTTGGTGACCTGCCCAAGGCCTGGAAGCTGAGGCTCTGGGATTGGATTCTAGATCTGCCTGGCTCTAAGCCTTTCATTAAATCATTGTGATCATCAAGAGACCTAATAACAGCCTGAAAACCCAGCCTAAGGGAGGGAGGAGACTGAGGAGGGGGCAGCTCTGGATCCCTAGGCTGGGTGCCTGGGAGAGGGGCCAGGTGGGCGGACACCCAATAGAAATGCGTGACTGGACAAGGATGGGGCTTTGGCGCTGAGCCCCACGTGGAAGGCAGAGATTCAGGAGCTGGGAGATCTGAAGTTCAGACAAGAAAGAGCCAATGCTCTGTGAGTGTGGGGGAGGCAAAATCTGAACAGGTGGCACAGAGGAAAGAATGAGGATGCAAGTGGGGGGCTGTGTCCTCCAGTGCCTGGGGGGCAGTGGGCAGAGAGCCGGCTCCTGAGCCCTGGCCCCTCAAGACACCAATGGGGCCACAGACCAGGCAGGAGGCTGAACTGCGTACCCAGCGCAGGGTCCACCTGCCAGGGTCCAAGGGCCATCCCTGACCTTCCAAACTCAAGGACCTCGGATATTATGGGGCAACCTCCTTCACACCCAGAGGTGGCTAGCCTGTTCCAGGGCTCGAGGACTGAGTTTCTCTTTTAAAACTGTGAAGAAAAAATGGACAGAGTGTCACTCATCACCCAGTTATACAAAGGGTAAAGTCACAACCCAGGGACAGTGTCCCCGAGGGGAATTGAGGATGGAAAAAACAGGACTGGACTCTGTCCATTGGGAAAAGGCCCCATAGCTAGTTTGATGTATATCTCAGAAAGAATTTCAATGACCCTAGATTCTTGCATCTTCCTGAATATTCGTTGGAAGGATTGATGCTGAAGCTCCAATACTTTGGCCACCTGATGCGAAGAGCTGACTCATTGGAAAAGACTCTGATGCTGGGAAAGATTGAGGGCAGAAGGAGAAGGGGATGACAGAGGATGAGATGGTTGGATGGCATCACCGACTCAATGGACATGAATTTGAGCAAACTCCAGCAGATGATGAAGGACAACATATTCAAAAAGCACTAAAATCATTAACTTGAGATATATGTTCTTTGTGATTAGCGGTCATCTTTTATCAAGATGTACATTTGACCATATGGATTTCCTAACCACAATGACTCATACATATACTGGCTCGTCCCCTGTGTCTTTGGAGCAATTTTTCAGAGCCACTGAGAGACTGTCTCCTGAGTTACAGTCCTTGGTAAGACCCTGAATAAAACATAACTCACATCTCTTACGCTGTGCGTTTTGTTTTTTTTTTTTCGGTTGACAGCACCATTTAAAAGATGTTCCAACAAACTGAAACCCACGTTTGATGACTCAGATGACCGCAGCCCTCACAAATCTCTTTCCCTCGATCAGAGCTCCTTTGCCACACCTCTTGCCTTTAATCACTACCCAAGGGCAGTATTTTCAAAGCCACACATTTCACAGCTTCTCGTATCTCTTGAACATCTTTTCTGCCCTTCTTGCCCAGAGGAAACAGGGCTGACTCCCACGCACAGCATCCCAAAGCCTTTGAAATGGGGTACCAGATCTCTCTTCACAGTCTCCTCTCTCTGTTGGAATTTAGACATGTTGAATTATTATTATCTTTTTTTTTAAAATTCTAAATCTGCTTCCAATCATGAGTTAACTTAACAAATGTTAGGCATCCAATATGTGTCAGACACAGTGCTAGTCCCATACAAATATATATATATATAGAGAGAGAGACGATGCAAGGCTGTCCTCAGCTCACACTCTTGTGCCTTTGCTGATTCAGATTAGAATCTCTATCCTGGGGGACTTTCCTGATGGTCCAGTGGTTAAGCCTCCACATTCCCAGTGCAGGGGGACCAGGTTCAATCCCTGGTCAGGGAACTAGATCTCACATGCCTCAGCTAAATGGTATCATATGCAGCAACTAAGACCCAGCACAGCCAAATAAATGTTTAAAAATATTTAAAAACAAAATCTCTATGTTGGATGTATGCTTTCTTAACCTTTTATTTATACTTTTCTACAGGTTCCTACCCTATTGTATCTTATTTTACAGGCAGGTTGTCTGTTTCCAGGGGGAAATGGTCATTTCTATCTTTGTGTTCCTCAAGGCACAGAGCAGGGCACAAGACAGGTGCCCCATTGAAAGAATGAATAACTGAAGAAGCCCTGGAAGCAATTACAGTTTTGTCTGATGTGTGATATGTATGAGTGTTTGAGGGGTGCTCCTTTAGCTCCTGAGGCAGCTGCACAGCAGTGGTGCAGTAGAAGGGAGCCAAGTCTGGAGATGCGCAGCCCTGGGTTTGTATTCTGATCATTGAAGCTTTTTGGAGGCAGTGTTGTCGGAATGAGGGTGGAGCTGCTAGGGTAGGCCAGGAACAGTAGGTTTTGGACAAAATTAGCCCTTTACAGCTTTTGCTGCTTGGGTCTCACTCATCCTGAATCTCTGTGAAGGCATGGGGGACCCAGCAGGCCCTGGCAATGGTCAGCTGGAAGTGGAGCTGGCATAGGAGTGCTGGAGTTCTTATCATGTGAATACATTAATAAATTTTTCTGGTACTTCTTCTTCTAAGTCAATGAAGCTTCTAGCCAGTGACAATTTTTTCCTGGTGTCCTGGAATTGTGGCCCAAGGCCCAAACTGGGAATTAGAGGCGCTAAGCACTTCTCATTCTAGCTTCAGAGAGCTGCTGGCAGTTGGGGTCAGCCATATGCTGAGGGGGGTTTATGAGAAGGTGCTAATCCAAGAATGAGTCCTGCATCCAACCATGGTCTCCCGGGTAGCTGAGAGAGCCTGATCCCTTTTCCTGCCACGCCTCCCCTCCTCACCATCAAAGTGGGTGGCTCTATAAAAAAGAACGAAATAATGCCATTTGCAGCCAACATGAATGCAACTGGAAATGATTATATCAAGTGAAGTAAGTCAGAAAGACAAAGACAAATGCCACAGGACATCACTTATATGTGGAATCGAAAATATGCCACAAATGAGCCTATCTATGGAATGGAAACAGAACCACGGGTGAGAACAGACTGATGGTTGCCAAGAGGCAGGGGAGTAGGGAAGGGATGGAGCGGGAGGTTGGGGTTAGCAGATGTAAACTTTTATACATGTATATATATATAAATATACATATATATGTGTATATATATATAGAGAAAGAGAGAGAGAGAATGGATAAACAACAAGGTCCTACTGTATAGCACAGAGAATGATATCCAATATCCTGTGATAAGCCACAATTGAAAAGAACATTTAAAAAGAATATATGTAGAAGTACAACCAAATCACTCGGCTGTACCAGCAGAAATTAACACAACTTGTAAATCAGCCATACTTCAATTAAAAAAATTGATAAAATTTTTTAAAAAGCAGTTTTTCTTTGGAGAAAAAATAAAAATACACAAATTAATTAAAACAGCCCCAGGGGGATTACTATAAAAGAACAGCAGGCCCTGCATAAAGCAAAGGCTGGCATCTTGTTCCCTGGATGAATGCTGTGTAGGCAGTTCGTTAGTGGCCCCCAGGCTACTGACCAGGAGCCCTGGAGACTCACGATGTGGTCGAAAAAGACTAGGCTGGAGGTTCCCCATTCAGGTCCCCCTTTCCAGTTCTTAGCTCCTAAGGGGGTTAGACAATGGATGTGGCAGGCAACCACTAGCCCGAGTGTTAGCCTGGGGGTGGCTGACGGGGAACACATCCCAACTCCTCACAAAAAAGTGAAGTCGCTCAGTCCTATCTGACTCTTTGTGACCCCATGGACTATAGCCTACTAGGCTCCTCCATCCATGGGATTTTCCAGGGAAGAGTACTGGAGTGAGTTGCCATTTCCTCCTCCAGGGGATCTTCTGGAGCCAGGGATCGAACCCGGGTCCCCTGCATTGCAGGTAGACACTTAACCGACTGAGCCACCAGGGAAACCCTGACCTCACAGAAAAGCAGCATGAAATCCAAGGGCTTAGTGGGTACCGCAGGGTCATAATTTCTGCTCTTGCTGGGGGAGCCTGCTGGAGTCACAGCCATCCTTCAAGGAGCCTGAGACAATGGGTTAGATTAGATCAGCCAAGGAGAGGATGTAACCAGCCCAGTTCAGTTAGGAGAGGACTCCCTTTTCTCTACGTTCTCCCTGCCCTAATGCACTGAAGAGGGAGAGGAGCTATAATGGTAGAGGAAAGAGGAGTGCTTTGCCAAGAGCTGATCATTGAAACTTCCCACTCCCGTCACGAGAAGCTGAGGCTACAGACAAGTCAGCCTACGCCACAGAGTGGGACAGGGGAAAGAGAACCAGACGTGAGATGGAGATGGGATTTTTTTTTTTTTTTTTTAATGAATAGGACTGAGCCTAAATACCTGAAATGAGTCTATTCTAATAAGCGAAAGTGACTGCAAATGTAGGGAATCTTGCCAAGATGCTGTCAAAGCAACTACTACAAAGGCTAGAGTAGCATGGTTGCTATGTGGGATTGTAAGGGGAAAAAAAAAAAAACCACTTCATGATTATAAGTCAAGGAGTCAAGACTCCTCAGGAAATCTGGTTACTGAGCCTCATTACAGCTGCTCTGTTAAGGCAACCAGTGCTTTCAGTTGAGCATCTGGATGCCAATCACCATACTAGCATTTCACATAGGTGCTTTCATTGAAAATATCTTAATCATCCATTGAAGTATTATTTGTTGCAGGCTTCCCAGGTGGTGCAAGTGGTAAAGAATCCACCTGCCAACGCAGGAGACATGAGATGTGGGTTCGATCCCTGGGCTGGGAATACCCCGTGGAGGAAAGCATGGCAACCCACTCCAGCATTCTTGCCTGGAGAATCCCGCGGTCAGGGGAGCCTGAGGGCCTACAGTACGTGGGATCACAAAAAGTCGGACACCACTGAATGGAATAAGCATGCATATGTTATTTGTTGCATTGGTTTCCTATTGGTGCTATAACAAGCACCTCAAAGTTGTGGGCTAAAAACAAGGCAAGCGTGTTATCTTACACTTCTGGAGGTCAGCAGTGTCACATGGGTGTCCCTCAGTGAATAGCCAGGTGTTGGTAGGGCTGCATCCCCGTCTGGGAGCCCTTGCTGTTGTTCCCATTCAGTTGCTCCATTGTGTCCAACTTTCAGACTCCATGGATTACAGCCTGCCAGGCTCCCCTGGCCTTCACTATCTCCCGGAGTTTGCTCAGAGTCATAAACACTGAGTTGGTGATGCTGTCTAATCATCTCATCCACTGTGGGCCTCTTCTCCTTTTGCCTTCAATCTTTCCCAGCATCAGGATCTTTTCCAATGAGTCAGCTCTTCACATCAGGTGGCCAAAGTATTGGAGTTTCAGCTTCAGCATCAGGCCTTCCAATGAATATTCAGGATATTCCTTTAGGAATATCCTTTCCTTTAGGATGACTGGTTTGATTTCCTTGTAGTCCAAGGGACTCTCAAGAGTCTTCTCTAACACTACAATTCAAAAGCATCAATTCATTGGCACTCAGCTTTCTTTATGGTCCAACTCTCACATCTGTACCTAACTATTAGTAAAACCAGAGCTTTGACTATATACATCTTTGTCAGCAAAGTGATGTCTCTGCCTTTCAATATGCTGTCTAGGTCTGTCAGAATTTCCCTTAGAAGGAGCAAGTGTCTTTTAATTTCATGGCTGCAGTCACCGACCACAGTAACTTTGGTGCCCTGGAAGCCCTAGAGGATAGTCCATTCCCATGCCCTTTTCCCCTTCTTATATAGGATGTCCTTTTCTAAATCCAGGCAGAGGAACCAGAGATCAAATTGCCAACATCCACTGGATCACAGAAAAAGCAAGAGAATTCCAGAAAAACATCTACTTCTGCTTCATTGATTGCTTTATTGACTAACCCTATCCCTAACCCTAATTTTGACCCTAGCAAAGGATCAAAATAATATTTTGTGTGGATCAAAATAAACTGTGGAAAATTCTTCAAGAGATGGGAATACCAGACCATCTGACCTGCCTCTTAAGAAATCTATATGCATGTCAAATAACAACAGTTAGAACAAGACATGGAACAATGGACTGGTTCCAAACTGGAAAAGGTGTACATCAAGGCTGTATATTGTCATCCTGCTTATTTAACTTATATGCCGAGTACATCATGTGAAATGCCAGGCTGGGTGAAGCACAAGCTGGAATCAAATGGCTGGGAGAAACATCAATAACTTTAGATATGCAGATGACACCACCCTTATGGAAGAAAGAGAAGAGGAACTAAAGAGCTTGTTGATGAAAGTGAAAGGGGAGAGTGAAAAAGTTAGCTTAAAACTCCACATTCAGAAAACTAAGATCATGGCATCCAATGCCATTACTTCATGGCAAATAGATGGGGAAACAATGGAAACAGTGAGTGACTTTATTTTGGGGGGCTCCAAAATCACTGCAGATGGTGACTGCAGCCATGAAATGAAAAGACGCTTGCTCCTTGGAAGAAAATTTACGACCAACTTAGACATCATATTAAAAAGCAGAGATATTACTTTGCCAAAAAATGTCCGTCTAGTCAAAGCTATGGTTTCTCCAGTAGTCATGTATACATGTGGGAGTTGGACCATAAAGAAAGCAGAACACTGAAGAACTGATGCTTTTGAAATGTGATGTTGGAGAGGACTCTTGAGAGTCCCTTGGACTGCAAGGAAATCAAACCAGTGCATCCTAAAGGAAATTAGTCTTTACTATTCATTGGAAGGACTGATGCTGAAGCTGAAACTTCAATACTTTGGCCACCTGATGTGAAGAACTGACTCATTTGAAAAGACCCTGATGCTGGGAAAGATTGAAGGTGGGAAGAGAAGGGGACAACAGAGGATGAGATGGTTGGATGGCACCACCAACTCGACGGACATGAGTTTGAACAAGCTCTGGAGTTGGTGATGGACAGGGAGGCCTGGCATGCTGCAGTCCATAGAGTTGCAGAATCGGACATGTCTGAGCAACTGAACTGAACTGAACTGATAGGATGTCCACATTCCTTGGCTTGTGGCCCCTTCCTCCATCTTCAAAGCCAGTAATGGGCAGTGGAATCCTCATATCACACATCTTTGAGCTCCTCTTCAGCTCCCTTCTTCCACTTCTGAGGATCCATTGTGATTATATTGGGCACCTGGATGATCCAAGGTTTTCCCCCTATTTTAAGGTGAGCCTATTAGTAACCTTAGTTCTACCTGCTACCTTACTTCTCCTTTGCCACATAATGTAGCATATCCACAAGCTCTAGTGATAGTGCTGTGGACGTTTTGGGGGAGCATTATTCTGCATCCCACACTTGTCATTTTCCACAGGAGGCAAAAGGCACAGGGAGGCAGAGGGACTCTTCCAAGTTACCCAGTAGGTAAATGCAGGCCAGTTGATCATCACACACTGCAGGTATCTGTCCACAGCGAGGCTTGGCTTCCCAAAAGCACTGGGTCTGACATGTATCAGTGAAATCAACACTATTCTCCCAACCTTTGGCAGACTTCAGCACGTCCTTTCTCAAAAGTTGCCTTGCAGAAATCGGTATTTTTGATCAACAACTTTAGTCCTTATTGTAACGCAGTGCAAGGTGTTTCTACAACAGAATTGGTTTTTGGTCTTTAATTTAGCCTGGGGCATTTCTGGATTGACAGTATCTTTAATTTATATATAGTCAAATTACATGTACGTAAACAAATCAAACACATAATTTCCATTTCTTTTAGAAATTGCCCTTCAGGCAGATAATTTACAGCCCCTTCTTTAGACGATAAAGAATCTGCCTGCAATGTGGGAGACTTGGGTTCGATCCCTGGGTTGGGGAGATCCCCTGGAGAAGGGAACGGCAATCCACTCCAGTATTCTTGCCTGGAGAATCCCATGGACAGAGGAGCCTGGAGGGCTACAGTCCATAGGGTCGCAGAGTCAGACATGACTGAGCGACTAACATTTTTCTATTTCCTTATTTTCCTTATTACTTAATTTAAATAATCAATTCTTTCATTTGCCTGAATTTATTTAATGCTGGATGGAAGGAGAGGATCTGAATTTCTTTTCTACTCTCTCCCCACAGAAAACGAAAAACCGACAAATGTCCGAGCAGTCTTTAGTTGGCGGTGGCATCTGAGCACATGTGACATTTTTATGCAGTGAGGCATTGTTTCTGACCTGACTGCCATTTTTCTGTGTTGGACACTGGTACCATACTGTTTTAATTACTGAAGTCAGGAAACGTGTTCATATCTGAGAGAACAAGTATCCCACTTACTTAAGAGTTAGCTGCTCTCAGCTATTTATTCTTCCAAGTTGACCTTAGAATCATTTAAAATTGACATTTAATTACAGGAAAGTTGATATCTTTATAGTATCTAATTTTGTTGTCCAGGAACACTGAGTTTCCCTCCATTTACTTCAGGCTTAATTCCCTCATCATACAAGTCCCGCACCTTTTTTTCAAAAGGTTGCTTCTAGGTGTTCTATTTTGTTGCTATTATAATTGTTACCTCTTCTAATATGTTTTCTGATTAATTATTAATGTATATAGGGAAGGTGATGACTATTATATTTTTAACTTAGGTCATTTAAAATTAATCATTATTAATATAAATTTTTCTGTTGATATTCAGGGAGTTGTTTTTCGGGGACATGGTCTCTTAATAATTATATCTCTTAATTTATGATACTAGTGCTGATATCCTAATTTACTGAATGGGGGAGGGTTTCCATAACAAAAATAAATAACAGCAGCCAAAGATCATGGATGTACCTTCATCAGTCTTGGCTTTAATAAATGTTTATTATTAAAGATGATGATACCAATTAAGGTTCATGATAGTGAACCTTGCTCAAATTGAAGAATTTTCCTAAGTTATTATTTTAGATGATGTTTTGAAAAATGTTTGGTGTAATTATATTATAAAGTATTTTTTCTAAATGCTAAACTTGGGAGAAAACAAAAACTTAGTGGTAAATGATTGTTTTACTATGCATTAAATATGGATGCCTAGGGGGACTTCCCTGGTGGCTCAGTGGCTAAGATTCCACACTCCCAATGCAAGGAGCCCAGGTTCAATCCTTGGTCAGGGAACTAGATCTCACGTGCCACAACTAAAAGGTCTCACATGCCGCAACTAAGACCCGGAATAGCCAAATAAATACACAGTTAAAAAAAATATGGATGACCAGGATTCATGGAAGATTTTTCTATGTTTAGAGGTAAGATTGGTGCTGGATTAAGGGACGAGCTAGAAGAGGTTGATGGTTTGGGATGCCTCTGGGTTTGACTTGTGTCATAAGTAGGGGGAAGGGGGAGATAAGAAAGCATCTCAGAAGAAGTGAGGAGAATGAATGAGGACTTCACCTATTCACGTTAGCCTCTTGCATTGTGACTTCTGGTCTTCCCAGAAGAATCGAACCCAAGAACCAGTAGCTTCCCTGGAAACCACTGATTATTTCAGGGCCATCTGTTCAGCGAGAGATTCTCTATTAAGTGAGAGGCTGGATATTGTTTTAAGAAAGCTATCCATCATCAAGTTCATTCCTGTAAATGAAAATGACCAGACTGCTCCTAACTCACCATTATATAACACAAGTCTATTATATTTTCATATTAACTTGCCTTATTTTACTCATCAGCAAATATTCTCTTACCGTTAGATGTGAGAGGATTATAATTGCATTCCTTAGGAACCATGTAAAATTCAAATAAGCTTTCCCCAGTGAGTTTAAATTGAGACATTTCATTCTACATTTTTCCTGAATTTATCAGGAGTTACTCTCTGAGTTGTTGTTGTTGGTTTTTGTTTTTTTTTAATCACAAGCAAGGAAACATTGTATGATCTTGCTTTTTTTTTTTTTTTTTACTATACACCCTCTTTGATTTCTGAGGCTTGGAATCTATTTTGTAATGCTACTAGAAGAAAGACAATGGTGGGTGAGAAAATCTTTTTCACAAAAGAGCATATCATGACTAGCACATTACTCACCTACCTCCTACCTGCCCACTTTTCCAGGAAAGCAGAGATGACTGCACTTTTCCAGTGGCTCCTCGGCTTTAATTAATAGGATTGATCTGTGGGTGAGGGTGTATGCGTGCTCAGTCGCTTCAGTCATGTCTGACTCTGTGTGACCCTATGGACTACAGCTCACCAGGCTCCTCCATCCATGGGATTCTCCAGGCAAGAATACCGGAGGGGGTTGCCATGCCCTCCTCCGGGGGAGGGAGCCCACACCAAAGCCAGAGACAGTACTCTATCCTGAAACCTTTCCATACAGGGCAATCCCCTGGACATTCAAGGACCTTCCTAAGGGAAGAGGCAGTGCCCCGCTCTCCTCCCAGCTGGGTCACTTGGTCAGTGGCTCCTGACATTGTTTCCTCCAGCCCGCCCCTCTCATTTTGCCAATCCATTGTCCACACACACTGCCAGAACCAACTACTTAAAAGGGGCTGTTCATCTAAGGTTTATCCCATTCATACAGCGGTGCCCTAGTAAAATATACTTTTGTATCAATACTTTTCAACATACCTCCCAATGTAGTTTCACACCTCCACGCTTCTCCCATTATATGGAAAGATTTCACTCTGATGCTTTCTTACCTTCTGGCATTTTCCTACACAACTTCCAGGACTTGGGTCACATAGGGAGCCTGAACTCAAGCCAGGTGGACGGCTCTGCTTCCCCGCCCTCTTAACATCCCCAATAGGACCCAGCGTGGCACCAACCACATGCCAGAAGAGCCCAGTAACACCCCTGTGCTCCTGAAGAGTACGGACTGCATCTAATTTTTAATTTTTTTAAAAAACTGATATTAGGGACTTCCCTGGTGGTCCAGTGGCTAAGACTCCGAGCTCCCAATGCAGGGGGCCGATGTTCCATCCCTGGTCAGGGAACTAGATCCCACATGCTGCAACTAAGAGTTTGCATGCTGCAACTAAAAAGATCCCACATGCTCCAACAAAGATGGAAGATCCCACACGCCACACCTAAGACCTGGTGCAGCCAAACAACTAAATACATATTTTAAAAGACTAACATTAACTCATCTTCAAATCTCTGGTGTCTAGTACAGTTCCGGGTCATTGCAGGTGCCCAATAAACCTTGACTCAGTGAATGAATGAGTCACTCCTCCTTTTTCAGGTGGGGAAATGCAGCTGGTGAAGTAAAAGAAGCAGGAGATTGGATTCAGGACAGGACAATTCTAATATTGTCAGTGACCCACTTACTCTGCCTAGAAGAGGCCTTTTCTAAAAAGGCAAATATGAGACAATTGACCTGGTTGAGCACGTGGGGCGATGAGGCTCAGATTTGCCACCAGTGTACACTTCGAAGTAGAGAGTACCTGTGGCCTTGGTAGGCTCAGGGGCTGCTGTTTGAAGCTTCACATTTTACTTAGCATGTGTTTATTTATTTCACATTTTATTTATGTGAAATCCACCTTATGCTCCCTAAAATGTCTTATTTTAAAAACTGAAATATGCAACTCAACTCTCCACTGACAGATAAATGGATAGAGAAAAACGAAATATATAGATGCAATGGAATATTATTGAGCCTTTAATAAAGGTCAAAATCCTTTCATATGCAGCAATGTAGATGGACCTGGAAGACACTGTACCAAGTGAAAGATGTCAGTCATCAAAGGACATGTGTTAAATGATTCCGTGGTTAAGAAGTATCTAAAGCAGTCAGACTAATAAAAGCAGAAAATAGATGGAGTTTGCCAGGTATGGGGAGGGGGCGATGGAAAGCTGCTCCATGGAGATAAAGTCACAGTTACAGAAGATGACTAAGTGCTCGAGATGGGCTTACACTTAGTGCCTGTGGTTAGTGATACACTGTCGTGCACTTAAACACTGGTTAAGGTGAGCAGATCTCAAGCTAAGTGTTCTAACCACACATAAACACACACAAATCACAAGGGGACCCAAAAAAGTGCTTGGAAGGGATGCATGGGTTCATTACCTGATTGTGGTGATGGTGCAGTGGGTATATGTCTAGCCCAAATTCATCAAACTGTACACATTTTACACATTAAACATGGGGCTTCCCAGGAGGCGCCAGTGGTAAAGAATATACCTGCCAATGCAGGAGGTGCAAGAGACGCCAGTTCGATCTCTAGGTTGGAGAGATCCCCTGGAGAAGGAAATGGCACTCCACCCCAGTATGCCTGCCTGGAGAATTCCATGGACAGAGGAGCCTGGCAGGCTGCAATCCATGGGGTTGCAAAGAGTCAGACATGACTGAAGTGACTTAACATGCACGCACTCAATGTAATCACAAGGGTCCTTAAAAAAGTCAGAGAAGGAGATGTGAGAACATAAGCAGAAGCAGACAGAGACTTGAAAATGCCACTCTTCTGTATTTAAAGGCAGAGGAGGGGCCATCAGTCAAGGAAAGCCAACAGCCCCCAGAAGGTAGGAAAAACAAGGAAGTGGATTCTCTACGAGTCTCCAGGAGAAACACAACCCTGCAGACACTCTGATTTTAGCCTAGTGGAACCCATGTCACACATCTGACCATTGGAACTACAAGAATATAAGTCTGTGTTGTTTTAAGCCTCTCAGTTGGTAGCAATTTGCTGTAGCAACAAAAGACTGATACACCAGGTGACAACAATCTTGAACACTGGCAGTAACAATGACCACCAAACTCTGGTCACTAGGTACGGTGATGACAGCTGGGCCCCCTCACACTTCTCTCAACCCCTCTCCCCACATCCCCTTCCCAGGTTACTGATGCTGTCTGAGGCTGGGAAGGTGCTTCCATACCTGAAAAGGGCCACTGGGAATCAAACGTGGTGAGTGTGTGTGTATGTGTGTGTGTATGTAAGTGAAGACATTTTCAAAACTGAAAAAGTATTACACGGTGGGGCAAAAATTCAGCCCTGCTCTACTCCAGAATACCTAACCTGGCAAACCAAGGATGAAAGGCAGTTGCCATGGAAACAGCATCCCTTGGCTTCTGCTCGCTGCCTCCTTAGAACAGCTCTGCCGCTGTGCAATCCTGTCACCACCCAGGGCTTGGCAGTTCCTGGTCAAGACAGGGTCTGACTTACCTTGAGGCTAGGGCACTTCTGCTCTGCTCCCTCTTTCTAAATTGACTGCAGGATTCCAGAAGCCAGG
Organism: Budorcas taxicolor; assembly: GCF_023091745.1. NCBI lineage: Eukaryota > Metazoa > Chordata > Mammalia > Artiodactyla > Bovidae > Budorcas > Budorcas taxicolor. The sequence goes on from NC_068920.1 coordinate 140,445,060, forward strand.
AAATTTGATTGAGAACATGGTTCTCAATGGATAGGAGGCTGCAAGGAAGAGTGGGCAGAGCACTGGATTCAAGATCTCTTCATTAAGGCCTTTCCTGCTTAGCCCGTTTCCTCTTTGGTGTGATGAACAAGCGGTTGCCCAGGAGGGCCCCTGCGAGCCCCTCTAACAACTCTGAGATAAAGTTCACTGGGAGACAGTAAACTTAAACTCAAGACTGAGCTGGAGCTAAAGAAATCAGGTTGATGGCTATTTTTTAGTGTTCCCCAAAACCAACCTTTTCCCTGCAGCAGCGGGGAGAAGAGCCCCAGCTGACAACTGCCAAAAGATGCTACTCACTGTGTTATTCCAAATTCTCATTTTTCTCCAAGGAGTGCCCCATTCTACAGTGGATGAGGTAGGAGAATAGGTGATGACTCCACCCTCCGGTTGCCATCCACTGGAGGAGCCCCAGAGAGCCTTGCTTCCTGTACTATTTATTCCTCAGAGACCTATTCCTAATCCTATTCCTCAGGCATAGTTCTTAAGCCCCACCCCTGACCAGGATTTACTCCCAGACCCTGTTAATACAAAGCAGGAGAAACTCCTCCAACCAATCTGATCTACCAGGTAACTTTTCTAAGGATGCTCAACTTGTTCCCAACATCCAGGAGCTGTAGTCAAGCCAGTTGAGACATACATACAAGTAACTGTAATTCAGGGTTGATATGGAGCTCACCTTGACCAAGGTTGCGTTTAGAAAGCAAATTCACTTTGCTCTGTCAGCTCATGCCACCTAAAACTGCAGTGCCCATCAGCATGGGGTATTCAGAGTAGTTTATTCTGTCCTTCTTCATCTTCGTGGACTTGCTAGAGTGCTGCAGAGAGCATCCAGGGAGCTAGCAGCAGTCATGGGACAAGGCTACACTGTGCCACTTCATAACACTTCATAATAAATAAATAGGACTTCATTAATTAACCATGAGAGCCCAACAGGAGCCCCAGAGCTGGCTGCAGGGCCACCCGGAGTCAAGAATCAGTGTGTGGCAGCTGGGCTTCTCTCTGTGATGATGTTCACCGTCTGTGAGTGCCTTGTTCCCTTCACCATGACCTCCCAAGGGAACCTGTCATAGCCAAGAGAACAGTGGAGTACAGGCATGGAGGTGCCCCGTGGAGGCTTGTTTGATGACAGTAAGCTGTCTGTGTTAGCTGGTGCTTGGACTGACTCCATGAGAAAGAAAAGTCACCAGGTTGTCCAGCAGATAGTTTACGTCACCTCCTACTTGCCCTTCCCCATGCTTGACTGCTAAGTCACTTCAGCGCTTCAGTCGTGTCTGACTCTTTTGCAACCCTGTGGACCATGGCCCGCCAGGTTCCTCTTATCCATGAGATTCTCTGGGCAAGAATACTGGAGCAGATTGCTATGCCCTCCCCCAGGGGATCTTCTTGACCCAAGGATCACACTTGCATCTCCTGTATTGAAAGGCGGGTTCTTTACCACTAGCACCACCTAGGAAACCCAAAGTCCTTGGGTCCACTGTCTCACCAACAAGCAGGTTTGCATTTTTCCATTTTCCTTCATAACTGCCCATGTGTTTCATGCTTCCAGATGCAAATATATCTGGATGGCTTTGATGGGACATAATGCAAAGTGAGCACCCAGGGAGCTTCCTCCTGGTGAATTCTGCTGAGAAGCAAAATGCTCTGAACCTGACCCTGAGGGTCAATGCCCCCTTGGGTGCTGGCCAAAGCTGAGTAAGTAAGGCAGGTACCAACTGGCATGGGTTTGGAGGGAAAGGACAAGATGAGAAAGCCACAGAAAGTGCTGTGTGGAGCCCATCAGACTGGTTTCCCTTCTGACTGTTAAGCAAAGCTCTTGGGAAAAGTGACAACTGGCAAAACTCATAGTGAGGGATAATTATGCTGTCAGAGGCACTCTTTAGTGCTCAGGGCTGGCAAAATCTGCCAACGGGATTCATTGTGAATATGCAGTTTGCTGAACATCGTTAAGCCAGTGCTTTCCCCAACTGGGAAGTCTGACAACAGGAAGTGCTGTTTCAGTGCCCTCTCTTCTGCTGCCACAAAAGCAAAGGTGGTGGGAGAGGCCTCAGATAGACTGCAGGGGGTTTTGCCCACATAAAAGCAATGCCTGTTGCAATGCCTTCCCCACTAAGGTCCTGGAGAATTCTACCCTGGTTCAGAGCCCAGCTCTAATACAACCTCTTCCATGAGCTCTCTTCTGATGGCCCCTCCTCAGCATGTTTCCCTCCCAGCCTCCTTTCCAAACCTTAGTGACTTCCCTGTTGAAGGCAGCTGAGCACGTTTTGCTTTGTAGAGTTAACAGTTCATCCCTCACACCTGGACCGGGAGCTCTTTATGGGGCGGGATCGTGTCTGGTGGATTTTTCTCTTGATCACCCTATAAAGAGCTCTGTAACTGACACATGCTACTTATGTTTTGGTGGAATAAATGAATGAATAACTGGTGGGAAAGATGTATCCTTTGGTTCTAGGCAACTGTATGAAAAGTGAGGTGAGCCAGTGAGCTTTGGACCAGTAGCTCTGTTCAGCTCAGGGGAAAATGAGCATTCTCCAGCATAGGGCCCCACATTATGCCTGGCTGCGGGTGGAGGGCAACCATGAGCAGAGAAGGGAGTTTAACATGAAAGAAACACTGGGGTGACTGTCCCAAGAAGGAGAGTCCTTAGAGGTTATTTAGTCCCCACACTTTTCATGAGGAGGGAATAAACCCAGGGACGAGGTTTGTCTGGTCTGGGATCTCATGGGGGTCAGTTGGAGCCACCCTTGTTCTCTTCAGAATAATCTTCCAAACCTCATCCTAACCTGAAAAAAAATCTACCCTTTGGCCCAGGTCAAGCCCCACTTTCTGGATAAAGCCAACCCCAGAGCCGTCACACCTGAGGGTTCCACCATGTATTTGTCATAGGCATGGTTACCCTTCATTTGTATCTATACGAGCATGGTATCTCAACATAACGACTGAGCTGGGTATGAAGCGTTGCTGTCTCCATCACTGAGATGGAGAAACTGGGGCCCAGAGAGTTTTTGTAATTTGTCCATGGTCATACAGTAAAGGCCAGAGCTGGGGGTTCCAAAGTTGAAATCTGTGTACAGTTCAGGCGTTCAGCATTTGTGTGACCTTAGACACATTACAGTTCTGTTTGTACTCAGCTGCCTTATCTGCAAAATGGAGACAGTAACGGTACCCAGTACAAAAGGCTGTTGTATGAATTAAGTGAATTAAGACATAGAACATACATAGTACAATGCCTGGCATATAATACATAAGTGTTTGCTATTATTATTGCTCCTGTCCTTTTTATTGTAACTATTCACTAATTTTCCAAGGGGATCCTATCTCCGTGGTTTCTCTCATAGGATCTACTGGACACACAGTAGGAACTTGGTAAATATTAGCTCCCTTTCCCCTGTCTTTTCTCTTTCTTAAAACTGCCATCAGGAACAGAAAAGGGACATAACTGTTTGTTTAATGGAACAAAGATCTTCATGTTTCCCAGGAGAAAAAGCCAACAGAGGCACTACTGGATCAAAGCAAGCAAGGTTCAGGGCTTTGGGCTCTGCCCTTGCTTGGCTAGAGTTCAGAGGAAGATTCCTTGGAAACACACAGTGGAGACGGACAGCCAAGGCCCCATCACCCGGATGTTTCCAGTACCCTATCACTGACACGTTGCAATCCAACGTCATGTTTTTGGTCCTCGACAGGGCTCTTCTGATAAAAGGCTGACTAATGGGCAGGAAGGGGAACATTCTGCCAGCGTGCTTGTTTCCATTAGATTATGGATGTATTTTTAGTGTGGCTGAGAAATATCTAAGATCTTGCCTTGCAAGATGATTGTGTGGACTAGGACTAGGAAGAAATAAATCTCAGCCAAAAAAGAAAAGGATTGCAAATGCGTGCTGCTGTCAACAGCTCTTTCTTTTCATTGCCAACTGGCTCAATGTGTTAAGATTTGGCTCAAGTATTATTTCTTCTGGGAAGCCCCCTCCTTCCACCCCAAATCTCTTCCCAGAACTACCTGCTTTTCACTGCTTCTAGTTCATTTACCTCTTTGCATCATCAATGCCAGCTTCCCAGGTGGCTCAGTGATAAAGAAACTGCCTGCCAATGCAGGAGACGTGAGTTCAGTCCCTGGGTGGAAGACCCCTTGCAGAAGGTAATGGCAACTGACTCCAGTATTCTTGCCTGGAGAAATCCCATGAACAGAGGAGCCTGGCGGGCTACAGTCCACAGGGTCACAAAGAGTCGGACATGACTTAGCTACTAAACAACAACAATAATCATCAGTGTCAGTTTACTTGACACTCTCTCCCATTGACTGAGCTCATTGAGGACAGGAACTCATGGATCATGGCTATTGATTCATTTCAATATCCTCAGCTCTTAATTTGGGACTTTTGTAGGGCATCTTAATGAATAAATGGATGGAGGGATAGATGGATGGATGGATAGATGGACAGATGGATGGACAGATAGATGGGTAGATGGGTGCATGAACTGGTGAATGGACAGATGGGTGGATAGATGAATGGATACATGGGAGGAATTCAAAGACTAAACAGTCATTCTGCATCAATAACTCTCACGATGAATGTGATTACAGTCCCTGTGTCTCAGTATCTCTCACCCATTGTTAGGTGTTTGTCCCTCATGTGATGGTGCATTTGCCTAATGCCCCCAGAAGCCTGCTGTTCACGTGATGTTCAAGTCACTGAGCAAATAAACACCTCTGCTACCAAACTGACACAAGGAGAGAGATGCAAGCACTAAATTGTGGTCCTCCAGTCCCGTGCTGCACCCTGCAGAGGCAGCCCTGTGGGGATTAAAGATCCAGAAAGCAGGCCCAGGAAAAGGGTAGAAGTGACAGGGGCTTCTTGTGTTAGCAAATTACGGACAGCAGTTTTTCATGCTTCAAAAAGGAACGCCACTGCCTGCAGCATATGGAGTGACCACCGTTGGTACATTTCTGGCCACATCCATTTGGATGAAGTTTCCATCAAGCCCCAGCACATCAGACGGAGCAAACCCTGGGAGAGGTAGTGAAGCCCAGTCCAGGCAGAATGGGTAACTTGGCATTGCACACTTTGGTAAAACAAAAGCACACACAGAGTGAGTCCATTTCTGCTTGTCATGCCTCAAATCTCAACCACAGAGATGCTCAAACAATTGAATGTCAGTTTCAACTGAAGAGAGGCTGGTGACAGACTGCTAGGATTCCCCTTTTTTCAGTCTTCTCTCCTTCCAGGATGAGTGACTTATAAGCTGGGCATGTGGCCATCCAAAATTAAGGTTACTTTCCCAGTGTCCTTTGTGGCTAGGTATTGCCATGAGACTAAGCTCTGCATATGTGCAAGTTTGGGGTCTTGCCTTTAAAAGGAAGGGTATGTTCCCCCATCTCTTCTGACTTCTCTTTCCACTAGCTAGAATGTGATGCCATGGGGAGCCACTTGGGGTTGTTTGAATCAGAGCAACACCCCAGGAAAGTGCACCAGGAGAGAAGAGGACTGAGTCCCTGACAGCTTGCACAGCGGAGTGGCCAGGCCAGCTTGGACTTGCCATAAGAGAAAAATAACTTTCAGTCATGTTGAAACGAGATGAACCTCTGTTACACTCAGTTGAATTTTCATCTAAATTAAGGCACACATGTAACCAAATACATGTATATGTGTGTAAACTGGACATGTAGATGTGTGTATGTATGTATAAAATCTTTCTCTCTCTCACAAGACACCCATATAAACAAACATATTTTTATGTGTGTAAATTGAACACATATGTGTGTGTGTGTGTGGCTCAGATGGTAAAGAATCTGCCTGCAATGAAGGAGACCTAGATTCGATTCCTGGGTTGGGAAGATCCCCTGGAGAAGGGAATGGCAACCCACTCCAGTATTCTTGCCTGGAAAATTCCATGGATAGAGGAGCCTTGCAGGCTACAGTTCATGGGGTTGCAGAGTCAGACACGACTGAGCAACTAAAACACTGTATCTGGACAGTGTGTGTGTGTGTGTGTGTGTGTGTGTGTGTGTGTGTGTATCAAATCTCTTTCTCACACACACACACACACACATACACACTCAGCATTATCTTTATGTCTCCTCCATTGACAGTTACAAATTCAACTGAATCTTGGTCCTTCAAGGGAGTCATTCATCCATTTGAACAAGAAACACATATAAACAAAAATAAGAGGGCATCTTCTTCAATATCTCTGACATCTTAAAAGAAAATGGTGAAACTGATTCTTAGGGAAATGGTCATCCTTGCTTTTATATGTTATATTAATTCTCTATCAGCTGGAACCCTCAGTTACCCAGAGCTTTCTTCATCAGCCTGTTCCCTAAGATATTCCATTTAGGTGGCCAATCCAGGTGTCTAACGCTGTCCACTTCCAAATGTCCCCACCTTGATCTATGCCCTCCTGAAGGCAGAAGGAACTCTTTTCATCCCTTGACTCCAGGACTTCCCTTAGCTCTTCCTAGTGGGTCTTGTCTTATGTAATCTCTCCCCAAACCAGCCCCATCCTCATCCAGTGAGTTACCCTGGCAACCCAGCTGTGTCATCTTGAAAGATGTCTCCAGGTCCCTGCTTCTGAGTCTGCAAGAGACTTTACTGGGCTGATCTGTGAAGCCACAACATATTAGCTTTAAACAGTGTCATCATTTATCGTGCTCTCAGAAGACACATCACATTTTTTAAAAGAACATGAATAAAAATAAGTCCTACCTTGACTATGCAGAGAGATTTACTTAGAAAGCAGACAGTCATCTATTTTCAGAGACCATCTATGTTTTTAATGGTCTCCTTCGCAGCTCTTCTAAAAGAAAATCCTTTCAGTTCTCACAGCTTTTTTTCTTTGACAATCTCATTACAAACTCAAACGTAAGCAGCCTAATTTTCAAGTCATTACATAGCTTTTTCATATGAGACATCTCAACTTTACATTATACTCTTTCATTTCCTCTTTGGGAAAAATAGTACTTCAGGAAGTTCAAGATGACTCTCTTTTGCTGGCAAATATTTGTAAGAAAATGAGTCACTTGAATCTGAGAATGGGGATGTTATACCATCCTGTTACCTGTCGTTGCATCCTGTTTACTTAAACGTACTATATGCAATGGTTCATTACGAATCTCTGTAGGTTTATTATTCTGGATTACACACTGGAAAATGTTTCATTCATTTATTTTTCAAACACTTCAGGTAACCTGTAAGACAGAGTCCTTTATTCATTAATTAACTTGTCCTATTAACCAATTAGTTTTTGTTACTGGGTACTGGGGAGACAGTAATGAGTAAGACAGTCCCTGCCCCTGAGGGTGAAGTGAAAGTGAAGTTGCTCAGTCATGGCCAACTCTTTGCGACCCCGTGGACTGTAGCCCACCAGGCTCCTCTGTCCATGGGATTGTCCAGGCAAGAATACTGGAGTAGGTTGCCATTTCCTTCTCCAGGGGATCTTCCCGACCCAGGGATCGAACCCAGGTCTCCTGCATTGCAGGCAGACGTTTTAACCTCTGAGCCACCAGGGAAGCCACCGCCCCTGAGGGTAGTTGGGCAGAAAAACTGCTGATGCCAAGTGACATGTGGTACTGAGACATTCACATCCAGCAGAGACCTAGTGACAGCTCTGCTTGGCTTCCAGAACCTTGGTATTGGAGAAGAAATTAAGAGGTCATATGGTTCTCTCCATCATTTTAGAGAGGTGGAAACTGGGGCTGTGCTTACCTCTTCTACCTCCCGTCTTCTGCCTCTGGTCCCTCCATCTCCTGTGCTCAGTCATGTTGAACTCCTTTCTTCTGTCCATGGAACATGGAGTTTGCCTCCATATTTATCTTTTAAAATTCATTTTTCCCATTCATTTTTTAATTTCATTTATTCATTCATTTTTATCCATACCCTATTTTATTCATTTCTATTGGGTAGACCAAAAAGTTCATTGAAACCCAAATGAACTTTTTGGCCAAGCCAATGTATCTTCAGAAAAAGTAGGAGGTAGGGCTAAAAAAGTTTCATGTGGTCTCACAAGTGTTCTGAGAAGGAGGTAAAGCAAGGGTTACTAGCCTCTTTAATAAATTAAGGGACTTCCCTGGCGGTCCAGTGGTTAAGACTAAATGTTTCCATTGTAGGGGGGATGGGTTTGATCCCTGATCAAGGAACTAAAATCTCGCATGCTGCAAGGTGCGTCTGAAAAGGTTAAATTAATTAAAAAAAAAGTGTAATATAAAAGTAAATAATTAAATAAATAAATCGAGACTATGCCTCGGAGATGTTGGTAACTGGCCCAGAGTCAGACAACTTCTTAGCAGCAGAGTCCTGACCAGAACCAAGGGCTTCTAGCTCTCAGTTTCAATCTCCTATGATGCTTTCTTCTGCAAGGAACAGACCAATCAAAGATGGCCCACATCACAGAGGGTTAATTATCCCATACAACGCACGGTCCAGACGCTGTTTTAGGATCAAGTCAGCAGCTCAGGGATATCAGCAAGGGCCCAGGCTCCTTCTGTCTTTCCATTTTGCCATGTTCAGCTTGGAATCAGCATCTTCCTTCACCTCTGAGAGTTAACCATAGCAATTCCAGAAATCACTTGCAGGCACTATACAAACATTACTACACTGGTCCTTCTAAAATGAAGAAATCCTTTTTCAGTACCAGCCCCAGCTTCCAGCACAGCTTTTCTCAGATACGTTTAGACCAGGCTTGGGTGACATGTGCACATCTCAAATGCAAGATGGACCTGGGTTTTTAGCCTCTGCCATGGGAGGTAGGCCATGGGCAGAGGAGAAATGGTGAGGCGAGGACCATGCCACTGGGTATACAGCCCACAATGTATAGCACCTCATTTCATCAAGCCACCCCTGTGTCTCCCCTGGTCAGTGCCTGGCAGTAGGCAGCCTGGTCCCATAATCTGTAGTCATTAAGCTTGAGAAGGAAGCTGTAACCCTCATATACATAGTCAACTCTCCTTGGTTTTCTGCTGAGCCAACTCTAACACTGCTGGCAAGGAGCTCTCGCACTTGCCAGGCACCGTCAGGCACCGTCAGACCTCTGCCTCGTTGGCCTTCACAAGGACCCTGGCCTTTTCCTTGTCTGGTAAAAAAACGTAGACTCGAGAGTGAAGAACTTGCCTCAGTCCGACAGACTCCTGGGCTCCAGGCCCCTCACTGCTTCCACCTGTCTGTACTCCAGAACCACATCAGTTGTTTGTTTGGATGTTTTAAATTAAAGACTGTGGGAAGGTAAACTATACAAACTACCCTTTTTAGTAGGGATCAGGTCCTCTGAGATTTCTATTAGGGATACATCCACCCAGTAAAGAGCACTAGCAATGGGGCCCAGTGGCCTGGGTGTGAATGTCACGTGACCCTGGGAAAGCTGTCAATTATCTTCTGCCTCAGTTTCCTCATCTGTAAAGTGGGGGAATACCAATGTTTACTTCATATACCCTTCTGAGGACCAAATGAGTGAACATACACAAAATGATATGTTTGGAACAGTACCTGACTCTTGATAAGCATTCAGTTAATGTTGCCTATTGTCACCTCTCCATCTCTGCACCTAGTCATTCATCTCTGCACCTAGTCATTCATCTCTGCACCTAGTCACAGTTTGATTTGTCCTAGAAAGGACCTTGAGGTACTCCCTTCCCAGTTTTGGACCAGTCCATGCCTGATTCTAACTGTTGCTTCTTGACCTGCATGCAGGTTTTGCAGGAGACAGGTCAGGTGGTCTGGTATTCCCATCTATTTAAGAATTTTTAAGTTTGCTGTGATCCACACAGTCAAAGGCTTTAGCATAGTCAATGAAGCCAAAGTAGATGTTTTTTGGAATTCTCTTGCTTTTTCTATGATCCAAGAGATGTTGGCAATTTGATTCTCTGCCTTTTCTAAATCCAGATTGTACATCTAGAAGTTCTCGAGTCATGTACTGCTGAAGCCTAGCTTGAAGGATTTTGAGCATGTCCATGCTAGCATGTGAAGTGAGTGCAGTTGTCCGGTAGTTTGAACATTCTTTGGTATCGCCTTTCTTTGGGATTGGAGGTCAAACCGGTCAATCCAAAAGGAAATCAACCCTGAATATACATTGGAAGTATGGATGCTGAAGCTGACGCTTCAATACTTGGGCCACCTGATGCCAAGAGCTGACTTATAGGAAAAGACTCTGATGTTGGGAAAGACTGAGGGCAAGAGAAGAAGAGGGTGGCAGAGGGTGAGATGGTTGGATGGCATCACTGACTCAGTGGACACAAGTCTGGGCAAACTCCGAGAGATGGTGAAGGATAGGGAAGCCTGGTGTGCTGCAGTTCATGGGATCACAAAGAGTTGGACATGACTGAGTGACTGAAGAACAAAACAGAAAGGACTTAAAGTGTGCGGTTTCTACTGTATTTTTTGTTATAATGACAACCTGCCCCCTCTCTACTCACCTCCAGGGTGTGACAGTGCCCTGGAGCAGACAGCATACTTACAGACTGCACGAGGATAACAGGAACCTTTCCGGCCACCGACCTCCATCCCTAGTGTGAGGATGCTTTGCCTCAAATGGGATTCTGCTCCTCCCCTTCAGCCCTCCGAGGGGCCTGTACCCGTGTCCCAAGTGCGCCACCTGGGCTTCCCGTCCAGGGGAAGTCACTTCCTCCCAAAGCTCTTCTCTGGAGTCAGGGTAGCACCTCCGAGGCTGTTACTGTCTGTAGCAGAGATGCACAGGGAAGGGGAGAATTTTCTGTCTGCTAGATTCCCTCCCCAGCTGCTGGGAGAATTTGGGCTGGCATCTGTGCCTGGAACAATCTCTTCTCTTCCCCTCTTTCCCCACAGGGGTGGGATGGCTGGTCCCCGGGGAAGCCTGATTCACAGGATGAGGCAAGACAGCACTCCCCACCAAAGAGACGGACAAGGCCCTGGGGCAAAGGGTGGTGTGAGGCTGCTAAGGGGCCAACAGAAGGATCTCTCCCACACTGTGAGGCCGGCCTCCTCACCCCTTGCACCCCTGTCACCAGTCCTCAGGGCCAAAGTGACTGGGGCATTAATTGAGCACCTTTAGCGGAAGCACTTGTAAGGGAGAGAGGGAGAAGCAGTTAACGGTGGCAGAAGCGAAGAGAAGAGAAGGACCATGTCCAAGAACTCGCAGATCTTAGGGGCAGAACCTGGGTTCAAACTGTGGTGTCGGCTCCAGCATTGTTCTTTACACACAAATAGGCTGCCTTTTCAGCTCTTACTTATTTAACACATATTCTGAGCTGCTCTCTGCGTCTCTGATAGAGGGATCTAAGCCCCAAATAATCTTAATAATATCCATTATTTTACCTCCCATCATTGCACCCTTTAGCAAAAAATACATACACAAAACAGAGGACTGCATCTGTCTTATAATTTTCCCTGAACCCATACTGCACTAGGCTAAGAAAAAAATCCAATTTGTCTTTCTTAAGTTTTTCTTTTTTAATGTGGACCATTTTAAAAGTATTTTGTTGTATATTGTCACCCTGCTTATTTAACTTATATGCAGAGTACATCATGCGAAATTCTGGCGTGGATGAAGCACAAGCTGGAATCAAGATTGCTGGGAGAAATATCAATACCTCAGATACGCAGATGATACCACCCTTATGGCAGAAAGAGAAAAGGAACTGAAGAGTCTCTTGACAAAAGTGAAAGAAGAGAGTGCAAAAGCTGGCTTGAAACTCCACATTAAAAAAACTAAGATCATGGCATCTGGTCCCATCACTTCATGGGAAATAGATGGGGAAACAGTGGAAACAGTGACAGATTTTATTTTTTTGGCTCCCAAATCACCACAGATGGTGACTGCAGCCATGAAATTAAAAGACACTTGCTCCTTGGAAGAAAAGCTATGACAAACCTAGACAGCATATCAAAAAGCAGAGACATTACTGTGTTGACAAAGGTCCATCTAGTCCAAGCTATGGTTTTTCCAGTAGTCATGTATGGATGTGAGAACTGGACCATAAAGAAAGCTGAGCACCAAAGAATTGATGCTTTTGAAGTGTGGTGTTAGAGAGTTTTCTTGAGAGTCCCTTGGACTGCAAGGAGATCCAACCAGTCCATCCTAAAGGAAACCAGTCCTGAATATTCATTGGAAGGACTGATGCTGAAGCTGAAACTCCAATACTTTTGCCACTTTATGCGAAAAACACCTTGACTCATTTGAAAAGACCCTGATGGTGGGAAAGATTGAAGGTAGGAGGAGAAGGGGATAACAAAAGATAAGATGGTTGGATGGCATCACTGACTCAATGGACATGAGTTTGAGCAAACTTCGGGAGTTGGTGATAGTCAGGGAAGCCTGGTGTGCTGCAGTCCATGGGGTTGCAAAGAGTTGGACACAACTGAGCGACTGAACTAAACTGAACTGATTTAATTTGTTACAGTATTGCTTCTGTTTTATCTTTTGGTTTTTCAGTCGTGAGGCACATGGGATCTTAGCTCCCCAACTGGAAATCAAACCCTCACCGCCTGCATTGGCAGGTGAAGTCTTAACCACTGGATAGCCAGGGAAGTCTCACTATTTCTCTTTCGTTTCAAATCAGAACACACTGAGTTTGCTCCTTGACTTCAGAGAGGGGGAATTTCATCTACAGGGGTGTGGGATCTGAAGTCACGGATGCTGCCTGTAACAGCCAGACCCAGAGGGTCTTTCTGGAACACCCAGAGTCACTGTCTTCACCCTGAAAGTTTTGACAAATTCACTTCCTTTCTCAGCAAGCATAGGGCTAGGAGCAGGCAGCTCTGGCTGGGAACTGGGCCAGGATGACAGGACAGGACTAGTCTTGTGGGGTGGGGTCAGCCTCCACTGCTAAAGGGAGGAGGCAGCAAGGCTGCCTGGGCAAACAGACAATGGGAAGGACGTTCCAAATGCCCCTAAGCATTCCAGAAGGCGCCAGCCATTCCAAGAGCAGGGCTTTACCCACCTACTGCTCACCACCTGTGCTGAGGAGGCAATATGCTTTTTCCCCACTTTGTCTCTTGCTTGGGACCCAGCCCCCAGCTCCCACACTGGCCCTGTACCCTCTGCCCAGGAAGCCTTACCAGCCCCTCCCTGGTCCTCTCTTTCCCTTCTCCTCACCTGAGCTCACAAAGCTCTGACTGACCCATAACCTCACTGAGCTCTTAGGTTGTTCCCGCACTTGTCTGCTTGGAAGGCTTCACCTCCCCCAGATGACCGGGCTCTTCCAGGGGAGTCCTACCTCCTGCTCCCCTCAGGGTTTAGTGCGTACAGACAAGGTACAGCTGGTATGTACTTGATGAATAACTCCGTCAAGTTTGACGTAAGTCATTTGCTGGAGGGCACACCACAAGCTCCTGCAGCCTCACCCACAGGGTAACTGGGGCCATTTAAAAAGGAAATGAAAAATAATTCTTCCTTCCCAGTCCCTCATTATGCTGTTTTAAGAGGAAGACAACACCAGGTCACCAGTATTTCCTGGCTCCTCAAACACATTCCAGCAGGAAGCCGTCTCTTTACCTCGCCACAGCATTTAGGACGTCAGAGCTTTTTCTGGCAGTCTGAGCTCTCTGCGATTGAACCCCACTCACATCTCCAACCTCACTTTTCCCTGATACCTCTTTGGTGAGACAACATTTTAGCCAACACAGTGGCTTGCTGTTGCTCGCCATACCTCCCCCGTCCCCTATACAGCTGCCAGTCTGACCTATATTTCAAAGTACCATGAAATCTTCAGAGAAGACTTTTTTTTTTTTTATGCCCACACCATGCAGCAGGTGTGATCTTAGTTCCCCAAACAGGGATTGAACCCATGTCTCCTGCATTGGAAGCATGGAGTCTTAACCACTGGACCACCGGGCAAGTGCCTTTAGTGAAGAGAATTATCTAGAGATTCACTATGCTAGAACATCTACATGGGTTTTGCACAGATATCACTTTCTCTATGATCTTTGCGCTCTCTACATGGATTGTTCAACTAGGCTGCAAGCTCTTTAAAGGAGTGAGGGAGTCTGGCTCAAACTGTATCCTCCAGGGCTCTTGGTTACAGACTTGTTATACATACAGCCCAGTAGTGCTTGGCAAAGGTGGGTGATTGGTAGAAGCTGCTATGGGTGATTATCTACAACAGGATTCCCCTAAGAGAGTGAAGGGTGCCTTTGGGCATTTCATAGATGGCAAGGCCTGTTTCATGGCTGAACCTCCCCCCTACTTTGCTGCATTCTCTCCACAGTAATGACAGGAGCACACTGATTGCAGATGCAGGAGGAGAAGCTGTCTTAGAGCTCAACTGCTTATGATACCCTGCAACACAAGCGCTGTCACAGGGAGGGGACCCCAAGTTCCATCACAACCTCGGAAGGACAGATGAGGGTCCAAGAACCATTCCAAGTGGAGACACAGAGGTATGTAATCAATAAGACAGACAGCTTTCTTCTAGCAGGTGTTGAACAGGCCACAGGAGGAGATGAAATGATTTCTAAGATGGGTCAATGATATAGGATCCCAGTCCCTCTCACCCTTTCAAAAAGTCAGAAAAATCCAATGATGTAAAACAGCTTTACACTGAGAGATCCAAATATAATTTTTTATATTTAAGTCCAACCCTGTAATAGGAATGGGCTGTTTCTTCCTCTTTGGCTCTGTTTCCAATTAGAAATGTATTGTCTTTTAATAATTAACTGAGGAACCAGAGATCAAATGGCCAACATCCATTGGATCATCAAAAAAGCTAGAGAGTTCCAGAAAAACATCTACTTCTGCTTTATTGACTATGCCAAAGCCTTTGACTGTATGGATCACAACAAACTGGAAAATTCTTCAAGAGATGGGAATACCAGATCACCTGACCTGCCTCTTGAGAAATCTGTATGCAGGTCAAGAAGCAACAGTTAGAACTGGACATGGAACAAAAGACTGGTTCCAAATAGGAAAAGGAGTATGTCAAGGCTGTATATTGTCACCCTGCTTATCTAACTTATATGCAGAGTACATTATGAGAAATGCTGGGCTGGAGGAAACACAAGCTGGAATCAAGATTGCCGGGAGAAATATCCGTAACCTCAGATATGCAGATGACACCACCTTTATGGCACAAAGTGAAGAAGGACTAAAGAGCCTCACGATGAAAGTGAAAGAGGAGAGTGAAAATGTAGGCTTAAAGCTCAACATTCAGAAAACAAAGATCATGGCATCTGATCCCATCACTTCATGGCAAATAGATGGAAAACAATGGAAACAGTGACGCTTTTTTTTGGGGGGGGGGGGAGCTTTAAAATCACTGCAGATGGTGATTACAGCCATGAAATTAAAAGACGCTTGTTCCGTGGAAGGAAAGTTATGGCCAACCTAGACAGCATATCAAAAAGCAGACATATGACTTTGCCAACAAAGGTCGGTCTAGTCAAAGCTATGGTTTTTCCAGTGGTCATGTGTGGATGTGAGAGTTGGACTATAAAGAAAGCTGAGTGCCGAAGAATTGATGCTTTTGAACTGTGGTGTTGAAGACCCCTTGGACTTCAAGGAGATCCGACCAGTCCATCCTAAAGGAAATCAATCCTGAATATTCATTGGAAGGACTGATGCTGAAGCTGAAACTCCAATACTTTGGCCACTTGATGAGAAGAGCTGACTCATTTGAAAAGACCCTGATGCTCAGAAAGATTGAAGGCAGGAGGAGAAGGGGACAACAGAGTATGAGATGGTTGGATGGTCTCACGGACTCTATGCACATGAGTTTGAGTGAACTCTGGGAGTTGGTGATGGACAAGGAGGCATGGCGTGCTGCAGTCCATGGGGTCGCCAAGAGTTAGAAATGACTGAGCAACTGAAAGGAATTAACTGAAGAGAATAGCTAACAGGAGAGCAGGTTCTTCTGGCTTTAAACCCTCATACAGAAGCTGGAGTTGAGGCATGTCCTTTTAGATGTTAATTGGAGAGATTAGGAAACAGCTCCTTGGAAAGCCCTCCCCCCAGCCCCTAGGGTGTCTGTTTCCTCTTTTGTAAAACGGGGGAAGGGTGGACTCTTTCCAACCTTAACCTGAGGCTGCAGAAGTTGAGGTATTCTCTAAGAGCATTCCTTTGGATGGCATGGCTGCAATGATCATTGCTATCTCTCTAACTGACACCTACCCTATCATGGGAAAGTAAAGTCCCAAGGTGTGGAAGCCATTCAACATAGTTTCACACCCTTTGAGACAGAAGAAGGTTATCACTTCCACCCTTCTGGGATAAATGCTCCCTCTAATGCAAGACGTGCAGGAAATAGCCAGCTATTCCCTGAGACAGTCTCACCGTGATAAAGTATCTTTGCAGTCTTACATGGGACCTTGTTTTCCCAGAACTGTAACTTTATTGTCATCTCTTCCTTGAGATTTCAGACCCCAGCTCTTGTTTTCCACATTAATTCAAGCTGAAGTGCAGCCTGGATCATGTTGGCAAACATTCCAAGTGGAAATGGATTTCCAGGTTCTCACTAAAAATTACCACGTTCTCACCAGCTCAATCTGGATAACATTTTGTGCCTTATGTAATGTCTATTTCCCAAAGGAATTAAAATGCTTCTGTATATCGCTCTGCCCAACAAATTTTTAATAAGGACTGCTCCTAATTACCTCTTATGAGCAAGCAGAATCTGAATCCCCAAAAACCGATTACCCAAAAATCTTTTCTTGAGCTAAGAGTGTTATTTTCAAAATGGATTGAATCCAGTGTTGAGAAGCAATGCTACATTTTATTTTGATAGATATCTGATAGGGGAGCCAGCTCTTGATGCCACAGCCCAAAAGACTGGCTACTGGGCATCTGGAAGCCTTCCCACGCTCAGGTGCCTAAGATCAAGTCCTGATCAGTCTTACCTGGGCAAGGATAGTCACTGTTTATAAAGTGCTTTGGTTGGCTCTCACATGATATACGCAGGCTTCGAGTAATTCTCTCCATCCGAAGGATGAGGAGTCTGAGGGTCAGAGTAGTTTGTTGACTTAACAACATTTAAGCATAAGACATTCCCAAGTTCACAAGACCAGCTAAGGGAAGAGCCAGGTACACTTCTAGCCTTCTCATCAAACCACATCACACTGAAGTGTGTATTCTGGCAAAACACTGACAGCAGCATAGGCTCTGAAGAATGAAGAAAGCTTCTATTTAGAGAGAAGGTGAAAAAAGCTTACAGAATTTTGTTGCAAAACCATTATGTCTTGAGCTGGATGCAGGTGAATCAAAGTCAAAGGAACTCAGTGGAGAAAGATTCTTCTGGCTTTGAGGGCAAGGAGATCAAAGGAGACTCTTTCAGGGCGAGACTGAAGGAGGAAATAGAACAGGCTCTATCTTGAAAGCAGGACTCCATCTTGGGCCAGACTGTGGACTTTGAGCTATATGCCCAGTATCTATGGAAACGACATACCAACGGAAAACCAGGGCCCTATTGCCTAAAAGAATACCCTTATTATCTGTGTAACCAAATAGAATCATACATTCTATTATGCTTATTGAGGTATGACCACAAGCCTATTGATAATTGTCCACTGTTACCTAGGCTTAAGGCTTATGAATCAGGGGTTAACTTTGATTGTATCTTTCTTTTTCCTTTGTTCAGACTAGTTTCAGGGAATTTTTGGGAGGTGGTTTGGACACGTATGCTTAGGGAATATAAGGTTTTCCCAAAAACTGGTTGGGGTCCTTGGCTAAGAGGAGACTGACTCTACCTTGGGCCCGCTGGTGTAATAAACTGCACTCCACTATCTGCATTGTCCTTCTGAGTGAGTTTGTTTCCCGGAACGCATGGCTACAACCAGACTTCTGAGCTGGTCCTAGAAGGATGGCTGGGTGTGGCGCACATGGCTCACAACGAAGTAGACAGAGAAACTCCCGGTGCTTGTTCCTGAATGTGACCCAGAGGACACGGGAAGCAAGGAGGGGAGAATGCTGCTTGCAAGGTGGCCCATGTGTTTGACTCTGCTGGCCCCTCTGCAGGTCAGGTCTCCTGCCTTTCCAACTCCTATGGCTTCAAGTGAGGAAACACTATGTCCAAAGTCTGGCTCCTCGGTCATGGAGAATCAGGTGAGCTACCAGGCAGATGCAAGCACTTTAGAGTGATCACAAAGGAAGGGAAGAAAGGGAGGGAGGGAGAAGAGGGGGAAGACACCAGAGAGGAGGCCTGTGGTGGAGTCCTGGTGGGTATGAGCTTTATCTTCAACAGGCGGTTTTCCAGATTATCTCAGCAAGTTTCTGCCGAGAGGTTTTGGTGAGTGAGTTTATTGTGTTTTGTTTCACTGTACTTTTGTTTCAAGCTAATATGCTCAATCAGAAGGGCCTCCTGCCAGCATTATGCAAAGGAGCTCTCAAACACAATAGTTGTTTTTTTTTTTTTTTAAATTTTAGCTTTTGTGATTCTGGTCACTGGGATTTTGGAGTTTCCAGACAGATTGACAGCTCCTGTCCAAATCACTCCTCTTTTGAGGCTCAGCTTTAATATCTCCTTTCCCACCAGCCCTCCCCGGGCCTTCATGTCCTTCCTTGTCTTTCATGATCTTGATAACAATAGCCCCTGTACCATAGGTGTGTGTATGTGTGTATATAAAAAACACATATTTATATATATATCATATACACACACACACATATATATATGTATGTATGTATATATACCAGAGAAGGCAATGGCACCCCACTCCAGTACTCTTGCCTGGGAAATCCCCTGGATGGAGGAGCCTGGTGGCTGCAGTCCATGGGGTCGCTAAGAGTCAGACACAACTGAGTGACTTCACTTTCACTCTTCATGCATTGGAGAAGGAAATGGCAACCCACTCCAGTGTTCTTGCCTGGAGAATCCCAGGGACGGGGGAGCCTGGTGGGCTGCCACCTATGGGGTCGCACAGAGTTGGACACTACTGAAGCGACTTAGCAGCAGCAGCAGCATGTATATATACACCTACTCATTTATAGGGGTTTCCCGGGTGGTGTTAATGGCAAAGAATCCACCTGCCAATGCAAGAGACTCAAGAGATGAGGGTTTGACCCCTGGGTTAGGAGGATTCCCTGGAGAAGGAAATGGCAACCACTCTAGTATTCTTGCTTGGGAAATCCATGGAGTTGCAAAGAGTCAGACATGATTGAGGAACTGAACACACACACACACACATACCTCATACACTCGACCTATAGACTTCTTAATAGGACCAGATCATAGCCACTTGAGGTCAAGGATCTGTGATGTGTTCTGTAGACCCAGAGCCTACACAGCATCTGGCACATAGGTACTTAGGAGAATGAATGGCAAACAGATACATTTCATCCCTGTGGGGCCTTCCCATTTTCATGGGGCTCTGGACAAAATACAGCTTAAATAATGGGCCCTGAATGAATCAGGAAAGCATCCCCAACAAACTGAAAATAATTTCACAGAGTGCAGTCTAAAAGCTTTTGTTCTTTTATTGCCTACAAAGTTTATTTGAAAGTCTAGTATAGAAGGGAGATCTTCCCCATTTGTCTCATGTCAGTTGGCAACCCATAACTTTTCTGTTACGAAAATTAGATTGTTCAGCCTGTCAATGATACAAGTATCTTTGGTGATCCTTAACATTTTCAGACCCTGATGGAAAAGACCCTAATGCTGGGAAAGACTGAAGGCAGGAGGAGAAGGGGATGATGAAGGATGAGATGGTTGGATGGCATCACTGACTCAATGGACATGAGTTTGAGCAAGCTCCAGAAGTTGGTGATGGACAGGGAAGCCTGGCATGCTGCAGTCCATGGGGTTGCAAAGAGTTGGGCATGACTGAGCGACTGAACAACAACAACAACATTTTGAGAGCTTGCAAAGAACCCTTTATAAATCTGAGGAAGGGACTTCTCTGGTGGTCCAGTGATTAAGAATCCACCCACCAATGCTGGGGACGTGGGTTCGATCCCTGCCCTGAGAGGGTTCCACATGTCACAGAGCAACCCAACCTGTGTGCCCCCACAACTACTGAGCCTGTGAACCTAGGGTCCAGGAATCACGACTACAGAAGTCACTGAAATGAGAAGCGCGTTGACTGCAACTAGGGAGTGGCCCCTGCTGGCTATAACGAAAGCCTGCACATCAACGGGAGATCCAGCACAGCCAAAACTAACTAAACAAAATAAAGCAAATCTGAGGAAGTTATCCCGAGAGGGTAGATACAAAATTTTACATTACAGGCCAGTGTCTCTCAAAATATCATTCGTGGGTTTTCTCTGTTAGGACTATCTTTGAGGTCATATTTCCTTCTAATAGTAGATTTTTAAACATAAGAGCACAATTTCAGAGTAAACTGCTGAAGCCATAAAGCGAATTAGGCGTAATGTGTGTCATGTTAGTCGATCAGTAGTGTCAGACTCTTTGCGACTCCTTAGACTGGCCCGCCAGGCTCCTCTGTCCACGGAATTCTCCAGGCAAGAGTACTGGAGTGGGTTGCCATGCCCTTCTCCAGGAGATCTTCCCAACCCAGGGATCAAACCCAGGTCTCCCACATTGCAGGCAGATTCTTTACCGTTTGAGCTACCCAGGGAGCCCTTTAGCGAATTAGCATTATTATCTGGGAAATCTCTCTTGTTCTATTAAAATGTCTTTATCATCAAATGTTTAGATGCTCCTGATTCTATGATAGCATTTAAAAAAAATTTTTGTTTTAATCCTTGTCTCTGGGTAGTTATATCATCAGAATCTGGGGGTCGAGATTTGTATTTCTTAAGTTTTAGGCCCCGACAATTGCTCATTGAATGGAATTCCAATTATATTTTATTGTAAAATAAACATAGTTTTGTGAAGTGAAAAGCATTATACAAAAAAAATAAAAAAGATATTCCAGCTCTACCAGGTTCTGAGATTACCAAGGGCAAGTCCTAAGACAGAGAACATGTTACACAAAGCATAAAGGAAATGGGCCTTGAATGACTAAATGAATGGATAAACCCAGTCTTTGAAGGATAAGCTGCAAGAGTATTTTCTAATAACCAAATTACAGGAGCTCTTCAGGAAACGACTGCTTGGATGGACACATGGAGTCACTAGGCAAGAACTCTTCTGTTATATTCAAACTGTTGGATTAGAGATGGTTCAAAGGCACTCTCGGGCCCTCCCACCTGCCTCGGTTGCCTAACGCTTAACACTCTTGAGGAGAAAATTTGGTGCAATTGTTTTTGCTTGGTGGAAAAACAGTGGCTCGGTGACCTCAGGTGGCACTAATGGTGAAGAATTCGCGGGCTAATGCAGGACATGCAAGAGATGCAGGTTCAATCCCTGGATCAGGAAGACCAACTGGAGAAGGAATAGCACTTCATTCCAGTATTCTTGCCTAGAAAATTCCATGAACAGAGGCGCCAGGCCGGCTACAGTCCATGAGATCACAAAGAGTTGGACACGACTGAGCGACTGAGCACAGAACAGAACCAGAAGAACAATCCTTGGCTATTTAGTTAACCTCTGAGAAATTATCTCTTTCTTCATCTGCAAAATGATATGCAGGAGAGACTGAGCAGGTAGGAGCAGGTAGAGGGGTGTTGGGGACAGGACACCAAGTGGTTGGTGGGACTGAATACAGAAGGTTTGGAACACCACGCCTTATTCTGCCTGGTAGCAGGGAGCCGGCAGAGGCCACTGTGCTGGAGATAACACAGAACTCAGTGGCTAAGAATCTCAGGGCTGGGGATGTAGCCTCATGGTGGATCCTGCTACCCTGGAAACATGGTAGACAACACTATTTGATTCAGGCTCATTTTCCTATTGAACCTCCGCAGAACCTCACTTCCTCCTCTATAGACCGGTCTATGCTGCCACTGCCTTTGGCACAGGAAATAAAACCTATTTTCCACCTTGGTTCTCTGAGAGTAAATGAGCGGATCACCTATCATGATGGCAAAAACATCTTGTTGTAGGTTGCAAGTCATTTTCACTTCCTGTCTTTCCTTTGGGACTCCACCACTGAGGTGACAGGCCGGAGCTTATTATTTCCATCAGGTAGATAAGGAAAACAGATTCAGAGAGGCAGCGTTCTGGCAAACGTAGCACAGCTAGGATTGAATCTCAGGTCTGCCAGATTCTAAACCCCATGATTTTTTTAAACTTACTCTCTTTTTTAAAAAAAAGTTGGAGTATAGTTGCTTTATAATGTTGTGTTAGTTTCTGCTGTATAATGAAATGCATCACTTATGTGTATGCATATATCTCTTCCCTCTTGGACCTCCCTCTCAGCCCCTGCCCTATCCCATCCATCTATGTCATCACAGAGCACTGAGCTGAGCTCCTTGCGCTATATAGCAGGTTTCCACTATCTGTTTTACATGTGGCAGTGCACATACATCAAATACTGTGTATTAACGCATGTGAATTGTGGAGCTGGAGAAGACTCTTGAGAGTCCCCTGAACTGCAGGGAGATCAAACCAGTCAATCCTAAAGGAAATCAACCATGAATATTCATTGCTGATATGACTGATGCTGAAGCTGAAGTTTCAATACTTGGGCCACTGACGGGAAGAGCTGACTTACTGGAAAACACCCTGATGCTGGGAAAGATTGAGGGCAGGAGGAGAAGGGGACGACAGAGGACGAGATGGTTAGATAGCATCACCAATGCAACGGACATGAATTTTGAGCAAACTCTGGGAGATATTGGAGGATAGAGGAGCCTGGCATGCTATATAGTCATGGGGTCACAAAGAGATGACTTAGTGACTGAACAAGTGGAATCTAGGAAAATGGTACAGATAAAGCTATTTGCATTGCATTAATTAACTTCTTACTTTAATTTGCCATCATGAAATTACATCTACCTTCTGCTTGTGCCCCAGCGACATGCATCAGTGTCATTCTGCCTTGGCTTGTGGTTAACTGTGTCTCTACAATTAGCTTCTGAGTTCCTGAAGAGCAGGCAGGACTATCCTTTAGCCGCTTCTCTATGCCTCCACCACAAGGCTTCCCGAAAAGCAGATACACAGCCAGCATTTATTATTTATAGGTCACTCACCAAACACTGATGCTTGCTCTGTGGCAGGCCCTGTGCTAGCCACCAGGTTTTATGTTAATGGAAGTGAGCTGAGTGTCCTCTATAACAGTGGTCCCCAACTTTTTTGGCACCAGTGACAGTTTTTGTGGAAGACAATATTTCCATGGACTGGGGGTGGGGGTGGGGTGGGATTATTTCAGGATGATTTAAGTGCATTACATTTATTGTGCACTTTATTTCTGTTATTAATACTTTCTGTTGTTATTACAGCAGCTCCATCGCAGATCATCAGGCATGAAATCCTAGAGACTAGGGACTCCTGCTCTACAGGACTGATGAATGAAACCTGAAAAACTGTGCCCCATAGGGGTTAACAGAAATCCTTGACTTCTGCAGAAGAGCAGATAAGGAAACAGATTGTTAAAAAAACAAAACAAAAAACCACCCTGCTTGTAACCTGCCTTTACTGATTAAGCTTGCTTTAGTGTTTTTTTTTTTCTTCTTTAATTGGATTCCCTCCAAGTTTTACATAGCGAGGTAATAATATCACAACACTTCTTAACCACTCTTATAGATAACTCCTCTGACTAGAATCACTATAGGATCAACGGGAACTTAAGCTGTTTTCCAGAAACCTGGTGTCAACTCCTGTCTAGTCAGGCTGACTAAAGCAGGTAGGGACCACTGACGCTAAAACTGGGCCTGCACAGTTGTCTGATGAGTGACTTTTTGATGTCAGAGGGACAAAACACCCATCCTCAGATCTTGCTAAAGCACCTCCATTTCTGAACATGCATCCCATGAAAAAGCATGTAACCGGGACACACCTGCACGGAATGCTGATAACTCACCTTTTCTCTACCTCCCATCACCTTGCCCCAGGCCTCAGACAACCTCACTTCTTTATATATAAATATCTCACGCCCTTTGCTTTCAAGGCAGTGGATCTGAGACTCCTTCTCCTGTCTGTTTTGTCAATCAGCTTGGCTGTTTTGTCAATCAGCTCCTTGGTTGGCTGTCTTGAGTCAGCTCTTTCCCTGCCACAAACCTCAGCATCTCAGCATTTGGCTTGCCGTGCGTCAGGCAAATGAGCCTGGTTCGGTTAACACCAGCCGCAAACCAGGAAGGACCATGCCCAGCCCCGTGTTTTTCAAATCACACTCCAGCAGCTTGTACAGTGGATGGGCTTGGAGGGAGGGTGATGAGAGGCTGCCAAGAGAATCCAGGGGACAGGCAGGGCCATGTGCTGCTGGGCGAGTCAGGGTACCCCATCTTTAATGTCCATCCTGATCGCCACTTTTCTTGCGACATTGGGAAAATTATCTACGTTTTCTGAACTTCAGTTTTGAACAGTTCCAAAGAGAGACTGGATGGAATTTCTTTATATTTTGCATACAAAGTCTTTTGAAGTTGAGGGTTTGTGGTTTGTGGCCTTGCAGGGGGCAGGTGGGGAGGCCTCTCTGGTTACCCTGCTCCACCTCCACACTCTCATCACAGCTGACTCTACAGCAGTGAGGTGACTCTCCTGAAGCCTAAAAGGGGTCAGGTCAGTAACAGTAAAGGTGCCAGGCTGACCTCACAGATGGAGGGCAGAGGCCACCGGCAGCTTTGCTCACTCAGCTGGATTCCAGGATGTCTCACTGTTCAGCCTGAGACAGAAGGAACTACTGAAAAAATGCCTATTCACCAAGATAAGGACTGTGCCTTGGTGAATGTTTGTACTTTTAAGCAGCATTAAAGGAAGTGAAAAGCAAAGGAGAAAAGGAAAGATATAAGCATCTGAATGCAGAGTTCCAAAGACTAGCAAGGAGAGATAAGAAAGCCTTCCTTACCGGTCAATGCAAAGAAACAGAGGAAAACAACAGAATGGAAAAGACTAGAGATCTCTTCAAGAAAATTAGAGATACCAAGGGAACATTTCATGCAAAGATGGGCTCGATAAAGGACAGAAATGGTATGGACCTAACAGAAGCAGAAGAGATTAAAAAGAGGTGGCAAGAATACACAGAAGAACTGTACAAAAAAGATCTTCACGACCAAAATAATCATGATGGTGTGATCACTCACCTAGAGCCAGACATCCTGGAATGGGAAGTCAAGTGGGCCTTAGAAAGCATCACTACGAACAAAGCTAGTGGAGGTGATGGGTTGAGCTATTTCAAATCCTGAAAGATGATGCTGTAAAAGTGCTGCACTCTATATGCCAGCAAATTTGGAAAACTCAGCAGTGGCCACAGGACTGGAAAAGGTCAGTTTTCATTCCAATCCCAAAGAAAGGCAATGCCAAAGAATGCTCAAACTACTGCACAATTGCACTCATCTCACATGCTAGTAAAGTAACGCTCAAAATTCTCCAAGCCAGGCTTCAGCAATACGTGAACAGTGAACTTCCAAATGTTCAAGCTGTTTTTAGAAAAGACAGAGGAACCAGAGATCAAATTGCCAACATCTGCTGGATCATGGAAAAAGCAAGAGAGTTCCAGAAAAACATCTATTTCTGCTTTATTGGCTATGCCAAAGCCTTTGACTGTGTGGATCACAATAAAATGTGGAAAATTCTGAAAGAGATGGGAATACCAGACCACCTGACCTGCCTCCTGAGAAACCTGTATGTAGGCCAGGAAGCAACAGTTAGAACTGGACATGAAAAAACAGCCTGGTTCCAAATAGGAAAAGGAGTACGTCAAGGCTGTATATTGTCACCCTGCTTATTTAACTTCTATGCAGAGTACATCATGAGAAACACTGGGCTGGAGGAAGCACAAGCTGGTATCAAGATTGCCGGGAGAAATATCAATAACCTCAGATATGCAGATGACACCGCCCTTATGGAGAAAGTGAAGAGGAACTAAAAAGCCTCTTGATGAAAGTGAAAGAGAAGAGTGAAAAAGTTGGCTTAAAGCTCAACATTCAGAAAATGAAGATCATGGCATCTGGTCCCATCACTTCATGGGAAATAGATGGGGAAACAGGGGAAACAGTGTCAGACTTTATTTTGGGGGGCTCCAAAATCACTGCAGATGGTGACTGCAGACATGAAATTAAAAGACGCTTACTCCTTGGAAGAAAAGTTATGACCAACCTAGATAGCATATTCAAAAGCAGAGACATTACTTTGCCAACAAATGTCCATCTAGTCAAGGCTATGGTTTTTCCTGTGGTCATAAATGGATATGAGATTTGGACTGTGAAGAAAGCTGAGCGCTGAAGAATTGATGCTTTTGAACTGTGGTGTTGGAGAAGACTCTTGAGAGTCCCTTGGACTGCAAGGAGATCCAACCAGTCCATCCTAAAGGAGATCAGTCCTGGGTATTCATTGGAAGGAGTGATGCTAAAGCTGAAACTCCAGTACTCTGGTGACCTTATGAGAAGAGTTGTCTCATTGGAAAAGACTCTGATGCTGGGAGGGATTGGGGGCAGGAGGAGAAGGGAACGACAGAGGATGAGATGGCTGGATGGTATCACCGACTCGATGGATGTGAGTCTGAGTGAACTCCGGGAGTTGGTGATGGACAGGGAGGCCTGGCGTGCTGTGATTCATGGGGTTGCAGAGTTGGACAGGACTGAGCGACTGAACTGACTGAAAGGAAGCATTTTCTTTCCAGCCCTTCTCCTGGGCCTTCATTACATAAACCACATCTTTCTCTGTTACTCTCCCTCCTAACCTATCAGACCTGTCTTTCTTTCTTTTATTCTTTTCCCCTGTGGAAGGAAGTGGCATATTTCCTCTGTGATTCTTTTTTGTATTTTGTCCTTGGACAACTCTCAAAGGAGAGGAAGACTTTGCCTACTTTCTGACTACTTGATAACCAGAGCAACGGCTGAGTTTAAATACGATTGTTAAGAGCTTGCCAAGAATCTAAACTCCATCTACCAGGATAAAACCTCACCTTCTTGGAAAAGAGTCTGCTCTGAGGTGGACTGGGGAAGGTAGAAACGGGGGCTGATGTTGGTCCATATACATCAATTGTACCATAAAACACTGAGGGATATTTAATGTTTATACACGCTCCTCCCTTGTCTTGAGGTGGATTTTATTTTCAGTGTGGAGTCCCTCCAGCGTGTAAATAAAATACTTCATTTCCTGCATTTGAACTATTTCCTCAAAGGCAAAATTTGCTCTCACTGTAAACAAATAGTGAGAAACACACAGCTCTCTTAAACACAGAGTGATAGCCTGCATGACCTTTCCTGATAGGAATGTGGCTTTGACAAATCTCATTTATTTGTACTTTCCTTGGGGCTGAGGGAAGACAATGAGGAGGCACAGGCTCAGTCCTGGGTAATAAAACGATAGAAGATGTGACTTTGAAAGCTATGGAGAGTGGTATAAAAATTTAGGAAAATGACCATCCCACTTCTGTGCAAAAGCAATTTATGTCTATTTAGGTCAATGATAAATGCATTTCTCAGTGCTTCCATATAGAAGATCTCTACACACTAAAACCAGTGGCTCAGATCATCTTAGAAATGTCACAGTGATCTTATAACATGCACACCTGCCACTTTTTGTCCTTTCTACACACACGCAAAGAGAGAATTTTATACCTCGAGCTCTCAGGGCGTCAGAACTGGATCCATGATAATCATGGATTCTTGACATTCACTAGTATCCCACACTTATTGCATTAACAAAATTAATAATTTTATAAGTACCTGCAAACCCAGCCCCCAATGCTGTGGCTAAGACTTTGACACAATCTGTATCTAACCATGTGGCTAAACTTCTGTCTCACCCTTTGCCTCTTATACGTGGGAGGCAACCATCAATTTCAATCCTGTCTTCATCACTCTCTTGCTTTCTTTTTTGTGTGATTTTGTTGCTTTTATTTGTAGTTCTATAAAATATATTTTTATCTTATCTGTGTTTAATTTAAAGTATTTTGAGACTGACTTTTAGCACTTAATGTTTCAGTGTTGCTGAAGTTCAACTGTTTGGATGACTGTGTGACTGACTATACCACAGTTTATTTTCCACTCTCGTTTTGATGGGCATTTGGGTTGTTTCCCAGTTTTGCTATTGTGAACGGTGCAGCATATCTTTTTTATAGGCACAGGAAGGTATTGCTGGAGCAAAGGCTATGTGAGATGTTCAACTTCAGGAGAGAATGACAATGTTTAATATTTTATATGATCATCCCAACACACATACATGCATGTGGATAGTTTATATTGCTCAAATTGGTATTCGCTGCATTTAAATGATAACAGCACTATTATATATTTGGTATTTTAGTCAGAAAAAATTAAAAGAAAAACAAACAAACAAAAAAGCAGTTCTTCCAAAGCCTCAAATTATCCAAGTATAAAGAAAAAGGAATGTCTCAGATCATGCCAAATCTAGAACCAATATAACTGATAAACTCAGAAAAACTGAAACAATATCACTGCAGAACAAATCCTTTCATGAAACGGTTTTATCTAATGCCCATGGCTTCTCTGGTGGCTCAGTGGTAAAGACTCTGCCTGCCAATGCGGGAGACACAAGTTGGATCCCTGGGTTGGGAAGATCCCCTAGAGAAGGAAATGGCAACCCTCTCCAGTATTCTTGCCTGGGAAATCCCACGGACAGAGGAGCCTAGCAGGCAACAGTCCATGGGGTTGCAAAAGAGTTGGACTCGATTTAGTCACTAAACAACAATGGGGGAATTTCAACTTCTAAACAGCAGAAAATGCTGGGGAGAATTCATATTTTAGAACTTGATGCAATGATAGAAGACCGTCCATGCTGGCCTTAATATACATCAGAACTCCCTACTTCCTTTTAAATTCAAAGCTTTGGAGATCTATATATTTTTCTTATCTGCAAATAAAGGAACCTTTGTTGCAAAAGCCCTCCCATGCACTTCCTCTTTAACTGAGGTGTGCTGTGCTGGGGTTAGTCACTTAGTCATGTCTGACTTTTTGTGACCCCATGGACTGCAGCCTGCCAGGCTCCTCTGTCCATTGGGATCCCCCAGGCAAGAATACTGGAGTGGGTTGCCATGCCCTCCTCCAGGGGATCTTCTGAACCCAGAAATCAAACCAGGGTCTCCTGCATTGAAAGTGGATTCTTTACCAGCTAAGCTACCAGGGAAGCCGGAGAAATGTATAGATACCTTTAACAAGCCAAACGATGCAAAACGATGCTTGTCCATAATCATCAAGAAACACTATTATCTGGAATTTTTACTCTTCTTTACCAGATACTGTCAAAGTCTGAACTCTGGTGTTTTGATTGAACAATTACTCTTCTTGTTCAGAAATTGCTTGACTTATCTCTGGAACAAAACATATTCCTTTACATTTTTTAAAAAAAGAACATTTTTCTTTTGGGGTGGAAAACCACCGGAGTTGAAACAAACTGGCTACTTGGAGTTATAATTCCATGTGAAGCTATAGTTGATAAAGACAAGGTTTTCTGGCCTGAAAAAGTTTTTTAAAGGTTGAAAAACATCTTACCTTCACGTAGAGTTGCTGAAATTCCTCGAGATTCAGTCTCCCGCTTGGACAGTCCTTGAGAAATCCTTTGTACCACTGCTTGAGTTCATGCTCATTAAACTCTGTGCTCTTCACCAGGTCCTCCATCACTTCAGGGGCCAGTTTGCTATTCTGTTTCCCCATTCTGCCTGAAGAAAAGCAAATTAATGCAATTAGTGCTGTGGCTGTGATCATTTCAAGCTTGATTAGGAGCCAAGCTAGAGTTCTGAGCAGTCCCTTGGTTGACAGTCCCTCCAGTGTGTCTGATCAGTTTCCCCAAGTCTGTTTCCTTCTATTTGATATTCTAGAAAAGAGACGCATGAAAAAAATTTCTCAAAAGGCTATTGACTTCATCTTCCTTCATCACGTGTCATCTTTTACACACATTGACTCCCACAAGGAAAGCCAATCATCTCCTTTTATGCTATTCAGGTAAAGTATATGGAAACTGTTTATAATCTCATTTTATGAATTATGATTCCTTAGCACTTACTGCCTAGATACCTAATTCTGCATTTAGTTTGCAGGGTTACTAAGTGGGTCTACTGACAAGAACAATAAGAAGGCTTTATAGGCAAATCATCAAAAAATTGGCTTTGAAAACATGATCAGCAATGGTGGTTATTCTAATTCTAAAGTTTCTGCTGTTTTTTCTTTTTCAAATGGAAACAGCTCATTTTTACTGGTCACATTAGCTCTCTATTTCTCTTCTCATTTTCAGAGACTTCCTACAACATTGCCTTCAGTGTTGACAACCTCTGGGTGGCTTTTTTTTTTTTTTTAAAGATTGGTTAGTGAATTTCAGTTGGTATAATTTCATTCTTTTATTATTACTGCTGCTGCTGCTGCTGCTAAGTTGCTTCAGTCGTGTCCAACTCTGTGCAACTCCATAGATGGCAGCCCACCAGGCTCCCCTGTCCCTGGGATTCTCCAGGCAAGAACACTGGAGTGGGTTGCCATTTCCTTCTCCAATGCATGAAAGTGAAGAGTGAAAGTGAAGTCGCTCAGTCGTGTCCAACTCTTAGCGACCCCATGGACTGCAGCCTACCAGGCTCCTACGTCCATGGGATTTTCCAGGCAAGAGTACTGGAGTGGGGTGCCATTATTACTGCTAGTAAGTAAAATTAATAGTGCATAAAATAAAATATAAAATATATCAATCACGTGCCAGGTTGTGTGACCAACATCACTCACAAGTGTAGGTAGGCAGAGCATAGGTTTAGAGTTATCCCTGATTTGGCCATTTATCTTGTGTGCTGCTTGCTGCTGCTGCTAAGTCACTTCAGTCGTGTCCAACTCTGTGCGACCCCATAGACGGCAGCCCACCAGGCTCCCCCATCCCTGGGATTCTCCAGGCAAGAACACTGGAGTGGGTTGCCATTTCCTTCTCCAATGCATGAAAGTGAAAAGTGAAAGCGAAGTCGCTCAGTTGTGTCTGACTCTTAGCGACCCCATGGATTGCAGCCTACCAGGCTCCTCCTTAGAGAAATATTAATTATCTGCTTTGTCTTCAATTTCTTTCCCAAAAAAGCACACATTAAAAAAAAAACAAACACAAAAAACTCTATCAGATTTACTGTGATGGCTAATTAAGAAATAAGTAGGTAAACAAAGACCAAAAATTATTCCAAAATTAGTGAAGGGAAATTAAAGATGATTTAAATTTTTCCCCTTTAATAATGTTGTTTTATAACAAAAAAGAATGAAAACAAAACAAATTAACCACAGGGTGATTTAAAAATCAAGTTAGACTTGAAAATACGAGGGGTCACCAGAACAAGAAAGGTATCACAAGATCTTTAAAGTCCTGTTAGAGGAGATAAAAGGTTTAGAAGAATTTACCTAAGCAGATCTAGCCCTTTGACGTGCTGGATACAAATTCTCTACCAGGCCTTCAGCAGGCCTACACTTGCAATAGCCCAAGAGGGGTAATCTTACCACATACCTTGTTAGTTTTTTTACCTTCTTCTAAAACAGATTCCACACCTATTGTCAGTAGCCTGCCCTAACACTGCACAATTCTTTCATTGTAATGAAACCAAACCACTCTTGCTGCTTTCAGGAGAAGACTTCCTCTTGGGAACAATACAACACGGTAAAAAAATGCTGTTAAGATGGCCATTTGCTTTCAAATGCTTCTGTTTGAGAAAAGGACCTGAGGATCAGCAACAATGACCTCCGGAGTTTCTCTACTTATTTTTGCTCTTAATTTCAAGTTCCAAGTCTCTTATTAGCAACTGTCTCTTAATTATAAGTTTCTGTGGGATTCCACAGCTGGATATGGAAATCAAGTGGGAACTCAGGTGTCAGATTTAATTAATCTGGGTAAGAAAACTGTAATCCATGGTTTTCTTGATAATCAAAAGATATGTTACCCAACTTTTCAGTACTTCTCTTTGCTCTTTTCAGTAGAGAAGTAGAAATTGTCATTTTTGAATTAGAATCTCACCTAATAATAGCTACTGAACCCTGACAGTGGCTGGGGGTAGACAGTATGTTGAACACTTCATAAACTTGACCTCTAGCCCCATGACAACTGAACAAGTGATTAGAGCGGCTTTCTTCTATAAGTCATACAACCAGAGCTAGAATTTGAACCTGGAACTGTAAGGAAGATATCAGTGCACAACTACCAAGAGATAGGTGGTTGGAAGATATTTCAGGAAAAGGAACAGGAGCAGAAGCAGGAAGGTTTGAGACACTGAATCAGTGTCCTTTGGCGCTGAAAGAAGGGATGAGAGAGGAATCACTTTGCCAGGCTCTTGTTTGGAAAAGCCTGTTAGATTTGCCAAAACCACAATTTCAGAAGTGAGTTTATGTGAATGATGGGAAAATGGATTAAGCGTTATTAACAACCTCCCCTCCCAAGGGCCATTAGAAGGTCAACAGTGTGTCAGCTTCTCTCTTGAGCAGGGAAACTTGGATTCTCCAAGGATCACTGTGATGCCTTAAACTGTTCAGTTGACCCAGGAGAGGATGGCCTCTTACACATAAGAGGAACACCATTAGCACCATGAATCACAGTTTTGGAGACTCAAATGTATAATCTCATGCAACTTGGTTATGGGTCATGGTCAGTATCATCACTCAGGTGAGCCAGGAAATGAGTGAATCATATAGAAAATCAAGTTCTGGCCTGGATCTGCACAGCCTGCCACTGCCCTTCTTGGGTTTTGCCTGGATTAGTAATCCTCACTGGGTTCTCTAACTGTAACCTGGCTCTGCATGGCTGCTTGACAGCATTTCTGAAATGCAAACCTCAACATCTGATCTTCTCCCTAAAACCCTCAGCAGCTCTCCACTGCCTACAGGATGTAGCCCCGGCTTGCTGGCATGGCACAGTCCTGCCTATTCATAAACTCATTTTCTGCCAACCTGTCTTTTCATTTCACACGCCAGCAATAATCAACTGTTACAGGTCCCAGGACTTGCATGCTTCCACACATTCATGCTTGCCATGTGCTCTTCCTTTTCCTGGGATATCATCCTCCTTTGTTTGTTCAGCATACTTCTTTAAGTAGTCTCAGTTTCACATACCTCCTCATCTGTGAAATCTTTGTGGACTTTCCGAGGCTTTCCAAAGGATTTTCTTTTGTCCTAGGCATCTCCCTTCCCTTATAAAATCTTCCATGATCATTATTTCTCTACTGGATTGTTAGTTGCTTGAGAGGACTGCTTTATTTATTTATTTTTTTTAATCTTTGCAGCCTGGTACCTCATACCAGATGCTCAACAAATATTTTTTGAGGGAATGAATGAAGGATACATGAGCCACTATAAAGGAGCTGGTCACTGGTCTTCATTAAGTTATGGGATTTGGTATGTTTCTTTCTGGGAAAATCAGCCTCATAATAATTATACATGAGGAAAGTTAGTGCAACCATAAGTATAAACATAGGGTGCAGATGGCAGATGGGAGGAATATTTCATTTAACTGTATAGAAAACAGCCTGCTCTTCTAAGAGACTGTTTCCTTGTCTGTCTTCATCATTACCTTCTACATAGCTTGAAGTCAGGGCCTGTGCCTTTGTCTTAGCATCCTCAGTATTAGGTACAAAGGTGGTGCTTAGTTATATGGTTTTCCCAGTAGTCATGTTTGGATGTGAGAGTTGGACCATAAACAAGGCTGAGCATCAAAGAATTGATGCTTTCGAATTGTGGTCCTGGAGAAGAATCTTAAGAGTCCTTTGGACTGCAAGGAGATCCAACTAGTCAATACTAGAGGAAATCAATCCTGAATATTCATTGGAAGGACTGATGCTGAAGCTGAAGCTCCGATACTTTGCCCACGTGATACAAAGAGCTAACTTACTGGAAAAGACCCTGGCACTGGGAAAGATTGAAGGCAAAAGAACGGGGTGGCAGAGGATGAGATAGTTAGACAGCATCACCAACTCAATGGGCATTAGTTTGAGCAAACTCCAGGAGATAGCGAGGACAGGGAAGCATGGTGAGCTGCAGTTCATGGGGTCTGAAAGAGTTGGACATGACTTAGCCACTGAACAACAACAACCGTACTGGAGTTGCAATGATGTGGGCCAAGTAGTTTTCATGATGAGACTGGGATGAAAGGAAGGGCAAAAATGACAGTAAAGCTTAACATGTTCCCTAAAGCTTCCATGACATAATGGGGAGTTATTTATCCTCGCCCTGTTTCTAGTTAAATCTGTGATCTTGGGCAAGATCCTTTCCTCCTCTGTTGCTCAGTTCTCCAACTGAAAAATGAGTGAGTTGGACAAGATAATCTTTAAGGTCCTTTTAACCCCACCGTTCACTGATTGCAACGTAAGTTTTTGAAGTACGAAAATACGAGTCACAGACTTCCATGTGGCTTGTCTCTAAGGAGTCAGGGCATGTTGGCTCTGTGGATTCTTTCCCTGAAAGGCAGTCGGTATTTGAGAGTCTGTTACTTAAGAAGAGAGGGAACAGAAACAGGAGTGTATTATTTTTAGGCTAGGGCTCCAGGCTATAAGATAAAGGGCAGCCCAGCCCCAAATCAAATCACTCCTCATGGTTTGAATTATCATAGAGAGTTTTGGCGCTAGGCACAAAATGGGACTGGTGGAAGGGTTCTGATGGGCAAGAGGAGACCACCAGGAACAGACCTGTGGGCGAGGCACCAAAGTGCAAATGATAATCAGAAAAGACCACATTTTTATACACTACAGCTTGCAAAAGGCTTTTGTGTAACAATATTTACCCATATAACAATTCTGTTGGCCACCTCATGCGAAGAGTTGACTCATTGGAAAAGACTCTGATGCTGGGAAGGATTTGGGGGCAGGAGGAGAAGGGGACGACAGAGGATGAGATGGCTGGATGGCATCACGGACTCGATGAACGTGAGTCTGAGTAAACTCCAGAAGTTGGTGATGGACAGGGAGGCCTGGCGTGCTGCGATTCATGGGGTCACAAAGAGTCGGACACGACTGAGCGACTGAACTGAACTGAACTCGCTTCAGTCGTGTCCGACTCTGTGCAACCCCAGAGATGGCAGCCCACCAGGCTTCCCGTCCCTAGGATTCTCCAGGCAAGAACACTGGAGTGGGTTGCCATTTCCTTCTCCAATGCAGGGAAGTGAAAAGTGAAAGTGAAGTCGCTCAGTTGTGTCTGACTCCTAGTGACCCCATGGACTGCAGCCTACCAGGCTTCTCCATCCATGGGATTTTCCAGGCAAGAGTACTGGAGTGGGTTGCCATTGCCTTTTCCAACAATTCTGTTAGGAAGAGATAATTACCATCCCTTTTATTAGTGAGGAGTTTGAAGCTCCTCAGAAAGATGAAGTAATTTACCTTAGCTCCACAGCTAGTAGAAAGCTTGAAAAGTGAAAGTCGCTCCGTCCTGTCTGACTCTGCGACCCCATGGACTATATAGTCCATGGAATTCTCCAGGCCAGAACACTGCCTTTCCCTTCTCCAGGAGATCTTCCCAACCCAGGGATCAAACCCAGGTGTCTTGCATTGCAGGTAGATTCTTCACCAGCTGAGCCACAAGTACAGAGTAAACTGGTTGTCTCAAACCCCACTGATTTCCAGACTGTCATCTCTTACCTGGATACTGCAATCACCTCTTTATTGGTCTTCCTGTCTTGCGTTTGGCCACTTCCCATCCATTTCCTGCCCTGTCTGGATAACAGGTTTCTAGCACAGAAGAGGCGACACATGTAAGAATGCTCTAAGGAGAGAACTAGGAAACTTCTTAGAAGGGGGAAGAGACCCCCTAAAAGGCCTGAGAATCTCCCACGACCATCTTTCCTCCACGGACCCTTTTGGTCTTGCAGAGGATTCAAATTAAATATATTTTTGTATGGTGTGTGTGTGTATTGCCCTGAATCTGTCCCCTGCCTACTCTGACATCTAAGCCCAGCTTCTCAGGTCACACCAAGGCTTGCTGTGTGCATTGAGACACTCAGAATAGCACGCCTGGCTTTTCCCCAGGAACCTGGCCATCAGCCTGGTTGAGTCTTGGTGAGGCTCATGTAAAGACTAGGGAGCTGCGATGGGGATGGTGCCACCTCACATGCAGGTGGACAGCCGGATGAGCACCATTGATAGGGAAATAGTCCTGGAAATAGAGTTCAGATTGGAGGACGAAAGATCTTTAGGGGCACAGGTGGGAGCCCTAAGGAACATACAACAGTGCCTGGTATGGAAGGAGTCTTGAATGGAGTTACGGTGGTTCTAGTGTCAGGTTACTTGGGCCAGATCTGAATGAGTGAAAAGTGAATGAGTTGCACAAGATAATCTTTAAGATCCTTTTGACCCCACCGATCCCTGATTTGCAACCAAAGTGTGGTAAGTACGAAAACACAAGTTAAAGACTTCTAATTGGCTTGCCTCCAAAGGTTACATCCGGCTTTCTTTCTGGGCCATGGGATCCTTACCTGAACATGGAAATAATTGGAGGAGCCTGGCTTTGCTCACGCTTAAACTTCTGCCTGGATTCCCCTTTCTTGTTCTTACCACCTGCCCAAATCTTGCTCCTTCTGCAAGGCTGTTTCCATGCTGTCTTCTCTGTGGCACGTCTCTACAAATTCTCTCCTCCTTGTCCCTAAAGGCATGGATTTGCACCAGTAATGACTAATGGTCTGGTTAACTGAGGCAGATAGAAACTCTCTGGGCAACTCAGTTCAGTGGACATTATGGGCATCATCTGTGAAAAAGGCCCTGTACTGGGCACAGTGGAATGTAAAAAAGATGACATGGTTCCAGCCCTGAAGGGCTCAGAACTGGATGAAATAGACATCTCTTGGAATGTGGGGCTTGGTGAGATGAATGGTCACAGCTGAAAGCCAGGGAGCACAAGGGACAGAGAGACAAATTCCCATCAAGCAATTTTACCTGTGACTGGTCCCCAGGTGAAAATTCTTAGGCAACGTGTCCTTAAATTGCCTACGTACAAGAATCATCCTTGGTTATTTTGTTACAAATACAGCTTCAAGAGACCCTCACTTAGAAGGAAGCTTGTACTTCGAACAAGCAACTCAGGTAAATATGATTCTCAGTCAATTTGGGAATCACTGATGAAAAATATGAACAAAAATCAAGGTAGAAAATGCCCACAGCAGCAGAGACATAACCCCGCTGTCTCTAATCCCTCACGCCTTCCATCTGGCATCCTTGATGTGGTTTCAAGATCGAGGGACTAGCATTAAGGTTTTAAAAATCACACAACCAGGGAAGATCAAAGCTTGTAAAGACTTGCCTCTGGGTTATTCTGTTTTAAGCTCCCTGGTTGTAGGTTGGTGCATTTAAAGTTCTTCCAGGATCACATGGACAATTGATGGCATGGCCAGGATGAAAATCCCGATTCTCCCAACATAACTGGGTGCCCCTACCCTCTCAGCCCCACAGCACACTGTCCTCATGCTGAACACACACAGTCCGTCAGCCAGGAGGCATGTTTTTGTCCGTGCCAGGATGTTGAAACAATCCCCATCACCACCCCTCTTGGATCCCATAAACAAATGACATTAGGTTGCTAGTTTCCAGAGACTGTTAAAACAACCCTGAAGACTAAGCCTCAAAGTTTCCCAGTACACTGTGTGGGGTTTTCTTTTCTAACAAAGGCAAATGTGTCCTTCTGGCTCATTCTGTTCTTCTCATCTTCATCTCCTGAAAGCCAAGTACTTACAAGTCCCCAGCAGCATTTCCCAGGGGGTAAGGAGAGTGCTGATCATAGGCTGGCATTTCACACCACCTCTGGGGACCAGAGCAGCTTCAGAAAGGGAGAGACAGGCTTTCTCGGGGCATTCTCTGCTGACCCTACCTCTAACTGGGAACCTCCTGGGATGACAGCAGAAGTCCTAGCCCACAAGCATGAAACAGGCAGGGGGCAGAGATTACATCCTTGAGGACTCAAGATAAGGCAAGAGTACTTATTTGATTTGTCATAAATGAGGAAAAACATTTTGATGGCAGTGGCAGTGGCACTGTTAGGGCAAGTGACAAGAGTTCTATTTCAGAAAGAATAATAAATGTGCACATGAAGGGGAAAGCACAAGAGGGCCCCAGGGATCCACCGTCTGATTCAATCCCTTCGCTTTCTAGAGGCAGCCCTGGAGGTCAGGGGACTTCAACTCGGGGACTACAGCAAGTTAGTAACAGGCTCTAGCGGCGCCCTGGCTACCGAGCCTTGGCAATAAGATTTGAGGCTGCTGCAATGTCCAGGCCTGTGATTTTCAGGCGCTGGGATGGGCCAAGGGTTCTAGGCCCTGCAGGATTGGGAAGAGCCATCCCATGACCGAGGTGTGGAGAGTGGCCTCCTCCCCAGGCCCGTGTCTGCTGCCCCCAGTCAAGTTACCACCCGAGTTGTCCTTCTATAACTGAGGGTCTGACAGCTGCAGGGGCCCTGGAGAACCAGCTGGATGGGACAGCCCACCCTGACCCCAGGACAGGAGCTGCCAGTGGACATTAGCCCTTGGAGCTGACTAGGTAGTTCTAATCTGAACCCATCTGGTAACTAGGTGGCCAGGTGCTCAGGGACTCTGATCTGCGAGGAATCAAGTGGCCTTATAAGCCCTTAAGGGTCAGATTCAACTGCCATCTTCCTCCTTGTGTTGTCCGCACAGAGAACAGTTCCTGAACACCTGGAAATGCCACGTTAGACAGAAGCCACACTCCATGACCAGGTTCTGGGCTACGACCTTGGGAAAGTTTCTACTCAGACCCAGTTTCCCCTTCGACCTCATTTTGTGGGTTCCCTACTCTTTCTATCATGCCGCGTGCCTCTTTTATTTTGCACTTGGACTTAGTTTAGTGGTGGGGGTCGGGGAACGTGTGCTGGAGTCAGAACCGGCATCAAATGAAGCTCCTGCTGCACACAAGGTGTGTGACTTTTGACAAGTTACTTGCCCGCTGGAGCCTCAGTTTCCTCATTTGTCAAATGGAAATGATGACATTGGTTCACTGAGCTGTTATGAGAATTAATGAGATAACACTCTGAATTCCTTCCACCAGTGCCTTCCACACACCAGGCGTTCAACAAACAGTAGCCATTATTACCCTCAGCATAGGATCCAGGAAACTGGGCTATTCCAGAAGAGGCAGAGGCCAACACTTCAGGATTCAGATCTAGACACCAAGGTGTCATTTTAACCTTGACACCAGGCCTGGTGTACATAAACAGAAGTACGTGCATGCATGCATGCATGCGTGTGTCCTAAGTTTCTTCAGTCATGTCTGACTCTTTGCGACCCTATGGACTGTAGCCCACAAGGCTCCTCTGTCCATGGGATTTCCCAGGTAATTATGCTGGAGTGGGTTGCCACCTCCTTCGCTAGAGGGTCTTCCAGACCCAGGGATTGAACCCACATCTTTTTAAATCTCCTAAATTGGCAGGTGGGTTCTTGACCACAAGTGCCACCAAACGGAAGTACAAACATAGCAACACACGGAGAATTTTACTGTGGTCCTATTTCCTCTGCTTCTTTCCTGTTAGTAAAAGTGTTTCACACTCAACCTGACAGAGGAAAGTCACCTAAGGATTCCACAGTCCTGACGAAGCCTCAACTGTTGAGTGAAGCTTCCATCCAATTCCTTGCTCACCCACTGAACAGAATGTGAGCTGATTAATAGCTGGTAACCTTTCATCTGGGAGTCGTTCAAGCCACTGCCCACTTTTCTGAGTCTTATTTTTCACTTCCCCCTGGGTCTTGCCTCTGACCATGCTATGTGTTTCTGAGCAGCGATTTCTGTGAAAGGAAATGGGCCGCCTCTGGCACTGTCAGAGCCTCGCTTAGTTCTGTGAGGTCACAGAGGAAATGCTTTCATTAATAATCACCCCCTTCTGTCCAACAGATTGTGTTCCAGGTTGTGCTGCCAAGTCCCAGTGGGGAAGAACCATGGCCCTTATCTCCGAACGGCAGGGAGCTGTGAGAGAGAAGTACAGACCAGGGGCACTGATGTCATCCTCACATCCTTAGGCACAGGGCTAGGAGAAGCTTGGAGCATCAGTGGTGCGAGCCCCTCCTTGCCTGCAGAGTAAGGAGATAACCCAAGGGGCGAGGGAGGCATCCAAGTGTCTACCAGTCGTGGCAGAGACCTGCAAGTCTTCTGACTCTTCAGTTGGTGGCCTTTCCCCTCTGAGAACAATTTGCTCTTACCATGTTCCTGAACTGTTATCTCTACAGTATTTCTAAAATTACTTTAACTCATGTTGGTGGGCCTTAAATACAGAGAACTTGGAAATTCTCAGATAAACGTGACTTGATAGAAGTAAAATGCTCTATTTAAAGGAGGCGTGCATGCATGCCAACTCAATTTGGTCATGTCCAACTCTTCGTGATCCCATGGACTATATAGCCCACCAGGCTCCTCTGTCCATGGGATCTTCCAGGTAGGAATACTGGAGTGGGTTGCCATGCCCTTCTCTAGGGGATCTTTCTGACCCAGGGATCAAATCCATGTCTGTTATTTTTCCTACATTGGCAGGCGTCTTCTTTGTCACTAGTGCCACCTGGAAGTTCATTTGAAGGATGTGCTCAGTCGTGGTTGACTATTGGCGACCCTATAGAATATAGCCCTCCCGGAGAAGGCGATGGCACCCCACTCCAGTACTCTTGCCTGGAAAATCCCATGGACAGAGGAGCCTGGTAAGCTGCAGTTCATGGGGTTGCGAAGAGTCAGACACGACTGAGTGACTTCACTTTCACTTCTCACTTTCATGCATTGGAGAAGGAAATGGCAACCCACTCCAGTGTTCTTGCCTGGAGAATCCCAGGGAGCCTGGTGGGCTGCCGTCTATGGGGTCACACAGAGTCAGACACAACTGAAGCGACTTAGCAGCAGCAGCAGCAGCAGCAGCGGCGGCAGACTATAGCCCTCCAGGCTCCTCTGTCCATGGAATTTTCCAGGCAAGAATACTGGAGTGGCTTTCCATTTCCTATTCTACGTTTGAAGGATATGTGATACTAAAATTTAATTTGTTCATTTATTTAACAAAGTTTTATTCAATATTAACATATATTAGAAAGGTAAACATCTTCAAGCTGGTTTCAGAAAAGGCAGAAGAACCAGAGATCAAATTGCCAGCATCCGCTGGATCATCGAAAAAGCAAGAGAGTTCCAGAAAAACATCTATTTCTGCTTTATTGACTATGCCAAAGCCTTTGACTGTGTGGATCACAAGAAACTATGGACAATTCTGAAGAAGATGGGAACCAGACCACCTGACCTGCCTCTTGAGAAACCTGTATGCAGGTAAAGAAACAACAGTTAGAACTGGACATAGAACAACAGACTAGTTCCAAATAGGAAAAGGAGTTCGTCAAGGCTGTATATTGTCACCCTGCTTATTTAACTTCTATGCAGAGTACATCATGAGAAACGCTGGGCTGGAAGGAGCACAAGGTGGAATCAAGATTGCTGGGAGAAATATCAATCACCTCAGATATGCAGATGACACCACCCTTATGGCAGAAAGCGAAGAAGAACTAAAGAGCCTCTTGATGAAAGTGAAAGAGGAGAGTGAAAAAGTTGGCTTAAAGCTCAACATTCAGAAAACTAAGATCATGGCATCCGGCCCCATCACTTCATGGCAAATAGATGGGAAAACAGTGGAAACAGTGGCTGACTTTATTTTTGGGGCTCCAAAATCACTGCAGATGGTGATTGCAGCCATGAAACTAAAAGACGCTTACTCCTTGGAAGGAAAGTTATGACCAACCTAGACAGCATTTTAAAAAGCAGAGAAATTACTTCATCAAAACAGTCCATCTAGTCAAGGCTATGGTTTTTCCAGTGGTCATGTATGGATGTGGGAGTTGAACTAAAAAGAAAGCTGACCGCTGAAGAATTGATGCTTTTGAACTGCGGTGTTGGAGAAGACTCTTGAGAGTCCCTTGGACTGCAAGGAGATCCAACCAGTCCATCCTAAAGGAGATTGGTCCTGGGTGTTCATTGGAAGGACTGATGTTGAAGCTGAACCTCCAATACTTTGGCCACCTGATGCAAAGAGCTGACTCATTTGAAAAGACCCTGGTGCTGGGAAAGATTGAGGGCAGGAGGAGAAGGGGACGACAGAGGATGAGATGGCTGGATGGCATCACTGACTCAATGGACATGGGTTTGGGTAGACTCCTGAGTTGGTGATGGACAGGGAGGCCTGGCGTGCTGCAGTTCATGGGGTCACAAAGAGTTGGACACGACTGAGCGACTGAACTAGAACTGGAACTGAGTCTCAAATCTCGTTCTACGGTGAGCCTTTCCTGAACAGTAGAGAACACACCCTCTACCTGCTGGACATTTCTACCTTCGTCCTACAACCACATCAAACTCCACATATCTTCCTGTGCTCCTCAGTGGGTAAATGGCCTCACCGCCTGCCCAGGGTCTCTTACGTAGCCTGGGGGTTACCCAGGGCTCTGTCCTCTTCTTTGTAATGCTATATCTAGTCCATCACCCAGTTAAATAGTGTGTAGACGCTGCTTCCTAACTTCTCTTAAGTTCTATCTGCTTCTCTCTGTTGCTTCTCCTCTAGTTCAGGACAGGATCATCTCTCACTTCGATTACTACAACAGCCTCTACTGAAATCCATCTGTGTTGCTCTCCTGAAATCCATCTTCCACACTACAGCCAAAGTGACCTTTTCTCTAAAACATGAAATCCAATCACATCACTGCCCTGCCTCACCTCACAGTGGCCTCCCATTGTCCTACTCTGAATCAATCCTCACCTGGACCTACTCTGGCCCCGACCAAAAAATCTTTCTGTCCACCTCCCACCCTGGGCTCCAACTTCCTTTACCATCTTGAATGTCTCTGGCTGTTCACTAGCTGTTTCTTTTGCTTTGAGGGCAGTCCCATCAGGTCCACTTTGGTCTGCCAGTTAATCCAATGTCTACTCCAGACACAGACGGGGATCTTCATCAGTGACTTTGTTGTCTGGTTTCCTCTTTCTCACCTTGACTCTTGTGCACACTGCTGTTTCCACCCCACCTGCCATGACATGGTCACCATAAGGCATGTCTGCTGTCTCATCAGACCTGGGCTTCCTCAAGGGGAAAGTAGATGGTCATGTTCCCCTTGGCATCCAGTTCAGAGCCTAGCTCTGGACAGGTGCCCAGAAAATCTTGTCGGATCAATTAATTAGGACGTGATCTCTGTCGACAAAGAGCTAGAGCTTATCAGCTGAATGATAAGCAAGAAACATCAAAGATGACTGTGCTTAATGATGTTAGAGAGAGACCAGCAAAGTTTTGGGAGAAAGAGACGGAGAGAGTGCAAGAGGGTGGGGGGTGGGGAACTTCTAGGAATCAGTAACAAAACTACTTTAGGAGATGAAAAATGAAAAAACTGAATGAAGGATTTTTCACAAAGTGGCCCTGCAAAATTATTGCAAGGAAATAATCACAATTCTGCAGAGACATATACAAAAGAATGTTTACCCCATCATTGTTTAAAACAATTTTAGAAAAACCTTATGAAACTGGAGCCAACTATACAGAGTGAAGTAAGCCAGAAAGAAAAACACCAATACAGTATACTAACGCATATATATGGAATTTAGAAAGATGGTAACGATAACCCTGTATGCGAGACAGCAAAAGAGACACAGATGTATCAAACAGTCTTTTGGACTCTGTGGGAGAGGGAAAGGGTGGGATGATTTGGGAGAATGGCAATGAAACATGTATAATATCACATAAGAAACGAATCGCCAGTCTAGGTTTGATGCAGGATACAGGATGCTTGGGGCTGGTGCACTGGGATGACCCAGAAGGATGATGTGGGGAGGGAGGTGGGAGGGGGGTTCAGGATTGGGAACACGTGTACACCTATGGCGGATTCATGTCAATGTATGGCAAAACCAATACAATATTGTAAAGTAAAAATAATAATAAAATAAAATAAAATAACTATCCATCAAAACCAAAAAACCAACTTGTTAAATAGATTTTTGTAGAACTATACAATGGAAATGACAAAGCCATTACAAGTGTAGATCTATGCTGATTGGGATGAACTAGTATTGCGTCAGTGTTATTTATTTAAATTAAAACACAGAAATATACAAAACAACTGTGTGTATGCAAGAATAAAAACTCACTGAGAG
Source organism: Budorcas taxicolor (assembly GCF_023091745.1). Classification (NCBI taxonomy): domain Eukaryota; kingdom Metazoa; phylum Chordata; class Mammalia; order Artiodactyla; family Bovidae; genus Budorcas; species Budorcas taxicolor. The sequence goes on from NC_068920.1 coordinate 140,489,006, forward strand.
ATGTATTAAATAAAATAGAATGGAGGAGAAGAATGGACGTGAGTGCAGAAGATAAAAATATGTAATAAAACACCAGAGGGACTTTATAATAAAGACAACGATGACTCCATGCCATGAACAGAGGAATATGAGCATCATAAGTGTGCCCTTGAGATCCAAAAAAAGGGAAAAAAGAAGACATTGCAATAAACTGTTAAGTAGAAAACGCAAGTCATAAAACAGTGCATGTCACATTGTCTTGCTTTTACTCTGTATGTGCTCAAGCTCAAGTTATTGAGCACTGAAAGTTGGGGCAGTACATAATTTATGATGAGGTCTTAACAGTGGTTATTATTACTGCTGGCAGGATGATGGTAATATTTCACTGCTCAGAATCATTCTGGAATTTGTATAATGTGTACATATAACATTTATAATCAGAGAGAAAGTGCATAAATAATTTCAACTAACAAATGAAATGTCTTTCGTTAACAAAACAATCAGTCTCAGGAACTGTGGAAAGAGAACTTTTATGGTGCTTTCAGTTAAAGCCACTTTTTTTTTTTTCAAACAATTAATTCACAGCAATATTTCAGGGTTCAGTCTGAACTGGATGGATGCTAAGGAGAACATGATAATCAGTTTCCCCTTGAGGAAGCCCAGGTGTGGTAAAACAACAAACCTTTAGCTCTGAAGTCAGGGTTAGCTCTGGGTGAAGGGATGAACATGGAAGAGAAGCTCAGAAGAACCCCGACTCTGTCGCCTCCTCACCTGCATTCACCCTGGAGGGGCAGTGATGGGGAGACACAGGTGGGAGGGGAACCCTGTGTGTCAGAGTCTCTGAGGTGAAGGGGAATAGAATTTGGCACCTCAAAACATGCCTCTTTGGTATAAGGATTATTTTAGGCTGATTACTTTTAATAAACACCAGACATGGGAGAATCTCTGAAAACCGAGTAGAAGTTACTCTTCTGAAGCAGACATTTACACTTATGAGGGATATCTCCATTTGTAAGGTGTCTCCCTCTCTAAGCAGAAGAGGACAATGACTGAATCTCCAGGAACTCTTATCAGTGGAGAAGGCAACTGACTTAAATCTGCATCACCATACCCTGTTCACTGAGCTTTGCCCCCGCCATAGCGTCCCACATCTGGCTTTCCTTCCTACCAATATCCTCTTTATCCTTAGCTGGAGATGGTATTTAAGGGGATGGTTTGGACCATTTCAGAGAGTTCCTCAGTTTTTTGTATATTTTGCTTGTATAAGGAGTTATACATGTTATTAAACTTCTGTTTTTCTCCAGTTAATATATTTTAACCAAGGACCCATCGGGCAGAAAGAGAATTATTTTTCCTCCCTTACAAAGGTTTTGGAAATAGTGGTATCTCTGGATGTGTCTGGGATGAAGCTTCCCTGCCATCTTCCTAAGAAATAAGGAAATAGTGATTTGCCTGAAGGTGAAGACCACCATGGGGCTTCCCTGGTGGCTCAGGGGTAAAGAACCCCCCTGCAAATTCACGAGATGTGGATTCAATCCCTGGGTCAGAAGATCCCCAAGAGAAGGAAATGGCAACCCACTCTAGTACTTTTGTCTGGAGAATTCCATGGACAGAGGAGACAGCCTGGCGGGCTACAGTTTATGGAGTCACAAAAGAGTCAGACATGACTGAGCAACTAAACAACCACAAAAGGCCACCACCCAGGGTTCTCAATCTGGAACTTTTGGTCATGAAACCCATTGACATCCTCAGGAGAAGTTTCCCAGGGCCTCCCCAAAGATCTGTATGGGTTTTCTGTGCTTTGTAGGTTAATGGGACCATGCCTTTTCTTAAAACACAAGAGCTGGGTTTTCAGTCCCAACTCTGCCCATATTTTCCTGTAAGTTGGCTTCCTCTTTGAACTTCCATTTTCTCATCTCCAAAAGTTCTATGAAAGAATTCACCTAATTCACTGGCACAAACCACAGAGGCAGTTTGCAAAATGGGCAAGTTTTTCTAGCTCTCAATGTAGGCACTTTCCAGGACACCTCAGGAGAGAAAATAAGACCCAGACATGTGGAAAGGAGTGGGCTTTATTAGGCAGGAAGGAAGAGAGAGAGTGACTTGCAAGTCCCAGCAAGAAGGAGCAAAGACACCCGGGGATGAGCAGCCATTAGAAGCTTCACAAAGCAGCTAAAGAAGAGGAGGCAACCACACTGCCCGCCTTGGGGTTTTGGAAGAGGAATGGAAAGAGCATATTTACGCAAAATTGCCAGCAGAGAGCTGACCATCCCATCAAGGTTCCTATCTTTGATGTATTTCCAGCTCTGAATTATGCTCACCCCGTCCTTGCTGGGTCTTTGTGAAGCACCCAGTAAGGCTGGAACAAAGCACTTTTTTGTGGTGCAGGAAAAATATCTTGGCTAAAAGGGACAATGCCAAGGCTGAGAGGGCTAAAATTAGATCTTCTGGTGCTGTTTGACTTGGCAGTTGCGTGCACAGGCTGCTAACATGGCCCTTTCTCCCCGCCTCCCTCCCGGCCCTGGGCCTTCTGAGAGCACAGGTAACATGTGGTGAAGGAGTGGAAATGCTGCTTCCCCTGGCACCCTGTGGGGATGACAAATGCTTCTGGACCTATGTCACTGCCGCTTGGACCTGCAGGTGGAGTAATGCTGCTGCTGCTAAGTCGCTTCAGTCGTGTCCGACTCTGTGTGACCCCATAGACGGCAGCCCACCAGGCTCCCCCGTCCCTGGGATTCTCCAGGCAAGAACGCTGGAGTGGTTTGCCATTTCCTTCTCCAATCCATGAGAGTGAAAAGTGAAAATGAAGTAGCCTCAGTCGTGTCAGACTCTTCGATACCCCATGGACTGCAGCCTACCAGGCTCCTCCGTCCATGGGATTTTCCAGGCAAGAGTACTGAAGTGGGTTGCTATTGCCTTCTCCAAGGTGGAGTAATACTTAGTTTGAAAAGACTAGGTTTCCACATCAGCAAATTTATAGATTAACATCAAACTGTATATCTGCTTCCTGCTAATCTAATGGCTTTCCATGTTGAAACCAAAAGGAAATCTCAAGATAATCATATATTTGAACCTTATATTTACCTAAGAATTTGCAGCTTCACTTATGTAACAGTCGCCAAACCCAAAGAACCAGTTCTAAGTATCTAACATCATGCCGTGCGGTAGTGTTATCTACGAGAAACATCCCAGACCTTGGAGTTAGACACATGAGGTAAGATCTCCACCTCCAGCACTTCTATTAGTTGGTGCCTTAGGAAAGTTATTTAATCTTTCTTATCCCATTCATCCAACTTTAAATATACATTAATAAATATCTCAAAATGCTAAATGGCTCAGTGGTAAAGAATCTGCCTTGCTGATGCAGGAGACATGGGTTCGATCCCTGGGTCAAAGATCCCCTGGAAAAGGAAATGGCCACCCACTCCAGTATTCTTGCCTGGAAAATTCCATGGACAGAGGAGCCTGGCCGGCTACAGTCCATGGGGTTGCAAACACTCGGACATGACTTAGCAACTAAACAACAACAACAAAAACTAAATGAAATAATAAATCTATTTCACTGATATTTTAGCAGTAACAATCCTGGCTTATATTAGCAAGTACTTACCATGTGTTCATTCATGGATTATGCACTTCATCTTTACAATAATTTAAAGTAGATGCCATGTATATCTTCATTTTAGAGTCAAGAAAATAAGGCTCAGAGAATTTAACAAACTTGTCCAAGGTCACACTACAAGAAAACAGTGGGATCTGAACCCTAGAAGGCTCTTACCCTCTGTTAGCTATTCTGCTTATTAAAGGAGACGAGAAATAAGAAAGTGCTTGCCAGGGTAAAAGCTGTTATTTTAATGTAAGGGTTCATTATTCTCCTTTCTTGCCTGGGTGCTGCCCTGATCGATGCACTTCTTTACCTAAATGAGTCAACTTAAAGGTACTGGTAGTCCTAGTCAGTTACCTCCCAGTTGCTGGGCTTTGGCCCTCATGCGGGTGGGGGAGGGGTTGGTTGCTAAATACAAGGGCAGCAATTGAAGGAACTGGGAATGTTTAGGCTGGAGAAGCAAAGGCTCTAGAGAGGAAATTTGAGCTCTCCTCATATAAGTGAAGGATTTACTGGTACAAAAATAGACTTATAAATCAGCGTAACAGAGCGGGGAGTCTAGAAATAGATCTGGCTATACATAATTACTTAATGTATGATCAAGGAAGCTTTTCAGAGCAAGGGGAAAAGAAAATATAATTTTGTAAGGGATGCTAAAATCATCACTTGATAGCCATTTCGTGCAAAAAGGAAGTCAGAACCACACTATCTACATCTTTTAACACATCATTACCATTTAAAATAAACACTTTAATATAAAATTAAATGAAAGACAACTATTAGAAACTGAAAAATATGTCAGACAAAATGCTAATAGCTATTTTATATATAAATATATATATATATATATATGGCTCTGGGCTTCCCTCATAGCTCAGTTGGTAAAGAATCCACCTGCAACGCAGGAGATCCTGGTTCGATTCCTGGGTTGGGAAGATCCGCTGGAGAAGGGATAGACTACCCACTCTGGTATTCTTGGGCTTCCCTGGCGGCTCAGCCAGTAAAGAATCCACCTGCAATGTGGGAGACCTGGGTTCGATCCCTGAGTTGGGAAGATCCCCTGGAGAAAGGAACGGCTTCCCACTCTAGTATTCTGGCCTAGAGAATTCCACGGACTGTATAGTCCATGGGGGTCTCAAAGAGTTGGTCACGACTGAGCTACCTTCACTTTCACTTTCATATGGCGCTAGTGGCAAAGAACCCGCCTGTCAATGAAGGAGACATAAGAGATGTGGGTTCAGTCCCTGGGTCAGGAAGATACCCTGGAGGAGGGCATGGAAAGACACCCTAGAGGAGGACAGACACCCCAGTATCCTTGCCTGGAGAATCCTATGGACAGAGGAGATTTTCGGGCTACAGTCCAGGGGGTCACAGAGTCAGACACAACTGAAGCAACTTATCATGCATGCACCAATTCCATTTAGACATACAAACCCTAGAGAAACTTACACAAATACACAAGGGGATGTGTGAAAAAGATGTACACTACAAATCTGTACTATCAAAGTAAAAAAAAAAAAATGTGACAATAACTTAAATGTACATCAGATTTGTTGTTTAGTTTCTAAGTCGTGTTTGACTCTTTTGTGACTTCATGGATTGTAACCCGTAGGCTCCTCTGTCCATGGGGATTCTCCAGGCATGAATACTGGAGAGGATAACCATTCCTTCTTCAGGGGATCTTCCTGACCCAAGGATTGAACACATGTCTCCTGCATTGCCAGGAGATTCTTTACCACTGAGCCACCAGGGAAATAGCAAATGACTAATTAATTTGAAGTATAGTCACATGATGAAATACTATAAAGTAGTCAAAAAGAACGAAGATATTATATGAATAAAAATGGTGATCTAAAAATCTTTTTGAGAGGAGTTGGAGAATGACACATGCATTATGATGTCATCTACTTAAACATCAAAGAGCCAAACTGGTACTATAGAGATACACATAACTGGTCAAAAGAATAAAGGTATTCAAGAAGAAAATGCATAGCAAATAACAGAATGATTTTTCTGAGGAAGGGAGGGGAGTGGGATTGAGAAGGAAAATGATGATAATTTCAAGACATGAGACGGCAATAGTATTTCTGAATTCTAGGTAGTAGGTCAATGGATATTTGTTATCCTATTCACTAAATTTTTCTGGATGTTTAAAATTTTTCACAACAAAAAAGTAATTTATTTTCCTTTATTCTGTAATTCAGATTTCTCTGAAATCCCAACTGACTTTTTCTTAGGTATACTCCATTGTGGAAAATTAACTAATCAAATGGCTTGGGTGCCATTATAATTTTGAATAATGATGTTTTCTTTCAGCTCTTATGCAGGGTAATCACATTCATTTCAAAGAAAATATGTGGCAGAATACTGAGGAGAAAATTGTGCCAGACTCCAAGAATTTTAGTGAATACTTTAAATCATGTCCATTTTAAGTCCAGGGGAAAAAGACATTTCTCTTATTCTCCATTGGTAATTCTCAAGTAGTTTCATTTTTGTGGTATGCAAATTGGTAGCACAAAGCAAAATGGAAATCAAGTTAATTTCCATAGTTTCATGACTGTTTTGTTGGTGCAACAATTGCATCTACAGTTAACACTTTCTAGGTAGTTTTTGTGCATTACAATTACTTGTTTCCTAGCCTGACTTGACTAGACTCTTGGAATGCTTTGAAGATGGACACCCAATTTTGTTCATCAAATACCCTTATCACATGGGCATTCAGTGAGTGCTGTTAAAATGATTTTATAAAATTTCAATTTTCATCTGTGCATGTGTGCTAAGTTGTTTCAGCTGTGTCCGACTCTTTGCAACCCTATGGACTATAGCCCACAGGCTCCTCTGTCCATGGGGTTCTTCAGGCAAGAATACTGGAGTGGGTTCCCATGCTGTCCTCCAGGAGATCTTCCTGACTGAGGGATTGAACCCACATGTCTTACGTCTCCTTCTCTGGCAGAAGGGTTCTTTACTGTTGCGCCACCTGGGAAGCCCAACTTTCATCTGCGAATGGAGATATTAGATACAACAATTTAATGAAACACTGGCAAGACATTCTGAGAGATTCTGACCTTTTGAGGTGCTGAATCAATAAAGTTGGAATGATAGCAACTCTTTGAGTCCATCTGGTTTCCTGCCATTGTACTAAACACATTAAATGAGTATGTAATTGCTTGTAGTTGCTGTTGTTGTTTTCCCAGAACTGTAAGCATGAGTATTGGGATAATTTTGTAAAGGTCACTCTGAATAGTCTCATGGAATGGTGTAATAAAGTCCACTTAATGATAAATATGTATTTCATTGCCAAAATGGAACATAATCCTTGGCCAACTATCTAGGCACAGTTTCTTTCAGCTTATAGACTCTAGAAGCATATTTTGGGTCAGAGGACTCAAGGAAGGTAGAAAGGAGCTTGCCAGGCCACACAGAAAAACTTCCTTGTTTTCCTTTTTTGAAACCTATCTTTTCCAATTAACTTTTTTTTTTTTTAACTGTTTTATTTCACTGTATTTGATACATTTCCTAAACCTAACTGAAATCACTTCTGAAGTATGGAAGAAAACTAGATAAAAGAAAACAGAGAAGAGCATGACTCTTGAAAAACACGTGCTATCATGAGATGAATTTGTTTTAAAAAGGAATACTTAGAAGAGGGTAAATTTTCTTTACATCACAACTATGTAAAGAAGTAAGCATATAGAAAAAAGATCAGAAAGAAAATGTCAAATAATCACAATAATTAACTTTGAATATTAAGATGATGATTTAAATTTCTTTCCATTTTAGATTTTTTCAGATTCTTATCATTGTCAAATATTATCTTTATAATGAAACTGAACATTGCTCTTAAAGGACTTACACATTTAGATAGCACACAGGCAATTCTCAAATGTTTAGCAATTATATATTTGCTTAATGTCTTTAGAGTTGTCTTGACTGACCTAAATTTAAACAAGTTGACTGATTAACAAGTGTTCTCTCCAGAATTAAACATAAAATACTGACTGATCCCAGGGACAGCTAAACACTCCAGGTTAGAAGGGGTCAGCAAAAAGTTCAAGTTCTGGAGTCAAAAAGGCCTGGGTCTGCTGGATGACCAAGCACATTGTTCATTCCCTCAAAGCTTCACTGTCCTCTTTGGTTAAGTAAGAATTTTATAAACCCTCTGGTTTTGTTCTGAAGATCATATGTCCTGTTATGGATGCATGGGAAGTGCCTGAATTATTTTTGTCATGAAATAGTTCCCATCCTCTGCATCTTCCCCTTCCCGGTTATTCCTCACTAGATACACTGGACATGTTACTATTAATATGTCCCATCTTTTCTTTTAGCTGAGATGGTCTTATCTGATTTCATATTCAGGGAAGTATTGTTAAGGGGTTTTTAGGCAGAGATGACCTAAAAATCCAATCAAAGCTGGCACAGCACAGGTCAATCAATGACGCTGGATGGTGGCAAGGGCTGTGCAAATAGAGATAAAAGTCATCAGACTTACACTTTCAGGGATTTGGAATGAAAGCAGATGGTACTGGATCCTTCGTCAATAGTGATTACAAAGCTAAACTGCAGAGAGAGTAGCTGAGATGCTATGTATAGACAGAAGAACATCTTGGATTCCAGAAGACCGAGAAAAGGAGATAACAGCAAGTCCTCAGAGTTCTGCTGGTTCCTGATGGCTCCTTAGGTCTAGTTCTGACGCTCATTCTTAAAATAAGTATTCTTTGTATAAATTCAATGTTCAGAGACAGATCTGCTTTAATGCAATGTATGCCCCGACTGGAGACAGCTTCTAGGTTCTAAATTTATGCTGCAGCTGAGAGAATACCTGCTTATGTAATCTCATGGCCCGGTCTAAATGCCACCGTGAGGGAGCAAAAATTGATTGTTTTATGTTAACAGCAACATTCTTTTATGTAAAACAAAAACTTTTTTTAATCATCTGAAAGATACATTTTGGTCTGTGGACTGCTGAGTGAATTGTGCAAGTGGAGAAATCCACTAAATCACTGAACTCACTAAAGGGTCTGTGAACACATGTGAAAACTAAACCTTGGAAACGGCATAGTGTGTCTTTCATATATCGTTGCATTATTTTCAAATATATGTCAATGCTACTGCTATTAATAATACATGAATTTTAAGCATTACTGAATTTTATAGTAGCTATGTATCACTCTGTGTTCTTTCAATTGACTAATAATGAAATCACAATGATTAACTTTGAGACTTGAAAAAGTGCTAGCATTACAAAGAAGTCCTAGGAGTGTAAAGTAGTGCTAGAAAAAATTAGGAATGCTTAACAAACTGTAGACCTGATGAAAACCTCAATAAGTTTGAATTTATCCTCAATAGAAAAGAATATTAATTCTGAAAGGTGGGGTACTGAAGACCCTGATGGCTGGATTAGAGGGTTTGGTGTGAGTTACATTTTTTATTCTGATGAGTAATGGCAACCCACTCCAGCATTCCTGCCTGGGAATCCCATGGATAGAGGAGCCTGTCAGGCTACAGTCCATTGGGTCATAAAGAGTTGAACATAACTTAGCAAAAACAACAAGCAGCCATCTTTGGGGCTTCCCAGGTGACTCAGTGGTAAAGAATCTGCCTGCCAAGCAGGAGGCGTGGGTTCAATCCCTGAGTCTGGAAGATCCCCTGGAGAAGGAAATGGCAACCCACTCCTGTATCCTTGCCTGAAAAATCCCATGGAGAGAGTTTGGCAGGCTACAGTCCATGGGGTTCCAAGTAGTTGGATACGGCTTAGTGACTAGACAACAACAGATACCTTTTTAGAGCAACATAAAAGGCGTGCCATTTTCTCTATTAACTTCTGGGCTGTACAGTTAAGAGTTACAAAAAAGAATAGATATTCAACATTCATTCTCTATCTGATGAATTATACCATCAACCCAGTCTTCCGTGAACACAATGTCATCCTCTCTCTCTTCACAAATACAGTCATGCTCCTATGTGATCTACCTCCTAAATATTTCCCAAGTTTGTACAAGTCTCTGAATCTGCACTGCACTATTTCAGCCCAAGCCAATATCACTTCTCGCGTGGACAATTATAATTGTCTCCAAACTGGTTTGTTTACATTTAGCCCCTCTAATTCATTCTCCAGAAGGATCTTTTGCAAATGCAAGTCTAATCAAGTCACTTCCTTTCAAAAACCTTCCATGGTTTCCATTTTCTTCTTTGTTGTTGTTGTTCTGTTGCCTAGTCATTTCCTGACTCTGCAACCCCATGGACTGCAGCACATGAGGATTCCCTGTTCTTCACTATTCCTCTTAGGACCCAGTTAAAAAAACAAAAAAATACTCTGAACAGTCCTCATAAGATTCATCACAATATGAAATCTGGCTGTTTGCCACTCTTCGGAGTTGCTGTTTCCCACCAGGTTCACTTTCGAATCCAGCTCTTTGCACTTGCTATTATCTGTGTTGGGGGCACTCTTTCTATGCCTCCTTCACCTGGCTGACTCCCACTCTTACTTCACTGCTGTTGTTTAGTTGCTAAGTCATGTTGGAATCTTTGCAACCCCATGGACTGTAGCCTGCCAGGCTCCTTTGTCTAGGGGATTCTCCAGGCAAGAATCCTGGACTGGGTTTCTACTTCCTTCTCCAGAGTATCTTCCCCACCCAGGGATGGAACCTGCATCTCCTGCACTGGTAGGTGGGTTCTTTATAACTGAGACACCTGGGAAACCCCTACTAGATTGCAGCATAAACCTTACTTTGTCTCTGCCCTAAATTCCTTAGATTAAGTTAATCTCTAGGCTATATACGCCCATAGGAGCATAATCTCTGCTTCCCCCAAATCCACTGCCTGATCACTTCTTAATCATTTTTTTGTTGTATTTTCCTTACTATAAGCTCCATGAAAGACTCTAGGTTGTTGTTGGTTTTTTTTTTTTTTTTTCACTTCTAAATTTTCCATTACAGGGCTTGGCACATAATAAGCACTCAATTAAAATCTGCTATTGCCAAATTCAGACTTAAACTAAAGAAAGCAGGGAAAACCACAAGACCATTCAGGTATGACCTAAATCAAATCCCTTATGATTATACAGTGGAAGTGAGAAATAGATTTAAGGGACTACATCTAATAGATAGAATGCCTGATGAACTATGGAATGAGGTTTATGACATTGTACAGGAAACAGGGATCAAGACCATCCCCATGGAAAAGAAATGCAAAAAAGCAAAATGGCTGCCTGGGAGGCCTTACAAATAGCTATGAAAAGAAGAGAAGTGAAAAGCAAAGGAGAAAAGGAAAGATAGAAGCATCTGAATGCAGAGTTCCAAAGAATAGCAAGGAGAGATAAGAAAGCCTTCTTCAGCGATCAGTGCAAAGAAATAGAGGAAAAGAACAGAATGGGAAAGACTAGAGATCTCATCAAGAAAATTAGAAATACCAAGGGAACATTTCATGCAAGATGGGCTCGATAAAGGACAGAAATGGTATGGACCGAACAGAAGCAGAAGATATTAAGGAGAAGTGGCAAGAATACATGGAAGAATTGTACAAAAAAGATCTTCACGACCCAGATAATCACGATGGTGTGATCACTCACCTAGAGCCAGACATCCTGGAATGGGAAGTCAAGTGGGCCTCAGAAAGCATCACTATGAACAAAATTAGTGGAGGTGATGGAATTCCAGTGGAGCTATTTCAAATCCTGAAAGATGATACGGTCAAAGTGCTGCACTCAATATGCCAGCAAACTTGGAAAACTCAGCAGTGGCCACAGGACTGGAAAAGGTCAGTTTTCATTCCAATCCCAAAGAAAGGCAATGCCAAAGAATGCTCAGACTACCACATAATTGCACTCATCTCCCACGCTAGTAAATTAATGCTCAAAATTCTCCAAGCCAGGCTTCAGCAATATGTGAACCATGAACTTCCAGATGTTCAAGCTGGTTTTAGAAAAGGCAGAAGAACCAGAGATCAAATTGCCAGCATCTGCTGGATCATGGAAAAAGCAAGAGAGTTCCAGAAAAACATCTATTTCTGCTTTATTGACTATGCCAAAGCCTTTGACTGTGTGGATCACAATAGACTGCGGAAAATTCTGAAAGAGATGGGAATACCAGACCACCTGATCTGCCTCTTGAGAAACCTGTATGCAGGTAAAGAAGCAACAGTTAGAACTGGACATGGAACAACAGACTAGTTCCAAACAGGAAAAGGAGTTCGTCAAGGCTGTATATTGTCACCCTGCTTATTTAACTTCTATGCAGAGTACATCATGAGAAACACTGGGCTGGAAGAAGCACAAGCTGGAATCAAGATTGCCAGGAGAAATATCAATAACCTCAGATATGCAGATGACACAACCCTTATGGCAGAAAGTGAAGAGGAACTAAAAAGCCTCTTGATGAAAGTGAAAGAGGAAAGTGAAAAAGTTGGCTTAAAGCTCAACATTCAGAAAACGAAGATCATGGCATCCGGTCCCATCACTTCATGGGAAATAGATGGGGAAACAGTGGAAATAGTGAGTGAGTGAATGAGTGAGTGAAGTCGCTCAGTCGTGTCCGACTCTTTGCGACCCCATGAATTGTAGCCTACCAGGCTCCTCCATCCATGGGATTTTCCAGGCAAGAATACTGGAGTGGGTTGCCATTTCCTTCTCCAGGAGATCTTCCCGACCCAGGTCTCCTGCATTGTCAGACTTTATTTTTTGGGGCTCCAAAATCACTGCAGATGGTGACTGCAGACATGAAATTAAAGGACACTTAACTCTTTGGAAGAAAACTTATGACCAACCTAGAGAGCATATTCAAAAGCAGAGACATTACTTTGCCAACAAAGGTCCATCTAGTCAAGGCTATGGTTTTTCCTGTGGTCATGTATGGATGTGAGAGTTGGACTGTGAAGAAAGCTGAGAGCCGAAGAGTTGATGCTTTTGAACTGTGGTGTTGGAGAAGACTCTTGAGAGACCCTTGGACTGCAAGGAGATCCAACCAGTCCATTCTAAAGGAGATCAGCCCTGGGATTTCTTTGGAAAGAATGATGCTTAAGCTGAAACTCCAGTACTTTGGGTACCTCATGGGAAGTGTTGACTCATTGGAAAAGACTCTGATGCTGGGAGGGATTGGGGGCAGGAGGAGAAGGGGATGACCGAGGATGAGATGGCTGGATGGCATCACGGACTCAATGGATGTGCGTCTGAGTGAACTCTGGGAGTTGGTGATGGACAGGGAGGCCTGGTGTGCTGCAATTTATGGGGTCGCAAAGAGTCAGACATGACTGAGGGACTGAACTGAACTGAAGCTGGATTAATCAATTAACGTTTATTGAGTTGGATTAACTGTCACACTCTCACAGAAGAAATTCTGAGGCCTGAAGAGGCAACTTCAAAAATCTACTGATAACAGATTTTCTTTAAGATAGTTAACATCCAAAAAGCATTTGCCTTTCTTAAAATTTTTAATTATAAATATTTTGTATTTGTTGTTATTGAACATAGACTATTTTTCCAATTTTCATTTCTGAATGTTTTTTTGATAGACTAAAAGAAAAGTCTGTTTATTTTTGTAATTTATCTTGCATCCAGCCTCCTAATATTTACTGATTTTTGTCTCTACTTGAAACTTTGGATTTTCTCTAAATAAGCTCAGCAAGGCTTCCATGATAGCTCAGTTGATAAAGCATTCTCCTGCAATGCAGGAGACCCTGGTTTGATTCCTGGGTCGGGAAGATCTGCTGGAGAAGGGATAGGCTACCCACTCCAGTATTCTTGGGCTTCTCTTGTGGCTCAGCTGGCAAAGAATCCACCTGCAATGTGGGAGACCTGTGTTTGATTGCTGGGTTAGGAAGATCCCCTGGAGAAGAGAAAGGCTACCCACTCCAGTATTCTGGCCTGGATAATTCCATGGACTGTATAGTTCATGGGCTTGCAGAGAGTTGGACAGGACTGAGTGACTTTCACTTTCACTTTAAGCTCAGCAAAAAAAAAAAAAAAATTGATAGCTTAATCTCTTTCTCAGTGTTTATTCTTATTTTGTCATCATATTGCTTTTGCACAAATAAAGAACAATAGAAATCTTTAATTTTTTTTTTGAGTGAAGACAAGGTATAAATGAAAATGAAAGTGTTAGTCACTCAATCATGTCAACTCTTTGTGACCCCATGGACTGTAGTCTGCCAGGCTCCACTGTCCATGGAATTCTCCTGGCGAGAATACTGGAATAGATTGCCATTTCCTTCTCTAGGGGATTTTCCCAGTCAAGGGATCGAACCTGGGTTTCCTGCACCGCAGGCAGATTCTCTATCATGTGAGCCAGCAGGGAAGCCCCCAAGGTATAAATATATAGTAATAAATCTGTATCTATTTCTGAGAAAAGTGGCTCATTGCAAGATTTTAACACTCTATAACACTTTAATATTCTGGTAAGACCTTGAGATTTACCTATTACATTTGATAATAGTAGGTAGGGATGGAAAGATCTTAGAGATACCCTAGTTTAACCCTACTTATTCTACATATGAACTGAGGCCCAGCAAGAGAAAGTGATTTGACTGAGACAAAAAGCTAGGCGCAAAGCCCAGGCAAAAATACCGAAGTTTTATGACCCCTGGGACAATGTTTTTAATAAAAATTTTGTTGATTAGAACTTTAGATGTATTTTTTTGTGTGTGCTGATTTTTTAATATTACACATTAAAAAATTTATAATCTAAATTAAAATTTGTATTCTAAAATGTTATTATTACTAGCATGGCAGAAGCTTCCAGGTTCCTTCAAAATCCATGTCCTTCTTCCTTAATAATAAAACTCCTAATTTATAGCAGGGGTTTTGTTAAATGTGCCTGAATTCTGGCCAATGGCATACATGCCAATTTTCAGGTCTGACTTAGGGAAGGGTCCTTAAAAGGAAAGGATGCACCCTTTATTTCCCCCTTCTCCTTCTTGCTAGTAGAAAGCACATGTGAGCTTTGCAGCCACGGCGGATCGAGAGATGGAAGCAACCTGTGAAGGACGGCAGAGGTGAAGGGCAGAAGGAGACCGAGCCCCTGAGAGCTTCGTGAAGCTCCCCTATCAACCTTGCACTGCCAGCTGCTGGATTTCTTTTATATGATTGAGAAATAAACTCTCTTTTTAACTTATTGTTATTTGGTGTTCTCTGTCATTTTAAGCTGAATCTAATTCTAACTGGTTTGTTAGTAAATTATAGGAATGCAAGCTCTTGCTCTGGAGAAGGCAATGGCAACCCACTCCTGTACTCTTGCCTGGGAAATCCTATGGACAGAGGAGCCTGGTAGGCTAGTCCATGGGGTCACGGAGAGTCGGACCTGACTGAGCGAATTCACTTTCACTTTTCACTTTCCTGTACTGGAGAGGGAAATGGCAACCCACTTCAGGGTTCTTGCCTGGAGAATCCCAGGGATGGGGAAGCCTGATGGGCTGCCATCTATGGGGTTGCACAGAGTCGGACACGACTGAAGCGACTTAGCAGCAGCAGCAGCAGCAGCAAGCTCTTGCTCAAAGAAAAAAAAAAAAAAGAAAAAAGAAAGCATAATAGATTATGAAAGTGTTAAGTCACTCAGTCGTGTCTGACTCTGCAACCCCATGGATTATAGCCCACCAGGCTCCCCTGTTCATTATATTTTCCAGGCAAGAATACTGGAGAGGAAAAAAAAAAAAAAGAGAGAGAGAGAGAGAATACTGTGGGGAAAAAACAAGAATACTGGAATGGGTTGCCATTTCCTTCTTCAGGGGATCTCCCTGACCCAGGAATCTAACCCAAGTCTCCTGAACTTGGCAGATTCTTTATCGTCTGAGCCAAGATGTTTAATAGAATTTTTGTTATATTCTCAAGAACTTTAAACTTAAAGCAATGATAGTGATAATAACAGCGGTGTATTGACTACCATGGGCAGCCTATGGAGAGCAGTCAAGAAATGGCTCTGAAGTCATACTTTCTGGTCTTGCCATTTATTGGCTGTGTGATGGTGGGCCTCTCGCCTAGTGTTTCTAAGTTTTCTTTGAAGTCAGAACATCAAAAGTTCTTTAGCATGGGTTGTGAGCATTAGACAAATAAACACATATGATAATGTCAATATAAATTAACCCCGTGTAGTATTGATCTTACCATTGAAACCATCACTATTACTACCTCTGAAGTCTAGATATCGTATATACTTATGTGGTAATATCTGTAATTTAATTATCATGATAATACTGTCCCATAGGTATCATTACCAATATTTCATGATAAAATGACTCACCTAATTTGGAATCTTTTGTGACAGAGCCTGATTTCAAAACCCACAATTCTTTCCATTACACCATGCTCATCTTCGTTAAGATTCTATAAACTTTAACACTTTTTATGTCAAACACACTCATTTGAAAGTTTTTTCTCACCATTACTGTAACTATACTGTGGTTCCGGCTCCTTCTGTCCCACTCTTCCTGCTCCTCTTTCCCACTGTCTTCCTAACTCATAGCCTTGGCGTCCTCAAAGTGATCCCACCTCCAACTCTCTTCCTAGGGAGGTCTGGGTCCTGTGTATCCTGGAAGCCTTCCCACAGCACTCTCTGCTTCTCTCACAACCGTCCTCACCACCCTATCATCTATCGCCACCTCTGGAGTGTGAGTTCTGAGAGGTTACGACAATGTTCTGTATCCTCAGAGTACATTGTACATTGCTTGATAAACACTTGTTGAATCAATGAAAACCACTTCTGACTTAGTGGAACTATAGAGGCATTTGGGTGTGTTTAAAGGCCCACATGGAAACAACCAAGGGTTTGGGAGAAGTACTTGACACACAGGGGCTTGCAAGTTATCTGGAAACTGTCGCAGCGAATTATGCATCAGAGAGTGTGGTTCTCTTAGAGATGAGCTGGCATCAAAAGCTCTGTTGTCCTTATTATCGGGGGACTTGTGAGTGACGGATAAAGTGGGAGATGCTAAAACCTGGAAGCAAAGCCCGTTCCTCTCTTCTCAAAGAGAAATGCAGCACTCATTACCTTCCTAAGATACAGCCACGGTAAACATATTTCAGTAGCAATCCCAGGAGGGTGAGTTGGAAATCTAGACCTCAGTGGATTTCTCTGGTATCTACTATCTACTACTTCAAGCAGCTCAAAATAGATCTCCATATTACCATTTCTTACAGTGCCAAGTATTTTTCTTTCATGATACTTAATCTTGTAAGTTTAGGCTATTTTGTGATTCTCATCCTTGCATGCGAATGCTCAGTCCTGTCTGACTCTTTGTGACCCCAAGGACTGCAGCCCACCAGGTTCCTCTGTCCATGGTATTTTCTAGGCAAGAATACTGGAGTGAGTTGCCATTTCCTTCTCCAGGGGAAATTTCGCAACCCAAGCATTAAACCTCTGTCTCCTGCATTGGTAGGCAGATTCTATTATCACTGTGCCACCTGGGAAGCCTAAGTGCAGAGATTGTGGCTGTTTTACCTTACTCTGTACATTTCAGTTCAGTTCAGTTCAGTCACTGAGTCATGTCCGACTCTTTGTGACCCCATGAATCGCAGCATGCCAGGCCTCCCTGTCCATCACCAACTCCTGGAGTTCACCCAAACTCATGTCCATTGAGTCGGTGATGCCATCCAGCCATCTCATCCTCTGTCGTCCCTTTTTCCTCCTGCCCTCAATCCCTCCTACCATCAGAGTCTTTTGCAATGAGTCAACTCTTCGCATGAGGTGGCCAAAGTATTGGAGTTTCAGCTTTAGCATCAGTCCTTCCAAAGAACATCCAGGGCTGATCTCCTTCAGAATAGACTGGTTGGATCTCCTTGCAGTCCAAGGGACTCTCAAGAGTCTTCTCCAACACCACAGTTCAAAAGCATCAATTCTTTGGCACTCAGTTTTCTTCACAGTCCAACTCTCACATCCATACATGACCACAGGAAAAACCATAGCCTTGACTAGACGGACCTTTTTAGACCTTCTCTGCTTTTGAATATGCTGTCTAGGTTGGTCATAACTTTCCTTCCAAGGAGTAAGCGTCTTTTAATTTCATGGCTGTAATCATCATCTGCAGTGATTTTGGAGCCCCCCAAAATAAAGTCTGACACTGTTTCCACTGTTTCCCCATCTATTTTCCATGAAGTGATGCCATGATCTTCATTTTCTGAATGTTGAGCTTTAAGCCAACTTTTTCATTCTCCTCTTTCACTTTCGTCAAGAGGCTCTTTAATTCTTCTTTGCTTTCTGCCATAAGGGTGGTGTTATCTGCATATCTGAGGTGATTGGTATTTCTCCTAGTAATCTTGATTCCAGCTTGTGCTTCCGCCAGCCCAGCATTTCTCATGATGTACTCTGCATAGAAGTTAAATAAGCAGGGTGACAATATACAGCCTTGACGTACTCATTTTCCTATTTGGAACCAGTCTGTTGTTTCGTTTTCCAGTTCTAACTGTTGCTTACTGACCTGCATACACGTTTCTCAAGAGGCAGGTCAGGTGGTCTGGTATGCCCATCTCTTTCAGAATTTTCCACAGTCTATTGTGATCCACACAGTCAAAGGCTTTGGCATAGTCAATAAAGCAGAAATAGATGTTTTTCTGGAACTCTCTTGCTTTTTTGATGATCCAACAGATGCTGGCAATTTGATCTCTGGTTCCTCTTCCTTTTCTAAAACCAGCTTGAACATCTGGAAGTTCACGGTTCACATATTGCTGAAGCCTGGCTTGGAGAATTTTGAGCATTACTTTACTAGTTTGTGAGATGAGTGCAATTGTGCGGTAGTTTGAGCATTCTTTGGCATTGCCTTTCTTTGGGATTGGAATGAAAACGGACCTTTTCTAATCCTGGGGCCACTGCTGAGTTGTCCAAATTTGCTGGCATATTGAGTGCAGCACTTTGACAGCATCATCTTTCAGGATTTGAAATAGTTCCACTGGAATTCCATCACCTCCACTAATTTTGTTCATAGTGATGCTTTCTGAGGCCCACTTGACTTCCCATTCCAGGATGTCTGGCTCTAGGTGAGTGATCACACCATCGTGATTATCTGGGTCATGAAGATCTTTTTTGTACAGTTCTTCTGTGTATTCCTGCTACCTCTTTTCAAAATCTTCTGCTTCTGTTCAGTCCATACCATTTCTGTCCTTTATCGAGTCCATCTTTGCACGAACTATTCCCTTGGTATCTCTAATTTTCTTGACGAGATCTCTAGTCTTTCCCATTCTGTTCTTTTCCTCTATTTCTTTGCATTGATTGCTGAGGAAGGCTTTCTTATCTCTCCTTGCTATTCTTTGGAACTCTGCATTCAGATGCTTCTATCTTTCCTTTTCTCCTTTGCTTTTCACTTCTCTTCTTTTCACAGCTATTTGAAAGGCCTCCCCAGACAGCCATTTTGCTTTTTCGCATTTCTTTTCCATGGGGATGGTCTTGATCCCTGTCTCCTGTACAGTGTCATGAACCTCATTCCATAGTTCATCAGGCACTCTATCTATCATATCTAGTCCCTTAAATCTATTTCTCACTTCCACTGCATAATCATAAGGGATTTGATTTAGGTCATACCTGAATGGTCTAGGGTTTTTCCCTACTTTTCAGTTTAAGTCTGAATTTGGCAATAAGGAGTTCATGATCTGAGCCACAGTCAGCTCCTGGTCTTGTTTTTGCTGACTGTATAGAGGTTTTCCATCTTTGGCTGCAAAGAATATAAGCAATCTGATTTCAGTTGTTGACCTGTACATTCAGTTCAGTTCAGTTCAGTCGCTCAGTCATATCCAACTCTTTGTGACCCCATGAATCACAGCACGCCAGGCCTTCCTGTCCATCACCATCTCCCGGAGTTCACTCAGACTCACGTCCATCGAGTCCATGATGCCATCCAGCCATCTCATCCTCGGTCATCCCCTTCTCCTCCTGCCCCCAAGCTCTCCTAGGCAAATGATAGATGCCTTCAACAGGTATTTGTTGAACGAATGAATGAACTGATGAAGCACAGGGATGGTACTTCATGTAAAAGTAACATAGTGAAGAGAAAAGCAATGTAGTAAAGTAAGTGGAAAGGGCACAGATCTGTTTGGGTCTAAGAGCCAACACTTAGAAACTTTATGACTTTATGTTAATTAATTGATCCCTGTAAGTACTAATTCTTCATCTAAAGTACAGATATTTCATTGAATTATTGTGAAAATGCGTGAGATAATATGTATGTAAAGTAAAGCATCTACACAGTCCTTGGCACAGAGGGAGGGTAAGTGCCAGAAGTGTTTGCAAACACTGCACACCTGAAAAAGCGCTCTTCCTCTTTTCCCCTTCTTTGCTGAATTAACTGTGGGGAGTTTCAGAACATTTGAACTTCATAAGGCGTAAGACTGTGACAAGTGGAAAGAACTCTGATGAGTAAACCCGGGAGAATGTGAGGTTCTTTTGCCCCTGAAATATCTTCCCCGTATAACCAGAAATTTCCACTTCCCTATTCCATCTCTTAGACCTCTTGGGGTTCTTTGATTCAGTCAATCCATATTTATTGAGCATCTATGCTGTATATGCTAATCACTGGATTTGGTTTTGAGAATACACTGGTGAATTACATAGAAGTTGAGTCTAAAAGCTTTGCTGTGCAAATAAGTCCTGGAAGAACCTAGGGGCCTTAATTATTCACATTATCGCTGTAAACAATAATGACAATAATTATCTGATATTGCACATTCCTTCTACCCCCAGCTCTGTCATATGTATGCTTCATACATAAACTGATTTAATCTTTACGAGGACGATGCAAGATAGACTTTCCATATCCAGGCAAGAAAACAGAAGATGCTGCAACTAGCCAGTGGTAATGCTGGGGTTTGACTTTAGGTCTATGTAACGCTACTGACATGATTTTCCCATCTACCACCGACGTCTGCCTATCACTTTTAATGTTCTAACTGATTTAAGAAGTGATGAACTGGCATTAGTTTATAATTTATTTTATTAGGCTAGTCACTTTAATAAATATAGTTCTTATAATAACTGATGTAAAAATATAGGTTCATAAAAGTTGAGTTTTCATACCACTTGCATTTGGTACAGCAATCTTAAAAAAAAAAAAAAAACAACTTTAAAATGATAGCAAAAGTCAGGATCCAGGAGTTTTTCTTTTACACCAAGAGTGCCAAATTAATGAACCTTGAACCACATGAGACCATGTATGTGCTTATGTTGGCCAGTTTACTCCATGCTATGTTTTAAAAGTAAGTGCAAGCAGTGACAGATATTATTTTCTTGGGCTTCAAAATCAGTGTGAATAGTGACTGCAGCCAAGAAATTAAAAAACACTTGTTCCTTGGAAGGAAAGCTATGACAAACCTAGACAGCGTATTAAAAAGCAAAGACATCACTTTGCCAGCAAAGGTCTGTACAGTCAAAGCAATGGTTTTTCCAGTAGTCATGTATGGATGTGAGAGTTGGACCATAAAAAAGGCTGAGCACCAAAGAAATGATGCATTTTAACTGTGGTGATGGAGAAACTCTTGAGAGTCCCTTTGACTGCAAAGACATCAAACCAGTCAATCCTAAAGGAAATCAACCCTGAATATTCATTTGAAGGACTGATGCTGAAGCTGAAGTTCCAACCCTTTGGCTACCTGATGTGAAGAGTCGACTCATTGGAAAAGACCCTGATGCTGGGAAAGATTGAAGGCAAAAGGAGAAGAGGGTGGCAGAGGATGAGATGGTTAGATGGCATCACCGACTCAATGGACATGAATCTGAGCAAACTCCAGGACATAGTGAAGGACAGGGAAACCTGGCGCACTGCAGTCCATGGGGTTGCAAAGAGTCAGACATGACTTAGCGACTAAACAACAGCAACAATGTTTTAAAAGGTAGAGATTCTAGGTAAGTATTCTGTTTGATCAAAATATCATCATTTTAACACTCCTTTAACATATAGCCCACTTCATTTAACTGTGGCTTTAGATCATGAGCTTCTTGAAGACAGAAATTTGTCTTAAAGGTCTTTATACTCTTGGAATCAAACTGGATCCCTGGCATATGGTAAAGGCACAAGAGGTGTCTGCTGTATGAGTAAGAGAAATTCTGCCTATTAAGAGGTCCTGGGAGTGTCATAATGGGGTAGAGGGCTAGCCTGAAATGGAACAAATTCTGAATGCAGGAAATGTTATTCACCACCTTCCAGGAGCCTAACAGTCTGATGTTTAGTTCTTCAAACAAAACTTGCTGTCAAGAGAAAAACTCAGAAATTTATTTAAGCTAAAACAAATATGGGTGAATTCTGTTTTAAAGCCCCTAACTATGTCCTGTGAGACATAGGTGTATGGGCCATTAGGTGTACGGCCCTGTGAGAGATCCAAAGATTACTGAGGCCCTGTGTCTGCTTTCTAGGAATTCCCAGATGGGTTAGGAAGGGTACTGCTGGAAATGACGATGAAGAGGATGTTGATGATAGTGGTAACAGCAGTAATAATGATAAAAAAGGCAAAGCATGCTATTAAAAACGGTAATCAAACAATGTTTTGGGATCTTAGTCTAGAAATGGCTCTCTCTCCTATTTCCTGCTTCAAAACAAAGTGACAGATGTAACAACATTTCAGGAAGGTTCTGATCAGAACAGGTTTTTCAGAACTTCTGAAAGGAATACAGCTATCTGCTCATAAAGTAGTCTCCCAAACCTACAAACTAATTTAGGTGAATTTTTCACAAACTATTTAACATTATGACTCCTCAGGCCTACTGTTTCTCCAGAGTCCCATTCTCTGTCACCAAGCAGAAAAGCCTACATTCAAAGAAATTACTCATTCTGCTAGTGATGCCTGGAAATGTATACCAAGGACATTGTCCAGTCCATTCTTAAAAAGGCAGTGAAGTTTGTGCACAAGATGCTCCCTTCAGCGGTCTTTAAAAAGTTAAAAGGGTAAGTGTAAGAGAACACTGAAGCAAATCTTCTCTATGCATATAGTGGAGAGTAATGTCCTAAGATTACATCTGTGAGGCTTCCCTAGCGGTCTAGTGGTTAAGAATCTGACTGCCAATGCAGGGAACGTGGATTTGATCTCTGGTCCGGGAAGATCCCATATGCCACAGAGCAACTAAGCCCACAAGGGTCTACAGCCCAGGCTTTGCAACACGAGAAGCCACTGCCATGAGAAGCCTGTGCACTGCCCTAGAAAGTAGCCCCTGCAACTAGAGAAAGCCTGCAGGTAGCAACAGAGACCCAGCGCAGCCAAAAATAAATAAATAAATCTTAAAGAAAAATTACATTTGTGAACAGTTTTAATTGCAAAGGTGGTGTTAAGGGGAAAAAAGCAGAATACAAATTTTAAAGAAATGAGTAGTCTCAGAAAAAAAATATTTATAAAGGAGGAAACTATAACCTATAAATAATAGATTGTAAGTGATTTTTATTCTTTTCTCTGATTTTTCTTTCCTGATTCTATTTTTTCTGAGTTTTGCTTTCTAAATTTTCTACAGTGAGCAAGTATTATTTTTTTTACTCAGAAAAAGTACTTTAAAAGAGCAAAGTCCTGGCTTTCAATGAAGCTCATTTAAGAGCTGTCATACGAGTAGCAGCTTGAAGTGTGGTTTTTTGTTTGGTGAGTTATCTGGAATGCCGACAGTAACCCTCTTTAGTTCTAGTTTTGGGAGTTTTGTCAAATGAATTTTTAAAATTAGATTTAAAAAGTCTTTTGAAAGAAAAAAGCAGTCTCTGTCTCCACTTAATTAAAAAAGAAAAATTCTGCACTCATATCTAATCTAAGACAACCACAAAACTGGAATATTCTGTTATAATGATGCAAACTCAATCACCATGATAACAATCAGTGAATTAGATTCAAATTCAGAGAAATAATGTGATTCTTGGCTGTTGACCATAGAAATCAGTAACTACACTTCAGATAAACTAGCTGGAATGCTGTGTGAATTTTTAGCCTTCCTTCTATCAGCATTACATCACCTCCTAGTGAGTTTCAATTCACAGATGTATAAACTTATAGACCTACTACAAAAATCTGAGTACTCTTCACCAGCAACCTCTGGTTCTCACATAACACAGAAAAAAACTGCTTACTTTTATATTTTCTAAATAAGCAGGCATAAGCACTATAAGAACATTATGTTACTGTCACTGGGCTATAAGCTTTTATAAATATGTTTTGAATTCAAACATCGTATTCTAGATAAAGTACCTGTTAACTTCACAAATAGCTTTGCTGCTGCTGCTGCTGCTGCTGCTAAGTCGCTTCAGTCGTGTCCGACTCTGTGCGACCCCATAGACAGCAGCCCACCAGGCTCCCCCGTCCCTGGGATTCTCTAGGCAAGAACACTGGAGTGGTTTGCCATTTCCTTCTCCAATGCATGAAAGTGAAAAATGAAAGTGAAGTCGCTCAGTCGTGTCTGACTCTTAGCGACCCCTTGGACTGCAGCCCACCAGGCTCCTCCGTCCATGGGATTTTCCAGGCAAGAGTACTGGAGTGGCTTTAGATGTACCCAATTCAAGAGATGGCCTGTCAGCTGTATTCAGTTCTATGCTTCTTGATTATGAATTCATTCCATTTTCTCAATTTAAATGAAAAACTCTTTGAGAACAGCAAATACTACTTCATTATTAAAAAACTGAGTGTCAATTAAATGCTTGGTTTCTGCTAGTTATTTAAAATGTATGTATAACCTCCGGTTTTCACAAAAATTTTGTGAGACAGCTATAATTTATATTTAACAACTGAGAAGACTGAGGTTCAGAGAGATTAAATTATTTGCCTAAGGCCACACAGCCATTAAATGGTGAAGTCAGAATTCAAATTTGGTTTTATTGCTCAATATTATTTCCATTTTCCCATGTTGCTGATGTCTGATCTTTAGATTATTTTGATTATCTTATTCAGAATTTCTATTTTAAACCCTAGGAAACTGGGATCTCGAAGAATGAAGTGATTTGCCCAAGTTCATAAGAACAAAAAGTAAATTCAAACCTGGATCATTTTAATTGCCCTTATTTATTTTTTTTTTAATTATGCTACTTATGCAAAGTTATGTTAACCTCTGCTAACATGATATCATTTTTTAATTTTTTCCTATTACTTTTAATTGACATGATAATAGCTTGTAACATTTCATTTTTTTTGAACTTGAGATCATTTTAAACTCACAAACTTCCTTCCTCTTCTTGTGGGAAATCACATGAAACATGCCAGTGAGGAGGATTCAGAGCTGTTAGTCATCAGCCATTATGGGACTGCTGCTGCTAAGTCGCTTCAGTCGTGTCTGACTCTGTGCGACCCTATAGACGGCAGCCCACCAGGCTCCCCTGTCCCTGGGATTCTCCAGGCAAGAACACTGGAGTGGGTTGCCATCTCCTTCTCCAATGAATGAAAGTGAGAAGTGAAAGTGAAGTCGCTCAGTCGTGTCTGACTCTTAGCGACCCCATGGACTGCAGCCCACCAGGTTCCTTTGTCCATGGGATTTAAACTGTGGTCAAATTTATATCCAGAAACAAAACGGGAGTGATCACAAGGGTCAGTAGCCAAAGCACTCCAAGAACTTTGCTTAAGTTTCTTGGCCTAGTATACTATTTTTTTCTTTTAAATTTTTTTAAGGAAAGGAAACTAAAATTTACTAAAATATTTGTACATGCCAGAGATTATTCTAAGCACTTTCATAGACATTATACTATTAAGCCTTGCAACTAAACTCAGGAATATAATTTTTGCTTTTCAAAAGTTAGATAACTTGTTCAGAGCAACTAGGCTCAAATTTGAAGCCATGTCTCTTTTATCCATACCATACTTTCCTCTAGTGAGAAACATGTCTTATATAAATGTTTTATATAAAACAGGCTGCTGTCTACTGGAGAAGGAAATGGCAACCCACTCCAGTGTTCTTGCCTGGAGAATCCCAGGGACAGAGGAGCGTGGTGGGCTGCCATCTATGGGGTTGCACAGAGTCGGACACGACTGAAGCAACTTAGCAGCAGCAGCAGCAGCAGCAGCTATCTACTAGCCAACTGGGAAGCGTAGACCTTATCTAGATCCTGATTCAGATAAATTATAATAATACTTATGAGCTTTGAACACTGACTAAATATTCGATGACATTAAATAATTTTGGGGTTATATAACAGTACTGTGGACGTGTTTCAAAGACTCCTTATACATACATATTTGAATATTTATAGATGCAATGACATAGTGTCATAATTTGTTCAAACTAAACCATTGGAGGGGGAAGTATGGGTATCGAAGTGAAGCAAAGTGATTCTTGGTGGTTAAATGAGTGATGGGTACATAAGAGTCATTACATCATTCTCTGCAAATGTGTATGCTCTCCATAATAAAAAGCTTTAAAAAAAAAAAGACCAAAGGGAAAAAAGAAAAGCCTATGTAGATAGGCAGGCTTTCCTGGGGGCTCAGCAGTAAAGAATCTGCCTGCCAAAGAAGGAGACGTGGGTTTGATCACTGGGTCAGGAAGATCCCCTGAAGCAGGAAATGGTAACCCACTTCAGTATTCTTGCCTCAGAAATCCCATGGACAGAGGAACTTGGCAGGCTACAGTCCATGAGGTTGCAAAGACTGGACAAAACTTAGCAACTAAACAACTACAAAAAGATAGAGAGAGAGAGCCCTTGGTTTAAATAACACCTTTATCACTTAGTAAATGTGTGACCTTGAAAAAATTACTTTCTGAGACACAGTTTCTTGGTCATAAAATGAAGCTTACCTTGCAGACCTGTAATGTGGATTCAATGAAGTAACGTGTAAATAGCCCAAACAGTGTCATATACACTTTAAATTCTTTACACCATTACTATTGAATGTTATTACCAAGTATAAATGATCTTTGCTTTCATTTCCTTGCTCTCCTGAAATTAGCTTAGAGATAACTTCCAATATTCAGATGAATCTGATCTTGGTTATGAGCCAAAGATGAATGATACCAGTGCTCTGTGTACTTAGATGTCCACAGAGCGCCTCTTTGGAAGTCATTTTTTCCAGTTTCTCCTGTACCATTGGTGATCTGGATCCAGACCATTTTGTTCTGTCACTCAAGTTCACACCAGTTTCTTCTTTCTAACACCTACACCAGCAATTCTGGCCTATACCTCTTGCTTTATGGATGAATCATATGCCATTTTGTATTGTTTCTTTTCTAACCAGTTTGTCAAATGGGTTGGTTACACAGCTTTATTTTCTCATCTCTTCCTCAAATATGCTCTAACTGTGCCTCCCTTTCCCATTCTAGGATGATAGATTGGGCGGATCTGTATCTTTCCAAGGAACTTTCAGGTATCAGAAAAGTAGGTATTATAGTAGGTATTAAAAAGCTCAGTCTAATTTAACTGTAAATTTCCACTATATATCCAACCTCGTCTCTCCTTTCTCAGCTCAGTTTTGAAGTAAGCAGAAGAGAGGAGATTGTAATCTGTTCTTTATTCTGCTTGCTTTCCTCTTTCACTCTTTGCTCTGCTGCTCCAGGGAGGGGCCAAGAAAAGGAGGTTATATAGGAAATGGGCAGTCTTTCTCTTACAGGTAGGGTGTAACCTAGCCATCAACACCCTCTGTGAGTCAGACGCCCAAATGCTGCTTCTCATAAGCCTAGGTGTTTGCGAATTCTTTAATAGTGCCTGGCTGGTGATTGCCACTCTTTACGACTTATTAATGGGGCAACAAACACTTGACATGCTACCACCCCTATTCAACTGCCCTCCAGTGGCACACCTCTCTAGAGGGGACCTGAAAATTTATCAGACAGATTTCTTTTCAAGGAACTTCCAGTTTCCTAGGAGAATTGGCACATACGCAAGGAGCTATGAGTTCAGGTGTGGTAAGAAGCCTGAGAGAAAACGCTTGGCTAAGACGACTAGGGGAGGATTCCGAGGAAAGGATCAGATTTTGATAACCAGGGTTGTGGAAACTCATGAGAAATGATTCCCATTGTCCCCGAGGGGAAGTCATTGCTCCTGCTGGCCTGCACTGAGAGGCACAGACCTTGTTTGAAATGGATTCTCTTTGGGCACAGACATATACAGGTCTCTTGTTTCTTCAGTCATTTTCCCCCATCCTTGCGTTGTTCAGTTCTACATGCTGCATTCACGAATGTAAGGCCCAGTGACTCTCACAGACCTGTTTATTCCATTGGGATAAAAGTCTTATTGCCAAAGCTTGTCTCCTGGAACAAACACTTGGGCATGGCCACGCTTGCCTCTCTTTCCATAAGAGCACCTCTGAAAATTGGAACATGCTTGCTCCACTGAGAAACACTGTGGGCTCAATTATATGAGAAATTCTGAGGAAAAAAACCAGAAGTTGATGTGCCTACAATTTTAAATAATTTGATTTTCCCCTCCAGATTTATTTTATTTTAAAATCACCTTTTCAGTTTTACTGTGTGAAAACCTAGTTATAGTTACCATACGTTTGCCATTTCATACTAGGAACCGAGGTAGGAGAGGATAGGGGGCAGAGGACTTCTTTTAGTAGATATAATGTCATTGCAATAATTTGCCCCAGATCAGTACTCTGATTCTTAATTTATCTTTTTAAAATAAGAGATAAACTAAAATTCTAAAGTTGAATAATGATCATAAGTCTCCTACCCTTACTTGGCCCTATCCAGTTTATAGCGTATGTTCAAAAGTCATTTCAAACTCACAATAAACTCCTAACCGGAAAAGAGAAGGAAGAAAATCTCGTATTTATTTTTAAATGACAAAACTAAAACTCAGAAAAGTAAAGTAACTCTTGCAAGACTTTGTACTTATGATACCTAAAACACAACTTTGATACCTAAAAGACACAATTAATGGCTCCTTGTCCTAAAGTACCTTTCAATACATAGTTCAGTTTTTGTCCTTATTTTCCAATTGGGTTCTTCAGAACCACAATGAGATGGTTAACAAGCGCATTTTAAGATAACCTGCCTGTGCAAAAAGGTTTGGAAACATAAGGTTAAGCAAACAAAACATATGCTGGGTCTTCACAACAGGACCACTCAGACTTACTATTAATAAGAAAATATGCACTGAAAACAATTTAAGACTGGGATGTTGGAAATATTATCTATGTCGAAAAGGGTTTCCACAAGACTGTTCAAGGGGAAATAACTATTAGTATTTTGGAAATATTTCTTTAAACAAACAAAGTCTAAAATGTCCTTAATGTGCGAGTGCTTGGTTGTGTCTGTTTGGATCACATGGACCGTAGCCCTCCAGACTCCTCTGTTCTTGGGACTTCCCAGGAATGGGTTGCCATTTCCCACTCCAGGGGTTCTTCCTGACCCAGGGACTGACCCGCATCTCCTATCTGCACCGGCAGACCGCAGATAGCAGAACCGTATCTGCATAGGCAGGCAGTTTCTTTACCATCACACCACCTGGGAAGCCTTAAAACCTCCTTCACTTTCAAATCTGCCACTTCACCTAGAATGAGAAGACTTTCAACAAGGCCTTCCTTTTAATGCCATCTCAAAAGTGCTGATTTATTATAAAGTTATTTGCTCTTGAATCTTTTCCTTAAACTGTAAAACAACCTATGACAACATACCGAGCTTATTGTATCATGCATGTAAGTATGTATGTATTTATGTATCTGTATGTAGGCACACCTCTCCCTCACCCACACTTTGAGAGCTGTTCTCGGCTCCTTGCTAACTTACATCAGTATACACTTCTACAAATGCTCAACAAACGAAGGCTCTGAGAGGCCAACCCTGGCATGAACATGCTCTGCAATAGGTATTATGTACTCCACTGAGGGCTCCCTTTCTGCCATTTATTTGATGTTATTTGATGGACATTAGTTGGACCAAAAATATAGAAGTGATAGTGCTAGACCTGAAGCAAAGAAGTGAAGTAAGGATGTCATTAGAATGTTTAAAACACACTCAAGGCACCTTGGAGGAAAAGGTAGGGGAGGGAGAGTATGAAGGTTGAAAGATAATTAAAGGTTGGCAGATATCCTCTGACAAGATTTATGAAGAGCATTATAAATCAATGGAAACAGTGACAGACTTTGTTTTCTTGGGCTCCAAAATCACTGCAGATGATGACTGCAGCCATGAAATTAAAAGACACTTGCTCCTTGGAAGAAAACCGATGACAACCCTAGACAGCATATTAAAAAGCAGAGACATTACTTTGCCAACAAAGGTCCATCTAGTCAAAGCTATGGTTTTTCCAGCAGTCATGTATGGATGTGAGAGCTGGACCATAAAGAAAGCTAAGTGCTGAAGAATTGATGCTTTAGAACTGTCGTGTTGGAAAAGACTCTTGAGAGTCCTTTGGACTGCAAGGACATTAAACTAGTCAATCCTAAAGGAAATCAATCCTGAATATTCACTGGAAGGACTGATGCTGAAGCTCCAATACTTTGGCCACCTGATGCAAAGCACTGACTCCTTGGAAAAGACCCTGATGCAGGCAAAGATTGAGGGCAGGAGGAGAAGGAGATGACAGAGGATGAGATAGTTGGATGGAAACAGTGTCAGACTTTATTTTCTGGGGCTCCAAAATCACTGCAGATGGTGACTGCAGCCATGAAATTAAAAGACACTTACTCCTTGGAAGGAAAGTTATGACAACCCTACATTGCATATTGAAAAGCAGAGACATTACTCTGCCAAAAAAGGTCCATCTAGTCAAGGCTATGGTTTTTCCAGTGGTCATGTATGGATGTGAGAGTTGGACTGTGAAGAAAGCTGAGAGCCGAAGAATTGATGCTTTTGAACTGTGATGTTGGAGAAGACTCTTGAGAGTCCCTTGGACTGCAAGGAGATCCAACCAGTCTATCCTAAAGGAGATCAGTCCTGGGTATTCACTGGAAGGACTGATGCTAAAGCTGAGACTCCAGTCCTTTGGCCACCTCATGTGAAGAGCTGACTCATTGCAAAAGACCCTGATGCTGGGAGGGATTGGGGGCAGGAGGAGAAGGGGACGACAGAGGATGAGATGGCTGGATGGCATCACCAACTCGATGGACATGAGTTTGGGTGAACTCCAGGAGATGGTGATGGACAGGGAGGCCTGGAGTGCTGCGATTCATGGGGTCACAAAGAGTCAGACACGACTGAGCGACTGAACGAAACTGACCTTCTTTTAAGTGGTGTGCGTGGGTGCACACACCAGTCATGTCCAACTCTTTGTGACCCTATGGTCTGTAGTCTCCCGGGCTCCTCTGTCCATGGGATTCTCCAGGCAAGAATACTGGACTGGCTTGCCATGCCCTCCTCCAAGGGATCTTCCCAACCCAGGGACTGAACCCGTGTCTCCTATGTCTCCTGCAGTGGCAGGTGTGTTCTGGTATACATATACATGTGAGATACACACACATACACAGACATACACACACACACATATTAGGACCAAGGTGGATATATGACCCCATTTCAAAAATGAGAAAAAAAGCCCCCAAATTAATTAGAATCAAAACTCCTACCTAATTTTGTGAATCATACAATACTCCCTCCTACAGAAAAGAGCCTCAGAATTTAGGTGCAACTTTGTTACAGACTTCAAAAGGAGAAAAAGATATCTCTTTAACTCCAGATAAGAAATATACTTGAGTTTTCCTAGTAAGTTGGACAGGAAATAGAGGGAGAATGGAGGAAAAAGCTGAGGAGAAGTGAAAAAGTTCTTAGAAGAGCTGAAGACAGTTAAGGCCATTTTGGATTTATGTATATGTGTATGTGTGGGCTTCCCTGGCAGGCTACAGTCCATGGGGTCACAAAGACTCGGACATGATTGGGTGACTTACACACACACACACACACACACACGTGTGTGGGCCTCCCTGGAGGTTCAGTAGTAAAGAATCCGCCTGCCAGTGTGGCAGACACAGATTCCATCCCTGGGTCAGGAAGATCCCCTGGAGGAGGGCATGGCAACCCACTCTAGTATTCTTGCCTGGAGAATCCCCATGGACAGAGGAGCCTGGCGGGCTACAGTGTTGCAAAGAGTCAGACAGAACTGAAGCAACTTAGCATTTAGCACAAAGAGTATCAGATAGAAAGCTCTTTTTGGGAAGGTATTAAAGGATAGAAGTATCATTGTATAATATTTAAACCAAAGGCAAGGCTCTTTTCACTGATTTTCAATGACTCTCTGGAGGCTTGGGTGGGAGACAAGGGCCACATTATTTAGCTACATTGGAAAATAATTAATAGATGACCTTAAAATGTATTCAATAAGGAAACAAGCTTAAAAATATCTTCTTGGTTCCATATTCTGTTGTGTCCAGTTATATGTTGGTATTTCATGGTAGGAAAACAATGGCAAAGAAACAGTATAATGAAAGGAGATGCATTTAAGGAAAGAATGAAAGAAATAAGAATGAGAATAAGGTCTCAGTGGAGGCATTTCTTCTACAAATTTTTTCCTTTATGCATCTATACCATATTTTTGTTTCAATTGACTTACTCAACTGTGCTTACCTTCCTCAGTAGGCATAAATTCCTTGAAGGCTGAGATTGTAACTTATTTAATGTTGATTCCAGTGACTACACAGTGCTTGGCACACTTACTTAATGGATTTTTTTTTACCAGGTAGGTTAAGCACTGTTAACTGTTCATTGGTCATAGTTCAATTTCTTATTCAGAGATTCTATTATGAGTGGGATTACTATAACTCAGAGACTAAAGTGGTTTATGAACCATTAATTTCTGATAAAAGAAATGACAGTAATGATAATGACTATCATTAATTGCACATTTTCAATAATGAGGCATTATATTATATTCTTTAATACATAGTCTTCTATTTCTGTTCAAGAATCCAATTTTAAATGGAAACTGAGCTTGACAGGTTAAACAATATATTCAAGGTCATAGAACTAATAAACTGCAGAATTAGGGATTTTTATCTAAGTGTATCTAGCTTGAAAACTCATTTTACACTTTCATAACTTCTTTTGAGCCAATTGAAATGGTGAGAATTGAGGAATTTTTCCATTTACTAATTAAAAATGGCAGAAGATTGCATGGATGATTTTCATCTCACTCTGAGGAATAAGTATCTTTATAAACACTGAAAAGAAAAACTAACAATTTTGTTTAGAATTTAAACTTATTTCACAATTTCTTTTTTATTTTTCATAAAATTTCACATACGAACAAGAAAGCATATACCATGCACCTTACGTATAAATTTCAGAAACACTTGAACTTCTGGAATAAACAAAATTGATAGTCTTTCATTAGCTCATAACATCAAAAGCCAAAAAACTCCAGAACAGAAGTTGCTAATTGAAAATCAAACTTGTACAGCACTATTCCACATATTAAAAATAAGATATTATATTAATAAGCATGTCAACTTTATTGATAATCCTTAATGGGCCTCCAATGGAAAATTTCACTCATAATTTAAGACTGGGTTTCAATAAGTCAAAAATAAATACACTAATCACAAGTTAGTAAAGCTAAGGCAAAATGTAAAACACGAGACTCTAGCAGCATCAAAATCTACTATTCTGAGAAGCTTTCAACTGCAATAAACATTCTAAACTATGAAACAGCAGAAATATTAGGATCTAGTTGTTCGCACTGGAAAAAATTTACCAAGGCTGCAAAGCACATTGAACACGTTAATAATTTGCAAAAAATCTATTTACATTCAGCTCTTCAAAAGTTCACAGTCTTTCAGAGCCTGAGAGATAATAAATAAGATCCAAAGAAAGGAGAAAAAAAATACATTTAAACGGACATATTTCTTAGAAAAGTCCTTATATGAATAAGAATAAACAAGTCATATTCATTCTATAGATATATAAAAGTTGCAAGTAAATTTAGCTAATTTGTTAACATGTTGCCTTTTATGAGCAATGTTTCATAAAAATGAACCCTTTTTGAGAGTCTTATTTTCTATAAAAAGTTCTGCAATTATTGTATTAGATATAGTGAGCTTGAAGGTTGCTGGTGAATGAGAATATTCCAAATCTTAAGTGTAATTTAGAACAAAAGGAAATATGTTATTCA
Organism: Budorcas taxicolor; assembly: GCF_023091745.1. NCBI lineage: Eukaryota > Metazoa > Chordata > Mammalia > Artiodactyla > Bovidae > Budorcas > Budorcas taxicolor. The sequence continues at coordinate 140,522,481 of NC_068920.1, forward strand.
CCTCAAAATAATCCAACAAATGGTTAGAAATACAGTGCACTCTCTTTTTAAAAAAAACAATTGATGGCTACACAGCAGGTCATCTGTGTTAGAAATGCAGTTAAGGAAGGCAATGGAGAAATCCAGAGTGAAACAAAAGAATCACCACAAATTACCCGACTTGCATGCTTTAAGTTAGCTGATAAGGGTATAGAGCATCTTTAATGTATTCATAAAACCTTGTTATTAAGATGTCAAACCTCTTTGAGGATTCCTCAGTAATTTTCTATTGCATATCTATTTCATTCATTAAGTAGTTTCTAAAGTACCCCTAAGATTCCATTTGTGGAGTTCTCAATGAATGAAGCTGGAAGCAACTCAAATTATTTTGATTCACTTAAGAGAGCATAAGCTATCTTTAGAAACAAACTGTAAATGAGAAATCCAGTGTTATGGTCCCTTCACAGTGTAAACACATTAAAATAATTTCATAGCTCAAGAGAATCATGATTTAAATACGTGGTATACATATCTACTACCGTGTAGGTTTATATTCCCTTTTTGACATATTGATATCAATTCTTGTAAATACATAAAATAATTTACATTTTTTACCTATGAAGAGATAAAAGGGAGTATACTCTGTAAGTACATTAAAAAGCATGCTTAAAGGTATTAGCATAGTGCTTTTATGCCCTTTATTGAAAATAAATTATAAAATAACTTTTAGTTTAGATTTTCCTTTTAGTAACATAAAGATACTTGAAGCAATTCTAATTTTGTGCATGCTTTTAGTGGTGGTGGTGGCTTAGTCACTAAGTCGTGTCCCACTTTTGCAATCCCGTGGACTGTAGCTTGTCAGGCTCCTGTGTCCATGGGATTCTCTAGGCAAGAATCCTGGAGTGTGTTGCCATTTCCTTCTCCAGGGGGTCTTCCCAACCCAGGAATCAAACCCGGGTCTCCTACATTGCAGGCAGATGATTTACCAAATGAGCTATGAGGGAAGCCATGCTTTTAGTACACATGATTTAATTTCTTGACATAATTAACAAGGTATATGTAACTGATTCTTATTGGAATAGTTAATTGAGAAATACTACAGAGTATCTATTATAAAGGACATTGTATAGATTTTGTGGAAATATGAAAAAGATCATTAAAATCTCTGCTCTTGTGAAATGTGTTTTCACATTGCAGATATGTCTTTAAGATAAAATGTTCCTTGCTCAGTCGCTTCAGTTGTGTCTGACTCCTTGTGACCCTATGAACCGTAGCCTGCCAGGCTCCTCTGTCCATGGGATTCTCCAGGCAAGAATACTGGAGTGGTTTGCCATGCCCTCCTCCAGGAAAATGTTCCTTACTATACTACAATTTTTTATGTATTGAAGGGATGGATTAGGTAACTTATATGGATCCCATCCAGTTCACATACTCTATAAATTATGTGAATTAACCACCAACATGGTAGAAATATCAACCATTTGTTCACTTATTTCTGTGCCATTTGATACTTTAGAAAATTAATATATTTACATCTAATAATGCAACTGAGATGGACATTGTCAATTTCAACCTTAGATCAACAGCATGTGATCACCTCTATGAGAAGAGCCTTTCTATCTTCCTAAATAATTGCTAATCGTAGAAACATAAAAATTATTCAACACAAAGAAAAAGATCTTTGGCATGACATTAAACATAGTTTGCTCTTGCAAACTAGGAAACCATGCATTTGATATTGATATTATACTGTCATTCTATGAAATTCCACAGGGAGCTCCTCAGCAAGGTTTGGAATCCATATATACATGCAACCCAAATAGAAAACGTACCCACTCCAGTATTCTTGCCTACAGAATCCCATGGACAGAGGGTCCTGGTGGGTACAGTCCACAGGGTCACAAAGAGCCGGGCATGAATCAGCAACTAAACAGAGTCGTCAGGTAATCTGTTTACTTTAATTTGTTAGTAACCCGATATTAGAATGTTTTCCATATTACTCATTTTTCTTTGTCCCAGTTGAGACAGAATCTCATCAAATCCCGACATCTCTCCTCAGGAGAGAATGTCACAGGCCAAGGGGGTGGGCAGGGCTTGAGGAGAGAGCGGTTATTACACGAACTGTTTGTTCTTGTTTTGAAGTTAAGAGGCAAGACGATTGGCACTGGGATTCCTTCTCAGGATCCTGTTTGCTGCCACATTAGTTAATGTCAGAGCACTTTAATCTGAAGGATGATACTGTAACTTGATTGAACTAATTCGCTTTTAATTATCGATAGCTGTCTTATTTAAAACCCTCCTACATAGAGTACTAGGGACCACTGTAAACCTCTCATATGACTCGTAGTGCTACGAGATTTATTTACATCCCAATAAAGAGAACTGGATGTTTGCTTGAAAAAAAGACATAGAAAAATCTATAGCTTGCTCAGGACATTTCTAATCATGCTGTCTTTTTACAGAATGAGATTCACACCACAGCAAAGCAAAGCATCTTTAGTAGCTACAAGTCTCTGACCTCTGTATAAGGTATGTGGTGTATAGAATAGCTTGGACATGCCTGTTTTCAGAACAGAATAGCAAGGCCAGGTGACAGTTGACCCAAGAGGATGTGTGAGGGACAGACTCTCTCCAAGACAGAGCTCATCCCAACTCAGCAAAAGTTTACCATGAGGGAAATGGTTAAGTTAAACTGTTAATTGGGAAATGTGTTGAGAAACACAGTACTTTGCTTTCTGAGCTTCAACACTTGCCAAGTGTATTTAGCTTATCTCTCAAATGAGGAAGAGTCTCAGACTTTGTCTTTCTCAAGCCTCCCCCAACTTCTCAGCTTTTTCAGGTAAGAATTCCTGGCATTTCCCCAAAGGGGACATTTGTGATAGTTCCTGAGTGCCTGGGGAGAAGGGACAGGGGTGACTGAATTATCCTTAAAAGGCCTAGAGCTTCATGGCACAGATACTCAAGCAATTTGTATGGAAGGGAGAATATGAGGGAGAAATAGAGAAAGCAAATGAGTGGAAAAGAGATTTAAAAAGAAGGAAAGAAGAGGGCAAATTAGGCAGGTATTATTATTGCCTGCTTTGCAGTCCCTGTCCAGCAAGACTGTGCTTTAAAAGCGCTGAAGGCTTTAAAAAGCTGCTCTGCTCTCCTCTATAGCGCCTTCTTCAGGAAGGAACAGTCAGGTGTCTTCCTTCAGTCTTCCCGCCCAGCCTTCAGTCCCTCTCTCTGCAGGTGGCTTTGCCTGGTGGATTTCCATGAAGGCTGGAGACAGCTAGGCATCTTGGATTTGGGTTCTGCCTTCTAGGAGCCAGAGGCGAGCTGGCAGCGCCTGCTGTGTGTTGACACTGCAACTTCCTCACTCTGCTAGGTCCCAGTGCCTGCAGCTGCAGCAGAGCTGAAGGAGGTAAGACAGGTAGACCAGAAGGGGAGATGCCTGCAGTGTCTCAGAAGGCTGGATTCCCTGAAAGGTTCTGGGGGAACAGAGCAGAGAGGGGTTGGCGATGGGCCTGGACAGTTTTCAAACGGGAGCTGAAGATTCCAATTGGTTTGTCAGTTCTCTCCAAAAACTCGAAGGATTCCAAAGGAACTGACTGAGATGCCAGGAAAGCCAGACTAAACATCTAATGAAGTGGGTATATTAGAAGTGAGGGGCAACAGAAAAAAGAGATAGAGGCCTTACCAAAAAAGAGAGGCAAAGAGAGGTGCAGCGGTGTAAAAAGGAACCTTCAGGGGACTCTTGAAAGATGTGCTGGGAGCAGGCAATTATTTATTTTAAGACCTCAGCGATGTCACTGAGGATGTGATAAGTGCAGAGAGAAGGGAACATTTTCCCTCAACATTACTCTTTAATTCTTTATTCCATAGACTCAAAGTTAATTGACTTTCCCCTGGCTTCATGGCCCTGGGCCTCAATTTTCTCATCTATAAAACAACGGATTTGGACTAGATGTTTTCGAAGGTCTCTGCCCGATGCTATTCTCTGTAACTCAGCCTTATGAACCAGGGTATCTGGGAGAAAACATCTATGAGCTTTCACACCAGGTTTCCCCCTTCTTTCTCCTCCACTCATTTATCAATGCAGTGTTGCACCTGCACCATTCAGAGAGCTGTCCCAACTTTCACTGATGACAAGGAGTATGGCTCAGTTAGGACAAACGACTGGTCCTTCTGCCCTGGAGTAAAGAAAGGAGGGACCGAGAAGGCCGTATGATTTACACTTTAGGTTTCCAAGGAGAGGATATTCTAGAATTTTCTACTTCAAATTTCATCCACTTAAAAAAAAAATGTAGATTCCTTTGAAAGGTTCCAAATAGTTGAACTGACTAAAGGGTCAAGAGTCTAAAATGGCTTGTCCTATTTGGAGTAAAATGTATTTCATTTCATCATAGAAACTGGATCTGCTTTTTCTGTGGAAATTCAGCACACTGGCCATGCTCTGTCCTGTCTGCCTGCCTCATGCCATTCTGCCTGCCTGCTTCAGAGCAGCAATTTCTGGGGTTAAACACTGAAGCTTAATAAGTGTGTGCTCAAGAGTGGGGTGTTCAATGATGCAGGACCCCTCTATACCACAACCACCCCCTCCGCGCCTCCCCCCACCCCACCCGGCCGCCTCCACCAAAGACAACAATAGCCAGTTTAAACGGTAGTGTCTTCTCAAGAGTTTCATTCTTAATTTTTTCAATGTGAAATTCCTTTAAATTGAAAAATTCAATATGTAGAAATACAGTTTCCCTGGGTCCTCTTGTCTCCAAGTGAGATGTGACAGATAGTATACACTTTTTTTTCTACACCCACTAGCATTTCCACTTCATTTTGATCTCCAAAATATGGACAGGAGGGCAACTCTAGAAAAATGTATTCTCATTCTGGCATCTCCTTGCAGTGCTGAGCACCCACAGAGAGCATCACCATTTCCTGCACCCTTCCCCAGTTCCCCAGACCCCCTGATTTCCACAGAGGGTTTGACCTTGCAAAGACCCTTCTTCAGCATCTGGGCAAGGAACAATCCATTTTAACTCAAAACACAGAACGACCTTTTCTCCTTTAAAGAAACACTACCAAAGGTAAAACATTTGGTTTTATATTTTTTCAACCCTGCATTCTGGAATGCAAATACAGCATGCAAAGGCAGGTAACTAGTTTGGATCTGTCAGTCCCCATTCAAAGGCTCTGAGTCTCATACTCTGTTCAAAATAGACCGGGCTGACCGGGTGGTTGAACATCTTTCCTCTTTCTGCCCATTCACCATCGTGACGGAAAATCAAAACCGAAAAATTATCTTCTCATTTCTAAACACTAACAGAGAAATGAGCTGATTTTGCGCCTAGCCCTGTGGTTCTAAACATCCCACTTTGGAAACCAATCTTGGTCTCCACATCATCTCGTCCACTCAGTTTTACTTAACAAACACGTTCGCTCCTCTTCCACGGTGAGAAAAATGGTGCACCAGCCCCACGGATGACAGGTTGGTACTTGACTGCAACCGCTCAATAGTTTTATCAGCAACCGGAAAACTTCACAATCGGTCCATTAGCTACTTAAATCTGTGTAAGGAAATCTGCCTATATATAGACACACTTAAAAAGCACCTCAGTTTCACCTGTCTTAAATCTAGCCTAAGGCAATTCCCCAAACACGCCGCCTGTAAACACTCCCCCTTCCCCCACCCCCCATTATTCCAAAGGGTCCCCCATGGACTAACAGTATACGTTTAGCATTAACCAAAGCTATTGTCACACCATGCATTTAGACGTATCTATGCAAAGCCAAGTAGGTGACAATAACCAAAGCGTCTCCCAGACAATTGGCTGCACTACACATGCACAAATGCAACGAAGATTGTATTTTCCACTTACAGTTATAGCGCTGCTCACGGTCACTTAACGAAAATGATAAAACTCAACAGTTCTCTATAAATAAATGTATGTATATATATTTAATTCGGATGAACGGTTAAGCCGTCTCTGGGTATGGTTCTCTTGCTCTCTCTCTCTTTTTTTTTTTTTTCCAGTGGAGCTCTGGGCTGCTTAAATCCCTCCTGGATCGCGCCTTGCAAGCCCAGTCGCCGCCGCAACACGCTCCGGTAGGTCTCTGCTGCAGATTGGGAATCCCATAGAAAACCTAGGGTCCCTGGAGCAGGATGCGCAGGCGCGCGAGCCGCCGCCTCTCCAGGCACCCCCTCCCCTTTCCCCTCCTCCCTCCTCCCTCCTCCCTCCTCCTCTGGCTCCGCAGCCCAGCTCAGAGGGAGCTAGGGCCGGTGACCAAAAGCAGCCGGCATTGGCGCATGCTCAGTTGGAGAGGCTCGGAGTTGCCGCGAGTGGATTCCGTGTCTCCAGATTTTAGCAGAAACTCGGAAGGAAAGTAGATAGGAAAAGGGAGCCTGGCCACTGGCGCAGCCCTTCACCTGGACTGGCTGAGCGAGTTGGCCTCACCACGCCCTCGCGTTTAACCAGCCAAATCTGGTGGTGAAGGCTGAGGTCAGAAATGGGACACGTGGAGCCTGCTTCCCGCCACCCTCAGGCCCGGAGGGCCCCCGGCCCACTCTTTGTCAGGCTTGTAAGGTGAAGGAGAAAACTGCAGAAATCTCTTGCTCCGAAGGAAACGTGCCCAGCAAGCTGTGAGCTTGTCTCCATGGCTCATTCTGAAGAAAGCCCTTATGGTTGGCACTTTGCATGGGCCATTTCTTCCGCGGGTCTTATACTGAGAGCACTGGGAGCCAGGCATTCTAAAAGCCTTCTACTCAGATGATCGTGGTCCCCAATGGCCTTGGAGAAGCTGTGTGTTGAAGGGAGGGGGTGCTGAAGCTCTCATCCTGATCCTGGGTGACCTTGGGCCAATCATGCTAATCATCAACCAGCATTTACCAATAAGTGCTTTCTTTGTGCACTAAATACATTTTATTGAATATGCTTTGGGTGGGGTTGCGGTGGGCAGTGAAGGGCAGTCAGTGAGCCCTCGTGGGAATCCAGGGTTGAGGGATTGGACTAAGCCATTTTATAAAGCCCCCTTCTGTGTCTTTGAAGGACACGTACATTTGCCAGCCCTCCCCGGATCCTGACTGTCCTAGCCAAAGCCTAGAAGGCTTGGCAAGGAGTAGTGCCCAGTAAATGTTTGGTCGTTTCTCTACCAGACATGCAAGGTGAAGTCTCAAATGTTCTCAACCCAATTAATTTCCTAAAGTGTGTTGTTTGTACTTTTGCTTGCTGCTGCTACTAAGTCGCTTCAGTCGTGTCCAACTCTGTGCAACCCCATAGATGGCAGGCCACAAGGCTCCCCTGTCCCTGGGATTCTCTAGGCGATAATACTGGAGTGGATTGCCATTTCCTTTTCCAATGCATGAAAGTGAAAAGTGAAAGTGAAGTTGCTCAATTGTGTCCGACTCCTAGAGACCCCATGGATTGCAGCCTACCAGGCTCCTCCCTCCATGGGATTTTCCAGGCAAAAGTACAGGAGTGGGTTGCCATTGCCTTCTCTGGTACTTTTGCTTATTCAACAATTATTCATTGACCACCTGCCCACTGACTTGAGGCACTTTTCAATGCCTTGGTGGTAAAGGCAGCGAACAAAATCCCTCTTGAGGTTTTCATTCAGATGGGAGTTTTCAAAAGAGGGACATTCTGCAGGGGCAGTGAAGATGGGGGCTTCCTAAATGGCTCAGTAGTAAAGAACCCACCTGCCATTGCAAGAGACGCAGGTGTGATCCCTGGGTGGGGAAGATCCCCGGGAGGAGGAAATGGCAACCCATTGCAGTACTCCTGCTGGCAAGATTCCATGGACAGAGAAGCCTGGCGGGCTACAGTCCATGGGGTAACAAAGATACTCTTTGTTACCCAGTGTTGATGGACTTTCTTTTTAAGCAGAGAATTTTACAACTTGCAAAGTGCCTTCAAACACCTTATCACATCCAGGAAGCTGATTCACTTTGCGGTACAGCAACTTTTTTTTTTTTTAACCTGCAGTTAACCTTTCTGATCTGAGGACATTAAGAGTATCTCTTTGGGCAAAAGAGCTGGAGATAGACAAATCTCCATTGCTAGGAGGGTGCCTACTCCTGACTGCTAGTAGGGGGCGCCCAGCTTGGAAGACCTTGAGGCTACTTAAGCAAAGATCAAGAGAAACTCAAGTCTCTGGTTTTGGAAGGCCAGTGGTGGGTGAGGGCCCCAGGTGGTGACACCTAAGCCGCTGCCTCAAGCTCAAAGCCAACCTGGCCAGCCCAGAACTCAGGAACGCGCTCCGCTGGGCGGGAAGCCCTGGAAAGGCGGCACAGAGCAGAGGAGCGCTCCCGGGACTCCCTGAACTAGCCTTGGCGAAGCGCCCTCCCCGCGGGGCTCTTCCGCGGGGCGACGGAGACCGCGGAAACCCGGAGCGTGGATTAGCGCGGAGCAGGGAGCGCTGCCCCGGCGCGCTGCGGCAGCCGAGCAGGTTGTGGATCTGGCGGGCGCCAGCCCTGCGCTCCGGGGACGCAATGCGCACTGCGCAGCGGGGCTCGCCCGGTCGATTCTTTCTCCGGATGGGGTGGGGGCAAAAGTCACTTCCAGATAAGTCGCTTTTGTTGGCCAGGGACACAACATCCAAGAGCTTTCAAAGTGACTCCTCGTCTTTTGTCGATTTCTCTACTCAAGCATTTTACGCTGTGCTCTCTGATTTCTCTCTCGAGAACAGTCTCCGCACTGCAATCTGCATCAGCCGAAGGGGTCATGATGCCATTTCTTCGGAGAGATGTACCTGTTCATTTCCCCTGGAGGTCTCTTTCGTGGCTGTGTTAGGTTTTAGATGACTTACTGACAACTTGTGTGTCGGGTAAAGTGAACACTGAGACTTTAAACCGTGTTCTCTTGTAGGGGCGATTTGATTTAGAAGCGTGCGCTATTGTGAAGCTGCTTTGTCTCATTGGGCAAGCAGATTTTGTTGGTTCTGTTTGCACTGAGGCGTTGTTTGGCGATTTTTTTTTTAATCCTCAGTTATTGTGCACCTTTATCTTTTTAGTGTTTGTTGTTAAAATGTTTTGTGTGATGCCTTTTATATATGTAACACTAAGTCACATGTAGTCACATAGGAAAGATGATTCTAAAAACATCGAAGGAATATTATCATTTAAATTACAAAAAGCAATTCATTTCTATAGGATGGTAGAGTGAACTTTAAAAAAACGAGTGTGGTAAGAACACTAAACGTGGGAGCTCTGTGTTTCCTTCTTCGGTCATTTAAGAGAACAGAGATGCGCGGCCCTGGGACAGAGGGACTGGGATGCTGGGCCATGATGAGCGGAGAATGCCATCAGCCATAGCAGTTGCCCTATTACCTGAAGCCAAGTCCCTGACACTGCGGATCGCGGTGTCAGCTTTCACATCCTGGAGGTTTGGAAAGTGCTGCCTGCTAAGTCGCTTCAGTCTTGTGGGACTCTTTGAGACCCCATGGACTTTAGCCCGCCAGGCTTCTCTATGGGGATTCTCTAGGCAAGAATACTGGAGTGGGTTGCCGTGCCCTCCTCCAGGGGATATCCCCGACCCGGGGATCGAACCCCCATCTCTGAAGTCTCCTGCATTAGCAGGCGAATTCTTTACCATTAGCGCCACCTGAGAAGCCGGGAGGTTTGGGGAGGGGCTGTGTAAATCGGGGCTGGGGGAAGGGAGGGAGAAAGGTTCTTTAAGAAGAGGATTGTTTGTTTTTCGTCTGAAGGACGTGGTGGAACCCTCACTTGCCTGGAAACCCCTGAGAAGCCATTTTTCCCTTCCTCAGTTGCAAATAACATTCTTTTCTGAAGTAGCTTTACTTTCGCCTCACAAAATAAAACTAAGGACGATTTTCAGGTGTTCACAACTGATTTAATACTTAGTAAATTAATTTAATATTTCCATCCACTTTATTTGTGACATAGACAAACTGAAACCTGAGAATGGCAGTAAAAGTGCAAATTGCCAGTGATATAGCAGATCTCAGCTCATTGTAATATTATTTACCGGACATGCTCTGTATAAAATATATGAGCCAAAAAGGCTGGAACTGAAGACATGGGCGCATTTAGGAAACTGGAAGGAAAAGTGTTCAGAAGAGGACATTAAAAAATGAAAAGAGGCAGGAACTGGAAAAATGAATTTATACTCACTTAAATTCATAAAGAATAATGATAGTAATTTTTTTGTATGGTAAAATGTCTTTATTTTAAAAACCTAAGGGTATTAATCCTTACAGAAGGAAGACATTATGTAAAATAATTATGTTTAGGAAATGGCAATCCACCCCAGTGTTCTTGCTTGGAAAATCCAATGGATAGAGGAGCCTGGCAGGCTACATACAGTCCATGGGGCTGCACAGTTGGACACAACTGAGGAACTGAGAATACATACATCCTGATTTTTTAATGCTATTTTAAAAAACATGGATAGACCAACAAAATAACTTCCCTAAAGAAAAACAGAAAGCTATCACCTACAATAAAACTGCACAGTAGTTTTTGTGATACATAGTGTTTCACTCTTTATGTCTATACCCCTTCTAAATGCTTTTTTTCCCCCCTAAAATAAGTGGAAAAATATAAGATTACTCTCTGAAGGAGTAATTCCCATGCAAATAGAGGGAGTGTTCTATGCCCTCCTATATAGAAAAGGAATTAAAAGGCCTACATTTTTTAATGAACTCAGTTGGTCATTTCACCCATCCCACTACTGATTTATCTCTGTAATCCATGTTCGAATCTAAATTTAGAGAGATCATTCTTTGTTGTGTCACCAATTCCCCTTAAAATTTGAACTGCTGCTGCTGCTGCTGCTGCTAAGTTGCTTCAGTAGTGTCTGACTCTATGGGACCCCACAGACGGCAGCCCACCAGGCTCCTCCATCCCTGAGATTCTCCAGGCAAGAACACTGGAGTGGGGTGCCATTGCCTTCTCCGAAAATTTAAACAATCTGCAATAAAAATTTAAGTCCCTGCTGCGTGAATTATTGTCAATGTTTTGAGTTTCCAGAAGTTTCTTGGAATGTTAGAACTAGTTCTAGCAAGTGCAGGTGATCTTCAGCCTTAAGAATATAAAATGCTTTATTCCATTCTTTTCCATTCATCCCATGTATTCTACAGTTGGGCCTAACCTGTGGATTCATAGTGGTGCACTTAAGCTGGAAAATTTCACTGCTTTTAGTGACAACACAAAAGGAATGATGATAGCAGAATTAGACTATCTATGGCTTATATTCCTTTTCTTTAGTGGCTTTTTAGGTAGCCTTGTTTGCCAGGCTGTATGCTTTTTTAGTTGTGTAACTAGCCACTACAAATATTATTGTGGATTCATGTTCTGGAACTTTTGTACTTTGGATACCATCTGATCCTGAAAGATCTTCAAAAGCACTTCTTACCTGAAGCAGATATTAATGATTTGTTTTTCCCTTCAATCTCTATTTTCCTTACTATACTTCCTTTGAATTTTTTGCTTGAACACAACAAAGAAACCTAAGGGAAAAATAAGTATAATGAATTCTACATCCCCGCTGAGACAACCACAAGAAGCAAACCCACATTCTTTACCTAAGGATTTTCACAGTGGAGTTTACATTTTTACCTACTATCTGAAGGAGGAAAGAAACAGTTGGCACTCTCAGTTTTTTGTGTTCTTATCATATTCCCCCTTTAAAGTTCATGTTACCGTCCTGAGAAGGTTCAAGAAGAGAAAGAGTGACCACTGATGACTGTTGATTTTTTTCAGAATGTAGACTTAGCACTTGTACCATAGTCTCTAGGAGAGTGGATTGTTCTGATTGTTCAGAAGAAAGAAAATGCTTGAGTAACCCATGGTTGTGTTCAGAAATCCATGCAGTCTGAATTTCTTTTGATCTCATTCGTCATTCATTTATCAAACACCTATTGAGCACCTAGTTTGTTTCAGGCAGTGTGCTCAGCACTTTATATGCAACACTGTATTTAGTAACAAAGCTATTTACCTGTGAGATAGGTGCTATTAAAACCCATTTTCAAATCCTATTTCAAATCCTAAAAGATGATGCTGTGAAAGTGCTGCACTCAATGTGCCAGCAAATTTGGAAAACTCAGCAGTGGCCACAGGACTGGAAAAAGTCAGTTTTCATTTCAATCCCAAAGAAAGGCAGTGGCAAAGGATGCTCAAACTACCACACAATTGCACTCATCTTACATGCTAGCAATGTAATGCTCAAAATTCTCCAAGCCAGGCTTCAACAGTACGTAAACCATGAAATTCCAGATATTCAAGCTGGATTTAGAAAAGGCAGAGGAACCAGAGATCGAATTGCCAACATCCGCTGGATCATTGAAAAACCAAGAGAGTTCCAGAAAAAGATCTATTTCTGCTTTATTGACTATGCCAAAACCTTTGGCTGTGTGGATCACAATAAACTGTGGAAAATTCTTCAAGAGATGGGAATACCAGACCACCTGACCTGCCTCCTGAGGAATCTGTATGCAAGTCAAGAAGCAGCAGTTAGAACTGAACATGGAACAACAGACTGGTTCCAAATCAGGAAAGGAATACGTCAAGGATGTATATGGTAACCCTGCTTAACTGTACGTAGAGTACATCATGAGAAATGCTGGACTGGATGAAGCACAAGCTGGAATCAAGATTGCTGGGAGAAATATCAATAACCTCAGATATGCAGATGATACCACCCTTATGGCAAAAAATGAAGAAGAATTAAAGAATCTCTTGAAAGTGAAAGAGAGTGAAAAAGTTGGCTTAAAACTCAATATTCAGAAAACTAAGATCATGGCATCTTGGTCCCATCACTTCATGGCAAATATATAGGAAAACAATGGAAACAGTGAGAGGCTTTATTTTGGGGGGCTTCAAAATCACTGCAGATGGTGACTGCAGCCATGAAATTAAAAGATGCTTGCTCTTTGGAAGAAAAGTTATGACCAACTTAGACAGCATATTCAAAAGCAGAGACATTACCAACAAAGGTCTGTCTAGTCAAGGCTATGGTTTTTCCAGTGGTCATGTATGGATGTGAGAGTTGGACTATAAGGAAAGCTGAGCACTGAAGAATTGATGCTTTTGAACTGTGGTGTTGGAGAAGACTCTTGAGCGTCCCTTGGACTGCAAGGAGATCCAACCAGTCCATCCTAAAGGAGATCAGTCCTGGGTATTCATTGGAAGGACTGATGCTGAAGCTGAAACTCCAGTACTTTGGCCACTTGATGTGAAGAACTGACTCATTGGAAAAGATCCTGATCCCAGGAAAGATTGAAGGTGGGAGGAGAAGGGGAAGACAAAGGATGAGATGGTTGGATGGCATCACTGACTCAATGGAAATGAATTTGAGTAAACTCTGGGAGTTGGTGATGGACAGGGAGGCCTGGTGTGCTGCAGTCCACGGGGTCACAAAAAGTTGGACACGACTGAGCAACTGAAGTGAACTGAACTGAAAACCCATTTTACAGATGAGGAGGAAACTGAGGCAACATATGTGTTAGTAACATCTCCAGATACCTTCTTAAGCTGGCCTTCATTCCTCTTTATTCTTTACCCCATTCCAAAGAATATTATGATTCTCCATCTATCTATCAATTACTACATTTTTATCCATGTAATATTCCTTTGCAAGATAAATATTTGAATATTGTGATCATCTTATTTCTCTTCAATAATCTCCAGTTTCCTCCTGAAAAAATGTCAAATCCTAAGTCATGTATTCAGAATCTTCCACTATGTGGCAGCCTTAATCACAGAGCATCTGGGTTTTTTCAGAGGAGTGAGTGGGAGGCAGGAAGGAAACAGGCTTAGATAAAGACTGCCTTTCCCAGCATTACTACCTTTTGTCTACTGCCTGAGAAACAGAAACAGAAGACTCCCTGTTTTTCGCAGTCCTTACTATTTCTTCCTTAAGTTCATTTTACCATACTAAATAGGAAGTGTTCAAGAACGGAACAAAGGACCACTGCTGGTCTTAAACCTAGACGGTACTCTCTAGTTTGTTATTTATGATTGCCTATAGAACACCTTCATATGAATTTCTTGCAGATACTTCAGGTTCAACATGTTCAAAACACTTACTTCTCTTGCCCCTCACCACCTCCACCAACCTCCCTATGCCCCTACCACTTTAAAGGTAACTTCTATCAGCCCAGTCCTATAAATAAGAACCTTGGGTAGCAACTTCAGCTCCCCCATCTTTCTCATTCTCCATCAATTCATCACTTAAGTCCTAAAAGTCCCGTGTTTTGAAAGTCTCTAACTCATTCCTCACTGACACTCTGTTAGTTAACCCTTTCATCATCCAAGCATCATATATTTCCTTCTCATAACTATTGAAAAAAAGCTTAAATAAAATCACATCACTCTCTTGAATAAAACCGTTAACTGGTTTCTCACTTTACATAGTAAAAAGAAAAGGGCACAGCATGCAAGCCCCTTTATTTTCTAGCTCTTGCATACCCCTTCAGCCTCACCTCCTGCTCTGTCTTTTCAGGCTTCCCTGCTCTGTCATACTGTGGAGCAGTACTTGTCTGTACTTTTGCATTTACTTCTCTCTTTTTGAGAAACTCTTCTTTCTTTTGCCTGAAAGATTCCTGTTAATCTGTGAGAGAATAAAATTGTGTGTCTAAGCCACCCAATCTGTTGTATCTTGTTACAGCAGTCCTAGGAAATTAATATAGAGGATGAAAGTGAAAGTGAAGTCGCTCAGTCATGTCCAACTCTTTGCGACCCCATGGAATGTAGCCTACCAGGCTTCTCCGTCCATGGGATTTTCCAGGCAAGACTACTGGAGTGGGTTGCCATTTCCTTCTCCAGGGGATCTTCCCGACCCAATGATCAAACCCGGGTCTCCTGCATTGTGTGTAGGCAGATGCTTTACCATCTCAGCCACCAGGAAAGTCTCAATATAGAGGATAACTACATTCAGCAGATCGGAGAAGGCAATGGCACCCTTGCCTGGAAAATCCCATGGATGGAGGACCCTGGTAGGCTGCAGTCCATGGGGTCGCTGAGGGTCGGACACGACTGAGCGACTTCACTTTCACTTTTCACTTTCATGTGTTGGAAAAGGACATGGCAACCCACTCCAGTGTTCTTGCCTGGAGAATCCCAGGGACAGGGGAGGCTGGTGGGCTGCCGTCTATGGGGTCACACAGAGTCGGACATGACTGAAGTGACTTAGCATACATTCAGCAGATAGGTCTACAGTAAGAATATTCTGGCATTGAGATGATATAAAGATAACATTTTCTTTTCTACAAATAGACTTTTCTCTTTCATTCTCTTTTTTACGTGAAAATCACTGGATTTTGAATTAAGAGATTTTGATTCAAGGGCCAGCTTTGCTGCTTATTAGATATGGTATTGGGAAAGTCAGCTAAGTTTCCCTCATGACTTACTTATTTATAAAAGTAGAACTCTATAGTTCAAAAATTCAAGATATTGGGCATCTACAAAATTTCGGATAGTAAGTTAACAGTGCTAATTTACATCTAAGATAATATTGAGCCAATTTCTTCCAATTGTAGAGCAAATAAAATTCATGGTTTTAAATTCATTTAAAATAATTTTCTTAGAGACCTTGCATATTGTTTCTTATGAAAATCAGATTAGGGACAGTGATCACAGTACCACTACTAGACGTAATACAGTGGGTTTAAAATTTCTTGGGCTAGTTTAGATGTTCTAATAAAATTAAGTATTAATAACACTGTAGTGTTAAACAACATTTTGAAATTAGACTTACATAAATAACACTTTACCTGTATAATATCTTTTTAAAAAGACTATTTCTAGAGCAAAATTCATTGACCTTATTGGTTCTGGTAGTATAGATTATAATATAGTTTTGGAAGTTCAAGTATGTTGATTTTGGATTGAATAAAAAATAAGACTAAATAACAGACTAATTATGTTGCTTATTTAATATATTGTAGACCTTTGACTTGCCTGAAGGATATGTTCTAAAACCTTCCTGATTCCTTATTATATGAATATCACTCTAAGGTAAAATTGCTTTGTTGGTAGCTATATTGCTTACTTATAGAATATTAAGTGAGATAATAAATAAGAACAACACAGCTATATTGAGATGCAGACATTAGGTGGTCATTTGATCAGATTTAATACCAATTTAATTATCAGTTACAACTACCAGCTTCCTAGTTGTATAAGATTTATATTTGAATTTTAGCAAATGATATATTACTGTCATTATAACCTTCAGGATCATTCATAAATAGATACAGTCTAAAGATTAAATCTATAAAGACCACATTCTATTAAAATCCTGCTACCTGGAAACATTAAAGTGTTCATACATCATTGTACTACTTGAAAAATAAGTGACTGAGGCTTGAGATCATGGCCATTTTGAAAGTAATTTGAATTCAATGAATGAGGGTCAGGTTTGAAAAGCTAAAATTTACTCTTCAAATTTTATAAATTCAGCATGCATTTTTACAATAGATCTTCCCAAATACTTCTAAATAGATTGAAGTTCTTTCTCCTTAGGAGTTAATAAATCTATTAATCTAAGAGAATGAACCATTAATGATACTATTTATGCTTGCAGTCTTTCTGTCCTAAAAGCTGTGCAAACAATTTGCTACTTAGGCCAGGAGGAAAGAATACAGCAACCCAACTCTATTTATGTCTTTGGGAAGCTACCAGTGTCTATCTGAGGAGTCCTGTATCTCTCCAGCAGCTGTTAATATAGCTTGTGGGGTCACCTTGAAACAAATTAAGAAAGCCTTATTCAGGAACATTAAGGCAGTTAAGACAAAATGTCCTTGCTGCTGTCATGTGAGTATGCTTTCTTCTTATTTTTCTGAATATTTCTTTCCTCCTTCTCCCATAGAAAGGACCACATTTTTCCTTGATGATGCATTTTATTCAAAAATAGTATGAATGAGTGGAAAGATGACAAAGATGAATCGCTTCAGATTTATGACGAAGTATTTTTCCTTCAGAGAGAAGAAAATTGTCCTCTTTGGTAGTTATGATGATGCTCTGCTGTGAAGTGAACCAGAGCTGGGGCAAGTAACAGGTTGTGGTAGTAATTTCTTATCAGATCCTAGATCTGGAATTAGAATAGAATACAGTTTTCCATGGGGTCACAAAAAGTCAGACATGACTTAGTGAATGAACAACAACGGTTGTCTTGGTATCTACAGGGGATTAGTTCTAGGACCCCATTGGTATTGAAATTTATGGATGTTCAACTCTCTTATATAAAATAGCTTATATATAACTTATGCATATCTTCCCATACACTTTAAATTGTCTCTAGATTACTGTTAATACTGAATGTAATGTAAATACTGTGCAAATACTTGTAAATACAATGTAAATGCTGCGTGAAAATTAAAAGGGTTAGTCACTCAGTCATGTCTGACTCTTTGTGATCCCATGGACTGTAGCTCTCCAGGCTCCTCTGTTCATGGAATTCTCCAGGCAAGAATACTGGAGTAGGTTGCCATTCCCATCTCCAGGGGATCTCGTAGATAGTTATAAATACAATGTAAGTGCTATGTAAGTAGTTGCCTGTTCAGCTTTTTGGAACTCTCTGGAATTTCTGCTCCAATATTTTCAATCCTTGGTTGGCTAAAGCTGTACACATTGAACCAGTAGATACTAAGGACCCACCATAGCATCTTTTAAGTGAGCCTGAGCAGGGCAGGATCTTCTCACCAATTTGTACCCCACGTGAGGAATTTTAGAATGGATTGGCAAGTTTCCACCAAAGAATCAGAGTACAGGACATTGCTGAATTTGAATAGCAGTAACATTTCCTACTTATTCTTCAAGGTCTTGTTCAAGTACTGTGATGACTTCCCTGATTATCTATTCCAAACTGATAGTTCTTTCTTTTCAATTTCTATTGGATGTAAGATGCATGGAACAATCAATGAAATATCACCAAGACACATAGTTTTCCTTTTAGATTTTAATATCCAACTGTATTTTAAAGCTCCTTAGTGCAGAATCTGTGTCTTATATTTCTACTTTAATTTACTCAAACTGCCAAGTTCATGCTTCATAGTAGAGCTTAGTAATTATTTGGTGGATTAATTTCCTGTCTCTTTAGTGTTCATTTTCAATGTGTTGTTTTTCTGTGATTTTACAACTTAGAAGATTTAAAATTCAGTTTAGAATTCTGACAATTGGAAAGATTATTTTTACAACTTATTAATGATTCTGTTTCATAATTGGTATTGTAAGTGTGATACATAATTTTCTGTTTATAGAACTCTAAACAATGAAAAACAGTTGTTTTTATACTGATTTTAAAGAGAAAACATCTCCCATCAGGTGATTATACTTATTATTCAATATAGGTTTGTACCATATGTAGTGAAATACATTATAAAAGAGCTTAAACAAGAAGTGATTTAATGCTTAAATTAATTTCCATGATGTCATGTGATTGAATTTATGAAGAAAAGAGGACTTTATATTTGACAAATGGGAGTTTCTAGATTTATTTGACTAGGCAACAGTGTTTGCAATTGGCGTTAGACACTAGAACCAAACCATCTTTTGGCAACCAGTGTAATCATTTGTAAGCCAGGAAAATTTTTGTATTCTTCTTTACGTTGACATCTCTTCCTCCACTCCCCCTTCCTTTCTCTTCTTCTCCTTGCTACTGACAAATGGAGGTTGTGCTAGATTATTTTCTTCCCCTAAGTGTTCCTTGGACCTAATCACAGCTTTTCAAGGCCTTTTTAAAAGTTTAAATGGTTTTCCCTTTTAGAGTTTCTAAGGGAAATGTCATGCATCTCAACATTTTGTGGGTGATTGTCTATATGTAGGTAACCCTTTGTGGTCTAAGACAAATAGACTGCCAGTTATTTCTCCAGCAAAGATGGGTTTATTCAGGATCTGCAGAGAATTGCAGTTGAGGTCTGCAGCCATGGCAAGCCACATGCAAGTGGTTGCACAAGCAAGGGATGAACTTTTTTGTATAGAGGGGGAAAGTTGGGAGGACTACAGTAAGCAGAGCCCATGGGTTTTCATTGGCCAATTTATTGCCAGGAAAGAAGAGGAGTCTTCCTTCTTCCTGTTGGGCTCTGCTATTGTCATAGAGTGTGAGGATTCCCGCTTCTGGTCTCTTAACTTTAAATATTTTGAGGTTCCTGACAAAGTTTGACCTTGTATCAATACTTCAAAGATGGATAATTATAGTTTGAGAAAATTAGTTTATAAATAAAATCCAATATAAAAGGTTTTTTCTTCAGTGGCCTGCATAAGTTAAAATATTGCCTTTTTGAAAAAATTATTTTATCAGAGAGGAGTTTGGAGAGTAAAAGTGGAAAAGATGATGCAGCTATTACATTACCGTGCAAGCAGAAGGCTATTCATCAGCAAGACACATATATAAGTCTGTACTTTTCAGAAGAGGATGGCATCTAATACAGTGTTGAGCACATGGATGAGTGTGTGCTAAGTCGCTTCAGTCATGTCTGACTCTGTGAGACTCTATGGACTGTAGCCCGCCAGGCTCCTCTGTCTATGGGGTTCTCCAGGCAAGAATACTGGAGTGGGTTGCCATGCCCTCCTCCAAGGGTATCTTCCTGACCCAGGGATTGAACCTGTGTCTCTTATGTCTCCTGCATTGGCAGATGGGTTTTTTAACCACTAGCATCACCTGGGAAGCCCATTGAATACATATTGTGTACTAAATATTGTTTGAATTGAAATGAGGGTTTCTTTTTTCTTTTGGTGTATTTGTTTCCATCCAGCAGATATTTTATAAACAAAAAACAAAGAAAACCTCTATGCCTTTTTATGTAGTATTATTGAAGATTAAATTACTACAAAACATGGATGGTCATGCTGCTGCTTCTGCTGCTAAGTTGCTTCAGTTGTGTCCGACTCTGTGCAACTCCATAGATGGCAGCCCACCAGGCTCCCCTGTCCCTGGGATTCTCCAGGCAAGAACCCACTGAAGTGGGTTGCCATTGCCTTCTCTGATGGATGGTCGTAGATCATATTAAACTAAAATTCTATTTTTAATCCTTTGATTCTTTATATTATTTTTATAATGGAGAACACACATATTTTTCCTTTATATTCTAATTAGGAGAGCTTGGAAATGTATGGTCACAGTGCTTCTCCTTCTCACCTTTTAGTTTTTCTCATATGAGAAAAAGGATCTTTATACCAACCATGATTGTTGTGGTTCTGTCTTTGCTTAGCTACTCATTATATACCAAGCCCAGCCTCTGTCCTATTTCTCTGTTTTCTGAAAGATGTCATTGTTATACATATATATGTTTTTCCAGGTTATTGTTCAAGGTCTGAACTAGATAACTTTTAAGAGTCACCTCTAGAGTCCCTCTGAGTGGTCTCCAGATAGCATAGGTTTAGCTTTTGGAAGTTGATATATAACTGTAGTAAGCCAGTGATTATTACAGTTATATATGGGGGCTTCCCTGGTAGCTCAGTTGGTAAAGAATCCGCCTGCAATGTGGGAGACCCGGGTTTGATCCCTGGGTTGGGAAGATCCCCTGGAGAAGGAAGCAGCTTCCCACTCCAGTATCCTGGACAGGAGAATTCCATGGACTGAGTAGGACACGACGGAGCGACTTTCACTTTCACTTTTCAAGTGGGTGATTAGCATGTCTGGCCTCAGGAAAACTGCAAAACAGGTGACACTGCTAACCCTAACCCTAATCTATTCATGATTAAGCACTATGTATCCAGTATTATGTATATAATGAATATGTGTCAGATAACTTTATGAAACTGAATATGTATTCCTCTGCTACTTTGTTTCTCATAGGGCATAGCTATCTATGAGAAACTTTTAAAAATTAAGGAAAGAGTTGCTGTTTAATAGAATTATGTGACAACACCCTACAGTGGGCAACTAATTGCCTCTCTGCATGTCCTAAAGTTACATTTCCTTTCCACTTTCTATGATTCTTGGCTGTCTATTTTCAAGACTCCCTCAAAAACCTCCTCAAGAGAGTCATGGCCTGGGTCACATTTTTCTATCATTAACTCTTCTCTGATAAGATCCACTAAGGTATAGAATGTGTGGGGTTCAGTTATGAAGAGTGTGCTCAACTCATTCATTATAATTAGGAATTCTGGGGCATATATTATTGATACATTCACAATAGATGTGTTACTATATTATAGCCTCTATGTAGATTTGGTTTTAAAAAATATCACTTTATTTCTTTCAGACCGTAGTTATTTTATGTCCTGACTAGGTAGCACTTTCTATAGCCAAACTTCTTGGATTAACGACTTTCCTAATTAGTTCATCCTTATTTCTCTCAGTCCAATGTTAGAGCTATTTCTACACTTCTTTTATTTCTGTGAAAGCAGAGTTCTATTTTTTAGATCTTAGATCCTTTTTGTTTTCTAGTTGAAACTACTCTCCTGAGGCTGTCTAGATCTTGTTTTTCAAAACTTCCTTGGTGGCTCAGATGGTAAAGCGTCTGCCTACAATGCAGGAGACACGGGTTCAATCGCTGGGTCGGGAAGATCTCCTGGAGAAGGAAATGGCAACCCACTCCAGTATTCTTGCCTGGAAAATCCCATGGATGGAAAAGCCTGGTAGGTTACAGTCCACGGGGTTGCAAAGAGTCCAGACACGACTGAGCGACTTCACTTTCACTTTTCAAGACCCAGTTCAATCTCTCTCCTCTGTAAAGATTTCTCACCTTCCTATCTAAAACTTACTTCATTCTTCACTGAATTCCACAGAGAATGAGATGATTGGATGGCATCACCAACTCAATGAACATGAGTTTGAGCACACTCTGGAAGACAGAGAAGGACAGGGAAGCCTAGCATGCTGCAGTCCCTGGGGTTGCAAAGAGTTAGACATGCGTTAGTGACTAAACAATAACAACAATCAATTTCTTAATAGTGCTAATATTACTCAATTGGTATATAGTCAACCCAACAATTAAAAATTATTATTATTTATTATATGGTAAGACCCATGCTATACACCAGAAATGCAAAGGTAAACAAAATAACTGTTTTAAGTGTCAAGGAGCTAATAGTTTAGTAGAGGAGATAGTATATAACATTATGTAATTTTATAAGCATTACAATAGATGTCTGAAATAATGGGGATATGGATAAAAACTGCTTAGTATGGAGAAAAGAAAAAAAGATACTTTATAGAAAATTATAGGCTCCTAAGTATGGAATGAATTAATGTATCCTTTAAGAATGAGCTTTTGAGCATCATTTCTTCCTAGGTATCTTCCCTAAACTTCCAGACTAGGTTTCGTCTTGTCTCTTCAGTGCTTGGGTATTCCTCTATTGTAGCACTTATACTATTATATGTCTGTATACTTTATATGCCTGTTTCTCCTATTATATTGTAAACCCCTTGAAAAAGTCTTTGAAAAAAGACTGTCTTGATTTTGAATACCTAATACCTAACCCAGTTCCTGGAACATGAAAGTGGAAGTGTTAGTCACTCAGTTGTGTCTGACTCTTTGTGACCCCATGGATTGCAGCCCACCAGGCTCTTCTGTCCATGGAATTCTCTAAGCAAGAATACTGGCGTGAGTTGCCATTTCCTTGTCCAGGGGATCTTCCACCCAGGGATTGAACCTGGATCTCCCACATTGCAGGCAGACTCTACCAACTGAGCCATCAGGGAAGCCTGGAACATAATACTCAATAACTGTCTTGAGAACTGAGTAACAACAAGAAAACATGAGTATTTGGGGAATTGAAAGCAACTTGGTGAGGCAGAGTGTGAGAGGCATGGGAGAAGGGAATGGATTAGTTGGAGATCAGGCTAAAAAACAGTCTAGGACAAAGTTGTGAACGGCCTGATTAACTGGGCTATGTAACGGGCAATGTAGTGTTAGTTTTATATCACCTTTATCCTTTTATATGCATATTTCTGGCTGGAATGTATTTGTTAGAGACAAAGATTACATTTTATACGTCATAGTATTTACTTCAGTATGAGGCATAGTTTCTTGCAGATAACAGGTATTTCATTCAGCAAATTGAAGGATAGTTAAATCAGATGAGAGCATTCACTTAAAGTACTTTGAAAATTATGTTATTTAGTTGACAGTGATTATTGATTGACAGTAAACAATGACTATACTCTGCCCTAAATAGTGATAGAAGAAGCATTCTTTCGATCCATTCCTTTCCTCTGACCTGAACCTATGGCTATTCTGAAATTATAGAACTATAGGCAAACTTAAAATATTGAGAGAGTTATACTTTTTTGTGGGTGGCAAATTTAGGATTCTTCACCCATAAAAATTATCACATGAGATGGAAACAAGCTAATATAGTTTTGTTTTGTTGTTTTAAAGTTTTCACAATATGTCCTGGTACCAATATATAATCTGTCAAATTGCCTCTCTGAGTCGGATGCAGCCTAGCAATTGCACACACATGCACGCACATGTAAGCACTGCTTTAGCCAGACAAGACACAAAAACTCCCTGGCTTACCGCAGCTACAATTCTGTAGTGAGAATTGATTTACAGAGTAATGTATCTGAAGTATTGTATAATAGAGTTTGATTCAATACTATGCTGGTAGCTGTTTGACACCTGGCTTGTCTAGAACTTAAAAAAAAAAAAACAACTCCCTAATTTGTATTGTTTCTGATTTTGGCAATTTAAATAGAAATACTTCCATCAAGGCCTACTCTAAGCTACCCACAGGATATTACTGAAATGGAGGGTTGGATAGAGATGCTGACATTCATCAAACTGTAAGACCTAGTCTAACACCTTGCTAGTTCGATGTTAATAAATATCTATTTACATGTCCAACTCTCTTCTAAATGCTTTACATGATGTATTTCATTTAAATCACAATAGCCTAAGAGGTAAGTTCTATTACTACTTTACAATTCCCACTTACAGGGATCTGTCTCAGAAAGGTTAAGTAACTGGCTCAGCTTACAAAACTAGGAAGATGTAGACCATAGATTTAAACACAGACAATTTAACTCCAGAGCCTACTCACCTCAATGTTATTCTATATTGCTTTCAGGATAAAAAAATTATGTTCAGTGTAGTTTTTAATGTTAACTGTATTTTGTATTTAATGTAAATGTATATAATTCCTTCACATTTTAAAGTAAATTATAGTTTTATGAATTTTCAATGCCCAGCTAAATATTTATTATGCAACCAATCATAACAAAATGACTAATCTCAGCAGAAAAATTATACAAAAGGAGAAGGTAATCTAAGTAATTACAAGTTTGTATGATAAAAATAATTATAGACATTTTGCCATCTCAAAATCTTGAAAAGATTCTTGTGAAAGGTTAATTGGAAAGAATTCACAATTTTTTTTTAAAGAGGTGTTATTTACAATTGTATGAATTTCAAAATAATACAGACTCTTGCTTTTATCTCAGGAGCAAAGAATCTTTTAATTGTTGCTGAAATTTATTAGACCATCAAAGGAATGTTGGAAATAGTTGAACATTTCCCCTGGCTTTCCAACAGTCAGGGCTTAGGAAAAAAAAATTATCTTTGAGTAACTAACCATGCAAAAATATAATAGTACATTAATGAAATCATATTTAGAACTAAAGAATGAGGAGCAGATGAAACTGTGGGTGTCTAAACATATAACATAGCTGTAAACTGGAAGGAATTCAGAAGACTTTTAAGTAAAGCCTGACATCATACTTACACAAATGAACCAGCATATGCCCAAGACTTGAAGCTGTGAAAGGACTTTATATATTTGAAGAATGGTGAAAAGCTTAGTGATGCAGGAAATCAAGTTGTGTTGTGTAATATAAGAAGCAGCTGAAAAAACAGTTTGGAGAACTACAAAGAACTTTGCATATCAAATTAAAGAGTCTGTATTTTATTTTATGAGCATCAATGAGTCAAGATAAGTTCTTGGTTAGGAAACAAGCGACAAAGTGATTAATATTTTAGGAAGAAAAATCTCATGATAGTGGTGGGTGGAAGTCAAAGAGGAGACTAGTGAAAAGACCATTCTTTTTACTCTTCTCAGCAGGAGGTGATGAGGGTCTAAAATAAAGCAGAAGCATTAGGGATAAAGAGTAGAGGAGTCATTCCTGGGTCATATTTAATATGGAATTAATAAGATTTGATGAATGTCTACAAAGGGATTGGGTGATGGGGAAAGACTGTAAAAGAGAGAAAAGAAATAAGGATAACAGTAAGAGTTTCTCGGAGAAAGCAATGGCACCCCACTCTAGTACTCTTGCCTGGAAAATCCCATGGATGGAGGAGCCTGGTGGGCTGCAGTCCATGGGGTCGCGAAGTGTCGGACACCACTGAGCGACTTCACTCTCACTTTTCACTTTCATTCATTGGAGAAGGAGATGGCAACCCACTCCAGTATTCTTGCCTGGAGAATCCCAGGGACGGGGGAGCCTGGCAGGCTGCCGTCTATGGGGTCGCACAGAATCGGACACGACTGAAGCGACTTAGCAGCAGCAGCAAGAGTTTCTAGTTCAGAATACTGGGTAGATAATGATGTTATTAATGAAAATGGATAATAAGGAGATAGTTTAAAACTCAAAGTATTTGCATATACATTGTCTCACTTAAGACTTTTTATAAATTACTGTTGTTACTCAGCTGAAAGGTTAATTGCATATGTGGATATACAGAACATCACAGTTTTCTTAAATATTTTCCCAACTAGAGCTTCTTAGTGACTTTATAAAGAATGCTTTTTGTGTTATTTATAGCCATATTTATTTTAAACATTTTTAGTAAATGTTGGTATTTTCTTCTTTAACCCCTGTATTTGTTTCAAATATTTTTGTTAGTTGTTAAGTGTTTAAAACATATTTGATTAACTTGTTGTTCTGAAAGTTTTAGGTTGAGTGTATTTATTCATCATTTACATGCTTTATTAAAAGATATAAAAGAGAAAAACTACCCTGTCAAATATCTGGTTTTACCATGAAATTTAAATGACATTAAAACCAGTAATATTTAAAGTCAGTTTTTGGCTTTATGCTGATATGAGCTCAATCAACTCTCCATTTTAACATATAAAATCAAAACCAAAACCATAAGCTTAAAATACACTTAAGACATCACTAAATACATTTTGAATAGTAAAAGTGCTGTTGTTGTTATTTAGTTATTTAATCATGTCAACTTGAATAATGATGCTAATATGAGCAAATTTCAATTTGAGGTTTTTCCATTGGTCATGTATGGATGTGAGAGTTGGACTGTGAAGAAAGCTGAGCACTGAAGAATTAATGCTTTTGAACTATGGTGTTGGAGAAGACTCTTGAGCGTCCCTTGGACTGCAAGGAGAGCCAACCAGTCCATCCTAAAGGAGATTGGTCCTGTGTGTTCATTGGAAGGACTGATGTTGAAGCTGAAACTCCAATACTTTGGCCACCTGATGCGAAGAGCTGACTCATTTGAAAAGACCCTGATGATGAGAAAGATTGAGGGCAGGAGGAGAAGGGGATGACAGAGAATGAGATGGTTGGATGGCATCACCGACTCAATGGACATGGGTTTGGGTGAACTCCAGGAGTTGGTGATGGTCAGGGAGGCCTGGTGTGCTGTGGTTCATGGGGTTGCAAAGAGTCAGACATGACTGAGCGACTGAGCTGAACTGGCTATGCAAGTCAGTCTATGGGTTGGTCAAAGCATACAACAGAGTGCATTTGAATGGACTGTAGAATTATGGAAAATCTGAGATTAAAAAAAAACACAATGCAACTAGAGATATATAGGAACAGTACTTTGAGAACTTGCTGATATATAACCTGAACTATTGCCACATTTATATTTATAGTGTTGATGAAGTGCTTATACTGTAAGGCTTTCTATAAATTTAAGTAAACATTTCTCTGGAGGAATTCACAAGCTAAAGTAATGTCTAGAATTGGAATCATAATATATCTAAGAATATTTATGAGACAAGAGGCTGATGTTTTAGTTTATTAACTAAAGCAGTATGCCAGTCATAGTTTGCCATTTATACACTTACAGTTTCTGAGATTTTATATATATATATGTATGTTTCTGTGAATATACAGCTTATCAACTTTGAAACTATCATCAAGGGGATAGAAGCTTCTGATTACTGAACAGTAATGACATATTTCTTAATGAACATGTATATAAGAATAATAGTAAACACTTTGAGCATTGCTTTCTTTAGAATTATGACAGTCACAAAAATGAGAATTGACTGAAGAGAATATATTGTTTTCAAACCAGAAAAAAGAAAAATAACATTTACAAAATTTATTATGTGACTCAGAACTGTCTGATTACACTTACAATAAATAGAATAGCTGAAACATATAATTTTTAAGTAATTGTATTCACAACAGGGCTTCCCTGGTGGCTCAGAGGTTAAAGCGTGTGCCTGCAATGCAGGAGACCTGGGTTCGATCCCTGGGTCGGGAAGATCCCCTGGAGAAGGAAATGGCAACCCACTCCAGTATTCTTGCCTGGAGAATCCCATGGACGGAGGAGCCTGGTGGGCTACAGTCTACGGAGTCGCAAAGAGTCGGACACGACTGAGCGACTTAAAACAAAACAAAACAAATCACAACATTGGGAAAGAAAACTCCACGGTGCGCTGAAAATTTTCTACAATCTTAAAGTGTAGGTTAATAGTTATCTGGATAATAATTTCCACACGACTTTTTTCCTGAAATATTCAGATTGTTAAGTACCAGTGCTGCCTTTTCTCAAAACACACTTTAAGACTGAAGTGGGAATATGATTTTTAAACGCCACTGGCATCATTAAGAGCATGTTAGAAAGTTTTACCACACAGAGGGAGATTTGGTCAGGTGTTTACAGGGCTACACGGTTTCAATGGACAAGATAGTCCAGAGAAACTGTGGAGACGTTCTTCTGAGAAGAAACAAAATTTTAGAATTTAAAAAATACAGGTGTCTCCGTTCACAAATTAAAAAAAAAAAAAGATTTTGACTTTTCTCTCTAATTCTATCAGAGGGAAGAAAAAGTTTAGATCAGCTACAATTGTAACAATAGCAAGGGGCTCTAAAAATAGACAAAATAACGGTCACAGGCGCTTGGTGTTTTTTGAGGTAGAGACTACGTGGGTGAGGCTCGCTGCCCCGGGGAGGGTGTGGGCGTGGCCCTGGGGCGGGCCCTGGGGACGTGTCAGGGGCGTGGCCGAGGCGGGGCTGGAGCGGATGTATTGGTTCAGAGCCGCCTCCAGCCGGCTCAGAGACCCGAGTCTGCCTGGAACCTGTGACAGATTCCCTCAGTTCGCTGTCATGTCGCTCACGCAGCGCGCGCCGCAGGTTTCCGAACTCGGGGAGCCTGCCTCCCCTTTACCACCTTCTGACGACCCTGATTCCCTACCACCCCGTAGTAAGAAGCCCCGTCTTGAGGAGACCGGTGGTGTTTCTGAGGTGGCGTGGAGGCTGCCTTTGGTGCCTTGCTTGTCTGAGGTGGAAAAAGTCTGGGAGTTGTCGCTCAGACCCCTCAAAGAGCTCATGATTTCAACTGAGGAGATTTTTGGTAACGCCAAAGACTCCTGTGTGAAGAAATCTGTCAGTGGGAAACAGATATATAATCCGGAAGGCCAAAATAGCAAATTTGAGATGGATAGTTGTTTGCGGTCTCTACCCTCACAAAATTTTGCTTCTGGTGTGAAGGCTTCTAGAACGTCTTGCGAACCAGGGCTGTATGACAGAGAGATTTTTAGTGTGCATTGCACTGATAGATTTGAAACAGAGACTGGTCAGCTGTCCCACGCCTCTGTACACGATGTACATGTAATTAAAAACGAGGATGGAAAACAATATTTAGTTCAAGAGAGAGACAATAGTCAGGAAGACAATAATGACGTAAAACTGACAGAAAATCCATTTTTAGATATCACATTTTACCAGGAGACCAAATCAACATTTCATGATATTAAGAACAGATGTAAAGCTGGTAGTGTTATGCCATCAAATAAAAAAGAAAATAGCATTCCAGCATCTACGCTAAAAATATCAAAATCTCAAAACCGGCCCAGCATGGAAATTGTCAAACCTAGCTATTTTAGAGATAAGAGTACAACAAGTATCCCTGCGTTTCCAACTGATTTAAATAGCAAAATGTCCTCTGTCTATTTAAAGGAAATAAGGAAGAAAAATGACAAAAATGAGGCATATGTTAGGGATTTCACAAACACTCACTGGTCCCAAAATAGACCTGATGTTAAGAAGCAAAAGTTACAGAATGATGAAAAAATTGTGGATGCAGAAAATATTTTTTCTGACTGTTGTGAAAGTAACCACCAGTCACTCAGCAACCAAAGTGTTTGTGTGAGAAAAAAAGACTTGATCAGTTTACACTACTATAATCACAGTAGTATCAAGTCTGATGCAATAGACTCTGCAAAGAATTTCACTATAAAACTAGAAAATGCAAATTGCAAGGAGACAGAAACATGCCTGTACAGCTACATATTTACCAGATTGGAAAAACTGCAAAGCTGGGATTGTAACATTATATATATTTTGAGAAAAAATAGGGAAAATAGTTGGACTGTGGATAGTTACAAGGTGAAATATGAAAATATGAAACAAGCTGGAGAAATACTGAATTTGCAACAATTATTAGAAATAGATCTAAGTAAAAGAAATGATCACAATATGAAAGTCATGAAAACACATGATGAAAAAGCAAAGCCTTTCATGACAGAAACACTGGGTAGTCAGAAAGCTTTAAAGCAAATTTTTTGCTTAAAAGATAATGGAGAAAAAGATAATATGCTACACTTCAGATATTATAGCACACAAAAAGATTTTCATTTAAGCAGTAATTTTGAAAGTTTCATTACAGAAATATTTTATTTCCATGAAAATATTTCAGGAAATCAAAAAGATAATACTATCTTAACCTGGTATGGAATTTTGAAGTGTAAAAAGCAAATTGATGTTCAAAATCTAATAACTGAGACTATGAATGTCAGTATAAATAATGATATTTCAAGCATATGTTTACAAACCAGTGTTTTGGACCCTCTAAATATTATATTGAAAACCAGCATAACTTCTTTGCTCAATGACTTTGTCTCTTTTACAATAGTTGAAAATGACTGTAAATTAGAAGAGGGATGCATTTTCAAATGGATAATGTATTTGAATTATCCAAAAAATATCACATTGGAAAATCATACTGTATGTTCAGTCAGGATTTTAACTTTTCCAAGACTATTAGAAAATAATATGAAACCTAAGCTAAAGAAACGAAAGCTATTTAAAAGTGAACAAATTTTTGAAGAGCCTAAGAAAAAACTTACCAATTCCTTCAGTATGACAAGTAAAAACATATACTTTCCAATTTCTGAAACATATAAAAAAATTCCTCTTTTAATGGACTTTGATGACATTGATGAAATTTTTCCAACAAAAGAAATTAGTTACAAGAATAAGAATCGTCCTGAACAAGTCATGAGTGTGGATAATTGGATTCACTGTAGCTCTAAAACTAATAAAACACATGTTAGGTCTTGTTCTCAATTTACACAGAACTGGAAATATATTAACAAAAAAACTTATGAATTAAATGTGCAGAATCAAGATTTATATGCTGAAGAAAAGCAAAAGCATAATAAGATCAGTAGTTTTAATTTTAACTACATATTTAAAGATTTCTTCAATACTAGGCAACAGGCTATACAGGCAAGCCATGACAAAAAGCATAGTGAACAAACTAATCCCATGACTGTAACTCAGGTGCTAGATTTTGGGAACTTGATAAATGAAATTGAAGATAAAAAATACGACTTAACTTTGAAGGAGGAAGGAAAAATCACAGCACAAAATTTAACAAACTTTTGCCAAGGTCATGAAGATGTTAAGACAGAAAAAGAAGAAAAAAATAGTTTTTATTCAATGGATGACATGTTTATTGTGCAACCAGTTTCATTAATGACTAAATTGGATGCGGAAGAGACTAAATACGTTAATCAAAGTAATATAGTTGACAGAAATGAATATGAGAGTATTTTTCAAGAAAGTGGGTTAGCTAATTCAAAGCATTTTCATCCAAAGAATGACTCTTCAGAATGTTTTAATCATCAGTTTGAAACTCATTTGAGTGTAGGGAACAATGAATGTTTTCAGGACTTAACTGCCAAGTGTTTATCAACAGACGTTCTGACACTAGCAAACAATTTTGAAATGAAGAGTAAATTTAATTTAGTGCTTGAAGAACTTCGTATGTTTCATGAAATTAGTAAGGAAAATGAAATTCTAAGCACTGTGGAAACCAACAATAGGCAAGAAAATTACTTTGTAGAAAGAAATGCTGTTGAGGAGGTAAAATTGGAGATAGAAAAAGGTTTGAAAATGGGTACAGAAAACAAATTATGTTCATCTTCTTTGCTTGGTGATATGATAACAAGTCCTAATATGCATAAAAAACACCGAAGTTTATTTAAGTGGAAAACAGTACCCAAAAATGGTGAACAGGAAGTTCCTAATGATTGCTGCCTAAGAACACCAGAGGAAGAATTACTTTATTCTACTTCTAAGGAAGGTATGAAATTGATTTTAAAATGTACTTTCTGAGATAAAATACAGCATTTTTTCCTTTGTAGGCCAAATATATAATTTTGGCAAAAAAGAAAGTAAGGTGTAAGACAGCGTTTATTGATGTTATTTTTCCATTATATATAAGGAACCAATGGGAGGGAATATTTCTGAGAAAGTAATTCGTTTATAGTATTGACAGTTAATATAAAAAGTTACTTTTTGTTATAACACATTGGTCTTTATTTTCAGGTTGTGAAAATCCTTCACCTGAAAGACCAACTTTTTTCTCTGATGAATTTAAGGAAGAAAAATGCAATTATCTACTGAAGGCAGGTAGGAGTTTTGGTTATTTTCTTTAATACTTTCTAAGATGGTTACTGCATTCTTGTATTTTTAGCATAAGGAAAATATACTTAGGTTGTTAAAAAATAAATACAAAGATTTAATACTTTTGTAAACATTAATAATTTATTGGTACAAATTCCTACAGTTAAAAATTGGCTAAAAATGAAAAAAATCATTTAGAATGTAACTAGAAAATATACTCTATAAAACGGTTTAAATATTTTCAGTGATGTCTTGCAATAGCTATATAAGATAGGTATTATATAGGTCTAATATGTACATCTAATATATGTAACATTAATTACCAAAAGCAAAAAAGGCATTTGTCTAAGTTAGATTTACATTGGTGTTTCTTCCAATTATAAACTTATTATCAGTTTTCTATCCTTTAAATATTATAGGGCTGTTTATATGGACATTTCATATTGTAATTTTGAAAGAAATTAGCACCATTTAGATATATTAACATCATTTAGTACTATGGCATTTAAATGTTTGATTATAAAAGAATCAAACTAAAGAAAAGTTAAACAGCTAACCTTATTCTTTGCCTAAGAGGTCTGAAATATCAGAATAAAATACACTAAGTCTACCATCTGTTCTAACTTGTAGTACCAATGAGGGTGAGAGGCTGTATCTGGAGGGTATACTCCTCAGTAAGTCCCCAGACAAAACTGAAACTCACAGCTCTCAGTTCAGTTCAGTCACTTAGTCGTGTCCGACTCCTGAGTTTACTCAAACTCATGTCCATTGAGTCGGTGATGCCATCCAACCATCTCATCCTCTGTCGTCCCCTTTTCCTTCCACCTTCAATCTTCCCTAGCATCAGGGTCTTTTCCAGTGAATTCTTCGCATCAGGTAGCCAGATGTTTTGAACTTTTTACAAAATGTTGATACATGATGATGAAATACATTTGTGCTGTATTATCTATAATAATCTAAATTAGAAGCCACATGTACATATTAATCATATAGTCTAATAACTTCTAATGAAAAAATAACATAGTCTTTACAGCCACTACATCATGTTAAGTTTAAACTCTATATAGTTTTATTGATGTTAAGCCAGATTGCGTGACTGGAATGCTAATTTTATTTAATTGCTATGATATATTATGTTGGGCAAGTTACTTAACTTTTTTGTGCTGAGTTTTCCACATTTAAAAAATGGAGATAAGAGTAAGTAAACTAATGCACTCAAAGCACTTAGCTCAGTGACTCAGTAAATGTTGTTAGTATCGTGATTTTAGAAGTTAGGAATCATTTTTAAGCATAGAAACTATGAGTGATTTTTACTCCCTTATGTACCTTTATTGTCTTACACTTTTAGGTAGCAGTTTTTCATATGGAATTTCAAGAGTACTACCTCTGAAGACATGCGGTCGACCAATCAGGATTGGATTGTCAAGAAAAGCTAAGCTTAAACAACTTCATCCCTATCTGAAATGAATATGTTTCGAGAACTTAAAAGAAGATTTTGGACTTTAATATTTCAAAACAGTTCACATCTATAAATCTTTTGTTTCTTTCTTTGGATAAATGCTTTCTTCCATCTTAGAAGTTTTGTGCTTTATTATAAAATTTGGAGAGGGTTTTGTGTATGTGTGTATCTAATGTGTATATCTATCTTTAAATGCTATAAAATATTTCATTAATGTTTTCATAGCATATTAATACATGTATACATGAAGGCTTTACATAGTCTTATAAAATATGTCAACTTATTTTCATGATATATGAATATAAAGTGTTTGTGGAGAGCATTGGTAGTATTTATTGGTTTCTGAAAAGAATCTATGACTCCTAAAAAATGTCACAAACTACCTATTCTAATCCACTCTCCCTATTTTTAAAGTGAAAAAAAAAACAGAGGTACAAAGAGGATGGGTAAATTTTTCAAGACCACTTAGTCAGGATTGAGGGGTTTCCCTGGTAGCTCAGTTGATAAAGAATCCACCTGCAATGTGGTTCGACTTCTGGATCAGGAAGATCTGTGGAGAAGGGACAGGCTACTCAATTCAGTATTCTTGGGCTTCTTGATGTCTCAGCTGGAAAGAATCCACCTGCAATGTGGGAGACCTGGGTTCAATCCCTGTGTTGGGAAGATCCCCTGGAAGAAGGGAACAGCTACCCACTCGAGTATTAGTCCAGGGGGTCTCAAAGAGTCGGACATGACTGAGCGACTTTCACTTTTTACTTTAGTCAGAATTGAAATAAAAGCACTCTCCTCTGTAGCAATTTTTTCACCTTTCTCTGAATTCACTTTCTAGTATTTGTTTTCCCCTCCAGAGTCTATCTTTGGCTAGAGCAGAATTATGATCATGTAGTTATCAATTAATTAATTTATAAAACAAACATATCTTGCTATTGTATTAGGCTCAGTAATAGAATGTATAAGAAGACATGTATAAGACCTACCTTAATGAGCTTACTTTTTATACACAGAGAGAATATATGATATGCATAATTTAAAGATATAATTTAAAGGTCACCATTAGTAGAGCAATATTTTTCAAAACACTTGGCAGAGAAATAGCAATAAATTGGGCTACTTAGTAAAAAGTAAGGAAAAGGCACTCCATTCCAGTACTCTTGCCTGGAAAATCCCATGGACGGAGGAGCCTGGTGGGCTGCAGTTCATGGGGTTGCAAAGAGTCGGACATGACTGAGCGACTTCCCTTTCACTTTCACTTTCATGCATTGGCGAAGGAAATGGCAACCCACTCCAGTGCTCTTGCCTGGAGAATCCCAGGGACGGGGGAGCCTGTTGGGCTGCCGTCTATGGGGTCACACAGAGTTGGACTTGGCTGAAGTGACTTAGCAGCAGCAGCAGCAAGGAAAAAAGGAAGTGTCAAGAAAGGATAAAATCAGAAAAAGGATGACTGATGTATCAGTTCACAAATAAATGTGACTGGATTAAATTATCCTGCTACAAGCCAAGGTTCTCAGACACACTAAATACCATTTCAAATTCAGCTCTATTCTTTAATTTTCATCCTCCACCATGTACTTTGTAACTTCAACATCCTGCTCTAATTTCTTATTTTTCCCCACAGAACTCACCACCTTCTCACACACATATAATTTATATCTTGCTAGAATGCAAGCCCCTTGAAGGCAGGTTTCTTTTCTCTCCCCCCACTTATATATCCTAAGTGCCTAGAAGAGTACCTGCCCCTTGTAAGTACCTATAAAATATTTGTGTGTACAAGTGAATAAATTTCTATACCAGGTCGTAATAGCTATGTCTTTTGAATTCTTAATAGCTTTATGACCTTGGGAAAGTCTAAAAAGGGGATAATAATATCTCATGGGATCATTGTGATTTAAAATAGGCTAATGCATGTGAAATGATTTTAAATGAGCTAATACATGTTCCAGAAAAACATCTATTTCTGGTTTATTGACTATGCCAAAGCCTTTGACTGTGTGGATCACAATAAACTGTGGAAAATTCTGAAAGAGATGGGAATACCAGACCACCTAACCTGCCTCTTGAGAAATCTGTATGTAGGTCAGGAGGCAACAGTTAGAACTGGACATGGAACAACAGGCTGGTCCCAAATAGGAAAAGGAGTATGTCAAGGCTGTATATTGTCACCCTGCTTATTTAACTTATATGCAGAGTACATCATGAGAAACGCTGGGCTGGAAGAAACACAAGCTGGAATCAAGATTGCTGGGAGAAATATCAATCACCTGAGATATGCAGATGACACCACCCTTATGGCAGAAAGTGAAGAGGAGCTAAAAAGCCTCTTGATGAAAGTGAAAGAGGAGAGTGAAAAAGTTGGCTTAAAGCTCAACATTCAGAAAACAAAGATCACGGCATCTGGTTCCATCACTTCATGGGAAATAGATGGGGAAACAGTAGAAACAGTGGCAGACTTTATTTTTCTGGGCTCCAAAATCACTGCAGATGGTGATTGCAGCCATGAAATTAAAAGACACTTACTGCTTGGAAGAAAAGTTATGACCAACTTAGATAGCATATTGAAAAGCAGAGACATTGCTTTGCCAACAATGGTCTGTCTAGTCAAGACTATGGTTTTTCCTGTGGTCATGTATGGATGTGAGAGTTGGACTGTGAAGAAGGCTGAGCGCCGAAGAATTGATGCTTTTGAACTGTGGTGTTGGAGAAAACTCTTTAGAGTCCCTTGGACTGCAAGGAGATCCAACCAGTCCATTCTGAAGGAGATCAACCCTGGGATTTCTTTGGAAGGAAGGATGCTAAAGCTGAAACTCCAGTACTTTGGCCACCTCATGCGAAGAGTCGACTCATTGGAAAAGACTGTGATGCTGGGAGGGATTGGAGGCAGGAGGAGAAAGGGATGACCGAGGATGAGATGGCTGGATGGCATAACGGACTCGATGGATGTGAGTCTGTGTGAACTCTGGGAGTTGGTGATGGCCAGGGAGGCCTGGCATGCTGCGATTCATGGGGTGGCAAAGAGTCGGACATGACTGAGCGACTGAACTGACTGAATGCATGTGATAGATTCATAATAGCTCTGATATTAGTAGAAACTGCTCAGTAATGAAAAATAATGTACTGACACACAGTAAATACTCAGTAGCTAGTAACTAGAATGTTTTGACTTTTTTTTTTTCCTGTATCTTGAATTATTATCTTTGGGAATATGCCTACTCCCTTGAGTCTGTTGAAGACATTCCTTTGACTTTTTTTCTACACGGTCCTCATCTTCTCCTTCTTTTTATTATTTTTATAAGTTTCATGTTGGATTTTTCTTTCATTTTATACTTGGCAGATCTCATCACAATCAAAGTTTGTCATCACAAACCTTGGTCCTTTTCTCTATTCTTTGTTGCTGTGTGTGAATACTGAATTCTATTCTCATATCAATTTCTCTAGGACAAATTTTTATGCTCCCAGTCTTATTCTTAATTTTAGGAAGCTTTTATATATGCTTTCATTTTTCTCTAGTAAATGGTGCATAAACTTCCAACCACTATGGGTTCTTTCACATTCTGAACTACGTAATAAGTATAAACTCCTAGCACATACCATTTCTATGCCACTATACCATTACTGGGCTTCCCTGGTGGCTCAGACAGTAAAGAATCCACCTACTATGCCCGAGACCTGGTTCAATCCCTGGGTCAGGAAGATCCCTTGGAGAAGGGAATGGCTACCCACTCCAGTATTCTTGCCTAGGGAATTCCGTAGACAGAGAGCCTGGCGGGCTGCAGTCCATGGGGTCGCAAAGAGTCAGATATGACTGAGCGACTAACACTTCTTCACTTCACACCATTACTATTAATAGTTTGATCTATAGAGCTTTCCTTATTAAAATTTTGAGGAAGATTCAGTTCAATTCAGTTCAGTCGCTCAGTTGTGTCCAACTCTTTGCGACCCCATGAATTGCAGCACACCAGGCCTCCCTGTCCATCACCAACTCCCGGAGTTCACTCAGACTCATGTCCATCGAGTCAGTGATGCCATCCAGCCATCTCATCCTCTTGTTGTCCCCTTCTCCTCCTGCCCCTAATCCCTCCCAGCATCAGAGTCTTTTCCAATGAGTTAACTCTTTGCATGAGGTGGCCAAAGTACTGGAGTTTCAGCTTCAGCATCATTCCCTCCAAAGAAATCCCAGGGTTGATCTCCTTCAGAATGGACTGGTTGGATCTCCTTGCAGTCCAAGGGACTCTCAAGAGTCTTCTCCAACACCACAGTTCAAAAGCATCAATTCTTCGGCGCTCAGTTTTCTTCACAGTCCAGCTCTCACATCCATACATGACCACTGGAAAAACCTCAAATTGAAATTTGCTCATACTAGCATCATTATTCAAGTAGTCCTTCCCTCAGTACTTCCTTCCCAAATACACATATGCACACAAAAACAGACACCACCTTCCTCCTTACGCCTAGTTTTGTGAATTCTTGTTTCCGGAATTAGAAAGTTGGAGGATAGGAGGGAAGTAATGTTTTGGCTCTTTTGCTTTTGTCTTCATAGCCAGGTTTGGAGAGTCTGCATTGGGAGCTATGGTTGAAGACATTTAAAATTGAAATCCACCCTCCCTCCACCTTGTTCTTAAAATGTAAAAGTTGAATGCTTTCAGATTAGAAGAAAAATATTCAAAGGATGAAAAGCCACTTCAAAAAATACTTGCTCTTCTTCAACCTTAGAATAACTCTCTGTGTTATTTCAGTTTAAAGCAACAAGCTTTTGGATGCATTAACAGTGAGCATGAGAAAAGAAGCAGAACCTTCCATTAAATCAACCTGAAAAAGTTATGTTGATAGACAGTGCCTTAAGTCAGTGCCTTAAACGTCTGAGTTAATGTTATCCGTTTAACATTATTTAGTTAATCAAAATAGAAAATAAAATATTTAGTAAAGTTGATCTTTAGCTCCATCTCAATGGCCACATGAAAATTTATAGAGTCAGCCATCAGTTTGGGAAATTTTTCTAATACAAATATTACACATACCTACATAGACATATAGTACTTTGTGACAGAATTTATACTACTAAAAATTATTTTTGGGGACAACTTCCCAGGTGGTCCAGTGGTTAAGACTCCATGCTCCCTATGCAGGGGGCATGGGTTTGATCCCTGGTCAGGGAACTAGATCCTGCATGCCTCAATTATGACCTGGCACAGCTAAATAAATAAAAAAGAAATTATCTTTTGGGCTAAAGAGATTAAGGTATAAAGATATCAGAAAGGTTCCAAATTATATTTTTTCTACATAGCTGTAAAATATACCACTGTCTGAAGCTATCCTTCAGATATTCCCACTTTATGTTTTTGTTGCTGCTGTTTTTGCCTCCCCCCCACTTTTTTTTTTAAAGCATAGGTACATGTTATAACAGCAAATTGAGAAGAAATAGTCATTAAACTATTTCACTTATCCAGGATATGGGCAAAAGAATAAACTCATGATATACAAGTCTCTATAATTATAATGTTTCTGCAGTTTAACAATTTTTATAATTTGGACCATGTGTAATTAAAAAACGAAGAAAAAAAGAAGTCTTGAGGACCTCTTCCTGGAACTTGACTCATAACTGTTTATTTAGCATCTCTACTATAATGTCTAATAAATATCTCAAACCTGACATGTCCTGAACTGAATCCCTGCTATTTCCCCTCAAACCCCTCCTCCTGGAGGATTTCTCATTTCAGTGAATGGTGATGCCATTCTCTCAGTTACTCAGGGAGAGATCTTGGAGTCTTTTTTGTCACTATCTCCTCATGGCCCACAGCTGGCCCAGTGTCAGGTCCCGTTGGCTTCATTTCTCTTGCCAGGACTGCTGCTGTAGAGTCCAAACTGGTCTCCCTACTTTTTAGTACTTGCTCCCCTTTAATCTATTTTGGACACATTAGCCAGAATGGTTCTTTAAAATATGTCATAGCACATCACAACTCTGCTCAAAACTTTCCAAAGGTTTTCCATCTCACTTAGAGAAAAAGCCGTAATTCTTACTTTCATGTACAAGTATATATGATGACTTGATCCTCTTAATTCCCTAAACTCCTCTCTAGTATTTTCCTCTATTTCATTCTACCGAAACCACGCTGGCCTTGTTCCTTGGATTCCTTTAGGAATGTCCTTGCCTCAGGGCTTCTTCACTTGCTTTCTTTTCCTGGACTGCTTGTTCCTAAAATTTCTGTATAGCTTGCCCTGAACTGCCTTCCTTGGAACTTTACTTAAATGTCACTTTCTCAATGTGGCTTTTTCTTTCTGCTAACATTCACATATCCTTTCCACGGTTTTCTTTTTTTTTTTCTCTTTAATACTTTGCTATCAACATACTGTGTATTTTACTTATTTATCTTGTTTATTGTCTGTTATATTTGAAAATCAATAAGGGCAAAAGTTTTTCTTATTTAATTTTTTACTGTGTTTCCAGTGCCTAGAAATGGTGTTTCACACAACAACTCTTCAATTCATGTTAGCTGAATGCAAGAATCAACAATGTGAACAAGAGTAGTTATGTGTTAAAATGTATCATGATGATTAAATTTTCTTCTTGAGGCACATAGTTCTGCTAGACCTTTAAAGTTCTCTCCCCTCTTCTTTGATATTCTTTGTTGCATTTTCTCCTGGAGCCAAAGATGTCAAAACAAAGCTTGAATCTAGATGGCTTGCTGTGTATCTTTCTTCAAGAATTCAGGGGCTTGTCAGAATTTTAAAAGTCTTTCCCTTCTTTTATGAAGAGAAAAATAAGGTAGAACAAATAAACGCATATATGATTTTTAAATAATTTTGAAAACTAAATTATAAAAATACTTCTCAAAATTCGACTCTCTTACCCCATTTAAAAACATTCGTTAAGTCTGTTTAATACGTTAAAAATTTCTGATTATGTAATCTCTTTGCATTAGTAAAAAAAAAATAGCTATTATATTATATTTTTATTTATTTTCCCCTTTATGTTTCTCCTTAAGTAATCTTTTGAATTTTGTTTGTTTTTGAAAAGTTAATATGTAGATATGGTACAAAATACAAAGGATAAAGAAAAAAATAAACAGTGAATATAAAGCCCTCTCTTCCTTTTCGACACTCAGCTATTCAGTTTTTCTTGATGGAAGAAACAACCGTTAACAATTCCTTGCCTCTACATATTTCTATGAAATAATGACTTTTTATTATAGATAAGCACATGGATTATTTTTAGTTGTTGCCTATTCTATTACTATACCTTAAAAATATATAATATTTAATAAATTCAATAATCTATGTATTTCAACATGTTGCTGCTGCTGCTGCTAAGTCACTTCAGTCGTGTCCGACTCTGTGCGACCCCAGAGACGGCAGCCCACCAGGCTCCCCCGTCCCTGGGATTCTCCAGGCAAGAGCACTGGAGTGGGTTGCCATTTCCTTCTCCAATGCATGAAAGTGAAGTCGCTCAGTCGTGTCTGACTCCTAGCGACCCCATGGACTGCAGCTTACCAGGCTCCTCCATCCATGGGATTTTCCAGGCAAGAGTATTGTGTGGGGTGCCATTGCCTTCTCCTCAACATGTTAAAAGTTTGAAATTAAGAGGAGAAAAAATTAACACTAAAGAAACTGAAACGTAAGTCAAATGGGTTTAGTGAATCTGACATTTTGATTAAAATAACAATTTTTAAGACAACTTTGGGAATTCTGAGTTAACTTTTAAAAATAGTCTTAATACCATTTTAACATAATATTCATATTTCAATAAGTAGAATTTTATTGACATACTAATTACGTAATCCATATGTCTCCTTCTTCTTAAAAAATCTTTGTGATTGATTTTGCCTGGTTAATTGCTGTTTCAACTTCTTTGCTACGTCATTGCTCTACATTCAGTAGCTCTAATTCCTACTCGTTAATTTTGTAATCTTCCATCTTCATATACACATATCCCTTCTCTTCTCAGAGTCTTTTATTTCTTTTTGCCCTGCCCTGGTTCCTTTCACTAGAAAGAACACTCAAGAGTCATTGACCACTTTGGCTATTTTTCAGTTTGCCTTTTCTCTTATTTCTTTGCATTGCCAGCTGCCTTGCATCTTTGAAATATTCACCTTGTAATAATATACTACCTCTTATTTTCCTGACCACACTATTTGCTTTAACTTTCTGATTTTTAGATAGAAGTAAACTCTAAAGTTTAGCCCATGGACTTATGCTTTTGACTTCTGTATTGCTGGGCTTCCCTGGTAGCTCAGATGGTAAAGAACCCACCTGCAGTGTGGGAGATCTGGGTTAGAGTCCTGGGTTAGGAAGATCTTCTGGAGAAGGGAATGGCCACCCACTCCAGTATTCTGGCCTGGAGAATTCCGTGGACATATAGTCCATGGGGTCACAAATGATCAGACACAAATGAGTGACTTTCGTTTTCTGTATTGCATTCCTTAGAAATCTTATCAATCTGGTGGTATCATTTACTATGCCAAATGTATGGTTTTGGCACCAAATTATATCTTTGTCAAATTCTGATTTCAATTGTATAACAATAATAAAGAAACCTAATATTCATTAGATGCTTGCTATGAGTCAGGGGCTATTCTAAATTCTTTACATATATTAAATCATTTAATCCTTAAATAATCTTACAGTAGGATTTCTAGCTCTGTTTTACATTGTGAAGTTTAAATATCTTGCTAAAGTTCATAAAGTATTAATTGGCAAAATTAGAATTCAAACCCAGGCAGCCTGCTTCAGGTTCAAAGTGCCTAACTGTTACTATATATTGCTTTAATTTCCACATTGCTACAAGGTCAAGAACTTCAACTCATATCTAAAATTCTACATTTATCATTCACTTTTCTATCTGACATTTATTTCATGCTATCATATCCTGTTGCTTCCTTTTTCTGAGGAATTCTTTGACTTATTCATCCTTTTCTATTCTTCCAATACCATGACTTTGCCTAATTTTCTAGGTGATCACCCCACAACTTCCCTACAACTAAACTAGCTTGTTAACACTTCACTTTCTCCAACTATTATAATATTTTCCCATTTTATTCATAATCTTTCCTCTCCTAAAATACTCTCCTACCTATTTAAATCTTATCTATCCTCACATTATAATCTCTATAATGCTTTCTCTAACTATTTGAATGTGTTATGATTACTGTGTCCCATAAATAGCATTAGCAGTTTCTTTCAAAATTCACTCAACAAATGCTTATGACACCTGTCTCAGTACTATTTATCTCTTCACCTATCTAAGCTTGTGCATAGGCATCATTTTAGAAATATTTTGGAATCTCTAATGCACTTTATTAATGTCTTATATTTAAAAACATTTATGGTTATATGTTGAACATTAATATGACATTTATTTCATGATTTTTATGCATGACTTTGCATTTTTATTGATAAATCTACCATATTTATAGCTTTTTTGGTTTGTGAAAGAGAATAAACATAAGTCCAATGGGACTTGGTGACACTTTTGTTTTTGCCTCTTATTTGTTTACCTTCAGTATTTAGGCCAGCTTCAAGGCAGAACCCAATGTTTACTCATATAAATTCCTTTTAAAATGATTAACATCTACTTAAATTGATTCACACACTCATTTTTTATTTTTGATGACATTTATTTTCAACAAAATTTTCGTGAAATTTTTATGTACTTTCACCTATATGTAAAAATGAATGTTTTATAAGATTATTGTTTTGTGTCTTTTGAAGTTTGTTTCGCAGAATACCCTGCAAATTTACTACTATTCTAACTGCTACACTTGGAATGATTATCCTCATCATTACTGTCATTTTCGTTACTAGCCATCAAACGCCTGTATAAGTAGGACACATGAATGACCAAAATTTATAGGCAACTTATTGTAACAGAGCAGAACAAAAAGTTGTTTTGAGAGTCATTTCCTAGGCAGGTTGATAAGAAGTCTAGGGGTCCCCAAGGAGAGAGAGGTCTGGAATTCTCAAGGAGGAAGAAAGGACAAACTTTTTTCCCTCTCTACATTTCTTAGGATTATATAACAACAATGTATTATGCCTGAGGACAGTCTCTGGATTAAAACTTCTGGCTAATTCTGTTATCTTAAAATGTAAATTATGGGAGTAGGTCTGATGAGGTCTTTACAACCTCCAGACATTCTTTTGATTTACTGGAGAGTATATAACTCCAATGTTAACGCTAGCAAGGGGGTACTCTTTCTACCCCCTTCTGACGCCTATGTCAGAAGCTTTCTCTATCTTCTTTATACTTTAATAAAACTTTATTACACAAAAGCTCTGAGCGATCAAGCCTCGTCTCTGGCCCCAGATTGAATTCTTCTCCTCCGGCGGCCAAGAATCCCGGCGTTGTGATTCAACAATAACCTTTCAGTTTCATAGCTTGCTAGGTGGATCAGAATCTTCCGGCTGCTACTTCATTTTCTAATCAGTAGCATTTTGCTCAAACATTTTACATATTTTTACAAAATTTCTCTACACATCTAAGTCTCCTCCTTTTTTGGACATGACTAACTACAAAAATATTGATAGAAAATTTAATTTGCATGTTGCAGAGTATTATACAAATTAGCTCAATATATAAGTTTGTGTACATACTGATTTATTTCTCTAAAAACAGACCTAATACACATATATTTTTAATGGTTTATTTAATAACTAAAATCTTTTTTGACATGAAAGAAATTTCTTGAAATATTTTGATTAGAATGCCACAAGTTGGACTTGGATCTAGGAATATTTTTGAAGGTGCTGTATACAAAGAAAAATAAATTTGAAGGTGATCTCAGCTGGTAAAGAATCTGCGTGCAATGCAGGAGACCCCAGTTCTATTCCTGGGTCAGAAAATTCCCCTGCAGAAAGAATAGGCTCCCCACTCCAGTATTCATGGGCTTCCCTGGTGGTTCAGACAGTAAAGAATCCACCTGCAATTCAGAAGATCTGGATTGGATCCCTGGGGTGGGAAGATCCTCTGGAGGAGGGCATGGCAACCCACTCCAGGATTCTTGCCTGGAGAATCTCCATCGACAGAGGAGCCTGGGGGGCTACAGTCCATGGGATTGGGCTACAGTCTATGGGGTTGCAGAGTCAGACACAACTGAGTGAC
This sequence comes from Budorcas taxicolor, assembly GCF_023091745.1. Classification (NCBI taxonomy): domain Eukaryota; kingdom Metazoa; phylum Chordata; class Mammalia; order Artiodactyla; family Bovidae; genus Budorcas; species Budorcas taxicolor. Next base: position 140,566,774 of record NC_068920.1, read on the forward strand.
TAAGCACAAGGAAGTGTAATAGCACCAACAATTTATAAATATATAATGTTATAGAAGTATATAGAGCTGAGCATGTGTTTATCTGAAGAGATATAACACTCTCATGTTAGACTAAAACTCATTAAGAGAGAGCATAGTTTTATAATCATTAATGGTTTTATAATACTAACTTTAGAAAATAAATAAACTATTTCTCAAAGTAGTTTCAGATTTACAAAAAAATTAAATAGAAAATACGAGTTCTTGTATACTACTACTCACTCCTCTCCAGTTCCCCTGTAAAATCTTGTGTTACTATGGCGCATATGTTAGAGCTGTTGAGCCGAAATCGATACATCATTTTTAACTAAAGTTTACAGTTTACACTAGAGTTCATTCTTTGTGTCAAATGCATAATGCCATGTATTCACTGTTATACCATATAGAATAGTTGCACTGCCCTAAAAAACCTCTCTGCTCTACTTATTTATCCCTCTTCACTCCCCTATGCCCACGACTTCTGATAGCTACTCATCTTTTTATGGGTTTGTCTTTTTCACAATATTGGATAGTTGAAGTCATGTATGATGTATTTGCACACTACCTTCTTCCACTTGGCGATATTTATTTAAGCTTCCTATAGTCTTAACTTTTCTAATGAGGCACCTTTTAGGAGAAGATCCAAGTCTCAAATGCTTTAGGCCTTTACCTTCTATTACATTTTCTTTTAGGGAAAAAGAGAGTAATTATAGTTCATTTCAAATTGTGGTTGTGTTTACCTATCAACTTCCGAAAGTCTTTCTTGTAGACTTTTTTATGGGGATTCTTTAAAGAAACTATACTGTTAACATTGACAAAAGCTTCTTCTTCTTCTTTTTTTTTTTGAACTGAGACACTTCAAAGCATTTTAAGCCATGATAAAATGGCTCCAAAGGAAGTTTTATTTTCTTTTTGTTAGCAAGATCTGCACTTAGGAACCAAAATGCACAGAGACTAAACGGTCAACTTTAAGATGGAGTTGTAAAAGTCGATGCTGGGCCTGAAAAGCCTCTGCTGCTGCTGCTGCTGCTGCTGCTAAGTCGCTTCAGTCATGTCCGACTCTGAGCGACCCCACGGACTGCAGCCCACCAGGGTCCTCCGTCCATGGAATTTTCCAGGCAAGACTGGAGTGGGGTGCCATTGCCTTCTCCATGAAAAGCCTCTACTAAATGGAAAATCAAGAACACTAACCAATATAAAGAACGTTCTAATGTGTTACTTTTGTGATATTTTGTGTATTGAATGCCCTATGGTATAGTGCATGGACAATCAAACACCATCAGTAATTCCCAATTCTGGGACCATATATATACTAACAACCATCAAGTATGTATTTAGACATAGGAAATGTCCAGCAGTTTGTCAACTACTGCATGGATTATTCATATATGTACTATATATCTCTCTCTCTCTCTCCAGATTAAGAGAGTATAAAATTCAGGTGATAAAACCTAAGAGGTATTATTTCGTAATGACTTTAAATAGAGTATAACCTATAAAAATACTGAATCACTATGTTATATACCTGAAACTATAATATTGTAAATCAACTATACTTCAATTAAAAAAAAAAAAAAAAGCAATACTTGCCACTCCTCCCAAAAAATCGGAGGCAAAATCCATTAAACAAGTAAAAGAATAGTTAGGAGATTTGCAATTTCAGTCTGATTCTCTCTGCATGACTTTGAATATGTTATGTAGCCTCATTTAGCTTCAAATGTTTCTTCATTTGTAATCACTAAAATAACTTCTGATAGTCTGTCTTTCTGCAAATAAAATTCCCTGTGTGTTAGCTGCTCAATCGTGTCTGACCCTTTGTGACCCCATGGACTGTAGCTGCCTCTGTTGATGGATTTCTCCAGGCAAGAATACTGAAGTGGGTAGCCATTCCCTTCTCCAGGGAATCTTTCCAGTCCTGGGATGGAAGCCGGGTCTCTTGCATTGCAGGTAGATTCTTTACCATCTGAGCCACCAAGGAAGCCCCATGGAATAGCTTATGGGTTACTAATTGGAAATAAAAGGAGAAATGCCAAAAGAGAAAAAAAAAATTATTAAATGTAGACAGTAAAGAACATGTAATATTTTTAGGTACTTTAGCAACCTTTATTTACTATTAAAGGATGATGAAAAGAAAAAGAAGAACGATTAGGTTTATGATTATCATTATCTCTCAGTATCTCAAATAGGAGGTATGGGATCTGTTTCCTAACTCATTCATTTATGCTCTCAACAAACATTTATTGAGGGCATATCATGAGTCTGTAACAGAATAAATGATCTCATTACTATAAATGCTCACATTTATAAAACTCAGATATGTTACTTATCTTTCTTTCTCTACCCGAACCATTTTTTTTTTTTTAAGGTAAACTATCCTTGGAATGGTTGGGCCTGTCAATTTGTAAGGAACTCCTTCAAGTTCATTCCTATCCTACATCATAAGGATGATTATTTGGATTTGTTGAAGTCCTTTATGAGGGCAATATTAGGGAAGTGACCTGTTTCTCATACCTGAAAAGCTAATATCTGTAGCTCTAATGTTTGTGATTATGGGAACTAGAGGGGTGAAGTAGGGGTTATTTGATTAATTTTCCTGTGATGTACATTAGAGTAATATACATAATAAGATGTCTACCTGGTACATAATAAGAATATAATTATGAATAACTATTATTATTAATATTTTAGAAAGGAATTTTCTCATCCATTATAGATTGCTAAGAAAAAAATTACCAGTAGGGTCTTCTGCCTTAAGGGATCCTACCTATGAAGCATAGTGTTGTGCTGTGCTTAGTTGCTCAGTCGTGTCCGACTCTGAGACCCCATGGACTGCAGCCCGCCAAGCTCCTCTGTCCATGGGGATTCTCCAGGCAAGAATACCATAGTGGGTTGCCACGCCCTCCTCCAGGGGATCTTCCCAACCCAGGGACTGAACCCAGGTCTCCCTCATTGCAGGCAAATTCTTTAACCATCTGAGCCACCAGGGAAGCCCATGAATACTGGAGTGAGTAGCCTACTTTTTCTCCAGGGGATCTTCCCAATCCAGGAATTGAACCAGGGTCTCTTACACTGCAGGCAGATTCTTTACCAGGTGAGCTACCAGGGAAGCTGAGCTATCACGAAGCATAGGCTGAGGAATATTTACCTTTATGTTTTGAAGTCTGCTATATATTTTGGATATTTACTTTTCAGGACACTTTCTTTATTAAGGCACATTTAAACCGTTATACATGTTTGGCCAATTTACTTTAACATGTGTAAATTCTGTGCCAGGTCCGGTGGAAGTCCTTTTATGATAATAAAACAAAACTTAAAAGGAAACAGCAATTTCTTAATAACAGTAAAATTCTCTTAATACAAATTTATCACTTTAAACATTTTTAGCTAATGTAGTCATTACCTAAAATCATTAAAGTAATGTAATTTAATCCTTTTACATGTCAGTGGCATTAAGTATATTCAGTATTGAACTTCACTTTATTTAAAAAATATAGTTTGCCTAGTTTTCCTTTCTTATCACAAGAGTGACATCATAATTTTATAACAACAGAAGGAAAAAAAGTCTCACTTTTGCAACTCTTTCTAGTTTTTGACTTAAACTGATTTTATGGTAGAATTCTTAGCTATGGCTAACACATTTTTTGTGTCTTTGAAAACTGCTTGGGAATTTGTTAGAACTTGGATGTAAAGTTCCTTTGCTTAACAGCTTTTTCTTACAAAGACAGTACATCAAGGAGATAAATTTTAAATTGAGATGAAATTTATAAAGTAATTGAGATTATCCTTGAAATTAAATTTACAAAATACTTAGTAATCTTCAGGCACAGAAAAAGACTGCATATTGGTAAACTTGAAAGAAAGCATAAAATATTGTTATATTAAAATAGATAAAACACATTTAGTTGAAAAAAACATTTCTTGAGGATTTGATATATACAAAGCACTGGACAGGGAGGTCTGGCATGCTGCAGTCCATGGGGTCACAAAGAGTCAGACACGACTGAGCGACTGAACTGAACTGAACTGGTAAGTACTGTAGTAATTATAATGATAGGCAAGGTATGGAGTTTTAATCTAACTGAAGGGAAAAGCATATTGACAGATAATACAGAACAAAGTGAACAATCTTTGTACTGTAGAGGTGCAGAAATTTGAAAGACTGAAACTGGCTGGGGAGTGAGAATTTTCAGGAACCAGGTAGAATTTAAACTAAACCTTAAGATTTTTAATAATTATAGATTAAGGTAGGACAGAGAAGATTCTAATCAGAATAGCATGAAGATGAGCAATTTAGTTTAGTTGGAGATTTATAAATTTGTTAACAATGTAATTTTCATTTTATTATTTTTATATAAAATCATGGGGATTATAGATTAAAAAGAAATATATTGAAGGACTTAATCCTCTTCCTACAGTGATAAATTGTTCTTTATTTTATGCTTCAAAATTCCTTTTAATTTTAAGAGATTGATTTGTGCTCAATAAATCAAAAATTAAAAGCGGTTTTCTGGAATAGGAAGCATGTACTGAAATTCCAAGATTTAGAACAAGTTAATTTGTAGTACTTCACACACTATACCCTAAATAAGGAATAATGAATGTTCTCATTTTTTAGTGATTTGTATGTCTTTGAAGAATTCTTTCTGTAAACCAGAATTGCAGAATCATAGCTAGTTTATCATTATCATCGTTACTTGTATTTGTATAGTTTTTGAAATGATTACAGTGTGTTTTATATCTTGCATTATTAAATCTTATCCAGCTATTTTCATCTCCATTACAGATAATGAAACTAATATTTAAAGTGACTTTTCCAAGTAAGCCTGTTTTAAGACTTTAGATCCAAACACAGTACCTGTCATATACTAGATTCTATTGAACCTATTTGAATGTAGAGTTTCAAAGAATAGCAAGGAGAGATAAGAAAGCCTTTCTCAGCCATCAGTGCAAAGAAATAGAGGAAAACAATAGAATGGGAAAGTCTAGAGATCTCTTCAGGAAAATTAGAGATACCAAAGGAACATTTCATGCAAAGATGGGCACAATAAAGGACAGAAATAGTATAGACCTAACAGAAGCAGATGATATTAAGAAGAGGTGGCATGAAAACACAGAAGAGCTATACAGAAAAGATCTTCACGACCCAGATAATCATGATGTTGCAATCACCAACCTAGAGCCAGACATCCTGGAATGTGAAGTCAAGTGGGCCTTAGGAAGCATCACTACGAACAAAGCTACTGGAGGTGATGACATTCCAGCTGAGCTATTTCAAATCCTAAAAGATGATGCTGTGAAAATGTTGCACTCTATATGTCAGCAAATTTGGAAAACTCAGCAGTGGCCCCAAGACTGGAAAAGGTCAGTTTTCATTCCAATCCCAAAGAAAGGCAATGCCAAAGAATGCTCAAACTACCACACAATTGCATTAATATCACATGCTAGTAAAGTAACGGTCAAAATTCTCCAAGCCAGGCTTCAATAATACGTGAACTGTACTGCAGTCCATGGGGTCGCAGGGTTGGACACGACTGAGCGGCTGAACGGAACTGAGCTGATTGAACTGAAATGAAGACTTTTTCCATTAACTTCATAACTGCAACTTCTTCATAACTGAACTTCATAACTTCAACTTCTTTAATGTTATTTTTCTTCTTTCTTTCCTTTCATTTTCCTTTCCTTTTTTACTGAATGCTACTGTATGCAAGACATCAGGAGAACTTGTGGATATCCAATGAATATCAAACTTGGTTACTCTCATGAGGCTGACAACTTGCCTGAGAAGATACAGGAGTCATACACTTTAAAAGTTAAATAAAAATAAATTCTCATCTTTCTTAAATTTCACAGACTAAGTAGAAAGAAAGAAATCCAAAAAAGTTGCATTATATATCTAATCATAGGGCATAGTATATTAATCTTTAAACGTTAAAACATTTCTTCAAGTTTACAATTCTATTTAAAAGACTATTTTTTGAATATTCATAATTTAGGACATTGTGTGCGTGTGTACTCAGTCCTGCCTGACTCTTTGCAACCCCATGGGCTGTAGCCCACCAGGCTCTTCTGTCCTCAGAACCTTCAGGCAAGAATACTAGAGTGGATTGCCATTTCCTCCTCCAGGGAATCTTCCCAACCCAGGGACTGAGCTCAAATCTCCTGTGTCTCCTGCATTGTAGGAGGATTCTTTACTACTGAGTCACCTGGGAAACTCTAATTTAGGACATTGGCTTCCTTTAAAAATTTTAATGGAAATGTTGCATTTAATTGCCTTGATTAAAAATATATTTTTATATTAAACATTAAAGGCATGGCATGACATTAAGTGATGTTAAGGTTTGTGGGCTCTTAATGAACTCTGAAATTTGTGTCTCCATTACTCATTAGTTAAATGTTAGCACCTTGCCATTGCTGTGTTTTCAAAATATGATTGCAAATAAAGGAGACATTAATAAATCTGTCAGTACATGAATATTTTAACTCAGGCATAAAAGATTCTGTAATAGCTTAAATATTGCACAGAGTAATCCATTTTGTTCATGTCCACATTTTTATCACTTTAAGTATATATGCATATATTTTAACTATAGCTTCACTTATGCTGAAGCCTAGCTTGCCAAATTGATGGAAAAACTAAATTCATTGCAATGAACATATAATTAAAAAATTAAAACATGACCTTATCAAAAATTCTTTCAAGTTGTTGCTGGACAAACAGAATAATGTCATATTTGACAATGTTCATATAAGTGAGAAAAGATTTTGTTTAATATTAGTTAATGTCTAAAAAGGAGTTTATGAGGAAATTATTACCTCATTCCATTCCTAATTGCAGACTGATAAGAGGTAAAATGTATTTAGTGGTAGGAGTTAAAAAATCATTTAAAAATGATGATTGGATAGATAGATTCTATATTCTTCAAGTTTTTGAATTTTTAACATTCCTAGACCTTCAATCATGAAAATCTTTTAAGTTTTGGAAATTAAAGGAATTGAGAAAATGTACCTGACTTAAATTTCTATTCTGAAGCAAAATAGGGAAAAATCTTTCTCCAGATAAGCGTGTGCTAATTTTCAGCTTCACTGATGAAGAAGAGTCTGTGTTGAAAGTTCTTTCTGATCTAATATTTAGTTCTTTAAACATTTCCCTCTGATTTGAGTACTATGGGGATGTGGACTAGCCCCTCTTTTTCTGACATATGGAGACTTAATCAGCAGATTGGGTTGTGGTTTTGTGGTAGAAAAGGAGTCAGACAAGAGATGAAATAAAAATAAATGCATTGTTATGACTTTTGGTTACATCATACCCTGCATTTCCAAAAAGGGTGTGAAACAAATAAACTGAAAGCAGGCATAGCATATTGTAGAAGAAAGATCATGGGGTTTTGAAGAAAGAGGGGTCTGTCTCCAGCCCATTATAACTTCTTAGATTCTCTGTTTCTTCATCTCCCAATTATTGATAGTAAGGCCTAACTTTCAAGATTTTTATCAGAATTATAAAGTTTGTAAACTATCCGACAGAGTGCACGGTACATGGTTTCTGTTTAGTCGCTAAGTCGTGTCTGACTGCGACCCCATGAACTGCAGCACCCCAGTCTTCCCTGTCCTTCACTATCTCCTGGAGTTTGCTCAAACTCATGCCATTGAGTCAGTGATGACATCCAATCATTTCACCTTCTGTCGCTCCCTTCTCCTCTTGCCCTCAATCTTTAACAGCATCAGGGTCTTTTCCAATGGTACATGGTGAGCATTTAATAAATGATAGCAATTAATGTTGACTTAGGCACTGTCATGAACAGTTGCTCAAATACTTATTATTATTCATTAATATAAGAATATAATTTACTTATTAATTTATTCAAAAATATTTACTGGGCACTTTCTATGTATAAGACACTGTTCTAGGCACTTCCACCTTCTATGGCAATAAAATGATTTTCTTTAGCAAATTACTCCTCTAGCACTAGCCATTTGATGTGACACTTGTGGGGCTGTAAATCACTGTAATGGGACTGTGATCACAGACATGAGTCTTTGATTTGAGTGTGGCCAATCATAGTACAAGATCACCTGGAGCACAAAGATTTTTTTTAAAAGAGGGGTCTCAAGTCTGATCAGTCTTTCAAAGGATTTGTATATACTGGTGCAATTTTTATTTTTAATGAATGAGATGATATAATATCTGAGTAGCTTTAGCCATGCTTTTTTTCCCACAATGTGGAGAAGTGATGTATTCAGTAGGAGAGAGAATGATGCCACAAGACAGGGGGAGAAAAAGAGAAAGATTGAGAAGAAGGAGAGAGGGAGAGAGGGTTAATGACAATAGTTGAAATTCTGGGCACAGTCATGTCTTCATGACTTTTTCTTCCCAATTGTTTGAGCCAATAGAGTCCCTCTTCTGTTTAAACTTATTTGAATTAGATTTAGTTCATTTGTATCTGAAATAATCCTAACCAATGCAGGTAGAAAACTTTCGTAGTTCTTGCATGTTGAAAAACGTCTTTATTTTGTCCAGATACTTAAATGATAGTTCATCTGAGCAAATAATTTTACCTTTTCCTTTAGCCCCATATAGACATTTCTCCATTCCTCTCTAGTTTTATTCTTCTTCAAAGGCTTATGAAAGTCTCTCAGTCGTGTCCAACTCTTTGCAACCCGTTGGATGAGTTCTCCAGGCAGAATGCTGGAGTGGGTAGCTGTTCCCTTCTCCAGGGGATCTTCCCAACTCAGGGATCAAACCCAGGTCTCCCACATTGCAGGCAGATTCCTCACCAGCTGAGCAACCAGGTCCAAAAGCTTATTGCTAACTTAAAGATTATTGCATTTATTTACTTATGTTTGTTGTGTAACTCTCCTCACTAGAATGTGAGTCCCATGAAGGTAGGGGTTTTGTCTATTTGTTGACTGCTGTATACTCATCATATAAAATAATAAAATCAGTCCTTGGTATACGTGGGTCCCCTCCCTCATGAACCTCCCTCTTACCTCCCACCCTATCCCACTCCTCTAGGTTGTCATAGAACACTGAATTTGAGCTTCCTGAGTCATAGAAAAATTTCACTGGCTATCTAACTTTACATATGGTAATATAAGTTATTACTGAATTTTAAGCTAAATAATAAAGTCAAGATTCTAATGCCTAGAGAGAACAAACCAAATAGATTGTCACCCTTTACAGATTTTTACTTTAATAAAACATATCTACCTGGCTATATATGAAATAGTTTCACTTATTTATGTTTCACCAGCTAAGGTGAATTAAAATAGATACTTCCAAGCCTATACTCAGATTTTAGCCCTGACTGCTTTATAAATATGTCACATTATTTCTTTGGGTTTTAAGACTTCAGACTTATATCCAGTGTTTGAGAACCTTCTTGATACTGAAATATAATAGGAAGATTAGTTTGTAATTCTTAAATCCTATACTTTACTTATGAATATCAGTTGTGCTTGCTTTAAAAAACAACCGATAATTTGTTGATTTTTACTCAGTTTTTTGTCTTTTGTAATTTCTTGTTTTTTTTTTTCCATTCACACAGAGCCTGTTGTTTTCTATGCACTAATCCACAACAAAAAATTGACACGATGGTTTTTGCTCTTCTAATATTGGCTAAGCACTTCATAAGCCTGAGAAACTATAACTCATTGATATAGAAAGTTTTGATCTACCTCCTGGTACTTTGGTGAAAATTTAAGAAAAGAAAGTATAGTGAGTCCTCTTTTGACTTAGGGAATAGTATAATGTAATAGTGAAAGTGAAAATTTTAGTCGCTTCAGTCATGTCTAACTCTTTGCGACCCTATGGACTATAGCTTGCAGGCTCCTCTGTCCATGGAATTCTCCAGGCAAGAATACTGGAGTGCATAACCATTCACTTCTCTGGGGGATCTTCCCAACCCAGGGATTGAATCTGAGCCTCCAGCATTGCAGGCAGATTCTTTACCATCTGAGCCACCAGGGAAGCTCCTAATAAATGCAGTAAGGAAAAATGATATTTTAAATGAAGCTATATCTTATTCCATTTAGCTTTTTGTAGCAAATAATTGAATTCATTTGTAGGAGATTCCAGATGCAAAGTGTTTCATGCAATTGATGAAATATGCTATTAGACTTTGGGCCTTGGGAAGGATATTGTGAATGGTGGGACCAGGGCTTACGGATCTTAATTGCTTTTCTCTAATTACTAAGAAAAAGAACTTTGAATTGGCAGAGCAGGTCAGTGTTACTTGAATACTCACTAGCGGTTAACGGTCATGTGCTATTTTTTTTTTAGCAGCAGGCTTCATGGTAGTCACAGGTCAGACCAGTGATATCGGCACATGAGTACATGAAAGAATCATGTAAACTTGTTGAAAATGGATAATTCTGAAACTGAACTTCAGAGATACTTACTCATGAGGTTTGGTGTGTGCATGTTTGTGTGTGTGTGTATTTATGTGTTTTTGGCAAATATCTTAAGCAGTCTGATATTAGTTTTAAAAACACCAGTTTGAAACCTGCCTAGATGTTAGCACTAGGTGGATTTTCCCACTTACCCCAAAATCTGCCTGCCTATAATAATGAGCTTCAAGGGCAACTCTGACTCCACTGGCTTCCACATTGTTCTATGAACTTTAATTCTTACCTCTGACATACCTAGACTTAGTGTTTACATGTGCTTTTTCCAGAATTTGGATTTTTGCCTCTTTCCCAGTGACTGTGGCTGGCAATCTCAGTGTCTTCTGTTCCCGCAAGTACTTCGTACTCCACAGAACCAATGACCACTGGCCAGTGGGCTGGGCTTATAATGTCTTTATAAATTCTGGTGAGATTATGGACAATTGTTATCTACCTTTTCACACTTGTGCTTTCTTAACAAATGTGTGCCACTTCTATGAGAATTCTAAAATAACCAGGTGGCACTAGTGGTAAAGGACCCACCTCCTGTCAATGCAGGAGACACAAGAGACTTGGGTTTGTTCCCTGGGTCCTGAAGAGCCTTTGAAGAAGGAAATGGCAACCTGTTCCAGTAGTCTTGTCTGGAAAATTCCATGAACAAAGGAGCCTGGCGAACTACAGTCCGTGGGGCTGCAAAGAGTTGGACACAACTGAGCAATTGAACACACACAGAACAACAAAAAAGGGAGAAAAATATCCACATTCTAAAATATCACAGGTAATTCTAAACATAAGAGGACCATGTGAGACTTGTAACAGTTGCGGTACAATTGGTTAGGTCATTTTTTCAATGTAGCTTTTATTTTCTCAGCATTTTCAATCTTGCAGTGCCATATAAAATTTCCCAGGGCACATCATGGACTCATTATAGTAGATTATTGCTCCTTGTTTAATTTCTCATGACCTTTAAAGTGAGTCTTTCTCTCTCTCACTTATAAGTTCTCCCCTTGCATCCTAAGACCATAGCATTGGCCTTTATATCTTATGCTGTATTTTCTGAGATGCCAATTTGATTATGTCACGTTTCATCCCCGCTCGCTCTTCCCATCCTCACATTGCTTCAATGGCATCTCATTTTTCTTAGAGACTCAAGTCTTTAACGTGGTCTTAAATGTGTATTCTCATCTTTATTTACTTCTCTAGCCTTAGTTTTCAGAGGAGGCAATGGCACCCTACTCCAGTACTGTTGCCTGGAAAATCCCATGGATGGAGGAGCCTGGTAGGCTGCAGTCCATGGGGTCGCGAAGAGTCAGACATGACTGAGCAACTTCCCTTTCACGTCTCACTTTCATGCTTTGGAGAAGGAAATGGCAACCCACTCCAGTGTTCTTGCCTGGAGAATCCCAGGGTCGGGGAGCCTGATGGGCTGCCGTCTATGGGGTCGCACAGAGTCAGACACGACTGAAGCGACTTAGCAGCAGCAGCAGCAGCAGCCTTAGTTTTGCACTCGCACCATTGTCTTCTCTCCCAGCAGAGATTGCACAGGCTCCTTCTTTTGCTTGAAACTTGGCCCTCTTCTCCTCCCTTCTTCACTTATTGAATTCCTACTTATCTCTTCAGTTCTCATCACATCTCAGGCAAGTATTCCCTGACTTCTAAACAAGTAAAACCTTCCTATTTTATTTCTCATGTTAACCTACATGCCTCCTTCCTGAAAGTATAGTTTTATACTTACTTGTGTGATTATTTTACTGTTGTCCACCAGTCTACCTAGAAGTTTAAGATCCATGATTGTCTGCTTTTCTCAGAACTGAATCCCAGCTTCTAGGATCATGCTTGGTACACAGAAGGTACTCTTCTGTATTTGTTGAATGAATGATTATACTTTCTGAATTAAGGAATTAAATTGAATGAAAGAATATACACACCAATTATGAAAAACACATTAGCATGACTAGAGTAACATTAATAAAAGGGGTTGCTTACCTGACTCTGTTCCATAGGTCCCTGTGGGTACAAGAACTTGGTATGATTAGATAGACCAGATATTTAACAATAACTAAAAAAAATCTTTTAAATTCAGACTTGATGAAGATGACCAGTTGATTTGTTTAGAATGTCAACCTGTAATTAACACTATTTACAGTTAAGTAAAAATATTTGTCCACTAATTCTAGAATATGAAAATTATCACAGCAATAGTTTTCATTTTGAATCATGGCATTCCAGTTGAGCTCTTTCAAATTCTAAAAGATGATGCTGTGAAAGTGCTGCACTCAATATGCCAGCAAATTTGGAAAACTCAGCAGTGGCCCCAGGACTGGAAAGGGTCAGTTTTCATTCCAATTCCAAAGAAAGGCAATGCAAAAGAATGCTCAAACTACCACACAATTGCACTCATCTCACATGCTAGTAAAGTAATGCTCAAAATTCTCCAAGCCAGGCTTCAGCAATACGTGAACCATGAACTTCCTGATGTTCAAGCTGGTTTTAGAAAAGGCAGAGGAACCAGAGATCAAATTGCCAACATCCACTGGATCATGGAAAAAGCAAGAGAGTTCCAGAAAAACATCTATTTCTGCCTTATTGACTATGCCAAAGCCTTTGACTGTGTGGATCACAATAAACTGTGGAAAATTCTGAGAGAGATGGGAATACCAGACCACCTGACCTGCCTCTTGAGAAATCTGTACGCATGTCAGGAGGCAACAGTTAGAACTGGACATGGAACAACAGACTGGTTCCAAATAGGAAAAGGAGTACAACAAGGCTGTATATTGTCACCCTGCTTATTTAACTTCTATGCAGAGTACATCATGAGAAATGCTGGACTGGAAGAAGCACAAGCTGGAATCAAGATTGCCGGGAGAAATATCAATCACCTGAGATATGCAGATGACACCACCCTTCTGGCAGAAAGTGAAGAGGAGCTAAAAAGGCTCTTGATGAAAGTGAAAGAGGAGAGTGAAAAAGTTGGCTTAAAGCTCAACATTCAGAAAATGAAGATCATGGCATCTGGTCCCATCACTTCATGGGAAATAGATGGGGAAATAGATGGGGAAACAGTGGAAAGTGTCAGACTTTATTTTTTGGGGCTCCAAAATCACTGCAGATGGTGATTGCAGCCATGAAATTAAAAGATGCTTACTCCTTGGAAGGAAAGCTATGATCAACCTAGATAGCATATTCAAAAGCAAAGACATTACTTTGCCGACTAAGGTCCATCTAGTCAAGGCTATGGTTTTTCCAGTGGTCATGTATGGATGTGAGAGTTGGACTGTGAAGAAGGCTGAGTGCTGAAGAATTGATGCTTTTGAGCTGTGGTGTTGGAGAAGACTCTTGAGAGTCCCTTGGACTGCAAGGAGATCCAACCAGTCCATTCTGAAGGAGATCAGCCCTGGGATTTCTTTGGAAGTAATGATGCTGAAGCTGAAACTCCAGTACTTTGGCCACCTCATGCGAAGAGTTGCCTCATTGGAAAAGACTGATGCTGGGAGGGATTGGGGGCAGGAGGAGAAGGGGACGACAGAGGATGAGATGGCTGGATGGCATCACTGACTCGATGGACGTGAGTCTGAGTGAACTCCGAGAGTTGGTGATGGACAGGGATGCCTGGCGTGCTGCGATTCATGGGGTGGCAAAGAGTCGGACCCGACTGAGTGACTGAACTGAACTGAACTGAAGGCCTCCTCACTGCTGCCCACCTTGGCTTGCAGGATGCCCAGATTTCAGTCGTTTAGACTGCATGCTCTTCCAGAGACCCTTGCCCTTGCTCTCAAGCTCCCCTGTGTCTTGTTGTGATCTCCCCATTCCCAGTGTCTCTTCTAAGCAGGCAAGCCTGGCTTGCATTTTGGGAAATATGATATTCCCACTTATCTCCTTAATCTCCTCCATTTGGCTTCTTCCTCCTTTCAGTATCCCCAGAAGCCTCTTTCTACCTTTATTCTGGGATCACTTTGCACACTTCCCTAAATAGACTATTGAAACAGAAAGCTCTGCTTTCTGCTGGTGGTGGGGCTTTCGTGATGGCTCAGACCTTAAGAATCTGCCTGCAATGCAGGAGACCATCTGCAGTGCAGGAGACAAAAGTTTAATCCTTTGTTGGGAAGATCCCCTGGCGAAGGGAATGGCCACACACTCCAGTATTCTTGCCTGGAGAATTCCACAAACAGAGGAGCCTGGTGGGCTACAGTCCACGGGGTTGCAAAGAGTCGGACACGACTGAGCGACTAACACTTTCAGCTGGAGGTGAGGAGGTAAGGATTGCTTAGGATTTTAGAAACACAATCCTAAGCTTCTTTTTCCTTGCCTAGGAAGGAGAAAGCAGATATTAATACCACTTGCTTATTTTTAGTAATAACTCATTTTGTGCATGGGCCTCCCACGCAGCACAGTGGTAGAGAGTCCACCTGCCAATGCAGGAGATACAAAAGACGCAGGTTCCATCTCTGGATTGGGAAAATCCCCTGGAGGAGGACACGACAACCCACTCCAGTATTCTTGCCTGGAAAATCCCATGAACTGAGGAGCTTGGCAGGCCACTGTCCATGGGGTTGTAAAGAGTTGGACGGGACTGAGCAATTGAGCACACACAACACTCATATTGTACATATGTGTATATATATGTTTTTCATCTCTAACCAAGTTTCTGATCTCAATTCCTTTTTATTTTTTTTGGATCACTAAGGTGATATGAAACAATTACTGTGGGTTCCTAGGGAGTAATTCTGACCTAATCTGAACCCTCCACTCATTTCCTGTATTGTCATTTCCTGAATTGTGCTGGGATGTTTGTGTCTTGTTTCAGGCTTCTTATTACTAACTCTGTATTCCTACCTTTGCATTTACTCAAACTTAATCTTAAGAACAGATTTGTTTTTAGCTGTTTGATTTCCATAGTGCTTTGATTCCCTTAAGACAGATCGCTGGGTTAATTCTGAGATAGTTAAAGGGGCACTTCTGCGCTTCTGATGAATTTTTTAGTCAGTCCCTTCTGGATTCAAAGTGCACTTATGTTGCATATTGCAATTGTGACTTTTGGATAGTGG
The DNA here is from genome assembly GCF_023091745.1 of Budorcas taxicolor. NCBI lineage: Eukaryota > Metazoa > Chordata > Mammalia > Artiodactyla > Bovidae > Budorcas > Budorcas taxicolor. The sequence continues at coordinate 140,582,220 of NC_068920.1, forward strand.
TTCTTAAATAGGGGCGAGTTTTGCCTGTGAGGGGACATCCAGCAGGCATTCTGATGCGCATGACCCAGGGGTGCTACTGGCATCTAGTGGGTAGAGACCAAAGATGCTGTGAGACATCCTGCAGTGCTCAGGATGGCCCCTCCCCACATCTCCAACAACAACAAAAAATCCCTACCCAGAGCGTCAAAAGTAGGAAGGCTGAGGAAGCTTGTCGTATGGAGTCTGCTTAACCTTTCTAGACTTAGTTTCCTCTTCTGTGAAGCAGAGATAACAATATCTACTTACAGGTTTGTTGTGCAGCAAAACTTAGATAACACTATAAACAGAGTGAAACTAAATAGATGGAAGTTATAAATAGGGCTGCTGAATAATATTAGAGCTGAATGGATTTTGCAAGCATGTTGACCAATGTTTCCAATGCACTTGGCTTTGTTTATACACTGGTCACTGCTCAGGCAACCACTTCTGGGCAGGATTTGAACTGCTTCCCTTCAGTGCAACCTGAGAGCACTTTATTTCAGACTTCTCTTCACACCTGATCTCTGGTGTCCTGAACAGGGCTTCTCTGACAGCTCTGAGGGGACATGTGGGATCCTGTTCTGCACTCTTGCATTTGTAAGCCTGAAATGTGGGGCCTTTAGCACCCTTAGGACCACCCTAGATTGATGAGACACTGAGCTGATGAATAAATGTATCCTTCCCCTTTCAGTCCTCTTGATGGACTTCTCTGAGATGGCTCATTTCCAGAAATTCCTGGAAGGTTCTGAGCACCAGTCATGCAAAGCTGTGACCGATTGGACACCATACAGGTCCTTCTATTGGCTTCTCTGCCTTTCGGTTTCACTCCTCTTGCTCTCTAAGATCATTTCCTATTTAAACTGCTTACATGTAGGCTTTGTTCCTAGACTCTGTTTTCAGGAAACTATTGGTGACACTTCTCATATATGAGGTAGGGAAATGGAGGTTCAAAAGGTGAGGCAACTTATCAAAGGTGGTACAGTTAGTCCTAAAGTCAATATTAGAAACGACACACCCTGATACTTTTATGGTGCTCTTGCCACCACATTATAATTTCTCTCCACATTATACTTTGGTTCAGCTTATCAATGCTATTTATATGCTAACTGTTTTGGTTATTATTAGGGACTGTTAAAATATGACAGGGAGGCATATGCTAACAAAATGTGTGGGTTTCTAGAATGCCAGCAAAAACTGTCTATGCCATGGTTTAGAAAATTATTTAAAGATTTTTAGGTGCTCAACCATCTGGAATGCCTACAAAAATATAGAAATATATCTTAAGGTTACATGACACTTTAATATACTTTTACATATAATTATGTATGTATGAAGATTTTATGTGAATAAAAACTTCTATAAGATTTGCATATCAAGAGGAATTGTTAAAAACTTTCACCAAATATCTATGTTATTCAACCTTCCACAAAAGCTCCAGGTCATTTTAGGACATGAAAAAGGCATCGACTCTGGCAAAAACAAAATCAGGCTGAACAGTGCTCGAAATTGTTAATCAACTGTGTTATTACAAAAAAGGATCTAGAGGTAGTTCTTGAAACGTCTATAATGAATCTGACAAGTTAAGAGAAGGCAAAAATATATCATTACTTTATGTGATATTTACCTTGGCTTGTCTATAGCGTTACATTTTCCAGAAGTTGGTAAGAGCGTGCTGTTCTTCTGCATAGACTGATCTTCTGTCACAATCTAATTTGCAGTTGCTTTTCACGAACTTCTCCCACTTTTCAAGTGGGAGTTGATGCATTAATCCGTGTTAGCATTTGTGAAAATGCATGTGAACACAGTGAGTGAGTCATTCTAGAGTCTGGATCACCGTGCTCAAGAACAGAAATTATCAGCAGGGTTTCTGCATGTGTGAGCTCAGAAAAGCAGGAATCCTCAGCTTACCTACCTCAGGAAGCACTGAATTTATACCAAGTTACTCAGGATCAGGGCTGATCTTTCAACAAACTGGTGGTTCTATTCTAAAGAGAGAAGAGAAATAGAGATGGTTTTGGAGACAGACAGTAGTATGGCTAGTTCTAAGGTGTAGGTACCAGACTGCTGTATAATAGAAAGCATTGACACTTTCTACCCAAATTGCCCAAGCAGGATACCAATTAATTGTATATTTTTGTTGTTTTTGTTTTGTTTATGGACTTGGATAGTTAAGAGATGCTTGGTTGAAAAGTTGCCTCAGAACAGAGATTTTCTTGGTGATGCTGGCCCTTCCATCATCTCCAGGCTAGTTTCCTGGTCCTAAAGGCCTACTTAGGTTTCCCAGGTGGCACTATTGGTCAAGAATCTGCCTGCCAACCCATGCAAGAGATGTGGGTTGCATCCCTGAGTTGCGAAGATCCCCTGGAGTAGGAAGTGGCAACCCACTCCAGTATTCTTGCTTGGAAAATTCCATGGACAGAGGGGCCTATTTTGCTATAGTCCATGGGGCTGCAAAGAGTCCGACACAACTGAGTGACAGCACTCAATGGCCCACTTAGCATGTGACAAGAGCTTGTGTGTCATCCTGAGTAACCTGAAGTCTAGCTTAAGAATACTGGCTAGACAATGGCACTTTTAAAGTAGGGGAATGACTTCGGATATTTATATTACCAGTGATCAGGAGTTGACTAAACTCGTGCTGGAAAGACAGTTTTGATGTTATTGCTATAATATAACTAAGAGATGAAGAAAGATTTCACTTAGAAAGTGTAAGTGGGAGTGGTGAGCACTCATTCAATTTGAGAGTAAGAAACAATTATTTACTTCATTTGTTGACTGTATACTTTCACATGCACATTTTATCCATTCTTTCCATCACTGTTGGCTTTTCCTCAGATAGTTATTATACTTTTAACATTTATTGTCATTCATTCATTCATTTACTTACCCAGCTATTTATGGGACATGAAACATATGCTAGATTCTTTACATTGCAAGAGGAAAGGAAAGGAAAGTTTACATGAAAATTGACCTGAGCCTAGTGACAGATCCAGAGCTTGATTCCTGATTAAAGGAAGCTATAATCTACTGGAGAGAGTCTAATCTTTCTTTTAAAAGTGGTTATAGTTATTGCTTCATAGAGAAAAATCAGCATTTAATAAAGAGCCAAGAGAAGTGAATTCTATTTTGCCACTAAATTTCTTAGTCATCTAGATAAATCATTTCTCTAGTTGTGAGTCCACTAATTTATAAAATAAAGAGCTTGCAACTTCAAAATGCGAAGAGCTGTTCAACATCATTAGTTATTAGAGAAATGAATGTAAATCCAAGCTGCAAAGAGATACCATTTTACACCCACTAGAATGGCTATAATAAATAAAACAAGCAATAACAAATGTTAGTGAAGATGTGGAAAATGTGACTCCTTATACACTGCTGTGGGAATATGAAATGGTTCAGTCACTTGGAAAATAATTTGGCAGCTTCTAGAAAAGTTAAAGATAGAACTACCATATGATCCAGCAATCCCACTCGAGGTATTTACCTAAGAGAAGCAAAAACATATGTGCATACAAAGACTTGTGAGTGAATATTTGTAGCAACATTGTTTTTATAGCCAAAAACTAGGAATAATCTTAATGTTCATCAAGTCAATGTATAGACAAAATGTGGTAGATCCATATCCTGGAATACTATTCAGCAATAAGAAGGAATGAACTGCTGACATATGCTTCGTGAATGAACTTCAAAAACCATTTAAAGTAAAAGCATCCAGACATAAGATACTACATACTGTATGATTCTATTTATATAGCACATCCAGAAAAGGCAAATTTATAGACAGAAGGTAGATTATTGGTTACTTGAACCTATGGGTAGGATAAGAGTTTAAATGGGCATGAAGGATCTTGTGTGAGGGATGAAGTGCTCTAAAACTGACTTAAGATCATGGTTGTACCACTCAGCAAAGTTATTAAGAATCACTGAATTATAAACTCCAAAAGGATGAATTTTGTGATTTGTAAAATACACCTCAGTAAAGTTGTGTGAAATATGCTAAAAGCAATGCAGATGGCCTCTGATTCCAGTATCCTTTAAGAGATTTGCAGACAAGAGACCCAGTAGGGCCAGAGTCAGCACATTTTCTGAACGTGATTTTTGTGTTCTTGCATAGAACTATTTACTTTTTCTTCATGTCATTTCATAATGTGATCTGATTTGTTTTGCCTCAAACTTTCTATTTCATATCCATCAAGCATTTGCCCAAGGACATCACATCTTTTGTTTTTTAGAAAGGATAAAGGCCATCTGGGGATATAAGAGTTGACCTGGAGTACATTATAGAGCTAACTCTATCTGGAACAAGAACTTCACACTATTTAACAAATGTTGACTGCTTAAATAGCTAAGGAAATTGCAAACAAAAAGAACCAGCACCTTCAGAGCCACCCAGGAATTTTATGCAGATTGTCTTTAGATGCTATTCACTGTAAACTGATTAGTAAATTTCATTGATGTTTTCATCTTAATTTTGCTTCACAGTCACTTTTTCTTTTAAAGTTTTTTTTTTTTTTTTAAATTTAAGCTATCTTCATTTACTAACTAAATTCACGCTAACTCTTTGGGTGTTTTATTCTTGTCCATTTTATCTATTCTCTTTTGATTTTTTTTTTTCCTTTTTGAAATTCTTGATTTCTTTTGTTGACAGTAGTATTTAACTATGAAAATCCTTTCAAAATATAAACTGCACTAGGGGAAAGTATTGGGTTGGTCAAATGTTCATTTGGGTGTTTCCATAAGATGGCACAGAAAAATCCAAATGAACTTTTTGGCCAACACAATATTATGAGGCGAAATAGAATCTCAGGAAACCAATTTACTTTTTTTCTCAAGTGCTTGTTGATATATGATTCAAGAAAAATCAAAACACTACAAAGATTTTAACAAATTGCTTCTTGAATGCATTTTCTATGCAGATTATATGCTTGAATAGGTAAGATGATTAAACATTTTTATAGTGTGAAATCCCATTTAGCAATTCCTAATATCCTAGGACTCTAGGGCTACTAACAGGTAATTCTCTTGGACTCACCCAAAATATTTTGCATTAGTTTGTCTCAGGCAAGTCTAGTATCATAATGAAAAGAATAACAAATTGGACTTTAAGAGAAACAAACCCACTCTATAAATAGCAGAGGCTTATGAAGGCATACCTGAGCAAAGTCTGACTTTTACTTGAGAAAACAAGCAAACTAGAGCCTTGATGATAAAAGCAAACATTTGCTAATTGTGTATTATGTGCTGGAACATCAGATACTAACTTATTTAATTTTCTGAATATTGTAGATGTGGGAACTGAAGCAAAGACGTGACATATAAAGAAATTTGCCCAAGGGCTTCCCTTGTGGCTCAGCTGGTAAAGAATCCTCCTGCAATGCGGGAGACCTGGGTTTGTTACCTGGGTTGGGAAGATCCCCTGCAGAAAGGAAAGGCTACCCACTCCAGTATTCTGGCCTGGAGAAATATATGGATTGTGTAGTCCATAGGGTTGCAAAGAGTCAGATATGACTGAGTGGCTTTCACTTTTTCTTTTTTAATATGCTGCTGCTGCTAAGTCACTTCAGTCATGTCTGACTCTGTGCGACCCCATAGATGGCAGCCTACCAGGCTCCCCCATCCCTGGGATTCTCCAGGCAATGGGCAAAGCTGGGATTTGAACCCAGGCACCCTGGCTCCAGGTCTTTGTGCCTAACTGTAACACTATCCCGCCATGCTAAGTAGATGAGATTCTGCACATCATGCAGAGTAGGTGTTTAGGAGACACTTAAAGAATAACAAAACTAACCACCATGTAGTTTGGAAGTATGCTATTGCTACTGAAAGTGTTCTACTAGAAGTATAATTTTACAAATTGCAAAAGAGAATAATGCCTTCAATAATCTGATGGAAACTAATTTACTACTTAGAATCTTCTAACAAGCCATACTTTTAATCAAATATGTTTACCATAAAAATTTTGATATCGAATATTTAGAAAATTTACCTTGCATGCATTTTTATTAGGAAGCTATTGTATAGATACTAAAAGAAGGATTATGGGATAGAGAAAATCATGGATCTATAATGCAATTTTCAAGAAGTGATCAGACTGAAGCAAAAAGGGAGACTTTAAGAACAGTTGTGTTCCAGGCCTAGAAAGCAACTAATCCAGAGCAGAGCAGGTGGGTTCTGGAGATAAATTGTTGGGGAAAAAAGAATTGGTATGTTGTGAAATCCTTGAACATTTGAAAATTGTACAGTAAGTATATGGTGTATTTAGTGACACATTTAGATATAAAGGGGCTTCCCAGGTGGCACTAGTGGTAAAGAACCCACCTGTCAATGCAGGAGACTGAGAGTCAGGGGTTCGATCCCTGAGTGGGGAAGATCCCCTGGAGGAGGGCATGGCGACCCATGCCAGTATTCTTGCCTGGAGAATCCCATGGACAGAGGCGCCTGGCAGGTTACAGCCCATGAAGTTGCAAACGAGTTGGACACAGCAGAAGCAAGTTAGCAGCATTAGATATAATAAAGGAAAGTAATCAGAATAGTAAGCAAGAGAGTAATTGACAGTTATTAAATCTACGTGGAAAAGGACCCATACACAAATAAAGGGATAAAATCTTGGTACCCTGATAGTTTCATAACTAATAAGTACAAAGAAAGAACGAAAGTGTCAGTCGCTCAGTCATGTCCGACTCTTTGTGACCCCATGGACTGTAGCCCACCAGGCTCCTCTGTCCGTGGAATTCTCAAAGCAATACTGGAGCAGGTTGCCATTCCCTCCTCCAGGGGATCTTCCTGACCCAAGGATTGAACCTGGGTCTCCACATTGCAGGCAGATTCTTAACCGTCTGAGCCACCGGGGAAGTCCAATAAGTACGAAGCAATAGTAATTTAAGGGCTGACTACTAAATTAGCCAAAATTAAGATAGAATTTTATTGTAAGGTGGGAAGAAGGGAAAGAAGCTGGTATAGGGGCAGCATTTTTAAGTATGTGAACTACTGATCTATCATACCTGAAAGTAAATAATTAATTTCTAAACTGGGAGATCAAGAAATAGCAGTATAAGCATTTTATTCAGAAATGTGGATGAAAATATAACCAAAAAGAGGTGAAATAATTGAAAGAGTTTGCTGCTGGAACTAGGGAGTAGGGAAAGGAACTTGTCTTAGTCTGTTGTAAATAATTCCATAGACTTTTTTTTTTCTTTTTTTCTTCAGCAGTCCTCATTTGACTAGACACCTGACTTTTTCCTGTAAGAGGAAGTGATTCTCAACATGTGGAAATGCACGTGTAATTGCTTGCCTTGGCAGTGGTGTAGTTCTGAAATGGAGAATTTAAATTTGTTCATGTGATGGATAACAGCATCTATCCTTGAGATTTTGTTTTGTTACTCATTATTCCATTAAGATTTTAGCTTCAAGATAAATATTCTTCATGGTTTGAGAATTTCGTTCTTTTCCCTCAATCATCTTAGCTAAGTGTGCAGTCTTTGAAGATTATGTGCTAAAGCCGTCTCAACAAGACTAGACATAAGTACTCAAAGGCCAGGCTGGTGTTTAATTTCATAAGATCTACAAATTGAAAACTTTGCATGAGAAAATCCAAGGCAGGATTATCTAGATTGTATATCTGATGGTCAGGGTAAACACCTGCACATTTATTTCTCAGGTATTCAGAGTCTCTGATCATCTTTTGAAATACTTTCAATTCCGGATGAAAAAGCATGTTAATACCTGCTCCCTAATAACTACCTTGCTTTGAGTGTGCTTGGAAAATGTCTTTTGCAAAAAGTGTTTTTTTGTGAAACTGTGATAAAGAAAGTTTGATAGAAGTATTTGGGATTGTCACAGGTTAGATAATCCAATTATTTTGGTTTGTAAATTTGGGTCATGGGGCAGGGGCGGGCATTAGTGAGGAGATTAGCTTGGTCAGATAGATTGATATCATTAAGCTGGATATTGAATACAGGCTCCTTGTAGCTTTGATGACAGCGCAAAAAGGCTGAGGAAAATCATCCTGGACATGTGATCTGACTTCTTTAATACTTAAAATTAAAAATTTAGTAAGTGTTGGTTAAAATGTGCTAAACTGAGCAATTGTGTGAACTGATGGAAAATGCAGGATTCATATATTTATTTTCACAAAAAGTTTATTTTATGAGGAACCAGAGGTACTAGTTTCTTATTTCTGGTTTTCCATTAATGGTCAGGAGAGTAAGCCAAATCTGTTGTGAATACTTCTTCATGGGCTTCCCTGGTGGTTCAGTGGTAAAGAATCCACCTGCCAAAGCAGGAGTCTGGGATTCAATCCCTGTGTTGGGAAGATCCCCTGGAGAAGGAAATGACAACCCACTCCAGTAAGCTTGCCTGAGAAATCCCATGGGCAGATAAGCCTGCCAAGGGGGCTACAGTCAATGGGGTCACAGAGAGTTGGTCATGACTAAGTGACCAAACGACACCCCTTGGTACTTAGTACTTTTCTATGCTCAGCAGCAGATAAAATTAAAATTCTTCCCTCTTTTCCTCATCTGGGAAGATAAAACAGGTATATATGGAAATATAGTAGTAATACAAAATGGAAAATGGTAAGTGCTGATTGACTGATAGAAATGACAAGCATATCAAAAGAAAGGTCAGAAATTATCATAGAACTACAAAACTGCAGAGACTATAGATAAGATTAAAAATTCTTATATTCTAACTGGAGAGTCACACACATATATGTACCCAGATCAGTAATATAAACTAGAGTGTGAAAAGTGACTTGATCAGAGTAATATTAATTTAGGGCTGGAGCATTTCAGATTAGGATGAGTATGTGGAAGGGCGGTATTGACCTTAAAATAGTTTTTTAAGCCAGATATTTGGTTTATATATGTCTATTTTGTACCTGTGTGTATCGTTATATAATAAAAAGACAATCAAAGTGATTGGAAGAACAAATACAATGCTATAGCGGTTGGCATGAAGAAGAAAGAACTTCCCTCTCTGGTGGGTGGAAAGGTCTCCAGAAGGGGTGATCTTTGAGCTGTGATTTGCTTTTTACAATGAATAGGTTTCCTATAAGGTGAGACATGAGTAGGTTTCTGGGTAGGGAGAAAGGAGTAAATAAAACCACAGATTGGGGAAACCATAGTGGGTTGCCATTTCCTTCTCCAATGCATGAAAGTGAAAAGTGAAAGTGAAGTTGCTCAGTTGTGTCCGACTCCTAGCGACCCCGTGGACTATAGCCTACCAGGCTCCTCTGTCCATGGGATTTGCCAGGCAAGAGTACTGGAGTGGGTTGCCATTGCCTTCTCCGATTTAGAAAATGGTGGTAGTCCAAATATGATTTCTTGCAATTGCTGTTCATGGAGAGGATGGTGCAGCGAAAGGCACAAGCTGGGAAGATAGATTCAGAGGATGGGGAACATGTGTGCTTAGTTGCTCAGTCGTGTCTGACTCTTTGAGACCACATGGACTGTAGCCCATCAGGCTCCTCTGTCCGGGGATCCTCCAGGCAAGAACACTGGAGTGGGTTGCCATGCCCTTTTCCAGGGGATCTTCCCAACCCAGGGGTCAAATCCAGGTCTCCTGCATTGCTGGTGGATTCTTTACCATCGGAGCCAGCAGGGAAGCCCGTGGGGAACATAAGTCACAACTTGTGGGATGTACTAGATGTCCCCAGCTTACAGCAGTCAAATCTTGTAAATACTGTTTGAGTAAATACACTCTCAGTTAGGTGGTATACAATTGATTTAGTGCCTAGACTGATCTGGATTTTCCCCTTTAGAAAAGAATGCTGTCAAACATTTCAGCTCACCGCTGATGCATAAGCAAGCACCTGCAGAAAAGAGAAAGGGCAAAACTTAATATCTATCAGCGCCTGTTTATGCAAAGGACAATAAAGACTGGGGTGGGGAGCCTTCAAAATGGTACAGGTTAACTCCTTTGGTAAACTTTTTCTTAAACTTTGAAATGTTTATATGTTACATCAGAAGTCAAGAAATGAGACGACTTGGAAATGGATTGAAATTAGAAACACCTAGGTAAATAGAAAAAGTGAAATTGAAATTAGTAAGTGATTGGCTGGGCAGGAAAATGCACGTCACCTATATGGAAAATGAAAATATTTTTGAGTTAAACAGGTTTTGGATTTTGGATCTTGGTCATCCAATGATTTGGATAAGACACTTAACCTAACTGAACTTCAGTTATACTTGGGGCATAAGGCTGTAGGATATAACCAGACGTTGGATGTAAAATATCTGGAAGTGTGTGCCTCTTATGTTGTAAGTTCTCAATAAGTAATCGTAACCTTTCACCATTCTTCCACTTTCTCTGCCCCCTCCCCATAATTACTTAGCGTATTTGCTTAGCTTCTATGCTAATGTTTACTTAGTAAAATGCAGAAAATTTCTATTCACAAAGTCAGATAGAATTTACTTGCTAGGTATCTACCCTGGTGCCTGGGTGTCTTTTTATATTTGATCTGAGTAGAGACCAAATTCCATCTGGAGTTTATAAAACATCTTTCACTTATAATTTTCAAACAGATTTTTTTCTGCAAGTGTCTGCTGGATGGTTTGAAAGCTGAAAGGGGGAATAAAATGGTGTGAAAGAATTCTAAGGTAGTATGTAGATTTCCTCTTTGTAAATTTTTTTGTTATTAAAATCACCAAAGTTTATACTTAAAATTACCAAATGGACTTTCCTTAAAGAACTGAAAATGAAAATCACTCTGTCTGACTCACAATCCCATGGACTGTAGCCCACCAGGCTCTTTTGTCCATGGAATTTTCCAGGCAAGAATGCTGGAGTGGGTTGCCATTTCCTACTTCAGGTCCTTAAAGAAGGAACAGTATAATTTTTACTTATACTCAGTTTTCTTACTGTTGTTGTTGTTCATTTGCTAAGTCACATCTGACTCTTGTGACTCCATGGACAGTAGCTGGCCAGGATCCTCTGTCCATGGGATTTTCCAGGCAAGAATACTAGAGTGGGTTGCCATTCTTGCCTCCAGGGCATATGCTTCACCCAAGGATCAAACCTGCATCTCTGGCATTGCAGGTGGATCCTTTACCACTGAGTCACATGGGAAGTTCCTCCTTACTGTTACTACTAATAGCAGAATAAACCCAAAGGTCTTAATGTGACAATCATGTCCCTCCACCGCTGATTGAGACTTTTACTTTAGTCTTATCACATATAATTTTCCAATTTTATTATTTACAAACTGCTTTTTGTCTTCTCATCTAAATCTAATAACTGGCCACTACCCAACTATTAAGTAGTATGGGTAGTGATTCAAACATGCTTTCTGTATGTGTCTTGTATTCTTTACTAAATGTACTTTTTCTGGCATATACTCTGTACCTCTGTACCTATGTTTTCGTTCATAATATTCCCTCTGCCCAGAAGGTGTTTTTACTTCTTTGTTGTTCTATTTAAATTTCATGGCTCGGATGACACCTTTCAGATGAAGCCTTTTCTGATGTTTGCAGTTGGAATTTTAGCTCCTTTTCCTGTGCTGCCAAAGTATTATGGACCTTTATTATAACACAGTTCCTCAGTTTGTTCTATCAGAGTTCATTATTATGACAGATAGTAATTCATTCCTATGAATATGCATTTTCTTTAATAATAAGCCAGACTTCCAGGTTTTAGCTGGAAGTACATAACTGTGTGACTTAAAGCAGTACTGTCTTTTGTAGATAGGGATGCTCATGTGACTAAACTGTGGTTATCAGGATACAGGTGGGAGTGTCATGTATGTCCATTCAAGGGGTCCTTAATGAGGTATGTTTGTCCTTTTCCACCCTTACTTCTGGCTGGAAATGTGCTTTTCCCCTCTGGAACTTGGTTAGCCAGAGTGGGCCATGAAACAGGAACTGTATGCTGAGAAAAGAGGAGGAACAAGAGAGAAGCTCAGGTCCGTGATAACTTGAGGCTATCTTGCCAGTTCTCCTGTACTGCTAGATTTCTTTTGCAAGTGAGAAAACTTCTATTTAATCGACTGTTACTTTAGGGTTTCCATTATTTGAAACTGAATATGATTCTACATATAATTGTTACTATTCCTAGACAACGTCTTTTCTCTACCCCCACCTGTCTTCTCCTCCTCCTATCATGTTCAAGAACTGCTTGAGTTTAGGAGTCATGTTTCATTCGTGTTTCACATTTGAATAAACATGTGTTAGAGGGTTAGACATTCTTTCAGTTATTCAACAAATACATTACTATATGTCAGGTACTTTGTTTGGTAGGAGCAGTTCAAAAATAGCTCCTGGCCTGACAGAGCTCAAAATCTAATGGGGAAGACAGACTCTTGAATAGTAATGTTAACAGTTAATCTTACCATTTGCTTTACATTATATTTACCTGGGAGATTTTAAAAATCACTGAGAACCATATCTCTTCTCCACTCCCTACCTATTAAACCAGCATCTTGGGATTTGGGTCTGGCCATGCATGGTTTAGGAACGTCCCAGTGATTTAAAAAGCAGAGCCATTACTTTGCTGACAAAGGTCCATCTAGTCGAAGCTATAGTTTTTCCAGTAGTCATATACAGATGTGAGAGTTGGGTCATAAAGAAGGCTGAGTGCTGGAGAACTGATGCTTTCAAATTGTGGTGTCGGAGAAGACTCTTGAGAGTCACTTGGATTGCAAGGAGATCAAACCAGTCAATCCTATAGGAAATCAACCCTGAATATTCATTGGAAGGACTGATGCTAAAGCTGAAGCTCCAATATTTTGGCCACCTGATGTGAAGAACTGACTCTGTGGAAAAAACCCTGATGCTGGGAAAGATTAAAGGCAGGAGGAAAAGGGGATGACAGAGGATGAGATGGTTGGATGGCATCATTGACTCAATGGACATGAGTTTGAGCAAGCTCCGGGAAATGGTGAAGGACAGGGAAACCTGGCATGCTTCAGTCTATGGGGTCTCAAAGAGTTGGACATGTCTGAGCAACTGAACAGCAACAGGTGATATAAATGTGCATTGAAGATGGAGAGCCATGGAATTAAACCAACAGGAAGACATATCAATGACTTTAACTTAAATATTATTAACTATCATGTGAAAACTATAATAGTTTCCCATCACTACCATAATAAATTACCTCAACAGGGTGGCTTGAAACAGAAAAAAAATCACTTGTAGTTCTGGAGGCCAGACTTATGAAATAAAGGTATAGGAGTCCCTCTGTTGGCTCTAGAGTAAAATCTTTCTTGACTTCTTCTAGCTTCTGATGGCCTAAGGAATTCTTTGGTGTCCTTAGCTTGTGGCCACAACACTCCAATCTCTGACTCCATCTTCATATCTGTTCTTCTCTAAGGATACCTACCACTGCATTTAGGAGCCACCTAGACAATCTAAGATAAAATCTTCACCTCAAGATTCTTAACATAAATCTGCAAAGACCTTTTTTTTCCAAATAAGATAACATTCGCAAGAATTAAGGCATGGACATGTCTTTTTAGGGGCTGCAGTTCAACCCACTGCAAGAACCTATTGTGTATCAGATACCAAATTATCTTTGTTTGTTATTCTTATTTAATCCTGCTGCTGGATCCATGAGATAACAATATCCAAATTTTATAGATGTCAAAGGCAGACAACTTTGTCCTTTTGATAGATGACAACCACTTTGATATTGTTCTTGGGTCCAGTTTTTGGCTTTAAAGTTTCATCAACTATTAAAAAATCAATAGTGTTATTCATGAAAGGGCAGTATAGCATACGGAGCAAAGACCAGTCTAAAAAATGATTTTTTTTTCTGGCATAGTGATACAAACACACAAAGTGGGAAGTCTTGATGCCTTCTTGGGGGAGGGGCATGGGGGTCATTGATAATGTTTGAGATGGTTATGTAATTAATTTGCCTCTACTTATTGACATATTTTCAGTATTCCTCTTTTGATTAAGCATATAGAAATATGTTTCTTTTTAGTTCATGACTATTTTCACCTCTGAAAAAGCAAATGAAAAGATCACTGCTGGATGTTTCTCTTATAGCTTGAGAGAGTGAATGTTCCTATAATTTCACAGTGCCTAATCCCTTCAATATTTAAGACAAGTTGAAAAACATCTATTTTCATGGTTTAATTAGTCTCATTAGGATTTCTTATCAGCAACAAAACTGTTTATTTCATGTTATTGTGCCCAAATGTGTAGAAACTTGTAGATATGGTGTATTTTCATTTTACTTTCTAAATTTTAATTTCTAATGATGCTAGTTGATTTTTCAGAAAGAATATTATTTTTTGAATCAAATAAGTCTTATGTATATTTTAATTTCAGTCCAAGCACTGCCTAAAGAGGAGAAAATAATACCTACCTTGTAGGAACACTCTGAGAAACAAGTGGGACAACATGCTCTAAACAAATTCTCCTGGTTATTATTTAAAAAAAAAAAATTCTTAAACATTCATAATAATGGTGCAGATCTATGAAACTTTAACCCAAGAATTTATCCACAGGTAAAATAGCTAGAAAAATGAATGATATTTTATTATGTTCACAAATTCAATTTCTTAGAAAATCTTTCTCTCTGAGAAAATTGTGCATATTTATCTGTATACAATAGATGATGTGGCATTGTTTCAGAGAAAGATCAGAATGGGTGGAAACTAATTAAGAGTCAGGTCTTTAACATCATAAACACCCTCACATATCCAATGGCATACAAAAGAATGAAAACAAAATCTCAGTACCTAATTAAAACTCATACTATCTAATTATGTTTTAAATAGAGCATAATTAAAACGTATACATTTAGCAAGCTACTTTCTTAAAGTGCAATGTGTTTCAAATAGGAAGTAAATAAAAACTTGGGCTGTTTTACGAAAGAATCTAAAACTTTTTGGTAATTAGAGGTCAATTCAATTTGACTTTAAAATTACATATCAGAAAATATATAAGATGTATATCTTTAAAATTTGTTATATATTTAATTATTATATTATATAATAAATTATATAATTTTATAAAAATATATAATAATATTTATATACAAATTTAATTTTCCTGTTTTCTCATTTTCTTTTTGAGTATCATGCTATTCTCATGGATTTTTATTTATCCAATGCATTGCAATCAATTATAGTTACAAATTTTGATACCCAAGTTATCCTAAATGTGACCAATGGAAGCATATTTACACTGGCTCTTACGTCTATCTACTTGCTACATTTCTTTTTGTCTCTGGGTACTTTGCTTTCTGACACTGGATGACCCATGTTCTATTTGTACTTTCCCTGGCCCAGACTTGGAATCAGCCAATTCTCCAAGAAGAACTGACCCCCCACCAGTTTTTAACGACTGTACGTGGATGGTATTAAATAGTTGTATTCTTATGTATCTAGACAAGTACAGGGTCTGTGGGTGTGGTCAGTGCTTGGAGTTGCCCTGTGCTTGGAGTTGCCTCTGTGGTTGCTATCTTCAAATTCTTAACAAGTCTATCTTTGAATTTATCATGGAACAACAGACTGGTTCCAAATAGGAAAAGGAGTACATCAAGGCTGTTAATTGTCACCCTGCTTATTTAACTTATATGCAGAGTACATCATGAGAAACGCTGGGCTGGAAGAAACAAGCTGGAATCAAGATTGCTGGCAGAAATATCAATAACCTCAGATATACAGATGACACCACCCTTCTGGCAGAAAGTGAAGAGGAGCTAAAAAGCCTCTTGATGAAAGTGAAAGAGGAGAGCAAAAATGTTGGCTTAAAGCTCAACATTCAGAAAACGAAGATCATGGCATCCGGTCCCATCACTTCATGGGAAATAGATGGGGAAACAGCGGAAACAGTGTCAGACTTTATTTTTTGGGGCTCCAAAATCACTGCAGATGGTGACTGCAGCCATGAAATTAAAAGATGCTTCCTCCTTGGAAGAAAAGTTATGACCAAAACCTAGATAGCATATTCAAAAGCAGAGACATTACTTTGCCAACAAAGGTCCGTCTAGTCAAGGTTATGGTTTTTCCTGTGGTCATGTATGGATGTGAGAGTTGGACTGTGAAGAAGGCTGAGCGCCGAAGAATTGATGCTTTTGAACTGTGGTGTTGGAGAAGACTCTTGAGAGTCCCTTGGACTGCAAGGAGATCCAACCAGTCCATTCTGAAGGAGATCAGCCCTGGGATTTCATTGGAAGGAATGATGCTGAAGCTGAAACTCCAGTACTTTGGCCACCTCATGGGAAGAGTTGACTCATTGGAAAAGACTCTGATGCTGGGAGGGATTGGGGGCAGGAGGAGAAGGGGATGACCAAGGATGAGATGGCTGGATGGCATCACAGACTCGATGGACGTGAGTCTGAGTGAACTCCGGGAGATGGTGATGGACAGGGAGGCCTGGTGTGCTATGATTCATGGGGTCGCAAAGAGTCGGATGCGACTGAGCGACTGAACTGAACTGAACTGAACTGAACTGAACTGAAGAAGTCTGATGGAACAACTGAATATACACTGAGGTTTGCAGCCCTGCTTCATGCTGAGTCTTGCTTTCTGCTGCCACTCTCCAGTGAGATCTTAACTGCGTACTCCAGGGACCCTGTCGTCCTGGCCACAGAAGCCCCATCTCAGTGTCCTTTACTGGGACCCATAGTGTCCTCTGCTCAAGGAGGACTTGAGCTTGAGCTTGAGAAGGAGGGAGGGCTTGGTGTGGACAGATGCTGGTCAGGGCCGTGTGAGCTTGCTCTGCAGCCTGGTGTTCCTCCTGCCCTGGCTGGGAGCACCATAATGCATCTGTTAGGCTGCCTGCTTGAAGCTTTATCTTTGTGGGGACAAGATCTTTCAGGGGAACTATCCACAAATGGGATAGACTGTAAGAAAATGGCAAAATTTTTAAATGGGGAGAGAAGTAGTTTCAGCAATCCAGTGGTGATAAAACTGAATGAATCATGCTTTCATCTTGAAAGTGTTTAATATTGCTATCATTTTCCTTTAGCCCCTCAATATTAGAAGTGTGGTAGGTAGACAAGCAGGATTGGCACCACCTAGAAACTTGTTGGAAATGCAAGTTTCACCCACAGTCCTACTGAATCAGAATCTGCATTTTTACAAGATGCCCAGGTGATTCCTATGCACATCAAAGTCTACTAAGCACTGATCTCGGCAGTCTAGTACATTAATTTCTTTTCCAAATTTACAGATTGACTAGTTATTGGGAATGATTATGTGGCAATATAAACCCTAAATGATGTGGAAGCTTTGAAGGGACAGATTTTCCTAGAGAGAATTACAGGCTTTTTATTTTATTTTTTAAATTTATTCTTTTTTTTTGCCTTTTATTTTTATTTATTTATTTTATTTATTATTATTATTGTTTTACTTTACAATATTGTATTGGTTCTATACAGGCTTTTTAAATAAAACATTTGGATCCATAGAATATTAGCGATAGAATTTGAACTTAAATTTCTTTAAAATCCACACCTTACTAAGAGGCTAGAGAGAGAGAGAGAGAGAGAGAGAAATTCATTGCATGAAATATTTGCAGCCAGTAGCATTTGGGATATGCCTGAAAAGGTTATTCATCACTAAATTTTGTTTTGATGATGCTTTTGCCAGAAAATCAACAGCTTATTACACATTACATGTATGATGGTTCTAGAAAGAACACACATTTTTTTGGTGAAACACATTTTTTTTAATTTTTATGGTGAAATTGTGTGTGAGGGAAGAACACTTCACATAAAAATTACAATGTTTTCATTTCAAAAGATATTCAGATAACACCTAGTCTGAATCCTTCATTTTCAAAATGAGGAAACCACACAGACAGGTTATATGATGTACCAAGTAAAAGAGCTAGAACTAGACTTCCAGACTCCTCTCCCAATCTTGTCGTCTCTAGTTTACTTCTCATGTCAACATAAGATAGCATTTAAGAAAAATCACTTGGGTGGTGCAGATTGTCAAGTAGTGCTATACAAAGGTTCATAGGATGGAACAGTCACTGTAAGTTGGAGAAGCGGTGAAGAACTTTACTGGAAGCCAAGGGCTTGAGCTAGATCAATTGCACCCCGCCTTCTTCCCACGTACTCCTGGCAGCACTTATTCTGAAGAAGTTCCATAATCTTTGGCTTCTGAAATACAATTTACATATTTATTAAATTTATGCTTCAATGCCTGTCTCTTCCTGACCTCACAAAAATATAAACTCCACTAGAGAAGGAATCTTTGATGTCATTTAATTGATGTATCCCCAGTGCCTAAAACTGTGCCCAAAACATAGTGAGGGCTTATGAATATTTACTGAATGAATAAACCAATCAAGGAGCAAGTGAGAAAAATAGTTTCCTAGGTTTAAAATTTTGTTTATAAATTTGAGAGACAAGAGAGGCAGAAGAGACAGAATTTGGAATTAGGAAAAGTTTATACATCCTATAAGTAGTGGATGCTATGAAGACGAAATTTTGTCATTGGCTCCATGAACACGCATGTGCTCACATTTATCCAATCATTATCTGCTTATCTTATTATGGGCTTCACTGGTGGCTCAGACAGTAAAGAATCTGCCTCCACTGCAGAAGACCTGAGTTCGATCCCTGGGTCAGGAAGATCCTCTGGAAAAGGAAATGGTTACCCACTACACTATTCTTGCCTGGAGAATTCCATGGACAAAGGAGCCTGGTGGCCTACAGTCCATGGGGTCACAAAGGATCAGACACAACTGAGAGACTAACACTATCTTATTTAAATGAATACTTTCCTCTGAGGCTCCAGGTGATGTTGATATTTGTTTCAATCATAAGATTTACTGGAGATACTAGTTTGCTGTATTGGACTGTTGAAATAGTAGAAAAATCTCTGGAAAAGAAGTGTGGTTTTGATTTTGTAGATGTATATGCACCCATTTATAAATAGATATTATGCATTTTGATTTAAAAAATACTTAAAGTCAAAACACTGAGTTCTGTCTTTATCTAGAATATATTCTGCTCTCAGAAAATGTTTTCTAGTCCCAATAGGCCTTCAGTTCAGTTCAGTTCAGTTGCTCAGTCGTGTCCGACTCTTTGGGACCCCATGAATCGCAGCACACCAGACCTCCCTGTCCATCACCAACTCCCATAGTTCACTCAGACTCACGTCCATCGAGTCTGTGATGCCATCCAGCCATCTCATCCTCTGTCGTCCCCTTTTCCTCCTGCCCCCAATGCCTCCCAGCATCAGAAGTCTTTTCCAATGAGTCAACTCTTCCCATGAGGTGGCCAAAGTACTGGAGTTTCAGCTTCAGCATCATTCCTTCCAAAGCAATCCCAGGGCTGATCTCCTTCAGAATGGACTGGTTGGATCTCCTTGCAGTCCAAGGGACTCTCAAGAGTCTTCTCCAACACCACAGTTCAAAAGCATCAATTCTCTGGTGCTCAGCTTTCTTCACAGTCCAAGTCTCACATCCATACATGACCACAGGAAAAACCATAACCTTGACTAGACGGACCTTTGTTGGCAAAGTAATGTCTCTCCTTTTCAATGTGCTATCTAGGTTGGTCATAACTTTTCTTCCAAGGAGCAAGTGTCTTTTAATTTCATGGCTGCAGTTACCATCTGCAGTGATTTTGGAGCCCCCCAAAATAAAGTCTGACACTGTTTCCGCTGTTTCCCCATCTATTTCCCATGAAGTGATGGGACCGGATGCCATGATCTTCGTTTTCTGAATGTTGAGCTTTAAGCCTTAGGTAACTCTAATTTGGCAATTAGAAATTGCCAAAATGTTTGAATAAGACTTTGTTGTTGTTGTGTTAGTCCCTCAGTTGTGTCTGCCTCTTTGTGAGCCCATGGACTATAGCACACCAGGCTCCTTTGTCCATGAAATTCTCCAGGCAAGAATATTGGAGTGGGTTGCCATTCCCTTCTCAGGAGATCTTCCTGACCCAGGGATTGAACCTGGGTTTTCTGCATTGCAGGAGGATTCTTTACCATCTGAGCCACCAGGGAAACCCTCAATATGACTTTAGCACACAGCAATTCATCTTAATTTTTTTTTTCTCAGTAAAGATTGTTTTCTGTTGCATTTGGATGCAGAAAGTTGTTAGTTTTATTGTGAGATAAAAGTAGTCAACAAGCAAATGCAAATACATGGGAACATTTGGAGAATTATAATTGTCTTTGAACCCACAGTCTCTTTTTTCCTCCATCTGGGAAACTGTTAATAGCCCTCTTTTAATTTAGCCAGATCTAGAGGATCTTCCCCAATAGTAAATTATAAAAGATTTTTGGCTGATCTTACAAAGAACACAGATGCCAGAGTAGTATACATTTTATTTTATTTTATTTTTTATTTTTTTCAGAGTAGTATACATTTTAAAACAACCAATTCTGATATTTTTCTGAGACTTTTAAAACAATTATAACCAGTATGAAGAAAGAAAGATACACTTAAAAGACCAGTGGATAATTCATACTTCAAGTTCAGGATGGCCGACTGAACACGTTTTCGTCCTCTAAGGTCTTGC
The DNA here is from genome assembly GCF_023091745.1 of Budorcas taxicolor. Lineage (NCBI taxonomy): Eukaryota > Metazoa > Chordata > Mammalia > Artiodactyla > Bovidae > Budorcas > Budorcas taxicolor. Next base: position 140,602,668 of record NC_068920.1, read on the forward strand.
TTTGTACAGTATCATAAAAAGCAAAACCAGCATAATATGAATGGTGTCTCCTAGACTTAGCCAAGATGTTGATCTTATTCAGGTCCCTCCAAAGATCCAGCTCCCTCCTCAGATCTTCTGGTCCTATTGAACTTGTGTGTACGCGAGTATGTGTGCTCTATAGCAGTGTTGAAAAGCAAGATAGTATTCCATATATGGCAACCTGGCAATGCAGCCATCTAAAGATTCAATGAGGCTAGTCATCCCAAGACATTGTCTTCCCTCACACGTCTACAACCTCAACTGGAATGTTGGGAACTCGGGCATGGCTGGGAGTCTCACTCCCAAAATCTCAGCCTCTAACTGTGGGCTACTGCACGTGGATGGCTCAGGCTTCCTCACAGCATAGCAGGGTGGTTGGACTTCTCACATGCTTACCCTGAGGGAGCACACTATGAAGGAGGATGAAGAAGCTGCCATTTCTCTTAAAGGTTAGATCCAGAACTGATATAATATGGTATCTGTCATATTCTATTGGTCAAAATAGTCAGATTTGACTCAGCCCAGATTTAAGGGAGTAGATAAATAGACCCTACCTCTTGGTAGGTGAGTGACAATGAATTTATGAAATCTTTAACCCACTACTGATGAATAGAAAGATGGGTGACATAGCATTTGAGTTAACTCTGGAATGAGAGGTTGATAATCATGACAGACAAAAGTAGAAAGGACATTTTAGGCAGAAGAAATAGTAAAATTATATACAGGACACATGATCTCCAGAATAGTCTAGCTTTCTGAAGTGTAAAGTAGAAAGTGACTCGTTGAAACATAGAATCAGAAAGATAAGTTAAAGCCAGATAATAGAGATTTTGAAAAGGAGTTTCCACGTGAGTCAGCAGGCAGTAACTATAAAAGAATGTACAGTTTATCCAACTTTGTTAAATCTTGATGAAGGAAGAGCTTACTACTTATGCCACAACACATAGTTTTATAAGAAATTTTTCTATTAATCTATTTACACAGCAAGGGATCATTTGGATGGTGTGGTAGGAAACATTATCACCTTAAAGTCTTTTTTCACCCTTGCCTATTACCCCCTCAAACAAAATAATGCCTTCCCTCTCTATGTTCCTGCAGAATTTTCTTCAATTATACCAGTCCATCCAGTCACGCTTGGTTGATATCATGATTATTTGTCTGTGTCTGTTATTTCAGCTCCTAGACACACCCCACAGTCTTTCCTAATTTGTGTCTCATCCTAGTGAATGGATGATTTGACTCAATAAGGTCAAATTAACATCTGAAAACACAATTGCTTTTCTTATAAATTGGCCAGACAATTGATTCCCTCATTCTGCTCCTTGATTATTTGAAATATGGGTTTGCCTTAGGGGCTTCCTTGGTGGCTCAGGCGGTAAAGAATCTTCTGCAATGCGGGAGACCCAGATTTGATCCCTAGGTTGGGAAGATCCCCTGGAGAAGGAAATGGCAGCCACTCCAGTATTCCTGCCTGGGAAAACCCATGGACAGGAGCCTGGTGGGGTACAGTCCATAGGGTCAACAGAGAGTCGGATACAACTGAGTGACTAACACTTTCACTTTAGCTAATCATATCTTTCCCTTCCTCACTGTAGTTAATAGAAAGAAGAAATTAAAGTAACCCTTAATTACTTAATTAAAAAAATTTTTTTTTCTAGTTGGGACTCAAGTGCTTTTCCTATGCTGCCTCCTTGTGTGCATGCTCAGTCACTTCAAACTCTTTGCAACTCTATGGACTATAGCTAGCCAGGCTCCTCTCTGTCCATGGGATTCTCCAGACAAGAATACTGGAGTGGGTTGCCATGTGCGCCCCAATGGGATCTTCCCTACCCAAGGATCACATCCCAGTCTCTTACTTCTCCTGCACTGGCAGGCAGGTTCTTTACCAGTAGTGGCACCTGGGAAGTCCTCTGCCTCCTTATATATCTGTATTTTCTTATAAATGTGATTTCATGAAAGCATCAAGAATGCTACATGGATAACAGAGACTACTTTAAGGCCATTTGCTTACAGAAATGTTATGCTTAGTTAAAATCAAGATATTCTGTAAGGGGAGGAGAATGATTAATAATTTTGAGTATCAGTTCAGTTCAGTTCAGTCACTTAGTTGTGTCTGACTCTTTGCGACCCCATGTACTGCAGCATGCCAGGCTTCCCTGTCCATCACCAACTCCTGGAGCCTACTCAAACTCATGTCCATCGCATCGGTGATGCCATCCATCTCATCCTCTGTCATCTCCTTCTCCTCTTGTCTTCAGTCTTCAGCATCAGGATCTTTTCCAATGAGTCGGTTCTTTGCATTAGGTGGCCAAATTATTGGAGTTTCAGCTTCAGTATCAGTCCTTTCAATGAATATTCAGGACGGATTTCCTTTAGGCTTGACTGGATGGATCTCCTATAGTACAATATAAAATTAGATGACAGGAAGAGAAGATAAACATGAAAGAAACTATTACCTTTTCTTCTCTTTAGCATGAACCCATAAACATCTACTCAAATATTTTTCCTTTATACTGTTTGAAATAAGAAAGGCAAAGTAAAATGATAGCTATGACGAGTGATCTAGAAAAAGACTCTTTATGAGTAATACAGGAAAGGATTTCTCTTCCATTTAACTGAGTCTATTTCTGTAACATTTCAGAATTTTTTTCCCCTAACGCTAGAATAGAGGCTAGAATTTATTTAATTACTAGATAAAGTCTCACATGGAATTAATTTTATTCCTTCAGAAGCAGCTGCTGGTCCACACACTCAGAAATTAGTGCTTAACATTTTAATGTTACTCTTTTTCTCCTTTGTGTATGATTCTGACATTCTTACTTAACCCAGTTGCTCTCTAATTTGTTCATCTGTAAATCTGGAAATTCCAGTGACGGACTGACATGCTATATATGAACATGGTTTTGCAAATAGATGCTGGAAATTCAAGTTAAAAGTAAAAGAGAAGTTCAAGATATATTCTATTTTTCAAACTCCAGGCTTCAAGGAAGATGCTAAGTATGTCTTCCCTAAATATGCTATTAGCTAAAAATGATTTTCTTCCCTCTCCTTTAAAAAAAACATATGTGATCTCAAGGTTCTTATCTCTGTTACTATAATTCAGTATGTCCCAGGATTTACTGGATTTAATTGAAATGGGACAAAGAGTTTTGAACCCTTTGAATGAAGAATTCAGTATTTTCATGGAGTTACTGGAATATTTATATATAAAGGAAGAAGAAAGGGAATTCCAAAAGTGCTCTTCTCAGTTCAGTTCAGTTGCTAAGTCATGTTTGACTCTTTGCTACCCCATTTACTGCAGCACCCAGGGGCTCTCTGCCCATTACCAACTCCTGGAGTTTACGCAAACTCATGTCCACTGAGTCAGTGATGCCATCCAACTATCTCATCCTCTGTCGTCCCCTTCTCCTCCTGCCTTCAATCTTTCCCAGCATCAGGGTGTTTTCAAATGAGTCAGCTCTTCGCATCAGGTGGCCAAAGTATTGGAGTTTCAACTTCAACATCAGTCCTTCCAATGAACACCCAGGACTGATCTCCTTTAGGATGGACTGGTTAGATCTCCTTGCAGTCCACGGGACTCTCAAGAGTCTTCTCCAACACCACAGTTCAAAAGCATCAATTCTTCTGCACTCAGCTTTCTTAATACTCCAACTCTCACATCCATACATGACCACTGGAAAAACCATCGCCTTGACTAGACAGACCTTTGTTGATAAAGTAATGTCTCTGCTTTTTAATATGCTGTCTAGGTGGGTCATAACTTTCCTACCAAGGAGCAAGTGTCTTTTAATTTCACGGCTGCAGTCACCATCTGCAGTGATTTTGGAGCCCCCCAGAATAAAGTCTGTCATGGTTTCCACTGTTTCCCCATCTATGTGCTACGAAGTGATGGGACCAGATGCCATGGTCTTAGTTTGCTGAGTGTTGAGTTTTAAGCCAACTTTTTCACTCTCCTCTTTCACTTTCATCAAGAGGCTCTTTAGTTCTTTGTTTTCTGCTATAAGGGTGGTGTTATCTTCTGATCTGAGGTTATCGATATTTCTCCCAGCAACCTTGATTCCAGCTTGTGCTTCATCCAGCCCAGTATTTCTCATGATGTACTCTGCATAGAAGTTAAATTAACAGGGTGAAAATATATGGCCTTGACATACTCCTTTCCTGATTTGGAACCAGTCTGTTGTTCCATGTCTAGTTTTAACTGTTGTTTCCTGACCTACATACAGATTTCTCAAGAGACAGGTCAGGTGGTCTGGTATTCCCATCTCTTTAAGAATTTTCTGCAATTTATTGTGATCCACACAGTCTAAAGCTTTGGCATATTCAATAAAGCGGAAGTAGATGTTTTTCTGAAACTCTCTTGCTTTTTTGATGATCCAGTGGATGTTGGCAATTTGATTCTGGTTCCTCTGCCTTTTCTAAATCCAACTTGAACATCTAGAAGTTCAAGGCTCACGTACTGTTGAAGCCTGGCTGGAGAATTTTGAGCATTACTTTACTAGCATGTGAGATGAGTGCAATTGTGTGGTAGTTTGAGCATTCTTTGGCATTGCCTTTCTTTGGGATTGGAATGAAAACTGACCTTTTCTAGTCCTGGGGCCACTGCTGAGTTTTCCAAGTTTGCTGGCATATTGAGTGCAGCACTTTGACAGCATCATCTTTCAGGATTTGAAATAGCTCAACTGGAATTCCATCACCTCCACTAGCTTTGTTTGTAGTGATGCTTCCTAAGGCCCACTTGACTTCACATTCCAGGATGTCTGGCTCTAGGTTGGTAATCACACCATTGTCATTATCTGGGTCATGAAGATCTTTTTTGTATAGTTCTTCTGTGTAGTCAGCTTCCCTGGTGGCTTAGACGGTAAAGCGTTTGCCTGCAATGCGGGAGACCTGGGTTCAATTCCTGGGTCGGGAAGATCCCCTGGAGAAGGAAATGGCAATCCACTCCAGCACTCTTGCCTGGAAAATCCCATGGATGGAGAAGCTTGATAGGTTACAGTTCATGGAGTCGCAAAGAGTTGGATACAACTGAGCGACTTCACTTTCTGTATATTCTGTGTACCTCCTCTTAATATCTTCTCCTTCTGTTAGGTCCATACCATTTCTCTCCTTTATTTTGCCCATCTTTGCATGAAATATTCCTTTGGTATCTCTAATCTTCTTGAAGAGATCTCTAGACTTTCCCTTTTTATTGTTTTCCTCTATTTGTTTGCATTGATCATTGAGGAAAGGTTTCTTATCTCTCCTTGCTATTCTTTGGAACTCTGCATTCAGATGGGCATATCTTTCCTTTTCTCTTTTTCCTTTTGCATCTCTTCTCTTCACAGCTATTTGTAAGGCCTCCTCAGACGGTCATTTGCCTTTTTGCATTTCTTTTCCTTGGGGATGATCTTGCTCCCTGTCTGCTGTACAATGTCACAAACCTCTGTCCATAGTTCATCAGGCACTCTGTCTATCAGATCTAATCCCTTGAATCTATTTGTCACTTCCACTGTATAATTGTAAGGAATTTGATTTAGGTTATACCTGAATGGTCTAGTGGTTTTCCCTACTTTCTTCAATTTAAGTGTGAATTTCACAATAAGGAGTTCATGATCTGAGCCACAGTCAGCTCCCAGTCTTGTTTTTGCTAACTTTATAGAGCTTCTACATCTTTGGCTGCAAAGAATATAATCAATCTGATTTTGGAATTGACCATCTGGTGGTGTCCATGTGTAGAGTCTTCTCTTGTGTTGTTGGAAGAGGGTGTTTATTATGACCAGTGCATTCTTTTGGCAAAACTCTATTAGCTTTTGCCTTGCTTCTTTCTGTACCCCATGGCCAAATTTGCCTGTTACTCCAGGTATTTCTTGACTTCCTATTTTTGCATTCCAGTCCCCTATAATGAAAAGGACATCTTTTTTGGGTGTCAATTTTAGAAGGTCTTGTAGGTCTTCATAGAACTGTTCCACTTCAGCTTCTTCAGTATTACTGATTGGGGCATAGACTTGGATTACTGTGATATTGAATGGTTTGCCCTGGAAACAAACAGAGATCATTCTGTCATTTTTAAGATTGCATCCAAGTACTGAATTTTGGACTCTTTTGTTAACTATGATGGCTACTCCATTTCTTCTAAGGGATTCCTGCCTGCAGTAGTAGATATAATGGTCATCTGAGTTAAATTCACTCATTCCAGTTCATTTTATTTTGCTGATTCCTAAATTTCGATGTTCACTCTTGCCATCTCTTGTTTGACCACTTTGAATTTGCCTTAATTCATGGACCTAACATTCCAGGTTCCTATGCAATATTGCTCTTTACAGCATTGGACCTTGGTTCCAGCACCAGTCACATCCACAAGTAAGTGTTGTTTTTGCTTTGGCTCCATCCCTGCATTCTTTCTGGAATTATTTCTCCACTGCTTTCCAGTAGCATATTGGGCAGCTACTGACCTGGGCAGTTTATCTTTCAGTGTCCTATCATTTTGCCTTTTCATACTGTTCATGGGGTTCTCAAGGCAAGAATACTGAAGTGGTTTGCCATTCCCTTCTCCAGTGGACCACATTTTGTCAGAACTCTCCACCACAACCTGTCCATCTTGGGTGTCCCTACAAGGAATGGCTCATAGTTTCATTGAGTTAGACAAGGCTGTGGTCCGTGTGATCAGATTGGTTAGTTTCCTATGATTGTGGTTTTCAGTCTGTCTTCCTTCTGATGGAGAAGGCTAAGAGGCTTATGGAAGTTTCCTTCTGGGAGAAACTGACTGAGGGGGAAATTGGGCCTTGTTCTGATGGGTGGGGCCATGTTCAGCAAATCTTTAATTCAATTTTCTGTTGATAGGTGGGGCTGTGTTCCCTCCCTGTTATTTACCAAAGTACGGTGGAGGTAATGAAGATAATGGCGACCTCCTTCAAAAGGTCTCATGCATATGCCTCCAAACCTGCAGCAGGCCCCTGCCAACCCACGCCTCCTCTGGAGACTCCTGGGCACTCCCAGATAAGTCTGGGCCAGTCTCTTGTGGGGTCACTGCTCCTTTTCCTGGGTCCTGGTGCACACAAGGTTCTGTTTGTGCCCACCAAGAGTTTGTTTTCCAGTCCTGTATAGGTTCTGGCAGCTCTATGGTGGGGTTAATGGTGACCTCCTCCAAGAGGGCTTATGCCATATCCAGGTCTGCTGCACCCAGAGCCCCTGCCCCTGTGGCAGTCCACTGCTGACCTGTACCTCCACAGGAGACATTCAAACACAGTTCTGTCTCAGTCTCTGTGGGGTCTCTGGGTCCTGGTGCGTACAAGGTTTGTTTGAGCCCTCTGAGTGTCTCTGGCGGAAATGGGGTTTGATGCTAAATGTGATTTCTCCCCTGCTACCATCTTGCTGGGGCTTCTTTGTCCTTCGATGTGGGGTATCTCCTCACAGTTGCTCCCGTGCCATGTAGCCTCACAATGATTTATACTTTCAGGAAACAAGATGCCATTTTTTTTTCTGTTTTTTTTTTTTTTTTTTTTTTTTTGCGGTATGTGGAATCTTGGTTCCTAGACCAGGAATGGAAGCCATGCCCCCTGCAGTGGAAGTGTGGAGTCTTAATCACTGGACCACCAGGCAAGTCCCAGGGATGCCAATTTGAATATTATTGCCAGGGAAAATAATCACTGAAATACTGACAGTCAGAATCGCAAACCTGGAAGTTTAACAGGTTAAATGTCTCAGAGCAGAGCAATAACCTTTGAAGTCCAGGTGTCCCAAAAGACTTCTTTGTACAAATAACACTTCTAAGGACAGACAGTCTCAATAACCTAACATATAACTGATTATACTTATTCACATATATTTGATAGGTGTATAAGATCGATACTTTTGCAGATGTTCTCCATTGACCATTTTATCAGAACTAACTGTATGAGGCAGAAAAATATTTTTTCTGCACCCATACGGAGAAATATGTTCTCTTTCCTCTATTTTTGAGATTTCTAGAACCAGTATTTAGGAGCACATGCAATTTCAAATCTTAGCACTGCAATATCACTGTGATATCATTACTAAGCCCCAAGAGGGGAAAGAAAGAGGTAGCCTAACATAATTGCAACTTAAATGTGGAAGAGGCACAGAGAGTTTTTACAAAGAGAATCCTGAGTCATTGAATGTTTTACATTTATAATTTTTCTTTGTCAACTGCAGTCAACACTCCATTTTAGCTGTGGATCTGTGTTGCCTCCCTGAAACTTCTCTCTGCAGTTCAATGCTTAGCATCCCAGCGGGAAAGTTGGGATGTCTCCTTGCAAGGCTACACATTGCTTAGCATTTCATAAACATTGCTTTTACATGTAAATCAGCATGGTCCTGTTTATTTTATTATGTATTTCCTAAATTCCTGCAAGTCTATTGAAGTGAAGTCGCTCAGTCGTGTCCAACTCTTTGTGACCCCATAAACTGTAGCGTACCAGGCTCCTCTGTCCATGGGATTTTCCAGGCAACAGTACTGGAGTGGATTGCCATTTCCTTCTCCAGGGGATCTTCCCAACCCAGGGCTCGAACCCAGGTCTCCCGCATTGTAGACAGATGCTTTACCACCTGAGCCAAGTCTATTAGCTGATACAAATACATTCTTATCCTCAACATTATGTGACTTTCTTAATTCCCTTCATATGGGGCTTGGCAAATCACAGAAACACTTTAAATGGACAGGAATACAGTTGGAAGGATTCCTTCAAGGAATGAACATACACCCTTTTGATGCTTAAGGTGAAATTCCAAGTCACTCTCTCAGTGGAGGGTCTTCCCAGGTGGCACTAATGGTAAAGAACCCACCAGCGAATGCAGAAGAGATAAGAGACATGAGTTTGATCCCTGGGTTGGAAAGATCCTCTGGAGGAGGGCATAGCCACCAACTCCAGTATTCTTTCCTGGAGAATTCCATGGACAGAGGGGGCTGGTGGGCTACAGTCCATGGGGTTGCAAAGACTTAGACACAACTGAGCTGACCTAGCACGCACATGCGTACTCTCAGTGGCGACCACGTTTAAAGAAGCAGTCCTGGCATTACTCCTTTATTTTAAAAGGTTGGTTGGTGTACTGTATTGCTGTTTTTCTTTCTGGCTTACTTCACTCTGTATAATCGGCTCCAGTTTCATCCATCTCATCAGAACTGATTCAAATGTATATGGAATTTAGAAAGATGGCAATGATGACCCTGTATGCAAGACAGCAAAAAAGACACAGATGTGTATAGTGGACTTTTGGACTCAGAGGGAGAGGGAGAGGGTGGGATGATTTGGGAGAATGGCATTGAAACATGTATACTATCATGTTAGAATTGAATCGCCAGTCTATGTCCGATGCAGGATACAGCATGCTTGGGGCTGGTGCACGGGGATGACCCAGAGAGATGTTATGGGGAGGGAGGTGGGAGGGGGGTTCATGTTTGGGAATGCATGTACACCCGTGGTGGATTCATGTCAATGTATAGCAAAACCTATACAGTATTGTAAAGTAAAATAAAGTAAAAATAAAAATAAAAATAAAAAAATAAAAGGTTGGTTGGGTGCTTGAGCAGCTAATCCCATAGGCTGAATATGCTAGACTCTGAAATCGTTTCACCTCAGCCACTTCACATGGAGGGTGGGAACTTTTCCTTGTGGATCCTTGGTAGCTAACTTCAAATTTTATAGAGAAATAGAGTTGTGATACACTTTCCAGGGTCACGTTTTTAGTGCAACGTTGGATATGGTTACTAATACTTCTTTTGCAAAACCATTTTATCACTCTTATGATAAAAAATTTCAGAGATAACAGTCACTAAATGTAGGTTAGGTACTCCCTTATTTCTCTGGGGCTAAGTGAGAAACTATGAATTTTGCAAATATTAATTCTCACTAGTATCATACCCAGAATATTTAGGGAAGGAAACATTCCCCTGCAGGTGTTAGACTGTCACCTCAGGAGAAAGATGCTTATCACAGTGACTTATCTTTCAGTGCTATGTGCCATGGAGAGCAGGCCTAACATTTAGAAATATTTAAGGAATGTGTTGTCGCTGTCTCTTTGCCTTAGAAAAGATTATAGTAGCAGTAACTAACTGCAGGTGTACAATTCTTGTGTGATTTAGTTTCTATGCAGTCCTTAAGAATAAATTCTTTCCTTTTACACTTGACGCTCTATGACCAAACCAGGGCAGTGGTTAGAGTACTCACTGAAACACACTGATACTTTTGGCTTTGGACCATTTGCAGATCCAGTCTTTTACAGTGATGGAAAAGAGTGGAATGACAATTCTGTTCATTTGTGTGACAATTTTCAAGTGAGGATGTATTTTTCAGTGAGAAAGTAGTCAGATCAGTCCCTGAAAGAAAAGGGTTATCAGAACAGTTGTTGGGATTTAAACATTTCTTCTTCTTCTTTTTTTTTTAAGCTTCTAGACAACAGAGAATGCCAGGGTAATATATGAAGGCAGGAGCAGGATTAGATTTATGGAGCCCAGTTAGAATCTAATCAGAAAAAAATGTAAAATTAGAAGTGTTGGGTAGGTAGAATAGGGAAAAGGAGTCCAAAATGGCGGTGGCTAAAAGACAAGAAACGGAAAAGCCCACGAAAATAGAACAAAAGAAGGTCCGAGGACCGGAGTGAGGACCTCAGGTAAAACAAACAGCACACCTGGTTGGCCCAATTTACAAATGACAGGCCCAGGGAGAGATAAACATATAAATAGAGGAGCCAAAGCTAGCTCTCTCTCTCTCCCCCACGTGCTGGGGTGCTCTTCTCCTCGTGTCTTTGGATTGACGTGCCCTCACACCCCGAAGATGGATTTTCCTGCTATCTTCTACATAAAATAGAGCTGTAACACTGATTTGTCTAAGAGCTATAACATGGTCCATCCAAGACCTGAGAGCTATAACACGGTTTATCCAAGACCTGAGAGCTGTGACATGCCGAGGGGGCTTTAATGCCTGTCACTCCAAATCTTTGTTGTGATGAGACAAAGAACCGAGGAACATATACTCGCGTTACAGAAGCACGGTCTTCCTCTGACAAACATGTAGGTTGTTGAATGTTCCCTCCTTGGATAGTATTGGTCTCACATGTGCACCAGCTCTGGAAGTTTGGGACAGCTTCTACACAGGATTGATTTTTTATTTTAAGATTAGTTTAGGGTTGCCACATGTCTAAAGAGTCTCCTACCTTTGTAAGTAGCTTTCTATTGGTTGTCAGCATGGGTCTGGACTCAAGAGAATAAAGTGGATCACAGATCCCTGTGTCTAGGGAGAAAATACAAATTAATAACAAGAAACCTATTATTATAGAAAGATTGAAGTTAAGACAGTAGATTTTGACACTTCGCTATGTACTTATTAAAGACAGCAGGGTAAAATGAAGATCTTTCATTGCGATATTTTCTTCTACTAAACCTCCAAGTGAGCTCCATTATGTCTTAACATCTTATTGTTTGTCCAGGGCTACAATGTCCAGAGCTTTTACTTGTGAAAGGAATATGATCATGCAATTTGTTAGTGTTTTGCAATAACAAAGCACAACATTATTTAGCACTGAAATATTTTTCCAGTGAGTGATCACTGGGGAAGTAATCAGTAACATCATAGACTGTTCATTAGCAGTTGATGTGGGAAGTTCCTGCTCTTCTGTTTACAATAGATCTCTTATTTTTAAGAACTTGGAGAAGTGCATCTGATCACTTCAGTTCTGTTCCTACACATACTTTGGTCATTTTATGTTTTCAAGATTCATTTTAAAACTCTATTACTCACTGATGTGGGGAATGGGAATACTTGATGAATTTATAAGGCTTTACATACACCCTTTACAGTTTAGTTCAGTTCAGTTGCTCAGTTGTGTCTGACTCTTTGCAAACCCATGGCTGCAGGACGCCAGGCTTCCCTGTACATCACCAACCCCCAGAGTTTACTCAAACTCATGTCCATTGAGTCGGTGATGCCATCCAACCATCTCATCATCTGTCATCCCCTTCTCCACCTGCCTTCAATCTTTCCCAGCATCAGGGTCTTTTCCAATGAGTCGGTTCTTCGCATCAATACCGGCCAAAGTATTGGAGTTTCAGTGTCAACATCAGTCCTTCCAATGAATATTCAGGACTGATTTCCTGTAGGATGGACTGGTTAGATTTCCCTGCAGTCTAAGGGATTCTCAAGAGTCATCTCGAACACCACAGTTCAAAAGCATCAATTCTGCGGTGCTCAGCTTTCTTTATAGTCAAACTCTCACATCCATATGTGACCACTGGAAAAACCATAGCTTTGACTAGATGGATCTTGTTGGCAAAGTAATGTCTCTGCTTTTTAATATGCTGTCTAGATTTGTCGTAGGTTTTCTTCCAAGGAGCAAGCGTCTTTTAATTTCATGGCTGCAGTCTTGGAACCCCCCAAAATAAAATTTGTCACTGTTTCCATTGTTTCCCCATCTATTTGCCATGAAGTGATGGGACTGGATACCATGATCTTAGTTTTCTGAATGCTGAATCTTAAGCCAACTTTTTACTCTCCTCTTTCACTTTCTTCAAGAGCATCTTTAGTTTTGCTTTGCTTTCTGCCATAAGGGTGGTGTCATCTGCATATCTCAGGTGATTGATATTTCTCCCGCCAATCTTGATTCCAGCTTGTGTGTCTTCCAGCCAAGCGTTTCTCATGATGTACTCTGCATATAAGTTAAATAAGCAGGGTGATAAAATACATCCTTGACGTACTTCTTAACCTATTTGGAACCAGTCTGTTGTTCCATGTACAGTTCTAACTGTTGCTTCTTGACCTACATACAGATTTCTCAGGAGGCAGGTCAGGTGGTCTGGTATTTCCATCTCTTTCAAAATTTTCCACAGTTTGTTGTGATCCACAGAGTCAAAGTCTTTGGCATATCTAATAAAGTGGAAGTAGATGTTTTACTGGAACTCTCTTGCTTTTTTGATGATCCAACCGACGTTGGCAATTTGATGTCTGGTTCCTCGGCCGTTTCTAAAACCACCTTGAACATCTGGAATTTCACAGTTCACGTATTGTTGAAGCCTAGCTTGGAGAATTTTGAGCATTACTTACTTTACTAGTGTGTGAGATGAGTGCAATTGTGCAGTAGTTTGAACATTCTTTGGCATTGCCTTTCTTTGGGATTGGAATGAAAATTGACCTTATCCAGTTCTGTTGCCACTGCTGAGTTTTCTGAATTTGTTGGCATATTGAGTGCAACGCTTTAATATCATCATCTGTTAGGATTTGAAATAGCTCAACTGGAATTCCATCACCTCCACTAGCTTTGTTCATAGTGATGTTTCCTGAGTTCCATTTGACCTCACATTCCAGGATGTCTGGCTCTAGGTGAGTGATCACACCATCGTGGTTATCTGGGTCATGAAAATCTTTTTTGTACAATTCTTCTGTGTATTCTTGCCACCTCTTCTTAATATCTTCTGCCTCTGTTAGGGCCATACCATTTCTGTACTTTAACCAGTAATGCTGAAGAAACTGAAGTTGAATGGTTTTATGAAGACCTACAAGTTCTTCTAGAACTAACACCCAAAAAAGATGTCCTTTTCATTATAGGGGACTGGAATGCAAAAGTAGGAAGTCAAGAAATACCTGGAGTAACAGGCAAATTTGGCCTTGGAATGCGGAATGAAGCAGGGCAAAGACTAATAGACTTTTGCCAAGAAAATGCACTGGTCATAGCAAACATCCTCTTCCAACAACACAAGAGAAGACTCTACACATGGACATCACCAGATGGTCAACACTGAAATCAGATTGATTATATTCTTTGCAGCCAAAGATGGAGAAGCTCTATACAATCAATGAAAACAAGGCCGGGAGCTGACTGTGGCTCAGATCATGAACTCCTTATTGCCAAATTCAGACTCAAATTGAAGAAAGTAGGGAAAACCGCTAGACCATTCAGATATGACCTCAATCAAATCCCTTATGATTATACAGTGGAAGTGAGAAATAGATTTAAAGGACTAGATCTGATAGAGTGCCTGATGAACTATGGAATGAGGTTTGTGACATTGTACAGGAGACAGGGATCAAGACCATCCCCGTGGAAAAGAAATGCAAAAAAGCAAAATGGCTGTCTGGGGAGGACTTACAAAGAGCTGTGAAAAGAAGAGAGGCGAAAAGTAAAGAGGAAAAGGAAAGATATAAGCATCTGAATGCAGAGTTCCAAAGAATAGCAAGAAGAGATAAGAAAGCCTTCGTCAGCGATCAATGCAAAGAAATAGAGGAAAACAACAGAATGGGAAAGACTAGAGATCTCTTCAAGAAAATTAGAGATACCAAGGGAACATTTCATGCAAAGATGGGCTCGATAAAGGACAGAAATGGTCTGGACCTAACAGAAGCAGAAGATATTAAGAAGAGGTGGCAAGAATACAAAGAAGAACTGTACAAAAAAGATCTTCACTACCCAGATAATCATGATGATGTGATCACTCACCTAGAGCCAGACATCCTAGAATGTGAAGTCAAGAGGGCCTTAGAAAGCATCATTACGAACAAAGCTAGTGGAGGTGATGGAATTCCAGTGGAGCTATTTCAAATCCTGAAAGATGATGCTGTGAAAGTGCTGCACTCAATATGTCAGCAAGTTTGGAAAACTCAGCAGTGGCCACAGGACTGGAAAACATGTTTTCATTCCAATCCCAAAGAAAGGCAATGCAAAAGAATGCTCAAACTACCGCACAATTGCACTCATCTCACATGCTAGTAAAGTAATGCTCAAAATTCTCCAAGCCAGGCTTCAGCAATACATGAACCGTGAACTCCCTGATGTTCAAGCTGGTTTTAGAAAAGGCAGAGGAACCAGAGATCAAATTGCCAACATCTGCTGGATCATGGAAAAAGGAAAAGAGTTCCAGAAAAACATCTACTGCTGCTTTATTGACTATGCCAAAGCCTTTGACTGTGTGGATCACAATAAACTGTGGAAAATTCTGAAAGAGATGGGAATATCAGACCACCTAACCTGCCTCTTGAGAAATCTGTATGCAGGTCAGGAAGCAATAGTTAGAACTGGACATGGAACAACAGACTGGTTCCAAATAGGAAAAGGAGTACATCAAGGCTGTATATTGTTACCCCTCTTATTTAACTTCTATGCAGAGTACATCATGAGAAATGCTGGACTGGAAGAGACACAGCTGGAATCAAGATTGCCGGGAGAAATATCAATCACCTGAGATATGCAGATGACACCACCCTTCTGGCAGAAAGTGAAGAGGAGCTAAAAAGCCTCTTGATGAAAGTGAAAGAGGAGAGTGAAAAAGTTGGCTTAAAGCTCAACATTCAGAAAATGAAGATCATGGCATCTGGTCCCATCACTTCATGGCAAATAGATGGGGAAACAGCAGAAACAGTGTCAGACTTTATTTTTGGGGCCTCCAAAATCACTGCAGATGGTGACTGCAGCCATGAAATTAAAAGACGCTTACTCCTTGGAAGAAAAGTTATGACCAACGTAGATAGTATATTCAAAAGCAGAGACATTACTTTACCGACTAAGATCCATCTAGTCAAAGCTATGGTTTTTCCTGTAGTCATGTATGGATGTGAGATTTGGACTGTGAAGAAAAATGAGCGCCGAAGAATTGATGCATTTGAACTGCAGTGTTGGAGAAGACTCTGGAGGGTCCCTTGGACTGCAAGGAGATCCAACCAGTCCATTCTGAAGGAGATCAACCCTGGGATTTCTTTGGAAGGAATGATGCTAAAGCTGAAGCTCCGGTACTTTGGACACCTCATGCGAAGAGTTGACTCATTGGAAAAGACTCTGATGCTGGGAGGGATTGGGGGCAGGAGGAGAAGGGGACGACCGATGAGATGGCTGGATGACATCACGGACACGATGGACGAGAGTCTGAGTGAACTCCGGAAGATGGTGATGGACAGGGAGGCCTGGCATGCTGCGATTCATGGGGTCGCAAAGAGTCGGACACGACTGAGCAACTGAACTGAACTGATTGTATGAAAGTGAAAGTGAAAGTGAAGTCGCTCAGTCGTGTCCGACTCTTTGGGACCCTTGGACTGTAGCCCACCAAGTTCCTCCGTCCATAGGATTCTCCAGGCAAGAATACTGGAGTGGGTTGCCATTTCCTTCACCAGGGGATCTTCCCAACCCAGGGATCGAACCCAGGTCTCCCTCATTGCAGGCAGATGCTTTAACCTCTGAGCCACCAGGGAAACATGCATCCCAATAATTTTTAATCACAAGTATTCCAACCATGAGAAAAATCATTTGGGAGTGTTTTGCTGATAGTCATTATGTCAGCTCCTGAAAATGTGCATATAATTACTAATTTTTATTCATGTGAACATTTGAAATGTGGATAAATTCAGTGGCCACAAGGGAATAGATAAGGCTGATTTTTTTGTTTTTAGAGCTTTCTTAGATTGAAGACCTGAAATATAGGACAGATTGTCTAATACCACTTAGGGACGGGGGAGCCTGGTGGGCTGCTGTCTGGGGGTCGCACAGAGTCCGACATTACTGAAGCGACTTAGCAACAGCAGCAGAAGCAATGCTGAAAAAATTTGGAGCATAATATTCACGCCAAGTACCCTCAACATTCTTCTTTGTTTTCATGCCTGTACCATGAATTATAAGAAAGATAAGGGAGTTAATTTTTGGTATTACTAAGTGTTTATATGAGAAGTGCAATGATAATCTAAATATATGCAAAATAAACTCTGAGTGCCTAGACTCTGAAAATCAATGCTCTAAAGATTATATATATAGTACATATGATTATACATATATAAAACTATTAATGTAGATAATCTATATAAAGATAAAATACATCTTGAATTCTGTCTTTATGTCTTTCTCTCTCTATATGTATATAAAACATGTATATTTAAAGTAAGGGCCTGATTTTGAAGGACAGCATCCAAATGAGTTGACACAGTAGAATTGTTAGTTGTTAAAGTTGAAAGTTTCTGAAAATAAAAAATAGCCAGAACACTAGTTGCATCCTTAGTCAGAGGAGACATTTTATAACACCCAACCAGAAGCGGATTTCTCTCTGCAGCTAGTGAAGTTTAAGCATTCGGTTCAGTTCAGTTCTGTTCAGTTGCTGAGTAGTGTCCGACTCTTTGCGACCCCATGAATCGCAGCACGCCAGGCCTCCCTGTCCATCGCTAACTCCCGGAGTTCACTCAGACTCACATCCATTGAGTCAGTGATGCCATCCAGCCATCTCATCCTCTGTTGTCCCCTTCTCCTCCTGCCCCCAATCCCTCCCAGCATCAGAGCCTTTTCTCAACTTGACCCTGTATGGCACATAAGTACCTTAAAACATTTCAGTTACTCTAGAAGCAAGCAGTCCTCATTGTTTTTACAATAGCTCCTAGTTATGAGAGACCACCAATGCACAGTAAAGGGTCAGCGTGAATGTTAAAAGAGCTTTGACAGGTAAAAGACACAATCTGGTGAAGGTAAATGACTCTGCCAACTAGACAGAAAGGAGAGGAAATTTTACTAACTCATTTACTAGCATTTACTAACTCAGAGCATGAGATCAATTTCATTTTCCTAGAGCTGCTGATTTTCTTTCTTATTACATAAAATATTTAAAATTAACTTTAGTGCATATATATATATATATATACACACACACCATATTCCATGCTGTATTTAAATAAAATTGTTTAATCTTTAACAAAATTGCTCTATCAAGTACCTTATAAGAAAATATTTATCATGCCTTGATTTTGCTACCTTAACTTGAATGTTATGAAGTTTGAACTTCTTTGTACATTGAAAAGAATACACATAGGGATTGTATGGTGATTCTTTGTACTTCTTTTTCTCATGTTTACTTTTTAGTTCCTTTGCCCTTGTCTTCTTTTACTTTATTACTACTCTTTTCATTTTCTTTCTGATAACCATTTTTCTTTTAAATTACTGCATACAGATACAGAAATGACATTGCAAGCACTAACTGCAAAATTACTGAAATTAGTCAAATAAAACATGGCATGATTCATGCTGAAAATTTGAATTGTTTTACATTATTTTTTAACTGTCAATGTATTTGACACACTTCAACTTCTGTGTGTATTGGCATTATAGTTCCTTTTCTGTCATAATGAATTTC
The DNA here is from genome assembly GCF_023091745.1 of Budorcas taxicolor. Taxonomy (NCBI): domain Eukaryota; kingdom Metazoa; phylum Chordata; class Mammalia; order Artiodactyla; family Bovidae; genus Budorcas; species Budorcas taxicolor. The sequence goes on from NC_068920.1 coordinate 140,620,768, forward strand.
AGGATTAAGTGTTGTTTTTCTTATTTATTATATTTACATCTGCTTATATCAAATTAGATACTAGATTGTAGAATTGTCATAAATAAAAGCCATACGATTATTAAAACTGCATGCTCTAATTTATTAATCTTAAAGTACAATTAAATTCTCCAAATGGTTAATAGTAAATTGTGAAGGTGGAAATATTTTTCCTTCTTTCTTTCTATATTCTTTTCCTGATCTAACAATTAAATTGACATAGGACAGATTAGGCTTCCTAGGTGTCGCTAGTGATGAAGAATCCACCTGCCAATGTAGGAGACATAAAAGATGCTGGTTCGATCTCTGGGTGGAAAGATCCCCTGGAGGAGGGCCTGGCAACCCACTCCAGTATTCTTGTCCGGCAAATCCCCAAAACAGAGGAGCCTGGTGGGCTACAGCCCATGGGATTGCAAACAGTCGGACATAACGGAAGTGACTTAACATGCGCACATAAGAACTATTCATAATTTACAGATACCGAAAACTTTCAAAACTTCTCTAGTATTTTATGCTTTCTCTTCTCTCCAGGAGACTTATTCTTTCTGAGTAAAAGGTTAAAGTGTAGGTTAATGAATTCAGACCCAAGGATTTGGATTTAGTAAGCTTGGATTGGGGCCAGGTAACTATTTTTTTTTTTTTTTTTCAGTAGGTCCTTTGATTCTGATACAGTTGTTCTGAGGATCACACTTTGTGAGACACTACACTTTTTGTAATTTTTTTAAGTATATAGGCAATATGGAACTGGCAAATTTTATCAGTCAGGGATGCAAACTCATAAATTTTAAGATTACTCTGGTAGTACTCCAGAGAGAATGAGCTAAAGTGGTTGAAAGAGTTGGTTAGAAGACTGGCAAGGAAGCTATTGATATAATTCTAATGGAAGATGAGGAAGAGAGTGTGTGATCACTGGATGTTTCTCAGGTAAAATCAACAAGATCCAGAGATGGAGTGATATTGGAGATGAAGGAGAAGAAAGAGGAGTCAGTGATGACTCTGAGAGTTAGTCTTTTTGCATTTTAAAAAGTTTTTGACTTCAGAGGGATGAATTCTGCTCAGGGCTCAACTTTTCTATATTTAAAACTTTACATTTTCTTGGGCAATATTTCTTGAATGTGCAATTAAAATCGCTCCATGACATTTTATAAAAGGATATAAAACACACACACGTTTTATGCCCTATTGCCCTGTGTATATGCTAAGCTTGATATTTAGAAGGTAAATGTTATGCAACATCACTATAAATGTTTTTCCTCCTTTTGGCATTTGGGAGAATCACAACAGACCTTTTTTTTTTAAGGCAGAATTAGAAAAAGTAACATAAAACCAAATGTCATAGGGGATCAACAGCTTCTCAGAAACTTTATGACTCTGGTTCATAAGGGAAAGTTACGATAATTCTCTGACAATTTCCAAGATAGCCTAATGAAAGTTCCAAATACACTTAAGCAATAAGCAGCAAAACACAAAACAGTGGGTTGTTGCACTTTTTGATCTAAACTTTACTCAGAAGGATGTTCGAAACCAATTGTACTTACCTAGACTATCATCTGGTCACCTTGGTGTAGGTAAGTCTTCAAATGCAATGATAAATTATGAGGGATATGAACAATACAAGCGAGCTGTCACATCACACCCATGGTCTTCCTGGCTCTGAAAACCCACTGCAAGCATAACTGTAGATGTTGTAATCTCTTCTGGAATTTACACTGCACACAAACTTGATGTAATGTTCTCTTCTTCACCTTCTGTTCCTTGGAGTGTAACCTTTCCATGAGGCTTTCCACAGCCATTCTACATTACATTAACTCACAAGTCCTAGGAGAGATAAGTCATTTATGAGGGAGTTTCAAATGCCACCATGTTATGGAACATGTAATTCTCTAATTTTCATAGGAATTCATATTAAGTGAGTTTTGGAAACTTTAACAGAGAAGGAGAAAGCACAAAATTTTCAGTCTAACTTTTAAAGGTAAAAGAATTTTAGCTGCTCAACAAGTAAATGTCAGCCTTAAAATTTCAACATAGTTTCCTTTTTGGAAAATCAGAAATAAAAATGCTTTTAAAGTTTTCCTTATGTATTTAGCAAGTCTATTTATAGACTTCATTCTTTGAAAGACCCATAATTTTCTCTGATATACTTTCTTTGGCTTTGCTAACTCAAAAGACTCCTTGAATACTGAAGATCTAATGAGATTCTTCAACAACGACAATATGAAGAACAATTTTCATGAAAGACTAAGTTGTTATAAGAAGAGGACCTCACTTGGCAGTGATTTTATTCTGGGTGTGGATTTCTAACAAGTTAAAGTCCAGGACTGCATGCTGTTGAGTGGGGCTTTGGAGAGAGGCTTTGGTGTTACTAACTGTAGGACCATATAACCTCTCTGTGTCTCAGCTTGATCATCTTTAAAATGGAGAGTAAAATAGAGCATGAATTTCTCTGGAAAATTAAAGGCGACAGTAGAAATAAAGTTCTTAGTGAACACTGACTTTCAATAATATATAACTGCCATGCATCAAGGACTTATCACAGTGCAATCGCAAAGCTTGTCAGAAAAAAGCTTGTCAGAGACCAGCTTACTCTGGTCTCTATGAAGTCTCTGATTAATGAGTAATCTCTCTATGAATAATCTCTGATTACTATGAGGTCATCCTGTTCAAAGTCAATATTGCATGGTTCATAAAATCAAGATACTACTCACTCCATTGTTGTTTGCTGTTCATTATTCCCTTTGCAGAACCAGTGGATTTAGAGTCAGTAGTCCCTTTCCAGAGTAACTCACGGTTGCTGGTTTCCATTAGATGCTTTTAGTCATGGAATCTCAGAGAAGTAAGGGATTTAAGGATCATCATTCTATTTACTACTTTTTTGAGTGTGTGTGATTTTTCACATGAGAATCCTCAAATACACATTGAGAAGAAAGCAAAATAGACTTGAGAGTCATATTTGAATTTGATTTCCAAGACTGTCATTACGTCTTTTTCCCTTCTGGTTAAGTGCATCACTGGGTAAGTCACTTTATTTCTTTATCAAATAGGCAAATAGTGGTAAAGATTAAATCAGGTGTCAAATATTAGAAGCCCAGCAGAGTGTCTGATGGTTTTGGGTTTATTTTCAGTCTCAAGAAACTTACCCGAGGTCACATGCTAGTATAACCCAGATATCCCAACCCCAAGTCTAGTCTTGTTTCTGTGATCTTAAAGGAGAAACACTATGGGCAAGGAGGTTAGTTCTGTAAAAATGTATAGAAAGAGCTGTTAGATCACAGAGCGATGAATGCCTGCTTCTGCCATAAATAAACTTAAAGGGCAAATAACAGACAAGAAGAGGATATTTTCAATCCCTATAATCAGTAAAAGATTAGTATTCCTTCAAAAATGATCTCTAATAATTCAATGACTTCCCAGGTGGTATGGTGGTAAAGAATCCACCTGCAATGGAGGAGACACCAGAGGTGCAATTTTGATTCCTGGATTGGAAAGGTCTCTTGGAGGAGGAAATGGCAGCCCACTCCGTATTCTTGCCTGGAAAATCCCATGGACAGAGGAGCCTGGAGGGCTGCAGTCCATGGGGTCACAAAGAGTAGGCCTGACTTGGTCACTGAGCACACACAATAATTCAATAAGAAAAGGATAACTTGTTAGATAAATCAATGAAGGCTATGATTAAAACATTTACAAAGAAGGAAGCTTGGTAAAGTGAGATTTTTCCAAAAGGGCTTTTGGAGTCAAAGTATTACTGAATTTAGTGAGACAGCTCTTGTTTTCATTATCTGTTACAGCCTCAAACACTTCCGTTTGTCTCATTGCCAGTCAACAGAAGGATCTTGCACAATGTCTGGCAAGCAGTAACTCCTCAATAAATATTTGTTGAGTAAATGAATGGACGTTTTCCCAACCTTTACTGCCTGATGCCACTCTAATGGGAATTCTGCCTCTAGTACATCCTTGTTGCCCAGAGAGAGGTGGTTCTGCCAGTCCCGCCAGTTTCAGTTCCCCGACAATGTGTTGGGGCTGGGCTTGTGAAAACTTCACTTCTGCTCCTACCCGTTCTGTGCTCATTCCCAACTCCCTGTCCCTTTCCCATGCTTTTTGCAAAGTGAGAGAGTACTCCTTCCTTTTGTATTATGTTTTTACTGCCTGGTTGGGGGCGGTGGAGTGAGTAGAATTCCCAAGCAGGATTGCCTGGTTCCCAAATTCTTCAGCAATTATCATGACAGCTCTTTCATTGAGCATCTACAGTTCTGTTACTCTGCAGGAAGCACACTCCCAGCCTGTCTCTAAAACGACTGGCCTGGATAACAGTTAACATGCTCTGCCTTCGTCTCCCTCTTCCTTCTGATCCTTATTCATTGTTTATGAGCCGGGTTTACGGCGACATATTCATAATCTTTTCTTCTGGTGAATTTTATTTCAGAGGTTTTCTAATTTCCTCTGCAAATTTGTTCTGGCAACATTGGCCTCTGTCTGTCAGACACACCTGATATGTGTCCGCACTAGTCAGGGTTCAAGACTTTTCCCTGAGGTCTCCTCATCTCCTCCGTGAGTGAGCATAGCCAAATGGGCACACAGGTAAAGCTCCAGCCTCGTTCCATTCACTGAATATTTCTGAGTCTCAGCTCTAGATGCGGTAAAGTTACTACTGGCAGAGTTGTGAGGATTAATGCAATAACATAACACCAGACATATGGTAGGTAGGCTTCTCAGTAAATGGAAAGAGTATTATCATCAGAGATTGTGAGCAGATTTTCTACAGCTAAATAGGGAATTCAGTGTTCGGAAAAAAATAGGATAATGGCAGACTATCAAGGCAAGGACTCAGGCACAGAGGAAAAAACATACTGAGTTACAAAGAAAGAGTGGAATAGTAGACAAACAAAAGTAAAGGTGCTAGAATTTGGTTGCAAGACCAGTATAGTTCTTAGACTAATTCATTGCTGAGTCTACTGAATACTGAGCTAGGGGTCTTTATCATCTTGTACCAGAGACAATGTGTCCCACTTGAAAGCCAGGATATTGTCTTGTTTTCCCACTTGATGGTAGGGGAGCCGACCCTGAATCCCCATCATACCACTTGTTTTCTTGGACCACTTCAAGTACCACTTTTGTTACTCTGGGATAACCAAGAAGAAAACTCCAAAACAAGATTAGATGTGCAAATGATTTATTAGGGGAAGTGTCTGTGAGGAAAAATGAGAAGCTGGTGCAGGCTAGTAGAATCATTAGTCCGTAATGAAATTCTGACCCTTGTAAAAGAAAGAAGTGTTAGATGAAAAAAATCTTCAGTTATATGCAGTTAAAAAATAAGCTTGAAAAGATCACTGCTGACTCCTTGAGCCAACAGCAAAGTTATTTTTTACAAGTGTCCTACATCATCCAAGAATAGACCTATCTGCCTTGGTATCCTTATCTCATGTGATCACAACCTCTGTGAATATGTGGTAATGGATTTTTGAGTATGGAAGGTGGGACCTCCAGGCCATTAAGCTCCTCAAACTCAGTGATCTGGTGCGCTTCTATAGCCATCACAATCAGGTGTCAAACTGGCTCACATCCTTATTTTATTTGTCATTGTTGTTTAGTCGCTGTTGTGTCTGACTCTTTTCGACCTCATGGGCTGTAGTCCTCCTAGTTCCTCTGTCCATGGGATTATCCAGGCAAGAGTACTGGACTGGGTAGCCATTTCCTTCTCTAGTGTATCTTCCTGACCCAGGAATTGAACCTGCATCTTCGGCATTAGCAGGCAGCACTGAACCACCAGGGAAACCCATTCGTTTAATTTAGAGCAGGGTAAAGATATTTATTTGGAGAAGGCGATGGCACCCCACTCCAGTACTCTTGCCTGGAAAATCCCATGGACGGAGGAGCCTGGTAGGCTGCAGTCCATGGGGTCACTAAGCGTCGGACACGACTGAGCAACTTCACTTTCACTTTTCACTTTCCTACATTGGAGAAGGAAATGGCAACCCACTCCAGTGTTCTTGCCTGGAGAATCCCAGGGACAGGGGAGCCTGTTGGGCTGCCATCTATGGGGTCACACAGAGTCGGACACGACTGAAGCAACTTAGCAAGCAAGCAAGCAAGCAAGCAAGCAAGCAAGCAAAGACATTTATTAACATTTTTCTTCATTGTGTGTACATGTTAATACATGTTAAAATGTTTTAGAATGACTGTTAACACAAAAAGGGGAAATAAAACCTGTAGAGATAACACAAAATATGGTAGCATTTTATCTTCAAATAAAAATGTATCCAAAGGCATCAATAACTCAAATCAATGACAATGGTATAATTTCTCCATTTGAAAGACAAAATCTGTCAGATTGGTAAACTAACAGAAAGTGAGGCTATGTTTCTACAAGTGTTGTATCTAACATGTTGTTGTTTAGTTGCCAAGTCATGTCTGACTCTTTTGTGACCCCATGAATTGTAACCCATCAGACTCCTCTGTCCATGAAATTATCCAGGTGAGAATACTGGAGTGGGTTGCCATTTCATTCTCCAGGGGATCTTCCCTACCCACGGATTGAACCCATGCCTCATGCATTGGCAGGCGGATTCTTTACCACTGAGCTATTGGGGAAGCTCACCTAAAACATTAAGATACAGAAAAATAAACAGTAAAAGAATGGAAAAGATATAAAGACAAAAACCAACCCAAAAGACACTGAGTTAGCTATATTAACATCAGAAAACTTTGAGGCAAAACACATCACTAGCTATAAATGGTTCAACTCCTCAGAAAGGTATAATTCTAAACTTGTTTCCTTTAAGAAGATATAAACAAAAATTGATAGAATTCGAGGGAGAAATTGCTTTTATTTATCATGATAGAGGGAGGTTATAACATGTCACTCAGTATATGACTTCAGACAAAAATATATCAGTAAGTATATATAAAATTTGAATACTACAACTAATAGTCATGTCCTAATGAATATATATGGAATATTGCACCTAATAATTGGGAACTTCTTCAAAGTACATCTGGAATGTTAGGAAAACTGACCACATACTAGGCCATAAGGCATGATTTAATAAATTTCAAATAAATCATACTATGTTTGAAACCAGTAACTAAAAACATTACATTAGGAAAAAAAATATCAGGAAAAATGCACCCAGAAAAGAAAAAAAATGGACTCTAAAGTGGCTAAAGAACTAAACATTATGAGCTAAGCATTCAACTTCAAAAGTTGGGAAAACAGAATAAATCCAAAAAAAGCAGAATAAAGGAACTGGTAATAATGAGGTAAAATTAATAAAAACTGAAGGTGACAATATAGTAGAGAGAATCAATAAAGACAAAAGTCAGTTTTTGGACTAAAATAAAATTGACCAAAAGAAAAAAAAATGGCAAGTTTGATCAATAGAAAGAAGGTGAAGGTACAGATAAATATCATTAGGGGGTAAAACGTGGGCATAATTATATGTGTAGAAAGTAAACAAATAATATAATGATATCATGAACAATTATATGTCAATATATTTAAAGCTTAGATAGAATTAAAAAATTCTAGACAAATTTAAATTACCTAGGAAGAAACTGAAAACCTGAATAGAACTGAAAAGAATACCAAGAGAAAAATACCTGGCCAGGGTCTCCCCTGGAGGTCCAGTGGTTAAGACTCTGTGCTTCCACAGCAAGGGGCACAGGTTCCATCCTTGGTCAAGGAACTGAGATCCCACATGCTTGTCATGCTGTGAGGCCAAAAAATGAAAAATACCAGGTCAAAATGGTTGTGTCAAGGAAATTCTGCCAATCATTAAAAGAAGAAATAATTCCAAAATTTCACAAACAATTCCTCAAAATAGAAAACAGAAAATAAAAGCAATAAAGGAATAGTTTGAAATCATTTCGTGAAGTAAAAAGGATCTGATAACAGACACGAAATCAAGAAGCAAGAAAAGCAACTAGTAATACTCCCATGAGAGACACATGCAGGATGTGGGTAAGATCAAACAAGTAAAGACCATGTATTCATATTTTTGTCATTGTTGATGTTAAGGAGAATATCATTGCATTTGTTTTCGGTTTTAAAGTAAATATGGGCTTATAAAGAATAAATGATCCCCAAATGTCTAATTCTAAACCCTCCAGAGTTAACTGTAAGAGCAATGCAATTCTCCTCAAGGTAGGTGTTTCATCTTTCCTACAATATTCTGATTCTTAGGTCTCTTTGTGAATGTCTACTTTTTAAATTAAATGTCCTGGAAGTAAATTAATAAAATAACTTTCAATATTTCCAATAGTTAATGAATTAAATTTCAACTTAATTCCTTTGATGGAAATGTAGTCTCATTGTCCTTTGTAAATAATTAGCTTTTTCCAAGTGGACTCCCTGGTGGCTCTGCTGGTAATGCAGAAGGCCTGGGTCAGGAAGATCTCCTAGAGAAGGGAAAGGCAACCAGCTCCAGTATTCTTCCCTGGAGAATTCCATGGGCAGAGGAGCCTGGCAGGCTACAGTCCATGGGATTGTAAAGATTAAGACACAACTGAGCAACTAACACACAGAAAGTTTTTCTCCATTCACTTAGATTCTTCTCCTCTTTCAAAGCTCAGAGTGTGGCCTGAATCTCCAGAATGGTCTCTCCAACTAATCTCATTTATGTTAATCTTGTCTTCCTTAAAATCACTGTTGCTTTTATTGTTTCTATCAGAGAGATAAGAATAATAATCTGCAATCCAACTTACTGCAGTTAATTCACCAGATAATCAGATTGTTCATATTTGCTAGAGTCTTTTCCCCCATAGAATTCTACTTGGCTGAATATCAATGTTTCATGGGATTCATACTGGAGAATGCAAGGGTGCATTCAGAATTCTAGGGTACTTTTCCTTGAATACAGTTCTCAGTATTTCAGACTTCAATTCTGAACTTGCCTCTCAAAGTGAAATGGCTGTGAAAAACCAGTTTAAGTTGCTTGGCAGTTTTTGATGAATTGGTCATTTAGCAAACTATCTTTGGAAAATTGATGGTATGGCAAATTCACTTAGAGCCCCAATTTTTTTTTATGTTCCAGAGCACTTATCAGGAGTATGAACAGAAATGATTTTTCTTTTGAGAAAAGACTTTTTCAGGTCTGTCTTCCCAGAACTTAGTATACTATTTAGTATGTTGTTTGCAGGAATAAATGTTTGTTGAATAAATGAATGAATGAGTGAAGGAAAAAAATTGATGGGGTATGCAGGCCATAAATAATTAAAATATAAGGTGGTATTTACAACAATAGATGTATGTTTAAGGCCACTGCAGATACACAAAGGCTGGTTGGAAGCAAGAACTGGAGGAAACTAACAGAGAAGATGTTTAAACAATGTCTTCAGTTCAGCTCAGTTCAGTTTAGTTCAGTTTAGTCGCTCAGTCGTGTCCGACTCTTTGTGACCCCATGAATCGCAGCACGCCAGGCCTCCCTGTCCATCACCATCTCCCAGAGTTCACTCAGACTCACATCCATCGAGTCAGTGATGCCATCCAGCCATCTCATCCTCTGTCGTCCCCTTCTCCTCCTGCCCCCAATCCCTCCCAGCATCAGAGTCTTTTCCAATGAGTCAACTCTTCGCATAAGGTGGCCAAAATACTGGAGTTTCAGCTTCAGCATCATTCCCTCCAAGGAAATCCCAGGGCTGATCTCCTTCAGAATGGACTGTTTGGATCCTTGCAGTCCAAGGGACTCTCAAGAGTCTTCTCCAACACCACAGTTCAAAAGCATCAATTCTTCAGTCCTCAGCTTTCTTCACAGTCCAACTCTCACATCCATACATGACCACAGGAAAAACCATAACCTTGACTAGACGGACCTTTGTCAGCAAAGTAATGTCTCTGCTTTTGAATATGCTATCTAGGTTGGTCATAACTTTTCTTCCAAGCAGCAAGCGTTTTTTAATTTCATGGCTGCAGTCACCATCTGCAGTGATTTTGGAGCCCCCAAAAATGAAGTCTGACACTGTTTCCACTGTTTCCCCATCTATTTCCCATGAAGTAATGGGACTGGATGCCATGATCTTAGTTTTCTGAATGTTGAGCTTTAAGCCAACTTTCGTGTCCAACTCTTTGTGACCCTGTGGACTGTTGCTCTCCATGCTCTTCTGTCCATGGGATTTCTCAGGCAAGGATGCTGGAGTGGGTTGTTATTTCCTTCTCCAGGGGATGTTCCCAGCTCAGGGATCGAACCCAAGCCTCCTACAGCTCCTGTACTACCAACAGATTCTTTACCTGTGAGCTACATAGGAAGCCCAACAAGACAGGGTCATATACATTTCATAACCTAATCATGGGAGTAACAAATCTCCGCTTTGTAATACAATGTAACCTAGTCACAGGAATGACATCTAATTACTTCTGCAGCACTGTGTTGGGTGGAAGCAAGTCACAGGTCCTGTTCCAGAGAAGGGGATCACACAATAGCTTGAACATCAGGAGGTAGAAATCCTTGAGAGCCACTTTTGGGTTTAGAGCCACCACAATGAAGGGTCATGTCATAGGGGAAAGTAGAAGAGGAAGCTACTATTTCCAAGGATGGCTGGAATTGAATCTTGAAAATACTTGGATGCCATGTATGAAATCTAAAAGAAATAGAATTAAAAATATGCTAAGGCATAAACTCAAATTTATGCTTACATCCTTAGAAGGAAGTTCTTAAGAAAATTAATAGAGTAAACAAGTTTGCACGGAGAATATGTTAATGTGCCTTGGATTGTGAAGAGTATTTGTAAGCATAGAACTGTTTCTTTTAGACAGAGAAAAAGTAATAGATCATTTTAACTTTCTGCTCAGGTAGTTTAAATTGGTTCACTTCTAAAGTTTTATTAAAAAAATGTATAAACTTTGTGTAACCTTTCCTGTCTTTGAGTTATACAACATCAATTTATTTGGGGAAAGTTTTTCTAGTTGATCTGTTGGGGCATTAGAGAATCACAAAGATCTGACCTGCATGTTGACTTTTTTCTTTCATTTCTCTCTTAAAAAAAAATAGCTGTAAGGCAAGGGTGTCTGCCACCCACTCGTTCTAGAGATACCTTTGCTTTGGGCTTCAAACAGTCAGGTTGAAAGGAATTGCAGTTATATTGGTCTCCTATGTGTACCACAGAAAAATGCAAGACAAGAATGAGTGTTTTATTTTTTTGTAATTTGATGAATTTCTTCTTCCCCAGTGAGAGACTGTCAATGATCCTCCAATGTTTAGAGTCTAAATATGCTTTCCCCATTTTTTTTAAAATGATGAGAAATGTCATATATATATACAAAAGGATAAAGAATAGTTTAATGAATGTCCATGTACCCAGCACCCACCTTCCATAACTATTGACATAGTCAACTTTGCTCATCTATGCTCATATCTCTTTTTTCTCATAGCCACTCTTTAGATTATCTTATAGCAAAGTCCAGACTAACTGAATTTCATCTGTAATACACTCTCATATATGTCTCTGAAAAAAGTACTTAAAAGGATACCATAATGCCATTAATATACCAAAAATTAGTAATAATTCTTTATCATCATCAAATATTCAGTTTTAAAATTTTTTAAATTTCTTTTGATAGTTGGATTATTTGAATCAGAATCTTAATAATCAGAATCCTAGTAAGATTCACACTTGTGTTTCATCAACAAACCTCAATTCTTTTCAGTCTATAAGTACTCTCACCCTGCTTTAAAATTTCCTTACTAATTTCCTGTTGTTTTACTGTTGAGGAAATGGAGTGATTTTCACTATCTAGATTTTGCCAATTGCCTCACTATTAACATTCTTGGGCTTCCCTTGTGGCTCAGCTGGTAAAGAATCCTCCTAGAATGCAGGAGACCTGGGTTTGATCCCTGGGTTGGGAATATCCCTCGGAGAAGGGAAAGGCTATCCACTCCAGTATTCTGGTCTGGAGAATTCCATGGACTATTAAGTCCATGGGGTCGCAAAAAGTCAGACATTACTGAATGACTCCCTTTCACTAATAACATTCTTCTCTGTTCTCTCTATTCATTTGAACCAGGTGAAATTGTATTTTTGTAGTTCAAAATGGTCAAGTATTGGCCATTTTATATGGTTCAACTTAATAATTAAATCTGGAGGAATAATCTGATTTAGCTTCAAATTTTTGACACAGATACTTTGTAGCAGTGAAAACTTCGTGTTTCATTACCTCAGGTGGAATATAATGGTTGATTTCTTTCTTTTTGTGATGTTAAGATTAATCAGTGGGCTCAGGTTCAACTTGACCTAGTCATAACGTTTCCTATCAGATTTTCACCCAGTGGCTTCAGAATCACTGATGATCATTACTTTAACCCATTGTTTCATTATAAGTTACAAAGTGGTGGGTTCTTTAACAAATAACTAATTCTTTAAAGAGAAACTTCCCATTATCAACTATTAGATTACCCTGAGGTATAGGTCAAAGAGGAAAGGCAGGACAAATGCTCTGAATTTAGTTAATGTTTTATGTGTTGAATCTTCTAACATCCTCTAGTGATAACAAATAAGCTAGTATTTAATTTTTAGAATTATTTAGAAAACATATATAATGATTTTAAAGCTCAGGAAGATATTGAATATACTGCTCAAATTATCCTGTCTTTAGTTAGTTGAAGTTCCCTGAAGTTGGCTGTTGAGTTCTCTTGATACAAATACAGCAGACTTTGAAAACTTCCTAGATTTTTCAAATTAAAAAATGTTGTACATTTATTGCTCCAGATGTAGAATCAGCAAGGTTGCTTGATTCTGTTATCTAGTGATTGTACCATTTGGCCTTCACATCAGCAATGTGTGACACTCTTTCTCTAAATCCTTACCAAGAAGAATATATTGCTAAACTTTTGAATTTTTGATGGCCTGAGAGGTGAGAATGGTGTCTTTGTAGTTTTGATCAGCAGCTCTCTTATTCTGAATTATGTTGAGCATATGTTCATTTTAAAGGGCCATTTGCATTTATTCTTCTGTTAAATCTATATTACCTCTTGCTCATTTTTCAATAGGGTTATCAGAGTTTTTCTTCTGTATATCAGATGATTATCTACTTATCGTCTTTCTATTTTAGGATTGCCAATCCTTATCTGGTAGCTCAGCTGGTAAGGAATTCACCTGCAATGCAGGAGACCCTGGTTTGATTCCTGGGTCGGGAAGATCTGCTGGAGAAGGGACAGGCTACCCACACCAATATTCTTGGGCTACTCGGGTGGCTCAGATGGTAAAGAATCTGCCTGCAATGCGGGAGACCTGGGTTCGATCCCTCGGCTGGCAAGATTCCCTGGAGAAGGGAATGGCTACCCACTCTAGGATTCTTGCCTACAGAATTCCATGGATAGAGGAGCCTGGCAGGCTACAGCCCATGGGGTCACAAAGAGTTGGACATGACTGAGCGACTTTCACTTCACTTCACCTGTCATGCATGTTGCAAATATTTATCTGTATATTGTCTTTTCCACTTTGCTTATGCTTTCTGTCATAATTAAAAAATGTTTTTCAAATTGATTACTCTTTTCTTTTTGCTTCTTAAATTTTTCTTTTTCCAGGTTATAGAGAATTTACCAATGCTTTTTTCCTTAATATCTATAAGTTTTCAATTTTTACATTTAAATGCCTTATCCTCTGTAAATTATCCTGGTCTGTAGCATGAGAAACAATCTGTTTAAACTTTTTTATTTTTTTTAGTGATATGAATAGTCAGTTACCCCAATATGACATATTAAACATTTTTCTTTCTTTCATTGATTTGCATATTAAATATACTAAAATATTAAATATTCACACAAAACAGGTCCTGTTTCTAGGTATTTAATTCTGCTTTATTGATAAGTCTTTCAATCCATATATAGCAATAGCATATTGTTTTACTCTTAGAGGGTCTATATTTTACTATATGGTAGATCTAACCACTTCTTATCTCATCCTGTTGCTCTTCCTTTTCAGAGATATTCTACTAATATGGCATATTATGATTTTTAAATAATATACTTTCTAATTAAGTTGTCTAGCTTTAGAAAAGATGGTGTATTTTACTGGGGTCACATTGTATTTATAATGTAACTTAGAATGCTTTTTGCATTGTCTTGCAAATCAAGAACCTGATATGTATGTCCATTTGTATAAATCTACTTTTAAGTCCTTCAAGAGTTTTATAGTTTCATTGTTTTGTTCAGTAGATTTTGAACATTTATTGATAAGTGTTTGCCTCAGTTACTTATTTATTTATATTGTAGATGGGAAGTTTTTTCCCTTCTGTTATTTCTTCTCATTGATGTTTGTGTGTGTGTGTGTGTGTGTGTGTGTGTGTGTGTGTATGTGTGTTTGTGCAGTAGAGCCTGAATCATAATTTGATTTATTTATTCCTATTTTATTTATTAGACTTGTGCAAACAATTTTCCTCTCTAGCAAAATGGTTTACATTTACCCCCAGGGAGCCGTATATTTTCCCCAGGACAACAGCATTGCTTAAGTATCCCTTCTACCTTGGGTTTTCTGTTTTCCTGCACTTTCATCTTTGTTTGTATAAACCCTTCAATGCCTTCTCTTCCACATATATTTCCTGTAGCATTTGAAACTCTATTTATTTACATGCTATACAGCATAAGTTGCTATTCAATTACTTTCTAAGGGGGTGCTTGTTTATTATCTAAGGCAAGCTTATGAAATATAGAAAAATAGGACCTGTGTTTCACACTTTTATTTTCTTCTTAGTACTCATTGCTTTGTAAATACATACTATATGCTTAATAAAGTTTATCCATCAATCGTCATTAAATATTTTAAATTGTTTCTGGTGACCATTACTTTTCTTGAAAGAGTTTGCTTTCTTTCTTTCTTTTTTCCTTCCTTCTTTTCTTTCTTTGGGTGTTTGTGTTGACCTGATGGTGGATGAGGTTAGGGGCCAGCAGGCCCCAGAACAGGTGCTGACTTGCTAGTGGTTGGACTGTGTCTGCAGGCTGTGGGGCTGTCATTGTCCTGGGGCCGTGTTCACCCACGGGTGTGTGAGGCTGGTCTTGAGACTAAGGTAGGCTGATGGGTGGGGCCAAGGTTCAGCAGGTCCCAGGGCTGGTACTGGCCTGCAGGTAGGTGGGGTAGGTCTGCAGGCTTGGGGGCTGAGGGTATCCTGGGGTTGTTGTCCACCCGTTGGTGGGTAAGGCTGGTCCCAGTGCTACAGTGGGCTTGCTGGTGAGTGAGACCAGGGTCCAGGGGATTCTGGAGCTGGTATCTGCCCACTGGTAGGTGTAGCTGTGTCCTCAGTTTTCTGAATGCAGGACTCTGGGGTCCTGAACAGATCCAGAACTTACACACTAGATGTGTATGTAGGGCTGGGTCTTGGGCTCTCTGGTGGCTGTGTCTAGGGATGGCTGTGGGCTCAGGGACTCTTAAGGCAGTCTGTCTGCTAGTGGGTGGGGCTGTGTACACACCCAGTTAGTTGCCTGGTCTGAAGTATTCTAGTACTGGTGCCTACAGGTTTGGCAGGTGTGGGACTTGGTCCTGTGGCTAATAAACTAGAAGGAGGATCCCCAAATGACCCTTGCCAGCACAGTGTCCATGTGGTAGAAGCTCACCCAAATGGCCAACTCCAGTGTCTGAATCTCCAAGGTGAGCTCTGGTTGCCTCTTGCTTTTTCGGGAGAGTCTCCAAGGTTAGCAGGTGGGTCTAATCCAGGCTCCTTTCGAATTACTGCTTCTGCCCTGAGTCATGGAGCATGTGAGATTTTGTTTGTGCCGTTAGGTGTGGAGTCTCTATTTTCCACAGTCCTCTGGGCCTCCTGAAAATAAGTCCTGCTGATCTTTGTTATGCTCCGAGCCCGTATCTCTGAACCGACCGAGAGAGCAAGTCCACCACAGTATTGCAAACGCAAGAAGGGAGTTTGTTTATTCCTAGCGCGCTAGGGCCCAAGTCTCATCCCACACAAGGGAATCCGACAAGAGCCCCGAACACAGGAGTGTGGCGGCTTATATACACACAGTTCTTTGTCTCAGTTACAGGAGTAGCTGGCGTTACATGATTGGCCAGGCAGGATGAGCACATATCCTGTCTCTTTCTGGTAAACATGACTCAGGTCCTAGAGACCGTCGTTTGGTCCCTAACAATCTTCAAAGCCAAATGTTCCGGGAGCTCCTTTTGATGCAGAAGCCTTGGATGGGGAACCCAGTGTAGGACTCAGACACTTTACTCCTTAGGCAGAACCTTTGTAATTGTAATCTTTTTCCATTTGTGGATTGTGCATGGTGGTATGGCACTTGACTCTACCGTGACTCTGCCCATCCTGCTGGTCTCATTTTGGTTTCTTCTTTATATCTTTAGGTGTAGAAAATATTTTCTGATAGGTTCTGGTCTTTTCCATCAGCTGGCTTCCTGACCCAGGGATTGAATCCAGGTCTCCTGCATTGCAGGCAGATTCTTATCCACCCGAGCCACCAGGGAAGCCCCTATTTTCAATGAAAATAGTTGTAATTTTGGTGTGCCTGTGAAAAGAAGTGAGCTCAAGGTTTTCCATTTTGGCTAATCTGACTCTACTTGATTCTTTTTTAAAAAAAAATAAGTTTCCTAATTTGCTTGGAACAGAATTTTCATTCTACTTCCAGGAGACAGAACAATGGAAGAGTAAAGAACCTGTCCCATGAAAAGCTAGGTCTGAGGCTTGAAGTCAGCTCTTTTAAGAGTTCAGAACTTTTTCCTACTGAATTCTTCAGCCTCTTGCTGCTAAAAGGACTGAGTCAGAAGTTGTCCTACATAGCTCCCTAGAGCCTCTTCTTGGAGAATAAGCTGATGTGGTTTGAGAAAGAAGAGATTGGAGTCATTGTGGTTTCACTGGACCTACAACAAAAGAGGTCTTGAACTTTTTGCCTGGTTTAAACATATAAAATTAGTTTCTCTTCTTGACTATTGCTGATCTTGAAATAAGAGTGACAGAACTTCCTGCTTAGAAATAAATCACAACTCCCCAAACTAGTAACATTTCTCCAAGCCTTTTTCAGGATCCTCGATCAATAGTAGTCCTAGAAAAATAGTGGTCCTGTGTATGCGCATGCTAAGTCATTTCTGTGTGACTCTATGGACTGCAGTCTGCCAGGCTAATCTGTCCATAGGATTCTCCAGGCAAGAATACTGGAGAGGGTTGCTGTGCCTTCCTCCAGGGGATCTTCCCAACCTAAGGATCGAACCTGCATCTCTTAGGTCTAACTTGCATTGGCAGGTGAGTTCTTTACCACAACCACCACCTGGAAAGCCCCAGTAGTCCCACCTGACCTGATCAATAAGCCTGTTTCAAAGTTACAAATAGATTCTGAGAGTCCAAGGGAAACAGAAATATTTGTTGTAAGAGGTAATTGAGAGGATGTGACCTCTCATTGACCTGGGGGCTGGACCTGGGCAATTGCAGGTTTCTCATCCCGTACCCCATCTTTGGAATGTACATTTCATTCACAGTTTCCAGAGCCATTTCAAGGATACTGCCTTAAGAGAGCAATGTGTTGTTGGAGATCATTTGGATGGTATATGTGACTGAACCTAGGTAAGTCCTGTATGTAAACTTGAGGTTCTGGTGTGTGGATGTGTGTGCCCAGGACAAGCATTGAATGTCCTTTTCCTTGCTTATTAAACCTGCCTTACCTGCCTGGGTGCTGAAGAATTGATGCTTTTGAACTGTGGTGTTGGAGAAGACTCTTGAGAGTCCCTTGGACTGCAAAGAGATCTAACCAATCCATCCTTAAGGAAATCAGTCCTGAGTATCCATTGGAAGGACTGATATTGAAGCTGAAACTCCAATACTTTGGCCACTTGATGTGAAGAACTCACTCATTTAAAAAGACCCTGATGCTGGGAAAGATTGAAGGTGGGGGGAGAAAGGGACAACAGAGGATGAGATGGTTGGATGGCATACCAACTCAACGGACATGAGTTTGAGTAAACTCCGGGAATTGGTGGTGGACAGGGAGGCCTGGTGTGCTGCAGTTCATGGGTTTGCAGAGTCGGACACGACTGAGTGACTGAACTGACCAGCCTGGAGAGGCTTCTTTCTTCAGCCTCTCTGTGCCTTTTGGGCATGGGGCCAGTTTGTGAACCAGCAGTACTGTAGTTCTTCCATCATGTCGCTTCCTTTCCGAGGAGGCATTCTGGCTCCATGAATAGAGGCACCAGCTTAAACCCAGAGAAACTTGATTTCTGTTTTTTTTCTTTCATTACTGTTTACTGGGCGTGCAGCTTAATCTTTCTGGCTTCTTAAATTTTTCATCCTTCTGGGAAGGATGGTGAGGAAAATTTTACAGAGCCTTTTGTAAGCTGAAGATGAATTGTGCCATGTACATCTGCTACCAAGTTGTCATTAATCATAACCAGGACTTAAGTCAGCTGTCAGTGTTGCAAGAAGGAGCGAGTCCACAGGGTTAAATGACAAACCCTTTCATGAGTTTTAACATGCACAGCTCTTGTTGACACTAATATGTCAGCTAACCAAAGAGTGGAAAATCAAGGTAATAATTGCAGAGCAATAGGAGGATGTCTGGAGAAGGTAATGGCACCCCACTATGGTACTCTTGCCTGGAAAATCCCATGGACAGAAGAGCCTGGTAGGCTGCAGTCCATGGGGTCTCGAAGAGTCGGACATGACTGAGCGACTTCACTTTCACTTTTCACTTTCATGCATTGAAGAAGAAAATGGCAACCCACTCCAGTGTTCTTGCCTGGAGAATCCCAGGGATGGGGGAGCCTGGTGGGCTGCCGTCTACGGGGTCGCACAGAGTCGGACACGACTGAAGTGACTTAGCAGCAGCAGGAGGATGTCTGCAGGCTTGGTATCAGAGAACAAACTCTTCAGGAAAGACTGATCTGAAAGAATCTGAATAACTGGAAGCTGTTGTGATGGTGGAATCCTTCTTTTCTGGCCTCGTGAGAACCTGAACAACATTCACGTGTATGGACATGTGATAGGAGAAAACAGTTACTGCAAAGTCTCTAGAAGGAGCTTCTTATGTCTTGACTCTGCTCACTCAGAAGCAAATTCTATCCTGTTTCCTTAAAGAGTTTTGTGCCTGGAGCACCATAAGCGCTCAGTAAATGTTACCAATTATTATTTTATATAGAAGTGGAAAAATTCTGTTCACATTGGTCTCCATGGGCTTAATGATGAAGCACGCAGTGTTACTTCCACAAATAGGGGCTAAATGCAACACTGTGAGTATCTGTCTTTACCTGTGCTGATGAACAATACCTCCAACTCTATTTCTCCCCTGCCCCCTGAAAAGCACTTGGAGGCTTTTAGAGAGCACCCAATTTTATCCCTGGAAATAGACTTGATTCTAGGGTAGACTTTGTTTCCTGACCATTGCTTCCAGACAAAAAGTCATTACACAGCCTTGGTAGAACATTTATTCCCTGAATCTTTTTATAGAATCCACCAGGGCAAAGGTTTTCTCTGTCAAACTAGGTGATTAGAATGAGCACAGTGAAGGTAGGAAACTTTTCCAGACTGTGGCTCTATACACACAATGGATTTTTGCAGTATGTATTTGACTTTGACTTTCCCTGACTTCCTCTCCCACCAGCTGTCTAGCTTGTTATTTAGACAGCTGAGCATCAGCAACTCAGACTTCCTCCTTCTTCCTCCTTAGTGTAGCTCCATTTCTTTTTGTTTTGTGGGACTGACCTCCAGCTAGAAAATAATGCTTAGGTCTCCCTAGGAAATAAGTAGGGGTGAGGGCATGCTAATCACCATCATGATAACTTAGTTCTTCTCATCACCCTGAGCCTCTTCCTTATTCCCAGTTTGAACTGAACTATTTTAGGCCATCTCTGGGGGCATCTTTACCAGCAGAGTGACCACAGAGGATATGAACAACAGATGTTATTTGTTGGAAGTTTGGTTGTTGTTTGGTACCGTGGCAGGCATTTAGCATACACTATTGCCAACATCTGCTGGATCATGGAAAAAGCAAGAGAGTTCCAGAAAAACATCTATTTCTGCTTTATTGACTATGCCAAAGTCTTTGACTATGTGGATCACAAAAAACTGTGGAAAATTCTGAAAGAGATGGGAATACCAGACCACCTGACCTGCCTCCTGAGAAACGTGCATGCAGGTCAGGAAGCAACAGTTAGAAGTGGACATGGAACAACAGACTGGTTCCAAATAGGAAAAGGAGTATGTCAAGGCTGTATATTGTCACCCCTCTTATCTAACTTCTATGCAGAGTACATCATGAGAAATGCTGGGCTGGAAGAAGCACAAGCTGGAATCAAGACTGCCAGGAGAAATATCAATCACCTGAGATATGCAGATGACACCACCTTTATGGCAGAAAGTGAAGAGGAACTAAAAAATCTCTTGATGAAAGTGAAAGATGAGAGTGAAAAAGTTGGCTTAAAGCTCAACATTCAGAAAACGAAGATCATGGCATCTGGTCCCATCACTTCATGGGAAATAGATGGGGAAACAGTGGAAACAGTGTCAGACTTTAATTTTTTGGGCTCCAAAATCACTGCAGATGGTGATTGCAGCCATGAAATTAAAAGACGCTTACTCCTTGGAAGGAAAGTTATGACCAACCTAGATAGCATATTGAAAAGCAGAGATATTACTTTGCCAACAAAGGTCTGTCCAGTCAAGGCTATGGTTTTTCCAGTGGTCATGTATGGATGTGAGAGTTGGACTGTGAAGAGAGCTGAGGACTGAAGAATTGATGCTTTTGAACTGTGGTGTTGGAGAAGACTCTTGAGAGTCCCTTGGACTGCAAAGAGATCCAACTGGTCCATTCTAAAGGAGATCGGTCCTGGGTGTTCATTGGAAGGAATGATGCTAAAGCTGAAACTCCAGTACTTTGGCCACCTCATGCGAAGAGTTGACTCATTGGAAAAGACTCTGATGCTGGGAGGGATTGGGGGCAGGAGGAGAAGGGGATGACAGAGGATGAGATGGCTGGATGGCATCACTGACTCAATGGACATGAGTTTGGGTGAACTCTTGGAGCTGGTGATGGACAGGGAGGCCTGGAGTACTCCGATTCATGGGGTCACAAAGAGTCTGACATGACTGAGTAACTGAGCTGACTGAACTGAACTGATATCGTTTAAAGGACTCCCCTGGTGGCTCACTGGTAAAGAATCTGCATGGATGAGGAAGGCTCATGTTCTCACGTCTGTGAGTTCACCCTTCCTCCAAGCTCAGTTGTAAGTTAAGAACTAATTCTCAAAATAGGAGATTCTAGTTTGATCCTTGTGTCAGGTAGATCCCTTGGAGAAAGAAATGGCAACCGACTCCAGTGTTCTTGCCTGGAAAATCCATGGACAGAAGAGCCGGGTGGACTACAGTCCATGGGGTTGCAAAGAGTCGGAGAAGACTTGACAACTAAGCAACACCACCACCACTACCAAATCTCATTTAAAACATAAGCCAGTCCTGGAGTTCACAGACAGTGGGTAATTTTCTCAGTGTTACAGAGTCAGGATGTCACCAGGATTTGTACCAAGGATAGTACATTCCGTAATTTTCTTAATTATGCTGTGTGCTATTATTAATGTCAATTATAGCGCCACTAGGGATCCTCAAGCTATGTGTGTGTGTGTACTTAGTCATTCAGATACGTCTGACTCTTTGTGACTCCATGGACTGCAGGCTACCAGGCGCCTCTGTCCATGGGATTTTCCAGGACTGGAAAACGGAGTGGACTGCCATTTTCTTCTCTAGGGGATCTTCCGAACCCAGAGATTGAACCTACATCTCCTGCATTGCAGGTGTCTTTATGTCAATTATTACACCACTAGGGATCCTCAGGCTATTAAGTTGGTCAGATTTTCCCCTTTATCTTAGGCAGTGTATATAATTAAGCATTCAAGATTTTGAAACAAACCAACAAACAAATGGTTAAAATCCAGATTATTGAGATGGCTGTGAATGCTGCATTTGCCACTTAACAATTTTATTTTAACCCTATTACTTAGCTGCAATTGCTGGCAGGTTGAAATATGCTTGCTTGCTGGGGATATACTTTCTGGAGGGTATTCTTTGAAATGAAATTGAACTTGATGCCATTAAAGGGCAATTATCATTAGCTCCTGCTTCTGCAATATCACATTTAATAGGACTTCACAGGAATTGTCATAATGATATGAAATGGGGTTTTGATTTTAGTTTAACTCTAAAAAGAAAGTGTGCGCTTTTAAAAATATGCCAGAGGATTTAATAAGAGTGCTCTCATATCCAGTGAGCAAACAATGTTGATTTTATGGAGACAGTGCAGCTGCAGAGAGCACACAATTGCAGGACGGGAGGCTCAGGTTGGACAGGAGGAGAGCTATGGCCTCGTGCAGCTGATGGGAGGCACCCTGTAGTTTAAAAGACGCTTACTCCTTGGAAGAAAGTTATGACCAGCCTACACAGCATATTAAAAAGCAAAGAGGTTACTTTGCCTTAGTCTGTCTAGACAAAGGTTTGTCTAGTCAAGGCTATGGTTTTTCCAGTGGTCATGTATGGATGTGAGAGTTGGACTGTGAAAAAAGCTGAGCACCGAAGAATTGATGCTTTTGAACTGTGGTGTTGGAGAATACTCTTGAGAGTCCCTTGGACTGCAAGGAGATCCAACCAGTCCATCCTAAAAGAGATCGGTCCTGGGTGTTCATTGGAGGGACTGATGCTGAAGCTGAAACTCCAGTACTTTGGCCACCGCATGCGAAGAGTTGACTCATTGGAAAAGACTCTGATGCTGGGAGGGATTGGAGGCAGGAGGAGAAGGGAAAGACAGAGGATGAGATGGCTGGATGGCATCACCGACTCGATGCACATGAGTTTGGGTGAACTCCGGGAGTTGGTGATGGACAGGGAGGCCTGGCGTGCTGTGCTTTATGGGATTGTGAAGAGTTGGACAAGACTGAGCGGCTGAACTGAACTGAACTGAACTGAACCCTGTAGATTCCATAGAAAGCTGAACAGTAAGTTTAATGCTTTCTTATCTAAGCAACAGACCAGAACTTAACACTCAAGCCTAGACAATGAACAGGTATCTGGTGTTTCTGTGTAATTCCGGCGAGAACAGGTAGTCCTCTGTGATTGTGGTAGTCCTCCACAGATTCAAACCCTGTGATGATCCGATGTTTTGCTGAAATGTCTGAAAATTCATGGCTGAGGAGGGCTCGTGTTCTCACGGCTGTGAGTTCAGTCTTCCTCCAAGCTTAGTTGTAAGTTGTGAACTATTTTTCAAAAGAAGATTGCTTGTTGTAGAGCATATGCTTATTCTCCAAAATTGAAGGGCCTTCAGGTCCTAAAAATGTGCTGAGCTGTAAGGGCATCTATTGGAGCTACCTGCTCTGAAGTCAGGACCAGTTTGAGTATTTTCTGTGGCCCTAGGCCCCATCTAGAGTGGCCAGCTTTTTAAATTACTAGGTGAAATGATCCAAGTAGAACACCAAGTGATGTAACTTGCTCTTTAACGCAACAGTGTTCACCAAACATCGCACTGTTTTCTTGAACAACTTGCTACTTTGTTCCATCAATATATTGTCTTTCTTTCTTCCATTAAATTAGAAAAAAAAAATTATTGAAGTATAGTTGATGTGCAATGTTATATAAGTTATAAGTGTTCAACATAGTGATTCACAATTCTACAGGTCATACTCTATAGTAATTATAAGATTTTGGCTGTATCACCCATATTATATGATGTATCCTTGTAGCTTACTTTATATCTAGTAGTTTATACCTCTTAATTCCCTACATACTATCCTGCTCCTGCTTTCCTCTCCCCTCTCTCCACTGGTAACCACTAGTTTGTTCTCTATATCTGTGAGACTTCTTGTTTTTTTTTCACATTCACTACTTTGTTGCATTTTTTAGGTTCCACATACAAGTGATACCATATAGCATTTGTCTTTCTCTTTCTGACATTTTACTAAGCCTAATACCCTCCAGGTCTATCCATATTATTGCAAATGGCAAAATTTCCTTCTTTTTATCGCTATTATTCCACTGTATTTTACACCACATCTTTTTTATCCATTCATCTATGGACACAGGTTGCTTTTATATCTCGACTATTTTAAGTAATGCTGCTATGAACATTGGGGTACATGGGTCTTTTCAAATTAGTTTTTCTTTTTCTTTTTTTGTTTTCTTTGGATATATCCCCAGAGTGGAATTTCTGGGTCATATGATAGTTATAGTTTTAGTTTTTTGAGGAACCTTCCTCCTGTTTTCCACAGTGACTGCATTAATTTACATTTCTGCCAAAAGTGTACAACGGTTCCCTTTTCTTCACATTCTCACCAGCATTTGTTATTTGTGTTCTTTTTGATGATGGCCATTCTGACAGGTGAGAGATGATACCTTGTTGTGATTTTGATTTGTATTTATCTGATGATTGGTGATGTTGAGCATCTTTTAATATGCCTATTTGTCATTTGCATTTTCTGTTTGAAAAATGAGCAGAAGAACTCAATGGACATTTTTCCAAAGAGGCAATATAATATCTTTAATGGACTGAACTGGCATGATATCCTACAGGACTGTGAAAGATTCTGGGAAACTAAGTTGTGGCATAGAACTCGGAAGTTGACAACTCAGGCTTGTCATTCCTAGGACACTAAAGCTATACTTTTGTCTGACCAAATTAAAGCAAACTACTTTTAGTGTTTTGTTTTTTGTTGTTGTTGTTGTTGTTTATGAGAATGGATAAGAATGCATTTGCTCTATCAATAACTGCAGACTAGGAGCAGATAACTCCAAAAAGGAAACCAGTATGGCAAATGCCTGCAATAGGCATTATCACCAATTTTCTAATCTCATCAATATTTTGCACTGGCCAAACTAGAGTTGAATGCTAAGAAGCATACCATATGCATTTCTGGGTATTTTATGGTGGCATTCCTATGGTTCCTCAAGGGATAAAATCTTTCTTTTGAAGTATAGTTTGGTAGGGATGAGGGTAATGCCAATGCTCTCATTTTGTCCTTCAAATCATGGTGTAGTTCTTTCTCTGTGGGCTTCACTGGTGGCTCAGATGGTAAAGAATCCACCTGCAATGCAGGAGAACTGAGTTTGATCCCTGGGTTGGGAAGATCCCGTGGAAAAGGGAATGGCTACCCACTCCGGTATTCTTGTCTGGAGAACTGCATGAACAGAGTAGCCTGGCAGGCTGTGCAGTCCATGGGGTTGCAGAGAGCTGGAAATGACTGAGCAGCTAACACTTTTGGGTGTTAGCTGCTTGATCATGGGTCAAGATTCACATGAGGATTTGGCAGATTGGAATTATATTGGAATTCTACAAATCATTGAAACTATTTATTCCAAATATACAATTAAGAACTGAGATATTAGCCATGAAATAGCATCAGTAAAATCTATTTGGATAAGGATAAATAGAAAATATAGTTATCACCATTATACCATAAGATATTAATATTGTATTATCTTATTGAATCATTATGATGATTAAAGATTATGGATGAGAAAGAGCTTTTTAAATATCACTTTTCTCTCCTGCCACAATGTTATAAATCTCTTGAAGACAGAAATCAGGCCTCATCTATCCTTGGGCTGCCAAATGTGTCTGACATACAGCTTGGCTCATAGAATAAGAAATCAGTAAATGTATATTAAATTGAATTGGATAGAATGAACTGTACATTGGATATCCAGATTCATCCTAGCATTGAAGAGTGGGGATCATGATATGAATGTGGTACTAGAACAAAAGGAACAAGATAAGCTTAGAAATATTTCTGTCAAAATTTGATGTGTCCTCCAATATTATATATAGAAAGCAGACAAGCTAGTTGAAAAATCATAGTCAATGGGGACTGGAGAGAGCTCAGAATTTAATTGTTATAGTGGTTGTTATTTTATTAGACATCAGTTCAGTTCAGTCGCTCAGTCGTGTCCGACTCTTTGCGACCCCATGAATCGCAGCACACCAGGCCTCCCTGTCCATCACCATCTCCCGGAATTCACCCAAACTCATGTGCATCAAGTCGGTGATGCCATCCAGCCATCTCATCCTCTGTCATCCCCTTCTCCTCCTGCCCCAATCCTCCCAGCATCAGAGTCTTTTCAAATGAGTCAACTTTTCGCATGATGTGGCCAAAATACTGGAGTTTCAGCTTCAGCATCAGTCCCTCCAATGAATACCCAGGACCGATCTCCTTTAGAATGGACTGGTTGGATCTCCTTGCAGTCCAAGGGACTCTCAAGAGCCTTCTCCAACACCACAGTTCAAAAGCATCAATTCTTTGGCACTCAGCTTTCTTCACAGTCCAACTCTCACATCCATACATGACCACTGGAAAAACAATAGCTTTGACTAAACAGACCTTTGTGGGCAAAGTAAAGCGTATGCTTTTAAATATGCTATCTAGGCTGGTCATAACTTTCCTTCCAAGGAGTAAGCGTCTTTTAATTTCATGGCTGCAATCACCGTCTGCAGTGATTTTGGAGCCCCCCAAAATAAAGTCTGACACTTTTCAGTGTTTCCCCATCTATCTCCCATGAAATGATGGGACTGGATGCCACGATCTTAGTTTTCTGAATGTTGAGCTGTAAGCCAAATTTTTCACTCTCCTCTTCAGGCAGTGTCCAATTTTGCACACCTAAGACAGTGAGGATATTCCAGGGTGCATAAGACTGTCAGAGCTGTAAGGGGTTTTGAGATCTCTGAGCCCAGTATCCTCCTTCTCTAGTGAGGAAAGCCGTGGTCACGAAGCCATAGTTACTTAGTTGGGAGAGTTTAAGTCCAATCTGCCCAAGATCGTAGAGCTAGTAACGGGCTGAGATTACTAGCTCTGTGACTTTGAAACATCAATAAATCCATTCAAATCTCAGTTTCTTTGTTTGCTGGGTTGTTGTAATGAGGTAGTAACCATAAACACTCAGTATCTAATAATGTACCTGGCATAATAGATAACAAATTATAAACTGCTCTAAGAGAGACCACTTCTGCATTTACTGGAATTATCAGGATTTGAGATTTTTCTGCCTCTACACACTTGGCCAAATACTCACAGATTGCTCTCCAGAGCCTGTTAAGCCTCCATGCAGATCTCCTTACTTCTCTTGATGTCCTTTCTTCTAGTATGACAGTAGCATTGAAAGATTACAGATGTCTCTTTTATTCATTTTTCACTGCCTTGATCATATCCCCTTGGTCTACCTCATAGATCTTCTGTGGGAAATTTTCCTCCCGCATTTCTTCATCTGAGAGTAATCTCTGGGACTATGGTAGGCCTTCACTAGAACTGTGACTCAGTTCTCTCAACTGAGAATTAGATGAGGACTACATATATTAATGTTATTCAAAACTCTCAGTGGAGTGCCAGGGTTTGCTATCATTCCATCTACAGTTATTAAAGAATCAGTAAGTGGCAAGGTCAAAATCTTGCAACACAAATGCAAATGTAGAAGATTTTAAATAGTCCACTTAGGAAATGGACCTTCTACAGAGTCCTGGCCCACCTTTGCTGTGTTTGATGAGTGGCTCAAGTGAGAGACTACTTATTGGTTTAAAGCCAGGGTGGGTTTGTGTGTCAAGCTTCTCTGTTAGCATGCAGAGGGCCCATTGCATTATAAGCACTGGCCTGACAAAGTGCTGGACTCTTTTTAAGTGATTCAGCCACCCATTCCCCCACTGCTGACAAAGCATCAATGCCCAGTCACTTCCCAACAGTGCTGCCATTATCTCCCATTTCAGGAAGATGGACAGCTTAGAGGGAGCAATGTACAATTATTTTCAGAACTGAGATGGCTGTATTTGAGTCTGAGAGCCCAAAGTCATGGATAATACATGTCTCTCTCCTATCTCTGTCTCTCTCTTGCATATAGAGCAAAGTATTATGGTTGTGAATGGAAACATTAATTACCAATGTAAAATTTATGAAGAGAATTTTAGTAAATATGTGGATATTTCAAGAGTCACGTATTGATGAAAACACAGAGCTGAATTGATTGAAACTATTTTGCACAGTTTGTTGTTTGACAGTGGGAAATTAACAGCAAAAATATGGAATGCTCTTAGTGTAAACATATGTTCAGTCTTATTTTTTGGTTTACATTATACAGCTATAAATCTTATAGTTTGTCATCACAAAATATTGAAAATATCCAGAAAGTTGCATTTGGAGGGTGATAGACTTTTCCATGTATCATTGCAAAGAATTTCTTAATGGTAGAGACAAGGATTTGTCCTATTTTTATGAACTCATTACATATTTGTTTAATGATTTGGAATTTTTTGTTTAGAGTCATTTTTTGGTTAAATTTATTTTATGAGCATTTCTTCATTTAATGTTATGGTGAAATTCTTTTGTTTTAAGCTCAATAGCTGCTATTTCTTGTCCTTGCAGAATATTAGACCTTAGAGTCTTCTAGAGTTTCTCTTACTGCAACCGTCTACTATTAATAGACTGAATTGTTGGTCTCATAGGATAGAACATCCAGCTTTGTTACGTGCTATAGTTTAATATCCATCTCACAGAAACTGCTGAAAATCAGTTTTCAACTTGCAGATACTTTGGATTTGAGGCATTGATTTGTGAGAAATCTGTATCACTTTTGGTGGTTCTCTTTCATACAATAATGGTAAGTCAATATCAGTTGTTGTGTTATTTTTCATTTCTTTAGAAATATTGGAGTAAAACATTGGTTGTCAAGTGTTGTGAGGTTTAGTCCTGATTGCTTTTAGCTTACTGTAGTAACTTAACCTGCATGGGCTGTGATGTCTCCATCTATAAAATGAAGAAGAGGAAAGCATCAGACTAGAGCATCTTAAAAATTCCTCTTCTCTTTTGCACTCTGATCTTACACGTGGTATATTTTGCACTACATTGGACAGACTCAGGCTGTTATGACAATGATGGTTTGACTGAGGTTAGGAAAGAGGATTAATTAGAGGAAATGCTTCAGATCAGATGGGACCAGGAGAATTATAATGTTAATAAAAGAAAGTCCCAGTAGAGACAACTCAGAGGGTTTATATATGGGCCAGAATGGCTTCACACAATTAGATGAACTCCAGTAACATGTCACTAACAGGACTTGAGTGGTGGGAAAGTGGGAACAAATTCCCAGAAGGGGCAATGCAAAGAAAAATCACAGTCACCAGGTAATACTCAGGGCCAGATGATACAGAAATATGGCTCTGGATAAATGGACACAGAAAGTGGAAAATTCAGTCACAGGGTGATAAGTTGGAGCTCTGTGAGGTAGAAGATAGGAAACACGGCAACTGGAAACCCCTAAGATTGTCACAAGCTCATCCCTGTCATACTGACATAGAGTCTGCTGGCAGAAAAATAATAACTCAGCTCTACCAACTTTCAGCGTCATTGTGTCTAAAAGCAAGTGTATCTTCTTTTTTTTTTTTTTTATTGCCTGGAGAATTCTTCTTTTTTTTTTCTTTTATTTATTATTATTATTATTATTATTTTAATTTTAAAATCTTTAATTCTTACATGTGTTCCCAAACATGAAGCCCCCTCCCACCTCCCTCCCCATAACATCTCTCTGGGTCATCCCCATGCACCAGCCCCAAGCATGCTGTATCCTGCGTCAGACATAGACTGGCGATTCAATTCTTACATGATAGTATACATGACAGAATGCCATTCTCCCAAATCATCCCACCCTCTCCCTCTCCCTCTGAGTCCAAAAGTCCGTTATACACAGCTGTGTCTTTTTTCCTGTCTTGCATACAGGGTCGTCATTGCCATCTTTCTAAATTCCATATATATGTGTTAGTATACTGTATTGGTGTTTTTCTTTCTGGCTTACTTCACTCTGTATAATCGGCTCCAGTTTCATCCATCTCATCAGAACTGATTCAAATGAATCTTCTTAAGGCTTATAAATGAAAAGGAGGGAAAGAGTAATCAGAACTACATGCCTTAGCTGGCTCTCCTTCTGCAAGACCTTATTAGTGCTTAAAAATTTTGTTCCTTATTTCTACAGGCAGGGAGAGTCAGAGAAATGATGGAGGAGGAGAAGTTCTTATGGAAGGAGATTTTTTAAAACTGAAAGAACCTGTTTTAGCTGGAATGAAAAAGATGTTTCCTTGGTTACAGATCTTTATATGTGGCAGAATTATGGTGAAAACACTGTAAGGAAAATTACTTGATTGCTGGGAGGTATCAGAGTTTTTCAACAAATATTTCACTGAGTTGAAATGGATTGAGCACTTGCTATGTACAAGGCTCAGAACTGAGTGCTCTGGGGGATAGAAAAAATACACTTCATTGTTCTTTCCTTGAAGGGGTTCATACTAGCAGTGAGAGACAGATCACACAGAACAGTGATAAAAGGAGAAAGTGAGATTTAAATATCTGTATAAAATGCTGTGGTGTCCAGAGGGATTCCCTCCCTTCCCCTTCTAGTTCTGGACCAGTCAAGGAATCACGCCAAATATAATGCATATCGGGCAATAAAGTACATTTATTTAGATTAGATAAAGACTAGACTGAGGTGCACATAGTTTAGTATAGATCCTAGCAGGTGATCTGATACTGAAGTCTAAACTTAGAGATACTTACACCCTTACCATGCAGTGCGTCTCTCCTCAGGGAACACAGAGGAACCACTCTTTGTAGAAGAGCTTGTTTCCAAGAAGAAAAGAGAGGAAGTGAGTCTATAATTATGAATTTATTCTTTGCTACTTTTCCCTGAGAAGAAGTGAATAAGGGTAGAGAGATGTTAATAATTATGCTCTTTCTGGAGGGGAAAGGCTTATCTTGGGTGGGAAAGAAGCATTTCCCTTAACAAAGGATAACAGTATAAGAAATAAAATACATGCAAAATGTCAAAGAAGGGTCTTAGACTTAAAGTGTTAGAGATAGAAAGGAACTTTGGGCCAGCTGTACTAGGAGGGTTTTCTGGAATTTCGGAATAGATTTGAGCTAGCTTTTCAGTGATGATAACTTTAATTTGCATGGAGAAGAGCCTGCTGATGGGAGTGGTGGGGAAGCCATGGGCAGAGCATTGAGAATACAGGGAAGGATGTGAATGCCGAAGTGGTATGATGGCAGTGGGAACTGAGAAAAAGTGGAGAGGTTGGAAACGTTAATAAGGAGATGCCATTGAAGGGAGAAAATGCAGGGGAGGAGAAAAGAAGGAGCATGAACTTAAGGCCAGGGATCTCTGTTCTTATTCTCCTTTGGTGACTTCTCTAGGTCTGTCTGTTTCCTCATCTGCAGAATGGTGGGGGCGGGCTGGGTATTGGATACCTAGACTTCTCTGGACTTTGGTTAATTATCTTGGCCTGCCCTGCTGGGAGGGGCTATTAAGACTGTCAAGAAGAAGCAGAAAAGACCAGAACTGATGTGCGGTATTATCCCCACACCCCTGAGAGGTACGGAGTTAAGGTACAATAGTCAGCAGAGCTCTCTGAGAACGAGGCTGTGTTTTTTCACTGGAAGTTGGTGACCTCTATCATGGGGTGGTGATGGTGGTTTAGTTGCTAAGTCGTATCCGACTCTTGTGATCCCGTGGACTGTAGCTTGTCAGGCTCCTCTGATCATGGGATTCTTCAGGCAAGAATATTGGAGTGGGTTGCCATTTCCTTCTCCAGGGGATCTCCCTGACCAAGGAATCGAACCTGGGTCTCCTGCATTGCAGGCAGATGATTTACCAACTGAACTATCTATTGTGGGGAATGGCCTCTAAAGTACATTATGCCGATTGATTGCAGAGAGCAAGGAAGTAGTTCAAGGCCCAGATCCAGGTAAGAAGCACCCAATGTCAAGCCTGGCATATCTCTGAAAAGACATGGCTGAGAGCTAGAAGGGAGACCAGTGGAAATCAGCATCTCCCCAGGCCAGCTCACTCTAATGCAAATGTGTCTTGGGTGAAGGAGAGAATTTTCATTTGTTCATTGTCAAATATTTAGTGAGTCCCATTAGGTACTAAAGCCAGTGTTAGGTGCTGAGGATTCATTGGTGAGCAAAACCATTGGAATTTTTGTCTTTCTAGAGTAGGTCTAGGATAGAGTAGAAACTGGGAGAGAGACATATGAGCAAATCTTACAGATATATACAAATACAAACCATGAGACTTGCTTTAAAGGAAAAGTGCAGATGCTTCAGTGATTTTTAACCAACCCAACAACTGAGCTAGGGAACGTTTGAGCTAGGGACTTCCCTGTAGCTCAAATGGTAAAGAACCTGCTTCTGATGCAGGAGATCAGGGTTCAATCCCTGGGTTGGGAAGTTCCTCTGGAGAAAGTGATAGTGAAGTCACTCAGTCGTGTCCGACTCTTTGCGACCCCATGGACTGTAGCCCTACCAGGCTCTTCCATCCACGGGATTTTTCCAGGCAAGAATACTGGAGTGGGTTGCCATTTCCTTCTCCAGGAGATCTCCAGGTTCAATCCCTGGGTCTCCTGACAATTCACTCCAGTATTCTTGTCTGGAGAACCCCATGGACAGAGAAGCCTGGTGGACTATTGTCCGTGGGGTTGCAAAGAGTCAGGCATGACTGAGTAACTAACACACACAACAATTGATTTCCCAGGCCAGGGACTGTAGATACCTGTGCACTCTGGGTTCCAACCTCCACTGTGTCAGAGGACAGTTCAACCCTTGATCCCTCTACTAGAACTTCCTGCCTTCTGTCTCACTCTACTTCCTGATGAACCACCTGTCGTTCCTGTAGTTCCAGTAGTTCCAGTAAAATGTCAGTGTCTTGTTAGATGGTAAGTCAGGGCCAGATTGAACCCCATGCTCTCTTTCCAACTATTTCATTAGTAACTGTGTTACTTTAGTTTGGGCTACCCTGGTGGCTCAGTCAGTAAAGAATCTGCCTGCAATATAGGAGACTGCCTGCAATGCAGGAGACCTGGGTCCTATCCCTGGGTCAGGAAGATCCCCTGGAGAAGGAAATGGCAACCAGCTGTAGTATTCTTGTCTGGAAAATTCCATGGACAGAGGAGGGTGGCTGGCTACAGTCCATGGGATCGCAAAGAGTTGGACACGACTGAACGACTAAAACTTGACTCTGTGCTGACCTCTCCCTCTGTTCCCCTTCACACAGGCATCTTCGTGGGCCAGAGCCAGTTTATCTAAAAGCTGCATTAGATTATTTAAGTATAAATTAAAAATGAGGGATGCAACTGCCTCAAGCCACTTACGTGTGGAATTAATTGCTTCAGAGTCCTACTTCTTGGCACTCAGTTCTGAGTGAGTTTTCTGTTGCAGTCAGATTTCAGCAAAGACTGGGAGTTGGGGTCTGACTTCCTGTGCTTGAGAACTTCTTCTGCATCCCCCAAATTGTCATTTAAATCTGGTTTACAATGAACTCTTATTTTGACCTCCCTGTACTGAAACTGAGTTTATAGTTATAATATGTGCCCAATAAGTACCTACAAAACTAGAAGAAAAAAAATTAAATGGCTAATAAATGATTCAGGAGGAGAAGAAATTACATCCCAAGAAAACCTAATAAATGGCCAGGAGCTACGTTGTCCTCAGGAGCAGGGCCTCCAGTGCCCCATCACCAGGTAACAAGACCACAGCACCAGCACCTAAAGCATTGAGAAGGGATTCCCAGGTAAGGACCGACTGTAGCTTGCAGACCGAGTCTGGAGTTTCTTCTCATAGGCTAGAGACTAATGTCCTGTGCTAAAGGATCAGGCTTGATACAATTAACTTTCTTAGGGTGTAGGGTGGGGGTAAGGGCAGGGAAGTATGGGTTCTCAGCACCTTGCCTGACAAATGTGGGTAGTATTCTGTACAGACCAGTTTTATTCTAGGGGAGGAGATGAGCACTAAGGTATCCTAAAGCAGGGAATGACTTGGGATGTGGAGTGGAGAAAGGGGAGGAATAGGTTGATAGAGGTAGTTTATAAACTGGCGCCCAGCAGCTAAGCTCCAGCTTTTCTGGGTTCTATTTTTCTTAGGATTTCAGATACAGCTCAGCTACATGGATATGTGGTTTCAGTTTTCCCTGTGAGTGAGTAACTAAAATAACAAGGTTCCTCCAGACAACTGACTTGGAAACTTGTAGAAGTCTTGGCAATGGCACCCCACTCCAGTATTCTTGCCTGGAAAAAACCATGGATGGAGGAGCCTGGTAGGCTGCAGTCCATGGGTTCGTGAGGAGTCAGACGCAACTGAGCAACTTCACTTTCACTTTTCACTTTCATGCATTGGAGAAGGAAATGGCAACCCACTCCAGTGTTCTTGCCTGGAGAATCCCAGGGATGGAGGAGCCTGGTGTGTTGCCGTCTATGGGGTCGCACAGAGTCGGACACGGCTGAAGCAACTTAGCAGCAGCAGCAGAAGTCTTGGAAACTTCTCACCAAACCTTATGGCTTATGGTAAAGAACCTGCCTGCAATGCAGGAGACCTGGGTTTGATCCCTGGGTTGGGAGGATCCCCTGGAGAAGACAAAGGCAACCCACCCCAGTATTCTTGCCTGGAGAATTCCACTGATACAGTCCATGGGGGTCACAAAGAATCAGACACGACTGAATGACTAACAAAGCAAACCTTACCCCTCTGTCTTTTGCTACGTCTCCCTCTGCTTCCCTCTCTCTCTCCATGCCCATTTTGCCTCTGTGTCTGTCTGTCTCTGATTACCACTGTCAGTGCAGCATCTTTAAATGCCCAGGCCGTGAGCATTATGACTCAGCCACAGCGCTCTCGGCACTAGTTCTTTCCTCAGGCTCTCAGCACTCCCTTCCACACCACTGAGATCTGAGCCATCCTTTCCAAGAGAGTGAGGAGACTGAGTGCTGCATTGCAGTGGAACCATTTAAAGAAACTGCAAGAACCATGAGTTTACGTCATTTCCTAGCCATTCACGTGGATGTGCTGCTCAGGGGCTATTTGGATATCAGGGAGCTCCGTGTGCCAATATGGAGGAACTGGGGTTTTGCTTTTTATGTGTGCAGAACCAAACTATAGCTGTCTGCAGTTTGAAGACTCCACAGGGAGGCAGAGAAGGTGCTTGATTGTTCATAGCCCACAGATACGAAGGAGCAGCAGCTCAGAGATGGAGCCTTGACCCTTTGTGTTTGGTCATGTATTTAGTCAAGTAGAGGGCATATTCTGGTCTACTCAGGCGAGTGCTGGGGTTAGGTTAGAAGTAGAATCACTTAAACAATCTGGCCAAGATTGAACTCAGAAGCTGATGTGCCCTGTGTTTATTAGTCAGTGTTTATTAGGAACCCACTATGCATGAGATGTTACTCTGGACAATGCTGGGATGAGGCAGAGAAATTAAAATTAGTCTCTGTGGCTGTCCATTTGAGGAGGAATGTGGAGTAGGTTTTAATTAAAGCTGTGAGTGTGCATTATTCAGCATGGGGCCCATGAATCCGAGAGGATTTAGGAAGAATGGGATGGAGAGGGTTTCCTGGAGCAGATGGGCCTTGAATCAAACCTAAGAGGGCGAGAAGACTCAGGGGTCCCCCAGACCCAGAGCAGAAAATGCATCTTCCTTGCAGAGGTTGGCCCTGCAGGAAGAGCTTCATTACTCAGCCCCTTTAATTCAGAAATTTTATTAAAATAAGGCAATACTAACCCAAAGGATGACCATTGGGCTTTTGGTACAATTTAAGCCAGTTATTCATTGAAATTACATTTAGTGCAAAGGACATTTATTGAGCACAACCTCTGTGCAAAGTAGTGGAGAAGAAAGGGATGAATACTAACTACTCAGCCCCTGTTCTCAAGACGATCTTAACAGGGGAGCTTATGCGAAGGGATGGAGAGGATGGGAGCAACACTTGGGGCTGGCTACTGAAAAGATGAGGGTCTGGAGATCCTGGTGGCTCAGATGGTGAAGTATCTGTCTGCAATGCAAGAGGCTCAGTTTCAATCCCTGGGGGAAGATACCCCAGAGAAGTGAATGGCTACCTACTCCAGTATTCTTGCCTGGAGAATCCATGGACAGAGGCGCCTGGTAGGCTACAGTCCACAGGGTTGCAAAGAGTTGGACATGACTGAGCAACTAAACACACATGGAGGCAGCATTCTTAGCTTCTGGTCCTGCCCTCTTCTTGATTGTTTGGCCTTTGGTAGATCATTTAACCTTATGGACCTTCAGTTTCTTTGTGTGTAAAATGAGATTAGTGATGTCTTTCTCTCTCTTGATATGATAGTTGGAGAATCCAAGGGGATAATGGGTCTAAAAGTGTTTTGTCAACTGTAAACTGATGCATGGATGTGCATCATTACTATGCATGTGAGTGGTAATAGACTTAGTAGCGAAGACCTAGCGTTACAGTACCCACGGCTCATGATTAAAATATGGTCATCTCTAATGCGTGTGTCTGTGCTCAGTTGATTCAGTTGTGTTCAACTCTTTGTGACCCTATGGACGCCTACCATGTTCCTCTGTCCATAGGATTCTCCAGGCACTTTTAATGGGGTGGATTGCCGTAACCTCCTCCAGGGGATCTTCCTGGCCCAGAGATCAAACCCGACTGTCCTGCACAGCAGGCAGATTCTTTACTACTGAGCCACTGTGGAAGCCCCTGGTTTTCTCTAAAACCTAACTTTAAAGCATGTATCTCTTAGGGAGCATTTTAGTAGCCTGCTTTGAATTACCTATGTGTCTAAGCAGAACAAAACTGAATAACTTTGAAAAGATTCTACTGTATCTTTCAGTCATTTAAGATAATTTTGCACATAATTAGTTTCAATTTATGTTGTGCTGTATTTTGTATATGTCAGAAAAAATAAACTTTTGTATGCAACCATTTGATAGGTATTGGAGATGGGAGAAAGAGATGAAAGGCAGGGATGGTTTTAAAAAAAGACAACACCCCTCCCCGGATCCATGAAGAAAATTATACATCTATAAGTGATAGCAGAGAAACCTAGGCTGTTTCAAGTGCTTGTTATTTCATCTCTTACTTTTCCTGGAACTTTTTTTTTTTTCGGTCTAAGATAACAAATGATAGGAGTAAAGATTTAACAATTGAATTCATAATTTGAAACTTAAAGGGAAAGATAATTTCAAACTTTAATAGACAAAATTGTAATGTGTAATGTGGAACCTAAGCTGTTGGAGGCAGAGACTTTGAATTTCAGTCTAAGTTCCTGCAGTATCTTGGGTAAGTTTCCATTAGTCATCAACATTCTGAGCAGTCCTCCATTCAGAATGGATGTAATTATGACTTACTGAGTATGTCCCAGAAGAGCCTTGAGTTAATGCCTTTGAGACAGCCTGAGCTGCTCAGATGAAAGGTGGCCCAAATGAATACATGGTTAGATGAGCCTGTTAGGAAGCTGCTGGGTTTCAAATGTTATTTGAAAAAGTCAAGCTAGCAGACAGGGTGCCAGCACCAAACAGACTACGAAAGAGAAGATGTAAATATGGACAGGAAAGGAAAAGGATAAGGAAGTAACAATATTGAAAAAATCATGAATTATCTTGGTGTTTCATAAACAAAATATGGGACTATGTTGCAGTCAAACCAGCATGTGATACTGTTGGCATTCTTGGCTAAGAATGTTTAAAATTTCTAAATGATAGAAATTTATAAAGCATCTAGTATTTTCATTGCTGAATAAATTTTGCTGCCAGCCATCTCTTTTGTAAAAGTCTGGCTATTCTATTCTGTAAAAACTATGCTTCTCCTTTAATTGATTCATAGTCTACTGGCCAAAGTAAAATGGTTCAAGCAAAGATAGATGGAGATAAGAGATATTTATGATGTCTTCCTGTCTTGGTGGGTTATCAGTACTGTTTTTCTCTTATTAATTCAGAACCAAGTTTCAAAGATCCAGAAGAGAAAATATGGCTCCCTCCAACACCACCGTGTATAAAAACAGTTTTAACAATCAAAAGCTAAGTGGTAAAATGCATTAACTTATGTAAGCCCAACTCTCTGGCCATGAAACAAAACTAAAATAATAACAGAAGTTAATAAAAAATTCCAGTCCCCAATGATGATAAACTACACTGAAACAAAGACAACTCCCCCAAATAACACTTGCCTAGAGAACGAATCAAAACTGAAACTACGTACTGCTCAGAAATTAACAACAATGCAAATGTAACATATACGGACATAGAATAAGGCCATAGAATAAGGTTATACATAGAGAAAACAAATTGTACTTACTACATTTATTGGACTTCTCTGGTAGCTCAGAAGGTAAAGAATCTGCCTGCAATGCATGAAATCTGGTTTCAATCCCTAGGTCAGGAAGATCCCCTGGAGAAGGGAACAACTACCCACTTCAGTATTCTTGCCTGGGAAATTCCACGGACAGAGGAGCCTGGCAGGCTATTGTCCATGGGTTGCAAAGAGTCAGACATGACTGAGTGACTAAGCATGGACCAATAACTACATCTATTAGGAAAGAAAAATAAAACCACCTAGAAAGTACTCATCAACTTCCTACTGACCAAAGACTGCAAAAGACTCATTGTAGAAAATTACAAGTGATAAACACTTGTATGCCAAAATTAAGAAGCTGTTAAGTGGTAAAGTTAAACTGTAGATCTTTATCCCTAGGCACCGTGTTTCTGCCAATACATCTCTCTGTGTCTCTTTAGGAATGGTTGAATATTCATCTAAACACTTTCATCCAGTTAGACTAAGAGGAGGAGAATATCTCTGTTTTCCGTCTTTATATAGAGTTGTGTTGTTCAAGCTGCACCTCTGATGTAATTGAGAGGAGGCATTTATGGAAAGCTAGAAGCTGTGAAGAAGGCTGAGCCCTGAAGAATTGATGCTTTTGAACTGTGATATTGGAGAAGACTCTTGAGAGTCCCTTGGACTGCAAGGAGATCCAATCAGTCCATTCTGAAGGAGATCAGCCCTGGGATTTCTTTGGAAGGAATGATGCTGAAGCTGAAACTCCAGTACTTTGGCCACCTCATGTGAAGGGTTGACTCCCTGGAAAAGACTCTGATGCTGGGAGGGATGGGAGGCAGGAGGAGAAGGGGACGACCCAGGATGAGATGGCTGGATGGCATCACTGACTCGATGGACATAAGTCTGAGTGAACTCCGGGAGTTGGTGATGGACAGGGAGGCCTGGCGTGCTGCGATTCATGGGGTTGCAAAGAGTCGGACATGACTGA
This sequence comes from Budorcas taxicolor, assembly GCF_023091745.1. Classification (NCBI taxonomy): domain Eukaryota; kingdom Metazoa; phylum Chordata; class Mammalia; order Artiodactyla; family Bovidae; genus Budorcas; species Budorcas taxicolor. Next base: position 140,659,762 of record NC_068920.1, read on the forward strand.
GCGACTAAACTGAACTGAACTGAGAAGCTGTAAGAAGGCGATGGCACCCCACTCTAGTACTCTTGCCTGGAAAATCCCATGGACGGAGGAGCCTGGTAGGCTGCAGTCTATGGGGTCGCTAAGAGTTGGACACGACTGAGCGACTTCACTTTCACGCATTGGAGGAGGAAATGGCAACCCACTCCAATGTTCTTGCCTGGAGAATCCCAGGGACAGGGGAGCCTGGTGGGCTGCCATCTATGGGGTCGCCCAGAGTTGGACACAACTGAAGCGACTTAGCAGCAGCAGCAGCAGAAGCTGTGACTGTGATAGTGGTGGGATGACCATTTGTAACCATGTCTGCCTTTTAATGGCTTCCCTGGTGGCTCAGACAGTAAAGAATCTCCCTGAAATGCAGAAGACCTGGGTTCGACCCCTGGATTGGGAAGATCCTCTGGAGAAGGGAATGGCTGTCTTATAAACATTTCTACAGCTCCTGAGAGAGAGTGGCCACCTTGGCCTTGAGTCAGAGGAGTATTTTCTACTTTATTAATTTTCTTCATGAGAATTGTTTATTTGGGAAATTGATATTCAGAACACTGCTCCAGGCTAAGACAGCATGTGCCAGTTGAGAAGAGAGTTCCTACTCTTAGCCCAGGCCCAGTTCTCTAGGGAACACCAGGGCAAAGAGATAAAATGAAAGTGTTCTCTGTCCTAAGAAACTCACAGTCCAGAAGGGAGCAAGATATGAACAGAAGACCATACTTTAGGGCAGGAAGTCATGAGTACTGAATAGATGTTCATCAGGGTTTTGGGAGGTGAAAGCAATCACGCCTGACAGTGAAATAAGGAAAGACTCACAAGGGAGTTGGCATCTTGAGTGGATCTTTACACCTAAGAAAGATTGGGTTAAGCAGATAAGCAAAGGCTGTGGATGTGAACATAGAGACCACACTATACGAAAGGCAAGCTCGTTGGTGCTTCTGTCTCTTAAGGTCAGGGTGACAATGTAGAGGGATTTTAGGTTCAGAGTTCACTTTCCAGCACTAACTTTCAGCCTCTCCTGAGTGAGGTCCCTGAGAAGTGAATTCTATGTTTGCTATAATTAGCTTACATATCTATGTCAACAGCACCCTTGCTGGTCATTTGGGACCTCCTTGCTTTTCATTTAAGTTACACTGCTGAAAAATTACACTGCTTTAGGTTATACTGCTGAAAGGCTGTAAATTATACTGCTGAAAAATACCATCTCAATGATCTCTAGTTGTTCCTTGGGACCAGGTAGATGAACATTATCTAGGTTATCAAAGTGAAAGTCGCTCAGTCATGTTCAACTCTTTGCGACCCCATGGACTATACAGTCCATGAATTCTCCAGGCCAGAATACTGGAGTGGGGAGCCTATCCCTTCTCCAGTGGATCTTCTTGACCCAGAAATCAAACTGGGGTCTCCTGCATTGCAGGTGGATTCTTTACCAACTGAGCTATGAGGGAAGCCCACCTAGGTTATCAAAATTTAATCCACCCTGTGCTTCAAGATAACACAATGATAAGATATGTGTGGAGAAGGCTGGGGTGGAGGTGGGTGAGAAGATTCTCTTCTCATTAGAGATTTTTAGATATTCTTCTGCTGAAACTCCCACAGGGCACTTGGTCCAACATGGATTGTCTGGATGCCTACCAGGCTCTGTGTAAGACAGTGGTTGCTGACAAATGATTCAAGTGCATTTCTGTGAAATGGGCAGCATGTTTTCCTGAAGTATGATGGCCCTGGTTCATCAGCATGTTTGAAGGCTACACCTTGTGTGCCAGACAACTTATTTGGGTCTTTGTTGATGGACAACCATTGTGTCACTTTGGCTTATCTCTGGTCTAAATCCCATAAGGGGAGTCCCTCATTGGTTGATCTGAATATTCAGACAATCTATGTGAAGGAAAGGAGTTTGGCTCTGATGGAAACATCTGCTTATCCAGGCTACCTGGTTCAGGAAATATATCCAGGACTCCAACCATGGAGAACCTTGAGTATTACAATAAACAAAGGAATTCAGCTGTTTATTATATCATAGGCCCTGGAGAATTTGCAGGTATGTTACATCATCAGGTTTAACATTAGGAATATTCTTTCATTCAGGGAACATTCAATGAGTTGCTACTATTTGCCGCGCCCTGTGATAAACATGGAGGATACCAAGGAAAAGAAGACAGTTCCTGCCCTTGAGTTGTTTTCAGTCTAATTAGAAAGGCAGAAAAGTGAATCAGGATTTGCAGGATAGTGTGTTAGGTGTGGTTATAGATATGAATAAACCCAGGGACTGTCTGAGCACAGAGAAGGGGCTTCTAAGACAGACTAAGGGATCAGAGAAATCTTCTTGGTTGAGATAACAACTGACCTGGTCTTGGAAAGATAACTGGGAGTTAGCTTTGCTGAGTTCAAGAGGAGCAATGAGCAATGAGCAGGTCAGTTCAGTTCAGTTCAGTCGCTCAGTCATGTCCGACTCTTTGCAACCCCATGAATCGCAGCACGCCAGGCCTCCCTGTCCATCACCATCTCCCGGAGTCCACTCAGACTCACGTCCATCGAGTCCATGATGCCATCCAGCCATCTCATCCTGGGTCGTCCCCTTCTCCTCCTGCCCCCAATCTCTCCCAGCATCAGAGTCTTTTCCAATGAGTCAATTCTTCACATGAGGTGGCCAAAATACTGGAGCTTCAGCTTCAGCATCATTCCTTCCAAAGAAATCCCAGGGCTGATCTCCTTCAGAATGGACTGGTTGGATCTCCTTGCAGTCCAAGGGACTCTCAAGAGTCTTCTCCAACACCACAGTTCAAAAGCATCGATTCTTTGGTGCTCAGCCTTCTTCACAGTCCAACTCATATCCATACATAACCACAGGAAAAACCATAGTCTTGACTAGACGGACCTTAGTCAGTAAAGTAATGTCTCTGCTTTTGAATATACTATCTAGGTTGGTCATAACTTTTCTTCCAAGGAGTAAGCGTATTTTAATTTCATGGCTGCAATCACCATCTGCAGTGATTTTGGAGCCCAAAAAATAAAGTCTGGCACTGTTTCCACTGTTTCCCCATCTATTTGCCATGAAGTGATGGGACCAGATGCCATGACCTTCGTTTTCTGAATGTTGAGCTTTAAGCCAACTTTTTCACTCTCCTCTTTCACTTTCATCAAGAGGCTTTTTAGCTCCTCTTCACTTTCTGCCAGAAGGGTGGTGTCATCTGCATATCTCAGGTGATTGATATTTCTCCCGGCAATCTTGATTCCAGCTTGTGCTTCTTCCAGTCCAGCATTTCTCATGATGTACTCTGCATATAAGTTAAATAAGCAGGGTGACAATATACAGCCTTGACGTACTCCTTTTCCTATTTGGAACCAGTCTGTTGTTCCATGTCCAGTTCTAACTGTTGCTTCCTGACCTGCATACAGGTTTCTCAAGAGGCAGGTCAGGTGGTCTGGTATTCCCATCTCTCTCAGAATTTTCCACAGTTTATTGTAATCCACACAGTCAAAGGCTTTGGCATAGTCAATAAAGCAGAAATAGATGTTTTTCTGGAACTCTTTTCCTTTTTCCATGATCCAGCAGATGTTGGCAATTTGATCTCTGGTTCCTCTGCCTTTTCTGAAACCAGCTTGAACATCAGGGAGCTCACGGTTCATGTATTGCTGAAGCCTGGCTTGGAGAATTTTGAGCATTACTTTACTAGCATGTGAGATGAGTGCAATTGTGCGGTAGTTTGAGCATTCTTTTGCATTGCCTTTCTTTGGGATTGGAATGAAAACTGATGTTTTCCAGTCCTGTGGCCACTGCTGAGTTTTCCAAACTTGCTGGCATATTGAGTGCAGCACTTTCACAGCATCATCTTTCAGGATTTGAAACAGCTCAACTGGAATTCCATCACCTCCACTAACTTTGTTCGTAGTGATGCTTTCTAAGGAGCACAAAGGGTCTGAGAGCCCTTTGACATCAGTGTGAGGCTAGAGCTGGAGGCAAAGGTGCTGCCTGGGGGGTGGCACTGAATCAGTCCAGATGCAGCAGGTCAGCACTAGAGCAGGTGCTGTGGAGCAGCCAGGAGAGGCCAGGAGAGGTACGGTCAGCACCTTTCTCTTAATATTGTGTTCGTCTCTATTTGATCTTACATTTTCTCTTTGCTCTTTTTTTTGTTGTTCTATTGTCCTACCTCTCACTTTCGGCTAGCAAATGGATAATGTCCCCTGAAACTGTTCTAGAACTTTCCTGAACTAACCAATTTGCAAAATTTTATAAATTCCTATAGTATTTTTAAAAACAATTTCTTCACCTAAAACTGTTCCAAGCCTCTTTGGCTGTTTTACATGGGATTTACATGTGCACAAAATTGTCTCCTCCATCCTCAGTTTTGGGGGAGGGGAAGCCATTTTCCCATGTTTGCCCACTTTTTTTTCCTGAACTTCTTATGTTCCTGATGATATTCACCTCAGCTCCTCAGTCTCAAAGGGTCCTCAAAGGGTCCATTCTCTATCTGTTTTCTATCTAATCTCTAGTGAGGATATAAAATACATGCACGCATACATGAACAGTACTAGCAGTTTTCCCTTTCTGTCTTATTCAGAAACTTGATGGGGGCTTTTCAGGCATCAGATTGTGGATGGGAGATGAATCAGCCCTTCATGCAGATGGTTTCCTGATCTTCCTGACCAGGTCAGCACTGCTGGAGGAGACATGGGCCTCTGAGCTCTGAGATACACTCTATCACTAATCCATGGTGTCACTGGATGACTGTGCCTTCCCCATTCTGGAATTTGACTTTCTTATCTTTAAAATAAGAGGGCTGTGCAAATTTAGCTCACATCTTTGTGACATTCTGTAATTTACCTTGATTGCTTTTTAGCACAGCTAATGTCTAGAACAGGATGTCCTGGCAAGTAACTTCTATCTTTCTTTCCACATACATGATTTTATTTGACAAGTGATGTATAGACATGAAAATGGTGTATTAGTTACATCAGGCTTATTCTAAGCTTGTGCATCAGTGGAGTGAGCACAGGCTAGGTACGGCTTCCTCAATACTTCCTTGTGTGTTGATGAGTGAAAATGTTTTAAAAAGGAATAGAATTTTCACTTCATAGAAAGTGAAAGTGAAGTCACTCAGTCGTGTCTGACTCTTTGCGACCCCGTGAACTGTAGCCCACCAGGCTCCTCCGTCCATGGGATTCTCCAGGCAAGAATACTGGAGTGGGTTGCCATTTCCTTCTCCAGGGGAAGCTTCCCGACCCAGCGATCGAACCGAGGTCTCCCGCATTGCAGGCAGAGAGACTGGTAAATAGCTGAGGAGAGGAGAAAGTCTTCAGTGTCTGCTCACAAAGTAACTCATATGTACTTAGAAGCATCTTTAACAGGGAAGGCTACCTGGGCAGTTCTCGAGCACCAGTATGTAGGAGACTTCTTGGATGGCTCAGTGGTAAAGAATCTGCCTGCAATGCAGGAGATGCAGGTTCAATCCCTGGGTCGGGAAGATGCCCTGAAGGAGAGCACGGCAACACACTCTAGTACTCTTGCCTTGAGAATCCCATGGACATAGGAGCCTGGCAGGGTATAATTCATGGGGTTGCAAAGAGTTGGACACAACTTAGTGACTAAATAACAGCAATAAATATGAGACAGAGTGCTAAACATCACCAGTGCTAAATGAATTTCCACTCCCACTGACGCTGAAAATACTACACAGTGGAAATTTATACTGCTTTTTAAGTGGGAGAAGGAATAATAGCTCCATTGATCACTGATTGTTCTGTACCATGATATATGCATTCATATTTGGCATTCAGAATCAGCTGAAATTTTGATGCCAAATAATATAGGGTGTGCTTCTCTTTACTGGGAATGAATGATTTATTATGTTATCTAAATACCAAATCTTTAATATGCCTCTCAAGTTGTGTCTGGCTTGGAAAAATTATTGGACATATAACAACATAAATATAAGGACAATACAAGCAAGGATAATAACTGTAGGAAAATGGGGAATTATTTTGGGCATTCTTTTTTTCAGAGATTGACTCTCCTTCAGACATTGGAAGTGGATTAGTAATTAAATCTGTTTATGTATATAGTTCTTATAAGTAAAATGTTGCTTGATATCTTACTCCCACCAGAAAAAAGTGAGAAAATCTTTAAGGAATATGGATTTGGAGGGGCTCCAGGCTCCCTACATTTCTCCACTTGCTTCTAACTTTTTGTGTCCGGAGAGCTGTGGCTGACAATAACAGAGACATCTTGACTTATAATCCTCCCCAGCTGAAATGCCCAGGTAGCTGGTCTCCCTAGTTCCCACTTAGCCTCTTTGTCTTAGCTGCTACCCCTCAGGTCAACATTTCATCTGAGATCATTCCAAGACTCAAGGAGAATTCTTGCCTGTGAGACTAATTTGTCTTTAAAGACTTACTGTTAGTCTATGTACTTTCAGTAAGCAGATGCGTTCCATGGCCAACTCAGCATAAGAACCAAGGGGGAACAAACAATCAATAATACCAAATTACATCCACCCCAGCAATACCTACATTTCTTTCCTAAAATGATAATGTAAAGGGTTTATCTTAGATTTGCATGTTTCCTTCGGGCCATGGGAGTGTGTTTCTGTAGGAATATCCGTTTTTGATATTGAATTTGAATGGATGACTCTTAGGGTCAGACCCTGTGCCAGGTGCCTGAGGAGTTTTTTTGGGGGAAATGAAGTGTTCTCAATAAAAATGTAATTCCTTCTTAAAGCAATTCCAAGCATAATGGAGAGGAAGGATTGAGGAAGGGGAGGTATTTTGCAGAGTGTGGGAGGTTCTATGAGTCTGCATACAAAGGGGCAGTGAAAACAGCACAGAATCCAAAGAAGGAATGCCATAGGCATTCAGAGTGGGAGAGATCAGGTTGCTGTGCAGAAAAATATAGCCACCAGGGAGGCTTCATCAAGCAAATGTCACCAGAGCCACATTGGCCATTTCTACAAGTTGGCTGGCATTTTGGCTAGTGGAGATGAGAGGGAAGTTACAGCTGGCAGAGGGAGAGAAATGAGGCAGGAAGATTCAGAGACTGTTGGGGAATGTTATACAACCAAGTTTGGCCAAAGCACAGGGTCAGAGTTAAGGGTATGGTTGGAGGTAAGGATAAAATTGTGGGTTTTAGAGACATTGTACTGTGCTTTGGCTCTGAGGAATGTGAAATTAATTTGATAGTTAATGAGAGTCATTAACTGCTTTTGTGCATAGAAGTGATAGGATTGGAACTGCTCGTTGATATTAATCCTGAAAGACTCTATAAGATATATTGATAGAGTAGAGAAAGAAGGAAGAAGGAGATTAGCTAAAAGGTTATTGCAGTTGTTCATTTCACATCAGAGGTAATGGATGAGGCAATAGGAGCGCAACTGCAAAGGACGTGGTGAATTTAGGGACCATTTCCAAGAATGGAATATTTGGGAGTTTTTAGCTGACGATATGAGATGAGGCTGGGAATTAAATGTAATTCCTAGTAATTCAAGCCTGGATGATGAGGGACTGAAGGTCAGTGTGTCATTTATGTAGTGTCACTTTCTGGCTACTTCCTTTCCCATCCTCCTCTGCTCATTAACGGAAAAGATTTTTCTCTCCTCAGCATTTTCATGTATTTTCTTCATTATTCTATTTCAGCATTTTAACACTCCCCCCCGCCCCCACACTATATTTCATTTAGTGGCAATTTTAATTGTAAATCTCCATGATGGCATCCCCCAGATTTCCAACAAAGTACTTTACATGTAGTAGGTCAGCATTTACTTTTGCCAGATGATTATTTTGGACATCACCAGATGGTCAACACCGAAATCAGATTGATTATATTCTTTGCAGCCAAAGATGGAAAAGCTCTATACAGTTAACAAAAACAAGACCAGGAGCTGACTGTGGCTCAGATCATGAACTCTTTATTCCCAAATTCAGACTGAAATTGAAGAAAGTAGGGAAAACCACCTAACCATTCAAGTATGAGCTAAATCAAATCCCTTATGATTACACAGTGGAAGTGAGAAATAGATTTAAGGGCCTAGATCTGATAGATAGAGTGCCTGATGAACTATGGAATGAGGTTCGTGACCTTGTACAGGAGACAGGGATCAAGACCATATCCATGGAAAAGAAAGGCAAAAAAGCAAAATGGCTGTCTGAGGAGGCCTTACAAATAGCTGTGATAAGAAGAGAAGTGAAAAGCAAAGGAGAAAAGGAAAGATATATGCATCTGAAGGCAGAGTTCCAAAGACTAGCAAGAAGAGATGAGAAAGCCTTCGTCAGTGATGAATGCAAAGAAATAGAGGAAAAGAACAGAATGGAAAAGAATAGAGATCTCTTCAAGAAAATTAGAGATACCAAGGGAACATTTCATGTAAAGATGGGCTCGATAAAGGACAGAAATGGTCTGGACCTAACAGAAGCAGAAGATATTAAGAACAGGTGGCAAGAATACACAGAAGAACTGTACAAAAAGGATCTTCACGACCCAGATAATCACGATGGTGTGATCACTCACCTAGAGCCAGGCATCCTGGAGTGTGAAGTCAAGTGGGCCTTAGGAAGCATCACTATGAACAAAGCTAGTGGAGGTGATGGAATTCCAGTGGAGCTGTTTCAAATCCTGAAAGATGATGCTGTGAAAGTGCTTTACTCAATATGCCAGCAAATGTGGAAAACTCAGCAGTGGCCACAGGACTGGAAAAGGTCAGTTTTCATTCCAATCCCAAAGAAAGGCAATGCCAAAGAATGCTCAAACTACTGCATAATTGCACTTATCTCACACTCTAGTAAAGTAATGTTCAAGGTTCTCCAAGCCAAGCTTCGGCAGTATGTGAACCGTGAACTTCCAGATGTTCAAACTGGTTTTACAAAAGGCAGAGGAACCAGAGATCAAATTGCCAACATCCGCTGGATCATGGAAAAAGGAAAAGAGTTCCAGAAAAACATCTACTTCTGCTTTATTGACTATGCCAATGCCTTTGACTGTGTAGATCACAATAAACTGGAAAATTCTGAGAGATGGGAATACCGGACCACCTAACCTGCCTCTTGAGAAATCTGTATGCAGGTCAGGAAGCAATAGTTAGAACTGAACATGGAACAACAGACTGGTTCCAAATAGAAAAAGGAGTATGTCAAGGAACTGAACTGAAGGCTGTATAAGGTCACCTTGCTTATTTAACTTCTATGCAGAGTACATCATGAGAAATGCTGGGCTGGAAGAAGCACAAGCTGGAATCAAGATTGCCAGGAGAAATATCAATCACCTCAGCTATGCAGATGACACCACCCTTATGGCAGAAAGTGAAGAAGAACTAAAGAGCCTCTTGATGAAAGTGAAAGAGGAGAGTGAAAAAGTTGGCTTAAAGCTCAACATTCAGAAAACGAAGATCATGGCATCTGGTCCCATCACTTCACAGCAAATAGATGGGAAAACAGCGGCAACAGTGTCAGACTTTATTTTTTGGGCTCCAAAATCACTGCAGATGGTGACTGCAGCCATGAAATTAGAAGACGCTTACTCCTTGGAAGGGAAGTTATGACCAACCTAGATAGCATATTCAAAAGCAGAGACATTACTTTGCCAACGAAGGTCCGTCTAGTCAAGACTATGGTTTTTCCTGTGGTCATGGATGGATGTGAGAGTTGGACTGTGAAGAAAGCTGAGCGCCAAAGAATTGATGCTTTTGAAATATGGTGTTGGAGAAGACTCTTGAGAGTCCCTTGTACTGTAAGGAGATCCAACCAGTCCATTCTGAAGGAGATCAGCCTTGGGATTTCTTTGGAAGGAATGATGCTAAAGCTGAAACTCCAGTACTTTGGCCACCTCATGTGAAAAGTTGACTCATTGGAAAAGACTCTGATGCTGGGAGGGATTGGGTGCAGGAGGAGAAGGGGATGACAGAGGATGAGATGGCTGGATGGCATCACTGACTTGATGGATGTGAGTCTGAGGGAACTCCGGGAGTTGGTGATGGACAGGGAGGCCTGGTGTGCTGCGATTCATGGGGTCACAAAGAGTCGTACACGACTGAGTGACTCAACTGGAAAGGTTGAGGCGAGAGTTCAGTTCAATACTATGCTTACTGAGTATCGGTTATTGTGTTAGATATAGATTCAGAGATGGAATATAACATAGCCATTCCCTCAAGGAGCAATGGGGACAGCAGACAAATAAATAATTGCAATACACTGGGAAGGTATTGAAAAAGAGACTAGTATGAGGTTCTGTGGGAACACAGAAATGTGAAACACAACTCCTGGAGAGAAGGGGGACAATTCAAGGAAGGCTTCCTGGAGGAGTCAGTAACATTGGGTGTGGACTAGCATTAAGAGAAGCTTTATGGTGAAAGAAGGATAAAGAATTTAAGTAATATTTTTGTTGTTCTTTGTGAGAACCATCCAGAGTAAAAAAAGAAACTGAAAATGAGAGAGGGAGGGAGGCAAGGCCACAAGGCATCATGATATTTTAGAACTGACTGCCTTTAATATTCTTTCCCTGAATACATTTCTGAGTGCCTTTCTACATTCAATCAGATGTATGAATGACAATCATTCTTACTCATTTATCCATACCCAAAATGATGGATTTAATAGTGGATTTGTGGGAACTCATGTATGGATGAAAGGTGTATTAGCCTCTGAATTTTAGAGACAGCTTCCTGGTCAGCTTATGATTTTCTTGACTTTGGAGAAGCTTAGGAGAACTATGTGGTTTATCCTTGCAGTCTTTAGAATAATGATGTAATTGTTAACTTTAGAAATAATGAAGACATCATTATAGAGATACATGAGTCAAAAGGAAAACTGATCTTCACTTGAAGATGGTGTTCCTAAGAAGCAAATAGGAATGATTCAGCAGAATGAAACAGAAAATAGGAGATGTGCTTTGACTTTGGCTAAAGAGGTAGATATTTTGGAAAGCCTTTTACCTCTCATGGATTAAAGTGACGATTCTGTGTTAAGAAGGAAAGAATTCTTGTCTATTTCTGGGAAAGAATAAAGAAAGATGTTCTGGATCACAAAATGTTGGTTGCTTTTCACTTGCTGAAAACACTAAGTTCCAGGAATGATTTTTCCACTAGCAATTTGGCAGTTAGAGCCTACCAAACATAGAAAATAGCCTGATTCTGTGCTGTAAAGCATATTTAATTATAATCAATTAGACATTTATTTATCTTAAAAGCAGTAATAAAAATGATTATTTTAAAAATCTGTTTCCATTGAGTTGGCAGCGAGATGAAATTGTTATTAATTTATGGAAGCTTTCATTGATTTTTTAAAATTGATAACTTAAAAATGTAATTCAACAGAATAATGTATTTTAAAAATTCTTTTCTTTAACAACTATATTTTCAAGTATCTGGAGATAAAGATTCTTTTAATTAAGAAGATTGTTGGAAGTTATGTCTCAGCATCTATATGAAGCTTCTCCTGCCTCATTTTTTAATGCTGTCTACTCTTTGCAGATGAACCATCCAGGACTTTCTGGGTGGCTCAGACAGTAAAGTGTCTGTCTACAATGTGGGAGACCCGGATTCGATCCCTGGTTTGGGAAGATCTGCTGGAGAAGGAAATGGAAATCCATTCCAGTACTATTGCCTGGAAAATCCCAAGGACAGAGGAGCATGATAGGCTACAGTCCATGGGGTTGCAAAGAGTTGGACACGACTGAGCAACTTCACTTAACTCTTTGGATACATTTTTCTCTTCTTTTGTTATTAAATATAACATTTGTAAAGAAAGTTCATTAAATATATCTGTACAATTTAATAAATAATTACAAAGCCAGTACTGAAATAATGACCACCTAAGTCAGTGGTGTTGGAGAAGACTCTTGAGAGTCCCTTGGACTGCAAGGAGATCCAACCAGTCCATTCTAAAGGAGATCAGCCCTGGGATTTCTTTGGAAGAATGATGAAGCTCCAGTACTTTGGCCACCTCATGCAAAGAGTTGACTCATTGGAAAAGACCCTGATGCTGGGAGGGATTGGGGGCAGGAGGAAAAGGTGATGACAGAGGATGAGATGGCTGGATGGCATCACGGACTCAATGGATGTGAGTCCGAGTGAACTCTGGGAGATGGTGATGGACAGGGAGGCCTGGCGTGCTGCGATTCATGGGGTCGCAAAGAGTTGGACACGACTGAGCGACTGAACTGAACAGATACTTTTATTGTCTGTGCTTGCAACTGTAAATGATACAGTACTTTCATTTTTCCTATTTTGGGACATTATACTCATGAAGGCATACCAAATATGTTGATATTATTTTTCTGAGCATGATTCATATATTTGAAGGAAGCTGCAGCTTATTTTATTGCTATATGGTAATCTGTGATACTACTCCAGTACTCTTGGGCTTCCTGTGTGGTTCAGCTGGTAAAGAATCCTCTTGCAATGTGGGAGATCTGGGTTGGGAAGATCCCCTGGAGAAGGGAAAGGCTACCCACTCCAGTATTCTGTCCTGGAGAATTCCAAGGACTGTATAGTCCATGGGGTCGCAAAGAGTCAGACTCAACTAAGTGCCTTTCACTTTCAATCTATGGTATCATTTCATCACAACTAGAGCGTTATTTTATTGGTAATGATTGGGTTGTCTCCAGTTAGGTGAATTTGAAAAACACAGGTGTGAATATCCTATGAATATGAGTATGTGTCCTGGTGCACATGTGCAAGATTACTCTAATGCAGGGTTTTTCAAAGTGAGGTCTCTTCATCAACAATATCATTATCTGGGAATTCATTAGAAATGCAATTTCCCTGGTCACATCCCAGACCCTACTTAGTTGGAAACTCTGGAAGAGAGGCCTGGCAATGGGATTTAACTAGTCTTAAGACACACATTAAATATTGACAACCATCTTGAGTATCTACCCAGATACGGAAATGGGTGATGTGTACCTTCTACTTGAGGGAGTCCAACTATTCTATCAAGTAGTAAAACCAGTTTCCAGCATGATCAGCATCATAGTTTATTAAAGCCATGATCTGATGGCATGAAAACATGGGTGCCCGCATGCATGTTCAGTTGTGTCCGACTCTGTGATCCCATGGACTGTAGCCCATCAGACTCTGTCCATGGAATTTTCTAGGCAAGAATATTGGAGTGAGCTTCCATTTCCTTCTCCAGGGGATGTTCCTGACCTAGGGATCGAACCAACAGCTCCTGACGCAGCTCCTGCCGCATCTCCTGCAGTACAGGCAGATTCTTTATCGCAAAAACATAGGACCTTGTTATAAAATGCAAAATGTTGAATTTCAAGCATCCTTATAAAAATTTAGATTCATTATTATTTACTTATGGGTACTAATGCATTCTTATGTCACGCTAGTGTTAAAGAACCCACCTCCCAATTCAGGAGACATAAGAGATGCAGGTTCAATCCCTGGGTCAGGAAGAAATCCTGGAGGAGGGCATGGTAACGCACTCTAGTATTCTTGCCTGGAGAATCCCATGGGCAGAAGATCCTGGCAGTCTACAGTCCATTGGGTTGCAAAGAGTTAGACATGACTGAAGCTACTAAGCACACATGTACTAATGTATTCTTATTGTTTTGACTGTGAATAAGCAGATCAAATTGCCATCGGCTGGATCATGGAAAAAGGAAGAGAGTTCCAGAAAAACATCTATTTCTGCTTTATTGACTATGCCAAAGCCTTTGACTGTGTGGATCACAATCAACTGTGGAAAATTCTGAAAGAGATGGGAATACCAGAGCACCTGACCTGCCTCTTGAGAAATCTGTATGCAGGTCAGGAAGCAACAGTTAGAACTGAACATGGAACAACAGACTGGTTCCAAATAGGAAAAGGAGTATGTCAAGGCTGTATATTGTCACCCTGCTTATTTAACTTCTATGCAGAGTACATCATGAGAAATGCTGGGCTGGAAGAAGCACAAGCTGGAATCATTGCCGGGAGAAATATCAATCACCTCAGATACACAGATGACACCACCCTTATGGCAGAAAGTGAAGAGGAACTAAAAAGCCTCTTGATGCAAGTGAAAGAGGAGAGTGAAAAAGTTGGCTTATACCTCAGCATTCAGAAAACTAAGATCATGGCATCTGGTCCCATCACTTCGTGGAAAATAGATGGGGAAACAGTGGAAACAGTGGCTGAATTTATTTTTCTGGGCTCCAAAATCACTGCAGATGGTGATTGCAGCCATGAAATTAAAAGACACTTGCTCCTTGGAAGGAAAGTTATGACCAACCTAGATAGCATATTGAAAATCAGAGACATTGCTTTGCCAACAAAGGTCCGTCTAGTCAAGGCTATGGTTTTTTCCGTGGTCATGTATGGATGTGAGAGTTGGACTGTGAAGAAAGCTGAGCACCGAAGAATTGATGCTTTTGAATTGCGGTGTTGGAGAAGACTCTTGGGAGTCTCTTGGACTGCAAGGAGATCCAACCAGTCCATTTTAAAGGAGATCAGTCCAGGTGTTCATTGGAAGGACTGATGCTAAAGCTGAAACTCCAATACTTTGGCCACCTCATGCAAAGAGCTGACTCATTGGAAAACACCCTGATGCTGGGAGGGATTGGAGGCAGGAGGAGAAGGGGACGACCGAGCATGAGACGGCTGGATGACATCACCGACTCAATGGACATGAGTTTGATTAAACTCCGGGAGTTGGTGATGAACAGGGAGGCCTGACATGCTGCGATTCATGGGGTCACAAAGAGTCGGACATGACTGAGCGACTGAAGTGAACTGAACTGAAGCAGATATCAGACAGTTATTACTTTTTACCTTGGACAAGGATTAGTTTCTTGAATAATTTTTACCTGCTATTTTTAGTTGATTAATTTGTGAATTGGTGATGCATGTAAAGTATGCACATTTCAAAACTGAAGAATACGTGTATACTATGAAAGTAAGTCTCTCTAGTTCTATTTTTCCGTAGATAGTTCTCCTCCTAAGTCAACCACTGTGAGCAGTTTCCCAGTAAGGATTCAGAAATAGTTTCTCTGTGCTTGTTCTTTGTATCATCTAGGATTAGGGAGTCTCTCTCCTATCCTCCCATAGCTCTGTGACTTGTCTTCATCATGGTGTTTACAGCACTGAATGGTTAATTGTTTACATTTCTGTCTCCCACTTTAAACTGGGATTTCTTTGGCTATGGAGATTGAGTTTTATTATACCCAGATCCAGTACAGGCAGTGCCTGGTGGAAAAGGCAATTAATAAAAATGTGACATCTAAATGAATTAAACCACTATTTCTTTTTCCTTTTAGCTCTGTTGCTTTTTCAAGCTTGAATATCTAGCTTTACTTGGCTGGCTTTTCTTTCTCAGCCTGTCTACATTTGGGTTTGTAGAATGGCATCTTGCCTTGAATGTGGCTCTGTGGAGGTAGATAAATAACTAATAAACTTTGTTGGCCTTTAGAGCCTGGGGGCAAGAAGGTGGGCATCCCTGGCTTGTCTCTGCCCTCCTCTGTGAGGCTACAAAGGACAGTGCTGCTGTCGTGCATTGACAAGGCTTATGAATACTCCAGTTTACAGAATCCATTCATTATCATTGATTAGGGAGCAATAGGACACATATTTGATTAGGGGAAATGATTACTTAGGGTTTTGTACTTCTAGAAAAGCCAATGTTTGCTGAATAGGATTTCTAATCTTTCTACCTAAATGAGGTTTCTTTTCTAGCAAACCTACTGAGTTGCATGTTTCTGAGCACTCTGGGATTTTGTCTGCTTTTGTTTTTCTCATTGTACCTGGAACTCCACCTCTTTAAGGCCCTGATTAAGTTTGGGAAAAGAATGTTCTGTCACCTCTGGTTGCACTTGAATGTTGAGAAATTGCCTTTTAAAGTCTATATCTGTCAAACTAACAGCTCAGAATTTTAACTAGCAGATTTGTTCTATCTCTAGTGTGAAGAAGTCTTAATTTTTCCCTCTTGTTCTTTTTATTTTGAACTTGAGGATAGTTATCTTGAGCTGCAAGGTCTGAGGAAAAGGTACCTGAAGCTTGTGTTGCACTGGCACAGCCAGAAAACAAGTTGTGTCTTTTGATTTTTGCTGTGAGTGTGAAAGAGAGAGGAAATTGCCTGGCATTATCCTATTTCATGTGTGCTACCTCATAAAGAACATGAATGAAAAATTTCCTTTGAAAAGGACTGGTCCCTGGGATGGTGAGATACTGATAAGTAGTGTTGTTTAAGTTAATTCTGTTGAAATTGATATTATGAACTTTTCTCAGTTCAATTGCTAAATTTCTTAAGGAAGAGAGTTACTGGCATGGTGCAAAGGATGGTGGTTACCAAGAGACAGGAAAAATGAATCCTGTTTTGAATTCTTATGGAAATGATCTGTTATTAAATAGAATGCGATAGAGCTACATGTGCTGTTCTGGAAAGTTCTCCAAAAAGTACCTTGCTACTGATACAAGTATGGTGCAAATTATTATTCATTAAGTAATCCAATTTACGTATTAAAAATGGCTAATATATACACTAATGTTAGCTGTCTACTTTTCCACAAGCATTAGGCAAGGATGGTTACCTCCAGACAGTGGGGTCAAAGTTTGGGAAAGATGGAGCAACACTTACTTTATTTTTTTGTATTTATCTTGGTGTTTGAGTATTTTACCATGAGCTAGTATTACTTTTGTGAAAAATAAAAGAAAAATTAAATAAATGTATGAAAACATCAACTGTGACACTTTCTGTGTGGCACTTGATGGCTTGAACTTCAGCTTCTTTACCTGAAACAGTCAGTGATGACTGCTTTAGTAATTACAGTCTGGAATATCCCTACTTCTTGGGTGCTGCATCATAAATGACATGAATGAAAAACCTTCCTTTGAAAAGGAATGGCCTGTGGCATAACCGGATACTGATAAAATATTGTTTTTCACGTTAAGTCCTGTTGACATTGATATTATGACCTCTTTTCACTTCAGTTTTATGAAGCTACTGAAGGGGAGAGTTACTTCTTGCTCATGAACTTTTTGAAGATGAAATGGAGAAGTTATTTTAGTAAAAGTTTTTAGAAAAGATTCTTTGCTTTAATTTGGTGAAAAATCCAAAGAAGCCTGTTCCTTTAAAGAATACAGTCGGGTAAGAAAGCAAAAAATTCAAACACAAGGACTTTAAAAAGAACTCTTCTCCATTTCATCTCTTCCCCTAGAGCTGAGCATATACAAATATTATTTCATGTCCTTAAATTCTAAGGAACCATTTTCTTTATGTATTCAATAGAGTTAATAAAGGCTGCATGCTTACCTCTGTTGCTTTGTCCAAGAAGGAAATGACCAGAGAAATAGGAAAGCTCTTCATGTTAAGATTGTTACACAGAATGAGGGAAATCATGGCTTTTAAGAAAGAAATTAGATATTAGCAATAGGCAGTTGTTGGATTCTGAACGCTTGTAAGCTGTCTGATTAATTAATCTTTATACCCCAGTGAAAAAGAAGAAAAGTAACAGTGTTATCTTTCAGTCATGTCTGACTCTTTGCGACCCCATGGGCTATAGCCTGCCATCTTTGAATGAAATGTTCCCTTGGTATCTCTAATTTTCTTGAAAATTAGATGTTTGATTTTCTTGATGTTTGTGTCTTTTTCCAATTCATTCAAAGATGGGCACAATAAAGGACAGAAATGGTATGGACCTAACAGAAGCAGAAGATATTAAGAAGAGGTGGCAAGAATACACAGAAGAACTGTACAAAAAAGATCTGCACGACCCAGATAATTATGATGGTGTGATCACTCACCTAGAGACAGACATCCTGGAATGCAAAGTCAAGTGGGCCTTAGGAAGCATCAGTACGAACAAAGCTAGTGGAGGTGATGGAATTCCAGTTGAGCTATTTCAAACCCTGAAAGATGATGCTGTGAAAGTGCGGCAATCAACATGCCAGCAAATTTGGAAAGCTCAGCAGTGGCCACAGGACTGGAAAAGGTGGGTTTTCATCCCAAGCCCAAAGAAAGGCAATGCCAAAGAATGTTCAAACTACTGTACAATTGTACTCATCTCACAGGCTCACAAAGTAATACTCAAAATTCTCCAAGTCAGGCTTCGACAGTATGTGAACTGTGAACTTCCAGAGGTTCAAGCTTGATTTAGAAATGGCAGAGGAACCAGAGCTCAAATTGCCAACATCTGCTGGATCATGGAAAAAGCAAGGGAGTTCCAGATAAACATCTACTTCTGCTTTACTGACTATGCCAAAGCCTTTGACTGTGTGGATCACAACAAACTGTGGAAAATTCTGAGAGATGGGAATACTAGACCACCTGACCTGCCTCCTGAGAAATCTGTATGTAGGTCAGGAAGCAACAGTTCGAACTGGACATAGAACAGCAGACTGGTTCCAAAAAGGAAAAGGAGTACATCAAGGTTGTATATTGTCACCCTGCTTATTTAACTTACATGCACAGTACATCATGAGAAATGCTGGACTGGATGAAGCAGAAGCTAGAATCAAGATTGCTGGGAGAAATATCAATCACCTGAGATATGCAGATGACACCACCCTTATGGCAGAAAGTGAAGAAGAACTAAAGAGCCTCTTGATGAAAGGGAAAAAGAAGAGTGAAAATGTTGGCTTAAAGCTCAACATTCAGAAAACTAAGATCATGGCATCCGGTCCCATCACTTCATAGCAAATAGATGAGGAAACAATGGAAACAGTGTCAGACTTTATTTTGGGGGCGTTCCAAAATCACTGCAGATGGTGACTGTAGCCATGAAATTAAAAGATGCTTGCTATTTGGAAGAAAAGGTATGACCAACCTAGACAGCATATTAAAAAGCAGAGACATTACTTTGCCAACAAAGGTCCGTCTCGTCAAGGCTTTTTTTTTTTTTTTTCCAGTAGTCATGTATGGATGTGAGAATTGGACTTAAAGAAAGCTCAGCACTGAAGAATTGATGCTTTTGAACTGTGGTGTTGGAGAAGACTGTTGATTGAGAGTCCCTTGGACTGCAAGGAGATTTCCTAAAGGAAATCAGTCCTGAATATTCATTGGAAGGACTGATGATGAAACTGAAACTCCAATACTTTGGTCACCTGTTGTGAAGGACTGACTCATTGGAAAAGACCCTGATGCTGGGAAAGATTGAAGGTGGGGGAAGGGGATGAAAGAGGATGAGATGGTTGGATGGCATCACCAACTTGACGGGCGTGAGTTTGAGTAAGCTCTGGGAGTTGGTGAAGGACAAGGAAGTCTGGGGTCAGAAAGAGTCAGACATAACTGAGTGACTGAAGTGAACTGAACTTGGTATTGTACTTTCCAGCCTCCAGAATTATAAGAAATAAATTTTTGTTGTTTAAGCCACTGGTCTATTGTATATTATGGCAATTCAAGCTGACTAATATGGATGGATAGGGAGTATATTAGTTTAATATCTAAGTGACAGCGAAGTTCTTTTCATAGATTATTTCATTTAAATCTCATATCTAGTGTGGAATATAAAATTAAATCTATTTATTCTACTTTATCTAAGAGGAAACTGAGGCTGAGTGAGAGGCTGTGTAGTTGGTCAGTCAGCGGTGGAGCCAGAATTTCAGTCAGAATCTGTCTGACTTGAAAACCCAGTTCTTACCAGTGCCCCACCCTGCTAGAGAAAGTCAATTATTTCTCCCTAAGGTCTAGATTCTTCTACTTTTATTGTATTTTTGATCTTCATGTTTCAGTTAGATCCCTATGACATTAAAAACTGCAGTATTCACAGGACTATTATCACTGGATTTGCATTTTTTAACCAGAGGCATTGTCCTTGGAATCCTGGGCTATGGTTTTAAATCCAAATCAAATTTGTTTTTGAGGGTGAAGTCAGATGAGGGGATATAACTTTATTTTTCTAACTGGTTAGCTGAGTCCCACAGTACTTATTGAATAAATCTTCCTTTTCGATCTTATTTGAAATATAATCTTTACCATATGACTTATTCTTTTACATACATTAAATATTTATACTTCAGGGATGTTATTTTGCTCCTTTGATCTGTCATATATTTGAATGTCAGTGTTTGTTTTAAAATTTATGATTATCTGACCAATTTTAATACTAAATTCATAATTACACTCAATTGTTATAATTTTAGAAAAGTCTTTTATTTTTATGCAGCTACTTTTTAAATTGTTTTTAAATTTACAGAAATAAACAGGTGTATATATGAAGGTGTATTTTAATAAAATTACCTTCATATATAAATTCATTTATAGATAATCGACTCAAAGTATTCTGATCTAGGAAAAATAGTATTTACTCTAAATTTCTTTTATTAACCTCTAGGAAGTCTGTGGTCTCCTTTACAGAAACTATTATACATTTCTTATTGAATTAATCTAGAGTATTTCTTAGGTTCTTTTTTGATGTATTTTCTCTTTATTGTTATTAATATAAATAGATAGGAAAACACCAATTTCTGAACATTTTCCCATAACTCTCTATGTTAGCTTCTTTAAAATTCTATGGTCCTTTCAGTTCAGTTCAGTTGCTCAGTCATGTCCCACTCTTTGCGACTCCATGAACCACAGCACGCCAGGCCGCACTGTACATCACCAGCTCCCGGAGTCCATTGAACCTCATGTCCATTGAGTCAGTGATGCCATCCAACCATCTCATCCTCTGTTGTCTCCTTCTCTGCCTGCCCTCAATCTTTCCCAGCATCAGGGTCTTTTCGAATGAGTCAACTGTTTGCATCAGGTGGCCAAAATATTGGAGTTTCAGCTTCAACATCAGTCTCTCCAATAAATACCTAGAATTAATCTCCTTTAGGATGGACTGGTTGGATCTCCTTGTAGTCAAAGGACTCTCAAGAGTCTCCTCCAACACCACAGTTCAAAAGCATCAATTCTTCGACGCTCAGCTTTCTTCACAGTCCAATTCTCACATCCATACATTACCACTGGAAAAACCATAGCCTTGATTAGACGGACCTTTGTTGTAAAAAGCACTAATGTCTCTGCTTTTGAATATTCTGTCTAGGTTGGTCATAACTTTCCTTCTAAAGAGTAAGCATCTTTTAATTTCATGGCTACAGTTACCATCTGCAGTGATTTTGGAGCCCAGAAAAATAAAATCTGACACTGTTTCCACTGTTTCCCCATCTATTTGCCTTGAAGTGATGGGACCAGATGCCATGATCTTAGTTTTCTGAATGTTGAGCTTTAAGCCAACTTTTTCACTCTTCTCTTTCACTTTCATCAAGAGGCTCTTTAGTTCTTCTTCACTTTCTGCCATAAGGGTGGTGTCATCTGCGTATCTGAGGTGACTGATATTTCTTCCGGCAAAATTGATTCCAGCTTGAGCTTCTTCCAGCCCAGCATTTCTCATGATGTACTCTGCATAGAAGTTAAATAAGCAAGGTGGCAATATACAGCCTTGACGTACTCCTTTTCCTATTTGGAACCAGTCTGTTCCATGTCCAGTTCTAACTGTTGCTTCCTGACCTGCATATAGGTTTCTCAAGAGGCAGGTCAGGTGGGCTGGTATTCCCATCTCCTTCAGAATTTTCCACAGTTTATTGTGATCCATGCAGTTAAAGGCTTTGGCACAGTCAATAAAGCAGAAGTAGATTTTTTCTGGAACTCTCTTGCTTTTATGATGATCCAACAGATGTTAGCAATTTGATCTGGTTCTTCTGCCTTTTCTAAAACCAGCTTGAACATCTGGAAGTTCACGGTTTACATATTGCTGAAGCCTGGCTTGGAGAACTTTGAATATTACTTTACTAGCACGTGAAATGAGTGCAACTGTGCCATAGTTTGAGCATTCATTGGCATTTCCTTTCTTTGAAATTGGAATGAAATAATTGATTCTGATTGGTTTTTCAAGTAAGCAATCAACTCATCATCAATAATAATGATCATATCTTAATCTTTTGAATATTTGGGCCTTGTTTGGTATAAAATAGTGGTGGTTGATCCATGTTGATATATGGCATAAACCACATAATATTGTAAAGTAATTATCCTCCAGTTAAAATAAATAAATTAATTTAAAAAATAGTGGTATGAATAGGAATCTTTATTTTGTTATTGGGAAAGTGGATTTTCATAATTCTATATAATCCTGTTTATGATTTAAGATAGAGATTACTTAAGAACTTTTTTTCTAATTACAAATATAAGTCACAATGATAATGCTTAGCAATATATAGTTAATATAAAGTGTTTATGGTGAAGTCCCTCACTATGTCCATCCCTAGAGATAACTTCTGTTGATAACATAGCGTCTAATCTTACAGACTTTATGTATAGCTTGATGAGATTTCAGCCCATTTTTCCAGTTGCACAACCATCACTGTACTTCAGTTTTCAGACATTTCCATTACCCTTAAAAGCTCCCTTCTGTCTACTTGCAGTCAATGCCCATGGCCATCCCAGCACCAGGCAACACTAGTCTGCTTTCTGCACCTATAGTTTTGTCTTTTTCTTGTCTTTTTAAATGATTACATAATGTGGCTACACCAACATTTATTTAGTCACTCTTTTATTGTAAATAATGCTACATTGACCATCAATGGCACAAATACCTTTGCACCCTTTTTGAGTATTTTATAGGTTAGGCATGCACATATTACATTATAATTCATATGGATACTGTCTTGCAAAAACCATGTAATTTGTATTCACACTGTCAGTACATGAGAGGTTTCTAATATTCTCATCATCACTGAGAATTAATCCTTGTTTTGAGCTTTGTTATTCAAGAGGTTGAAATATGATAAATTATTAGTTCAGCGTGCAGTCTCTGGCGGTGGATGACCTACACCTCAGTCTTCTACCATGTACTTGTGAACTTGTGTGAGAAAACATTGTATAGTTTTATTATATAAAATATCATATTATTTTCATTTCTGCAGAGATCATCTGTTGAGATTTTAAATTAAAACTTGTATAATCTTTTTCAGTGTTGTTATATTGAGATATATGTAGATGTAAAAATATATTTAGAGATAGATACACTATGTATTATTGTAACCACTTCCCTGGTCGCTCAGATCGTAAAGATTCTGCCTGCAATGCAGGAGACTCAGGTTTGATCCCTTGGTTGGGAAGATCTCCTGGAGAAGGGAATGGCTACCCACTCCAGTATTCTCGCCTGGAGAATCCCCATGACAGAGGAGCCTGGCAGGCTACAGTCCATGGGGTTGCAAAGAGTTGGACTTAACTGAGTGACTAACACTTTCACTTTTCTTTCAATTTCATCACTGTATTAAACTCTGAATAGGTGGTAAAGCTCTTCAACACTTTCTTTCACTCATTTGAGTTCTTGTTACCCCATTTTATGGGCTTCCCTGGTAGCTCAGCTGGTAAAGAATCCTGCAATGCAGGAGACCCAGGCTCAATTCCTGGACTGGGAAGACCCACTGGAGAATGGACAGGCTACTTACTTCAGTATTTTTGGGCTTTCCTGGTGGCTCAACAGGTAAAGAATCTTCCTGCAATGCAGGACACCTGGGTTCGATTCCTGAGTTTGGAAGATCCCCTGGAGAAGGGAATGGCTTCCCACTCCAGTATTTTGTCCTGGAGAATTCCAAGGGGGAGTTCCATGGGCTACACAGTCCATGGGGTCACAAAGAGTTGGACACAACTGAGTGAATTTCACTTTCACTTACTCCCTTTTATGTGGTTAAACTCCCAAGTGCAGGGATATGGTTTCTTATCTTTAAATGTCCTGCACTCACTTCATTTCCTGAATTATACAACAAGCACATTATATATGCTTGATATCTTATTGATTGAATGAAAGAATGAATACAACAAATAAAATAGAAAGTCTTTTGCTCCTTTTCAGATGAGACTGTTCAGATGACTGCTTATTTTGTTTGACATTCACAGCAAAAGTTCATAGGAATATATACAAGCAATATCTCCAGCATTCTTTTGCCTATTACTGAAGGAAAAAATAGTTAAAATTTATTTAACTTCATTTTCAGGGATTTTTTGAAAGGCCATTTCTATTTGTTTCAGGAAGAATGGATTATTGGCAGTGGTTTGCAATTTCCTTTCTCCCTGTGTGTGGCAAACAGTATAACTTCTCCACTATGATCTGGTTTCAAAGTTAACGGCACTGCTGTTTCTAGAGGCTTGACTTTGTTGATGAGCCTCTGATCAGCATTTTTAGTTGAGACTTAGATGAGGCTGTGTAAGAGATAGATAGGCTCATGAACCTTGCAGATGACACAAATGAATGAAAGAGGAACACAAGAGGCCAGGATGCTGGTTTGAAACCAGAAAGATTGACCTTTAAAAGGTGGAGTGTGAAGTACTGCTTTTAGGTTTTAATAGTCAACTGAACAAACCAGAGACTCAGCTTGGTAGCACTTCTGGCAAAAAGACCTTGCTTTTAACTGACCAAAAGATCAATTGAGCCCTAAGTAGCCCAAGACTGTTTATATACATGAACCCAAACTTAACTTTATTAATTGGCCTATGGTGGGAGTGATACTTTTTTCTGCTAGGGTGAGATCAAACCTGAAAGCAACAAGCACATTATATATGCTTGATGTCTTATTGATTGAATGAACGAATAAAATATTAGGTTCAGTTCCTGATAAAAAATATTAGGAAGAGCCTTAGCCAGTTGTATCTGTAGAGAAAAAAAAAAAAAAAATCCCATGATTTTGAAGGAAGTTGGTACTATGTTTTCTTATTTTACAAGCTGTGGTTAAATAACTGAGCATATCCCAGAAAAGGGAACTTTTAATAGTTCAATATATTGTAGTATAACTGACAGAATGTTGTGTGAAACTGGGACAATTTTCACTCAATTTTGTTTGTCTCTAGAAGACAAGATAAAAAGAACAGAAATAAGTTATAAGAAGCAACTCTTGGCTATGAGTAGAATATTGATAAAGATGAGAAACTATAAAACTTTATACAGTGTTATGTGGGTAATGTCATCATGGCAGTTTCACACAGAAAGACTCCAAGATGCAGAGGAGAAATACCTATGGCTAGTAGAGTTTGAGTCCAAGTCTTCTAACTGTAATTTCCATGTGCTTGTCACCAGTCATTCTTCAGATATGGAACTAGATATCCTCTTAGGTAAAGTTTTTCTACTCATGAGACATGACCAAGCTGATTCTGAACTGAAAGTCCCTGAGTCAGGAATGTTAAAGAGAGTATATATATATATATATATTTTTTTAATTCAATGGTTTATAGGACCAGAAGGACTTCTCTGGTGGCTCAGATGGCAAAGCGTCTGCTTACAATGCAGGAGACAATCCCTGGGTTGGGAAGATCCCCTGGAGAAGGCAACGGCAACCCACTCCAGTATTCTTGCCTGGAAAATCCCATGGATGGAGGAGCCTGGTAGGCTAGAGTCCATGGGGTCACAAAGAATCATACACGACTGAGCGACTTCACTTTCACTTTTCACTTTATAGGACCAGATAGTTTGGTAAGAAAACACTTGAAGGCAGTACTTTTTAGACCAACGTTGTGTGGATCCTATTTTGCATTAGCTTAAAGAAGTGTTTCATGAAAATAGGGTGATTTCATTGACAAAGCTTGGGAAATGCTGAGTTAAACCAAGAATAGTAGGGTTGTTTTTTTCACTGTAGAATTTTTAAAGCCCTTAATATCCCTATGCATACTGTGATTTCATAAACTTTTTTGACAAAGAGAGTGCTTTTTTCTTGTAGTCCCCACTAATATTTCAGAACTACTTCGTTGTGGAACACAGCTCATAAAACACTGCTTAACTGTTTCTGTCCTTGTTAAGGGGCTATGATAACAGAGAAAACAATCCAGACTGATTTAACAATAGCCACTATTCTTAAAGATTGCTTACAATGTGAACCAACCAGTCTGTAAACACAGACTATATTAAATCATGATCAACTTACTCCCCTTGCATTGTTCTCGTTGTTGTTGTTCAGGCACTAAGTCATGTCTGACTCTTTGAGACCCCATGGACTGCAGCATGCCAGGCTTCCCTGTCCTTCACTCTCTTTCAGAGTTTGTTCAAAGCCATGTCCATTGAGTCAGTGATGCCATCCAACCATCTCATCCTCTGTTGTCCCCTTCTCCTCCTGCCTTCGATCTTTCCCAGCATCAGGGTCTTTTCCAATAAGTCACTCAGGTGGCCAAAGGTAATTGATATCTGGTAGCACATCTCATTGTACTTTGTAAGATACCTGGTTCTGGTTCTCTGTTTTCTTTTTTGAACCTCAATGGTCAGGAAACACCTTAGCAAGGTTCAGACAGATAAAATTATACAAGCAGCTTGCCCAAAGTATGAAAGAGGTTACAGATTTCACAAATGAAACAAGTCTATCAATGTTTACTGTTTATGTTTACATAAACATTAAAAATGTTTACTTTTCTCCTTCTGCTGTGCTTGCTCTGTCCTACTCCAAGCCTCAGCTCCTTCCTGTTCTTCATCCTTTGGCCAACATTCCCAACCTGCTAGCCCTTCTTCTCAGCTTGGACAGCATCCACAGACACAGCAGAAGTGCTCTGTGAGAAGGGACCGTAGACTCCTCTGCCTCATGTCTTAGCTCACTCACCCACCCTCCTCCAGCCCCCTTTGCCAACTCTCTTTGTGTAAGAGATTCAGAGCAGAAAGCCAAATTTTCTTGACATTCTTTCTCTAGGGATCTCCTCCCGTATTTGTTAACATCCTTTAACTCAGTTGGCTGGGGAGTCTTGCTGAAAATAGGTATTCCTATTTCAATTAGATCAGATTTAAATTAAAGTTTTCCATATCAATAACACTTATTCTTCTAGCAGGAAGGAGTGGTAATAGAAGCAATACGAATTCTCAATGAGAGGATGAGGCAGTGCATATTGGCCTCTTTCCTAGGGGGGGGGGTGTCTCACCATACCTGCCAGCAGAATACTGGGCTGTAGGCTTCTTAGCAACCCACCTCCCTTCCTTCCGCTTGATAAAGAGAAAACATGAGTAACAAATAATTCTTTGCTAATGATAAAAATGTTGTTTTAAAGTTTGTCTTCTAATTGTAGAGACTATTTAAATAATTATCATTAATTAGTGTCTACTGTGTGCCTAAAACTGTTTCTTAACTCTTATTTAATCATCACAATAAAAACAATATCTAGCATTTATTGACTCCCCATGTGCAAGACAAAAAACTAAGATCATGACATCGAGTCCTATCACTTCATGGCAAATTGATGGGGAAAATGTGGAAACAGTGTCAGATTTCATTTTCTTGGGCTCCAAAATCACTGTGGATGGTGCCTGCAGCCATGAAATTTAAAGACTCTTGCTCCTTGGAAGAATAGCTATGTAAAACCTAAACAGTGCTTTAAAAAAGCAGAGATATCACTTTGCAGACAAGAGTCCATATAGTCAAAACTATGGTTTTTCCAGTAGCCATGTATGAATGTGAAAGTTGGACCATAAAGAAGGCTGAGTGCTGAAGAATTGACGCTTTTGAACTGTGGTGATGAAGAAGACTCTTGAGAGTCTCTTGGACTGCAAGGAGATTCAACCAGTCAATCTTAAGGAAATCAGTCCTGAATATTCTTTGGAAGAACTGATGCTGAAGCTTCAATACTCTGAACACCTGATGTGAAGGGCCAACTCATTAGAAAAGACCCTGATGCTGGGAAAGATTGAAGGCAGGAGGAGAAGGGGACAACAGAGGACGAGATGGTTGGATGGCATCACTGATGTGATGGACATGAGTTTGAGTAGGCTCTGGGAGTGGTGATGGACAAGGAAGCCTGGCGTGCTGCAGTCCATGGGGTCACAAAGAGGCGGACATGATTTAGTGACCGCACAACAAAACAAGCGTCTATTGTGTGCCTGAAACTGTCTCTTAATTCTTATTTAATCATCATAATAAAACAATATCTAACCTTTATTGACTCACCATGTGCAAGACATTGCTCTAAGTTTCATGGGAAAATTTTTTTCATATTAACTTTTTAACATTGGGACCAGGTAATTGACATTTCTTCTCTTTTACAAGTTAGGAAATCACATTTAAAAAATGAAACAAGTGGACAGAGGATACTTACCTTGTAAGTGACAGAACTAGAACTCTAATCCTAGTTTTGCACAATTCAAAGTCCAGAATTCGTTGCATTGCTTGAGACCTACAATTACATGGAATAAAGGTTTTCTTAGGCTGTGTAGAAAAAAGGTGGTTTGGAGTGGGATGCTGGTAGAATAGTTCTGGGGCTGGGAGGCTATTTAGGGGCCAGGGGAGCTGAGACCCAGTTCTGTCTTTTGTGGAATCTAAACTTCTTTGTAAGGGAGTGCTTCATGCTTAGTTTTCTTCTGTCTGGCCAATCCTCTCTGGAGTTGCTAATCCAAAGGCAGGAGGTTGTTGTTCTGATTGGTCAGTATCTATCACCTGTACTGGCAGTGCCTTCAATGACAAAGCCTCTCAAGGCTAGCTGGCCAGCCAGGGGAGTTCAGCCTCTGAGTCAGGAGCCAATGCCACTTCAGTGAGTCACCAGGTCTGCATAAAACCTGGCCTAACACTTGTTCTGTGAGCCAAGGGCTGTGGCCTGGAAAGTTCTAGTTAGAGGTACATTGGTCATGATAGGTCCTGCTCTGCTTAGGGCCTTTGAACTGTCTTATGTGAGTCACCAAGGAGGAGAGATATCAGCAGAGTTTGAGCCATGCTTAAAGCAAAATAATTTTCACTGTTACAGTGGATACATTGCTATCCTCGATAGAAAACATGTCTATGTCAAGTATCAGATAAAAACATGACTGATGTAGTCTTTCTCAGATCAATCTTGGATTTATAAATTTTATGTTTGGGCTAAATTCCCATGAAGTTGACTGTGAATCACAGAAGGCAGATTCTCTGGGAACTGTCTGGCATCATTAGTTCTAAGATGAAACCACAAATCAGAATTTCATCAAAATCAAATAAAGCCCAATTAGATTTTGTACAAACAAATGCAGGTAAACCTATACAGAGGACTAAGTGGTCAAACTGAAATACAGATTGTTGTTGGTCCCACACTGTACAGATGAACAGATGGCAGAGTTCCCTCCTTGGAGCCCAGTAGGTAGGAGTTTCCAGCTGAGCTATTTCAAATCCTAAAAGATGATTCTGTGAAAGTGCTGCACTCACTATGCCAGCAAATCTGGAACACTCATCAGTGGCCACAGGACTGGAAAAGGTCAGTTTTCATTCCAATGCCAAAGAAAGGTAATGCCAAAGAAGTGTTCAAACTACTGCACATTTGCACTCACCTCACACGCTAACAAAGTAATGCTCAAAATTCTCCAAGCCAGGCTTCAACAGTACGTGAATCGTGAACTTCCAGGTGTTCTAGCTGGATTTAGAAAAGGCAGAGGAACCAGAGATCAAATTGCCAACATTCACTGGATCATCAAAAAAGCAAGAGAGTTCCAGAAAAACAGCTACTTCTGCTTTATTGACTACACCAAAGCCTTTGACTGTGTGGATCACAACAAACTGTGGAAAATCCCTGAAGAGATGGAAATACCAGACCACCTAACCTGCCTCCTGGGAAATCTGTATGCAAGTCAAGAAGCAACAGTTAGAACTGGACATGGAACCTCAGACTGGTTCCAAATCAGGAAAGGAGTACATCAAGGCTGTATATTGTCACCCTGCTTATTTAACTTATATGCAGAGTACATCATACTAAATGTCAGGCTGGAAGAAGCACAAGCTGGAGTCAAGATTGCTGGGAGAAACATCAATAACCTCAGATATGCAGATGACACCACCCTTATGGCCGAAAGTGAAGAAGAACTCGAGATCCTCTTGATGAAAGTAAAAGAGGAGAGTGAAAAAGTTGGCTTAAAATTCCTAAGATCATGGCATCTGGTCTCATTGCTTCATGGCAAATAGATGGGGAAACAGTGGAAATAGTGACAGACTTTATTTTTTTAGGCTCCAAAATCACTGCAGATGGTGACTTTAAATTAAATTAAAATTAAAAAATGCTTGCTCCTTGGAAGAAAAGCTGTGACCAACCTAGACAGCATATTAAAAAACAGAGACAAAAGCCTGTTCTATACATCTGTGTCTCTTTTGCTGTTTCACATACAGGGTTATCGTTACCATCTTTCTAAATTCCATATACATGTGTTGCTGCTGCTGCTAAGTCACTTCAGTCATGTCCGACTCTGTGCAACCCCATAGATGGAAGCCCACCAGGCTCCCCCGTCCCTGGGATTCTCCAGGCAAGAACACTGGAGTGGGTTGCCATTTCCTTCTCCAAGGCATGAACGTGAAAAGGGAAAGTGAAGTCGCTCAGCCGTGTCCAACTCTTAGTGATCCCATGGACTGCAGCCTACCAGGCTCCTCCGTCCATGTGATTTTCCAGGCAAGAGTACTGGAGTGGGGTGCCATTGCCTTCTCCGAGACATGTGTTAGTATACTGTATAGGTGTTTTTCTTTCTGGTTTACTTCACTCTTTATAATCGGCTCCAGTTTCATCCACCTCATCAGAACTGATTCAAATGTATTCTTTTTAATGGCTGAGTGGGGTTCAGGATTGCGAACTCATGTATACCCGTGGTGGATTCATGTTGATGTATGGCAAAACCAATACAGTATTGTAAAGTAAAATTTAAAAAATATATATATATATGTATAAAAAATTAAAAGGAAAAAAAAAGGAGAGACATTACTTTGCCAACAAAGGTCTGTCTAGTCAAGGCTATGGTTTTTCCAGTAGTCATGTATGGATGTGAGCTTTCATAAAGAAAGCTGAGCATTGAAGAATTGATGCTTTTGAGCTGTTGTGTTGGAGAAGACTCTTGAGAGATCCAACCAATCCATCCTAAAGGAAATCAGTCCTGAATTTTCATTGGAAGGACTGATGCTGAAGCTGAAACTCCAATACTCTGGCCACCTGATGCACAGAACCAACTCATTTGAAAATACCCTGATGCTGGGAAAGATTGAAGGCAGGAGGAGAAGTGGACGCCAGAGGATGAGATGGTTGGATGGCATCACTGACTCGATGGACATGAGTTGGTGACAGACAGGGAGGCCTGGCATGCTTCAGTCCATGGGGTTGCAAAGAATCAGACACGACTGAGCAACTGAGCTGAACTGAACTGAAGGTAGGAGTTCGCAGGTGGCAGCAGCCCATCAGAAGTTTTCGAGGAAGTCTGAGATTTGGATCTTAAATTTCTAGGCCACTTGGATTCATAGGCATCCTTGATCTCTTTCTGCTCAGCTTCTGAAGTTCTCTAGGCAGTAGTTGTGAGACTTTACAAGGGCAATTAATGGACTTGCATTTGTTCTAGGGGAAAGATCATTTGTGAAATGTATGCTCATGGGCACAAAACAAAATTTCAGCCCTGACATCATGGCTGTTTTCTCTTAAATTTAGTAAAAGAAAAAAACAGTGAATTCTTAACATTACTTCCTTTTCCACCCTATGGTCCTGAAATCCCAATGTTCACCATCCTCCAGCTTCTCTAATACCCACTCAGGCTTTCTCCACCAAAAGAAATATCCTTTGAAATCATAGAATTAACTACTTACTAATTTCATATTGTTATAATATAAAGGAAATATACATATCAGATAAAGGGTTAAGAATTAAAATAATTTAGGTGACATTTAATGTTTTTGTTTGGTTTTGTTTTGACTTTTACTAAATTACAACTTTTAATTCTATCAAAGGCACACATGCATTTTTATGCTGCTTTGGTACCTGATAGCAACTTTCTCATCAACAGCTCCTAACTGAAACAAAGAGACTTTAAATTGCCTTCCATGCACTTCTAAATAATACTGAAGTGGCCTTTTGTTGTTGTTGTTGCTTTCAACTGTGTCATCATTATTCCTTTTTAACGTGTGTAGCTTGCATTCAGCTTGGATAGGGAGAGATTTCCGCCACATGTATATGTCATCTGCATCCCCTATGATGATGTTTCTCCGACAGGATGATCTTATTCCCTCTGATTCCTCTTTTGCCTCTCTTGGCCAGAGGCCAGTGGTTCTCAATCCTGGTTACACATTAGACTCTCTGGGGAGCATCTAAAGAATACCAATACGTAGTTTCTTCCTGAAAGGTTTGGATTTAATAGTATGAGGTGGGGTTAAAGTATCAGTATTCTAAAAAAGCATCCCAGGGTGTTTGCATGTGGGCTAGATGGTCTTTGGGGTCTCTTTCAGGGCCATGAATCTATAGGTCTACAAGATCCTGAGCTCATAGCCCACCCACAACACAGGGAAGATGTAGCAATTATATTTTTGCATTCAGAGAGTAAAAGTTGCTTACTCGTGTCTGACTCTTTGTGACCCCATGGACCCTAGACCGCCATGCTCCTCTGTCCATGGAATTTTCCATGCAAGGACACTGGAGTAAGTTGCCATTCCCTTCTCTAGGAGATCTTCCTGACCCAGGGATCAAACCCAGGTCTCCCTCATTGCAGGCAGATTCTTTACCATCTGAGCTGCCAAGGAAGCCCCTTGCATTCAGAGGGCTCCTGCTATTTTATCACTCTTGCTGTTCTGCCAAATAACTGTTTTTAACTTTAAAAAAGGACAGACTCTTTCTCACAAGAACCTTATAAATGCATGTAAACATGGAGATGCAGGATGCTTTCTGAAAAGTGTTGTAACTGCAAAGAAGTAGACAATGTTTTTCTGGATATCTGCCATCTTACCAGGGGATTTCCATTCCAAAGCTTGCTCATTTATATCCCATTTTACCAAGTGGACAACACTTACAAAGCATATGAGATGGATTTATCTGAGTTAAAGAAACAACATTGTGATTAATCATGCTGTTCCATGCTGCCAACTTTCTCTCCTCAGCAACACAGGGATAGATCTGCTGCAGGGGATAACATTAGCTGTTTGACTGGCCCCAAATCTTCCTCTGCTCAAACAGAAGCTTTGCATATCTGATGGGAGAATTAACTCTACAGACGGAGAGAGAGAGACGTGTATTTGAGATTCAGTGAACTATTGAATGATGCTGTCCTCGTATGCATTTAAACTCTACTTAGAGAATACTGAATAACAATTTTACTTTGATATTCTGTTTTATTAAAACAGTGACAGATAAGGAGAGAACATTATTCTAATTAGGTAATTGAATAAAATGGCGAGCAGATGCACTCTGGCTGCTATGGACAGCATCCTCATTTGCAATGGCGAGCATAACAAAAGCCATCTGGACCTTTTTATTTTTTTATTTTTTGTTTTTTCATCCAAATTGGTTTTTGTTTTGGAGATGTCACTCCAAGAATTTCTATACCATTAAAGCTTCTATTCCAGTAGGATAAGGATAGAATAGAGACTATTATTCAGAATGTGCTCAATGAAGTCCTCTTCCTAGACATTTTCTTCTGTTACCAGGTCATTACCTGACCAACACTCTGGCTTGATGCTAAGATGTCTTTTTATATATATCATTCAAAAAGATTCATTGTCAAAATCTAAACATCTTCTATGCCTGATTGCCCAAAAGAAGTAATGGAACAGATATTTATGTGATGACCCAGCCAGCATGAATTCTCTTACTGTTGAGGACGGCTCTGATATTGAGCGTGGTACCATCTGCTACAGTAACAGGATCAACCTCCTTTTTGAAGGAGCAAGTGTAGTGTTTCCTCATTTGACTTTAAACTCTTAAGGACTATGTAAGGTAGAATGCATCTAAGGCCTAATCAGTGGTCTGATGGATTGTGGCTTTGTTTATTTGTTTTTCCAAGTATGAAATAAGTCAGAAGGAATTTTAAAGTCTTTTGCCACAAGGCACACCATATCTATCAGATGCTTCCTTTTCCTGGGGCCAGGTTTTCTTTTGTGTGTGTTTGTGTGTAACGTATTTCTCTTTCCCCTAGAATTTCTTTTGTATAATATATTGTGCAATGAGAAGCTGTTTGAGTACTATACTGATTCAAAGAAGAGTTACAGCCTGTTCTGATTTTGCGGACTGCCAGGAAATCTGACACCAGGAACAGAATGTCTTATCCTAGACCAACCAGAGCTACACTGAACTGTGTTAAGTCTCAGAATTTGGACTCAAATTTATACACATAAATATTTACTTCAGATGTATATTTGAGTGATGAAACCCAAGTATACTATGTGCAATGCATGAGTGTGTGTGTGTGTGTGTGTGTATGGGGGATGGTGGCTGGAAG
Organism: Budorcas taxicolor; assembly: GCF_023091745.1. NCBI lineage: Eukaryota > Metazoa > Chordata > Mammalia > Artiodactyla > Bovidae > Budorcas > Budorcas taxicolor. The sequence continues at coordinate 140,693,825 of NC_068920.1, forward strand.
GATATTCTGTTTATAGTTTCTCTAAACCTCCAAGAAAGCGGAAGAATCTATAATACTCAAAATAAGATACTTTAGAAAACAAATTTTACTCCAGAAAGTAGAAGACAATTTAAGAAACCCTTACTTAGATGCACTTAATAAAATGTAAGATGGCCTTTTCTCAGTCTAAGGACAGGAAAGTCATAAGGAGAGACCAAATTGAAATGAAGGCAGGGATAAAAATGGAACTGGTTGAAATAAAAGAATTTGAGAAAATAAAAATGCAATATTGAAATAAAAATCTGCAATGGAAGGAAAAAGGAGATGTGAAAGTTATAAAAAATGAAATCAAAGGTAAATTTGAAAAAAATTTCTTCAAATGTAGAGAAAAGGACAAAATAAAGACATGAATAAAGAGATAATAAATATGTGCATCAGAAAGTATTCAACCCAAGGAAAATAGTCATTCTGAAGAAAAAATGAACAGAGCAATAGATTGTAGACAACAATAAACTATGTATCAGATACATAATTTTGTGGAGCTGAAATGAACACTTGTTTGCAAGTTGAAAAGGCTCACCATGTCTAGGTAACATTTAAAATAATAATTTATAACTTTGTGATCTTGAGCAAGTTTCTTCACTTCTCTGTGCCTGTTTCCTAACTAATAAAATAGAGATAATACTAGTATCTTGTCTTGAAGAGTTGTTACAGCTTTAAATGAATGTTTGTGAGGATTTTAAATGGTAATTGAAGCATAGAAAGTAGTATGAGGATTTTAAATAAAATAAATGAAAAGCATAGATATTTATAGACACACTTTGTTAAATCAGTAGCTCAACATCAAGTGACTCTCAGTCCCTAGGTTATTCTATTAATAACGTACCTTCAGTCTGGTAACTGGATTCCTTCTCTTCTGTAACTCCATCTTGCCTCATCCTCTATGCTTTTGTTCTCTGGTTGGTACTTCTGTCCTTCTGCTCACCCTTTGGCTTGTTGTCCACTCATAATTCCTTCCATGGGCATTGTATCCCAGGGCCCGTTACTGGGGTGCAGTCATCTGCTGCTAGCCCTACTTAAAGTTCCCCCTTGATTAACTCTTCAAAACACCTGTGTGAGTCTCCATTACACTTCATAGTGGTCATGTCACCTGTGTCCTGTCCCACAGCCCACCTCACTCTAGCAGCTTCATCTGGATCCTGGTTTAATCCCACTATCCCATGGGAGCCCAGGTTAGACCAGTGAGGACCCTGCATATATGTCCCTTTAGACCCATTATCCATGAGAAGGGCATTCAGTTCAGTTCAGTTCAGTTAATCAGTCATGTCTGACTCTGCGACCCCACGGAGTGCAGCATGCCAGGCTTCCCTGTCTGTCACCCACTCCCGGAGCCTACTCAAACTCCTGTCCATTGAGTCAGTGATGCCATCCAACCATCTCATCTTCTGTCATCCCCTTCTCCTCCAGCCTTCAATCTTTCCCAGTCAGAGTCTTTCCCAATGAGTCAGCTCTTCACATCAGGTGGCCAAAGTATTGGAGTTTCAGCTTCAGCTTCAGTCTTCCCAATGAATATTCAGGACTGATTTCCTTTAGGATGGACTGGTTTGGTCTCCTTGCAATCCAAGGGACTCTCAAGAGTCTTCCCCAACAACACAGTTCAAAAGCATCCATTCTTTGGTGCTCAGCTTGCTTTATAGTCCAACTCTCACTATCGTCCAAGTCTCACTCATACATGACTAATGGAAAAACCATAGCTTTGACTAGATGGACCTTTGTTGGTAAATTAATGTCTCTGCTTTTTAATATGCTGTCTAGGGCATTAGGACCAAGTAGACGGTCCCAAGGCAGTCTTGCCAAGGAGAATCACATAATGAGCTTCAGAGCTCCCCATTCAATAACTGCTTTTGTGCAGCGCTGTGCCCAGGGACAGGTCAGGAAGTGCTGCACATCTCTGGGAGCACTCTGGAGTCAAGGGAGAGCTGCAGTGAATATCTACATGTTTCAAAAGTTTGTTTAACTCCAGCTAATTCCTTCATGCATAAAGCGGTCAATATAAGTGAGAGGCCAAAACCAAGGACTAAATGTCATATAAAGTTTGACTTGTGCAATCTTGCGTTGCTTTCAGCTCTTTCATTAGCTGGCTTTAAAATCCAAAAGAAAATCATTAGCAACGTGGGGATTCTAAGACATCCTATTCATGGTTAACATCTAGTTATGCCTACCCTTAAAAGGAAATGGCAACCCACTCCAGTATTCTTGCCTGGAAAATCCCATGGAGAGGAGCCTAGCAGGCTACAGTTCATGAGGTCGCAAAGAGCTGGACACCACTGAGTGACTGAGCAACCTTAAAGCAGGTGCTTCTGCTGCATTCTTTTACCCAGAAAGGTAGACCAGTTCAGGGAAAACACTGAGTTAAAAAAAAAAAAAAAGATTTGGAGGAATCATGAGAAATACTGCTGTATAAATCATGTTTTACCTGTTGTAGAGTTCATCAGTGATGCAACTGTGGAAAGCTTTAGCCCAGAAGAAGTTGATGGAAATATTTTTTAGACTTAGAGAGCTTGAGGTATGTGGGTCTTTAATACAATATGTATTTTGGGCAGCAGTTATATACAGTTAAAAGCTCAATGACATTTGGACCTTAATAAAATAAAGCATGGAATAATGTTATACCAATGTAGTTCTGGGCTTTCCTGGTGGCTCAGATGGCAACAACAACAAAAAATCTGCCTATAATGCAGGATACCTGGGTTTAATACCTGGGTCTCGAAGATACCCTGGAGAAGAGAATGGATACCCGTTCCAGTATTGCCTGGAGATTCCACAGACAGGGGAACCTGGTGGGCTATAATCCATGGGATCGCAAAGAGGTGGACATGATGTTCCTGATGTTGTAGAAGGAACACATGCTTTGAAATAAGAAATCTATGTTTAAAGCTATATATGCCTCTAAACGACTGTATGACCTTGGGCAAGGTGCTTAGCTAGGTTTTCCCAGAGGTTGTTCAATTATAAATGAGCATGTCTCACAGGGTTTTGGGAGAACTCACTGTAAACATGTGCTTATATGCTAAATGTGTGCCTGGACTAGATGGATACTCAAGAAATGCTAGTCCTTTTCCTTTCGGGGGAGTGAAATTGTAGGGGGGTATAGATTAAGATAGTGGCCCCCATAGAAATCCCATCCCCTAAGGCCAGCAATCCTAAAGGACCGTCCCACTGCAATCCATGGCATTTAATTAGGGACTTTGTGGAAGTCGGCTGAGCCACACCAGGGAAGCCCAAGAATAGTAGAGTGGGTAGCCTATCCCTTCTCCAGCGTATCATCCCAGCCCAGGAATTGAACCGGGGTCTCCTGCATTGCAGGCTCATTCTTTACCAGCTTAGCTACCAGGGAAGCCCTGCAGAAGTGAACATCTTCCTACTTTAATATTCTGGCCTGGAGAATTCCATGGACTGTATAGTCCATGGGGTCGCAAAGAGTCGGATGCATCTGAGAGACTTTCACTTTCACTTAGTGGAAATCAGGCTGTGTGCTTTGAACATCAGAACATACAAGCATTAAAAAATAGCCTGGAAAAATTCTGAGACCAGCTCCCATCTCTGAAGTATTCCGCCCTTCGTCCAGGGTGATTTCACCCACCCCAGCACTGGACTCTTTACTTCCCTCAGAAACTATAGTTCTTGGGGTCACTCTATGTAGCCCTTGGAAAGCTCTTACACTGCTTTTAAGATATATATGTCCAAGAGGGAGGGGATATATGTATGCATACAGCTGATTTACTTCATTATACCACAGAAACCAACACAGCACTGTAAAGCAACTATGTGTGTGTGTGTGTGTGTGTGTGTGTTAGTCATTCAGTCATGTCTGACTCTTTGCAACCTCAGGGATTGTAGCCCGCCAGCCTCCTCTGTCCATGGAATTCTCCAGGCAAGAATACTGGAGTTGGTAGCCATTCCCTTCTCTAGGGAATCTTCCTGACTCAGGGATTGAATCCAGGTCTCCCAAATTGCAGGCAAATTCTTTACCATCTGAGCTAACAGGCAAGCCCCTGAAAAGCAACTATACCCTAATAAGAAAAGGTATATATGTATGACTCAGCCACTCACCTCACCTGGAAGCTCCTGAGTACCTGGGACCACGTGCTTTGTTCTTCATTCTCTCTCTAATATTTAGTGGGAGAGGAGCTAAGGAGAGAGGGGGAGAGCAAAAGCCAGTTGCTGGGCTGTCTGAGACACTCAGGAGGGAGGTCTGCTCTCCTTTGGCCTGTTTCCCAGGACTAGCATCCGTTGCTCTAATTTGCATTATGCATATTAGATTAATGGTCACATAGTGAACCTCTGTATTTCCCTCCCCCCAACAAAGCTTTTTGTTTGTTTATTTTTAAACATCAAATGCCTTTCCAGCTCTATGGGGAAAGCTTCGATTCCATGAAGAGCTGACTTCTTATTTGTACATATTTTTGCATACCAATCAATTGTACCAAAACCTACAAGTCATTATTACTGCCATGCATCAGCTTTGTGCCTCGACTGCTCCTTATCAGATGAGGGGCTTGAACAATTCTTTTTTAACAAGTGGGTGATGTAATGGGAGAGGCATTGGCATAGAAGGTGGAGAAACACTGAGGGTGAATGCTTGGCACATCATAAACACAAAATACCTTCCTGAAGTTAAGTGTTCACCAGATGGCTCAGAGCTGAGCATCCTGTGTGGAGGGTTGATAGGAGAGGACGTTCATGGAAAGAACATCATGAAGTGTGAATGCCAGGGTTATGCAAGACATGCACTTCCTTATGGCTAGAGTGGAGTGGCATGAGGCCCAAGAGATGCAACATGAAAGATGAGACTGGAAGAGCAGAGAGGGACCAGGTCACAGATGGTGCTGAATATCATGCTAGAGAGTTTGGCCTGTATCCTGAAAGTGCTAGAAGGCCCTAGAACAATACTATTTTGGGCACTAATGTGGCCACTCTTGGCCCGCTGTGGTCTCTGTAGCATGGCTTCCTCTCCTTACTGCTGCCCTTCTGTGAAAGGATTAGGCTTTTGACTTATTATCTCAAATATTCCCATATTTTCATAACTCATGCATTTGAGTTCATCTCTACAAATTTACAGAAAGCTTTACTGTAAATTATAATATTGAATTTGCTTGTACTTTAAAGCTGAGTTGTGAAAAGACATTTTGTGAGAGGGGGAAGTTGGGTTCCGCCCCAGAGTTATGAAGAGTATGTGTGTATTCTGTTTCACTGTCTGGTGCTCTGCTGGAAGAGTTAGAGAAACACTCCTATAGGCCCCAGGGAACCACTCAAGATCATTGAGCAGGGAGGGGATGGCAGTACAGAAGGCATCTGAGCTCTGGACAAGTACCCATCTTCTCTGGAATAAAAGTATTATGAGAGAAGGATTCTACACAATGGTTAATTTCATGCTATGATAGATGGTGCAGAAATAAATGCTATCAGGACTCTAAAGAGAGAGAAGTCTCTGTGATGTGGAAGGATTGGAGAGGCTTGCCTGCAGAAGCTGGATATGAGCTTGAAAGGACAGAAGGATTTGGGATGGCAAAGAGGAAGGAAAAGAGAGCAAATAGATAATATGCAAAGAATGTGGTGCCATGTTCATGCAAATGTGTATTTTGTATGCAAGTGTGTGTGTAATTATGGAAAGAAGATAGGGATCAACTTGATTTCAAAAGCTGACTTAGGAGGAGCATTCTTTTTCATTACAGTATCATGTATTTAAAGGGAGGATGAGGAGAAAGAGACAAGGGAGTTAGAGATAAGAGGACAAAAATGGGAGGAAAAAGAAGGAAAGGAAGACAGACAGAGGGAGAGAGATAGAAAGAGAAGCACTGAGAAAGACAGAGAGAAGGAGATGGAAGAGCAAGGGAGAACCAAAGTTGGAAGAAATAGCATTTCTCCTCTTTAATTCTTCATGTCTGGGTTTCACCGGTGAGAGCTCTCGTCTCCAACGGGATGAGAAATGAAGCTTTATACTGAGAGGTAGGAGTATCTGGGGTAAATGACAACATCCAGCAAAACCACATAAAATGGAAGATTTTCAGCCAGACGTATGAACTAGTTCAGTGGAGTGTGAAGTGTGCTTTGAGAGAAAGATAAAAATGAAGTATGAAACTTCCCATCAGTGTTCAAAGTATTTTCATTTGGGTTTTATTTTCAAAGCACACAGAACTCAGCTTTCTCAATTTATCATCCTACTCAGGCTTCTCATGTGTGCGTTATATTTTGACAAATTACTAGAAACTCCAGTGACAGGTTTAATAGAAAGAAAAAGGCAGTCATACCTTTCTGCAGATTGAGCACAGAGGCTCCAGAAATGATTGACGGGGAGGACAAAGGTGGAGGGTCTCCCTGCCAGGAGGACAGCTTCAGTCCCCTCTGGCTGGCTGACTTCTGAGCTCAGTCAGCAGCTATTCTAGAACCCATTTCCAGATGTCCTCAAGTCGGGCAGAGTGCAGCTTCTCCTGAGGCATTTTGTGCAGCCCTCCTAACACTAGGGGCACTTCCCTGGTGGTTCAGTGGTAAAGAATCTGCCTGCAAGGCAGGAGGCACAAGTTGAATCCCTGGGTCGGAAAGATCCCCTGGAGAAGGGAATGGCAACCCACTCCAGTATTCTTGCCTGGAGAATCCCATGGATAGAGAAACCTGGCGGGCTACAGTCCATGGGATAGCAAAGAGTCGGACGTGACTGAGAGAACACTTTTCTAATTCTCATGAATTTCCCTTTGTGTGAATGCTTTCTGTATGGGATGATGAGTTCTTTGGGATGGGGTAGCTCTTATTCATCTTTGGAGCCCTGACGCAGAGGATGCTCAATGCATACACATGGAAAGGAATTTCCTTAGAGGGAGTTCAGAGAGTTACAAGTGGATTTTTACACGAGGCTCCAATTTTCTCTCCTTTCTAAAGTGGTCTCCAGGAAGTGATCTGGTCTGTACCCACAGGCTGCTGCCAGCTCTGTTACTGCCTCTAACTTTGGAGTCTACCTTGAGGGAACACTTGGCATAATACCTAGCTCCTAGCTTGTGAGATCTACTTTTCACCCTGTAAGTAGCAGCATGCTCATTCTAGGTCTGACTGGCAGCCCATTCGTCTCTGGCTTGGTTTCCTGACTTAGGAAATTAGCAGCGTTCAGTTTAGTTGCTCAGTCATGTCTGACTCTCTGTGACCCCATGGACTGCAGCATGCCAGGCGTCCCTGTCCATCACCAACTCCCGGAGCTTACTCAAACTCAGACAAGTTTATCATGGCTTTTGAATGGGAGAATGCACGCAACCACACTTGGAAATATAAAGTGCTCTACACACATTTTCCTTCTCTTGTGCTCCTTCCAGTTATTCCTGCTGCAGCGGTCTAGATCTCATTTCCTCCTATTGGAATTGACAGAGTCTCAGGAAAAATGATACCATTGCCCTTGTCAGGCAGTTAAACTCTCGTCTCAGTTTCTTCTTATATCAGCAACCAAAACATTCATCTTTTGGCCTATTGACATGTTCCACCTTACGGTCTCAGTGCTCACATACCCTGGTAAATACAACGCAAAGAGACCACGTGGGGGCTCTTTGGAACGACGGTTATGGAGAATGGTCAACAAGATCCTTTTCCCAGTAAGTGTTGGAGGTCTCAACTCAGCTTTCAGTGGGGGGAATGTTCGTGAGCACACTACGTGTGAGCATGTTATGAACAGTGAGCTCACATGAAACGTGGAAATCCACAATGGGAAAGGGTGGTGGGATAAATGAGGTAGTTTTCTGTAGGACCTCTTAAGAGACTGGCCACAAATTGGGGCATGACATGGTTATTGATTTACATGAATCAAGGAAAATCAGAGGACAGGGAGAGGGAATGATAGCACACAGTAGCAGGAGAACAGGAAGAGCTACATGTTACCATGGCAGGGAGGAATGGCCATCCACTGCAACCGGTTAGAGACATACATGGCTAGAGCCTGTTCTGTTCTAAGGTGCTAAGAAATATTTGTCAGCTCTTAACTTTTGGAGATAAACCTTATGTGTCAGTTGTGTCAGATTATCATCTTATCTATACTAATCGAATTTCTGGTGCAACGCTGTGAGCCTTGGCTCTCCATAAAGCTTTTCCTGTCTGTGTCATCTCTTGCTGATACAGTCTTACATTGCCATGACCTTCAACCAAGTATTTCTCTTTGACCATACTTCCTCTGCTCTCTACCTGTGCTCAGTGTGTACATGTAAACACACATACGCACTCACCTATAAATACTCTTCTTCCCAGCACAGGCCTAAAATCCATAGGAAGCACTTAATAAACACAGTGAAAGAACTGGGTTTCTATATATTCAAGTCTTTACTGCAGGAGGAATCCATAGCCATTACTCTTTCATTTACAATGCCAATCTAAGTTTCCCTAGGTGTTGTCGCCAGGGATGTCTTGCCCTCTTTGCTACCAGCTCTATTGGTGGTTGTGGCTTCTCTTAGATGAACATTTCCCAAAGTGGTTTCTTCAATATATAGCTTTGAGGTAGCATACATGCTGTACTCACCATTGGGAGGTCTAAAGCTCATGTTAGCATATTAATTGCTGTGAGAAGACCTGCAGCAAAGAAAGCCATTTGGCCATTTGTTAACAATATTTCCCAAATCTATTTGACTATAGAGCTTCCTTTGAGGATAGCCACACTTATTTTTTCCAGGGCAATGGTGTTTCCTGGAATATGTTTGTGTGTGTGTGTGCGCTCGGTGGCTAACTGTGTCTGACTCTTGGTGATCCTATGGATTGTAGCCTGTCAGGCTCCTCTGTCAATGGAATTTTTCCAGACAAGAATACTGGAGTGGGGTGCCGTTTCCTTCTCCAGGGGATCTTCCCATCCCTGAGACTGAACCTGTGTCTCCTGTATCTCTTGTATTGGAAGACTGATTCTTTGCCATTGAACCATTTGGGAAGCCCATTTCCTAGGGTATGTTTTGGCAAACAATGTCCTGCATATCCAGCTTCTATTCTCTGCCTTCCTAAGTCTTGAGCTTCCATTATACTAGCTGCCTCCCCTTGCCTCAGACCCAGGGCTTAAGTTCTTACTTATGAGTAGGCAGAAACTTTGGGAACCCACAGAAAGATGACTCTGTGGGCTAACTCAACATAGTTTGGGACTGGAAGGGACACTGAAAATTCATTTCTAAACCCTCATTACAGAAATGAGGAGAGACTTTCCTGGCAGTCCAGTGGTTAAGACTATGCCTTCCAATGCAGGGGACATGGGTTGATCTCTGGTCAGGGAATTAAGATTCCTACATGCTTCATGGTCTTTTCCAAGAAAAAAACCCTAATGCTGGGAAAGATTGAAAGCAGAAGAAAGCAAGAGGATGAGATGGTTGGATGGCATCATCAATTCAATGGACACAAACTTGGGCAAACTCCTGGGAGATGGTGAAGGACAGGGAGGCCTGCCATGTTCCAGTCCTTGGGGATGCAAAGAGTCAGACCACTTGTTGACTGAACAACAACAAATGCTGCATGGCACAGCCAGAAAAAAGAACTGAAGAAATAGGTTCATGTGAATAAAAGTCCACTGAACAATTAATGTCAAAACTGATACTAACATCCCGGTATCTGAATTCCGAGGCAAAGCTATTTCTCCCTTCTATTTTCTCTCTATTCATATAGCAAAACTTTCATGGAGAGTCAGCATTTGAGGCATGCTGACTTCATTGGAAATAGGCAGGCCCAGAGCCAGTAGGAAGGATTATAATTCCACAGGATTTAACTAGTGATTTTGAGGAGTTCAATGTGTGCCCTGGAAATGGAGCAGATTGGCAATTGGAGCCCATACTTTTGGCAAAGGATAAATGCTGCCTCTAAAACTCGGGAGAATATAGTCTATTAACTGCCCTACCTCTCACCTGAAAATAAAAATCTTCTGGCTCCCATGGGCTGAGCAAAGCAGGGAGGGAACAACTTGATTTTCAAATAAAGACCTTCTTTGAAAACCTTCCCAGGAGATTTGATTTGTGGGAGCATAACCCAGTGGTAAATGACAGTGTGGTGAGTAGATAAATGTGGCCTTCTTTGATCATGGCCCCAAAGGCCTAGATCGAGTTCCCAAGAGATGTAGAAATCTCAGAGGGATGAGCTATGGAAAACAGCTTTTACTTCATGAGGTGAGGCTGCCTGCTTCCTCTGGAAAGGCCCATGGTAAGCGGGTTCATTCTAATAAATTTGTTTGCTGGAAGCTCCATGGTAAAGATGAGGCTAGAGGTGGAAAGTGAGGTAGTGGAGGTAATTGACAGCCATCTGGTAGTTATTGGATAAAACTCAGGTCTTTCCAAAGCATGGAAATCTAGTCAGAACATCAAGCCCAGGTAGAATCCTTTAGGAAAAAAAAATAAGGAGAAAATTTAAAGTTGGCAATAATAACAGTGGAAAGAAGGACTTTGGGATGTTTCTTCCTACTTCCTATTAAATAGTTACTTGTATGAGGCCTTGCAAGTCCTCAAGGCCTCAAGGTTGTTAATGACTACTGAGAGACAGTTCTGTGCTAATTGTCTGTATATCAGAAGTTAGTTCTGTCCTAAGAAGATGAAGACAATGAGTAAATTGTGTTCAAGGGTCTTGTGGCCCACTGTGCACTTTAGTATGGGAGTGGAGGATGGTTCTGAATCCACAAACTTTCCATGTTTGCACCAGTCCCCTAGGTCATTAGAGGCCAGTCATTGTTGGCCTCTGGGATGGGCTTGTCCTGAGTTTCACCCCGAGGAAAGGAACTTTGTGCCTTTTAACATGGGGCATTCTCTGGAGGATTATCTTATGACTACAATACAGATTTCCTGACTCTGGGAATGTACAATGGTCTGGCCAAATGGTCTGGCCCCAGTCTCCTCTGCTCTGGTCAGTAGAGCTCCACCTGCACAAGTACATGCATCTTCAAAGCGGGGAAGAGCATCCAAAGTCCCTCAGCCTTAGATCTCACCCCTCACTTCCCCTTAGGCCCTCAGGGTTAGGGGTCTTTGACTCAGAGTGAAAGAATCTACTCATATGTGTGTGAAAGTCACTCAGTCATGTCTGACTCTTTGCGACCCCATGAGCTATACAGTCCATGGACTTCTCCAGGCCAAAATATTGGAGTGGGTAGCCTTTCTCTTCTCCAGGGGATCTTCCCAACCCAGGGATTGAACCCAGGTCTCCCACATTGCAGGTGGACTCTTTCCCAGCTGAGCCACAAGGGAAGCCCCTAGCAGAACATTAATCAGCCGGACCTTCTATGTGGGGGAAACAGAGTTGAGAGAAGGAGGGAGCTGTGTTCTCTGTGCCCGCTTTCAAGGAGCCTTCACTATCATGTGGACAGGTTGGGCTGTGGGACATGAGATACTCTGGCATATCTGTTTTCAGGTGCAAGGCTGTGTGGAGTTTGGGGCCTCTATGTGGGCAGAGAATGTAGAGTAGGTGTTCTGAAGTTGCATGGCCTTGACTGAGGCCTCTCAGGATTGTTCTGTACCTGGAATGTTTAATAGAAATGCAGGCCCCTCTCAGCTCACTCCAAACTGCAGGGAACCCAAAAATCCCAGCAGAAAAGTTTTAAATAGGTGCTAAAAAGTGTCACAATTGCCAAGGCATCCTTGGCCAACAGATTTGCAGAGCATAGGCCTGGGCATGGTAAGGAGAACTATGTGCTAATGGTGCTTAGTGGTGAGAAACCAGGTATTGCTGATTTTCAAGGACTGTGGGTTTAGTTCCTTGTCCAGGCAGAGAAGTCCTTAGTAGTTGAAAATGTGGGCCCACCTTCTCTATTGATGTGTCCTCTGCCTCTTTTTGTTCTACTCTCTCACTGCTGCCTTTTCAAGGCTGATACACAAATCCAGATTCAGTTCGGTTCAGTTCAGTTGGTCAGTCGTGTCCAACTCTTCACGACCCCAGGCCTGTCCATCACCAACTCCCGGAGTTCACTCAGACTCATGTCCATCGAGTCAGTGATGTCATCCAGCCATCTCATCCTCTGTCGTCCCCTTCTCCTCCTGCCCCCAATTCTTCCCAGCATCAGAGTCTTTTCCAATGAGTCAACTCTTCACATGAGGTGGCCAAAGTATTGGAGTTTCAGCTTTAGCATCATTCCTTCCAAAGAAATCCCAGGACTGATCTCCTTCAGAATGGACTGGTTGGATCTCCTTGCAGTCCAAGGGACTCTCAAGAGTCTTCTCCAATGCCACAGTTCAAAAGCATCAATTCTTCAGCGCTCAGCCTTCTTCACAGTCCAACTCTCACATCCATACATGACCACTGGGAAAACCATAGCCTTGACTAGACAGACCTTTGTTGGCAAAGTAATGTCTCTGCTTTTGAATATGCTATCTAGGTTGGTCATAACTTTTCTTCCAAGGAGTAAGCGTATTTTAATTTCATGGCTGCAATCACCATGCAATGATTTTGGAGCCCCCCAAAATAAAGTCTGACACTGTTTCCACTGTTTCCCCATCTATTTTCCACGAAGTGATGGGACCAGATGCCATGATCTTAGTTTTCTGAATGCTGAGGTATAAGCCAACTTTTTCACTCTCCTCTTTCACTTTCATCAAGAGGCTTTTTAGCTCCTCTTCACTTTCTGCCAGAAGGGTGGTGTCATCTGCATATCTGAGGTTATTGATATTTCTCCCGGCAATCTTGATTCCAGCTTGTGCTTCTTCCAGTCCAGCATTTCTCATGATGTACTCTGCATAGAAGTTAAATAAACAGGGTGACAATATACAGCCTTGACGTACTCCTTTTCCTATTTGGAACCAGTCTGTTATTTCATGTCCAATTCTAACTGTTGCTTGCTGACCTGCATATAGGTTTCTCAAGAGGCAGGTCAGGTGGGCTGGTATTCCCATCTCTTTCAGAATTTTCCACAGTTTATTGTAATCCACACAGTCAAAGGCTTTGGCATAGTCAATAAAGCAGAAATAGATGTTTTTCTGGAACTTTCTTGCTTTTTCAATGATCCAGTGAATGTTGGCAATTTGATCTCTGGTTCCTCTGCCTTTTCTACAACCAGCTTAAACATCTGGAAGTTCACAGTTCATGTATTGCTGAAGCCTGGCTTGGAGAATTTTGAGCATTACTTTACTAGTGTGTGAGATGAGTGCAATTTTGCTGTAGTTTGAGCATTGCCTTAGGGTAAATTCAAGCCACACAGCTCTTCACTAAAAGTCAAGGTCCTGGGTTGGATGTTTTTCCATCCATGCAGTCATCCATTCATGCATTAAAGGCAGAATGACCCTATACTACCTGGTGAAAAGACACCATGGGGGACCCACCTCTCAGGCTGTCATTTCCAGGAAACACTTCTGTCATGCACTCTTGCTATGACAAGACCAGTAACTAGCATGGCCCCGTTGGCTTGTCTGGAACCTCAGAGCTGGAAGACACTTCAGAAGTCAAATGGTTCCTCTACCTAATGCAGGAAACACTTGACAGGAGGTTGAAAAGAAGAGAAGAGGTTGGAAGAAGGCAAGCAAAATGTGTTGAGTGATTACTTAACAAGTGCGAGTATTAGAGTCCTGTGTGGCTGTTATTACTATGTGGCCCACACTGTTTTAAGCAAATTGCTTATCAGATGATAACAACCCTGTTTGGAGAGCTGGGGCTGCAAAAGGTAAAGTAACTTTCCCAAGGCCAGGCAGAGGGAGATGACAGAGCCAGGATTCAAACCCATATGTGTCTGGCACGCAAGTCTGCATTCTTATGACCCCACTGCATAATCTCTAACAGCAATGAAAATTTCCCTCTTGGATTTTCTTTTGCTGTGTTAAGGTGATATTTTGATGCTACCTCTTCCTGATTTATTGGACCATTTGACTTAGCAGAGACAGTAGTGTCCTGGAGGCTGGAAATTTCCCTGCCCTTCACAACGAGCTGCAGCAGCTCTGAAAATGTCCTCTTGATCACCTACAGGAGGCGGCCAAGCAGGCTATGGGTAAATATCACCTATTCCTTGAACAGAGAGGGAAATATTTACAGTTCGCTTTATAAAATATTTACCAGGCTCTTATGTAATTTGTTGATAGCAAACAGATTTCAGCTAACTTTGAGGTGATGAGCAATTCTGTTAAACAGATGGGACAAAAAACAGGAACCCGATTAGACAAATGTTTTCTATAGAACAGAGCTCGTGCCGCGTTAGGTTTGCCACTGGGAGAACATTTCCAAACAGAGAACTGGACCCAAGGTGAAAACATCTGTGGGTCTTTTACCATTTTTTTTTCCTTTCTTTTTTCTGCAGGAGATTTCTCTTAAACTCCCCATCAAGGACTTGGAATAACTGTAAGCCCCACTGTCCAATGACTGGAGACAGTGTGTGGGGCTGAAGGCTGCCCTGTGCCACTTGCTTTTCCCCATATATCCGGCCCAAATGCACACAGCATTTTATTATCTAATCCTCTGCAGCAAACTGAGTTTCCCTTGGCTGATCTCCAGTTCAGTTTCTGAAATCTTGATACTGCTTTCTCCTCTGCAGTGAGCAGTGTGGGGATTTTTTAAAAAGATAACCATTCGCAGGCAGCAGCAGCCTCCTCCTGCCAGTCTGTGCCTGCTGCACACCGGGCACGCCTCCCGCAAGCCGGTGTTACGTAACCTCTGCATTGGGGGCTGGCAGTGCCTGGGGCTCTGTGAGCCCGTTGGGGTTGCTGTCATCTCCTGAAGAAATGATTTCCTTCACAGTTCTCCACTTTCTCTTCCACTCTCTTATTTGAAAAGAGCAGGGTCCATAGCAATGGCAGACTTCAGTTTGAATCAAGGGTCTGTCTGGTACCAGCTCGTGACCTTGAGGACATAACTGATGCTACTGGCAAAGTTCTGTAAAAGCAGGGCTACTGTGAGTGGGTGAAGGGAGTGGGTCAGGAAAGACATCTAGCCCAATGCCTGGAAGCGGGCAGATGCTCAACAAACGGAGCTATCAGAGTTGTTATTGTCCAGCAGGATGGACTGGACTATGTAAGACTTTAGACTAAGATGGTTTCCTTTTAGCTTTGCTGCTTAAGGCAGTCTTTATTCTTAGGACCTGGCTCTCTGGGAAGAAGGAAGTGGCAGAAAGTGCCCCAAGTAGGGTAATCTTGGGTTCTTGTCCTCTTGCTATTGTTGGGAAGAGGAAAATTTCCCTCTTTTCTTCTTAGTTCTTTTGGCTGGTTGAATAATTTAAATGACATGAGATAGATTAACAGGAGGAAAATATGCTAAATGAAGAAAATGGCAACCCATTCCAGTATTCCTGCCTGGGAAATCCCATGGATAGAAGAGCCTGGCAGGCTATAGTCCATGCGATCACAAGAGCTGGGCATGGCTTAGCGACTAAACCACCATCACTACCACCAAATAAATGTTTACAGGGCCATCCAGAAACACCGGGACATAGAGAGGACTTTGATCAAACAGGTTCTGCTAGGTTCCACTGTCACACCTAATTCATATTATACAGCTGACCCTCAGTATCCACGGGCATTCATTGTTTCTAGGAACCCCCCATAGACACCAAAATCTACACTTTATATAAATAGATGTAGAAATTCGGTCTGGGTAGGTTGAGCCTGAGGATGCTGGCTATATGATACAAGATACAGAAGGCTGATTGTACAATAGTTATCCATGGTAGGTGTTCCCTTCCTGGAACATGCTCTCTTTTGGAATTCTTTAAGGCATTAGGAGGAAGGCCAGAGGTTCTTCCCGAGTCATTTGGGCCTGGATTGTTTTCAGCACATATGAGTTTGTATGCCAGAGTTCTGCATCTTGGAATAACTTGTTCTGAACCTCTACACGATTCCAAAGCTATCAACGTGATGCTGGGCAGGACTGATTTTCTTCTGGTACCTGAAACCATCATTTGAAATGACTCTCATGATCCCCTTCTGGCACCTGTATTCTTTAGTGAAGATGCTTAAAAATAACTACAGTGTGAATTACAAACTATATAATGATAGTTTAAGGCAATTCTCCCACCCTCATCTTACCTTTTTTTTTTTTTTTCCATTGGGTGCTCCCAAACACTCTTTAAGACAAGGTCTTTCCTTCATTCACTAAATGAAACCTCTCTGTTGAAATATCTTTCCTGGGTTCACCAGGGAGGTAGTGGCAGAGCTGGCATTCAAGTAGGTCAACTTTAAAGCGGACTCTCTTTCTGCTACTCTTTGCTGCCTTTCCTAGAGGCTTGTCCCTGAATTCAATTCCCTTGTCAACATTTGGGATCCAAGCCTTTCAAGGATGATTCAGTCACTCAGCAGTATTTTAATATTAATGATATTTAAAGTGGATTCTCTGCCATGCCCTAACATGGGGCAATTTTGGAGAAAGTAGTCATGGAAAGGCACAGGGCCTAATTGGAACACTTGTTTCTAGTGCTTCTCTTGGTGCTCCTGGGAATTTCATAGTTCATATTTCCAGGTAATAGTGGGTGTTTGAATAAAACATTAGCTCTAGAATTATCTTGAGCTAAGGAGAGGAGAAATATTGTATACATGGACTCAGTACCCACTGATTTGAAATCTGTAGTCACTCTTGAGCAATTTATGAGGAACCAATTTGCTTACCAAATTAATAGCATACCAAATAGTCAGGGTCTTTTTATCCACTCAAGGAAACTGACTTTTCAAACTTAGATATTCTTGGTTGTGGTTCATTGAAGCAGAGCCCCTAAGCAGCTTCATTTGTGCAATTCTCTTAAGTTTTTGAAATTTAGCATAATTGAGATTTTCTACATTTAGGCTCTGTTTCTCCCTAATTAGCTTATGTTATTGAGGGTTAGAAATACATTTCAATGCATTTTAAAATCTATATGACTGCAGGAGAGGCTGTTTCATCTCGTCTTCTTAGTTCCCACTGCAGCCTCTCCAGTTCTCTCTTCCAGACCCTCCCGGAAGCACTGATAGCCTGAATGCTCACTTCCCAGCTCAACATCTCCTCTTTGTTACAAGCAAGGGATCGAAAGGCAGGAGTGCCAAGCAGCACTGGGTCTCCATCTGACCATGTGACAGGATGGGAAGCAAAGCCAAGTCCCCTTCTTGAGCTCTTCCATCTCTCCTTTTGCAAACACCACTAAGCACATTGTCATTGTTTTGGTGTCGGTCAGAGGATCCTGAGAGGTGAAAGTGAAAGTTGCTCAGTTGTGTCTGACTCTTTGTAACCTCATGGACTGTATAGTCTATGGAATTCTCCAGGCCAAAATACTGGAGTGAGTAGTCTTTCCCTTCTCCAGGGGATCTTCCCATCCCAGGGATCGAACCCAGGTCTCAAACATTGCAGGCGGATTCTTTACCAGCTGAGCCTGAGAGGTAAACTTCTAATTAAGGTATGTATGAAACCTCATGTAATCTCTGAATCTAAGCCTTATGCCCTGACCTTGCTTTTTCAGCATGTGTGAGGGACAGAAAGCAAGCCCACTGCCTGGAGCCCAGTGAATGAACAGCAGAGTCCAGGGAGGTGAGGTGACAGTGGACTCGGGCCAGACCTTGGGGCCCTGCTAGGCACAACTGGCTGCACAACTTGTGGGGCCTGGCGCAAAATAAAAATGTGGGACCCTTTTATCAGAAATTATTAAGGATTTCAAGACAAAGACAATGAAGCATTAAGCTAAGGGCCTATTAACTGTGGGCCCTATATGACTATGTGAGCCATGTGCCCATGAAGCACACCCTGCCATGATGAAGAGGCTGGATTTTGTGCTAACACTTATTGGAAGCAATTCCAATAAAGGCAGGAAGACCTAGAGATCATGTAAGTCAGTTAATTTGATGGAAAGTCTTGTGACATGGCACAGAGAAGACAGTGCCTAAATATCTTTGATATTGTTGTTGTTCAATCGTGTCCAGCCCTTTGAGACCACATGGGCTACATCAGGCTTCCCTGTCCTTCGCTATCCCCCGGAGCTTGCTCAAACTCATGTCCTTTGAGTCAGGGATACCATCCAACCATCTCATCCTCTGTCGTTCCCTTCTCCTCCTGCCTTCGATCTTTCCCAGCATCAGAGTCTTTTCTAATGAGTCGGCTCTTCACATCAGGTGCCCAAAGCTTTGGAGCATCAGCTTCAGCATCAGTCCTTCCAATGAATATTCAGGACTGATTTCCTTTAGGACTGACTGGTTGGATCTCCTTGCAGTCCAAGGGACTCTCAAGAGTCTTCTCCAATATCATAGTTCAAAAGTATCAATTCTTCAGCTCTCAGCCTTCTTTATGGTCCAACTCTCACATCCATACATGACGACTGGAAAAATCATAGCTTTGACTATACAGACCAAATATCTTTGGTTTTAAGAGACTTGAGTTCTTTTAGTCTACCTCTTGCTTGCCATGTGGTTTTGAACATGACAGAGTCTCATATGCTCCTCCAACCCCCATCTCCCCCAACTCTGGTGCCCTGAGCAGGGCCCTGGAATCTGCATTTTTAATGTTCTCTGAGTGATTGTACTCTGGGGTCAGATTTAGAAATGATAACCCTGAAGCATCTATGACAAAGCACACTTGCGTATGTGACAATCTTCTGTTTATCTGTTGGCCCAAGTTAGTCTTTGACACATAGCCTGGAATTGTTAAGGGTATGCTTTGCCAATTTCAGAAAGAAATTTATACTACTTTATACTGAAGCCTGGAGAAGGCAATGGCACCCCACTCCAGTACTCTTGCTGGAAAATCCCATGGACGGAGGAGCCTGGTGGGCTGCAGTCCATGGGGTCGCTTAGAGTTAGACACAACTGAGCAACTTCACTTTCACTTTTCACTTTCATGTATTGGAGAAGGAAATGGCAACCCACTCCAGTGTTCTTGCCTGGAGAATCCCAGGGATGGGGGAGCCTGGTGGGCTGCCATCTATGGGGCCGCACAGAGTCGGACACGACTGAAGTGACTTAGCAGCAGCAGCATACTGAAGCTAAGTTGGCAATGTGGTAACAGTGGTGTTCACCGCGTAGACAGTGTATGTGCTGTGTAGACAGTGCATGTGCTGTGTAGACAGTGCTAAGAAACAAGTTAAGGGCAGAATAATCTCAGGATCCTTCTCTGGACATGGTGCTCCTACATCTTAAAAAGTCGACTCATTTACTGTGACAACTTATTTGACTCTTTGTATGATGAAATATTTGCTTCCCAGTTGGCACTAGTGGTAAAGAACCCTACAAATCTACCTGCCAATGTAGTGGGTTCTATCCTTGGGTCGGCAAGATCCCCTGGAGGAGGGCATGGCAACCCTCTCTAGTATTCTTGCCTGGAGAATCCCCATGGACAGAGGAGCCTGGTGGGGTAGAGTCCATAGAGTCACAAAAAGTTGGATATGACTGAAGCAACTTAGCATGCATGCATGCACAGTGAAATATTTATAATTTTGCTCTGCCATATTTTTTTCCCATTGAGTTTAGCCCTTATTTTAAGAATAGGCAAAACGATAATTTCTTTTACTGTGTCTTAGGTTTATTGACATCTTCCCTTAGCTATGTCCTTACACAGGGTTGATGATGCTGAGGACAAGATAGCAACATGCTTAGCACTTTCTAATCTACTCTGATCTTCTAAGGTTTCAATTATATGGGATATTGACAATCAAAAATTAGAAAAATAGTGAATTTGTACGCAAAAACTCTAAATATTTGTCAAATGTTAAAGGACAATTTTCAGACATTAATATAACCTTTGAAATATCTTATCTCAGTATTTAAAAAAGCTTCATATTTGAATTACTGTGTGGGAGGAGAATCAAAGAAAATCATTGTGTGTTTGGAAAAGAAAGAAAAGTGAACTAATTCTACAGTGCGGAAATGGTTCCTTTGAGAGGTGTCCTTCACTTGCCTTTGTTTGAGGTTAATTATATACTTTTAAAAGTACTTCCCCCAGGAATGAATTTTGACTCATGAGTTATTTTTGTATGTATATGTTACCCCACCAATTTGACACATTGCTAAGAAAATAGTAGTTGAAAGCAACATTTCTTGGCTAGTAGCTGAAGGTCTTTTTTATTTTTTATTACAAGAACAATATAACAGCAAGACAGCTTTGCAAAAGAGAGAAATAACATCTTCAGCCCTATATATGTATTTTTTTTATCTTCTTATTTTGTATGGGGGTATAGATGATTAACAAACAATGTAATAGTTTCAGGTGAACAGCAAAGGGACTCAGCCATACATACACATGTATCCATTCTCCCCCAAACCCTGCTACCATCCAGACTGCCACATAATATTGAGCAGAGTTCCATGTGCTACATAAATTTTTATCTGTGCTTTCCCTTTATTTAAGGTAATTTAGAATGATAGTCTCACATGATTTTATAAGTGATGTGACAGAAAAGTTTTGTCAGAATAAGAATTAATAAGATTTAATAAGAATTAAGAATTTAATAAGAATTTTTAAGATTTTTAAGAATAAATAAAAATTTAATAAGAATAAGATTTAATAAGAATTAAATCTTGGGGCATCCTTTTTTCTTTTCCTTTCTGTAAGCACATTTGTCTTCCTTTTCAGGATAGCAAAGTAGATGATGGCAATACTAGTTTCATTCTAGAACTCGGGGATTATTTTCTTATAGAAACTACACGCTCGTATCCTTATACTCTGCAGTATGTCTCTTTCCCTTGTTCATCGTTTTCCTCGCCTAGAATCACTGCCTCTTTTTCTTTCTATCCTGCTATCTCTGGCCTGTGCATGTCACACAGGATTCCAGATGATAATCAGGGACAAAAAAGAATAGATGCCTCATGACATTTATTGAAACATCATGTGATTCACTCATTTCAGTGAGGACATAGGACTATTATTTTATCTGAGTAAATACTGAGTCAACTTTGATCTGCAGAAAAGGTGGCAGGATTTAGCTGCAAGCGTGCCTTCCAAATTGTGTTAGTGATGTAATAGCATTGTCAGAGTTGGTATTACCTACTTCAACAAAACGATTCCCAAAGGACCAGAAAAAAAGGTGTTTGCTGCAGCTTCCTGGCAATAAGGGAAGTGTAAATCACACATAAAGGAACTGCTAAGCATATTAAGAACTTGAACAATTGTCTATGAGTGTTATTTCTGATACTACTTTCCATGCAGAACCATTAAGTCTGTGTGGCGGTAACTACATATACAGGATCACATTTTCTGGTTACTACTCAAAGTCTCAGTTTTGACACTAAAAATGCTTCACAGCTTATATTTTATAATTAATCTTTAACCTTTGCTTTGTTTCAGATTTTTGTTTATACTTTTATGTCCAGGGTAAAAATGTAATAGTCAACATAGGATTTTGAGAGCATAGTCAAGACAATAAAATTAAGATTGAATCCATTTAAACTTTCTCTTTTCAAAAGATGCTTTTGACAGTTTGTACTTGATTATTCCAATTTTGGGGCTTCCCTGGTGGCTCAGCGGTAAAGAATCCACCTGCAATGCAGGAGCCACAGGAGACACAGGTTCGATCTCTGGGTCAGGAAGATCCCCTGGAAGTGGGCATGGCAACCTACTTTAGTATTCTTGCTGGAGAATCCCTTGGACAGAGAAGCCTGGAGGGCTACAGTCCTTGGAGTCACACAGAGTTGGACATGACTGAAGTGACAGAGCAGATCCAAAAGCATGCAAATTCCAATTGTTATTCTTTTCCCCATCTTTTGCTTTCCCTCTTATGTATTCATTCCTTCAGATAGTCCTCAAGCATAACTAAACACTATTATGACCTTGCTTTTATTTTAAGCAGGTTTACATGCCATATCTTTAACAGAACATGTATAGACAGGAAGCCTAAATCACCTTGTCTGTAATCATTCAGAATCTCAACCAGAAGTGATTCTCTAACTGGTCTATTCTCAGTGATGCTTCAGTTTTCTTTCAGATTGTCCTGGGCCAACCTTTCCAGTAATTACTGTTTCATAGAACTTAAAGGGTAAAGCAAACGAATAGAAGTCCAAAATGTAAGCTAATTTTAATGAAAACTGATAGAAAAACACCATAAGAGGTATTTTCAGTGGTGGAAAGAAGGTACACCTTACCTAGAATCACAGACTCCAAACTTGAAAGATGCTCTCCCCAAATACCCACCCTCACCAGTCTTCAAAGTCACAGTCTCAGCTTGAATATCTTTAGTGACATTTTCTGTTGTAGATTTGGTACTGATATTGAACAATATCCGTCTTGGTCAGTTCAGGCTGCTATAAGTAACTGTCACAGACTGGGTGGCTTAAACAACAAATATTTATTTTGCGTAGTTATGGAGTCTGGACCAAGATCAAGGTATGGACAGATTTGGTGTCTGATGAGGACCTCTGTCCTGGTTCATAGATTATTATCTTTCTGCTATGCACTCACATAGCAGAAGGGGCAGAGGAGCTTTCTGGGGTCTCTTATAAGGCCACTAATCCCTTTTAGGAGGGCTCCACCTTCATAACCTAATCATTTCCTAAAGCTTCCACCTCCTAATAGCTTCATCTTGGGGATTAGGTTGCAACGTATGAACGTTAGAGGGACTAATTCAGTCCATAGCAATGCCAGTCTTTAGGATGAGAGCCCTTAACTGAGTCAAAATCAGCCTTCTTGAAGCTTTGGTTCACTTCAATTTAATACAGCAATTACTGACTACTTATGAGCAATTACACCACTCTTATGGCAGAAAGTGAAGAACTAAAGAGCCTCTTGGTGAAAGTGAAAGAGGAGAGTGAAAAAGTTGGCTTAAATCTCAACATTCATAAAACTAATATCATGGCATCCAGTCCCATCACTTCATGGCAAATAGATGGAGAAACAGTGCAAATAGTGGCTGACTTTATTTTTCTGGGCCCCAAAATCATGGCAGATGGTGATTGCAGCCATGGAATTAAAAGACACTCCTTAGAGGGAAAGTTATGACCAATCTAGACAGCATATTAAAAGTAGAGACATTACTTTGTCAACAAAGGTACGTCTAGTCTAGGCTGTGGTTTTTCCAGCAGTCATGTATGGATGTGAGAGTTGGACTATAAAGAAAGCTGAGCACCGCAGAATTGCTGCTTTTTAACTGTGGTGTTGGAGAAGACTCTTGAGAGTCCCTTGGACTGCAAGGAGATCCAACCAGTCCATCCTAAAGGAGATCAGTTCTGGGTGTTCATTGGAAGGACTGATGTTGAAGCTGAACCTCCAATACTTTGGCCATCTCATGCAAAGAGCTGACTCATTGGAAAAGACCCTGATGCTGGGAAAGATTGAGGGCAGGAGGAGAAGGGGACGACAGAGGGTGAGATGGTTGGATGGCATCACCGACTCAATGAACATGAGTTAGGGTGGACTCTGGGAGTTGGTGATGGACAGGGAGGCCTAGCGTGCTGCAGTTCATGGGGTCACAAAGAGTCAAATATTACTGAGCAACTGAACTGAACAGAACTTACTGAGTATTTACTATATCTTAAGGGCTCTGCTTGGCACTGGGTTATAAAAATGAGTAAAGAAGACACAGTTCATACTTAGTGATTACTGAAAGTGATAGTTAGGATTTTTTAGTATAAATAATAGAAACCCCCTCAAAGTACCTTAAACAAAAAAATAACTTGTTG
The DNA here is from genome assembly GCF_023091745.1 of Budorcas taxicolor. NCBI lineage: Eukaryota > Metazoa > Chordata > Mammalia > Artiodactyla > Bovidae > Budorcas > Budorcas taxicolor. Next base: position 140,717,311 of record NC_068920.1, read on the forward strand.
AAAAGATCCAGCGATTGGTCTAACATCATGTAAGGTGAATACTGGTATTCAAACCATGTCACAGCAATTCACCTCTTTAAATCTCTGAGCTCTTCTTTTTTCTCTGTTGTGCTCTGTCAAAGGGATGGAAAACATGATCCTGGTTTGCTTCTGTCTTATGTGTGCCTTGGTGAGATTCTCTGGGAGATGAAAGTGCCCTTTTCCTGATGACACTAGCAAAAATCCAGTGAAAGCTCTGATCAGGTTAGGGTCATGTGACACCCCAAATAGGAGCTGGATATTGCTTGGAGTGGGGGAAGCTTACTATTTAGCCCTGCCTGCCTGACATAGATTTCCCACAGGAAAAAGGCTTTCATTACTAGAAGACACAATGAAAGGAGAGTGTGCTTGTAGTGAAAACTGTGTCTATCTATTAATACCACAGTCCACTACGGTGAAGGATATGACCTAACTCCAGTGTTTGATAAAAGCTATGAGAGTTGGACTGTGAAGAAGGCTGAGTGCCGAAGAACTGATGCTTTTGAACTGTGGTATTGGAGAAGACTCTTGAGAGTCCCTTGGACTGCAAGGAGATCCAACCAGTCCATTCTGAAGGAGATCAGCCCTGGGATTTCTTTGGAAGGAATGATGCTAAAGCTGAAACTCCAGTACTTTGGCAACCTCATGTGAAGAGTTGACTCATTGGAAAAGACCCTGACGCTGGGAGGGATTGGGGGCAGGAGGAGAAAGGGACGACAGAGGATGAGATGGCTGGATGGCATCACTGACTCAATGGATGTGAGTCTGAGTGAACTCCAGGAGTTGGTGATGGACAGGGAGGCCTGGCGTGCTGCGATTCATAGGTCGCAAAGAGTCAGACACGACTGAGCGACTGAACTGAACCGAACTGAACTCACCCTGCTTCTTAATTCCTATCACAAATATGCTCACATGTCTGCACACACATACACAGCACACACTTTGCCTCTTTCCTAGTTTTCTTGTTTCTAACCCGACAAACATGACCTTCCTTGAGTATTCCTGGGGCAAGATATCTAGACCCTTCCTGGTCACCAACCTGTGGCCACTCTCTAGTTTGTCAACATAAGTCTCTCTCCATTTTCACAATTACCCATATATGGTCCAACTAGGATAGATGTCCATGGTACTTTCACATTTATCTGGATTCTTCTATGATTTTTCACTTACAATTAAATAATGATTTAAATTACTGAGTAAATATTGTTGATTTAGACTGTGTATTGCAAACTAGTTGTTGGTGAATTATATCTTTCAATAGGCATTTTTGTTTATGCCAAATATTAAAATAGTTTGCTTTGCAATATTTTCATGTGGGTAATTCCAAATAAAATTTTGAATTTCCACAAGACATTTACTCTGTGCGAGAAGAGTCCTTATTTGTCAGTCTATCTTTAGTGCTTGAAACATAAAGGCAACTCAGTAACTTTTAAATTGAATTTCATGAGATTATTTGGAAGGTGTAGTCTGTGTATCACATGAGTTGTTTAGCCTAATGCTGTATCATTAGAAAATATGATATGTCTTTTATCTTCATTCATGTCAGTTATAAAAATGTTGAGTGGGATGGGATTGTTGATGGAGCCTTGGAGCAACCTTCAAGATTCATTAGCATAAATTCTATGGTTTGATTACTCATCCATGCTGTGGAGCCTCTTATCTGATATTTATTTCACTTAATAGTTACATCTTTTTCACAAAGTTATTAGGAAATATTTGGCAAGTGTTTTATGGCAATTCTATTTAATGTGGTTTCTAAGAATCAGGCTAATAACCCCATTACAAAAAAGAATGATGTTAATATAGCAGGAGATATTTTCTTTGTGAAGTGATGGGACCAGATGCCATCATCTTAGTTTTCTGAATGTTGAGTTTTAAGCCAGCTTTTTCACTCTCCTCTTTCAGCTTCATCAAGAGACTCTTTATTTCAACAAAAAACATTAAGTTCAACAACAGCAATATCTTTTCTAGTGAGTCCATTTTGACTCTCGGTTATCATTTTCCAGGCTCGTTTGTCCATGGAATTCTCCAGGCAAGAATACTGGAGTGGGTGGTGGTGGTAGTTTAGTCGCTAAGTTGTGTCCGACTCTTGTGACCCCATGGACTGCAGCCTGTGAGGCTCCTCTGTCCATGGGATTCTTCAGGCAAGAATACTGGAGTGGGTTGCTGTTTCCTTCTCCAGGGGGTCTTCCTGACTCAGGGATAGAACCCGGGTCTCCTGCATTGCAGGCAGATTCTTTACCAACTGAGCTACGAGGGAAGCCCACTGGAGTGGGTAGCCACTCCTTTTTTTCAGGCCTTCTTTTCTATATGACTCTAAATGATCTACTTTGATGTTGTTGTTTGTTGTTTGTGTCTGACTCTTTGCAACCCCATGAACTGCAGCACGCCAGGCTCCCATGTCCTTCACAGTCTCCTGGAATTCACTCAAACTCATGTGCATTGAGTTGGTGACGCTATCTAACCATCTCATTCTCTGCTACCCTCTTCTTCCTGTGCCTTCAATATTTCCCAGCATTAGTATCTTTTCCAATGAGTTGACTCTTTGCATGACATAGCCAAAATACAGGAGCTTCAGCTTTAGCATCAGTCCTTCCAATGAATATTCAGGGTTGATTTCCTTTAGGAGTGATCGGTTGGGTCTCCTTGCAGCCCAAGGGGCTTTCAAGAGTCTTCTCCAACAAAACAATTTGAAAGCATCAATTCTTCAGCACTCGGCCTTCCTTATGGTCCAACTCTCACATCCATATATGACTACTGGAAAAACCATAGCTTTGACTAAATGGATCTTTTGCTGTCATTGTCCACAGTGATTTTGGACCCCAAGAAAATAAAGTCTGTTACTATTTCCATTGTTTCCCCATCAATTTGCCATGAAGTGATGGGACCTGATGCAGTGATATTAGTTTTCTGAATGTTGAGTTTTAAGGCAGCTTATTCACTCACCTCTTTCACCTTCATCAAAAGCTTCTTTAGTTTCTCTTCACTAAAGAGGTTCTTTAGTTCCATCTGTATATCTGAGATTGTCGATGTTTCTCCCAGCAATCTTGACTCCAGCTCATGATTCATCAAGACTGGCATTTCAGATGCTACACTCCAGGAGATGGCATCATGGACTCGATGGGCGTGAGTCTGAGTGAACTCCGGGAGATGGTGATGAACAGGAAGGCCTGGCGTGCTGTGATTCATGGGGTCGCAAAGAGTCAGACACGACTGAGCGACTGAACTGAACTGAACTGAACTCTGTGTATAAGTTGAATAAACAAGGTGATAATATACAGCCTTGTCATACCCCTTTCCCAATTTTGAACCAGTCATTCCACCTAAGGTTCTAATTGTTTTTTGACTTGGATACAGTTTTCTCAGGAAACAGGTAAGGTGGTCTGGTATTTGTATCTCTTTAAGAACTTTCCACAGTTTGTTGTGATTCACACAGTCAAAGGCTTTAGCGTAGTCAATGAAACAGAAGTAGATGTTTTCCTGGAATTCCCTTGCTTTCTGTATGATTCAGCAAATGCTGGCAATTTTATATCTGATTCCTCTGCCTTTTCTAAACCCACCTTGTAAATCTGGATGGTCTCGGTTCACGTACTATTGAAGCCTAGTGTGGAGGATTTTGAGCATAACCTTACTAGCATGTGAAATGAGCACAATTGTACGGTAGTTTGAACATTCTTTGGCACTGACTTTATTTGGGATTGGAATGAAAAGTAACCTTTTCCAATACTGTGGCCGTTGCTGAAGTTTCCAAGTTTACTGACATATAGAGTGCAGCACTTTAACAGCATTGTCTTTTAGGATTCGAAGTAGCTCAGCTGAAATTCCATCACCTCCACTAGCTTTCTTTATGGTAATGCTTCTTAAGGCCCACTTGACTTCATACTTCATAATGTCTGGCCCTAGATGAATGACCACACCATCGCGGTTATCCTTGTCCTTAATACTTTTTATGTAGCTCTTCTCTATAGTCTTGGCACCTCTTATTAATCTCTTCTGCTTCTGTTAGTCCATATCATTTCTGTCCTTTATCATGCCCATCCTTGCATGAAATATTCCATTGATATCTCCAGTTTTCTTGAGATCTCTAGTCTTTCACATTCTATTGTTTTCCTCTACTTTGCATCGTTCATTTAGGAAGGCCTTCTTATCTATCCCTACTATTCTCTGGAATTCTGCATTCCATTCAAAATTTTTAAGCAGAAATGACCTGTTTATCAACAACAAATTCTAGAGGTCCATCAGCAGTAAGGATCTCTCCTATGGTCTGATACTCCTAGGACCTGAAAGGTCAATTGCAGTGACTGTTCGTGGTCAGCAGAGGGCAGCGTGGAGAGGAGTGGACCACAGAGGTCTTCAGAATGGTGAAGCTGTGTCTGCAGCTCCCATCTGACAATCATCTAAGTTGTAATGGTGGCAGAGAGACGCTATAACTGCTACAAAAAACTACGTCTGTGAGACTCCTAGTCAGAGATAGAGGAGCTACTCCAGACAGAAGTTGGTAAGGGAAGTATGCTTGTACTTGAAGGTAAAGAGATAACAGTAATAATAATGAATAATATCTATCTACCTGGGTGTTCTTTGGAAGGAATGATGCTAAAGCTGAAACTCCAATACTTTGGCCACCTCATGTGAAGAGTTGACTCATTGGAAAAGACTCTGATGCTGGGAGGGATTGGGGGCAGGAGGAGAAGGGGACGACAGAGGATGAGATGGCTGGATGGCATCACTGACTCAATGGACGTGGATTTGAGTGAACTCTGGGAGTTGGTGATGGACAGGGAGGGCTGGCGTGCTGCAATTCATGGGGTCGCAAAGAGTCAGACAAAACTGAGTGACTGAACTGAACTGAACTGATTAGCTACCCACTGGCTCAGACAGTAAAGTATCCACCTGCAATGCAGAAGACTTAGGTTTGATCCCTGGGTAGGGAAGATCCCCCAGAGAAGGGAATGGCAACCTACTGCAGTATACTTGCCTAGAGTATTCCATGGATAGAGGAGCCTGGGGGGCGACAGTCCATGGGGTCACAGAAAGTCAGACAGGACTGAGCACTCCACTCCACTCCAAACACTGAACTAAATACCAAATTTATTTTCTCAGTAAATCTTTACAACAAACATAAGGGCAGAACTTGTATTCTCATTTTATAGATGAAGAAATGGAGTTTTAGGAAGGTAGAAAAATGTAGCCAAGATCATACAGATACCATCTGAAGGTGGGCGGTTGGTCTCACTGCTGAGCCTGTGTGTCTTGTCACAGTGTCTTGTCACTTCACAAGAGGGAGCAAAAATTCTTTTTGCAGTAGTCTATATGAAAGAGCAAGGAACAACAGAGATTCAGAATGCAACCAAGATGTAGCCTCTGGCCCTTTTAGCTTGGCTGTCCCTGCCAGTTGACTAGTCTGAAGATACCAAGCTGTGGGTCTTCTGTTGATGAGGTCTATAATGTTTTCTTTTTGTGACTACATTTGCTCAGTTCCCATCTTTGGCATCTCTCTCATCGCCTTCTGTGCCTCAGAGACATGAAGGGTGTGTGCTGTGTGTCCCACTGTAGGGAGGGGATTTCAGCTGGGCATAACAGCGCCCACGGGCTCGCATGCCACTTCACTCTGTCGGGAGCCTTGTCTTCACTTGACTGTAGTATCTTGTCTTAGACTGTGATCCCTTTGATGTATAGAGATTGTGCGTGTTTCTGTGAATCTCTAATACAGTAGCTTGTACAATCACATGATTAATTAATGTTTATTGAATGAGCAAGCTGTGATTATTCTTCAGGAAGAACAGGAAGGCAAGTTAGGTTTGAGTACTATGCTTAATTCTATCCCCTCAGAATTACTCAACCTGAGTACTGGATCAAGCCATTTCTTGACCACTGAACTCTTCAATAATCCCCTCGATTGTCTCTAGAAATTTTAGCAGTTTTTGGATTCCAGCCTTCCTTGGTAACATAAAAAGCATTCAGTATGACTCATTCGGTTGGTGAGATGATTAAAAGAAACATTTTTAACTCAACATATACAAAGTAGGGGAATCTAAAGAGGCATTGCAGGAACATCTCACCTACAAGGACCATTCTGAATGCTTTTAATGTTTTTCCCTTATGACCAATTTCCCCTTGCAAACAAGTCAACTGTTAATGGACTCTAGCCCTAAAGGGTGATTCATCTCATGAAACAAGAAAACAGGTCTGTTACTCTTTCTGGAACACTTCAGAGTACCCTTCGGGAGTTTAATTTAGTCCATGTTGTAGGTGGGGATCCTTCTGCTTCTTCTGATTGTAATTTGGGCAACAATCGATTTGTGTTTTCTTATCAAGTTAAAGTCGCTTAGTCATGTCTGACCCCATGGACGATACAGTCTATAGAATTCTCCAGGCCAGAATACTAGAGTGGGTAGCCTTTCTCTTTTCCAGGGGATCTTCTCAACTCAGGGATTGAACCCAGGTCTCCCACATTGCAGGCAGATTCTTAACCAGCTGAGCCACAAGGGAAGCTCAAGAATACTGGAGTGAGTAGCCTATCCTTTCTCCAGTGGATCTTCCCGACTCGGGACTCGTACCGGAGTCTCCTGCCTTGCAGGTGGATTCTTTACCAACTGAGCTATCAGGGAAACCCTGTTTTCTTATAAAGTTTCCCTGGCTCTGTGTCCATCTTTAGCACAATTGTGAACTTGTTCCAATTGTTCAAGGGAATCATTGACATCAGAAATGACATTGCCTCCATGTTTGGTAAGAACCAGTTTTGGGTGGCTTCAACATCTCATCTCACAGAAGCAATGGAAATTGAAATGCTTAGTGACATGTTGGCACCATTTTTTTCTGGATGGTAAAGATGGCCAACCTCTTATCAGAGAAGTCTTTCCTTGGGTGATTTCCAAAATCACAGTGTGATTATTACTTTTTCTGATGGCCACGGTGTGGCCCTGGACAGGGGAAAAAGTGTCTAAGACCCAAAGTACCCAGACAAGGAAATGTCATTGGGCATTTGTTACTTTGTACCATATCTTTTATTATTGTACCCTTTCTGGTGAAATTTAATAAGTTCCTATTTTTTCTGAGGCAGCATGGAGGCGGGATTGTTATTTTTAATTTAATTTTTATTTTTTGGTACTTAGGGTAGGTTCAGAATAAGAAATCAATAAATCAAATTTTACCTTATCAGTGGTTCTCAGTTCTGGTTGCTCTTCAAAATCACCTTGGGAGCTTTTAACAAGTACTGATGCCCAGAACAATTGCATCCAAGTCTTGGAGATGGTGCCTGCGAATCTGTGTTTTCTGTATCACTCCAGATGATTCTAAAGCAAAGGTAGGTTGAGAAACACTGTGGTAAAATCAGAATTTAATTTTCTGTCTCCTAGAAGATGGCAGGGAAGTAAAGCACTGAGAATTACATGCTAGTCTCATCTCCTAGCCTGTGGAGCATTAATATTTAACCAGGTTACTACATGTTCTTAAAAGTTTCTGCTCTTAGCATCTGAAGAGTCTTAAAAATGGGTAATGGTATTCCTAGAAAAGATCATTCTTACCTGTGCTTGTCCTGGCTTCTTTTGGGTCCACTGATGTAAATGCACATGAGGATATTTCATCATAAATAATTTTTCCAAGTAAAACAGGCAGCCCTTTAAAAAAATGTATTACACAATGGAATATTACTCAGCTATAAAAAGGAATGCATTTGAGTCAGTTCTAATGAGGTGGATGAAACTGGAACCTATTAAACAGAGTTAAGTAAGTCAGAAAGATAAACACAAATACAGAATATTAATGCATATATATGGAATTTAGAAAGACAGTAATGATGATCCTATACGCAAGGCAACAAGAAACAGATGTAAAGAACAGACTTTTGGACTATGTGAGAAAAGGTGAGGGTGGAATGATTTGAGAGAAGAGCATTGAAACCTGTCCATTACCATATGTAAAATAGATGACCAGTGCAAGTTCGATCCATGAAGCAGGGCAATCAAAGCCTGTGCTCTGGGACAACCCAGAAGGATGGGGTGGAGAGGGAGGTGGGAGGGGGGTTCACATGTATACCCGTGGCTGATTCATGTCAATGTATGGCAAAACCCACCACAATATTATAAAGTAATTATCCTTCAATTAAAATAAATAAATTAGTTAATTTTTTAAAAAAAGAAAACCATAAATGAACTTTTGGCCAACCCACCCTCCCCCCCCAAAAAAAAACCGCAAAACATATTATTGGCAATAACTATAGATATTCTTCTGCCCTGTGTTATCAAGGAAATTGGACATATTTAAGCTCTACACCTTATCTATACATAAGTGAAATGCAAAAAACACAATATGTGAAATATATGTCAGTGATGCATACTTACTGAGTGACTACAATGTCTTTGTCTATGGTTTAAAGAAATAAAATCTGTTATTCTGAAATAGTTTAGAGGGAAGATGTGAAATGTAAATAAGTAGCATTAGCAAATTAAAGTGCAGACTGTTGAACAAAGTAAATATCTGGAAAGAAGGGAGGCAGGAGTTGGTCAGAGAAGTCTTCATGGAAGAAGGGTATGGAGCTGAGCCTTGGAAGAAGATGAGGTTTGGGTATATGGTATCAGGGTAGGGTTTTTCCAGGTGGATAACAAGTCCAATGAAAATGAGAAATTAGTACTATTGTCATTATTATTAATATTTTGTTGAAGGTTAGGAAGCAAGAGAAGAAAGATCTGAAAAGTCCTTGCTTTCAGTAAGAGAAGTAGTCTATTTTTCATTTTCACTATTTACAATCTAAAAATGTATGTTCTATTCTATTTTCTCCTTAAGATAACCATCCTACTGACAGTTAAGCTTTGTTTCCCTTTTTTTAAAATAAATAAAACCATCTTTCCCTGATGAATCATAACTCAGCACAATATTAAGTATTCAAGGTTAGGTATAGGAAGCTCCACAGTGTGGAAAATGTAAATACAATTTCTCATCTTTTCTTGCTTAATTGCTTAGATAACAAGTCTCAGGCATTACTCAGAACCACAGCAGACGTGGGGAATCCTAAAATAGATTCTTTCGTTAGATCATAGTTTGCAATGGCGAAGGGCATGGCCGGGCAGCCTGGCTGATTACAAATTTGTTCTAGTCATGTCCAGTAATTTCAGGTAAAAACGACACCAAAGCATTATACACCTGTGGGTCAAGGAGGGAAATCTATTCAACAAACAGTTAAGAAGCACCTAGTTAAGCTTAGTCGGACACAACCGAAGCGACTTAGCAGCAGCAACAGCATCCTAATGAGGAGGCACCAACATTTAAGGCACATTCCCTTCTCTCAGGGTATTAAGCTGTATGTGAAGAGATGGAACCAACATTTAAGGCACATTCCCTTCTCTCAGGGTATTAAGCTGTATGTGAAGAGATGGAGCTTAGTACAAAGAAGGAGAAATTTTGAGGAGGAATATATGAACCTAGGACCTAGGTCAGATATGCCTATCTCAAATCTGCATTTTCTGCAAGCTTAAAAACCTAAGAAAATTACTGATATTCTCAGCCCCAGCTTCATCTGCTCATCTGAAATATGGCGTTAAAATCAAGCTTGTTACAAAGATCAAAAGAGATAGTCTATGAAGATCCCTTAGTAAAAGAGACATTAAGAATTTGTTTTCCTTCCCCATCAGTCCTTTTCTTTCTTCTTCTTCTTTTTTTGTTATTTTTAAAGTATGCACAGCATGAAACAGGAAACTCAAAGCTGGCGCATTGGGACAACCCAGAGGGATGGGATGGGGAGGGGGGTGGGAAGGGGATTCGGGATGGGGGACACATGTATACCCGTGGCTGATTCATGTCAATGTATGGCAAAAGCCACAATATTGTAAATTAATTAACCTCCAATTAAAATAAATAAATTAATTTAAAAAATAAAATCACTACAATGACAAAGCAAAAAAAAAAGTATACACAGCAAAATTTACCATCTCAGCAATTTTTTTGATTGTTTTTAAAATTTTATTTATTTATTTTAATTGGATGATAATTACTTTACAATATTGTAGTGGTTTTTGCCATACATTGACATGAATCAGCCACAGGTGCACATGTGTGCCCCCATCGTGACCCCCCACCCCCACCCCGCTCCTACCTCCTGCCCCAGCCCATCCCTCTGGGTCATCCCAGAGCACCGACTTTGAGTGCCCTGCTTCAGGCACTGAACTTGCATTGGTCATCTATTTTCCGTCTTAATAATTTGTAAGTGTGGATTTCAGCGGCATTAATTACATTCACATGTAACTCACATATGATAATTTTATTACTATGTGTTAACATAATAATAAATTAATATAAATCATATGGTAATTTTATTTTTAACTTTTTGAGGAATTGATAACACTGTTTTCCACAGTGGCTGTGCAATTTTACATTCCCACCCAAAATGCACAAGAATTTCAATTTCTCCACATCCCTATCAAGACATTGTGTTCTGTTTATGAAAAGCTAGGAACAAAAGCAATCAGAAATGGGACCAGCTCAAGGATGGGCCCAAGGCCAGTTTAGGGTCTATATCTGAGAACCCTGTATCCCCTGAGTGCCGTTTTGTGCTGGTCCTGGCGCCTCTTACCAAGAAGGGGGTGAATTTCTAGAAAGCAGACTAGGCTTGGGACTCTGTCCTCGGTAGACTAAATAGCAGTGCCTCACATTAGTGTGGCAAGAATCTCTGGGAGCTGGAGATGCACTTGGGGAAACTCAAGTCAGACATGTATATGGTGATGACTGGCATGCTTCACACAGACAGTTCTCCTGTTAAGACTCCAATTCCTAGTATCTCTGAGTCATGTCCCACTCTTCAAGAAGCTTTCCTGTGAGAAAGAGATCATTGTTTCCCTGGCAACCATGGAGCCTCAGAAATTCAGTAGTCTCCTTTTGTGGTGTCTTCATAAATATCTTTATTTTATATATATATAGTTTCTAAGTATGTGTGAACAGTAGGAATGGCACGGGTACTAAAGCTGGTTTGATTGGGTGTAATTCTTGTCTTGCCTCATCTTCCCTTTCCTCCCAAACAATGCTTCTTGTCCTTTCTGGATGCTAGTAATTCTGACCCACAGAACTGCTGAATCATGAAATTGAGGAGCTGGAGAAACAAGCTTTGTTTGTGAATTAAGGTGATATTTCTGTGCCAGACTGCTCTGGTACAGTGATCATAGATTTAGTGTTATATAGGCTGGGTTCGAATCTTGGGTCTTTCATAAACTTCCATATAACAATGTGCTGTGCTAAGCTGCTTCAGTCATGTCTGACTTTGCAACATGATGGTCTGTACCTGCTAGGTTTCTCTGTCCATGGGATTCTCCAGGCGAGAATACTGGAGTGGGTAGCCATTCCCTTTTCCAGGGACTCAGGGATTGAACTAGCATCTCTGACGTCTCCTGCATTGGCAGGTGGATTCTTTACCACTAGTGCCACCTGGGAAATCCAAACAGTATGACTTTGGGTAAATCACCTAGTTTTCCAGAGTTTCTCCTTTCCCATCTGAAATTGAAGATGCTGTGCCAATTTCACAGGCTCCTGTGAGTAACCTGGCATACTGTCATCAAGGCCCTCACAAGTCAAGGAAACTGTCCCCCCGGATATAGAACAAGGTGAGTTCTCCCTCAGTACCCATCAGGTGCTAGGTTGTACTACACACTGAAGTGAAACTGTGTCCATCAGTCCTATCAAAGGAGGCTCTCATTGCTAGTAGACTTCAAGAGTAGTTAAGCACTCTCAAAGACGGAAAACTGAGGAGCGTGATGTGGTGATTCAGAGGGTGTGTGGACACTGGATCCCATTCCTTTTGTTTCCTGACCTGGGACTCTTTCCACCAGGCCACAGGAATGGCACCTTGACCAAAGGAACTGATCTTAGCTAGGAGTAAACTGCCATCAAATATTGAGTACCTGCTTTCTATTCTGTGGTGGTTAAGAACAATGGCTTTGAGCCAGAATATTTGAGTTCAAATCTGTAGCTCTAACATTTGTTAGATGTATGACTTTAGGCAAGTTACTTATGCCCTCTTAGCCTCAGTTTTCTCATCTGTACAATGGAATCATAATAGTACTTGTTTATGGAGATTAAACAAGTTGTTTAATATGTATATTTACATCTATAAATATCTCATAGATAATATTTATAACCTCACAACAGTACTTGGCACATTGTTATGCACTGTATATAAACATGTACAGCCATTATTGCCACTGGTAAAGGGAATAAAGAATAAGTAGGTGATGCTATATTCTAGTTTATTCCTGTTGTCTTAGAATAATTTTAAATATTACTCACTTTGACTCTTAAAAATATCAAAGTTTGGGCAACAAATTGAATGGTCATCCTAAATATAACGTGAAAAAAATACACTGGTCAGTGAATCAAGAGACCTAGTTCTGCCAGGAAATTTCTGTGAGAATTTTTGCATTTAATCTTTTTGCATCCTAGTTTCTTCATCTTTCAAATGAATATTTAGTCTAAATGCAATTTGTGTTTGTGTCAATATCCAGTTTTAAATGTCTACTGTGTACACACCATACTATTTAAAACATGTAACAATATACAAAGATCAGACATTCAAGGAGATGTTTGTCCTCACCCAAAATTTTTATTTTAATGGGATTAAAAAAAACAGTAGAAGAGAGGTATGAAATACTAAAAATATAAGAGCACATTCTTTCTCCAAGAATTTTGTGACTGAGTGGTAGACAGCATTAGAGACGAAGAGTCACCCCCAGGTGAAGTGTGCTGAGTAGTCAGTGAAAGAAGGCAGAATTAGGAGGTCACTCAGAGTTACGTGCTCACAGGAGACTTTCTGGAAGGAGAAGGGTTTTGAGCTGGTCCTGAGAGAAGAAGCATAATGTGAAGAGAATGGATTTTAGTTAAACAGAATTTAAATCCTAGTTCTATCACTAGTTGTATATTTTGAGTACACTGCTTAACTTTTTGATTCCTACTGATTTAAGTGTGTGACTAGATGCACCCTATTAGATAATAATAAGTGGCAGCCATTATTTTTATGGTTGGGGAGGAGCTGAAAAGGCATTCTAAGTCTCAGTGAGTTTAACCACAGCACAGAGGATGCTAGAAGCAGGTGAATAGCACTGTCTCCTGGAGTTGAGGATTTGTGTTGGAGGCAGTGAGAAATTGAGTGGGTTCAGACTCACCATTTGACCTATATGCGTTTGTCCTCACCAAGGAATTCCTGACATTTTCATAGGCCTGCTGACTTAATCAGTTCTTACAAGTCAGATCTGACTATCCTCAAAATCCTAAGAGCTTAGTTGCTCAGTCATGTCTGACTCTTTGCAACACTTTGGACTGTCGTCCACCAAGCTCCTCTGTCCATGAAATTCTTCAGGCAAGAATACTGTAGTGGGTTGCCACTTCCTCCTTCAGGGGACCTTCCCAACCCAGAGATCAAACCCTTGTCTCTTGCATTGCAGGTGGATTCTTTACCTGCTGAGCCATCAAGGAAGCCAAGGACGTTAATAACCCTAGGAAGTTAATAAAATTTTGTCCAGAGCTAGAAAAACCATCTGGCACTTGCCCACACCATCATAAGGTAACACATTCCTAATGCAGAGGGCATAGTGGTTACTAGATAGCAAATGGGTGTGACGTTTGGTCTGGCAGTTAGAAAGCTCACTAAAGAACCATATAAAGCTTCCCTTTTTTTAATATATCAGGCAGCTTACATATATATGAATAATTACCAAAAGGCATGTTTAATGTGGTAGTGAAGAGCCAAGTTAAACACCAGTGATGCAGTTCAAATCCTGAATTGTAGGGCAGAGACAACCAGTCAGCTGGACACAGGAGGTGTCATTCCTAAATGATTGATGAGGGCTGCTTCGGGATAGCAGACAGCTGACCTAAACTCCTAGGCTCAGGAAGGAAGCAAGGAGCAGAATTTAAGACAGTTATCTCTTGTCAAATCTCTCTGCTTTGGGGGGAAGATTTCTCATTTCTTCTTCAAAAGTTTAATACTTTCACAGTGGACTCAGTCAGTGTTTTATCTGCTTTGCACTTTTAAACAAAAAGAATAAATATGACTCAATAAATATTAATACCATTCTAGGAATATGATTTAATTCTATTATTAAATTAATGTATTAAATTTTATTAATGCACATTAATATTAATACACATTTTAATAAATGTGACTTGATTGAGAAGTAAGATTAATAATAACTATTGTAATTTTACAGAAGAGTACATCAAAATTCAAGAATTCAAAAGACCTGCCTGCAGGCCCACAGCTATAAATACTTGAAGCCCAAAGTGAATGCTCAGTTATTGACCTTGCTCAAACAGTGATCCAGTGGGTAAAGCTCTACACAGGAAGACAGGAAATCTGAGTATTATTTCTAACATTATATTAATTAATGTTACTAAAGACAAGTTTTGTGTCTGGGCAAAATATAGAATCTCTTCTATAAAAGGCAAATAACAGTTGAGAGCTATATATATATATATATATATATTTACCTCGTAGGAATCTTGGAAAGATTATGCTAGAAAATAGATGTGGAAATATTTTGTAAGCTAAGAAGTATTATGCAAATACATGCAAATATAGACAATGTTAATTACTAAATTATTCACAGACTCTTATTTCATTAATACCCCTACTACTTTCTATAGCTCTTTTGGGAATTTTCCTGCCAGTTAGTGATGGCCAGGGCAACTGGGTGAGTTGCATCTGCCATTTATTCTACTATGAAACTTGTCCTGTGTCCTAGCCCTCAAACTCAACGCCAAGAATGCAAAGGTGAATAATATGTGACCCTTGCCTTCTGGGACCTTACAGTCTGGTTGAGGGAGATAATACTTAGACTAAGACACGTGTGATACAACTTCTAATTGAGATGTTTAAGTGACATTTAATGAATAGTGATTAAGAGCCAAGCACTATGCTCTTTCCTAGAGATATAAAAATTAATATGACATAGTCTTTGTACTTGATGATCTAATAGTCCAATGGGAAACTCAGGGATAAAAGCAAGCAGGGGGCAAAGTGGAGATGCACCAAACAAAGACTTCAGGTAGAATATAAGTTCTACATGATATGAGTCAATTTTTCTATTTGAAAAATGGGGCTAAAATACTTTCTTAGCATGGCTGGGAATAGCTGCAGCTTTGGAATTAAAAAAAAATAGTTTGCTGTTAGAAATTAAATAAGCTATCTACTGAGGCTTTCAACAAAAAATAAGGACAAAAAAACAGTGATATATTTAACACAGTGACACAATTGAAAGGGGCAGTTTGTCTGAGGGACCCCGGGCACCAGAGTGCATTTTTGGCTTATTGGTGTTTGATGGTATTTCCTGACACCCCTCCACAGCATTGATGTGTCAGCCCAGTGCAGTGTTAGGTTCCCAGTGGGCTGAACTCCCAGGCGTGTATTCAGATCAGAGAATAGGAGGTTTTATTAATGGGGCTTCCCTGGTGGCTCAGTGGGTAAAGAACCTGCCTGCAATGCAGGAGACGCCAGAGATATGAGTTCAATTTCTGGGTTGCAAAGATCCCCTGGAGAAGAGCACGGTAAACCACTCCAGTATTCCTGCCTGGAGAATCCCATGCCTGGCGGCTACAGAGCATAGGTCTCAAACAGTAGGGAGTAACTGAGTACAGGATTTTTATATATGGTCTTTCTGAATTTTAGATAAAACTCTGGAATCTCCTTTGATCTTGGAAGGAAGAAAGATTGCAGATCTCCCCATCTTTATCCTTGGAGAATCTTTGGGCAGCAAAATGGGGACTGACTATTGTTGCTCCAGAAGCTGGCTTTAGAAAGAACAATCTATTAACTGCAAAGGTCCCCAGAGAACACGATTGTTCCTACTCCTACTGGGAACAAGGCTCCTAGAAGCTGCAGTTTTTAAACAATTGCTGGATGCTTACAGACAGAAAAAGCTGCAATGTGTTCATGCTTTTCAGTTTCTCAGCAGTATTCTGGAGGCTTCATTAAGTAATATTGTTTGGTTTCTTTTTTGCTATTGTGAATCTTTTTTATTTCAATTGTCAATCACTGGGTTATAAGTTAACCTTGATATTTAATGGCTCAAAATAACAATTTTGTTTCATTTTGTCTTGCATTTCTGTGGATAGACTTGGTTCAGCTGGGTAATTTTTCCTTGGAGTTGCTCATGAGGCTGCAGCCAAATGATGGCCAAGATTGGAATTATTTGAAGGTTCACCTGGGCTGGATGAATCACTCACATGGCTGGCAGTTGATACTAATAGCTCAGCTAGGACTGTGTTCACATGTGACTTTTTTCATCCTCCAGTACAATCTAGAATAAATATGGTGAGAATAGACATCATTGCCTTCTTCATGATCTTGGGAGGAAAAGCATTCATTATTTTAATCATTAGTAATGATAACAGGTTTAAGATTTGTGCTGGTGTTTTTCATCAGATTGAGGAAGTCTTTCTCTTAGTTAGCTGCAAGCTTTTCTTATGAATGGATGTTGAACTTTGTCAAAGCATTTTATTTGCATTGATCACAATTGCTATGTGCTTTTTTTCTCCTTTAGTCTGATAATTGTAAATTACATTGATTGTTGCATTCCTGGGATAAATCCCTTTGTCATTATGTATTGAATACAATTTGCTAACATTTTGCTAAGGACTTTTGTATCTATGTTCATGAGAAATATTGAGATGGATTTAGTTTTTTTATTCCTATTGTCTTTGCTTTTGTTCCCAATCAGAATAATACTCATAGAGTAAGTTGAGAAGTATTCCTTTCTCTTCTATTTTTAAAAAATATTTTGTATAAAATTGACATTATATTTTCCTTAAATGCTTAGCAAAATTCACAGGTGAAATCTGGAACTGATTTTTCTTTTCTTTCTTTCTTTATTTTTGTGTGTGTGTGTGTGTGAAAGGGTTTATAAGTATCAGTTCAGTTCAGTTCAGTTGCTCAGTCGTATCTGACTCTTTGTGATCCCATGAACTATAGCATGCCAGGCCTCCCTGTCCATCACCAACTCCCGGAGCTCTCTCAAACTCACGTCCATCGAGTCGGTGATGCCATCCAGCCATCTCATCCTCTGTTGTCCCCTTCTCCTCCTGTCCCCAATCCCTCACAGCATCAGGGTCTTTTCCAATGAGTCAACTCTTCACATGAGGTGGCCAAAATACTGGAGTTTCAGCTTCAGCATCAGTCCCTCCAAAGAACATCCAGGGCTGATCTCCTTCAGAATGGACTGGTTGGATCTCCTTGCAGTCCAAGGGACTCTCCAGAGTCTTCTCCAACACCACAGTTCAAAAACATCAGTTCTTCAGTGCTCAGCTTTCTTCACAGTCCAACTCTCACATCCATATATGACCACTGGAAAAACCATAGATGATATGGAACCATCATCATCTATTTCTTCTTGGATGAGCTTTAGTAATCTGTGCTTTTCACATTTGTCCATAGGATTTAGGTTATGAAATTTACTGACATGAACTTGTTAAAAAGATTCTCTTAATTTATTCTAATTTTATAGGATCTATCTATTGTAATATCATACTTCTCATTTCTAGTATTGATAATTTTTCAACTACCCTAAAAAATAGCACTTTGATGGCATAAATCAGATGTTATATCAAAGTTTTAGAGGGTGTTTCAGAGTGGAATACTTCTGAAGTCATTTCAAGAACTATGTGTAGGAGTCTCTTTCGGGTTGTGACAGATATGTAGATGTTCCTCTCAGGGTCCCCTTTAAAAAAGGACTCTTCACTCAGCTGTGGGGTGTGATCAGCTGATAGCTTCTGACTATAGGATTGACTGCAAGGAGATCAAACCAGTCAATCCTAAAGGAAATCAACCCTGAATATTCATTGGAAGGACTGATGTTGAAGCTGAAGCTCCAATACTTTGGCCAGCTGATGTGAAGAGCCAACTCATTGGAAAAGACCCTGATGATGGGAAAGATTTCTGCAACAGGAGAAGAGGGTGGCAGAGGATGAGATGGTTAGATAGCATCACCGACTCAATGTACATGAATCTGAGCAAACTCTGGGTGATAGAGAAGGACAGGGAAACCTGATGTGCTGCAGTCCATGAGGGCACAAAGAGTCAGACATGACTTAGCCACTGAACAACAACGACATTACCATTGTCAGGGTGTGCCTCATTTCTAGCTATGGTCATGCTGTCCTCAGGCTGGATTCTGGCCAGTGCAGTGGTTGCAATGCAGTGGTACACGGACCTGGCCATTTCTGTCCATTTCGAGATTTCTCTGATGGGCAGTTTTTGCTCTGGAGCCCCCTGTTGGGCTGGCAAAGCATCATTTGATTGGCATCTCCTTGGTAGCAGTCTCCTCTGTCTGATTCTGTTTCCTCCCTTTTCCATTCAGATGTTTGTCCAAAACCGTTCGCACTCTTAGCTCTGTATCGGGATCTATTGCCTTGAGAACTCTCAGTTGATGACACTGGCTATATAGTCAATAATCCCAGTGCACGGAGCAGGTATTAGGGTGCTGACAATCAGAAATGAAGTGTAGGGTCTCTGCTGGCGAGAGGAATAGTGCAGACAGACTTGAGGCTGTCACTGGTCTGACTACTCCAGGCTGTGTTGGATTTCATACAACCCTGGAGCAGTTGTGGAGAGTTGAGCCTAGAAAGGCAGTTTGAGGTCAGCCTTGGGTACTATACTGAATAGTGCGGGTTTTAGTTTGTAAGCAGTTATTGGATAGAAAGAAGGTCATGCTTAATGGACTTTGTGGGATTATCTGGTTTGGGCCCACACTGGGATTTGTGCAGTAAGTCTATCTAAGCAGAAAGCTAATGAATAAGCAGGTCTTTTGTATTTGAGTTTACCTTGGAAATTTGATTTTTAAATATAGGATTAAGTGGGAAGAGGAAGTGCATTTCGGGCTTTGAGGTCAGCTGAGCTAAGACCCTTTGGTCCTCCTACACGCTGTCAGCTTCCTCCTCCACACAAAACTCCCAGGTTCTTTACGGATGACACACGGAGAACGCTGTCATGCTATGCATACTACATTCTAGGTGAGGCTCTCTCCTGAGTCCCCTCTGCTTCTTGACCTAAGGAATGTAGCTGAATAAATATCCAAGAGAAAACCTGAAATTACAATCGCCAGATTTAACAACAGCAACACACATTTCATACAGAATATTTGTAAACACACATATATACTATATATACAGTAAAATATATTCATTGTTTATCTGAAGCTCCAAGTGAACTAGATATTTGACATTTTACCTGGCAATCCTGCTTGAGCCCTCTCCTCTCAGCTGTCACCTCAGAGGCCTATGCTGTGCTGTGCTCAGTCGCTTCAGTCGTGTCTGACCCTTTGGGACCCTTTGGACTGTGGCCCAGCCGGTTCCTCTGTCCATGGGATTCTCCAGGCAAGACTACTGGAGTGGATTGCCATGCCCTCTTCCAGGGGATCTTGCCAACCCAAGGACTGAACCCATGTCTCTTACATCTCCTGTACTGGCAGGCAGGGTAGAGGCCTAGGTCTAGTTTTAAAGAAAACCAGGTCTTAAAGCCTAACTTTTGGACTTCCTTCTGTTCCTAACTGACTCCTAGAGTTAGCACTGCTTCCCCATTCCACTCAGCCCCCAGTCCAAAGGGCTCCACTGAAAGGTTTTCAGAACTGCCCCCCAGCTCTAACTCCATGCAACAGCTGCTCCCGCACTTCCCTCAGAGCAGAATGATAGCAGAGTGATTCAGAGCAGTGGGGTTGAACTCCATAGACCTATACTTTACCGAGTTCTCTCACTTCTCTAAAGATCCTGGATCATCAGTAAGAGAAGCAAACTCTCTGACCTTGCATTTCCTCACCTGTCCATTAGTTTCAGTGTAGTACCCACTCAGATGTCCCCAGAGAGGTTAAATGTAATAGTTCAACCCCTTATACAGCCCTGGTGTCAATGGCACTTAAGTCATGTGAGCTGCTTCTCCAATTATCCTACTTGTTCGTCAGCCTCAGAACGTGGCCTCACATATGGCACAAGCCTAATGCCTCTTTATTGAATGAGTTAGTGAATGTATGTCTCTGGGGGCTTGCTGGGCCTTATTGAGGCAAATGGATGAGGTCAGGAGGGCTTGGGGGTCCGATAGGCTCAGAACATCCTGACTCAAGGGGTAGGCATGAGCACAGGGGCTGGAAAGGTCAGGAGGAATTAGGACAAAGAAAGTGAAAAGAGAAGTCACTCAGTGTGTCTGACTCTTTGCGACCCCATGGACTGTAGCCTACCAGGTTCCTCCATCCATGGGATTTTCCAGGCAAGAATATTGGAGTGAGTTGCCATTTCCTTCTCCAGATCTTCCTGACCCAGGGATTGAACCCACATCTCCTATGTCTCCTGCATTGTAGGCAGACGCTTTACTGTCTGAGCCACCAGGGAAGTCAAGAAGGGAAGGACAAGAAGAGAAGTGGTACTGTATCCATGAAGTCTACCACATGGCTAGAAGGGCCTGGGTAGAAGAACTGGAATGGAGGAAAGTGCTGGAACTAGCAGTGGTGATGGTCAGAGAGAAGCCAAGGCAGCTGTGGCCTCTACAAGTACCCCAAAGGATCTGCCATGATTCAAATACTGAATCATTTTGTATACCTGAAACTAATGTAATATTATATGTCCATTATATCTCAATAAAAATGAGTTATTAAAGAAGATCTGCCATAGTCTCTTCAGTCAGTACGAGTTGTACAGATAAAGTGAACCTGACTACTCACAGGTTTTTAAACGGCCATCTCTGACCCCATAGCCTTCCCCAGGGTAAATTGTCCCTGCATTGGTCAACCACAAAGTTTGCTATCTGAACAGGACACTTATGAGAGTGAAAGGGGGCACTGTTAATAGTGATGCTGAGACATTAGACTTAGACTGGCACTCTCATGGGCTACCTGGAAAGTGTGGTCACCCTGTCTCTGGTAGGGTTATCTCTTTTTTTCTTTTTTTGCAGAGGAAAGAGGCTTTATTGTCCTTTTCAAAGAATAATCGAGACTTGAATGTTAATTTCTCAGATCCTCCCTTATGTAGTGAAGTACAGAGATTTCCAGAAGCAGGTAAGATCTGTGGTGGACTGCCCAGACCTTTGGCTGGAAGAGGCTACTGGTTAGAGAACATAGGTCTCTAATGATGTTTGCTATCATCCTCCTCAAGCATTTAGCAGGTATTGAGAGATTTCCCTGTGTATTGCAACTGCAAGAAATTATGAAATGTACTTGTGTATGAAATAAGAGAAGATAGCATTTATCAGATCTTTTAGCTTTAGTTAATCAGTTTCAGTATCTGTAAGTCAGAGGCTCATACCGTTTTTCATATCTGTATCCTCAATGCCTAGCACAGAACTAGAAACACATCAGAAGCTCATTAACTACTTCTTAACTGGATGAGTAAATTAAGAAATATAAAAATTATCATGTGAAAAATAAGGAAATGATAAGTATTCTCTGGATAGTTTACTCATTCAACCAGTATTTTTGGCATACTTCTCTGTTGTTACACTTTCTTTTGATACTGTCCTTGTGTCTCTCAGTAGACTTGAAATTGTCTGGGATTTTAAGAATAATTCCATTTCCAATATAGTAACACCAGGTACATGTTATGAATAGGAAAAGACAAGCCTGGGCTAGATTAAAGCAGACTTTTGTGATACTCCTGACTTAGGTTTTATGAATGACAAAGGAGGAAAAAGCAATGAAGACTTGAATGTTGATTTTTCAGACCCTCCCTTACATAGTGAGTTACAGATGCAAGGTAATCCGAGATGAAAGGTAATATAAGGTATCTCAGAGGTGTGTAGGACACTAAAGTGAGATCTGACGGTGCATGCTGGTAAGTTGAGAATTTGGATTAGAAAAGTTGGCTGGGACAAGACTTTTAATGCCAGAAAGATCTGTGTTAGTTTGTTAGGATTGCAGTAACAAAATACCACAGACTAGGTGGCTTAAACAAGAGAACTTTAATTTCTCAGTTCTGAAGCCTGAAAGTTTAAGGTCAAGGTGTCAGTGGGTTTGATTCCTCCTGAGACTTCTCTCCGTGACTTGCAGATAGCTGCTCTCCTGCTCTGTCCACACGTGGTCCTTCCCATGTGCACCTGCACCCCTGTGTGTCCAAATCTCCTCTTCTTATAAGGACAGTCAGCTGTATTAGGGCCCACCCTAATTACCTCATTTTAATTTAATCACATCTTTAAAGGCCTTATCTCCAAATACAGTTATATTTTGAGGCACATCTGGAAGTTATGGCTTCAACATATGAATTTTGGGAAAGTATAACTGAGATCAAAACAACACGGTAAGTCAGAGAAATCTATCAGGAATTCTTGAGTGGGGAATGAGAATATAAAAGTGAAATAAGTGTGATTACATCTATAAGTCCTATTAGTAGGAAGAGGGGGGACTATGTTAAATTAAAATTTCTAAGTTAGTAAAAATTCGGCTGCTGAATGTCAACATGGGCTATCATTATCTGCACAGTTATTAAAAAAGAAAAAAAATTGCCCTCTTTGACTTACTGCTAATCATTGCTAACTCTGACCATTGCAAACTCTGACGATAATTCAGTCATGGTTTAAACTGCCTTTGAAAATCAATGATTGTTGTCTTTTAGCCAGCTGTAGCTTAAATGAATATCCTCACCAAAGTCTCAGCTAATATTTGTTCTTTCAAGTTTCAGCAAGGAAGCCTCATGATTAGACAGAAACAAAAGGAAACTACAAATTTGAGAATACACATGGCATAACTTGGTATTTTGGTGGCATCCTGGCATGTGCTATTACCATTTGGTTGTTTGCTTTGTCTGATGATGACTGTTTAACTACATTCCATCACCCAATTTCAAATATGGAATTAATTAGGCATTTCTGCAAATGGCTGCCTTTTATTAGATTTATTTCCTGTTTATTGGCATGGAGACTTACTTTTCATTCTAATTGAATGGAAAACCCATATTGCCAAATGGTACAAATAAAATGACCATATATTCTGTTCATTAAAATAAACGTATGTTTCAAGAACTTGTTTTAGGTACTGTGACTGATGCTGAAGATGTAAAGATGACTAAGAAATGACACCCCTTTCAGAAATTCCTGGTATGGTTTGCTACTGAAACCTGGAATTATTATGCCCTCAGTATCCAGCTCTGTTCTAGTCTTCCCAAAGATCTTTGATAATGACTTCAATGTGTTACATTCTACAAATTTTTTATTCTTTATTTTAAAGTCTATTCTATTTTTGTATTAAAAGTAGAAAATGACACTCCCTCCTTTTAAATGCCAATCATTAATCTTTTGAAATTTCAGAACAAATTTTGAGAATTAACATGTTCTCACCATCACTAGTGACTCAGATGGTAAAGAATCTGCCTGCAGTGTGGGAGACCCAGGTTTGATCCCTGGGTCAGGAAGATCCCCTGGAGATGGGAATGGCAACCCACTCCAGTATTCTGGCCTGGAGAATCTCATGGACAGAGGAGCCTGGTAGGCTACAGTCCGTGGGGTCACAAAGAGGTAGACATGCAACTAACATTTCACTTTTCACCATCACTGCTATTTGTTCATTTAATCTGTGCTTCAATTGCATAATTATTTTCAACAGTTTAACTTTCTATCATTTATTTACAACGATTTTAAATTACTGAGTTTAACATGAGTTTTACACCATTGTCTTAGATGCTTTTCCTTATAGACATTTCAAGAATTCCAATTTGTGAAACTTTCCCCCCATTTCCAAAGCACTGCTTTCTTGAGTTTTTGATATATCTATTGATAAAGCTAATGCATAAAGAATGAGGAGAGGAAATTAGTATTTTGGTTAAACTGAATTTTGGAAATTTAGAGGTCAGACAGAATGAAGTTTGGTGCAGTTGGATATGAGTTTTTCTGGATAGTTTAAAAGGAGTCAAGTTTGAAGACTGATTTGAAAAGAAGAAGAATCAGTACATTTATTGATTAACACCCCACTTAACCAGCTGTGCTCACTTGATTTATTTGAACTTCAGCCTTTTTCTTTTGTTTTCTTGACAGTTATTTGTGTCCCAAGTGAAGGCGTAGAGAACTTACCTGATGCCCATCAGGGAGTTGGGAATGACTGTTTTCACATATCTTGTACCTGATCAAGGCATAAAGTCTTAATATACAAACAATTACCATTCACAGTAGGACTACAAAAGAACCTCATTAATATATGTGCTAATTGTTTTCTTTTGATGTGGTTATAGTCATTAACCAGGCCACAGCAAATATACGTCAACCCTACTGGGTCTCCCGTGGTCTCTCTCCGCAGCAGCCTTGGCGGAATTGAAAAGAAACTCGCAATACTCCGTGCACTTCTGGCCAGACTTCTTTTTGCTTCTCACTCCCGTCCCAGCACTCACAGTCTTATCACCATCAAGATTGCTCTCAGTATTGGTCTATTTACTGGCTACTCTCTAACTGAACTCCCTAAATCTCTGAGTTTGAACAGGACAGTGTTTATTTCTCTTCCACATGGCAGTTAAATGCAGGTGGTTTCCTAAGTGGTGCTTATGGAGTCCAGGCTACTGCTGTCTGTGGTGTCCTCCTCCAGCAGGGACTTGGGGTCCTCTACTGGATGTTCTGGGCCTGTACTCTGGGTGGAGGAGGACAGAGAATGGAAGACTGGGAAGTTCCTCTGGCTTCCTTGATGGAGTGCATGTTCATTTCCCACTGTTGCTGTAAAAATAACCAAACTTAGTGATTTAAGACAAATTTATTCATTTGTAATTCTGGAAGTCAGAAGTCCTAAAATGGAAGTGTCAGAAGAAAAATTCCAAGCCATGCTGTCTGAACTCACTTTAACGACCTCAAATGGGTTTAATGTTATGCACAGTAATTCTGCTGCATTTTCCTAGCCCAGAGATTCTCAACCATTAGGAAGCATCAGAATCCGGTAGAGGGCTTTACACAGCACATACTGCCAAGTTTCTGATTCTGTTAGTCTGGGTGGAGCTGGAGAATCTTCATTTCTAACAGATTTCTTAGATGATGCTGATGCTGTCGGTCTAACGACCACACATCAAGATCCACTACCGTAGTCCATCCCTTCTTGCATTTTTCTAATGATTTCACCTCTCCTCTAGCCTCATATTTGGCTTCCTGGTGGCTCAGACAGTAAAGAATCTGCCTGCAATGCAGGAGACCTGGGTTCAATCCTGGGGTTGCGAAGATCTCCTGGAAAAGGCAGTGGCTACCCACTCCAGTATTCTTGCCTGAGAATTCCATGGGCAAAGGAGCCTGGTGGGCTACAGTTCACGGGGTTGCAAAGAGTCGGGCATGACTGAGCAACTAACACTTTCACTTTCACTAGCCTCATATTACCAAACATCTCTTCCTTTAGCCACACTTTCAGCTGCTGGTGACCTTGAATTCTGCATCAGTGCTTCTCAAACTATGAATGGGAAAGGATTTTTCTGTTTTAATTTCTAGTCTGTTTTTTTAAAAAATTTCTAAAGTTTAAAAATTTTTGATCTGTTAACTTGTGAAATACTGTAAGCATTTATTCTAATGTGCCAAAAAAAAAAAAGAAGAGAAGAAAACAAGGGCAGATCAAAAAAGGAAACAAATTTTTAATATTAAATTTGATAGACATAAAAACACTCTGACAAACTGCCAAAATACTTTCTAAACACATACTCTCAATTATGTCCAGTAGTCTTCTGGCACTACACTGCTCTATATCCCTGAAAATAGTGCAGTCAGAAGAGAAATTTCTCATATCCATCACCACATATTTACCCATGTACCCTTCCCAAATATTCCCCCTTGCTACATATAAGCTACCAATGCTTTTTATAAAGGATTAAACATTCTTGTCTATCTCATGCAATTGTTCTAGCAATTATTTTTCCTTTTTCTCAAATTCTTTTTGTTTTCTTTACTATTAATACATTCCCACCAGAAAAACAACAACAAAGAATCAGCGATACTTTTTTCCCTGGTAAAACCATACACCTTCTAGACGTCATTTCACTCCAGATATTTCCTTTGCAGCAGAACTCTTCAGAGTAGCACTTAGTCATAAAAACCCCAGTGCCGGATGCTGCACTGTCATAAAAACCCCAGTGCCGGATGCTGTCGTGAGAACTACAGATCTTTCAGCTTACCTGGAATGCTTGTCCAGAATTACACGACTTTGTGTTGCTAGTGCTCACCTGTGGGTAGACAGGTGCTAAGAGAAAATCTGTCCTCAGGAATGTGTCTTTCCCTAACTCCCTCACCCAATTCCCTCACCCTCCCACCACCAGTGAAGTAAGGTTGAGGGGTATAGATCAGTCATTGTGGCAGCCTTCACCACACCATTATTGGAGATACAAACTAAGCTGGTCCCAGCACCCAGACTTAATATCATCTAACTGCTCATCTCCCAAGAGGCTCAGTTAATTGCCATTTCCCACTACGTTGTTGTTTTTGTTGTTGTTTTTTTCAATTTCTGCCTTAATTTGAGACAGTTTCTATCAGTATTTCAAGTGTGATTTCATTAGACAATGTCAAGCACCTAATACAAATCAAGATCTATTGTAATTATCATTTTCTACTCTTCTGTTTTGTAATTCTCATATTAAACGTAGTCATTTGTCTGGCATGCTTTGTCTTTGCATGGTCTTGATCCTCATTGTCTTCCAAATGTTTGTCTTCACGCATGCATATTTTTTTAATTTTAAGTATAATTTGGCTAAGGTGGTTGTTGCATTTGTCTTGTGAAAATTTACAGAATTGCCATCTCCTATCCTGACATTTTCCTTCATTCTTATCCAGTTTTCCCCATTTTCTCAAGATGCTGTATTTTCTTTGAAGTACTATAATGCAATTTACTCTAGCTTCTTCAATATCTATTTGTTTGATAAAGGAATCACCTCTCTGCTGCTTTCTCTGCCTCACCAAGAAATACGTTATTTTTGCCTTCCCAGGATTCTCTTCCATTTCTGAGTCTATATGACTTGACTCTGTGAGGATAGGTGTGCGTGTGTGATTTTCACATACCATTCCCTCCAACTTTGCCTTCTGTAGAAATGGCAGTGGGAGGAGGTTGCAAAAAGTACTTCATAGACTGGAAGTCTTTATCATAATCTTGTTCTTTTTTTCCCTGAAAATTTGTCAGCAGACATACAAGAGAGGCCTAGCACTCTGCTCTCCCTGACAGAGAGTAAGGAGAGCAAAAACTCCCAGCCATGCTGGACAGGGAGGAATTTGCTTTTTTGAAAATTTGCCTTGAACCTAACGCCTCAAGGATAAGTCTGAGATAACGGGGATAAAAGCTATTCATCAGCTTGCCTAAGTTGGGTACCCAGCCTATTCTGATTTGCCTAGGCCTTATCTTATTTTAACTCTGAAAGTCCTGTCTTTTAGGAGACCCCTTAGTCCCAGGTAAACCTGGACATCTGGTTACCATACATCATTTAGAATCCTCTTGTTCCCTGTTGAATATGGATGATCAATGATCTCTCCTGGCTTTGTGCTTTCAGGAATGTGCTTTCAAGAATGTGTTTCTTCTTTGTCGAACTCAAGCCATACAGCTGTCCTTTTTGTTTGTGTATACCTAGAGGGTAGTGGGTGTGGAATAGTGAGAGAGAGGATCAGAGGTTGGGAAGCAAGGACAGACAAAATATCTTCACAATATGAATGGTGTAAGGATATGGGAAGTTCTCTGTTTCCACCGTCATTACAAATTTTGTATCAGGTCATTGCAAATCTTGCATGAGGGATTTGCTGTGCAATAAATCTGCGGCAAGCCTCACTTATCATTTGCTATCAATGTTCATATGTGAAATTGCAAAATTCCTTTGGCCTGGGTGAAACAGGGATGGATGGGAATCCCTTCTCTCCCCATGTTCATCCAACTCAGAGAAGTTCTAGGAAGGAAACCTCTCCCTCTTTCTCTACTGTTTAGTAGCTCTTCCCCAAGGGAGAGCTAGTGGCTACTCTGGTTGTCGAGAAGATAATGTTTGTCAGGCCACATTTTAAATTGAGAGTTACTAAGATGTCGATGGTCTCCGACATGTTTCTCTCTTTCATTGCCTTCCTCCTGAATTTTTAAGGAGGCCAAGGACTATCTTCAGTGTCTCTCTGTAGGGAGGAAGCTTCTCTGCTTGCAAGTAGATAAGCAAACAGACAAGAAATCTACTCTTGGAGAAATTCTCCTCTTGGGTGGATTCTAAGCTCTATATAAAATGGTGCAGTGATTGTAGCATTAAGTTCACATTACACTTTCTAGTCCAGTTTTTACCAGAGAGTACACATGTTGAGGGGTTTCTCAGGTGGCACAGGGGTAAAGAATCCATCTGCCAATACAGGAGGTGCAAGAGATGTGTATTCAAGCCCTGGGTCGGGAAGATCTTCTGGAGTAGGAAATGGCAACTGACTCCAGGATTCTTGCCTGGAAAATTCCATGGACAGAGGAGCCTGGCATGCTACAGTCCACTGGGTCACAAAGAGTCAGACACTACTGAGCAGCTGAGCACACATGCATGCACACACACATGGACGCACACATTGAGGTTGTGGAATGTAGAGGTCACTAATAGAATTGATCCTAGTTAAGCAGCAGTAGCAAAGGGGCAGTTACCCTTAGCTAGGAGACAAAGAGAGATCCTTGGATAAAGGTTTCTCTGCTACATTTTATCATTCATTCAGCTTACAGGCAAGCTGATTTACCATTAATCCATTTACCATCTCTATGGTTTTGTCTTTCCTAGAATGTCATATGTTTGGAATCATACAGTATGTAGACTTGTCAAATCAGCTTCTTTCTCTTAGCAGTAAACTCTTAAGATTCATCTATGTCTTTTCATGACTTCAGAGATCCTTTATTTTTATCATTGAATAATATTTTATTATATGAATGTACCATATTTAGTTTTTCCATTTACCTATTGAAGGACACCTCAGTCGCTTTTAGTTTTTGATTATCATGAATAAAACTACTATGAATATGTGTATATGAATTTTTGTGTGGACATAGATTTTCAAATCAGTTATGTAAATACATAGCAGCATGATTACTTGATAGTAAGACTGTTTAGTTTTATAAGAAAGTGCAAAATTGTCTTTCGAAAGAGTTGCTTCATCTTGCAGTAAATGACAGTTTCTGTTGCTTTGCATCCTGGTCCAGGAGTTGATATTGTCAGCTATTTGGGTTTTGGCCATTCAAATAAGCATCTGATATAATTCTTATGAAAGAAAAATGTGTGTATAGCTGTCAGTTCCTCAGTAAAGCTTTGTTCTATATGCTTTTTAAAATAAACACTTAAAACTCTGTATCAGTCTGTCTAGCCATGAATACAAGCCAGGTTTGAGGAAGTCATTTCTAGGACTGGGCCAGGATCTCAATATAAACTGGAAAAATCCGCTTTAGTTTATCCAGACTGGAGGTTAAAAACGCAAATGCGTATTGAAACCCGGAAGATATATTCTTCAATAAAGTAGGCCCTGTAGAAGACAATAATGGTGAATAGTGTGGCAAACTGAAAGAGGCATGTCTTGTTCAAATCTGGAATAACTAATCTGTTCCAGCTTCTTGTTGCCACAGGAAATCAGTCAGAATGTGATCGAATCTTCTAATTTTCCAAGATACTTGGGAATCTGAATTTTATATAAAATCTCCTGATTTTTAAATGGGAGGCTTTAATTAAAATCTTCTTGAAATACTCTTCAGGGGCAACAAACAGAGGTTAAAGCCTCTAGGCTGCCACCACAGACTGAAATATTTACAAATATAGACTAGTTGATCCTGGAAAACATTTTAAAAGGATTTTCAATCTTTGAAGTTTCATGGTCTGAATTATATATTTAAAAAGTACTCCTGAAAATGTCTCAGAGAAATTCAATGGAAATCAGATAGAAAAAAACATTCACTACTATAGGTAAGAGATTGTGCTCCTTAAGCTAGAGTTTTAGCAGCACAATTTGGAATTGGACAATTTGTGGGAAATTTGACAAGTAGATGCATTTGGTGATGAATTGGATAGAGATAGGTTAAAGGAGGAATATGGATGAAAATTCATTATACATGAGGAGCAAGAGAAACTTTTATTAAAGTGAAGGAAAGAACAGGTATGTGGTATTATAATCTCCATTTTACAGGTAAGGAAACAGATTTTGAGAGATTAGGGAACTTGCCAGAAATCACACAGGAAAAAAAAAGAGTCAGACCAGGGCTTCCAATTCTTAGTTCAGGATTACTATCTCTACCTCATGATCCCTAATGTGTTTTCATTGTTTTGACTTGCATGATAGAAGGAGTTGCTGAGTGCTTTTGTTTAGGTGTAGTCCTTGGTACAAAAGGTAGTGCCTCAGTGATCTCTGATGGTTTCTAAACTTTCCGGAAATGGAATGAAGAATCACAAATACTTACCCACAGCCAAGGTTACAAAAGAAAATTATACTGATGGAGTGAAGATTACAAACCTACTCTTGTGCTGTGAAAGGAAAGGTAGTGAGAAAAGTGGTAAGAAAATAATTACATGCGGTATTAAACCGCTAGTGCATGTCAACCGCAAGCCATGTTTTTATTTGTCTGTTCTAATTACCGTCTAAGGAGTTTGAGTGATTAACACCAAGTTTCTTCTGTGCTGTCTGGCTTCTACATTTCTAAGCTATAACCAGTTAATTGCTCCCATGGGCTTCCCTGGTGGGTCAATGGTAAAGAATCCGCCCACCAATGCAAGAAACGATCCTGGGTTCTGAAAGATCCCCTGGAGAGGGAAATGGCAACCCACTCCAGGGTTCTTGCCTGAAAAATTCCGTGGACAGAAGAGTTAAGAAGATTCCAAGTTAAGCATCTTGGAAACCATCGTCTCTGTATCCTTACTTTCTTTGCATTTATTGTTGCCTGGGAGGGCTTATGAGTTCTACAGCAAATGTGCTTGCTATTGATCAAACTACTGGGCAAGAATGTTCAGGGGAATGGACCCATACTGAGAGGCACAACATTAGCAAATCTAATTTGGCAGAGGCCATATGTAATGTGAAAGAGTGGGTTTTCTCACTCACTGGAGAGAAGGCTTGTAAACTGTGCATAGATACTGTAATGTGCAGATGCTGTAATACTGCAGGATCTGTGAGGTGGGGAAGGAAAACCAACAGACATGAAACCCATGAAACTGTATACACAATCCATCTGCAACCTCAAAATGCCAAATAGATCTCTCAGTGACTCTGGGCTACTTACTTATACTTGCATATTACTTGAAATCAGAAATATGGATAGACTCTACATAGACTCCATGGAAACAAGTTTTATCAGAAGGATGGTTATGTCAGCCTGTTTTTGAAACATAAACCAACTCACTGAAGACCTCTGAATGTGTTTTTAAAGTAGATAGGGAAAGATGAGACTATGCAAGCAGGCTGGAACACTGAACCATCTATTTCCCTGGTTGTGATCAAGCTTATTGCTAGGGCTTCCCATTTCTTTTCTGGAGGTAAAGACTCTGAGAGAGTAGGCAGAAACCCTCTATAGTAACATTTCTTCCTAGAATATGGGGGTAAGAATTTTAAGAAAAAAAATCCTGACTTCAAGGATAAAGAGGAATGTTGAGAGATAAATCTGGGCTTCAACCCACTGTCCTGGACAAATGGAAAGATCAGAAACTTTCCCTGGGTATGAAGAGACCCAGTATGAAAATTATCACCACAGAGTGGAGGGTGGGAAGACATGTCTCCAGTGTCCAGTAGGAAAATGAGGATGGAAGTTTTCTAATTGGTCAAAGGTGGACAAGTTACCATTTGGGTGGAAAAATTCCCATAATTCCTGACATTATTTCATGTGGGAATGTTTGAAGAGAAGATTGGTCCAGAGAAACCTGTACATGCTCAGGGGGAACCCAAACTTCCTGGAGATATTGCAAAAAGATAGAGTGACACTCACATGGAGAAGGTTGTTTGAGCCCATTTGATTAGAAATGGAAAAAGACAGGATACCTTAGTTGATATCTGCGTTATGCAAGTGTGGACTGTCCACTTGGTTGTTATGTTTTAGCTTGTAAGTGGCTTGAATGGGGCCTTTCCAAGTGGTGCTAGTGGTAAAGAACCTTCCTACCAAAAGAGACATGGGTCCAATCCCTGGGTCAGGAAGATCCCCTGGAGGAGGACATGGCAACCCACTCCAGTATTGTTGCCTGGAGAATCCCATGGACAGAGGCTACAGTCCACAGGGTCCCAAAGAATCATACAGGCCTGAAGTGACTGAGCACACACACAGCTTGAAGGGAGGCCAGGCAAGAAAACCCAGGAGTAGAGAGAATAACCCAGGATGCTACGGTGTGCCACCATCAGGGTCTTAAGAATCCAGTTTGGGAAACAGGACACCTTAATGTCTCTCCTTGAGAAGCCATGTGCTGCTGTGGAGGCAGCCCAAGTGTTGCAGGGTCAGACAGACTTGAGTTAGAATCCTGCCCCTGCCAGGCTGGTTATGGGACCTAGTCTAGTATTTGAGTCTTATCACGGCAAGTACTTCATTATTGCTGATTGTCGTCATCTCACTTTGCCTTGGAGGGTGCCCTGCACGTAAGGAGTTCAGTGTGATTTTGTATTAATGACAAGTTATAGCCTTGAATGAGATACATTTATCTTTGAGTGTGAACTTGCTCAGGCTTGTCTCTGAAGTCTAATTAAAGCATCATTACCCTCAGGGTTCCTGCTGTTTCTTCACTCTTCTCTTAGGGCAGTAAAGGGTAGTGGTTGAGAGTATAGCCTTGGGTTTTGGTTCCTAGATCTTGCTTATAATTTATCTGGCTTGGGCAAGTATCTTAACCTCTCTTTGTTTCATTTTCTTTATCTATAAAATGCAGAATACAACAATCCTGAGCAATCTGAAAGGATCAAGTAGATATATGTGGAATGTTTCAGTTCAGTTCAGTTGCTCAATCATGTCTGACTCTTTGCGACCCCATGAACTGCAGCATGCCAGGCCTCCCTGTCCATCACCAACTTCCAGAGTTCACTCAGACTCATGTCCATAGAGTCAATGATGCCATCCAGCTATCTCATCCTCTGTTGTCCCCTTCTCCTCCTGCCCCCAATCCCTCCCAGCATCAGAGTCTTTTCCAATGAGTCAACTCCTCGCATGAGGTGGCCAAAGTACTGGAGTTTCAGCTTCAGCATCATTCCTTCCAAAGAAATCCCAGGGCTGATCTTCAGAATGGACTGGTTGGATCTCCTTGCAGTCCAAGGGACTCTCAAGAGTCTTCTCCAACACCACAGTTCAAAAGCATTAATTCTTCTGCACTCAGCCTTCTTCACAGTCCAACTCTCACATCCCTACATGACCACAGGAAAAACCATAGCCTTGACTAGGTGGACCCTAGTCGGCAAAGTAATGTCTCTGCTTTTGAATATGCTATTTAGGTTGGTCACAACTTTTCTTCCAAGGAGTAAGCGTCTTTTAATTTCATGGCTGCAGTCACCATCTGCAGTGATTTTGGAGCCCAAAATGAAATGTTTAGAAGGGTAGTAAATGCTCAGTAAACTTTAGCTGTTATTGCTATAGGCTTTCTTCATACACTATTCATCTAAGAGATACACTTCCTTTGACATCAAAACAAAGGAGGGCCAGGGAGGGGATGAACAGGTGCATTCTTCTGACCCTGAAAAGCTACTGGACTGGACTTCTCTGGTGGACCAGTAGTTGAGAATATGCCTGTCAAAGCAAGGTATGTGGGTTGGATTCATGGTCTGGGAAAATCCCACATGCCATGCAGCAACTAAGCCCGATGCCCCACAAGTAGTAAGTCAGTGCTCTAGAGCTAACAAGCCACAACTACTGAGCCTGTGAGCTGCAGCCACTGAAGCCTGTGTGCCTAGAGCCTGTGCGCCTAGAGCCTGTGCTCTACAGCAAGAGAAACCACTTCCCCGTGCACCACAACGAAAACCAGCCCCTGCTTGCTGCAAATAGAGAAACCCTGAGCATGGCAATGAAGACCCAGCACAGCCAAAAATAAATAAATAAAATTTTAAAAATACTTTAAAAAATCTACTGAATGAATCTGGACCTGCTTCCCACTGACAGAGCTGTAGAATACACTGAGTATGAGATCTGCTCAAGGTCTCAGTTCAGTTCAGTTCAGTTGCTCAGTCGTGTCTGACTCTTTGCAACCCCATGAACCGCAGCACGCAAGACCTCCCTGTCCATCACCAACTCCCGGAGTCCACCCAAGCCCATGTCCATTGAGTCGGTGATGCCATCTAACCATCTTATCCTCTGTCGTCCCCTTCTCCTCCTGCCCTCAATCTCTCCCAGCATCAGGGTCTTTTCCAGTGAGTCAGCTCTTTGCATCAGGTGGCCAAAGTATTGGAGTTTCAGCTTCAACATCAGTCCTTCCAATGAACACCCAGGACTGATCTCCTTCAGGAGGGACTGGTTGGATCTCCTTGCAGTCCAAGGGATGCTCAAGAGTCTTCTCCAACACCACAGTTCTGATGAAGCCAAACCAAATTGGCTCATGGGAACCCACTGTGCTCCTATTACTGCTCTTGTACTAAGAATTTCCCATTGACGAGGGTCAAGCTTAAGTGTCTTATCATTCTCCAGCATGCAGTACAGTTCATAGAATGATCATTCATTTACTCATTCATTCATTCATTGAATATTTATTGAGCACAGCCCTTACCAGGCAGCAAGTATGTAGTGGGTGATCTTGAGAAGCCATGCTAGAGGATGATAGGGGTCAAGTGGGAAGGAACAGAGTCTCACTGTTGTCCTTGTTCACACAGTGACAGTGAAGAGAGCGGAGGTGGTTATAAGAAACACAGCATCCTGGACACCCCCCTTGCAGACTCATAGGAGAATTCTGGACAGCTGAGTTTCTGCCTGGCTGGGGGTCAGGGGTGAGTCATTGATAATGCTGCTTGAGGCTTACCTCCTTCTCACACAGACCACTTTGTCTTCTGTTTTATTTAAGATTGGATATATGCCAAGAGGGGAAGCGAGGTTTAAGTAAAGCTCAGAATAGAAAGTGAGATCTATACTTGGCTGAAGGGCACTCTTGCTGCTCTTCCTTTGGGTTCTGCTCTCATTGGCTGGGCTTCCTGCCTGCCAGGGTGGCTTCAAGGTTACAGCCCTCAGTTCCAGCACTTGCTTACTCTCTGAATGTTCAGCAGAGGATCTGAGTGTATTCTCCTTCCATCCCACTGCCGCACACTTTGATGTCCTCCAAGTTAATGATTTTGATGTTCTCCTTTTTAAAAAAAAAAACAAACTATTTTAAAAAGTAGATTCTGTAAGGAAAAAGAAACAAAGAAACCAGTAATCCTATACCTGTATGTAGATTTTGCCAACTTTGTGATAAAGCACTCTCACACTCAATATTTTATTTATCCACACAACATCACTATAAATCAGGTAGGGAATTTGCATCCATCCCATGGATCACTGCCATGTTCAAGCACTGTGCTGTATAGAAACATTCTTGTACACCTCTGATTGCATTATATTCAGAAATGAAAGTCAAATAAATGGTAAAGTCATAACTGGAAATCATATTTCATGCTTTCTACCCAGTTTTCTGACTACTACTCCAAGTGTTTACTAGAATTTTGTTAAAAGGAAGAGCGATGAATGCACATCCTCACTGGACCCATTGATTTAACAAGTGGTGGCTCAGATGGTAAAGAATCTGCCTGCAATGTGGGAGATTCAGGTTCGATCCATGGGTTGGGAAGGTCCCCTGGAGAAGGAAACGGCTACCCATTTTAGCATTCTTGCCTGGAAAACTCCATGGACAGAAGTGCCTGGCAGGCTACAGTCCATGGGGTCAAAAAGAGTCAGACACGACTGAGCGACTAACGTGCTTTAACAAGCTTTAAGAAAATAGCACCCTGAGGAGGTGTAGTCGGTCTTAGAAAATGTTTCTGTCACCTCTCAACTTAAGTACATCCCTTTCAAATTCTCTACTTATGTTACAGTACAAATGGTGAAACTTTTGCTTTTTCTGCCTGAGGATAACCCATCCTAACATGTTTTTTAGCTTATTTTTCTCTGAATTCCTCATTGTCTCTTAATACTGATTCTCCTATATATAGAAGGAGATATTGATTAGATCCTCTCTCCCTCCTCTATATACAATAATATCCTCTTTATGCAACTATTATCATTTGCACTTTTAATTGAAGTATAGTTGGTCTACAAGTTTGTTTTAATTTGTGCTGTACAGCAAAGTGAATCAGTTTTATATATATATTCTTTGTCAGATTCTTTTCCATTATAAATTATTATAAGATACTGAATGCACTTCCCTGTGATGTATAGTAGGACCTTATTGTTTATCTATTTTATACATAGTAATGTGTATCTGTTGATCCCAAACTCCAAATTTATCCTTTTCCCCTACCTCTTTGGTAACCATAAGTTTATTTTCTGTGTCTGTGAGTCTGTTTCTGTTTCATAAATAAGTATAAGTGATATATGATATTTGTCTTTTTCCGTTTGACTTCCTTCACTTAGGATGAGACTCACCAAGTTCATCCATGTTGCAGCAAATGGCATCATTTCAATCTTTTTATGACCAAGTAATAGTCCATTTGGGCTTCCCCAGTGGCTCAGTGGTAAAGAATATACCTGTAACGCAGGAGACCTGGTTTCGATCCCTGGATCGGGAAGATCCACTGAGGAAGGCATAGCAACCCACTCCAGTACTCTTTCCTGGAGAATCCCATGGACTGAGGAGCCTCGGGGGCTATAGTCCACAGGGTCACAAGGAGTCAGACACAACTGAAGCGACTGAGTCCACAGTATTCCATATACCACATCCCTACAGACCATTTGTCTTCACATCTCCATTCAGTGCTTCATGTATGCTTATTAAATTAATATATGCTGCTGCTGCTAAGTCGCTTCAGTTGTGTCTGACTCTGTGCGACCCCACAGACGGCAGCCCACCAGGCTCCCCCGTCCCTGGGATTCTCCAGGCAAGAACACTGGAGTGGGTTGCCATTTCCTTCTCCAATGTAGGAAAGTGAAAAGTGAAAGTGAAAAGTGAAAGTGAAGTCGTTCAGTGATGTCCGACTCCTAGAGACCCCATGGACTGTAGCCTACCAGGCTCCTCCGTCCATGGGATTTTCCAGTCAAGAGTACTGGAGTGGGTTGCTATTGCCTTCTCCAAATTAATATATAGTTAGTAGGAAATGGCAGCTATGTGCCAGGTGCTATTTTTATAACCATGCATTCAGCCATATTTCAATACCTTGGTCTTTAACAACAGGGTGAGCATGTATTGGGGTACTCATGAAAGTTCAAAAAAAATATCAGCTGGATAATATAATAAAGCCAACATTTTTGTGACTGTTTTTGTTCAGAGAAGCTGAAAATTTATGTGTTGGCAGTGAGAATCTTTCATGGTCTTTGTTATGAGAATAACATAGAGTCTAGTTACTCACCAAATGGAAGGTTCCTAATTTCACACCCTTTGCACTGCTTTCCAAATTTTTAGTTTGAATATTCATAAGCCCCTTAAGATGAATTATGTTGAAATAAGAACTGTCACTATGTGACTCAAGATTATCAGAACATTTAGACCAGAAAATAACCTGAAAAATTTGGGTAAATTTTGAGTATCATACTCTCCCCTTATTTGGGAGAAAATAAGAGATCTGAGGAAATTGCTTATTTATAAAGAACCATGTAGTTAGCTGTGAACTCCTTGTACTGTAAATTCAAAGAGCAGTTCATAAAACCTGCACCCCACTGAGAATTGAAGAATGTAAGATAACGGATTTTAGATGGTCTCTCATTCATTTTTATCAACCCGGAAATAGGAAAACTGAAGCATAGATTTATGGAGTTACCTGCCAGATAGAGCACACGTGATAGAACTGATCCTCAATGTTCCGCGTTACTCCGTGAAGAGGAACTGAACCTTCAGACTAGATGCTCACACTCTGACCTTCCACGGCAAGTGTCACACTGAATTCAAACGACTCATTTGCTTTCTCGTCTTCTCTTTAATAAGTGGCCTCTGAGAGCAGACCTGTGTGTGATTTTTATCTGTACCCCAGGCATCTAACACAATAAAGAGATCATTGTTGAGTATGTGTACATGGCATGATAGGTACTATGTTGGATGCTTAGTGTACAAGGATGTAAAAATGACTTAGGTACTAAAATAGACCTTTATGTCCACAATATGTCATTTAATTAATTCCAAATATATTTTTTTGAACACTTGTCATAGGGCAAGCATTAAGGAGCTGGATGTTCAGTGGTGAACAAACCAGAAATGGTTTCTACCTACAGGGAACTTAAGATGTGGTAAGAGAGAGATGGTAAATAAACACTTATAAAAAGAGAATTCTGACTAATAATACCTTCTAAGAAAGGAAAATGAAAATCACTCAATCTTGTCCGACTCTTTGCAACCCCATATGCTATGTAGTCCATGGAATTCTCCAGGCCAAAATACTGGAGTGGGTAGCCTTTCTCTTCTCCAGGGGATCTTCCCAACCCAGGGATGGAACCCAGGTCTCCCACATTGCAGGTGGATTCTTTACCAGCGGAGCCACCAGGGAAGCCCCAAAACACTAGAGTGGGTAGCCTCTCCCTTCTCCAGTGGACCTTCCCAACCCAGGAATTGAACCAGGGTCTCCTGCATTGGAAGTGGATTCTTTACCAGCGGAGCCACCAGGGAAGCCCTCTAAGAAAGGAAAGAGCATATGAAGTTATGAGAGAGAAGATAGCAGTGTGGAGGGCATGTGATGTGCTTTGGGGGTTCAGGACAGGCTTCTTTGTAAGGAAAGAATGCTTGAGCTGAGACCTGAGTGATGAGGAAGATATGATCAGGTGTCATGAGAAGAACATCCCAGGAGGCTGTAACAATATGTGTGTGGTGGCCCTGAAACAAGAATGTGATGTGAAGGAGGTGCATCTCATTGAACGCGAAGGAGAGGGTGGGGGCAAGGTGAAGTGGGAAAGGTGAGCAGGGGCCAGATCTTGATGGGAATGATAAGGATTTGAATTTTATTTTAATTGTAATCCAATTTTTGAAAATAGTCTTCTTATTTGAGAGCAGCGTTGATTTTGAGAATTATTGAGATGATAGTATGATGTTTCCATATATATCATATCCAGCTTCCCTATTATTAACATCTTACATTTATATGGTACATTTGTCACAACTTTAAAGAATCAGTATGGATACTTTATTATTAACTAAAGTTCGTATTTTATTGATTTACCCGGTTCTCCTCTAATACTCTTTTTTGGTTTCATTATCCCATTCAGGATAGTATATTAGGTTGAGTCTCCATAGGCTCCTATTGGTTGTGACAGCTTATCAGACCTGTGTCAGATTTATATTTCTATCCAATTATCTAGCGCAGGATGCTAGGGCTCCATAAGTTTGTCAAATATAGGAACACAGGCGCTAATGTCTCTCTCATCTCTATCTTTACCTCTATCATCTCCAGCTTACATGTATACACAAGATTAAAATTGTCCTGCATATCTGTTCTTCATTAAATTGAGGCACTCTCAAGGGTAGTCCTAGACATAGATATACAGACACTTCTCTGTAGAGCTTATTTTTACCAGCTGTCAATGGCTGCCTTTAGGAGTCTCTCTTTGGAAACTTTCACTTATGTAAGTTTCATAAGACACATAAATAATAGTTTTTGAATTTTAGAAGAGCTCTATTTAGTTTCTGCCTGAGTTCCAGGAGTACTTTGGGTTCCATGGGAAACATATCATTTTAATGCCCTGGCATCTTGCTTCGGGTGGTATCTTTATTTCTACATGCCTACCATTTCCTATACACTCCCTGTCTTCTCTTTATTAGCAAGAACAGAGGACAAGTGGAGCCAACACCTCCTTTAACTTTGAACTATGATGAGTGACTACTTTTCAATATGTCTGGTTCTAGAAAACTAAGAAAGTGAAAGTCGCTCAGTCATGTCTCATTCTTTGTGAGCCCATGGATGCAGCTCATGAAATTTTCCAGGCAAGAATCCTGGAGTGGGTAGCGGTTCCCTTCTCCAGGGGATTTTCCCAACCCAGGAATTGAAGCCAGGTCTCCTGCATTGCAGGCAGATTCTCTACCAGCTGAGGCACAAGGGAAGCCCAGAAAACTAAGAACTTTCTACTATATTCCTGTTATGAAGGAAATAGTGACCCTTGAGCAACATTGCCCCTTCCTCCCACATGACTCGCCCTAGCTTCTCAGCCATGTTGGCCTGAGAGGACAGCGCAGATAGATCACTTCTTGCTTTTGTTTTTCAAGTCCCACTTTACTTCCCACACCAAAAGGCTTAGGTTTTCCGAGCAACAAATTTTCCTTCAAAGTAATCAATGCTGTTTGCCTAAATATATTTTTTACTCACTCAAATTTTGATTATAAACATAGCCCCCCTTCATTTCTTTCACCTCCAACTTCCTTAAAAGGCTCTTCTTCATACAACAAAGAGTAAGTGTGGAAAGGCAATGGCACCCCACTCCAGTACTCCTGCCTGAAAATCCCATGGACGGAGGAGGCTGGAAGGTTGCAGTCCATGAGGTTGCTGAGGGTTGGGCACAACTGAATGAATTCACTTTCACTTTTCACTTTCATGCATTGGAGAAAGAAATGGTAACCCACTCCAGTGTTCTTGCCTGGAGAATCCCAGGGACAGGGGAGCCTGGTGGGCTGCCGTCTATGGGGTCACACAGAGTTGGACATGACCGAAGTGACTTAGCAGCAGCAGCAGCTTCTGACACAAATTAGCAGAGTAAACACAAGTATGTATAGGACCAGTTAGTTCAGGGCCGATCTTATCACATGCTTTGGAGACTTCAGGGCAGATAGAACCATATCATATGCCTAATAAAAATCCTTAGTTGGTAGGAAGAAGCTAAATCATGAATAAGGAAAGGAGCTGGAACAATGGATATATAAGGGAAGATGATTCTATCTCAGAGGGGACAGTCAGTTCAAGTGCCCTTGGGGAACAACAAGAAGGCTAGAATGATTGGGACAGAGCCCATGAAATGGAGACAGAGATAAGAGAAGCAGTCTTGGTGTTCTACTGCTACTCAACTAGGGACTTAAATGCCTTGGGAGGATTTTAAATAAATATATAAATAAAGATTTTTTTAAAAAATATTGAGCAGAGAATTTAGATAATCTCACCTATAAGTATCACCCTTGCTGCTGTGTGTGGAGTTTGGACTGTCAGAGGACAAGTGGGGAAGGACAGAGACAGGTAAACTATTATACCAATCCAGGCAACTGGTGATGTTAGTTTGATTTGGATGACAAAAGTGTTTCATTTGTGGATATTATCTAAAGGTACAGTAATCAAATATTGAATTATTTAAGGAGCATGAAAGGAAGCTATGATGTCAAGGGTGATCTCACTGGTTTCGGTTGTAGAGACCTACAGAGTATAATTGCCATTTACAAAAATAGGGACTCGTGGAGACTCCCAGGTTGGAGTAGGTGACATGCAAGCTATGGGCTTGGATATTTTGAGATATATATTAGATGTTCAAATAGAGAGACTGTACTAATTTACTAGGGCTGCTGTAGCAAAGTACCCCAAAGTATGTGTTTTAATTGACAGAAATGTAATGTCTCACAGTTGCAAAGGCTAGATGTCCATGACTTCAGGGTCAGCTGGTTTACTGGCTGTGAGGGAAGGATCTGTTCTAGGTCTTTCTCCTTGGCTTACAGATGGCTGTCTTCTCCCCATGTCTCTTTACATTTTCTTCCTCAATACACATCTGCATTCAAATTTTCTTTTCTTATAATCACACTGGATTAGAAGCCTCCCTACTAACTTCTTTTTAACTTGATGACCTCTCTGAAGACCTTAATGTCTAAACAAGATCACATTCTGAGGTAATGGTAGTTAAGGACTTTGAGACATGGATGTTGGGATGGATGCACACAGCCTATAACAGATATTAAGCTGTTTGGGAAAAGTTTGGAGATGAAACATGTATTTGCTGTATAATGCACATTTGTTGTTATTTGGTTGCCGAGTTGTGTCTAACTCTTTGTGACCCCATGGATTGCAGCACACCAGGCCTCCCTGTCTCTCACAGTCTCCTGGAGTTTGCCCAAGTTCATGTCCATTGAATCGATGATGCCACATAATGCACATAAATAATATATAAAGCCATGAGACTGCATGAGAACACTGTAATAAGTGGAGACACAGACGTTTTCAGATGTTTTAACTATTAGAGGTGAGTTCCAGAAAAACATCTACTTCTTCTTTATTGACTATGCCAAAGCCTTTGACTGTGTGGATCACAACAAACTCTGGAAAATTCTTAGAGATGGGAATACCAGACCACCTGACCTGCCTCCTGAGAAATCTGTATGCAGGTCAGGAAGCAACAGTTAGAACTGGACATGGAACAATAGACTGGTTCCAAATAGGAAAAAGAGCATGTCAAGGCTATATACTGTCACTCTGCTTATTTAACTTATATGCAGAGTACATCATACGAATGCCAGGCTGGAAGAAACACAAGCTGGAATGAAGATTGCTGGGAGAAATATCAATAACCTCAGATATGCAGATGACACCACCCTTATGGCAGAAAGTGAAGAAGAACAAAGAGCCTCTTGATGAAAGTGGAAGAAGACTATGAAAAAGCTGGCTTAAAACTCAATATTCAGAAAACTAAGATCATGTCATCTGGTCCCATCACTTCACAGCAAATAGATGGGGAAACAATGGAAACAGTGACAGACTTTACTTTTTTGGGCTTTAAAATGGTGATTGCAGCCATGAAATGAAAAGACACTTGCTCCTTGGAAGAAAAGTTATGACCAAACTAGACAGCATATTAAAAAGCAGAGGCATTACTTTGGCAACAAAGGTCTGTCTAGTCAAAGCTATGGCTTTTCCAGCAGTCAGGTATGGATGTGATAGTTGTACTATAAAGAAAACTGAGCACAGAAGAATTGATGCTTTTGAGCTGTGGTGTTGGAGAAGACTTGAAACCCTTGGAAAGCAAGGAGATTCAACCAGTCCATCCTAAAGGAAATCAGTCCTGAATATTCATTGGAAGGACTGATGCTGAAGCTGAAACTCCAATACTTTGGCCATCTAATGCAAAGAACTAACTTGTTAGAAAAGACACTGATACTGGCAAAGATTGAAGGCAAGAGAAGGGGATGACAGAGGATGAGATGGTTGGATGGCATTATTGACTCAATGGACATGAGTTTGAGCAAGCTCTGGGAGTTGGTGATGGACAGGGAAGCCTGGCATGCTGCAGTCCATGGGGTTGCAAAGAGACGGACATGACTGAGCAACTGAACTGAACTGAACTGACCTGATCATCACTCAGACTCATTCTGAGTCTTCAGCTACATATATTTTCAAAATTATAATTCTGCCTAAATTCTGAGTTTGTGACTTTCTGGGACACTCAGGGTTCAATTCAATGGGCCTTTCTTTGAGAGAAAAAGGGCACATTGTAGGATAGTTAAAATCAAAGC
The DNA here is from genome assembly GCF_023091745.1 of Budorcas taxicolor. Classification (NCBI taxonomy): domain Eukaryota; kingdom Metazoa; phylum Chordata; class Mammalia; order Artiodactyla; family Bovidae; genus Budorcas; species Budorcas taxicolor. The sequence goes on from NC_068920.1 coordinate 140,760,709, forward strand.
AGAAACTTTGTATAGAGAGGGTGAAGGTTCTGATGGACTCTGATGCCAGTAGCTGTTGTTTTCTTTAAAATATTCACTTCTGGAAAGTATTTAGCATTGTCTTGGAGGAACTTTAAGTATATTAAGGAGCTTTGCCTTGACTGAATGATATTTTGATAAAAATGGAAATAGGAGACCTATTTCAGGTGAATAGCTCCCACAGTGTCCTGGACATGAACTAACAATCATAGGCATTTTCCTTCAGTCGTTTGTTAGTTAGTGATATACAACAGATCATTTTGCTTATTTTGAGCTTTCTGAGTGACTGCAAATCATGGTTGGGCCATGTTCCTGGAAAGGTGGTTTCCATTAGTCTGGTTGTTGAACATTTGCTGAGTACTCTTAGCAAATCGTGACTCTAAGGGGGAGAATGTGATGTTGTTCCTTTCTGGGATGATTCTCCACACAGACAGGAAATTATAGAAGGAAAACCATGATGCAGAGGTGTGAATTCTCTTCCTAGCTCTCTCTCCAATCTAGTGCTTGTCCAGGGACTAGTCACTTATTCCTAGACTTTACCCAACAGAGCAGGTGTGGACTTGGCGACTTTTGAGATTTTTCTTAGATATAATGTTCTATAATCTTATGACTTGAAATAATCTTTAATTTTTAAATGCCATCACTGTTTCCAAGGGGCATAGACAGACACACTTGGCCTAGTTTTGTGACTTGACATGAGCCGTGGTATGACATTCTGGATTGGAAGAATAAGAGTGTTCCCGTTAACAAAATAGCAAGAATGTTTCAAAAGCAAGTCCCCAACACCCTAAACCTTCCCTCCGGTGTAACTTTTCCGCTTTTGCTCTCTTTGTCTGTGACTCATGTTCCATTAAAATGTGTTTAGTGATATTTGTGAGTGTTAGACTTCAAAGTGTTCAACTTTGCTGAGAAATGTATTTTAAAAATGTTATCTTTTGATCGCACTTACAGATTGTTATTTAGGGCTGTTTTTGTCTTATTTGGGTCCAGTTAAGGGGACTTCAATGGAACCCCACTCCAGTACTTTTGCCTGGAAAATCCCATGGACGGAGGAGCCTGGTGGGCTACAGTCCATGGGGTCGCTAGAGTCGGACACACACGACTGAGCGACTTCACTTTCACTTTTCACTTTCATGCACTGGAGAAGGAAATGGCAGCCCACTCCAGTGTTCTTGCCTGGAAAATCCCATGGACGGGGAAGCTTGGTGGGCTGCCATCTATGGGGTAGCACAGAGTGGGACACGACTGAAGCAACTTAACAGCAAGGGGACTTCTTGTCACTTTGTGCTCTCAGATCAACACTAAAAAGTGTGATTGTGTGCATAAGAGGCTGCCTTTGGTGAATACTTGTCCACTCTATAACTATAAGGCCCAGGAATCTCACCTTCAGCTAAGACAACACCTTACAATAGGTGCTCAGAATCTAAAGTTCTCCTTGAGTTTTGGCTACCCACCCACAATACTGGGCACATTCATTTCCTGTCTGATATTATTCTGAATTATCCACAAATGAAACACAGAATTATGTCCCTTCAGTGGCACAGAAATTACCCAGCTGATAGCAAACACAGAGGTTGCCTTTTTCTCCAAATACTAAATTCCATTTTCTTCACCCAGAGTCTTCGTTGGCAGACTCTCTTCTCATGAGACTCTAACTTGTCATTTGCTCTTGAATTAATTAAATTAAAAATCTTAAAAGGCTAAAGCTAGATGTAAACTTGAAGATAATTACACTCATGAGAAAACATGTTTAGTGGTGAAGCAAGTTGTTCGAGGTCACACTGAGACGAGGAGTGCCAGGACTAGAACACATCTGGAATTCTGATGGAGCCCTAGGCGTGAGGATGAGGTGCAGCCTGGGCTACATCCACACATCCTACATTGCTTCCCAGGGAGTCCAGGGTTTTTTTCCCCTAAATGAGACTCTTTATTTTTGATGAAATACAAAGTTCCATTTACTTAGAGGGGTGGGATGTGGGGTGGTCGGAGGGAGGTTCAAAAGGAAGGGGATATATGCATTGTTATTGTTCAGTTGCTAAATCATGTCCAACTCTTTGTGATCCCATGAACTGCAGCACACCAGGCTTCCCTGTCCTTCACCATCTCCCTGAGTTTGCTCAAACTCATGTCCGTTGAGTTGATGATGCCATCCAACCATGTCATCCTCTGCCACTCCCTTCTCCTCCTGCCCTGACTCTTTCCCAGCATTAGGCTCTTTTCCAATGAGTCGACTCTTCACGTCAGGTGGCCAAAGTGTATACTTATGGCTGATTCATGTTGTTGTATGGGAGAAACCACCACAACATTGTAAAACAATTATCCTCCAATTAAAAATATCGGGAGTTGGTGATGGACAGGGAGGCCTGTCGTGCTGCGGTTCATGGGGTTGCAAAGAGTCGGACACAACTGAGTGACTGAACTGAACTGATATTAAAAATAATTTAAACAATAAACTTTGAGAACTAACTGCTACTTTAATGGGACTGGCACATTATGAATTTGGGGATGAAGGGTTTTGTGTGGAAGTAGAGATTTTTGTGTGCTCCTTTATTGTTTTGGAGGGATAAAGACCAGGCAACTTCTATAGATTATATGAAAGTGAAAGAGTGAAAGTGAAAGTCACTCAGTCGTCCCCAGCTCTTTGTGATCCCATGGACTACAGAGCCCATGGAATTCTCTAGGTCAGAATACTGGAGTGGGTAGCCTTTCCCTTCTGCTGGGGATCTTCCCAACCCAGGGATGGAACCCAGGTCTCCTGCATTGCAGGCAGATTCTTTACCAGCTAAGCCACAAGGGAAGCCCAAGAATAGTGGAGTGGGTAGCCCATCCCTGGCCAGAGGATCTTCCCAACCCAGGAATCGAACCAGGGTCTCCTGCATTGCAGGCAGATTCTTTACCAACTGAGTTATCAGAGAAGCCCAATAATTATGTAAGTTAGGTTATTTTTCTAAAGGTAAGTGAAATCTATTCAGAAACGGTGGGGGTGTAGATCTGCTTCATCCTCAAAACTCTGTGCCCATAGATCCTTCTCTATAGGTGCCCACAAAACCATGGATCTATTTCAAGAGGATAAACCATAAAGGAGACAACTTAAGCAGAACTCCTTTTCCTTTTCTAATAATTCAGCTCAGAAGTCCGTAAGAACCCTCTTCCCTTCTCTTCCACATTTCTAGATAATGAGACTCCACATCTTTCTGTGATTCTCTCCATTAAAGCACTTATCATGTGCTACAAATGTCTATTTATTTGCTTCCTCCTACCCAGCTTTTTGAAGTCAGGGACTAAGTCTCCTTTTTGTGCCCATACAGTATTTAGCAGAGTGCTTGAGACATCGTACATGGTTAATAAATATTTCAATAAGTGAATAAATGAGCAAATATACAGTTGTATATAGAAAATATTGGGCTGGTCAATAAGTCTGTTTGGATATTTCCAGAAGATCTTATGGGAAAATCCAAATGAACTTTCTGGGCAATCCAATGTTATCCTGGGTCTTTTGAAAAGCAACTGTCAAGGCAGGATAAAGGGTGGAAATGCTTAATTATGGAAAACACTGGTGAGAGGGAAAAGAGAGGGAGCTGGGAAAATCTGGAGGTGCATCAGACTGCTGGACATCTGATCTGGAGTGAAGGAGAAGAATGAAATGGGGTGGGCTTGGTAGAAGCATCCTAGTGGAGGGAGCAGCCTAAGGAAAGTGGGGGGTAAGGACATGGGAGAGTCCTCAAGCCAATCCTAGCCATCCAAGGAGTACTAAGTCTCCTTGAGATAAGCCTGTCTTAGCTGTCTGCATAGCCTTGTGGGAAGTCAGGCAAAGACTTCAGAGCATAGCAGCTGGGGAACCTCAGCCATTTATAATCCCTTTAACTGGAGGTCTGTGAGGGACATCCTAATAGTTGAGGCACATATGGAGGATTTTTGCCTTGTTTCTGAGAGCTGCTTGGGGGACAGAGGTTTTACGGGTTGCTGGAGAGCTTGACAGAGGCAAAGAAATGACTGAGCTCCCTGGGCACTGATTCTGCTCGCTTTTCACTAGGTGAGAATGCGGCCTTACTGGTGCTATTTGTGAATATAAACATAAATATGAAAGAGCACTGAACACTGTTGTAAGCTGTTCGGGAACAGAGATGTTTGCTTGTGTGTAAAAGGGCAGGAAGTGGCCCGCTTGTCTTGTTCCTGATCTGGGAGGAAAGGCTTGCAGCTTTTATACCTCAACTTCATCAATAAATAAAATGAAAGGGCAAGGATGCAGCAAGACTTTGGCTTCTTTCTCAGTCCTGGGGGCACCTCACCTGCCACTAGAGGCAGGAGATCTGTTGTAGACACCAGGTCAAGGAAAGTGGAAGTGAAAGTCACTCAGTCCTGTCCAACTCTTCGCGACCCCATGGACTATATATACAGTTCGTGGAGTTCTCTAGGCCAGAATACTGAAGTGGGTAGCCTCTGCCTTCTCCAGGGAATCTTTCCAACCCAGTGATCAAACCCAGGTCTCCCTCATTGCAGGTAGATTTTTTACCAGCTGAGCCACAAGGGAGGCCTAAGAATACTAGAGTGGGTAGCCTATTCCTTCTCCAGCGGATCTTCCTGACCCAGGAATCAAAGTGGGGTCTCCTGCTTACAAGCAGACTCTTTACCAACTGGGCTATCAGGGAAGCAGGTCAAAGAAAGGCTGCAGACAAGCAAACATCCGCTCTGTATAGTGCTATGGTGACCTTGCTTTGGTTAGTCCACACGGAGTTCCTGGCTAAGTAATGTGTGTGAGAGTGCTCAGTAGCTCAGTCGTGTCCCACTCTTTGTGATTCCATGGACTGTAGCCCGCCAGGCTCCTCTGCCCATGGATAAGTAAACTGGGCAATAAAGCACACGTGTGTTAGGAGGGCTCTTCCGTCCACCCTTCCCACCTGAACGGTTGCCCTTCCTTTGGTGTAGTCTCTGCTTTCTATGTTCATAGCATTCTGCTCACTCTTTCTGGTCCTTGTTTTCTTATTTTGTCTGACTTCTGCACATTTGATACGCAGGTCTGATTTTATAGTTTAACCTCACGTGAGCTCAATGCCTGGCACATAAAAGATACCCCTCAGTGATAAAAACCACTTGATCATTTGTGAACTCACTCTGTTTCCTTAACCTACATTTCTGCATTCTTTGTTTCACTCCACATATTCATACATATAGGCACAGTTAATAGTGGTTTAGTCGCTAAGTCATCTCTGACTTTGGTGACCCCAGGGACTGTAGGCTGCCAGACTCGTCTGTCCATGATATTTCATGACAGGCATAACTGTGATGTTTCCCCTTCCCAGTAGTTCAGTGGATTCTGTGAGCTCTCTTCATGATTTCAGGCTTTAGTTTCAGTCAGGTGCATTGAGTGCTCTAGCCTCTGAGACACAGGGGAGGAGCAATCAGGACATGCTTGATGAAGAGGCAGCATTTGAACTGGTCTTGCAAGGGAAACTATGACCTGGATGGGGCTTCCCAGGTGGTTCAGTGGTAAAGAATCTATGTGCCAATTCAGGAGACCCGGGTTTGATTCCTGGGTCGGGAAGATCCTCTGGAGAAGGAAATGGCAATCCACTCCAGCATTCTTGCCTGGAAAATCCCATGGACAGAGGAGCCTGGCGGGGCTACAGTCCATGGGGTCACAAAGAGTCGGACATGACCGAGCTCTCACTCATGCTCTGCATGCAAGATGTTTGTCACATGACTCAGAAGTGGTGGAGCTTGGATTTTAATGCAGGTCTCATTGATTGAATTCCATGGTCTTTCAAGTATTGAAGTTTCTTCTGTTCTTCAACCCCTTCGTAGATTTGCTCCTGAGGTTCAAGGCTGGCTTTTAACAGAAAATTTCTCTTCAGGGCCAGCTTCTTGGAACAAGCAATATTTAACTGGCTTGTTGCCTCAGTGTAGCATTTAGCAGTTCAGTTAAAGTATCTGAAAGCAAGTAATAATAACTAAAAGCAACTCCCTGTGAACATTCTTAATTTCTTTGGGATCCTGAATTCTGGATTTTCTTCTACTCAGTAAGGGAAATTTATTGCCCCTTTATATCTTGCCTTCCTGAGTGTTTGTGCTGTCAGAATCTCTGCAGACCAGGACACTTCTCTAGAGTGATCTTGTTTTATTTAACCTAAAAATGTGGTGGTGGTGGTTTAGTTGCTAAGTCATATCCAACCCTTTGTGACCCCATGAACTTTAGCCCGTCAGGCTCCTCTGTTCATGGGATTCCCCAGGCAAGAATACTAGAGTGGGTTGTCGTTTCCTTCTCTCAGGGATCTTCCCGACCCAGGGATCAAACCTGCATCTCCTGGGTTGGCAGGCGGATTCTTTACTATTTGAGTCACCAGGGATGCTCCTCAACCCAAAATATATTATCTTGGGAATCCTAGGAGGTTCAGAATTACTTAAGTCATTTCCCTTTCCTCGAGGAGCCTGTTTAGTTACAGGAACCAGATGCATACATGTTATGCTCAACATGTTATGTGACAGGCGCTCTTCTAACCAGTGCAGGTAAGAGTGCCTCTAATTTCAGAAGGACCTACTAGCTGATATTCTTACCATCTCAGTTTTACAGAGTAGGAATCTGAGGTACAGAGATATTAAGTAACTTATCCAGGATCACATGGGTAGTAGAATAATAAAGCAGAATTTAAATCCGAGAAGATTGATCTCAGAGCCCACACTCTTAACCCTGTCCATGGCTCTGCTGCCTCTCTTTAAGCGAGGCCACCCTGCATTCCAAAGTGAGAGCATAATAATTAATGGTGTTGAAAATCTGATTTAGATGAGTTCAGAAGGTGGAGAGCTAAAAAAAATAATAATCCTTCTCACCTACAGAGGTTGACATGATATATAGGATTTCTACTTATTATCTCTTCATTAATCTATTCCCAGATGAGAGCTATTTGCGAATTCCACAAGTATACTTCAAACTTCCCACCTGGCTTTCTGAGAAAATATGTAGCGATTCAGTGGTCTGTCATAGGAAGAACCAGGAGTCCAGGCGACTTTAGTTGAGTTTGAAGCACATTCAGTTGCTTGAGTGTATAGCTTCACTGTGCCTTGAGTTCCTTCTTGGTAAAATAGACACAATACTGGGATACAGAGAAAGTAATTAGATCTATACAGAAAGAAACATTAATATTCTCTAATAGAAAATCTTACTGATATATAAAATATGTTACCAATACCCACACTTTCAATAGTTTGCCCTCTTTGAATCTGGTGTATGAGTAGCTTTAAAAGCCTATTTAATTTCTGAGCTCAGTTTGTGAATTTTAAAAATTCTACCTCCAAAATATATTTACTCTGCTGACCCATCCTTCCTTTCCTATTGATACCTTATGTTAAAAAACTGAAGTACAGCTATGCTAGTTTCTCTTTATTCTTAACAGAAGTTTATTTCAAGCCAACCTAAATGTATAGATCAAAATTAATCTTCTCTGAGTCCCCGCGTATATCAAGTATGTCATTCTACATATAAAACATTTCAAAGACTTTAGACCAAATTCTACGGCTCATAAGACCTTGTGTTTATGGTCTCCTACATAAGAAGTCTCCTTCAGCTCTGTTGAACTTTTTCCCCATTTGAAGGTGGATCCCACGTGTTTCATTCCATTTCCAGTCCATGAAATTATATTACTCCATCTAGGCCCATTTAAAACTGTAACTTTCTTCAGAAGATTTTTATCATCCCTCTAAATTAGCATGGTCTTTCCCTCCTTTAAGCATGCATGCCACATTTCATGTTTTACTGTTTGCCACTTTTTAATTTCCCTTGTGTTAGAGGAATTTGTAATGATCTCATCGTCTAGATACTGCACTCCTGACCTCTTGTTCCTTTCTACTTTTTCCCACAGTACTTATCACAAAAGAGCTGTCACCAGATTTCTGGTGAGATGCTCTCAATTTTCTTTTCTGAACTCTTTATGTTGACTTCTATTTGTGGGACAGTTTTAAGCATTAAGATTGCCAGGATTTTTGCATCAAACAAGGGTTTAGATAAGAAACGCAAATTCCTCATTTACTGTCTATGAAACTAATAAGGTTCCATGGGATGTGAAAGACAAGAAAGACATTGCAAGAAGGCTTGGAGTAATAAAAAAAAGTGAGAACTTTAAGCCTAGAACTTGAAGGGTAAAGTCATAATATTAATGTTGGGTGACTATCGCCTCTGATGAAAAAATACCTGCTTTAGCTACAGATGGTGTGAATAGTACATAGCATAATGTTTGTGGATGAGTAACAGTAGAAATGGACATTATTAATATAATAATACACCCCTAAAGACTATTAGGTAAAATCAGTGGTTTCTTTATGGAGCAAAATTCTGTCTTTATTTTAAAAAAATCAACCATTTGAAGCCTATACTCTTTTACTGATTTTGCTCAAGGAGAGAACTTTAAAATAGCCTTCCTTTTAGACTCATTGCATGGCAGCTGTGCAGTTCCTTGGTCCATTTCTGGATTAAGCTGTAGAGCATGTGGAAGTATTTTCTGAAAACCAGCTTGGGGGCAGCAATAAACTACATCTCATCATGCAGGCTTATAACTGTGATTTTTTTTTTTTTTTTTTTTTTTGGCCTATGCTGATCTGAATTGCTTTTGTCTTCCCAATTCTGTGGCAGTGTGAAGAACTGGAGCACAAAGGAATGCCTGAAATGCAGTTTGTTATTTGGGAAATAGAGTTGAACCTGACAAAGATTCTAGAAACAGGTAAACAAAACTATAATCAACATGTGATCTTGTAAAAAAGACTTGTTATCCTATGAAGTCTCAGTTTTCACCTTTTAAAAGTGGGGATGTTAATAAAAATACCCACTCTATAGCATGGTTGTGAGGGCTAAATGAGATATGAAATAAAGGTTAGGTATGTTTTAACTGCAATATTAAGCAAATTATGGTAAATTTAGGGCTTCCCTGATAGCTCAGTTGGTAAAGAATCTGCCTGCAACGTGGGAGACCTGAGTTTGATCCCTGGGTTGGGAAGATCCCCTGGAGAAGGGAAATGCTAACCACTCCAGTATTCTGACTGAGAGAATTCCATGAACTGTATAGTCCATGGGGTTGCAAAGAGTCAGACATGACTGAGTGACTTTCACTTTCATGGTAAATTTATATGGTTGTATGCCATGCAGCATTTAAATAATACTATAGAATAATGACATAAAAAGCTATCAGTGAAAAAAGAAGTGACGACATTAACCCCAAACTCATCATTTATGCTTGTGCGATTGGGTCTCTAGAAACCTTCATTTATTTTGATTTTTCAAGAAGCATCAACTCTCCACCCATAAACAAGAGATAGGGGAACTTGAAGACATATTCTGAGCTTCTATGACTCCAGATTCAGCGACAGGTTTTTACACTCAGTACTGTTTCTTGCAATGTACAAGACTGCGCTTAAGATGGAAAGTTGTCCACCAAATACTTATTTCCCTTCCTGAATGTTGTAGAACTAGGTGCCTATCAGTTTTACAGCTCTGCAAACCTACTGCCACCTCCTTGTGCAGACAAGTAACTGGCAAATATGAGCAAAAATAGCATGCGATTTCCAGACTTGACCCCTAAATACTCATGCTCCTTCATGGATTTTTCCCTCTTCTGGCTGTCAACAGTGGATGAGGTGATCTTGAAAACCACATGTCCAAGATAATAAGGTTTCTGACAGCCTGGGTCTTTGAAGGAGAGCCTGGAGAGGAGCCATTCCACCGACCTTTACACTAGTCTAAAACCGGAAAAGGGTCTATTGTGCTTGACATGGTATTTACTTTAGGGCTTAGCTGTTACAGCAGTCTGCCTACCATAACTAATACACTGGAATTTGATAGTTTACCTTTTTGATATTTTCCAAGCCCTGAGCACAATGTTATATTTTATTTCCTGCTATGAAAGAAAGAAAAAAAAAAACAATCCAATCTCATACTGAGTATTACTGAGACAATTTTCTAGCTATATTTGGTTATCTCTGACTCTTACTGGCTACTCCCACAGAGGTTACTCAAGCAATTTTCTGGACTTGTTTTCATTTTATAAGATCTTCTGATCAAAGTTCTTAAATATATATTTAAAGTGCTTTCATGATAGATACCAATATAAATCTTTTCTAAGTAATTTTCCATCTCTCTCATTAAAAATATTATATCAGGATGTGGGAAAGAGAGCACATAATCAAAAGGATAAAGTAAGAAATGACCTTGAATACAAAGTTTATGTCTTTCATCAACCTTCTCTGTGAACTTTAGTGAGATATTTAATTTTACAAGGAACTGTTCTGTGCACTAAAGTGAAATGCATAATTTAAGTTCCCTAAGAAATTCTTTCAGCATTTTTTTGTTTTGTTTTGTTTTAGTTCTTGGCAGACAGCCAAAACTTGAAATAGGAATTATAGATTCTGAAGAGTATTAAGGGGGGAATTTAGGAATGTGCTATATTCTTACATTTTAGATTTCAATTTTTTAAAATAAAGTAAGGAAATGAGAATACCTCACCTTTTTCACTGAAAAGAAATGGGCATTGTGATCCTTTGAAGATGAGACATGAATCATTTATGGGGTCCTTGGAGATACTGGGTTATTTGCCAAGCTATTTCCTGCACTTAATATTCTATTCTAACTTTAACCATTATAACATTTCAGTTTTTTGACATCTTCCAAATGTATTTATCTTTCAAAAAATGTCTATTTCCCCCCTTTCCCTGCTGGAATAAAGTTGTCATGTTTGGTTGCTTTTGCAAAATGACCCCTCCTCATAAACTTGATGACTTTTTCTCAAGACTTTTTCTTTTTGGCCACTTAGAAGCATTCAACACTTTTTGTTTGTCTTTTTCTTTCCTTGAATTTTCTGACACTATTTAAATCTTGTTCTTTCATCTAGACCCCAGGTATCCTTTTATATTCTAGAGCTTAAAATAAGCCAAGAGCTGAGTAAGAGTGTGAGGTCTGGGGACAAATCAAGAAAGGAAATTTCCTCTAGTCCCTCCATTGCTGACTAAAAATCAGAAACTAAGCATTATTGAATGCTTAGTTTCTCATGAAAGAATCCATTTATATAGAGGCATCCTAGTATATTTTATTTATTTTTTTTCATAGTACATTTTAATATTGGTTTTATTTACTTTGGAATTTATATAAAATTCCATTTATACTGCAAATGTCTGCCACAGGAGTGAAAAGACATCTCTCAGACAAAAATTCCTTTCTTAAAGAGGTATTGTTTATGGAACCCCTCCTTTGTTGCAGGCACTGGGATCAGTGTTGCAGTCAGCAATGGACAGATGAATGTGAGGAGACAGAGGTGGTAATGTTAATGACGTTTTCTGAGTTTTTAGAAAGCATACTATCTGTTAAAGATAGAATGATAATTACAATTACCCAGACACAAAGCAGGATTTTGATAAGTGACATAACAGAGTACCTAAGCTGTTGTTTCTAAAGGGAGAAAAAGTTTGTACCCAATTGAGATGGAAGTTTTCAGAAAGTAGTAGCGCCTGAGAGTAGCCTTGTAGGATGCAGGCACTAAAAGCTAAGCAAGATGATTACATTTGATTCTGATTTGAAATTAGATGAGAAAAAACAACCCAGGGACATCTGTGATTATTCTGACTGACCATAATTAAAGTTAAAGTGAGGGAGAGGGATCTAATTAATTAAAATAGGTCCTCAGGAGTTCCACTTTGCAAAGCGTTCAAAATCCAGTTTAGGCATTGCTACTTCTCAGTTGCCCTCCTTGTTATTCTTTTCCCACCTTCAGCATCACGTGTTACCCTGTATCACTTCTGTTGGTACATTTGCTATTCCATTTTTTTTTGTGTGTGTGTGTTTAAAAAGCATTTATTCTTGTTATATTCTTCTTTTTTTAGCTTTATTTTTAATTGGAGAATAATTGCTTTACAATAGTGTGTTGGCTTCTGCCATATAACAACATGAATCAGCCATAAATACACATATGTCCTCTCCCTCTTAAACCTTCTCCCCACTTCTTACCCCATCCCACCCCTCTAGGCTGTCACAGAGTACTGTGTTGATCTTCCTGCGTTATATAGCAACTTCCTTTTAGCTGCTATCTATTTTACATATGGTAATGTGTATGTTTCAATGGTACTCTCTCAATTCGTCCCACCCTTTCCTTCCCACACTGTGTCCAAAGTCTGTTCTCTATGTCTGTGTCTCTATTCTTGCCCTGCAAATAGGTTTATCAGTACCATTTTTCTAGATTCAACTACCTAGCAATCCCACTACTGGGCATACCCTGAGAACACCATAACTGAAAAATACACATGTACCCCAATGTTCAGTGTAGCTCTATTTACAATAGCTAGGACATGGAAGCATCCTAAGATGTCCATTGACAGATGAACAGATAAAGAAGTTATGGTACATATATGCAATGGACTATTACTCAGCCATATAGAAGAATGTATTTAAGTCAGTTCTAGTGAGGCGGATGAACCTAGAGTCTGTTATACAGAGTGAAGTAAGTCAGAAAGGGAAAAACAAATATTATATATTAATGCATTTGAGCATATGTTTGTTGACATTCTCTCAAGAAGATAGAAAGTTCATTGAGACAGAAACAGTATCTTATCTCTATGTTTCTGGAAACAGGGTGAGTGCCTACTCTATAGAAAGGCAGTAAATCTTTGTGGAAGTCAATTAAATTTAATCAAGAGATCTTTTGTCTAAATTTAGTCTTTTCCTAGGGTACTGTTGAGTTAAATGTGGTTAGATGCCTCATGGAGTTATTGAAAACCCCAATAAAACTTTAAAATACATCTTCAGTTTTGATGTGAACTTTAACTGTAGGCTTGATTCATAAATAAATCAACTATATTTAATAAAAAAAATGTTTAATAATAGGCTATGAGTTTACCAAGGACATAAGTGGGTAGCTGGAAGCCATTTCATAGCAGATTACCAGAAATATGGAATCTTCCCAAAGTCTAAAAGTTGCAGAATGATTCACCTAGAAACTATATAATTATTTCAGCTATTAAAATTTTTATCTAAAGCAATTTATATTTACAGAGCAATGTATAGCAGAGACATTTGTGTTTCTGAGTGAAATGGATGCATAGTTCCTCTAATTTAAATCACTTTAGACCATATCATTTAAGTCTATTTAGCTCAGAACAGAAAGATTTGTATAATTAAAAAAAAAAAATTGAAGGTTAAAAGAATTAATCACTTTTAAAACCTCAGTTTTGTATTTGATGACTCATAAAGCTTCTTAAAGTAAATTTTAGGTTAAATTATAAGAAACTGAACTTTGCAGTTAGACAGACCATGGTTTTCCTCCCTGTCTTGTACCTTGCTAGCTGTTTGGCCCTATATGAATTACTGAACCACACTGAATGTCAATAACACATCTATGAAATAGCTGCAATATATATCTGGCAGGATTGTTTTGGGAATGAAATAAGATTATGACTTTCCCGGTGGCTAAGACAGTGAAAAGTCTGCCAGCAATGCTGGAGATTGGGTTCAGTCCCTGGGTCAGATTCCCTGGGGAAGAAATGGCAACCCACTCCAGTCTTCTTGCCTGGAGAATTTCATTGACAGAGGAGTCTGGTGGGCTACAGTCCATAGGGGTCACAAAGAGTCAGACACGACTGAGCGACTAACACTTTCACTTTCTTTCATGGTTGTGAAATGCCTAGATCCCTGGTCATCTGTTACCTGTGCTCAGAAAATTATTGCCATCTTTACAAAGCATGCTTAGAAAGGGATGATCCTGGACAATTCTCAGGACAGATAACACTGTCAAGAAGTGGGGTGCATTTTTATCAAACCTTAAGAAAGAAAAACTGATGATGTGAGAGATATGTGGGATTACTCTAGTTACTGAGGGTTGACAATCTGATGTATGTCTCTGTACTGTTTTAATTTGTTCCTTGGCATCTCAATTCTTCTCCATGACACGTGAAGGGGTTATTCTAACTTTAGATACAAAATCCAGAGGCAGATGCTGTCACCTATAAGCTCAGCTTTTCAAGGCAACAGTTTCGTTGGAGACAGCTCTGTAAATTGACAGAAGAGTGAGCAAATGATTTTAAGTTGCAGGATGACAAACTGTTCCGGCTTGGCCAATACCAAGGGATTTCTGGGGAACAGGATTTTCAGATGTTACAACCAGAAAAATCCCTGTGCAGGGCAAGGCACAGGGACAAACCTGGTCATCCACTGGGGATTTATAAAGCCCCCAAAACTTGGAGGCAGTGGGGGTATGCGGTGGACTGTGTGGAGGGGGAATTCTGGCCCTTTGAACAGTATTCTGTGGGTTGCCAGGGCTGTTTACCTAGTTTCTCATCCTTTGGTAATCAGCATCTCTAAATGTGTGTGAATTTCTCTTTATTTAAATCTGCAATTACGTGTTAAGTTCCAAGATTATTTTCCTTCTGTTTGAACATTTCTCTTTAGAAGATTTATTTTAGTTCAGGTTTGTTGGTGGAAGACTCTCTCTTTTTCTATAAGTGTGATTACTTCATCTTCATTTTTTAATGGCATTTTCACTGAGTATAGAATTTCATTTGGCATTTCTTTCTCTTTCATAATTTTAAATATGTCTTTTCATTTTTGTTTCCATTATTTCTCTCAATAAGTCAGCAGTTTCATATCCTCCTTTGTAGGTAATACATCCGTATTTCTCCAGCTAGTTTTAAATATTTTTCTTTTCCTGTGTTTCCCACCAGTGTGTCTATCATGTACTCTGCTTCCGTTTTCTTTGCATATATTTTTTCTAAAATCTTCAGCGATACTTGAATCTGTGAGATAGTATCTTTCATCAATGTGGAAAAAATTTTTTCAGTCACTCTGTCTTCTCCTCCATTCTTTTATCCTCTGAATAATAATCCTTCTGGGACTCTGAATGAATGAATGAATGTGTTAGTCATTCAGTCATGTCTGACTCTTTGCGACCCCATGGACTGTAGCCCACCAGGCTCCTCTGTCCACAGAATTCTCCAGGCAAACATACTGGAGTGGGTTGTCATTTCCTATTCCCAAGGGATGGATCTTCCTGACCCAGGGACTGAACCTGGGTCTCCTGCATAGCGGGCAGATTCTTTACCATCTAAGCCTATCCTTTTGAACCTCTAGTTTACAACATTCATCTAACCTAATTTCAGATTTGGAAGTTGTTAGTGCAAGACTTCCATTTTCCCCTATATATTATAATACTCTAGTAAATTCTCAACAATCATATCTATTTTCTCCTATTTCAAAATAGCTATAATATCTTTATCAACCATGTACTTATTTCTAATGATTTTTTCCCTCATGGATTCCAGTCATATACTTTTTTCCTCTTTTCATATCTATTAATTCTTGATTAAATGACAATGGTTGTATAAGGAAACTATTTAGAGGTTATTTTTCCTCTAAATGAGCTCATTCTTTTTTTCAGTTAGTGATAGATTATTATGTTCATTCAATCAGAGACTGTCCCAGTGTGAGTCCTAGAAAGGTTGGGCATACCATTAAACCACTCCTGATCTTTCAGAGTTTTTAACTGAGAGCATAGAAAAATCTATGTAGGGAGCTTGAGGGATTTGGGGAGAATCAAATTAAAAGGTATGGCCACAATATCCTTGATTCAGTGGCCCTTGGACAGGATGGCATGAAGTGAGGAGCTCCTCGCTGTATGAGACCTTCCAGACACTTATGGCATGGAGGCCACTGTTCAGAAAGGGAGGTGGTTACAGGAACTCCTAGGAGCCAGAAGAATCAGAGAGGAGGCTTAGAAGCAGGGTGGGAATTATCAAGGTCATTGTGCTCCAAAGGAGAACAGTGGTTTGGGACCTTATGACTAGTAACTGTCCAGGGAGATTTTATGGGATATACAAAGCGGGCAGGCTCTAAATAGGTAAAAATCTGCATGTTTGAGCTATTTTTAAAATATCAGTAATTGGATCTGTAAAAATGTGAGTTTGGAGCAGTCAGGCTTTTGAGCTAAGGGTCCCAGTCTGTGGTGAAGAAATAAACAAAATAGGGGTCAACACAGAGAAACCTTCTTTGGCTCATTGATATAATAGTCTACAAGTTCCGTTTCTGGAAGAGAAAGAGAGGAAGTTGATGGAGGCAAATGATCCGGGGTCTATGTGAAGAACAGTGATACCTGTGGCTGGTCAGAATGTGGAATACATGAAATGGAATAATGGGCATATAGTTGTTGTTACTTAGTTGCTAAATCATGTCCTAGTCTTTGTGACTCCGTGGACTATAACCACCAGGCTCCTCTGTCCATGGTATTTCCCAGGCAAGAATACTGGAGTGGGTTGCCATTTCCTCCTCTAGGGGATATTCCCGACACATGGATTGAACCGTGGTCTCCAGCTTGACAGGCAGATTCTTTACTACCGACCCACCAGGGAAGCCCAATGAGGACATAGTGTGGATCAACTGATGCTTGAATTTAGAACACCACTGCTCACTGTGCATACATAATAGATTTATCATATGGACCCCATACTGTTGTGATAACAGGCCGTCACAGACTCTGATTCATTCTTTTTCCCAATTTTATGTCCTCCTTCTACTCCCTTTCTCTGAAGTTTATTTACACATTTTATAAGAAAACAGATGCTCCAACTAAATAAAATCATTCTGGCGAAAAATATTTCCCTTCTATTACTTGTGCCTTTAAAGAATAATGAGGTATTATTCTTTTCTCTTCTTAGTGGATTATTTATGTTTTCTTTTGAAAATTCTCACTCTTAATTGGTTCCCAAGATACTTCCAGAAGTTCATTTTGCCTCATTAAGCCTCCTGTCCTGGATGAGGAACTTGGAAATAGTTGGTTTCAAAGTGAAATATGTTTGCTATTTAAGTTTACATGGGGAGCAGAGCCAATGATAAGACCATAGGGAATACTTGAGAACTTGGAATAACCTTTAGGACACCAAAAGATCATTCCCTAGGATAAAGAGGAGTATTCTGGCAACTTCAGTGTATTGTGGAGAGGCAGCAAGAAACAAGAGAGAAGAGAAAAAGAAAAACAAACAAAACCCTACTCTATTTAAGAATCAAAATCTGTATGCTGCTGAAACTGGCTGAGTCTTTCATTAGCTGTGTAACAACATGACGGGGGCTTCACAGGTGGCACTAGGGGTAAAGAACCCTCCTGCCAACGCGGGAGATATAGGAGATGTGGATTCGATCCCTGGGTTGGGAAGACTCCCTGGAGGAGGGCATGGAAACCCACTCCAGTATTCTTGCCTGGAGAATCCCATGGACAGAGGAGCCTACAATCCACAGGACAAAGAGTTGGACCCAACTGAAATGACTTGCCAGGAATGCAGGATGTGGCAATTCTCCTCCTGCAAAATGTACCATTTCAGTGTGGGTACATCTTTTCCTTCAAACTAGGAGGATCAATATTGTATTATTTTATATTCTATTAGAACAATTCTGTTTTCATTTGAAGGGTGCCTTTTGAGACTGTGAAGTAGAATCTATCATATTCTGGGATCATTGCTGGGTCACAGGACAAGCCTTAGATAAGGCTGCTAATGATATCCTGTTCTCTCTGGCCATCTAAATCTGGAGATATGACTTCAGAGCTGTGTTCTGACTATCATGACATACAGCTCTATCCCTGGTGGTGGATAAGAGTATGTACACAGAGAGGGGGATTTGGGAGGCGTGACTTACAGAGCTCATGCTCCAAGAGCATTCATGGACTATACGTTCATCTTTACATCAACACATCAATTATTGTAGTTTTAAATCTCAATATCCATTAGAGTAAAATCTCATGCATTGTTCTTCACGTTGTCTTAGCTATTCTCAACCATTTGAATTTTTATGTAAATCTCAATATCAACCCATAAATTTCTACAAAGAAACTTTTCTTTGCTTTCAATCCTAATTCTTGTAATTTAATTTTCATTATGGAGGTGCAAGTACTATTTAGTCTTAATATAAAACACGGATAACATCTCTTAAACGAGAAAAGAACATTTTATTCTCCCCAGCAGACTGTTAGAGCAAGGAAAGGAATAATATTAGGTAAATACAAATCTTTGTGGTTTTGAAACCACATTTGATTCATTATTTTCATGGCATTAGTATAATATTTTATGTTACCTTTCTTAACAGTTGAATTTAATGTGGAAGTCTTTTTTTAAAGTTATTACTTATCAGCTCACTCATGTCAGTCCAACTCTTTGAAGCCTATCAATTATGTTAGTTAATGTATCTAAATTAGTAACACGCCCTATCAGGGACCTTTAAAACTCAACCCGCAAATTCAACCAAAACAATGCTTGAAGGTCCAAGTTTTTTTTAGCAAGACATCTATTCTAATTTCTGTTTAAAAAATGATCCAATTAAGGTAAAGGAAAATAAAATGATCCAATTAAGGTAAAGGAAAATCAAATAATTTGTCTAAGATTGCATACCTAATAAATAAGTGGGAGCTAAAATGGAACTCTAGACTCCTTATCTCTGCAATCTGATGCTTTTTAATATCACATTTTGCTTCTTCCAAGCCTTTCAGACTGTCGCCTTGGGCTTGTCATGCCTTCTAAAATGAATAGACTGTCCTCTTCCATCTTCATCTAGTGAGATTCTGTTCACTTATGAACTTACAGCACCTGGACTGTCTTGCCTCAGAAACTGCTACAGACAACCTGAGTCAATAGTGGTCTTTCCTCACTGCATTCTCAGAACTCTTTGTAGCAAGACTGTGAACATCAGGATGACAGGGACGGATCATTGTACATTCAGTATTCACACTGCAGAGGATAACTGCTCACTGCTTGTTTAATAAACGAATGAACTAATGAATTCAGTGACTAGAGCAATTGTCTTTATACATATAAATATATATGTATATGTATGTCTAATATATAATATATATGTGTAGTATAAATATATATTTGGGATCATGGAGGCGATGGACAGAGAATGTCAACAGGAAAAAAAATCCAGGTAGTTGGCTCCTGTTAAATGAGAAGAAAATTAGTATCGTTCCGAAGGAAATACTGTGTGTTGGTTGCCGATACATTTGCTGTTTTCCATCTAGTGACAACTCTCTCCCAGTGTGCTCTGCTGGGGCTGGAATCGCTGTCTCCAAGCTCTGGGGACAGTATGTTCTTTGCGGTGTTACAAACGGCACATGGGCTGTTCTAAGTCCTATCAGATTTTGAATCAATGCTTTTAACTTCTCCTTAAGATAAACCGGAAGTTCATTCTTTGAAGAAAAATGAGAATGTGCCTTGTTTGTTGTAAGGACATAGGTCATCCAAAAAGGCAAACAGTTTTCAAATTAAAGATAGTATCTTGTGTATTGGAGAAAACAGGCATGTGAAGGCTGCCCAGAGCTGCAGGAAGAACACGCCTCTCTCTGGTTGGGAGCTACTGCTGCCTCGTCTTGGGAACTAGGACAAGTCACTTAATCTTTTAGGGCCTCAGTCTTTCAGCATCCAAGTGAGAGAGAATTTTCTTGTGTCAGGGTAAGGATTATACAAGAGATAGCGTATGCAGACGTGCTCTGTGAGCTCGACAGCACTGGATAATGGCGAGGACATGTTCATATTGGAAACAGCCACTGATGTGGTCAACTAATGACTGAACTGCAGAGTTGAAGTCCTGAAGCTGAGATCCGAAAAGTTGAAAGTTGACTTTCTCTGGAGCCAAGCAGTGGAGGGTGGGAAGGGGGCTGTGGCTCCTTTCGTCTGACCTCTCTCCACCTGAGTCTCCATAGGATAGAGTTTGTAAGTCACCATCGTATCTCATTCGAGCCTCACTGCTCACTTATGTTTATTATTAATCCTGCTTTAGAGATCACAAGCCTGAAACTTGTATGTCTTGCCCCAGGTCACACAATCAATAAGTAGGTCAGCTGAAACCTCTACACAGGTCATCTGATTTCAAATTACATGTTTCTAGGAGAACACGATGACTATTCACTGTGTGACACAACAGTCAGGGAATAATAAACTCATACATTTATAAAAACTAACTCTAGGCTTTCAAAATGGAGAGGTTAGTGTGATTATGAAAGTGTAAATCCTCTTGTGTTTGTAAACTTGTAAACACCGAGGGAGGAGGATGAATTATTTAACAACTTGTCATCTATCTTTGCAGAATGAGGAAGACAGTGTTTGCTGGTAGAATTTATAACTTTGACATCTTATTCTAGACTGTCCCTTTGACAGATCCAGGTGTGCTGAATTTATAAGATCTGCAGCCACAGAGTTCCATGATGTAAACAAAACCTGTTCTAGAGGGAAAAATTTCCATTTTTACAGCCACCTATAGTAAATCTCTTTTTACTTAATAATGAGAACTATTCTTATATTTCTCATTAAAATTTTACTTTGGAAGCAATCTTGAAAACTTTTTAGTTCAATACCTGTCTGACACTTAAACCCCTCTCTCTGAAATCATTGGACTGTGTTTACTCAATCTCTGTTTACACCCCTCCATAGTAAAAAGGCTGCGAGTCTGGGCCAGAGGCACAGTGCAATAAAGCCATAGGGACTAGAATCAGAGACATGAGCTGAAATTCCACTTCTGTCCCTTACGTTGTAATTGAGCTGGGAAAAAAATTATTATGGATGCATAATCCTATTAACAGACATAAGAGACACAAGTTTGATCCCTGGGTTGAGAAGATCCTTTGGAGGAGGGCAGGGCAATCCACTCCAGTATTCTTGCCTGGAGAATCCCATGGACAGAGGAACCTGGTGGGTTACAGTCCATGGGGTCATAATGAGTCAAAGACAACCGAAGAGCCTTTGCACATAAAGAATATTAATAGAGTAAATAATATGGCTACAGGGTTTACTTAGCTTCCTTAAAAGCCCCTTTAGATACTTCCCTTGTCACTTCATAGCTATGTTTATGCTTTCATTTATTCATTCATTATTTACCCACAGATAACTGATTGAGCGCCCACTATATGTCAGTCCTTGTCCTAAGGACTGCAGACTCCATGTTAGGTGAATCGTGGCACTTGCCTTCACAGAGACTGAGGGAAAATAGAGATGATATGAGAAGATAATGGATTTAAAAGTGCTTTTGCAATGGAAAAGTCTGATAGGATTTTAGGTATTATCTGTCAAGGTAGAACATTAGTTGTGATAGCATTAAAATATGATTTCATAGCAAATGAAATTTTGGTTTAAATAAATGATGGGAATAGGTCTGGGGAAAACAGACTGCTCTGTGGGGGTGTGCAAAGAGAGAAGCACAATAGGAGTGTGTCACTGACCTGTCATCCCAGGAGAGCACTGTGCCATGTGGAGAGAGTCCTGAACTGTAGTCCTGAGTTTAGAAGGTTGTGAAATATGAAGAACTGTGATGGCATAGACAGAGGACTGTACACTGTGAGACGTCATCCAGTCTCTTAACCATCCAAATTGTCCTGATGCTACCAACTTCATAAATTCCTAAGAATGATGAGATTTCTTACAGAGAACTATAGAGGGCTATGCTTTGAGTGTTGGTTTTATGTGGGGCAAAATTCAGGCAATGCTCGTTGAAGTGAATCAGAAAAGAATACAAGAGAGGAAGTAAGACATGAAAACTTGGAGAGGATTTTGAATTGCCCCAGCCCTGGAAGTAGTATTGGGACCTTATTTAACCAGATTCAGGGGCTTCCCTGGTGGCTCAGATGGGAAAGATGCAGACTGCAATGCAGGAGACTTAGGTTTGATTCCTGGGTTGGGAAGATCTCCTGGAGAAGGCAATGGCTACCCACTCCAGTATTCTTGCCTGGGAAATCCCACAGACAGAGGAGCCTGGCAGCTACAGTCTGTAGGGTCACAAAGAATCGAACACGATTGAGTGACTAACTCTCTCATACATACACACACACACACACACACACACACACACACACACACACACTGTATCAATCCACTTCTGCTGAATAGTTTGCAAAGGCAGTCTATCCTGTCTTTCACACTGGGTGTGGGTCCACTTTAGTTCTGTACAACAGGATTTCATTCTGTTATCTAAGCTGAGGAAGCAGCCCTTAAGTGGGACATGCTGTTCTCATGGCAAAAGAAAAAGAATTATGTCATGGCTCTTAAAGCTTCTGCAAGGAAATGTTACATCTGCTCACGTTTCATTGGTCAAACAAGTCACACAGCCAGGCCTGATCTCAGTGTAGCCGAAACATTTGATCCTTTTTACAGAAAGGAGAAATGAATAATTTAGAACTATAATGAAGCTTCCAAAATATCTAGGGGCAGGGAGACACCAGCAAATACCAAGATCGCATGAATGCATAAACAGAGCAGTCCACAGTAAGCTATGATTTATCCAGCCCTCAAACTGGAAAAGACAACGGAATGGTGGGTTGATGGAGAATGGAGTAACAATAAAGGAGGCAGATGAAAAAAAAAAAAAAAAAGATTGGACAGGTTCTTTATGTTTTGAGTACCATGGGGAGAAGTATACATTTTATTTTTAGAAGGTGAGTGGTTATTTATTTTTATATGGATCACTAATAATTTTAACACTGTTTTCTGGTGGCAGCATGAAGACTGAATTGCAGAGATGAGAAATGTAGATAAAAAAATCAGTGGGATATGAGTAAAAATGTCTAGGAGAGTAATGACAGTGGCATGTCAATGCAAATGAAAGAATAAGGAATAATCAAAAGTTTCAGAGATGTATTTGGTAGGACATGGCTGCAGAGTTGTTGTCATTGAACTGGGAAAAATTTTACTGTTGCAAAATCCTATTAAGATAAAAATTTCAAAGGATGTTAATCGAGTAAATAATATGATAGCAGGGCTTACTTATCTTTCTTAGAAGCCGAAGCCCTCTTAACAGCATATTAACTATCTCATTCAGTAATGGTGACCTTGAAGAGCAAATTAAACTCAGAGGCAGGGGAAAAACTCTTCCCCAAACACAGGGTGGTTCTGGTCAAGTGTTCTTTCTCTTCCTGCTCTAGCACAAATATCTCTCATTTTCCTTGGTACCAAGTCACTTCCCTGGTGGCTTAGATGGTAAATCTGCCTGCAATCAGGGAGACATGAGTTTGATCCTTGGGTCGGGAAGATCCCCTGGAGAAGGGAATGGCAGCCCACTCCAGCATTCTTGCCTGGAGAATCCCATGAACAGAGAAGCCTTGTGGGCTACAGTCCACGGGCTTGCAAAGAGTCAGACATGATTGAGCAACTAACATTTTCACTTTCAGCTCTCTTCCACATTCACTGGGCTAAGATCTGATCTTCCATTTGCCAAGAATCCATGGATTTTACACAACATCATAAAGACTGCTTATAAACTTTGTTTATATCCAAGGACCTGGGTTAAAAAAAAATTTTCTCTGTAATTTCCCAGAGTGAGAGGAACTTCTTTCCCATTGAGATTAGATTCATCTTGTCCTTATTGAGTTCTTCTCTGCACACGCAATCCTCTAACCTCATTCTTTTCTATATTACACACTGAGTTACAGTCTTGTTGCATGAATTACATGCAAATAATACGGTAATCACATAGCACTATTAGCCACCAAATAAATAAGACCCCCTAAGTATTCTTATTACCCAGTAGTTTTTTATTCTAACTTAAGTTGAGCCTCATCATCTCCCTCTGGAATATCTCTGCAAGTATCTTGTTCCCTGTCCATTTCTTATACGTTGATATTTCTCAGAACACTTACTTTCCCCAGTTCCTTCTATTTGATCTAAGTTCATCAACTCTTTATGTGTGTTGAGAAAAACAGGACTTATCTTTCAAATTCTCATCAGAACACATGTAGACTGGCTCTTTCATTTTGTTGATGAGCAAAGAAACTAGTTTTAGTTTCTAGCATCTAGGGAAATTGAAAGACTTTTATGTAAGATAAAGAAACAACTGCTTCTCATCATGAATTTTCTGCTTGATGTAAAATTTCTTCTGCCTGTCATTTCCAAGTTTAGTTGGACATTTTCATGCACATTTATGACATAGTCACTGAGGGCTGATATTGTGTGTGCTGTTTTACTTATATTCTTTGCTTTTTGGTGCTGCTTGTGGGTCTCCTAGCAGAAATAGCACTACCTGAAGGCAATGGCACCCCACTCCAGTACTCTTGCCTGGAAAATCTGATGGACTGAGGAGCCTGGTGGGCTGCAGTCCATGGGGTTGCTAAGAGTTGGACACGACGGAGCGACGTCCCTTTCACTTTTCACTTCCATGCATTGGAGAAGGAAATGGCAACCCACTCCAGTGTTCGTGCCTAGAGAATTCCAGGGATGGGGGAGCCTGGTGGGCTGCCGTCTATGGGGTCGCACAGAGTCGGACACGACTGAAGCGACTTAGCAGCAGCAGCAGCAAACTCCACTGACTAGTATCTGCATGAGTGAGCCCAGTTCCATAGCATAACAGCCCCCCGGTTCAGCAGATACAAATAACTGAGTCTTGTAGAATACTTATTTGACTATTTCTAGTTGGAAAACAGAATTATATGTTACCTGGCTTACAGAGAGTCAGCGTTGATTCTTTCCAGGGACTTTATTCCAGAAGTGTTGCCAGATGTAACTAAAAATGAATCTAAGCAGTCATTTACAGCTGATCTAATAATTAGAGATCATTTGGGGATGTCTTTTCTAAAGCAATATTTGAATATTGTAGTATGTGTCAAATATTGTGTGTGTGTGTATATATATATATACATATATATATTATAGTTATATGCTGTGTCAAATATTGTGTGTGTGTGTATATATATATATATATACATATATATATTATAGTTATATGCTTAAGTCTATGTGCTGTTAAATATAACACATCTTTCTTTAAGGTTAGAATTTGGAGAGGTCACAAAGGAATGTTAACTCATACAATCTGAAAGGAAAGCAAATATTAATACTTTAGAATTAATCTCAATTCCTACTAACTAAGTTCTTCATCTCCAGCATTTATAGTCTACTGGACTCTATATATATTATCAGATCACTGCTGGACATTTTCTTTGACTGCTCTCTAGAACATTCTAAGCCATGACATGACATCTAAATTAACCCATCATATTTTCTCCCAATTTTCATTCTGTGTTGCACATCTTAGTGAATATCATCACCATTCACTAAGTCTGTGAAGTCAGGAACAAGGGTATAATCATTAATACCATCTTCTTTCTCACTTCTTAATTTCCACACTCAGTCCATATTTTCTTCAAACTTTGGAATTCATATTCTTTTCACCTAAAGGTGCATTACAGGGAAGTTCATCTGAATTTTCCCAAATTACTCTAATAATTGACAGTCTATTTTTAACTTTCAATCATGTTCCACTTTGTAATGATCTATATTGCATACACAGATCCTTTCTCTCCAAATAGATAAAGCATTTTCCAAAGGTGAATATTATATTCCATATCCTCTGGTAGTCCCTTCATGTTACTTCTGGTGCTAGGGCTACATATAAATAGATTAGAAATTGAAATTCCTTGTAAGGAGTTCATAGCATTTTTCTTCTTCATACAAGACCTCCTGCCCCTACTGTCAAGGCTGAAATTGGGCCCCTTGGTTAACTGAACTTATGTAACCCTAAACCAGTCTGTTGTAGTGCTGCTGTGCTTTCAGGGCTGGGAAATTTTCAAATGAGATCACAAGCAGCCAAGCTTCACTTTCTCTGAGTCTGCTGCCACTCCTGTGGGTATAATGTCTCTCTGTTCATCAAAAGACAGGGTTTTTTTTCCCCTACTTAATGTACTTACCATGTGGTTTTATTAGAATGAATAGCTCTCTCCTTGTAAATGGATTTGGTTGGAAATCCAATTTCTTTCAGGGCCAGTGGGAGAGGTCTAAGGGCTATAAATATTCCTCCTCTAAACTGTTTATAAGTAAAATGGCATTGCTGCAAAAGCCAGACAAATGTCTCTCTATATCCTAAATTATGTGCAAATCCCTGGCAATCTTCTCTTTCTTTCTCTGATGATAACAGATTGCATCGTTGTCTCTCAGTCATGAGTTATGCTAATGAATATCTTAATGAATAACAATGTCTATGAGAATGAGAGTGGATCACCAGGGAATCAACCCCAACTCCTAGCCTTTCTCTCTCCTAAAGTTGGGAAGTAAAACTCACCATGCTTCCCTCATTATTCTGTCTACAGTTGGAATAAGAAGAAATCTGCCTCAATTGTATGACTTTCAGGAAGGCTGGTAACCACCACTTTAATATTATTCTTCTTGCATTAAATGAAACTATTATCTTCTATGAATTCTTCATGTGATTGATATAGATGCAGATTTTACCCCATTTTCAAAATTAGCACTTAATCTGTGGCATTATATAATTAGTTTCAGGAAATTTCTGGATGGCATATGTGCATAGCACACAAAGAGGTTTTATAATGTTCTTGCATATATATTCTACTATGTAATTTTTCTCCTCAGAATGACTGGAGAAAAATAAGCAAAGTCTTGATATAATTTTCTTCATTTGAAAAGTGAGATTCAATAGGGATGACATGAAAACTGCAATGGATAGAGTATGTACTATATGCCAGCCATTACGCTAGGTGCTAAATACTTAGATTGAATAGCCACAAACTGATTTCATTTACATTTACTCTTGGTTGGGTTGACTTCTACTCTGGGGTGGCTTTCTCCTCATGTTTCTATCATCCCCAGAGGTGTCTAAGACACCTTTTATGGAGGCTTAATTTTGTCCTGTCTCACTGGAAGGTAGATCAGCCTTACATAAGAACTGATTAGAATGTGACTGGCAGCAACTCTGAAAAGTATATTTTCATCCCCCAAACTCTTGCAACTCAGAGATTGGTGGTGTTAGAGCTGGCAGCAAGAGGGAGAACTAAGTGCTACATGAATATAAATTAGGATGGCAATGAGGGAATTCTTTCTATTTCATTTTGGGCTAAGGATTACAAAGACTGAGAGTAATCAAAGCAAAGATGATATAGATCCCTTGGCTAATGAAATTCCTCACATTTGAATCTTCAATTCTGTGATATTAATATCTATATAAAGGTAAATTCGAATATTAAATTCTCTCTCTCAAGGATGGAGAGGTTGAATAAACCTTTTTAAAAAATTATTTTGAGAAAGTTGTTGATGTACTGTTTATGCCTGCCATCCACTCTCTTACCCATACAGGTGGGAAGACTTTGTAAGGAACTTCAGACAAGTATTCAGACTTGCTGACCTGTTAGAGTTTTGAGGTAAAGGTACCAAGGGAAAGTTGATGCTCCAAAATCTGTCTCTAGAGGATAGCCTGGCAGAAACAACCAACCTATGTCAGCAGTTGCAATGCTGAAAGCTAAACAAGGAGTGAACTGTGTGTTTCCTCAGAAGGGAGCCAGTTGGGGCCATCTTAGATCCTTCTGAGATAACTGTCCAATGAAGCAAATAATCCCCAAAGAGGGGCAAGACTAACAGCTGTCCAGGGCAGTGATGAAGGAATTGGAAGCAACCAGCCAGACTGGAGATAATGAAAGCATGGGGGGAGTTGCAGCTGGGGGTCTCCTGTAGATGCAACCGTGAGAAACTCGCAGGAGTTGTCCACATATCCTCAAGAGAAGGAGCTAGCTTACATACACTGCTGCCCAAGGAAGCTGTACCCTTCCTGCTAACATCACTTTCCCTGTTCCTTACCCTGGAGGGTCTGAAACTACTGCCAGTCAGAATGGGGGGGGGGGGCACTGGGGAGTTGGCAAGCACACACATACAGACGCTTTTCTCTCTATTGTAGGGTGAAATGAAGAAGTGAAGAGAAGTCGCTCAGTCATGTCCTACTGTTTGTGACCCCATGGACTGTAGCCCACCAGGCTCCTCGGTCCATGGGATTTTCCAGGCATGAATACTGGAGTGGGTTGCCATTTCCTTCTCCAGGGGATCTTCCTGACCCACGGATTGGACCTGGATCTCCTGCAATGCAGGCAGATGCTTTACCATCTCAGCTACCAGGGAAGCCCACTGTAGGGTAGGGTAAAGCTTTAAAGTGGATAAAAGGAGAATGTCATATAATTCTGACACTGGGATAGGTGTTTCAGTTTTCAAGTCAAGGTTCTTGTGTAGAAAATATTTGGATGACTGTTAATTATCTGAGAGTGATCAGACAAAAAATATGAGACTTCCTCAAAATGTCAGGAGTCAGAGAAAGTATCAGAATATATGCACAGGCCGGGTTGTAATAAGCAAACTGGGAGAAAAGACACTTATTTTCTGCAGGGTTCCTTTTTTCCAAAATAGTCTAGTTGAATTCTACATCTTTTTTCATTCCTGACATTCTTTTCTTTCTACTCCTTTCTCTGTAGATTAGAATAATCTACCAAGCTCTGAAAATATTTGCACTGCAAGCACTGTGTATGAGAAAATATAAGGTGATCCTCACTTCATTGTTTTTTCCTGAGATGACTAAAACCATTTATATGGTTTTCTCATTTTTATTTCCAAAAAGAGGTACCAGGGTACAGGGACTTCTCCTAATGATGAAAGCAATGAATAACTTCGTCTACCTCTTCGTCTTCACAATAGATACATAATCAAATCATTATGTTGTGAAACTAAAACTACTGCAATATTGTGTGGCAATTATATTTCAATAAAACTGAAAAAATTTTCAGTAAAGTTGATTTTATAAAAGTGAAACCAATAGAGACCTTCAAATTCCTCTCTGACACAGGCAGCTGTGTTAGAGATCTTATACAGCTGTGTGGATCTTATACAGTCCAAGGTCAATGGCAATTTATCCCACTGTCAAGACAAATGCATTGCTTTTCCAAATAAATCCAACAGGGAGTGAACTGTGTGTTTCCTCAGGAGGAAGCCAGTTAGGGCTATCTTAGATCTTCTGAGAGAACTGCCCAATGAGGCAAATAATCCCCAAAGGGGCAGGACTAACAGCTGCCTGTGTCAGAGAGGAATTTGAAGGTCTCTATTGGTTTCACTTTTAGAAAGTCAACTTTACTGAAAATAATTTTTTCAGTTTTATTGAAATATAATTGCCATACAATATTGCAGTAGTTTTAGTTTCACAACATAAAGATTTGCTTATGTATCTATTGTGAAATGACTATTGGAGTAGGTTTAGTCACTACAGATCACCTTCAGTATAGTTCAGTTCAGTTGCTCAGGTGTATTCGACTCTTTGAGACCCCATGGACTGTAGCATGCCAGGCTTCTCTGCCCATCACCAACTCCCTGAGTTTACTCGAACTCATGTCCATCAAGTCGGTGATGCCAACCAACCATCTCATCTGTCGCCCCCTTCTCCTGCCTTCAATCTTTCCCAGCATCAGGATCTTTTCAAATGAGTCAGTTCTTCAGGTGGCATCAGGTGGCCAAAGTATTGGAGTTTCAGCTTCAGCATCAGTCCTTCCAATGAATAATCAGGACTGATTTCCTTTAGGATTGACTAGTTTGATCTCCTTGCTATCCAAGAGACCCTTAAGAGTCTTCTCCAGCACCACAGTTCAAAAGCATCAATACTTTGAGGCTCAGCTTTCTTTATGATCCAACTCTCACATCCATATATGACTATTGGAAAAAGCATAACTTTGACTAGATACACCTTTATCAGCAAAGTGATATCTCTTCTTTTTAATATGCTATCTTGGTTTGTCATAACTTTTCTTCGAAGGAGCAAGCATCTTTTAATTTTGTACACCTTACACAGTTACAAATTTCTTTTTCTTGTGTTGAAAAATTTTAAGATATATACACTTAACAGCTTTCTATTATACAGTGCAACATTGTCAACTTTAATCACCAGGCTGTACATTGCATCTCCAGAGCTTATTTTTCTTATAACCAGAAGTTTGTACCTTTTGACCATCTTCACCCGTTTTACCCACTGCATACTCCCCACCAGTCTGTTTGCTGCATCTATGGATACAGAGAACAACCAGTCTGTTCTCTGTCCCTATGAGTACAACATATATATTTTTTTAAGATTTCACATATAAGTGAAATCATACAATATTTGTCTTTCTTTGTCTGCTCTCACTTTGAGTAAGGGTCCTCTTGACAGCATTTTTGAGAGCAGTCATTTAACTCATGCTTAATCTTTTACACTGAGGTGGTCTCACTGCCTCCCTTGAGGCTTTTTCTTATAAAGATACGCACAGTTTTTACCTGAAAACAGAAACACTGGATATAATTTTTCCAACCCATGTGTAGTTGATTCAGTTCCAACCTGTAATAAATGAGACAATTCATTTTTATAATAATTATAACTTTAACCAGATTCCAATCCATCCTAGGGAATTAAGAGAGCATACCATTGTATATTCTGCTGTTATTGCTGTTTTTTTTTTTTTAATTTTCTGCATTGCTGTTAATTCAAGAAAAAAAATGGTTGCATAAAATTCAGTCTGTTCTAGAAACGTAAGTGGCCTTTCCAGCACATAACATTTCAAATATCAAAGTATGTAGAAAACATACAAATGAGAAGATGAACTTCCTAGGTACAATACCATAGACTGCGTGGCTTATATCAACAGAAATCTATCTCTCCCTGTAATGGAAGCTGGGAAGTCCATAAGTAAGTCTCTGGCAGATTTAGTGGCTGTGTATTAGCTTGTATGTAAACTGAATCATATATAGCTGTTTTCCCATTGTGTCCTCATATGATAAAAATAAGAAGAAAGCTTCTTAGGATTTTACCTGAAGGCTGTCTTTTCTTCCCAATTTGATCTCACCCTTCCTCCGAAGTGACTTGCTGGCCTCAGGCATAAGACACTCAATTAATTTGCCTTAAGTCATAAAGAATTCCAAAGTAAGATGATCAATTAAATTGTAACATGTAAATTGTAAATTTAGCAAGGCCTCATTCTACCTGACTTTAAATGTGCAAAGTGAGTGTAAGACAGTACAAGAATACCAGCACACCTTTCTGAAATAGAAATCAGAATTTTGATGCTGCTAATTGGGGAACCAAATGTGTAGAATAAAGTAATTTATGGAAGAAAAATCTTGAACGTACGGGAATATTCTAGTAGTCAAAATTTTTTATACTGGGTTAATTATGTTACATTTTCTCTGTTAAATTTAGAGATGTGGCTTTTAACTCCTGAGTATACATATATATGAGAGAGAGAGACACACACACACAGAGACAGAGACAGAAAGAGAGATGAGAGAAAATCGCCGAGTATCTGGTAGCATATCCTTGTCTCTTCAATTACTTTAGAGACCACGGCGTGGGTATTTTTAGAGGGGAAGCTTCTTCATTTTGCATTTGAATAAAGGATCTTAGGCTCAGATTGAAATACTAGTATTTGATAATTACTTCCCATTGTATATCCAGTTTTCTTTTATAAGTGAAAAAGCAGATATAGATATATATAAAATGGCTACCAAATCCTGAAGTTCAGAAGGATTCATATCATTAAGAAAATCTAAGTTGGAGTCAAGGCTTCATAGTGTAAGCCAATAGCTTATTGCTCCATCATCTAATAGAAGGATCACATTTCAGCTAAATTACACTAGAATAAGTTTATAAAGATAACCATAAATCACTATTAAATAACAACTACTTCACGAGCTTGCTTAAAATGTCCCAACTGCTTAATCTGGCATTCAAATGAATGACTGGATTGACCTTTTCCCACTTTTCTAAGTCCTTTTATTACTATTTTTTTCTCTTTTTAGTCCAAAGCAAAATGCGACTACCTGCCTCCGCATCTGTCCTCACCTCAAAACATACTTTATACTGTGCAAGCTTTGAGTTCCATGAAATCTGGAAATATTCTGTGGAGACTCTATAATGGTAGAATGTGAATTTCACAGTTTCCTAGTCTATGAAGAGGAGAACCACTTGTTAAAATAGGGAAAACAATTGGGAAATGGTATAAAATACTGAATATCAAATAGTCACATTACAAAGTAAATCTCAATTGGCTCAGCTTTAGGATGTCCCTCTTGCTCAATGTGGTCCTGTCTTGGAAATATCCAGGACTTCCTGGAGATAAATGTGTGGCATATCTCAGAGTTTAGATGTTGACTCAAAGACACCCTGATATCATGCCTATCTTCTATGCCTTTTTGATATCTTTTTCTAAGGTTAGACCTACTTTTGCTGAAAAAAAAATTAGTAATGTTCTAGCGATGTCACTGTCTTATTGGTTAATTTATTTATTAGTTGTTGGTTTCTTTATTTTTACTTGGTAGCCTGTTTACCAAGGTTAGCTTGAGCTCTCCCTTAGGATGGTGGTGGGAATGCATTATTGAGGAAAGCACAGTATTTCTCCCCAGATTCTTTCATCATCATAATGGTGGATCGGCTAAGAGACAGAGTTGTGTCCAGTGTTATTTGGACTGAGAATGGAGATACAGAAAATGGATTTTCCAAAGAATCAAGTTGACCTCTGCCTTCTACTCAGCTTTCTAACCACAATGCAAAAACATTAGTAGATAATCCTTCCTGTTACTGGAATCAGTTAAATCTTTGAGTTCATTCATTTATATGTAAAAACATTTACTGCGTACCCACAGGGTTACAGGTCTTTTCAACACCAGAATACAATCACTGTGGCTAAATTTTGAATCACTCAGAGGGCCATGTGAATCTGTCACACTGTTCTCTTTGTTCCTTAAATTAATAGGTGGCACCTCCAAAGAGTTTTATTTTTATTGATGTATATTTGATTTAGAAAATTATATTAGTTTCAAGTGTATAACACAATGATTCAAAATTTTTATAGATTATACTCCATTTAAAGTTATAAATTGTTTGCTATATTCCCTGGGCTGTATTGGAGAAGGGAAAGCCTACCCACTCCAGTATTCTGGCCTGGAGAACTCCATGGATCGTATCATCCACGGGGTCACAAAGAGTCAGACACGACTGAGCGCCTTCCACTTTCACTAGGCTGTGTAACATATCCTTGTAGCTTATTTATTTTACACATAATAGTTTGTGTCTCTTCATCCCCTACTCCTATCTTCAGCTGCTATGAACATAAGTGTACATATATTTTTTTTAATTAATGCTTTTATTTTTTCTCAGATATAAGCGGAATTGCTGGATTGGTTCTATTTTTCTATGTTAATTTTTAAAGGAAATTCCATACTGTGTTTTTTTTTTTTTTTAGTGGCTACACCAATTTTACATTCCCACCAACAGTATCCCCTTTTCTCCACATCTTCGCCAATGTGTGTTATTTGTGGTCTTTTTTCATGATAGCCATTCTGACAGGCGTGAGATAATATCATGGTTTTGATTTACATTTCTCTGATGATTAACAAGGTTAAGTGTCTTTTCATGCACCTATCAGTCATCTCTATGTGTTCTATGGAAAAATTTCTATTCAGGTAGTCTGTCTATTTTTATAATCAGGTTGTTCTTTTGATATAGAATTGTATGAGGTGTTCATATATTTTGGATATTAACTGCTTATTGGCTATGTCATTTGAACATATTTTCTCCCTATTTTGTTTCATTAATCTGTGTCTTTTTGTGCCAGTATCATACTGATTTGAACATGATAGCTTTGTAATATAGTTTGAAGTCAGGGAGCTTTATACCTCCAGCTCTGTTCTTTCTCAAGATTGCTTTGTCTATTCAGCGTCTTCTGTGTTTCCATACAAATTTTGTGATTATTTGTTCTAGTTCTATCAAAAATCATATTATTTCGATAGAATTGCTTTGAATCTGTAGATTATCTTAGGAAATATGGTTTTTTTAACAGTATAGTTCTTCCAATCCATAAACATAGTCTTTATTTCAATTTGTATCATCTTCAACTTCTTTCATCAGGACCTTAAAATTTTTGAATCCAGGCCTTTAACCTCCTTAGTTAGGTTTATTTCTTGGTATTTTACTTTTTTAATGTGATTGTTTTCTGAATTTCTCTTTCTGATAGTTTGTTGTTAGAGTACAGAAATGCAACATATTTCTGTATGTCAATTTTGTACCCTGCAACTTTATTGAATTTGTTGATGAGCTCTAGTAGATTTTTTGTGATATCTTTAGGATTTTCTATGCATAGTATTATATCATCTACAAACAGTGGAATCACATACTTTTACAAATGACTCCCTTCCTCTTTATGGTTAGAGGAAAATCATACTTACCTCTCCAATTTTCTTGCCAGTCTTTTTCCTTTATACTGTTTAAAATCAGAGAAGTGTTTATATTTTCTTAGAATCACCCTGTTCTGTCACACCTTTGCTTGTTCAACAACAGCTACTTGGATTGCCCTTGTCTGTCCTCTTGCCTGACCAACTGCTAGTTAGTATCAATGTAAACTGAGATTGAATTTTCCCTAAAATGTGTCCTCATTATATAGATTGTGGTTCTGCTCCTGTGCTTGACACTATCATAAAACCTATTTTTTATAATGAAATTATTGCTTGTACTTCCCCCTTTGGGCTTAGGTTCTGGAAACAAAAGTGTGTGTGTGTGTGTGTGTGTGTGTGTTCTGTCATGTCTGACTCATTGTGACCCCATGGACTGTAGCCCACCAGGCTCTTCTGTCCATGGAGTTTTCTAGGCAAGGATAGTGGAATGGGTTACCATTTCCTACTCTGGGGGATATTCCTGACCCAGGGATCGAATGTGTATCTCTTGCAACCTCTGCATTGGCAGGTGGATTTTTCACCACTGTGCCACCTGGGAAACCCCCAGAACATAAAGAACATGACTTATTTTGAATTTGGAATGACTAACACAGTATGGAAGTAGGCTTCCAAGGTGGCGCTAGTGGTGAAGAACCTGCTTGCTAATGCAGGAGACATAAAAGACACAGATTCGTTCCCTGGGTCAGGATGATCCCCTGGAGGAGGAAATGGCAATCCACTCCAGTATTCTTGCCTGGAAAATCCCATGGACAGAGGAGCCTGGTAGGCTAGTCCGTAGGTTTGCAAGGAGTTGGAAACGACTGAGGTGACTTAGCACGCAAAACACAATATGGAAACAAACCACAAACTATTAAAAGTTTTGACCTGCCTAAACTTCATAGGACAGTTTCCTTTCTTGCTCAGAGGGGGAAAAAAAAATTCTTCCACTTTTTTTCCAAACACCTGGAGCTACACTCAGACTTCACTACTCTCTGCTCAGATATCAGTTCCATCTCACCTAGGGAAAAATGCCTTATAGCCTTTGAACTCCAGAGTAGAAAGAAACCTCAGGGTGCAAGTTCAATACCTTCCATTATTTGGATTTTAAAGCCATCTTGACACAGTGTATAGGATCCTGAATTTGTGAGAGAGTTTGGGGGTTCAAGATCTATAATTCCCAGGGTTTATCAGGTACAGTGTCTAGCCCACAGAAAGGACTTTTTAAAATACTTGTTTTATTGAAGAGAATAGAAGTATCATATTTAGCAAATCATTTACCTATTCTGAGTTTTTTTTTTCTCATTTTCATATAACCCAAATTATATCATAAAGTCAAAATAAGTTTGCCAAACCTCAGACTCCTTAAACCGTCTCCCAGTGATTTCTGAGACTTCCCCATGATGTGTTCTGAACAACTGGGGATTTTTTTCTCTCCTTCAGCTTCCTCTGTAAGCTGCCACATAGTTGCCTTTGCAAACCGCTGTGTTAACTGCACCCCTGAGAGAGGAAACCTTGCTCTCCCATCTGGTATTTTATCACTTTTTCTCCCTGTTGGTTGACAAAGACCAGGCTGTATCTTTTAATGCTGCTGCTGCTAAGTCACTTCAGTCGTGTCCAACTCTGTGTGACCCTATAGACGGCAGCCCACCAGGCTCTCCCGACCCTGGGATTCTCCAGGCAAGAACACTAGAGTGGGTTGCCATTTCCTTCTCCAATGCATGAAACTGGAAAGTGAAAGTGAAGTCACTCCGTCGTGCCCGACTCTTCGCGACCCCATGGACTGCAGCCTACCAGGCTCCTCCGTCCATGGGATTTTCCAGGCAAGAGTACTGGAGTGGGGTGCCATCGCCTTTAATGAGATTTTATTGAAAACTCTCAGATAGTGGAAGAGAAATGACACAAAGAGTCATTTGCACCCCTGCAGGCTTCTCTAGCCTGTTGCAGAGTCGATATGCAAACACAAAGTATTACAGATGTGGTCAGTAATTCAAATGCACTGAAGCAGAAATGCAGGTGTTCTAGTCCAGACCAGATCTCCTCTCAGTGCACTGGCACTTGAGTCCAGACCACATTTTTGTCCTTTATCACCCATTGTTAGTATCCATGTGAGACATTCTTTACAGGTCTCATCCCAGTGATTTTGGAATGTAGCTTCTGTCATTCTCAATCTTTCTGACATCTTTTCAAAGTTAATGACCTCCTTCTAGGTGTGGTTGTAAATAAATATCTTGATGTTATGAGACATATCTAACTAGTAGCGCCTTAATTCTCATGCTCAAATACCTTCTTTTGTATAATGCTACAGTAACCTGATTTATTTGTCTGTGTGTGTAGTGCACAATACAAGGCATAATGTTATTAATAGATAAAGTGTGAGTGACTTTCTGGAAACTGATAAGTAAGTGGGACATACATAGGAAAACACCTAATATTCTTTAATTAAGGGTTCATATGTTAGAGGAGGGGCTTCCCAGGTGGCACTAGTGGTAAAGAACCTATCTGCCAATGTAGGAGACATAAGAGATGTGGGTTCGACCCCTGTGTCGAGAAGATCCCCTGGAGGAGGGCATGTCAACCTACTCCAGTATTCTTGCCTGGAAAATTCCATGGACAGAAGAGACTGGAAGGCTACATTCCATAGGGTCACCAAGAGTCAGACATGACTGAGCAACAGAGAACACATGCACACATATTAGAGGATGGAGAAGGGGAATTAATTTGGATGGGTGATATGGGGTCAGTAGTGCTTGAGTGAGGTCTTAAAGGAAGTGCTGGGAGAAGGAAAGACTTGAGCAGAACCCCAAGGACTGAAGAGTCAAGAGCATCTTGAGAATGTCAGGAGAATGTCAGGTAGACTGAGAGGGATGAATTGATAGATGGGAAGTGAGGGAGAAGAGAGTGTGATAAAAACGAAGCTAGAAGTTCATTTGGGGCCACCCTAAATGTGGAAAGCTTTGAATTTTCAGGATTTGGAGTAAAAGCCCATTCAGCTACTCTAAATAAGAATGAGTTATGTGTCAGGGACAGCAGTGACACGTCAGCAACGGTTGGCAGTTGTCAGAAAGCTTTTGTGTGATTTTTTTTTCCCTCTCGCAGCCCTTGCAGATTTAGAGCACAATAATGATCCTTGGGTAAATTTCAAAGAAGCGATGACTCTGTGCCTGACACCTTGAAGCCACAGGGATGATAAGAGTGAGGTGAACCAAACCCCAAAGCCAGGGAAGATCAATGGCTGTAAGTGACTACAGCCCGGAGCTGCAGATCGCTCTAGTAGCTGATGCATTGATTTCAGCTGCAGCTTAATTGCTATAGCAGGCAAAATGAATGCTTCCCTCTTGAATGTTTAGAGCTATAGATTTTCCTCGAGCATGAGCTAGAGTTCTTTTTGCTGCCAGTGCTTCTGTGTATTGCTCATTTGAGAATTTCATTAAGTCATGACCTGTTTGAAATGTCTCTGTTTCATGGTTTTGTTTTATCTTCCAGGACACAATGTGGTTTTCAAGGACAGAGGCCATGGCTTAGATATTGTGGTCTGGTGTACAGGATTAATTATATCTTTAGTTGAATAACCCTTGATAAACTGAATTAAACGTGAACTTATGTTGTGGTCATTATTAAAGCATTATTGCTATGATAGCAAAAGATATTCTTTTTAATCAGGAAAAAAAAGCTTGTAATTTCACTTTTGCAACATAACTGCTTCATTTTTCCAAGTTCTTTTCTAGTCTTTCTCATTTCCATATCCATCTTGACATGGTTGCAATACATTAATTAATTTATCTAATACATATTCATTCACTGCTGCTGCTGCTGCTGCTGCTGCTAAGTCACATCAGTTGTGTCTGACTCTGTGCAACCCCATAGACGGCAGCCCACCAGGCTCCCCCGTCCCTGGGATTCTCCAGGCAAGAACACTGGAGTGGGCTGCCATTTCCTTCTCCAATGCATGAAAGTGAAAAGTGAAAGTGAAGTCTTTCAGTCTTGTCGGACTCTTAGTGACTCCATGGACTGCAGCCTACCAGGCTCCTCTGTCCATGGGATTTTCCAGGCAAAAGTACTGGAGTGGGTCGCCAGTGCCTTGTCTGTATTCATTCACGGAGGACTTATTAAATGAAGCACTGGTGATCAGAATCACATAAGATGCAATAGGTACGAATCTGTAATGTTGAGGGTTTTATCCTCTTGGTGTTATATCAAAAGTTCTTGCCTATTTCATAATTTTCATAATAACTCATCAGGGTAGCAAAACTGGTAGCTTCCTTCGCTCACAAGCAGAAGTGATGTTTGGAGAGCTGGAGAAAAGAGCACACACACCATGCTATAATAAAGTGTGAATTCACAATCACCCTAATCAGTTCAAAGAGGTCAGGCAGCCAGGCCCATGGTGGGTGCTGATGTTGTCTGACACTCATGTAGTCTGCCAAGCTTGACAGAGGAGACAATTCTTCCCATGAGAAAGTGTTCACTAACAAAGACTTACATAAAAGCTAAGGTCAGATTTAATGCTTAGTGCCCACATCTTGGAATTATCAGAATCTGATATAATAGGTCATGGAGGGTTTTAACTACTGTGAACATAAGAGGTAACTAAATCTCTTGTCCTTTCTATCCCTTATCCTAAACACTCACTCTAATTGAATAAAGATGTTTCTGCTTAAGCAGGTCCCCTTCTTCCTGCGTTGGAGTATATAAGTTTTACCCCAAACCAGCTGAGCAGAATGAAACTAGAGAAGGCTATCTGTAATATTCCTTGCTGCCCTTTGAATATGGGCGACCAAGTTGAGCAACTGAGGAGAAAACATACAAGTCTAGTTGCCTGAAGTTCAGTTTTCTCTTGTTTGCGAAAGTGCTGTTTTTTTCTCCCTGGTTAATACATGGCCCATGTGCATTGGACAGGCATGATTAAATAGCCATGCCCTGGGCAGTCATATTCCTAGTAATTCTCATGTCACATGTCACTGTCCACAGCAAGATTCACTTTCCTCTGGATCCTGACAGAGATTGGCTCTCATAACAAAAAGGGGAGTTAAGCCTTTTTAACCCTGCATCTCAAAAGAGCAGAGTCTGATCACAATATAGAGAATACAGCTGACAAGAAGAGGCATAGCACTCGGGATGGAAAATGAAGCATCACTCAGCCATCTCTGCACTTTACACTGAAAAGCAGCCAGGCAGTTTTATGGATGACATATATGGAGAAAAATATTGCCTTTTGTAGTAAAACTTCAACATGCTAAGGAATGTTGCTTAGCTTTAGTTTTCACAGATTGTATACAAAAGATTAGGAAGTTGTTTCAAAGTATAAAATCAGAATATTGAATAAATTTTTGTAAAACACCCCTGGAGTTGCCCAGGTATTTTTATATGAGCCCCTAAAAGGCATATGTCCCTGTGCTTAACTTTAAGTGTGCTTATTAGGTTCTTAGTGATGATGAATTTGAGAATAAACCTACAAAATGTACACTTTTGTTGTATTGTGTAATAAACTGATATAGTCTCATTCCAGAGAGTGTATATATAGTTTCATTTTCACTATTTTTATTTATTACATACTTTTCCAGGTTAGGGGATTTCTTCCAGTTATCATTATAGCTAAGTTGCTAGCTAAGTAGACTTAGATGTAGGTAAATTAACAGACATTTAAGGGTAAATTAACCTGATCTGAGCCTTACACTCTGGATTCTTAAACTAAAAATTAGTCACAGAAAGTGAGAAGGTCCCACTACAGAAGACATCTTAAATGAACTTTTTTTTGCCCATATGTTCAGAGTATTAAAAATAATTTATCTAAGACCTCTGATTGAACATTTTCTTTCTTCTCATAATACAGCATAAACTCCTGTGTTTTCAAAGACATTAAAAGGAGTTTGAGGTAAAAGTATCCCAGGGTCTTTTCACCCTTTGATCATACATGTGTGTGCTCAGTCTCAGTCAAATCTGACTCTTTGTGATGTCATGGACTGTAGCCCTCCAGGCTCCTCTGTCCATGGGATTTTTCTCAGGCAAGAATACTGGAGTAGGTTGCCATTTCCTTCTCTGGGGTATCTTCCTGATCCAGGGACTCAAACCCAGGTCTCCTGCATCTCCTGCCTTGGCAGGCAGATTCTTTACTTCTGAGTAACCTGGAAAGTTCTTAGATCATTCATCCATTGCCACTATTTGATCTAAACTCCTATAGTGGTTTTTAGTATAGCTTTATAACTTAGAACTATTTTTCATCATCCATAACGAGGGCCTTCAGAAGATTTTACTGGTTTATGAAATTGTCCCTTTGTCTGGAATATATTGAATTAGAAGAGACTACCCAAATGCATCTCAGCCAACTGGAATAGGGACTCAAAGATCCTCGTTGGTCATCTGAAATGAGCCTTTAAACTTCTGTAGCTGCAAGGCATTCATCTTCCTCC
This sequence comes from Budorcas taxicolor, assembly GCF_023091745.1. Taxonomy (NCBI): domain Eukaryota; kingdom Metazoa; phylum Chordata; class Mammalia; order Artiodactyla; family Bovidae; genus Budorcas; species Budorcas taxicolor. Next base: position 140,801,103 of record NC_068920.1, read on the forward strand.
CTGCAGATTTAGTAGCTACAGAAAGTACCTGCAGATAGAAAGCTACAGAAAGAGATAGCATGAAGTAGTTCCTTTTTGAGCCTTACCTGCACGCCTGCCCTTGGGTCAGTGAGGCATGCCAGTATCCTGAGAGCTCTAAGTAATACATTCCTTTAATGTCATCTTAGGAGCTAGACCCTTACAAAAAGCAGATCTCTGTAGGCCTGGGAGATGATATGGGAAGCAAGTATATGTTGCTATTTGTAATATAAACTCATGCAGTCTTAAAACTGGACTGATCTTCAGAGAGCTTCTAATTCAGCCCTATTTTGTAGCTGAGGACATTGAAGCCCAGGGAGAAGAAACATATTTTGACCAAGCTTGGCAACCCACTCCAGTACCTTGCCTGGAAAATCCCATGGACAGAGGAGCATGGTAAGCAAAGAGTCGGACATGACTGAGCAACTTTACTTACTTAGGCCATTAGCAAGTTGTTAGTGACAGAGTCAGAATTAGAATTTTAGTTCTACAAATTCCCACATATATGTCATATGAATAAAATAATCTGAAAATGATACTGCAATGCCTGTACCTCTTCAAGCAGTTTCATGGCAAGTATTGTACACTCCATTACATACATTCATGTACTATGCCTTATGCAAAAACATGTTAGTGTTCTCTCTCTTTTCTTGGTGAAATATCTATTAACTAAAAGCACTATTTCCATTTGCATGAGTTGTTTATATCACTTTGTCTCCCTTCAACTTATTCTGTGGATGAGAGATTCATTATCTTTTTCATGTCGTTGTACAAGCTGCTTAATCAGTTGTTTTGCTTTGAGCTCAGCAGGGCCTGCACAGTTGCGCAGTAATCTATCTCTGTGGAAATTTTTTATTTTTCCTCAAGGTCCCTACACACCCCTTTCTCATTGTTTACAAACAAACCTCTTTTTTTTCCTAGCATAAACAGTCTGAAACTGATAAGGGATGAATTCCCTCTAGTAAATATGTCTTCCATTTTCTCTTTTTAAAAAAATATTGATTTATTTTAGTTGGAGGATAATCACTTTGCAATATTGTGATGGTTTTTGCCATATATCCATATGAATTAGCCATAAGTATACATGTATCCCCCAATCCTGAACCCCCCTTCTGCCTGCCTCCCCACCCTATCCCTCTATGTTATCACAGAGCACCTGAGTCTCTCTTTCCCAAGGCTAAACTGGGCCACTGTGGTTCTTCACCATATGCTCCTGCATCTTCCTTGGTCAAAATGCACTGATTGCCTCCTTCAAAATATCGTCCCCTTTTCTCCAATTAATGGTACCAGGCTCCACATAGAAAAGTAGCTAAGACTTCCCCATTTGGTGAAAATTCGCCTTAAACTTTCTTTCCGTTAAGCTGTTGGGGTAAACTGGCATTCTTTCTCCATTTAAACTTCTACACTGACTCCTCTTATTTCTTCCCCTTGCATTCATTTCTTGAGTGTTCTGTTTGATGTCTGCCCTTCCTAATCTGCTCAATGGTCTTTTGATGTTTCCAGGATTTTCTGACTGTGGAATCCGGCAGTCTTTTCTTATATTACACTTCTTTCTTCCTTTTGCAAATTTGACCACCTCTTTCCTCCAATAGCTTTGCACCCCTCTGTCCCCAGCACTCTGACCTGTTGTTAATCTGATGATGCCTTCCAAGAGCACTTAACTAGCGCTCTGGTTTCTACTCTGATTAAATGTAGGCATTCCCCAAGGTTACAGTCTTGACCTTTTCTTCTTCACTCTCTGAGTGAAGCTAGTATAAAAGTGGAGCAGACTTGGGAGTACTACACTTACCATTTATTTAACAGTGTGCTCTTTGCTAGTTATTTAACCTATGACTTAACTTCCATTATCTGTAAAATGAAGTAAAAATAATTGTTCATGTTTACTGAACACTTGCTATGTACCCAGAGTTGTTATAAATCCTTTATATGCCTTAAGTCCCTTTGTATCATAGATTTAGGGACTATTATCCCTATTTCACAGATAAGAACACTGATACACAGAGAAGTAAATAGTTTGCCCCAAATGACAGAGATAGTTAACAGTAGAGCCAGGATTTGAATATAGATAGTTCATTTCTGGATGTTAATTGCTACATTATTCTGGTCTGCAGTAGTGATATTTTTTATTCATAGGATTCATATACAATTAAATAATATTATGCATATAAAACTTTTAGCACAGCTGCTGGCTTAAGTTAAATGCCTAGCTCAGTGGGTAAAGAATCTGCTTGCAATGCAGGAGACATAGGAGATGCAGGTTTGATTCCTGGGTCAGGAAAATACTCCAGTATTCTTGCCTGAAAAATTCCATGGACAGAGGAGCCTGGTGGGCTCCAGTCCAAAAGGTCGTAAAAAGTCAGGCATGACTGAGCCACTAAACACTCACACACAATGTTAACTGTTCATATTCCTCTTGTTGTTAATAATTTTGCCTAGGGGGACTCATATTTGGGCCTTGTGTTCACTCTTTTCAGTTGAACACCTAAACAGTTATCTCTGACCCGTGCTGTCTTCTAAAACACCTAACTGTATATCTTTGTCCAGTTGCAAGTTATGAATCTAAAATCATTGTATAGAAAGTTGGGTAGGTCCCATTGCTTATCTTCCCTTCAACCTATAAACCTTATCTCAGTGAATAATATCACCGTATTTCTAGGTCCTTCAGCTTAAACCCTGGACTCAACATTGTATGTCTACTGTGTAGCTCATTATCTATATTCACTATGCAGACAGTTCCTGCTTGTTACAGTTCAGAATATTTTTTTAATTTTCCCACTTTCTACTGGTGTTGATTTCTCCAATTAATTGTTCATCATATTGTAGCTAAATTGTTACAATATCTTCCTAAAATATCATTTCCTTTCCAGTTATCTTTCCAAATCTTTGGGTAGTAGATATTTTTGAAAATGGTGGATCTTTGTTCAAATCAAACCCTAAGTGGAAGCCTTTTATCAAATAAGATACAAAATAGAGCCACTCAGATTGAATTGGGGATATGACATTTGAAAGCCAGTGCTCCTGTATTTTCTTCTGTCTGTATTTACACTATATTGTCTCATGAAAGATCTCTGTACTACCCAAGGGAATGGTTAGAAAATTTTGCTTTTAAATGGACTTGATCATGGCATTTTTTACATGAGTCTTTTGTTAATATGACATTCCAGATCCTTCATATTTTGCCCAAAGTACATTTTCAGTCTCATCCACTGCTACTCACCCCTCATAGTCACATTTGCTATTCAATATTCTTTGCTCATCTCATTCGTCCTCACATATTCATTCCTTTGATTATTGGTTTGGACTTCCTGAAAGTCTCTCTTCATTCTCTTTCTCATTTAGTGTAATTTATTTTTAAAGACTTGGCTTAAATGTCATCTCCTTTATATAACCTTTATAGAAAGTGAAGTCGCTCAGTTGTGTCCGACTCTTTGCGACCCCATGGACTGTGGCCTACCAGGCTCCTCCGTCCATGGGATTTTCCAAGCAAGAATACTGGAGTGGATTGTCATTTTCTTCTCTAGGAGATCTTCCTGACGCAGGTATTGAACCCGGGCCTTCTGGTGGCTCAGACGGTAAAGCGTCTGCCTGCAGTGAGGGAGACCCGGGTTTGATCCCTGGGTTGGGAAGATCCCCTGGAGAATGAAATGGCAATCCACTCCAGTACTCTTGCCTGAGTCCAGTACTCATGGACTGAGAAGCCTGTTAGGCTACAGTCCATGGGGTCGCAAAGAGTTGGACACGACTGAGCGACTTCACTTTCATTTTCTCCTGCCTTATAGGCAGACGTTTTACCCTCTGAGCCACCAGGGAAGTCCATGGTCAATATTTAACTCATTCCTTCATACTCGATAGATTTTGAGTTTGACTTATATTTAAGATTGAATCATTCCCTTATTTTATTAGAGTTACTTGTGCTTGTACTTAGTCTCTCAGTAGTGTCCATCTCTTTGCAACCTCATGGACTGTAGTCCACCAGGCTCCTCGGCCCATAGGATTTTTCGGGCAAGAATGCTGGAGTAGGTTGCTATTTCTTATTCTGGGTAATCTTCCTGATCAAGGATCGACACTGTGTCTCTTGCATCTCCTGCACTGGCAGGTGGATTCTTTACCACTGTGTCACATGGGAAGCCCCCAGAGTTACTTATATATGTATATGGTCTTCAAAGATGTCTCAGTGGTAAAGAATCTGCCTACCAAAGCAGGAGATGCAAAAGACACGTTTGATCCCTGGATTGGGAAGATCCCTGGGAGAAGGAAACAGCAACCAGCTCTGGTATTCTTGCCCGAAAAACCCTATGGAGAGAGGAACCTGGCGTTGCAAAGAGCTGGAGCCGACTGAGAACTCACACACACAGACACACACACACACGTACTTCTTCTTCTTTTCTCTTCTCCATATCAGTATGTCCTGAGCTCCTTGGTTCAAGACTGTGTCTTTTTAAAGTGTTATACCTTCAACACCTACCTAACCTCCAACCTTGGACTAGTTGTTTACTTGATTATAATAGTTTGATCCATTTTCTGTAAGTATTTGGGCTTTTAGAGACAGGGAGTGTTCTGTCTTTCCTTGCCTTTTAACCTTTTGGCTGTGGTCTGACAGCTCTTGCTTCAGATTCCTCATTATCTGGTATCATTAGTGGTATTCCTACCCCAGATATTCTGATACATGATCATTTCTTTATCTAAGCCAGTTTTATTATCATTCATGGTTTTTACTATTTTATTCATTCATCCAAGCAGCCACCCATCTTTCCATCCTCAGTTTACTTATTCTTAGAAGACTCATACCATCCATTTTCTTTAAATGATTTTCCCTAACCACACCCTTTTGAAAATACCTATCGTGCCATAGTCTCTGCTTCTCTTTTAAATCTCTTACAATTTTTGTGTTTCTTTTTATTGCATATATTTGCATTATTTTCTCTATCTAGAATCTAAATCCTATCAGAATTAAGACCATACATTTGAGATTTCTTTTGTATGTCTCATAGAGCACAGTTCATATACAAATTGTGACCCTCTTTTCTTGCTTTGTATCCCCTTTCCTCAGATGAGGTTCTAGCATGGAAATGAGCTCATATTCACAGTCAATGACTCTCCAACCTCACATGATTTCCTGCTATTAAAAATAGTTTTCCTCTTCATTGGGAAGAATTTTATTTTAGATCAACATACTCTGAGCTATCCTCCCCCCACACAACATCCCCTCCTCCATTTTATGTTTTTTGTCAAAGGATTTTGCTGTATCTTCTGATAACTTCCTAACAGTAAATTCAGCACATTTGCAAGAGGACAGCTCAAAGCAGGGTTCTGACTATGCTATCTATCTGCAAGTTCTATTTAAGTCTCTGTAAAAAACTCTCAAATACTGCTTTAGAGGAGCATCCCCAAATTACATGTCATAGATATTATGCTAAAAGGTTTTCACAGTCAAATACATTTTGCAAGCCCTATCCTAAACAAAGATAAAAATATTACTTCACTGTAGCACATTTTAGAGTCCGCATTATGGTAATACACACTGAATATACCAATGGGGGAGAAAAAAAAATTTTCTAAAAACATTTTCTAAAATTATTTGACCATGGAATGCTATTTTTCAGAATTTCCCCCATGGATTAGAGTTGAGAAAAACACTTTGGGAAACACTGCACCAAGAATTCAAAAGTACCACATCAAACATCTTAACAACTGATTTATTTTGTAGAGGAGGGTATGGAGGTCCAGAGGAAATATGCTTTTTAAGGATCATGTGACTGGCTATCAGCATAATTTTGATTAGAACACCTGCTTATTTTGTTGCTCATATCACTGCGGTACCGCACCCTTGATAGGGCTGCTCTTCCTGAGTCTCTACCTAGTTCTGCTTCCCTGAGGCAGATTTAGTTGTGAAGGTGTCTCCTTACTCAAGGTAAACTTATATGAATTTTTTATGATTCTCTTGCTTGAGAACTATAGATTGTTTCTCCTTGACAACAGTTTCAAGTATAACAAAATATGCTCCTTTCCATAGTCCAAAAATGTATCTATACAAATGAAGTTTCCAGAATAGTATCATTCCCAGAAGCTACTATAGTGATCCCTTAGTATCCAGGAGGGACTGGTTTTAGGAAACACTGCTGCTGCTGCTGCTGCTGCTGCTGCTGCTAAGTCGCTTCAGTCGTGTACGACTCTGTGCGACCCCGTAGACGGCAGCCCATCAGGCTCCACAGTCCCTGGGATTCTCCAGGCAAGAACACTGGAGTCAGTTGCCATTTCCTTCTCCAATGCATTAAAGTGAAAAGTGAAAGTGAAGTCGAGATGCCCAAACCCATGGATACTCAACTCTTTTATAGAAAACAGTATAGTATTTGCATATAACCTACACATCTTCCTGTATACTATAAACTATCTTTAGATTAATTATAAGCATAATTAAATGAAATTCTATAGAAATAGCTGCCAATGTATGGCAAATTTTAGTTTTGTTTTATTGGAACTTTTTGGATTTTTTTAATTCTAGATATTTTTGATCAGCATTTCATTCATTTTGTGGGTGTGGAACTCACAGATAAGGGGGACCAACTGTAAGCCTTGGGTTTAAGCTTAGATTATGTTTTTATTATAGAACAATTATTTTATATTGTGGCTAATTGATTTTTAAATTATCTCTCAATAATAATTTATTAATGGTATCTATATTTTGGAGATTGTTGTCAAATACAGAAAGGTCTCTATCATATATCTTTCATGTATAAGTTACAGGATTTGAAAGAATTCTGAGACTGGCTTTCAGCTCTACGCATTCCAAACCTCATCCCTCCTCCATTATCCACCTAATTCCAATACCAGGTGCTACACACATTTATACCAGCATACAGCCTCTGTTCTATACTTTCATGGAGTCAGTTGGCATAGCTGGTGATAGTGGTGTCTGTATATAACAGCTGTCAATGACTTAGGGCTTACTAGATGGCTCTAGTGGTAAAGAATCTTCCTGCCAACACTGGAGACGTAAGAGGTGCGGGTTTGATCCCTGGGTTGGGAAGATCCCCTGGGGTAAGAAATGGTACCCACTCCAGTATTCTTGTCTGGAAAATCCCATAGGCAGAAGAGCCTAGTGGGCTATTGTCTATGGGGCCACAGAGAGTTGGACATGACTGACTGACTGAGCATACATCAGTGACTTACTTATGCATGGAGGTGATTGCATACCACAAAAGTAATCTTCTTTAAAACCAAACTAAACGTATTCCAAACTGAATTACCCTTTGACTAGACACCAAAAATACCTGCAGATACCCGAGAGAAGGAAAAATATGACAGAAGTAAAGTGCAAAGTCAATGGTCTTAACTCTCTGCTGGTAAAGCACATTTATTCGGCAATTTTTATAAAGCCACATAACTGATTGAACACATTGTTGGCCTCTTCCAGAGCCTTGAAGGGATCTGTGCAAATGAGAGCCTTGGAAGATTAAACTTCGTGACAAATCTGCTTCTGAGGAGAAAGTCTTGTCATTTCAGAAAACAAAAACCGTTGAGGGTATGATCTGAAACTAGAGCAATGAGTCAGGGTTTTAATTGAAGGAGAGTTATGTGTCTATTTTTAAATAAGAAATGCTCTCTAATGATCTTTCCCTATAGAAAGTCAATTTAAGATGGGAATTCTTTCCTGGAGCTTTAAGTGCTTAGAATAACAGTAATCACTATCTACTGACTACTAATATGTATGGAGGGCTTCCCCTGTGACTCACCTAGTAGAGAACCTGCCTGCATTATGGGAGACCTGAGTTCAACCCCTGGATTGGGAATATCCTCTGGAGAAGTGAAAGGCAACCCACTCCAGTATTCTGGCCTGAAGAATTCCACGGATTGTATAGTCCATGGAGTGGGAAAGAGTCGGACATGACTGAGCAGCTTTCACACACTCTATGTGCAGACACTTATCATATGCGATTTCTAATTTCAAAAGACCCTATAAAATTAGGAGAGCAAAAACAGCAACAGGCCTCACCAGTGTTATCTTTGCTTTCTAGACTCCTGAGAGAAAGTAAAGACTCATAGAATGAAGCTCATGCATTTATACAGACTTGTTTCATTTGAATTTCAAAGGTAAGTTGGGTTCTGAAAACTAGGTAGACAAATCCATTTCTAGACATTAAACTGTGATTCAGAATAAGGAAAGCTCTCAAATGTGTCAAAATTTAGCTGGTAGTAGAGTTGAGATATTGGAGTGTATAGCCATTCCTTTCTCCAGGGGATCTTCCCAACCCAGGAACTGAACCCAGGTCTCCTGCATTGCAGGCAGATTCTTTACCATCTGAGTCACCAATGAAGCCCAGAGTTGAGACACAATTCTATTTTTCTTTGAGAGTTAGCCAGATATTCACTGTGATGGATTTGTTGTGTGTGATTAGTATTGCACATATTGTGCTTTTCTGCATCTTTATAGAGATGTTTAAGGACAATTGAAACCTTCTATTAGCCTAACTCCTTACAAGAACAGACTTCTTCCAATATTTCAGGTATAGTTTCATCTGTTTTGTAATCCTACTTAATGCTTTCACTTGATTTTCAATTTGAAGCCTGCTAGAAAAACGTTTCTGTTCTTTTATATCTAAATAAAACATGTATTTCAACTATTTGCACAGTCTTCTAAATTAACTTAATGACCTTGTTCGTCATGCAGAAGAATCATAGGATAAGAAAGTGAAAGTCTGCATCACTAATCATCAAATAAGCTAAAGGGTACTGATAATCTCTGTTTTCCAGTCAGACCTCTCAGAAATAGATTATTCCATATAAATTAAAAAATGAGTAGACAGCCATAAAAAAGAGCAAAATATGCCATTTGCAACAACATGGTTGCAACTATAGGTTATTGTGCAAAATGAACTAAGAAAGAGAAATACCATTTGATATCACTTATATGTGGAATCTAAAATGTGGTACAAATGAACCTTTTTTAAAAATATAAAAACATACTCACAGACATAGAGATTAGATTTGTGGTTGCAAAGGGGAAGGAAAGGAATGGACTGGGAATTTGGAGTTGGTATTAATGGATGCAGACTATGACATTCAGAATGGATAAGCAATAAGGTCCTACTATATAGCACAGAAAACTGTATCTGATCACCTGGGATAAACTATAATGTGAAATAATATAAAAAAAGAAAAAAACAAGTCACTTTGCTGTACAGAAGAGAATGTCACAATATTGTAAATCAGCTATACCTCAATAAAAAAAGATAAAAAATATAAAAACCCCACAAAGTTTAATATTGATTGCCTGTTAAAACAATAACATTTTGAATATAGTGGGTTAAATAAAATACGCTACCTTAAAAATGAGTAGAAACTAACACTTTGAGGAAGTAAGACTTTTTTTTTTTATGTTTAAGTGAGTTTTGCCTTTAACTTTTTTTAGAGAAGCTAAAGGCAGAGAAGAAAAGGAAAGATATACCCATTTGAATGCAGAGTTTCAAAGAACAGTAAGGAGAGATAAGAAAGCCTTCCTCAGCAATCAATGCAAAGAAATAGAGGAAAACAATAGAATGGGAAAGACTAGAGATCTCTTCAATAAAATTAGAGATACCAAGGGAACATTTCATGCAAAGATGGGCTCAATAAAATACAGAAATGGTATGAACCTAACAGAAAGTGAAAGTGAAAATGAAGTCGCTCAGTTGTGTCTGACTCTTTGCAACCCCGTGGACTGTAGCCCACTAGGCTCCTCTGTCCATGGGATTCTCCAGGCAAGAATACTGGAGTGGGTTGCCATTTTCTTCTCCTAACAGAAGCAGAAGATATTAAGAAGAAGGGGCAAGAATACACAGAAGAACTATACAAAGAAGATCTTCATGACCCAGATAACCATGATGGTGTGATCACTCACCTAGAGCCAGACATCCTGGAATGAAAAGTGAGCCTTAGGAAGCATCACTACAAACAAAGCTAGTGGAGGTGATAGAATTCCAGTTGAGCTATTTCGAATCCTGAAAGATGATGCTGTCAAAGTGCTGCACTCAATATGCCAGCAAATTTGGAAAACTCAGCAGTGGCCACAGGACTGGAAAAGGTCAGTTTTCACTCAAATTCCAAATAAGGGCAATACTAAAAAATGCTCAAATTACCACACAATTGCACTCATTTCACCAGCTAGCAAAGCAATGCTCAAAATTCTCCAAGCCAGGCTTCAACAGTATGTGAACCGTGAACTTCCAGATGTTCAAGCTGGGTTTAGCAAAGAGCAGAGAAACCAGAGATCAAATTGCCAATATCTGTTGGATCATAGAAAAAGCAAGAGAATTCCAGAAAAAAACATCTATTTCTGCTTTACTGATTAAATAGCCAGGACATGGAAACAGCCTAAATGTACTCTGGTAGTTAGACATGCTTTTATTTGGGGAACAGAGAGCTAGTACAGTGATTACTAGATTTATGCATTTTTCTGATTATTTTTCTTATTCTCAGTTAATATTTCTCCTTGGTTAGGTTCTCAAAAGACAATTGAAAACGGAGTTTGTTATTAAACTTGATGTCACAGGAAGATTTACCCTACTAGATGTGAAGATGGCGTCAGTATTTCATAAAGAAACTAAGAACATAGTCATAATTCACTTTGGTGAATTCGCTTTGTCATAATTCACTCTGGTACAGGGGAGCACTTTGTAGATTTGTGGCCCTATTCTGGATGACTGGGGCTTCCCTGGTGCCTCGGATGGTAAAGAATCTGCCTGCAGTGCCGGAGACCTGGGTTCAATCCCTGGGTTGAGAAGATCTGGAGAAGAGAATGGCTACCCACTCCAGTATTCTTGTCTAGAGAATTCCACAGACAGAGGAGCCTGGTGGGATATAGTCCATGGGGTCATAAAGAGCTGGACACGACTGAACAACTTTCACTTTTTCTGGATGGTAATGATTGCTAGATATTGGAAGCATTACTGGTTAGTACTTGAGGAATGTTGGAACTGTTCATCTGAGTGAGAAATAGCCTTTGCAGTCCCCTAACTTGCTCTTTCATGACTGTATTTTCCACATAATCCTCCTTTCACTGGGAATGCTCTTGATTTTCATATTGGAGCCAAGAAAACTTATCCATTAGGACTTAGCTTTAATGTCTCCTCCATCTACATAGCCTTCCCTGTCACTGCCCTATTTTCCCAGGAATGTTTTTTTCTTCTATTATATTGAACTTGTTCATTTTAAAACTTACCACAATGTATACCTTCCTTAAACAGTGAGATCTTTGAGGGCAGAAACTATATTTTATGCATTTTTTATATCTCTGCCTCTTGGTGTAATGCCTATCACAGAAAAGCCCTCAGTTAATGCCCATTAAATGAACTATTCATTCATTGGTTTGTTCATGCAACAAATACAACTTAAGAAATTGTTATCTGAAACCAATAAACTACATTGGCAGTCTCCTCAAACAATAAGTATTGGATCCAGGGTCTATTATAACTTATTAGTCAGGCTGAGCTCTGATTTCATCACAGGTCTTCTTTAGCTGCTTACCTTAAAAACTAGCTTCATAGCCACACAGCTGCCTGTGTCCATAGCAACTGAAATGCATGGATACAGGTTCTGAAACATACTCTTTCTAGAAAATCAGGGCCTCAATTAAAATTGTAGTTTACATCTGTATCCTTCCTAGGCAGGTATTATTTCAGGCTTGCACAGGTGACAATTTCAACTAAGCAGTGATGACTTTGTACAACATCGTGTCTACCAAGTTTTTTCCCCTTGCAGCACAGTGAGCTGTTGATAGATCTAGTGTGATGAGATCACAGAATCACATCAGTTCCTGAGAGCACTGTCTTCAGGGAAGGTGTAGTCGACAGCATTTTATTTATGTGTTAGGTGACATCACCATCTCTTTGCCTCAGCTTAACAGCCCCATCCGTTGCTTTGCATAGATGTCTAGAGGCGGAGGAAGCACTGTGTGTCCCATGTCTCTCTTTCTCTTTTTTATTTTTTTTTTTATTGAAGGATAAGTGCTGTACAGAATTTTGTTGTTTTCTGTCAAACCTCAACATGAATCAGCCATAGATATACATCTATCCCCTCCCTTCAGAGACTCTGTGTGAGAATGGTCCCTGTGAGGTCTGCAGGAACAGAGATAGAAAAAGCCACTTGACAAGAGAAAGCACTGAATGCAGAGAAGTTAGGATTATGTTGTTAGGTCTTTAGATGAGTTTAACCCACCCTCTGGAGGAAGGCATGGCAACCCACTCCAGTATTCTTGCCTGGAAAATCCCATGGACAGAGGAGCCTGGTGGGCTACAGTCCTCGGGGTCACAAAGAGTCGGACACGACAGAAACGAGCACAACCCACCCTCAGCCAGAGGGTCTCTTTTTAGATAGAAACCAGGAGCTGCAGAGAACTGTGTAGATTTTGGAATATTTCTTATATCTCCATGATGGTTAATATGTAAGCATTTTTCTTTCTCTCCAGAGAGCTTATTGGTAATATCCCTACAATGTGTAATATCCTTAACAACGTGAAGAGGATTTGGCCTTGTCTTAAGGTACAGTGAGGAAGTGGCGAGCAGAGAGCAGGTATGTTCTTTTATTTATTTTTAAAATTCTTTACAGAAGCATACAGGAGTATAAGCGCTTTACAGAACTGTGTTTCTGCTGCACAATGAAGTGAATCAGCTGAATGAGCACCTTCCTACCCATCTAGGTCGTCACAGAGCACTGAGCTGAGATTCCTGTGCAGTACAGCAGGTTCCCACTAGCTATTCATGTGTAAAATGCGTGTGTATGTGGGTGTGTGTAGTCGCTCAGTTGTGTCTGACTCTGTGACCCCATGGACTGTAGCCTACCAGGCTCCTCCGTCCATGGGATTTTCCAGGCAAGAGTACTGGAGCCACCAGGGAAGTCAAAATACGTGTGTCAATCGTCATCTCCCAATTCGTCTCATTCTCCCCTCCCGCTGTGTCCACTTACCTGTTTTCTGTGTCTCTGTCTGTCTTCCTGCCCTAGAAATAGGTTCATCTGTACCATTTTTCTAGATTCCACATATATGCGTTAATATACAATATTTGTTTTTCTCTTTCTGACATACTTCACTCTCTATGACAGACTTTAGGTTTATCTGCATCTCTGCAAATGATCCAATTTTGCTCCTTTTATGGCTAATATTCCATTATATAAACGTACCACATCTCATTTATCTATTCATCTGTCATTGGACATTTAGGCTCTTTCCATGTCCTGGCCATTGTAAATGTTCTTTAGCCTTTCTTGTGGAAAGAGTCATTTGGCCTGAGTAGGTTGTTGCAGCTCTAAAGATGTAGTTTGTTGAGTCCATGAGGACTTAAATCTTCAGTTTTTCCATCATGGAGAAAGTCTTTAGGTTCCATGAAATGGGTTAGGGTAGATAGGGAGGCCAGGAGTGCCTAAGACTCAGATCAGTGATGCGATGTTTAGGCACCAGATTGGAAGAAAATTAGCTCAGTATTTTGACAACCAGTCAGCTGTACCAGTACCTATTGACTATCAGCCTGTATTGGTCTGCTAGGGTGGCCATAACAAGGAAGGGCAACTGGATGGCTTAGAACAGCAGTTCTTGGTCATCTCACTGTGCTAAAAGCCAGAAGGTCGAATCACAGCGTCGGTAGGGCCATGCTCCCTCTTAGGCACTAAGGAAGGGTCTGTGCCAGGGCTCTCTCTGAACTTCTGGTAACTGCTTGGCTTGTGGCATCATAATGTCAGTCTTTGCAGAGTATTATCTCTGTGTGCATATCTGTCTCTTCACATGGCATTCTTTTTGTAAGGATACCAGGCATATTGGTCTAGGGGTCTACCCTAGTCCAGTATGACCTCATCTTAACTAATAACATATGCAACAGCCTTATTTCAAAATGAGGTCACATTCTTTGCTACTAGGGGACTAGAATTTCAACATATTAATTGTGAGAGGGGACAATTCAGCAGTAGCTATAAACTTTCTTAGGTTAATTCCTGGTGTATACATTCAAGATCTTCTCTCCAGTAGATACCTAAGTGTGAATTGATGAATCAGTCATTTAATTCCAGAGAACTTGGGAAATGCAGTTGCAGTGATGGTGAGAGGTCTGTGGGTTCATCTCCTGATACCAAGGAGCTACTTCCCCTGGAGAAAAGAGTGAGAAGCCCACATCTAAAGATGAATCCCATATAGTATTGAAAGCTGAATAACTTATAAGGTAGTTGGTAACTAATCAGTCACCAAAGGGTGGATGGTTCTTCAGCAAGTGTTGGCTTAGGATGGTTCTGCTTCAGAAAACAGAACCAAGGAACACATGCTCCCACTTCCATTTTACCTCCTTCTAATTGATTTCTTAATGGCTTTATGTTCTTGAGGTGTCCTCAATTATTGCAATTCATTTCAGAAAATTATTTTTTAAAATGCAGAATGCACTTATTTTTAAGGGAAAGAGGAAGCAAAACAAACACGTACTAAGTGATTCCTCGAAGTGAGGTGTATCCTAGGCTTTTCCTCACAGCATTTCTTAAGAGAAGGTGATTTTATTCTATTTTTTACAAGCAAGAAAATTAAAACTAATAGAGATAATATAATTTCCCCCAAAGCAAGCAGTAAGTAACTAAGATTTTAATTGTATTTTTTCCATTCCAAACTGTAACAATTTCATCATTGACTCTTAAAATATTTATGCTGTGCAGGTTGGTTTGTTAAGGGGAAGGTAGTAGTTTTGAGAATAGTGTAAGTCCTGGTAAGATATCCTAAGAAGAAAATACACAAAAGAGGATCAATCCTTTATCAAGTACCTATATAATAGATGTGTTTAATTTGTAATTTCTTTGGGTATTTCTAAAAATTCTGTTCTTCAGATTGTTAATCCAATCTTCTGATGAAAAAATTAAGATTTACAGAAATACAATGACTTGCTCAATATCATAAAATGGTAGAGATGTGGCTTGAACCATAACTTTTTCATGCAAAGTGCCATAATCATCCCTTTGCTCCATTTTTCTCCTACTTATAATTTATTAGAACATAAATTTAATGAAGCTGAGACTATGTATTAATTTTATATCCTGTGAAATAAAAATCTATTGAATGTTTGAATGAACAAGTTCATGTGTTTTATTATCAGAGCAGTTTAAGATAAGAATGGATGATTTCAGGATTTCAGAAGGCATCTTAGCTGCGGTTTGCAATTTATGGTGACATTAAATTTATGCTACCCATAATCAATTGTGGATCCTATTTCAGAAAAATATCCCCAGCTCTCCAAAGTCAGATCCTTTGATCTCAAGGTGAAAAGCATGTCGTTTTGTAGCAATTTCCCGTATCTCCTCATAGAGAGATGCCTATCACACAGTGGAGACACGAGGGACCACTGCAGGCAAGTAGAAGAGAGCTCAGTGTGGGAAGCTTGACCCACTATCTTAACCTGGGTCAAAGCTGAATTCTGTTCTTTGCGAATTTTATATTTCATAAACTCTGCTCTCAAATAAGAACTTTACAAATAACTTTATATATGACTATCCTACAGATTTTTTTAAAAAGAACTCCCTTTATTTGCTGTTCCCTTGCTTAATTTAGCTTTGCTCAATGCTTTCTGAAGAAAATCTGGCCTCTGAGTTGGGGTAGGTGAGTAGAAGGAAGCTTCTAGGCTGTTTATGGTGTGCCTGCCCCTTCATTCCTTATTTATAGTAAACTAGTAGCTCAGACACCTATCTTTTGATTTTACTTCTGTTTTTCTTCTATTTTAAATAGTTAATCCGTACAAGAAAAGAATATCCAGTGAGAAATCAATATCTTTATTTATTTTGTTCAGACATACAATCCCTCTCACCAAAGAAAACGTGTTAAAAGTTTTTGGTAACCAGTTGCCAGAGATGCTCTGTGGGAATAAGGCAGGTTTTTATGATTGTCTTCACAGTCCTGAGAAATGAGCAGGTCCCCATTAAACAAACAAAAGAGGGAGGTAGCATTCTAGGCAGTATAACATTGAAAATGAAGTAATATAGTTATTCAGTAGTCAGTTTAATGCTTCACTATCCCTTGCTCTGAGCACATCTTTTCCTTCTTCTCTCTAGTTAGAGGGCAGCCTGCCTATTTGTATTGCCAATAACTAGATCATTTCAGTAACAATCTTATTCCAGTGATCCCAGAAATTGATATTTCCATCAAATTCATGAATAAAAGGCTGCCTTTTACATAGTTTTTCTTAAATTGAAGAGCAGTGGTAGTGCATAGGACCTTAGCACTTGTGCCATCTTCTTCCATGGGAAGAAGTTTCCTGAAGTCTTTGTGGACCATCTGGTTATTGGGAACTATACCTCTCCAAACGAAATCCATGTCCAGATTACTCTCCTGTTTTTAGATTTACATATTCTCCCCAATATTTTCTGCTGAGCATTTGTGCTGAGAGTGGCTAAGAGAGAAAATGTGGCTGTATTTTTGGATTGGGTCCTGCAGCTTAAGCCTCTGATGGTGGTGACAGAGGAAGTTATCCCAGGGCCTGACCCTGAGAAAGATGAGCCTGCAGAGACCTCTGATCAAACCATTTCCTGTGTTGTGTCCTCTGAGCCAAAGCCAGCAGCCTTTTTAGCATACCCAACTATTCGCCAAAATGCTTCTCACCCTCCTGGACAAATCAGATTCCCTTCTCACTTTCTATAATGGCAGATGCATGAATAAAAGCAAGCTCAGCTAGCTTTCCAGAATGATAAACTATCTGGAGACACAAGCATCAAGGAGTTTATGCAAATGAAACCCCCAAAATACTGAAGTACAAAATGAGCTACTGTGTTATAAGAACTTAAAAGATCATCTAGGATGGTTCAAGGGTGGATCGCAGAATTTAATTTCAGTATCCACAGAAATCAAACCCCCAAAATATTGACTCAGTGTTCAGTCCTGTTGGAACATGTTAGCAGGGAGGTAGGATATGAATGAGAAGGTGACTGAGATATAGACCCTGCCCTCAGGAAACTCACAGTCTAAGGTCTAGAGTGTGGGGAAGACAGAATATGACAAAATACGGGGCCAGAAAACCATCATGGTGAAAGCCCAGATGCTGGGGTCAGACTGCCTGGGTTTGAATCCTGGATTCATCACTTAGAGCTGAGTGACATTGGGTGGAGTGAGTCTCTAAGCTTCAGTGTCATCATCGGTAAACCTGAGTTTCTTGCTCTACCTATGTCAGAGTGTTATTTTGAAAATTAAATCCCATAACCTGTCTGTAACACTTATTTTAGCAGTAATCACAAGCACCTGATAGACAGCAGCTATGGAATGTCAAAAGGGAATCACAAAGCAAGTAGGGAAGGTTTGACCCATGGGAGAGGTGAGCAAAGACTTCAGTGAGTAACATTTGGAAAAGAGAGACAAGTTACCAACTGATGGAAATTGGGGAGCAAGGCATTTAGCATAGGGGCTTCCCTCGTGGCTCAAATGTTAAAGAATCTGCCTGCAATGCAGGAGACCTGGTTTCAAATGGGAAGATTTCCCTGGAGGAGGGAATGGCTACCCATTTCAGTATTCTTCCATGGAGAATTCCATGGACAGAGGAGCCTGCCAGGTTACAGTCCATGGGGTTGCCAAGAGTCAGACATAACTGAGAGACTAGCATTTTCCCTTTCATAGTAGTTGCCTGTTAGGCTATATAGTCTCTGAGGTGAGCGTTCATGCCTGTCACTTTCATCAACATATCCCCAGGTCCCAGCACCTAGAAAGGAACTCATTTATGAATGAAGAATGAATGAATTCATGAATGGGTAAATAAAAGGGACACCATGAGCTAGGAAAGCAAGTGAGCTAGGAAGGCTGGGGTACCATGTAAAAGTATTTCTGCTGGTGAACCCCTAGCAGGTGAGGCTGGATATCAAGTTGGAGCCAGACCATGAAGAGCTTTGAGTACAGGGCAAAGAGTCCCATCTACAGGCAGTGAAATCATTGTGCTTGCATTTCTTTTCCTTTAAATTTTGAAGAAAATTTAAAGCTGAGCTGTACTGCAGAGTCAGCTGAAATGTTATGGGCTCATTGTTCATTTTCCTCCCATCAGTTATGTGCAAATTAGACATTCCCTTCTGCCTATAAATTGCTTAATCTAAGTTTGTGCTGCAAAGGACACCAGTCGCTTTTGAAGTTGCACTTAAAGCTAACAGCTTGGTTGATAGATTCTGTGAGGGCTATTTTCTAGAGCAAGCAGAGTCTGTGGTAACTAAACCTGAAATGGTTGTTAGATAAAAACACTGCAGGGCTTCATTGGACGCAGGGGCTCAAGTGTCAGGATTCTTTATAACCCCTAGTTCTTTCAGTTCAAACATGTCATGGACTTCGTGTGAGGTAGGTCAGCGGTAGGAAATATTGTGGTCATTTCCCAGCCTTTGTTTTGTCAGCCTTCAACTTTTCATATTAATGAAGGCTTTTTTTTTTTTTTTTAATGAGGGCTTTTACAATCATTTTCCAAGTACCACATATCATTTAGTTCTCAGGACAAAATTGTTCTGGGGGTTTTATCATCGCGACAGGGAAGGATTCATTCAGAGCTCACTCAGGTCATCTGTCCCCAGTCTCAGGCTCTTGTTTCTCAGTCATATGGCTTCTCTAGGACTGTCCGTGTTTTTACCTAAACTCTCTAGAATTCTTCTAGAGAATGGTGTTTCATCTTTAAGCTATAAAATAGCTTTTCTGCTTTTATGGCATCTCCCTGATAGATGCTTTATATGACTGCTGTTGCTGCTGCTGCTAAGCTGCTTCAGTCGTGTCTGACTCTGTGTGACCCCATAGATGGCAGCCCACCAGGCTCCCCCATCCCTGGGATTCTCCAGGCAAGAACACTGGAGTGGGCTGCCATTTCTTTCTCCAATGCGTGAAAGTGAAAAGTGAAAGTGAAGTTGCTTAGTCATGTCTGACCCTCAACAACCCCATGGACTGCAGGCTTATCCATCCATGGGATTTTCCAGGCAAGAGTACTGAGTAGTCTTACTTTAATCTCTTGCTATTTTGAAATTTAGTTTTTATTTAACTTAATCAGAAAAGTACCAGAGAAAATAATTCAGTAATAAATTTGATTCCCATTTATAATGCCTCTTGATCTGATAATAGTGGTAGACCCAGCCAAAATTTACAAGATTCTAATAGAGACCTCAAAAGATATTTATCTAGACTTGTGGAAAGTTTAGGAGAAAGAAAGTAAATGTATGCCCAATACCTCATTAACAAGTGTGTTCCCACTTGAAGCTGAAAGAGGGACTGTAAGGTAGAAAATACCCATGCTTGGAAGTCAAATGTACTTGGGGGCACTGGTTCAGGCAGTCTCAAGCTCTCAAAACTGGATCTTGACCTTGAGCTCAGATGCTGAACCTTGGTTTTCTCATTTGTAAAATGGGTTTAATCATCGTTATATGGGTTTCCCAGGTGGTTCTAGTGGTAAAGAACCCTCCTGCCAATGCAGGAGACTTAAGAGACACACAAGTTCGACCCCTAGGTCAGGAAGACCCCCTGGAGGATGGCATGGCCACCCATTCCAGTATCCTTGCTTGGAGAATCCCATAGATAGAGGAGCCTGCTGGGCTACAGTCCAAAGGGTTGCAGAGTTGGATATGACTGAAGCGACCTAGCACACATTCACTTATTTTAACTCATTCGTGAATCCATAGATATTTATTGATTACTTATTATGAGACAGGCATTGTGCTAGCTGCTGGGGATAGGTCCATGGATAAAAATAAAATAAGAAACAATCACTATTTTTATGGACTTAGAGTCCACTGGAGAAGACAGAAATTGCACAGATAATTGTGCAATCATGTAATTAAAATTGTGATAAAGTTTATGGAGAAATGATGCAAGATATGTTGAGAGTATTCTAGTACTGTTTGGGGGATCCAAAAGCCCTAAAGTTGAGACAAAAATGATGACTAGGATGAATTGCCTTATAGGATTGTTGTGTGAACCATGGAGTATGTTTATTGACGTGTCCAGCACAGCACCTGGGACATAACAGTCGTCAGTTGTCATAATGAGAATGATAATATTGGCCTAGGTGACTGCTCACTTCTGGTATTTCGAGACACCAAGGAGAGGTTCCTCACCATCCCTCTTTTTCCTTCCCCTGCTCTCTTTTCTAGGGCACACAACCTCGTTTCCCAGGATTCAGTGGCAACTCCTCAGAGATTTATTCTAAATTACCCTGTTATTTTATGTTACTAATTAATGTAAAAATCAGTCCTGAGAGTTACTCAGAGGCATGAGCTGTTACAGTCCATGCTAGGTTACTAATAACTGATATACCATCCCATCCCAAAAGCAGCTTTTATTAAGTGGAGAAAACTTAAGAATGCTTTCTGAGAATGGAGGAGAGTCCTCGGAATGTGAGTGTGTGGGGAGAGAGAATGTCAAATAGAGAGGCTGGGGGCTTTTATACTCAAGTTAATAGAGAAAGGTCAGGAGGTTTGAAAACAGGCTGGCTTCCTGAGGAACTCTATCCTGGAAGCCTGCAGAATGTCTGTTTTCCAAAGGCAAACATGTTTCCTGTCACGTTCACAGCCTACAAAACCTTTAAATTAATTATAATGATGGCGAGTCCTCATGTTTCCTGGGGGTTTCTGACTGACCATGCTCTTCCACCATCCGATCTTCTTTCATCCTCTCCCCAGGTCTGGGGAGGGCTGACTGTGCTGACTGCGCCAGTAAGCAGGGTTGTTTCTGGACTACTGGGGACTTCTCCAGCCTTCAAGAGGCTGAGGCAAAAGTATTAATACTCATCTTTACATCTCTTATCTGTGTAGACTTTTTTCGAGCACCTGTTAATTCTTGGCCCAGAGTTAGAAGTTGTGGACAAAGAATAAATCAAAAATAGTTTCTATCCTCAAGGAGCATTTTTGATGAAACTGAGTAACAGGAGCTGTGAGAGCACAGATAAAGGAATGATTGGCATGGGTGTTAAGGAATGAAAGGCCTCAGATCCAGGGACACATTTGGAAAGGGATGAAATGACATCTGCCTACTGGAGATGGGCGTGATGGGCATTCTAGGCAATGAACTGCCTGTGAATACACAGAGCAGAATGAAAAAGCATAGCATGCTTACCAGATGATGTGGTCCGAATATATTTAAGAATCAGTGGTTTAAATAAACAGGTTCTATTTTGAGGTTTTTTGAGTGATACAGATGGTGTGGGGAGGGAGGGAGGCAGAAGACGAGGCCAGAAGGAAAAGAAGCAGAAAGGAAGGCAGGAGGGTGAGGAAGAGGGCAGAAAGTTGCTGAGTCATAATCACTCTCTCCAGTATTAAGTAGATGAGGGCGACACTATATTAGTACCTTTGACTCGTGAGTTCACAGGGTAGAGAGAAAGATACTTGAATTCTTGTTAGCTTCATGCACTTGACCCAATTGTCAACCTTATTCCCCTTGTCACCATGGATGAGCTGGCCTGGCATCATGTTTGTATTGCCTAGGATTCTTTCCCTGCCCTCCTAATTCTAAAAAGCAATGACTTTAGAACTTGATAACCAAAGATTTTTAACCCCAGTCCTTCCATTTGTTTTCTGCATGATCTTGAATAAGTTTCTTAATCTCATTAAGTCTCAGCTTCTTATGTAACATAGAGAGACATGGTGCCTCTCTTGTATTATGTTGAAGCATCAGGTATAATTTCATATAAATATCTGGTATGGTCTTGGATTATAGGCAGTACTCAGTGAACTGATGTTGTTGTTATTATTATTTCTGTCATTCTTTTTCAATAGCAATGCTTTTCATATCATTTCCCTTTTGTGTCTATACTAGATTGTAAAATCTGTGGAGAAACGTGTTGGACCTCATTCTTCCCTAGGCACTTGCATGATCCTGGTGCTCAAAAAATACTTGGTAACTGACTGATAGAAAATTCTGTGATGATTAAAATTGTGGCATTGGGAGACTAAATTCCTATTCATTTATCTAGTGTTAATTTTATCTAATGTTTATGTGCTGTATAGAGCTTACTGCAACTTCACAAAATGGAAAGATAGAGTTCAATAATAAAAGGGACAGGTAATCCCTGGATGTTTCAGAAAGGGTCCTTAATCCTATAAATATTGCCAGAAAATGGAGAGTGGGTTACATGTATATGGAAGGATAAGATATGGGGAAATCCTCTGGCTTCTTTTGTTTAGTGTCTCTTGCATAAAATTATTTGTCTTGACAAAGACCTCCTTCTCATTAATAGAGCTTTGCATTAATGTTGTCTGGATAGTAGACACTTGGAAAGATTCTCAAAAGTGAGTGAATAGAAATCATGTGGGGAACCTAGCAGATTGCAGAGTTCCAACTTCAGAGATCCTGGTTCAGAACTCCAATGCTGTTTTGTTCAGGACTGAATCCAGATACTGAGGTCCTACCTAGGCCACCACCCCATCCTGGACTCTGCCCTGCCCAAGGCTGAGACATGGAAGTGCTAGTGCTCAGACAAGAGTCATTTCAGCTAATATTGTCACCTAATGATGCGGCCTTCTGAGCTAACAGATAATGGTCCTTCCATTCCTGAACCATAGGGTTCAGGAATTTGCTGATTACTGTTCCCTGGTGACTAATTATCCACATCTAGAGTATATATGGTCTTGCCTAGTGGCTTAGTCAGTAAAGAATCTGCCTGCAGTGCAGGAGACCTGGATTCAATCCCTGAGTTGGGATGATCCCCTGGAGAAGGGAATGGCAAACCCACTCCACTATTCTTGCCTGGAGAATTCCATGGACAGAGGAGCCTGGTGGGTTATAGCCCATGGCATGGCAAAGAATCGGACACAACTGAGAAACTAACACTTTCATTTTCTCACATTGTATATATATACTTGGACACGTAGTTTTTAAGTCAATTTAAATCCCAGGTCCACAGCCATTTGTCTGAGTGGCTGCACAAGAAATACTTATGTGCTACTACCACCCCTACCACTACCTGTACCACTAAAGGTTACCACCACTAATAATTACAGCTGCAGAAGGTGCTCTTGTCTGCTGATGTCTGCCAGGTCCCCAGAGCCTTTTGGAAGCTTTAAAGCATCCCTTGGAGGTGTATTAGTCCCTTACTGTGATACAGAATCCTTGGCTCAGAGCGATTAAGTATTAGGCTCAAGGTCACAGTGTTGGCAAGCAGGAGAGCTGTGATCTAAGTCCAAACATGTCTGATTCCAAACCCCCTGCTACTTCCCCTAAAATTAAGGGGAGGAAATCAGGTCTCTTCATTACTTGTACCAGGTCAGTATTAAATGTGACATTTTATATCTCTGGATGAGAAACAAACCACTTTACCAAGTTAAGAATTTAGACTAAATTTTCAAATTGATTATCTTAGATTCTTCTTGTCCTTTCAGTGCAGAGATTTGACGTGAGATGGGATGAATCAAGGGTGGGCTGTGGTGTGCGAGGGGACATAAACATCCTCAGGCATAGCCTTGGCTAAGGTCTCCAGATGCAGATGTTTGAATACAAGAGATGAAATACAACCTTCTGAAGCCCTTGTCTCTCCGTTAATTGTTAAATCGAAGAAGTACTGTTTGCTGCATTTCTAGAAGCCTTAGAACAGCGTCACCAGCAACTTCTCTGCAGAGGATAGCTTCAGAGTCCAGGGAGAACTGGAGGCCAGAAGCTGCTCAATCACAGGAACCATTTCTACTGCATTGCAGAGTCCAAGGAACCAGCGTGTGGAAAACAGCAGGCAGAGTGTGAGCCAGGGCTCTGCTTGCAGAGAGGTGAACTGCAGCTGCAGGTTCAGACACACAGAGATGGCGTAAGCACAGAAATAATGTGGAGAGAACATTTGCATTTTTCTTAAAAGATGAGCAGAGAACAACCCTCGTCAGAAAGGGGTTGAGATGAAAGCTTCCTGATAGTGGAAAACAAGCTGACAAGCATAATTTCCTGTATTGAGGAAATCAGGACCTGAATGTGCACAGAGGATTGACCTTCTCAAGAAAATAGATCTAGAAGTCACTCAGCAATGGGTGCTAAATAAAATAAGATGCAAGGGAGGTGGGCACATGTGCAGTGAGATATAAGGATGCTGAGGGCCAGGCTTCTGGAACTACTCACGGTCAGGTTTATTTCTCAAGTTGCAGATTTAGTGTTTACAGGCTATTCCTGTTTGGTTTAGTTGCTAAGTCATTGTGATCCCATGGACTGTAGCCTGCCAGGCTTCTCTATCTATGGGATTTCCCAGGCAAGAATACTGGAATGGGTTGCCATTTCCTTCTTCAGGGAATCTTCCCGACCCAGGGATTGAACCCACGTCTCTTGCACTGCAGACAGCCTCTTTCATTGCACGTGATTCTTTACCAACTGAGCCACCAGGGAAGCCCAGAAAAAATTCCTATTATTGGGAGGTTATTCCTGTTGGGAGACCAGTCCAGTGAAGGGGTTATTCCAGTTAAAAGCCTATTCGGGAGACTCTTCCAGTTGGGAAGATATTCCATTTGGGAGGCTATTCCAGTTGAGAAATGATGGTGGTTATATGAGAAGAGTCACGACAGAAGTAAGTGCTTCAGGCATATGGATCCAGAGCAGGCCTGGTAAGACTGACTAATGAATTAGATGTGGGACCAGGGCCAGGGGAGGAGGGTGGATGCAGGGAGCTGGAGAGGAATAAAAGGAAAACTGAAGGATTCCTCCCTGCCCAGACTTTTATGTGATGTAGGAATATGTGTAACTTTATAAGTCAAATTTTCTATTTTTGAACAGCTAATTTGTAGGCATAATCTCCATATATTTAGTGTAAACCTGTTTCCCTGGAACTTCTTCACTGATCAGAGACCTAGCTTTTGGCATAGACTCCAAGTCTACTGCCTTTTCCTTCCAACAACCCCAAGTATTTAAAGGCGGAGATTATAACCCCCCTTTCCCTGCACACTTACCGGGAGAGCTCTCTCCTCCAAGAGAAACATGCTCTGTATTCATGTGATCATTTTATACTTGGCATGGCTTGACTTTGCTTCTAAAACAAACTTGTGATGCGAATTGGAATTTCTCTGTGGTTCATCCTTCCCACCGTCTGGATGAAGCTAGATGTGGGATTAGTGAGGTCTGGAGTCCTTAGTCGCTGTTTTATGAATGTGCTGCACATTGGAATCACTGAATAAATTTTAAAAGTGCCACCCATGGAGAGTCTGATTTAGTTGGTATGGGTCCAGTCCAGATACCCAGAGTTTCAGAAGCTCCCCAGTTGATTCAAATGTGCAGTGTAATTTGAGAACTGCTCCTATTTTGAACTTTGTTGTTCTAAGTGAGGTCTTTAGACTGATAGCACTGGCATCTCCTGGAGCTTGTTCCAAAGGATCTTAGCCCTCACCCACCTCCATCCTACCAAATCAAAATTTTCATTTTAGCATCATCCTCAGGTGATGTCTTTGTGCATTAAAGTTTGGAAGCATTTGTTTAAGTCAATGGGCCTAAAACTTGGGTGTGCTTTGAAATCATATTGGGAACTTAAAAAATACTGCTTCCCAGTTCTGTACTGAGAGATCTGGCGGTAATTGCTCTGGAGTAGGTGCCTGAGTTGGAGAAGGCAATGGCACCCCACTCCCGTACTCTTGCCTGGAAAATCCCATGGATGGAGGAGCCTGGTGGGCTGCAGTCCATGCGGTCGCTAAGAGTCGGACATAACTGAGCGACTTCACTTTCACCTTTCACTTTCAAGCAAAGGAGAAGGAAATGGTAGCCCACTCCAATGTTCTTGCCTGGAGAATCCCAGGGACAGAGGAGCCTGGTAGGATGCCATCTCTGGGGTCCCACAGAGTCGGACATGACTGAAGTGACTTAGCAGCAGCAGCAGGTGCCTGAATATTAAGATTTAAGAAAACCCTCGAGATTATTTAAATGTTCAGTCCAGTGAGAATCATTGCTTTAGATCTTACCGTGACAGTAATTTAGCTAGTGGCCTTGAGCAAGTTGGGTTTCCCTGGTGGCTAAGACGGTTAAGAATCTGCATTGCTGCAGACCTGGGTTTGATCTCTGGGTCGGGAAGTTCCCCTGGAGAAGGAAATGGTAACCCACTCCAGTATTCTTGCTTGGGAAACCCCATGGACAGAGGAGCCTTGCGGGCTATAGTTCATGTGATAGCAAGAGTCAGACACAACTGAGCGACTCACACTTTCTTTCTATTGAGCATTTAGAGAATACTGTCCTGCAAGGGCAGTTTTACCTACATAATTAGAAGTTTATTCAGCAGAGAGATTCCAACATTGAAAAGTAGGCTGATGAGGAAAGATGAAATCTGAGAAAGATCAGAAAAGTGAAGATTGGAGATGGGTGATAGAGTCTCAGCTCTCAGCAAGGTAATGAAGTAGAAAGCGTGGAGCAGCTCTTTTCCTTTGCCACAGGAGCCACAGCCAAGACTCAGTATGAGCCTTGTAGTCACGGCGCCCGGGGTTATTTCCTGATCATCACTGAGCCAGGCACTCATGTGCTGCCATTCTTAGAGTAGCTTATGTCAGGCATGGCAGGTGTGAGAAGGACTCTTCATATAACAATGAGGTTCTCCAAGGAATATAGGAGTGGTGGATCAGATCCTGGAAACGATGGAAGCTCAAGGATACGGCAGAAGAAATGTAGTCTTAGGAATGTTGAATCTATCCTCTGAGGGTCCTGTGAAACATCACCTACTATTTGACATCTATATGGTGAGGGTGGGCTTCCTCTGTGGCTCAGCTGGTAAAGAATCTGCCTGCAGTGCTGGAGACCTGGGTTCGATCCCTGGGTTGGGAAGATCCCCTGGAGAAGGGAAAGGCTACCCACTCCAGTATTCTGGCCTGGAGAAGTCCATGGACCGTATAGTCCATGGGGTCGCAAAGAGTCAGACATGACTGAGTGATTTTCACTTCACTCATGGTCAGGACACAGAAGGTTTTCTTGGACTCACTTGAAGATCTGGGCAAAGAATAGGCTTCCCCTGCTGAGTTATAAAAGAACAATTTACATCTACATAGACCTTTACTTACCAAGTCCAGTTTTTCAATTCCTCTGCTTATATATACTGTGAATGTTGTATTATTCTCTTTCATGTACAAGAAAATCAAGACAGAAAGTGATGTGCTATGAACAGAGTACTAAGTGGTGGATCTGAAACTGGAACCCCAGTCTCCCAACATGGATTCCTAGATACTTCTGAATACAAAGAAATGGACCTTATTTTATCTCTGAAATACTTTATGTGTCAGCATCTTAGGACTTTTAAAAAGAAGTGCCCTGGAGCAGAAGGACGTGGCCCCCAAATTCCAAAATGATCTTGGTTCTGCCCTATTTGCTGATAAATCTGTAGGATTGCAGAGTGGTGAGACTAGGTCCTGAGCGACCACAGCTATGATGAAAATATGACTTAAAATCACGCAGCAGGGATACAAATCTCAGCCCGGCAATTACTAGGAGATGACCTCAGGAAGATTGTTGAATTTTCCTAAAACAATATTTTTAGTTCTAAAAGGCAGAGGGTAATTCTTATCTTACAGGGTTATTGTGATGATGAAATAGGATCATGTTAAAAATGTCTTTTATAGAATTTAGCACCAAGATGATGTTTAATAGATGGTAGATGTTGGTGGTGTTTTTGATATTGTCACTGTTGCATGACAAGGAGAGTTCCAAGAAAATGCAAGATCAATGACTAATTTAATCAGAATTTCTTTTTCACAAGCACATCCTAGCAGAGACACGATTTCCTGACTGGAAACGGCCCAAATTACAACTGTCAGACTCATTCATTACACAAAGGTCATCCCACAACCAGTTGTGAAATTCCCTTGAATCATCAAGTTTCAAACTGGCTCTGCCATATAAAGAAATGGCTTTAACAGGATTATCAGATGAGCCCCAAACATCATTCTATTTAGCCATGTGCTTTGAGAATGAACATTTAATAATAAAATTCTGTCCTTAAATCAGTTTTTCCTTTATGCCAAGCAAGTGGTAGTTTCCTTGTATGGCAGCGGTCAGCTTTTACCTGAGTATTGCCTTTCTTCCTAAATTTAGGAGTATGCACTCAGCAATTATGTTATATGTGCCTGCCTGCTTAGTTGCTTTAGTCATGTCCGACTCTTTGAAACCCTATGGACTGTAGCTCACCAAGCCCCAGTGTTCATGGGATTCTTCAGGCAAGGATACTGGAGTGGGCCGACATTTCCTTCTCCGGGGGATCTTGCTGATTCAGGGATCAGACCCACATCTCTTAAGTCTACTGCACTGACAGGGGGGTTATTTACCACTAGTGCCAACTGGGAGACCCTGTATTTGCCTAATCCTTCCCTTTTGTTAGATAAAAATGGAGTATATCCATTTATATCCTTAATATGTCTACATTAAGGATATTTACGTAAAGATCCATCTTCGCTCTTCTTTACAGATGGAGAAACAGCTAGGTATACTGTCTGAGACCATGTAGCAGGAGTCAAGCCCGGGTCTGTTTGATTCCAAGGCCCACTGTGTTCCTCCTCTACTGCCTTACAGACAGAAATAAGGCTTAGAGACAAGAAAACAGACTTCCAGTCAGGGAAGGTTTAATGAAATAAGTTCTGCCAAAGAATCACTTATAAATAGCTCAGAGAGGGAGTAATTATGCCCAGGGAGAATGGAGAAGTGCACACAGGGGTAATATATTTCTATATTATAAGTCTAACTCTTTCTCTTAAGTTCATCATTAATTCATTTATTTATTCATGCTGTCATCTGTATAATTATTGAATACCTACTTTGTGCTGGACACTGTTCTGTGCTCAAGAAGAAGCTGGAGACTGGTAAGACGGATATGTACGTGCAATTTTACTCAGCTCGTGAAGCCTTCCTTGATTCCTAAGATGGAAATAATTTCTTCATCCTCTGAAGCATCACACCACTTTTACCCAACTTCTGTGGTACCGAGTGCCCTTGGCAATGGCATACTAGAAAGAACAGAGCCTCCGACCACACCTCTATGTCTTCTGCCTCCAGGACGTCTTTCCTGATGTCCCCCACTGCAGCCCACCTTTACTTTTCTCTGCCCTGAAGTCCTGCAGTGCTGATATCTGACCCTTTCCTAAAACCCAGACTTAGAGGATATGGGCTGTCGTAGTGGGGGATGAGGAAAGAACGGAAGAAGACAGATCAGGATGGGACCTTTTACATCAGTGCAGTGGGAAGAGCCCTCTGAAAAGCTCACTCATATATCACAAAAGAAAGGAACCAAAGCTGATGGATGGCCATAGAGATAGCAAAAGAAGCAGTGCCAAGCAAAAAAGAATGGACTTTAATCTGTCCAATCAAGTAAGAGAAATATGCCTGCCCACATCCTGTCCTTCCTCACCATGTGCAACATCTGAGAAACCATCATCCAGAAGAAGGAGGAGGGAAAGGAAGTTTGTAAGCTGGGCTGACCCCCCACTACCCCACCCCTCCACCTACCATGCTTTGAGCCGTTGTTCTATCCTGTGCTGAGGAAGGAGAAAGGAAGAGCTTTGGTCAGCATTGGGATTATCATTTAAAAGGAATTTTGTACCAGAATAAGACTCCTCTAATGGTTTTTCCAGTGGTCGTGTATGGATGTGAGAGTTGGACTCTGAAGAAGGCTGAACACTGAAGAATTGATGCTTTTGAACTGTGGTGTTGGATAAGACTGTTGAGAGTCCCTTGGACTGCAAGGAAATCCAACCAGTCCATTCTGAAGGAGACCAGCCCTGGGATTTCTTTGGAGGGAATGATGCTGAAGCTGAGACTCCAGTACTTTGGCCACCTCATGCGAAGAGTTTACTTATTGGAAAAGACTCTGATGCTGGGAGGGATTGGGGGCAGGAGGAGAAGGGGATGACAGAGGATGAGATGGCTGGATGACATCACTGACTTGATGGACATGAGTTTGAGTAAACTCCAGGAATTGGACATGACTGAGGAAGTGAGCTGAACTGAACTGAATAATGTCAAAAGACTTCAGACCAAGATCTCATTAAGGGAGACATTCCCCATCAGGAACCCCCATAGCACAGCTAGAAAGTAGTTTGGGGGGGAAAAATCATGTTTGTAATCAATGGAGCTTCCTAGGTGGTGCTAATGATAAAGAACCTGCCTGCCAATGCAGAAGCCTGAGACAAGGGTTCAGTTCCTGGGTTGGGAAGATCCCCTAGAGGAAGGCATGGCAATCAATCCACTCCAGTATTCTTGCTTGGAGAATCCCATGGACAGAGGAGCCTGACAGGCTATAGTCCACAGAGTCGAGGAGTCAGACATGACCAAAGTGACTTAGCACACAGGCATAACCAATGAGATACATCAGTAAATATCAACATTACTTTTCAAAAGTAGCATAAAAGTTAAATTGAGACTTTGAGAAAAGCGACACTGAATGATGATTCACTTAGCTTGGATTCTCAGCAAATTTTATAGGGGACAAGTTTGGTTAAGAGGAGTTGTCTTTTTTCTAACACCTGAAGCATTAAAATAGCAAATAAACAATGGAAGAGGAAATTTGAGCTGAGAAGGTTCTGGGGCCATAGATGAATGGTTCATTACATCTACCATTTCAAAAAAAAAATCACAATTTGCAGTCAATTTACCACCACAGAGAAAAACATTACAGAAATGCTTAATGTTTCAGGCTTAACTGGAGCCAAAATTCAATTTCCCATTAATAATAATTTTACTCTCTGCCGTCAGCTTGGAGCAATTTGTTGCCACTCTTTCTCAGTCTCTCTTTGCAAATTCTGCTGAGTATGGCTAGACTTGTTAAGAGATTGAGATTCTTAATTAAAAGTACCAGGAACCATAATATCTTCAGGGCAGTATTTGTGTAGATAGTGAATATGCATTGTTCAAAATGGATAAGGCAAGGTTTGACTTCTAGAGAAGCAGGGAATTTGTTTTTAAAACCCACAGGTAGGGTCAAGAGGAGTCTGTGTTATGGTCAGTAAATCCAGGTATTCTAGCCTGCTCACCTCAAACTTCTTCAGGTTTTGCGGAGGAAGGTGGGGCGTATCTGCTTCTTACAGGAATATTCTGCAACTTGGTGATGGGAAGACTGGAAGGAGGACTAGAGGGCAAAGGGAACGACCAAAGCCCCTATTCTAGGAGATGAATGTCCTGGATCCTCAAAGCACAGAGGAGGCAGAGGGAGTCATTAAACAGGGTATAAAGCAAGGGATCACAAGCTTAAGTAGGAGGCAAATAGGTGTGTATCTGAGGTGTTCTTGTTATTGCAGCTAACTGCTCTAGTTGCAACCCACGATGCTTATTTCAGGCTTACACACACAGACACACAGAGACACAATTACATGCACAGTTGTGCACCTAGCACATGCACACACACACACACACACACAGATGAGAAGGTGTCATAAACAACAGGCATACATCCTCTTTTTTCGTCATTTTAGTAAGAGATGGCCTTTTTAGTCAGGAGAAGAGTCCAAATAATCATTCCAAAGAGCCAAGTAGGTAAGAGAACTAGAGATGTGTGATCTTTTGTGATTTATATTATTTGGTGATTGTTTATATTACTTGGTGATTCTTTGTTTTTAACTCCCTTTTCTCTCTCATGTCTGCTGTGATGCCAAATAATGTTGTGAGGTTAAGGGTCAGTAGCAAACTTTGTTTGCATTAAGAGCTGACTTCTCTAGATCTTCCTTGATTTTAGTGACTGGATGAGCAATTGCTATCACATGCCTAGGCCGACTGCTAAGTGAGGCAGCCTTACAAGTTTATGGAACCTGTAAAAATAGAGTGGCCAAGCCTGGAAGCATAGATTTCTCTGTCACCTGACACCATAGCTCTTTTCTCTGAGTTTTCTTTCCTGGCTGCCTGATGGAGACCAGGAACTAGATCTTTGATGATTACCAAGCAAGTCAAGAAGAGAGGAGTATCAGCCCAAAACCCTGACCTTCTTCTAAGGTTTCCAGCTGTATGTTCACTGATGTGCACAGTAGACCTTTAGTAAAATGTGCCTTTTGGGTAAATACTATATTCCTCCTCTTGTTTAAAAGAGAGATCTTTAGATTTCAGTTGTACTTTCGGAAAACTCATAAATAGGAAAGATGGACTTACAAAGGAAGAAACAATTTTATTTAAATATGAAGAAAAAAGTAACAAGTCCAGTAAGATTGAGGTAGATGATGGAAAAGGAGGTCCATGGTGTAGAGACAAATCTCCCACTCCAGTGTTCTTGCCTGGAGAATCCCAGGGACGGGGGAGCCTGGTGGGCTGCCGTCTATGGGGTTGCACAGAGTCGGACACGACTGAAGCGACTTAGCAGAATGGTACAGGCATTTGGACAGATTGTGCATGCATGCTAAGTCACTTCAGTCATGCCCAACTCTTTATGACCCCATGGACTGGAGCCCACCACACTCCTCTATCCATGGAGTTTTCCAGGCAAGAATACTGGAGTGGGTGACCATTTCCTTCTGCAGGGGATCTTCCTGACCCAGGGATTGAACCTGAGTCTCTTATGTTTCCTGGATCAGCAAGTGGGTTCTTTACCACTAGCGCCAACTGGTTGAACATATCAATCTGGGTTAAATTGTCAAGGACAGAATAGATGGCACCTTGTTGAGCTGTGAGGGCCTCAAGAGACAGAAATACAAACAATAGGCATAGTGCCCAGCATACAGTCAACCTTCAAAGCCAGTAGCAGTCTCCACGACATGTAGCAGGGTTCTGGACCCTGGAATGATCCTTCTTTCTGAGTTCTCCTGGCTTTCTGTCAATAGCTTTATGCCTGTCACCCTTGACTTCAGGCCTTTTACTCCTGGAGGAATACCCTTTATCTCAGGTTGATCCAGCACCCCTCTTGCTCTTACAACTCAGTTCCCCATGGTCTTGCATTCCTCCCTTCCATTTAGGAAAATATAGTTCAAGGAAAAGAATGTTGCCAGTCTGGGAATTTCCAGGCATGCCCAAGACTTATCTAATG
This sequence comes from Budorcas taxicolor, assembly GCF_023091745.1. NCBI lineage: Eukaryota > Metazoa > Chordata > Mammalia > Artiodactyla > Bovidae > Budorcas > Budorcas taxicolor. Next base: position 140,833,970 of record NC_068920.1, read on the forward strand.
AAGTCCCACCAGGAGATGATGTCCACGTTTGGCTCGTTTCCCTGAGCTATTTATATTTCCTTAGGACTGCTAGATAGTTGGGTTAACTCACTTTACTATGAGGTCTCTTGTACAAAAGAATCTCCTCTTCAATAGGTCAGTTTTAAAAAGCCACGGCCTTCATAGCCACCCTGGGATGAGATCAAACATGTTACACTTCAGATCTTAAAATCTAAATAAGAGAGTTGATCTCAATAGTCTTTGAAGAGAGCAGGTATATATACATACCTGGCTCTCTATCTGGCAAGCTTTGAAGTTCTTGCTATTCCTAAAAGTGTCCTAAAACTGTCTACTTTATCTCCTCTGAAGATCTCTCTTTTTTTTTTTTCGCAGATTGATTCCATTTAATTAAACTTATTGGAGATAGTTTTATGTCCATTTTAATGAGGCCAGTGCTAATCTAGGAATTGAAGACTGGTTCGGATTTGTGATTGTTTAGGTGCAGAGTTTTCTAAGTAAAAATTGAGAAAAAAAATTCTAGAGTTTAGTCACATGAAAATAGTTTCTCTTAGAGAGTTTATGGACTTATATTAAAAAGCAGAGACATTACTTTGCCAACAAAGGTCCATCTAGTCAAAGCTATGGTTCCTCCAGTAGTCATGTATGAATGTGAGAATTGGACTATAAGGAAAGCTAAGTGTGGAAGAATTGATGCTTTTGAACTGTGGTGTTGGAGAAGACTCTTGAGAGCTCCTTGGACTGCAAGGAGATCCAACCAGTCCATCCTAAAGGAAATCAGTCCTGAATATTCATTGGAAGGACTGATGCTGAAGCTCCAATACTTTGGCCACCTGATGTGAAGAACTGACTCATTTGAAAAGACCCTGATGCTGGGAAAGATTGCAGGCAGGAGAAGAGGATGATAGACGATGAGATGGTTGGATGGCATCACCAACTCGATGGACATGAGTTTGAAAAAGCTCTGGGAGTTGGTGATGGACAGGGAAGCCCCCATGGGGTCGCAAAAAGTCACATACGATTGAGTGACTGAACTGGACTGATTTCTGGAAAATCCCAATTCCTCGGTTAATTTTAGCTAACTAGAGTATTCCAAGTAGGTGGTCACATTTTTACTCTAGAGTGGCAGATTTTACTTTCTCAATCTCATTGTTGAACCTTCATCCTTAAACTGACATTCTTGAAATGTCATGGTCTTGGATCCTGTTTCCCCTCTCCAGTGCTTTCGTGCTTTAATATAAAATGTTCTGGTACTGTAATGATGTGGCAGAAAGAGCACTGGACTTGAGCCCAGGATAACTGAGTCTCTGTCCTACTCTGCCAGCAACTAACATTCCACTAGGTAAAGGTTTCATCTCCAGATGTCATATTGGAAAGGAACAATGGTAGAAAGATCAGAAAGTGATCAGATTAATTCAGATCTGCAGGTAGAACATATTTATCCCAGCTTTCCTCTTTCTTAAATATTTGGAATGTCTATGTAAATTCTTTCAATGTGAAGAGAGAGCATTTTTGTTGAATGATCATGTCCCTAATCATGAATTTAGCTATATTTTGTGTGTTCTGATAGATGTAAAAAAAGTATCAAAGGAAAGCATCAGTTTTCATTTATTTACCCTCAGTGGGCTTCCCTGGTGGTTCAGGTGGTGAAGAATCCACATGCAATGCAGGAGACCCAGGTTCGACCCCTGGGTTGAGAAGATCTCCTGGGAAAGGGAGTGGCTACACACTCTTTGCCTGGGGAGTCCCATGGGCAGAGGAGCCTGGCTGGCTACAGTCCATGGGGAGGAAAGAGTCAGACACATCTGAATGACTAACATTTTCTTATGAGTCATGTGAGCTGCAAATCATTTCACTCTTTTGGGCTTTGGTTTCCTTATCTGCAAATTGCAAGACATAACTTACTGAATTCTCAATTTCATTTTGCCCAGCTGTATTATCCTGTGATTCTTGATTCTTTGAAAGTTCCTGTGACTCTCCACTGGTATTCTTGTTCTCATCCAATTGTCTGTTTATTCAGCAAATACCACTAACACCTGTGATGTACAAGAGTTGCACTAGATTCTAGGAAATGGCTGTGAACAAGCAACATGCTTCCTACCCATCAGTTCAGTTCAGTCGCTCAGTTGTGTCTGACTCTTTGCAACCCCATGAACTGCAGGACGCCAGGCCTCCCTGTCCATCACCAACTCCTGGAGTCCACCCAAACCCATGCCCATTGAGTTGGTGATGCCATCTAACCATCTTATCCTCTGTCGACCCCTTCTCCTCCTGCCCTCAATCTTTCCCAGCATCAGGGTCTTTTCCAATGAGTCAGCTCTTTGCATCAGGTGGCCAAAGTATTGGAGTTTCAGCTTCAACATCAGTCCTTTGAGTGAACACCCAGGACTGATCTTTAGGATGGACTGGTTGGATTTCCTTGCAATCCAAAGGACTCTCAAGAGTCTTCTCCAACACCACAGTTAAAAAGCATCAATTCTTCAATGCTCAGCTTTCTTTATAGTCCAGCTCTCACATCCATACATGACTACTGGAAAAACCATAGCCTTGTCTAGACGGGCCTTTGTTGACAAAGTAATGTCTCTGCTTTTTAATATGCTGTCTAGGTTGGTCATAACTTTCCTTCCAAGGAGTAAGTGTCTTTTAATTTCATAGTTGCAATCACTATCTGCAGTGATTTTGGAGCCCCCCCAAAAGTCAGCCACTGTTTCCCCATCTATTTGCCATGAAGTGATGCGACAGGTTGCCATGATCTTATTTTTCTGAATGTTGAGCTTTAAGCCAACTTTTTCACTCTCCTCTTTCACTTTCATCAAGAGTCTCTTTAGTTCTTCACTTTCTGTCATAAGGGTGGTGTTATCTGTATATCTGAGGTTATTGATACTTTTCCCAGCAATCTTGATTCCAGCTTGTGCTTCTTCCAGCCCAGCGTCTCTCATGATGTACTCTGCATATAAATTAAATTAGCAGGGTGACAATATACAGCCTTGACATACTCCTTTTCCTGTCTGGAACCAGTTTGTTGTTCCATGTCCAGTTCTAACTGTTGCTTCCTGACCTGCATACAGATTTCTCAAGAGGCAGGTCAGGTGGTCTTGTATTCCCATCTCTTTCAGAATTTTCCACAGTTTATTGTGTTCCACACAGTCAAAGGCTTTGGCATAGTCAATAAAGCAGAAATAGATGTTTTTCTGGAACTCTCTTGCTCTTTCCATGATCCAGCGAATGTTTGCAATTTGATCTCTGGATCCCCTGCCTTTTCTAAAACCAGCTTGAACATCTGGAAGTTCATGGTTCATGTATTGCTGAAGCCTGGCTTGGAGAATTTTAAGCATCACTTTACTAGCATGTGAGATGAGTATAACTGTGCAGTAGTTTGAGCATTCTTTGGCATTGTCTTTCTTTCTGATTGGAATGAAAACTGACCTTTTCTAGTCTTGTGGCCACTGCTGAGTTTCCCAATTTGCTGGCATATTGAGTGCAGCACTTTCACAGCATCATCTTCTAGGATTTGAAATAGTTCAATTGGAATTCCATCACCTCCACTAGCTTTGTCTGTAGTGATGCTTCCTAAGGCCCACTTGACTTCACATTCCAGGATGTGATTCCTACCCATAAAGGTTATCATTTAATTTTTTTTTCCCTTTTCCTGTTTTCCCCTGAGAACCTCCAGTATTCATTAAAATATACACAGATGAATATAAATAAAAAGCACAAGGAACAAATAAAAATATTTTGAATAAGTGATCATAATCCTGCAAAGGATGGGTTGAGAAGCAGAGGCCAGCAAAAAGTTCAAATTGTAAGTCAAAGGTATAAATTATTTAGTTTCAAGAACAGGGTGTGGAGAAAAGCTCTTGCACTGTTGGTGAAAATATAAATTGTTACAGTTACTATGGAATACAGTATGCTGCTGCTGCTGCTAAGTAGCTTCAGTCGTGTCTGACTCTGTGTGATCCCATAGACGGAAGCCTACCAGGCTCCCCCGTCCCTGGGACTCTCCAGGCAAGAACACTGGAGTGGGTTGCCATTTCCTTCTCCAATGCATGAAAGTGAAAAGTGAAAGTGAAGTCGCTCAGTTGTATCCAACTCTTAGTGACCTCATGGACTGCAGGCTACCAGGCTCCTCCGTCCATGGGATTTTCCAGGCAAGAGTACTGCAGTGGAATACAGTGTGGAGAATCCTTAAAAAAATAGGAATAAAACCACCATGTGACCCAGAAATCCCACTCCTAGGCTTATACCCTGAGGAAACCAAAATTGAAAGAGACGCATGTATCCCATTGTCCATTGCAGCACTCTTCTCTATTGCTAGAACATGGAAGCAACCTAGATGTCAGGAAATGATATCACATGAAGCTAAATAAATTTAAATCCCAATTGTTATTCATCCAGCTATAGTAATTTAGAGAAACTTCCATTTCTTAATGAATTGTGCCTTAATTTTGTAGGAAATTTTAATGGAACAAATAATCTACTGCTAACATATTTATCCTTCTCCATCAAGGTCTACTGATTAGTCTATATGCAATAATTTCCACTTTATACTATATTTTAATATATTTTAAGACGATTTTTTTTTCATTTTCTTCAAAATACATATTTTTAAATGAATTTTACAACTTCCAGTTATACTTTATACTTTCCCTTCTTTAGGTCATACTTTATTCCATTAGGTTTAGTCATGAATGATCTCTTTTTGTTCCGCAAAAACAGCTTGACAAGAAACTTAGTTTCATAAATGTTTCAATTCTTTTTTTCAGGGAACAAATTGAATGTTTTGATCATATTTGCGTGACGTGTTTAGTCCTAAATCATCCATTTAACATCTTGGCAGGTCTACTTTTTAAATTTATTATATATATATACATATATATATATATATGGCAAGAAAATAAATCACTTGACATTTCAAGATTTATTAGTAAACAATATTGTAGAAATGGGGCCTGTTCTGATGGTCTTTGCCTTCTCGTGTATGTGTGTGCGCATGCTAAGTTGCTTCAGTCATGTCCAGCTCTTTGCAACACCATGGACTATAACCTACCAGTCTCCACTGTCCATGGAATTTTCCAGGCAAGAATACTGAAGTGGGTTGCTGTGCCCTCCTCCAGGGGATCTTCCCGACTCAGGGATTGAACTCTCATCTCTTTACATCTTCGGCATTGGCAAGTGGGTTCTTTACCACTAGTGCCATCTGGGAAAGCCCCTGCCTTCTCATACTGGAAAGCAATTGCTTTTACTATGCCTCAGCTGATATTAATGAAACAGCCTCAATATGAGGAGAACAAATGCAAAGGTGTTTTAAATGGTTAATAATAATGATATTTGCTAGTCAGAAGACATTTAATACATACTGGGATGGGCATTTCACATTAAGTATTTTAATTCTCACAATACCCTAATAAAATAAATGTTAAGGCCTAATTTTACATATGAGCATCATATCCAAATCATCTAGCCTCAAACCTGTCTTGTCCATCTCCAAAGCCCATGCTTGTATCCACTGTAAATACTGCCTCCTTTTAAATAGAAAACTATTAATAAATAGCCTAAATAGAAAAGTCTGAAGCAGCTGCAAGACATTAGATGTTGCTAGAATTTGATCTCAGCACAAGGAAGGAGCTCCCAGCTCTTTGTAGACAAGAGATATCACAGCAATCAATAGCTTTGTCATCTAATTTATACCATATTTGCAAAATAATTTAAAAATTATAAAAAATGAAAATCTTCCCACAGCTCTCATCACAGATCCACACACACATCTACACACATCACACACATATCACACACACACACACACACACACACACATCACATTGCATGTCAACTTTTAATAAGGATGTTATACCCTTCCAAAGTGAGAACAAAATCATTTTATGTCTATTATTTTATTTAAAATTAGAATGAGTTTTTAGCATTCAGCTTTCTGAAATCAACAGATTGTATCAATTTATTAAAGAATTCTCTTCAAAAAGCATTTTTCTCTTTTGTTAAAAAAATTCCCAAGAAGTAATAAGAATTCAAAGCCCTTTAAAGAGAATATGAGTGTAACTCACATAAGTATTCTAGTAAGGCACACCAAAGGGTGCTTTGTTGAGAAAAATAATTATTGTTATCCACTTGAGTCAATGTGAGAGTGTTATATTCTTACAAAAAAAAATGGAAGTGCATTTGTGTATTTTTATGCCATAGTAAAATAAAGATATTGGATCTGGTAGTAGCTAAATATTTCCTTCCAGCCTTCTCTACTCAACTTATATTTCAGAAAGACATTTGAAATCATAATAGTTCTATCATTAAACTTATTTCATAGTATTATAATTACTTGTCCACTGTTCACAATATTGAAGACACAGGGGTATGAGGCCCTGTCTCTATTGCTTGGGTCCAGAAGAGCTTCTGGTTCCTAACGCAGATAAATGTTTTTCATGTGATTAAATTGTCATTCAGTTAAAAAGACCACTTAATCTATGTTTAGTAATATTTGTCTGGAATATGGTACTCACTCAGAAATGAGTAAATTCAAGTACTAGAGCTGCCAGGATTTTAAAAAGATTATAGGGAGTTGAATAAATTAGTCAATCATTTTCAACTCAAATAAATTGGTCAACAAATGTATCCCATGCACTGAACTGATTTTAATTTTTCCCTATATGAAACATTGAGAGGTCTCCTTTTTTTTTTGATTTATACTTTTTTAATGAAGCACAATTAAAATGATAATATAGAAAATTTCCTTGGAAGATATAAATAGCTATGTTTTAAATATGAATTCAATAGCAGTTACTCCTCTGTATGTTGTATTTATCATTTACTTCTTAATTGGAGGACGATTGTTTTACAATGTTGTGTTTGTTTCTGCTGCACAATAGAGAGGTCTCCTTTTGAAGGAAAAGAGGATTTGCTCTAAGGAATGTTTTTTTTTTTTTTTTTTAAATTGTAGTTGATTTCCAATGTTATATTAGTTCATGGATGTGAGATTTGGATATAAAGAAAGCTGAGCACCAAAGAATTGATGCTTTTGAACTGTGGTATTCAAGAAGACTCTTGAGAGTCCCTTGGAATCCAAGGAGATCCAACCAGTTCATTCTAAAAGAAACAGGTCCTGATTATTCATTGGAAGGATTGATGCTGAAGCTGAAACTTCAACATTTTGGCCACCTGATGCAAATAACTGACTCATTTGAAAAGACCCTGATACTGAGAAAGATTGAAGGCAGGAGGAGAAGGGGACGACAGAGGATGAGATGGTTGGATGGCATCACCGACTCAATGGACATGAGTGTTTGAAAAAGCTCTGGGAGTTGGTGATGGACAGGGAAGCCTGGCGTGCTGTAGCCCATGGGCTCTCAGAGTCGGACACGACTGAGTGAGAGAACTGAACTGACTGATAGCCCATTTAAAGTTATTATAAAATAACACCTGTATTCTCTACGCTATGCATTACATCCTTGTATCTTATGTTTTTTATGCCTAGTTGTTTATACCTCTTAATCCCCTTTGCCTCGTTTGCCCTTTCCCTCATGTATTTTCACTTATATTTGAAATACAGAAAGAAAACAAATGAATGAATGTATTAAAAACGAGAAATGGTTTTGTTCTTTGGCAATAGTAAAGCAAACAAATAAAACAACTTAAATATGTGAGCCCGTTTTTAGAGGAAAATATATATTTGAGATATTAAATACACATATGTGTAAGTATGCATATATGAACTATGTATATATAGACATATTACATACACATACACAGACACCAACTTCATCTTTTAAGATGGGTACTATTTTGAATCAGTAGATTGCTTTGCTAGCTGGAATTGCTAGGCTAAGAATATCAACTTCAAATCAGATTGGATTTTGCCTCATGCTATATTTTCTTTCTCTAAGACTCAAAATAACAAAGCAGAAAAACATAAGACCATTCCTTTTGACACTTTGCATTTCTCTTATAATAAAGACACATTTTTAATAAATCAGTCCTTAAAGTTATTCGCATAAGGTTACTAACCAATGACTATAGTAGAATTAAAAAAATGAAAGCAAATGTATAAATTGAATCAGTTGGTACAAATGAATCAGCAATCTCTTAACTTCCTGTCTGCCGGCCTTTATTTTTAGAGTTATAAATATTTCTGTGTCACTAGCTGTGGACACACTAACTTGTTTTGCTTCCTGCTGCATTTGAATCTATTAACATAGACTGATTTCCTAGAACACCAAAGCAACACTATTTTCTGAAAACAAGCGAAGTTGAAGATTGTGGCTGAGACTAATATTTGCATTCTCAATAGTTTCTTTTCCTGTTTTTCTTATCTACAGAGCCCTAATGAAGGAGGAGCAAGAGTACAGTCTAAATACACACACATAATATTTTAAATATATACACACATATATATGTATGCATCTCCCACATACTTCCCTTATACTTCCTGTATACAAGCAGAAGTTATTGGGTTGGCCTTTCAGGAAGGCTCTTTGAAAGAAAGACAGCCTGAGATGGTGCATAGCCCTTTTACTCTTCTTTCTACCTAGGAGAAATCTCAGCTCAGCTCTCCTAACACAGCAGCAGCTGTGGAACAACAGCAGCTCTCAACGCAGACTAAAAAAATTAATGGTACTAGTGGTAAAGAATCTGCCTGCTAGTGCGGGAGACATAAGAGACACTGGTCCGATCCTTGGGTCTGGAAGATCCCCTGGAGGAGGAAATGGCAATCCACTCCAGTATTCTTGGGCTTCCCTGGTGGCTCCATCTCAGTAAAGAATCTACCCACAGCTCAGGAGACCCAGGTTCGAGCCCTGGCTTAGGTACGTCCCCTGGAGAAGGAAATGACAACCCACTCCAGTATTCTTGCCTGGGAAATCCCATGGACAGAGGAACCTGGAGTGTTATAATCCATGCAGAAGCAAAGAGTCATGTGTGACTGAGCTGAGCATTTGAGCACACACATACACAAAAAGATAAAACAAACAGAGTCACAGAGACCTTGTTGAGGCTCTGAACCATAGATTTCTAGCAGACTTTATTTTGTGAGGAAAAATGAGAACAAAACTACTTCTATTGCCATGATCTCTGTTGCCCTCTAAGCACAACTCCCAACTGACAAAATGTATCTTCAGATAAAAATGCCTTCAGAAATCTGGAAAGATGGATGTCTAGAAATCAACAATGAGCAAACCAATATATTTTGGTCTTATAGTCACAGTTGTTAGTAGGAACACATTTTTATTATACATTTTGGAAAGAAAGTCTTCAATTTTTATTCATTTTTTCCTTTGGTCCTGGATTGATTCATGGCTGAAAAACTTAATTAGCTTCAAGATCCTAAGTCTGTCTATTTGGGATATGCTAAAGGGGTAACACTTCCGCCAAAACAAAATGTCCTTGAAGGTAGTGAATGTAAGACAGAGAGAGGTCCATAGTATCCATACAACATGCTGTGTGGACTTTTTCATCTTTGCAGCTCTCCTTTTGCCCCCTTCCTTGGAGTTTGCATAAAGCTGTCTTTGCCCTCGGTATGCTGCCTTGTAATTTATCCTTATGGTTTCACCCTCACTGGTCTGTGAACAAATTGAGGGCAGGAAAATTGTTTTATCATTTCAGTCAGTTCAGTTGCTCAGTCGTGTCCGACACTTTCTGACCCCATGGACTGCAGCACGCCAGGCTTCCCTGTCTATCACCAACTCCCAGAGTTTGCTCAAACTCATGCCCATAGAGTCAGGGATGCCATCCAACCATCTCATCCTCTGTTGCCCCTTCTCCTCCTGCCCTCAGTCTTTCCCAGCACCAGGGGCTTTTCTAGCGAGTCAGTTCCTTATACCCAAATTATGTTTATTGTTGTAGCTCAGTCACTAACTCACGTCAAACTCTTAATGACCCCATGGACTGCAGCACACCAGGCCTCCCTGTCCTTTACTATCTCCCAGAGTTAGCTCAAATTCATGTCGATTTAGTTGGTGATGCCACCCAACCATCTCATCCTCTGCTGCTCTTTTCTCCTTTTGCTTTCAATCTTTCCCAGCATCAGGGTCTTTTCCAGTGAGTTGGCTCTTCACATCAAGTGGCCGAAGTATGGGAAATTCAGCATCAGTATCACTCTTTCCAATGAATATTCAGGGGTGAATTTCCTTCAGGATTGACTCATTTGATCTCCTTGCAGTTCAAGGGACTCTCAAGAGTCTTCTCCAACACCACAGTTCAGAAGCATTGATTCTTCAGTGCTCAGCCTCCTTTATGGTTCAAAATATATTATTTGAAGTTTAACCCTTTCTGAGTCTCTATTTTCTCTCATCTGTGTGGGGATTTTGTCTCCCAAAGAGGGCAAAGATAAGGACTGGAAGAAGTAATCTGTTTATTTTTTATTATTATTTTTTTATTTTTTTAATTTTAAAATCTTTAATTCTTACATGTGTTCCCAAACATGAACCCCCCTCCCACCTCCCTCCCCATAACATCTCTGTGGGTCATCCCCATGCACCAGCCCCAAGCATGCTGTATCCTGCGTCAGACATAGACTGGCGATTCAATTCTTACATGATAGTATACATGATAGAATGCCATTCTCCCAAATCATCCCACCCTCTCCCTCTCCCTCTGAGTCCAAAAGTCCGTTATACACAGCTGTGTCTTTTTTCCTGTCTTGCATACAGGGTCATCATTGCCATCTTTCTAAATTCCATATATGTGTGTTAGTATACTGTATTGGTGTTTTTCTTTCTGGCTTACTTCACTCTGTATAATCGGCTCCAGTTTCATCCATCTCATCAGAACTGATTCAAATGAATTCTTTTTAACGGCTGAGTAATACTCCATTGTGTATATGTACCACAGCTTTCTTATTCATTCATCTGCTGATGGACATCTAGGTTGTTTCCATGTCCTGGCTATTATAAACAGTGCTGCGATGAACATTGGGGTACATGTGTCTCTTTCAGTTCTGGTTTCCTCGGTGTGTATGCCCAGCAGTGGGATTGCTGGGTCATAAGGGAGTTCTATTTGCAATTTTTTAAGGAATCTCCACACTGTTCTCCATAGTGGCTGTACTAGTTTGCATTCCCACCAACAGTGTAGGAGGGTTCCCTTTTCTCCACACCCTCTCCAGCATTTATTGCTTGCAGATTTTTGGATCGCAGCCATTCTGACTGGTGTGAAGTGGTACCTCATTGTGGTTTTGATTTGCATTTCTCTGATAATGAGTGATGTTGAGCATCTTTTCATGTGTTTGTTAGCCATCCGTATGTCTTCTTTGGAGAAATGTCTATTTAGTTCTTTGGCCCATTTTTTGATTGGGTCGTTTATTTTTCTGGAATTGAGCTGCATAAGTTGCTTGTATATTTTTGAGATGAGTTGTTTGTCAGTTGCTTCATTTGCTATTATTTTCTCCCATTCAGAAGGCTGTCTTTGCACCTTGCTGATATTTTCCTTTGTTGTGCAGAAGCTTTTAATTTTAATTAGATCCCATTTGTTTATTTTTGCTTTTATTTCCAGAATTCTGGGAGGTGGATCATAGAGGATCCTGCTGTGATTTATGTCTGAGAGTGTTTTGCCTATGTTCTCCTCTAGGAGTTTTATAGTTTCTGGTCTTACATTTAGATCTTTAATCCATTTTGAGTTTATTTTTGTGTGCGGTGTTAGAAAGTGATCTAGTTTCATTCTTTTACAAGTGGTTGACCAGTTTTCCCAGCACCACTTGTTAAAGAGATTGTCTTTACTCCATTGTATATTCTTGCCTCCTTTGTCAAAAATAAGGTGTCCATATGTGTGTGGATTTATCTCTGGGCTTTCTATTTTGTTCCATTGATCTATATTTCTGTCTTTGTGCCAGTACCATACTGTTTTGATGACTGTAGCTTTGTAGTAGAGCCTGAAGTCAGGCAAGCTGATTCCTCCAGTTCTGTTTAAAGTTCATGCCTACTTCCATAGAAGCTACTCAGTAAGGGAATTATAACACTTTACTAGATCATAGGTTGTGTTGGTGTATGATGAAACGTTGTCAGCATTTTTCAGGAGTGTTTCTGTGATGCATGATGAGGTATGAGTATTCCTTAGACTAAAATACCTCTGGAACATGACTTCATTTATCGTAGAAATTGTCATATTAATGTGTATCAATATGACATTAATGCAGTAATATTAATATTACTAGTATATTAATTAATAAATATGTCATCAATATTAGTATATACTAATATATTGATAGGTCATGTTAATAAACCAAGTAACTTCCCAGTCTCAGGGATGTCTTTACTGCTCAAACCAGTAACTGCTTCTCCAGTGGATGGGGACTGAAAGCAAGCAGTCTGACTCAGAATCTAACATCAACTAGCCCTAACCTAAGACCTTGCACACCAAGGAGAGATGAAAAAGAAACCAGGCACTATTGTTTCCACAAACTCTTCCTTGATGATGCCCCTTTCTCTTGCCTCACGTGCTATTTTAAAACAAGTGAATACAATTATTTCAGCAAGAATAGGCTTTCATTCTGACATTTCAAAAAGATGGATGCTCATATTAATTATGGACCAACTTTGTCTCCACCAGCAGCTCTTTTATTTATTTATTTTTTTTTACTGCTACAAACATCTTTGTTCATTTAAAGTCACCTCATCCAGTTTCTAGTCCTAGGAGGTTTCTGTAGACTGAGAGTAAATTTGGGGAACAGTAATGACTACTGTTTAAAGTTTCCTGTAACTTTTTCCATTCAGATACAATGACAGTGCCATGGCACTCCCCTGTTGTCATATAACTTGCTGTTTAAATCCACAAACACAGGATATTTGTAAATATGTAGTTGCTTTTCTGTTTATCGCTTGGGAAATAAATGCATCTTCCCAAGTTCCTTGTAATAGAATCTGAATATAAATTTCTTCAGTCTTCTCTCTATTCCCCTTCTCCTTTTTGATTCTGCATTCTGGTCAGTACCACTCACAGTTCTGAAACTGGCCGTGTCTTCCTGGGTGTCCATGTACTCGTACAGACGTTCTGTCTACCTGGAGCAACCTCAGTGCATCATTACTCTTCCTTTCTTTGCTCCTAGTCATCCTGCCATGCTTGACTCTTCCCATTACCACCCAAGCCATTGTTATGAGTTATTTTCATGCTCATGCTAATGGCTGTTCCTAACCTTGACCTTATTGGTTCCACTTGTTGTTTATCTGTACCCCACTTCATCATGCCTTCCTGGAACACACCACTCTTGGGAACTACTCAGCTTCTAAGATCCTATCTTCAAACCTGCTACTCTAACTTGAACCTCTTCTCTGTCTCAGTGTCTCATCGAAGATTCTTACTGAGTAACTGAGTCTATGACTTGTGCAGATCTGTAGTCTGAAGATTCCCACCTTTGTTCCCTATCTCTCAGCCTTCTCCAGTTTTTGATTCTGTCTGTACCTAGCTTATATGTCATGGTCTTTTACTTCAGTTAGCCTTGCTGATAGCTGCAAGGTTTTTGCTGCAGCTTTTCTCCTTATTCTTGTTACATTCACTTGAAAAACCATTTACATGAATCAAAGGTCCAACTTCTTTTGTTTTTTAGCTATGTTCATGAATATTTTGGAACCAATATATCAATACATAACCATGTAGTTTAATGCAACATATATGCAAGGCCACAGATATGAACTAGGGCCTCAAAGACTCCCAGCAAACATACGGTATTAGTTAGCCATTCCATTTTTATTTTGTACAGCTAAGTTCAAAATTTCCAACTTTTGATGCACATTTCTCTTTCAAGATGATTATTAGACAGCCTCATTTCTTATCATACACACACACAACACATGGGATGTGGCAGAAACTCCTTCAATTGTTGGCCTCCATGCCTATTATTACAAGTGTTCTTTCTGAAAAAAGTGAAAACCCTTCTTCAAGCTCTATATAGTCAAAGCTATATATTTTTTTCCAGTAGTCATATATGGATGTGAGAGTTGGACCATAAAGAAGGCTGAGTGCCTCAAAATTGTTGCTTTCAAACTGTGGTGCTGGAGAAGAGGGAGAGATGGTTAGATGGCAGCACATGAATTTGAGCAAACTCTGGAAACTGGTAAAGGACAGGGAAGCATGGTGTGCTGCAGTCCATATGTTCATGAAGAGTTGGACACAATTTAGTGACTGAACACCACCAGTAACAAAGGCTAACAACCCCTTTATCTGTAATATGAATTTCATCCGCCTCTTGTATTTCCCTCTCCCCTCTTTCCTGCACACACATGCACGTGCACACTCGCTAGAAAATCACTCTGTTGATTCTTCCTTTCCTCTTTGTAACAGTAATATCTTCCTTTCTTCTGGCTTTCTTAGAAAATATTTAAGCATACTAAAATCTCTTTCAGCTTAAAGAAACAAAACCCAAAAACCCTCTGTCCTTGACCTTTCGCTTCCCCCAATTACAGCCCTTTTCCTTCTATTCACAGTTTACATTAAAAAATGTATTCAAATTTAATATGATTTGTTCTCCTCCTATTCACTCTTCTAACTGCTGAAATTCATCTTCTGCCCCATCACTCGCTCCCAGTGCTGGAACAAGGGTTGTCTCATGTTTTCACCATAGACTGCCTTCTTGCTCAAACTCATGTACACTTTTTATTACTTGTCTTATTTGACCATCTTGTAGCATAGGACAGGGTGGGGGCAGTTTCTTCAACTTGAAATACACAGACTGATAGAAGACTCTCTAACTCTTCTCCCCTCCCACCCTCCACATCTGGGAATCAAGCTCTATCAAATCTCTCTCAAACCTTTTCTGCTCATTTCTCTCTAGACCACCTGCTGCTGTTCATTCAGGTTGTGCTTATCATCTACCATCTTCCCTGTTGGGTTTTCCTGCAGGTTTCTTCCAGTGCAGTTTGGATTCACCACAACCATGCCAACACAATCTGCTCAGCACACGTGCTAGAGAATTTCCAGTGCATCCATGTGTGCGTGCGTTCTAAGTCACTCTAGCTGTGACCCTGTTACTCCATGGACTGTAGCACACCAGCTCTTCTGCCCATGGGATTCTCCAGGCAAGAATACTGGAGTGAGTTGCCATGCCCACCACCAGGGAATCTTCCTGACCCAAGTATTGAATCCATGCTTTTTATATCTCCTGCATAGGCAGGCAAGTTCCACTGAGCTACATGGGAAGCCTCTAGTACATCTAGTCACTTCCTAATAAAAGCAAACAAAGTCCTTCACCATCTTCATGTTGTCCTCAGAATAAAATCTAATTCCCCAAACAAAATTTTTAAAAACAAAATCCCTATTTTTGTATCCAGTTTTCTCTCTAATCTCTCTTTTCACCTACCACCACATCATTCTTACAATCTGCCCACAGTCATCCTGAAGGTCAGTTCATCTCTACAATATATTCCCTGTTTTTCTCTCCTAGGAATTTTGCCTGTGTTGTTTTTTTCTGCCTGAAATATCTCTTCTGCACTTCAATCTCCCCCTGCCTTCATTTCCCAAACATCATTTCTATTTCTTCATCTGGCTAATTTCTCCTTAGTTCTAGGAATCCATTTGGCTATTAGTCCCTGAGTTAAGACAGACTTATATAACCTTCAATTAATGACCATAATATCCTCTATTTACCCCCCGCCAAGGACAACCTTTCTTACATTCAACTGTCAATGTAAATTACTAGATAGAAAATATTTTGAGGTCAGAGATCTGCTTAACTCTTTATTCCAAGATCCTAGCTTAGTGATATAATAGCTATAAATAAATGTTTATTGATTAAACAACTATAAACTCAAGTATGTACATAGACTGTTCCTTTAAGGCAAATAAGTTTTAGTATTTATATCCTTTAAACTATTTCCATATCTATTATAGTATTTGATTGTCATAACAATCTTGTATTGTATGGAGAAATTTCAATTTTTAATGATATCCAATTTACTATTACTTAATTTTCCACTTAGAGCTTTTTGTATACTGTCTAATAAATCTTTACCTAATCCAAGCTGGGAAAACATCTACATTTTCTTCTAGAAGTATTACAGTATTAATCTGTACTTTTTATGTTTAGGTATATACACCTCAAAGTAATTGCTGTGCACAATGTTAGGGAGAAGTTGAAATATTTTTTTCCCATGCATTTATCAAGTTGTTCCAGTAGAAGGTGTTGAGAAAGCATTCATTTTCCAATGGAATTACCCAAGCACTTTTGTCTAAACTCATTCAGTTACTTAGGTATGGGTCTTCTTGTGGACTCCAATTTGTTCCATTGATCTATTTCTCTACTCTTTTACCCATCTCACTTTGTCTTGATAATATAACCTTATAACACATTTTAAAATCAGAGAGTGAATCCTTTAGACTCGTTCTTCTTTTTAAATATTGTTTTGTCTAGTGTCAATGCTCTGCATTTTCATAGAATTTTTAGAATAGTCAATTTGTGCCAAGAAGTCACTTGAGATCTTGATTAGTATTTGTTGAATCTACAGACACATTAACAGTATGTAATCTTCTAATTCATGAAAATAGCCTATTCCTCAACTTACTCAGATCTCCTTTGGTTTCTTTTAGCAATATTTTATAGTTTTCATTAGAGTTTTTGCTCATCTTTTCTTAAATTTATTCCAAAGACCTTATGTATTTTTGATGCTCCTGTAAATTTTTAATGATTCATTCTCCCATTGATTCTTGAATATAAAAATGAATTACTTAATTGTTTTATTTCCTTTTACCTTACTAAATTTGCTTATCAGACTGAAAGGTTTTTTTTTTTTTTTTTTTGTATATTTCTTTGAGTATTTTCTTCCTTAAGTATTTGGGATTATGTCTTCCTTAAGTATTTGATAGAGTTTAAACAGTAAGACATCAAGGTCTTAATTTAATAGATAATGACCTAATGGATGAAGACAGTCTTAATAGCTAAAGATCCAATGGTTGGAAAAAAGTAGTTTTAAGCATGTTATTTTAAACTTTGAGATAATAATTAAATTAAGTCTTAATAATAATGATTTAAATTAATTATATAAATAATAAGGTTGAAGAGAAGAGGAATAATAGTAAGCTAATCTTTTTCATTTTTTATGTAGGGAGCCAATATTTAAACAAAATGTGTAACTGCAGAAATGGATCTCTGAGTATAGGCTTTAGAATTGCAAGAACTACCAACTTTATTAAAACAAACCAACAGTTAAAAGAGAATTTAAATGAAGAGTGAAACTGGGAGTGTAAGGAAGGAGGTGAAATATTTAAAATGCTTTTTAACCCTGCAGTATAGACATTTTAACCTTTTGAACATACTGATTCTATTATGCTGCTGCTGCTAAGTCTCTTCAGTCATGTCCGACTCTGTGTGACCCCATAGACAGCAACCCACCAGGCTCCCCCATCCCTGGGATTCTCCAGGCAAGAACACTGGAGTGGGTTGCCATTTCCTTCTCCAATGCATGAAAGTGAAAAGTGAAAGTGAAGTCGCTCAGTTGTGTCCAACTCTTAGTGACCCCATGGACTGCAGCCTACCAGGCTCCTCTGTCCATGGGATTTTCCAGGCAAGAGTATTTATTGTGCTAAAATATATAAACATTTTCCAAGATATATCATATCATTTTTTTATCTCAGTTTTGCCAGGTTTTTTCATTTTTGTTATAATAAATTTTTCTTAAAAATAATTTCGAACATCTGCAAGTTTATCTCTGCAAACACAAAGCCCCTACCAGATGTTTCTGCCTGGCTCTGGGCCCAGAGATATTAATGGAATTATAATGGAGAAGGTCTTGAGCAAATGTATTTGTCAATCTGCTTGTGCTCTCAGTCTTAAATTGTACTAAAATAGATGATAGGATGGCATTAAATAAAACTGCTGTGGGGTCTCAGCAGTTTATCTGAACATGTGGTTGATTCTATTCTCCTCTGTTCTCTACTTCAAAAGCCAAGTTTGTCCTTGTATCATTTTTTATAACCCGAGATTGAGATTGGTTTTGCAGAGAATTTTAAAACTCTTTATTTCCATATGTACTTGAATGTGAACTATCCCTTGGACTCCTTCAATCTCATACAATTTCCTCATTTCTATCTACTCACACCTCATTTTTAATACATTTTCCTCACCTTTGCATGGTCAAAGAAAAGTAACAATTAATTGCTGAAAATACACTTAAATGCCATCAAAGAAGACCAAAGAGAATCAAGCAGTATCATGTTTCAAAATCTTTTTGGAGCCAGATTTAATTATAAATTTCTTAATTTGCTTTGCAACATTTTGTATGGTCAGTTTTTATAGTGATTTATTAAGACAGGACACCTGTAGTCAGCTGGTTCTGTGTTCCTTGTGTATATGCTCAGTCACTTCAGTCATATCTGATTCTCTGAGACCCTATGGACTGTAGCCCACCGGATTCCGCTGGTCCATGGGATTCTCTAGGCAAGAACACTGGAATCGGTTACCATGCCCTCCTCCAGGGCATCTTCCTGACCCAGGGACTGAACCCTTGTCTCAGGCACCTCCTGTATTGGAAGGTGGATTCTTTACCACTAGCACTATGTTTTTTGCCATGCTTGCGTACTTAGTCACGTCTGACTCTTTGCAATCCTTTGGACTGTAGCCCACCAGGCTCCCCCATCCCTGGGATTCTCCAGGCAAGAATACTGGGGCAGGTTGCCATTTCCTTCTCCAGGGTATCTTCCCAAGTCAGGAATTGAACCCACGTCTCCTATGTCACTTGCATTGCAGGCAGATTCTATACCCCCTGAGCCATCAGGGCAGCTTGTTCTTTAAAGCCATGTTCTTTCAGTCAGTTCAGTTCAGTCGCTCAGTCGTGTTAGACTCTTTGCGACCCCATGAATCGCAGCATGCCAGGCCTCCTTGTCCATCACCAACTCCCAGAGTTCACTCAGACTCACTTCCATCGAGTCAGTGATGCCATCCAGCCATCTCATCCTCTGTCGTCCCCTTCTCCTTCTGCCCCCAATCCCTCCCAGCATCAGAGTCTTTTCCAATGAGTTAACTCTTTGCATGAGGTGGCCAAGGTACTGGAGTTTCAGCTTTAGCATCATTCCTTCCAAAGAAATCCCAGGGCTGATCTCCTTCAGAATGGACTGGTTGGATCTCCTTGCAGTCCAAGGGACTCTCAAGAGTCTTCTCCAACACCACAGTTCAAAAGCATCAATTCTTCGGTGCTCAGCTTTCTTCACAGTCCAACTCTCACCTCCATATATGACCACTGGAAAAACCATAGCCTTGACTAGACAGACCTTTGTTGGCAAAGTAATGTCTCTGCTTTTCAATATGCTATCTAGGTATGTCATAATGTTCCTTCCAAGGAGTAAGCGTCTTTTAATTTCATGGCTGCAATCACCATCTGCAGAGATTTTGGAGCCCCCCAAAATAAAGTCTGACACTGTTTCCACTGTTTCCCCATCTATTTCCCATGAAGTGATGGGACTAGATGCCATGATCTTCGTTTTCTGAATGTTGAGCCTTAAGCCAACTTTTTCACTCTCCTTTTTCACTTTCATCAAGAGGCTTTTTAGTTCCTCTTCTCTTTCTGCCATGTTCTTTAGAAACTCCTTAATACCTCTCAGAGATGGCTGGCTGAGTTTCCATGAGGTCAGGATCCAAGCCACAGTCTTTTATAGCAGACAACTTACTTTATTACTATTGTTTAAAGGTGATAGAGGGGATAGCAGAAGGAATTCGACATTCGCTTTTGTACTTTTCTCCTTATCATTCTAATTTCTCCCAGTAGATTACAAGCTTTTCAATAGCAAAATGGGTTTTTGATTCTTCCATGCATTTTTAAAATTCCCATAAACAAATTGCTACTTCTGTTTAAGAAACAATTTGTTACAACTAAAATTCTCATTGATTTCTCTGGATTGGTTTGATTAGTACATATACAAATATACATTGTTTTCATTGTGTTAAGAAATTAGTGAACTTCTGACTTCCAATTAGGATATGAAATGTTGGAAAGATTATTGACCTTACCGTAACAATAAGAAATAGCCAAGTCATATAAAAGATTATAGTGAGTATAGTGAAGTCGTTCAGTCGTGTCTGACTCTTTGCGACCCCGTGGACTGTAGCCTACCAGGCTTCTCTGTCCATGGGATTCTCTAGGCAAGAATGCTGGAGTGGGTTACCATTTCCTTCTCCAGGGGATCTTCCTGACCCAGGGATTGAACCCACGTCTCCTGCATTGGAAGCAGGTGCTTTAGCCTCTGGGCCACCAGGGAAGCCTGTAAAAGATCATAGTTGTTATCAATTCAAAAAGGTGAAGGTGCAGAGCAGGCAACTAAGCTGAAATCTAAGGAAAGACAGGCATATCCAAAGAGAGATGGAGCACAAGAAACGACTAACCAGTGCAAATTAGGAGAGGAAACCAGGTCCCCCATTTAAGTGGAAAAAATTTCAGCTAAGATGTTGTAATGAATTGTTAAAGTTTGAGTATGGGATAGTGTGAGGCTTCTGAGACCTCATGCATCTCTAACAGGCAATCAGAAAATATTGATGACATGGCAGGAGACACAGAAACATACCTTGCAGTTCAAGCTTAGAAGATATAAACTCTATACTAAATAGTTAAGCAGAACAAGAAGTGTTTATATGTTCAGGCATAAATGCTATTTAATTTAATCTCTACTATCTTTCACATTATATCTGGCTTTCCAACAACATATGTCTGTTGCAAGACAACAATAAGGAAGCACACAAACAAACCCACTGTCAAGAGGCAAAATAGTCAGCAGAACCAGACTGACAGAAGAACCAGGCATTAAAACTGTGAGACAGGGAATTATAAATTATTGCAATTAATATGTTAAATAATCTCATGGAAAAAGAGGGAAAAATGCATGAGCACATTGGAAATCTCAGCAGGGAAATAAAAACTATTAGGAAAGATCAAATTAGAAACTAGAATTAAATTATAGTAACAGAAGTGAAGCATATTATTGACTAAATCACCAGAAGACTCAACAAAATTCGGGAATATAAATATCAGTGAATAGATCAATATAAATTATCCAAAATTCAACACAATGAGAATGATAGTGGAAAAATAAAAACAAAGCATTTAAGCACTGTGGGATAACATCAAAAGATATATGTAATTCAAGTCCCAGAAGGAGAAAAGTAAGATAATAAAGAAAATGGATTGCTTAAATGAGTAATGACTGATAATTTCCCAAAATACAAAAGACCTAAAAACCCACATTTCTAGAGAGCTCAGACAACACCGAGTGTGATAAAATCAACACACACACACACACACACACACACACACACACACACACACACTTATAGTATTCAAACTGCTGAAAACCAAAACCAAGAAGCAATATTTAAGGCAGCTTATTAAAAAAAAAAAAAAAAGAAGAAGCAGCAGCAGCAGCACATAATACACAGAAGAACAAAGATAAAAATATAACCTCATCAGAAACTATACGAGTCAGAAGACAGTGGGTATCTTCAGAGCACTGAGAGAAGAAAAAGATTGACATGCAATTTTACATCCCCTGAAAATAAATTTCAGTAGTGAAGCAGAAACAAAGACTTTCAAAAAAAGATATAATTCTGCATTAACAGACCTACACTAGAAAAAATATTAACAGAAATTCTTCAAGCAGAAGAATGTGATAGTACACAGGAACCTGGATGTAGAAAAAGAAACAAAAGTCTCCAGAAATTATCAAAATGAAAAGAAACATTAAATACCAGGATAAAGCAAAAATATTATTGGCTTCATTCTCATTTCCCTGTATACTTTCTCTACATACTACTTACTGGAACATGGAAATGGTGGACTAAGGTAGCTTTAGGTATAGCTGTAACTAGACACAGAGCAAGATATACAAGAAATATGGAAGATGGGTGCTTTTTCTTCCATTATGGTTTATCACAGGATATTGAACTTAGCTCCCTGTGCTATACAATAGGGCCTTGTTTTTTATCCATTCTATATATAATAGTTTGCAACTGCTAGTCCCAAACTCCCAATCCATCCCTCCCTTCTTCCCCCCACGCCTTGCAACCACAGGTCAGTTCTCCATGTGTGAGTCTGTTTGTTTTGTAGATAAGTTTATTCATGTCATATTTTAGATGCTTCATGTAAGTGATAAGAAGATAGACGATTTTTGTTTAAATGGCAGTCAGAACCCTAGATAGCAGGACTATAGCCTTGGCTCAGTTGGTTGGATAGGTTTGGCTAGTGCAAACCAGTCATAGTCATCTGAAGAAGAGAAAGACTACGTTTGATGTGGAAGCTGATAAGTTTAGTCATGGATATGATAAACATAGAATGTCCAACCAGCTCTTGAATGAATGAAGCTTAATCTCAGCAGAGTAACCTGGGTTGGAGATACAGTTTGGGGAGTCATCATCATATAGATAGCATCTGCTATATTAGAAGGTGGTAATAACTTGTTTTTGAAAGAAAGTTTAAAAATTAGTGTGAGTCTTATGAGCTCGCTTCATCTTCACCTGTTGTAATAAAGGTCCTTTTTTTGGCCAGATCTTGCTGACTTGATAAGTGTCTAAGGAAATTTTCTCTTTGCCTAGCAAGGTTAGTTATAAAGAATTTTAGGGTTTATATTTGTCATATCAAAATGGCATTTCTTTCAAGCACATAAATGGTCTTTATGGACAGGAAGCTGTGAAATTGTTCCCCTTTTACAATTTACTGAAATTGCTGGTTATTTTTAGAGGGAGTCAGGCAATAGCAAACCCAGTGCTGAAAACAAGCTTTTGATAAACTGACAGTTTAAAATTCAATGTAAATTGCACCATTTCCAATACCAATAATTCCAGAAGACTTTTTTTACATTGTGCATTATAATTCTCAATAACGTTTAAAAAGTATCAAGCATCCTGAGGGTTACCAGGGCAACCATCATCCTGGTTCTGAAGATGAGTAAACTGAGATGCCAGAGAGTGAAACTGACTTGCTTCAGGCTCTAGAGAAATGAACAAAGAGGCCAGCTCACTTGACTCTTATCAGCAATTTTCATTTCATCATTTTCAGTCCCCATAACAATGATGAGAAAACTCTTATTATTGTATTCAATGAGGAAATCAAGACATGACTGTAGTTTAATTTTAATAATTTATGATTATTCATAAAGTTGCAAGCCTGTGCTTTAGAGAATATTATTTATAGATAAACTCTGCAAATTTAGGTGATAGAGTTCTGTGCTAATAAGCGGATGAGAAATTCAGCGGGGTGAATTAGAGGTAGAGAATTAGTCATCTCCTATTGATAATATAGTCTGGGACTCAGTGAATAATAGCAGTAAATTTTATTTTTCTAGTGGCTTTTGAGTGATGCTACAAATTCCCAATACTTGTTGACTAAAATTAATTCACACATTTGCTTGAACTTCCTGTTGAGAAATTGACAGTCAAAAATTATCAGTCATAGCTACTGTCATAGGTTACCAATATTGTTTTAATAAAACAATCAGAGTTATTTTCAGTTCAGTTCAGTTCAGTTCAGTTGCTCAGTCATGTCTGATTGTTTGCAACCCATGAACTGCAGCACACCAGGCCTCCCTGTCCATCACTAACTCCTGGAGTCCACCCAAACCCATGTCCATCGAGTCGGTGATGCCATCCAACCATCTCATCCTCTGTCATCCCCTTCTCCTCCTGCCCTCAATCTTTCCCAGCATCAGGGTCTTTCCAAATGACTCAGCTCTTTGCATCAGCTGGCCAAAGTATTGGAGTTTCAGCTTCAACATCTGTCCTTCCAATCCAGGACATCCAGGACTGATCTTTAGGATGGACTGGTTGGATCTTCTTGCAGTCCAAGGGACTCTCAAGAGTCTTCTCCAACACCACAGTTCAAAAGCATCAATTCTTTGGGGCTCAGCTTTCTTTATAGTCCAACTCTCACATCCATACATGACTACTGGAAAAACCGTAGCCTTGACTCATTGGAAAAGACTTTGATGCTGGGAGGGATTGGGGCAGGAGGAGAAGGGGATGACAGAGGATGAGATGGCTGGATGGCATCACTGACTCAATGGATGTGAATCTGAGTGAACTCTGGGAGTTGCTGATGGACAGGGAGGCCTGGTGTGCTGTGATTCATGGGGTCGCAAAGAGTCGGACATGACTGAGTGACTGAACTGAACTGAACTGACTAGATGGACCTTTGTTGGCAAAGTAATGTCTCTGCTTTTCAATATGCTGTCTAGGTTGGTCATAACTTTCCTTCCAAGGAGTAAGCGTCTTTTAATTTCATGGCTGCAATCACCATCTGCAGTGATTTTGGAGCCCCCCAAAAATAAAGTCTGACACTGTTTCCACTGTTTCCCCATCTACTTGCCATGAAGTGATGGGACTGGATGCCATGATCTTAGTTTACTGAATGTTGAGCTTTAAGCCAACTTTTTCACTCTCCTCTTTCACTTTCATCAAGAGTCTCTTTAATTCTTCACTTTCTGCCATAAGGGTGGTGTCATCTGCATATCTGAGGTGATTGATATTTTTCCCGGCAATCTTGATTCCAGTTTGTGCTTCTTCCAGCCCAGCATTCTCATGATGTACTCCTGCATATAAGTTAAATAAACATGGTGACAATATGCAGCCTTGACATACTCCTTTCCCAATTTGGAAATAGTCTGTTGTTCCATGTCCAGTTCTAACTGTTGCTTCCTGACCTGCATACAGATTTCTCAAGAGGCAGGTCAGGTGGTCTTGTATGCCCATCTCTTTCAGAAGTTTCCACAGTTTATTGTGATCCACACAGTCAAAGGCTTTGGCATAGTCAATAAAGCAGAAATAGATGTTTTTCTGGAACTCTCTTGCTTTTTAGATGATCCATCGGATGTTGGCAATTCAAGCTCTGATTCCTCTGAGTTATTTTCAAGCTATACTATATTGTTGATCTTTTGAAGCCATATTAAAGTGAGCCCTATGCTTCTTAGAAAAGCACTTACACTGAAAGCAACCACAACCACATATTTCTGTCCTCAAGATACAGAGAAAAGTGATGCAAAAAGGCCTCTCAAAGGGCAATTGAGGAGCCAGGACAAGTTTTGTTGGTCTCCTTTGTGTTCAAGGATTGGATGCCTCAGTCCCTCCTGCACTTTTGAATACTGCTGAGAGCTAGGATAAACTTACCAAGCAAGGTACATACCTCTGGTCTTCGATCTGGTTGAGGGTAGAGCTGAGAATGAATGAACAGAAGTAATGTGTGTGGACTGGCTATGGTGTATCTAATATTGTGCTACATGCTTGATGTAGTCTGCCTTGCTTCCTCTTCACAACAGCCTTGTGACATAGGTACCACAATCCCCACATTACAGACAAAGAAGGTGAAGCTAAGACTATTTAAATAGTATATTCAGGATTATATACTTACTGAATGATAGACTGGAATTCAATCTCTGGTATTAGGTCTGCAAAACCCAGTTTTGTTTCCTTGCCTTCTTTTCCTGAGAATATTATTTTCCAAACTTGGTTTCTGATATATGTGCCTCTCCTTCACCCCTTAACCCCTCCCAGATTTTTTTTTTTCAAGAAAGAGAATTATTTCTGTGGGTAATGAAGGCAATACTTCTCACTGGCTCTGATGTTTTTTTTTCAAAGTCACTTCTCAGCAGCTTCTTTTACCCCTTAAGGGTACTTCAGATAAACCTTCTGTCTTTCCTAGTCTATAATCAACCTGGCTTTGTGAGTCCTTAGGAAAATTCCATACAAACCCTTCTTGGCCAATGGATCAAGGCGTCAGCATTTTGCTACATCAGAAAAATTCTTATTTAGACTCTGCCTCAGGTGTCCATCCACTATAATAAGCTCTAGGATCTATAAGTTGTACTCCACCTTCTCTTTCCTGAGTTCAGTTCAGTCGCTCAGTCTTGTCTGACTCTTTGTGATCCCATGGCCTGCAGCACGTCAGGCTGCCCTGTCCATCACCACTCCCAGAGCTTGTTCAAACTCATGTCCATTGAGTCGGTGATGCCATCCAGCCATCTCACCCTCCGTCATCCCCTTCTCCTGCCTTCAACCCTGGGCTCTCTTTCCTCAGAGCTCTGTGAACCATGTATGCTCCTGTATTGAACATTTGATACCTCCTTTGTAGATTTTCTTTCTTTGGGGATTTTCTTGAGTAGAAAATCTCACCTGTGTCTTGCAGATTTCCTGCTGTTCTATTTCAAGGTTGTATCCTAAAGACTTATCTCCCTCCAGATGAATAACCTTCAACATCGTGTCTAACCTCTCAATGTGCCATTTAATGTTATTGGCAAACTGGATTCATCTTTTTGATGAATCCAAACTGAATCTTAACACTGTTATTTTCTTCTGCTCTTTGGTTTAGCTCTCTAGACTTCGAATATATCAAAATACTCATCTCATGCTTTAAAAAAAGCTTCCTGATCTCAGAAATGTTGTTCTCTCTCTTTAGGCTGCTCCTCTACCATTCTCCACTTGCAAAACTCTCACTTATCTTTAAAGCATCAACTCAAATATAATTTCCTTGCTGAAGTCTTTTTAAACTTCCCAATACAGATTTAATGACTTTCCTCTTGGAATTTCACAGCAATGAGGTTTGCTTTTGTTGCTGAAATCAACACATTCCCTCACACTCGGTTGCATTTTCTCTAGACAGTGAAAGTTTAGAGGGCAGATATTCTGACTTATTTCTCTAGTCCTCCCTGCCTATGACACAGCCTCATTACTCCTTTCTAGTTGCTAAATTTAGACTTTTACACCTGGGTTGACAGGTTTCAATCTTTCGTGCGTACATGTCTACCTTAACATTTAAAAACTTACTTTAAAAAAAGTGTTAGCATGCACTGGACTGTTAGTACACAAGACCTTTTCAGGCTTTTGACATGCATTATCTTATCTGATTCTTAAATAATCCTACAAAGTGCAGATGGTTATCATCCTTATTTAGATAAGGTATTTGCAGCTCAGAGAATGAGTATTTTACCCAAAAATCACATAGATAGAAGTCTGCAAGGGACAGACTGTTTCCTGGGACCCACATTAGTGACCCTGAGCAAAGGAAATGTGTATCGAGGACAGCTACTTGAATTGTTCACATGTAAGTGTCCATATTTTCTAGGTATTAAAGATTTGGAAAGCAAAGAATCAAGCACAGTAGCATGGACATTAATGAAGTCAGTTTAGCCTTGCCCTTCCAGGTCATAGCTTCACACGTTTGTAGTCTGTAAATTGCAGCTTAATCAGCAAGAGCTTCTGTGGTTTTTCTACTTGCATTACTTCTTTTTGAAATGTTACCAAATAAACAGAAAAGATTTCTTCTGGGAGGTTGATTTTCCTCCTCTGAGATGGATCCTGTGTGTTTTGTTTACTACCGTTCCTCAGCCATTTCCAATTTCCCTCTTTCAGTCATTTCTCCCTAGTTTATAATGCCATCCAATTTAGAAGAGCAAACTTAATTAATATGATTTATATTCCTTAAGATAAACAAAAATGAGAAGACCAAAGGCAATGTTTAGCTTTCTGGAAGTTCATCCTAACTTAAAGTATTGATCAGTTCACTTTGTGTTATTTTATTGTTCATAAGAGATTCTTTTGGAGGCAAATAGCATTCTGATTAACTTATTGATTATTATGGAGATAATATACTGTTTGTAGGGTAAAGTGTTCAGTTTACAGGATGTAGGTTCAGTCCAGATACAGTTGAACCCTACTAGCAGCAAAAAGTATAATCTAGAGTTGAGGCCAAGTTACCAGGTTTACAGTTCAATATAAAAGCAGTGAGGAGATAGAGTGTAAGGATGACAGTTCAAAAATATAACCTCATTTCATATGTAGAGACTTGATTCTGGCCAACTTCACCACTCTTCCTTCTCCTGACTTTAATATGTGCCAGGATCAGGACTTGGAGAAAGAAATGCCAATCCATTCTTGCCTGGAACATCTCATGGACAGAAGAGCCTGGCAGGCTACAGTCCATGAGGTTGCAAAGAGTTGGACATGGCTTAATGACTGACATCTAGCACACATCTAGCATGCACAGGATGGGGACTAGCCAATGGCCATCATTTTCTCCCTTGAGCATCCCTGCAATTATAAAAATCTAATGTGCTTCTGTTGCTCTCTTTGGTATGATGTCAACCCATGAAACATGGCAACCAATTAAACTACTCATCAGTCTACAAAAAAAGCATGGTTTTGAGCCTTCAGATATCATAAGACTTTGACAATGATGGCAGGACCAAGAGTTGAATATGAACTGCTAAAAAAGATCAAACTTCCCTCCAGTATCTCTAGGATGCCAATATCAGACTATGCAATTAACATTCTAATGAGTTTAGATTTTCCTTTAGAGTCATATAATGTAAACTTAGTTTCTAAGATCCTTTATGTAAATGATTTTGATACTCAGAGGCATAAATGTGGGAATGCCTTAACATGTTATAGGAGTGCAAGATAGACCTGCAAATCCAATGGTAGAATGCAATTGGATTTAAGGACAATTTGTCTATAGACTATAAAATAATCATTTAGAAGGCAAAGGAAATGTTTAAATAACCCACATTCATTCAGATTTCTTACATTGAATGCATCCAAATATTTCCTCTTAAGACAACTTAGATTAGAGGAAAAGCAAGGAATTTAAGCCAAAAAGAGTAGATTAATTTTTCCTGTTGTTCATGTTCACATGATCTTTTACAATTCACTGCCTGTTCCTTCAGTTCAGCTCAGTCACTCAGTTGTGTTCAACTCTTTGCGACCCCATGGACTGCAGCACCCCAGGCTTCCCTGTCCATCACCAACTCCCAGAGCTTACTCAAACTCACGTCCATCAAGTCAGTGATGACATCCAACCATTTCATCCTCTGTCGTCCTCTTCATCTACTGCCTTTAATCTTTCCCAGCATCAGGGTCTTTTCAAATGAATTAGTTCTTTGCATCAGATGGCCAAAGTATCGGAGTCTTCCCTTCAGCATCAGTCCTTCCAATGAATATTCAGGACTGATTTCCTTTAGGATTGACTGGTAGGATCTCCTTGCAGTCCAAGGGACTCTCAAGAGTCTTCTCCAACACCACATTTCAAAAACATCAATTCTGTGGCGCTCAGCTTTGCTTATAGTCCAACTCTCAAATCTATACATGACCACTGGAAAAACCATATCTTTGACTAGATGGACCTTTGTTGGTAATGTCTCTGCTTTATAGTAATCTGTCTAGGTTGGTCATAGCTGTTCTTCCAAAGAGCAAGTGTTTTTTAATTTCATGGCTGCAGTCACCATGTGCAGTGATTTTGGAGCCCCCCAAAATCAAGCCTTTCATTGTTTCCATTGTTTCCCTACCAATATGCCATGAACTGATGGAACTGGATGCCATGATCTTAGTTTTCTGAATGTTGAGTTTTAAGCCAACTTTTTCATTCTCCTCTTTCACTTTCATCAAGAGGCTCTTTAGTTCTTCTTCACTTTCTGCCATAAGGTTGGTGTCATCTGCATATCTGAGGTTATTGGTATTTCTCCTGGCAATATTGATTCCAACTTATGCTTGATCCAGCCCAGCGTTTCTCATGATGTACTCTGCATAGAAGTTAAATAAGCAGGGTGACAATATACAGCCTTGACGTACTCCTTTTCCTATTGGGAACCAGTCTGTTGTTCCATGTCCAGTTCTAACTGTTGCTGCCTGATCTGCATACAGGTTTCTCAAGAGGCAGGTCAGGTGGTCTGGTATTCCCATCTCTTTCAGAATTCTCCACAGTTTGTTGTGATCCACATAGTCAAAGGCTTTGGCATAGTCAATAAAGCAGAAATAGATGTTTTTCTGGAACTCTCTTGCTTTTTAGATGATCCATCGGATGTTGGCAATTTGATCCCTGGTTCCTCTGCCTTCTCTAAATCCAGCTTGAACATCTGGAAGTTCATGGTTCATGTATTGCTGAAGCCTGGCTTGGAGAATTTTGAGCATTACTTTACTAGCATGTGAGATGAGTGCAATTGTGTGGTAGTCTAAACATTCTTTGGCATTGCCTTTCTTAGGGATTGGAATTAAAACTGACCTTTTCCAGTCCTGTGGCCACTGCTGAGTTTTCCAAATTTGCTGGCATATTGAGTGCAGCACTTTCACAGCATCATCTTTTAGGATTTGAAATAGCTGACGTGGAATTTCATCATCTCCATTAGCTTTGTTTGCACGATGTATCCTAAGGCACACTTGACTTCGCGTTCCAGGATGTCTGGCTCTAGCTGAGTGATCTCACCATTGTGGTTATCTCAGTCATGAAGATCTTTTCTGTATACTGCTTCTGTGTATTCTTGCCACCTCTTCTTAATATCTTCTGCTAGATCCATACCATTTCAGTGCTTTATTGTACCCATTTTTACATGAAATGTTCACTTGGTATCTCTAATTTTCTTGAAGATATCTCTAGTCTTTCCCTATTGTTTTCCCCTATTTCTTTGCATTGATCACTGAGGAAAGCTTTCTCATCTCTCCTTGCTAATCTTTGGAACTCTGCATTCAAGTAGGTATATCTTTCCTTTTCTCCTTTGCCTTTAGCTTCTCTTCTTTTTTCAGCTATTTGTAAGGCCTCCTCAGACAGCTATTTTGCTTTTTGCATTTCTTTTTCTTGGGGATGATCTTGATCACTGCCTCTTATACAATATCATGAACCTCTGCCTATAGTTCTTCAGACACTCTATCAGATCTAATTCCTTGAATATATTTGTCACTTCCACTGTATAAGCATGTACCTTGGTATTCCACATTTGGGAAGTTTTGCTTAAAATATTTACTTTAAAACAACTCCAGTTATTCAGGTCAATGAATGGGATTTTATTTTATTGTCTACTGGTGCTAGTGAGGCTTAACTGGAAGTTTAATCACCTCCTTCAGGTTGTATCAGTATTTTGACTTTCTAAGATAGTGTGTTGTTGTGCTGAAGGTGGCATGGGGAAGGGTTTGGGGGAGTTCACATCAGAGATATGATCGGCTCATTGTTGCCAGTCTCTAATACTTAGAGACAAAGATCTGCAACTATTTATCTCCATGATATGATTCAAGTAATAGACAAGCTGAATTTACTATCCTATCATGACTAGAATGATTCTATTTTTGGCATGGTTATTCAAAATGTATTAAGTACAAGATTCTTAAGTTGGGAAAAGAGACCTGAGACTTCAACCACTACTCATTTAAATTCTCATTTCTGGAGGTATTTTTATAGAATTAGAAAGCAGAAGACACATCCAATAAATTTTTCTTCTTTTTGAATGCTAAATGCAGGATAAAAGACATTTGGGAAGTATGTATTTCTCATTTCATGGAATACTGAACTTCAGGAAACAATAGTAAATGTATTGGTGAGAATCTATAAAAATATTTGATTATCCATTTTTGGGGTATATGTTTGGGAAAATGACTGAATCTACACTAAAAACTTTTTGTTGGTGACCTATTTTGATTCATTAAATTATTTATGAAATCACAAACTGAAGGCTATTGTGAAAATTATTCAGTAAATTATGTTAAAATAATTGAATTTAGGGGAAAATTCTATACAACCTGTCAAACTTAATAATTCACCAAAAATAAATTTTAGATATATAAAGTGTTTAAGAAAAGTGAAATTATAAGCTATAAATTATACACTGTATATATAGTTAATTAATCTTGCACAGCATGAAATTTTAAGGATATAAATAATAAGAGCAAAGGCTGATTTATTTGATTACATTAAATTTAAAACTTTCATACATTAATAATATTTGTATCACATATGAGTTGATGTTTTTTTTCTGTGAAACATTAACCAATAAGAAAAGCACTAAAACTAAAAAAAGTATGTAGAGAAAAATTCTAAAAGGTGAAATACAAGTTGATAGTAAGCACAAATAAAACAACATTATTAGTCATTCCAGTGGTCATGTATGGATGTGAAGAGTTGAACTGTGAAGAAAGCTGAGCACTGAAGAGTTGATGCTTTTGAACTGTGGTGTTGGAGAAGACTCTTGAGAGTCCCTTGGACTACAAGGAGATCCAACCAGTCCATTCTGAAGGAGATCAGCCCTGGGATTTCTTTGGAGGGAATGATGCTGAAGCTGAAACTCCAGTACTGTGGCCACTTCATGCAAAGAATTAACTCACTGGAAAAGACTCTGATGCTGGGAGAGATTGGGGGCAGGAGGAGGAGGGGACGACAGAGGATGAGTTGGCTGGATGGCATCACTGACTCGATGGACATGAGTCTGAGTGAACTCCGGGAGTTGGTGATAGACAGGGAGGCCTGGCGTGCTGTGATTCATGGGGTCGCAAAGAGTCGGACACGACTGAGCAACTGGACTGAACTGAACTGAACAGTTTATTTATTTATGGCAAATTTAAATGAAATACTATTTTAAATAATTAAATAAAAGAAAGAAAAGGAGGTCAAGATTTAAAAAGTATACTAGGGGAAATAATGTTTTAAATAGTGTAAAGTTTTAATGATAGTATATAGTAATGTGAATTGTCCTAAAATATTCACATTCAAAACAAATATTCATATTTGTTTTGTCTGTAACCTTCACCTTAGGTATCATATTTAGAGTATTAATCAGAGATCCATAGAAAAATTAACCTAGATGGGAATTTAAAAAGCTATTCTAAACAATACAGCAATTCTTCAAGAAGTGTGCAATAATATAATGGGACTTCCCTGGTGGCTTAGACTGTAAAGTGTCTGTCTACAATGCTGGAGACCTGGGTTCAATCCCTGGGTCGGGAAGATCCCCTGGAGAAGGAAATGGCAATCCATTCCAGTACTATTGCTTGGAAAATCCCATGGAGGGAGGAGCCTGGTAGGCTACAGTCCATGGGGTCGCAAAGAGTCGGACATGACTGAGCGACTTCACTTTCACTTTCACTTTCAATATAATGGAATATTATGCAGACATCACAAATATGTTTTCAAATAATGTTTTCCACTAAAGGAATATTTTAA
Source organism: Budorcas taxicolor (assembly GCF_023091745.1). Taxonomy (NCBI): domain Eukaryota; kingdom Metazoa; phylum Chordata; class Mammalia; order Artiodactyla; family Bovidae; genus Budorcas; species Budorcas taxicolor. The sequence goes on from NC_068920.1 coordinate 140,866,828, forward strand.
TAATTTTTAAAACTAAAGAGTAAGTAAGTACAAAGTAATGTAGTGGACAAGTAGAATGTACAGTAAGTAGAAGTAAATTAGATGGTAGAGTAGAAATTATGTTTTTATAGTACAAACCTGAGAGAGAGATTAAAGAGACTGAATCAAAATAGAGTAGAACTTCAGGACTGCATGCCTCTCTGTCATACAGGAAGGAGTTACGATGTGAATGAAAACTTCAATGAGCTCAGTTTAGCTGTGCAAGTTCTGTAACTCTGAGCATGAAACGGTATGAATGGACACAACCTCTGGGAGACCTTGAGGTTTCTCTCTTTTGTTAAACATTGTGATAACTTTGAAATCAGTGTTTTGCATGTTTTTGCATTTTAAACGCTCATGTTTTCTGTGCTTAAGTTGCAAAGCAATAGCTAAGTACAATTAAAGTGAAGACAGGAGTAGTGTAGGAAATTTTAGAACCTGGTCAAGGATCTAATGTCAAGATATCATGGCCAGGAAGCCGAGGAAGAAGCCTCAGTTCAAGGACTCCACTCAGGCTATATGCTGCTCAAATAGAAGCTACAAGCCTGAGTAGGAAATGTGGGGAAAGTTGGTTTGGTGTCAAATCTGAGATGTAAGCCTGAAGCATTGAGGTATGGGGCCAAATGTAAGGTCTAGGATAACTAGTAATATGATGTCCCTATGGGTAATGACCTATTATTATAATAGCCCTTATTATTTTTTTTAATGTCGATTTCTACACCTGATGCACAGTAGAAACGCAGACAATTGGAAATAACTCCTGAACTGAGCATTCAGAAAATGAACAGATTTGTTTATGTTGTCATTTAAATTATCAGCCTAATGCTTTGTTAAATGTTTTTATTAAGGTTTCTTAACAAGTAGAATTCATTTAAAGAATTCAAGCTGTGATAAACACAGTACTCAGAAGAATGCACTAAAATGCATTCATCCAGTTCACAGAAATATTCAAACATTCAAACCGAGAAGGGAAAGGAAAATAGCAACAAAGCTTCACAGTATAAGAAAGAAATTAATAAGAATAAAAGAAAAATACCATTAACAATAGCATAAAAATTATGAACTACTTAGATCCAAATTGAATTATGGATTCATCTACTTAAGCCATTCAAAAAGATAAGACATAGAAAGATGAACTCCCCAGGTCGGTAGATGCCCAATATGCTACTGGAGATCAGTGGAGAAATAACTCCAGAAAGAATGAAGAGATGGAGCCAAAGCAAAAACAGCACCTAGGTGTGGATGTAACAGGTGATGGAAGTAAAGTTCGATGCTGTAAAGAGCAACATTGCATAGGAACCCGGAATGTTAGCTCCATGAATCAAGGCAAATTGGAAGTGGTCAAACAGGAGATGGCAAGAGTGAACATCAACATTTTAGGAATCAGTGAACTAAAATGGACTGGACTGGGTGAATTTAACTCAGATGATCATTTTATCTATTACTGTGGGCAAGAATCCCTTAGAAGAAATGTAGTAGCCACCATAGTCAACAAAAGAGTCCAAAATGCAGTACTTGGATGCAATCTAAAAAACGACAGGATGATCTCTGTTCATTTCCAAGGCAAACCATTCAATATCACAGTAATCCATGTCTATGCCCCAACCAGTAACACTGAAGAAGCTGAAGTTGAATGGTTCTATGAAGACCTATAAGACCCTTTAGAACTAACACCCCCAAAAGATGTCCTTTTCATTATAGGGGACTGGAATGCAAAAGTAGGAAATCAAGAAACACCTGGGCTAACAGGCAAATTTGGCCTTGGAATATGGAATGAAGCAGGGCAAAGGCTAATAGAGTTTTGCCAAGAGAAAGCACTGGTCATAGCAAACACCCTCTTCCAACAACACAAGAGAAGACTCTACACATGAACATCACCAGATGGTCAACACTGAAATCAGATTGTTTATATTCTTTGGAGCCAAAGATGGAGAAGCTCTATACAGTCAGCAAAAACAAGACTGGGAGATGACTGTGGCTCAGATCATGAACTCCTTATTGCCAAATTCAGACTTAAATCGAAGAAAGTAGGGAAAACCGCTAGACCATTCAGGTATGACCTAAATCAGATCCCTTATGATTATACACTGGAAGTGAGAAATAGATTCAAGGGATTAGATTTGATAGAATGCCTGATGAACTATGGATGGAGGTTCATATGGTCATTGTCCAGGAGACAGGGATCAAGACCATCTCCAAGATATAGAAATGCAAAAAGACAAAATGGTTGTTTGAGGAGGCCTTACAAACAGCTGTGAAAGAAGAGAAGTGAAAAGCAAAGGAGCAAAGGAAAGATATAGCCATTTGAAGGCAGAGTTCCAAAGAATAGCGAGGAGAGATAAGAAAGCCTTCCTCAGTGATCAGTGCAAAGAAATAGAGGAAAACAATATAATGGGAAAGACTAGAGATATCTTCAAGAAAATTAGAGATACCAAGGGAACATTTCATGCAAAGATGGGCTCAATAAAGGGCAGAAATTCGTATGGACCTAACAGAAACAGAAGATATTAAGAAGAGGTGGCAAGAATACACAGAAGAACTGTACAAAAAAGATCTTCATGACCCAGATAATCATGATGGTGTGGTCACTCACCTAGAGCCAGACATCCTGAAATGTGAAGTCAGGTGGGCCATAGGAATCATCACTATGAACAAAGCTAGAAGGTGTAATGGAATTCCAGCTGAGCTATTTCAAATCTTAGAAGATGATGCTGTGAAAGTGCTGCACTCAATATGCTAGCAAATTTGGAAAACCCAGCAGTGGCCACAGGAGTGGAAAAGGTTAGTTTTCATTCCAATCCCAAAGAAAGGCAATGCCAAAGAATGCTCAAACTACCACACACTTGCACTCTAGCTCAAAATTGGAGAATGATCAAAATTCTCCAAGCCAGGCTTCAACCATATGTGAACTGTGAGCTTCCAGATGTTCAAGCTGGTTTTAGGAAAGGAAGAGGAACCAGAAATCAAATTGCCAACATCTGTTGGATTATCAAAAAAGCAAGAGATTCCAAAAAAAAACACCTATTTCTGCTTTATTGATTGTGCCAGTGCATTTGACTGTTTGGATCACAATAAATTGGAAAATTCTGATAGAGATGGGAATACCAGAACACCTGACCTGCCACTTGAGAAATCTGTATGCAGATCAGGAAGCAACAATTAGAACTGTACAAAGAACATCAGACTGATACCAAATAGGAAAAGAAGTACGTCAAGGCTGTGTACTGTCACCCTGCTTATTTAACTTATATGCAGAGTACATCCTGGGAAACTCTGGGCTGGAGGAAGCACAAGCTGGAATCAAGATTTCCAGAAGAAATATCAATCACCTCAGACATGCAGATGACACCACCCTTATGGCAGAAAGTGAAGAAGAACTAAAGAGCCTCTTGATGAAAGTGAAAGAAGAGAGTGAAAAAGTTGGCTTAAAACTCAATATTCAGAAAACTAAGATATTGGCATCCAGTCCCATCAGTTCATGGCAAATAGATGGGGAAACAATGGAAACAGTGTCAGACTTTATTTTCTTGGGCTCCAAAATCACTGCAGATGGTGATTGTAGCCATGGAATTAAAAGACACTTGCTCTGTGAAAGAGAAGTTATGACCAACCTAGACAGCATGTTAAAAAGCAGAAACATACTTTGCCAACAAATTTCCATCTAGTCAAAGCTATGGCTTTTCCAGTAGTCATGTATGGATGTGAGAGTTGGAATATAAAGAAAGCTGAGCACCACAGAATTGATGCTTTGTACTGTGGTGTTAGAGAAGACTCATGAGAGTCCCTTGGACTGCAAGGAGATCAAACCAGTCTATTCTAAAGGAAATCAGTCCTAAATATTCATTGGAAGAACTGACGTTGAAGCTGAAACTCCAATACTTTGAGCACCTGATGCAAAGAACTGACTCATTTGAAAGGACCCTGATGCTGGGAAAGATAGAAGGTGAGAGGAGAAAGGGATGATAGAGGATGAGATGATTGGATGACATCACCAACTCAATGGACATGAGTTTGAGTAAACTCCAGAAGTTGGTGATGGTGTGGGAGGCCTGGCATGCTCTAGTCCATGGGGTCACAAAGAGCTGGACACGACTGAGTGACTGAACTGAACTGAACTGACTTAAGCCATTAAAACTTTTATAGAATGAAGCAATTTAATACACAATCAACCTAAAAATATCAATAGCTATCTTAGATATCAGAGCTGTGAATAATCAATTTATAAACTGTAATGAGAAAATAAGAGATCTTGATTGTAATAGAAGCAAAAGTCTCAAAACATTTAAGACTAAGGATAATTAGGAAAATTTAGATCCTATAAGGAGAAAAATACAAAATGTCATTGAAGTAAACAAAATAAGATTTAAATAAATTTGTTTGGCTCTGATTTCCATTTTCTTCATTGGAAAATATTGTACAGATGTCATTTCTTTCTAAATTCAATGTCCTCTCAAAGAGATACTTTTGGAAATTAATAGTTTGACTTTGAATTTTACATGTAAAAGAAGCCCAAGAATAGCCAAGAAATTTTGAACATAAAGAACAATAGGTCATCTACCTTACTAGATAGTACAGTCCTATATAAATTTATGCTAACAATAATATTTTGATCATTAGAACATAATAAATAGGTCAGAGACAGAAACGTGTAAATATGACATGGTAGTACTTTATAGGAAAAATTCACATTTAAAATTAGTGGAAGAAATGTTATGTATTACATAAATACTGTTCTAAAATTAAGTATGAAGACTAAAAAGCAGTAGTTTAGAGGTAATGTATATTATTTTATAATTTTCTAGTTGGCTTATTCATTCTCTATTATTAAACTTTAACTTGGCATTGACTTATTAGAAGGCAATTTTATGCTAACTAATGATTTAAATGCTTATATTTTACCCTGTCATTTTTATTTTTAGAAATTTACTTTAAAATGCTCAAATAATCTCCTTGCATTAGGCACTGTTCTAAGAGTTGGTTGTAAAATAGTGAACAAAGCAAATACAATTCCTTGTCTAATCAACACTGCTCTCACTGGGCAGACTGATAATTGAATAAGAAGCCAGACAGCCAGAGTATATAATTACAAACCATGATAGAATCTGATGAAAGAGCATGATAAAGGAATCACACATGCATATACATGCACTAACACAGCACATACATAGACAAAATGCAAACACCTCCGACTGTGAGATGTTTGTCAACATTATGCTCATATATAATGAGATAGACTTAGGTTAGTAACATGAACATTTCTCTGAATAGTAATATCAGTGAAAAAAGTTTCCAAATAGTGTGTATAGTCTGTTCCTAATTTGTTTATGTCATATGATTCTTAGCTCTTTCTGCAGCATACAATCATTTCAGTATCTTCTCTAAAGATTCTTAACTTATCCTTTAAACAAGTGTTTAGAACTGGGTCCAGAAACTTCACATACCATGATTAGTTTTTTGAACAGATTGCCCCACAATATTTATCACTGTGCTTTGAAACCAAATGAGAAATCAGTGATCTGATGAGAAAAATACAGTGGTAGACAATGAGTAGCACACAGCTAGGGGCTATATATAGCAGTTATTTATATGGGAGGAATGATGAGATATAAAGGGTGAAAGGAAGAGTTCTTGTACTGTCAGTATCTCCTTGCTCTTGTTGTTCAGTCGCTCAGTCGTGTTTGACTATTTGTGACCCCATGGGCTGCAGGACGTCTGACTTCCCTGTCCTTCAGTATTTCCTGGAGTTTGAGCAAACTCAAGTCCATTGAGTTGATGATGCCATCCAACCATCTAATCCTCTGTTGCTCCCTTCTCCTCCTCCCCTCAATCTTTCCCAGCATCAGGATCTTTCCCAATGGGTTAGCTCTTTGCATCAGGTGCCCAAAGTACTGGAGCTTCAGCTTCAGCATCAGTTCTTCAAAAGAATATTCAGGATTGATTTCTTTTAGGATTGACTGATTTGATCTCTTTGCTGTCCAAGGGACTTTCAAGAGTTTTCTTCAGCACCATGGTTCAAAAGAATATGGTCCAACTCTCACATCTGTACATGACTACCGAAAAAAACACAGTTTTGACTGTATGTACCTTTGTTGACAAACTGATGTCTCTACTTTTCAATATGCTGTCTAGGTTTGTCATAGCTTTTCTTCCAAGGATCAAGCGTCTTTTAATTTCATGACTACAGTCACTCTCTGCAGTGATATTGGAACCCAAGAAGATAAAGCCTGTCACTGTTTCCATTTTTTTTCCCATCTATTTGCCATGAAGTGATGCCACGATCTTAGTTTTCTGAATGTTGAGTTTTAAGCCAGCTTTTACATTCTTCTCTTTCACTTTCATCAGCAGGCTCTTTAGCTCCTCTTTGCTGTCTCCCATCACCATGGAATCCCAGTTTGTAACTGGAAATTAAGATTAACATGTATATCCCTTGGATGGGTGAGTGGGGGAGCATTTTCAATATACTTATTAGCCTCCTAAATTAATTGTGGAGTATCTTGATGCTATTTGCATTTTTATTCTGTGACAGGAATTGTATAAGATGGTTAATGTCTACTTCTGTAGTATTTAATAGAATTTATCATAAAGGTATCTATACCAATTTGCCTTTATTTTTAGAGAACTGTTTGAAATTATATAGTAAATTAATTTCTTTATTATTTATAGATCCATCTATTTTTCTGTATTTATTTTTGTGAATATTTTGAGGTGTTACTTTTTCCACATCAGTCTATGCAGTTCAATTTCATTTTCAAATTTTTGACTGCAAAATTATTTAGAGTATCCCATTTTTTTTTAATTTTTATTTTTACTTTATTTTACTTTACAATACTGTATTGGTTTTGCCATACATTGACATGAATCCACCACAGGTATACATGTAAAATATATTTCTGAACCTTAATTTTGTCTCTTTTTAATAAAACTGTTATTCTGAAAATTTTATTCTTAATAGCATTAAAACATTGTGTAATTTTCTGTATCTTGCAATATATACTGTTATTTCCTGGACAACTTTTATCTACATGACATAAAATAATATTTAAAAGTCCGATTTTTTACTAACAGAAATACATTGTTGTTCAGCCGCTCAGTTGTGTCTGAATCTTTTCGACCCCATGGACTGCAGAATGTCAGGATTCCCTGTCCTTCACCATCTTTCCGAGCTTGCCCAAACCATGTCCATTGAGTCAGTGAAGCCATCTTTCAAAAGTGAAGAGAAACTAAAGAGCCTCTTGATGAAGGTGAAAGGAGAGAGTTAAAAAGCTGACTTAAAACTCAATGTTTAAAAAACTAAGATCATGACCTCTGGTCCCATCATTTCATGGCAAATAGATGGGGAAACAATGGAAACAGAAATATAATTGCTGATTATTATTTAGATTTTTAAGTTATCTTGTTCTGAAAATAATCCTACTGAGAATATAGAGTTAAGTTTTTTTTTTCAAAATTTCCCAAAATGCTTATTTGTGAGTTTTATTAGTAGTTTATATATGATTATATGTTTAATTACATATTCCTTTCCATTTATTTTCATTTCTATGACTTGCATTTTCTTATTATTGACTAAATTTTATTTTCTGTAATATATAAAACATTGATATGATTGAAAAAGCAAACTTTTCCTAGTATCTAGAAATTCCAGTCTATGGAATTCCATTAGTTCCCAGAATGAAAGGTGATATGATGTGTGCTTACTCTTTTGCTATCCGTGTTATACCTTCTTGACAAGAGTAGATTTTTTTTCCTTTTCTTATAGCCTCATTCTTTCTTTCACAAGAATATTTTTAATAGTACATTAGAAGTTTTATAGTTGTATTACAAGAGGCTTTCCGGATCTCTAAGCCATCAGATTGCCAGAATAGGATCTCTCAGGACTGTGTCTATCTCTAGTCTCAGAATTTAGGACAAGCTTTTTGCTTCTTAGTTTCTTAACAAAAGACTATTGAATGAAGACATAAATTGTCCATTTCTAAGCTACATATTTCTTATCACTAAAGAACAGGGTTTCTTAACAGTGATGTTACTGACATTTTGATTGGAATGATTCTTTGGTGTAAGCGCTGTCTTTTGCATTATACGATATTTGGCAGCATATCTGACCTCTGACTACTAGATGCCAATAGTCTTAGTCATGGCATTCAAATAATTCTCCAGACATTGTTAAATATCCCTTGAAGGAGAAATTATTCCCAGAAAAATTGATACTAGATTATGTAAGAATATGTTTTGTTACGTTGATAATGACAATATTTTTATACTTTGGTCAACATGGTTGATGTTTGTGATGAGAAAGAAATTACACACAGTAAATTCTTGACTTGATCAAATCTCTCCATGACACTTCATTGAGGAGTATCTATGCCAGAGAAAGTTATCCTTCTAAACCCCTTACAAGTGATAAAAACAGGCCGATGGGCTTCAGGAAACATACTTTCCGCCACATGACTGTGATCAAAACCAATTAATTTAGAGAGCTTTCCTGCCCAGCATCCTCTTCATTCTCTTCTGAGACAGTCAGCATCGCACTTGCCCCTCCCAGCACAAGTCAACCACAGCACCGATTTCCGTAAGACGCTTAGTGTCAGTCTTAAATAAGCAGTTGACACAGCTATATGACAAGGATTTATTGGTTCTGGTGACAAAGGAAATGAAAACTCCTGCTGTGAAAAGTCTGATAAGCCCCATTAGTGAGGTCTGTACAGTCATTAATGCGGCTTTCACGTTTTGGCCAAAATATTCACTGTTTTCCTCCATCAGTGTATCACTGTTTCTACTGACTGATATTTTTAAAACCCATCAATTATTTAAGAGTAAGGGAAGCATTATTAATGTGTCGGAAATAAACTCTTTTGGAGAAAGTATTCCTCTCAGAGAAGAGCTAGGGGCAAATACACACAAAGAGTCAGGAACCCCTGACTCTTATTAAATTGCTTGGTGAAGCATAGTTTTTGTTTTAGCCAGCCAGCATCAGTTGAGTGTAAATTTTGCACTTTGGCATACCAAGACACAGGGCATGTCTCACTAGTCACTTGTCATTAGAATGGCAAAAGTAGAGCATTTCTGAGCGTGAAAGGGACACTAGTAATAAATGCACTGGATAACAGGCATAACCAAGAAGGTCCAAGGCAAACCAAGATGAATCGGCTCCAAGTTCTTTAATAAAATGGGGGATATAAGTCATCTAATTGACCAGAATTTTCTGGCCTTGCACTGAGAGGTATAACAGACAAAATGTTTTGACTTATTTGGGGCAGGCAGAAGAATGCTAACTTCCTGTGTGCTGGAGACAGGGTGGGAGGAGGGACCATTTGTGGGAGATCTTGGAGTAACAACTGGCCATTGTTTGAGGACTAGCTGTCTGTTAACCATGTGAAATAGAGCATGGCCCCATTCTGTGTCTTCTAGAGTTCTCATAATCTTCTAAGTGAAACAATGCTTTACAAATCAAATGCTGTAACATGCTGTAACTTAGTGATGCATTGCTGATATTGTCATTAAGTCTAGATGAGTCCAGTTCAAAGTTATTTATTGAGCATGTCATATGTGCCAGGTGCCTTTCATCAGAACTCAAAGATAAACAGACTGCTTCTCTTCATGAAGGGGACAATCTGTGTAAGGAGAATGCAGCATAGAGAGTTTTCACTTTAGGGGAGCTGGGCTTCCTTGGTGGCTCAGATGGTAAAGAATCTGCCTGCAACGTAGGAGATCTGGGTTCGATCCCTGGGTCAGGAAGATCTCCCAGAGAAGGAAATGGCTACCCACTCCAGTACTCTTGCCTGGAGGATTCCATGGGCAGAGAAGCCTGGTGGGCTACAGACCATGGGGTTGTAAAGTGTCAGACATGACTGAGCAGCTAACAACCGATACCATCATATCATGTGCATACATGAATTCATATGTTCATCAGTTAACTGTATGAATTGCATCATCATTTTCTATTTTCTCCTTCTGTATTTTATGGATAATAAAAATAATAATTTTCAAAGACCTGTATGCACTTTCATCATCGCTCCTTCCCAATCTATCCTTCCACTTCTGCTTCTACTACATAAATTGCCATACAGGTTCAGAGGGTACTACCCTGGAAGAGTCCTCAGAGAACATCTAGATTAACTCTTTACTTCTTAGAGAGACACTGTTTCTGGATGATGGTAGCAGGGGCAGGTGTGGGGAGGGTTTGTAGGAAAGCAATTGAGATCACCTGCCTGCTTATTACATAGCTGTTATTGACTTTCATCACAATACTCTGCCCCTCCTGCTCCCCCCATGTTTTTCCACATCTTGAATTTTATTCATCCCCTTTGTTCTGGAATGTTAGTGATTATGGTTATTGTCCTTAAAAAAATCTGTGGTGCAGGATACTATGAATATAGTCATTTATAGGAGAAACGGGTGCTTGTCCATTTCCCTGGGCATGCACTCAAGAACTGATGCTTTTGGACTGTGGTGCTGGAGAAGACTCTTGAGAGTCTCTTAGACAGCAAGAAGTTCAAACCAGTCAATCCTAAAGGAAATCAACCTTTAATATTCATTGGAAGGACTGATGCTGAAGTTCCAATATTTTGGCCACCTGATGCAAAGAGCTGATTCATTGGAAAAGACCCTGATGTTGGGAAAGATCAAGGGCAGGAGGAAAAGGGGACAACAGAGGATAAGACGGTTGTATGGCATCACTGATTCAATGGACATGAGTTTGACCAAACTTCGAGAAGTGAAGGACGGGAAGCCTGGCGTGCTGCAGTCCATGGGGTCTCAAAGAGCTGGACGTGAGTTAGCAATTGAACAACAACAACAATAATTCCCTCAGAATCCCTTTGCTTAGATGGTTGATGTTGGCCCTTTGCAGCCTCTGGCCTTGACCATCTCTTTTTATTAACTAGTTTAGGTTTTTACGTTTCCAAGAAAAGTTGAGCTATCAATATTTATTAATTATTGTAGATTAATTATTAATTCTCACAGAGCAATTGTGATTCATTTTGATGAAAATCTCAGTTCTAAAGAAAAACTAGATGCTGTTAATATTCTCATTGCTGAGCAATAGGCTATTTTCTTTTGTGTCTCTAACTAAAAAATAAAATGACATTTGAAACAGTTTTTTTTTTTTTTTCTTAGAGCTGATTAATGCCATGGACAAGATTTATTTCTTGGCTGAAGCTTCAGGGCAGATGGATCAGGCAAAGACACAGGGAATATTAAGCTACTTGGCATCCTTTTATCAAATTCGTTGACATATTTTTTGACTCAGGGAATATCTTCTTAAGTTCACACTTGGGTATGACAGGTTGAAGATGACTAAAATATAAATTCGCAAGCTCTCCTGGTATAACAGATGAGTCTACAGACTAGCTATTAGTAGGTACAAACTAAAGCAAGTGTTTCATCAAGGTGGAGAGCATGTGCTCTGGCCCAAATTGAGTGTGTGCTAAATTGCTTCAGTCGTATCTGACTCTTTGTGACCCTATGGACTATAGCCCCCCAGACTCCTCTGTCCATGGGATTCTCCAGGCAAGAATATAGGAGAGGGTTGCTATGCCCTCCTCCAGAGGATCCTCCCAGCCCAGGGACCCCTTATGTCTCCTGCATTGGCAGATGCATTCTTTACCACTATCTGTCTGTGCTTAATTCCTGGTCTAGTGTTCCAGTTACATAACCATAAAAAGTTAATTTTGCTGCCTCACTTGTAGAAGGGAGTTGATGATAGCATTTATTGAACAGGGCTTTATCAGGCTGTTCTGAGAGTTAAATTAGTGACTGCATAGGAAGCCCTTAGAATGGTGCCCAGTACACAATAAACACTAGACTAGGGTTAGTTGTTATTAAATACCTGTTCTTGTCAAAGTTGTTCCAAATCATCCTTTGCCACAGGCCTCTCTTGATTACTTTCTTTCATATCCTTTACTTTTCTCTGGTGCCATGGAAAGAGTAGATGTTTAGAAGCTGACAACCCTGGCTCCAATCCTGACCGTTACGATTGCTAACAAAGTGACTGGGGCAGGATACAAAACTGCTTAAAACTTTGTTCCATTTCTATAACATTTAGACAAAGTAAACCAATCTTTGCCTTAGAGCAGAAGTTCTCAAGCTGGATGGACCCTCAGCTCAGGCCACAGCCCATCTCATTGTTATGAGTGACTGCTTCTCAGCTTTCAGACTTATATAGCTCTTTCTTGGAGCAGTTTTCTCTACCCCTCTGCCTATTTCCTATTACTGCATTGGTTTTATTACCATCAGAACACACGTTACAACCTGTAATTGTAGCATTGTTTGTTTCCTTATACTCCATATCCTATCAGAATATAAGGGCTCTGAGTGAAGAAATATTATGCAGGATCTAGCATGTTATCTGGCACACAGTAGGTACAACAAGTAAATATTAATTGCATGAATGGCTTTTTCTTTTTTTGCCTTTTAAAAAAGTTTTTGATTGGAAGATAATTGCTTTACAATATTGTGTTGGTTTCTGCCATATATCAACATGAATCAGCCATAGGTGTACAGGTCTCGTCCCTCTTGAATCTCCCTTCCACCACCCCCACCACCCCATGCCACCATTCTAGGTTTTCACAGAGCACCTGATTTGAGCTGCTTGCTTCATACAGCCATCTATTTACATATGGTAATTTATTCATTTCCAGGCTGCCCTCTCAACTCGTCCCACCCTCTCCTTCCCCCACGGGGTCCACAAGTCTGTTCTCTCTGTCTGCATCTCCATTGCTGCCCTGCAAATAGGCTCATCAGTACCATCATGCTAGATCCAAATATATGCATTAATATATGATTTTTTTTTCTCTTTGTGACTTACTTCACTCTGTATAATCAGGTTCTAGGTTCATCCACTTCATTAGAACTGACTCAAATATGTTCTTTTATGACTGAGTAATATTTCATTGTATATATGTACCACAACATTTTGTCCAGTTAATGACTTTTTCTTAAGTGTCAATGAAAAAATAAATAACTGAGGAAAATACCAACCCCCTTAACAATAATAAGACTTAACTTGTGTGGCAACCATACAGGAGTGGGGCAAATTCACAGGTACCTTGCCAGGCTTCCTCTCCTCCTTGTAAGGTCTTTGCCAGCTTACACACAGCTGGGGTCCTCTTGCTTCCTGCTTCTGGATATCGTGGACTTTTCCCTTAGCCAGGATAAAAGGCTCAGGTTAAAATCTTCTGATTTCTCTGTTTCCTTACTCTGCATTGGTTTCTGAACATCACACACATTTGTATGAACATTATTGATCAACAAAGAATAGAACCTCCCATTTTCCGGAGCATCTTATTTTCCCTTCAGTGCTGGATATTCTTATTTTTCAAGACTCTACTCCCTCATCATATCAAACATGTTACAGTGAATTAAGATCCTGCATTTAATACAATACTCTTACTATAAGATATATTAGAAGAAGTTTTTATAATTTGCTCTTGGAATGTTTGGCTCTGACTAGCATTTCATTTTGATTAGCTTCTAAAAGAAAGAGAGACATGAGATCTATCAGTATAGACAGACAGCTTTACAGTTATGAAGGAGGAAGAGTGAGTAAATAATTGCCCAAGTACTCATTAAATCAGTGCCTTTAGAGTTACTGTTTTTGGATTTTACTTCAGAAATAATTTTGGTAAGACTTTTACCTTTAATTCTTGAAAGCCTATGGCTTTATTGTTTAGAGTGTCTAGATTTATTAAATGGTGTTGTTCAGTCACTAAGTTGTGTCTGACTCTTTGCATCTCATGAACTGCAGCATGCCAGGCTTCCATGTTGTTAGAAGGCAGTGTATCGTGTCATTTAAAGAAATGAACTGCTTTATGAAGTAACAAGCTAGGCATTGCTAGGATTTGTGCTGGCTTTATGGAATGTTATTACCTCCTTGGATTTTGTGAACCACACAGTACACTGTCAGCTTTAACAATCCTGACCTGGAAAATATACCAAAATATTGATTTTCCAAGCTAAGAAAATATATACATTTGGCTGATATGGTGAGCTATGATGATAGTTTGACACGATTTTGACAACTGAGTCAGTTAATCTTTCTGGCTCACACTGCAAAGGTCCACTTCAGCTAAGCAAGGGCCCTAATGTCTCTACAGAAATTGCAAGTGGTTTTGAGTGTGAACACACACACACACATATAAACACACACAATTGAAACTCTGCAGAAGAGGTTTAGGCCCAAACTGAATTCTGCCCACAAATCTGATGTAATTTCATGTTCAAAATACATTCTGTCAAAACAGATTCATTTTCTCCTCAAAATGAAACGGTTGGGACTAATCAAGTCCTCTTTGCTTAATATTGTATCTACCGAGAGGGAATGAGTTTAAAGAAATCTCTGATGATTCTAAGGGAAGCATGTGCCAGTCATTGGGAAACACACCATGGGTGGCTGAGTAGAGTTATGCACCATGGGTGGCTGAGTAGTTACACACCATGGGTGGCTGAGTAGAGTTACGCACTAGCCCTGTTTGTTCTGAGGTGCTGTGATTGTCGGTAAAGTGCTGGTCACTCAGTCGTGTCTGACTCTTTAAGACCCCATGGACTGTAGCCTGCCTGGCTTCTCTGTCCATGGAATTCTCCAGGCAAGAATACTGAAGCAGGTAGCCTCCCTTCTCCAAGAGATCTTCCTAGCTCAAGGATCAAACCCAGGTCTTCCGCACTCCAGGCAGATTCTTTACCATCTGAGCCACTAGGGATAGTTGGTTAAAAACCTGCTAAATGAAAAAGGAGACATGGTCCTCTGGAACTAGGGAATGGAGTAAATGAAAGCTGAGGAGGACTCTCCCTCTCTCTCAGGCCTGCACCTCTTTTCCCTCCCTGCTGACTGGCTTTCCCTGTGACTCAGAAGAGCCTGGCAGGAAGTGTCTGCCCCACATCTTTGAGGTTTACAGCTTCTCTATTCCAGATACCAGACCACACTGGGATTGAAATCCTAAAAATTCAAATTCCTAAAAAATGGACTGGGATCTACCCAAGTTGTGTTAGATGTCCACCTTCGGCCCAGGACAAGGATCTTCCATGTAACCTGACTGCAAGCAGCCCACTTACATGACTTGGGTAGACAGTTCCAAGGAAAAACTGTGTCTTTGGCTTACAGCCTAGGAGAACTCCTTAAAAGATGTCCACTACTCTATCCATTTTACATTGCTATAAAAATAATTGAGATACGAAATTTACATTCTAAAAAAGAAATTTCATTATATACTAATCTTGTGCAGAAACACAGGTAATGAAAGCAAAAGATAATGAAAACTCTCTGCATTTTGCCTCAACAGAAAGTACAGTTAAGCTACTTCCCAAAATAATAATAAACATAGCCTGTCTTTATCTAATGCCTACCATTTGCATGCCTTCAAGCATTCTCATGATTAACTCAAAGTCACCCTGGGTTGACTTATTAATATTTTGCCACAGATAAGACTGTGAAGCTGGAATGATCTCTTGGAGAGAATTTCAGACAGAGGTGGCTATCCCACTGCCCTAAACAATCACCTTTGATACATGGGACACACTCAGAACTCCCAAAGAAAAAGGATGCAAACACATAAGTGCTGACCAAATTAATATTGGATGAAGTTGCTTCTTAGTCTTTGGAGTTTAGATGAGGGGAAAGAATCTCACTAAACCTGTCCCACTGTGCTAAGTTCTGTAGCCACTTGTTAACTCTCTCTCCTCCCCTATTTGCTCCATAGGGTCTTCCCAGGTGGCCAGGTGGCACTAGTGGTAAAGAACCCACCTGCCAATGCAGGATACTGAGAGACTTGGTTTAGATCCCTGGGTTGGGAAGATCTCCTGGAGGAGGGCATGGCAACCCACTCCAGTATTCTTGCCTGGAGAATCCCATGGACAGAGGAGCCTAGCGGGTGATGGTTCATAGGGATGCAAACAGTTGGACACAACTGAAGTGATTTAGGATGCAAGCTTCAAATATTTCTAAAATCCCTGGCTGCTTCTTCATCTAAATAGACCTTATCATATCTTGGCAGATTTACTGAAAAACTAGTTTTTATAAATTATTCATTCTTTAATGAGCAAACATTCATAAAGTCCATTCGGTTTTGGTTGCCCCTGGGAATGAGGAAATAGAGAAGACACACTTCCTGCTCAGGAGAGGCTCTACTGGACTATTTTCTGATTTAATTTGAACTGATTCTTATCATTATGATTGTCACTGATTTTTTGCTAAGGGAAGAGTTTTCAAGAGAGCTATAGGCTAAGCCTCAGCTGGACTGGAAGCTGCTTTGGTTCAGTTCAGTCGCTCAGTCATGTCCAACTCTTTGTGACCCCATGGATTGTAGCACTCCAGGCCTCCCTGTCCATCATCAACTCCTGGAGTTTACTCAGACTCATGTCCATTGAGTCGATGATGCCATCCAACCATTTCATTCTCTATCATCCCCTTCTCCTCCTGCCTTCAAACTTTCCCAGCATCACGGTCTTTTCAAATGAGTCAGCTCTTTGTATCAGGTGGCCAAAGTATTGGAATTTCAGCTTCAGCATCAGTCCTTCCAATGAAGGACTGATTTGGATCACAGCCTTACAATAGCTTTGATTAGTCAGATTCATTTTTATTAAAGGTCAGTAGTTCTTATCATTTAATTATGAGTCTTGTTTCTGCCAGTTTCTTGTGTGTGTGTGTGTGTGTGCATGTACACGTACATGGTTGCTTTGGGTTGACATTAGGGCATAAAGTTTTTACTTCTCCCAAGTATCTGAAATGCTTGTTTTACTTACTCTCACCAACCTACTCTTGATCAGGGCTCCTCAGGTACAATCAGATAAAAAATAATTGCAAGAGTTTTTGTGATATTTTGTGATACTTACTTTAAAAGATCAGTCTTCCCAGGTGGCACTAGTGGTAAAGAATGTGTCTGCCAATGCAGGAGACCTAAGAGATGTGGGTTCAATCCCTGGGTCAGAATGAATCCCTAGAGTAGGAAATGGCAACCCACTTCAGTATTCTTGCCTGGAAAATTTCATGGACAGAGGAGCCAGTGGGGTACCGTCCATGTGGCTGAGAAGAGTCAGATACAAATGAGTGACTGAGTGCGCATGCACACACACACACACACACACACACGCACACTTTAAAAGATCAGGATACAATGGAAGACTTTTATTTGATGATCAGCTTGTGACCAATTTAGAAAATAGAAGAAATTGGGCTGAACATCTCTCCGCCTTATGTCTCCCACTCTGTTACACTCATCTACAAGTGCACACAGTCATCCTGCTCTTCCTTCTCTCCCACGTGATAAGAACCCCCCTGCTTGTGTCCTGGACGTTCTCCTGTAGGACTTGGCTCTGTCTAAAACCTCATCTGATAAAACACACAAATAGGACAATATGCACATCTGATAATAGACACAAGTCTCTTTCATCTTAAAAGAAAAGAAAAAAAAAGAAAAGGTTCACCCATCTCTTCTGCAGTTCACTATCTTCACCAGCCACAGCAGTGTCTTTTCTCTTCCTCCTGGATGTCTTTTCTCTTCCTCCTGGATGTCTGCTCCCTTCCTGTTCAAACCTCAGTCAACTTTAAGGCACTTCTTATATCCTCATCACCTGATTGAAACTGCCCTATTGCCTCAGAGTTGCCATGAGAGATGCTTCCGTCTCTAACCTTCTTGTCCTTGATTCTGTTCTTGATACTTTTGACCACTCTCACAATTCCAAACCTAACTCCTCCTGACTTTGGAGGCACTGTCCACTTTGGGTTCCGCCTTGCTGTTTTTCCAATGGTGATGTCCTGCGTGTGACTTCTTCCTTACCTGGGTTTCTCACTATGCCATCATTCTAAGTCTCCCTAATCTCTGTCTTCTTTCCACATTTCTCTTCTGGTGCACCAGCCACACGTGTGCAACTCTGGATATTTGCGCTTCCCCACCTGGATACCCCATGAGTCTCAAATCAACATGTCCACCTGGTCTCATCAACTCATACACCATTCTGCCCACACGTGCTCATCTTCCTATGTTCCCTACTGCAGTGGACAAAACTGCTTTAAATGTAGTTTCTCAGCCCAGAAACTTTAGAGTCACCCACTTCTTTCTTCACATTCACCCCAAACATTAGGTCAGTTCAGTTCAGTTCAGTTCTGTCGCTCAGTTGTGTCCAACTCTTTGTGACCCCATGGACTGCAACACGTCAGGCCTCCTTGTCCATCACCAACTCCCGGAGTTCACTCAAACCCATGTCCATCGAGTCAGTGATGCCATCCAACCATCTCATCCTCTGCTATCCCCTTCTCCTCCTGCCTTCAATCTTTCCCAGCATCAGGGTCTTTTCAAATGAGTCAGTTCTTCACATCAGGTGGCCGAAGTATTGGAGTTTCAGCTTCAGCATTAGTCCTTCCAATGAATATTTAAGACTGATTTCCTTTAGGATGGACTGGTTTGATCTCCTTGCAGTCCATGGGACTCTCAAGAGTCTTCTCCAACACCACAGTTCAAAAACATCAATTCTTCAGCACTCAGCTTTCTTTATAGTCCAACTCTCACATCCATACATGACTGCTGGAAAAACCATATCTTTGACTAGATGGACCTTTGTTGGCGAAGTAATGTCTCTGCTTTTTAACATTGGGTCAGACAATGGAATTTACCCTTCAGAGACCCTGTGACTTATTTAGTTCTCAATTGTACCTTGGCTGGATTATGAAAGCCACAGTAAGCAGTCTTATTTGATTGATTCCAGTCATATCCATCCGATTTCACTGAAGCCCAGGTAATCTTCCAGAAATGCAAATGTGGTGCTGTCAATTCCCTGCTTAAAATACTTTGAAAGCCCTCAATCCTACAGAGTGAAGTCCATGCTTTAACATTGTTCGCACAGAGTTAATCTTTTGCTTATGACCCCACTTCACTTTCTATCAGCTCCTCACTCTTAGCTTCTCAGCTGCATGCTCTGTGGCTTGAGAAAAGCCATTTTTTTTTTTTAATTTATCTCCATCATTTCAATCCATAAGAACTTCATTTCCTCTTACAGATTTGCCAAAAGAAAAACTGCAAGTCTGATCCCCAGTAATATAATCAGCCAATCATTCGCCTCGGTATGAAAATGTCTCAGTTTCTGATGTCCTTGGTTATTTCAGCTTCTCTATTCTTGCCCCCATTGCCCAGAAGAGAGTCATTCAGAGACTGGAGCACTGACAGTGATGAAACAGGTAGGTTCTAGACCTGGAACCTACCAGACCCATTCATTCATTCTTTTGTCTGATCCTATTGTGTTGTTCTGTGGAACTTGAAGATTTGTTTCCTGGCTACTTGGTAATCGATCAGTCCACGCTCATGGTGGGTACTCATTGATTAGCACAAGTATGTGTTAAGGTTTCAGACCAACGTTATTTTGCATATGCTAATCCCATGCATAGAATTTTCTCCCAACTCCATGTTCTGTTTCCCTGGTTCAGCACCTGGTGAACTCATTTGCTTCCAGACGCAGCTCACATGCCTCCTCCTTGGTTCCCCCTCCCTCACACTCCCTCTTCTCAATGACAGTTAATTACTTGCTCAAAGCTCACACAGTTCCATGCACATCCCTCTTGCATTGCAGTTAACACAGTGTGTGCTGAAGACCACACTGGGTTTTTGTTTCTCTCTCTGCACCTGAATGGATTCTTCATCATCAGTCTCTGAGTATCCATCATCACTGTTTTCAGTGTCTAGTGTGGTGCCTGCCGTGGAGTCGTTGCTCAGTAAATATCTATCAGAAGAAATTAAGGGGACCTATGTATCCTATTGTCTAACTTCATTTACAGAGACATTTCAAATAAAATCACAAGGCAT
This sequence comes from Budorcas taxicolor, assembly GCF_023091745.1. Lineage (NCBI taxonomy): Eukaryota > Metazoa > Chordata > Mammalia > Artiodactyla > Bovidae > Budorcas > Budorcas taxicolor. The sequence goes on from NC_068920.1 coordinate 140,886,627, forward strand.
CAGAATGGAACAGAACATTTGAAATCACTCGAGAGCAGTGTAAAATGTTTCTTAACGAAAACCTTTAAACAAAGGTACGTGGATGAATGAAAGGAATATATGGAAGATTCCACTGGAGCTATTTTGGTTTCCTAGGGTTGGCTGATGCCTGTAATGCAATTGCAGATTTGATAATGAGCCCTGAGTTGAACAGATTTGCTCTTTCTTTAAGCCCTTTGTACTAGGCTGCCTTGGCCTCTTTAAGAAGAACTCTTGGGCTTGAGTGACAAGTATTTCCCCAGGCCATGGCAATGTGGGACATTATTCAGTTTGTCTCCTCCCCCTCATGCTCCCAGTTGATTGATTTACTGGCACTATGGTTCTGACAAAATCTCTCCCATAGAATCAGATGCAAGATAGTCTTAGGCATGGCACTGCCCACTCTCTCCACATGGCAGAAGTCTCCCTGCACTGCTCCCAGGCTCCAGGGCAAGGAGGTGATGGCTGACGACTCTGAGCAGAGCAGTGCCTGGCACCATGCGATTACAAGACATGCCCCTCTCTGTAGTCCCCCCAACACACCTGCTCTTTCAGGATTTAGTTTCTAGCAGTCAATGGCGGGGTTGGCTCTTTCACTACTTTCAGTAGTTTGGGGGCTGAATTCAGAGTTAGGGCTACTGAGAATTTTTGTCTCTCTTCTTTCCCACTTGGACAGCTATTTCCTATGTTTTATTGAAGATGAGATGTTTGGATGGCATCACCGACTCAATGGACATGAGTTTGAGTAAACTTTGGGAGTTGGTGATGGACAGGGAGGCCTGGTGTGCTGCAGTCCATGGGTCAAAAAGAGTCAGACATGACTGAGTGTCTGAACTGAACTGATAAACATTTCACTAGATTTTTATAGTCAAGAGTCAAACAAGGTGTGTTTGTGTTTAAGCATCAGTATCCAGAGCAGAGACCTGCATTCTCTTCTTCCCCTTCACACAAGGCAGTGGCAGACCTTCCCACAAAGTTCCCTGGCCAGCTCCCTTCCTTCCTCTCTCTCATAACTCTGTTTTTAATTCCCTCTTCAGGTTCAACCAGTGAATGATCTTAAATTTTTGTGCTTCACTTTGGGATCCACAAAATGCTGGAATTTTTCAAAAGGGCTTTTTTAAAAAAATAATTAATTTATTTTAATTGCAGGCTAATTACTTTTCAATATTGTAGTGGTTTTTGCCATACATTGACCTGAATCAGCCATGGGTGTACATGTGTCCCCCATCCTGGGGCCTCAAAAGCCTCCCCGCCCTGACCTAGTCCAGGCCCCAATACGCTTTGTTACCTCATTTGCACTGCTGTCTGGAACACGACACAAAACTGCCTTCATCCTACAGGGAGCGCGCATATTTTGAGAAAATTACTCAGCACTTAAATGTCAAGACAATCGAGCCCACAATCCCACAAATAATTACAGAAAGGACAGAAATGAGGCATCACCACTGCCCATGCTGCATGGGACCTTCGGGTCCAGCCCACACCTTTCCCAGGTGGAGAGAGGAGAAGACCAGAGCTGGACCACATGACTCCGCATGGCAGCTCCTGCTGACCTCTCCTGAAGTCATGTCCAAGGCCAGTAAGCACTTGTACATCGCACCCTCTTGAAACCCTCAATTTCAACTTTTTTTATTTCCAAAATTATCTTACATTTCCCTCATGCTGAGATAAAAGAAGAAAGGAAATGGATGGTGAGTCTTGAGGCAATATTGTAATGCTCTTTGAGTCCTGACAAGGCAGACATCCTGATTCACTGGTGGGAAGTAACAAAAGACCCCATAGTTGTGTGTTAGCTTGTTTTTTTTTTTTTTTTAAGCTTTTTAAAATAATTTAATTTCCTTATTTTTGATTGAAGGATAATTGTTTTACAATATTGTCTTGGTTTCTGCCAAAAGTGAAGTTGCTCGCTCAGTCGTGTCCAACCCTTTGTGACCCCATGGACTGCAGCCCACCAGGCTCCTCCATCCATGGGGTTTTCCAGGCAAGAGTACTGAAGTGGGTTGCCATTTCCTTCTCCAGAGGATCTTCCTGACCAAGGGATTGAACCCAGGTCTCCTGCATTGCAGGTAGATGCTTTACCTTCTGAGCCAACAATATAAATCAGCCATAGGTATACCTACGTCCCCTCCTTCTTGTACCTCTCTCCCATCTCCCTTCTCATCCCCTCACGTTGTTACAGAGCCCCAATTTGAGTTCACCGAGTCATACAGCAAATTTCCATTGATTGTCTGTTTTACATATGGTGATGTATATGTTTCCATGTTACACACAGTTGTTTGGAACCCATCTTGGAGGTAGATCCTGGAAGCCAGCAGCCTTGAGCACTGTCTCCTCTGAAAACACCTTCACTGTGTTTCTGAGGAGCTGGGGAATCTGACTCAAACAGTGAAATGTTTTCCTGATTTGTCTTTTAATACAGCAGCAGCAGCAACGAGATTTTTAAGGGGTGAGGCAACAGTGAGACGAGACCATGGTATTTACACAGTGGCTGGGGGAATAGTTCAACAGGAAGGGACAGAGCACTGGGATTAAGATAACTTGATACTCTGGGGTCATTTTATATCACAGAGGGATTCTCCCAATTAATTTCCTTTCAAATAAGCAGTTACCTTGTTCTTCAGCAGTAAAACCAAAACAATACTCGTATGATTTTATTGTCATGGAAGGCAATATAAATGAGATATAGGCTAGGTGCCAAGCTCCATGATGGACTCAATGGGAAGACTAAACTCCTGCAGGCCCTGATTAAGATTATCACCAAAACAGGGCACACAGAATCAGTAACACTTAGCATCAGGGACCCAGACTACTTCAGACAGTAAGAGAGTGAGGTCTGTGCCTGGTGATTAGCATAATCCTGGACTTGAGTAGGTCTTCTCTATTGTGGGACTTTACAACCTTGTATATGATGTTGCCTCCTCCTGGGCAGATTTTCACGCTTCTATTGTCAAAACAATGAAGGTTCGTATAACTCTTAGAACTCAAAAGTTACTCCTCTGGAAGAATGAAGTTTGGAACTGGTCTGCTTGGTGGTAACCTTCCCTGAGCTTCCTAATCATCCTGTACATCTCCCCATTAGGTCATTAGTGACCAAGCTGCAAATTCTATGGATCATTTCTTGGGCCTCATCCTACTTTATTTACTAGCAGCATTTGACCTAGGGGACTACTTGCCTTCCAGGAAACCATAATCTCTTGGTTTGACTCATTCTATTTATCCTTCTGTTTCAGAGTTCTCAGCAACCAGAACTCCAAAAGTTGTAATCTCCCAGTGTTCTTAGAAAGAATTGACACCAGAGGGTGCATTCATAGTGGTGTCTATTAATACATACTTGGTATTCCTGGAATTGTGCGGTGCCCTGCTATTCTGTATCGTGATCATAAAGTGGACAGCGCTGGTCTACCAACAGTTACTAGTTCACAAAGAAATAAGAACAGAGATTAAGAGATCACACCTAAACGCCTGTAGAGCATCGTGACAGTGTTACTGCCTCTGTATCTGCAGTTGTTGGACTCTTCTCATTGTTCACAGTCTAAGCAGGTACAGTTTGGGCATCTTTAACTCATGTGATGAGTCACACCTATAGGAGCTGGATACCAGGCATATATAACCAGACCATGCTACCAGGCGTGGTATTTTAAGTGTGATTAGTCAACTGAAAAGTACATAACATTTGAATCCATTTTTTTCATTGAAAGATAGTTTAAATCAACTATAACATTATTAGATAAATTGTTGAAACTACTTTTGAAGGATTGAAGATGAATATTGAAAAGAAATATGACTTCTTTTGTTTCATTTTGGATAAAAGTAAAAAATGAATATTCTGAGCCTGCAGACATTGCTTTAAAATTTCTTCTTCTGTTCTCATTAGCCTGCCTCTTCAGTCATGAGTGATATTGAAACAAAACATAGCAACATTTCAGATGTGCATTGCCCTCAATGACTACTGCTGTCATCAACCCAACCTAGAGTAGATATATTAACTGCAAGAAGCAAGCTCATTGATCACTTAAAAAAATTACATATAGATATCCAGAGTGTATGTTCAAAATGTACGTAGATTTTGAAAGTGAAGAATCACAATTTCATTAAGGTTTTGTTTTGATAAAAATTATAAAACAATAAACAGTTATAAGTGCAGTGTTCTTATTAATCATCAATATGCATAATTTCAATGTGATGCATCGTTTTGGTTATCTTTTCTCTGTTGTATTTTTTTCTGATTAGATTATTGAAATGGAGTCTTATATTTGCTGAATCTAATAAAAATGTTGTTTGATTTTATCTGTCTTTATTTTTAATTAAATTTTCTCCTTCCAATAATTTACTTTTGTTTTCTTTCACAAAAATATCAGTTTGCAAGAGATTGAAGACATATGAGGTGCAGTATATATCCAGAGATAAGGCAGCCCCTGGAGTTGGACAACTCTTTCTCTGTTCTGTGTATACCCACTCCTGTGCTGATATCATCAAGACTGATTTCTTAAATTCCACTCAAATGCCAACCACTTCTAAACATATCTCTTCAGCACAGACCTCTCCCCTGAACTCAGTCTTACTTGTCCAGTTGCCTACCTGACATTTCCACTAAGATGAGTGAAAATTCCAAAACTGAGCTGCTGAACTTTACCCATCCCCATGCAAAATGCTGTGTTTGCAAATTTCCTCATCTCAGTAAACAGAGATATCTTTCTACTAACTCAGGCCAAACAGAGTCATCCTTCACTCTTCTCTTCATCTCACGTTCCACACCCACCTATATCATTTTGAGATCGTATTGATTCCACCTGTGAAATACATCTAGAATTTAACCATTTTTCACTACCTCCATTTCTATCAGTCAAACACCAGCATTTACCCGTCTGTACCTAGATGGCTGCAATAATCTCCTAAACAATCTCTCCTTTTTCTCTTGCTTTATAGTCTCTACTCAGCTCCTCTGGTGAATGAGCCTTTCAAAGATAAGAACAAAACTTGCTCCTCTTCCCTTCTGAAAGAGTGTCTGTTAGTTGCTTAGTAATGTCTGACTCTTTGCAACCCCATGGACTGTCAGGTTCCTCTGTCCATGGAATTCTCCAGGCAAGAATAGTGGAGTGGATAACCATTCCCTTCTCCAGGGGATCTTCTTGACCTCTTGGGGATCGAATCAGGGATTGAACCAGGGATCAAACAAGGTCTCCTGCATTGCAGGCAAATTCTTTATCATCTGAACCACCAGAGAAGCCCAGTGAAGCCCCACTGGGGTTTAGTCTAGAGTCACTTATAAGGTCACTTATAGAGTCTAAAGTCACTTATAAAGACTGAAAGCTATACATAAACTGTTCTCTTCCTTTGCTCACTCTGATTCAACTGCAACTTCCTTGTTACTCATCAAATGCACTAACCATGCTTCTGCCTCAGAGACTTTACACTCATTGTTTCCTCTTCCCAGAACCCTTTTCTCCTGCAGATCCCCTTAGCTTGCTCTCCCTTTAGATATTTGCTCTAATGTCATCAGCTCAATGAGATTCTTCCCAGGCCTTATTTAAGTTTGTGCTCCTCGGATTTCTCCTATTCCTCTTCCTAATTTTTCCCCCATAGAACGTAATACTTTTAAATGGACTGTATAATTTGTATTGTAAAGCTTTCCACTAGAATATAAGCTCCAGGCAGGACAGTAGGGATTTCATCTCTTATGTTCACAATCAACTTCCTAGCACTTAGTGCAGAACTTGATACTTCGTATGTGCTTACCTTCTTTATCATAAGATCTGCTATTTGACTGTGAGCCCCTGGTAAAGAGAGAGGGTACCTTATAACATTTTTGATTATTTGCGCTTACCCTAGTACCTAGCAAAGGACAATGGTCAATGTATATTCACTAACAAATGAATGAAAAGCTGTCTGGAGACCTGCAAATGATGAAGGTATACCACCAGATCTTGGGTTTTAGTACCTTAGCATGAAGGTGAGACAGCTACAGAGGAAACACTTTTAGATGAGAGAGACAAATAACAATTCATACATAGTTCTGGAAAAGAATATATTATTGAGGTTTGGGGTAGAGCAGGTGTGTTTTGAGTTCTGAGCCTTGGAAAGAAAGAGAGAAGAAAGGTTATCTTCAGGTGATATGGGAAAAGATTTTAGGTATGTTTGGTGAGAGTTTAAGCAAATCACCTAGGCTGAATGCACCTCCAATTCTGAGGACTCACCCCAACAGTAAGGAATCTCTATTTTGTCTTTACTTCTTCAAATAGTGACATCTAGAAGTAAAAACTCTCACATAGTAGGGAGAGAACCATATCTTCAAAGTATTTGCCTTAAGACAACTAAGTGTTAGACTTGAGTTTCAGGAAATAAAATTTAGCTATTGTGTACATGGAAAAGATATACACTTCTAGCTGTAAAAAAAAAAAAATAGCCTTTTTCTTTAAGAACAAATGGGGGGAATGATAGCTATATTTGAGGAGGGGCAGTTGTATATGGGTAATGGAAGCTCATAGAGGCTGCTTCCCTTTCCCTATATCATAAAGAAATGTTATGATCAGTGTAGTCATTCACACTTTAGTATGAATAAACTTACTTCTGTTTTTATTTTCTTTTCCTCAGGGAGATTGCACTGTAGACCTCCTCTCTTACAGTATGGATAGATTTAGGTGTCAACAAGTAAGAACAAGGATACTTCCTTTCAGTAAGCGAAAGTACTTCCATATTCCCCTTCAGATTTCCAAATTCCTGGTCATATTGAATGGTTCACTTTAATCCTGGGGATCAATAAACACAAAAGTTATTGTTGAGAGAGGTCTCTAACATTTGAGTATTTTATTTACACTCTTATTGAATATCTTTAAACATAAATCAGTAAGAATAGCTCATGAAAAAAAGTTTTAATAATTTGTTGGTGTGTTGTACAACTCTGCTTTTGCTGAGTAGGGCCAGAGTCCAATGTGTATGATATTCTACAATATAAGCTGGGGCCTTACAGGATTACAGTGTTGTGCTTCTTGGGATTCAGTAGTGCAGATCTATTATTTGTCTTGCCTGACACCTATTATCCAGACAGCTGCGAAAATACCAAAACATTGCTTATATTTCACCACTATCTTATTTGATATTCTTTTTGTTTCCATTCGGTTCAGCTCAGTCCCTCAGTCATGTCCAGCTCTTTGAGACCCCATGAACCGCAGCACGCCAGGCCTCCGTGTCCATCACCACCTCCTGGAGTTCACTCAAACTCATGTCCATCGAGTCGGTGATGCCATCCAGCCATCTTATCCTCTGTCGTCCCCTTTTCCTCCTGCCCCCAATCCCTCCCAGCATCAGAGTCTTTTCCAATGAGTCAACTCTTCGCATGACGTAGCCAAAGTACTGGAGTTTCAGCTTCAGCATCAGTCCTTCCAAAGAAATCCCAGGGTTGATCTCCTTTATAATGGACTGGTTGGACCTCCTTGCAGTCCAAGGGACTCTCAAGAGTCTTCTCCAACACCACAATTCAAAACCATCAATTCTTCAGTGCTCAGCTTTCTTTATAGTCCAACACTAACATCCACACACGACCACAGGAAAAACCATAGCCTTGACTAGACAGACCTTTGTTGACAAAGTAATGTCTCTGCTTTTTAATATGCTGTCTAGGTTGGTCATAACTTTCCTTCTAAGAAGTAAGCGCCTTTTAATTTCATGGCTGCAGTCACCCTCTGCATTGATTTTAGAGCCCAGAAAAATAAAGTCAGCCACTGTTTCCCCATCTATTTGCCATGAAGTGATGGGACTAGATGCCATGATCTTAGTTTTCTGAATGTTGAGCTTTAAGCCAACTTTTTCACTCTCCTCTTTCACTTTCATCAAGAGGCTCTTTAGTTCTTTACTTCCTGCCATAAGGGTGGTATTATTTGCATATCTGAGGTTATTGATACTTCTCCTGGCAACCATTAATAACTTATAAAAGGACATTTGCTGTATGAAATATTTGAATCCAATAAGTTTTGCCTTGTGAAAGGAAGAGTCCACCTATTGGGTTTCCCTGGTAGCTCAGAGGTTAAAGTGTCTGCCTGGAATGCAGGAGACCTGGGTTCGATCCCTGGGTCAGAAAGATTCCCTGGAGAAGGAAATGGCAACCCACTCCAATACTCTTGCCTGGAGAATCCCATGGAGGGAGGAACCTGGTAGGCAACAGTCCATGGGGTTTCAAAGAGTCAGACATGACTGAGCGACTTCACTTTCACTTTCACTATGGGCATATCACGTTTGCAGTCTCATGTTTTTCTCATCTGTATAAAGAGATTTTAGTCAGAGAAACACATTGTCAAAGCCAAGAAATGAAGCATGGATTTTGAAGCATGATGCCTTCTTGGATGGGGAAACAATCTTGGAAATACAGTATGGATTTTGAAATATTGACTGTGAGAAACAAGTTGGTAACTTATAAGTACAGAAAACATAGTGACATAGTATTTGAAATTGAGTCTATTTTTGTGTGCCTAGGAGAGATAGTTAGAGCAATGAAAACCCCACTAGATATAAGGATTTCTGACTGTAAACAACACTCATAAACCTCCTAGAGATGTATATAAGAGAGACATGGGTATATTGTAGTATTTAAATTTGTTTTGTTCAAACAGTAAATATTCCTTTGTAGCCAAGCTATGTCTTTGAACTTTTAGTTTACTTTTTTGGCTGAAAGAGAAAGAGGTGAGGGGAGTGGGGTAGGGGTGGGGGATAGAGAGAGGAAGGAATGAAGAAAGAAAGAAAGGAAAAAAATTGTATTTTTCTGCAATATGAAATGCTTCCATACAATAGGTCATTTCTGGATCCTTTGACTTATCACAAAGGCTAACACTTAAAAAATACTTGTCATGTGCCAGAAGTTTTCAGATCATTTCATGCATACGAACCATACTAACATATTTGATCATTACAACAATCTTATGGGATAGGTATTATTATTGCCTGAATGCTTGATGGATAAGAAAACTGAGGCATAATTTGCCCAAGCTTAAACTGCTAATAAGTCTTCCCTCTTAGCTCAGTTGGTAAAGAATCTGCCAGCGATGCAGGAGACCCGGGTTCGATTCCTGGGTTGGGAAGATCCCCTGGAGAAGGAAATGACACCCCACTCCAGTATGCTTGCCTGGAGAATCCCATGGAAAGAGGACTCTGGCTGGCTACAGTCCATGGGGTCACAAGAGTTGGACACAATTAGTGACTTAACCACCACCAAACTGCTAATAAGAGGCAGGAGCAGGACACAAATACAGGCAGTCTGGTGCCAGAATCCATTGCCTATACCGTTATACCCAGCTGTCTCTTATTGGTAAGATCAAGGCTTCTTGAAAAGGTGTTTTTATTTTTTGCTGCCAATAATAGTTTAATTTTAGGTAAATCAAGTCTATGAGACTCTGTTCAATGGAAATTCTAGGAGTTAGCAGTAGCAGTAGCAGTAGTTATTCTTTTATTCCCCTCCCATACTTCAGTATTTCTCCCCATTTATTAACACTTTAAATTGGATCTTTGAGAAAATCAATAAAGTTAATAAGCCTGTAGAGCTTGATAAGGAAAGGAAGATAGAAGACACAATTTACCAAAATTATGAATCAGAGAGATGAAATAATATAGACTTCATATTCTGCCTATTAAGATATTAAGAGAGTGAGAGAGTTAGTCACTCAGTCGTGTCCGACTCTGTGACCCCATGGACTGTAGCCCACCAGGTTCCTTTGTCCATGGAATTCTCTAGGCAAGAATACTGGAGTGGGTTGTTATGCCCTTCTCCAGGAGATCTTCCCAACCCAGGGATCAAACCTGGGTCTCCCACATTGCAGGCAGAATCTTTACCATCTGAGCCACGAGGGGAAGCTGTATAGATATTAAAAGGGATGTTATTAAAGACAGCATGTCTATATGTTGAAAGCCAACATGAAATGGACAAATTCCTTGCAGAACACAAACTACAAAACTCACCAAAGAAAAAATAGATAACCTGAATTTATTTGAGAAATTGAATTTTAGTTAAAAACTTCATAAAGGAAATTTTATGATGGTTTCACTAGTGAATTCTGCCACATATAAAGAAGTAATTATATACATTCTACACAAATCATTTCAGAAAGATGAAAAAGAAGAAATGCTTCCTAATTTATTCTGTGAGGCAAGCCATGCAAAAATACTTGAGGAAATGTCTGAATGAAGACCAATATCTGTTGTGAACACAGAGGCAAATTCTCTAAATGAGATTTTAGCAATTTAAATCTAAAAAAATATAAGACATATAATACATCATGATCAAGTGAGATTTACCTCAAAAATGCAGGGCCGACTTAACCTTCAAAAATGCAATTTATCAGATTAATAAAAGCAGGAAAATACTTGACGAAATTCAACATCTATTCTGGTTAGCTACTCTCAGTAAACTAAGAATATCAGGCAATATCCTCAGCCTAATAAAGGGTATCTATGAGAAGCCTAGAGAATTCCATGGACTGTAGAGTCCCATGGGGTTGCAGAGGCGGACACAACTGCGTCGCTTTCACTTCATGAGAAACCTATGGTGGATATCATACTTCAGGTTAAAAGAGCAAGTACATTCCCCCCAAATTCAGGAATAAGATAACTGTGTCAACTTTTCATCATTTCTACTTAACATTACACTGGAGACTCTAAGAGTACAATCAGACCCTCTATACTGAAAGAAAGAAAACAAACTGCCTTCACTTTCAAACTCCATCATCATCTATATGGGAAATCTGATTGAATTTCAAAAAAACACACTGGAAAATTATTCAACTGAAATTTCGAAATGCAATTTACCATAGCATCAAACTGAGTGAAATAATTACAGATACATCTGACAAAAGATATGAGAGATCTATGCATTTGAAAATATTAAATATTAAGAGAAAGTAAAGACTAGAATACTCAATATTGTTATGATATCAACTATTTCCAGATTAATCCATAGGTTCAAAATAATTGCAGCTCTGGCTAGCTTTTTGTGGAAATTGACAAGTGAAAGTTAATTGCAATAAAAATTCTGGCATGCTTTTTGTGGAATCTGACAAGCTGGCTGTAAAATTCATATTGAAGTACAAAGACTAGCCAAGACATCTTTGGAAATGTAAAAGAAAATCAGAGAGTTAATGGTACTGGATTTCAAGTCATATTAAAGAAGCAGTCACCAGACAGTGTGATACTGGCATCAAGATAGATAAGCTTGATAGATAGATAGATAGATAATCGATAGATAGATAATCAATTTAACAAATAAAGAGCCCAGCAGTGGTCTCATACATACATGGGTGAATGATTTTGACAAAGCTGCAAAGACAATTCAGGGAGAACTGGTTATCTTTTCAATAAATGGTACTGGATGTTAAAATGAAAACAAAACTTCAATCCATTCCTCTCACCATATATTAAAACTAGCTCAAAAATGAATCATGGACCCATGGACCTAAGTGTAAAATCTGAAACTATGAAACTTCTGGAAAAAAAAAGAAAGAAAATATTTGAAAACTTGAGTCAGGCTAAGATTTTCCTCAGAAGTATGATCCATGAGATGGAAAGTTGGCAAATTGGACTTCATTAAAACATCTTCTCCTCAATGGAAATTATTAAAAGAATGAAAAGACAGTATACACTTTGTGAGCAAACCTATTTGAAAATTGTACATCTGATAAAGGACAGACACTTCACTAAAGAAGAAATAAGAATAGAAAATAAGCACATGATAAACGGACATGAGTTTTAGCAAACTCTGGGAGACAGTGAAGGACAGGGAAGCCTGGCACGCTGCCAGTCCACGGGGTCACAAACACTCAGACACGAATTAGCAACTGAACAACAAAAAACTATCTGACAGCGTTAGTCATTAGGGAACGTAGATTAAAAGCACGGTCTTCCCTGGTGGCTCAGACGGTAAAGCATCTGCCTGCAATGCGGGAGACCTGGGTTCAGTCCCTGGGTCAGGAAGATCCCCTGGAGGAGGGCATGGCAACCCACCCCAGTATTCTTGCCTGGAGAGTCCCCATGGACAGAGGAGCCTGGCGGGCTGCAGCCTATAGCGTTGCACAGAGTCACACACGACTGAAACAAGTAAGTAGCAACAGCCGATTAAGAGCAGGATAGGACTGCATCTCTAATAGAGGAGCTAAAAGTTAAGATAGACCATACCAAGTGTGATCAGGATGCGAAATAACTGGAGTTCTCATATCCTGCTGGTGGAAATCTAAAATGGTACAACTTCTTTGGTAAACATTCTGGCAGCTTATTTAAAGAAAAGTTACACATTTTCCTAACATATGATCCAGCCACTCCTATTTTCCATAATCACCCAAGAAAAAAGTAAGTGCATATCTATATAAAAACTTGTGCACAGATATTCATATCAGCTTTATTCGTAAAAGGCAAAAACTGGAAGGCAATGGCATCCCACTCCAGTACTCTTGCCTGGAAAATCCCATGGACGGAGGAGCCTGGTAGGCTGCAGTCCATGGGGTCGCTGAGAGTTGGACATGACTCAGTGACTTCACTTTCACTTTTCACTTTTCACTTTCATGCATTGGAGAAGGAAATGGCAGCCCACTCCAGTGTTCTTGCTTGGATAATCCCAGGGACAAAAGATGGGCTGCCGTCTATGGGGTTGCACAGAGTTGGACACGACTGAAGCAACTTAGCAGCAGTTAGCATGTATATGGCTGAGTTCCTTTGCTGTACACCTGAAACCATCACAACATTGTTAATTGGCTATACTCCAATGTAAAATATAAAGTTAAAAACTATTGTGCGTGAACTTATCATTTATATTTTTGTAATTTTCTCATATTATGTAAACATCTCTAATATTAAGGATGTTGTTACAAATTCACTGCTAAAGAAACAAGGCGAAAACTGGAAATAACTCAAATGTCCATCAGCACACGAATGTCTAAACAAATTGTGGTATATCCATATAAGGAAATACCATTCAGAAATAAAAATAAATAAACCAGATATTCGTGAGACAACACTAATGTTGCAATTCATCTGAGACACAATTATGCAAAGTGAAAGAATTCAGACAAAATAATACATATTATTTGATTCCATTTATAGAAAACTTTAGAAAAATTCAAACTACTCCATCTGACAGAAATCAGGTCAGTGACTCACTGAGAAGAGAGGGGCAAAGAGGAGAGTGATTATAAAAGATCTTGAGGAAACTTTGAGAGATGATGGATGTGTTTATCATTTTGATTGTCATGATGGTTTCATGGATGTATGTTTATGTCAAAATGTACCAAACTGAACACTTTAAGTATATGCATTTTGTTGTAAATTATTTTTCAGTGAAGGAGTAAATTAGATGAACAGAACAGAGCTCCTTATAATAAAAACTACAAAATCAATTACTTTTAGCAGTGCCTTCATTTGAACTTATGTTTGATATGGTGAAATTCTGATAGAAGCAAAATATTTAGTCAGTCTGTGGGTTTGTTCTGGAAGCAGATTAACATGTATTTGGGGGACTAGTTGGCTTCTTGCTCAGCTGATTTAAATTCTGTGCTGCAGAGGTGAAGTCATTTGTATGCAGCCTGTGTTCTTCACCAGCAAACACAGACTCTGTAAGTCTAAGAGTAAATCTGAGCAAGCATTCTGCTTGTGCTGTGAGCAATTCGAGTTTTGAATGACCTTTAGAATGAGCATATCTAACCTGCAGAGAAAATTGCATCATTTTTTTTATATTTAGGTTAAAAAGAATTGATTCCTTTTCATCATACATAAGAAATATGTTAATAGTACATTTAAAATTTTTTAACAGTATCAATTAATACAGCAAATAAAAAATTCCCCTATCCTTGGGAAGGATGGGACAGTTTTCAGAGTTGATGTTGATTTTTTAACGTATGTTTAAATCCAGCCTAGGGGGTTAAACAAGAGTGACAAATTCTTACCATTCTTTTTCACATTACTTTTAAAACCTCAAAATTGGGTAAAACTAGTATGTGTCTATATGTGTGTGTGCTTTATGCACAATTTCCTAATTCTTCTGAGTGTCCTATAGTGGGGTGGATTAGGCACCACACTAAGACTAACAGTGCCTGGCTTTGATATCCCAGGTTTGCTACTTATTAGCTTTAAACTCAGGACGTCACTTTGCATAGCCGAGACACAGATTACTTAAGTGTAACATGAGAAACAAACACATGAGCTGCTAGACTCGTCTAGTATGTGTGCCCAAAGTGCAACGCAAACTGACCAGGATCAGGCACATTAAAGTGTGCAATATCACTAGTAGCTGAGCTGCAGAAGTCTTGGGTTGCAAATTAAACAGTGCAAATGCAGTGCAGGAGCGAGGGTAGGAGTCAGCTTCCTGGAAAAAAACTGATGGGTTCAAATCCCAGCTGCAACCCTCTCAGCTGTGTGACCTTGGATAAGTCAGCTGTGTGTATGAGCTGCCAATTTTTTATTTGTAACATTAAGGATGTGCATTGCTCAGTCACGTCTGACTCTTCCCATGGACTGTAGCCCACCTGGCTCCTCTGTCCATGGGATTTCCAAGTAAGAATATTGGAGTGGGTTTCCATTTCCTCTTCCAGGAGGTCTTCCTGACTCAGGGACTGAATCCTAGTCTCCTGTATCTTTAGCACTGGCAGATAGAGTCTTTCCCCACTGGGAAGCCCAAATATTAAGGATAACCTACCTTAATGCATTGCTACTAGGATTAAATAAAGCAATTTATGAGAATATTAAAGATTGCTCAATAGAAGTTAGCAATTATTATTATGACAGCCTAGCAATCAGATGAAATTTTTATGTTCAGAAAAAATGTACTTTTGAAAGGAATGATTAAATTTCAGTTGGGTATAAACACTGCTATCTGGATGGCCAAATTGTTGAACATTTAGAGGTAGATTGTGAAGCTTAAATGCATTCCTTTTAAATGAGAATTTTTGCTCCCTCATTATGTAATAAAGCATTCTATTTCTGAGAAAAGATTGATATGCCATACACCAGTTTTAATGAATAATTTTGATATAATTGAGACAGTACACACTTTAGTCAAATGAATGTTAATCCATCATTTCAGGGTAAACATTATGTATCTAAAAATTGCATTGGGTAGTTTTACTGATGCCATGAAAGTTGGAGAAATGAGAAACGATGAAATCCTTAACTTAATGTCAGTCAGTTTTTTCCAGTACTTTGCCTGAGAAGATGTGGAATGTTTTCTCAAGTGATAGATCATTACTAAAGATAGAAAACAACAGCTATTATAGAACCAACCCTAGTACAACCAGACTTGCATCTGCAAGCTTACAGAGTTAAGAAAGGCGATGCTCTTTGGTTCAGAGTGCAGGAATAGAGGGCTTACCAGGTGGCAACTACTAGTAAAGAACCCACTTGCCAATGTAGGAAGTGTAAGAGATGTGGATTCGATCCCTGGGTCAAGAAGGTCCCTTGGAGGAGGGCTTGGCAACCCACTCCACCAGTATTCTTGCCTGGAGAATCTCATGGGCAGAGGAGGCTGGTGGGCTACAGTCCATGGGTTCACAAAGAGCTGGACATGGGCTGAAGCAACTTAGCATGCATGCATGCAGGAATGGTAAGAAAGACATGCAGGACAGAAAGCAATTAAAATGGGATGAAATGAGTACAGAGTGAAGACAGGTGAGGGAACAGAGGTGGCCCAGGACAAGGGAGTCTACTCTGTTTATGAAGTTCAAAGAATTTCAATGGGGAAGTAACTTTCAAGGGTGTGTCTCAAAGAGTGAGTCAATGTTTTCCAGAGAAGCAATAAGGAAAAGGAACAAAGGAAGTCTGTTGGGGAGACTGTAATCAGTAAAGATCAAAGAGGGGTGCAAGTGTGGAGCAGCAGGATAAAGGGATAGCCTGAGGACCAAACAGTGATGAACCTTTTATATAAAATATGAAGAATGTTCACTGCTTAGGGCTAATGGTAACACCTACTGGTGTCTGGTTCACTAACTATTTTGGCATCTAGGAGTCCCTCCTGTGGGTCAAGGTGTTAGTTACTTCAGGGAAATGCTATAGATGCAGAGAAAATCTTGATACCAAACAGCTAGTAAGCTTCTTTTGTAGTCCCAAATGTTCCCAGATATGTGGGGACTTCTGTATCTGCTTGGAACAGAGCATTGTAAATGGCACATAACCGTAACTAAGGAGCTGTGTGGGCAAGGCACCAATGGAGGAAACTCCTGGATCCCAGGCATCTTCTTTGCTAGATCTCACAGATACAGAACTTCATAAGAATGTTCTAGTCCTCAGCTATGCTAGAAGCACAAAAACTGCCATGATGGACTGCCATCTGCATTATTGACAGGATAAAGGAAGCATCGAGGTCACTTGCATCTGACTGTCTCATTGTGGATTTTCAGAGAACCTCCCAGGGAGTGTTTGTCATCTTGTCTGAAAGGCAGCATAACAAACCCAGAAGGAGGTGGCTTGGAACAAAGCTCCCTGTAGATCAGAAAGTTTAACCAATCAGCATGGTTGAATACTTTATTCATTTCCTCCTTTAGGGTGTCTGAGCCCTCCTTGACGTGCAGGACTGTGTAGGCAATGCCAAAACTTGACCCCATCCTACCTCCTGGAGTGACCATATGACTGAGGAGGAAGCTTCACCTGTAGGCAATTGAACAATAACCAGAGATGACTGCTTTGCTGAATGTTCAAGGGAGGGGCAGAGAATTTCCGGGCTGGTAGAGCTCAGAACGGGAGAGGAAGAGCTCTGAGATATGCTGTGATTAGGGACAGTTTCTCAGAGGAGCTGGCCATAATCTGGACTTTGAAGCTCAGATAGTGCTTGAGTGGATTGAGAAGAAAGTGAATTCAAGTAAGAGAAAAGATGTAAGCAAGGCCCAGAGGCACTGGCAGAGTCTCTGCCCACCCAGCCGCACCTCTCTCCTATCTGCCCACTTCTCTCTGATCATCTGTCTCAAATATTCTTGAATTCCTTGCCTTCTGTTTCACTGCTTGTCTCAGTATTCTTATTTGAGCTATTCTCAGTTTGGGGCAGTTTTACCCCTAATGCCCACACTCCCATCAGTGGGTATTTTTGGTTGCTGTCACTAGGGGAAAGTTACTGACATCCAGGGGGTTTTGGTCATACTGTAATGCAAAGAATTGGAAATATTTTTTTTGCAAAAAATGCAAAGAATTATCCAGTCCAAATGTCAACGTATCATCAAGGTTGAGAAAGCCTGGAAATATGTTAGTCGCTCAATTGTGTCCGACTCTTTGTGACCACATGGACTCCTCTGTCCATGGAATTCTCCAGGCAAGAATACTGGAGTAGATAGCCATTTTCTTCTCCAGGGGATCTTCTCAGCCCAGGCATTGAACCCCAGTCTCTTGCATTGCAGGCAGATTCTTTACTGGCTGAGCCACCAGGGAAACCCTGAGAAAGTCTGGATTATTCTATTTGACTCTGTTCTCCCACTGTCACTGAAAAAGATGATTTTTCTTTCTTCAAACTCTGAACTCACCTTCAGACATACCTGTAACATTTATTCTGGGACCTGAGCACTAAGACACCATCTCTCAGAGGAACCTGGTGGGCTACAGTCCATGGGGTCACAAATAGTTGGACACGACCTAGCAACTGAGCACAATATCGGATTTGGGTCCACACTGATGAGCTCATCTTAATGAATTACATATGCAGCCACCTTATTTCTGAATAAGGTCACATTTTGAGGTACTGGGGGTTAGTACTTCAACATGTAAATTTGGGGGGGACATGATTCAGCCTATCACGATGTGCTAATCATCTTCTGTTCCTATAGGTTTTCAGAGCATTTACTCTGTACTTTAGAATTATCATGGAGTCCATGTTATCTGTCTTCACACAAGAATTTATACCCTGAGATAATTCTTCTGTGGAGCTGTGAGCTTCCTGTGGGGAGAGGCTGAGGCAAATAAACATAGAGAAAGATTCTATGAAACTGAACATAAAACAAATAATTGAGTGCTTTGAAAATTTCAATGCAGTAATAAATGTTATTTTTAAATTCTAAAATTTGTATGCTCACATATTAAAAAATCAGTCATATCACTTTGTTGGCAGGTCCTGCCAAGATCCTTATATTTCTTCTTTCTTTGAGGGAAAACAAAACTGATACTTGAATTTGAGGTAACTGAGTTACCCATGTGGACTGCATTTCACTTTTTCCTCTTTTATTTTACTTTATTTTATTTCATTTAATATTCATATACTGACAGAGTTGCAGTCTGCAGGAAGGAAATCCTTTTATGTAGATAAAAATCTGTGACTGATGGAATTTCTGGAGTGAGGACAAAGGGAAATGTAGATGCACCAATGAACAGCAAACATCTTTTGAAATAATTTATCTAATCATTGTAAGATCTTAGTGACAGTTTTTAGACATATAACTTCATAATATTCATTAGTTTCTTGATATTTCTCTGAGACACTTTGATCTGTCAATTCATTTCATTTCAGCTCCTTGCCTCTGATCTGTCTCACACAAGCTGCTTTGCAGCTGCCAGAAGCTACAAACTCCCAGCACTTACTGTTTTTTCTTAATTAATTTATTTATTTTAATTGAAGGCTAATTACTTTGTAACAGGAGATGGCAAGAGTGAATGTTGACATTTTAGGAATCAGAGAACTAAAATGGACTGGAATGGGTAAATTGAACTCAGATGACCATTATATCTACTACTGTGGGCAAGAATCTCTTAGAAGAAGTAGAGTAGCCATCATAGTCAACAAAATAGTCCGAAATGCAGTACTTGGATTTGAAAACGACAGAATGATCTTGAAACGACAGAATGATCTCTGTTTATTTCCAAAGCAAACCATTCAATATCACAGTAATCCAAGTCTATGCCTCAACCAGTAATGCTGAAGAAGTGGAAGTTGAATGGTTCTATGAAGATCTTCAAGACCTTTTAGAACTAACACCCCAAAAAGATGTCCTTTTCATTATAGGAGACTCAAGAAAAAGGAGGAAGTCAAGAAACACCCGGAGTAACAGGCAAATTTGGTCTTGGGGTACAGAACAAGGCAGGGCAAAGGCTAATAGAGTTTTGCCATGAGAATGCACTGGTCATAGCAAACACCCTTTTCCAACAACACAAGAGAAGACTCTACACATGGACATCACCAGATGGTCAACACTGAAATCAGATTGATTATATTCTTTGCAGCCAAAGATGGAGAAGCTCTATACAGTTAGCAAAAACAAGACTGGGAGCTGACTGTGGCTCAGATCATGAACTCCTTATTGCCAAATTCAGACTAAATTGAAGAGAGTAGGGAAAACCACTAGACTATTAAGGTATGACCTACATCAAATCCTTTACGATTATACAGTAGAAAAATAGATTTAAGGGACTAGATCTGATAGACAGAGTGCCTGATAAACTATGGATAGAGGTTCATGACATTGTACAGGGAACAGGGATCAAGACCATCCCCAAGAAAAAGAAACGCAAAAAAGCAAAATGGCTGTCTGAGGAAGCCTTGCTAATAGCTGTGACAAGAAGAGAAGCGAAAAGCAAAAGAGAAAAGGAAAGATACACCCATTTGAATGCAGAATTCCAAAGAATAGTAAGGAGAGATAAGCAAGCCTTCCTCAGTGATCAGTGCAAAGAAATAGAGAAAAACAACAGAACGGGAAAGATGAGAGATCTCTTCAAGAAAATTAGAGCTATCAAGGAAACATTTCATGCAAAAATGGGCTCAATAAAGGGCAGAAATGGTATGGACCTAACAGAAGCAGAAGATATTAAGAAGAGGTAGCAAGAATACACAGAAGAATTGTACAAAAAAGATCTTCATGACTCAGATAATCACGATGGTGCGATCACTCACCTAGAGCCAGACATCTTGGAATGTGAAGTCAAGTGGGCCTTAGAAAGCGTCACTATGAACAACGCTAGTGGAGGTGATGGAATTCTAGTTGAGCTATTTCAAATCCTAAAAGAAGATGCTGTGAAAGTGCTTCACTCAGTATGGCAGCAAATTTGAAAAACTCAGCAATGGCCACAGGACTGGAAAAGGTCAGTTTTCATTCCAATCCTAAAGAAAGGGAATGCCAAAGAATGCTCAATCTACCACACAATTGCACTCATCTCACACGCTAACAAAGTAATGTTCAAAATTCTCCAAGCCAGGCTTCAACAATACGTGAACCATGAATTTCCAGATGTTCAATCTGGTTTTAGAAAAGGCAGAGGAGGCAGAGATCAAATTGTCGATATCTGCTAGATCATTGAAAAAGCAAGGGAATTCCAGAAAAACATCTATTTCTGCTTTTTTGACTATGTCAAAGCCTTTGACTGTGGAGATTTCTTAAAAAGATAGGAATACCAGACCACCTGACCTGCCTCTTGAGAAATCTGTATACAGGTCAGGAAGCAACAGCTAGAACTGGACATGGAACAACAGACTGGTTCCAAATAGGAAAAGGAGTATGTCAAGGCTGTATATTGTCACCCTGCTTATTTAACTCATATGCAGAGTACATCATGAGAAACGCTGGGCTGGATCAAGTATGAGCTGGAATCAAGATGCCAGGAGAAATATCAATCACCTCAGATATGCAGATGACACCACCTTTATGGCAGAAAGTGAAGAAGAACTAAAGAGCCTCTTGATGAAAGTGAAAGAAGAGAGTGAAAAATTTGGTTTAAATTAAACATTCAGAAAACTAAGACCATGGCATTCAGTCCCTTCACTTAATGGCAAATAGATGGGGAAACTGGAAACAGTGGCTGAATTTATTTTGGGGACCTCCAAAATCACTGCAGATGGTGACTGCAGCCACGAAATTAAAAGATGCTTACTCCTTGGAAAGAAAGTTATGACCAACCTAGACAGCATAATTAAAAGCAGAGACATTACTTTGCAACAAAGGTCCGTCTAGTCAAAGCTATGGTTTTTCCAGTAGTCATGTATGGATGTGAGAGTTGGACTATAAAGAAAGCTGAGTGCCAAAGAATTGATGGTTTTGAACTCTGGTGTTGGAGATGACTCTTGAGAGTCTCTTGGAGATTTGATCAGTCCATCCTAAAGGAGATCAATCCTGAGTGTTCATTCGAAGGACTGATGTTGAAGCTGAAACTCCAGTACTTTGGCCACCTGATGTAATGAACTGACTCATTGGAAAACACCCTGATGCTAGGAAAGATTGAGAGCTGGAGAAGGGAACGACGGAGGATAAGAAGATTGGATGGCATCACCGACTCAATGGACATGAGTTTGAGTAAATTTGGGGAGTTGGTGATTAACCAGGAGGCCTGGTGTGCTGCAGTCCATGGGGTCGCAAAGAGTCGGACACGACTGAGCTACTGAACTGAACTGAACTGAATTACTTTACAATATCGTAGTTGTTTTTGCCGTATATTGACATGAATCAGCCTCAGTTTTTACACTTAGCTTATATTTTGCTAGTGATACTTAATAGTTGCTGAACTAACAAGTGACACTTTAACTCTTGATGAAATAGATACAGTCTATGATTTCTAGCCTAATAGAATTTGTGATTAATATAGATGATAATGATCATTTACATCCAACCCCGGACTCCAACTCATTAACTGTTTCCACTTAAAACTTCCTTTCTTCTTAATCAAACTTTTCCACTTTAACTATAGTCTAAGGGCCTTTTCCATGTGTGCCTCTGGCCAACAGCTGCCTGACTGCAAGGTGCAGGCTAAGCTTTCTCTCAGATGAAAGTGAGTGATGAGTAAGAAGGTTGAGCAAGAGGAAGAGAATGGTTTTGTCCCATAGTTTGTTCCCTCTAGCATATTGGATTTGGTGCAAGGATAACAGAAAAGGGAAAGAATAAGGCTGAAATAAGATGAAAACATGAAGTAGCCATAACATCCAGAAAAGTTTTGTTCTGTTGCAATATGAGCTGGAGAAATAGCAGCAGTTACTCGTATTGCTCTAATTACGAGCTTTTTTTTTTCATACCTCCGAACCTTGTTACTCTCTAGCTCCATTTGCTAGTCTGGTCAATGGCTAAAAAGAGTAAGGTAAAGACAAGTATTTTTTACCAGGATCCTCCTGGAATGTCTGTATCCTCTTCTTGCTACTGTTATTCACATGTAAGAGAACTCAGTGAGAAATTTCGTATGTAAAATAAACCTCATGGTTTAATGGAGAAGTATATGGGTGATGGGTTCCACAGATATGAAATTTTTTCTTTCATTCTTTTATGTATAAATGACAAACCTCCTCTGCTCCAGGTTCTACACTAGGTACTAAGGTACCTTATATATCTGTACCAAAATACAAAAGACAGGATCTCTGCTATCAAATAATTTTTCAGTACACTAAGGCAGCAGTCCCAGTCTTTTTGGCACCAAGGACCTGTTTTGTGGAAGCCAGTTTTTCCATGGACTGGGGTGGGATGGTTTCGAGATGATTCAAGCATATTACATCTACTGTGATTTGTTATATCAACTCTATTTCAGATCATTGGACATTAGCTCCCACAGGCTGGGGACCCCTGCACTGGGAGAAACTGAAAACAAAAACATATATTTATGGAGCAGTATGATAATTTAATAATATTTCTATCAGCACACTGGAAATGAGAATTCAAATCTGTCAGGGGCATTAACGAAGATATGAGGAAAGAGATGAATTTAAGCTGAGATTTGAAGGTTATATAGACATTTTCCAGCAAACAAGCCTGGAGAAGCATTTCCAGCTCAAGAGTTCAGTGAACTGTAAGGAGTTAAGTTCACTTCAAATGCAAACTATAAATATAGGAAAAAAAAAAAAAAAAAAGCTGGATATGAGTCTGAACACGCAGGCCAAAGTCAGATTCTAAAGACTCTTCTTTGCCAAGCCAGTCATTTTTATTTTTATTTTGTAGGAGATAGGAGATTATTGGTGAATAAAACATAGAGAAATAGCATGATAATGTTGGCATATTCAAATTATTTCTGTATCAGTGATGTAAGGTCTAATTGGAATGAATTTTAAAGACTGCTGATAATCTATAACATCTATAGGCTGAAAAATCTTATAATCATATTATTAATGTGCAGGGGGCGGCAGCGGTGGACCAGCGCACTAAGCGCAGGTGGCAGCGGCGGGCCACTGCACTAAGTGCGGCCAAAAGCTGCCCCACGTCCGAGGTCAGGGGCAGCGGCCTAGAGTGCCAGGGACGGCCAAGAGGAGCCACCGTGCATCCAAGGCCAGGAGCGGCGCCCGAGGCCAAGGGCGGCAGCAGGAAGGAGCAACCCCAAGCCCAGGGCCAGGGCAGTGACCGGGAGCAGCAACCCCATGCTCAAGGCTAGGGGCGGCGGCCGGGAGGGGCAACCCCAAGTCCAAGGAGTGGTGGCTGTGCAGGCGCAGGAGGGCCTAGAGAAGCCATCCCACGTTGAAGGTCAGGAAGGGCGGCGGGAGGAGATACCCCTCATCCAAGGCAAGGAGCAGCCGTGAAGAGATACCCCATGCCTAAGGTAAGAGGAACTCAAGTAAGATGGTAGGTGTTGCAAGAGGACATCAGAGGGGAGACACACTGAAACCATACTTACAGAAAACTAGTCAATCTAATCACACTAGGACCACAGCCATGTCTATCTCAATGAAACTAAGCCATGCCCACGGGGCAACCCAAGATGGGTGAGTCATGGTGGAGAGGTCTGACAGAATGTGGTCCACTGGAAAAGGGAATGGCAAACCACTTCAGTATTTTTGCCTTGAGAATCCCATGAACAGTATGAAAAGGCAAAAATGATAGGATACTGAAAGAGGTACTCCCCAGGTCAGTAGGTGCCCAATATGCTACTGGAGATCAGTGGAGAAATAACTCCAGAAAGAATGAAGGGTTGGAGCCAAAGCAAAAACAATACCCAGCTGTGGATGTGACTGGTGATAGAAACAAGGTCCGATGCTGTAAAGAGCAATATTGCATAGGAACCTGGGATGTCAGGTCCATGAATCAAGGCAAATTGGAAGTGGTCAAACAGGAGATGGCAAGAGTGAACGTTGACATTCTAGGAATCAGTGAACTAAAATGGACTGGAATGGGTGAATTTAACTCAGATGACCATTATATCTACTACTGTGGGCAGGAATCCCTCAGAAGAAATGGAGTAGACATCATGGTCAACAAAAGAGTCCGAAATGCAGTACTTGGATGCAATCCCCAAAACGACAGAATGATCTCTGTTCGTATCCAAGGCAAACCATTCAATATCACAGTAATCCAAGTCTATGCCCCAACCAGTAATGCTGAAGAAGCTGAAGTTGAACGGTTCTATGAAGACCTACAAGACCTTTTAGAACTAACACCCCAAAAAGATGTCCTTTTCATTACAGGGGACTGGAATGCAAAAGTAGGAAGTCAAGAAACACCTGGGCTAACAGGCAAATTTGGCCTTGGAATGCAGGATGAAGCAGGGCAAAGACTATAGAGTTTTGCCAAGAAAATGCACTGGTCATAGCAAACACCCTCTTCCAACAACACAAGAGAAGACTCTACACATGGACATCACCAGATGGTCAACACCGAAATCAGATTGATTATCTTCTCTGCAGCCAAAGATGGAGAAGCTGTATACGGTCAACAAAAACAAGACCAGGAGCTGACTGTGGCTCAGATCAAGAACTCCTTATTCCCAAATTCAGACTGAAATTGAAGAAAGTAGGGAAAACCACTAGATCATTCAGGTATGACCTAAATCAAATCCCTTATGATTATACAGTGGAAGTGAGAAATAGATTTAAGGGCCTAGATCTGATAGATAGAGTGCCTGATGAACTATGGAATGAGGTTCATGACATTGTCCAGGAGACAGGGATGAAGACCATCCCCATGGAAAAGAAATGCAAAAAAGCAAAATGGCTGTCTGGGGAGGCCTTACAAATAGCTGTGAAAAGAAGAGAAACAAAAAGCAAAGGAGAAAAGGAAAGATATAAGCATCTGAATGCAGAGTTCCAAAGAATAGCAAGAAGAGATAAGAAAGGCTTCTTCAGTGATCAATGCAAAGAAATAGAGGAAAAGAACAGAATGGGAAAGACTAGAGATCTCTTCAAGAAAATTAGAGATACCAAGGGAATATTTCATGGAAAGATGGGCTCGATAAAGGACAGAAATGGTATGGACCTAACAGAAGCAGAAGATATTAAGAAGAGGTAGCAAGAATACACAGAAGAACTGTACAAAAAGGATCTTCATGACCCGGATAATCACGATGGTGTGATCACTCATCTAGAGCCAGACATCTTGGAATGTGAAGTCAAGTGGGCCTTAGAAAGCATCACTATGAACAAAGCTAGTGGAGGTGATGGAATTCCAGTAGAGCTATTCCAAATCCTGAAAGATGATGCTGTGAAAGTGCTGCATTCAATATGCCAGCAAATTTGGAAAACTCAGCAGTGGCCACAGGACTGGAAAAGGTCAGTTTTCACTCCAATCCCAAAGAAAGGCAATGCCAAAGAATGCTCAAACTACCTCACAATTGCACTCATCTCACACATTAGTAAAGTAATGCTCAACATTCTCCAAGTCAGGCTTCAGCAATACATGAACCGTGAACTTCCTGATGTTCAAGCTGGTTTTAGAAAAGGCAGAGGAACCAGAGATCAAATTGCCAACATCAGCTGGATCATGGAAAAAGCAAGAGAGTTCCAGAAAAACATCTATTTCTGCTTTATTGACTATGCCAAAGCCTTTGACTGTGTGGATCACAAGCTGTGGAAAATTCTGAGAGAGATGGGAATACCAGACCACCTGACCTGCCTCTTGAGAAATCTGTATGCAGGCCAGGAAGCAACAGTTAGAACTGGACATGGAACAAGAGACTGGTTCCCAATAGCAAAAGGAGGACGTCAAGGCTGTATATTGTCACCCTGCTTATTTAACTTCTATGCAGAGTACATCATGAGACATGCTGGACTGGAAGAAGCACAAGCTGGAATCAAGATCACCGGGAGAAATATCAACAACCTCAGATATGCAGATGACACCACCCTTATGGCAGAAAGTGAAGAGGAACTGAAAAGCCTCTTGATGAAAGTGAAAGAGGAGAGTGAAAAAGTTGGCGTAAAGCTCAACATTCAGAAAACGAAGATCATGGCATCCGGTCCCATCACTCCATGGGAAATAGATGGGGAAACAGTGGAAACAGTGTCAGACTTCATTTTGGGGGGGCTCCAAAATCACTGCAGATGGTGCTTGCAGCCATGAAATTAAAAGACGCTTACTCCTTGGAAGAAAAGTTATGGCCAACCTAGATAGCATATTCAAAAGCAGAGAAATTCCTTTGCCGACTAAGGTCCGTCTGGTCAAGGCTATTGTTTTTCCAGTAGTCATGTATGGATGTGAGAGTTGGAATGTGAAGAAGGCTGAGTGCCAAAGAATTGATGCTTTTGAACTGTGGTGTTGGAGAAGACTCTTCAGAGTCCCTTGGACTGCAAGGAGATCCAACCAGTCCATTCTGAAGGAGATCAGCCTTGGAATTTCTTTGGAAAGAGTTATGCTAAAGCTGAAACTCTAGTACTTTGGCCACCTCATGCAAAGAGCTGACTCATTGGAAAAGACTTTGATGCTGGTAAGGATTGGGGACAGGAGGAGAAGGAGACGACAGAGGATGAGATGGCTGGATGGCATCACTGACTCGATGGATGTGAGTCTGAGGGAACTCCAGGAGTTGGTGATGAACAGGGAGGCCTGGTGTGCTGTGATTCATGGGGTCGCAGTCGGACACGACTGAGCCACTGAACTGAACTGAAATGAACAAAGGTATGAATCATGAAAGAAATGTTGAATAATCTAGATTTTATTAAAATTTTTTTTTTAAAAATTTCTACTCAACAAAAAACAATGTCAAGAGAATGAGGACAAGCCACACATAGGGAGAAACAATATACAAAAGATACACCTCATTAGAACTGATTCAAATGTATTCTTTTTAATGGCTGAGTAATACTCCATTGTGTATATGTATCACAGCTTTCTTATCCATTCATCTGCTGAGTTCTAATGAGATGGATGAAACTGGAGCCGATTATACAGGGTGAAGTAAGCCAGAAAGAAAAATACCAATACAGTATACTAACACATATATATGGAATTTAGAAAGATGGCAATGATAACCCTGTATGCAAGACAGCAAAAGAGACACAGATGTATAGAAGAGACTTTTGGACTCTGAGGGAGAGGGAGAGGGTGGGATGATTTGGGAGAATGGCACTGAAGCATGTATACTATCATGTAAGAAATGAATCGCCAGTCTATGTTCGATACAGGATACAGGATGCTTGGGGCTGGTGCATGGGGATGATCCAGAGAGATGATATGGGGTGGGAGGTGGGAGGGGGGTTCAGGATTGGGATGTACACCAGTGGTGGAGTCATGTCAATGTATGGCAAAAGCAATACAGTATTGTAAAGTAAAATAAAGTAAAAATTAAAATTAAAAAAAGATACACCTCAAAAAGGACTGTCACTCAAAATATGCAAAGAATTTTTAAAACTCAATAATAAAATGGACAACCTGATTTAAGAAAAATGTTAACGACATTAACAGATACAGCATCAAAAAATATACAGCTGGCAAATAATATATGAAAAGATGCTTCACATCAGTGCCACTGGGGAAATGCAAATTGAAATAGCAATGAAATATCACTACATAACTATTGAAGTGAATTGAAGTGAAAGTTGCTCAGTCACTTCTGACTCTTGCAATCCCGTGGACTGTAAACTGCCAGGCTTCTCTGTTCATGGAATTCTTCAGGCAAAATCACTGGAGTGGACTGCCATTCCCTTCTCCAGGGGAACTTCCTGACCCAGGGATCGAACATGGATCTCCTACATTGCAGGCAGAACCATTACCATCTGAGCACCCAAATTCAGAACACTGACATCAAATTCTGGCAAGAATGTGGAGCAACAGGAACTCTCATCCATTACTGGTTGGGATGCAAAATGGTATAGTTACTTTGGAAGAAAATTTAGCAGTTTCTTACAAAATCAAGCATACTTTTATCAGTAATTGCACTGCTTGGTATTAAATATTTACACAAAGGAAATGAAAACTTACATACATTCAAAAAACCTGCCCATGGATGTTTTTGGCAGCCTTATTCTTAATTGCCAACATTTGGAGGAACCAAGATTTACTTTGGTAGGTGACTGGTTAAATAAACTGTGGTGCATCCAGACAATGGTATATTATTTAGCGCTAAAAGGAATGAGTTATCAAGTCATGGAGAGTCATGAAGGAGTTTCAAATGCATAGTACTAAATGAGAGAATGATTCCAACCACATGGTATTCTGGAAAAGGAAGATTATGGAGACAGTAAAAGTTGCCAAGAGTTGAGCAAGGAGAGATAAATAAGCAAAGCATAGAAGATTTTTATGGCATTGAAAGTACTGTGCATAGTACCATAATGTGGAGTATGATATATGTTATTACACATTTATCTAAACCCATCAAATATACAATACTGAAAGTGAATTGCAATGTAAATCATGGACTTTAGGTGATTACAATGTGTCAGTGTGGGTTCATCATTTTTAACAAATATCCTACTCTGGTGGGTTAGTTTGATAGCGTGGAATGCTATTTGTGTGTGAGGGAAGAGGTATATGGGACATCTCTGTACTTTTCTGTCAATTTTGCTGTGAGCCTAAACTGTGTCTAAATAGGTAAAGTCTTAATAAAATCAATCAGTCAATCAGGTCTTATTTTTTAAAATCATTTGATGAATGACTAGAATGTCTAGTATGGTTAGTGAGTAAAGCTCTCATCTAGTGACTCCAGTATTTAGCTTTACATGGGAGGGAAAAGAAAAAAATCATGCTTGGAGGGAATGTCCTTTATGTGGTTAGACAACCTTGGCATTGAAAGCCATGGCCAAGTCTACTAGAAACTATGTAATTGATTCCCCCATCTGCTGTTCTTTTAAATTTCCTTGTGAAGAGATCAAAAGTATAATTCTCTGGGCATCATAGCTAGCTCCTAGAGAAAGATTCCTTTCTTCAGGAAACCAGTTTAGCCAGTAGCCTCTTCTGTCTTATCCTCCTATGACTTTTTAGCTCTCTAATCACAGTCTGTTTTCCAATAAATTAGTGTTGAGACAACTCAGCCCTGAACCTCAACTTGAAAATGTTAGTGTCATGGGGAGAGAGCACTTAATCAGATGACTTGTGATTATTCAACAAAGAGATTTTCTCTGATTAAGACTGCCACCCTTTCTAAGGCACTTGGTCTTCTCTCTTAAAATCTTTTCTTGAGTAGGCTCTGCTGTGGTGAGTTAGCAGCTAGTACAGATGGTTTCCTGAAGGGAACAGAGAGACTTGGCAATACGATGAAGAGAACTTTCATTGTCCTTTCATTAAAAAGGGTATTTTTAAGCAGTTGCCTACTGGCTATTAAAAGTCATTTTCTTGCATGGATGGACCCAGTGGCTGTCGCATAGAGTGAGTTGAGTTCAGTTCAGTTCAGTCACTCAGTTGTGTCCGATTCTTTGCAACCCCATGAACCCCAGCATGCCAGGCCTGCGAAGTAAGTCCCCCAAAGAAAAGCAAATATTCTATATTAATGCATATATGTAGAATCTAGAAAAATAGTATCAGTTCAGTCAGTTCAGTTCAGTCGCTAAGTCATGTCTGACTCTTTGCAACCCCATGAATCACAGCACGCCAGGCCTCCCTGTCCATCACCAACTCCCGGAGTTCCCTCAAACTCATGTCCATTGAGTCGGTGATGCCATCCAGCCATCTCATACTCTGCCATCTCCTTCTCCTCCTGCCTCCATTCTCTCCCAGCATCAGAGTCCTTTCCAATGAGTCAACTCTTCACATGAGGTGGCCAAAATACTGGAGTTTCAGCTTTAGCATCATTCCTTCCAAAGAAATCCCAGGGCTGATCTCCTTTAGAATGGACCAGTTGGATCTCCTTGCAGTTCAAGGGACTCTCAAGAGTCTTCTCCAACACCACAGTTCAAAAGCATCAATTCTTTGGCACTCAGCTTTCTTCACAGTCCAACTCTCACATCCATACACGACCACTGGAAAAACCATAGCATTGACTAGACGGACCTTTGTTGGCAAAGTAATGTCTCTGCTTTTGAATATGCTATCTAGGTTGGTCATAACTTTTCTTCCAAGGAGTAAGCGTCTTTTAATTTCATGGCTGCAAGCACCATCTGCAGTGATTTTGGAGCCCCCCAAAATAAAGTCTGACACTGTTTCCACTGTTTCTCCATCTATTTCCCATGAAGTGATGGGACCGGATGTCATGATCTTCGTTTTCTGAATGTTGAGCTTTAAGCCAACTTTTTCACTCTCCTTTTTCACTTTCATCAAGAGGCTTTTTAGTTCCTCTTCACTTTCTGCCATAAGGGTGGTGTCATCTGCATATCTGAGGTTGTTGATATTTCTCCCGGCAATCTTGATTCCCGCTTATGCTTCTTCCAGCCCAGCTTTTCTCATGATGTACTCTGTATATAAGTTAAATAAGCAGGGTGACAATATACAGCCTTGATATACTCCTTTCTCCATTTGGAACAAGTTTGCTGTTTCATATCCAGTTGTAACTGTTGCTTCTTGACCTCCATACATATTCTCAAGAGGCAGGTCAGGTGGTCTGGTATTCCCATCTCTTTAAGAATTTTCTACACTTTGTGGTGATCCACACAGTCAAAGACTTTGGCATGGTCTACAAAGCAGAAATAGATGTTTTCCTGGAACTCTTTTGCTTTTTCAGTGATCCAACAGATGTTGGTAGTTTGATCTCTGGTTCCTTTGCCTTTTCTAAAACCAGCTTGAACATCTGGAAGTTCACGGTTCAAGTATTGCTGAAGCCTGGCTTGGAGAATGTTGAGCATTGCTTTACTAACATGTGAGATGAGTGCAATTGTGCAGTAGTTTGAGCACTGTTTGGCATGGTCTTTCTTTGGGATTGGAATGAAAATTGACTTTTTCCAGTCCTGTGGCCACTGCTGAGTTTTCCAAATTTGCTGCCATATTGAGTGCAGCACTTTCACAGCATCATCTTTTAAGATTTGAAGTAACTCAACTGGAATTCTATCACCTCCTCTAGCTTTGTTTGTAGTGATGCTTCCTAAGGCCCGCTTGACTTCACATTCCTGAATGTCTGGCTCCAGGTGAGTGATCACACCATTGTGATTATCTGGGTCATGAAGATCTTTTTTGTACAGTTCTTCTGTGTATTCTTGCCACCTCTGTTTAATATTTTCTGTTTCTGTTAGGTTCATACCATTTCTATCCTTTATTGTGCCCATTTTGCATGAAATGTTCCCTTTGTATCTCTAACTTTCTTGAAGAGATCCCTACTCTTTCTAATTTTATTATTTTCCTCCATTTCTTTGCACTGATCACTGAGGAAGGCTTTCTTATCTCTCCTTGATATTCTTTGGAACTCTGCCTTCAAATGAATGTATCTTTCCTTTACTCCTTTGCTTTTACTTCCTTTCTTTTCACAGCTATTTGCAAGGCCTCCTCAGACAGCCATTTTGCTTTTTTCCATTTATTTTTATTGGGGATGGTCTTGATCCCTGTTTACTTTATAATGTCACAAACCTCCGTCCATAGTGCATCAGGCTCTCTGTCTATCATATCTAGTCCTTTAATCTATTTCTCACCTCTACTGTATAATCATAAAGGATTTGACATAGGTCTAGTGGTTTTCCCTACTTTCTTCCATTTAAGTCTGAATTTGGCAATGAGAAGTCTATGATCTGGGCCATAGTCAGCTCCTGATCTTGTTTTTGCTGACTGTATAGAGCTTCTCCATCTTTGGCTTGGAATATAATCTTGACAAAGAATATAATCAATTTGATTTTTGTATTGATCATGTGGTGATGTCCATGTGTAGAGTCTTCTCTTGTGTTGTTGGAAGAGGGTGTTTGCTATGACCAGTGTGTTCTCTTGGCAAAACTCTATCAGCTTTTGCCCTGATTCATTCTGTACTCCAAGGCCAAATTTGCCTGTTTCTTTGACTTCTTTTAAAATAAAATATATTTTTCATGTAGTGACTGTTCCTTACCACATTGCTCTGGGAGGTTTCCAATACCCTCAAAGTGGCAACTTGACTCACAGTTCAGATGGTGCTTTTTTTTCCTTCTCCCCAGGGACTCTTCAGGGACCTCAAGCAGGGAATGGAGTGTTGTCCAGCTCTCCAATGCTGATGGGTACCTGTTGAAACAGATTATCTTTATCTATCAGGCATTTCCAGCCCTGTAGCTTATTAATATTTCCATTCCTGTGTGTTATTTCTAGATAATGAAACCTGAAATTGACTACTCTAAAGCAAGTTCATGCAGATTACTTGCATTTGGTAAAATATTGATTATCTCTTCTCCCATATGGCTGCAATCCCAGTCCATCAGAATGGAATGGAGGTAATAGAGAAGGACTGTATCTTTCCCTATATACTCATATGCTGAGGGCACTGAAATTAAAGGGCTATTTTTAAGTCATCTAAGATTATCATGGACATATTGAAAAATAAAAGTAATGAGATGCAATGATAAGATTGGGATTTCTGGAGCCAGGAAGATGCAATTTGCATTCCAGTTCTGATCCTTACTAGCTCAGTGACCTTAGACCATAAATTGACTCACAGTTTAAGTTTTATCATAAGCAAAATAGGGACAATAGCTGTGATCTGTAAAATTGATTGGAGGAAAAGAGATAATATGCAAAGTAGGCAGCAACTCACTGTGGGTTAACCCGTTGTGGGTAAACCCATTGTGGGTGTGTTAAAATGAATGCTCTTATCTCTATATGTCACTGATTGAATAAGCAAGTGAACGGCTCTGTCACCCTAGACATCATGCCCACTCTTCCAGCACATTCTCAATGCACCATCTGGACTTCAAAAAAATCCCCTGGAGATTCATATGCACATTGAAATTTGAGATGTGCTGATGATGCCTACATGATGGGGTCATTGTGAGGATAAAATTAAGCAATACAAGTAAAGCAGTTGGAATCTGAAATAAATACTAAGTGATGAGTAAATATTAGCTATTATTTGCTTTCTTTTACATCAAGATATGTCTAAAATGACAACTTTCTTTTCAAGCTTTCTGTAATCTTTCCATTATCCTCTTCTTATTCAATTGTTCCATTTGCTTGTGTGCCACAAAAATCTTCATAACTACTTTTGATAATTTTTTTTACTCTTCTCTGGCAGACTCTTTAAGGACAGAAGAGTGTCTTTTATCTCCCTATTCTCTGGGCCAGGACAGTACAAGAATAGACCTTCAATAAATGTGAGCTGGATAAATGATATGAAAATGCATGCACCCAACAACAACATATTGTGACAGTTCCAAATGGATGATATGAAGAATACCTAGACTCATGGAATGCTAACATGCTTTAGGAAAAGTCCTTAGTAAGGTGAGATTTAGGCTCTTGAACAGCATAGATGTTCGAACAAATGTAGACATTCAAGAGTTTAAGAGGAAGAAGTGATGCAAATTCTACATGCAGGTAGTAATGTGAGTGAAACTTAAAAATGGATTGCAAGCAACAGGTTCACAGGAGCAAGAATCTTTATGTATTTCTGGAGCAGAAAGTTCTTTGTGAGTTGTGAATTCACATACAGAAGAACCTTAGCTAAAAAAATTTGAAAATAGAGAACTTCAGAAAGTTGTTGAGTTGGAAAGTAATGTGCTTAACACATCTTTTTAGAAAGAGATTAAATAAAAAGTGTGTAAACTGCATCTGCTTTTTAAGTATCTCTCAGGAGTAGAACTAATGGCCCCCCAGCCTCACATGAACATCTGTGAGAGGATGCATATGGTGGGGGGATAGGACAGCAATGACAGGGCCATGTATACTGGCAAAGCAGAGAGTCACCTCACTGCTGACATGCTGCCATTTGGGTTTTTGCCAAACTTTCAAGAGAAACAAACAGCTATCAAATCCTGTGCTCACTCATGAACTGTTTCAAAAGTTTTTAAGTTTTAAAGTGTTTACTTGTCGCAGGTGGTATTATTTTCTGATCTGCAAATGCCCTGAAAGGAAATAATACTTTCCTGTACAAAGCTACAGCGAAGTCTGTCCGAGCAATTCTAGGACCATCTTTGGCTGATGTAAATGGTGTGTGGTCAGCTGGTCTTAAGTGGCTTGTCTGGTGATTCTCTTCCAGATTTAGTTCAGTTTGGTACTTTGGTAAATTTTCTAGCTTCTCCAGGCCATTGGTCAGTAGAGCATGCCAAAGAGTTTGTAAATATGCTAAGGGTATTTTTTTCTGGAATTTTCAGGGCAAAGTGAGGGCTTTACAATTTTTTTCCATTGGAGCTGACTTTGCTAAGAAAGACATTCTAAGAACAACTGATTTGTCCTTAATATCCTGTGTTTCCTTTGTGCTATAGATGAAACAGGAAGAGTCAAAAGGATCAGAACTAAATCAAATCTCTTCTGAGTTATTCACCTAAACTGCTTATGTCTTTATCTTGTTGACTGACTGATTCTTTTCTGGGTTATATTCCAGGCATTCATATGTATGACCTCCCCGCTTGCCCCTGCCCCTTATTGTCCAAAAGATGTGCAGACTAGACCTGAATATACACAAGGAGTTCAATAATAACTTACTAAATAGTTGATGTTCAAAAATGTTGTCAGTAAGCATCCATTTTCTGGGGGTGCTGATAGTGCTCCTGGTTTTTATGAAAATGAAGCAACCGAGTAGCCTGTATTCCATCTTGGACTTTGAGTCCTTGAGGCTATAAATTTCCCTCCCAGATGCTCAGTTTTACCTATGGAGAGACAGTCTACAATTACAAGTTTCTTGGGAATGAACCGAGGGACTGAACCACAGTGATGTGTCCAGGAGCCATGCTAGAGAGGTGGCGAGGGACTTTCGGGTAAAGAATAATAACACACATTATTTTTTTATCTATGATGCAATTGAATATATTAAAATTAAGAGCTATATCTATTGTGCACACATTGCACCCCAGCCATTGTGTGGTAGTTCACTGGCATTTTCTCATTTATTATTGACAAAAATTTGGTAAGTAGGTATTAATATCTTTCTCAATTTAATGTAGAAAAACCCTGAAGTCAGAGGTTATGCAATTCACTTGGATTCAAAGAGCTTAATAAAAATGAATTCTTATTTTAATTTGGATGATTTCTAGTGAATTTTCACAGGCATTCCCATGTACTTCTTAGACCTCTTTTTTCCTGATAAGTGACTTCTAGGATGCTTCCACATATAGCATTTTATAATTAATGAAACATTTGCCCATAGGCTTTTCTGGATATTGATTTTTGAGAATGATAGTTCATTTGATAAGTCAAAACTGAACTGCAAATTTCAAGCTGCTTTATCTACTACAGTTAAAGGCCAAAGATATAAGCCTTTGTCAGAGACATATCATATATGTGCCTGACTTTTTGATATATATATATATAATTCCAGGGAGAAGAGCTAATGGAGAAAAGAAGTAGGGATTTGTGTCAGTAGGGAGAAGTGGGTGTTTTAAAACCAGGAAGCAAATTCATTTTATTGCCCTATCCTTTCAATCCATACCCATGGATAGTCTATATAGAGGGTAAGAATGTGGTGAGGAGGGAGACTTTGGCATATACTGTGAACTAGGTGACTGAGAAGAGAAACTATGGAAGTGATTGTACCAGAAATTTCTGGATTTATTCTGCTTTTTACAATCTTAAGAGCTTCAGATAAACCATTTAAATTTCCTGCAATGTAGGTTTTGTCCTAGCAAATATCCCTTAAAACTATGAGTTATGACTGGCCTTGGTTTAAAAGGAATATTATAATCATCCCTCAAGTTGAAGTAGAGAGGCAATGCATGATCTAATGGTGCTGTTTTTCAGTTGATCTTTATTGAGCTCCCACAGGATACATGGATTTTTAATCTATAATTTATGTAGGTGGAACAGTGTCAATTTATTAAGTTCATTTACAAAGCAAATGATAACAGCATCCATATGTTTCAAGCGAAGCACTTAATGTCAGCGTAGATCAGCTAGATGCCACCAAAATAGAATAGGAAACAGAGAATAGAAAAGTTTTCCTTCTTCTGAAAAAGTTTAATATCAGAATAATCTAGCTTGTTTTTCTAAGCATGGCAGATCAAAAAGACTAGAGAATCTGTTAGAAGCAGATGTGCTTAGAAATAATGATAGATGAAGACTTGTTTCCTTGAGCGAAGCAAAATGCTGAACAAAGCAATGCATTCGAAACTCATATAGGAAAATAACCTACAAAACCCATATTTGAAAATAATATGATGAAAGATGTACAGGCCCTCTATACCACTGTTATTCAAAGTATGGTTCATGGAGCAGAGGCAGTTCATTATTTCCTCTTTTACTCCTTAGCAATGGATTCAGTTTGTTTAAAAGTATGTAAACCAGTTTGTTTATTGTTGAATGTAATTTGTAAGTCACATCTGGTGCAAACTATGACCTAGTCATGAATAGTAGTTATGCATATTTTAACCTGAAATCATTACAAAACAAAACTGGTTCTGCATCACAGACACAAAACCTGCAGAACTTTACTGAATAAATTAAGAAAACATAAATAAGATCAGGGATAAATTATGCTCATGGATTGAAAGATTCAGTATTTTGATGATATTAATTTCTTTTAGATTAGTATATAAAATTAAATTTTAAGTGGAAAAAATCTTAGCAGATTTTGTATGTATGTGGAAGTGGGGAGGGAAAGAAAATGACAAACTGAATCTTAATTTGTATGGGCTAAAAATAATGAATGCAATAAAAAGAAAAAGAAAACTGGAAGATAAAAACTACCAGTTATCAGTATCTATATAAAATATAACAATTAATATAGTATGATACTTAGACCAAAAAAAAAGAGACAATCTAATAATGGGACAGAATAAATACTCCAGAAACAGATTCCATACACACTGTGGTACAGTGGGAAAAGAGTAATCTTTTCAATAAATGGTGCTAAATCAATTGCTTTCAAAGGAAAAAATTAAATTACCTTCACCCTTGCTTCAAACCACACAAAAAATTAGTCCTAGGTCTATAATAAATGTAAAAATAGATTTATAATAAATGTAAAAGTTACAACAGATGAAAACATAGGTGAACATCTTTATAAACTTGAGGTGAACAAATATTTCTTAAACAGAACTCATAAAGTATTAATCACAAAAGAAAAACTTAAAGTTATCTATATTAAAATTGATGTAGACAGTTTTAGTTCTTCAAAACACACCATTAAAAGAGTGTAAAAGCAACTTCTTCTGAATAGGATAAAACCCTTACAGGACATATGTTTAACAAATAATTCATCTCCAGGATACATTTTTTGAAGTCCTAGATATCAATAAGAAGGTGACTGACAATCTAACTGAAAATGTGCAGATGATTAAAATGAATTTTCTGTAAACAATGATACCTAAATGGCCAATAAACTAATGAAAATGTTCTTAACTTCATTAGTCAAAATGAAAATACAAATTAAAGGTGTAAAAAGCCAAGTGTTGGCAAACACTTGGGTAACCTGGAACTTACATGTAATTAATTGCCAGTGAGAGGATGATGCTAGCGAAACTGTTTGGCTGCATTTGTATAGCTAATCATATGCATAACCTGTGAACAAGGAAATTATTTCTTTCAACAAATTAGTATTTCTTTCAACAAATTAGTAATCTAGGCTATTCAAAGCCCAAAGAGTGGTTACTTTCAATTCAGTTCAGTTCAGTCACTCAGTCATGTCCGACTCTTTGCAACCCAAGGCCTGCAGCAAGCCAGGCCTCTCTGTCCATCACCAGCTCCTGGCATTTACTCAAACTCATGTCCATTTAGTCAGTGATGCCATCCAAGCATCTCATCCTCTGTCGTCACCTTCTCCTCCTGCCTTCAATCTTTCCCAGCATCAGGGTCTTTTCAAATGAATCAGCTCTTCGCATCAGGTGGCCAAAGTGGTTACTTTAGGGGGAAATAATGACATAAAAGGAGTACCAGGGAAACTTTTTAAAATTTTTATCTTTTATATTTTGCAAAATTTTTGGTTACACTGGGTCTGTGCTTCTGCATGTGGGCTTTCTCTAGCTGCAATGAGTGGAGGCTACTCTCTAGTTGTGATGCATGTGCTTCTCATTGCGGTGGTTTCTCATGTTGCAGAACACGGACTCTGGGGCACTCAGGCTCAGTGGTTGCAGTGTGGAGACTCAGTATTTGTGACACATGGGCTTAGTTGCCCCTCAGCACGTGGAATCTTTCCAGACCAAGGATTTGAATCTGTGTCCCCTGTATTTCGTCCCCATGCAGGCTGAGTGCCAACTACTAGACCACTAGGGAAGTCCCCAGGGAAACTTTTAAGTGTTGGTAACTATCTCGGGGCTTCCCTGGTAGCTCAGCTGGCAAAGAACCTGCCTGCAATGCAGGATTCTAGGTTCGATTCCTAGGCTGGGAAGATCTCCTGGAGGAGGGATAGGCTGCCCATTCCAGTATTCTTGTGCTTCCCTGGTAACTCAGATGGTAAAGAATCAGCCTGCAATGCAGGAGACCTGGCTTCAATCCCTGGGTTGGGAAGATCCTCTGGAGGAGGGCATGGCAACCCACTCCAGTATTCTTGTCTGGAGAATCCCCATGGCCAGAGGAGCCTGGTGGGCTACAGTCCACAGGGCTGCAAAGAGTCAGACACGACTGAGCAACTAAGCACAGCACAACTATGTATCTCGATCTGGTTATACAAGCTTGTTTTGAGAACATTCACCCATCTGTGCTGTCTTTGTATGTTTTAGAAGTCAATCTATTGATCAAACTCTGTATAAACATACATACAAGCAGAGAGAGCGAGAGACTGAATTTTCAAATGAAGAAATAGCTGCATCTTGGAGGAAAAAGTTGAGAAGGTAATAAGTTAGATTTCCAGTTCTGAGGTTTCCTTGAAGTTGTACTAACTCTCTGAGTTCACTGAATGTGTCGTAAGGGTCATAACCCTTTCAAAAAGAGAGGTTTGAGCTGATAGATTCTCCAATGTACCAACTGCATTTTCAAATATAAATTTGGTACATGTACCTAGCAATACAGAAGAAAAAGCAGCAGGGACTTACTGTCAAATATATGAAACATAAAATGGCTCAGCAATTCTAGAATTCCCAGCTTGAATCTTTTTCATCCAAGAAAGTACACTGTGTTTCAAGCCAAGGAAGCACTCCAGTTACCATTGTTGCTGGTTTATAACACGCTGGGGGCAATAGACTCTAACAGGATCATTGAAAGCCTAAATTGAGGCTCCACTTGTGAAGCAAAATGCTCTAAAGCATGAGTTATTTTTGGTCTTGGTTTAAAATGAATATAGTGCTTAGCTTTCCAGCTGCAATAAATGGAAGGTGCAGAATAATGCTGTTACCTTAAAGTAACAAGCATGTCAATTTAGTTTAGAATAGGTACTGGGATTATACTTCATCATGTCTAAAAATAAAAACCTTTAGAACCCTGTATAGAAAAATCCATGCATGGGCCAGGCTGATGGACACAGTCCTGTGGCTTCATAAATTGCAGAAGATGAAAGGGTGCCTTGCTCAGCGTTAGGAGTTGGGTGGAAGTAGTCTGCTGGAAGGTTTCTGCTTCTACTTCATACCTTCTGGAGTACTTCTCTTGATTAATCAAATTTAAGATGCTCTTTTTAGATATCAGCTTTCCCTGGGATGATGCTGTATATAATCTATGCGTGCATGCGTGTTCAATCATTTCAGTCGTGTCCAATTCTCTGTGACCCCATGGACCATGGCCAGGCAGACTCTTCTGTCCACGTGTTTCTCCAGGCAAGAATACTGGAGTGAGTTGCCATTTCCTTCTCCAGTGATAAAGTATGAAGCGAAGTGAGTGAAGTCGCTCAGTCGTGTCCGACTCTTTGCAACCCTGTGGACTGTAGC
Organism: Budorcas taxicolor; assembly: GCF_023091745.1. Classification (NCBI taxonomy): domain Eukaryota; kingdom Metazoa; phylum Chordata; class Mammalia; order Artiodactyla; family Bovidae; genus Budorcas; species Budorcas taxicolor. The sequence goes on from NC_068920.1 coordinate 140,926,498, forward strand.
CTACCAGGCTCCTCCGTCCATGGGATTTTCCAGGCAAGAGTACTGGAGTGGGTTGCCATTTCCTTCTCTAACTATAAGCTATTCACTAATTTATTTTTGGTGGATATGCATATCACATTTTACAGGAATTTTACAATCATTAATTCAGTTATTTGTTTATTATTTTGATAATTTATTAATCAGTGACTGATGTTTACTAATTGCAATGTATTAGGGGCTATGGAGAAGGAAATGGCAACCCACTCCAGGGTTCTTGCCTGGAGAATCCCAGGGACGGCGGAGCCTGGTGGGCTGCCGTCTATGGGGTCTCACAGAGTCGGACACGACTGAAGCGACGCAGCAGCAGCAGCAGCAGCAGCAGCAGCAGGGGCTATGGAGATCCACAGATGTCTACAAAATAGCCTTTGCCTTCAAGGAGAATGAATACTAATAAAATTTTCATAAATATAAAAAAGCAATAGAATGCAGTAAGAAGAATTAAGACTGGTAAAGGAGACAGGAAAAGACCCTAATGTTGGTAAAAATTGAGAGCAGAAGGAGAAGGGAGGGTACAGAGGATGAGATGGTTGGATGGCATCACCAACTCAAAAGATACGAGTTTGGGCAAACCCTGGGAGACAGTGAAGTACAGAGAAGTCTGGCATGCTACAGCTCATGGGGCTGCAAAGAGTTGGACATGACTTAGTGACTGAACAACAGCAACAGGAGACAAAAGCTTCCTTTCAGAGAAATTAAGCAAGGATTTGCAGAAGTCTTTCGCAGAAGTTGACTTGCCTGGTGGCTCAGACGGTAAAAAGTCTGCCTACAATGCGGGAGACCTGGGTTCAATCCCTAGGTCAGGAAGATCTCCTGGAGAAGGCAATGGCAACCCACTCCAGTATTCTTGCCTGGAAAACCCCATGGATGGAGGAGCCTGGTAAGCTACAGTCCATGGGGTTGCAAAAAATCAGATACGACTAAGCAACTTTGCTTTCACTTTGCAGAAGTTATGGTTCGTGGCCACAAAAAGGAAAAAGTTTTGGAGAAGCTAGTTGAAAAGAAGTAAGTCCTAATCAGAGGGAAAAAGAGAAAGAGAAAAAAAAAAGTAGAAGATGAAAAGAATTCACCGGAAAATATATTGTTACATAGTTGGTGAAAAATGTAACCTATATATTCAGCATGGATTTTTTAAAATAGAGGAAACAGGATAAGTACTAACTTCCTGTATATGTACCATGATACTTCTTCCCTTTCGAAGACGGAATTTATGAATCTACACCAGAGTAATAGGAGAATTACATGTCTCTAGGGACACAAGAGTTGTGGGTTCAATCCCTGGGTCATGAAGACCCCCTGGAAAAGGAAATGGTAACCCACTCCAGTATTCTTGCCTGGAAAATCCCATGGACAGAGAAGCCTGGTGGGCTACATACAGTCCATGGGGTTGCAAAGAGTTGCGCATGACTGAGTGACTGAGCACCAAAAATACAATGGAATATTACTAGATACAGAAGTGTATATGGGAAGTTAGTGGATTAATCTATTTATTCAGAGACATCAGGCTGAGATAATAACTCTGCAGTTACGTATGGCAAAAGGCAGAAAGTTATTTTAAGGACTGAAGAGAGAGAGAAGCTGGTGGGAACATTTATAACTAGTCTCTTTCTCACCAAAGTCCAAAGTCTTCAGCTCCCCAGTCCTGCAGTCTCAACTGTCAGCTTCTGTAAGGAATCTATACATTCCACTATCACCTTCTCCTTTGTTTCCAATTCATAACTCCCTTTATCACAGCCTGAATTCTAGGCAACCTGGAAAACTGTTGCTCCCAATATATACCCACACTTGCCAATTTCCATATATTTTCTCATTCTGTTTCCTACTCCTGCTTCTAATTAGTTGTTAAAGCTTGAGCAAATCTCAGTCTTTAATAAAAATTACTTTTAATTCAGTATCTATTGCCTGCTTACTCACAAGTCACTATTGCAGCTGCTGATACAAGAATGCCCTCCCTCCAGGAGGAATGGTAGAATTAATATGCATGCGCTTGAATTGTTGAAATGGCACTCTCTTGTTTCTGCCTTCCACCTTTTCACTAGTCAGGCCAGAGCTTGCCTCTCAGTGTCCTGATATTGTCTCATCCCCAGTCTCATTTTCAGATGACATTCTGGCTGCAGAGCCTGCCCAGTTGGAGACGTCATCTGCAGGCAGGTGAAATGGCAGGCTGACACCATTATAGACAGGAAAGTTCACAGTTGCTTCTATATGTTTTGCTGCCCTGGGAAATTGAATTCATTATCAAAAATAATTTGGTTTCTCTCAAAATACCCTACATCGCCATCTTATTTGAGGACTCAGGGTTTCCTGAACACACAGCATGGTGATTCAGAAAGTTCCTTCCTGCCTGCCTTCCTGCCCACCGACTGTTCATTCTTCCTTTTCCTTCTACACACTGTGTTGTTCAGATATTTGGAAATGACGATAACATGATGATTCTAAGCAGCACAATTTAAAATGTACCCAGCTCCAGCGAGAGTCATCTTTGATTAGAAAGATTATATAGTTCACAGATACTTAATGTCACCTATGAGGGACACTCAGTTGTGACTCGTTCGAAAAAAAAAAAGTGTCTAAATGTGTCTCTCTGTGCTTTAATATCTTGGGAAAAAATGAAAGTGTTAGTTGCTCAGTCATGTCCGACTCCTTTTGACCCCATGGACGATAGCCTGCCGGGCTTCTCTGTCCATGAGATTCTCCAGGCAAGAATACCAGAGTGGGTTGCCATGTCATCCTCCAGAGGATCTTCCCAACCCAGGGAATGAGTCTAGATATTTAAGTGATTCTGTCAGTGAACTGAGTAGAGCTACATGGAAGGTAGGAGTACAATCATGAATAGATCTTTCACACTTGGCTGTACCCAGCATATAGAGTTTGACAAAAAAAGGTGAAAGCAGAGGAAGAAAAAAATCCAGGATATAAATCCTTAATTAACTTCCTCTGCCTTCCTTTCTTCCCTCCTGTCTCTTCCCCAACGTCTGCTCTCAGCTTTGTCTCCAGTATTGGCCCCATCCTCACTCATTATTTTCCTTTTCACGGTTTTTTGTGCTTATCATGAAAGAGGCTCAGAGTCCCGCTGAGCAAGCCAGCTCCCAAGGGCCTGTCAACACTTTCTGTCAGCAGCCAGCTTCCTTGCACATTGGCAGTCAGACACATCCTCATGAAATGCAACTCTTCCTTGGCTGAATCAGGACATAGAAATGAGGGAGCTGGACAGTGGGGCAGGATCTCTTGTAGGATTCTTAGTTAATAAGGTGGCCTCTACAATTCGGATGGCGTTATATCAGAGTGGAGCCTGTGAACAAGTGGTGGATGAAGTACTGATTAGCTCCTTTGGACTGGTTGGTTAATTGGCAAAAAACCCAAGACTGTGGGGAAAAAAAAGTAAGAAATATGGTTTAAAGATATTTTTGGAAAACTAAACTATTCTCAATTTCGGAAAATACAGCTATAATTATGGTGCAATAGAATGGGAAACAATTTCAGAAATTAGCTTTTCCAGCTATTTTACAGATGGATATATTGAGGAATGCTGGAGGAGGGCATGGTAACCCACTCCAGTATTCTTGCATGGAGAAGCCCCGGGACAGAGGAACCTGGTGTGCTAGAATGATCCATAGAGTCACAAAGAGTCAGACACGACTGAAGCGATTTAAAATGCACAAATACTGAAGAAGAAAAAGAAGAAGGGGCTTTCCCAACACTATGCATTTTGTGGCTGAGATCCTTTTAACCTGAAATGGTATAACACAGAAGTTTCAGCCTCAGCACTTGATAATCCTTTGTTTTGGAAGGCTGTCCTGTGTACAGTAGGATATCCAGCAGCATTCATGTCTTCTACCCTCCGAATGCCCAGAGTAATGCCCTCCAGAATCATGTTAACCAAAAATGTCTCTGGGCTACTGTGTACTTAGTCGCTCAGTTGAGTTTGACTCTTTGTGACACTATGGACTATAGCCTGCCAGGCTCCTCTGTCCATGGGAGTCTCCAGGCAAGAATATAGGAGTGGATTGCCATGCCCTATTCCAGCAGAACTTCCAGACCCATAGATTGAACCTGTGTCTCCTGGGTCTCCTGCATTGCAAGTGGATTCTTAACCAGCTAAGTCAGCAGGGAAGCCCCCAAAATGTCTCTGGGTATTGCAAAAGGTTTTGGAAGAGAATAATCACCCCCACTTGAGAACCACTGGTCTATAATAGGCTGATGCTGAACCTGTGCTTCAGTAAAGAGTTGATGCAGGGCTTCTGTACTTGGTACTGGTCAGGATGTGTCTAAACTTCTCAAAGAGTCTTTCAACTAGGAGGACTCCAAAGACAGATTATGATGGTGGTTGAGAAGAATGTCTGTCAAGTCACATCTGTTCATTTCACTTCTCTCTAAGGGCCAGGCTCTTCCCCCAAGACAAAGCATGAGCGTGATGCCCTATGAAGAATCTGTCCTATCTCTGCCAGTAACTCATGGACAGGCTGACCTCAGAAGTATTATGGGGTCAGGTTCCAGACTATCTCAATAAAGTGAATATCACAATAAAGTGAGGTAAACAGATTTTTTTATTTCTTAGTGCACATAAAAGCTATTCTTATATTCTACTGTAGTATATTAAGAATGAAACAGCATACTCTCTAAAAAAGAATGTACACAGACCTTAATTTTAAAAACTTTATTACTATTAAATACTAACCATCATCTGAATCTTAAGCAAATCAAAATCTTTTTGCAATGGTAACATCAAAGATTAGTGACTATAGATTACCATAAGAGAAGGATCATGAGACTTCCCTGGTGGCTCAGACGGTAAAGCATCTGCCCACAATTTGAGAGACCTGGGTTCGATCCTTGTGTTTGGAAGATCCTCTGGGAGAGGAAATGGCAACCCACTCCAGTACTCTTGCCTGGAAAATCCCATGCACAGAGGAGCGTGATAGGCTACAGTCCACAGGATCATGAAGAGTCGGACATGACTGAGCGACTTCACTTTCACTTTTAAGGATCATGAAACAGTTTGAAATATTGTATTACCAAAATGTGAAACAGAGACAGAAAGTGAACAAATGCTATTAGAAACACAGCATTGATAGACTTGCCCAATGCTGGGTTGCCACAGATCTGTAATCTATAAAAAATGAAATGTCTCTGAAGCACAATAAAGCAAAGCACAATAATATGAGGCATGCCTGTAATTGCCGAAAGCCAGTCCTCACCACTCTGGGTCCCAGCTTTCCTCTTGCTAAGTGAGAGTAACTGGGGAAGCTTCCCACAACTCATCTAGCTTTGATTATGTCATGCATTCATCTTCCGAAAGTGAGAAGTCCGCAGTGGCTTCCAAATCAAGACCTGTTCTCCATGCCCTTCTACATGTCAAGTCCTGAGGACTTTCCATCTCTGAATTGAGCATACTTTACTAAGCCAGTTTTAGATTTGGTTTCTGTCTAGGGGTCAGCTGAGCTGGAAAGAGAGCTGAGAGCTATTGGGTGTCCAAATAGTTCATTAAAGCAATAAACCAAAAATAAAAGTACAAATCAAGTCTTTAACTTAGGGTTTTCACTTTATTTTATGCTGATTATCTAGTTTAATTTTCCTCGCAGGCTCTATTAGCTAGAAATATCAAAGCTGTGGACTCTAAGTGGTAATGTAGGAGAGCCCTGTCTTATTTCTGCTTTTAATGAAAGTAGCTTATTGCACTATTTATGCCAATATTCATTGCTAATGCTTGCAAATTGTCAGCCTGTGAGCTAACTTACTTAACATTTTTATTAGAAAAGGTTGCTGGATTATTTCAAGTCGCTTTTCAGTATCTATTGATATAATTTTATGGTTGTTCAATTTTATGCAAGGCATTATGTTTATAGCTTTTTCTAATGGTAAACCATGATTGCATTCTGGAAATAAACCCTCTTAGTTTGATATGATATGCTTTAATATGCTGTTGGATTTCATTTGAAAATATTTTGTTTAGAATTGTTGCCCCTATACTAGTAAGTTAAACTGAACTGTAGTTTTTCTTCTTTGCACCATCTCTACTATGTTTTCATGATAAAGTTATACTATCATCACAAAACGAATTTGGGAGTTCATCAGTTTTTCTGTGGTCTGGAATAGAATAATACTGAAGTTATTTATTCTTTATGATTTAAAAAGAGGTCAATATACAGTTTTATGTAATCTCTGTGTTTACTGTCCAAAGATATACCATGGAGTTTTTATAAAGGTGTTATTGATTGTAAGAAGCCCCATTATTTCATATACTACTAAGAAAAGAAAAAAAAATCCCATTATGTTAAGCTTTATTATCATATATGGTTTTCATTTTACAATTATTGAAATTTTTTAGCAATACAGGAAAAAATTTTATCCTATATGCATTGTATGCATAAGTGATAAGAAATTGAATATAAATAATTTGCTGTAATTTATCCTAATCACCCTTCACATTCAGAGCTGACTGTTCTGAATCTTTATTTTTTATCTTGTATCATTAATCTCTGTGTTGACTTATTAGCAGAGTTTCTTATATCCTTTCTCATTTCATTTCTATTTGTTTATTTTTCCATTTTTAATTTGCTTGTTCTGTGTAATACTTGGGGCTTTCCAGGTGGCTCAGTAGTAAAGAATCTGCCTGACAATGTAGGAGACCCAAGAGATGAAGGTTTGATCCCTGGGTCAGGAAGATCCCCTGGAGTAGGGAACAACAACCAACTCCAGTATTCTTGCCTGGGAAATCCCATGGACAGAGGAGCCTAGTGGGCCGCAGTCCATGAAGTTGCAAAGAATCAGATACAACGGAGCACACACACACACACACACACACACACACACGCATATAACAGAATGCTTAGTAAAAGGGCAACTATGCTTGCTTCTTCTAAACTACAAATTTCATCACCATTCGTATTTCCTATTATACCAAAATTAAAAGACGCTTACTCCTTGGAAGGAAAGTTACGACCAACCTAGAGAGCATATCAAAAAGCAGACACATTACTTTGCCCACAAAAGCCCGTTTAGTCAAGGCTATGGTTTTTCCAGTGGTCATGTATGGATGTGAGAGTTGGACTGTGAAGAAAGCTGAGTGCCGAAGAATTGATGCTTTTGAAGTATTGTGCTGGAGAAGACTCTTGCAAGTCCCTGGACTGCAAGGAGAGCCAACCAGTCCATCCTAAAGGAGACCAGTCCTGGGTGTTCATTGGAAGGACTGATGCTGAAGCTGAAACTCCAATACTTTGGCCACCGATTGTGAAGTGTTGACTCACTGGAAAAGACCCTGATGCTGGGAGGGATTGGGGGCAAGGGAGAAGGGGACGACAGAGGATGAGATCACCGACTGGATGCACATGAGTTTGGCTGACCTCCAGGTGTTGGTGATGGACAGGGAGGCCTGGCGTGCTGCAATTCATGGGGTAGCAAAGAGTCGGACATGACTGAGTGACTGAACTGAACTGAACCTGCACTCAGAAAATAATCTCTGATCAGTCATTTTTATTTCTCTATGATATTTGCATAATAGTCTCTTCCTTGGAATTTGCCTTCAAGCTTAGATTCTCATGAAGACTTTATCCCTTAATAAGAGGATTTCTGGCTTTAGTCAAGAAGACTTTATTTGGGTGTTATCATCCAAAATCAAATAAATGGAACCCATTTATACTTCTCCTTTTTACCCATGATGATAGCCAGCATATCCTTGCTTTTCGGTCTTTCTTAGATTCAGGTTCTCACCAAGTAAAAATGAGCTGTCATATTGTCTGAAAAAGAAATCAAGGTTTCCATGAGTGAGGAGTGAATGAAGGCAGAATATTCCATCTCTGGACTTGGTGGATTCCGAGATGCATGATGGATTTTTCCAATCCAGGCTAAATCTTCCGTCTTCATGAAAGGAGAAGCTGGGGACACTGTTTTCTGGAATCCATTTTCCTTCCTACCATCATAATTTGCTGTCTTTTGCCAGCTATCCATTGTGGAGATCCTGCCAATATCATCATGCCATAAAATAGAGTTCCTTTTCTATTTGCCATCCTCCTTAAATTGTGCTGATATCGGGAGATTATAAATTCAACAGTGGCAAGAAATAAATGGGCTTACCTGGTGGCTCAGCAGTAAAGAATCCACCATCAGTGCAGGAGTTGCAGGAGATGTGAGTTGGGAAGATCCCCTGTAGAAGGACATGGCAACCCACTCCAGTTTGCTTGCCTGGAGAATCCCACAGACAGAGGAGCTTGGTGGTCTACTGTCCATAAGGTCACAAAATGTTGGACATGACTGAAACGAATTAGCACACATGCACTCGTAAGAAATAAATATGTCTAAGGTGACTATCATCAGAGCTTCTTCTACTCAGAAAAGAAATCTTCGGAGCCATCACTATTTTGGGGAATTGCAACATGTAGGGTGTGAGGATATTCAGAGACTGCCCCACCCTACTCTCGGGATCGGGATCAGTTTCCTATTTCCAGCAACCCCAAACTGGAGTGACCATGTTCACATACCTCGGAGGGAAAATGGCAGGAGCACTACTTAACTTTCCTCACACTTAACTTCCTGAGAAAAGGAGGAAGGAAGAGTAATGGCCTGGGGAGGTCAGCAGAGGATGGTATTGGCTTATTCCTCAGGAATGTTTTCATGCTCAGAAGTGAGGGACCCATCTTTAAGCATACAAACACGTCTAAAGTACATTTACCTCTCAGGACATACGGTGTCTTCTTGGCAAGTGACTGTGAGTCCTCTTTCCTCTTCTTATCCTCAAGTGCTTTACGTTGTCACGCCTCAGCTTTCTCCTGCAAACCAGCTCCAAGTCTGTCAAATGAAACAACAGAGAGCTCTTAAGAAAACAGACCTCACAGAGAAAGGAGTGAAGAAATGCACCAAAGAACAAGAAAGTCTGACCCCATGTGAACTGTGAGTACAAACCCAACACTATGAGCTTACTTCTAACTTTCACCCTTTCCATCCATCTGTCGCTGAAAGTGAAAGTCATTCAGTCATGTCCAACTCTTTGTGACCCCATGGACTATGCAGTCCATGGAATTCCCCAGGCCAGAATACTGGAGTGGGTAGCCTTTCCTTTCTCCAGGGAATTTTCCCAACCCAGGGATTGAATCAGGGTCTCCTACTTTGCAGGTGGATTCTTCACCAACTGAGCTATCAGGGAAGCTCCATCTGTCATTATTCTCAACCTATTCACTTACTTGCTTTTTCTCTCTAAATGTCTCTCTAAATTTCTCTCTAAATCAGTCTTCTGAGTCCACTGGGTTTCTGCCTCAATGGTTCCCTCCATACTTGGTCCAAGCTCCACCTCCCCACTGTCTTGCCTGGTTATTTTCCCTGAGGCCCTACATTTCTTCTACTTGAGTGTCTGCTGGACAGGTCCTGGCCTCTGCTGGGACAAAGCATTGCTTCTTGCTCAGCCTAAGAGGACTTTTATCACCCCAAAGTCTATGACACCAGAGAGCCAAGAAAGGGACCAACTTCTCTAAATGTTGGTTTGAGATTAAATAATATGATTTTTTAAAATACTTATTCTTAAGATTTTATCTGTTGCTTCAGAGATATGAAGTTGTGATTTACTCTCCAATTTAATCCATATTCTATTTTATTACTACCATTTCTATAATGTGATTTTATATACACAAATATACATGTATATTTAAGACTTTAGCTAAAATTTATTTGGTTGTGCCAAGCTGGGAATTAGAATTTTTTCTCAATTTGTTCTATAAATATCACTTAGTAGATCACCTTTCCTATCTTGTTTCAGTAAGATATTTAGCTTTTAGAAAGTTATTCTATTGGATAGATTCTATTTATGGATTTTCTCTTCTGTTGCACCTATCTATATTTCTATTTTTATGCCCTTACCACATCTTGATTTATGGTCTTTATCATACCTTTTAGCTCTTTGACATTTCTTTTTATAAATGTACTTTTATAATTATCTGTTAAGTATAAAAATTCCTACTATGATATTAATATAAAACTGGTATACTACTAAAAAATATGTAGTGAGATAAATACTATAATAATCATTTTCCTTATTCAGCAACAGGATTATCTCTCCTTTTGTTCAGATGGTCTTATAAACGGTATAACTCAAGACTATAGTTTTCCTTCTAAAGTTTACAGGTCTCTCTTTGAATTTATTCCTAAGTATTTTATATTTTATTTCTTTGTTATTTTTTTTTATTGAAAATGGAATCTCTTTTCCATTATTCCTTCCCACTTAAGTTCTAGCATTATTTGAGTTCATATTTAATTTTAAGTTCTAACATTATTGACAAGGAGTTAATTTCCTAAAGAAAAAGCAGCTTCTGGGCAAAAGCCCCAAATAGTGCCTGTCACATAAATAGCAAGGGTAAGGAGAAAACCCAGAGAGCCCACTGCAGCTCTAAACTGAATCTTTGCAGCTTAGTATCAGAATTTTAAAGTCCGTCAAAGCAATGGTTTTTCCACTAGTCATGTGTGGATGTGAGAGTTGGACCATAAGGAAGACTGAGCACCAAAGAATTGATGCTTTCAAATTGTGATGCTGGATAAGACTCTAGAGAGTCTCTTGGACAGCAAGGAGATCAAACCAGCCAATCCTGAAGAAAATCAACCCTGAATATTCATTAGAAGGACTGATGGTGGAGTTGAAGAATCAATGCTTTGGCCACCTGATGTGAAGAACCAACTCACTGAAAAAGACTCTGATGCTGGGAAAAATTGAAAGAAGGAGGAGAAGGGAGAAACAGAGAATGAGATGGTTGGATGGCATCACTGGCTCAATTGACATGAGTTTGAGCAAATTCCAGGAAATAGTGAAGGACGGGGAAGCCTGGTGTGCTGCAGTCCATGAGGTCACAAAAACTCACATAGGACTGAGCAACTGAACAACAACAATCAGAATTCTAACCTCCAAGTTCAGGTTTTACTTTTTATTATTTGTAAGTGGTTTGCTGCTAACATGCAGCAACTTCTCTCATGAACAATGCCAAGGACTGGGCACTGCCCAGTCCTCTCAGCATGCTCATAGCTGGGTGGCACTGGTGACTCTTGAAGGTCCCACTCTCATGACCTTATTTACTCTTATTTACCTTGCAAAGGTCCCATCTCCAAACACCCTCACAGTTGAGGAGAAGGCTTTGGAGAAGGTCCCCCTTTGGCGGACAGAAACATTCAGTTCGAAACACCAGGCATACAGGCTAGCAACAACCTCTCTCCACCATCCTCTGATTTTTTTTTTTTATGTTCATGACTTTCCCAAGTCAGTCCATCACCCTGAGAGCACAACAATTCACTCTGCACAGTGATGACAAGTCCATGAAATAGTTAAGATTGGAAAGACAGCGAACGTGCAGAAGCCATCAAGTAGGGGCTTTGCAGGACTTGCAAGCAGAGACCAGTTTGAGCCTGTAAGGTTGTCTTTTCACTTCCCTCATGCTGCTTAGGACACAGTCTCAGATGCAGAAAAAGAGCTTGTTCTTCCCTCGAGCTGTGATAATTAATGTCCTGTGTGCTAATTACAGAATGAGGGCTTGGCTGGCCTTCTGCTCAGGAAAATTACCTGGCCACCTTCCAAGACCCTTCTAGCATTGCCAAACTGAGGTGCACATGGTCCTGTAACTGAGGGCAAACCACGCAAAGCATGTTTGTACCTGATGGCTATTTTCAGGATGCCCACTCTTGGATTACTAACTCCTTCACTGAAAGGGCCATGTCTTTCTCTTAAATATCAAGTTACAGTGAAACAAGCCCAGACTTTGATCTTAAACAGTTTAAACCCCCAAGTCCAGCAATCAAAAGCTGTGCAATACTAGTCAATTTGATTTATTTCTCTACATCCCAGTACTATATTCTGTAAAGTAGGAAAATTATATCTAGCAAATGAAATGAAATGATTTATTTTAAGCATTTGGTACACAGCAGCAAAACCACAGCATGGAAAAATGGTTGGAAGCTTCTTAATCCCTTTCTTTTCATCATTCTCATGTTATCTTGTAGAAAATGCATGTGCATGCTCAGTTGTGCCCAACTCTGCGACCCCATGGACTGTAGCCTGCTAGGCTACTCTGCTTGTGAAATTTTCTAGACAAAAACACAGAGTGGGTTGTCATTTCCTACTCCAGGAGATCTTCACCATCCAGGGATTGAACCCAGATTGTCTGAGTTTCCCGCATTGGCAGGTGATTTCTTTCCTGGGAAGAAAAAAGGTATATAGCAAATATTTGTTACTATATTTATATAGTAGGAACCATCACTGTGAACAAAGCTGGTAGAGGTGATGAAATTCCAGCTGAGCTGTTTCACATCCTAAAAGATGATGCTGTTGAAGTACTCTACTCAATATGCCCGCAAATTTGGAAAACTCAGCAGTGGCCACAGGACTGGAAAAGGTCAGTTTTCATTCCAATCCTCAAGAAAGGCAAGCAATACCAAAGAATGTTCAAACTACTGCACAATTGCTCTCATTTCACATGCTAGCAAAGTAATGCCAAAATTCTCCAAGCTAGGCTTCAACAGTGTGTGAACTGAGAACTTACAGATGTGTACAGCTGGATTTAGAAAAGTCAGAGGAACCAGAGATCATATTGCCAACATCCATTGGATCATAGAAAAAGATAATTTCAGAAAAACAACTACTTCTGCTTCATTGACTACGCTAAAGCCTTTGACAGTGTGGATCACAACAAACTGTGGAAAATTCTTAAAGAGATGGGAATACCTGCCTCCTGAGAAACCTGTATGAAGGTCAAGAAGAAGCAGTTAGAACTGGACATGGAACAGAGTCAGATACAACTGAGCGACTCAACAACAAAATATTTATTGAATGATGAGAAAAGAATTGGGACAGGAGGTAGGAATATAACAAAAACTAAATAGAAACTCCAAAATCTCAGTTGTTAAAAACCATCTTTACTTTTTTCTTATCCACATACTTCGGGTACAAGTTAGTTCCCTTTTGGCTAGAAAGCAACATCTAAGAGGCTGTGCATCCCTTCTCTTCATTTTAAAAGAAGAGATCTTTGGAAAGGATTTGAGATAATTCTATTCCCTCTCTCACCTTCACAGTTTCAAAGACACCAAAGGAACTTGTCAGAGAGACCTCATAACAGTACTGGACATGTTTCATGTTTCAGAGATGAAGGGATGCTGAAAGAAATGCAAACTATATTTGTGGAGGACATAATATCATGTTCTCTCTGTTATAGGTATGGGGAATAAAAGATAAATAAGGCTTGGCTCCTGCTCTGTAGAATCTCACAGTTTGCTGGGAGACAGTTAAAAATATAAAATAAATGCAAAATAAAATGTGCAATGTGCTGTGACAGAGATACATATAAAGTTCAAGGGCAGCAGGATCCATTAACAGCGTGGGGCTAGGAGGATCCATAGAGGATGACGAACAGAAGAGACTGCTTTTGCGATAAGCCTGGCAGGATGAGGAACTTATCAGAGAGAGGCAAGTGTATACTTGGGCAAGGGTTCCTTTCATTTAAAAGGGTTTAGGGAATGAGGAAAGGTAGGAGGAGGGAGTTTTTTTTTTGTTTTTGTTTTTGTTTTTTTTGAGTAATGTTAACCTGACCAACTGTTATTGACCAAACAAAGTTCTATAGTCATTACAAAGGTGCTACTTAGAGTAGCTTTCAGACACTATGCATGTCTTTAGTTTTCTCGATCTTCATGTAGCTCTTCGGCTTCAGAAGCTCTTTGGAACAAGTGGAGATGATTTCATCTCATGAGCTCTTTAAAATGGACCTTTCTAAAAGTGATTATATGAAAATCAAATCCATGACAAATATCAGTGATTCTACCAAGAAACAAACTGTGAGAGCTTGACTAGCTTCTCTGTTCTTCCAGACGACAGGAGAAACTTAGTAAGACTTGCTAAGTCCTTTCCAAGTCTAAGATTCCATATGAATACATTTAGAATGTGTGTAAGCATGAGGGAGCTTCAGGAATTTGGACTCACTGAAGACAGAACATTTTTGAATTAGTGAAAGCAGCAGGGAAAACACTTTTAATAAAGTTTTATTGCTTTCAAGTACTCCAAGGAATTTCAAGAAGGCTAACAGTGTAAGCAAGTGCTTTCATCCGGAGAATAAGCCTGATTTTGAAGCTCAGTTATTTATATTAATATGCTGAAAAATTGTCTGAATCTGCTTGGGATGTGCCAGATCCCTCAAGTAAATTAAATCTCTAACAACAACAACAACAACAAATTCATCAACTGAGCTAACTCTATTTTTATAAAAGATCCAAAAAAATTTTTTTTCCCTAAATATTATGGATTTTAAATTAACAGGCTAGTTTTGGGTAGTTGTAGACAATTTTAGAAATTCTCACCCAAGATGTACAGAACAACTGGTAGACTTAGTATCTTGTGAAGAAGGTATTCTCAAAAACTCATGCCCCATCCTAAAGCAGAGTTAGGATTCAGGCTACTCTAAACACTCTGAATTAGCAGTGCAAGTGATGATCATGCCTCAGGAACCATTGGTGAGTCCTGTCAATTAAAAAGAATGGAGCAATGCTTGCATGCTGAATAGCGTACCAGAAAGGAACAAGAGACTATTTGAGAGAAACATACAAGGATGGGCATCAAATTACAACCACCAGTTGTGGGTTCTGGTCCTGATTCTACCACACGTTCACTGCAAGCCCTTGACAACTGTTCTCCTTCATTGCGTCTTAGTCATCTCAGATACAGGATGAAAGAAGTGGACTCCCACCTCTGCATTGATTCCCAAAGCTTGTGGTCAGGAGACTCAAGCAAAGCTGCAGTGGATTCATTCTTGCCATTAAATTCCCAGAGGAAAAACTATTTGGCTTGTCTATGAGGAAATAATATAGAATAATTCATCCATATCCCTGAAGTCAATATTTCTGATAATAGAGATTTTATTATCATGATCTGTCCAATGTCACACAACAGGTTGTGGCCAGAGCAGAAATCCTGTTTCATTGCTCATTCACCTACCAGGTGGCCTGCTGAGGGATGTCAAGGTGATTGATTGGATCCCACAGAAACCACAGAAGATGAGGCAAAGCTTGCACAGAGTAGAGAGATGAGCAAATGATTTGGTTCTGTTTCCTCAACTCTTAACTTTTTTCTTCTTTTAGTTTGTTCTGTACTTTTGATCTCTCTTGTCCCAACAAACCTAGCTGCAATGTAGACTCAGTTATAGAAGTTTTCCAGAAATAACAATGGTGGCTTCTTGATGTGACTGTCCACAGCTCCAGTGACCAAATATCTGCTTCCTTAGTCTTATCCAGGAAGCTGTTGGTGGAAATATATACTATCCCTGATGGGTAAAGAACAGAGAGAGCTCTCATCTCATGAATTTATGGGAGTTGTGAGGTTTTGGGGGCCATATGTTTTTCATATTGTCAGTTTGATTTCTCCCTCAAAAAATGGAACATCAGCAGGAATAAGGGAAAAACAGGCTATATACTGCTATCAACAAAGAACACAGAGAAAACACAAAAACTCTAGTTTAAAAAATACAGCACTATAGAACTAAGTCAGCTTCAAAGTTCTGGAGGTGCATTTATGTTGGATAAAAATAATGCAATAACCACACCTGCCCCAACTCAAACAGCAAGTCAAAAATATAGAACAGGAATTGGCTATCACAGTGAAAAGAGAGACATGTATAGGGAGAGACAGACATGAAAGAATTGATGGAACTTGGAACTAAATGAGGATGGCATGTGTGGATATCTATGAAGATAATAATCAACTCTTTCACAATTCATAAAGCAAACTTATCCATTTAGTCATTCTTTAGCTATACATTTACTACATGCCCACTGTGAGCCAAGTGCTCTTTTTTTCTTAGCTCTGTGTACAAATGTATCAGTTCACAAGACAGACAAAATCTGTGGTTTTGACCCAATGGTGGGTTGAAGACAGCTGTTAAGATGGCTATCAAATCCATAAACAAATAGATCAACAAAGTAATTTCTCTTAGTGAAAAATGCAATGACACAGCTAAACTCAGAACAGTGACAACACCAAATGCTGGTACAGATATGGAGCATCAGAAATTCTCACTCATTGCTGATGGAAATGTTCAAAATGGTTCAGCCGATGTGGAAGACAGTTCGACAGTTTCTTAGAAAGCTAAACATAGTCTTACCATATGACCCAGCAGTCACACTGCTCAGTGTTACTCAAATGAGTTGAAAACATATGTCCACATAAAAACCTGAACACAAGTGTTTGTAGTAGTTTTATTCATATCTGCTAAAAACTGGAAGCAACAAAGTGCCCTTCAATAGGTTAATGGATAAACAAACTGTTGCATTTGTGTAATGGGATATTATTCAGAAATTTAAGGTAATAAACTACCAAGCTATGAAAAGACATAGAATAGCCTTAAATGCATATTACAAAGAAAAAAAAAGCCAATCTGCAAAGGCTGCATATCATATGACTTCAACTATATGATTTCTGAGAAGGTGAAACTATAGAAATAATAAAAAGATCAGGGGTTACCAGGGGTTCCAGTGGATGGAGAGGTGAACAGGTGGGACACAAAGAATTTTAAGGGCAGTGAAACCATTCTACATGATATTGTAATGAAGGATATACGGCATTATACATTGGTCAACATGTACCAAACCGACATTATTTCATCAATTGTCACAATGTTTGGATTCATTTAGCAATGCTTATTAGTGAATAATATGTGGTGTAAATATTGATAATGATGACTCTTTAATTAATAAAATTAATTAAATGACTCTTTAATAATGACTCTTTAATAAAAATTTCTGAAAGCACCCTAGAGTTTTGCTACTACCTGTGATTTTTATAGGGAAAGCAAGCCAGTGTGCATTAGAGGAGGAAATATTTAGCTAGGAATCAGGAGACAAAAATTGTTGTCCTGATTCTGACCCTGATTTGATAATTTTGAATAAGTCATTTTCCCATCCTCAATCCCAGTTCCTGAATCAATAAAACAATGGATTGGATGAGGTCATTTCAATGGTATTTTGCAGCTTTATCACTGAATATAAATCATCTATTTCACCACTGCTGAATGAAAATGAAGTGGTGATCAATAGACTCATGAATTTATTACACAGTGGAAATCAGCACACCCAAATGTGCTGCATGACCTGTTCAAGGTTATGCAGTGACTTAGCGGCTGAATAGAGACAAGGGCCGAGGTTTCCTCAGTCCTAGAGTTGCGTCACTCTCCATGTCACACTCTTGGAATACAGTCATTTAATATTCATCTAAGTAACCAATGGTGGTGGTTTAGCCATTAAGTGGTATCCAACTCTGACCCATTGGACTGTAGCCCACCAGGCTCCTTTGTCCTCTGTCCATGGAATTTCCCAGGCAAGAATACTGGAATAGATGGTCATTTCCTTCTCCAGGGGAACCTTCCCAACCCAGGGGTTGAACCTAGATTCCTGCATTGCAGGCAGATTCTTTTCTGACTGAGCCACCGGGGAAGCCTAAGTAAGAAATGAAATTATCAAAATGTACTAGCCTGTGATGGATAATCTTCAGATTGGGGCATTTTGTAACTGCAGAAACACTTGGATTTCCACAAAAGAATAATACATAGAAATTTCTAGTAAAGAGCAAAATTTAAGTGAGTCACATGTATTTGATTCTCTCAGCCAGGCATGATGGGAAATAAGGGGACAGAATGGATGAGCACTGACTCTGGTGACAGCGTCACTTTCCCCCTCTGGGCTTCAGGTTTTCCACCTGACTAATGGAAAGAATGATACTGTGTTTGGTGTCAAGTTATGGGAAGTAAGAACTAGACCGTGGAAGGCACTTACCACAGCAGTCTGGCGAGATCATGCTTAGTATTAGTTATTACTAACCCAAGTTTACACATGAGAAAACAGCCTCGCAGTGGGGCTGTGAGTACAGGAACTCTAAGCAAAGTAAATAGGAATTCTTTCTCTTCAGAACCTTCTACCCAGTCACAGAAAAACTAGGATACATGAGGAAAGCATACAGTTTGGATCCAGAAGACCCAGGTATGAATCCCTGCTCTGCTCTGTCCTCAACTTGTAACACTGAACACATTACTTCAGTGCTCTGATCCTTGTTTGACTCATCTATAAAAAGAGTTGATGGTGATATCTGTGCTACAAGTTGCCTATGAGGATCAAACCGTAAGTTTTCTATTACAGTGTCAGTTATTGTTGTCATCACTTTTAACAGTCTAACTGGCTTATGGAGTCAGACTTGGTGAAGTGAGGGTGTGCCCTGACCTGGTGGCCGTGGAGATGACTCAGTAGAAGAGCCATGCCAGTGCCGCTGGGTACAGAGGGTCCACAGTCACCCAGTACAGCCCCTAGTGTGAGAGAGCTCTTCAAAGCACAGGGGAAGGACAGCTCTGTTAGGCAGGGAGAGGGATCACACAGACAGAGAAGTTATAAGAGATCTTTCAGTGGCTTTAAAGTAGCTCAAACCACCCAGCCTTGATGAAAGACATCTGAGGCTTGTGTGATCGGGCTGCTGCATTCCTGGGGTAGGTCCTTAAAGATTTATAAACAGTAGCAGGGTCTCCAGTTAGTTCTTTAAGATATAGAATGATTTTTATGTAAATTTGCCCAAACACCCCTTCAAAGAACTCTTCAATGGCATATAGGGGCTCAAGGGATAAAGACAAAGCTCTTTCACAATTACACAATTGACTTTTTCAGCGTGTTCGAAGCGCTTTCTACCTCTCCCCTTGATCTGGCATCTTCCTTCCCTTACACTCTCCAGACAGTCTGTCTTAGCGCTTCCTCCATCACAGCCCCTTTCATGTTCTGCTTTCTCTGAAATGCAACTCTCCTCTCCTGCCCTCTTGCTGGTTCGCTCCTGCATAACCCTGACAACTCAGGTGGATCATTACTTTGTCACTAAATGTTCATTTTTTTCTGAGTTATAGAATTATGGATGATTTGTGGCTTTCTTATTTTTACATTAATGTATTTATTTTTAAAAATAAATGATATAGTCAGTTATTTATTCAATTTTATACAGTAAATATTCATTGTACACCTTCTATGGGATAGCATTATTCTAAAGAGTAAGTATCAGTTCAGTTCAGTTGCTCAGTCTTGTCCTACTGTTTGCGACCCCATGAATCGCAACACGCTAGGCCTCCCCGTCCATCACCAACTCCCGGAGTTCACTCAGACTCACGTCCATCGAGTCAGTGATGCCATGAAGCCATCTCATCCTCGGTCGTCCCCTTCTCCTCCTGCCCCCAATCCCTCCCAGCATCAGAGTCTTTTCCAATGAGTCAACTCTTTGCATGAGGTGGCCAAAGTACTGGAGTTTCAGCTTTAGCATCAGTCCTTCCAAAGAAATCCCAGAGCTGATCTCCTTCAGAATGGACTGGTTGGATCTCCTTGCATATAGAAAGGGACAAAACAAGTGTTTACTTTTATGACACTTATATCCTAGTGGAAGAAACAGACAGCAAACAGTTAAAGGAACTAAAATATCAGGCAGTGGGAATCAGGAATTTAAATACTAATTTATTACTGAAAACAGAAGAGAAAGGCCACTGAACAACTAACACATTTTGGCTTCCCTAATAGTTCAGCTGGTAAAGAATCCACCTGCAGCACAGGAGATCCCGGCTCAATTCTGGAGTCGGGAAGATCCCCTGGAGAAGGCATAGGGTACACTCCAGTATTCTTGGGCTTCCCTGGTGCCTCAGATAATAAAGAATCTGCCTGCAGTAGAAGAGACCCAGATTTGATCCCTGGTTTGGGAAGATCCCCTGGAAATGGAAAGGCTACCCACTCCAATATTTTTGCCTGGAGAATTCCAACGACAGAGGAGACTGACGGGCTACAGTCCATGGGGTTGCAAAGAGTTAGACATAACTGAAAGACTTTCACTTTCAGAACACATTTAAAAGATAGTCATAAGACAGTTTACTTGAATTAAGAGTTTTTATGAAGCAGTTCAAAGATCTGAGAAGGTTTATCTTGCCAAAGAAGAAATATGTTGTTTAGTTGCTCAGTCACGTTCAGCTCTCTGCAGTCCCATGAACTGTAGCCTGCCAGGTTCCTCTGTCCATAGAATTCTCCAGGCAAGAATACAGGAGTGGGTTGCTATTTCCTTCTGCAGGGGATCTTCCTGACCCAATACTAATTGAAGAGTCATCATTTGAAGAAGTAGAAGCTGATCTTTGCAAATCCAAAGAGCAGATTTCAAACCATGGATTCCAAGTTGCAGGGAGACAATATTTGATTCACAATTTAGAACAGCACAGTGATTACAGCTGTTGGAATATATAACATCCTGCCTTAGTAATGGGGGAACTTAGTCATAAAAGGAATAAACACTGGGGGCAAAGTGGTACAGGAACTCACATGTCTTTTGGACACTCACCTGAATAATACACCACATTTATTTTCATAAGAATCTACCCTTCCATCAAGTAAATCCACATCCTGTCACATAAGAATTCATGGACATGATGAGAAGAGAAAGATATTGATTAGATATCCATAATGTTGTATCTATGGAAGTATTATTCTACAAGTGTTGCACATATACCTAGGATTTATGTGTATTTCTTTTAGAATTAACAGCAACAAATATGTATTTTTCTGTTTAAAATTGAATTAGAGTAAAAATCCAGCCCACAGCTGAATTGCTTTTTGTTTTCCTATTAACTAAGGGGTGTAAGGAAGGAGGCAGAAAGTGAAAAGGAACTAAAAAGCCTCTTGATGAAAGTGAAAGAGGAGAGTGAAAAAGTTGGCTTAAAGATCAACATTCAGAAAATTAAGATCATGGCATCTGGTCCCATCACTTCATGGCAGATAGATGGGGAAACAGTGGAAAAAGTGTCAGACTTTATTTTCTCAGGCTCCAAAATCACTGCAGATGGTGATTGCAGCCATGAAATTAAAAGACGCTTACTCCTTGGAAGGAATGTTATGACATACCTAGGTAGCATATTGAAAAGCAGAGATATTACTTTGCCAACAAAGGTCCATCTAGTCAAGGCTATGGTTTTTCGAGTGGTCATGTATGAATGTGACAGTTGGACTGTGAAGAAAGCTGAGCGCCGAAGAATTGATGCTTTTCAATTGTGGTGTTGGAGAAGACTCTTGAGAGTCCCTTGGACTGCAAGGAGATCCAACCAGTCCATCCTAAAAGAGATCAGTCCTGGGTGTTCATTGGAGGGACTGATGCTGAAGCTGAAACTCCAATATTTTGGCCACCTCATGCGAAGAGTTGACTCATTGGAAAAGACTCTAATGCTGGGAGGGATTGAGGGCAGGAGGAGAAGGGGACGACCGAGGATGAGATGGCTGGATGGCATCACTGACTCGATGGGCATGAGTCTCAGTGAACTCCGGGAGTTGGTGATGGACAGGGAGGCCTGGCGTGCTGCAATTCATGGGATTGCAAAGAGTCGGACATGACTGAGTGACTTCACTTTCACTTTTCACTTTCATGCACTGGAGAAGGAAATGGCAACCCACTCCAGTGTTCTTGCCTAGAGAATCCCAGGGACTGGGGAGCCTGGTGGGCCATCTATGGGGTCACACGGAGTCGGACATGACTGAAATGACTTAGCAGCAGCAGCAATAGGTATCAGAAACCATCTATATTGATGGTTGGTAATACAAAATAGCCCATAAATGTTTGGCTCTCTGGCAAAAGCTGAAGTGGAAAATAGGAGTTTTCCTGGGATTGATGTGGATTCCCCTTCTGTACATTGGAACATGCAGTCCTTCATACAAGGGTAATGAGAGGTCCATCTGGGTCCAGAGCCCAAATGCAGTTCCCATATTGCTGCATGGACTAAGAGAGAAGTCGGCTTCACACCAGTCATTGTAAGGGCAGAGGCAGGAGGAATGGTAACCTCATTCCAAAAAGAGCCACTGCCTGAGCTGTGGGCAAATATGGTCAATGTCAGTGACCCTCCCCACCTTGAAAGGAGACTGTGAAAGGGAGGAAAACTTGAGTGTGGTATGTGAAGTGAAATATTGTCTGCTCTACACTCTACTCATAAACAAGTCTATTCCAAATGCAAATTTCTGAGCCCAGGTGAAAGAAAGCCAGCTATCTGGAAGCCATCAGCTACTTCCTCCCCTTAAGTGCCAAGGAGCTGGGGGGATATGAGAAGCTGCCATTCACCACATCTGTCATCTCTTATGGTGAATGAGAAATTAGTATGTAAACAATAAAGAAAGCAGGATTGGCCCCAGATAGCTAGATGGGTATGAAAGAAAAAATTTCAGCAAGCCTAGAGGCTTGCATCTTCCCCATACATAGAATATCATTAAGTCTCTTCATGTGAGAGATTTAGTTTTCTCTTAATTAGCAGTAATCTTTTCATATTCAGATTACCTGCCCCTTGCTGCAAATTTTTATATAGCCTGGCTCCTTCCCTGCTTCCTAGGAGTTTTCTTGGGGTCACTTGAGATACTGTCCTGACCTCTGGTCCTAACATTCCCACTGAATAAAAACTAACCCTCAACGTTTAGGCTGCGCGTATTTTTCAGTGGTCAGTTAAGAGCAAACCTAGAGAGGGAAGGACTGACCCTTTCCTTACATCGCTGTTCTATCACTGAACGGATTATTGGTCTGAGAAATTATCTTTTTTGGGGAAAGAAAAAAGAAACGCTAACTTTTCAGTAACAGACTTTTGAATCCCACCAACGTGAAAAATGTCCATCTGAATAGATGCATTAAAAAAAAAAATGTTTTGTTCTGGCTGGAAAGAAAAGCTTATACTTCACAAAAAGGTACACAATGAAGCTTTAAAGGAAAGAAGCTTTAAAAATATTTATTTGAATTTGCCTTCTTTGTCCCCCTGGCATTTTAAAAATGAGGAGACTTGTCTAGAAGGAAAGCAACCTGCCCAATGTAACCAGTCAATTAACATCAGAGCTGGATCTAGACCTGGGTTCTTTCTAGACAAAATATGTAAGCTCTGGATGAAAACTTTTCACTAGAGGATACCTAAATCCACATTGATCCTGATGACACTGACCTCCACTTGTCATTTTAAACCATGCTTTTCTTATTGCACTGCAAAATTTCTCATTTCCATAATAAATAATTTATTAACTAAGCCGAGCCAAAACAAAATCCTCCCTGATTTAAATGCTGGCATAACAGTGACCAGCAGATAGACTGGGTTTCCATTGAAGGATTGGGTTTCCTTTTCCAACTATAAATTCCCTTTTTTCCCAAGACTATTTCATTGCTCAGTCCAGAAGTTTAGATGACAGAGTTTATAAGAAATATGGCTCTGGGGTGTAATCTAGTGAAGCTTTTTTTCTCAAGGAGAACTGAAACCTGTTATTAAGCTGTGAGAAGACTTATGTTGAAAGGATTTACTTTTTCCCCTAATGAGATCAGGAGCTTCTGTTAGGGGCCCGAGTTTCCCCTAACATAAAACTTCAAAGGAATCAATTACTGATACTCAGAGCTTCTATCTCTTTTTCGTAGTTTAAGACTCAGTGTTTTTAGCTTTGGGATGCCCTGTTTCTTTTCTTTTCCCTCTTCAAGCTATCCGAGAGAAGGGAATGGGAAGCCCCACAGTAACCACTGTAGACACATCAATCAAGAGAGGGCTGCATGGACTCTTTCCTACCATCAAACCATTTTTTCTCCCAGGTTACTTATGCCTCGGTTGTCAATCTTTACATTATGCAATGAAATTCAGCATTGTATGTTGAAAGTAAAAGAGATTGTCTGTATTTTCCCACTTATTTTTGAATCCCAAGCATCTTTACTACATTTATAATAATGAGGATGTTCAGGATTACAAAGAAAATGGCAACACAACTAACATTTCCATAATTTTTATGTGTTTGGGGACCAGGAAAAGGCTTTTATTCATTCATTTCATAGATGTGTGGTGAGGACTGGAAGGGTGCCAGGCAGGGTCTAGAACTGAAAGTAAAGCAGCTAATAAAATGAAAAAGACCCTTCCTTTTTTGTGGCACTTACATTCCAGTGAAATCTGTTACATGTATGACCTTGTTAATTTGAATGAATATACTCATTTAGGAAAAGAATCTTCCTCCAATGCGGGAGACCCAGGTGCCACCCCTGGGTCAGGAAGACGCCCTGGAGAAGAGGATGGCTACCCACTCCAGTATTCTTGCCTGGAGAATTCCATGGACAGAGGAGCCTGGTGGGCTTCAGTCTATGGGGTCACATAGAGTTGGACACGACTGAACAACTAACTTTTGCACTTTTTTTTCATTCATCTGGTCCCTACTAGAAAGTTCAGGTGCAGGTATGGCTATTTCTTCAGTTTTATAGAAGAGGAAACTTAGACTCAAAGAAGTTAAATACTGTGTCTAAGATTCCAAAGTTCAAATGAGATCAAGCTGAGATTTGAACCCAGAAATAGGATTTTACAGCCTGTGCTCTGAACCACATTATCTCCTTGAATCCTCAGTATCATCTTCCCTGTGATTGCCTAATCACTACATTTTACATATGACAAAATGAGAGGTTACTATCACAAAATGCCACATCTGGAATTTGACTACTATAGATTTGTAGTACAGTCTAAAGTCAGGAAGTGTGATACTTCTAACATTGTTCTTTTTTTCTCAAGATTGCTTTGGCTATTCGGGGCCTTTCATGTTTCCATGTAAACTGCCAGATAGTTTGTTCTCATTCTGTGAAAAATGTCATGAGTATTTTGATAGGGATTGCATTAAAATCTGTCTGTAGATTGCTTTGTGTAGTATGGATATTTTAGCAATATTAATTCTCCCAATCAAGACTAGAGATCTCTTCAAGAAAATTAGAGATATCAAGGGAATGTTTCATGCAAAGATGGGCTTGATAAAGGACAGAAATGGATTGGACTTAACAAAAGCAGAAGATATTAAGAATAGATGGCAAGAATACACAGAAGAACTGTACAAAAAGGATCTTCACGACCTAGATAATCATGACGGTGTGATCACTCATCTACAACCAGACATCTTGGAATGTGAAGTCAAGTGGGCCTTCGAAAGCATCACTATGAACAAAGCTAGTGGAGGTGATGAAATTCCAGTAGAGCTATTTCAAATCCTGAAAGATGATGCTGTGAAAGTGCTGCACTCAATATGCCAGCAAATTTGGAAAAGTCAGCAGTGGCCACAGGACTGGGAAAGTTCAGTTTTCATTCCAATCCCAAAGAAAGGCAATGCCAAAGAATGCTCAAACTACCACACAATTGCACTCATCTCACACACTAGGAAAGTAATGCTCAAAATTCTCCAAGCTAGGCTTCAGCAATACGTGAACTGTGAATTTCCAGATGTTCAAGCTGGTTTTAGAAAAGGCAAAGGAACCAGAGATCAAATTGCCAACATCTGCTGGATCATGGAAAAAGCAAGAGAGTTCCAGAAAAACATCTATTTCTGCTTTATTGACTATGTCAAAGCCTTTGACTGTGTGGATCACAATAAACTGTGGAAAATTCTGAGAGAGATGGGAATACCAGACCACCTGACCTGCCTCCTGAGAAATCTGTATGCAGGCCAGAAAGCAACAGTTAGAACTGGACATGGAACAAGAGACTGGTTCCAAATAGCAAAAGGAGGACGTCAAGGCTGTATATTGTCACCCTGCTTATTTAACTTATATGAAGAGTACATCATGAGAAACGCTGGACTGGAAGAAACACAAGCTGGAATCAAGATCACCGGGAGAAATATCAACAACCTCAGATATGCAGATGACACCACCCTTATGGCAGAAAGTGAAGAGGAGCTAAACAGCCTCTTGATGAAAGTAAAAGAGGAGAGTGAAAAAGTCGGCTTAAAGCTCAACATTCAGAAAATGAAGATCATGGCATCCGGTTCCATCACTCCATGGGAAATAGATGGGGAAACAGTGGAAACAGTGTCAGACTTTATTTTCTCAGGCTCCAAAATCACTGCAGATGATGACTGCAGCCATGAAATTAAAAGACGCTTACTCCTTGGAAGAAAAGTCATGACCAACCTAGATAGCATATTCAAAAGCAGAGACATTACTTTGCCAACTAAGGTCCGTCTAGTCAAGGCTATGGTTTTTCCAGTAGTCATGTATGGATGTGAGAATTGGACTGTGAAGAAGGCTGAGCACCGAAGAATTGATGCATTTGAACTGTGGTGTTGGAGAAGACTCTTGAGAGTCCCTTGGACTGCAAGGAAATCCAACCAGTCCATTCTGAAGGAGATCAGCCCTGGGATTTCTTTGGAAGGAATGATGCTAAAGCTGAAACTGCAGTACTTTGGCCACCTCATGGGAAGAGTTGACTCATTGGAAAAGACTTTGATGCTTGGAGGGATTGGGGGCAGGAGAAGAAGGGGACGACAGAGGATGAGATGGCTGGATGGCATCACTGACTCAATGGATGCGAGTCTGGGTGAACTCCGGGAGTTGGTGATGGACAGGGAGGCCTCGCATGCTGCAATTCATGGGGTCGCAAAGAGTCGGACACGACTGAGCGACTGAACTGAACTGAACTGATGAACACAAGGTATCTTTCTATTTCTTCATATGATCTTCAATTTCTTTTATCAATATTTTATAGTTTTCAAAGCATAGATCTTTAATCTCCTTAGTTAAGTTCATTCTTAGGTATTTATTCTTTTTGATATGATTTTGAAGGGGATTTGTTTTTGTTGTTTTCTCTTTCCAGTAGTTCATCATTAGTGGGGATTTGAATTTAGGTCTTCCGTGGTTTAATCCACTCCTTATTCCATCAGATATGTAGGGGCCCACATACACATGGGCACACACACACACAAACAGCTTCTTCCTCTAGTATGCTTTTAACATATGAATGGTAGGGATCAGGAGGGACATAAATTCTTTGTGAAAATGGTTGGGGCTATCATTTATAAATGAGGAAAACAATCTCCTCCCATTTTTCATATCAGAGATGTCATTTCTGTGTATTATATTATTTATTTGAGAGACAGCAGGATTCATTTGCTTATGTTCACATTTTTAGATTTTTTTCTTTCATTCCAACCGTGTTGATTTCACTGTATATATGTTTTAATCTATAGAGCATTAACATGTTCTAAAAGTCAAAACTATGCAAAAAATGTATTCAGATAAACTCTTCTACTTAGTTTTTCTTTCATCGCCTGCAGATAACCAATTTGCTCTTTGGGTTTTTGTTTATTTGTTTGTTTGTTTATTCTTCCTATATTTCATCTTGCAACAGTAAGCAGATATATGATCTTATTTTACCATCTTTTTACCCCAAAGTTATTACATTATACATATGTTGTGCTTTTTCACTTAAGAATATATCCCAGAAGTCACTCCATATCAGTTCATAGATTCCTTCCTTACTCATCTTTACAGCTGTGTGGCCCTCCATCCTGTAAATGGAGCAGTGTATTTAATCAGTATCCTATACATGACAATTTAGGTTAATTCTAACATCTTGCAATTACCAATGATATTGCCAATAATAGCTGTGTGTGTATGCTCAGTCCCTCAGTTATGTCTGACTCTTTGCAACCCCATGGACTGTAGCCCACCAGGTTTCTCTGTCCATGGGATTTTCCAAGTAAGAATACTGGAATGGGTTGCCATTTCCTCTCCAGGAGATCTTCCTGACCCAGAGATCAAATCTGTGACTCCTACTTGGCAGATGGATTCTTTTTCCCTGAGCCACCAGGGAAGTCAAAATAATAGCCACATGCAAATTTATTTTCATAATGTTGGACATTTATCATCATTTAAATCCTTAGAAGATTTTTAGGTTAAGACGAAAATTCTTAGTGGATCTTGTGATAAAGAGGTAAGTGAATATGTAGTTGTGTTAGACATTGCTAAATTTCTTTCCACTGTTACATCAATTTTTATTTTCATCAACATTGTATTGTCAACTCTTTTTCTACAGTTTCTGAGAGTGGATTTTTATCAAGCTTTTGAATGTCTTGCCAATCTAATTGGTTAGAAATGATATTTTCATGTAGATTTTAATTTGCACTTCTTATACTATGAAAGATATTGAATACTTTTTCATATGTTTCAGTTCAGGTCAGTTGCTCAGTCATGTTTGACTCTTTGCAGCCCCATGGATTGCAGCACGCCAAGCTTCCTTGTTCATCACCACTCCCAGAGCTTGCTCAAACTCATGTCCATTGAGTCAGTGATGCCATCCAACCATCTCATCCTCTGTTGTCCCTTTCTCCTCCTGTCTTCACTCTTTCCCAGCATCAGGCTCTTTTCTAATGAATCAGTTCTTCACATCAGGTGGCCAAAGTATTGGAGCTTCAGCTTCAGCATAGTCCTTCCAATGAATATTCAGGGTTGATTTCCTTTAGGATTGACTGATTTGATCTTCTTGCAGTCCAAGGGACTCTCAAGAGTCTTCTCCAGCATCATAGTTCAAAAGAATCAATTCTGTGTTGCTCAACCTTCTTTATGGTCCAACTCTTACATCCATACATGACTCCTGGAAAATCCATAGTCTTGACTATATGGACCTTTGTTGGCAAAGTAACATTTCTGCTTTTTAATATGCTGTCTATGTTTCTCACAGTTTTTATTCCAAGGAGCAAGCATCTTTTAAAAGCCATGTAATATATTTTGGGGCTTTTTTAATGTATCTTGCAATTTTTGATTTTGCACCTCACAATTAAAAATAAAATCTTTATATGTAATGATTACATTAAAAAAGAAACACAGTCTTTATGTTTCAGTGTTACTAGTCATCTAGAATATACACTACAATTTTTTTCTCCCAATCCATTCATTTTCTTGTGACTTTATTTTATTTACCATGATTTTTCACATTTAAAAAATTTTAATGGCAAATTTATCTTTTAAAAAAATAGTGATGGATTTAGTGTCATGGACAGGCTTTCCTTTTACTCAGGTTATTAAAGAATTTTCTTCTGATACTTGGATAGTTGTATATTTGCTACATTCGTTTGTTCTAATAGGAATTTACTCTTACATATGATGTGAGAAAATGATATAATTTATACTTTTCAAGAGGATATTCAGTTATTTTAAAACAATCTATTAAAAACTTCTTTCCCCGTTAATATGAGATACTACATTTTTATATACTAAGTTTTCATATATAATTCAACGTGTTTCTAGACTTGTTTCATTCCACTGGCATTCTGTCTATTCATACATTAGCATGTGTTAGTAGGCATGACTGTATGTTTCACTTGTCCCACAACTTCTTTATCCATTCAGCTGTCAATGGACATCGAAGTTGCTTCCATGTCCTAGCTATTGTAAATAGTGCTGCTATGAACATTTAGAGTACATACGTCTTTTTCAGTTATGGTTTTCTCAGCATATTGCCCAATAGTGGGGTCATATGGTAGTTTTATTCCTAGTTCTTTAAGGAGTCTCCATACTTTGCTCCATAGAGGCTGTATCAATTTACAGTACATGTGAATGATGGAATATTACTCAGACACAAAAAGGAACACATTTCAGTCTGATCTAGTGAGGTGGATGAACCTACAGCCAGTTATACAGAGTGAAGAAAGTCAGAAAAATAAAAACAAATATTATATATTAACACACACATATATGATGTTCAAGCTGGTTTTAGAAAAGGCAGAGGAACCAGAGATCTAATTGCCAACATCCGCTGGATCATGGAAAAAGCAAGAGAGTTCCAGAAAAACATCTATTTCTGCTTTATTGACTATGCCAAAGCCTTTGACTGTGTGAATCACAATAAACTGTGGAAAATTCTGAAAGAGACGGGAATACCAGACCACCTGACCTGCCTCTTGAGAAACCTATATGTGGGTCAGGCAGCAACAGTTAGAACTGGACATGGAACAACAGACTGGTTTCAAATAGGAAAAGGAGGACGTCAAGGCTGTATATTGTCACCCTGCTTATTTAACTTATATGCAGAGTACATCATGAGAAACACTGGGCTGGAAGAAACACAAGCTGGAATCAAGATTGCCAGGAGAAATATCAATCCCCTCAGATATGCAGATGACACCACTCTTATGGTAGAAAGTGAAGAGGAGCTAAAAAGCCTCTTGACGAAAGTAAAAGAGGAGAGTGAAAAAGTTGGCTTAAAGCTCAACATTCAGAAAATTAAGATCATGGCATCTGGTCCCATCATTTCATGGGAAATGGATGGGGAAACAGTGGAAACAGTGTCAGAATTTATTTTGTGGGCTCCAAAATCACTGCAGATGGTGACTGCAGCCATGAAATTAAAAGACACTCCTTGGAAGAAAAGTTATGAGCAACCTAGATAGCATATTCAAAAGCAGAGACATTACTTTGCTGACTAAAGTCCGTCTAGTCAAGGCTATGGTTTTTCCAGTAGTCATGTATGGATGTGAGAGTTGGACTGTGAAGAAGGCTGAGCACTGAAGAATTGATGCATTTGAACTGTGGTGTTGGAGAAGACTCTTGAGAGTCCCTTGGACTGCAAGGAGATCCAACCAGTCCATTCTGAAGGAGATCAGCCCTGGGATTTCTTTGGAAGGACTGATGCTAAAGCTGAAACTCCAGTACTTTGGTCACCTCATGCGAAGAGCTGACTCATTGGAAAAGACTCTGATGCTGGGAGGAACTGGGGGCAGGAGGAGAAGGGGATGACCGAGGATGAGATGGCTGGATGGCATCACTGACTCAACGGATGTGAGTCTGAGTGAACTCCAGGAGTTGGTGATGGACAAGGAGGCCTGG
Source organism: Budorcas taxicolor (assembly GCF_023091745.1). NCBI lineage: Eukaryota > Metazoa > Chordata > Mammalia > Artiodactyla > Bovidae > Budorcas > Budorcas taxicolor. The sequence continues at coordinate 140,957,153 of NC_068920.1, forward strand.
CGTGCTGCGATTCATGGGGTTGCAAAGAGTTGGACATGACTGAGCGACTGAACTGAACTGAACTGATATGTGTGTGTATGTATATATATATATATATATATATATATATACATATATATATGGAATCTAGAAAAAAATGGTGCTAATGAACCTATTTACAAGACAGAAATAGAGAGGCAGACATAGAGAGCAAAATTTCAACACAGTAGGGGAAGGAGAGGGTGGAATAAATTTAGAGAGTAGCATTGACACATATACATTATCATACAGACAATATATAGCTAATGGGAATCGCTATCTATAATGGGAATTATAGGAAGTTGCCCTATAATATGGGGAGCTCAACCTAGTGTTCTGTTACAATCTAGAGGGGTGAGATTGGGTGGGTAGTGGGGGAGAGGTTCGAGAAGGAGTAGAGGTATGTATACTTACGGCTGACCCATATTGTTGTATGGCAGAAGCCAACACAATATTGTAAGGCAATTATCCTCCAATTAAAAATAAAGTTAAAAAAGAAACTAAAAAAAAAAAAAATGCTTAGGAAAAAAACTAGTTCTTCCTATGTAAGGTCTTTCTTTTACAATTTTGTTGTAACTATTACTACATGTTTACTTTCTCCATATGGATTTTAGTGTCAACTTGTCCAATTATAGTAAAAGAAAAGAAAAAATAAAAAAATGCATCAGTTCAGTTCAGTCGCTCAGTCGTGTCCGACTCTTTGCGACCCCGTGAATCGCAGCACGCCGGGCCTCCCTGTTCATCACCATCTCCCGGAGTTCACTCAGACTCACATCCATGCAGTCCGTGATGCCATCCAACCATCTCATCTTCTGTCGTCCCCTTCTCCTCCTGCCCCCAGTCCCTCCCAGCATCAGAGTCTTTTCCAATGAGTCAGCTCTTCCCATGAGGTGGCCAAAGTACTGGAGTTTCAGCTTTAGCATCAGTCCTTCCAAAGAAATCCCAGGATTGATTTCCTTCAGAATGGACTGGCTGGATCTCCTTGCAGTCTAAGGGACTCTCAAAAGTCTTCTCCAACACCACAGTTCAAAAGCATCAATTCTTCGGCGCTCAGCCTTCTTCACAGTCCAACTCTCACATCCACACATGACTACTGGAAAAGCCATAGCCTTGACTAGACAGACCTTAGTCAGCAAAGTAATATCTCTGCTTTTGAATATGCTATCTAGGTTGCTCATAACTTTTCTCCAAGGAGTAAATATCTTTTAATTTCATGGCTGCAGTCACTATCTGCAGTGATTTTGGAGCCCACAAAAATAAAGTCTGACACTGTTTCCACTGTTTCCCCATCTATTTCCCATGAAGTGATGGGACCAGATGCCATGATCTTCGTTTTCTGAATGTGGAGCTTTAGGCCAACTTTTTTGCCCTCCTGTTTTACTTTCATCAAGAGGCTTTTTAGCTCCTCTTCTTTTTCTGCCATAAGGGTGGTGTTGTAGTTGCTAGTTATACCTGACTCTTTGCAATTCCATGGACTGTAGCCCACCAGGCTCCTCTGGGTTTCCATTCCCTTCTCCGGGGAATCTTCCCAACCCAGGGATCAAACCCATGTCTTCTGCATTGCAGGTGGATTCTTTACCATCTGAGCTACCAGGAAAACCCATAGTAAAAGAGTTTATGTCTTTATCGGAATAAATTAAAATTTCTGCCAGTCAATCTTTAGTTTCTTAGAGCCCATCCTTTAATATATTCTTCAGAAAGAGCTCAAGAATATGATATTCCTTGAGTTCTTATTAATACATGTTCAAAACCAGCCTTGTTACTTGAATAATGGCTTGTCCTATGTCCTTGAGTTACTTATAAAATTCCCACTGAAGCATTGCTTTATATTTGTTCCTGAGAAGTCTGAGGAATAGATATCGTAGATTTGTCCAAACCCACAGAATGTACAAACCCGGAGTGAACTAGAATATAAAGTGTGGGCTTTGGGTGATTATTTGTGTCAAAACAGTTTCATTAATTGTAATAAATATACCACTCTGGTGAAAATGTTAGTGTTAGTCGCTCAGTTGTGTCTGACTCTTTGTGACCCTGTGAACTGTAGCCCGCCAGTCCTCTGTCCATGGAATTCTCCAGGCAAGAATACTGGAGTGGGTAGCCATTCCCTTCTCCAGTGGGTCTTCCCGACCCAGGGATCGAACCCAGATCTCCCACATTGCAGGCAGATTCTTTACCGTCTGAGCCACAGGTGGGGGATGTTAATTATGGGAAAGGCTAGGCATGCCTGGTGGAGAAGGCAATGGCACCCCACTCCAATACTCTTGCCTGGAAAATCCCATGGATGGAGGAGCCTGGTAGGCTGCAGTCCATGGGGTCACTGAGTCGCACACGACTGAGCAACTTCACTTTCACTTTTTACTTTCATACACTGGAGAAGGCAATGGCAGCCCACTCCAGTGTTCTTGCCTGGAGAATCCCAGGGACGGGGGAGCCTGGTGGGCTACCGTCTCTGTGGTTGCACAGAGTCGGACACAACTGAAGCAACTTAGCAGTAGCAGCAGGCATACATGGAGGTGGTGGTATATGGGAAATCTGTATAACCTCTTTTAATTGTTGCTGTGAACCTAAAACTGCCCTAAACAAACAAACTGTTAATCTAAAAAATCACTCTGGTTACTAGAATTAGGGTGGAGGCAGATATTCCAGCGAGGATGCTGTTACTGTAGTAACCCAAGAGACGATGGAGGTTTAGACAAGTATGTAGTTAAGAATACAGTGCGGGGAATATTTTCAGATACTTGATTTAGAAATCTGGCACATTCTATGCCTCAAGCTTTTGAAACAACCATAAAATAAGTTAGCGTTAGTCATCTGTCTCAGGGGAGTACCTGTACTTTCATCTTATATTTAATTTTCAAGTAATATTTTTGTATGAATTACATATCAGAGCTGGAGAGACTCTCAGTGGTTCAGACTTTATAACTGAAATCAGTCATCCTTAGTAGAACTTGGAGAGGAGAGGGACCTGGTAAAACTCATCATGAATCTGAACAGTTCAGTCATAAGCTAATTATCAGGTTACACAGAGCTTCTCGAAGAAGCAGCCTGACAGTTTCAGAACAAATTGTGCCTGACTTGAAATTCTAATAGCGCTCCTGCTTCCTCCAATTCTGTCTCCTTCATTCTAGATAAATGCCGGAACTCGCACTATGCAATATAGAATAATGCTCCATAAAATTTTGTCAAATCCCTACTTGGAACTAGAGAGCTGGAATAACTAAGTTTGAAACTGTGTACAGTCTGTTCAGGCTTGTCTTGGTGGAAAGAATTGAAAAATAAGAGGTACTTTATGAGATTTTTTCCTCTTCTTTATTTTTAACTGGAGACTCAAATCATTCTCTAGAGTAATCACTTGCAGTTTATTGTCCACCAGCAACTTTCGATTCTGCCCTGTTATTTGTAGGCATGTTTGATAAACAGACACAGTAAAGTGTTTTAATACTTAGAGATGTATGATGATGAGTAAGGGAGATGAAAAGAAACTAAAAATGCAATGTACAATATAAGCAAAGATATCATAAAACTGGAATATTCATGTATGTCCTGCCCATGGTGTTGGACATTGGCAATTCATTCTAAAAGTCATGCAAATTGATCCATATCCAGATTTACCCAGTAAATTTGTTTCTGGGACTTTATCCTAAGGAAATAACTTGAAGCTAGAAAATAGAGGGAAAATAGTACTATAAGCCTGGGCATATTTAATTATAAGCTTTTATGAAGGAAGCAGCCCAAACTCTATATTGTCCCAGTCAGACATGGATGTGTAGGGTATGTTGTTGAAGGAAGGAAGCCATTCCTAGCACTTCATTTTTGTCTAATCATCGGGGGCTCCTACTTAGTGTGGTTTTTTTTTTTTTTGGTTGGATTTTTCTTGGTTTGTCCTACTATGTAAATTTCATGTGTGCCATATTATGTTTAGAATTCTGTAGGGCTACAATCCACAGGGTCGCAAAGAGTCGAACATGGCAAAAGTGAATTGCTTAGCAAGCACACACAATACTCTATAGTACGCTCACCTTCAATAGTTCAGTTTCCACCTGTCACCATATTGTCCACCTCTTTTCCCTATTGACCCCACTCCCCTTCCCTTCTGGTCACCACTACTTTCTTCTCTTCTTCTGTGCATTTGTTTTTATTTGGTTTGGTTTGTTAATATATGATGTTTCTTTTATTTTCCATATTCCACATATGAGTGAAATCATATGGCATTTGTCTCTCTCCATCTGACTCATTTCACTTAGCATAGTACCCTCAAAGTCCATCTATGTTGTAACAAGTGGCAAGCTTTCATCTTTTATTATGGCTAAGCACCCTACTCCAGCACTCTTGCCTGGAAAATCCCATGGATGGAGGAGCCTGATAGGCTGCGGTCCATGCGGTCTCTAAGAGTCGGATACGACTGAACGACTTCACTTTCACTTTTCACTTTCATGCATTGTAGAAGGAAATGGCAGCCCACTCCAGTGTTCTTGCCTGGAGAATCCCAGGGACAGGGGAGCCTGGTGGGCTGCTGTCTATGGGGTCGCACAGAGTCGATCACGACTAAAGTGACTTAGCAGTAGCAGAGAAGGAAATGGCAACCCACTCCAGTGTTCTTGTTTGGAGAATCCTAGGGACAGCGGAGCCTGATGGGCTGCTATCTATGGGGTCACACAGAGTCGGACACGACTGAAGCGACTTAGCAGCAGCAGTATTCAGATATATATATATATACACACATGTTTTTATCCATTCATACATTGAGGGGCACTTAAGTTGTTTCCACATCTTGGCTAATGTAAACAATGTTGTAGTAAGCATAGGGGTGCATGTATATGTATACATATATATTTTATTTTAAACTTTTTATTTTATATTGGAGTATAGTTGATTAACAACGTTCTGATGGTTTCAGGTGAACAGCAAAGGGACTCACCCATACATATACATGTATCTGCGTGCGTGTGTGCTCAGTCTTGTCTGACTCTTTGCAACCCTATGGACTGTAGCCCACCAGGCTCTTCTGTCCATGGGGATTCTCCAGGCAAGAATACTGGAATGGGTTCCCATGACATCCTCCAGGGGATCTTCCCAACCCAGGGATCTTCCCGAGCCGGGGATCTTCCTGACCCAGGGATCTTCCTGACCCAGGGATTGAACCTGCATCTCCTATGTTACCTGCATTGGCAGGTGGGTTCTCTACCACTAGCTCCACTTGGGAAACCCTTACATATATTGATTCTCCCCCAAACCCTACTCCCATTCAGTCTGCCATGTTACACTGAGCAGAGTTTCATGTGCTATACAGTAGGTGTTTGTTGGTTATCCATTTTAAATATAGCAGTGTGTAATTTGATCCCATACTCCCCACCTAACCCTTTGCATCATCTTTCCACCCCAGTAACCATAAGTTCATTCTCTAAGTCTGTGAGTCTGTTTTGGTTTTATAAATAAGTTCAGCTGTATCACTTCATTTTAGATTCCATATAGAAGCATGTCATGCTATTTCTCCTTCTCTGTCTGATGTCACTGTAGGCCCATCCTTGGATGACAATCTCTAGGCCCATCCATGTTGCTGCAAATGGCATTATTTTATTCTTTTTAATTGCTGAGTAATATTCCATTGTATATATGTGCTACATCTTCTTTACCCATTCCTCTGTTGATGGACATTTAGGCTGCTTCCATATCTTGGCTATTGTGAAGTGCTACCATGAACAGTGGGGTGCATGTGTCCTTTGGACCATGTTTTGCTCTTGATATATGCTCAGGAGTGGTAATGCAGGCTCATATGGTAGCTTTATTTTTAATTTTTTAAGGAACCTCCATACTGTTCTCCATAGTGCCTGTACCAATTTACATTCCCACCAACAATGTAGGAGGGTTCCCTTCTCTCTACATCCTCTCCAGCATTTTATATTTTTGAATTAGTGTTTTCATATTCTTTGGATAAATACCCAGAAATGGAATAGCTTGGATCGTATAGTAGTTCTATTCTTGATTTTTTGAAAAATCTCCATACTATTTTCCATATGATACAGTGGCTTTCTGTATGTGAAGTAGCTGCACAAATTTACATTCCCACCAACAGTGTATGAGAGTTCCCTTTACTCCAGATACTCTCTGCTATTTGTTATTTCTTGCCTTCTTGATAACATTCTAATAGGTGTGAGGTAATATTCCACTGTAGTTTGACTTGCATTTCCCTAATTATTAGTTATATTGGATATCTTTTCATATGTCTTTGGCCATCTGTACATCATCTTTGGAAAAATAAATGTCCAACAGATCCTCTTTCCATTTTTTAATCAGATTGTTTGTATGTTTGATGCTGATTTGTATGAGTTCTTTATACATTTTGGATACGAATCCCTTATTTGATATGTGATTTGTAGATATCTTCTCCCATTTAGTAGGTTGCCTTTTCATTTTGTTGATGGTTTTCTTTGCTGTGCAGAAGCTTTTTAGTTTGATGTAGTCTCATTTGATTATTTTTTACTTTTGTTTCCCTTGCCTGAGGAGATGCATCCAGAAAGATATTGGTAAGATTCATGTCAAAGAGCACATACCTAAGTTTTCTTCTAGGGGTCTTCCGGTTTTAGATCTTACTTTCAAGTCTTCAATCAATTTTGAGTTGATTTTTGTGCATGGTGTGAGATAGTGGTCTAGTTTTATTCTCTTACATGTGGCTGTCCGGTTTTCCCAACACCATTTATTGACAAGACTATCCTCTCTCCATGGTATGTTCTTTGCTCCTTTGTTGTGAATTCATTGTCTACATTTGTGTGGGTTTATTTCTGAGCTCTCAATTGTGTTTTGTAGATCTATGTTTTTCTGCCAATATTGTGCTGTTTTGATTATCGTAGTTTTGTATGATAATTAGAAATCATTGAATGTTATATCTCCTGCTTTGTTCTTTTTCCCTCAGAATTGCTTTGGCTATTTGGGGGGTTTTCAGTTCCATGTAAATTTTAAGATTTTTCTAGTGTGAGTGTTTGTGCACAGTGTCGGATATGACTTAGTAACTGAACAACAGCATCAACAACATTTGCTCTAGGGTGGGTATTTGACCAAAGACCAGTGAGTTCATGGTTGAAGGTCAGTCTTTATGCAATGGCCTCATTCACATACATGAGCTAGATAAATTTCATGTTTCATGAAACTGAACCTAGAACTTTAAGAGAATTAGGCAGCTGATCCAGGAGGAAGTGAGGCCAGAGACACCATGATGGGTGCAGCAAAACAAGGACTCTGTGAGCCAAAACCATAAGGACCCTGGGAGCTTGTGTTTTCCTTTTTCTCTTATATGTTTAGATATAGGAATGGAAAGGAATTATCTCACTCATTGTGCCTTCATGTAATCTTCGACTCTGGGAAGCAGGCAGGAGGAATGTAATGAGCGAACTGAAGTTCAGAGGTTTTAATTTCTTCAAAGCTATACAAGCAGAGTGGAAACTTGACCCTAGCTTGTTTGGTTGAAGCAGCTTGGTTCCAGCAGTGCCCATGCACTGCCAGGTGAAATAACAGAAGTACAAGAAAATGAGAGTGAAATGATATCGAGAGAGTTAACAGAGAGTTCAAGCTAACAGAAAAGCTATTTTACTCCTTTGAAAAAACCTTAGGTTTCAGTAAGTTATTATTCGTTATTAATTCACACTAATTGGAGGAAAAGCTGATTATAATTCATGGAAACAGAAGTTTGTCTCATTTTTATAGAAGTGACATTTTGTTAAATGTAGCACTTGAGGTAGCCGCAAATAGTGTGTGTGTCCTTTGGTAGCGTCTTTAGTGATTCAGTAGGAATAGTATGTGAGTGCATTTAAACATGATCTAGGATGCCTAGAACATTTGTTTGATGAGCTTAAAAATCATAAATGATTTACATATTAAAGCCATCTTGGTGTTGTTTCGATTTCAGAGTGTACATGTAATGGCAGTTTCCTGGCTTAAATTAAAAAACCTAACATTTTGGGGGATTTACTATATGCCAGAAACTGTGCCAAGAATTTTATACATTTTTATGTTGCCCCTCATTTAATACTTACAACAACTTCATGTGAAAATTGTTACTGTCTTCCCCCTTCTTACACTTAAGGAAATTTAGGGTCAGAGAAATTAAGCAACATTTTCTTAATCACAGAGTTCCTAGAGCTTGGATTTAAACACAAGTTTTCCTGACTCCAGACGCTTTATTTGCTTTGATTAATCACTGGTTGATATCTTGGAGTAGTAAGATTTTTTTCCCCCCTAATTTTACTGTTATCAGAGATAGCAACATTTTCTCACAAGTCACTGGCACTGTTTGCCCAAGAGAGTGCATTTACTGAGTCTGGGATGCTGAGTCATTGTGTCTTTTTTCTCTAGCCCAACTGTCAGTGTTCTAGTTCATTCCTTTCTTTGAGAAAAGCAGCAGCCTCTTAACTGGTCTCTTTGTCCTCCGTATCAAACTCTGCAATCCATTCTCCTTATACTATCCAGAATTATCTTCAACTACCCCAGCCTCTCTCTCTCTCTTTTTTTCTTTTCAGGATAATTATCTAAGCATTCTTGTGTACAAGAGCCTTCATTACCAGGCCTTGCTGATTTAGCTGAGAGCATGCAGCCCATCTCCTTTTTCTATACTTGACATTTTCACAAGGCAGAACTTATGTTTAGGAACATCTTTCCAATACTTTGGCCACCCAATGTGAAAAACTGATTCATTGGAAAAAACTCCGATGCTGGGAAAGATTGAAGGCAGAAGGAGAAGGGGGTGGCAGAAGATGAGATGGTTAGAAAGCATCACTAACTCAGTGGACATGAAGTTGAGCAAACTTCCAGCGATGGTGGAAGACAGAGAAGCCTGATGTGCTGCAGTCCATGGAGTTGCAAAGGGTCAGACATGACTTCGTGACTGAACAACAATAAACATCTTTCAGCACCCGTTTTGCTCAATCTATTCCTTCTACCGAGAATTTCATCTCTCTATAGTCCCAAACTCTTGGAAATCCTAAAGACTTGGCTCAGGTGTCAACTTTCTCTAACCCAAAGGCTACCTTAAATATGCCTATTTGCTCATTTATGAACCTGTGTTACACATTAAGTTAGTTGCCCTGTCATGTCTGACTCTGCAATCCCACGAAGTGTAGCCTGCCCCACTCCTCTGTCCATGGAATTCTCCAAGCAAGAGTCCTGGAGTGGGTTGACATTTCCTTCTCTGGGGGATCTTCCCAACCCAGGGATCAAACCTGGGTCTTCTGCAATGTAGGCAGATTCTTTACCAACTGAGCCACTAGGGAAGGGCTACACATTATCCAGGCCTTATTTCCAGTGGGATAATTTTGCCTGTGCTAATTTGTCTTCCATCTCTTTATCTACCATATTTAACTTAGTGCCTGACACAGAGTAAACTCTCAGTTAAGTTTTGCTCGACTAGGTCTGATATGAACCTAAGATCGAAGTCTTTAACCTGGCCCCAGTGATTCAGTTTTCAGTACACAGTTTGTTGAGAGGCGATTCCTCCTGGCATTTCTACACATCTGCTATCAACTTTTGTTCTGGAAGGTTCTTTTAACAATGTCTGTGTAGCAAACAACTTTGAAACAGAGTGGTAGTGTCTCCTTCTAAGATTAAAAAAAAAAAAAAGGCAGATTTATTTCCTGACCGAGTAGTATTTCTCCCTCTGGGGAAAATGTTGGGGAGACTTGCTAAATAGGCTTGTAAGCAGCCTCTTATAACACTAGGTGCTTCCTAAACTTGAGTTCTCAGCAGTGACCCAAACCCAGTCTGTGCAGCACACACTGGGGGTCCTTCACATCACCTTTGTAGGACTGGGGGAACAAGAGGCACTGATACAACCATGAAACTCCTGAGCCTGTTGTGCTGTGAACAATAAACCCTTTGTCTCTGACCTAGGAATCACATGATTTCTGCCAAGAGGTATGGAACAGTGGCAGGCTCATTTGTTGGCTTTCAAGTGGGATGAAATTTCAGATGCTCCACAGTTCTGTACAGGGTTGGTCTCTAATGTGTCAAATTACCTCCCCTCCAGAGCGACAGACATCTTAGATATGCCAAGATATTATTCCAACTCCTTCAATTTTATGGAGATACAAAGAGGTGAAAGGATTTTTCCAAGGTTCCACAGCTTATTAACTGTTATGCGGAAGCTGAACAGTGTTTGCAAAGAAGATGGACTCTGGGATCATTTCAGATTTCAGTAATGTCACTTATTAGCTTCAGGTATTTATTTAACCTCTCTGAGCTGTGGCTTACTCATATGTAAAATGGAGTTAATAGATCTCTGTCAGAGGGTTGTTGAGAGCAAAGAATCCAACGTGATGAACTATGAAGCTGCCTAATGAGACAATCTAGGGTCTTAAGCCTTCTTTTCTTTCTTGGCAGGTGTAAAAATAAGACTCAGCTCTAATGAGGTCATCTGAAATTTCTAGGTCCTGCTTTTCTGTTGAAACTGAAACAAAGTCTTCATTCTCATTGATTCTACTTCTATTCTACAGGCTCCCAGTCATTCCTCAGAAGGAGCAGAAGGAATGCTGACCAGAACATCATAAATGAAGTTGTGTGAAATGGACTCTATGGGAGTAAGCCTTGTGTTTAATCCTGCAAAGAATCTCAGGTAAGGCTGACTTCTGGCCAAGTCTGTTTCTCTCAGATTCTATGATTCTGAGCTGTTTAATTCCTCTGTCTTCAGTATAAATGGGATTGAAAGGACTAATTTGCCTAATAGAAGTGTTAAATGCATTAATTAAGAGCTTTGATAATTCACAGGGTTTCACTAAAGTTGGTTAAAATTCCAGTATGAGTGGGCCCACACTGAGTTCCAGGTGTGCCTTTTTCCTACACTTTTCTTTTTTCCTGTTCTGAACGGTGAGGCAATTCTTGTCAGCTCTGAGGCATATCCTGCCATTTTCACCTACTGAGAAACTCAGTCTTAATAAATTTTAAAAGCAGATTAATTCTCTCTCGTGGTGGATTTCATTGTCAGTTTTCTAGTTTGGAACAAGGTGGAACATAATCCACTGTTATTTTCTTACATTTCACAGCATTAAGAAAAGCCATGCCTCCCCCAAACCCCCAGACTTTCAAATCTGTAACCATATCCTGTAGAATTTACTCCCTAGAAGCTACAACTTGTTGGAATTTCCCCTAAAATTCTGAACACAGCCAGCCAGACTAAATAATAGATCTTTCCATGAAGGAGAATGAACTTTCTTCTTCCTACCTTAGGAGGAATAATGATCAAAGTATGAAGTTCATCCTGGAGAAGGAAATGGCAACCCACTCTAATATTCTTGCCTGGAGAATCCCATGGACAGAGGAGCCTGGCGGGCTATAGTCCACAAGGTCATAAAGAGTCAGACACAACTGAGTGACTAACAACAACAAATGAAGTTCGACCAATCATCCATTTGTGCCCCTTTCTGTGCAAACCCCAATGGCAAGTGTCCTTCACAAACCAAAGATTTAGGCTGGTCCTTGGACCAACATGAAGTAATTGAGAAAATCCCGAAGAGCCAACCCATCCTGGGTCCTTGAAGTGAAAAAAAGAAGCTTTAAACTCAGTTCTTCTCCTGCATAAGCTTGCAGTCAAGGTTGTAACATGAAATGGATGTAATACATTGCAATACTCTACTGCTGCTGCTGCTAAGTCGCTTCAGTCATGTCTGACTCTGTGTGACCCGATAGACAGCAGCCCACCAGGGTCCTCTGTCCACGAGATTCTCTAGGCAAGAATACTGGAGTGGGTTGCCAATTCCTTCTCCCGCAATACTCTATGGAAGGCTACTAATTGCAAGTGATTCTCTAGGACCCTCCTCCATAGTGGCCCCAAAGATGAGGGAGTGATCCCAGGTGATATGGAAGAAAAGAGGAAGAAAATGTATTCCTCTCATTATAGGCAAAACCTATGCATCATTTAATTCAAACGATTTTTATAGCAACAATCACCATGTACAGTCTTTAGAAAGGCAGCGGAGAATGTTTGCTTATTTAAATTGAATGGAACTGAACTGAGTAAAGTAATGATCAAAATTCTCCAAGCCAGGCTTCAGCAAAATGTGAACCGTGAACGTCCAGATGTTCAAGCTGGTTTTAGAAAAGGCAGAGGAACCAGAGATCAAATTGCCAACATCCACTGGATCATGGAAAAAGGAAGAGAGTTCCAGAAAAACATCTGTTTCTGCTTTATTGACCATGCCAAAGCCTTGACTGCGTGGATCACAATAAACTGTGGAAAATTCTGAAAGAGATGGGAATACCAGACCACCTGACCTGCCTCTTGAGAAACCTATATGCGGGTCAGGCAGCAACAGTTAGAACTGGACATGGAACAACAGACTGGTTCCCAATAGGAAAAGGAGTACATCAAGGCTGTATATTGTCACCCTGCTTATTTAACTTCTATGCAGAGTACATCATGAGAAATGCTGGACTGGAAGAAGCACAAGCTGGAATCAAGATTGCAGGGAGAAATATCAATCCCCTCAGATATGCAGATGACACCACCCTTATGGCAGAAAGTGAAGAGAAACTGAAAAGCCTCTTGATGAAAGTGAAAGGGAGAGTGAAAAAGTTGGCTTAAAGCTCAACATTCAGAAAATTAAGATCATGGCATCTGGTCCCATCATTTCTTGGGAAATAGATACGAAAACAGTGTCAGACTTTATTCTTTAGGGCTCCAAAATCACTGCAGATAGTGATTGAAGCCATGAAATTAAAAAACACTTGCTCCTTGGAAGGAAAGTTATGACCAACCTAGATAGCATATTCAAGAGCAGAGGCATTACTTTGCCAACAAAGGTCCATCTAGTCAAGGCTATGGCTTTTCCAATGGTCATGTATGGATGTGAGAGTTGGACTGTGAAGAAAACTGAGTGCCAAAGAATTGATGCTTTTGAACTGTGGTGTTGGAGAAGACTCTTGAGAGTCCCTTGGACTGCAAGGAGATCCAACCAGTCCATCCTAAAGGAAATCAGTCCTGGGTGTTCATTGGAAGGACTGATGCTAAAGCTGAAACTCCAATACTTTGGCCACCTCATGTGAAGAGCTGACTCATTGGAAAAGACTCTGATTCTGGGAGGGATTAGGGGCAGGAGGAAAAGGGGACAACAGAGGAGAGATGGCTGAATAGCATTACCGACTCGATGGACATGAGTTTGAGTGAACGCCGGGAGTTGGTAATGAACAAGGAGGCCTGGCGTGCTGCGATTCATGGGGTAGCAAAGAGTCAGACACGACTGAGCAAGTGAACTGAAATAAACTGAACTGAAACAATGATGCTTTTGTAGGTTATCTAAATGGAAGTGGAGATGTATATTCCCTGCTTTACATAAATATAATTTTAAACATTTCTCAGGATAAATTCCTAGTGTGTTTCTGGTCCCAGAATGAGGGAGCAGAAGGCAAGTGTGAGGTTGAATTATATGAGTTTTCAGGACTCCACAAACTCTAGGTGAGGAATTTGAATTTCTGTGCAGGTTGCCTCTGTCTGTGAAAGTCTCTGGCTGTTTTTTGTTGTTGCTGTTGTTTAGTCGCTATGTCGTGTCCAACTCTCTTGCGACCCCACAGATGTAGCCCTCCAGGCTCCTCTGTCCATGGGATTTCCCAGGCAAGAATACTGATGTGGGTTGTCATTTCCATCTCCAGGGGATCTTCCTAGACCAGGGACTGAACCTGGGTCTTCTGCTTGGCAGGCAGATTCTTTATCATTGAACCACCTGAGAAGATCTTAGCTATTTTTTACCTTCCTTTTCTCTGTGATTTTTGCTTTCATGGACCACAGAAACCCGTATGCTGCAGGAAGACAAAATGTCTCTCTCCTTTTGAAAGTTTATGGCTTCAGACCATACACTGGGCCAGCTCCAAATGCACAGTCAAGCCATACTTATGGGTAAAACGTTAAAACTGGTGAAGTTTCTTTGAGTTGCCTAAGGATTTCACTGCCCTCTTCATCATCAGCCATGATACTCAATTAAGTTCCTTTAGACTTTTTTTTTTCTTGATCATTAAATCATCCTATAGTAAAAGTTGCAAAATGATAACCCACAAAGTAAAACTACTCTGTAAATGTGTTGTGTTTGGTCTTCATACATGTTTTTTAATGGATTAATTTAATATTATTTATAAATCTAGACATAATTAGATATTAGCTATTTAGGTATTTAGAAGGAGAAGAAAGTATCAGAGGATAAGATGGCTGGATGGCATCACTGAGGCAATGGACATGAATCTGGGCAAATTTGGGGAGATAGTGAGGTACAGGAAGGCCTAGAGTGCTGCAGTCCATGGGGTCACAAAGAGTCTGACACAACTGGGCAACTGAACAACAACAACATACATATAGAGATGTCACTTAAGAATGTGAGTCTGGGACTTCTTAGAATATTAAAATATGACATCACACTAGACTTATCTTTCTTCAGGTAACTGTTGGCTGGTGCTAAATAGAGGCATCTCCTTTGCATGAGATCTTTACTGTTCTAATCTCCGGAAATCCTTCCAATTCTTAATGTCCCCATAGCAGGGTTGGATGTTGATTTTAATTTGTTGTAATGATGGGTTGTTTCCTTCAGGTAGTAGAGTTCAGTGGAAAGCAAAATAATTCTTTTATCTGTACTTCTACCACAAGTGAGAAAAGAGAAGATAGGCCATAAACATATTTAACTAGTACTTCCAAATGGCTCAGACGGTAAATGCGAAAGACCCAGATTCTATTCCTGGGTTGGGAAGATCCCCCCTGGAGAAGGAAATGGCAATCCACTCCAGCACACTTGCCTGGAAAATCCATGGACAGAGGAGCCTGATAGGCTACAGTCCATGGGGTCGCAAAGAGTCAGACATGACTGAGCGACTTCACTTTCCAAAGTATTAACGATTAATCCAAGTACATGGTGGCTAGCAGGGAATGAAAGAAAAATATGCTCGTGGAACTGACATTCAAGTGGGGATTTAGACAACAGACAAGTAAACTGGTAATTAAGATAATTTGAGGGAACAGAAGAGTGCTATAAGGAAAATAAAATAGAATAATGTAGAATTAAAAAAAATGGAAAAGTAGAGGGGTTGATGCGAGAAAGGGAAGTGGAAGAAGACAGAAAGCTCAAGAAGCAACTTGCCAGGAAAGAGTTCGAATTATATTCAAAGTGTAGTGAGCAACTATGGTAAAATTTTAAAAAGCAGAAGCAACTGGACCTAATTTGTTCTTTGAAACATCACTGTGCTTGATATGATAAAAGGGACTCTCAAGGGGAAACAGAAGAGCTGATAGTCCAGAGACAAGGTAGGGTTTGTGCTAGTCTTGTAGATGGTGAGAAATGGTCAGATCAGAGGTATGTTCTGGAGATATTACCAATAAAGCTTACTGTTGGACTGAACTCAGTGTATATAAGAAAGAGAAAGATTAAGTAATGATGCTTTGGGCTTGAGTACCTGGATGGGTGAGATGGGAAATGCTAACATGGGAGTGGCAGACAGAAGGAGATTTGAGGAACAGTGGAAACACTGACACCCTTGCAGCCATATAGGCCAGAGATGGTTATTACACATCAAAGTGTGGATGTTTGGTGCACAGTAGGGTATCAGAACGTGAAACTCAAGGAAGAGGTTTGGGCTGAAGGAATTTAGGGTTTGGGATTGAATGAGATTACTTAGGAAAGGATGTAAAGAAAAAAGAAAAAAAATGTGGGTAGAGAAACATTTGGGTCCTCCCAATGTTTAAAGTGGAAGATGAGGCTTGGAAGATTTACTGGGAGAAGACAACCAGTTGAGGACAGCATTGAGGGGGAAGAGATTTTCTACCCTTCTAAGTTCTTCTGGCTGGTCTGGGAATTAGATGGCCATGAGATAGTGAGAGAGAGTTACAGGAGAAAATCAAACAGAAGGATAATAACATGCATATTTGGGAGAAACTAGGAAAACTGAGTAACTTGCCAAAATGGCCTAAATCCTCACTTTAAATACCATCTTCAGCTAAAGACAGAAGAGGATATTGTGGGATGTTGGGACTTTAAAGGGAAGTAAGGCAATTCACATGGAGATGGAAAAGGTTTGATAAACAAGCTTTTACTGGGCTGTTCAGAGACAATGGGACACAGATAACTCTGGAATAGCCATCATCCATCTGGAGAGGAAAGACAGAGACTTTCAGAAACATTCAGTTTTATTGTTGAGTCAACCAACCCCAAAATAGCTTACCTCCGTGTTTCATTATGTGAGATAATGTTCCTAGACTTTAAACAGACTGGGTTTTCGACATGTATGATTCCTAGCTGATATACTTTCCATGACCACTCTAGATACATTAGCCAAGTACCTGGCCCCACAACCCCAAGTTAATTTTTTCTTCTTTGCTTGTAATGATCTGATATTCCTAGAGAAGAGAATGGCTATACACTCTAGTATTCCTGCCTGGAAAATTGCATGGACAGAGGAGCCTGGCAGGCTCTAGTCCATGAGGTTACAAAAAGTCAGATATTTTCTGATATTACCATGTTTGTTTAAGTGGTTTTGGTCCTGCTTCCTCTTATTGAAATTGAACTCCATGAAGCAGGTATCAGCCTGCTTTCTATATTCCTGAGACCTCCGGGTCTAGGATCCTACCTGCCAAGTGTATGGATGTGTGCAGAGGTAAAAAGGAACTGAGAATCAGAAGTTGAGACACATTCCCAGTCATGTCCATGCTGCCCAGTAGCAGCATGACACTGGGAAAGTCTCTGAACCTCTCAGAACTTAACTACCTCGTCCACACAGAACTATAATGAGGGTCAGATGAAAGGTCTCAGGAGAGGGCTTTATCAATGGAACGGCAAAGTTCCCAAAAAATCCTTTATGACTAACACATGGTTTTCATCTCAAATAACTCAGTGCTATTATTGTTTAAGGTCATAAAAGAATGTCCCTTAAGAAAAATATTCAAATTGAACTTTCCAAATACATAATTGACATGAATTAGAAATGCCATACCATTCTAGTGCTGTAACGTTTGCTTTTCTGGAGTATTAAATGTAGCTTTTTTCACTTTTCTGCACACTATAATGAGTTTTTTCTCCTAAGGTATTCTGTAAGAAGTTTTCAAATTCCTGACAAAACGGTCAGACTTGCCAAGGGCAGCAATAGATCTGAAGGGGGAAGGAAGGTTTTGTCACTCCTACTCTACTAGCAATAAAAATCTATTATTTAAAAAAAAATCACATCTCGATGTCTTTCCTGTGATTTCTATTTTAAAAAAATGCAAATCCAGTCCTCATTAGGGTAATGGGGCAGGGAGAAGAGAACATTTCTCTTAACATTTTCTTTTATTCACCAATTCACAGATCAGACTAACCCACACAAAGCCAAGTGGATATTTATTTTTACCAGTGGCCCAGAGGGTGATAGTATTCCTGATCTAATAATTGCCATGTAATCCCTCAACAAGGCAGATTAAAGAGGGAGAAAATAGTATCTTATGTATAGCTAATATAGGAATCAACTAAACCTACTTAGGAACAAGCCCTATTGTAGTTTGGGGTTCTAGGTGTATTCACTGGTGTGATCTCCCAGGTAGGCAACCTTTTATAAGGCTATCATTTGTATTAGACTATTGCAAATGACATGCTTATGAAGAAATTATTTTTATTTTTAATGCTAATATGCTTGTTAAATTTAACTAAATATTTCTCAGATACCAGATGGCAAGTTTGAAATATAACAATACATTTTTTTATCCAGGTGTTTAATCTGGAACATAGCTGTGATCTGTGAAGTCTACACAGAAGCACATGCACTTCATTTATAGGAAAGATCATCAGAAACTTATTCTGAATTCATTCATTTGTACTCTAGAAGTAGTTATAATAAGAAGAAGCTTTGTCCCTATGTGGAAAAATATCAGCAACTTCAGAATCTCTTCATTTAACTCGTTCCTTTATGCTGAAGGAGAGTGAGGTAGATGTGTTCAGATGTATTTGTGACATTTGATGGAAATGAAACCAAAATTTAGGGCAAATACAGCCCTACAGCTCTTCTCTTGGGATTCCAGATGATCTCTGTGAAAACAGCAGAAAATAAAATGAAAAATATGATAATAATAATCCTGCCTCCTTATTAGCTGTGTCGGTACCCACATGGTCTGAGACAGGGCACTGGCTTCCACCTTCCACCAGGGCTTGAGTCCACATGTTACCATTCTCTTCCTTCCTCACAGAATAAGGAAAATGGAGAGAGAAGGAGCTGATCATGCTGTAAGGGGGCCCTCAAGTCTGTATGTGCCACTATTCAATGCACATTGGCTGTCTCGACCAATAAAAGTGAAGTCACTTAGTCGTGTACGACCATTTGCGACCCTGTGAACTGTAGCCCTACCAGGCTCCTCCGTCCAAGGGATTCTCTAGGCAAGAATACTGGAATGGGTTGCCATTTCCTTCTCCAGGGGATCTTCCTGACTCAGGGATCGAACCCAGGTCTCCCACATTGCGGGCAGATGCTTTTCCCTCTGAGCCACCAGGGAAGCCCTCTCGACTAATAATTGGGGCAGAATTAATACTCCAGCCTTTTTGCCACTTGATGGGAAGCTCTCCTCTCATGATAGGTGGAGGAACCCGGGGTTGTGTGGGCAGACAGGAGGATAAAGGAAGTATGCTCTTTCCCTTCTACGGATGCCCCTGCTTTCATTGTGAAGATGCAAAAACAACCTCAGAGGGGGCACAGATTTTTTTTCTCTAAGATTCACAGCAGGTAAGAGTTTGAAGTCATGTCTGCATGATTCTAATTGATTCCAAATGGTCCACTTGTCTTCCTCCCCTGCCCTGTGCTGTTTCCCCACATTACCCTTTATTTGGCTTCCTAATGTGCAGTGACTGAGGGACAAAAAGTGACAGGTGGTGAAGGAATTGCTGCAGGCACGCACAGACAACTGCCCAGAGGGGCAGAAATGTCACACCAGATCCCTGTGAATGACTCACAGCTACCCATGGGATTTTATTTTTATAAACATACAAAAGAACTACCCCCACCACCACCCATACATGTCACTACTTGGCATTTACTGTAGGAAGAAATGATTCCATATTCTTCCACAACATCTAAGTTCATCCATCATGTTACAACTCAAAATAATATTGATAACCAAAAATATATTGGCTACCAAGAGAAATATTCAGCAGAGTTTATTTTGAAAGGCAAGAAAGGTTATAACAAAGAGATTCTATAAGCGTATTTCATGACATACAAGTAATTCAAAATTGAATTTCTGAGCAGAAGAGGCTTTACTGGCCAGATAAGGTTTTGAGCTACTGCATTTTATGTAACCTTTTAGGTGATTCATACTGCATATTAGCATATGAAATCATAAATATGATAATAAATAAGCTTTTTTTATTTTTGCATTGCCCAAATTTGTTTGACCTTAAAAAACCTTTCATCACCTTCATAATACAAGTCACAGAACTAGATTTCAAGAGAATACACTATGGAAAATGAAGCATAATAAATTATAGAAATATTTAACTCAGAATATGTAAATCTAAATTTTCTCCTTTAAAATCTTTTTAGAAAGGACAGTTCTGGTACTTAACAGGGAAAACTCCAGGAGCATTCCCTAGATGGCATGTCTGTTTCACCTCAAGGACCTTTCTCGTTCTTTTCCAGATAAAATAGTTACAGAGACTTAACATATTTACTGTAGAGGCTATTCCTCTCATTTTTAAAATACATATGTTTAGCCTCAGTGCTCAGAACTGTCCCTCAGTCCATAAAAGGACTGACTGCTCTGACATGGTAATTATTGTACCAGAAAGAAGAGAAAGAAAGAACATTACATTTAAACTGTAGTGAACATCAAGAAGAAAATAAAGAAACACTATTTTCTGCATTTTAAGCAAATGCCACATCAAGGAATCTCATAGACCATCACAAACCCAGTAATCAAAGGCCAGGCACTCTCCTTGGCTGTATTCGGTGCTTTCTGTTGTGAATAAATGCAATGAAGCATTTGAAGCTGCCAAGTGAACAACCCAGAAAATACATGAAATCTTTTTTTATCTCTCTCTACAGCAAATCAGTGACTCTGTGTTCCTCTCCTACACTTTGTCTGACAAGCAGCATTTTTTGTATAAAAGACAGATGAACGAGTTAATGAATGTTGTACAGATGCAGTGTTGATAGTTACCTGCCAGCTGTGCGAAACTGGGGAGAAGATGAAAGCTTAGCATCTGAGTAACCCTTATCACTCAAACCAGAGGGTTTTGAAATATAGTGATTTTTCATGTGTGATGGCAGAAGGTCCCAGTGATTCTTTATTGTTACCAGGGAGCAATAACCCCTTGAATCCACCAGTGAAACAACTTCCAAGCTCCTTGTCCCTGAATATTTTATCTACAGGGCACTCCAGCTTGCTAAGAAGTCCTGTTTCTGTCAGGGAAGTAGATGTCATTGTGGAGAGACCAGAATTAATGCCCATCAGAAACTTGCCAGGATGTTTGATGCTACCATGAATGATCCCAGAACTGAGCTCTCTTCTTATTTTTCCATGCCCTATTTTAGACAAAATTTCTAGGACATTCTGGCTCGCTCTCTCTCTCTCAACCCCCCACCATCCTGAACTTCTATAATTGTCACTGATCTGTTACCTGGGAAGCCTTTGATTCTCCATACCTGGTCCAAGGCTGAAAAGGATTTGACATATTAGATGGTTAGATTTGCTCTCTGTCCCTGGGGACTGCAGTTCTGTGTCTTTAGGAAGTGTCACTAACTTCCGGTTGAACTCCTCCTCCTCCCAGCATGCCGCTGAATTGGTGCTGCACTTCCTGGGGGAAGCTAGCACAGACAGCAGGGGAGGGCGGCAGAGAGAACAGGGCTGGGCACAGATCATGGTACGGCACAGAAGACACTTCAGACACCATGCTCACAAGGAGACATCAGAGGTTGTAAAATCCTGGGATCTGGAACTGAGATAAGGCCCAAACCAACTGATGCAGGTAGGCTGTGAATAGACTAATGGCATTTTGGTGACTGTATAGAATAGCCCCATAGTGCCTTTTACTGGGCAGTTAAGGTCACACTTGGGTGATACACTAGCTTAAAGACACAATGCCCAGAATAAACATACAAAATAAATTCCTAAAAGAGGAGATAGAAGTCTGTGAATCTCTTTCTGTTTTGTAAGTTGATTTGTATCATTTCTTAGAAAATGAAATTATGATTGTTGAGGGAAGGGATTAGGGATAGACATGTGCACACTGCTATATTTAAAATGGATAACCAATAGCACGTGTATAGCACATGGGACTCTGCTCAATATTATGTGGCAGCCTGGCTGGGAGGGGGCCTTGGCGGAGAATGGAAACATGTATATGTATGGCTGAGTCCCTTCGCTGTTCAACTGAAACTATCACAACATTGTGAATTGGCGACATAAAAAGTTCAAAACAACAACCAAAAAAAAAAACCCGATAAGAACAGAATTCTGGGAAAGCAGTCTTTGAGTGAAAGGATGATAGGGCAAAGAAAGTTAATATAGGCAGACCTCGTTTTGTTGAACTTCACTTTATTGCTCTTTGCAAATATTGTATTTTTCTTTTTTAAAAATTGATGATTTGTAGCAAAACTTCATTGAACAAATCTATTGGAATCCTTTTTTCTTCCAACAGCATTTTCTGCTTTTGTGTCTCAGCATCACATTAATTCTCAGAATATTTCAGATTTTTTAATGATCAGTTTATTTGTTTCAGTGATCAGTGATCTTTGACACTATGTATAATTGTTTCCGGGCACCACAAACCTCGCCCATATGAGAGTGAGACAAATGGGTGTGTATTCTGACTGCTCCACCCACGAGCCGTTCCTTGTCTCTCCTTCTCTTCTAGGGCCTCCTTATCTCCTGAGACATAATTATATTAAAATTAGGCCAGCTAATAACAATGGTTTCTAAGTCTACAGTGAAAAGAAGAGTCATATGTCTTGATTTAAATCAAAAGCTGGAAATGATAAAGCTTAGTGAGGAAGACATGTCAAAAGGACAAAGCTGTTTAAGATGGTTGTAGCCACTTGGCTATTTCAGAAGCTCTCTTATTCTCTTCATCTGGTTTATTCCTTCAGCAAATTGGAAATAATAACCCAAGGTAATCAAAAAAAATTTTAAAGTAGATCCCTTGGTTCCTTGTGCCCATGAATTAACTTTCCAGGTGTGCAAAATATATATTAAGAATGTGAGGGAAAGGAGAAACTCACCCTGTGTGGAAGGCCTTCTTAATAACTTTGTCAAAAGGAGGTGTGGAAACCTTAATTCAGATGAAATTGCCAGGCAGAATGTGCAGAGCATACCTGAGTCTTAAGATTTCCATTTCCAGATTAGAAAACAATTCAAGTTAGCTGTTAGGTCTATCAATATAAAATAGATTTCAGAGACCTGATTTGATTTTTAAAATATCAGACTCCAGAAACCAATTTGTGGAGGGGAATTGGTGTGAATAACAAGCTCTAATCTTATAAGCTTGTGGATGAGGTATTCTTTCATCCTGTTCTTCTCAGTGTTTTATATTAAAGCCTATTACAAAATACTTGCTATGTATTCATGGAAACAGATTTTACCTTGCTTTGGTAACAATTATTTTGTTATACAGATCTCTTCTTTATGAGAACTGCATCTTCTGAGGCACTAACATGATAGTCTGGGCCATCCTAATGTGGTGTGGAAAGGGGCAACGTATGAACAGAGCAATGTTAATGAGTCTCTAGCTTCCTCATGTAGAAACATTTGGAAGAACTGAGCCCACAGTTTTGCAGGCACTTTTAGGTATCATTGGTCTTTTAAAAAACAACAACAACAACAACTTTTATTGTTTTTGTATTGGATTATAGCCAATTAGCAATGTGGTATTTTCAGGAAACTATCAAAACAGCAGAGGGATTCAGCCATACATATACACAGAACAGTGCAGATGTATCAGGGCCCTGTGGCTTCAGAAAATACCCTGGATATTTTGTGTATTGTATGCAAGTGTTGCAAATTCTCTACCTCTGCTCTTCCACAGCAACGGGACCACCTTTCAGTGTGTCAGCAGTGGTTGTGGAAACATCTCTCTTCTGGCAGCTCCAGCTTCTGACCTTCTTCCCAACACTCTGCTCTCATCCTCCCCTATTTCCACAAAGATTGTCACCTGGTTCTCAAAGCAGCTGCAACATCTCTGCCTCTCTGGTTTTTCCACAACTTTCCTGCCATCTCCATGATAGTCTCGAGTGTTTTCTTTCCAGGAATAGTATTTATAGTCTGTGTTTCAACACTGCTAATGCTTTCCCACTCCTAGAGCCTCTCTGTCTGTTTAGTGTGAATGAACTGTCTTTTTTACTTTATGGATATTTCCTTTGATTCTGAATATGTGTTTGCAGTGCTAAAACCTCTCAATTCTAACATACTGGGCTAGGCCCCTCCTTTCTCTCCCATTGTTGTAGTTTTTCAGTTGCTAAGTCATGTCTGACTCTTTGCAACCCCATGGATGGCAGCACTCCAGGCTTCTCTTTTCAATATCACCCGGAGTTTGATCAAACTCATGTCCATTGAGTCAATGATACCATCCAATTATCTCATCCTCTGTCACTCCCTTCTCCTTCTGCCCTCAATCTTCCCCAGCAACAGAGTCTTTTCCAATAAGTCAGCTTTTCACATCAGGTGGCCAAAGTATTAGAGCTTCAGCATCAGTCCTTCCAAGGAATATTCAGGATTGATTTCCTTTAGAATTGACTGGTTTGATCTCATTACTGTCCAAGGGACTCTTAAGAGTCTTCTCCAACACCACTGTTCAAAAGCATCAATTCTTTGGCTCTCAGCCTTCTTTATGGTCCAACTCTCACATTCATCTGTGACTACTGGAAAAACCGCAGCTTTGACTAAATAGACCTTTGTTGGCAAAGTGATGTCTCTGCCTTTTGATACACTGTCTAGATTTGTTATAGCTTTTGTTCCAAGGAGCAAGTGTCTTTTAATTTCATGGTTGCAGTTACCATGTGCAGTGATTTTGGAGCACTCCCAAATTAAAATCTGTCACTGTTTCCACTTTTTTCCCGTCTATTTGCAATGAAGTGATAGGACGGGATGCCAAGATCTTAGTTTTTTAAATGTTGAATTTTAAGCCAGGTTTTTCACTCTCCTCTTTCACTTTCATCAAGAGGATCTTTAGTTCCTCTTCACTTTCTGTCATTAAAATGCTGTCATCTGCATATCTGAGGTTGTGATAGATTGCCAGCCTTCAATTTTCCTTCCATATGGGAGTTGTGGTGAAACTAATGGAGTTGACTAATGAAAAGGAATTGATGTGTTAATTTTCCATGCATCACTGGTGTATTTCTGAAGCAGTTCTGTCACCTGATTGTACCTTGCTTAGGCTAGCACTAAAATTTATGTTACATAATTAGGAAAGGCATGGTTGCCAAGAAACTGGATAAGATATGAAGACAAACTTCCTCATGCTGAGGTTAGAATAGACAGGAGTGAAGATGATGGGGAAGAATCTTTACTTGTTCTGTTATAGTGATGTTGAGATTAGGTTTTCATTTCACTGATTCAATGTTGGTTCCTGTGTGGCAGGGACACTACGCTTTAGAGCCAAGACCAATCTCTACATCATGCATTCCTGTGAATCTCTGAATTAATTCATGTTTTACTCAAGCGATAGTTATACAGCATGACAAGTGAAAAGCTTGGAAGAGATTTTGTGATACAGAGTTCTTAGCCCAATAGCAGCCTCTCTCTGTAAGAAGAAATGCATCTTAAGGATTGAACTCTCATCATGTAGCCTCCACATCTGTCAGGCATGGTGCTGAAGACATTCACTCACATTTTATCATGGAAAACTCAAAAGTTCTTCAGAAAAGGTATTAGTGTTCCAGGTTTACAGGGAAGGAAACTGAAGATCAGAGAATAGTATTATATGAATCACACTGCTAGTTGATAGGTAAAGTCAGGATCCAAATCCAGGACTTTCTGTCCAAGTCTGCATTCTTTTCTCTGCAAAAAGCTCCATGGAAATCTTGAGTATGTTAAGTCCTGCCTGACTTGTACAAGTGCTATGTGAGTGCAAGGAAATATAACACCACTGGAGGATTCATGCACAAGAGAGCATGATTGTGATAGCAATACGAAGGGAAAGAAAGGGAGGACACTTGAGGAAAAGGCACGGGCATCAAGAGAGCCATTTGATGAGTGACTTTTCAATACAATGTGACCAAAGGAACTAGTCCTCTCTTCCCTCTTAGGACTCTTCTTGGAACTCAAGGCCAGTGTGGTCTGGCAGCAGCTGTCTCAGTCCTTTGATGCACCTCACTGGTCAAGTTGAGTTTCTTGATATAATTTTCATTTGCTTTGTGAATAAATGGCATCTCATGACTGCTGGTCTGTTTCACTGTAGTATTTCTTTCTTCATCTCATCCAGCCTTGGACATCATCCAGGAACTTGTGGGCACTGAGTCTCTCAGCTCTGTGGATAGGTAGAGAAGAATGAGATGTAGTCACATTCCCTCCTCTCTCAATCCTTAATTAAGCTACTGAAGCCCTTGTGTTTTCTTTAGCAGTTCAGGCCAGTGAAGAAGCATCTGTTCTCTAGAGAAGTACTGACTACTAGAAATTTCTGTGAGGATAGAAATATCTTATATAGGTGTTGCCCAATTAGATAGCCACCAGCCACATGTGGTGACTGAGTACTTAAACTCTTACAGATAATTTTAATAATATTTCATTTTAATTAACCTGAGTTAAATTTAAATAGCTATATGTGGTTAGTGGCTGCCATATTTGCCAGTGCAGGTTAAGGGATCCTGATTATTGATATAGTCTCTCTTCTTCAGGTATCCGGAGAGTGATATTTACCCCAACATTGTTTACCTTCCTTTTGTAAATAGTTCATTGTTTCCCTATGCCTGGAAAGGTCTGAAGACACATGCTAATTTCAAATTCTACACTGTCACTAGTTTGCTGCTCCAAAGACAATGACCTTGACATTACCAAATTCTATGATCTCTACTTTACGCTTAACTTACTCAAACTCTCAGAAACATTTATGTCCAACTCTTTGTGACCCCACGGACTGAAGCCTGCCAAGTTCCTCTGTCCATGGGATTTCCCAGACAAGAATACTGCAGTGGATGCCGTTCCCTTCTCCAGGGATCTTCTCTACTCAGAGTTTGAACTCGGGTCTCCAGCATTGGCAGGTGGGTTCTTTACCACTGAGCCATCAGGAAAGCCCATTACATTGACTATTCTCTCATATTGAAATCCATGATTCCCTCGACTTTGGGGACACTATACTCTTCTTATTCTCCCCCTAGTTCCCTGACTCTTCTTTCTTGGTCTTCTCTAATTTTTTTTCCTATTCTCAATTTTAACCCAACTGTAACAGCCAAAATATTAATCTTTGTTAACACTCCAATTCACTTAGTATTGAATAATATCTATTTGTTGATGATCTAATACTTATTCCCAGCTCCAACCTCTTCCAGGAGGCAGGCTCAGACTAGTACATGAGAGGCCTCCTTGACATATCCATTTAAATGTCAGATATGCATCTAAAAATGAATAGTTGAAACAGAACTCTTGGTTCTCCCCCAAATGCTACTTCTACCCATTTAAAACAGTACTTCCATCCATTCTGTTCTCTCCTATATCAGTTAATGGTTTCACCATCCTTCGAATTTCTTAAGTCAAAACTTTGGTGTTATCCTTGATTACTCATTTTACACCCTTCTGCATGAGCAATGAAACATCAAGTCCTCTTGACTTTACATCCAAAACATTTTGCCAATAGAGCCTCTTCTCTTCATTTCTAATGCTATGACCCAAATTTAAGCCACCACCATTTCTCTTCTCACTTCACCATTTCTTACTTGGACTATTGAAATAATTTCCTGAGTGCTTAGCTGCTCCATGGCTTATATTTAAGTCTTTTTTAAAAAAGAAAAATCCAATGTCTTTCTCTGGGGCAGGAAGTCCTTCACAATCCAGTTTCCAGTTTCCTCTCTCTAACCTCATCTCCTGCCAGTTCTCTACTCTCTCACACAACTCTAGTCACATTCATTTGCTTTCCATTCTTTGATCACATGAAATTCACACACATCATGAGCCTTAAACCTGGTGTTTCTCTGGCTGCAACGCTTTATACTCTCATCTCTGTGTGGATCATTCCATTTTATAATTAGGATCTTGGAAGAAAAACAAAGTCCTTGGCATGAACACTGATGACCACAGAGTCTAGGGAGCACCTTGGTTTCTCTCAATCACCTCACCTCAACAGCACTGGTCACCTGAGCTGTTTTGATTGTGTTCATTTTATGTCTTCCTCCTCCCACCAGAACATAAGCTCAAGACAAGTAAGAATCATGTCTTGGTCACAAGCTATATCCTCAAAGACTAAGATAGTGCCTAACCCAGTGGAACTATGTATTAAATATTTATTGAATAAGTAAACTAATGAATCTTGAATGGAGAAAGAATTTAATAAAATTCATAAAAATCCTCTGAACTCCAGCATCATTTAATCTGTAAAAACATCTTGTAAGTCAGCAGACTATTATGCACACGTTGAGCTCAGAGAAGCCTTGTGATGGTCTCAGATTAAAAAATCTTGATGTGTGAGGGACATGGTCATAGTTTTTCTCCATTTAATATTAATTTCAAGTAGTATTTAGCTTAAAAGACAACACATAGTATGCACCTAAAATATGTACACTGAATGGAGTAATTATATCATAGTGAAAAAGCTGGGCCATGCCTTCTTATTTTAATTCACAGCCCATTGTAATTAGTAGATAGTCATGTATATTCAATGTAAGATTGAATAAAAAAGTGAACTAATGAATATGTTACTTAGTTTTCTTCCATCTGTAATATTTTATCTTTCTACATCATGCTTTAAAATGGTTATTAGTTATAATTTGTTATCTAATTGAATTAGTACTGGTGACATTTTTAGACAGACTATCATGATACTTTTTGAGACATGTGAAGTATCAAGATCACAGATTTGGTATTCATTGATCCAATATATGTAGAACTTCAGCAACAATGCCTGGATATGAATTAAAAGTTAGACTAATTGGAGAGAATTCTGGGAATGTGGCTATAGCAAAGACACATTTTTTTTTTTAAATTTTAATCTGAGTACCCACATGATAACCAATAGAAATATTAGATAACAAAACCAAAGCGTGAAAGTCACTCAGTCATGTTGAGACTGCAGGTACTGTAGCCTGCCAGTCTCCTCTGTCCATGGAATTCTCCAGGGCAGAATACTGGAGGGGGTAGTCATTCCCTTCTCCAGAGGATCTTCCAAACCCAGGGATCGAATCCCTGTCTCCCTTATTGCAGGCAGATTCTTTACCATCTGTGGTACCAGGGAAGTCCAAGAATACTACAGTGGGTAGCCTATCCCCTCTCCAGTGGATCTTCCCGACATAGGAATCAAACTGGGGTCTCCTGCATTGCAGGTGGATTCTTTACCAGCTGACCTACCAGGGAAGCCCCTCTGGACAAATTTATAACAAAACTCAGTAACAGATATTCCCACAATTCCCAGAATCCAACCCTGCAAAGACAATTCATCAACAGCTATGGACCAAAATAGCATCAACATCTGTGTTGACATCAATAGGCAGAGGCAAAGACAACAGCAGAGAGAAGCAGCAAGGCTTCTGAAGGACCTGAGAGTAAAGTCTCAAACTAGCCAAAAGGTATTTGCTTTCAAATGCTGTGAACCAGTTTGAGAACAGCAGCTGAGGCTGACATAGTACCACCCACTGTAGTACCAGAATCTGTAGTAATGCCTAAAGGAACTGCTCCATTTTGACTGCCATGAAAATTTAAAACCAAGCCACCACGGCATCCTTCCAGGATTAAGCACCATGCCACTGAGATGATTCAGTGTTGAGCAGGTTAGAAATAAGAGGGGAAGGTGTAAAAATTCTAAATAAAGTACTAGGGAAAAATACCAAGAGGTCTCAGAAAGAAGGTTGCTATATCTTTGAACACTCCATGAAAATATGAGAGGAGGGGGAGCTGTGAGTAATATTCTGAATGCCATCTATTTCTAATCTTTGAAGGAAAGGATCAAGTATTTATTCTAACTATATATGTATATATATGTATATGTGAGGAATGAGGATCAAGTATATATTCTAAGTATATATGAACTATAACAAATACTAAGTTTACAGAAAGTTTGTGAGACACTTTCTCTTCATAAAAATATCCCAACTAATAAATGAAAAGAAAATGAAAGAAATAGAATATCAATCCTTAGCAATGCCCAATGAATTGATGGATATAGGTGTTGGCCATTAACATTTGCTGATATCATAATGAGTGAAACCCAGGCATCATGTGCCTACTTATGAAAGAGTATCACACCACCTCTAGTCTTACCAAAGGTACTGAATATGAAACAAATCTAGCTTCTGAATGCAGATGCTAATTTGCAAGAAGCACAGAGGACAGAAGTTGTTGAACTGCACCATAAGTATACAATCAGCAAAATCTAGACTGTGGGAAACTGCAAGCGAAATGACTTGTTTTTTTCCACCAGATTTAAGGAAATGGAAAGGATAGAGGGTGAAAACTATAGACGAAAATAGACCGAAGGATATCACGTAGTTTTAGACTAAAAGATTAAGCTATAGTTTATAAGGATTTGCAGGCTTCTCAGGTGGCTCAGTGGTAAAGAATCTGCCTGCAGGAGACACAGGTTCTATCTCTGGTCAAGAAGATCCCCTGGAGTAAGAAATGACAACCCACCCCAGTATTCTTGCCTGGGAAATCCCATGGACAGAGGAGCCTAGTGGGCTACAGTCCATGGGATTGCAGAGAGTTGAACACGACTTAGTGGTTGAGCATGCATGCATAAGGATGTGTACTTGGATAACAGCATTAAAGAAAGTGATTATGAAAATCAGATCAGGGGAGACAGTTTGGGTTATCTTTGGAATGAGGGGCAAAGTCTGGGTTATCTGGTAAAGTTTTCTTTTCTTTCATGACTTAGATTGTCGTTAGTGGATGTGTGTGTGTGTGTGTGTGTGTGTGTGTGTGTGTGTGTGTGTCTGTGTGCGTGCGCGCGTGCATGTGCGTGCTCTCATGTGTTGCATTCATTGCAACTTCATGGACCGTAGCCTGCTAGGCTACCTTATAATAACTCATTAAGTGATACATTTTATGATTTTTTTGTGTTAATATATTTTATGTTACCAAAAAAAAGATTTTAAAAATGTATTAGTCAATGTTTTAGATTTCTGAGAAATGGTGAGAACTATAGAAATATTTCCAGAGACAAGGTGCTGCTATTTGATTCTTGGATACTGTAAACATTAGGGAGAACCTCGGGGACCTGAGTGAATAAATGACCACCGGAAGAGGGCAAAGCACTACCGTGTCTTCATTCACTGTCTCCTCGGGGTCTTCAGGGCTGATACTGTGTGATAAACATTTTGAGAGGGGTGAGGAAAGCTCTGCCTAAAAAGGATACTGGGGGCTAATCACTATGCTTTTCCAAAGGAAAGTCAGCAGGTATTCAAAGGAGAAGCTTGAAGAGGCTGAAGGAGGTGCTGAGTCACTGAGAAATGCAGCTAATTAGTGTGCTAGGCTCTCCACCACGTCCCTTAGAAATGCAAAAACTCAGGGCTGCTGTAATTTGTCCGTAAGATTCCAATGGTCAGCTTCTCTTTTCCTGAAGCATAAACAAGTCACAGAGAAGACAATTCTCTCTGAGAGTATAATTACCTAATACTTCAGTGCTGGGGAGAAGAAGAGGTAGGACAATGAGTAAACCAAACTTCTCCAAAGAATCTATTCTTTAATTAGTCGACTAGGACGATCCTGAACGTACTCGCTGGCCCAGACTCAGATGTAGCTTTGATCAATTCCATGAAGTGGTGCCACCATTTCTCAACTCACATCTCCGAAATCACTTGCACTGAGGCAGATTCTTTACTGCTGAGCTATTGGGGAAACCTCCTTATAGCACCATCAGTTCAGTTCAGTTGCTCAGTCGTGTCCGACTCTTTGCGACTCCATGAACTACACCACGCCAGGCTTCCCTGTCCATCACCAACTCCCGGAGTTCACCCAAACTCTTCTCTATCGAGTCGGTGATGCCATCCAGCCATCTCATCCTCTGTCATCCCCTTCGCCTCCTGCCCCTAATCCCTCCCAGCATCAGAGTCTTTTCCAATGAGTCAACTCTTTGCATGAGGTGGCCAAAGTATTGGAGTTTCAGCTTTAGCAACAGTCCTTCCAAAGAACACCCAGGACTGATCTCCTTTAGGATGGACTGGTTGGATCTCCTTGCAGTCCAAGGGACTCTCAAGAGTCTTCTCCAACACCACAGTTCAAAAGCATCAATTCTTCAGTGCTCAGCTTTCTTCACAGTCCAACTTTCATCCATACATGACCACTGGAAAAACCATAGCCTTGGCTAGACAGACCTTTGTCAGCAAAGTAATGCCTCTGCTTTTGAATATACTATCTAGGTTGGTCATAACTTTCATCCCAAGGAGTAAGCATCTTTTAATTTCATGGCTGCAATCACCATCTGCAGTGATTTTGGAGCCCACAAAAATAAGGTCTGACACTGTTTCCACTGTTTCTGCATCTATTTCCCTTGAAGTGATGGGACCAGATGCCATACACCATAGTTAGACCAAAATCCTTGGAATCTGAGTTTAAATCTTAGCTCTGACACTAGCTAGCTGGGTGACTTTGAGCAAGATAGTTAGCTTGTATATTGCTAAATTCTCTTTTCTGTTAAGTGGGACAAATAACATTAGGTACTACCATAATGAGTGATGGCAAATATCAATGACTGACACTTGTGCTTCAAAAAGGCATTTATGTAGTAAGCATTCAACATAGTTACTAACATTCTTTAGAAGGTGCAAGAAAATCTGTGTTTTCATGTGATGTTGATGTGGGACTCTGAGAGCTTTACGATTCTTTAGAAAGCTTGTGGCAATCTGTATCATGATCATAAAATATTTTCACACTTTAACCTGCTCATTACCTCTGGGACCATTTCAAAGAGACATAAATTTTATGAATGTGCTCATTGAGGTATTAGTTCCAATAGTAAATAATTAGAACCATGATCAATATTTTAAAACACACCAAGATTAATAGCTGTCTAGCAGAATATTTTAATGTTGCTCTTAAAAGTTATGCAGACTGCATAAAAACATGAAAAAAACCTCTGTAATAGGAAATAAAAATTCAAGATTTGTTTATTTTTTACCAAACTCACAGATTTATTTATTTATATATATGTATATAAAAATTCAAGATTTAGTGAGGCAAAAATTACATAGATTTATGTAAGCTTGAAACTTGTATGAACCAGATTCATATTTGATGATGAATGCTTAGATGAAATGTTCAAGTACAGAAGATATGAATGTACACAGTATCTAATACTTATTAAATGCTCTATAAATATTAGATTGAAAATAATTGAACCAATGGTAATCCAGCATGTGATTACATAGCTATGACTACCAGTGGGAACTATAGCTCAGCATTTAAAATTGCATTGTCAGGGATTTTCATGGCGGTCTAGTGGTTAAGAGTGTTCTTCCAGAGCAGGGGATGCAGGTTCAATCCCTGGTCTGAAAACTAAGATCCTACTGGCTACACAGCACAAACCCCCTCCCATACCCAACAAAAGCTGCATTGTAACGAAGCAGGAGTTCACAACTGGGAGTGAATTCCCCCATTTCCTCACCCCTAGGAACATTTGGCACTGTTTGGAGATGTTTCTGATTGTCAAAACTGGCATGCGTGCATGCTAAGTCACTTTGGTTGTGTCTGACTCTTTGAGACCCCATTGACTGTAGCCTGCCAGGCTCCTCTGTCCATGGTATTCTCCAGGCAAGAATACTGGAGTGGGTAGCCATGCCATCCTCCAGGGGATCTTCCTGACCCAGGAATCCAACCTGTGTCTCCTGTGTCTCCTGCACTACAGGCGGATTCTTTACTGCTGAACCACCAGGGAAGCCAGGGTGTTGCCATTGGCATCCAGCACCAGTAGGTCAGAAATACTGTTAAACATCTATCAATTCACAGGAACATCCTCCACAACAAATAATCCATTTCCAAATATCCATATTCCTGCGGCTTAGAATCCGTGCGGTATGGGTACACATCTATCTATCAGAGTACCACAAAGATCAAGTTAGGGCTTTCCATCTGGCTCAGATGGAGAAGAGTCTGCCTGCAATGCTGGAGACCTGGGTTCGATTCCTGGGATCGGGAGGATCCCCTGGAGAAGCAAATGGCAATCCACTCTGGTATTCTTGCCTGCAAAATTCCATGGACGGAGGAGCCTGGTGAACTACGGTCCATGGGGTCGCAAAGAGTCAGACATGACTGAGCACCTAACAAGTTATCACTGGAAGGAAATGGCAATTCTGTTAAAGAGAAATCTAGTTCTTCAGGAAATATTATAGAAACTCAGGACTTATTGAATTTATCTGATGGCTTAGGTGTAATTCAACTTGGGTATATCACATTGGCATTGACATGGGGTACTTAATTCAGATTTTGAATCTCCCATTAATTTATCTCTTGATGAAACAGACCACAGATGAGACCACCCTGACCTCCAGCAGCCACTATGCTTAAGTCCTCTTGGGCTGAGCACTTCAGAGCTTTGGCTATACGTCTTCCCCCTTGACCTTGTTCTACCCCAGCCTCAAGGACAGCCTGCCCAGAGGCAGAGAGTGGAGGAAAGAGGCTTTTTTTTGTTTGTTTTTTGTTTTTTGTTTTCATTTGAAGGATAACTGCTTTACAGAATTTTATTGTTTTCTGTCAAACATCAACATGAATCAGCCATATACATACAGAAAGTGAAAGTGAAGTTGCTCGGTTGTGTCTGACTCTTTGCAACCCCATGGACTATAGCCTACCAGGTTTCTCTGTCCATGGGATTTTCCAGGCAAGGATACTGAAGTGGGTTGCTATTTCCTTCTCCAGGAGATCTTCCCAACCCAGGGATCAAACCTGGGTCTCACACATTGTAGGCAGATGCTTTACCCTCTGAGACACCAGGGAAGTCATATATGTACAAAGGCTTTATGAAAGAGAAATTATTGCACTTTGAAACTTTCCTCTAAGAGAATAAGTACCTCCTGTTCTTCTAGCTCCAACCTCCTGTTCAGAGGCCACTTGTGGGATCCAGAGCAGGGACAAATGCCCCCTTTGTCTCTTCTCGCCCCCAGGTCAGTGCTTTCTGGATGCCTCCTGTCTTTTCTTTCTTGACACCCACTCCCTCCACTACCATTGATTGTGTGAGTACATATGTGTGTGTGGACACAGAAACATACTCATAAGGGACACACACACACACACAAAAGGCTATTTTTTTCAGTTGCAAAGTTGTGAGCCATAAATATATGTGTTTTCAAGGAAATATGTGGAAAGAAATATCCTTAGGTGCCCTGACACTTTGCTTTTCACCTCTCTTCCAGTCTCCCCACCATGCAAGACACACACACACACACACACACACAGTTGAGTAGTCATGGGCAAGTCATTTCTCCTTTCTCTCCCTCATTAACCTATATAGAGAGTGGAGTACAGCTTTCCTGCAGGTCAGTTCTTGCTTAATAAATGTGTATGTGTGTGTGTGTATGTGTCCATTGTTCTTTAGGGCACACTGTAACCATACATACAGAATCTGTATCTCTGTGAGTCTCCTTTATTACACTTAATACCTAAATTGCCCACTGTGGAGAAATCCATCTTAATAAGATAAGATTATTGGCTCAACTTTATGGATCTTCCTTTGGCCTTTGTGTATGAACAGGAATTAGTTATGACTGAGCTTCAGGAGCTCAATAAAGGCCCTTAACTAATGGTATTCATTCAGAAATGGTATCTTCAGACTATACAGGGGAGCAGGGTCAATGCAAATTTCTCTTATCAGGCAATGATAACAGAAAATGTCCTATCTTTATTTAAAATGCATTCCTTTGTGATAGGATATCACTTTGGAATGATAACGCATGCTCTCCTGTTTTAGATAATAGAAACAAAATCATCATTTTAGATGCAGATTTTATAGTTTTGTTATCACAAATTCAAAGGATATCATTTAGTCAATAGTTGCTGCTGTCATGGTTCTGCCACACAAAGTGTTTGTTAGTTGCTCAGTCGTGTCCCCGACTCTGTGGACTATAACCCTTCAAGCTT
The DNA here is from genome assembly GCF_023091745.1 of Budorcas taxicolor. Taxonomy (NCBI): domain Eukaryota; kingdom Metazoa; phylum Chordata; class Mammalia; order Artiodactyla; family Bovidae; genus Budorcas; species Budorcas taxicolor. The sequence goes on from NC_068920.1 coordinate 140,992,341, forward strand.
CTCTGTCCATGGGATTTTTCCAGGCAAGAATACTAGTGAGTAAGTGAGTGAAGTCGCTCAGTCGTGTCCGACTCTTTGCAACCCCGTGGACTGTAGCCCGCCAGGCTCCTCTGTCCATGGGATTCTCCAGGCAAGAATACTGGAGTGGGTTGCCATTTCCTTCTCCAGGGGATCTTTCCAACCCAAGGATCGAACCTGGGTCTCCTGCATTGCAGGCAGACACTTTATGCTCTGAGCCACCAGGGAATAAAGTGGGCTGCTATTTCCTTCTTCAGGGGATCTTCCTGACTCAGTAATTGAACCCTGGTCTCTTGCGTTACAGGCAGTTTCTTTACAGTCTGAGCCACCAGGGAAGCACTCTGACACAAAAGGGGTCTACAGATCAACTTGACCAAGACAAAAGTCACTGTTCATGAAAGCTGCGACCAATTTTTAATTATTATGTTGCTAATAACACATTTCAGTTCAGTTCAGTCACTCAGTCATGTCTGACTCTTTGCGACCCCATGAATCGCAGCACACCAGGCCTCCCTGTCCATCACCACCTCCCGGAGTCCACTCAAACTCATGTCCATCAAGCTGGTGATGCCATCCAGCCATCTCATCCTCTGTCGTCCCCTTTTCCTCCTGCCCCCAATCCCTCCCAGCATCAGAGTCTTTTCCAATGAGTCAATTCTTCGCATGAGGTGGCCAAAGTAATAACACACTGAAAGTTAATTGACCCAGTTATTATTAGGAATCTTTTGCAACTGCTAACATTGGTGTGTACAGCAGAGTCCTTAGTCTGTGGTTGTAGGGCTCATACTTCTGAAGCTCAAGTTTTTGTTCACTTCTTAATGACTGTGCAAACTTGGGCAATACGTGAAATCTCACTAAGCTACAATCTCCTTCTCTTCACAACAGGGATATTAATAACTCATACCTCACAGAATTGTGAGGATTAAATACATTAATGATACAAGGCTGTTATTACTGCAATGCTGAAAAGTTATCAGTTGTTCTTATTGTGGTGCTCCAGCTGAGAAGATCTTGCTTGGAGAGAACAGAAGGTTTACAATCAGTGAATTGAAAAGCTCTTTGGAAACCTGAATGGTTTTGTTATGAATACAACAAATCAATGTTGAAGAAATCCTCTTATGTCCTTTCATCACCTTAAATTTGCACCTAATCTATGGCCCTATCACTTTCCATTCGATTTTTACTCCTCTGTGGTCTTTGATGTCCCGTTAAACATTCATCCGTGGAAAGAATGGATTCTTTTTCATCATTGGATCCCTATATTTCCTTGGGCAAAATCTCAAACATAATTAGTAAATATGTGTAGATCTGACTTTTCAGTATGATCACTAAGAACGTTATATTTATGTGTTTCATTTCAGCTATTATTATTTGAGCTATCTTAAAATATTACTACATAGATCATGGTAATGATCAAAGCAAACCACGTAGAATCCTCCTGCCTCTCTGATTGTTATGATTTAAGTATCGTCAGTATAATATGTACTGCTTAGAAAAAGCTTTCTTATACTGTGTATTTTTTTGTCAAATATGGCATATTGATTAGTTGTGCTTGTCCTAGGCATGTTCAGATAAGGTCAGTCAGTCATACATTCGAGCACTAGTTCCCATATGGTATATGAACATACCACCCTCCAAACCTCTGATTCCTGAAGGATCAGGAAAGTTAGACTCTAACATTGCTCCAGCACACATTAGCTCTGTGACCTTGAGTATGTCACTTAAATTTTTGGAGCCTTGGATTTCTCATTGATAAAAGGGTAGAGGATGAACACATTTCTCAATTATCTTCTCACTTCAGTATATTTTGATTGTTAATTATATGTGATGAAAACTTTAAAAGAATCATTTTCATGGGTATATATCAAATTGTGACATTTGAAAGGAAACCAGTTTATTGTTGTTCAGTCTCTAAGCCATGTCTGACAGTTTGCCACCCCATGGGCTGTAGCCTGCCAGGCTCCTCTGACCTCCACTATCTCCCGGAGTTTGCTCAGATTCATGTCCCTTGAGTTGATGATGCTATCTAACCATCTCATCCTCTGCTGCCCTCTTCTCCTTTTGCCTTGAGTCTCTCCCAGTATCAAGGTCTTTTCCAATGAGCTGGCTCTTCACATCAGGTGACCTAAGTATTGGATGGAGCTTCAGCTTCAGTATCAGTCCTTCCAATGAATATTCAGGATTGATTTCCTTTAGGATTGATTGGTTTGGTCTCTTTGCTGTCCAAGGGAGTCTCGAGAGTTTTCTCTGGTACCTCAACTTGAAAGCATCAATTCTGCGCTCAGCCTTGTTTATGGCCCAACTCTCACATCTGTACATGACTACTATGGAAAAAACCATAGCTTTGTCATAGCTTTTGTTCCAAGGAGCAACTGTCTTTTAAATATAATTAATAGGCATATTACTTAGGTATGCTGGTGGTGATTTAGCTTTATAACCAACATATCTGAGTTTGAACTATTTTCAGGATAATTGGTACCTATATAAATTTTAAGCATGATATGATTTATATGGGAGTTTTGATAGAATCTATGGAAATGAAAAAAGATGATTTATTGTTCTAATTTTTCTAGGAACTCAAGTCTACAGCATATTAGGATTTCTAATATATGCCTTTCCCACCAAGATTTGCAGATGGAGATTTTGAAGGGAGAGGTCCTCAGTCATCTAACTGTGCTTGAGGCACATATCTTGCCAATGGTTAGATCTTCTGCATTTTCATTCCCCAATCAAGCAAAAGGAGCTGTATCCTGGCTATGCATGTGTGTCCTTGTGCATGTACAAAGTTTCATCAGCCATCCATGCTTTGAATACTAATCCTCGAAAGAAACAGAATACAACATACGAATCAATGAAGGGAAATTTGATATTGTCTAAAGGATTTTTCTAAGAATTGTTTGCATCAGCAACAGAGAGAAATGTTAGTAACCTCAAACTATAACTCAGTTAAAAACATTCTTCAAATATGAAGAAAATTTTCAACAAGCAGAAACCTCTTTTGTGTGAAATTATGGAAAACTATGAAAGGAAATATTATTAGGGGTAAGTTAAGCATCCCAAAATATTTGTAAAACTTGCCTTAGACCGAAGGGTGAACAGCAGAGAAACATAAAGATGCAAATTGGTTAGTGAGATAGTTGAAACAATTGTTATAGGCCTTAATACTCACCTCTGGCCAGGAATCTAGTACCCCTCTGATGGAGGAGAAAAGCCATCTCCTTCAATTCATTTCTTCTTCCTGATGTCTGTCCTGTATCAAGTTGGGAAGGCATACCTTGAGTTCAGAGATATCCTTCTTAGGAAGTTCTGCAATATCCTCTTTGTTTTGCTTCTGCAAATAATGGCTTAGGAAAGATGTTGAGCCAAGTATTGATGTAAAACATATACAGGGAAAACTATCCTGTAAAAATCTGATTGCCACTAATGAGAATGTTCTCATACATGTTCTTTGAAGGTACCAGGAGCTAACTGTCAGTCACAGTCTAAATGTAGATGAGTTTAATCAAAAATTTCCACTAGAAAATCTTTATTTCTTATTGAAGTGAGCTATTTATGTCCCAGGCACTGACCTGTAAGTTGAGGAAAGTGTGCAGTATGAGGTTTTCTATATACGAAGAAAGCACACTCTAACTTCAAAGAAAGCTGGCTCTACCTCCATAAATTAACAAAATGACACTGGTCCATAGTTGTGTTATGACAGACCATTAACTTTTCCTATCTAAGGCCCAATCTATTCTGTAAAAGATAAATGCCACCTACTTCAGAGGATAGTGTATTAGATAGCCAAAAATGCCATAATAACACTCTAGACAAGGTGGCTTTAAACAACAGAAATGTAGGTTTTCACAGTTCTGGAAGTCCAAGATCGAGATATTGCAGGGCTGGTTTCTGGTGAGACTTCTTTTCCTGATTTGTGCCTTCTCTCTGTGTCCTCACAGGCCCTTGTCTCTGGGTACACATGCACCTCTGAGTCTTTCCCTCTTCTTATAAGGACACCAGTCCTATAGGATAAGGGCCCCACCCTCATGACCTCAGTTCAGTTCAGTCGCTCAGTCGTGTCCGACTCTCTGCGATCCCATGAATTGCAGCATGCCAGGCCTCCCTGTCCATCACCAGCTCCCAGAGTTCACTCAGACTCACGTCCATCAAGTCAGTGTGATGCCATCCAGGCATCTCATCCTCTGTTGTCTCCTTCTCCTTCTGCCACCAATCCCTCCCAGCATCAGAGTCTTTTCCAATGAGTCAACTCTTTGCGTGAGGTGGCCAAAGTACTGGAGTTTCAGCTTTAGCATCATTCCTTCCAAAGAAATCCCAGGGCTGATCTCCTTCAGAATGGACTGGTTGGATCTCCTTGCAGTCCAAGGGACTCTCAAGAGTCTTCTCCAACACCACAAAAGCATCAATTCTTCGGCACTCAGCTTTCTTCACAGTCCAACTCTCACATCCATACATGAACACTGGAAAAACCATAGCCTTGACTAGACGGATCTTTGTTGGCAAAGTAATATCTCTGCTTTTCAACATGCTATCTAGGTTGGTCATAACTTTTGTTCCAAGGAGTAAGTGTCTTTTAATTTCATGGCTGCAGTCACCATCTGCAGTGATTTTGGAGCACAAAAAAAATAAAGTCTGACACTGTTTCCACTGTTTCCCCATCCATTTCCCATGAAATGATGGGACCAGATGCCATGATCTTAATTTTCTGAATGTTGAGCTTTAAGCCAACTTTTTCACTCTCCTCTTTCACTTTCATCAAGAGGCTTTTTAGTTCCTCTTCACTTTCTGCCATAAGGGTGGTGTCATCTGCATATCTGAGGGGATTGATATTTCTCCTGGCAATCTTGATTCCAGCTTGTGCTTCTTCCAGCCCAGCATTTCTCATGATGTACTCTGCATAGAAGTTAAATAAGCAGGGTGACAATATACAGCCTTGACGTACTCCTTTTCCTATTGGGAACCAGTCTGTTGTTCCATGTCCAGTTCGAACTGTTGCTTCCTGACCTGCATATAGGTTTCTTAAGAAGCAGGTCAGGTGGTCTGGTATTCCCATCTCTTTCAGAATTTTCCACAGTTTATTGTGATCCACACAGTCAAAGGCTTTGGCATGGGCAATAAAACAGAAATAGATGTTTTTCTGGAACTCTCTTGCTTTTTCCATGATCCAGCGGATGTTGGCAATTTGATCTCTGGTTCCTCTGCCTTTTCTAAAACCAGCTTGAACATCAGGGAGTTCAAAGTTCACATATTGCTGAAGCCTGACTTGGAGAATTTTGAGCATTACTTTACTAGCGTGTGAGATGAGTGCAATTGTGTGGTCGTTTGAGCATTCTTTGGCATTGCCTTTCTTTGAGATTGGAATGAAAATTGACCTTTTCCATTTCTGTGGTCACTGCTGAGTTTTCCAAATTTGCTGGCATATTGAGTGCAGCACTTTCACAGCATCATCTTTCAGGATTTAAAATAGCTCCACTAGAATTCCATCACCTCCACTAGCTTTGTTTGGTAGTGATGCTTTCTAAGGCCCACTTGACTTCACATTCCAGGATGTCTGGTTGTAGATGAGTGATCACACCATCGTGATTATCTGGGTCATGAAGATCTTTTTGTACAGTTCTTCTGTGTATTCTTGCCACCTCTTAATATTTTCTGCTTCTGTTAGGTCCATACCATTTCTGTCCTTTATTGAGCCCATCTTTGCATGAAATATTCCCTTGGTATCTCTAATTTTCTTGAAGAAATCTCTAGTCTTCACATTCTGTTCTTTTCCTCTATTTCTTTGCATTGATCGCTGAAGAAGGCTTTCTTATCTCTTCTTGCTATTCTTTGGAACTCTGCATTCAGATGCTTATATCTTTCCTTTTCTCCTTTGCTTTTTGCTCCTCTTCTTTTCACAGCTATTTTAAGGCCTCCTCAGACAGCCATTTTGCTTTTTTGCGTTTCTTTTCCATGGGGATGGTCTTGATCCTTGTCTCCTTACAATGTCACGAACCTCTATCCATAATTCATCAGGCACTCTATCTATCAGATCTAGGCCCTTAAATCTATTTCTCACTTCCACTGTATAATCATAAGGGATTTGATTTAGGTCATACCTGAATGGTCTAGTGGTTTTCTCTACTTTCTTCAATTTAAGTCTGAATTTGGCAATAAGGAGTTCATGATCTGAGCCACAGTCAGCTCCCAGTCTTATTTTTGTTGACTGTGCAGAGCTTCTCCATCTTTGGCAGCCAAGAATATAATCAATCTGATTTCGGTGTTGACCAGCTGGTGATGTCCATGTGTAGAGTCTTCTCTTGTGTTGTTGGAAGAGGGTGTTTGCTATGACCAGTGCATTTTCTTGGCAAAACTCTACTAGTCTTTGCCCTGCTTCATTCCGTATTCCAAGGCCAAATTTGCCTGTTACTCCAAGTGTTTCTTGATTTTCCTACATTTTCATTCCAGTCCCCTATAATGAAAAGGATATCTTTTTTGGGTGTTAGTTCTAAAAGGTCTTGTAGGTCTTCATAGAACCGTTCAACTTCAGCTTCTTCAGCATTACTGGTTGGGGCATAGACTTGGATTACTTTGATATTGAATGGTTTGCCTTGGAAATGAACAGAGATCATTCTGTCATTTTTGAGATTGCATCCATGTACTGCATTTTGGACTCTTTTGTTGACCATGATGGCTACTCCATTTCTTCTAAGGGATTCCTGCACCTATTCCAGTCCATTTTAGTTCGCTGATTCCTAGAATGTCAATGTTCACTCTTGCCATCTCCTGTTTGACCACTTCCAATTTGCCTTGATTCATGGACCTGACATCCCAGGTTCCTATGCAATATTGCTCTTTACAACATCGGACCTTGTTTTTATCACCAGTCACATCCACAGCTGGGTATTGTTTTTGCTTTGGATCCATCCCTTCATTCTTTCTGGAGTTATTTCTCCACTGATCTCCAGTAGCATATTGGGCACCTACTGACCTGGGGAGTACCTCTTTCACTATCCTATCATTTTGCCTTTTCATGCTATTCATGGGGTTCTCAAGGCAAGAATACTGAAGCGGTTTGCCATTCCCTTCTCCAGTGGACCACATTCTGTCAGACCTCTCCACCATGACCCACCCGTCTTGGGTTGCCCCGTGGGCATGGCTTAGTTTCATTGAGTTAGACAAGGCTGTGGTCCTAGTGTGATTAGATTGACTAGCTTTCTGTGATTATGGTTTCAGTGTGTCTGCCCTCTGATGCTCTCTTGCAATACCTACAGTCTTACTTGGATTTCTCTTACCTTGGACGTGGGGTATGTCTTCACGGCTCATGACCCCATTTAACCTTAATTCTCTCCTGAAAGGTCTTGTCACTAAATATGGTCACAATGGGGATAAACACCTTAACATATGAATTTTATTGAGACATATTTCAGTTCATAACTGATGTTATGTGGATTATAGAGAAAACATATGCAAAGTACCTAAAACAATGCGTCATGCATTATAGATTGACTCTCAATGATATTGATATGTTTATTTAAAAACTTGACAGCCCTAGTGAGCAATTAAAACATGCAGGTCTAAGGGTCAGACTTTGGATAATAGTGACCCCATGATAGCAAGGCTATACAGTTTGTAGTTATAATTATCCTTCATTTTATAGAGGTATAATTGGTCAGTAGATCCCAGGACTCATAAGGTCACAGTCAGCTTCTGAGTCAATTAGGCTCTTTCCAGAGCCCTAGATCTGTTAATTCCATCTCAGGCCTGAACTGGCATACTCAATTATCATTTTACCATAGAGCCACCCATCTCAGGGGACAGCCCCTGCCATTTGTCTTTACTGAAGCTTGACCACACTCGAAGGAAGATCTGCAAAGTGGTCATCTACCAGACAGAGAGATTTGATAGAAAACTTTGGTCACAGACCTTGGTCCCATATCCGTGGGAACTGTTTCAACCATAGAGATATGCGGGCTGATTAAAATTGTACTGCGCTCTGAAAATTGAAGATTGAAGATAGTCCGTATGAGAGCTAGGGATACCTAATTTGTCTTTAAATTTGATTTGTCCTGTGATTTCAAAGCTCGTAGCATAAAACCACTTAACCATGAGAAGCTAATATTCACACTCTCAGTCAGATGCTGACCAGAAAACGGTTGTTTTAGCCTCAGACTTGGAGGGGCACATACGAAGCATAGGAGTGCACACATTCCTTTGGCTCCCTGAGTTGCTCTCTAGGGAAGATCAGACTGAACACTCAAGCATAACTGCATCGTCTGGACACTTGAAGGTAGTTAACTCCAGCCTCCTCATTCTTTACTCTTTTTTCTCATCTCAATTATACCTCAGAACATATAAATTATTGAGCCAAAGAACCTAAGGGCTAGAAGGGAAACTGGTAATAGTATGTTCAATATATCAAGAAGGAATAGAATCTCAGTAAGATGCAGTACACTCTCTGAGAATGCCCAACATCTCAGCATGAAGCAGGGATGTGATTAAAAAGCACATCTCTTTAGTCTCAGACCAGAACTCTGCTTTAGGCTGTGGTTATACACAATGAGAACTAGGTTTAATTTATTCCATGCACCAAGCCTATTATAACTTGCATTATTAAGAGAGAAACTTTTTAAAAAATTATTCATGAGAATTAAATGGAGAAATGCACTGGATTGTTGAAAAGAAATTGTTTGAAATTTCTTTTCAAACAGTTGTAGACATACCTCTCAGATAGTCCCCAAGATTCCCTCCCCACATAACTCTTTCCCTTTGAGTGTGGGCAGGACTTGTGACAATGATGGGGTATCACTCCCAAGAGTAGCCTGGAAGTAGCTTTGCAAGGCAAAGCTTAAGGGATTTTGCAGATGTAATTAAGGTCTCTAATCAATTGATTCTGAGTCCGTCAAAAGGGATATTGTTCTCATTAAGCCTAACCTTGTCAGGTGAATTATTAAGGAAGTCAAAGGGATCTGAAGGGAGATTATTTTGCTGGACTTCAAAAAGCAGGCCACTCTAAGTTCTGCAGAGTCAAGAAGAATTCTTTCACCAATCATGTGAGATTAGAAGACAACCTGAGTATCAGATGAGACCATAGTCCTGCCTGACCTCTTGTGAGACCTGGAGGAGAGGACTAAGCTAAGTCGTGCTCAGACTTCTGACCCACAGAAACTGAGGGGTAATAAATGGGTGCTGTTTTAGCTTCTAATTTTATGATAATGAGTTACAATTCACAACTAAACCAGATTTTGGCACCTAGAAGTGGAGTGGTGCTGGAGCAAAAATCTAAAAAGAAACGAGAGTAGCTTTGGAATTAGACAATGAAAAGAAACTGGAAGAATTTTGAGGAATATAACAGAGAAAGCCTGAATTTTCTTGAACAGACTGTTGGAAAAATTATGAACATTGAGGGTGCTCTTAGTGAGGGCTTAGAAGGAAGTACATAACATGCTACCAAAAACTGGAGGAGGGCTGCTCCTTACTTTTTATGTAGCAGCAGAAAACTTAGTGAAATTGCCTTGGGGTTATATGGAAAGTGAACTCACCAGTGTTATACCTGGTTACTCACAAAGGATATTTCCAAGATGCAGCCTATTTTCTTCTTCTTGCTCATAGTAAAATATGAGAGGAGAGAGATAAATTGAGGGATGAACTGTTAAAAGAAAACTAAAATAAGACTGTATGATTTTGAAAATTTGGCCTGAAAGAGGTTCTGTTCAACTCTTGAGCTAGGAATGTTTTTTTTTTTTTATTTTTATTTTTAAAGAACTGATTTTTTATAAGAAAAAGAAAACAAAAAGGAAGAATATGCCATATATGTGACTTGCAAAATAGAAAATAATTACTATCTAGCCCTTTACAGGAGAAGGCAATGGCACCCCACTCCAGTACTCTTGCCTGGAAAATCCCATGGATGGAGGAGCCTGGCAGCCTGTAGTCCATGGGGTCGCTAACAGTCGGACACAACTGAGCGATGTCCCTTTCACTTTTCACTTTCATGCATTAGAGAAGGAAATGGCAACCCACTCCAGTGTTCTTGCCTGAGAATCCCGGGGACAGGGGAGCCTGGTGGGCTTCCGTCTATGGAGTCACACAGAGTCGGACACGACTGAAGTGACTTAGCAGCAGCAGCCGTTAACAGAAATGGTTTGGCCACCTCTGTCTTAGAAGACGAAAGTAAAACCTCTCAGAGTAAGGCAGTATGTCTCTGGGATGCCTCTATAGTCATAGCAGGGTGGAAATGAAAGGTAATGGATGATGTGTTTTGAACAAAGAAGAAAAAACCAGAATCTTAACAGCCTCAACTCTGTGATGGGAGGAAATTTTAGGAAACTCTGGCCCTTTTTCCAGCCTTCAGTTAGAGATGTATCTAATCCACTTGGATAAATTCTAAAACAAGGACAGCCTGTCACACAGCATCTTCTTATGTTTGTCAATTTCCAGAACATAAATCCTACAGTGTTTAATCTGGAGACACTGGATTGTGTTCAAACCACTTCACTTAACTGATCAGAAATCTATGGACAAGGGTGGAAGAGATTAGCCTATTATTTAGGGTAGATGCTCAGCTGCTATAACAAAAGACTCAACAAAACAGAAATGGTTTAAATGAAACAATTGTATTTCTCCATTTTATGGGAGTGTAAGTCTGGGTAGCTCAGGGCCTGAGGAGCTGCTCTTATGCTATTTCCAACAAGAGACTTCTGTCTGTAGTCTAGTTTGTCCCTAGACATCTGCTCTAGGCAGTGGTGGAAGGAGAAAGAGGAAGTGAAAAGTAAACAGCTTCTTCCTTAAGTGGCAACATTTCACCTTAATCACCCAGCAGCAACATTTCTCATTTGCCAGATTATAATGACATAGCCACACCTTGTTGCAAAGGAGTCTGGGTATATAATGTCTATCTAGGAAACTCTGCTAAAACTTGGAAAGTTTTACTACTTAAGAAATAAAAGGAGAGTGGGTGCTAGGATGCAGTTGCTCTCTGTCACAAAAAAAATTCTGAAAGTAAAGAGTAAAGTTTAAGACTTTTTGTGCTCATTTCACATCCTTGGAAGTAGAATCTGAATTTCCTGAACCACAGAATAGAGGAACTTGAAGATTATTAAAGGTCATTTAGATCAAGAGCCTCAACTTATGACTACATCTAAAAAATAAAAAATGGCTTGATTGATATCCCACTCTCAGACAGTGGTAGAGCTGATGATTGTCTATAAGTCTATGCCTCCATCATCGCACATACAGACCACGGCATGTAGCATAGGGCACTACTATAAATATTCAAAAAAAATTATAAGGAAAGGATGGAGAGAAAATGAACAAAATGGAAAAAAAAAAGGAAGAAGAGAAGGGTAGAAAGAATAATGAAAAGAATAAGTAGAAACACTGGCAGAGATGATATGCTTTTTGAAAACACCTGTTTTTCCCTTTCCTGATTGTCTGATTTATCCCGAGCATGGCTGCACCACAGCATCAGGGTATCCCTAGGGCAAACTGTAGTCTGGCTTTCAGCTGACTAGATGAGGTGGCTCATCGTGTACCTCAAAGGACTTACACGCAGGATGGATAAGTCCCAATCAATGATGCTACCAGATATGGCAGTGGACACTGGAATGTGGTGGCCATCATCCATGTGAGAGAACTTCATATGGTGGCAGACACTGGCATATGATGGGCACACTTTGGTCACATAAATCAGGGTAAATAATCAAAACTCCTAAGACAAGGGAATAATGGATATGAGGAAGGGCTAGCTCAGGAATTCAGGCAGCTCTGATTAATATTTCATCTTGAGATTGATCTGACCAATGAGGAAACTGAACTAATGATAACCAGATATCCTCAAAAAGAATCTTCCAGACTTAAAGGGGCCATGAGCTCTGAATGGACAAGATTTCTACTTAAAGCTAAAGCTCTCAGAAAGTTCAAGACATATAGAGATTCACTGGAGATAATTCATAATTCATAACTCAAAAATCCATTCTTCCTTTCCATATCATTGCCCTGGGTCCTGGATTCTGAAGCATGAAGAATTTAGATCAGTGGAGAGGAGAAGAGAGACAAATTTGGTTTAAAAGGATAGAAGAGAGCACACAACGAAGACTTGGGCATTTTTATCAGAAGAACTCTTTGTGACCCCAGGAGAGATCTAAACACTGAGACAGTCCTTCATCCTTCTGGAAACCACTGGGAGACCCCCGAGGTAGTGGTGAATCATGAGTGCCAGATTCTAGACCAGAGTTCTCAGTGTGCCAAAAGAGATCATATTTACACATATCCTAATAGGAACATTATGAGACAGCAGGAATATTTGATGAGAAAAGTAATCAACCAAACTAAATGTCCCTCTAAATCTCAATTGTTCTTAATAATAGCTAATATCAATTTCTTATCAATTGTAGTCACTGTCCTAAGTACTTCACATGTACCACTTTGAAATAACCATATTATCCCCATATTTTAAATGAAACTATTGCACAATGGTTAAGTAAAAAGCCTAGACTGGAGTTATTTGGTTATTAAGTAGTAGAGCTGGAATTTGAACCTACTTGGCTCTACAACTTGCCTGCCAGGCCACTAAACTCTTCTGCTTGTCAGAACTGATAATATTTTTCTGTTTGGGGGTCTTTTCATCCATTGATCATTTTCTTTAGCCTGTTCTGTCTCCTTGGTAAAAGGTACGCTGTTTAATGTCAGGGATTGTGTTCATTCCCCTCAGGCCTTTTACCTAGTGCCAATCACAGAGTCAATATCTTGGAAATGCTTGATTGATGAATTGAAGTTAAACTTTCACAGTCTGGTTAAACATTCTCTGCACATTATTGTTCAGCGGCAAATGTGAGCTCATCCTCACCAACTTCCTTTTCTACTTACCAGTAAATTGCCCAAGCATTATATTAAGAGCTAACAGCATCAGTTCCCATCCCATCTCTGTAGCTAAAGAGGTCAGAGTAGCAGTCATCAATAATGAGGGCGCTACAACACCATTTTGACCTGAGCTGACACCAATGAGCCATCCTTGAAGAGTGAGTTTCTTTTTGGCTTCTTTTATTGGCAGCATTTCACCTTGTAGTCAGCTTCATCCTTTACTCTCTGGGATATTGCATTGCTGAGACCTAAGATTAGTTGCTCGTGAAAGAACGAGTGGGTGTTTGCAGCAGGCTCTGTTAAAATCATTACCCATTCTCTTCGCAGCACTGCCTGGACCAAATGCCTAGATTCGTGACTGTGTTGAAAAAGCGGTGCTCAAATCCATTAATCCCATCCTTTAAAATAGATCTTTCCAGATGAAGAAGAAAAGTAGAAAACATTTTCTTTGCAGTTATTTTTGGAAAGTGACCGGAGAATATAAAGGGCACTCAACAACTCTTTGTTGAATAAATGTGTGAACGGAAAACCATTTGCAGAATTCTACATTATGAAGACCCCATTCCCAAAGGACTGGTCTTTTGCCAAAGATAATTCTCCCACGTCTGCCCACTTAATACCCTATCACCTTCCTCTTGTAAAATCTACCAACTCCAGCATGTATTTCATCATTCGCTCATTCATGATTCACTTAGTAAAGGCTTTTATTGATCAAAACCTTTGTGAAGTTGCAATGCAAAGTTGACATAGATAAGTTCCTAGTGCCCAAAATTATCTGTTGGCGTCTATTCGTTGACTTCATGTTTTTGCATGAAATTGTTGATTTGCATGCATATTTTAGGAAGACCTTGAAAATTCCTGAAGCTTCTTGCCCCCAGTGGCAAAAGTGATCACAGGAAGAGCCTTTCTCATCTCAAGAACTTGATACCCTGGCCAAAGTTTATCAGACTAAAGATGTGTGGCTGTTTATAGATTAGAGCTCTACTCAGATTGTATCTTGTGAAAAATCTAAGGAGTGGGTTAGTCAGAAAACACAAAAGTGGGTAGAAAAGTTATATAATTCACTCACTCCACCAAAAGAAGAAAAAAATGAGTAGGCGTCTTTATTAGTCAGGAAAAGTTGTGTTATTCTGCAATAATAAATAAGTCCAGTATCTCAGGATAACAACAAAGGTCTGTTTCCTATAAACACTTTTTGTCTAGTTCTCTGGTGTATACAGCTGTGGATGGCTTTACCACCTTATAGCCACATTATCCAGAGCATTCAGATGTGGCCATGAGGCATGACTATAGCCAAGGGAGCCTGTAGAATTATGCATAGACTTTTCTTTACTTCAAGCTGAAAATAACACATGTCACTTCTACTCAGATTTTATTCCCTAGGACTAGTCAAATGAATCCACTTAATTGCATGAGGCTGAGAAATGTAAGGAACCAATATCTGGTAAGCATTACTCTGTCACATACAACAGATAATATATATTTATAACTTAGATGGTTACCATAATTTATAATATACATCATCAGAAAACCATTCAAAATTTAAAAATATAAGTTATGAGATTTTTTAAAATGTAAAAGATGTTCTAGTACATTTTCTCCTTGTACTCTGTCTAGTCTTGCACATCCATTGGAGACCATGATTCCAGAGTTACTAACATATTGTGTTGTAGAGAGGTCTGTCTCTGTAAGGCATGGCTGTATCACTGATGAAAAGAATTTCTCTTTTTTTGCCTTTCCCTACTCTCCTTACAATGAATTGCATTTTTTGAGACAATCTGAGTTTACTTTTGTTTCAGATGGCTTGAAAGAATTAAGCTAACAAAACTCTCCTCTGCCTAGCCTCTCTGGGACCCATTAGAACAATCTAATCTAGACATGCCATTAGCTGCTTTCTGACTCTAGAGAAAAAGCAATGTTCTGGTTGCTTGTTCTTTCTTAAATGTTCCCCAAAATCCATGTGGATCGCTTACACATATTTTTCTTGCCCTTCCCAGCACAGTGTCTAGCACATGCTATTTATTCAAAGATAATTCATTGACTCAATGGACATGAGTTTGAGCAAACTCTGGGAGACAGTGAAGGACCGTCTGATGTGCTGCAGTTCATAGCGTCACAAAGATTCTGACGCAACTTAATGACTGAACAACAAAAACAATCCAATGATGATCATTCAGCCTCAAGGCCAGGTTGATTCACAGGACAGTAATTCTTCCTACTTGTTGCCCTTCACACATGGTATCACGGATTTTTTATTTTTTTCCAAGAAGAAAAGGATGTTGGATTTAATTCAGTGCAAAACTTTTATCACCCAGATGAGGAAAGTAGCAAATTGAGGCCCAGGTATGCTGAATAACTGGCCTAAGTTCAAACATTGATCTTAGTAGCAAAACCCATTATATAGTTGAGTTGTTTTGTCTCTTAGAACTTGGCAGGGATAGTGAGGGAGGGAGCACATAAAAAAGAAACACAAATGTAAAAACAAACCATAATTTTACTTAGCCTTTGTTTAGACCTTTCTCTGTCTTTTATGAAAATTGACATCAAAGATACAATGCTAATTAGAACTTCACATAAAAATAAGGATAAGAGAATGTTTGATGGAAGACTGGAAAACAAAATACTGTTTGAAGCAACCCTTCCATCTGTTTCAGAGAAGTCCAACATAACAAGCCCACCAGCATCTTCCTGCCACATAATCTTAATTTAATCCAAGCAGTAAACTTCATATTTATAGTCCAGGCTATAGGAGAGGGAGATTTCATTTCCAAGGACTTCACCGAAGTGGGGGCTCAATTCTACAAACCATCTAATTTTTCTGGAGGATTCTTGAAAACTTTTTGAGAATTTAATGGTATTTGTAAGTCTCATTACATGTTAAGTTATACCTATATTTAATGGAATTCTAACATTCATTGGATGACCAACTAAATTGAAATTTTATAATGAATGACAGAATTTATTAATTCATTCACTCAACAAATATTCAATGGGAATTTATTCTGTGCAGACACTGTTCTAAGTGCTGAGGATAAAACAGTGAACAAGGCAGATATGTGTCTGTCCTTATCAATCTAACAGTCTTAGTCCCTGGGGATCCAAGTTTTGATTTCTCTGCATCTCTGGAGTTCATGTGAGACCTCCATCCTGTGCCTCAGTAGATCTTCAAGGGCAAATTTTGCACTTAATATTATAGTCTAGCTTCCTGGTACAGAGCTTAGAAGAAATGGCTTTGAAGTGATAACATCTGGGTGTGAATCCTAGCTCTGCTACTTACTGGCCCTATTTCTTTAGTTACTTTGGTTACATACAAACCCTGTCAGTTAGCTATTGCTGCACAAGAAAGCAGCCCACAACTTAGTGGTGTAGCAAAGCAGACATTGATTTTTTTTTTCCTCAGGAGCTCATGGCTCAGTTGGGGCTTCACTGATCTGGGAACATCTGCTATATTGAGCAACTTCTTCTCATGAAGATAGAAAAGTTTCTAGAGCTCCTAATCCACAGGATTGGGTAAGATGACATGTCTGTGTGTGTTAGTTACTCAGTCGTGTTCGACTCTTTGTGACCCGATGGACTATACCCTGCCAGGCTCCTCTGTCCATGGGATTCTCCAGGCAAGAATACTGGAGTAGGTTACCATTTCCTTCTCCAGGGAATCTTGCCGAACCAGGGATTGAACCCAGGTCTCCTGCATTACGAGCAGACTCTTTACCATCTGAGCCATCAGGGAAGGCTTGATGTGTATATGCTCACCCCATATTCTCCGCCAGTGGCAGTTGCTATACTTCAAGTCTCCCCTTTGACATTTGAACAACTTCCTTGAATGTTACCTTGGTCTACTGTTCCCTGACTCTTCCCTGCCTCATACCTTTTCACTACTCTTTTAAAGCTCCCACTTCCTCTGATTAAACCAACTCCTGCCTCTTGAGAAGGGTCTGGACTTGGGATTTGTAATTACAGGACATTCTCTGAATCACCTCTGGGGGAACCTCTTGCCCAAGCTCCACATCTTCCTTTCTAGGGCTTTCTGTCCCAGCTTGAGCACGGATACAGTGACCAGTTCCACTCCAGAAGCCCATCTGAGAGGCAAAATGCACAAACTGTGATGCTAAAGAAGGGTAGGATCACTCCTGTTGTGAATGCATAGTATAGATTTTCAAAACTTATCTTCAAAGCAGTGTGTAAGGTCATGTATTACTCTCATCCAATAGATGAAGAAATTATTGGCAGGTATTAACTTTGTGAACTTTAAATATTAAATTAGAATGGAATAATATTTTCTGGGTTTTATGGGAATTTAAAAAATAACATCCCTCTTTTCCCCTCCCATATTCTGTATTGATGAGAGATAGATGAAGAAGTCAGGTGAATGGAGATCTAAACACTAGTTTTAAAACTGACAGATGTGGGAAGTTGGCCAATAAATTTAGCAATGGTTGTCTACTACTACTGATTCCTAAGCTTAGACTGCAATAAGCTCTAGTAAAATCTGTTGTGGAAAATATCAGGTCTTCTTCTCAGGGGCAAGTCCTTCCACTTATGAGGAAGAGGGGACCAGAGATAAGCATATCATAGAAAGAGTGGGAAGAGCTTAGTTTGTGCAGCTTCTGTTTCCAAATTTGCCAGACAGTTGATTCCTCCTCCAGCAGAGAGGAATGAGAGGGGATCTGCAAAGATAAAAGGAAGCTTTTACGGTAAAGTCTCTCTAGGTAGACCTGAAACAGAGAAAAGAAGATGCCCCCATAGCTCCTATTCCAACAGCCAAAGCAGATCAGAGCACTTTAGAATTCTCTTCATTTCCCATTGACTCTTGGGAGTATGGCAGTTACCCTAACACAGAAGGTGTATATGTACCATCATCTCCATATTATCCCCCATTAGTCATTCCATTAATAAAGGAGATTTATCCTGTGGATATCCTTTTATGACCTGATAAGGAATTCATTTTCCATTTTATAAATACAATTTGGATATGTTACACTTTCATAGACAAGGATGATATTATTTTCCACCTCTACATTTCTGTGATTGTCAGAAACACTGTTATAGTTGCTGTTTTTCAGTCTCTCAGTCATGTGTGAGACTTTGCAACCCCACAGACTGCAGCACACCAGGCTCCCCTGTCCTTCACTATCTCTCAGAGTTTGCTCAAGTTCATGTCCATTGAGTCAATGATGCTATCCAACCATCTCATCCTCTGTTGCCCTCTTCTCCTCTGCCCTCAATCTTTTCCAGCATCAAGGTCTTTTCCAATAATTCAGCTCTTCACATCAGGAGGCCAAAGTAAGAAACATGAATACCATGAAATAATATATGAGTATACAAAAGATAGGGATTCCCAGGTGGCTCCAGGGGTAAAGAATCAGCCTTCAATGCAGGAGACATGGGTTTGATCCCTAGGTTGGGAAGATCCCCTGGAGGAAGGCATAGTAACCCACTCCAGCATTCTTTCCTGGAGAACCCCATGGACAACAGAGCCTGGCAGGCTACAGTGCATAGGGTCGCACAGATTTGGACACGACTGAAGCGATTTAGCATACATATGAAAGATAAACATTTATGCCTACTCTTCTGTTGTATACTGAGGAAAGGGAATCCTTCTGATGCTCACATGAATATGGGCCAAAATAAAATGCCTTAAACATGCATTAATGGGGATCTTCTCTTTCTCCATGAAACCTCTTGAATTCACAAGGATAATGAAATGTCCCTTGAATTGTGCCCTCTTTGTGTCTTTGGTAGCTAGGGGGCTTCCCAGGTAGGTCACTTTGTAAAGAATCTGCCTGCAATGCAGGAGAGCTGGGTTAGAATCCTGGGTTGGGAAGATCCACTGGAGAAGGGATAGGCTACCCAAACCAGTATTCTTGGGCTTCCCTAGTGGCTAAGCTGGTAAAGAATTCATTTGCAATGGGAGACCTGGGTTCAATCCCTGGGTTGGGGAGATCCCTTGGAGAAGAGAACAGCGACCCACTCCAATATTCCAGTCTGGAGAATTCTCTATACAGTCCATGGGATTGAAAAGAAAAGGACACGACTGAGAGACGCTCACTTGTGTCTTTGTCTTTTCTGAGTAATCACGTGATCCTTAAATAGCCATGACTTCTAGGGAGGAGAGTACAGGCCATATTAGCAATGGAGGCTTACAGAGGTTACCTGACGTGCTCAAGTTCACCATGTAAGTAAATTGCAAAGCTGGGATACAAATCTACAGCAATCTGCTTCCAAGTGTGGTTCTTTTAGCCAACAGCATATTTCAATAATTATTCTTCTTCACCCAAATCATCCAATTGTTGATGTTCTGAGGCAATAAATAATTTGGGAATGAAGATGGACATTTGGAGAATGAAACCCATAATGTGTATAAGATACACAGGCCTCTCTTGCTTAACCGGTCCCCCTTCTAAAGGCAGGGATGGAAAGGACATTATTTAGCAAAATCAGACAAACATCAGCTGAGCAACAGCTTTTTTCCCCTGCAAGCCCCAGTGTAAGTTTTCAAAGCAGGGGGCTGCAGTTTTCTTCACAGGCAGGTATTTCGTATCATCAGTTTCTCAGTTATATCAGCTGAAATTGCTGGGATGAGAAGTAAACATGGAAATTATTTGACCTCTGCATGACAGCCTGTCAGTATGACCCCAGACTGTTCAGAATGACCAGCACCCAACACACTAGGCAGAAAGGGACTGTGTACACACTTTGCTGAGCTCCTAATGTCAAACAAGTGTGGGCACTGTTATCTTGCAGTGACAGGGGACGTGGGGACAGCAGGAAGCAGCCTTTCCAGTGTCTTCTTGGCCTTTCCTGGAAACATGCCTGTGAGCTTTTCTTATCTTCTCAACACAGTTGGGTTGCATTTGGAAGGCTAATAAGTGAAGTGGTCTGCTCAAATTCACCCCCCAAAGAAGTGGGTTCTCAGTGGCTTGATGCTGTGCAGAGGTATAAGCCCCTAGGACACACACACACATACACACACCCTCTCTGTTCCTGGAAATTCCTTCTTTGTATTTCTTTATTATGCTTTCTCTGAGGCTTACAAAGCTTAAGCACAGGCATGATCTTAACCATGAAGATGATTAGCCCCTTGGACAGGCAAGGGGACCAAGAGGATCAGTACTCTCCTCCCTAGAATTCATGGCTGTTTAAGGACCACGTGATTACTTAGAAAAGACAAAGACACAGACAAGGCACAGCTCAAGGGACATGTCATTATCTTTTGTCAAAGATCTGTGCTTTGGTAAGTGACAGGAGTCTCAGAGGCTTGAGTTTTCACTCATCAAATACTGTATGCTGAAGTTTCACCCCGATTCTCCAAGGTGAAAAAACAAGCAAGCTTAGGATGACTTGTTTTAATGAATAGCCCTCCCTTCTTTCTAACCACAGATTTCCTCAAGCCTCCAGAATGGATTCAGGAGAGCATGTGTTCTGAAAGAAAGCCACCTCATTGGGAAATTTGACACAGGGCAATGAGAAAGCTCTATAGGAATGCTTTACTCCAGGAAAACAAGTAAACAAATGAAGTCATCACAGTTTCTTTTCTAAAAAGAGAATCCAAAATGAAAAAGATAAACCCAATTTGTAAGCCAGTGCTTTCTGCCCAACTTCCTCAGTCTGAGTCGACTTTGGAGACTGCTTTCTTAATAAAACCTTGTTTGGCCTTCTAGAATCAAAATAATCTTGTCTTTAATTGCAGAAGAGAAAACAGGACACTTTGTTCCAACAGTCTTTCTTTCTGATGCTTCATAACACACTCTGTGACAGAGGGCTAAACTGCTAATCTCCACCTGATTCCACTCTTCCTCCCTCCCTTGCGCCCAGGTTTCAACACCCAGGGACCAGGCTATGTGCTGTGCCTGATTCTACACAGAGCACCACGCCTTAGGGAAAATAGGCAGATGGCTTTTTGTAAAATCACTATGTCTTTATTTATGATCCTGTCTCCATCTAGAACCCTGCCCTCAAATCTTCATTGACAAGTTTCTTTTGATTTTTCAAAGACCTCTCCCAATTCCACCTCATTGGGAAGGTTAGATGCTCAGTGCATTGGCAAAAGAATTTAGCCTTGTTGTGACCTGCAAGGAACAGAAATGTAAAAGTGACACATAGGCAACAAACAGACTAATAATGTACCCTTTTGGAATATGGGTGGTGTGTATTTTCTCAATTTATCAATTGACCAGTAAGAGCCGTGAGAGGCAGTGAACATCGTGGTCTGAGTTTTTATGAATAAGCAGTAAGTCAGTTAGCACAATCCAGATAGAGAGAGGAGAACAGCTATGAATAATTTAGTTGCTTAGAGAAATCACATGTTCTCAGTGAGGGACCATCTGAGGAAGGTGTTTACGTGAGAACGCATTTCAATAAAGTGACAAGACTAGAAACAGTGTCTAAAAGTGTGGGTCATGATGAATTTGTGAGGTGTGCGTGTGCACACACACGCTGGCCTGAACAGGAGTGTGATGGGGTTCTTATACTCTCCATAATCAAAGTTCCACTTCCCGTGAATTAAAATACAAGAACATACCTTAAAAACTCAATTTACTTGAGGTAATTGTATTTTGCTTCATAAAGCAGTTGGTATTGCTCAGAATCTCAGCTTTACCTTTTAATCAGAGCTCTTTTATGACTTTAGAGAGGAAGAGAAGAGACAAAAAGGATGCTGGGTGTGGACAAATTCCAGGACAGCACATAGGAACTGTGGTTTATGACGGGCTCCCAGCTCTCTTGATGTTTTCCCATTTCTTTTTTAAATAGAAGAGAAAAGACAAAACCCATATGTTTTATGATCATTTTCCCCTTGGATAAAAATGATCTGCCTTCACACACCGCCCATGATGGAGACAGATGGATCTTTCCATGTCGGAACTTACTCGGTCTAGCCAATAACTCTGAAATAGGTATGAGCATTATTCCCATTTCACACAGGAGGGATCTGAGACACACTGTTCAAATTAATTCACCAAAGCTTCACAGCGAACAGCAAAGTTGGGACTCAAACCTGCCAAATGGTGCTTTGGTTTGTGGCCTTAACTATTACTCAGCACTGCCCTTCATCCTGAGTTCCAGCAACTAGCTGGCTGACCATGTTCTTCTCTATGCCTGCACTGAGGGTAACAAACATCTCATATGTTATTGCTGAGTAAGAGTCAAGGGAGCAGAGTCCGCTGCCTAAAAGAACATTAGCTGCTTTCTTGTTTTGATAATTAACAGTCCCGCTAGGTCACTTTGATGCTATATTTACCTATATATCTATGCCTGCCTGCTAAGTCACTTCAGTCATGTCCAGCTCTTTGTGACCCCATGAACTGTAGCCCACCAGGCTCCTCTGTTCATCAGATTTCCCAGGCAAGAGTAATGGAGTGGGTTGCCATGACTTCCTCCAAGGGATCTTATTGAACCCGTGTCTCTTACCTCTCCTGCATGGGCAGGTGGGATCTTTATCACTAATGCCACCTGGGAAGCCCTGTATAGTTATTTAGGCAGCTATATGTACCTATCCTTATCTATTAGCTACATTAGTATCTTTGACCATTTTTGGCTTGATTGTACTGCAGTCCCATTTGTTGTTGTTTAGTCACTAAGTCATATACAACTCTTTGTGACCCCATGGACTGCAGCACGACAGCCTCCATGTCCCTCACTATCACCCAGAGTTTGCCCAAGTTCATATCCATTGAGGCAATGATGCTATCCAACCATGTCATCCTCTGCTGACCTTTTATTCTTTTGCCTTCAGTCTTTCCCAGCATCAGGGTCTTTCCCAGTGAGTTGGCTCTTTGCATCAGGTGGTCAAAGTATTGGAGCTTCAGCTTCAGCTACAGTCCGCCCAGTGAATATTCAGGATTGATTTTCCTTTACAATTGACTGGTTACATCTCCTTGCTGTCCAAGGGACTCTCAAGAGTCTTCTCCAACACCACAATTTGAAATCATCACTGCCCCACATCATAGTATTCATGATAACCATGGAATTGGTAAGCCAAAACTAAAAATAATTCTGAGAAAAGTTGAAAAGTATATATTGAGAAAATATAGGGGATAGATGAACAGTAATACAGCATGAATAGTACTGTCAATAATAATAAGATATTTATTGTGCTGGAAACAAATATTCACATTTTCCAGATGCATAAAAATCACTTACTATCACTGGATGAAATTTTACAAATGAGAAACTTAAGAAACAAGGCAATATCTGATCAGTAAAAAAAAAAACTGACATAGACTCCAGTGTTCTGAATACCATTATATTCATTATTCTAATAAATACCATTCCTACCCAGAATACTTATCCTATAAAGGAGTTAGCTGAATATCCAGAAGTGATTGTTCATGAAATACTTTTTTACTTTGAGAAATTCCTTTACAGTTTCTCTCAGGTAAAAATCTTATGAAGAGGGTCTCCTTTGCTTATTCTATTTTTTTCTTACATTTAAAAAGTGTATTATTCCCATAAAATGCCAATTTACTAGTTGATTTTCAACTTTGAGAATTGGCATGCAGCTGCTTTTTATGGATACATAATCATAATTTCCCTTGGAGGAGGGCATGGCAACCCACTCCAGTATTCTTGCCTGGAGAATCCCCTTGGACAGAAGTTACTGAAGCTTCCCCAATGGCTCAGCAGTAAAAAAAAAAAAATATGCCTGCAATGCAGGAGATGCAGAAGACATGGGTTCGATCCTTGGGTGGGAAGATCACCTTAAGAAGGGCAACCCATTGCAGTATTCTTACCTGGTTAATCCTCTGGACTGAGGAGCCTGATGGGCTACCGTCCATAGGATCACAAAGAGTCAGACACGATTGAAATGGCTGGGCACACATGCTGCTGCTGCTGCTGCTGCTAAGTCGCTTCAGTTGTGTCTGACCCTGTGCGACCCAATAAACGGCAGCCCACCAGACTCCCTCATCCCTGGGATTCTCCAGGCAAGAACACTGGAGTGGGTTGCTATTTCCTTCTCCAATGCATGAAAGTGAAAAGTGAAAGTGAAGTCACTGAGTTGTGTCTGACTCTGTGTGACCCTATAGACGGCAGCCTACCAGGCTCCGCCATCCCTGGGATTCTCCAGGCAAGAGTACTGGAGTGGGTTGCCATTTCCTTCTCTAATGCAGGAAAGTGAAAACTGAAAGGGGAGTCGCTCAGTCATGTCCAACTCTTAGTGACCCCATGGGCTGCAGCCCACCAGGCTCCTCCATCCATGGGATTTTCCAGGCAACAGTACTGGAGTGGGGTGCCATTGCCTTCTCTGGAGCACACATGCACACAATCATAATTATCAACAGATAAATAATTTCAGACTGTTTGTGTAATTGCTAAATAGTCATTAAAGTTTTATGACTTCCTATTAATTTGGCATGTGTTTCATCTTTAAATGGTCAAGAAATGCACTGTGTTAACTTTAATAGTGGCAAAATAAACTAAAAGGCCAAGCTTTACATTATAGAAATTTTAATAACATTTTGTCACTACCCTCCAAAGAGAGCACTTTGAGGTAGCACTCATTAGATTTCTAATTGACTCAGAGAGAACTCAGCTTCAAAATTAAAAGAATAAAGAAGTAAAAAGGAGAAAAACTTGAAGAAGGGAAAGATGTAATGAATGTGTATCTGTATGTTGTATGTTTCTACACACACAGATATGCTTTACTTCATTTACAATATATTTGTCTTTTTACACTCTGGGGATATTTGAGAAGTATGAATGCATGACTTCTTATGAAACATTATGGAGTATTGCAGTTGTAATCATAATACTTGGTCTTTTATGAAACACAGATGAGGTATTTATGAACACTTAGCATAGAATTGGGGATTTGGAGACCTGAGACCTAGGACTAAAATTTGTCCATATGTAAGTAGCTCTGTACCAGACCACCTGACCTGCCTCTTGAGAAATCTGTATGCAGGTCAGGAAGCAACAGTTAGAACTGGACATGGAACAACAGACTGGTTCCAAATAGGAAAAGGAGTACATCAAGGCTGTATATTGTCACCCTGCTTATTTAACTTATATGCAGAGTGCATCATGAGAAACGCTGGGCTGGAAGAAACACAAGCTGGAATCAAGATTGCCAGGAGAAATATCAATCACCTCAGATATGCAGATGACACCACCCTTATGGCAGAAAGTGAAGAGGAACTAAAGAGCCTCTTGATGAAAGTAAAAGAGGAGAGTAAAAAAGTTGGCTTAAAGCTCAACATTCAGAAAATGAAGATCATGGCATCTGGTCTCATCACTTCATGGGAAATAGATGGGGAAACAGTGGAAACAGTGTCAGACTTTGTTTTTTTGGGCTCCAAAATCACTGCAGATGGTGACTGCAGCCATGAAATTAAAAGATGCTTACTTCTTGGGAGAAAAGTTATGAGCAACCTAGATAGCATATTCGAAAGCAGAGACATTACTTTGCCGACTAAGGTCCGTCTAGTCAAGGCTATGGTTTTTCCTGTGGTCATGTATGCATGTGAGAGTTGGACTGTGAAGAAGGCTGAGCACCGAAGAATTGATGCTTTTGAACTGTGGTGTTGGAGAAGACGCTTGAGAGTCCCTTGGACTGCAAGGAGATCCAACCAGTCCATTCTGAAGGAAATCAACCCTGGGATTTCTTTGGAAGGAATGATGCTAAAGCTGAAACTCCAGTACTTTGGCCACCTCATGCGAAGAGTTGATTCACTGGAAAAGACTCTGATGCTGGGAGGGATTGGAGGCAGGAGGAGAAGGAGACGACAGAGGATGAGATGGCTGGATGGCATCACTGACTCGATGGACGTAAGTCTGTGTGAACTCCTGGAGTTGATGATGGACAGGGAGGCCTGGTGTGCTGCAATTCATGGGGTCACAAAGAGTTGGACACGACTGAGCGACTGAACTGAACTGAACTGAAGTAGCTCTGAGGACTCAAGCAAGTTCCTTTTTTGCAATTTTTCTATACCTTATATCTTTTTTCTATAAAAACTGGATAACTATGTATTTGTGGAACTTCTCTGGTGGCTCAAAAAGTAAAGAATCTGCCCCTCCCACCACCACCCCCACTCTAGTATTCTGGCCTGGAGAATCCCACGGACAGTGGAGCCTGGTGGGCTACAGTCCATGGAGTTGCTAAGAGTCAGACATGAGTGAGTGATTAACACACAACTATGTATTTTTACCTTTGAATATCAAAATAGATTAATATGAAAGAATACATTTTGAAAAGGAAAATACCTTCCTTACATTCAGAGGACTATTATTATGCATAATAATAATGCATTGAAATAATATGGCATAGAATACTCATCCCAGAGTAAATTCAAATACAGAACATCACTTAATGTTTACACTGTGAACCTGTTCAACTTCAGAATATCCAGGGAGTTGCAATAGCCGTGTGCTGGTAGAGCTCCATCTTTAAAGGAGAATCTAGAAAGAATCAGCATTGTATCCACTCATATTTTGGCCTTAGGAAGGTATAAGAAATAAGTTGGCTTCTGGGGTCTGGCCAGCTGGGGTAAGGAGTTTTTTGTTTGATGGACTGATTTTTGGTGAGGTTTAGTGTCACACTCCAAAGTGGCAAGTGAAGAAAAATAGAAGCATGACTACGGATCACTAGAAGTATGTGAACTTCATCTTTCAGAAAGTATGTACTTAGATGAAAGTAGAGATATAATTCTACTTTGTTAAAAAAAGATAAGTTTTCTATTTATACATTATGGCCAGTGAATAGATATCTCTGCAGGTTGAGATCTAAACTTATCTAAATATGTATACATATGTTTGTTATTAGAACCAACTAGTTTTCTGAGGCATCTGCATCATTAGAATGAGGAGGAGACTTTGAGTCCGTATGTTCAAAACTGCTTGCTACCCAGAAGAATAGCAGATGCATATCTTCACAATAAGTAAAATTCGATTTCTATTCATATAATCTCTATTATAGGCTTAATAAAGCATTTGCATACTGTTCAAAGAGAAATGAGAAAGACATTGAATAAGATGCTAGCAGGTTTAGCAAATCAGAGATAAATTTGAATACATTTGGAAACTATATTTGTATAATTAGTCTTTTTTATCTGGTATCTATGGAAACAAACATATATTAATACCCAGAATAGATAATCATGTCTTCGTTAATTTAGGACAAAGCCCATCTCTTCCTGATACCACCACAGTTTTAGAGCCTGAAGCTCAGGTCTCCTTTCCAAAGGTCAGCCTTGGACCTAAAGGAAAATGACACAGTCTTGGTATTTGATCAATCTGAGCATGCTCTTTCAGACTGTATGAATCTAGGGTCCTGTTTGCAGGTTTTCCAAAGGCAAAAATGCAAATTTCAACCAAAAGGACAACAAATTTCAACAGGAGTCCTATATCAGTGTGGGTAAAGGAAAGACTCAGTGGCAGGTTAGGTAAGCTTAGGAGGTTTCTTTGATGATCCCTATTTCTTTAACCACACAGATGTCGGAGCTGGCAATCAGTGCCTAGAGAACAGGTGGAAAGGGAATCAAAGATGGTGGTCCTCTGGTGAGAGGGATCTACACAGACAGCTCCTGACTTCCAGCTTGTTGGCTGGTTTGTTAGTTTGAGTTTTACTATTTCTCCAGCTCTGGAAGGCTTCCATTCAAAGTAATCTCTGACCACCTAACAACTGGTGAGTCAAAACATGAGACAACGATTTTCTCTTCTAGTCATTAGCACACGAGGAAGGGCTGGTGAATTCAACCGAGCTTCCGGCAGTAGGGAGATTTGGATGTTTTTTGCTGCCGATATAACTTTGTTTGGACCTGTGCTGATAACTAGAGGTACCCTCAGGAATTTAAAGTCTATGTATTATTCAAAGAAAGCAAAAAACAGTATAGCTCATTTACCTAAGCATGTTGTTGAGGGCCTTTTCCATGGCTACAAGTGACCAGTCTAAGATGAAAGAGCAAGTTATTCTGTGCCATCTTGGAGGTTCCTAATGATGATGACAGCATGTGTGTGTGTGTGTGTAGAGGTGTGTGTGTGTGTGTGTGCGCGCGCACATGCATGTGGATGGTGGCAGGGGATACTGAGCATCAGATACTTACCTTTAGGGTTACTATAATTTATGATGATGCATTGTTTTCCTCTTTTAAAAAATACTTTTTGAGTATCTACCAAATTCTAAGCACTGAGGATACAACAGTGATAGAAACAAGCACATTCTCTGCTCTTAGGAAGCTTGAGTTCTAGAGGATGTGCTGGGACCATAAACCAGTAAGTAAATAAATGTATGAGACAAGAGATGCTGGGCAGTGCTATAAAGGAACAGAATGCTGGGCAAAGGGCGAGAGAACGACCAGAGTGTCTCTTGAATAAAGGTGGCCAATGAAGCCGTCTCTAAGCAGGTGCCATGTGAACAGAAACCTGAATGAACTGAGAGAAGCAGCCCCGTGAGCATCTCAGGGAAATGTTTCCAGGCAGAGGGACCAGTAAGTGTGATAGGATGTGAGGACACACTGTGGGAGGGTTGTTATAAATCTGTCAGCTTCCAAGTAGTTTCAGGAAGGTCTGCTGTCTGATGAGGACTGGCAGTTTTGTAAGGGAGTTAGAACTGACTCAATATTCTTGCCCCAGGACACATAAAAGGTCTCATGTTCTGCCAGCTGGCAATGCGTTCCCCACCCTTTACCTTCCACTCCCATTTCTAGATTTACACGGTTCAAACAAAGTGGAAACAGAAAAAGTATATAGATATCACATGCACAAAGTGAAAGGCTTCCTCTATTAGGGATTGTGCAAATCAAAACTGAGCAGTCGTAGGAGATAAATAATACAAGTCGTAGCATGCAGGAAGCAACAATGAAGATGGCTTTGCTCCTGTGACATCTGCACATGTGTGACAGGATTCCTGAGCCCTTCCCAGTACAGCGCACTGTGCTCTACACTGAGGGAGAGAAAGCAAAAGGAATGGGTAATCTTTGTCCCTGTGGAGTTAATGCCTGCTTGGAATGACAATAGCACTGGTGTATCTTCAGGCTGTCTCTGAGGAGAACAGCCATTACAGTCTCTGAAGGCAGACAGAAAACAGCTCAGCGCCCAATTCTACCATCTCTAACCTGTCAGGCCTAAAGTGAGCCTTCAACATGGCAGAAACTCAGAGTTCAACTCTGTCCTTATACCTACCTATCAGGCTTGTTAGAATACATTAGTTCATGTGCGTAAAGCAACTAGGACCATGTTAGATGTTTCCTTCTGGAATGGGAAGGTTATTTATTACTAGGAAGGTGGCAATAGCCTTCAAAATAGACTTTACATAATGGGCAATTTATAGTGTCATGATTTAGTAGTCATCCAGACGCCTAGATATATTGATGCAGTACAATGGAAATGAATTTGGCATGACGTGTGAACTTTATATATAGCTACAGTGTAATCATGTCTGTACTTGCAGACATTCATTAAATGTATCAATCCATTTCCAGAATGCATGCTCATTAAATCTTTCATTTGCCAAAGAAAGCTCAGAACATATGGATATAATAAATTCTTACATCTGATCAATTAGCCATCTCACATATGTTAACTTAAATTTAGTGTATGCCAAATCCTGGACATATAAAATCTAACTGGATCCTACTTTCCAGGAAAACACACTTTAGTCATGGGGCAAGAGATGTAAACAATATTTGCAACACATTGTGATAATCACTGATACAGAAACACCCTCACTTATCTTGGAAGCTAAAATAAGGGAGGAATTTGCCCCATTTAGGTGTTGGTGGTGACTGAGGGAGTCTGAACTTTATAGAAAACACTTTATTGGAGCATAGTTGATTTACAATGTTGTGTTACTTTTAGGTATACAACAAAATTAATCAGTTACATGTTTACATATATCCACTTTTTTAGATTCTCTTCCCGTATCAGTCATTATGGAGTATTGAGTAGAGTTCTCTGTGCTATACAGTAGGTCCTTATTAGTTATCTATCTATATACAGTAGTGTATGTATGTCATTCCTAGAGGTGAGAATGAAAATAGTATTTGGAAGTGCTTACATTGGGTAGATGAGATTAGTCTGGAAGGGTTTGTGGAGTAAATACGGAGAAAGAGGGGTGAGAAGAAAGTTGTTGGAAGAACCTAAAGAGCAGGTAAAAATGAGGGAAAAAATGATGAGAGAAGAGAGAGAGATCCAATACAGAAAATCTTGGACCCATTTACCCACATTATTTCATTGAGGACCTTCTGAGCCTCTTATACAGCTTCATGCTGGAGACGGAGAACTGAATGTTGTCTGACCGCAGGAATGGATGTCACTGACCCCTTCCTTGTTTTCCTTGAACACACTGTCACCAGTGTTTAAGGGAAAGTCTTGCCAGACTTCCCTACTGCAGAACACATCTTTATTTGTTAATTTTTCACAAGGAAGAACGTATGAGATGGAAAAGTTTGAAATTAGTGGTTCCAAAGCGTTGTTATAATCCAAAAAGTGGATGTTCCAAGATGCTAAAAGAAGTGAAGATGAGCTTTACAGCTGGCAAAGTAATACTTTGGGCATCTGAATAGGAAGATGGACCAACTAAGCCTCTCTCATCAGAGACATAGTGTTCTCCAACTGAACAAATGTGATGTGTTTTATAATATGGAGAGAAAGAGATTAATTTATTTTAAGACTGCCGAAGAATTGATGCTTTTGAACTGTGGTGTTGGAGAAGACTCTTGAGAGTCCCTTGGACTGCAAGGAGATCCAACCAGTCCATCCTAAAAGAGATCAATCCTGGGTGTTCACTGGAAGGACTGATGTTGAAGCTGAAGCTCCAATACTTTGGCCACCTCATGCAAAGAGTTGACTCATTGGAAAAGACCCTGATGCTGGGAAAGATTGAGGGCAGGAGGAGAAGGGGACAACAGAGAATGAGATGGCTGGATGGCATCACCTACTCGATGGACATGAATTTGGGTAAACTCCGGGAGTTGGTGATGGACAGGGAGGCCTGGCATGCTGTGGTTCATGGGATCACAAAGAGTCGGATAAGACTGAGAGACTGAACTGAGCTGAACTGAACTGAACTGATGCAATTTGGGGACGTGAGTGACACTTGCAGGGTAGGCCAGCAGTCTGGAGATCTAGGGAAGAGTTGAACTCTCAGCTCAAGAATGAAGACAGTCTGGAGGAAGAATTATTTTTTCTGGAGGATACTCAGTCTCTGCTCTTAATGCCTTCAGATGATTGGATGAGATCTACCCCTGTTATGGAGGGTCATGTGCTTACTCAGAGTTCACTGATTTAAAAAAATACTTTCACAGCAACATCTGGTCTGGACTTGACCAAATGACTGGGCACCATACCCTTGCCAAGCCGACACATATAATTAACCCTCACCTCACAGATCTCAATACAGTTTTAGCCCCTTAGAAGAACTTATGGGAATGACCCTCTAAAGTGGTGCCAAATTTTAAGGCAATAGGTTCATTGGCTGCTAACAATGATGCAGATGATGCCAACCATCACCAGTGACTTTAATTCCATTTATTCTTTTGATAAACATTTACTGAGAACATCCTATTTGTCAAATCCTGTCATTAGAGAGAAATCAATATGCTGTTAACCTGTCCCAGTAAGCCTAAAATTAGAAATAAATATCAAAGCTAGAATAACCCTTGGAAATAATTTAATCCAGAGAAATGGGTGGGCGGGGGCATACTCTAATTTATGATCATACATTCAGTGTGTGACTTGTAGAGCTGGAGTCAGGACTCAGAAAGTCTAATTTCCACTTAATGTTCTTTTTCTTGAATGAGAATTCAGAAACTGCCCATATTTCTGGCCTTAACGTCATGTACCAATCATGGTGGAAACGTCCTGAGAATGTCTGGGTCTCCTTGCACAATCAAAGGAGTCACATTAGAATTTTTAGAAGTATGATCATGATAAAAATGATCCAGGAAAGCAAGAAGACTTTTATCTGCTCCTTAGGTGGGCTTCTGAAGAGCAGATCTTAAACACAAACAACATATGGGTCTTTTCACCTCCCCTTTGAGAAATAAGGAAGAGAAGGAAGAGCTAAAAGAGCAGCCACGTGATTCCAGAACAATGTGACAGGAATAAGGCAAAGCCCAAGGAAGAGGGTCCTCTTAGGCAGGGGTGCCATCCTTCTATGTAAGTTGTCATGGCTGATATGAATCTTGTTTTCCATTCCTAACCAGGGAACCACTCAGTTCAGGCTTTTGAAAGCATCTACCATGACTGCATGACTGAATAGCTCATTAAAGTGAAACATAAATAAATAAATAACAAGCTCTCCATTTAGCATCTAGCTTCTTCTGAGAAATAGGAGACTTAATAAAACTAAATGAAAATGCACTGTTTTTCCAATTTCCTGCCTTGTTCTTATTAATCTATTTTTAAGGAGGTTTTACTTATCTCCAAGTAAGGCAGGAATATTTGTTGGCGCTTTAGGAAGCAGCCCAGGTGTGTTCTGCCCCACTGAAGTATTCGCACTCTGGTCTGTCTCAGTGGACAGTGAATTGGGACAGTGAGGTCACCCTGTCTAGAGACAGGCAGCTCCTTATGCTGGTCAATCTTCTGTGCAGTGCCTTAATGAAGAATAGCCTCAAGCATAGTTGAAAGATAGAAATAGGAAGACACGATTTCATTGTTGTCTGTTCCAGAACTACTTGTTCAAGTAGCCATTATGCGCTGTGATTCTCTCTTGATCAATAGAAAAATGAGACGCAGATAATTCCAGCACACAGACTGATGGTTATGCAGAATCTCTGGCCTGGCATTCAAGAACATCTTCTTAAACACAGTTTATAAAAGCTAGGTGCAAACTTTATCCAGCTACACCCTGTCATAATCCTCTCCTAGCTGCAGTCACTCTCTACCATCATGTCATCTGAACACATTATTAGTAGAAGTAATTGGCCTGCCTCTGTGACCTTATTCTCTGGGACTATTTCTTGTGAGTGATATTTTCCAATCTTTTAGAAATATACTTGTGTCTTGTGACATTCATCATGCTATCTTGGCATTTAGAGCTCTGCTTACATGCAGTGTCAATAAATCAAGCTTCATAAAAAGGGTGCCAATTGTGTTATTGAAAAGCAATAAAAAGCTGAGCATGGAGAACTGGCGCTGTTTCAGAAGAAAAAAACTGCCATTACTATCCATTTGCTACAATTAATCCACCGTTTCCTCAACTCTCGTTTAGTAGCTAGAAAAACCAGATAAGTGTTGTGGTGTTTACAAGGAGACCACAACTTTTAAGGAAAGATAGATGCTAATTTAATTAAAAGATGGGGCTTCTTTGGGGCTTTATTAGATTTAATTCTTTGTAAAATACAAAATAGAACAAAAAACTGGAGTCATGGGTTGCATCATACCTATCTTGCCCCTGGTGAACTCGTCTCCCAGAAAAGGGAAGGAGAAATTTTTGAGATTCACAGAGATCTCGTCTTTAGCCAGCTCAGTGAGAAGCAGGGATATGATATAATATCTGCCTATAGCTATAGAAGCAGACATGAATATGAGGTGGTGGAAACCAGGACTGCTCTAAAGTCAGACACTTTGAAAATAGGTTTCAAAATAGCTGTTGTTTGCTTTATTTTGCTTGTGTGTGCATATGTTAGCCGCTCAGTCATGCCCGACTCTTTGTGACCCTATAGACCGTGGCCCACCAGGCTCCTCTGTCCATTGGATTATCTCAGAAAGAATACTAGAGCGGATTACCATGCCTTCCTCCAGGGGATATTCCCGACCCCGGGATTGAATCCCAGTCTCCTGCATTGCAAGGCAAATTCTTTACCACCTGAGCTACCAGGGAAGCTTTTTATTTTGGTTGGTATACCTCAATCTGAGGAGCTCTTTTCCTGGGACACTGAAATAAGTTTGCTTATTTCCTTGTAGTGTGTGTGTGTATGCTTATGTGCATATCAGTGTGTACACATGTGCATGCTTCTTTGCCCTTGCACAAATGTGTTTTTTGTAGGAAAGGAGTCATTTTTAAAACTATGCAATATGCAGAACAATTGTTAATAGAAAATGGAGAACCTAGTCATCTACTCCAAACATCGTGGACTCTTTAAATCTCCTTTTCTCCGTAAAACGACTTCCAGGAAGTTGACTTCTGTGAACATCTCAAGTTTGTACTTTGTACAAGGATTTTGTCCCTGAATTTTAGTAAGGCCTCCTTTTACCCAAGCCTCCTGTGCTCCCCTGATTTAATTTCCACTTCATTATCCAGGCTTCCCTTTGTGGACATCTAGTAATTCTCCTGAACCCACCAGTTCACTGATTGCTCAGACAGGGTTGGATTCCCATTTCCTCATGCCCCTCCTCCCCAACCTTCTCCAGATTCGCTGAGTGATGAGTTACACTGCATCACTGAATAAGGAGCCAGATGCAAATAAGAGACAGTCTGTGTCCATATATATATGTATATATATAATTTATTTTTAATCAGAGGATAATTGCTTTACAATGTTGTGTTGGTTTCTGTGGTATAACAACATGAATCAGCCATAAGTATACATATAACCCATCCCTTTTGAGCCTTGCTCTCAGCCACTCCCTCTAACCCATCCCTCTATCTAGGTCATCAGAGAATACCAGGCTGAGCTCGCTCTGTTTTACAGCAATTTTCCACTATCTATATATTTTTCACATGACAGTGTGTATATTTTAATGCCACTCTCTCAATTTGTCCCACCCTCTCCTTCTCCTGCTGTGGCCACAAGTCCATTCTCTATATCTGCACATCTATTCCTACCCTGCAAATAGATTCATCAGTAACATTTTTCTCTTTCTCTTTCCTACTGATTCTTTGTATAACAGGTTCTAGGTTCATCTGTGTTCAATCTATATTCTTTGACCTTCGATTCTAATTCCTGTCTAGGATAATTCAGAAAGGGTTCCATCCATAAGAAAACCTGGTAGAATTTCATTTGTCATTAAAATAAATAGATTAAGACTAAAGTTGTGAGTAAGTATTAAGCTTTATTTAAAGAAGCGCACCTCAGACCATAATGAAAACCTTGCCTAATGATATGATGTGCACCTTATACCTTTGAGAAGAAGCATCCTAAAAGTCAGACATGACTTAGCAGCTAAACAACAACAATTCTACCTGTGACCAAGAGACTTGTTTTAGTGAAAGGCTCCTTTGGCAAAAGCCGTGGGAGCATATCAAGTGCAAGTGTGGCAGCTGACCAGAGGAGAAGTTTGCTAACTTTTAAAGCTCCTACAGTTTAGCAGGCCTGGAAAAACCAACCCGTATCACAGAGAATCATGTTTAGATAGCGCCAGAATAGATCGCATGTCTACACTGACAGGTATAGAGGACACTGTGCTAAATGAAACAAGCCAGGCACAGAAAGACAAATACCGCATAATCTTATCTATGCTGCACGCACGCCAAGTCACTTAGTTGTGTCCGATCATTTGTGACTGTCTGGACTGTAGCCCACTAGGCTCCTCAGTCCATGGAATTCTCCAGGCAAGAATACTGGAGTGGGAAGCCATCCTCTTCCCCATGATCTTTCTGACCCAGAGATAGAACCAGGGTCTCCTGCATTGCAGGGGGGTTCTTTACTATCTGAGCCACCAGGGAAGCCCTTTCAATTCAGTTCAGTTGCTCAGTCATGTCTGACTCTTTGTGACCCCATGAATTGCAGCACACCAGGCCTCCCTGTCCATCACCAAATCCCAAGTCCGCCCAAACCCATGTCCATCGAGTCGGTGATGCCATCCAGCCATCTCATCCTCTGTCATCCCCTTCTCCACCTGCCCCCAATCCCTCCAAGCATCAAAGTCTTCTCCAATGAGTTAACTCTTCGCATGAGGTGGCCAAAGTACTGGAGCTTCAGCTTTAGCATCATTCCTCCCAAAGAAATCCCAGGGCTGATCTCCTTCAGAATGGACTGGTTGGATCTCCTTGCAGTCCAAGGGACTCTCAAGAGTCTTCTCCAACACCACAGTTCAAAAGCATCAATTCTTCGGCACTCAGCTTTCTTTATAGCCCAACTCTCACATCCATATATGACTACTGGAAAAACCATAACCTTGACTAGACAGACCTTTGTTGAGAAAGTAATGTCTCTGCTTTTTAATATGTTGTCTAGGTTGGTCATAACTTTCATCCCAAGGAGTAAGTGTCTTTTAATTTCATGACTGCAATAACCATCTGCAATGATTTTGGAGCCCAGAAAAATAAAGTCAGCCTCTGTTTGCACTGTTTCCCCATCTATTTCCCATGAAGTGATGGGACCGGATGCCATGATCTTCCTTTTTTGAATGTTGAGCTTTAAGCCAACTTTTCACTCTCCTCTTTCACTTTCATCAAGAGGCTCTTTAGTTCTTCTTCACTTTCTGCCATAAGGGTGGTGTCATCTGCATATCGGAGGGGATTGCTATTTCTCCCGACAATCTTGAATCCAGCTTGTGCTTCTTCCAGGCCAGCATTTCTCATGATGTACTCTGCATAGAAGTTAAATAAGCAAGGTGACAATATATAGCCTCGACGTACTCTTTTTCCTATTTGGAACCAGTCTGTTGTTCCATGTCCAGAGCTAACTGTTGCTTCCTGACCTGCATACAGGTTTCTCAAGAGGCAGGTCAGGTGGTCTGGTATTCCCATCTCTTTCAGAATTTTCCACAGTTTGTTGTGATCCACACAGTCAAAGGCTTTAGCATAGTCAATAAAGCAGAAATAAATGTTTTTCTGGAACTCTCTTTCTTTTATGATGATCCAGTGGATGTTGGCAATTTGCTCTCTGGTTCCTCTGCCTTTCTAAAACAAGCTTGAACATCTGGAAGTTCATGGTTCCCGTATTGCTGAAGCCTGGCTTAGAGAATTTTGAGCCTTACTTTAATAGTGTGTGGGATGAGTGCAATTGTGTGGTCATTTGAGCATTCTTTGGCATTGCCTTTCTTTGGGATTGGAGTGAAAACTGACTTTTTCCAGTCCTATGGCCACTGCTGAGTTTTCCAAATTTGCTGGCATATTGAGTGCAGCACTTTCACAGCATCATCTTTTAGGATTTGAAATAGCTCAACTGGAATTCCATCACCTCCACTAGCTTTGTTCATGGTGATACTTCCTAAGGCTCACCTGACTTCACATTCCAGGATATCTGGCTCTAGGTGAGAGTGAGTGATCACACCTTCGTGATTATCTGGTCATGAAGATCTTTTTTGTACAGTTCTTCTGTGTATTCTTGCCACCTCTTCTTAATAACTTCTGCTTCTGTTAGGTCCATACCATTTCTGACCTTTATTGAGCCCATCTTTGCATGAAATGTTCCATTGGTATCTCTTTTCTTGAAGAGATCTCTAGTCTTTCCCATTCTATTGTTTTCCTCTATTTATTCGCATTGATCACTGAGGAAGGCTTTCTTATCTCTCCTTGCTGTTCTTTGGAACTCTGCATTCAGATGGGTATATCTTTCCTTTTCTCCTTTGTTTTTCGCTTCTCTTCTTTTCACAGCTATTTGTAAGGCCTCCTTAGACAGCCATTTCGCTTTTTTGCATTTCTTTTTCTTGGGGATGGTCTTGCTCCCTGTGTCCTGTACAATGTCATGAACCTCCACCCATAGTTCATCAGGAACTCTGCCTGTCAGATCTGGTCCCTTAAATCTATTTCTCACTTCCACTGTATAGTCATAAGGGATTTGATTTAGGTCCCCACTTTCTTCAATTTAAGTCTGAATTTGGAAATAAGGAGTTCATGATCTGAGCCACAGTCAGCTCCAGGTCTTGTTTTTGCTGACTCTATAGAGCTTCTCCATCTTTTTTTAAGAGTGTATAAATGACTGTGTGTGTGTGCTTAGTCACTCAGTAATGTCAGACTCTTTGTGACCCCATAGACTGTAGCCTACCAGTTTTCTCTGTCCATGGAACTCTCCAGGCAAGAATACTGGAGTGGGTTGCCATGCCCTCCTCCAGGGGATCTTCCAGACCCAGGGATTGAACCCGAGTCTCCTGTGTCTCCTGCATTGGCAGGTGGGTTCTTTAGCACTAGCGCCACCTGGGATGGGAAGCCCGATCTTACTTATATGTGGAATCTAAAAAAGTCAAACGTGTAGAAGCAGAGAATTGAAGAGTGGTTACCAGGGGCGGGGAAGAGGGGGAAAATGGACGCTATTGGTCGAAGGTTACAAAGTTGCAGTTATATAGGAAGAATAAGCCTAGAGATCTTATGTACAGCAGAATGACTGTAGTTAACAATACTGTATTGAAGACAGGAAATATGCTAAGAGCAGATTTCAGGGCTCTCACCATCCAAACCAAGCAGTAACTATATGAGAATATGACATGTTAACCACTTATTACTGTAGTAATCTTTTCACTCTGAGTATGTGTTCCAAATCATCACGTTGTATTCAAGTTTATACAGTTATTATTAAAATAAAATATTTTTAAAATGTGGACTGAGAAGAATGTCAAAAACTTCCTTCAGGCAAGTCTTCCTTTCCTTCCTTCCTTCCTTCCTTTCTTTCTTTCAACATGTCCACAGTATAAAAGGGTACCAGAGAGAAGATTTCAGGAGATACAAGGAAAAGAGATCCTCCAAAAGAAATATTGTTGTCCAAAGAAAAGAGATTTGTCAAAGGAAAAGTACTATACTCTCCTTGTCTTTCACAAACATAAAAGTTCTGTAAATTATCAGTATATTTATGGAAAGATACAAAAAAGAGTGAATAAAGTTAATGGCTACTGTAGGTTGAAGAGGCCCAGAAGTGAGGAGGGGAGTGAGTTAAAGGTATCAGTTAAGCTAGTGCTTTGAAGAAGGAAAGTTTTGACAATTTTTGTGAATCCATCATTGGGTTAAAGTGAAACTTTGTCTTTCAATTAAAATCTTTGATTTAGCTCTGCTTATATTTCGCGCATTCCTGGGAGTTCTAGCAAAGAGGGCATTTGGGCATGCTGTCCTGGCCACAGGAAATTAAAGTATAATCTTGGTAGGTATATTGGAAATGGTACCAAGACAGATCCTATAATTTTATGGTACACGGCCACTTTCTGGGATGCAGATCTCTCTGTAGAAACCAGACAAATTCATTTAGAGGCAGTAACATTGTCTCAAGGGTAATATCCTGAATTGCGCTCAGGCCACAGAAATAAAAATATTTGATTCAGATACAGCATAGTTCACTCTTGAATTTAAAATTTTAATTTGAATGTTCCTCTTGTAATGAATAAGTGCCCCCAATCTAGCATGTGAAAGCATATGGTAACATCTCTCACACAAGCTTCCAGTCTCTCGCAGGCTGTCAGAATTAATCACAATAAAAATAACAGCTTGTTGGTGTTTGAATGGTTTACACAATTCCTTCACGTGTGTCACCCCATTAGACTTTCATAACAAACTTATGTGGTAGGTAGTGGAGGGGATAAAATTATGCTGTTTTTAAAGGTGCGGAAACTGAGACCCAGGTTAGTTAACCAGCCAGTCGCATGTCATATCATGGGTCGGTGAAGTGACACAGCCTGATGACAGGTCCATATTGTAGTTGTCTGTTTCAGCGCTGCAGTCAGTTCCATGATGGTGCCATTGACACAGCTCTGTGATTCTGTGCCGCCCAAGAGAGTAAATTTAAAATTCTTCAAAGCCCAAAGCCCATATGCACTTACCTCTAGGAATAATATTAAACCAAGAGACTGGGGAAATGCATCCTACAGCACAGTCAGGCTTTAGGGGCGGATGTAGTGGAAGCAGCTCTAAAGACAGAAGGAAAGATAGCTGGGGCCCTCACCTGAGCTCGGGAGGAAGGGCAGTGTTGGGTCTGCCTGAGTCACTACTTATCTGCAAACACTGAATTTAAAGACGGAGGAATGAGTCTTGCTGCTCTCGATTCTCTTGAAAATTGGTGAATAAATGGTTAAAGAAGGATCTGTAATCTTTATCAGCCTTAGCCTCATGCCCTCTTCTCTCGGCCATGTAGCCAATGTCTATTACCTTATGCAGATTGGAGGTTGCTTCTGCACTAGAAATAACTGCTGACCTCACAGAAGTGCCAACTTCCTTCTAAATGTCAATATGACATCTCTTTATGGTGTCATGATCTTTTTGTTATCATCGTTCCTGTATTAGCAGTCTGAAGTACTTGGGTGCTTGAAGTATTCAAGAATACTCAAGGACTAGGGTACTGAAATTCTCTTACTTCTCTTAGCTACCTCCCAGCAGGGGAGCCCACAGTCATAAGCGTGCTGAACTACTAAAATAGTCATAAATGGCTACTATTTTTTCAACAAATATTTACTGAGTTCTACTAGGTTCCAAGAACTGAAGACATCATCAGTATTTGTTAATCTTCACAATGACAGTATGAGACTGAACTCAGTTCAGTTCATGTCATTCCCCATTCTATACATGGAGAAACTGAAGTTCAGATGCCAACTTGCCTAAGGTTATAAGCAGATGTTAGGGACCACCCCACTCCAGTACTCTTGCCTGGAAAATTCCATGGGTGGAGAGCCTGGTAGGCTGCAGTCCATGGGGTCGCGAAGACTTGGACACGACTGAACAACTTCACTTTCACTTTTCACTTTCACACATTGGAGAAGGAAATGGCAACCCACTCCAGTGTTCTTGGCTGGAGAATCTCAGGGACGGAGGAGCCTGGTGGGCTGCCATCTGTGGGGTCACACAGAGTCAGACACGACTGAAGTGACTGAGCAGCAGCAACAGCAGGGACCACAGATTCCCACACCAGGAACTCTGATTCCTAAGCAAAGCTAAGGTTCTAGAAAATAAACGGACATATAAACCCATCTTCAGGTATTATTAAAGGGAAGGTACAAGAGTGTCCAATCTTCTGGGATGGAAGAATTTCCCCAACTAGGGTGGTCAGACTTCCCCAATGAAAATACAGCATTCTCTGTTCAATTTTAACTTCAAGTAAACCCAACAATTCAATAATTTTTTAAAGGATAAGTATGAATTATACATACCTGGGACATACTTATCATCCCCCCCCCCAAAAAAAATTTTTTTGTTGATCTGTAATTCAAATTTAACTGAGCATTCTGTATTTTATCTGGCAACCCTACCCACAACCCACCACTGCCACCTGCTTGGTGAGTCAAGTTCTCCTTGTTTAGATGCTCTTGCAGTTGGGCAGTTCTGCCTCTTCCTGCTTCCTGGATCATTTCTGTGGGATCTTTATCAATTGAAATGAGTAACGCTAACTAAGTTTAACCTTCTGGGGTTTCTTCACAGGCCTTCCCAAGGAGTGCTTTGGATGTCTTCACACCTCCCCCCAGTCAGCTGACTAAGAGGGAGGTGTGTCTACTGACTGAGAGGTATGTCCTACCTTCACCCTCAGGCAAATAAACACCTCAAAGGGGGTGGCTTGGACAATGTTTTCTTCCCAAACACTATTTTGCCCAAAATGGGATTTATCAAAGTCAGAATTTCAATGTATTGTGTCTCTTTTCCTATTTAGCAGCTAACTTTGTCTAGAATCTTCCTCTTTAGAATTTGCTGTGAGGTACTGAAAGAAAGACTTCCCTGGTGGCTCAGACGGTAAAGCATCTGCCCACAATGTGGGAGACCGGGGTTCAATCCCTGAGTCAGGAAGATCTCCTGGAGAAGAAAATGGCAACCCACTCCAGTATTCTTGCCTGGAAAATCCCGTAGATGGAGGAACCTGGTAGGCTACAGTCCTTAGGGTCACAAAGAGTCATACACAACTGAGCGACTTCACTTTCACTTTCACTGAAAGAAAAGTGAATGTGTTAGTTGCTCAGTTGTATCTGACTCTTTGCAACCCATGGACTATAAGCTGCCTCAGTCAATGGAATTCTCCAGGCAAGAATGCTGGAGTGAGGTGCCATTCCCTTCTCCAGGGGGTCTCCCCAACGCGGGGACCAAACTCAGGTCTCCTGCATTGCAGGCAGATTCTTTACCAACTGAACCACTTGAGAAGTTCATAGAATACGAAGATCTTAGCATCTACCCAAGCATCTTAGACTTTTTGGTCCTGTCCTTTCTGGAAACAGTGAGAACTGGTGTCTCCAAAATAACATCCTTCCATGTGTGAAATTTTGCAGGAAGTGAGACACTTCCTGTTTTTAGCCTTCAGACAGGTTGATGGGTCAGCACTTCACTTTCTAAAGCGTACGCCACCCTTGACACCAGGAGGTCCAACAAGCTGAATGTGAACAGAGACCTCTGCCCCTTCTTGCATTTGAGTAAGGATTCAGTTTAGCAAAACTGGCTTTTCTGCCCTGTGTTTATAGTTCAAGGTCACCCAAGGTTCCCACATCAGGCATACAGTGAGCATCCAGGAACACATAGGAAGAAGAAGGGAAGTAAGAGAAGGAAAGTGTGTTGTTAGTCACTCAGTCGGGTCTGACTCTTTGCGACCCTGTAGACTGTAGCCCACCAGGTTCATCTGTTCAAGGGATTCTCCAGGCAAGAATGCAGAGTGGGCTGACAGGAGAAAAAAAAGAGACTATGACACTGCAGAAATGAATATTAGTTTTCTAACACATCTAAAACCTTTCCAAGTTGGCTAATTAAATTATACCTTCCAACAGAGAATGCAAACACAATTTCAGGTTCTAATCTCTCAGTAATCAAGCATTCTATTATTAATGTCCTTTTCCTTTTTCTGGGCTTAATTGCTCATTGTACTACATGTGGCATTGATTAGCAGTAGGAAGACTGTATTCTGTTTGGTTGGCTTGTGAGGAAACTAGCTATAAAAAGACATTGAATCGGAGAGCAAAGCAAGCTCTATCCAGCTGTGATGTGGTGAGTGGGGGGTCTGTGTCTGAGGAAGCAAAGCCAGCTACCTTGTTTAGTTTGAAATAACAGCATAAAGTTCCATATCTGCCTCGATCAAACTATTCTTGATCAAACATGACCGTAAATTGACAGAGAACTTTAACGACAATGATCTGGTGGAGCTTTACAGTTTATAACATGCTGTTTTACAGGTATCATTTTAGTTAATTGGGACCATAAATCTGTAAGTTAAATATTCTTATCCAGACTTTGCAGATGAGAAGTCTGATGCTTAGCAACATTAAGTCACTTTGGTCAAATCAAATAGTGTAATGAAGATAGAATTAACACACAGACATTGCAAGTTCAAATCTTGTGCTCTTATAGGACACTGTCTCTCAGTAATAGTGAGTCAACTCAATGTACTTTAACAAACATTGGGCAAATACTAAATCCATAAAACAAGTGATGCACACTGAGAGAAAAAAAAAATTGGTAGAGGCACACAACTCTAACAAGACATGTGTTTGATGAGTTGTATTACAGATATAGCTAATCTGTGCAACTAATGTAATACAAGAAGCAAGGAGGAAAAATGTACTCAGGAAGGAAAAATCTTTAAAGAGGAAGAGATATTTCAGTTGATCTCTGAAAGATAAGACATATTTTGACAACCAGAAAAGGGGAAGAGAATAGAGAAAACATTGAGTGGAGAGAGATGGTAAGAAAGATTTTATGTTATGAAAAATATAATTACCACAATTTATAAAATTGTAAATTACCTGAGAGACTGATTGAAATGCAAATTGAGCTCATGTGAAGGAAATTGACTTCATTGTGTAAACAACACAAAATTTGGAATATTTCTCCAGAAATCTCTCTAACACAAAGGGTTTCCAAATTGACTTTTTTACCATATGTAATAAGAGTGCCATTAAACACAAGTGAGCCACTACAAGTGTGCCACTACACTACAAGTGTGTAACTAGTGGTGTGACAGTGTGCTTGGACATAACCCCTCTAACAGGAATGTGCATTTTTACACATCGAGCCTCAGGAGCAAATGCACATTCACTTTGCCACTAGTACCTAGGGCTGCAGTTTTCTATTCTGGGTTGTAGTTCAGTTGCTAAGTTGT
The DNA here is from genome assembly GCF_023091745.1 of Budorcas taxicolor. Taxonomy (NCBI): domain Eukaryota; kingdom Metazoa; phylum Chordata; class Mammalia; order Artiodactyla; family Bovidae; genus Budorcas; species Budorcas taxicolor. The sequence continues at coordinate 141,035,996 of NC_068920.1, forward strand.
GTCTGCCTCTTTGTGACCTCATGGACAGCAGCACACCAGGCTTCCCTGTCCTTCACTATTTCCCGGAGTGTGCTCAAATTCATGTCCATTGAATCAGTGATGCTGTCTATCTCACCCCTGTCACTCTCTTCTCCTCTTGTCCTTAATCTTTCCCAGCTTCTGGGTCTTTTCCAATGGGTTGGCTCTTTGCATAAAGTGGCCAAAGTATTGAGGCTTCAGCTTCAGCATCAGTCCTTCCAATGAATATTTAGGGTTGATTTTCTTATTTCCTTATGGTAATCTCCATGGCTGCCCCCAACTCCAACATTTAGTTCTTAATTAATTTCCATAACCTAGATCAGTTTTAGGAAGCCAAACTTAATGGCTCCATTTGGTTTCTGACTGTAGAATAACTGCATAGAGTGCAGAAAGCAGAAAGGCACTCATGCCTTTCTGCATTAGAGGCAGAAAGGCATGAGGCAGAACTGTGTCTTTGAGGAAATATCAGTGATGTCCCACTAATGTATACATTCTTCCTGAATGACACCCGTGTGTCAATCTCTTTCAATGACTTACCTGGTATATTGAAAAGCACTTGGAATTTTCATTATTTGCAGTAGACAGTCAAGCTAATGGAGAACAGCATCTTTTGCTAACTTTCCTTACCAAGCTCCTCCTCTTAATTGCATTGCTTCCCCAGGCACAGATGAGACCTGCAGCTCTGGTCTGCATAGCCCTGTTCCAAATATCACAAGTCATAAGGAAACTAGGAAGGGGGCTGAAAGCCAGAAACCTAGAGCTTCCACATTTGTTATCTTTCCTTCTGAACAGGATGGATCCTATAACTTCTGGCATTGTCTCATGGCTCAGTTATTAATTAAATGTTTCTTTCTTTACCCTATGCATCACTCTTCTAAGTGCCGTGGGAGGTTGTAGTCAGTGAGAGAAAGTATTCAGTAGTGGTTGAATGCATAATCCAGATCTAGTGAACTCTGGGAATTGGTGATGGACAGGGAGGCCTGGTGTGCCGCAATTCATGGGGTTGCAAACAGTCGGACACTACTGAGCGACTGAACTGAACTGAGACTGTGTTTAAGTGGTAATTCTCTGTGTGGCTTTGGCAAGAATACTCAGCCTTTCTGTCCCTCAGTTTCCTCATCTGTGAAATGAAGTGGGTAATATAATTACCTTTCTCATAAATCTTAGGACTATCATTAGCAAATAAATTGAGATATATATATATATATATGACTCAGAACTGTATTTGACACAGAAGAAAAGTTTCATACATTTCAGACATTGTTTATCATTATTAGGTTTTAAGACCAATAACCAGAATAAAAGACAGAAATGGCAATAATTACTGTAGGCTTAGTAAATAATGTGAGAATTAAAATAGTCTGATCGAGAGAAATCATAGAATTTACAAAGGAGGGAGTATTTGAGTAAATGTCGAATGGATCTATGTTCTAATCCCTTTTGTTTAAAAGTCCTGAGAATTCCTTCGATGTCCTGCTCTTTTATAGCATCTAACCCATGGAGAGTCAAGTCTTCAAGCTATGTGACATTTGAGAGCTCTGTTACTGTAGAAATAAGGGATCTGCTTATCATTCTTTTGTTATAGATGAAAGTTAAGAGTATTTTGTTTCATACGTGCACTACTAAAATATAAAGACCTTAAAGAGACCAACATTTTTGTCTTTTCTGAGATGATGTATTTTTATATATCCTTTTTTAGAAAAGAGAATTCATTATCTTGTCATGATTTTTAGACATCTCCCATGTTAGCACTGATATCGTAGTGCAAAGTTTTCATCCTAGCGTACTGTATCTTCCAATACTCATCACTACTGTGGAAACTCAGAATTCAAATTTTGACAGTCTTACTCTAACTAAAAACATCATCATTCTACACAATCCACATTAAACTTGTTGCTAAACCCTGGCTTATAAAACTGTCTTCCTCTTTATCCTCCCCACCACTGCCTGGTATAGACTGCTATTATGTCTCATTTGAATAACTACAATAATTTTTAACTGACCTTTCATGTCATTTTTCATACCTGTGTTATCTTTCTAATAATGATTATCTGGTTAAGTCACTCCCAAATTCTTTGGAAATTCCCTGTCTTCTTTAAGAATAGCTTCTAAACTGCTTAGTATGGTACACAAAGTTCTTCCATTAAAAAAAAATTTATTTTGTATTAGAGTATAGCCAATTAACAACGTGGTGATAGTTTTAGGTGAACAGTAAAGGGACTCAGCCATACATATACACGTATATCCATTCTCCCCCAAATTCCCCTCCCATCCAGACTGCCATGTACCATTGAGCAGAATTCCATGTGCTATAAATACAGTAAGTCCTTGTTGGTTATCAGTTTTAAATATAGCAGTGTATACATGTTCATCCCAAACTCCCTGACTATCCTGCCCCCCTGTTCTTCCCCCTGGCAACCATACGTTTGTTCTCTAAGACTGTGAGTCTCTTTTCTAGTTCGTATGTAAGTTCATTTGTATAATTTTTTTCTAGAAAAAGAAAAATCCTTCTGCTTTTGCTCCAATTTATCTCATTAGCTGAGTGTTAGAATCTCCTATCATGGTAGCCTATACATACTGTATTTCAACTGTATGTACATTTTTGTCTTTTCCAAATGCAACCAAGACATTTCAAGCCATGTTCATGTGCAATATATCTTACCAGCCTGATAAACTCCTCTTCATCTTTTAAAATATATCTTAAATATGATTTCAACAATTGGAAGCTTTTTTTTGTCTGTTTGTTTTTGTTTTGCATGGGAAAATTTTAATAGATAATTTATAAACAAATGCAATTTTAGCACCCAAATGGTGTCTTAAATTATTGCAACTTTGAAAAAACCTTTAAATATCTCCCTGTCTTTATGTCGTTTATAACTGTTCCTATAATCGAATTAGAGAGATTCACTAATCCCTGCTTTAAAGAAGATCTTTGTATTTCTTCAGTTTTGAATATTTTATGGCTTTATGTAATGCCAGCTATTGTTGGTTAGGCACCATTAACGTTGTAATAGTGAACTAGTTGCACAAATAATATTTCAAAAACCATCCAAAGATGAAAAGGAATGCAAAATTCTGAAATAACATTTTTTAGAAGTTATATGTTGACATTTCTTTTTGAAAAGCACATCGTTGCTATTTTCTTTGTGATCATGTAGCATTTTAATGGAGAAGGCAATGGCACCCCACTCCGGTACTCTTGCCTGGGAAATCCCATGGACAGAGGAGCCTGGTGGGCTGCAGTCCATGGGGTCGCTAAGAGTCGGACATGACTGAGCGACTTCACTTTCACTTTTCACTTTCTTGCATTGGAGAAGGAAATGGCAACCCACGCCAGTGTTCTTGCCTGGAGAATCCCAGGGATGGGGGAGCCTGGTGGGCTGCCATCTTCGGGGTCACACAGAGTTGGACACGACTGAAGCGACTTAGCAGCAGCAGCAGCAGCAGCAGCAGCACTTTAATATGCACTGCCATGTGGCACTTAATATGCTGTATTGTTTTAATTTGCACGTCTTTAATGATGAGCAAGGACAAGCATATTTAGCATGTTCTTCCATCATTTATATTGTTAAATTAATAAATTGTGTAGTTCTTTTTGCCCACTATTCTGTTCTTTGGTTGACCTTTTCCTTTTTAATTGGAAAGAACTCTATACATTAAGAAAGTCAGTCTTTGTAATAAGTTTCCATGCTGTTGTTCAGTCACTAAGACATGTCCAGGTCCTTGTGACCCTGTGGACTGCAGCATTCCAGGCTTGCTTGTCCTTCACTATCTCCCAGAGTTTGCTCAAACTCATTTCCACAGAGTCAGTGATGCCATCCAACCATCTTATCCTCTGCTGCCCTCTTCTTTTGGGTTCAATCTTTCCCAGCATCAAGGGTCTTTTCCAATGAGTCAGCTCTTCGCATCAGGTGGCCAAAGCATTGGAGCTTCAGCTTCAGCATCAGTCCTTCCAATGTATTCAGGATTGATTTCCTTTAAGATTGGCTGATTTGATCTCCTTTCAGTCCAAGGAACTCTCAAGAGTCTTCTCCAGCACCACAATTCGAAAGCACTCAGTGCTCAGCCTTCTTTACTGTCCAGCTCTCACATCCGTATATTCCATGTAGTCATCTACTTTCTTTTTTTTTTTTTTTAATTTAAGGTAATACTTGTATAATTATTTTTAGAAACAACATGGAGTTAAACATATCAAACTTATAACAAAATTAGGGTACCATGACAACTGGGTCATTTGTTTACAAATGACCTAGTTTGTCTCAGTCACTGCATAGTGGGCTTTTTTGACAGACACCATGTTTACTACTCTTTTAACCTTAACATTCTATAGATATAACAGATATATATATATAGCAGATATATATTTCAAAAATTTTTGTCCAGTTTGAAACTCAATATGAATGTTGAATGAATATGTTTAAAACATCACAGATTATCACTGAAAGAAAATAGATAGTTTGGGTATAAAATACAAAATATATCTTATTTGGCAAACATAACACACTTAATTGCTTCTACCACTTTCTTTAGTATGATCACATTAAAGATCACAATAAAATGTGAATGTACTCTTTTCTGTTTGACTTTATTTTCTTTAACTTTTATTATAAAAGAAAACCCAGATGCACAAGACCACACAAATAAATATATATATTTCACTAAATTATTATATGATAATAATATTATCTCATCAACCAGTTTAAGAAATAGATCTTTGCCAGACATCTCAGAATTTCCCTCCATCACCTCACCCCAGTCTCTCCTCTCTTTCAAAATTAGCCACTATTCTAATGTTTATAGTAGCCACAACCTTGTATCTGTTTATAATTATATCATACAAGTGTATATTACATATATACACATAAAAAAACTTAATAGTGCTCATTTTACCTATGTGCCAAAAAGATTTTTTCTTTACTCTTTAAAATCCAGTACATTTAGTAGGCTTCTGTTGGTTCTTCTCTATTATTTTCAGGTTCATGTTGAATTCTATCCATCATGTTAAATATAGTGGGGGGAGATAGTTTTCATTTTCCTTTCCAATCTGTATTCATTTGATTTATTCCTATTGCCTTATTGCACTGAATAAGGCATCAAGTATAGTGTTTAATAGAAGTTACAGCAGAATTCTTGTTTTTTTCTCAACCTTCAATAGGAAACATTTGGCTTATTGTCATTAAGGATGATCTTATTTAGCAGTAGGTTTTTGTAGGTACTCTTTCCTGGGTTGAGAAAGGTTTCTTCTACTCCTGTTCAGCTGAGAGTTTGTGTCGAGAGGGAGGGGATGTTGAAATACATCAATGCTTTTCTCTGTTTATTGAGATGAACACATAATTTTGGATTGGGCACTGGACATTGGGAATATGATGCTTCCAAGTGTCCGGATTTTGTAGTCTTCCTTTAAAGAGTATTAAATTTGCCGTTGGCAGGAAATTAATTTGCTGAGAGATAAGCTTCAAAAATTTCTCAAAATTCAACGTGTAGCTTTTCTAAAGTCTGTTGTAGGGCTGTTTTATTCCTACTTCTAAGGTATAATAGGATGTGATCTTTCTTGGAGGTTGGAAGTTGAACCCTTCCTAGCCCTGTGTTAGCTCCAGCTTTGTTCAGCTTGTTCCTGTCCAGTGGTTGCTCTTTCCCTCGTGCTTGTTCTTTGCTTAGTCTCTTAGAGTCTCATCCTACAGAAATGAAGCTTCTCATTCAGCCAAAGACTCAAGAGAATCCCAGTGGTCATTTCTGGAACTCTTTCTCTACGTTGTTCTCGCCCCTCTTGCTCTAAGCATCACTTCCACTGCAGTCTTCAGTAATTCCTTGGTTACTCAACTTGGAAAAAAAAAATGGCCTTATCTGGTTGGGTTCTTCTATATACACCTTGGTCCAGAAAGTCCCCCCAAGCAGAAAGCTAGGGTGTTATTAAAGTTTACTTTGCTGTTTTCCTCAGTGAAGAATCACATGCCACACTACCTACCGTTCAATGAAAACAACTGCTTCATTTTTTTCTGTTTCCACCTGCCTCCAGAACTCTTCTCGTTCACAGAACTTCATCGTCCCTAAACTGTGCACTCTTTCAAAACAATATCAAACTTTGATGATTTTAGGAAGTTTTTCTTGAATTATAGCTTATTTAAAGTGTGTTTTATTGCTTTGGCTTTCTTTTTCGGGGACTCCCAGTACTCACGTGTTGGATTGCCTTTGCCTAACTTTAATAACTGTCACTTTTCTCACATCTCTTTCTCTTTCCTTCTTCAGTTTTTAAAATTTCCGCAGGGTCAAAATTTGACAGTTTATTTGTGTCAAAGTATTGTTTTTCCCTCTTTGTATTCCCTAGTTAGTTCACTATTCAGAAGCATCTGTCTTTAATTTTTTCTATGTTCTTACAACAGCTGTTTCTCTGCCTGATTATTTTTCTGGAGCTAATTCTAAATGAACAATTTATTCTTTATTCTTTATTTTAACTGTCCCTGGCTGAATTTCACCCATTTGACTTCACCCACTTTGAAAACTTCTGCCTTCAGGATTTGTGACGTTACTCTTAATTGATACTCTTATATTTCTGGCCATTTCTTCTCAGACTTCTTCATGAGCACTGCTTCCTCCATCTCACATTCAGTTTGGGGAGTTCCATTCTTGCTTCACAGTTCTAATTACTCCACTGTGCCTCATGTGAGTTCATATATCCCTATGTATTTGTCAATTCTGTATTTACTATTAACTGTATGTTTCCTGCAAGAGCACTCCTCCAATCACTCCATAGCATCTTCACCAATCTTGTGTGTGTGTGTGTGTGTGTGTGTGTGTGTGTGTGTGTGTGTGTGCGTGCAAACTTTGCCAGGTCTTCTAAGTGGTCTTTCCACTTCTAGTCTGCGGCTGCTGCTGCTGCTGCTGCTGCTAAGTAGCTTCAGTTGTGTCTGACTCTGTGTGACCCCATAGATGGCAGCCCACCTGGCTCCCCTGTCCCTGGGATTCTCCAGGCAAGAACACTGGAGTGGGTTGCCATTTCCTTCTCCAATGCATGAAAGTGAAAAGTGAAAGTGAAGTCTCTCAGTCGTGTCCGACTCTTAGTGACCCCGTGGACTGCAGCCTACCAGGCTCCTCTGTCCATGGGATTTTCCTAGGTACCCTCAAATGAATTCTCCACATGAGTAATTGACCTAAAATACAAATATAACCTTTTCACTGTCATCTATAAAAATCTTTCAGTTGCTCCCCATGTCCTTAATAGTAGGATGTTGTTGTTTAGTCGCTCAGTTGTGTTCGACTCCATAGACTGTAGCCGGCCAGGGTTCTCTGTCCATGGAATTTCCTGGTCAAAATACTGGAATGGGCTGTCAGTTCCTTCCCCAGGGTGTCTTCCTGACTCAGGGACTGAACCCACATCTCCTACAAGCCTCCTGCACTGTAGGTCATTCTTTACTGCTGAGTCATCAGGAAAGCCCAATAATAGAACACAGAAAGAAAAGTGAAAGTGAAGTCGCTCAGTGGTGTCCGACTCTTTGCGACCCCATGGACTGTAGACTACCAGGCTCCTCACTCCATGGAATTTTCCAGGCAAGAGTACTGGAGTGGGTTGCCATTTCCTTCTCCAGGGGGTCTTCCCAACCCAGGACTCGAACCCGGGTCTCCCGCACTGCAGGCAGATGCTTTACCGTCTGAGCCGCCATTACGCGGTCATAAAAACAACCCACCTCTCCAGCTTCTCCTACCTCTTACCACTTTCAGCCTTGTATTGAGAAATACTGAGCTACTTCTCATTTCCTGTGCACAGCGTGCTTTTTCACACTTTGTATACTTCTCAAGCTGTTCCTTCTGCCGGTGTGCTCCAATCCCTCCTCTTTATACCTTGCTAACACACTTGAAAATTCAGCACAGGCTTCATTTCTTCCGTGAAGCATCCTCCGGGCACCCAGCTCAGTGCCACCTCAGTGCTATCACCACATCCTATCCTTTATCTCTGTGTCTACAGTTAGGACACTTCCTGGAGTAATGGTTCTTTGGCAGTATTTCCCCCTGCATTGTACGGTCTTGCCAAGAGCTGCTTTTAAATCTAAAGCCTATAACAATGTCTGATCCACATCATGTTCTCAGTAATGTTTATGGAGCAATGTACCTGTGTAACGTGAGTCATATGTCCTTATGAACATAAGAGGAAGACTAATGAATATGTAAGAAAACTAAGGATCAGTAAATACAGCCCTCTAATTTTACAGCTGACATATCCTGAACTGAAATCAGAATACTTAGGTTTTTAATCAGAATATTTCCAGGTGTACCATTCTGGATATTTTGGAAGTTATAAAATATCTTTTCCTTCACATCATTAATTTTAACAATTCTAGTCAGTCTCTGTTACAGCTTAATTGATAACATAAGTGTCCTTTAATTTGATTTTTTTTCATTCCTTAAGTTATATTTACTTGAATTTATAGCATTATATTTTATCCTATACTTTAAAATTATCCAAATTAAAATATAATTTTATCCTGAAATTATTGTTTTGATCTTTAACCAAAGCAATAATAAGTTGGCTTTGTAAAAAACAATTGTACTGTTTGGCAAAATGTGATGGTTTCTCTATCATGTATCTTTTACAAATACTAAAGAGAGATTCAAGCTGGTTTTAGAAAAGGCAGAGGAACCAGAGATCAAATTGCCAACATCCACTGGATCATCATAAAAGCAAGAGAGTTCCAGAAAAACATCTATTTCTGCTTTATTGACTATGCCAAAGCCTTTGACTGTGTGGATCACAATAAACTGTGGAAAATTCTGAAAGAGATGGGAATACCAGACCACCTAACCTGCCTCTTGAGAAATCTGTATGCAGGTCAGGAAGCAACAGTTAGAACTGGACATGGAACAACAGATTGGTTCCAATAGGAAAAGGAGTACATCAAGGCTGTATATTGTCACTCTGCTTATTTAACTTCTATGCAGAGTACATCATGAGAAATGCTGAGCGGAAAGAAGCACAAGCTGGAATCAAGATTGCCGGGAGAAATATCAATAACCTCAGATATGCAAATGACACCACCCTATGGTAGACGGTGAAGAGGAACTAAAAAACCTCTTGAAAGTGCAAGAGGAGAGTGAAAAAGTTGGCTTAAAGCTCAACATTCAGAAAACGAAGATCATGGCATCTGGTCCCATCACCTCATGGGATATAGATGGGGAAACAGTGGAAACAGTGTCAACTTTATTCTTTTGGGCTCCAAAATCACTTCAGATGGTGATTACAGCCATGAAATTAAAAGATGCTTACTCCTTGGAAGAAAAGTTATGACCAGCTTAGATAGCATATTCAAAAACAGAGACATTATTTTGCCAACAAAGGTCCATCTAGTCAAGGCTATGGTTTTTCCTGTGGTCATGTATGGATGTGAGAGTTGGACTGTGGAGAAAACTAAGTGCCAAAAAATTGATGCTTTTGAACTGTGGCGTTGGAGAAGACTCTTGACAGTCCTTTGGACTGCAAGGAGATCCAACCAGTCCGTTCTCAAGGAGATCAGCCCTGGGATTTCTTTGGAAGGAATGATGCTAAAGCTGAAACTCCAGTACTTTGGCCACTTCATGTGAAGAGTTGACTCACTGGAAAAGACTGATGCTGGGAGGGATTGGAGGCAGGAGAAGAAAGGGATGACAGAGGATGAGATGGCTGGATGGCATTACGGACTCGATGGATGTGAGTCTTCATGAACTCCAGGAGCTGATGATGGACAGGGAGGCCTGGTGTGCTGCAATTCATGGGGTCGCAAAGAGTCGGACACGACTGAGCGACTGAACTGAACTGAAAGAGAGATTATTTGCCAAAACTATATTTATGCTTTTTTCTAGTAAAGACACTGAGTCCCAACAGTAATGTTTCTGTTTTCCTATTTTAAGATATCAACTCTAACCCTAACCCTAATGCTAACTGTAATTTGACTTCCAGGTAACACTAGTGGCAAGGAATCCTCATGCCAGTGCAGGATATGTGAGATACATGGGTTCACTCCCTGGGTTGGGAAGATCCCTTGGAGAAGGAAATGGCAACCCACACCAGTATTCTTGCCTGAAAAATCCCATGGACAGAGGAGCCTGGAGGATTACAGTCCATGGGGTGTAAAGAGTTGACAAAGACTGAGTGTGCATAGTACACACACCCATGCAATTATAATCATGAGTTGATCTTGATTAGAATTTAGACACGCTTCAGTCGTGTCCGACTCTGTGCAACCCCATAGACAGCAGCCCATGAGGCTCCCCGGTCCCTGGGATTCTCCAGGCAAGATTACTGGAGTGGGTTGCCATTTCCTTCTCCAATGCATGAAAATGAAAAGTGAAAGTGAAGTCACTCAGTGGTGTCCGACTCTTAGCGACCTCATGGACTGCAGCCTACCAGACTCCTCCATCCGTGGGATTTTCCAGGCAAGAGTACTGGAGTGGGGTGCCATTGCCTCCTCCGAAACAGACCCATAGCAACAGAGAAAAAGTGGGTGGTTGTCAGAAGGGAAGGGCTTGAGGGGATAGGCAACACAAGTGAAGGGGATTAAGCGGTGCAGATATCCAGTTATAAAATAAATAAGCCACAGAGAGGTAATATACAGCATAAGAAATATAGTCAATAATTATTGTTATAAGCTTGTATGGGCACAGATGATTACTAGGCATATCACAGCAATCATTTCATAAGGTACACTAATGTACCATGCCCTATGTAGTATACCTGAAACTGACACAATATTGTACATCAAGGATGCTTCATTTAAAAAAGAATTCTAAGAAAATAAGCAAACAAATAAATAGATGTTTCTTTATATTGAGTATGTTAGGTATGGAATTTCAGCTTTGAATTAACTATTGGGAAACAATAGTTAAAAGAACTAATGAAAGGATTTGAAAATTCATCTGAGGAAATAAAAATTCTAAATAACTCTGAGTTCTACTCAGCTCTGCTCTATAACAGACCAGCTGCTACCAAAGCAATGTATGTGTATTTTATTAGCTTAACTTCTTGAAAAAATATCCCCAATGAATTATGGCTCACTTAAAATTGCTTGTGTATTACATCTCATCTAAAACATAAAATAATAATATCTCTCTCAAAGACACTGTCATAAAATCTAAGTAAGGTGACACATGTGAGATTATTGTGTTAACTTTGGATGTATGTTTACTATCTTAATTATGCTACAGGGACTAGTAAGATGTGTATTATAAATCTTCCCAGTGTTTCTTCCTGTTTTTCACAGTTTAGAACTGTGATTGTTTATTTCAGCGGCTTAGCAAAAGAGAGAGAGAGAGAGAAAATAATTCTCCCTGAAATATAGTAATCATTTCACAGCTCCACTTCAGTGCAACAGGGGTTTTCCCTCCAGGCTGTGAAGTTTTGCACCATTTCTTCTGTAATTCACTGCTGACTTGGACAACAGGCCTATATTTTGGGGGGAGTTAACAAGTGCCTTTCCCAAGAAGCATTTACTGGAGGAGAAATCATGTCTCCCACGTTTACTCTCCCTGGTAATCTTCTCAGATAGCCTTGTCTCAACATTTGGGGAGGGTTTCTGGGTGCTCTGGGATTATTTCCATTCTCACTTACAGAAAGATGATTTAAATTCTCTACTTTCAAAGCTGCAGTCACTGTGGGATTTCTTTGTATGGACAGAACCTCAGTGAGAAAGAGTTCTGTGATTTGTTGTGCTTACGCAGTGAATTCATGGAGCTATGAAGCCATAAACCATCTTGAGGATAAACAGGAGGGTAAAGGTCTGCTCACCAAGAAATCTGTCCTGAGTAAGGATCGAGAATCAGTCTTTCTCTTTCTCCATCTAGCTCATCCCTCTCAATATATCTCCTTCTCTCCCTCCCTGCATTCTCCCCTCCCTTCCTTCCTCATAATAGTTACATACCTGTATGGTGGCGCTAGTGGTAAAGAACCCACCTGCCAATGCAGGAGATGTAAGAGATTCAGGTTCAGTCCCTGGGTCAGGAAAATCCCCTGGAGAAGGAAATGGCAACCCACTCCAGTATTCTTGCCTGGGGAATCCCATGGACAGAGGAGCCTGGCATAATCCATAGAGCCGCAAAGAGTCAGACACGACTGAAGTGACTTAGAACACTCATGTTAATTTTGAGATCTGTCCAAATTCTTTGAAAGACCTGTCCAATTTTTTTTTTTTCGTCATTTACCAGGATTGTCAATGTCACTGTGTTTCCCGTAGGCATTTATTCTCAGTTCTACATGAAGAGTTATCGAGCAGAAAGGCAAGTGCAACTTACGCTTGAGGCTGAAATTATGTTTGTCCCTGCTCGGAATTACCCAACAGGCTATTGGGAGGGATGGTGACTCTTAAAATATTGAAATGGAAATTTGCGGTGTGTGCGTGGGTTCAGTACCAGCTCCACCACTTATGAGCTATTTGACTTTGACTGAGATAGTTTTAATTGCTGTAAGCCTCAATTGTCTTGGGCTTTCCTGGTGACAGTAAAAGCGTCTGCCTGCAATGCGGGAGACCCTGGGTTTGATCCTTGGGTTAGGAAGATCCCCTGGAGAAGGAAATGGCAACCCACTCCAGTATTCTTGCCTGGAAAATTCAGTGGGTAGAGGAGCCTGGTGGGCTACAGTCCATGGGTCACAAACAGTCGGACATGACTGAGGGACTTCACTTTCACTTTCAGTTGTCTTTAATTAGCAGGAAGTAACAACTTTGTGAGACAGGTAGGGTGGGGCTGAGCAATTGCAGTGACTTCCTGAATAGAGAGCACTGCTGCTCCCACATCTTTACTGAAGAACAGAGTTATATTTTCACAAGATGCTTTTGTGACTTTTCTCTATTTCACACCTTTTTGCAAGTGTTGACAATGAATTCTCCAGCTCTGTCACGAGATGGTCAGAGTTGATAGCTGGCTATTCCCTCAGCTTCCAACAGAAGCCTCTCACTATGTGCGTATAAATAAGGGTTCTCTCCTAATTCTTTTGGACACATGTCAGCAGATTGGACCAGAGCCTGGGTCTCTGTACTGTATTTTAACACCATATGGACAGATCAGTTCATACAGTGATCAGGCAAACTGTACCAGTAGTCTAAGGAATTCTTAATAAAAGGGTATAATCTCTTAATAGCTCCTTTGAATCTGTTCTACACAACTCTTGCTTAGATAATTTCTTCCCTCTAGAAAGGAGTTATACAAATATGAAATAATTAATGAGTAAACTTTAGAAATAATGTTATGAAAGAAGAAGCATTTTTCCTCCCTCCCTTCCTACTTCCTTTCTTTTCTTCCTTCCTTTCTTCTTTCCTTAACTCTTTCTTTTCCTCTCCCTCCTCCTCTCTCTGTCATCTCCATTTCCCTTCAGAATGAGCTAACATCAAGGCTTGAGACAGTAGCGAGTTGCTAGCAACAAGCAAAATGGAGATCCTGCCTCAGGTAATAAATAATGAGAAAAGGGATGGTAAGGAATTTTGGCCAACATAGTTAGGGTGTAGTTGATGCTTACTTAAATTATGGGTTTTATTATTTTGAAAATTCAGATGCTACTAAAAGCTACAATCACTTGTGCAAGATAAATGAGTGATGATTAGATGAAATTGTTTGTCATGACAATTAAAAACAGATTGTGCAAGTTTGAAAGAAAATCTCAGAAGGTTGAGACAAGTAAAAATATTAGCTTAAGTTAAAAAACTATCAGTACAAACAAAGTGACCAAAAAATAAATATGTCTTGACACTACCTCTAAGGTCAGTTTCAGAATTAAATTAGAAGTGAATTTGACATCAGAAGAAAAATATCATGATGTCATAGATATGCCTAAATCTATTTTAGATGAAAAAGAACTGTGCAGATTGAAAGCATCCATCAAGGACAGCTTAAAAAATAAAGTTTAGTTTGCTTTATTGTGGGTCTAAAGTTAAGTTAGCAGAACAAATGTATGGACAGTGAAGTTTTAGTAATTTTATCAAACTTGTTTATTTCATTTTTAATGATGTAATTTGCAAAACATACGAATCTTTAAAGTTCTTATGGGCAAAAAATCAGTAAAGAAATTTAACACTTAAGATTTATGATTTTTCCCCCCACTTTGAGACAAATCTGAGATAGAAAAAAAGTGGGATGTTTTCTGATTGGCCAGAAAACACAACATCATTCACTAAGGGCACTTCACCTTCATGAATTAGAGATTGTCTCTTTGAGTCTTAGAGTTCAATAGGCCATTATGAGCAACACAATTTCTTTGGAAAATATCATCTCTATTGATTCATTCTTAATGAAACAGGAACTGATTTTGAAAGCCAGCTACTTGTGAGATTTTCTGAACTTTGTATTGATTTTTTTCTCAATCATAAAATTATCCAAAATAATAAAGTGGATTGATTCATTTTTAATTTTAGCAATAAGGACGGGTTCCGAAAATTGACTTTTTTTTTCAGTGTTGAACTATTTTAGTCAATAAATCCAGAGCAAAATTGTTAATGATTTTGCTGCCCATGAAAAGAGAACTGCTATAAAAATGATACCTCCAACCAGATGGAGATACTGGATTGTGGAGAAGTATCTTGAAAAATTTAGGTCATTTACATCTGATTCAAATTAAGTATTAATGATAAGCATGGAAGTGATTCAGTGAGACTTCGCTTAAAATGTCTTTTTGTGAAGGTTTTCTTGTCATAGTAGAGAAAAGTGGCTCATAACTTTAAAAGAAACTTACACAGTTATATCACAATAGATCTGAATTTCAGTAAAAAGACACACTAATTGAAATTTCCATCCAAGGAGCATGAAAATATTGCATCATTACCCCTGCTCGGCAGCACTCAGAACTTCACTTCTCACCAATTCTAGGGCAATTAAAAATAATGTTGTCAATATAGCCACACGTATACATGACCCTGAATTTATGAAACTTGACTAATCACAAACTGGTACATGTTTTCTGCCCTCTTTGTAACTCTGTGTCATTCTTCCTGTTAATTCACAAAATTATGTATTAAACTTTTAAAATTCCAAACAATCAGTCTGAAAACTTTTTCACATTGGAAAACATGTTTAATATCTATAGTCAAAACCCCATAAAGTCATACACCAAATAGTTACTTTTGGAGGAAAGGATTATAAAAATTTACATTTTCTACTTTATGGAGTCCTATATTTGAAATATTTTGTCCAGAATATATAAAATTTATGGTGAAAATTTTAGTTTAAAATATATATTAGAAAAGCTGATTTTAAATGTAAAACATGAATAGTAAAGTATAATAGATAAGGTGCTACCAGTTGCAAAATGATTATTTTAGGATGTTCCTTTAGGGCCTGACGCTATTTCTTCCATTGAGTCTATTCTGTCTTTAAAAGAAACTTTATTGCACACTTTGAAAATACTTTCATATGCTTTGTTGACTTTAAGTGAAAATTCATTAAAAGAGTATATGACATATTGCAAGGGAGGGGTGGTCAATTTGTATCAGCACAAAAAATTCAGTTAATTTTCCTAAAACCCTCCTTATTGCCTTTTTACATTTTCTGCTTCCCACTGAAATCCAACCAACATAAACCCCCCTTACTCCTAATCAGGGATACTTGTGCTCATTTAAGTCATGACTGTGGTCATTCTCTAGATGCCTAACCTTTAATCTTCACCTTTTCAATACATCTCATTTCTTCTAGTGATATCTATCTTTAATTTAAACGCCTTCTGTTGTTCAGAGACCATCAAGAGGCACATGCATTGCCTCATTGTCCATTAAAGGTAGTTCAAAAGGAAGCTCCATAAAACCTCCATAAAACCTTCGCACACAGTAAATCACCAAGTATCTGGATTGTCCTATACCTAATTTATCTAGTAAATACTGGTCTGCCACAGTACTATGTTCTGTGGCTGATTAAAAAAAAAAATGAAATGCACATTAATTCCTTTTCACCAAAGGCAGCTATTTGTCCCCCAGTATCCATCCCCCCCACTTTCAGAGTAATAGACTGTATATCTTAGGACATGTGGCCATCTAGAAGACTACATTTTTCACTTTCGTTTGGATTAATATGTGTTTATATGACTAGTTTATAGTCAACATGACATAAGGAGGAAGTGATATTTCCAACTCTTCCCTTTGTGCTGGCTCTAATCAAGATGGAGTATCCCTCTTAAGTGAAGAATTGACCTTGGGAATGAAGTAGCCATCTTGGATGAAGACGTTAACTTAACAATATCAGTCACATTGCAGAGCCGTAAAACTGAAGAACTGGGGTCCTTAACACAAAGGAGCACCAATTTATACCTGGATTACCTACCCAGAGAAATAAAAGTATTTCGTATTTAAACTACTGTTATATTTTAGTCTACCCATAGCCAAGCTTAATCTTTATTTAAATAGTCATTAAAATAATTTATATGAGATTTGTTTTCTAACAAATCTCATATAAAATATTTTGGATATAATACTTTTCAGTGCTTCTTTTTCTTTCACCAAGTTAAATGAAAACTTTTGCTAAAGCAGTATTTTAAATTTTTTTGTTAACTGCCAATATGTTGGAGAACAGCTATAGCTATAATTCCAATTTTAGTGGCATTTAATCCTCAATCTATTTCTATCCTATCTGGCTCATAGTTTCTTTAAATATTTCTCTCTACTTCAGTGAGTCTCATCTTTCGGCACCACAGAATTTAATAAAGAACACAGAGCTGGAAGTAGGTCAAGCAGAATTAGGTCCTTACCTTACTATTTGATATTAGGCAAATTATTTTCTCTCTCTTGATTAGAAACAACTATTCTGCCTTCATGATAAAATCTTCATTAACTTTAAATGCATTCTCTATTTTACTGTAGCAAACTAGGCAGTGCTATGCAATCATGAGTTGTGTATATCCTAGTCCTTTTATTCTTCTGCTCCACTTTTTATTAAAAATATTTTAAAGCATGGATACATATGAATGAATATATATAGTATGTACGTCAATGGACTTCTCTGGTGGCTCAGTTGGTAAAGAATCTGCCTGCAATTCAGGAGGCCCAAGTTCAATCTGTGGGTGGGGAAAATTCCCTATAGAAGGAAGTGACAACCCACTCCAGTATTCTTCCCTGGAAAATCACATGGACAGAGGAGCCTGGTGGGCTACAGCCCATGGGGTCATAAAGAGTCAGACATGATTTAGCAACTAAATCAGTATATAGGTCACCTATGAACAAAGTGGGCTTCCCAGGTGGCACAATGGTAAACAATTTGTCTGCCAATGCAGGACACGTAAGAGATGTGGGTTCAATCCCTGAGTCGAGAAGATTCCCTGACATAATAATGGGCAACCTGCTCCAGCATTCTTCCCTGGAAAATTCCATGGACGGATGAGCCTGGTGGACTACAGTCCATGGGGATGCAAATAGTTGAACACGGCTGAGTGACTGAACACACACGCATGAAGCAAAGAA
Organism: Budorcas taxicolor; assembly: GCF_023091745.1. Taxonomy (NCBI): domain Eukaryota; kingdom Metazoa; phylum Chordata; class Mammalia; order Artiodactyla; family Bovidae; genus Budorcas; species Budorcas taxicolor. The sequence continues at coordinate 141,053,404 of NC_068920.1, forward strand.
ATTTTAAAAACACTTGTGAACATATCATTATTTAAAAACATAGCACATTACAAAATTCTAGAACCTACCTCCATGTTTCTTCTCTATCCTAACCTCTCTAGAAGAAATAGCTACTGTGATTTTTGTCTTTGTCATCCTCAGGTTGCCTTATTTTTTCAAACAGTTTTAATATTTTTCATGTATGCACACAAGAATGTATTGTTTAGTTTTGGTTATTTTGAACTCTTTATGAATGGAATCATTGTACATATTTTTCTGTTTTCATTGATCATTGTTTCTTAAACTCATCTGTGCTGTTGTATGTGACTGCAAGGCATTCATTTTTTTGATGTATAATATGTACAAATAGACCACAAAGCATTCATTCTTCTTTTGATGAATACACTGTTTTGTTTTTCTATTAAAAAACAATCTGCTGTGGACATTCTTACACATCCCCTAGTGCACATGTGTAGGAACTTCTCTAGAGTATAGAATTCTAGAAATAGAATTGCTGTGCTGTAATTGCTTTCCAAAGTGCCTTTTTTTTTTTGATCCTCAGAATTGTGTGTAGTAGGAAACCTTTCTCACATTTGACTTAGTAGATTTCTCAATTTCAACCAATATAATAGGAGGAAAATAATATCTCATTGTGGCTTTAACTTATATTTCTCTGATGGATAGCAATGTACGTTACTCTATGTTTTATTAATTTCATATCTTTTGCTCATATTTTCAATTACATTATTCATCTTTTCCTATTGATAAGTAGGATTTTTTAAAAAAATATTTAAGGTATTTTTAATATCCTTTCTCATTATATTTCACAAAATATCTTTTTCAAATTGTAACTTGTCATCTAATTCTTTTTTGAGAAACTTTAGTGGAATAAAAGTTGTAAATTTTAAAATAGCAAAATTTGACAATCTTTCTTTAATGCTATAATTTTTTCACTGTTAGTGACCCTCCATTTTTTTCAAGCAATCCTCAGATAATAAATAAAGGTATTCTTCTGTATTCCTTTCTAAAAGTTTAAGTTGTTCCTTTCATATTTGAATCCTTATTCACTTGGAATTGATTCATACTTTGGTGAGATAAGAATAAAATTTCAGTTTTCTGTTACTTATTTTGATAATTAATTGTTCAAGCACCATTCATTGAGAACTCCATATTTTTTAAATAATCAACTCTGTTATATACCATGCTTCCCTAAGTCTTTGGATGTTATTCTGAACTCATTATCCTGTTTGCTTGGCAATTTTGTACTGGATAAATGCCACTGTATTAATTTCTAGAGAAATACATTTTACTCTTTGGTAGGGCAATGTCTATCTTGTCACAAGAATTGCTTTAGAACTTCTTGGGCTTGTCCCACCATATAAATTTTAAAATCAACTCTACCATGTTAATTTTAAGATCAACTTAGCAGAACTAGTAACCAACAATAGCAATAAAAAATGTGGTAGTTGAAATTTTATTAAATATAAATATAAAATTTGTGGAGAATTGATACCTTCATGTGAACATCACTAAGGCTTTTTACTAACTTCTCAGTAGAAATAATGAAAACTAGAAGACAATGTACGGATATACTCAAAGTTCTAAGAGAAAATGACTGCTAAGACAGAGGCATACCAAGATCTCATCACCAGCAAGCACACACTCGAGGAAACATTAACGGGTATTCTTCTGACATAAGATAAATGATCCACAGTAGAAATAAGAAGATGGAAGGAGTGAAGAAAAATGAAAAAAGTGACTATGTAGTAAACCTAAGTGAATTTGACTATACTGTATTTCGGAATTTAAAATAGAGAGTATAAAGATAACCAGCTAAAAAGTTGAAGGAATATCAAAATACTAAACTCTGTATTTTCTAAGAAATATTAAAAGTTCTAATTTAAATTAGATCTTTAAAACCAAAAAGATGTATTATAATTCCTAGAGTTATCACAAAGAAAAAAAGAATAAGGAATATTCAGCCATCAAATCAATAGAGATGGAAATGGAATAATATAGATACAGGGTATAAAAGAGGGAAAAGTTCTAGCATTCGCATACTGTTCAAGATGGGGGAGGGAGGCATAATGTATCTATTAACTTCAGAATTTTTAATATATGCATGGTAAAAATCACAAAAGTAATGACTACACATAAGTTTTAATTTTTAGGGGGTAGGATGAACAGAATAATGAAAAATAAAACCTATCAAAATGTATAAAAGAAGACAAGTCACACAGAATCAGTAAGAAAACAGAAATGACTGAATAAGGTTTTTAAATGTTCAAATACATCAATCACAATAGTTCAAATGAGTCAAATTAATAATCAGAATAATTCAAATGAGCTGAACTGGCAAATTAGAGGAAATTGCTGGATTAGATTTAAAATAGAAACAAACCTAGCTGTACAGTGTTTTAGGAGATACACATAAGCTTCTTCAGTGTCTAACCAGACTCCCTTTAGTTCACTTGGAGAAGATGACTCAACAAAGGGGATTCTACTGGTGTCTCTGGACTTGGGCTGTGAAAGTTTTGGTGGGCATCTGCCCTCCTGGCAACACACCTTTGAACTTATTAGCATATAACTCACACTATCTGCACCAGTTCTAGCTTAGTGAATGCTTTTCTTTTTTTCTTTGTTTGGTTAAATCATTTCTCTTTTAACTTTGGAGATGTCCATTTCTTTCTAATGAGCTCAGTAATGTATTTTATCTCTTGAAATACAAGTGGGATATAGCTTTATGTGACTGGAGAGGTTATCAAATTATCAAACTCGTCATACTGAAAATCATCATTCAGTTTCATTACAAAAAGAATTGGGTTGGCCAAAAGTTTGTTTGGATTTTTCTATATCGTCATACGAAATTTTTTGGCTAACCTAACATAATGTGTATCAAACATTTTGTTGGACAATATGTTTTTAAGACAGGTGATTAATAGTTTTTCCCTTAAGGATGGACTCCCCGGTAAGTGAAACACAAGCTTCATAAGAACAGGATCTTCGTCTATTTTGTTTAATGACTGGAGCATGACTCATGCTCACTAATGCTATGAATATTGGCTTGAATCCTTCGGGAGAGCCCTAGTTAAGGAACAATTTCAACTACTCAGTTTCTGAATGGAATGAAATTCCCTATTACTGTTTGAATAGCACTTGAACCAAACATTGGTCTGCTGATTAGAAGCACAGCAAAGCCCGTCTACTGACAGAGTTGTGGTGAAGGAAAGCATAGCACATACTGCAGGGTGCCAAGCAAGGAGGAAGGGTGGCTCATGTTCAAAACTCTTGGACAGCTTTCTGGGAGGATTTTGAAGACTGTGTGGGAGAGGGTTTGGGGTGTGATCAGCTCAGGCACAATTCTCTGATTGGTGGGTGGGGTGGGACAAGATGATGTTTGCATGTGTGCGTGCTAAGTTGCTTCAGTTGTGTCTGACTTTTTTTGACCCTATGGACTAGGCCCCAGGCTCCTCTGTCCATGAGATTCCCCAGGTAAGAATACTGGAGTGGGTTTCCATGCTGTCCTCCAGGGCATCTTCCCAGCCCAAGGATCAAACCGGTGTCTCCTGCACCTCCTGCACTGCAAGCGGATTCTTCACCACTGAGTCACTGAAGAAGCCTGTGTTCATGTTTGGGGAATCTCAGTGATCAGTTTTCTAGTTCCAACCAGTGTGCGATTTATGTGCTAGTGGTTAGCATGCAGTTAACTTCTCCCACTTGGTGGAGCTTTTAGTAACTGCAAACAATTCAAGAAGATGGTTCAGGGTAGTTATTGATAGCCCTGGAGAAGGAACTAAAGGTCACTGACTTTGATTTATGTCTAAACTATTATTATTTTGTCTTTCCTGATTGTTTTCCTTTGTTTCTGCATTTTCTTTCTTCTATGATTAAATTTGCTCTTTGAAACTCAGGTAAAGTCTAGGGAGCTAAAGATTTGCTATAGACAAGAGGCAAGTGGGGGACACGAATGAGGAGGGCATTTGTCCACGAGAAGGCCCCACGGGGTCCTGCTCAGTTTCACTTGTACTTAGATAAGACACCAAAGATAATGAAAGAGAAAAATCCCCAAGGAGCTTCCTTTCACAGGGATGTACACCCAGGTAACCTTATGAGCTTATTTAAATATTTTTTCATCACAGTGGTCTCATACAGCTCATTCATTCCACCTCATTCCTAAGGTCCAGCCTTTGTAGAAAGCTCCAAGGAGAATTCAATCTTTTCAAATATCCAGACTCAGAGCCTGCTGGTATGCAATGCAGAAGAGTCAGTTACAGGAAGATGAGGTTTTTGTGGCTTTCAAAATGTGCTTCTATTTTATCAATTGTCCAATGCCTATAGGTCAATTCAAAATGTGTCCTTTGTGAGTATTTAGCTGGTCATATACGAGGCAGGAAAATAGAGAAATATCTCTCAAGCAAGGAAAAAGAAAAGAATTCTAATTTTTTTTAAGTGATGAATCCAGAAGGCAAGTTGGCCTATCTCTAGGTGATAAAATAGAAAGGTACTCATCCATGAAATAGAAATAGCTGAAGACTGCTGCTTCTGACATTTCATTTCTGTTACTGCAGATAAATGTTTGTTACCGTGAAATCACTAAGGAGATGGGTCTGGCATTTTAAGATTTGAAGAGTAACTTAAACAAGTGGCAGATCCTCAAATGAGATACACCTTTCTTTCCACACTTCTGTCTAGGCCAGAATCTACCTCATCCTTCAGTGGGTGGAATAAACAGAACTGAAACTGCTTGTAATCCAGTATCCTCATCTTTCCAGAAATGTAGGCATTTTCTTCCTTCAGAATAGAATCTACCTGCCAGCTTCCAAATGTAGAGGTCAATAAGAAAATAACCTCAGAATCTCTTATATATGGTGATTAAAAAAAAAGTCAGGCTGATTAATTTAGTAGTAGGCTGTACAGAAAATCAAATCCTCATAATTATCACTAATTAGACTATTGAAGTAGGCTCCCAAGTAGGGCAGGATCTACCTAGCTCCTGGCCACCAGGCTCCCCCTCTCTCCAAACTTTTCCTAATCCCCAAAATAATCAGTTCCAGCTTCACAATCTGACTTTGGGGTTGGCCAAAACATTCATTTGTTGTTGTTGTTTTTATTGTTTGGGTTTTTTCCCTGTATAATGGTTCTAGTAGCACTTAGTCTTCTTTAACTTCATTTGCAACAATTTTGTTACAATGCATTGTGACAGCTGTCATATTGATGTGCTTCTAAGTAAGAACTTACCAAAATTGGTAGCCATTTTTATTGAAGACGGAAGACAAAAAGCAACATTTCTGACATATTATGCTTTATTTTTTCAAGAAGGGTAAAAAGAACTGAAAGGCAAAAAAAAAAAAAAAAGATTTGTGCAGTGTATGAAGAAGAGGCTGTAACTGACCAAACATGTCAAAAGTAGCTTGAGAAATTTCATGCTGGAAATTTCTCAGTGGACAATGCTCCACAGTCAAATAGACTAGTTGAAGTTGATAGCAATCAAAACAGAGACATTGACTGAGAACAATCAACATTAGGCTTCCCTGGTGGTTCAGCTGGTAAAGAATCCACCTGCAATGCAGGAGACCTGGGTTCAATCCCTGGGTTGGGAAGATCCCTAGGAGGATGGCATGGCAACTTACCCCAGTATTGTGGCCTGGAGAATCGCTGTGGACAGAGGAGCCTGGAGGGCTACAGTCCATGGGACTGCAAAGAGTCGGACACGATGAGTGACTAAGCACATAATAGCACACAACGTTACGCCTCATGGGACATAGCCAGCATACTCAAGTGAGCTGAAAATCATTTACACCAGCTTCAGCTCAGTTCAGTTCAGTCGCTCAGCCGTGTCCCACTCTTTGCGACCCCATGAATCGCAGCACGCCAGGCCTCCCTGTCCATCACCAACTCCCAGAGTTCACTCAGACTCACATCCATCGGGTCAGTGATGCCATCCAGCCATCTCATCCTCTGTCATCCCCTTCTCCTCCTGCCCCCAATCCCTCCCAGCATCAGAGTCTTTTCCAATGAGTCAACTCTTCGCATGAGGTGGCCAAAGTACTGGAGTTTCAGCTTCAGCATCATTCCTTCCAAAGAAATCCCAGGGCTGATCTCCTTCAGAATGGACTGGTTGGATCTCCTTGCAGTCCAAGGGACTCTCAAGAGTCTTCTCCAACACCACAGTTCAAAAGCATCAATTCTTCGGCGCGCAGCCTTCTTCACAGTCCTTAGTTATATTAATTACTTTGATGTTTGAGTTCCACATAAGTTAAGCCAAAAAAAAAAAAATTCTTGACTGTATTTCTGCATGTGATTCTCTACTTAAACATACTTAAACACAAAAGTGTTCCATTTTGAAAACAAATTGTGATGGCAATGAAGAGTGGATACTGGACAATAATGTGAAACAGAAGAGTTTATGGGGCAAATGAAATGAACCACCACCAATCACACCAAAGGCCAGTCTTCATCCAAAGAAGATGATGTTGTGTATAGGGTGGGATTGGAAGGGAGTTCTCTATTATGAGCTCTTTCTGGAAAATGAAATGATTAATTTCAACTAGTACTGCACCCATTTAGATCAACTGAAAGCAGCACTCCACAAAAAGCATCCAGTATTAGTCAACAGAAAACGTATAATCTTCCATCAAGAGAATGCAAGACTGTATGTTTATTTGATGACCAGGTAAAAACTGTTACAGCTTACCTGGAAGTTCTGATTCATACACTGTATTCACCAGACATTGCACCTTTGGATTTCCATTTATTTTCAGTCTTTACAAAATAATCTTAATCTTAATGGAAAAAATGTCAATTCCCTGGAAGACTGAAAAGGTATCCAGAACAGTTCTTGCTTAAAAAGATAAAAAACAAACACATGAAAAGATGCTCAACATCACTCATTATCAGAGAAATGCAAATCAAAACCACACTGTGGTACCATTTCACACCAGTCACAATGGCTGCTATCCAAAAGTCTACAAGCAATAAATGCTGGAGAGGGTGTGGAGAAAAGGGAACCCTCTTACACTGTTGGTGGGAATGCAAAGTAGCACAGCCATTATGGAGAACAGTGTGGGGATTCCTTAAAAAACTGGAAATAGAACTGCCATATGACCCAGAAATCCCACTGCTGGGCATACACATCAAAGAAACCAGAATTGAAAGAGACACATATACCCCGATGTTCATCACCGCACTGTTTATAACAGCCAGGACATGGAAGCAACCTAGATGTCCATTGGCAGTCAAATGGATAAGAAAGCTGTGGTACGTATGCACAATGGAATATTACTCAGCCATTAAAAAGAATACATTGAATCAGTTCTAATGAGGTGGATGAAACTGGAGCCTATTATACAGAGTGAAGTAAGCCAGAAAGAAAAACACCAATACAGTATATTAATGTATATACATGGAATTTAGAAAGATGATAATGATAGCCCTGTATGCAAGACAGCAAAAGAGACACAGATGTATAGAACAGTCTTTTGGACTCTGTGGGAGAGGGCGAGAGTGGGATAATATGGGAGAATGGCATTGAAACATGTAAATTATCACATGTGAAATGAATTGCTAGTCCAGGTTCAATACATGATACAGGGTGCTCGGGGCTGGAGCACTGGGATGACCCAGAGGGATGGTATGGGGAGGGAGTGGGAGGGGGGTTCAGGATGGGGAACACATGTACACCTGTGGCAGATTCATGTCAATGTATGGCAAAACCAATACAATATTGTAAAGTAAAAAAATTAATTAATTTTTTAAAAAGATTTAAAAGTTTTGGAAAGATGGAATTATGAAGTTGCCTGATAAATGGCAGAAGGTAGTGGAATACAATGGTACACTGTTCAATAAAGTTCTTGGTGAAAATGAAAAATGTACTTTTTTTTTTACTTAAAAAAAAACTGAAGGAAATTTTTGGCTAGGCCCAAAGTACATAACACTAAATACATACTTACTCTGTTCTTGACCTCGATCACAAACTTGGTAACTGGGCTGCTACCATACATAAGACCCACCTTGTACCAGGTATGGTGAGTATTTCCGGTTTTCTTTTCCTGAGTCCGAATACTTTTCTTGATTAACCTGCTTCATAAAATAGCTTATACTACAGTCTGCATTGGGGCTTCCCTTGTGGTTCAATTCATTGAACAAGACGAATGTGGTAAAGTGTTCATCTGCCAATGGAGGAGACACAGGTTCAATCCTTGGTCTGGGAAGATCCCCCTGGGGAAGGAAGTAGCAACCCATTCCACTATTCTTGCTTGGGAAATCCCATGGAGAGAAGAGCCTCGTGGGCTACTGTCCATGGGGTTACAAAGAGTTGGACATGATTTAGTGACTGGACAAAAGCATCAACAGTCTACATTATCCTTGCAAACTTTTTCTCAAACCAGAGATTTGATCTGTGGAGTTCAGATGCTAATTCAGAGACTGGGATCCTTCTCCCTACAGACAAACCATGCTGAGTCTGGCCATGTGTCCAAATATGTGACCTGAGTTTGTTTCCCTGAATCTTCACCAGCAGCATCTCAAGACCTGTTGTGTCCAGATGAAGTTAAGCACTTATTACTTCACATGGAATTGAACTGGTATCCCCTCTACCATCAAAATCTGGGGACAATACTAGATATAAATCCAAGATCTTCCATATTTTTCTCTCCCATTGTATTTAACTGACTAAGAATCCGTAGATATAAAGCTCAGAGGCAATATCCCTATCCCAATTATGTAAGGTTTCTATTTATGTCTATCTCATATTATTTCTATATTGTCAATTTAATGACAGATTAAATTTTCAATTAAAGTGATATTGACTTTGGTCACAATGGCTTTTGAAATAAGATTTAGCAGAAGAATACATATAAAATCTACTTATTTTCAGGTAAATAATGAATGTCATTTTGGTCTTATGAGAGAAGCTACGCTCTTGGCCTGAATTTTGTTCTTCATTACATTAGATATTATAGAGATACCTTTAATATAAAGAATATTACTTCACAAAAATTTCCCCCATGTCACAAGGGCAGAAATGATTGTATGCAGTTTGGTTTCCCTCAACAAAAGAGATATCAATATGAAATTTCTGCTCCAATGAGCTTAAGACACTGAAGGGAGAACATGAGTTTTGCTGTAAACAGAAAGGAAATTGATTTTTGCTCAAGAACTCAGCAGTATGGTTATTAGGAATAAATCAAACACCTAAAGAAATGTGTGCCACCTCCGTGTGCTCATCTTTTTTAGGAGTAGTGTCAGAATCATCTTAAGGATCGTCAAGGGGGAAGGTGCTCCTCTGCCTTCACGCAACTAACATCCCCTTCACGTCTACTCCATGCCAGGCATTGCTGAGCACCGATGCTGATGGGATTGCAGGATTAGTAGGACAAGGCCCGGGGGTAGAAGCAGCTTTGCTTTCAGTACAGAGATGGGCCAGACTCCCACGGCTTCCCTCTTCTGCTACGACTACCCTACCCACTCCCCTCTGCAACTTGAGAGGCATTGTTATCCCCTAAGGCAACCACACAGTTCACATTCATTCTAGGGACTTTCCGCTTCAATGAGGAATTGAGAGAATTAACAAAATACCAAAAAAGAAGGGAAAACAATAATGAAAGGAAGGAAGGAACGAAGAAAGGAATGAAAGAAGGAAGGAAAGGAAGGAAGGAAAGGGGGGACAAAAGGAAGGAGGGAGAAACAAAAGAAAAAAAGAAGAGGGAAATAAACTTACTGCTATCTTGAAAATACTGAGTATCATTTTACATTGTTTTTTTGCTGATGCAAAAGAATTTTTATTATTAATCTTTTACCCAGAAAACTGGCTGAAGATTCTCATTAAGTATAGTATTTTGTCCATAGAATCTTGAATTTTCTGGGTGCACAAAAAGTTGCTGCAGTCGTGTCCAGCTCTGGCAACCCCATGGATCCAGTAGCCTGCCAGGCTCCTCTGTCCATGGAATTCCCCAGGCAAGAATCCTGGAGCGGGTTGCCATGCCCTCCTCCAAGGGATCTTTCCCACCCAGGGATCAAATCCACATCTCCTGCGGCTACTGCAATGCAAGTGGATTCTTTACCGCTGAGCAACCAAGAAGCCCCGAATTTTCCAGGAAGAAAGTAGTAATTGGCAAATAACTGTAATTTTAATTTTTTACTTCCAACTCTTATTCTCATTTCTGTCTCTCACACAATGGTTATGACCTCTCAAACCTTGTTGAATAGTTGCAGTAAATATGGGCATATATGTTTCATAATTTTAATGGAAATGTTTTTAAGGTTTTTCACTAAATATAACTTTATGTGTGTTTTTCTTGCAGAACTTTTATCTGATTATGGCAATATCCTTCTAGTTTTTTTTTACAAGTGAGACCATTTCTTAAATATAAATTATTTATAAGACATTTTCCCATATATATATAGGGTTAAATGTGTGTTATTTTCTTCTTAAAAAGAGATTCTGGTAATGGAGTCTTTTTGCATTTCTGTGATGCATTTGATCTTTCTGTCAACATATATACATTTTATATCTGTATACTGACAAATGATTGCTCAATAATTTTTTTCCTGTTGCCTTGTCAGGTGTTGATAGTAAACTTTTATGAAATACTTATTTAGTCTCAGGAGACAAAAAAAAGTGTGTAAGATATTAGTTTTTGAAAATTCAATAACATTGCCTCATAAATGTTTCATTGTTTTTGAGTGAGAGACATTTTGCTGTTGCTTCAATTTGTTAAGTGTTTACTCTGGGTGTGTGTGTGTGTGTGTGTGTGTGTAGGACAAGCACACTCAGTCGTGCCCAGCTCTTTGTGACCTCATGGACTGTAGCCTTGCCAGGTTTCTCTGTCCATGGGATTTTCCCAGGCAAGAATACTGAAGTGGGTTTTCATTTCCTTTTCCAGGGAATCTTCCCAACTCAGGGGTCAAGCTCTTGTTTCCTGCATCCCCTGCTTTGCAGCCGCTGGGGAAGCCCTTGGTCAATCTGTACTGTCTACCTCTTCCAAAGTCAACACTGATAACTTAAAATGTTCGAGAAAATTCATTTTGTCGTGTATTTCTGTATTATTTTGAATCTCAAGTCTATAACTTTACATACTTCTTCTGAATTCTGAATATTGCTTATTATTATCTTCTCTTTTTTTCCCAAATCAATTTCGACTTACCTTTATCTCCTTTACTGTCTTTTTAAGAACCCAGCATTTTTTTGTTTTGTAAGTCATTTTTATATTTTCTCTGTTGATTTTCTGATTTTATCTTTATTAATTCCTGCCTTCTGTTTCGTATTTATCCCACTCCTTTCGCTTTTATTTTGCCTTATTTCTCTGCTCTTTTTGACTGATCTTTTTTTATATAATTTTTTTGCAACTATTGATTTGGATATTACACATCCATTGGTATATTTCTGTTATTTAGAGGGTATGCTTTAAATTTTCAACATATATGAAATATCCAACTAGACAAATCATAGAGAAGGAAAGTAAATTAATGGTTGCCTGAGGATGCTGGCAGGTAGGTATCAGGATTGAGAAAAGGCTACTGATGGATGTGATTGAAATAGTCTAAAGTTATATAGTGGTGATAGATACATAACTCTGTGGATAGACTGAACTGTTTAAACTGTATAAAAAAATAAAACACTGAACTGTATACTTCAAATGACTGATTTTTGTGATGTGTGAATTAATATCTCAGTAATTAGTTATTTAAAAAGAGAGGGTTTCTTTGGAATATTGGTGACCTTTATGCATCACAGACTACAGCTGTTTTGAAGCTCATCCATGAAGCATAGTGCTTCTCCCTGAGAAGCTGCCTAAAGCCCTCCTTGTCTTCCTAGCAGCCTCTAGGACTGAATGGCTTCGTTTTTCTGGAAGGTCTATTTGAGAGCAGTGGCTTCAGATTTCTGACAGATACTGCTATACGTGTCAGTTATCAGGTCTGACAATCTGATTTCCTTATGGGACAGATGAATGACAGGTTCACTACGGGAACTCTTGTGAGTTGTCACTATGAATTTACATGTAGGCTGACCCCAGTCTGCTCAGCCAAGACCAGAAATGGGTACTCGTCATATAGTGGTGAGCTGTGGACCAATTTTTTGTAATATTTTATATGAATATACAGTTGTGCATGTATTTATGCAAATAGGCAAAGTGAATGACCTAAAATATGTGAATGTATTTATACAGAAATGGGATGACTTGTTGGGGAGCTGAGAATAGGAATAAAGTTTAAACCCCATTTGGAGAAAAAGTAAATCATTGATAAATCAGTCAACAGGATTTTTTTGATCAGACATAACTAGCTCAAGTGCACAGATAAGCTTTAGCATTGGATCTCAAACATTTAATTTACAGATATACTTTCAGTCCCAAACAGATATTACTATTTATACTTTTTAAAACCAATGGAACTGACATATATACACTACTATGATAAAAGAAATAACCAATGAGAACCGAAACCTACTGTATAGCACAAGGAACTCTACTCAGTGCTCTGTGGTGACCTAAAAAGGAAGGAAATTTAAAAAGGAGGGGATATAGGTATACATCCTGCTACTAAGTCGCTTCAGTCGTGTCCGACTCTGTGCAACCCCATAGATGGCAGCCTACCAGGCCCCCCTGTCCATGGGATTCTCCAGGCAAGAACACTGGAGTGGATTGCCATTATACAGTTGATTAATTAACACAACATTGTAAAGTCACTGTACTCCAATAAAAATTTTTTTAAAGTGACCAGAAAATAGAATTGCCATTAAAAAAAAGCATGTTGTGGAGTTCACGAAGGAAATCGTTTTTATGCTTGCAATTAAAATTTATAGGCTTCACAAGCCACACATTGAATACGGAAGGAAGAACTGGAGACGGAGTAAACCCACACCATCTCAATTCAGCTGCAAGGGCCACTGCTAGGGAGAGTTTGCTCCATTGCACCTCAAGAGACAGGGATGCCCTAACCATGCATCCTGAGTGTGAGCCACTGTCCCCTGTTGACGTGGCTGAGCACCAAGCAGCCCCACCAGAGAGCTCGACTGCAGTGTCTGAGCGCTTGTCAGCTTTTCTGCTTCCTCTGCTTCCTCTCTCCTTATTTCCAGCAACACATGGAAACATCACCAATTCATTATATCTGGTTGTGACTAGGTCTACACTCCATTTTCAGATGGCAGAGAAGCCATATTTTACTTCACTACTTTTGAACCCCCTCATTTCCAACCAACCCCATTGTGCTAGGAAATGTATGCATATAGAAAGTAGATAATGTTGGTTGATGGACTGAATGTAGCATGGAGATGAAGTAGGGTAGGAGAGTACAAGGAAGGAAGGAAGGGGAAAAAGAAAATAGCATTAAAGGTCCAGATAGTTGTCATTCTTTATCTGCAAAATACAATGCCAGGCATCGTGGAAATTTTGCCCAAGCTCAGTCCTAATTTATTTCTAGAGGGGTGTCCCAAAATAACTCAATGTGATAATTAACTTTAAATGTGTCAAGAGACTGGGAAAGTGTCAGGAGCTTCCATCTGAGAGCGTCCTAGGTTTGAATCTAGCCTGGACATCTTATAAGTTCAGTGTCTTTGGGCTAATCCTTTCATAACCTCTCAGTCTTGGATTCTTTAACTGTAAGATGAAAATAATAATAGTTACCTCAAAGGATTAGGATCAAAATGATAGCATAGGTAAAGCAGTTCGAAAAGTATCAGGCACATAGATGCTCAATAAAGCAATTATTATGATTATTGATAAGGGGAGATATACACCTACTTGGAGTAAGGACCTCTCTCCCAACTTGCCATTAAAGGATGAATGAAGATAAAGAAGCTGTAAAGTAATAACAGAGACCATTAGGATGGACTGACCATCTAATGTCACAAATGAGAGAAATTTCTACTAACTCTCATGGGTTTTGAACAACATAGAGAAAAACCTACTTGGGTTTTATTCTATGAAACAGAAATTACATAAAGAAAAACATGTTTTCTTCTTCCATCAACTATTCCCAAGTTCAAAGGCGATCCATATTTGAACCAAAACAAAAGCTGAGCAGCTGCCCATCTGTCCTCAGGTGTTGATTGGTGAGGGTGCCCCCTCTGCTGTCTTTCTGCACCTGCCTGCAGCCACACTCCACGGGAAGACTCTGTGCACAGCTGGAAAGATCCCCCTGGAAACAGTGCCCACTGAAGGTTATAGCCCCACCCCACCTCACATCATCCAGGTACTCAAAGGGCAGTGCGTCAGGTGTGGGAACACGAAAGGCTATCAACTCCACAGGACATCCCTGTACAATAAGCAAGTGCAGATGTAAGCTGAGCACTGGAGAAAGAGGGGGCATAGCCACCGCTGGTAGGTAGGGGGAAGGACTCCAGGCAGAGCAGAGCAGAGCCCAAGGCATCCATTCCCTCTACTTGTTGACAAACAGTGAGGATGGCAGTTCCCCGAATCATTGCCTAAGAACAAATAGAGAAGAGGAAAAACGAAGTCTAGGAGAAAATTGCTGCAATCCAAGGGAAAGACCGACAGCTGGAAACTTCGGAAAAAGACATGTGTTGGAGACTTAATTCATAATGCAAGAGAAAAATTCAGAAAACTGTCATTTTCAATAAAGAATAAAAAGAAATAGGTACTGATGAACCTATTTGCAGGGCAGGGATAAAGACATAGACATAGAGAACAGACTTGTGGACACAGCGGTGGGGGGAGCCGGGAGGGGCAAACTGAGGAAGTAGCGTGGAGACATACACATTACCACATGTAAAGTAGATTGCCAGTGGGAATTTACTATCTGACACAGGGAGCTCAACCAAGTGCTTTGTGACAACTTAGAGGGGTGGGGTGGGTGAGAGTGGGAGGGAAGCTCAAGATGGAGGGGACATATGTTATGGCTGATTCTTGTTGATGTGTGGCAGAAACCAACACAACATTGCAAAAGCCATTATCCTACAATTAAAAAAAAAAAAGGTTACTTTATTTCCCTCTTCCGTGAAGTTATGCTATTCTTTTGAAATATAGTTAGGCTTGTTTGTTAAAGAAAGAAAGAAAGAAAGAAACAGGCTGTATGGAATAGTAGCCTGAAGGTAAGAACAGGTTATAGGCCAACATACAGGTAAGTAAGGCTCCTGTTGTGCTTGGCTTTTACAGCTAGTGCTTAGCACAATGGCAGGCAAATGGTAGTCCCATAATAAATATAAATGACATTCAGTAAATGTTAACTGCATTTATCTCTGGGTGGTAAAATGATCAGGGATATTTATTTTTTTCCTATTGATTTACTGCATTGTCTAAAATCTCTGCAATACATATGACATGCTTTTGAAGTAAGGAGAAAAGTGCACGTGAATTATGTGACTCTCTCACTGCTGTTATCAACTGTTAACAAGGATGTTGCATAATGTATCAGGAGAATAACTCGAACAGTGCCAAGATTAGGATGCCAGCACATCTTCAAACACATCTGGTAAACTGGGCAGGAATA
This sequence comes from Budorcas taxicolor, assembly GCF_023091745.1. Classification (NCBI taxonomy): domain Eukaryota; kingdom Metazoa; phylum Chordata; class Mammalia; order Artiodactyla; family Bovidae; genus Budorcas; species Budorcas taxicolor. The sequence goes on from NC_068920.1 coordinate 141,068,830, forward strand.
ACCCAGTGGAATGAAATTTTTTAAAAAAAAAGAGAGAGAGAGAGAGATCCTTATGGAGAGAATCTAACCTAGGAAGGAAGGACTCTGCTGTAATGAACCAGGTTTAGTAATACAGCCTGAAGATTAGGAGAGGAAACATAGTACAGCATGGTGGGTGTTACCTGAACCAGTCTAACCTTTCCCACCAACACATCCTGCTGTGGGGCCTCCCTAGGAGATTGTTGTTTAGTTGCTAAGTCCTGTCTGACTCTTTGCAGCCCCATAAACTGTTAGCCCATCAGGCTCCTCTGTCCATGGGATTTCCCAGGCAACAATACTGGAGTGAGGTTGTCATTTCCTTCTCCTGGGGATTTTCCTGATTCAGGGGTTGAATCTGTGTTCCTTGCATCTCCTGCATTGGCAGATGGATTCTTCATTACTAAGCCACCTGGGAAGCCCTCCCTAAGAGATGATAAGAACTTAAAGTAAGGCCATTGCCCTAATAGTGATGATATAGCTGGATCAATAGCAACTGTCTCTTGGGTGTTGATTTATCAAGGAGCAATGGATATAAGGGCTTCCCTGGTGGCTCTGTGGTAAAGAATCCACCTACCAATGAAGAAGATGTGAATTTGATCCCTGGATATTGGGAAGATCCTTTACAGGAGAAAATGCCAGCTCACTCCAGTATTTTTGCCTGGTAAATCCCATGGACGGAGGAGCCTGATGGGCTACAGACCTTGGACTTGCAAAAAGACAGACACAACTTAGTGACTAAACAACAACAAAAACTTGATACAGATGCTATTTAGAGCTGGCAGCCAGAGATTAGACTAGTCCAAAAAAAAGTGGTACCCAAGTGTTCTGGAGTGGGAAGGCACTAGAGAACAAAGGTGCTCAGAAGGAAATCAGAGAAGACTTGGGGCAAGTAGCAGTAGTATGTGAGTATGGTCAAGAGCAAGAAGCAGCATCTCTGAGGCAAGCGCTGTGAAGTCCACATCCCAACGTGGGCAACAGGGCATCAGAGGCTGTGCCCTCAGTGGAGCAGAAAGCACTGGCTCAGGGACAAGCAATGGCAGCAGCGTAGGCACTGGTACAGCTGCCAAGAGAGCAAAACAACCTAATTTGTGAGAAAATGTAACAACCTGAGGATGCCCTGGAGGGACTGGCATCCTGCTGTTAAACAGGAGGAACCACTGAGCTCATATAGCCTCCATGTTCACATTAAAATGACTCCAGCTCTGCCCAGAGTCAGGAGAAACCTCATAAAATGTATTTGAAGGGACAATTAAAGGAAAGAAAGCCACAGTGGCTCACCACTCTCTATGCCTCGCTGGCCAGTTTCCTTAATGCTGTCACTCAGGACATCCAGGGTTTGAACCCAACTCACTTCGCCATCTTCCTCTGGGGTGCTGAGATCAAACTGTACTGTTCAATCAGAGAGTTGCACTCGTTCTGGAACTCAGTGCTGTCTGGGACATCCTCCCAGTTCCTTTATTACTTTGGCTCCCAAATCTGAGTGTTTGCTTTCTGTGAGTTTTCAAATATCATGCAGAGATGTCATGTGCCTTCTGGACCTGAGGCTACACGTGAGGGTCCTGGTTACTGAAGCCTGTGGTGCAGAGGAATATCTCAGCACTTAGTACTTGGTAGACCCAACTGCACCCTTGATTCCACCACTCATTAACCATGAGATCTGATGCTAACAGACTTGTTACTAATTTACTCAGAGCCTCCTCCAAGCCCACCATATCTAAAACTGTGAAAATAGTATTTTCTTCATAGTTTACCATGAGGAATAAATGCAACAACACAGTGAGACCCAGGTGTTTTCATAGCAGGCACGTAGAAAAATATGAGCTCTTTGGGGCCTGATATGTCTGGCCCATGGACTCTGACTACCCTAGCCCTGTTCAAATACCTCAAAGGCAGAGAGTAGTCCCTTGCACTGCCAGGAGATCAAACCAGTCAATCCTAGAGGAAATTAACCCTGAACATTCGTTGGAAGGACTGATGCTAAAGCTGAAGTTCTGAAACTTTGGCCACCTGATGGGAAGAGCCAACACGTTGGAAAAGACCCAGATGCTAGGAAAGATTGAGGGCAGGAGGAGAAGGGGGAAACAAAGGATGAACTGGTTGGATAGCATTACCAACCAATGGACATGAATTTGAGCAAACTCTGGGAGATAGTGAAGGACAGGGAAGCCTGCCGTGTTGCAGTTCACTGGGTCGCAAAAATGACTGAACTTCGCGAGTTAGCAACTGAACAACAACAGCGATCAATACCTCAGCTCATCTTCAACTCTTTCATGGTGCCCAGGTTCCATCCTGCCCAAATAGAGAAGATCTAATAAAATGTACACTTACCATAAAGCCTAGTCTGTGCATTTTCTCAATAAATGCTAGTTTCCTACACTACATCTGAGCAAAGTATATTTTGTACATTTCTCTAGCCGTGTGCAAGTAATATCAGGTTAGCACAAGCACCAAGTGGGTTCTGGTAGAGATAAGAGATTAACAGAAGGTCAGTTAATAGCTCACTGTGCCTAAGAGTTTGTTCCAGATGTAAAGTTGAGGCTTAGTTCTATTCTACCACGTAAAATCTAAATCCTATGATCTATCTAAAATCTTTATTCATTGGTACCATGTCTATTTCCACAATTTTATCTCTGCAGAAGCCTGGACCCTGCCAAATTCAAGAACAAGAGTGAACCCAAGCTGTAAGGACAGATTAATACAGAGAATACTATTACTGAAGGGCATCTCTGGTCTAACCAAGTGGCACTAGTGATAAAGAACCCCCCTGCCAATGCAGGAGATGTAAGAGACATGGGTTTGATCCCTGGGTTAGGAAGATCCCGTGGAGGAGCACATGCCAACCCACTCCAGTATTCTTCTCAGGAGAATCCCACAAACAAAGGGAGGAGCCTGCTGGGCTACAGTGCATGGGGTCACACGGAACCAGACACAACTGTAGTGACTTAGCATATATGCATCCTTGGTCTGAACTTCAAGAAGATCAAGTTAGCATCCAGGCATCTGTCGAGAGTCAGGAAGGGAATGAATTCTCCTGGCCTCACTCCTGGTGAGTAGGTTATCCTGTGCTTCCTTCCAGACCCCTCACAAAGCCCCCCTCTGTTACAGCCTCACGAGGGCAGTGATTTTTCTCCTGTGTTCACACAGCATGTTCTCTTGACCATATTTTTGGACACTTTCATGCCCTCCTTGTAGTTTTCCAACAGACTATGATGAAACATGTAAGCATACAGAACATTTAGTATAGTACAATAGACAGCTCCTCTCTCTTAGATACTTAGATTCCAGGGTTAACCCCACCAACAGCTCCAATCTCATCTGCACACTCTCCTCACTCAGGGGAATCTTCTCCTTCTGGCTGTGAACCCTCATGGGAACCATCTGTGTCACACCCAGGACCTGTGTCACACTTGCCACACCCAGGACCCTACCACACACCTTTCTCCCAAGTGTTCCCATGGGAGTCTCCTCTGCAGCAGGAGCTGCAGACGCAATCCACTAGTTTCTAAAGTTTAATTTCCCACTTACGTATAAATTGAAGTTTTAGTATTTTTGTTCTCACAATCATTCTGCAGGCCTGGTCTAATTTGGAGTTTTACTGATTTTCCTTTCTATTTCTATGATTCTTAGAGGATGTGTGGGAAAAGTCTAATTTAGTGGGTTCCATGATTCTAATTGCTTTCTCTTTTAGCTGCTTATTCTTGTGCCTTATCACCATGACATTGTGGGGAGCAATAAGTTTGATCTTCCCACCCCCAAAAGATGCACCAGAGCTCCAGGGTAGAAAGTACAAAGAGGCAGACTTCGGCTCTGCACAGTTTTAATTGTGAGAGCTGCCCAGGGATGCAGGAACGCATATTAAAAACTTGCTCTATTGTACTTAATGTTGAGGAGAGATCAAATAAGTTTCCTGTTCTCAAGGGCCTCACAACTTAGTAAAGAGTCAGGTACATCAAGAAATAAATGCAATCAAGTATTATAGCCATTAGGACAGGAGTACATACCTACCTGGCCTTCCCTGATGGCTCAGTGGTAAAGAATCTGCCTGCAAAGCAGAGCCACAAGAGACATGGGTTTGATCCCTGGGTGGGGAACATCCCCTGGAGGAGGGAATGGCAACCCATTCCAGTGTTCTTGTCTGGAGAATCCCATGGACAGAAGAGCCTGGAGGGCTACAGTCCATCGCATCACAAAGAGTCAGACACAACTGAAGCAACTTAACACCCATGCACATGTACCTACCTACAAGACATGCTGGGGTCACAAAGAAGGGGCAGTTAAACCCACTAGCAGGATACAACCCTCATATGAGAACACTGGTTGAATGTTTTCAAATGGGATTTCTTTCCACCCAGTGAGCTGCCTTTTATAATTGATTTTTGATGAAAATAATGCTGATACTTAAGACTCTTTCCCCAGGGGGCCACTGTGTTGTGTTGGTTTAGAAATTTTCTCCAGACACAACTAATAAATGCATAGGAAGAATATTAGATATGAGTTTATTAGAAGGCAACCAGAGCACACGATTGCTTAAAATAAACAACTGGCATTTCATAAGCTAAAGGTAAAAAGACAAGAAAGCCTTGTCTCAGGCTTTAACCTCATACATGTTCTTCCCTGAAGAGAAGGCGGAGGCAAGAGACAAAGTCACTTCGTTTAGACATCCGGGAAGAAAGAGACAACCAGTCACTCACCTGTCAGATTTCTGGATTAGCCAACATGAACTCAGGTTATGAACTAGAGAGTCAGGGAGATTGTTCCCTGTCGCTGAAAATGTGGGGTTACGTAAAGGAAATGTTGCTTGAAAAAGTAAAATCATGACTCTCATATAAATATAAAATTTAACATGAGTCCAAGATGAATTAATTCATTCATTAATTAATAAAGGGAACAATAAAATGTTACAAACAGTTAAAAGGAGAATTTAAAATGTATGTGTGTGTGTGGATATATATATATATATATATCCCTAAGGACTATAGTCTGCCAGGCTCGTCTGTCCATGGAATTCTTGTCCAGGCAAGAATACTGGAGTGGGTTGCCATGCCCTCCTCCAGAGGATCTGATCCAGGGATTGAACCCATGTCTATTTGTGTCTCCTGCATTAGCAAAGGGTTCTTTAATACTAAGCCACCTAGGAAACATATATGTGTATATATATAGCATTGCATGTAATATTAGATACATATGACCATCGTCTGCAAGGAGGTGGTGATAGGATCAATTGTTCTCTATTGGACAAAATATCTTTGCATATCTGTGACTAAGAATCATTTTCATTGTTGTCAGTCAGTTATCTACAATTTATTAATAACTCAAAGACAAAGGCACAGAAACTCACTGCAAACAGGTAAAACAGAAGAGTGCCCTAGACAAGCCCTACTTTTCCCTTGAGCTCACTCTGTAATCTTTTTGGTCCATTCTGGAGTCTTTTACAGATCCTCCCCCAGGGATAACTCCCTGGTGCCTGGAACCAGCTGCAGGCTGCTGGCCTAAGGGATGAAGTTATCTCTCTCTCATCCCCAGGATCAGAAACTCAAGCACCACGTCTTTGACCTTCCTACTCCCTCTCCTTTGAACAGCAGCTCTTCTCTTGATCTGACCCCAGAAAAAAATCATCTGGATTTTGTCCCCTGGGTCCCATCTCCCCACAGCTGTTCTTCTTCAGATTCTCATCATCTCCAACTTATATTGTTAACTATGTGCGAGTTCCAATTACTCTAAGTGTGTGTGAGCCAAGCAGACATAAATCCATCTAGAGATTTATATGATAATCATGTCTGGCATATTAAACTGCTGCTTCTCATTCCTATGGCTATTGTTTCTGTGTAGTCCTCTTTAACTGGAAACCTCATGAAGCATATTTAGTGTTCCCATCTTTGTGCTCCTAAAGAACTTAATTTGCCCCCCTTTGATGGGCTCTGTCTCAAATTTGCTCTAGATTTAATGTTGTAGACACTTGTCTTTGTTAACTGTAAAAGGTGTTCCTGAAAATGAGGGTCATGTTTTTATCATCTTCATGCCTCTCCTTCCTCACTCAATTATTAGTGAAAGGTCAGACAGTGCAACTGAATTATAAAATAATTTATTGGACACCGTCAAGTAAGGCCTGGCGAGTTCAACTGAGGCACACTGTTCTACAGGGAAAGCCAGAGTGAAAGCAGAGCTGTGCTCAAGGTGGAATAAACAAAGATCAGGGTTTGAGGATCACCAACAGGTCAGGAAACCTCAGGGAGCAAATAATCTTTAAATCCCTTCAGTGGTTCCCCTGTTTCTGAGAGAACAAGATCATCTCATGGGAACAAGCCCTCCCATGACTCATTACCAGACCCACCTGTGTACCTATATAATCTCAGCTTTTTTTCACTCACTACCCTATACTGGAAAAGATCCTGAGGCTGGGAAAGACTGAGGGTAGGAAGAGAAGGGGATGACACAGGATGAGATGGTTGGATGGCATCATTGATTGATTCAATGAGCTTGATTTTGAGCAAACTCCAGGAGATAGTGGAAGACAGGGAAGCTTGGCGCGCTGCAGTTCATGGAGTTGCAAAGAATCAGACACAACTTAGCAACTGAACAACACTACCACCCGATATTAACACAGAATATTTGTAATTTTCTAGATAATTCATGCCGTTTCAAAATTCACTCTTTGCATATTCTTCCTGGAATCAATACAGTACTATTTTAGGGCTAGCGGTCAAATGTAATCTCCTTTATGAAACTTTTCCTGACCCCCTTTAATGCAATTGACCACTCTCACTTCTCTCTTCTCCCCCGATCTCCCTACCCACAGATCAAATCCAATGAAACCCATAAAATCTGTGGTTCTATTCTTCCAGATATTAAGGCGGCTTCCCTCCCACCACAATGAGAACACTGAAATTTCAGAAATTTGCCAAGTGGGCTCACACCTTCCCAGTTTTATTTTCTTCTCTTTGGAGGGGGCTACACTAATCTTAATTCTCCCAGTCTCTCATTTCCTTTAAGCACTCAGCCCTCAGGGAAGAGGAATAACTTTACTCAACTATCGATTTGGTAAAAATAAACAGGAAATGAGAAATTAAGCCCCCTTTTCTCCTTGCAAACTCATTACACTCAGTAAATATATATTCACTCTTCTTTCTGGTGCTATAAATTTAACAGCGTGGCACCCAGTGAGAAGCGTTCTATCTAGAGTTTTCCTTTAGTGTTCAATAGTTCATTATTATAGCATGTCTATGCCACAACAGTCCGATACTGTAAAGAGCAATATTGCATAGGAACCTGGAATGTTAGGTCCATGAATCAAGACAAATTGGAAGTGGTCAAACAGAAGATGGCAAGACTGAACATCAACATTTTAAGAATCAGTGAACTAAAATGGACTGGAATGGATGAATTTAACTCAAATGACCCTTACATTTTCTGCTGTGGGCAAGAATTCCTTAGAAGAAATGGAGAAGCTATCATAGTCAATGAAAGAGTTCAAAATCCAGTACTTGGATGCAGTCTCAAAAATGACAGAATGATCTCTGTTTGTTTCCAAGGCAAATCATTCAATATCATAGTAATCCAAGTCTATGCCCCAAGCAGTAATGCTGAAGAGGCTGAAGTTGAAAGGTTCTGTGAAGACCTACAAGACCTTCTAGAACTAACACACAAAAAAGATGTCCTTTTCATTGTAGGGGTCTGGAATGCAAAAGTAGGAAGTCAAGAAATACCTGGAGTAGCGGGCAAATTTGGCCTTGGTGTACAGAATGAAGCAGGGAAAAGGCTAATATAGTTTTGCCAGGAAAATGCACTGGTCATAACAAACACCCACTTCCAACAACACAAGAGAAGACGCTATACATGCACATCACAAGATGGTCAACACCGAAATCAGATTGATTATATTCTTTGCAGCTAAAGATGGAGAAGCTCTATACAGTCAGCAAAAACAAGACCGGGAGCTGACTATGGTTCAGATCATGTACTCCTTATTGCCAAATTCAGACTTAAATTGAAGAAAGTAGGGAAAACCACTAGACCATTCAGGTATGACCTAAATCAAATCCCTTACAATTATACAGTGGAAATGACAAATAGATTCAAGGGATTAGATCTGATGGACAGAGTGCCTGAAGAACTATGGACGGAGGTTCATGACTTTGTACAGCAGACAGGGAGCAAGACCATCCCCAAGAAAAAGAAATGCAAAAAAGCAAAATGCTTGTCTGAGTAGGCCTTTTCTCTCTTATATGAAAAGAGAAGTGAAAGGCAAAGGAGGAAAAGAAAGATATACCCATTTGAATGCAGAATTCAAAAGAATAGCAAGGAGAGATTAAAAAAAAAAGCCTTCCTCAGTGATCAGTGCAAGGAAATAGGGGAAAACAATAGAATGGGAAAGACTAGAGATCTCTTCAAGAAAATTAGAGATACCAAGGGAACATTTCATGCAAAGATGGGCACCATAAAGGACCAAAATGGTATGAACCTAACAGAAGCAGAAGATATTAAGAAGAGCTGGCAAAAATACACAGAAGAACTGTACAAAAAAGATCTTCATGACCCAGATAATCATGATGGTGTGATCACTCACCCAGAGCCAGACATCCTGGAATATGAAGTCAAGTGAGCCAGGCTTCAGCAGTTTGTGAACTGAGAACTTCCAGATGTTGAAGCTGGATTTAGAAAAGGCAGAGGAACCAGAGATCAAATTGCCAACATCAGTTGGATCATTGAAAAAGCAAGAGAGTTCCAGAAAAACATCTACTTCTGCTTTATTGACTACACCAAAGCCTTTGACTGTGTGGATTACAACAAACTATGGAAAATTCTGAAAGAGATGGAAATACCAGACCACCTGACCTGCCTCCTGAGAAATCTGTATGCAGGTCAAGAAGCAACTGTTAGAACTGGACATGGAACAACAGACTGGTTCCAAATCAGGAAAGGAGTATGTCAAGGCTGTATATTGTCACTCTGCTTATTTAACTTATATGCAGAGTACATCATGAGAAATGCTGGACTGGATGAAGCATAAGCTGGAATCAAAATTGCTGGGAGAAACATCAACAACCTCAGATATACAGATAACACCACCTTTATGGCAGAAAGCAAAGAAAAGCTAAAGATCCTCTTTAAAAGTGAAAGTGAAACAGGACCAAGAAAAAGTTGGCTTAAAACTCAACATTCAGAAAACTAAGATCATGGCATCTGGTCCCATCACTTCATGGCAAATAGATGGGAAAACAGTGGGAACAGTAACAGACTTTATTTCTGGGGCTCCAAAATCACTGTAGATGGTGACTGTAGCTATGAAATTAAAAGATGCTTGCTCCTTGGAAGAAAAGTTATAACCAACCTAGACAGCATAAAGCAGAGACATCACTTTGCCAAAGAATGTCCATCTAGTAGAAGCTATGGTTTTTCCAGTAGCCATGTATGGATGTGAGAGTTGGACAATAAAGAAAGCTGAGTGCTGAAGAATTGATGCTTTTGAACTATGGTGTTGGAGAAGACTCTTGAGAGTTCCTTGGACAGTAAGGAGATCCAACCTGTCAATCCTGAAGGAAATGGGTACTGAATATTAATTGAAAGGACTGATGCTGAAGCTGAAACTACATTACCTTGGCCACTTGATGCAAAGAACTGACTCATTTGAAAAGACCCTGATGCTGAGAAAGACTGAAGGTGGGAGGAGAAGGGGACAACAGAGGATGAGATGGTTGGATGGCATCACCAACTCAATGGACATGAGTTTGAGTAAACTCCAGGAGTTGGTAATGGACAGGGAAGCCTGGCATGCTGCAGTCCATGGGGTCACAAAGAGTCGGACATGACTGAGTGACTGGACTGAACTGATACCACATTATCCAGCATCAGCTTAATCTAAAACATGAAAATAATATCTTGATCTCTGCCTTTCAGTGCTATTTCTTCAGGTCCCTTCTCACTGATCTCCAGTGCAGAAACCCATACTCTCAGCTCGCATATAATTCTTTGACATGGTTTTGCACTGAGTTCCCTGGTGCTGGAGCAGCAACCAAGAGAGGCAAGGGCAGAGAGGACCTGGGAGGGAAGAGGATTAGGCAGAGACAGGTCATGTTCTCCAGCTGGTTCCAGGAAAGTTTCCCTTCCTCAGGACATTCCTTCCTCCATGGAAACTTACCCGAAGCACATAAATACCATCATCTACAGTCTATTTCTGAAACTGTTCAGTGGAGGAAAACATTTTACTTTGCTGAGGGTTTTTTTTTTTCCTTACCTAGACCATCCTCCATCATGGCTCACAAAAGCCTGCCATACAATTATTCCAATCTGACAGGCACTTCACAATTTCCCCGAGCACTTAAGTGGTTTTACTTCCTTTACCTCCTTCATTTTCTAAAGAGTAATTGGAATGAGTCAGTCTCTGCCCTTGCCTCCAATTTGCCAAGCATCCTCCTTGAGGGGGACTAAGGCAGGTACTATTTAGGACTTGTTATGTATTTGTAATCAGGACCAAAACGACAAGCTTAGCTTTCATGTTTCCAGTTTTAATTTTGAGTGATTTCGCCTTGTTAACTCAGAATTGACTTCAGAGTTTCATCAGATCATTCTGATGATTTAAGTTCTTCACTGTCCTTCCCATTTCATGCAGGATTGATTCCCAACTACTGTCCAAATTTAGCCTGATTTTCTTTTCCAAAGTTATTACCCTCGATAATGAGAACTTCTTAATTATTCAATCCTAGGTTTTCATCGTTGCTAAGATAACCTTGGAATTCTTCCCTCTGTACTTTGCTTATGTGCTTCCTTTGGGAAGATTATTGCCCTTTTTTCTGCTGATCCCAGTCTACCCTTCCAAACCCAATTCAACTCTTGCTTCTTATGATAAGATGTACATCTTGCCCTATATATCCCTATAATATTTAGATGAATCACTTGTGGTTTTTTTATCTGCAAATACTGCTTCATGGCCTATTTGGTTTCATTAGTTATTACTATTGTGCCCGGTCACTCAGCTGTGACCAGCTCTTTTGCAAACCCAAAGACTGTAGCCCACAGGGCTCCTCTGTCTATGGGATTTCTCAGGCATGAATACTGGAGTGGCTTGCCATTTCCTTTTCCAGGGGATCTTCCCAACCCAGGGATTGAAACCATGTCTCCTGGGTCTCCTGCACTAGCAGGCAGATTCTTTACCACCATGCCACTTGAGATTCTTGTACATCAGGAATCTCTTAGAATTATCAGGGAAACAGAAAAACAATAAACAATTAACACTGTGGTAAGAATGTGTTGTTGGTAGATGTAAGTGTAGGAGCCTTAAGGTGATGGCTAGCCACTCCAGGTTAAGGGTAAGGAAAGCCTTCCTGTGCTATGGTGGAGCTGGGTGGTGTTAATCAGGTAGCCTGTTTGTGCACTCCAACCAGACAGATCAGCAAGTGCAAAGACCCAGGAGAATGAGCAGGTCTGTCAAATCTAGAGATTTGCAAGAAGGAACAAACAGTCTGGGGGAGTCATTAGGCAGAGCTGGGATGAGCCAGCCTTTAAATGGCTCCTTTACAGGCTCAGACACAGAGCTTAGTGTACCCTATGAGTGCTGGGGTACAATGAAAGGGTTTTTATTAGGCTATAATTCTCAGGACCAGAGACTCTGGAAAAGGACTTTCAAAGTGTTGCATTGGATGACTTACAGGTGAACAGAACTGATTTTTCTTGACCAGTGAGGATTTTTAAGATCCCCTGGAGGAGGGCATGTCAACCCACTCCAGTATTATTCCCTGGAGAATCCCATGGACAGAGAAGCCTGCTGGGCTACAGTCCATGGGGTCATGGAGCAGGACACAACTGAAGAGACTTAACACGCAATTAAAATTTTAACAAGAACCCAGCCAGAAAGTGAAGAAAGCACCAATTGCTTGAAGCCCTTGGCTATTTCATGAGGTGAAAATGCCTCTTGAATCACTTCACTGAGTTCCACAAGGGTAAGCATTGGGTCTGATTTATTTCTGCTTCCTCTCATCCACTCAAATGTGCCCAGCAGAGTAGAGGCGCATGGCAGACACACAGTGAATACTGACCTCTGACAAGGGTGCTTCATTCAAACAACCCCCTTCTTCTTCCTTCTTACTTTTCCAGCAGAGATAAGGTCCACATGGCAGATCTATCACAGATCCACAGATGTCCCTGAGTGAACTTTCCTGTCTCACAGGCACACAGAAAACCACACTCCTAAATCCTGTGCTTTTCATTGTCCTGCTTTTCTTTATTCCCTATACACATTCTTGAACAATATACTCTTGGAGTTTCACGTGTTTCTGAACTTTTAAACACCAGATTCATATTGCGTGCATTCTTCTAAGACTGCTTTTCATAGTTTGCTTCTGAGAGCCAGTCATATTGATTCACTCATTTTCCCTGCCCTATCCCATTAATTGAAATGATCACAGTGTGTTTATCCATAGCTCTAACAGTAGACAGGTGGGCTATTTTTGTGCATTGTGATATTGTTGTGGTGAACTTTCTTTTCTAGTGGATTTACCACTAGCTGACTCTATGACGAGAATCAAAAATTAAAAGCTTCCAGTTTTGACTAATCTTGACATTGCCAATGTAAGTGACAATTGTAGAGATAAGAAGTTTTTCACATGAATGGAAAAATAGAATGACAAATGATACTTGCTTTGTCCATAATTAAAAAATAGGTGGAACTTATACAATGTTTACACTTCTGTGATCAAAAGAATACAATAAACCAATAGCCGTCTTAGAAATTAGTCTGTTGGAGCAAAGGTCTTATGAAAATTAAATATTACCTCTGGTTATTTTGCTTACAAATCTTTATCTTATATTTACTGATATTATTAATGAGAAGAAGTAAGACCCTCAGAGATTTGTAACTGCCTGACTATAAAGCTTGCTTTTGCAACAATTAACCACAAAGCTCAAGATAAAGTTTTCAAAACATGTGATAAGAAATTGTAATTATTCTCTCAAAAAATAAGAAACAATTATTCTAGGAAATGAGATTGTCTTATTGAAGCTATAATTTACTGCTGCTGCTGCTGCTAAGTCGCTTCAGTCGTGTTCGACTCTGTGCGACCCCATAGACGGCAGCCCACCAGGCTCTCCTGTCCCTGGGATTCTCCAGGCAAGAACACTGGAGTGGGTTGCCATTTCCTTCTCCTAACCATGTGTTAACTCTATATGCTATTTTTTGCTGATCAAAGAGCATTTTGACTGGCTTTTATCTACAGCCATGGTCATTAGAGCTGACCCTGCTGACTCTGATGCAAACAAAAGGTGAGGCTATTGTCTTTCTCAGTGATCTGGGCAAGGCAATCTGTCTGAGTCTCAGCTTTCTTTAAACTGGTTATGATAATCTCAACACTGCCTTTGCTAAATAGCTGAAAAGGTCAAGTGATGCCAGGCATGCTGAAGTGCTGTGTGATCAGTAAGACTCTAGACTAATGTAATGGATAACGATGAGGAAAAGGAAGAGGAGGAAGAGAGCAAAGATTATGTGCCTCTGGTGTCCAACTAGATGGGTAGCTAGAAAGACATGAAGTTTCTTATTGAGATTGGGGTGAATAGTAGGGTTCAGCCTGAATCTTTGAATTTTATGGCATGCTGGATGTGTCAGTCTGTAAGTATTTTGATGGGCCAGTGTCTCTTCAAACTTCTTAGGTTGAAATGCTAACCCCCAGTATCTCAGAATGTGACTTTATTTGGAAATAAGGTCATTGCAAATGCAATCTGTTAATACAGGGTCATGCTATAGTAGAGTAGGCCCAATATGACAAGTGACCTTATAAAAAGGGAAACTTTGGCAATACATAGACACACACTCACAGGAAAAATGCCATGTGAAGATGCACTCAGACTGGAGTGGTAGTTCTGTAAGCCAAGGAATGGATCTCTAAAATTTGCCAGGAAACCACTAGAAACTAGGAGAGAAGCAAATTTCTCTCTCACACAGCCTTCAGAAAAAAAAAACCAAGCTTGCTCCCACCTTAATTTCAGACTTCTGGCCTCTAGAACCATGAGATGACAAATTGCTGCTGCTGAAGCCGCTTGGTTTGTGGAACTTTGTTACAGAAACCTTAGCAAACTAATAAGCACACACCTCTGCTTACAATATCATATTATTAAGGGAAATTGTTGCAGTATTGGATCAGATTTATAAACACCTTTAACGGGGACAGAATTAATGATCAGTACTAATGTCAGGAAGCCTATTATCATATTTACACATAAAAATATTCATTAGTGACTAATAATGATAGCAGTTAATCTCATCAGTATGCAAATAATTTGAGGAAAAAAATGTTTTTCAAACAGCAAAGCAAATATTATTTGATATATTCAGTGCTGCTGAGGCCTCAATGGGATATATTTGCATTCCAGTTGATAAAAAGGAAGTTGGTAAAACTTTTCTTGAAATCAAATTGGTAAAACATATTCAGTTCAGTTCAGTCACTCAGTCATGTCTGATTCTTTGCAACCCCATGAATCACAGCATGCCAGGCCTCCCTATCCATCACCAACTCCTGGAAATCACTCAAACTCATGCCCATCGAGTCAGTGATGCCATCCAGCCATCTCATCCTCGTTCATCCCCTTCTCCTCCTGCCCCCAATCCCTCCCAGCATCAGGGTCTTTTCCAATGAGTCAACTTTTCGCATGAGGTGGCCAAAATATTGGAGTTTCAACTTCAGCATCAGTCTCTCCAATGAACACCGAGAACTGATCTCTTTTAGGATGGACTGGTTGGATCTCCTTGCAGTCCAAGGGACTCTCAAGAGTCTTCTCCAACACCACAGTTCAAAAGCATCAATTCTTTGGTGTTCAGCTTTCTTCACAGTCCAAATCTCACATCCATACATGACCGCTGGAAAAACCATAGCCTTGACTGGTCAGACCTTTGTTGGCAAAGTAATATCTCTGCTTTTGAATATGCTATCTAGGTTGGTCACAACTTTCCTTCCAAGGAGTAAGCGTCTTTTAATTTCATGGCTGCAATCACCATCTGCAGTGATTGGTCCACTGGAGAAGGGAATGGCAAACCACTTCAGTTTTCTTGCCTTGAGAACCCCATGAACAGTATGAAAAACATATTAAGTACCATAAAATACAATCTTCTTCAGATTCTGATAATCTGCCTTAAAAGAGTCAAGTATGAAATTCAGGTGTGGAATTACGGATAAGATATTTATTTCAGTGTTATATTTTTTCTTATAAGATAGAATAAAATGAAATCCCCAAATAACATGGAAATGGTTACATCAATTATAGCAGAGCTTAATTTTTTTTAAATAATGGTTAATATGCATTTGAGTGACAAACACAGAATATATATGTAGCAGGGGATTCTCAAATTCTAGTGCAGAGACTGCTAGTCGTCTCCAAGACTCTTTCAGGTAGTCTGTGAAATTATTAATAAAACTATTTTCTAAAAATGCTAAGATAGTATTGTCAGGCGAGTGTATGCTCCTCGGTTCTTTGTCTCGTTGCAACAAAGATTTGGAGTGACGGACATTAAAGCCCCCTCAGCATGTCACAGCTCTCAGGTCTTGGACAGACCCTGTTATAGCTCTCAGGTCTCGAATGGACCATGTTATAGCTCTTAGACAAATCAGTATTACAGCTCAGTGTTACAGCTCTATTTTATTTAGAAGATAGCAGGAAAATCCATCTTCGAGGCATGAGGGCACGTCGATCCAAAGACACGAAGAGCAGAGCGCACCAGTGCGCGGAGTGGTGGGGGCGAAGCGGGGGGAGCAAGCGAGAGCCCTTTGGCTCCTCTTTCTATATGCTTTTTCCTTCCCCCTGGGCCTGCCCTATGCAAATTGGGCTTAGTCAGCAGTGCTGTTCTACCTGAAGTCCTCACTCTGGTCCTCGGACTTTCCTTTGACCTTCCTCTGTTCTTTTTTCTTGGGCTCTTCTCTTCCTTGTCTTTTAGCCACTGCCATTCCGGACTCCTTTTCCCTATTCTAACTACCTAACAGTATTTTCCATTTTGTTCTCTTCTCATGAATGTAGAATGGAGTTTTCCAGAGGCTATAGGACAATCACAATTATGTAAAAAAGTCTAGTAAAATACTCCTTCCTTTTCCAATTTCATATCTATACAGGGCTGGATTCTTTTGTATATTACACCTGAAATAATATATCACAACAGGATGAATTCAGAAGCAGATGTGACAATCCAGCTGTTTTCAATCAAGTCAGACTTTTAAATGATTTGTAGAATGAGGCCATTCTTTTCATAAATTAAAAAGAAAATTTATGGTAGGTCCTTTTTTTGGTTGTCTATTTTAAATATAGCTGTACGTATATGTTAACATTTTTTATTTTGAAAAAGATAGTTATTTTTACTAGTATATGTATTCTTTACCATGAATATCTCATTGCAATTTTAAACAAATAATTAAATACATATATTTAATTTGTTTCAAGTTTAAGATCCAACAGTACATATCAATAGCAAAACACATAAAATACTTTGGAACCTTCAATAATTTTTAAGATGTAAAATCTGATGTCAAAGAATTTGAGAACCCATATTTTAGAAAATATTATTTCAATTATATTAAAAAGAACTGGAAGGAATTTGCTAAATTTTGGGGACTATTTTGAATTGCTAAGATTGATTATCTGTGGATGTTGGGTTTAAGGGTCATTGTTAGTTTATCATCTTTACTTTTCTAAGTTTCCAAAATCTTCTTTAACATGCATTTCTTTTATACCAGATAAAGGGTAATTTTTTTTTTTAAACTTTCCCTTCCTGGTCTTCATCTTAAAAAAAAAAAAAAAAAAACTTTCTGCCTTCAAGCCATCATTTAGAACCTAAAATTGTAAAGTGTCTTTTAATTACACTTGAATAGGGAGTCTTGGGCTTCCCTGGTGTCTCAGAGGGTAAAGAAACAACTTACAGTGCAGGAGATCTGGGTTCAATCCCTGGGTTGGGAAGATCCCCTGGAGCAGGGCACGGCAACCCACTTCAGTATTCCTGGAGAATCCTCGTGGACAAAGGAGCCTGATGGAGTACAGTCCATGGGGTCGCAAAGAGTTAGACACAGCTGAGTGACTAAGCACACAGAGAGTCTTCAGATCACAAAATTCTGCCAGATTTAAGGTTTACAGGCAAATTAACCAGAAGTTACATGCAGATAGAACTTACAAATGCAATTTGAACTGCACAAGCTGTTTCCAGAGAAATGGCCTTTGAAACACCAGTGAGCAGAGAAGATACCTTCCAGGGGATATTCATACAAAGACTGAGATAAAAATTCACTTTGAATTCATTTATTCATAGATTCTATTGCCATAAAACCTTGAAGTTGTCCATGATTTGAAAACTCTTATCCATTTCAAAAGCTCACAGATACAGGAGGGTTTCCAAGCTCCATTTGTGCTCCCAGTGACCAAACATTTGGGGTAATACATTGTATTATTAAACAGCTCTGCTGTTTTGTTTTGTTTTTTAACCTAAGTTGTTATCCTCTTAATGTCTACAAATCAGAACTATGTGTGTGATCATAGGCAAAACATGTTCTTAATGTGTCATAAGATTAATAATATATGTTCTCCTAGAGTTTCTGTGAGGATTAGGTAACCTATGAAAAGAAACTAGTAGTGCCTGACATAAACTGATGCACAATACGCAGTTACTCTTGTGTGGCCAAATATTTCCCAACTGGTATTGAGAACAGCCACAGTGGCCCTTCACTCTCTTAGGAACACTCAAGGATCTGCTTGCCTTTCTCTGTTCATCCACTGCTCCATTTCCAGTTTTGTAATCCTCCATCAAACTTCTCTAGCCTACTTGGGATTTCTTCCTTGGTTCCAGAACTTCTAGAACATCTGTGATCCTGGATACCTTCTGCTTCTCCTAGGCCTCTGTATCAAACTCATCTTAACAGCCTGGAAGGTTTTCTGTTTCCTTTGTTTGCCCCCACTTGCTGCCTAGCTCAGCCTCTCTGGATTGATCGATTTCTGATACATCATCTCTCTTTTGGGGCTCAATATTTCTCCTCTGGTATATTTTGGGGTCATTTTAGTCTCCTTGCTTGTCTCTTGTGGAATAATTATTTCACTAAATTAGACTCCTGTTCTCTCACTAAACCATTACGGATCCCATAATCCTGGGAGTAACATGAATTAGCACAGACGTGTTTGTCTGGTTGAATCCTAAGAAATTTGATTAGCAATTTGCAAATTTCTCCATCCTTTGGGATTATAAAATGTCCCAGAGCAATTCACACACAGGCAGGTTTTCATTAATATTTTATAAACTCCAAAATGCCAATAACTTCCCAAATCCCTTGCCATTAAATTCATCCTTCTCCCAACAAAACTGTAACTACACAGAACCAGAAGGAGACTAGAAAGACGTGAGCATCTTATCAGGATAGACAAGTTGCTATGATGGCCTTTTACCTTATTCTGAAAACCCGGAGATGTGCAATAGGCCAAGACTTAGTTACATAGTATCCCAAGCCAAAACTCGAAATTCCTAAAGACATGTAAGACATGTAGGTACGCTTTCCCCATGTTTCTTACCTCCAACTTTCTCTCAAGGGGGCTCTAAAAGAAGGCATGTTTGTTTCAAAAAAAGAAAAAGAAAACATTATGCAGAACACGATAAATGCATCTTACTCATTTTGCATTGAAGAGTTTGGGAGGAGAACAGAAATTTGAAATGTTTTGGGTATATACTGAATTCTATTTAAAATGAGAACTCTGTGTGAACACAGAAATGGCTCAGCAACATCATGAGATATAGCACATGAAAATTTCTTGACCAGTTTCAGATACACAGTAGAATCAAGATGAAGGCTGCCATCCATTTTCACTCCCTCTCTTCTGCATGCTGTATAAATCCTGAAGTCTTTTCATAACTGCAGTTTATGGTAGAGAGCATGACAACTTCTCTTCAGTATGGAAAGACACTTATTATACTCTCTGTAGCCCACCACTCTCTGAGATTTACTCATTAGAATGGGAGTGGAGTGAGTGAGTGTAAGTCACTCAGTTTTGGTCGACTCTCTGTGACCGCATGGACTATACAGTCCATGGAATTCTCCAGGCCAGAATACTGGAGTGGGTAGCTTTTCCCTTCTCCAGGGGATCTTCGCAACTCAGGGATCGAATCCAGGTCTCCTGCATTGCAGGCAGATTCTTTACCAGCTGAGCCACAAGGGAAGCCCAAGAATACTGGAGTAAGTAGCCTGTCCCTTCTCCAGCGGATCTTCCCAATCCAGGAATTGAACTGGGGTCTCCTGGATTGCATTGATTGGAGTTGGAAGATGACAATCAAATGTGTTACTGCTTTTGCATAGTCTTCTTTTACTGCTAGCCAACTTTAATACTTTATAAAGTATTGGGCAGACTCTTTCTGAAAGTTTGATTTTCCAAAGTCCGGGTCTTACAAAACCAGGTCTAGTGGTCATTAGCCCTCACTCTTCCATTATTTCTACAAGGCCCTCAGCTTCTGTTGGCACAATGAGTTATCCACTAATATGGTATTGCTGCTGCTGCTGCTGCTGCTAAGTCGCTTCAGTCGTGTCCGACTCTGTGCGACCCCATAGACAGCAGCCCACTAGGCTCCTCTGTCCCTGGGATTCTCCAGGCAAGAATACTGGAGTGGGTTGCCATTTCCTTCTCCAATGCATGAGAGTGAAAAGTGAAAGTGAAGTTGCTCAGTCGTGCCTGACTCTTAGCGACCCCGTGGACTGCAGCCTATCAAGCTTCTCTATCTATGGGATTTTCCAGGCAAGAGTACTGGAGTGGGTTGCCGTTGCCTTCTCCAAGACTACATAATTCATTCTCAAGCAGATTAATTCTTTAGCCAACATCAGATGAAGAAATTATCTTAAATTCTTTATATGAGCTTAACAAATCTTATATGAATCTGTTATATCCAAAGTTGCATTAGTCTTTTCATTTAATATTTTTGAGTTAATCATAAAGTCATTACACAATTCCGTTTTTAATGTTAAACTTCTCTTTGTCTTCTTTTCCAACTTCAGAGCACTGCATTATGTATTTATGCTGTACTTCTACTCTATGCTTAACTTCTTATGTGTCCATTTACATACATGTCACATGTGCATGTCTATATTCGTTTATATAGGCATATATATATATATATATATATATATATATGAGCTTTGTTTGCAATGTGTTTCACAACAATGTATGAGTGTCTGCATGATGTGTCTCCACATGTGTATATATACTCACAGATATCTGTCCACATACATGTATATATTCAGCTCAGTTCAGTTCATTTCAGTCACTCAGTCATGTCCGACTCTTTGCGACCCCATGAATCACAGCATGCGAGGCCTCCCTGTCCATCACCATCTTCCGGAGATCACTCAGACTCACATCCATCGAGTCCGTGATGCCATCCAGCCATCTCATCCTCAGTCGTCCCCTTCTCCTCCTGCCCCCAATCCTTACCAGCATCAAAGTCTTTTCCAATGAGTCAACTCTTTGCATGAGGTGGCCAAAGTACTGGAGCTTCAGCTTTAGCATCATTCCTTCCAAAGAAATCCCAGGGCTGATCTCCTTCAGAATGGACTGGTTGGATCTCCTTGCAGTCCACGGGACTCTCAGGAGTCTTCTCCAACACCACAGTTCAAAAGCATCAATTCTTCGGCACTCAGCCTTCTTCACAGTCCAACTCTCACATCCATACACAACCACAGGAAAAACCATAGCCTTGACTAGACAGACCTTAGTCAGCAAAGTAATGTCTCTGCTTTTGAATATACTATCTAGGTTGGTCATAACTTTTCTTCCAAGGAGTAAGCGTCTTTTAATTTCATGGCTGCAATCACCATCTGCAGTGATTTTGGAGCCCCCCAAAATAAAATCTGACACTGTTTCTACTGTTTCCCCATCTATTTGCCATGAAGTGATGGGACCGGATGCCATGATCTTTGTTTTCTGAATGTTGAGCTTTAAGCCAACTTTTTCACTCTCCTCTTTCACTTTCATCAAGAGGCTTTTTAGTTCCTCTTCACTTTCTGCCATAAGGGTGGTGTCCTCTGCATATCTGAGGTTATTGATATTTCTCCTGGCAATCTTGATTCCAGCTTGTGTTTCTTCCAGTCCAGCGTTTCTCATGATGTACTCTGCATAGAAGTTAAATAAGCAGGGTGACAATATACAGCCTTGACGTACTCCTTTTCCTATTTGGAACCAGTCTGTTGTTCCATGTCCAGTTCGAACTGTTGCTTCCTGACCTGCATACAGATTTCTCAAGAGGCAGGTCAGGTGGTCTGGTATTCCCATCTCTTTCAGAATTTTCCACAGTTTATTGTGATCCACACAGTTAAAGGCTTTGGCATAGTCAATAAAGCAGAAATAGATGTTTTTTCTGGAACTCTCTTGCTTTTTCCATGATCCAGCAGATGTTGGCAATTTGATCTCTGGTTCCTCTGCGTTTTCTAAAACCAGCTTGAACATCAGGGAGTTCACGGTTCACATATTGCTGAAGCCTGACTTGGAGAATGTTGAGCATTACTTTACTAGCATGTGAGATGAGTGCAATTTTGTGGTAGTTTGAGCATTCTTTGGCATTGTCTTTCTTAGGGATTGGAATGAAAACTGACCTTTTCCAGTCCTGTGGCCACTGCTGAGTTTTCCAAATTTGCTGGTATATTGAGTGTAGCACTTTCACAGCATCATCTTTCAGGATTTGAAACAGCTCAACTGGAATTCCATCTTTTTTTTTTTTGAAAACATGTATATATGTATATGTGTTATATATTTGTGTGCACATATTCTGCATATGCATTCATATGTTCCTGTGGGCTTACCACG
Organism: Budorcas taxicolor; assembly: GCF_023091745.1. Lineage (NCBI taxonomy): Eukaryota > Metazoa > Chordata > Mammalia > Artiodactyla > Bovidae > Budorcas > Budorcas taxicolor. The sequence continues at coordinate 141,090,634 of NC_068920.1, forward strand.
TAAAAGTGAAAGCTTGAGTTTCCTTCTCCTTGGAAACCATAGAGTTTGTCAGAATTCTCTTGTTTTATACCCTGGATAAGTCGAAACTCAGGGGATTTATCCTGAAGAAATGGATTTTGCAATCTCACACTGTTATTTCTTCCTCACTGGTCAACAAATTTTACTGATGTGAGTTTCACTGATGAATCAGTGTTCTAAGAATGGCAGTGATCAGAGACTGTTTAGCTGAAGTCACTTTGGAAAAAGTTGTTATATTTTTTAAATTTGCTTAGGATTATTGATAAAAGAGATATATTCTCAGTTTGTTTGCTCAGAGACTTGAGTGTAGGTGGTCATGCTGACCAGATTTATCTATGGAAACTATTGAATTTCATGCATAACTGAGTTTACACACAACAGCAACAACAAAAAAAAGTGGATGTGGCTGTGCTGAGCTGGAAGGAAGCAAGGATGCTGGCAGGTTGCATGGTCTCCCAGGGCTCAGCAGCTGTCTGCCCTGGTTTTTGGTAGCAAAATCCAATTTCCACTCTCCCCACGTGGGCTGGGAAGCAGCAGGGGTCCACACTAGCTCACAGAATTTTGGCTTTCTCATTTGTGAAACGTGACCAAACATATTAATCTCAATGGCAGGCAGATTAGAAGAATATCGGATGGGAATGAACAAATTGCAATCATCGAACTGCCACAATGGTGCCACATCAGGATCAGAGACAGCCCCTGGACTGAGGAATAAGAATGCAAACAAAATGAGGCTTGGAAGAAATGATAACCTACCCCTATACATACCTGGAAAAACCTCCAAAGTATTTTTTTCTAGAAAAAATACACAACTCCTATTAATCACCTACTCTACACAGATAATGGCAGTAGCTCTCTTCTCTGTGGCCCAGAGGATGAAATTAAAGCATATAGCCTGCCATTTGAAGGCCTTCATCATGAAACTTCAACTTCTCTTTGTAATGTGATTACATTTGCTTGCTTTCTCAAGCCCTTGGTCAAACGACTCACCACTTTCCATGCTGGCCCGGGTCATCTAGGCCCCCTTAAATCTACCTATAGAAAATACTTTACCAAATTTCTTCTCTGATTCCCTGGACTGAATCTCTCTGTCTTTCCTCTTTAGAGTCTTCTTGATATTTGTGCTCTTCTTATGCTACTTACTTCTTCCTTCCGCTTTGGATTACAGTTGTACAGGCTTGCTCTTCCTTACCAGACTCTCATAAAAGGACAGCTGCTTCCTTTGTGCATCTCACAGTACCTAACAGAGACCCTTGCATGCATATAATAAGCAAAAATCATGATTTGATAAATCAAGTGAGTGAATCCAAGACACCCAGTGGTTTTATTTCTAAATGCTACTTCTAATATTAACTTAATATAATGCTAAGTTGCTTCAGTTGTGTCTGACTCTTTGTGATCCTCTGGACTTTAGCCTGCCAGGCTCCTTTGTCCATGGCATTCTCCAGGCAAGAAGACTGGAGTGGGTTGTCATGACCTCCTCCAGAGGAATCTTCCCAAACCAGGAATGAAACCCATGTGTCTTTCATCTCCTGCACTGGCAGGCAAGTTCTTTAGCACTAGCACCACCTAGGAATCTTAATATCACAGAACTTCAAATCACTTATATCTACAATGAAAACTTAAAAACAATCTTAATACTTTAGAAGAATGCTGTAACTAAATACAGGTGCTCTGACAGGCAAATTCTACCAGACGGTAAAGGCCTAATCATTCCTATCTTACTCAGAGCGCTTTAGAGCAGGATTTCTCAACCTTGGCACTGTTCTCTGCTGTGTGGGCTGGCCTGAGCTGTGCTGGATGTTTACCAGGATTGCTGGGTTCTCCCATTAGCTGCCAGTAGCACCTGCCCCTCAGGTCATGACAATAAAAATAGTCTCCAGATGCTACTAAAAGTCCCTTGGGAAATAAATGTCTTACAGTTGAGAGGCTAGAAAAGCAGTAATAATTCCAAATCTGACAGTGACAGCATATAAAAGGAAAATTACAGACGCAGATTTATTCATGCATATAGATGTAAAAATTTAAGCAAAACATTAGGAAACCAAATTTAAAAGTATGTAGGCAAAATTACACCAAACTAGACTTTTCTCAAGAATGACTTAATCGCAACTAGGAATTAATAGAACAATCATGAACAATAATAACAATAGAAAACAATCATTTATAGAAATTATAAAATTAATGTCCTTAATTATGAAATTTAGGAGAAGTGTAATTGTATTGATTTTCTCATTTTTCAATACAAAATGTCAACGTATTGATAAAAAGTAGATTCCTCAGGAAATACAGATTTCTATGTATTATTTATAATTGTTGTGGTAACTGAAGTAAACCTAAGAATATATTATAAGCTTTCCAAATTTTCTGAAGGAAATGGACACATGCATGCACACACACATGAACACATCAGCAGAGGCACCAGCAAAGAAAATGGAAGCCGTACAGTAAATCTCTTCTCTCTCTCTAGCTCCATATGTAAATATATGAATACATTTATTTTTATTTATTTTTTAAAGATTTCCTTTGATATGGACCATTTTCAAATTCCTTATTGAGTTTGTTACAATATTTTTCTGTTTCATATTTTGGGTTTTTTGGTCACAAGGCATGTGAGACCTTAGTTCCCTGAAAAGGGGGTCAAATCCACACCCCTTGCACTGGAAAGCAAAATCCTAAACATTGGCCTGCCAGAGAAGTCCCTCATTTATTTATTTTTTTAATTAATTTTATTGGAGTATACTTGATTTGCAATGCTGTGTTACTTTCCTTATCTCCAGTGCCTAGAACAAGGCGTTTCACAAAGTAGGTGCTCACAAAAACATGTTACGTCAAAGGATACCAGGATCACTTCAAGGCCAAGAATCCCATTGCCTGCATTTCGTCCCAGGATGTCCCTGCTGCACCCCTGCCCACCCTGGCTTCTCAATTCTCTAAAATCCTGTATCTTCTATTGTCTGTGATGTCAGCCTTTCATTACAATTTCAGCATCAAAGAAAAAACATAACTGGAAAGGATCTTCAAACAGGGGAAAGCTACTTCTATCTGATTCAGTATCTTCCATGATAAGATGCCCTACTTTGCTCCTTTACTATCTCTAGGGTACATGTCTTGCTTTCCTGCTAAACTCTATGTTCATAAAAATCTTGGACTCTGGTCTTAAAAAGCTTCTCTTTCCTATAACATGTCAAGCACCATCTGTTGCTCATAGGAAGGACTATTCAGGTAGTATTAAATGATAAGGGATTGAATGTTAGAAGGTTAATAACAGATTGCATATATTGAAGTTTTACTGTTTGCCAAACCTTCTGCTAATCACTTCATGAGCATTTTCATAATTCAATCTTCTTAGCAATCCTATTTCTATTTCATGCTTGAACCAAAGTATAAGGAGAGCAATGAACATGCCCAAATCAGAATCTGAACACAAGCATTCTGGCTTTGGCTTTGGCTTAATTACTAGGCTGCACAAAAGATCCAAAAGAGTAACATGTATTTTTCTGAATTTTCAATTGACTCATAGCATGCATTCAAAGATTAGACTACATGGGTCACTTTCTTCCTTCCAGCTGCAACTGCACCAGGGAGTTCTCAACCTTTTGGCAGGTGAAGAGGAACCCCTGGGGTGAAGAGATGCTCAGTGAAGCAGATGAGCTACAATTTGAGGCGGGTTTGCCATCTCAGGCTTCATTCTTGCACAATAGCTCCTCAGAGAACTAGGCCCACCTGGGCACAACTGAACAGGCAGAAAAACTGACCTTCCCACCAACCTGTTCTTCCCCTGCAGACAGCATGGGAACTGAGTGCTTCCTACTCACTAGACACAGGGAGGAGTCAGGGAGGGGTCTGGAAGGAGTCAGGGAGAGATCTGGGAGGAGTCAGGACTGGGAGGAATCTGGAGAGGACTGGGAGGAGTCAGGGAGAGGACTGGGAGTAGTCAGGGAGAGGACTGGGAGGAATCTGAAGAGGACTGGGAGAAGGAGGGCCTTGGGCTAGTCCCAGCTTTGAAGAAGCTGTCCAGCCAGTGGGTTTACCCTTAACTGTGGGTGTCTATCGGATGAACTGTGCTACTTGAGATCTCCTGAAGCTTTGGCAGTTCTAGGAGAGAGTCATCATTATGACTATAGAAATGTGTTTGTCTTGTACAATTTTTAGTTTCATTTTGATTTAAATTAACCCTAATGTCACTCATCCATCATTGAATCTCCCTCAGTAGCTGACATACCATCACCAACTCCTTTCTGCTCTCGTAACAGCCTGAGTTGCCTGGACCCATTGCAGCACTTACTATATTCTGGCACATTCTCTGTTCTCCAGCTGTCTCTTGAGTAGGCTGTGTGCTCTGGGGGGAGGGGATGGTGTGTTACTCATCTCTGCATCCCCAGGGTGTGGAAGAACAGTGTTTGATACTAAGCAGACATCAATGTACAAGTCAAGAGTGATTCAGCAGTCCAGTAAAAATAAAACTCTATCTAATGGAATTGAATAAAGAAGCTTCTGAACTTTCTGGAAAGCTGGTTTCCTAAGCCATGGCCCAGGGTTGATTTCCAAAGTCAAAGCCTCTAATTGACCCCAGTATTTATTCAAGTAGATTTGGAAGTGCAAGGAAATGTGGATTATTCTTTGTGGCATTCAAGTCAGCGTTTAAATTAATATTCAAAATGCTGGCCCAATATTATTTAATGTGTGGTATATTAAATTGTTCAGCATAATTTTATGTATTAATTACACATGTAAAATCACTTAAAAATCTTTTATCATACAGGAATGATCACTTTGACATGTTGGGGGTATTTCCTTCTTATTTTTTATTCTCATAAACATGTGTGTAAATAGCTAATTCTTTATGCTATGCTATTCTAAATAGCTATGAGCGCAGTTGGTAAAGAATCCCCCTGCAATGCAGGTGACCCCAGTTCAATTCCTGGGTTGAGAAGATCCCCTGGAGAAGGGATAGGCTACCCTCTCCAGTATTCTTGGGCTTCTTGCTCAGGTGGTAAAGAATCTGCCTGCAATTCGGAAGACCTGGGTTCAATCCCTGGGTTGGGAAGATCCTCTGGAGAAGGGAAGGCTACCCACTCCAGTATTCTGGCCTGGAGAATTTCATGGACTGTATAGTCCACAGAGTCACAAAGAGTCGGACATGAGTGAGCGACTTTCACTTTCACTTTCGAATAGCTAATTAGATACCTAAAGATAGCCCCCCCCCAAATATTCATGTTTGAAGTCCCCAGAAACAGTGACTATTACCTTACATGGACAAAGGGACTTTGCAGATGTGATTAAGAAGCTGATATGGAAAGATTACCCTGAATTACATTTTATGGGCTCAGAGTAATCACAACAGTCCTCATATGAGGATCTGAGTCAGAGGAAGCCGCTGTCCATGAAATTTCCCAGGCAAGAATACTGGAGTGGGTTATCATTTCCTCCTCCAAGGGATCTTCCCGACCCAGGGATTGAAACTGTGTCTCCTGCTTGGCCAGTGGATCCTTTACCACTGAGCCACTTGGGAAGTCCCGTGATAGCAGAAGCAGAGATTGGAACGATGCAGCGGCGGTGATGCATTGAGGAATGAGGCAGCCGCTAAATGCTGGAAAAGACAAGGGGCAGACTCTCTCCTAAAGACTCCAGAAGAAACAGTCCTGCTGATCCTTTGCACTTCTGACCCCCAGAGCTGACATAATAAATTTGTTATGTTAAGCCACTAGCTTGTGGTAATTTATTATTTTCATTTGGTTGTTGTTTAGTTGCTGAGTCTTGTCCAACTCTTTGAGACATCATGGACTGTAGCCCACCACACTCCTCTGTCCATGGGACTTCCCAGGCAAGAATACTGCAGTGGCTTGCCATTTCCTTCTCCAGGGGATCTTCCCAGACCAGGGATCGAACATGCATTTTCTGCTTGGCAGGCATTCTTTACTGCTAAGCCACCATAGCAGCAATATAAAACTAATAGAGATGGAAAGTATATTAGTATCCTGGGGCTGCTGCCAAAAATGACATAAAATAAGGGGCTTAAAACAATGTGTTGTTTTAAACACATTGTAAAAGAAATGTGTTCTTTTACAGCTCTGGAGGTAGAAGTCCAAAATGAGATGTTGGCAGTGCCATGCTCTTCCCAAAGTCTCTGGCAGAGGCTTTCTTTGCTTCTCCCTAGCTTCTGGTGGTGTCAGCAATTCTGGGCATTTTTTGGCTTGTAGAGTCACCATTCCGATCTCTGCTTTTGTCATTACCTGCCAATCTCCTTTTGTGTATGTGTTTTCATGTGGCCTTCTTACAAGGGCATCAGTCATTGGATTTAGGGCCCATTCTAATCCAGGATGACCTTAATGCAGATAATTACACCTTCAAAGACACTCTTTCCAAATAAGACTGCATTCAGAGGTTCAAGGTAAATATGAATTTTGGGTAGGTACTATTTTATTCAGTATAAATTGATAGATTGGTAGGAAAATGGGCTTCCCAGGTGGCAGTAGTGGTAAAGAACCCTGTTGCCAGTGCAGGGGACATAAAGAGGCTCAGATTCCATCCTTGGGTTGGGAAGATCCCCTGGAGGAGGGCATGGCAATCCACTCCAGTATCCTTGCCTGGAGAATCCCATTGACAGAGGAGCCTGGCAGGCTACAGTCCACTGGGTCACACAGAGTCAGACTTGACTGAATGAAGGGTCTTAGCACTCATGCACCCAGGTAGGAAGATAGATAAACAGAGAGATGACAAATGCATAAATAAGTATAGAAGTTAACAGACAAAAAGGCATATAGATAGAAAAACATTTTTAATACTTTCATTTTCATTGTTGCATAATATTTTGTTAAATGTTTATAGAAAATCACTATATTTTTTCATTTTACCATTAGCACATGATTATACTTACCAAAGCACTGATTATTTCACTGGAAGACCCACCCTCCTTTCTGAGTGCCACTTTTCTGTATGGGATATTGACAAGCCAGGGCAAACCAGAACAGACAATTGACTTAAAAATTACTTCTCATGAAGGACCATGGAAGGCACTGGTATGACTAATCAAGAAAAGAGAAGCCTCGGGACATACACAGAGATCTTCAAAGACTGGCCATACCACTATGTCAAGGAGAAGTTAATCTTTTCCCCTTCCCAGGTGCTGAACTAAGGCAGATGGGTCGAAAACTCTTCCAAAGAAAAGAGTACTATAAAACTGGTCTCATCCCTGGAATTTTCTTCTGTTCTCAGATCTCGGAACTGAAACTTTTCAGTCTTAGTAGTACTCCAAAGGCTTCAAGCAAATGTTTTCTTAACATTCTTGGCAAGAACTATGAATGGTATGAGATATTTAAAAATGGTCAAGAACTGCTAAGGGTCTGAGGTTTTGCCCTACTTGCAGATTAACAAGCCATCCTGTTATAATTTCATGGATGCTTTGCATGATATGAGACTCCCAGGTCAAATAAAAAGGCTGGTTTATTACTCACAGCAAGAGCAGTAGCCAGTGTCATAATTTTCTTGACCAGTTTCCAAGTCCTAATTTCTACAGAGTGATGGGTGAAGGGTCAAGCAATGCCTGCACAGGCAGTGGTGTATCCACAGGGCCTAGGAAGCCCAATCTTTCATAATGGTCTCTAAGCAAGCCTGCCTGACCTTTGCCCTAGAAAGATGTATTATTGCTCTAGAAACAAGCTTGAAAAAGTAGTCCACACCAAAACTTGTCAGCATCATTACTCACAAGGTACACAGAAATGGAAGAAAAACATAGATATCTGTTCCTTGACAAGATTCATTCCTCTTTCATATTTTACCATCTTGTTATTGTTCAGTCACTAAGTCATGTCCAGCTGTTTGTGACACCATGGACTGTAGCATGCAAGGCTTCCCTGTCCTTCACTATATCCCTGAGTTTGCTCAGATTCATGTCCGCTGAGTCAGGGATACTGAAAGAGGAAAGGAACAGGCCGAGCTGACTCCATCTGGAAAATGAAGGAAAGAAACTCCATCTTACACTCCCAGTGAACTTGGACTATATGCCTGCTTGCACTTTCAGTGAACTCTGGACTATGTGCCTCGTAGACATGGGGATAACATACCTATGGCCAAACTGGCCTCCTGGACTGATAAACACAAGATTCCATGCCAAGATTTCCCATCACCAGAAGGAGTGTAATAATCCCCTATGTAGTCAATCACCTTTGTAATCTTTATGGCGCCTATTGGTATAGGCTACAATGTATAACCAGCTGACCCTTCTGATTATGAATCATGGCTGTAACCTGATTATAGCTCCCTTTAACACTTTTCAGGCTAGGTTTAAGGAATTTGGGGATGTGGGCCTAAGCAGTACACTCAAGGTATATAAGGTTCTCACAAAAGTCGGTTGGGGTCCCTGGCTAAAGAGGAAACTCTGCCTCAGACCCACTGGTGTAATAAACCACACTCTACTATTCATGCTGTTCTTCTGAGTGAGTTTGTTTCCTGGAGAATTTGGCTATAATGATACTATCTAACCATCTCATCCTCTGATGCCCTCTTTTCCTCCTGCCTTCAGTCTTTCCTGGAATCAGGGTCTTTTCCGATAAGTTGGCTCTTTGCATCAGGTGGCCAAAGTATTGTAGCTTCATCTTTAGCATTGGTCCATCTTCGTTTCCATCTTAGTGTCTTAGTTTATACCATCTTAGTGTCCAGTTAATTTTCCAATGAGTTCATCACTACTTCAGCCACTTTGATTAATCTGACCAACAGGTTCTGGGACCAACTCCATTCAGTTTTCTCATACAGCATTTAGGAAGACTGCTATACACAGGGCTTCAACCAGCAAGATGAGATCAACCTGCAGGGTCAGCCTCATAGGTGAAAATTAGATTGCAAAGAAAGATGAAGCTGGAGAGGTAGGCAGGAGGCAGACGATAAAGGAGTCCAGATGCTCTGTTTCTGGAAAAGGAAATGGCAATCTACTCCAGCATTCCTGCCTGGTGAATCCCATGGACAGAGGAGCTTGGCAGACTACTGTCCATGGCGTTGCAAAGAGTCAGACATGACTGAGCAACTAAACCATCAACCACCACCATGCTCTGTTTATGCTCAGACATTATTCTGCTGGTGATGAAGTATCAAAGTGTTTAACGGGAGAGTTAGACAACTGATTTGCATATAAAGTAATTCTCCAGGGTGGCCAAATGGATAACAACCTGGAGACAATGCTATTAGTCAAAGAGAGACTCCACTCAAATGTCATTTTTAATGATGCATTTGGCAGACAGTGAGGTTTGAAAGAAGTAGATTTTAAACATAATTAAAGGGGTAGAATTGAGAAGACATTTAAATGAAGGGAATGAGAGAGAAGGAAAAGTCAAGCCTGACTGCCAGGGTCCAGCTTTGATAACAGTGTGGCTGGCAATGGCATTCCCTGAGAAAGGGAAAACAAAGGGAGGATGGGAGTTTTGAAGGGGTTAACAAGTTCAGGGCATTAAGTTCAAGCAGCCTAAGTGTAGTCATCTACTGGTGTGTCTATCAGTTACAGATGATAAGGATTTGAGAGCCGGGTTAAGGGTGGAGGGAGGGGTGAAGTACTCCAATGCTGAAAAAGTTTGGCATTTCCGAGCACTGATGATAAAACAGAGCTTCCCAGGTGACAGGAGGGGTAAAGAACCTGCCTGCCAATGCAGGAGGCCTAAGAGACTTGGGTTCGATCCCTGGGTCAGAAAGATACCCCGGAGGAGGGCATGGTAACCCTCTCCAAGTATTCTTGCCTGGAGAACCCCATGGATAGAGGAGTCTGGCAGGCTGCCGTCCATAGGATGGCACAGTCAGACACAACTAAAGCGACTTAGCATGCTCTCACACATGATGTAACAAGGGCTTCCTAGGTAAAACTTGGGGACTGGCTGAGAATTTCAATAGAGGATGTCATTAGAAAAGTCTCAGGGAAGAACCCTGGGGCACGTCAGCAAATATGGGACTTGGGGTGGGGGAATCGGGTTGTGTCTGGTGGACACTGGTGAAAACCTAGGAGGAGATTCTGCCATGGAGTCCTGCAAGAGAGAGTCACAGGGAAGGACATCATTAGCAGAGAGTATAACTAAGAAGAGAACTGAAAATGTGAACTGGATTCAGCAAGAGAAAGATCATGAAGGACTGGAAGGAGAGCAGTTCTGTGGAAAGGTGGAAAGAGAAGGTAATCTTAGGGAACTGCCAGCACCATTAACTAGCACGTGCTAGGCATGTTCTTCAGATATTAGGAAAATTTCATTATAGAATGTCAGATGTTGATTCTTTCTAAGAATTAAAGGGAATTCATCTGGGCTGTGGCTTCCTGGGGCCTCTGACCTTGTTGAAGAGAAAGCAGGAGGTGTTTAAGTTCTTACTGTTGCCTGTTGCATGTACAACACATTCAGTGGAATCCATCCTCTGAGAATAGAGCAAAAGTAGCTGGAAGATGATTTCTGGCAATGGAGGTGAAAGGGTGGTCAGCTCTTGGAGCAAGGTTTGTCAAATTTCATTAAAGAAGAAAAAATGAGATGGCTTAGAAGTCTATTATCAAGCAGACAATGGCCCACGTTATGTCAACACAGATGAGCTGGAATAATGAACACCTCCGTCCATCTCTCATCTTCCCTTTTCTTTCATGTATAAGCCCCAGAAAAAGATTTCAAAAAAGTGTGTCTGGAGGAAAATAGGAAATGTCACTGCTGCTGAGTTCCATTTGAAATGAACAGGAGAGAAATACAGACTCAGGTAATTAGGTTTTTAGATCCAACCCAGACTGTAGCATCTGTTATCCTGCTGTCTTCCGGGTCTGATGTGTAGATAAGGTGTGCTGTGGGGGGAAGCAGGGGGTCCAGAGCTTTCCTTTCTGAAGCAGCTGAGAGCAGAGTGTGAGCATGGGCTTTGAGCTAACCCACAAATTCATTAATTCTATACCATTTACAAGTTAGGTAGGCTCTCTGACCTTCATGGCTTTTGTTTGTATTTTGTTTTTATTAGTTAAAAGAAGTTACCAGTACTTTATCAAAAGGTTACTGAGCACCTTAAAACACCCTCTAAATATTTAAGCACATCTATGAAGTACTTGGGATTTAGACAATGTCTTGATTCCTTTTTTCTTTTCTTCCACCCTCCCTCCCTCCCTCCCACACTCCTTCTTTCCTTCCCTCCTTCTTTTCGCCCCAGTGAATATCTGCTTCTTCAAGTAAAGAGTCTGACTTCTCAGGAATCCAGGTGCCACCCCCCAGGAATTTCTATTATTTGCATAAAAAGCAGACCCTCCAGATAATCGGTGTTCATTTGAAAGTGTCCGTGGAGGCTGGAAGGCCTTCATAGACCTCACATTCCCTAAGTGGGTTCACCCTAACCAGTGACTTGACTACAACAGGACTCTTTCAAGCTATAAAATGACTCAGCTCCTATGAGTGCCATATGCACACTTTCCATCTCATTAACAAAAAGCTTATCCCTCATAAACCTTTGAAGAAAGAATAGCTTTTTCCCAAGAAAATAGTCTCATCTGAAATTGGTTTGAAGCTCGCCATGCAACCTATAAACATCATTTTCCGTGGCAAATGACCCTCATCTCCAGCCTGGCAGGACAGGCAGTGTCTCCTTACTCTCTTGCAGCAATCTGGTATCTTCTTGGATCAGGGTGTAAACTGTAATTTGCAGTCTCAGCTATTCAATTTTCAGAGGAGTGTTATCGAAAAATTTCAGAGAAGGGAAGGTAAATTGATCCCTGGCAAGTGAAAATTTACATCAAAGTGTCCTATTCCACCCTAAAGGACCATTCAGTGCCAGGCTGAGGGGGGGTCTGTTGCCTGAGTCTACACTTGGGGCTTTGTCACAACCTGGTTGTACTAGGGAACCAAATCTAGCCCCACACCCATTTTAATGTGGCTTATAAGACAAAAATGATTTTTAAATAGTTAAAAAAAATAAATTATATTTTTTATACTTAAAAAAAGTATTAATAAAATTTATAAAAATTCAAATTTCAGCACCTCTGTTCATTCACTGAGCTTTTCTCCATCAGCTGTGCCATGACAATGTCTTTGGCAGTTGCAACAAAAACTGTTGCTGTTTATTCACTAAGTTTCGTCTGACTCTTTTGAGACCCCATGAACTGTAGCCAATCAGGCTCCTCTGTCCATGAAATCTCCAGGCAAGAATACTGGAGTGGCTTGCCATTTCCTTCTCCAAAGGATCTTCCCAACCCAGGGATCGAACCTGCTTCTCTGACATTAGCAGGAGAATTTTTTACCACTGAGTCATCAGGGAAGCCAACAGAAACTGTGGAGTCTACGAAATATAAAACAGTTACTCTCTGGCCTTAACAGAAAAAGTTTATTATAGACCATCTTTCTATGTGTTCACTTAGCTGTTTGTATATATTCTACTTTGAAGTGTCCATCTGAGTCTCTTGTCTACTTTCAATTGCATTATCTTTTCATTTTTGAGTTGTTAAACTTCTCAATGTACTATAGAGATGATTTCTTTGTCAGGTATATGTGAGAAAAATATTTTGTCCAAGTATTTGTTTTGACTTTACATTTTATTAAAAGTTTTTTTCAAAGAAAAAGAGGTTTTAATTTTGATGGAAGTTCAATTTACCAAATTTTGCTCTTTTATGATTAGTGTTTTACGTGTTCTGAGAAATCTTTACCAACCTCAAAGCTGCAAATAATTTATTTTTCTTTTTTTTTGGAAATTTTATACTTTTACCTTTACATTTAGGTCTATGATCTATTTTCAATTGCTATTATTTTTTTGGCACACTGGTCAAAGTTTTTATTACTTTTTTTCCACATGAATATCCAGTTGGTTCTCAACTGTGTTGAAAAAAATGTTCCTTTCTTCACTGAATCAGACCTCTATTGAAAATCAATTGACCATGTCTTTTTGAATCTTTTAAATTATAAAATATAAATATCAGTGTGAGCGCATATTTTCTTTTAACAAAAATAATACGTATTTCTTATCTCTGTCAACTGGTAGGGCCTAAAATCAATTACTAACTTTGTAACAATGAACATGCATGTGTGCTACGTTACTTCAGTCATGTCTGACTCTTTGTGACCCCATGGACTGTAGCCCACTAGGCTCTTCTGTCCATGGAATTCTCCAGACAAGAATACTAGAGTGGGTTGCCATGCCTTTCTCCAGGGGCTCTTCCCAATCCGGTGATCGAATGCACTTCTCTTCAGTCTCCTGCGTTGGCAGGCAGGTTCTTTACCTCTAGCGCCCACCTGGGAAGCCCTTGTAAAATGAACACCACAATTCAAATGCTGGTGTCTAAAAAACATTTTGCACCAAAAGAAACCAGAAAAAATCTGGAAGGAAAAAAAAAAAAAAAACAAGATCTTGGAATATTTGTCATGCTAGAAAGTGAGTAAGCTAAAAAGGCTATTGGACTTGTGTCCAAATGAAAAAATAGCCAATTTCAAAAGGTCTGTCTGGCACCAGATGGAGTATTTTGGCACCAAATTAATAGTAGATATAACATTTTCAACACATCAAAATACATGAAAAAATTAATAAGCTTATAACTGTACAAAAAATAAACACACACACAGTAGCACCATTTATATAAAAAGCACCAGCCTTACTAACGAAAGTGGGGCTGGAACAAACGAAGAGCTAATCTGCAGACAATCGGTGGTGGAGATATTCTCTGTCTGACTGTGGAAGTGGTTTCATCTATATGAAATTACCAAAACACTCCAAATTGTGTATTTTAAATGAATGGTTTATGTAAGTGAAAGTGAAAGTCACTCAGTCATGTCCGACTCTGTGAGACCCCTTGGACTATACAGTTCAAGGAATTCTCCAGGCCAGAATACTGGAGTGGGTAACCTTTCCCTTCTCCAGGGGATCTTCCCAACCCAGAGATGTAACCCAGGTCTCCCGCATTGCAGGGGAATTTCTTACCAGCTGAGCCACAAAGAAAGCCCTTGTGTGAGTTATTTCTCAATTAAACTGCCAAGGAAAAATTCAATCAGGTAAATTTAGTTGAGAGTGTTTTTCAGAATCTCTACATACCTACTACTGATTGTCCATTTCTTCTATCAATTACCAAGAGAGGAATGCTGAAATGTAAGATATAATCACAGGTTTGTCTATTTTTCATTTTAATTCTATAATTTTTGCATTCAGAAATTTTAAAGCTGTTTCTAGAGTCATACATATTTATGATTACTGTTTCTTCCAAGTGAATTGCTATTTGAATCAGTATGAAACGCCCCTCCCTTATAATTTAAAAATATGTATATTTATTTATTTGGGGGTGTGCTGGGTCTTTGTTGCTGTGGAAGCTACTTTCTAGTTGAGGTTCATGGGCTTCTCACTGTGGTAGTTTCTCTTGTTGCAGAGCACCGGCTCTGATGCACGCAGGCTTTAGGAGCTGCGCCACGTGGGCTCAGTAGTTGCAGCTCCTGGGCTCTATAGCGCAGGCTTAGGAATTATGGCATGGGCTTAGTTGCTCAGAAGCATGAGAAATCTTCCCAGATCAGGGATCAAACTCACGTCTCCTGCATTGGCAGGTAGATTTTTTTATCACTGAGTCACTAGGGAAGCCCTAACATTTTTTAATATTTTGTCTTAAAGTCTGCTTTGTCTCTGAAAGTATAACCACTTTCTTATACTTACAGTTTGCATGTGATTAACTTTTGCATCATTTTGCTTTTAACCTGCTTGTGGTTTTGGATTTAAAATTTATTTCCTACAGTTGAGAATTATTTTTTAAATTCATTTGACAGTCTCTCTCTCACTCTTTTCTTTATTTTTCACAAGACTCCAGTGTTTTACACATATGCAATTATTGTTATGGTTGATTTACATCTACACTTTGTTCTTTATCTCTCTATTGGTCTTTTTCCTCTCATGATAAACATCTTTTTCTTCTTTTTTTAAAGATAATTTTATTTATTTATTTAATTCTTGACTGTGCTGGGGGCTCTTCTCTAATTGCAGCAAGCAGGGGCTACTCTCTAGCTGCAGTATGAGGGCTTCTCATTGTGGTCACTTCTCTTGTTGCAGAGCTTGGACTCTAGAACACGGTATTCAGTAGTTTCAGCTCCCGGGCTCTAGACCACAGGCTTACTAGTTGTGGCACATGGGCTTAAATGCTCCTAAGCATATGGGATCTTCCTGGACTAAGGCTGGACCAATGTCTCCTACATTGACAGGCAGATTCTTTATCACTGAGTCACCAGGTAACTGGTGACTTTTTTTTCCTTTTTAGTATTCCATTGCATTTTCTCCATTTGCTTCTCATCTACTCTAGTCTCACCCCTGGGCTAACAATCAGTTCAGTTCAGTCGCTCAGTTGTGTCTGACTCTTTGCGACTCCATGAATCTCAGCATGCGAGGCCTCCCTGTCCATCACCAACTCCCAGAGTTCACTCAGACTTGCGTCCATTGAGTCAGTGATGCCATCCAGCCATCTCATCCTCTGTCATACCCTTCTCCTCCTGCCCCCAATCCCTCCCAGCATCACAGTCTTTTCCAATGAGTCAACTCTTCACATGAGGTGGCCAAAGCACTGGAGCTTCAGCTTTAGCATCATTCCTTCCAAAGAAATCCCAGGGTTGATCTCCTTCAGAATGGATTGGTTGGGTCTCCTTACAGTCCAAGGGACTCTCATGAGTCTTCTCCAACACCACAGTTCAAAAGCATCAATTCTTCGGTGCTCAGCTTTCTTCACAGTCCAACTCTCACATCCATACATGACCACAGGAAAAACCATAGCCTTGACTGGACGGACCTTAGTCAGCAAAGTAATATCTCTGCTTTTGAATAGGCTATTTAGGTTGGTCATAACTTTTCTTCCAAGGAGTAAGCGTCTTTTAATTTCATGGCTGCAGTCACCATCTGCAGGGATTTTGGAGCCCAAAAAAATAAAGTCTGACACTGTTTCCACTGTTTCCCCATCTATTTGCCATGAAGTGATGGGAACAGATGCCATGATCTTCGTTTCCTGAGTGTTGAGCTTTAAGCCAACTTTTTCACTCTCCTCTTTCACTTTCATCAAGAGGCTTTTTAGTTCCTCTTCACTTTCTGCCATAAGGGTGGTGTCATCTGCATATCTGAGGTTATTGATATTTCTCCCGGCAATCTTGATTCCAGCTTGTGCTTCTTCCAGTCCAGCGTTTCTCATGATGTACTCTGCATAGAAGTTAAATAAGCAGGGTGACAATATACAGCCTTGACGTACTCCTTTTCCTATTTGGAACCAGTCTGTTGTTCCATGTCCAGTTCGAACTGTTGCTTCCTGACCTGCATACAGATTTCTCAAGAGGCAGGTCAGGTGGTCTGGTATTCCCATCCCTCTCATAATTTTCCACAGTTTATTGTGATCCACACAGTCAAAGGCTTTGGCATAGTCAATAAAGCAGAAATAGATGTTTTTCTGAAACTCTCTTGCTTTTTCCATGATCCAGCAGATGTTGGCAATTTGATCTCTGGTTCCTCTGCCTTTTCTAAAACCAGCTTGAACATCAGGGAGTTCACGGTTCACGTATTGCAGAAGCCTGGCTTGAAGAATGTTGAGCATTACTTTACTAGCATGTGAGATGAGTGCAATTGTGCGGTAGTTTGAGCATTCTTTGGCATTGCCTTTCTTTGGGATTGGAATGAAAACTGACCTTTTCCAGTCCTGTGGCCAGTCCTGTGGCCAAATTTGCTGGCATATTGAGTGCAGCACTTTTACTGTGTCATCTTTCAGATTTGAATAGCTCAACTGGAATTCCATCACCTCCACTAGCTTTGTTCGTGGTGATGCTTTCTAAGGCCCACTTGACTTCACATTCCAAGACGTCTAGCTCTAGATGAGTGATCACACCATCATGATTATCCGGGTCATGAAGATCTTTTTTGTACAGTTCTTCTCTGTATTCTTGCCACCTCTTTTTAATATGTTCTGCTTCTGCTAGGTCCATACCATTTCTGTCTTTTATCGAGCCCATCTTTGCATGAAATATTCCCTTGGTATCTCTAATTTTCTTGAAGACATCTCTAGTCTTTCCCGTTCTGTTGTTTTCCTCTGTTTCTTTGCATTGATTGCTGAAGAAGGCTTCCTTATCTCTTCTTGCCATTCTTTGGAACTCTGCATTCAGATGCTTCTATCTTTCCTTTTCTCCTGTTCTTTTCGCCTCTCTTCTTTTCACAGCTATTTGTAAGGCCTCCCCAGACGGCCATTTTGCCTTTTTGCATTTCTTTTCCATGGGGATGGTCTTGATCCCTGTCTCCTGTACAATGTCACAAACCTCATTCCATAATTCATCAGGCACTCTATCTATCAGATCTAGGCCCTTAAATCTATTTCTCACTTCCACTGTATAATCATAAGGGATTTGATTTAGGTCATACCTGAATGGTCTTGCGGTTTTCCCTACTTTCTTCAATTCAAGTCTGAATTTGGCAATAAGGAGTTCATGATCTGAGCCACAGTCAGCTCCTGGTCTTGTTTTTGTTGACTGTACAGAGCTTCTCCATCTTGGGCTGCAAAGAATATAATCAATCTGATTTTGGTGTTGACCATCTGGTGATGTCCATGCGTAGAGTCTTCTCTTGTGTTGTTGGAAGAGGGTGTTTGCTATGACCAGTGCATTTTTCTTGGCAAAACTCTATTAGTCTTTACCCTGCTTCATTCTGCATTCCAAGGCCAAATTTGCCTGTTATTCCAGGTGTTTCTTGACTTCCTACTTTTGCATTCCAGTCCCCTATAAGGAAAAGGACATCTTTTTTGGGTGTTAGTTCTAAAAGGTCTTGTAGGTCTTCATAGAACCGTTCAACTTCAGCTTCTTCAGCATTACTGGTTGGGGCATAGACTTGGATTACTGTGATATTGAATGGTTTGCCTTGGAAACGAACAGAGATCATTCTGTCATTTTTGAGATTGCATCCATGTACTGCATTTCAGAGTCTTCTGTTGACCATGATGGCTACTCCATTTCTTCTGAGGGATTCCTGCCAGCAGTAGTAGATATAATGGTCATCTGAGTTAAATTCACCCATTCCAGTCCATTTTAGTTCACTGATTCCTAGAATGTCTATGTTCATTCTTGCCATCTCTTGTTTGACCACTTCCAATTTGCCTTGATTCATGGACCTGACATTCCAGGTTCTTATGCAATATTGCTCTTTACAGCATCGGACCTTGCTTCTATCACCAGTCACATCCACAACTAGGTATTGTTTTTGCTTTGGCTCCATCCCTTCATTCTTTCTGGAGTTATTTCTCCATTGATCTCCAGTAGCATATTGGGCACCTACTGACCTGGGGAGTTCCTCTTTCAGTATCTTATCATTTTGCCTTTTCATGCTATTCATGGGGTTCTCAAGGCAAGAATACTGAAGTGGTTTGCCATTCCCTTCTCCAGTGGACCACATTCTGTCAGACCTCTCCACCATGACCCGCCCATCTTGGGTTTCCCCGCAGACATGGCATAGTTTCATTGAGTTAGACAAGGCTGTGGTCCTAGTGTGATTAGATTGACTAGTTTTCTGTGAGTATGATTTCAGTGTGTCTGCCCTCTGATGCGCTCTTGCAACACCTACCATCTTACTTGGGTTTCTCTTACCTTGAGAGTGGGGTATCTCTTCACGGCTGCTCCAGCAAGGCGCAGCTGCTGCTGCTTACCTTGGATGAGGGGTATCTCCTCACTGCCGCCTTTCCTGACCTTCAACGTGGGATAGCTCCTCTAGGCCCTCCTGCACCCACACAGCCACAGCTCCATTTATCAGTCTGTGTAGCATCTATAGTGTTCACTTCCTGCTTCACATTTCCACTTCACATTTCATTTCCCAATTCCCATTTTTATCATCATACCTGATGCTTCCCATTCTCAGTTCCTCTTCCCATCACCACAAATAGAATAATTTTTTTAAAAAAGTATGATATCATTTACCACCCCCACAACTGTTTTTCTTGCAGTGCATAAAATCGTTATCAGTCCTTTGGGGAAATGAGAAGGATGAAACATCACATTTTATATTGATCCTTTTAATTACCATGTTCTGTGCTCTTCATTCCCTCTTGTACATCCCAGTTAGCATGGAGGTAGGGGAAGAGGGAGGGAGGAAGATAAAAGAGAAGAAAAAGAAAAGGGGGGGGGGGGAATGAAAAACAAAAAAAGGAAAGAAAAATAAGTCCTTGTTCTGAAAGATATTATTGTTGAATAACTTGAAACACCTAAATTGTAATGCCATGTGATAAGACTGATTATGGGGAGATAAATGAATTACTAGGGAAGTTTGAAGAAAAGCCACCATCTGCTTTATGAAGGAGAAGGCACACAGATAAAAGCAATATTTAAGAAGGTATTAATGCAATAGGTACAAATTTCACAGTTAAAATATCTCACTGGTAAAAGTATCACTAGCTTTATTTCTAACTAAATCTATCTCAGAGACCACCATTCCACTTTGGTAGAAGACAATAAAATCTCACTAATTCAAGGAACATTGAATCACTTCCTGCTTCATATTGAGTCTTAAGAAAAATCACTAAACCAATTCAAGGTTTTGTTCCTCTCCTCTCCTTTCCTGAGGGTGTACCTTAGGGTGATTAAATTCCTAAGAATTTATTTTTCTTTGTCAGTTTGAGCTTGACTGAGGGGGAATTTATTATCCAAGAACTGGGGAAAGATATTTGGCCCATAGCTTTCAGCATATCTCTGTGGACATCTGTTTCCATCTCTCGCTGCATTGTTGACAGAAAATTCTTTCTGTTTGTTATTTGGTCACTATTCATGAAGGTCATTCTCCATCTTCCTTAATCGTACTCCTGTGTCTGTCTAGCTTTGCTGGCTCACCCTCAAAAATGTCTACCCTTCCTAGAGCATATGCATTAAAAAAAATTGGAGATTTGCCTGCCCCAGACTGATGACATAGTACGAGGCTGCCTTCAGTCTTATTCTAAAGTGGTGGAGTTGAGTGATTAAGAACAAACACTGGAGTCCTTCCTGAATTTTGTTCCCAGCCCCACTGAACATCAGCTGTGTAATCATGGTCACCTAACTTGTCTAGGTTTCATATTGCTCATCTATGAAATGATGCTATTAGTATTCTTTATGTCAAAGAGGTTTTATGTTGATAATGAAAGAGGTTGATATTGACATATCCAATGTGCTTAGAACAGTCTGCAGTGTTAGGTGAATATTACTTATCCATTATTAGTATTGTCATCATCATCATCACCATCTCCCTCATCAGTATCAGTACAATTCATTTAGTGATTTCTACTCAAGCATCAAGCTGAACCAGTATCTTAAATTATAAGGCTTGCAGCTTCTCTAGACTATATCGTGGTGAACTAAAAATAACAAAAATAGTTGGGTAAGCAAAAGTATTGATAGAAACCAGGCAGTGTTTCATTGTACCTGGGTTTATATTAATACCATAGACTTTTTCAAGCTCATAGCAGCCTTTAATTCTAGTTGTCTTCTTCCAATTTGCCTTTTCTACCATCTGTATTTGGGCTTCCCGGGTGGCACTTGTAGTAAAGAACGGGTCTGCCAGTGTAGGAGACATAAGAGACACAGGTTCCATCCATCCCTGGGTTGGGAAGATTCCCTGGAGGAGGGCATGACAACCCACTCCAATATTCTTGTCTGAAGAATCCCATGGTCAGAAGGGCCTGGGAGTCACAGAGTCAGACACAACTGAAGTGACTTAGCACACACAGTACCATCTATATTTAGAGTTATAAAATTTCTCTTGCAATAATGTGTATTTTTCATCTATTTAAACTTTGGGATAAATATGTTCTGGGCCCTAGAGCACTTAGCCTTTGCCATTAAAAAAAAAAAAAAATTTCACTTTCTCCTTTAAAATATCCTGGCTCTTATAAACTTTGATTTTAAAGATTTGAATTTGCCTGTAAATTTAAAGTCTATTTTTGTCACTCAAAAGTTGAATATCAACTATTTATTTTTGTTTGCAAATCTGCTGTCCAAATCTATACTGAGACAAGGATGCTCGTGATCAAAGAGCCAGGCTATCAGTATAAAGAAATGAAGAAAAGGTTTTTAAAAGATCGTCTGAATTTTTTCCTACTTGACCTTCCAGATCTACCTTACAAATTTCTCTGCCCTGCTCTGTGTCTCAGGATGCTCAGCTTATGGGCTATGTCAATAGGCCCCTCACTCTCTGGATTCCACTTGAGTCTTGCCAGTGCGAATGGCAGTCGTGTAGCTGGTTTCCTCTCTGGCTGTTTTCTCCCTTTGCTGAGGTCAAATCCTTTCCCACAAGGATGAAATCTCTCTCCGAATTTTGACATCTCCTCCCTTCCCTTTTCCTTTCTAGGTCAAAGTCACAATAACTGTCTTTTCTTGCTAGCAACCAAATACTTCACCATGCCCATCAGTTGCCTTTTAACCTCCTCCAGATATTGTAAATAATTTCTTCATTAAAGGCTTCCAATTACCCCATCAGAATGCACCCTCTGTTTCCTGCCAGGATATTGAGTGATTCAAAAGGAAACAAACAAATAAACAAACTGACTAAAAAGCAAATGTCATCATAGCACTTCACTTATTGCTTCAAAGAAAACATTAATATATTTATAATTTCACATTTTACATCAATTTTAGGTATCATTAAAGACTTCATAATGGTAGCAGAATGAAAGGTAATATATTCAGCTGTGAAATTTTTTAAGTAAGGGTAATTCACCTGACATTGAGAAGGAGAGGTAAGGGGAAGGCTAGGCCTGCTAATATTCAACCTTAATAGGTAAAGGGGATGAAGTCTGTGATGAATGGTAAATGGACTGGAAGTGTGTGCATTCATTATTTAAAGTTATCAAGATAACTAAAAATAGAATTAAAAATAGTGGACTAATGGTCTTGAGAGGTGGGAGGAGAGAGGTGGAAAGAGGTATAAGTGAGCTAAATCCTCGTTTCTCATAGCAGGAAATCAACAGCTCACATCAAAATTTGACAAATCAAGAAGGAGAGGTTTGGCTCTATTATTTAGACACATGGAAACAGTGGTCAAAATAATGGCAAAATAAAAAAAAAAGAATAATGGCAAAAGGAAGCAGTATGGAGCAGCTGCTTCTAGACAGCAAGGCTGTGGCACAGAAGGACAAGAGAGGAAGGCAGGTTCTGGGCTTTCATCTAAGCTCCTCTCCACTGTGAGGATCTGGTTTTTCAACCTATATGCCTGCTGTGATAAGATAGTCACAATCCTGAGAGGGTGGAGAGGGCCAGGCTTGTGAAGCATCCGCAGCTCTTAGGTCAGCGTTTTACCCTTGTATGTGAGTCGGGTGGAGAGAGCAGAGCAGAGACTTAAAGCAAGTCCTTCCTTCAGCTCCCAGGGAAGGAGGGTGACTGAACTCCCATCCTGAGAAAGCTCATTTCTGTGGCTCCTGGTTTGCACCCTCCTTTTGTGCCTGAGTCTCAAAGCCTAGACAGAGGCCTTTACACAGCTCTGTCTCGCAGAGGAGCTCTGTAAGAGTCTGGAGAGGGCAAGACTCTTTTTAACCCATGTTGGATGCCCGATGCTAAAGGACACGCATCTCTTTGGCTCTGATGGAATGACAACATTTGTTTTTTGTCATTTTCATACCTGATTTAAAAAGTGTTTCTTTGGCAACCCCTCTCTCCCAATCTCTTTAGGAGAGCTGTTGTTTCAAAACCCAGGTGGCATTATTTAAAGTATGTGGATTCTGGTAGGCAAACTCTAGAGGCACCTCCTCTGTGTCCCCCATGGCCTTCAAGGTGGACTTCCAGAGAACAAAGAAACAGGGACCCTTGGGTTTCCAGTCCACGCTTGGGATGAGAATATCTGTCTCAAATGAAGACCAGTAAAGACTCAGTGCTCTGGTTTCAAACTCACTGGAGTATAAAGGCTGCTGATTTTAGGTTGAGCTTTCCTTCTACAAAAGAGTAAGAGATTTCATGCGACACACAGATATATCAGTGGCAACCCAAAGCCAGCCCTTGTTCAAATCTCCCTATTTTCCAGTAGGAAACAACTTATCCTTAGTCCATCATTCAAGGTCACCAGTAATGTGGCTCTAGCCTAATTCCACCTTCTGGTCTTACATATTTAACTCCTTGCCAGAACACACTCCTTTTTCCCAACAAATGTCCCATGCTTTCTCAAATCCATGACTATGATTGTGCCATTCATTTTCTCTGCCATGTCTTCAGCTGAAATACATCCTCCTATCCAGAAGTAGAACATGGCCCACTGACCATAGTGATGCAGAACTCTCTTTGTAATTTCATTCTTTCCCACATTACAGCTTGCAAACTTATAATTTTGAACTGTGCTATGATGCACACCTAGTTCTTGGACAATAGGACTTTCTTCTCTTCTTGAGTGCAACCAAGACCATTATATGACCCCAGTCTCATTCACAAGAAGACAGTATCTATAAATGCTAATTACTCTTTGGAAGATAAAGGCTAATTTTCCTCCACTGAAAGACATAAAGGGACAATATGTTATGTGTATGGGAGGTCCTTCTTTACTCAAAGACCCCGGGCCAGTTCTGAGAACAGGAAAAAATGTGCAACATCCTGACATCTGATGAGTCTTTGAAAAATTAAAGTTCAAATAATATCAAGCCTCTAGGCTCAAATACAGATTTATGGAAAAGTGAGGAAACTGAGACGTATGTTAAATAGACCGCAGGGTAAAATGGACAAAGCTCAACCAATGGGAACCTCGATGGGACTAATGACCTTATTTCATCAACAAATAAATATAAGGAGAAAAGCAGTGATGAGTAGTAAACCTACAGATGTAAAAAAAAAAAAAAAAAAACTAAACTAAACTAAAAACTACATCAACTAATCACAATATGTGGAACTTCTTTGGATCCTGATAAAGCAACCTGCAAACAAAACAAAACATTTGTGACAATTATGAGACCATTAGAAATTTGGGGGTGTGGGAGGCGGAAGGGTGGATATGTGAATATGCTAAAAAAGTACAAAATTCTTGTTTTAAAATAAATGAGTCACGGGGATATAGTGTTGTTGCCATGCATTCTGGGAAACAAACTCACTCAGGACAATGCAGTTAGTAGAGTGCAGTTTATTACACCATTGGGCCCAAGGCAGTCTCCTCTTAGCCAAGGACTCTGACCAGTTTTGGTGAAAACCTTAAATACCCTAAGTGTATGTGCACAAACCCGCCTCCCCAAATTCCCTGAAACTAGTCTGAACAAAGGAAAAGGAAAGATACAATCAAAGTTAACCCGTGATTCATAAGCCTTAAGCCTAGGTAGTTAACAGTGGACAATTATCAATAGGCCTGTGGTCATGCCCCAATAAGCATAATAGAATGTATGATTCTATTCGGTTACACAGATAATTACAGTATTCTTTTAGGAAATGGGGGCCTGGTTTTCCAGTTGATATGTAGTTTCCATAGATACTGGGCATATAGCTCAAAGTCCACAGTTTGGCCCAAGATGGAGTCCTGCTTTCAAGATAGAGCTGTTCTGTTTCCTCCTTCAATAGCACACAGCACAGTGACCAAAAAAAAAACCCACCAAAAACCCGGAATGTTGACTGAATATTTGATATTATGGAATTTTTAATTTTTTTTAATGTGAAAATGGCACTTCATAGAAATCTGCCCTAAAACAAGCTCCTTCCCACCTCTGCATTCAGCATAATCTTTACTCAGAGCTATATACAATCTCCTAAATGTTAACTGAAAGGTAGGCATTACTCATAAGGAGTAGATGCTGATATTCATCTTCCTGCTACAGATTAATTCATGTTCAAATTTCCCATCCAAGGCCTCCCTCTGATGATTCAGAAGGTATGTGCCCATGAATAAGTACAAATACATATCTGGAGCTTTAATTTGACAATAGAATGTAATTCCATCTGAATCAATCAGAATTGCTTTCTTCCTTACTGCTGGCAGAACTGGTGGTGATTCTGGCTCCTTGTCAGGTAGCACAGGCAACCAAGGGACATGAGTCAAGCATTATCATTCAACTCCTTCCCAGAGTCCTTAAGATCACAATAAAAGTGAAAATCGCTCAGTCATGTCTGATTCTTTGAGACCCCATGGACTATACAGTCCATGAAATTCTCCAAGCTAGAATACTGGAGTGGTTGGCCATTTCCTTCTCCAGGGGATCTTCCCAAACCATGGATAGAGCCCAGGTCTCCCTCATTGCAGGTGGATTCTTTACCAGCTGAGCCACAAGGGAAGCCAAGATCACAGGCATAATATCACTTTTTGTATTGACATATTCAGAAAACAACTTTGAACTTATTATACACAAGGAAGAAAGCTTGCTCATATACTCTGGGACCTCTTTTGTACTGGGGAGAAGAGCCTGGGATACCCCACCAGTGCAGCAGGTATAGCCCAGAGAGCACCAGATACAGCCACACTTTCAGGAAGAGCTGAGTGTCCTGCGTGGAACAGCAGACATGGAGCACATGCCCCAGTCTTTACTCTTCAGTAGATGAAGGAAAACATACACAAAGGAAAGCTTGCTTTCTGAAATAAAATAATATATATGTGAAATAAAAAGCTACTTATCAAAGCAAAACAACTCATCAAACAAAAACAATGAAAACTATTTAGAAACAAGTGTGCTAGAAAGAGGTGAATAAATCAAAATGACTCTGAAGTTACTGTTCATGAAAATTAGACTCTGGAAAATTGCCTCCAGGATGAAAAATATCATAGTCTGATTCCTTCCAGAGGTAAATACATAAAGTTTGAGAGAATTAGTTGCTCAGTTGTGTCCAACTCTTTGTGACCCCATGGACTGTAGCCCACCAGGTCCTCTGTCCATGGAATTCTCCAGGAAAGAATACTGGAGTGGACTGCCATTCTCTTCTCCAGGGGATCTTCCCAACCCAGGGATTAAACCCAGGGTATCCTTCATTGCAGACAGATTCTTTACCATCTGAGCCACCAGGAAAATCCCCGTATGAAGTTTATTCTTAGCCTTTATATTATTTTATTTTATTTATTTTATTATTTTTACTGAAGTGTTGATTTACAATATTGTGCTAATTTTTGTCATTGTATTTTATTTGATTTGCATTTTAGTTCTACTTGGTTCATTTCTGTAGAATAAATCCTGGATGGTTCTAGAGTTGACAGTTGTGGTATACTAGTGTTATTGTACCAGATAACTATCTCCAAAACACATAGTACTAACACACACACACACCCCCCAAAACAAACAAAAAAATATATATCTATGCAGGACAAAAATATTTATCTATGATGGATTAAAGCTCAGTTTGAAAAGTTGAATTGATCTGTATTTGCTTCCCAGCCTTCACTTACTAGTCTCAGTAAAAGTAAATTTCTTATTTGCAAAATTGGAAACATGACATGTGTGTTACAAGGAAGTTTTAAAGTAATATTTGCTGGGAGCCAGTGTGAGGAACTCCACCTGTGGCAAAGGTCATGAGGAAGGAGGCTCGGCATACGCAAAGGTGGGATCGAGCCTCAGGAGACCCCGTGTTCTCGAGCATCTACCCCCAAAACCAGAGTCTTCCTACTTTACTGTTTTATGCTCTCACCTACACCTCTGACTTTACAGGGGGCTGTCCCCCACCACCTCTCTCGGGGAAGGAGCTAACTTGCAGCTTCAGTCAATAAAAATTCCTAGGCGTGACAAAAGTGTTTCAACTTACAAACTCCTCTGAAGTTTCTCTAGCCTGCCTGAGCAGGTTTGTCCGGCCACATGTGATTGTTCACAGCCTCCCAACTGTGAGAGGCATGAGATGCTTTAAACTTTCTAAATACAGATTCTTTTGAGAAGTTAGAAATTATTAGTATAGTGGGTTGGTTAGAAATTATACTGGTGAAGGGTTTTCATTTGTTGGCCAATATTTGCTGCTAAGCCTCCATATTCCTTGCCCTTATACACGTTAATAAATATAACTAGCTTATAAGAGAAATAAGTATTAACCTTTGATATTAATCATGTTAAACCTTAGGCTAAGTAAATTCCTTTATAACCCCCTGCACCCTCACCCTATAGGAATGCAACTTTATCTGGTACCTTCAGAGGTGGCGCCTGGTTTAAGAAAAAAAATCACCCCTGGAAAAAATAAATTTTCTGGTTGACTGACTGTTATCAGAAAGGGCCATAAAATGTCAGGAGGCCTCATGGCCAGAAGATGATGTAAACCCCTAAGACCCTTGTATACATTTATATGAAGCACCTGATTTTGACAAGGGTCAGGTCTACTGACCCCGCGTGACTCTGTATTCTATCTCTATGTGTAACAAAAAGTATATAAACAAACCTGAAAATAAAGAAAAAGGATCAGTTTCTGGAAAGACTGATTCCCCTGTGTCTTTCCTTCTTGTTATCCATTTTTCTGGCTGAATTCCCATCTGGAGCATGGAGGCTCACCATGTCTACTTACTTGCCCTGGCTTCTAAGACCCACGCAAGAGGGAGCCCAAGGCAGGGCACCCTCCGCTATTCAAGTGGACACCAGTGGCCTACATAGATGGTGCAAATTCCTTGTCTTGGAGTTTTATTTGTTTTCCACATAAACCAAGTTATTCAGCATCTTTTTCTCCACTAATTTTCCTACTACACTATTCTTTTCGAATCTCTCTTTTTATCTATAATTAAATAAGCTCTTTCCTAGGATGCCGACTTCGTCTCCCCCTCGAATTACCCTGGATCCACTGGGGCTGGACCCAATATCCATTTATTCATTCTACAAATATACACGAGATGCATCCTTTGTACGAGCTATAATGCTAAGAATCTAGATACACACATAAGATTCCTGCTTATTGGAGATTACATTCCAGAGGGAAAGACACAAAATAAAAAGTTAACAAACAAATGATACAAATAATTACAGATTATGATTAGTACTCTGGATGAAATAAACAAGGTGTTTGTTTTGATAGAAAGTATAGGAAGACTTAGGGTTTCCCGGGTGGCTCAGTGGTAAAGAATCCACCTGCCAAGCAGGAGACATAGGTTTGATCACTGGGTCAGGAAGATCCCTTGGAGAAAGAAATGGCAACCTACTCCAGTATTCTTGCCTGGGAAATCCCATGGACAGAGGAGCCTGGCGGGCTAGTCCATGGGCTTGCAACGCATCAAACATGAGCAAAGACTGCACTCACACATAGGGCAATGGTAAAAAGTCTTTCTAAAGAAATGACATTGAACCTTTAACAGGAGAAGAAAATGCTGAGGAAGAGAGATCCTTGAAGGAAGAATGGTGAAGACCAAGGCCCTGGGACTGGCCAGTTCTTTGAAAGGGCAGGGAATTGAAGAGGGTGGTCAAGCAGAGTTAAGAGGTGATTTGAGAGGAGGATCAGAGTCAGATTGTGCAGGTCCTGGTAGATCTGGAAGCATTTAGATTTTGTTCTAAGAGCAGAGTTATCGGAAGCATCAAGTAAGACAGAGCACATTTGAAAGAAACAATCTAGCTTCTGTCTGGAGTATGGACTGTAAAGAGTAAGAGCAGAAGTCAAAAGATAAGCTGGGAGCCAAATCAAACCAGATGAGCCAGAGAAGGTGGGGACCTGAGCCAGGAAGGTGGCAGTGGTGAGGAAGATAAACGCATGCACGCGCCATATATTTTGAGTAGAGGATGGACAAGGGCTTGATGAAAGATTAATCTGGGTGCATGCTGTGCTGTGCTAAGTCGCTGCAGTTGTTTCCAACTCTGTGCGACCCCATAGACTGTAAGCCCACCAGGTCCCTCTGTCCATGGGATCCTCCAGACAAAAATACTGGAGTGGGTTGCCATGCCCTTCTCCAGGGAATCTTTCCAACCCAGGGATCAAATCCACATGTCTTAAGTCTCCTGCATTGGCAGGCAGGTTTTACACCACTAGCGCCACCTGGGAAGCCAATCAGGGTAATGGGAAAGAGGTAATTCTGAGATGACCCCCGAGTTCTTGTTTATTGGATAACCTGGTCATTTATGGAGGAGAAGAAAACCTGAGGAGGAAAGAATTATGAGTCACAAATAAGATAATGCATACTTTGTATGAAGAGCACTTAAATTGTTCCTGACATACAATGCACTTTCAACAGGTGCGACTGAAAGAAAATGCCTCTATTATCTGATAATTCAGGTCCATTAGTTTCCCTTGACAACCCATTTCAGTTTAAGTAAGATCTTCCCAAAGCATTTTCCATTTCATGTTTCTGTGTTCTTATTGTTCCCTTTTCAATAACTTAATGTTTAAGGTCGATATATTCCTTATTTTCAGATCCGATGGGGGTAACGAAGGCAAAAATCGCTCTTCCTCTATTCATTTAAAACAAACACTGCAAGCCAAAATGATTACTCTGATTTGTTCTTCCCAACAATTCTTACCTTTCTGAGATTGACAGAAAGCCTCTTTGGCCATCTGCAACAAAGGCACTGCCTGAGCCAACCACGGAGAGACAGTTCTTCTAGTTCAACGCCCACAACTGGGAGGCACAGACGTAGAGCAAGAAAAGTTGTTAACATACGCAGGGAGGTTGCTGCAGGCTGGACACGATGCCTCAAGCACTTTACAGCAAGGGCAGTCCCTTGAAAGGGGCAAGTTGCTCATTGTCCTACAGATTTTGATAGGTATTATGGCAATTTTCCAGCAGAGGGCAGTAAAGGGTTCCTAAAGATGGGGAAACTTGCGTTAACGTTGCTGTTGAGCTAGGACCATGTCCCTACAGCCAGCCCTACAGGGCAAAGCGTTAGAGGCTGTGTCCTTCCAATGCCAAAAGTGAAAGTGAAAGTGAAGTCGCCCAGTCCTGTCCAACTCTTTGAGACCCCATGGACCATAGCCTATCAGGCTCCTCCGTCCATGGGATTTTCCAGGCAAGAGTGCTGGAGAGGGTAGCCATTTCCTTCTCCAGGGGATCTTCCAGAACCCAGGAATCGAACCCAGGTCTCCTGCACTGCAGGCAGACGCTTTACTGTCTGAGCTACCAGGCCAAACAGATGATCGAGACTAGATACCACTTAGAATTGAAAGAGTCCATAAACTGGGATGGGGCTTCCCTGATAGCTCAGTGGTAAAGAATCCACCTGCAATGCAAGAGATGCAGGTCTGATCCTTGGGTCGGGAAGAACCAAGAGAGGAGGAAATGACTACCCACTCTAGTATTCTTGCCTGGAGAATCCCATGAACAAAGGAGCTTGGCGGGCTACAGTCCACGGGGTCACAGAGAGTCGGACATGACTGAGCACAGGACTGGTTATGCAATCTCTCCTTGAAGACTTATGTGCATGCTAAGTCACTTCAGTCATGTCCAACTCATTGTGACCCCATGGACCTTGTGACCCCACCAGGCTCCTCTGTCCTTGGGATTCTCCAGGCAAGAATACTGGAGTAGGTTGCCAATCCCTTCTCCAGGGGATCTTCCCAACGAAGGGATCAAACCCACATCTCCTGAGGCTCCTGCACTGCAGGCAGATTTCTTTACCACTGAGCCACGAGGGAAGCCCTTGAAGACTAATAACCACCTGATAAAATGGGTTCTATCATCACCTCCATGGGGTGATGCAGAAACTAAGGCTTATAGAAGAGCAACAAATCGCCCAAGGTCAACTATAGAAAATGGGAGAGTTGGGATTTGAATCCCACCATTTCAATTCTATGAGGTTTGAACTCCCAAAAGATATTTCTGTTCCCTCAATGCATTTGTGGAATTTGCAAGGATAGAAATGTTCACATAAAGAAAGGGAGCCTTCTCTAGCCAGCCAAGCCTGTCCCACAGTGAAGCAGATTGTTTTTTGAGATGACTTGTTCACCAAGATGAAGACATGCCTGGGAGGCTTCGATGGCTAGCTGTGTCCAGGAGATTTCTGCCATGAAGGGGAGTTGAACCAAATGGTTCATGACACTGGGGTATGCAGACACAGGAGAAGCTAGGCTCTAGGGGAGGAAGGTAGGCAATGAACTCATTTTGGCACTTTCTTTGTGACTCAGTATTTGGGATTCATTTAGAGAAATGCTTTGGAGCCTATTTAAAAGCCACACAAGAAAAGTAGCTTCATTGTTTAAGTTATTTATTTCTTCCTGCTAGCTTTTCCTCAATTGATTGTCAGACTTGACTCTAAATAACATTTAGCTGTTTGTTAAATTTTAACATAAATCAATGTATGGCTTACAATCTCCCTACTGATCACTTATACTCAAAAGGACACATTTGCTAAGGACAAGTAGGATCACTGGATGAGTGCATAAGCCTCCAGGGTAATGCATTTGAGTAAGACAACAGTACATTTTAGTGCTTTTGTTATAATTTAGCCACCTTACTGTGTAGTTATGCAGTTGACTCCTGCACATCACTGGTTTGAACAGTGTGGGTCCACTTACATGAGATTTTTTTTTTCAATAAAAAATATTTGTATTTTCATTTTACAGATCATTAACTAAGTGTGAGAAGTTTGTGTTCTATGAGCCATTCCATTATGTGGACTCAAAAGAACTAGAGTTTCAGTGCTGATTCTATCCAAATTGCTTCTGCTTCTCATGCTTGGGTGAGTCGTTTATCACTTCCTTTGTTTTTGAGGCAGAGACAGCAGTACATGAATTTTCAACTTTGGGCATGGGAGTCAGTGCCCACAGTCCCCGTGTTGTTCAAGGATATTTGGTGCCTTTGTAATAATAACAATCACCTAACATTTATCTAATAAGTTTTAAGTTTTAAAGTCCAACAATGTACATCATATCATTTTGGTTCAATCTCATAAAAACATTGTGATTTACAACAGACAGAGTTCGATATTTCCATTTTCCAAATAAGAAAACTAACTGAGAAATAAGAAGTGACTTACCCATGATAAATGTCTAGGTCAAGACCTGAGCTCCTGAACTCTGCAAAAGCACCATCTTGGTTTGGTGTTTAAGAGCTTAGATTTTATCAGCCTGTAGCCAGATTCACTTCTCAGCTTCTTACCACACAACACTGACTAGTCATTTAACTTTTCTCACCCTTAGTTTCTTCACTCTTAGAATAGTGATAATAAGAATATCTATCAGATAAAGTTGATGTGAAGATTATTGATGGAATCTAGGTACTTGCCAGGACAGGATAATACCCAACCAATTTTAGCTGTTACTGTAATATTGTACTCCACTGCCTCTGATTTTCATGCATGTATGCTGCATATGTGAGGGCCACATACGAACAGCTGGTTCTGATTTACTGAAAAAAAAAAAAAAAAAAACTTCCCTGTGACCCAGCACTGGTTCTATTCTATATATACTCAGACTAGAAGAAATAGGTGCAACACCCAGGGTGACTCTTCCAAAATATAAACCCAAATTGCAAGGTATTCCTAATAAAGGAAAGGATTGCCATTGTTGTTGTTCAGTTGCTCAGTGGTATCCAACTCTTTCTAACCCCATGGACTGCAGCACACCAGGCTTCCGTGTCCTTCACCATACCCTGGAGCTTGCTCAAACTCATGTCCATTGAGTCAGCGATGCCATCCAACCGGCTCATTCTTTGTTGTCCCCCTCTCCTCCTGCCTTCAATCTTTCCCAGCATCATAGTCTTTTCTAATAAATTGGCTCTTCACATCAGGTGACCAAAGTACTGGAGCATCAGCTTTAGCATCAGTCCTTCTCATAAATACTCAGGATTGATTTCCTTTAGGATTGACTGGTTTGATCTTGCAGTCCAAGGGACTCTCAAGAGTCTTCTCCAATACCACAGCTCAAAAGCATCAATTCTTTGGCACTCAGCCATCTCTATGGTCCAACTCTCACATCCATACGTGACTATTGGAAAAACCATAGCTTTGTCTATACAGATCTTTGTCAGCAAAGTAACATCTCTGCTTTTTAATATGCTGTTTAGGTTTGTCATAGCTTTCCTTCCAAGTTGATGACTGCAGTCACCATCTGCAGTGATTCTGGAATCCAAGAAAATAAAGTCTGTCACTGTTTCATTTTTTCCCCATCTATTTGCCATGAGGTTATGGGACCAGATGCCATGATTTTCCTTTTCTGAATGCTGTGTTTCAAGCCAGCTTTTTCACTCTCCTCTTTCACTTTCATCGAGAGGCTCTTCAGTTCTTCTTTGCTTTCTGCCATAAGGGTGGTGTCATCTGCACATCTGAGATTATTGATATTTCTCTCAGCAATCTTGATTCCAGCCTGTGCTTCATCCAGCCCGGGATTTTGCATAATGTACTCTGCATATAAGTTAAATATACAGGGTGACAATATACAGCCTCGATGTACCCCTTTCCCAATTTGGAACCAGTCCATTGTTCCTTGTCCAGTTCTAACTGTTGCTTCTTGTCCTGTATGCAGATTTCTCAGGAGGCAGGCAAGGTGGTCTGGTATTCCCATTTCTTTAAGAATTTCCCACAGTTCGTTGTGATCCACACAGTCAGAGACTTTAGCATAGTCTAAATACACAGTATAGTCCAAAAAGATTGTAAATAACACCGTAAGAACAAACTCCTTGGTGGAAAAGATGGATAATATGATCAAATTAAAATTCAGAATGTCTACATTTCAAATTATGCCATGATCAATGTGAAAAAAAACACCTCAGTCTAGGAAAATATGTTCCATGTTTTATAATCTCTCACATTTGGTTTTTATCCAGAATATACAGAGAACTCTCAAACACTCACATTATTATTGTTTCCTTTGACAAATGCTGATTGAGCCTCTACCAGGAAGTTTTCTGGGTACTGAAGGTAGAACCTACCTTTTAGCGAAGGAAACAATAAACACAGGCAAAAAATCAAGTATGCAAATGCATATGTAATAAATAAAATCTTGATAGGTGCTATGAAGAAAATACATTAAGATTGTTGGTGGCAAGCTCTTTCCATGGGAAGATTGAGGAAGCCTTCTCTAAGCAGATAAGTGAATAGAAATCTGGATGAAATGAGAGATTCAGTCATTCAAACCTCTGGAGGAAGAACATCCTATGAAGAGATAAAAAATTAGAAGATCCCAAGAACATACACGATATATTTAAGGTACAGCCAGGAGACCAATGGAGTGGGTGCTGGAAAAGTGTCAAGAGATGAGCCTGGTAAGTTTAGACAAGTTTTGGGTCATACTGTAACTAGTAGGCCTTAGGAGTGTATTTGGATTTTATTCTGAGTGTAATGTGAATCCATGGGAGGATTTTGAGCGGAGAATGCATGATCTCATTTCAGTTTTAGAAGAATAATTTTGCCAAGGATGTGGAGAATTGATTCTCAGAGGTCAAGAAGGGAGCCACTGTAATAAGATTGTTAGAATGTCACAGCGGAAATATAGACAAGAGAGGATGACGGATAGGACTCAAGAGGAGGCACTGAAAGAAAAGTCAGTGCTTATGGGATGTATTTGGAAATAAACCCAACAGTGCTTTCTTTTGGTTATGGGAGGTAAGGAATAGAAATCAAGGGTGATTCCAGGATTTTAGCCCCCAAAATTGGTTAAATGGTGATAGCACTTTCCAAGATGGGGAAATCTCAGGGAGAAACAGTGATAGGGAGAGCTAGCAAGCGTTCTGTTCAGGCAAGTTAAGTTTGAGATGCCCAACCTGAATCTAAGCAGAAATATCAAATAGGAAATTGAAGGCATGAGATTTGGAAAGAATGTGGGACTGGAGCTTGTGCAGATGAGCAGGCAAGGGATAAGAAAGGGAGAAATAGAAACAAGTAAATAGAAGCAAGCAAAGGAAGAACACTATAACTGGGGTAAGATGGAAAATACTTACAAGAAGCTAGATTTTTTTCGAAAGTGGCAATGAAAAGTGAAGAACATACCTACCCACCTCCATGGTGGGACCTGGACATAAAAGAAAAAAACAGCACCCACTTGAGAGGCTAGGCATAAAATCCTTTGGATATATCCAGATTTCAGGAACAATAAGAGAGTGAGTCGTCCTGAGAGATATTTAGCATAGAGGTGCATTTGCTGATGACAGTGAACTCTCAGAGGGCAGAGAAAATTTGGGGGGAGTTTAGGAAAGGGTGAGAAATTGAATTAGATTACTAAACGTGCAAACCACGTGGGGTCACAATCTGTAGAACGATGGCTGATCTGGTGGCTTAACCTTCTCATCTGGGTGGGCAGTCATTTTGTATTACTTCTGGATAACGTTGTAGGGGAAGATGGGTAATCCATTTTAACACCAGAGTTTATCTGGGGATTTATCTTGGAGGCTGCCTATGAACTTTGCACATAGAAGCAGGTGACTGTGATTTGAGGATTCAGTCTAGTAGGTCTGGAAGTAGCCTGAGATGTTTGTTATTTCCTTCACACTATGTAGCTTGTATGAATTAACTGCATTCCCTGTAAGCATGGGTCCTTGGAACAATCTAACTGGCTTATTAGCATTGCTTATTGATAATAGCAAAATAGAGAGTGTGCAGCTGGTTTTGGTGTGACCACCGTTGCCAGGGGTCTATGATTTTAGGGCTGGTGAAATAGCAAAAATATGCCTACCAGGCTGAGGCCAAGACCACACTTTGGGCTCCCATGTTTCAAGGACCTCATGCTCTCATCACTGGTTCCTGATCTGAGAGAGCGCCTTTGGTGTGGCTCTACAGAAAAAGGGCAATTGAAGTTTATTCTTGCCCTCTCCAGAGGCAGCTTCTGACTGTGGGGCATGTTCTTACCTTAATAGCATTGCTCTAGTGCATCCGCTTCCTGCAGTAATCCACAGAGGCATTCAGTTCATTTCAGTTGCTCAGTCGTGTCCTACTCTTTACGACCCCATGGACTGCAGCACACCAGGCTTCCCTGTCCATTACCAACTCCCGGAGCTTGCTCAGACTCATGTCTATCAAACTGGGGATGCCATCCAACCATCTCATCCCCTATCGTCCCCTTCTCCTCCTGACTTCAATCTTTCCCAGCATCAGGGTCTTTTCCAAGGAGTTGTTCTTTGCATCAGGTGGCCAAAGTAGTGGAGCTTCAGCTTCAGCCTCAGTCTTCCAATGGACATTCAGGAGTGACTTTCTTTAGGATTGACTGGTTTCATCTCTCTGCAGTCCAAGGGACTCAAGAGTTTTCTCCAACACAGTTTAAAAGCATCAATTCTTCAGCACTGAGCTTTCTTTATGATCCAAATCTCACATCCATACATGACTACTGGAAAAATCATAGCTTTGACTATACGGACCAGTGGTACCATAGATATGTTCAGTTCAGTTCAGTCGCTCAGTCGTGTCAGACTCTTTGCGACCCCATGAATCACAGCATGCCAGGCCTCCCTGTCCATCACCAACTCCTGGAGTTCACTCAGACTCACGTCCATCAAGTCGGTGATGCCATCCAGCCATCTCATCCTCTGTCGTCCCCTTCTCCTCCTGCCCCCAGTCCCTCCCAGCATCAGAGTCTTTTCCAATGAGTCAACTCTTCGCATGAGGTGGCCAGAGTACTGGAGTTTCAGCTTTAGCATCAGTCCTTCCAAAGAAATCCCAGGGCTGATCTCCTTCAGAATGGACTGGTTGGATCTCCTTGCAGTCCAAGGGACTCTCAAGAGTCTTCTTCAACATCACAGTTCAAAAGCATAAATTCTTCAGCACTCAGCCTTCTTCACAGTCCAACTCTCACATCCATACATGACCACAGGAAAAACCATAGCCTTGACTAGATGGACCTTAGTCGGCAAAGTAATGTCTCTGCTTTTGAATATACTATCTAGGTTGGTCATAACTTTTCTTCCAAGGAATAAGCGTCTTTTAATTTCATGGCTGCAATCACCATCTGCAGTGATTTTGGAGCCCCAAAAAATAAAGTCTGACACTGTTTCTACTGTTTCCCCATCTATTTCCCATGAAATCATGGGACCAGATGCTATTATCTTCGTTTTTTGAATGTTCATTGTCATTTTCCATCCTGCGAATCCTCTTTGGCAGTTAATCCTATCATACTGTGACAATTAGTGGATGGTGGTAAGTTTACAGAGATGTATGAGCTCCCTAAAGTCCTCTTGGGAGCAATGCCACATGTCGTTGGCTGAAAAATGGTCCCCAAAGATATTTAGATCCTAAATCTGGAACCTGTGCGTGTTACCTTATATGAAAAAAGAAACTTAGCAGATGTGATTAAGTTAAGGATTTTGAGATAGGCAAATTACCCTGGATTATCCAGGTGGGCCCTATGTAATCACAAGTATCATTTTAAGAGAGAAACGAGAGGAGATTTTACAGCAGTAGAGGAAGATGGCAATATGATAGCAGAAGCAAAGGAAGGAAAGATGAATGATATGATCCAAGGAAGCCTGTCTTACACAAGCTGAGGAATGCAGGCAACTTCCTAATACTGGGGAAAGCAAGGACACAAGACCTCTTTTAGAGATTCCGAAGGATCCAGCCCTGGGATGACTTTCAGATTCATTTCAACCTTCTGGTTTCAACTGTGAGAAAATAAATGGTATTACTTTAAACGACTAAATTTGTGATATTTTGTGACAGCAGCTGAAGGAAACTAATACATAGCCTACCCCTCTTGAGACCTCAGGAGGGTGGAGTTGCAGATCAGGGAGGGGCAGGCTTCCCAGAGGACTTGGAGCTTGAAAATCAACCTTAGGTCCTTCTGTGTATTGCTTTGCTCTCGCAACCATAGCCCTGCATTCTGCCGCTGTAAATTTACCCATTTTTGGCAAAATTCATAGGAATTTTGCAGTATGTATGATTGTATGTCATTTGTGCTATTGTCTTTCACTTGCCAGAATGCTTTTGAAGTTTATCCACTTATAGCATGTATCAGCAGTTTGTCCTTTTATATTTCCAAATAGCATTTCATTATCTGGGCATACTGCATTCAGTTTATCAATTCAAATTTATCACTCTCTTATGAAACATGTTATGAATATGTGTACAAAAATCTTTGGGTGGACATGTTTTCATTCTTTTGGGGTAGATATCTAGGAGTGGAATTGCTGCATCAGATTGCATGTGCAAATTAATTTTTTTTTTAAAAAACCATGAAGCTGCTTTTCAAGGTAGCTCTAGCATTTTATATTTCAGCCAGCAATATAAGAGAGTTCTGCTTTTGCTATGTCCTTGCCAACACTGGATATTGTCAGTCTTTTTCATTCAGTTCAGTTCAGTCGCTCAGTTGTGTCTAACTCTTGGCAACCCCATGGACTGCAGCACACCAGGTTTCCCTGTCCTTCACCAACTCCGGGAGCTTGCTCAAACTCATGTCCATCAAGTCAATGATGCCATCCAACCATCTCATCCTCTGTCATCCCCTTCTCCTCCTGCCTTCATTTGTTCCCAGCATCAGGGTCTTTTCCAGTGAGTCAGTTCTTCGCATCAGGTGGCCAAAGTATTGGAGCTTCAGCTCCAGCCTCAGTCCTTCCAATGAATATTCAGAACTGATTTCCTTTAGGATTGACTGGTTGGATCTCCTTGCAGTCCAAGGGACTCTCAAGAGCCTTCTCCACCACCACCACCAGTTCAAAAGCATCAGTTCTTCAGCACTCAGCTTTCTTTATAGTCCAACTCTCATATCCATATATGACTACCAGAAAAAACATAGCTTTGACTAGACAGACCTTTGTGGCAAAGTAATGTCTTTGCTTTTTAATATGCTATCTAGATTG
The DNA here is from genome assembly GCF_023091745.1 of Budorcas taxicolor. Taxonomy (NCBI): domain Eukaryota; kingdom Metazoa; phylum Chordata; class Mammalia; order Artiodactyla; family Bovidae; genus Budorcas; species Budorcas taxicolor. The sequence goes on from NC_068920.1 coordinate 141,129,121, forward strand.
GCCATAGCTTTTCTTCCAAGGAGCAAATGTCTTTTAATTTCATAGCTGCAGTCACCATCTGCAGTGATTTTGGAGCCCAAGAAAATAAAGTCGGTCACTGTTTCCATCATTTCCCCATCTATTTGCCATGAAGTGGTGGGATCAGATGCCATGATCTTCCTGTTTTGAATGCTGAGCTTCAAGCCAGCTTTTTCACTCTCCTCTTTCACTTTCATCAAGAGGTTCTTTAGTTCCTCTTCATTTTCTACCATAAGGGTGGTGCCATCTGCATATCTGAGGTTATTGATATTTCTCTCGGCAATCTTGACTCCATCTTGTGCTTCATCCAGCCCAGCATTTCACAAAATGTACTCGGCATATGAGTTAAATAAGTAGGGTGACAATATACACCCTGAGTGACGTACTGTTTTCCAATTTGGAACCAATCTGTTGTTTCATGTGCAGTTCTAACTGTTGCTTCTTGACCTGCATACAGATTTCTCAGGAGGCAGGTAAGGTGGTCTGGTATTCCCGTCTCTTTCAGAATTTTCCAGTTTATTGTGATCCACACAGTCAAAGGCTTTGGCATAGTCAATAATGCAGAAATAGATGTTTTTCTGAAACTCTCTTGCTTTTATGATGATCCAGTGGATGTTGGTAAGTTGATCTCTGGTTCCTCTGCCTTTTCTAAAACCAGCTTGAACATCTGTTAAGTTGTCGATTCACGTACTATTGAAGCCTCGCTTGGAGAATTTTGAGCATTACTTTTCATTACATCTATTCTAATGATTCATTTCCTGTATCCTATCTACCTTATCTTTCAGTTACTCATGACTCCCATACCTGTCATGCACACCCACAAAATTGTACCTTTGCACATGTTTTTTCCTTTGCCTCTAATGCCATTCACAATCCCTAGGACTCCTTATCCTTGAAGACCCTAAGTTGAGATGGCTTCCTGGCTTACACAGACACTTGGATGGTCCTTATTCTGTGCTCCTTGAGCACCTTGTCCATCCTAGCATGGTACTTATAGCCCTGCATTGTACATCAGGATTGGTCTGTCCTCCTTCTCCCAAATTATGCCAATTACTGGAGAGAAAGACATTCATTCCCTGTTGTATTCACATTGGTCAGTGTCCCTGTTGTATTCACATTGGTCAGTAGAAATTTACTACATCCTTAATTAAGAAATTGGTGGATGAGTGAGTGGTTGAATGAGGAATTAGGAGATTATAGAAATGGGATTGGAGAGAAACATATTTATTAGACTAAATCAGGAGACATGCTGGCAATGAAAATGCATCAAGATGGAAAGATTGTGATAACAAGAGCTGAGAGATAGGGTTCTTTCATTAAGGACTTTTCACTTGACAGCCACAATTTTTATCATGATGTGTGCTGGCCCAGGAACACATCCAGGGGCTGTTTTAGTGAATATGTTTCCTCTCAGTGTGTAGCCCTTGACTTTTATGCTCCTCTACTTTAATAAAAGAAACCCTGATACACTGGAGCCATTAAATAATGCTTTCCTCTTTTAATGAAACTTTTAGTTCAAATTGTAAATGGCAATTCATTGAATTTCATATTAAAACTAGATGAATCTCTCAGCTTCCTCTTCACCTGAGCTTCAGATGTCATTAAGTCTATTGCTGTGTGAGACAAGTATGTAAGTCTGAGTTCTACTTCCTTTTAAAAGGAGTTTAGGGAATAACAGTCCCTAAATATTATTAGGGGATAGGGGATAGGGGGTTCATAGCAGAAGAAAGATCTGAGAAGTAAACAAAATAAGTAAGAACAGAATCCAGAACACAGAACCTCCCAGAGAAGGAGGAATGCTTCCAAAAACGATGAAGGATTAAGACTTGGTGCTTTTCATTAGCAGCAAGAAAGCAGTCAAATTTGGGGCACAGCCATTGTTTGGTAGTGACAGCTGATATTGTTGAATCAAGTATGCAAAGTAGAAGAGTGAAAGTGAAAGTCACTCAGTAGTGTCTAACTCTTTGCGACCCCATGGACTGTAGACTGTGAAGCTCCTCTGTCCATGGAGTTCTCCAGGCCAGAATGTTGGAGTGGGTAACCACTCCCCTCTCCAGGGGATCTTCCCAACCCAGGGGTCAAACCCAGGTCTCCCGCATTGCAGGCAGATTCTTTACTGTCTGAGCCATCAGGGAAGCCCAGGCAGAGTAAGAAACTTGACTTCTATTTTGCGACTGTCTTTTTCAGTCAAGGAAAATGAACATTAGGTGATTTGGGAGCCACAGAAATGAATATGGAGGATGTGAGCTCAAAGGTGGGTGGGACTTTGGTGACACCAGGGGTAATTATCTAACACCAGCTACCAATTCTCTGTGGACACCAACTATATCTCGTGTATCTTACACAAGCCAACTGTACTCTTACATTAAATCCTGACAAGTTAGACTCGTTCTGCAAGACTACCCGACTTCAGATGTCAACCCCAAGAAGTAGATCCATGGATTACCCACAATTCTGCAACTTGCCTACAAATTGGCAGTCTTCACGACCCTCCCCTCATATTTGATAATTTTCTATAAAAAATCACAGTACTCAGAAAGACCCTCTACTTAAGTATGAAAGTATTAGTCACTCAGTCATGTCTGATTCTTTCAACCCCATGAATTGTAGCCCACCAGGCTCCTCTGTCCATAGAATTCTCCAGGCAAGAATACTGGAGTGAGTAGCCATTTCCTTCTCCAGGGGATCTTCCCAGGCCACGGATTGAACCCAGGTCTCCCACATTGCAGGAGGATTCTTTACCAGCTGAGCCACCAGGGAAGCCTTACTTAAGGTCTATTATAAAGGATACAAATAAGCATTCAATGAAGTGGTGCAGAGGGTGAGGTCTAGAAGAGCCCCAGGCACAGGTGCTTCTGTCCCCATGGAGTTGGGTGTGTCACCCTCCCAGCACATGGGTGTGTTTCCCAGTTCTGAACTTCATCAGACCTCACTGTGTTTATAGGCTTAATCACTAGCCACCATCCCCTCCCCCTTCCCCTTCAATGGGAGGCGCTGAAAGTTCCAACCCTCTAGTCATTGAGTCCTTCTGGTGACCAACCACATCTTGAGGCTATCTAGGAGCCCCACCCTAAAATCACCTCACTAGCATAAACTCACATATGATCAAAAGAGGTTTACTACTTTATAAAAAAATCTATTAGCTTTATTTTTTATAGTTGACTTATAATGTTGTCTTCATTTCAGGTGTACAGCACACTGATTCATGTATATAAATGTACATATACATATATATATACACATATACATACTCATGTACTTATATATATATATACATACATATATGTACATTTTCAGATTCTTTCCCTTTAGGTTATTACAAAATATTGGGTATAGTTTCCTGTGCTGTACAGTAGGTCCTTGTTGGTTATCATTTTTATATATAATAGTGTATATATGTTAACTCCAGCCTCTTAATTTATCCCTGCCCCCACCCTCCCCCTTTTGGTAACTGTAGTTTGTTTTCTATGTCTGTGGATCTATTTCTGTTTTGTAAATAAGCTCATTTGCATCTTTTCTTTTAGATTCCACATATAAGTGACATCATATGATGTTTGTCTCTCTGTGTCTGGCTGACTTCACTCACTATGATGATCTCTAAAAGGGGTTTATTATGAATAACAAAACCATTCCTATCATTCAGGAAATCACAAGAGTTTTCGAATCTCTGTGTTAGGAACCAGGGACAAAGACCAAATATATTTTATATTATGCCACAGTTCCTGAATACCTTGAAAGATCTTGTATTCCCAAGATACAGTGAGAATTGGTAAATGGAACAGCTAAACGGTTGTCTCTGGAGCTTTCATGGAATGGAGAGAGAAAAGATGAGTAACATTTTGCAGATACCTCCTCTGAGATTGGGGACTTCCCAGGTGACACAGTGTAAAAAATCTGCCTGCCAATGCAGGTAACAGAGAGATTGGGTTCAATCCTTGGGCTGGGAAGATCCCTTGGAATAGGAAACGGCAACCCACTCCAGTATTCTTGCCTGGGAAATTCAATGGACAGGAAGAGCCTGGTGGGCTACAGTCCATGGGGTTGCAAAGAGTCAGATATGATTGAGACACTGAGTACAGCCTCTGAGATTATCCCTTGATACCAATTAAATGGTCAAATACCATCAAGAGGTTGAAAAAGGAGCAAGTTTTGGGTGCAAGTGTATCTTTATCATTTGATATTAGCTCAAGGTTCTACAGGTTGTTAAAGAGATGGTTTGTGAGCACCTTGAAGGTAAAACAGGGCTTCCCTTGTGGCTCAGCTGGTAAAGAATCCACCTGCAATGTGGGAGACTTGGGTTTGATATCTGAGTTGGGAAGATCGCCTGGACAAGAGAAAAAGGCTACACACTCCAGTATTCTGGAGAATTCAGTCATGGGGTCACAAAGAGTCAGACACGACTGAGCGACTTTCGCTTTCTTTCACTAGAAGGTAAAACAATAACCACTGGAAGCCATTGGAGGACCACTCATGACAAGTCATATAAATAGATTAGGGAATGAGAGCAGGTATGCGGGTCTGATCAACAGCTAAACATATGGCAAGGTCTCCCATGAGATTCCTGAAGATGACAAAGATATCCAGGCAGAAACAGGTACAAACGAGAGTCTTAACTGCTATCTTAATGACTGCTTTCAAAGGGTTGTTGCTGTTCAGTCGCTACCACCCAACTCTTTGGAATCCCATGGACTAAACCATACCAGGTTCCCCTGTCCTCCACTGTCTCCCAGAGTTTGTGCAGATTCTTGTCCATTGAGTTGATGATGCTATCTAACCATCTCTTCCTCTTCTTCCCCCTTTCAAAAAGTACTGACTGATAAACTATTATCAGTCTTGAGCAAAGCAATAGTGTCAGGAAATAACTAGTATTAAGGGGGTTAAGTGAAGTGAAAGTTGCTTAGTCCTGTCCAAATCTTAGTGATCCCATGGACTGTAGCCTGCTAAGCTCCTCAGTCCATGGAATTCTCCAGGCCAGAATACTGGAGTGGGTAGCCGGTCCCTTCTCCAGGGGATCTTCCCAACTCAGGGATCGAACCCAGGTCTCCTGCATTGCAGGCAGATTCTTTCACTCTGAGTCAACAGGGTAGCATTAAGAGGATTGGGCTATACAAATTCTCTTCTGTCTTTCAGTATTTAGATGTTTGACCTGTTAACTGGTTCGTATTTGAGTAACAGACACAGAATGGTAACTTGATGACAATTTATAGAATACAGAACTAATAAGGCTAATAATTGTGGTGTGCCCACCATCCTAGCCACCATGCACTGTGGAATACCCATTTGATAGGGTTTTTTGTTTCACATTTATTTTGCTGGCTTAACATACTCAGAAAGTTATAATGTGTTGTGTACTCTATTAGGGCGTCCCTGGTGGCTCAGACAGTAAATAATCTGCTGGCAATGCAGGAGGCCCAGGTTCAATAGCTGGGTCAGAAAGATCCCCTGGAGAAGGGAATGACACACATTCCAGTATTCTTGGCTGACATTATCAAGAATAATTCCCTCCAGTGGTCATGTATGGATGTGAGAGTTGGACTGTGAAGAAGGCTGAGTGCCGAAGAATTGATGCTTTTGAACTATGGTGTTGGAGAAGACTCTTGAGCATCCCTTGGACTGCAAGGAGATCCAACCAGTCCATTCTGAAGATCAGCCCTGGGATTTCTTTGGAAGGAATGATGCTAAAGCTGAAACTCCAGTAGTTTGGCCACCTCATGAGAAGAGTTGACTCATTGGAAAAGACTCTGATGCTGGGAGGGATTGGGGGCAGGAGGAGAAGGGGACGACAGAGGATGAGATGGTTGGATGGCATCACCAACTCGATGGACGTGAGTCTGAGTGAACTCCGGGAGATGGTAATGGACAGGCAGGCCTGGCGTGCTGCGATTCATGGGGTTGTGAAGAGTCGGACACGACTGAGCGACTTAACTGAACTGAACTGATGATATTTCATACTCATTTTTCTATTTTGATGACTAATTCTATGAGGTAGGTAGTGATTATTGCTCCTATTTTACAGTTTAAGAAACTAAGGTTCAAACTGTTTACGCACAACCACAAGATTACACAATGAAAATGTGGCTGAGCTGGGATTTAAAAAGAAATATCTTTTTGTTTCTAAAAATGAGAATATTCTTACTGCTTACCATTAACTCAGCTTAAAAAGTTGAAAAAGCTATGACAGGCAGATGCTTTTTTATTTGATCATCTTCCTTCAAGAACTTCATAGAAAACAGATTTATGCCATAAGGCACTCCTAATCCTCCAGAGGTGATTTAATTCCCATTTTTATTCATGAGTTCATGTCACAGAAGGATAAGCTTCACTGAAGTTCAATCTTTGCCCCCAGGAAGTTACAATGAAGAAGTTGCTAGTTATTCAATGTAACTAAGAAGCATCAGAGAACTGCACAATTCTCATGAAACTGAGCACCAGCTGTTTGTCACTTCTTGGGTAGGAAGAGGCTTGGCACCTGTTCTGAAGTGGTTCTGGTGTGTTCTTCAAACTTGATTCTGTCTCTTTCTTTCAGGGAGCTTCAGTCTCCATCAGTTAAAGGACATGGTTTCTCTAAGAAGCAAGGAGGAAGCAAGGGTTCTGGTGTCTGCTGGGGTGAAGTGGAGTGGGGAATGATTCAGATGGAAAAACAGGGACTTTGGAGTCAAAACAATTTGACATCAAATCTCCAATCCTTTCCTTACAGTTCTCTAACCTCACCTTTTTGAGGAACTGTTTTCTTTGTGTCCAAAATGAGGGTAAGAATAACATGGTAGCGAATAAGCAAGATAGTGTATTCAGAGTCAACAAGAGCATGACACAAAGTAGGCACTTATTGGGCTAGAGAAAAAGTTCGTTCAGGTTTTCAATACATTTTATGGAAAAAAGGGCTTCCCTGGTGGTGCAGAGGTTAAAGCGTCTGCCTGCAATGTGGGAGACCTGGGTTCGATCCCTGGGTTGGGAAGATCCCCTGGAGAAGGAAATGGCAACCCACTCGAGTATTCTTGCCTGGAGAATCCCATGGACGGAGGAGCTTGGTGGGCTACAGTCCACGGGTCGCAAAGAGTCGGACACGACTGAGCGACTTCACTTTCACTTTCACTTATGGAAAAAAAGTTTTTGGCCAACCCAATAATAAATGGCTAAAATTATGGATTCCAAAAGAGTTGGGAGACAGTATATGGAAATACTAGACTTCAAAAAGACAAAATGTATGGAGAAAGCCTGATTCTGCAGACTTTGGAGGCTGGTTTCCAGCACTGAGACTGGAGAGGAGATACTGTGACGTGGATATTGTGATGTGGGGCCCTGAACATGCAAGGGCTCAGTGAAGCCTGGGTCAGGAGAAAACAGGGTCAGGGACCACCCTCTTCCTCCTCCTCTATCCCCCCTACTCTCTCACCCCTGCCATCGTCTCCCTCCCCAAGGACCACCCTCTTCTTCCCCCTGCACCCTCTCCTTAACGAGACTATGAAAACCAAAATGCACCTTCTCTCAAGTTGAGTAACTATTCAACAAACCCTCTGCCAACACTCTGAGACCTAAATCCTTTTCTAACAGATTTAAGTTGTAATGAGAGAAATGAAAAATATTTAGGTCTATGATGCTGGAAAAGATTGAAGGCAGGAGAAGGGAACAACAGAGGATGAGATGGTTGGATGACATCACCAAGTCAATGGACATGGGTTTGAGTAAACTCCAGGAGTTGGTGATGGACAGGGAGGCCTGGCATGCTGCAGTCCATGCGGTCTCAAAGAGTCAGAAACGACTGAGTGACTGAACTGAACTAAACTGAAAAGGGCAATTAGAATAAACTCATCAAGCCCTCCCTCCCATGGATTCCACGCAGGGAAACTGAAGCCCACAGAGGAGACATGACCACTTCAGTCATGAAAAAAATTTAGTATAACTGAAGCTCTTCATTTTAACTGAAGGATCCATTACCCCAACCTTTGCAAGGGTCACTTTTAGGGTTAGTTTTCTGGAACGAATGGGATAAAAAAAATTAGAGGAAGGAAGGGAAGAAAGAAGAGGGAGGCAGAGAGGTCAGGTAGGTCTAAGGAAAATTGCCAAGTGTAAGGAATTTTTAGAATGCTTTCAGCAAGGGAGCTCCTGGACGGTAGATGAGTCTGCAGAGCTGTGTCCTCTGGCCCTTATCACTCTGATTTCATCTCCTGTAGGCACCCCATCCACCCTCTACTCCAGGGACCCCAGCCTCTGAGATCTCAAGCCTGATGATCTAGATGGAGCTGATGTAATAATAATAAAAATAAAGTGCACAATAAGTGTGATGCACTTGAATCATCTTGAAATCATCCCCCCCCCCCCGCCCCCCCCCCCCATCCCAGTCTTTGGAAAACTGTCTTCTGTGAAATCGATCCCTGGTGCTAAAAAGGTTGGACACCGTTCTACTCCATTGACAGACCCCAGGGCAGACCTTGTCTCCTGGCCATTGCACATGCTGACCCCTTGCAGTGCTTACATGGGTGATGACCAATGAGCCTTCTCTTCTCAGCTCAGACATCTTGGCCTCCCTGTGTGCCCCCCAGGACTCACTCTGGCTTATAGGCTTGGCACTTGCCATCCTGAAGCACAACGGCCCATTTACTTGACTGTTTCACTACTAGACTGTGAGCCCCTGAACGGGGCTTATCATCTTGATTTCCCCAATGCAATGGCATAAAAAAAAAAAAAATTTACTTACTCAGTGAGTCTGTGCCAGCTTGAAGATATTTACTTCTGCAGTGTTCTTACTAAAGCCGTGTAGATACCTTCATAAATCCTTCATGCATAAAGCAGTGCTTATTACATGATGAAGTCCTGTCCCCTAACCAGATTATTCCATTAATAAACAGTATTTATAAGTGATGAGTAAACAGTATTTATACACGAAAGAGATTGTTATTACAGACCTGCAACAGGGCCTATTGGGAAATAAGTGTGGCAGCGATAACTTCATTAGAGGACTCAGCCAGGCCACACAGCGACTCTATGGAGATCTCTCCCTCTCCACTGCCTCAGTCTCCCTTTTCTTCCCTTCCTTTCCTCTCCCTGTTGTCTCCCCTGGTGGCTCAGTGGTAAAAAAAAAAAAGAAAAAAATCTGCCTGCCAATGCTGGAGGCACAGGTTCAATCCCTGGGTAGGGAAGATTCCCTGGAGGAGGAAACGGCAAGCCACTCCAGTATTACTTGCCTGGAAAATCTCATAGACGGAGGAGCCTGGGGGGCTAGAGTCCATGGAGTTGCAAAGAGTCAGTCACGACTGAGAGACTCAACAACTGTCCTCTCCCCACCTCGGTCTCTCTCCTTCCCGTCTCGCCCCCTGCAGGCCAAGACTTCAGCAGGAGCTGGAGCCCCAGGAAGGAACTTCACCATGAGACACTCTGGTTCCACTGGGGTTTGCTGAACTCTGGTATGAACCCTCAAAAGTTTATGCTCAGCCTGCCTGCTGGCTCTTCCTAAAGACATGTTCATGATTGAGCTGTGCTCTTAGCTTTAGAGCTCAGGAAGAGACAGGCCAAGCAGGAAGGATCTACCCCACGGCCCAGAAGAGGTGTGGACTCACACCAGTGCCCTCCAGTGTCTATGAGGAAATCTGACATGGATGAAATGCTATGAGGACATATTGTCCACAGCCAACCAAACACAGCAAGCGTGATTATTTTCCCATCATACTGTGGATGCCTTTCCAGGTAGGGACTCCAGTTTATTCATCTTCAGGTCATCAAGACTAGGCACAGCATCTGGCTCAGAGTAAATCCTCAAAACATGCGCTGAGTGAATGAATGAATCAGTGAACAATGAAAATGAATCATGAACAACTGACAAGGAGCGTGAGTCAAAAGTAATCGGTGTGACTTAAGGGCAACCTAAACCCTCAGCCTGGCATTCAAGGCTTTTTAGGGCTAAGAACTTCATGGGGGTGAGCCAGGCTGGTTAAGCTAGCCTGAGGGGGTTTTTTGTTTGTTTGTTTTAATTTATGAGAAAAAGATTTGATAATCCTCACGGTGGGCTGCAGTCTATAGGGTCGCAAAGAGTGGACATGACTGAAGCGACATAGCATGCATGCAGGCACGCATGGTAGTTAAATAAAGCAAAAATCAAAATTCACCAGAAGGGAGCATTAAAGAGTACTTTGTGCTCTTTTATCCTGAAGTACGGGTTTTCTATTGCAGGGTGTCCCAGATTTTAGCACTAACCTTCTCCGGCCTGTGGTGGACACACGTGGCTGGTTTTGACAGGTTTGCCAAGGTAGCTGGGTGCACCCCACTGGCTTGTGCTGTCTTGCTGGAGTGAGCTTAGGGATCTATTCCAGAAAAGACAAAAGCAGCAAGACAGAAGAAGCATGGATCTAACTTCCTGAGCTGGGGGGACAGGGGTCTGTGTTTAGCTACTCAGGAGCCAAGATCAGAGATAAAGTAAGAAACTCCCTTCAGCTTCATAGGAGCTGACAGCGTCCTTGTTCATGGCTGGGTGCACATGTCAGAGGAACATGTCTATGTCACACAACCTGGAAGTTGCTGAACAAGAGGGCAGAGGACTGCCTTGGTCAGACATTTCCAGGTCCAGGAGAATCAGGAATAAACCCTGCAGCCGGAATCTCCTGCCAACAGCATAGACTTTCTTGCCCCTTTCTGCAGCAGGGCACCAATTACAGGTTCTTTGCAAGCCTCCTTAGGCCACGCTGTGTCTCTGCAGGCACTTACATTTCATTTGATGACAGTGACATTGATGAATAATAGTTTCTGCCCCCGCAAATGGTTACAGGTTCTATAGCTGATATAATAGTTTCCTGTGAAAGTTAACACTTTACAGGAGGATACTCTCTCCCTTATGTGCAGTGTCTACATCGGTGATCTTATACCTCATTTTTCCTTTTCCTTTATTAAGACATTGACTTTCAGGAGAAAGCTCAAAAGGATTTTGCTAAAAACTCCATTCGCTCTCTTTCAGTCTGGAATAGAGATTGGAAGCATTGTCTGAGGTTTACTGAATGATGACTACCTGCCAAGCCCCCCACACTTAGTAAATCATCTGATCCTAGTGGCTCAGCTGGTAAAGAATCTGCCTGCAATGCAGGAGACCTGGGTTTGATCCCTGGGAGGGGAAGATCCCCTAGAGAAGGGAATGGCAACCCACTCTAGTATTCTTTTTTTTTTTTTCTTATTGTTTTACTTTATTTTACTTTACAATACTGTATTGGTTTTGCCATACATTGACATGAATCCACCCTGGAGAATTCCGTGGAGAGAGGAGCCTGGCTGGCTACAGTCCGTGGGATCATGAAGAGTCGGACACGACTTAGCAGCTGAACAACAAATTGTGAAATAATGGTCGCCCTGATAATCACATAGGGCTCTTATAAGGACCAAATCGTATATTTAATATAAAAGCATTTGCGGATGTCCAGGCCACCAAAAGAAAGTGAAAGTGAAGTCGCTCAGTCGTGTCTGATTCTTTGCAACCCCAAGCAGTGTAGCCTCCCAGGCTCCTGTGACCATGGAATTTTCCAGGCAGGAGTACTGGAGTGGGCTGCCATTTCCTCCTCTAGGGAATCTTCCCAACCCAGGGATCAAACCCGGGTCTCCTGATTGCAGACAGACGCTTTCGTCTGAGCCACCAGGGAAGCTCAGGCCACCATATATGGAAGTCTATTGAAGGGGTTTATGTTGTTCATTTTGTACCCCCAATCTATCTTATACTTAGCCGTAGGAGACCTGTACACATTAGAAAGAACATATTTAGTCAACTGGATGCATCTGCCATCATTTCTTTGCTTTATTTAGTCTCTGAACCCTCAAAACAACGCAGCACAAGAAAAGTAGATATTCCATAAAAGCTTGTCAGTTTGGCTCATGTACTCTTTGATAGCCAAAGATTTTATATTCTGTTCATTTTTAAAGACGAGGCTTTCTTGTTTATGGAGCTCAGGTCTCCCACAAGCTCACCACCTTCGGGAAAGAAACAATCATCGTTGCTGAAGAAGCGCAATGTGAGTCCCAAACTCCATGTACTTTACTTAGCATATTTTATTCTTACGTGATCATCTGAGACTCATTTAATATTATTTCATAACTAATGCTGTTTCGCTTTCTTATCATTGCCTAACAAACTATCCCAGGACTTGAGTACTTAATAATTCTTTAATCGTATCCCATGAATTTTATGGGTCAGGCATCCTGATGGGTTGTAACAGATCAATTCTTCTCTCTGTGGCCTCCACCAGTCTCACTGGGAAGTGCTCAGCTAGGAGCTCCCCTGCACTGCAGATCCAGGATGGTCTCATTCTGCCTGGATCCTTGGTGGGCCTGCTGACAGGCTGGGCTCAGCATGGGCCCTCTCCTCCTCCATGCAACCTCAAAGAATTTCCCAGTGTCCTTCCTGCAGGATAGGTGGACTTCTTGCCTGATGTCTCAGGGTTTCTAGAGAGAGTGCCCAAATCGCAGGAAAAGATGATGCCAGTCTACTAGGCCTGTTCCTGAAAAATGACAAAGCCAGTTCCACCACGTTCTTTTGGTCTAAACAGTAACCAAGACCAACCAGATTTAAAGGGTGAAAATACAGAACCACCTCTTCTTGGGAATAGGGTCCAAGAATATGCAGTTTCCTTTAATGTGCCACCAAAGCTCACAAACTTGTGCTCTTCTACCTGCAAGAGACAAGAAGCAGAGAGAAAGGAAAAAATTTCTGTTGCAGGATACACTGTTAAATAGTTTCATTGTTACCCCTAGCAGACAAACAAACTGAACAGAAATAAGGCATAACCAGAGTCAAGAGGGGAAAAGGGAGAAAAACCATCAGATGGACACGCAGTAATTATAAACTTGAATAAACTAACAAGTCTATAATTCAAAGGCCACCTGGATCACTGGGAGCTAACACATGCAAGTCAGCTAGCCAACACCCTGGACTGTCCTTGAGGGCATCACTGGTCACAGCACAGGGTGGTAGAAACACTCATCCATATATTCATCCATTCAACTTAGCATTTACTGATATCTACTGGATGCAAAGCACTGAGCTCATCATTAAAGATCTAAAGATCAATTGGACATGATTTGCCTTCCAAAAGCTTAGAGAAGGAAGACATGGCAATCATTAAACACAGCATAATATGAAAATGCCTGAGAAATGTACCTTCAGTGACAACCTTGAGTTAACAAAATTAGCTTATACCAACCCAAATTATTTAGGGAATACAAATAAGTGAATGAAAAGACCAGTTTTACATCTATTTAATTGTCAGTGCAGTTGCTTTTTAAATATGTCCATTCAAAAGAATGCCATTGCCAGGTTTCCTCAATATTCTGGAAAACTCAGATATTTGAAATTGCCTATTTTCAATGGATATTATTGTCTTTCAGCAGAGTTTCAAGGCATCAAATATTAATGGAGTCTCTGGCACAGTGCTGGAAGCTCGTATTACAGAGACAAAATGGAACCAGTTTCGGAAAACTTCTCCTTCATTTGGTGAGAGAAACAAACCGCTGACCCATTGCTCTGATGCCCACTCCACACCATTTAGCCAGAGAGAGCCCTCTGTGTACTGTTCTGGGCAACAACAGAGAAGGCAAACTAAGCACCTTCCCTCGTGGAACTTATATAATCTCATGGAGAGGATGACAATAAGTGAAAAGTGAAAGTGAAAGTTGCTTGGTCGAGTCTGACTCTTTGAGACTCTGTATAGTTCATGGAATTCTCCAGACCAGAATACTGGAGTGGGTAGCCTTTCCCTTCTCCAGGATCTTCCCAACCCAGGGGTCAAACCCAGGTCTCCCACATTGCTGGAGGATTCTTTGCCAGCTAAGCCACAAGGGAAGCCCAGGGACACTGGAGTGGGTAGCTTACCCCTTCTCCAGGGGATCTTCCTGACCCAGGAGTTGAACCAGGATCTCCTGCATTGCAGGTGGATTCTTTGCCAACTGAGCTACCAGGGAAGCCTCATATGACAATAAAGCGCTAAACAGATGAGTGAATAAATTCGGAGGACCATAAATGATTCAGAGAAAAAAGGCAGGGGACACGGCCAACATAGCTTGGGCAGAGGAGGGTGGGAAAAGGGGTCAATTTCAGATGAGGTGGTCACTATTTAAAATTTTCCTGGGACATTAAAACATAGTACATGCTTATCCTAGTGCCTGGAACACACTGTATACTTAATATTCTGATGTGTGACCATCAGCATATCCCTGCTGGTACAGTAGTCGCTTGTATCCTTACCTCTTCATGGAGGAAAAGCACAGTAAGGGCACAGACCATGGCTAATTAACCAATAAATAATAAGTATTAAATAGTTGGTGAAGAGTTGCCCTCAGCACCCCAGGAATGTTCCAAACTGCCTGAAAATTATAACAAAAGAAGAATCAAGAATCCTTTCATCTAAGACATTTTATGGATGCTTGGAGGATGTGGTGGGAGGGAACCCCACAGGGAGAATAATTAGATTGTCCTCCTATCTGGTTGCTATTTTATTTATTTGCTGGTCTTAAGGATGGGATGTATTCATTGAATAGAGCACATATTAGTTTAGAAATTCCAGATCTGACTTATACACTCGTGTAAGTAATTAACTCCCCAGAAACCAATCTGAGACTTAATTTGAGGAGGATTTGGTACTGACTGGATTAGTCAGTTTGGTAAATAAATTTAAATAGCAAAAGAACTGTCTGTTCTGGGAAGACCAGAGACAGAGATAAAGACAGAGATGAAAACAGAGGCATTTCCCTGGGGGAGGAGAGTCAGAGCTGCCTTTTCAAGTCTTAGACCAACCAAGAGAAATAACCAACCTATATCAAGTTCATCCTGTGTTGGAGTCTGTATTAGTTGCTTTATGAACACAATTCCATTAAATTCTTTTGACAACCCTCAAAGGCAGGTGCCATTATCTGAGACATGAAGTAACTTGCTCAATGTCACACAGCTAGTGTATGACAGAACTTCCACTTCTGAACTAGGAAGTCCTCTTGACTAGAGAGCTTTATTATTATGATGCATGTATGGGAAGTTGCTTCCCTCCTGTCTGACTCTGTGCAACCCTATGAAGCCTGCAGCCCAGCACGCTCCTCTGCCCATGGGATTCTCTAAGGAAGAGTACTACTGGACAGTGGGTGGCTGTTCCCTCCTGTAGGGGATCTTCCCAACCCAAGGACTGAACCTGTGTCTCTTATGTCTCCTACACTGGCGACCGGGGAATCTTTACCACTAGCTTCACCTGGTAAGCCCAATTATTATTATACCAGGGGCAAAAAAAAAAAGAGAAAGTTTAGGTCTATAGTACTACTCACTTGACTGCTATTCTTTGAAAATTAGTAATCCATGGGTATTCAGTGAATTAGCTTTCACTGCATGAAAAAAGCCCCCCCAAAACTAAGTAGTTTAAAACCAGAACTTTTATTCATTGTATTATTCTGTATTCTTCAGGTCTATGCCAGCTCAGCTGACCTCCCCCGGGCGCGCTCGCGTGCCTTGGTCAGCTGGCAAGTGGGAGCGTCCAATTCTTCTTTTTAGCTGTTTCAGCATCCAGAACAACAGCTTGAGCCGCTCCTGTGATGGTCAGAGTTGCAAGGGCAACAGGAGAGGGAGGACCAGGCATGCTTAAGTCTCGGCTTGTGTCATGCTCACTATTACTCCGCTGGCCAAAGCAGATCACATAGACAAGTCCAGTGTCAGTGTGGGGAAAACGACTCCAAGAAGGAAATTACTGTGGCCATTTTTTTAAATACCATCTAACACATTGTTTGAAGCAGATTCTGTTCACTTGTTCATTCACTCAACTGCCTTCAATGAGCACTTTGGTAGCAATGCTTATTCTGGACAGAAAACAAAGATGAAACGGCTTGATCCAGAGTTCCTGGTCTAGCAGGAGGAATTAGGACACACAAAGGCTGACAAAAGTGGTATTAACTGCCATATGAAGGGGATAAAAAAAATAGCTAAGTGATCTGGAGAGCCAAGAAGTTACAGTAAAAAAAAAAAAAAGAAAAAGTTACAGTTCCATAAAGAAGAGATGTTTATGCTGAATCTTGAAGGATGGGCTAAGCAGAGACATCACTTTGCCCACAAAGGTCCATATAGTCAAAGCTATGGTTTTTCTTGTAAGAGTTGGACCATAAAAAAGGCTGAGTGCCAAAGACTTGATGCTTTCGAATTCCGGTGCTGGAGAAGACTCTTGAGAGTCCCTTGGACAGTAGGAAAATCAAACCAGTCAACCCTAAAGGAAATCAACCCTGAATATTCATCAGAAGGACTGATACTGAAGCTGAAGCACCACCTGATGCAAAAAGCCAACTCACTGGAAAAGACCCTGATGCTGGGAAAGATTAAAAGCAGAAGGAGAAGGGGGCGACAGAGGATGAGATGGGTGGATGGCATCCCTGACGCAAAGGACATGAGTTTGAGCAAGCTTCGGGAGTGGGTGATGGATAGGGAAACCTGGTGTGCTGACCCTGGGATCGTTGTGTGGGCAAGAGCACACTGGTGGTGCCAGTGACAAGACAGGAAAGTGAGGCAACTGAGTCCTCTTTGGGGTTCATTGAGCTTGGGGTCTCTGCGCAACACACAGGAGGAAATGTTGCTTATGGTGCTGGGTGTTTAGATCTGGACGATGGGAGAAAATTCAAAGCTGGAAAGGGAACTCATCAACAAGGGGCTAAGTGGTGAAACTATGGGTACCAGTGATATTATCAGCAGAGAATTTACCCCCAAAAAAAGAAAAACAAAAGGGAAAATGTGGGGTCTTTTGAGTAGCAGAGAAAGAACGGGGGAGAATAAACATTAAATCTAGTAATTAACCATTCACCCATTCCCTTAGAATCTGTCAGAAATTTACATCAAAAGCTTGAGGGTTGAAGCACCATGGGTAACAAACTATAGGCTCACTGTGATTGCATTTTAATAATGATTTCCTATGTCACTGGTTTCAGAATATGTACTATTCTGAAGGTGGGCAGCAGCTTGATCGAGAACACTGACTTAGAAACCAAAACTGTGGTTCAAATCCTGGCTGCACCTAATCAATGGCAGGATCTCAGGTGAGTCAGGAAAGCCCTCTTGGGTGTAAGGATCTCAGGCAAGTCAGGAAAGCCCTCTTGGGTGTAACATGCAGATAACTCCTGCCTTGAAAGATTGTTGGTATTAACATAAGTCTTGAGACCTATACCTGACATGGAGTATGTGATATGAAAGCATCAATATGGACAAATATTTACAGAAGCGCATACCCTGATGAAAAGAAAAAGACTGAAATGCACAACCTCAGGAAGAGTTCTGATCGGTCAGGACTGTGGATCTGACTGCTGTTCCAGTCTCCAGTCGGGAAGTTTGAAGTGCTGCTGGTGCGGGGAATGGTGAGTGACAAGGCTGAGTGACACAGTAATAGAGAGAGAGCTCGGCACGGTACAGACACTCACATGCATGTGGCCTCAAGTGTGCGGCGTGGAGAAGCAGCAGCCCTCAGGCTGAGAGCGAGGGCAAGTGAGCGAGGTTTGTCATATGAACCGAACCCTAGAGTCAGAGGTGAAGATGCTGCAATTAGTCACATAGGATGATGGAGACTCTGTGGCACAAGGTGCCTAAAGGAGGAGCAGAGAAAAAGAATTTTAAACATCATTCCATGTTCAGTGTGTCTCTCTACTTTCAGGTACCCAGAAGGCTGGGTTACTTCTGCTTTTCCATCCAGGATAACTCCAAGAACATGCTCCAAAATTATGTCTATGTTGGTGACAGTGTATGGAGACACAGTGCTTAACAAAGGCTGGAATAGATATGCAATGTTCATAAATCTTTCTGAACACCGCTCCTTGGGAATTCACCAGACACACACCCCCACCCACACACATCTCTCTTACTTTCTTTCCTTCCTTGCTTCCTTCTCCGCTTCCTTCCTTCCTTTGTTCTCTCTTTCCTTCCCTCTCTCCTTCCTTCTTTCCTTCCTAACCTTCACAACTGGTTCCACATTACCTGTAGAATAGTCACCCTCCCTAGCATCGCATTCCAGGCTTTCTGGGTTCTGGCTTCATTCAGTTTTGAGTCTTTACCTCCCATGAATCTCTCAACCCTCTCCTGCAGCTAAATGGACTGCATTTAATTTCTTGCTGCTGCTGCTGCTGCTAAGTCACTTCAGTTGTGTCCGACTCTGTGCGACCCCATAGACGGCAGCCCACCAGGCTCCCCCATTCCTGGAATTCTCCAGGCAAGAACACTGGAGTGGGTTGCCATTTCCTTCTCCAATGCATAATTTCTTGAGCAGGTAACAAATGCTTACAATTTGTTGGCTTTTGTAATTTATTAATTTAGCAAAGTCAGTTTCTCAGTTTCCTTTTTGATAAAAACTCTCTTGCCAGACTTTGTAAGGAAGAGTACTTTAAATATAGATAAATCACTTTCTCAAATTGCCAAGCATATTATAAGCACTTAATAAAAAAAAAGCAGTTCTTTTATTATTATTATCTCTTCTGTTAGCAAAACTTGTTTTGCAAGAGATTTTGCTTATTATAAAGATTAGGAAAATATAGAGAAAAAATTAAAATACCCCCCTAATTTAATTCCATCTCTATGAAATATTTTCAGTCATATTTATAAAATAGCTACACAAAAATAGAAAAGATGATGCTGCAAATAATTTTATTTCCTGATTTTTCCATGCAGCATTATATCACAAATATTTTCCCACATCACTAAAAAATTTCTTGAAAATAAGATCTTTAGTTCTATATATTTCTACTTCATAGATTTATTTTCTTGAGTGAGTCCCGATCCTTGATTGTATAGGCTATTTTGAAAATTTCCATATAATTTGAAAATATGGAAAATCTGTGGTTTCCATATTGTTAGAAAAACCTTCTTAAACTTTGGTTATTCTCTTAGGCTGATTCGTAACAGCTGAAGTAGTGGATTGCACACGTGGACATTTGAAAGGCTCTGAATACATATTGGAAAATTGCTTTCAGAGAAATGAGATTGGTTTTACATGCACTTCCTACCTCTGTCAAGGGTTAAAGTTTCCCTTTCATCTCCTCTCCTTCAGCCCTGGGACTCTGGGAGGACACACATCTGCACTCAGAAATAGTAACAACAGACTTGCGTTTCCAGGGAGCAGAGACGGGCCTTTCCAGCACCAACTTAAATATTCCAAAGGTCTCTCACAGATCTGCCAGGGAACCTTTGTCTCCCACGACATCATGGAAGAGTGCAGACTCTCCGCCAGGTCACTTATCAAACGTCACATCACCTCTGCACCTCAGTCTCCTCATCTGTAAAATGGGGATAACATTGACACCTATCCTATAAAGATTGTGGCGAGGATATTGACAGCTAGGTTGAATGCAGAATGATTACCACAGCTGCATCTTCTTGAGCTCTGTTCTTTTATTGCTCCTGGAAACAGTCACAACAGAGCGACTTTCTAAAGGCACATCCCCGTCACAGCAGCTGCACCAGGTAGAAGAATGTCATGAACAAAGCAAACACCCCAACGGATGGATGCAAACTCTGCCTGCAACAGGATGTGCGCTCCTGGAAGGAGAGGAAGCTGTTGCAGGTCTTTGACAGGCCCGGTTCTAATGCCCTTTGTTCCCTGAAGCAATGCTCAGGTTCTAAAATTAAACCCCATTTCCACTACCCCAAAGTGCTGTGTGCATTTGAGCGTCACCAGTGTTAAGGAACAGTTTTTGTCTGCTCTCATTACCATGGTTACACCTCCAAGAGCAAAAAATATATGGCTGCTGCTTCTGTCAAATCAGGCCCGCTTTCCTGTGATTCGGGCCTTTGCTGCAAAGTGCCTGATGGCTGCTCTCCGCAGGAACCCAGGAGTCGGCTCGGACTTGTAATGAGCCCTCTGATGTGGCAATCAGTCAGTAACATGGATTGACACAGAGTCATTTGGCGGCACTGGGGTGTTGACCCTGGGGCTCATGTGAGTCCATCAGTCAGATGCGAAATGCCAGCCCTGGCTACAGGCACGGTGCCTGCCCTGAGTTCAACAAGGAGACAGAGACACAGAGGAAATGCATGGAGGAAACAGTAGAGGATTGGCTTTGGGGTTTCAAAAAGCACCCTCCGCCCTTTATCTCAGAACCTCTAAGATACAGATGGAAGAATGTAGCAGAGGCCAGACTATCACCTTGATTACTGATAAAGCCGTTGGGAGAATTTGCCTTTGGCTGGAAAGCAGACTCACTTCAGCCCTGACTTACCTCATCACTGTATCAGCTGGACCACAGCAGGCCATCCTCAGAGCAGAGATTCCCAACATGCACTCTGTTCTCAGAATATAGACTTCCTGCCAACAGGCAGAGGACCCAGGAGAAGAAGCAAAGAAGTTCGGTCAGCCTGGCTCTTTCTTCCAAACCACTATGAACAGAATTTGTTCTTCTAATTCATCCACAAAAGGGGATATATATGTGTGTGTATATATATATATATATATCATTCACTTTGTTGTACAATAGAATCTACAGAGGATTATAAGGCAACTATACTCCAATAAAAAAAAATTAAAAATAAAGAGAAGAAGTGCCTGTTCTTCCCATAGAGCTCAGAAAGGGGACAGTAGTGTCACTTTAGTCCCAAGTTCTGCAGACTTTTTCTGTAGAGGGTCAAATAGGAAACATCCTAGGTTTTGAGGGCCACCTTGGAGCTGGTGCATATTCCCTTTTCTTCACAGCCTTTTGGAAATGCAAAAATCATTCTTAGCTCTTGGGCCATAAAAAAAAGTAGGTTATAGGCCAAGCTCTCCTCCAGCTCTTGTGGTTCAGTGTGGTCTCAGAGCAGCAGCATCCACACAGGCCATTAGGATTCCGAATCCCAGGCCTCACACCAGACCTACTGGAGCAGAGTCCGCCACTTTAACAAGAGCCCAAATAAAGTGTGAGAAGCACTGTGGAGGGCTTTCCAGGTGGCGCTGGTGGTAAAGAACCTGCCTGCCAATGCAAGAGACATAAGAGACGTGGGTTCGATCACAGCATCGGGAAGATCTCCTGGAGGCAGAAACGGCAATCCACTACAGTATTCTTGCTGGAAAATCCCATGGACAGAGGAGCCTGCCCATCTACAGTCCTTGGGGTCACCAAGAGTTGGACATGACTGAAGCAACTGAGCATGCATCATGGAAAAAAATCCCTCATGAGTGGCTGGGAACAAATGTGTCTAATTGCAAGACAATGTAGAAACCTGTGAGCACTGAAGAAAGTCCCCCTTCGCAAGTTCTTCGTACTTTTGTGTTAAGGTTTATCACAATCTGCTTGTAATTGTGTATATGTATGAGTGTATGTGTGTGTGTGTGTGAGAATGTGCCCACCCCTCTCTAACTAGATGGTGAACTCTTGGAGGGCAGGGAATCAGATCTCACCGACCTCCAAGTTCTTAGTTCCTTGGACTCCCATGTGCAGAGGAAGAACCATAGAGATGCCCTGTCACTCCACCACTTTCTATTAATCATTTGAAGCTTTTGGTTCCTTCTTTGTAAAATGCAATTCTGAACCCCTTCCTCCCCTGTGGGGGGGATTCAGCAGGTAAGAAGGGGTCTCTCCTAGTCTGGCACATAACCTGCTCTTATAAGCAGCGGCCATTGTAAAGAGGATGGTCTTGTTTGCAGGAGAGTCTTGGCATTGCACTGGGAAGGGGATTCCAATGGAAGAGGGCTGAAGAGCAGCTGGGGATCTGAGGGGCCCCACGAGCATCCCCTGACCCTCCCAAGCCTCTGGCATCTTGGGCCAGCACCCCAGTCCCTGGACACTAGGCAGCTGTTTGCCAGGTCCTTCCCGATCCGCCAGGAATTTCAGGGACAGGCTATCCAAACATTAGCATGGCTGTGTCTCGGGATGGTATCAGGGCCATTTTGATAACTCTCATACAAGCACCTAGACTAGGAGGTACTCTAACACTTGTGGGATTATTGGCGACTTGTTGGGAATGAGCGCCATCTGCTGGACACAGTTAGAAAGACATTAGAATGACCTCAAATTCATTACATTGCGTATGTCTAAGCCAGTGTTCATTAAATGTCTTTCTCCAGCCCTCCAATAAGGAAAACAAACAAACAAATGATTAGTATCTACCCCAACAGAAAGTGAAGAAGAACTAAAGATCCTCTTAATGAAAGTGAAAGAGGAGAGTGGAAAAGTTGGCTTAATTCAGAAAACCAAGATCATGGCATCTGGTCCCATCACTTCATAGCAAATAGATGGGGAAACAGTGGAAACAGTGGCTGACTTAATTCTTCTGGGCTCCAAAATCACTGCAGATGGTGATTGCAGCCATGAAATTAAAAGATGCTTACTTCTTGGAAGGAAAGTAATGACCAACCTAGATAGCGTATCAAAAAGCAGAGACATTACTTTGTCAACAAAGGTCCATCTAATCAAGGCTATGGTTTTTCCAGTAGTCATGTATGGATGTGAGAGTTGGACTATAAAAGAAGCTGAGCACCAAAGAATTGATGCTTTTGAACTGTGGTATTGGAGAAGACTCTTGAGAGTCCCTTGGACTGCAAGGAGATCCAGCCAGTCCATCCTAAAGGAGATCAGTTCTGGGTGTTCATTGGAAGGACTGATGCTGAAGCTGAAACTCCAATACTTTGGCCACCTGATGCGATGAGCTGACTCATTTGAAAAGACCTTGATGCTGGGAAAGATTGAGGACAGGAGGAGAAGGAGATGACAGAGGATGAGATGGTTGTATGGCATCACCGACTCAATGAACATGGGTTTGGGTGAACTCCAGGAGGTGGTGATGGACAGGGAGGCCTGGTGGGCTGCAGTACATGGGGTCACAAAGAGTTGGACACGACTGAGCGACTGAACTGAACAACATACATCTGTTTATTGTTAAGCTATATACATTGTAGCATCAATATTATATTATGCATCTTATGTAAAATACAGCTGCTGCTGCTGCTGCTGCTAAGTTGCTTCAGTCGTGTCCAACTTTGTGCGACCCCGCAGACAGCAGCCCACCAGGCTCCCCCATCCCTGGGATTCTCCAGGTGAGGACACTATTCATTCAATATTTCCAATAGTGAGTATATTGAGTTCTTATATGCCAGGCACTGTCCAGAGCATTTGAGATATTTCTATGAATAAAAAAGACAAAAATACCTTCCTTCCCATAGTCAGATAATTGAAAAACTAAATCAGTAAGAAAATTATATGATATGCTAGAAGGTAATAAATGCTATGGGAGAAAGAAACAAATGTATAGGGGATTTGAGAGTGAGGCATAACAGGGCTGGTTGAGAAGATGAGATTTACACCAGAACTGAAGGAGGTGGAGGGGGGTGGTTGGGTCTGTTGGAAGTCTGGGTTTCAGGCACTCTGGTTAGAAAGAACAGCCAGTGCAAGGCCCTGAGGTAGGGGTGTGCCTGCACGTTTGAGGGGCAGAGGAGCTCTGTGTGGCTGGAGTGGAGTAAGCCGTGGTGGATTAGAGAAGAAGAAATCAGAGAGGAAGCTCATGATAGGCCTCAAGCAATGTGACTTTGGTGAGATGGGAATTCATCAGAAATTTTTGAGAGAGGTGTGACTTGATCTGACATTTTGAAAGTATCATTCTGGCTGCTAAGAAGAGACTGGTACTGTGGGGCAGGGGTCAAGAGAGAGGCACAGTCTAAGAAAAGGGGCTATTGCGTTTTTCCAGGTGAGAGTCTAGAGTGGCTCAGAGTTAGGGGATTGCTGTGGTGATGTGGCACCTTTTTTTTAAAGTAAGAGGTGAAAGTAAGCAATGTAATTAGAAGCTCTAGAATTTTGTTTCCACACCCCAGTGGGCCAAGAGGGCATGCCGTATTGGAGACTGCCCCCTAGGCAAGGTAATTCCTAAAGATAGAGGCTACAGAAGAAACCTACAAAGAGTTACACAAGAAAGCAGTTTTGTGGAAGGGTATGTTTTTAAAGTTGATGAGAATGGCTTGTTACACAAAGAGGTTGGCAAACAAATGTAACACAGCTGGCACCTGAGGTGTTGAAAATACTGTGATATGAGGCTCCTAGGACCCTAACCCCATGTTTCCCCTTGGAGCAGTCCTTCAGCATTCACTAATTCACTGTTGGTGATGAGTGTATAGAATACACCTCTGCTCTGATGAACAAGAATCAACCATATGTTTTCTGAATGCAAACATGAATATGTTCATTCCATGTTTGGACACTGCGATATATTGACTGGGTAATGGCTCTGATTTCTTCTTCCTTTGTATTATGCTTTTGCATTTTCTTCTACCTAGAAGTAGGTTCTAATTCTTCACCCCTGGAATTTGTTCTGGGCTTTGTCTTGCTCTGGTCACTGGAGTGTTGGAGAAGTGGTGCTGTGTCGTTTATGTACTTAGCCCCAGGAGGCCTTGCAGCTTGTCCCCCTACACCCAACCTGTGTCTCTGAGATCATTGTGAGAACCTGCTGGTGGAACATAGGCGACTGGGCCGAGGCTGTCCTAGACGAACCAGCAATTTGCCAGCAAGCTTCCACCCTTTAGAGTGAACCTTGATTCAGATCAGGCCTGTCCAATCGAGATCACCAGGATCAGCAGAACTAAACCACTCCACCAACCCATAGATTCCTGAGCAATAATAAGTGGGTATCACTTTAAGATAGTAACCTTTGGGGGTGATTTTTTACACAGCATTATTGTGACAATAGATTATTGACATGCTGCTGCTCTTGTTAAGTCACATCAGTAAAGTGTCCGACTTTGTGCGACCCCATAGACGGCAGCCCACCAGGCTCCTCCATCCCTGGGATTCTCCAGGCAAGAACACTGGAGTGGGTTGCCATTTCCTTCTCCAACACATGCGTGCATGCTAAGTCGCTTCAGTCGTGTCTGACTCTATGTGACCCTATGGACAGCAGCCCACCAGGCTCCTCTGTCCACACAATTCTCTAGGCAAGAATACTGGAGTGGGTTGCCATTTCCTTCTCTGAGACTACTGACATAGATGCTGAAAAACTCTACTGGATTTTCTTGGTATCTTATGTCAGCTGTAACTTAAGACTACATTTGAGGGAGACTAGTGGGGGAGACTTTGGACAGAAGTGAGCATCAGTTCCCAGTTATTTTATGTCCCAAGGTTTTATACATGTCAGATATAGCCTCCTGAAATCAGCCTTGATGCTCAGGCCTCTTTTACGACTAAGATCCAGATAAACCACACTTTCCAGAGTCGGGGCACAGTGGCTTCATACTAGTGAATGGACAATCAACTATTTCATTTTGAGTTGGTAAACTGGTGTGGATCACAATAAACTGTGGAAAATTCTGAAAGAGATGGGAATACCAGACCACCTAACCTGCCTCTTGAGGAATCTGTATGCAGGTCAGGAAGCAACAGTTAGAACTGGACATGGAACAACAGACTGGTTCCAAATAGGAAAAGGAGTACGTCAAGGCTGTATATTGTCACCCTGCTTATTTAACTTCTATGCAGAGTACATCATGAGAAACGCTGGACTGGAAGAAACACAAGCTGGAATCAAGATTGCCGGGAGAAATATCAATAACCTCCGATATGCAGATGACACCACCCTTATGGCAGAAAGTGAAGAGGAGCTAAAAAGCCTCTTGATGAAAATGAAAGAGGAGAGTGAAAAAGTTGGCTTAAAGCTCAACATTCAGAAAACGAAGATCATGGCATCTGGTCCCATCACTCCATGGGAAATAGATGGGGAAACAGTGGAAACAGTGTCAGACTTTGTTTTTGTGGGCTCCAAAATCCCTGCAGATGGTGATTGCAGCCGTGAAATTAAAAGACGCTTACTCCTTGGAAGGAAAGTTATGACCAACCTAGATAGTATATTCAAAAGCAGAGACATTACTTTGCCGACTAAGGTCCGTCTAGTCAAGGCTATGGTTTTTCCTGTGGTCATGTATGGATGTGAGAGTTGAACTGTGAAGAAGGCTGAGCGCCGAAGAATTGATGCTTTTGAACTGTGGTGTTGGAGAAGACTCTTGAGGGTCCCTTGGACTGCAAGGAGATCCAACCAGTCCATTCTGAAGGAGATCGGTCCTGAGTGTTCTTTGGAAGGAATGATGCTAAAGCTGAAGCTCCAGTACTCTGGACACCTCATGTGAAGAGTTGACTCATTGGAAAAGACTCTGATGCTGGGAAGGATTGGGGGCAGGAGGAGAAGGGAACGACCCAGGATGAGATGGCTGGATGGCATCACGGACTCGATGGATGTGAGTCTGAGTGAACTCCGGGAGCTGGTGATGGACAGGGAGGCCTGGCGTGCTGCGATTCATGGGGTCGCAAAGAGTCTGACACGACTGAGCGACTGAACTGAACTGAACTGAAACTGGTGTACATGGTCCCAGAGTAGGCTGATCATTTAGATCACTAACACCCAGGTTTTTTTAACAGTAACACCTGTTCAACAACCCATATGTGTGCAATCCCAGGGCACTTTGACCACCAACATCAGTAAGCTAAAGGGGTCCAGTTTTGTTGTATGAATATATGCTACGTTTTAACATTGAATAATTATTCGTGCTGTGGTCCTAGTGTGATTAGATTGACTAGATTTCTGTGAGTATGGTTTCAGTGTGTCTGCCCTCTGATGCCCTCTTGCAACACATACCATCTTACTTGGGTTTCTCTTACCTTGAGCGTGGGTATCTCCTCACGGCTGCTCCAGCAAAGCACAGCCACTGTTCCTTACCTTGGATGAGGGGTATCTCCTCCCACTGCCCTTCCTGACCTTCAACGTGGGATGGCTCCTCTAGGCCCTCCTGCGCCCACACTTCTGTTATGTCCATACAGTTTATGTCCTTTATTGAGCCTATCTTTGCGTGAAATGTTCCCTTGGTATCTCTAATTTTCTTGAAGAGATCTCTAGTCTTTCCCATTCTGTTCTTTTCCTCTATTTCTTTGCATCGATCACTGAAGGGTTTCTTATCTCTTCTTACTATTCTTTGGAACTCTGCATTCAGATGCTTATATCTTTCCTTTTCTCCTTGGCTTTTCACTTCTCTTCTTTTCACAGCTATTTGTAAGGCTTCCCCAGACTGCCATTTTGCTATTTTGCATTTCTTTTCTGTGGGGATGGTCTTGATCCCTGTCTCCTGTATGATGTCACGAACTTCATTCCATAGTTCATCAGGCACTCTATCTATCAGATCTAGGCCCTTAAATCTATTTCTCACTTCCACTGTATAATCATAAGGGATTTGATTTAGGTCATGCCTGAATGGTTTCCCCTGCTTTCTTCAATTTGAGTCTGAATTTGGTAATAAGGAGTTCATGATCTGAGCCACGGTCAGCTCCTGGTCTTGTTTTTGCTGACTGTATAGAGCTTCTCCATCTTTGGCTGCAGAGAATATAATCAATCTGATTTTGGTGTTGACCATCTGGTAATGTCCATGTGTAGAGTCTTCTCTTGTGTTGTTGGAAGAGGGTGTTTGCTATGACCAGTGCGTTTTCTTGGCAAAACTCTATTAGTCTTTGCCCTGCTTCATTCTGCATTCCAAGGCCAAATTTGCCTGTTACTCCAGGTGTTTCTTGGCTCCCTACTTCTGCATTCCAGTCCCCTATAAGGAAAAGGACATCTTTTTTGGGTGTTTGTTCTAAAAGGTCTTGTAGGTCTTCATAGAACCGTTCAACTTCAGCTTCTTCAGCATTACTGGTTGGGGCATAGACTTGGATTACTGTGATATTGAATGGTTTGCCTTGGATACGAACAGAGATCATTCTGTCATTTTTGAGACTGCATCCAAGTACTGCATTTCAGACTCTTCTGTTGACCATGATGGCTACTCCATTTCTTCTGAGGGATTCCTGCCCACAATAGTAGATATAATGGTCATCTGAGTTAAATTCACCCATGCCAGTCCATTTTAGTTCACTGATTCCTAGAATGTCAACGGTCACTCTTGCCATCTCTTGTTTGACCACTTCCAATTTGCCTTGATTCATGGACCTGACATTCCAGGTTCCTATGCAATATTGCTCTTTACAGCATGGGACCTTGTTTCTATCACCAGTCACATCCACAGCTGGATATTGTTTTTGCTTTGGCTCCATCCCTTCAATCTTTCTGGAGTTATTTCTCCACTGACCTCCAGTAGCATATTGGGCACCTACTGACCTGGGGAGTACCTCTTTCAGTATCCTAACATTTTGCCTTTTCATACTGTTCATGGGGTTCTCACGGCAAGAATACTGAAGTGGTTTGCCATTCCCATCTCCAGTGGACCACATTCTGTCAGACCTCTCCACCATGACCCGCCCATCCTGGGTTGCCCTGCGGGCATGGCTTAGTTTCATTGCTGGGAGAAATATCAATAACCTCAGATATGCAGATGACACCACATTTATGGCAGAAAGTGAAGAGGAATTAAAAAGCCTCTTGATGAAAGTAAAAGAGGAGAGTGAAAAAGTTGGCTTAAAGCTCAACATTCAGAAAACGAAGATCATGGCATCTGGTCCCATCACTCCATGGGAAATAGATGGGGAAACAGTGGAAACAGTGTCAGACTTTATTTTGGGGGGGCTCCAAAATCACTGCAGATGGTGATTGCAGCCGTGAAATTAAAAGACGCTTACTCCTTGAAAGAAAAGTTATGACCAACCTAGATAGCATATTCAAAAGCAGAGACATTACTTTGCCGACTAAGGTCCGTCTAGTCAAGACTATGGTTTTTCCTGTGGTTGTGTATGGATGTGAGAGTTGAACTGTGAAGAAGGCTGAGCACTGAAGAGTTGATGCTTTTGAACTGTGGTGTTGGAGAAGACTCTTGAGAGTCCCTTGGACTGCAAGGAGAGCCAACCAGTCCATTCTGATGGAGATCAGTCCTGAGTGTTCTTTGGAAGGACCGATGCTAAAGCTGAAACTCCAGTACTTTGGCCACCTTATGCGAAGAGTTGACTCATTGGAAAAGACTCTGATGCTGGGAGGGATTGGGGGCAGGAGAAGAAGGGGACGACAGAGGATGAGATGGCTGAATGGCATCACTGACTCAATGGATGCAAGTCTGAGTGAACTCCAGAAGTTGGTGACAGACAGGGAGGCCTGGCATGCTGCGATTCATGGGGTCGCAAAGAGTTGGACATGACTGAGCGACTGAACTGAACTGAATTATTCGTGCTTATTTCCCTTCTGCAAGAATCCTGCAAATGGCCATTTTCATGATGTAATTTCAGTGAAGTTAGACTTGAGCATTTCAAAGTTGTATAATTAATTATATTCAGCTTCAATCAAAATCACAAATTCAAACCACCAACATCAGTACACCTTATGGTATTGATTATACATCACAGGTGGCCTCATAGGGCCTAAGTATGATACCTAATTAGATTTCCACCTTTTTTTGAAAACAATTGAATTCTCCGTTTGGCTAGGGTCAGACAGTTTACATTTAGGTCATCGTTCATGTTTAGTCGCTCAGTCATGTCCAACTCTTTGCGACCCTTTGCACTGTAGCCTGGCAGACTCCTCAGTCCATGAGATTCTCCAGGGAAGAACACTGGGGTGGGTTGCCATTTCCTTCTCCAGGAGATCTTCCTGACCCAGGGATTGAACCCAGGTCTCTCTTGTCTCCGGCATTGCAGGCAGTGAATATTTAATGTCTCATTTCAAGTTAATATGCATTGAAAGGCTTTTAGTTTTGTAAAACTAAATATAATTAAGAATTGAAATGTATTATATATACTTCCAAACTTTAGTAATAAGGAAAAATGGTCATTGCATGACCTTTTAATGTCATCTCCAAACATTTTGTAACAAGCCTGCCTGAGGGTCACCTTCCTCTGTTAGGAAGCATAGCTGCCTTGGACTCACACACTGGTCATAATTGACTGGGGTTCAGACATCTGACACACTCAGAGGTTGACTCATAGAAAGTTGATAAAATTAGGCTTGGATATGTGTTTGCTTCTGATATTCCTGATGTTTGAAGGAGGTCAGGCACCAGAGGGCTGACTGAGCTAAAGAAAGAGCACTTCATAGGGAACACGGTGTTTGGTATAGGAATAAAATTTGGAAGGTCAGAATGAAGAGAGAAGGGACTTCCAAAGAGGAGGCAGGACCTGAGGTTACATAGGTATCAAGGATCTTCTTGAGGGTGTGAGATACATCCATGGGGGACTGGAGCATCCAGTGAGAAATGGAGAGAGTCAGGGAGGTGGAGGTGAGTCCAAGCCAGAGAAGAAAAGCCTTGACTATCCGGCTTTGTCTGTCTCCTGTGAGTGATGAGGACTCTTTGAAGATGAGTTGTAAGAACTGAATGCTTTCATTTTGCAAAGATTCTTTCAGCAGCAATATGCAGGGTGGCCCGCAGAGGACTAGGTATAAGACCAGGAGACTAAAGGTTCTCAAATAATGAAGGCAGCCATAGTGGTAGAGAGGAAGGAAGAAATTGTTTCAGTCCTTAGGTGATCAATTACTTGGGCTTATGTCCGTGACACATAAATGACTCCTCAACTCCAAGGCATAAGCAAAGAATATCAGAACAGAATTGTGGATCCAGGCTACTTGAAGAGAGATTTATTTCCTTCTAAATGGTCCAGAATTCCACATATCCAAGATGGTTCAGGTGTCAGCCTGAGACTGCAAACTAAGTTAGCAGTATCATACTTGTGGCTCAGATGGTAAAGAAACCCCCTGAATATGGGAGACCCAGGTTTGATCCCAGGGTTGGGAAGATCCCCTGAAGGGAACGGATACTCGCTCCAGTATTCTGGCC
The DNA here is from genome assembly GCF_023091745.1 of Budorcas taxicolor. Taxonomy (NCBI): domain Eukaryota; kingdom Metazoa; phylum Chordata; class Mammalia; order Artiodactyla; family Bovidae; genus Budorcas; species Budorcas taxicolor. The sequence continues at coordinate 141,159,786 of NC_068920.1, forward strand.
TGGAGAATTCCATGAACTGTATTGTCCACTGGGTCACAAAGAGTCTGACAGGACTGACAGACTTTCACTTTCACTTTCAATCACCAAGGGAACCAGAGAGAGGCAAGGTGGCCATGTCACATGGCACAGTGTGGCCTCAGAGGTGACCAGGAGGAGGGCCCTCACAGGTCACCAGTCCCCTCCTCCTATTAGAACATGAGGCCCCTCAGCAACCCTCTGACAATCAGAGCAGAGAACACTGTTACCATTTTGCAGACAAACAGACTGAGGGGCTGAAAGATGACAGTGTGCTTTGTCTTATTCACTTGTGTTAGCTAAAGGAATAATCAGATCAACAAACCATCTGTTTTTGCTTTTCTTCATTCTTATTTCTGCCAGCCAGGTCCTCCAGCCTCACTATCGGAACCCGACTGGACCCCCTCCTCCGAAGTCATCCCACCCCACGAGCAAGGCTCACTGCTGCCAGAGGCCCTAAGAGACACTGGGCCCAACCTTCTTTGTGTGAGCCCTGAGAAAACACCCAGGAAGGAGGTCTATGATTTACAGAGTGGTTACTTGGCACCTGCCATTGATAGGCAGTATTTTACACAGGTTTAACTATAACAATTCCAGGCAGTATGTGCTATTATTCATTTTGCAGACAAAGAAACTGAGGTGTAAGGCAGTGATTAACTCACCTAAATCCAGGTTGAGTCACCTCCCTCCAGATAGAGGGAGTCCTTGCATCCAGGCCACTTTCCCAATCTGGACTCCCTACTCCTATCTCCCTCCATCACGAATTTACTTTCTAATAAAGTAGAAAGACAGACCTGTCATCCATTCTAAACAAGGTGGGAAGCACAGTGACAGTGATATGAAGATGTTAACACTTGGGCATCTCCTCCACCTTGGCAGGTGAGGAAGGGCTTCTGGCAAGTGATGAGGTGATGTCAGAACAAGAGTTCTCAGGAGCTCAGGCACAAGGGGGTTGCCTGTGCTGAAAATAAGACTTCAGCATGTTCTCGCTTAAACTCTCTCATGATTCCATTGCAAGCAGTATACAAACCCAACTCACCCCAAGATCTAGTCTTCACATACTTCCCTGGTCTCAGCTCTCTTTACTCTCTCCTTGTCTACTTGTTTCTCCCTCTCTGGCTCCCTCTGTGGTGGTACCGGCTAATATTATCCCAGGCTTGAAGATATTGCTTGCACTTACTGTTCTTTTTGCTTGAATTTTTCTTCTCTCCTCATCCTCCTTTGTAGCCAAGCCCTCTCCAGAACATCTTTCTGCTTATCCTTGCCAAAGCTGTCCACTCAAAGTTCTTCCTTATCATGTTGCTTTATTTATCATCTTCAAAGCACTTACTAGTACCTGAAATGATTTATCCATCATCTATCTGTCTATATATCCCTGTATCTATCTGTTAATCTATCTATCTTCTATCTATGGGGGTTTCCCAGGTGGCTCAGTGGTAATGAATCTTCCTGACAATGCAAAGAGACAACAGGTTCGATCCCTGGGTCGGCAAGACTTCCTGGAGGAGGAAATGGCAACCCACTTCAGTATTCTTGCCTGGAGAATCCCATGGACAGAGGAGCCTGGTGGGCTACAGTCCACAGGGTCGCAAATAGTCAGATATGACTGAGCGACTGAGCATGAATGCATCTACATATAGCTTATCATCTAGCCATCCATCGCCTGTCTCCCACACTGGAATGTAAGCTCCTTGAGCACAGGACTTTGTCTTGTGAATACTTGATCCCAGTGTCTAGGTCAGGGCCTCTGTACATATGGGATGAGTGACTGGTTGCCTGTAGGACTTCAGAAAGATTTCCAGCTGCTCAGGGACGATTTCTTGGAAGAAGGAGGAATATTGCTGGACTCAGTTGGTAGACATTTGGAAAAGAGGAAAAATGTATTAGAGTAGAGGTTTCCTTTTTTTTTCTGTAAAGTAGTAATTCAGAAAAATATCAGACATCACAGTTAGCTGCTCTAAAGTCCTACACTGGATAATTGCAAGTCAAGGAGCCCAGAAACCTGGATTCTTGTCCTCACTCTTCAGCTAATCTATCGCAAGATTCCCCCTCCCTGGACTTTAGTTTGCCCATCTGAGAAAGGAGTGGTTGGGACTTAACTGATCTCTAAACCACCCTTCAGCTCTCAGATTCCAGAAGGTTGAATCTTCAGCATCCTTGCCTAGTCACAGACCACTGAGACTCCAGGCTGCTCCTCCTAGCGTGGCCACACACACTCAGCCTTGCCACCATTGGACAGATGACTCGGAGACAGCAGGGCTTATTCTGAGCCTCCACCAGGGCCGCAGACACCCTGCTGTTGTTACACAGCCTGTGTGCTGGGCAGTGAGCCCGGTACTCAGCTTCCTCTGGACGTAGAATTAAGATGCTCACCCTATGTGCCACCAGGTGGCGCTACTCTCCAAGACACAGTGCCTTCCTGCTAGAAGGTCGTTTGAATGCCCTTGGAGCTGAATGATATGCAAAAAATAGCCCAGGCTGATGGTTGGTAAATATGTTCTGGTGCTGGTGCAGGCTCCCAGGGGATGAGAAGGGGTTGACACATAACCGGATATGAGGAAAAGTGAAACGTGGGAAGGGCGCTGAGGAGAGCAGCCTCCTTTGAGAGACTGGTGCAGCCAGTCGCAGCCAGGTTCTGGGCCTGGGATTGGGCCTGGGGCTCTCCCTTGTGGCTCACTCTGGCCAGTGGTCCCACGGCACCGCCCACAGGCCCATGCCCCAGCCATTGCTCCAGGGCAGCTTCCTCCCCCAGCCCGGTGAACTCCAGGCCACAAGGATGTTGCAATCTTCATTTTTGGAGAGAACACAAGACAGTTGTTTCTCTGACCCAGGGGCTCTGGCCTGCGGGCCCTGCAGCTGTCTCCAAGAGGCAAAGGCGGGCAGGGGCCAGGGAGAGCTCTGAGCCGACCATCTCATCTGAGGCCCACGCTTACTCTCTAACAAGTGCAACAGGAACCCACCGGACCCCTGAATCCCCTGAATCTTTGCCACGGAGAGAGGACTGACCCAGGTTTCGGGAGGTGCCCACCAGCGGGCAGCCAGACAAGTGTGTAGATGGGGTGGCAGGGCCCTACAGGAAGTGAGACGAGTGGTCTGCGCAGGGGAGAGTGTCCCCGGAGTCTCACGCGAGGGCGGCGTGGCAGGGGTAGGGGGGCGGGGGGCAGTAGGAACCGGATGTGAGGGAGGAGCCTGAGGAGACACAGGAACCGGAAGTGAGGGAGATGAGGAAGACAGGGTTCTGGGGAGGGAGGTGTGGAAGCAGAAACTCCGGGTCTCACAGGAGAGGCTGGAGTCTGTGGGTGGAAGCCTTCGGCAAAACAGGGACTTTGATTTGCGGTGAAGAGGCATCTAACACATAGGTAGAGAGCAGACTGGAGAGGCAGGAGGTAAAGCCTGTGGGCCCCATGGTCAAGACCCCAGCGTTATTTGACAGCAATGGACGGTCGTTGAAGGGCTTGAAGCAGGAGAGTGACGTGGTTGGACTATCTAGAGGGATGAACACGACTGTGCCGTGGTGCTGGGTTGAACTGGAGGAAGTGTGGGGCAGACCTGAGCTGGGCTGACTGATGGGAGCTTTACAGCAAGACAATGATGCCGACGAGGCCATGAGAGCAAAAAGGAGACAGAGAAGGGGGCACCCCAGGAAAAGGAGGGTCTCCACCTGGCAGCTATATCAGCCAAAGAAAAGCGAGCCCCCTTGGTTGGGCAGATATCATCGTTTTGGTACAATTATGAAAGGGAAACCTTCTAGGTGAAATTTATGTGGAAATTAGCCCGCAGTTTCCCCTGCTAACAGCGAGGGATATTCGAAGATCTTGTCATCCTCTGTTTTTGTTCACTGATTTTCTTTGATGAAATCATTTGAAAATCCCAAGTTTAATATGAGTAGAGATGGCTCAAACCTCAGCTGTATGCAGTGTCATTTCCCATTTCTCAGGAGTAACTGGTCTCAATGAAGCATCAAAAACAAACAGACGAGATGGAGCCAGAATCAAACAGCAGGGGGAAAAAATATGATGATGAAGCACGTGGGTCAGGGAACTAGTTCCTTTACAGTTGTTTTTACTTACTGTTCCCTCAGTCCTCCAGGTCTTGTCCATCGCCCCCTCTTCCATCCAGGATCGCCTGGACCAGAGGCAGCCTGGAGTCAGGGAGACATGCCAACCGCTGGACACTCGAGAAGGCCTCCTGAGACCCATGACTCACATCTGCTGGATCCATCTGCTCCCTGAACTCTTTACAAGACCACTGCAGGGTCCTGGTGACTCTTCCTGCAACAGAATTCTCCAGGGAGGAAAAGTGGGGTCCAGACTGAAGAATGGGTTTGCAGCACCCCCTTCTCTTTGCAGTGTCATCATCTGTGGTCACGTCCCCAGCTCTGGAAGGGGCGTGCATGCCAAGTCACCTCAGTCATATCCATCTCTTTGTCACCCCATGGACTGTTACCCACCAGGCTCCCCTGTCCATGGAATTCTCCAGGCAAGAAATACTGGAGTGGGTTGCCATTTCCTACTCCAGGGGATCTTCCCAACCCAAGGATCAAATCCACGTCTCTTATATCTCCTGCATTGGTAAGTGAGGTCTTTACCACTAGGGCCATCTAAAGAGGTAGAGCAACCGAAGTACAAAGTACAAGCTTGGCCCCTAATGTGGGGCTCTGTCATCGACAGGACCCCACTGGTGTTATCCATGGACAACATGCCACTGACCAAAGTCCCCAGAACACTAGGGACAAGTGAAGGAGAATATAGTCTTTGAAAGGCTCAACTGAGGAGTTAGTTTGGGATGTCATGGTTCTCTCTGTCGCCCACTAAGTCAGGACTGTCAGCTGATGAACCTGAAAGTGTTGTCAACCAGCTATGCACAGTTCAACGAAGTTGAACTTCAGCTTGAAGTTACTTAAATTCTCTGAACCCAACATTTATTTTTCCCCCAAAATGATAAATTAGAGGGTTTAACTGATGCCCTCTGCATTCCTTCTAGGCATCTCTGATTCCATCACAGTACTTTTACTTACTGATTCAGTATGACTAATGAGCTAAGCAAAGAATATTCAAACCAAAACCAATCAGCCTCTGCACAGGTGCTTATGATCCAGGAGGGAGATCGATGGGCAGACAGATGAAGGTGAGTCTGTGAGCTGTGAAGAATGCTATAGATCAGGGACAAGGGATGGGGGGAGTGGAGAAGGGTCGGGGAATGTGGTTAGAAGCAGTGGGCTGCCGGCACTGTTTAGAAGGATGAGGAGTGTTCTGATGGAGCCCAGGGGAGACTGGACCTGGCTGGCTGACGACCCAGGTGTGCAAAGACAGGGACACATGGGTGGGTCCAGCCCAGGAGAACTGACAAATGATTCAGTCAGGCTAAGGTGAGGTGGAAATTGAATCTGAAGTTTTAGGCAGTCTCCTTCATGGAAAAGACCCTGATGTTGGGGAAGAGTGAGGGCAAGAGGAGAAGGGGGTGACAGAGGATAAGATGGTTGCACAGCATCACTGACTCAATGGACGTGAGTTTGAGCAAGCTCCAGGAGATGGTGAAAGACAGGAAAGCCTGGCGTGCTGCAGTCAATGGGATTGCAAAGAGTCAGAGATGGCTTAGCCAATGAACAAACTACATGAAGACTTTGAATGCTGTACTTTGAAGGTCAGTATCAGCATCCAGCTCAGCAAGAAAGAAGTAGAGGATGTGAATTTCAAGGGCTCATTTCCATGAGAGAGTGCAGCTCTGTGTGCAGGAGGAAACTTAGTAACTGAGCTAAGGCTAAGGCTTCATCTCATCTCAGAAGTTTGTTTTTATAAGATGGGCAGCCATAACTGCAGGTTAGGTAGTGACTCAGAATAGCAGGGAACTCCTGAGGCTCCATCACAATAGCTACTCCCATTCCTTCCAGGAAAACCAAGGGGTAGAACCAAGGAACAGGGGAATGAGTTGAGGATTGGTGAGTTGACCAATGGTCATGTGACTGGGTTCCAGTATCCTGGAGAAAGTTTCAGAAGAAGCCAGGGCTGCTTGATGCTCACCATGGCCAAAGGTGACCAGCCATTGGCAGTAGTTACAGGTGGACCACAAGACAGAGCCGAGAGACCAGAACAGAGCGGAGTGCCAGGCAGCCTTGGTAATCTGTGTGTCCAGCAAACACCAGAAGCCATAAAGGAAACACAGTGGGCTGAGGGACATATACCTGGGTTTCTGTGCTGAGTGACCTGGAATGAGTCCTTTCACATCCCTTGGCCTCAAAATGGGGCCAGTAGTCCCTTCCTTGCAGAGTAACAGCAAGGGTTAATGGGAACATTGGATGCGTGCAGAGCTGCTGACTGCCCCTGCTGGCCAGTGGCCGCCCAGCCAGGGTGTACTTTCCAGCTTCCTTTATGTTCCCTCAGGGCCGTGACATGGAGTTCCAGCCTCAAAATAAGAATAGGAGCCAGGTCACACATTGGACCTGGCCCATAAAGCCCTCTCACACCCTTCTGTCCTCTGCCTTTCGCCACCTGCCAACCAGAGCTTTTAAAGATGGCAGAATGTTCATCAGCCTGGTTTCCTGAATATGTGGTGGATCGTAGCTCCCCCACCCTGACCCCCATTCCCCAACCAGTGACTTTCATAAAAGCAGAAAACAAGCTTCCCCTGCATGCAGGCGCTGAGGTTTCCACTGGATGTGTTGTAGCAGAAAGATTACCTTATCAATCCCCTGCTGAGGACCCAGCCGTGGGCCTGACATAGAGTATTCAATAAAGGAATTATTTTAACAGGTTGTCACCAGGTGTCTCAGTACATGCCGGCTGGTGAGCTAGTTGTTAGAAAAGATATGTGAGTGAGAAGCACCCCATCTTCAAGGAGCTTACAGAGAGTGTGGGAGCCCAGGTGAGTGAAGGAGCCATCACTTCAGTGTGGTCGGGAGGACAGCAAGGTAGGTTCAGAATGACCTGACCCATGGAGGGGGTCCTTGCCCCCTGAGGGGGAGTCGGGGAGCCTGCTGGCCCAGCTTCACATCTGCTTTATTTGGGGAGCCCTCCTTGGCCTCTTCCAATATGCATGGAAGGGAGACCCCCAGGTAAGAGGGCGCTGTGGATGTAGCTGAGGGCTCACAGCAGCTGGAGTACAGGACACGTGTGTAACAGATGATCCTGCAGAGAGAAGCAGCGACCAGATCACGAAGAGCCTGCACACCACATGGGGAAGCATGGAGCTTATACCAAAACACTGGGGCTCAACAGAAGAAGCGTAAGTGGGAGAGAGGGAAATATTAGCTCTTCAGACCCATTTCTCCAGCTGAACTGTGGCCCACATGATGGTGTGTGGATACCCAGAGGATGGGCGAGGGTCTGATTCTGACCTCTGTTCTAATCTGTAGATGGTGGCTGGTAGTCATAACAGCTCAGCATTTGACCACTTACTAAGCTAAAAGCACCAACAAAACTCTGACACATTTCACCTGTTTGAACCTCTTAACAACCTGTGCTGGTACAAATTATTACACCCAGATTAAAGGCAAAAAGTGAAGTGAAAATGTTAGTAGCTCAGTCGTGTCTGACTCTTTGTGACCCCATGGTCTGTAGCCACCAGGCTTCTCTGTCCATGAAATTCTCCGTCCATGAAATTCTCCAGGCAAGAATACTGAAATGGGTTACCATTCCCTTCTCCAGGGGATCTCCCTGACCCAGGGATGGAACCTGGGTCTCCTGCATTGCAGGCAATTTCTTTACCACTGAGTCACCAGGGAAGCCCTGTGATTAAAGGTGAGGAAACAAAACACAACGTTCAGTAAATTGTGGAAGGTAACAAAAGCCATTCATGATCTCTAACTCCAGAACCTGCATCTAGGGCTTCAAGCTTAGTACTCAGGGAGGGAACCAAGAGAGCCCAGAGGGAGAGAAGCAATAAACCAAGAAAAAGCAAAAGCTCCCACGAAACTTGCTGGAGCCTGACCAGGACTCAAAACCACAGCCCCAGCAGCCAGGGTGGGAGGTGGCACCACCCACTGCCTTAGCTTCCTAGGGCTGCCATAACAAATCACCACGACATGGGTGGCTTAAAATCACAGAGATGCATTCTTACAGTTCCAGAGGCCAGTAGTCCAACATCAAGATGCTGTGAGGGCTGGTTCCTTCTGGAGCTTCTAAAAGGAGGTTCTGTTCACTGCCTCTGTCCTAAGTTTTGGTGGCTGCCAGCATCCCTTGGCATCCCTGCCTCATAGTTACTTTGCTCCAATCTCTGCCTTCATCTTCTGGTGACCTCCTCTTCCCTTCTCTTACAAGAACATTTGATTCTTGCAAAGACATTTTTATTGGATGTCGCCTGCTGCTCAGTCACTCTCAGTCATGTCCAAGGCTTTGTGTTCTCATGGACTGTAGCTTGCCAGGCTCCCCTGTCCATGGGATTCTACAGGCAAGAATACTGGAGTGGGTTGCATTTCCTTCTCCAGGGGATCTTCCCAACTCAGGAACTGAAACTACATCTCCGCATTGGCAGGCAGATTCTTTATCACTGAGCCACCTGGGAAGCCCTGTTGGATGTAGGGCATACCCTAACCCAAGGTGATCTCATCTTGAAATTTTTAACTAAATGACATATGCAAAGGCTTTTTTTTCCAAATAATGTCCCAGTCACAGGTCCAGAATGACATATCTTTGGGGAGAACACCATTGAACCCACCATGCCCATGAAGATCAGGAAAAAATGTCCTGGGCAAATGATGATGAGTTCTTTTGTTTATATGCTGGGATTGAGGGGTTTGTGGGTTCTGACTAGCAGAATCTGGTAGGTGGGTGGATAGTGTTAGTCACTCAGTCGTGTCTGACTCTTTGAGACCCCATGGGTTATAGCCCACCAGGCTCCTGTGTCCATGGAATTCTCCAGGCAAGAATACTGGAGTGAGTTGCCATTTAGATGAATGGAAAACCCTATCTGAGCTGGTCCTGGGGACTCAGAAATCTTCAGTGAGGGAGTGGAAGCCATGGCCCTGGGAATAGATATTCCGACAAAAAGAAGAGGGCCGGGGCAACAGAAAAGGGAAATTTTAGGATCAGAGAAGAATAAGGAGCTTGTATGAAAGCCAGAGAAGAAATAGCCCAAGTGGCTTGAGCATGGCTGAGGAGTCACAGAACAGAAGAGGGGGGTTGAGGCAGGAGGGGGTGGATGGGGGCGTAAAAGTCACAGAGATGTGACTGGAGATCCTATGAAGTGGTGGTAGGGTGAGCTTCACGGAGATGTTTGGGGGCTTCAGGGAACACAGCTTCAAATGAGGGCTAGGGGCAAACTCCAGATACACAGAGGACAAGACAGGACGGGCTTCAGAGGTGAACACAAGATGGAAGCAACTGCAGTGATAGAGGGAGATCCAGGGACGGAGAGATGGAAAGGCCAGGAGGAAGTGCAAGAGCAAGGGAATCAGAGCTGAGTCGGGACTGAAGAGCAGGGCTGTCTTTTGACTGCAGAGAAGGGGTTTTTAAGGATGGCAATGGCTGTGAGCAGCCGGTAGGTGTGAAGCCAGGAAGTAGAGGAAGACAGTATTCTCGCTACCTATTTTCTCTGCAAAGTAGGAGATGAGGTTCTCTGCAGAGAAGGAGTGGGAAGTGGTGGGTGGGCAGTTTGAGAACCATCATAAAGATTTTAAATAGCTAGGATGGGACACAAATTTGACTTGGGAACAGAAGGATTTCTTGGCAGCATCAGGTTGGACACCATGAACATCCTCGGGCAACAGTCTGCATGGTTGTGTGACTTTGCCCTGAGGTCCCCATGAGTCTTTAGACAGTTTCAAGGGTGCAGAGTTAGGGACACCCAAGGAAAAGGCAACGATGGCAAAAATAGCAGGACAGAGACTGAAGGGCATCAGCAAGAAAGGTTGAAGGGATGAGTCCTAAAGCCCACGTTGAAGAAGAACAGAGTGGATTCGACCCAGAGGAGAGGGGCCAGGGCCCTGGCAGTTTTGATGGACAGAGGATGCAGGATAGCGGAGAAGCGGGCAGACAGAAGCACAGGAGGCTGTGAGTAGATGCTTGTTATGTTGAATCTGAGGGGCAGCCGGTCTAGAAGATGCTTAGATAGTGTGACAGACCTTAGCCTCTGGGAGCAAGGGGATGCTGTCTTAGGTCAGGTTTCAGAAAAGCAGAGTCTGAGGCAGGGATTCCTGTGAAAGTGATTTATGGAGGGGGTGCTCTCAGGGCTCGAAGAAGGCAATGGCACCCCACGCCAGTACTCTTGCCTGGAAAATCCCACGGACAGAGGAGCCTGAAAGGCTGCAGTCCATGGGGTCGCACAGAGTCAGACATGACTGAAAGTGACTTAGCAGCAGCAGCTCTCGGGGCTAGGGGAGTAGGGGAAGCAAGATGAAGCTGGGAAGAAACCTAAGCTAGGATGCAGCCTCGCCTGGAGACTAGCTCTGGCCAAGGGACCTCTGGGGCACAGACTGTCCCATTGAATCGGCATCTAACATGAGATGGTTAGATAGCGTCACAGTCTCAATGGACATTAACTTGAGCAAATTCCAGGAGACAGTGGAGGACACAGAAGCCTGGAATGCTTGAGGTAGCAAACAGTAGGACATGACTTAGTTACTGAACAACACCAGAATAAGGCTGGGGCCAGCCTTTTGTACCCCCTGCCAGTCGGCTGTTGGCCGCTGGCACAAGGTAGCCCCGTTGGGGGCAGCTGTGAATGGTTGGCGGCCCACACGTACAGCACTGAGGAGATTGATGATCTAGCGGGAATAAGGGGTGTAGAGAGGCACCTGGAGCATCCACCACAGTGGCAACCCCGCCCCCACAGCTGCCAGGGAAGGAAATGGTTGGGGGGAAGCTGTGTCCTCCGGGGTAACTAGGCTTTGACACTTCAGGACATGGGATATTGGACAAAGAGTACAAGTCCCTGTGTTTCCCCTTATTCCAGAGCGTCATGGGTCAAGCTCTTCTGGTGGGCTTATGGATGTTCACCGCCCTTGCCCTCCCCCACCCCTGATACTGGGTTGGGGGCAGGCAGCATGACCCACTGTCTTTTCTCCCAGGAACTGGAAAAGATCCTCAGCGAACTGAAATTCTCTCCAAAGAACTCTCTCCTGTCTGTTCGTCAGCCTTCTTTTCCACTGAGGACTAAAAACACGTTCTGCGATTTCGAAGATGCCCTGTTTCACTGATGTCGGCATCTGAGGGGTCTCGGCAGAAACGGACACCAAAAGTCTCAGTTTAGCATCCAAAGAGATTTTTTTTTTGTCTTCTCATAACTTCAAAGCCAGCAGGTGTCTTAAGAGCATCTCAGATATAAACCGAGTCTCTGGGAAAATGCACTGACCCAAGGCTGCCCCCAGGGGGAGGGGCGTGGTGAGTAACTGAAACAGGCTTACCGCCTTGATTTCATACCTCGAGGGCTCCATAATCACTTTGAATCTAAATCAACCATGATTCCAGACTCTTCTTTCCTTAAGTGAACGATACATTATTAAAAATTTATTCATGCAATCCATTCAAATATGATTTTAAAAAATGCCTCCAAGTCTGCATGGTACAGAAACCTTTTGTCTCCATTTCCCTAGGAATGGTACAGTCTAGAAGGATCTGACAGCAAAAGGAAGAGAGGGGAATAAATCATTTTTGAGGTCAAGGAGAAGAGCTTGGCTCGGCAGCAAAAAATCGTGCCTTCTGGTGTGTCCCCAGCACTGCAGTTCATCCATCCCTGGGTTCAGAAGCTGTAACTTCTCCCCCCTCCCTCAGCCTTCTTCCTCCGCTGCCCCCCACAGCCCGCCCTCATTCCCACACACCTCCCCCAGCATGAGGATGTTTAAATTCTGGAAAGAGAGCTCCCATCTGCTCATGTCTCCTCCTATCACCATGGTTACTGGGCCCAGAGTAGTCTCTGCGGAGACGGAGGCAGAACAGTAACTAGGAAGAACTCCATTGCAAGAGGCTGTAAAAGTCAGGATTATTCTAATTTTACCTCCAGTTAAATGGGTGTGCCCATACTCATGTGATCTTGTTTTTAGGGGCATGTCAGATTTGAAAGGCCTTTGATCCAGAACAAAAGATATAATATGATGACTGATGATTGGGAAATTCCCTACCATTGCATTAAAAAAAACTAAAAACAAAACAACCCTCCACCTACAGGGTGTGCTATATCCGAAATGCTGGGTGGAGTGGTGTGGACGGCGGGAAGGTGATGGCCAGATCTCATCCCGTGAATAGTCCAGCATCGAGGTCCAGGTAGGGGTGGGGGGTGGGGAGCACGGGGGAGGGTGAGTTACTAAGTCTAGCGCTAAGGACAGTGGGAAAAGCTGATATGCTTGCAATTCCTGACTCCACTGATTGGATTTCTCCCCAGAGCAGCCTCTCTGCACTGACATCTCACATCCTATAAGTGAAAGTGAAAGTGAAGTCTCTCAGTCGTGTCCGACTCTTTGTGACCCGTGGACTGTAGCCCACCAAGCTCCTCCATCCATGGAATTCTCCAGGCAAGAATACTGGAGTGGGTTGCCATTTCCTTCTCCAGGGGATCTTCCCGACCCAGGGATCAAACCCAGGTCTCCCACATTGCAGGCAGACGCTTTAACCTCTGGGCCACCATCCTATACCCAGCTGTATATTTTTTCCCCAACCAGGTGGGATTTGCTGTGTTCAGGGCTCAAAGGCCGTGGAAAGATGGAGAATGATGATGCCAGAAGAGCTCAGGGAAGCTTCCCATTTAGTAAGGAAGAGAGTGAGAATCAGAAAGGCTTCCCTTCCAGGACAGGCTTTGCTGCTCTCCAGGGACTCCCATCAGCCATTTCTTTTTCACTGAGATGGTGGCAAAGCTGGATGCTATGGGAGCAGAGCATCCGAGCCCTGGCCACACACTGGAACCACCTGGTAATGTGTCCCAAATGCTGACATCTTGCCCAGCCTTTGGACCATTCAGTCAGAGTCCCCGATAGTGGAGCTCAACAGTGTTTTGAAACCTTCCCAAATGACACTGATGGGAGCTCAGTGGAAAGTCATTGGCCCAAAGGTGCTCCAAGATGCTCCCCTGGATTTACCTGTTTGGGTCACCCCAGTAATCTCATTGGCTTGCTAAAGCACAGAGCTGTGTTCCATTCACGTGTGGACAGGTCAGCTGTGACACTGCTGGCATCTCTCAGCTCAGCTGGGATTGGCTGAATTCAGCCCTAGAGCATGGGTTGGGTTAAGGTCTGCCCATCATGTCCACTCATTCTGGGACTGGAAGATACTGGGCATTTTTCCCCTCATGGAAAAAAGGCAGAGAATGGAGTCACTGGCAGAGCCTTGCTCTGACCCTTAAAGCTTTGGATCAAAACAGGTGCCTGTCACCTCCACCCATCTTCCATTAACCAGTGAAAGTCATGTGACCAAGGTCAGATCAGGGGAACAGGCAACACTCTGCCAACAGGGAGGCTGGGGGAGTAAGAATGGCCAGCAGATGACATTGGCTGCCCCAGATAAGGAGCACAGGAGAGCTGAGTAGACATCAACCAGAAGGGTTTCTGCTCCGCTCACTCCCTGAGCAAGCCCAGCCTATATTCTGTCTCCTCCAGTCTCCTCCCAGGCTCCCCCAGATTGCTTCTCTGAACCTTCTCCAGGCTTGACTTCTGTCCCTCCCACTCAGCTGTCTCCAGGCAGAATTCAGGAGCTCGGACACGGGGTTTCGCTGGCTGCCCAGCACAGATGGGAGCCTTGTAATTGTAGTCACTGTACATTTGAATCCAAGTCGCTGCTAGATGAACGGATGGAGGAAGCTTCAGGTAACTTCCCAGGGTGGAGGAGCAAGATCAGAAGCTTAGGGGTCATCCGATTCTCCTTTTTACAGCCACAAAGAGCTGCCTGGAAACACGGCCATGGGTTGGGAAGAAAAAAGGTTTTGGAGTCAGGGAGACTTGAATTCAAATGACAGCTGAAATTCACCAGTTCCATGACCTTGGACGAGTCACTTTGCCCTGCAGTGCCTGGCACAGCTTATCTGTAACTTGGGAATAATAGTAATTCTCAGGATGATTGTAATTTTTCAGACCTGCTATACACAATGTGCCTCAACACCCTCACATTGCCGTTCCCCACCTCATGTCACTCAGCTGTCTGCCAAGTACCATCTTGTCAGAAGTCTTCTTTCCTAGTGTTAGATAAGATACCAGACACTTGCTATTACCCGGCATCTCTTTGCCCTGTTTACTTCCCTGTTGTGTTATTGACACTCAGTTTTATTTGCCTGTATGTTTGATTATTGGAGAAGGAAATGGCAACCCACTCCAGTATTTTTGCCTGAGAATCCCATGGACAGGGCAGCCTGGCAAGGCTACAGTCCATGGGGTTACAAGAGTTGGACACAATTTAGTGACTAAACAACCACCACCATGTTTGATTATTGTTTATGTACTTTCCCAAACATAATGCAAGCTCAGTGGGGAACTGGACTTTTCTTGTTTTAATCATTTGAGTAATGCCTGTATCACCAGTGCCCATTCAGATGCCTGGAGGCAGTTAATGAAATGGTTCTGGAATGAAGGAACCATGAGGACTGAATGAGAGGTGTCGTGTCTACAAAGTCCTCACCCCGTGCCTGGGACATGGAGCATGCTCGGGACACGGCAGCAGTGCCCATGTCCAGCCTGTCCCTGCCTGGCGCCCAGACTGGGTCCTTGCTCCAGGTCCAAGGACATAGCCGGCCAGAGAGAGCAATGAACCTCTAGGGCACCAGCCCACTGGCAAACTCAGGCACATACTTAAGAATGTTCGAGCCATTTGTTCCCTGCCTCCATCCTCAGCAAACAGAAGAGCCTTGATCTTGAGGGGCTCAGAGTTTCCTCCATCGTCTATATTTCCTCTGAGGACCCGGGACTCATCATCACCCAGATTCACCCTTGAATCACATGCTTTCAGCCCCTTCCTGAAGGTCCTCCTCTGTGTAAAGCAGAAGCATTCAAGCCGGAAAAAGGAACTCTAAACACACATGTGATTCCATTTTGTTCCGTAGTAAAGCCTCCCTAGTAGAACAATCAAAACAGATGGGGAGCCTGCAACTGTCTCAGACAAAAGTAAATAAATAAACCCCTGGTGGTGACTCTGGCCCCTATAGTCTAAATCTTACAACCTCTAAAGAAGCAAGATGATACTGTCAGAATGAGGAATGAAAGCAGAGACAGTTCTGTAAAAGAGATTTCAGTACTTTGACTTAAAGTTCAAAAACCCTGCTTCACAGGTGTTTTTCAGATTTGAGATGTCTTTCTTAAAAATCAAGAGTTGTGATTCCACCTAATTAAAGTGAAGTGAATTTCAAAGTTTCATGATTAAAAGATCTATTGATCTGAGGTTAAGCCAGCTCTTGTGTTCTGGGCAGTGATCCAAACACTGGCATGCATGCTAAGTCACTTCAATTGTGTCCGACTCTTTGCAACCCTATGGACTGTAGCCTACCAGGCTTCTCTATCCATGGGATTCTCCTAGCAAGAGTTCTGGAGAGGGTTGTCATGCCCTCCTCCAGGGGATCTTCCTTGACCCAGAGATAGAACCTATGTCTCTAATGTCTCCTGCTTTAGCAGGCAGGTTCTTTACCACTAGCACCACCTAGGAAGTCCTCAGACACAGGAGAGACACTGCCCTTTCTGGGGAGCCCCAGCTGTGTTCACATTGGAAGTACCCAGTGAGGGTGCTCTGATGAGGGAGACTGTGCCTGGTCCCGCCCCAGAGGAGGGTGGGAGGAACTGCCGGGGGGCAGGGGACAAAGGACAAGGAGCAGGAAACCTGCATGGGAGGCACTTGAACTCTGCATCTTAAATTCAGCAGGGGTTCAGCCAGCTGAGAAGGGGAGGGTGTGGAGGCCCACTTTGCCCTGTGGCTTGCATGAAGGCTCATGGGGGCGAGAGGAGCTAAGCCAGCTTCAGAAACCAAGTGCCATTTCGTATGGTGGGAAAGAAAGGGCCTTGATGCGAGACTGTTCTCTCTCTGTCTTTACCGAGAACAGTACCAAACATTGTCATATATGATATCACAGGCCAAAAATGTTTAACTTTGTATTTTTTTTCCCCAAGAATTTTCAGAAACTGTACTGTGCAGCCTTTCCTCCTAAAACTGACTTTGTCAGAGGCTATGCCTGTCAGACCAGTGGAACATCCTAGAAAGAAAATCTTCCGGCCTTCAAAGAGGCCCCAGCAGAGTAGAATATGCCCTCTGGCTGCTCCTGGAATGTGTGTGCACAGGCATGCACACACACACACGCACACACACATACCCCTTGCTTCCTTGCCTGCTTCAATTTGTACATGTACTTCCAAGTCCTTGCCATGTGAAATCAGGCTATTCTCATTGTGAAGTTCAACTGTTCATCCAGGACACAGTTCACGCTACTAAATGGACCCATGAGATTTGTCACTGTGTGAACCCTTTGCTTCTCCAGCCCCAACTCTGACCACTGTTTAGTATCTTCTCCTCCAGCGGCGTCCAGCTTCCTCAACACGTGTTCCCCTTTCTTACTTCTTCATCCCTTACATCATCTACTCTTCCCCAGTACCTTCCTATGTGTCTCTTCCCGCTCAGTCTCAACATTTGTTCAACTTCACATTGAACTGTGCTGCCCTGGGCAGGGCTCATGCCTTTGTTGAATTAGAAGGCCCCGCCCGGGGTTCCCAGGGAACAGTAGGCTTCCCATGGTGCTGCCTGTGTCTGCTAATCTGCCGCCTTCTGTTTTGAGCCCCTCTCCTCATGTCCAGGGCTGACTTTCCTATCAGAAGTGGTGCCTGCATGTGTGCTCAGTCCTGTCCGACTCTTTGTGACCCCGTGAACCATAGCCCTCCAGGCTCCTCTGTCCATTGGATTCTCTGGGCAAGAACGCTGGAGTGGGTTGCCATGCCCTCCTCCAGGGGATCTTCCCAACCCAGGCATCAAACCCATGTCCCCTGCGTCTCCTGCACTGCAGGCAGATTCTTTACTGTCTGAGCCACCAGGGAAGCCCATAGGCAAAGTACTTAATAACAGACTCTAAACATGCACTTACACTGTTTTTACTGGGAGACTGGGGATTCTGAAGGCCTTACTGGAAACAATTTTGTGTGTTTCGAAAATAGGATGTAAATTGTGGCCTATAATAAAATCAGGAAGTAAAAGGTTCTCAATCCCAGAATTCTAGACTTGATAGGCAAGCAAAGCCCTTAAAGAGCTTTCTTTGCTCTCCCCACTATATTGACGACAAAACCGAGGTCCACAGTCAGGGAAGTGACAGGTCCCAGCTGTCCTGAAAAGGGATCCCAGCAGTGACAAGCCTGTGAGGGAACAATGGTGTCAGTGCCTCATCCTCCAGCCAAACAATGGGAATAAAGGATCAGGCCGTGCAAATATCCATTCCCCTTTGAAGTCTGAAGTTACGAGAATTCTTTGGTTGAGCGTAGGGGCAGCTATTGAGTCTAGAGGGCCGTTTCTGATTATTGCAGTTGTGAAATCATATGGAGGAGGTTCGTTTTGTGTTACACTAGGACTCTTTCATGTCCAGTAGTTCTTGGATGAATGCCACCAGAAAAGTCTCAGCCACAACTGCTTGACAATGGACAAATGAGCAGTGTCTGCCAGCTCGGAGTCTTCTGGTGAGTCTGTGCAGAAGAAGAGCTATATTTCTCACCTCTGGACAATGCTGGCAAGCGTGAGCAGGATACACAAGGGCTCGATTTGCTCTGACTTACTCCCAGAGCCCTCTCCTGGGAGGCTCCCCGCCCCTATGAGAACCAGGTTGAAAGCAGCTGCTAAGCAGACATCCCCCACCTGTCCACCTTGCTGCCTTTTGGGTCCACCCCTCCCCACACTTCCTGCCACAATCCCTCAGAGAATTAGCTATTCGAGCTAATTAACTCTCAGCCTGGTTTCAGACCCCAGGAATCTGCTACTGGCTCAGAATTTCTGAGAAGACCATGATTGCTCTTAATATCTAAATTATAATCAATCAATCAACCTGGAATGTCAGGGTAACCAAGTTTAAGAAGCTGATTCTGTTTGGTATCCGGAAATCTCTTGTTATTGCATTATTCATTTTAAAATGTATTATTTCATTCATCCAACCAGCTTTGACTGAACCCTTACTTTGTGTCAGGCACTGGAATTAGACATGAAGACATGAAGGTTTTGCCTTTAAGAAGCTCTCAACAAAAGTCACAGAAATAAATTGACTATGGCAATTGCTGTAGTCAGCATTAAGACTGAAGAATCTTCAGGATGTGGATCTCATTTCTGACATTATGATAAACTACATATTTGTTTTTAAAATCTTCAATAAGTAAATGCAGCTAAAATATTAAAAATCTTTTTGAGGTGGGTGACTGAGGTAGAAAAAAAGGAAATTCTTCGGAAGCCAGAACACCTTATAAAGAAGCTCAGGTAGACTGAGTCTGACTTTTAAATAGGCCTAATGAAAAGCAGAATAGTATCTTTAAAGCTCTAGGAAGAAAATAACTGTCAGCCTAGCATTCTATATCCACTTCTTCGGGATGAAATACAATAATTCCAGAAGGCAAGTTGGAGATTAAAGATGGAATAGTAAACAAAGACAATGCTAAACACTTGGGTAAATATAAAAATGTATTGCATGAAGCAACTATCATATGTGTACTTTGTGCAGTTAAATAAATAAGAAAGAGCTCAAATTTTAGAGCAACAGTTGCATACTACTTATAATTGGGATGGTCAGATTTAATATTATGAAATTCTGGTATTATTTAGAAGTTAAAAATGTTGACTGAGTTTAGAATTTAAGTTAAATATGGTGAATAGATATACATGTAAGTGCATGTACAGCTGCTACACAAGTTGAAGAAAATTGAAGTATGAGGGGTGGATATAAATCAACCCAAAAGAAGTCCAAAAAGTTTAAGAAAAAGACAAAAAGAAAAAAAGAACCTGGACACTATAGATGGACCTGAAGGAAGGGCACATTGATCCAATCTCCTTTGAATATAATTTTGAATTGCCCAATGAACCGAAGTATGCATATCCTTTGACACAACACTGCCATTTCTAGATATGTATTTTCAAGACACTTGCAATCTTTAGCAGGAAAAAATGTATATGGGTCTTTCTTATAATAACAAAAAATATACTCTATCTTCAGAAGAATAGATGCCTATAGTGTGATGATTTATATAACGGAAGAACTAGTGGACTCTAACATATGCGTTAACATGGATGAATCTCAGAAATACATGGTGAGTGGGAAAAGCCAGTCAAATGAGTATGATTATCTGATTCAATTTGTATATATTCAAATACAGGCAAAATTATGTAGTTTATTGTTTAAGTGTACAAACAAATATGGTCAAACTCTACATAAATGAAAAAGATAATTTAAAAATTCAGGAAAATGGTGACCTCTGGGGAGAAGGGAAAGGAATAGAATTAAGAAAAGGTGCCCAGAAGTTTTCCATAAAGTTTAATCAAGCCAGATGATTGGCATCTGGGTGTTCATTCTCTTTTTCTTCTTCAAAGTGTGTATGTATATCATGTATACTCATTTTTCAGTTGTGAAAAGGTTTTAAAATAATGAAACCAGAAGAATGGGGGGAAATGAATATCAAGAATGCCAAAGGAGAAGGCCTTGAAAGCTCTCCTTTAAAGCAGCCAAGTGGTATGTAGATTTCTTGCGGGATGGGGTGCTGTTTTTGAAGGCCGAGTTTAAGACCCTCAGATGAAGTGGAGGGCAGTGGATATGGGCTCAGAGGCCATTCGAAACACAGGCAATGGAAAAGGACAAGTCCCTATGTGTCTGAAACACAGGGAGCCTGGGGGGAGGGGGCGGGGAGCCCACTGGGGGTGAAGAGCCTGAAAAATGAGGCAGGTGCCAGGGCCTGTTTGGAGCCTTGCTCATGCTCTTGAGTCATGAGCAGAAAGGCATGTAGCAGGCTTGGAATTTCCTCTTGCTGATGGCCTGAGATGTACTATTTCATGTAGGTGACAGGGATGAGCTTCACTGGAAGTGAAGCACAAGTAGATCTTTATTCTGAGGAGCCCTGCAGCACTCTCCTCCTGCTCGAGGGTAGGATGTGAACCTCCACCCAGAGAGGACGGGAAGAGCCTCCCGCATAGGAAGGAGACTCACGTCTCAGTGGACACAGGCTGTCAACACTGCAGCGAAACAAACAGAGGAAACCCTTTCCCCTGTGGTTGGAAAATCATCACCATAAAATTAAATCCTTTCTCTTGAGTTTTGCTTGCTGCTTTCCAGTACAGCATCTAGTAAGATTCCTTAAAATTCAGATAGAGAAATCATGGCTAAGAGAGAAAGAAATATAGCCCAGGATCACTCACAGTAAGTGAGTGTCAGGGCAGTGATTAGACCCCAGGACTCTGAGAAGCTCAAAGAAGAGATGGTGAACCTGAAAAACGAAAGTCAAGAAATGTTTAGTAGGCATTAAGGCCAACCATCTCCACACTGAGGTCTCAGGCAGAGACAGTTTCCATTCCATAGTCACAGGTGCTTTTCAGATGAGATGAAGGTGGACTCACCTTCTGTGATGGAGGAGGAGAGAGAAAACAGTGCATTGAGAAGGGAGGATTGGGAGAGAGTATGCCCTGGCCCAAAGTCTTTCTGCAAACTCCTCCAGTTGGTCAGTTTTGCCAACTCCTGGTCAGCTCTCATCTGACGACTTAGTAATGAGTGAATAAATTTCAGTATTGAATGCTCCCTCACTCTAATAAGCAAATGAAAATGTAACACCTGTTTAATTTCTTTTAGACATTCTAGCGTAGGAATTATATTTGCTTGTATCCCAAACTCAGGATATCTTGGGTCAAATTTCCCTCTCTTACTTGGGCCACAGGTGGTCTCAGATCCAGTCCGGCTTTGACATTTATGGTTTGTTGATGTTATGAGAAGGGTGGGTATGGGTGCAAAACAGATGCCCCTATGAAGAGCCCTCAAGCCACAGTGAATATCTTTTGTGAATATTTTTTGGCTTAAAAAAAAAAAAAAGATGCCGCTTATGATGTTGTAGGATGGTATGTATTGCATCATCCTGCCGTGGGTCCTCAGAGGTAACAGAGTCATAATAATGACCCTTGAAACAGAATCTACTCAGAATAAAGTCATTGTGAGACCCAGTCAGGAATATGGAAGGAATCCTGGGCTCTGTGTGCAGAAACAGGCTCTTCAAGATAAGTCGACACAAGAACACAGCTCTCTGTTATCTCAGATGTCTCCAGATCATGTCAGGGAAGAACCTGCTTCTGAAGTTTAAAGAAAACTAACAAAACTTGAAGTTCTACAGGAAAGCTACCTGGATGCTCCGAGAAAGCATTTGCAGTTTTATGAAACACTTATGAGGTGTGAGGCTCACAGGAATGGCGTGGTTTTCTTTTTGATGTCTTGTTTTCCCTGTTCCATGAGGGAAAATGATCAAAAGGAAACAGAAGCTTTGAGAGGGTGAAACAGGAAGTGCTTCCCCGAATCCCTGTACAAGGATGAAGGTGTACCTCTTGCAGCCTCCAATGGGAAAAGCATTTGAGAGTCGGAGAACAGAGAGCTGCTAAATCCCAAAACTGTTAGTGAGACAGCCTTGCAATACATACAGATTTCAAAGATGGCTGAGAATCTATGCTTTCTTCAGACTATTTTCTTCTATAAATTTAATAACTTGCATTATCTTGAAGATCAATTTCATGTTGAAATTATTCTGAAAAAAATAAAAACATGATGTGAAGCATTCCTATTCTTTTCTAAAAAACAATTGTTCGAGTTTAGCTGCTTCACAGTGCTTTGTTAGTTTCCGCTGTACAGCAAAGTCAATCAGTTATACGCATACACATATCCCCTCTCTTTCGAGTTTCCTTCCCATTTAGGTCACCACAGAGCACTGTGTAGAGATCCCTGTGCTATACAGTAAGTTCTTATCTGTTTTATGCATAGTATCAATATAAAGTGTATATGTCAATCATGTGTGCATGCTTGCTAAATCGCTTCAGTTGTGTCCAGCTCTGTGTGACCTGATGGACTGTATGTAGCCCACCAGGCTCCTCTGTCTGTGGGATTCTCCAGGCAAGAACACTGAAGTGGGTTTCCTTGCCCTCCTCCAGGGATCTTCCCAACTCAGGAGCGACTGAGCAACTAAGCACAGGTCATAAAGTACATTCCACCCTCCTCTCCCCATTGGTGCAAATACTTTCCTCTCTTCACAGTACCCTTCCCTATCTCCTGCACTGAGTGCTCTCCTAGGACCCATTTGTTGTATCTCTTGTGCTTTTAAATTATTGAGCAGGATTGCCTTCTCCATCTTGGCCCCAATTATACTAATCATATGTGGTGACTTAGGCCATTCTTACTTTCATATAGAGTTCACCATCTTCTTCCCAGAAACAATTTCAACCTTCTGGATGTTTCTTGTCATCAGCCCAGTAACTCTTTGTACTAATATTTTGGTTTTCCAGCACCTTTTAGCTTTTTCCTCAGCAATGTTGATATAAAACAATACCCAAACAAGCAAATCCTAATAAGTCTCTGCTGCTGCTGCTAAGTCGCTTTAGTTGTGTCCAACTCTGTGCGACCCCATAGACGGCAGCCACCGGCCCCGCCCCACCCCTCCCCCCACCAGGCTCCTCTGTCCCTGGGATTCTCCAGGCAAGAATACTGGAGTGGGTTGCCATTTCCTTCTTCAATGCATGCATGCATGCTAAGTCGCTTCAGTCGTGTCCAACTCTGTGTGACCCCATGGACAGCAGCCCACCAGGCTCCCCTAGCCATGGAATTCTCCAGGCAAGAGTACTGGAGTGGGTTGCCATTTCCTTCTCCAAGTAAGTCTCTGATTTCCAGAAAATGGCATGATGCACAACAATCTGGGTGCATTTTTCATGATATTCAACAACCTGTGTGTATTTTTGCATCCTGCAAACTTGAGCTAGCAACAGTCACTGGTCTCTGTCCTCTTGAAAATTTAAACATCATCATCCTAAATTAGAGGTAACTTTCACTTGGTCACCTAACAAATTAGAAGAACTCTTCACTGTTGCCACACAGTGGTGCTTAGGTCATGGGCATTTGACCAGGGGGTTTTGAGTCAATGTCCTCTTTCGTGTCGGATGTGATTTGAAATGCTCCACTAGGGTTGGTCAGGTTTTTTTGGTCACTCCTGGTGCCTTTCCTTCTCTATGCCAACTACTCTGTGTCCTCCATTCAGAACAAATGCCACTCATGCACTCGGATACTCACACACACACGCACACATGTATCACACCTTCTTCCCCGCCTTGACCTTGCCACTGTCCTTCTCAAACATCAAGCAAAGCATCAGATAGGTGAAGGGGCTTCTTGGTGTCCCTTTTCTGCAGTTAATTGTGTCCCAACATCTTTCTGGCTTTCAGTGCTCTACTGAATTCAACCAATATTTGCTGGAAACTGTGCTAAGTGTTGAGAATACAAATTTGAACAAAATATCGCCCCTCCTGCTGGTGGTTCACTGCCTGGTAAGGGAGGTGATTGTATAAATAAATAATTGAGAAGCAACGTGATCAGTGAGAAAACTGAAAGGTTAAATGACTTCATTGAAGTCACAAAACCCATAACTAAGATGAGATGACCAGATGACAGGTTCTAGCCAGATTTGTGTTCTAGCCAGGGATTTTAGCAAACTCTTACAGAAAGAAAACTGTGAGTTCCATGTCATTATGATAAAGCAAAGGATGACTTAGCGAATACATTTAATTGCCTATACCTGTGATGAGTTTGAAATGCTTCAAAGAATAGACAGGTGAGGAGGAGAAGGGTGGAGTAGCGAGGAGGAGATAAAACTTTAAAAAATAGAACACCATATATTCTAGCATTCTATTTTAAGAAGATGAATACCAAACAGTGCTTGTCAATCAATTTTGCTCCAAGCCTCTGAAGGAGGCTCCAAAGTCCTCTGGGTCAGCCTGGCTTCCGGAATCCAACTGGGAAACGTGAGACTTGAGAGGTCAGACGTCGGGCATCTGAGAAACAACAGATCTTGTTGGATTTTCCTGTTCGGGAAAGTGGGTCCTTTCAAAAGACTCAGAAGAGGCAGGGGTCAGGCACCAAGAGAGAAACTCTGGACAAAGCCCAAGAGCCAGAAAGAAAACAGAACCTGATGAGAAAGATCAAATGTGATAAACTGGAAAAACCCAAGCTCTGAGTTGGTTAGGGTCCCTGTCCTAAGGGTCACTGCACTCCCCAGTCCCTCAGCTGTTGGAGCGTAACAGAATAATGATGCTTCCCAGGACGGCAGCGAGCTGATGCTAATAAAAGATGTGACGGTCGGGGAAGCTGAAATACTCCACACACATGAGGAGCTACTGAAAAGTTACCATAGTGTGTCCCGTTCACGTGTGACTATGGACCTGTGGAGGTGGGAAGACTTTTATCTAACCTCTCAGAGGAACACGGGCCTGACGCCAAAGATGGAGGAGGCAGACACAGCAGCTGTCCCAAACAGGAGACTCCAGAGCAAGGTGCTGAGGCCAGGGCCCCCACTGAGGTCTGGAAGGGAATCAAGGCAGAGGGACTGAAGGTGGTAAGACGTGTGTTTCAAGGCATCCACCCAGTCATTTAATCTATAAGCTTTCACAATGGATCTACTCTGTGCCAAGCACTACACTAGATGCCAGGCTTCAGAGACCAATAAAACATGGCACCTGTTCTCCAGGAGCCCACCGTCTAGGCGGGGATACAGACACTCAGAGAGTCAAATACTGGATGAAGAGCAAGAAAATAATAGTTTGGGATTAATAGATATACACTGCTGCTGCTGCTAAGTTGCTTCAGTCGTGTCCAACTCTGTGGGACCCCATAGACGGCAGCCCACCAGGCTCCCTCATCGCTGGGATTCTCCAGGCAAGAACACTGGAGTGGGTTGCCATTTCCTTCCGCAATGCATGAAAGTGAAAAATGAAAGTAAAGTCACCCAGTCGTGTCTGACTCTTAGTGATCCCATGGACTGCATATATGTATAATAGATAATCAACAAGGACCATGTACACATACTCAGTTGCTCAGCCGTGTCCAACTCTTTGCAACTCCATGGACTGTCACCCACTAGGCTCCACTGTCCATGGAATTCTCCGGGCAAGAATACTGGAGTGGGTTGCCATTTCAGGGATACCCAATATCTTTCAATAAACTATATGGGGAAAGAATCTGAAAAAGAATATATAATCACCATCAGAACCACCTGCAGGACTTTTATCTCTCCTAGTTTCTGACTCCACTAATAAGGGACAGTGGGTCTTCCCATTCTCTCTCAGTGAAATTGGGGAAGTATGAACAGACTCTTCATACACCCCTCAGGAGTGCTGGCATGGCAAAGATATTTTGAGAGCCACTGAGCTTAAGTGATTCCCATGTAAAACATCTGCAAATGTATTTATGTCTGTGCTGTGAATGGTTGTATTTCTATTCACATACAAAATCAAATAGCGTCATCACCCAAAACAAAAGAGCAGGAAAACGGTACAATAATACATTGAAAAGCAAAGCATCAAATTCCACACCAGGTTCTGAACACAGGCCATCTTTGTGATGATGGTGATAAAGGGAGAGCTTCTCAAATGGCTCGCTTCCTAATCCCAGTGTCTTTATTCAGTGACAGACCTGCAGTTTCCATGTTGCATTATTGATGCTCTGGAGAGTCAGGGCCTCCATGAGCTGCAAAGAATGGCTCAAGCAGCAAGTAGGTCTGAAATCAAGCTGTGTGCAAAGGCAAGAGCTTTATCCCCTACCTCTGCAGCCTCTGTGTCCTCCCCTGCTTCAGCCTCCTCACACCAAAACCTGAACACACACACACACACACACACACACACACACACACACATCCCACACACATGGCTTTAACAACTCTCACCATTTGGGGTCAGTTTCTCAAGCCTCCCCACCACCACAACCACCTGATCTCCTGGCTGAGAGCCAGACCTTACAGTCCTCACACAGCATCCTTCTCCTCTCTTGCTATCCAGAGCAGTATCCCCTCAAACCTGCATCTCCTTCTTCTATGCCCACCTTGTGCTGTGTTCTCCCAAAGGTCTCAATGGGATAGCCCCTCATCCCCACTCAATCCATCTCCCATCAGCTGCCACACTAACCTTCCTCAAACACAGACATCTTTTTAAAAAATATATAGATTTATTTAATTGGAGGATAATTTCTGTACAATATTGTCGTGATTTTTGCCATACACTGACATAAATCATCCATGGGTGCACATGTGTCCCCCCAGCATGAACCCCCCTCCCACCTCCCTCCCCACCCCATCCCTCTGGGCTGTCCCAGAGCACCAACTTTGCTTCGTGCATTGAACTTGCACTGGTCATCTATTTTACATATGGTAGTATACATGATTCAGTGCTATTCTCTCAAATCATCCCACCCTCGCTTGCTCCCACAGAGTCCAAATGTCTGTTATTTACCTCTGTGTCTCTTTTGCTGCCTTGCATATAGGATCGTCATTACCATCTTTCTACATTCCATATATATGTGTTAGTATACTGTATTGGTGTTTCTCTTTCTGACTTACTTCGCTCTATAATAGGCTCCAGTTTCATCTGCCTCATTACAACTGACTCAAATTCATTCTTTTTAACAGCTGAGTAATACTCCATTGTGTATATGTACCACAGCTTCCTTATCCATTCATCTGCCGATGGGCATCTAGATTGCTTCCATGTCCTGGCTATTGTAAACAGTGCTGTGATGAATGCTGGAGTACTTGTGTCTCTTTCAGCTCTGGTTTCCTCGGTGTGTATGCCCAGCAGTGGGATTGCTGAGTCATATGGCAGTTCTATTTCCAGTTTTTTAAGGAATCTCCACACTGTTCTCCAGAGTGGCTATACCAGTTTACATTCCCACCAACAGTGTTAGAGGCTTCCCTTTTCTCCACACCCTCTCCAGAATTTATTGTTTGTAGACTTTTTGATGGCAGCCATTCTGACTGGCATGAGATGGTACCTCATTGTGGTTTGGATTTGCATTTCTTTATAATGAGTGATGTTGAGCATCTTTTCATGCGTTTATCAGCCATCTGTATGTCTTCTTTGGAGAAATGTCTGTTTAGTTCTTTGACCCATTTTTTGATTGGATTGTTCATTTTTCTGGTATTGAGCTACATGAGCTGCTTGTATATTTTGGAGATTAATTCTTTGTCAGTTGGTTTGTTTGCTATTATTTTCTCCTATTCTGAAGGCTGCCTTCTCACCTTGCTTATAGTTTCCGTCTTTGTGCAAAAGCTTTTATGTTTAATTAGGTCCCATTTGCTTATTTTTGTTTTCATTTCCATTACTCTGGGAGGTGGGTCATAGAGGATCTTGCTGTGATTTATGTCAGAGAGTGTTCTGCCTATGTTTTTCTGTAAGAGTTTTATACTTTCTGGTCTTACATTTAGGTCTTTAATCCATTTTGAGTTTATTTTTTTGTGTACGGTGTTAGAAAGTGTTCTAGTTTCATTCTTTTACACAAACACAGACATCTTAATGTCCCTATAATTTCTGAAAAGTTCCTGGTTTCGTGTGGTCAGATGTCAGATTCCACCGGCTGACATCCAGATTCTCCCCTGTCTGTATCCTTCCATCCACATTCTAGTTCCACTCCAGAACCAAGAGGCTGTTCCAGGTGGTGGGCAGTGTCCTCATCTCTCTCAGCCTCATATCTTGCTCATTCCCCATGTGGTTCTTTTTTAAATTAATTACTTTCTGAAGACCCTCTGCTGGGTCTTCACTGCTGTGAGGGCTCTTCTCCAGCTGCTGCAACAGGGGGACATGCTCTGGCTGCAGCGGGCAGGTTTCTCACTGCGGTGGCTTCTCTTGTTACAGAGTATGGGCTCTAGAGTGTGGGTAGTTGCAGCTTTTGGTGTCTAGAGCGCAGGCTCAGTAGTTGCAGTGCACAGGCTTAGTTGCTCCTTGGCATATGGAATCTTCCCAGACCAGGGATCGAACCCATGTCTCCTGCACTGCCAGGAGGATTCTTAACCACTGAGCCACCAGGGGAGCCCCTCCCATGAGGTTCTGAGTTGATGCTGCACAAATTTAGGATGTCCTCCTCCTGGCATCAAAAATACTGTGTTCTATTCTTCCCCCAAGGCTCACATCCTTAAAGCATTGCCCCAGCTCATGGTGAACTCCCCTGCAGTATGAATTCCTGCTGGTTTGCTAAGTGACTGGCATTATTTCCTGGGTTTAGATGTCAATTTTTTAGCAGGAAAATAAATTTCTCAAGGTTAGGAATAATAAATTCTAGGTGTGTCCCACTAAGCCTGGCACATAAAAGACATTTAGCAAATGTTTTTGAATCATGGAAATTTTATGACCACTAGCCTAAAATAGATTTTTAAAATTTTAAATTAAAAAGGGCATACATATTATCCTGCAAAATATCTGATTTGGCTATTAAAATAATTAAAATTATAACAGATTCAAAATCTTTAGGCCTTAAGACTTATGATCATGAACACTTTATATTAAAAATAAAAGAAGGATCAGAAAGAGATTAATGATTTCCAGGGTTATAATAAAGTATTTGCAAGTCTGATGAAGAAGGAGGGTGGGGTGATTATCTACATGTGTTGGTCAGAGAGGATTTCACAGAGATGGTGATGACCGAACCCTAGAGAGTAGTCTCTGCAAAGGGAACAGAATGTGCAGACAATGGGGATCTGAGACAAGACTGCGTGTTTGGGAACAGCCAGGCGGTGTATTGATAAAGAATCTGCCTGCCAATGCAGGAAACCCAGGAGACTGGGATTCGATCCCTGGATGGGGAAGATCCCCTGGAGAAGGAAATGACAACCAACTCCAGTATTCTTGCCTGGGAAATTCCATGGACAGAGGAGCCTTGTGGGCTACAGTCCACGAGACACCTGCTCATATCTCTGTTTTGTCCTATTAAGGAGAATCAAAAGGATGTACCTATATCCCAAGAGGTTCTTAAGGTATTTCTGGCCAGGTCCAGGGAGAGCACTGCTCACAGCCTTTCCTCCTGCCCACCACATGGGAAGCTGAGCTTTTGCTGCTATAAGCTTTACCTTCATTTGATTTCTTCTCATGCCTGTTATTTATTGAGGGTGTGGGAATTTATGTTAAAGAAAAGAGTCCAGAACTTACAACCTGGTCAATCTACCGAGGAAAGGTTAGTTGCCTGTGTGTTCAGATAAACATAGCCTTTTTCTCTTTTTTTTTTTTTTAAGATTTTTTTGATGTGGACCATTTTTGACAAGTCTTTATTGAATTTGCCACAATACTTCTATTTTTATGCTTTGGATTTTTGGCTACAAGACATGTGGGAGTTCAGTTCCCCGACCAAGGATCAAACGCACTTCTGCTGCATTGGAAAGTGAAGTCTTGACCTCTGCCAGAGAGGTCCCAAATGCGCTATTGTTAAGGCACATAGCTGTGTGTGATCGGTGTGTTTTCCTTACTCATTGAGTGACCTCTCTGGGAAATCTGGGACCGGGTATAGGAGCAGAAGATGCAGCTCAGGAAGGAGACTCATGCAGAGTCCTTGCCACAGATGCCACACTAGCTGCCCGCATCCTATAGGCTGGCTCTGTGGACTCCTCCTCACACAGCAGTGATGTCTACCTCGAGCAACTGTACCTCCCTCTCTGGGGGCCCACGCTCCTCCCAGGAGTGTGCTGGTTGTGCATGGAACAGACTGAAGTCTTGGGAAGTTACTACCCCCAGAATCAAGCTTTCACCAGTGAGGAACTAGGATTGGTGGGTGAATGCCTCAGGCATCTTGCTTTCATTGGACAGCCTGGAACCCAAATCCTATCTCAGGGTCTGCTTTGGGGGCAATATAAGCTGACCCTGTAAACCACACTGAAGAGTTCAGATTCCACCTTGTGAAGCTAGGAAAATTAATGAAGTATTTTCATTAGAGAAGTGACATGGCTGCACACACACACACACACACACACACACACATTTTAAAAATAAATATCATCAAGATGGGGAGAAGAGGAGGGACTGTAGAAGCAGAAGAGAAGAAGGAATCCCAGTTAAGGATATGTGGCCAAAGTCGGGGGCAGGTTCAAGGTGGTCACTGCATAAAGCATCAAGTTCCTGACCTTCTCTGGCCCTCAACCGTGGAGCCGCAGCTGCTCATCCGAGCCTCCTGGAAGTGATTTATATTTCCGAGTTGCTGCCCACCCACTTTTACTGGAACGTCTAATTGCAGAATTACACCCATGTTTTCCGAGGAGAAGATGCTGCCTCCCCACTGACTCATGTTCATTTATTGGATAACTGCTTATCCTTGGGCAGAACAAAATCTATTTTTGCCCTCTTTTCACTATTCTCATCCCAGAATTTATCTTGGGTCTCTCAAGAAGCATGCCATGTGAGGCACTGTGATTTATTAAGAACATTCATTATCTGGGATTGGAAGCGTTTCTTTCTAGTCCTGGCTCTGCCACTTGTCAGTCTTGGCTGAGCCTCAGTCTCCTCATCAGGAAAATGGGTATGAAAATCCTCACAAAGGCTCTGACATGAATGAGAGGGAGTTGTTCTGGGTGCTCCTTGTGGACGTGACTCTAGTTAAATTGTGACCCCCCACATCCTCAGCTAAGTAATGAGCCAGTCAAGATTCCTCAGGCCTGGTAGGGATTCATTCATTAAGATCCACAAGAGCTGGGACCATACTCGCTCATGTCTGAGTTCCCCCCAGTGCCCACTAGGGGTTCAAAATGGGTCCACTCTTGTTGAATGTCCTAGACAAGCCTGTCAAGGAGGCTGGTGACAAGCTAAGGCTGAAGTCCCACTAGGGCTCATGGGAGAGGTGACGGGGGGAGGGAGGTGTCTGTGTGCCCAGCCTGGGACAGCAAAGCATCACGAGAGAGCCGTGCTGGGGCATCTAGGAACTAGAGAGGCTGAGGAGAGGCTCTGAAAGGGCTCCTGGGCTCCTGCAATGTGCCAGGCCAGTCAAACTCGATGCTCCTATGGAGAAAACACAGAAACAGGCATCTCTGGCCTCTCAGGGACCTGTCCCAGGGACAGGAGGCATGAGCTCACAGATGGGAGAAAGCCAGTGATTCCCGGATTTAGGGGTGTCCAGAGGGAGTTCTGGGATGAGTTGGGGTTGAGGGGTGACTTCTGCCTCCTCTGTTCTCTCCCATGCCCCATTTCCTGTGCCCCAGAGTCCAGCTTTCCTCCAAGTAGCTGTCATCTGGGTCCTATTCCTAGCCCTCCATCTCAGCTCCCTGTGTCTGGCCCTGGACTATGAACAGAGCATCCGCTCAGCCCAGACCATGCTTCAAACAGCTTGACACCCAATGCTATACTCAGTGGTTACGATAACCCTCAAGACCAGCAGGATAACTGCTTACACGATCTCCATTTTACAGCTGACTTAGATGTATAGAGAGATCTGAAAAGCCTGCCCAGGGTTATGCAGCTTAGACACGAGGACCTGTGGACTTGGACTCCTGATTCCACTCCCTATGATGGGATTTTCAAGTTGCTGATAGACTCCACAGTGAGATCAGATCAGACGAGGGCACAAGAGAGCCTACTGACCCCTGTGTAGATTTCAGGTGGTAAATGAAGCAGCTGGATGCCCTTGTCAGAGAGGCTGAGAGGGGAGTCCTGCTTCAAGAGAACACTGGGAAGTGTGATCTCAGAACCCTGTGGTTTCTGGTCTATGGGCCACTTGAGCTCAGAAATGCCAGCTTAATTTTGTTCATGGGAATCCTGAACTGAAGCTGAGAAGAAGGCAGCATCTGCACCCTAATAATCTGGTGATGATTTTCTTTGCCAGTTTCACACCCAAAATGTTGATAAGCCCCCTCATGCAGCTCCAGGACATCCCTGTGTTGATGAAAGATTCGGAGCATTCTTGGCACCCAATCCTGGTCCTGGAGAAGACTCCTGAGGGTCCCTTGGACAACAAAAAGATCAAACCAGTCAATCCTAAAGGAAATCAACCCTGAATATTCACTAAAAGGACTAATGCTGAAGCTGAAGCTCCAATACTTTGGTCACCTGATGAGAAGAGCTGACTCATTAGAAATGACCTTGATGCTGGGAAAGACTGAGGGCAAGAAGAGAAGGGGATGTCAGAGGATGAAATGGTTAGAGGGCATCATTGACTCAAAGGGCATGAGTTTTAGCAAACTCCAGGAGATAGTGAAGGACAGGGAAGCCTAGCATGCACCAATCCATGCAGTTGCAAAGACTTAGCACAACTAATGGCACCCCACTCCAATACTCTTGCCTGGAAAATCCCATGGACGGAGGAGCCTGGTAGGCTGCAGTCCATGGGGTCGCGAAGAGTCAGACATGACTGAGCGACTTCACTTTCACTTTTCACTTTCATGCATTGGAGAAGGAAATGGCAACCCACTCCAGTGTTCTTGCCTGGAGAATCCCAGGGACAGGGGAGCCTGTTGGGTTGCCATCTATGGGGTTGCACAGAGTTGGACACGACTGAAGTGACTTAGCAGCAGCAGCAGCACAACTAACCAGCTGAACAACAACTAGCTGGGGTCCCCCAGATGTTGTGTTAGCCCACAGCTTTTTCTAGATGGTGCGAAGGTCACCACCTTCCACTTCAGAGATTGTTTTCTTTAACAGAGTATTAGCTGGAAAAAAAAAAGAAAAAAATTATGCACCCACCCCATCCTCTTAGGAGCATACTTGCTTTGTGGCAGACAGCTTCTATTTCTGTTCCTGAGAACACACGGCATAGTCAGCAAGGATAGGAGCGGCAGCAGCCCAGGGAGGGGAGGTGGGCTGTGTTTGCATCAGGAGCAAGTTTCAGGGAGGGGCTTGGAACCCCCCAGCTGCCAGTCATTTCTGATGAGCTGACACTTCACAAATGCTATTTCTTTCTAATTCTGAGAAGCTTGTGTAGCTACACATGTCGCCATGGCAAGCTTAGAGTGTGGGAGGGAGTCTGGTTTTGTTAAAAATAGATCCATAGAGGGTCAGAATTGAAAAGCACTTTTCAGTTTATGATTTCGCAAAGGGTAACCCAGAGAGGGCAAGGCATTTGCCCAAAGACACGTGGAGAGCCCAGGAAACCCCTGGGAAGCATGCACAGTCACTGGCTCTGTCTAGAGTGCTCTCCTGCAGGCTCCAGCCTGCTCTAAGTTTTCTTGGCGAAACAAAAGTAAGTGTTTCTGTCGAGGAATCATAACCTTGAAGGCCACATCCTCCCTGTATCCCTCCTTATGAGATTTCTGACTGTAGACATAAAAAGGAAGAACTTTATAAAACAAAATTGTCCCTTATTTTCAAAGAGCATGAGGTCTTCATGTTTGTCTTTGTATAGTCCTCCTCTTCTTTTTAACTTTCTTTTTTGATTGAAGTATAGTTGGTTTAGAATATTGTGTTAGTTTCAAGTGTACAGCATAGTGATTTGGTGTTTTTCTCAGATAATATTCTTTTGTAGATTATTACAAGATATTGAGTAAAATTCCCCACTATACAGTAAACCTTTGTTGCTTATCTATTTTACATACAGTAGTTTGTATCTTTAGAAGGCAATGGCACCCCACTCCAGTACTCTCACCTGGAAAATCCCATGGACAGAGGAGCCTGGTGGGTTGCAGTCCATGGGGTCTCTGAGAGTTGGACACGACTGAGCAACTTCACTTTAACTTTTTGCTTTCATGCATTGGAGAAGGAAATGGCAACCCACTCCAGTGTTCTTGCCTGGAGAATCCCAGGGATGGGGGAGCCTGGTGGGCTGCCGTCTGTGGGGTCGCACAGAGTCGGACACAATTGATGCGACTTAGCAGCAGCAGGAGCAACAGTTTATATCTATTAACCTGACACCCCTAATTTGTCCCTCTCACCATCCCTCTCCCTTTTGGTAATTGTTTTCTACATTTGTGAGTCTGTTTCTGCTTTGTGTATGCATTCATTTGGATTATTTTTTCAGTTCCATATATAAGTAATATCATACAGTATTTGTCTTTGATATTTTTCACTGAGCATAATATTCTCTAAGTCCATCCACATTGATGCAAATGATATTATTTCATTCTTTTTATGACTGCATAATATTCCATTCCATTTATAGCATCACTTCAACCGACATGAACTTGGGCAAACTTCAGGAGATGGTGAGGGACAGGGAGGCCTGGTGTGCTGCAGTCCATGTGGTTGCAAATAGCCAGACATGACTTAGTGACTGAAAAGCAACAACAACCATTCTACTGGATATACATACCACATATATACATACCACGTATGCTTTATCCATTCATTTACTGACCGACATTTGAGTTGCTTCCATGTCTTGGCTATTGTAAATAGTGCTGCTATGAACATTGGGGAGCAGGTATCTTTTTGAATTAGTGTTTTCATTTTTTTCCAGATATATTCCCAGGGAGGGGGATTGCTAGAGTTTATCTGACTAGTCTTGTCCTGGAAGGTCCTGCTTACTGATCTATTCAGTGATGAAGACTCTGGCTACGACTCAATCCCTGAGAGACCCTACCAATTATCGGTGCTGCCCCCTTCCCCTCCAAGCACAGAGCAATACAGAAAAGACCTGTTTATGGAACTCCCAACTCATCAGGTAAGCCCCATCTCAGATGTCATCCACCCTGAAAAGCTCCATTGGACTCCAGGAGAGGTGAGCCATTTTACAAATACAGTTTGTCTTCCCAAGCCAGCTTCCATAAAATGGAACTAGGAGACAATCCGTGGTCAACAGCAGGTCCACACTGGAGCCTGTCTGACCTTCCCAAGGTCACATGCCAGCCAGGTTGAGATGGCACCGTCAGCTTGGCAAACTCGGGAACATTGGTTTTGAGCCATTCCCAGCTTCTACTCTATCCTCTTCCAGAGTCTTCTCCATGTCACTCATTTCCTCCCCATCACTGGCATGTTCAGCTCCAGAAAGGACCACATCTCTGGCCTGAGCCCCGAAGTGACTATCAGACACCCCTTCGCTCCTTATCCTACTAAACAGTATTCTCTATATCTGCACTACCCTTGATAAAATATGGTTTTTCTACTGAGGGAAATTCTATTATCAACCAGCAGGAATTTCATGGCAAACTCTGGAGCATCTTTCTGGAGACCTGAGATGCCCAAGAATACAGTGAGCCCTCCTCCTCCCACCCGTTGGCCTGGAAGACAGCTACAGCAGGTGGCTGGATTGCCCTACTTGCAGTTTAGCCAAATCAGAGAGCCCAGTTCCCCGATTAGAAAGTGTGAACCACAGGCAGTGGGGCAAGGATGGACTCTGCAGGGAGGAAAGACCTTTCGCATTAGGCCCTTGGCATGACCCCTGGATCATGAGAGAAATCTGTCCAGTGACAGAACATCTGGGGGCTGGGGGTCATGCCCCTGTGGCTTAGCTAATCAAGAGTCTGAATTCAGGAGTTCAGACCAAGTCCCAGTGAACTTGCCGCAGGGTGACTGCTGACCCTCTGCAGAGAATGGAGCCACTGTTCTTTAACAGGGCCCGGCCTCTTAGCATCTGTCTCTGAATCCCTCACTGCCCAAGCAGGCCCCCCTACTGGCACCCTGAGAGGTTCCAGAGGACACAGGAGGCCTCAAACCTGCCAAATCCAGAGTTATTCCTCCTCCGGTGGAGGCTCTGCACTCAAGATTGCAAGTTTGGGGCCCAGAGATGCTCTGAACACAGACACAGAGCAAAACCAGGGCTGGATGCTATTATTTCCATCCCATTTTTGTATGGTGCTCAAGGCTGCTGGGAAATACAGAGTTCCCAACCTGAGAGGCTAACACAGACATGAGCTTTAGTAGATGGTGGTCACACACACACACAAGCACACACAGGCACACCTGCCTGCACACACACACACACTGAAGCAATATCCAGAAGGCAGTCTCAGGAGGAAGGGGAAGAACAGGCAACAGTGTTATTTATTTTTTGGCCACACTGCACAGCGTGTGGGATCTTAGTCCCCTGACCGTGGATTGAACCTGCACACCTTGCGCTGAAAGCACAGAATCTTAACCACAGGACCTCTGGGGACGTCCCCTGAGAAGGCAGCAGTATTTAAAAATCTAGGACAGCCTGTGGGGAAAAAACCAAACATTCCAGGAGAAACCATTGGTAAGAGAACAGGGAAGTATGTTGCAGAGAAAAGTCAATTTCACAGCTCCTTCCTTACTGTCCTGTGGAGTCACCCAGATCTCCCCGGAGGGCTGAGTCACTCATTCCCCTGGCTGCTGGGAGTGGAGAACAGATGGCTCTGAGCTGAGTTCCTCTCCTTGAATCCCTGAATGCCACTTCGTTAAATGAAGCCACATTGCCCAAGGTCACACCCTTCCTAGAGGCAGCTCACCTCCAGTGACGGTTAGTAACAGGCTACAATGGCCCCAGGCTCCTTTCTTCTACTGGAAACAACTCGAGGGCCATCCCAGCTCCTGCGCTGCCCATGGCATCAGCTCAGGCCTTTCTTGCAACCACACTGCTATGCAACCTCTTCCTTTGCCTGGTCCTACATCCTTCATTCTTCACAGGTTTTGATCATGAAGGACCTCTCCAATCAGCTTCCTGCACACCAGTCTCAGACCCTGGAGATCCAACCCCAGACACCAAGTCAGGATGGAGGTCAACAGCAAGGATGCACTGCCCTGAGTAAGTCCTAGCCTGCGGGCCAGGCAGAATCCTGAAATGTGAACCACAATCAAGTTGAGATGACCTGGACTTGAACTTTCGCATCTGGTTTTGTCACCCACTAGCCATCTCCTGGAGCCTCGACTTCTCCATCTTTATTGTATTTTACTTTTTTTTGATTGAAATTTAGTTGACTTGAAATATTATATCAGTTTGAGGCATACAACATATTGATATGATACTTCTCTAGATTACACATATAATACAAATGTATTATAATATTATTGACTATATTCCTTGTGCTGTTACATCTCTATGACTTATTGATTTTATGGCTGGAAGTTTGTACTTCTTAATCCCCTTCACGGGTTTCTCCCCTCCCCTCCCCTCCACCTCTCTCTCCTCTGGCAATCACTGATTTGTTCTCTATACCTATGAGTCTTTGTCTATTTTATTGTATTTGTTCTTTTTTTTTTTTCACTTTTTAGATTTCACATATAAGTGAAATCATACAGTATTTGTCTTTTTCCATCTGACTTATTTCACTTAGCATAATACTCTCTAGGCCCATCCATGTTGTGGCTAGTGGTAAAATTTCATTCCTCTTTATGGCAAAGTAATATTCCACTGTATATGTATACCATATCTCTTCTTTATCCATTCATATGGTTCTAATAACCAATCTCATTTGGGGTACATGAAGATCA
This sequence comes from Budorcas taxicolor, assembly GCF_023091745.1. Taxonomy (NCBI): domain Eukaryota; kingdom Metazoa; phylum Chordata; class Mammalia; order Artiodactyla; family Bovidae; genus Budorcas; species Budorcas taxicolor. The sequence goes on from NC_068920.1 coordinate 141,196,991, forward strand.
CACAAGAGTAAGCATAGGTCCAAGGGCCTTGGGAGCTGTAAAGTACTGGAGGATGTGAGATGGAGTTAAACTCAAAGGGGTCCAGAACTCACAGGGCAGAGATCACTGAACTCCAGAGCCACCCCTGGAGCATCCGTGGTGAGAGGACTTTGCCACTGCACTGCTCAAAGCACACCAGCCAAGCCAATGTTTCTTCATCTCCGTTTGGCATGATTCCTCCATTGGCTAAACCCATGACCTCGCAGATTCCAAGTCTGGCTTGCTCATGCCCTAAATGAATATTTCTTGAGTGAACAAATAAGTGACGCCTAATCCTCAGCTGCTCCCTTCCTCCTACACAACGTCATACGTACAGAAATACAGGCATACATTTACTAACACCGCATGTGAACTAAAGACACACCCTATGAACTCACAGACCTCCATACATGCTCACAGCCCTCATCCATAAGGTCACATGCACAGGTTCCTGAACTTCGAGGCATAAATACACATACACACAAGACCACCTGTGTTCATATTCAGATACACAGGCACCTAGAGATGCTTATATACATTCTCATTTCCACTCTTGAGCCCTCTGACCTAGTCCATGATTTATCCACAGATTTAACCAAGTGTGACCCTATGACTGAGTGAGTTGTGATGACAAATTGCAATGTAGTCACTCATGTAATCACTTATTCCAGCACACAACAGATAAACAAGTTTAAAGAGCAGCTGGCCATGGCAGTGGCAGGCAAAAGCCTGAGAAACTAGTGCTAGAAGAGTTTCAGCTATTCAAACTGGACTGGTAAAACCCTATATTACTCGCTTTTTTGTTGCTTTGCTTTTGGTGAGAAGTGAGAATTTCTTGTTCTTCCACATAGAAAAACCATTCCATACATGTCCATCTTTGAACTGCTTGGCACAGAAACACAAGCCAGGTATTAACTACAGAAGATGGGAGGGGCGGTCTTCAGAGAGACCCTACTCCTCCATCCTCATTTTCACCCTATAAAGGAAACATTGGTCCAAATGAGCATCAGCAGTTTTATATGCCAAGTGTCACAGAGAGTTGTTGTTGTCCAGTCCCTAAGTTGTGTCTGACTCTTTGCGACCACGTGGACTGTAGAACAGTAAGCTTTCCTGTCCTTCACCATCTCCCAGAGTTTGCTCAGATTCATGTCCATTGAATCAGAAATGCTATTTAACCATCTCATCCTCTGCCGTCCATTTCTCCTTTTGCCTTCAGTCTTTCCCAGCATCAGGATCTTTTCCAATGAGTCAGCTTTTCGCATCAGGTGGCCAAAATACTTAGAACTTCAGCATCAGTCCTTCCAATGACTATTTAAGGTTGGCTTCCTTTAAGATTGACTGGTTTGATCTCATTGCAGCCCAAGGAACTCTCAAGAGTCTTCTCCAGCACCATAATTTCAAAGCATCAATTCTTCAGTGCTTAACCTTCTTTATGGACCAATTCTCTTCTCTGTATGTGACTACTGGAAAAACCATAGCTTTGACTATATGGATCTTTGTTAGCAAAGTGATATCTCTGCTTTTTAATATGCTGGCTACATTTGTCATAGCTTTCCTTCCAGGGAGCAAGCTGCAGTCACCGTCCACAGTGATTTTGGAGCCCAAGAAAGTAAAATCTGTCACTGCTTCCATTTTTTCCACTTCTATTTGCCATGAAGCGATGGCATCAGATGTCATGATCTTAGATTTTCAATGTTGAGTTTCAAGCTGGCTTTTTCACTCTCCTCTTTTACCCTCAAGAGGCTCTTTGGTTTCTCTTAATTTTCTGCCATCATCATTATTATTATTATTCTCCATTCCTAAAGTTGCTCAGTCGTGTCTGACTCTTTGTGACGCCCATGGACTATACGTCCGTGGAATTCTCCAGGCTAGAACACTGGAGTGGGTAGCCTTTTCCTTCTCCAGGGTATCTTCCCAACCCACAGAGATTGAACCCAGGTCTCCCACATTGCAGGTGGATTTTTTTACCACCTGAGCTACAAGAAATAGCAAACTATAAAAGAATACCCTCAACCTGACTTCCCTCTTCCCTTTTTAAAGAAAGGAATTATTGAAATAGTATCCATTATTAAACACAACTGTATAATGGAGGGGAATAATCAAGTTAGTGATGGCCTCAATTTTATAGAAGACACTGACTGCCTGAGGGTAACGACTTTCAATTGTTCAGAAGAAGCAAAAGCACATTTTTTTATTCTCCATTAAAATGTGACACCTGAACTCTTACCACACTGATGTATAGATTCTGCCATACTTTAGACCCCTTTATAACAGGGAGATAGTTAAATGTGACTTAAAGCAAACAAGAAAAACCAGTGCTCTAAACTAATATCAATTCAGGTCATACTGATTAATGCTAGTAACAGGAAATTAGAATCTTGCTGGGCTGGCAAGAGTGTTGGAGACCTCAGACACATGAATTGGTCAGGTTGAATTCTGTCATCTGATTCTGGGTGTATCAGTGGTGCTTCATTTGCATTAAATGAAAGGAAGTCCAAAAATACACACTGTTGCTAAGGTTACATCTTGCTGGATGCAAATGAAGATGTGTTTGTTCAGACCAGTTAAAAATATCTTGGCAGTAGTTAATTTTCCCATTGGCATAAAGGGAATTATCAGTAGTCTATTGAGCTAAGAGGTTAGATTTACCTTACTCAGCATTAGGGGTCTGGAAAGAGCATTATTTCTGAGTGATATTTTTAGAACTTGAAGAAATTACTCTTTTTTATTCATTCAAGTTTGATTTTAATAGTTTTTTTTAAAGAATATAAATATCACCCAATCACAGGACCTACTACTGCAAATATGTAGATGTTTCCCCAAGTTCTATAAGAGCCATCTGCATTGATATTTTTGGACTCAGGGAGGAAATGAGAACAAGCAGACTTAAGAGCTGCAATCCAGCAGGATAGGTAGAGAAGGAAAGCATAATTTTCAGCTTGCGAAATCTTTTATGTACATTATTTTGCTTATTATGATTTTACCTAATTCTCATAATCACCCTGCAAAGCAAATATTATTATTTTTCCCGGGGAGGGGGGCGGGTGGGGCGGGGGAAACTCTGGCTCTGAGACATTCAGCCAATCTGTAGTAAGTAGAGAAACTGAAAGAGTTGAATTTAGAATTGACTCCGAATACATGATCTTTTCTGTATATCATTCTGCTTCTATTACTAAAGAAAAATTACCAAAGAAAATTGTAAAGCTAAATGGGACATATGAACCCAGACAAGCAGTTGAAGTTTTGACATTTGAGAAGAAAAGATATTATTCAAATTGGAGTGATTTTGGTATTTTACCCCCAGTTCATAGCTCTCCCTGAATGTGCCCCAGTTTCTTACTGTGAAGCAAGGAGTCTTCCGCTTTCCCCACCTCCGGACATAGCCCACCCCAAACAGTGAGTCTCATTAGATATCACATCTGAAAATGTCAAAGTCAAAGGGAACTCGAAAGCCAACCCATACCTGCTTCACAAGGCATGAATCTCTGGTAACACATTGAGAAAGGGAGGTCACCAATTCATCTGCTTGAAATCCTGAATATAGATTGCAATTCACGTTCAGTGAAACTTCCTCACTATTGTGCACACAGCATGGTTCTAAGTATTTTACCTATTTTAGTTTGTATAATCCTTATAACAACCCCACAAGGTTGGTATTCCTGCTCCCATTTTACAAATGAGGAGAATGACACACAGAAAGTTTAAGTGACTTATCCAAGTTCGCATAGCTTCTAAGTGGTGAAAATGGAATTAAATCCCACAAGATACTGGGTTCTTATATCTGCACTTTCCTTCCCCAAAGTAGCTCCCAACTTCGCAAAACATTGTGCCATGCCATTGTGATTGTAGAAAGTTTATCACCTACGTGGATGATATTGATTTGCTTTAGAATTCTTTGAGATCTGGAAAACTTACCAGCTATGGGAAGAAGCCCAAAGGAGGGAGAAAAGAAAAGGATGAGAGAGAAATGATAGCTTAGAAAATCTTGGGTGCATGACTGTAGGGGTAAGTATCAATACTTCCCATTGTAGTGGAAAGGGGACTGTGCTAATAAATGTGTCAATGTATTGAGCATGCATTTTTGGCTAGGTGTGTGAAGTGCATTGTTACCAAATTCCACCACAACCCTGCAAAGTTGTTGTCATACTCTACATTCCAGAGGTGAGGAAAATGAAGCTCACGGGAGTCAGGTCACTTGTCCCTGGTCACACAGCTCATCAGTGGTGGCACCAGGATTCAAGCAAGAGTAGGGCAACTACCAAATGCCTTCTTTTTTCATACCAAAACTTTTTAAAAACTTCCTTAGACCTTTTCGATGTGTTTTCCAGAATTAAGATCTGAGGCCAAGGTGTAAGAGTAATATGGAGTCAGTATTCATGTTCGTTGTGAGAAAGAATTTTTACAGCAATTGTAACTTCATTCTGAAAATGTCAGCACACATCTCAATTTTCTTCCTATTTCCAGGGTGTTTCCTTCCCAGTCCGTTAACCGGGTTCTTCTCCCTCCTCTCTATGTCCTCTAAGCCTTAGAACGCCCTGGGCTCATCTCAGAGGCAGATTTGTTCCTCTGGCCACATTTCCCTCCTGTTTAATCTTTCCTCCTCTTATGGCTTTGTGTATCTAATATACAAATATCTGCTCAGACATTTATATGATTAGCCTTGAGTGCTGAGCTCACTTCTCCAATGGTCAACACCTTCACTTACTTGACTAATAAGCACTTAAAACATAACCAGTAAATAATATGTCCTGTGATTCTCCTCTTCCCACCAAATACCCTGTCATGCAATTCTAGTTCTCCCAGACTCCACTGTTTCCAACAACACCACCATCCACCCAGTGGCCCTCAACCAAAACCTGCACATGCCCCTGGATTTCAGTCTTTTCCTTGGTTCCCATGTCTGATCCATCAGCAAGTCTTAATGACTGCGCCCTTGAAAGACATCTTGAATGTCTCCATTCTTCTTCGTTTAAGTTATTAACACCCTGGCCCAAGTCATGCTCATGAATTGCCAGGATAACTTTAAAGGCTCATCATTGTTCTCCTTCTGCTCTTGCTTTTCAGAGCAAGCAGAGTGATTTTTTTAAAATGTAAATCAAATAATGTCATTCCATTAAAAAAAAAAAAAGAAACTCTGGTAGCTTTCAACTGAGTTTAGAATAAAATAAAAACATCTTCTTATCTCAGGATTTCTCACTTGTTTTTCTCTTTACCTAATTTTGTATCACTTTCTGTGTCACCCACCAGTCTCCTTCGCACTGACTTCTGTTTCTTCTTGGAGCACTCCAAGCACTTTGCATTTTTTGGTATTTTAATTTATTTATTTAGCTGTGCTGGGTCTTAGTTGTGGCATGCAGGGTGTTTTTTGTTTTTTGTTTTAATTGGAGCCTGCAAACTTTTACTTGGGGCATGTGGGATGTAGTTACCTGACCAGGGATCAAACCCAGGCTCCCTGCACTGGGAGCTTGGAGTCTTAGCCACTAGACCACCACCGAAGTTCTCTCCAAGCACTCTTAGATGCTATCCTTCCTGTCTACAAAGCCTCTCCCTCTTCTTTTCACATCTTTTCTTATGTCTTAGGTCTCAAGCCATCACTCAGTCTAAAGGAGTATTCTCTACAACACTCCATTTTACTTCTCTGAAAATATTTATCAAAATCTAAGACTATATTTTTACTTATTTGCTATTTATTGTGTATTTATTATTGCTTCCTAGTCACTAAGTCACTCTGATGAAGAACTGATGCTTTTGAACTCGAAAAGACCCTGATGTTGGGAAAGATTGAAGGCAGGAGGAGAAGGGGACAACAGGGGATGAGATGGTTGGATGGCATCACTGACTCGATGGACGTGAGTTTGAGTAAGCTCTGGGAGTTGGGGATGGACAGGAAATCCTGGCCTGGTGCAGTCCATGGGGTCTCAAAGAGTCAGACACAACTGAGAGACTGAACTGAACTGAAGTCGTGTCTGACTCCTTTGTGACCCCATGGAGTATAGCCCACCAGCCCCCTCTCCCCATTGGATTTTCCAGGCAAGAATATTGGAGTGGGTTCTCATTCTCTTCTCCAGGGGATCTTCCCGACCCAGGGATTGAACCTGTGTCTCCTGCATTGGCAAGCAGGTTCTTTACCACTGCGCCACCTGGGAAGTTTACTATCCATTACTGCTATCTAATGAATATGGATTAAATGTTTTGTCCCCTCAAAATGTAAATTGAAGCCCTAATACCCAGGTGATGGTATTTGGAGATGGAGTCCTTGCAATACCATGAGGTTTAGACAAAATTATGAAGGTGGACACCCCATGATTGGAGGTGCCCTAATCAAAAGAGAAAGACATTCAAGAGCTCTTTCTCTTTCTGAGAGCATGTACCAAGGAAAGGCCACATGGACACATAGCAAGAATGCTGTTGTAAGCCAGGAAGTAGGTTTTCATGAGACACTGTCTCTGTTGGCACCTTGATCTTAGACTAGCCTCCAAATGGTAGCTCAATTTTTCGTTTTTTAAGGAAACTCCGTACTGTTTTCCTTAGTGGCTCTATCAATTTACACTTCCACCAACAGTGGCTGAGTGGGGCCAGTGTCCAGAATTGTGAGAAATCAATGTCTATTGTTTAAACCACTCAATATTTTATTGTGACATCTTGAACTGACTAAGACAAATATCCATCTCCTCCTCTAGAATGAAGTCTCCCTAAGTTCAGGTATCTTGCTGTTGTCTGCACTGTTCTGAGCTTTGCCCCAGAATTCCTTCACAGTATAACAGACAGAACTTGCTCAGCAAATATTTGTTTAAAGAACAAATGAATCAAGAGCACTATATAACAAAGCTACAAAGCATGGGAAGAGAGTGTTCCTGGATCATATGAATTCTATGAACCTGGGCCTTCCAGGTGGTTCAGTGGTAAAGAAACTGCCTGCCAATGCAGGAGCTGCAGAGATGCAGGTTTGATCCCTGGGTGGGGAAGATCTCCTGGAATAGGAAATGGCAACCCATTCCAGTATTCTTGCCTGGGAAATCCCATAGACAGAGGAGCCTGGTGGGCATAAGTTCATGGGACTGCAAAGAGTTGTACACATCTGAGCACACCCGCACACATGTTAGCCTGTAATTCAATTCACTTTGTATCTTCATGTAAGAAAATCAGAATAAGAGGATCTTGGTCATTTTCTCTCCATATCTGCTCCAGGAAAGGCTGTAACAGAGATATACAGGTGTAAAGAGAAAAGGTATAGGCCTAGAAGGCAGAGGCTTGAGCCACAGATTTTTTTCCCAGCCTTGAAACCTAATGGAATTTGCCTGCTGGACTCTGAAATTGTTTGAAACCAGTGAGCCCTTCTTCCCTCCATGCCCTTCCTTTTGAAATGGAAATGTATATAAGTGAATGTCCACTTCAGAATGGATCACACATAAAGTCTCAACCATGCCTGAGTTCGGTAACTTTGGGTTATAGATTATGCTTTAATAGGATGAGATTTTTGAAGATATTGGCTTGAGATAGATGTATTTTGCTTGTGGAATGGATACGAATCTTGGAGAGCCAAAATATAGGCTATAGCAACTGTGGCTGGTGACAAATTACCCCCAAACGTCATGGCAATGATCAGTCAATTATGATGACCACTGGTTTTATAGGGTCAAGAATGTGGACGTTTACCAGCAGAGCTGGTCTCTGCTCAAAGAGGATGGGTCATTGGCTGAGAGACTCAAAGGCTGGGGACTGCAGTCACCTGAAGGCTTCATCACACGTCTGGAGGTTGATACCGGCTCTTGGTTGGGGGCCTCAGCTCCTCTTGATGTGGATAAGTTTAGGCTTTCTTACAGTGTGGTAATTGGGTTCTAAAGCTGAGGGTACTGAGCGACAGCCCGAGAAAATTCAAAATCTGATTTTCCTTTTCTGAGCTAGTCTCAAAATTTGCACAATGTCACTTCAACCATATCCTCAGCAGTAGAGGTGGCCAGAAAGTCCTGGCCAGATTCCAGAGGAGGGAAAACAGATTCTGCCTCTCGAAGGGGAGGGGCAAGGTGCTAGAGGAACATCGGGAAAATGCCCAGCCCCAGGAGTTTCCAGGTGATTCCAGCCTTCTGCCCAGGCGCCATGGAATAGGAGCAAGTCGTCCCTAGTGTGGACCTGATGAATTCCTGACCATCAGAATCAGTGACTGCGTTTAATTTGGTGTTATTCTCAGCTACTGAGTGTGGTAGCCATTTCTTAAACAGCTGGTAATCAGAACACTGTTTCCAGCCACGCGTGTTGTTCAGTCACTAAGGCACGTCCAGCTCTCTGTGACCCTGTGACCTGCAGCTCGCCAGGCTTCCTTGTCCTTCACTATCTTTCGGAATTACCAGCTGCTACCAGATGAACTATGTCCCCCCAAATTCTTATGCTGAAGTCCTAACCTCCAAGTACCTCAGAATGTAATTGTTATTTATTGATAGGGCTTTACAAGAGATAATTCAGTTAATGATGCCTTGAGGTTGGGCTCTGGCCAATACCACTGGTGTCGTAATAGGAGCGGGAGACTTGGACACAAGCACATGAGCACAGAGGAGGGGCCATGGAGATGTCTGTCACCATCAGCAAGCAAGGAGATCAACCTTGGAAGAAGCCAGCCCTGCTGACACCTTGATCTTGGACTTCTGGCCTTCAGATATGGTGAAAAAATAAATTTTTGTGATTTAAGTTCCTCAGTTTATGGCATTTAAGTTAGCCCTAGCAAACTAAAACAGTATCCCAGAAAAAAAAAAAAGATTACCCAAAGAAATATGTATGTCCTTTGAAGCTTTTTTTTTTTTTCTTTTTGCCACAGTTGACATTTGGAAGCAGACTTAATTTTTCCTCAAAAGGGAATGATTTACATAAACTGTGGGTGATACTGCTATAAAAGTAACATTTAAAAATATTTGGGTGTATCTATTTGTATTGTGCTGTGCTGTGCTAAGTTGCTTCTGCCCCGTCTGACTCTTTGTGACTCTGTGGACCGTAGATTTCCAGGCACTTTTGTTCATGGGGTTCTCCAGGCAAGAATATTGAGGTGGTTCGCCATTTCCTACTCTAGGAGATCTTCCCAACCCAGGGATCAAACTCATGTCTCTTGTGTCTCCTGCATTGGCAGGCGGGCTCTTTACCACTGTGCCATGTATTCAGTAATTGTATGTAAATGCACAGCAGAAGTTCTGGGAAGATGCCACAAAGAGTTAACCGTGGTTACTTGGAGTGAGCTGTGCACATTCATGAGTGTGTGTTGGCCTTTTAACTGTGTACTTCAATATTGTGGAAATTTCTGCATTAGCTGTGCATTCTTGTGCTAGCAATGTAAAAGATGATTTCTTAATTTCCTCACTAAATCTTAACTAACTCATAACGTGCGTTTCCTGTTCCTTCTGGCTCAATCCATTCTGCACGGCCCACAGGATGCTCTGCTGCAGCCTTTAATACCCTTCAGCTATGTGGGAAGAACAGCTCAGGTCTTATAAGTCTTAGTATGAGTGGAAATGCTGGGACAGCAGAAATATGATGGAAATTTCATTAGTGAACTGCATTACTGCAACCAAGACTGTTGGGTTTGGAAATATCCATGTTTCTGCCTGGGAACAAGGGGTGTAAAGTTGCTAGCGTGGCTTGAATAGCTGTTTCCATCTTGGATACTGCTCATGCCAAAGAAAAGACAAAGATGATTTTGAAAAACCAATTCTTTGAATCTGAGGAAATAGATATTTGCCAAGTACCTACTCCGTGCCAGATCTTATATCAGAAAATGGACATACACAAGCCCCTTTAAGGCTGGTAACACCAGGCAAAAGCACTATTATTGTTCCTATATTGCAAAAGGAGAACTGGCATGGAGATAGTTTGCTTAGCTGCAAGGATTCTGAGATCCTCTGACTAAGCACTGTATTCTCTCAGGAGACAGAAGAAAGTGAAAAAGTAAAATAATAATAATAACATATATATATATATGCTACTCCCTTCATTTTTCCTGATGCTAATTTGTATCTTCTGCTCTATGCCTTATCCCACTACCCAGTTCTCCCCAAAGTATAACCTTATGAAGTAAGTCAGAAGCGGCTTGAGGCTCCATCCATCTCTTTCTTCCATGAAGACTTCCAGTCATTCCCCGCTGTCACCACACTCAAGAGCCTGACTCTCTTGACACAGAAACAAGAGAGGGAGCTACCGGGAGGGAGTCAGTAGAGGAAACCCCAGGGCTGCTCACCTCCTGGAGAATGCCACCTGGAGCAGATGTCAGAAACCCAACAATCTGCTTCAGACCCAGAAAGAAAGAATCTGGAATAATGTACAAAGTCTAGGGGAGGGGGCACTGTTGGGAATCAGACGGAAATAGGAATATTGGCACATTGACTACATTTGCTGTGTGCTGGATGCCCTGGCATCTGGAGACTCACTGGCTGGAGAGAGATTCCACTTCCACCGTCCCCCCAGGGCTAGCTAATTCTTTGAAAGAGCAGAAGACTTGTCTGAAAGTGCATCTTTGCTGTGCAAATTCACCAATCCAGAGCTCACACCCCCAACTACCTCTTCCACCTGGCTCCTACACTCCAGGGGCCAATAGCCACCTGCCCTATTCACGCTCAAGTCAGGTCTCGCACAACTAGGGACAGCCCCTCTGCCCCAGTACCTGCTGAAATCATTCATGGCTTTCCTTTGGAAACCAGGATAAGGGCTCTGGGTCATGTTCTCCCCCTAGCTCCTTCCTCATCCTGACTGGCCCTGGTGCTCCTCTTGGTTGCCCTGCCTGGCATGCCATGCCTCCTGTTTCTAGGGAACTTCGAGTTTTCAGCCAGTGGGAATTTGCTGTGTGATGCAGGGTGCTCAAAACTGGTGCTCTGTGACAACCTGGAGGGGTAGGACAGGGTGGGAAGTGGGAGGAAGGTTCGAGAGGGAAGGGACCTAGGTATACCTGTGGCTGATTCATGTTGGTGTATGGTAGAAACCAAAACAATATTGTAATCATCCTCCAATTAAAAATAAATAAATTTATTTTAAAAACTTCTTTCCTGACAATCATTTCTTTTTTCATTTTCATTTTATTTTTATGAGTATAGTTGCTTTATACTGCTATCATTTTTAGTGATGTGGATGAACCTAGAGATTGTCAAACAGAGAAAGTCAGAAAGAGAGACATTTTCATTCCTGTGACTATGTGTCTTACCATACCTGGTTAAAATAAAAGCCAGAGTTTATTTTAAAATAGCTTGTCAGTGCAGAAAATAAATACTAAGATGCAGGCTAGCATGAGCCACATGGAACTGCGAGGAATGAATGACCTATAATTGCTCCATTCTGCCACAGGGCATTCGTCACTCAGAGCTCTGAGATTCTACCCCACTTCCCTTGATCAGAACTGGCTTAGAAGTCAGCATTCCCTCTCTGATCTAGATAGACGTCCTAAGAATGTGGAAACTTTGTCCTCTAGGAGAGTATCTGGAGACTTTCAGCTAAGATAAGCAGGGATCTAGAAAACCCTGAATCCACATCCTGAGGGCACAACAATATCATTACAAGGTGGCTGTGCTTTTAACTTGGTTTAGACAGTAAAGAATCTGCCTGCAATGCGAGAGACCGGGGTTCAATCCCTGGGTGGGGAAGATCCCCTGGAGAAGGGAATGGCAACCCACTCCAGTATTCTTGCCTGGAGAGTCCCATGGACAGAGGAGCCCGGCAAGCTACAGTCCATGGGCTTGCACAGAGCTGGATACGATTGAGCGACTAACACTTTCACTTTCCCTGCAAGGTGAGGGGACAGTTATGAGGGTTTGTTTTGTTTCTCTGAGTGAGAGGTGAGAAGAGGAGGAGACTGAGACACAAAGAAGTCCACAGAAGTCCACTTCCGGTTGCCATTTTCCTTATCACGTTTCCAAAGTGAGACCTCTGGGTTGTTCTCTTTCAGACCAACCACATTTAGATGTTGATCCTCTGGGACCTGTAATTCTTTTTGTCTCTTTTCCCTCAGGTTCCCCATCTAACATGATACAATTGATAAATACATTAATCTCTTGGGTCATTTCTAGTTGGAAGAGCCCATGACGTCCAGCTAGAGCCTTTTGAGACAGACTAAGCCTAGACAGCATATTCAAAAGCAGAGACATTACTTTGCCAACAAAGGTCCATCTAGTCAAGGCTATGGTTTTTCCTGTGGTCATGTATGGATGTGAGAGTTGGACCGTGAAGAAAGCTGAGAGCCAAAGAATTGATGCTTTAGAACTGTGGTGTTGGAGAAGACTCTTGAGAGTCCCTTGGACTGCAAGGAGATCCAACCAGTCCATTCTGAAGGAGATCAGCCCTGGGATTTCTTTGGAAGGAATGATGCTAAAGCTGAAACTCCAGTACTTTGGCCACCTCATGCAAAGAGTTGACTCATTGGAAAAGACTCTGATGCTGGGAGGGATTGGGGGCAGGAGGAGAAGGGGACGACCGAGGATGAGATGACTGGATGGCATCACCAACTTGATGGACGTGAGTCTGAGTGAACTCCAGGAGTTGGTGATGGACCGGGAGGCCTGGCATGCTGCAGTTCATGGGGTCGCAAAGAGTCGGACACGACTGAGCAACTGAACTGAACTGAACTGAAGCCTTGAGTGCACCAGAGTATTAACTGGAATGAGAGTCCACTTGGACCAAGCAGTTCTAATGTTATTGCAGATGCAGTTTCTCTCAGTGGTACATAATTGCTGTGCCTGTGGACACACACACACACATACAACACACATATACATATGAGAAAGGAAAAGTCCAGCTTATTGATTCTGGTTTGTCTACAGTGATACTTCAGAGTCCAGGCAGCTCTTCCTGGGTGCCTTCCAGATGGCTACCCAGACCCTGATTAGACTCACTTACTTGTAAGGCAGGCTCTTCATCCTAAATAATGCAAGAAGCACAAGAATATTACATAGTGGAAAAAACCTTGGTCCCAGGATTTGTAACCCATACAGGTGCAAAATACATTGCAGAAGTGGATGCTAAGTGAAGAAAACTCTTTTTATTCCTTCAATTTCAGGGATTTTTCTTGGAGCATTTAATTTTAAATATCAAGATCCATACAGAATCACCATTAATTTTCTCTTCAGAGGTCTTTTCTATGAGCTCTAATGGGACTTAGAAAAACATTGCTGAGTGTGTTTGTTTTTATTCCTTTTAATACTGTGCATCTGATGTGCTAAATGCACTAAGTACCTAATCAGCTATAAATTGAAGCGAGAACAATTTCATTATCTTTTCAGGGACTACACTATCCATTAGTTCACTCACCAATTTCAAAATAAATAATAAACTTATTTTACAAATGGGATAAATATGTTTTAAAAATAACATTTATTAATTCATACTCCTGACATTCAGGCAATATAATAAGCCCCATCATACTTTTATGCTTTTCCCAATATAAGAAAGAAAAAAGAAAGAATTCAGGTTTTCACAGTTGTAAGAGGATGCATGCATGCATGTTCAATTGCTCAGTTGTGTCCAACTCTTTGCAACCCCCTGGATCCTCTATCCTTGTGATTTCCCAAGCAAGAATGCTGGAGTGGGTTGCCATTCCCTTCTCCAGGGGATCTTCCCAACTCTGTGTTCTAAATAGTGTCTCCTGCATTGCCAGGTGATTCTTTGCCATTGAGCCATCTGAGAAGCCCACAAGTAAGAGTATGTGTGTGCATGCTAAATCGCTTTAGTTATGTCCAACTCTTTCTGACCTTATGGACTGTAGCCTCTAGGCTCCTCTGCCCATGGGATTCTCCAGTCAAGAGTACTGGAGTGGGTTGCCATGCCCTCCTCCAGGGGACCTTCCAGACCCAGGGTTCTAATCTGTGTCTCTTATGTTGTCTGCACTGACAGACAGGTTCTTTACCACTAGTGCTACCTGGGAGGCCCAAGTTAAGAGTATAAGCCAAACTAAATTTCTATGAATATTTGTATTAGACATATGATTCAGAAAGTAAGATTTGAATAACTTTTGGAGAAACTGAAAAGGTATGGCTATATATTTGCAGGAGATCTGGTCTCATAAAGCCCAGAGTCATACAAACGATCCTGCCTGTGGATTGAAGCTAGAAGTATTCTAACAGCGGACAGGAAGCAGGATGACTTAATCCAGGAGGAGACAGAAGCAGAGTTGCCATGGAGAAATTAAAACTCTCAGCTACAAATGATATTATCATGAGGCCCTAAGAAACACTTTTAAGAAGATGCAAAATGTCCTGAGTTGGGAAACTTGTGAGAAGTAATCTGATTCTGGTTAGTCCCACAGAACTCTGCATGACTTCCCCCACAAATCAATCCACACCAGGAGCCCCCCAAAAGGACCCCCGCTGAGTATGAGAAACCGTATGAAGAAACTGTCCTGTGATGTAATCAGCGATTGCAGCAAAAAAAGAATGTAATAAAGAGGAGAATTTACTAAAGACTGTTTAAAATGTCCTTAGAGACAAACTGAGGGAAAGAAAATACAAACCAAGAGTAGGATGGAATGAAAATATAATTGGCAAATTTCAAAAAAATAAAGGTTTTAAAATCAGAGGGGGAAGGAAACTTAATGAATTGGCTCAATGGTTGAGTAACCAAAGCCAAGAAAGAAAATCTCTAGAATGCAAAAGAGAAATGGAAATAGGTAAAAGAATCTAAAAATAATGGAAGCTAGAATATAAAATTCCAATATGCATAGGGCAGGTGTTCATAGAATTGCCCATATTTACTGTCTGGAACAAGCTGAAACCAATTTTGGTTTCAAGGTTGTAGCAGCTTCATAAAATGTGTTGGTCAGTTTTACTTCTTTTTCTAGTCTCTGGAATATTTTCTATAAATTATGGGTTATTTGTTCCTTGTTCCTTGACAGTTGGTAAATTGTCTATTTTTAGCCAAATGGGCATAGAAAATTGTAGGTGGTTGGGCACTTCACCTATAAATTAAAGTTATTTGATGATAATTTTATAAAGCTTTCATTTCTTCTTTGCTTGATGGGTTTTAAAAAAAAATATAATTAGCCTACAATATATTAGATTCAATACACAATGAATCAAAGTTTACATAAACAGATGTCCATCAGCATCCTTGGGGGATTGGTTCCAGGAACCCTTGCAAAATACCAAAATCCAAGGATGCTCAAGTCCCTTATGTAAAATAGTATAGTATTTGCATACGAGACACATATCCTTCCTTATACTTTTTCATCTCCAGATTGCTTATAATACCTAATACAATGTAAATGTTATGTAAATAGTTGCTGACTTGCAGCAAATTCAAGTTTTGCTCTTTGGAAATTTCAATTTTTTAAAATATTTCAACCCACAATTGGTTAAATCCATAAGTATAGAGAGCCAATTGTATTGTGAAATGATCACTGCAGTAAGATTAGTTGACACCATCATGGTACATAGTCACAAGATTTTTTTTCTTCTGATGAAAACTTGCAAAATCTCTTAGCATCTTTCAAATACACAATGCAGCATTATTAACTGTATGGCAGGAGATGGAGGAGATAACAAGAGGATGAGATGGTTAAATGGCATCACCAACTTGGTGGACATGAGTTTCAGTAAGTTCCGGGAGTTGGTGATGGACAGAGAAGCCTGGTGTGCTGCAGTCCCTGGGGTCGCAAAGAGTCAGACCCAACTGAGCGACTGAATTGAACTGATCGTGTTGTACATTTTATTCCCAAGACTTACTTATTTTATATTGTAAGTTTATACCTTTTAATCCCTATTTTTCTTCTTGAGTCAATTTTCTTACTTAAATTTTGCTTTAAAAACTATATACTTTGGTTATTGGCATAAAATTAATACATTTTAATGTGCATTTGATAAAACTGAATACTCACTAATGATATTTTGCAAAGGGAGTAATTCACTTCTCTATGCAGGGAATTTCCCAGGCAAGAACGCTGGAGTGGGTAGCCATTCCCTTCTCCAGGAGATCTTCCCAACCCAGGCATCAAACCCCTGTCTCCTGCATTGCAGGCAGCTTCTTTGCCATCTGAACCTCCAAGGAAGTCTCTTAGTCTGATAAAGGCATTCAACTAAAATACATTAGCAAGCAACACATTTAATATAGAAATATAGAACAATTTCGCTAAAGAGTGGGAATGAGACAAGGATGCCTACTATTGTCAATTTATTTATCCTAACATTGTTGGAGTTCCTGGCCAATACTTCTAAGCAAGGGAAATAGATAAATAATGACAAGTTTGAGAAAATAAATTTTTTTAAATTATTCGCAGCTTATGAGAACATACAGATAAAAAACAGTCAAAAGAAGCTACATACAAACGAATAAAATTAGTAAATTGTTTTAGCTAGGTAGGTCTCTGGATAACTCAATAAACAAAAATTGTATTTTTATGTGCTAACAACAAAAGATTTGCAAATGAATTAAGAAATGAAATCCATTATAAGAATATGAAAAAATATTAAATTTTATATCCAAGGATATAAGTAAATCTACTTTATCCATAGGGAATATGTCCCCCGAGGATACCAGAAATTGAGGATAATACTGAAGTCACTATATGATGTTTTTTATAGAAACATATAGAAAAAAAACACTATATGTTTTTTTCTATACATACATACCTATGATAAAGTTTAACTTATAATTTCATCACAGTAAGAGATTAACAACATAACAAATAATAATATAACAATATACTATAATAGAAATGTGAATAAACTATCTCAAATCTTTTTGTGGTACAAATGTAATACCTTCTTCATCTTAACTAGTACTTATCACACACTGTGGTCTTAATTTTGCAGTTGGAGAAGTGACAGCAAAACTAGTGTGAATTTTTCCTTCTTTACAATTTCAAAGATCTGAGATGTTGTTATCAGATCTTAGCAACCTCAGAATAAAATTGTTCCCTTTCTTCACTAAACAAATCTTTCACATTTGCACGTAAAGGAAGAACTTTACAGCTTCTCTCTGGTGTATCTGAATTGGCAGCATCACTACACTTGCACTTTGAGGCCATTAAATAAACTAAGGGTTCCTTGAACATAAGCAATGAGATAGAATGCCAGTCTATTTGATAATCAAGATAGCTACTAAGTGAATAAGAGGTGGGACAGAGAAGAAAGGCATGAGATTTAATCATGCTACTCAGAAAGGCATGCGTTTAAAAACTTACAAATTGTTTATTTCTGGATTTTTTTCATTTTATATATTCAAACTCTGATTCACCCTTGTTTTTTAGTCACTAAGCTGTGTCCAACACTTTTGTAACCCCATGGACTATAGCCTAACAGGCTCCTCTGTCCATAAGATTTCCAAGGCAAGAATACGGGAGTGGATTGATATTTCCTTCTTCAGGGGATCTTCCCAATCCAGGGATCGAACCTGAATCTCCTACATTCCAGGAGAATTCTTTACTGCTGAGCCACCAAGGAAGCCCTACTCAAAGACAGAACTTATTTAAAGACTGTATCTCAGGCAGAGATTCCACCAAAATACCTAAGCTGCTCCCCTCAAAATATATTGGCAGGAAGAAGATCTGATGGGGAGATGGGAGATAGGGTAATGGTAAGAGATTATTTCCTTGATTTTGTATACAAGACAAAAAGGAAAAAAACATGAGAATATGGCTTCTATCACTGTTAAAAGATTTATGTAAACCAAGTGCTACTTCAAAATATGTATTTACTTAGCCCACTAAACACACCCCAAGTTTCCTGCCCACCATGACCTGGACATACCAGGAAGTCCTTAACCTTTTCTTCATTCTCCTCTTCACTATCCACAATACTACTGAGCATGGCCTCGCCCATCAGAATGAGACCCAGTTTCCCCCACAGTCAGTCTCTCCCATCAGGAAGCTTCCACAAACCTCTTACTTTTATCCATCAGAGGGCAGACAGACTGAAAACCACAATCAAAGAAAACTTATCAAACTGATCACATGGACCACAGCCTTGTCTAACTCAATGAAATTATGAGCCATGCCATGTAGGTCCACCCAAGATGGATTGGTCATGGTGGAGAATTCTGACAACACCTGGTCCACTGGAGAAGGGAATAGCAAACCACTTCAGTATTCTTGCCTTGAGAATCCTGTGAACAGTACGAAAAGGCAAAAAGATGGGACACTGAATGATGAACTCTCCAGGTCAGTAGGTGCCCAATATGCTACTGGAGAAGGGTGGAGAAAAAACTCCAGAAAGAATGAAGAGACAGAGACAAAGTGAAAACAACTCCCAATTGTGGATGTGACTGATGATAGAAGTAAAGTCCAATGCTGTAAAGAACACTATTGCATAAGAAAAGCTATGACAAAACTAGATAGCATATTAAAAAGCAGAGACATTACTTTGCCAGCAAAAGTCCGCCTAGTCAAAACTATGGTTTTTTCAGTAGTCATGTACGGATATTAATATAGGATATAACATATCACCAACTGGAAGACCAAATATTATAAAAATGTCTACTATCCCCAATTTGATATTAAAATTTATTGTAGACAAAGTCATAATACCAGAAGCAATTTTTGGATTCCTTTCGTTGTATTTTTTGGAGAAAACTGATGAACTGATACTAAAAGTAAAGTGGAAATGCAAAGAACCAAGAAAAGCCATAATAATCATGACGAATAAAACACAATTAGAGAAACTGCACTGCTTAATACCAAGGCTTATTAGAAAGTTGCATAATTAAGAGTGTACAGAATTGGCTTTGAGATAGACAAAAAAATTAGTGGAGCATAATAGAAGACTCAGGAACAAATTCACACATATGTGAAAAATGTATTTATCTTAAAGTGGCTCTGCACAGTCATGGGAAAAGGACAGTCTTTTTTTCTAGTTCAAATTGATTTTCATATTGGAAATTATAAATCTTTACCCTTGCTTTGAAACATCTATTTCATACAACAATCAGATTAATGTCACAAGAGTTAAGGAGTTAATAAAAAATACTTTAGTAAGTCTAGATTTTATTGATCATAAATAGTAAAACTTAAACTAAAGATAAAATGTATATGAAATTGGGTAGTATTAACATATTTTTGACTAATTCATTATTAAGAACAAAATTAAAATGGGAATTATTTAAATATTTAGAAATGAACAGAGCATACCATACCTTAAAATTGAGAGATACAGTCAGAGGTGCTTAGAAATATGAAACCAAATATGCTAATTGGAAAACAAAAAAATTGAAAGCAAATGAGGAAGGACAAAATAACAATGCAAAAAAATCAAAGTAAAAAGAACCTTAAATAAGTGAACAAATAAAATAGTAATAGAAATCAAGTAAACAAAATATTAGGAATGAGAATTCTTTTCAAACGTTTTTTTCTCCAAAAGCCTAATGAAATATGAAAAATGCATCAAGCAAAAAGTAAAATTGAAGACTAAAGATCCTATTAGAATTAGCACAGACATATTGGAAATATTGTAGAAACTTTTAATTATAGGAGAGCATGAAGAACTATGTGCCACTACGTTTGAATGCATATAAATGAAAAACTTTTTAGAAAAATATAAGTGATAAAAAGCAGACTCAGTAAGAATATTGTCAAGATCATTGAGCACTTTTAAATATACTATTGATTTTTCCTTACTGTTGGGAATTTAAACCTATAACTTAAAAGAGAAATAGATTTCCTCTCTTGGCATTATCTCTGTGAGGTTTTCTTTTTAACCAGACAGGATTATAAGAGCTTCATAAATTCTTAAAATACTTTCAGCATTCATCTCACTAGTTTCTGGCTGTCTTCTTTTAATCACCCTAGATAATCTGATGTCCATTCAGGTTGAAGAAGCACTGCCTTCTACAGAGTGACCTCTTCCCATTCCTTCTGCACAAACCTCCCTCAGCCTAGCCCCCATCAACTTCAAAATCCCACAAGTTAAATAGGCATGTCTTTTCAACCATTTTATTCCTGTTGCCACTTGGAATTAAATACAACTGAATAATATTATCAGATATTTTATTAATTACACCATGCAATGTGTTTCATGCTCTACACATTTTATTTTTTCCTAAGAGAAGAAACAGGAAGATGTTGATTAGATAAAGCTCCAGGCCTGGGGCTCTTTGAAGACAAATCTGATTACCAGGTTGCGTGGAGGTTGACTTCCATTAAGTCCCAGGCATTTTCCTTTTCTTTTTAAATTCTTTTTTTATTATAAAGACTTTCAGACATTTACAGAGGCAGACACAATAGTATATTTAACACTTACAAATCCATTATCCAGCTTCAACATTAATCAACGCATGGCCAATCTTGCTTCATCTACATACACGTGCTCCTATTCTTCCTCCCCATACTGTTTTATATATAAATTTTAATTATTTATTTTTAAACAATTTCCAGCTTTATAGATATGTAATTGATGTATAACATTATTAAAGTGAACAATATGATAATTTCTGATACATAATTTTTTGTGAAAGAATGATCACAGTAAGATTAGTTAACACATTCATCACTTCACATAATTATGACTTTTGAGTGTTTGGTGAGAATATTTGAGTTCTACCCTCTTAGCAGCTTTTAAGTATATGACACAATATTGTTGACGGTAGTCACCTTGCTCTGCATTATCCCCACCACTTATTCATCTTATAACTGGAAGTTTGTATCCTTTAAACATCACCTCCCCAGTTCCCTCAACCCCCAGCCCCTGACTGCTACTATTCTACTCTCAGTTTCTGTGAATTTGGCTTTTTCAGATTCCACATATAAATGAGATTTTATAGCATTTGTCTTTTTCATTACCTGACATTGAACTTAGCATAATTTCCTCCAAGTCCATCCATATTGCCACAAATAACAGGATTTCCTTCTTTCGGTGGCTGAAAATATTACATTGAGTGCATGTATACACCATTTTCTCCATTCGTCCATCCATGGACTCTTGGGTTGTTTCCATGTCCTGGTGATTGTGAATAATGCAAGTAGTGCTGCTGTGAATATATGAGTGGGCTTCCCAGATGGCTCAGCGGTAAAGAATCTGCCTGCCAATGTAGGAGACAGAAGAGACATGGGTTCGATCCCTGGGTCAGGGAGATTCCCCTGAAGGAGGAACTGGCAACCCATTCCAGCGTTCTTGCCTGGAAAAATCTCATGGACAGAGGGGCCTGGTGGGCTACAATACATGTGGTGGCAAAGAGTCGGACACAACTCAGTGACTGAGCATGAACATAACAGTGCAGATATCTATTTGAAATAGTGATTTTATTTCCTTGCATATACTCAGAAGTGGATAGTTGGGTTCTAAAAATATATGGAACCACAAAAGACCCCAAATAGTCAAAGCAATCTTGAGAAAGAGAAACAAAGCTGCAGACATCATACTTTTCAATGTCAAACCATATCACAAAACTATAGTAATAAGAGCAGCATGTTACTTGCATAAAAACATATACACCACTGAAACAGAAGTGAGAATCTAGATATAAACTCGTGCATTTACAGTCGACTAATATCTTACAAGGGAAACAAGAATACTCAGTGATAGATCATGTAGACAAAACTGGATATCCACATGCAAAGAAAGAAGTTGTACTCCTATCTCACACTACTTACAAAAAAATTACTAGAAATGGAATTTTTTAAAAACCCCTATAAGAAAACATAGGGAAAAACCTCCTTGACATTAGTCTTGGCAACAATTCTCTTGGATAGAACAGCAGAAGCTCAATCAACAAAATCAAAAATAAATAAGTGAGACTGCATTTAAACTAAACCTTTTTGCACAGCAAAAGCAGCAATTGGCAAAATTAAAATATTACCTGCTGCTGCTGCTGCTACTAAGTTGCTTCAGTCATGTCCGACTCTGTGGGACCCCATAGACGGCAGCCCACCAGGCTCCCCCATCCCTGGGATTCTCTAGGCAAGAACACTGGAGTGGGTTGCCATTGCAAATGCTACCTAGGGAATAGGAAAATATTTGCAAACCATCTATATGATAAAGGGTTAATATTCAAAATACATAAGAAATTCATACAACTCAATAGAAAAAATACAAACAACCCAATTTTAAAAAATGAGCAAAGTACTTGAATAGACATTTTTTCCAAAGAAGACACAAATGGCCAACGACTAAATGAAAGGATTCTCAACCTCACTAATCAGGAAAGTGCAAATGAAAACCGCAATGACTTATCACCTCACACATGCTTAAATAGCTGTTTTCAAAAAGATGAGATAAATGTGGAGAAAAGGAGTGTGGGAATGTAAATGGGGAAAACGTGGAATATCCTCAAATAATTAAAAATAGAACTGCCAGGCATTTTCAAAAGTGAGTTTGTCGGGTGAAAGTCCATGCAAAGCCTACATCAAAGGGGAACTGCGGATGCAGTGCTCCATCTTTAGTAAAACTGTCACTTTTTGCAACACCCAGAAGTCTCCAGGGCTCCCTAGGTGGCTCAGTGGTAAAGAACCACCTGTCAATGCAGGAGACTCGGGTTCCATCCTTGGGTGGAGAAGATCACGTGGAGAAGGAAATAGCAACCCACTCCAATATTCTTGCCTGGGAAATCCCATGATCAGAGGAGCCTGGGCAGGCTACAGTTCATGGGATTACAAAGAGTCCGACATAACTAAGTGACTAAACAACAACAGAATCATCCATGAGAAAGTGATCGTGGTATGTGGCCATCTGAAATCCCCAAATGATCTTCCGGAAGGAAAGACCCAGGGTGAGCATTTTCTGCACTGGATCCAGCATCCATCAGCCACAGAAAGGTGAGTTTTGCCCCTTTTCTAAAATGACCGCACTTGCCTCTGTTTATAGAAAAGAGAGAGGGCTTGTAGTCATGAAGGGGACATGTTGACAAAACAAAGGATGCCCAAGAGAACAATGAGTTCAGAAAATAAAATCAAAACAAAGTTTCTGTGGCAGACATTAATGATTCTTCTCATTGATCCCCTTAGGTCCTTGAACTATTTTGGGGTGCCCCTTTATCCCGCTTTCCTTGCTTTATAAGGTCTCACCTGAGACTCTTCCTTGGTTTTCTGGAGCTGCTTTGCCTGAAGGTATACAAGTCAAAGGACTTTAGGGTTTATGGTGGTGACCTGGAGAGAGGGGGACTCCTCACCCACCTTCATTACCAACTCCCTGAAGCCTGGAGCCAAGTGACTGGCATAAGAGTATGAGAGGCCAAGAAACTAAAAGGAGATCAACTACAACACAACATTTATACCCAAGATCCCCTCTGTGGAATCAGGCTGAGGCTGGAGTTTGACTTGTAAATATCATCTTGCTTGGGTTCTTCCTCCTTCCTTTCCCCTGTTCTGTTTCTGTCACTCCCTTACTGGTTTTTCTTGGTAACATATTCTGTATGAATTGTTTGCATACATTTTCCTCTCACAGTTTGCTTCTGGGGAACTCAGCCTAGGAAAGTTTCTGACAGAAGCTTACACATGTATAGAAATTGATATAAGCACAATAGGGTCAACTCATATTCAGTCCATTGATAGTCATGGGCACCTATTAAGTGAAAGCTCTGTGCTCTGCATTATACAGAGTAGTGCTGACTCAATATCCCCTCAAGGAACTTTGAGGGTAGTGATGAACACAGGACAGGAACACAGATCATTACAACATAAAGTACCAAGTAGGATTCCAGAGTCTTGATGGCCTGGATATTCCACATCCTTCCACATCCCCATTTCTCTTTCCAGTTTTCCACTGATGTGAGTCAGCTGGGGAATAAGATAAAAAAATATGTAGTAGCAATGGGAAATAGTGGAGATTCACACCACAGGACTGAAACTACAGATGGGAGTGAAAGCGAGCAGCCATTTGCCACAAGCAAGGTCACGTCCTCCTAAGCAGGAAGGACATGGAGCCAGTTCCACACCCATCCCTCCTAGCTTTTCACCAGGATCCCAGTGTCTTGTGGATAATTTTCCAGGCTGGGAAACAAAGAGAGAAGAGGAACAAAGTCATGTAGCAAAACTCACCAGGACAAGGGTCTTCTCTCACATACAACCAGGGACACAGCATGGCTTTGATTGACAGGATGGACATGAAGAAGAATCTCTTCCTGGAAGGAATTACAAGATTCCTTCCACAGTCTCTATGGGGATCCACCTTCATTATCAACATCTAACACACTTGAACATCTAACATTGTCAGCATCTAACTTCTATGAAGCTGATACAATAGAGAAATATCACTATGTATGACAACTTTCAGGCAGTTAATACAAGTAACCAAACTGAGCACTCAGTTTGTGTCCCACAAAGGGGACACAGGGAGACAGAATCTCTGAGAGGAAAAGAACACACTTCAAAAACAGAACCAGAAAACACAACCCTTCCTTGTGTTCTGAAGGCTCATGTTCTTATCTTGCTTGGGTTGAAGGTGGTAAATATACACATACTGCTTCATTCTTGACATTGGTGGAGAAATACAGGTTTGCTTTTTAAAATAAAACAATCATAAGAAGGCTTGAAATAGGATTAGTGAAAGTGAAATTTCTCAGTCATGTCCTACTCTTTGCAACCCCAAGGACTATGCAGTTTGTGGAACTCTCCAGGCCAATACTGGAGTGCGTAGCCTTTCCATTCTCCAGGGGATCTTCCTAACCCAGGAATCGAACCCAGGACTCCCACATTATAGGTGGATTCTTTATCAGTTGAGCCATCAGGGAAGCCCAAGAATACTGGAGTGAGTAGGCTATCCCTTCTCCAGTGGATCTTCCCAAGCCAGGAATCAAACCCAGGTCTTCCACATTGCAGGTAGTTTCTCTACCAGCTGAGCTACCAGCAAAATAAGAGTAATCACTTCCAAAACAATACAAAAGCCAGAAAAGAGATAATGCTGTGCTGTGCTGAGCTTAGTCATTCAATCGTGTCTGACACTCTGCAACCCATGGACTGCAGCCCACCAGGCTTCCCTGTCCATGGCATTTTCCAGGCAAGAAAACTGGAGTGGGTTGCTGTTCCTTCTCTAAAACGAACGAATGAATGGATAAAGGAGATGTGGTATGTACATAAATGGAATACTATTCAGCCATAAAACAGAATGAAATAATGCCACTTGTAGCAACATGGATAGGCCTGGAGATTATCATGTTAAATGAGGTAAGCCGGGTGGTCAGAGACAAATATTACATCACTTATATCAGAATCTAAAAAATATAATACAGTGAACTTATACACAAAACAGAAATAAAACCACAGACATAAAAAACAAACGAAGGGGGTTACGAAGGGGGAGAACTGGTGGAGAGATAAATTAGGAGTTTGGTGTTAACATACATACACATGGAGAAGGAAACGGCAACCCATTCCAGTGTTCTTGCCTGGAGAATCCCAGGGACGGGGGAGCCTGGTGGGCTGCCGTCTCTGGGGTCACACAGAGTCGGACACGACTGAAGCGACTTAGCATACATATACTACTATATATATAACCAACATATAAAACAGCATATAAATATAAAACTCAGCAAAAAAAAAAGTTTCCTAAATAGAGATTTATAGGCCAGAGTCTAAGGCAGCATAAGCATACTGAAACAAAGCAGAAGACCTGCGGTATAGCACAAGGAACTACATTTGGTATTTTGTAATAACCTATAAGGGAAAAGAATCTGAAAAACAAGACATCCATATATATGACCAAATCATTTTATTGTACACCTAAAACTAACTCAATATTGTAAAACCACAACATTTTATTTAAAAAGTTCAATCAATAAAGCTTAAAATAACACAGCAAGAATGAAGTCATTGCATCCATTATCCATAGTAAGTGTGAATGGAGTATGAAAACAAAACTATCAAAAGCTTAAAATAAAACAGCAAATTAGATTATACCAGGAAAATGTAAGCAAAATGCAAGTTATAGTGGCCACATTAAAATAATAAAGTAGAATTCAAGGTAAAAGGCAGAAAGTTGGGACATTACAAAATACTGAAATACATACTCCACAATGATGCTGAACTTATGAACCCTTAGAAAGAATTTTAACAGCAGTCCCTCAGAATTTGCTGTGACAAGGAGATCATAAACAATAACATAAGATAAAGTGTACATAAATTGAGTTTAATTGCACATTTTTTACACTGTACACAAAATATTGATTATGTGGTGATGTTGATTTAGTCACCCAGTCATGTCCAACTCTTTGCATCCCCATGGACTGTAGCTTGCCAGGCTCCTCTGCCCATGGGATTTCCCAGATAAGAGTATTGGAGTGGGTTGCCACTTCCTTCTACAGGGGATCTTCCCAACCCAGGGATCAAACCCAGACCTCTCTCATTGCAGGCTGTCTCCTGCATAGCAGGCACATTCTTTACTGACTAAGCCACCAGGGAAGCCCACTGATTATTTAAGAAAAAAGAAAAAAGAAGAAAGTGAAGTCACTCAGTCGCATCCAATTCTTTGCAACCCCATGAACTGTAGCCTACCAGGTTATGACCCAGGGATTGAACCCAGGACTCCCACATTGTAGGCAGACACTTCACCATCTGACCTGCGAGGGAAGTCACTGATTATTTAAAACTCAGCAAAAAAAAGAGTTTCCTAAATAGAGATTTATAGGCCATAGTCACTAACCATGCTACAACAAAACAGGAAATTACTGGCAAAAAACAGCAGTTTTTTTTTTTTTTAATTGAAAAATCACTCTTTTAAATAGCTTATTTCTAAGAGAAAATCAAATTTGAAATTAAAATTATTAATAAATTCATAACTGATGACAATAAAAACATAGCATTGCAAAATCTATAACTTATATAGGTGAAGCAGATCCCTCATTTTAAAGGGCTTTCATTATTAAGTAAGAAAGACTGAGAATAAATAAAATAAGTGTCAAGCTCAAAAAGTTAAATGAAGGAAAACAAAAACTAGAGATAAATTCATAAAAATAAAAACAATATATTATGAGTTAGAAAACAACAAAAATTATTATGTTTAGAAAGTTTTCAAAGCAGAATTAATGGAAGAAACCAATAAAATGTCAATTTTCTAGTAAATTATATCAGAGAAAAAAAGAGAGAGCAGAATTAAAAAGCCACTAAAAGCAGACCTTAAAGGATATTTCAAAACTATAAGACAACTCTATGTATGGCAGATGTTAAAAAATTTTAAAGTCTCCTTGATTTTAATGAAAACCAAAATTTGAATGGACCAATAACTGAAAAACACTTAAAACTGGTCCCATATAATGGCACTAGTGTAAAATTTTTTTTAAAATAGACCTTTAAAGATAAAATAATTTTTATGTTATCACATTTTTAGAGCACAGAAAGATAAGGATAATAAGGATAATTTTTACTGCTGAATACAAACATCAAAATGTTATAAATGTACTGAAAATAAAACCATAGACCTAATAAATTTGAAAACAAGTGTGTATCTCAATAAATTACATACTAGCAAACCAAAGCCTATATTTCATGATTTAAAAACAAAACTGTGCAGTAAGGTCATATTTGTTTTCAATTCCATATAAATATTTGAATCTACTTGTTACGTACTATTAAAAAAAACTCTTGTTGGGATTCTAAACAGGGCTTCAATGGTTTGTAAATTACCTGTGGCAAAGTGATTTTTAAAAATGATATTAGATCTATTCTATTCAGCTGTTCTTTTCATATCCTTCAATACTTTTCTAATTTACCTCACATGCGCTGTGCAAATTTTTGTTAGAATTTTCCCCAGGTATTTTAAAGTCATTCTGTATTTGTAATTCATTCATTTTAATTCATTTTCCCTTATGATTTCCAAGTAATAGCTACTATTACTGTAATTAATTGAAGTTTTTATGTTAGTTTTGAGTTCAGCCACCTAACAAAATTTACTATTCTTGTATGGTAGTTTTACCATCTAAATTAAGAACACACAAATACGTATTTTTGCTGTCTAATATTTATTCCTCTCATTCTTATTTCATTGAGTGAATTGTGCAACTACGTAGATTCATTTTATGGGAGTGAGGATGTTTCCTTCTATTGTTAGCATACTGAGCAGACTGTGTGTGTGTGTGTGTGTGTGTGTGTGTGTGTGATTTAAAATGTCTCTGGACTCTATTATAAAGATAATCCCTGTGGCTCTTGTCCTTCTGTGTGCTAAATAGTGAATTTCATTGTTTTCCTGAGGGGCAAAAACTATTATACAGCAAGGATAGTAAGGGAGAAACCTTAGTTATCAGAATGCAGGATTCTTTTAATTCACTGCAACATTCAATTTTATAAGTGCTCTACGTCTGAGTTTTGCATGTATTTTTGAGATTGGCCAAGATAGGTGAATGTGTGTGTGTGTGTATGTGCAAGTGTGTGTGAGTGCTAACCTTGTTCAGGCTTTTGTATCAGTATATCATTAAACTGGCTTTGAAGTATCCACTCTTTTCTGTGTTCCAAAGTAGTTTATACAACACAGGACTTAACTCAGTTGTAAAAGCAACCTAGGCAAGAAGGACTCTTATAGGGTGAGAGCTTGACTACATTTTCCTATTTCTCTCATATTAATAGACAGGTGTGCAAACTTCTATTGATTCTATTTTTCTAAATCACATTCTATTAGAAAAATTACCCATGTTTTTCAGCTTCCCTCAAAGCAAATTAGTATTATTCTATAATTTTGATCATTTTCATTTTCTAATATCCACATTTGTTCTTTTTCATTTGCTCCCTTTTTTTTGGTTGTTTTTTGGATTAATTTCCCAGAGACTTTCTATTTTATTGATGTTTTCAAAGAAGCATCACTTCATTTAATTTGTCTTTTGGGTCACTTTTTTCTAATTTCTGTATTTTTGTTTTTATGTTTATTAAAGTGCTCTGTTTTATTTTTATTTATTTTGATGTTTTTCTCTTGCTTAGCTGTATGCTTGCTACATTTTTCTAAATATTTCTTTTTTCTTTTATATGAAAATAATATTATATATTTTCCTAGGAATACTACTACTACTACTAAGTCGCTTCAGTCATGTCCAACTCTGTGTGACCCCATAGACAGCAGCCCACCAGGCTCCCCCATCCCTGGGATTCTCCAGGCAAGAACACTGGAGTGGGTTGCCATTTCCTTCTCCAATGCATGAAAGTGAAAAGTGAAAGTGAAGTCGTTCAGTCGTGTTCGACTCTTAGCGACCCCATGGACTGCAGTCTACCAGGCTCCTCCGCCCATGGGATTTTCCAGGCAAGAGTACTGGAGTGGGGTGCCATTGCCTAAATCAATATTCTACTGTTTTAAAATGTAATACACTCAAATTACAAAACAGATAATTTTATTTTCTCTTTAATTCAAAACATTTAAAAATTTTAAGTAGCTTTTTATTAAAACATACCATTCACATGAAAAAGTACACAACAAGTATCAGGGCGGTATATAAATTTTTTTTAAATTTGAAACTGTATTTTTAAATTGAAATGTATTTTTAGCATAAGCCAACCTTTTGTTTCCTAATTTTATTACATTATAGCCAGAGAATAAGGCCTAAATGGGTATTTCATTTTTATATATTTTATTAAAATTTTCTTTGAGATGTAACACATTGTCAATTTTTGTTTTTATGTTTTTTGAAAAAAAAGAAAAAGAATGCGTCCTTCCTCTTTATTGGGCTTCCCTGGTGGCTCAGACTGTAATGCAGGAATCGTGGGCTCGATTCCTGGGCCGGAAAGATACCCTGGAGACGTGAATGCTACCAATATTCTTGCCTGGAGAATCCCATGAAGAGAGGAACCTGGCAGGCTGCAGTCCACAGGGTCACAAAAGAGTCCGACACAACTGAGCAACTAACACTTTCACTTTCCTCTTTATTGATATAGTTTCACAGAAGTTACATGTAAATACATAGAATGCAAATATATGTACGATATACACACGTCTCGTTGCATCATGCATCAAATTCTAGTTAATTATGCTGTCATTCCCAAATTGATTCAGACCAGAGCACCACTCACACAGAAATTTGCTCAGATGGCACCTTGGGAAAATGAACAAAGCTGACTGAAATCAGAGGTGACTGAGTGGAGGCTGTGACTGTCTTAGGTCCCACCAGGCCCTCCATGCTGCAGAAATCAATATCCTAGCCCTTGAGTGACCCATCTGTGGCCCATGCTGTGGGGAGGGCTGGAAAGCTGGCTTTCAATCCCTTTTTATGGTTTCTTCATCTGCTAATTTCAGAACGATGGGTATTAAAATGTCCTACAGGAATGTAAATCTCCTTTATCATTTGTCAGTTTTTCTTCACATATTTTGAAGCAAGATTGTTAGAAGGCTAAAAATCCTTGGTTCATTAACTACTTAAGGATTATAGTTTTTATTAAATATTTCATCTCTCTGTTGTCTTGCTTTCAAATCTTCACTTTAAATTCTTGCCTAAAATTAACATTTCTATTTTAGCATTTGTATCACAACCATGTGCCTGTTATAGATAAAAGAGTTGCTTTAAATTGTGTGGTTTGTTTCTTTCCATTTCAGGTGTGCTGTGTGCAAGCAGTTCAGAGCTGGCATACTATCTAAGGATCTCTTCATATTCATATTCTTTGAGATTATATCTGCTGGAATTATTTTTGCACCATATTTTCTATTCAATGTTTCTTTTTTTTTTTTTTCTGTTCTTATTTTAATCAACTGAGCTTTCTTTTTTCATTTTGTTCTCTAGTATGTCTATTAACTGAAGTATATTTGACTTACAATATTACATGCAGAGACATTACTTTGTCAACAAAGGTCTGTCAAGTCAAGGCTATGGTTTTTCCAGTGGTCATGTATGGATATGAGAGTTGGACTATAAAGAAAGCTGAGCACCAAAGAATTGATGCTTTTGAACTGTGGTGTTGGAGAAGACTCTTTTTTTAAAATTGTAATTGGAGGCTAATTACTTTACAATATTGTATTGGTTTTGCCATACATCAACATGAATCCGCTATGGGTGTACACGTGCTCCCAATCCTGAACTCCTCTCCCACCTCCCTCTCCATACCATCCCTCTGGGTCATCCCAGTGCACCAGCCCCAAGAATCCTGTATCCTGCATTGAACCTAGACTGGCAATTCATTTCTGATATGATATTATACATGTTTCAATGCCATTCTCCCAAATCATCCCACCCTCTCCCTCTCCCACAGAGTCCAAAAGACTGTTCTATACATCTGTGTCTCTTTTGCTGTCTTACATACAGGGTTATCATTACCATCTTTCTAAATTCCATATATATGTGTTAGTGTACTGTATTGGTGTTTTTCTTTATGGCTTACTTCACTCTGTATAATTGGCTCCAGTTTCATCCACCTCATTAGAACTGATTCAAATGTATTCTTTTTAATGGCTGAGTAATATTCCATTGTGTATATGTACCACAGCTTTCTTATCCATTCATCTGCTGATGGATATCTAGGTTGCTTCCATGTCCTGGCTATTATCAACAGTGCTGCGATGAACATTGGGGTACATGTGTCTCTTTCCATTCTGGTTTCCTTGGTGTATATGCCCAGCAGTGGGATTTCTAGGTCATAAGGCAGTTCTACAATAAATGAGATCAGAAACACTCTGGAGGCAACAAATAGTAGAATAACGGAGGCAGAAGATAGGATTAGTGAAGTAGAAGATAGAATGGTAGAAATAAATGAATCAGAGAGGAAAAAAGAAAAACGAATTAAAAGAAATGAGGACCATCTCAGAGACCTCCAGGACAATGTTAAATGCTCCAACATTCAAATCATAGGAGTCCCAGAAGAAGACAAAAAAGAAAGATGATGAGAAAATACTTGAGGAAATAATAGTTGAAAACTTCCCTAAAATGGGGAAGGAAATAATCACCCAAGTCCAAGAAACCCAGAGAGTCCCAAACAAGATAAACCCAAGGCAAAACACCCCAAGACACATATTAATCAAATTAACAAAGATCAAACACAAAGAACAAATATTAAAAGCAGCAAGGGAAAAAAAAAACAAATAACACACAAGGGGATTCCCATAAGGATAACAGCTGATCTTTCAGTAGAAACTCTTCAGGCCATGAGGGAATGGCAGGACATACTAAAAGTGATGAAAGAAAATAACCTACAGCCCAGATTACTGTAACCAGCAAGGATCTCATTCAAATATGAAGGCGAAATCAAAGCTTTACAGACAAGCAAAAGCTGAGACAATTCAGCACCACCAAACCAGCTCTCCAACAAATGCTAAAGGATATTCTCTAGACAGGAAAGACAAAAAAGGTGTATAAACTTGAACCCAAAACAATAAAGTAAATGGCAAGGGGATCATACTTATCAGTAATTACCGTAAACGTAAATGGATTGAATGCCCCAACCAAAAGACAAAGACTGGCTGAATGGATAAAAAAGAAAGACCCCTATATATGTTGTCTACAAAAGACCCACCTCAAAACAAGGGACACATACAGACTGAAAGTGAAGGGCTGGAAAAAGATATTCCACGCAAATAGAGACCAAAAGAAAGCAGGAGTACCAATACTCTTATCAGATAACATAGACTTTAAAACAAAGGCTGTGAAAAGAGACAAAGAAGGACACTACATAATGATCAAAGGATCAATCCGAGAAGATATAACAATTATAAATATATATGCACCCAACATAGGAGCACCGCAATATGTAAGACAAATGCTAACAAGTATGAAAGGCAAAATTAACAATAACACAATAATAGTGGGAGACTTTAATACCCCACTCACACCTATGGATAGACCAACTAAACAGAAAATTAACAAAGAAACACAAACTTTAAATGGAGAAGACTCTTGAGCGTCCCTTGGACTGCAAGGAGATCCAACCAGGTCATCCTCAAGGAGATCAGTCGTAGGTGTTCATTGGAAGGACTGATGTTGAAGCTGAAACTCCAATACTTTGGCCACCTGATGCAGAGAGCTGACTCATTGGAAAAAACCCTAATGCTGGGAAAGATGGAGAGCAGGCGGAAAAGGGGATGACAGAGGATAAGATGGTTGGACAGCATCGCCAACTCAATGGACATGAGTTTGGGTGAACTCCAGGAGTTGGTGATGGACAGGGAGGCCTGGCCTGCTGCGGTTCATGGGGTCACAAAGGGTCAGACACGACTGAGTGACTGAACTTTAAACTTTAAAAATTATTTTGCTTTACGATATACGACAGTGTACAGAAATACACACTTACAAAGTTATTATAAAATGTTCATTATATTCCTTTTGAGTATCTTATAACTCTTAATTCCCTCTTTATTCCTAATTTATACCTCTTATTTCCCTCTACCCATTTCACCATTTCCCTAACCCTTCCCCCTCATTGCTGACCATGAATTAATTCTTTGTATCTATGAGTCTGTTTCAGTTTTGTTATATTTGTTCATTTGTTCTGTTTCTCTCATATTTTAATATTTGTACTTCCTATTTACCTTTTGAGAGTGAAAACTCTTAAATCATTGCCTTTTTTTTTTTTTTTTAATCATTGCCTTTTTTTTTTTTTTTTTAATCATTGCCTTATATATCAACCTCTGAGCTTGCTGGTGTCCATATACTTTACCTCAAAGATAAAATCCCCAGTAGAGTTTTACTCTCCTCTTCTCTAACCCTAACTTCTTTCTAGCATAAGATCCAGATTGGTGCTTAAATATTTTTAAAATATGAAAAAATAATCCCTTCAACTCTAAGCTTCATTGGTTGCTGGTGTTTGTGTGGTATCATTTTGTTTGTTTAGGTTATTAATTTGTTTGTTGCAAGGCCAACTTTTTAGAAACCTATATCTTCTTCTTTCCTGAATTTATTACATATGTTGCCAGAATCCATGCTGGAAGTTTTGCTGAGTGGTAAATTTTATGAATCCTTGCATCGCCCCAAACATCCTTACTTTGTTCTCTCATTCAAATTTTAGTTTGAATCAGTTCTAGAATTCCAGTTTCAACAAAATTAGTCTCATAGCTTTGAAACACTGAGTTATGTAATTTTCTGCATCCAACGTTGCCAAGAAGTTAGGTGATAATAATTTTCAAGCCACTGAAATGTCCTGATAACTTCTTTTTTCCTGTCTTTGGAATCTTAGAAGAAGTTCTCTTTTCTTTTTAGTCTGAGATTTTACCAGCATGGCTCTGAATGTCCATCATTATTTATTTATATGTTTTAAAATTCATCCCAAGCAGCACCTTTTGGGTCCTTAGATTTGAAAATTCTGTCCTCCTTTAACTTCTAGGGAGTAAGATGTGAACTATCTCTTCGACATTTCCGCTGCCAACTGCTTAAACAGCAGTGGTTTCTTAGGTAGGACCATGTGCAACTCCAAGGAACAGAATAATACTAGGGTTCCCCAGCCCTCCCAATGCCAGAGGCCACGTTAATTTATGCCCAGGGGCGGGGGGTGGGAGGGTGGATGGAATGAGGTGGGGGCAGGGGGGGAAGGGGGAGTTCCCCAAATAATTGAACAGTTTTTATCAAAGAGATTGAATAATGCCTCAAGAATAATATAAGTTTTACGATCAGACAAAGCTTTATACTAGACTGAAATTTAAGTCTAGATAGCTTTTGTTTTGTTCTACAAGGTTTGCGTATAAGGCATGTATTTGGCATGTGAGTGGGTGTGGCTTGCTTTTTTCTAACTAGCCAGCATGTAGAGATTGGGCAGCAAAGCTGTTTAGTTACATGCAAGTTTGTTTAAAAAAATACATTTTTCTCTGCAAATCCAAGTTGCTTGTGCCTCCCTCCTATAGTAGCCTCTCAAAATAAATTGTACTGAAGAGAAAGATGAGTAGGAAGAGGAGGAAACTGGGATAAAATCCTGGGAAATGACTTAACCTGAAATTTAGCTAACTTCCTGATCTGTCCCAGGGCTTCCCAGGTGGCTCAGTGGTAAAGAATCTGCAGGAGACTCGGTCTTCCCTGAATTAGGAAGTTCCCCTGGATAAGAAAATGGCAATCCACTCCAGTGTTCTTGCCTGGAAATTCCCATGGACAAAGGAGTCTGGTGGGCTACCGGCCACAGTGTCGCAAAGAGCTGGACTTGACTGAGAAAAGATACACACTGATATCCCAACTTCCTTCAAGTATTTTCTCCTGTCTTCCTTTAATTGACCCAATCCTTTTCCAAGGGTATTTTGTTCTTTCAAAATTAGAGTCTCTCACAACATGCAATACAGCTTCCTAACCAGGAAATAGCTCTTTTATTGGAAACAGGGACCTCCCCCTCCTCCCATCTGTCCTAAAGCCTCTTCTCAGCCCGTTTGTCTTCCCCTCTTTGTTCAGAGTTCTTAGATCCAGAGTATTGAGGGCTGAGCCTCAGTGCGCACAGAGAATGGGAACTGGAAGTGGAGATGAGTACAAACTGGAACATCTGCCTGGCAGAGACAGGAGATCAGATAAGAACCAGCAGGCAGAAAAAGCGAGAAGGGTCTCAATACAAGCGGCACACAATGGCCTTTGTGTAGAACCGTCATTACCTGGGGCTGAGGAAATAGCCCCCTGCGGGCTATTTTCAGGAATTCCAGAACATTCCACCAATGGCCTCTGGCCTTGTTTGCTGGTCAACTTTCTCTGTCCAAAGGTGTCAGGCTCCAGGCTCATATGGGCTGGGGCACTCTGGCAACAGAGAGAAGAAAATATCTGGTTATGAAGCAAATTTCTTCCTGAAAACAATTCAGAAACTTCTAAATCTGCATTGAGTGTTGGCTGCTGTGTGTCCGGCACTGTGTGTGCTGGGAGAGTTGGCTGGAAGTCATCTTTGCCAGTGGGATTGTGTGTGGTGGGGCTGGAGTACACTGACAGGCACAGATCAGAATAAACTGGCAATGACATTGGTACCACTGTGTGAACGGAAAATTCCTAACCAGAGACAAGTTTTCCTGAACTCTCTTCTGAATTATTATTTATTGTTGTTGTTGCTCACACTACGCTGTGTTTGACTCTTTGTGACCCCATGGACTGCAGCCTTCCCTGTCCTTCACCATCTCCTAAAGTTTGTTCAGATTCATGTCCACCGAGTCAGTGATGCCATCCAATCATTTCACCCTCTGTCTCCCCCTTCTCCTCTTGCCTTCAATCATTCCCAGCATCAGGGTCTTTTCCAATGAGACTGTTCTTCACATCAGGTGGCCAAACTATTCGAGATTCAGCTTAAGCATCAGTTCTTCCAGTGAATATTCAGGGTTGATTTCCTTTAGGATTGACTGGTTTGATCTTCTTTCAGTCCAAGGAACTCTCAAGAATCTTCTCCAGAACCAGATAGGTGAGTCTATCTGGGCTAATGCCTTGCTCAAACCACCCCCTCTGTTTCTCTCCTCTGTGCACCTACAGAACCCCATTCCCCCATCCATTCCTCTCCTGTGTCTGTGCTATTTTGTCATGAGGATGACAAGGTAGTTCTTGAGACTCCTGATTATCAGTGTGGTTGCTTTAACACAGCTATTTTGAAAACTATCGACATTTAAGTTGTTTTCCTTACCAAGTAATGGCAGAATATTTTCATCCAATCACCCAGTTTCATGTCTCCCAGATGGCTACCTATCGTTGAGCCTCCAGGGAAAATCTGAGGGTTAGCATTGGGATCGAGGCACAGATTTTAAGGCCTCCAGGTCTACAGAAATGTTGTATCAGATGATCAACATATCCTGCTTCCATCTTCAGTTTGGGCCTGTTCCTTGACTGCCTCTGTGCCAGTTCTGAGTACATGGGCCATCTCTCCTTAGAAGACTGAGCTGTATGTGTCACAACTGGGTGGGTGGTGTCTACGCCCTCCCAGTGATGCCCTGAATGGCTTTCTCAGGCCTCTGCAAAGATGCAGAGGTTCCATCCTACAGCCCAGTGAACTTGGCAGGAACAGAAACATTCGTTCATCTTGCGTGGGTCGTGTTTGCCCATGTGGAGTCTCTCTTCCCATTCTGGGAATGTCTTCTTCTCCCTTCCCCTTTACAGTGAGTGTTCAGCCAGTTGCTCTGGCCTTCCATCATAGCCTCATCAGCATCCACCTTCCTCCATCCCTCATCCCTGCTAGCCCAGGCCACTTCAGCCTTCTCTCAGATAACTTTGGCCCCTAGGATCCTCATGTTGCTGCCAACAGTGAGTTTCCAGACCTGTGTTCAAGTTCAGGGTGACCCAAATCTTCTCCCTACCAGCTCTCCCCACTCTCTAATGCTTTTGAGAACCCAGAGAACTTCAATGACAGAAGGAACTGACCCAGTGTAGAATCTACCCAACCGCCTCCCCCAACCCAATCCCAGCAGCCTTGCCAGGTGGCCAAGCAGCCCTGCCTGAATGTCTCCAGTGAAAGTGAAATTCCTGCCACACTAGTTATTCCTTTCCAATTTGTGCTGCTCTAGCAGAAAGTTCTTCCTCAGAATCAAAAGAGAAGTAAAAAGGACCTTGAAAAGTTCTTGGAACACACATCTATTGCAGTACATGCATGACATGGGGCCAGAAAGCTACTAGGATCTGCCCGGTCACTCAGCCAGTCAGTGAAACTTCAGGGCTGGAACAGCTATGCTGCTTTCCAAGCCTCAAGTGGAACCCTCAAGTCTGCCAAGATCAGCCTGCCTCTAATGTCACCTAGCCATGTTGCTGTCCTCTGGGCCACAGCAAGCCCAGCTTCCTTCCCTCCCTGACAGACCTTGCACAACTGTTCTTTATGGAAATTATTGTCATGGGTTCCTGGCGCCGCCTTCTCTTCCCCAGGCTCAGCGCCCTGTGGTTGATCCCTAAGCTGACAACAGCCCCACCCAGGCTCGTATTCATGCCTTCACCCAACCTGGATTCTTCTTTTTACTAGTTCATAGGCTGTCCTTCTTTTCAGATACAGTTCCCAGGACCTCACTCTGGAAGCCCTGCCTGGTAACTTCTCCAATTCCTACTTAATTCTATGGCTGTTCAGTAACATCAGATAGAAATCCTTCTAGTGTTGTCATTGTCTTGACGGTGTCACTTCTGGTTTTTGTTTTTCTTGGATACACAGATATTCTTAGAGGCAAGGACTCATGGGGGTATTGCCTATGTGTAAAGAAGCCAGGTATGACTTTTTCATTG
Source organism: Budorcas taxicolor (assembly GCF_023091745.1). NCBI lineage: Eukaryota > Metazoa > Chordata > Mammalia > Artiodactyla > Bovidae > Budorcas > Budorcas taxicolor. The sequence goes on from NC_068920.1 coordinate 141,234,911, forward strand.
GTAATTGTTGTCTAACTTCTGAATTTTGTCCAACTTCATGTGAAAGAGGTGAAGCCCAGAGAGGCTGGGTAATTCCCAGTTCTCTTGGCTGAGTGACATCAAAGCAGATTAACACCCAGTTCTCCTGACTGTCATTCCAGTGTTTTTTAAAGACATCCCCTGATCTATACAGAATTTCAACACATCAGGTCTTCATGTAAACGATTTACCTGTTAAGGTTTCTGTACAATCTCTGAGTAACATGATCATCTCCTTTTAATAATGACAACAAGTTCATATATCATTGCTAATTGAGCCTTTGTTTATTTCCAGACTTTGTGAAGAACTCTGCATACATGGCCACTTAATAACTGTCTTTTTGATGGAAACAGTGATTTTTACCAAAGTCTTCATTTAGGATAAGTGGGCAAATTGAGAACAAGGCTACAGTTCTTAGTCACTTTCCCATATATACTATAAGCAACTTCAAAGGCGGTCTATAGTTGGAGCAATGCCCCTAATATTGCAATTTAAGCTTTCTGCACTCAGTTCCCTGAAACCACACTAAAATTTTCAGTTCCCCAAATAGAAATGAACTGAATAGACATTAACAAAGTAATCTCTCCATTTCTTTGAAAATTGCAAACTCGCAGCATTTTTCTCTTACAGTTGATCATAGCCATAATGAAACTAATCATAATTCCTTCTCCTCAGCCTCTGAAATACGTCATTTGGAGAATCTTTCCTTACTGAGAAATAAAAGGAGAAAAATCATATTAGAGACTAATAAACTCACATGGTGGTCTTTTCATTCCTCTGCAGCCTTAGGGAATAGATGATTTTCTTTAAACAAAATTTTTAAATGTGAACTAAAAGGTACATTTTTTTAGTTGAAGACATCAGACATCACACTAGAGTGATAACTTTTTCCTTTTGAAGTTTATGAATTTGAGGACAGAAAAAGTCTTCTTTATCTTCAGATATCTTTAGCTTCCATCACATATTGTAACTAACATCATTAAGTCCAGGGACTGACCCAGATTGAGGGAAAAATAGGACATGTGTTCTAAAGGCATAAACATCTGGGACAGCTGTGGCTGCAGCTCAAAGGGGAGGCATTGCATCCTCCTGTGGGGACAGCCAGGGCTTCACACAGCAGGAGGAGTTATGTCCTTGGAATCAAATAGGGTACCACACAGAGCAGACATTTGTTGAATGCATCCTGGAGAGCCAGACATGGTCTGCAGTGATTTCAGAAGCCAAAAGAAAACTGCATGGAAGTCTTGGCTGTAGCATCAACAAGGAAGTTGTTGTTTAATTGTTAAGCTATGTCCGACTCTTTGCGACCCTATGGACCACAACCTTTTGGGCTCCTCTATCCCTGGGATTTTCCAAGCAAGAATACTGGAGTGGTTTAACATTTCCTTCCCCAGTGATATTTCTGACCTAGGGATCGAACCTGCGTCTCCTGCATGGGCAAGTGGGTTCTTTACCACTGAGCCACCAGGGCTGACTCTTAGCTAAATGATTTGAGAGTCAAGAATAAGCCAACTTCAGACCAGAGTTTCCAGTGGACCCACAGGTGGTCCAGCCGCTCCCAGAAGAGCCTTCCTCAAGGATCTGCTCAGAGATGTGTTGTATTCCTTTCAGAGGATATATGTCCCCCATGCGCTGACAAGAAGACAGGCTGAGCTGAAGAGAGAGAAACTCCCTTACTTAAAATACGATAGAAATGTTGGTGTTAAGATGGAAAAATAAATTACCTAGTAATTGTAAATTCATAGCCTGGCACCAGAAGAGAAAAATTTCCGAACTGAAAAAGAAATTAAGAAAGGAATCCCCAAATGGGTAAGTGGCAGTTAAAACTGAAAAGTGTTATAGGGAACTTGGAACTCCTTGCATGCCTTAACAGCTGGGACTAGAGATTAATGCCCACACAGAGTGGAAAATTCATCCAGGAACCCCATGTGGGTGGGCAGCTGGAACTCAGTGGCCTGAATTGATTCTGCAGCCCTTAACATTGCTGTTTGTAAGAAACTCACTGCCCACCTAAGCCAAGAAAGAGGTAATAAAGCTCCCTACTCACCTAGGCCAATGGATGGAAACAGACACACCTGCAAGTAATCAGGATACAGGACAGGGTCCAAATTTAAGCCAACTAAGTAGTTCAGGACCCAAAAGGAATAAGTCAGTGTAGACATAAGATCGGTTCACTCAAATCCATAAAGTCCTAGCAAAATGCAAATGAGAAACTGTCACCAGAAGCAAGTCACAAGGTTTGCCTATGTAAAATATCCTCACGGACAGCAAGATCATAGCCAAAATCGTAAACCATATGAAAAGATGAATGACCCGGAAGAGGAGGCAAGAAGAACAATAATCCTAGAGATAAAGAGGCAACTTTTAAGACTCTTTGTAGAAATAGAGAAGTGAATAAAAATCACACTGTAAAGAAAAAGTCAATATGAGAAAAGAAGAATAAATTCTAGAAATATAAGTCAATGAAAAACTCATGACACTCCAAACATGGCTTCTCTGCATTCACTTTAGTTACATAAGAACTGTTTCTAAAAACTGACTATGCTGTGATTAAAAATAATGATAATAAAAACAAAACTTTAAAATCTCAGTAGCATAAACAACAAGGAGGTATTTACAACTCACACTGTATGTCTGCCATGCGTTGTTGGTGATGGCAGGGTAGCTTCTCAATGTCATTCTTATTCTAGGACTCAGGATAATGAACATTGTATTTTGCCAAAAGAGTATACAAGTTGTTGAAAGGCCTCACGCTGTGTTAAATGTTCCAATCAAGAAGTGACATGTCTGCCTACAAACCATTGGCCAGAACTGGTGATATGGCGCTACAGGAGGGAGCAGAGAAATGTTATCCTCCTGATGGCCAGAAGGAGAGAACCAGAAGTGATTTAGCATTAAAAGTTTCTTTCACCCATGGGAACGTAAGAATTTCCAGTTGATCATTAATATCCTACTGTTTAAAAAAATTAAAGTGCTGATTACAAAATGCTAATATTCTGGGTGATGGTAACATAGCTATTTGTGACATTATCCTTTGTGTACATATTCTCCAGAATGGAGTAAGCATGTCTCCATCATGACTCTGATGAAGCCGTGCCCAGCATTTTTGGCAGTAGAGACGGGTTTCATGGAAGACAATTTTTCCACTGACAGGGAGAGGGTGGTTTTAGGATGATTCAACCACATTGCATTTATTGTGCACTTTATTTCTATTATTATTTCATCACCTCCACTTCTGATCATCAGACATTAGACCCTGGAGGTTGGGGACCCCTGATAGAGTATCAGTGCTTTGGATCAGGATAAAAGATAGGAAAGAAGAAATGGATGCATGGTAAAAGCAAGCTTAAATGAAAATTTCCTGTTCACTTTCAACAACTGGTATAAGCTCCTTAGAATATCAGAAAATCTCTCTGTAATGACTACCATAGAAATCTAGTCTTGTTTCCCAATCTACTGTCAAACCAAAGTATTCATAATGTTGATGCCATCCAGCCATCTCATCCTCTGCCACCCCTTTCTCCTCCTGCCCTCAATTGAATTCATCACAGCGTTGTTTCTGTTTTATGTTTTGGTTTTCTGATCAAAAGTCATATAGGATCTTAGCTTCCCCAAGCAGGGATCGAACCCTGAGCGCTGGATAGCAAAGTCCTGCCATGCATTTGTTATTACTAACTTTCCCTCTTCTTCCCTGGATCAGTACTGTTCAGGAAAAAATACAATTTTTACTGAAAGCCCTTCTCACAGGCTAGGTTAAGTGTTAGACCCTAAGCTCCTAAACATCTTTCTCATATTAAAAGGCAACTTCTTAGGGGTTTTTCATGTCTGCTTCCTCTATGGGCAGTGAGTTCACAAGAGTATCCTTGTATCATTGGCACCTATCAAAATGTCTAGTATGTAGTGCTAAATAAATCCTTAAATGTGTGAAAATGTAAAATTTGTACCAAACCTCAGTGATCCTTGATAGGAGAAAAAGCAAAGGCCAAAGAGAACTTGACCACTTGCAGGAAATCAGCTTCAAATCACCATGCATGCCACTTCGGCAATTAACAAAAGCAAAATATTCTACCCTGTTGCTACATGAGATAATGATGTTTCATTTAACTTTTCTCATAATCTTTTCACATCTGTCATTTCATTGGATTCTATCAAAATTCCTCTCCGGAAGGCAGACCAAGTGTTTATTTTCCATGACGAACAAAATAAAACATTGAAACAAGTCTACTCACCTGTCCTAAATCATACAACATATAAAGCAGAACTATTTTTAGAACCTAGAATTTAGGACAACAAGCTCTTCCCACTAGATCACACTATCTGGTTACAATGGCAGTTTCAGAGTCTTGTCTCCAGAATTGACTTGGGTCTTTCCCTAGACAGGGCTTCCAGGTAGTTTAGCTGGTAAAGAATCTTCCTGCAATGCAGGAGACCCTGGTTTGATTCCTGGGTCAGGAAGATCCCCTGGAGAAGGGATAGGCTACTCACCTCAGTATTATTGGGATTCCCTGGTAGCTCAGATGGTAAAGAATCTACCTGCAATGTGGAAGATCTGGGTTCAATCCCTGGGTTGGAAAGATCCCCTGGAGGAGGGCATGGCAATCCACTACAGTGTTCTTGTCTGGAAAATCCCATGGTCTCATGAAGTCAGACATGACTGAAATGACTAAGCATATACACACAGTCATTTATACACTCCTAAAGGGCTTCCCCAGTGGCTCAGATGGTAAAGAATCCACCTGCAATGCAGGAGACCCAGGTTCGATCTCTGGGTCAAGAAGATCCTCTGGAGAAGGGAATGGCAACACACTATAGTATTCTTGCCTGGAAAATCCCATGGACAGAGGAGCCTTATGGGCTACAGTCCATGCAGTTGCAAGGAGTTGGACAGGACTGAGCGACTAACACTTTCACATTCCCCAGACAGATTCAGCCCTCCTGGGGACAAGATCCAACGCAGGCCAGGAAAATAGTTTTGGGATTTATGAGAAACTGGATCATCTATGCACAGGAGGCTAGCATCCTAGATGTATGACAGAGTGAAAACTTCAGTGTTTAAATCACAATTTGGGTGAAGATTTGTTCAGTTTCAGGGAGAGAAACCAGCCTGGAACTAGCACACTCTATTTTCAATCATATCTCTTCCATTCATTTCCCATATGACCTTGGGAAATCACCTTTCCTTCCTGGATCTCCGTTTCTCTAAGGCTCTTCTGCTCTGACATTCTTTGAAGATCCTAAAATGTCTAAAATATATGTTATAAAAGGTTATGTTCCTTTTATTCTAAAAAATATTAAATAGATTCAGGAATACCTAGGTGTAGATGAAATGTGGAAATCAGAAAACCAATTGCCTTTATGTATAGCAACATAAAAATCACCATATTTTAAAAACGCTTCCATGTCCTCTCCCATTAACAGATGGGAAGCAGTTTGATGGAGTTTATTGGATGAAGCAGCTGCCATCTGAGCAGTCACATCACATGAGTGACACTAATGAGACCGGTGAAATACTCAAGAGTCCAAGACTCCCCACCAAGAAATCACTGCATCTCTATCAGGGTCATAGTGGGCATATTTGTGAGTTAGTCCTCAGCTCTAAAAATAGGCTGTGTAAATAATAAGGCTTATAATGATGATGACTATTATTTATAGCTTGCCCCAGCCTCCCAGGCAAATGTCTGGGGAAGAACAAAAAGATGCTTAGCATAATTAAAACAAAGAAAATATAGAGGTGCAAGCATATGAGGAAATGAAACATTTGAACATCAGAAGCTGAGAAATATTTGTTGGATTTGATTAATAATCACTAATGTGTATTTTATTTTAAGATCATTCAGCTAAAAAAAAACAGATTGCAGGAGTTTTGTTTTATGCATAAAAAACCACCCTGAAACTGACTTTTCTATTAAAAAGTTCCTGTATGGCTAAACCTCTTCTGAGCTTGATTATATTTTTATACTTTACTTTTTTAGAAATAACTTGAAAAAGCAGTTTTTCTAATCTCCAGATCTTGAGGGGTTCCATTTGAGATTAACTCAAGAGATACTTACAACTAAGTGTACATTAAATTTCAAGCACTGAGAACACAGATATTTTATTATATATGTAATTTATGAGCTATCTCATTTAATATGTGATATATTATATATCATATATATTGCAAATAACATATATTAAATGAGATAGCTCATAAATATGTATAATTCATAAATTCCAAGTGCTCAGGAAGTGATGGGAGAATTAAAATACTCTGAGATAGTTACAGGATCTGGGAATGTTGAGGATCAGAGTTCTGAAAAGACTTCACTACAAAGTGCTGTTGATATTTCTCCCACCTGAAAGGTATCTTGGACTTCATCCATTTAACAAGGGAGAATGGGGCCTTGCAGGAAGAAGAAACTGCAGGGACAAAGGAAGAGAGGAGTGATATAATACTTAGAAGAAAGAAATGCAGCGGAAGGAACAACCAGAGCCAGATTACAAATGACCACATGAGTCATACGATGTGACCATATGAGTTCTCCAAAGAGTGTCTGACTGTCCTGGGCTGATGGAGAACCACTAGGGGTGTGAATAAAGGGGCTGCGATGATCATATGTATCCTTAGAAAGATCACTGGACAGTGTATTAGACGATCTGAATATGAAGACAGAGAGACCAGTCATAATGCTGTCAAAATAACTCGGGCAAGAGCTGATAAGGGGTTGATCTGGGCAGTAGTTCAAGGGAGGATAAAAAAAGAAGATAAATACGAGACCTAAATATATCAAAGTTCCTGCTAGTATCACTATTCTAAGGCATTTCTCAAGTGATTAAAGAGTCAAAAGGCAAACACAATAGGGTGAAAACCATTTAAAAAGGCAATTTTTTGTAATTATTATATATAGTAGCTATGCGCATTTAAACATAAAACATTCGTATACTGCTCTCAGGGCTTGTAAAGAAACTCTGCAGAGTCAACCATTCTGTTTGGTGAGAAGTTTCATATCACCCTAGTGTCCAGTGGTATTTTCACCTCCCTACACTGAACACAATCTGTGATAACAAGAGAGAGTCCTGGTCTATGTCTGAATCAACCTGTCTGCTTGCTCACTGATACAGAAAAGAAATTATTTGCCAAGAAAAGGAAGATCTGGTAGTACAAGGAATTCAAGGCTTGGTCTTAAACTGTGATCCATGACACCTGTTTTATTTTCGTGACTATGGTTAGGACTCAGTTGATGACTTGAACAAGTTACATCAAGCTTTAATTTCCCTGGCTATAAATTGGGTATAGTCAGAAGTGATCCCTACTTAACTGTTTGTGATGCTGCCTAGATGACTGGGCTATGCCTATAAAATGCTCTCAGCCTTTTCTCAAAGGCCCTCTTACATGTGTCATTACTTTGTTGACAGTGATTGTGGAGTCGGTGTGAGCTTTGTGGGTGGTGAGGTTGAGTCCACTAGAGGGGCTGACTCATTTGGTCAAAGGTGCCAAAAGATGATGGAATCAGCAAAACCTGGGCTTACCTGGTCCATCAAAGACTGAGATCAACTGACCTATGAAAGAGTATTAAAGCGTTTAGGAGAGAATGGTTAGAAGAGAATAGTTCGATGAGAATGGTTCAAAGAGAAAGGTTCAAGTCATATATTCTTGCATATCAGAGAAAGAAGTAAGAATCAAAAGCAGAAATAAGTTTATAATGCAAATAACTAAAATCACTTTTAAAATTTGCCTAACTATGCACTGTAGCTTCACGTTTAATATCTCATTCATGCTTTCAACTGATACGTAGTTCAGTTTAGTTCAGTTTAGTCACTCAGTCATATCCAACTCTTTGCGACCCTATGGACTGCAGCACGCCAGGCCTCCCTGTCCATCACCAGCTCCCAGAGTAGTCGGTCATGCCATCCAACCATCTCATCCTCTGTCAACCCTTTCTATTCCCGCCCTCAATCTTTCCCAGCATCAGGGTCATTTCAAATGAGTCAGCTCTCCGCATCAGGTGGCCAAATTATCGGAGTTTCAGCTTCAACATCAGTCCTTCCAATGAACACCCAGAATTGATCTCCTTTAGGATGGACTGGTTGGATCACCTTGCAGTCCAAGAGACTCTCAAGAGTCTTCTCCAACACCACAGTTCAAAAGCCTCAGTTCTTCGGTGCTCAGCTTTCTTTACAGTCCAACACTCACATCCATACATGACTACTGGAAAAACCATAGCTTTGACTAGACAGAACTTTGTTGCCAAAGTAATGTCTCTGCTTTTTAATATGCTGTCTAGGTTGGTCATAACTTTCCTTCCAAGGAGTAAGCGTCTTTTAATTTCATGGCTGCAATCACCATCTGCAGTGATTTTGGAGCCCCCCAAAATAAAGTCAGGCACTGTTTCCACTCTTTCCCGCCAGTTCCTTCTCCAATGCACGCATGCATGCTAGGTCACTTCATTCCTGTCTGACTCTGTGCGACCCCATAGACGGCAGCCCACCAGGCTCCTCCGTCCACAGGACTCCCCAGGCAAGAGTACTGGAGTGAGCTGTCATTTCCTTCTACATATACAACCTTGACATACTCCTTTTCCTATTTGGAACCAGTCTGATACACAGTAGACAGCTGGTAAATGTCAGTTGCATGAACGACTTTATGGTAAGTCCTATTGTTCTCATTTTGTATACAAGGGAGAGACACGGGAGAGGGAAGTTCTGCCCAAAGTCATGGTGCCGTAAGTGCAGAAGAGCCCAGATTTAAACCTGACCTCTGCAAAACTCCTACAAGGCCTCCAGGTCTCCCTGCCTCCAGATGCCACTTTCCTTCCCTATTACCACTCCGTGCTTCATCGCTGGTGCTGCCTTTCTATTTCTGAACTAGGTAAATTTTCTCCATTCTTGACCATCGTTTGACACTATTCCTCTAGATCCTGAGAATTTATTGTTCTTTCTTCTTTTCTGGGGTAGGGGGCGGATGGATGGTGCTGTTTATAACCTTTTACCCACCTTGGAAGTCAATATCTGTATCGCCCACACTTGCCACACAAGAGGGATCTACTTCATTTGGAATGTTCTTTACATTCAAAAGCAGGGCTCTTCTTAGTAACTGACAGAAACCTAATGAGATCCTCATTCAATGGGAGAAGATCTGAGACATTTTGCTGTTTGATTAACAGAAGTTTATAAATGGTTGGGAGAAATCTCTAAAGAAATACAAGACTGGATTGAATGCTTCACTCATTCAATTGTCATTTATTGAGCATCACTTTTTCTCATGTATCAGGAGTTCTTTGAGATTCTGAAAAGATACAAAGACCAATAAGACAGAGCTCCTGGAGGCAGAGTTCATAGGCTCATCTGGAGGCGCAATCAGTTTACATCCATCATTCATGGATTCTGTATTTGCGAATTTGCCTACTTACTGACATCAAAATCACTACTACTCTCTGTGCTTTTGTGTCATTTGTCAACATGCACCAAGCAACAAAAACTTGAGCCACCAATGAGCATGTTTCTAGTTGAGGTCAATTGAGAGAAGCTCTACCTTCTTGATTCATGGCACACTGTAGACAAGTGCCATGTTTTGTTGTCTATATATCGATAGTACCATGTTTTCACATTTTTGTATTTTTTTTGTTGATGATTTCACTGTTTAAAATGGTCCTCAAACATTGCGATGAAGTGTTATCTGGTGTTCCTAAGTGCAAGAAGGTGGTGCTGTGCCTTAAGAAGAAAATGCCTGTGTTAGACAAGCTTCACTCAATATGAGTTACAGTGCTGCTGACTGTGAGTTCATTGTTAATGAATCAACAGTATATATTAAATCAGTATTTTTAAGCAGATTTTGGACTCCAAAATCACTGCAGATGGTGACTGCAGCCATGAAATTAAAAGCTGTGTCTTGGAAGGAAAGCTATGACAACCCTAGACAGAGTATTAAAAAGCAGAGACATCACTTTGCTGACAAAGGTCTGTCTAGTCAAAGCTATGGTTTTTCCAGTAATCATGTATGGATGTGAGGTTGGACCATAAAGAAGGCTGAACACCAAACAATTGATGCTTTCAAATCCTGGTGCTTGATAAGACTCTTGAGAGTTCATTGGACCATAAGTAGATTGAAACAGTCAATCCTAAAGGAAACCGACCCTGAATATTCATTGGAAAGACTAATGCTGAAGCGGACGCTCCAATACTTTGGCCATCGATAAGAAGAGCCAACTCATTGGAAAGGACCCTGAAGGTGGGAAAGATTCAAGGCAAAAGGAGAAGGTGGAGGCCTAGGATGAGATGGTTAGATAGCATCACCGACTCAATGGACATGAATTTGAGCAAACTATGCGAGTTAGTGAAGGATGAAAATGTTATCACCAGAAGCTCACAGGAACTGAATCTTGAATTTTTCCTAGGAGCAGTGGTTCAATATTTGTTAGGTCAACGTTTGTGGTGATTTCATAGAACACAGTTACTGGGAATAACAAAAATCAACTACATATAAATTTATTAGATTCACACAACTTTCTGAGTGATATGATAAAGGTATGAATGTAATACTATGAAAGCCCATGAGAACGAACATTTGACTTGGCCCTGGAGAGTTGAAGAAAGCTTTTCAGATGGGTTGTTTTTGAACCAGGATGCTTAAAATGAATAGAAACTCAATAAATGGAGCAGGCTGGAAGGTCATTTAAGGGAGAGAGCCATGTACAAAGAAGGGGAGCCTCACACGCTGTGAATTAAAACATGATGATTTCAGCCGTCTTAAGTCATAGGCTCCAATTCAGCCACAGGCAATGATTTTCAGCCATTACCAAGTTTCTGTACATAGTTTGGGCTGTGATTTTTCTTTTCTTTCTTTCTTTTTTTTCTGCAACAAGGAAGTGTGCAGCGTGTCAGCTGTGAAAATTGGTTCAATATTCATAATCAAATCTATTATGCTCCCTCTGAAGCCAGGGCCATGTTTCCGTAGAAACACTCAGTTACATAAAAAAACCCTGGCCTGTAATGGGCAAGAAACCCCACCACCCTTGGAAGCCACTATCGTCATACTAGAGGGAAGGTGTGATATAATTCCTGTGGAACTAAGTGAAGTGGGAGGGCAAAATAAAGATTTCTCCCTGTGAAGTAGCAAGCAGAGAGCGCTACAGGGGTTCAGCCTCCATTCCAAGTTCTAATCTATGAATCAACGCACCAAACACCAAGTCTGAAATGAGCACTTACTGAATGCCCAGTTAGTCAACGCACTAGGAGGAAAAACACGCATACACACACAAAACTATTCTTTCTTTCACAGTTTCAGAGCTGAAATCAGCTCTCCCATCTATCTGCTAAGTTTTATTATTCTAATTTTAGAGATGAGAAAACTGAAACTCCAAAGGACTAAGTAACATAGGTTCATACAGCCAGTGAGTGACAGAATCAGCATGTATGCTCAGCTTTGACTCCAAATAAAGTGAAGGTTTTCTCTGTGTCTCAGATAAGATCCTTGTCCTCAAGAAACTTGCAGATGTGATGAAGCAAAGAGTGAGTGGCTCAGATTGTCAACTTCACAGGAATTTAGAAGAAGGAAGTGTGAGCCTATAGTCCACCATTGTCCTGAAGGCATCATTAGCCTTGGAACCAGTGGTCTTTGACAGCTGGAGATGGGGGAGTAAGTCATTGGAGGTATATATATGTTTATACACACAATCAAAGGATCAGAGCAGAAATGTCTTTAGAAGCACCAAGGGGAGCTATGCTGAGAAGTGAAGTAAAGTGAAATTCGCTCAGTCATGTCTGATTCATTACGACCCCATGGACTTAGTCCATGGAATTCTCCAGGCCAAAATACTGGAGTAGGTAGCCTTTCCCTTCTCCAGGGGATCTTCCTGACCCAGGAATCAAACCGGGGTATCCTGTGTTGCAGGCGGATTCTTTACCAACTGAGCTATGAGGGAAGCCCATGCTGGGAAGGGGAAATCTTATGTGTCCAGGGATTTAGAAGGAATGTTCCACTTGCCCTAGGATGAATCTCAATGGATGGAGAGGAGCCCTGGGTGGGATCAGCTCTTGTTGTTTGGTTTCCACAGGGGATCACTTGCACCCATCACTTTCAGCCTTATTGCTCACTCAACAAATATTATTGGATACCAGTTTGTGCCAAGTATTGCTCTCAGCACTGGGGATGCTTCAGAGAATGTGTTTCCAAATGTCAGAGAGCAGAACTGGTCCATGGAGGGCAATGCAGAGCCCCTGGATGATGACAGCACTTCTCTCCTGGTCTTTCTCATCACTGTCTCCTTTTCTTCCTCCAAATTGCAGTCAGTCTCCTTATTTGAGGTTCCAGTCAAGGCTACCCAGCGCATGGGAGTTCCCAGAATCAAGTGTCGCCTTCTCAGGTTGATGTTCAGGGTCTCCATTCTCAGCCGCACTTTGTCCAGCCCCTGACATTGCAACCACAGCAGACCTCTTTGTCCCTCTACCTGGAGGGTCCTTGACCTCATTTCCTGCCTCCTGGAGTCTAGTCATTCTTCAAGGTTCAGCTTAAAAGAATCTGAACCTAATTTTCCCCAATCACAATGAACTCCTTGTCCTGAGCCCACATGAAAATACCTCTGTTTTAGCCTATTTTCTCTTCTGCCTTGTCATAAACTGGGCTGGCAATCAGTCTGTCTACTTCTCAGGCCAGGGGCACATGTTACATCACCATCATTTGGTTTAGCACAGTGCCTGGCCCTTTGTCAAAGCTCAAGGTATCTCTTTAAAAAAAATACATACATGACAAGGATGTCCTTGAAATTAGAGCAGTCTGGTTTAAATTTAATTTTATTAAGGTTCATTTTAGAAAATGTATATTTTGAAGAAAGACCACTGAAATTTCATCTCAACCTACCTGCCCCCTCACTGACAGCTTAATTTCACTGTAATCTTTATTATAGTAACCTCTAAACTTGTTATTAGTATTACTGACAAAGTTGAAAGACCATTTCATCTGATTATTGTGTCTTAGGAAACACATAATTATTAAATTCCACACTAATAATTAGAAACCCTATTATTTCACAATGGGCTAGGCAACACCACGCAGGTAGCCCTCAATTACTGAAACAGAAGCCCTCTTTAAGTGTGTGGAAGTGAAATTTCATACATCAAATAGTCTCTTCTCACCAACTTCAGCTGTGTTATTAGAGACAGACAAGTGTAAAGTAAGGAGTCCTCCCGTGATCTGAAATGACGGTGTCGCGTGGGGTGAATGGTGTCTGTGGCTGGCTTGTCCTTGCCCTCCTCAGACCCTGACCAGGTTCACGGTGGATAGAATAAGTCAGAAACTTTGCTGTGTACATGTACACAGGTGGAGCAAGAAGGATTTTCCAGTAGAGCCACCCAAAGGTAAAACAGGTCTTTGCAGGGATTGACAACATGGTCTGGTTCAAGTACAGGCAACTTGACTGGCAGAAATAAAAAATGGAGACCTGTGCATTCTGATCTAAATTCTTGCCAAAACTCAGAGCAGGAGCTCCCTCAAGAAGAACTGGACGGAGGTCTCTTGAAGCTTTCTAACTCCAGAACCAGGACGGCCTGATGCACCCAAACCACACATTCCTGGAGCAACTGCTGCAGCCTCCAGCACGTTCGTGGCCCGGCCCCTTGTAGGGGTTTAATAAAGTTTCACCGGTGCTCTGGCTGATTGACTGGGAAAGGAAGCAGGAGAGGCCTGTGCCTGCAGGAGGCCCCCCCCCCAACAGGAGCTCTGACTCACAACCTGTTTGGCAATGAGCAGCCCTCTTTGGCTTCCTGAATCTCTCTCTCTTGATGGCAGATGTTTTAAAACAATGATCGTGACAATGACACTGTAATCCCCTACTTTCCCTTGCATCATAGGGTTTTTTTTCAAGTGTTTTTGCAGACTTGCTCTGAAGGGTAATAACATTTTTTGGACTAAGCATTTGCAAAGACTTTTGAGGGTCCCTTCAGATAAGGGCAGCCCCCAGAGCTGGGACTCTGTTAACAGTCTGTGCCGGGAGGGGCAGGGAGGAGAACTGGATTCAAAATCGAGAGTAATTTGGAAGGGGGTGGTTGAGGCTGGGATGGTCTGGCTGGGTGCATGGGCACGCATTTGGAAGTGCGGCTAGGGATTAATCAAAAGACCGGTCCCCCGTCCTTTCTCTCTCTTTTTTTTTTTAAGAGAAATAGTGGGTATGGAGGAATTCCGTGAGTAGAAGTAGCAGGGGCAGATGCAGGCTTCCCCTTGGAGGGCAAAGCCAGAGGCCAAAGCCGAAAAAAAGAGCAGGAATGGCCGTGTGCGGAGGTGGTCAGCACTATGGGTCTGGGAAGGGGACCCGGCCGGATGACGGCGGGGGTGGGGCTCCCTGGGGGCCGGGGCGGGGCGGCCGCAGCGGGCGGGGCTGGGGGCGGAGCTGGGGCGGGGCTCGGGGCCGGCTCGCAGGCTGCGGCGGCCGCGGGAGAGGCTTCCACAGCGGCGGCGGCTGGGGCAGCGGCGGACCGGCGGCGGAGCAGGGCGGCGGAGACTCGGGGTGAGCGCGGCGCGGGTGCGGCGGGGTTCGCGGCCGGGGGCCTGCAGGGACGCGGACTCCGGAGGCGCCCGGAGAACCCTGCCGTCCTTCCCCAGCTCCCGACGCAGCCTTCGGGGAAGGGCGGGCGGGAGGGCGAGCTGAGGACCCAGTCCTTTTAGCCCGTCTCCGGCGATCGCCGTCCAGATGTCCGGCTTGGAGCCCCTTTGCCCTTCTGCGGAGCACAGCCTCGTGATTGTGCTCCGGATCATCTCTCTCATCGCTCAGCCGCTCAACATCTTTCCCCTTCAACCCCAGCGCCAGGTAGCTTGGGCTCCAAAGCCAATTCTTCCGGAAGACCCCCAACTCTGCTTCTTAGTTCCCACCACCAGAGACCCGGATCCCCACCACTCCCTACCGCCCCCAGAGGCAGGGACGACCCCCGCTCCCTGGGGCCTGCACACCTGGACGTTTGTGCTGCCACCTGCCAGGGAGATTATTTGCCAGCCAGACGGCCCGCAGCTGTGCGGGGACCCAGACCGCCTTGCCATCACCCTCCCCCTCCCCCGCTTAGAATCCCCCAGTCTGAAGAAGGGACTTCACCGGATCCTTAGCTTTGGGAACAATTTGACCCACTTCCCGAAAGACTGGTCCCAAGCCAGCTAGGCTGTTTGGGGGCAACACCTGTCATGCCTGCTAGCCGAAGGACCGAAGAGCCTCTGTTATACCAGGCCAGAGGGTCCCTGGGTCCTTCTCCAGGCTGCCCTGATTTTGTGACCAGCGTTCCCAGAGACTGGGGCCACGAGCTTTTGTCATTTGCCGACCCCACCCTGAGTTCTCCAGAATTCCCCTCCCCTGTAGGGTCCAGCACTGATGGGCAACAGTACTGGCCCTGGCCCCCGCTCCGGTGCCCCTGTTTCCCCCTCCGCTCCCCCCAGGGAACCCAGGGCAGAGTCCTGGAGCCTGTATGCAGGGCCTCAGTCTCCCCACCAGCCCTTTGGCCCTCCTTCCCTTCCCTGTCAGAAACTTTCCCCTTCTTTCCAGGCACCATCACTCTGGTTGGGCCTGGGGCCATCTGCACAGCGCCGTGTCCCCAGGGCACTGAAAGCTGGGCTGGGACTGTGGGCTGGGACGTGTGCTGGGCCAGTGCAAGGAGGGTGGCTGATAGCCAGGTCAGGCTGGGCATCTGGGCCCCGGGGGTTGGGGTTGAGGGGAACCGGCAAGGTTTAGGGTGGGCCATTGGCTTTCCCTGAGCACTGAAGGAGGTCCAAGAGCTTGCTTTGCTGTAGAGAGAGAAGGCAGAACAGGGGCTGTTTTTCCTGCGTGCTTCTGACTGTCTTTTGTTGCTATGGTGACAGTTTTGCCTCTCTTCCTTCTTCTGACTCTTCTGGGAGCTGGTTTTTATTGGTCTGTTGTCCTGTCTTTTATGGCTCTAATTTCTCCTTTCTATTTGCTCTGAAATAAACAGTCATAAACCTGGGCCCCAGGCCGGGGGACTGGCAGAATCTCACCTCCTCCTGGCCCCCACGCTCCAGTGAGGGGAGGGTAGAGGAGAGAGGTAGAGACAGACCTGGCCACACCATCTCCTGCCCCCAGCTCTGGGATGGGGGCTGTGGCATCACAGCCTGGGGCTCACAGTGGATAGCACCGGGGCCCCAGGGCTAATAATAGACCCAAGCATGATGCAGAAGCCCGGGAATATTATTTCCTTTCATCTTCAAGGCAGTTCTGTGGTGTAGGGTCTGTCTCTACCTTGCAGATGACAAGACTAAGCTCAGAGTGAGCTATTTCCCTCAGGTCACTCTGCTTTCAGCAGACAGTGGGCACTGAGGTTTTGTTGAATGGATGGAAAAGTGATGGAGCTGATGGGCAAACACCCAGCTCGCTCCCTGGCCACCTCTCAGGCTCCCAGGTACTGGTCCCAGGAGAGGGATAACAGCGCTCCCTAAACTTTCATGCTGGGAGATTCAAGTGGGAAGGGTGTTCCCTAGTTTCTCTGGTAGACCCCTCCAGACCCTGCCAGAGAGCGACCTGTCAGGTCCTTTGTGTACCCTTGACTCTTCAAGTTGGGGGAGCTGAAGTTGGGAGGAGAGTCAAGCTACTTGGGACTTCCTGTTTTTACTCAGCACCCAGAAGCATTCGGCTTGCTTTTACTCTCAGAGCCGGGTGAGTTGGGGACACGGAGAGCTCAGGAGATCTTCCTAAGCCAGCCCTGGGCGAGGAGCTCAGAGCTGTCCAGGCCATGGGTCACCGACTGTCAGCTGTCAGTGACACACTCCCAGAGAAGCTGTCCCCCCTTTTATTTTTCCCTTCACCACACACTCTTTTCTTCTCCACCCTGCCCCTCCCCACCCTTTACTTTGCGGGTGCTCTTGGCCTGTTAGTAATGAGCTGGAAAAGCGTCATGGTGGCAGGAAAAAAACAGGGAGTCAGCAGCCCATTGTCAAATTCCAGCCCTGGGGCAGTCACTCATGTGGACCTCAGTTTTAACCTTTAAAATGGGGTTGATAGCATCTCTCCTCCTAGCCACAGTTGGCTTGTTTTTGTGGGGTGGAATGCAGTAGCTTACAGGGAGTACTTTTTTTTTGCAAAATTGAAAGCCTGAAGGGCCCATCATGTCCTCTTCCTGTTGGGAGGTCTCCATGTTAAAGACACCCCCAAACCACTGCTCAGAGATGAAGAATTGATTTGAGAATAATTAAGCTGTGAAATCTTAGTATCAGAGGTGTTCTCCGGTCTGCAGGTCCAGACTCGATGTTGGATCAATCTGTTTCTTTAGTTATGCACCTTCTGTTAACTGAGCATCTACTCTGTACCAAATGTAGTTTGGGGAACTGGGGATTTTAAAAAGTGAACACTGTTTCTGTTTTCAAAGAATGCAGTCTGGGGGTAAAGACAGATGTGAAAGGAGAGCCTTGCAATGCGTAGGACAAGTGGGTGATCAAGGAGAAGGTGGGGTGATGGGGATCCAGAGATGGTGAGTTGACTTGGCCCCCATGTTAGGGTTGAATCATTCATCCTGTGCTTTGTGACTGAAACACAATTCTCTTACCTCTGCCCACATGGCAAGCCCTCAGTCCGGCCCTCCCAGCCAGAGGGGATGGTTGCTGAGCCCCTCATTCAGCTCTGTGAACAGTGTCAGGTTTGTGGCAGGGGCCAGTCCTGCCTTCCTTCCTGACTTTTGACTCATCCACTCGCCGTAGCCTCTGGCTCCGAGTTCATCTTGGTCAAAATCCTTTCTCCAAGGCTGCAGGAATTACCTGACAAGGCAGCATGGTGACTGGAAAGAAAATGGACTTTTGGAGTCAGCCATGAATTCAAACTCTCCTACTGTTGTGTCCTAGGGGTGGGCTCCTGAGGAGCATCTGACCTCCCTGAGCCTTGGCTGTCGCACCTGTAAAATGGTAATAATGAGACTTGCCCTCTAGGAAGTGGATGATCTTATGCATTTATAGGCTCTGGCCTGGTGCCCACCTCATGCTTACTGTTATTTAGTTATATTGATTAGAAAGGAGTTCTCAGTTACCGGCCCTCTGGGTCCTCTTCAAGCCATGGTGGGGAGCTTTTTGATCTAATTCTGGCCTTCAGAGATTCATTATCGGGGAAAGCTAAAAATCGGCCACACTCCTGTTCTAAGCACTGCTGGTTAATCTTTGAGTTCTCTCTCAACAGATAAACTGTGCTGAGCAACGTGGTGTTTGATGTCCTCAAGAGGGAGCAAATTTGAAACGGCAACAAACACCCTATGTTTAAGAAACGTGTCACTATGAGAATAATTTGATGTAGTTCCACTTATTACTTTTTGGTGTCAAGTCCAAAAAAAAAAAAAAAATCATTGCCATTGAGGAGATTACCACATATGTTTTCTTCTAGAAGTTTTATGGTTTTAGGTCTTACATTCAATCTATTTTTTGAGTTACTTTTTGTGTGCAGTGTAAGATAGTAGTCCAGTTTGGTTCTTTTGCATGTGGCTGTCGTTTTCCCAGCACGATTTATTGAAGAGACTGTCCTTTCTCCATTGTATACCCTGGCTCCTCTGTCAGACAACACTTTGAAATGAGTGCTTCACATTTTTATTCTGGGCCTGTTTAGTTTCCTTTTATTTTCTTAAGTTACGCTACCTATGGAAAAACATTTTCTCAAATCATCACTGCAACTCTGTGATATTAGTATTTATTGTGCCCTTTGGACAGTGAAGGAAATTGGCAAAGGTCTCTGGCGCAGAGTCCAACAACTAGTAAGTGGCAGGGCCAGAATTTTAAACTGGGTCCTACTTGCTTTTCGTGCCAAGGTATACAGCATTGTCATCTCCTTGGCTGGTGTGTCAGTAACCTAAAATAATTGTGTTTGGAGCATGGGAGCAGATTTTAACGGGGGTGGGACCGGTCAGGGCTGTAATTTGGACCCAGGCTCATAGTAAATATTTAGAGACTTTATTGGGGTTTTGCTCTCATCACAGCATTATCAAGGTTTTTGGCAGTTGGCTGAGGTGTCATTCCTAGAAGTGGTGAAGAGGAGAGGAGTTTGGCATGTACAAGTTCAGAGAAAATTTTGATGATGCTTGAAATAGCTTCCTTTGCCTAAGAATGGGTTACCGATTTGTCATTGACATAAATTGAACTGATTTTCGGGCTGAACATATGAATGGAAAGCATGACAGGAATAAGGGGACAGAAGCAAGAAGGTCAGAAAACCTGAGTCAGCGGCCCAACAAATACAGGGGTGGTTGGGATTCAGTCTATCGGTATAACTCATGGCTGGGAGACAGGTAGGAAAGTGATTACAGAATGGCCCCCTCCCAGCATTTCTTTCCTGGGTGATTTAGAAATCGAATTTCTCTGGTCCAAGGACCCCATTGTTCTGAAAACGGTTCCATGTTTGCCGGCAACATGTTTCCTGGTCCAGCTTAGCTCTGCTGACAGATCCGTTTCTATTTGCAATTATCTCAAGGCCTGAGTCTGGTGTCTGCTTGTTTAATGACTTCACCTTCTAATAAAAATTCTATATGGCATAGATAATTAGATCTTTAAAATGAAACTGGGGAAATGGGATGCCCCCGAAGAGTTGAATTGCACTTTTATGAGGGATCAAGCATAAAAAATGGGATCATTCATTCATTCACTTAGCAAATGTGTATGAGACTGGTTCTTGCCTGGTGCTCTGCTAGACAGAACACAAGGATCAGGATGGTTTGTCCCTGTCCACAGGTAGTGCTCGCTCCAGGAGAGGCAGGGGAGGAAACACACACCTGAAATGGGGCTTGGAGAATGTCATAAAGAAAAGCAGTGCAAGGGGGTGGGGAGTGGGGAAGTGTCATTGTTTCAACAATGACAACACAGCTCTTATTGCAACACAATCCATTTTGCTCCCCATGGGCGTTGTCTGTGGTACACCTCTATCACACTTGACACTGCAGGGAGAAGAAGCCTGGAAGAGAAAAGGTAAAGCCTGGATGATGAACGACTCAGCTCTATTCCCAGCTTCCTGCATTGGGGAAGAGGAGCAGTTCTCTGTAGGAGACCCCTACAGTTTCCGGCTTCCCAGGTGACTCAGTGGTAACGAACCCCCCTGCCAATGCAGAAGCCGCAGGAGATGTGGGTTCGATCCCTGGGTCAGGAAGATCCCTTGGAGAAGGAAAGGGCAAACCACTCCAGTATTCTTGCCTGGAGAGTCGCATGGTCGGAGGAGCCTGGCAGACTCAGGCTGCAGTCCTTGGAGTCTCAGCGAGTCAGACGCGACAGAGTGACTGCACAGGCAGGCACACAGCCATAGTTTCAGTTACCCATTCTCAACCTCAGTCTGAAAATATTAAATGGAAAATTCCAAAACTAAGCAATTCATAAATTTTATGTTGTGCACCATTCTGAGGAGTGTAGTGAAATCTAGCCCCTTCCCGCTCAGTCCAACCTGCAATGTGAATCATCCCTTTGTCCAGCGTTTTCCTCCTATTAATCACTTAGTACCCATCTCAGTTACTGGATAGACTCTGGTGGGATCGCATTACTGTTATTCAAGAAAGTTGTATTTTACTTAATAATGGAACTAATGTGCATGAGTAGTGATGCTGGCAATTTGGATGTGCCAAAAAAGGAAGCTGTAAAGTGTTTCCTTTCAGTAAAAAGGTGAAAATTCTCAACTTATTAAAGAAAGAAAAAAAAAAATCTTTGCTGAGGTTGGTAAGATCTAGAGTAAGAAATTCATGCTAGTTTTGCTGTTACACCTCAAGCTGCAAAAGTCACAGCTACATGAAGAGTGTTTAGTTAAGATGGAAAAGGCATTGAGTTTGTACAATAAGGTACTTTCAGAGAGAGGCCACATTTCCATAACTTTTATTACATCATATTGTTATAATGGATCTGCTTTTTTATTCGTTATTGGTGTTCATCCCTGTCTGTGACTAATTTATAAACTTTATCATTGGCACATGTGTATCGGAAAAAGCATGGTATATATAGCGTTCAGTACTATTTGTGGTTTCCACTGGCAGGCTTGGAACAGATGGATCCCCTGAGAATAAAGAAGATCACTGTACTTTCTGTTGGTAAAACAGGAAGGCTGATTTGGTGACTTAGAAGGGAGCTTCCACATCTAGCCAATGATTTGAGCTTCTGTCCCAAAGTGATAGGTGAAAAAGCAAAGTCTGGCAGCCGTAGTCAGTAAGGTTTCAAAAACAGAGCTGGAGTGGAGAGAACCCCGGGTGTTTTCAAAGAACACAGAAATCTTGCTCTCCCTCGTAGAAAGGGGGCCAAGTCTGATTGAACATCCTGATACATAGTTGAAGGTCAAGGCTGATGACAAAAGGCAGAAGGGCCCCAGGAGCTCAGTAGAGGTGGGAAGGACCCTTACCAGCTCACTCCCACGTTCCAGAGCGTCCACCGACTGGAATGTGGAGGGTTGACCACATCGTGACCACATTGAATGTGGTCTGTCCTCCGTATTCCAGTCGGTAGAGAATGCTTTGGTTCCTGCAGAATGCTCTCTGTTTTAAGTTAATATCCGTTTTAAAATCATTTAGTCTGATGATTTCTGGATTTTGGAATGCATTAAAATGCATAATCACTGTGGGACCTCAGAAAGAGTGACAAGCACACAACTGCCTCAACACAGTGTCAAACTCTCTCATCCCCAGTGTCATCCAAACTCAGGGTCTTCCAGTTGCAGTGATGAGGCCAGATCCCCTTCTCCTGGAGCAAAGAAGCAGAGGAGACCCACTCAGAGCTGCCTGGGCTTTGGCAAGTTATTCCATCTCTCTTGAGTCTCGTGTTTTCCCAGTAAAACACAGGCAGCAGCAGTACCTTCTGAATAATGAGCATTTAATATCCATTTTTAGTAGTCCTCTAAAGAGCTTTAGAGGACTTTCCTGGTGGCTCAAATAGTAAAGAATCTGCCTGCAATGCAGGACACCTGAGTTCGATCTCTGAGTCAGGAAGATCTCCTGGAGAAGGGAATGGCAACCCGCTCCAGTATTCTTCTGGAGAAGCCCATGGACAGAGGATCCTGGTGGGCTATGGTCCATGGACTCACAAAGAGCGACGGTCCATGGGGTCACACGACTGAGCGACTGACACTTCCACACTTCCACAAAGAGCTTTAAGAGCAGATATACCCATTCTATGGATGGGAAAACTGAGGGCCACAGGTGTTAGGAAACTTGCATAATGTCACATCATTCATTAGGACGATTGCATAGCTGGTACTTGAAACCATGTCTGTGTGCTTTCAAAGTGTGGCCTGTCTCTACCTTTCACCCTAGAAATGAGATGATGCCAACACTTTGAGATCCAGAGAGGTGAAATGGGCACACGGAAATTACGTGGGAGCATCCCAGGGCTGTAGTGTGAGTGTGTCTGAAATCCAGACCTGGATGGAATCCTCTTCCCTTGGGCCGATGCCTTAAGCTTATTGAGTTTTCCAAGTTTTGAACTGAAGTTAATAATATCTGTGGCCCAGAAATATTGCAAAGAATATAGGCACACCTTGTTTTACTGCACTTCCCAGATATTGCTTTTTTTTTTTGACAGATTGAAACTTTGTGGCAACCCTCAGTTAATCAAGTCTGTGCTGTTTTTCCAGCAGCATTTGCTCCCTTCCTGTGTCCCTGTTATATCTTGGCAATTATGGCAATATTTCAAGCTTTTTCATTATTATTGAATTTGTTCTGGTCCTCTGTGATCAGTGATCTTTGATCTGACTGCTTCAACTGGCTGAAAGCTCAGATGATGGTTAGCGTTTTTTAGCAATAAAATTTAAATTTTGCCAACTAAGATATGTATATTTTTTAGATATAGTACTTTTGCACACTTAATAGTCTATAGTTTAGTGTAAATATAGCATTTATATGCACTGGGAACTCAAAAATTTCAGGTGACTTACTTTCTGAGGTGGTCTGAAACCAAACCCACAGTATCTCTGAAAAAGTGAAAGTAAAAGTGAAGTCACTCAGTCGTGTCCAACTCTTTGCGACCCTGTGGACTGTAGCCTACCAAGCTCCTCCATCCATAGGATTCTCCTGGCAAGAATACTGGAGTGGGTTGCTATTTCCTTCTCCAGGGGATCTTCCCGACCCAGGGATCAAACCTGGGTTTCCCGCGTTGGAGGCAGACACTTTAACCTCTGAGCCACCAGGGAAGCGTGCCATAAATAAACATGTCAGTCTTCATTTTGCCTGATCTTCTAAGAAAAGTGTGTTTGGAAAGTTCATCTACCTCCTTGGCTCCTTTTTATTTGTTGTTTTTGGTTGGAAACAGCAGGGAACTTCTTTCTCTAAAAGATGCGTTCCTGAATTGCCTTGGCAAAGCCACCCAAGTCCACTCTGCTGGACCTGTGTTTCTAGCTCATAAGCCATTGTTTCATACTTTAAATGAACCTGACCATGTTCCTTACTGGAGTGTGACAAGGATAAGACTCCCAGTTGACATCCAGCATTACGCCTTCTATATGATCAGTCTTGCCTCCTGTCCTTCCTTGATTTTGTAAATGCATATGTATTTTTTCCTTAAAGTGTTGAGGCTTCAAATCTATGCCCTTGAGCACCTTCAGAAATAATCAATGGAGCTGTAAGCTGTTTTCTTACATTCCCTTATTTGCAAGTCGAAAATCCAAAATGCTCTGAAAATGCAAAGTTTTTATTTCTTTTTTCATAACTCACGTGGGTGCAAAAGCTGGCCTGACGGTACATGAGACTATGTTTAGTTTGTATTTATCCCACTCGGGATGAATATGTTTTTCATCAGAAGAATGAATGCTCCAGACCCTGCTGGGGGTGCGTGTAACATGGTATCTGTACTCTGTTACCTTTCTAAAATCTGAAAAATTCTGAATTTGACAGCACATCTGAGCAAAGAGTTTCAAAGAAGCCTTTATGAATCTCTTTCTGAAAGCCCGGAGGAACTCACAGGACCCTTGGTGTTGGGGAGACACCAGAGGGGTCCTCCAATGTCTGCTTGATTCCAGATGCTGTAGTGACATGGTTTGTCATGTGCTCATCAAAAGCCTTTGTGGCCAGTTTTCTATTTCCTCAATTTAAATAAGAGGATATAAATTAAATGACCAGGCCCTGGCACAAAAACAAAACAAAATTAAAAAACAGTAACAAAACCTTTTAAAGCACGGGTTCCAAAGTTTCATGGGGACCAAGTATTTTTTTTTTTTAATTCCATAGAACTAAGCTGGGAATTTTTGGTCTAGAGTGGCTTATAATTGTTTCGTCATTGTCCTTGGGGGAAGGTACAAGGGAATTTTTCAATCCTAATCATCCTTTTAGCCTTGTGAGGAGGAAGCAGGCCTTGGAGAATGAGCAGGAGGAAGTCAAAAGGCCCGAGTAGGCGTGAGAAGGTCTCCATTCTTATCTTGGTTTCGCTCTTCATTTGTTGAGGGATTTGGGTTCCTTGCCTCCCTTCTCTGGGCCCTCGGAACTCCATTTCAAAGTCAACTAATTCTTTCTCTCTTTCTGAGAGTCTAGGAGTTGAAGATGGGGCCCCCAAAGAGAGTGAAAAGCGTTGACCTGCCTCCTCGACTGCATCCTCCCAGCTTCCATCTGGCTCAAGGTGGACCGGAGGAGGCGAAAGGCTCTGCTTTGGTCTTCTCTGGGCCCGTCCTCTCCGCTTCTCTCACAACACGATCCTTTGATGCTGTGGCCTGGGTTGTGTGGGACTCACCTTGACCCCTGCACCTCCCTTGCTGCCTAGGGAGGGCTCACAGGATGTTTAACCCAGCCGTGCAGGTGATGCTGCCCTGCTGGTGATGGCCAGGCCTTGCTCTGTATCACTGGGCTATGGTCGAGGCCGTGCCGGGCACGGTTGAGGGGGTGTAAGGAAGGAGAGAGGGAGTTCCCTGTTGCAGAGCCCAGGACCAGTGCAAGATCTGCCCAGGAAGACAGGGAGATGGAGTAGGTCCCTGCCATGGCCTGTGTGGGCAAGGGGTTGAAATGTAGAGCATTTAGGTAAAGGATGCTGAGGACCCGTCTAATTCCCTGTCCTTGTCTCCTTTCTCCCTTTCTTTCTTCCTTCCTGCCTTCTCGTCCTTCTTTCTCACTTTTTCTCTTTTTGGAGTTTTCACTTAAAGTACCATCATTCTGACTTTTGCCAGGTTGAAAGTTTCCTCCAGAGTCTGACATGGTTTAAAAACTTGGTGTTTCTGTCTCCCAGAGGCCCCACCCTGTTCAGCCAGGAGATTCTCACTTGGCAGTAACTCATATTAGGAACTAGGGCCTTGACCTTGCACAGGGGACTTTCCCCAGTGGAGAAGTGATCTTGACTTTGGGGATCCTGAAGTCCTTCAGTTCACACAGACTGGGAGCCACTGGGCAGTTGTAAACATCATTGACACCAAGGCATACTGAGAGGAGGGCAGCTCTGGAGTGGCTGGTCTTCGTAAATTAACAAGGCCTGGGCTCCTGTGGGTGAAGCGTGTATGAGTGTCAGTGTATGCCTGGTATGTGGGTGTGTGAGGGTACATGGTATGTCATTGTGTGCATGGTATGTAGTGTGTATGTGAATGTGTGTAGATGTGTGTGTGTCAGTGTGAACGGGTGTGAGTGCATGGATTTGGAGGTCCTTTCGGATCCTGGGAGATGCTGCCAAGACTTGGGTCTAGGTCCTTTGGACAAGGCTCCCCCTCAGTCTGATTCCTGGCCTTTGTGTAGCTCGCGAATGGAACTGACCTCCCAGAGGGTCCCTGGGGCTGAGGGACCTCTGATATTTCAGGGACTAATGACCACCAACAAAAGCAATTCAGAGCTTAACTGGCAGGAAGCAACTAAATTATGTTTTCTTAGGGAGAAATATCTAATCTTTCAGCTTTGGAAACCCAGACCGCTGTCAAAGCTGATTTTATACATGTTTGAAAAGGCGCACATTATTTGAGGATGCAACTTTAAAAATAAGAGAAAAGCCTGATACAGGTTTTGAAAATGAAGGACTAGAGAAAATAGAAAGCAATACATCCAGTGTTATTTAGCAATCGGTTGGGGGAAGGTAGGAAAAGATTATGAAAGTGAAAAGGAAGAGAAGCAGAAAGAGAAACGGAAGAGAAACTGAGCTGCCTGTGCCCGGTGATGGACGGTGGGCCCGTCTCCTGGTCCAGACTCTTCTGGGCCAAACCCAGGCTGAGCTGAGAGAGTCAGGAGGCTGGAGGCGAAGGTGGGGGAGGAACACGGGGAGAAGTGGGTAGAGGATCCTTTGCAGAGTTTGCTTCTACGCTTCCGAGGATCAGGAAGACATCTGGGGTGACGGAGAGTGCCCTATCCAGGGAGTCCCCTAGGGGCCGAGGTCTCCCACTGACCCAGATAACCTTCTCTAACTATCTGTCTCTCGCTGTGCCTCGGTTCCTCAGCCTGCAGCTGCTGAGAACGTTCTTATCCATGGGTGCAAATTGCAGGCTTGCTCCCATGGGACTGGGGGCGAGGGTGTCAGCACCTGTGGGTGGAGATGAGATGCTCTGTGCATCTCCTCCATTTTCCCTCCCTTTAAACCACCTGTCTGAAGGCCCCTTTCTCTCTGTCCACTCTGTAACCCGCTAGTAAGGCTGTGGGCTGTGCGAATATATCTGTTCCACCTCAAATTCAGGAAATGATTTGAATACCTCATATCAGCTAAAATAGCAGCAGTGAGATTGCTATTTCATCATATATATGCATGAGTAATTCTTTGTACATAGTTATTTACAGGTTACCCTATACCGACATGGCCCTAATGTTTCAAAGTCTACCACATTTTAAGTTATATTTGTACACAGTGAGTTGTGATCTTTATCATGCCTTTAATACCCATCGGTTCTATTTCGCTAGTCTGTCTGTATACATTCCTCACCCTACAGACAACCTTGCAAGGTAGATATATTTCTGTCTCTTACAGATAAAGACTGAAACTAAGACAGTTTTATAAACTTGCTTTAAGACATAGGATTGAAAGTGGGGCACCAGGATTTGGATTCAAGACTGTCTGGCTCTCAGAGTCCTACTCTTTCCCACACCACATACTTCATACCGCTTCCAGGCCACAATTTTATTTTTTTTCTTAGGAAAATCAAATCTTTTTATTTTTCCTGACATGGTTCTACTTAAGCCTCAGAAAATGCAACCATAGCTGGAGTTCTTTGTCTCCTTCCAGTGGAGTCCCACGGTGCTCCCTACCTTAATGTAAACTTCATGCAAATAATATATTTCCATATAACAAACTTTTGCCATGCATGTGTTAAGTTCTAGAAACTTTCCTGTGTCATTTAATGGGAGAAGATGTTGTGACTTTATTTTACAGAGGTCAAAACTAAGTTTCAGAGAGAGGCAGTTATTTATTTTATTATTTATTCTATGGCTTGCTTTGTGAGTTAACATTTTGGAGTATGGCTCTGTAGGGGGCTTGGGATTTTTCCTCTGGCTGAGGGCTGAAGTACCCCATGTTGAATCATGAAATGGAGCCCCAACTGACCCACCCATCTCTCAGCCTCATTGTCTCTGTCTGCTGCGGTCAGAACCCCGTCTTGTGGTTGTGAAGAAAGACCTGGTTCCTCTTGTCTTTCCCCATCTTGCATCAGCCTGCACCATCCTTGGCCATTTGAACTGGCCCCAACTCCTGTTCTAGTTTCATGGCTCATCACCGACTTGCCAATATTATGCATTAGCTTCATATTATGGAAGGGATCATGGTGATATGTTTACCCAAGATTGCATGTGAGTTACATATGCTCTTTCCTTTCTTGAACAGATTCTCTGAGATTCACTTCCGGTGTTTCATTCACCTAAAAACCTCCCCAACTACCCAACAAATTCGTCCACCCATCCATCATCCATCCATCCATCATCCATCCATCCATCCATCCATCATCCATCCACTTATTCAACAAAAACTTATTGAGTAACCACGATGAGTCAGGTACTCCTTTGGGTCAGTATCTGGAGAGTCAACAGTGAACCAAAGAGCCAAACCCCCTGCTTCATGGAGCTTACAATCAACTGGAGAAAAACGGACCATAAATAATATAAGCAAGTAAAACTGAGACGATGTTAGATGGCTGCAAGTTGATGAAGGAACATGAAGCAGAGATAGGTGTACACAGTGAGGGTTTGGTGGGGAGAATTTGAGGGAAAAGAGTTGCTATTTTAAGTTGGATGGTCAAGGAACATCTCAGAGAGGGGGATGCTGCAGGGCAGACCTGCAGAGAATGAGACGGTGTACCACACAGCTCACTTGGAGAAACATGTTCCAGGCGGAGAGTCAAAACCTCAGAACACGGGGCAAGTGCAGGACTTTAAAACCTGGAGTGGGTGATGCCGGCTTGGTGATGGAACAGCACAGAGGCCAGGGCTGTGGCTGAGTGGACGAGAGGCAGGTGGGGAGGTTGGGGAGACAGCCAAGGGCTGGCCGGCAACTTCAGGGCTTCTCCTTCCAACTGAGAACCTTTGCTGTCTTTTTACAGCCTGCTTTTCCGCTGGTCTGTCCCTACCCTGGCCTGTGCACCCTGGAGGGAAGGCACCTAGCCCCAGGCCTGGGCTGGAAGGAGAGTGCAGCATTGATGATAACTCTGCTCATTTTTTTCTCTTTGTCTTTTTTTTCAGTTTTAACTTTTTTATTGACACATAGTTGACATACAACGTTGTATTACTTTCTGCTGTACAGCAAAGTGATTCAACCATATATATATATGCATTATTTTTTATATATTCCTTTCCTTTTTCTAAAAGCCAAAAATGCTAATGAAAAGTTTATTTGCGATTCTTTGGGTAACATGGGAATTTTGAATGCATGCCGCTTCTGAACTCCCAATTAGTGGGTTCCTTTTTGGACAACCATCAAAGAGTTGCCAGGGAAAGAAAGAAGGGGCAGGAAAAAGCTGAAAGTGGAAACTGTGGCGAGGAGAGTGTTAACTGGAGGACTTCACCAGAAAGTCCCGGGATTAGCGGGGCTGCCCGGATCTCTGCTGGGGACCAGTGTTTACAGAGAGTGACCGCAGGCTGAGCAAGGAGCTCTTGAGAAAGCCTCAGAGTGAAACCCTCAGAGCGTGTCGGGAGTCCAGCCAGGACTTTCCACTCACCACTTTGCTGACTCAGAGGGACCTGGAAGGCCTGTCTCTGGAGACCTTTCAGGAAAGAAAAGAGCATTCTCCCTGGTAGGGAGTTTCCCTTGCAGAGCTCCGTGCTGGTCTCTGAGGGACCTGGGCTGCTTCTGAGGCAGAGAAAGAACACCTAGGAAATCAGCTAAAACAGGGATGAGAAGAGGGCTGAGCAGAAGCCTTGGGTCTCCCATGGCATGTCAAGGTCAGGGACCTCCCCTCTGCTGGCAGCTCCTTCATGCGTGTGTGCGTGCTAAGTCACTTCAGTTGTGTCTAGCTCTTAGCGACCCTATGGACTGTAGCCCGCCAGGCTCCTCTGTCCATGGGATTCTCCAGGCAAGAATACTGGGATGGGTGGTCATGCCCCCTCCAGAGGATCTTCCTGACACAAGGATTGAACTCGCATCTCTTAGATCTCCTGCATTGGCAGGTGGGTTCTTTACCACTAGCACCACCTGGGAAGGCCTCCCACCTTCATATCTGCTCCCAATTCAAACCATGCATCCTCAGGATCCTTGTAGGACAAAGTTGTCCCAACTCAGAGCAGTTGGTCCAAGTCACTCACTAGGATTGGATCCTTGGGGGAGAGGGTTGCAATTTGTGGATATTGAGGCTGGAGGATGTTCTGAAATCATTTGGAAGCTGTTAGGGCAGTGATGAAAGAGGGTTTCCAGCCAGATGTGTGTGTGTGTCCAGGTGTGTATGACATAGTTGGAAATGATTGAGTGTTCATTCACGAGGGATGCTGGGGGGAGTGATTTTTTCCCCCACTGGTGTGTCTCAGGATGGGTTGGTTTAAAAATTTTAAAAAAGAAAAAGCAAAGATTTTTCTTGTTATTTGGATGTCTTGTTGTTATTCAGCAACTCTTTTTGGACATTGGGCTATGCTCAGCATCAAACCAGGTGCTCATGTAGACACAGCATTTCAACACATTCCTTATGAGCCTTGCTAGAGAAACCATACTTCAAAACACATGGGATAAGACCCTTTGCATGACCTGGCTTCAAATGCATGTTGCAGAGGTATAAAGGTGGGGAAATAAAAAGTCACTGTATCTGATATTAAAGGGCTGGGGGTTTACTTCTGTACCTGCCGATGATCTGTGTAAAGTGAGTGACAGCCTTTCAGAGCCTTCATCTCCTCACCCACTGGTGGACTTGATCTTCAGCTTTCCCTCCCAGGGATATTAGAAACATAACAAGCTTTGCCAACAAGTGAAAAGTTCTGTACAGATTGCAAGGTGTTACTCACAGGGCTGTGAGAGACCTTTGTTAGCAATGAGGCACCTGGTGAGAGGTTTGGATCAAGTCTAATATTCGTTCACAACTTAATTTTTCTAAACTTTGCTGCTCCTTCCATGTCTCTGACTGCCTGTTTGGGCTTTCTTCCAGCTTTCAGAACTGCTTTTCCTGACTTTTTATTAGTGTCTGGTTTTTGCAATTCAGTGCAATGCTTTAGAAGTGTACGCATGTATGTATTTACCTAAACACCGTGGGGCCGATTGTTTTTTTGACCAATATTATACAAATGGAAGAAAAAGGTCAGGATTGTTGCTCAGAATATGAAAGGACTTGGGTTTTGTGTGAAAACAGCACCAGTGGATAAGTAGGGGGTGGGAGGTGTCAGAAGTCAACCTTGCTCCGGTCAGGGTAAGAAACCAACAGTGTGAATTATTATCTTGTAAAAGCATGTAGGATGCCAGCTCTGTCAGATCCCCCCAAAAATAGCTGTTTAAAATAGAGCTTTCTGGTGAAAAGATCAGTTGCTGCAGAATCTAGAATGCTTTCCTTATATGTCAGAGAGCTGGGACAGAGCATTGAGCCAGCCTGAAATGTGTCTAAATAAATGATTAAGGTGACTCACTCATTCCCCATTGAAAAGAGCTCTTTGGAAAAGGGAAAGTAAGAGGGAAAGAAGAACATAAAGCAGAGGCAAAGAACAATAGGATTCGAGTTTTAAACAATAGGAAAAAGAAAATTAAATTAGTCACTCGTGTCAGATCCTGTGAGCCTCTGTTCTGAATGACTACCACCCTGTGAAGGTTTTAAGGTCAGGGTCTCCTGATGTTTGAATTTCCTGGTGAAATAACACGCTATTCCCGGGGCTGGTCCAGGGTCTGTGATGGGCATTCTGGGGATATTTGTCATGTAAGCCACTGCAGGGCTACACTGTCCAGTCCAGGAAGCCTTCGCTTAGCCAGAGAACAATCTCTCAGCCATGGGCAGAAGGTCTGAGGCTTGCCAGTTCAGTTCAATAAAGATGGAAGCCTTGTCACTTGGTTCTGCATTTCTTTTATTGTATGTATTTTGTTCTTTGACTACATCATCCCTGATACCAGGAACTGACCCAGAGACCAGTCAGATCTTTATGATTGGCTAGTGTTTGAATTGATCTGCAGTTTGCAAAAGAGATTTTTACACTAAAGGTGAGCCAGTCTTGTTTTTAATCATATGCAGCAGTGATAAAACATATAGTTTTGTTCCCATGACCTACATCTCTTTGCTGTTTAATTCTGGGCCATCACTTAATCACTCTTAAGTCTTTGGGACCTCAGTCATAGAATGGACCCGATTCCTCCTTTGCTGACCTCAACATAATACCTGTGAATACGAAATAACTTAATATGCCATCAGGTGGTATAGTAGTCAGTTTTGCTGCAGTAAGAAATAACCCCCAAGTTTCAGAGGCTGGTAGCAACAAGGCTTTCACTTATGTCATGCATCAGAGGGCTGCTGTTTGGCTTTCGCAGCACTGACCCACAGTTCTCATTTTGAGACGGTGTCTGACTGGGCAGCTGCTTCTTGGAAAGTGTCCTTCTTGACAGGGAAGAGAGTGAGCAAGGTGGCAGAGAGCTGAGATGCTTCTTGAAGCTTCTGCTCCTCACATTCCTTTTCCTAAAAAGGGCAAGTGGCCATGTCCTGTATTGACTGTGTTCCCCTGCCATGGGAGGGAAGGTGGTGTTAATACATGAAGCCATATGGCAACCAGAAAGGCTGTATATTCTTTCTACAACCCCAGACACTGTAAACCATTAAACCAGATGTGAATGTTATGTTCTTAGTAAAATAATAATTGATGGCATGGTAGGAACTGAGCTCATATCTGGTGTTGATATTTATGTCAGCTGGACTGGACTGTGCCAGGACATTCAAATGTAGTCTCTCCAGGAGAAGAAATTTGAGGTCATTTACTCCCATCTGCTAGGGGTAAAGCCTAGCAGTGTGCCTGGCAAATAGTAAGCACTGGATACAGACTAGCTGCTCTGAATAATTCCACAGAGTCACAGCTACTCAAGTACTCTGGAGCCAAAGAATCAAGTAAGATTAAGGTTTCCAGCCCATTTAAGATGAGAACATTTGGCAACACATGAATTTTAACTCTATGCTAGATCAACAGGTTTATCAATTTAGTTCCTCAATTCAAATATAATCACATTTCTGAAGCCTTGTTGCCCCTTACACTGGAACTCCTATCATGACATCAAAGAAGGTTCAGAGTGCAAACATAACCCAAGGTCCTCAGCATTGTTCATGATCAGTGTCCTTGTGAGGGACAGTAACAACCACACTTTTGACCGTTGTTGTGTCTCTCTTTGGGGCTTTCCAAAACACTATTATTCTTCATATCTTCTTGTTGTACTGTCTCTGTCTTGCTGGAAGCAATGGTAGACTCTTAAATTTAAAGAAATAAAAACCAAGGGCCAACGGTGTGAGGGCGGGGCCAAAGGCCAAGCAGGAGGTGTGGACACCAATCCTTCCCTCCCCAGCTGTGTGACCTTGGGCTAATGACTTGGCCTCTCTGTGCCTCATTGTTCACACCTGCAAGATATGTGTGTTAACCCCTGTGTCTTCCTCCTGGGGGTGCTGTGATGATTTAGTGGGGCTGTGCTTGGCACAGAGCCGGTGCTCAGCGTACTCATGATCCATTTTAGGTGTTCGCTCCGGGCACAGGAGAGAGAGTGGTAGGCAGAGTAGTGGTCTGGTCTTCCATGTGACTGGTCTAGTAATGAGGTGTTTGATTGAGGCTGGGATGTGGGACTCCATGAATGGTAGAGGAAGGAAGGGATAAGGTCACACTCCTGTCTGAACAGCCCCCTGATGTGGTGCAGAAACTGGAAGATTCCTCCAGGTCCTCACCTGGGCTGAACCTGTGCCTCAGGGGTCTTGGGGCCCACTGGGCTTCCTGTTTGGGCAGGACTTCTAGTCAGTTCCTATTGGAGGCCCCCAACCGGAACTGACTAGAAGTCCTGCAGAGCAGGCACGAGGGATGTTCACAAGGATGCTTGTTCTGGGCCCCTGATCGTGTCTTGATGACAGCCCAGGTCAGGCTGTGTCCGACCAGCTTGTCCAAGGCATGAGGCCTCTAAGTGTGAAATGGAGCTCAAGAAACATGCTCAGAACCAACCTCAGGCAGGAAGGCTCAGGAGACCCCCAGGGGCTGGTTCAAAGGCAGGTGAGTGCCCTGCAACCGTCTGGGGGTCCTTGTAAATAAACATCACCCTCTATTCAGACCTTGAGTAGACAACTTCTAAGAGGCCAGCGTAAATTGCATTTTTAACCTGCAAATTATGAAACATTGTTTTGCTTTTTATTCTGTAATTGAGGGTTACCTTTTCTCTAACACCTTTAATTTAAATAATTTCATGCTGAGCATCCAGGAATTTCAAAATCCACTTTAGCATCTAAGCCTTTTGTCACTAGCACTAACAGGTTTTTGCAAGACACAGCAGCTCATTTAGAATGCTGTGTTTTATTAATAGCTGGGAAAATACAGGCCTTATTTACATCTTTATCACTTGCCGATCTGTTGGCTAGTGGGGGAAGACATTCTGTATGTGGCTCTGATGTAGCATTCAAGTTCAAGGACACAGATTTTCAGGATTCCCACCTGCATGGTCTTCCTTCCTCTTCCCAACAATCCTGGACATCACGCTTTATGACTTATGCCCATTTTATAGAATAGGAAACTAAGGCTCAGGGGCTCATAGGAACATTTGACCCAGGTTGTGGTAGCTGCTAAATGGAGCAGCCACGTGAGACTTGAGCTCACTGGCCAGGGCTGTGCCCAGAACCCTAGCTCCCTATGCATGGACCAGCTTCTCTGGATTTCTGAGACTCTGCTTTTAGACAATTCAAGACCTCTCCATTTTCAGGGCCACACTCGACCTCTGCTTGATAGGTTGACCAAACAGGCAGGGTTCTTTGAGATCATCTAGACCAGGGATTTTCAATGTTCGATGTCATAGCCACTTGGGAAACGGTAATGTGTGTACATCATACAGAGGAAATGGTGTGCTTGTGGTGAAGCTGCTTGTGGTCATAAGAGAGTGGCCTAGCCACGCTGACCTCATCAGCTATCTTCCTAGACTAAGGACATCTTTGCCACACACAGGTGGGTCTGTTTTTCAGATGGCAATACTGACACCTGGGGAGGGAAACGCTAGAGCTACCTGGTGGCACTTGCGATTACATTCCGTGGCTTGCCTTAACATTTTAGTCACTCCAAATTTCTGAATTATTCATCAGCCATTTGTTACAAATTGTCAGGGACAGCTGACTTGACTGTGTGTATATGTATATTCACATGATCTCTTCCCAATTGGGTTATACATTATCTAGAGACAAAGTCTTGGTCATGTTCTCTTTCTTTTCTTACTACCCGCCCCCCCCCCCCGCCCCAAAAAATGCCAAGCATAATGGCTTGGACTTTTCTATGTATTAAAGTATAAATAAACTATCATCCATCCTTTTCCTTTAAAATAAACTGTGGCATCCTCCTACGTCAAGTGTCTCTTCTTCCGGAACACATTCCCAAATGCCCCTGGCTGTAAATAATCTCTGCCTTGTCTCACCCTCCAGCACATTTTCTTGGTGACATCTTAAAGCATTTACTAGTTTTTATCTTATGTTAGACTCGTCGGTGAATGTATTCCATCTCCTTTTCCAGTAATACGACCACTTTGAAATCAGGTTCTGTTACGTGTGGTTCACGTAACAGAATGGCATTTACTTATCAGGCATTCAATTCTGATTCAGTGTTTTTGCAAGCCTCCATCAGACGCTGCACCAGGGCTGTAATAGGGGAGCTCACTTAAATTTTAGCAGCCATGTGAGATGGGTGGCGTATATTAGCTTCATTTAATACTGTAAGGAAACTGAGACTGCAAGAGAGGAAGTGCCTATTTAAGGCTGTTTAAGTTGAAGCCAGGACCCTGCACTCCAAATTCCACACCCTTAGCTCCTCGTCCTTGCTCACAACAAATGTTTGCTGAGCAGAAATACAAGCCAAGAAGACGGGACTTCAGTAGTTTAGAGCCTGATAAAGGCCGGGCATAAGGCTTGTGCGATTTTTGTCAGTGGCCGGAAGAGTACCCTCGTGTTGGGGAAAAAATGAAAAGAATGTTGGTTCTTGTGAATGTGTTCTGCTTGCCTGCCAGTTGTCCCCAGAACATCTGCAAGTTCAGATGAAATATGACTTTCAGATGAAAGAATGTTCTAACTGACCCAAGTCTTTCTCCCCTGCAATGAAAACAATGGGAACTTATACCTTTTTGTTTTGCTGTTAACCGGATTCCTTGAGAATCCGTTTCCTTGATAGATGGGGTAAATCTAATCAGCTGCTGCTCTCCAGGAGACTTAATGCTTGTGTCTTTGTGTGTGTGTGTGTTTATGTGTGCAGCAGAGCTATGAAAATCCTGCTTTATTTTTCTGCTCTACTTTCCGCTTATTTCCCATGGCAATCACTGACCCCATTCCAAGTTAAAGACCACACCCCCCAAAGTAGCAGAAAACATGCACAGTGATGCTGGATTCATCTTCCATGTGATTATCTAAGTGTGGCCTCCAAGGAAGTCATTTCCCCAGCCCCGTTAATTCCTGACTCTAATCAGAGCCCCAAAGCCCCTATTCAAGCTTCTGAGTTTGGTGATGGCAAGTGTCTTCATGACCATCTGTGAGGAAAACATGCCAAGAGGAATCTTCTGCCAGATGACAGTGGTTAAGCCACAGCACCTGCTGGACAGATGCATCTTGAATAGCAGGATAAGCCCCATCTCCCTGGGGAACATGACAGAGCGTACCCAGAGAAGAAATGGTCATCCATGGCTAGAACTCAGTGAGGCTAGTTTTCCATGGGGTTACCAGTCCTCTTGTGGCTCCCTGGTGTGACAATTCTCATTTTAGAGATGCATACACCGAGGCGTCTCTGACTCAACCCTTCCACTACAAGGACTGACTGTAGAGTAGAATCTTTCTGGGTCCAGTCCTAACCCCCTTTTATGGCAGGGTGGACACCACGACTAAGAGGTTCACACCAACTCTACCTTGGATCAAATCCCAGCAACAGAGTAGAGATGCTGAGATGCTGGCAGAGGGTCACGAAGATGGATGTGCCCTTGTGCCCTTGCCTGCTTCCAGGTCTGCATGTAGATGAATTTGACTCTAGACACCAGATCTTTCCAGTGTAAGGTACTGGGCGGAAATGAAGGGTGATGTATATTCTGCCTTGAAGACACGTCTCAAGGAGCATTCTTTCTTAGAGTATATTCTTACATCAGGGAACTGGTCCTGGCGGGAGATGATCAGAAGGCATTCATTCATTTCCTCATTCATTGAACAAATCATTTAAAAACACCATGCCTGGGTGGGCCCCAAAGGTATGACAGGGAGCAGGGCTGACACGGGCTAAGTTCTGAACATGCACTTACGTAATGTCTAATTCTGGGTGAATATGGGAGAGAACTGGGCTTCCCTGGTGGCTCAGAAGGTAAAGAACCTGCCTGCGGTACAGGAGATACAAGAGACCCAGGTTTGATCCCTGGATTGGGAAGATCCCCTGGAGAAGGGAATGGCAACCCACTCCAGTATTCTTGCCTGGAGAAGTCCATGGATAGAAGAGCATGGCGGGCTACAGTCCATAGGGTCGCAAAGAGTTGAACATGACTGAGCGACTAAGCTCGTAGCATAACATGAATAGAACTAGGGATAAAGTCTTTGTAGGGAAAAAGATGTGTACTGTAAATAAAATTGTACAGGGGATGTTTCTACACAATTATTTACCAACCTTTGTATGTCTCATTTCATTTTGATTATATGTCTTTTTAACAAAAGAAGCATGCTGTCCATTGAAGTCCCTTGAAAACATCCTTGGCTGGTCTGGATAAGCTGGAAACTGCTCAAGTCTGCTTCTTGCATGGTTTTGTATCATACAGGCAGGCTTGCGACACTGTCAAATGCTAAGATGTTGGTGAAGGTTCTATCTCTAGGCCCTGGCTCTTTTGTTTCCCCTGCCTACAGATGCCTTTTGGCTGTGGCTGCCTTTCTCTTGGCTAAATGCTATTTATTGTTTAAGCTACAGTTCAGAGATGATCAGCTAAAACCATTCATTCATGCATTTGATAAACATTAATTGAATGCCTACTTTGTGCCGTGCAGAGTTCCATGTACTGGGCCTATGAGACATTAGTGAGAAAAAGTAGATAATAAAGTTAGTATCACTCAGGCAAAGGTAATAAAATAATGTTTATTGCCTTCTAGCTTATTAGAAGGTCAAAAGAGCATGGGACAATGTGGAGTAAGGGGATACATTTGGATCTGTGCTGGATGTACTTTAAAGGTAAAGCCAAAAAGAACTTCCTGGAAGGTTGGCTGTGGGATGTGAAATAAAGAGGAGGCTAAGATGACTCAATGTTTTATGCTAAGAAACTGGATGGATGGAAATGTCATTAGCTGAGATGAGAAAGACTGGATGAAGCAGGCTAGGGAGTAGGGAGGAGTGAAGAGTTCATTGTGGGGCCACATTAAGTTTGAGTTCAGCATCCAGGTGTGGAGTTTGAGCAGACTGTGGTTAGTGCAAAAAAGGAAGAGGTCAAAGATGGAAATACACATTTGAGATTTATCAAAATATAGACAACTTGAAAGCCGTGAAGCCAGGTGAGGTCACTAAAGGCATGAGTCCTAATAAGGAAGAGAGGGACTAAAGGTCTGAGTCCTAGGGAATGCCAATGTCAAGAGTTCTAGAAAAAGAGAAAGGGGACCAACCAGGGAGACAGGGAGAGACAGAAATTAACTAAGAGGAAAAATAAGAGACTGTGATCTCCTAAGACTTTCTAGATGGAATGATGACTCAATCGTGCAGAATTGCTGATGGTCTAGTAAAGATGCAGGCTGAGAACTGACCATTGGATTTATCATCAGGGAGGTCATTAGCGTCATCCACCTCTGACCCCAGCCCACCCAGCTTACTTCCTCTGCATACCACACGGTCCTTTCATGATGCGCCTCTAGGCTGTACTCATTTGATCTCTTTAAATAGCTGTGCCTGCACAAAATAGCTGCATGTCTGCAGTCTTGCAGACATCTTCACATGGGTGATTCACTTATGTAACGTAAATGAGCACCTACTGTGTGCAGGACTGATCGAGATAGAATAAAGCTGCTAAGTCAATCGTGTTCCCCTCTGCCCTCTTCTAGCCTAAGGAGTACAGCAAGACTTATACAGAATCTATTATCACAAAAGAATGTGATTGATACAGTAAAATTACGGGAGCTCGGAGGACAGAGAGATTTTCCCTGGGGGTCAGTGTCAAAACCATGTGGAAGTAGCTTTTGAGTTTGATCTTGAAGGACGTATAGGATTTGGATTTCAGGAGATGGAGTAGAGAGAAGACTGTTTTAGATAGAGGGAAATATAAGAGCAAGGCCATGCAGGTGGGACAGCTGGAAAGGTGACACTGAGCCAGATGGCAGGGTACAGGAAAGAAAGAAAACAAGGTGAGGCTAGAATTTTGGCTGGGACCTGGTGAAGAGGACCTTAAAAATTAGAAGCTGGGATTTTATTTTTTAGCCCATGGAGAAATCATTAAAGGTCTTTGAGCCGTGGAGTGGCGTAATCATAGCTCTGCTGCTTCAGGAAGAGTCATCTGGCTGCCTGTGCAAAACCGTCCAGGAGAAAGATAATAAAGACCTAAATTAGGGCAGCTGCAGTGGGAGGAGGGGGAGGGGCCATGTGAGAATCCACAGAAGCGGAATCCCCAGAACCTGGCGTTGGAGAGTGTGGGCTGCCTGGATTGTAGCTGGGGCTCTGGGCCCTCCCTAAAGACCACATGCATGCCTGTGTGCTTGCTGAGTCGCTTCAGTCGTGTCCCTATAGACTGCAGCCCGCCAGGCTCCTCTCTCCATGGGATTCTCCAGGCAAGCATACTGGAGTGGGTTGCCATGCCCTCCTCCAGGAGATCTTCCTGACCCTGGGATTAAACTTGTGTCTTTTATGTTCCCTGCATCAGCAGGCGATTCTTCACATTAGCGACACCTAGGAAGCCCCCTTCTTCAAGTGCCAGGTGGCCTTGGCAGCCGCTCTTGCTTGTCACCTCCACCCCCATCCTCTTCCAAACTGTGGGTGCTCAACCTTCACCTCATTAGTGAAATGAAGCTGGCTTATTTTTGGAACTCTGTGATGCCCATGGTCTCTGCATTTAAGAAACAAATTAACGCTGTGCATTTTAGGACTCTCCACCTGCATGGTGCCCACTCAAAAGAGGTAATTGTGGAGATGTGAGCAATGTGCGTTCTGGCAAGGGCTCCTCTAGGTCACCTCCCACCTCCAGTCTCTGAAGTGTTTCGTCTGGTCTGATCAGTTGCATACAGCGTTTTTAGGAATAGTTGAGCAAAAGCAGTTCTCAAAGCCTCAAGAGGGTAATCTGCAGTGCCACCCCCACCAGCAGTACCCTAGGAAATGCCAAGTGACCCAGATGGGGCCCAGGCAGCCTGCCTGTTTATTCTCCCCCTGAAAATCCAGCCTCAAGAGCGTAGCCTTTGTACCAGAGGATAGAAACCCCCTCTCTGCCCAGTGATTCTTTCAGCATCAGCTAGAGTGGGCTGAGACATGGCAGGTAATGATGCCCAGGGGATTATTACTGAATTCAGCTGCAAGGATGGAACCCCAGGCTGTGGGGGGAAGGGCCTGGCCTGCAGCCAGTCCCAGGATCCCAATGCAAGTGGCAGCAACGTTGGGGGAGCAGCCTTTGGGGCGAGGCTGGCTTCCTCCTGAATCTGCCATAAAAGGATAAAAGTGCTGCTATCTCATCTGCATTGGGTAGCATTTCTGGATGATAAATTTTTAAAAGTGTGGATTTTTCTCCCTTTTTGCAATAAGTGTGTATGTGCGCAAGTGTGCGCATGTGCGTGTGTGTGTGTATAAGTGTGCACGCTTTCATACAGTTTGCAGCCTATGTGTGTTAACAGATGGATTCAGCCTCATCTTTATCTAGTGTTACAGAAGATAAGACTGAAACTGGGTGATATGCTGCCTTTTCAATTTAAGAGGAAAAACACTTTTTTAAATGCCTTTAAGGGAAGCCCTTCTGGTAGAAAAGAGTGGTCCAAAATATGGTCTGGCTTTATCCACAAGACGGAGCACAACAGAACCATTTGAAAGTGATTTTTCTCCTTCTCCCCGCCTTCCACCTGACTTCTCCAAAATATATGATCCCTCTGTCAGAAGCAGGCCAAGCTTTAAGGCTGTCATGAATTATGTATCAAGAGACATCCTTACCCAGGAGTCTTGAACGAATGCCCCATGGTTTAAATTTTATAGACTACCTCACCTCCCCCACAGTAGCAGCATTTTCTGTTGCTGCATTCTTCCTGAGATGGAAATAGAAAGTGTTTTACAAAAGGCAGGACAAAGCGTTATGCTAATAAAGGTAATTGTGCAAGGCTTGGAAACACTCCCCTGTGAAGGCAGCTTTAAGCCCTGTGCTCCAGGTACTCGGGTGAGCAGCCTGCCATGGCTTTTGTCTTTCCTGATTTCAGCAGGAGTCAGACATCCCCAGGGTTTCCCTGGTGGCTCAGACGGTAAAGAATCTGCCTGCAATGTAGGAGACCTGGGTTTGATCCCTGGGTCTGGGAATATGCCCTGGAGAAGGAAATGGCAACCCACTCCAGTATTTTTGCCTGGAGAATCCCAAGGACAAAGGAGCTTGGCGGGCTACAGTCCATGGTGTCCCAAGAAGTTAGACACGACTGAGTGACTAATACAAGAGCCATTCCCAGAGGCAGGACTGGTGGAGAAGAGGAACAGACCCACTGGTAGGTCTCTCTGCCCACCTCTTCTGGCAAGACTTGCCATTTCAGCAAGTATGTTTTACCCACTTGTGTGTTCTGTAAGATTCAAGCTGAGGTTTGTGAAGATAATTATTTTATCTGAAACTGGGGACATTAACTGGGTAAACAAAAAAGCTGG
The DNA here is from genome assembly GCF_023091745.1 of Budorcas taxicolor. Classification (NCBI taxonomy): domain Eukaryota; kingdom Metazoa; phylum Chordata; class Mammalia; order Artiodactyla; family Bovidae; genus Budorcas; species Budorcas taxicolor. The sequence goes on from NC_068920.1 coordinate 141,276,170, forward strand.
GTGTTTGGTATTTGATTTTTTTTGCCTCCTTATTGCTGACCTGTGAGTCCTGAACACAGGTGCCCTGGGCAAGATGCTCCCTGGGTGCAGAATCCCAGAGGGCCTTCTGGACAAGAAGGCCTGGGGCTGCGGGTTGTGGTCTCCTCTGCTCTGAGCGCCATGACCTACTCTCCGTTCATTCTTCTGGGGAGTGTGTTTTCATATTTGATAGCCTTGAGATAAGCTAGGGGTCATTCTTCATAGAGGCTTCTCATTTTTTAAATCTTTAATAAACCTTTTATTAAATATCTCATTTCATCCCTGTAGCACATTGGGGATATGAAGTACACAATGTGTTTCCCTCATTTTCGAGATGAAATAATTGACAGCCAGGATGGAAGAGTGTGTACACTCATATGTGCTCATGTGCGCGTGCGCGCGCGCACACACACACACACACACACACACACACACACACACAGAGGCATGATGTAAAATATAAACCTGACCACGTCACCCTGTCCCTGACAAACCATGAAAGGTGAACAGTAGGATCCAGCTCCCATGTGAACGGTACATCCCTTTACAAAGCTCTGCTGGCCCCTGTGGTCTGGCTTCCATTTCAGCCCAGGTTTCCCTCCTACCTGACCTATTATTGTCTCATAGCCAGCCATACGACAGAGGATGAGATGGTTGGATGGCATCACCGACATGATGGACATGGGTTGGAGTAGGCTCTGGAAGTTGGTGATGGACAGGGAGGTCTGGCGTGCTGCAGTCCATGGGGCTGCAAAGACTAGGCAGGACTGAGTGACTGAACAGAACTGAACCAGCCATAGCCAACTCACATAGTGTCTCACATCAGGAGCTTCATCACCTCCATTCATTTTTATTGCCTTGAGACCTCTGTCTTCTTTCCCCCCTTCTCTTTCTCAACCCCCCTTAGCCTGGCTAAGTCCTGTGTGGATTCCAGACTTAGCTCAGACACTGACCCCTCCACGAAGCCTTGACTGATTGGATTCCCTCAACATGGATGGAGTCAGGGCCCCCCATTAGGGCTCCCACCCCAGCCTCTGCTTTCCCTGACAGCAATCACCAAACTGTATTTTAATTCTTGTTTCTTGTCTTTATCGTTCCTGGTAACTCCTGAGTTCCCAGTAAACACAGGTGAGGGGGCCATACTTTGTTCTCAGAATCTTTATCCCCAAATGGAAGAAACACAGGAAGCTAGTGACAGGTTGCAGGGCAGACCTCAGTGGGATTCCTCCTCCTTATTGCTATACCTCTGGGTGCATCCCCATTCAAGGGTTCAGCCCACTAGGCAGGGTTTTATACTGTCTCCTGTGTCATTCAGTTGCATAGCTGCTTTCAGATTCCAAGATGAGGTCCCAAGAGGCATCTTATTTATCGCCTCCACTCACTCAGGCCCTTGGGACCACATCTAGAAATATTGACCATTTTTGTAGGAATTTTTTAGTAGGAAAAAAAGTCAAGCTTGCCGTCAGGTCATTCTGAAGATTATTAATAACGAAGCAAAATGATTTTTTTTATTTTGTAAAATAAAATTCAGGCATTACTGAAGACATTATTGCACTGTTTCTTTCAATATTAGGACTCTAAATGAAAAAGAAAATAATTTGTTTAAGGCAAGAGCATCAAATCAAAGGGATTCACTAGTTTCAGTGCCTTCCTTTGGGCTTTAGTGCCTTTCTTTACTTCACTTAGCCTGAGTCATGACCTGTTTCTGGGTCATGGACATGAGAAATGAATGAGAGATGAGGATGGAAGGGGCCAAGTTCAGCCAAGGATGGAGCCAAGTTTTCACCAAGTGGTGGTTACTTTGTAAATTTCTTTCCCTGAAACCTCCCTGCTTCCATCCTGTGGCCCCAAGTCCTACCTGGACCGCAATTAGCTTATGCCTATGCTCCAAGACTCTTGAGAGTCTCTTGGACTGCAAGGAGATCCAACCAGTCCATCCTAAAGGAAATCCGTCCTGAATATTCATTGGAAGGACTGATGCTGAAGCTGAAACTCCAGTACTTTGGCCACCTGATGTGAAGAAGAACTGACTCATTGGAAAAGACCCTGATGCTGGGGAAGATTGACGGTGGGAGGAGAAGGGGATGACAGAGGATGAGATTGTTGGATGTCATCACCGACGCGATAGACATGAGTTTGAGTAAGCTCCGGGAGTTGGTGATGGACAGGGAAGCCTGGCGTGCAGCCTGTGCTGTCCATGGGGTTGTAAAGAGTTGGACATGACTGAGCGACTGAACTGAACTGAATGTTCCAAGTAGGATTCACCGTTTAGAGTTCAGAGACCTGAACAAAAAGACTCACTGAGCAGTCACAAAGGTGCCCTCACCTAACAGTCAATAGAAAACCCCACAGCAGGCCTGGGGCAGTGCACCCCTCCCCTGGGCCAGGGGCCCCTCATTCTCAAAGGGGAGTGGGGGAGGGGAGCAGGTACTCAGGCGGCTTCCAGCCCTGGCATCCTGTGAGCCTAATTGGTAGCTGAGTGAGCTGTCGTCGGTAGACCAGGAGAAACCAACTGACCCTCGTCGTTCTGCTGGCAGCTCTGGTGCCTGAGAAGCCGCTGGGTCCAGCTACATCTAGAACTAGCTCTGAACCCTTGGGATTTTAATTAAAGGGCTTTGTGAGTCAGATGGCTCATGGTCAGGGAGATGCCGAGGGGGGTCCCGTCCTGTCATCTGCTCCCTGAGAAGTGGGCCGCCTCTCCCAGTCCAGCCCAGGGACAGGGAACCAAGAGGCTCGCCGGGGGTCTTCCAGGAAAGACTTGTGGCAAAGCTTCTCCCCACAGCCCTGCTGACTTCAGGCCCCAGAGGAGTTGGGCAGCTGGTATGTGGCATGTCATCGCTTTTCTCTTGTGAGCATCTGGGCCATGCCAGCCCACTTCCCTTGTGCTTGCAGGGTTTCTTAACCAACGCCATTTCTGCTTCGGGTGGTTTGTGCTAAATGCATTTGCAGTCCCAAGTGGTACAAGGGATAAAAGGATTGTCTTTTTTAAAAAAAAAAAGTGGTTTGTGAATGTGTGGAAAGCAAGACCACCTGCTGTGTGTTTTTAACAATCACCTCCCCAGAGAGGGTTCAAAAACCTCACCTTTCAAGATGCTTCAACTCCTATTAGAAAGTGACTTAAATAAGATTGCTTTTCTGACCACGGCTGGCTGCTGTGACTGTCAGGCTGGCGATTATTTGTTGAAGCCAAGTCCCCGGGGCTGGGCTGTCACACCGTTTCCTCCCATCTCCCTCCCAGAGGAGGTGAAATCCCTCTTGTCAGTTTCCTCTAGCTGGTGCCCCTGTGATGGAGGGTGTGCACACACAAGTGCGAGTCTGCTAGAGAGACTGCACTGTGGGTCCCAGCTAGACTCACTGCTTTTCCCACAAATAATTACTGAGTACCTACTGTACGCCAGGCACTGTGCTGGTGCAGAAACTGTCGTATCCTTGGGCTGTGGCCCTGTAGCACTTGTCACTCTGTTCTGTACCCACTGACCCTCCAGGGTTCCTCGAACTAGCCCGAGTTACCTTTATTTTCCTCTTGGATGCTGATGTGTTCAGGGAACTTCAACAGGCCACATGTTTAAGTATCTTTAGTTCAGGGCTTCTCAACTTTGGCACTACTGACATTTGGGGCAAACTAAGCCTTTGTTGTGGGAAATGTCCTGTGCATTGTAGGCTGTTTAGCAGTATCTCTGGCTTCTACTCTGGCCTATATCTCGTGGCCTCTGGCCTGAGATGCCAGTAGCACTGCACACACTCCAGCTGTGACAATCAGAAATGCCTGCAGACATTGCCAAATACATCCTCACAACTTTGAAAGTGAAGGTGAAAGTCTCTCAGTCGTGTCTGACTCTTTGCAGCCCCATGACTTCTCCAGGCCATGGAATTCTCCAGGCCAGAATACTGGAGTGGGTAGCCTTTCCCTTCTTCAGGGGATCTTCCCAACCCAGGGATCGAACTCAGGTCTCCAGCGTTGTAGGCGGATTCTTTACCAGCTGAGACACAAGGGAGGCCCAAGAATCCTGGAGTGGGTAGCCTGTCCCTTCTCCAGTGGATCTTCCCGACCCAGGAATCGAACTGAGGTCTCCTGCATTGAAGGCAGATTCTTTACCAACCAAGCTATCTTTACATTTACTCGATGCACTTAGGTCCACTGTCCTACCTTATACAGTCGTGTGTCAGGAAGGCAAGGATTCTTTGCTCCCAGTCTACAGTTAAACTCATTGAGGATCAAGAAGGAGAGAAACGTGCTCAGGTCAAACAGTGAGTTGGGGGCACAGGTGTAGCTACAGTTTAAATCTCCCATCATCCTAACTCAGTGACTTCTGATGAATCCAGTGAGTGGTGCCTGGTTAATAACTGACAGTCTGGGGAAAAACATAAACAAACCTGACTAGGAGTGTTTGCCAATTTCCACAGTGTAAGTATTCCCACATGGCCGATTGCTAATTATAAGACCTCACTGAATGTGAAGTTGGGAAGACACAGGTATAATTGGCTCTGGTGGGCTGGTGCTGTGTGTGCTTCTGTCCACACGGTGGTCTTTCTGTCTTCCGAACCTTGTTCTTCTACGCTTTCTACCTTAAACACACACCCTTATGATTGTGAGGTATGATTGGGGGTACGATTAGGCTAGTCAGGGTTTCTGATCACCTATGGATAACTATAGGACCGTTAGGAATTTTCTCCCTTTTCTTTTAGATGAACATCCAGTTTCACAATCTTTCCATCTAAGGAGTTACAGGAGCTCATCGGGAGGGTCTCCTGGACAGAATGAACTCTTAGGCAGGAATGAAGTGTTCTGCTCAGCATCAGACAAGTTGAAAGGGAGGTACTTAGAAGTACAAGGTAGTGATGGCCACTGGGCTGCAGGGTTCCATATACCATTCCAGAATATCTAGGTAGGATCTTGGCTGGAATTTTAGTTCAGGCATGAGCTCAGCTTCTGTAAGCCTCCGTTTCCATGGCTGTGAACATTGCCTTATCACTGTGGTTGTAAAGAACAGATGAATTGTCTTATGTCCCAGTCTCAGATGCCTACTCTCCCACTTGGTTGGTCAATGGATTGGCTGAAGACTATAATGCTGTTAAACTTATTAAGATCAAGAGCCTGGTGGGCTACAGTGTATGGGATTGCAAAGAGTCAGACATTACTGAGCACTTAGTTGGTCTTGACTCTTTTTATCTTGGCCACGGTTCAATGCCATTTGCCCATAGCCATCATCTCTGTGGTCCAGCATTTGACCTGCAGAGGGGACCTTGAAACTGTGGGAGGAATTCTCAACTGAGTTCTTATCCCACTCTTGGTACCACCTCAATATATAAACTCAGGAGTGCTTTGGTGTCACTGGAGCGTGGGCAGCCTCAGGGGAGGGGCAGGAGTATGCGGTGGCATTTGAGTTTGACCTTAGAAGTGGTAGGAAGTACTAGCAGAGTTTTAAACAGGGAACACACATCATCTGATATGCTTTAGACAGCTCTTTCTGCAGAACATGAGTCTGAGTCCAGGCAGGATGAAACCAGTTGGGAGGCTGGTATAAGAGAACAGTCAAAAAGCCATGAAGCAAAAATGCTGACTGGTGCAGGCTGAACGTGCTGTGAGAGTTCAGACAAAACAGAGGTCCATGTGCACTGGATATCAGAAAAGTGTCAGAGAAGACTTCTTGGAGGAGGTGAGACTGCTGCTGGCCTGGATGGATGGTAAAAAGGAGGGAGGTGTCTGGAGAGGTAAGTCTAGGCTGCAGAACAGGGCAGAAGAACACTGGGCTTAAAGTGAGAACTTATATAAGGGTGGTTCTCTTTCAAATATGGACCTGATCATGTAGAGATTTGAACACTAGTCTTAGGAATATGGGTTTCATTAGAAATTAGTGGGTCTCAGAAGGGCGATGCATTTTTCTGTAGTCAGTCTGATCTTATCCCAGGCATTTTTTATGTCCACGGTTCCCCCTTCTCTCTTCCCCAGGGCCAGGTGTAGGGTGTCTGGGACCCTGATGGGGAGGTGTGTGCATTTGCCCCCTACATCCCTGTGCTATTGAGAAAGGCAGAAGCCCTGTGCATCTTGAGAATGAATGCTGATTTAACGATTCCTAATTTGCCTCGCAACAGAGGGGGGTCCAGGAACTGGAGCAGCTGTGCTATTGTCTGAGGGTCCCCAGTATTTGTCTGCCTGGGCCAGGGTGACCGGCATCTTGTCATCAGCTCAGATAAGCCGGCTCCCAGCTGTCACTGCAGGCCGTTCTCATCACTGTTGCCGCTGGTGGTGGGGACCCTCTGCTCTTCCTGAGCGTAATGGACAGCCCCTCATTTCTCCCGTCCCTGCTTTGTGAAGGTGTGTCTGGCTCTGTCTGGGAGGGTGGAGTCTGACTAGCCTTGTCATGTCCGAGAGAGAGGAGATTTGTACTTTCTATGAAGTTTTAGAAAACAGAGTTTGCTGGGAAATGACATGAGCAGAATGTCATTACCGCTGAGTCTCTCATGAGGAAAACTGAGGCTCAGAGGGGTAAAGCAACTCACCCAGGGTTGCACAGCAAGAGTCAGTGGGGTGAGAACTAGAACCTGTTGGATTTGGCCTGAGGTGTCTGCGGGAGGACCTCCACTTTCACAGTGTTTTCAGCAGAGGCCTGGCTTGTCAGAAAACTACTCTCTCCAAGGGCAGTATATAATATATATCCCAGGCTAAGCTCTTTTAGAAACACTCCACTGAAGGGCTGTCTTAGACCTTGAGAGCCCTAAGTTCCAAAGACCTCTCCATTCGTGATGCAGATAGTGCTGAGTGATGTGCTTGGGCTCTGAGAGAGATTTAGGGTCAGAGCAGAAACTGGAGCCCGGATCTCTCGCTTCCCAAACCCCTGTGCTTTGCCGCCCCCCACCTCCAACCCCACCCTACCTAGCCTCATGGCGTAAGCAGGGCCTCTGTAGAACACCCAACCCAAACCACTTCAAAGGGGCTGCTGGGAGTTCACAGGTGGTTTGTGGTCCTTGGGTGGTACTTGCCCTGTGAGACCCTTGTTGCTTTTGGGTGCAGGAGTGTGGCCAGGCTTTGCACGAGGTGCTGGAGTGCAACAGGGTCGTTGGGAACTTGGACAACAAATGCTTCCAGCCAGACTGGCTCTCAGGCTGTGCTCAGTCCAATCTGGCCGTGGTACCATTTCTTAGTTACCTCCAGGCAGCACTGACTTCGAACTTCCATAACAGTCATTGACTCTGATAGCCCAGGTCAGTTTTTGCTCCACTTATCTAGGGGGCAGTTGTATTTGCTGAATTTGAGGGCTTCCCTTGTGGCTCAGATGGTCAAGAATCTGCCTGCAATGCGGGAGACCTGGCTTCGATTCCTGGGTTGGGAAGATCCCCTGGAGAAGGAAATGGCAACCCACTCCAGTATCCTTGCATGGGAAATCCCATGGACAGAGGAGCCTGGTGGGCTGCAGCCTGTGGGGTCACAAGAAGTTGAACATGACTGGGCACACATGCACTGCACTGGCCACCTTTTCTTTTTTCTTTTTGGACTGGCCACTTTTTATGTTGGGTCACCCAGATGCCTAAAAGAGAGAGATCATTCCCATTGAACAGACAGGGCAGCCAGGTGTCCAGGTGTCCAAAAATTACAGCTCATGACTGTTGAGCACGAGACCCCAGGCTCTTTCCACAGCTCCATCCTCCCACTAGCACAAAAACATCTGATAGACAAGCTCACCACTTGGCCACACCGAAAGCATGGGCAGGTGTAGCCCCCTCCACAGCCTGAAGCCAGCCTCTTTCCACTGTGTCTCTGCTGCCTCTTTCTCCCTCTCTAGCCTCCCTGGGCCAATCACTGCCCCCAGGGAGGCTGGATTTTACAAACTCAACCATCAGTGTTTGTCATTTGTGCAGGACTTTGAGCTCATTGTGATAGTTTGTGAAAATCAGGAAGACGTGGGCCCCTCCTCTCAAGGCACTTTCCGTCAGTGGCAGAGAGAGCGTATGAACATAAATAGCTGTGGTGCTTTTGAGGCTCATTTGATCTTCAGAGTAGCCCGGAGAGGCTTGCTCGTGTATGTGGCTGTAAGGCTGCGCTGAGCGGACTTTGCATCTGAAGATCAGAGAGAGGCAGTGAGGGACCAAAGGTCATGGAGCCCAAGCAAGACCCAAGTTCAGGGTACACCAAGGTTTCCTGGCTCCACCATGAAGCATTCAAGGTGTCTAGGCTTGCACCACCACTGATGGCCACGCATGCAAGCCTGTTACGTTGTGCCCTCGTCCTTCCAGAAAGGGACGTTCCTGGAGTTGCAGCCTTGGGAAGGGAGGCAGGAACATGAAGGAGCCCCAGAGATCTGCGATTTGACTGTGCTGGTGCTCAGGCTTGTCAGGGAGAGGAGGCTGATCTCATTGGATCTCTAAGGTGTCTCCCAGTCTCTGACCCCAGGGGATGACCTGATGGAACCAACCTCGTGATTGTCACACATGAGGCAGTCATGTGATGTGCACCCGATGTCCAGCATCGAGTGAAGAGGAGTGATGGTTGTATCACCTTTGTCCCCCGTTACTCTCTGACAGTCTAGGATGGCCTGAGCCCAGGCTCTGTCACTGTCTGTCTACGGGCTCTTTCCTGCTCCAGTCTGGGCTCCTTGCCCTTAGACCCTAGCTCAAGGGGTCACATGCTGAGATAGAAGAATCAGGAGTCAGTCAGGAGAACTGTGTTCTGGTCTTGGTTTTGCCACCTACTTGCTGGGTGCTGTTAACTAAGTCTCTTCCCTCCCTGAGGTTTCAGGCATCCCCAAAATGGCACGACCAATAATATTAATAATAGTAATAGCAGTAACTTGATAGCAGTAGTGGGTTGAATTGTGGTTTAGTCTCTCAGTCATGTCCAACTCTGTGCAACCCCGTGGACTGTGGCCTGCCAGGCTCCTCTGTTCATCAGATTTTACAGCCAAGAATAATGCAGTGGGTTGCCATTTCCTACACCAGGGTATCTTCCCCACCCAGGAACTGAACCCACATCTCGGCGTCTCCTGCTTTGGCAGGCAGGGAACCCCGGCCACCGGGGAACCCCAGAGAGTTGAATAAGATCAGTGGGCCACAAAAGATAACTCCATGCCCTAAACCCCAATGGCATATGAATGTGACCTAACTTGGGGAAAAAAAGGTCTTCCTCTTAATCAAAAATCATCACTGGCAGACCCTTCTATGCAAAACAGAGGCTGGCTTTGTGTATTATTGCAGGGCCCTGCGGCCTGTGTCTTCACCAGTCCCTCCAGGGGTCTCTTGGCTCCCCAGCACCACTGAGCTTTCCTGAGCTGTCAGAGAATCACTGGACCAGAGGTACTGGAATGCCCCTGATTAAATAACTGCAGGAAACGGCTCTTAAGAGAATGAACTAATAGTGCCTGTTGCTTTCTTGTTAGCATTTCGCTTGTATTGATGTGAGACTGATTTCCTGGTTTCAAAAGAACATCAGATTCTTTTTTCCTCTTGATCAGAGATTCTTAAGAAGGCAGAAAAGAAACAAAAAGCTTAAGAAACAAAAAACAAGCTTTAAGTGCTGCCTCCCTCCTCCCCAGGCTCATAGCGTCAGAGGAGAGATCCCTGGACAGGTGGGTATAACCCCACACCCTCCAGGGGCTGGGGGATCAGTGCCTGCTGGCAATGGAGACAGGGCGCCTGTCCCAGCCTTGCACCCCCTTCCGAGGAAGCAGGGCCTTGGGTCCTGTCGGTGGGTGCCGGTTTCTCCAGCAGGACGCAGCAGCTTCTGTTTGCGCTGTGCTTCCTGTCCTATTGCCTTGGGCCGCCAGAGATGAGAGAGACGCCGAGCCCTCAGGTCTGGGGGACTGGCTGGTTATCAGAACACCTGCCCGTTGAGGTTCTGGATGTGAGGGCACCAGGCGCCCAGCAGTACTTTCAAAATCTATTGCTGAACAAGTCACACCCTTGCTTCCCAAATCATAGGGTATCCGCTTTATCATCAGCTTGCCTGTTTTATACGTAAGGCCCATGAGGCCAACAGGTGTAGAAGACTTTCTGGTGAGCGAAGGGAGAATGGATTGCTGCAAAGGAGTGTTTGGGTAAATTAGAAAGCAGGAGACCACGCAGTAGCATTCTCCACTGAATCAGTGAGGCTGGAAAGAACCCACCCCCGGGACTGTGGTTATAGCAGGGTGCCAAAAACGTCTTTGTGTGCCTGGGGCAGGACTGGTTAATGCCTGTTGTCCCAGCGGCACTATTATTATTTTAATTTTTTTCCTGTTTTCGGATTCATTGACGTCTGTTGCAGTCCCTCAGTTTATTTCTTATTTATGCTTTTGGCTGCACCATGCAGCGCGTGGGATCTTAGTTCCCTGACCAGGGATCGAACCCACGCCCCCTGTGTTAGAAGAGTGGGGTCTTAACTGCTGGACCACCAGGGAAGTTCCCCAGCAGCATTATTAATAGGCCCTTTTCACTCTGGCAAGAACCCAGGTTTGGATCATAAGCTGCTTGACTACCTTAATCATAACCACATAGGTACATAGGTGGATATGTAGCATGGATACATAAGTGGATACATAGTATGGATAAAGTGTGGATAATATGTCTAAGTTTAAAGACCTGTACCTTTGTGCTTTAACAGTTCAAAAGTTGGTTGTGGGTTAGCACCATCAGTCATGGGCGGAGCCTGTCACCATTTCATGACACACGTAGCTTAGAGGTAAGACCGTGGACCAAAATGTCAGACAACAGTTTAGATCCTTGCTCCAAACCAACTAGCTACTTGACCTTTAGGATATGATTTAGCTCATCTCAACTATAAATTGAGATGTAACCTATATACAGCATCTAGTTTGTTTCTGATAAATGACAGGTGTCAATAAATGGTGGCTGCCATGACGATGACGATGACGATGACGTCATGACTGTTGCTATTTTGGCTCTAGTCTCCCCATCTGTGAAATGATGAGGGATGTTCTCTGTCCTGCCCTACTCCCTGGTTCTTCCTGAGTCTGAATTCACCCAGCACCCTTGGAACCCAGGCTCCCTGGTAGTGTGTGCACTCACTGCTCTGGGTGGGAACTTTCGGCAGAGTCTCGCTCGCCAGCTGCCCAGTGGGTCCCTCCCTCTGTGACATGGGCACCGAGTTCTCAAGAACGCCATCCCTTCCATCCACCCTGATGACTCTCCCATCTTGGGTCCTGCCTCAGACCCTCCACAGCCCACCTCACTCCCTCTTCCCACGAGTGGTGCTGGGTCCATACTGAAGCCAGGAAGTCCTTCACTGGTGCTGGGGGTGGGGGCAGGGCTGCCACCCAGGAAGGGCTGGGGACCAGAATCCTGGTCCTGCCTGCCCAGCACCTTTCAATCACTATTTCCCGCCCTGGAGAGTTTCCCCCTCTCCTCCACCCTTTGGCATGAAGGTGGTGTCTGCTTCTAGTGCGCCTCCTTTGTTACCTGTTTCTTTCCACTAAGTGACTGTTCTGTGTGCCTCTCCCTTTCATTCCCTTTTTCTTTTTTAAAAAAATGTAACTGCTCGGAGATGGAGTATGTGCATGCTAAGTCACTTCATTCGTGTTGGACTCTTTGAGACCCTATGGACTGTAGCCCACCAGACTCCTCTGTCCATGGGATTCTCCAGGCAAGAATACTGGAGTGGGCTGCCATGCCCTTCTCCAGGGGATCTTCCCGACTCAGGGGTCGAACCCACATCTCTTAAGTCTCCTGTATTGGCAGACAGGTTCTTTCCCACTAGCGCCACCTGGGGAGATGGAATATTAACAACATAGTAGTTAAGCGCAGGAACGGAGCCAGACTGCAGGAATTCAGATCTTGTCTCTACCGCTCAGAAGCCAAGTCCCTTGGACAAGTCCTCAGTTTCCTCGTCTGTAAAAGCAGCTGGAAGAACACCTATCTGTCCAGTGTGTCAGGGAGTCACCAGGTCTCCAGTGTTCAGTGACGCCTGATGCACTGTAGGAACCTGATGAGCAGGAGTCATCTTTATTATCCACATGCTTACCTGTTTGTCATTCTTCGCACTGACCAAGGCTCCTGCTGCTGTGGGAGAGAGCGTTCTGAGGTTCCCTGACTCAGGGTGTAGGCCCTGCCGCTGCTTAACTTGTGGCTGGAACAAGTAGGCTTCTGCCCTGCTCTGGATTCTGAGTCCCCTCGGCTTGGAGGGCAGGCAGGTGGTCTTCCACGCTCTCCAGTTCCCTCACCGTCTGTAGGTATCACCTTCTCTCTGTCCAGTGATTCCACTTTCAGAACCATTCAACAATGGCAGACACACAGACATCCTAAGCTATTTCTCAACCCCTCCCCTGAACGGGGGAGGTAGGGTGCCGGGGGGAACAGGAGGCAGGGAAAAGGTCCCAGGTCACTAGACTGGAGAAGGTGAGGAGATGCCCGTTCTCATTTCGGTTCTGTCATGTGAACCTGGAGAAGTCATTTTATGTCTCTGGGTTTTAGCTTCCCCATTTTTAACATGGGCTAATAACACCATGCTGTGTCCCTCTCTTAACACATTATTGATCCGGGAGTTTTTTGCAGAAACTGACGCCTGTGACCAGTGATTTGTAATGTAAGTGAATATCGGAACACTCCGGTCAATAACGTTTGGATAACAAAAGATGTATTAATACGTCTCTGGTCAAAAAGCTGTTAAAATGACTAAAGAAGACAAGATATTGACAAGAGAGGCTTCCCTGGCGGCTCAGGTGGTAAAGAAGCTGCCTGCAATGCAGGAGACACGGGTTTGATCCCTGGGTCAGGAAGATCCCCTGGAGGAGGGCATGGCAACCCACTCCAGTGTTCTTGCCTGGAGAATCCCATGGATAGAGGAGCCTGGTGGACCACAGGTCATGGGTTCGCAGAATCAGACACGACTGAGCAGGAGCACTCAGGTGCTGCCACAGCGCCGTCTACTGGTGGTCTCGGGTGGTGCTGGTTTCCTCCCTGGGGCAAAGGGACAGTGGCTGTGGCTCCGGTCATTCGTAACCATGGCAACAGGAGCAGACCCGTGCTGATGTGTGAGGTTGGGCTGCTGGTGGGGATCAGAGGCAGAAGTTGTCAGTGTCTTTCTTCACTTGACTCTGTGCTCCCTGACGGATCTCTGGCCTGTGGGTGACTCAGACAGGAAACCACCAGCCATCGCTTCAAAAAGCTTGGACTCCTCTCAAAGATACGCTTGCTTTTTATTGCTCTGTGTTTATTTGGATGGTGGGGGAGTAGTTTACAGAATCAAGGCCGGAACCCTGGAGCAGGCTTCTCCTTGGGAGGGTCTCCGTGATGGAATGGACAAGATGGAAGGAGGTGGGACCCTGTGAGGGCTGGGTGAGGATCCAAGCTAGCTAAATGCTGGTCTGTGGGCCAGAGCCAGTGATGACATAGATCTCTCCAGAAGCTTGGCCCCTACTCCAGGTTGGGCTGTACTTTTTTTTTTTCTTTTTTTTTTTTTAGCTTCTCTAGATGCACAACGGGTTTGGGGAACCACTGGAGTGGGTTGGACTGGTATCTAGGACTTTCCTTCGGGGGGCCTCTGTGTTCCCTGCCTGCCCTCTAGAACCCATTCAGATCCTGTAAAGTATTATTAGTATTGATATTACAGAGTGATCGGGTTATTAGTTTCCCTTTCTATTTGTGTGGTTGTTCAGCTTACCAGGTGACTGCCAGCCTTAGTGGTGCCCATTGGGAGTTGGGGGACTTTAGTTGTGTCTGTAATTAAGTAAAGTGAACAAAATGGTAGGAAAAGACTCTGGAAGTACTTAGAGTCATGGTCTGGAGGAGACCCAGCATTCTGCTGGCCTTGACTCTCTTAGTATTGTGATAGAAGAAAGTGGGATTCTTGCCGGACCCCACTGGGAGAGATCGAGGCCTAATCAAACATATGAAAATGGTTCTAATTTTGAGAGCATTTGAGCAGGACAGGGTGGGGACGGGATCACACCCCCTGACACTGATTGCCTCGAAAGTTCCCAGGTCCTTTTGTGGCACATCTGGCCTCAGCCACAACCAAGAGGTGAGAGAGGTGGTCTCCCCGGATTCTTCTTTAGAAAGCCACCTTCTCCAGGCCTACAGTCAGGTGCCCCGGGACACAGCACCCGTGGCGGGCACCCTTCTTCTTGGCCTGTGCTCTGCTGGGAATTCACGGGCACGACCCCAAATGTGGAGGAAACTAACTTCTCTCCCCGGCCCGTCCCCGATCCCCCCACTCCCCACCCCGCTACCACCATGACCTGGTTTCCCAAAATGCAGGGCTCAGAAATCCTTTTCTGATCAGGCAGGAGTTGCTGTGTTTTCTCTATCATTTCCTCCCCTTCCCCCACCACTTCCTGTTTTTTCTTCCCCTTTCTCCACCCCCACCATCTCTCCAGCCTGTCCCTTGTTGTCCAAGACCAGGAACAGAGGCTGGCCGTTAATAATCATGATTTCCTGACGGGCCCTCCGGCTGCTCGGGGCCAGGGCCAGCCCAGCGTCTCTGGGGCACGTGAGCCTTGGTTGGCAACACACAGGAAGCCAGGGCCCTTCGAGCCTCTTGTCTGCATGAGAATCTAACGAGAATAACCCTTCATGTCCTGACAGCATTAGCAGCTGCCAGAGAACTTTTGCCTGCCTTCAGGCTAACACACTGGAAAATAAGACAGCTCCTAGTGTTTTTTGGCCTAATAACTGTAGTCCAGTTTAGATGAACAAAATACGGATTTCAGAGTCAGAGATGGGTCTGTGCCTAATTCTGCACCAAATTTTCCTTATGACTCTGTAGGGCATTCTAGTTCTCTCCAACTCAGCTATAGGTCTAACCTTTTGGGGAAATGGAGCTCATGGTACCTTTAGGGGAAGTTTTTGAGGATAAATTAGGAAACTATATCTATAAGAGTCACATGATGTGAATGCTTTGCTTCATAAATGTGGGATCCCTTCTTTGGTTTTGATGTTTTGCATAGAGGAGTGGCTGTTCAAATGTACAGTGTTCAGAAAAATCACATAATAAAACAACAAGGTCCTACTGTGTAGCAGAGACATTACTTTGCTGACAAAAGTCTGTCTGGTCAAAGCTATGGTTTTTTCAGTAGTCATGTATGGATATGAAAGTTGGACTAAAAAGAAAGCTGAGCACCGAAGAACTGAGGCTTTTGAACTGTGGTGTTGGAGAAGACTCTTGAGAGTCCCTTAGACTGCAAGGAGATCCAACCAGTCTATCCTTAAGGAAGTCAGTCCTGAATATTCATTGGAAGGACTGATGTTGAAGCTGAAACTCCAATACTTTGGCCACCTGATGAGGAGAGCTGACTCATTGGAAAAGACCCTGATGCTGGGAGAGATTGATGGCAGGAGGAGAAGGGGATGACAGAGGATGAGATTGTTGGATGGCATCACCGACTCGATGGACATGAGTTTGAGCAAGCTCCGGGAGATGGTGATGGACTGGGAGGCCTGGTGTGCTACAGTTCTTGGGGTCACAAAGAGTCAGACATGACTGAGCAACTGAACTGAAGTGAACTGTGTAGCACAGGGATCTATGTTCAATATCCAGTAATAAACCATAAAGGATACACTCACATATATGTATATATGTGTAACTGAATCAGCTTCTCTGGTAGCTCAGTTGCAGGAGATGTGGGTTTGATCCCTGGGTCAGGAAAATCCCCTAGAGGAGGAAATGGCATCCATTCCAGTATTCTTGTCTGGGAAATCCCATGGACAGAGAAACCTGGCAGGCCACAGTCCATGGGGTTGCAAGAGTTGAACACAACTGAGTGACTAAACCACCACCATAACTGAATAACTTTGCTGTGAACCGGAAACCAGCACAATATTGTAAATCAATTACAGTTTAATTTTTTTAAAAAAAGGAAAATAACATAATGGATGATATTCATGGGAGGAGAGTCCATGTGTATTTCTGTGTTTTCCTGAAATACGTAGTGACAGATAGACAAAAAGAGAGAGACAGAGACAGATCAGCAGGCCTAGGGGCTGGATATACAGACAACTCTCATTAAAACAAGTCCACCCACCACTGTGCTCATGGGTGCCTCTCTTCCGTAACAGTATTTTTCTAATGGGAAACATGGAGAACCATCCCAATCACATGCCTGAGGTGGACTGTTTTACTCATTCCGCTCCCAGGGGGTAATACTACAAAAAACTACAAAAACAGCATTCTGGAAAAAGTGCCACCTCTCTTTTGGAAAATCTGTTTTAAAAAAGAAAAAGAAAAACAGAGAGTTCCATTCAGGGTCAGTGACCACTTGTTTGAGAAGTCAGATGGGTCATGTGGCTGCTTTTTAAAAATTTGCTTTAAAATTCCAGAGGCCAAAGAGTCAGAGACACGTTCTGATCTGGAGTCTTCTCCAAGTGGCAAGGAAAGAGGGAGGCGCTTTTCTTCTCTGAGCCTCAGTTTCCCCAACTACATGTGACAAGGTTGTTGCATTTCTTCCATCCCTGGTAATCGGTGATTCTGGGGCTCTCTCCACTCTGCATAAATGAATGTGTTATGGCCAGAGTAGAAGGGGAATGGCCTCTCCTTGTAACATGACTTGTGTTCCCTTTCTGCAGATTATCACTCACCAGGGACAGAGAAACAACAGGACTCTCAGGGGCCACAGCCCTGATCTGGGGAGCCAGACTTGTCTTGGCCAAACACCTGCTCATCTGGTTCATTCCGTCAGCCTGGATTGGTGACTCCGAGTCACGGGAGAGATCTCCAGGTAAGAAACAATTGTCTTTGCTTTTAGCCGACAGCATGGTGATGACCAGCATTTTTAGTGCAGAGAATCTGTGATATTCGGGCTTCCGGAATACCCAGAAGTCTCAAGGATGGTCCTTCTGCCAGATTTCTCATCTCTGATTGGAAGTCATGCTTCCTTACACCACATACATGTACAAGGAGAAAAAAGAAAAAAACAAGGATATAATGAAGAACTGATGTGTATTTCAAAGTAGCTGTCATTCTGAAGTGGTGAACTGTCCCCAGGTTCTATAACTGCATTTTGAGTGGGAGCATTTGCTACATGAGTCTTCTGAGTGTTTAGGCAAGAAAGAGAGGAGCTTGAAACATGGAGAGGGAGCAGCTCAGAGCTCTTGTTGTAGGTTTCTCTGTCCCTACAGAATGCATCTGAGGGTTTCTTTCTGCCCATCCTGGCCATCCAGAGTAAGACCAGCAAGGAGAGACGTAGCTGACCTGGCATGAATTTAAGTCTCATGCCAGAGGCCCGGCTGGTGTCTCTCTTGGTATAACATTTCGGGAGGTAAAACTAGCTGAATTTCAAGGTAAATTTGGCACCGCTGTGCACCACTACAGAGTACTGGTCCCCTTGACTCTTCCCTCATCGCCAGCACGGTGGTTTTTTTCTCTCCCACTGCCTCCCAGACAGTTTTGGATACTTTTCTTCTTACCTGGAAGGGGAGAGGGTCACACCTACTTGAACGTCTTCTTTGAACATGGGCCTGACACAAGCTGACATTCTTCCCAGGTGACTTAAGATCTGCTGATTTTGTCCGCTGGGACTGTGGGGTATCAGTGCGTCTCCTTTAAGCTGGCCCAGGGCACCCACACATCCAAGGTCAGCAGTCACGAAGGAGGTGACAATACGCCGTGATGACCTCACGCCCGTGGTTGCCGCTGTTACCTTCTGCTGTCTTCTCCTAAATCTCTTCTTTTTCACTTACATATTTTGATTTTTCCCTGAAAAGCAAAATCAGAAGCATTTCATAAAGCTTGACAGTACAGAAGGTAAGGCCAGGTGATTTCTCAGGTATTTTCCAGTTCTGAAGTCCTGGGGTTATTTTGTCCTAGACTCGTTCCTTATACCAGATTCTCATTCTTAGGGGAATTGATTTATCTTGTGCTCTTTGCCTTTCTTCCTCTTATGATTTCTTTCCCCCGAGGGGTCCCTGAATTGTAGCATAATTCAGGGGAAGGAGAAGAGCTTTTGAAATTAGACAGACTTGATTTCACATCTCAGTTCTGCTATTTATTGGTTGAGTGATTTTTGCTTAGGTCATCGTAAATTCCTGAGCTTGTTTCCCCACTGTAAGATGGGGACAGTCCCTGCTGTGTTGAAGGCTTGTACTTAGGCTCCAAGGAGACGATAATGCATTGGCGTGGGTTCTTGCTGATGGTAAACCCCCAAAAAATGTCAGCTACTTTCCCTGGTCAACCTTATTCAGAGGTATTTCAATACAGCTTTGAGCCCCCATTGGGCTCCCTTTCCTGTGGCCAAAACCCTAGGGACAGGTTAGTCTACACACACAAGTAAAGAAGAGAACTGTTAACAGCTCTCGATTTCAGCGTTCCTCTTCAGTAGCAGCCTTCCCTCTCCTAGCTTTGACAGACTGCCCTCTGCGGTTCAACCATTTGAAGGTTTGCTCTGTTACATTTCACCACCCTCCCAGCCTCTTGAGTACATCCTTTGTCCCATCAGATAGTAGCTGAAAACTAATTCATCACCAGCAGCTTTCCCACCTCAGACCAGCGTACTTCCAAGATCCAGACGAATGTCCTTACAGCTGGGATCAGCTGATTTGGGGGAGATTTCCTGGCCCCTCAGCGAGACAGTTAGGTTTGAAGCACGTGTTTGTCCAGGCCCACAGCATTGGTTTTTTTTCCTCAACTGTTAGCTCTTATGGGGCATTCATTTATCCAGCCATCCATGCATTCCACAAATATGAAAGGGGCATGTCTACACAGCAAGGGCATTCTTGGGGTTAGAGATCTGTACAAAACAAAGCAAAATTCCTGTTCCCTTTGAGCTTGCATTCTGATGGGATCAAGGGCGTGTCAGTAAATAAACAAGCATATATTATCCCAGGCAGTATTAAGTGTTATGGGAAAAATAAAGCAAAAAATAATGACCATATAAAGCCAATTCAGAGTGATAGCAGTGCCTGTATGCCTGCAGCCCCCAGCCTCCTGTTTTCAGCAGGATACCAGGGAAGCCCCCCTGACTAGGTGTCACTGGAGCAGGATCCAAACAAAGTTGGGGACAGAGGCTTGAAGGAAAGTGGGAACAAAGGCTGTGAAGTAGGGATGTGCTTGGGCTACAAGGAACTGCAAGTGGCCAATAGGATTGGAACAGAAGGAACGAGGGACAGAGGAAGGAGGTGAGGACAGGAGGCATAGGCAGGCAGTGCGGACCTTGTGAGCCACTGTGAAGACTTGGGCTTTTATGTTCTGGTTGACTTTTCCAGAGCCACCTCTACCCTTCCTCCTTCTTCCCCAGAATATCTCAAGGGCCTCATCCCTGAAACATCCTGCAATAGAAATAAAGATGGATATTCTTGCTCAATAGAGTACTCACCATTCATTCCCAAACCTGCATTGGGCACTCGATAGTGAGACTCTGGAGATAAATGAGACTTGGCTCCGTTCTAGGAGCCTGTGGCCAGGCACTCGTTCAAGGCTGCTTGCAGAATATGCATGGATAAATCAGTCCAAGTGAGCAGTTATCCAAATTTGGTTACTTTGGAAGCAATTTGCCAGAGTAGGAATTTTCTGCTGGTACCTCCTGCAAGTCGCTGGTACCAGTTCTCTTGGAATTCATTCACCTAGACTGTTGCCAAGCCTGGCCTTTTGGGTTGAGGGAGGACCAATCCATTCAGCAAACCTGTGAGTGCCTATTCTGTGTTGGTACCAGCGCTAGACACCTGGGGAAAAGATGCTGAGATCCAGTCCCTGCCCTCGGGTGGTTTATGGTTTTCCTGAGAAGCCTGCTAGTAATTATACAGCACACCACTTATCAGATGAGAGTGGGTGTGAGGGAGCCAAGAGATGGAGCATTTGAGGTAGTGAGCTCCCTGTTCCTGGGAGAATGTAAGCAGAATGAGGGGCATAGCTGAGGAAGCTTCCTAGGGACACACTATCTCCACTGTGTCCTGGAAGTGAGAGGAGTAGTCTGCCAGGTGAATAGCAGGGAGAGCGAGAAACTTCAGGGAAAGGTTGGGCATTTCCAGGCAGAAGAGAGGCGTATACAAGGGCTGCCTCTTGGAGGACCTGTGGCTGTGAAGGTGAGGTGAGTCTGAGCGAGAAAGACTCATTCAGAGACAGAAGGTGGGAGGACTAACCAGGGGCCTTGAATGTCAGGCCGAGAGGGTTGGGTGAATCCTGAGGACAGCTCAGAGCTGGTAACAGAACCTTAAGTGAAGATGGATGGACCTGATGAGGAAGTTTTACAAAACAAAGGGTCAACTTTTATTTGACTCCCTGTTCTGTAAAGTGCTGATTTTACGTCTGTTTCTTGTAATAGTATATGATCATACCTCAGCTGTAAAACAAATTCATACAGATCAACTGAGTGAGATGCTTGTGAGGGTGCCCAGCCTTTCCACCATGAGGTCCTTGGGGATGGTGAGTGCTGATGGCTCTGCACCTGCGTCTTGGTGCACAGATTCCTGGGAAATGGCTAGAACACGAGTCTTGTCTCTGATGGGAGAGAGTGGCTGGCAACAGGCCATGCTGTTCTAGTAGAAATAACGGAATTGAGATCTCGATCTGTTTTTTCCAGTCAGTAAGCAAGTGGTGATACCCATTTCTGAACCCTTGCTCTCTGATGAGCACTAAAATAAGAGTGTTCTCTTTAGAATCATTGTTGTCATTGTTGTTCAATCGCTCAGTTCTGTCCGACTCTTTCCGATCCCATGGACAACGGCACACCAGGCTTCCCTGTCCTTCATTGATTTCCGGAGCTTGCTCAAACTCATGTTTATTGAATCAGTGGTACCATCCAACCATCTCATCCTCTATCGACTCCTTCTCCTGCCTCCAGTCTTGCCCAGCAGGTGAATGGAATTGTACACATGCCTTAAACAGACAATACCTGAACCCTCACGATGCACTATGCTAGGCCTGGGAGCATGCAGACAAATCAAGCCCGGTCAGCCTCCCAAGTAATTCATAGCTCGTGACAAAGACAGAGGAACCCGCAGTAACAGGAGCAGATGGTGGGCAAGAGCCTCAGCATAGACAAAGTGATGTGGGTGCAGAGAGGGAGCCTGCCCTCTGCTCAGGCAAGTCAGGGAATTCTTCCAAGAGGGGCCATGTGAGCTAGGTTTTGAAGGATGAGTAGGAGTTGGGGGCTGGGAGAAAGTACAGAGCAGCACTCTTATAAATAAGGGTGAGCACTCAGTCCTCCGTGATGACGCTGGGGAGGAAGTAGCACAGATAATGCCTCAGCTCTGCTTTGCAGAAAAGCATTAGTGGCTACCTCCTCATCCTCCCACCTCATTCCCGACAGAGACTAAAAATAATCATTGACTAATTCGAGTTCATCCCTTCTCTGACTGCATGGAGCTTGTTAGTGATCAGAATTGGATAAAGGGGACCAAGAAAAGAAGTAGAAAGTAGGAGACAGGAGATTTTTGAAACTGTATCTGTCCTATGTTTCTCTTCGAAAAAAAAATAGATATAGATGTTATGTACATGCACATTCTCCTGTGTAGGTGGGTCTGATATATAAGAAAGTGCATGTATATACGTGTATGTGTACGCGTGCATAGTCCCTCAGTTGTGTCCAACTCCCTGCAGCCCCATGAACTGTAGCCTGCCAAGCTCCTCTGTCCAAGGAATTTTGCAGCAAGAACACGGGAGTGGGTTGCCATTTCCTACTCCAGGGGATCTCCCCAGCCCAGGGTTCAGACCTGCATCTCTTGGGTGCTACACTGGCAGGCAGAGTCTTTACCACCATGCCATCTGGGAAGCCAACATACAAGTATGCGCACACTCATATTAGATAGAATTTGTTTTAACTGAACACAGAGCCTGGTGCCCATGACCTTCAGGCATGCTTGCTGTCTGAAGATGGATGCGGGTGAGAATTGACCTTGCTGACGTGCACACATCCCCGATGTGCCAAGGTCACTGAGGGTCATAGTATTGTACGTTCAGAAGCACAGCCGGAGGGAGCCTGGATACTGGCCACGGCAGAGGAGCCCGCAGCTCAGGAAGCATCTCGCCCGAGGCCCACAACTACCAGCTGGTCAGGATTCAGGCCCTCTTCTGACTGCCTCTCCCACAGCCCCATGCTGTGTGTCACCCTGTCTATGAATAGGGGAAAGTGTGCACGTGCGCTCAGTCATGTCCGACTCTTTGTGACGCCATGGACTGTTGCCCACCAGGCTCCTCTGTCCGTGGGATTTCCCAGGCAAGAAATACTGGAGGGGGTTGGCATTTCCTGGATCTTTGAAACCCAGGGATCAAACCCATGTCTCCTGCATCTCCTGCATTGGCAAGAGAGTTCTTTACCACTGCGCCACCGGGGAAGCCTATAAATAGGGCTTCAGACTGCAGCAGAAATTCATCGTGGAGTCAGGGATACGTGTGCCCGGAAATCCTCTGTAGATCCCTCTGGTGCTGGCAACACACTATACCTTGCTGTGCAGGGGGAGGAAGAAGGAAGGAGGGAAGGAAGGAAGGGAGGGAGGGAGGGAGGAGGAGGAGTAGGGAGGAAGGGAAGGAGGGATAGGATGAAGGAAGACATCAGGGTGAACTTGGGTTCTAGTCCAGGCCTGGCATGGACATACCTTTGACCCTGGACACCCCTGCCCTCCTCCATCATCACTAGGAGGGTATTGGGCTTGATTGTCCAACTCCTGTTTCTGAACTTGTCCCCAAGCAGGGTCCTTGAATTCCCCGGTAGTCCCATAGGACCCCTGTGTAGGACTCGAATTCGCATCATCACCACCAGAAAGCTTCAGAAGGTGAGAAACGAGAGTCCCCACTTCCTCTTGGAGGGCCTCCCCCAGCCCTGGAACCAGAAGAGCCGAGCCAGTACGGAGTACACAGAGGGCTCAGCTGCACCCCGTCATCCCAGCCTTCGGCCAGGAGCCTCAGTGTAGCTGCTTCCATGTTCTGTACCCCGTTCCATCCCCCCATCCTCCTTGCAGCTCAGTCGTCCAGCCCGGAGAAGTTCAAGTTGCTGGGCTTGGCCCTGATGGTAAGCTTCCTTTCTTCCCCGGTCACTTGTAAGCTGCCAGCCCAGAAGTGCCAGGAGGGAGTCTGCAACTGACCTGGAAAGCAGGAAGGAAGCCAGGGGCAGGAGCAGGCTGCAAACTGGTGGACAGAGGGGTCCTGCGGAGTCGTCCATGTGGGCACAGCTTTGTCCATCAGCGCCGTGCGGGTTCCCCTTCCTGCCAGGCCACTCTCTCTGCCCTGACCCTGCTGCTAGCCAGGGTTCTGGGGCAATTTGTTGTTCAGTCGCTCAGTCATATCCAACTCTTTTCGACCCCATGGATTGCAGCACACAGGCTTTCTTGTGCTTCACCATTTCCTGGAATTTGCTCAAACGCATGTGCGTTGAGTCAATGATGCCATCCAACCATCTCATCCTCTGTCGTCCCCTCCTCCTCCTCCTGCCCTCAATCTTTCCTAGCATCAGGGTCTTTTCCAGGGAATTGGCTCTTCACATCAGGTGGCCGGCTCTTCGCATCAGGTGGCCAAAATATTGGAGCTTCAGCTTCAGCATCCGTCCTTCCAAATGAATATTCAGGGTTGATTTCCCTTAGGACTGACTGGTTTGATCTCCTTGCTAAAACCTCACTTCAATATTCAGTTCCGTTTCTGGGATGAGCTGTGTGTTCAATAATTTAATGGCTGTTTATTAGGCATCTCCTGCGTGCAGAACTTGTCCTGTGAAAAAGTGAAAATGAAAGTCACTCAGTCATGTCCGACTCTTTGTCATCCCATGGATTCTATAGCCTGCCAGGCTCCTCTGTCCATGGAATTCTCCAGGCAAGAATACTGGAGTGGGTTGTCATTCCCTTCTCCAAGGGATCTTCCCCACCCAGGAATTTAACTGTGGTCTCCTGCATTGCAGGCAGATTCTTGCAATGTCTGAGCCACCAGGAGAAATCCACTCCCCTCCACCCCCAAGCAGAACTTTTCCTAGATGATGGCATTTCAAAGCTAAGTTAGCAACACAATAAACACAGTGAGACGTCATGAGTGTGCGACACCTCCTTCTGTCCAATGGAACAAGTGAAGCCTCGTAGGAGACCAGAGGCTGGAGAGTTCCTTGAACCAAGTGGCTTCTCAGAGGAGCTGGGAGTCTGGAGAGGAGGGAGTAGCAAGGAGGAGATGAAGGCGGGAGCCTGGGCTGGGAGAGTGGAAAGTAGGCGGAGAGAAGGATGGAGGAGCTGACTAAGGATAAATAGGGAAGGGGCTACCGTGCTGAGTGGCAGGAACAGCTTAGAGGGTGGATTTCTTGTGGGTAGTTTTCTGGTGTGGCTATGGGTGGAAGCTCTGCTTTAAGCCCTTTGGGTGTGAAATACCTGCTCGCCAAGTGGAAATCCATTCACTATGCTCAGCTCCGATGTCAGGCGAGGAAGAGGGCTCAGGATGCCCCAATGAAGGGCCCCCCGGCTCTGGGCAGAGCAAGCACAAGCCCCTCTGTGTGCGGCTGGAGAGCCCGGGCTGGGCCTCCTCCTTGAACGGCCTGACAAAGACTTGCTTGTTTTCCCCTGACATCAGACCTCACCCTCAGGATTTCTCTGTTCTTCTGGGGCAAGATCTCACACAGTGATAATAGAGTGAAAGGGAAGGGAGTGAAGAATGTCTCAGGCGTCACCATGCCAACCGGCTCCCCAGGCAGAGGGTAGGAAGGGGGCGCCAGCCGTGTGCGCCCTGGGCATCTTTTGGGTCACACCTTGGCAAGGACGGCCCTGAGCTGCTGACAGCCTAGTTGGAGATGAACAGGAGCTGCTGGTGTTGGTTCCAAGAGAGGCTAGTGGCCTGGTCAGTGACAGACAAAATATTAGTGAGTCATGTTGACTAACTGCTGCATACAGTGGGTTGCTTGTTTTCTGTTGGTGTGTGTGTGTGTTTTATCTTAAGTAAGTGTTGCATTTAAACACCTGGTTTTCTCTTTGTTATTTAACGAAGATTTATTGAAAGAGCTCTGCCTTGGAAATTTCATAAAAGTTGTCTTTAGAGAGTTCTGTGAGATCACTCGATCTTGCTTCTGTCTGACCCTTTTTTCAGATGAGTAAACTGAGGCCAGGAGAATGGGAGGCATTGTGGAAAGTGGCAGCAGTAAAGATTGCATAGCCTTCTTGTCCCAGGCTCCAGGATGCAGACCCTGTGTGACAAGCCCTCAGCCTAAGACCTGGTCCGAGGTGAGGGATTACTGAATGCCATCCCTGCTTACTTTTTGTGCTGTGATTTGTGCCAGGCGGCGGGTGGTGGGGGCAGGAAGGGGGCTGTCAATAAATAAACTTACCCTTAAAACAAAGTGAATATGAAACTAGTACAAGGGGAACCCCTGGTTTCATTTATCTTACGACAGTCAATCCTAAAACAACCATTTACTTGTGATGTACAGGATGAAAGGGAGATTTGACACTGGAACTTCACATCTTTAATCCAGTGCATGCATGCACGCATGCTGTCCCTTCAGCTGTGTCCAACTGTGTGCGACCCCATGGACTGTAGCCCTCCAGGCGCCTCCATCCATGGGATTCCCCAGACAAGAATACTAGAGTGGCTTGCCATGCCCTCCTCCAGGGGATCTTCTCGACCTAGGGATTGAAGCTGTGTCTCTCATGTCTCCTACATTGGGAGATGGGTTCTTTACCACCTGGGTCAGATTCATGGCCAAGGCCACAGGCTAGTAAGTAAAAGGGGAGCCAGTGTCTCCACAGTCTCTTCAGTGTGTTTCCCACATTCCGCCCTCCACTCCACCAAATGACCTGGGATTACTTTGTTGAGCTGGCTTCTCAGCTGCTACTGCAGAGCAGCCCCTGACCTGGTGCTTGAGTTAACAATTTGCTGTCTTCAAGTGGAATTTAGGGATAGCCTAAACAATACTTGATCTGTCTGTGA
This sequence comes from Budorcas taxicolor, assembly GCF_023091745.1. NCBI lineage: Eukaryota > Metazoa > Chordata > Mammalia > Artiodactyla > Bovidae > Budorcas > Budorcas taxicolor. Next base: position 141,301,932 of record NC_068920.1, read on the forward strand.
GAGCTGGCAACCCTGGAGCACATGCAGGGCACAGCTTTTAAATTTAGTCATTTGTGGCCACAGACACCAGCCTGGGAACTCTGGCTGCAGGGTCAAGTTTAAACCAGGATAGCGCATGGTTGAGTCATCAAGAGCAGGGCGGGGCTAAAACAGAAATCTGGAGATAAACTTGGTGAGCTTGTTTGTTTGGTTTAATTGTGGTCTTGCTGGATCAGCCCAAACAGGGAACTTCCACAGTCCCTCTGCTAACTCCTCTGTGTATGTCGAGTTTCCTGCCGAAGCATCCTTTGTAAAAACAACACTCTACTTCTGCACACCTCCTGCCTCTGTTTATCCGTACAGGGTCGGGTAACCGATCGCTAACGGAGGATCTCCTGCTCTCCCGGTTTACGCTTCCAGAGATTTTTCCAGATCCGCAATATAATTCTAAGCGGATGTTGCATGAAAATGGGCCGTCAGAATTCATTCTGATCAGCTTGGATAGGATTTCAACCCTTCCTTCCTTCCTTTCTTCCCTTCTTTCTCTCTCTCTTTCCCTTTTGCAACTGGAGTCAAGTTGATTCAGCCACCAGACACGTTTCCCTGGGTGGAAAAGGTAATTTGAGAAATTTAGGGGAAAAGGCTGGGAAGGAGGATGCTTGCTAAGCCAAACGGGTGAATCTATTCATTTTTCTTTCCCACCAAATGTCACAGCTCCATTTCCAGCAAAGTAGTCAAGACCAGTGCTTTTGACATGACCGTGAACAGGAACGAAGTCAGTTAAAGTGTTCAGTGAGCACTGGGTGCCACAGCTGTGAGTGTGAGCCCGTTTTACCACCAAGAGGAACAACGTTTAGAATATATTCAGGGCATTGAAAGCGATCCCTCTGCTTTGTCCTTTTTGTGAAAAGGACAAACTTCTTTTGTGAAAAGTGTTAGTCTCTTAGCAGTGACTCTGCGACACCATGGACTGTAGCCTGCCAGGCTCCTCTGTCCACAAAATTCTCCAGGCAAGAATACTGGAGTAGATAGCCATTCCCTTCTCTAGGGGATCTTCTAAACCCAGGGATAGAACCTGAGTCTCATGTCTCCTGCATTGGCAGGCAGGTTCTTTACCATCTGAACCACCAGGGAAGCCTGACCCGCACTTTTAACGGGAGATGAGCACGCCTCTTAGTGGAGAAAGTACTTAACTGCAAGCTCTTACATTGGCCCAAAGAAAAGCTCTTGGTTGTGGCAGAAATACATAGATTTAGTATCTCTGAAAGCCAACTGCTTATCTACATTGGAAAGTTATCGTGACAGTTAAATGAGATTATTTGTGGACAGCGCTTAAAATGGCATTGAGTGCAGGACTGAGGGTCAGCAGCTGCTAATTCGGAGAAGGCGATGGCACCCCACTCCAGTACTCTTGCCTGGAAAACCCTAGGGATGGAGGAGCCTGGTAGGCTGCAGTCCATGGGGTCACAAAGAGTTGGATACGACTGAGCGACTTTCCTTTCACTTTTCACTTTCATGCATTGGAGAAGGAAAAGGCAACCCACTTCAATGTTCTTGCCTGGAGAATCCCAGGGACGGGGGAGGCTGGTGGGCTGTTGTCTATGGGGTCGCACAGAGTCGGACACGACTAAAGCAACTTAGTAGCAGCAGGAGCTGCTAATTAATCCTGTTTCTCTGAGAATGAGGATTTGGGAAGCAGGGGGCTGAGTGACAACATTTTGGGAGTCTTCAGGGCCCTCTGTGCCCACACTGATCCCTACCAGGAAAGATGAATGAAGAGTAGTGGCCAGGACTTACCTGGGACGGGACCCACTGCCAGCCCACCTGCTCCAAGGCCAAGAGCAGTGAGGACCACTTCAGAATGCAGGGCTTCTTGTCTTTCCAGAGCTTTCATTGCACAGAGCATCCCACAGTGCAATTCCACCCCCACTTAGTGAGGAGACACTATTCCTTTGCCACCTCTGTCCTTGACCTTGGACTTCTCCCAGCTCAGCTTCCCAGTGATGCTGAGACAGCTCCACAAGTCTCCTTTTGTGAAAGTGACTCACTGGCCAACTCCTCCTAGCTGCGGGAGGAGATGTCTTTTTCAGAAGTTAATTTGGGCATCACCGAGGCTGTATTTTGCTCTTCTGATGACTCAAGTTTTCTTTCTTTTAATTGACAGACCTAAGATGTGACCCCTAGGAGTCTGAATCCAGTTACATCTTTATTAGACTAGATGTGAATGTGGGGGGTACAATTTTCCTTCCCTCTCCCCTTCCTTCTTTCTTTTCTTCCTTCTTCCCTTTCTTCCTTTCATTCATTCCTCCTCCTCGCTCACATTTTCCTCCTCTCCCACTGGCCCTTCCTCTTTCCTTCCCTCTTGCTCTAAGGTGATGCCCAGCACTCCAGTGAGAGGTCCTTGGATAAAGACTTTGGCACCCACACATTCTTCTGTCCACTCACTTTTCCATGTATTCGGAAATATGCATTCCCCGAACGGCCTATTTTGTATTCAAACGTGAGTCAGTTCCGGTCCCTGTGTTGTATGGATTCATCCTTTAGGATGAGAGGCAGACAGGTGAACAAGAACGGTAAGACTGAGGTAAGGTGCTGGAAGAGGGCTCCCAGGGGGGCAGAGGAGCAGAGGGCAGGCCCCTGCCCCGGACAAGCCCCAGGCTGGCACCAGCAGTGGCACCGGCCCCTGGCTGGTGGTGGACATAAGTTTGCTTGGCAGAGAACCATCTTTGTAGCAGTTTTAAATGCCACCTAGGAAGACTGGTCCCACCACTTCATCATAACCCGAAGATGGATGTGCCAGCAGGTCTCAGGGCCAGGCCTCTGCACAGCTGTCACTCCAAAGGCCTCTCTTCTCTATCCACAGAGAATGTCATTTCAGCCACGGGGGACTTGGGGCTTCCCATCCTCCCAACCCCAGACCTCCGCAGCCACCAAAGGCCCACTGACAATTGAGTAAGCAACTGTCCTCCCACTCCACAGCCCCCTCCTGCAGGAAGCCCTCCCAGGTCCTTCCAGCCAGAGGAGTCCTTGCCCCTCTTCCACCCTCTTCCCGGATACCGGTCATCACTAGAACCTTCCAGCCTTTGTAGCCACCTCTCTGTATTTGGCTGCACTGGGTCTTCGTTGCACGCATGGGCTTCTCCTGTTGTGGAGCATGGGTTCCAGAATGCCCAGGCTCTCCAACTGCCTCACTGCATGTGGGATCTTGGCTTCTCAACCAGGGATTGAACGTGCACCCCCCGCATCGGAAGGTGAATTCTTAACCCCTGGACTGCCAGGGAAAGCCCTTGATAGCCACGTTTAAACATGGCTTCTCTCTGCTGCCAGGCCACTGCAGGGGCCGTGGCTCATGTAGCTCTGGTCTCTAAGAAGAGCAGATGTTTGCGCCTTTACTTCTCTGACTATGCGCCCACGTTCCTGTCCTCTGTTAAGGGCTGTGCTGGGTATGGAGGCTGGACCACTGATTAATACCTGCCTTCAGGAAGCTCAGGAGACACATAAGAATGTTATATTTAGATAGAAATATTTACAGGATACACGGAGTGTATATATTAGGACCAGAACAAGGAAGAGGTCAGGTGTAACTTGGGAGCTTGTGACAAAGGAGAAGAGGGATGTTGGATTGGGTGGAGGTGGGCATTGGCTGAATCAAGTCACATGTGAAGTGAAAAGTAGGTGGATAGATCACTCAGCAGAACCAACAGTTTTGCCAACTACCCAGAATCTTCAGTGTTGCTGGTAATTTCTAGACATGTTGAAAGAATTCATTACTTGTTTCAACTGCCATTTCCTGGGCAAACTAAGTAGATTTCCAAAGTCTCAGCAGTTAACAGCATCATTTCACCATCTCTTGGAATTTTTTTGAAAGTCAGCAGACATAGTTTTGGTGTTTTCAAATTATCCCCTACCTACTCCCTTCATGTTACAATTTTACTATTATCGTCATTGCAGTGAGACCTGATTTGGGCTTCAAGGGCTGGTAGGTCGTCAGTTGCTTCTGGAATTCCAAAGGAAAAAAGTTTGAATTAAAGATCACATTAGACCTTTGAATACACGTGATAGATGAAACCCAGCTGCCTAAGCATTACCTTATTAGGTACTTTGGGAGCCACTTTATCTATGTATGAAAATTAGTTGTTGTTTAGTCCCTAAGTCATGTACAAGACTCTTTTGTGACCCCAGGGACTGTAGCCCAGCAGACTCCTCTGTCCATGTGATTTCCCAGGCAATGATACTGGAGTGGGTTGCCATTTCCTTCTCCAGGGCATCTTCCCAACCCAGGGATCAAACTTGAGTCTCCTGCATTGGCAGGCGAATTCTTTACCACTGAGCTACTAGGGAAGGCCCTAGTTGTAGTTAGTGCATTTGCATACATCATGATGTTTGATGCTTCAGAAATATACAAAGACTTGAGAATAATTTCTCTTGGGTCATTTAGGCATTCTACCTGATTTCTGAATTACTGCTTTTTCTCAGAGGTAAACTCCAGAAGCACTCTCTGTCTGCAGCAGTGGCCAATTTCCGGATAGCATGTTGCATTCTCCAGTGTTGGGAAGCTGTCCCCACCATCCTTCCCAAATAGCTGGAAATCCAAAGGGCTCCATGGACCAAGACCAGGGAGGCTCTGTGGAAGAACAGTCAGCACACAGTTCTGTTTCTTAAATGGAAGTCTCATCCTGTTTCTAATTAACTTAGCTCCTGGTGTGACTTTAGGTTGCCTGAATACATTTTTAGAAATAGTTGGACATTCTCATTGCATTAAAACCTCAGGATGCCGGAGCAAGGAGTTTTCCAGGTCATCTAGCCAGTCCTAGAGGGCTATAGGCCATGAGGATGAGACTCAGAGCTAGAGCTGGGGGTTGGGGGCAGTGGGAAGGGGATGATGACCCTCCCTAGGGTCTCGTGGTGAACACGTGGCTGAAAAGAGATTAGGATGAGAGGCAGTGACTTCCTGTACTACTCCAGTGGGTGGGCTACCCACTCCAGTATTCTGGCCTGGAGAATTCCATGGACGGTATAATTCATGGGGTCACGGAGCATTGGACATGAATGAGTGCCTTTCACTTTCACAGTCACGGTAGCTCCCATGACCTTCAGGCCCTGGGTTACACAGGGACCGTCTAACCCACTCAAGCACCAAGCTGCATATCTTCCCAGGAGTGTCCTTGCTTCTGCTTTCTGGATTCAGAGTTCCTATGTAATCAGTCCTCAGCACATTCTCCTGTCTCTTCCTCTACTTTTCCCCCAAAACACAGTTTCTGTTTTAGAGGTTCATGCTGTTCCTCTCTGGGACCAGGCTCACTGACCACGCACTTTCCCATCCCCCGGAATGACTACTTCTCCCTTTCTGTTATCCAAATAAGAGTATCTGACCTAACGTACACACTCCTGGAGTTAAAATGGAAAATGACAAGGGCTTACTGCACAGCACAGGGAACTCTGCTCAATGTTAGGTGTGGCAGCCTGGACGGGAAGGGAGTTTGGGGGAGAATGGACACCTGCATATGTATGGCTGACTCCCTTCGCCGTTCATCTGTTGAGACTATCACAACACTGTTAGTTGGGTAGCTTTTCCCTTCTCCAGGGGATCTTCCCAACCCAGGGGTTGAACCCAGGTCTCCCACATTGCAGGTGGATTCTTTACCAGCTGAGCCACAAAGCCCAAGAATACAGGATTGGGTAGCCTCTGCCTTCTCCAGCAGATCTTCCTGACCCAGGAATCGAACCGGGATCTCCTACATTACAGGCAGATTCTTTACCAACTGAGCTATCAGGGAAGCCCTAATTGGGGTTCAAACACAAACTAAAAAGTTCAAAAAACAAACAAATGAAAAGACTGTCTGACCGAAATAACAGATGACCTGAGAGCCTCTCCTTCCATGAGTCTAGCAGAAGAAACGTATGTTCTATGGGAGAAGAAGCTCCAAGGGGTCATGGGAGTTGTGTTTCTGAACCGATGACTTCATTCATTCACTCTAGGTATGGAGTTCCTATTGTGTGTCAGGCCCTCGTCTAGGAGCCGGAGGGTATATATCAGCGGCGATAGCGACTAAAAAGAAAAATAAAAACAGTGAGTGGTGAGTCGGGTGAAGTATGATGTTGGAGAGGTTGGTTAGATTGAGCTCCACCGAAAAGTAAGCCCTGAACAGAGGCCTAAAGAAAAACCATGCAGACATATTGGGGGAAAGCATCCTAGGCCTAAAGATTAGCAAAGCTCCTCTGTCAGAAACTCATGTGATAAGTTCAAGAGTGAAAAGGGAAAAGGCCAGAAGCAGTGAGTAGCCAGCGATGGAATGAGGAATTGCAGGCAATGAGCTACCTTGTGGAAATGTCACCTCCGGCCTTGGTGACTATGATGAGAATTGTGTATTTTATTCTAAGTGAAGGGACTTTACTTAGAGGAGTGACATGATGAAACTTAAAAATATATATATTATTTTCAATTTTTTTAATGGGAGGATAATTGCTTTACAATATTGTATTAGCCTTTGTCGTACATCAACATGACTCAGCCACAAGTATACATTTGTCCCCTCCATCCTGAGCCCCCCTAGCAAACCCCCCGCCTCCCACCCCATCCCACCCTCTAGGTTTTTACAGACCACTGGGTAAAGCTCCCTTTATCACACAGCAAATTCCCACTTGCTATCTATTTTATGAGTGATTAGAAGCTGGGAAATCTTTTAAGAAGTGAGTATGATACTCCTGGCAAGAGATGGGATGGCTTGTGGTCTGGTCTAGGACTCTGATGACACCTTTATGTCCAAGAGATGTTCAGATTCAAGCTGTATCTTAAAAGGAAAGCTGATGGGATTTGTTAGCTTAGATACGGGGTGTAAGAGAAAGAAAAGTCAAGGATGACACAGATGTTTTTAGAATGAGTGTCTGAAGACATAGAAATGCCGTTTACTGAGAGAAAAAGGACTGGAGAGGGGGCAGATTCCTAGCGGAAAAATAACAACTTTAATTTTGGATGTGTGACATGTGAGGTGTCTGTTAGAAGTCAAGCAGTTAATCAGATAAATGAGTCTGGAGTTCAGGCAAGGGGATCAAGGTCAAGGTGACAGTTATAAATTTGGAAGTCATCAGCATACATCTTCTAACATAGTATTTTAAGCCATCGGATATTAAGAGTTGTGTCAGAAAGGGACATTCTTCATGGCCAGAAGGGCAGCACTAAGACCAGTGACTAAAACAAGAAAAATAATGACAGTAACCATCTAGTCAAGACTGTGGTTTCTCCAGTGGTCGTGTATGGATGTGAGAGTTGGACTGTGAAGAAAGCTGAGTGCTGAAGAATTGCTGCTTTTGAGCTGTGGTGCTGGAGAAGACTCTTGAGAGTCAATTGGACTGCAAGGAGATCCAACCAGTCCATTCTGAAGGAGATCAGCCCTGGGTGATCTTTGGAAGGAAGGATGCTAAAGATGAAACTCCAATACTCTGGCCACCTCATGCAAAGAGTTGACTCATTGGAAAAGACTCTGATGCTGGGAGGGATTGGGGACAGGAGGAAAAGGGGATGACAGAGGATGAGATGACTGGATGGCATCGCTGACTTGATGCACATGAATCTGAATGAACTCCGGGAGTTGGTGATGGACAGGGAGGCCTGGAGTGCTGCGATTCATAGGGTCTCAAAGAGTCGGACACGACTGAGTGACTGAACTGAACTGAACTGAATAGTATTATGCTCTCAGTCGCTTCAGTTGTGTCCGACTCTTTGAGACCCCATAGACTGTAGCCCACCAGGCTCCTCTGTACATGGGATTTCTCAGGCAAGAATATTGGAGTGGGTTCCTATTTCCTTCTCCAGGGGATCTTCCCGACCCAGGCATCAAACCTGAGTTTCCTATGGCTTCTGCATCGCAGGTGCAATCTTTAGCACTGAGCCACCCGAGGAATTATGGCAACTACTATTAATGCATCTGCCCATTTATATATGTCGTGTCATTATTTCTAAAAACCAGCCTTGAAGAGGTTGAAATCATCTCTGTTTTACTCATATTGAAGCTCCGATTCTGGGAGGGTAAGTCAATGTTGTTAAATACATTGATTAAGACCACCCAGCCAATAAATAGTTGAGCTGGGATTCAAACTCAAGTTCGTATTTTTGTTGCTATGCTCAACATCACAGCTCAGTTTAATAAGTCTTTTATCTTTGAGAAAGACAACTTAGCTCAGTATTTCTGTCAGCTTGTCCCCCACCTTTGAGGAACTTGTCCGGAAGATGGGACCTTTCAGATGCTGGGTAAAATACTGCATGTCTAGGCTGTCCTCGCCAACATGGAACACGCACTGTAAAGCAAGGAAAAGAGAACAGTTTGAAAAAAGAGACGATACATCAGGAAGATAAGTCACATGCTCTTAACACATCTGAACACTGGCCACAGTTTAAGCCAAGATGTTACCCTTGATTTCCTTTCCTAGTTCCAGAGATCAGATGACAGTGCCCACCCTACTGGAGACAGGTGGAGAAGGGAAATACAGGTATTTCTTTCACACTGGCTGAGTGTATCTGTCATAGCCTTTCAAGCTTGCCACAGCCAAATGGGGCTTCCCAGGTGTCCCTAGTGGTAAAGAATCCGCCTGCTAATGCAGGAGATGCAGAAGACACAGGTTTGATTCCCTGGGGGAGGAAAGGGCAACCCACTCCAGTATTCTTGCTTGGAAAATCCCATGGACAGAGGAGCTTGGCGGGCTACGGTCCATGGAGTCACAGAGATGAAGACACGACTGAGTGGCTGAGCACGCATAGCCAAATAAGAGCTGCATTTTCCACCTAGGAAAGTAAGACCTGAGGGGTGACAGGGCTCGTCCAAGAACCTACAGGCAGCGCATGTTATAGGCTTTCCAGACCCCAAGGTTCATGCCCCGTTGCACCGTTGTCCTTCAGAAGGGAGAGAAGAGGCTGGATGGAATGCTGAGAATGGCTTGCGTTATCCTCCGCCCCTCCCAGGTTGACGTTCCGAGGACGGCCGGCAGAGGGCGCCACGCCCTCGGCTCTCGCAGCCGGCGGCCTGAAGCCATATTGAATGAGCAAACGTCTGCAGCCGCCTCCGCGAGATGGAAATGTCTCCTTGGCAGGAAATCCGCGAGGAGCACCGCGGGGTTGTGCAAACAGCCTCACAATGTCCGCTTGTGTGTGTGCACTCGGCTTCGCCCGCGTCGCCCACAATGCTCTGGTTTTTTTTTTTTTTTTTTTTTGGATAATGGGCCTCTGTGGACCCATAGGCCTTGTCATGCAAAGGGAGTGACCTGTGTTTGTCATAAATGGGCTCTTGTATGATTAATCGCCACGCGAGCGCGCCCGCAGCCGCCGTGCAGCGCCCGCCTCACCTCCTTGCCGAGGCGGTGGTCTCAGGCGCTTTCTTCCCTCGCGCCAAAGCAGCCGTGCAGAATTTATGGCTAAAAGGGAAATGACTTGTTTGCATTGTGGTTGCAGTTTTTTTCATATGCTAGACAGGAGGTGCAGAAAACGACCATTTGTTGCTAGAGGCTAGCGGCATGCCGGATGCTTTCCTCGTTGCTTTCTGTACATTATCTCACTCAATAACGACACTGGGAACTGTTATGATGTGCATTTTAAAGATGAGAAAAGCTCAGATTCAAAAGAGTCGAAAACTTAGGACTTCCTTGGTGGTCCAGTGGCTAAGACTGCACTCCCAATGGAGAGGGGCCCAGGTTCAATCCCTTGGTCAGGGAACTAGAGCCCTCATGCAGCACTGAAGACCTGGTGCAGCCTAAATAAATACATATTTTAAAAATAAGCAAACAAAAGAGATTCTCCAAAAACAGAAGAGTACAGGATTTGCCCAAAGTCTCCACAGTCTGTGCGGTTGCCACTGAAGGACTCCTTTTCTTTTTCAGCGTCCTCCACTGTCCACGCACTTGGAACTGTCTCCCCGCCTGGCCGCCCATAGGATGGAATCGGCGATTTTAAAATAAATGAGAGATTCCTACTCTTGAGTGTCAGCATGTGTGTTGTACTTCCTGGAATCATGTGAAGAAACATGTAGGTCTGAGCATAGGTGCCTTTTTCTAAGAAGGCTGCTTTTCATCAGATTCTCCAAGTCATCTGTGATCGTAAGACAACAGAGTCGAGCCCCCCACAATATCTCTGTTTGGGGAAATGCTTATTTTCTTCCACCTATTCCTCTGTTAGTCACCTAGTCGTGTCTGACCCTTTGCAACCCCATGAACCTTATGGACTGAAGCCTACCAGGCTTCTCTGTCCATGGGATTCTGTAGGCAAGAATACTGGAGTGTGTTGCCATTTCCTTCTCCAGGGGATCTTCCTGACCCAGGTCTCCTGCACTGTAGACAGATTCTTTACTGTTTGAGAAGGGGATGACAGAGGGCGAGATGGTTGGATGGCACCATCGACTCAATGGGCCTGAGTTTGAGCAAGCTCCAGGAAATTGAAGGACGGGGAAGCCTGGCGTGCTGCTGCAGTCCGCGGGGTCACAAGGAGTCAGACATGGCTGAGTGACTAAACAACAATTCCTCTGTTGGTCTTGTGTGCAGCTGACAATCATATGGTTGTAGATATCCTTACGGAAACCCCCATTCTGTTTCAGTAGCCATCAGTGCAGAGGCTGTGTGCCCGACCCCTGCTTGGAGTTTGGGTGGGGAGGGGTGAAGGGGGAGAGGAGTGCACTGGGAGGAGTGGGGTAACATTCTGAAGATGAAGAAGACATAGCCCTTGAAAGAATTCACAGCAAGGCCAGGAGGTCAGGGAGGAGGTTTCTGGGAGGAAATGTTTGATTTGGGCCTTGAAAGATAGGACCTCCACAGGCCGAGGGGAGGAGAAGACTTAACAAGCAAAGGAAGCAACATGAGCCAAAAAAACAGAAGCAAGAACGAGGCCAGAGCTCTGGGCACCATCTGTGTTCTGATATGACAAAAGTAGGATGTTCCGAGGAGCTGAAACTTGGAAGAGCGATTCAGATCAGGTTTCCATACCAGGCGAAAAACTGCACCCATCTAACTCTGACAGTCCGCTTGGGAAGTACTTACACTGAAAGTGCTTTTCTCCTTTCACCCGGCTACTCAGTGTCCCTCCAGGCCAGGATGTCACCTTGAGAAGCAGCTCCCTGTAGGGGAGGATCTGTCTCCAGGAACTCAGCACACCTCACCCCTACCCCACCCCACCTTTCCTGTCCCAGCTTACAGTGATGGTCTTCACCCCTTGCTTGGGTTTCAAACGAAGAATTTTATTTTAAAACTTTACTTTGGTTTGCAATGAAGGGTACTACGAAATCAAGGCACCTGCTCCTTTCAGAAACTGGAGACCAAAGCAGAGCCCCTCCAGCCTCTGAGATTTCAAAGGAGGTTTCGGCCCTTAGGATGAGCTTGAGATGTGATGGATCCCACCAGCCCTTCCTTGGCTTCCGATTCTTCAGGTTTTCAGTATATGAAGTGGATTTTGTTGACTTGTTGGTACTTCTGTAAGTTTTGACATTCTCTCCCCACAACCCTGGGCTTCCCCCATGGCTCAGTGAATAGTCTGCCTGCAATGCAGGAAACATGGGAGACCCAGGTTCGGTCTCTGGGGAGATCCCCTGGAGAAGGAAATGGCAACCCACTCTAATATTCTTGCCTGGAAAATCCCATGGACAGAGGAGCCTGGTGGGCAATAGTCCCTAGGGTGGCAAAGAGTTGGACATGACTCAGCAACACTATAAACTATAAAACCCCCCAATAAATTTGAACTGGGAGGTAATACCCCTAATGCTTTGACTTTCGAGTCAATTCCAAAGTCTGCTTTGGTGTGCAGGTCAACCTCCGTTTAAGAAAGTTCAGGGTCTGAAACCCTAAACTTACGAATCAGGTCAGTCCCTGACTCTGGGAGGGGTGGGACTCTTCAGGGGGCTTTCACTTCCCAGAAAGACCCCCATCTATGAGCCCCATGCCTGACGGTGCCCTCATTTGAGAGGTCATGTTTTACCCCCTGATAGTGAAATATGGCGGAGAAGACAATGGCACCCCACTCCAGTGCTCTTGCCTGGAAAATCCTATGGATGGAGGAGCCTGGTAGGCTACAGTCCATGGGGTCATGAAGAGTCAGACACGACTGAGCGACTTCACTTTCACTTTTCACTTTCCTGCATTGGAGAAGGAAATGGCAACCCATTCCAGTGTTCTTGCCTGGAGAATCCCAGGGATGGGGGAGCCTGGTGGGCTGCCATCTGTGGTGTCACACAGAGTCAGACATGACTGAAGTGACTTAGCAGTGAAGTATGGAGGCAAAGAGACCTCAGGCACAGATGTGTGGACCAGCTGCCTATGGAATGAGAGCCAGCCAGACAGGGACTGGGACTGGGGGAAAGCCCTTTTTTTTTTTTTTCAGGCTGGATTGTGAGATTGCAGAAATAGAAGCAATTTAGTTCACCAGTGTGCATTTTACACAGGACATTTCCTGGAATGGGCACAGAGTCTGCTGTGTAATCCGAGGTGCTTGGGGTATCTGGTGTTGGGTTGGCAGAAGACAAGAAAGAGCCTGAGATAGTGACCAAAGATGATGGAGAGAGATTGCACCAGGAGAAGGGCTTAGAGAAGTGTCAGGGCTCAAGTCAATGTGGAAAGTACCTGGATAGAGTTTGGTGAGAGACTGGGTTTAAGGCGGGCAGCAGATGTAGAAATCTTGGGGACACTCGGGTTGTTGGCTCATAATTCATTAGGCAATGAGGTATTTCTTTGAACAAGGAAGGAGGAGGACATTTGGGAAGAGCAGAACTTAAGGATATCAGGGCCTTTCCCAAATTGTTATGCTTGCAGGAAATTCCCTTAGAGTTACTGGCCTGGAGTTGAGGAGGCAGGTCCAGTTTAGGGCTAAAGGTTGAGAAGTCTTCTGTGTATGAATGAAAATCACAGTCCAGGGGGTCTCACCTAGGAGCAGGAGAAAAGGTGTAAAGGACAATCATTGGAGACAGGCACTGAAAGGTTAGATGGAGCAAGTGGAGACTGAAGGCGGACCACTCAGAGATGAGGGGGTGCACGGAGGTCCTCCAGCATCTCAGGGAGGAGGGCTTGGCCAGCAGTGCTCAGGGCAAGACTTGTCCTCAGCCCCAGCTCTGAGTAGCGGGAGCCTGGCTTCTGTAGGTTTAAGTACCCGAGAAGCAGTTCTGGGAAAAGGAGATCTGTAATCCAAGAGAAACTCAAGTCTGTCTAATCTAAATCATTTGCCCGTTAGAGCAGCCCAAACTTTGGGCTACTTCCCCGAGTTCCCTTTTGGGTTCTAGAACTGAAGTGAAGCCATCTGAGAAAGGGAATATATAGCTTTCCCAACACCACTGAGTCCGTGGAAGGCATTTCCAAGACTAGAGCTCAGGGCCCTGGGCTGCTGCAGGGGTCACTCTCCCTTTGAAACTGGGAAGTGACCTGGGTGGCCTTTCCTGGTGATTCAGATGGTAAAGAATCTGCCTGCAGTCCAGGAGACCCAGGTTCAATCCCTGGATCAGGAAGATCCCCTAGAGAAGGAAATGGCAACCCACTCCAGTATTCTTGCCTGGAGATTCCAGTGGACAGAGAAGCCTGATGGGCTACAGTCTTTGGGGTCGTAAAGAGTCCCACACGACCAAACAACTAACACTACTACTGCTGAGTGGGCTACGACTGTCAGCCTTCTTTCTAGGAAAAGGGAAAGCTCATTAAGCAGGCTCCCCATCACCAGGTTCTTGATTTCACAAGTGGAAGGGAACAAATTCACTAACGATGCCCCAGTGGTGGGCCGGTCCATAATGAAGCAGGTTGATTGTTTCCATATTCACTAGTACTGGAAATTGGGGCAGAGGGGAACACATTGACTTTCATTCCCTAAAAAAGAATCTAATTTTGCCCTCATTTCTTGGAGACTTTTTGCTGCTGTAATATTGATGTTTATGGGGAAATTAGCTCTGATGAGGTAATAGTCTATTTTAGAAAACTGAACTCAGATATTGAAAGGACTATTTTAAACCTGTGCTTAATCGTTCTGCTCCGTAATGGTCTCTGGGTATTTTTTTGGAGAATTCCCATGGATTGCCTTACAACTCGACTCTAGCAGCTTATATTCCACTGGGAACGCCCAGCCCTTTTGAGGGACACCGTGGTATTAATGATGGATGAGAATATTCAAGGCATTTTCCCATTTGAGTGCCATTACTTGTGGTGTTAAAACGTTTCAAAAACACATTTTAGCCATTAACTCATTTTTATTGTCAGATGAAAGTGCTTAATAGACTCACTCTAGTTTCCCTCCTTCGTCTTGGAATGAAATCATCTGTTGGATTCTTGGCACCACACTCGGCAATGGAACAGAGAACGTTACGAATTCATTGCAGAAGTGGCAGCTGGGGCGGGGAATTCCAGCCCAGCCCAGCTATCTAAAATCACTAACCTGGTTTAGCAGATTCAGGCTCCTGGAATTTATAGGCTGAACTACTTCCATGCATTCCATTGGTACATTTTTCCCTCCCAGAACAACAGGTGCTTCTAACATTTAAGAAATGTACCTTTCCCTTGGTTGAGAAGTAGTTTTTTAAGCCACCTGTTTTGTACCTGATATATTATAGGCTGATAGTCAACCAGTTTTGCTTATCATTCTAAACAGTCAGGGAGTATACCTGGTGTATGATGGGGTTGTGTGATCACTAGAAGAAAAGTATCCCCGAGTTGTGTGAATAGTTGATGTATCGGGGTTGTACTCTCCCCTCCCAGATTGCAACCTGGATGGTTCATGGGAGACAAGCCAGAGGGGTCACTCACTTTTGAGGGGTGGTGTGGGGAGCTGCAGACCTCCTCTGTCACTGGCATCAGCTGCCACCCTGGCTGCTGTCAAGATTTCTCCAACTGTGAACCTCACTGATCAGGTTGAAGAGCAGATTGTCTTAATAGCCCTCCTAAAATCACATCCAGTCACCAGAAACACTCTGAAAGCCAGCACTGGACTTCTTTCCACCACTCAGGTGGGGAAATCTCGAGGCTCCATTGGAATTAGGTCAGACTTCTGGTAAAACTAAGTAAGGCAGGTCCTAGGATGCCCCTGGAGGTACCAGCCTCAGAGCAGAGACCAGCAGCTCAGCTCCCCAGCTGGGCCAAGTAATTGACCAGGTTAATGACCTCTAGTCTTTAGAATTTCATAAACCTGTAAAATTTTAAAATAAACTTTGGGGATTTAGGATGTAACTATCTCTATCATTTTATAAAGTAGATTAAAACACTGTAGCCTAGAGTTGTTTGCATAACTTCAGCTTTCTGCAAGATTCATGCTGTAGCCTTTTTTCCTCATTTTGCTTTGGAATCACTGGACAGGACAATCTTAAGGATTTCTTTGCCAGTGATAACCGTGTGTTGATTCCTGGTGCCAAGTGCTGGGCATACGAAGAGGCATAAAACCAGCCCTGTCCAAGAAGGCCTTACATTCAGAGCTGGGGAGAAAGTGTGTAATTACCGTCCACACTGGAGGCCGTGTGACACAGTAAAAACAGCATGTTAGGTGAGCAAAGAGAAGCAGAGCTCACCCAAGGGAGTGGGTTTTGTTTTCTTTGAGCTGGAGTCGAAGAGGAGGGAAGATTTAGGCAGTTCCTTCTGAAGGCCCTTATTTCCAAACTCATAATTGAAAGGAAATTCCGGGGAGGCAGTGGTCGAGGCAGTGCTTAGAGGTCAGATGAAATTGGAGTCCAGACTCAGCTCTATGACTTCGGGGCTTGAGAAACTTTTTAAATCTCCAAGATTATTTCTGTATCTCTAAAGTCGGGATAGTAACAGTTGCTTCCTCATATGGTGGTTGTGAAAATTAAAATATGATAATACATGAAAAGCTCTCACTGCTAAAAGCTCTCATTGCTATGGCCTGCAGATCATTTAAAAATGTTAGCTATCGTTCTAATTGTAAACAGAAGGAGCAATGTGGGCAAGGGCCCTGAGGCAACAAAGGCAGGCTGCTTTTGAGAAGTGCAGGGTGTAACGAGTGCTGGGCCCACTGGCCCAGAGGAAGAGAGGAGACAGAGGAACCGGCAGAGGCTGCGGGCCAGGTTTTCTGGACCCAATGCACCCATTCGCATGCCTTGTATCCCGCGGGTCCTGCAGAGTCTTGGAAGTATATTAAGCAAGGAAGGAACACTGTCAGATTTGTGTTTAGAAAGCTGGGAATGAATGGGCGAGAGATAAGACTGGAGGAGGAGAGCGAAAAAGTTGGCTTAAAGCTCAACATTCAGAAAATGAAGATCATGGCATCCGGTCCCATCCCTTCATGGGAAATAGATGGGGAGACAGTGGAAACAGTGTTAGACTTTATTTTGGGGGGCTCCAAAATCACTGCAGATGGTGACTGCAGCCATGAAATTAAAAGACGCTTACTCCTTGGAAGAAAAGTTATGACCAACCTAGATAGTATATTCAAAAGCAGAGACATTACTTTGCCGACTAAGGTCTGTCTTGTCAAGGCGATGGTTTTTCCTGTGGTTATGTATGGATGTGAGAGTTGGACTGTGAAGATGGCTGAGCGCCAAAGAATTGATGCTTTTGAACTGTGGTGTTGGAGAGGACTGTTGAGAGTCCCTTGGACTGCAAGGAGATCCAACCAGTCCATTCTGAAGGAGATCAGCCCTGGGATTTCTTTGGAAGGAATGATGCTAAAGCTGAAACTCCAGTACTTTGGCCACCTCATGCGAAGAGTTGACTCATTGGAAAAGACTCTGATGCTGGGAGGGATTGGGGCAGGAGAAGAAGGGGACAACAGAGGATGAGATGGCTGGATGGCATCACGGACTCAATGGACGTGAGTCTGAGTGAACTCCGGGAGATGGTGATGGACAGGAAGGCCTGGCGTGCTGCAATTCATGGGGTCGCAAAGAGTCGGACACGACTGAGTGACTGAACTGAACTGAAGACTGGAATTAGGAGGATCAGTCTGGGGGCTCTCTGTAGGGTGCAGACAAGCTCTGCTGAGGTCTGAATTAGGATAATCTAGACAAGGAAGGAGAGAAGTGTGTCCAATGCAATGAATCATTAGTGGGGATGTCCTTGTTTAGTAGCTGTTTAGCATGTTCTGGGGAGACCCTACTGGCATGGAGCAGAAACTCCAGGGGCAGCGACACGCTGCACCTTATATTTTAATGTCGTTAAAAAAATGAACTTGATGTCCCATTTACTTTTTGCATTAGTGGACAGAGCAAGAGATTGACAGTCAGGACACCTCTCTTCTGAACCCTTCTTTGAACTAATGTCCTGGGGCAAGTGCTGTTTCTTAAAACAAGAGCTTTAAAAAGATGGCTCCAGTTCTAATGTGTAATGTGTTCTGATGACATTTGGGACTTCCATCTGGATGACTTTGAAAAGGACATTTATTGTACCTGATCCACAAGTTCTCATCTGTAAAATGAGTCCAATATCACCTTCCCTGCCTTTGATACATGCTCATGTTGAGGATAAATGAGTCCAGAAACATCTTTGATAAAGATATGATGTTGTATAAATATATGTAATTGTGTATTCGTGATTTGTCTGGGGCTTATGGTGGTTCAGACTGGTAAAGAATCTGCCTATAATGCAGGAGACTTGGGTTCTATCCCCAGGTTGGGAAGATCCCCTGAAGGAGGACATGGCAACTCACTCCAATATTCTCACCTGAAGAATCCCATGGACTGAGGCACATGGTGGCCTACAGGTCATGGGGTCGCAAAGAGACATGACTGAGCAACTGACAGTCTCATTTTCACTATATGTTAATAACCATGTTACAGAAAAATATTAGGCTCAACAGAACTTCTTAATCTCCAAACTATGGAGTTATAGATAAAAGAATCTAAGTCTTTAATTTCTTAAATTTTTGTACCAGGGATGCTAAAACATTTGTAGATGCTGGAAGGTGTTGGCTCACTCAAAATGCTAAGAAAACCCATCTCTCTAGTAGGGGCATTGAGCCTTTACCATCTTAGACCTTAAGAAAAATACTAGCAAATAAAACCATGTAGGGCTGTTTTTCTGTTTTTTCTCACTTTCTGTTCTGTACTGATGAAAGGTGGTATTGGCTTAGAAATTCTCCTTTGCAATAGTTGTAGCTGCAAAAGAAATTTTCTGAGTGCTTGTTTTCTAATCATGAAAATCGGGCATTGAAATGTTGGTGTGCACAGGCGAAGGTCAGAATTCGCAACGCCCATGCCCTGCACTTGAGTTTTGCTATGTCTTACTTCTAGTAAACAAATTTCTTCACTAGAGATGGCCCCATTTGTTAAAAATCACCTCCGGTTGATTTTGTTTGCTTTTACACTCTGGAAATACAGCTAATCCTATTGTTTATTTATTTTTTTTTCTTCCAAACAAGAGCAGAGTTATAACTAGGACAAAAAAATAATTGCGTGTGTGTGTGTGTGTGTGTGTGTGTGTGTGTATGGTGTCTGTGTGCATGTTTTGCTTCTCTTCTCATTTTTGGAACTGGAGTGTTAGCAGAAAACGACTTCTTTAGGAAAGTCATCATTTTCTACTAAGCAGCCTATGAGCCAACTCCCATGGAAGTGGTTTTAAGCTGAGAGCCAAGAAAGTAGTCATAGAAAACACCAGTATACATCCCAAATCATCACCACTAAGACATGAGCGCCTCCCTTGGCAGAGACACGCGGGCTGTCTTTACAGACACTGTTAACACTCCTACCAGGACTAGAGAGACGCCCTCCTTCAATTTGCAAAAAAAAAAAACAACAGTGAAAGGATCCATTTCAAAATTGTATTAAGTAAATAAACCTTGAGGAATAAGCCTTCTGTTTGGGGAAGTCACCCAATTTGTGTCTGCTGTTCCCTTCTCACCCCTCATCCCCCCGCTGGGGGCTTCCTCTCTGCCATTACAGATTCTCAGGGTCCTTCATGCCTGGGTGGAGTTCACTTCTTCTATGAAGCCAACTTTTCTGGAAGACTCCACCCCGACATGGTTTCCTACAGAAAGCATGAATTCCTCAGGAAGTATGTTTTTCCCTGTACATGGAGCAAGACTAGTGAGAAACAGGCTGCTTTGGAATCTTAACAGAAACTGTAGACTCTGTCCCCAGAAAAAGGAGCATAGACCTACAGGACTGTATTATCCTGCAGACACTTTCTGCAGACCATGGACTCTCAGCGTTCTCAGCCAGGGACCTGCTAGGGGTCTGAAGCCCCAGGTTCCTTCTTGTGGGGAAAAGAATGTGGACATTGGGTTCCCAGACCCTCAAGTTCAAATGTGACTCCATCTTTTATTCTCCTGTCATCTTTAGAAATATACTTAACCATCTGAACCTCTTTTTCTTCCAATAAATGAAGACAGTTGTAGCTACCCAAAGAGTGGGTGTAAGGTTTTAGTGAATTTAAGTGTGAAAGCTCTAAGCACAGAGCCAGGCACACCATGGGCATTCAATAAAATGTGCATGTTCTTGTCCCCTTGGAGGGGAACATTTTTTTTTTTTTTTTTGCCATGAAGGAGATGAACTGTTTCTGTGTCTGTTCAAGAAGCTTGTATTGAAATGCATGTCTTCGAGGTTTCATAACACTACATAAGTTCCCACAATTTTATCATTCCAGACAGTTCCTGTTTGAGATGTCAGCATCTAGAAATCTAGAATAGTTCCAGTTAACTGACCTTGGCTGTTGTTAGAACCACATCTCAAGATATTTGACCACATTAGCCAACCAGCCTAAGTAACCTTCTGAACAGATAGCACTCTACAGCCGGCTAATATTTGGATGTATTTCCATGTGTGTTTCAGCCTGTTACTAATTTTAAAGGCTTAACGTATTTCCCACCCAGGAACTCTGACAGTAAAATCCTACACAAGGCAGACTTTTAGGAGGAAGCTAAACTCATTCAGGTCTCTGTGACATGTTAATAGCACAAAACTAGGGAAATTAAGAATATTTAACTTCCATTAAGGCATTTTATATGAAAGTCGGGTCTGCTACTAAACAGTAGAATCATCTTCCTGCAAGATTTGCCTTGGGGTCTGAGTTGGAATTGTTCATTAAATTGGAAACACATTGTTTCCTAGAGACCCAGGAGGGTTTGTGAATATCACACAGTGGCAAGAATGGACTACACTAGTTGTGAGTTTTAATTTGGCAGAACCTGTCTCACACAGGGCTTTGCTCAAAAATATCTTAAAAGGAAACACAAATCAAGACAAGGGAGGAAAAAATAAACAGTGACAGAAAGAACATAAAAGAGGGAAGATTCTTTTGGGCAAGAGGAGCATGGTGTTTGCTTCCTACTGTGTGTCTGTGTGCTTGTGCACACATGCCCAGGTGACTCTAGTGATAAAGAACCTGCCTGTCAATGCAAGAGATACAAGTTCGATCCTTGGGTTGGGAAGATCCCCTGAAGGAGGGCATGGCAACCCACTCCAGTATTCTTGCCTGGAGAATCTGATGGACAGAGGAGCCTGGCGGGCTACAGTCCACAGGGTCGCACAGAGACGGACATAACTGAAGTGACTTAGCACACACACACACACACACACACGCATGCCCAGATATTCATATACTTCAAGATCAGCAAGGTCGAAGAAGTATATATCCCAATCTTCTGCCCAACTCATTTTCACAATATTTTAAATTACTACACCACCACCAGTGACAGGAAACTCACTATTTCACAGGGCAGATCACCCAATTGTCTGACAACCCTAATGGTGAGAAATGTTTTCACGACATTGAATGAAAGTCTTCCTCGTTATTCCCCATTGGCTCTAGTTCTCTTCCCTAGAGCCACATGACGCCTCTCTGATCTGTCTTCCATAGGAGAATTCTGAGTAAGTATTTGAAGGCGTTAGGATAATCATCATAATGATGGCAGTGGTAATTATTACATATTGTTTCTTGAGCACTTCTTAGAAGCACTGTGCTTTGCATTTTATATCTTTAACCTCATTAATATCCATGAATTGATGAAATAGATACATTTGAAAAACTTTTTATAGATGAGAAAACAAGCTTAGAGAGTCAGTGCCTTGCCTTGGAAAACAGAGCTAACAGGAAACAGAGGACGGATTGCCAGCAGTCCTTCCTGAGACCTTCTAGCTTCACATGAGTGACATGGGTGACCTTGGGTGATATCTGTAAGTGAATGTGAGTGTTCTCTCAGAGGGAGGATTATGGAGACTATATTGTACCACCTGCTGCACCCAAGGGAACTGTTTGTTATGTATTTTTATGCATAGCATCCTTTTGGTTTATTCTTTTTCACCACATCTTTCTTACAGTGGCTTTTTTGTTGTTGTTGTTGTTGTTAATTCCTACAGCAACATAAACACTATCAGGAGCCATGTGCATAGAAAATTACAGCTCTGAGCTCCATTATCCCTCACAAGCTGAGGTGTCTGAGTCACGAATTAGAGGAATGCCTTCAGCACTCAGCATCAGATCGCAGCTCCATAGATATGCGTAGAATGAATGAAGGCACAGTGGCCTCCTGAAGAAGAAGGTTTAATGTCCAGAGCTGAGAGGAGTAGACATGTTGCTATTTATTTAAATCAGTTCAGTTCAGTCGCTAAGTTGTGTCTGACTGAGACCCCGTGGACTGCAGCATGCCAGGCTTCCCTGTCCTTCACCATCTCCCGGAGTTTGCTCAAACTCATGTCCATTGAGTCAATGATGCCGTCCAAACTTCTCATCCTCTGTTGTCAATAATAACTACATTTTTCCTATTCTTTCAGGTTGGGGTTGCAGATATGTCACAGATTTGTATTTCTCTGTAGGTTGGATTCACCGTTGCCAATGCCTCAGGCTGCAGTTTCATTGAGAATAACTTTTTGGATGTTATAGCTTTTCATTTTTACGCTTCATAAAGTACTAATCTCATAACTATTGAAATGTCAAATTGCAGGAACCTCTGACTTACCTGGGAAGCAGGACCTATTGTACAGGCTAAAAGGGATTCCTGGTAGTGTAAATCTGTTTTCTAAACTCTTTTCCTTGGGAACTTTGAGAAATTTACCTTTCTGGATAGGTAATTTAATAACGCCCTCACTGTTCTGCTTGTCCATTGACATGGTATGTTCCCACACCGATGGAACAGAAATCAAGCAAGGATGAAATATTAACTGTCAGGATTCTGGGGATTAGTGAAAGGGAAAGGGGGAAAAAAAGTTCTAGAAAACACCTGAACTCTGCCTTCTATGACCGTTACCCAATTATTTGAACAATAACTAATTGCTAAGTTATCACTTGTCACCTGGCATAAAAATACTTTCTATTAGGTCTTCTGATGTAGTTATAGGGGTTCAATGGTATTTATGCAAATCATTCAAAAACATTTAACCTTTGAAGAAGTATGTTTTTTATACTGCTAATGGTGTTTGGTTTTCTGTTCCCTCTCCTAGGCTTGCTGGGATGGGAAACCTGCTCAAAGTCCTTACCAGGGAAATTGAAAACTACCCACATTTTTTCCTGGATTTTGAAAGTAAGTTCCAAAAGTTAAAAGATTATGATGAAAAAGCTTCACTTTCTTTATAGTTTGTTGATAGGGGAGTTATAAAGATTGTTATGTAATATTTAAACCACATCCAAATGTCTCTCTGCATTTCTCTGAGTCTTCAAAGACCATTTCCTCCTTTCTTTTCATATATTATTTTTTTAAAAAAAACAAAAACCATCTTTTTAATATGCTCATGCTTTTCTTTGATTTTAGAAGCAATCAGTTATTGTAAGCCTAACATCAATCTTCATCATATATTTTCCTAATAATTTTCATGAATTATTATGTCATAATCCAAAGAAAAATAGTATACATAGTAATTTACACAGATTAATATAAAACAAATATCACTAGATGTAAAAGAAAAAGTGATAGATAGCAGAAATGAGACTTAGAGATTTTGTAGTTTTGAGTAATCTCTGTCTGTTCTTTGTGTATTATTCGATAATACAGAACTGTTTCAGAATTTTGAGAGGCAGCTTTCATTTGAAAGACTTTTTTTAATCAAAAACTTTAGGGAAAATGGCTTATGAATCATGACTGAATACATACAGAGATTCTTTCTTATATTGTTCCTTGTTTGAATATTTTTATTAATGAGTGACACATTCATTTTAAGCAACTGATCTCATGTGTCTATACTTATTCTTGTGTTCTCCTCCTTTTGAATTGCAATTCCACAATACCAAGCACAGTTAAATGTCCTTTGTCCCAGTAGTCATCATCTGTTGCAAACCTTAATCTGCTTTAAACTATAGTTTCAAGTATTTTATTCATATTAAAAATAAGTTGAAACTTCCTTGCATATATATTAAACCTTCTAACAGAGATTTTCTAAGTAAATGCTAGAATAACTTTTTAAGATACAGCAAACCAAACTATGAAAGCTCTCTGGAGGTATCTTTTTAAAACCTTTGTTATGCCTAAATACCTACTTAAAAAGGAAAAGTATTCCCAAAACTCATACATTCTGAAAAAAATTTTTAATGCAAATTATATTCAATTAAAGAGATCTCTTGTGATTTAACTCAGTTTGCTATTTTTCTTATTTTGCTAAGTTTGGCTGGATTTGATTGGGTGTGGTTGGTTTTGGTTGAGTTTAGCTGAGTTTGGCTGGGTTTGGTTGTGTTTGGCTGAGCTTGTCTGGGTTTGGCTGAGTTTGATTGGGTTTGGTTAGGCTTGGTTGGGTTTGCTAGGATTTGATTGGGTTTGGCTGGACTTAATTTGGTTTGGCTAGATTTGTTTGGGCTTGGTTGAATTTGGTTGGATTTAGTTGGTTTTGGCTGGGTTTGGTTGGGTTTGGTTGGGCTATGCTGGGTTTGGTTCAGTTTAGTAAGGAGGACACCTGGGAACTCAAGAGCCAGATTGATATGATACTTCAAAAAGAATTTTTTTTTTAAACTGGTGTGACTTTTGCTACTCTTCTATAATATGCATATCTTTGTTATTACAGGAAGATTTATTAATAATTTTTAAAATTGTTGTAGAATGAGCTACCTCTTATTCCAACACCCCAATTTTACTACTTGCATCTTTGATTGGGCCTTTCCACTTCTTGTCATGTGTATTTTACACTGTTTCATTCAGCAAGCACAAAGGCCAAAACAGTGGTACAACAGCGTTCACTCACAACTTCAGGGGCATATAAACAGCTAAGGGAGCTTCATGCTTCACTTTTTTGGAAGATCTAAACTCCACATGCATGAGTGCATGCTTCTCACAATGTCACCCAGAATTCAGTGGCCCTGTTTGCTTATGTAGCTGTTCCTAAACTTTGGCCTTCCCATGCTTCCACAAAGAATAATATTGAGTTCTTTGTCAAGTGTAATATGAAAACCCTTTAAAGTGATAAAAGTAAAATCTACAGGAATTTAAAGCACTAGTTTTCAGCTGGTGTTCTCTGAAGCACCATAATTCTGAGCAAGATCTCAGGGCATCCCCTTCCCCAGCAACATTGCAAAGGGGCCTCTCTTCCTCTCTCCTACAACCCAAGGACTCTGACCTACGCAGTCTTGTAGTTTGGCCATTTTCTTAATATGTTATTTAAAGAAAGATCATGGTGGCCAAAGAAAACATTTCAATATTTTCAATTTTGATAATGACTTATAGTATCAAAACTCCATTTATAGATATGCTCTAATTTCTTCAGGAAGGGGAAGTATAGACTGGATTTCCATGTCTGGTGGCCTATTATTAGGACTAGAACTAGAGTATTTAAGGAAAATATAAAACTATAAATTTATAGACATGTATAAAATCCTGTTTATATCCCCCTTACTACCAAAGAGAAGATTAACATTATTTCACTGAGTCTGGGAAGATGAGTCACTGGGCTGAAGTCACACAGGGAATGACTGGGGAACTGAGGTGGGAGTACAGATGTCTTTGGCCTTCTTCCTCCCTTTGCTTTGATTCCCTTAAGTGCTCATCATAGGCAGCTTCCAGGAAGTAATACAGCCATCATCTTCTGCCTAATTAGAGAGGGAGATGAGATGTCTCATGAAAAAAAATTGTTTTCATTTCGTGATTCTTCAAATCTTATTTCCTAAAGCTGGCTTTCAAGAAAGAAGGATGACAGACTGGAAGGGTGGGGAAGATGGGCTGAGGTCATGATTTTTCCTTGAGTGTGTAGATTTCAGCTCATTATGGCAATAGTATGTTGAGTATGGTCATAAGCATCCGTGTAAGCCTGGTGACATCAGGGAGACAGAACTAAACAAGAGCAGCTATTGCCTAACGAAGCCCCAGGCTGGTGTGGAGGACAATATAGGCAGACGGTTCAAAGACAAAATAAAATAAGGGGCTTAGAAGAGGCATGGTGCGGCCTGAGAATAGAGGGAGAAACTTCTAGTTTCAAGAAATGGATGACCTCAGGAGGAATTAGAGAAGTTTTCTTGCAAAGGTGGAATTTGGAATGGACTTAAAACAATGTGTATTTTTTTCCAAAGATCTAGAAGACCTGGGTTCATTCTCTGGATTGGGAAGGTCCCCTGCAGAAGGGAAAGGCTATCCACTCCAGCATTCTTGCCTGGGGAGTTCCATGGACAGAGGTGCCTGGTGGGCTACATACAGTCCATGGGGTCGCAAAGATCGGACACAACTGAGCGACTAACACCTTCACTTTCAGAAGAGTTTTCCAAAGAGAATAGTTGAAATCCCTGAAGGAAAACTACAGAAGATAAGAGCTGAGTGGATGAGAATTTCAGGCATGCTTGTGTTTAAAGGGAGCTTGAGTAGGAGAGAGGCTACATTGAGGGAGAAGCAGGGCAACTTAATTGAGATTCCTGATGGCAGGGCTTGGGCCCCACCCAGTTTGGTGACCCAGCCATCAGCTTGTGTTGAGCTAAGAGACCGAATGAGCCCAAGGGGACAGATGCTGGCCATGTGAAGGAACAGAATAGAACAGGCCAGATAGCACAGCCAGAAGACCTAGACTTTCAAGAAGGAGGGAATGAAAATAGATTCAGATTCTGAGAGTAGTCAAGAAGGCTTGAAAAGGGGATGATGAGTTGGGCAGTTAGCTGCCTAACAGATTCAGGATTTTTTGCTTTAAATACAGAGGTTGGATTGCAGAGAGTTAAGGAGGAAGTCAGCAGTAAAGGGAGAAAGGCAGGCTGAACAGGGTGTAACAACAGCTTAAATGCATGTGGCACCTCTGCTTTGAGTGTTGAATGTTCTTTTTGAAGTCAGTGATGGAATATAATTGAACTGGGTCAAATGGATATAATTAAGCTGGGTCAAAATTTAACACAAAATTAGACACATCTGTCCTTAGGTATTCCAGTTGTGTAGATCTGATTGACCTTTGTAGTGGGTTCTACAGTCTATGCTTATATTTCTACACAGTCACTTACCGTCTTTTTATTGTTTTTTCATCCCATGACTATTTTCTTTCCATGAACAAAAATGTTATATTTTGATGAAGTGTGATTCATCATTTTCTTCCTTTTTCAGTAAGTGCATTCTGTTTTCTTTAAGAAATCATGCCTATTCCATGGTCATAAACATATTCAACTACATTTCCCTAGGAATGGTTTAGAATTTTAAGCTTTACATTTAAGTCAATGATCAATCTTAGCAAGTTTTTGCATATGTTATGAAAGAGGTATTGGGTTTATTTCTTTTTTCATGTGATACAAAATTATTCTAACACAGGCAGCATTGCTTTAATGCCCTTATCATAAATTTGTTAACTATTTATAATATGTGTGGGGCTACTTAGGGACCTTTTATTCTCTCTCATTGCTTCTTGATCCATTTCACCAATTAATGCCAAAACATAGCAACTAATAAGTTACGAAGTCAGGAAAAGCAAGTGCTTCAACTTTGTTCTTTCCCAAGATGTTCTGACTATTCTAGCACCTTTATTTTTCTATATAATTTTATGTATCCTTCAAAACTAGCTTTTATGTTCACAAAAAATCTTGCTTGGATACTGATTGTAATTATATAAATCAATAAATCAGTTTGGAGGTAATTGACTTCTAGGCAATATTAATTTGTCCTACCTATGCGTATAGTCTTTCTGTTTGTTGAGATATTCTTTAATTTCACTCAGAAATATTTTATAGTTTATAGAAATCTGGCATATCTTTTGTTAAATCTACCTTTAATCATGTCATATTTTGACCGTAACAGTTTTCTTACCCTTCATATTTGAAGCAGTGTGTATTTCCCTATTTTGTCTGCCTTTCTTTATAGCGTGTTTCTTATAAACAATATGTAGTTGCCTCAAGCTTTTTCATCCAAGCGGGAAATATCAACCTTTTAATTGGTATGTCTAGTCCATTTACTTTTAATTATTGTATGTGCATTTAATTAATGTTTGTATTTGTGTATCTTGGTGTTGTTTCCATTCGTTTTCTCCTCTTTGTTTCTCAGTGTCTTTCTGTCTTTTAAGTAAACCAAAGAACTTTTAGTACTCTTTTGTGTCCTTTCTGCTGACTTTTTAGTTGTGCTTCTTGGTCCTTACTTTAGAGATTATTATATACATCTTTAACTTACTGCCATCTGCCTTCAAAATGCATTGTTTACTTCATGAAGAATTTAAGAAACTTGTCATAGTAGACTTCCAGTCACCACCCTTCCACTCACTCTGTGCTACTGTTACATGTTTCACTTCGGTGTACATATGTTATAAACTCATTGCAATGTCTTTATTTTAAACTTTAAGCTCTCAAATAGTCTCTGTGTATTTATATTTGTAATCTTAATAGATCTTTTATATTTACTGACATATTTTTCAGTGTTCTCCATTCCTTCTGACATAGCTAGGTCTCTTTGGTATTATTTCACTTTAGCCTAAAGAACTTCTCTGTGGAAAAGATTTAGATGGCTTCTTATGCTTATGTCATGTGTGACCTATTCAGTATCTGACATAGACCTGGGCACGAAGCATAAGCTTAGGAACCTTGGCTTCTTCACTGATGCTAATTCAGTAACTATCTGCAGAGTGTCTTCTGTATCCTAGCTTCAGGCAGGACCAGCAAAAGTGGGGGTCGGGTCTTAGAGGAGCAGAGGGTCATGAGGGGGAATGACATAAGGTACATAAGTACAGGAACATTAGAAGAGCACAGACTCTTTTTCAAGGAGTATGTAACTATTGGGGAGATCAGATGCAAGCACAATGACGAGACAATAGTACAGGTAGCAGAGAAAAAATCTGTAATAGCTAGAACAAAGAGAAAGTGATGGACTAGCCAAAAGAAGTACAGGTTCTAGGCTGGGATGAAGATATGTTTCTTAGGCTATAGTAACTGAAAAGTGATTTTCTTATAAGAAAAATCCACCTTTATGAGCATAATAGGAATGCCAAAAACCATAATGGTGGTTGATGGCATTAGTCAAGAGGGAAATTCTAAAGCTCCCAAGCCATGGTACTTCCAGAAAGGCTCTGCGTATTTTGACTGGAAACAACTACAGTTGCCTACTCTTTAAAGCAAGGGTGTGGGTGCGTGTCAGATTATGCAATCGGCTGGAATTTCTTTGGGGGATGCAGAATACTTCTGCTACTGATCTCTTCTTTCATCTCCCGCTCTCTGGTACTCTCACATCTGCTGTGGTTGTGCATAGGAGGCTAGATAATCTTGGAAAGGGAAAGGAGGACAATAAAAGATGTTTTTGGTCACTTTACAAATGAAACCAAAACAAACAAAAAGCAAAGGAACGGAACAGACCTGGGAAGCAACTTGTTTATGCCAAGGCAGGGATTCATTCAGAGATTCTTTCAGTTTCTAGCACTTGCGCTTTGCAAGTGCTTTTCAGCTGTCAACATCCTGTTTATGGTCCTACACGTCACAGACCCCCACAGGACCTTATAGGGAGGAGACGAGGCTCTTGCTAGCTCCCCTCCGTCTACCAAGAATTCATCTGAGACCAAGAGAGATTAATTGGCTTGCCCTGAGGTCTCATATTGAGTGAGTGAAAACTTATGATAGGATCTGGTTCTTCAAAAATTACATCCCTGGAGCTCTCTCTTCCCCCCATGACATCACAGGGATGCCTCAGCAAGTGAATGAAATAAACAAGCCTTCAAGTGTCTTAAACCTCCCTGCTTTTTGCAGTCCCTCATCTGACTGTCCCTTGGCAAAGGGCTCTGGCATAGGATGACTGATGTTCCTGTATAAATAAATATGTCAGTCCCGTCACGCTTACGTCTTCTGACAGACCTTTGCAATTTTAGATTGTTTTTTTGTAAGCAGTTAGTATCGTGCTATAAATCGTTTCCACTTTTACATCCCCCAGTGTTCATATCAGGGCTTCCCTGGTGGCTCAGATGGTAAAGAATCTGCCTGCAATGCAGGAGGCCCAGGTTTGATCCCTGGGTCAGAAAAATCCCCTGGAGAAGGGAATGGCAACCCACATCACATCAGTGTTCTTACCTGGAGAATCCCACGGACAGAGGAGCCTGGTGGGTTACAGTCCACGGGGTCTTAAAGCATTGACCTGACTGAAAGACTAACACACACACACACACACAGACATATAATGTTAATATTAGATAGTTATTACACTTCCTAGTTTATCCTGCAGGGGTGAAGGGTGAAATGAGGAAGTGGGTGGAGAAGGAGAGCTATAGATTTAATTTATGGTTTGGCAAACCCTTCCTGCTCTGCCTTTCTCTGGTGCTTATACAGCAGCTGGTGGGTGCAGAGAAAGGGAGGTATCCTACTGATGAAATGCCAGGGCTTCCTTCAAAGCCAAAGACATCTCCAAATAAATTGTCGTCCATTCACATTTTCTTCAGTTAATTTGTTTGATTCTCTGTCAGCTTTTCCACACAGTCTTGAATAGGTCTTTAGGGGTAGGTGTGTGTGTTCCCGGGGCTTGTGGAGACAGAGTGCATCCTTGGCTGATTTACAAAGATAAGAACTCTTTGATTTGACAGCCTTGCTCATGGTTGAGCCCTGCCGCCTGTGCCCTGGGGTATGTTCACGGAAGATGTTCCTTTCTGACAAACAAAGCTGGTGGCCACCTTGCTTTGCATTGGCACAGGCACAGTGGAATGCCGAGAATTCTGCTCTCAGTAAATATCACAGTCCTTCAGCACGAAACCTCCCCCTGACCCCTGTGACTCTAAAATGCTGACAGTTAATATCCACTGTCACTGGGAAATTGAGTCAAAGGAGGATAAATAGGTCCCCTATAAACAAAATGAATACTGTTGAACTTTCTTAATTGATAAGATGGTGCTTTTTCCATTAAAAATTCTAGGCACTTGGAATTCAGCAAATTCTTGACAATAAATGTATGTATTCAAGGTCACAGGGCACATGATACATTTTCATTCTTTCCACAACAGCTAGAATAGGGGTTTAAATCACTGCCTGGAGAAAGGCCTGGAGAGGCTTGTTCCAGGGCTCCTAGAAGTGTTCGTTTCTGAAATTGCCTGTGTAAATCACAGGCACTTTTAACAGCTTCATTGTTAGACAGGAACAGTCCAGCTTTCTGTAACCATTCTGCTCAATTTCGATGAAATAACTGGTGATGATTAGGAATTTAGAATGTGATTCTTAGAAGAAACGTCACTAAATAATTCACTGGCTACAACTGGAAACAGGGACCCATTTCCATCATCATCATTATTATTAGTGTGTGTATGTACCTTTGACTTAAGATCAATCTTTGTGTTAAAAATAGAAAAACAGAAGCCTTAATTCAGAGTTCCTGTTCACTCAGCAAATGCTCTAGGAGGTTGCTGATAGGTTAAATAGTAACCTTTCCAATCACTAATTCTTCTGGGTCTTTTTCAAGATGTCTCTCCTTGACATCTGAAGACACAATACATTTTAAAAGCATGGTGACCAACTGAATCTCAATTTGGAGAATGCCAAAAGTGTAGACCCCAAAGTCTCTCAAAGGACTATTCCAGAGAGTGAAATAACCGCTTTAGAGTTAGGAGAGTAACATTAATGCAGTTTTGCACGCATCCAATATTCTATTAATGTGTTAACCACACTGAGAAAACATTGAGGCCATAGATAAATGATGGAGGATTTAAAAACACATTAACTAAAGTGTGAATAGTCAGTCTGATTGTAGGTAAATGCATATTATTTTCACAGTGACAGTGAGACATGCAACAGTGGTAAAGCCATTTCAGGAGACAAGACGGAGGAGAGGATCTGGAGGCAGTAAGGTCTTTATTTTTTTCACCACTTCTCAACACTCACGTTCTCTGTCACATGATCAATTTCATCATTTGTCCATTGAGACAGACATGACACGTTTAGTAAGTTTCTCCTCAGGGCATATGAGAGCCCTGAGGACAAGCATCCAGGCCCTATCTTCAGATAGCTTGGTATTCAAAGACGAGCAGAAAAACCATCACAAAACAGTACGAATTGCTGTTCAGTTGCTAAGTTGTGTCTGATTCTTTGCGACTCCATGGACTGCAGCAAGCCAGGCCTCCGTATCCTTCACTATCTTCCAGAATTTGCTCAAAGTCATGTCCACTGAGTCAGTGATGCTATCTAACCATCTCATCCTCTGTCACCTCCTCTCCTTTTGCCTTCAATCTTTCCCATCATCAGGATCTTTGCATCAAATAGCCGAAGTATTGGTGCTTCAGCTTTAGTGTCGGTCCTTCCAATGAATATTTAGGTTTGATTTTTCTTTAGGATTAACTGATTTGATCTTCTTGCAGTCCAGGGGCTCTCAAGAGTCTTCTCCACACCACAATTTGAAAGCCTCAATTCTTTGACACTCAACCTGCTTTACGGTCCAACTCTCACATCCATACATGACTATTGGAAAAGTCGTAGCTTTGACTATGTTTCAATCATTCAGCCCATTTTTCTACTGCCATTGCTGTGTGCCAGGCACTGTGTTAGATCCTGGAGATACAGTGTCAAATGAGACAAATAAGGTCTGAATCTTACAGTCTTGTGGATCAGATTCTCACTTATTAGTCCTATCTGTTCTTTTAGCTAGGGGATCAAAGTGGGGTGAATTATGAACTTAGGGATATGGGCCAAAACCACATGTCACTTAGGGTTACATGGTCCTTTTCTCATTTGAAAACCAAGACAGACAGATTAGGGCTTCTCCCAGCTGGTACTTTCTATCTCGGAAGTTTATGCTACTTGTGATTTGAGTCCTCTAGACTCTTACAGCAGCCTGGCCCAGAAGCCAGGGACTGTGCAGTCAACACCTAGGGCTTAATTAATAGCTGGAAGAAAAGGTGATTCTGTTCCCTGACAGAGAAAAGCAGCAAAGCCTAGGACTTACAATTAGCCTAACCAATTATGGAAGAAAATGAGCCTGTAATTCAGGAGACGCGAGTTTGAATCTTGCTTTGGAAGATTCCCCTGGAGGAGGGCATAGCAGCCCACTCCAGGATTCTTGCCTGGAGAGTCCTGTAGACAGAGGAGCCTGGCGGGCTATAGTCCATAGGGTTGCAAAGAGTGGGACATGACTGAAGGGATGAGCACACATGCAGGTACCCTTTCATTAGTGAAGTCTGCTGGGAGAAGTCAGTCCCTTAGGACTTGGATTTTTGAAAACAGATGTTAGGAGATGACATCTGTCCTCTTCCTGTATTAGCAATGCCTTTGTTTTAGATGGAGATTAATTTCCTAACTAGCCCGGGCAAGAAACCTATTTTATAGGCATTGTGAGATAAATAAGACCCTATCTTTATCACCATTCAACTTCCACCCACCAGCCCTCACAAAATATTCCTGCAGGCAAGAACATACATTGGCTCCAGGAATGTAAACAAGTTGGAATTCATTGAGGAACTAAGTGGATGTCTCTGTGACTGTTAGAATTTGTTCTTCAGTATTTAAGTTTAAATGCATTACTTATTTTTGTGGATAAGTTTCATGGTTACGACCAAAGATGAACAGTACAGGAGTCTTTAAAATGAACTCTCTGCACTTCTTGAGCTCATGTTCAAAAAGGAACTCCATTGCTTTCTACATCATTGTGTTCTGCAAAGATACATCTATGCCATAGCTCTGAAGGATTAATTACAGAAAATCTTAAGTGTTTTTTAGTATGTGAATATAAGAGGGACTACTTTCCCATCCAGACTCAGATTCACAGACTTTCAGTCACAATAGCTTCTATTAAATATTAGAATTGGATCCCAAAAGGTAATGTTTATTCTTCCTATCACCCCGTGTACCATGTGACACATAGTATATGTGCAAAAAAAGAAACAAAAGTGATCTATACAAATAAAGGGGTGCCTACAATGATTCCATAGACTTTTTAGGTGGCTCAGTGGTAAAGAATCTGCCTGCACTGCAGGAGACATGGGCTTGATCTCTGGGTCAGGAAGATTGCCTGGAGAAGGAAATGGCAACCCACTCCAATATGCTTGCCTGGGAAATCAAATGGACAGAGGAGCCGGGTGGGCTACAGTCCATGAGGTCTCAAAGAATCAGATACAACTGAGCGACGGCGCATGCACAATGATTCCAACAAGCTTTGTTAGATATGAGTGAAATATTTGTAACTATTTTGAACTGAGTAATGGCCAGATCCTCTGTTAG
Organism: Budorcas taxicolor; assembly: GCF_023091745.1. Lineage (NCBI taxonomy): Eukaryota > Metazoa > Chordata > Mammalia > Artiodactyla > Bovidae > Budorcas > Budorcas taxicolor. Next base: position 141,335,325 of record NC_068920.1, read on the forward strand.
TTTTCATTTCTTAGCACCTTATTATGTTAAAGAGGAAATACCATGCCTGCAGGAGTCACATAGGATTGTCTAGCGGGTAGAATTGAATGCCGAGCCTCTTCCCAGGCTGTTTATAAACACAAGCCTCTGTGTCTCTTGGTTTCCTGTCTGCCTAGATGCCCAGCCCACAGAAGGAGAGAGGGAAGTATGGAACCAGATCAGCGCCGTGCTCCAGGATTCCGAGAGCATCCTCGCAGACCTGCAGGCGTACAAGGGCGCAGGGCCAGAGATCCGAGATGTATGCCAATAATAACACTAAGCTGACAACGCCCTTGGTGGAGAAGGGAAACCCACACACGCACACACACAGCAAGATTAAGTAATAGCCCTAGTTTTTCCTAGCATACCAAGAAGAACAAGGAGGGTAATGTGTCCTTAAAAATGTATGAATGGTCCCTTTTATTCGAGTCCACTGATCTGAACACATAGTGCTGTGCACCATGTAAAGTGCAAGCCATTCTCTCCTCTGACATACATTTGAAATTGTGGGACTCACATTTAAACAATAATTTGTCAATATGTTGCTTCGTATAAGAGAAACATACATATGAAATCTGTGAACGGTAGTTGAAATATGAGTCATGAGGTCTGGGTGTATGTGAACTTTCCAACATTTTGTAATGATTTTTGGCAGGTTTCATGACTATCACAATCAAGAGACATAAACAACCTCCCTTAAGGAGCCTGCTTGTCTGTCATCCTGAAATGACGTGTAAGATCAAAATAATAAGTGCAGGAAAATGAAAACAGTGACCAAAACAACAACAAAAAAATTGGCAGTGTGGCTTTTGAGAGTTTGTCATGCCTTCAAGGCAAGAAACTTCACACTCCTTTTGTTTGAAATAATTAGTTTTGTGAAAGTATCGGCACACACACACATTGCCATCACCATTTTCTGGAAAAAAAAAAAAAAAGACATAGCAACAACAATAAAATGCCGCTAGCATCATAATCCTCAAACTGCTGAAACCCAGGCGAAACAGTGTTTCAAAGAAAGTAGCAGCCTATTAAGAGGTTATTTTTCTACTTAAGTGTCACCATTTAATTTAGGTAATTTAGGTACCATCTCAGTCAGACTGCCAGGAATGTAATACATATTATAGAGAAAGGAAAACATCTATAGAATCTGTACTTCATAATGAGCACTAGCTCTACTTTAGAAGAATCAAATGGTCATGGAGGAGATCTGAATTGCTTCCAATTAGACATGCATTTTTTTTTTTTTTTTGCACTGAAGATACGAGAAGCGAGTCAAATGACATGGTGTCTAATTGTTGAGCCATTTGCCTTATGTCCAAGTGCTAAAATCACCATCCTAATTGAGCATCTTGGACAACACTTCCATGAACTGATTGAGGCAGTACACAATAGCAAAAAACAGCAGGGATTTTTTAAAAAAACCTCAAATTCTTTCTCAATCTTAAGTCATTTTGATGTGGAGCCTGCCGCTTCTTTTTAAGCAGACAATTCCATCATGTTTTGGCAGGCCATCCAAAATCCCAATGACATTCAGCTTCAGGAAAAAGCTTGGAATGCAGTGTGTCCTTTGGTCGTGAGGCTGAAGAGATTTTATGAGTTTTCCATCAGGCTAGGTGAGTATGTATGTATGATTTTCAGGTCCCTCTTGTGAAACTCTGTGACGGTGTTTGAGAAAGTAGCAGGAAAAGCTCGGAGATTGGAAACTGCCCCACATCCACTCTTGTGCATCATCAGAGGCCACTCAGATACAAAAACAGCAGTCATGTCCATTTCTGACAACATGCCTCAGAGTTTCCTCCGCTGCATTTATTGGCATGTTTCGAGTGTCTTTACTAATGGGTCTCCCTTTGGTTTTGTTCTCAGCTAAGTTCTATTCTTGACTGTATTACCCTGTCTGATGACATTTCCAAAGGACAGAGAAGTTGGAAAATCCATGTTACCTCCTAACCCAAAGAGAAGTTGGTTGGCTGGAATCATGTGTTAAATTTATTTGGTTGACCAGAAAAAGTTAATTCGGATTTTCTAGATGACAGCACAGAAAAACCCAAACGAGCTTTTTGGCCAACTCAATAATATAGCAAAATACAAGAAAGACAAATATAACGTTCTGTTCTTAAGCTTAAAAAAAGAACAAAAAACACAACCCTGTGCAGGTACAGGATGGCTTTGCAGAGGTCAGAGTAAAATCAAGTCTGGTTGACAGTAGGCTCCATGTGACCACCGATATGATATAACCCCTCCCCCAACAGTAAAGCTATCTGAGGTTTCACTGGTTAAAACGTATGAAATGTCTAGAATGAGGAAGGGGGTTTTATTGTTGTTCAGTCGCTCAGTCATGTCCGAGTCTCTGTGACCCCATGGACTGCAGCACGCAAGGCTTCCCTGTCCTTCACTGTCTCCTGCAGTTTGCTCAAACTCGTGTCCATTGAGTTGGTGATGCCATTCACCTATCTCATCCTCTGTCGTCCCCTTCTCCTCCTGCCTTCAACCTTTCCCAGTATCAGGGTCTTTTCCAAAGAGTCGGCTCTTTGCATCAGATGGCCAAAGTATTGGAACTTCAGCTTCAGCATCAGTCCTTCCAATGAGTATTCAGGGTTGATTTCCTTTAGGAAGTGTGTGGTTATGTTTATTCTACTTCTGCCATAAGTGAGTGCCACATTTTAAGAATTAAACAGAGAAAGTGAAGTACCCTGAGGGAATAATAGCTATGATGTTGAGAGAACTTGAAACTGAGACTCCAAGGGAATAGTTCAATGAACTGAACCAGTTTTTCAAGAAGAGCTCCTGAAGACTCTCAGGTTGAAGAGGAATTGACTTCTCAGTTTCCTCAAAGTTTGTGTCTAGACCCCTTGAACTGAAATGATAAGGAGCCAAGTGTCAGCTCAGCAGATGGAAAAAGATCCACCAAGGTCAAGTGGGCTGCCTCAGAAGACAGCGTGTTTCTGTAGATAGAAAATGCTAGTAGATGTCGTCAGAAAGAGACTGTAAAAGGCCTCTAGGGATGATAAAGTCAGCACCAGCGAACCCTTGTAAAGAGCCAGATAATAAATATTTTAGGCTTGTGGGCTATCCTATCGTTGTTACAGCCACTCAGCCCTGCCATTGTGGCACAGAATGAAAATATTAATGAAGCATGGCTGTGTTTTAATAAAACTTTATTTGCAAAAAAAAAAAAAAGTGACTGTGGACCAGATTTAGCCTGTGGACCATAGTTTGCCTACCTCTTCTCTAGAGGATTGATAAAATGACTTGATGCCAAGAAAAATATATTGAAGAAAAAGCAGGAAGGAAGGTTTAGAAACAGACAAGTGAGAGTAATGAGACTGTTTTCAGGATAGTAAGGGAGGTAGATATGGCAGCAGGTTTGTAGAAAAATATTCCTGCGATTTGCTAAGAGTGTCATTGCAGAGAAGGGCTGGTGTGGACTAGAAGTCTCTCCCTGCAAAGCAAGCAATTTAACCCATGCATTCACGTCCACCTCATCTCATCCTGGGTCATAGATGGCTGTCCCATGGACATGATCCTATTTGTGGTTTTCTACAGTGTTAGGATTTGGGACAACAGAACATGGGAGGGTCCAGCTGAGCTTTGGGACCACGGGTCAGTTCTGCAGTAGAGGCAGCCTTCTCAGGCATGGACGGCAGGGGGGTTCCTTTTCCTCCTTATCCACATACATCACATTTCACACTGTTCGGCGGGGGCAGGGCGGGGGGAAGGTGGAGAGGAAAGGCTCACACAGGTTATCTCTGAAAATGTCAACTGGGGCTGCAAATTGGGCTTTTTGAAAAATCTCTGTGGTCCACCTCAAATATGTATGTATCCCTTTGACTTTTAGAAAAAGCTCTTCAGAGTTTATTGGAATCTCTGACCTGTCCACCCTACACACCAACCCAGCACCTGGAGCGGGAGCAGGCCCTGGCCAAGGAATTTGCGGAAATTCTGCATTTCACCCTTCGATTTGATGAGCTGAAGGTTAGGCCATGTGTGCTTGGACAATTTAACAGATTCATACTGAGCACCTGCATACCCAGGTGCTTTGCAGGGCTGTGGGGTCGGGAAAAAAGATGAGGGAAGTAGCTCCTTTCCTCAAGAGACGTGTGATGTGGTAAGAATTCACACTCCTTGTGGTCAAAGTGATTTACGATGGTGGTTTGTGTGTGGAAATTCAAAATCTGCCAAATGCAACCAGAGAAAACATCTCAAGTGTCTGTTCCTCTTTGGAAGCAAGTATGCTTTCCCTAAAATCTAGCCTAGGGTAAAAATAGGGCATATTCTTAAATAATGAAGCTCTGAGTCTATTTTTAACCCAAAGTTGTTTTGATTCTTGGGTAACAAAGAGAAGTCTGGTATCTGTGCAAAATATAGTGCCTGGACTTCGGGTGCGTAACCCCCCTCTGATGCTGAGAAATGACCTTCTTTCCTCTTTTCTGAACTTCAGATGAGGAATCCAGCTATTCAGAATGACTTCAGCTACTACAGAAGGACCATCAGTCGCAATCGCATCAACAACATGCATGTGAGTCCCTGGATCTCCTGGGTCGACAGCCCCAGGTTCCAGATCTCTTTTAATTTCTGCGTCAGGAGGGGCACAGGGAGAAGACAGAGCCTTTGGGATTCATTTTCCAGAAGCCACAATTTGAAATGTTGACCATCTCTTTATCAATCGCATCTTCTCATCTTCTTTTCATCAGCTAGACATTGAGAATGAAGTCAACAATGAGATGGCCAATCGAATGTCCCTGTTCTATGCAGAAGCCACGCCGATGCTGAAAACCCTCAGCAATGCCACCATGCACTTTGTCTCCGAAGTAAGTGATACTGAGCAACAAAGTGCCTTCTGCCCAGTTGCCCATAAAAGCTGCTAACAGGCTAACACCCTTTGTGTCTCCTATTTAGAACAAAACCCTGCCAATAGAGAACACCACAGACTGCCTCAGTACAATGACAAGCGTTTGTAAAGTCATGCTGGAAACTCCGTAAGTTAAATCAGAGGTGTATCCATGTCAAGAATTCATGTATCTCTAACAATGATGATGGTGGTGATGAGAGCTTCTAACATTTGGGTTAGCACGTCAACATTTCCTTATATATTACCTGAATTAATTTCATAAAGAACTCTGGCAATAGGTGTAGTTATCCCCATCTTAAAGCTAAGGAAGACAAGGCTGAAATTGGTTAACTGACATCTCTCCAAAGATCGCATGGCTTGTTAGATGGCAGAATCAAAACTTGAATCAAAGATGCAGAAGTTGTGTGCACATCAAATGGTGGATTGAGTTAAATGGGTATTGTTATAAGTATACTGGAGAAAAGATTTGAGAGAATATTTAAAACCAAGAGTAGAAGTGGTAAGACTATTGTGAAAATGATAATGAAAACCTCTCTGTCAGGCATGTGGCAGTTTCTTTGTACTTACATTAGTTGCTAGATTTAAAAAATGCTTGAGTTGTTGAGGTGAGGCAGTATGGTAATGAGGAAATCTTCACTCCAGTGTCAGGTTTCCCCTTATTCTGTTTATTTTGTAGCCCCTTCTGTGCCCACTGACAAGTGGTCTGACCTTGGTTTCCTCACCTGATGAGATCCCCATAATGCCATCTACAAGGCAGAAAGTTTGGGAGTGCCAAAGGCGTCAAGAGTGCCTTCTAAAATGTGATGCTCTGTTCAAATGTGAGATGGCATTCCTTTCAGATATTTCATTTGTATTTAAGTTAATATTTATTCCAAGATGGAAATAGTAATCGTCATCATTGTGGAGCCAAGTCAGAATGAAGTTGATGTTAAGAAAGCCTCTAGAATTGACCTGAATTATCTGAATCATCAATGACCCTGTCAAGGTAAGGGAACAGAATTCAAGCTCCACAAATACTCTCAACCCAATGAATGGTATGTAATCTCTTTTAGGTATCTTTGCCAATCTAATTCAATCTGCAGCCTGTATCTTAACAAAGGAAGTTACCCTGACTGGCGACGCAGTAGCTGCTCTATAGAAATGAGCTTGATTCGTTTTCTCCATAATGAAGCCATTATTCTCTATAATCTAGGGCAGCCAGAGAAACCTGCTATAAAATATTCATGATTGATGGGTGGGGGAGTTATGTACGTGATGAGCTGGCTTGCTGAGGGCAGAAGAGAAGAGAATTTACTGCCCTGCAATTTACCTTGTTTTCACATTGATTGGATAGATTCAAGGAGAATTATCATCACCAGTTTCTTTAAGAGCTTATTAATCTGGTTCTTGCAGGTCTAGGATTGTTCTCAAGAGAGGATTGGAGGAGGCTAAACTAGCGAGTTGTGGAGCCAAAAACAAACGGACTCTGTCACAGAAGTAACACCTCTGCCCTTTCTCCTCTCTTCCAGGGAATACAGGAGTAGGTTTACCAGTGAAGAAACGCTGATGTTCTGCATGAGGGTCATGGTGGGGGTCATCATCCTCTACGACCACGTGCACCCCGTGGGAGCTTTCTGCAAGACATCCAAGATCGATGTAAGAACAGTTATGATAGGTGATTTCCCAAGGGGCTTGTGAATGTCGCCAAACAGACCTTGCTTCTCTCTCTCCCTCCCCTCCATCCACCCCCCACCAACTGCCCATGAGTGAGCTCTCCCTGTTGCAAATCCATCAGGGCATCTCTCCTCATAGCAAAAAGTCCAGTCCTGTTCACAGGCATACAACAAACACATCCAGCCTCAAAGGCACAGAAGGAGAGGTGGAGACGCTGATCCCCTCAGCCTGCAGAGGGGCTGAGAGGTGAACAGTCACTTAGCTGCTAGCTGCCCCTTCAGTTTATCCATGTGCCATATACATATTTATTTGTATATGTGTGTCTCAATGTGAAAAGCATTAGGAGATAACTGGATTACAAGACTCCATAGTCAAATCCCAAACAATGTTCCAACTTCCTGTCCCATTGCCCAGCAGAGAGTACTACCTGATTCTCATGGCTTTTCTTGTCCTTGGACTATGCTTGAGCCCTGCACAGAGGGCCCACTCTCTTCTCTGGTAGGGGGATTCCTTTAAGACACTCCTCACATGTCCCCTCATGTGGAGCACATCTCCCGCACCGTGCACGGAGCAGAGCCTTGCTTCTCCTCTGGCCCCAGAGCGCTCGCCATTTTGGATTTTCTGACTCCCTCACAGACTCTGGGGCTTCCCTGGTGGCTCCACAATAAAGCATCTGCCTGCAGTGCAGGAGACACACGTTGAACTCTGGGTAGGGAAGATTCCCTGGAGATGGAAATGGCAACCCACTCCAGTATTCTTGCCTGGGATATCCCATGGGCAGAGGAGCCTGGCGGGCTGTAGCCCATGGCGTCACAAAGAGTTGGACATGACTTGGTGACTAAACAACAAACACAGATTCTGAGTTTGTTGAGAAGAGCAGAGACCAGGATCTATACACCTGATGCCCACTCCATTGCCTAACAGTGTCTTTGGTCTATAGAGCATAATGCTCCTAAAATTTTTGCTTAGTGAATGAATACGATTGGAAAGCAAATGATGGTGGTGTGCAAGTGATTTCCTGTTGATTTTGAGATAAAGACACTCCTCTCAGCCCAGAGTTTGCCTGCAGCAGCACCCAGCAGTGTATCCCTGTATTAATTTAAAACCCTTTAAGTACAGAATAGGACCTTTTGGTACTAACTTATTCTGACACAGCTAAGTAAGGGCATGCACAATCTAGGCTTATTCATGCATAGACAGCAGCATCTTTGAGGCTCTGGTTCTGTGCAGACAGAAGGTCCAGACACCCACAGGGGCCGTGAGTCTAAAGAGTGTAAGAAAACTTATCAGTTCATAATGCAATTCAGTTTACTCATTTTGAGGTTCTGGCTTCCTAGCATAGCTAGCCAAAGTTCTCCATAGAGTCTTCCTTATTTTTAATATAACTCTTTTTATTTCTCAAGAAAATAAATATTCATATAAAAATTTGGGAAAAATAAAGGAAATTAATATACAGAAAATTAAACACGTGTGTGGTAACCTCACCATGGATGTCATGTATCATCACTATGTCACATATGTTTGTCCCTTCATTTTACATAGATGTTTGGGTGTCTGTGTGTATGTATTAATACTTAACAGATTAGCACCCTGCTATAATTGTTATTTAAAAACATATTTAATTAGCAGAACAGTATATTACAGAGTTTTTTCCATACCAATAAATATTTTACTGTATTCTTTGTGAGGCTTTACCATTTTTATGCTATAGATTGAGCATAAATAGCTCTATTAATAACCCATGAATATCATTTGAATATGGATTGAATTTATTACCTAGTACTCATAGGACGTTCTCATTTACCACAGCCATTTGTTAACTTGTCAGAGAGTCAATATTTAAAAATACACTGCGTACCATTATGTCTTGTAGCCTTAAGCTTTAAAAAAAAGCTCGTCCTTCTTGTCATCCACTGACTCTTTCTGTGGAGGCTGTAAACGTTATATGATGTTAGTTCTAACCCTCCCCATTCCTGATGAGGTCTGTTCATGTCGGTCTCACTAAGAGCGGCTTGCTTGTATTGCAGCTCACCCATGTCTCTAAGAAAGTCTCAGGTTTATAGAGCACAGGATATAGACTACATGGTGGGCCATTCTTCTCTGATGACATAAAGGCCCTCCTTCCAGATGCCAGCCTGCTTCAAAGTCAGCAGCTACAGGCATGGGGTTTACAAACCCTCGGGGTATCAGCATCAGCTGCCAAGAAGCAGATAATGAACTAGATTCTGTGCCTTACAGAGAACGTGCCCTTACAGAGGACGTGTTCTGGAGCCCAAGATGGAAGTGCTGAGCTCTAGACACGCAGATGAGGGAGAAATTCCTTCTGCAGAGAGGCAGAGAAACAGGGCGATGTTCCAGGTGGATCTGGACGGAGAGAAGGAAGAGTACTCCGGGCAGAGGATTCATCCCAGCAGTCATGGTGGCCCAGAGGGATGTTCATCAGTGAGAGAACAGATCCTGTTCGTGGGTGTGAGGGATGCAGGCTGGAGTGAGGTGGCATTTTCAACTGATTTGCTTAAAACTACATGGAGCGATCCAATACGGAATCACTCTTTAAACCCGGTCCCCAGCTCACACCTCACCCGGAATCCCAGACCCCACCTCCTCTGGACACCTGAGCTATGGCCGGCCTCAGATCAAAGGTTCTCACTTTCACACACACCTGCTCCTCCTCTTGGGCTCCTGTCTCAGGTATTTCACCTCCTTTCAACTCGGGGTCAAAGCCAAACCTGGGGTTTTTCCGCAGAACCTAGGACCAGTCTTCGCTCTTCACCTTCACACCTCAGCCACCGAGTCCTGTGGCCTGGACCTCAGCACATCCACTCATCTCGCCCTGACCCTCTGTGCCTACGGCCGCTCTCACACGCTCACGCACGCCCTCCCTCACACCATCACTCACACCCTCACTCGCAGGGGCTCCCACTGGCCCTCCTGTCTCCAGCTCTGCTTCCTCAGATCCCTTTCAGTATTAACCACATTATTAGACTGTTGAACACCTATCAAGGGTATTTTCCACAGGTCAAGGCCTCAAGTCCTGAACATGTTGTTAAACGCATGTTGAATCTGATCTCGAATGCATCTCTGTGTTTTGTTATTCACACCCCAGCCTGAGATCGTACTAGAAATTCCCGTAGAGTATCCACCACACTTCTGCCTCTTTCCTAATCTGTGTCCCCATTTCTCCCTGGGCACTTTTTACAAGACCACATATCAAAGGATGACAAGGAGCTGTTTGTCTCTCTTCTCCCACTGGGCTCTGAGCTCTCTTGGGAGAGGGACTGAATCTCTTCATCCTGTGCTTGCCCCCATCCTGCGCCTGTGACAGGCATCTCTGATTTACCACGACATTCTTTTGGGATGAGGCTAAACATACCCGCAAATGATTCTCAGCCCTGTGCTTCTGGCTGCCCCCATCAATCCAATAAGCTTTATCAAGTCTTTGGGAAAAAGCTTTCAACCTACAAAAACACTTTCTAAGTGACCATTGTAAGAGAGGTCCTTAGTATTGTTTACCCAGTCAGTACATGGATATCTATGAGTTTAAAATGACTGTATTCTTTCCAGAATTTTTATTCTTTGCCAAAAAAATTCCCATATATGAGTAATATAACGTGATCTATTGAGATGTAGATTTACCTTTCATGTATTTCCCAAATGATGAATAAATTACATTGCAAGGACTCAAAAAGCTAAGAAACTTACCCAGGTTTATGAAGATTCTAAATAAAGAAGGATGGATGAAACCCAGGCATTCTGCCTCCATGTGCTTCATATTCCTAACTGTTGTCCTTTACTGGCCCTCCCCTGGCCTAGGGAGGGAGACAAATTAACCTGAGCACTAAAATCTCTAATGTTCTCTGAGAAATGCCAGTGTACTATCAGGGATACAAATATGTGGTGGTTACTTCTACCTGGTGAAGGTAAGAGATCAGAAGAGGCTTCCTGGTGTTGGTGAGCTCCAGCTGAGTCCTAAAAAAATTTTAAAGAGATTACCAGTCAAACAACTAAAGGAGGAAATGCATTCTGGGCAGAAGAGTGGTGTAAAATGATCAGGTTTGCAGTTCATTTGGTCAGCCTCCCCTGAGCACAGACTAGAGAAGCTCTGCTCTTGGCTCTGGTGTACAAGACAAGAAAATCAATCTCAAGTCTTTGTCCCCAGACGCCAGACACAGAAGATATTTTATTGTGGTATAATATGAAAACTGACACAGAAGCTTCTAGAAACCCACAGAAGCAACTCACCGGCCCGATGGAGGAGGAAGGTTTATTGGTCATTTCAATGTATGGTTTCTATGAACACAAACAATGTGGTATTATTACAGGCAGATATTGTTATGGACAGATACTGTGATGGGCAGAATTGCTAAGCTATTAACCAAATCTTGTACTTTCTCTTCCTAGATGAAAGGCTGCATAAAGGTTTTGAAGGAACAGGCCCCAGACAGTGTGGAGGGGCTACTGAATGCCCTCAGGTGAGCTTCAGCCCTGTGGGGTAGCAACCCTTCAGGTCCACTGCTAATTTAGATGCTGCTAGGGTCCAAGGGCTAAAAACACCAAGCTTAACCTCTTACGTCTGTTAACACATGTTGAGGTCAGCCCCATTTTTATCATCCCCTTTTCACAGATGGAAGAAACTGAAATTTAGAGAAGTCAACTCACTTGGCAAAAGTTCTCACAACAGATGGCTGAGCCAAGATTAAACCCTGGTCTGGGTGACCCTGCAGATCAAAGACCAGATCCTGGCCACACTGCTTTGTGGTTGGTGGGGACTTGTCAGGAGAAGAAGCCTCCTGGGTCTCACTTCCCCCTCCACCCCTGCTCCCCAGACCTGGCTGCATATGAGAATTAGGTGGGTAGCTTTTGCCAACACTGATGCTTGGGTCCAACCCAGACCAGATGAACTGTAATCGCTAGGATAGGGGCTCAGGCATCCATTTTAGGTTTGTGGGTTTGTTCTGAAGGTCCCTGCATGAGGCATCTGGGCAGTTGCCAACACTGAGAACCCTGCTCCCCTGTCTGGATGCCCTTGTATCTGGCCAGTGCTCCTGACAGCTCCTCACTGCTCCCGAGCCATGCTGAAGCACCTGCTCTTCCCAAGGACACGTGAACTTAATCCACTGCAGGGGCAGGATTCTCATTTGTTTAGCTGTGACACATCTATATAGTTTGTTGCATCGTGCCGATTGGATTGCCATCTGGAAAAGCTTATGGCCCCTGCTGTCTTACTCTTTGTTGATTTCCCTCTGTTCCTCTCAATACCATTCATGTAGTGAATGTTCAATAAGTGAAATGGAGCAGTGATGCTCTATGATGTACAACATGTATGTTTCATGCTCTCATTTAATCATCACAAGTCAGAATGGTAAGATCTATTATCCCCATCTAATAAAGGAAGAAACTCAGATGCACATGACATGAATAAATTATACACTGAGGCTGATCCTTTTTGGTGCAGCTGCTAAGTCACCATTCTTCAGAACAGATGTAGCATTAACCTAAGAGTCTTTCAAATTCTGTGCATAAACCAAGGTTTTTCTCCATTGGTTCCCATTTCATAGAAAGCAGACTTTCCACACTCACTAAAAAAACTTTTGGCTTCTGATATTTTTTTTTTTAAGATTTTTTTGATGCTTACCATTTTAAGTCTTTGTTAAATTCATGACAGTATTGCTTCCGTTTTATGTTTTGGTTTTTCGGCCACGAGGTGTGTGGGAATCTTGGCTCCCCGACCAGGGATTGAACCTGCGCCCCTTGCATTGAAAGGTTAACCACTGGACCATCAGGGAAGTCCAATGTCATTCAGTTAAGCAAGGCTTAGAGACCAGGACACTGTGGCAGACTGCAAATTCCATTGGGTTCTTGGCATTTTGTGTCTCCTCTGGGCACTGTGATGAAGTCAGAGGGTACAGACTTTTGAGGCAGCCAGACCTGGATCCACATCAGAAACCACAAATTGCTCATAAATCATGCATTGTTGTATTTGTCATCTGGAATGGGTCATTTAACATCTGTAAATCTCAGTTTGCTTATCTGTAAAATGGAAGTAATAACCTGTCCTGCAAAGAGTTAGTGTGAGTGTGAGTGAAATAAAAACTCCCACAGACTGCTTAGAACACGGTCAAGATTTTATTACATGTTAATTCTCCTTTCCTTCCTTTTCATGACCAGTAAATGTGAGGACACACTTTACACCACTTCTCTTTCGTATATGGGTCTGCCTTAGTGCCTCCTTGCGGTGGTAATGAGGATAAGCACTCTCACAAACTGAGGAAACAGCAACTAGAGAGTTGGATAATGTTGTCATGGTGACTGGGTGGTAAAGAATCCTCCTGCCAGTGCAGGAGATGTGGGTTCGATCCCTGGTGGAGGAAATGGCAACCCATTCCAGTATCCTTGCCTGTGGAATCCCATAGACAGCGAAGCCTGTGAGCTATAGTCCATAGCGTGGCAAAAGAGCCACACACGACTTAGCAATCAAACAAAAACAGTGTTGCTATATGCAAACCAACCTTGTACAATCGGTGACTCAGGAGGTGTGCCCTAGGTGGCCAAGAGCCTGCACTCAAGCACGTGAAATCTGTCTCCCTGGAAAACAAGATTGCTTGTATCTCCTTCATGTAATTATTTGATTAGGTAGAAGATCTATTTGTTTAATAACCAAAATATAAACTTCTTTGGAAGGAAGGATCGAATATTAAATCTGAGACTAAGCTAGGCACTGAAGTGTGGCTCTTTGTGTAAAGAACAGATTCCAAGTTTGATTTCTAAATATCAGCTGTGCCTCCCAAGCCAAAGATGAGCTGACAACTCTGATCAAAGCTTTCTCAGAGCACACTGTTTGCACACTGACTGCTGTCATTTTCTCTCCATCCAGGTTCACTACAAAGCACTTGAATGATGAATCGACTTCCAAACAGATTCGAGCGATGCTTCAGTAAAGCCTTGCTCAGTGAAGAGGATCTTTGAACTGACCTCAGAAGATGTATATGTTTACATAATTTAATACAGATTGATGTTAATACTTGTGTATTTACATAACCGTTTCCTTCTTGTCACTGAAATATATGGACCTTAATTTGTATCCTGACTGACTCAACCCAGAGATCATAAATTGACTGGAGAGCCTTACCTTCAATGTCTAAAACAAAAACCCCTTCTCCAAAAGGCAGAATTTGGAGACGTTGATCTTTGCTTCTGGAGTTCCTTATACCTGTAACAATCAGAACTTCCCAACAGTTTGTGGTCAGGTTTTAATTCTAGATGTGTGATCTCTCTGGGAAGTATAGTTAGAGAAACATGAAGAGTTTGGTTTCCTGGGTCAGCCCAGCTACAAGAAACACAACCGTTATACTGAGAGAGAGTGAGGGGGAATCCCAGAAAAGAAAATGCCCGCGGAGATACAAACCCCAGTGTCTGGAATTCAGCACACCACCCTCTTTCCTCAGAAGGCACAGCACCCACGCAACTTTTCTGTTTGCACCTATTTTATTTATCAGCATTCTCTCTTCCTATTTTGATTTATACCCTGTAACGTTCCCTTTCCATTTTTCAAGAGGAAAAAGATCAGCATGTTTGCATCAGTTTGTGGAGGAGAACGGAGAATAGAAAGATGTGCTCTTGTGGCTGGGCTGGTGACTGTCATGGAAGTGGGGACAGGTGGGGAAGAAGGACATCCAAGCAACAATGACAGTCATCTCTCTGCTTCAACCCTCTGTCTCCAGGATCAGGGAAGTGGAGCTCTGGCTAAAATTGTGGGTGAAGTTGCTAATATTCCAGTTGTCTGTGGAGTGCTGGGCACACAACTCCTCCTAATAGGAGCCATGGCCTCTGGGGATCATTCATGTGGCAGCAAAGATCTAGCTAGAACTTAACTAGTTATCAGAAAGCTTGGGGAATTTAGAGGGGAGATGTTTATTTTCTGATTATCTGATATTTAAAAGACAGCTCCTCCAGGACCTAACTGTCAGCTTGTTACAATGTATAAGCTCTGGCCTGAGTACTGGGATTAAATCCTAGACTTGTTGATTCAGAGTGAACTTGGAAAATTCACTTAAATTCTCTGTGTCTCACTTTCCCCATCTATAAAATGGGCAAATAAAATAGATAACCTCCAATACTCCTATAAGAACATGAGCCAATAAGAAGACTGACTCTCGCATCCTTCCTTTGTAAATAGAATCTGGTAAGCATCAGCCCACCTTGCCTTGATGATTAACGATATGACAAGGGTTATTCTGTCTGCAGATCAGAGTTTAGAGTGGAATCTTGGAAATCTTCTATTCTGGTCTCCAGTGAGGATGAAGTCAAACAGCATCACCCCTGTGTAGGACTAGAACCCAGGATGCCTCATTCCTGATTCCATGTCCTTTTCTTTTCACCACGTGGCCTATGCATACATACTATAGGGTGATATTGGACACTTTTAAATAAACCTTCAACCTGGCCTGTACAATTGCTTGCCTACTTCTGATGGAAGCAGAGAGTTGCCCAGGGAATGATAATTCCAGAAGTTGGGTTTGGGTATATCAGGGTTTGATGACATTGTCCCAAGGAATGAGCTGTCACACCCATTACTTTCTGGATTTTGGTAGCCAGGTGGCAGTCCCTTGAGTCCTCTAAGAATAGGAGAGACATACTTAGGTTTTATTTTTAACAAATCCATTCAGTGGCAGAATGGATTCCCTGGTCTATATCTAAATGACGGTCAGTCAACAAAGAGGGGAAAAGCCCTTTTCCTTGGAGCTTTTCAAGCTGAACAAGTACAGCTGGTTGGATGAGGGTTCTGTCACAATAACAGAAATGCACTAAATGGCTTTCAAAGACCTTTCCAAACCTAGGGATTCTAAAAACCCTAGAAGAAGCCAGAAGCTGGGATAACACTGGGTGAACAAATTCATTAGATACTCAGCTTCTTATACTTGGAAGCCACATGTTGTCTTTGGGCAACAACTGTCAAGACTAGAAATGTAGAAGTACTCAATATTTATTGTCATGGGGTCTATTTTCCGCCCATATCAGAGAAAGGACTTGCAGAGTATATGGTTGAGCACATTTATAATTTTTAATTTGACTTTCTCACAAGTGGGACTAAACATATGGGGGGAGGAGCTGGCGGCCTGCCCCAATTTAGCCAGGCCACCTTGTTTCAAAGCCAAGATTCACCAGTACATGGATTCTCAAAAGCCCAGGGCCTGAACTATTGCCTCTGGTTAGCAGCAGGACAGGTTAACTGAATGTCTGTGATCACTAACAGGTGGTGGCCTTGGGTCCACTCCAGAGCTGTAGTGGGAGACAGATTCCTTTAACAGACTGTCCTTCAGGTGTCCTTGAACAATCACATTTTTGTGTGCCGCATGCATGTGTGTCCAGGACCCACAAGCTGCTCAGGGGAAAGTGCTAGCCACGGTATCCATGTCAATGTTAGCTATATTTCATATTTGAGGTCTCATAGTTTTCAAATGAAAGTGTACTCCATTACTCAGATATTTATTTTTGGGCAAGTGACAAGGTGAAAATTACATTCCTTAGATGCACTGCTACTTTGGCATTATAATTGTGTTCTCAGAAACATTTTATGTGCCACTAGGCATTAGTTTAAAAATAAAGTGACAATGTTTTGAATTGTGGTGACCCATTGGAGCTGGAGTTTTAATTAAGAACCAGAAAGAAACTCCTGGATACTATCCTTTAACTATTAGTTAATATCAGGCTTCATCGGTGTTTGCTCCTAGTCATCACCATTGTATCAAGATATTAATGGTAAACTGAGGTTTTTAATACATCATCACATTTAAGTAACAATAATTTTATGCTTCTTCAAAAGAAAAATGAAGCTTACTCAGTCTTGGGATCTAACTGTGCAGTAGACATCAGAGACTTCTCATTCAATCTTGTATCCCAGACAGCTACAAATTTTTGTAGATGTTAATAATAAACATTGGAATTTTGTCTTAAAGAAACAAAAACTTTGGAACCCAATTTTCCCACTACATCTATAAAGGCTGTTGCATACACAAAGCTGTTTAAAAATTGTCATATGTTGTTTGCTGAAGTCATTGTAATTTTTTTGCCTGCTTTGCCTCTTTTTGTACAGAAGTTTTGAGTGTGAAATGAAAATTAAAGTTTGGTACATATATTTAAAAATACACTTCTTTCATATGATGTTCAAGGTTGAGTGGGTAATAAGCACAGTCATAAATACTTGCTGTGCTAAGTGTTAGTCGCTCAGTTGTGGCTGACTCTTTGCAACCCATGGACTATAGACCACCAGGCTCCTCTGTCCATGGAATTCTCCAGGCAAGAATACTGGAGTGGGTAGCATTCCCTTCTCCAGGGGCAAACCCAGGTCTCCTGCATTGCAGGTAGATTCTTTACCATATGAGACACCAGGGAAGCTCTAGATGCTTGCTGCACATAAATATTTGCTAAATGTCTGCTCTGGGGATCAGGAAACCACACCAATTGCCTTCACCTCTCTAAGCCTCCATTTCTTCATATACCCAAAGTCTGAAACATCCAAAATGAACTCCTCTTGGTACAGCTCCATGCACTTCAACAAAGACTCCCATTATTTAAAAAGGCATAAACTACAGAGATGCATGACATATTTAGAGATGCATGAGACCTACTTATTCAAGGATGCTAAGAAGTAAAAGAGCATTTACTTGCTCTTTTATTTTTTCTCTTCAGTGTAGTAGCACTTTCTGTGTTTGGCAAAATTAACAACCTATTCCATAAAAGCACATTTTTCAGGCAATTTAAACTCTAAAGCAACTCTCCTAATGATTAAACACTGAAACTTTTCTAGAGCACTACTTTTAATCCCTGAACCTCTTAGGATGATCACCTAAGACCTAATTGTATGTGTTTTCAATGGGTCAGAGTCCCCAGGAGAGACTTTCTATGAGTCTATATACAAAACACAAAGGGAAATGAATAAGAATAATTTTTCTGTAAATTGACACATAGACAAGTTATAATGGACAAAAACTGGAAAGAAGGAAAAAGAAAGGGGCCTTTGAGAGAGAAGAAATGGAGAGAGAGACCCTAATTAAATAAATGCTGAGAGTCAAAATACATGAAAAAAATGAGTAAGCATCTGTGTGATTGTCAAAAGGAACACAACTGGTAAGGAATTGCACATGATTCATACCAACCAGAAATTTGGTTGTTAATCAAAGTTCTCCTAGAAGGATGGTAAAGGAGAGCTCAGCTGATCCATTCCTGAAACCTAGTGAATAGACCCAGTCTATACCTGATTTTGTACTTTGAGTTATCAGTTATCAGTTGTTCAGTTGCTGAGTCATGTCAAACTCTGCAACCCCATGGACTGCAATATGTCAGGCTTCCCTGTCCTTCACCATCTCCTAGAGTTTGCTCAAATTTATGCCCATTGAGTCAGTGATGCCAGCCAACCATCTCATCTTCTATCATCTCCTTCTCCTCCTACCCTCACTCTTTCCCAGCATCAGGGTCTTTTCCAGTGAGTTGGCTCTTTGCATCAGGTGGCTAAATTATTGGTTTCAGCTTCAGCATCAGTCCTTCCAGTGAATATTCAGGGTTGATTTCCCTTAGGATTGACTGGTTTGATCTCCTTGCAGTCCAAGGGACTTTCAAGAGTCTTCTCCAGCACCACAGTTCAAAAGCATCAATTCTTCAGCCGCTCAGCTTTCTTTATGGTCCAACTCTCATATCCATAGACGACTACTAGAAAAACCATAGCTTTGACTATATGGACCTTTGTTGGCAAAGTGATGGTGCTGCTCAGTTATCAATAAGCAGACAGAACTTCTAGATGTTTGCTATTTGAAAGGTCTGTAAGGGTAATTAGTCATCACAATGTAAATGACCAATTAAATAATACTGTATAATGTAGATCGATTTAATTAAACTATTTATATTAATTAAGTACATTAATATATCCAGTACCAAAATCCTGGTCACTGCTGGTTACCTCCACCCTGACTAACACCTACATGTACCTCTTACTCAGCAAATAGAAAGGTCTTGGCCATTCTGTCTGCTCCAGCTCGAAGGTCAAATTCCAAAGAAGGGAATTTTTCTTCCTAGGTCTCATCAAGTTCCTAGGGCTGTATTTTCACCACTCTAGCTCATCCCTTGTCTGATGTCCCAGAATTGCCTTTAGAGAGTGTCTTTTTTGGCTGAAAGTTCTTGTAAACTCAAGATAGTCTTTTCTGTATAAAATGTTCCAGTTTTCACTATCAAATTGCACATTTCCAGACTCCTCTTTCTCTCTGCCTTCATTTTTAAATTGTCCTTGTTTGCCCCACAACAGGCTTTTTCTCAAGTCATGAGCTATATTTTATTAACAACCCTAAGCCATCCAAGAGCTAAAGTCTTCAATATTGTGATTTGAGAACTGGTAGTTCTAAAAGGCTTCTTACACTTTGAAGAAGCTTATCTCTAGAAATTATCAAAAGGACTTGGAGGAGGCCATAAAATTCTTTCCTTCCAAATTTAAATAGATTTAAAAGGATTTTTTAATTCCTTTTATGTGACAGAAATAATGCAATCACTATGGGGAGAAGTTATAAAGGTTGTGGTGCTACATGTGAATATGAGTGGGAAGGATGCTAAACCTCTCTTTTTTGGTTCTTAATGGATTTAATGTATTTGGTGCTAAATATAGGCCACTGCACAGCAGTTTAAACTATGTGTTTGCTAGAACATTTTCTAACACCTTACACAAAAATAAACTCAAAATGGATTAAAGATCTAAAGGTAAGACCAGAAACTATAAAACTCTTACAGGAAAACATAGGCAGAACACGCTCAGACATATCACAGCAAGATCCTCTATGATCCACCCACCAAAGTAATGGAAATAAAAACAAAAGTAAACAAATATGACCTAATTAAACTTAAAAGCTTTTATACAATGAAGGAGACTATAAGCAAGGTGAAAAGGCAGCCTTCAGAATGGGAAGAAATAATAGCAAACAAAACAACTGACAAAATACACAAGCAGCTCACGCAGCTCAATACCAGAAAAACAAACAACCCAATCAAAAAGTGGGCCGAAGAACTAAACAGACATTTCTCCAAAGAAAACATACAGATAGCTAATAAACACATGAAAAGATGCTCAGCATCACTCATTATTAGAGAAATGCAAGTCAAAACCACAATGAGGTATCATCTCATGCCCATCAGAATGGCCACCATCAAAAAGTCTACAGACAACAAATGCTGGAGAGGGTGTGGAGAAAAGGAAACCCTGTTACACTGCCGGTGGCAATGCAAACTGGTGCAGCCACTATGGAGAACAGTGGGGAGATGCCTTAAAAATCTGGAGCTTGAACTGCCATATGACCCAGCAATGCCACTGCTGGGCATACACACTGAGGAAACCAGAACTGAAAGAGACAGATGTACCCCAATGATGTTCATTACAACACTGTTTACAATAGCTAGGACATGGACGCAACCAAGATGTCCATCAGCAGACAAATGGATAAGGAAGTTGTAGTACATATACTCAGCTATAAAAAAGAACACATTTGAGTCAGTTCTAATGAGATGGATGAAACCGGAGCTTATTATACAAAGTGAAGTAAGTCAGAAAGAGAAACACTAATACAGTATATTGACACACATATATGGAATTTTGAAAGCTGGTAACAGTGATCCTATATGTAAGGCAGCAAAAGAGACACAGATGTAAAGAACAGACTTTTGGACTATGTAGAAGGGGAGGGTGGGGTGATTTGAGAGAATAGTATTGAAACATGTATATTACCATATGTAAAATAGATGACCAGGGCAAGTTTGATACATGAAGCAGGGCACTTAAAGCCAGTGCTCTGGGACAACCCAGAGGGATGGAGAGGAGAGAGGCGGGAGCAGGGTTCAGGCTGGGGGGACACATGTGCACCCATGGGTGATTCATGTCAATATATGGCAAAAACCACCACCATATTGTAAGAAATTATCCTCCAATTGTAATAAATAAGTCAATTAAAAAATAAATTATATGTTTTATTTGTCCACTAGACATTTAAGTTCCTATGGGCAGAAAATGTGTCCTAAAAAGTGTGAAGCTTAACTTAGTTCAATAGCCAGTAGATGTCTGCAAAGGGAAAACTCCAGGGTCCTGAAGGCTGAGTGTGCTGAAATGAGAACTTGAGAATTAATTTCTATAGCTCACAGCCACCAACAGCCACAAATTACCTGATCCTCTGGCTGGTCAGCTTTATTCCTGGAGGAAATTTTTACCTACTTGTCAGGGTATTTTTAACCTATGTGAACACAGAGTCTGCAGCTTGCAACAGATATGCCTGGAGTCCAGCTGAGAAATCAAGCTGTTGTCTTGATCAAAAGTTAGAGTCATCTAGTTCTGACAAAGCTGGCATACTAGTCAGATTAAGTTTTGCTCAGTCTGGTGCTAGGCTGTTACTCCATCAGAGAGTTGAGCTTGAGGCAGAGGCAGAAAGGCAAGAGAAGCAGATTTCAGTAGTGAGACAGATCGGTTCAGCACCTTGGATAGCAACTGATGCTTGTTGCCCTGGCTGTCCACAGCCATGTATCCTGGAATCTATAAGCCCTAATTGCTGGTTCAACTTTATTTCTTGAACTCTGCTTATCAAAGACAATATGTCCTTCATGAAATTAAAGTTTTTTTGGCAGCTGGAAAATAATTTTTCCGTGATAGGAAATTCTGAATATTACATTAGAAATAGTTTTGGAAAGGCCCATATATCATCTTGCATTTTCATATTCACAATACTTTTAGATTCAGATCAGACTCATACTAATAAATCTTTCTCCTTTGTCCCTACTCCTCCAGCTGATAATTAAGACCTAACAGGTACCCTTTTTAAAGGAAAGATATGTCAAATTCTCCTCACTTCATTTAGCTTTGTTTATACCATCTCTTCTTTAGAAGGTCACTAAGTCTTTACTTTTTCCTTCCTTCAATTCATTTTGCATACAGCTAACATTCATATTTCTGTGACATACATTTGACAATGACTGTGCCATATTATTGCCTTTATCATGTTCCTTGAAATATCTTCTTGGAGATGCTAATTGGTATTCCATGAAAAGAAAATCAATTTTCAAGTACTGTGGAACAAGTTTAAACAAATTATTTTATCTACTTATTCTTTTTACTACTAGAATTTTTTGTTCATTGTAAATCTCCACAGGAGGGTAAAACATGTGATATGTAGCAATTCTCAAGTGTGTTTGTCTACAGAACTCATATGCCACAGAACATCTATGATTTCTCATGGACATTAGCATTCTGCAGAAACACTTTTTAAGCAAACCCAAGAGCTTAATTTTTCCATCTCACTTACCTTCTATCAAACCTGCATCTCACTTCCCCATGCTATTAAAAACATTCATAATTTTCTGACATATGTATTTTTTCCATACTTATAACACTGGTAATAATGCTGCTCCTTCTGCCTGAAACTCTATTTCCCCTACATTGTCCTATGAAATCCTATTCATGCATTTAAGACTTTGCTTAAGTGACTCTTATTCTTTGACTTTTTCCATGCCTTCCCCAAGCAGAGTTAGTTACTCTTTCCTGCATGTCCCCTGTTCCATTTCCATTATACCAGTTTCAGATTTAGGTACTACTGGAGAGATTAATGGTGAGCACCTGTGCTTAGGTCTCATTTTTTCCTCTTGCTCAAATAAGTCACTAAAAATAACCCATATCTGAGACTTCTTTAAAAGACTCAAAATTTTTCAATCAACTCTATAATTTAAAAGAATGTATTATTTTGAAGATCTGAAACTAGTCACTTAAGAAACCATCTCAACTGACATTTTTAGGCAGATATTGTCAGTAAAGTCTTAATATTTTCAGTATTTGTGAGGCTTGTTAGTGTAGTCTATACATTTCATTTGATTTTTAGTAACTTGCATTTTCATAGAAAATGGTACATTTAATCCACTTTAAAAAGTATTTAGCAAAATCTTCTACAAATTATTCATTATGTTCTCTTTACACGTGGTTGTTTCTACTTCCTTAGAATAAACATTTTTGAATTTACAAATTATAAAATATTACAAATACATGATTTATCTGTTCCTATGTGTGTGCGTATATATATATATATATATATATATGCACATGGGTATGTTAGTGTACATTTTAAAAAGTAGCTATTAGATAGCAGTTCATGGTTTACGAAAGGGAGGGTCACTCAAAGTCCAAAAAACACACTAGGTTTTCATTCAGTTTACATGACTTACTAAATGTATAATCTTGGAGAACTTTATTTGTGCCTCAATTTTATCATCTGTGGAATTATGTTAATTATAAAAACTTAAAGAATCTTTCATGTAGTAACCAATTAATACTTGTTACTTATATCATCGAAAAAGCAAGAGAGTTCCAGAAAAAACATCTTTGACTGTGCCAAAGTCTTTGACTCTATGAATCACAACAAACTGTGGAAAATTCTTAAATGGATGAAAATACCAGACCACCCGACCTGCCTCTTGAGGAATCTGTTATGCAGGTCAGGAGGCAACAGTTAGAACTGGACATGGAAAAACAGACTGGTTCCAAACAGGGAAAGGAGTACATCAAGGTTGTATATTGTCACCCTTCTTATTTAACTTATATGCAGAGTACATCACGAGAAACGCTGGACTGGGAGAAACACAAGCTGGAATCAAGATTGCCAGGAGAAATATCAATAACCTCAGATATACATATGACACCACCCTTAGGGCAGAAAGCACAGAAGAACTAAAGAGCCTCTTTATCAAAGTGAAAGAAGATAGTGAAAAGGTTGACTTAAAACTCAACATTCAGAAAATTATGATCATGGCATCTGGTCCCATCACTTCATGGAGATAGATGGGGAAACAATGGAAACAGTGACGGACTTTATTTTGGGGGCTCCAAAATCACTGCAGATGGTGACTGCAACCATGAAATTAAAAGATGCTTACTCCTTGGAAGAAAAGTTATGACCAACCTAGACAGCATATTGAAAAACAGAAACGTTACTTTGCCATGAAAGATCTGTCTAGTCAAAGCTATGGTTTTGCCAGTGGTCATGTATGGATGTGAGAGTTGGATTATAAAGAAAGCTGAGAACTGAAGAATTGATACTTTTGAACTGCAGTTTTGGAAAAGACTCTCGAGAGTCCTTTGGACTGCAAGGAGATCCAACTAGTTCATCCTAAAGGAGATCAATCCTGAATATTCATTGGAAGGACTGATGCTGAAGCTGAAACTCCAATACTTTTGGTGCCTGATGCAAAGAACTGACTCATTGGAAAAGACCCTGATGCTGGGAAAGACTGAAGGCGGGAGGAGAAGGGGACGACAGCAGATGAGATTGTTGGATGGCATCACCGACTCAATGGACACGAGTCTGAGTAAACTCTGGGAGTTGGTAACGGACAGGGAGGCCTGGCATGCTGTGGTCCATGGGGTCACAAAGAGTCAGATATGACTAAGCAACTGAACTGAACTGATACTTATTATCTATGGTAGCAATTTTTATCTTCACTATTTCCCACTTTCTTAGTTAAAGCTCCTTATTTATTTTACTTTTTACTTCTTCATTTTTTATTTTTACAATGTCTTTCATGGAATATTTCGTGGTTTTTTTCCTCTGTTCATGAAAAAACTCGTTCAGGAAATGCATTTTTCTATGATAATACCTTTAGCTTCCCTTCATTACCATTTTTACTAGATTACTTTATACTCTGAGTGTAAGTTTTCATCCATTTGTGCATAATTTAGAAGTGATTTTAGGTATATTAAGAGTTGAGGATTTTGTTGAGTTTTGTACTCTAATTTTTGTCATTAATGTTAGTATTATCATATCATGATTAGAATGTGTGATTTATACTATTGCTATCATGGCTATGTTTTTTCCAGTAGTCATGTATGAATGTGAGAGTTGGATTATAAAGAAAGCTGAGTACCGAAGAATTGACGCTTTTGAACTGTGGTTTTGGAGAAGACTCTTGAGAGTCCCTTGGACTGCAAGGAGATCCAACCAGTCCATCCTAAAGGAGATTAATCCTGAGTGTTCACTGGAAGGACTGATGCTGAAGCTGAACCTCTGATACTCAGGCCACCTGATGCGACGTGCTGACTCATTTTAAAAGATCCTGATGCTGGGAAAGATTTAAGGCAGGAGAAGAAGGGGACGACAGAAGATGAAATGGTTGGATGGCTTCACTGACTCAATGGACATAAGTTTGAGTAAGCTCCAGGAGTTGGTGATGGACAGGGAGGCCTTGTGTGCTGCAGTCCATGGGGTTGGAAAGAGTTGAACAAGACTGAGCGACTAAACTGAGCTGAACTAGTCATTTTGGAATTAACCAAGGTTTTCTTTGTAGCCTAATATCTAAGTCTGAATTCCCCCCAAAAGCAGATCCTAATGCTAAGACTCGGGCACAGATAGTTTATTTAGGAGATGGCCCCAGGAAGCACGGGCTGGGAGACAGACAGAAGGAGATGGGCCAGGAGGAGCATGTAATAGCAGATGCTTCATTGAGAAACTTGCTTCTGAGGACAAGTGGAGCCCAGTCCTTCTGAACATTCTCTAGGGAACTGTACAGAAACTCCCAAATACTGTCTCCCCGAAGGACTGAATGCTGAGGCTGCATCTGTGCATGGACTGAACAACCTTTCTTCATTTCAGAGAAAGTCAGGAAATACAAATGTGGAGAGAGAGAGTTCAACCCCCAGCAGGCCGCCAATCATGTGCTTACAAATTGCCCACTACAGCCACCGCTGACATCTTGGATAGGCCTAAGCGATCTGGTGCAGGGACCCATCTTGTAGGTTGCACATAAAATCATCTCCATTTGTAAAGTGTGCCAATGGTAAGGATTTTTTTTTTTTTTTTGCTTTTTTTTTTAAAGACTCTTGGAGTATAATTTCCAGTCTTTGACTCTAAATTTGTATCAAGGAGTAGCTCAATAATTCACAAGGCAGACAGCTCTATTCAGGAATATATGATCGTGTTGCCATTACAAAAGACAGAGGTGAAGAGGGGTAGAACCTTCTTATTTATCAGATGGTAAATATTAATCAAATTTATTTGGCTAAGAGTTTCTTTATGTCAAAATGTAACTTGAATAGTAAATAACTCTCATACTGATTATGAACAGATGGAATAGATACAATCTGAAATCATCAGCATTAATAATTAACTGGAAGTATATTTTCCCTATTATTACAAATAATAGCAGATTTTATAAAGTAACTTATCTAGATAGAAATAATAACCCCATAAGAAATTATATTTATAATATTTTATGATTGGAAGAGAAAACTTGAATGTCTCTTTTTACTTAAGAGATTTGGAATGTTTTCTTTGGTTTCAATATAACTTGTTATTATACCCTATACTACTTCTGAAAAATCGTCCCAAAGGGTTTTGGATTGTCCCATGATATGATAAAGTCAGCATAAAATTAATTGTGGCAAGTTAGGAATGTGCATTTATAAAAACAGAAAGGGGAGCTAAATAGAATATATCAGTTCAGTTCAGTCGCTCAGTCGTGTCCGACTCTTTGCAACCCCATGAATCGCAGCATGCCAGGCCTCCCTGTCCATCACCAATTCCTGGAGTTTACTCAAACTCATAAATAGAATATATAAAGAATATCTAAAAATATTTAGGACAGATGATGGATTAACACTGCTACTGGTAATTGGGGATCTTATGTAACATAAGATGTTACAGATGGTAGGAATTACAGATATGAAAGGTCTGACTCTGACAGCTTTTGCCAGTGTTTTTAATAAATGTCCCCTTCTAGCCTTAGACAGAGTTGAGCTGTTTGAGAAGCAGCCATGCATGGTATGCTGACTTAAACTACCTGTTATTAACTCATCTTGTAACCTCAAGATAGCTAGACCATACCTGTGGAACTGTAGTTTTCCTTGTACAATGCAACTTTTTCAAAGGGTTTTCAAATTAGCATCTCAGGATTCTTGTGGTGATAAGTGAAGATCACTGACCCCTAGATAAAAGGGAGTAGGCTCTCAGTGAAAACATCCTTCATTTCTTATGCAGAATTCAGTCACTTATTTCTCATTGCTCACTTACTGAGTTACTTAAACTGAGTATAAGCCCCATGTGCTAATTGCCAAGGGTATGGTTATGAAAGTCAGGGAATTAATAGTCTAGTGAGGGGACATAAATGTGATTCAATTTGATAATTATTATGATAGAGATAAATGCAAAGTTACATGTTAGGAAGGACATGGGAAACCTAACCTAGCCTAATTGGCTTGGATGGAGTCGGAAAGTTACTCCTGGCAAAGGCAGCTGCGGTTTGAAAACTAGAGGGAGACCTCCAGAAGGACCAGGGCTAAAGGGAGATTGTTTCAGATAGGAATAGCATCACGTGCAAAGGTAAGAGACCATAATACCAGCAGGGGCTTTGTATGGATGGAGCACATGGTTTTGTTCTCCTCTCTCCCCGGGGGTGAGAGATAAAAGATGAGAACCCAATGAGAGGGAGGCCAAACAAGAAAGTGAAAGGTTAAGAGAGTGATAGGAAGATATGGAAAGACTTTTTGAGAAGTAATGTGGTCAAATCTATGCATTCCAGAGATTACTCTGACTTCTGTGTGGGAGGACAGTCTGGAAAATATAGACTGAAGAGAGGAAACCAACAATTCGTAAGGGTACAAATAAGTATAAATGCTTATAATAGCACATACCAGGAGCTAGACTCAGTGAATTATGCAGATTAACCTCTCTACACGATCCCTGCTGCTTAATAAATCCCATTTTTACAATGGAGAAAATTGAGATCCAAAGAGATAAAGTGAATGATCCAGGTTCTCAGAGCTCTAAGTGGCAAGTCTGGGATTCTAAACCAGGCAGCTGAGTTCCAGAGTTCATGCTCTTAATCTCCATGCTAGGGAAATGTGCCTGTTTATGGGCTATCACTGTGTGTAGGCAGTGGTTCAGCACTTAGCATAATTTATTACTCTTCACAGCAATGGCTCTGAGTAGGTGATAGTATTATCCCCATTTTACAGATGAAGAAGGTGAAGCACAGAGAGGTTGGAAAAGTTTCTCAAGGGCACACAGCTAAAAAAGGTCAGGCTGAGGATGGGGACCCAGGCTGTCTCATTCAGAGCCTTTTCTTTTAATTACTATGATCTCCCCATCAACAAGTGGTTGCTGGAATTTCAGAGAGATTCTAACTATTGAAGCAGAAACTTACCTGATATAAAGCCCTCATCCATGTTAGAAATTTAGGGATTCAGAAAGAATTAAAATCATCTGCCAAGACTGGAATCTTTATTTCTTTTGACATGACCAGACTTGCTGATTTCCCTGACTAGAATCTTCCTTACTAGGTTCTGAGCTTTTTGAGGAAAGGGACCCTAAATTACTTATCCTTGTATTCCAGATGCATATTAAATAGGACATAAGAAATGGCAACCCACTCCAGTATCCTTGCCTGGAAAATCTCATGGACAGAGGAGCCTGATAGGCTGCAGCCCACGGGGTCGCAAAGAGTCAGGCACGACTGAGCGACTAACACTTGGTTACTTACTTAAGAAAGTTAATTAAGGCAATCCAACCCGAAAGTGTTTCAGCATAGGCAAGGAGGTCTTTGAATAGAAAAAGAAGTGTCTGACTGTTAAGGATGCTGCAGCCACTAACCACATGTGACTTTGTTGTTTTTCAGTCACTCAGTCATGTCGGACTCTTTGCACCCCATGGGCTGCAGCATGCCAGGCTTCCCTGTCCTTCACTGTCTCTCAGAGTTGCTCAAAATCATGTCCATTAAGTTGGTGATGCCATCCAACTATCTTATCCTCTGTGGTCCTCTTCTCCTCCTGCCTTCAGTCTTTCCCAGCATCAGGGTCTTTTCCAGTGAGTCGGCTCTTTTCATCAGGTGGCCAAAGTATTGGAGCTTCAGCTTCAGTCTCAGTCCCTCCAAATCAGATAAAATTAACTAAATTTTAAAATTTATTTCCTCAGTCCTGCTAGGCACATTTCAAATGCTCAGTAGTCACATATAATAACTAATGTGGTGACACACAGAGAGAGCATTTCCATCATGGCAGAAAGTTCTACTGAAGACAAACTACATGGCCAAAAGTTCTATGGAAGAGAGCTTGCATGTTACCCAGGTATTGAAATGTCACTGTCAAAACCTCCTGGGCAATTTTCCACAAAGTGGTTTCCTGGGTTCTATCCCAGACCTACTGAATCAGAATTTCTTTGCAAAGAGTCAAGGAATCCTAATTTTCCATATGTGTCTATATGGTGTTTTTTAAGAAAAACTGGCTTAGATCTTTGGACTTCCATATTGTTGCCTAAAAGCCCTTTTGTTCAAATAAAAGCTTAACTAGAGTGCCAGCAGGCAAAACAAACACAAGTAGGGCTTCTTGACTCGGAGAGGAGAATGGGTCTGGATAACTACTTGCCCACTGCCTAATCTCCATGGAACACTGTAGAACAAAGACATTGAAATTCATGGTTTGAAAACTACTGGCCCAGAGATTTTAGGAGCTTCCCAGGAACTCCAGGGTGCTGACTCCCCAGAGAATGGGACTTCCCTGGTATATCAGCTGGTGAAAGAATCCGCCTGCAATGCAGGAAACCCTGATTGGATTCCTGGGTCGGGAAGATCACCTGGAGAAGGGATAGGCTACCCACTCCAATATTCTTGAGCTTCACTGATGGCTCAGATGGTAAAGAATCTTCCTGCAATACGGGAGACCTGAGTTCGATCCCTGGGTTGGGAAGATCCCCTGGAGGAGGAAATGGCAACCCACTCCAGTATTCTTGCCTGGAGAACTCCGTGGACAGAGGAGCCTTGCAGGCTCCAGTCCATGGGGTCTCAAAGAGTCAGACACAACTGAGACACATGTGGCCCTAAGTAAACTCAAAATTGAATCTTGAGCCTTGGGGACTCCACAGTCTAGGGACTGATATATTACAGAGCTAGGGCAAGCAAAGCTTCATGAGGTGGCGAGCAGATATGAATGGATGGTTGAGAAATGATGTCAGGTAATCTCTGAAGACTTGACCTAGATCCAGGATAGATTTCAACTCAGGTGTTATGCTCACCCGTCACTCAGTCAAAGCACAGGCCCTCATGGAAGGGGAAAGGGAATCCTTTACCATGTGGGTCTGGACACAGTAATGCCTCCTGATGGGTTCTTGAGGTTGGCCCACTTTTTTACAGGAGTCAATGTTATTTCATTCACCTGCAGTAAGTCTTGTGCTGACACTTTTATCCGTTAATGGAGTTTCCAAACTCACTGTGCCATCTGTAAGAGATGAGGGCCATGCAACCGTGGGAGAGACAGGCATCTAGGCACCCTCATTCTTTTACCCAATGTTCAACCTAACGTAGTCATTAACATCTTTGTGGAACACTTTACCCAGTGATGTCAGATCATGTCTGTAATGATGCCACTAAAGCAAAATCCTTGTAGGTGACATTTTTTATCCTTTAATAAAATGCATGTGCTTTGGGTCCCAAGTGTTTCTTCCTCTGTATGAGCCACGGTTGACCGCTGGTGTTGAAGGTCAACCATGCATAGAGATGTTTACTGAGTCTCATCCATTGTCTTCGTCCTTTCAGCTCTGACATTTTATAGCATGCATGTTGCAGTAATGATGGCAAGGGCCTGGAATGAACGAATGAACAAAACACAGACAGAGGTTATTCTTTTGAATGGTTTTTATTTTCAGGGTTTCATTTGTAAATTACAGAGCATACCATATTTATTTAACTTAATCTATCAGGATGACACCTCATTAAATTAAGAAATTTTAATTAACTAATGAAGATTTCATTGTCTATCCTTTTTATGTTCACATTAGGGTAGGCCATTTTGATGACAACGTTTATAGCTGTAATTAAATATTTCTAATAGGTTTAGTTAAAATTTGCAAATAATAAGGCATATTTCATCTTTATTTTATTATTCATGGCATATCCAATTTAGCCTTGTGGCAGTCACCCAGCTTTATGTGTCTTCTCTTATTTCTTTTCACAAGTCTGTGCTTTACTTCAGACAAAAGTTTGAAGAACTGATAAATCAGGGTTATAATATCCATGAAATTTATCAATGGATCCACGAGCAAAGGAAACCCTCCTTTTCTTGCTGTGGTCTGTGGAGTAAGGCCACCCCAAGTGACCACCTCACATACATAACTCACAGGTTGATTAGCGTAAATCCAGTGGGTGACAGCTTGGCATGTATCCTTGAGTGTGACACCATTCAGAAATGCCCTTTCCTGGCATTCCTAAGGGAGGGTCATTCTGCTAATGTCTGTACACCCCAGTAGTGAGGAGCTTATTATTCCAAAGGAACATTGGTCAATCAACTATTTGACATTGATTTTTAATGCAGTCTTCCTATTAATTAAAATATATCTTATTTTTACCTTACCTTCATTTATTTCTGGATCTACTTTTGGGGTCTTCATTCATTATTCAAGTATTTATTTACTTTCCATTACTTTCCACTGGAGGGAACAGAATGGATATAAACTGAGGCCAAACAAAGTGAGTTTATTCCCAGTTCCCAGAGGTCCAAGGACGCTGACTAAGCCCTTAACATGCTTCTCTTCTTCCCCTCTTCTTCAGCTCTCCTTCCTGTGGCCATCGTCCAGCTCCTTCACCTCCCGTCTTTTTCCTTCAGTTTGTGATGGTGACCAACCTACTGCTGAAGGCTGGATCCCTGCCTGTTTTCTGCTGTCTCTAACACAACACGCCTCTATCAGGAGCTCCTTTTATTACCGAAGATATAAATCAGATCATCCAAGACAAGAATGGAAGAGAATCTCCTCTTGCAAGGTCAGCTAGACTTTTCGGCCCCCGCTGTCCCATGGAGTCTCTCACCCATAGCACTGATTCCACTGTCTCCAGCTGAAAAGCAGCTCAGCTTCTGGAGGGAAGATCCAACGTCAGATGGTGACAGATTGTAACGCACCCTGACCTGGAGCCAGACACAGCGCATCTCCTCCTCCTCTCTGCCATGCCCCTTGCCCTGAGAGGATTATTGTTCTTCAGTGTCATTTTTGACTAATCAACTGTGACAAATGCTCAGAAGACTCAAGCAAGACAATATTATGAACATCAGTGTCCACAAGGCTGAATAAAGAGAGTAATCCACTGCTTTTACTTTCCACGCTGATGATAATTGGGTGGCCTCTTCTGAGAGGTCTACTGTATCTTGTCAAAGTCCTGTTGCTGTGATAGTCAGACTTTGGTATGGGTGTTAGCAAAACTTCCAGGGTAGGAGCAGCATTTCTCCTAAAAAAAACGGGCCATTTCTACCCAGCCACCTGGGGAAAGAGGTCTGTTCCTCAAAACTAGAATCATTGAGGGGGTTAATGTGCAGCTGTAGTGATTCCTAAGGTTTGGAGGCTGAATGCTCTTGGATCCAGACCCTGGTGATGGTAAATGCTGAATGTGCTGGGCTCCTGGGAGTAAAATGTGAAGTTCAGGCCTACCATGTGTTAGGATCTAGAAAGGAGGTATGACAGCCCTGGGCATAGACTGAAGAAGCTGAGTCAGTGCCCTGTTGGGATCTTGAGTTGCCCTAGGCATCTGTATGATGTTTGACAAGCTCCGCAGGTCTCTTGATCCCTGTTTTGTGGCCACACTTTCAGCCTGGGTCTAAAAACCTGCCTCTCCCATTCACTGACCTCTACTGTCTTGGCCTCCTGAAACCCAGGCATCTCCAGCTCCAAAATAGCCCTTTTCCTCCTTCAAATAAACAGTTCCTGACTCCTTCAGTCCATGAAAGTTTCTCTCTCCTGAGCACCATAGTTCTGACTTTGTGCTACTTGTTTTCCTATTGTTTCAAAGTGGCTGCCTTCCTAAGAGACTCTTTTTGATTTGCTTTCACATGGATTTATGTGGTTTTTCTCCCCAGCAGAGTTACAGTCTTTTGGAGGGTGAAATGAGACCAGAAATCCTCCGTATCTCTTCATTGTACAAATCCTACTTCTCTGTCTGGCTCACAGTTTCATAATAAGCTGTTGGAACTACCCACAATGCACGATCTAATGCTTTCTCTGGAACGCCTAGTGAAACCAATGAGTTTGACCCAATCTATCGCTATAGTCTACCCTCCTTGGCTGAACACCCATAAAATCCATTCCTACTCATGTTCCCCAAGTTTCTAACAATATAGTAGCACAGTTTTCATTTTTTCTCAGGGTAAGCTGTTTCCACCTGGGCCTTAATATGGTGCTAGTAGTAAAGAACCTGCCTGCCAATGCAGGAGACATAAGAGACTCGGGTTCTGTCCCTGGGCCGGGAAGATCCCCTGGAGGAGGGCTCAGCAACCCACTCCAGTATTCTTGCCTGGAGAATTCCATGGACAGGGGAGCTTGGAGGACTACAGTCTATAGGGTTGTAAAGAGTCGGACACGACTGAAGCAACTTAGCACTAACTATGGATTTGTTGGCAACAGAAGGTGATGGTGGTAGATTTTAAAAAGAGAGATTGTCCACTATTGAAGCACCTACCCCAGGTACGATTAAATAACAAGATTTTCAGGTACAGGAATGTACGTCTGACTTCTGTGTACAGGAGAACTAGGTAATTTCAGTGCCAAGGGAAATCCACAGTGACTTGGCGGCTCAAGATTGTCAGTTGCATCCGGGGCCAACCAGATGTTCTCAATCCTAGTTTTAGTCTCCTAATCTTTCCAAATGAGTGTCTTCACTCTCACATGAGGAACTTGGCAAGACTCTGAGTTCAACTGTTACTGTAATTCAGCCACTTGCATAATACATTTTTTGTTGATTTTTTTCACAATATCAGCCCTGCAGCTATAAGCAATAAGAACATATTTTAGAGCCATCTTGTAAGCTCTTTGCTCCTCAATCTGTGACTTGAGCTGACAGTTATAGGACTAGAGTTTGTCACTTTCTTTCTATAATTGCTCGAGCACACTCTGAAGAGTCATCCCACACCATTGTCCCCATTGTCATCATTACTGGCACACAGGCCACATCTTCAGTTGGCACTTTAACACATTCAGCCACAGGCGACAGCTGGACTAATGGCAATGCCATTGCATGCCATGAATTGCTAGCATCTCATTTTCTATTAGCAAAAAAATACAGCACTGCCCTCAAGTTCACAGACACAACCGAAGCAACCCTGAATCTCAACTTTGTATATCTATCTCCTGAAACCATTCTCAGTTAGGGTTAAATCAGGAGACAGAGAACAAACAGCTATTTGAACAGCAAAAATAATAATATAAGGAATTATTAACTATAACAGTTACAGTTACTTTATAAAGGAGCAAACATTACTCTGGACTTGCCAGGTGGCGGTAGTGATAAAGAACCTGCCTGCCAATGCTGGAGACATGAGATATGGGTTTGATCCCTGGGTGGGGAAGAACGTCTGGAGGAGCTCGTGGCAGTTCAATCCAGTATTCTTGCCTGGAGGATCCCACGAACAGAGAAGCCTGGCGGGCTACATTTCAAGGGGTTGCAAAGAGTTAGACACGACTGAAGCAACTTAGCATGCACACACACAAAGACTACTCTAAAGAACTTCCTAAGGCTGATAGAAATTCTCTAAGGAAGAAATAAACTTGAAAGCCTGGGGCCCTCTCTCAGCATGGAGCTCACCTCATTGAAGAAGGTGCGGTTTGTACTCCGCTGGATGGCAGCGAAGTTCATTGTGTTGCTGAAAGAGCTGGTCCACAGATACCAGGCTCAGGCTGGTGGGCAGGGAGCTGCAACTGAAAGTGACCAACAGGAAATACTCCATCTAAGAACAGATAGATTGAAACAGATGAGCAGGGACCCACAGCCATGACTGGCAAGCTGGAAACCTACCACGTGTGGGCCTGACAGGGAAGCCAGTCATTGGAATGCCTGTGAGACGCACTGGGGATCTGCCCACAGATGTACTCCACAAATCAAAGGGAAATTGTCTATAGAGGAATCACCAAAAGATGTGGGTGTTAACCCTAGTGAATGTTCCCAAATGTGATGCTGGCAGCAGAAAGACTGGAGCAAGAAGCAGCAGAATCAAGAGAGGGAGTCTCTTCCTCCTGATTTATCTCTTCAGTGCCCTCTACTGAGAGAACTAAACTGTGTGTGAATGGGAGAAGAAAATACAGAATCCCTCTCCATTAGCACAGAGCCCGCAATGAAAAGTTCTTGGGGGCTGATAGAGGATAAATTGATACCTGGCCCCAAAGCATCAATTACTATGATAATAATTAACATTTTATATAGCCTCTACATGTTGTTACATAGTCTTTATATTTATGACCTTATTGCATCCTTCCAATTATTAACTTCACCCAAAGGATAAAAAGTTTGAAGTTCAAAGACATTGACTTATCCAGAGTCCCACAACAAGTAAACAGAAGAGTTGGAGTTCAAACGAGATTTTACATGCAGCATGAATTCTTCCTACTGAACATCTCACCTTCCCCTGGAAGGAGCTAGAAGGAAGGAAGAGTCCATTGATAATTTCAAGACAGCAATATTTACTGAATATCCACTACATACGAAGAACTGAGTTGGGTACTAAATATGTGGAGTAGATAAAAAAGACATGGTCTCTGCTCTAATGGTGTTCACAGTCTTCAACATGTCGGCAAGTTTCACTTATTTAAAAAATAAATAGACATACAAATATTTCCAGGATGTCCCTGGTGTTCCAGTGGTTCAGAGTCTGCCTTGCAATGCAGGGGACATGGGTTTGATCCCTGGTTGAGGATGAAGAGCTCACATGCTGCAGAGCAACTAGGCCCGTGAGCTGCATCTAAGGCCCAACACAGCCTAAACATGATAAATAAATATTTTTTAAAAATCAGGTTTTGTAAGGTATAGAAGCAAAATAAAAGATACTATGTAGGTGCTTACATGGCTATTTACAATCCAAAAGCCGTTTTTTAGCTCATAGGCCATGTGGGTTATAACAAAAAGTTCATGAGAGTAATGTAGTGCTTGTAGATACCTGGTCTCAATAAAGAAACATATTTAAAAAATACGCATATGAGTGCAAAGGGTGAGGAGGGCACAAAGGAAAAGAAATGGTTCTATGAGGGAAGTAAGAAGAGGTTCGGGGAAGATTAATTAAGAGGGAGGATCATGGGAGTTGTGTCTTAGGAAGGCCATTTGGAGCAGATGGGAAGGGTGAGTTGTTAGCTGGGCGAAGAGTGGGGTGGTGGAACATTCTGGGCAGAGGTAGCAGCCCCTAGGGAGGGTGAGAACTTGATGCATTCATACACACACACACACACACACACACACACACACACACACACACACACACACACAGCAGTAGAGCTGGAGCCCAGAGGGTGAGAGGGAGAGGAACACAGAGATTAAAGAAGAAGTGGGGAACCAGTCATCAGATCATCCACACATCCAGGGGTTTATGAAGAGGCGAGCCAGGAGGCAGTCAGGCCTGGGAGCAATCAGACATTGAAGAGAAGGAGGAGGAGGGGAGGGGAGCAAATTCAAGGGCAGAGCCTCAGTCAGCAGCCACGGGGGGGCTCACCTGGCTCCCCAGTCATACCCGTGAAATGCTGTTATGTGTGTCAGCCTTCAGGAAAGGCCTGCCTCCTGACCCCGCCCCCACCCCCTACCCTCACTGGCACACATTCCTTTCAGGTCTGCGCTTGATGCACACAAAGAGAATTCAAACCATCTTTCCATGTCATCATTCAATCTGTTGCTCCAGGCCTGACAGAAAGGGCATGAAAGCAACCTGACCGTCTCGCCCTCCAGAAGCTGGGGCCATTCAGGGTCCTGGAAAAGGATGGGGTGCAGAAAGCAGGAGCCCTGGTCTCATTATGCCTCAGCCTGGATCTCACCTTTCACCTTTACATCTGGGCTCTGAGGGAACAGGTCACAGAGACCAGTTGGTTCTAGCCAAGAGCACAGGCTCTAGCGTGGGACACCCTAGATTCAAAATGAGCCTTTATGTCCTCCAAAGACATAACCTTGGTCATGTAACTAAAATCCATGCCTCACTCAGCTCCCTCATTCTCAGGGATGGGCATCGTTCTGGTATCTAACTGATG
Source organism: Budorcas taxicolor (assembly GCF_023091745.1). Classification (NCBI taxonomy): domain Eukaryota; kingdom Metazoa; phylum Chordata; class Mammalia; order Artiodactyla; family Bovidae; genus Budorcas; species Budorcas taxicolor. Next base: position 141,371,868 of record NC_068920.1, read on the forward strand.
CAATTGCTGTGAGTGGTAAGTGAGTTGAGTGAAGGCTTAGAACAGTGCAAAGCACATAGAAAGCAGTCCGTCAATATTTGCTATAATATCTGGGTCTTCTTGGCATCCTCCTGTTTCACAGACATGGCAGAAATCACTATCCCATTTTACAGCTGGTAGCTGAAGCTCCAATATTTTGACCATCTGAGGCAAAGAACTGACTCATTGGAAAAGACCCTGATGCTGGGAAAGATTGAGGGCAGGAAGAGAAGGGAGTGACAGAGAACGAAATAGTTGGATGGCATCACTGACTCACTGGACATGAATCTGAGCAAACTCTGGAAAACATTGGAAGACAGAAGAGCCTGGCGCACTGCGGTCCATGGGATCGAAAGAGTCAGACATGACGGAGTGACTGAACAGCAGCAACCTATGATGGACTGGAGGCACCATAAAATCAAGTCTCTTGCCTGAGAACATGAGGCAGAGCTGGTCCTCAAGCTCAGGCCATCTGAGCTCCAGTCTAAGACCAAACCGGTTAACACCAGACCTCAGTGAAATTACCGTGGGCAAGGCGCCACCATCTTGTGGGTCTCAGTCGATGCCATAGTAAGATAAGAGGAATAGCGCTGTGCGATTTCTAAGTTCTCTTCCTGATCTGACCATTGGTGTGCCTACAATCCAATCTGGGGGTTTTGCTATGGTGGAAGTAACTCTGGTTCTGCCTGTGTGCTGTTCCTGGATGGCCCGGGCGTGGGGAGCACAGGGCAGGATCACATCCAGCCTTCTAAGCACCACTGCTTCCCCAGGCAGCACATATGTCAGCTGCCAGCCCCTGCTCTGTGCTCCGAAGTTTCTCTTGTCACATAAAATTCTCCTTTTGACACTGTTTTCCTTTAGAAAGAAAGTAAATCATAACTTTTCACTTAAGTATTTCTGCTTCTAGTCAGACCTGCTTTAGCCTGAAGTTGAAAAAGCGTATATTTGGTTGGCTCACATTTCAACTCAGTCTAATAGATATTTGCTTAAGGGGGAAAAAGGTTGAAGAAAAAAGGGAAATGTCAAAACGGAATAATAAAATGGTCCATAAACAGAAGCAGGTTTTCTGCGATACGTTACCCCGATAAACCCGATAATGGTTCCCAAATGCACTGTCCTGGGTGGATGCCAGGCGGGGCGGTGGGGGGTTCTGGGTTATTTTTAATTTTACCGTAGCCAAACCATGACCTCATCCCAAAGGAATTCTCTCCCACCAAAGAGCTGTATCGAGTTATTTGTCGGCCGAAATTCATTTGAATGTGGATTCATCGGAAACATGTGTGACCACAGATGCGGCCAAGAGGGAAATCTGGGAAAAAGTGGAATTTTCAAGGAAACCCTTCCCTTTGTTTTAATGAAACAAGCTGGTTCTTCTGGGACCTCGGGCCTTTGATACTTTCATCCCTGGGCCTGCTGCTCTCTGTGACCGTGCAGTGCCCTCAGCAGACCCCCCTCCTATGTTCCTAGCAGTCCACCACCCACCAGGCAGGCCCTAGGGCAGCCCAACCCCACCCCCTAGAAGGAATCAGGGCTTGGGCAGATGCTTTGGCCATTGCACACATAACTTAAACACAGTCAGTGCATAATACAGGCCTCGAATAATAATAGCAATCCCCACCTTTTATTAAACACCTACTATGGGCATTGCACTCAGTGCTTAGCATGTACCATTCTCTCATCCTCTCAACAAATGTAGAAAGCTTGAGGATTTCCCATTTCATGGATTAAAAAACAAAAACAGGCTTAGAGATATTAGCTCCCCAAGAACACTTGGTTATTTAGTGGCTTAATCAAATTTCCAGCCCATGCTTGGTATATCTCAAGCTTCTGCTCTAGTTACAATACAATGCTTCTGCAAACAGAAGTTGTTGCCAACACAGGTTTGTGTGCCTGATACACAGTGAGGCTAACAAACTGAGACATAGGAGTATGGAGTCCAGAAAATGTTACTGCAGGGCCAAGCAAAGAGAATGGATGGGCCATTCTCTAAAAACCAACAAACTCCCCAGTGCTTTTCAGGAAGAAGGTTTCAGAGGCAAATTTTGGGGTGAGGGTTGCAGGGTGTATGACTTTCTTCTGATTAGTTGGTGGTAAGGTAACAGGGTGGTGCCCTAGGGATCTTGGGCTCAGCCTGAAATTGCCATCCTCCACCTGGGTGGGGGCCTTTGTTCCTGCAGAAAAACTCAAAGGTATTATGAATATTCCTTGAGAAGGAACCCAGCTCCTGCTTTAATCACTACTCTATTTTTTCTTGATTATTCCTCCTTTGTTTCTGCATTTCTTCCCTTTCCTGATTAGCACTGTCTGAATCTACTCTTTGGAATTCCAGGAAGGTCAGGGAGCTTGAAGGTGTTATCCTGCAATTAAGAAACAGGGCACACAAAAAAGGTTTTTGTACCTAGGAGAGCCCCACAGGGTCCTGCTCGGGTCCAAGGTCTTCAAGAGACTTGGGGAAGAGAAAGATGCCCTCAGATGGGAAGATCAGGGAAGGCTTCATGTAGGAAGTAGCATTTGGGCCAGTTTTGAAGGACAGGCAGCATTTGGACAAAAGGAGATACATTCCAGACAGAAAGAAAGTCAAGAAGAAAGGAGAAAGCATCAGGAAATGTGAACTGAATCTTGGTGGGGGGAAGGGGGACGGGGGTGTACAGAACCTGCTTTTACTCTCAAAGGAGAAGAGGGAGAAATGAGATGGAAATGCCCCATGGGGCTGCATCGAGGAGGTCACATGGTTTTCAGATGTCTGGGCAGACTTGACCCAGAAGGAGATGGAAAAATCATTGACAAGTTTTTTAAAAGGAAATTGTCATGAGTTGTCATCTAGAAGGGATGGCGTGGGGAAGTCAGGGGCATTACAGGAAACAGCTGGGTGGAGGCAGGGCTCATGACATGGGAAAGGAGAACCAGAAAAAGAATCAAGAGGATTTAAGATCATTTTGTGGGGGGAAGAGAGGGAAAAGTCCAGGATGAACGCCAGGTCTCTGGTATGAGTGAGTCGGTCAGGGGCCAGAATCATTTACAAAATAGGAGTGAATTTGCAGGCAAAACAAGTGCATCTTGCTTTTGAACATGTTCAGCCTGAGTTATGTTAGTTCTGTCCCCCTAGTTCCCATGTGGTGAGACTCAGTCACATCCCTCTCTATTTCCCCCAAGCTCTTAGCACAAGCCTCAGTGAGTATAATGCACTCAGGGGAAAGCGTTGAAGTGATCGATGGGTCCTATCACTCCCCACCTTCCCTGTGGCCAAACAGCCTTGACAAATCAACAGAGCTGGGTTTGACCACAAGCAACCTCCTGACTGGGCAGACAGTTGAAGCACCATGTCAGCAGCTAAAACCAGTCTCTCCATCGAGACAGAACCAGAGAAGCAATTTTCTGAGATGCTACATGACAGCCCTGGGGGTAAGAAAAGACCTGGCATGAGCATAGGAACCTGCCATTCACCATTCTCAGCACAGAGATGGACCTGCTCGCAAGAAGCCATCCTGGCCAAAGATTCCCAAGGCCTTAGGAAGATAAGTCTGCTCAGAGCAGCTGGTGTTGCTCAGCGGCTCAGTCATGTCCGACTCTTGGTGACCTCAAGGACTGCCAGGCTTCCCTGTTCTTCACCATCTGCCAGAGCTTTCTCAAATTTCCGTCCATCGAGTCAGTGATGCCAGCCAACTATCTCATCCTCTGTTGTCCCTTTCTCCTCGTGCCTTCAATCTTTCCCAGCATCAGGGTCTTTTCAAATGAGTCAGTTCTTCACATCAGGCACCAAAAGTATTGGAGTTTCAGCTTCAGCATCAGTCCTTCCAATGAATATTCAGGACTGATTTCCTTTAAGATTGACTGGTAGGATGTCTTTGCAGTCCAAGGAGCTTTCAAGAGTCTTCTTCAACAGCACGGCTCAAAAGCACCAATTCTTTGGCACTCAGGCTTCTTTATGGTCTAACTCTCACATCCATACATGACTACTGGAAAAACCATAGCTTTGACTAGATGGACCTTTGCCAGTAAAGCAATGTCTCTGATTTTTAATATGCTGTCTAGGTTTGTCATAGCTTTTCTTCCAAGGAGCAAGAGTCTTTTAATTTCATGGCTTAAGTCATGATCTGCAATGATTTTGGAGCCCCCAAAATAAAGTCTGTCATTGTTTCCATTGTTTCCCCATCTATTTGCCATGAAGTGATGGGACCAGATGCCATGATCTTAATTTTCTGAATGTTGAGTTTTAAGCCATCTTTTTCACTCTCCTCTTTCACTTTCATCAAGAGGCTCTTTAGTTCCTCTTTGCTTTATGCCATAAGGGTGGTGTCGTGTGCATATCTGAGGTTGTTGATATTTCTCTTGGCGATTTTGATTCTAGCTTTTGCTTCATCCAGCCTGGTATTTCGCATGATGTACTCTGCATATAAGTTAAATAAGCATGGTGACAATACACAGCTTTGACATACTCCTTTGACAAATTTGAATCAATCTGTTGTTCCATGTCATGTTCTAACTGTTGCTTCTTAAACTGCAAACAGGTTTCTCAGGAGGTTGGTAAGGTGGTCTGGTATTCCCATCTCTTGAAGAATTTTCCACAGTGAGGGAGGTCACATCATCAGCTTGGGTTTTCAATCAAGTTCTTTTTCCTATGCAAAGCGAACCTATAGGGAATTAACTATTCTACTGCCTTCTCAGCAATAGAGACTCTGATACTAGGGAGAATGGTTTCCTTCAAGAGTGAAGAACAATAGTCTGTGTGTCTGGGAGCATCATGATTTTTTCTAGTGTCTAAAAACAGTCCAGAGACTGAGCCAGAGCTGTGTTTGAGTGTCTCCTGCAAAGATACGGGTCAGCAGTGGCCTGCCACAGGGACAGGGGCTCTGGGTACAGCAGACCTGGGTATGGCATAAACCCTCTTGGAGGAGGTCACCATTAACCCAACCATAGAGCTGCCAGAACTTACAAAGGACTGGGGAAACAGACTCTTGGAGGGCACAAACAGAACATTGTGTGCACTAGGACCCAGGAGAAAGGAGCAGTGACCCTTCAAGAGACTGACCCAGACTTTCCTGTGAGTGTCCAGGAGTCTCCGGTGGAAGTGTAGGTCAACAGAAACTTGCTGCAGGGTCGGGGGCACTGAGTGCAGCAGTGGGGGTATGGGACCTTTTGAAGGAGGTGGCCATTATCTTCATTACCTCCACCATAGTTTGGCCTCAGGTCACACAACAGGGAGGGAACACAGCCCTGCCCATCAACAGAAAATTGGAGTAAAGATTTACTGAGCATGGCCCTGCTAATCAGAACAAGACCCAGTTTCTCCCTCAGTCAGTCTCTCCTATTAGGAAGCTTCCATAAGCCTCTTATTCTTATCCATTAGAGGGCAGACAGACTGAAAACCACAATCACAGAAAACTAACCAAACTGATCACATGGACCACAGCCTGCTCTAACTCAATTAGACAATGAGGCATGCTGTGTAGGGCCACCTAAAATGGACGGGTCATGGTGGAGAGTTCTAAGGAAACATGGTCCGCTGGAGAAGGGAATGGCAAACCACTTCAGTATTCTTGCCTTGAGAACCCCATGAACAGTATCAAAAGGCAAAAAGATAGGACACTGAAAATTGAACTCACCAGGTAAGTAGGTTCTCTAATATGCTATGTGAGATCATTGGAGAAATAACTCCAGAAAGAATGAAGGGATGGAGCCAAAGCAAAAACAACACTCCAGTTGTGGGTGTGACTGGTGATAAGCAAGGCCCGATGCTGTAAAGAACAATATTGCATAGGAACCTGGAATGTTAGGTCTGTGAATCAAGGTAAATTGGAAGTGGTCAAACAGGAGATGGCAAGAGTGAACATCAACATTTAAGGAATCAGTGAACCAAAATGGATTGGAATAGGTGAATTTAACTCAGATGACCATTATATCTACTACTGCGGGTAGGAATCCCTTAGAAGAAATGGAGTAGCCATCATAGTAAACGAAAGAGTGTGAAACGCAGCACTTGGATGCAATCTCAAAAACGACAGAATGATCTCTCTTTGTTTCCAAGGCAAACCATTCAATGTCATAGTAATCCAAGTCTTTGCCCCGACCAGTAATGCTGAAGAAGCTGAAGTTGAACAGTTCTATGAAGACCTACAAGGCCTTCTAGAACTAACACCTGAAAAAGATGTCTTTTTCATTATAGGGAACTGGAATGCAAACGTAGGAAGTCAGGAGATACCTGGAGTAACACGCAAATTTGGCCTTGAAGTAAAAAAAGAAGCAGATGAAAGGCTAACAGAGTTTTGCCAAGAGAACACGCTGGTCACAGCAAACACCCTCTTCCAACAACACAAGAGAAGACTCTACACATGGACATCACCAGATGGTCAATGCCGAAATCAGATTGATTATACTCTTTGCAGCCAAAGATGGAGAAGCTTAAGCAGTCAGCAAAAACAACACTGGGAGCTGACTGTGGCACAGACCATGAACTCCTTATTGCCAAATCCATACTTAAATTGAAGAAAGTAGGGAAAACCACTAGACTATTTAGGTATGACCTAAATCAAATACCGGATGATTATACAGTGGAAGTGACAAATAGATTCAAGGGATTAGATCTGATAGACAGAGTGCCTGAAGAATTGTGGACAGAGGTTCTTGACATTGTACAAGAAGCAGTGAACAAGACTATCCCCAAGAAAAAGAAATGCAAAAAGGCAAAATGGTTGCCTGAGTAGGCCTTACAAATGGCTGAGAAAAGAAGAGAAGCTAAAGGCAAAGGAGAAAAGGAAAGATATACCCATTTGAATGCAGAGTTCCAAAGAATAGCAAGGAGAGATAAGAAAGCCTGCCTCAGTGATCAGTGCAAAGAAATAGAGGAAATTAATAGAATGGGAAAGACTAGAGATATCTTCAAGAAAATTACAGATACCAAGGGAATATTTCATGCAAAGATGGGCACAATAAAGGATAGAAACAGCATGGACATAACAGAAGCAGAAGATATTAAGAAGAGGTGGCAAGAATATACAGAAGAACTGTATAAAAAAGATCTTCATGATCCAGATAATCACGATGGTGTGATCACTCACCTAGAGCCAGACATCCTGGAATGTGAAGTTAAGTGAGCCTTAGGAAGCATCACTATGAACAAAGATAGTGGAGGTGATGGAATTCCAGTTGAGCTATTTTAAATCCTAAAAGATGATGCTGTGAAAGTGCTGCACTCAATATGCCAGCAAATCTGGAAAACTCAGCAGTGGCCGCAGGACTGGAAAGGTCAGTTTTCATTCCAATCCCAAAGAAAGGCAATGCCAAAGAATGCTCAAACTACCACACAATTGCACTCACGTCACATGCTAGTAAAGTAATTCTCAAAATTCTGCAAGCCAGGCTTCAGCAGTACGTGAATCGTGAACTTCCAGATGTTCAAGCTGGATTTAGAAAAGGCAGAAGAACCAGAGATCAAATTACCAGTACCTGTTGGATCATCAAAAAAGCAAGAGAGTTTCAGAAAAACATCTATTTCTGCTTTATTGACTATGCCCAAGCCTTTGACTGTGTGTATCACAATAAACTGTGGAAAATTCTGAAAGAGATGGGAATACCAGACCACCTGACCTGCCTCTTGAGAAATCTGTATGCAGGTCAGGAAGCAACAGTTAGAACTGGACATGGAACAACAGACTGGTTCCATATTGGGAAAGGAGTCCATCAAGGTTGTATATTGTCACCCTGCTTATTTAACATATATATTCAACTTATTTAATGATATTTAGCTTATTTAACTTATATATGCAAAGCATATCATATGAAATGCCAGGCTGGATGAAACACAAGCAGGAATCAAGATTGCTGGGAGAAATATCAGTAAACTCAGATACGCAGATGATACTACTCTTATGGCAGAAAGTGAATAAGAACTAAAATGATGAAAATGAAAGAGGAGAGTGAAAATGTTGGCTTAAAACTCAACATTCAGAAAACTAAGATCATGGCATCCGGTCCCATCACTTCATGGCAACTGGGGAAACAATGGAAAGAGTGACAGATTTTATTTTTTGGGCTCCAAAATCACTGCAGATGGTGACAGCAGCCATGAAATTAAAAGACGCTTGCTCTTTGGAAGAAAAACTATGAACAAGCTAGACAGCATATTAAAAAGCAGAGATATTACTTTGCTGACAAAGGTCCATCTAGTCAAAGCTATGGTTTTTCCAGTAGTCATGTATGGATGTGAGAGGTGGACTATAAAGAAGGCTGAGCATCAAAGAATTGAAGCTTTTGAACTGTGGTGTTGGAGAAGAGTCTTGAGAGTCCCTTGAACTTCAAGGAGATCCAAGCATTCCATCCTAAAGGAGATCAGTCCTGAATATTAACTGGAAGGACTGATGCTGAAGCTGAAACTCCAATACTTTGTCCACCTGATGTGAAGAACTGACTCACTGGTAAAGACCCTGATGCTGGGAAAAATTGAAGGCAGGAGGAGGAGGAGACAACAGAGGATGCAATGGTTGAATGGCATCACCAACTCTATGGACATGAGTTTGAGTAAGCTCTGGGAGTTGGTGATGGACAGGGAAGCCTGGCATGCTATAGTCCATGGGGTTTCAAAGAGTCAGACACAACTGAGAGACTGAACTGATAAATAGCACATTGTTCATCAACTACACTCTGATATAAAATAAAAAGTTAAAACAAAATGGTGCAGGTATCATGGAAGACCTGGAAAACGAAGGAAGGATGGAGTGCTGAAAGTGTCCCGTATCTACGCATGGCAGACTGATGCATGTCCCCAAATACCCTCTGTGCCCTGTGGCCCCTGCTCAAAGAAAGCCCAAGGGCTTGGCACCTTGTGCCCACAGGTGCTGCACCTGTATTCCCACATTCTTCGTCCCAGCTCTCCGGGGGTCCTTCTGGCCCTTCCCCATCTTCCCTTCAGGTACAGCCCCCTGGTGGGGGTCTGGAGAAAGCACCACACTGGAATGTGAAAGATGCTCCATCCCGAGGTGTCCAGGGAGGGGACGCGCATTCCCTTCTGTCTGGTCTGGGTCAGGACCCTTTCATAAGCAAGGAACACGGTGAAGTAGACAGAGTGGCAGAGCTTAGTCTGGTGAGAGCTGGCTGCAGACAGACAAAAGTGGCCAGTGTACTCATAATCGAGAAGACTTCTCCAGGAAGCGGGGCAGGGCGGGGGGTGGGGGGTGGGGGTGGGCAGCAGTTATGCTGTCTCTTAAGTGATGAGTAAATGTTTCCCTTGTAGGGAGAGCAGGGGAAGGGTCTACTTTCAAAAGAGGTAAAGCTCCTATATTTGATTAGCCCATGCGCTAATCTGTACTTTTAAAGACAGAGAATTTTTAAATTACATACACACCCCCTATTTGCTGATAAGGATGGTACTCCCCCTCCCTATACCATGACCTCAAATCCTTTTCCTTATTGTCCATCCCAGCCTTGGACAACTCAAAGGTGTTCCCCCCATCCTACAGAGGAAACAACTGAGCTTTGGGCTGAGTTTCATCGTGTTGACAGACTGCAACTTCCAACATTCCAGTTGGAACATCCAGTTCATCAGTGGTGATGGCCTCTGATTTGTCCGTCAGGGTCCCTCCATGAAGCAGTCACTGGATCCAGATCAAGCATCTTCACAGAGCACTTTTAGCTTTGGGTAGAATTACCTGTGACCTTAGCTAGCCTGCCAGTTCCTTCATGGTGGGACTCATTCATTTCTCTATCGAAAAGATTTTAAAAAAAAAAGCAAAAAGCTGGTGTAAACAAGTGTTTGTTGAATTTAAAGTAACTGAACCTTAACCCAAGGGTAAAGAGTGAAACTGCAATAGTCTCCAGATGATCTGTGTTCTGTCGGTATGTGAAGAACACCCAGATATATGGTCTGGCTTTTGCATATTCCATCCAGATGTTTGGCTTCAGGTAGAAGCAGATTAGGAAATTCTTAATGAACAGACTAGTGTTTCTGAACATGTCCAAACTCCAGACCGCCCTGCTGTCTGTCGCACTGAGGCGGCAGGGAATTCAACATTTGGGAATAGACTGCACATCAAGGGCGCTGAATTGAGACTGCAAGAAAACACCGCATCCCGAGACTTACCCCCACGTTGATGGAGGGAGAGTGAGGAGCATCATGGCTGCAGTGGGAGGGGGCCAGAAAGCTAAGAGCCGTCCTGGGGGCAGGGCAAGATCCTGTGACCTTGAAGGTTATAGTGAGGATCTGGGTTTCCACTCTGAGTGAAATGGGGAATCGGTGTATAATTTTGAAGAGAGAAGCTACGTATTACAAATTGCATTTTACAAAGAACATTCTGAAACAAACAATGTTGCAAATTAACTATAATTCCCTTTTTAAAAATGGTTTAAGAAAAATAAAAGAGCACTCTGACTTCCTTCTTGAGACTGGCCTGTGAGGTAGGCAGAAGAAAAGAGACGTGGAGGAAGGAGTTAGCAGTCTACCGCTGTCATTCAGAGAAGAAATAGCAGTGGCTGGTGGTGGGAGTGCTGAGTAATGGTCAGATTCTGGTTTTATGTTGCCATCCACTTCCCAAATGCTTGGCCTCTGACTTCGGCAAAGTGTCTGCCCAAGAATGCAGCCCTATGGACAGTGAGGTCACGACAGTTTTTATTCTCAATAAAGGAATGAATGAGTAAACAAAAAACAAATGAAGTCAATTTGGAGGGTCTAGCTACTGGTTCTCAGAGAAGTCCTTCCAAACATTTCACGCTGGCCTTCACCCACCCCTATGATGGACACAGAAGCTAAAGAGCAGAAGCTGTGAATCACACCCCTCATTTTGGTTTGGGACCAGAGACCTATTTTAGAAGTGGGAAAAAAAGCTAGTTAATTGGTGGATTTCCTTTTTTTTTTTCCCTAATGCTTTTTCCAATTTGTACAAAAGAAATCACCAAAGGAAATGAAACTGGGACTGGTGATCGCCCTGAATGGCATGTGAAAGAGAGGCCAGTGCCTCTAAAGAACACAGATAGTGATAAAGGACCAGAAGGGCTGGCTGATCAGCACAGAGACCACCAGAGGGAGGCTCTGACTTGGTCAGGATCCTGGAGGGGACAGGCAGGCACAGTGTCTCACCGGCAGTGGGGGTTCGGGCCTGATCTCAGGAAAGCTCCCCAGGTCAGCTCAGTCTGTCTGTCCCCTTCCCAGTCTGGAGCATATGAAGCACTCACTCCCCTCTCCCACACAGCAGACTTCCGGCGGATGTGGGTGCGTCAACTGGTCCAGGGCATACATAGCGTGGCTTCAACCCCGATCTCTGCTTCAAACTTGGCAGCTCCCTAGTAAGGCAGGAGTTATTATCTTCATTTTACAAAAGAAATGGAGACCCAGAGTCTGGAAGTGACATACACATGATTGGTCAGCAAGTTAGAGACCCAGTCTGCTTGTCACATTGGAAGCTTCTCTCTTCAAAATTATCTGGACCTCCCAGCAGGGCCAGCAGACTCATCTGGGTGAGGGGCTAATGATGGCTGGATGTGACTATGGTGCAGTGAGAAGGTCCCTTAGCCCCTGGGGCACCAGGACAAATGGTGATTGCTTGTCACAGGAGTCCTGTAGAAACAGGTGGCCTGCTTTTTCTCCTGCCACTCTTTCTGAAGAATATGAGCTAGAGTGACTTTAACAAGCCATTTTGATGACTAGAAAACTTCTAGAAGAATGACTCTTGACCTTGGCTGCACAGAGAGAATCACTAGTGCAACCTGAACACATACCACAATGTATGTGTGTGTTAGTCACTCAGTCGTATCTGACTCTTTACGACCCCATGAACTGTAGCTCGCCAGGCCCCTCTGTCCATGGGATTCTTCAAGCAAGAATGCTGGAGTGGGTAGGCCTTCCCTTCTCCAGGGAATCTTCCCGACCCAGGAATTGAACTTGGGTCTCCCGCATTGCAGGCAGATTCTTTACTGCCCGAGCCACCAGGGAAGCTCCGTGAAGGAGGAAGAGAGTGATTTTTAACAAGCCATTTTGATGACTAGAAAAATTCTAGAAGAATGTCTCTTAACCTGGCTGCACAATGAGAATAACTAGTGCAACTTGAGAAAAATGCTGTCTGGTTTTATCCCTTCAGTTTCTCATTTAATTTGTCTGGGTCATTTCAGTGGGGAGTTATGCTGAAAAAGCATTTCTTTCGTAAGTCATCTTTTAGGATTGGCGTACCATGTTGTCTGAGTAAACGTTAAGATAACTGAAATTCTTAATTACGCGTATACTCATTAAGCTATTACAAATAATATAATGTTGACATCTAAAAATATAACAGTTTTTCTACTCTCTTGGATCTGTGAATTTCCAGGAAGAGAATTAGCTGATTGAATTACGATCAGCTGATTGAAAAGGAAGAATAATTTTAAAGCTCCTGATACTTGATAAATTTCTCCTTAATATAGAGATAAAGCTCCTTGATACTTTGTAATTTTAAAGCTCCTAACACTAACTGATACTTCCAGGATTAGAAAGGGTATACTAATTTGTGTTCCTTTATCTTTTTATAGAAATTCCTATGTCCTGTGTTGAATCATGTTGTATACCTAACGGTAACACAATGTCAATATATCTCAGTTAAAAGAAGAAAGAAAAGCCTATATCCAACTTCCAAATCACCTGAATTTTTCAATCATGGAATCTGCTTCCTTGGGAAGCAGTGAACTTCTTGTTACTGGAGGTGTTCGAGCCTATCTAAAGAGCACTTCTGCTGAGCGTGAACTGATAGGCAGCCACCTCCTGGGTTTGGGGAGAAAGAGGACACAGAAAGCATCTATCCTCTCCTGCCTGTTGTTGTTGACCTTGTTGTTCAATCACTCAGTTGTGTCTGACTCTCTGTGACCCCATGGACTGTAACCCTCCGGGATTCTCTGTTATGGGATTGTGCAGCAAGAATACTGGAGTGGGCTGCCATTTCCTTCTCCAGGGGATCTTCCTGACCCAGGGATCGAATCTATGTCTCCTGAATTGGCAGGCAGCTTCTTTACTGCTATGCCACCAGGGAAACTCATCTTGTTTGTGGTCTTGGCTAATTATGACTGCAGGGAGATCCTGGAACCACAGGACCCCCTTCAAGCAATCTTCAAACCCCCTTCAAACAGATCTAGGTTGGGAAGGTAGGTTTACCATGAAAAATACTTACAAGTATCTGGAGCAGTGACTGTGCACAGGAATCATTCACAGAACAAAGCTAGTGTCAAGGCATGTGAGAACAATAACAATCAAGACAATGACGGCGATAAAATGCGAAGGGTGAACTTGAGCTTCCAAGGGACTTCTCTAGGCTTGTGTTGTCCTTCAGAGAGGAGGCGCAGCCCATATTTCAGGTGGCTTTACAGTTGGTATACATTTAATGGGGAAAAAATGAAAACCCGAAATAATGCATTGTCCATCTCTTCAAAACAGGTGGCATGGGATGGCAGAAAAAGCAAGGTATATAGAGTCACACAGACCTGGCTTTGAACCAACATTCCTCCAGACTCTGTGGACTATCTACAAAGATGCCTGACTTCCTCTGGCCTCAGTAAAATGATGCTGGCAATGTTGTTGTCTCCGAGTCCCTGACATAACTAAAATATTAATTTGTATGCAAAGCACCTAGTATAAGACTTGGCACAGAGTTTACAATCAATAAGAGGTATCCATTATTACATTATTAATTAAAACATACTTATACCCTTCACTTTACACGGAGGTAATTAAATGGTGTGAATGATGGAGATCATGATAATTATAATAACAATTAGAAGAGCAACCACCTATTAAGGACTGACATGCTAGACACTGTATAAATATAACCCCTTATATTTACCTGGCACTATATAGTTGTCTCAGGAGCTTTACTTTCATCAAAAACAAAGAAAATTAAATGAAGTTTATAGAGTCTACATTATAAATACGAAGAGATGGATTACATACTATAAACGAAGAATCAAGACATTCTAATGATTTTTCTAAGGCCATTGAGAGATAAAATGTTGATTTTAGTCAGATTAAGTAAACTGAATCCCACTTTAGTTCCCATGATTCAAAGTATTCTTATAACAAATGCTTTGGGGATTTATTTTCATTCCTTCCCTATCATCATTTTAAGCATTTAAGATTACTTGAATTTTTAAAAATAAGGCTCATCTATTCCTGTTTTAGTGCCCTTTTCCCAATTCTTAGAATAAGCTGTGGTGTTGAAAACACTGCCGGAGTTCTCGGCGTGTCTAGTTTCTGGGTCTTCCCCCTGTGCTCCAGGAAGTTTCCTTATTGACTCCAGACCCTAGCAAATCCCCAGAACCCAGGCGCTTTTACATGCCTGTGGTAGGGAAAGACAAAGAGCCTGCTTCCCAGGCCAGGTTCTGTTTACACTTCCTTGATCAGGGATAATGATGTGTTTACTTGAGACATTCCGTCTTCATTAAACTCACTTTTGGGCAATCAATAGAGAGACTAAGATGACAGGCACATGTCCATCTATGGCTCACACATTCTGCCTTGCCCAAGAGCGACCAGGGCTCAGCCAAGACTTTCTCATACTGACAACAAAGGATTAAGACATCAAGCTTTCTGCCCGAATTAAGGAAAGATGACCCTTTCCCAAAGGAACATGAACACAGGCGCAACAAATGAATTATCAATTATTCTTCCCTGATCCCTGATACTTGGCCTGGGACAGGCGCTGTCTTGTGTATTTTATATACAGTTGAATCTGCCTTTCATCCCCATTAAAAATCATATTTGAAGATATTTAGTAAACAAGCTAGTGACATTGTTGTAATTAACTTAGCTGCTTATCTTTGCAAGTTCAATATAAAGAAACAGCCAAGAACCTTAATTGCTTGATATGCTTTATAAATTATAGGCTCATGCTGTAATTTGAGATTTAGATCAGAACAAAAGAATTTACACTTGTCCTTCCTTTAAATAAAAGTGAAGTAGTTTTAATTAGCTAAATATAACATTCTGGAAGCCTCTGATGTTTGAAGATACTTTAAAGTGCAAGGTTAAAAAAATTACATACAGTGCAGTTCATTTATGAATAATCAATCAATAGTTCTCATTAACTTCTTTGTTTCACTTCACTTTCTGCAAGCTGTATTTCTTCCTTCTCATTGGCCTTAAATCTCTTTCTTGTCTGCATAATGCATAAGCTCAACCCCTGCACTGGTGAAGGCCTGCAAAACAAAGTTTAAAGAAAGATGTCTGGAGTAAGAGTAACCTAGCACTGAGTGAACAAGCAGTGTCTGCCCCTCAACCCTACTTGGGCATAGTCTCCAGGTAGGTTGCAGTACACAAGGCCCCAAAGGTGAGAGGGAGCGACCACAACCATGGTAGCCTTTATTAATGAGCTTGGACTGAAAATGTTGTCTTACAGGCAATAACTAATATACCTCTTTAGATCTGGCTATTAACAAAAGGCCTGGTCCACCCATTGGCAATCAGGACTAAGAGATTCCTATGTCCAGTGAAATGCAGAACAATGCCAACCAGGATTTTGTGCCTGTGGGGCCTAAAGCTTCCAGAGGAAGACCCCTTGGGGGTTTGTTACAAACCCCAGGCCAAGACACAGATATTGAAATTTCATCTCATGGACATGGACACTGCAACTGGCATTGAGCAGCAAAGGTCAAGAAACATAGATGTTTATTAGCTTCTGGAAACCGGAAATGACACTCTGGTTTGGAGAACGGGGGTTAAGATCACTCGAGTGGTAAGAAATAGAGTCAGGATTTTCATTTCAATCTTTAGGTCACCAACCCTGAGTGCTTTTCCCCTTGCCACAACCTATAGTAAAGGCAAGTGGGTATGGGCTGTGGGGTGAGCTGGGTTCTTCCTGAGCCAGTGCCCAGAAGTTTTGTATCCTTTGAAATGGTCCCAATATGTCACTTTCCTTCCTCCACAAAGAAAGAGTTGGCCTTGAGAGGGAGATAGAGACTTTCCCACAAAATTGGGCTAATGGGACTTGGACGATAAACTGGGAAAATGAGAAATGTGTGAATGTATCCAATCCTAGGCTGGTGAACTGGTTCCTATGTATAACTGGGTTAATGAATCTACCTGGACAGATGTGTCAGGGGAATTTGCCAGTGTGTCAACTAGATCCAGCCATTTCAGTTCAGTTCAGTGACTCAGTCATGTCAGACTCTTTGTAACCCCATGGACTTCAGCACACCAGGATTTCCTGTCCATCATCAGTTCTTGAAGCTTGCTCAAACTTGTGTCCATCCAGTTGGTGATGCCGTCCAACCATCTCATCCTCTGTCCTCCTCTTCTCCTCCAGCCTTTAGTCTTTCCCAGCATCAAGGTCTTTTCCAGTGAGTCAGTTCTTCGCATCAGGTGCCCAGAGTATTGGGGTTTCATCTTCAGCATCAGTCCTTCCAATGAATATTCAGGACCGATTTCCTTTAGGATGGACTAATTGGATCTCCTTGCAGTCCAAGGGACTCTCAACAGTCTTCTCCAACACCACAGTTCAAAAGCACCAATTCTTTGGTACTCAGCTTTCCTTGTAGTCCAACTCTCACATTCATACATGACTACTGGAAAAACCATAGTTTTGACAGATGGACCTTAATAGGCAAAGTAATATCTCTCCTTTTTAATATGCTTTCTAGGTTGGTCATAACTTTTCTTCCAAGGAGCAAATGTCTTTTAATTCATGGCTGCAGTCACCATCTGCAGTGATTTTGGAACCCCCGCCCCCAAATAAAGTCTGTCACTGTTTCCATTGTTTCCCCATCTATTTGCCACGAAGTGATGGGACCAGATGCCATGATCTTAGTTTTCCGAAAGTTGAGTTTTAAGCCAACTTTTTCACTCTCTTCCTTCACTTTCATCAAGAGGCTCTAGTTCTCTTCGCTTTCTTCTCTAAGGGCGATGTCATCGGTATATCTGAGGTTATTTCTATTTCTCCCAACAATCTTGATTCCAGCTTGTGCTTCATCCAGTCCAGCATTTCTCATGATGTACTCTGCATATAAGTTAAATAAGCAGGTGACAATATACAGCCTTGACATACTCCTTTTCCTATTTGGAACCAGTCTGTTGTTCCATGTCCGGTTCTAATTTTTATTGCTTCTTGACCTGCATACAGATTTCTCAGGAGGCAGGTAAGGTGGTCTGGTATTCTTATCTCTTTAAGAATTTTCCACAGTTTGCTGCGATCTACACAGTCAAAGATTCTGGGGTAGTCGATAAAGGGATCCAGCCAAGTACCTATCATAAAGCAGGTTCTCAGCCAGCATCTGTGGCAGGAAGCCCCCAGAAGCAACTATGGGTTGCAGGAAGGAGTAAAGTACTATCACTTCAACAGTGTTTCTAGAAAATTCTCTCTCATCATCAGCATTGTGCTGGAGTAGAAGTGGGGAAAACAGGGCAGAAAATGAATAGTCCAGAACTCCCAGAGGTCCCAAGGCCTGGGGAACAAGCCTCACACCCAGGCCACTGCTCCAAGAAAGGACGAATGATGGGACCGCATTCATCAGACTGTTTAGTTGTAAGAGATACACACTCTAGTCACCTGAAGTGATGGAGATTGTTCAGAACTGATGGGAGCTGGTAAACCTGTACAAATGATGGGAGGCCCAGCTACACCGCATATCAAAACAAACCTGCCCTTGCAGGGGAGGCGGCAGAGTCCTCTTCACTAGTCTTATACCTGGTCTTGGCAGCCCTAGGCTATAGTCTGGACACTTTTGAGAGTAAGGTCAACAGGATGTCAAAGGAGCCAGGAGTAGCGGGCTGTGGCATCAGGAAGACGGAATGGACTCCAGGGTACTCTGGGGAGAAGGTTACCCCATAGGCCACAGAGCAGAGCGCCCTCTGTCTCAGCTTCTGCTCCCTGCCTTGCCAAATAAAACCTGACCACCTCACCCTGCACCTCCTGCATCCCATCTCTGCCTCATTCCTCTGCTTCTTCATCCCTGTGTCAGCCCTCCTGCTATTTAGAGACTGTCTTCTGCTCCATGCCCCTCTGGGTCTTCTCTTTTCCAGCCCAAACCCTCCCATGTCCTTCTTTCTGCTGCCAGCATCCTCAGGGTGCTGCCCTGGAAGTGAGGGGATATGGGGCTTTGTGCTTCCAGACCTTCTCAGAGTCCCCAGAAAGGCCCCCGCCTGGGAGAAGGAGGCCGGGTGGCCACGGCAGTAACCGCAGTCTTGGCTCTCCTAGGATGGGAAGGTTGAGAAAATGTCTCTGGTTCTCTGTGCCTCGATTTTCCCAGCTGTAAAATGGAGATAATGACACTGGCTGCCCACCTCAAAGCCGGGTCCAAAAGAAGTTTTGCCTATGGCACAGTGTTCCGCACCACCCAGCTCTTGGGAATAGTAATTTGGCAGTTTATGGAGCCAGCTCCTTTTTTTTCCCCTCCTGAGATCTTTCTTCTTGATCCTGGCCATGACTCACAGCTTCTGACTTACCTTCTTGGAGTGAATTCTGACTTAGAAATCTTCCCATGGTTGACACACTCATCCTTCCAGAAGGAAGGTCTTAGGGATGATCCCTAAGGTTGAGCCGCCGTTGAGGCTCAGAGAGGTCAGGCTTCTGGGCCAAGATCGCACAGCAAGACAAAGTTCCCATAGCTGTAGGTATCAGAGGAACCGGCCTCCCCTGGGCAGTGCAATAGAGGAGCATACATCGTGCACACGTTTGGGGACTTTGATTCTTGGTTCTGCTCAGACCTGCTGTGCCTTTTGGGGTTACTCAACCCCTGGGGGAACTCAGTTGTTGGGACGATCAAACACGATCAAGGGAGTGAAATGGCCTCACACCTTTAGGAGGGCCCATACCTCTACCCTAATTAAGGCTAGGGCTGGGGCGGCCAAGTGCCCGAGGTGCGCGGTGATTCTCCGAGGCTCGCGGACCTCTCTCCCCGCTTACGCGGGCTAACCCCCGCGACCCGGATCGCCCCTAGATGGTGCTGGTGCACCGGGCAGCGCGCGGCCGCCCCGCCTGCAGCCGAGCTCCGCGGCTGCTGCAGACGCGCCGGGACAAAGGAAAGACCGGCGGGGACAAGGCGACCCCGGCCCACAGGGACCCCTGCAATGCGGAGCTGCGGCTTCCCGGCCGAGGGAGAGACGGAGCTGGCGGGACTGGCGGAACGGGGTAGGGTGGGGAATCGGGGCGCTCCTGTCCCCTCCCCAGGTCCTCCTTGTCGGTCACCCACCCCTGCAGGGACGTAGATGAACTGCACTGTCCTGGAGGGTCTTTGAAGAGCAGTGACGTGAACCCCTCCTTCCTGCGAAGCCCTGGCTGTGGCTACATTTTGGAAAGCCCCCCTACTTAGTGTCACTAGCTCATCCTTCATGCTTCTGGCTGCCCGCCTCCCTTCATTGATTATTCAACCCCAGATCCTGGCCTGCAAAGGGCATGACAGCATGGGGCCTGGCCACATCCCTTGCATGCCATGGACTTCAGTCTCTTCATAGGAAAAAATAGGAATGTAGATGTCTGTCACCCCACACCCTTGGCTGACTCTGCATTCAGCAAACCTTACCCTGTTCTCCTGCCCATGGGCAGCGCTGGACTCCGGGACCTCCCATGAGTGAGACAGCCCTGCTCCAGGAGATGTCTGCAGATGCCCAAACAAGGACAGAAGACTTGATCTCAGAGCTCCAGAGGACTGTGAGAGGAGGGACTCCAGGGAGAATAAAGCTGGTGGGAATGCCTGGTGTAAATATTATTACCTCTAAAGAAAGGCCATTGAGCTTGGATTTAAAGCCCCCTTTCAGGACATATTGCTTCCCTTATTTTGCTTTGAGTTTATCGGGTTGGCCCCTCAGCTGTTTGCTCCATACCACTTATCTAGGGCAAAATGGGGGCTGGTTAAAAAAACAGCTCGAGTCAGAACACCAGGTCTACTCTGCTTTCTAACTGGGTGACCTTGAGCAGGCTAGTTCATTTCCCAGGACTCCATCCCCAGTCTGTGAAAGTGGAGGTTCTACAAAAGCCATGTGGCTGGAGTATTTTATTTGCAGCCTTATAGTACTGTA
Source organism: Budorcas taxicolor (assembly GCF_023091745.1). NCBI lineage: Eukaryota > Metazoa > Chordata > Mammalia > Artiodactyla > Bovidae > Budorcas > Budorcas taxicolor. The sequence continues at coordinate 141,391,837 of NC_068920.1, forward strand.
GGTTACCTATGGTTATGCTGTGCTTAGCAGCCAGGCTAAATGGTACAGCAGAGAAAACTGGGAATCAAGAAACAAATTCTAATCTTGTTGAGGGGTCTTGGGGAGGTCTCTTCTCCTAACAGTTCAGTTTCCCCATCTATGCAAGCAGGACAGAAAGGGTATGGGACCACCCGGTGGCTGTGTTCCCCTCTCCCCCATCCCGCAGTCTGTTTCTCATCAGCTGTCTCTCCTAGAACATAATGGGGTACATAGCGTGATGGTCAACAGCACAGATGCTGGAGCCAGACTGCCTGGGTTTAGATTCTGGCTTTACCACGGTCTAGCTGTGTGACATAATGTGTGACCTTGGGCAAGTGACCTGTGCTTTAGCTTCCTCATCTGTAAAATGGAGAAGAAAATAAGAATATAAAGTTTTATTAGAATAAACGAGGTGGTGGTAACAAATATACTCACATTTGTCATAGCTCAACATAAAAGTTTATTTCTCACTCACAAGAATTAGTCTAGAGAAGTTTCAGATGAGCAGGGAATTTTTTCCCAGTAATTCAGGGGACTCAGGCTGAGGGTAGTTTTACCGACTGTAGTGTTTGGTTTCCAAAGACTGGGAGAAACACGGTGGGGGTGTGGGGCGAACCCATGGGAGTTCCTTGGCCTGGCCTGGAAGAGACCCTAGTCCCTGCCACTCACACGCCACTGATCAACCTAGTGGTGTGCCACACCTGATGCAAGGGATGCTGGGAGTTCATTCTTAGCCGTTGCCTGGGAGGAAGAAGAGAATGGATCCAAACCAGCAGACTGAGACAGCCTGTGTTGTAAGGTGTCCTGAGGAGGAAATGGTTTAATATCTTAATTAATAATATCTTAATTAATAATATCTTTAATATCTTAAGCACTTAGAACAGTGCCAGGCACCTGGTCCATGCAATATAAATCTTTATTTTTCTTCCCTAAATTTTTTTCTTGCCCCTCAGAGAGTTCACTGGAGATACGAACTGAGAGGCACCCCTAGTCTTTCCAGTCAGCCCTGCACTGGACTGTTTGAGAGCCCAGAACATTCAGGCACGCCGTGGTCACACGAGCTGCTCAGAGCTTTTGTTTCTGTGCAGACAGGGAAGCTTTCTGGGAAACAGTTCTTCCCAGAGCTTCTCTAAGTCATTCTGATACTTTGAGAAAAGTCTCTAGGGGTGTCAACCTGGTTCTTCACTTTCACTTGCAGTCCGCAGGGCATGGGCAGCCAGGCACAGTCTTCCTTCTCGGTGCATCAGCACCCACCCCCTACCTCCGTCATGATGGTGCAGGGCGAGAAACAAAGAGCAGCTAACAAGTGATCTGCCAAATGCTAGTTAAAGCTTAACATCCTTCCTCCTCAGTTTACTTATCTGTAAAATGGAGTCAGATAATAACAATAATGGCTGCAGAGAGCTATTTAAAGGTGAAAGTGAATGGCTATGAAGCACCAAGCACTGGGTAAGACATAAAACATGCTTTTAATAAATAATAACTACTTTGGTTGATATATCTTGTGTTGACTCATGGCAGAGTTGCATTTACAAAGCACCTAGTGTATACCCAAGTAAAGGTGAAATAGGTTTGTGCAAGTGGGTGGCCAAGAGGCTAGGCTTTAAAAATGTCACTGCATGTTCTTGAATGAAATCTCATTCTTGGGACACCAAGCTTTCAAGGGAGAGAGCTCCTAGTCTGCCCTCTCTCTCTGAGCTTCACCCCAGCTCCAACTACCTGCCATGTTTCTATCCTGCTGGGAGTCCTCAGTATCAAAGAATTCTGCCAGAAAATTTTATTTGGAGATAAGGAGTGAATGACTATGCTAGAAAGTCACTAGAAAGCATTGGAAATAAAAATGATAGAGTACTTTAATATGAAGTAATAATATTATGGAACCTTGATAGTCTCCGAGTAGCTTAGCCAGAGTATCTACCCTGGGCCTAATGTTGTCTGAACCCAATGTCACAAACACTGCCATTTAATATAAACCTCCATTTTCCTGTCAGTCAAATGATGACCCCAAGAGTCAGTAGTATGCTAGTAAGTATTTATCAACCAGCTCTCTGGGGGAAAATTATATAATGTCTATGTTGCAAATAGATTTGTACACAGTGGATTATATGTTTTACTAATGTAAAGTATGTGTCATACACAATTTACAAATGTTAATAAACTATAAATACACTATTGTAAATTCCATATAGCCAATTGATTCTCACATAATGCTTCATTGATTTTTGCCAAACTCAAGCATCTGTTGCCAACCTAAAATGCTATTGATTAACAATGCATGTGGTTTAGACATGAATGTTAGTTGATATTTTCATTTTAGTTAACAAGGAAGATGAAAGTGAAATAATAAAGATGAGTGCTGGAATCTTACTTGTCAATGACATGAGCAACTTCTTTTCTGACTCAGATAAATGTTTTTGAAAGCTAAAATAGTATCTTCTCAATATTCATATGTTATTCACAATAGAATGGCTACAAAAATCACATAGTTTTAGGTTAAGTTACAGTATTAACATTTGCTCTGTCACTCTTTTATGTCAAGGCAATCAACAAATCAATAAATCAAGCCTTGATCTGTGATACTTGCAGATTTCCACGGTGTAAATAAGTCCAACAATGACCATTTTCTAGCTACCATGATAAACTTATTGAACATTGAATTGCAAAAATATGTGTATACCATTGTATAATATTTTCAGGGCATAGACTTGATGGAAAGTAAAAAACCTCAAGAGGATAAATAAAGATAAAATGTAGTAAAAATAATTAGTGTTAATTTTGAGTATTTATTGCTGTTGTTTTCACTATAATTTATTTAATAAGTTCTATAATTTAATTTTTAATAATGGCTATGTTTAATAACCAACTCACAAATTAAAAAAAAAATTGAACCATCAGCTTATGAGCTGACTTGAGCATACCACTGAGAAGAATCTAACATATTTCCATCAGAAATTGGATTTCAGAACGTACTTGTGGGGATGTTATTCTGTAAAGTATAAGAAAAGAGAAACAGGGAACGTGGGTAGCAGGAAACCAAGTTTATGGAGAAGTTTAGTTTCAACTGAACAGACATCGTTTGTGCCAACAGAAACTATCCGTGTGGGCACCAACCCTTTGAAAGTCCTGCCTGAACAGAAGTCCATTCTCTGTCCCAATTTTGCCTTTGCCCAGACGTGTATAATCGCTGAGCCTCCAGCTATGGCAGGGTATTCAGCTTTCCCAGTCACCCACATGGGGTGATGGCTGGAAGCACAGAGTCAGTTGGGAGAAGGGTGTACTTTCTCCATATCCATCTCCACTCTAGCCCATCTCCAGGCTCCTTCATTTCCCAACCTAAGGCTGAGAGCAGGGGGCCAGGCTATGAGCATTCTATCTTCTACAGCTGTGCTTCTCTCTCTTCAGATAAAGTGAATGCAGCATTCTATCCTCCAAACTCCAGGGAAATGGGAATGAGGTTATGAGCTCCAGAGAACCCTAGACAGAGCTCCCTAGTCTAGGGTTCCTGCCTTGTGTCCCGCTGAGATTCCTCATAGACACCCAAGACCCCTTCTGATTCTGTGTCTCACACTCTAGGAGATGAACTGGAAAGCGGTGGAGGAAATATCTCATGGAGGAGCAAAAAATACCAAGAAAAGGCTAACTGAGCCCTCCCTCCCCTGTTGACTTTTCATTGTTCATCAGCCCACTGGAATTCAGTTTCTCCACCACCAGTGTAGAGATGAAAGGAACTTTGGAGAACACTTAGTCTGAAATTTCTGGATGATGGGAAAACCAGACCAGTAGAGGGAAGGTCAGTTGCTCAACACCGTGGTGGAACCAGGACCCCTACTCTCACCCCAATCCTTGGAGGCACAACCGAAAGCACTTCCCAAATGGCCTCCAAGTCTTCTCACATAGTTGGAGGCAAGCAAAGACCTTCAGAGTCAGCAGCTTAAATATCTTGGGATTTTCCTTCTCCTCCAACTCGTGTTCCATTTCTGGAGGCTCTGGGCTTGCCCCTGTTGCTATCTTCCATCCTGCCTGTCCTCCCCCTCCCCCTCACAAGACTCTGACCCCAGCAGTAACACAAACCACATCTTCCTTATCATCTCTGTAGCAGAGAAGAGACAGCCAGGCTTAGAATCCACACACCTGCATTTTAACCCCAGCTCAGCTTAGCTGTGTGCCTTGAGCAAGTTGTTTACTGTCTCTGAGTTCTGATTTCTGTGACTACAGAGTGAGAATGACAATATCTGTTTACAGGAACCTTCTGAACATTACATGCCATGATGTACGTAGACTTCTTAATACTGTGTCTGGCTCCTGGGAGGATAAAGCAAATGCAGCTTATCCTGATGCCCATATCCTTATATTTCTAGGAAATGCTGCAGAGCCTGGCAGTAAGAGCTCAGCAAAAGGAACTAAAGGAATGAAATGATTAAGTAACAAAAACATATCACCAAACCCCTTCTATCATATTTTCCTTCTAAATGCGCCTTGTGTTTTCTCCTTTGCAACCCCTGCTGTGACCATCCTGTGTTTATTTCCATATGATTTCTCAACTGAACTACTTACAGACATCTCCTGCTTAATGTCCCTGCCTTCAGTGTAGGAAGCCAGGTTAACGTCTATCTTATCTAAGTTTGTCTTCCTACCTTCTAGCTTAAAGTCAAGGTCTGTGTCTCACACAGCATCTTGATGATGTTTAAATGCTCCATTCAGTAAACACCTGATCAGCTAAATATACAAATTATATATAACTTTTGGATGAAATAAATGATATATATTTTTATTCTCTCCTCTCCATTTCCTTCTGTTCCTCTTGTGTGTGTGTGTGTGTGTGTGTGTGTGCTTAGTCATGTTCAACTCTTTGTGAAACCATGGTCTATAACCCACCAGACTCCTCTGTCCATGGAATTTTCCAGGCAATACTGGAGTGGGTTGCATCTATTCCTCTAGGTTCTTTCTATTACCACTTACATACCATCTTCAGCATTAATAAAAGTTTAGTAGGTTTATGAGGATTCCAGAAATTAGACAACTGCACCCACACCAATACCGTCAAGCTATTTGTGACCATGTAGTAGCAACTAGGCTAGTTAATTTCCCTACTCAAGCATCAACACTTTGTTTCTGGATCCAAGTTCTTCCGGCCAGCTGTCAATGGTCCCCATAACATGCCACACCATGCAAGACATTGTCCTAACTTCTACTCCACTGACCCTCTCGATTTCACTTCTTGCCAGACCCACCTTTGCTGGAGTGGTCTCCATTGGCAAGAGTACCTTCTTTTCTTCCTCTTTACTAATATCCATCCTCCTCAGCGTGGACACAGTCGCCCAAGCCTCACTCTCCCTTCCTCATGTCTTCCGGGTTACCAGGACTCCTGACCTTTCCTCTTCCAATAAGAACCTAAACCCTCACAGACTTGGCCAGTCAGTTGTGTGCTAGCTTCTTGCTGATCATTTTAGCTGAATTGTATGATGCTGAGTACTTGATACCATTTAATCAAATCATGTTGGTTTATGGCTTGATGGGCTTCCCTGGTGACTCAGATGGTGAAGAATCTGCCTGCAGTGTGGGAAACTGAGATTCGCTCCTTGGATTGGGAAGATCCCCTGGAGAGGAGAATGTCTACCCACTCCAGTATTCTTGCCTGGAGAATTACATGGACAGAGGAGGCTGGCGGGGACTACAGTCCACAGGGTCACAAAGAGTTGGACACGACTGAGTGGCTAACACTTTTACTTTTCACTTATGACTTGGTAAAGTCCCTTTCCTCTGCTTGGCCTTTTCCAGATAACTGAAGTTGAGCCTGTCAAACACCAAGCAAGTACAGTAAGCTCTTGTTAATAGACATCTTTCTGAAAGGTAGTTGACATTTCCAGAAATTCTGAAGTCCCATCTGCCCTACAGAACTCTGTAATTTCAAAATCACTCAGAGATGTCATTCTAAAGACCCATTAGCATCCCAAGCCCTTTTGAGGTTCTGCATCTGCTTTGAGATCTTTCTGTCTCCTCCTTCAATGTCATGCAGTGTCATCTATTATTCTGCTTAGGAATCATGTATTTGTCTCTCCCAAATGCCTTCTCCAAGAATTCCCTTTTGGATTACTGGGTTTCTTTCACTAAGGTCCAGTGTGCCAGACTCCATCCTAGGGAACAAGGCAAATAAAACACGACAGTGACCTCAACAAGTCTAAATGCTCAACAAGCATGACAATGACACAGAACAGCCAGGCTGTTAGGAAGGGATACACAAGTCAGACTGAGAGCATGGAAGGTGCAGCATTCCACTCTGTGGGCAGCAGGAGGCTGTAGTAGTGTCTTAGAACAATGAGATTTGAGATTAGCCTAAAAAACACATAGGGGTTCATCAGCAAGTATAGACAGGGAAGACAATTTCCAGGAGAGGAAACAGCACCCTTGAGTCATTGATGGAAAACAGGAATCTAGACCCTGTAATGCTTTGATAGAGGGGATGAGAAGCAATGTACATAATATTCAATGCTGAGGCTTTCTGCCAGCTCATGTGGGCACCCAGGGGACTCTTTTGATGAGTTCAGGATCAAAAGGGCCTGAATGAGTCAGATTGCTGGGAAATGGACCTGTGGATAAATTGGGCCTCATTGTGGCTTGGCATGTTGGCTCCTTGAAAGGACCTCGGCCATCGCTGTGGTAAAGAACAAATTTCCTGAAGGCCTGCAAATGTGATGGTACTACTAAATCGATTAACACCAGCCAGTTGCAAGAAGAAAATAACCTAAGAGAATATTTTATGATATTCTAGGATGTCAGAGTTGGAAGTTCTCTTAGAACAAATCTGTTTTCATCCTTTTTATTGATTATTTGGTGATTAATTGAACATGGCTATTGCATAAGAAACGTGTCTAAACTAATATAGCTGTTGATTGAGCAAGGACCAGGCTTCTAGGTTCCCTGAGCTTATTCTACTACAAAAATGTGCCTTTTAAATCAGTGCTTGTATTCACTACTTAGTTTAAAAAATGCTTGTTGAGTGTATGGCTCTCAGCGAATATTTGAGTTGAACTAGGAAAATGGAGATCAGAGGCAAAGAAACAAACATATCTTTTGTAAGATGAGGTTCTGAATTGAGTTTCCAGCAGTTGAGGGGTGTGTTGTGCCATTTGAACTCTCAATTGATTCCCCTCTTGAACTGCATTGAATAATTTCAAAGGTGTTATTTAATTAGGCTTTCAGAAAGATTTCTTTGCACCCACTAGATGCCGGGTGTATGATGGTGAACAAACTCACAAAGTCCTCATTTTCATGGAAGTTATATCTATTAGAAATAAATATACATGAAACATACATGCATGCATACATAATATGCATATTTTGAAAACTTCTATGTCAGGATACTGGTAAATACTGTGAAGAAAACTAAATCAGAGAAATGAGTGATAAAGAGTCATATTTTAGATAAAATGATCAGAGACGGGCTCCCTGAGGAAGCGACATGTGGACTGACACCTAGGTGAAGTGAGCTGGTGGTTCGAGCAGCTGTGAGGGACAACATATGCCTGGCAGAATGATGGGCAGTGCCAAGGCTGCTGGGTGTGTCTCAGGGACAGTCAGGTGTCTGCTGTGTGTCCAAGCAGAATGAGCACAGGATGGGGAACTCCAGAAGACAGTATCAGTCGGGAGCTGGACCAGGTCATAAAGAACCGCAACCCACAACAGAAAAGTAAAGGGAAAAAAATGCCTGGACCAGGGAACCAAAGTTTCAGATTCTAGTATTTTCTCTGCTCATGACTTCCTGAATGACTCTGAACTTCTAATTTCTGCTCCCGGCCTCAAAAATCCTTATCTATATGATGAGGGACTTGAAAGTGATGACTAACGGCCTCTGTGATCTGTGGACCTTGCGTATGCCTTTCAGATTTATCCATGGGCCAGAAAGTGGACCACTTGGATGGACACACAGCCTTCAGAGTGCGTTTGTGTGTTTGAGCTATCCACACTCCTGAAATTTCTGCTTGTCTCTTTATAAGCAGTCAGAGGTGGCTGAAGTTTTAAGCATTTCCAGAATTCTATCTGTTCATAGACCTTTAACAGTTTGAGGGGAACTTGCAATGAATCTCATCGATAAACTGAAGCCATGGGAAAAATACCATACACAAGCAAACACAACTCATTTATTGGTGGGAATTTACTGTACATCTCCTTTCTAAGGGATGAGATCACATCTTTTGCAAATTGTACATCATCCATGAAGACTTTCTTCTTCTAATGATTGGCTGTCACTCTGTCTTTGTAAAGTGGGTAATGGAATTATTTTTAAAGCTTTTACTTAACAGCCTCGCTCTTTGTAAAGAACTGCTTGAGGAATAGCAAGCATCTTTAGATAGTGAAGTGACAACTGTCTCTGACATTAAATGGATCTCTTTCTTACCTGTCCTGTTAACATGTGATATCAAACTCCTCTTCCATATGACAGTGGTTTAGATTTGTGCTATATGTCGTGGAGAGCACAGCTGGTGAACACACTGGGAGGCACATAGAGCCAGATCAGGGTTATGTTTAAGGGCCTTTTAACAGCACTGTCTGAAGATAAAAATGCTGCCTCTGGAGGTTGCAGTTTTCTCATTACTGGAGATGATCAAGAAAAGACCGTGAGGCAGGATATTACAGACAGAAAGTACGTGTCAGTCGGTGAGCTGAACAAGCCGTCTTCAAAAAGCCCTTCCCACTCTAAGATCTTCTCCCTCATTAGCATAATCTTTCCTTAATCTGAATTTTCTATTATTCAAAGCAGATCAGAACATCGTCAATGCCATTTTAATCACCATGTGCCCTTGCCAATAAGATAGGACTAGCAGAATCTGATGGCAAATTTGTGCAGCCAAATAAATGGATTTGAAGTTATGTACACTGGTTTAGAGAGTCCCATCACCCATAGGGAAAGAAGTGTGTGTGTGTGTGTGTGTGTGTGTGTGCGCGTATGTGCATGCATGCTAAGTTGCTTCAATCGTGTCCAATTCTTTGCAACTCTATGGACTATAGCCTGCCAGTCTCCTCTGTCCATGGGAGTCTCCAGGCAAGAAAGACTACTGGAGTGGATTGCCATGCCTTCCTCCAGGAGATCTTCCCGACCCAGAGATTGAACCCACATCTCTTACGTTTCCTGCATTGGCAGGCAGGTTCTTTAACACTTTACGTATGTGGGTTCTTTGTTTTCTAGGTCTTATTTTTGTTGTTGTTGTTAAATCACAGGTTTTAATTGGTCTTAGTAGTTCATATTCATAACTGGTTTTAGGTAAGACACTTCAGGTCTTGTTCAAGTACAGTATTACTTTAGAATTAAATAACATAATCTCTATTCAAAATTTTTCTTTCCTCATGATCAACCAACTAGAGGCCTCTGAGAAAATGCCTCAAACTGTATATAATCCCTTCAAAAATGTACAGGATTTTTTTAAAAAATGTTTGTGGATTTCTGATTCATAATGAAGAACTGAACATACCTATTTATCTCTTTCCTGATTTCTACTGAAATAACAGAAAAATAACCAGCAGAAAATAAAATCATAGAAATGTAGAGAACAGAGACAAGGATGCCGGTATACCAAGAACTTTAACAAATTTCTGAAAGATGACAGGTAGACTAAATCAGATGAAGTGGTTAGCCGCTCAGTTGTCTCCAACTCTTTGCGACCCCATGAACTGTAGCAGGTATAGCTCACCGTCAGTCACCTCATTCAAAAGAAAGACTTGCTGGGCAAAGAGGCAACATCGTAATGGAAGAAACTCATGACAGCTTTTCATCTAGTCAAGCACCAAGGAAGCCCTGAATCAAATGAAATCTCACTCAAAGTAGAGCAAGTGGGTAGCCAGAATGGAAGAGGAGCAAGTTGCTACAGAGATGGATTGTTCTAATTAATAAAATCCTAAACAAGATTACGCTTCCCTGGTGGCTCAGAGGTTAAAGCGTCTGCCTGCAATGCAGAAGACCTGGGTTTGATCCCTGGGTCGGGAAGATCCCCTGGAGAAGGAAATGGCAATCCACTCCAGTATTCTTGCCTGGAGAATCCCAAGGATGGAGGAGACTGGTGGGTTACAGTCCTTGGGGTCGCAAAGAGTCAGACACGACTGAGCAACTTCACTTTCACTTTAAACAAGATTAACTGTTTTAATTAACAAAATCCTAAACAGACTCCAAATTTGAAGTCTGTAGCCTTGGAAAGCCAAAAATTAAGGAGTAGCATCCATGCTATTTAATAATAATAATAATAAAAACCTCCATGAAATTATCTGAACTACTCGACTTTTCTCTCTAAATAGAGCAACCTGAAGCTACTTGGCTTTAGGTAGAGAATACTCCATTCTACACTTGCTGGCAGTAAAGTCTTAGGTGCCAGTATTAGAACCCACCTTGGCATGGCACCCTTCCTCTAGCAGGCTGGTGGTGGATGGAAGGTACAGGCAAGGCACTCTGCTCATCAAATATAATTTAAACCCTGCCAGTCAGCACAAACCCATACACACGGCTCACCATCAGTCCCCTCATTCAGGAGAAAGGTTTGCTGGGCAAACAAGCCAACATCATAATGGAAGAAACTCATGACAGCTTTTCATCTAGTCAAGGAACTCTTCATTCATAAAAGTGAATGGGCACCTAAGATTTGCCCTACATTTGAAGGGGAAGAGAAAACAAGATAAGATAAAAACTCATATCCTAAGGAAGAAATAGAGTTAATCCAGGGAAAAATAGAATTGGAAAAGTATAAGGGTGATTGCTGGAGAGAGTTTAAGTGAAGTGAAAGTCTCATAGTCTTGTCCAACTCTTTGCGACTCCATGGACTATACAGCCCATGGAATTCTCCAGGCGAGAATACTGGAATTGGTAGCCTTTCCCTTCTTCAGGGGATCTTCTCAACCCAGGGATCAAACCCAGGTCTCCTGCATTGCAGGCAGATTCTTTACTAGCTGAACCACAAGGGAAGTCCAAGAATACTGGAGTAGGTAGTCTATCCCTTCTCCAGGGGATCTTCTCAACCCATGAATCAAACCAGGTCCCCTACATTGCAGGTGGATTCTTTACCAACTGAGCTATGAGGAGAGAGTTTAGGTGATAATAAAATTATTTTTGAAATGGGAATCACTAAAAGAACATTGGAAAATAAGGTCAAATGATTTGAAATCTATTAAAAATCATGATTGCAAAAAAAAAATCAATAAAAAGTATGAAAGATAAAAACAGGGGTATCTCCCAGAAAGAAGAAAATTTTTAAAAAGGCAAAAGAAAGAGAAAAATTAAAAGATAAGGAAGATCAATTCAGGATATTCATAATCCAACTAACTGATACTCCGAAAAAAGAAGAAGAGAAAATCAAAAGCAAAGTGACCAACTAAATAACAGAATAAAAATTTCCAGAGCTGAAGACCACCAAGCCTTAAATTGCAAGAATCACCAGAGGTCAAGAAACAGAATGAATGAAACACAATCCACATTTTAAGGCACATATCCTTATGAAATTTCAGTTTGTTGAAAAAAGAAGACAATCTTAGATGCTTTGAGACAGAGAAAAAACTAAGCAAAAAAAAAAAAAAGAAGAAAGCATTAAAGTGAAAAAAGGTAATTAAATTGTCAACAAGCTTGTCATCCGCAACAGTAATGCAAATGGAGAAGTTCTTAAACACTATGGAATAAAGGCATTTTCATGTATACAAGAGCTCAAAAAGTTACTTTTCTTCTACTATGTCTGCAGGTAAATACTTGAGGATATATTGCACAATATAATATATACATAGACACTAAAAGGAAGACATGAGATTCAAGGAACAGTGAAATTGCCCAAGAGTAAATGAAAATTTAAAAAAATCTCATTCAGACAGCAAAGCAACAGGTTGGGAAAGTAATCAATCTAAATGAGATTACTGGACAATTAATATGATTGATATTATGAATATTGTTACAGATATTATAAAGAAAATATATGTTTCTTTGATAACCCCCCCAAAAAAATCAATTAGGAATACCAAGAGAAATGTAAAACTGTACTACAAATTTAAGAATCAAACATAAAGCAAGCTAAAAACATGGGATGATTTGGAGTACCTGATGAAGTAGAAGAAAAAAGAATCATTCTGAACATATCACTTGGATCTCTTTAATCATAGTACAATGAAAAAAAAATCCTACTTCCTTTCTGTTGATACAAACACATTAGTCGGTCTACAGTGAATAATATTTATGTGATCAAATATTTAAAGTTCTGTTAGTTTCCATGTATAGAATCAACATAAAGATAATCAAGGAAAGACTTAATCATGATACAGATAGAATGTAACGACTTTGTAAGCTTCAACAACGTAGAAGTCACCAGAGCGCTGCCATATTTGACCCTGGAAAGTGTAAAATGGATGAGGGGCAGCGGAAGACAGTTTTCTCATCTTATCACATGAGAGAAAAGACTCAGCCAACAGTTGGTGGAATAAGAAATAAAGGTTTATCATCTAAAATAACCAAGTGGATAAATAAATGAACAAAATTTTCACCATATTATTTAGAATTATGTCACTAACTCCATGAATGACAGAAATTAGAAAAGGTTATAAACAATTACCCCTGAGGAACAGACTTGGGGTAGAACTGCCTTTTCCTTCCATAAACTTTCAGCACCTTTTAAAAATTGTTTAACCATGTACATGAGTTAATTTTGTCATGATAAGAATATTTTTAAAATAGCCCTTTCAGGAGGAACGTAACATTTATTGAACCTCTGATATATGGGCATGACACACATTTCAGCTTCCTCATCATAAAATGAATACGATGTGGTCATTATCTTCTCTGAACCTGATTTTCCTTGATGATAAAATATTAAGGATAAGTTGGTCCAGCTGGGAAAACTCTTTCCCCAGCTGTGCAGTGCTTCCTCAGTGCGGGCTCCACACAGACCAATGTGCTGAGACTGAAGGGACTTAGATTCCAACCTTGCTTCTATTGCCAGCTTGGTTTATGACTTTGAGCTCCTCATGTTTCACCTTGATTTTCTTCTTTTCTGTATTGAATGAACTTTAACAGGAGAAATATCTAGGATTTTTAAAGAATGTAGTCTGCGTTTCATCCTTACCACCCTTCCTCCCCAACACACACACACACACAGACGCACACACACTCACAGAAAAGTACAGACCTTAGAATTGGGCTTACAGCCTTTATAACTTTGGGTTGGCTACTTAACCTCTGTAAACCTCTTTCTCCATCTCTAAAGTGAGAAAGTGTTAGTTGCTCAGTTGTGTCCGACTCCATGGACTGTAGCCCGCCAGGCTCCTCTGTCCATGGGATTCTCCAGGCAAGAATACTGGAGTGGGTAGCCATTCCCTTCTCCTGGGGATCTTCCCAATGCAGAGATTGAACCCAGATCTCCTGCACGGCAGGCAGATTCTTTCCCATCTCTAAAGAAAAATCAATAAATAAACTCTGATTTATCATTATTTTCATCTGCTTCTTCTGTCTGGCCAGGTGGGGGCGTTGCCTCCCTTGACATTGGTCATCCAATAATGGGAAGTGGTGCACTGCCTGGCATCTGGGAGAGGAGAAACTGTTACCACAGGTCCTAATGCAAGAGCAGAATCCTATCCTGGGTAATGGAATTGTCATGTGAACTGTACATTTAACTTCATGTTCAAATGCAGAGAAAGACTGTGCTTCCCGGAAACGGATGATTTCATAGTTCAGTGAGGTTAAAATGAAAATAATGCAAAAAAAGAGAAAAGAAAAGAATACAATACAGTTCTCAAACTGAGGAATGAACCAAAATAGTGATCTTCCCTCACAGATAGAAAAGCTTCAGAGATGTTATTCCAACTGTGCTGAAGTTTCCAATTTCATCCCTGGCCTTATGTTACCAAATTGGTATCGGAACTTCCAGAGCTGTGGTTGATGAGGTTGATACTCCAAAAGATGCTTAAATCGGTCCTGTGACTTTCCTCTTACACTACACAAGGGACTCTTTTACCTGTAGGCAGAGGGGTTGTATTCACATTTGAGCCCATGGATTTTCTCAAGTACAGATGAACAGAGACCCTCTACTTGAAATCTTTGTAGCTGTGCTTGTTTAAAATGTTTGGAATTTTTTAAAAAGAAGCTTTGGATTTGTAAAAGGTTTTTAGTTAACTTCAGGGCAAAATAAAAACATGGTTACTGAATTTCATACCCCTGGAACTGGAGGAAACTTTGGTATTACAGCCCATTCTGAAGGAGATCAGCCCTGGGATTTCTTTGGAAGGAATGATGCTTAAAGCTGAAACTCCAGTACTTTGGCCACCTCATGCGAAGAGTTGACTCATTGGAAAAGACTCTGATGCTGGAAGGGATTGGGAGCAGGAGGAGAAGGGGACGACAGAGGATGAGATGGCTGGATGGCATCACTGACTCAGTGGACGTGAGTCTGAGTGAACTCCGGGAGATGGTGATGGGGTCGCGAAGAGTCGGACACGACTGAGCGACTGAACTGAACTGAACTGAATCACACTGACTCATTTTAAAGGAGGTGACATGATTTGCCCAAGTCCATAAATCCTGTATGAACTGGGAAAGGCCCCAATCTACTCACTTATCCACGTACTTAATTCAGCAATGCATGTTTATTGAACACCTAGTCAGTCCTGGCGATTACGTCATCCTGGAGAAAACATATGGATATGCAATAGCCTTCTGCCTTTCACGAGCTTCCGGCCTGGAGCAGAGGCAGGCATGTGCCAGTCCCAGGGCAACATAACAAGGTTTAACAGAGAGACGGCAGCCATGTGTTCTGGGGAGCACAGCACAGAACTACTCTTTGGAGGGGCTGGGAAAGACTTCACAAAGGGCAACTTATTTGAGTAGAGTCTTGCAGGATGGGAACAAGAGGAAAAGACACATTCTGGGTGGAAGAAACTGTGTCTGCAGGATTTTGTAGGTCGAAGCAATTCAAAAGTGTGATTCCCAAGGGGCATACTGAAAGGCATTAATGTCCATGGAGGAGGAGAGGGGCTTTGGACTCCAAATTGTCCAGAATAAAACACATTATATATAAATGGAAAACGTGGACGTGGGCCAGCGTGGGTTTCCAACCATTTCATCATGTGGTGAGAACTCAGAGCAGGTCTGGAATGTACTGAGAAGAGAGCATTTCAGGGATCCAGCTTCAAGAAGCCTGCCGACTGCTCTCTGAATCTCTGTCATGGAACCCAAAACCATAACTCCTGAAAGATAAGGGTGAAAAGGCAAACATCCTGGAGGGAAGAAACCCAGGGCATACAACTCCTCATAAGAAAGTATATCAATTAATATTTAGAACATTTTGATACCCAATATTTCAAGCGGCAAAGTTCTGAAATCCTTCCTTTTTCTTACCCTCAAAGGAAGGCATCTTGATTTACAAAGAAGTTCATGCCTTTAATGTGTAAAAAAGACTGCCATCTTTTTGTTCCCCTGGAATATTGGGGGAAAGAACTTAATCACTGAGGTATATAATCACAACTCCACACATAGTTGGGAAATGGTAGCATATGGTGATTAAAGGGAGGGTCTCTGGAGCCAGACTGCTTTGGTTTAAATGCTGACTTGGCCATTTATTAGTTAGGTGAATTTAAACAAGTTACATAACCTCTCTGTGTTTCAGGTATAATAATAATATTTACCTTGTAAAAGACTTTGAGGGTCTTATGAGCTCATTTGTACAACCCTGGTACATGGTATTACTCAATATTTTTTCTGACATTATTATTTTTATTATTACTATTACTGTTTTTTTTTTTTTTTTTTGTAAAGCAGTGCAATGAGGATTGGTCTTTCTTCCCAGGTCTCAGTTATGGTTCAATGGATTGAACAGTCAATGTCTAGAAAATTCTTTCATCGCATTTTATATTAAAGACTTGGAAGAAGAATAGGACACAGTCTTTGCCTCAAGGAATTTATAATTAGATTAAGTATATTTACTGTTGTTCTTTCATTTTTTAAAAGTAATATAAATGTAGAAAATATGGATCTTAATGCCTTCAATCTGCCTCAGATATTCATTCTCCTTCCTCTGAACGTGAAATGAAGTTGCTCAGTCGTGTCCAACTCTTTGCAACCCCGTGGACTGTAGTCTACCAGGCTCCTCCATCCATGGGATTCTCCAGGCAATAATACTGGAGTGGGTTGCCATTTCCTTCTCCAGGGGATCTTCTCAACTCAGGGATCGAACCAGGGTCTCCCACATTGCAGGCAGATGCTTTAACCTCTGAGCCACCAGGGAAGCCCTCTTTGCGACCCCATGGACTGTAGCCTACTACACTCTTCAGTCCATGGGATTTTCCAGGCAAGAGTACTGAGTGGGTTGCCATTTCCTTTTCCAGAGGATCTTCCTGACCCAGGGATTGAACCCAGGTCTCCCACACTGTAGGCAGACGCTTTACCATCTGAGCCACCAGGGAAGTCCTTCCTCTATGCTTACCTAAATTCTAGGGCTCCATGAAATTGCTAGATGTAGTAGTTAGGACCCAGTAAGTAAAGCAAAACCATACAGTAATTTGAACATGAACCATCTAATATAAAGAATTATTAACTGTAACAGAGGATTGTGCTAGTCAGAGATTGACTAGTAAAGAGTGAATAGTGCACCAAAGATTAGAAGAATAACAAATACAGGAAGCAGTCACTCTGCCCAGGACTGAAACAGCGTGGCTGAGGACGGGGTTCCCCAGAGCCAAGATCTGGATGTCACTGGAGGGTCCAGGGCTTGCAGGATGGAAGAGAAGCTGCCATGGTACCATAATAATGGAACTTGGTACAGATCTGCCCTCTAGGTTCCAGGACAAGCTATTCCTGGGGAGATATTTCCCTGGAGGCACTTTGCTATAAAACCACCCAAGGCCTGGAGTGCCATAGGATGCCAACCACTAGGTGTAGCTGGCCTCCGTGCACCACTGAATCTATGCATGTTGCAAAAGCCTTAGCATGATACTAAGGAAGCTATCAGAAGGAAGTTTTGAGAGTTCATTGCTGGAAAAGTTGAATGCACACAGGAGCCTGGTCACCTCCACTGTAAGAAATGGCTCAGCAAGTGCATTGGAACCTGGAAGCACAAACTTTCTTCCTGCAGTGTCTCTCCACTGTTCTCTAATGACAAAGTTGAACACCCATTTCCTTCCCTAGTTAGCAAAGGGAAAATATTTCAACAGCTAAGCTCCATTTTCAAAGAACAGGCAAAAAGAGAGAATTTGGAACTAAGAAGTAATTTAATAACTGGCACAGGTCACTTCTTTGACCATTGAGCTTCCATATGCAATTCTTTGTATCAAGCTGATGTCTGACCATATTTCCATCAATGCGGTCTAGGGCTTACCTCCTGGATTATTTAGACCACAGTTTATACATCATGTAAACCATGATATATGTTCTTGAGGATCACAGAAGTGAATGGGACTACCGACATTGTCCTTAGCATGGACACTTGTTGGTACTGATACATGGTATCGTGGCTTGGACTTTGGTTGCCAGGCCACATTGGTGGCTTTTATTAAACTTACTTCCAATTAAACTTTGAGTAATGTTGTTTTATAATCTATGCTGCACCCTTTTGCTTTTAAAGATTTGGAACATTTTTAAAGTCTTTATTGAATTTGTTATAGTATTGATTCTGTTTCATGTTTTGGTTTTCAGGCCATGAGGCCTGTGGATCTTAGCTCCCTGACCAGGGATCCAACCCACACCCTCTGCATAGGAAGTGAAGTCTTAACCGCAGGACCACCAGGGAAGTCCCTATACTGTGCTCATTAGTGTCATTTATTCAGTTTGTATGTTTATCTAGTCAATCAATCAATATGTATTGAACATCTATTCTATGATGGGTGAAAAGGGCCACTGCCTCGTACTCCACAGAGCGGCAGCATTGGCTGGGTCCTTGGGTCTCTGCCAACCACTCCTGGGCCTTTTCTGAGCCTTGCAAACATGCCTCCTACTCTTTGTAAGAAATTACATCTTTATCACTATGGGAAATGAAAAATTTTCCTTTTCTACCACCTACTTAAGCCTTGAAACTCCTCTGAGTGATTATAAGATAGTATTGTTTCCAATTTCAAATCCAATGGGATTTACCCTCACATGGGAAAAAGTGTAAGAGAGGTTGGCATAAATTATACATGTCTGTGCCAATGCATGCTTTTTCCATTACTACAAAGTAGTGTAGAGATTTCTGGGTGTTCTCACCTGTTCTCTAGGTGAGCCAGAGATTTCTCGTCCCAAATTCAACATTGACAAAAGGCCCCGAATTAGAATCTTTAGTACTGGAGCAAATACATTTTTACTCCATTCTCTCATTGGAGTGGGATTTCAGGAGAGTCAGGAACTGTCCGGAATTCAGGGAAGAGCAGAGATGTTTCCAGGTGATGGGGCAGAGTGGGAAAAGTCAGAGGGAAGACAGGTGATGGTTAAGGAATGGGAATGGGAAGACAGGCAGACCACATGGGAGAAAAGGCTTTCATACTCAGTTGAAAGAGACAGAAAGTCTAGCATCCAGAGAACATATTTAGGGAGCCTCATCCCTGCTATTTCTCTAACACTGCCTACCCTGTGAACTGTGAATGTGTGTAGGTGTTTGCCTGAATAGCAAAATTCCAACACTGTTTTATTTTATTTTATTTTGAAATTCGAACTGTTTCTTTGAGGGAGAGAGATGTCTCTCTTTTTCAGTGTAGCAGCCACAGCATGAATAGAAGGACACATTTCGTGGTTTCAGGTTGTTGATTCTCAAAGGGTCCACATTCATCTCCTAGACCTGGAGTTCACAGATGATGTCTCTGGGACCCTGGCTGCACCAGCATGAGTGTCATCCCAGGCTTGTCATTTCAGCCATGTCTACAAATTTTCAGTTATTCCCAGTTTCCTGCCCAGCTCTCTAAGATAGGAGTGAACGTTTGTGGTAATTAAAACAGTGTGAAATTTGCACTGTCAGGAAACACAGCTAATTTTTTTTCTTCTGCCAGCCATCATGCTATTTATAGCAATATGCTTCACCATTTATTTGCTGGGCAATGACATCAAGAAACAGATATTAAGCAAGGAAGCCAATTTACTCCACAAAAACATCCATTATCTTTATCACCAACAGAGACTGGAAAATAATCAATTAGAATGCTTCACTTGGGAATGACTAATTGAATTGTTAAAAATATACAGTATTGGGAAAGGTATCCTGAGAGCCTAAATATTAATTCACATAAGAGGCAAGACCTACTGTATAGAAAATTGGTACCACTTTGTACATCACGATTGAGTGCATCAGTGGACTCAAGTTACAAATCAAAATCTTTCCTTGTGAATCTGCTGGATCTGAATTTTATTCTGTTCCATAGGAAGTGTCACATTTGTTAGGAACATAAACTTCTATTTCCTAAGCACCCTACCATAAGACTATCTCCCGTAAGGTAATGCCCGTAATCAACCCAGACTAGGATATGCACTTATACAGGTACACATGTGCACACGCTCAGACATTATTCTCACTATAGTAAATAGATATTTTTAATATCTATTTAAAAATGAGATGCCATGTTCTCATAAGAGAACTTGAACATGCAGAATGGTTTAGAAAAAGATCCATCCCAGAGGACAAAACTATTTTCCATTGTTTATCTTATTCATTCTTTCCTTCATTTTATTAATGTGTATTACATGCCTACAACCACTTAATGCTCTTAGGATACATAGATGTGGAATAGACAGTTCCTGGTTTCAAAGAGTTCATACTTTAGTGAGAAAGACAAGCTGAGAGATCATTACAATACATATTGACAAATACTATAGGGCTCTGTCTTGGCCTCCTTGGGATCACAGAGAGCACTTCACTGACATTTTAGATGAGTCTTGGCAGTGAACTTAAGTCAAAAATGTGGAAGAAGGGCATTCTAGTTAGAAGCAGTACCTCTTTCAAAGAGGCACTGGCATATTTGGAGAGTATGTTATGTGCAAAGTGTAGGATTTGAGGCTAAATGTGGAGAAACTGAGCAACCAAGGGTTTTGCTTGCTGTACTAAGAGGCTTGAGCTTTCTTTTGAAAACACTTTGAAGCCTCTGAACTGTTTGAAGCAGGGGTATAATCTGATGAATTTTTTTTTTCCAGGAGATCCTCCTGGTGCTAATGTGGATGATGGGAGGGAGAGGGCAGGACAGAGAACGGGCAGGGGAGGTGGGAGAGAGCCTAGACAAGGAGAAGCAACTAGGACACATTTACAAAAGTATAGATGAAGAGTCACACAGACCAGAACTGGGTGACCGGAAGTCGGGGACAAGCAGAGGTTGGAAGGGAGAACTGACAAGTCACACGGGTGTAGGGAGGAGGCAGGCACCCGGGTTTCTGGGTTAAGTAAAGAAGCACTACATCAAGCCATCAACTGAGATACGTCACAAGAGAAGAACCCATCCTCGGAGAAGAGGTCAGCTTTGGACATGTTGAATTTGGGGCATCTGTTGGGCGATAGATGAGAGGTTGGGTGGATAAAAGTGTATCAGAGTCAAACACAAAAATGAGGAGGCTTCTGTGTGGCTTACCTGGAGACTTCGGAGAGCTTGCAAGGATCATCCCTGTGTCCAGACTCTCACTTCCCATAAAATCCTCTGCTCGGGGGTGGGCAGAGAAAGTGGGGAAGGTGCTCTCCTCCTCTGCTCCCTCCTTAGTTACCACCTACCTCTCTCCTTCCATGAATCCAAGGTGAAGTGCTAACTTTTCCCTTCAAAGAGCCCACTGTTAGAATAAAGAGACTCTTATAAGGAGGGTTGTGTAGGCAAATTAAGATACGCTGATACATCACCTCAAGACTCTACTTTTGTGTGTGTGTTATTTGCTTGGTTGTGTCTGACTCTTTGGGATCCCTTGGACTGTAGCCCTCCAGGCCCCTCTGTCCATGGGATTCTCCAGGCAAGATCACTGGAGTGGGCAGCCATCACTCCCTTCTCCAGGGAATCTTCCTGACCCAGGGATTGAATCCAGGTCTCCTGCATGGCAGGCAGATTCTTTACCATCTGAGCCACCAGGGAAGCCAAGAGTCTAGCTACTTTTCATTAAATTAAAACATTTCATTATGAGGTTCTTAATTTTATAATTCAGAGAATTTAGAGAACAACCTTCTCTCTTTCATTTTATTCCAACTCTTATTTTCCTTCTTCTTCCTCCCTCAGTAACCAGGGCCATGAACTGCTCTGGGGTGATGTGGAAGAGCTCCCAAGCCAATCGTATCGAAGGTCCTTGGTAGAGAGGTACCAGTCTCTGCAGCCTTCTTGCCAAGCACCATTCTTTTTTTTTTTTTTTTTCTTTCCTAAGCAAAATGACCTTCAACAGAAATCACTATTTTATAAAACAAGGCAAGGACAGTCTGTCTGTATTTTGCATCTGTGCATAGCTAGCCCAGTTATAGAAAAATAAGGTTCCTTTTTCTAGGAAACTGGACTATGTGGGATAGGTCTGGATTTTATTTTGTTAGGGGTTTCCATCCTCCCAAAGCACTGGAAAAACACTACCATTCAAAGATGACTCTGAGTCTGGGGTCCCACCATCTCCAATTTCATTGCTTGTTTTTCCAGAGAGAGATGTAAAGTTCTCACCCTCTCCCATCAAGAAAGCACACTTTACAAGTGAGAGGGAGAGCCTGGCTTTGAATCCAATTTCAGTGTTTTGTGTTTTTTCTTGAAATTGAGAAGAAGGCAAAGGCAAACATTAACATAGCCATGAAATAAATTAGGCCAGGAAGATGGAATTTGGAGACTCCCCCTCAGGTCTCTGCTAAGCAGACACCTTTGCTCACAGCCTTCCCTTTAAATGTTCATTTAAAAGCCAAGCCGAGGTAGAAATTCACAATCACAAAATACATATACATTTTTGCCCTACCAGTTGCAATTCTGGAATTGTATCTTTAGGAAATAGCCACAAATGTAAGAAAGACTTTGTACACAAAGATGTTCATTACACTGTTGTTTGTTATTGTTCAGCCGCTCAATCATGGCCGACTCTGTGACCCCATGGACTGCAGCATGCCAGGCTTCCCTTTCTTTCACTCTCTCCCAGAGTTTGCTCAAACTCATGCCCACTGAGTCAATGAAGCCATCCAACCATCTCATCCTCTGTTGTCCCTGTCTCCTCCTGCCTTTGATCATTTCCAGCATCAGATTTTCCAACGAGTCAGCTCTTTGCATCAGGTATCCCAAGTATTGGAGTTTCAGCCCTTCCAATGAATATTCAGGGTTGATTTCCTTTAGGATTGACTGGTGTGATCTCTTTGTTGTCCAAGTGACTCTCAAGAGTCTTCTCTAGAAACACAATTCAAAAGCATCAATTCTTTAACAATCAGGCTTCTCTATGGTCCAACTTTCACATATGTACATGACTACTGGAAAAAACTATAGCTTTGATTGTGTGGTATGGTAGTGGAAAAGACAACTAGTAAAACATTCCTGGAAAATATTGCTCACAGGAAAAGTACAGTACAATACCAAGTAAAGAGAGCAAGATAAAAAAAATATTTATTTTCTATGCAATTTCTGAACTATGGATATTAGTTAAGATAAAAAAAAAACTTAAAGTACACAGATCAAAATATGAACAGCTGTTGTTTCAGGCTGATGGTTTTACAAGTTCCAAATCTATGAGGGGGAAAAAAAATGAAAAAAGAAAAAAAAAAGAATTAAAATGCTATGAGAGATTTTTTAGATGTTAAACATTGGAGAATTGGCATCAAGTTTGAAAAAAGATTTATTAAAAATAAGATGTGTGTATTGTGAAGACTGGCAGTTTCTTCTGCTTTCAAAGGGGTTACCAGAGGTGTGGAACACACTGTAATAGTCTAGAACTATAGGTGATGCTCAGTAAATATACACCTTTTACCCCAAGCTGAACCAGGATCTTCAGAGGGAGATGAGGGAATTCAGTGATGACTGATTCATAGTCTAAAATCTTGGCCTCTCAACAGGAATACAAAGGACCATCTTGCAGATTCCATGAGAGAAATGCAACCTAAATACTTCAAGAAGAGCTCATAGTCCGCACGTTTCGATGGATGGAAAAGACTTGGTTTGAAATATTATAAGAAGAAGAGTTGAAAATTTATACTCAGCAATTTCTACACCTTGGCCAATACCTGATGCAGAGTGATCCATATTTGCCAAACTGCTGACCAGTCCTTAGAGCTCTTTTGAGTTTGACCCAAGTGTGGACATCCAGGATGACAATTGGTATTCTGTTGGCCATGAGCTCCCATGGAAAGTGTTCAAGCAGAGGGAATACAAGGTAAGAGCTTTGATTTAAGAAATCTTAGCTGGTTGTAACAAGCAGATGAAATGGGAAGGAAAGAATGAGGGCAGATGTAGAGGGTGGTGGGGAAAAGACTGAGAGAGAGAGAAAGAGAGAGAGAGAGAGAAAGAAAGAGGTGCTAGGGCAGTAGCAGAATTAATTAATAACCGGGTTGTGAGACTATATAGGAGGCTTCCCAGGTGGGGGCAATGGTAAAGAATCCATCTGCCAAGGTAGGAGACTGCAAAGACGTGGATTTGATGCCTGGGTTGGGAAGATTCCCTGGAGAAGGAAATGGCAAACTACTCCAGTACTCTTGCCTGGAAAATTCCATGGATAGAGGAACCTGGTGGGCTACATAGTTCACGGGGTCACAAAGAGTCAGATACGACTCAGCACACACCAGACTATCTCGACAGAATGGCAGGACTAGTCGTGTGCCTGAGGCCAAGGCAAAGGGGAGTAAGGAGTCCAAAATGGTGATTTGGGTGCCAAAGAATACTTCATAACCTCTGGTGTTGAACTAGAGTTACCTACATAAGCCCCAGGTTTCACAACCATCACGCTTTCCTGTGAGTCTGGAGTTGATCAGGACATGTGTACGCAAGAGGAAAGCTCACAGAGCCAAGTCAGTGCCAAACAGGTGAGTTTCCTCAGGAAATCAGCAAGGGGTCTCTCTCTGTTTCCACTCACACCTACCCTTCACCTGGGTTCCTGTCACTCACTGCCAGAGCTTTGGCAGAGGGATCTCAGCGAGCTTTGATCCTTTTACGAGGCAGCATGTCCAGACTTGCGGCTCCCGCCTTCTCCTCTCCCGGGCTCCCACCTTTCGTTCTCAGCTACCCTGATGCTGCCTTTGGAATCCATCACACACCACATAAAGGTTACCTCTGGCCCAGGAGGTCTTTCAAGGTCCCCACAAACCTGGCATCTCCCTGAGTAAAATCACTCTTCGACCCTGCGAATGTGCTGGGGACATTTTTAGTGGCCTACCCAGATTGCATTTCTCTCTTCACCTCTGATTTTCGTTTAGACAGTCACACATTCTCCACCCACTTTCGGACTTTCAAGAGAGCTGACTGCACTCCCAATTCCAGGAATGGATCTGACTTGATAAAGTAATTCTACTGATTGGTTCAGGAGGTGTAAGGCCAGAACTTGGTCCAGTGAGACCTAGGAGATATTTTCTGTTGCTTCTGCAAAAGTAAAGAGTAAGGGTGTAAGAATGATGGTTTTCATTCTCTCCCTCTCTCTCTCTCACACACACACACATATACACTCACATCCCACACCATTCATTCTCTTCCTCTAGATGCACACACAGTATGCACTGCCCCCACGGCTTTTGTATTTTAATGACATTGTCGTCAAATCCAGTTTTCCCTAAACCCGCCCTTGTTCCATTAAACTCAATTAAGTCGCATGTGGCAGTCCCTCAAGGCTGGCTCAGAGGTGTTCCTGCCACCAGATAAAGATGCGCCCTTCGGAGCAGAGCAGCCCTGAGAAGCTGAAATGAAGGCAGCCAACCACTGAGCGTGTGAGGCTTATGTTCTAGTGAAGGAGTGCTTTCTTTTAACGAAAGCAAATGGGATTAATAATGAGTGTGTCACTTCATCATTAAACTTAGATTCTTAAATAAACAACTCAATATGTATAAATGAACATGGAAATTAAAATAATAAATATTTCTATCAATTCATTTTGACCATATGGTTTAATAGGTTTTTTTTAAGCCCAGGGAAGAAGTTGGAAATAAGACACAAAGAAATTCCAGCCTCCTGTCTCCAGTTTACTTTCTGGTTAGGGACTTTACATGCGGGATGCTTTGCGGTCATGTCTTTATAAATGCATGGAGAAAGCAAAGTGAATAAACTTGAAATTCAAGGGGAAGTTTGGCCCTATTGAAGGACTGACTTGCTTTCAATTTACTCAGAGAAAGGGCGTAAGCTAACATTGCAGTGCAGATTAGAGACACTGCAGAACATAGGAAGAAGCATCAGAGGGGTCCACAGGCAGATTTGAGACTTAACATAACCCCTGCTCCATCTAGTAGTAGGAGCTGCTGCTACTGCTGCTGCTAAGTTGCTTCAGTCGTGTCCGACTCTGTGAGACCCCACAGACGGCAGCCCACCAGGCTCCCCTGTCCCTGGGATTCTCCAGGCAAGAACACTGGAGTGGGTTGCCATTTCCTTCTCCAATGCATGAAAGTGAAAAGTCAAAGTGAAGTCGCTCAGTCGTGTCCGACTCTTCGCGACCCCATGGACTACAGCCTACCAAGCTCCTCAGTCCATGAGATTTTCTAGGCAAGAGTACTGGAGTGGCTTGCCATTGCCTTCTCCAAGTAGTAGCAGAGTCTGGGATTAATCTGAGCTTCAATGTCTTCATCTGTAAAATATAGCTAACAACTTTTACCTTGTCAAAAAAAAAGCACCTAGTGGAATATCCTAACATACAATAGGCACTCAAAATAATAGCTATATTACTATCACTATAATGATGGTTTTATTATTGTCTTCATCATTTGCATGTGGAACTCTCCTGAGGTCTGGGTCCTGGCTTCACAGGGAGCTCCTCTGGCAGCTCCCTGCTCTAACACTTTGGATTTCCCCAGAATCTACAGGCTGGACTTCCCAGGTGGCGCTAGTGGTAAAGAATCTTCTGCTGACGCAGGAGATGTAAGAGACAGGGGTTCAGTCCCTGGGTTGGGAAGATCCCCCGGAGGAGGAAATGGCAACCCACTCCAGGATTCTTGCCTGAAAAAATTCCCATGGACAGAGAAGTCCTGGCAGACTATAGTCTATGGAATCAGAGTCTAACAAGACTCCTTGCCATGACTGAGCATTTCAGCACATGTAGATAGGCAGACCACACTCAAGTCACCTTGCAAGTTTTATATCATTTGGTGTTAGGGCCAGCTGCTTTATTACACTGTATCCTAGAAAGTGAAGAGGAGCTAAAAAGCCTCTTGATGAAAGTGAAAGAGGAGAGTGAAAAAGTTGGCCTAAAGCTCAACATTCAGAAAACGAAGATCATGGCATCCGGTCCCATCACTTCATGGCAAATAGATGGGGAAACAGTGGAAACAGTGTCAGGCTTTATTTTTTAGGGCTCCAGAATCACTGCAGATGGTGACTGCAGCCATGAAATTAAAAGATGCTTACTCCTTGGAAGAAAAGTTGTGACCAACCTAGACAGCATATTCAAAAGCAGAGACATTACTTTGCTGACTAAAGTCTGTCTAGTCAAGGCTATGGTTTTTCCTGTGGTCATGTATGGATGTGAGAGTTGGACTGTGAAGAAGGCTGAGCGCCAAAGAATTGATGCTTTTGAACTGTGGTGTTGGAGAAGACTCTTGAGAGTCCCTTGGACTGCAAGCAGATCTAACCAGTCCATTCTGAAGGAAATCAGCCCTGGGATTTCTTTGGAAGGAGTGATGCTAAAGCTGAAACTCCAGTACTTTGGCCACCTCATGCAAAGAGTTGACTCATTGGAAAAGACTCTGATGCTGGGAGGGATTAGGGGCAGGAGGAGAAGGGGACGACAGAGGATGAGATGGCTGGATGGCATCACAGACTCGATGGATGTGAGTCTGAGTGAACTCCGGGAGATGGTGATGAACAGGGAGGCCTGGCGTGCTGTGATTCATGCGGTCGCAAAGAGTCTGACACGACTGAGTGACTGAACTGAACTGAACTGAACTGAACACTCCATCTTCTGTTTCTCTTGGAGTACCTGAGAGTGTCAGCGCGTGTGCCTAGTCAAGATTTCAAGGATGGTGCTGTGGGTAAAACTTTGGACTTGAAGCCAGAAACCTGAGCTTGTTGGCCTATGCTCTTTCTTCCACATCACACTACATCTCTGGAAGAACATTACCAACAAGGATGTTTAGAAACATCCTCCGGGCCTTAGGGGTGTTCAGCATAGGCCTCAAGGGGCCAGGAAGAAGAGCACCTTTGCAAATGAGCCTTAGCTACAGATTATTTCCCCCGACCTGCACTCAGCCTGCATCCCTCAGGCACATGATGTCCTGACTCCAAGCCCTTGAACAAGAAGAAAGTCAGATGTGTTATAGTAAGAAAGTCTAGATTAGACTGAAGGTTCTAGTGAGCAGAGGGGTATGACATGGAAGGGAAGGTTCAGGAGGAGTAAGGAAGCAAAGCAAGGGGCCAAGAGGAGATGAGAGAGGACTTCTCTGCTGGTCCAGAGATCAAGACTTTGGTTTCCAATGCAGGAGTGGGGGTTCAGTCCCTGGTCAGGGAACTAAGATTCCCATATGCCTCACAGCCAAAAAACATAGATCAGAAGTAATATCATAGCAAATTCAATACAGACTTTTAAAATGGGCCACATCAAAAAAAATCTTAAAAAAAAAAAAAAAGGAGCTGAGGGAAGAAGATGGTGAATGGGCCTCATCTTAAGCCCTTTGAACAGCTCTAAGCCATGAAACAGCCCATTACAGGGCACTGGGAAGAGCTCAGTCATGCTTTGACAGTCACCCAGAGAGCCTCCTCCCTGGGTTCCCTCCTACTATGACTTTTGCTCATTTTCACTGTCTCTCCCACACTCTGACTCTGTTATCTGATTCCTCGCATAAGCCTCGGGCCCTCCTTGTTTTGACAGCCCACTTGGACCTTTTCTCCAGTTTAATTATGCACAGATCTCAACTTGCAAACCCAAATACCTCCCTTCTGCAACCATGGTAAGAAAGCTCCCCCTACTTGCCTTACCCGCTAGGACCATGATCTTTGCTCAGCCCTCTTGACAATGTTGGGGAGTTGTCAGGGGAAATGTGGAGGAAAAGAGATGGGAGGAGGGGACAGCTAACTTAATTCAGGTGTCACTTGCCATCAGAAGTTCTCATAGTGTCTTGCCAATTTAAAGATTAGAGCTAATACTGGTTAATAACTGTATGCCAAAATGTTCAAGCTTGTGACTCTTTTTGGAATCCTTGAGATTTTGTTTAGTCCTCTTAAGCAAGAGAACATGATGCAAATTATTTCTTAACACTTGTTCTTTGCCCAGGTTTTATGGCCTGACCTATGAAACATCACAGAGAAAATATCCCATTTTAGGGGCAGATAGCCTGATAACCACCACAGAGTAAATTTGTAAATTCCACAATAATTTGTGAAAAGGCCAGGTGGTTGCCAATGTATTTTTGTCAAGACATGAAAAAATGTTTAAAGAGAGGCTAAAAGTGCAATTGGAGTTAGTGATAGTAGGTTCAAACCACGTACAATGAGGTAGAGTCTGGCAGTCACAAAACTGAAAATCCATCACACCAGATCACGAAGCTGCATTAGCTCTTCCTGAGAAACAAAGGAGGACTGCCTTGGAGGTTACATTTTTAGCTTAAACAGAACTAGTCTGGTTTGAGAGTGGAGATTTTTTTTTCCCTAGAAGTCTTATTGGCTGTGTTAACATCTACTTTTAACACTATTTCAACTATTTTCCCCCCACACTTTATTTTCAGTAAGACCTTTATTCTTCTTGCCAGCTAAGGAGTTTCAGCCTCAGTGTTTTTTTCAGAGAGCACTTCCCATTGTTGGCGAGAGATGAGGGATTTCAGTATCTGTTTCCTCCTTAGCACCAGACTTGTGTTTTAGCTGAGATCCAATTAGCCCAAAAGAGCCAACCAATTAGGTTTCCTACCTGAGCCATAGAGTAGATATTGAATAAACAAGTAAGATTAAAAAAAACAAATAGGGGTATAGTTGCTTTATAATATTGTGTTAGTTTCTGCTGTACAAATAAGTGGATGAGCTATATGTATACATATATCCCCTTCTTCTCGGACCTCCCGCCCACCCTCACCTGTCTTCTCTATCTAGGTCATCACAGAGCACTAAGCTGAGCTCCCTGTGCCCTACAGCAGGCTCCCGCTAACTATTTTATACATGGTAGCATATATATGTCATCCCAAACTCTGAGCTCATCACATTCTGCTCCATTAAAAGGAGCAAAATTGGGTCATTTGTAGACACGTGGATGGACCTAGAGACTGTCATATAGAGTGAAGTAAGTCAGAAAGAGAAAAGCAAGTATCATGTATTAACACAGGGGCTTCTCCACTGGCTCAGCAGTAAAGAATCTGTCTTCAATGCAGGAGATGCGAGTTTGATCCTTGGGTCAGGAAGATCTCCTGGAGGAGGGCATAGCAACCCACTCCAGTATTCTTGCCTGGAGAATCCACTGAAAAGAGGAGCCTGGTGGGCTACAGTCCATAGGGTGGCAAGGAGTTGGACACTGTCTGAAGTGATTGAGCATGCATGTGGAAGCAGGTTAAAATTTTTAACACATCAAAATAAGCACAACTTTTAATACAGATACACTAATATTTCTTTTATTTTTCCCATCTAATTCTACAAAATAATTCGTGACGATGATTGTTGTTTTTATATGCATCATTAAGAGATGCTATAATTTAGAGCACAACGTCAGATTTCCATGTGGTGACAGAAATTTATTCATTCTTTTGGTCAACAAATGCATCATTAAGAGATGCTATAATTTAGAGCACAACGTCAGATTTCCATGTGGTGACAGAAATTTATTCATTCTTTTGGTCAACAAAGTATTATTACATGTAATTTTTTCAGGCATTGGAGATACTCTGGTGATCTTTGATACAGTTTCTCAAAGAGCTCGAAGGATATGAAAACTAAAGATGAAGAATTTCAAGGCTGGCAGCAATATAAGTACAATAGCCTTGTCATTCTCCTGTTTATCTTGACAGATTTCCACGGCTGTTACCCTGAACAGTGACTTGGCCAAATAAAAGATTAGGAAGTCGTACAAGGACTAGCATTGTGGTGACTTAGAGCATCAAAGACCCTTGGAAATCATCTCCTTCCAATAGTCTCTAGTGAGGCAAAGAGATGGAGACTGACTTGTCTAAGGTCATAGATCAAGAAATGGAGATTGCTCGGCATCTGGTCTCTTTGACTGTTGGGGAGGAATGAGTAAGACTCTCCTTTCCCTGGTTTCTGAGCAAGTGCAAATCTAGGTAAAACCACGTGGTGACGTCAAAGTCATCACCAATTGGTGTGATCCCAGCTGGCTTCCCTCAAGCTTCTTCTGAACAACGTGCTTTCTCTTCCAAGAATGATTTCCCATTGATGACTTCAAAACAGGAAAGACCTGTTTTTGTGTTGCCTTTGAGTTTGATTTTCTGTTTTTGTTCATAATTTTATTTATGTATTGACTTATTGGCTGTGGTGGGTCTTCATCGCTGCATGCGGCCTTTCCCTAGGCGCAACCAGTGGGAGCTACTCTCTAGTCGCGATTCCTGGGTTCTCATGTGGTGGCCCCTCTTGTTTTGAGCTTGGGTTCTAGGGCACTCAGGCTCCAGGAGTTGCAGTTCCTGGGCTCTACAGCCCAGGCTCAGTAGTTGTGGTGCGTGGGCTTAGCTGCTCTGAGGCATGTGGGATCTTCCTGGACTGGGGATCGAACCACTGTCTTGTCTCCCATGTTGGCAGGAGGATTACCACTGAGCCACCAGGGAAGCTCTGTTTTCTGGTTTTGTGGTGATTCTTTTGTTATTATTGTTGCTGATTTCTTTATTCAGTATCATTATGTTATTAAAGAATTAAAATTCTGAACTCAGAAATAAAAATAAGAAAAGGTCTATAGAGAAATTTTCTGAATTTCCGCATAGCCTCTATGACCTGCCCAATGAAACATGGCAGAGAGAGAACATCACAGTGAAGGGTAGGTAGCCCAGTGACCACAATAAAGCAGGTTTCCAGTTCCAGAAAAATCTGTGAAAAGGCCAGGTGATGACAGATGCATTTTGGTAAAACTTCCAAAAATAAAGAGAAACTCTATGGTTTCCTGTATCCTCTTCTAACTTGCCCCCCAATTCTGTCAGTAAACCAAGATGCCAAAGTTATTTCTCAAACCAGGTCAGCTTGCCTGGCCACCTGTCACTCCAGACAGAATTTTCATGAATATATCTTTTTCCAGAAAGGCAGAATCTCCTTATCAGAGGGGAAACAGAAAACAAGTAGGACAACCATAGCATTGTTTAAACCAGGACACACTTCTGCAGGCCAAAGAGGCACTATTCCTAATTACTCCCAGACAAAAGATATTAATGAGAACTTTCCAGGGAAACTGGGATATGTCATCACCCTAGGCATATGGGAAGAGCTTTAGATTTGAGGTCAGATCTACTGAAATGGAGTCTGTGCCCTTCCCCTCACAAGGGGAAGGTATTCCCCTGAGTTGGTATTCCCCTATGTAAGACAGGCACCGCCATCTAGCATGCTCTGCAGCATGTGGCTTGGGATTAGCTGGGTGTGGATGTAAAAGCTCTGGTACTTGGTGGGCTTTCAAGGTAGCTGTAGCTAACATGGCTTCGTAAGTGGCTCAGTGATAAAGAATCCACCTGCTAATGCCGGAGACAGGGATTTGATCTCTGGGTTGGGAAGATCCCCTGGAGGAGGGCATGGCAACCCACTCCAGTACTCTTGCCTGGAGAATCCCCAAGGACAGAGGAGCCTGGTGGGCTACAGTCCATGGGGTCGCAAAGAGTCAGCTAAAATAGCATCTCTGTGAGATGGGTATTTTTATTACCAAATTAAAACATTAAGGAAATCAAGGAAGTAGCTAGGTGGGTCATCCAAGACCCCAAAGCTGGTAAGTGGTGGTGTTGAGAAGCTGCCCCCACCCCAAGCAGTCTAGCTTCATCACCTGCACTCCCAGTTTCTCCCCCACTTCACCTTTCAGTTTGTATATGCAAACCTATCTATATGCAAGGTAGATGCTCAGTCAACAGGTAGTTTGGGGAGGTGAGGAGGTGGAGTGAGGGAGGAGAGGCCCAGGAGCATGTGACCACGTGATGATGTGAATGTCCCAGGATCACACTGGTGACCTTGGCACATGGCCTCCTTTCTCTTTGCAATGCAAAGTTAAATGCCCAGAACTAACTTGCTGAGTCACCGTAAAAGGTCTGGGATCAGTTTTCTCACCTGTAAAGTGAGGGTGTTGGAAGAAAAGATGCCTCTAGCTTGCCTGTCTGCTCTCTGAAACAAAGATTTTTCCATTTGCCTCTGGTTCTCAAGTCAACTCCCGGCTATGACTCTGAGGTCCTGGAAACAGCACAATCTCTCAGGAGGGGGTGAGCTCACCTTCTCCATAGACCGCCCGCAGGCGAGACCGGGCATCCTGGGCTGTGGGCGAGGAGCGGGTTCCCACACACCCACACCTCGGCCAACCAGAGAGACTGACCACCCATGCTCGCGCCGGTCCTGGCCACATCAGACGGCAGCCTGGGTGGCCTTGTTGTCACTGCAGGCAGAGCGGTCCACCAGGATTAGCTGGACTAGCCACAGTGGCTCTTGCCTAGCTCCTTGTTCCTGTGGCTCCAGCGCAAGGCGTCCAGCTCTCCGTCCTTCCGGCAGCTCCTCAGAATGGAGTTCACTGTGAAAAGCAATAAAATCTCCATAAAGGGGAAGAAAATCTGTTCTGGCAACATGTTCTGAGCATGCATGTGAATCAGACATCTGAAATATCACAGGTAAAAAGTCCCAGAGAGATACCTGAATTCAGTTTCATTCTTCCTTTCATTCATTCATTCATTCAGGTATTTAACAAACAGCAAACCCTTCTGTGACATCTATGTGCTGGACACAATGCTAAATGTTAGGGATTAAAAGATGACTCAAACACAATCTTAATCTTAAAAATAAAATAAAGCCTCATTGTAAATGGAAGAGCAACCAAGAAAACAAGTTATTTCTATATAAGTCAAGATGTAGCAATGATATTCACAGATTATAGGACCCCAGAGGTGAAACAATGATCAAAACCACTTAGGAAGGATGGGGATGAGGGAGTCATAGGTGGTTTCTTAAGGAAAGAGGTTCACAATGTACATCTTAGACTAGGAGTCAGAGGCATGAAACAGGGCTGAAAAGAGGCAATATAGGCAGAAAAAAGCATCTGTGCACCCTCCCTTGTTGACAGGTCTGTGGCATAGATCATGGAAGAAGGAGAAACAAGAAATGAAGCTGGAGAAACAGGCAAGGGCTAGTCACAGAAGACCTTATAAACCAGACTAATAAGCATGGTTTTCATCTTCATTGAGGGTCAGGAAAGCACTGAAGTGTGTCAGGTGAGCAGATGCAGTGATGTGAGTTACAGAAAGGTCATTCTGGCCGTATGTACACACTGTGGCTCTGGAGGAGGCTTGAAAGCAGAAACGCTAGTGAGGAATCCACGTTGTAACCCATGGAGAGGCAGTGAACCTATACCTGAGTGCAAGGACTGCCTGAAAGGCACATCTTCCCTGAGGTCGCACTGTCGGTTTGCAACCTTGGACAGCAAGGAGATTGAACCAGTCAATCCTAAAGGAAATCAGTCCTGAATGTCCATTGAAAGGATTGACGCTGAAGTTGAAGCTCCAATACTTTGGCCTCCTGATGCAAAGAGTTGACCCACTGGAAAAGGCCCTGATGCTGGGAAAGCTTGAGGGCAGAAGGAGAATGGGGTGACAGAGATGGTTGAATGACATCACTGACTCAATGGACTTGAATTTGAGCAAACTCTGGGAGATAGTGAAAGACAGAGAAGCCTGGTGTGCTGCAGTCCATGGGATCGCAAAGAGGCAGACACAACCTGGTGACTGAACAACATGAGAGGCAAAGTGGATAATCAGCTCCCTGGGTCAATATCCATAATGACACAGGTCTCAGAGGGAAAGGAGAGCACTAAGGGGCAAAGCACGAGACCAGCTCGAGGAGGGCTCTGCTGGCTCTGTGACGCTTCCCCAGCAGCTCAGTATTTGGAGGCTCAGCTTCCTCATCTGAAAAGGGGGCACATTCCCTTCACTTGCTTACGTCCCAGATCTGGGGTAAGTGTCAGGGAAAGAGACCAGAAAAGGTTTTATAGTGTGGGATGCAGAGTTCAGGTTTCTTATTTTATTCACAAAAATCTCTGTGACAAATGATTGGGAAAAAATACCTTGAACACATTTGTTTTAGACAAATCTCTTGAGACATTTGATCATCTTTGATTTGGGTATCCCCTTTCTAATCAATTTCTTTTTCTTTTCTATGTTTTTCTTTATATATATATATATATATATATATATATATATATATATATATATGAGAGAAGGGAATGGCAATCCATGCCAGTATTCTTGCCTGGAGAATTCCTTGGACAGAGAAGCCTGGCTCCAGTATTCTTGCCTGGAGAATTCCATGGACAGAGGAGTCTGGTGGGCTACAATTCAGTGAGCTGCAAAGAGCTGGACATGACTGAGTGACTCACACACACACACATACAATATTTTTTTGGCTCTACTTGGTCTTCATTGCTTAGCGCAGGCTTTCTCTAACGAGCGAGGTTACCCTTCATTGCAGCGCATGAGCTTCTTCTCATTATGGTGGCTTCTCTTGGGGAGCATGAGTTCTAAGTGCACACAATTCAGTATTTGTGGCACACGGGCTTAGCTGCTCCGAGGCATGTGGGATCTTCTTGGACCAGGGATCAAATCCATGTCCCCTGTATTGGCAGGCAGATTCTTAATTGCTGAACCACCAAGGAAATCCTCCCCTCAATTTCTTAATCCTTTGCTTCACGTTGGTTAGCCCTGACAGGCTGACTACAGTGTAAGCTGTTCAGTTATCTAGCATCAGAAAAAAGAGAAGACATTATACTCAGTATCATCAAATATTCCCTGAAATATATAATACTATCCATATATATATGCATATTACATTATATCACATATATAACATATGTTGTATATATACACATATTATGTATTTATACACATCTTTATTAACTTCATTATTATAGAATTGAAAGCTGTACATACGACCAGTTCTTTAATATGTTGAAAGCGTGGTTCCATTTATTTAGAAGTACAACTGATATTTGTATTCAGCAACAGATCTGCATAAATTAATACATTCTGCACTTTCCCCTCAATTTTCAAATGCAGGTTTGGCACCTAACAAATAGGTGCCTAACCAATAGGAAGCTGCCACCATACTTTCTTCCCCTGGCCTTTTAGAGAAAACAGTTGGCCCAAGCCCCAGAGAGCCCTTGACACTGAGCTAAAGTGTCCCTCCATTTGCTCTCCCATCCCGGGCTCCCTCTATCTTTTATGACCTGGTTGATGGTCTCTGTCACTTGTTCCTTTGACTTGGGTGGCATTTGGGGCTCTCTAGAGTCATGGACATGCATTTACCTGGAGATTTGTTTACACGCTTGGTTTCAGATTAACCTTCTCCTTTTAAAGTGAGAAATAGACTGTTTCGTTTTGATATCCTGAAGGAGAAGATTGTGACCTCTGTGGATACAGTGGGTGTTCTGCACCATATCTACATAGATGACACGTAACCAGACCTACATTTTAGCTGAGCTCACATCTGGCCAAATGACACAACTGGGTAGGTTGCTTTGCTTCCAACATGGTTCATCTTGAAAATGCTTTTCACAGTTGGGCATTGTACCCAGAAGGCACTGCCTGACACTGCAACTGGGTTGCAAGTGAGGTGACAGGCGGTTGCAGTAGCCCCCCAGTGCATAAGCATAGACTGACTTGGTTAGGTGAACTGTGTGTGTGCACATGTCTGCATGTTCATTTTGGTAAGCAATTCTCTCTATATAGCAACCGTTAATAATGTCCCCAAATCATGCTGTTCATCATTGTCTAATTACTAAGTTTTAGGACATTCTATCATGTATAATTATTAGTTGGCTTATTAGATAATAACCGTGATCTGAAGTCTATTAGCTATTACCGCAATAACTTTGAGTTGTGTTTACAAACAACCAATTTTAGAAGAATGTATCCACACCACGGCAAAATGAAGTGTGCTGTTTTTCAAAGCTCCAGCTAATCGAATGAGTTAGATGATAGAAATACAAATCTTCCCAGCATAGTCCCTGCCCCAGAAGCATTTCCTTCCACACTAGCACTCCCATGAGACAGGCTGCTCTCCTCACTTCAACTTGAACCTGTCTTTTGCACAGTCATTTGCACCAAGAACGCCCTCTGCATTTAAGATCACTACCTAAATCCCAAGTTCAGCTCAGATCTACTGAAGGCAAGAGTTGTGATATGAAATGAAAGGACAAAGGCCATCTGACCTGCCTCTGCCCCCCTACATTCCTCGCATATCTCTATCTGTCCTTCTGAAGACTTGAAAAAGGCATGGATGAACTGGGCTCTGAAACAGAAAAAGAGTAGAATTAGTCCCAGCTTGGGTATCGAATCTTTGCAGGCCGATTACCATCTAAGCTACCAGGGAAGCCCTAAGAATACTGGAGTGGGTACCCATCCTTTCTCCAGGGGATCTTCCCCACTCAGGTCTCCTGCATTGCAGGCAGATTCTTTACCATCTGAGTACGAAGACAGCTAGAGAGTCTCAGAGGATTTTAAATACAGGCAGCACCTATAATGATCATTGAGGACAATCCACTTTTTTTAACTGGTAATAGTTGCTTCTATAACATGCCTGCCAGTGTCACCACAACTTGGCTGGACCACACATTTCTACAAGGTAGCAAGTGTAATTCATTTGTCTCTGTTTTGCTGTTGCTGAGCATAGTAAAAGCACAGAAGCTGTGCTCAGTGACTGTTATGTAACTATTAACGCATTCCTGTTGAATAAATGCATAAGGGAGTTGGCTTTTGTGATGAGAAATTTCTTCCTTACATTGGATCTAAATCTGTCCCAATATAATTTCCATCCATCTATCAGCCCTGACTCTGCCCCCCAGAGGTACACAGAACAAATGTGTTCCTTCTGTGGAGGTTTATAGGCAGTTACATGTTCCCTTGAGACATTACTTTCCCATGTTGATTGACTGCTGTTGAGTCTTTGCTTGGGATCCTCCATATGCAAGTAAAATCTTTCAGCTGAAATGCACCCCATGAAAGTACCCTCAATGTCCCAGCGTTTCAGCATAATAGAGGCTTGTTTTAGAGATTAAAGGGTCTGAGAAAGTGCATCTTTGGAGGGAAAACTCGGGTGGACCTCCAAGAGGGGTAAGTCCTCATAGCTCTGTGTTTCTGCAGAGTAACTCCTCCTGCTCCATTCATTGTCTTTAAGGTACACCGTCTTCTTCTATGGCCTTGAACCTCAGTTGACTCAGGTGCATTGTAACTGCTGGGTAAATGTTAGGGACCCAGCACATGTCATGGTTCTTTACCTTGTACAGTAACAAGTCCTGCTGTGCTTTTCTTTAAACAGTTTCAAATTTTTTCTTCTTTGCTTAGAATCATCATGTTCTGGAAAGCCAGGAAGTCCCAGATTTGTATATTTTTGCAATCTTTAAAATTAATTTTCTTTGTCTTTGCTAAAATATCAGCACTGAGTCTTTCAATATTATTCTGCTTCATCCTGTGACATTAGAACTCTATCAGTTATAGATTTAAGGCTATACAAAGACTTTAGGCTCAGTAATATAATTATAATAATAGTGCTTAATCATCACCATCATAGGGCTTAATAATAATAATAATAAGACTTCCCTTGTGGCTCAGATGGTAAAGAATCTTCTTGCAGTGTAGGAGACTCGGCTTCAATCCCTGAGTTGGGAAGAACCCCTGGAGGAGGGCGTGGCAACCCATTCCAGTATTCTTGACTGGAGAATCCAATGGACAGAGGGGCCTGGTGGGATACAGTCCATACGGTCTCACAGAGTTGAACATAACTGAAGTGACTTAGCATGCACAAGCAATGTTTCACAAGTAATAAATGTGTAGATTGTTGTACTGCATGAATATTCCATTTAATGCTCTGTCAAATTTGAGTGCTGTCTGTCCTTCTTCACCTCTCTTTAGGCATTTTCTTTTAGGGCACTGCAATAATATACTAGACTTGGGGACAGACTGGCATTAGATAAAATTCTTTACAGCATGTAGAAATAATCTTTTCCTTTTACACAAGACTTTAAGATTTATAAAAGGATTTCACAGTTTTTCTTTGTTTTTTCTGCAGAGTAACTCCATTTGATTCTCAAAATGACCCTTGACTGTACCTCCATTTGACAAAACAGTGAAACTGAAGCACAGAGAGAAGTGATTTGCTCAATTCAGCAATTAAGCGGTGATAGAGCGTGGACTTAAACCCACGTCTGTCCAACTTACAGTGTGAGCTTATTCCCGTGTTACCAGTTGACAGTAGGTACTGAACTAAGAAGCTATAAAAAGGATGGTCCTTTGCAGGATGGAAAAGCCTAGGTAGGTGAAAGTGCCCACCTCGTGAATAACACAAATTTTTGAGAAAATCAACACTGTGTCTCAGGGAAGCTCCGAATTCCAAAGCAGTTCTAGGAACGGTCATCATGAATGTTTGTAAATGTTATTGCAGAGGACTCTGGGCATCTTTCGGAAAAGGCAATGAATGGCATCCTTCTCCAGTACTCTTGCCTGGAAAATCCCATGGACAGAGGAGCCTGGTGGGCTGCAGTCCATGGGGTTGCTAAGAGTCAGACATGACTGAGCAACTTCACTTTCGTGCATCGGAGAAGGAAATGGCAATCCACTCCAGTGTTCTTGCCTGGAGAATTCCAGGCATGGGAGAGCCTGGTGGGCTGCCGACTATGGGGTTGCACAGAGTCGGACACGACAGAAGTGACTTAGCAGCAACAGCTGGGCATCTTTCATACCCACTGGAGTCAGAAGGACATATATATTCTGTTCTGTGAAGAAAGAAAAGCATTTCAGTCTGTGCTGCCTTGAACCCAGGAGCACAATGTACTGAAATAAAATTGTTATTTTGACTATTAACATGAACATTTGAACTGTGGTGTTGGAGAAGACTCTTGAGAGTCCCTTGGACTGCAAGGAGATCCAACAAGTCCATCCTAAAGGAGAACAGTCCTGAATATTCATTGGAAGGACTGATGCTGAAGCTGAAACTCCAATACTTTGGCCACCTGATGCAAAGAACTGAGTCATTTGAAAAGACCCTGATGCTGGGAAAGATCGAAAGCGAGAGGAGTAGGGGACAACAGAGGATGAGATGGTTGTGTAGCATCACTGACTCGATGGACATGGGTTTGGTTAGACTCTGGGAATTTACCTGGAGTAAACTCTCTGTGATGGACAGGGAGGCCTGGAGTGCTGCAGTCTATGGGGTTGCAAAGATTCAACACGACTTAGTGACTGAACTGAACTGAACTGAACCTTCATAGTTGCTGATTATGCTTGAAACCATGATAAATGATGGCCAAAGCCTATTGAAGGACAGTGTGCCCTCTGTATCCATGGGTTCTGGATCAATGGATTCAACCAACTTTGGATTGAAAATATTCAGAACAAATATTCCAGAAAGCTCCAAAAAGCAAAACTTGAATTTGCCACATGCTGACAACTACTTACAAAGCATTTACATTGTATTAGATATTATATGTAATCTAGAGATGATTTGAAGTGTATGGGATGCTGTGTAGGTTATAGGCAAAGGGTATGCCATTTTATGTAAAGTACTACAACATTTGCAGATTTTGGTATCTGCTGTGATCAGGAGGGTTTCCTGGAACCAATCTCCCATGGATACTAAGGACACCTGACAAAGCAAATATCAATTAACTTTTAATATCCTTTATCCAGTAATGTATATCAGGCATGGGCTTGGCGAGAGGATTCCCAGTAGAAAAGGACTTATTAAACGCTTTACCTTCTTGTCTCTCTCCTAACCTTCCAAATCTTTATTCAATTGCTTTACATATGCTAACCTTTCATCTTTTAATATCAATTCAGGGAAGTTAAATTTCTAGAATAAAAGTTTACCTTAAAGTGTGGTTGATATCTTTACCGTTAAAGAATTTTTTGAAGTCTGTAAAATAATTGAAATGTTTGGTTCTAAGGGACTTGAGTCTGTTTGCCTGGTGTCTCAGTGATGCAATGACTTCATTAGTTAAATGGCAGTGGCTTCTTCCTGAAGACGAGGAACTGGTCCAAACCATGGTTGGCAGGTTCTTGGTGTTCTGAAGACTGTGATGCTGGGACATCTGGCCTGGGTACCCAGCTTGTCTAATGTTATCCGAGCCTGTGCTATATAAACTCTTACTTCTCTGAGTCCATTTCTGTGTGGAGACTACCAAGATGCAAAACAATTGCATAAGCCACTGCTGGTTAGCTTAATTGGCACATTGAAGTTAGTCATATAAACCAGATTCTTTTTATATTTTGCCAATCTTTCATAGCGTAACAGGACTGTTCTCATGTTAAGAATTTCAAATAAGTGTTTCCTGGAGTGATTAGCATCTGACTAGACTGTGCTCAGCAATTACCCACAAACATGTTGATGCCTGTGCCTGATGGTGGATAAAGAGAGTTCTGAAGGCATCTCCATGTTATCCTTCAGTACCTCCTTGGAGGAAGAGAGGGACCAGCTGTTCTAAGCAGAGGCTCCAAGAAACACTTCTGGGAAGAGGTTTGAGGGCTCTCAATCTATGGCCTCAGTGACTGCAATAGACTGTAACTCATTCCCCTCAAATACACCTCCACGGTGTGGCCTTTTGGACGTGTAAATCTGAAAATCTCCTTCTTTTTTTTGCCCAGTCTTTTATTAGATGATCCCCCACTCTCTAGAGAATGGACATTGAAGAAAGTGGTGGTGGTTATGGTTTAGTTGCTAAGTCGTGTCCAACTCTTGCGACTCCATGGACTGTAGCCAGCAAGGCTCCTCTGTCCATGGGATTCTCCAGGCAAGAATACTGGAATGGGTTGCCATTTCCTTCTCCAGGGGATCTTCTTGACCCAGGAATTGAACCCAGGTATCCTGCATTGCAGGCAGATTCTTTACCAACTGAGCTACAAGGGAAGCCCCATTGAAGAAGGTACAAAGTCCTTTTCCTGGCCTGGGCCCCATCTACTTGTCAAATCTCATTTCTTTCCACTGCCACCTTTCCCTTTCAACTCTAGGAAAGCCTGATCCCAGTTGGGAGTCAAGAAGCCACGAAGTTCAATCTCTTCTGGAAGACATTTGTGATGCCTGCAGGTCCTCAGGCAGCTGTCAGGTAGAAATGCATTGTGGAACATAGATGGGATTTACTTCTAGCAACCCCACCAGACTCTCATGGTGAAAAGCCAAGAAAGATCGTCTCTGGCTCTGGCAGGAGGAAGGGGAAAGTGCTCATTTAAAAACAGTCCAGAGGCCTTGTCTCTAGGAGACAAACTTCCTTTTTTAAATTGAGATACAATTAACATAAACTATTCTGTAAGTTTGAGGTGCACAATGTGTTGTAAACATGTGCAGTGCAATACAATCACTTCAACCGCAAGAGTTTACCACCGGCTTATCTCACCTGAGGGAGGGATATTTCTTCCACTGCAGCTCCTCTGGCCAAGGAAGGAGGCAAGGTAAGAAAACAAAGTCAGCTGGGAAACTCATGTGAATTCCAAGCAGTCTGGGAGTCTGAAGGCTTTAGAGGAGAACCTAGAAGAGAACTGAACTCATCTGCAGGACCAAACCTGGGCTGACCTGCCACGGTTAGAATCCCACTGACCTCCAGGTGACCTCAGTCTTTTTTAATTCCTAACTCAGACCTTTGTGCACTTCTCTGAAGAGTAAAGCAGCCCTGTCTGAAAATGGGGCTTCCCAAATGGCGCCAGTGTGAAAGAATCCCCCTGCCAGTGCAAGAGACACAAGAGACATGTGTTTGATCCTTGGATCGGGATGATCCCCTGGAGGAGGAAATGGCAACCCACTCCAGTATTCCTGCCTGGAAAATTCCATGGATGGAGGAGCCTGGTGGGCTATAGGCCATGAGATCACAGAAGAGTCAGACTGAGCACATGTTGTGTGTTCTGAGGGTGGGAGGGAGTCCAGCAAGAAATGCCCTGGCAACAGCTCTTCCCACAACAATGCCACTTCCCAGGTGACTACCAGGAAGCCTGGAATGACCTTCCTGGTCCCCAGTTCAGAGATGGCGCTGAAGGGTCAGTCTATGGTTGGGGTCACTAACCAGGGGTCCAAGATAAGGAATTTATATGTAAACCTGAAACATATGTAGACACATGCAGTTTTCTGAGATCATGGGATTCATTATATTA
Source organism: Budorcas taxicolor (assembly GCF_023091745.1). Lineage (NCBI taxonomy): Eukaryota > Metazoa > Chordata > Mammalia > Artiodactyla > Bovidae > Budorcas > Budorcas taxicolor. Next base: position 141,434,136 of record NC_068920.1, read on the forward strand.
TATCATCATTATTATATCAGATTTCTGAGAGCCTGTTAACCAGAAAGGAAAGTACCACTAACCAAAAGCCTTTTCTTTACAGTGTGCCATGAAATGGATGTTCCTAAAGAAAGCTACTGAAAACAAAATAAACCCATCTACTAAGCCAGAGAACAGCATCTCTCACAAGATGGAATGAAACTCAGAAAACATAATGGAAGCAACCAGTATGTGGGTTACATGTAAAATTAGAAACATCTTCATGGCATATCTGTGACCTCTCCCTCACCTGCTTCCACATCACAACCACCATAAATAAGATTAAAACACTCTCAATCTACTGGAAAAGCATTTTCAATGTAGAGGACAAACAATATAAATGTACTCCTATAAGGAAAAAGCAAATCTCTCAACAATAATAACAAAATAGCTTAAAAATTATAAACAAGTTAGTCCATAAAAATGCAAATGACCAGTAAATATGAAAAGCCAATCAGTGTCACAAAAGGCTGTGAAAAATATGTATTTTTTTCTAAAGAATTGACAAGAATTTAAAAAATAAATAAAATTGATATTGATGAGTGTCTAAGCACTGATTCTCAACTCCAGCTACACAATGGAATAACCCAGAGAACTTTTTCAAATATTGATGCCAACATCTGCTTCTGACCATGAAGAATTAACTGCTATGGGAATTGTGCTTCCACCATAAACAGCTAGAAAACCAGACAAATGCATGAAACAACTGGTTTCAGATACTGGACAACAAGCAGAGGAGGCCTGTTATCCCCGAGGGAAGAGAAACAAAAGAGATGAGCCCCACAGTTGTCCAGTTTGCTGCCTGGAGGCAGTTTCCAGGACACAGGGCAGAACAGAGAGCTCAAATTGAACCAAAATGAGCTGAAGGCAGCCATCAGAGTTTCAGGAAGCAAATTTACAGGACTAGAATTTGCAAGGCAGAATGCTGAAAAGGAGGAGGTTGCAGAAAGAGCTCTAGAGATCTGCAAAGAACCCCCTCAAATCTTTGACTGATTAGTGAGGTCTACATGCATGAGGAAAGCTCCATGAGCTGAGTAGGTAAGAAGAGAGAGGGGCAACAAAAACAGTAGGCTGAACCATCCTGGGAGCTCATAGAACTGTTAACAGTGGGTATAGTCATCCACAAGGTATTGGCTTAGTAATGGGACTAAATTAGCCCTAGACTAAGTTACTGTAGGCTTCCTCTGCCAAAGCATAAAAGCAGTTCTGCAGAGGCTCAGACTGGTGCTAAACAACTTAACTGCATGCCAGAAAAAAAATAAAAGTTGCCTGCTAATTAAAGGATTACAATAAAATCCAAAATCCAACAGCATACAATGCACAATGCAGAGCATCCAATAAAAAGTCAACAGCAAATAAAGAAGCTGGAAAATATGATCCACTAAACAGACACTGAAATGACAGATATTATGACATCATCAGACAGGGCACTGAAACAGGTATTATAAACACTCTCTGGCAATTCAATAATGTAAAGGAAAACATTAACATGATGAGAAGTTAAATGGAAGATATAAAAGGCCCAAGTGGAACTTCAAGAGATGAAAAAAATGCGTTATCCAACAACAGAAAATACACCAAAAGTAATTGGCAGTACATTAGACACGCAGAAGAAATCATCAGTGAACATGGACACATAGCAATAGAAATGAAGCAAAATGAAATACAGAAAGAATGCTGATGCTGAAAGTGATGCTGAATTAATTAATTAACCAGTGCTTATGAAACATCATAAGCATCAGTGCTTGTGAAACAATATCAAATCCCAAGAAAGGTGAGATAAATATGGGAGGGAATGATGGCTGAAGAATTTTCCAAATGTGGTGAAAATTACAAACACACGGATCCAAAAAGCTCCATGAATCTGTCACGCAAGTGACTGTCCCTCGATTCTTTGTCTCATCACAACAAAGATTTGGAGTGACGGACATTAAAGCCCCCTCGGCTTGTCACAGCTCTCAGGTCTTGGATAGACAGTGTTATAGCTCTCAGGTCTCGAATGGACCGTGTTATAGCTCTTAGACAAATCAGTGTTACAGCTCAGTGTTGCAGCTCTATTTTATTTAGAAGATACCAGGAAAATCCATCTTCGACGTGTGAGGGCACGTCGATCTAAAGACACGAGAAGAAGAGCGCCCCAGTGTGCAGGAGAGAGCGCGCTAGCTCTGGCTCCTCTATTTATATGTTTATCTCTCCCTGGGCCTGTTCTATGTAAACTGGGCTAGCCAGGAGTGCTGTTTGTTTTACCTGAGGTCCTCACTCCGGTCCTCGGACCTTCTTTTGTTTCATTTTCGCGGGCTTTTCCCTTCCTTGTCTTGTAGCCACTGCCATTTTGGACTCCTTTTCCCTGTTCTACCTACCTAACAAATCTAAACAGAAGAAACAAAGAAAATGACCTCAAAGTGCAACACAATGAAATTTCTGAAAACCAATGATAAAACTTATTGAAGCAGACAGGAAAGACAATTCACCATAAACAGAAGAACAAACAAATTGCAGCGGACTTTTCATAGAAGTCGTGCAAAACAGAAGATACTGAGTGATTTTTTTAAGTAGTGAAAGAAAAAAGTGCAAATGTAGAATTTATTACCTAATGAATTAAAAAAATAAAGATGGAATAAAGACTTTGCAAACAAAAGATGAAGGAATACACTTACATCAGATGTGTGCTACTAATAAAAATGTTAAAGGAAATTCTTTAAGCCAAAAAAAATGATACGAGGTAGCAATTTGGATCTATATAAAGGAATGAAAATTAGGGAAACTATTGATTATGCAAGTAATTAGAAAAGATATTCTGTTCCTTTTTTTAGCTTTCTTAAGTTAAAGAGTTGTTTAAATAAAAAAGTAACAACTATGTAATAGGTTTATAACACATAAAGCTGTATGATAATAGTACAAAGGCTAAAAGGAGAAATGTAAGTAATTAAAAATAAAAGAAATTGTAGATAAAATGAAATCCTAAATCATACTTAATAATCGTATCAAAAAAAACTGGTGAAGAGGGGAAAAGTTCAAAAACATAAGCAGGAAATTCCACCAGGCTCCTCTGTCCATGGGATTCTCCATCCATGGGATTCTTCAGGCAAGAATACTGGAGTGGGTTGCCATTTCCTTCTCCAGGGGATCTTCCTGACCCAGGGATCAGACCCAGGAATCAAACCCAGGTCTCCCGCACTGCAGGCAGACGCTTTAACCTCTGAGCCACCAGGGAAGCCCTTATAACAAGCTAGTAGGTATTAAACTTAATTATAACAATAGCTATATTAAATTAAATCATTTACCAGTCTAATTAATATGCAGAGTGATTATTAGAGATGGCTGGATGGCATCACTGACTCGATGGACGTGAGTCTGAGTGAACTCCGGGAGTTGGTGATGGACAGGGAGGCCTGGCGTGCTGCGATTCATGGGGTTACAAAGAGTCGGACACGACTGAGCGACTGAACTGAACTGGAAGAAAAGTAAAACCCTACTGATTTAAGGATGTGATTGCCACAAGAAATCCAGTATAAATATAAATATATGGTATGTTAAAAGTAAAAAAATAGGAAAAGACACACTGTGCTAACACTAACCCACAGGGAGATGGCACATCTATTCATAGCAAAGTAATTTCAGAATGAAAAATATTACCAGAGATATAAAAGGGTTTCCATAAAGGTAATAAGATAAATTAATCAGAAATATATAACAGTCCTAAATTTGTGTAAACCAAATAACAGAGATTTAAAAAGCATTAAGCTATAACTAATAGAACTGCAGTAAGAAACATACAAATTCACAATTATATTGGGATATCCCAACACTTCTTTCTCAGGAATTGAAAAATAAATGGAAAAATAAGTATAAGAGCAGAATTGATCCACATCTAAATCAATTTGACTAAGTTGATACACATGGAAAACATAATTCAAAAGTAGCAGAATACAAATTAAGTTCAAGTGTACATAAAATATCCACTAAGGCACATCATATTCTGGGTTATGAAACATCTGAAAATATTTAAGCAAAGTGAAATCATAAAGAATATGCTTTCTGACCATAACAGAGTCAGACTAGAAATCAATAACAAAATCATATCTGAAAAATCACCCAAATATTTAAAAATGTAAAGGTAATCTAAATAACCTTTGTTTAAGAAAAGCAACAATTAAAGTTATAAAATATTTTTGAACTAAATGAAAATTTTTTAAAAATGTATCAGTATTTGCAGGATACTGTTAAAGAAATGGTTAGTTAAACCATGGTACATCCAAATGACATAATAATGTGATTTTTTTAAATATTGCATTGATAATTTAATATTGATCTATAATTTTTGGTTGGAAAAATTATCCATGAGATATTGTTGAGTGAAAAAGTAGGTTATGGGAAGCATGTTTCATATTTCATTTGTATAACATTTTTATGGGGGAAGTGTATGTTTACCATGAATGTGTACATTGATGGTTATCAAAATGTTTATACAAGGTTACTTCTTAGTGGAAGAATTTCAGATCATTTTTTCTTTCTTTTTAAGCATGTGTGAATTTCATAAAGCAAAGTATATTTATTGTCAGAAGAAATAATAAACTATATCTTAAATGATAAAAAGTGAAAAATCATTCACATACTCAAGACATTTGCCAACTGAGCCCTATGCGCCAGGAATTTTCTAGGCAGTGGGATAAAGATATGAATGAATAGGAGTTATTATTTAAGTTCACATCTCCTCTTTTCCCCTTCTTGGCAATCACATTGTGAGAACAGAGCTGACAGTTCTGTGTCCCCATTTCCTCATCTGTAAAGGTGGGTAGAATAAGTCTATACCTAAAGTGTCTGCCTCTGTGAGAACAGAGGGATCCCAGCCCAGTTCCAAGGACAAATGGGCACTTTCAATCAGGGAAGGGTCCCCGTTTTCCTGAGACAGACTTAGTTCTTCTGCTGGAGAACATGGCAGAGATTCAGAAAGGTCTGCATGGTCAGTGGGAGGATCTTGGAGGCTCAGGCAGCAAGAAAGTTCACAGAGCCCTGGTCAGGTCAATTTTTTAATTTACCAAAATGCAGCATTAAAAAAAAAAAAAAAAGACTACCAGTAACATTATCTCATGAAACAAAGAGTTTCAAAAAAGTCAGACAGACATTAACCTTAGAATAACACTGTTTTAAATAGGTTGATAAGCTTTATTTGCCATGTTGCCCTTTGTTTGTCTCATTTAGCTATGGACCAATGGAAACATCCCAGTATGGACCAGCATTGGTCCCTTGGACCATGCTTGGAAACCACTGATATATATATACTATCTTGTGAAACCTGAAAGTGATGGAGTTTTAAAGGATTATAAGAAGAAGAACAGGGTCAAATTTGTAATTTAGACAGTTCATTTTGGCCTCAATATTCAGGAGGGATTGTGCATAGGGGATTTGGAGTCAGGGAGGTCAATTAAGAAGTGCTTTTAATTTTCTAAGCAGAAGGAACATCTTATGTTAAAGAAGAGGATTAAGAGGTGTTGCCTTACACCAGTCAGAATGGCCATTATCAAAAAATCTACAAATAGTAAATGCTAGAGAGAGCATGGAAAAAAGGGAACCCTCCTACATTGTTGAGTGGGAATGTAAATTGTTACAGCCACTATGGAGAATGGTATGGAGGTTTCTTCAAAAACTAAAAATAGAACTACCATATGACCTAGAAATCCCTCTACTGGGCCTATATCCAAGGAAAGTCCTCATTTGAAAAGATACATACACAGCAATACTCACGGCAGCTCTATTTACAATACCAAAGACATGTATGCAATCTAAGTGTCTATCAATCAATGAAAGGGTAAAGAAGATGTGGTACATATACACAATGGAATATTATTCAGCCATAAAAAAGAACAAAATAATGCCATTTGCAGCAACTTGGGTGAACCTAGAGACTGACATGCTGAGGGAAGTCAGAAAAAGACAAATATAATATGATATCACCTGATATGTGGAATCTAAAAAATTGGCACAAATAAACATAATATTTACAAAACAGAAATAGAATAGAGATATAGAAAAAACTTTGCTTTTCGCTTCTCTTCTTTTCACAGCTATTTGTAAGGCCTCCCCAGACAGCCATTTTGCTTTTTTGCATTTCTTTTCCATGGGGATGGTCTTGATCCCTGTCTCCTGTACAATTTCATGAACCTCAGTCCATAGTTCATCAGGCACTCTATCTATCAGATCTAGTCTGTTAAATCAATTTCTCACTTCCACTGTATAATCATAAGGGATTTGATTTAGGCCATACCTCAATGGTCTAGTGGTCTTCCCTACTTTCTTCAATTTAAGTCTGAATTTGGCAATAAGGAGTTCATGATCTGAGCCACAGTCAGCTCCCAGTCTTGTTTTTGCTGACTGTATAGAGCTTCTCCATCTTTGGTGGTAAAGAATATAATCAATCTGATTTCAGTGTTGACCATCTGGTGATGTCCATGTGTAGTCTTCTCTTGTGTTGTTGGAAGAGGGTGTTTGCTATGACCAGTGCATTCTCTTGGCAAAACTCTATTAGCCTTTGCCCTGCTTCATTACGCATTCCAAGGCCAAATTTGCCTGTTACTCCAGGTGTTTCTTTACTTCCTACTTTTGCATTCCAGTCCCCTATAATGAAAAGGACATCTTCTTTTGGGTGTTACTTCTAAAAGGTCTTGTAGGTCTTCATAGAACCATTCAACTTCAGCTTCTTCAGCATTATTGGTTGGGGCATAGACTTGGATTACTGTGATATATTGAATGGTTTGCCTTGGAAACTAACAGAGATCATTCTGTCATTTTTGAGATTGCATCCAAGATCTGCATTTCGGACTCTTTTGTTGACCATGATGGCTACTCCATTTCTTCTAAGGGATTCCTGCCCACAGTAGTAGATATATATATATGGTCATCTGATTTAAATTCACCCATTCTAGTCCATTTTAGTTCACTGATTCCTAGAATGTCAATGTTCACCCTTGCCATCTCCTGTTTGACCACTTCCAATTTGCCTTGATTCATGGACCTAACATTCCAGGTTCCTATGCCATATTGCTCTTTACAGCATCAGACCTTGCTTCTATCACCAGTCACATCCACAACTTGGTGTTGTTTTTGCTTTAGCTCTGTCTTTTCATTCTTTCTGGAGTTATTTCTCCACTGATCTCCAGTAGCATATTGGGCACCTACTGACCTGGGGAGTTCCTCTTTCAGTATCCTATCATTTTGCCTTTTCATAATGTTCATGGGGTTCTCAAGGCAAGAATACTGAAGTGGTTTGCCATTCCCTTCTCCAGTGGACCACATTCTGTCAGACCTCTCCACCATGACCCGCCCGTCTTGGGTTGCCCCACGGGCATGGCTTGGTTTCATTGAGTTAGACAAGGCTGTGGTCCTAGTGTGATTAGATTGACTAGTTTTCTGTGAGTATGGTGTCAATATGTCTGCCCTCTGATGCCCTCTTGCAACACCTACCATCTTACTTGGGTTTCTCTTACCTTGGATGTGGGGTATCTCTTCACGGCTGCTCCAGCAAAGCGCAAACACTGCTCCTTACCTTGGACGAGGGGTATCTTCTCACTGCCGCCCCTCCTGACCTTGAAGGTGGAGTAGCTCCTCTAGGCCCTCCTGCCCCCGCGCAGCCACTGCTCCTTGGACCTAGGGTAGCTCCTACCGGCCGCCACCCCTGGCCTCAGGCATGGGAAAGAAATGCAAAAAAGCAAAGTGGCTGTCTGGGGAGGCCTTACAAATAGCTGTGAAAAGAAGAGAAGAGAAAAGCAAAGGAGAAAAGGAAAGATATAAGCATCTGAATGCAGAGTTCCAAAGAATAGCAAGGAGAGATAAGAAAGCCTTCCTCAGTAATCAATGCAAAGAAATAGAGGAAAACAACAGAATGGGAAAGACTAGAGATCTCTTCAAGAAAATTAGAGATATCAAGGGAACATTTCATGCAAAGATGGGCTCGATAAAGGACAGAAATGGTATGGACCTAAGAGAAGCAGAAGATATTAAGAAGAGGTGGCAAGAATACACGGAAGAACTATATAAAAAAGATCTTCACGACCAAGATAATCATGATGGTGTGATCACTCATCTAGAGCCAGACATCCTGGAATGTGAAGTCAAGTGAGCCTTGGAAAGCATCACTATGAACAAAGCTAGTGGAGGTGATGGAATTCCAGTGGAGCTATTTCAAATCCTGAAAGATGATGGTGTGAAAGCGCTGCACTCAATATGCCAGCAAATTTGGGAAACTCAGCAGTGGCCACAGGACTGGAAAAGGTCAGTTTTCATTCCAATCCCAAAGAAAGGCAATGCTAAAGAATGCTCAAACTACTGAACAATTGCATTCATCTCACACGCTAGTCAAGTAATGCTCAAAATTCTCCAAGCCAGGCTTCAGCAATACATGAACCATGAACTCCCTGATGTTCAAGCTGGTTTTAGAAAAGACAGAGGAACCAGAGATCAAATTGCCAACATCTGCTGGATCATGGAAAAAGAAAGAGAGTTCCAGAAAAACAACTATTTCTGCTTCATTGACTATGCCAAAGCCTTTGACTGTGTGGATCACAATAAACTGTGGAAAATTCTGAGAGAGATGGGAATACCAGAGCACCTGACCTGCCTCTTGAGAAACCTATATACAGGTCAGGAAGCAACAGTTAGAACTGGACATGAAACAACAGACTGGTTCCAAATAGGAAATGGAGTACCTCAAGGCTGTATATTATCACCCTGCTTATTTAACTTATATGCAGAGTACATCATGAGAAACACTGGGCTGGAAGAAACACAAGCTGGATTGCCAGGAGAAATCTCAATAACCTCAGATATGCAGATGACACCACCCTTATGGCAGAAAGTGAAGAGGAGCTAAAAAGCCTCTTGATGAAAGTGAAAGAGGAGAGTGAAAAAGTTGGCTTAAAACTCAACATTCAGAAAACGAAGATATGGCATCCAGTCCCATCACTTCATGGGAAATAGATGGGGAAACTGTGGAAACAGTGGCTGACTTAATTTTGGGGGCTCCAAAATCACTGCAGATGGTGATTGCAGCCATGAAATTAAAAGAGGCTTACTTCTGGAAGAAAAGTTATGACCAACCTAGATAGTATATTGAAAAGCAGAGACATTACTTTGCCAACAAAGGTCCGTTTAGTCAAGGCTATGGTTTTTCCAGTGGTCATGTATGGGTGTGAGAGTTGGACTGAAAACACTGGAAAACATCTGAGCATCGAAGAATTGATGCTTTTGAACTGTGGTGTTGGAGAAGACTCTTGAGAGTCCCTTGGACTGCAAGGAGATCCAACCAGTCCATCCTAAAGGAGATCAGCCCTGGGTGTTTTTTGGAAGGAATGATGTGAAAGCTGAAACTCCAGTACTTTGACCACCTCATGCGAAGAGTTGATTCATTGGAAAAGACTTTGATGCTGGGAGGGATTGGGGGCAGGGGGAAAAGGGGATGACAGAGGATTAGATGGCTGGATGGCATCACCAACTCAATGGATGTGAGTTTGAGTGAACTCCAGGAGTTGGTGATGGACAGGGAGGCCTGGTGTGCTGCGATTCATGGGGTCGCAAAGAGTCAGACACGACTGAGCAACTGAACTGAACTGATAGAAAAAACTTATGATTACCAAGGGGGAAAGAATAAATTGGGAGGTTGGAATTGACATAAATGTCCTCTATATGCAAAACAGGTAACGACTGAGAACATTTTATATAGCACAGGAACCCTACTCTATACTCTGTAATGACCTATATGGGAAAAGAATCTAAAAAAGAATGGATATATGCATGTGTATAACTGATTCACTTTGTTGTACAGCTGAAACTAGCACAACATTGTAAATAAACTTCATTCCAATAAAATTTAAAAAATTAAGACCATTGAGTATTCCTCCAATGTGACAACTATTTTGACTTTTTTCTCCCTTTTAACTGAAATTTTAAGTCACCAATAACAGCCTAAGTTAGTTCATTGGTCTTCATACTTTGGGTAATTGCCAACAATGTCATGTGTATCTGAGGCTAATACTAGGCAAGTGTTTCTGTCTAATACATTCTTTAGGTATTTCTTTGGACCTCTGAATGATATCATAAGGCTTTCCTTACACTCAATCTTTGAGATTAGTTTTTTAATCTTATTTTTATTGGTTGGGGGTTTAGACAAATTGGTATATCTTACAGGCAGTCTTGCTCTGGCCTATATGTGTCACTATATATTAGACTTGATTTACATTGTTGAAAAAATTAATATAGTATTATAGTTGGTGTTTTGTTAGAATATGAGAATGCATTTTAAGGACATTTTTGAAACTAATTTTATTCTTTTCTGAACAAAATGAGTTAGGATTAAGAGTGTCTTTTGACATGAATTTTTTTTCTCTTTTGTGTAAATGAGAATTCTGGTACTGTAAATTGAAATTTTCTTGAAAAAATATTTTCAAAATCAAAGTTATTTTCAAAATCACTTTTATCCATGCACCTCAGTTTCTACTTTATATATCAGGTGTTAAAACCACTTGAGTATTTTAACAGTTATTGGATTGGCCAAAAAGTTCCTTCAGGTTAAATTTTTTGGCCAATTCAATACAAAAAGAAAGTGTTCCTGGAAAACAATGAGAAGAATGGATAATCACCATCTATTACCATTTGTGAAGGAAAAGTGAGCAGTAGCACTGGAGCAGATACGGTTGTTTTTTGTTTTAAAATTATTCCCTTAATTCGATGGTGCTCAATGATTGAGAAATAAACAGTGGTTCCTCCTGTAGCTTTGGTTTTGTAGAATGGAGGTGTTTAATTTTGAAAGAATATCTTTCATTGAATGGCTTTAATTTCAGCAAACATTTGTAGACTATTCACTATGCACTAGGCCCGAAATATATGGGCTTCCCAGGTGGCACTGTGGTAAAGAATCCTCCTGCCAATGCAGGAGACGTAAGAGACGCAGGTTCGCTCCCTTGGCAGGGAAGATCCCTTGGAGAAGGAAACAGCAACCAACTCCAGTATTCTGGCCTAGGAAATCCCATGGACAGAGGAGCCCGGCAGGCTGTAGTCCACAGGGTCTCAGAGAGTCGGACATGACTGAGCCCACATGTGCACCCACAGGAAAGAAATATTTGCTGTGAAGAGGAAGAGAAGTAGAGGTAAATTCAACATAGTTTCTACTAGGAAAGAACTCACTGTCTAGTGATGAGGCCAAGCATGCAACACAACTATCTGTTACAAGGCAGAACCAACCGAGGATTGCACTTAATAGTAACTGCGGATCATATTTTCCTAGAGGCAAAGGTTACCTCTCATTTACAGTGCTTTCCAAAGACTTGTCATGAAGGGAAAGACCAGTTACTGACAATGAGTATTAAAGATTCTGGATTGCAAACAATAAGGGTTAGTTTTCATGCGTACATGCTTCCCTGGTGTCTCAGATGGTAAAGAGTCTGCCTGCAATGCAGGAGACCCTGGGTTCGATCCCTGGATTGGGAAGATCCCCTGAAGAAGGGAATGGCAACCCACTTCAGTATTCTTGCCTGGAGAATTCCATGGAGAGTGAAACCTGGCAGGCTACAATCCATAGGGTCGCAGAGTTGGATATGACTGAGCGACTAATGCTTTCACTTTCATTTTCAGTATCTAACACAGACCAGGCACCAAGTAAGTGCTCAATAAGACTCTGTTAATGAACTCTGAGTTAGTGAACGAGTAATTAAATGCTGAGGAACATTGTGGAACTCACAATTCAACATGACTGAAATAATTCAATGCAATGAGAGAACTCTTTAATAATCACCTTGCCAGAGTGAGGAAGTGAGGAAAGAGAGAGTTACATGAAGGTTGTCAAAGGGAATAAGCTTCCGGTAATAAATAACTACTATCAATGTAACGCGATGCTTTCTAAGGCCCGCTTGACTTCACATTCCAGGATGTCTGGCTCTAGATGAAGATCTTTTTTGTACATTTCTTCTGTGTATTCTCGCCACCTCTTAATATCTTCTGCTTCTGTTAGGTCCATACTGTTTGTATCCTTTATTGAGCCCATCTTTGCATGAAATATTCCTTTGGTATCTCTAATTTTCTTGAAGAGCTCTCTAGTCTTTTCCATTCTTTTGTTCTCCTCTATTTCTTTGCACTGATCACTGAGGCAGGCTTTCTTATCTCTCCTTGCTATTCTTTGGAACTCTGCATTCAAATGGATATGTCTTTTCTTTTCTCCTTTGCTTTTTGCTTCTCTTGTTTTCTCAGTTATTTGTAAGCCCTCCTCCAACAACCATTTTGCCTTTTTGCCTTTTTTTTTTTTTTTTTTTTTGGAGATAGCCTGGATCCCTGTCTCCTGTACAATGTCACGAATCTCTGTCCATAGTTCATCAGCCACTCTATCAGATCTAGTCTCTTAGATCTATTTCTCACTTCCACCGTATAGTCATAAGGGATTTGATGTAGGTTATACCTGAATGGTCTAGTGGTTTTCCCTACTTTCTTCAATTTCAGTCTGAATTTGGCAATAAGGAGCTCATGATCTGAGCCACAGTCAGCTCCCAGTCTTGTTTTTGCTGACTGTATGGAGCTTCTCCATCTTTGGTTGCAAAGATATCAATCAATCTGATTTTGGTATTGACCATCTGGTGATGTCCATGTGTAAAGTCATCTCTTGTTGTTGGAAGAGGGTGTTTGCTATGACCAGTGCGTTCTCCTGGTAAAACTCTATTAGCCTTTGACTGCTTCATTCTGTACTCCAAGGACAAATTTGCCTTGTTATTCTTGGTGTTTCTTTACTTCTCACTTTTGCATTCCAGTCCCCTATAATGAAAAGGACATCTTTTTTGGGTGTTAGTTCTAAAAGGTCTCGTAGGTCTTCATAGAACCGTTCAACTTCAGCTTATTCAGCATTACTGCTTGGGGCATAGCCTTGGATTACTATGATATTGAATGGTTTGCCTTAGAGACGAACAGAGATCATTCTGTCATTTTTGAGATTGCATCCAAGTACTGCATTTTGGACTCTTTTGTTGACCATGATGGCTACTCCATTTCTTTTAAGGGATTCTTGCCCATGGTAGTAGATATAATGGTCATCTGATTTAAATTCACCCATTCCTGTCCATTTTAGTTTGCTGATTCCTAAAATGTCGACATTCACTCTTGCCATCTCCTGTTTGACCACTTCCAATTTGCCTTGATTCATGGACCTGACATTCCAGGTTCCTATGCAATATTGCTCTTTACAGCATTGGACCTTGCTTCTATTACCAGTCATATCCACAACTGGGTGTTGTTTTTGTTTTGGTTCCATCCCTCTATTCTTTCTGGATTTATTTCTCCACTGATCTCCAGTAGCATATTGGGTGCCTACCAGCTTGGGTAGTACATCTTTCAGTGTCCTATCTTTTTGTCTTTTGATACTGTTCATGGGTTTCTCAAGGCAAGAATACTGAATAAGTTTGCCATTCCCTTCTCCAGTGGACCATATTTTTCGGGGGGAGGGGGCTCCAAAATCACTGCAGATGGTGACTGAAGCCATGAAATTAAAAGAAGCTTGTTCCTTGGAAGGAAAGTTATGACCAACCTAGACAGCATATTAAAAAGTAGAGACATTACTTTGTCAACAAATGTCCGTCTAGTCAAGGCTGTGGTTTTCCAGTAGTCATGTGTGAATGTGAGAATTGGACTATAAAGAAAGCTGAGCACTGAAGAACTGATGCTTTTGAACTGTGATGTTGGAGAAGACTCTTGAGAGTCCCTTAACTGCAAGGAGATCCAACTAGTCCATTTGAAAGGAAATCAGTCCTAAATATTCATTGGAAGGACTGATGCTGAAGCTGAAACTCCAATACTTTGGGCCCCTGATGTGAAGAACTGACCCATTTGAAAAGACCCTGATGCTGGGAAAGATTGAAAGCAGGAGAAGAAGGAGACAACAAAGGATGAGATGGTTGGATGGTGTCACTGACTCAGAGGACATGAGTTTGAGTAAACTCTGGGAGTTGGTGAGGGACAGGGAGGCCTGGCTACTGAACTGAACTGAACTGAGCAATGTGATATAAACATGATATATATGTTTGACATCACTATATGTTATAGGTGAAGGTTGTTCAGAGAGTAAATTCTAAGTGTTCGCATTAAAAGAAACAAATTTTTTTCTCTTTAATTTTGTGTCTGTATGAAACGATGAATATTCTCTAACTTATTGGTGTAGTCATTTCATGATGTAAGTCAAATCATTATGCTGTACACCTTAAATGTATACAGTGCTGTATGTTAATTATATCTCAATAAAACTGGAAGAAAAGAAGCCAATCAAGCGACCTTTGAGGCAGGGCTTGAATAATACACCCAGTACTAATGTTTTTGCATACTCAAAAGGGACCTCAGAAATAAAAAGAGAGAAAGAAAGAAAGAAAAACCAGGGCCTATGTATAAATTAACCAAACAGAATGGTTTCATATTCAGCCTGGCCAGATAAAAATCCTGAGAATTACTTACTAAGCCTAACACTCTTAAGCTGCTTTGTAATCAAATAAAGCCCCTCATAGGTGGTTTTAGTCTTCCTTTGTTCAACGGTGTCCACCCACCACTGCAGCCAGGCTGGTCTCCTCTCTGCCAGAGTTGGGTCATTCTTCATTCTGCCACCAGTCAACTACGTACCCTGTACCTGCATGCATACTCAGTCATGTACGACTCTTTGCAATCCCATGGATTGTAGTCCTCCAGGCTCCTCTGTCCATGGGATTTCCCAGGCAAGAATACTGGAGTGGGTTGCCATTTCCTTCTCCAGGGGATCTTCCCGACCCAGGGATTGAACCTGCATCTCTTGTGTCTCCTGCATTGGCAGGCATATTCTTTACCACTCAGTCACCTGGGAAGCCCAGTCACATGTAAGGCACCCTAAATGAACTTCATTGATGAGCAATGAGGGACTACAGAATTTTCCGAAGGAGGAGACTGACATGATCTAATTCATATTTTAGAGCACAATAAAGACAAGTTTCTGTAATGAAATGTAAATCTAAGTGCTTTAACAAAGAGCAAAATAAAAGTGACTAAAGTAAAATAACTTTATTCTTTTTCTTGCATGTGAAAGTCTGAAGTGGTAGATGGTCCCTAAGCATTAGGAAACACAGTCATCCAGTGACCCAGACTCCTTCCATTTTGGTGTCCCATCTTCCACTGAGGTGTTGCCTTTATTTACAGAGAAATGTCTACTCACCACCATTGTGTACACATTCTTACTCACAGGATACAATAAAGAGGAAGTAGACGGCAAGTGGCATGATGTAGAAAATACACATATTATCTCTTCTACCCACATCTCTATTGCCAAATTCAGACTGAAATTGAAGAAAGTAGGGTAAACCACTAGACCATTCAGTGAAGACCTAAATCAAATCCCTTATGATTATACAGTGGAATTGAGAAATTGATTTAACGGACTAGATCTGATAGATAGAGTGGCCTGATGAACTATGGACAGAGGTTTGTGACATTGTACAGGAGACAGGGATCAAGACCATCCCCATGGAAAAGAAATGCAAAAAAGCAAAATGGCTGTCTGGGGAGGCCTTACAAATAGCTGTGAAAAGAAGAGAAGAGAAAAGCAAAGGAGAAAAGGAAAGATATAAGCATCTGAATGCAGAGTTCCAAAGAATAGCAAGGAAAGATAAGAAAGCCTTCCTCAGTAATCAATGCAAAGAAATAGAGGAAAACAACAGAATGGGAAAGACTAGAGATCTCTTCAAGAAAATTAGAGATACCAAGGGAAATTTTCATGCAAAGATGGGCTCGATAAAGGACAGAAATGGTATGGAACTAACAGAAGCAGAAGATATTAAGAAGAGGTGGCAAGAATACACAGAAGAACTGTACAAAAAAGATCTTCACGACCCAGATAATCATGATGGTATGATCACTCATCTAGAGCCAGACATCCTGGAATGTGAAGTCAAGTGGGCCTTAGAAAGCATCACTATGAATGAAACTAGTGGAGGTGATGGAATTCCAGTGGAGCTATTTCAAATCCTGAAAGATGATGGTGTGAAAGCGCTGCACTCAATATGCCAGCAAATTTGGAAAACTCCGCAGTGGCCACAAGACTGGAAAAGGTCAGTTTTCATTCCAATCCCAAAGAAAGGCAATGCCAAAGAATGCTCAAACTACTGCACAATTGCACTCATCTCACACACTAGTAAAGTAATGCTCAAAATTCTCCAAGCCAGGCTTCAGCAATACATGAATCGTGAACTTCCAGATGTTCAGCTGGTTTTAGAAAAGGCAGAGGAACCAGAGATCAAATTACCAGTACCTGTTGGATCATCAAAAAAGCAAGAGAGTTCCAGAAAAACATCTATTTCTGCTTTATTGACTATGCCTAAGCCTTTGACTGTGTGGATCACAATAAACTGTGGAAAATTCTGAAAGAGATGGGAATATCAGACCACCTGACCTGCCTCTTGAGAAACCTATAAACAGGTCAGGAAGCAACAGTTAGAACTGGACATGGAACAACAGACTGGTTCCAAATAGGAAAAGGAGTACGTCAAGGCTGTATATTGTCACCCTGCTTATTTAACTTCTATGCAGAGTACATCATGAGAAACGCTGGACTGGAAGAAGCACAAGCTGGAATCAAGATTGCCGGGAGAAATCTCAATAACCTCAGATATGCAGATGACACCACCCTTATGGCAGAAAGTGAAGAGGAGCTAAAAAGCCTCTTGATGAAAGTGAAAGAGGAGAGTGAAAAAGTTGGCTTAAAGCCTAACATTCAGAAAACGAAGATCATGGCATCCGGTCCCATCACTTCATGGGAAATAGATGGGGAAACTGTGGAAACAGTGTCAGACTTTATTTTGGGAGGCTCCAAAATCACTGCAGATGGTGATTGCAGCCATGAAATTAAAAGACGCTTACTCCTTGGAAGAAAATTTATGACCAACCTAGATAGCATATTCAAAAGCAGAGACATTACTTTGCCAACAAAGGTCCGTCTAGTCAAGGCTATGATTTTTCCTGTGGTCATGTATGGATGTGAGAGTTGGACTGTGAAGAAATCTGAGCACCGAAGAATTGATGCTTTTGAACTGTGGTGTTGGCGAAGACTCTTGAGAGTCCTTTGGTCTGCAAGGAGATCCAACCAGTCCACTCTGAAGGAGATCAGCCCTGGGATTTCTTTGGAAGGAATGATGCTAAAGCTGAAACTCCAGTACTTTGGCCACCTTATGCAAAGAGTTGACTCATTGGAAAAGACTCTGATGCTGGGAGGGATTGGGGGCAGGAGGAGAAGGGGACGACAGAGGATGAGATGGCTGGATGGCATCACCGACTCAATGGATGTGAATCTGAGTGAACTCCAGGAGTTGGTGATGGACAGGGAGGCCTGGTGTGCTGCAATTCATGGGGTCACAAAGAGTCGGACATGACTGAGCGACTGAACTGGACTGACCCACATCTCTTCAGACAGAATCCAGTCACATGGCATACTTCACTGCAAGCAAGGTAGCCTCTAGCTAAACAATACTGCCACCAACTTGAACTTGGAATTCTATTATAAAAAGAAGGAATACTAGGGAACATTTAGCTATCTCTAATATATTTTCTGAACTGCTGACTCATTGGAAAAGACCCTGATGCTGGAAAAGATTGAAGGCAAAAGGAGAAGAGGGTAGCAGAGGATGAGATAGTTGGATGGCATCACCTACTCAACAAGCAAACTCTGGGAGAGAGCGAGGGACAGGGAGGCCTGGTGTGCTGCAATCAATGGAGTTGCAAAGGGTCGGACACAGCTTAGTGAGTGAATAACAACAGATATACTTTCCTTCCTTTCCCCTCTGAACTGCCATAAGCTATATTGCTTCAGCCATGACATTGACCTACTAATATGTGAATACAGAACCAGAGCCTTGCAGATAAAGCAGTGTGTGTTGGGAGTGTGCATGTGTGTTGGGAGTATGTTTGTGGGGGGAGGGATCACTATTTTTTATGCACCCATAAATAGTATGCCCGTGCCATGCTAACTGGTTTACTGTGTGCTTAGTCGCTCAGTTGTGTCTGACTTTTTGAGACCCGTGGACTGTAGCCTGCCAGACTCCTCTGTCCATAGGATTCTCCAGTTAAAAATACTGGAGTGGGTAGCCATTCCCTTCTCCAAGGGATCTTCTCGACCCAGGGACCCAACCCAGATCTCCTGCATTGCAAGTGGGTTCTTTACCATCTGAGCTACTCCAGGAAGCCCAAGTGCATTACATACCCTATTAAAATCAGTTCTCAAAATAACAATAAAAGGTAGGTATTAATTACTATCCCCAATATAGCGAGGAATCAAGGTTTGAAAAATATATGGTCACAAAACTGCTAAGTAGTAGAAACTGGATTTGCTCTCAGATATTTTATTTAATTCCAATTTTCTTTCCCTACAGTGTTTTCTACTTCAAGTCTTTTTCTGAACTGATGAATAAATTTAAGACTCCTTTTTCCTTTCGGGCATATGCAGATCAAATTACTTTTTCCTAATCCTTAATAATTATCCATGACTGCAGGGAAACTCAATCCATACATTGTCTAATTTCTTGTCCTTGAATAACCTGAAATTGAGTATAATATAGTGTTTCATGACTAACCAATATCTGAGAAACTGTGGTAATTTTAGCAAATACTAGATTTCCCATTCCAGGGACCACAGAAGGAAAGCTAAGTCTTCTTTTCTGTTTGGCTTTGGTTTTTTTTTTTTTTTTTTAATCTTCATTTTATTTTAAAAAAAATCAACTGAGAAAACATTCTGTTTGGTTCCAAATGTCCAACTATCTTTCTACAGTCTAAAATTCCACACATGTTCTTGATGATGCATGAGAATTCCTATCTACATTTCATAAACAGCAATGAATATCCTCCACTGCATCGGACAAAGAGGATCCTGATCTATGAAACAGGTCCCCAGATCACTCTTTCCATGGGGCCAGGATGCAATCTGCTAGCAAATTGGAGTCAGAATTGGATTTTTAAAGAGAACCTTCCCACAGTTATAAACATCCTTAATTTTTACAGCAACGCATTGACTTCAAACCAGACTCCTAATTATTGCAATATTTCCTTTAAAAGGCTGCATTGTAGATTCAGCAAGGTCCAGACATCTGCTTCAAATCCAGAAATTTCTTTCCTTTCTCAAAAAGGTTGCTCTCCTCCAATTAGCCTCACCAGAATGGCGGGAGCAAGTGGAGCTCTGCGGGTGGGGTTCCGTATTTACTGGGCACATTGCAGTCTCACCAGCCTTCTGCCACAAGGAACCATAATAACCACTTTGCCTGCTGGACCTGGGACCAAATGGCTTTTGAAGTACAAAACAGATATGTCTTAAGCCTTTTTAAAATATCCCTTTGCAAACTTTGGGTTTTCCATAAGTAAATGCAATTTCCCTAAGACAACACATTCTTTGACATTTCTATTGGCTGTAAATTTTAAGTGTTGGTTGAGGAAAACTTTTGTTGTTGTTTTTGTTGTTGAGGCCTACCTTTACTCACCTGAAGTCAAAATTCTGGAGGTTGCTTGCCTGGAATTGGTGATTTGAGGCAGTAACTGCTGCCCAAAACCCAGAGAGCTGCAGTCATGATGAATATTTTGATTAATACTTAAACTTGTCTTTCATCCCCGACGATTCTAAAGCTCTCAATGAATGTCCTTACATAAATGACAATATGGCCAAATGACTTATTCTAACTTAAGTCTACCTTCTCTAAGAGTCTTGTGCTAAAAAAGTATAGATCTGGGCTTCATAAAAATGTAAGTTTAGGGCACAACTATACTACTTATTAGAAATGGTCTTATCTGAGACTTTTACTTTCTGGGCTCAGTCAACCTCAGGTCTCATTTTTCCCCATCTGTAGAATGGAGGAGATTGGGAATTTTAAGAGTCAATGTGAATCATGTATCTCTCACCAGTTTATCTCCAAGCTGAAAACTGATTGTTCACAGATTCAAGGAGAAAAAGAAATCAGTTTCTCTTGATAAAATAAGTTTAGGGAATGAGGCTTGAGTATGGTACATTCAATTAGAGTTGTCCATGGAGAAGGGAATGGCTACCCACTGCAGTATTCATGCCTGGAGAATTCCATGAACAGAGGAGCCTGGCGAACTATAGTCCATGGGGTCACGGTGGTTGACCCCATGGTTGACCCATGGGGTCACAGTCATGGTGGTTCAGATAGTAAAGAACCTGCCTGCAAGGCAGCAGACATGGCTTTGATCCCTGGCTTGGGAAGATCCCCTGGAGGAGGGCATAGCCACCCACTCCAGTATTCTTGCATGGACAGAGAAACCTGGTGGGCTACAGAGTCAGACACAAATGAGGAACTACATTGGTTGATTAGAGATGTGAGTCTGGGGCTTAGAGGAGAAACCTGGGCTGGAGATAAGATTATTTGTGGAAATCATTATATTGAAGCCATGAGAAAAGATGAGATCACACAGAGTTTGTTCAGACCAAGAAAAGAAAAGGCAGAGATTCAGATGGGCAGAGCAGAAGGATCTGGGCAGGGGTCTGAGTCACATCCAGGCTGAGAATATACTTTATCATGGACATATTTTGGCTGGGAGATGCTTTCCCTGCTCAGCTCGTTGGAGGCTTTCCTTAGATCCAGGGGCAAGACCAGTAACTCTGCATGGCTTGGTTTGAGGGTGAGGTCTGGTTTGTGGTATCCTTACAGCCACACATTTTATGCAGTGGTGGATCCTTGCTATCAATTAGCTTCAACACTCCAAAAATACTGAGTAATAACTATCTGTAGTCCATGTCACCCCCAAAATTCCAATGCAGTAACAACTTTCTTTAAATTGTCTTATTTGTTGGATTTTGTTATGCACACAAAATTTGTGGAATCTCCCAGGAAAAGTCTTTTGTCGAACATAGGTCTCAGTTTTCATTTTAGAAGAAAATGTCCTCAGCGTTTATGTGTATCCTTTCTAACAAGAAATTAAGTTTGACTAACTAAACCAAGGAAGTCAGTTTGCCAGAGGTCCAGGATTGCTCTGGCATAGCTGAAGCTCCCCATGGGCAAGGCTGCTACTCACTTATGTAGCTCATGCACTGCTCAACTCTGGGGCTTCCACTTACAATAGATTTTATGTGATTATTGTCACATAGCATTTGAGCAAAGGTCATCTCCTAAAGTTGAGCAGAGCATAGTCTACACAACCATATACAGCAGTCCTAAATCCACCCAGGGTTCTTTTCTTGCTTTCAGTACAGCCAACCAGACACCTGGGCTCAGCCAACATTCCAGCTGCGACAGCTTATTAGCTTCAGAAGACAAGCATCGACTCTCCAGTCCATGGATGAGGCCACAGAGATCTGGTCAGAGGGAAGGAATTATGCAGGGTTCTCCCACCCACTGAGTTATAGCTAGGGCCAAGGAGATCTGTCTTTGGCAGCAGCTGGGGCTGATTTCTCAGAGCACTGGTCAATCCCTTGTCCTTGCTAGTGAAGTTTCTGAAAGCCTCACAATTGAGTTTAAGCATGAGAATTAGCCAGCTAAGTGGGCTCCCCTTTCATGGCCTTAGTTTCTTCCTCCTCTAGCTCCGTCTCTCTCCCATGGTCTGGACTTAATGCTAAAAACCAATACAGAGGAACTGACATGCCTTTGAGGGCTGAGTGACTAAGAGGCAGGAAGAAAGAGTACATGAGAGAATCTAAAAAGAAGTCGAAGAAGACGGCTGGGGTAGGAAAACCATTCTAACCACCTTATCCTGATGACGACCAATTCAGTTCAGTTCAGTTCAGTCGCTCAGTAGTGTCCGACTCTTTGCGACCCCATCAATTGCAGCACACCAGGCCTCCCTGTCCATCACCAATGTGTGTGTGTGTTAGTCGCTCAGTCGTGCCCGACTCTTTGCGACCCCATGGACTGCAATCCACCAGGTTCTTCTATCCATGAGATTTTCCAGGCAAGGATACTGGAGTGGGTTGCCATTTCCTTCTTCAGGGTATCTTCCCAACCCAGGGATTAAACCCGGGTCTCCTGTATTGCAGGCAAATTCTTTACCGACTGAGCTACAAGGGAAGCCCCCTAAATTAGACAGCTCCTCTCTAGCCGTCTCCTCCCAAATATCTTTTGGGGTTTCATTCCAAATAACTTTGCTCTTCGATCCATAGAATGAGGAAAGTTCTAAAATGCATCTCCATATTGCTGCATTCCGTTTCCCATTCCCATATGTACCGGCTGATTCCAACAGTGTTTGCTACTTCTACATAAACCTGGGGAAGCGGGCTCACCTGGTGGCTCAGATAGTAAAGAATCTGCCTGCAAGGCAGGAGACATGGTTTTGATCTCTGGGTTGGGAAGATCCCCTGGAGGAGGGCATGGCAACCCACTCCAGTATTCTTGCCTGGACAGAGGAGCCTGGTGGGCTACGGTCACGGGATTGCAAAGAGTCGGACATGACTGACTAAGCACAGCACAGCATCTGGGGTTTGGTTGAAGTTAAGGATAGAGAACAGATGTTTATCTTTCAGCCCAAGTGCGAAGGAGTGGTACTGGCTCTCTGGAATGCTACTTTGACCAGCATTTTGATGCTTTACCTAGGGGACTTTGCTTCCGGATTCTAAAGCAATGTGCATTTCTCAACCTGCAGTGGAGGAAGGAATTTGGCTGAGCTATTGGGGTGCTCAGTAGTGTATGGAGCTGCTGGGGTAGAAAGTGATGATAGGATCTGGCCCCTGATCCTCAAGGAGCTTCTAGTCTACTAGAGGAGATATATATATGTAAATATATAGCAACAGCAGACTGGTAACAGCTATGGTACTTTATGCTCACAGGAAAGGATGTGTTCAGTTCTTCCTATGGTCACAAAGATAATATAGAATAAGACTTGGGAGCTCTAGAAAGACTATGCATTAGAGAAGGACAAGGAAGAGTGGGTGGGTATTTTGAAGAAAGGTCTAGAAACAAGTTAATGGCATGGTGTACATCTGGAATGTAGGTAGCATGGCAGAGAGTAAAAGGAACTCAGGCTTTGGGCCAGAAAGTAGAGGGCATAATTACCAAGTCAGAGAACGAGGGACTGATGTGGGACATTTCAACAACAGGAGTAACTGGATCACATTTATGCTCTAGGAAGTTTACTCTGTAACATGGAGACTGAAAAGTGAGTCGAGAAGCAGGGAGTAAGGTTAGAATGCTTTCCTCTAGGCAATAAATGACGGTGGACTGACTGGATGGTAAGATCAGACCAGCCGAGGCAGAGGAGGCAACAGACAGAATATTTAGGAGCTAGACTCCAGAGAACATTTTGATGATCTGCAGATATGTGGATACTGGGGATGAAGGAGCAAGAGAACCCTAGGCTGACCCCAAGAGGATGCATAAGGCATCAATTCTCTGAGTGACAGATAAGAGGAAAGAGGAGAACACAGCCAGGAGAAGAGCTTGAGGTCTGTACCCCAACCCACTCCT
The DNA here is from genome assembly GCF_023091745.1 of Budorcas taxicolor. NCBI lineage: Eukaryota > Metazoa > Chordata > Mammalia > Artiodactyla > Bovidae > Budorcas > Budorcas taxicolor. Next base: position 141,457,580 of record NC_068920.1, read on the forward strand.
ACCACTCCATTCTCAGCCTTAAACTGCGAGCGGTATAGAAGGACTTTGCTTGGAGAATGTGGGAAGTATCCAAGCATTGTTGGACCTTCACTATACAGGAAAGTTCTTAGAAATAATGTTCTAGATGTAACTGCTCAGATACTCCAAAAAAGAAACGAACAGCTAGAACTCTGAATCTCCAATACTTTGGCCACCTGGTGTGAAGAGCCAACTCACTGGAAAAGACCCTGATGCTTAGAAAGGTTGAGGGCAGGAGGAGAAGAGGGCGACAGAGGATGAGATGGTTGGATGGGATCATCGACTCAATGGACATGAGTTGGAACACACTCAGGGAGATAGTGAAGGACAGGGAAGCCAGGCATGTTGCAGTCAGTGAGATCGCAGAGTCGGACATGACTGAGTGATTGAACAATAACAAAGAGTGCTGCTACTAATAACAGCTAAATAATTAAAAATAGTAATATCTAATGACAATTTAAATGTCTGTACAATGAATTTGTTTATTTAATGCTGCTGCTGCTACTATACATGAGTGTTTTGTCACTTCAGTCGTGTCTGACTCTTTGCGACCCTGTGGACTGTAGCCTACCAGGGTCCTGTGTCCATGGGATTCTCCAGGCAAGAATACTGGAGTGGGTTGCCATGCCCTCCTCCAGGGGATGTTCCTGATATCAAATAACATATTTTCCTCCTGCATCCTTTTTGCCCCTTCCGTAGGGTCAGACACAAATGCAGTGTTTTAATCTTTCCAATGGTCCTTTGTAAAAGAAGCTTGTGTTGAAGCTTTTATAATAATATACATTTATCTGTTTCAAATGGGGCTTCCATGATAGCTCTGTTGGTAAAGAATCCACCTGCATTGCAGGAGACCCCAGTTTAATTCCTGGGTGGGGAAGATCCTCTGGAGAAGGGATAGGCTACCCACTCCAGTATTCTTGGGCTTCCCTTGTGGCTCAGCTGATAAAGAATCTGCCTGCCATGTGGGAGACCTGGGTTCAAGCCCTGGGTTGGGAAAATCCCTTGGAGAAGGGAAAGGCTACCCACTTTAGTATTCTGGCCTGGAGAATGCCATGGACTGTATAGTCCACGGGGTCACAAAGAGGTGGACATGACTGAGCAACTTTCACTTTCACTTTCTACCTGTTTAAAATACTTTTGGATTAGGTGCCTGTATTTTCATTTGTGTATTCACATATACATTTATATGCATATATATTAGTATATTCCTTTTTAAATTAACACTCTTATCTATCTTGTTAATCTGTCATATTATAAGCCACATATTAAATAAAAATTTAAGGAAGAAAGATAGGCGTTCTAATAATTTCCCATATTCTTAAAGACCATTTTGTATAATCTCTAAGAGTGCCTACTACATAAGATCTCAATTAAATATTCATCTAGTCAATTTGTCTAATAGATAATACAAAAAATATGCTTATATGGATAAGGATTCTCTTTCACTGTGAAGTGGTTGAGCTAGGAGGAGGCTGAGGCAATAGCAGGAAGGTGAGCGAGGTGATCTCTGGGGCCCTCTTGGTTCTGCTCTCTCAGAGTGCGTGTCTGTTTCACTCCAGAAGAACCATGAAAACAGTGACCTATGAGGGAAACCTGGTGTCCTGGTGTGTGGGGGGGGTCTCTCTGGGACTTGCCATAGTTGGTTGGGAAGTAAGAGTGGCTGGAAAGTCAGTCTTGGGTCACTTTTTTCCTCATTTTGGGGAAAAAAATAATATTCTTTGTATTCTGCATTATTCCATCACCACACTCAAAAGATCTTGCCAAGTGAAGGTGTCACCTCGAGGGACAAAGCTCTCCATGTGGAGCCCCAACACATAGACATTTCTTTTTCTTAATCCAAAAACCGTTATACTTTTGATTTAGAGGAAACTGCAAATTTGTCTGAATACTACACAAAAACATATGTGCTTTCTATTTTCTTTTCTCTGAGGCCTGGTTCACATATTAAAATAGACAGAGACATTTGGGGGACGGTCTAAGTATATTCCTTTGCATCAGACAGTCCTGGTTTAAATCCTGCTCTGTCACTATCCGTGTTAAGAAATTTGCTTGACTCTTTGAACCTGCTTCTAAAAATAGACAAACACCGCTTTCCTGGTGGAGTTTGGGAGGGGTTAATAGACGAACAAGCATGAGCATCTAAGACAGTTCTTTGGCACAATGTAGGTATTCAATAGTCAACACCAAGTTATGACTTGGTGGCTTTTGCAATACCACACAAGGCTGCCCCCAGAAAGGGCACTGTTTTACATGTTATGTGCCTAGCATATAATTATGAACCTTGGTAAACACAGTTAAGTGAGACATAGAGAAAGGTTGGGGAGTAGTTTGAGGTGATGCTTCCATGCTGAAGGGCAGTTGGGAAACCTATACAAAGGATGTTCCTAAAGTCACCACAAGGCCAGGGTGCCACAGCTCCCATGCCTGGCAGTCCCTTGATAACCTGGCTGTTTTATCAGTGTGGGCTCAGTTTTTCCTTTGGTTAAACTTCCCCTTTACCACACTGAAAAAAGCCATTGTCCTCACAAGGAAGAGTTATGCGGTGGGGAAACCACTTCTTCATGGGAGTTGATTGTGGCTGGTCTATTCCTGGGCTCAGAGCAGGGCCAAAGCGTCCTTCTGAAGAAAGCAATAGTTCTCATGAATCATGTTTTCAGCAAGTCGAGGGCAGTTGACTGAGGGGAGATGTCTGTTCCCTGCTCTACAGGATGCCGGAGCTCATAACTCTTTCTGAGGCTGCAGGATCTGTCTTGTGGGGCAAACACAGGGAGAACAGTGGGGCCTCAGCCCTGTGGTGTGTGGCCTTTGTCTGGAATGCTTACACTTTGGATCAGCTCAAAGACGGGACTAATAAACCTCAGGGCTCAGGGGCCCCTCTTGTTCTACCAGTTTCCTTAACCAGCTCAGATCTGTGGGCAGTAGGGAGAAAGTCCTCTTTTCTCTATTGCCCTTTCATGCTTGATACTCTGGGAGAAGACTTAGAGTGAAATCCTTGTTCATTTTGGTGGCCTTTGCCTGAAGCCTCGGGACTAGAGGTTGCACTGTATGAATCCAGACTCCCTCCTACCTTGTGGGGTAGACCCAGGGCAAAGATTGAGCTGGTTTGAAATTCTGAGTGGAAGTGCCTGTGCAGGACGTTCAAAACATCATAATTTCCCTGAAAATGGAACACAATGTATTTTATTGGCAGAGAGCATGAACGTGTGATTCCAACAGACCATGGTTCAGTCTCTGGCCAGATGGCAGGTATTTTTACAAGAAGCTTCATTTCTCTTACTGCAGATTTCTTCATAAATAAAGTAGAAACAATGTTAGGATCTTTGGTTGTTCTTCAGTCACTAAGTTATGCAGCTCTTTGTGACCTCGTGGACAGCAGCAGGCCAGGCTCCTCTGTCAGCTCCTAAAATTATAATGAGCATTTCATGAAATAAATGCTTGAGAAACAGCACAATTTGGGGCACATAATGAGCCTTAGGAAGTTGGTTTGTATATCACCCTTGAGCCCCACATCTGGGGAATAAAGTTCAGTCCTAAATGTGTGATAAACTGAATGGTGTCCAAAGGGCAGACTCCAGACTGGAAGGTTACCTAAAGCCAGTCCCTTGATGAAGAAAAATGGGCTTCTGCAGTTTATGTAAGACTCCAGGAAGCCCAAGGGCAACCATGTTATCCAACTAATAAAGATCTGAATCCACTCAAGGATCCCCACCCTTTTACTGGGAAGTTTTCTCCAACTTCCTGAGCCAAGCGTTTCTCACTGAGGATTCACAGTCTCTGAATGTCTCTCCTCGAGAGGGCTTTCTGTGTCACAGTCATCTTTGTGTTTGTCACGTTTGTTTGACTCTCCATCAACCCACCTTTCCCAGACTCCGAGCTCTGTGAGTACAGGGACCAAGCTACCCCTAGCACAGAACCATAAGAGAGTAACAGATCAATTGTTGGAGCCAATGTTGAGTTATGATGACCGATTACAATGGGTGAAATAATGTTTTTGTTTTTTCCCCCCACACACACCACTAAGCAATGCTTGGGACATGAGCTGGGGGTCCTAAAATTCAACTTAGTTCTGTCTACCTGGAGAGAGCATTAGATGCCACAGATTAAGGGCTCAATCCTACAAGCCCCCTTCTCCCCAACTTCAGATGTGAGTCCCAAGCTCAGGTTATCAGCTAAGTTTCTGACCTACCAACTATGGTTTGGAGGTGCCCACGGCCCCCTCCTTGGGTTTGATTAACTCACTAGAGCAACTCACAGAACTCAGAAAGGTTGCACTTACTAATAACAGCTTCAATTCAGTTCAGTTCAGTTGCTCAGTCGTGTCCGACTCTTTGAGACCCCGTGAATCACAGCATGCCAGGCCTCCCTGTCCATCACCAGCTCCTGGAGTTCACTCAGATTCACGTTCATCGAGTCTGTGATGCCATCCAGCCATCTCATCTTCGGTCGTCTCCTTCTCCTCCTGCCCCCAATCCCTCCCAGCATCAGAGTCTTTTCCAATGAGTCAACTCTTCGCATGAGGTGGCCAAAGTACTGGAGTTTCAGCTTTAGCATCATTCCTTCCAAAGAAATCCCAGGGCTGATCTCCTTCAGAATGGACTGGTTGGATCTCCTTGCAGTCCAAGGGACTCTCAAGAGTCTTCTCCAACACCACAGTTCAAAAGCATCAATTCTTTGGCGCTCAGCCTTCTTCACAGTCCAACTCTCACATTCATACATGACTATGGGAAAAACCATAGCCTTCACTAGATGGACCTTAGTCAGCAAAGTAATGTCTCTGCTTTTGAATATACTATCTAGGTTGGTCATAACTTTTCTTTCAAGGAGTAAGTGTCTTTTAATTTCATGGCTGCAGTCACTATCTGCAGTGATTTTGGAGCCCCCCAAAATAGTCTGACACTGTTTCCACTGTTTCCCCATCTATTTGCCATGAAGTGATGGGACCAGATGCCATGATCTTCGTTTTCTGAATGTTAGGCTTTAAGCCAACTGTTTCACTCTCCTCTTTCAATTTCATCAAGAGGCTTTTTAGCTCCTCTTCACTTTCTGCCATAACGATGGTGTCATCTGCATATCTGAGGTTATTGATATTTCTCCCGGCAATCTTGATTCCAGCTTGTGTTTCTTCCAGTCCAGCGTTTCTCATGATGTACTCTGCATAGAAGTTAAATAAGCAGCCTTGACATACTCCTTTTCCTATATGGAACCAGTCTGTTGTTTAGTGGAGTATTATAAAAGAGTACAACTCATGAAGAGACGTGTAGGTCAAGGTACAGAAAAAGGGCAGAGGGTTTCCCTTCCCTTTCTGTAGGTTCAATTCTGTCCAGATCTCCAAGTGTCCACCATCCCATAAGTTCTCTGAACCCTGTCTTGTTGAGTCTTTATGGAGGCTTCATTACATAGACATGACCTTTTTTTTTTTTTTTCTGGCTGCACTGGGTCTTTGTTGCTGCATGAGGGTTTTCTCTAGTTGCAGTGAGGGCTACTCTTCCTTATGATCTGCGGGCTTCTCATTGCAGTGGCTTCTCATATTACAGAGCACAGGCTCTATGATGTGAAGGCTTCAGTAGTTGTGGCTCACAAGTTTTAGAAACAGGCTCAACAGTTGTGGTGCATAGGCTTAGTTGCTCTGCAGCATGTGGGATCTTCCAGGGTCAGGGATCGAACCTGTGTTTCCTGCATTGGCAGGAGGATTCTTTACCACTGAGCCACCAGGGAAGCCCTACATAGACACAGTTGATTAAATCATTGGCCATTGATGATTGAATTCAATCTCCAACTCCTCCCTTCTCCCTCGAGTTCCAAAGGTAGGGCTGAAAGTTCTAGCACTCCATTTAATGCTGGTTTCCTGGCAATCAGTCCTCAAAATTATGTGCTTTCCATAAGTCACTTCATTTACATAAACCCTCTTGTGTTGGGAAAGGGCTTATTGTGAATAACAAGACACCCATTCGATAGTTAAGGCTCTGAAGCAATTTTAAGAACTGAGGATAAGAGAACTAATATCATACCAAAAGTATTCTTATCATATAGGAGATTTCGGAACTGTAAACCAGGTACCATGGATAAAGACCAAAAATATAAGAGAAATATATATTTTATCATCTGAATTACCAAATATATATTTCTTATAAATCACAATGTTTCATACATCATAATTTCTGAACAGTTCTATTATGAACTCAGTTCAGTTCAGTCGCACAGTCGTGTCTGACTCTTCATGAACCCGTAGACTGCAGCACACCAGGATTCCCTGTCCATCACCAACTCCTGGAGCTTGCTCAAACACATGTCCCTCATTTCAGTGATGCCACCCAACCATCTTGTCCCTTCTCCTCCTGTCTTCGATCTTTCCCAGCCTCAGGGTCATTTCCAATGAGTCAGTTCTTCGCATCAGGTAGCCAAAGTATTGGAGTTTCAGCTTCAGCATCAGTCCTTCCAATGAATATTCAGGATTGATTTCCTCTAGGATTGATTGATCGATCTCCTTGCAGTCAAGGGACTCTCAAGAGTCTTCTCCAATCCCCACAGTTCAAAAGCATCAATGCTTCAGTACTCAGATTTCTTTATCATCCAACTCTCACATCCATATATGAGAAAAACCATAGCCTTGACTAGACAGACCTTTGTTGGCAAAGTAATGTCTCTGCTTTTTAATATGTATGTCTAGGTTGGTCATAGCTTTTCTTCCGAGGAGCAAGTGTCTCTTAATTTCATGGATTCAGTCACCATCTGCAGTGATTCTGGAGCCCTAGAACTATTTCCTACCAACTGTCCTTAGACTTACAGATTTGTCTTCCTTGAAATATGAGCCACCGCTTTTCCTTCCTCCCATTCAAAAGGTATTCACCCATCAGTTACATGTCCTCCAGATTTCAAGTTCCTTAAGATCTCACATTGATCTTTGCATTTACAGTGACTAACACTGCTGTTTTGTGATTATTTTTAAGTAAATGGATGACTATACCTGCAAGGACAAAAATGGAAAAAAAAATAGTAACTATAAGAAGAAAAAAGATGCAAATTTAAAACAGAAACCACCCTATTTCCCCTTTCCCCCACATCCCAGCATAGGAAATACTTAGCTGTTTCTGGCTCTAGTCCACACCAAGTTCCAGTTCAGGCTGGAACACTTGACCTCTCTCCTTCAGCCCCCAAATCCACTTTGCCCCATGACACAGGATAAGTAGCTCAAAGTGAATATGAGAAGTCATTTTTTCCTTTCCAAGGCTATGGACTTTATTTCTAGTTGGAGACAGTTTAGAACCAGAAGCATTGAAATATCAACAACAACAACAAAAAAGCTCAGTTCAACCAAGAGCTATTATTAAAAATCATCATTTTGGGTCTATTTCTGCTGCTGGTTGCCTCATGGGAGCCTCTGACTCATTTCCTGTTCATGCCTAGGCTGAGCAAGAACAATGATCTTCGTTTCATGTTCTCGCCATATTCTTTTCCATCTGCAGAAGTCTGCCATCTTTTTTCTATGGTGTATGGCTATGTGAACACCAAGATGACATGACTCCTAGAAGAAATTACTCAAAATGGCATATTTATTCAAAAGAATGGCTTTTTATTTAGGCCTTTCGATACTGGGCAGTATTTAAGGGAAACAGTTAGGATTGTTCTCCGTGGTTGGTTATGCTGATCTGAATATATCAAGTGCCACATTCCAGAGGCAGAGCTCCAAGTGAGAAGTTGATGAGAAGAAGCCCTGGGAGTTCCAGGGCCCAGAACTGTGGTCTTGCCCCAGAAGCCAGGAAAGCTCAGATCTTAGACCAGAGCCAGCTCTTTCCTTGGATGAGTAATCTATTATTCTTAAGATGGATAATTCAATATCACCTGGAGCTCAGATCAGAATGTATGTTGAGACACAACTTGGAAATTACAGGTTTTGGTGAAGTTATTGAAATCATGGAGGCAGGCAAGATAATCTAGGAGAAAAGGATAGAGTAAGAAGATACATGAGATGAGAACTAAATCCTAAGGGCTTTCAAACCCATAAAGACACACAGAAGAAGAGCCAGCAAGAGGGTCATGGGAGTCGAGTTGGAATCCCTTGAGTGTCTTCCACTCTCAGAGCTGTCTGGGGCTGCTTTCTGACCCTGACTTCACAGTGGCTAGGTTCCTGGCTGCTAGTGCTGCAGAAGTCCCCAGCCTATCTGCCTAAAGGGACCTCCTCCAGGGATCTGCACATTTCTGCCTTATAATCTCTTGCATTGGCTTGTCTTTCTCCCCCATCCCCCCAGCAGGACACGAGACCCCCACAATCACCCCCCCCCCACCCCTCCACCCCACCCACCATCTAGACTCCCAGCCCACCCATAGAACAACAAGCCTAAACAAGCCTCCTGGGCAGGCTCCCCAGGCCCTTCAGTCCCCCAGTGAATGTTGAGACTCTGACCCAGATTTCTCAGCCCATCACATCTGCTGGTTTGAGAATCCTGGTCTTTTACATTAATATCGAAGTCTTGAGAAAAAAAAGAGGCATAAAATAGGGACGCCTGGGATTACCCTGCAAGCCCTGGAAATACCAGGACTTAAGATAAGAGCCTCTCAGGGTTTGCTGTAGGGAAGGAATGCAGGAAAACCTCGTGCCTGGGAGGTAATCCAGTCAGGAAACGTCAGTAATTTCCAGAGATGTAGATGTATTCCTGGAGGAGAGACTGGCTGAGGTCAATGAGACAAGATTTGAAAATGAGGAATAATCCTGATCCTTAAGGGAAGAACTGGTGTGCAAAGTGCAATCAATTTGCAATGAGCTGAGCACAGAAATTGAGAGTAAGCTTCTGGAAGATTGTACAGCAAATGATAGAGCTGTGATCTCAAAGTGTATGATCATTTTCCTAGTAAGTCATTCTATTATATTTTATAAAATCATCAGGTTATAATGGCATTTTTTTAAAATTCGGTCTTCATCACAGAAAATTTGAGAAGCACAGTTATAGTCTGAGGCCCACCAGAAGTTAAACCTTGTGTACAAGGAACACAGAAATGATTGGCCCTGAGGGTCTGAGGATGGGGGATGATTAGGAGGAGCTAGTAGGGATTCTACTAGTTTTATAATCCAAACTCTAAGAGTTTCTTTGGCTGGAGTTCAGCTTCAGTTTCGTGACAAAATGATTCATTGTGTATGGTAACCCTCATTACATGCTTTTTTTAGTAGAAGAAGAAAATAAATGCACTCTCTGCACAATGTTTCAGAAGGAAGAACCCATCCTCGTTACTACTCTTTATTGAGTGGCAGAGCCGGAATTTGCAAGGTGGCTGCCTGAGGACCTTCGCACATGTGGCCTCTTCTACCTGGCAAGTGCTTCCCCAACTGTGTCCCGTCCCCACTGTGCTGTCAAGTTTCCTCCAGAGTAGAGCTCATGCACTTAACTTCTTCCGGTGCCTCTCCTGCCGCTCGCCTCCCTTCACCGAGTGCACTGCTTCTTATGCTTATCCTGCACGGTAACAGTAACATGCAATCAATTGTTCAGTTTCTATCTTTCCAAAAGGTGTGAGTTTCCAGGGGTCAAAAACCTAATCCAGGGAGCCCAGCCTCCAGGATCTAATGCATCATAATCTGAGGTAGAGCTGATATAATAATAATAGAAATAAACTGTAAATAAACTATAATGTGCTTGAATCATTCTAAAACCATCTCCCCCCCACCCTCCAGTCTCCATTTTGTGAAAAAATTATCTCCCATGAAACTGATCCCTGGTGTCAAAAAGGCTGAAGACCACTGACCTAATTTACCCTCTTCACTATTATATGCTTGTAGCCTAATACTGCTTGACACATAGCGGATGTTTGATACATATGTAGAGTAAATAAACACATAAATGAATGGATGGATCAATATATGTCAACTTCTTCCCCATAGTTAGAAAAATGGTCTCTTCTCCCACTTTGCTGTCTCTTCCACCCACATGTCCTGGCTTTGCCAACACTGAAGATAAGCAATTAACAGTCTCAAGATTCTAATTCCTTCGTAGTGTGCTGACGCAGAACCCCTGGCATGGCTCTGGCACCCCTAGCCCCGTGTTTTCCCCTCTAGAGCATTTCCTAGAGGGCGAGCAACAGTCACAATCATTTGCTATCATAAAGTAAATTTGCAAACCTTTGTAATGTATCAATCCAATTTCCTTTGAAAAACATATACCCAGATAATCTTTAAATCCTGAACACTGTTTTGTTTCATTTTGCTGATATTTACGACATGTGAAGCAGGAGTGGTTCATAACAGAAGGGCCAGAGTGGCCTCCTGTGTAAAGCCCGAAGCGCTGCTCTCTTGCATGCCTGCATTTACTGCCATAACTGATAATAAGAGTGAGGTGCATAATGGCTGTTCCTGTATATCTTTCCAGAGGATAATATACCCCTTCATTTAAGACAGCTGATAAAGTGTGAATAAAGGCCTCTCATCTTTACCACTTCTCATTTCTATTAAGAAAGGAATCACACAACGTTTTAGGGCTCTAAACTAATTAACTGTGCATATGGAGCTGGAGGGCTGAGGCTTTGTGCAGAATGGGTTATTCCTGACTACAATCAGAGGAGGCTGGAGTTCTGGGACTAGGAACCTTGGGCGTGATTGAACTTCAAGGTGCTGGCTCTGATTGGAAGAGGTGGTCTGCTTACCTCTTGGCAAAGGAGAGGAATTGCTAAGTCAGCAGTGAAGAGGGAAGAATTGAGGACTAAGGCAAATAAGGGAACTAGAGAAAAAGAGATTAAATCCTTTGAAAGACTTGAAGTGTCTGCCGCATTGCCTTCAAACCTGACCACATGCTGGGCACCCTGAAACTTGCTCATAGCAGTGATTCTGCCCAAAGCAGATTTCTCAGAGGTTCTTGATATGAAAACCTGACTATGTTTGGAGAGCAGAAATGGGCAAAACGAGAGCACAAGGAGTTTTGATTTAATTTAAACATATAGCAGGTATGCATGCTTTCCACTTGCTGTATTGTTTTTATTTATTATTCACCTAGTTCTTGATGCTTGCCAGACCCTTCTGGCTGATGTCGACATTAACTGATGTTTGGTCTTTAGCTGTGACATATGTAATTAACAAACGAGATAAATATATGTTTTGCCACTCTGATAGAAGCAGTGTAATTAAATATTTTTCTGTACATTCCTTCCTTCGGGAGATAGTCACAATCAGCAAGAGGATAATTAAAACAACAAACGGATACGTTTCCAGAATACGACAAAAGAGGCAATTTCTATGAAAGCCACTAATTCAAAACTCCAGAAATTATTTGATATGAACCCTTAGTAAGCACTCAATGAAGACATGTTCCATTAAATTGAACTGAGCTAAAAATTCAAAGAAATCATTTATATGCAATTCAAAGCAGTGCTTTTCAAATGTCAGGAAGTTGGAAGCTACTCTTTTATTCACAATTTCCGTGTAGTTTGAGGGGGGGAAAAAAAGTATTTGTCTTCTGTTATTTCTTCTTCTCTCTTCTGTAATTAGATGAAGGTTATATAGTCTTGTTAAGACAGTCTCTTTTGACTTTCCAAATTACACGAACAATGTAAAGCAGATAGATGTTTTCCGAGCGAGGAATAGGGAGGAAAAGAAAAATCTTTGCATTTTCAGCAGGGCCATGAGTGACAAAGCTGGCTTCAAGGACAGCCCATACCCTCATCACTCAAGGGGGAATTATCTCATTTCTGCTGTTTAGTGATTTCATTTCTGTGATGTTTTCTTCTCTTCCTCTATTGCAAATCTCCAACCCACTCTTTTTGTTTGTTTGTCTTCCCAGATGTTCCCTGGACACTTCTTGATTTTAAAGCAAATCAGTAAATGTGGACTATTTCCAGCTTGAGGGTGACTTGCTCCACCCCTACTGCATAACTCAGGGGCTTGGCTGCTCAAAGTTGGGGTTAAGTGACACGTGACTCTGAGGCATGTCTGTAAAAATGCCCATGAAGCAAGAAAGAGACTCATAATACTGCTTTTTCAAAGTGCAATCAAACACCCAAATCTACCAAGAGCTAGTGGGCCCTTGCACATGACAATTAAACATTAACAGGCCCCAGGGCCCTGGGAGCAGGGCCCAGCAAGCCTTTGAAAGCCTGTTTGCCAATTAAACAGCGGCTGACATGAGTGTCAAGGTGGCAGGGATCCAAAGCAGAGATAGATAGGAACGTCAAGCACTTCAGGGGCGTTCATTAGCTCCCAGACATTCCTGGCGTGGCCTGTTTCTTTACTGTTGCCGAATCCACACCCTGCTCGGGAACTTGGGGGCTCTGAGAACGTTTACTCAGATAAGCTTATTATGGAAATAGCACTTTGTCACCGTTTACGACTCACTCCTTGTTCAATTATCTTTTATCTGTGTAGAGTATTTGCCAGCTCTCTCAAGGTTCCCTCTGGGATGAAGGCAGTGGACAGAAAGCCCCCGCTGGGGCTGTAGTGGGGGAAGGCGAGGTACCACTCCGTGCTTGCCTCTCTGGTCCAGGAATGCCGGCCTCTCTCTGGAGCTTTAAAAACTATAGGGAGAACACAAGAAAAAGATCTCGTGTTTTCTGATCATGGGAAATCTACTTCCCCTGGAGACAGATACCTAGGTGCTCTGTGGCTACACAGCTTGCAGAAATAGGCGTGCGGTATCATTTTGCAGGTGGCCAACAGCACAATATCATTCTGGTCCTTCTTCTTTATACAGGAATCCAGACTATTTTTAGAAAGTCACCCCATCCCAAGCATGGGCTTCCCTGGTGACTCAGACAGTAAAGAATCTGCCTGCAATGCAGGAGACCAGTGTTCGATCCCTGGGTTTGGAAGATCACTTGGAGGAGGGCATGAAAAACCACTCTAGTATTCTGGCCTGGAAAATTTCATGGACAGAGGAGCCTAGAGGGCTACAGTCCATGATATTGCAAAGAGTTGGACAAGATTGAGCAATTGACACACAGCCCCCCTCCCAAGCCTATCCATCCTCAAATCCAAGAGCAAATATTAATTGGTAAAAGCATTCCCTGATTCTGGGAAAGACTGTGGGCAGGAGGAGAAGGCGACAACAGAGGATGAGATGGTTGAATGACATCATTGACTCAATGGACATGCGTATGAGCAAACTCAGGGAGATGGTGAAGGACAGGGAAGTCTGGCGGGCTACAGTCCATGGGTCAGAGTCAGACACGATTGAGTGACTGAAGAACAACAACAATCAGGGTGATCTCCCTCTTTTTGCCAGGGATTGATTTGGTATTGGACCTGTGTGCAATTCTGGTCAATGTGTAAGGGAAAACCTCCTGGAGGAATTCTGGGAATGTTTTCCTTGCTCCTAAGAAAGAGGCAGAGAAAGAGAAGGCCATGTTCTCCCTCTGGGTTTTTTTGTCCCGCCTGGATTTGGCTCCTGGACTGGCTGTGGCATCCTGCTACTGCTATCCAAAGCTTGGAGGAGAGAACAGCTGAGAGTCACTGCAGAAAAGCAGAGCTGGAATCCTGGTACCAAGATGCCATGAGCCTGCTCTTCTGATGCATCTTTATTATACGGGATGATGGCTTTGCTGTCAAAACCAACTTGTGTCAGGAGGTCGTGCTCCAGACAAACCAGGCTTCCGGGCCAGGAAACTCCATTTCCTCCACGATGTCTTCATACATGCGCTCACTTTTCAAGGCCCTTCTCTTCTTAGAGTTCCAGTGCCACTGTTCAGGTTGGCAGTCCACTGGTGATCCCTGAACTCACAAGCCATCATTCAGTGGATTACACCTTCACCTCGTGTTGCCATCTACAACCCTGAGAGGCTTAAGGAGAATGTTGCTGTTCAGTCACTAAGTCATGTCCAACTCTGCTACCCTTTGTACTGCAGCATGTCAGGCTTCCCTGTCCATCACCAACTCCCACAGCTTGCTCAAACTCATGCCCATTGAGTCAGTAATGCCATCCAACCATCCTGTCCTTTGTCATCCCCTTCTCCTCCTGCTTTCAATCTTCCCCAGCATCAGGGTCTTTTCAAGTGAGTCAGCTCTTCGCATCAGGTGGCCAAGTATTAAAGTTTCAGCTTCAGCATCAGTCTTTCCAAATAAATATCCAAGGTTGATTTCCTTTAGGAGACTATGTAGATTTTACCAATGTGTGTATTCCAGCAGTTACCCTGCCAGTGAATAGGTTTGATCAAACCTCATAGATTCTGCTGCACTGTCCCCTGAGCCAATAGAATCATTACAATTCCATAACTTAGGAAGGCACATCAGTGATTCCTCACATAATATGTAATAATTGTCTTAAGATGTTGCCATCTCTGCCTATTTAGAGAAACAGTAAGAATCAATGACCTTATTATAAATGGGTGAATCTGGTGGACAAAGCCACTATTGGTTATTATTTCTTAAAAATGTGAATTGGAAATTACGAAACCTACCTCAAATGTAGTGTGAACTGAATGAGATTATGCATATACAACACTAACACAGTGCATGACATATAGGTAGAGATCAATGAATAGCCAGAGTTTTATAGAATGCATGACCTCTGGATAGCACACACGAGGCCAGATCTAGTCAAATCACTTGAAAGGGAGAACCCATTCAAAGGAATTCCTACTATGCAATGAATTATCCGGGTCTTTGCTAGGAAGAGAGATTCATGTGGAGAGGAGTCACTGAAGCTTTTTTTAGACAACATGAAAAGCTGACATATGTCATTGTCCTGGTTCTTTAGAGCTCCAAATGGAGGTGCTATCCTATAATGATAAGGTGAGGCAATAAAATGCCTGTAACTCAAAAATCAAATTTTCTCTTCTATATCAGGCCAGAAGGGAATATGTCATTGTTTTCCTTCATTGAGTGCTAGTCTGTGCTCTTCATTCTTCCTAGTAGACATTTTCTTGAGCAAGGACAATGGATAGAATGGGCTCAGATGGATGAAAAGCATCAGTATTAACCATAAATTATGCCCTTTCCCAGTCTTTAAAGTGTCAAGAGTGGGAACTCTTGGAAAGTTCCCTTTATTCTTATACTAAAATTAGAAACTAACACTGGGTTCAGTTTTGTGACCAGAGTTCCCAACTTCCTTCCCTGCCTGGCACCAAAAGCAAGATATAATTACCCAATCTAAAACTGGAAAGAATTGTGTCTATGGATTATGGTGCCAGAGAGCAAGCCTGGAGTTTAGGCTTGATGCCCACAAGAGATCTTGTCATTTGTCATGGAACAAACGTTTTAGCTTCAAGTTGAAGAAGTAACCCCAAGGGCTAAAAGAACTATGGATCACATTGGACAAGGGAACTTGGGCCAGAATATGTCGGCTCATATCACCCTTGACTGTGGTTCTTCACAGTCGGTGATGTCTTAGGAGGAAGAAACAACCCCCACCCCCAACGCCCCCACCCACCTCATATCTGTCTCTACACTCAGACTGCCTGACCATACGGCCTCTCCTGAATTAAATGGTTGTAGCTCTGATCTGCATTTCCCCTTCATGAGGCCAGTGTGATATTCTGTGTTTAATCATTTACTTTAATAAATTTAGAAATGGTAGCTCTCATAGGAAATTGAAACAAAATGAGAAAGGTTCTGAAATATGCATAAGCTTTTGATGTTTCTCTTTAGCAATATTACTCCAAATGTTTTACGGGAGTGAATTAGTCACTGCAGGCGGAGAGAGGAGAGAGAAAATGTGTAGTGTTTCTTCCCATTGAGTAACATTTAAATACACTGAAGATCCCCAAATATGTGTGTGTGCCAGCAGACTTCTGAACCAGTTGTTCGGGGGACCACTTAAAAAAATCTAAAGAATAAAAAACAATTAAGAACATACTGGACGAAAATATTGGGGGACTCTGTAGAGATAAAGTCTGTATTCAATTTATAGATTCATCACACTTTATAACCAAATTGGGTAAAACCTACAGCTGGGAAGGAATATTACAAACCCTTTGTATTATAGTGTTCCTTACCTTCTATTTGCAGAGAGAAGTCTTGGAGTAAGACTTAAAGTTTATTATGGATAACAGTTCGTGAAAGCGTTCCATAAGTGTGAGTCTCTAGTGCAAAATTCAGAACTTAGAAACTTCGCAAATATTTTTTTCTTACCGTGATAATTTCTATCAGCCATCATAGCTCAAAACAAGACTCCTATGGGAATCTTTTTCTAAAGCTATAATGTTAAATCCAACCCCATTTGTTACATATACCACCCCTTCTCATGGGTTTGTGATGTTACTTTTATTGTGTGCTGCCATCTGCTTTTAGGGTATAGCTCCTCCTTTCCATTAAAATGTTAGTTGAGTCTTGCGTCAGCAACATGTTTAATTTTTTTAATGACTGTAGCTTTAAAAGATTTCCTACCTGGAAGTTAAATTCCTCTACATTCTTTTACTTAAAAAAAAATTAAACAAAAAAATTAAATTATTTATCTGTTTATTTTCCAGACAATTTGTCAATTTATTGACATTTTAATCAAGATTTTTGAAGTCTTTATGTGCTATTTGAGACTGTTATCATAGTTACTCTGTAACTCATTTGATATCTTTACAATATGCACTCTTCCTGTTAAGGCAGGACATTAGAACATGCAACTGGATGTTACTATTTCTCTTCTAATTTGGCAAGCTGTATTGTGTTGGCAGATGTGCTTTTAATGGTGCTTCATTTTTTAATCGTGTTCTATTATTTGCCTATTTGCACCAAAGAGCTTTTGGAAAGGGGTTGGATGTAAGTAATAAGTGAGTTTACCATCTGAGCTATAGGGAAGTCCTGGTTAAGAATCATCATACTGGTAGCCTTCCACAGTAGAGCCTCGACTATAACTGGAGCTCAGTTGATGCCCAGAAACAACTTACAAAAAAAGAGCTGGAGCAACCAAAATCACACAGGCTCATAGCTGCCCAGCTTTGCCTCAACACCCACCCCCACCCAGGGGCAGATGCTTGCTGCTTCCCTGATGCCCAGCTCAGAGGTTGAAGACTGCAGCTGATTTACATAATGAGTGTGTATGAAGAGTAGAGAGCTATGCCTGGTGTTAGTAGTAAGGTCTTGAAACATTCTGAAAACAAACATGTGCTCTCCACATCAGATCTCAGGTCTGCACAGCCTGTCCCTTCAGAAGGAAAGCAACACCCAGCTTTTCAGGCTGAACAGATGGGTGTGCTAGGACTCTTAGTCCAGTAGAGATTTGGCAGTTCTATCTATAAAATTCTTTTTTAAAGGATACATAATTCAAATTTTATCATTCAAATCTCCATGAAAATAAAACCAGTGGGGAAAACTGTTTTTAGCAACTATTCTCTTGTCTTTGTTTACCCAGAAATAAGATAATGTGTTCCTTTGGCTTTAGGTCATGCTCTCTCTGTGGTGTGTGCACCATGCACAGACATTGACCCACAAGTGTTCACAAGTAGGAAGCCTGCCTAAGAACATCACTCTCTTCTGCCATCAGTGAATCCTATTATGAGAATCCTATCATTTATTCATTGGACCAACATTTGTTGACTACCTTCTATGTTACCCTTTGTGTGCCAGCTCATATATTCTAAATTATAAATACAGGTTTAGAAAAGATCGTCCATATGCTTGTATTTTCCTTCATTTTGTCTTTTGAGACCCTATGCATTTTAAAGGAATCAATTGTAGATATTAAGACATGCTTGCAAATAGAATCTATGCATACAAAGGTGCTGAATCCAATGGTACAAAGGTGTTGAAAACCAGGAGCAAGCCTGGGAGATACATTCTTCTGTTCCAGAGTGTATTAGTCATGGGAACTAGGTTCACTACTATAGAATCAGACACAAACAAGGGTTCGCTCAACACAGTCATTGAATTAAGCCCCAACAGATATTGTCTTAACAAAGTGAAAAGCTGTTTCTCTCTCACATAGGCAGTCCAGGAAAGTGAATAGGGTTTCTCTCTTTCACTTGCTCACCTCGGGGTCTAGTTCAATTCAGTTCAGTTGCTCAGTAGTGTCCGACTCTTTGCGACCCCATGAATGCAGCATGCTAGGCCTCCCTGTCTATCACTAACTCCTGGAGTTCACTCAAACTCATGTCCATTGAGTCAGTGATGCCATCCAGCCATCCCATCCTCTGTCATCCCCTTCTCCTCCTGCCCCCAATCCCTCCCAGCATCAGAGTCTTTTCCAATGAGTCAACTCTTCACATGAGGTGGCCAAAGGATTGGAGTTTCAGCTTTAGCATCAGATCTTCCAAAGAACACCCAGGACTGATCTCCTTTAGAATGGACTGACTGGTTGGATCTCCTTGCAGTCCAAAGAACTCCTTCCAAATTGTTGCTCTGCCGTTCCTGGAGCCTTATCATCATTTGTGTTTAGCCGACAGAGGAAATGGCTCAAGCCAGCAGATTGTGGGTGCTAGGCCCAGAGGGCAGACGTAGCCACTTGCCCATATTGCTCAGCTGTCACTCGAGCACACATTCCCAGCAGCAATGGGGATGGGAAATGGAGTTCAACTGTGGTCCAGGCAGAAGAGAATATAGATTTTGATGAATAGCTATCAATCTCTGTGCACAAAAAGCACAACTAGTTCTGGTGGGTGGAAATGAAAAGAAGATTCATTTGAGCTCAGTAAAAGGCAAACCCACTTTATTTTAAATGTCTGACAGTGCAACATTTTGCAACATGAGAAGTTTCACATCACTCGTCAAGCCAAGACAACGTCTGCATGGCAGAGCTGTTGCGAAGGTCATTTCATCCTTGTGTCCAGTGTATTCACAAAACCAAAGGGCCAGCTTTGGGCTCATAATCCCTCACGGTATAAAGAGCATTTTTTCTTTCTTCTTCTTTTTTTTTTTGTAAAATAGCACTTTATTCAGAACTCCACTCAAATGTTCCCTTCTCACGCAGGCTTCCCCTACAATCATTCCTGACAAAGAAACTCCATCACCCTCTGACATCTTACTTGTAAGATGAATAAGACACCCTCTTATTCATCTTACCTGAATTTATATTGTGGGCTATGCATGCTTGCTTATGGTCTATATCTCCTTCTGATTCTGGAATGTAAGCCTCTTGAGGATCAGGACTTTGATTCCACTGTTGATGGCTATCCACCAATTCCTAGGACAGTACCTGGGCACAAATATATACAAATATTTGTTGAATGAATAAACAAATTCAAGGAAGATAAAAGTAGAAACTTAAAGATGGTAAAAAGTATTAACCTGCAGCCCCTTCTTTCTATAAATTTAAGATCAAAGAGTTAGAAGAACCCAGAGTTCTTTGATTTCAACATTCTCATTCTTTCATTCTTTTGTTTGTACTCAGTCCAAACACTGTTTACTAGGTACCTAGGCCCCTTGTGAAGCAGTAGAAATACAAAGATGAATAGAACTCTATCCTAATTGGGGAACATTTCTCCAGGTCAGAGTACATATCATGCTTTTTTACTGCTTGTTTTTTTGTCTGTATTTTTCTTCAGATATAAGCTCCATGGGCAGAGTAAGCATATCTATTTTGTTGTTAATTGTGTTTTAACATCTTGCTTGCACCATGTGGGTGTGCAACCCTGTTTTGTGGAAAGATGATAGAAAGAAGAGGGCCAGGCAGAGAGCAGGGACAAAGGAAAGGGGGAGGGGAAGCAAGAGGGAGATACAGCCCTCCAGTTAAGAAGTGCACAAGCTAATCATTTCCATTTACAGATGAGAAGAGTTGCTGACAGTGTGCACCACAACCTCTTGGTGGCAGAGCTGGGTCTAGCCTCTCGTCCCTTGTCTCCAGCTCTAATGCACTCATACTTCTCAACGTGACAATGAGACATGAGCCATTCCTCACATGTGCGTGTGTGCAGCTGAGTGTGCACTCAGATAACCACACACTAGCAAACACATTTCCTGCCAAGTGATTTTACTTGACTTCTGAACAAAAGTTGTTATTCTCTACGAAATGAGAGGGGTGACTGACCGGAAGTGGCCCCAAATGACACTGAGAGACTTCCTTGGTTCTATCCCTTCATGGTTGCTCTAACAAAGTGCCAGAGACTGGGTGGCTTGTAAGTGACAGACGTTTGCTTCCCATAATTCTGGAGGCTGGAAGTCTGAGACCAAGGTATCAGCAGGTCAGGTTCATTGAGGACCCTTTGCTGGGTTATAAATGGCCATTTTCTTATTGAGTCCTCATATGACAGAAAGGAGAGCACCCCCGGGGGTCCCTTTCCTAAGGATACTAATCCCATTCATGAAGGATCCCCTTTCATGACTTAATTACCTCCCCAAAGTCCCATCTCCTACTCTCATCGCATTGGCAACTGAAATTTCAACATGCAAACTTCGGAGGGATACCAGCCACTCAGTCCACAACAGCAGACATTATCTTCATAGAAGTAAGTATGGGCCCGTGTGGGGTTTCACAATCCTCCTTTAAAAGAAGGACACACGCCAGACGTGACATCAGTGGACTATGGCATAATCATAAGACTTGAAATCAGAAACATTCAGAGCTTGGTTTTGCCACTTGCTAACTACAGAATATTGGAAAAGTCAATTTACCTCTCAGAGTTCCTCATCTGCAAATTAGATCTATAAATACTTCCTCACATACTCTATTAGGCTTTCCTGGCTCAGATGGTAAAGAATCTGCTGGCAGTGCAGGAGACCCAGGTTCAATCCCTGGGTTAAGAAGATCCCCTGAAGGAGGAAACGGCAGCTCACTCCAGTATTCTTGCCTAGAGAATTCCATGGACAGAGGAGCCTGGGGGGCTACAGTCCACGGGGTCACAAAGAATCAGACATGACTGAGTGACTAACTCTTTTGCTTTTCAGTTATTGTAATTAATGAAATAATTGATCTGAGAAGGGCTGGAATGTAATAATGGGTCAACGCATCTCTGACTGAGTAAGACAACACAATGCAGATGAGCTTAGGAATCTCAGGACCTGCTGCCTGGCCTTGCTCCTTGTCTGCATCTTTGCACAAGGCTGGTTACTCCTCAAGGGTAATGACATTGCTCCAGACCTTCTAACCTCACAATGCTGAACACATGTGTTGTTCCTGTTCAGTCACTAAGCCATGTCTGATCTCTGCGACTCCAAGGACTGCAGCGTGTCACGCTTCTCTGTCCTCCACTATCTCCTGGAGTTTGTTCATACTCATGTCCATTGAGTCAGTGATGCTATCTAATCATCTCATCTTCTGCTGCTCTCTTTTCCTTTTGCCCTCAATCTTTCCCAGCATCAGGGTCTTTTCAAATGAGTCAGCTCTTTGCATCAAGTAGCCAAAGTATTGGGACTTTAGCTTCAGCATCAGTTCTTCCAGTGAATATTCACAGTTGATTTCCTTTAGGATTAACTGGTTTGGTCTTCTTGCAATCCAAGGGACTCTCCAGAGTCTTCTCCAACACCACAATTTAAAAGCATCAATCAAATATTGTGTTGTGTATCATCATGCTATATATTTTATGTGATCATAAAAGTGAGCAATAAATGTTTTTTTAGTTACTTTGAAGTTTACTAATTAAATAATTTTTCATAAGTTTGCATGAGGGATCCATTCATTCTCTGTTTTTATGCGTAATCATGGGAACTACCTTAGACTGGTCTTTAAACTGATAAAAGTATGCATGTGTGTTGTTTCATTTGGTCCTAAGCTCAATCTTGAAAGAGTAAGTACTTTTATCCCCACTATACAAAAAAGGAAAAGAAGAGTTCCCAGAGGTTAACTAATTTTCCCAACCTGGAGGACTTGACAAGTCATAAAGACATAATTCAAAATCCTTTCTCCAAATCTATACTTTTTTTTCCCACTCTAGGAGCGCTTTCAAATCCACTCATAGCTCATGGAACGTGGTGAGTGTACAAGGAAATCTTTCCTGGCCAGAAACAGCTTACAAATTCCTTCCTCAGGCTTCCAAACATTGTCTGGGAATGAGGTCTCCCCAGGATGAACAGCATAACTTGCCAGCTTCCCTGAGATGGTACATGTTTCAGACCTTGACATCACGTCTGTAGGATTATCTGTCCCTCTGTTAGGTAAAAATAGTCCTTGTGCTCATTATAGCCAGCACCACGGCACATGATACCCCCTTATCTGGGACGTGCAGGCCTTTCATGCAGGGAGCCACACTCAGCCACATGCCCTGTGACCCTCTGACTGCTGGTCAGCGGCACGGAAGCCAAAACATCCTGGGTTGTGCTGAGGCTGCCGCTTCCTGACAGTTTCCCAAGTCTATCTCTGGCTGCCAGTGTTTTCTTTTTAGGAGCTGAGAATATTATTAATCATCTGAATTGATCGCCACCTCATAGTCAATGATTCATCCCTTGAACAAATATTTGTTGAGTGCTTGCCCTGAGTTAGGCTGTGTTCATGGCACATGGGATAAATCAGTGAAAGGAAGAGGTCCTAATCCTCATTCTAGCGCAGCTTCCATCCTGGTAAAGGGAAACAGTCAACAACAAGAGCAAGTAAAGGAAGAACAGAGCGTATGAGAAAGGGACAAGTGCTATAGGAAAAAAAAAACACACACAGAAGAAAAAAGGCTGGAAGGGCAGCTTGCAATTTTAAATAACTGTAGTTGGAGTAGGCCTCAGTGATGGGTGATATCCAGGCCAAGATACATATTTAAGGGGAAGGGAATTCTGGGCAGAGGAGACAGCCAGGGCAAGAACCCTGCAATATCAGAATGCTTGACATATTCAAGGCATTAAAGAAGAGTGGTGTGGCTGGAATAGAGTTTGAGGGACATGGAAGAGTAAGAAATGTGTCAGAGCAGCAGGGCTAAATTGTGTAGGAACAGGTCACATAGAGTCTACAGAATTTAAGGACATTTTTTTTTTTACTCTTAGTGAAATAGGAAGCCCTTGTAGAGGTCTAAGGAAGGAAGAGTATAATCCTACCTATTTTTAAAGAAAGAGCTGACTCTTCTGTCAAGAAGAGCGTGAAGACATGACAGGAGGCAAAAGCAGAGGCAGAGAGACAGGTTGGGAAACTGACATAGAAATCTAGAGGAGATACAATGCCTGGAATCCCAGCAGGGGGATTGAAAAGGATAAGACAGCAGAACTGGCATCATCTCCCAACAGATGGGATAGAATCTGTGGGAAAGGGGTCATGGAAGACTCTGAAGACTGAGGCTTAAGCAACTGGAAGGATGGCAGTGTCTCAACACCTGTGGGAGTGGGAAGGGTGTTATTTAGACTTCCATTTTGCTTACGCTGATTTTGGGATGCCTGAGTCATGCGTAGATGTCAAGTAGATAGTGAAGTGCAAGTCTTGAAGACAAGAGAAAGGTCTGGGGATGAAGATAAAAATCTGCGAGTCTGGGAGTTGGCATAGAGCTTGCATTTGAAACCATGAGATTGATTAGAGTATCAAAGGAGTATGTGAAAAGAGAACAGAAGATTATAAAAGACTTAACTCTGAACTCAGAATGGTAAGACTGCGAGAGAAGCAGAGAAACTGACAGGAGGAGAGATGTGAAAACTCCATGCTCCGAAAGTCAGATGATGGATATGAGTAAGGAAAAGGAGGTGATTGAATGTGTCAAATTCTGCTGGGAGGTCAAGTAAGATGAAGACCAAGTACTAAACACTGGTGGCAAACTGGACATCACTGATGACTTGAACGTGAACAATTTGGGCGTTAGAATGTACTGTAGCCTACCAGGCTGCTCTGTCCATGGGATTTTCCAGGCAATAGTACTGGAGTGGATTGCCATTTCCTTCTCTGGGAGATCTTCCCAGCCCAAGGATCAAACCCAGGTCTCCCACATTGTAAACAGACATTTTACCATCTGAGCCACCACGGAAGTCCCAAGGAAGAATGATAGAAGTGGAACTAGTTGACTACTCTTTTGGAAAGCTGCCCTGCAAAGAATCACATGCTAAGAAATGGGCAGTACCTTGTGGAATCAGGAGAAGGTTTTGTTAGGTTCTGTTTGCTAAGATGGAAAAAATAACAGCATGTTTGTATCCTGATGGAATGATTCAGTAGAGGTGTAATATTTATTTTTCAGATCATTTTATCTCCACATGCACAGTGGTTTGAAATAATTATTACTTCGTAATGAGAATATAGTATAAATACAAATATAAGTAACTCATAACCCTGAACTCCCTATTTTGTTTTACTAAAGTATAGTTGATTTCAGTAAGAAATTGATGAAGGGAAAATTACTAAAGTGATGTCCTTGAATAGACAAGAGTGAATGAGATGTAGGGCATAGTAGAAGGCATGACTTCATTATTTTTTTAAATTTTTTATTTCATATTAGAGTATAGCCAATTAACAATGGTGTGATGGTTTCAGGCGGACAGCAAAGAAACTCAGTCAGACATATACATGTATCCATTTCCCCTCAAATGCCCCTTCCATCCAGGCTGCTACATAACATTGAGCAGTTTGCTGTGCTATACAGTAAGCCATTATTGGTTATCCATTTTTAATATAGCAGTGTGTACAAGTCCACCCCAAACTGAGGGCAAGGCTTTAGAT
The DNA here is from genome assembly GCF_023091745.1 of Budorcas taxicolor. Classification (NCBI taxonomy): domain Eukaryota; kingdom Metazoa; phylum Chordata; class Mammalia; order Artiodactyla; family Bovidae; genus Budorcas; species Budorcas taxicolor. The sequence goes on from NC_068920.1 coordinate 141,481,981, forward strand.
GGGGCACAATACTTCGTCTATAAGAAAAGGTTGTTAAGGAGAACTTCAGTTCAGTTCTGTTCAGTTCAGTCGCTCAGTCGTGTCCGACTCTTTGCGACCCCATGAATCGCAGCACGCCAGGCCTCCCTGTCCATCACCATCTCCCGGAGTTCACTCAGACTTTGTAATCATTACTTCATAATGAAGATATAATATAAATGCAAATATAAGTAACTCATAACCCTGTTGGCTTCCCTGGTAGCTCAGTTGGTAAAGAATCTGCCTGTGGTTCAGGAGACCCAGGTTCGATCCCTGGGTCGGGAAGATCCCCTGGGGAAAGAAATGGCAACCCACTCCAGTATTCTTGCCTAGGAAATCCCATGGACAGAGGAGCCTGGTGGGCTACAGTCCATGGGGCTGCAAGAGTCGGACATGACTTAGCAACTAAACCATCACCATAACCCTGAACTTCCTAGTTTGTTTTATTAAGGTATAGTTGATTTCAGTATGAGTGTAATAATTACATTATTACATATGAAGTAATAATTTTTTTCTCCACTAGGCCTGATAGTTACTATTTTACGCCTTGCTGGTTGAATATTTTTGTTACAACTACTCAACTCTGCTGATTGTGGTTGGAGCACTCAAGTGGGCAGAGACTATATGTAAATGAGTGGACATGGCTATATTCCAATACAATCTATTTTTAAATACAGGTAGTTTGGTATGGGCCATATTTGCTAGGCCTTGGTCTAGGCTATACTCATGGGACAGTATACTCATATCTGTTTTCTATACCTAAATCCAAACTGGTGATGTGTTAGAAGATGGAGTTTACACTGAAATAGCAGGCTTCTGGAGTTGAAATCAAAACCAAGGATTCACTTCTACACAGATTCAAGGAAGTGTAGCATTAACTAGACAGTCGACCCTGACAGTAGGAAATGGCACTGATATTTCCCAACCATCTAGCCTCAGGCCAGCACCCACTATGGTAGGTGCTCGGTGGTTCTTCTCTAATAGAGCAAATGACCAATTCTCACTCTCCCAAACTCATTTTCTCCTCATTTCTCATACAAAATTAAGTCATCTCTGCAGTCCCTTGTGAGGGCCCAAAGAGATCTATAAACAAAATGAATATAGATCCTTTTAGACACTGCATCATTACCTTTTGTTATTGAATAAAAGTATTGGTTAGGAAGTGAGTGGGAGTTTGTGCATGAATTTGTACAAACTCAGTATCCTAGAGATAAAACCGAGAAGAGAGATGTTGGTTATGGCTGGGCAGTGGGACCATCCTTAGGATAAAGATGATGACGGTGGTGGTGGTGCTGATGATGATGACGATGGAGGAGCTGGACGAGGGGCATGGTGCTCCAGCAACTCTCCCAGGCATTGCTTCTTTCTTGTCGAGAGGCCGTGTTGTTTAAGAGAGCGAGGATCAGAAGGTTTGGATTTGAATTCTAGCCCTGCAACATATAGGGGCTTCCCCCATGGCTCAGATGGTAAAGAATCTGCCTGTGGTGCAGGAGTCCTGGGTTTGATCCCTCGGTCAGGAAGAGTCCCTGAGAAGGGAATGGCAACCCACTCTAGTATTCTTGCCTGGAGAATCCCTGGGCAGAGAAGCCTGCTGGGCTACAGCTCATGGGATTGCAACGAGGTGGACACCACTGAGTGACTAACACGTTCACTTTCCTGCAAAGTATTAGCCTCTCCTCTGTGAACTAACCACTTAGGGTTTCCTGAAAGATCCTAGATTCCTCAGTAATAGAATGGGGGGGGGGGGGGGAGAGGGGGGGTAGATAACTCAATCCCTATACACCTAACACACTGTTGGTGAGGAACAAATTAGCTCAGGGGTGAAAATAAAAACACGACATGTGCCAGAATCACAGTTACTGTTAACTGTCTTCTCTATGAGACTTTCACTGTGTCCTTGTAGAATCTTGTTCTTCCTCAAGATTTGTATCATCAAAAAAGAGAAACTGAATAAAAATCACTATATTAAATTAAAGTGGTAGGAATTGTTATCAGTTCAGGCTTCACTGTATAGGAGCAAATTATGTATTTTGTCTATCTCAGGTTGCTCCAGGTCCTTTTAGCAATTAGCATAAATATCTGCTGGCCAGAACCTCAGCCCATTCTGATCTTGATGACTTTTTGGTTGCTATTATTCAATCACTAAGTTGTGTACGACTCTTTGCAACCTCATGGACTGCAGCATGCCAAGCCTTCCTGTCCTCCACTATCTCCTAGAGTTTGCTTCACCTCTCTCAAGCTGAGTCTGGAAATATTCCACTGCTCCTCTAGTTGATGTCCACTGGGGTGAATTTATCACCATGGCACCTGCTCTGACCCAAGGCCTCCCTGTTTCACTCTCAATGTACATCAGTAACCCATCTGTTTACCCAGCCTTCCAAACAGCTGGTGTCACTTCTCACCAGTTCCTGCTGGCAACTGAATCCTAGCTCTGAGCCTGAGGCTAATTAGCAGGGGGACTCACCCCTAATCTAAGCTCTGACGCCCCTTCCCCAGAGTCCCTTCCATGTGCAGTGATGGACCTTCCTGATTTATGTTTAACAGAGAAATCCTCACCTGATGCTGAAAAACCCATGCATCTCCCAGCCCCAAATACCAGTTCATTGGTACCGCCCCAGGCTAAGGTTGGCATGCTTTTTGGGAAATACACACTCTCCCTGAGGGACCAACCTCATGTCCTGGGCTACTCTATCCAGGAACCTAGATCCCAGCAACCTCATCTCATTTCCATTTCCTCCTGGGAACACCCACGATTTTGTGGGTACAGAGCCAAAATACCATCTCTGGTGTTACCTAGAGCAAGACAGTTTCTACTCAGCAAATATCTCATGTTTCCTTGCATTTCCCAGAGTTCTTTGCAATTAGAGTGAGACCATAGTAACACCTCAGGTCAGAATGAGCAAAAGTAACCATTTATAATACTTCTGGAATGAAGATCGTTTGAATTCACTTGCCTCTCTGTCCCTCCCTTCCCAGGTCGTGAAAAGTTGGATGCAATGGTCCTCACAGCACAGCCACAAGATGTAAGGTGGATGCCCACCCTCATCTGACATCACCTGAGTGAGAAATAACCCTTATAGTGTTAAGCCATTACAACTTCAGAGTTTGATTCTTGGGACGAATAATAATAATTATCCTGATTGATCCCTTCTCCAACTTAGACTCACAAAGAAGCATGTCTCTAAACACTGTCTCCTACCATGTATGTAAATACTTTAAGGAAATGCTCCTTTGAAAAGAAATTTTAGGATATTTTTGCAAATATTCTTTGCAAAAAAATTTAAGTTGTCTGCTTCTGTGAACAAGAATGACTGAGAGAATGCTTTCACATCTTTTATAAATCAAAGTTTAGAACTCCTGGGTTGCAGCTGTAACAACAAATGTCACAAATTAAGTTGGATTTTTGATCCCCCAGCATGACACAACATATACTGGTGGGATCTTGCTAAGTTCCTTTTGCAAAGCTTAATACCAACGATGGCAAAGAATCTGCCTGCAATGCAGGAGACCTGAGTTCAATCCTTGGGTCAGGAAGATCTCCCAGAGAAGGAAATGGCTACCCACTCTAGTATTCTTGCCTGGAGAGTTCCATGAACAGGGGAGCCTGGTGGGTTACTGTCCATAGGATCACAAAGAATTGGGCACAACTAAGGAGTACGTCAAGGCTGTACATTGTCACCCTGCTTATTTAACTTATATGCAGAGTACATCATGAGAAACGCTGGGCTGGAAGAAACATAAGCTGGAACCAAGATTGCCGGGAGAAATATCAATAACCTCAGATATGCAGATGACACCATCCTTATGGCAGAAAGTGAAGAGGAACTAAAAACCTCTTGATGAAAGTGAAAGAGGAGAGTGAAAAGGTTGGCTTAAAGCTCAACATTCAGAAAACAAAGATCATGGCATCCAGTCCCATCACTTCATGGGAAATAGATGGGGAAACAGTGGAAACAGTGTCAGACTTTATTTTGCGGGGCTCCAAAATCACTGCAGATGGTAACTGCAGCCATGAAATTAAAAGACCCTTGCTGCTTGGAAGAAAAGTTATGAGCAACCTAGATAGCATATTCAAAAGCAGAGACACTACTTTGGCAACTAAGGTCCGTCTAGTCAAGGCTATGGTTTTTCCTGTGGTCATGTATGGATGTGAGAGTTAGACTGTGAAGAAGGCTGAGTGCTGAAGAATTGATGCTTTTGAACTGTGGTGTTGGAGAAGACTCTTGAGAGTCCCTTGGACTGCAAGGAGATCCAACCAGTCCATTCTGAAGGAGATCAGCCCTGGGATTTCTTTGGAGGGAATGATGCTAAAGCTGAAACTCCAGTACTTTAGCCACCTTATGCGAAGAGTTGACTCATTGGAAAAGACTCTGATGCTAGGAGGGATTGGGGACAGGAGGAAAAGGGGACAACAGAGGATGAGATGGCTGGATGGCATCACCGACTCGATGGACGTGAATCTGAGTGAACTCCGGGAGTTGGTGATAGACAGGGAGGGCTGGTGTGCTGTGGTTCATGGAGTCACAAAGAGTCAGACACAACTGAGCAGCTGAACTGGCTGACTGACTGAGATACTAATACTTTCAAATACCAATGACCAAAATATAAATGTCACTTTCTGGAGTCAGATACACTATGTGGAAATAACAATATTGCTGAGTCACTTCACTGATGCCTTGTTTCTTCTGTCCTGGAAAGCGTCCTGTGATGTCTTTTCTGTTGATGTACATCCCCAGCATCTTTGCTGCAGGAAGGTCTTCATCCTTCCTTAGATCTGCTGGCTTAGCAAGTACTGTGAAAGGATTCTGGGCAAACGCTAAGTAACAGGATGGAGGGTGGAGGTAATCTTGGCAGCCCCTTGCCAGAAATGACATTGACAGAGACCACATCCCAAGAGCACCCTCAGCAGCCACAGCAAACATTTATTTAGCACCTACTGTGTGTCAGGGACTTCCCTAGGAGGTTCTTTCTTAACCCCCAGAGAAACTCTACCAACCCGGCAAGCTACTGCAATTGTAAGAGAAAGAGCCCTGAGTCCCAGAGAGGCTTAAACACTGAGACCTGTCACACTCCAAAGCCATGCTTTTTCCATGACATCATGAGCCCTTCATTCAGATGCCTTTGCCACTAGCCAGATGCCTTCAAGACATTTGGCCGTTGGCCAGTCTAAGAAGAGAAGCAGGGCGGGGACAGGAGCTAGCCTCTTGAGCACCTACTAAGCACCAGGCTCTGTGCTAAGGCTTTTCCAAGCTCATCCTGACCTTGCACCTGGGCATCAGATCCCTCAGGCCCCCTTCCAGGTCACACGCGCCTCTTTTATTAATGTGATCACTGCCGCTGAAACCCTTTTTAAAGAAATATTTTGAACCACTCCAACAGTTGTTTGGGTCCAATGAGAAATTGATGCCTTTTTATTCAGAGCTCTGTCAGAAGCTTGGAAACATCACGCTGCTTTGAAAAATGAGGGTTTTTCTTTTTTTTTTTCTTAAGATTAAGAAAAAAAAAAAAAAAAGCCCCAATGATTTGAGAACTTCCCTAGTTGCCAGTTGGCCCTGATCCTTCCTGGGGAACCTGGCGCCACAAGCCAATCAGGAGCCACCATCGCCATAAAAGCTCCCCCTCCCCCTCCATGGTGGCTTTCAAGAGTGATTAACTGAGAGGGATTCATAAGCCTTGGTTTTGTGTTGTTTTGTTTTGGAGGGTTTCTTTTTTTTTTTTTTTTTTCCTTGCACTCGGAGAATAAGTTAATTATGATTGGTTAAAATTTGTGTGTTTTTGCTTTTATCCCTGAACCACAATTAGAGCTCCTGACAGCCTCCTGGCCCTCAGAAATTCCAGCTGGTATAATAATTGATAACCGTGGTTATGAATAGATTGGACACAAGGCTGTGAAAGAATGCCCAGCCACTTCAGAGGGTCATTTATAGCGTGCTGAAGGGAAAAGAGAATTTCAGGCCTGGAAAGCTTAGAAACAGAACGAGTTTTTATCAGTTTCCTTGACACTGGCAGATCAAAGCCCGGGTTGCACTCTCTGAGGCTTACAGATAATGGGGTGGCCGCTAATTCATTCTGCGGCTGGAGCTGAGGCCTATTCAGAAGGGTAAACCGGGGAGTTTTCATGTTGCTGCTTTGTAGTCTTTATCATGCTACCAATGCAAGAATCACCTTTTTATTTTAATGAGACATTTGAAAAGTATTTGATTCCCTCTGGCTAGGGGCTCCTTCCCCGGCTGAGACAGTGAGAAAGGGTCGCCCAATGGAGCCTCATTTTCTGAAAGCAATAGTATCTGCATTCCACCCACCCCACCCCCTTGTCAGTTTAATAATTTCAGTGCAAGTGAAAGCTGGGCGAGTGAGAAAGGAGCAGAATACATTTGCTATTAAATCCGAACTGTTTGTACTTGCCTTTTCTTTTTTTTTTAATGGTTGAGAATGAGTTTGACCGTAAAGATGCAAGTTCAAATCTCCATTCTCTCCATGTGTGCAACTTTGGGAATAGCTTCATGTCCTTTCCTCCTCTTCCTCTTCTGTGAGATGGAAATGATCATCACTACCATGTCACACTGCTAATGATGCTTATTGCTGTGCTGTGTCTAAGTCTTCAGAGATAGCTAACATAGAGAGATTCAGTAAACATTCTTTGATAGGGTAAATGAATGAGTTGTTTTCACTGAGCCTCACAAAACTTCTTTAACTGTGTTGAGGAGATACTACTAATACCATAAATACTTGTTAGACATGGTTATGGGCTGAACTAAAGCAATGCTCAAAATTCTCCAAGCCAGGCTTCAACAGTACACGAACTGTGAACTTTCAGATGTTTAAGCTGGATTTTAAAAAGGCAGAGGAACCAGAGATCAAATTGTCAACATCCATTGGATCATAGAAAAAGCAAGAGAGTTCCAGAAAAATATCTACTTCTGCTTCATTGACTCTGCCAAACCCTTTGACTGTGTGGATCACAACAAACTGTGGAAAATTCTTAAAGAGATGGGAATACCAGACCACGTTATCTGCCTTTGCAAAACCTGTATGCAGGTTAACAAGCAAAAGTTAGAACTGGCATGAAACAATGGACCGGTTCCAAATAGGAAGAGTACATCAAGGCTGTATACTGTCACCCTGCTTATTTAACTTAAATGCAGAGTACATCATGAGAAACACTGGGATGTCTGAAGCGCAAGCTGGAATCAAGGTTGCTGGGAGAAATATCAATAACCTCAGATATGCAGATGAAACCACCCTGATAACAGAAAGTGAAGAAGAACTAAAGAGCCTCTTGATGAAAGTGAGAGAGGAGAGTAAGAAAGTTGGCTTAAAGCTCAACATTCAGAAAACTAAAGGTATCTGGTCCTATCACTTCATGGCAAAGAGATGAGGAAACAGTGGAAAGAGTGACAGCCTTTATTTTGGGGGGCTCCAAAATCACTGTAGATGGTGACTGCAGCCATGAAATTAAAAGACGCTTACTCCTTGGAAGAAAAGCTATGACCAACCCAGATAGCATATTAAAAAGCAGAAACATTACTTCGCTAACAAAAGTCCATCTAATCACTGATGGGAAGAGCCAACTCATTGGAAAAGACCCTGATGCTGGGAAAGATTGAAGGCAGGAGAAGAAGGGGATGACAGAGGATGAGATGGTTGGATGGCATCACTGACTTGATGGACATGAGTCTGAGCAAGCTCTGGGAATTGGTGATGGACAGGGAAGCCTGGCATGTTGCAGTCCATGGAGTCGAAGAGTCGGACATGGCTGAGGGACAACTGAACTGAACTGAGTGAAGTGAAAGTCATTCAGTTGCATCTGACTCTCTGCAACCCCATGGACTGTAGCCCCTCAGGTTCTTCTGTCCATGGGATTCTCCAGGCAAGAATATTGGGGTGGGTAGCCATTTCCTTCTCCAGGGGATCTTCCCAACCCAGGGGTCAAACCTGGGTCTCCTGCATTGTGGGAAGATTCTTTACCATGTGAGCCACCAGGGAAGGCTGAACTAGGTCCCTCCCCAATTCACATGTTGCATCCCTAAGCCTAAGGACTTCAGATGTGATCATATTTGGAGACTGGGTCTCTAAAGAGGTAATTAAGTTAAAACAAAGTCTTTAGGGTGGGCCCGAACCCAATATAACTGGTATCTTTATAAGAGGAGATTAAAATGAAAACACACACAGAGAGAAGACGCAGGGAAGACACAGGGAGGATATGACCATCTACAAGCCAAGGACGGAGACCTCAGAAGAAACCAGTCCTGCCAACATCTTGATCTTGGACTTCCAGCCCCTAGAACTTTGAGAAGTAAAATTCTATTCTTTAAGGAAGTCTTGTGGTACTTTGCTATGTCAGCCTCAGAAATCTCATACAAGTATTTACTCTGTCATTGCCTTTAGTTTAAAAATCCTAACACTGAGGGTTTTTCAAGCTTAACTGTCTTTTCTATTTTGCTAGAAAGGACATGAAACTTGCAGCCTGAAGGTTTGGACTGTGGCCCAGCCCTGTCACCATCCAGCAGTCTTTGAAGCTTAGTGCAGTGTCCTTTCCATCTCAGTTTCATCTAGAAAATTGTGAGACTTCATAAAAGTGTCTTGTAATAGAGAAATGCTGCTCAAATGTTCGTTATTGTCCCCAGGAATCCTCAGGTGAAATGGAAAGTGAAAGTGAAAGCATTAGTCGTTCAGTAGTGTCCCATTCTTTGCAACCCCATGGACTATAGCCTGCCGGGCTCCTCCATCCATGGAATTCTCCAGGCATGAACACTGGAGTGGGTGTAGCCATTCCCTGCTCTAGAGGATCTTCCTGACCCAGGGATTGAACCTGGATTTTCTGCAGGTGAAATGGGGGTGGGGCCAACAGGTCACCCACATCTCCCACCTTCACACCTACAGCTTCTCATCTCAATGCATCTCATGGCAGTTCGGTTGCAAAGCTTGTTACTGCCAGACAACAGCTTCAAGTAAGGCCCACCTAGAACTTCTGTCTGCTCAGGTTTCAAGAAAGAGAAAAAGCTTAGGAGGATTCTGAAACCTCTAGGATCCTGGTCATCATTTATTGCTTCTGGACTAGTCAATAATGGATCTCACCCTACTCTGGCCAGACCTGGGCACCTGCTGTGCCTCATGAGTGACCCCTTCTACCATTAGAAGAAGAATCATCTGGCATCTGATGGTGATGGCACTATCTCCATGTGGCTGTGATCCAATCAGTTATAAATGGACACATGTCTCTGCCCCAACAGTTCTGGGATGGTCCGCCAAAATGTGGCTCCCAGCAGCAGGTCAGAACCCAGATGCTGGTTCTACCAAAAGATCTGTCTCAGGAATGAATCCCAGGTCTACCAAAGAATCTCATCCCCAAGACTCTTCCTCCCAGAAGCCCCTTTCCCCCAAAAGCCTGGTTCTTTGCAGGCCAAAGACCTTGTCAGTCCCTCTAGAGGCCAGCAGGAAGACAAGCGCCCTGCATTTTGGATCTATCCTGGCTTTCTCCCATCCATAAAATGAGATGTAACCTAAAGAAGGATAAAACCCATAGGAAAAAGCCTATGCTTTTTCTTTATCATCAACAGGAGCCTGGAGATATGCTATGTGGGGAATCTGCTCTCCGTCAATATTTGTGAGCTGAGTTTAATTTCTTGTAAGTTTGCATACACATGTGAAACAGCTTTCTGGTATCTTCACTTTGATTGGCAGAACTGGCAAAACACACAAAGTAGTTTATGAGTGTGGACATACTCTTAGTGATTAAGAAGCAAATCTGATCTCATGTATAAAGAGCATCCCAGAAGCCTCAGAGAGTTTCATTCTGCTTCAACGATTAGAAACTGATTCTCCTGGACCTATGCAACAGACCTCAACTGGATTCTGTGTCTCCAGGCTCCAGGGCATTTTTCCTACTACTCCTGGGATGATCATGTAAAAATATAAATCTGATCACATCATTCTCTCTGCTTCTCCAGGAGGAAAGCCAAAGTCCTTAATGAGGCACTGCAAATTTCCACAACACGGAGCCAGTCCACATTGCTATCCTAATCCGCTAACTCTTAGAGCTTCTACTTCCTCCTCAGGCACATCCCTCTGAACATGCCTTGCCCTTGACCTCCATGCAGTGGTTCACGTGCTTCCCCCAGCCTGGAGTGCAGTACATTCTCTGCCTGTCAAAATCATACTCACATTCGAGGCTCAGCTCAAATTCCGCTTCCCATCAACATCTATTTTAATCTTGTCAAGAGTTTGCGCCTCCTCCTCCACTTGTCTGAATGACTTCATCCGCCGTGGCATCGGCCGTGTCCTGATGAACCAGGAGAGAAGGTACATGTGGAAGGAAATGAAGATGAAGTTATGATGTAGATGAAATATTTTCTAGATAGATTATCTGGTTTCTGGCAGGACTCCTTAAGGACAGTACCTCAACTTAATCTTGGTCTGTTGGGTCCTTAGTCTTGAACCTGGAAACTTAGTGACAGAATCAAATTAACCAAAAGTACAAAAGTAGATAAATAAATTAGAATGTTAACCTATCCATTGATAATTGAGAATATCCAGCTGCAGGTGTGAAAGTACTTATAAACTCTGTTCACAGTACTCCACTCTCTGCCTCATCCTGGAATTCTGGTATTTTGGAATTAAAATCATTTCCACAAAGGTTGTTCGGTTAGTCTAACTCAGTAGAATGATTTGGGGAAACTGTTGCACCTAAAATTGAGGAGGTAAGACATGTCAGTCCTGAGAAGGGCAGCCGCCGTAAGGAATCAGTGATTGGGTGGAGAAGATGGCAGAGGAGTAAGACTGGGGGATCACCTGCCTCCCCACAAACACATCAAAAACTCATCAGAATATGGAACAACTTCTACAGAGCAAGTTTTAAATGACAGCAGAAGATATCAAGCCTCCAAAAAAGAATCAGTCATTGAGGGCCCAGATGCATACCAGTGTCTGATGGATTCTAATATGTGTCTCTTGTAATCTTGCTTTTCCACAATCATGGTCCTTCTCCTGGTACCTTTTTCTTTAATGTATTAATGCCATATGGAATCATAGGTCCTGCTGGCCTGGAAACATTCTGCTCCCTACTGTGCATTCATTTACTCACTCTCAGAATTCTAGGTGGCCCCAGTAGAGTAGCCTCTGGTATGAGAGTTATTTGTTAGTAAATGATGTCGCCCAACCTTGACTGAGAGCTCTGCGAAGAAAGGGTTTGTGTTCTATTATCTCTATTCCATTCATTAGTCAGCTCCATGGCTGGCATAAAACATGTGGTAAGTAAACTTTTGAATGAATACATGTCATAATAGATGGATGTGTTCATGGTTGTTTGGATGGATGAGTGGATCGATGAATAGATGGATGAGAGAATAAATGTTACTGGAATCCTGCTTCAATCCTTGCTTTAGAAAGAGATTCAATAAACAAACAAACAAACAAACAAAACGTTTTGACGTACAGCCATGATGGATGTTGGAGAATTTCCGACAGTGATAAAGTGGATGGTTGAGAAAAATCCAGTTAAGGCTCCTTGCTGCATACCACCTAAAATTACCATGTAATTTGCAAAATATTAGCTTTCTTAGCTTGGCTGGTGAACAGGGTTTCTTACTGACCCAATACATTTGTTCATTGAGAGCTGTTATGAAAGCTGTATCAGAATTACCAGTGTTCAAGGCATCCACACACGAGAAAACATGTAGCCTTTGAATTATACAAAGCACGACTAAACCTGTCTTTGGAAATTCAGAGAGCTTTTCAGTCTCCTTCATAATCTGAAATTTGAAGCCAGAAAATCAGCATTTGAATTCTGACTCGGCTGCTTAGCTGTGTGACCTCTGGCCCAGCTTTCCCTCCTTGACATCAGTTTCCTCATCTGTCAAGTGAGGATAATCATTTCTGTCTGACAAAGTTGATGGGGTTAGTTCGAGTAGGGTACCATCCGTAAAAGCCCATTGTATGTGGTAGAATATTAAAGGAATGACCATTTGTAGTGGACATGTATTGTTCGCCCATCACGGTCCCCTTCTGGGAAATGCTGCTCTCCCGCCCTGAGTGGCCCAGCAGAGCTTCATCTTCTTACAGATTCGGCTTCATTCTCCATCTTGGGCAGACCCAGGGGTGGACACGTGACCCAAACTGGACCAGTCAGTGCCTTTCCCAAGGAGTTTTTAAAACTGAGATGAGAGAGAGACAGACAGGCTCATTCCCTCTCTGCAAATAACACTGAGTGTCCTGAAGCCTAAGACGAGCAGTTGGCATGATACTGGCAAAATGGAAAAAGCCAGCCTAAGCAGATGGGAGCCCATTCATCAAGAGAGTCCAAAGTGAGAGGAGAGGAAAGTGCAGTCTGGCTTGGCAGTGCCTGAATCCCTAGCTCCCAAGGTACCTAAGGACAGGCCACTGTTTGTCTCTGGCTAAACAGGCAAGACAATATGAGTCCCCATCCAGGGAGCAGTCAACCTGAGTTCCCTCCACCTACAAACAAAACATCTCCCCAGGAAAGGGGGGTCATTAAGAATTCATCCCTATCATTTCATTGTCAGCTACAGGAAGTTAGGGACATTTGTAAATTACTTAACTGCTGTCTTCCCTACAACTGCTCATAGTGAATGCATGCATGCTCAGTCTTGTCCCACTCTTTGCGATTCCATGGACTGTAGCCCATCAGGCTTCTCTGTCTATGGAATTTTCCAGGCAAGAATACTGGAGTGGGTTGCCATTTCCTCCTCCAGGGGATCTTCCTGACCCAGAGATTGAACCTGCATCACTTGCATCTCCAGCACACAATAAACATAGGTCGAATACATCATTATGTTATATGAGTATAATATGCACTGGTATATAGATAGCTCTAAGTATTAGCAAGCAGAATTAGGTAGCTTATGGGGAACAGCAATATCCTTCTCAAAACCTTCCATTTTCCACATAAAACACATACATTTTCAAAATTTGATATAGTGTCAATTAAAAGCAAAATATTCAGAACAGCGTTAGCAGGGGTGTGGCAGAGGTCCATAATTTAAACTTGATCTCTCCGCAGCTGAAGTTGTGTGTTTCCTGATAGCCATGGTAGAAACGGTGGGCACTGGAGTCAGAACTCCAGGACTGAAACCCAGTTTTGCATTTGGCAAGTTAAACTCTCAAATCCTCAGTTCCCACATCCATAAAATGGATTTGCTATTGATATTATAATTTTAGCAAAGATTGATTGAGATAATAAATATTAAAGGCCTGGCACATAATAGATGCTCAAGATAGAAACTCTGTTCTTTGTATCTTATACATTAGATATGCAGATATAAGTATATATGCATTTATAATGTATAGTATATATTTTTTTAAATTTTTAAAAGGTTGTGTTTGTTTCTGCCATACAACAATATGAATCACCGTAATTCTACATGTACCACCTTCCTCTTGAGCCTCCCTCCCCTCCCCACATCTTACCCCTCTAGGTCATCACAGAGTACCAGACTGGGCTCCCTATATTATACAGCAACTTCCCGCCAGCTATCCATTTTATAATGCATAGTGCACGTGTGCGTGCTAAGTCGCTTTAGTTGTGTCTGACTCTTTGTGGCTCGGTGGACTGTAGTCAGCCACACTCCTCTTTCCATGGAATGCTCCAGGAAAGAATACTGGAGTAGGTTGCCATGCCCTCCTCCAGGGGCTCTTCCCAACCCAGGGACTGAACCCGCGTCTCTTATGTCTCCTGCACTGGCAGGCATGTTCTTTCCCACTAGAGCCATCTGGGAAGCGCCATAACGTGTAGTTGTTGGTGTTGTTCAGTCACTCAGTTGTGTCAAACTCTCTGTGACCCGATGGACTGCAGCACACCAGGCTTCCCTGTCCTTCACCATCTCCCTGAGCTTGCTCAAACTCATGTCCATCGAGTCGGTGATGCCATCCAACCATCTCATCCTCTGTTGTCCCTTTCTCCTTCCGCCTTCAGCCTTTCCCAGCATCAGGGTCTTTTCCAATGAGTCAGCTCTTTGCATCAGGTAGCCAAAGTATTGGAGCTTTAGCTTTAGCATCAGTCCTTCCAATGAATATTCAGGATTGATTTCCCAATTTAGAATTGACTGGTTTGATCTCCTTAAAGTCCAAGGGACTTTTGAGAGTCTTCTCCACAGATCAAAAGTATCAATTCTTTGGTGCTCAGTCTTCTTTATGGTCCAACTCTCACATCCACACATGACTACTAGAAAAACCATAGCTTTGACTAATCAGACCTTTGCTAGCAAAAATCTCTTGTTTTTAATACATTGTCTAGGTTTGTCATAGACATAGCTTTTCTTCCAAGGAGCAAGCATCTTTTAATAATGATTTTATATTAGCTTAAATGTCAGTGGGCTGAAATGTCTTCCAAATGAGTTCTCAAGTGTATATTGGATTCTACCCTCAACCCCATGCTCATCTTTTCAAACCAAAAGTGGACTTTGGAAAACTTCTCAAGCCAACTAAAATGGACTTCCTTCAGTGCAATTTTCTTCCCAGAAAGCAACTTCATAGACTCATATCTTATACATCTCAGCCTACCCTGAGTGTCCTCAGCAAAGGTGTCACTCTGAAGTGCCTTTTCATCCCCGGAAGTTCTGGTTTCAGCCTTGCCCCATCCCTGTAATGGTCCCCAGCTGGATCAGCAGAGCAGCTTCCCCAGCCCTCTTCTCTAAAGTGCTGGGAAAACCCTCTGCAGACTTATCAGGGACCTGGACCACTTTGAAGAGCTGGTGGTTATCTTTATGGCTTCTGCTGGGCTGAGCCTAAGTGTAAGAAAGGTCATGACCTACTCTTCCAGGCTCCAGGAGGAGAGAAGGAAAGGAAATGGCCAGGAATTACAGAAAGAGAGATTTTAAGTTGATAAGTGAAGTAAGTTCCCAGCCACTCTGAGTAGATTTCCAGTTGCTGTACAGAGTTGTCCTCTGGGGTCAAGTGATTCTCACCCTCAGGGTTACAGGACCTAATCATGCTCTGACAAACCACAGCCCTGCTGTGCGTCAACTGCAAGTGAGGCAATTTAGGCCTCTGGCTCTCTGGCACCTTCATTTAAGCTTCTCTATGGGGCTCCATGTCACTGCCCCTGAGTGTAGCTCATGTCTGCTCGGCCCCTGGAATTGCGATCAGGGCACATATTTCAGTTTGGTTTCCCACAGTGGGCTCCCCTAAGACATGGGCACCTGAAAATAATTTGACCTGGAATAAACACATTTTCATATTTTGTAACCACATATATCCATATATTTTATGTATATTTATCAATGTCTCTATATCAGTTTTATATTATATTAAATACAGTCAGCATCAGATAGTAAGTTGGCATACAAGGCAAATAAGCACTAGTTAAGTCTAATTTGCTATGACCAGTGTTCTCTTGGCAACATCCTCTTCCAACAGCACAAGAGATAACTCTACACATGGATATCACCAGATGGTCAATACTGAAATCAGATTGATTATATTCTTTGCTGCCGAAGAAGGAGAAACTCTATACAGTCAGAAAAACAAGACCCAGAGCTGACTGGCTCAGATCATGAACTTCTTATTGCAAAACTGAGACTTAAATGAAGAAAGTAGGGAAAACCTCTAGACTATTCAATTAAGATCTAAATAAAATCCCTATGATCATACAGTGGAAGTGACAAATAGATTCAAGGGATCAGATCTGATAGATAGAATGCCTGAAGAACTATGGGTGGAGATGTAGAACATTGTACAGGACATAGTGATCAAAACCATCTGCAAGAAGGAAAAATACAAAAAGGCAAAATGATTGTCTGAGGAGCCTTACAAATAGCTGAGAAAAGAAGGGAAGCTAAAGGCAAAGGAGAAAAGGAAAGATATACTCACCTTAATGCAGAGTTCCAAAGAATAGCAAGGAGAGATAAAGAAGCCTTCCTGGCGATCAGTGCAATGGAATAGAGGAATACAATAGCACAGGAAAGACTAGAGTTCACTTCAAGAAAGTTAGAGATACCAAGGGAACATCTCATGCAAAGAGGGGCTCGATAAAGGACAGAATGGTATGGAACTAACAGAAGCAGAAGAGATTAAGAAGAGGTGGCAAGAATACACGGAATAATTGTACAAAAAAGATCTTCATGACCCAGATAACTACAATGGTGTGATCACTCATCTAGAGCCAGACATCCTGGAATGTGAAGTCAAGTAGGCCTTAGGAAGCATCACTACAAACAAAAATAATGGAGGTGATGGAATGCCAGTTGAGCTATTTCAAATCCTCAAAGATGATGCTGTGAAAGTGCTGCACTCAATACGCCAGCAAATTTGGAAAACTCAGCAGTGGCCACAGGACTGGAAAAAGTCAGTTTTCATTCCAATACCAAAGAAAGGCAATGACAAAGAATGTTCAGACTACCATACAATTGCTCTAATTTCACATGTTAGCAAAGCAATGCTCAAAATTCTCTAAGCCAGGCTTCAACAGTATGTGAATCGAGAACTTCCAGATGTTCAAACTAGATTTAGAAAAGGCACAGGAACCAGAGATCAAATTGCCAAAATCCACTGGGCCATAGGAAAAGCAAGAGAATACCAGAAAAACATACTTCTGCTTCATTGACTATGCTAAAGCCTCTGACTGTGTGGATCACAACAAACTGTGGAAAATTCTTAAAGAGATGGAAGTAGCAGACCACGTTACTTGCCTTTGCGAAACCTGTATGCAAATTAAGAAGCAAACGTTAGAACTGGGCATGGAACAATGGACTTGTACCAAATAGGAAAATGAGTACCTCAAGGCTGTATATTGTCACCCTGCTTATTTAACTTATATGACTCATATCATGTGAAATGCCCAGCTGGATGAAGCACAAGCTGGAATCAAGATTGTGGGAAGAAATGTCAATAACCTCAGATATGCAGATGAAACCACCCTTATGGAAGAAAGTGAAGAGGAACTAAAGAGTCTCTTGATGAAAGTGAAAGAGGAAAGTGAAAAAGCCGGCTTAAAACTCAACATTCAAAAAATTAAGATCATGACATCTGGTCCCATCACTTTATGGCAAATACATGGGGAAACAATGGAAACAGTGACAGACTTTATTTTGGAGGGCTCCAAAATCACTGGAGATTGTGACTGCAGCCATGAAATTAAAAGATGATTGCTCCTTGGAAGAAAAGCTATGACAAACCTAGACAGCATCAGAAAACAGAGACATTACTTTGTCACCAAAGGTCCGTCTCATCAAAACAATGGTTTTTCCAATAGGCAGGTATAGATGTGAGAGTTGGGCCATCATGAAAGCTGAGCACCAAAGAATTGATACTTTTGAACTGTGGTGTTGGAGAAGACTCTTGAGAATCTCTTGGGCTGCAAGGAGATCCAACCAGTCCATCCTAAAGGAGATCAGCCCTGGATATTCTTTGGAAGGACTGATGCTGAGCCTGAAACTCCAATACTTTGGCCACCTGATGGGAAGAACTGACTCATTGGAAAAATTTCAAGATTTGTATGGAAATACAAAAAACCTCGAATAGCCAAAGCAATCTTGAGAAAGAAGAATGGAACTGGAGGAATCAGCTTGCCTGACTTCAGGCTCTACTACAAAGCCACAGTCATCAAGACAGTATGGTACTGGCACAAAGACAGACATATAGATCAATGGAACAAAATAGAAAGCCCAGAGATAAATCCGCACACATATGGACACCTTATCTTTGACAAAGGAGGCAAGAATATACAATGGAGTAAAGACAATCTCTTTAACAAGTGGTGCTGGGAAAACTGGTCAACCACTTGTAAAAGAATGAAACTAGATCACTTTCTAACACCACACATGAAAATAAACTCAAAATGGATTAAAGATCTAAATGTAAGACCAGAAACTATAAAACTCCTAGAGGAGAACATAGGCAAAACACTCTCCGACATAAATCACAGCAGGATCCTCTATGATCCACCTCCCAGAATACTGGAAATAAAAGCAAAAATAAACAAATGGGATCTAATTAAAATTAAAAGCTTCTGCACAACAAAGGAAAATATAAGCAAGGTGAAAAGACAGCCTTCTGAATGGGAGAAAATAATAGCAAATGAAGCAACTGACAAACAACTAATCTCAAAAATATACAAGCAACTTATGCAACTCAATTCCAGAAAAATAAACGACCCAATCAAAAAATGGGCCAAAGAACTAAATAGACATTTCTCCAAAGAAGACATACGGATGGCTAGCAAACACATGAAAAGATGCTCAACATCACTCATTATTAGAGAAATGCAAATCAAAACCACAATGAGGTACCACTTCACACCAGTCAGAATGTCTGCGATCCAAAAATCTGCAAGCAATAAATGCTGGAGAGGGTGTGGAGAAAAGGGAACCCTCCTACACTGTTGGTGGGAATGCAAACTAGTACAACCACTATGGAAAACAGTGTGGAGATTCCTTAAAAAATTGCAAATAGAACTGCCATATGACCCAGCAACCCACTGCTGGTCATACACACCGAGGAAACCAGAATTGAAAGAGACACATATACCCCAATGTTCATCACAGCACTGTTTATAATAGCCAGGACATGGAAGCAACCTAGATGTCCATCAGCAGATGAATGGATAAGAAAGCTGTGGTACACGTACACAATGAAGTATTACTCAGCCGTTAAAAAGAATACATTTGAATCAGTTCTGGTGAGATGGATGAAACTGGAGCTGATTATACAGAGTGAAGTAAGCCAGAAAGAAAAACACCAGTACAGTATACTAACACATATATATGGAATTTAGAAAGATGGCAATGATGACCCTGTATGCAAGACAGCAAAAAAGACACAGATGTGTATAGCAGACTTTTGGACTCAGAGGGAGAGGGAGAGGGTGGGATGATTTGGGAGAATGGCATTGAAACATGTATACTATCATGTAAGAATCGAATCACCAGTCTATGTCTGATGCAGGATACAGCATGCTTGGGGCTGGTGCACGGGGATGACCCAGAGGGATGTTGTGGGGAGGGAGGTGGGAGGGGGGTTCACGTTTGGGATCGCATGTACACCCGTGGTGGATTCATGTCAATGTATGGCAAAACCAATACAGTATTGTAAAGTAAAATAAAGTAAAAATTAAAATTAAAAAAAAAAAGACTCTGATACTGGGAAAGATTGACAACAGGAGGAGAGGGGGATGGCAGAGGATCAGATGGTTGGATGGCATCACTGACTCAGAGGACATGAGTTTGAACAAGCTCAGGAGTTGTTAATGGACAGGAAAGAATGGCATGCTGCTGTCCATAGGATCACAAAGACTCAGACATAACTGAGCAACTGAACTGAAGTCTAGTTTAGCATCTATAGTGTTCGGTGTGATTATCAGGTCATAAATAGCTCTGGTATGCATTTTATAGATGGATATATATTATATGTGGTTACATATAAATACACCTCTGTGCATAAATGCAGATCTTATGGCTAGTTAGAATCTGAAAAATTACATCTCATTTAAATTTGGAAACTGATCTAATTGGTGTATTTATTTTTAAAAATTATATAACAGACCCTTATAAGGTGAATGTAATCAATTTAATAAACAATAAGTTCATGGTGACTTTAATGAAGATAAAATAGCTGTTTCTTTCTTAAAATAAAATTTTCAGTTTTTACAAGTACTGTGAACCAAATGTCATGTGAATTTCTAAGACTTACTATTCATACAAATAAAATAACAATAATAATAATAACAATCTTTACCTTTCAATATCTGCCATATGCCAAGTAAAGTACTATATATCATTTATATAATATGAAGATGTTATATGTTTTCCTTTTTAAAAAATTTTACTGAAATATACAATGTCATGTACCTCTGTCCATAGTTCTTCAAACACTTTATCAGATCTAATCCTTTGAATCTATTTGTCACTTCCACTGTATAATCATACAGGAGGCTGTGATCAAGACCATCCCCATGGAAAAGAAATGCAAAAAGGCCAAATGATTGCCTGAAGAGCCTTAAAAATGGCTGAGAAAAGAAGAGAAGCTAAAGGCAAAGGAGAAAAAGAAAAATACACCCATTTGAATGCAGAGTTCCAAAGAATAGCAAGGAGAGATAAGAAAGCCTTCCTCAGTGATCAGTGCAAAGGAATAGAGGAAAACAACAGAATGGTAAAGACTAGAGATCACTTCAAGAAAATTAGAAATACCAAGGGAACATTTCATGCAAAGATGGACACAATAAAGGACAGAAATGGTATGGAACTAACAGAAGCAGAAGAGATTAAGAAGAGGTGGCAAGAGTACACAGAAGAACTGTACAAAAAAGATCTTCATGACCCAGATAACTACAATGGTGTGATCACTCATCTAGAGCCAGACATCCTGGAATGTGCAGTCAAGTGGACTTTAGGAAGCATCACTATGAACAAAGCTAGAGGAGGTGATGGAATTCCAGTGGAGCTACTTCAAATCCTAAAGATGATGCTGTGAAAGTGCTGCACTCAATATGCCAGCAAATTTGGAAAACTCAGCATTGGCCACAGGACTGGAAAAAGTCAGTTTTCATTCCAATACCAAAGAAAAGCAATACCAAAGAATATTCAAAGTACCACACAATTGCACTCATTTCACATGCTAGCAAAGCAATGCCCAAAATTCTCCAAGCCAGGCTTTAACAGTACTTGAACAGTGAACTTCAGAGGAGCCTGTTGGGCTATAGTCCATGGGGTTGCAAAAGAGGCAGACACAACTTAGTGACTAAACAGTAACAAAACAATTAGCAATGTTGAGTATCATTTCATGTGCATTTTGGACATTTGTGTCTTATTTGGAGAAATATCTTTTTCCGTCCTCTACCCATTTTTGGTGATGGAATTCCAGTAGAGCTATTTCAAATCCTGAAAGATGATGCTGTCAAAGTGCTGCACTCAATATGCCAGCAAATTTGGAAAACTCCACAGTGGCCACAGGACTGGAAAAGGTCAGTTTTCATTCCAATCCCTAAGAAAGACAATGCCAAAGAATGCTCAAACTACCACACAATTGCACTTATGTCACATGCTAGTAAAGTAATGCTCAAAATTCTCCAAGCCAGGCTTCAGCAATATGTGAACCATGAACTTCCAGATGTTCAAGCTGGTTTCAGAAAAGGCAGAGGAACCAGAGATCAAATTGCCAGCATCCGCTGGATCATGGAAAAAGCAAGAGAGTTCCAGAAAAACATCTATTTCTGCTTTATTGACTATGCCTAAGCCTTTGACTGTGGGGATCACAAGAAACTGTGGAAAATTCTAAAAGAGATGGGAATACCAGACCACCTAACCTGCCCCTTGAGAAATCTGTATGCAGGCCAGGAAGCAACAGTTAGAACTGGACATGGAACAACAGACTGGTTCCAAATAGGAAAAGGAGTACATCAAGGCTGTATATTGTCACCCTGCTTATTTAACTTCTATGCAGAGTGCATCATGAGAAACACTGGACTGGAAGAAACACAAGCTGGAATCAAGATTGCCGGGAGAAATATCAATAACCTCAGATATGCAGATGACACCACCCTTATGGCAGAAAGTGAAGAGGAACTAAAAAGCCTCTTGATGAAAGTAAAAGAGGAGAGTGAAAAAGTTGGCTTAAAGCTCAACATTCAGAAAATGAATATCATGGCATCTGGTCCCATCACTCCATTGGAAATAGATGGAGAAACAGTGGAAACTGTGTCAGACTTCATTTTTTTGGGCTCCAAAATCACTGCAGATAGTGACTGCAGCCATGAAATTAAAAGGCGCCTACTCCTTCTAAGAAAAGTTTTGACCAATCTAGATAGCATATTCAAAAGCAGAGACATTACTTTGCCGACTAAAGTCCATCTAGTCAAGGCTATGGTTTTTCCAGTAGTCATGTATGGATGTGAGAGTTGGACTGTGAAGAAGGCTGAACGCCGAAGAATTGATGCTTTTGAACTGTGGTGTTGGAGAAGACTCTTGAGAGTCCCTTGGACTGCAAGGAGATCCAACCAGTCCAATCTGAAGGAGATCAACCCTGGGATTTCTTTGGAAGGAATGATGCGAAAGCTGAAACTCCAGTACTTTGGCCACCTTATGCAAAGAGTTGACTCATTGGGAAAGACTCTGATGCTGGGAGGGATTGGGGGCAGGAGGAGAAGGGGACGACAGAGGATGAGATGGCTGGATGGCATCACTTACTCAATGAACGTGAGTCTGAGTGAACTCCGGGAGTTGATGATGGACAGGGAGGCCTGGCGTGCTGTGGTTCATGGGGTCGTAAAGAGTCGTACATGACTGAGCAACTGAACTGAAATGACCCGGTTTTCAATTAGGTTGTTTCTCTTTTTTAATATTGAGCTATTGTATACTCTGAAGATTCATTCCTTGTCTGGTTCATCGTTTTATACCACAACATCCACCACTGCCCAGTCACAAACTGGAGGCAGGATATTGGCTGCTGTTCCCCTGTTGCCCACTGTGGCCTGGTCTGCCTCCCCAAAGCCATCTGCCTGCAGAAGGACAGCAGTCTGCTTTTAACCCTCACCAAAATAAAAAGAGCAAACTTCCTCTGGTGCTAATGGAGTGCACATCTGGATATGAAAGGCTGTTTCCCAAACTCTACTTCCTCAACCAATTTCCAAGCAGAGGTCTCAGCCCCCTCAGTGGAGCAGCTGAGGGCTGGAATAGGGAATCTGAAAACAGTCACCATCCATCTAGGGAGCTCTGCGCCGCCAGCTCCAGCTAGCCCGCCACAGCTTGTCACCTCATTCAGTCCTTAGCAAGTCCTCTCTGGGGACTACTACCTGCTGCAGGCCAGGCATGACAGGAAATGATGCTGATTTGTACCCGCTGAGCCACAAGGGAAGACCAAGTATACTGGAACGAGTGGCCTATCCCTTCTCCAGGGGATCTTCCCGACCCAGGAATCGAACCAGGATCTCCTGCATTGCAGGCAGATTCTTTACCAGCTGAGCTACCAGGGAACCGTTAGCTGGTCACTGGAGCTCACAATCTTGAGGGAAAGACAGACACAGAGGTGGATGTCTGAGCATCACTATGGCATGATGAGAGCGATCATGGTGCTGGTGCTGTGTACTAAGTAGACTGTGGACTTCCAAGAGGCATCTGTTTACTCTGCTTAGGAATAAAATTGCCCTAAGTAGAAGCAGCCAGCAGCCCCACTGTGAGCCTGTCTCCTTGCCGAGGGGAAATGGAGAGGGTCTATGCAGGCCCATGAGCTGCCTGCAGGGACTCTATGCATAGCAGTGACAAGTTCTGAAGGATCCAAAATGGAATAAGTACCACTTCACGGGGTGGAAGACAGCAAGCAAACTGTCCCATTCATCCTACATGACCCAGCCCAAGAGTAGGGCTTCTTTCACAAGACTTTTTAACAGATGTGACCTCCTTCCCCTAGAACTCCATAGCCCTCTTCTAGCACATCTCTCTTGTGACATATGGTGTTAACTCAGCTTCCCTGTGGCATTTCCTTTGCCCACAGAGTTTCCAGCCAGTGAGCGAAACAGGAAATACATTTCAGCTTACCAATTTCAGTACAGCTCAGTTCAGTCGCTCAGTGGTGTCCTGACTCTTTGCAACCCCATGAACTGCAGCACGCCAGGCCTCCCTGTCCATCAACTCCCAGAGCTTGCTCAAACTCATGTCCATCAAGTCGGTGATGCCATCCAATCATCTGATCCTCTGTCGACCCCTTATCCTCCTGCCTTCAACCTTTCCCAGTATCAGGGTCTTTTCAAGTGAGTCAATTCTTTGCATCAGGTGGCCGAAGTATTGGAGTTTCAGCTTCAGCATCAGTCCTTACCAATTTAGCAAACCTTTATTGTGTACACAGGTGCCATGGAAAGAGCTGATTCCATGATGGGGCAGGCACCTCACCAGCCTCCAGCACCCAAAAGCACCCCCTGTGCATTCAGAGTCTGGCCCCCCAAACCTCCTACCCAGCCACATCTCCCTTGTTTCCTCCACCTTTCATCTCACCCCTTACCCAGGGACCCCAGTGAATCCAGAAAATGAAAATAGATTATCCTGAAAACACTGTTGAAAAAAATCACATCCCTGCAGAGAAAAAGAGGAGGCCAGAGCCCTGGACTTGCTCAGTCCAGCTCAGACAAGAAGCCACAACGAAAATAACAAAGATAGCGATATCACAGCCTAGATGCTCTCAAGTACACTTGCCTCCCTGTCCTCTGTTTGCTTTTCACATTAGCTCCATTTTACAGATAGGGACCCTGAGGTTTGCAACTGGGAGATCCTTGCTCACGGCCACAGAGATAGGCAGAAGGGGGCCTGAGCTAAGACCCATCCTGCAGGGTGCATGACCTTCTTCCATCTCCAGCCTCAGCACCTCTGCCCAACCACAGGAGGGAAGTTCACTTTCCAATCTGGGGCTGCCACCTGCTGTCCTGTGATCTTCAGGGTCTGAGAGATACCACTCTGACACCCTCTGCCTCTCCTGTTGAGCCCAGCAGGTGCAGACCTGCCCTTCTCTCTTCCAGGTCTGAGCCATTCCAGAAATACTTCTGACACAAGCCGGCTTGGGGGCTCCATGTGGGTTTACATTTCTGGGTGTGTGCCAGTAAGTGCCTGTGATGTGTCTGTTCATGGGGGCCCCGGGGGAGTGTGTGAATGGCCATGTGTGTCCGTGTTTTCGTGTATAATCAGGGGCTGGGGAGTTTCCTCTCTGTGTGGGAGACAGTGCAGGCACTTGTGTGCATGTGCATGTCACTGTGTTGTGCTTGGTGTGTGATGTCTCATATGTGCAGCAGTACTGTGTATATTTGTAAAGACACCCCTGTGGTGTGAGCGTGTGGTATGTGAGTGTGTAGATGTCCTCACGGCATAGGTTCGCTGCTGCTGCTGCTGCTTAGCTGCTTCAGTTGTGTCCAACTCTTTGTGACACGAACTGAGACTCTGTCCATGGAATTCTCCAGACGAGAATACTGGAGGGGGTTTGCCATGCCTTCCTGCAGGGGACCTTCCCAACCCAGGAAGGAAACCTGGGTCTCCTGCACTATAGGCAGATTCTTTACCACTGAGCCACCAGGGAAGCCTGGCATGGGTTTATGTATGTGTAAATGTCTATGGGTGCGTGTGTATAGATGAATGGATGGATGGGTGGATGTTTCTGAGATACGTGTGAATATAGATGTTTCTGTGGTGCGTGTGTACATTGTGTGTACCTCTATGTTGTGTGTGTATCTATGTTGAGTGTGTATCTGGTGTGCTGTGTATATCTTGTATGCACCTGGTATGATATGTGGGTGCATGTGTGTGGTTTGTGTGTGTATGCAGGTGTGTGCCTCTCTCTGGTGTGTGTGTGCGTGTGTGCTCCCGTGCAGATGACTGCTGACCTGGCTTTTCCATGAGCCGCAGCTGACACAGCAAAATGCTGAGAGCCGCTCAGAGGAAGTTGCAGAGAGCTGTCCTCACCACCCCCCCAGGCCGAGCAGTGGGTGGCTGCCCTGTGTTCCCCCTTCTGCCGAGGTTCCCAGCAGCCCAGAGCGAGCCATCGAGGGAGCAGGGCCCAGGAGAGCTCCAGAAAGGGGGCCCTGGAGTCCTCTGGAGGGGTCCATGTCTAAGAAGGGGCTGGGCTGAGAGATCTGAAAAAGTGAGATTTGCCCTGGAAGTCAGAGCAAGGGCCAGCAGTGAGGTAGAGCGGAGGGGGCGAGCAGGGAGCGTCCAACCCGAGTTTCAGCTGGAGGGGACTGGAGACCCCGGAGACTGTGCGGTTAGGGCTTGAAGTAGCGAGGCTGTGTGAGGGTGTGTGCACGCACGTAGAAGTGGTGTGTGCGTCTGTGAGGTATGCATGCCTGTGGGGGATGTATGCACATCTATAGAGTACATGTGTGTGCATACGTATGTGTACTGCGTGCATGTATGGTGTGGTGTGCGTGCGTGCATGTGGCATGTATGTACAGGTGGTATGTGTGGGTGTGTGCACGCTGAGGCACAGGTCCACACACCTTCAGCTCGCTCTCACACACTTCCGGCTCTCCCAGCGGAGCAAGCAGTCAGCTTCCCGCAGGGTGGGCAATAGTCAGCCCTACCTCGCTTCTCTCCAGGGACCCTGCCCAGAAGGTGGCACCCTGAAATTTCACAGGTGCTGGGTGCCTCTGCCGTGTGCTGGGTAGTACACCGAGGCCTGGGACTGTCAGAAACCACACCGTTTCTTCAGGCAGACAGGCCTTTGTTCCCAGCCTCCTATAGTGCTTTTATCTGTAGGTCTGCCTTGAACAAAATCCTGTTCAAATGGTCTAAACCTGACGATAAACTCAACCTTTCAGATTACAGTTTCGACTCGACTGCCACACTGGGGAGGTGAAAAAGCAGAATTCCTGTGCTTGCAGAAAACCTCTCTGAATAATCCCTTGAGCCTCCCCACAGTGCTCCAGCCCCTAATGGATGCTTTGATGACAGCAGATAAAGGCCAAAGGTACTTTTATTCTCTCAGAAATTGCTCCAAATAAACAACCTTGATGATTAAAGCCATAGAAATCCCCGGAAGATTGATGGCTTGGAAAATGCTGCTGAGTGAATGGATAACTTCCCCCCTTTATTTCCAAGAGCTAATATTTGTCCACATTCGCTGCCTTGTAGAAAAAAGTGCCACCTTTTTTGTGCCGAGTGTTGTCCAGAGACAAACAGTCACCATCCAGTTATCACTTGAACTTTAAGCCCCATCTGTGTGCAACTGAGGCCTCTGTCAGAATCCACTCACCAACCAGGCCCAGGCCTGGGGTCTGCGTACAGAGAAGCCATACCTGGGGATGGACTTCCAGGGTGGGGCCAGGCAGTAGAACTCCTTTTGAAGGCCTTGAAATGCTCCATCTCATTTTCTGCTGCCCCAGTGTCTCCAGGAAAAAGTCCCCAACATGTTTTCAATGACCAGGCTCATTCTATGTCCCAACCAAACCTCCCTTGAAGGCCAAGTAGTAGCCATTGGCGAGCCATCCTGTCCCTCCGCCCTGGTCGAACAAGAGACGGTGGTTCCCAACCACACAAGACTCTACCGAGGGCTCCCTAAGTGGATGCACTGACGGCTTCACGGGCTGTGCCTGGATAGTGGGTGATGTGATCAGCCCAAGTGAAAGTGAAAGTCGTACAGTCGTGTCTGACTCTTTGCAACCCTATGGATTATATAGTCTGTGGAATTCTCCAGGCCAGAATACTGGAGTGGGCAGCTGTTCCCTTCTCCAGCACCAGCACAATCAGGGGCTGTGGAAAGAATCTGATTCATCCAGCACCACAAGAAATGTGAGGATTGGCACACAGCTAAGGTACCAAAGGGCTGAGGAATAGCCCCCACCAAATACACACAGGCTCATCTCATACCTGTATGATAAATAGTGACTTTCCCGAACAATCTCCTTCCCCCGTAGATCTTGATTCCCAAATCTCAGGGTTTCTCTCCACCCCAAGTGCAGCTCTCATCCTGAATGATCTCAGCTATACACGATCTTACGATTCCTTGATCAGCCCACTTTCTCTCACCTTTCCTCCTACCCCAGTTCAGCCATCCATTCTCTTGACGTCACCTGGAAACCCACTGTTACCTGGAACTGTGCCAGCTCTGAAGCTGTGAATGCAGATGGCCCGTCTCTGACCACTGTCTCCTAAATCCTTTCAGCTTTTTCTCGGTTCCTCTCCCTACTTCATCAGTTCACTTATCTGGCTTCACTGAGACCTCCTATTTCTTAACCCCTTTAGTTTCCCCTTATCCATCATCTTGTCCCAAGTTCAGTTGTTCTTTCTTCAGATTCTCCTGGAAACATCAAAATCCTGACTCCAGCTTGCCAGCCATAGTCTTGGCACCCATACCCAGGAGGCACTGCCAGAGTATAGAAAATGCAGGTTGCCCTCACTGCCAATTGTAGCCTCCTTCTGGTAGTTTGTGATGCTAGCAGAAGTCCTTGCACACTTCCAGTGCCTGGCTGATGCCCCTCTCCAGAGTCTGCGTTAGATGCCCCTCACTATCCCAGACCCACCACCACACAAGCTTGTCCCAGCTATTTGCATACGTCACTCATAGTGCCACATACAAATCAGAAACCACCAGAAAGAAAATACTACAATGTCTTGTCAGGTTATCTACTCGCTTACCAACCTCTCTAGGCCTCCCAGTCGCCCTCAGGCTCTATGAGAAGATGTTGCACTCTCTTGGCAAAGGCAAGGCCTCTCAGCTTTATTACTTCTTTGAATTGACTCGCTGGAGTCACCAGGAATATTTTGTTGTGTCCATTGGATGTGTTTCATCGTCTTCCCTTCCTCGAACGTGTTCGAAACTCCTGACCTTCTTGCTTCTGTTCCTATAGTCCCACAATCTCTAGTTCCCCATCTCTCACCTGTGTGATGACCCTTTTTATGACTCCTCCTCTGTTTGCACTTGTTCAGGTGGCAGTGTTTTGGGGAGTTCACATAACCTTTTTGAATACGCTCTTTCTGAGCTTTAGTATCCACCCTGGGGCATCACTGATCATCTTTGTGGGAAGGACTGCAAGGATTTGTTTCTAACTGCACAGTTTCTCCTTGGAATTTGGGTGCATTGTTCTTGCACATTCAGCATCTCTACCTGGATACGCCATAGACTCCTCACATGTTATGGTCAGAACTGAGCTGACATAGTCGCTACACTAAGCCTGTTTCTCTCCCCTGAATGATCCCATCATCTTCCCAGTTTCCAAAGCCAGTAGCCTGGGCACAATCCTTGCCCTCTTTCTCTCTCATATTCATTAGAGCCAACCTGGCTCCTCTGTCTTGCCTGTGCTCACATCCTCTTCTGTTCTCTGAAGGCTGTGAGAGCAAAGACACATCTGAGTCACCTGAGCACATCTTAGGCTCTCCATAAATGCTGAATTAATGAGCAGAAAATTCTTTGAGGCAAGTGTTTTCATTGTGTTACAGATGATGGAGGCTCAGAAAAGCTAAACAGTTGAACAGGCATTCAGTGAGCAAAGGGAGCCAAAGTCTGAACCCAGATCTGTCTAAATCCAGAATCTGAGCATTTACGTGTTTGTGCTATGTCAGATTTGGGGAGGTGGCATTTTTCTGTGCCAACATCATGCCCACATTTATGGAAAGATGAAAGCTAAGCATAGAAGATATTTGCATTGTGAATTGAACTGGGAAACAAACTTTCTCTTCGTCTCTTAGGCTTTGAAATTCCATTTGGTCTTTGTGATGATGTCTGACAGATAGGGTCCAAGGCCCTTCATGTCACTGGGAAAGTTCTCCTAATTGTCTCTGCCTGATGCTGGCTCAGACGGCCCCTCAGCACCCTCTCCCCTCTCTCCTTTCTCTCTAGGTGGCTATGTGCCATCTTGCAGTCATGATCAAGGTCCCTTTTGCCAAGTGTGCTCCATCTCTAACAGAAGGCAGCAGAGCCTAGAGCTTCCCCTTACACACATACACAGAGAGAAGAGACACACACACACACACAGACATACACACACACACACACACTTGCTATCGTGTTGGAGTCAGGGCTTCTGTGCCCCAGGCTTTTCTACAAAGTGAGGAGCTGGCTGCAGCTTTAGTGAGGTCAGCCAGGCTGTGAGCACCTCTGACATGCCCTGTCCACATATCTGGCTCAGAGTGGGTCTCGTTGCAAGAAAAACACGAGATTTATTGAGCATGTAGATGGCAACTGAGAGGATGAGGATGCAGGAAGTCACCAGGGGGTAGGGGGCATGAAGAGTGAGATGAGAAAGAAGACAAAGCTCTACTCCTAGGAAACTTCGATCTTTGGAGAAAGAGAAGAAAGAAAGACTTGTGTCGGGGGAGGGGGGAAGAAAATTTCAGAGGATGATGGGTAAGACAATATGATATCATGTAATTTATGAGTTAAAGCTGAGCACCGAGGAATTGATGCTTTTGAACTGTGGTGTTGGAGGAGACTCTTGAGAGTCCCTTGGACAACAAGGAAATTCAATCAGTCATCCTAAAGGAAATCAGTCCTGAACATTCATTGGAAGGATTGATGCTGAAGCTGAAATTCCAACACTTTGGCCACTTGATACAAAGAACTGACTCATTGGAAAAGACCCTGATGCTGGGAAAGATTGAAGGTTAGTAGAACAGGGGGCCCATTCTCAGAGACAAGAGAAGAGGACTTGGAGAGGGGATGGGTGTAGACAAATCCATGACTAGCAGATGGGAAGGTTGTGACTTATGCTGGCAATTTTCTTAAAGAAGAAATGGAATGAAGAATAGAAATACAGCTGGATTTTTTTTTTTTTTTTTTTTTTGAGAGTGAAAGGCTGGAGTAGTATAAAGAGCTTGAAGACAGAGATGGTCATTAAAGTACTCCCTGAAGGGTGGGAGAGGAAGTCATCCCCAAAGTTAAATGATTGCCAGGTGATTCTTACAGCCCCACAGAAAGTGCGGTGGCTCCAGTCTCCTTGCTTTTACTTTTTATTATGTCAGCCAGCAGGTGCTAGAGCAGAGAGGCAGATTAGTGCATTGATCCCAAGTCAGGATGCATCTAAATGCCTTAAGTGGGTGGATTCCAACATACCATGAACACTAAATGAGGTCACCGAGCACAGCACTGATGCAGACTGTGTACCCAGTGAATACTGACTGCTCCTGTTAATAGATTTTCTCAGCAGTAAACTGAGGACAGTAAACCTAGACAGCATATTGAAAAGCAGAGACATCACTTTGCCAACAAAGGTCTGTCTAGTCAAGGCTATGTTTTTCCAGTGGTCATGTATGGACGTGAGAGTTGAGTCCAACTCTTTATAGTCTAAAGAAAGCTGAGCGCCGAAGAATTGATGCTTTTGGACTGTGGTGTTGGAGAAGACTCTTGAGAATCCCTTGGACTGCAAGGAGATCCAACCAGTCCATCCTAAATGAGATCAGTCCTGAGTGTTCATTGGAAGGACTGATGTTGAAGCTGAAAGTCTGATACTTTGGCCACCTGATGTGAAGAACTGACTCATTTAAAAAGACCCTGATGCTGGGAAAGATTGAAGGCAGGAGGAGAAGGGGATGAGAGAGGATGAGATGGTTGGATGGCATCACCGACTCGATGGACATGAGTTTGGTTAGACTCCAGGAGTTGGTGATGGACAGGGAGGCCTGGTGTGCTGCAGTCCATGGGATCTCAAAGAGTTGGGCACTACTGAGCAACTGAACTGAACTGAAACTGAGGACATTATATTAGAGACCTAGCTCTGACATTTGGGTTCATATGGCCATTTCAGAGAAGTCTAAATTCAGTGATTCTCAAAGTGTAGCCCGCTTCTAACAGAACCCCCTGAAGAGTTTCTTGGAAAGTCAGATTCCAGGGTCATTGCCTAGAGAGTGGGAAGGACAGAGTCTCTGCATTTTAGTAAGCTCCACAGGAAGACCCTGTACTTGACCTGTATCCTGTACTTCCGTGGGTCTCTCCCCATCTGATTTATGCAGAAGCACGATCTGAGGCCAGACTATGGCATGAGTTGTGAACTTACAAGAGACACCAAGACCATTAAATGGCGGATAATTGAGGCTCTTGGGTGGCATTTAGCAGGAACTCTTTTCCCAGAACTTTCCTGGTAAAACTAGGGGTAGGCTGCTAGTTTTCAGCCCACTATATCCTGGCTTTAACCCCATCTGCCTTCATTGTGACATCTGTCAATATACCCTTTGGCCCAACTGTTGTTTAGGGTTTTATTTGCAGAAAACAGGTCTTATCCTTGTTTCTTTTCTTCAAAATGTCTGGCTATTGGAAAAATTACTTAGGAAAAGATAACAATGCTTCACTATGATTATTGTTCATTACATCTGCATGGCTCTTTAAAGTTTACAGAGTAATTCTATACGCATTCTCCTTTTATCCCATACAGCTGAGATTTATAGAAAGATGATAACTTCTATTGAGAATTATATTGACTAAGGTTCAGAGTGATTAGGCAGCATGCACATTGTCATAAAATAGGCTGATGACAGAGCTAGAGGCCACCCTAAGTGTCACAGTCCTTCCAGTTGCTCTAACCAGACACCACAGACTGAGTGGCTCATTAACAACAGGAATTTAATTCTCATAGCCTGGAGGTCAGAAGTCTGAGATCAGAGGGTCAGCTGAGGGTCCTCTTCTGGGTTTCAGACTTTTGGTCGCATCCTAAGAAGAGTGGAAGGTGCTAGGGAGCTCTGCAGGGCCTCTTAGAAGGGCATTAATCCCATTCATAAGGACTCCACCCTCATAACCTAACCACCTTCCCAGGTCCCACCTACTAATATCACTTTTCTGGGTAGAATTTCAACATAAAAATTTCTGGGAACACAAATATTCATACTAAGGCCCCATGATCTTCTATCTTCAAGCCTAGAGTGCTTCTAAGTAATCAAAATCAGAACAAGACCTTTTGACTCTCCTTTTTCTGCAACCAAACTGTATAAGCACCTACATTTTCTTAAGCCACATCCTTAACTCCAGCCTCTTTGTCAAACCCTCACCAAGATGCTTGTCAGCCTCGAGCCTGGGATCACTTTAACGAAGCTGAGTTCTGGTCTAGATAGGGTTTCTGATGAACATTTCAGGGCATCAGATAAAACCGCTCTCCAGCATTAGGAACCAGGGTCTTTACTGGGTCCTCACGTCCTCCTTGACCTTCCCAGGTGATGCTAGTGGTAAAAAACCTGCCTGCCAATGCAGGAGATGTAAGAGACATGGGTTCAATCCCTGGGTCAGGAAGATCCCCTGGAGGAAGAAATGGCCACTGGCTTCAGTATTCTCCTCTGGAAAATTCCATGGACAGAAGAGCCTGGCAGGCTACTGTTAGGGAGTTGCAAAGGATCAGACAGTACTGAAGCAGCTTAGCACGCATGCCCACACAGCCTCATCTTCTGTCTTTTGGAACACTGAGGCTGCTGCTGGTATAGGTTTCCAGCTACTGCAGAGATCAGTGAGAACACCAGGGGTGAAAGTGCCAAGGCAGAAGCCCCCAGTGGAGGCAGAGGGAAGCCTCATGGAGGCATGTGTCCTGATGTTGGGTACTTTTTCATCCCAGCAGTTGACTAAAATGTATTGGGTATTTAAATGGTTGCTAACTTCATGACTAAAGTGTCAAACCTAATTTTTTAAAACTTTAGAAAATACATTTGAAAAGCTCTTTAAATGGAAACTTTTTTTTCTGCCAAGTTCCACCATAGCACACATTTTTACAGCTCTTATAATTCCTTGAAAAAACTCAGCATATAATAGAAGTGCTGACAGATGCTGGACCATAGCAGCCGGTCTAACAGCTCAGCTGTATTTATTTTTCATTACACTTGACTCTAATTGGTACCGGTTTAACTGTGGCTCATACCAGCAAGAACCTTTTAACTCAACATCAGCCCAGAGAAACTTTTTTCTCCCCATATCTTGGCTCTTAGTATTAGAGACTGCCTATATTTCTCCTCCTTCAAACTATCTTTCCATTTACAGAGAGGCAGTTAGATTCATTTTTTAGGAACATGGAATTTGAAATAAAAAGACCAAAATTTTAATCTGGGCTCCTCTGTCAAGTTGACTTTCAGAGTCATTTAATCTCTGTGAACCTACTTGCCCATCTATAAATGGGGCACGTAATTTGTAACTTGCAGAGTAGTGATATGTACCTTGTAGAAGGTCAGTATCAGGTAGGTAATGCACTGCAGTGCTCTTGCCTGGAGAATCCCAGAGACGGTGGAGCCTGATGGGCTGCCATCTATGGGGTCGCACATAGCCGGACACGACTGAAGCGACTTAGCAGCAGCAGCAGGAATAATTTAGGAGAAGGCAGTGGCACCCCATTCCAGTACTCTTGCCTGGAAAATCCCATGGACAGAGGAGCCTGGTGGGCTGCAGTCCATGTGGTCACCAAGAGTCTGCCATGACTAAGCGACCTCACTTTCACTTTCATGCATTGGAGAAGGAAATGGCAACCCATTCCAGTGTTTTTGCCTGGAGAATCCCAGGGACGGGGGAGCCTGGTGGCTTTCGTCTATGGGGTCGCACAGAGTCGGACACGACTAAAGCGACTTAGCAGCAATGCATCTAGTAGAGTCTTGGAACATGTTAAGAATTTGACACATGCATGCTAAGTCTCTTCAGTCATGTCCGACACTTAGCCTATGGACTGTAGCCTTCCAGGCTCCTCTGTTCATGGGATTCTCCAGGCAAGAATACTGGAGTAGGTTGCCATGCCCCCCTCTGGGGGATCTTTCAGACCCCTGTATCAAACCCACATCTTTTCTGTCTCCTGCACTGGCATTTGAGTCCTTTACCACTAGCGCCATGGTATTTGATATTATTTTCCACATATTCTGTATTTATCAGTATTATAACTAATGATGACAATGCACTATGCTGAAAAATAACCGCCTATCCAATTAGTCTGTGTGGGATTTTCTACTACTTTGATTAGTTGCAAGACCACTAACCCATATAAGAAAAAAGCCTTTGACAATTCCACAGAGACCAGGCCCTTTTCCATTAAAAAGCCAGAAATCTGGGGGAAAGACATGGCCACGAGTTCCAAGGCTGCCTGGATCTTCCCAGTTGCTCTGGGATGCTCCTGGGTGTGGGAATTCTTCAAATGACTTTCAAGTGGCCTCCTTAGAGATGCTGACAGGTCCAATCAAACTCTCTTCTACTGGGCCCTGAGATGAAAGGAAGTGGCATAGGTGTCTGAGAAATAAAAAAGGTGACTGCATAGTCCTGAGGAAAGTACCTTAGGACAGAGAAACACACAACCCTAGCTCTTGAATTCTCTGCAGTGTACATCCTCAAAGGAGGCAACGTTAATAAGAAGAGTGTCTCAGCTGTGTATAACGGACTTTTGGACTCAGAGGGAGAGGGAGAGGGTGGGATGATTTGGGAGAATGGCATTCTATCATGTATACTATCATGTAAGAATTGAATCGCCAGTCTATGTCTGATGCAGGATACAGCATGCTTGGGGCTGGTGCATGGGGATGACCCACAGAGATGTTATGGCGGGGGAGGTGGGAGGGGGGTTCATGTTTGGGAACACATGTAAGAATTAAAGATTTTAAAATTAAAAAAATAAATAACTAGAAAAAAAAAAAAAAAAGAATGTCTGCTCATCTAGATAAAGCCAGTCTGGAATTCTGGCTGGAAGCCCTTCAACGGTAGCAAAGACTCTGCTGAGGGAACTCAGTGTGGACTTACTCTGTAAACCCACCTGGACTTATAATGGGAGATGGAAAGAAAGCATATTTTCATTGATTAACTGCTATGGAAAAGGGGCTTTACCTAGGTGACAGAAACTCATGGTGACCCTTCAAAGCCAGGATAGTTATTGCTCTTTTGGAACTAAGGATGTGAGACTTGGAGAGGCAAAGTGACTTGCTAAGGCTACCCTGAGCTGAAGAGACCAGTATTTGACCCTGGGTTCTTAGGAACTCTTGACCACAGACTAAACTATGGGGGAACCAAAATAATCAAAGAACTTATACTAAATCTTATTTCATGGCCCCAAACATTTTAATAACAAAAAAAGAAATTTTAAAATAAAAAAAAAAACTGCACAGAGTCCTATGACCTTATCAAGCTACTTCTTTTTACTTTTCCATGCTATCTTCATCCTGGGAAGAGGCAGAACCATAACTGAGCAGGTTAAGATTTTAGAGAAGATGTATGAGACACCTGCTATATGCAGTAGCTCCTAGATGTTTAGTACATGATAGTTTGAACCACTTACAAGCTGTCATGTAATGGTTGAGACGATATTGGGCTTCCTTTTGTGGTTGTTGTTCTGTTGCTCAGTTGTGTCTGACTCTTTGCAACCCCATAAACTGCAGCCCTCCAGGCTTCCCTGTCCTTCACCATCTCCCAAAGTTTGCTCAAACTCATGTCCACTGAGTTGGTGATGCCATCCAACCATCTCATCCTCTATCATCCCCTTCCCCTCCTGCCTTCAGTCTTTCTCAATATCAGGATCTTTTCCAATGAGTTCGCTCTTCTCATCTGGTGGCCAGAGTGTTGGAGCCTCAGCTTCAGCATCAATCTTTCCAATGAATATTTGAAATGAATGAGAGATTTCCTTCCAATGAAGGACTTCCAGGAAATCAACCCTGGGCTTTCTTAACAAGGCAGATGAGCTGCTGGTCATGCAACATATAGACGCACAGAGAGTGGGAAGAGGAGGGCCAGTGTGGGCCGTCACCATGAGAATGAAGGTCCTAGGGGCCTGAGGGCCATCCCATCCAACTGGCAGCATCACTTGAGTCTGAGAGTCCCTGGATTTGGGTACAGAAAGGAGAGACAAATATAAGTGTGTTCTCAAGCTGCCTCCTCAAGCTAAGCCCTATTCAATGAATGAACTTTTATTATACTAGTCATGGATTTCTGCTAATTAGTATTATGCATATCCATTATTTAAAAACCGTAAAGCTTATAAAAGTATCTCTTTAGCAATTTAACAACTCATAGCAACACCATCCAGAGAATAGTAGTTATTGTTTTACCTTAGTTCCTTCAGTCTTTTTATATGCCTATTTTACTTATTTGATATTAAATATATATATACACTGAAAAAAATCTTATTTTTTCAGTTAACATTATAATGTTAGAATTCTCAAAAGCTGTTAAACTTATCTCAAAAATGTAACTTTGAAAAGCTACATAAAATCCATACTATGAAAGTAATATAATTTAGTTAGCATGTTAACTATGTTGACTATTTAGGCTGTTTCAAAATGTTTACTATTAAAATTAATGCTGGCTTCCAGTCAAGATGGGGCTTTGACTTCCCAAATAAGCCACCTCATCCCATTCTTGCACTCTAGACACTTATCACAGTAGATCAATGATTTTAAATATATCAAAAAGCAGTCAACTCAATGAGCCATAAATGGTGGAGACACATCACTAGAGGGCTGAACTGTAATCTGATTGAGCTCCAGAACAAGACACTTGCAGGAGCAGCCAAGAACTACTGGCTTTCAGGATAAATGTGGAAGTCCAGGACAAGCATGACTACCATGTGCGGTGGGGTGAGTAGTGCACTCTCCAACTCCTAAAGATGCCATTCACAGTGTAGTATAAATGAGCGGTTCCCATCTCCATTACCCAATCTCTGACGCTGTGCTATGTGAAAGACACAGAGATGGAATCCCTTGCCTGGGAATAGGGAGTGCAAAGAGCTACAAACCCCATCTCATACTATGTCTAGTAGTAAATTGTTACCGGGTAATTTAGATGGAACAGAGAGATCTGCTTGGTCAGGACATGGATCTAACTACCCATTGTTTCTGAAAAGTGCTTTGTATATGTTGGCTGAGTATGCAGTTACTGTTCTAAGTCTGTTGAATCTTTTAGTAACAGTTTTGCTTAAAACTATAAGACAAAGTAGGATCCAGATTAGAGATGAGTGGGAGTAGCTGATTCTTAACAAAAGGTGATTGCCAAATTTTCAGTAGGGTGTTGCAAGATGGCTTATAGCAGCAGTAGCAGCTGGGTAGGTAAGAGGTCTACTGTGGGTCACCGTGTGGCAATGGGTGACACCCTTGCTCTTATGGGTCTTCTGCTCAGCACAATAAGTGGGCTGTTAGTGGACTCCCAGAAACCTCCTTCCTTTCTGACATTTTATAACTTAATCTTCTTCTGAAATAGGCAAGATTGGAGGAGTGAAAGTCAATAGCTAAAGACCGTACTCAGAGGCTGCAGTGTTCTCCCTGTCCTATGAGTGATGACAAAGATTTGATTTCTTTGCGTGGTCAGAGTGGTAAGGCCTTTTCTCACTGGTCTGGGTCCCCGGGAGAGCTGAACTTTATTCGTGACAAAACAAATGTCCCCACAGGGAAGAGTATTTTGGGGAAATTAGTAGAAGTGAAAAGTAGGTTAGGAGCAGGCAAAGGGAAGAAAATAACTGTTACCGAGGAATTGCCTGATGTGTGCTGATCACTACACTAGATATTTAGTAGATATTTCTAGTTCTGATGATAGTCATATGAGGTGGGATTTATTTTCCCTAGTTTGCAGTTGTAGCACTTAAAGCTCAGAGAAGGAAAGAAAGTTTGCAAGTATCCTGTGCTCAGTCATGTCTGACTCTTTGTAATCCCATGGACTGTAGCCTGTCAGGCTTCTCTGTCCATGGGATTTTCCAGGCAAGAATACCAGAATGAGTTGCCATTTCCTCCTCCAGGGGATCTTCCTTAGCCAGGGATCAAACCTCTGTCTCCTGCATTGGCAGGCGGATTCTTTACCACTGTGCTACCTGGGAAGCCCCTTGCAAGTATATTCAACAAGTAAAACAGAAGAACCAGAATAAGACTGCAATCTTTCTGGATTCTGTTCTTTCATTCCAGCATGTTGCCACAGGTTCCTCCTTACTCCCTCTCTCGATCAATAAGAGTAAGACTTGGTGGTATGTGATCCAACCCCCCAGCCCAGTTGGTGCATGGCAGAATGAGTCTGTGGCCCAAAGCCCATTATCTGAATGCCAAAAACAATGCTTACATATTTCATGTTCACTCTGTGTTCCAAAATCTGTCTTCCATCTAGAAGAAAAGCCTACATTAAATTATATAATTATTCTTACATTGATCTTACTCCCACTCCAATTCTTAAAGTCGTGAATTAATTTAATTTAAGTGATTTAGGGAAACAATATAATATAAGAGAAAGAACACAGAATTTGGCTTCATATTCTGGCCTCCAGCACTTCCAAACTGATTCAAATTAAGTAAATAACACCATCTTCCTGAACTTTAGTTTCCTCATACGTGATGTTTGGATAATGATGTATAAATCAGAGAACATTGCCAAGATTAAACCATAAAATGTAAGTAAGTTCCCCACTACAATGCTTGATTGATTCTTAATAGTTATAAATGCCCCTTTTGCATCAGCTACTAGTATTTCATCATTGTGACTCTAAATATTATATAGAAAATAAGGTCATAAAGGAGATAAACTGAAAGCACAGAAACAGATCCACTTACGTATAGATTGCTCACATATGATGAAACAATCAGAGTGGAAAGGAGGGAAAATGGGTCTGAAATTTTATTTTTTACACAGAAAAATTAAATGGATTGCTACTTCACAAGATACAAAAATATCAACTGCTTTTGAACCCAAATGTAAACAACAAAATTGTACAATTTTTGGAAGAAACTATAAGAGAAAACACATTTGACCTTTGCACAGATAAAAATTTCTTAAACAAGATAATACAATGTTAATTATAAAATAAGATGGATCAATTTGACTACACTAAAATATAAAAATTCTGTTTACAGAAATCTTTTACTTTTCAGAAATCATCCCATTTTGGGGATAAAATGTCAAAGGAAGGTTTTCTATTATTTACCCCCTACTTCCCTGCCCAACCAAAGAACAGCAATTTAAACAATCACTTGTGGGCCATAGTGCCTTTGTGGAAGTCCGGGAGTCCAGTGGAGAAGTTCCAGCACGTCACTGCAGAAATAATAAATAAAATAAAAGCCTGAGATGTGACACATTGAAGTGGGTAAGAAAGGTTCCCTTCACCGGAACCAATCAACGCCCCTACCTCCACAGGGTAGCCTACCTCAATGCCCAAAGAGACGTTCCTGGCTCACGATTTCTCCCGCGGAGGAAAGCGAGAGTGTGCGTGACTGTCCAGCTTCCCCAGCTGTGTGGGACGTCACCAAAGTGACCACTTCTTTCTAACCCCACCCAGAATGCTGAGGTGAGCTGCGTGACTAGGCGCAGGAAAGTGTCTGAGAGAAAAGTAGCCAGAACTCTCAGAGGACATCAGTGGGATGAAGACCCAACTAACTGCTTCACAGAGTCCACCAGAAAGCCCACCCATGAGCTGCTGCAGTTGCCTCATCTCTGGATTCCCCTAGTTGACTAATATGGGGAATTAATATTGTTAAAAATGTCCATATCACCAATGCCATATTTAAATTCAGTGCAGTTTCTGTCAGAAGTCTGATGGCATTTCCCCAGAAACAGAAAAAAAAGGTCCTAATATTTGAACGGCTCCACAAAACACCTTGAAGAGCCAAGGCAATAATGATAAAGAACAAAGCTGTAGGCTGTACACTTCCTGCTTTCAAACTATATTACAAAGCTATAGTAATAAAAGTAATATACATTGGCACAAAAATAAACACAGTCACCAATGGAATAGAATTAAGAACCTAGATATAACTTATGTATACAGAGTCAATTAATATTTGACAAGGGGTCCAAGAATACTCAGTGAGAAAAAGATAACCCTTTTAATAAATAGTATTGGGAAATCTGGATATCCATACACAAAAGAATGAAATTGGATTCCTATTTCACTCCATTTACAAAAATCAACTCAAAGGATTGAAGTCTTAAATGTGATGTCTGAAACCATAAAACTCCAAAAAGAAAATATAGGGAAACATTCCTTACATTAGTCTTGGCAAATATTTTTTTTATTATGATACCAAAATGAAAAATAAACAAGTAAAACCACATCGAACTAAAGAGCTTCTGCATAGCAAAAGAAACAAACGAAATGAAGATGCAGCCTAAGAAAACATGTACGAATCATATATATGATATATAAGGGATTCATGCAACTCAATACCAAGGGGGAAAAAAAACCCACAAATAATCTACCTGAAAATGAGCAGAGGACCTGAATAGACATTTTCCCAAATACCACAGATGATCAACAGGTACATGAAGGAATGCCTAACATCACTGACCATCAGGGAAATGCAAATCAAGACCACAATGAAATCAGCTCACAGTAGTTCAGCATGGCTTTAATACTAACCAGAAAAGGGAACACGTATTGGTGAAACTACAGAGAAAATGCTGTATATTGTCACCCTGTTTATTTAACTTGTATTCAGAGCATATCATGTGAAATGCCGGGCTTGATGAAGCACTAGCTGGAATCAAGATTGCTGGGAGAAATATTAATAACCTCAGATACACAGATGACACCACCCTTATGGCAGAAAGAGAAGAGGAACTAAAGAGCTTCTTAATCAAAGTAAGAGGAGAGTGAAAAAGCTGGCTTAAAACAACATTCAAAAAACTAAGATCATGGTATCCAATCCCATCACTTCATGGCGAATACATGGGAAAACAATGGAAATAGTGACAGACTTTATTTTCTTGGGCTCCAAAATCCCTGCAGATGGTGACTGCAGCTACGAAATTAAAAGACGCTTGCTCCTTGGAAGAAAAGCTATGACAAACCTAGACAGCATATTAAAAAGCAAAGACATTACTTTGCCAACAAAATTCCAACTAGTCAAAGCTATGGTTTTTCCAGTAGTTACATATGGATGTGAGAGTTGTACCTTAAAGAAAGCTGAGTGCCAAAGAATTGATG
Organism: Budorcas taxicolor; assembly: GCF_023091745.1. NCBI lineage: Eukaryota > Metazoa > Chordata > Mammalia > Artiodactyla > Bovidae > Budorcas > Budorcas taxicolor. Next base: position 141,523,238 of record NC_068920.1, read on the forward strand.
CTTTTGAACTGTAGTATTGGAGAAGACTCTTGAGAGTCCCTTGGACTGCAAGGAGATCCAACCAGTTAACCCTAAAGGAAATCAGTCCTGAATATTCATTGGAAGGACCGAGGTTGAAGCTGAAGCTGAGATACTTTGGCCACCTAATATGAAGAATTGACTCCTTGGAAAAGACCCTGATCCTGGGAAAGACCGAAGGCAGGAGGAGAAGGGGATGACAGAGGATAAGATGGTTGGATGGCATCACTGACTCGATGGACAAGTTTGAGCGAGCTCCAGGAGTTGGTGAAAGACAGGAAAGCCTGATGTGCTACAATCCATGGGGTCACAGAGAGTAGGACACGACTGAGTGACTGAACTGAACTGACAGAGAAAACAAATCTTTGTGTATTGTGGGTGGGATTACAAACTGGCACAACCACTGTGGAAAACAGTATGGAAATTGCTAAAAAACTGAAAATAGAACTATGACAATATCCAGTAATTACATTTTGGATATATATGCAAAGAAACAAAACCACTATCTAAAAGTGATATCTACACTCCTATGTTCAAAGCAGTATTATTCACAATAAAGAAGTTCCAAAAATCAAAGCATAAAAATACAAACAACTCAATAGAAAAATAAGCAAAAACTTAGGTCCCTCACTTGCCTTACCCTAATCTCAGTCTTGTTTAAGGATTAAATGAAATAAGGTGAATGAAGTACTTAAACAGTGTCCAGAACATAAGAAGATCTTAGGAAATTATATTTATAATTATGATTCTGACTTTCTCTTAAGGTTATTTATTTTTGTTATTGTTATCATCTTCCAGTCTTAATCTCTTACCTCTCCATTCCTGTTCAGTAAACTGAAAATATAATGAAAATCCCTTTGGAGAGAAAACATTCATGTGAAAATGCAATGGATTCAATTTAGCTATTCTCTCACCCATGTATTCATTTGGCAACATTTATAGAGTGCCTGGGATATGCCTGAGTTAGGTTGTTTACTGGAGATAGAGAATAAATAAGGCACAGTCTGTGTTCTCAAAGAGCTCACATCTGGGGGCCAAAGGAGAGAACTAATTCAGGTAACGATAGCAATATGGCAACAGCTGTAACAGAGGGATAAGTTGGGTCTAGGGTAGCCCAGAGGAGAAATCACCTATGTCTGGCAAGATGAAAGAAATCTTCCAGATGGCAGTGATAGTGGATACAAGTCATGAAAAATGAAAGGCACTTCAGAAGCCTGCCAAAATATAATGGGTTCTTTCCTGTGCTCAGGGTATTCCTGCACACAGTGAAAATGCATAACACATACAGAAGAATCACACTTCTCTGAGATGAACTAGACGGCAGAGATCATCAAGTGCCAAAGGTAATCAGCCAGAGGAAGAACCAGCCCTCTAGGGGTATTCCAATAGCACTGAGTTATTTTTAGCTGCTATAATAACTGGGGTGGAGTTACTAGCATTTTGTGGGCAGACAGCTGGAGAGAGTAAACATCTTGCAATACACAGAACAGTCCAGCCCATGGAAGAGCTGCATTTACAAAACGCCAACAATGCTTCCTTTGAGAAGCACTGAAGGCAACCCATTGTTTATAGACACATATGAGATCAAAAGAGGCTTCCCAGGTGGCCATAGTAGTAAAGAACTGGCCTTCCGATGCAGGAGACATACGAGTACCAGGTTCGATCCTTGGGTCAGGAAGATCCCATGGAGAAGGGAATGGCAACCCACTCCAGGATTCTTGCCCAGAGAATCCCATGGACAGAGGAACCTGACGGTTTACAGTCCATAGAGTCCCGAAGAGTCGGATACAGCTGAAGTGACTTAGCACCCAGGAGATCAAAAAAGGTGAGACGAAAAGGCCAAAGGCTTTAGGGCGATTATGTGCACCCTGTCTGGCCCAGGTATTTCTAGAGCAAGGCTCAACTTCTAAGTCTTTTGCAGTTTATGAATCACAAACATTCCCTGAGGCAGCATCAAGTGTGAATTATGTATAAGCTGGGCCATGGCCCTTTTTCCTCCATAAACATTGCCCTTATTGCTACCGCACCACCAACTGGACATCCCAAACAATGTGGACCAGAAAGTTTACCTTGTAACTTACAAAAACATCCTGCAGTCTATCACTTAAGTGTCCCTGATCTTTTCCTTCTTCCAAAAGAGTCTTTCGAATGCTTGAAGAAATACCTTTTTCCTTTCTATCAGTGTTCTATCAATAAATAGCTATCCTGCCTCAGAGATCCACACATATGATGATCTCAGTATTTAAAATGAAACTTTTTCAAAAATATTATATTTTTTACCGAAATGCACATATTAAACTATCTCTTAAACCAGAAAGCATTGGTTTTTGCTGTTGTTTCTAACATGTTGTATTTCATAAAGAGTTTGCAACTCCCCAGGAAATTTCATTGGACTGAGGAATTTTTCTTACACTGAAGTATGTTGAGAGAAAAAATTTGACCTAGAAAAATGTGAAAACTTGACTTGACAGTATTAAATAGTATTTCTCCTAGTTATCTACAAATTAATGATAATCTTAAAAATATTGAACATTTTCCTATAAAAGTTTTGTATTATAAAAACTAACTCCTGATGGAAAACTCAGTGCACTCAATATGATTTCTGATTTATTTCATGAGTAAAATAAGTAAAGTAATTTTTTTTTAAATGCTGCCATAAGATAGACTGGTAAATTTTTTACAATATTTGCTAATAAGGAATCCATCTAAAATGAAGGAGACCCAGGTTTGATCCCTTTGTTGATATCTTGGAGAAAGAAATGACAGCCCACTCCAGTATTCTTGCTGGGAGAATCCCAAGGACAGAGGATCCGGGCGAGCTATAGTCTATGGGGTCACAAAGAGTCATACACCACTGAGTGACTAACACTTTATATACTTTACCACTTTACTATACCTTGGAATGGCAAACACTAGTGTGATGATTAGCATCAAGTCAGCAGATGTTATTGCATGTTTTAGAGTTAATATTAAAGACTCCAGTGTATAATCATTGCATAAGATCACGTTTGACACCCCTAGAAAAGGAGAAGTCAAAGTAGTTCTGGATCAGAAGGCACAACTTGGGGCAGAGGCTGATTACTCTGACTTTCTGATAGCTTATGATAAATATTTTGCTCAACCATAGTGTTAGAGAACTACAGAAGACTCAGCTTCCCTCCAACTGGGAAAATTTATCAGAGCTAGAAGGCACCATAGAAGTTCACAAAATAATTCCCCTATATGGAAGAAGCAGCAGAGACTGCACACAAACTCACATGATGACATAACGGGGAAGCCAGAACTGAAAGTCAGACTGGTGTCATAGAGTTACAAAGTCAGCATTAGAAAGGCCTTCAGGGTCACTTAGTAACCACCCCACTTCCCTTCACTAGGTATCCCCTGTGTTTTCTGATTCCCAGTCCAGAGTTGTACCAATGTTCCATGGCTGTACACCAATCCACACTGATGATGATACCATACACAAATTTAAGTGAACTTTACACATCATTTTCCTTTATTGAAATGCACAAATTAAGTTCTTTTTTGATTATGTCAGGAAGAAGCAAGGAAGTCTCTGAGCAAGCAAAATTTTTCATTAAATCCACACTTATTACTTACTGGACATACTCCAGATTCCCACCTGGAGCCTTTTAGTACCTTCTTTGTATACATTTTATACATACAAGGTCCTCCAAGGAGAAGCAGAACGTTAGAAGCAGGAAACTAAAAGGGCAAAAATGAATTGAAGAAGTTTAACTATGGCCCTTTAATAGTAGAGGTACTCACAGCCAATGTGTTTTCAAGGTGGGGAAAGAAAAGGTCTCAATTATCTGGATCTTAAGTTATTAGCATAGATACCACTCAAGATTCTTTTCAGAGAGTTTATCCCCATTTTGCTGATCCTACTTAGAAAAACATGTTTTTCCCAATGGAGACTCAAATCATTGAAAACAAATAGCTATGACAAACCTAGACAGCATTTTAAAAAGGAGAGACATCACTTTGCCCACAAAAGCCCATATAAGTCAAAACGATGTTTTTTCCAATAATCATATACAGATGAGAGAGTTGGACCATGAAGAAGGCTGAAAGTTTGTCTCACAATTGTGTCTGATTCTTTGCGATCCCATGGACTGTAGCCAGCCCAGCTGTCCATGGAATTCTCCAGGCAAGAATAATGGAGTGGGTTTCCATTCCCTTCTCCAGAGGATCTTCCCAAGCCAGGGATCGAACCCGGGTCTCCTGCATCTCAAGCATATTCTTTACCAACTGAGCCACTAGGGAAGCCAGTAAGAAGGCTGAGTACCAAAGAACTGATGCTTTTGCTTATTAAGTGACCCTGAAGGCTTTTCTAATGCCGACTTTATAACTCTATAAAACCAGCCTGACTTGATGCTGTGGTGCTAGAGAAGACTCTTGAGAGTCCTTTGGATTGCAAGAAGATCAAACCAGTCAATCCTAAAGGAAATCAACCCTTAATATTCATTGGAAGGACTGATGCTGAAGCTGAAGCTTCATTGCTTTGGCCACCTGATGCAAAGAGCCAACTCACTGGAAAAGATTCTAATACTGGCGAAGATTGAGGGCAGGAGGAGAAGGGGGTGACAGAGAATGAAATGGTTGGATGGCAACACTGACTCAGTGGACTCAGTTTGAGCAGACTCTGGGAGCTAGTGAAGGACAGGGAAGCCTGGCGCGCTGCAGTTCATGGGGTTGCAAAGAGGTGGACATGGCTTAGTGACTGAACAACAGTGAAAGCACATTTCTCAGAATTAGAAAAAAAAAAAGATGAAAAACTTCTAGTTGAAGAGGAGAGATGAGGGGTGGGGATGATATCTGGATATACCGTAAAGAGGTTCAAAGTGAAAATTCTAAAACTGCCAAAGGAAAGATACAGATCATATATGAAAGAATAAGATTTTATTTTGCAGCAGTAACACTGATGCAAGGAGATAATGAAGTAACATCGAGTACTGAAGAAAAGGAATTTAGAATTCAAAATATAATTTCTAGCCAAACTGTCATTCATATATGAAAGCATGATAAAAATATTCTCTGGCATCCAATACTTCAGAAATTTTTCCTCACAAAGGCCAACACCGAAAAGGGATCAAACACTTTGGTAAAATTTGTAGTTGTCTAAAAAATAAGTCTTCCCTGCAATGAAGGAGACCTGGGTTCAATCCCTGGGTTGGGATGATCCCCTGGAGTAGGCAATGGCTACTCACTCCAGTATTCTGGCCTGGAGAATTCCATGGACTGTATGGTCCTTTGGGTCTCAAAGAGTCAGACATGACTGAGCAAATTTCCCTTTCAAAAAAATAAGTTAGGGCTTAAAAAATAGGAATTTAACTATAATAATCCACAGTTTATCCAGAGATTTAAAGTTTAAACAACATCAATATGGTGGGTATGGATAGAGAGCTAAGAAATGTGAGAGGCTGCTAAGTTCTTACCTTCTATAAATTGATGTGGGTACTGATTTTTTAAATATAATAAAAGATTTTTAAAATAAATAATGGGACATGCTAATATCATCTACCAAAATGTCAGAAACTAGCTTATGTCTGTGTATAATTCAAGTAGACATCAGTCCAGTTCAGTTCAGTCCCTCAGTCGTGTCTGACTTTTTTCGACCCCATGAATTGCAGCACGCCAGGCCTTCCTGTCCATCACCAACTCCCAGAGTCCACCCAAACACATGTCCATCAAGTCGGTGATGCTATCCAGCCATCTCATCCTCTGTCGTCCCCTTCTCCTCCTGCCCCCAATCCCTCCCAGCATCAGAGTCTTTTCCAGTGAGTCAACACTTCGCATGAGGTGGCCTAAGGATTGGAGTTTCAGCTTTAGCATCAGCCTTCCAATGAACACCCAGGACTGATCTCCTTTAAAATGGACTGGTTGGATCTCCTTGCAGTCCAAGGGACTCTCAAGAGTCTCCTCCAACACAACAGTTCAAAAGCATCAATTCTTTGGCGCTCAGCATTCTTCACTGTCCAACTTTCACATCCATACACGACCACTGGAAAAAACATAGCCTTGACTAGACGGACCTTTGCTGGCAAAGTAATGTCTCTGCTTTTCAATATGCTATCTAGGTTGGTCATAACTTTCCTTCCAAGGAGTAAGCTTCTTTTAATTTCATGGCTGCAGTCACCATCTGCAGTGATTTTGGAGCCCTAAAAAATAAAGTCTGACACTGTTTCCACTGTTTCCCCATCTATTTCCCATGAAGTGATGGGACTGGATGCCATGACCTTCGTTTTCTGAATGTTGAGCTTTAGGCCAACTTTTTCACTCTCCTCTTTCACTTTCATAAGAGGCTTTTTAGTTCCTCTTCACTTTCTGCCATAAGGGTGGTGTCATCTGCATATTTGAGGTTATTGATATTTCTCTCAGCAATCTTGATTCCAGCTTGTGCTTCTTCCAGCCCAGCATTTCTCAGGATGTACTCTGCATAGAAGTTAAATAAGCAGGGTGACATAAATGGATGAAATTCATCATGGAAAAGACAAAATTAGATTAGATTTTATTACTCAATGTATATGCTATTTACAAAAGACACAATACAAGGTTGAAAGTAAAATGATGGGGAGAATATGACAAATATTAAGAGAAAGCTTTGTTAGCTCCATTAATAAGGTAAAATAGAGAGGTTCACATGATAAAATGTAAGTTTAGAAATCATAGCAACTTCAGTTGTTTTTAAACTTTAAGCCACAACATATGTGGAGCAAAATATATCAAGATAAGTAGAAAAATCCTCCATCCTATTTGAAGATATCAGCACATCCCTTCTGGTTATTGATATTACAAGTAGAAAATAATTAGAAGGGTTATAAAAGATATGAAAAACATAGTTAATAATCTTGACCAATGAACAAGTACAGAATTCCTGCAATAATTAGAGAAGAGACACTTTTTTAAACTATGCATAGATCATTTAGAAAAAACTGACTGGGTATTAAGGCTTCCTTTGTGGCTCAGCAGGTAAAGAATCCGCCTGCAATGCGGGAGACCTAGGTTCAATCTCTGGGTTGGGAAGATCCCCTGGAGAAGGGAAAGGCTACCCACACTCCTGTATTCTAGTCTAGAGAATTCCACGGACTGTATAGTCCGTGAGGTCACAAAGAATCAGGCACGACTGAGCGACTTTCAATTCCACTTAAGGAAAAAGGAAGCCTTGAAAAATTAAATTTCAAAAAAAAAATTATACAGGCTATTACCGTTGATCACAAAATAATTTTATTCTAAGTTTTTAAATGTTTCAACATTTCATTTGGAAACTTTAATATGGATGTTAAAAAGCTAACATGTTAAAGAAGAAGTTATAATTAATATTTTAAATATTTAGAACTCAATAAGGAAAACAAAGTATGTTAATACTTGTGTGATATGTAGTAACATATTTTCTAATACAAGCCATTAATTACATACATATAAAAAGAAACCTCAAAATTAAGAAGTGTCTATCTTAAGAAATGAGACAAACAAAATAAAACCATAGAAAGCAGGAGGAGATAATAAAATTAAAAGCAGAAATCAACAAAATAAAATACAAAGATATAGCATAAAAGATTAATAAAGTCAAAAGTTGGGACAAAAACAAAAAATCAAACTTCTGACAAGATTGAACAAGAGAAGGCAAAAATTAAATAATAAATGAAAAGTGTGAGAAAATTTGGGCCATAAACACAGATGAAAAATTTAGAAAAGATGGGAAAATAATATAACAATATTTGTTGGTAACTTTGAAAACTTAGGTGAAGTGAATAAATACTATACTTAGAAAAATATTAGAACTAAAATTTAAAAATTGAATAGTCTTATTAATTGATACAGCAATTAAAACTGACCCAGAAAGAAAACATCAGGCCAGATGATTTTCTCAGTTCAGTTTAGTTCAGTTGTTCAGCCGTGTCTGACTCTTTGCAATGCCATGTACTGCAGCTCTCCAGGCTTCCCTGTCCGTCACCAACTCCCAGAGCTTGCTCAGACTCATGTCCGTTGAGTTGGTGATGTCATCCAACCATCTCATCATCTGTCATTCCCGTCTCTTCCTGCCCTCAATCTTTCCCAGCATCAGGGTCTTTTCCAAGGAGTCAGTTCTTCACATCTGGGGGCCAAAGTATTGGAGCTTCAGCTTCAGCATCAGTCTTTCCAATGAATATTCAGGACTGATTTCCTTTAGATTGACTGGTTTGATCTCCTTGCAGCCCAAGGGAATGTCAAGAGTCTTCTCCAATACTACAGTTCAAAAGCATCAATTCTTCAGTGCTCAGCTTTCTTTATGGTCCAACTCTCATATCCATACATGACTACTAGAAAAACCATAGCTTTGATTAGTCAGACGTTTGTTGGCAAAGTAATGTCTCTGCTTTTTAACATGCTGTCTAGGTTGGTCATAGCTTTTCTTCCATGGAGCAAGAGTTTTTTAATTTCATGGCTACAGTCACCATCTACAGGGATTTTAGAGCCCAAGAAAATAAAGTCTGTCACTGTTTCCATTGTTTCCCCATCTATTTGCCATGAAGTGATGGGACCAGATGCCATGATCTTAGTCTGCTGCTGCTGCTGCTGCTAAGTCGCTTCAGTCGTGTCCAACTCTCTGCGACCCCATAGACGGCAGCCTACCAGGCTCCCCCATCCCTGGGATTCTCCAGGCAAGAACGCTGGAGTGGGATGCCATTTCCCTCTCCAATGCTAGGCAAGTACTATCTAACTTTCGAGGAATATGTTATTTTCTTTTTAGATAGCAGAAAAGGAGAGAATATGCCTCAAATAACCCTATTTATTCTATAAAGCCAGTATAACCCTAATGCCAACATTAGCATAAGGCAGGATTACTGGACCATGTCATTCATTAGCATACAATCAAAACTACTAAACAAAGTATTAGCAAATATAATTGTTATATGCACCCAAGTTGAGTTTTTCCCAAGCATACAAGGATGGTTTAATATTAGAACATTTCAGAATATAATTCATCCCATTCACTGATTAAAACTGAACAAAAGAGGTTAGCTATATATGACCTTTTTATAGATGCAGAAAAATATTTGATAACATTCAGCACCCATTCGTGATAAGACTTTTACTAAATTAGGAAATAGAGGTAAATTTCCTTTGCTCAGTAAATTAAGTCTATTAAGAATTTAATACACGCACCTTTCTATAGGAATAGGAAACTGTTAGAAGCATTCTCTTTAAAGTTAAGAATGAGAGAAAAGTTTATTCTCTCCTCACATTTAGGCAACCTTGAACTGATGAGTGCAGCCAGGGCAACAAGATCAGAAAGAAAAAAAAAAAAAGAATAGATTTAGGGAAATTTCAGAGAAGGCAATGGCAACCCACTCCAGTACTCTTGCCTGGAAAATCCCATGGACGGAAGAGCCTGGTGGGCTGCAGTCCATGGGGTTGCGAAGAGTCGGACGCGTCTGAGCGTCTTCCCTTTCAGTTTTCACTTTCATGCATTGGAGAAGGAAATGGCAACCCACTCCAGTGTTCTTGCCTGGAGAATCCCAGGGATGGGGGAGTTGGGGGACTGCCGTTTATGGGGTCACACAGAGTCGGACACAACTGAAGTAACTTAGCAGCAACAGCAGCAGCAGGAAAATTTAGAAAGTTTTGAATAAAACTGTCATATATCAATAAATGATTAAAAGCAGTAAGAGAGTTTGGCAAGGTGACTGCACGCAAGATCTATACAAAAATTTAAACTGCTATTGTCGATAGAAACTGAAACATACTGAAAACAAAGAGAAGACACTATGTAAGCTGCAACTGTCAAAAGAAGTTCAAGCCACCTATGAATAAAACTGTAAACATTTAAGAAGAGATAATATTATAAAAAAAACACATAAATGAATGAATATAATCATGCATAGGTAACTTTAATATTATCAATTTACCCCAGTCAATTCATATAGTCAATCAAAATCCCAACTGAGATGTTTTTATGTGAATTATAGGAAACTGATATATATGATAGAGTTAGAGGCTGAAAGTAGCCACGATATTTCTAAAAAAAGAACCAGGATAAGGAATTTATTTTACTAAATAGCAGGAACTCAACAGGGTCACTGTAAGGACAGCCCCAAGTTGATGAGCCTTGCCTTCCTTGTACACAAACACAGCTGCCAATCCATCTCTTCATGCCCCATTCTTAAGTTCAAATGGACAGCCTGAGTGTCACCACCGTCTTGTACATTTCACCTTTGATGAACTTTTAATATTCTCATCAGGGCTTCCCAGTGGCTCAGTGGTAAAGGATTCGCCTGCAATGCAGGAGCTGCAGGAGTTGCAGGTTCGATCCTTGGGTCAGGAAGATCCCCTGGAGGATGGCATGGCAACCCACTCCAGTATTCTTGCCTGGAGAGTCCCAGGGACAAAGGAGCCTGGCAAGCTACAGTCCATAAGGTCACAAAGAGTCGGACACAACTGAGTGGACTTAGCACATGTGCTCGCACAACATTCTAATCAGCTTACCTCCTAGCCTAACCATACATAGAAAGAAGCATTTAAACTACCAACTAATACAGTACATACAGGTCAAGTGCGAGTGCAACAAAGTCAGGAGGCAAGAACCATTCCTGCATTTGACATCACATTAAGACTCTCTGCATCTTAACAACGAATGAAACTGGTGGTCTGTGGCACTGTAGAGAACTGTCATTCAGAGGTTGTGCCTTTGTGCGATCTCTAAAGGAAAAGACTGAGGAGGACCTAGGGATTTGTGTGAATACTTAATATTAGGAGGAATTTCATAATTTGTAAAACAACTGTTGACTACTGGAAGCAGGAATAATGAAGAGAACTACCCCACAAACTGCCTCTTGCTCATCACAGTCAGTCCCTACACACTAATTCCTCTGAGCCTGTTGACCACAGCCTCTCTAATGCTTGTGTCTGTCTAGTATCTGTTGTGAGCAGTCCTGGAGTGATGATCAACTCCTATTGCTACTCCAGCCTCTGTGTAGCTCCATGACAGGGGGAGACCAGAGTTGTCTGGAAGAGATTGGGAAAGCAGACAGGAGCACAGGTTAAGCTGTCACTGATCTCCTATTCCACTCCACCCACCCTCTTTGCCCTAGAGCAGACACAAGAAGTCTGTCTTCTTCCTTCCTCTTGTGCTTTCCCCAAATAACCAACCAGACTTAAGTCACAGTCTACAAATGTCCTTACTGGAGCTCTTTCTCAGAGGAGGCTTGGGGTGGTCTCCCAGGGTAAAAAGTGTGCAATAGATCTCAGATACATTTCATGAGCTCAACAAAGCTCAAGCTTTTGAACGATGTGTTGTGACTCCAGAGGGCGTTAGGGATGTAGCAGGATTTTCTTTGCGTGGCTTCTGAAAAATTATAAGCTGAAGTATGTCAAGTCAACATAGCTCTGCAGGAAGAATATGAGTTAGAAGACAGAATGCCTGCTCCCCACATGGTACCAGGGAGTCACTGTGTGTGGGCTCAGGTAAGTCCCACCCCATTTAGATTTCAGTTTCCTCACCTGTGGCATGGGAGCATCTTGAAATCTCATCTCTTTCTAGTGTTCTATGATTCTAAGGAGGATCTTTGAGAAGACGGAGATCCGCACAGAATGGCCACCAGGAAGGCAGGCCAGAAGGTGTCTGCCTGATGACCCTGTGGAAATTGGCAACAATGCATTTCTCCTTTTATACTTTCCAAGGATTCTAATGGACCATCAAGTATCAAATCAGGGCCATTGGAACGTCCCTAAATGAGTTATCTTTAATCTTCCTCCATTCTTAAGTCTTGCTCATTTCAGTTCGGTTGAAATTGCATCCTACCCTGTGGTTTGCAGAAAAAGTCCACAGTGGTTTTGTCTCCTGGTTTCAATTTAGGGTCCACTCTTCTCTAATCACTAGATGCCAGTATGTTTTCTAATAATTCCTGTTTTGCCAAGTTTTGAGTTAACGGGCTTCCTCTGCCCCGGGTCTGAAGCCCCACCACATGAGTGGTAGCTGAGACACTTCAGCCTTCATTATGAGCTATGTTTCTAAGCCACAAATAAAACCAAAATAACAATTAGCTTCATGTAAATATTGAGCCACAGCATTTCCTTCTCATGTTCTAGAGACAGCCTGAGCCTGTCCTGGTGAAATGTCTGGGTGTGATGGATTTAATCCCTTGCGGATGGCTGAATCTTACATCCTTACCAGAGTCCTGAGGACAGTTCCCTGGGACTCTTGTGGGCTTACAGAGGGTCAGTTTAGCGGCTGGTCTGCCCACACCATTTGTGTTGGGCAGCAGTTCTTTCTCTAGTATAGTACCACTTCCACTCATCAACCTGCCTAGTGATGCTTGTGTGATATGGCCCCACAGTCTCTGTCCACATCTACTTCAACAGTTTGCCATTGGGTCTTCAGGCTCAATTCCATCTTGGGGATCCAATGCCATCTGAGGGGAAGCAGAATTTGTCTGTCTGTTTCTGAACACACAAATACCCAGGCTACTTTTCAGCCATGGATGGGCCTTTGGGCTTAACTGAATACACTGAGAAATGATCATCTGGGCTATCTAAATTAATCCTCTTGTGCCTCCAGAGGCTTCTGCATAACCCCTGAGAGCTAAGGCTCCTGCCCACCCAGTCTGATCTGAACAGAGATGCAGCCACACAAAACCGTTGTTCTTCCTGCTGAAGGGGAGCTAAGGTCGCCCATTCAGGTCCCCAGCCCAAGCCTTCAGGTTCCCTGGAGTCTAAGCAGAACAAAATATTCCCCACTGTCACCAACATCCCTGAAATTCAACACAAGGACACCTTTATTATACAGGATCATTTTTGCTAACTGTTGCTAATCTCCACAGAAAACAGAGCAAAAACATGAAGAAATAGAGTGTCCCAGGCTGGGTACCCCAGAAGCGGATGCTGAAAGGAAGTTTGGCAAAATGTCTATAGGGATGGATGCCCATGACGGGAAAGAGAGACTGCAGGATTGGGCGGAGGGAGAGAAGTTGAAGTTGTGATGAAAGCTGAGCAAAGCCTCCACCATCCTGTAGGGTATCTCTGGAGAGAGGATGTCCCTCAGAGGTCCCACTTGGGAGGGGACACAGCTAGAATTCCGTGCTTCTCTTGCCTGCCCAATGACCTGATACAAGGTGCCCCCAGAATGTGTGGTCTTACACGAGGCGGCCTCTGAACCTGTTGTGTCTGTTGGCCTCAACCCCAATGGCTAGGGCAATGGGTTCCTTCTTGAAGGGGGTCTGCCTTCAGTAGGGCTGGGCACTTGCAGTGCTATGTACGCATCCTGCCAGAACAACATTCCCTCCCTGGATGATGTCTTCAGTGGGCAGGTTGCATCTGCAAACATGATAAACTGGCTTATGGGTCCATCACCTGGACCTCCAGCCACTCCTAGAACAAGGAGCTTGCAGTATCTACACTCAGCACATCGGGGCATCCATCTCTTCATTCAGCTCAAATCTCTTTGCCTGTAACAGCCATTGCAATGATCTTATAAGGAGGCGAACTTCTCTGCTTTAATTAGACGTGACTCTTCTGAGCACGTTTTCGGTGTCTACAAGCAGGCATTGTGTGATATGAAACGGATGATATTTGCTTTCCTTAGACTCCTGCAAAAGTGTTTATTTTTACAAACAGAGTCCATCAAACTGCAAATTAACACCCAGGCATCCTTTCCTGTGTTCCCCTCCCATCTGGCTTCCTTGCAGAAATTACGTTCTTCTCAGCTTGCCCAAACTGTTAGCACACAACTCAGCTCCCATTTGCTTGGTGTCAGTTTAATATTGCATTAATTAGACAATTAGAGGAGGGCCCAAGAAGATTCCCAGCTAATGTGCTTCAGAGGGGAGTAAGGTTGATTGGAAGTGGCTCTTTTTCACTTTTAAACTGTGTTTGGTTTTGCCTTAGCACAAAAATGTGACTTGATTAAAATCGCAGAAGCTGCAGCTGAATTGATTCCACGTGATTGAAGTATTGCCATGGAATCAGAACTTTAAGGATCCAACCCTTCAAGGTACCCTGTGCCACCTTGAAGAAAAAAGTACCTCATAGCTTTGTTGATACCATGCAAACAGCTGAATGAAAAGTGAAGACTTCAGTCCAATATGGGTGAAAAGGCAAACACCCTCCTGGCTTTAGTCGAGGCATGGGGGGCTGGAGAATGGGTCCATGAGCATGGTACAGTGGCCCAGACTGTGGTGCCCAGTCCTTCAGTGTCCAGCTGCGACACTGGGAACTGATTGCTTTCTTCCCCCGCCTTGATTTCCTCATCTGGGAAAAATGATGGTTAGGCCAGCTTGGCCAGATCAATACAAGGAACAGGCAGAGAGGTTAGGGTGTACTGACATAGACTATTCAGATGAAACCAAATAATCTGAAAATGACATGGAACTTTATAAACAAGGCTCTGGCGATGAAGCCTTTTCTTGCTGTTTTTATTCAAATATTTGGCAACCTGGGGGCTATTATATTTAGTAATGATAATTAAACTATTCCATGTGTTCTGGTATTCAGAGAATATCATGAAACATTCACTCTGGACTAGATCTGAAAGCTAATCTGGTGTAATAGCATCATTTTCTAAATGCTCAAAGGGTTTAAGAAACTTGGTCTTTAAGGACGCTAGCCTGGGCCTGGAGTCCTCAGTTAGGATTCTGGCCTCTGTGCTAAGCCAGCTCCAAGCCTGTCTATGTCCAGACAAGCCTCACTAATCAGAGTTTCATTCAGGGAATTTCTTTATGGGAGTGACATGGAATTATCAAAGCTGAACACGGATCAGATGGAACGATCTCTTGGATGATATGGGACTTGCTCCCTGGTCAACAGCTCCCATGCTGCCTGCCTGGGGACACTCGACTTTCTCTGGCTGCTTCTCAAGCCCTTAGTCTGTTGAGGTTTTAGAAACAAATGCTGCAGAATTCAGCTCTCAATTCCTGAGTTTTCCAAAGTGGGTTGATTTGAGGGCTTTCCTGGCGTGAGTTGACACTGAGCTCAGCCTATTTTAGAGTCGGCTCATTATGCTGCCTGTGCCTGGAATGGGGTCAGATGCATGACTGACTACCTGTGCCCCAAGACCAGTGAGTGGCCCACCTAATGAAGGGGAGCAGGGATGGCATCAGAAAAGGAAACCACCTTCAGGCAGGCGGAGGCAGGCAGGCAGGCACAGCATCTATCAGAAGGTCCCTGCTGGAGATAACAACCCTGCTTTTCCACTTGGATTCCCACTCTTCTTTTTTTTCCTCAAGATAAATTCTTTATTTCTTCATAGACCCCTCCATGCCATAGTCACACATGCAGGACTGTTTCTCTTGGAGACCAAATACCCAAAGTCCCACTATTAAATCAAAGAATAGCAACTCTTCCCTTTCTCTGTGATGGAGACATTAACGATATAAAAACACACCAGAGAGAAAATGGACTAGATTTTTGACCAGGGTCTCACCAATACACAGTGTTTGGTAGATGGCACTAGTGACAAAGAGTCCACTTGCCAATTCAGGAGATACAAGAGATGCAGGTTCAGTTCCGCAGGAGGGAAGATCCCCTGGAGTAGGAGATGGCAACCCACTTCAGCATTCACGCCTGAATAATTCCATGGACAGAGGAGCCTGGTGAGCTAAATAGTCCATGGAGTCACAAAGAGTTGGACACGACTGAGGGACTGAGCAGAAAGAGTTAAAAAAGGCTTGGGAATGGACACTTTTTGGTATTTGTTAGGTATTCAATACTTTCTTCCTCATAACAGTGGCCCTTATAGGGGCCCCCAAGAGCACCAGGAGCAGGAATTTTGCTGTTCTCCCTATCAACCACAAAGAATGTTAGAAACTCACAGGAAAACTAACACACAAGATTACCCGTGGTCAGTCCGCAGTTGATGTGGCCACCCCTCCGCTTGCATGTGCATCCTGGGGCTGGCACCCTGGTTCAGGGGATGCTGGTCTGTGGGGCCTGCAAAGCCCTGGGAGGTCAGTGCCTCCCAGATGGGGGAAGCCCCCTCATGGCCCCCACCCCCCACCTTACTCATCCTGGAGAAACCAAACAGCTTCGGATCGCCAGACAGAGGAACGCCCCATGCTTCTGAGCCCCATGTATCCAATCTGCAGCAACCCCCCCCCCCCCCCCCCCCCCCGAACCTCCCCATGTGGCCCATTCCTGATCACAAACTCTCTCTCTGCAGACAGCACTCTCTCGCCTTCTCTGTAGCCACCGGGGCTGGGGGCTCTCTGAGCAGGCCAGGTAGGCTCACAATTAAGGGCATGAAAGCCCTGCCTCTTTTTTGCCCCCAGGCTCCCCCCTGGAGTCTGCCTACTGGAATGGCTTCATCTGAACTCCAGGTATAGTTACTCTGTTATAAATCAATTTAGTTTTTCAAATTCAACTGTGCTATTCATTGCCTTCTCTCTTTTTCTAAAAAAACAACTTTTTATTTTGTGTTGGGCATAGCCAATGAACACTGTTGTGATAGTTTCGGGTGAACAGCAAAAGGACTCAACCATACATATACATGGATCCATTCTCCCCCAAACTCCTCTCCCCTCCAGGCTGCCACATAATATTGAAAAGAGTTCCATGTGCTACTCAATAAGTCCTTGTTAGTTACCCATTTTATTTAGAGCAATGTGTACAAGTCCATCCCAAACTCCCTAACTATCCCTTCCCCCTATGCTTCCCCACTGCAGCCATAAGATAGTTCTCTTTAAGTGTGTGAGTCTGTTTCTGTTTTGGAAGTAAGTTCATTTGTATCATTTCTTTTTAGATTCCACATAGAAGGGATGTCATATGATACTTCTTCTCTGTCTGACTTACTTCACTCAGTATGACACTCTCTGAGTCCATCCCTGTTGCAGCAAATGGCATTATTTCATTCTTTCTAATCATTGCCTTCTTTAAATTATATATTTTTTTAATGGAAGGATAATTGCTTTACAATATTGTGTTGGTTTCTGCCATAAATCTGCATGAATCAGCAATTGGTATACATATGTCCCCTCCCTCTTGAACCTCCCTCCCACCTCCCGCCCCATCCCACCTCTCCACGTTGTCACAGGGCCTTCTTGTCTGGAAGAGGAACACAGAGGTCTAGGTCGCATCCTACTGTCCTCGGGGGCACAAAGCCCTGGGTCATGAGCTGACTTTGCCAGGAGCTCCCTGAAATGGACCCTAGGCCGGTCCCTCTTCCTTTCTTTGGGCTTGGTCTCCGGCTTTCACATGAGAAGGTGAGACTAAAGGGTTACTTGAAGTCTCGAAGTCTCTTCTGACTCGAAGGCGCTGGGATTCAGAGCGAGGGGGGTGGGGGAACAGCATTCCTGGGGAGTGACACAATTCCGAACTGGGAGATCAAAGGGGCTCCTCGAGGGAGGCCCCAACCAGGAGCTCCCGGCCTGCGTCTGGGGTCGGTAATTAGCTCCTGCCGCCACCTTCCTCTCTATGGGCTCCTCGGGGCGGGCGGGCGGGTGGGCGAGCTCTGCAGGCCCAGCAACAGAGTCCCCTGCCCCCTAGAGCAGAGGCAGGAGGGTGAGGGTGGTGGGAGGAAGTGTGATGCCGAAGGGAAGGGGGTCTAGCACCACCAGGAACTGTGTGACATCTGTATGGAACTTTATGTTAGACAGATGCAAAGTTTAAACATCTTAACAAAAAGCAGTCCACTCCGGGCTTTCTCAGCACCAGTGTGAGAACCGCGCTGTGCGGATACCTCTTAAAGTATTTGATGAGAGGCTGAAAGCCTGACAGGCTAACACTTCACTTCCTTCCAATTAGGGGCCTTTAACATCAAAGGCCCAGGCCCCCACTCAGCCCGGCTCACTTGAATGAATTAGGAGAGAGAATGGATCCAGGAGTTGCTTCCTTCTCTCCCTCGCAGTAGACGCAGGGCTCTGGGGGCTTTAATAAGATGTTGGAGGTCACCCAGGTCAGGCTCTGACGGGTGGGGAGGGGGGCGCGGTACGGACACCGGGAAACCACCAGAGTGTTTCAATATGTGTGGTGTTTGTCGAGCAATCTGGCCCCCGCGAAGCCTCCCCCAGTGGGGCTGTCTCATGGGGACCCTTCCAGCAGTGGAGCACTCAGGCAGGCAAGGGGCCCCTGCTCCCACTCAGGTGGGTGTTCGAGGCTTGGGTGCAGGGGGCTCCAGGGCTATTGGTTTAGCAGCAGCTTTTTCTGACATTATGTTGGCAACATAGCTGGAACATACCCACATCAGGGGCCTGTCCATCAGTTTCAGAGTTTATTGTGAAAACATGAGGCAGAAGCCGTTCTCAGCTACCTGGCTAGCTGGCTACTGGCATCAGTCAGAGAGAGAGTGCGACTCTGTAAGCAGTCAGAGCCAGAGGAGAGAAGAAAGTTTTTCTTTTGATTTCATTCACCTTTGCTTGAAGGAGACCTGAATCTCCTCTACAGCAACTCTGGCCAGTCGATTTCAATGCCTGCCTGTGCATGCCCGTGTCGGGCAACTCTCCATCCTAAAAGGTTACATTCACTCCGTGGTGAGCAACTCTCAAGTTAGGAAGACCATCCTTCTGTCGAGTTTGAAGATGCCGTTTTGTAATGCACTCACCCAACTCTGTCTCACTTCATGCAATTGAACAAACAGTAAGATCTAGGGAGCCAGGCGAGCCTGGATTCCAAGCCTGACTCCACCCTTCCAGTCTACAAACAGGGGAGTTACTCTGACTTTAAGCTTCTGCTTCCTCTTCGGCAAATGGGGATTTTCACAGTCTAGGTAAATATTTATAAAGCACCTATTACTATCTATGTAACTACATAGTGAGTACTTAATGAAAGGTTCTTATTATCTATCACCTCTTAAGCACCATAGGGCTTCTCTCCTTAACATCCTGTTCCATCCCGACTTCATTGCTGGATGAGAAATGCTTGGTGGCATCCACAGAGAGAGGTCTCTGGTGATGGATAAAGGTGACCTTGTACACAAGGGATGGATTGAGCTGGTTCCAAGTTTAGGTGAAGTCTAGTCAAATGGGAAAGCGCATGGTATAGAGAGGACTGACATCACAGAAGAGCAGTCTGAAACACACTAGAGATGTCTAGAAGAAAATGGGGTAGTGCCATTTGTCTGGAACGTTGGATAAGAGAGAGAGAAGGCTGTAGAGCTAGGGCAGAGCTTTCAGGGGAAGGCTTTGAGAATCATTCTAAGTCATTTCAGAAAGAATTACTCTACCCATAAGCTGGGCTTTTGCCATAAACCTATGATCACTTTTGTTTCTCACAAGAAAGCTAAGTATTGTGCCAATTTTTCATATGCAGATATTGAGGCTAAGAGAGCTTCAGTGACTCACCCAAGAAGAATTCTCTAGAACCAAGGTGGTCTTCTAACATCACATCCAGATTAATGAAATGACTGTGGTCTTGCTTGAAAACACAAAAGCAGCATCAACAGGCAAAAAAATGGAGCCAAGGAGAGCTCAGTGTGGGCTGGCCCAGTACGAGAAACTTACTGAAAAATGTGGGCCTGACTTTGCGTCTTCTCCATGTTGGACTCTAGCAGCTCTTTAACATCCTGCAACTAAGCCATCAACTATCTAGTTCTAAGGAGAGACAGCTAGTCATGTATTTAGATCCAGAGTCTGTCTTTACAAATATTTGAGGGACCCATAAAATCCTTAAGATGGTACCATGTATGTGTTGGTGATGATGATGACTTTGGAGTGTGGACTCACCTGCTGTTTGCTAAGAGCATTTTCAAAAGCTCTCAGTGTTAATCGTCACCTGACCCTGTGTGGTAGGCATTTTAATCTCAGTTTTCCAGATGAGGAAACTGAAATGACAAAGGTTAAGTGACCTGCCCAGGGTCAACCTTAGTCTAAGAAATGGGTCTTTCTGGCTCCAAATCGTGGACTCTTTCCACTCTATTTATTTTACTTCTAAACTAAAAACTGGTGCTCTGTCTGGGGTCACAGTCCTGTGCCCAGTGATCTCAAGGCCTCAAAGTCACAGATGGGAGATGGAGGGCCTATCCCTGTCTTTCTAACACCTAGAGCAAAAGCTGACAGCTCAGCTTTGGCTAATCAACCATGCTCATTTCTAATCTGTGCTTTGAGTGAAAAAGTTCCTGAGGACTTCTCTAGGACCTATGTTATAATTCACCATTAATGAGCTGGGTCATTATTTTTAAGGCTCCATCAATACCTCCCTGTGGCAAAGTCAGCTTTAAGCCACAAGTATTTACATACAAATTGCAATGCATCTCTACATCTTAGTCACTTCTCCTGACGAGGATCACTGATCATTCTTCTCAGCTCCCTTCTGCAGCAACAATGAAGAGAACTTCAACCAGTGTATGGAGAGTGCATAGAGTCAGGATTCTGGGGCCCATGGGGAAGACAGGCTGACATTCCAGCCCCCCAAAAGGCTGTAGGTCTAACTGAAGTGGCAGTGATCAGAATGAGGAGCAGAAAACAGAGGAGGACACGCCGCGAATGGTTTCCTGTGTTCAGTTCAGTTCAGTCGCTCAGTCATGTTGGACTCTCTGTGACCCCATGAATCGCAGCACACCAGGCCTCCCTGTCCATCACCAACTCCCAGAGTTCAAACTCACGTCCATCGAGTCAATGATGCCATCCAGCCATCTCATCCTCTGTCGTCCCCTTCTCCTCCTGCCCCCGATCCCTCCCAGCATCAGAGTCTTTTCCAATGAGTCAACTCTTCGCATGAGGCGGCCAAAGTACTGGAGTTTCAGCTTTAGCATCATTCCTTCCAAAGAACACCCAGGGCTGATCTCCTTTAAAATGGACTGGTTGGATCTCCTTGCAGTCAGCGGGACTCTCAAGTACTAGCAAAACTCCATGAAGTTACTGTTGCTTGAATAAGCTGGAGCTTCCATTCCTGAGGTCCCACTAGATTGGAGCAATCAGACCAAGGGAAGGACTGATTCCATGACTTCGTGCAGTCGACATAAAGCAAGTTGCAATAATATCACACCACCAAGCTGAGGTGCAGTCAGCTTTCCTTCTTTTTTCTGGTCTTCATAGCAGCATCCACAGATCTAGACCTTGTGTTCTATGCATGAAGATAGCAGAGAGTGCACATTTAGAAAACAAGAGTGAAACTTTCCTGGTGGTCCAGCGGTTAAGAAGCCACATACCAATGCAGGGGACAGAGGTTAGATGACTGGTTGGGAAGATTCCACATACTGCGCGGCAACAAAGCCTGTGTAGCACAGCTACTGAGTCCACGCGCCCTAGAACTCAAGCTCCTCAACAAGAGAAGCCGCCACAGGGAGAAGTCCGCACACTGCAACTAGAGAGTGGCCCCTTCTTGCCGCAACTAGAGAAAGCCTGAGCAGCAGTGAGATCCAACACAGCCAAAAATAAATAAATAAAATTAGAAAATAAAAATGGTGAGAAGTTGTAAGAGAAGAAAGCAGTTTCTATATCAATTATATGCCATGTATAAATTGGTATGTGTTATTATTACAAGTCGGAGAAGGCAATGGCACCCCACTCCAGTACTCTTGCCTGGAAAATCCCATGGATGGAGGAGCCTGCTAGGCTGCAGTCTATGGGATTGCGAAGAGTCAGACACAACTGAACGACTTCACTTTCACTTTTCCCTTTCATACATTGGAGAAGGAAATGGCAACCCACTCCAGTGTTCATGCCTGGAGAATCCCAGGGATGAGGGAGCCTGGTGGGCTGCCATCTATGGGGTCACACAGAGTCGGACACGACTGAAGCGACTTAGCAGCAACAGCATTATTACAAGTTCAGTTCAGTTCAGTTGCTCAGTCGTGTCCAACTCTTTGTGACCCCATGGACTGCAGCACGCCAGGCCTCCCTGTCCATCACCAACTCCCTAAGTTTACCCAAACTCATGTCCATTGAGTTGGTGATGCCATCCAACCATTTCATCTTCCGTCATCCCCTTTTCCTCCTGCCTTCAATTTTTCCCAGCATCAGGGTCTTTTCCAATGAGTCAGTTCTTCACATCAGGTGGCCAAAGGATTGGGGTTTCAGCTTCAACATCAGTCCTTCCAATGAACACTCAGGACTGATCTCCTTTAGGATGGACTGGCTGGATCTCCTTGCAGTCCAAGGGACTCTCAAGAGTCTTCTCCAACACCACAGTTCAAAATGGAAGAGGCTGTTTGGACTTGGTCATTGATTATACTGGAGGTCTCAGAGATTTGACTATCCAGATGGGCTTCCAGGAGGCACTGGAGCTTGGATTAGGCCCTGAACATGACATAGGATTCACCAGGCCATGGGAAGGAAGAAAGGTGAAAGGAGAGGGTATCTAAAGACACAGAAGACAGAATGAGATGCCTTGTGTGAGCAATGAGATCTGGTCATGGAGCCCAGCAAAGGAAGTGTCTGCAGGGAGAGAAGTTGGGACCAGACAGTAACCTGCCTCTTGGCATGAGGAAGTGGAGGAAACACCTGTTTCTCAGGGGTGCATCTGGGAGCGCCCACAAAGGTGATTTTATGAGGTCCTGAAGTTCTGTGTGTATTACTGCAGGCCCAAGAGCCCTGTTCCTGCCAGGAGACTGTGGAAACTTGGGCTCGAACCAGGAAAACGCATCTCTGGCCCCAGCACACCACAGGTGCCTGCTGCCCACGCCCGTGTCACTTTCCTGTCTGCTTGTCACACCCCTCGCCTGCCCCTCTAAGCTTGCCCAATGCCCCGTCACCTCTCTAAGGCTGGTTCAAGGCATGCCCTCTCCACCTAGCCTCATGGTATCCCCTTCACCTCAGCAAATCTCCACATCTTCATCTACGAGATTGAAGGCATGACCGTCATCTCTGTGAGAGCCTTTCTGCACATGAGAAGAAATGGCTCACACCCTGGCAGGTCCTGGGCGAAGGAGTAGCCAAGTCAAGGAAAGAAGTGGAACTTTCCAGAACTCCAGAACTCGGACTGGAGTTTGAACTCTGACTCTTCTCTGAAGGGTCCTGGGGAAGGAAGTAGGCTCTTCAAGGCCTATGTCCATTTTCTGGCAGGGGGGGCCCTGGTGGCACCTTCAGGAGGTGAGGCAAACAGGGAACTGGAATAGCCGCATTCCAGTGAACACTGGAAGCCTGGGGCAGGACCCATCATCATTCCACTCTACGAGTTGCATCTGCAAGACGGTTCCCTTTGCTCTAAGAGCAATGATCCACCAGGCATGCCTCCAAGGGTGATTCCTGAATCAGCGTCACCAATGATGTGCTGCACAGACCGGCCTGGTGACCAGGCTCTTAAAGAAACTCAGAAGCCACTGGAAGGCATGCACCTCTTTCCGCATTCACGGGGCAGCCTGGACTGTCTATAGCCTCTCAGAATAGCCATGGCACTCAGCCTATGGCCTGCTTCTTATCAACCCTTTGAAAATAAGTGTAGGAGCCCTTCCTCCAGAACAGAGGCTGACTTGGAGGCTTCCAGTTGCCTCTTGGTGTTGATCATAACACCAACACCAAAATAGGCAGACCTCAGATTTAGTTCCAGACCACTGCAATCAGCAAACAGTGCAGCAACGCAAGTCACACGAAGTTCTTGGCCTCTCAGTACATATAAAAGATATGTTTATGCCATACTATAGTCTATTAAGTGTGTCCCAGCTTAATGCCCAAAAAAAACCATGTACATACCTTAACTAGAAATACTCTATTACTGAAAAATGTTAACCATCATCTGAGCCTAATCTTCCTGCTGGTGGAGGGTCTTGTCTTGGTGTTGATGGCTGCTGACTGATCAGGGTGGTGGTTGCTGAAGGGTGGCTTCTTTCTTTCTATTCTTTCTTTTCTTTTTTTTTTTTTTATTGTTGATTTGTTTATTTAAATATATAAGCCAGAAATAATATAAATTTACACAGATATTTTACAATTTCTCTACTCCCCATTGCTTTTTTTTTTTTTTTACTTTATTTTATTTTACAATACTGTATTGGTTTTGCCATACATTGACATGAATCCACCACGGGTGTACATGTGTTCCCAAACATTTGGCCATGTCATGCGGCATATGGGATTTTCCACATGGTATGTCCCCTGTCCAGAGATCAAACCCACACCCCCTGCTTTGGAAGCATGGAGTCTTAACTGACAGTTTCTTAAAATAAGAAAACAATGAAATTTGCTACCTCGATTGACTCTTCCTCTCAAGAATGATTTTTCTGTAGCATGAAATGCTCTTTGATGGCATTTTATCCACAGTAGAACTTCCTTTAAAATTGGAATGCATCCTCTCAAACCCTGTCTCTGCTTTGTCAATGGCATTTACATATATTCTCTATCTTTTGTTGTCATTTCAACAGTTTCACAACATCTTTTCCAGAAGCAGATTCCATCTCAAGAAGTCACTTTCATTGCTCATCTGTAAGAAGCTACTCCCCATCTATTTCAAGTTGTATCATGGATTGCAGTGATTTAATCACATCTCCAGGCTCTACTTCTAATTCTGGTTCTCTTGCTATTTCCACCACATCTGTAGTTGCAACAACATCAAAGATCACTGATCATAGGTCACCATGCAAATATAATCATGCTCAAAAAGCCTGAAATATTGTGAGAATTATGAAAATGTGACATAGAGACTCAAAGTGAGTAGGTGCTTTGGAAAAAGGTACTTTGGAAAAAGACTTGCTCTGTGCAGTGTGGCCGCAAACCTTCAATTTGTAAAAAAACAGGAAAATGAAAAAAACAAACCTCAATATTTATAAAGCACAACAAAGTGAAGTATGTCTCTGTTATAATTATCTACCCTATCTTCCAACCTGGCAACTAAACCATGAACTTCTATGGACAGAGACCAAGATGACTCACTCCTGTCTCCCCAGGATCTTCCCCATTGCCTGGCTCAAAGTAGCAGCTCATTATATGCTGATTTTATGAAGTTAAACTCCAAACCTACCACCCACTCCTGGGGGGAAACGGAGGACCCTGTCCTTTCAGCATTCCTCCGGTGAGTAATGCAAACCTAAAGAATATGCTTCTGGCTCCAGGACTGGCATTAAGGCATGTAATGCAAATTTTGCAAAGTTCAGCCCATTTTAGGTGGGGTGAGGCTTGGACAATAAAAGTCACACACACACACACACACACACACACACACACACACACACACACACTGCTATTTTGTCAAACACCAACCTCCTGGGAGCGGAGATGTGTGAAACTCTTTTATCGGTTTCTTATGCAAGATCATTGAAACACATAGTTGAGTCTGAAACGATAAGGATCTTTACCCCAGACTGCCAGCTGTTCCTGTTTCCCTGAGCCAACTCAGTCTTGGCTCAATTTAACAGACTTCTATTGAGTGTCTACTCTGAGCCAATAACTGAGTGAGACATTTTGCTGTTGTTCAGTCACTTAGTTGTGTCTGACTCTTTGCAACCCCATGGACTGCAACACGCCAGGCTTGAGATGTTAGAACAACAAAAATGAACAAGATGTAACGCTTCCTCTCAAAGGTCCATTATCTGCCAGAGGAGGAAGATGAGAAATCAGATCATTAGGGTACAAAACGATGTGTGCTGTGTAAGATGCCTACAGAATATGGAAGGGTAGAAGTGGGTTCATGAGCTTGGGTGACCATGAGGTCAACATCCATTGGAGGTGAAAGCTGGGCTGTGCATTAGACAGTAAATGGAAGTGGTGATATGAAGAGATCAGCAGGACCTCACAGGCAGAGTACACAGAATGAGCAAACATGTGAGCTGAGAAAGGGTCTGATGACCACAGGAAACTTCATACTGCTCAGAAGAAGATTTGAAGTTACAGAATGGCAGATTTGGGGAAATAAGGACCCCATCACAGAGATTCTGTATGCCAGCTTAGGGAGATTTGACTCTATGCTGTGGGCAACACAGTGAGTTAGTAAAGACCTTAAGTATGGTAGCAAAGGGACTTCTGTGGTGGTCCAGTGGTTAAGACTTCACCTTCCAGCGCAGCAGGTTCAGGTTTGATCCCTCCTTGGGGAGCTGAGATCCTATATGCCTCTCAGTCAACAGAACATAAACAACAGAAACAATATTGTAACGAATGCAAAAAAGTGATGGAGAAGACCTCACCTCTGCCAAATATTTTAAAAAAAAGTATGCTAATAAAGACCCATTTGCTTTAGGGAGATCCCTTTGGTGACCATGTACAGGGTGAACAGATGTTACAGTTGGTGGATAAAAGGAAACTATTTACAAATTGACTATAAGTGAACATCCTAGAGGGAAGATGGTAAGTCCTAGCTGAGGGCAGAGGAAAAGGGATGGAAAGAAAGGAATGCTTCATGAGATTTAAGGGATGTAGGACACCCAGGCTTAGATGAGCAATTAGGTAGGTAGAACCTAGTCTTCCTCATTGGCGCTGCCACTCTGGGGCCATCAGCTTATCCAAGCCTGAGGGGTTACTAGGGGCCAGTGGGTGGGCTCATGGCCTTTGCAGAGAACCAGGTGGAACTCTACCCTTGTCCTTTGGGTTGACTGGGCAGAACATGGCCATCAAGAAATGAGAGAAAGTGGCCAACATCTTGGGAGAAGATGTGTAGGATCATAAAGTGCACATGCTGGGCCTTTAACCTCTAAAACTGCCTGCCTTTCCAAAGGTACACTGTTCTTATAGGAAAGGCAGGACTCGTTTAATTGGTAGACTTTGAAATGGTTTACCGCCACCCCCCACCACCACCACCAATCTTCATAAAAAGGAAATGAGGGCTGCAGTGGGTAGGGGAGACACTGGGCCTTTCCTGAACCTCGTAAATAATCAGTAGCACGTGTCCAGGCTACCCTGCCCGACTGACTTGAGTGCCAGGGGAGACAGTGAGGACAGGCAAGTGGAAGACTCTGGCAGGTAGTTGATACAATTTGCCAAAATCAGCAATGATCAACAGGCCTGGTGTAGGACAATAAGATAGGAGAGCACACGCCCTTGAGTTTGGAGGGAGGGCAACACTGAAGACCTGTGTAAAACCCCGCCAATCTCCTGACTTGTCCATTCACCTCCTTACATGAGGATATCAGTGCCTCCTTCCTAGGTTTCCAGTGACAATCCAGTAAGTGGCAGTAAAGAACAGTGGTGAAGAAAAAATGTAAGTTTGGCATGAATGCCTCCACTCAAACCCCTGTTCCGTCAACTAGAAGCAGTGAACCTTGGACATGTCCCCTCAGCTCTCAGCATGTGTCTATCCTTCTAAAAACTGGAGAAATAATAGTACTCACATCATAGGATGACGTTAAGATGAAAGGTGACACGCGTGATGTTGGCACCTAAACGGAGTTCATTAAATGGGAGCGGGCTTCTGATATAAGTGAACTGGACCCTTTATCCAAAGACCAAGGAGACTTAGGGTACCCTGGACATGAATAGAGCTGGAGGGTGATAATTAACCTCTGATTCGGTGGCAAGAACCTTCTAAGTATGTGTCATTTCAGTCATTTCTGTAGGCCCAACTCCATCAATTATGATTCAATTTAGACAAGATTGGAGGTCTAAAGAAATTTAGTGACTTGCCTAATGTCTCATTCACTGGGATTTAAACCCTATATAACTCCTCTATGGGTTAAGATCCCTGCTCTACGTGGCATGCTTTTTTCCATCATGGTGGCCAGTGGCTCCTTCATGGAACTGTCCTTCCAATGGCCTAGCATTTATTGAGGACCTCCTATAGGCCAGGCCTGTGCCGGGCACTTGACACAATCTCATCACATCACCATAACCCTGTGAGCTGCCTACTATTGCCCCCACTTCACAGCCTATGTGACAAGCCTGAGAGATCTTCCCGTACTTCCTTGGGCCATAAGCTTACTTGACTTGTGCTCTTGCCCTAACCCCACCGTGTTCCAGCCATTGGGAAGAGATAAAACAGAAGGATGGGTATGGCCATCTCTGCCTTGCATCTTGTTCATGGCCCTTTTGCAGACCTTTTCTTCTTTTCTCCTCAAAGCAGGTATTGTCATCCCAATTATACACAGGGAACTTGAAAGTGAAATAGTCAGCAACTTTCCCAAGGTCATGAACAAGCCAGCAGAACCTAGCTCACTGTCTTCTTGCATCTTGTTTCCAAAAAATGAAGACATTTTTCTGG
This sequence comes from Budorcas taxicolor, assembly GCF_023091745.1. Classification (NCBI taxonomy): domain Eukaryota; kingdom Metazoa; phylum Chordata; class Mammalia; order Artiodactyla; family Bovidae; genus Budorcas; species Budorcas taxicolor. The sequence continues at coordinate 141,551,219 of NC_068920.1, forward strand.
GTCCGATTATGGACAACCAGCCCTCATTTCAGAATTTGGGGAAAGGCTTCGGGAGGGGCAGGCTGCACATCCCCCCCAACCCCACCACCAGCCACTAGGATCTGCAAACAGGGCCCCTACCTATGGGCTAGCAGCATCGGATGCTGCTTTAATTAGATCGCCATGGTAACAAGCTACAGGAGAACAATAGACAGTTGTGTACTTGCAAAAATCATCAGTCGCAGACAAGGCCCCGCTAAACTGTAATTATGCTGGAGCAGAAGCAGATCTTCATTTCAGTGGGAGAAATAAACTGCCATCCTCGCCTCGTTACCTTCGGATGTTATTTGAACATCAGGGGCTGGGATTCCAAACGGGTTTACTGTTTGAATTTACGTTTTGGAAATGTTAAAACCCCAAATAAAGATGGTCGTCTTTGCATCCTGGGCTTTGGGTTGCGCATTCCCAGAGGGGAACTGAGAGCAAGGTAAAGAAGGTAATAATAATCACATAGATGGCATTTACTGAGTCCAGAGGTGCCCAGTGTTTTCTACAGTCCTGCCCCCCATCATCACACTAAGCGTCTGCTGAGGGTGTGTCGAGTCCCACTTTACAAGCAGGAAGCCAGCCAAGGATCCTCACTGGGGTCCTGACCCCTGAGGGTTTGGCTCCGAGGCCCAAATGCCTTCCTCCAGCCAGGTTGATGTTCAAGGACAAAAGGAGGGAGTCTCTGATCCAGCTGCATTTCCGAGCCCCCTCTGAAGCCTCCTTTTGATGAAATGAGCGGGTTTCCTTTTAATCTGGTTAGTTTTGCTAGTCTGATAAGATGCAGTTCACCCCGATCATCAGAGTCACCAAGACCCATAAATAAAGGAAAGATCATTTAAAAATAAATTACAGACAGAAAGCCGGGAAAGCTCAATCCTTGGCTTGTTGCTCTCCAGGCCCTCCATAAATCTGTTGTCTTTTCAGCTCTGCAGTGGCCAGGGTCACAGACCATAAAGAGCTTCCACAGAGAAATCTGAAAAATCCCAGCAAGATCGGGTACGTGGGAGTCATCGGAGAGGCATTTGTATTCTCCGCCATCAGCCCGGGTGGAGGGAGGCAGCCCTCAGGCTGGCTAGGAAGGATGGGTGGGTGCCGACGCAGGAGAGCCAGCTGCCACCCTGTCTGCTGGGACTTTGGGCACCACAAAGAGACCCGAGCCCCCAAAATGCCTGGTGCCTGACCTACTTTCACAAAAAGGAGTGACATTTCCAGTCTCATTGCAGCATGAAGCTACAGTCCTTTTGGAGAGCGGACCCAGTGACCTCAATTCATCAGATTGAGAATGAGTCTGATTTTAGATCTTGTTTTCCCAGAGAGATCACAGTTCAGTTGGGAGAGAGGGGAGCTAGAATGGGTCCCAAAGGAGAGCACAGGCCAGGGCTGAGGAGCAGCCATGGGTAGGGGGTAGCCATGGAAGGTGAACAGGACAAGCTCTCCAGGCCCTGCAGCTGCCCCTGGGTCTAGCCAGGACAGCAGGGTGGGGTGTGGCTTCAGGGAGCCTTAGCATAGTAGACAAAGTGGTATCAATGGCTTTCCCCCTTTCCCAATCTGTCTCTTCTGGTGGTTGTAATGCTCCAATAGAGGAGTGTCCTCCAACCTCCTGCTCAGAGAAGGTCACAGGGGTGGGCATTTTCTTGGCACTTGAGCTTGGCACAGCTCCAGGGGAATGGCCCAAGTCTGCCTCCAGGACTGAGTCAGGACACCCTCCTCTTCTTCACTCACTTGTCACAGGCAGCAGGAAAATTCTAAGAATTTATGACTCCTTGGAGAGACACAGTGACTTCAGATCATGGCCATTTCAGTTGCAAGTATATATCGAGATGGTCCGGATAATAGCTTTAAACTCGGGGGTTCTTCACGTCTCAGAGAACCTGGTGAAAGCCAGGGACTCGGTCCTGTGAGAGGAAAGAATATGGTGACATTCATCCAACCATTTGTGAACAACCTCAGAGGTTCTGCAGGCCTGATACCCATCCATGGACACCCCCTTGAGGGCTCATACCAAAGCTGAGGAACCCTTGTTCTGTTCTAACCTCATTTCGCAGATGGTTGACCAGAAAGATGGGATGACTACCTCCAGGTCTCAAAGTGAGTGATTTCACATGAAGGCCCATTCCTGTCTCCTTTCTGGAAAAACTGGGACAACCACCTCCTAACTAGCTTTCTACTTCCACTTAGCCTATCTTATGCATTCTCCACACCCCAATAAAATACCCCTTTTTCAAATACAAATCATATTATGAAGCTTGGCTGCTTAAAATCCGTTAATGATTCTCCATTACCCTGAGATAAGAGCCAACACCTTTCACGTGACCGATTAGCCAGGGCAACACATGGCCTCTCAAGAAGAGAGGCAGATTATGCTGTGACACCTCCTTGGGGAGGCCCACACCCTGCCTGCAAGACCCTCACCATCGGCCTCAGCAGCCCTTCCAGCCTCATCAGGTTCCAGGCTAACTCCAGCTGTGCTGGTCTTCTTTCTTATGACCCCAGCAATCCAGGGCCTTTGCACAGCTTTCCTCTCCTCTGACAAATTCCTCCTTCCTCTCTTTACCTATCTACCTTGTATTCATTCTCCTCTTCTCTACTTTGCCACTTTTCAAGGTCTTCCCTCAGTTTAGCTTCCCTGAATCAGTCAGGGTCTAGCCAGAACCTGCAAACCATGATGCGTGTGTGTGTGTGTGGGGGGGGGGGGTGTTAGTTGCTCAGTTGTGTCTGACTCTTTGAGACCCCATGGACCATAGCTTGCCAGGCTCCTCTTTCCATGGAATTCTCCAGGCAAGAATACTGGAGTGAGTAGCCATTCCCTTCTCCAGGGGATCTTCTCAACCCATGAATCAAACCTGAGACTCCTACATTGCAGGCAGATTCTTTACCATCTGAGCCACCAGGAAAGCCTGGAAACCATAAAAGGTTATTTCAAAGAGAGGGTATTTAATCCAAGGGATTTGTTGCACAGGTAATAAAAGGATGAAACGGTTTTTAATAATTGACATTGAGTTAATTCTCCTATTGCCAGAACCTAATAGGAAGCCAGCTGGCAAGGGAGTCTGGGAAACATGGCCCACAGACATCCAGCCCCAGCATCACAGAACAGGAGATAGAACAATTTTGATGGAGTAAATACCAGGCACAAACCCACAGCACATGGTTTATCCATTGACCTCTGCATTCAACTAGAGGCCCTGTGAAGGTTGGCCCAAGCATCTCCATCCCAGGGCTGGCACAGAGCCTGAATAATCAGCACTCAATAAGATCTTTCTGAGCCCAGCTTCCACAGCAGCAAAGTGGAGCTAAATCCCTCTCCAAAGAATTGTTGTGATGACTGCTAGGATGAGGGACGTGACAAGATGGGATCTGTTCAGAGTCAGGTCATGACCAAACATGAGAGCCCTCCATGGACAGTGTCTGGCTTCACCAGGAGCAGTCTTCTGAGCTTTTTTTTTCTTTTCTTTTTAACAGCGTGTGAGGATGCTGAGGAAAGAGTGTGAAGTCCACTTACTGCCTATCTTCCCCTAAAGAATTTCTAAAGCTCCTTCTGCCTATTTTTGTCCTGCAGTGCTTGAGTGGTTATGTGGGTTATCACCTGTGACAAACATTTTTATATGAGTGTTGACATTTCTGGTGTTTCCTGATGGGACAGCATCACGTAGGGAGCCCTGTGGAAAGAAGTCAGCAAACATTCTGACCACGGGGTGTTAGGGGTGGGGACGGCAGGCAGTGAGAGGATGATCTGGGCCCGGCATTCTTAGCTGGTGTCCAGAAAGCTGTGAACACAGTGAATTTCTTCTGTGAAGGCCACCGGGCAGCTTGTATCACAAAATATTTCAGAGATGAGAGTGTTTTGCAAGCACAAAGACACCTGATCAAAGCTGTGTCTGAGCATTCCCCGTGGGTATAGAATTCCTCAGGAGTCAGTTTGAGAGGCTGGCTGTCACCTTGTCATCTTCCTTGAGGAAAGGCCCTGGACCAGGGAGTTTGGAGACTTGCATCTTGGTCTCTTCTTACTGGCTGCCTCCAGGAGTCTGGGTGAATCCCTCCTCCTGCCTTGCTCTTGATTGGTTCTCATCTGAGCTGTACATGTGAATCATCAGGGTCACTTACTTCTAGAGATCTGATGAAATTGCTTCATCAGATGCATTGTCCATGAATCCTGGATGTTATTCAACTTTCAGAATGTTTGTGCTTCTGGGGATGAGAACCACTGTTCCAAGATATTTCAGCATTCATCAGAATCACCTGGAGGATCCGTCAAGCACAAGCTGCTCAGCTCCACTCCCCGAGTTTCTGATTCAGTAGATCTGGGGAAAGTTTGAGAATCTACCTTCCTAACAAGTTTCCAGGTACTACTGATGCTGTCCAACAAGGGTCACATTTTGAGAAACCCTACTCTAGCCTGAGGTGGTGCAGTGGTAAAGAATCTGCCTGCCAATGCAGGAGACTCAAGAGAGGCAAGTTCAGTCCTTGGGCTGGAAAGATCCCTTGAGGAAGGAAATGGCAACCCACTCCAGTATTCTTGCCTGGAAAATTCCATGGGCAGAGGAGCCTGGCAAGCTACTGTCCATGGAGCCACAAGAGTCAGACACAACGGAGCACACACACACATACACACATGCATTCTAGTCCAGTGGTCTCTATTGGGGGGAGATTTTGCCTCCCAAGAACATTTGGAGGATGTCTGGAAACATGTTTAGTTTTCACAATTGAAAAGTAATGCTACTGGAACCTAGTGGGCAGAGGCCAGGGATGCCGCTAAACATTCTACGGAGCACAGGGCATCTCCCCCAAACAGAGAATTATCCAGTATAAAATGTCAACAGCATTAATGCATCTGCAATATTAATGTGCCCATGAATTATCTGGAGATTGTGTTGGATTGCAGATTCTGAAAAAGTCAGTCTAGGGAATGGCCCAGGATTTTGCATTCTATAAACTCCCAGATAAGCGATGCCCAAATGGCCAATCTTCCAAAACTCAGGTACTCCCACCTCTATAGATGTAATCTCCCACAGCCTACAATATACAGATAACTCTGCTATTCACTTCTCTGTCCTTTCAGCCTACAATACGATGACCACTGACATAGGAAACTCCCAAAAAGTATCAGAAAGACTTAAGACATTCACCATGCATAAGCTGAGCTGGCTTCCCCCACATACCGCCATCTTGGTCAGGAAGTTCTTGAGAATTAGGATCTTGGCCAGTCCTTTTATATTTCCCTCGAAGCTGCACACAGAGCTTGGCACTGGTTAGGAACTCTGTATATGTCTGTTGTACAAAATTAGACAGACACAATAAGCGCTAGCATTCTCAGAATGGCAGATTGTCATTTTCCTAGCTATTGCTGCTGACCTCTCCTTCTGAACAAACCCTTTTCCAGGTCCCAGTGCTTGTCATTTGCCAAATGTTTCACTAGTATGATCTTGCCTAATCTTTTTCACAAAGTTGTGAGGTGAGCAGTGTCCATCCCCACTTACAGATGGGAAAACTGAAGTGAAGAAAGGTGTGGAGCCTAAGCTAGAGGAAGAGCTCCTGTCCTGGCCATGCCATGCCAGCCCATTCCAGGTCACCCAGGCAGCTCTTGGTTCCTGTCCTCCTTCACACCCCCAAGACCCGCCCTTCTCTTCATCATGGTCACACCTTCTCTCCTTTCTTGTCCCATCTTCTCTGCCTTTCATTTCCTCCACCCCACAGACAAGACAACCATCTCCTCTGCCTAACTGGCTTTCTTTTCAACCTTTTTGTCTGGGACTGTCCTGGATGACTGAGGCTTCCTAAAATGACAACCTGAGGCATAGAACCTCTTCCACTAATGAAAGAAAATCAAGGTCCAGCCTTATTTGCTGCTGCCTTTCCACCCTGTCCCACCATTCACTTTGGGTGTCACCACTGGAGAGCCAAAGATTTATAATCCCCAGTGCTTTCCCCTCAATACGGTGCTGGATAGGAAGTTCTTTTTCAAGAATTTCGATCAGATCCCTGACATTTGGTCTTCCAGCCAGTAACTGCTCCTTCTGTCTCCTTTGCCAGTTTATCATACTTTCTTCTGATTGTTGGATGCTGAAGGGCTCCAGGGCTCCATCCTCTGGCGTCTTCTTTTCCATCTGCGCTCACTTCACAGATGATCTCATCCTGTCCCCACTGATGATCAACCAGTTTACATTGAAAGCAACAACCTCTTGTGTGAACTCCAGACTGGTATATCCAAGAATTCCTTAATATCACCACCTCGATGTCCAACAGGGAAAAATTATGTGTCTATATCCAAAACCAAAATCTTCACTGTTCCCCACTTCCCCATACAAACACCTCCCATAGTTATTCTCATCTCTGTTAATGTCAAATTCCTTCTGTCTTTGTAGAAATCCCTGTCTCCTCTCCTTTTTTTCACAAGTCTAGTTCAAACTTTGCTCTGTGTTTGAAATATGAGCATCTACTTCTGTCGCCTCTACTTTGCCATCCTGGCTCAAGCCATAGCCACTCTCACCTGGATATTTCCACATCCTATATAGTCTTCCCACCTCCATCCTTATCTTCCTACAAGCTATTCTCCAGAAACAGAGAGTGGAATTTGTTTACCATGTGTAGTGACTTCATGGTCACCCTCCAAAAGATATGTCTTAATAAGACCAAGATTTTATGAATATAATGTTATTTGGGAAAGGGGTCTTTGCAGATGAAATGAAGTTAAAGATCTTAAAATGAGATCACCCTGGATTATCCCAAGAGGCCCTACATCCAGTGACAAGTATCCTTAGGAGACAAAGAATTGAAGACACATACGCACAGAGAAAAGATGATAATAGAGACAGAGGCAGAGAGGAGAATGCTAAGGCTACAAGCCAAGGAACATCTGGAGCCCCTGGAAGCTGAGAGGCAAGGAAAGATTCTCCCCTAGAGCCACTGGAGGGCGCGAGGCCCTACAGATGCATGCCTTCGTTTTGGATTTTGGGACTCCAGTACTAGGAGAGAATACATTTCTGCTGCTTTAAGCCACCAAGTTTGGCAACTCTCAGAATGTCATACATTGCATAAGTCAGGCCATATTCAACGTCTGATCAGAATCCTCCAACATTACTCCATTCCATTTTGAGTAAAATCGGATTCTCTGTATGAGCTGAACCCCACTGCTCTTCTGACTGCGTCTCCTGCCGCACTTCCTCTTGTCCACCCACAGCAGCAACACGGACTCCTTGGTGTATTTTGATGGCTCCATATAGGTGCCCACCTCAGAGGCACTGTGCTTCTTGTTTTCTCTCCCTTGAATAGCTCTTCTCAGATGTCCATGGCTCACTATGTCACTTCCCTCTGCTGTCTCTTAGAGTTGCCTTCTCCCATCAGCCGCTGGCCCATTCCTCATCACTTGCTTTATCCATGTGCCCTTCATAGCACAAGGCACCATTTAATACAATACTTATCCGTCTGATTGGCTATCTATCTCTTCCCACTAGAAAGAAAAAGGCATGACAGTAAGGGATTTGTTTTTCTTCGTTTGTGTCCACAGTGCAAGCAAGTCTCTGGCATATACAAGGCACTGAGCAAACGTCTGCTGAACGGACACTTCTCACTATGTAATTCACTCACCCTTTCTCAAGCCTTAGTGACAGAAACAGGACCCAGCAGGAAAAAAAAAAAAAAGCATATACAAAAGCACAACATAAGATCCTGTGGCATCTCAGAAACGGCACAGAGCTCTCTGTACCTGGAGCACAGAGTACAAACAGTGAGCAAAGGGGCAGAGATGAGCAGAAGGGATTGGCAGGAGGGGGGCCAGAGAGGAAGCTTAGGTAGGTTCTGAGTATGTTATGATTCATGTCAAGGACTTTGAATTCCCTCATTATCTTTGAAAAATATTTTCCAGGAAAAAAAAGTCACTTTATTATTTTTTTTTAAAAAGGAAGGGAGCTAAATATTTCTTCAAAATGCCAAGGTTATAGAGAACCCTTCTGATTATCTCGGGCTCCAGGTCAACTTTCTTAGTTTGCAGATTTGAATTTTGAAGCCCCAAGAGAAAAGGATCGTTATGCAAAATCAAGCAGAAAGCTTCTGAATGAGGTGCTATCTGCTGATTCCTGCTCCAAGATTCCTTCTTGTTCTAGGTGAGAGCCTCTAAAAAGCAAGAACTATCCAACACAAGAAAGGCAAGAAGAACTGTCTGCTGATGATCGTTCCCAGAGCTAGGATAGGAGGGCCCTTCTTAAAAGTCACCCAAATGCTTGGACTCTAGGCTGAGAAGACTCACAGATGGGACCTGGGTTTGAACCTTCCCTCTGCTGAGTTCTCAAAACCTATTCAGAACTGTGGTCCAGTGTAGACACCTCCCTGTCTGCACCTGCTCATCTCTTCATTTTAATCTCCTGTACTCAGGTACAATTATGGACAATACAGTTCACTTACTCTGGCTGTTGGATGACTTTGGCTTTGCACTTGTGAAGAACATCTCCATTAACTCTCAAAATTTCCTCCTGGCTCTTAGTGATCCATCCTTTCCTTCCCCTGAGGCCTGAGAAAACCACTGATGAAATTTTTGTCAGTTTCAATCATGTAGATTAATTTACATTTTCTAGAATGTTGCATAAATGGCATTATCCAAAATATATTTTCTTTTTTTGCCTGACAGTTTTACTCAGCATATTATTTTGAGATTCATCTAAACAGTTTTGTGTGTCAGTAGTTTATTCCTTGTCATTGTGGAAGAAACATTCTATTGTAAGGATGTGCAGTTTGTTTCTCACTCACTCATCAGTGGACATTTGGGTTATTTCCAGTTTTAAGCTATTACAAACAAAGCTGCCTTGAACATCTGAATATAAGTCTTTTGTAAACATGTTTTTATTTCTCTGAGGGAAATAACTAGAAATGGATGTTATGACATACACTTAACTTTAAAAAAAAAAAAAGCCTGCTAATCTCTTTTCCACAATGTGGATAAGTTTCACATTCCCATCAGTGATGTCAGAGTATTCCAGTTACTCCTCACCCTCACCAACAGCTGTTATTGTCAGTCTTGTTCATTTCAGCCAATATAGAGTGTGTATGGTGGTGGTGGTTTAGTTGCTAAGTCACATCTGACTCTTGCGACCCCATGGACTGTAGCCCATAGGATTTTCCAGGCAAGAATATTGGTGTCGGTTGTCATTTCCTTCTCCAAGAATGTGTGTAGTGGTGCCCTATTATTTTTAATTTGCAATTTCCTTATGCCCAGTGATGTAGAATACCTTGGCGTCTGTTTTTTGTTAAGTTTCTTTTTTTCTTTTGTGAAGTGGATTTTCAAGCCTTTTGTCTATGAGTTGTTCACCCTCTTCATTTTTAATTATAAGAGTTTGTTACATCTTCTGGATTCAAGTGCTTTGTCAAATACAGGTTTGCAAACTTTTTGCCAAGCTGTGGCTTAAATTTTAACTTACCATTCTAGATTTTGAACAGTTTCTAGTTCATAGAAGGTGCTCAATAAAATGTACTGAATGGGGTGAGAAATCCAGATGATGCTGTCTAAAACCTTTTCATTGTCCAATGTTCATAGCAGCACTATTTACAATAACCAAAACATGGAAAAAACTTAAGTGTCCACTGACAGATGACTGGATAAAGAAGATACGTGTGTGTGTGTGTGTGTGTGTGTGTGTGTGTGTGTGTGTGTATGCAATGGTGGTGATATGCATATTTATATGCAATGGACTATTACTCAGCCATAAAAAGTTATATAATGCCATTTGCAGCAACATGCTGCTGCTGCTAAGTCACTTCAGTCATGTCCGACTCTGTGCGACCCCATAGATGGCAGCCCACCAGGCTCCCCCATCCCTGGGATTCTCCAGGCAAGAGCAATGGAGTGGGTTGCTATTTCCTTCAATACTTGAAAGTGAAAAGTGAAAGTGAAGTCGCTCAGTCGAGTCCAACTCTTCACAACCCCATGGACTGCAGCCCACCAGGCAACATAGATGGATCTAAAGGTTTTCATACTAAGTGAAGTAGAATGCTCAAACTACCGTACAATTGCACTCATCTCACACACTAATAAAGTAATGCTCAAAATTCTCCAAGCCAGGCTTTAGCAATACGTGAACCGTGAGATTCCAGATGTTCAAGCTGGTTTTAGAAAAGGCAGACGAACCAGAGATCAAATTGCCAACATCTGCTGGATCAGCAAAAAAGGAAAAGAGTTCCAGAAAAACATTTATTTCTGCTTTACTGACTATACCCAAGCCTTTGACTGTGTGGATCACAATAAACTGTGGAAAATTCTGAAAGAGGCGGGAATACCAGACCATTTGACCTGCCTCTTGAGAAATTTGTATGCAGGTCAGAAAGCAACAGTTAGAACTGGACATGGAACAACAGACTGCTTCCAAATAGGAAAAGGAGTATGTCAAGGCTGTATATTGCCTGCTTATTTAACTTATATGCAGAGTACATCATGAGAAACGCTGGGCTGGAAGAAGCACAAGCTGAAATCAAGATTGCGGGGAGAAATATCAATAACCTCATATATGCAGATGACACCACCTTATGGCAGAAAGTGAAGAACTAAAGAGTCTCTTGATGAAAGTGAAAGAGGAGCGTGAAAAAGTTGGCTTAAAGCTCAACATTCAGAAAACTAAGATCATGGCATCCTGTCCCATCACTTCATGGCAAATAGATGGAGGAAGAGTGGAAACAGTGTCAGACTTTATTTTTCTGGGCTCCAAAATCACAGCGGATGGTGATTGCAGCCATGAAATTAAAAGATGCTTACTCCTTAGAAGGAAAGTTATGACCAACCTAGACAGCATATTGAAAAGCAGAGACATTACTTTGCCAACAAAGTCCGTCTAGTCAAGGCTATGATTTTTCTTGTGGTCATGTATGGACGTGAGAGTTGGACTATAAAAAAAGCTGAGTGCCAAAGAATTGATGCTTTTGAACTGTGGTGTTGGAGAAAAGTCTTGAGAGATCCAAGCAGATCCAACCCTCCATCCTAAAGAAGATCAGTCCTAGATGTTCATTGGAAGGACTGATGTTGAAGCTGAAACTCCAATACTCTGGCCACCTGATGCGAAGAGCTGACTCATTGGAAAAGACCCTGATGCTGGGAAAGATTGGGGGCAGGAGGAGAAGGGGATGACAGAGGATGAGATGGTTGGATGGCATCACCGACTTGATGGACATGGGTTTGGGTGGACTCCAGGAGTTGGTGACGGATAGGGAGGCCTGGCGTGCTATGGTTCATGGGGTCACAAAGAGTCAGACATGACGGAGAGACTGAACTGAACTGAACTGAAGTAAGTCAGAGAAAGACAAATCATATCGCCTTTTAAGTGGAATCTAAAAAACAGTTATACAAATGAACTTATTTACAAAACAGAAACAGACTCACAGACATAGAAAAAAAAAAAAAAAAAACTATAGTTACCAAAGAGGAAAGATGGGAGAGATAAATTAGAAACTGGGGATTAAAATATCCATCTCCTACATATAAAATAGATAACCAACAAGGGCTTACTGTATAGAACTGAGAAATATATTCAATATCTATAATGGAAAAGAATATAAAATAATGTATATGTGTGTATATATATGTGAGTGTGTGTGTGTATAATTGAATCAATTTGCTGTATACCTGAAAGTAACACAACATTGTAAATTACTATGTTTCAATAAAAATTTTAAAAAGAAGGTAAGAATCTCTCTCTATTCTACTACTGATGATATCAGATCTGAAAGCTGACAGACCTGACCTTAAATCTCAGTGTCACACTTCTTAGCTGCATGACCTTGGATTATGTCCTTGAACCTCAATTTCTTCTGGATAATGGAGATAAAAACATGTGTATCGTAAGATAATATCAACATCACAATATAATAATAAATATAAAGTGCATCTGAAAATAAATAGAGCAAATAACTGACCACAAAAGTAGGGAGGCTCTCCAACACTCTATAAGATGTGAGGGTTTCATGTGCGTTGTTTTATTTGTTATTTTCATATATAACTACTTAACACAATGTAGGTGGTCAAAAAACTAGTTGCTGTTCATCAACATTATAATAAGACAAAAAATACAGTGTGCACCTCCACGGATGTGACATAAGAGGCGAAGGTCCTGAGACTGCAAGCGGGAATTTGAACTTTGATTTCAGTGAAAGAGTACTCTTGGTTTGCTTGGTTGTCTTGGTTCAAAGACCCAACCAGTCAACAGCTCTGTAAGGGGACTGGAGTGAAGCTTTTTTTATGCTTAAAAAAAAAACCTGATGGCATCTGCTGTCAAGTTTCCGAATGCACACCCCAGTCCACAGACACTGCCTCAAGGACTCTGAGTCAAACAGGGCAGGATTCAAAGCAGGGTCAAGGGTCAGGGAGAAGTCATGGATGGCTTTGCACCCGTGAGAATCAAACATACCAAACCTCCCTCTTTCTGCTGCTGTTTTATATATCAGAGAAGATTTCAACAGCTCTGCTGTGTTTCTGCCAAGTTTCCAGAGCTAAGACCAATTTAAATAAAATAAACGAAGGAAACAGCACACGAAACTTACCTTCATCCATTCATTCACCCATCCTCTAATCCATCTCTGTTCCTCATGTTAGTTGCTACTCGCGTCCGTCCATTGAACCTCTATCTAGTTAACATGTACTGAACACTTGTTATTGTCTAGACAGTGTGAATACAGAGATGCACAAGCTCAAATCCTTGAGCTGAAAGAATTTCTCGTCACACTAAAACAGTAAATACTAATTTATGTTTTATAGAATAATTATTGAAAACCAATTCTTCTCCAGGTTCAGCATTATTCTCTGGAATACAACATCAATTATGATAATCCTGGAAACTGACCTCATGAAAATAACATTTTAGTAAGGGAGAGAGTATTCAAAAACATAAGCAAAAGAGTAGTAATATGAGTTTGTTCATCTCCATACACAAACTGATCATGCTATGAAAACAAAAGAAAACAGACCTTGATTTGATAAGGTCCCCAGAGGTAACCATCGGTGTACAGGTAATATGGCTTCCCTGGTGGCTCAGATGGTAAAGAATCTGCCTGCAATGCAGGGGACCCGGGTTCGATCCCTGGGTCAGGAAGATCCCCTGGAGAAGGGAATGGCTACCCACTCCAGTATTTTTGCCTGGGAAAGTCCATGGACAGAGGAGCCAGCCAGGCCACAGTCCATGAGGTCACAAAGAGTCAGACACAACTGAGCAACTAACTCACACTTTCGTTTTCAATATGGAGTCAGGAGCATAGAAACAGGTCAAACAAGAGCACAAAGACATAAAACAGCAAAATATAACATGGTACAAACCACTCAGTCTCTTCAACAAAGAGAGTGCAAGGAAAAACAACAGAAGGAAAGGGTACTGAAAAGCTAAGGCTTAAGAGGCCTGTGGACCTAATGAAATGTGTGGATCTTGTTTGAATTCATATTGAACAAATCTAACATAAAACTAGTTATGAGATAGCCAGAGTTTTGAACACTGACAAAACACTTCATGATATTAAAGAATTATGATTTTTAATATGGTAATAGCATTGTGACTCTTATATAAATTTGATCTCCTTTAAAGATGTACACTGACATAATTATGGAAGAAATGAGATGAATAATATGATGTTTTGAATTTGCTTCTAAAGAATTCAGTGGGGGAGGGATTGCAAAGAATAGTTAAAACAAGGTTGGCCATGAATTGAGAATTATTGAAATTCCATGGGAGTTCATTATTTTCTTCCATTCTTGTATTGGTTAGAAATTTCCCATAATGACAAGTTTTTTTTTTAAAGAAATAAACAGTATGCTCCCAGAAATAAAATTGCCAGGTATGAGTGTTTCCAAGGCATTTAAAATGTATTGTCAAATTGCTTTCCACAAAAGCTGTAGTAATTTATGGCCCCACATGAGAGTGCTGAGGATAGTATATTTTTCAGAGAATATATCATTGCTTAGATAAATGCAGGAACATGTATTTCTCATTTGCCTTGTATTTAGAAAGGCTAATGGCCTATTATGGGATATTTTAGCCCAGCCATGACCACACACCCCAAGCACTTGTACCTGAACATCAGGTGGAAAAAAATAAAGGAGTCAGTCAAGTTCAGCATGACAGTCTTGCAAACTCAAATGTAAACAAATCCACATTCTGCCAATGGGGAGCTTTTGCTGTTCCTGACAGCATTGCAGAAGATCTCTTGGAATGCCCATTGAGATATCTGTTTAATGGGAAAATCTGCAATTGTTTCTTCTCAATGAAATCTGGTTACCTTCAAGAGACTTCTTCACATTAAGATGAAAAAGAGAAAAATCAAGGCCTAGGTTTTCCTGTCTAGCATGAAAGACAGTGTTCTGCTGTAGGGTAATTTTGAGTTCCTATAATCTTCCAATCATGTTTGATTGCAGTGCCTCTTTCCTGTCTCAATATTAAGAGGATAGTCAGTGCTTTTCTGCAACCAAAACCAACTTTCAGATGAAGCAGCCACTTATTTCAATGTCTTGTTTATAAGCAGTGTCTCTTGGGCATGTGAAACACCCCTGCCTTCAAGGAGGAGCCCTCCTCAGGACTTCTGCCTGACCAATAGTCAGCAACACATAGCTGGTATCCATGACCTGCCATGTATAAGTGACGCTTCAGCCACTGTGCAGGGACATCAAGAAGAGTGAGTGGTGATATCTGTCCTCTAGGATGTCACCATGCTAGTGGGACAGTTACATGTATATGAGTGAAAAGTCACAATATCGTGATTGAGCCACTCATTCATTCTCCAGATGCTAAATGTCAGATATTCTACTAGACACTCAGTGGTAGAGAGATGACTAAATCAAAATCCTAAAGGGAGGCATATGAGCACAAAATTAAAATACCACTTGGGGAATGTAGTGCTAGAGAAATCTACCACGACAATTTATGGCACAAAGGAGAGGTGAACTCTGACTAGTTCAAGGATGCAACCTGGAGGATAAGAAGGTTGGGCTGCTCTAAGGTTTAAAAGGTAAACAAGGAGGGGAGGGACTTCCAAGCAGAAAGAAGAGTATTTTGAAAGAGATAGAGATTTGAAAGAGCATAGAGGTTCGAGTACAAGGTTAATTCATTTGGTTTGGATCAAAGATAGTGCGTGGGTAGGGAACTGGGTGAAAATGAGAGTGGGGAGGTGGAGATAGCAGCTAATAGAGGATCTTGTCTGCATGCAGAGCTATGAGCTTAGTTGAACAAGTGATACAAAATCATTGTGAGAGGTATCGTAGAGCTAGATAACTATGCATAATGGAAGGGCAGAGATGCCCAGGGTCACTGCTGGAATGGAACAAAGTATCTTGATTGAATCGAGGAGGGATGTCAAGGTGAGAATTATCCTGGAACATAGCAAACCAGGAGGTGGAAGCCCAGATCTGTACAGAAGAATTAATTAATACAAATCACTGATGTAGCCCCTCCATCCTGCTATACTCCAAAGAGGACAGAATGGGAAGAGGGAGTGGTAAAAACGTAACCTTAAAATTGAGAAATGTGACAAATACTAACTCAAAGTGATCAAGGTCAACATCAACAGGGATGTCAGGTCAATAGCATGTAACGCCTGATATGATGTGATGAAAATGGGACTTTCCCTCTGTTTTGTTCCTCCTGTTAGCTCATGACTAATAGTAGTTTCTGGAGAAGGCAATGGCACCCCACTCCAGTACTCTTGCCTGGAAAACCCATGGATAGAGGAGTCTGGTAGGCTGCAGTCCATGGGGTTGCTAAGAGTCGAACACGACTGAGTGACTTCCCTTTCACTTTTCACTTCCATGCACTGGAGAAGGAAATGGCAACCCACTCCAGTGTTCTTACCTGGAGAATCCCAAGGACAGAGGAGCCTGGTGGGCTGCCGTCTATGGGGTCGCACAGAGTCAGACACGATTAAAGCAACTTAGCAGCATCAGTAGTAGTTTTATCATGAGAAAAAAAAATCAAACAAATTCCACTACAGGGACCTTCTACAAAACAGCTGACCAATGTTTCCAAAACTGCCAAGATCATCAAAAACAAGGGAGTCAGAAACTATCACAGCCAAGAAGAGTCTGAGGAAATGAGACAACTAAATGTGATGTAGCATCCAGGATGATATTCTTGGATAAGAAAAGTCATTAGGTAACAAACAACAAATGAAATCTGAATAAATTATAGACTTTAGTTAACAACAATGTACCAATAAAAATGTGCCCAGCATTTTGTATGATGTACTCTGCATGTATGCTCATCTTCTCCTGTGGGAACTCCAAAATTACAACTCATTGCTGAACAATCATCGACAGGAGAATGTTGGATCTTACCAAGGAAAGATACCCCATGTCCAAGGGCAAAGGAAAAGCCCCAGCAAGGTGGTAAGAGGGGCAAATTGCATTTAGAATCAAATCCCATACCTGCCAGAGATGCTTGGAGGGCTCAAACAAACCTTGTGTGCACCAGGACCCAGAGACTCCACAGACACTGAGCCAGAACTGTGTTTGAGTGTCTCCTGTGCAGGTATTGCTGAAGCCTGGCTTGGAGAATTTTGAGAATTACTTTACTAGCATAAGAGATGAGTGCGATTGTTTGAGCATTCTTTGGCATTGCCTTTCCTTGGGATTGGAATGAAAACTGAACTTTTCCAGTCCTGTGGCCACTGCTGGCATATTGAGTGCAGCACTTTCACACCATCATCTTTCAGGATTTGAAATAGCTCAACTGGAATTCCGTCACCTCCACCAGCTCTGTTCGTAGTGATGCATTCTAAGGCCCACTTGACTTCACATTCCAGGATGTCTGGCTCTAGGTGAGTGATCACACCATCGCGATTATCTTGGTCATGAAGATCTTTTTTGTACAGTTCTTCTGTGTATTTTTGCTACCTCTTCCTAATATCTTCTGCTTCTGTTAGGTCCATACCATTTCTGTCCTTTATCGAACCCATCTTTGCATGAAATGTTCCCTTGGTATCTTTAACTTTCTTGAAGAGATCTCTAGTCTTTCCCATTCTGTTGTTTTCCTCTATTTCTTTGCATTGATAGCTGAGGAAGGCTTTCTTATCTCTTCTTGCTATTCTTTGGAACTCTGCATTCAGATGCTTTTATCTTTCCTTTTCTCCTTTGCTTTTCACTTCTCTTGTTTACACAGCTATTTGTAAGGCCTCCACAGACAGCCATTTTGCTTTTCTGCATTTCTTTTCCATGGGGATGGTCTTAATCCCTGTCTCCTGTACAATGTCATGAACCTCCATCCATAGTTCATATGTGAACCGTAAATTTCCAGATGTTCAAGCTGCTTTTAGAAAAGGCAGAGGAACCAGAGATCAAATTGACAACATCCACTGGATCATCGAAAAAGCAAGAGAGTTTCAGAAAAACATCTATTTCTGCTTTATTGACTATGCCCAAGCCTTTGACTGTGTGGATCACAATAAACTGTGGAAAATTCTGAAAGAGATGGGAATACCAGACTACCTGACCTGCCTCTTGAGAAACTTGTATGCAGGTCAGGAAGGAACAGTTAGAACTGGACATGGAACAACAGAGTGGTTCCAAATAGGAAAAAAGAGTACATCAAGGCTGTATATTGTCATCCTGCTTATTTAACTTATATGCAGAGATACATCATGAGAAACGCTGGACTGGAAGAAGCACAAGCTGGAATCAAGATTGCCAGGAGAAATATCAATCACCTCAGATATACAGATGACACCACCCTTATGGCAGAAAATGAAGAGGAACTAAAGAGCCTCTTGATGAAAGTGAAAGAGGAGAGTGGAAAAGTTGGCTTAAAGCTCAACATTCAGAAAACTAAGATCATGGCATCTGGTCCCATCACTTCATGGGAAATAGATGGGGAAACAGTGGAAACAGTGGCTGACTTTATTTTTGGGGCTCCAAAATCAATGCAGATGGTGCCTGCAGCCATGAAATTAAAAGACACTTACTCCTTGGAAGGAAAGTTATGACCAACCTAGGTAACATATTGAAAAGTAGAGGCATTGCTTTGTCAACAAAGGTACGTCTAGTCAAGGCTATGGATTTTCCAGTAGTCATGTATGGATGTGAGAGTCGTTGGACTGTGAAGAAAGCTGAGTGCCAAAGAATTGATGCTTTTGAACTGTGGTGTTGGAGAAGACTCTTGAAAATTCCTTGTACTGCAAGGAGTTCCAACCAGTCCATTCTGAAGGAGATCAGCCCTGGGATTTCTTTGGAAGGAATGATGCTAAAGCTGAAACTCCAATACTTTGGCCACCTCATGTGAAGAGTTGACTCATTAGAAAAGATTCTGATGCTGGGAGGGGTTGGGGGCAGGAGGAGAAGGGGACGACAAAGATGAGATGGCTGGATGGCATCATGGACTCTATGGACATGAGTTTGAGTGAACTCCAGGAACTGGTGATGGACAGGGAGGCCTGGCGTGCTGCAGTTCTTGGGGTAACAAAGATTCGGACACGACTGAGTGACTGAACTCAACTGAACTGAACTGTGGAGGTGTGGGTCAGTAGTGGCCTGCCACAAGGGCAGGGGCTCTGGCTGCAGTAGACCTGGGTGTGGCATAAGCCTCCTTCGAGGAGGTAGTCGTTAACCCCACCATAGAGCTGCCAGAACTTACACAGGACTGCAGAAATAGACTCTTGGAGGGCACAGACAAAAGCTTGTGCACACCAGGACCCAGGAGAAAGGAACAGCGTCCTCACAAGAGACTGACCCAGATTTGCCTGTGAGTGTCCAAGAGTCTCCCTGGAGGTGTGGGTGTGCAGTGGCCTGCTGCAGGGTCAGGAGCAATGAGTGCAGCAGTGCACACAAGGGACCTTTTGAAGGAGGTCGCCATTATCTTCATTACCTCCACCATATTGGCCTCTGGTCAAACAAGGGGGAGGGAACACAGCCCCGCCCATCAACAGAAAATTGGACTAAAGATTTGCTGAGCATGGCCCCGCCCATCAAAACAAAACCCAGTTTCCCCCTCAGTCAGTCTCTCCCATCAGGAAGTTTCCATAAGCCTCTTATCCTTATCCATTAGAGGGCAGACACACTGAAAACCACAATCACAGAAAACTAACCAAACTGATCATATGGACCACAGCCTTGTCTAACTCAATGAAACTATGACCCATGCTATGTACGGACACCCAAGACAGATGGGTCATGACGGAGAGTTCACCAGAGATGGAAACGGCAAACCACTTCAGTATTCTTGCCTTGAGAACCCCATGAACAGTATAAAAAGGCAAAAAATGGGATACTGAAAGAGGAACTCCCCAGGTCGGTAGGTGCCCAATATGCTACTGGAGATCAGTGGAGAAATAACTCCAGAAAGAATGAAGGGATGGAGCCAAAGCAAAAACAACACCCAGTTGTGGATGTGACTGGTGATAGAAGTAAAGTCGGACGCTGTAAAGAGCAATATAGAATAGGAACCTAGAATGTTAGGTCCATGAATCAAGGAAAATTGAAAGTGGTCAAACAGGAGATGGCAAGAGTCAACGTCGACATTTTAGGAATAAGCAAACTAAAATGGACTAGAATGGGTGAATTTAACTCAGAAGATCATTATATCTACTAGCATGGGCCAGAATCCCTTAGAAGAAATGGAGTAGCCATCACAGCCAACAAAAGAGTCTGAAATGCAGTACTTGGATACAGTCTCAAGAATGACAGAATGATCTCTGTTCATTTCCAAGGCAAACCATTCAATATCACAGTAATACGAGTCTATGCCCCGACCAGTAATGCTGAAGAAGCTGAAGTTGAATGGTTCTATGAAGAACTAACACCCAAAAAAGATGTCCTTTTCATTACATGGGACTGGAATGCAAAAGTAGGAAGTCAAGAAATACCTGGAATAACAGGCAAATTTAGCCTAGGAATACAAAATAAAGCAGGTCAAAGGCTAACAGAGTTTTGCCAAGAGAATGCACTGGTCATAGCAAATACCCTCTTCACAACACAAGATAAGACTCTACACATGGACATCACCAGATAGTCACTACTGAAATCAGATTGATTATATCCTTTGCAGCCAAAGATGGAGAAGCTCTATACAGTCAGCAAAATCAAGACCAGGAGCTGACTGTGGCTCAGATCATGAACTTACTGCCAATTCAGACCGAAATTGAAGAAAGTAGGGAAAACTACTAGACCATTCAGATATGACCTAAATCAAATGCCTTACGATTATACAGTGGAAGTGACAAACAGATTCAAGGGATTAGATCTGACAGATAGAGTGCCTGAAGAACTATGGATGGCGGTTCATGACATTGTACAAGAGGCAGTGATCAAGTCCATCTCCAAGAAAAAAAAAATGCAAAAAGGCAAAATGGTTGTCTGAGGGGGCCTTACAAATAACTGAGAAAAGAAGAGAAGCTAAAGGCAAAGGAGAAAAGGAAAGATATACCCATCTGAATGCAGAGTTCCAAAGAATAGCAAGGAGAGATAAGAAAGCCTTCTTCAGTGATCAAAGCAAAGAAATAGAGGAAAACAATAGAATAGGGAAGACTAGAGATCTCTTCAAGAAAATTAGAGATACCAATGGAACATTTCTTTTTATTTTTTTTCCAATGGAACATTTCATGCAAATATGGGCATAATAAAGGATAGAAATAGTATGGGCCTAACAGAAGCAGCTTGTGTTTCTTCCAGTCCAGCGTTTCTCATGATGTACTCTGCATAGAAGTTAAATAAGCAGGGTGACAATATACAGCCTTGATGTACTCCTTTTCCTATTTGGAACCAGTCTGTTTTTCCATGTCCAGTTCTAAGTGTTGCTTCCTGACCTGCATATAGGTTTCTCAAGAGGCAGGCCAGGTGGTCTGGTATTCCCATCTCTTTCAGAATTTTCCACAGTTCATTGTGATCCACACAGTCAAAGTCTTTGGCATAGTCAATAAAGCAGAAATAGATGTTTTTCTGGAACTCTCTTGCTTCTTCCATGATCCAGCAGATGTTGGCAATTTGATCTCTGGTTCCTCTGCCTTTTTTAAAACCAGCTAGAAGATCTGGAAGTTCACGGTTCACGTATTGCTGAAGCCTGGCTTGGAGAATTTTGAGCATTACTTTACTAGCGTGTAAAATGGGTGCAATTGTGCAGTTGTTTGAGCATTCTTTGGCATTGCCTTTCTTTGGGATTGGAGTGAAAACTGACCTTTTCCAGTCCTGTGGCCACTGCTGAGTTTCCCAAATTTGCTGGCATATTGAGTGCAGCACTTTCACAGCATCATCGTTCAGGATTTGAAATAGCTCAACTGGAATTCCATCACCTCCACTAGCTTTGTTCGTAGTGATGCTTTCTAAGGCCCACTTGACTTCACATTCCAGGATGTCTGGCTCTAGGTGAGTGATCACACCATTGTGATTGTCTTGGTTGTGGAGACCCTTTTTGTGCAATTCTTCTGTGTATTCTTGCCACCTCTTCTTAATATCTTCTGCTTCTGTTAGGTCCATACCATTTCTGTCCTTTATCGAGCCCATCGTTGCATGAAATGTTCCCTTGGTATCTTTAACTTTCTTGAAGAGATCTCTAGTCTTTCCCATTCTGTTGTTTTCCTCTATTTCTTTGCATTGATTGCTGAGGAAGGCTTTCTTATCTCTTCTTGCTATTCTTTGGAACTCTGCATTCAGATGGGTATATCTTTCCTTTTCTCCTTTGCCTTTAGCTTCTCTTCTTTTCACAGCTATTTGTAAGGCCTCCGCAGACAGCCATTTTGCTTTTTTGCATTTCTTTTCCATGGGGGTGGTCTTGATCCCTGTCACCTGTACAATGTCACGAACTTCCATCCATCATTCGTCAGGCACTCTATCTATCAGATCTAGTCCCTTAAATCTATTTCTCACTTCCACTGTATTATCATAAGGGATTTGATTTAGGTCATGCCTGAATGGTCTAGTGGTTTTCCCTACTTTCTTCAATTTAAGTCTGAATTTGGCAATAAGGATTTCATGATCTGAGCCACAGTCAGCTCCTGGTCTTGTTTTTGCTGACTGTATAGAGCTTCTCCATCTTTGGCTATAAAGAATATAATTGGTCTGATTTTGGTGTTGACCACTGGTGATGTCCATGTGTAGAGTCTTCTCTTGTGTTGTTGGAAGAGGGTGTTTGCTATGACCAGTGCATTTTCTTGGCAAAACTCTATTAGTCTTTGCCCTGCTTCATTCCGCATGCCTATTACTCCAGGTGTTTCTTGACTTCCTACTTTTGCATTCCAGACCCCTACAATGAAAAGGACATTTTTGGGGGGTGTTAGTTCTACAAGGTCTTGTAGGTCTTCATAGAACCGTTCAACTTCAGCTTCTTCAGTGTTACTGGTTGGGGCATAGACTTCGAACAGAGATCATTCTGTCGTTTTTGAGATTGCATCCAAGTACTGCATTTTGGACTCTTTTGTTGACCATGATGGCTACTCCATTTCTTCTAAGGGATTCCTGCCCGCAGTGGTAGATGTAATGGTCATCTGAGTTAAATTCACCCATTCCAGTCCAGTTTAGTTTGCTGATTCCTAGAATGTCGATGTTCACTCCTGCCATCTCCTGTTTGACCACTTCCAATTTGCCTTTATTCATCGACCTGACATTCCAGGTTCCTATGCAATATTCCTGTTACAGCATCAGACCTTGCTTCTATCACCAATTATTACAAGATGTTAATGGTAAGAGGAAAGTGAGTGCAGGTATGTGGAAATTCCTGGAATCCTTTAGCACCTTTCAGACTGTTTCAGAAAATTACATGTGTTAATTAAAAAAAGAAAGTCAGAAGACATCGCGAGGTCAATCCATGAACCTGATCCTGTGTGGGCTTACAGAGGAGCAGCAAGATAATAGAAAGACACAGTGCAAGTTTGCTGCCTGGAGACAAGAGTTTGCCAGAATGGAAGAGGCACAGATTCAAGACCTCTGAAGAGGGGAGGGTCCAGAGTCAAGGACAGGCTGAAGGGCATTAGGGCTGGAAGGAATAGTGAAAGTCACTCAGTTGTGTCCGAATCTTTGCGACCCCATGAACTGTACAGTCCATGAAATTCTCCAGGCCAGAATACTAGAGTGGGTAGCCTTTCCCTTCTCCAGAGGATCTTCCCAAGCAGGGATCGAACCCAGGTCTCCCACATTGTGGGTGGATTCTTTACCAGCTGAGCCACAAGGGAAGCCCAAGAATACTGGAGTGGGTAGCCTATCCCTTCTCCAGGGAATCTTTCCAACCCAGGAATTGAACTGGGGTCTTCTGCATTGCAGGCAGATTCTTTACTGACTGAGCTATCACAGAATCCCAAAGTACTGATGCTGTGAGCAGGAAGAAGTGATGCTTTCCTTAAAGCATGGAAAGAATTTGGGTAGTTAAAGGTGGAGGCAGTCTTTCTAGAAACTTTGAAAAATAGCGATGATATAAAGTGTTAAAAGGAGTGTTCCATTTGATCGGAAGGATCCCTACCTTTCCTATGTTCTATGGGGCTGTCTTATGCTGAATTGAGCTGGGAGAAAACATTTTTGGGCACAAAGATGCAAAAAGGAGCAGGAGGTGGAATAGCAAAAGGAGGAGATATCATTCCACAAAAGTTTTCAACACACTCAGGACCTAGTTTTAAAATACTAATATTGTGGAGGAGATTATTACTAACAGCATATTAATGGGAGGAAATGAATTCTAAACTCTCTCACAGGGATTTCAGATCTGAACTCAGATTACCTTTTTTTTTCCCCTTACTGGTGAAGTTTGAGAGATAGTCAATCATCCCTGGAAGAGGAAAAACCGTCTTGACATATAGAGGTCAAGTATCACTCTAGAATTTTATAAGTAGAAACTGTTTGTTGAATGAATTAATGAAATGATAGCAATTGTCAGAAGTCTCAACTACAACTGTCCATTACAGAGGCTTTGCAATCAAACCTCAAAACTGATCTACTTTTTTCACTTATAAAAATCTGGTTCCAAAAGCTTGCTACATTGAACTATCTTATTAAAGGCAGCAGAGAAACTATTTCATTAAAATGATGCTATTATGTCTTTTTGCTAAGAGAAATAATTTTTGTTAAAAGTGAGCAATTGCCACAGAAAACAATGTGAATAATATGATCAAATTAGTGGTTTGTTGTTTTTCACCACCCAGGTCCACCATAGTTATTCCAGCCAAGACTGCACCCCTCCTGACATCATTGCAACTGGATCTTTAAATGAGTCTAAAAGCCCAACAGGCATTATCCACAAATGCAACTCTTTCATTTAACTTCTAGGCTTCATACGAACACTTACACATTAAGGCAGACAGAGTGGGGGCCAGTGATTGCTATTCAGAGCTGAATGATGCTTCCAACAATCTAGAGCTTCAAACTGTCTTTATTCAAATCTGAAATGTTTAGCTCTAAGCGGCTCTGACATCTATCGGGTAGTTATGAAAAGAGGGCAAAATCAGTCATGACTAAAAGGCCGGTTTCTGTAGGAGTTTACCACTCAGTGCACCCCTGTTGGCACCTCTGTTCTCCCCCCACCCCGGAGGAGAGGAGAAAAGAGGAGGTTGGTAACACAGTGGCCACTGGGTGATCAAACCGGTTGGAGGGCTCCGTTGCTGAGCTGGTGTCCAGATAAACGTGGCATTGATGCTAGCCATCTGTCCACAGGTCAGTGGGGACAGAAACTCAAAATCATTATTTCTAATGAATGAACATACAATGACAGTCTTGTGTGTGGCCGAGGATCATCACGTAGGACCGTGGCAAGGGAAATCAGGCACTGGGTTAAGTAGTGATAATCTTGCAAGAAAGAAGAGCAGGTATGTGTGTGTGTGTGTGTGTGTGTGTGTGTGTGTGTGTGTTTTCCTTGATATTCCCTAATATCTGAGATAAGCTCCCAAGCGTGGTGTTTCCACTTGGCACCCTTGCCTTTTCTTTGCCCAGAAAAGCACTGATATGTTACAGAGATGGTTTGGGATGAGAGGTTTCTTAATGACACACTTTTTCTCCTCCAGCATGCCTGTCCATCTTCTCACCTCATTTTGGGTCTTACTTTTGTGGGGCAGGAAACTGTTTCACTTCCTCCTCTTTCTCTGCACGGTGACACACATATTTTAACATTTTGAGCCTGTGATGCTAGATATAGCATGATGTAGCATGCCTCTAACTGAAATAGCAACTTCTTTTTCTGCATTCATGTCCATTGCTTTCCATGGTGAATCATAAATGACACACATATAAATCATATATAAAACACATCACAGAAATTCCAGTTCCACTAACCAGGTATTTACAGAGCACATACTCTAAACCAAGAATGAGAAGGAATCAGGAGATAAGGAAAATGTTCCATGATCCTATATACTTCACAGCTTAATGCAGAAGACCGACTTGAGTATAAGTAAGAAAATTAAGTTGGAGCCAATACAGAAATAAAAACACACTTGAGGAATCAGAGAAAAGAAGAAGTGGAAGGGGTGGGGGGATGCATTAGGCAGCTTATCTCTGCGAAGAACTTGACCTGAAGATGACACCGTGGCCTTGATTTTTGACAATTTTGTTCCAAGGTAGGAATCATTGCCTTCTTTTGCAGATGGGAAAGTTAAACCACAAAAGGGTGAAGTGAGAAACACAAGGTCACATGGAAAGGAAGAGGTAGGTCTGGGATCTGAACTCAGGTTTCTCTGACTTCAAAACCCAGGTTGATGAGAAGAGAGCTTCTGCAGAAGATGCCTTTGAGCTGGCAGAGTCAGCAAAGGCACATTTGTTCCAGAAGGAGGAGCCAGATGATTTGGGAGGTGAGGTCTGGACATCTGAAGCTACAGCTTGCTCGGTGGACAATCAAGGCTGGGGGTGCTGGACACAGGCCCAGTAGCACGAAGCTAGGGGACTAGATTCCACTCATGATAGATGCCTGGAATGCAACACTTAAGATTCTGGACCCTATTCTGTGAGCCCTGGGGACCCACTGGAGTGAATCTGAGTCCAGGACTCAGTTAGGTCCTTGTTGCAAAGTGGGTCGTGTCCAGAGATACCTGGGCAACAGATGGAGCAGACTCAGAAGGGCTTATTTGCAGATAGGAATAAAGACCCTGAATGACAATGAAACTCTTGGTGGCTGACTCCTAAGCTATGACTCTGAGAGCAAAGACCACCCGAGCTAGTCCCGTAGCAGTGGATGGGGCTGGAGAAGGAGCCGTCCCTGGTGGCAGAGGCTGCAGACACATAACTCAGATGGAGAAAACACTTAGGATTAGAAGGAAGGACTGTTAAGTGCATCACAAAATTCTTACATTTAGTGTTTCTTCTGGTCCAGACCTCTGGTCTAAAATTATCCTTGGCAAGAAAACTGTGAGGAAGGCTGGTGGCCTTCAACACCTGGAGCACCAGAATCGTAGAGAGTCATAGAGTCAGTTTTCATCAAAGTTTGTTGATTTCTACGAAGCCAATCTGAACATTTCAGAACAAATTGAATAAAATATTTTCTTATAGGCAATTAATGAATTGTATCACTAAATGCAGAATATTTTTTTTAAATATGAAAACTGAAGGAGTATTTTTCAAAATTAAATATTCAGGGGATAAAAACAGGTACAGTTACACAGTTGCCAAGGACCTTGTGAAGCCACCCACAAAGTTAATGACAAATACTGTGTTGAGAGAGGGAGAGAGAAAGCAGCAAACCTACTTTAGGGGCTAATACTGATGGACAATAGATAGTATCAGTAGCTTACAATAGGAAAGAACAATGCTTATCACCATAGAGAGGAAGGCAATGAGTGAGCTCTTAGCATACATACAGGACACGACTGAAGCGACTTAGCAGCAGCAGCACAATGACAAAGTGCCCTGTGATTTCTTGTGTTTTCTCTGAAAACTATGCTACAGGCAAACGATTTTTTTTTTCTCCTCTTGGGTCTTTTACTGTTGCTGTGATGTAAATATCAAGCTGGCAAAGGACTGACCCTGGGTGCCACAAGAAAGGGCATGAAAGTTTACACCTGTCCACCCCTCCATTGTTTGTCCACAGCTGGAGGTCAGTTGTCTGCTGACCTGGATTCAGGATTTAAGGAAACAGTGAAAACTGGTCATTCTGCTTTTTCATATGTGATAAGAATCTGGTTGTGTAGGGAAGAGGTACTCATTCAAGATCTGAATAAGTGATTTGATTAAAATGGTTCTTCAAAATACAGATAGTATAATTAAGACCATTTCCATTATTTCAAGTAGCTCACTCAATTGAATTGTATCTTGAAAATATTTTGCGGTCCTTAGTCTGTAACTTCAGGGGCAGAATATCACGTGTGCATGTGTGTATATGCTCATATTGAGAATAAGATACCAAGATTTCTCATAAAGCTGAATTTTGGTGTAGCTTTGGATGATTTCCTAATGATTTTCTTTATTTGTCTGAAAAAAGAAATCAATGCTGTGATATTTCAAAATGATATCTTAAACAACAAGGACTTACCATAAAACGTAGGGAACTATTCTCAATATCTTGGAATAACCTATAAGGAAAAAAAAAATCTGAAAAAAATAGATTATATTGGTATGTATAACCGAATCAATTTGCTGTACACTTGAAACTAACACAACATTGTAAATCAACTATATTTCAACAAAATAAAAAATAAAACTATACCTTAACACAATTCAGTGGAATGAATACCTTTCAAAGCCAAATACTATCAAAGAGTTGTTGAGAAATCTTTCTGCAAGTTTCAACACTGAGCCTACCAGAAACATCGATCTAACTGGTATGAAAACGAACCAGGTACAAAATTACTGTTTATCATGGTTTCTTGTTCTACCTTGAGACCAGTTGCCAGGGAAACACCTGTTAGAGAAGGCTGTTCTGCAGCCTCTACGCTCCACTGAATGCTTGGTATACAATAGTCACTCAGAAACACATCATTAAATACACAAGTGAATGGACCAGCCAGAGGATCAGCTCTAATATTCTGCGATAACAGGATCACAAAATAAAATACTCTCCATCTTTATTTCTAGTGGCCAGGTCCTATTAAAAATCTCCCTGCTGCCCTCCCTTCTCTCTGACTTCCTAGGCTCACTTCCAAAGCAAGATTATCCAGTATCTTTCAGGTACCTAAGAGGGACAAGCAAAGAATTCCTCCCCCCTCCCCAACTGGAGAACCTTCCTGCTAGTTGGTAGCTTCTGAGGAGCACTCCCAACATCTCTCAGAACTGGCATTTATTCCATGCCTAACAAACGACAGGCTCACAATAGATATTCCTTTGTTTGTTCTTGCTATTCCAAGCTAAGGAGATGGAGTCTTTGAATTTTTATCCCTACATCTAATCTCTGTTGAGTTTGGTGGATAGAAAGGCCAATCTTATTCTTGAGGAATTGGTGAATGGATACTTGAAATTATTGAACTCTTCTCAGAGTAGTCACAACCTGCTTTGTAACCTATTCTAGAATTCAGCAAATCAACACCAGTCTCTTCCATCTATAGCTCACAGAATTCTTGATTTGAAATGAAATGAAAAATAGACCATTTCCCAGTATTTAGCTAGACCTACAGTGCTTGGAAATTTTTGACAGATTACAACATGGGCTCTAGAATAAAGTCTCTAGCATCTTTTAAACCTCTAGTAAAGAAGGAACTTGATCTCAGATTCTTTAAATCATTAGCAGTGTTTGTGAGTGTTTATCTCAGGGCCCACCCCGGGAACCTGAGCTAGAATAAGGCATGGGCCTCATTAGTCTGGAGATGCCAGGGGTCTGAGGGAGAAGCCCATTCACCAGACAAGATGTTCACTGGAGGAGCACTATGAAATGTGCTAGTCCCAAGGGAAAGGAGAATCTATCTTAGCGATAACATTTGCCTAGGGAAACCCTCATTGTCTCATCTGGAATTCTAATTAGACTTCAGTTCTATTGCCTCGCATTCAACTTTGACAGGTCCACACGACTTTAGAAAGCACAGACTGATCAATTTAATTCTTATTTAAAGTATTTTGATGGCTTGTTGTGCAGGCAGGCTAAGTCACTTCTTTAGTATATGACTCTTTGCAACCTTATGGACCATGGTCCTCTAGGTTCCTCTGTCCATGGGATTCTCCAGGCAAGAATTCTGAACTGGGTTGCCGTGCCCTCCTTCAGGGGATCTTCCCGACCCAGGAATCAAACCTGCATCTCTTATGTCTCCTGCATTGGCAGGTGGGTATTAGCACCACCTGGGAAGGTCCTCATCTGGCATAAAACATCCTCCATGACTGGACAGCAGCTTTCCTCTCCAGAGGCCCAGCGTCATGCTTCGTGTTCTCTTATGCAGAACCACGTATGCCTCTGTGTGCTTATTTCTATGATTGCCTTGGTCCTTGCCGACAGTTATCTGGCTGTGATATTTCAAAACTGAACAAGCGGGTCTTTCCATCAGTGGGAGTGGTCTTCTTTGCCTCAGCCATCTTGGTGAGATGTCTTCCTCTGGGTTCCGAGGGGACCTGTGCTCACCTGGACAGCAACGCCAGACATTCCCAAGGACTAGATCTGAGACCACCACAACCCCCCAAACCTGTAACTATCATTACAGCATATCAGTTCCCCCCCCCCCCCCTAAAATGCAGTGAAGTGACTCTGCAGTTGTTACCACATGCTTGATGACATGTGGGGCTGTACAACTTAGTGACATATGATGTTTGGAGCTGGTCTGGTCCCTAGCTAGCTTGGTGACATATCTTCTCACCATTCTCATATTCAGGATTTAGACTGAGCCCTGGAGTAGGTTCTTTGAGCTGCTGTAACAAATTAATACAAACTCTGTGGCTTAACATGACAGAAATTTATTAACTTTAGGTTTTGGTGGTCAGAAGTCTGAAATGAGTCTCACTGGACTAAAATCGAGGTATTGGCAGGTCCATGTTCCCTGTGCAGGCTCCAGGAGAAAAATCTATTTTCTTGTCTTTTCCAGCTTCTCGAAGCTTCCTCCATGGTGTGGTTCATGGCCCTACATCACTCTGACTCCTGTTCTACCATCACATCTCCTTTTCTGGCTTTGACCATCTTCCCTTCTTCTTTCACTTGTAAGGACCCTTGTGATAACACTGAGCCAACTCAGGTAATCCAGAATAATCTCTCCATTGGAAGATCTTTAGCTTAAGTACATATGCAAAGTCCCTTTGGTAGTGTAAGTTAACATATTCACAGGATTTGGTATTAGTAGGTGTAAATCTTTAGAGAGCTTTTATTCTGCCTAGCACAGGTCCCAAAAGTTACAAGAAAGTATATATATCATGAAACTTTGGATTTTCTTACAGTAATTTTAAAGCTTAGGAAGGGTCACCTCTTGCCTGTTAGTCCTTCTCAATTATGAGCTCCCTGGGGGCAAGGCCCATTCCTGGCACATGGTTGTCTGCTCCATGGACATTCACTGAACTGAAGTGCTGGCTTTTACTGAGAACAAAGAGCAGGGAAACCCTGCAAAAGTTGGGCTAAGAAATGACCTGTATGATCTTTTTCCAAACACATGACACTATTAAAGATACTTTAATTTCTCATACCATATTAAGCACTCTCTCCTTCATTCTTAGCAGACCAAAATCTCTATTCCAGTTGCTCAAGAGGACCATGTTTCAAGCCTTCAGCTTTGTTCCTGGACAGAGCAAGAGATCCACATGGTCATTAAAAACAATAGCCTCAGTCAAGGACTTGGAACCACTCTGAAATGCCTGCCACCCGGAGTTGTCTTGGACTTGGAATGAAGGCTGCCGCACTGTGGCTTGGTCAGAACCAGTCCATCTCTCTTCAGTGCCTGCAGCCCCAGGGCCCTTTACCTGCAGTGTTAGCTTGAAAAATACACGCAACCTAAAAGTTGAGAGTTAGGCTTTATTCACTTGGCATGTTAGGACTAGAGCCTGGGAGACAGTCTCAGGTGACCCCAAGAGAGCTGACTTGGGGGAGGCAGAGGAGAGGACAGGCTATAAAACAAGTCTGCAGCAAGGAGCAGATAATCTGAATATGAAAAGATTACTATTAATTAAGAGAAAACTAAATCTGTCACATGAAGAGATTTAGCGATCTTCTATGTATGGATGGCAGGATGCAAGTGTCTGGACTTGCTAAAATCATTTCTTTCATATGCATCTAGCGATGTGGGGTCAATCCTGCTTTCTTTATTGTTCACATTTATTAACTGTAAGAGCTGGCAAATTTGGTGGATGGCCGCCTCTCACACCAGCTCCTTTTCACTTTCCAGGGAGGAAGTAGCTATTGGCTTCCAAATAGCTGGCTTTGCCTCACCTGGGCTCAGAAATTTGCATTTGGAAAAGACTTGCTAACTGGTAGAGCAGAGAGCAGAAAATATTTTATTTCACAACGGGAACCAGGCCACACACCCTGGCTAGGCTTGCTGTCGGGTGTCTAAAGGGCCACCTGGTTTGAGGAGATGCTCAGCAAGTCTGCCACTGTGCTCTTGAACTCTCAGTTTAGTTAGCCCCTCATCTCCCGCAGACTCCAGCGGCCCCAGGGAGGATGTGCACTGTGCTAGGCCTGCCTTCTCTCCACAGTCCTGGACCCTTTCTCACTTAGGCCAGTGAACCCAGGCGTCACCTCCTTTGTGTCTGCTTTGTAGGCATTACCCCTCTGCTGCTTTATTTCTCAGCCATCTCTTCTCCATGGTCGGGGGGCGGGGGTCTTCCCTGGTAGCTCAGCTGGTAAAGAATCCTCCTGCAATGTAGGAGACCCCGGTTCAATTCCTGGGTCAGGAAGATCCCCTGGAAAAGGGATAGGCCACCCACTCCAGTATTCTTGGGCTTTCCTGGTCCTCAGACAGTAAAGAGTCCACCTGCAATGTGGGAGACCTGGTTTCGATCCCTGGTTGGGACGATCCCCTGGAGCAGGGAATGATAACCTACACCAGTATTCTTGCCTGAAGAATCCCCATGGATAGAGGAGCCTGGCAGGCTACATTCCATGGGGTCACAAAGAGTCAGACGCAGCTAAGTACACACACAACACTCCTCCATAGGAGCCAGAACAAGGCATATGAATGCCAGAGCGTGATCTGACCTGCCTAGAGACTGGACAGATCATCACCACCTGGGGACCCACAATTGCATCTCAGACACTATTTGCCTAAACTGCAAAATGGAGACAATAAGGCCTTGAAAGGACCAGGGCACAGGATTCATAAAATAGCAGAAATAAACAACCTTGCATATCGCTTAAGACATAGCAAGTGGTTGATAAATGGTAGATTTTATTATTATCACTGTCACTGATATCATTTCTATCAGCCTCATTTTATTCCAGTATGTCTTTGGAAGCTAGAAGTCTGAAGCTTCAGGAATTAACTACAAGGCAAGTCCCTCCACCATCTCCTCCCAGGCAGCATTCTGGCAACAGCTGCCACTTTCTTCACTTATTACTCGTCAGAGCTAATCTCTGGAAGAGTGGGATTAGCTGCGCCTGTGCCCTCTCACCGCTGGGCCATATGCTCTTGAACAACAGCTGTTTGATCGCTTATGCTGGGAGAACACAGTCTTTTCAACCCAAATTTGATAAACATACATTTCTTCTGTCTGTCCTACTTTGGGCCATCTGTCAGCGTGGCATGATGCCTTCGCTGGACTGGCAAGATGCTGAAATAAGACCACCAAGGAAGGTTCAAGGACAATGCCGTCTTCAGAGAGGGTTGGGTTTTGGGGCGGGGTCCTCAGAATCTGAGATAGCCAGGGCTCAGGCTGCCCAATCCTCCCCTGCAGGTACAAGAACCTTGTTCTTAAAAGAGGAACCTGGCCTCCTCAGCTAGGTCAGTCCCCAGATGGAGCCCTCTTGAACAGAAGAGATAATCACCAAGTGTTATAACGTAGTGTTTTTTGGTCACGTGCGAACTTCCAAATTGCCTGGAGAGCCCGTTCAAAGGCAGATTCCGATTCAGTGGGTCTGGGCTGGGGCTTGAGTTTCTGCATCCAGAATAAGCTCCTAGGTGATGCTGAAGCTGCTGGTCTGAGGACCACAGGGGTAATGTTACAAAGTGCACCTGATTCAGAGTCAGCAGTCCTGAGTCCTCTAGATAGTGTCCTGCCAAGAGGATGCTTTGTGAATGAGATTCCATAATGAGGGAGATAACCAGGAGACCAAGAGGCCAAGCTCACAGAGGCCTCCTGAGTGAGACTGCCCAGACTCCTTGAATTGTCCCTAACGTGGGGTAGAAACACTGCTAAATCAACCAGCTGAAAACAAAGCACCTAATGGCTATATTCTCTTTGATAGCATCAAGTACCAGCTCAGAAGAGGCACTAAACTACAGGAAGTTAGTAGAACGATAAGATGCATCAATACCCCTATCTGCTCAATGCCTGCAGATGTAAAGGGGTGATTAGGGGGTGGGGGTCACGCTGGATAGTGACAGCAGGAGCAGGAGGGACAAGGCGGAGGACTCAGAACACTGAAGACAGAATTTACACGCCTGTCCATCTAGCCCCAGGGTCTGGAGGAATCCAGCAGGAGGCTACCCGGAAGTGTCTTCCTTTCAGGCCTTTGGAAAGTGTATGCACTTGCCTGGAAGCAGCCTAATGGGAGCAATTTCCCCAGTCGACCTTGGCAGCCCAGAATTCCGGCAGAGAAGTCAGACGGTGACATCAATCCACATAAATTGCTTTTGAAGATGGAATGCCCAAGATCTCATAATTCTTCTCTAATTGTTAAGGAACTAATTAAACCTGTAGCATCTCTGTTAACTGAGTTTTACGATGTTAATTTCACTACTGGACAAGCTAAGTCAGGCATCTGTGGACTCCACCGTGGGCTTCTGGCTCCTGACAAAAGGCGTTAATGATATTTTCAATGAGCACCGCAGAATCCCAAGTGATTTACCAACAGTCTCTTGCCAGTTCCCACAGGGCCAGAACCTGGCAGTTGGGCATCACCTTTCTGGACTGGTTCAGGGCAGCCCTTCCCATGGAGCACAGAAGCACACACGTGTGCCTGGGCAGGTACACACGCGTGCCTCATGGCACAAAACAAACACAGACCACCAGCCTGGAAAGAGATAACCTGCTATTTGGAATCCTGTTTAGATGTCTCTTTAAATTGTTGATGATTCCTTTATTTTAATTGAGATCTGAGCCTTCATTATGGCCATTAGTGACTCGGCTCCTGATCATATCCATCCCGTTGGGCGTGTCTGCCTGCCCTGTGTTTCCCCAGAAGGGTGGAGGCCCAGACACCCACTTCATCCACACCAAGGATGCTTTGTCCAGCATCGCATGACCCCCAGCCCCGAAAGCAGGGAGTCTATTTGGAGGGAGTGAATTAAGGTTCCCACTCACCCCTGCTCCCTGCCCCATACCTGTGCACAAAGGCTCTGTGATGACACTCTCTAAACTCATAAGCACTGTAAGAAAGTTACCTGGCTTATAGGGAAGAGCGGGGTTAGAAAAAACTCCAATCACTGAACTCCTAGGATCCATTCTAAGATCCTAAATGGGATGGGATGGAGCTTGGGACCCTGGAAAATCTTCCCTCCCTACTCTCTCCTTACAGAAGAAACTGTACTTGGCAGACAGGAAGTGCTTGCTTAAGAACCCATAAAGCAGTTAGTTCCTGGTGACTCTGGAATCTGGTCGCCTCCCTGCCAGTCCAGAATTTGTTCAGCAAATATCCCCAAATAAATACTAAGTGCAAGTGCTCTTCCAGGAATTTAAAGCCACCTCTAGCCTGGCAGGTTTAGGGGCAGGTGGATTTCTCACAGCTAGAAATGAGCCCTAATCCTGTCCTCACTGAGAGTGACCCAGAGGTCCTGGGTGTGACCCCCCACCGATGGGGGTGAGGTGAGTGAGGGTGGCTCCTGAGATCTACTCAGCGGACTGGCCTCAGAGAGACAAAGGCCATGTAGAGAAACCTGTATTTCCCTCAGGGAGGGAAAAAAGCCTAAACACATACTCCGTCTCAAGTCCTCCTTTTTTATTTTTTTCTTTTTTTTTTTGCTTTTTTCAACCCAAATAAAGCCTCCCAGAGTAGCTAAAACTCTTAGAGCCTCTGAAACTTGACCACCTGTTTGTTTTTCTGAAGCCTGCTTCTTATCCTCAAAAATAAAAACAATAACAAAAAGAAGGAGAGGAAAGAGGAAAACGTGGCCTGGACCTCATCTGTTCACACCCATGCTTTCCGAAGGTCCCTCAGGAACTAGGTCCTTTCAGAAGCTGCCCCCCACAGCCCTCCAGTCTCTGAAGCCAGTCCCCAGCCTCCCGATGTGATCTCGGCTCTGGGAAAAGGACCCGCACCATTCTGAGGCAAGGAGGCTGAGTCCAGCCACATCCACCCCTGACTCTGCCTGCAGCTTTGCAGAGCGATGCCCACACCCAAGGGGACTTGGACAAGTCATCAGCTGTTTAGTCTAGTTTCGGGAGAAGAGAGGAACCAAGCCAAGAATCCCCATTGGCCAAAGGGGAAGAAAAAAAAAAAAAAAAATGGAGTAAACACATTGCCAGAAGGTGGCGCTACACCTCAAGACAGGCCAGCCAGAAGGGATGACGCCTCGGAGACGGTAGGATTTCAGAGGTGGGAGGGTGTCCAGAGACGAAATGCAATGAAGTGAAATAAAGTCAGAGCTGGAAAGACTCTGAAAGGTCATTCTGGAATAATCCCATGTCACGGATGGGGAAACTGAGGCCCCTGAGATAGCCCAGTTGTACACACCAGGAGGTGGAAATCACAAGTCTATCACTGTGTGCTGCCTGCTTTTTGGCAAATCTGAGATCAGAGAATAAAACACAAGGATTGGCTGGCCATAGGGGAGCCAGGCTTTTGGAACTGAGGCTCCGACAAGGGGAAAGGACCCCACAGTCCCTTCCTAGGGAAGGACCATGGCACCCTCCCAGAGCAGACGACAGGGGGTTGGTGGGGGTGGTGGGGGGAGCTTGTCTCAGTGGCCCTCACAGCATCCCTGTTTGAGTCTTGACAGGGTCACAAAAGAAGTGGGCTTCACCACTCACTAGCTGTGTACTGTGGATGTTTCACTCAACTTCTCTGAGCCTAAATAGCTTCATCAGCAAGAAGGCATAAAAATATCTCCCACTCAAGAATTTGCTGTATGATGCAGGGAGCTCAAACCCAGTGCTCTGTGACAATCTAGAGGCGTGGGGCAGATTAGGAGGTGGCAGGGAGGTTCAAGAGGGAGGGGACATATATATACCTATGGCTGATTCACGTTGTTGTACAGCAGAAACCAACACAACATGATAAAGCAATTATCCTCCAATTAAAAATAAATTTTAAAAAATCACCCATTCAAAATCGCATCTGAGAATTAAAGGTTGTAATGTCAAGTGACCAGCGCAGCATCTAGCCCATAGTGTGGACTATGTTCTCATGATAGAAATCTTTCTTCTCTTTGTGATGGCACCTCTAGCAGTCTTCTCCTGTAGGTATCCAAAACTTGGATCGGAACGCCCACGCAAAGTGCACTGTGGTGGAAGACCTTGCTCTTATGATGGGCTCTTCCCTGAGGGCCCCAGACAAGGAAGGGTGGGGTCACAGGATGGATGCGGGAAAGAGGAGGGGGAGGGGCAGAGAGAAACGGGCAAAATTGTCAAGCCTCCCTGTCTCCGTTCAAAGGCCATTTGCAGAGAAATGATTCCCTCTCTACAGATACCTGCATGCTCGTGCGCGCACACAAGAGTCCGGAGTTGCAAAGGAGAACACGGAGCTGCAAAGGAGAGCACGGTGGGGCGGCCTAAGGGCAGGGTCAGCGCAGCCAGGCTCTCACGGCAGCTCCGATCCAGCAGGGAGCCACGTTGCCACCGCCTTCCCACCGGAGGGCTGCCTGGCTCTTTTCAATCCCTGACTCACATTCAGGGCCCCCAGGAGCCAGGCTGCATTATCCACGTCCTCTTCACAGACAAAAGGCCCAGGCCTTGAAAGGGCTTCCTTGGGACCACACAGCAAGGCGTAGGTGAAGCCCACCGCCAGGGGACGGCGCCCAGGCCCCGCCCGCCCGGCTTCTCCTCCTGGTTCCAGAAAGGCTCCCCCCACAGCATCTGAGCCTCAGTTCCCTGTGGAGAGGTGAGAGGGTGGGAGGGGGACCCCGCTGAGGTCACTCCCAGCCCTAAGATCCTCTGACCTGGGGTCCCCAGTCCCACCAGCCTCTCTAAGGGGCCTGTCTAACCTAGATCACACATTTTCAGAGAGGCAGGACTCTCCAGGCCACCTTTTAGTGACACCAGGTGAAAGAGAGACAAGGTCACCCACACGAGGGGGAGGAAACCGCGTCCTGTCCCTCCCCACCCGCATCCATGGACTCCTTGCTTTTGTCACACCACCGTGAGTGGCCCTGAGCTCCATGCGCCCGCTGTGATAGGCAGCCGATAAACAGCACCCCCCGCTCCTGACACTCCCAGCCTTGCCCCAGTTATGTCGTCAGAGAAACACGGGCTCCCTGGGGATGAGCCTGTGTGCACTGTGCACCTGCACTCCTGAGTGTTCCACAGGGTGGTGAGGTGGACAAATCTGGATTCAAGTCCGGTTTTACCAACTGCATGCTGTGTCAACACAGGCAGGCAATTCTACCCCCTGGAACTTAGGTTTTCTCCGCAGCAAACTGAGGGTAAAGACACACACATCAACTGCTGTCTTGTAGACACACAACCCGTGTGAAGCGCTTGTAGTGACTGGTTGGCGGTGAGCGCTTCTTAGGCGTTAACAAAGAGAAGTGGTGTTTCTGATGCATGCTCCCTTTACATGTATGGTGTGCCTACTGTGTGCAGGTGCTGTGAAGATTCTTCAGCCTGAGCAGTGGAGCTGTGGCCCCCATGGGCTGGAAGGTCGAGGAGGATGGGAGGCTGGCCGCTAGAAGCTAAGCAAAGGCAGCCCATGGTTTCTCCTCCCTCGTCCACGTTGAGAATGTTCCTCAGCCCTGCAGTCTCCACAGGCGGGGAAGCTTTATGAGGTCTCTGTAGTTTGTCCCTGGGATTCTCCAAACTCTCCTCTCTATGCCCACTGTCTCTTCTGTTCCTGGAGGTACAGACTCCTCTTGAAGCCACTTGAGACCCATCCTGGTTCTATGTTCTGGGAGAATCCTCCTTTGATCTGTGCTTCCAAACGTCTTTGACAGGATTCCTGACGCATAACAATAGCATGGCAGACGTGGGAGGAGGAATAGAGATGACGATGGACACATGATCCCTGCTCTTGAAAAACCCTCACCCCTCTCTACATTCATTCTCTCACAATGTATTTATTGAGCATTGACTAGGTGCCGGGCATGTGATCAAGATGGCTGATGTGGCTTTCCCCTCGGAGCTTACAGTCAACTGGGAGACAGTAAGTAAGCAAGGCAGGAGGGTTGCAACAAGGAGAGAGTGCCAAGCTTCATGGGAAAGCAGATGAGACAACAGATAATAACAACTAAGGGAGAGAAAGGTTAGAGAGGGAAGCGAGGAGGCCGCTTGAACACACAGGAAGAGGCCAGCTC
Source organism: Budorcas taxicolor (assembly GCF_023091745.1). Taxonomy (NCBI): domain Eukaryota; kingdom Metazoa; phylum Chordata; class Mammalia; order Artiodactyla; family Bovidae; genus Budorcas; species Budorcas taxicolor. The sequence continues at coordinate 141,589,583 of NC_068920.1, forward strand.
TTCTGGGGGTGGGGCTCAGGAAAGGTTCACAGATAAGAGGAACAACAGAACATCGATGTGGAAACCACAGGTTCTAGAGTCATGCATCTGGCTTCAAAATCCAGCTCTGACATAGTTAACTTGGATAAGAACTCAGTTTTTTAAGCCTCGGTTTTCCCATCTGCTAAAATGGGTACATGGCATCCTAGGTGGCTCAGTGGTAAAGAATCCACAAGTTTGATCCCTGGTCCTGGAAGATACCCTGGAGAGGGAAATAACAACACACTCCAGTATTCTTGCCTGGAAATCCCTATGGACAGAGGAGCCTGGCGGGCTATAGTCCATGGGGTTGCAGAGTCCACCGTGACTCAGCAGCTGAACAGCAACAAAATAGCCACAATATCAGTTCTTGATGTAAAATGTTGATCCAGGGACTAAACGAGATGGTTCATGGGAAATGGATGGGTCTGTGCCTGCTGGTAGATAAAACCACTCAATGTGGTCATCTTTATCACAATTACTGAGTAAGATGCAAGCTGACATAAAGCATTGCCAGCAAGTGATTATGCAGAAAGGCATCCCCAACTCTGAGCGGGACCTCTGGTCTCGGGCAAGTCATTTCTTTCCCCCGATCCTTATTCTCCCATCTATGAGATAAGTGGGATTGTTACTGATACTTGAGGTCTCTTTCTGCAATCAAATGCTATAACTGGGATGAGCGCTGGCCCTTTGAAGTCCGTGACCACACAAAATGATCCCTCTTACATGGCTGCTCACTTCCTACATTCATGCAGAATATAGCCAAACCATATTCTTCGTAACAGCAAAGTTGTCCATGTCAGAGATCTGAAACCATGTCGGGAGGGTGCCGTAATCCACATAAACTAGTACCCCACGTGGGTGTGCTACCGGAACATTCCTGTCTATGTGCAGTCTCGGGCTGAATCTTCTCAACCAGTTCATTCCCCACTAAACACACAGGTGCCCAACAGAAGTGATGACAGAGCCATCATAACATGCATTCAGATCCAGGAGGCATGTGGTTTCAATATGCCCCGTTGTGCTCATGACATTGTGGTTGATACTTTATTGTCTGCCTTTCAACAGAATCCTTTCTCTCAAGGTCTGGCCAAGTGGCCGAAACCATACAAATTCAACTACATGTTGAATGTTTGTCCTCTGGCTTCTTTTGGCTCCAGGAAAAAGGCTCTTACCTTGTCTTCCTGTCTTGTGAAGTAGCATTAACACCCACCTAAGACAGAAGCTGGGAGCCATCCCAGACTTCTTGTCCTCATGTCCAGTGATTAATTGGTGACCACACACTATAAATTCTACCTCCTTGACATTTTTCAGATGAGTCCAATGTGCTTTAGCCCCATTGCCACATCCTGGCTCATTCACTTACCAGGCCCCTGCTCAGAATTTTGCAATCAACTTGGTTTACTGTCCTCCACTGGCTCCAACGTCTCTCCTGTTTCAGGCTAGCCTGTTCTAAAAACACAGCTATGAATATGTTTTTCTACAGCCTGACACTTTTCAGTTAGTTCTCCATTCCCATACCAGTGGTTCTCAAACTTGACCATGCATCTGAGTCATCTGGAAGAGTTTCAAAACACACATTGATGAGCCTGTGCCCAGTTTCTGATACATTAGATCTAGGATCCAACCAGTCCGTCCTAAAGGAAATCAGCCCTGAACATTCATTGGAAGGACTGATGCTGAAGCTGAAACTCTAATACTTTGGCCACCTGATGTGAAGAACTGACTCATTTGAAAAGACCCTAGTGCTGGGAAAGATTGAAGGCAGAAGGAGAAGGGGTGGCAGAGGATAAGATGGTTGGATGGCATCACTGACTCAATGGACATGAGTTTGAGTAAACTCTGGGAGTTGGTGATGGACAGGGAGGCCTGGCATATTGCAGTCCATGGTGTTGCAAAGAGCTGGACATAACTGAGTGAATGAACTGAACTGAGATCTAGGATGGAGTCTGGGAACTTGCATTGGTAGCAATTTCCAGGTAATTCTGATGCTGCTATTCTAGCAACCACATTTTAAGTACCACTGGGGCTTCTGAGGTGGCGCAGTGGTAAAGAATCCACCTGGCAAGGCAAGAGACGTAGGAGATGTGGCTTCAATCCCTGAGCCGGGAAGATCCCCTGGAGTAGGAAACCACTCCAGTTTTCTTGCCTAGAAAATTCCATGGACAGAGGAGTCTGGCAGGCTACAGTCCATGGGGTTGCAAAGAGTCAGACACAACTGAGCTGCTGAGCATGCATGCATGTACAACCTACACTCTAAGGTGTAACCCCCTAACCCAGGCTCTCAAGAATCTCCACAGTCTGTACCCTGTATGGTTCTTTCATATTATTTCAAGTGATTCCATGCACACACATAGACCTTTTATTTGGGACCACCAAGGCCAAATATCCTTGTCAGACAGAGACTGTCTAATTTGAGCAGACAATCCAGGCTGTAGGTCAGAAGCTCACACCCTTACAAAGGAAGCAGTAGAAATGAGGCAGAATTCAATGGAGAACCAAAGGCTCAGCCACCCGGCAGGTGCTGACAAGCATTGACACCCAAACTTTGTAGCTGTGCTTCGGCATTGATGCATCCCAAATGCTGTCTCCTCCTGATGCCTTGAAGCCATGTGGCAAAATAAACAGTGCAGCCAAATCATCATCTAAGCCAAACATAAACAAGATCTAAAACAGAATAGGATGGACATGAGCCAAATGGAAAGGTAGTTTAAGGTTATGAAATCTGGCTTGGAAATCACATGTTGTCTGAACTTGTAAACATCAAAGTGCCAGCCTGGAAAACTGTAATAATGCAATAATAATTAATAATAATAAAATCATGCCTTCCCCACTGTTACCCCGGGATATAAAATCATAAAAAGAAATTAAGATGTGATAGGGCCTATTAAGTCATTGACTCTCTGTCTCTTGAGAGCGGAGACAAGCACCATTTACAGAGTTGGAAAAACCTTGTCTTCCAAGGAGGACTCACAAGTGCCTCAAGAATAGAGGGAGCTTTGCAAGAGGCAAGATTGGGAAAATCCTGCTTACAAGCCATATAGCAGCCTCCATGTTTCCCTCCTTTGGAGTTCTGGGTTGCGGATGATGGAAACAGGCCTGTTCCCACTTCCTTGGAAGGAAAAGGGAAGCCCTAACCCCCCCACCTAGAAAAGGAAATGGCAACACACTCCAGTGTCCTTGCCTGGAAAATCCCAGAGACACAGAAGCCTGGTGGGCTACCGTCCATGGAGTTGCAGAGTTGGACACGGCTTAGTGACTATATGACAACAAATTCCCCACCCTCTCTCCTATCAGCATCTCTCACTGGGTCATCTCCAGCTGCCACACCCAGGAGGCTCATTTGACAAGACAGTGGCTGTGACCTTGAGTCCCACACAAGCAGTGTGGCTGGGGCAGCCCTCCCCCACCCACCCAGACATGGAGTTACTCACCTCGAACAGCGCCAGAGAGCTAGCTAGAATTTACTTTCAATATTTGGTGGATGTGCATATATTTGCCTGTTTGTTTCAGAACTCAAGATCAAGACAATTTGACAATTCAGAGTTAAGTATGTAACAAAGTATTCTCATGTAATGTGATGATAGTACTCAAATCACTCTTTTTAGATGAATTCCACCCCCCCGCCCCCAAATGGAGTAAACATTATCTGTCTTAGGAATTGTTTCCTCCTCACACCCAAAACAACAGCAACAACAAAGGTCCCCACTGAGCAGATGGAATCACTTGATAGGCCTTTGAAATAAAACTGTTTGATGGAATTTATTTGGGATAAATATCTATTTTTCCACTGTCATAACATATTTTCTTATATTGTCTCATTTAGCATAAAGTTAACCCACTTGACTGAATTGGTGCTTTGCTGATCTGTGAGAGGTATTTCTGCCACGTTGTAGCTTTGAGTAAGTCCTGAGCAAAGGTATTTATAGTATTTCAAATTCTCTGGGAACATCACAATCTCTGTTCAGAGAGGTGCCATTCAGTATGGTAGTGACTGTCCGAGGGTGTGCTCAGTGGCCTCAGTCATATCTGACTCTTTGAGACCCCATGGACTGTGGCCCGCCAGGCTCCTCTGTCCATGGGATTCGCCAGGCAAGAATACTGACATGGGTTGCCATGCCCTCCTCCAGGGCATCTTCCTGACCCAGGGATCAAACCTGTGTCTCCTGCGTTTTCTATATCGCAGGTGGATTCTTAACCACTGAGTCACTGGGGAAGCCCATGGTAGTGACTAGCCACAAGTAACAATTTAAGCTTAAATTTAAAATTACTAAAATCAAGTTAAGTTGAATGCAGTCCAAAATTTCAGTAAAATAGGTGGTTAATTCACACAAACCACATATTAAATATTCCATAGTCATACACAGGTAGTGGCTACCATATGGGATCAACGGATACAGAAACTTTCTATTTTCATAGAAAGCTCTATTCTGTAGCCTTATTTTAGAAGTTTAACTTCTCCTGAAGCCTTTGTTATAAAGGTTTATTCATGACCCCAACCTCTCTCATCCTCCAATCCTGCTCTCAGAATCAACCCCTATTACATTTTCTCATCCTTTGCTCAACAACTGCAGCTGACTTCCCATGTGGGCTCATAGACTCTGGCCTGTCCAACCCTGAGAACTGGCCTTCATCCTGGCAGAAAATAAAGAATAGATTCCTACTCAAGGTAATTAATAATTCAAAACCAGTCTCAAATTCCAACAGTCTAATTATTGGTGTCTGATCCCATTAATGGTTGTGGAAGTCAAATCTCTTTTGTGCTCAGATACATTCCTGTCCCTTACCTGAATGTCCATCATCCTGTCAGCTCTGACCTCAGATAACTCCAAGCTGCAATTGATTGAAAATGACTCCACTTTTAGGCATACTCTTGGTGTCTTTGGCTTGTGACTGGTCATGGACTCAGTGTCACATGGGAAAGTTGGGATTCAGGCTATGAGCATCCATTAGTTTTTCCCTCAACAGCCCTAAAAAGTGAAAGTGTTAGTCGTTCAGTCATTATCAGACTCTGTGACCCATGGACCATTGCCTGCCAGTCTCCTCTGTCCATGGAATTCTCCAGCTTAGAATGCTGGAGTTGGTAGCCATTCCCTTCTCCAGGGGACCTTCCCACGCCAGGGTTTGAACACAGGTCTCTTGCATTGCAGGCAGATTCTCTACTATCTGAGACACCAGGGAAGCCCCTCAACAGTCCAGTATCTTCTCAAATTAAAACATGATATGGTAGAAAGGATACCCCCAGTCATGGAATTCTGGATCCATGCTTCCTCTAACTCTGGGAATTTGGTCAAACTATAGAACATCTCTGAGCCTCCCTGTCCTCACTTATGGGAATAATAATAACAAAATCATGAGTTTGTGGTGAAGTTTATATGGCATAAGGATATTAAACAGTTAGTTCAGTGGTGAGTTTATAGATATCCAGACACTCAGGGCAATCATTCCCTTTCGATGTTTTTCTTTAGAAATTTTTGAATTAGTGGTAGTAAAATAATGAAGGCAGTCACTTTTTTTTTTTTAAGCCAGTAAAAGACTACAGCTCTTTAAAGTAGCTATTTAATTAACTCTTGCTTTTGTTTATATTACTACAAATAATCTGTGTTATCCATGCTCTGCAAAGTTAATTGTTCAGAACTAATGGGTGTCACTTGAAATCTTACAGGCAAAGCTATCCCTTAAAAGGCCAGCACTTTCAGTGCTAACTTTAAATTAGAGACACACGTTTTCTCTGCCCAAGTGAGATTTCCAATCACTAAGTTATTCTTGTTCCAAACTTATCCACAAGTACAACAGCAAGGTCAGGTAGCAAAGCATGGTGGGTAAAGAGCGTTGGCTCTGGAGCCAACTGCCTGGAACAGAATCTTGACTTGGTTTCATCCTAGCAGAGGAGTCAATGAATTAATACCCTGGAACAGTATCTGGCCCATGATAAGGGCTTTCTTTCTAAGTCTATGTATCATTAAGAAATTATCCTAAGATTCCAAAGACCCTGGCTTACTCACCTGAAATATTATGATCATTGGGAAAAGTGTGGGAATTCTAGCAATTCCACTAATAGTGGTAAGATGTATTGATCACTCACCTGGACCAGGCCCTGTGCTAAGTACTTTGAAGTGAAAACAAGTGAAAGTGGTAGTCGCTCAGTCGTGTCTGACTCTTTGCGACCCCAAAGACAGTAGCCCGTCAGGCTCCTCTGTCCATGGAATTCTCCAGGCAAGAATACTGCAGTAGGTAGCCATTCCCTTCTCCTGGGGATCTTCTCATCCCAGGGATTGAACCTGGGTCTTCTGCATTGCAGGCAGATTCTTTACCATCTCATACATCATTTCATTTCATTATTTATTCTTCAACGTATGAGCACTTGGGCAAAACCAGAATTCAGTAGAGGAAAACCTAACTCCCAAACCCCAGACTCTTCACTCCAGCGTGTTTCTGCCTCTCCAGATAAGCAGGCTGTGAAGAGGGTGGTCTACTGGTTTCAACCTGACATACTGGGCTCAAGTCCTCAGTCCACAGCTCTAGTTTAAGACCCACAAAGTCAGGCACCCTGTGTTACTCAAACAAGGAGAGAAGGAAAGCTGGTGGGCCTGAAAAGCCCTTCTTGGCCCCTCCTGGCACTACATGCCAGGTTAGGGTTTCCAACTGAACCTGCTCAATCTGGATTCTGTTATTTCACTTGTGCACGTAGAGCTTTTTGCCTTTCGAAACAAAGCCACTGGTAAACAACCGGCATCACTTATTAAGCATCCAAATTCCTGGCCAGTTGCCCTGGTGAAACAAGCCACCAGGTCAGAAGGGGACCCTCAGCATCCTGAAGTGCAGTGGTCACAAGACTCCTGCACCCAACATTTCGTGAGCAATGGGGGGTTCTCGCAAAACAGGGCTTTAAAGTGTGCAGGTAGCCCAGAATACTCTTGTTCATCAGCCTCTACTGTGACTTCCCTGCGATGGTAGCCTTATACTTGCTTTCCAGTAAGAGTAGTCGCTACTCTCTCCCACTCTGATCCTTTGCCTTTACAACCATTTATCCCCAAGAATGACTATAGCTTAAGCCGTCTCACCAACTTTGTGTTTCTCACTGTCTCTAGAACAAATGTTTGGAAGCCTTGTCATGTGGAGAATAATAAAGGCTGCCTGGTATAGTGAAAGTGAAAGTGCCTCAGTGGTGTCCGACTCTTTGCAACCCCACTGACTATACAGTCCATGGAATTCTCTAGGCCAGAATACTGGAGTGGCTAGCCTTTCTCTTCTCCAGGGGATCTTCCCAACCCAGGGATTGAACCCAGGTCTCCTGCACTGCAGCAGACTCTTTACCGTCTGAGCCACCAGGGAAGCCCATTTATAGTCAAGGCAAAAGGAAATCTACATAACCACCAAGAAGCGGTGCACAACATTCAAAAAGGAGGCAGAGGAAACACCAGCAAAAGAGACAACACTGTGGGGTAGTAAGTGCCAGGGCAGGAGGTAGGCAGATCTCACAGCTGCCCTGCATACACTACCCACCTCCACTCCTACTCTGACCAAGTGAAACAATGGGTGGTGTGACCACTGCCAGGCAGATACAACACATGGTGTGTTCAGGTTATACGGGTCCTTTGAGTTTCTTAAGTCCAAACTCTCACAGTTCAGATGAACAAAATAAGACACAAGAAGGTCCACAAACTCTTTTTCTCCCTCCGAAGTAAAATCTCTTAGAACTGGGCAAATTTGGTTCAATACCTTCTGCTAGCTGTGTATAACGAAGATGGTGGTGAGCTATCTAACATGTGTTGAGTGCTTGTGAACGGCCAGGCTCTGTTCTGCAAGTCTTAACTCATTTACAATTCAAAATCTCTCTTGGAGGTAGAGACAATTCAGTCCTATTTTCCTGAAAAGGAAAGTGTTGTAGACAGTCAGTTCAGTCACTCAGTCATGTCCGACTCTCTGTGACCCCATGGACTGCAGCATGCCAGGCTTCCCTGTCCATCACCAACTCCCGGAGCTTACTCAAACTCACGTCCATCGCGTTGCTGATGCCATCCAACCACCTCACCCTCTGTCATCCCCTTCTCCTCCCACCTTCAATCTCTCCCAGCATCAGGGTCTTTTCAAATGAGTCAGTTCTTCACATCAGGTGGCCAAAATGTTGGAGTTTCAGCTTCACCATCAGTTCTTCCAATGAATATTCAGGACTGATTTCCTTTAGGATGGACTGGTTGGATCTCCTTGCAGTTCAAGAAACTCTCAAGAGTCTCTCCAGTACCACAGTTCAAAAGCATCAATTCTCCGGCACTCAGCTTAACTCACCATGGTAACAGACCTGAGAAGTGATGGAGCTTGGAGAGGATGTGTGCCGATTGTTAGGCTGACTTCCATCAAAAATTTTAGAACAGCGATGATTTTTCCACTTTTTTTTATCATGATCCATTTCTATGACATATCTGGTTCCCTAAAGATAATAGATAAATGACAGGTCAATGTATTATCTTCTAGTACCTTGCACTGATAATTCCTCTCATCAAGACAAACATTGGTATTGCTTTGCTCCAGGGGTGAGTTGTTGACTTTGCCCAATGCCACTGGAGCAGCAACAGTTCAGTTCAATCTGAAACTATTGCTTTCCTGTTTAATTCAATAGCCATTAATTCTCTGACTTTACTCTTTAATCCCTGAACATCTGTTTCTTCAAATGCCTGTGTTCAGGTCATTGGTGGGTTTGGTGACTTCTGTTAAGCCTCTACTTCTCGGATTCTGTCTTAATGCTAAAATCTCTTAAAGCAAAATGATAACCAAAGTTGTTACCTGAATTTTTTTCTTTTTAAACATTTTTATTTACTTTTTAATAAAGTTATGCATATTTAAAGCATATAGTGCAGTTACACATTTACACACATATGTAGTGATTTATATATATATATATATATATATATATATATGTAATATATAGTGTAACAATTATACTGTAAGGTGATTACCAAAGTCAAGCTAGTTATTTCCAAATGGCATACTTACCATTTGGGTGTGTGTGGTTAAGAGCACCTGATTTCACCCTCTTAGTGAATTTCCAGTATAATTGTAAAAATTTGACAATCCCCAATGTTGGCAAGGTTAAGTGTGACTATTCACACTCATATTCTGATAACTTTATACATTTTAGAAAATTATGTTACAGCATGTTGCAAAAGTCACCAAAGTAATCATGTCCTTATGTCACTTTTCCTTTTCTAAAAAGGTTTATTAAAGACAGAATTTACTAAAAACTTTATTTAAATTTTAAATGCCCTCCAAACAAAAGATACTGCTCAGTCATGTCCGACTCTTTGTGACCTCATGGACTATAGCCCACCAGGTTCCTCTGTCCAAGGGATTCTCCAGACAAGAACACTGGAATGGGTATATATTCCCTTCTCCAGGGGATCTTCTCAACCCAGGGATTGAACTTGGGTCTCCTGCATTGTTGGCAGATTCTTTTGCTGTCTGAGCCACCAGGGAAGCCCAAACAGAAGATGGCCATCCATATATTTGAATACTGTGCAGTCATCAAAAATAGTAATTATGACAACCTTAAAATATTTCTCATATGACATTAACAAAAATAATCAAGACACTAAATTCATCTTTTACCATGGCTGCTGCTGCTGCTACTAAGTCACTTCAGTCGTGTCCAACTCTGTGCAACCCCATAGACGGCAGCCCACCAGTGTTCTGTAAAGGTGTATATGTAAGTGTCCAAGAGATGAACATTTTAACAGAAAAATCGCTTTTAAAATTGTACTAGAGAATGAGACGATCTTTCAATTTAAAAACATGTCTGTTATATTTTTAACTTATTTAACCCAAAGGTCAGTTATCCCTATATGATGTTGCTATGGACTCTTTCCTGGGTCTCCAGGAGGATTCCAAGCTTCCCTCCGGGAGTTGCTGTCCAAGAAGCCAAGGTTCAGGGTTTCATACACATGAGCCCACTATGCCTCGCTGGACCACCCATCTCGCTGGACCACCCCCAGGAAACTTTCTGATCATTTTTAAAGCAAATCCCAAAGACTGCAGCAGGTCAAGCTACAAGGTAAGTGTTGTTTTGGACTTCTTAAAATTAAAAAAGTCCCCAATAATTTCACTTTAGATTGCCTCAGTGCTTGAGGTGGAAGGCACTGATACATTGCATGTCCTCTGGAAGACAACACACTCATTCAACATTTTGGTGCCAGCCAAACTGATTTGGGCCACCTCAGAGCATGATGTCAGCCATCACTGCAGATGATTCAGACTTGAGGATGGAGCTCTGGCTACTCTTTGACCTGAGAACAATAAATAGCAATTAATTGAGGCAACTGATTTGCCAGTCATTGGACCAACTGGAAACTGAGATCCAGCAGAATAATTTGGTACGTATTTCAGTGTAAGTTAAACTCTCAGAGGTGTCTGCTCTCGCCTAACTGATAACTCACACTCTTTGAAATTCAACCGCATGGGTAACTTTCCAAGCATAGAACCTCCCCCTGGACTCTTATTCACTAGCTTGTCAATCAGATGTTCAACCTTCCTTTAAAGTTTAAGCCTTATTAACCTACACACTGGATTTGACTGGTGATAGGCCATTCCAGACAATGGTAACCCCTCCCAAGTTCCAAATCCTCTCGTCCTGGTTCAGCTCCCCACAAATTCCCTGGAAAGGATGAAAGAATCACTCACATGTCTGGTCCATCAAATACAGGCAGTGAGAGGACCGTGTTTTGTCTTTTTTTTTTTTTAAGAGATCGTAGAGGCCCTGCTGATTGAGACATCTTGGAGGAAAACCAGCTCTGCTCCAAACCAAACTCTGCCTGGAGCAGGCAAGAGTCCCCAGCTCGGCCTTCAGAGGCTCTGCCGGGGTCTTGCTGTGCACGCCATATGCAAGATCCCAACCAAACGTAGAGTTGGCAAAGGTCCCCTTTCAGAGACAGGCATGCCAGGGTTGCCCAGATACAGGTAGAAAGTCAGCTCCAGAGTTGGGAATGCCTAGTCGAGAAGATTCTAGCTGGAAAGTCAGTGACATTATTAGTGGAGGCAGCTTGGATGTCAAAAATATGGTCTTTATGACTGAGGCAGGGCAAGGGGCAATCCCAGGCCCCCAGAAATCCCAACATCCTTTGATTTCTTTCTTTTGTTCCATCACAGCTGAACATCACCTTGTTCTGAACAGTTTTCTCCATGAGTTTCCCAGAGTCTTGGCACCTCTGTCACTTTCCACAAATGCCAGCTTAAAAATAAAATAATGTACACGCCCCTGATGAGTGGAAACTGACTGGAAGAAACTGAGACAGGTGGTGTCACAGACACGAAATAGACAAAGGAGGGTCCATGTTTCATTACCCAGAGCAGTGCTGCTTTCAGCGCAAGGTGCAGAAGGTGGAGAGGAAGGGAGACTGGAGATTCACTGAGTTGTCCGGACGTTTACTTTACTGGTTTTTTAGAAATATCAGAATCATCTGCTCAGACCTCCAGTTCCACCAGCTCCCCCAGCTGAGGCCCTGCCTGCCTCTTTGCCCGTATGACAGAAGTCCCTATGCCTTGGGGAGAAGCTTATGTAGTTCCTCGCTGCAGAAAACCTCCACAACTGCTGGTAACTGAGTAAGAATTACACAGTGAACCCTAGTTTAACACTGTTCCCCAAAAGTCAGTTCAGTTCAGTTCAGTTGCTCAGTCGTGTCTGACTCTTCGCGACCCCATGAATCGCAGCACGCCAGGCCTCCCTGTCCATCACCAACTCCCGGACTTCACTCAGACTCACGTCCATCGAGTCAGTGATACCATCCAGCCATCTCATCCTCTGTCGTCCCCTTCTCTTCCTGCCCACAATCCCTCCCTCTCACAGTCTTTTCCAATGAGTCAACTCTTCACATGAGGTGGCCAAAGTACTGGAGTTTCAGCTTTAGCATCAGTCCTTCCAAAGAAATCCCAGGGCTGATCTCCTTCAGAATGGACTGGTTGGATCTCCTTGCAGTCCAAGGGACTCTCAAGAGTCTTCTCCAACACCACAGTTCAAAAGCATCAATTCTTCGGTGCTCAGCTTTCTTCACAGTCCAACTCTCACATCCATACACGACCACTGGAAAAACCATAGCCTTGACTAGACGGACCTTTTTTGGCAAAGCAATGTCTCTGCTTTTCAATATGCTATCTAAGGTGGTCATAACTTTTCTTCAAAGGAGTAAGTGTCTTTTAATTTCATGGCTGCAGTCACCATCTGCAGTGATTTTGGAGCCCCAAAAGATAAAGTCTGACACTGTTTCCACTGTTTCCCCATCTATTTCCCATGAAGTGATGGGACCAGATACCATGATCTTCGTTTTCTGAATGTTAAGCTTTAAGCCAACTTCTTCACTCTCCTCTTTCACTTTCATCAAGAGACTCTTTAGTTCCTCTTCACTTTCTGCCATAAGGGTGGTGTCATCTGCATATCTGAGGTGATTGATATTTCTCCTGGCAATCTTGATTCCAGCTTGTGCTTCTTCCAGCCCAGCGTTCCTCATGATGTACTCTGCATATAAGTTAAATAAGCAGGGTGACAATATACAGCCTTGACGTACTCCTTTTCCTATTTGGAACCAGTCTGTTGTTCCATGTCCAGTTCTAACTGTTGCTTCCTGACCTGCATATAGGCTTCTCAAGTGGCAGGTCAGGTAGTCTGGTATTCCCATCTCTTTCAGAATTTTCCACAGTTTATTGTGATCCACACAGTCAAAGGCTTTGACATAGTCAATAAAGCAGAAATAGATGTTTTTCTGGAACTCTCTTGCTTTTTTGATGATTCAGCGGATGTTGGCAATTTGATCCCTGGTTCCTCTGCCTCTTCTAAAACCAGCTTGAACATCTGGAAGTCACAGTTCACATATTGCTGAAGCTTGGCTTGGAGAATTTTGAGCATTACTTTACTAGAGTGTGAGATGAGTGCAATTGTGCGGTAGTTTGAGCATTCTTTGGCATTGTCTTTCTGTGGGATTGGAATGAAAACTGACCTTTTCCAGTCCTGTGGCCACTGTTGAGTTTTCCAAATTTGCTGGCATATTGAGTGCAGCACTTTGACAGCATCATCTTTCAGAATTTGAAATAGCTCAACTGGAATTCCATCACCTCCACTAGCTTTGTTCATAGTGACGCTTTCTAAGGCATACTTTCCAAAAGTCAGGGGGCTGAGTAAATACTCAAAAATATACATTTTTAGCAGTCAAAAAAATCTGGTTTTATTCTCTGAATCTCTGCTAAAGGCACCATAGTGGTTTATATTTTAAGAGAAAACCAGCAAAAAATGTTATATTTTCTGTTTCCAGAAATGTTTCAGAGAGGCTGTTGTTAGTTTCTCTATGTTACCTCCCTTTACTTTCTCAGGGAAATGGTGAAAATAAATCAGAATAACATGAAGACTATTATTCATTTAGTTTATACTGAAGGTACAACAGCTGTCACAGACTTTTTCAAAAAGAAGCTTATGAAAAGAGGAAGAAAAAAACTCCAAGTCTGCCCATGTTGTTAGTTTATTATATAATTTCATACGGATGATTGGGAGACCTTTAGAGGAAAACGAATGTCAAAGACTTTAAGTTGTATCAGGGGTTCCCTGATAGCTCAGTTGGTAAAGAATCTGCCTGCAATTCGGGAGACCCCAGTTCGATTCGTGGGTTGGGAAGATCCCCTGGCAAAGGGATAGGCTACCCACTCCAGTACTCTTGGGCTTCCCTTGCAGCTCAGCTGGTAAAGAATCTGACTGCAATGGGAGACTTGGGAAATCCTTGCTCTCTTCCCTACTCAATTTCCTCTCTAGTGCCCAAGCCCAAAAGAGCATGAAGACCAAACGATGTCCTTTATGGAATTCAGGCATTGAAGGAAATCAGTGCCTACCACTGTGGCTCCTTCACCTCCAGACCTGGAGGTTGACATGGTGCTTGGTCATGCAGGCTGGGAGGGCAGTGGGAGAACATGTCAGCTTTACACAAAGCATCTGAAGGTCAAGGCTGCAACTGTCCTTCCACTCTGCAGGTTCCATGCTATCAGAGGAATTTACCAGCAGGTGAAATTTCTGACTCTCATCAGAGGCTAGCCACGTTTTTTTCAAGGACATGCTTACAGGAAAGTGTACTGACTTCTGAGAACTCAGGATCTACACAGGGGAGCTGCTGACATGGCAGAGATGAGTAGAGGAGATCAGCTGTGATTTTTCAGGATTAGCTTTTAGTCTCTCTGATTGGGAATCTACCCCCAAAAGTGTGACCTCTCAGCCTCTACATGTATGTAGACTAACAGCTCAATAAAGCTGACTCAAGTAATTCAGAATACTGTTGGATAAAGGAGGCAGCCTGATTTAGCAGAAAGAACATGGAGTTTTGAAGTCAAATACAAAATCTTACTCATGAGCTGTCTGACTCTATGAATCCCATTTTCCTTACCTGTAAAGTGGGGTAAAACCTCCATAACTAAAGAGGTATATAACCCTGAAAATGGAGAAAGTCTTTCTAAACACAAAGTCAAAGCATAGAGACATAAATGGAAGAGCAAAGTGACCATCTAGTCTTTAAAAGTGATAAGAAAATTAAGAGAAAATATCAAATTTGCAACTTTATATGTGTACACAGATTAATATTCTTAATAAAAAATTGTTGTAAGTCAATAGTAATGATCAACCACAAAATTTTAAATGGGCAACAGACATAAAAAAGATACATAAATGATCAATAAACATATGAAAAAATTAACTTCACTAAGTATCAAAGGATTATAAATTATTCCAAAATGAAATTCTATATCTATCAAATTAGAGTAGACTTTTTAAAAACACCAAAGATTGGATGAGATAAAAGAAAATGTGTGTTGTCCAATATTGCAGGTGGGAATACAAACTGGTATAACCTTTTTAGAGACGATCCAAAACTTTTAACGATGGTCATACTCTTTAACCAAACAATTCCACTCCTGAGGATTGATCTTAAGGAAATAGTCACAGATGTGTTAATCATTTAACTAAGAGGATGTTTGCTCCAGTGCTGTTTGTAACAGCAAATATTTAGAAACACAACCTAACTATTCAGCATTCTTTCAAGTAAGTCATTCAACAAATATTTACTAAGCACTTAGTAAGCTTGGGCCTTGGACACAGTAGACCAAGTAAATCAAGGCAGTGCAATGTAACACAATACTCTGCAGCATTAAAATGAGATAGAATCTTTAATGACAGAAGAGTCATCATATCATTAACTGAAAAAAAAAAGCATGTTAAAAACAGACTGTGTAGTATAATCCCATTTGAGGAAGAATATTCATATTTTCATGACATTTTGGAATCATGCAACAGACATTCAAAGTGATGATTGCTGGGTGATGATTGCTGGGTGATGATTGCTGGGTGATGATTGCTGGGTGATGATTGCTGGGTGATGATTGCTGGGTGATTTCTCTTTCTCTATATTACAACTTTTTCTCCACTAACATAAATCTTTTTAATTTTTTGTCACTCATTAATTTATTAAAAACACCAACACTGTGTTTTGAAGATTAAATAAGAAAAATGTCTGGTATATAATAAATGTCCCAAACATTCCATTTGTCTTTCTGTTTATAAATTATCCCCAACACTTTCAGTGGTCAGTTTTCTGAAAGCCTAAGTCACTTGAGTGTTAGCTCAAGCTGCTGGTTAGGAGCTAGATTTTGGGAACGATATCCTTCATCACAGAGCACTTGGGGTCATCAAAGCAGATCGTGAAAATGCCAGCTCTCTGCTCATTTGGGAAAGCTCATCCTACCTTACTGTCTTTTTCACGCCAGTACTTTTATTCCTCCCAATGTTCTTCTGTCACCGCAATAGTTTCACTTTCTCTCTGTTTCTTTCTCGAGCTCTGCCAGCTTGTTTTTAATCTCCTTGCATTGATTTCCATCCAATCTTTGAAACTTTAAGTTTCTTCTTTGAGTTTTTTGTTTTGTTTTTTTTTTCAAGTGATAATAAAGTTGACGTTCTCTATAATGTTTTTGAAACTTTAGAGACCTACTTGAAGTCTTGTTTCCTTAGGTAACGTATGTTTTCCTTCTGCTTTTTCTGTTGTTCCTTTCCTCCTTTTTCTTTGCCGTATCTGTGCATAGACTGGATGTTGGGTTCTTCTTCATATCCCTGACCTTTCAATGTGTCCAGATACTTATCAAATAAGAGTTTGTGGAAGTGCCGAGGAAGAGAGTTAATGCAATGAGCAATTTGTGTTAGATTTACTACCTAGAAGTCTGTTCAAGCTTCCCTGAGAGCTCAGTTGGTAAAGAATCTGCCTGCAATGCAGGAGACCCCAGTTTGATTCCTGGGTCGGAAAGATCTGGAGAAGGAAGAGGCTACCCACTCCAGTATTCTTGGGCTTCGCTTGTGGCTCAGCTGGTAAAGAATCCACCTGCAATGTGGGAGACCTGGGTTCAATCCCTGGGTTAGGAAGATACCCTGGAGAAGAGAAGGACTACCCGCACCAGTATTCTGACCTGGAGAATTCCATGAATGGTATAGTCTGTGGGGTTGCAAAGAGTTGGACACGACTGAGATGCTTTCACTTTCACAGGTCTGTTCACAAGATCAGTTATTTATTTTAGGAAGGAAAACATATTCCCATAACTTTGATGTTTTAAGAAGTTGGTTCGGCCTTTAGGACAGCCCTTCTCAAAGTTTGAAGTACACAGAAGTCAGCTGGAGACCTTGTTAAGATGCAAATTCTGATTCACTGGTAAGGTTTGGCCTGCTTGAGTGTGTGCTCAGTTGTATCTGACTCTTTGCAGCATTATGGACTGGAGATCACCAGGCTCCTCTGTCCATGGAATTTTCCAGGTGAGAATACTGGAGTGGGTTGCCGTTTCCTCCTCCAGGGCATCTTCCTGACCCAAAGATTGAACCTGTGTTTCCTGCGTCTCTGTGCATTGGCAGGCAGATTTTTTTTTTTAAACCACTAAACCACCTGGGAAGCCCCCCAAAATAAGCTGCTGAATCTTTAAAAGGAAATTCAGCCTTGCAATTTTTGGTGAATTTCTCTAGGTAATCAGTTTCAGGGAATGGTGCCTGAGGGCAGTGCTGGAGGAATCGGGCAAATCTGGGCAGTCTCCCACCTCCTCTGGACTCTCAGCTAGACCTGCCAATCCTGTCTCTCTGCCCTCCCAGCCACACACACACACACACACACATCCTTCTCAGCAATTTTTCCAACTAGGTTGCTCTCCTCGGTTCTCCTGCTTCTTCTCAGAATAAGACTTCAACTTCTATTTCAAGTAGAACACCTAGCTTCCCCTTCTTGAGGCCCTTAAGTTTTGTTCCCTTTGCTACAAACTTAATTACCACCTTTACTATTTGAGGGCTCTGTATTTGCCGATTTTCCCACTCACTGAAATTTATTTGCAACCCACAAATGCACCCACAAATCAATATTCTCAGGGCCTCTTGTGATCACTCGTGGACATGCCCAATGTGGGGAAAAGCCAAGCCCTCCTCTCAATCCCCCTGCTGCCACTCACATTCCCAGCAAAAGTCACTGACACTCTTATTTCTTGTTCCAGCTCTCAGACCATAAATAAGTTTGTTTTTGCTATTTCGTCCCATTTTTCACATTTTCATGCTTCTCACTGGTGATTTCTCCATTTAAAATGGCCCCAACTGTAGTGCCAAAGTGCTGTCTCTTGTCCCTAAGTGTGCAGGGGCTGTGATGGGCCCCCTGGGGGTGTGCCTTAGGCGAGATTCATTCACGTTACAGAGCCAACGGCCGTGAGCACAACATGAGTGAGTCAACAAGATCCATTACATGCAGTGTCTTTAAAGAAAAAGCACAGAAAACAAAGTTATGTCTCAATCGGTGGACAAATATGTGAGAAGGGGCATGCAGGAACCTCGTATTCCCCCAGGAGCAGGGTTTCTGGTCATGGATGCAGTTTGCAGTGATGTTATAGAACACATTTACCACAAATCATAAGAATCGCCTTTGAACATTGTCACATCCTTCCCTCTGGTGACATGGCTCAGGGCCATCCTGGCCCCCTGTGTTCTCTTCTCTATCCCTTCCTTGGGGCCCTGGTACCATCACTTAGCTCCTGGGCTCTGTAGCTTTGATTTCTCTTTCCCCTGACTGTTTTCATCACCCTACACTGAGGGCTTCCCAGGTGGCTCCTTGCTAAAGAAACTGCTTGCAATGCAGGAAATGCGGGTTCAGTCCCCAGCTTGGGAAGATCCCCTGGAGGAGCAGATAGCAATCCACTCCAGTATTCTTACCTGGGAAATTCCATGCACAGAGGAGCCTGACAGGCTACATACAGTCCATGGGGTCTCAAGAGATTCAGACTCAACTTGGTGACTAAACAGCAACACATACTTTGAAGTTTCTCCCATCGTGAAAAATACAGTCCTGACCAACTCCTATTGACTGTGTTCTCTCCTGCGACACTGAACTTTCAAGCTTTACGTGCATGATTTCCTTGACCCCTCAGACCAACTCTATAAGGGAGGTGTTATCTCCACGTTACAGATAAGGAAGCTAAAGTGCAAGGACTTTAAGTAATTGGTCCAAGGTCACACAGCTAATAAGTACTGAAGGACACATCCTCCTCTCTCAAACATCCAGATTTCCCTGTGCTTCTCCTACAAAGTGCATCAAAATAAGATAGAATTCATGCGCAGTTACTCCTGACTCTGCTGCAGCCAAGCCTGTGCCTTCACCAACCCCCTGGCGCAGCTCTCATCAATGACCTTGAACAATCATATCCACCAGGGCTGCCAGCCCTTGTCTTCCCTGATTGTGCCCTTGCATTTGAGCTGACTGGTCAGAGCACCACCTTGAAGCTATTTCTTTGACTCTGAGGACAGTAGTTTTGTCTTCCTTTATGCTGATCATTTCCTCTGTCACCAAAATGCCACAGTATGTCACCCATACATCACCCTTGTGCATTAGGGTTTGCTCCTCTTTTCACTGAATTCTCCTTTACCTGGTGCTGTCCTCTAGACCCTAGAAAAGGAAAGGTTGAGAGCTCCAGGCTCCATCTACTGACAAGGAATTTGCAATCTGGCTGAAAATTCAAGACCCTAGTGGCAGAAATTGCACTTCCCAAGCCCATGTCAGTTTCAGCCCTGACTCTACCTGCTACAGGAAAACAGGGCAAGGAGACAACCCTGAAGATGGGAGCAACTGGAGAAGGCATCCTAGAAGAGGTAGCATGCGTCCTGAAGCTCACAGAGAATTTGGCTATGAAGACATGAGAGGAGAGAGATTTCAGAAGGGAAAACCAAACAGAAAAGTCCTAACACCTTCACCAACCCTCTTTCCTCCCAATTCCAACAAGTCCCAGAGGAATCACTCCACCTCCTGACCGTTGCTGTGCTGGTGGCCTGGGCCCCTATTGACCTGGTGACCCCACTCCATCTTGTGCTGATATAGCCTGGCACCTGTGGCCTGTTCTGGTGTGGCGTGCTCCCCTGGGGGGCACTCAGCAAAGCTGGTGTGTGATTGGCACAACTTAGATGGCTCAAGTCATAAGAATCCACCTACAATGCAGGAGATAAAGGAGATGTGGGTTTGGTCCCTGGGTCAGGAAAATCCCCCTGTAGAAGGAAATGGCAACCTACTCCAGTATTCTTGCCTGGAAAATTCCATGGCCGGGGAGCCTGGCGGGCTACAGTCCATGGGGTCACAGAGTCAGACAGGATTGAGCAACTGAGCTTGATGTAGTCCTGTTGGCCTGGCTTGGAATTCCAGGTTGATCACTCACCATTATGAGACCAAGGACTGGTTGTCACCCTCAGCTTCCAGGTCCTCGTCTGCTTAAAGATAGCCTATTTGGGGTTCTTGTAAGGACTGACTCAGGCAAAGCCAGCTGAGCACGGTGGCTGGTTCAAAAGTAAATGCTGGATAAACGTGTATCCTCATTCCTCTTTTTTGGATCTGCCCACCCTGTGCACTGCACCCGGGCAGAGCACATGGAATTTCATGTTCCTTTCATCTGAGTCTTGGCTCTCCCCAATCAGATTGCATCTCCCACAGACCAGGTCATACATTCACCTCCAGACTCCTTATCACATTAGCATGGGGTTTTTCAGGGACTGAGAGAGACGGGGAGTAATCAGAGAAATGAGAAAATTTTGCACAGACTGGATCTGGGCAGAAAAAATGGTCTAAAGCAGTTTCACAAAAATATTCAGGACTCAAGAAATCTCCTCCCAGAAGAAAGGGCTCAAAGGAACACAGGTGGGCTCAGTGCGTGGTGGGGTTTTTCCAGCAGCAAGATGGGGCCCTGGCGGGCTCCTGGAGCCTCAGACCAGAGCCACCTGGGCCTCTGAGTGACCTTGTCCCCTGCTCTGAGCACAACTTAGATGCCACTGGCCATGAGGGCTCAGAGAAGAGAGGCACCACATTTCAGTCCCAATGGCTTGCAATCCAGACTCATTCCTGGGATTTCTAGGAATACGGGGGCCCTGCCGGGACAATTAGCCCGTATGAAAAAGGAAAAAGAAGAAAGAAAAGACCTCCTTAAGAAGAAGTTGCCTCCGGAGTATTTTTCAATCTGGTGGAAATAGTTCTCTCCAGATGTGTTTTCCCGGTGGGGTGACCCTCCGTGGCAGTGCTGGCTATGCCGACAAGCAGCCTTCCCAGGGCCCAGAACACAAAGCTGGTGTTGTTGAAACGAGAGCCGTGTAATCAGCTAAAGAATTCCTGAGCAGAACCAAGGGCAGCAGATACTCAAACCTTGAACTTTTTTGCCTCCCTGCATTTTTCAAGGGCTTCCTGGAGAAAGGAGCACCCATGGGGCTTGCATCTTCTTCTTACCTAATTAGGGACGTGCAGGAACCAAGTGGATGCTGACGATGGTCTCCAGAGACCCAGGGCTCCAACCATCCCCATGCTAAGGGAGCTACATTCTAGGTGGCGTGTTTGGTTCCCAAGACCTCGCAGATTTTTCCAGGGTCCTGACACAGATGACAAGGAAGTGGCGTCTCCTTCCCTAGTGGGTGGTCTCATGGTCCTCTCCAGACGTTCCCCATTGGGAGGCTCACAGCAGAGGTTCACAGCAGGGCCAGGACCCTCGCGGCCCACAGAAAGAAATAAAGAGCTGGGAACTAGCATTTGCTCTTCAGCATCAACCAGGTGCCAGGCCCCAGCAAGGTGGTGAGGGCACAGAGAGGCTATGAGCACAGGCTCTGATGCAAGACTGCTCGATGAGGGTGCCTCCTGGCTCTGCTCCTTCCTAGCTGTGTGGCCTTGGACAGGTCAAGTAGCCCCTCCAGGTCTCAGATCCCTCACTCGTAAAATAGAGTTCACAGGAACCAATGGATAGAATTGAGATGATAAGTAAATCAAATGCTGCATCTAAAGTGCTTAGAAAAGCACCTAACAGAAAATGCCCAGAGAAGGTGAGCCATCATTATTAGGAACACTTGCCTTGGCTCTGGTAAGTATGATGATACAGTCTTCATAAGGGAGGAACTCAAGAGGCAGGATGCTGAAGAAACGGGTCCACAGTCGCACAGGAAATAGCCGATGATGCAAGTGTTCGACACTCTCAGGCTCTGCTGTAAAACAGGACCTCTTGGACCTGCCGGGGAAGCAAGCTTCCATTCCATTCAATAAACATTGCATGGGGAACTCCTCAGCCTGTGCAGACAGGTGCAGACGGGAGGGGGTGGGACCAGACACAGTCCCTGTCCTCCAGGCAGATGTGTCCATGGTGACAACGAGGGAAGCAGCTGATATGCTATAGGTAGCAAAGGAACCCAGAGGAAACCCTGAGCAGCTCATCACCCCTGATTCTCAGCCTTTTTGGAAATGAAGCAGAGGGATTAGAAAGCACATCTTTTCCTCCATTTATGAATAGGAACTGCTACTTAGCAGGTTGTCTGGAACTTCCCTGATGGCACAGGGGTTAAGACTGTGTGCTCCCAACACAGAGGGCATGAGTTCAATCCCTGATTGGGGGACTAAGATCCTGCATGCCTTGTGGTGGAGCTTTCAAAAAAAAGCAGGTTGTCCAATACATAGGTATTGAGTTTGTTTCCACTACATTCCATTTTCCATGGCTGCCATTCTCTAGCCATGCGCTCATCCACTGTAAGGCCTCCCTCAGCATCCCAGCCACTGAGGGGCAGTCCTGGGAGGCCCTGGGGTCTGGACCAACCCGACTGTGGCTCTGCTCTCTGCCTGTCCCTCCCTGCCCGCTCCCAGCATCCCTGTCTCAGCGTGTCTGTGCTGAGCTTCCCAAGGAGGCTCCTTGATGTCCTACAGGCTTTTGATGGGGAGTCGCTGTAGAAAACTCGTGCTAAAGCCTTCCATCGAATCGCAGGGACCCAAAGGTGGATTGAATTCAAGCGCTTATGGGAATCCCTCGAGATCACTAGCTCCACCTCTGAAATATTACAGAGGGAACAAACAGGATCTGAGTGGGAAAGAGAAACTTCTTCAAAGCAGATCTGAACAAGGGTACAGCAGAGCTGGAACGTAAGCACAGGGGCTCCTGACCCCATCTGCTGCTCCCGTCTCTGCCCCAGGCTGGCCCTCGGGGCTGCCCTGAGATCACAGGGCCTGTTGCACTGACTCTTGCCCATTCCGACCTGGTGGCCTGCTCCTCAGGACTCCCCCACAACCCCCACCCCCAGCTCCAGTTCAGCAGTGAGTGTCAGATGCTCCCCTTGCGTGTGACTGCGGGCTGGGGAGCCCTGAGCAGGCAAGGGTAGGGCCAAGCTGGAGCTGTGGCTGGAGGAGATGACCTCTGCCACCTCCACAACAGCCAACAGCTGGAGTGCCCAGGAAGGCTGGTCAAGACCCCGAGTTCTGGCACCGCTGGAAGATAACAGACTGAGTGACCCCGATGCCTCAGTTTCTCTGTCCACAAAAGAAAAGCAGTCTCGCCTAGCTGCTCTGAGTACTGCCCAGCTGGGCACAGCTGGAATCCCTCCCTTCCCTCAACAGCCCCCCACCCGTCACAACAAGGCACCCCTCCTCCAAGGTGGATGGGGCAGGGAATATGCAAACATGCCTAATTAAAGCTGGAAGTCAAAACAGCATTTCCCCCTCTGTGATTCAGCCAATCCCCACAACACTGCCGAAAGTGGGGCAAAGTCAAGCTTTCATCGCGTGCCAGATGGAAACGTGGGCAGCCGAGGCAACAGAACAATTTTCTCTTGTTCCAAACACGTTTCTGGGGGGTGCCACATACCACTGTCAGTCTGCCTGGCCGTCTCCCTCTCCATCTCCAGGCACTTGATTACCCCCTGCCCCCAGAAGCATTCAGTCTTGAACTTTCTAATCATGGCCTGCCTTTGTTTGGGCACTTGGGATCATATGGCACCAATTGAAAGCGTAACCCGACTCAGGTTTGGTGTTTAACATACCTGCTGCAGAGGAAGTGTCTTTGAAGGAGAGGCCATGTGTGGTGGCCCTCGACCCTCCTTCCCCACAACCCAACCCTTCACCTCTTAATCAGGCTCCCAACTAACCACGGAGGTCTCACAATGGAAGGGCAATTACCAGGGCGAGGAGATGAAAGAGGCAGGCCCAATGGTCCGAAAGGTTCTTTTGCTTTTAAATTATCCATGATTTACCTGCATAAAAGGAGAGGAAGTGCCTGAAGATTATTCTAATTGAGCCAGACTTTTCAAATCATGGAAATACCAGCATTTCCAAGGGGAAATCCAATCCGTTCAAATTGCCCCCGTGAGTAACTCATACAAACAGAAGGAAAGAGGAGGCTTTCATTTGCCAATGTGGGTCTGATCAGTGTAAATTGGATAAATGGCAGGGCCAGGAGGGCATGAAGCTCCC
Organism: Budorcas taxicolor; assembly: GCF_023091745.1. Taxonomy (NCBI): domain Eukaryota; kingdom Metazoa; phylum Chordata; class Mammalia; order Artiodactyla; family Bovidae; genus Budorcas; species Budorcas taxicolor. The sequence goes on from NC_068920.1 coordinate 141,613,366, forward strand.
AGAGTCCTCTGCCCGTGTTTTCTTAGCCAGGTTTGTAAAAGGGAGCATTCGGAGCAGAGGAACGTTGGAGGAAATGCCTGCATTTCGGCACCAAGCCTCCTCCTCAGGTTATTGGAAACAGGCGGGAGTGTGTTTTCTCTGATGTATGTCCTTCCAACATCTCTGCCGCAAAGCTCTGCAGATAATGGGCATCTTTAAAGGATGTACATGGATTGTCTCAGACGAATACTGGGTGTGACTGCCTAGCCTCCCTCCTGGGAGAGGGTGAAAGCCTCTGTATGAATGGACACCTCTGTCACTGGACAAGTCCTGAGGGAGGAATTGGGGGTAGAGAAATTAAGTACCTTCCATAAGGTCAGAGTTTGAGTCCTTGGAAAAGCTAGGGCAAGATCTTCCTGCCTTTGGGTTCCCCACTATGCCTCTCGGAGACAATGGGCCTTTTCTTTGGAGCACGCCAAGTCATACATGGGGAGGAACATTTGTCTAAAAACTCCATGTGTGTTCCCAGTGGATGCCTACCTGTTGGAAAGTTTGGATCAAGAATTCACATGGGGCTAAAAATAAATGCCTTTAAAAAAAATATGTATATATTCCGTGTTGGTCCTCAATATACAAAAAGAACACACATAGATGCACAGTGTGTATATTTTATGTATAAAGCCATATCTACCACACATGTACATCCCTACATCACACTGACCACAATTTAAAGTAAATTCTAGGTAACACTTGAAAAGCTAAACCAATGCCATCTACTCAGGCTCACAATTTTATTTGTTAATCAAAGAATCGAATCTACTTTGACTAAGCTGTGATGTTGTTCTTTTTGTCATTTTCCAAAAGGATAACCTTGGTTTTGCTAGACCCAGGAACTAGACTTTTCTTGATCAAAGAGGTGCCATGCATGGCATCTTAGAGGACATATTCACACACCTGGTTCAGAGCTGTAACCCTCAAGACAGTGGTGGAAGGAAGGCAGGGTGGTGTTTCATCCTATCCCCACTCCCTTTGGTAGAAGAGGGAACAAAGCCAGAGAGTTGAACAGTGAAATTTCCTCAAGATGACCCAGAATCCCACAGCCTTCCTGCCCAGAAAGAAAAACGAGGCTGTAAGCACCGTTACTTCATCGCCCCCATCCACATTCCCACCCATGAGGGGTTGGCTATAAACTGAACGAGAGTCAGGCAAAACATCAACTGATACTCCTGTGCTTAAGTACAAGAAGCTGAGGTCAGGGATTCTTGGAAATATTTCCTACAATGTAAGAACACCAGGAAGGGGTTCTGCAAAGACACACAGGAGCACTTACATTCAATGCTTGTGAAAGTCTACAGACCCAGCGTTTATTTAAAACAGCAGCAGTGAGTGGTAACCACAGCTCCGATGTTAGAATATTTATGGGACACAAATAAATTCCGTCTCCAAGAACAATAATAGAGCTGCTCGTGCCTTTTAGCCCATTCGTGGAGGGAACACATGGGAGTGGCGAATCAGAATTCAGAACACAGAGCTGGGGCTCCTATTTTCTTTTTCTTTTCTGCAAGTTCATTCTGACTGAATCCAACGGAAACCATTTCACATGTAAGGCATTGCTTTAGCCAAGGCTTTGAGACATGGAGGTGAGTTGCAAAGAAGACTGATGTGGCTGTCAGAAGTGTGGCCTCTTTTTTCCCAACATTACCTCCGTGGGGAAGGGTGGTCCTGGGCCACTGGCTTCCCCTTTGAGCCTCAGTTTGCATTCCTTTGAGTGAGGGCAACCCTTTCCCAGGCTGTCTCCTGTGGCTGCTGCAGAAATCCAAAGATAGAGCACAGGCTGAGCTGCTTGTGAATCCCATACACTGATTAGGGGTGGCTTCTGCACGCATCTGGGGGGCTCCCAGAGGCAGGATATCACTGGCTTTCCCTTCCAGTACCTCTGGAGAGGAGGAGCACAAGGAACCCCTGTGAAACAACCTCTGTGTTCCTGTGAGAGAAGTCCTAAAACCCGGCTGATTATAGTCAATCCTCACCACTTGCAGATTCCATAAAGGTGAACTTGCTCACTCACTGAATTTACACTACAGCACTTTCCTGGTCACTTGTGGACACGCGCAGAGCAGCAAAACAGAACATTTGGTTCACCCGATGCTGTGTTCTGATGCTGCTGACAAGGGTCCTCTTTTTGATCTATTTACGGGCCCAGTAGCTTCAGTTGTGTCCAACTCTGGGACCCTATGGACTGTATCCTCAGGCTCCTCTGTCCGTGAGATTCTCTAGACAAGAACACTAAGAACACTGGAGTGGGTTGTCGTGCGCTCCTCCAGGGAATCTTTCTGACCCAGTGATCCAACCCACGTCTCCTGCACTGAAGGCAGATTTTTTACTGCTGAACCACCAAGGAAGGCCCTCAGTTTATTTAGTGGCAGGTGTCCCATGTTTTGTGCTTTTTGGTGGTGATGGCACTGTTTAAAACAGTCGTCAGACTTAGTCCTGAGTGCTGTCTAGTGTTGCTAGGCGAGGGAAAGCTGTGACAGGTCTTACCGAGAAAGCACCCGTGTTAGACGAGCTTCCTTCAGGCATGAGTTACATAAAGCACTGGCGGCTGTGAGTTCTATGTTAATGAAACAGTCATTTCTATTAAACAAGATGTCTTCAAACAGAAACATACAGAGAACAAGATTCTGTATTGATTGGTTGAAGAACATATTGTGACCAGAGGCTCAAAGGGACCCATTCCTGTGTTTCCACAAGAAACGATGGTCTCAAAGGTATTATAATAATTCCACGCTGGCAATAACTTCAGAGAAGACAGCTGCCATGAATACTGATAACCAGCTGTACTTACCCAACACCTCACTCCTCATGGGCAAGGTACAAATCCCCAGGCAGGCAGGCGGGACTCTGCTGACCTAGTCCATGGTCCATGCTACCATTTACCCCAGTGTGCCAGCCTCAGGTGCCAGACGCTGACCTGCACGTGGCTCCCTACTCCTCCCACAGAGCCACCTTCCCAAACTCTCCAGCTTCCAGACCCAGTGCATGTTACCCTCTCCAAACTTCTCCCAGCCTCTTCAGCCTAATCAACGTCTCCCATCTCTGAGCTCCGGTGTATCTGCAAGGCACGCATCACGAGGATCACACGTGTCCTCAGAAAGCAGGAGAGTGGAGTGTTAAGTGACGGTAACAAAGGTACTCATCCACTAAGAGCACTGTAAGAACGAGAGGGCGTAAGACTGGCTTGACATGGAGAAAAGTACCTGGCCTGCAGTCCGAGCTCTTTACTTCCTTCCAAAGACTCTGGGATTCCTGAACATAAGGATTTATTTCTCTTTCTGACCTTTCTCTCCCCAGTGGGGAAGTGTCAGAGAGCAAACAGATACATTGTCTTCACTGTGACCATTAAGAACATAGAAATTTTAAAAAGAAATCTGCTTTTCTGCCCCGAAGACACTGCCCCGTTCAGGAGTCAAACACTGCAGATTGGGGGTTGCCGGGATCGGGGGCAAGGGTGGCGAGAGACGGAGAAGGAAGGAATGAACGTGTCTCTGGTAGGGGTGACAGAGTTGAGGGGGTCTGTTGCCTTTTTCGGGACCCCTCCAGCTGGGAAGGTGGTGAAGAAGGAAGGGGTGCACTTGGCTGCGATGACCAATAAGCCACAGAAGGTTCCAGAAGGCTGAGGTGGAAAAGAGTAAAGGAGACTCAGAGACATAGATGTGAGGATGGAGGGGCAGGACTGGAGGGGCAGCACCCCACTCAGAGGGGGCTGATGTGATGTTTAGTTTGCCTATTTGAACTGTGACCTGTGAGCAACTGGTTCCCACCTCAGGCCATGGTTCCCACCTAGAACACTGAGATCATAGTTCACACCTAGGACATCAAGAACAGTGGAAACAGTGGCAGACTTTATTTCCTTGGGCTCCAAAATCACTGCAGATGGTGATTGCAGCCATGAAATTAAAAGACGCTTACTCCTTGGAAGGAAAGTTATGACCAACCTAGATAGCATATTCAAAAGCAGAGATAGTACTTTGCCAACTAAGGTCCATCTAGTCAAGGCTATGGTTTTTCCAGTAGTCATGTATGGATGTGAGAGTTGGACTATAAAGAAAGCTGAGCACTGAAGAATTGATGCTTTTGAACTGTGGTGTTGGAGAAGACTCTTGAGAGTCCCTTGGACTGCAAGGAGATCAAACCAATCCGTCCTAAAGGAAATCAGTCCTGAATATTCACTGGAAGGACTGATGTTGAAGCTGAAACTCCAATACTTTGGCCACCTAATGTGAAGAACTGACTCATTTGAAAAGACCCTGATGCTAGGAAAGATTGAAGGTGGGAGAAGGGGATGACAGAGGATGAGATGGTTGGATGGCATCACCGACTCAATGAGTAAACTCTGGGCATTGGTGATGGACAGGGAAGCCTGGCATGCTGCAGTCCATGGGGTTACAAAGAGTCGGACACGACTGTGTGACTGAACTGAACTGAGGACGTTGAGGTCATAGTTCCCACCTCACCGCGTGGGGTCTGCATCCCATCAGATTAGCAACATTAGGGGCCCGGACGCCTCAGTGCAGTAGCCTCAGTTTCCTCCCCTTCACAGGCTCCCCAGTGGTGCGAAGAAGGGTCAGTGTCCTTCCCCCACAGCCACCTTTCTAGGGGCACTGCATAGAATGAAAGCATTCCCTCCAACCAGAGGGAACAGACCTTCCAAATCTCTGAGCCCCAGGGATGTGGGGCCACCCCAGCAGGCAGAGGCAGCCCAAAGACACCCTCAGACTTGCCTGACCCGGTCCCTCCAGGACAACCTCAGGCTCTCTGACTCCCTCAAGGCCCTGGGAGGATGGGGGCAGTTGGACACCCCCAAGGCTCACTTTCACTTTTCACTTTCATGCATTGGAGAAGGAAATGGCAACCCACTCCAGTGTTCTTGCCTGAAGAATCCCAGGGACGGGGGAGCCTGGTGGGCTGCCATCTATGGGGTTGCACAGAGTCGGACACGACTGAAGTGACTTAGCAGCAGCAAGGCTCTGGAGGCTGAGGGCTCTGAGTCAGAAAAGCTTTCAGATCCTTACATAAGGGAAGGAGGATGGTGTCTTTGGTTGAGGGAACAGAGACTGTAGATCCAGTCAGAACCACCCTTGTAGTCAGATTTTGGAGCGATAAATATTATCTAGTGAAGAGAGGAGATACAGCTTAAATAAGAGAAAGTGTGTGTGTATACTCAGTTATGTCTGACTCTTTGTGGCCCCATGGACTGTAGCCCACCAGCCCCTCTGTCCATGAGATTTTTCAAGCAAGACTATTGGAGTATTGGTTTCCCATTTCCCATTCCAGGGGATCTTGACCCAGGGATTGAACCTGTGTCTCTTGCGTCTCCTGCCTTGGCAGGTGGATTCTTTACCCTTGTGCCAACCTGGAAATCCCAAGAAAAAAGCACTGGACCACCAGGGAAGGTACCCCCTCCCCACTAGGAAACCCTTTCTAACCATCCACAGCCAGGGAACTTGATGCTTCCTCCATTGTGCCTCACCCTCACCGCCCCCCAATTGCCCCAAACAGAATTTTTCCACGGTGCTCATAACTCTGCTTTGCACTGATTGGATTGCATACCGTCTTCTCCACTAGCATCTTATTGATCTTCATTCCCTGAGAAGAGAAGGGACAGAGAATCTGGAATAGAATGGATGCTGAGTCAGTGTTTGAATGAGTGAATCAATCAGTTAAACAATGAGTGATGTGCTCCCCTGTGTACAATCCCCAAAGCTGATCTCTGTCTATAGTATCTTCTCATCACTCAGCAGCTAAGCACAGGGAAGGCAGACTCTGTTCAGGGACACTCAGTGCCAGCCAGTCCCAAAAGAAACTAGTGCCAAGCTGGGTGCTAGAGCCCTGAGCACGGACTCTCTGCCCCAGGGTATCCCATGGAAGCCCAATGCCACCCACACTGTATGAAGAGGGTGCAAGTGCTTTGCCCCCATTAATAACGGGCCCATTTCTCATCTGACTTCAGAGCCTGTGAAGCTGATCCAGGCACGGAGACTTCAAAGGGAGCTTGGCGCTGGAATTGGCCCCAGAGGGCACAGAGCAAGACAAAACACAGGCTACAGTTTTTATACTGTGGATGGTATATAGGAAGTCATTGTTACCAAGAGCTGGCCCTGCCAAGCCCACCAGACTGAAGGAGCCAAGCAGCCTGCATCTCTGTGTAACTTACTAGTTAGTGCACAAACATTTTGGCTCCAAGGCACATCAGACTTAAAGGCAAATTGCAACATGTTTTCTTTTTTTTTTTTCTCCCTCATAGAAAACTTCATCCACTCCTAAAAGAATACCATCTCTAAAAAAATCAAATCTATCCAACATGACCTTACAAGCAAAATAGTGAACCAGAGGTATATGAAATGAAAAGAAAATATCTCTATCTTAACTGATCTCCCAGGGGACTCCTCCTCTCCCGTAGGCCTTTGTCACCCCCATGACCTCATAGTCTCCTCCAAGCCTCGATTTCAGCCTTGACCTTGCCAGATGGGAACTCTGGGATTGAATGAATCTCCCCACTAGACTATAAACAATGTGAAGAAAGTTACCTTTTTTGTCTCTGAACCCCTTGTTATCTTGTATGGTACCTAAATCTTGACAAGGAATAAAATGATGTTTCTCACTCAGTGGTTTCCTTGTCTATTACTTGTCTTCCCTACCACTAGACTTTAAGGCCCATGACATAAGAGATGTCCTATTTTGCTTGCTGCCACAACCCCAAAGGCCAGAGACGAGGTGGTCGTGTAGTAGGCAATTAATAAACATTTGTAGAGTGACCATTGGGTCCTGGCATGTGTGTGCACTAATGAATAGATAGATGAATGAACAAATGAAGTGTCCATCCACGTGGAAGTTACCAGTAATGAGAGAAGGGAAAACAAAGCCAGCTTATTCAAGAAATAGTTGAAGGGTGTGAGGTTAGTTTAGCAAGAAACCAAGATTGGAGGAAACATGTTGACTATTTTCAAATCCTTGAAGTCTCCCTTGAGGAAGAGGACCTGGACATATCTTGTGGGGCTCCCAGGGTCCAGAGCAGGACTCCTAGTTGCAGGTAACAGGGACGCAGAGGAAAGGACAGAAGTGATGACCACGTCATTCCCGGGGTAGAATGGGCTGCCCCAGGAGCAGTCTGATATGACCATCCATCAGGAGGGTCCTTAATGTAACTACGACATCAGGGGTCCATTGGCAGTGCCCTCACTGGTCTACAGGAGGCTTTCATGCAAATAGAAAAAGGTATTCCCTCTGCGTGATCACAGCCCATCAGCTAGCTCTAGCCAGCTGACAATCATCCAAAGAAAAAGCTCTCCTTGTTCTAGAGCTCAGGCTGGATTTCATCCCCCATGTACTTCCTTAGATGTGGGCAGAGCTGGAATGACTGTCCTGTCATTGGTGGCTGTCCTGTCAGGTAGACCAGCAGCTCCAGAGGTGCCCAGATAAGCTGCTGCAGAAACATTTGGGGATGTTCTTCATGAACGGAGTTCCAGGCCCTCCTTCAGAGATTCTGGTCCGTTGGTTCTGCTATTTGTCCATTGTTCTATCCATCTCTGAAGCCCCCACAAGATTCTTCTGGTAGATCAGATCTCAGAGCTGCTGGACTGGAAGGTTTCTGGAAACTCTTTCAAGATTTTGGTCATTGAGGACCCAGAGTGGGGAACTTACAGCTCTTCCAAAGGAGCATTTCATTTAGAATCCAACGTGTCACTTCTTCTTGGAGAAAAAGTCAATAAAAGCTTTTCAAAGGAAAATTCCCCAAGGCAAGCCAATTTGAGAGATAAGAAAAGAGATCATTGATTTAGCCCAGCTTGGAATCTCTGCAAAGAGCAGCTCAGGGCAAATCGAATCGATTGTTGACTGAATGAAGCCAAATACTCAAATTTTTAGGGTCATCTAAACAAAAAGGAAAAGCAAAGATGTCACTTAGCCACATAGCAACTTTGTGTGATAGATGTAAGAGTCCAATAGATAAGGAAACATCTAGAAGAATGGCTGCTTTCTTTCTGCCCACTCTTCGGAGGTGCGGGGTGGGAACAGGCAAGCCTCGCCAGGGACTGTGATGATCTGCCAAACCAAAACACAGTCTGGTCGCTGATCATTGTTTGAAGCCAGCCTTTGTTCAAGGCCAGTTTCCAGGACCGTGGCTGTGTCCCCACAAGAAAGGAGGCAAAATCCAGGTTCCTAGAAGGCCTATCGTGGTCCCACGTTGTTCCCGGGACCTACAGACTCCACCGCAAATTGCACTCCCTCACCTTGGGGACCGTATCTCTCCCCTCCTCAGCTTCTTCTGTTCTGGTCACCCCAAGCCTCTGGCTCACTGCCCCGGTCTCACGCCGTGCCCTCCTGCTCCCACCAGTGGCCCTTGTTTATAAAGGGCCTGAGAGGTTTAGATCCTACCTCTATCATTTATTAACACTGTCAGCTTGGACTGAAATTTTCCCTATTTGTGTAATAGGACTCATAAAGACACCTACTTCAAAGTAAGATAATAAATATGAGAGCTAAATGAATTAATGCCTTTAAAGCGCCTAGAAGAGTGGTGAGTACACAGTACGATAGGAGTGATGGCTCCGGTTACTTGATTTTATTGAAGTGCAGCTGATTTACAATGTCATGTTAGTTTCAGGTGTATAGCATAGTGATTCAGATAGATAGATAGATAGATAGATATTCTTTTTCAAATTCTTTTTCCTTCTAGGCTATTAAAAATACTTAGTATAGTCCCTGTGTTGGAGAAGGCAATGGCACCCCACTCCAGTACTCTTGCCTGGAAAATCCCATGGACGGAGGAGCCTAGTGGGCTGCAGTCCATGGGGTCGCAAAGAGTCGGACACGACTGAGCGACTTCCCTTTCACTTTTTACTTTCATGCATTGGAGAAGGAAATGGCAACCCACTCCAGTGTTCTTGCCTGGAGAATCCCAGGGACGGGGGAGCCTGGTGGGCTGCCGTCTGTGGGATCACACAGAGTCAGACACGCCTGAAGCGACTTAGCAGCAGCAGTAGCAGCAGCAGCAGTCCCTGTGTTATGCAGTAGGTCCTTTTGGTTACCTATTTTCTGTGTAGTAGTGTGTCCGTGTTAACTCCTGCTCTAGTTGCCCTAAGTCTCACGGTATTCATATTTGAACCCACTCCCCTGTGTCCTCATGGCACCTTGTGCTGCTTCTCCCGTTGTGTGTCTCACACGTCTGGGAATAGCTCCGTGACTGTTACCCACTCTATCCTCCCTATGGGAGGGATCGGCTTTAAACCTGGGTGCCTGGCATGAACACAGAGCCTAGCTCACAAAGTAGGCTCTTAGGAAATGGATGAATCAACAGAACATCAGCAGCTATAAGGCATTCAAACATTTATTTGAACCTTAAGCTTCCCTGGTGGCTCAGCTGTAAAGAATCTGCCTGCCAGTGCATGAGACGTGGATTCGACCCCTGGGTTCAGAAGATCCCCCAGAGGAGGAAATGGCAACCCACTCCAGTATTCTTGTCTGGAAAATCCCACGGGCAGAGGAACCTGGTGGGCTACAGTCCATGGGGTCACAGAGTTGGACATGACTTAGCAACTAAACAACAACGATAAGCTACTCTGTGAGATGAAATGAGCCGTTTTTATTAGTCTCCTTTTATAGTTTTGGAAACTGAGGCCTAGAGAGATTGAGTGATTTGTTCAAGGTCTCATGGGCAGTGAAGAGAAAAAAAGATCTCTGCCCATCTGTCTGATTCTACAAGATCTTTTGTGGATCTGTATGACTCCACCTCCTTGCTCATGGAAGATGTAGATGTTTCAGAAAGAAGTGCTTCAGCAAGGTCTGAAGAATGGTGAAGCATTTTCTCAATAGAGAACAAGAAGAATGACATTCTAGGTGGAAGACTCTGCCTGGTCAGAGGCAATGGGCAGCATGTTGGGGGAATGAGAGCAGTTTTTTACCAGATTATAAGTTCCCCAGAGTCAGAGGCTGTGCTATTCACCAGAGTAGTCCTACCACAAAGCTCAAGTGTGTGGCACCAAGCAAGCAAGCAATTAACCATGGAAAGAAGGTGTAAATGGATGGATGGATGGGTAGCTGGATGGACAATGGAAAACTAGAGAAAAAGAGGTTCCTCTACTTACAAATGCTGGGAAAAATTGAGGGCAGGATGAGAAGGTGGTGACAGAGGATGAGATGGTTGGATGGCATCACCGACTCAATGGGCATGAATTTGAGCAAACTCTAGGAGATGCTGAAGGACAAGGAAGCCTGACAAGCTGCAGTCCGTGGGGTTGCAAAAAACCACACATGACTTAGCAACTAAGCAACAACTGCTTATAGAAAAGTTAGTTCCTACAGTCTTAAGTGCATTTGTTCTGAAGCCCAATGCGATGTTTTACAAGTGCCTGATAACACTCTCTGGTGGTGGTAGGAAGAGTTGAGGCCTGCTTTTGCTTCTGTTTTAATTTGAGAGTGCAAATAGAAATCTTATCCTTGAAAGCGAAGCAAGAAAGAAACATGGGTGTCTGCTTTTCGAGGGCTAGATACTATTGTACCTGGAGATAATTTCTGCAGGCAGTGAGACCCCAGGGCATTGGAAGCAAGGTTCTGCCCTGTCTGTGCCTCTGTTTCAGAAAGATCTCCCAGGCTGCAGCAAAAAAGGTGGAGTGTCAGGAGACAGACTAGAGACAGGAGCCCAGGTCAGAAACAACTGTCATGGAGCAAGGCATGGATGAAATTGGGCCCCAATATCTCTCTGACACTCCAGGACACCTCGTCCACAATCCATACTACCACTCTTTCTACAAAGATGTGATCAAGTACGGATGCACTGATGTCTTTAGTACTTCTGATGAGCATTCTCGGGAGCCCTGAGAGGACTTACTCACATACACCTCCCTTCAAGTCATTTTTATTTCCATCAACCCCAAAGGATGGGTGTAGGACAGCAAAAGAGAATTCAAACCATTAGAGTTTTCAAAATTGGCAAAATCCAGGTTTTGCAAGTTTAGCAATTCCCTAATAGGCAATGCTATGGTTCATTTAATACTTTAGAGCAATTTACCTAATGGCAAGTTCAGGTAGGAAGATTGGAAATGGATTTTTATGCAAAAATACCTGGGACGATTTGCATTTGACCTATGATGACACCCCAGCCACATCCTCTACCTCCCCACCTCAAAGACTATTTATAGATTTATTTTTAGCAAAACCAATCAATCTGCTTCTACAGGTTTCTTTCATTTTCCTGAGAATTGAAAGAATGTGCCATTGAATTTGTGAACAGAAAGTCTTCCCAGTGGAGAGACACTGAGAGGAAAGAGGGCATCATTTCAGCACCTCTGAGGGTTTCTCGAGGGCTCTCTCACAAGCAGTCTTGAAATGTCCATGATTTCACACTAACAGGTAAGTGACACTTTGCTCAGAATCCGCTATTCATTAAAAATGGCTTTTGTAGTATTAGAGGTACAACTCAAAACTAGCTATATATGCATAGGAAGACCAAATCATTTATTGTCCAAACCAGAACAACGTCGAGAAAGGAAGCACAAACAATCATTTTGCTGGGACAAAAGGTGTAAACTTGAACTGTCCCCTGCAAACAAGAAGATATGATCATCTCAAATGAATGCATCTGCAAAATAAACAGATTCAAAGAGGTAGAAAACAGACTTCCAGGGAGAAAAGACGGGGAGGACAGATTGGCAGTTTGGGATTAGCAGATGCAAACTATTATATTAATACAAGGAAGGAGTAAAGTAGGACCTATACAGGTCCTACTGCATAGCACAGGTATCGCTATTCAATATCCTGTGACAAACCATAATGGAAGAGAATATTTTTTAAAAAGAAAGAACTACGTATGTATAACTGAATCACTTCTCTGTATAGCAGAAGCTAACACAACATTGTAAAACAACTATATGTCAAATTTTTAAAATATTTTTAAAATTAAAAAAAAGAAAATATGGTCATTATTTTACATGGCCATGTCATAAAATGGAGCCCTCTGTAAAGGTGAATTTCCAATAACTGAAATTTACCTTACATAAGCTGCTTTTTGCTTTTGTTTTTGCTATTCTTAATGAAAACATTTCTAAAGAATCCACACATTTTCTCTTTCCTTTAATGGTTTAGAATCATCTTTCTGCCTGATCCATAGTCACCTTGCAGAGTAGTTAAAAACTTTGTAAGCAATTACTATAATGCGTTGTAGAATTAACTGTGATCAGCCATGGGGTAATCTGTGCAAGTTATTTTGTCTCTCTGGGTCTTATTTATTTAGACCTAAATTAGGGTCTAAAACTAAAGGATTTTTCAGACCTCTTCAAGTTCTAATACTTGCTCTATGTTTAAATTTATTAATTCGCTCCCAGGAGTGATTTCCATTATAATAAAGCTACCTGTTCAAAAAAATTCGAGAGAGAAAAGAAAAATCATGCAGTTTATAAGGAACCCAAATGGCCTCTGTAGTTTTCTACTTGGAAGGGCCTTTGCTGTTCCATTATACCTAAAGTAGTGACTTAACAACAAAGATAGACAGCCTTTCTCACCTTTTTGGATTCTTTCCTCCATCATTCATCCAGCAAGACATTTCTGCTCACCTGCTCCCTGAGGAGAAATAAGTGTGACTCCCTAAGTCTCAGAGCTCCAGGAGGTCGTTCTAATAATAGAAAATGGATATAGATACAAACAGCTTTTAGGTTTTCCTGGTGGCGCAGATGGTAAAGAATCTGCCTGCAGTGGGGAGACCTGAGTTTGATCCCTGGGTTGGGAAGACCCCCTGGAAGAGACCATGGCAACCCACTCCAGCATTCTTGCCTGGAGAATCCCCATGAACAGAGAAGCCTGGTGGGCTACAGTCCATGGGGTCTCAAAGAGTCGGATGCAACTGAGTGACTAAGCACACAAATAGCATTAAATTAAGACAGGAATAATAGGCTCATGAGAGGTCGAAAGATCCCAGTGGAAGTTCAGAGGAAGTTCTATCAATTCCAGCATGGCAGAGTGGGACAAGGGATCAGGGGTGGCTTCACAGAGGAGGCATCAGTGTGGCCTTGTACACAGAATAAAAGTTGAATGTTGAGAAACGTAGAGAGGGCCTTCCACATGGAGACCATAATGTACACAAAAGCACAGAGGTAGGAAAATATTTTGGCAAGAACAAGCAATCAGATTTGCCTGAGACGTACAGAGCTCAAAAGTAGTGTCTGTGTCTTATATAATTTTGTGTCTCCAGAACCTAGGATATAATAAATGCTCAATGCTAACTAACTATATGAATGAATAAATGGATAGTAAGAGAAGATGAATTTGAGATGGTCATATTTCACTTGGTAGAGTGCCTGCTTGGCATATAGTAGGTGCTCAATATTTATTGAGTACATATGGAACAAATGGATGGGTGGATGATGGATAGATAAATGGATAGATGGATGATGGATGGATAGGTGGTGGCTGGAAGGATGCAAGCATAAGATTTTCACAGATCTTAGATGCCATACTAAAAAGCCTGGAGTCAATCTGTTGGTAATGAGATCTCCTGAAGATTTCTAACAGAAGACTGTCCAGATGATAACTAGATTCGAGAAGGCAAATCAGCCAGCATGGAAGATAATACCAAAGGGGGAAACTGGTAGTAGGAAACAATCTTTTGACTCTTATGAGGCAAATCTTCATTGTATTTCTCACAAGCGTGCTGCGATAATGAACTGAAAATGATGTATGAAGAGAATTTAAGGACCTCATTAGTGGTTATAAATTTTTTTTGCCTGGGATGCCAAAGATGTCTCCAATTTTATGTTCTGCATCAGGAAATTTGTTGTGGTCGACCCAAGGCATCTTGAACCACGAGTGACTGGGGCCAATTTCTCATAGGGGAGGAGGATGAATCAGGAGGAGGAGCAGGAGGCCAGCTGATAAGGCAGTAACTGAGAGTGGCTGAGGCGCATCACACAGCTCTTCCCATCCGGCCCCCAGGACAACTCTCTGCCCACCAGGTCCCCTTGGGCCCCTTCTCCAGGGCATCACAGGCTGCGTTGACCAGGGATTTATTTACAGGGGAGGCTCACCAGATTACCAGATGACCTGGGCACACCTCTCGACTGCCACTCATGGCATGAATCTGGACAAGCTCCTTGACACCCACTGGTGTATGGGAGCCAGCTCCTTGGCCAACTGCATGGCTCTTCCCACCTCTGCGTACGATGATGTCACATGGGTAGCTTGAAATTGAGCACGGCAGGCATATGGACATCACTGTTGTTGTTCAATCTCTCAGTCAGGTCTGATTCTTTGTGGCCACATGGACTGCAGCATGCCAGGCTTCCTTCCCTGTCCTTCACCATCTCCTGGAGCTTGCTCAAACTCAAGTCCATTGAGTCAGTGAGGCCATCCAACCGTCTCATCCCCTGACGTCCCCTTCTCTTCCTGCCTTCAGTCTTTCCCAGCATCTTGGCAATTGGTAAATGCTGCGCATGGGTGTTAGTTTTTATCTTTATTTGTTTTCCAGAGCTCAGTTATTAATAACCTAAGACCTACCACTGTCTGTGTTTTATGTGTTCCTATCTTCAAAGTGGAAATAAAATCATAACAATACTGCTGATCCCAAGGGAATCTTATGGTGATTAAATGAGCTGATGTGAATAACGAGATTACAACAGCACCTGGCATCTAGTAAGTGCTCAATGAATATTAGTTATTATTCTCTCAGTTTTTTGTCTGTCTGTCCTTGAGAGCAAGTAGGGAGGGCCTCTTTCACGCATGATTGTTCCCTCCACCCCACCAACCAACCCCAAGCCCAATGCCTTGCACCCAGTGTGTGTTCAAAGAGTGTGGACAGAATTGAAATTATCCTCAGGGATGTTCGAGAAGCTCCAGCAATCCTTGCCGGCATCAGCCTCGCTCCTGTAATTAACAAACCCGGCGTAACTTTTACTCCACGGCCTCGCCCTCTCCTGCCTCTCCTTCTTTCTTTAGCTGCCGTTCTTTAACAAATCCCTCTTTTCAGGAACGGGAAGCTGAGCTGTTTTGGGGACATGCCAGGGGAGCGGTGTGCGTTGGCACCACCAGCCGCTGTCACTCTAAGGAGACAATCGAGTCCAAGCGCCAAGCAGGAGCGCTCTCCACCCCACGTTTCCCTGCTTAATCCGCTCTTGTGGCCGCTACCAGGTCAGCAGAGGAAAGCAACCAAATTCCCCGGGCAGCTTTGGCAGGCGGCGCCCCTGTCAGCAGGCCAGAAGTTAATTCCCTCATCTTCCCCCGTGCCACCAACTCAGGGGGCAGGTCTGGCCAGGCTGGCTTTCTGTGTGAGTCTGTCAGGTGGTGTGAAGAGCAGAGAACAGGCTAGCAGAGGGTGGTCCCTGCACCAGTGCAGCCACACAGGCAGACGGACGGACAGACGTCCTGTTCCAGTGCTGCACGCGCAGGCCCCCCTGCTGCTATCCCCCCCAAGCCTCAGCACCAGGCGCTATCTGATGCTCGAGGGAGGAAGGGTGGATAGCACCCCAGTCCTCTGTGTCCCCAGTCCCCTTGTGGCAATGGTGAGAATTTCAACCACAGGGGACCAGGGTACAAGGCCCGCTGATAGAGTCCAGAGCCTGGTGCCCCGAGAAGCTGCCATGTGGGTGGAGGCAGGCCACAGCACTAGTAGAGCAAAGAGAGAGACTGGAGCTTGCTCTGCTCCACCATGACACCCCTTCCTCCCCCTAGCAGTCTGGGTCGGGAAAGGGGCCAGGGAACGAGCCCTTAGTAAGCCTTCTCTGCACACCAGTCATACTGCAAGTGTTTTGTCTCGCATAACCCTCACTCACCCAGGGGCTGGGAGCAGCCATCTGAACCCAGTTCTGCCTGAGCCAAGCGTGAGTCCAATTCAGAGACTGAAACACCACAGCAGAAATTTAAAACATTTTCAAAACCAGACAATAAAAAATGTACATGATATATCAGATCCCACTATAGATCTAGATTCATACCAGTTTCTGGCAATTATATGGTCCTTACTATGTGACATGCACTCTATTTTCTATTCTATGGACACTATTCTCGAATTTTGAAAGGCAGATCTACCAAATGACCTACCAAATTGACACCAGGATCCCCTAATGAGTCACTGATACTGTCTGACAAGTACTGTGCCCCCTGCCCTGGATACATCTTCTGCTGGGGGTGGAGGTCTTCCTTGTGGCGAGAGCCCCCAGGACCTACTCTGCTCCCAGAACTCCAACCTGGTTTCCTCTTCACAGGCAAAAGGAAAGCACCATTTGCAATGTCACTGGGGCGACAACTTCCAGTGTTTGCTTCCGGGCCCTCTTTAGCACCTACAAACATTTTCTCCCTCCTTCCCGAGGCTTCTCAAGTCCACGTGGTGGTCTCCAGCTGTCTCCATTACCCCTCCCCCATCAACTCTGATTTCACAAGGAATTTGCAGTCCTGACTGTACACACATACACACACATGAGCACGCACGCACACACAACCCTCCAGGATTCCTGTCTGTCCAGATCATTAGTGGGATCTAGGGATGTGTTATCTGGGGCTCCATCATACGCCCCGCTTGGCTCTTTCACTCTGAATGCCAGGCTATGGCTCCCCAGTAAAGCCACCGTGCTTTACACATTTAAAGGGGACCCTTCACAGAGGATCCCCTGGGGGACAACTGAGGTAGAATGCTGTGGGGAACTGTAATGGACATGCAGTCACCCTGAGCAAGGAATGGTGAGGTCATCTGAGCTCCCAGAGAAGTCAGGGCAGGGTTGGGGGCAACCACAAGAACCCCAAAAGTTCACTTCTTCCCTAGGGCCACAAGGATCGCAGAGCAGCCGAGCACTGACCCTGAACTACACAGTCTATGCAGCCCCTGGGCCCAGCAAGCTGCCATCCTCCGGAGTTAGGGTGGGCAGCAGGGACAAGATACCAGGCTTACTCTGATTCTCTTTTTATTCTCATGTTCGCCATTAATATTCTGATGCAATTGATGCATGCATGCTCAGTCCCTTCAGTCATGTCCAGCTCTTTGAGACCCTATGGGCTATAGACCGCCAGGCTCCTCTGTTCACTGGATTTCCCAGGCAAGAACACTGGAGTGCGTTGCCATGGACGTGACAACCCACTCCAGGATTTTGAGGCCCAGGTTAATGAGTCACCCAAGATCGCCAAGCCTGTGAGTAGCAGAGCAGGGATCTGAACCCAGGACGTTTAGTTCTAGAGCCTCGGCCTCCCCGGCTCAGCCATACGGCCTCTTGGGATATGTCTGTCTGTGTCAGGGCCCATGTTCTGCATCTCCCTCCTGCCCTGGACTTTAAAAGTCCTAAGGACAGAGCCTTATTCATCTTCAAAAGAAGAAGCACTAGGAGTAGTGCAGGGCACGGTGCACAAGAGGGCCAACAGCCCGTGTTACAGGGCACCAGATTCTTCATGTGCCACCAAATGGCTCATTCAAAAGGAATCATTGTTACATCCAGAGATATGCCATCTCTTACCCAGTGCCCTGGAACTGCCACCCTCTGAAGAGGTCTCTGGGTTTCAGGAACAGACAGCTTCACCGGGTGGCTATGGTTTCCAGCTCCGAGCACACTTCCTCAACAAGCACAGTCCTTCCTGTGTGGGCACCGGATTCAGCTACATCACTGCACCCTTCACCTATCAGAAAATGACTTCCTTCGAACATCCCTGGTGATCCAGCGGTGAAGACTTAACCTTCCAGGGCAGGGGGTGCAGTTCGATCCCTGGTCAGGGAGCTATGATCTCGCATGCCTTGGAGTCAAAAAACAAAACAAAACAAAAAGCAGAAGCAATATTGTAACATGTTCAGTAAAGACTGACAATGGCCCATATCAAAAAAAAAAAAAAAAACAAGAAAGAAAGGAAGAAAATGACCTTTCCTACCAGAAAGCCCTCCCTGAGCATCGTGGTCCACTCCCAGGCCCTCTCTGGCCCTGGAGCGCTGGTATCTCCTTGACTCTCAGAGTACAGACTTCCCTTGAACACACCACTGCAGGCAGCGTGTTCCCCGGGCGGATGGCTCTGCTGGGCCAGAGAGTGAGCTGCCAACAGCAGAGTTGTGGCTTGCACCATCTCAAATACCTAGACCATCCAGCCCCCTGGAGCGGTCGCATCTGGGGTCTGCCCCGAGCTCTTCACTCTTGTTCTGTGGCCTCTGCCATCAGGCGGGCAAGAGGGATGATGGGCGAGTCCTCTGTTCAGACCCCGGGCCCCCATCTCTTCCCTAAGGGGCGGCTGACTCTGGCAAGCCCGCCCCCAAACACAAACCTTCTTTCAGCAGCATGGAGGCTCTAAGCTTCTCTCCCCTCAGCCAAGAGCCATTGTATCAGCTGTGATTTATGTAAAAGCTTTTGTGGGGCTCCTGGTTTTGACAGTCCCTGTGTTGTCGAATGGTAATAATTACGGGTCCTTTCATCCTTTATTTACGGGATCGCTCTGGGGGGAGAGAGGCCTGGAGTAGAGGAGGGCTGCTGGGGGAGGGTCGACTTGCTTTTCTGAGCTTCGGTACAGAACCAAAGAAGTAGGGGTCCTTTGGAAGTTATAAATAGCAGTTCCCAAGAATAAAGAAGTCACCTCTCCAGGCTTCGGGAGCTCACCGAGGACAAAGGACACTGCGAGCTGGGAACACCAAGCTTCTCCGGGGCTGACAGGCTAAACGGAGTTTCCAGGGCCCGGCCCCTTGTTTTCAAAAAGCTGATTTTTGTCTGAACTCAAGTCTCTGGCAGAGGTGAGGGAAGCAAGTTGATTTCCGTCAGCTAACCAGTTCTAAGCCTCTCGAGCCAGGGAGCCTTCTTGTTTCATCTCAAACTGTCTGATTGTTAGGAAGTTCTCCCTGAAACTGAGCTGAAGTCCACCTCTCTAAGCCCACATCAGAGGGGTTTCCTGCCCCTTGAGGTCCCATGGGCTACGAGGTATTTCCCAGCCTCCCTTGCAGCAGGGCTGGGACTCATGGCTGGGTTTGGACCACAGTGGATGGAAGGACGCTCTCCACTCCAAGGCTGATCCTTAACATTATCCAGTATGATCACAGGGAAGGAAGGAAGCCGTGTGCCCCTGATGGCACAGGCACAGGCAAGGAGCCTCAGTCCCCCAGGCAATGCTGAAAGGAACGCAGCAGAGAGAGCTGTGCGTCCGGCGCTAAACATTACTGTGAGCGAGGTAGCCCCCAAGCTATGCTAAGACACTGAGACTTCAGGGTTTATTTGTTCCTGCAGCATCGCTGGTCCTAGCCACACCATTGGTCCGAAAATAGACTGGACACGTGCCCTCAGAGAGCTCACGATCTGATGAAGGAGACAGTCACAGGACGCCATCCCAGGGGCTGCACAAGGCCATGCCTGTAACTGCACAGAGAAAACGTCTTGTACCAGACTCGGGGTGCCAAGGGAGAGGGGGCATGTGAAGTGACCTAGAGGATGGAGCAGGACATGGCTGGTGGAGTAGGTGTGAAAGAGATTTCTGATGAAGAACGGGGCAGGAGAGGCCAGGAAAGGAGCCATGCTGAGCTCACAAGAGAGCTGCCCCCTGCTCGATGGAACTTCATCTATCTCTCGCGTGACCAGGTCAAATCCATCCACAAGTGCCCACAAGGCTTCTGTCTAGGAGAAGAGTGGCTACATGTCTGCTGGGACTGGAGCAGGCTTTTGTGCAGAGCTAGAACTTGGTCTGCGACCGCAGCATACTCTTGCCTGGAAAATCCCATGGGCGGAGGAGCCTGGTAGGCTGCAGTCCACGGGGTCGCTAGGAGTCGGACACGACTGAGCGACTTCACTTTCACTTTTCACTCTCATGCATTGGAGAAGGAAATGGCAACCCACTCCAGTGTTCTTGCCTGGAGAATCCCAAGGATGGGGGAGCCTGGTGGGCTGCCGTCTATGGGGTCACACAGAGTCAGACACGCCTGAAGCGACTTAGCAGCAGCAGCAGCAGAATTTGGTCTGCGACTGCAGCACGGGGAAGAAGAGGGTCACGTTCAGAAGATGTTGGCTCATGGGGAGAGTGTGGCTCTCAGGGGAGGGTGTGAATTAGGGTGAAAACCTACAAGGCATGACAGTGCCAGACGGAGCTGGCATTGGCCCAGGAAACTGAGATCTTTCTAACATGGATCCAAGGCCTTCATCCGGGATGACAAATGATAAGTAAATCATGAGGTGTGCCTTACATCAGGGAGTAAAGCTTTTCAACCCATCACTGTCCAGGCCCTTTGTCTCTTCCCCTCTTTCACCTAAGAAAGCCAGTTTGATGTCACCAGAGAACAGAGTCTGGAGGAAAGTCAGACTAGACCAAGTTCCAGCCTCACCTGATGTGAGCAGCTGGGCTTCTGGTTAGTTCCTCACCCTTCATGGTGGAAGCTCCAAGTCTTCATCTGCAAAATGGAGTTAATAAGATCTCCTCTGAAGTTGACTACAAGCTCCTTGAACCCATTCTCTCCATCCTTGAAGACAGTGACATGCTTCATGCCATGCCTGGCACATGGTAAGCTTCAGAATTTGTTAGCTATTATTAACACTCCAGTATTCTTGCCTGAAGAATTACATGGACAGGGGAGCCTGGCGGGCTACAATCCATGGGGTCACAAAGAGTCGGACATGTCTGCATGACTAACACACACAACATTATCACTTCATCTCTGTTACTACCCAACTCAGAACAGATAGGCTCTCTACAGAAGAAAAGGAACTGTTTGGAAAACATTCTCTAAAGATGCAGTCTTACATCATAGACCACCTCCACCAGCAAACCCATGGCTACGTTTAGCTACATCACCCTTGACAAGCTGAGTTCCTCAGACCCCAGGGTCCTCCTAGGTGAGACAGAAGATCTCAGGGGCTGCAGAGAGGAAGCTGCCCTGGAAGAAGGTTCTCCCTGGAAGCTTGAGGACCTTCACAGGACACAGGCTCGTTGGTCTATAGGATACAGTCATCCCTCTATATCCGAGGGAGAGTGGTTCTAGGACCACCCCCACCCCTACATACACAGATACCCAAATGTGTCAAGATGCTCAAGTCTTTTACATAAAATGGTATAGTGTTTACATATAACCGATACACACCCTCCCATGCATTTTACATCATCTCTAGATTACTTATAAAACCTAATACAATGCAAGTACCATATCAGTCAGTTCAGTTCAGTTCATTTCAGTCACTCAGTTGTGTCCAACTTTTGCAACCCCATGAGTCGCAGCAAGCCAGGCCTCCCTGTCCATCACCATCTCCTGGAGTTTACCCAAACTCATGTCCATTGAGTCATTGATGCCATCCAGCCATCTCATCCTCTGTCATCCCCTTCTCCTCCTGCCCACAATCCCTCCCAGCATCAGAGTCTTTTCTAATGAGTCAACACTTCGCATGAGGTGGCCAAAGTATTGGAGTTTCAGCTTTAGCATCAGTCCTTCGAATGAATACTCAGGACTGATCTCCTTTAGAATGGACTGGTTGGATCTCCTTGCAGTCCAAGGGACTCTCAAGAGTCTTCTCCAACACCACAGTTCTAAAGCATCAATTCTTCGGCGCTCAGCTTTCTTTATAATCCAACTCTCACATCCATACATGACAACTGGAAAAACCATAGCCTTGACTAGACAGACTTTTTTGGCAAAGTAATGTCTTTGCTTTTCAAAATGCTATCTAGGTTGGTCATAACTTTTCTTCCAAGGAGTAAGGATCTTTTAATTTCATGGCTGCAATCACCATCTGCAGTGATTTGGGAGCCCCCAAAATAAAGTCTGTCACTGTTTCCACTGTTTCCCCATCTATTTCCCATGAAGTGATGGGACCAGATGCCATGATCTTTCTTTTCTGAATGTTGAGCTTTAAGCCAAATTTTTCACTCTCCTCTTTCACTTTCATCATGAGGCTCTTTAGTTCTTCTTCACTTTCTGCCATAAGGGTGGTGTTATCTCCATATCTGAGGTTATTGATATTTCTCCCTTCAATCTTGATTCCAGCTTGTGCTTCCTCCAGCCCAGCATTTCTCATGATGTACTCTGAGACAATATACAGCCTTGACGTACTCCTTTTCCTATTTGGAATCAGTCTGTTGCTCCATGTCCAGTTCTAACTGCTGCTTCCTGACCTGCATATAGGTTTCTCAAGAGGCAGGTCAGGTGGTCTGGTATTCCCATTTCTTTCGGTATTTTCCACAGTTTATTGTGATCCACACAGTCAAAGGCTTTGGCATAGTCAATAAAGCAGAAATAGATGTTTTTCTGGAACTCTCTTGCTTTTTCCATGATCCAACAGATATTGGCAATTTGATCTCTGGTTCCCCTGCCTTTTCTAAAGCCAGCTTGAACGTCTGGAAATTCACGGTTCATGCATTGCTGAAGCCTGGCTTGGAGAATTTTGAGCATTACTTTACTAGCGTGTGAGATGAGTGCAATTGTGTGGTAGTTTGAGCATTCTTTGGCATTGCCTTTCTTTGGGATTGGAATGAAAACTGACTTTTTCCAGTCCTGTGGCCACTGCTGAGTTTTCCAGATTTGCTGGCATATTGAGTGCAGCACTTTCACAGCATCATCCTTCAGGATTTGAAACAGCTCCACTGGAATTCCATCACCTCCACTAGCTTTGTTCATACTGATGCTTTCTAAGGCCCACTTGACTTCCCATTCCAGGATGTCTGGCTCTAGGTGAGTGATCACACCATCGTGATTATCTGGGTCATGAAGATCTCTTTTGTACAGTTCTTCTTGCCAGTGTTGTACACTTCTTGTACAGTGTGTTCTTGCCAGCTCTTCTTAATATCTTCTGCTTCTGTTAGGTCCATACCATTTCTGTCCTTCATCGAGCCCATCTTTGCATGAAATGTTCCCTTGGTATCACTAATTTTCTTGAAGAGATCTCTAGTCTTTCCCATTCTGTTGTTTTCCTCTATTTCTTTGCATTGATTGCTGAGGAAGTCTTTCTCATCTCTCCTTGCTATTCTTTGGAACTCTGCATTCAGACGCTTATATCTTTTCTTTTCTCATTTGCAAGTACCATATAAATAGTTGTAAATACAGATTCAATGCTATATAGCTTGTTGCCTGCTCAGGGCAATTTCAAGTTTTGATTTTGGAACTTTCTAGATTTTTTTTTTTTCCTGAGTATTTTGATCCTCAGTTGGTTGACTCTGAGGATGTGGAATCCAGAGATATGAAGGACCAACTGTACTTAAAACGCTGTGTGTTCTGCAGAGCAGACGTCAAGCCTCTGGGCAGAATGGAGAAGGGACTATCCGTTATGTGCCAAGCCCCCACACTCAGATGATCGACTTTACTCCTCACAGCAAATCTGTGAGAGAGGTGTCATCAACCCATCTTACCATTGGGGAAGCTTAGGCTCAGAGAGGGTAAATAACTTTTCCAGGATCACACAGCTGGTGTGAATTGAAACTTCCACTTTACCGTGCCTCTGGGACTCCTGCAAGACCTCTTCAGAGCTCCGAAGAGATAGAACAAATGTGGGTTCCAGACTCTGAATGTGGTCCCAGGGGACCCCACTTTGCATATGCAAAACTGAACATGGTGAATACAGGGTGAGAACCCTGACACACTTGGCCTTGCACTTAATAATAACAATGAGGCAGAGGAGGGGGAAATGGAGAGGGGGGCTCAGTGGGAGAAGAGGGAAGGGGAGGAGCAGGGAGGAGGAGGGCCAGGGAGCGGGGGCTCCTTATCAGCACCTGCTCATGTCACCTGCTCAGCTAGCTCACCTGGTAGCACTTGCTCAGCCATTTGCCTGCATCCATTCATTCAGTCCTCACCACAGCCCCATCCAGGAAGGATTCTCATCACCTCTCCTTTACAGACAAGGAAACTAAGGTTCAGGGAGGTTAAGCAAATTTTCCCAGTTTAACTTCTAACTAGGTAACAGAGCTGGATTTTGAGCCAGTAATCTGCCTGACACCAGAATTCCAGCTTTTATCCATCCTAGCTCTCATCTGCTGGGGCAAAAGGCCAAGTACACCTGCCAAATCTAGCGGGTATCCTAGGGGAGCCAAGTAGGGAAAACGGCTGGTGCAGGACACTTTGTAGAGGTCACAGGGCCTCCCAGAGGCTCCTACTGGCTGGACTGTTGGAGAAAGAATGCGGAAAGATTTAGACCAAAATAGGCTAAAAGAACCCAGCAACCAAGCCCTATGGCCATCCTCAGATCCGTGAAATACTTACTCACTGAGGTCCTAACACAGTGCCAGGGGTTGAGAAGACTAGATCCCTCACCCCCTGCAACTTTGTGAAGCCCAAGTGCAAGGTATTATTTCTCAGCTTTAAAGACGAGAACACTGAGGACCCCAATTATTTAAACGACTTTGCCTCACTTAGTTGCTTTGTCTCCTCTGTTCCCACAGCTCCCTGTAGACATCTCTGCCAGATCATTTATCTCCCATTTTTATTGGCTTTAATTTTTTTTTAATGGTTGCAATGAGTCTTCCCTGCTTCCCTGGCTTTCTCTAGTTGTGGCGGGAGGGGGCTACTCTCTAGTTGTGGTGCGTGGGCTTCTCATTGCGGTACTTTCTCTTGTTGAGGGGTATGGGCTCTAGATGGAAGGTTCAGTAGTGGTGGTGCATGTGCTTAACTGACCCTCGGCAAGTGGAATCTTCCCAGACCAGGGATCGAACCCGTGTCCCCTGCACTGGCAAGATTCTTAACAATTGGACCACCGGGGAAGTTTCTGTGATGCGTCTGTGTTCTCTAGAAGACTGTGAGCCCCTCACAACTCTCATCTCTAAATCCCGAGCTCTAGACTCAGTGCTAGAAACAGTGGACAAGCAATGGAAGGATGGAGGGAGAATGGCACTATGGTCCTCCCTCCTCAACTGCCCTCCTCCCTGACCTTCTGTGGGAAATAAAACATGCAGTTTTCACTCCCAGAAACAAACAAAAAAACAATGTGCTTGTATGATATGTTAATGAGCAATATCCAGTGTTCACACACCCCTGCCTTCTCATTTTCCATATGGGGTAGCTGGGGCTGGGAGAGACGAAGGGGTTTGTCTTCAGTGTCAGCAATCCACTTGGAGTGGAGCGGCATCCTCTGACCGTGCCTCTCAGTCGCTGTGTGACCCTGTGCCTGCTGCCTGCTGCCCCTGGTAGCTTGAGGGCAAACTCTCTGCCTCCAGAGCAGTTGCAAGTTATAAAGGAGGTGATTTATGGGAAGAACCTTGTTGTTTTTTCTTTCTTTTCTTTTTTTGCGGACTGGGTCTTAGTTGAGGCACATGTGATCGAACCCGGGCCCCCTCTATCTAGAGTGTGGAGTCTTAGCCACTGCACCAGCAGGGAAGTCCTAAACCTGTTGATTTCCCGGTAAGACCCTGGCTCTGGGCAGACCCCACTCCCTTAATCCCATTGACTCCCTTTCTGGGTGGTAACCTCACTTCTCCTGCACAGCAGCACCAAGAAGACAATGATACGGTCCCAGGATGGAGACCTGCAGGATCTCTAACTGAGGGACCAAGATGCATGCTCAGTTCTTCCAGTTCATCCTTCTTTCCTTGAAATTCAAATAATGATCTTCCTCTTGGCTTTTTCTTGGAGATGACTGGGTGATTGGGGTGTGTATGTGGATTTGCTAAGATGTGTAAGATTTCGCACAAAAACCTACAAGCATTTGAGATACTGTCATCTGGCAAAAAGTAAAATGGCTTATTTCCTTCTGTCCTGAATGGGACCAGAGGGCTTCACTGTTCTCCAGGTAAAAAGCTAACACTTCCCCAGAAAGACAAGGGTGAGTCACAAATGAAACAGACGTCTCTGATGAATTCGCTAACAGAACAAGAAAAAAACAAATGATCCATCTTGAAGCAGCAAAGGCATCATTGGAATGCATCCCTGATTCTCGGGCTGCAGCGATTCTTCCTGCCTCGTGTGTGAGCACAGTTGTCCCTGATCAGACAGCCTCTGCCTGTGAGATCAGAATTCATTAAACTGTGCTTAGTTCATGCTTTTCGTGCCATTAGAGTCAGAGGGTTGTTTGAAATAGGATTCCTGCTGATGAATGGGCCTGTACAATTATGGATGACAATGCGGGGCAGCCCCTCCACACCGGGCTGAGTGGGCAGGCTCCTCCCAGCAGAGAGGCGGGAGCCAGGCCTCGGATGGGAGCCTGGCTGCAGAGAACCAGTGTTCTCCCCAAAGATGGCTTGGTTTCTTCCTAGCGACTAGCCCTTCGCTTTTCAAGAGCAGGAAAAATGGTTGCAGCTTTCTGGTGGTATGAATGGCAGTCATCAAGGGTTCTGAGAAATTTGACTTGAACCCATCAGGGCTCAGATCCTGTCTTTTCTGAGTATGCAGCACTGATACACCCCACCACCTTCTGAGCCTCAGTTTTCTTTTCTGTAAAATGAGGATAATGACATCTACAGTGCAGACGATCATGGGGACTAAAGATTGCACTGGAGAAGCATCTAGCTTCAGCCTAAGGCTTGAGGAGCTCAGGCAGGCCCCCTGGCTTGTTTTGACATCTCAGATCTGGAGTTGCCAAGGTCTGAGTGTCTGCTCCTCGACATCAGGCCACAGAAGCAGTTTGGGGACCTCCCTTCCTGCTTAATGAATGAAGACAGATTCTAACAGCTGGGGCCAGACAAAGAAACATGTGTCAGGCTCCGGAAGCCAGTTTCCCAAAGAGCTCGGGCAGCAGGGAAAAAATCTGGGTGAAGGGCAGGGCGGAGCGGCTGATCCATGGCTCAATGCTGCCTGCTTCCGTTTCCCAGAATACCTACAGCCCTGTCCCTTCTGCCCGAGTCCTCCCTCTCTGAGGGCAGTTAAGAACCAAAATAGAAGAATGTACAAAGCTTCCTTTTCCAAGTGGAAAAAGAGACTCCCGCTTTCATGAATAACTTTCTTCATTATGCATCTCCATCACTTGAAGGGATATTGGCTCCTTCAGATTTCCCACTCCAAGAGGGTGAAACTCATGATGGGACAGTCACGCTAACCAATGCAGCACAGATGTTCAGAGTATCAGTAGGAATGGGAATAAGAGCCTTCTGAGATACCCACAAGATGATTAAAGGAGTCTAAAATACCCATGGCTCTCCAACAGAGAAAAACGGAAGTCCAAGGAGGCAACATCAGAAAGATGGTGCTAAAGCCAGACAAGAATTTGCTTCACTCACTAGCAGTATGATTTTGTAAAAAATCATTAGCTTTTCTGGGCCACAGTTCTTGCATATCGAAAATGAGTTTTAGATATTCATAGAGCTCATTTTATCATTTATTATTTGATAAAATAAATTATCTAATAAAAATTTATTTTTGATAAAATAAATAAGTAAAATGAACAGCATTCTCTCTGATATGGTGTTTTCTTAAAGTGCTTCTAGTAACAGAATTCAGCTTCACAACCACCACCACCAATAAAAATTTGCTGTGTTTATGAATAAGGGGCTGGGGGTGGTGGTTAAAACAGGTAAATTGAACCAAACAAAGAGATCTTCCCTGGTGGCTCAGATAATAAAGAATCTGCCTGCAAAGCAGGAGACCCGGGTTCAGTTCCTGGGTCGGGAAATCTAGAGACAGGAATGGCTACCCGCTTCAGTATTCTTGACTGGAGAACTCCATGGACAGAGGAGACTAGTGGGCTACTGTCCATGGTGTCACAAAGAGTCAGACCCAACTGAGTAACTAACACAGAGAAATAGCGAGGAATAATAAAAGATAAGAGAGGTGTCCACACGGTGTCCACAACTCTGGATGGGCTGTTTGTCTAGTGAATTTCTGGAGTTGACTGCATTGTAAGTTTTGTTTTTCTGTAATCAAGGGCTGCAGTCCATGGAGTGGCAAAGAGTTGGACACAACTTGGCAACTAAACAACAACAAATCAAAATAAATAACCCAGTAGTATACAAAGATGGCCAAGCGCTGTTGCAGTCTTTGCTGCTTGTTGTCTAAACACACCACAGCCAAGGCTGGCCACATCATTTTCAGGACCCACCGCTTAATGAAACTGTGAGACCCTTGTTCAAATAGGAAGAGTTTCAAGATGGCAACAAGAGAGCACTAAGCAAAAAGCACGGGACCCTTCTGAGTTCATGCAAATAGGCACTTGGAAAGATAATCCACATCATTAGCCATTAAAGAAATGCAAATTCAAACCATGAAGAGGTATCATCACATACTAATAAGGCTAAAATACAAAATTCTGACTATATTAAGTGTCAATAAGGATGTGGTACAAATTACTCTCTCATCCATTGCTAATAGGAATGTAAAACAATGCAGATATTCCAGAAAAAGTATTACAGTTTCTTATAGTCAAATGTATACTTTATTTTTATATAGTAAAACCAGAAATCTATGCTTAGATATTCACTTTAGGGAAAAAAGACAAATTGATATTAAAATCTTTGCATAAGTATTTTAGTAGCTTTATTTGTAATCACCAAATCTGAAAACAACTCAAATGGCCTTCAGCATTTGAATGGAAAACTCAACTGTGATGCCGTCATGTGATGAAATATTACTGGGGAATGAAAAGGAATGAGCTATTGACTCACACAACCACATGGATGAATGTTACATGCATTTTCCTGAGTAAAAGAAGTCAGTCTCCAAAAAATTATATGCCCTATGATTCCATTTATATGACATTTTCAAAAGACAAAACTTCTGTGACAGAGAAAAGATTGGGGATGGCCAAGTAGGTCAGGCTGTAGGGAGGGTGTGGCTATAATGAGACAGCACAAGGGAGTTCTTTGGGGTGAAGGAACCATGTTGGACCCATTTGCTGGTGGCTACATAAATCTAAACACATGATAAAATTCTTTAAACTTCACACACCACCGAAGATCAAATTTACTGTATGTTAATCCAAAAATAAAATTAAACATAAAAAAGATAATTTATTTTTCTCCCATATAAAGAAAATCCACATATAGGCATCCAGGGCTGGTATAAAATAACAGTCATGAAAGATGCAGACTTTCTCCATCTTCCTCCTTTACCCTCTAAAATATATACCTCATATCTTCCTAAACCAAAATGGCTGCTAGAGCCCCAGCCATCACAGATAGATTTCAAATACGAGGCTAGAGGAAGGGTAAAGATAGTGAACCATCTTCTCTTTAAGGATCATCCTCTGCGATTATGTTTCAATGACCAACACAGCCATGCCTAGGTACAAGGGAACCTGAGGGATGCCAGCTCTAATCTGAGTGGAGTTCTTATTACTGCGAAATAAGAGAAATGAATATTGAAAAGCAAATTGTCCTCCCTGATACAGGGTCCTCTTTCCTTTCTCCAGCTCAGGCCCTGTTCTTAAGCTTCTAGCATACATATGTAACTGCCTACCTGATGTCTCCCCTTGGATAGCCAGTACACATCTCAAATGAAACATGCTCCTAAAACAAAAGTATTTATGGCTTTTTCTTCCATCACCAAATCTGCTCTTATTCCAATCTCTCCCATTTTAATCAACACACCCCTGTCCCCTGAAGGGGAAAAGAAAGTTTTCTTTGACCCTCTTAGGGGCCTTAGCTGGGTCTGAAAATTAAACTGACAAAGACAGACTAACAGGAGAAAAGCACACATGTTTATTTAATATGTTTAATGTAACACAGGAGACTTCATAAGGAACTGAAGACCCAGAGACCTGGTTAGACCTGAGAGTTTTTATGCTTTGTTCAATAAAAAGCGGACCATCATGGAGGAATGTGATAGGTTAAGGTATATGATAGGTTTAGTAAACTGGAGAAAACTTGACAAATCCTGTTTGTTAAGATTCTTCTTGGTGTCCCTTTGTCTTTGGAGATAAGGATGCTCCTTTCCTCCAGGGAGAGGGAAGGCTCCCCTCTTATGGGGGTTTTATGAGTCACTTCAAGGGAGAAAGGTCAAGATCAGCATGACTCTCCTGCTTCTGCTATTCTCCCAACTACCTTCAGCCTAAAATAGTCCATATCCCAAGATGCTGTATTGTGGGGATGTGTGTCCAGAACCCCATCACCACCGAACTGCTCCAGCCAAAAGGTCAGGATCATGCTGATCCTTCCCCTTCCCTCATCTCCACTTCCATCCTTCAGCAAGTCTTCTCAGCTCTGATATCCTAGGTACCAGGATATCTGATACCAAGATATCCTAGGCCTGTCTGTTTGTCTAGCCCCCCACATCTTAGCTGGGTCACTCTAACAGCTCAGTTGTCCCATAGGGAACCTGACTTTACTTGCCTCAAAGGAGTTGAATCCTTTTAAAATATCAGTTCTAGGGAATCCCCCAGTGGTCCAGTGCTTAAGACGCCATACTTCCACTTCAAGGGCACTGGTTCGGTCCAGTCAGGAAACTAAGATCCCACATGGCACACAGCCCAAAATAGTTTTTAAAATAAAATATCAGTTCCATGCTCAAAACCCTCCAATAACCATGTGCTACATTTAAAATTAAAATCCAAACTCATTCCATTGGCCTCCAAAGCCCCATCTGGTCAAGCCCCTTCCTGCTTCTCCACCTTGATCTCATTCTTCTCAGCTCCTTCCTTCCTTCCCTGAGCTCTTCTCCCAGGCTTCACTTCAAAGATCTCCTTCTCAGAGTCACCTTTATGGATGGTCTGTTGTTTGGAGCAGGTCTCTGTCCTGTAAGTCCCCACATATCCCATTATTGCATAGCAGTCTGGGTATTTTTTTAAAGGACTCCTAACCTATTTTCTATCCATCTTTTGTCTCTAGAATTGAAGTCCAAGAGGCTGGCACCATGAGTCTCTGCTTTCTTCTGTAGGGTCGCAGTAGCTGTTTCTGGGAAAGATTGAAGAAAGGAGGAGAAGGGGACGACAGAGGATGAGATGGTTGGATGGCATCACTGGCTCAATGGACA
The DNA here is from genome assembly GCF_023091745.1 of Budorcas taxicolor. Classification (NCBI taxonomy): domain Eukaryota; kingdom Metazoa; phylum Chordata; class Mammalia; order Artiodactyla; family Bovidae; genus Budorcas; species Budorcas taxicolor. The sequence continues at coordinate 141,644,132 of NC_068920.1, forward strand.
TGAGTCTGAGTAAACTCCGGGAGTTGGTGATGGACAGGGAGGCCTGGTGTGTTGCAGTCCATGGGGTCGCAAATAGTCGGAAACAACTGAGTGACTGAATTGAACTGAACTGAGCTGTTTTTTGAATAAATGAATAGATGATTAAGCCATATCTCCTTTCTAAGACTGAGTTTTCCCTGATGGGCAGAGGCTCAGGGTCCTCCAAGCCCTGTGTGTGCTAAGTTGCTCCAGTCATGTCTGACTCTTTGCAACCCTATGAACTGTAGGCTGCCAGGCTCCTCTGTCCATGGGGATTCTCTAGGCAAGTATATTAGAGTGGGTGGCCATTTCCTCCTCCAGAGGACCTTCCCAACCCAGGGATCAAACCCACATCTCTTACATCTTCTTCATTGGCAGGAGGGTTCTTTACCACTAGCGCCACCTTCTAAGCATCAAAGAGTAATCCCAGAGAGTCCCTTAGAGCCACTTGATCAGAAGACCAGCAAGGCTCAGAACTTTTCCCTGAGCTGTCTCTACTCACATAGGCCCCAGAAGGAGGTGCTTCAGGAGTCCCCCTTCTAGGCTTAGATGCTTCCCAGGGACTGGTAGGCCTAGGACAATCTGAATTTCTTCAGGAAACTAATTAATATTCCATTACAATTTGTCATGGACCCAAACTTCCCTGCTTATAACAAATCAACAAATCAGAAAACACTGGGCATCTAAAAGGCACTCTGCCCTAGGTAAGAAACAGTGAGGAAAAGAGCAGGAGAGGAGACCCAGGGCCTGTCCCTGGAGCTTAGAGCTGGGTGGCAGCAGAAGGATACAGCGGATTAGAGAAGCAATGAAGTCAGCCAAGAACTGTGCAGACCAACAGTGTCAGGCCACCAGGACAATATCAAGGTCATGATACAAGCAAGATAAGTTCACATTCACAGCTCAATTCAAACAACTGACGGAATTATCCTACAGTCCAATGTTCTACCCCTGAGTTATGCTGCTGCTGCTGCTAAGTCGCTTCAGTCGTGTCCAACTCTGTGCGACCCCATAGACGGCAGCCCACCAGGCTCTCCCGTCCCTGGGATTCTCCAGACAAGAACACTGGAGTGGGTTGCCATTTCCTTCTCCAATGCATGAAAGTGAAAAGTGAAAATGAAGTCGCTCAGTTGTGTCCGACCCTTAGCGACCCCATGGACTGCAGCCTACCAGGCTCCTCTGTCCATGGGATTTTCCAGGCAAGAGTACTAGAGTGGGGTGCCCATTGCCTTCTCCGACCCCTGAGCTATATCCCCTGATAAAACTATCCTAAAATTTTCAAGTCCAACCTTCTGATCATGTTCACAACACAGCTGAAAGAGAAACATAAATCACACAACCAGATAAAATCAATCACATTGTGAGGCTCATTGAGCATTCATTATGAGCCAGGCTGTCTGGTAGATGCTTAGAAGAGCAGGGTGAGGGGGTGTGGAGATTTAATAAAATTAAATCCCCTGCCCTCGGGGAACATCATAAGAGCTGAATTGGGTGAGCCAGGTGATGAAATGGGCCAGCGAAAAGGAAGTAGAACCAGGATCAAGGAGGAAGGAAGCAACTACTGTCAGGCAGGTATGCATAATTGGTAGAATGCTGACTCGCCGATTGTGGGCAAGAGGTCAGAAAGGGAAGCCACTGGAGGATCCTGAACATGAAGGTGAACTGTTTGACTTATTTCTATTTAGGTTAAGTTCACAAACTCACTGTCTCCTGCTGAATTGCATCCACAGCAACTATCTGGTATCCAAGTGCTAAAAAAAAAGGGGGGGGGGTGGGAATGTGAATGCCTTTAGGGCATTTTTAGCAGACTCCTCCCTTCACTGTTGTCCTGGGGGCCACTTTACATCTCTGTGCTGCCTGCCTTCCCTGACTGCATTTGAGTTCATGACCTCTGAAGGCAATTTCTTGGTACTTCTAGCCAAATTGGAGCATTTGTATGTTAGTCGCTCAGTCACGTCCGACCGTTAGCGACCCCACGGACTGCAGCCTACCAGGCTCCTCTATCCATGGGATTCTCCAGACAAGAATAGCGGAGTGGGTTGCCATGCCCTTCTCCAGGGGATCTCCCCGATCTAGGGATCAAACCCGCATCTCCTGCATTGCAGGCAGATTCTTTACCATCTGAGACACCAGGGGTGCAAATTGGAGAGTAGCTGCATATAGGTGGGCTTCCCAGGGGGCTCAGTGATAACATCCGCCTGCAATGCAGGCGATCCAGATTCAATCCCTGGGTCAGGAAGATTCCCTAGAGAAGGGAATGGCTACCCACTCCAGTATTCCTGCCTAGGAAATCTCATGGACAGAGGAGCCTGGTGGGCTACAGTCCATGGAGTCACAAAGAGTTGGATACGACTTAGCGACTGAGCGGGCACATGTGTGTAGATGAATTTCAAGAGCAATAATCCAGACACCTGTGCAAAACTGGTGCAGGAAAGTTTTCAGTGGGGCCTTGTACTTACACAATGGGGAATGTCTTGGACAGATCCATAGGAATGAGAGGCTCAGAAGACCCTGGGCCTAGTTTCCATGACAGATGAGATGACAGGGCCACAAAATCATGTGCCTGGCCACTGCCACTTCTTTTCCAGGCCTGATCATCAAGCCTGGATGGTAGGGAGAATGGGGGTTACCACAAATATACACGTTCAAGCCATCCAGTCAACCGAAATGGAAAGCAAACAGCCCCAACTCAGTCAAGGGCATCACAGTGTCAGACTCACAACGAATCTGTGGGTATTTTCAAACACCCAGCCATGGGTTCTTGACACGAAGTTGCCAGGAAGAAGGCAAGGCTGTCGGTTTGCCTCCAACCAGGAGTGAGCTCCCGGACCCGGCTCCTGCTGAGACTAGATGGACCGACTGAGGTGGCCCTCCTGACATCTTTCGAAGGAAATGTGTGTCTCTTTTGCAGCATAACCTGTGGTCCTTATTTAAACAGGAATGTGCTGCGTTTCAAACAAAAATTATTCCATTCAAAGAATATGCATGGCTTCTAAGAGGCGGCAACAGCTGAGAAACCCACACCAGGCCCGGATGAAATTCAATCCGGGCCAACCTAATCGCCATGACGCGGACTTTGGAATGAGTCTGAAATGCCTCCCCAGGGTTGGACAAACAGCTCTCCCTCCTTCCCAAGCAGGCCAGGCGTTCCCCGTGAAAGCCCTTTGATAAGAAGAAGCAGGCTCCTGGGAGGCGAGCCACCCACTACTTTCTGAGGCCCTATTGTCCCTAGAGAGGGGACTGTGATGTGGGCTCGAGTCTGTGAGCTGCCCTGTCAGGTCCACGGGGCGGCAGCTACACAATGCGGCACGTCCTGCCAGGGGCCATTCATGGCGGCCTCAAGGTTCCCTGATGGGAGCCCATTGACCCCAGGATAATAGATGAAAGTGTTTTCTCACTTGCCTTCGCCTCCTGACCCCTTGCCACCATTTTTCATGCACTGTCTCCTCCAGCCAGACGGAGGAATTCTTCCTCTGATGATAAAGGCCCGATGACCCTCTCCTGGATCCCATGAGCTGGCTGCTTGGCTGGAGGGTCGACCAAAGGCGGGGTCCCTGCATAAGGCACCCCAGCCAGGCGAAGGTCATTTCCTCCCCAACTCCACTCCTGCACTCGCACACGCACATACACCAAATCATGGGAGCCCTTCTCCTTTCACAAAACTTTAAACTGGGCATGTGTTCATTTGCTTGCTTCCTTGCATGTCTGTCCATTTTCTTGTGTTTGACTTTTGGGGGCGAATCCATACTCCAGCTCATCTGGTGAGGAATCTGCCTACAATGCAGGAGACCCCAGTTCAACTCCTGGGTCGGGAAGTTCCCCTGGAGAAGGGATAGGCTACCCATTCCAGCATTCTTGAGCTTCTCTGGTAGCTCAGATGGTAAAAAATCCACCTGCAATGCAGGAGGCCTGGGTTTGATCCCTGGGTTGGGAAGATCCCCTGGAGGAAGGCTTGGCAACCCATTCCGTTATTCTTACCTGGAGAATCTCCATGGACAGAGGAGCCTGTCGGGCTACAATCCATGGAGTCACAAAGAGTTGGACACAACTGAACAACTAAGCACAACACTACACTCCCCCCTGCAAAAAAAAAGATTTCCCAGTTCAAAGCCCAAAGTCTTCCTTTTGCTGTCCTCTCAGAAGGGTCAAGTGACCAAGCACATGCCAGCCGCAAAGCCCAGCCCTGGATGTTACTCCTGAAATGACTTCAAAGCCATCCAGCAAAGCCCAAGCACCTTGTTGAGGCCCTGGGGTCCCCTGGCCAGGGGTGGGCAACAACTGCCCTAGAGTAGGACCCAGTTCTCCAGACTCCATTCAAGGACTCCACTCCAGCAAGCCTCTGAGGAAGGGATGTTCTCATTGTAGTAACAGGCAGGCAACCCTTGGGCCTTGGCGAGGGTGTTCACTAGAGCTCAAAATCACTGAAGCCTCACATCCTTCTTTCTGTGGCCCTCAAAGTAGAGGAGATAGCACCCAGAAAGCAGCAAACTCTGATGAAGAAACAAAAGTCATGGCGAGGCCTATGGTTCTTCAGCTCATTGACAGCTCCTTGGGTGAGCTTTCTCTCTGCTCTGCCTCTTGTGGTTTATCAGCTTGCAAGGCGAGGGCCGTGGGCCACAGAAGATAGAGAAGACAAGCCCAGAAACCCTGACCTTTCACTATCGGGGGAAGGTGCACAAAGATTTGGAGGCAGGAGAGACTGCCATGCAGCCAGTCTGCGTGTTGGGGCCTCGTCCCCACAGTCTGAGCTGGGAGAAGCCTGGGGATCCTCTGGGCCACCCCCTCACCATGTTCTGGAGGGAAAGCTGAGGGCCAGAGTGCACACAGCTCACAGGAAGGATTTTACAGTGTAGATAATGACCCTCAAGCATTGGATTCCTTCTCTTGCACAGGATCCTTCCAGCATCCTTGTATAACTCAAGGTTCTCTGGAGAAATAAAAACAACTGTGTGTGTGTGTGTGTGTGTGTGTGTATGTGTTTGTGTGTGTGTAGGGTGGGGGCAGAGAGATGCATTTCAAGAAATTGGATCACATGATTGTGGAGGCTTGGTAAATACAAAACCGGCAGGGTAGACCAGCAGGCTGGAGACCCAGAAGAGAGTTGCAATTTGAGACTGAAGGCCATCTGCCAGCAGAATTCCTTCTCCCTCCAGAGAGGCCAGTCTTTTTTCTATTCAGACCCTCTATTGCTTGAATAAGGCCCACTCACTGTATGGAGGGCAATCTGCTTTATTGAAAATCCATGATTTAAATATTAATCTCATTAAAAAAAAAAAAAAAACCCTTCATAGGGACATCTAGAGTCATGCTTGACCAAATACTTGGGCACCAGGACCCAACCAAGTTGATATAGAAAATGAATCATCACTGCCCTGTTACCTAATGAAGCATTTATCATTTTTATCCTGTTTAAGAAAAAACTCCCCAAATTATAAAAGCTTCAGGTCCCACAACACCTAGTAACACAGCAATGTAGAAAGCTTTGAATCTAGGCTCCTGCCTCCCCAAGTGGACTCTGTCTAGGAATTCATGGGAGAAGCCCCAACCTCCCAGGGTAAAGAGATGCCCAAAGAAAGCCTTGGCTGATCAAGGAGGTTGATGCCTCTCATCCAGTTTCTTACAAAGGAAAGTGTGTTAGAGTCCCTGTCATCACCCAGAATATTTCTAAGTGAACAGTCTAAAGCCCAAAGAGGCAGGTTTGGGGTAGAGTAATCCAGGGCATTCTGGTTTTCCTAGTCTCTGCCTCAGGGAAGCTGGGACATCTGTTTCTGGGAACAGAAATCCCCAGCAGGGCAAACCGCTCTCAGAGGGCACCTGTGCTGTGACATCTGCAGGGCTGGTTGCAAGGCTGCAAGGCTGCAAGGGGCACCCTTCACTGGGCAGATCTGGAAGGACAAACATGCACAAGGGCTCAGCTCCTTACAAGACACTCTCACAGGCAGGGGAGCTGGGGGTTGCCCTATGCAACCAGTGTCTGAAGCCAGAGAGCTCTTGGCTGGCTGGTGTGATGCGGACAAGCAGGTGAAAGTATTTCAGAAAATCATACCTGGAAAGTCTAGTGCTGGCACAGTTCAGGTCAGTTCAGGTCAGGTCGTTCAGTTGTATCCAACTCTTTGCAACCCCATGGACTGCAGCACGCAAGGTATCCCTGTCCATTGCCAACTCCTGGAGTCTACTCAAACTCATGCTCATTGAGTTGGTGATGCCATCCAACCATCTCTGCTGTCCCCTTCTCCTCCCGCCTTCAATCTTTCCCAGCATCAGGGTCTTTTCCAATGAGTCAGTTCTTTGCATAACGTGGCCAAAGTATTGGAATTTCAGCTTCAGCATCAGTTCTTCCAATGAATATTCAGGACTGATTTCCTTTAGGATGGACTGGTTTGATCTCCTTTCAGTCCATACTCCCACAAAACATGAGGCCCATACAAACCTTCAGGCCCAGATCAAGGCCCAGAGAGGGAAAGTGATTAGCTGTGCTCAGAGTCAGTGGCTGGGGCAGACAGTGTAGGTTACCTCCTCAATAATCATCACCCCCAATACCACTCTGCCAGGAGCCCAGCTCCATTCAGGGTTCAGGGAAAGAGGGTACTGATGCAGGGGCTGAATCACCACTGGTCTAGTCTATCACAGTAACTTTATTCTCCTTTCCTAGGGATTGTTCCGGGCTGGACATCGGACTCAGCTTTGGCCCATGTGACATACAGGGGATCACCTGAGAATTCTGCAGGAGGGTTTCTTCCTTGATGTAACGTAAACGGAGTAAGACAGCTGTCCTCTTGTTCAGCAGCTCCTGTCTCCCTCCACCTTGCTGCTGCTGCTGCTGCTAAGTCGCTTCAGTCGTGTCCGACTGCGCGACCCCATAGATGGCAGCCCACCAGGCTCCCCCGTCCCTGGGATTCTCCAGGCAAGAACACTGGAGTGGATTGCCATTTCCTTCTCCAATGCATGAAAGTGAAAAGTGAAAGTGAAGTTGCTCAGTCATGTCCGACTCTTAGTGACCCCATGGACTGTAGCCCACCAGGCTCCTCCATCCATGGGGTTTTCCAGGTAAGAGTACAGGAGTGGGGTGCCGTTGCCTTCTCCACCCTCTGCCTTAGGGTAGGGCTTACATGCCAGCATTACTGGTCCAGACTTCATCGGATTCCTTGTGTTTGCCAACGTGATGTGAACAGACATGAGGCAGAGACTTCCAGTGTTGATACAGTTGGATTTACCTCTTGCACCCCTGTGATTTGCTGTGAGATGAATATCGCAGGGTGGCTGGTAGGTGCAAGAAAATGAGCATGCTTGTGAAATAGACCTGAGCCTGACTTGAAGCCTCAGAACCAAGCCCAGCCTTGCCTTAGCCTGAAGCAGAATGGCACTGGCTGACCCAGACATCCCTACAAAAGAACAAACACTTACTTGTATCATCGTTTGCCAGTCACCGAGTTCAGGGCTGTTTGTTACACAATGTTATCGTGACAATAGCTACCCACTTTTGAGATCATGACAACCAAACATGTCTTCTGAGGTTGTCAGATGTCCCTAGGGAGGCAAAATTGCTCTCTGTTAAGAACTCATAGATGAAAAGAAATTCAAGCAAAATGAAGCTGAACTTATATTCCTCCGTAAGACTTAATGTATACCTGAGGTTTATGCATGCTGATGTATGGCAATAAACCATCACAATATTGTAAAGTAATTATCATCCAATTAAAATAAATAAATTTTAAAAATAATAAATCAGAAAAAAGAAATTAAACAATTTAGTTTAAGAAAAGATGGTATTTAAAAAATTAGATGCAGTGAAAAAGAGTGCAACCTAGATGGCCAGTAAAGTGTTACTATTCATAAAATTTAGAAAGAAAAGAAGACTTAATGTAAAGGTAGCCTTTTTTTTTGTAAAGCCTTCCCTAATTCTAAGATCAGAACAGCTGTTTCCTCCTCTGCTCTTATCTCTATCATAAGATTTATCCTGTTAAATTATTAAAGTTCTTTCTGTTTTTAAATCTCACACAACCAATCTGTAGGCCAAGGACAGGACTGTGAATTTTTTTGCTTTGGCATCCCTAACACATGAGACAGAACCTGGCTCGTAAAGGTGGTATGAGTGAGTGGGTTAATTCCACACCCACAGTCCCTTCAAGAAGCTGGACCCAGAGAGTGCTTCTGGTTCCATCACCCCCTCCAGTCCACACGGAAGGCCCACGATCTCCCCCATATGCTCCAGCCCTTCCCAACCTTTGTCTTGTGGACACTGTCCTCCTCCTGAAATGTCCTTCACACCCACCTTGCCCCTGTCCACCTATTGAAATCCTAGCCTCCTTTAAGGCCTATCACAAATGTTTCTTCCCTTAGGAAGACTTTTCCAAACCTTCTAATTAAAAATAATCAACCACCCACGCCTCCCCTATTACCCCAGCCACTGCTCCCAAAGTGCTTTTTAATTCTGTTAGAACCGTTTCCGGATACAGCCTGTGTCCCTTACTAGACAGCCAACTCCCCACAGGCAGGAACTGTCATGATTTATTTCCATATCTTCCTCTGAACTGAGCAGAGGCCTGGCATACAGCGAACATTGCTCAAATTTAATTCACGTCTCAGAAAGGGGACTGGCCAGCATAGACAATGAACGTGTGACAGGCTGATTTTTTTACCCCTCAGTGCTGCCAAGATAAAGATCATATTATTTTGAAAATATTGTTGATAATACTGCTTGTAAAGGAAAACTACCTTACAAATTATTATTCTTAATGAAAAACGCATCTGCTTTTTTCACCCACAGTTGATGTTGATCCTGGGCAGGTAGAAGGTTGAAAAGAGCTCTTCTAGGCCTTTGAGACCCATTGCCACACAGGACCAGAAATGTCAGGAAATACTCAAGCCTTAGGTTTTTAAAGAACTTTAAAGAGAGTTTTGTGATCTCTCACAGTCGGTCCACTCCAGCCACGCGCAATAGGGTAGTATATGTTGGGAAGTGTACCTGTAGTTTAGAACTTGCCATTGGCCATTTTGCTAATAATCTGAGCTGTTATTTTGGTGGTTCTTCTAAAAGAGGATAAAGTGGCTGGTAACAAATAATGGTGCTCATTTTTGCACTGGGCTTTAAAAAGGATAAAGCATTCCCACACCTAGTGACTTCTCTGTTTCCTCTTTATAGCCCAGGAAGAAGGGCGGACAGAATAGGGAGGCTCGTTCTATCCAGGCCTCCCAGAAGTGACCAGGGGTCCCCTGGCAGATCCACTGGGCACTGAAGCTTTCTGGACGAGGTCACTGCTCTCAGAGCCTCGGGTGAGCGGGCAGGAAGGAGGAGATCCATCCACATCACAACCACCACGGCAGCTGCTGGAAAGGTTGGCGCCAGGCTTGGTAGAAAAGAGGACTGGAAGGGACAAAGACTGACCTTCTTTATTCAGATGAAGGGGCTCCAGAGCATCCTGAGGCTGCAGGAAAAGAGTCTCTGAACTGAGAGGTTGGAAGTGAGGTTCAGGGACTCCGAGGCTGCAGGTCCTGCTGGGGTGAGGGTTAGGACCCAGGAAGCAGCAGACAAAAGTCACATTCCCCTCACCTCCCTAAAGGAAATAAGTCGGAATACCTTAAACATGCCACTGTGGTTCTCAGTCGTGTCCGACTCTTTGTGACCCCATGGACTGTATAGCCCACAGGCTTCTCCATATGTGGGACTTCACAAGCAAGAATACTGGAGTGGGTTGCCGTTTCCTCCTCCAGGGGCTCCTCCTGACCCAGGAATTGCACTCGAGTCTCTTGCAGCTCCTGCATTGGCAGGCAGATTTTTACCACTAGCCCCACCTGGGAAGCTCATCTTACGGGAAGCCCACCTTAAACGTTGCCAACGTTATTTCAGACTAAGATGACAGCTGCCCACCTGCTTCACAGAGTCCCTGAATTATGCTTTTCACATTCACGGTGTTTCAGAGTTTGCACATTGCTTTGGTTTTCATCACTTGTTTTGATTCTCTCAACACCATCTCCAGGCAGAGCAGGTAGGATTTATCATCTCTATTTTACAGAATAAGAAACTGAGGCTCAGAGAGAAAACGCGATACGCTCAAGTTCCCTTGACCAGAGCCCAGGCTGGTGTCCTGATTTCTCAGTCCAGTGCCCTTTCTCCTCTCTTTACTTGACTGCACAGATATTTTCATGAGACTATGATATGTGTTTATGAACGGTTTTCACTGACACACAAAGGATTTCAGAAGGAGTCCTGGAGCAATTTGTGTTTCTTTCTCCTATGCTATTTTCAATCCTCTCAGCGGCTGCAATGTGAAGATCAACCTCAAATGAAGTGTAAACCTCCAATCAAGCCAAAGGCAGCGCATGTCTGTTTCCCTTTCATGGAAACTGTATCCTGAGCTCAGAGTGAGAGAATTCACATCCACTGGGAAGCGCTATAATGGGCATAGGCTTTGGAGTAAGGGCTTCCCTGGTAGCTCAGCTGGTAAAGAATCTACCTGCAATGTGGGAGATCCCAGTTCGGTTCCTGGGTCAGGTAGATCCCCTGGAGAAAGGCAAGACTACCCACCCCAGTATTCTTGGGTTTCCCTGGTGGCTCAGCTGGTAAAGAATCTGCCTGCAATGCGGGAGACCTGGGTTCGATCCCTGGGTTGGGAAGATCCCCTGGAGCAGGGAAAGGCGACCCACTCCAGTATTCTGGCTTGGAGAATTCCATGGACTGTATAGTTCATGGGGTCACAGAGAGTCAGACATGACTGAGCAACCTTCACTTTCAATTTCACTTGGCGTAAGACCAACAGGCTGCAGCAGTAGCTTCGTGGCTTCAGAGCTCTCAGACCTTGGGCAAGTTGCTTGCCTGTCTGAGCCTCAAACTCTCCCCCTCTGTGAGAAGAATGACAACACCTACCCTACAAGGGGTCTCTGGAGGAGGAAATAGCAACCCACTCCTGTATTCTTGCATGGAGAATCCCATGGACAGAGGAGCCTGGCGAGCTACATCCTATGGGGTTGCAGAGTTGGACATGACTGAGCAACAGAGCACGCACGCACCCTGCAAGGGGTGTGGGAATGAAGAGAGATGTTACGAGGGAAGTGCTGGCCCCCTGCAAACCCAGGTTAGCTGCTCAGTGGAAAACTGAACAGTACACAAGAGACTGTGCCTGTCAAGGTTCAGATGTGAAGACTATCTATCTGCCACCGCCAGTTGGGGGGTCATCCATGCCTCTCCTGAAAACGCCATATCCTCAGTCTGGTCCTACCGCTCCAAAGCATTCATTTCCAACAATCCCTTTGCCAAGGATCAAATTTTGTAGCAAGAAGTCCAAGACATACCCGTACTTCCCATTTCAGTGAGAGGTGTGGGGAGGGAGGGCTGTCTTTAGCACATGCACACACACACACAGGCAGGTATGCACGCATACGTGAGTCCGATTATCTTTTACCCTTTCTGCCTTAAGAGTGAACAGCCCACAGAGCTAGCAATCAAGGACCATCTGGAATTCAGAGTGGCTGGCACAGAATCGCCTACTGGATCCTCCAACCTCCAGGGCAACCTCCTCCTAAAAGTTGAAGGATCAACAGTGGGCATTTTCTTACAGGCAAGCTTGATGTTCTCTTCCCTTAAAGAAGATAATGCTTAAAGGTGTCTTTTCTAGTACATGGGGCAACATCTTCATGCATTCAGGAACCGCGCATGTGACTTCCTACATTCTGACCTATAGTCAGTATTTCAGAAAAACAAAACCTCCAGTCAGAACAGACAGAACCAACCGCAGCTGTCATTTATCAAGTAGGTCCTACAAGCTGGGCTCCACACCACGTGTTCCATTTTGGCAGTCTCAGTGGAGCCTCACGACCTTGCAAAGGAAACCCATTTCACAGGAGAGAAACTGAAGTTTCAAGAAAGGGATGCTTCTCTCAGAGTCACAGGACTAATGAGGGGCAGAGTTTCTTTCGAGCTCTGTGCTCCTTGTGGTCCTGACTGCGCTTTGGCACTCGGATGGGGAAATGGAGGCTCTGCAGCTACCCAGAGAAAGGGGTCTGTACTTTGTCGGACCTGCTGTGTGTGATGTCTGCTCTGGATCCTTCTGACAGCTTCTCACTCCATCCTGCGGGGTGGTGCCGGGTCCCTGCATGGCTGGAGCTGCAGCAGGAACCCCTGCTGAGCACAAGGCGGCTCCCATCATGGCTGCTTTGCTGCCCTTGCTGTCTCCTTCGGAGCTGGCTCACTTGGGCTGCACTCATCAGGGTCCTTCTTCCCAAATTTAGGTCTGGGAGGGGAGGGGATGCCCTGCAAGAAGGCAACCAGAGCCTCTGTCCCAGAGCAAGAGATAGCCATGACTTCTCTCAGCCATCCGTGCATTTATTGAACACCTACTGTATACCCCAGGGTTCCCTAGTGGCTTAGTGGTAAAGAATCCTCCTGCCTAGCAGGAGATGAAGTTTAGGTCCTGTAGAGCAGGAAATGACTACCCACTCCAATATTCTTGCCTGGAGAATCCCATGGACAGAGGAGCCTGGCGGACTATAGTCCATGGGGTCGCCGAGAGTAGGACAAAACTGAGTGACTAAACAACAATATCAGGGCAGCCAAGAAACCTCCCATCCCTCGGTTGGCTGAGCCTGTTTGACACAGATGAGGAGCACAGTCAAGATGAGGAGATGGAGGCAAGGAGATGAAGGGGGAGTCTGCTCACCTGTTCACCGAATGGTCCTGTGAGCACTTTTGCTACTTACTTGCCAGCAGAGGAGCTAAGGGGAGGGACACGGAGACCAGAGATGGATGTAGTTACTGCCAATGCCAGACCAGATAAGACAAGGTGGGTCCAGAAAACGTTTCAAGGGAGAATCACCGGAACTTGGAGGTCTACTGGATACAGAGCTGAGAGGAAGGCGTGTCAGACATCTGGACTCCCAAGTCAGGTGACCAGGAATCTCTGACCTCAGGTTCTTCCTTCTCTCACCTCCTCCAGGGACCTCACATTCCCACGCGGCAGCATCCCTGGGAGCATTTTCCTTCCCATTTACATGAGGCCCAGACTCTCAATGAAGGAATGGAAGAGCTAAGTTAGAGTACCTGCTATATTTAAGGCATCATCGCAGGCTCTTTGCACATACTGCACTGAATTAATCTTTTTCACAATATTGAAATGACTATTGTCATTTTATAGAGAGACGATAAGTTGTAGGAGCAAAATGCTATGTTCCCAACTTATCTTCAAATAGCAAAGAGAAAATGTATATATATAAAAGCATGCACACACATCATCTATACATACATATATATATGCATACATATATATATGCATACATACATATATATATATATATATGCATACATATACATACATAGCTTCTCTGGTAGCTCAGACAGTAAAGAATCTGTCTGTAATGCAGGAGACCCGGGTTTGATCCCTGGGTTGGGAAGATCCCCTGGAGAAGGAAATGGCTACCCATTCCAATATTCTTGCCTGCAGAATTCTATAGACAGAGCATCCTGGCAGGCCTCAGTCCATGGAGTCACAAAGAGTCAGACACGACTGAGCAACTTTCACATATAAACCTATACATATATGTATATATAGATTGAGAAATAAACATGGGGAAATGTTAACAGCTGCTGAATTTAGCTATAAGATATGCAATTTTCATTGTATATTCTTTCCACTGTTATGCAGTGTGAAATTTTAAAAAATAAAAAACTGGGGAGGAAAAGACCCAGTGTGAACAATAACCTCGTAGGACCCCCTCCATCCCCAGGCCCCCTACTCTGTATGAGCTCTCTGCCTCTGAGTAGATGTTCTCTCCACTAAACGCTTTCCCTTCTTGTCCAGCCAAGGCACCCAGCTCTCAGCTCTGCTCCAAGGTCACTGCCTCTTCCAGGAAGCCCCTCTGCCTTGACCCCGAGCCCCACAGCCATCCTCACTTAGCTCACTGCGTTGCCTGGGTCATCTCTGTAATTCTCTCTGCAAATTAACATTCTGAGAGCTGAGACCTCATCATTTGTCTCTGCATCCTCCCTCCCACTTCCTCCCCTGAATCCAGCACTCTAGCAGGCCCCCAAAACAGACTGATCAACAAGGAACTTAGCAAATTCTACATTTGATCCATCTACCCCATAACATTTCTCACAGGCTGCTCAGTCCTGTCCAACTCTTTGCAACTCTATGGAATATAGAGTCCATGGAATTCTCCAGGCCAGAATACTGGAGTGGGTAGCCTTTCCCTTCTCCAGGGGATTTTCCCAACCTGGGGGTTGAACCCAGGTCTCTCACATGGCAGGTGGATTCTTTACCAGCTGAGCCACCAGAGAAGCTCTTCTTACAAGCAAGGGCAGTGATTCAACCTCGTTACCCCAACTCCAAGTCTGGACAAGAGGAGGTGGATAGGCAGCACCCGCCCAAGAGCTCCTGAGGTAGAATGAAAAAGCCCCACGGCCATGGGTTCAAATCCTTGTCCCACCACTTGCTGCTACCACTTGCTGGCTCAGGGTAAATCAGTGCCTGTCACTGAATGTCACCATATGTCTGTCTCTCCTCGCCAAAAAAGGAGAGAACACTCTCTGATCTCCATACATGAAGAACTTAAATGATGATGCAGGTGAAGTACTAGGCACACAGTCATGCTCAGTGCATAGCAGTGTTGGTGTCATCAGACAGAAGAGATGACGATGATTGGGGGGGGTTGCTTAGGCACCCCTGGGGGAGGTGCTAGGAGCACTGGCCTGTGTGGGGGGTTGCTGGGCTCTTCCAGGAGCCCTGACATGGTCCCAAGGAGGGGCTGAGGACAAGGGCTGTGCAGCTGGGTATGTGTTCACAAATGTGCATGCATGTGCACTCATGTGTGTTCACACCTGTGCATGCGTGTGCACATGTGTGCTTGTGTAAAGAGGAGAGAGGAGCCATTCTCTTTCACTGACAAGCTGCGGAAGGTCAACAGGATCAACCCAACCTACCCCAACCACCAGACGGGAGGCTTGCCGGCTCCCAACAGGGTTATAAATCATTTATATCATTACGCATGTGAGGAGCTCTTGCGTGTTTGAAGCGGAATTTGAAGCAGAAAGAAATGGGCAGATTAATGGAGCTTGAAGAAAGCTAAGTATCACTTGCGTCTTCTGCCAGAGCACACAGTCAGCTGGCAGCCAAGCCGCGTTTGAAAAACACGGCCCTCAATTAAAAAGCATTTTCTCGCTCGGGCTTCATTCTGGGGCCCACTTGAATTCATCACAGGGACATCTGAATCCACCCACCAGTGCTCCTTCTTGCAGAGCAGACCCGGATGTCCAGGCCTCTCCCAGTGCGGATCCAAATGCCCCCAACAGCGTCCAGGACCTGCCGATTGGTCCTGCCCATCCCCTTTCAGTCTCACCCCCACCAGCCACACAGAGCCACTGAACACACAGCACTCGTCTGTTCCTCTTGCCTCTTGTCTGTTGCTCATGCTGTCCCCTCTGTCTGGAATCCCACACTTCCCTTCTCTACCCGGAAATGTTCTGCTCAGCTCTGCTCTGTGAAGCTGTCCCCACACCCCCTGGGGGTGAGTCCACTCCCCTTGTGGCAGGTGTTACCCAAGTACTCTGCTCCCATCTAAACTCTGAGTTCCAGGAGAGCAGGGGCTGCATCATCGGTGCACTCTGCAAATGATGCCAGTTCATAAATGTTTTTGATTGCCTGATTGAGAAACAGAGATGTTTGGTCTCCAGGCTGACAAGTTTAAAGATGTTAAATATGTTTTCTTCAAAGTTTTCTAAGCCTGAGAAACACTGGTAAAACATACCTTTCTTACCTCTCTCCCTAAGCTGTTTTGTCTGGATTTCTAAGCCCTGCCCGCAGTCTACTGCAGAGCTACCCTGACACAATTCTCACCTCTCTTCTCCACTTTTTGTCTGAATCCCAAGCTTCCAAAGCATGTCTGGTAAACGTTCAACTTTCTCTATTCCTCCTCCACTGCAGACCCGGCTAGAGGGAAGTGAGGCCAAACAAGGGTGGGACCGGAAAGCCAAACTCAGAGTCCAAGACATGCTCAGAGGAGAGCAAGGATGCTGGGGTAGGGCTGCGAACTACAAGGATAAGGCTGCCTCTGAGGACTGGACATGCGCTGGAGAAGAGGAGGCTCAGAGTCGGCCAGACATCAGTCTCCAAACGTCAGAAGGGCTGATGTGGACTCTGAGGCCACCTAGCACCCAGGATACAGATTGTTGTTTGAGGCTGTACATCCCTGTTTTGCAGAAACAGGCTCAGTTTATAACTGTCTATAACATAATTGTTACAAGAGACCCTGTTCACTCAATAGCATCCTGGTTTGGCCAATAATCATATGATCGTGTTTGTTACAAGGATATCTTCTCCAGTTCAGTTAAGACATAGTTTTCTAGCAACTAGAGCTGCTCAGGGACCTCACCGTTTGGACTCTGGTCTGCCAGGCCTTCAGCAGAAGGAACTATGATGTGTCCATCTCTATGGCCCAGCACTGAGCAAAGCCAGGCACTCAGATGGGGCCTATCTTTGTTTGTCAAATGACTGGATGATCGATCATCCTCGAAGGGTAGGAATTCCCCATCACTAAGAATGTCTTAGCCAAGCTGGACAATCACGAGTCAGACAGGCTTGATGAAGACTTGAGCATCACAAAGGAAGTTTGATCAGAAGAACTTTCAGGCTCTCCTTTGTGACCCAGAGGTTGTATGTAAGTCAAGTTCAGGGATTAAGAACAAAGAACTTTGGACTCAGACAGCTCAGGCTAGAATACACGATCCATCACTTACCAGCTGTAGAATCTTGAGTGAGTCACTTAACCTATTTGTGCCTCAGTTTGGTGATCAGTAAAGTGGGTATATCAGCTCCAGAGTGTTTCAAATAATTTAATATATGTGAAATGTTTGGCCCACAGTAAGTACTTTGTAACTTTGTTGTTGCTGTTGTTTGGTCACTAAATTGTCCAATTCTGTGACGTCATGGACACAGGCTCATGAAGCCCACCGGGCTCCTCTGTCCATAGCATTTCCCAGGCAAGAGTACTGGAATGGGTTGGTCTCCAGAGGATCTTCCCCACCCAGAGATTGAACCTATGTCTCCTGCATTAGAAGGCAGGTTCTTTACCACTGAGTCACCAAGGAAGCCCACTTTATAAATATTTTCTATTATATCTATGATGGTGGTGTAGGTGCTAACCTTGAACTTCATCCTGTAAATAAGAGGTAAGTGATAGGACTGTTGGATAGAGAACCACACCATCACAGTGGTGCCCAGGGATCCATTATCAGATGGCCAGCCCAGTCACCAAGATCAGGAGAAAGAAAATCCCTCCAACCCCCTTTGAATTTCAGTTATGCGTATGTTTCCTTTGAATGAGTCATTCAACTCTTTCTCTTGGAGAGAGAAGAAAGAAAGTGATGTGGAACTCAAATCTCATTTACGACTTAATTTTAAAACAGAGGAGATTTGCAATATTGGAAATGCAAGGGAGCAGGAAATAAACTTAGGAGTAATTGCTCCATC
Organism: Budorcas taxicolor; assembly: GCF_023091745.1. Classification (NCBI taxonomy): domain Eukaryota; kingdom Metazoa; phylum Chordata; class Mammalia; order Artiodactyla; family Bovidae; genus Budorcas; species Budorcas taxicolor. The sequence continues at coordinate 141,661,603 of NC_068920.1, forward strand.
GTCTTTTAAACAGAAGGCGTTGCACTGCTATTTTTGTTGATGGTATTCAAATGAGAGGATGCCACAGCTGCGGGGATCTAAGGGATCATTGGTGGCAGGGCATTCACTTGGCTGAGGAAGAAACCACAGGCCCAAGAGGAGAGGTTCTGTCTCATGCCTGCAGAATCGGGCCACAGGTCCCCAGGCCCACTGGAAGCCTTTGCAAAATGCAAAGAAGCACAAGAGTCAAATAAAAGCCTGAAACAGCAGCCTCACTACCCCTACTGAAAAAGAAGAGATGGGGAGATGATCTTTGAGCATTTACTAAAACATGAAGACATCCCTCAAGAATCACCCCTTAATGAAAGGCCATGGTTCTCCCAGGTGTGATGGCAGAGGCCTGGATCTAGCCACTGCATCCTGGGTCTTGAAGATTATGAACCTGGAAGACCACATAGAATTTTTAGGTCCATTACTTGAACAAGTAAATTGAGGCAGGGGAATACTCTCTGTTTCCCATCTCACAAATTCAGCACTCATTTCTGTAGGCAGGGGAACATGTGGATGGGAAAGCTGGGTGGTCCTTAGACATCCAATGCCAGATGGCCCAGGTACAAGCCACGATTCTGGGGCTCCATGGAGGGGCTCTAAGGCCCTGACTTTTAAACAGCTTTAGCCAAATCAAAGATGGGGCAAAGGGACTGCTGCCCCAACCCAACTCGGACTCTTATCAAAGTGGTTCCACCATAACCTATAATTTGTATTTTGGGGATTTAGTTTAAGATTTTTACGGCAACAAGGCATTCTAATGTTTTCAAAACCTTTGCCTGAGAGTATTCACATGATGTATCCACCATATCTTTCATCCCTGCCAGTTCACCGAGGTGTGACGGCTTCTACAAAGTCTGGCTGCAAGTTATAAGGAGTCTTTCAAAAAGTCCCTTCTGCACACACATCCCCCCACCCCATAGCTTGGTGCTCCCACCTGCACTTGTACCTGCCATGGGGCAGCCTGCGGCTCGGGAGAGCTGAAAAAAGCAGACACCCGAACGTGGACAGAGATGAGGCCCGTGAGCTTCCGATGGACCCCAGGGACCAGACTGGCGGGAATAGGGTCCGTCTGAAGGCTCTGTCCAGTCTGCTCACCCAGCGGCTGCTGCCAGAGCCATTCCGATTAACCCTTCACAGCCACTCCACTTGGGACATGCATGTGCTCTGTTCTTTTTGCTGATTTAATTAACATAATATAGTGGAAATAAAATAATTGAAGGGGCTGCCACTTCAGAAAAAGATCATTGTGGGACCGCTCAGAAGGCATTGTTGTGTGGTTTCCAGGCAACGGTGGGAGGCCCCAGCGGGGCTGGCGGTCCCTGAAGCAGCCAGCTGGCCAGGCATCACCCAGCAGCCCCTGCCAAGGCCGCCCAGGCCCGGATACGTGGGCCTGAGGGCACAAGAAGTCTTCCTCCAGGCCTCCCTTTTGCACATCTAGGTGCCCTGGAGTCTCAAAGTGTCCCACAGCTTGGAATAATGGAGAATAATCATTATTGCTAATCATAGTGGCAATCAACACGTCAGAAATTCAACCACACACATCGCATTTAAAAAGTAATAATAGTTATTGGTGAACCTGGATCAGTCTTGCTTTCTAAAGTTGATCTTCAACCAAAAATTGGGATTATGTGGACATTGCTGCCAATGGAACCTCCGGGCACTTATTTTCTTTTTTAAATATTATTTATATTTCAAATTATGAAAGTACCATAACACATTTACAAGAGACTGGGAAAAGACAGGACAAAGTTACCCATAGTGCCACTATATACAACAATTATTTTTTAAGGAGATAAATTCAGATTTTTAGTTAGAGTTTCAATATCAAACTCTCAAAAATTTATAGAATGAATAGGCAGAGAAGTAGAAGGCTATAGTAGACCTGAAAAGTGCTATGAAACAATTCAATATAATTGAGATTTATATAATTTTCACACAACAGCAGGGTACAAATTCTACTCCAGTTCCCATAGACTATAAACCAGGAGACACTGGAATATATCCAGAGACATAAAAAAAGGCACAAAAATTATGGTCTAAAGTTATTGAAATCATTCAGAGTCTTTTCTCATATCACTGTGGAATTATGTTAGAAATGGGGTTCAGGATTGGGAACACGTGTAGACCCGTGGCAGATTCATGTAGATGTATGGCAAAACCAATACGATATTGTAAAGTAATTGATAAATAAATAAATAATAAAATTAAATTAAAAAGTTATTTGTAAATAATTCGCATATTTCCAAGGCTGGACACACTATCAAACAATAGTTTGGAGTTGGAGGAAGGCTGAGTTCTTCCCAAGGATCTGCCCTAATTGCTCAGACACCTTGGATTGATCCCTTTCCTCTCTGTACCTCTGCCAGGAGGTTCAGCACCAGTAGGGAGGAGACAAGGAGGAGAAATAGCAGGTGGATGTTATCAGATGACACAGGCAAGCAACTAATCACAGGTTCTGATCCCCTCTGCATGAAAGTCTATGCTGGGCTCTGCACCTCCATGTGACACAGTAATTGCAAAATGTCACTTGCAAGATCACTGATGCCTGGGTTCCCACCCTGGGTCCCCCAAGTGCAGTTTCAGAGCAAGCAGCCACCTCTGGAGGAAGGGGAGATGGCAGGACAGCGGGATGGCAAATAGACTGACCTTCACTTGGCAACCTGCGTAGACACATTGCTGGCTCCACCACACAAGGCTGCAAATCCTCCATCACAAATACCTTTAAAAACGATCCAGCCCCAAGGAAAAACCATTATGGCACGACTGAGCTGGAGGAGGAAGCATTCCTATGCTGGTGGTGCCCAGTGATGGGCATGCTGTAAAATAAAATGCTATGGTTTTATCCAGTTTCGTTAAGTCACAAAGCAGAAGAAGGAAAAAACATACAGAAGCTCTGCTCATACAGGAAGAGTTTGGGGGTGTGTTGGCTGTGGTGGTGCTGGTTTTTCTCCTTCCATGATAAAAAAGCAAGGCAATGGGAACTAATTGTGGAGGGTTTTAATTGCTCTGTACCTTGTTAATGTCCCTACCATATTGATTCCTATTAATTAATCCACTGTAATGGAAAAGTCAATTATGCAATATTAATGCCACTTGTAGAGAAGACTAAATTAATGAATGCAAATGGAGAGCAGATCCGTTATGACAAACATTTGATGGGTTCCTGTGTCCGCCTCCAAGATTAATTTGGCTCGAGGTGTCCAAAACACAGTCCATCTCCCACTGGGAAAAGAGAGGCCAATTACAGATTGGAAAAGAGCGAGATGATCAGATGTTTACTTAAAAAGTACAGTCAGGTTGAAAAATCTGATACTTCATCAATTTGACCACCTCAAACACTGCCCTCCAACCCCACCCCATGACTACCAGATCCACCTGATGCTCAGCAAGGAGCACTGGGCTAGGAGTCAGGAGCTTGAGGCTCTAATTCCCATCCTATCACAAACTCTGAGCCTGTGTCTCCTCCCAGAACTCTGTTGGGCTCCAGACTGAGTTATCTGCTCATTCTTTCAGTAAACTTTCCTAGATATGAGGTTCAGACCTTATCCCCAACTCCTTCTCTGATATCTGAAGCTGGCCGTGCCACAGGTTGAGTCCACAAAATCCATCACACCCGACGTCTTCCTGAGCTCCCTGGACCATCTGAGATCTCCACCATCTCCCCAGTGGTCAAGTGAGAAACCTACTAGCCTTCTGTCCCCAGCCTCCCTTACTCCTCCAACCTGCAGCCATTAAGTCTTATTAGTATCAGCATCTAGATGTTAAATCATCAATACAACATTCCTGAAAGGAAAAAAAAGCATATATAAAACTGCAAAAATATTTAAAACAACTATAAAGAGTTTTGCATGCTTAATACATGAAGTTTTTTTTTTTTTTAAGTAACAAAGGAAAAAAATCCCATAGAACTGGGCAAAGGAAATGAACAATGTCAGCAGAAATACAAAAGATGAATGAACATCTGAATTTTTTTTTCTTCAGATATCAAAGAAAATCCAGGAATGAAGCTAACCATTTTTTTTTTCTCTCAAAACATCAAATTTTTTTTGAATGATCATTCTCATTGTCCGTGAGGGTTACAAGACAGGACATTTTAGGGAAGCAGTTTAACAAGTCTCAAGAGCTTTAAAAATGTCCATAACTTTTCATCCAGGAATTTCACTAAGGATCAATTCTATGGAAATAATTAGAGATGTAAATTGTAGACATATGCATAGGGCATTTATTACCACTTGATTTTTAGGATTAAAAATGAAAACAACCTAAACATTCAAAAATGAGGAAACGGTTCACATACTTTGATGTGTCTGTTGGATGGACTCTTCTTTGGTCACAGAAATGTTCATGAAGGATTTGTTCATGTGAAAATGCTCATGATGTAAGGTTGAAGGGAAAAGAGGCTAGGAAAGTAAATCCAGCATGATCCTAACTTTGGTTTTATTTTTGAAATTTGTACTTGATACACAAGTTCATATCAGAAAAAAAAAAGATATTTAGGGTGTCCCACTGACATCTGAACTTAATACACAAGAGCCCTGGGGAAGCCCAGCCTGGCCACCATGGCAGCCTGCATCCTCTCCACGTTCTTGGCCTGCCGGCTCATGGATTTCAGGTACTCCCTAATATGTGACTCTCCCTCACCACGCCTTGCTGCTTGATTCCTCCATGGTGGGCGCAGAGCAGTGGGTACCCAGTGATTCCTGGGGGTACCTGAGCTGCCATCACCTCCCCCTGCTGACAGCCATCCAGACGTCCGCTGACTCTCAGGACTCAATCCATGTGCTCAGGCTCCTCAAGGCTTCCTGTAGCTGGACTGGGCTTTCTGCTTTGAGATCCCAGTGCACCCAGAGACTGCCCCCAGCATCATTCTCTTTGCTCCCTCAGCCCTCCAAAAGGGAGCTCCCATCCCTGCTGGTCCTGCCCATGGGTATCCCCTGGCCTGAGTTCTATCCCATCCCAGATACCCAGTGGCTTCACTCTCTCTTCACTCTCCTTTCCAGCTACAGTGTAGGGGTGAAGACTGAAGGGTCCCTCTTCATCCAGAACATGAACCCAGTCCCCTAGATCAAGCCATACCTGGCTTCCCTGCCCTGGACAGCCTTGTGGGAAAACAAGGGCATCACAGACCCTTACCCCTGGGAGCCAAGTCCAGTGACCTCTCACTAACAGACCATGATTACAGCAATGGGGGGCACCCTGGGTTCACCCCCAGTTGCAGAGCCCCTCTCTGCACTCAGCCCTGGGTTCGTGTAACTGAGTTGCCCCAGGAAGCTCAAAGTCTGGCAGGAGCGACAAGGAGTAGAAGGAAGCAAATAGGTTCCTGTGCAGCCAGCCCTATGGAGCCCACGGGTCCCCTACGCTGCTTACAAGTCTTTGCAGAAACATTCATGAAGGAAGTTATTTATTCCAAGTATCCTTTAGGGAAAGAAGCCAGAGGAGGACTATAAGCAGAAGAAACAGAGTACGGAAGGACCAGAAACACCCAAGAAAGGAAGCAGGATGCTCCATACCCTGGTTCCTCCTCTTTGGAATCCCAGTGGAGAATCAGAACCCAGACTCACAGTGGAAGAGCCCAAGGAGGGCTCAGTTCCACCATCCGCCAACCCCATGGCAGGAGCCAGTTCTCTTCACCCATCCTCATCACTCGATCCAATACCGTCTTCCTTCAAGCAGACTTCTTGGGTCTGAAATTGCTTAAGAATAATTCTCCAAAAAATGTACCAGAAATGCTGAACCAAACCATTTAACAATTATTTTTGGTCTTGTACCCCAATTACATTGGAAAGGGCTTAGCCCACATCTGGGGCTTGACAAATGTTTCTAGAGCATCTTGTTTCCCAACAAGAGAGCAAATCAGAGGCCATAAGTATGCCTTTTGGCTCCTCGAATGTTCTTCAGGACCCAGTACATAGCAGGTGCTCACGGAGGCCCCGTAAACACTGATGGATTTGTCTTTCTTATCTTGTCTGTGTGCTTAGTCACTCAGTTGTGTCCAGTTCTTTGCTACCCCATGGACTATAGTTCACCAGGCTTCTCTGTCTATAGAATTCTCCAGACAAGAATACTAAAATGGGTTGTCATTTCCTTCTCCAGGGGAGCTTTCTGACCCAGGGATCAAACCCACATCTCCTGCATTGGCAGGTGGATTCTTTACCATTGAGCCTCCAGGAAAGCCCATATTCTTATCTCATCTCCCACCAAGGTTTACCCTTTAACAACTTTGGTTCTTTAAGGCAATTTTCAAGGTTCAAAGGCATCTGCAGTTCTGAAGAAGGTGCTGTGGATAACAGGGAGGGCGAACCTGACTTATAACCAGGTACTCAGGGAGTATTTGAAAGATTCCTTGGAGATACAGGTGTTTGTTGCATTCTAATCCCCAAAAGAAGGCTGGTTCCCAGGCTGTGGGAACAGTTGCACAACAATGTAAATGTATGACATGCCACTGAGTTGTTCACTTTCAAATTGTTAAAACACTATGTTACGTGAATGTCATTTCAATTTTAAAAAGAAAGGGAAGAAAAAAGAGCAGTGGCCAGTGCTGAGGGCCAGCAAATGTTCCAATGTGGAACCTCTTTGGGTAGCCAAGAAGGACCTCAGGTGGCCAGAGCCCATCAGCCATTGCTTCTGGTCTGCAAAGCCCAGTCCATATGGCCAAGGTCAAGACATGTGATCATTTTCTTTGTGAGTCAAGATGTGGTGTCACTGTGGACTTTCCTGGTGGTCCAGTGGTTAAGAATCTGCCTGCCAATGCAGGAGATACGGGTTTGATCCCTGGTCCAGGAAGATCCCACATACCATCCCACATACCACGGGATGACTAACTCCGTGCTCTGCAATAAGAAAATAGCCCCCACTTGCTGAAACTAGAGAAGGCTCAGTGCATCCAAAAATAAATTAATTTTTAAAATTTTTTTAAAAAAAGCTATGAGCTCTCTGAGAGACACTGTTGTCTATTTCACCTCGCTTCCACTGGGGTTTGCCCTGGTAGCCAGGCATAGAGGAGGTTCTGAGCAAAACGCTTTCCATGGGGGTCTGACATCTGTGGTGGCCAGCAGGGTCTTGACAACCCAGGCGGTACTGCAGCGACCATGGGAGCCACAGAGGGTCCCCAATGGCCTTGATACTCTGCGTGGTGCTGATGCTGGGAGCCCTGTGCCAGGCAGTGGCAGCACTGCCAGACGAGCTTAGCACTGAAACTGAGGGTGGGGGGTGGTGGCAACTTTTAGTCATGGAGAAGTTTTTAACGCTTAAAACTTTGAATTACTTTGCAAGGAGAGACAAACCGACAATTGGAGTGTCTGTCTTTGGGGAGGCAAGACATCTGCCTTGCGCTGGCAGGCAGATTCCTAACCACTGGACCTGCAGGGAAGTCCACAGTGAACCCACATCTTGACTCACAGAGTAACTGATCATATCTCATGATCTTGGGGATATTCATTAGGCTTTGCAGACTAGAGGCAGTGGCTGATGGCCTCTGGCCCCCTGAGGTCCTTCCTGGCTACCCTAGTTTTGAGAGGTTTAGCCACATAGGAAGAGAATACAGAGACCTTAAATCAACTCTCTTGGAAGTCAGACCCAAGAACGAACTGTCAGAAATAGCAAATGGGAACACTATGAACAATGAGCTGGAAAACAACAATTCACTACTTGGTCTCATAATAGATCCTTATAGAAAAGCATGAAAAGAAGATAAATTCCAATGTTTACAGCAAGTTTGGCTGATGGTCGACATTCTGAGCAAGTCTCAGTCCTGAAAAGACCAACTCAGCAAATCCAGTAAGTGGCTGCAACCAAAACATCCTTTAAAACCCACCAGAAGGATGAAGAATAACTTCAAGGGCAATGGTAAAGGCTCCGCAGGAAAATTTCAACCTCCCTAGAAACATAAAGCTGCTTCCATAAGGATCTCAAAGATGGAAGGGAAGAATGGACACACTTATTAGACAGAAACAAAATCTCAGAAAACCCTCATCTGCCTGTGGAGCTAGTTTTTAACTGTGAAGAGAATTGGATCGAACCTCCATGTGCACACTTGCTCAGTTCAGTTCAGTCGCTCAGTCATGTCTGACTCATTGCGACCCCATGGACTGCAGCACACCAGGCTTCCCTGTCCATCACCATTTCCCAGAGCTTGCTCAAAAGTCCATGGAGTGGTATTTTCATCTAAACACCTGTGTTATCCCCTTCTCCTCCTGCCTTCAATCTTTCTCAGCGTCAAGGTCTTTTCCAGTGAGTCAATTCTTCCCATCAGGTGGCCAAAGTATTGGAATTTCAGCTTCAGCATCAATACTTCCAATAAATATTCAGGACTGATTTCCTTTAGGATTGACTGATTTGATCTTCTTGTTGTTCAAGGGACTCTCAAGAGTCTTCTCCAACACCATAGTTCAAAAACATCAATTCTTCGGTGCTCAGCTGGTAAACAATCCGCCTGTAATGCAGGAGATCTAGGTTCGATCCCTGGGTTAGGAAGATCCCCTGGAGAAGGGAAAGGCTACCCACTCCAGTATCCTGCCCCGGAAAATTCCATGGACTGTATAGTCCATGGGGTTGCAAAGAGTCAGACAAGACTGAGTTACTTTCACTTTCATGGCTTTCTTTATGGCCCAACCCTCACATCTGTATATGACTACTGGAAAAACCAAAGCTTTTACCATACAGATCTTTTTTAGCAAAGTAATGTCTCTGCAAATGAGAAAAAGAAAGATATACCCATTTGAATGCAGAGTTCCAAAGAATAGCAGAGAGATAAGAAAGCCTTCCTCAGCGATCAGTGCAAAGAAATAGAGGAAAACAACAGAATGGGAATGACTAGAGATCTCTTCAAGAAAATTAGAGATACCAAGGGAACATTTTATGCAAAGATGGGCTCAATAAAGGACAGAAATGGTAGGGACCTGACAAAAGCAGAAGATATTAAGAAGAGGTGGCAAGAATACACAGAAATACAAAAAAAAAAAAAAAAAAAAACAATTTCACAACCCAGATAATCACAATAGTGTGAACACTCACCTAGAGCCAGACATCCTGGAATGTGAAGTCAAGTCGGCCTTAGAAAGCATCACTAAGAACAAAGCTGGTGGAGGTGATGGAATTCTAGTTGAGCTATTTCAAATCCTAAAAGATGATGCTGTGAAAGTGCTGCATTCAATATGCCAGCAAATCTGGAAAACACAGCAGTGGCCACAGAATTGGAAAAGGTCAGTTTTCATTCCAATCCCAAAGAAAGGCAATGCCAAAGAATGCTCAAACTACCACACAATTGCACTCATCTCACACGCCAGTAAAGTAATGATCAAAATTCTCCAAGCCAGGCTTGAACAATACATGAACCGTGAATTTCCAGATGTTCAAGCTGGTTTTAGAAAAGGCAGAGGAACCAGGGATCAAATTGCCAACATCTGTTGGATCATCGAGAAAGCAAGAGAGTTCCAGAAAAACATCTATTTCTGCTTTATTGACTATGCCCAAGCCTTCGACTGTGTGGATCCCCACAAACTGTGGAAAATTCTGAAAGAGATGGGAAACCTCTTGAGAAATCTGTATGCAGGTCAGGAAGCAACAGTTAGAACTGGACATGAAACAGACTGGTTCCAAATAGGAAAAGGAGTATGTCAAGGCCGTATATTGTCACCTTGATTATTTAACTTACATGCAGAGAACATTATGAGAAACACTGGACTGGAAGAAGCACAAACTGGAATCAAGATTGCCAGCAGAAATATCAATAACCTCAGATATGCAAATGACACCCCCAAAGAGACTCTTGATGAAAGTGAGAGAAGAGCATGAAAAAAGCTGGCTTAAAGCTCAACATTCAGAAAACTAAGACCGTGGCATCCAGTCCCATTACTTCATGGCACGTAGGTGGGGAAACAGTGGAAACAGTAGAAGACTTTACTTTGGGGGGCTCCAAAATCACTGCCAATGGTGACTGTAGCCATGAAATTAAAAGACACTTACTTCTTGGAAGAAAAATTATGGCCAACCTAGACAGCACATTCAAAAGCAGAGACATTACTTTGTCAACAAATGTTCATCTAGTCAAAGCTGTGGTTTTTCCAGGAGTCATGTATGGATGTGAGAGTTGGACTATAAAGAAAGCTGAGTGCCGGAGAACTGATGCTTTTGAACTGTGGTGTTGGCAAAGACTCTTGAGAGTCCCTTGGACTGCAAGGAGACCCTCCAGTCCATCCTAAAGGAAATCAGTCCTGAATATTCATTGGAAAGACTGATGTTGAAGCTGAAACTTCAATCCTTTAGCCATTTGATGTGAAGAACTGACTCAGTTGAAAAGACCCTGATGCTGGGAAAGATTGAAGGTGGAAGGAGAAGGGGACGACAGAGGATGAGGTTGGATGGCATCACCGACTCAGTGGACATGAATTTGAGTAAACTCAGGAGTTAGTGATGGACATGGAGGTCTGCCGTGCTGCAGCGCATGGGGTCACAAAGAGTCGGACATGACTGAGCTCCTGAACTGAACGGAACTGAATGTCTCTGCTTTTCAACAATTTGTCTAGGTTTGTCATAGCTTTTCTTCCAAGGAGCAAGTCATCATCTGCAGTGATTTTGGAGCTCACCCCCCAAAAATTCTCTCACTGTTTCTTTCCATTGTTTCCTATCTATTTGCCATGAAGTGATGGGACCAGATGTCATGATCTTAGTTTTCGGAATGTTGAGTTTTGAGCCAGCTTTTTCACACTCCTCTTTCACTTTCATCAAGAGGCTCTTTAGTTCTTCTTTATTTTCTGCCATAAGAGTGGTGTCATCTGCATATCTGAGGTTATTGATATTTCTCCCAGCAATTCTGATTCCAGCTTGTGCTTTCTCCAGCCTGGCCTTTCACATGAATTACTCTGCCTATAAGTTAAATAGGCAGGGTGACAATATACAGCTGGGATGTACTCCTTTCCCAGTTTGGAACCGGTCTATTGTTCCATGTCCGGTTCTAACTGTTGCTCCTTGACCTACATGTAGATTTCTAATGAGGTAGGTCAGGTGGTCTGGTATTCCCATCCCTTGAAGAATTTTCCACAGTTTGTTGTGATTCACACAGTCAAAGGCTTTGACATAGTCAATAGAGCAGAAATAGATGTTTTTCTGGAGCTCTCTTGCTTTTTCGATGATCCAGCAGATGTTGACAATTTGATCTCTGGTTCCTCTGCCTTTTCTAAATCCAGTTTGAACATCTGCAAATTCTCAGTTCACATACTGTTGAAGCCTTGCTTGCAGAATTTTGAGTATTACTTTGCTAGCCTGTGAGATGAGTGCCATTGTGTGGTAGTTTGAGCATTCTTGGGCATTGCCTTTCTTTGGGATTTGAATGAAAACTGCCCTTTTCCAATCCTGTGACCACTGCTGAGTTTTCCAAATTTGCTGGCATATGGAGTGCAGCACTTTCACGCATCATCATAACAAATCACAATTATGATTTGAAATAATTCAGCGGGAATTCCATCACCTCTATTAGCTTGGTTCATAGTAATGTTTCCTAAGGCCCACTTGACTTCACCCTCCAGGATGTCTGGCTCTAGGTGAGTGATCACACCATTGTGGTTATCTGGGTCATTAAGATATACTTGCTAAAGACGAGCAAAGGAGCTGTTGTTGGTGGCAGTTAATGAGGAGGATGAGAACTTGGAATTAAGGTATCTCACGGATTGCTCTAAGAAGATGAATCAAAGGAGCTGGGAAGAAAATGATTTATATTGCAAAGTTAAAAAAAAAACTCATCAAGAAGAAACCCAATGAATGAGAAATTAAAGAAGTCAGAATAATTGATACACTTAAAGATCACATGGAAAGTCTCTAAAACAAAAAGTTTCACTGCAACAAGATAACAACAGAGTTAGAAAGAGGCACACAAAGGCTCCCACAGAAACAGTGAGTCCTTCCTGGTTCACATTAATAACAATACTTTCTCATCCATATCTGATATACAGAGAGTCAACAATGTAAAGATAGAGGAGACTCTCTGCAGTGTAGATGGAAACATCAGCAATGCATGCAAAGAGTGACATACCTACAACACTCATGCCAAAATTATTGCAGAAATTTCAGATGAATCATTGGATATTATCAAAGCCACCTTATTTCCCAAGAAAGAAAAGTTCACAATATTGGAATGAGAATTCTATTGAGTGTGAGAACCCTCAATAGCATAACAAAATGGATAAACCACAGAAAAATTGATTGAAGAAGAATGTAAAGGTGGGGAAAAGTATTCTGCTGTCCTTAATGTTCCAAATGAGGCATTTGGCAGAAGCCACAGAACACAGCTAGAAACCCCACCCCTCAAAAACCAGATCCCCAAGGAAGGAAAAGCATCAGGCTGTGACAGTCAGGCATTCACAAACCTTTGCCCAGCATTGACCTGTTTCCATGTGTGGGGTCCCTCTAGTCTGGCCAACTCTGTCCTAAGTCAGTGGGATACCTTCTCCTCCACAAGAAGACAGAGCTTGTCTTCTCTTCCCTTTGATCCACAGGACAGGGAAGCATCCAGTCCAGGCTCTGGTCCTTCTCTTCATCCTCCCACCAGAAGTCAGATGCTGATGACATGTCCCAAGAGGAGGCTCTTCACACAAGGACACCCTGTGCTTCCCCCTATTCTGGAAACACAGAGAAGCTCCCCAAGAGTCCCACCAAGGATCCTTCCTAACCCAGTACCAGTCTCCCATGGCAGCAAGGAACATCTCACCATCACCACAAGATGTGTTCTTCTCCCCACATAACTTGGATCTCATTGAAGGTCTCTAATAGCAGCAATATATTTTTGTGACTCAAAATATTTTTGATATGTCTCTTTTAGCATTATTCTATGGAGGGATTATGTAATGACTCAAGCTTACAATTGTTAGTATAATGTGTGAGGATTGTGTAGCCTATAATGTCAGTCTTACAAGGTAGCTGCTTCATTTTATTCCACGATTCCATCTTATTCCATTTTATTCCATAGGTAACATATTTAGAATATTTTTGTTACTGTTAAATAAAATAATCCAGATACACAGAATTAACTCATTTTAACTCAGATGACCATTATATATCTACTACTGTGGCCAAGAATCCCTTAGAAGAAATGGAGTAATCATCATAGTCAACAAAAGTCCAAAATTCAGTACTTGGAGGCAATCTTAAAAACAACAGAATGATCTCTGTTCATTTTCAAGGCAAACCATTCAATATCACAGTAATCCAAGTCTATGCCCCGAATGCTAATGCTGAAGAAGCTGAAGTTGAATGGTTCTGTGAAGACCTACAAGACCTTCTAGAATTAACACCCCCAAAAGATATCTTTTTCATTAAAGGAGACTGAAATGAAAGAGTAGGAAATCAAGAGATACCTGGAATAACAGGCAAATTTGGCTTTAGAGTACAAAAGGCTAACAGAGGAGTAGTCAAAGGCTAACAGAGTTTTGCCAAGAGAACGCACTGGTCATAGCAAATGCCCTATTCCAAAAACACAAGAGAAGACTCTATACATGGACATCATCAGATGGTCGATACCAATATCAGATGGATTATATTCTTTCCAGCCAAAGATTGAGACGCTCTATATAGTCAACAAAAACAAGACTGGGAGCTGACTGAGGCTCAGATCGTGAGCTCTTTACTGCCAAATTCAGATTGAAATTGAAGAAAGTAAGGAAAACTGCTAGACCATTCAGGTATGACCTAAATCAAATCCCTTATGAGTATATGGTGGAAGTGAAAAATAGATTCAAGGGATTAGATCTGATAGACAGAGTGCCTGAAGAACTACAGATGGAGGTTCGTGACATTGTACAAGAGGCAGTGATCAAGACCATCCCCAAGAAAAAGAAATGCAAACAGGCCAAATGGTTGTCTGAGAAGGCCTTACAAATAGCTGAGAAAAGAAGAGAAGCTAAAGGCAAAGAAGAAAAGGAAAGATATACCCATTTGAATGCAAAGAATAGCCAGGAGAGATTAGAAAGCCTTCCTCAGTAATCAATGCAAAGAAATAGAGGAAAACAATAGAATGGAAAAGACTAGATATCTCTTCAAGAAAATTAGAGATACCAAGGGAACATTTCATGCAAAAATGGGCACAATAAGGACAGAAATGGTCCTTTATTGGACCTAACAGAAGCCGAAGATAATAAGAAGAGGTGGCAAGAATACACAGAACTATACAAAAAAGATCTTCATGACCCAGATAACCACAAAGGTGTGATCACTCACCTAGATAGAGCCAGACATCCTGGAATGAAAAGTCAACTGGGCCTTAGGAAGCATCACTATGAGCAGAGCTAGTGGAGGAGACGGAATTCCAGTTGAGCTATTTCAAATCCTGAAAGATGATGCTGTGAAAGTGCTGCACTCAATATGGCAGCAAATTTAGAAAACTCAGCAGTGGTCACAGGATTGGAAAAGAGCAGTTTTCACTCCAATCCCAAAGAAAGGCAATGCCAAAGAATGCTCAAACTACTGCACAATTGCACTCATATCACAGGCTAGCAAGTTCAGTTCAGTTGCACAGTCGTGTCCGACTCTTTGCGACCCCATGAATCGCAGCACGCCAAGCCTCCCTGTCCATCACCAACTCCCAGAGTTCACTCAGACTCGCGTTCATCGAGTCAGTGATGCCATCCAGCCATCTCATCCTCTGTCGTCCCCTTCTTCTCCTGCCCCCAATCCCTCCCAGCATCAGAGTCTTTTCCAATGAGTCAACTCTTCGCATGAGGTGGCCAAAGTACTGGAGTTTCAGCTTTAGCGTCATTCCTGCCAAAGAAATCCCAGGGTTGATCTCCTTCAGAATGGACTGGTTAGATCTCCTTGCAGTCCAAAGGACTCTCAAGAGTCTTCTCCAACACCACAGTTCAAAAGCATCAATTCTTCGGCGCTCAGCCTTCTTCACAGTCCAACTCTAATATCCATATGTGACTACTGGAAAAACAATAGCCTTGACTAGACGGACCTTTGTTCACAAAGTAATGTCTCTGCTTTTGAATATGCTATCTAGGTTGGTCATAACTTTTCTTCCAAGGAGTAAGCATCTTTTAATTTCATAGCTGCAATCACCAGGCTAGCAAAGTAATGCTCAAAATTCTGCAAGAGAAGCTTCAACAGTTGCTGAACTGAGAAGTTCCAGATGTTCAAGCTGGATTTAGAAAAGGCAGAGGAACCAGAGATCAAATTGCCAACATCCACTGAATCATCAAAAAAGCAAGAGAGTTCCAGAAAAATATCTACTTCTGCTTTATTGACTATGCCAAAGCCTTTGACTGTGTGAGTCATAATAAACTGTGGGAAATTCTTAAAGGGATGGGAATACCAGACCACCTGATCTGCCTCTTGAGAAATCTATATGCAGGTCAAGGAGCAACAGTTAGAACAGGACCTGGAACAACAGACTGGTTCCAAATTGGGAAAGGAGTATGTTAAGGCTGTATATTGTCGCCCTGTTTATTTAACTTGTATGCAGAGTACATCAGAAGAAACGCTGGGCTGGATGAAGCACAAGCTGGAATCAAGATTGCTGGGAGAAATATCAATAACCTCAGATATGTAGATAACACCACCCTTATGGCAGAAAGTGAAGAACTAGAGCCTCCTGATGAAAGTGAAAGAGGAGAGTGAAAAAGCTGGCTTAAAACTCAACATTCAGAAAACTAAGATCATGGCATCTGGTCCCATCACTTCATGGCAAATAGATGGGGAAACAATGGAATCAGTGACAGGCTTTATTTTCTTGGGCTCCAAAATCACTGCAAAATGGTGATTGAAGCCATGAAATTAAAAGACATTTGCTCCTTGGAAGAAAAGCTATGACCAAACTAGACAGCCTATTGAAAAGCATAGAAATTACTTTGCCAGCAAAGGTCCATCTTGTCAAAGCTATGGTTTTTCCAGTAATCATGTATGGATGTGAGAGTTGGACATAAATAAAGCTGAGCACCAAAAAATTGATGCTTTTGAACTGTGGTGTTGGAGAAGACTCTTGAGAGTCCCTTGGACTGCAAGGAGATCCAACCAGTCCATCCTAAAGGAAATCAGTCCTGAATATTCACTGGAAGAGCTGATGCTTAAGCTGAAACTCCAATCCTTTGGCCACCTCATGTGAGGAACTGACTCATTGGAAAAGACTCTGATGCTGGGAAAGATTGAAGGTGGGAGGAGAAGGAGACAACAGAGGATGAGATGGTTAGATGGCATCACTGACTCAATGGACATGAGTTTGAGTAAACTCCGGGAGTTGGTGATGGACAGGGGGAGTTGGAGTGCTGCAGTCCATGGGGCCACAAAGAGTCAGATGTGACTGAGCGACTGAACTGAATTGAACTGAACACAGAATGTTGCTTCTTGCTATTTAACATGTGCTCCCATAACATCAACTGTAATAAAAGTTTTACAGAAGCTTCACCAGTGGAAATATTTGAAACCCAACATTTATTTCTATATAACAAGCACTCAATACCCTCTGGTTATAAAACTAATATTTTTTTACTATTGTAAATTTCCTGGTAGCTCAGCTGGTAAAACATCTACTTGCAATGTGGGAGACCTTGGTTCCATCCCTGGGTTGGGTAGGTCCCCTAGAAAAGGGATTGGCTACCCACTCCAATATTCTGGCCTGGAGAATTCCATGGAATATACAGTCCATGTATATTGCAAAGAGTTGA
This sequence comes from Budorcas taxicolor, assembly GCF_023091745.1. Taxonomy (NCBI): domain Eukaryota; kingdom Metazoa; phylum Chordata; class Mammalia; order Artiodactyla; family Bovidae; genus Budorcas; species Budorcas taxicolor. The sequence continues at coordinate 141,678,279 of NC_068920.1, forward strand.
ACAAGACAACGACTTTCAGTTTCATAACTTTTAGATAATCAAAAAGCTTAAAAAAAAAAGACATAGAGCAAAGCAGGACTCTGGTAAAACTGTTGTCAAGGGCAGATCGAGTCAGTAAGTTTGAGCTGGTACAGGCCATTGGGATTTGAAGAAGCGGGTGTTTGTCTCCAATGTGTTGTGTAGGGTAAGCCAACAACCACATGGGCTTCCCCAGTGGCTCAGCAGTAAAGCATCCTCCTACAATGCAGGAAATGCAGGAGTGAGTGAGTGAAGTCATTCAGTCGTGTCTGACTCTTTGTGACCCCATGGCCTGTAGCCCGCCAGGCTCCTCTGTCCATGGGATTTTCCATGCAAGAGTACTGGAGTGGTTTGCCATTTCCTTCTCCAGGGGATCTTCCTGACCCAGGGATTGAACCCAAGTTTCCCGTATTATAGGCAGATGCTTTACCGTCTGAGCCACCAGGGAAGATCAGGAAGATGCAGGAACTTGGGTTCAACCTCTGGATCAGGAAGATCCCCTGGAAGAGGAAAGGGTGACCCACTCCAGTATCCTTGCTGGGACAATCCCACGGAGAGAGGAGACTGGCAGGCTGCAGTCCATGCAGTGGCAAAGAGTCGGACACAACTGAGCACCCACACATGCAACCGCTGCAGCATGCTCCACACCACGAGGAAGGAAATTCTCACGACTACCATGCCGAGACTTACTTTTTATTGAAGTATAGTTGATTTGCAATGCTGTGTTAGTTTCAGGTGTACAAAAATGTGATTTAGCTATACATATATATTCTTTTCATACTGTTCATGAGGTTCTCAAGGCAAGAATACTGAAGTGGTTTGCCATTCCCTTCTCCAGTGGACCACATTCTGTCAGACCTCTCCACCATGACCCGTCTGTCTTGGGTGGCCCCACAAGGCATGGCTTAGTTTCACTGAGTTAGATAAGGCTGTGGTCTGTGCGATCAGATTGGCTGGTCTTCTGTGATTAAAGTTCCAGTGTGTCTGCCCTTGGATGCCCTCTCACAACACCTACTGTCTTACTTGGGTTTCTCTTCCCTTGGTTGTGGGGTATCTCTTCATGGCTGCTCCAGCAAAGTGCAGCCACTGCTCCTTACCTTGGACGAGGGGTATCTCCTCAGGGCCAACCCTCCAGACCTTGAATGTGGAGTAGCTCCTCTTGGCCCTCTTGCACCCACGCAGCCATCCCTCCTTGGATGTGTGGTTGCTCCTCTTGGCCACCATCCCTGACCTCGGACGTGGAAAATTCTGAAAGAGATGGGAATACCACACCAGCTGACCTGCCTCTTAAGAAACCTATATACAGGTCAGGAAGCAACAGTTACAACTAGACATGGAACGACAGACTGGTTCCAAATAGGAAAAGGAGTACGTCAAGGCTGTATATTGTCACCCTGCATATTTAACTTCTATGCAGAGTACATCATGAGAAACACTGGGCTGGAAGAAGCACAAGCTGGAATCAAGATTGCCAGGAGAAATATCAATCACCTCAGATATGCAATGACACCATCCTTATGGCAGGTGAAGAAGAACTAAAGAGCTTCTTGATGAAAGTGAAAGAGGAGAGTGAATAGGTTGGCTTAAAGCTCAACATTCAGAAAACTAAGATCATGGCATCTGGTCCCATCACTTCATGGGAAATAGATGGAGAAACAGTGGAAACAGTGTCAGACTTTATTTTTGGGGGGCTCCAAAATCACTGCAGATGGTGATTGCAGCCATGAAATTAAAAGACACTTACTCCTTGGAAGGAAAGTTATGACCAACCTAGATAGCATATTCAAAAGCAGAGACATTTCTTGTTAACAAAGGTCCGTCTAGTCAAGGCTATGGTTTTTCCAGTAGTCATGTATACCCATGTTGGACTGTGAAGAAAGCTGAGTGCCAAAGAATTGATGCTTTTGAATTGTGGTGTTGGAGAAGACTCTTGAGAGTCCCTTGGACTGCAAGAAGATCCAACCAGTCCATTCTAAAGGAGATCAGTCCTCGGTGTTCATTGGAAGGACTGATGCTAAAGCTGAAAGTCCAATACTTTGGCCACCTGATGTGAAGAGCTGACTATTGGAAAAAGACCCTAATGCTTGGAGGGATTGGGGGCAGGAGGTGAAGGGGACAAGAGAGGATGAGATGGCTGGATGGCATCACTGACTTGATGGACATGAGTTTGAGTAAACCCCAGGAGTTGGTGATGGACAGAGGGGCCTGGTGTGCTGCTGTGATTCATGGGATCACAGAGTCAGACATGACTGAGTGACTGAACTGAATTGAACTGATATATTCTTTTTCATTATAGATTATTATAAGATTAATCTGTTTCATGTAGAGTAGTGTGTATCTGTTAATTCCAAATTCCTAATTTACTCATTGCTCCCCACTTTCCCCTTTGGTAACTATAAATTTGTTTTCTAAGTCTGTGAGTCTGTTTCTGTTTTGCAAGTAGGTTCATTTGTATCATTTTCTTTTTAGATTCCACATATGAATGATATCATACGATATTTGTCTTTCTCTGTCCAACTTAGTTCACTTAGTATGATAATCTCTAGGACCATGCTCATTGCTGCAAAGGGCATTGATTCATTCTTTTTTACAGCTGAGTAATATTCCATTGTATATGCTTACCACATCTTCCTTATGCATTCATCTGTTGATGAACATTTAGGTTGCTTCCATGTCTTGGCTATCGTGAACAGTGCTGCAATGAACATTGGAATGCATGAATCTTTTTGAATTAGAGTTTTCTCTGGATAGATACCCAGGAGTGGGATTGCTGGATCATATGGAAGCTCTACTTTCTGTTTTTAAAGAAACCTCCATACTGTTTTGTGAATCAGTTTTAAATTGGAGAAGGAAATGGCAACCCACTCCAGTATTCTTGCCTGGAGAATCCCATGGGCAGTGGGCTATAGTCCACGGGGTCACAAAAAGTCGGACACGACTGAGCGACTTCACTCTCACTTTCACTTTCCATACTGTTTTGTGAATCGGTTTTAAATGTTAAGGGTAATGACCTTCTTGTTCACATCCTAACATTCCTACAGCCCAGTCACACCACGTCTTTACCAGGAATGGGCACACAATCTTTCTCCAGTGAGTGATTCTTCCTGTAATCCCAGATGGCAAGGGTTCAGGTCAGGGGAGGGCAAGCCGGGGCAGAAAGTCAGATACTCAGCTTCCCCTCACCCTCATTAGTGGGGAACCTCTCAGACAATGGTTTCCTGGAGTAAGTCTTCAGGAGAAATGAGCAGAAGTGAGAGCACTGTAACTCTTCCAGCTAATCTCTCTTGGATATTGCACTTTTCCCACTTCCCTCAATGAGCTGAGATCCTTCCACGTTACCTCTAAATCCTTAGAGCAATTTGTGAAGAAGCTTCCACTTTACAGAGGCATCATCCATGGCACAGGAGACCCTGCACCTAACAGGTGATTCAGCCTCCTCTGGCCCCTCCCGGTCCACACACTCCCCTCACTTACACTGAGTACCACATGGAGTTTCAGTGACACCCACCTGTCTTACCTCACAGGAACTCTGGTACATTGGTGTTATTCTCTTAGGAAACCAAACCCCAGCTCCAGTTCAATGGCTCATTTGAAGGGTCCATGGCCTGAAGAGGGTGTAGCAGGGTGTCAGTGGAAGGTGTGCCTTATGCCAAAGCCCACCATTTACACTAGTCATGGCTTCCTGTTTAAGGTTGATATCTGTCCCTGAGTTCATTCAAGGTGCATCCAGGACCAAATGAAGCATCAGTGAGCAAGGAAGCTCCTCTTCTCCATTTGGGAAGGAAAGACATTCTTAGCAAGGAGACCCTTGGTGTGATGCTTCATGCTGGTGCGTTCATTCCAAGAAGGAAGGATTCCGAGGTGACATAAGCATCTTTTCCCCACTGTAGGTACCAAATTCCCTTTCCATTGTGACCTTAAATTCCCATAGGGAGGCCAAGTCTTGTAATTCACATGCACACACAGAAAGCAAAAACCAAGTATGAAAAGATAGCTTACAACCAGACATAAAAGGCTAGGGACTTCCCTGGTGGTCCAGTGGTTAAGATGCTACCTTACAATGCAGGGGGCCTGGGTTCAGTCCTTAGTCAGGGAACTAAGATCTTGCATATTGTGGCCAATAAATAAATAAGTAAAATTTAAAAGGCTAATATGACTCCAGTGCACATGAGGTACCAAATGACCAGACACTGACGTAGGATCTAGAAGGAATGAAGATTCACCAAGTTCATTATTCAGGCTTCTGTTACATTTCTGACTTCAACACCCATCACATGCTTCTTTTTAACACAGTTTGAGGTTTGAAAGCCATCAGTGACTCTATGTACATGAAAATACTTTTGAAGTTAATTAAGCTGAATATCATACAAGGACTTGGGCTCTATAACTGCTTTTATTACTACTAAATTTTTTTTTGGATGATTGATTTTCACAAGGAAAGAACAGAAAAATAATGATCATGCTTCACAGTTGTAAAATGTACTTGCAGACTCAAAGCCAAGCTTTCAATGACCATCTTACTTGGTTCTTCTCAGAAAAGGAAGCAGGATACAGCCCTAGTCACCCACACAGGTGTTTACAAAGCATCCACTGGCTACCATCTGCCCTGGAGTGATACCCTGTGAAAACTACTACCTGCCTTATCCAAACAGCAGACTTAGACCATTGCAGGTGAGAACTGAAACTCTGAGAAGCCAAGGGACTCTTACAACACTGTTGGCAAGCTGGTGACAGACTCAAACCCAGATCTCCTGACTTGCGGTCGAGTTCATGTGTTTTTTTTCACCCCTACACCTTTCTCATGGCACTTCCTAAATGAACATACAGGGCAACTATGGGGAGGTGGGTTAGACAGTGTATATTTTAAAAGCAAATCATGTGCCCAGGAACTGAGCAAATTAGATCTCTTTCTCTTTCACAGACCACACTTTCAACACCTACTTAGAAACAGGCTCTTCTCAGGTGATGAACAGTGCCACTAGCATCCCTCGTCTTCCTCCCCGTGGATAGCTTAAAAAAAAAAAAAAAGAAAAAAGCTTGTAAAAAGATGAAGGTTACCTATGTTCAAACATTCCCAAACTCAAACTTCTGATTTATCCCATGTGTTTGGGCCGGCGACAGACACTCAGCAGTCCGCCCTTGTCGTTCCAATCTGAGAATGCGGGGTGAGTTTATTGGGTTAAAATCGGCTTTGTTTGGGTCTGCACTGCCCTTGTTCCCCGGGGGCCCCACATGGGGCGCCAACATGGCCTGGAAGAGGGACATGTCAAGTGTCCCCCATCATGCATTGTCACTGCGCAGTGAACTGGAGTCTCAGAGGGGAAGGGAAAAAAAAGTAATTCCTCATTTTCATCCTGACCAGGGGAACCCTTTTCTTTGCCGGCTCGGAGCCGCAGTAATCCTCATTCAAGGCGCCCAGCCCCAGGTTCCTCTCGGAGTTCTCTCCCGTTCCCTGTCATTGTCTTCCTATCTGGGCCCGCTTCTTCCAATAGTGCTCCTTGAAAGCTCTTTCTCCGACAAAAAAGGACCAGCTCTATAATAGGCAAGTTGGGCCTTTTCTTCTCCCTCTCTCTCACTCTTTTTTTTTTTTTTTTAAGCTTTCCGACCGAGCTGGGCTATTTAATCTTCTTGAGGCGTTCAAGATGTCACTTACCTCTGATGGTGGAGACAATGGAGAAATCTTTGCAGCCTGAATGCCAGGCCTTGCTGAATGCCTCTAGCCGCTTTGAAGACGGTTCTTGGAAGTCTCCGTTTCAGCTGCTGTGCCGGTGGCCCGAGTGCAGGTCTTTCTGTGTGATTGCATGCCTGCCTCCGGGCCAGTCTCAGCAGAGATGGCTTAACATAAAGGAGAGCGGAAAGGCTTTCTTATCAGAAAGACCCTGGTTCAAATCCCAGCTCAGACCAGAGCGCCTCATTTATCTAATCCTCTGAGCCTCAGTTTTCCTACCTGTGAAATTCAAGTGATGAGAGTTCCCACGTGAGCTTGGGGTGGGTGGAAAGAACTGACATTTTATTTTAAAAAATGAAATAAAGGACACTTCTGTGTCCCATCCAAAAATATACATATGTGCAATTAATTGATCGATTGACTTTACAAGTTCCTGGCCACTGAGCTAGTGTGTGGAATTTTGACACTCCTCTTAGACGGAAAGCAATAAGAAGGGTGTCATTAATGAACGAATTGGAGCAGAAAGAGCCAAAGGCTTACAACCTTTGTCACCTTTGACCTCTCGCCCTGCATGCAAGCCTTGATGATCTGCTTTCTGCAGGCCACTCCTGCCTCACTGCAGCACCCTGGGCAGGACTGCATCCTCATTGACTCTTCCCAGTCAGGTGGCATTCCCTTGCTCCAGAACATTCCATCACTCCCACTGCAAAAAGGGGAAAAGGCAAACTCTCCCTCTGCTTTCAAGACTGTTGATGATCGGCCTGCTTTTCCAGGCTTCGCCTTGGCCTTTCCTTTCCCAGAATCCCTCACTCCAGCTACCAGCCTTACTCAGCCCCTCTCCCCAGCCTCTGCCAGAGCTGTGTCTGCACCTTGGAATGAAGTCTTTCTCCTTCTAGTTAGCCTCTCAAATCCCATCACCCCTGGAGGCCCAGTTCAAATGCTTCATCCTCTTTGGGCCACGTCCCTCTCTCGTAGTACTGGGCTCACTTTGGGCTTAACAAGCACAGTGGAACTCCCACTCTGGGCTAAGAAACTGGAAACTAAAAGGAAAAGAAGCGACAGCCCTGCCCTTGAAGTTTCAAACAGCTGTCAGAAAAAAAATAAAAAATAAAACAGCTGTCAGGTACCAAACCGACTTCCCTGAGGTCACCGAGTGGGGATTTTCGGAGACATCAGGCGAAGGAGGGATATTTAGTCAGAGACCGGATCCCACACGAGGTCGATCAGCCGCACTCAGCGGCCCCCGTCCCTGCCCTGACCCGGGCGGTGTGCAGGCCACTCCTGTCGCGGGTATGAAATATACATTCTGCACCTTCTCCGAGGCCCTGCGTGCGGTGAGGGCCCACAGCGCCTTCCCCGAGCCGTGTACAACTTTTCATTTCCCATATCAATCATGAGAACAAGTTGAAGTTCAGATAATGGCAGCTTGGTTTCCCCTAATTGTTCGGGATTTAGACTGACTGTTTGCACTGCAGACTGCGGCCACTGGGTTCCCGGCGGGGGGCTGTGGCCCGCGCTTTCTCTAACAAACCCGTGTTCATGCGTCCATTCAGATCCATCACCCTGAGATAAACTGTGAATATTGCCCTTTGTCGCCGCTGCATTCTTCCCGGCATTGTGGGGGCACTATTTACGGATTTAAAGGTTCATTTGCACAATTCTTTTGTCAGCAGCCCAGGCGCAGAATGGCAAAGTGCGGGCTGCCGCCTCTTTCTGGGTTACTGCCCCCGAGCTCTCCCCGAGCAGAATGGACATGCCTGCCCCTGGGCTTAGCATGAAGAATGTCAATGCGAAAATTACATTTTTTAAATGACCTGTCTGCTTCCGTGGCCAGGGAGGTCACCAGTTCACAGGGGGCGGGATTACGTGTTGCCACCCACCCCTTGGGCGGTGTTCAGAAGTGCAGCTTTGAAAATCAGCCCTGGGTGAGCACAATGCGAAAGAGGCATTGAGCTCCTCATGTATGTGCCCTCCCACTCAGGCCTCACACTTCCAGGTAAGCGTTGTTGTGTAGTCGTCAAGTCGTGTCTGACTCTTTCTCAATCCTATGGACTGTAACTCACCAGGCTCCTCTGTCTATGGGATTCTCTAGGCAAGAGTACTGGAGTGGGTTGCCATTTCCTTCTCCAGGGGATCTTCCAGACCCAGGGGTCAAACCTGCATCTCCTGCGTTGGCAGGTGAATTCTTTACCACTGAGCCACCGGGCAAGACCCCCAGGTAATGGTTATGGGTACCATTTTACAGAGGATGAAATGAGGCTCTATGAGATTCCAGCAAATGTTTGAGGCTAGCAAAGCTGAACTTGTCACCCAGGGCTCTCGGACTCCTAGTCTGGGGCTCCTTTGAATCTTCTCTGCAACTCTCTGAAGTTTTGCTCTGAAGACCCTGAGCTGGACTTCTGAATGAGGGGCTGAGAATTTGTGTTTGAACTGATGCAGCCCAGGGGCACACATGACAGATGTCAGAGAACCCAACTGCTCTTCTTTGTCTGGGGATTCCCCCCACATTTGGGATCCCCCCCACACACACCACCTCCTCCAAGATCTGACCCTGATTCCCTCTGCCCTGGGCAGCTTTCTATCCCATTTGTCTCCATTACAAGACTCTCTGCTTCTCACTAGATTACAGGCTCCCTGAGGGCATGACTGGTCTTTCTTATTCATGTCTCAGCACCCAGATTGGATCCTGGCAAATTACTTACATATACGAAACGTTCTTGAAAGAATGGATAGATGGATGACTTTTGTACAATATGAAGGTCACAGCTTTCAGAAGTCTTTCTGAGAAAAGTAATTCCTCTGCACACACCCGTGCAGTCCCTCAGCTCCACTTGGATGATATCAGAGTGAACTAGGGACAAAGATGACAAGGCCCACTTGCTGGGGAGAACAAGGAAAAACTACAAAAAAGTGAAAGTTCTCATTCAGTCTCAGATTCAGAGCCCCACAGAGTGCCAATCTGTTCTACAGGAAAGATCTGAAATTGCCTTTTTTTTTCTTTTTTTTTTTTTGAGAAAATAGCCCAAACATTGTGTCAGTCAGAATACAGCCTGTGTCCTCAGAAGTCCATGTCGTTATCACAATAGACGGAAAAAAAGGAAGGAGCGAAAGGAAAAGTTCAAGAGGTGGAGTGAAAGAACTTGGAGGTTTGGAAGTGATGAGTATGATGAGGAAGATTAGAAAAGAAAAACGAGGATATAGGAACAACGTTTTAGCATTATTATAAAGGATAGCTACATCATCCAAAGACCCCAAAGCATCTCAAAATAAATAATTCCAGGTTTATGTAATCTGGTAATGAACATGATCCTTTCCAACTATAGGGAATGTGTTCAAAATATCACTCTCACTGCTGGTTTTAGTCACCAAGTCATGTCTGACTCTTTTTGAGACTCCATGGACTGTAGCCCACCAGGCTCCTCTGTCCATGGGATTTCCCAGGCAAGAATATTGGAGTGGGTTGCCATTTCCTTCTCCAGGGGATCTTCCCAACCCAGGGATCCAACCTGGATCTCTTGCTTGGCAGATAGAGTCTTCATCACTGAGCCACCTGGGAAGCTCTATTGTTACTGCTGGACAAAGGTTAAATATACACATTGTATATTATGTCTCCTATATATTATACACTGTATAGTATAAGATATATGTCTTTTCCTAAAGGTCGGTTTCACTTCATTTAACAAATAGATGTTACGGCCATATTTTGACCCAAAACCAAAGTTTTGCTGCCTAGATTCAAGCACCAGTAGCAAGACTAACATTTGCAGAAAAAGTTTAGAATTCATCATGTCCTTTGTTCCTTGAAATCCTTTTCCAAGAATATGCCCAGTCTGAAAGAGAGACATATTCATATGCATAAGGATGTTTATCAGAGTGCTGCTTATAAGGAAAAAGTAGAAAAATGATACATTAATTGAAAATAGAAATTGCATAGGTCCATTAATATGGAAATGGTTCCATAAATATAAAAGTATATATACTGTGTAAACATGGTCATATATATTCATAGAAAAAAGACTGAAAGAAAATTAGAAAGAGTGTTGGCTTTGGCTTACTGATTTGGATAGCTTGGAGGCATGCCAGAGGCAAAGGCCACACTGGAGCAACTAGACAAGCAGGTATAAAGGTGGACCATATCAAACATGAAAAACTACAGGCGCTTCCCCGGTGGCTGAGGGGTGAAGAATGAGTCTGCCAATGCAGGGGACATGCATCTGATCCCTGATCCCAGAAGATTCCACATGCCGCAACTAAGCCTGCCCTCCTCAACCCCTGAGCCTCTGCTCTTGAGACCGGCTACTGCAACTGCTGAAGCCCACATGCCCGAGAGCTCGTGCTCTCCGGCAAGAAAAGCCGCCACAACTAGAGAGTAGCCTCCGCTCACCGCTAGAGAAAAGTCCAAGCAACAGTGAAGACACAGCACAGCCAAAAATAAATAAGTAAAATCATTTTTAAAAAAAACAAAAAACAAAAAAGAAAGAAAGAGAAACTACACATAGAGGTCTGCAATTTGGCCACACTAAAAAGTGAAAAGTGAAGTCACTCAGTCATATCCGGCTCTTTGCGACCCCATGGACTGTAGCCTACTACGTTCCTCCGTCCATGAGATTTTCCAGGCAAGGGTACTGGAGTGGGTTGCCATTTCCTTCTCCAGAGGATCTTCCTGACCCAGGGATCAAACCCAGGTCTCCCGCACTGTAGGCAGACACTTCATTGTCTGAGCCACCAGGGAAGTAAAGGGAGAAGGTAAGATCATTCTGGGCACAAAGTCCAGTGAGCCGGCACCAGTGCGTATGGCTCCGACAGACAGCGGTGTTACATTCTTCACAGTTTTCCAAATCTAGCAATATTGCACAGGAATGACTCCTCTTTTAGCACACTAGACATGAGACTGGCACACAATGGACTGTTCCTTTCTTGTCTCCCTTTTCTCTTGTTCATTTATTTCGTGTGAATTACCTGGGTTGCTTAGGAGAATCCGAGCAGCCAGTGGTGACATTTCTCCCAGAACTTTGATTTCCAGGTGTATTCGTTTCCGAGGGCTGCCATAACACATTATTGCAAACTGTGTGGTTTAAAACAACAGAAACTCACTGCTTCAGAGTTCTAGAGGCTGGAAGTACAACCCAGTGGGGCCACACTTCCTCCAAAGCCTCCAGGGGAGGATCCGCTGTTTCCACTTCCAGCCCCGGGTGTAGCCACAGATGTTCCTTGGTCTGTGGCAGCACTGCTCACATCTCTGCCTGTGTCTTCCGACAGTGGTCTTCCCTGTGTGTCTCCAGGACCAAACGTCTCTCTTCTTAGAAGGATACCAGTCATATGGGATTATAGAGCTAGCCTACTCCAGGGTGACCTCGTGTTATCCTAACTAATCATATCTGCTATGACCTTATTTACAAATAAGATTGTATTTCAATGTACTGGGACTAGGCCATCAACACATCTAGGCCAGTGAGAGGAGCAAAATTTAATCTATAACACTGGGTATGAATTCTTATGAAATCTTATTCTTATGGTTTATTTGCATGAATCATCCTCGGCCATCCTCCTACAAATAACAAGTAACATTTCCCCTTTACCCATATGCTATTAATGAGTTCTAACCACTACATGCTACTGAGGGGTGGAGGCACCAGATGCCTGGCTAATTTGTACATTAGAAATGATGCTGAGGACTTCCCTAGTGGTCCAGTGGTTAAAATTCTGAGTTTCCTCTATAGGAGGCAAGGGTTCAATACCTGGCCAGGGCAATTAAGAAGATCTGCATGCCAAAAACAAAGAAAAATAAAACCAGAACAAAACAAATGCTACTGTGTGGTGCAGTAGAAGAGCCATGAGCTTTGGAGTGTCACCTGCCTCAATATTTCTTCCTATGGGTTAGTTAATAACTGCACATCCTGAAACGTGTTAGTAAGTTTCTCTGAGACTCAATTTATTCCTCTGTGCCCAGCGAGCTATATTACCTAGTATTATTGGAGGATGAAAGATTTAAAAGGTGTAAGAGACCCCCACAGATAAGTCACGGATAGAGATCTCACAGACAGGAGAGGCTTGACAACATGCTCCATCTTCGCTCTTACCTTTGTCCGAGTTTCACTGGATCACAGACATTGATTGAACACCTGCCCTACACTAGCCTCTTTTAGGCACTGGTGATCCCAAAGTGAATTTTAAAAGCCATTTTCTTGCTTTCTTGGTGCCTACATTCCAGTGGGAAGACAAAGACAATGAAGAAGGTATTTTCAAGAGAGGGTAAGTGCTCTGTAGAAAGAAAGAACAGGGTAATCTGATAAGTGTGCCTGGAACAAGGTGTGACGTAGGGTCTCTCCCAACAGTGTGATCAGAGAAGGCCACTCTAAGAAGGTCACAGAGGTCTGCATGGTCAGGAGGACCCAGCCCAGCAGTGAGCTAGGGACAGTTCATGGAAGGGCAGGGCAAGCCTGGAGTGGGAATGAGATGGACACACTCCAGGAGCTGTGAGCGGTGCTGGGTGTACAAGAGGAGGGAGGTGAGGATGTCAGATGGACAGAGGCTAGATCATGGGGAATTTCCCAGGCTCCATCAAGGGGCTGGGTTTTCTTGCGAATGTAACAGAAGGCCACTGCTAGATGTTAAACAAGAGGGTGACTTGGAAGAGAGCTTTGGCTGATACGTGGAGAATGGCTGGACTGAGCACAGTGGGAACAGGTGGACTCTTGGGGAGGCTGTTTTCAACTCCCCGGGCAAGAAATGATGGAGACTCGGACCAGCTGAGTGCAATGAGAAGCAGGTAGATATGAGGACGCTTTGGAGGTGAATTTGAGAAGGTATGAAGAATTCACGTTAAATGCCCAGACATCCTCTTTCACATGTCCAGGAATGACACTCTTTAGCAAGTTAATAACACTTATCCAAGTGTACTGAGAACTCAAAAGCCACTGATAACTATGATCATGGTAGAAAAACAGCATAGATAAATAAATACAGCTAAAATGAATCCAATACTTTATAGCATCGGAGTCATCTTCATCTGCTTCATTTCAGATAAACAAAAATCACAAAACAGTGGATTTCCAGCTGTTTCTCTATCTTGATAAAACATAACCCAACCTACATTCCTTATACAGTCTGGGATTCCTATTGTCGAAATGTAGTCACCCCTTTTTATTTTCCATATTTCTATAACATGTTGTCTACACATTTGCTGTTTAATGCTAATGAGCAATAAGTTTCTTCTGTGAAGAAAAAGATGTCTTTAAACTTTTTAACTGGTGTTGAGCATCAGGACATCAGTAGATGAAACGGGACCAGAGGCTCTCCAAAGCATCTATAAATATCCTGTGGAAGTAGAATGCAGTCCACTGATTATGTATATTAAAAAAAAAAAGTCCTAAGCCAGTGTTTTATATTTTCACCAAGAAAGGGATGCAGTTTTAGGCCGAAGGAATTGACCTCACCTTTTGGAATGAGCTACGGACTAGGAACCAGGGCACTCTTGAGTCCCAGTTCTGCCCCTGACTGTATGTTTTCAGGCATGTCACTTCACTCCTCTCATCTTCCCTCTGCCTGTTCAGTAATAATGGCATTTATCCGCGCATTAGACAGCCTTGTAACGATCAAGTGAGCTTTCAAGTTTGTAAGTACTTTGAAAACAGTGACATGCCAAGTTCAAGGCAGGGGTTGTTTACTCTTATGTCTTTTGGAGCCACTGTCTGACAACACTCACTCTGGGCCGTGACTTCACGCTGATGAGCAGCGCCCGTGTCTTGCTGCCAGCATCCTCTCTGGAAACGATGCCCGTTGGACTGGATGACGAACCCTGCCATATGTAAGAGCAACCAACGGGAGCACCAAGCCGCAACCCACTTCCAAGGCTTTGTGATTAAGACGTTTGGAGACCATGCGAGTACGAAAAGTTAGCACCTTAATTGTCGAAAACCCCCAAACAGTCCAAACTTGTAAATCATGAAAGGCCACTGTTTAGCAGACTGGAATGCTTTTGAAAAAGGCCAGCGATCAGAGATTGGCCTCGTTAATAACCACAGTAAAACCAGCTCTTGAAGCTCAAAGACGTAGCTAATTAGGGCAGAAAAATTCAACCTCAAATTAAGAGTGTGTGCTTGTGTGTGTGTGTGTGTGTGCATGTGCATTTCTGAAGTGTAAAAGCTTTTCTCCTGGAGAAGTATGTCTAAGTATATTTTGGACGTGTTCCAAGATCCACTGTATGACAAAGCCAGTACTACAAAAATGTCAGGGCAGGGTTAATGAACTCCCAGGAGCATCTGTGTGCCCATCTGTCCAGTAAAAAGGGAAAATCAACTTCCTTACCTAGAAGACTGACTGATCCTAAACTTTGAAAAGAGTGAGACTCAAAAAAATTGAGATTCTCTGAGGATGTGTTAGAATGCTTTCCTGTTTTTTGGTTTTTTTTCAAAGTTATAATGTAGGTACATGGCCCAGCACAATTGGTGCTTGAGCATGTATTGAATCTGTCTACATGTTCTAGATCGTGGAGAGTTACAGGTAAATATCAGCTGGCGTTTGCCCTCAGGAAGCTTGTGTCTGCTGCAGACCAGAGCCTGGGCCAGGGAAGTCATTCCACATGCATCTAAGTGTTACATTTTTGGAGATTTTTCCCCAAGTAGAGGTCAGCTGCAACTGCCTCAAAATTTGCCAGTGATGAAGATTATATGACCGCTTACAGCCCACTACCTGTTTGTCAGCTGTCTGATCAATTGAAACTTAAGAGTAGCCAAAAAACCCAAAAGCACTGCCTTAACAGTATTAGTGTAAGATTATATCCACCAGTGAACTGTCCCTACAGAAAAGAAATGGAGAATTAAGATATTCAGGGCAACAGTGCACCCCAATGCCCACTTTCTCACCACGGATAACTGCCTACACTTGACAAAAGATCCATGAAAAAGCAATAAATAAATTCAGAGGCACTGTTGAGTCCAACCCCATGTGAGCCAAGCCCAAAGAGGAGCCTTTGAGATCACAGCTCACTTTAGTGCAAGGAGCTGTAACCAGTGCTTAGAACTCGTTCAGTGAAAAGAGGCACTTCCAGCGGGAGACATCAGGGAGTCCTCCTGTGCCATCAGGCTGTGTTTTAAAGGGTGTGTGGGGTTCTGAGAGCTTCCCTGATAGCTCAGTTGGTAAAGAATCTGCCTGCAATGCAGGAGACCCCAGTTCGATTCCTGGGTTGGGAAGATCTCCTGGAGAACGGAACAGCTACCCACTCCAGTATTCTGGCCTGGAAAATTGCGTGGACTATATAATCCATGGGGCCGTAAAGAGTTGGACGCGACTGAGCCACTTGCACTCACTTTCACTTTGGGAGTTCTGAAGTATGGAAACAGGACAGAATGGCTTTTATGACTCAAAGTATGTTCTGTGGAACAGCTGGGCATTCCCTACAAGCCTGTTAGAAATGCAGAATACCATGGTGTATATATAAGTACATATATATATATATATATATATATATATATATGCATACACACACATACTGGATTGCTACTCAACTTTAAAAAATAATGAAATGATGTCATTTGCAGCAACATGGATGGATATAGAGATTATCATAATAAATGAACTAAGGCAGATGGAGAAAAATAAATATATGATAATTGTTTATATGTGGAATTTAAAATAATAATGCAAATGAACTTATTAACAAAAGAGAAATACACTCATAGAAATAGAAAACAAGCTTATGGTTGTTTCCCAAAGGGGAAAGGAAGGGGAAGGATAAATTAGGAGTTTGGGATTAACAGATACACACTGCTATATATTAAATAGATAAACAACAAGGACCTATTTTATAGTACAGGGAACTATATTCAATAGCTTGTAATAGCCTATAATGGAAAAGAATATGAAAATAAATATATGTAAAATTGATTTACATATTACATGTTTCTTTACATATGTATAATATATACATACAGAACTGAGCCACTTTACTGTGTACCTGAAACGTTACAAATCAACTTACACTTCAATTAAAAAAAATTATTTCTAGAAAAGAAAGAAATGGCAGAATCTTAGAACTACCCCAGACCTATAGAATCAGAATTGGCAAGTGAATAAGATCCCTAGGTGGTTTGGATGTGAAAGCATTACTCTGGACCATGTGGAGTTTTATCAGGCAGAACGTAATCTAGGGACAGCCACAGAAGAGGGGCAGAGAGGAAAATTCAGAAAACCCTCACTCCTCTAGCTACAACTGTGAGACGGTAGGAAAAGTGGTTTCCGTCTCTGAATCTTAGTGTCTTCATCTGTAAAACTGGTCCGTAAGCTTACTTATGATTATACAGTGGAAGTGAGAAATAGATTTAAGGGCCTAGATCTGATAGATAGAGTGCCTGATAAACTATGGAATGAAGTTCGTGACATTGTACAGGAGACAGGGATCAAACCCATCCCCATGGAAAAGAAATGCAAAAGAGCAAAATGGCTGTCTGGGGAAGCCTTACAAATAGCTGTGAAAAGAAGAGAAGCGAAAAGCCAAGGAGAAAAGGAAAGATATAAGCATCTGAATGCAGAGTTTCAAAGAATAGCAAGAAGAGATAAGAAAGCCTTCTTCAGTGATCAATGCAAAGAAATAGAGGAAAACAACAGAATGGGAAAGACTAGAGATCTCTTCAAGAAAATTAGAGATCCCAAGGGAACATTTCATGCAGAGATGAGCTCGATAAAGGACAGAAATAGTACGGACCGAACAGAAGCAGAAGATATTAAGAAGAGATGGCAAGAATACACAAAAGAACTGTACAAAAAGGATCTTCACGACCCGGATAATCACGATGGTGTGATCACTCATCTAGAGCCAGACATCCTGGAATGTGAAGTCAAGTGGGCCTTAGAAAGCATCACTACGAACAAAGCTAGTGGAGGTGATGGAATTCCAGTGGAGCTATTTCAAATCCTGAAAGATGATGGTGTGAAAGTGCTGCACTCAATATACCAGCAAATTTGGGAAACTCAGCAGTGGCCACAGGACTGGAAAAGGTCACTTTTCATTCCAATCCCAAAGAAAGGCAGTGCCAAAGAATGCTCAAACTACCGCACAACTGCACTCATCTCACATACTAGTAAAGTAATACTCAAAATTCTCCAAGCCAGGCTTCAGCAATACGTGAACCATGAACTTCCAGATGTTCAAGCTGGTTTTAGAAAAGGCAGAGGAACCAGAGATCAAATTGCCAACATCCGCTGGATCATCGAAAAAGCAAGAGAGTTCCAGAAAAACATCTATTTCTGCTTTATTGACTATGCCAAAGCCTTTGACTGTGTGGATCACAATAAACTGTGGAAAATTCTGAGAGAGATGGGAATACCAGACCACCTCAGCTGCCTCTTGAGAAACCTGTATGCAGGTCAGGAAGCAATAGTTAGAACTGGACATGGAACAACAGACTGGTTCCAGATAGGAAAAGGAGTACGTCAAGGCTGTATATTGTCACCCTGCTTATTTAACTTATATGCAGAGTACATCATAAGAAATGCTGGACTGGAAGAAACGCAAGCTGGAATCAAGATTGCCGGGAGAAATCTCAATAACCTCAGATATGCAGATGACACCACCCTTATGGCAGAAAGTGAAGAGGAACTAAAAAGCCCCTTGATGAAAGTGAAAGAGGAGAGTGAAAAAGTTGGCTTAAGGCTCAACATTCAGAAAACAAAGATCCTGGCATCTGGTCCCATCATTCCATGGGAAATAGATGGCGAAACAGTGGAAACAGTGTCAGACTTTATTTTGGGGGGCTCCAAAATCACTGCAGATGGTGATTGCAGGCATGAAATTAAAAGAGGCTTACTCCTTGGAAGAAAAGTTATGAGCAACCTAGATAGCATATTCAAAAGCAGAGACATTACTTTGCCGACTAAGGTCCATCTAGTCAAGGCTATGGTTTTTCCTGTGGTCATGTATGGATGTGAGAATTGGACTGTGAAGAAAGCTGAGCGCTGAAGAATTGATGCTTTTGAACTGTGGTGTTGGAGAAGACTCTTGGGAGTCCCTTGGACTACAAGGAGATCCAACCAGTCCATTCTGAAGGAGATCAACCCTGGGATTTCTTTGGAAGGAATGATGCTACAGCTGAAACTCCAGTACTTTGGTCACCTCATGCGAAGAGTTGACTCGTTGGAGAAGACTTTGATGCTGGGAGGGATTGGGGGCAGGAGGAGAAGGGGATGACAGAGGATGAGGTGGCTGGATGGCATCACTGACTCGATGGACGTGAGTCTGAGTGAACTCCGGGAGTTGGTGATGGACAGGGAGGCCTGGCGTGCTGCGATTCATGGGGTCACAAAGAGTCAGACACAACTGAGCGACTGAACTGAACTGAATGGAAGCTCCATTCTGCCTGCTTCACAAGTCTGTTTTTGCTTGTGTGTTTTCAAAGTGATAGAATGATTTTAATTTATTTTTAAAAATTTTTTACTGGAGTACAGTTGCTTTACAATGTTGTATTTGTTTCTGCTGTACAGCAAAGTGCATCAGCTATATGTATGCATGTATCCCCCTTTTTTTTTGGATTTCCTTCCCAATTAATGTCACCACAGAGCACTGAGAAGAGTTCCCTGTGCTATGCAGTAAGTTCTCATTAGCTATGTTTTATACACAGTATCAATAGTGTGTATGTGTCAGTCCCAATCTCCCGATCCATCCCATCTTCCCTCTTTCCCCCTCAGTATCTTTACCTTTGTTCTCCACATCTCTGCCTCTACTTTTGCTGTGTAAGCTAGATTGTCTATAGCAGTTTTGCCAAACTCCACTTTTATGCATTAATATTTGTTTCTCTCTTTCAGACCACAAAGAGAAAGGTGAGATAACACATTTGAAAGCACATCAGTTCTGAGTCCCCAGTTTTGCTGACCAACAACCAGCACGTTTCTCTCTCGAAGTGCCTTTGTTGAAAATGAAGCTGTTCTGTGCATCCACAGCTGCCCAATCTTGGGTCTGCCAGGCTCTGTCCAGAGTTGCTTGCATGCATGGTACATGCATGGTAAGTCGCTTTAGTCATGTCCAACTCTGTGTGACCCTCTGGACTATAGCCTATCAGGCTCCTCTGTCCATGGGGATTCTCCAGGCAAGCATACTGGAGTGGGTTGCCATGCCCTTCCCCCAGGGGATCTTCCCAACCCAGGAATCAAACCTGCGTCTTTTATGTCTCCTGGATTGGCTGGCAGGTTCTTTACCACTAGCGCCACATGGGAAGCCTCAGCAAAGCTTCCAGAGAATACTCTCCCTCAAGGGAACAGTCTCCAATGTGGGGGAGGGGGGCATAGGCAGAAGGGAACCAAGGAAGGAGTGTGCTAAGGGCTGGGGCCAGTTCCTCTTACAATATCTGGATGTCAAGGGGGTACAGGGACTAAGAAAGCATCAGGCCTGTCCTCAAGGAGCTCACAGTCTAGCAGGAATTAGGACTTGTTCTGTAGTAGGCCTTCAAGAGATGTTCTAAAGTACAGGCCCCGTTTGCAGGGCCTCTTCTTATGGTAGACTGGACCACCCCAAATTGATCTTCTTTGGCTCGGGAAAGAGGAAAAAGACCTGGGTTCAAACTCCAGCCCCAGGTCTTATTAAGTGGGATTCTAGGAAAACCCTATCACCTCCCTGAGACTTGACTTCCTCATGTCAAAAATGGGACACTGGTAGTAACACTATCCCACCCCACTCCAGTACTCTTGCCTGGAAAATCCCATGGATGGAGGAGCCTGGTGGGCTGCAGTCCATGGGGTCGCTAAGAGTCGGGCAAGACTGAGCGACTTCACTTTCACTTTTCACTTTCATGCACTGGAGAAGGAAATGGCAACCCACTCCAGTATTCTTGGCATAGAGAATCCCAAGGACAGGGAGCCTGATGGGCTGCCATCTATGAGGTCGCACAGAGTCAGACACGACTAAAGCAACTTAGCAGCAGCAGCAGGAGTTATTGTGAAGAAGATTGAATTGGAAGCAAACAAGCCATTTTTTAAAAATTTGTTCATTTTCTATCTTCTCACCGAAATGTAAAAAATCTCTGAAATCAGGAACTTGAATGTGTTGCTCATCATGGTATTTTCAGCACCTAGAAGAGTGACTGGCACAAATGACATGCTTAATAAGAGCATCTTGAATGAAGGGAGAAATATTAATGTCCCTTATGCCCAGATACAAATCTTTCTGGAGTGAATTTACATTTTTATCCTTGCAATTAAAGTTCCAACCCCCAGTGCTGCCTCCTGTAATTCACATCTTATGCTTTGAATCAAGGTTGATCTACATGGCCAGTAGACTATGGCAAAAGTGATGGTATCTCATTTCCAAGAATAGGTTTTAAGATGCTACAGTTTCTATTCTTCTTGCTCTATGGCTCTGTTGCTCTCTTGCTTCTGCATTTCTTGCTCTTAAGAAAGCCAGCTGATGAGTAGCCACAAACAGAGACTCATAAGGACTGGATTCTCCTGCCAACAGCCATGAAAGTGAGCTTGCAAGTCGATTCTCAGACCCATCCTCTAGGCAAGATCTGGCCAGTGCATAGAGCTGGGCTTCAACAAGTTAATGGATAAGAAGACGTGGTAATGGAATATTAGCTCAGTTCAGTTCAGTTCAGTTTAGTTGCTCAGTCATGTCCAACTCTGTGACCCCATAAACCACAGCACTCCAGGCCTCCCTGTCCATCACCAACTCCCGGAGTCTACCCAAACTCATGTCCATAGAGTCGATGATGCCATCCAACCATCTCATCCTCTGTCGTCCCCTTCTCCTTCTGCCCTCAATCCTTCCCCACATCAGGGTCTTTTCAAATGAGTCAATTCTTTGCATCAGGTGGCCAAAGTATTGGACTTTCAGCTTCAACATCAGTCCTTCCAATGAACACCCAGGACTGATTTCCTTTAGGATGGACTGGTTGGATTTCCTTGCAGTCCAAGGGACTCTCAAGAGTCTTCTCCAACACTACAGTTCAAAAGCATCAATTCTTCTGTGCTCAGCTTTCTTTATAATCCAACTCTCACATCCATACATGACTACTGGAAAAACCATAGCATTGACTAGATGGACCTTTATTGACAAAGTAATATCTCTGCTTTTTAATATGCTAAGTTGATCATAACTTTCCTTCCAAGGAGTAAGCATCTTTTAATTTCATGGTTGCAGTCACCATCTGCAGTGATTTTGGAGCCCAAAAAGATAAAGTCTGACACTGTTTCCACTATTTCCCCATCTATTTCCCATGAAGTGATGGGACCGGATGCCATGATCTTCATTTTCTGAATGTTGATCTTTAAGCCAACTTTTTCACTCTCCTCTTTCACTTTCATCAAGAGGCTCTTTAGTTCCTCTTCTTCACTTTTTCTGCCATAAGGGTGGTGTCATCTGCATATCTGAGGTGATTGATATTTCTCCCAGCAATCTTGATTCCAGCTTGTGCTTCTTCCAGTCCAGCGTTTCTCATGATGTACTCTGCATAGAAGTTAAATATGCAGGGTGACAATATACAGCCTTGACGTACTCCTTTTCCTATTTGGAACCAGTCTGTTGTTCCATGTCCATTTCCAACTGTTGCTTCCTGACCTGCATATAGGTTTCCCAAGAGGCAGGTCAGGTGGTCTGGTATTCCCATCTCTCTCAGAATTTTCCACAGTTTATTGTGATCCACACAGTCAAAGGCTTTGGCATAGTCAATAAAGCAGAAATAGATGTTTTTTCTGGAACTCTCTTGCTTTTTCCATGATCCAGCGGATGTTGGCAATTTGATCCCTGGTTCCTCTGCCTTTTCTAAAATCAACTTGAACAACTGGAAGTTCATGGTTCATGTATTGCTGAAGCCTGGCTTGAAGAATTTTGAGCATTACTTTACTAGTATGTGAGATGAGTGCAATTGTGCAGTAGTTTGAACATTCTTTGGCATTGCCTTTCTTTGGGATTGGAATGAAAACTGACCTTTTCCAGTCCTGAGGCCACTGCTGAGTTTTCCAAATTGCTGGCATATTGAGTGCAACACTTTCACAGCATCAACTTTCAGGATTTGAAACAGCTCCACTGGAATTCCATCACCTCTACTAGCTTTGTTCATAGTGATGCTTTCTAAGGCCCACTTGACTTCACTTTCCAGGATGGAATATTACTTGACCATAAAAAAGAATGGAATAATGTCATTTGCAGCAACATGGATGGACATGAAGGGCATTATGCTAAGTGAAATAAGCCAGACAGAGATAGACAAATACTGTATGATATCACTTATATGTGGAATTTTAAAAATGCAGCAAACTAGTGAATAAAACATAAAAGCAGGCTCACAAATATAGAGAAAACAAACTAGTGGTTATATGTGGGGAGAGTGGAGGGACAATACAGTGGTAGGGGATAAAAAAAGGGGGTGTTTTAGGAGATTATATGAAATCATGTGTGTGAAACTTCTGAAAATCATAAAGTACTATAGAATTCAAAGAAACTTTCATTCAATAAAAAAGAAAAATAAATAAAGCCAGACTCTCACCTCCTTTAGAGTTCTCACTGTAATTCTATTTTTACAACCCAAGTTACACCCACCTATTTGGAAATTACATCACCCTGTTGGTTTACAATAATCTCATGGTAAAAATAAAACAAAACCCCTCTGACTCTTTTTCATATAAACTACTGTTAGTCCATGTACCATCATCAGAACTCTAAAAACTTACACTGGGGAACTGATTCAGGACCATATATTCATCTGTGTCAACTTTCACTTCATTGATTCTAGCCCATATTCTCAGTCTCAAGAAATATTTTAATAAAATATTCCAGACATATAAACAAATATAAATGATAATGCAATGGCCGCCCATCTCCTCACACTCCTGCTTTGGAAAGAAAATCACTTAAATTTGACTGAAGAATCTGTATACCCTTCCCCCACTCCATTTCCTCAAAGGAAGCCACATTTTTGAACATGTTTGCTTATCATTACAACACATTTCATAGGGAAATTTATATTGCCCTCTGAAAAATGCTTTTTTTTCACTCTGAATTCTGCTTTTGATATTTGTGGTGGTGGTTTAGTCACTAAGTCATGTCCAGCTCTTACGACCCCATGGACCATAGCCCTCCAGGCTCCTCTGTCCATGGGGATTCCTCAGGCAAGAATATTGGAGTGGGTTGCCATTTCCTTTTCCAGAGGATCTTCCCAACCCAGGAATTGAACCTGCCTTTTCTGCACTGCAGGCGGATTCTTTACTGCTGAGCCACCAGGGAAGCCTTCAAATACATAATTATGCTAATATAGGTAGCTGTAATTTACCCATTGGACCAGGATCTGGAGAAGGGATGTAATGGTTCTCAAGATGATGGTCACTAGGATTTGTCTCCAACTTTCTCTGTTACAAAAATGCTGCTATAAACATTATCATACATTTTTCTCTCCATATGTGTACAGTCAGTCAGTCAGTTCAGTCGCTCAGTCATGTCCGACTCTTTGCAACCCCATGAATAGCAGCATGCCAGGCCTCCCTGTCCATCACCAACTCCCAGAGTTCGCCCAAACTCATGTGCATCAAGTTGGTGATACCATCCAGCCATCTCATCCTCTGTTTTCCCCTTCTCCTCCTGCCTCCAATTCCTTCCAGCATCAGGGTCTTTTCCAATGAGTCAATTCTTTGCATCAGGTGGCCAAAGTACTGGAGTTTCAGCTTCAGCATCAGTCCTTCCAAAGAAATCCCAGGGTTGATCTCCTTGAGGATGGACTGGTTGGATCTCCTTGCAGTCCAAGGGACTCTCAAGAGTCTTCTCCAACACCACAGTTCTAAAGCATCAATTCTTCAGTGCTCAGCTTTCTTCACAGTCCAACTCTCACATCCATACGTGACTACTGGAAAAACCATAGCCTTGACTAGACGGACCTTTGTTGGCAAAGTAATGTCTCTGCTTTTGAATATGCTATCTAGGTTGCTCATAACTTTCCTTCCAAGGAGTAAGCGTCTTTTAATTTCATGGCTGCAATCACCATCTGCAGTGATTTTGGAGCCCCAAAAAATAAAGTCTGACACTGTTTCCACTGTTTCCCCATCTATTTCCCATGATGTGATGGGACCAGATGCCATGATCTTTGTTTTCTGAATGTTGAACTTTAGGCCAACTTTTTCACTCTCCTCTTTCACTTTTATCAAGAGGCTTTTTAGTTCCTCTTCACTTTCTGCCATAAGGGTGGTGTCATCTGCATATCTGAGGTGATTGATATTTCTCCCGGCATTCTTGATTCCAGCTTGTGCTTCTTCCAGTCCAGCATTTCTCATGATGTAGTCTGCATAGAAGTTAAATATGCAGGGTGACAATATACAGCCTTGACGTACTCCTTTTCCTATTTGGAACCAGTCTGTTGTTCCATGTCCATTTCCAACTGTTGCTTCCTGACCTGCATATAGGTTTCTCAAGAGGCAGGTCAGGTGGTCTGGTATTCCCATCTCTCTCAGAATTTTCCACAGTTTATTGTGATCCACACAGTCAAAGGCTTTGGCATAGTCAATAAAGCAGAAATAGATGTTTTTTCTGGAACTCTCTTGCTTTTTCCATGATCCAGCGGATGTTGGCAATTTGATCTCTGGTTCCTCTGCCTTTTCTAAAACCAGCTTGAACATCTGGAAGTTCATGGTTCATGTATTGCTGGCTCGGAGAATTTTGAGCATTACTTTACTAGTATGTGAGATGAGTGCACTTGTGCAGTAGTTTGAGCATTCTTTGGCATTACCTTCTTTGGGATTGGAATGAAAACTGACCTTTTCCAGTCCTGTGGCCACTGTGGAATTTTCCAAATTTGCTGGCATATTGAGTGCAGCACTTTCACAGCATCATCTTTCAGGATTTCAAATAGCTCTACTGGAATTCCATCACCTCCACTAACTTTGTTCGTAGTGATATTTTCTAAGGTCCACTTGACTTCACATTCCAGGATGTCTGGGTCTAGGTGAGTGATCACACCATCGTGATTATCTTGGTCGTGAACATTTTTTTTGTACAGTTCTTCTGTGTATTCTTGCCACCTCTTCTTAATATTTTCTGCTTCTGTTAGGTCCATACCATTTCTGTCCTTTATCGAGCCCATCTTTGCATGAAATATTTCCTTGGCATCTCTAATTTTCTCAAAGAGATCTCTAGTCTTTCCCATTCTGTTGTTTTCCTCTATTCCTTTGCATTGATCACTGAGGAAGGCTTTCTTTTCTCTTCTTGCTATTCTTTGGAACTCTGCATTCAAATGGGAATATCTTTCCTTTTCTCCTTTGCTTTTCACTTTTACAAGAGGATCTCTAAGTATTTGCCAAAGGGGAGAATTGCTAGATGATGGGTCATGTGTATTTTCTATGCTATTGGATGTTGCTAACTTGTTCCCAGGAATGATGGAGCAAGTTTGATCTCCATGTACCCTGGACATGTGGGAGAGGTCCTGAAACTCCACACTTTCATCAAAGGTCAGTGTGTATCAGCCTTGATTATTAGCCAGTCAAATGAGTGTGTAAAGTTTCTAATAATTCTTTTACTTTTCAATTATCTCTCATTTGTCACTAATCTTTGTCTCACTAACATTGACTCTACCTTCCTTGTTCACATGGTACATGAATTAGGATGCTCCCGTCTTTGAGTAACAAAACACTCAACTAAAAGCAGCTTGACCTGAAGTGAAGTGTTAGTTGCTCAGTTATTTTTGACTCTGGGATACCAAGAGTAGCCCACCAGATTCCTCTGTGCATGGAATTCTCCAGGCAAGAATATTGGAGTGGGTTGCCATTCCCTTCTCCAGGGCATCTTCCTAACTCAGTGATTGAACCCTGGGTCAGGTAGATTCTTTACCATCTCAGACATCAATATATAGTAAAATATTAAAAGCAGTTTAAATACATCATAAGAAGCTTGTTGATAAAATGCTTCCAGATTTGGTCATCTGAGTGGTACTAGGGCCCGGGGCTTTCATTTTTCTTCCCTTTCGTCTTTAGCTTTGGTCTTTATCTTCTCATCATGATGGCAAGATCTCTCCCCCTCCATATCATACAACAGCATGCAAAGGCAGGCAGGTTGCTCTTCCTCCCGTGTCTTTTTTAATCACTGAGCGATATTTTTTGCAGAAGCCCCTTGACCAGCTGCCCCAATTTCCCTTCATACCATATTGATGAGGATTACTTTTCATACCCATGACTAAAGCAGTAACAAAAAAGGGGAATAAAATATCAATGGGCAGTTTAGACAGTCACCCTTGGGGATAGAATGGTGCCCCTCCTCTAAGCACATAGAGGGTGAACCTCCAGATGAATTCAGAGGTCTTCTAACAATAAAGAAGAATGGAGATGATAGCTTTGGGGTGGCAGAAACAAAATTCCTTAAGGCTAAATTCTAGGAAGAGCTTTCATTCTGGTGTCCATTTTTAGCATATGAAACCGGTAGTTTTAGCATAGGAAACCAGTAGTTGCCTTGAGTTCCAACTCAAGAAATTTTCACTACCTTTACTTGTTAAACATGGAGTTCCGTGAATTCATCCAACCTTCATTTTTTCCTGCTTTCAGCACCGATTTTTCATATTCAAAATTTTTCTTTTTCCTTAGAAGTTCTGTGTTCATAATACTCCAGATCACCACTGAAAAGAAAAGGGCTTCCAATTTCCTACCCCCAGCTCCATTCTTGTGCCTCTAAAGATAATTCTTCCTCGTATATAGCACTTGTGTTTTCTTAGGATTTCTAAACTCATATAACTTCTATCACTTTAGACAATTCTTCTCAAACTATGGTTATTTCCAACTTGCTTATGGTTTTTGTGGATGAGATTCTCTGATCCAGAGCCTCACAT
Source organism: Budorcas taxicolor (assembly GCF_023091745.1). Taxonomy (NCBI): domain Eukaryota; kingdom Metazoa; phylum Chordata; class Mammalia; order Artiodactyla; family Bovidae; genus Budorcas; species Budorcas taxicolor. Next base: position 141,704,748 of record NC_068920.1, read on the forward strand.
TGGTACTAAAGCCATTTTCTGGGCCCTTAAAAATATTAAACTTGGTGTAGAAATAGACTTGCCTCTGGTCCCTCTGTCCTCTGAGACCAGAACCAAAGATCCTTTAAAACTGGTACAAGAAACCAAAAGTTTTCCGGATGCTGATTCATTGCTCATCAGTCACATCAGTGATTAAATATTTAAGTGCCAAGGAGTCTGTGATAAAATATTAATCTCCAGCCAGTCTGCTATAAAATATTTAAGGGCTGGTGAGTCTGGAGTGCGCAGCTTTCAGCTCAGAGCGAGAAGAGCCCCATCCAAGGCCGGATGCTGGATGATGGAGCAGACGCACAAAGATCAGACGATGGGGAAAAATGTCTGATCCAAGTGCACCCAGAGGCCCTGGCTACACAGCACTGAGACTGCGGCTGGTCACATCAGGCTGGTCTGTCTATAAGCAACAATTCACCCCCATGAGGAATGCCAACCTGAACTTTTTATGTGCTTTTCAGAATCATGAAAACTGAGACTCAGAGAGGTAGAGGGAATTGCTTCCGGTTTCAGCAAGGAGCAACATTAACTAAGCTTTTCATGCTTATGCTCTGATGCATACAACTCTTTGCTGCCTCATGGACTGTAGCCCACCAGGATCCTCTGCCCATGGAATTTTCCAGGCAAGAATACTGGAGTGGGTTGTCATTTCCTCCTCCAGGGGATCTTCCCAACCCAAGGATCAAACCAGTATCTCTTGCGTTTTCTGTATTGGCAGGCGGATTCTTTACCACTAGCACCAACTAGGAAGCCCTTTTCACCTTTAAGCAGGTATTGTTTCCTTTCCAGCCCCAGCAGAACCATGAACAAAGATTCTTGCAGAGTCTTTGTTATTGGTTAAAAAAAAAAATCCTTTTCTCTGGTGTTTCAAGCAGAGGGAATTTAATATGGGAAATTGATTACGAAGGAGCTAGAAGGGTTGGAAGACCAAATAAGAGAAAGAAGGGAAACTAAAACGAGGAAGTTTGGTTCAGTTCAGTCACTCAGTTGTGTCCTATTCTTTGCGACCCCATGGACTGCAGCATGCCAGGCCTCCCTGTCCATCACCAACTCCCAGAGTTTACTCAAACTCATGTTTATTGAGTCAGTGATACCATCTAACCATCTCATCCTCTGTTGTCCCCTTCTCCTCCCACCTTCAGTTTTTCCCACCATCAGAGTCTTTTCCAATGAGTCAACTCTTCACATTATGTGGCCAAAGTATCAGAGTTTCAACATCAGCATCAGTCCTTCCAATGAATATTCAGGACTGATTTCCTTTAGGATGGACTGATTGGATCTCCTTGCTGTCCAAGGGACTCTCAAGAGTCTTCTCCAACACCACAGTTCAAAAGTATCAGTTCTTCGGTGCTCAGCTTTCTCTATAGTCCAACTCTCACATCCACACATGACTGGAAAAACCATAGCCTTGATTAGACAGACCTTTGTTGACAAAGTAATGTCTCTGCTTTTTAATGTGCTGTCTAGGTTGGTCATAACTTTTCTTCCAAGGAGTAAGCGTCTTTTAATTTCATGGCTGCAATCACCATCTGCAGTGATTTTGAAGCCCCAAAATATAAAGTCTACCACTGTTTCCACTGTTTCCCCATCTATTTGCCATGAAGTGATGGGACCAGATGCCATGATCTTAGTTTTCTGAATGTTGAGCTTTAAGCAACCTTTTCACTCTCCTCTTTCACTTTCATAGTGGAATTGAAAAGAATAAGAAGGAACATTTAGATGGGCAGTGCTGCTCAACCATCCCCAGACCAAGGCTTGGAAGTCTATTCCTGCAGCTGAGTTCTTACCGATCCTGTCTCAGTTGGTTCTGAGTCCACCAGAGAATTGTCTTCTCAACCAGAGCTGCAGCTTCTGGAGAAAGGATACTTCTTCCTGCCAGCCAGCTGGAGCTCAAAATTGGCTCCACTCCCATTCCCACTGCAAGAGCCAGCAGTAGCTGCCACCTTGTTGGAGCTACCACGGAACCCTCCCTCGCACCCTCTGGTCAGGCTCCCACCAGCACTTCCTACTGGCAGAAGCGGACAGAACTTCCACGTACAAGGGAAACTAACACATGTAGTTTGCAGGCTTCCAACTGGAGGGTACTGAACTAGCAAACAGCATGTAAACAGCAGGCACAGCCCCACTGCTACTTGAGAGAAAGAACTCCAGAGTAATACGAGTCAAGATTGGCTTCCCCATCTTTTTATTTTGTCCCACTATGAAATGAGACACCTCATGAGTTTCTCCAGGGTTGGTCTTAAACATGGATAATCAACTACTTCTTTTATTAATCAATTCTAAAAGCAAAAGAATGTTTAAGTGAGTTAAAAGTTGCAGATTCCTTTCTTGTTGAGAGTTCTCAAATTATGCCAAACTGGTGTGATTAAACAATGTGCAAAACAACCTGGAAAGAAGCCCATCCAAGTAGGATCACAGAAGCTTGAGCTGTAAAGGTGCTGAGCCATCAATAAGATACTTCCACCTGTTGGTTTGCTGACAGGAAGACCGGATGCCAGAAACGGCCTGGTGATGGTCTCCGACAACCACAGCCTGCTTTGGAAATTCAGGCCAGTATTTCTCTGCACTGCACACTGGCTGTGGCTGGCAAGTTTGTCCCTCAATAACGATGGTCTTAGCTTTGTTGCTTATCATTTCTTACACATCCTACGCATCTCCCCAGTGAATAAATACAAGAAGAATATTTCATTTTCTGTATGATATAGTTTTATAAGGCATTTTAACATCCATTACCTCCATGTGTCTCAAAGAGAACCCTGTAGACTAAAATCCAGAACACTTATTCTCATCTCTGCATGTGTGATGTGCAGCAAGGTGAGGTGACTAGATCAAGAGGACACAGCGGAGGACTTGCTACTCATAGCCTGCTGTAACAAACAGCCTGCTATAACAGGCTATCCAAATGTTGAATAAGTTAGCAAATGAAAATCGGAATGCACCCTGGCCATCATTCATAAAAACTGGGGCTAGAAGAAGTACTAGTTCAACAAGAGGAAGAGTTTGTTAGGAGAGAAAAAAAAAAAAGAGGGTGTGAGGAGATGGAACTTGGGAGGAAAATGTTAGTTCCTATGAGTGGGAAGGTGGAAGAAGGGGGGTTCCTAGAATCCACAGACCCCTGAAATCTATCTAAGATAGAGCAGGAGGAAGATTCTGATTACATGTGTGTGTGTTAGTCGCTCAGACGTGTCCCCTCTTTGCAACCCCATGGATTGTAGCCCGCCAGGCTTCTCTGTCCATGGGATTCTCCAGGCGAGAATACTGGAGTGGATTGCCGTTCCCTTCTCCAGAGGATCTTCCCAACCCAGGGGTTGAATCCTGATCTCCTTCACTGCGGGCAGATTCTTTACCGTCTGAGCTACAGGGAAGAACTAATTACACAAGCCCCTTAAAAGCCAGCTGTCGCATCTAGAATCCCCACCTCTTGCCATTGCCCTGCACAGTCAGGAACTCTTCTAGGTCTGAGAATATCAGGCTCAGTCCAAAGGCTCAGGATCCCTCCAGGTTTCCTGATTGTTCAGGGTCCTCTGCCCTTGTCACCCCCATTTCCTACCCTCATCAACCTGCCCTTCCTCACCCCTGAGTCTCCTGGCTTCTACCCTCTCCAGGCTCCCTACCCCCCACAGTTACAAAAGCAGTGGGAGCCTCCCAGCCATACTTCCCCCATCCCTAAATCCAGGGTGACATTCCATGCAAACCACCGCGTCGGTCCCTTTCTGTAGCTGTTTAGGGCCCGCTTTATGCGGACTCCATTGCACTTGTTCTGAGACAAATGAGGAAGATGTGCAGTCTATTACCCTTATAAACCAGCTCCTTTCTTCCTCTCTCTGCCGTTTAAAAGGGCCTTTCTATTTGACTGAACAAGAAAAGGAACTCTAAGAGGGGAATTAACATTGTCCCCATTATATTGTCCAATTAACACTTGTCCCGTCAAAGGCTGAGTAGGAAGCCGGGAGCCTTGGTCAATGAGAACTTTTAATCCCTCAGGTAAATGCAAAGTCGCATTGAACACGATCAAAGGGCAGATCTCAATATATTCTCCCTCCAAGCCCAGTCCCTCCCCCCTCATGCATAGGACTGTATGAGGCTGCTAAATTCTGGTTTGAATGAGTCTCAACCTCCCTTTGTGGCCATGTTGGGTGAAAGTGTGGGGGATGGTGGATCAGACATTTAAAAACTCACAGCAAGGCTCTTAATTACGCTCAAGACAAAGACACCAATGCAGACATGGTGAAGTAATGACGACCCAACCATCTTCTTTTTTAAAAATCGATTTCCTCTCTGTAGGTACTAGGTCCAACACCATTATGAACAATAGTAAATTATGCAAATAATTAATCCTTTAGAGTGATGGAATTTGGGGGTCAGTTTCTTGGATCTATAGAATGCCGGCATTCACTGAGATCTGACCCATGAGAAACTGATGGGCAAATAGAATCCGGACTTGAGCTGGAGGGCAAGTACTCTGAAACACTTGTTTTCCAGTTCCCTCCACCCGCTATGATCCTAACATGCTACTTTCTTTTTTAAAAAAGATTTTTATTGGGGTGCAATTGATTTACAATATTTATTAGTTTCAAGTGTATAACAAAGTGAATCAGTTACAAAAACATATATTCATTTTTTCAGTGAATATATAAATGGCCATATAGATCACCAGTAGATCTTAATCAGTTATCTATTTTCTGTATAGAGTAGTGTGTATGTGTTAATCCCAATCTTTCCATTTATCCCTCTCTCTGCTTTCTCCTTGCTAACCATAGCTTGTTTTCTACATCTGTAACTATATTTCATTTTTGTAGATAAATTCATTTGTAGCCTTTTTCTTTAGATTCCACATACAAGAAATATCATATGATATTTGTCTTTCTCTGTCTGACTTACTTCAGTCAGTCGGATAATCTCTAGGTCCATCCACATTGCTGCAAATGGCATTATTTTGTTCCGTTTTATGGCTGAGTAATATTCCATGGTAAATACATACCATATACCATACATATACATATATGTACTGTATCTTTATCTATTCCTGTCGATGGATATTTAGGTTGCTTCCATGCTTCTTTTCACGTGGTAGGTGCTTAAAATGTATTTATACATGATGGTGCCTTGAAGACAGATTTGCTTAGAGATTAAGCCATTCCCTTCTCCAGGGGATCTTCCCAACCCAGGAATCAAACCCAGGTCTGCTGCACTGCAGGCAGATTCTTTACCATCTGAGCCCCCAGTTCAGTTCAGTTCAGTTGCTCAGTCGTGTCCGACTCTTTGCGACCCCATGAATCGCAGCACACCAGGCCTCCCTGTCCATCACCAACTCCCGGAGTTCATTCAAACTCACGTCCATCAAGTCAGTGATGCCATCCAGCCATCTCATCCTCTGTTGTCCCCTTTTCCTCCTGCCCCCAATCCCTCCCAGCATCAGAGTCCTATCCAATGAGTCAACTCTTCTCATGAAGCGGCCAAAGTACTGGAGTTTCAGCTTTAGCATCATTGCTTCCAAAGAAATCCCAGGGTTGATCTCCTTTAGAATGGACTGGTTGAATCTTCTTGCAGTCCAAGGGACTCTCAAGAGTCTTCTCCAACACCACAGTTCAAAAGCATCAATTCTTTGGCACTCAGCTTTCTTCACAGTCTGACATGGATATACATGACTACTGGAAAAACCATAACCTTGACTAGACGGATCTTTGTTGGCAAAGTAATGTCTCTGAGCTCCCAGGGAAGCCCAATTTAAGACCCAGGTCAGTTCGAAAAGATTCTTATTGGTTTACTAAGATGAAAAATGAATACAGGAGAAAGGAAGAGTAGAATGATAAACTGATGCCTGAAGTGAGTTAATTCATAGGAATGTGTGCTGATCATTCCTGCCCAGTTACTACTGATGTCCCCTGGGGCTGGCAATGAGCTTCCTGGCTGCCAGTACCAAAAAGGAAACAGTCACTGGCAAAATCTATACTGTCCAGGGAATATCTATTTAAATAAACTGAAGAATGCAATATAATTTTGATAGCCTGGAGCAAGCAGGTAATATGGGGCTTCTTTCCTCGACTTCTGAATATACATTCTGAAATGGCTTTATGAAATTGTACTGAATGGTATCAAGGTAAAAGGTCATCATCCTGAGATCTAACTTGGCTAAGCTCTGTGGAGCAAGCTGAGCTTCTGAAAGATGCCATGCAGCCCTGCGGAAGGTTGGCACATCAATGGCTGTCTGTAAAGCTAGCTCTTCAGGTTATTTAGGAACTCCAGTAAGCTCACAGAAAAAGTCTGGCACCCTGGCCCCACTGGCAAGGCTAGAGCCAGGCTGTCCTAGGAAGTTTTGACCCAGAGCCACTATGATCAAGAAAGCCAGATTAATGTGTAACCCAGCCAATCAACATCCACCCGGGCCATCAACGTGTGAGCACCTGTGCAGACCAGGCTTGGGAAAGACAGAGAAAGATGGCCCTCAGTACCTCTAATCCGTGGGCACACTGGCTGGCGCTGACATCCACCACGTAGGTGTCCTTGCTGTCCCTTCCTTCTTAGGGCTTTTACACATGTGATTCCTTTGGCTTGGAAGGCTTTCTCCCCACTGGGGTTGCTCTCTATATTTCATAAAGTGTGTGCGTGCTCAGTTTTGCAGTCGTATCTGACTCTCCAACCCCATGACTGTAGCCTGCTAGCGTCCTCTTGCCTTGAACTTTTCAGGCAAGAATACTGGAATGGATTGCTATTTCCTATTCTTGAGGATCTTCCTGATCCAGGGATGGGATTCATGTCTTCTACTTTGACAGGTGGATCCTTCGCCACTAAGCCATCTAGGAAGCCCTTTCACAGAAATCTTTGTTCAACCATCATCTTATTACAGGACGGTCTGCCCACCCTATGTAACACTGGACACACATTTTCCCATCAGTTTCCCCCTCCACCCAAGCCCAGCTCTACTAGGTTCACAGTCTTCTGTCCATGGAATTCTCCAGGCAAGAATACTGGAGCGGGTAGCCATTCCCTTCTCTGGGGGATCTTCCCAACCCAGGAATCAAACCCACGTCTCCTGCATTGGCAGGCAGATTCTTTACCATTTGAGCCACCAGAAAAGCCCCTTCATCATTAAGAACCATCATAAATCTCTGTATATGATTTGTCTATCTGCTTTGGCTCCTCCTCTTTCCCCTGTCTTTCATACTCTCTGTTTCATTGTAGGTAGGCGGGAAATACTTAACAAGTGCACAATGTGCGGGGAAAGACTAGCATGCACATGGCTGGATCAGATGTCTAAACATTCTGATAGTTAGTTGCCTGGAAGAGGAGATCAGCTGCAGTGAGCATGGTGGGAGGGCCTCCTAGCAGCTGAGCACTGAGGATCCAGAAGTCTCTGATCGTGATCATGGTAATTAGGGTGACCATGTAATTGATTGCCCCAAATTGGACACTCTGGGAATGAAAGGAGAGCTATTAATAATTACACCAGGGCAACAGGCATAAAATAGGACTGTCCCAGGCAAGCCAGATTTATGGTCACCCTGGTGATGGTTAACTAGTAAGAGGGGGAACCTATTTGAAAGTGGACTTGGCTGGGTTGTATTCCGAGGATTACCCTGCAGGGGTCTCTAAGGTCACTTCCTCACGGATAGAAAGGGTCTCTGCTGAAAGAGGTGGATACCCGCATGTCATCCTAAGAAAAGGTGAGCCTCACACAGGACACAGAATGAATCTTGAATGCAAAGCAGAGGGAATTGCTTTCCATGAAGCTCGAAGTCCTCCAGGGCATGCTTTCTCAGGCCATATTTGGAGTGGAAAGAGCCCCTGGGCAGGCACTGAGACAGTGTCCAGGAGGAAGGAAGGAAACTTCTAGTACTGGGGAATGAGCTTTGTCCCCTGTACCAAGCTACCTCAATACAAGTTTTTAATGTTTATTCCAGAGACATTTAGGAAAGTGTCTGATTGTGACAACCTGGTCCCCTGATGGCTTGGGGAAAATGTCATTTATCCTCAATAGGTCAGAGGAATGAAGAGCAAATGGGCTACCTGTAGGCCAAGAGGCATCCTCAGAAGATATCAGGAAGGTATCTCTTAAGACTGGAGAAGGAAATGGCAACCCACTCCAGTACTCTTGCCTGGAAAATTCCATGGATGGAAGAGCCTGGTAGGCTACAGTCTACGGGGTCGCAAAGAGTCGGACACGACTGAGTGACTTCACTTTCTTTCTTTCTGTATTTCCTTTTGGAGAAGGAAATGGCAACCCACTCCAGTGTTCTTGCCTGGAGAATCCCATGGACAGAGGGACCTGGTGGGCTACAGTCTATGGGGTTGCAAAGGGTCGGACAAGACTAAGCAACTAACACACATCTCTTAAGACAGCAATTTTCTTAGCACTGCTGCTGCTGCTAAGTCACTTCAGCCGTGTCCGACTCTGTGCAACCCCATAGATGGCAGCCCACCAGGCTCCCCCATCACTGGGATTCTCCAGGCAAGAACACTGGAGTGGGTTGCCATTTCCTTCTCCAATGCATGAAAGTAAAAAGTGAAAGTGAAGTCGCTCAGTCGTGTCCAACTCCTAGTGACCCCATGGACTGCAGCCCACCAGGCTCCTCCATCCATGGGATTCTCCCAGCAAGAGTATTGGAGTGGGGTGCCATTGCCTCTCCTTTCTTAGCACAGGAAAAATTAAATTAACTGTTCTAAATTCAAATGGATAAAACTTGATAAAATGGAAGGAATAGGTTTCCATCAGGACCTCAAAGTTTTACCTTCTCTTCCTCTTTCATCTCCTCCCCACTAAGCATCTCTTGGAATCACTAAGTGATGCTCCCCTGAGCAAGGCTTAAAGACCCCAACCCTGCAGAGGTGACTGGTCTGCACACAACCCAGGCTGCCTTTGCCGGAGATTGCCAGGGCCAAGTGTGGCTTGGGTATTTCATTTCATTTTATTTTATTTCTCTTTAGTTAAAGACCCTTCCATGATATCCTGACCTGGGTTGGATTCCTGGGTCGAGAAGTTCTCTTGGAGAAGGAAATAGCAACCCACTTCAGTATTCTTGCCTGGAGAATCCCATGGACAGAGGAGCCTGGCAGGCTACAGTCCATGGGGTCTCAAGAGTCAGATACAACTTAGCAACTAGATCATGAGAGTGAATGCAAGTATAACATCACCAGGAAGAATTATTGGCCAATTTAACACACTGAGACCAGAGTCTCATAGACAATGTCCTGTCCATTGAGTCACCTCACAGTCCACACAGAGACAACCCTTGTTTCTCATCCCCTCTGTCTTCCCTGGCAGAGTACACCCTCCCAGAATTCTTTGAAATCAAAGCCTTAAAGATCTTCAGTGTTGGGAGGAGACCGTATCTCTAATAACCAGCGGTGCTGAAACCCAGGGACTAGAGGGAGATCAGAGAGCATGTAGTGTAAAATTCAAGAAGACATCACACTTAGGAGGAGCCAGTTCCTAGGAGTCCTCTAGGCAGCTCACTGGTCTCCCCCCTGTTTTCACTTGGCTTTCATCTGCCCTGAAAACTGACTCCCATCTTCCAAATCTTTGCAAGTGAAGCATCCAGAATTAGTTTTCTTGCCAATATGGACCCTGTCTCATTGAATCACTGTGATAAGTTACCATCTAAACAACCTTTCCCCATCATGGGTGAGTAGAGTAAGCCATCAAAGGAGGAACACAACACCGAATCCTGTTACACTTTGAGTAAGAAGGCACACCCACATACACGTGAGTTGATGACAGACCACCCATGCACACAGCATCCTGGAGCAATGTGGTCACCACTGTGTCCTGTCGATTCTCTCCTTTTCTCTGGGTCTTTAAAAGCCACTTGGGACAGGCCAGGTTGCCATAGACACTAAACTTGGTGATCTATCCATTCCAAAAGCAGTATAATTTCCCTAAAGTGGTAAAGAAAGACTTCAGCGTGAAAGATGCTCTAAGAGAAGACAGAACACGATTTTGAAGTTCAGGCCACTGCCCATGCCTTGCAGGGGGTAGTCCACGCTTTTCTAAAATGCGCTCTATCTTCACAGAAAAGTTCAGCAGCAGTGGCATAAAAGCAATCAGATCTATGATCCGCAACTGTGTTCGGGGTCTTACACCCTTTATCACCTTTCAACCCCCACATCTTAAGAGCTAGGCGACACAGTGCTATGGGCAGCCAGACTGCCCAGTCTGAATCCCAGATCCAGCCCTGGCTTGTGTGTGTGAAGTAAGCAACATTTTCATGCCTTGGTTTCCTTATTTCTAAGATGGAAATGCGATAGCTCTGAATTCATTGAGTTGTTGGGAGGATTAAATGAATGTGTACCCATACATACATGAGGTTGCTGCATATAGATAGAATGAGTGGCCATAACACTTGTAAGTGGTGGCTATTACCTTTATCATCTCCATTTATAGCTGAGGTCAATAAGGCCCTGAGTCAGTGACTGGTGAATGGTGAAAGCCCCGTCGGTGAATGGTGGATCCAAGAATAGATCCGAGGTCCCTCTGATACTGCGTGGCCACCATCAGTCCGGCATGTTTGTAGCCAGTGTCCATGTCTGGGTTTCTCTGTAACCCTGCACAAGCCCATGAGGTAGGCAGGGCGGTCACCATAATTCCATTTCACAGATGGGAGAACTGATCCACAGGATGCTGTCACGGGGCACCATGGGCCTCAGCTCCTCTGAGCCCCCTCTGCCAGGGCATGCTTGTCCAGCTGCTTCCTCACAGGTACCCTGCACCCTTCCTGCCAGTGTGCCTGCCTCTGAGTGCCTGGCCCTCCCCCTTCCCAGGCACACTCACCATCTCATGCTATTAGAGCTTCACAGCAGAAACATGAGGGCCACGGGGCCAGGGGTGCTTGGCCCTATTTTGCAGATATAGAAACTGAGGACTCCTGGCCACTCAGGTCCCCAGGTCCCATGCTCTAGCCCATCCCCATCTCCGAGACCCACTCTCCTCGTGCAAACAACCTCCTTCCAGGTCAGATAGCAGTCCTCATATGCAGGGATGCAACGCACCCCCGGCTCCCTCACAAGGCCTCAAAAAACTGTGAGGATGCAGAAAACACTCTGAAAACAGTCCACCTACTCCCCCACCTCTTTTAGAGATGAGACTCCTCCCAGGTAGCCCTGGAAGGAAAAGACCAGATCTAGGTAACTCTGAAGTGCGTGTGCATGTGTATGTGTGTGAGGTGGGGGGGTGGGGGCTGGGGAGTGAAAGCGAAAGTCACTCAGTTGTGTCTGACTCTTTGCGACCCCATGGACCATAGAGTCCATGGAATTCTCGAGGCCAGAAGACTGGAGTGGGTAACTAGTCCCTTCTCCAGGGGATCTTCTCAACCCAGGGATCAAACCCAGGTGTCCCGCATTGCAGGTGGACTCTTTACCAGCTGAGCCACCAAGGAAGCCCGTGGGGGATGGGGGTGTGGGTGGGGGATGGGTGTAGTCTCTCACCAGAGCCTTTGCCTCCCGGATTTGAGCTGTCCCTGCAAACAGTGCTCTCTCCCTCCCAGACTCCAGGGCTCCCCAGATTCTTTCTCATCCCTCTGTCTCCCCTCACCTTGCAAACTAGACCCCCTATCTCAGAAGAAGACATGCGTTGGATCTTCTTCTCAAGGGAATGTGAAGATTTCATCCAATCTCTTGCATCTATTTAGCTGAGTATTAGCTGTATTGTTGTTGTTTAGTTGCTAAATTGTGTCTGATTCTTTGCAACCCCTTGGGACTGTAACCCACCAGGCTTACAGGATTATAGAAAACCCCATGGGATTCCCCAAGCAAGAATACTGGAGTATTCTTCTCCAGGGGATCTTTTCAACCCAGGGACTGAACTGACGGCTACTGCTTGGCAGGTGGATTCTTTACCACTGAGCCAACCCTCAACTTCACTGAGCCTCAAATGCCTATCTATAGAAAAGGTACCCTATACTCTACTTTGTCTTGAGAATTAGATGCAAAAGTGAATGCAGAACATTTCATAGGTAGTTAGAAAATAACAGCTGCTCTCTCCCTTTCCTATAATTGTTGATTATAAGTTATAAAATGGAAAGGCCAGCAGGGGCCACAAGAGAGGCTTCAAGCATCCTCCACTCAGAAGCATGTTCCTTGTCAATTAGAAGCAGAACAGGGCTCCTGCAGGAGCCTGGGAGGGTCACACTGTGGTTTGGGAAGCACCTTCTGGAGGCCAGGTGGTGGGTGGGCTGGGGAGACATGAAACCAATTTGCAAGTGGCAGCTGACAAAGTCCTGACAAAGAGGTAAGATACAGGCATGTATGGTGCCCAAACCCAGCATCAACCAGAGACAGAATGTGGTGGAGGCCCCCATGAGAACAAGACTGCAAAATGGGACGGACCCCAATGCTTCTTCCCCAACTTGCCTCCATCGCTACTCACAGGACTTTGGGCAAAAGCTCTGAGCCCAGGGGTTGTCAGTTGTTGTGAGGGTTAAATGGCATTTTTTATTGACATATGCACACTGCTATATATAAAAGAGATACCCAAAGAGAGCCTATTGTACAGTGCAGGGAACTCTGCTCCGTGCTCTGTGGTGACCCAAATGGGAAAGAAATCCAAAAAAAAGAGGATACCTATAGCTGATTCACTTTGCTGTACAAGCAGAAACTAACACAACATTGTAAAGCAACTATACTTCAGCTTTTAAAAAAGGAATGATCAATAAATACATGAAATTTTGTATTTCACTCAGAAGAGTGCCCATGTCTGCAAGTACCTTTCCCTCTTTTCACAAAATAGGAAAAACTAGGAAGGCAATATCTTTGCCCAGGAATCTACAGCTAGACGTGCTCATGGGCTCTGCCTTGGTGTTTCCGATCCTCGTTGACGCCTTGTGTCACATAGCAAATGCAGATTCTCACTAGCAAATCTCAAAAAGAATGAAAGAATCTATTAGTCACTTACGTTCAGAATTTACTCCTGTTAGATCTTGTAGCAGAAAGGAAATCAAAAAAGATATGTTAGAAACAAAGCTACTCTGGGTTGAGGAGGCTTATGGACTGTGTGAGGGATCGTGGCTTGAATGAGTTTTTGTCGCTGAAGCTGGCTGCCCTGGCATGATGTAGGAAGCTAGCTAGACATTTCCAGATAGCCCTTATCCAGACAAAGGGCAGCCGACCAAGTCCCACAAGCTCCTTGTGACCACCCAGGGAATCGACATGTCCTTTGTAGGACCCCAAGTGAGTCTCTGCATTTGTCAGGAAAGAGCTCTCTTTTGTCAACCAGGCTTACAAAATAATAGGGCAGCCCCTCTACCCAGGAAAGTATGCACAATACCAGCTGGCTATCAAAGGGCAATGGCAGTCCCTGACTTGGAAGACCAAGGGCTGGCCTTGAATGTAAATGACCAGAACCCAGGTGGAAGGCAATCGTAGCTCCTCAGCCTCTTAATAGCATAATCTTGAGTAGGTTGTAATAAATGGCAGAGCCTCAGTTTCTTTGTCTGCAAAATGGGCATGGTAGTACTTACTCGAGGGCTGTTTGGAAAATTAAAGGAAATAGTAGATGCAAAAGTGCTTTGGAAATTAGAAAATGTTGTTCCCATAAGAGACATTACCTTGATAACAATTGGTTCTTTGGAGCATTAGCCTTTTAGTAGAGGTTCCCATATCCCCCACTAAGCTCCTTCAGGCCTGGCACATCAAGGAAGAGGAGGGATTCCAGCAGTCCTGGCCCCACATTGCCCCTCCCTTCCTAGCCATCCAGGCATTCCATGTCTGTCCCAGTTTCCCAGACAGTGATCATCAGTAAGTCACTTCACCTCTTTGAGTATCCCTCTCCCCATCTCTGTGAAGGGGCCCACGATGTCTGCTCTGTCCATCAGTGGGGTTGTGGCCATGACCATTCAGGAGATCACACGTCCTTAGCATGCATCACCTGCTACAATATAACCCCTACCCCAGCCTTACTTAGGAACCAAGTGAACTCAGGCAAGGGATGCGATCATGCTGAGCCTCTGTCTCATATTCCCATAAATGGACATTAGAGGTCAATACTTGGGGCCACATAAGAAACAAATAAATCAATAAACCAAGGGCTCAGGCCATCTCTGGAGTGTGGTAGGTGTTTATTAAGCAGCGACTTCTTTCTCTCTCCCTTCTCAGTCCTATCCCTTACTCTGCCCTCAAGATTCTTTAAATCCTTAAATTGCTTCCCCAAATCCTTGGTAAACTATGTCAATCTGACCAACTTCTTCAGTCTCCTTTAGCCAGGATTTAATCCTGCCCCAACTAGTAAAAGCTATGCCTAGAACCTCTGTTCTCCTGCTCCTCTAAAAATGCCAAAAACACCCAGCTGGTAAGGGACTTGACAAGGACCTTTGAATTATCTCCACCTCGGAGGTAAGACCACACAAGTCATCCCTGGTCCATAAGCCCTCAGGCTTAGGAGGCCAGAAAAAATATCAGGACATCTAAAACCCTCAGTAATTAATGGATAAAAGGAAATCCTCTGCTCATGTATAACCCAGCTGTATTTTAGGAAGTAGAAACTGGTTCGTCCTTCCATGACGGTGAATAGTGGTGTGAAAAGTTGAGTGAATCACCCAAAGTAAACATTTGCTGAGATCCACACTGCACCAGCTGAGCTCGTGAGATGTCGTAGAGGAGAACACAGTGATTGCTGTCCTCAAGGAGAAGACTGGAAATGATGTCACAAGAACCAGCGTGACAAATGTCAGGAAAAGCAACCTCTAGGAGCTCCTTGACCTGAGCTCATCTCAGGATATTTGAAGGCATTTGCTGAGTATGAAGGATGAGGGTGGAGGTGGGGAGAGAACTAGAAAGGAGGGAGGTGCTTCCACTGGATGGGCAACCAGCTGGATTCAGAACCGGGGCTTACCCAGTACCAGGGGACACTAGTGGGGAGTCCAGGGGACCCCCAGGAGGCAACCAAGATGGCTGGTAGTTCTCCATGCTGGGCTTGTGTGAAGTCCCCCAGACACTTGAAAGGACTCGTTGCATGCACCACACACCCGCCTGCACCCCCAAGGTCAAGAATAATTCCCTTAGACATTTGCAAACATCCCAGGCTGGGTAACTGTCCCTCACTGTCCCCAGGCAAGTAAACAGGCCACTCCAGCCTCTCCCTTGTAGAGGGACCTGCTAACTGCCCTGCTCTCATGTTCTTCTACCCCTCCCGTCAACACTCAGTGAAGCCTGCTTGCCAAGCCTGGCTCAGGCAGAGGCTGCGTTCGGGGCAGGAGTCGGGGGAGAGGGGAGTGTCCGAGGAGTTAGAGCAAGGTCACTAATGGGGCCGGGTCTTTCTCACCAGAACCCTACTCTAAGAGCTCATCAATTATTCATGGCCATTTAGAGGTCTAACTTCCTTCCAAGGGAGGGAGCGCGACAGCCAGACCTGGAGAGGAAGCCTGGGGACAGAACCCCAGACAAAGTCCCCCTCATCGAGGACTCCACAGGCTGAGGGCGGCCTCCAGGGAGTGGGGAGTGGGCAGCTGCCCGGGCCAGGCCACCTCACAGCCTCCCCAGTGGGCACACTCTGAGGCCAGCCCTCCTCCTGCTGGCAGATGTGTTCATCCACTAAATAATTTACACGCTCCAGGAAATGGACCGCAGAGATGCCAAAGCCATTAGAGGCCCCGCTGATGGGGGACGGGGACGCTGGAGGGAAGAAAACACGAAGGAGCCGCCCGTCCCCGGCCTCTGAAGGCTTCGGGGTTGCCAGGCGCAATCAAACCCGCTTCTCGTCTGAGTTCACCGCAGCCCCCACAGACAGTTTATAGTGACCTGCATTTTTCTGGTGAGGAAAACAAGGCTCAGAGAGCGTGAGGGACTCATTACAAGGCCTCACATGATTACATTCAAGCCCGGTCTTCTGGTCGTTGAGTATATCCTTTATGCAGAGGGATTTCACTAAGAAATTAAGAGCTTGTTTCCTCTTTTTCAACTATTATTATTATTATCCCCAGATTGGCTCCTGGTGAGACCAGATCCTTCATTTCCACCTTCTTGCAGCTGTCTATACCTGGGCCCAGGAACTCCTACCCTTTCTGGGCCCACTGGAGGGGCTACAGTCTTTTGGGACCCAGTTGTTAAAACACTAAGAGTGCACATGCGTGTGTGCTAACTCGCTTCAGTCGTGTCTGACTCCCTGGGAGCCCATGAACTGTAGCCCAAGAGGCTCTTCTGTCCGTGGAATTCTCCAGGCCAGGCTACTGGAGTCAGTTGCCATTCCCTTCACCAGGGGATCTTCCCAACCCAGGGACTGAACACAGATCTCTTGCATTGCAGGCAGATTCTTCACCGTCTGAGCCACCAAGGAAGCCCAAGAATGACAAGTTATGACCAATTGTGTCCATGGAGAGCCTGAGCTCCGGAGTAACGGAGGACCTGCCCAGGATCTCATGGAAAGAAAGAGAAGGGAATCCAGCAGCCAGGACTTCAAATTCCAGCTCGCTTTCTTTTTCTGATGCTGCCTCTGATGTCAGACCCTAGGTGTGACCTCCAGTCTGCTGTCTAAAACACCCAATGTAGAAAGATAGCCGGTTGTGTTTCTGCCCAAAGGGGCAATGGCTAGGACTTCTGTGTCTCCAAGGAGCCCAAGAATATCACCTCCTCCCAATACCCCACGCAAAACCAGTGCAGCAGGGGCAGTCCTTAGTTGGATGATAAAAATAATGCTCTGGCTGAAAAGAAGCTCTCTGTCTGACCCACACAAGGGAAATTAAACACAACTCCGTGGTGGATGCAGGTGAACGCAGGCTGCAGAGACACACCCCAGGTTCACTGATCACTTCTCAGAAACTAGGTCAGTGCTGGAGAAGAATGGTGGGGTGTGCACTTACGTGGGTTGCCCCTGTCTGCTGCCTCCGGAGGCTCAGCTATCCCAAAGTTTCTGTGTTAGTTTCTAGGGCTGTTTAGCCAAAAACCACAAACTCGGGGCTTGAAAAACACAAAAGTTTCTCATCTCACAGTTCTGAAGACAAGAAGTTCAAAATCGCTTACTCTGAAGATTTTGGAAGATCTTTTCCTGGCCCCAGCTTCTAGTAGCCCCCAAGATATTCCTCCATTTATGGCAGCAAAACTCCAATCTCTCCCTCCTTTTCCCATGGGCATCTTCCCTGTGTCTCAGTGTTTAAATCTCCCTCTTCTGATAAGGACATCACATATGGATGAGGGTTGTATTCCCTGGTGGCTCAGATGGTAAAGAATCTGCCTGCGATGCAGGAGATCCAGCTTCAGTCCCTGGGTTGGGAAGATCCTCTGGAGAAGGGAATGGCTACCCACTCCAATATTCTTGCCTGGAGAATTCCATGGACAGAAGAATGTGGTGGGCTACAGCCCATGGGGTCGCAGAGGAGTCGGACATGTCTGAGCAACTAGGCACCTTAGCACCCACCTACTCCTGAGTGACCTTGACTCGGCTAATGACATCAGCAAGAACTTTGCTTCCAAATTCAGCCACTACTCAAAAGGAGTGGAGGTTTGGGCTTCACTGTATCTTTCTGAGCAAAATAATTTAAACCATAACACCACACCAGGAAGAATGTTGATTTTAAGGATAGTGCAAGAATCAGTTAACCCAGGTCTCCTTTTTGCACTGCCAGGGGCCACGGTACCCTGTTTGTAACAGCAGCCTTCCAGTAAGGGGTGCAGAGAATGAAGGAACAGCAGGCAGAGTCTAGAGCAACCACAGGATCAAAGCTATCTCATCATCAGCTGCTTCTAAGAACTCTGTTGGCACATATCTTACTCATGCAAAGTTTTATAAGGTTTTTCTTGTCCTCAAAATCCAAATGATGACATTCTTTCAATTCAATAAATATTTACTGAGAAACTACTCTGTGACAGGCCCTTGCGGGCGGGGGGGGGGGGGTGGGGGCGGGGGGGGGGCGGGGGTGGCAGGGGTGGGCAGGCGGCGAGGGCTGGAAATACAGGAATTATTTAGTTACTCCCTACCCTCATGCAGAGCTTCAACTCTGGTGGCAGAGCATTTGAGTCAATGGGCAATTATCCTGTTGGGTGATAAATGCTCTAATAAACGGTGTCTCGAATGCCACAGGGTAGAAAACAACAACAAGCTGATCTCCAAGTTATCTTCATCACTCATCTTACCAAGCTCTCCATCCACCCAAAATAGATGTCTTGCCTCCAGTAAATACACACAAATCCTGGTTTTCTTCTGACAATAACAGGTGGCTCACTAAGAAATCGTATGGTACTCCGGATGGGTAATGAGGCTTGAAAGCTCTCCATCAGAGTCTTCAGCATTTCACACCATGGAGCCAGAGATGAAAGGGGAGAGTTCAAGCCAAGCAGCCTATGGTGGCCATGAAAACCACCCAAGCAACACAACCTTATGGTGCTCTCTTCCCTCTTGGTCACAGCAGGTTGTGGTACTACTAAGAAATTGAAAGCTCTGAAAATGCTTCTATTATTTAGAGCAAACAACCCCCAGGGCACAAGAGGACAGTACCCTAGAGGTGACTCTATAAAATGGAGCCTTGGTTTTGAGATTCCACGTCATTGTGTAGGGAAGGACCGCGTATACAGAACCCTGGCAATGCCACCCAGGTGACAGCTGCAGCCGTGGCCGTGTGCGGCAGCCCATCCTATAGGTTTTCTTATAGGAGATGACAGCTTTCCTACCACACAGCCTGTATCCCATGGGAGGCGAGGAGCAGCTGGTCAACCACAAGAGGACTTTGATGTCAATATCAGTTCTGTAGACCATGAACAGTCATTTCACCAAAAGGGAAACAAAGAGCCAATAAGTGCGCAGAAAATGTTCAATCTATCTCAAACTCAGGGAAATGTGATTTAAAGTAGCAATGGATTATTAATTTATATTTATTGGAATAGCAAAAAAGTATGATGATACTCAGTGCAAAATGATGCAATGGAATGAGTTGTGTCATTCATTTATGAGAGAGAAAAACTTAGAACACTCATTCTGGCAAAAGAAGAAATTTGACAACATATACCCAAACTCTTGAAAAATGTAAAGCTTCATCTCACCTCTCACAAGCTATCTTAAAGAAATAATATAGAAAGGTGGTACTCGTAGAGTAATTTAAGAGAGAACAAAATAGGGAACAACACAAATATCCAACAACCTGGGAAGCAATAAATAAATTATAGTACCTGCAGAAGATGAAATATAAAGCCATTAAAAATTATATTTTGAGACAGTCTTTTTTTTAAGAGTAGTTTTTAAATTGTTGTTATTATTTTTTGTTGTGCTGGGTCTTCATTGCTGTGCGTGGGCTTTCTCTTTGTGGCGTCTGGTGAGCAAGGTCTACTTTTCATTGCGGTGCATAGGCGTCTCATTGTGATGGCTTTTCTTGTTTCACATCACAGGCTCTAGGGAGCCTGAGGTCTTCAGTAGTTGCGGCACATGGACTGCATTGCTCTCCAGCAAATGGAATCTTCCCAGACCAGGGACTAAATCCATGTTCACCAAAAGGAAAACAAAGAGCCAATAAGTGCATGGAAAATGTTCACTCTATCTCAAACTCAAGGAAATGTGATTTAAAGTAGCAATGGGTTATTAACTTGTATTTATTGAAATAGCAAAAAAGTATGATGATACTCATTGGCAAGTGGATTCTTATCCATTGTTCCACCAGGGAAGTCCAAGAAAGTTTATAAGTGAGAAAATATTTATGTTAAAAGAGAAAGTAGAAAGAACAACACAAAATTATATGTCCCATTTAATGTTAACAATGTAAATATGGATTTTTAAAAGACTGGAAAGAAACATATTAAAACAGTAGCAGTGACTGTGTCTGTGGGTTGGATTGTACTGTAGATGAATTTTTTTTCTATTCTATAATTTCCAAAATTTTATTAATAATTATAGATTGTTGTTCCAGTTAGCAAAATATAATCATTTAACCTGTTTTAAAATACATGTGCCCAGTCACTCAGACATGTCCGATTCTTTGTGACTTCATGGACTGTAGCTCACCAGGCTTCTCTCTCCATAGAATTTTCCAGGCAAGCATATTGGAGTGGGCTGTCATTGCCTTCTCCAGGAGATCTTCTCAACCTGTGTCTCTTGCGTCTCCTGCATTGGCAGGTGAATTCTTTACCACTGCACCACCTGGGAAGCCTCACTTAAAATATATACTTGTATGTTATTATGTTTAAATACTCTGACAGGGCTGTGTTAGAAACCAAATAAAGAATATTAATGTAGGTAGAAGAGAAGCCAGTTGTTGCTGTTTTAAGTTTGCATTCAATATACCAGACTTCCTTGTATTAAATCATTGATTGGCATCACCATTTCTCCAAATGTTGCTGAATCAGGATCAACCAAAATCTTGCTTATTTTTCAAGGCCCAGCTCAAGTTTCACCTCTTACTGGAAGACGCCATGAGAACTTGGTCCACAGAATCTTCATCCTCCTTGCAGACATTTTGCATGTGACCTTCCATACAGTTCAACGAGGCCCTGTCATTTGTGTCTCCATTCTGTGGGTCTCACTCCATTCTTCTCGCTCTGCTAGACTGTGTACTCTTGGTAACAGATAACTGTATCCGTTAGCTATAGCTACACAGTAACCCACTCTAAACTTGGTGACTCAAAATCACAAATACATGAATTTCTTGGGATGCTAGCTAGAGTTTGTTGTTCTTGGCTGAGTTCACTCATGCATTCATGGTTAGCACCGGGTTAATTAACCGATGTAGAGGGGCCTGCGTTGTTATACCTTGTCTCTCCTCCATGTCACCTCTTAATCTCCAACAGGTTAACCTGGGCATTTGCTGATGGAGAAAGCAAGATTCAGAGAGAGCACACGGAAATACACAGGCCCTATTGAGGCCTGGGCTCAGAACTGGCATACTATCACTTCTGCTATATCTTATTGGCTAAAGCAAATCACAAGGCAGGCCTAGATTCAAGATGTGGGGAAATAGGCCCCACTTCTTAATGAGAAGAGCTGGGAAGTTACATTACTTGGATGTAGGGAGGAAATCATTGGGTCCATTGTTACCATAGAGATTTCTTTTTTTTTTTAATTTTATATTGTGCCTAGTGACTTATCTCATGTATAACATGTGCATCAACCATTTTACTTATTGCTAACAGTTCCAACCCCCTTTTTTTTGTTTTTTGTGTTTTGCTTTTTTTTCTTTTGCTCTGTTCTGAATCACAGGAGGTTGGAAGCCTGGAAACTCTATGCAAGCCCAGATTCCCTTGCCAGATGGCTACAGATTTAGTCCTGCCAATGGGAGGCACTGCCAGGAGATTGAAAGGCAGGACGAAGAGAGAAACCATTATGGTTTTCTTACTTTTGCTTCTAGTGGCAGCAAGAGAAGCATCAGATAGCTGATGGGGTATAGGATTTCTGGTCAGATAACACAGCTTCATGAAGGGAGGAGAAGGGGACGACAGAGGACGAGATGGTTGGATGGCATCACCGACTCGACGTGAGTTTGTCCATGGGGTCTCAAACAGCCAGATAGGACTGAGCAAAAGTATGACAAATTGGTCGTTACAGGTGGTGGGGGATGGGCCAGCAGCAAGACAGTGGTCTTGGCAGTGTGGCACCTGAGGGTTCTGACCCTGGAGAAGTCAGTTCTGCTCTGACTCAGAACAGAAGCAGGTGATGGTGGTCTCCAAGGTCCAATGGCAGTAGGCTCCTGGCTTCTGCATTAGGGTCAGCAGTCACTCTAGCAGCTCAGTGCGAATTGTCATGGGCTCTGGGCAGCTAGCTCTCAAAATCGGCAACCCAAGTTTGGTTCTCGGGGTTGAGTAGAACATGATGAGTAGCTGTGTAGGGATAAAACAGTTATTTAAGTTGTTACCTCAGTTGTCTGTGATGAAGTGCTCAGAGATGAAGCTGTTGGTGGAGCTGGAAATAACAATTATGACATTTTACAACATATGCACATCAAGTCATGATCAACTTAGTGCTGTGTGTCAGTTCTATTACAATAAAACTGAAAAAATAATTTTTAATTAAAAAGTAGTGAAGTTAGTGGAAGAAAGGGAAGGAGAGAGGGCAGGGAAAGGATGGGAGGCAGGAAGGAGGAAAAGAAAGATTAGAAAAGTTGAATGGGTGGGAAGATGCTGTTTCTGACTCTATTTAAGAGTTTATGTGATAATGACAAGATCATACTTAAATACTTAGCTCAAGACACAACCTGAAAACCAAAAAGCTTCTATGTCAGCCCTAAAAGAATCTCCAGTTTCCTACATACTCAGGGTAAGGATATAAGACACAGATGAAAATCAGACCCAAAATTTAATCCTACAATTTGCAGAATTACAATATAAATGGAATTCAAAGCCTTGCCAGGTATATGACATTGATTGGGAAAGAGTGAAATTCTGAATGTTAGAACAAGTAAATTTAGATGGCTTTAGATAAATGTGAGAATCTATATTCAGCGAATACTCTAAGGACTTTTTTTTTTAATTTTTTGGTATAAGCACCCTGTCCTTCCATCTGTGAGCAAACCTTATAATACAAAATGACTATCAAGAGATAATACAAAAAATAATTATAAAGTGATAGATTCAGATCTTCACAAGAAAAGACTCAAAGAAATTGTGTAAAGGGCAGACTGAGCAATAAATAAGTCACTGAATTTGCTTAAGCTCCAATACTTTGGCCACCTGATGCAAAGAACTGACTCGTTAGAAAATAAGACCCTGATGCTGGGCAAGATTGAAGGCAGGAGGAAAAGGGGACGACAGAGGATGAGATGGTTAGATGACCTCATCAACTCAGTGAACATGAGTCTGAGCAAACTCTGGGAGACGGTGAAGTATAGGGAAGCCTGGCATGATGCAGTCCATGGGGTTGCAAAGATTCAGACACGACTGAGCGACTGAACAATCTAACCTCCTTAGTTACAGTTATGTAAACTGAGTCCCAGAGAAGCTATGATTAGAATTCTGACCCCTTCCCATCATATTCTCCAAATGAAGGGAAGATGAATATTTGCAGGTTCAAGTTGAAGTTTACTGAGTCCCCTCAGGAAAGGTTCTCTGTTGTTCATTTGGTAGAGTTCCCGCCTAACAAACATTCCTTAGGAATATGACCTTAGCTTGTCAAAAGTCAAGCTGTAGATTGTAACAGCTACAATCTATTAACACATATTCCGGTCTGGCTTTCTAAAGATTATTCAAAGGTTACAAATTCTGATATCGAGAACTCCCTGGCGGCCCAGTGGTTAGGACTCCATGCTTCCACTGCAGTGGGGTGGCGGGGGCGGGGGGGGGGCGGGTGGGGTGCGGTGGCGGGGCACTGGTCCTAACTCTGGTTAGGGAACTAAGATCCTACAAGCAACAGGGCACAGCAGAAAAAAAGAAGATAAATTCTGATATATGCCCTTAGAGGGTGGACAATCGCTCTCTGTGGAGAATTACATCACTCAAATTAAACTTTCACAGGGAAGGTTGGCCTTGGCCATGCAGATGCTTCAGGAACTGTTATCTGGGTAAAAGCATATATTTTCTCAACTATCTCCCTGGCACGCCATCCTCCACATGATGCTAAATGTTCACTTTTTGTTTTTATTTTCTCAGACTCCGGGTATTTTCCATGGCAATACGGGGTAGTAATCTTAGCCAGCGCTGTACTTGACACCACTCACTTAACTAACAATCTTCCTGCACCAAGAAGCTGCTGGCATTTCATACCTCCATATCGAAGCACGGAGGTCCATAGAGCCGCATTCCATGTGCCACGGTGTGTTGTGTAACAGTTTCCAGAGTCACACTATTAAAGTATGAAGGCAATTTGGGGTCAGTCTTAAAAGCCTGTTGTTCTAGCCTGAGTCCCAGAGCACCAAGGTATTTTTGCCTTATCCTTTGGAAAGTTAACACCCAATGGTTACACCCAATGGAATTTCATTTACCCTAGGCCGTCAGTGACTTACTTGAAGTATTAAGTCTGTGTTAGGTCTGGGAAGCAGCTTAGAAATGAAGTATCGTCACAGCCCTGAAATACACCCACTTGCCACTGAACAGGGCTAGGTACTATCCCCTGAGCTTCTAACGGTTTTTATAGCATCGTGAAATTAACCTCTGAGTAAAGAAAGTATGAGCTTTATGGTCAAAGGATGGATATTCAGATCTAGTTTAGACCATTTGTTAACCCTGTGGCCACAATCTACTTAACAGAATCTCAGTTTCCTTGGGAGGATGGTAATGTCTGCTTGAAGGGCTGTTGTGAAGAAGAAATAGTGTAGATAAAAACCTACTAGAAGGCTGCCACATTAGCAACTACACAAAGGGTCGGAAGTGACATACATACACTACTATATATAAAACAGATAACTAATGAGAAGCTACTGTATAGCACAGGGACCTCTGCTCAGTGCTCCGTGACAACCTAAATAAATAAATAAAAGGAAAGGAAATCCAAAAAAACGGGCATGTATGTAAACATATGGCTGACTCACTTTGCTGTAGAGCAGAAAATAACACATTAGAAAGCAACTCTACTCCAATAAAACCTTTTTTTTAAGGTATTATTTTATTTTGTAAAGACTATCAGTGTATGTCTGTCACAGCTTGTCTCCAAAAATGGGCCCTAATGGATCACTCTCTCCTACATTAGCACACTTATAGGCCCGGCCACAAAGAATGTAGATTAACTCTGTGGATTACTTTAGGCTACAAAATATTCCAGAATGACCCTGCAAGATTCTGCTTTTATGCTCTTGGAAGTCAGCCACCGTTTAAGAAGCCTAATTGCTCTCCTGAAGAAAATGGCCATGTTGAGAGGTTCTTGAGGATGAGATGCTACATGGAGAGAGAGGCCACATGAGGACAGGCCACTAAGGTGTGCAGGAGAAAGAAGCCATCTTGGAGACTTCATTCCAGTAAAGTTCCCAGCAGATCCTACTGCTGGATACAATCTTATTCCAATCTCATGAGAGACTCAAAGTGAAAGTGAAAGTTTAGTCGCTCAGTCATGTCCGACTCTTTGTGACCCCGTGGACTGTAGCCCGCCAGGCTTCTCCATCCACAGGATTTTCCAGGCAAGAGTATTGGAGTGGGTTGCCATTTCCTTCCCCAGAGGATCTTCCCGAGCCAGGAATCAAACCCAACCCGGGTCTCCCACATTGTAGGCAGATGCTTCACCCTCTGAGCGACCAGGGAAGTCCTGAGAGACCCAAAGCAATCAGCAAAAGACCAACCCAATTACATACAGAGCTGCCCATAACATCAGAAGAGAGTATATGTGTCCTTAGTCACCCCAGTCGTGTCTGACTCTTTGAGACCCCGTGGACCGTAACCCACCAGCCTCCTCTGCCCATGGGATTCTCCAGGCAAGAGTACTGGAGTGGTTGCCACACCCTCCTCCGGGGAATCTTCCCAACCCAGATTCTTTACCACTAGCGCCTCCCTGGGAAAATGCTAAATTGGAGGGTAGTGCCTCACACATGATAGATAGCAAGAGTGATCTCTGACCCTTCCATTCTACTGTACACTTCCTAGAAGCAAGGATTATGTCCTTTAACACCTTTAGATTCTAGCACATGGCATAGAACTGACCAAAAGTAAGTATGAAATAAATATATGCTGAGTAAATTAGTAATGGAATGAAATTAATCTCATGAACCCTTTCCTTTTTCAGAGAGTAGAACAGCCCAGAAGGAAGAATTAGTAACTCTCCAATAACTAGATCCCTAAAATACCTCTTTATGATGTCTCCTCCTCTCTAATTCCTCCACCACACCAATCAGCATCGCTTCCCTCCTGAAGGGTTATTTGTACCATCTCTTAACTCCGAGTCTAAAGCCTTCTTCCCACAAACATCCTCCAGGTGGGCTCCAGAGTACGTTTTCCCAAGTGTTAGTCTGACCAGCTCCTTCAGACAGTGGCGCTCAAAGTTCTGCAGGGTGAATTCCAAGCAAATGTAGGCTACAGACAAGTCTGCTCATTTCACTCCTGATATCACACCCCAAACACCCCTAAGTTCCAGCTGGGCCAAATGGCTTGGCATTCCCTGAATCCACCAGGTCGCACATAAACTTCTCTCGCCATATTCTCACTGCTCCCCTCACTCTGGCCACCACGAATCCACCTATACCTGGCTTTCTCCAACTTCCACATCAAGACTCAGCTTGCTCAGTGTTCCAATTCCTCAGAAGCATTTCTGACACCTTCTAGTCTTTTTTGTTCTGAAAATCTTGGGTCTAATCTAAACCCCTAGAGAAGGAAATGGCAACCCACTCCAGTATTCTTGCCTGGATAATTCCATGGATGGAGGAAGAGGGCAGGCTACAGTACATGGGGTTGCAAAGAGTCAGACACAACTGAGCTTGTACACCTGCACACATTCTAAACCCTATCACAATAGAGTGTACTTGTTTATTTACCTTAATCTCTCTCCCACTAGGTGTGTGCACCCTTGTATAATCTCTGTCTCCTTCCACAAAGTCTGACACTTAGTTGGTACTCAATACTATTGAATGCATGGGTGGATATATGGATGGATAGCTGGCTGCCTAACTGTAGTTTTCTTTTACTGAAAAAAAATTACTTCTTACCTACCCCATCCCCCCGCCAGACTAGAATTTTTTTCTCAATCCTGCACATTAGTAGCTATTATTGCTTCTATCAGCCATAGTTTCAGAAATGTAAAGATTAATACTCACGATGAGCAGCAAATGTTTCATCCTTAAGGTGCCACAGGAATAACATTTGTTAATTTGTATTTGCATTTGAAATTGAAACACAAATTGGCACAAGAACTATTACACATCCCGGCTAATTAATGTTCTAAAAATGAATTATGCAAATCAACCTCAACAGGCCTCAGAAGCTCTTTCCATGTATAATGAACAACGCGGAACATGAACCTTGTTTAGGGGCTGATTCTGGTGAGACTGTAGAGTGGAAAAAAGCCTGGCTTGGGAATCAGACTTAGCTCATTCTGTCATTCATCCCAAGGTGGCAATCTCCCTGAACCTCAGTTTCTTCATCTGTCAATTGGGAATGAGGATGCCTACCTGAAGGGATGAAAGAAGGCTCTCTTCCAAGGTTCTCGACCCCAAGCAGCTACCTCTAGATAGTGGTTTTCTTGGTTCTTTGGCTTTGTGATGCTGAATCCTAAATACACCCTGAAGGACGGATGCTGAAACCGAAGCTCCAGTACTTGGGCCACATGATGTGAAGAGCTGACTCATTGGAAAAGACCCTGACACTGGGAAAGATTGAAGGCAAGAGGAGAAGGGGCCCACAGAAGATGAGATGGTTGGATGGCATCACCAACTCAATGGACATGAGTTTGAACAAATACTGGGAGATGGCGAAGGACGGGGAAGCCTGGTGTGCTGCAGTCCATGAGATCACAAAGAGTTGAACACAATTTGGTGACTAAACAATGAACAACATCCTCCTCTCACACGGCCCCCTCCCTACCTCCTTTGCAAACACCAAGTCTCACTACAAATGCGACTCGGCTCTGTTCATCCTTGAAATGGGGGCTACCACACCATGTGTGTGTTTCCATTTCCCTTACTAGGAATCTCCTGGACCGACAATGTAACATCTAGTTTAACCAGGGAGCATTCCTCAGACCTTGAGAACGGAATGTCAGAACAGCTGGGGGAGGTCACGGTGACTGATTAGGTAGCCAGGCGGACAGCAGCGAGATTCTGGGCAGCTGTCTGTGTGGTCTGCGGCAAAGCTCTGATAAGATATCATCCTGACCATTTGGGGTCTCCTGATTTGGCTGGGCCTAGACCAGCACCAGCAAACCCATCTGCTGGGTATGATGCCACAGCATGGACTGACACTGCTTTGACAGTAATACTTGTGGGTATTAACTAGAGTCCATCTGTAGCCCGCTGCAGGCAGTGCCAGCGGTTACATGATGATTCAAAGTCATACAGTGATGGGTCTCCAGGAGCCCAGTGAGGAGAGCATTGAAAGCTGAAGGCTGAAACAAACAGGACCAAACGTGACAGTTAGGGCAAAACAAGGGCTGACCAGGAAGACTAGCTGGTCAGTGTAGTCCCAAGGTCATCAGCATGTTGATATTTCCCTCATGTTTCCACTGTACACAAAGTGAAGGAGGTGCCTGATTCAGGCCAGCTCTCTTGTGAAGCCATTATTGCAATACCCGGTGACCAGCCTGACCTGGACAAATGGAGACCCCAGGAGAAGGTGGCACCCACAGCACAATCACCCTAACAGTTCCTCCAACCAGCACCCCTCTTCCGAGCTAGAAAGATTTCCCAATCCCCTAGCAATTAAAAGGAACATCACATACCAGGGACACATTGCAGGTAGCTGGGTCTCCCTATGGATGCTGTGCTATGTATGCTCAGTTGTGTCCAGTTCTTTGTGAGCCCCGTGGACTGTAGCCCACCAAGCTCTTCTGCCCATGGGATTCTCCAGGCAAGAATACTGGAGTGAGTTGCCATTTCCTCCTCCAGGGAATCTTCCTGACCCAGGGAACGAATCCACGTCTCTTGCACCTACTACATTGGCAAGCAGATTCTTTACCACTAGCACCACCGGGGTCTTCCTAGGGACCCTGATATAGACAGGTGCCAGCATCTTCATCTCTCAAGTGGAGAGGATTAGTTCCTTTCTATTTATTCCACTGATTGAAAAGTCCAAGTGATAGGGCCTCGTTCAGGTATTATTTGAATAGTAGTAACAGAACCAACAGAAACAGTATTTTCTTGGGCTCCAAAATCACTGCAGATGGTGACTGCAGCCATGAAATTAAAAGATGCTTGCTCCTTGGAAGAAAAGCTATGACTAACCTAGCAGCATATTAAAAAGCAGAGACTTTACTTTGCTAACAAAGGTCTGTCTAGTCAAAGCTATGGTTTTTCCAGGAGTCATGTATGGATGTGAGAGTTGGAGTATAAAGAAGTGAAGTGAAGTGAAGTCACTCAGTCATGTCCAACTCTTTGCAACCCGTGGACTGTAGCCCACCAGGCTCCTCGGTCCATGGGATTCTCCAGGCAAGAATACTAGAGTGGGTTGCCGTTTCCTTCTCCAGGGGATATCCCCGACCTAGGGATTGAACCCAGGTCTCCCGCATAGCAGGTAGATGCTTTAACCTCTGAGCCACCAGGGAAGCCTGGAGTATAAAGAAAGCTGAGAGCTAAAGAATTGATGCTTTTGAACTATGGTGTTGGAGAAGACTCTTAAGAGTCCCTTGGACTGCAAGGAGATCAAACCAGTCAATCCTAAAGGAAATCAGTCCTGAATAATCATTGGAAGAACTGACGTTAAAACTGAAACTCCAATACTTTGGCCACCTGATGCAAAGAACTGACTCATTGGAAAAGACCCTGATGCTGGGAAAGATTGAAGGTAGGAGGAGACAGGAATGACAAAGGATGAGATGGTTGGATGGCATCATCAACTCAATGAACATGAGTTTGAGCAAGCTACAGGAGATAGCGATGGACAGGGAAGCCTGACATGCTGCAGTCCATGGGGTTGCAGAGAGTCAGATACGACTGAGTGACTAACTGAACTGACTGGACAGAATCAAGATAAAACCCATGTGTTCTTGATCTCAGGGATGGTCCCATCTGATGGAGAGGGCTGACCTCTCCCCCACCCCCACCCCGCCACCCCAACTCACTCTAGTTCCATGTCTCAGACACACAAAGAATAGAAAGGCTGTGGGGTTTTCTGTACTATAGAGTGGGAACTAGCTCTGAACTGAAGTATTTATTTACAGCAGAGACTGTAAAGGAAAATAAGAAGGTTTTCTAAATTTGTCCCTAAAACATTTATAGTCCCTGCCATGTCATTTCACACGTCAGTTTAGATGGAGCATAATGAAGCAT
The DNA here is from genome assembly GCF_023091745.1 of Budorcas taxicolor. Lineage (NCBI taxonomy): Eukaryota > Metazoa > Chordata > Mammalia > Artiodactyla > Bovidae > Budorcas > Budorcas taxicolor. The sequence continues at coordinate 141,734,507 of NC_068920.1, forward strand.
CAAGACCATCTGCTTCCAAGCCAGCCATCCCAGCTTGTGTGACCTTGGACTAGTCCTTGTATCAATCATTAAGTGCCCGTTTCCTCAATCGCAAAATAAGATTCATACCTAGAGCAGAGGGCTGTGTGTTGATCAGAAAGGCATCCAGAGTAGCTGCTAAAAGTAGAAGATCTGAAGGCATATTACCAGGATTCAGATCCACACGTCAGCTCTCTCCAGCTGGGCGGCTTAAGCAAGTCATTTCAGTGTTTCCCTCTCCTTCACAGAAAATCGAGTAATACTCATACCACCTCCTAGGATCAGGGAGAGTATTAAGTGAATCTGCCAGGGTCTGAATGTCTATGTCCCCCCAACACTCACATGTTGAAATCCTAACCCCCAAAGTCAATGGTATTTGTAGTTGGGGCCTTTGGGAGGTGCTTAAGCCAATGAGGGTGGATGGAGCCTTCATGAAGGGGATATGCGCCCTTTTAAAAGAGATGCCCTACCCCTTCCCCAGAGTTCCCTTACCCCTTTTACCATGTAAGGACACAGTCAGAAATCCACTGTTTGCAGCCTGGAAAAGAGATCTCACCTGACCATGCTGGCACCCTGATTTCCAACTTTCGATCTCCAGAACTGTGAGCAATTCATTTCTGCTGTTTACAAGCCACCCGGTCTGTGCTAATTATTATAGCCACTAGGATGGACTAAGACACAGCTAATACATGGACATAGTGCCTGGTGCATGGGAGGCTCTCACATGTTGCTGTTGGGATCCTTGATGTCTTCAGTCACTCATTAGCATTTTTTCTGTGCCGGGTCTTTCCAGAGGCACTCTAACACCATCCCCAAGGGGCTCACTGTCCACCAGACAAGAAGGTCAAACACACAAGCAATTGCAGCAGTGTGACAGGCTCTAGAAGACGCCTGACTCAGCCTAGGGAATTCCAGAAAAGGCATCACTTGTGGAGAGTCTTGAAGGATAGCAAAAAATGTCCAGTGAGGTGAAAGTGCATCCAGGGAGTGGGACCTCACTATGCAAGGACCCGGAGGTAAGAAACTGGACGTAGCATCTGCAGAGAGCAGAGTATGTCAGTAGGACAGGTGGAGGGGGGCAATGTGGGGTCCGGCTCTAAGAAGGGTTTGTCCCAAGTGACTGCGAGTTAAGACTTAGGTTTTAAAAAAAATCTCCCGAGGACTGGCTCTGAGAATTTAGATTAATTTCCCAATTTGTAAAATTAGAGTATTACAGGAGATGCTTGCTGAGATCCCTCTGAGCTCTGAAGCAATTTAATTCTCACCAGATTGTAACCTCCCTGGAGGCAAAGTATGTGTCCTGTTCTGCCTCCGCTGGTCCACCTCAGCAGGGGCCAGGTTTATGCCCAAGAAGCACCTTTTCTGCCGTCTGAATGTTCTAGTCTTTTCTAGCTCTGAAATCTCTCATTTTAATCCTTCGCAAACAGATTCCAGAAGGCATGTATTTACAAAACTTAGCCACCCTGGATCTTTATTTTATGTTTCTGCATTAAGACAAAATAACAGTGTCTGTATACATGATGTCAAGCATTTTAAAATTTGAAACCAAATGTGACTATCACCTGAATTGTCTTATTCAGAGGCTGCTAGGGTCTGGGAGCCTCTGGGAGGAAGAAAACCTAGGACTCTCCAAGGTTCGATCAGGGAACAGGAGAGACTGGCTTTCAGCCCTGGCTTCTGAGCCTGAGCAAATTAGTCGAAAAAACTGATCTCCATGGCAACAGGAAATTTGTTTCTTAAAGAAGGTTAGAAATAATGCCTTTGGAAGAAACTCCGCGGCAGATAGAATATTCTCAGATTACACAGAAACGGTGTCTATGCCAACAAAATGACGGGCCAGGTGGCTCCATTATCTGGATAATTTAGGCCTGAACCAGTGATTTGTAAAAGAATAGGAGGCTTTTAAGACCTGAAGAATGGAATGTGGCAGGTATGGCCAAAGCACAGGTGAGCTGTCTCTCTGGAGTTTTCTCTGCTGATCTGGGACCCAGAACAGGACTCTCAGGTCCAGGCTGTGAGCATCTGCCAGGTACTTCCCCAGACAGAATGAAAAGTGTGTGAAATTGTTAGATGCATTGCCAGGAAGTCACGAGCAGTGGCCGTGCCCCAGGCAGACAGAAACCAGGATCTTAGGTGAATCAGGGGCTGGGCCAATACTAGCAAAAGCGCCCAAACACCCTCTTTTTTTTTTTGGCCCAAATAGAAAGAGAGCCAAGATCCCAAAATCCTCCTGCCCTATTTCCCTCCAACATTTCTCCGTTTTCTACACATTAGCCTTCTTTCTTCTCTACCACCTTTATTCCATCCTTCCTGGGAAGATGGAAAGCCATTTGAGGGCTTGAAACCCATTTCACTTGGGTCAGTTTTTCAAAGGAGACAGCAAAGCGTGGACCGATGCTAGATAGGCTGCTCAGATTCGAATTCTTTCTGGGCTCCAGTTCCTCATTTGTCAAAAGGGGGTGTATATAGGTGACTTCCTATTCTGGCATTGGGGTGAGGATCAAATGAGTCAACATCTGTGAGCCTGACACGTGGTAAGAGCTACATAGGCATGTGATAAACACCCAAAGCGTTTTAAGATACTGAAGCCACAGCAAAAATCACACTAGATGCTCAGACGCAGAGGCACCCTGGTAATTCCTGGGTTGAGGAAGCCCTTTCACTGGGGATCATTAAAGAATTACAGATGATGGGCAATGTCGCATGTCATCCTGTTTCCCTGTTACACAGACGAGAAACTGATGCCCAGAGATGGAAGGCAGTATGGCATCCCAGGCTTCCCCAAGAGATTTGGGAAAGAGATTTGCTATCTTCCAGGCAATGCCAAAGGGATCCTGGGGCCACTGCCTGCGAAAGGGCCAGAAGGGCCTCCTAGAAAGCCTGTGTCCCCATCTTTTCCCTGCGAAGGAGCCTCCCCAGACTTCTGCCCAGGGTTAATGCATATTAATAGGTGGTTCCTGAAAAAATAGAATAGCAGGCTTTCCTAGTCATCTGCACTTGGGGCACCACCGAGGCCAGTTCAGCCCCAATGGAGTCTCCAGTTCAGAGAGCCTATAAAAGCTCAGGGAAAATCCTGCAGGAACGAAGTCATTGCGTGTGTAACACAATCTGTCCCAAATTTATCTGAACTCAAAGTCCCTCAGGGTCATGCATCTTATGAAACTAATGTTACTGCAACACACAACACTGAGGACCGTCCACTTCCCACAGTCAGTGAATAGCAAACACTGACCCCGGGGAGGTGGGAGCTGAAGGGCCGTGTGGTGGAGCCGGGGAGAGTGGGGTCCCCGCATCTCCTGGGTCAGGCCTGCCCAGCAAGGGCTCTGGAAATGTTTGCCTGATATCTTGTCTCCTTTTGGTTTGTGTTTGTTTATTTACTTGCTTGGTGGCTGCTTAATGAATGAAGGTATTTCTCCTGCCAAGATAAGGGTTCTCATGGTCCCAGTGTTTTAGGCACTTCAGTGTGTAAATTATATGGCAAAAGAATTCTTTGGTAGTTATATCTGATGATAAATTCCTAGACCACCTAGTTGAGGGGGAGGAGGCAGTCCATACATCACCCATTCTGGTGTCTCATCAGCTCCTGAACCTGGCAGAATCCAGGGCAGGAGCTTTAACAGCCAAGTGGGAATCCAGGCTGTGACACTTGGTAGCTTTGTGAATTGGCCAAGTTATTTAACGATGCTGAGCCAGGTCTTCCATCCTGAAGTCTAATAATATCCAACATGTATCAAACACTTACTGTTTCCCAATAACTGTGTTCACAGCTTTACTCACATTATCTCATTTAAGTCTCATCATTTGAGAGGAGAAAACAGGGGACACAAAAGTTATTTGCAGCAGAGTAAATAACATGCCCACTAAATGTGCAAATCTACCTGTTCTTTAGCAAGACAGCACTTGGGCAGTTATCCTAGGGCCCTGCTGGTTGTTGTGAGAAGCCAGCTTTATGATGTATTGGATCAAAGTGGGGACCAGCAAATGTCCCTTCTTTCCTCTGGGTTCCCACTCCTAGTCTGAGTCCAGAGGAAAAATAACTTTATTTCCCTCCTACCTTTCCTTGTTCCCTTCACTCCCTATTTTATTCATTCACCAAACCTTTACTGAAAGCATTCAACATGTTCCAGACCAGATTTTTTATTAGCAACTGAGCAAATAAAACTGAGCCAGACAGGGCTGTCCCTGCTCTCAGGCAGCTGGGAGTCTTGTCTCGGTTTTGCCACGTTAGCTAATTCCATGGGAACATACACAGAAAAAGAGCCCAGGCCCCACATTTCCATTTTGTTTCGCTGTCATCTGAAGAGAAAGCGATTGCTCACTTCTTTTTTTTTAATACTTTTATTTATTTATTTGGCTGCACTGGGTCTCCACTGAGGCACATGGGGTCTTCGATCTTTGTTGTAGCACACAGGCTCTTTCACTTGCGGCATGCGAGATCTAGATCCCTGACCAAGGATTGAACCCTGGCCCCCTTCATTGGGAGCTCAGAGTCAGTCACTGGACCACTGGGGAAGCCCAAGATCTCTCACTTCTTGAGCACATCAAAAGTCAAGTCATTCTCCTTTCTCTCGCTGAATCATTGCAGCCACCCTTAGAAGGGCATCGCTATGGCTACTTTCATATAAAAGCAGATCTGACACCTGAGAGGCTCAGGGGCTCATCTCTTGGCCCCATAAGCAGCCAACTCTAAGCTCCCCCCCACCACCACTTTTTTTGTGTGGACCTGCGCTTCCTCTTGGTGTCATTTCTCAGGGCTGACTTTGTACGTGATGACTCAAAGATTTCTGCAATTTTTTTTGTCCTTTTGGGAAGTTGGGAGAGAATATTTAGTCATTATTTCCATAATCAGCCCCCATCTCATGAATGGTCACAACCCAAGTCCTGCAGCACAGCTGGGAGGCAGGCGGGGGTAATGGGGTCCCTGGCACCACCTTATATCCCACCCCTACCACCTCCCCACACCCGGGGACGCCAGGCGTTGGTTGGCCGGCTGCCAGCTTTACTGCGGGCTCACACAGCTGTTTCCAGCCAAGGTGAGGGCTTCCTCTTAATGGTGTCGTTTACAAGTCCATAAATCGGGATGGAGCCGTTTCCGCCACTGGTCCCACCTCCCTGGGCTCTGGGGTCTCACCCTGCAGACCAGGGCCTCAAGCCCGCCCTAAGAGCCCTCCTGTCTCACCAGCCCTGGAGTAGCCCAGTCATAAAGGCCCCCTCCCCTCCGAGGGCAGAGTTCAAAGCTTAGGCTTCCCAGGATCCCGTCCTAAACTGTCAGTCCCACCCCGCTTTATGGCTCCTGCTCCCCCATCCATCGCTCAGCACGAGAGCCAAGCCCTGGGGTCTTATCTCCCAGCCATGGAGATAAAGGCCACAGGGGCTCTGGGAAGCCGCCCACCCGAAGGTGCCTTGGCCCAGGGCTCCCGCTGCTCCCTGGGGTGAGTATAATGAGTTCGAGGAGAGATGGCCTTTTTCAAACCGACAGGGAAGACAATCCCCGCTAGGCGCTGGGATTTTCTCTATCTGACCTTCCCAGGGCAACACTTCTAGTGGGAAGGCAGAGGGGACAGCCCTGGATCCCCAGGGGCTCAGGCTTCCCTGGGTACCCCAGCCCAAGGTGATAATGAGGTGAGAGAAGATGGCGGCTTAATGGGCCTGTGCCCGTAAGTAAGGGAAGGAGGGCTTCCCTGGGCCAGGCCCTGCAAGCGGCAGCCCCACAGGAAAGGGGAGCAGGCCAAGGTCACAAAGAACCCGTGAGAACCCCTCAGGCAGGCACTTGCCCGTTTGTACAAAACACAGAAGCAGAGAACCTTCTGTGTGCAGGCTGTGCTAGGTGCTCTGAGCTCAGCTCAGTGGAGGATTGCTCACCCTCAGAGGTCTAGGCGCGTGCACTCGAGTGAGGCAGGCAAGTCCTGAAGAACAAATAGGAGTCTGCAGGGCTGAGAAAGGGCTTCCTTGGTAGCTCAGTGTTAAAGAATCAGTCTGCAATGCAGCAGACGTGGGAGATGCAGGTTTGATCCCTGAGTCGGGGAGATCCCCTGGAGGAGAAAAAAAAATGGCAAGCCCTCCAGTGTTCTTGCCAGGAAAATCTCATGGACAGAGGAGCCTCACGGGCTGCAATCCATAGAGTCACAAAGAGTTAGACACAACTGAGCGACGACATACACACAGGGCTGAGACAGTTGTAAGAGGGAAGACCCTGTACGAAAGGCAGGGTGCCTCCTGGGGCTGCCAGTCGTGCAGGTGAGAGGGGAGGCCAAAGGCAGGGCCAGGACCCTCTCTTGACAACCTCATACTCCCAGGGGGAGAGGGGCCATGGGCTGCTGCATTGCTGCCTCCTGGCCTATGCTGAAACCAGAGACACTGAGCATGGAGCTCTTTCTAGAAGCCAAGTGGGGAAGATCCGGTCCCCTGTGCCCTCCCCAACATGGTCCAGGCCGGGCAACCTGCCCTCAAGGACATCAGCCTCGGTACTGGAATGACCAGGAGGAAGTACCAGGGACCCAGGAAGGGAAAAGTCTAGGGCGCGGGTCACCTCGCCCTCTGCCAGGACCCAAGCATCTGGTGGTCAACCCTGCCTCTACACACAGCCCCATGGAGACCACCCTGCTCTAGGAAGCTTCCCGGGATGGTGACAGCGGGAGTCCCGCTTCTCAAGATAAAAACCGAGGCCCAGAAATGTGACAGCAATAACAGCTAATGTCAGGTCACCGCTGGTATATCTGGGGAAGTAGAGACGGCTTCCCTGCAGGGGCAGATGCAGTCTTCGGAACCTCAGAATCCGTGCCTTTGTGCAAAGAAGAGGGAGCCCCTCCCTCTGGGCAGAGGGGGTGGTACCCCTCCCCTCCCCCGGGGGCACAGACGGTTGAGGAAAGCATGCCGGACTGCAGCCTCCTCGCTTGGGCATCCTTGGGCACCTTGAGTTAACGAGAGAAGTAGAGAGGCCTGGGGAGGCTGTAGTCAGGCGGAGGCGTCCATCAGTCCCACTTGGTGACCCAGCTTTCTGGCATCGCCGTAGCCATGGATACCGCGCCATCCCTTTATCTGTAGACTAAGGCCGATAACACCTACGCACTGGGCTTAAAGGTCCCGGAGAAGACGGTGTGTCTTATTATTCCAGGGCCTCCAGAACAGAAGATGAAGGCTCCCCAGAGCCCTGGATGTTTTCCTTCCTTCCTCACTCAGAGACAGGTCTTAGTTATTTGCTTCCTGCCTCCGTGTAATTACAGTACAAGGGCCTCATCCTCCAGGCCTGTTTTAGTGAAGGAGGAAGGAAGTCGCAGGCCTTTTCGCGGGTAACTCCCCGCTCAGAGACGCCAGCTGGGAATTTGACTAATCTGTGATTGCAGCCAATAACCCCCGCGTGTTCCAGATCAAGGTCCTGCTCAGGCCAGTCAGGACCGCCCCCGTGGCCATTAATCAGCCACTGTTCTCAGGCTCGACCTCCAGGGCACCCATCCTCTCCTGCAGCCCGGAGAGGATATGGTTGGGGGAGGGAGGGAAATCCCTCCTAGCACATTGTGGAGCACCAGGGCCAGGCGAGACACTGGCCGTTCTCACCAGCAGCTGGACTGTGAATACATCCGTGTGTGTACTCCTTCTAGAGGGCCCAGGCAAGTGTGCACCAGGAAACACCCTTAATTCTGGCAGAACTAGGAAGCATCAGACAAGGATGCTCCTTCAGGGCCCAGTGTGGAGGCCCAGAGGATTCAGAAAGGACTGCGGGCTTTCTCCAGAGATACGCTGGAAGAAAAGTCATTTCCGCTGAGTTGAAGAAACTAGACAGAACTCCAAAACTGGCTCTTTTTTATGCCCTCAAGCAAGTTCCTTCTTACTAGGCAGCAAACTCTTCTCTAGAAGAGGAGAGTAAGAATTTATAACCCCCAAGGGCCCTTCCAGAGCTGACGGCCTAGGGCACTGTGGTTCTGGGAATTACAAGGGATCTTGGCCTAGTCGGTGGTATGAATTAAAAGAGAATATTTATTTGTGAAAACAGCTCTAATGAAAAAAAAGAAACTTTCTTTTCAGGAAGCTGGCAGCAGGATCCATTAAGCTTTCACAGAAAGAGTTATAAAGTTGTTTAGCAAACCAAGTTGATCTTAATGAAGCATCTTGTACCTCAAAAAAGGGACTCCTGGTCAGTGTAGAAGAGTCTGAATCTTTGAAAAGAAACCACCTTTATTGTTGAAAGTGACACCAAGCAGGAAGATCCCAGTGAAGGTCCATAAGCATTAAGAAGGATGGTATAGGGCTTCCCTGGTGGTTCAGGGGTAAAGAATCCACCTGCCATAGCTCAGCCTAGTGCTATGTGATGACCTAGAGGAGCAGGATGGGGTAGGAGGTGGGAAGGAGGTTCAAAAGTGAAGGGACATGTGTACACCTATGGCTGATTCATGTTGATGTATGGCAGACACCAGCACAACATTGTAAAGCAATTATTCTTCAATCAAAAATAAATACATTTAAAAAAATACTCATCTGCCAATGTAGGACCTACAGGAGACACGGGTTCAATCCCTGATGTGGGAAGATCCCAAAAGCAAAGGAGCAACTGGGCCCGAGGGCCACAACTGCTGAACCTGTGCTCCAGAGCCTCGGAGACGCAACTGCTGAAGCCCACGCACCCTAGAGCCCATGCTAAGCAGCAAGAGAAGCCACCACAAGGAGATGCCTGTGCACAGCAACTGGAAGTTGCTGCCTCTTGCCACAACTAGAGAAAAGCCCACACAGCAATAAAAACCAAGAACAGTCAAAAATTAAAAAAAAAAAAAAAAATGTTAAAGAAGGACTGTGTTCCAGCTAGGATTTAAGAAATCTATGGCCTTATTCATCCCACACTCACAAAGTGCCTGCCTGCTCTGTGTCAGGTCTTATGCTGAGGATGGATAAATAAGACCCCACTCTTGCCTTCAGCTGGGGTCCACCCTAGAAGTCATGGGGATGAGTCCCCACACAAGGATCTTTGGAAATATCACAGGCCTGGGAGATGGGCTGAGCGAGAATCATCATCTCCATCTTATAAAACAGGCTCAGAGAGGTGCACTCATTTGTCTAAGGCCTCGCAGCCAGAGAACGGAAGAGGAGTTTGCAGAGTCTACTCGTCTGACTCCCAGGCCAGAATTCTTTCCCACCCCTTCTGTATCTACCTGTGACAGAGGACCCAAGAACAAGACATTAGGGACATACAGGGACCTCCTGTATGGGTTGATACTCCATGAGTACTGTTGACTTGACCAACTGGGTTCTTGCCTCCATGACTCTAGACAAAGGCTGGACTGCCTCTTTCTAAGCCCTTGATTTACTTCTTTCCAGGTCTTTCATGCTGAGTGTTTGTTAGAGGATTGTGGTTTCTGCAAACGGAAAAATCCAAAAAGCTACTGCTCCTGTAATTCCCTTAAACCCACCGGTATTCCAAGCACAAACCTCAAAACATGCTGCTCATTTCCTCCAAAAATTGCAAACACTTCTATCCATCACCATGGCAGGAAGACAAAGAAGAGCCTGGGATTTAGGCAGACCCCAGGCTCCTGTCCCTGCATCATTTTGAGCGAATATTAGCCTTTTGGAGCCCATTGGTCCAATCGGTAAAATGGGCAGAATATCTTGAAAAGATGTTGGAGGACCACATGAAATGAAACAGATTCTACCACACCGCGGTTTGGCTTTTTAGCAAAATAATTTCATTCTTTACCTCCACCCCATTCCATGATAGAACTTAGGCAAATCCCTCCAATTGTCCATTTTCTTGCTGTAAGAGTTTTTTTACCATCAGATTCTCTTTCCCACTGTCATTCCATATCCATGTGAACTGATCGTCAGAACTGATCCACCTGAACTGACGATGGAGAATTCAGATTCTCCAGAATTCTTTGTATATCTTCCTGGCCCAGTTTGATCTGCTAGAGCAGCATGAGAGCACACATTTGATCCCAAGGAGAACTCGTGGTGAGGAATGATTTCTCTTGCTAGCTTCAACTTGAAATACACAACCATAGGGACTCTGGGGGCTCTTTTCATTGGGGAAGAACTAGCCTCATTGCAACCAGAATCATCTCCTCTGTCAGGGCCCATAGCTGCAGGATCTGGCTTCTAAGCTTTTCAGGGTCCTACCAAATATCTGAAAGCATTAAAAAAAAAAAAAATTATGCTCTCAAACACAATTCAAAACCTGCAAAATCAAAATGAATGTTTAATTAAATATCTTTAAAAATGTAACATTATGTCATCTGCCACTTCTTTAATCATTAAATTTATCACTCGTGAAATTTTCATTACATTAGAAAACAATGTGCAGTTTACAGTTTCTGGCTTTGCATGAGTTTCCACACAGGCTAAGAAAAAATTGAACTTACTGTATATTAAGAATGCTGCTGCTGCTAAATCTGTTCAGTCATGTCTGACTCTGTGTGACCCCATAGACAGCAGCCCACCAGGCTCCCCTGTCTCTGGGATTCTCCAGGAAAGAATGCTGGAGTGGGTTGCCATTTCCTTCTCCAATGCAAGAAAGTGAAAAGTGAAAGTGAAGTCACTCAGTTGTGTCCAACTCTTCACGACCCCATGGACTGTAGCCCACCAGGCTCCTCCATCCATGGGATTTTCCAGGCAAGAGTACTGGAGTTGGGTGTCATCGCCTTCTCCGAAATTAATGATGCTACCCATAGTTAAATAATTTCAAAGGCAAAATTGTGGGAGTTCATATGAATTTTTATAGCAGAAGACTAACCCTGTGACATGAAGTGTAGATGTAACATATTGGGCAGAGTATCCAAATATAAGGGTATAAGGGCCTTCAGTGGTCTTTCATGAGTCCACGTCATTGACTGATTGGTTCTGATATTTTCACCAAGAGGTAGGCACCACCCCCCTTACCCCCCAGACTGCCCAGCAAGTTTCAAGAGCTATTAGATATTTGCTCAGCCAAGAATTGGGTGCCATCTTCAAATGCCGGACTGGACAACCCACCCTTTTCCTCTAGCCCCTTCTGCCAAGCATTCCTCCAGCTAATAAAACCCTGCTCATCCAGCACTGGGTCAATATTTACTCAGTATAACCCATTCTAAAGACTGAAGGCCACACTAAAGTTAAAACATTAAAAAGGAAGTCTTACCTCCTGGGTCAGTGTTAGAATCTGGGAGAGGACTTTGATCACAAGTGGTGTTACCTGGAGGACAGGCCAGACCTCCAGGACAGAAGAAGGATATTTAGGTCCACCTAGATATTCCAGATCCATCAGGAGCTGACGCTGCAGAAATGCTTTTTTTATTCCCTCCTAGACTTCAGTTTCCATGAGGGGGGTGACCTCCAAGAGGATATTGTGAGCAACCAGTGAAATGGGCTTCTGCTCAGATTTCAGAAACCTGAGACACATTGAATGATGTGATATGGTTATGTATCATTTGGTCAAGAATTTTGTTTTCTTTAGTGTGACAATAAAGAGTTCTGATGGAAATAACTGTCGCCTCATTTAACAATAGATACTGAGATCATTCTGAACGGTGATTTTTTTTTAAAGATGGTCATGTAAGTACATCTCCATCCCACATGCTCCTTTAACCCTGGGATGATAAACTTCCTCCATGGAGTGGTGGAGTCCATGTTATCCCCACTCAAACCCAGGTGGAGTTTTGCAACTGCCCCCAGCAGTGGAATCTGGTGGAAATGAAGCCAAGTGACTTTCAAGGCAAGCTCACAAAAGATAATAGAGTTTCCACCTGACTATCTCTTGGGACTTGGAACTTCGGAATCCTGAGCTGCCATGTAAGCAGACAGCCTGCCCTGAAGTCACAGTGCTGGGAGGAGACAGAGGAGATACCCAGTGAGCCTCAGACACTGGTGCTCAACACCTCTAAGTGATAGAAAAATCATTTGACTCATTTATTTTATCCATTTTGCTTATCTGTGTTTATAACACTTCTGTTGTTGTTGTTCTGCCACTAAGTCATGTCCAATTTGACCCCATGGACTGCAGCATGCCAGGCTTCCATTGTCCTTCACTATCTCCCAGAGTATGCTCCAAGACATATCCACTGACTCAGTGATGCCATCCAACCATCTCATCCTCTGTCGTTTCCTTCTCCTCCTGTCCTCAATCTTTCCCAGCATCGGGGTCTTTTCCAATGAGTTGCCAACATTTCAGTAGCAAACATATATCATTTTTTTTAATAAGTTAGTTTTTTAAAAATTCTACTCATGCCCCCACCTTCACAAAGCATCATCAGGCCGTGGCTAATATCTACACTGAATTCCAGCCATTGACTCTTAGCATAATTCAACATAATAACGGCTTGCTCCAGGATCCCAACAAGTTTAGACTGGTGGCCAGATGCCAGAAACCCCCATGCATGTCAGTCTAGATGAGCGGATCCAACGCGTGTGTTTACCACAGTTAGATCCGCCAGTCCAGCAGCCCCAGAGGTGGAGCAAGCTTGCCTGAGGCCAGAGCATCTGTTTGTTGTTGTTGTTGTTGTTTGTTTGTTTTACTATGGGAAAGTAAAACTTTTTACTCATGCATTCATCAAATATTGATTAAGCCCTGCTGTGTGATGTGCCCAGCACAGGTCTGGGTACTAGACGTCCATGTGTGAGCTGATGCAAGGTTTTTGTCTTCAGTGAAAAATACAAATGAAGCAAATGCTCTGAATGTGGCATAAGTGCTGTGAGAGGGGATGCCCTGGAAACAGAAACAGAGGGCACACCTGGCCCAGATATGGAGATTCAGGAAGGTTCCTCAGATAACAGGGTTTCCCTGGTGGCTCAAATGGTAAAGAATCCACCCACAATGCATGCAGGAGACCTGGGTTTTGATCCCTGGGTCAATAAGATCCCTTGGAGAAGAGAATGGCTACCTACTCCACTATTCTTACCTGGAGAATTCCATGGACTGAGGAGCTTGGTGGGCTACAGTCCGTGGGGTTGCAAAGAGTCAGACCAGATAATGGCATATAATAATGGGACAATAAGCAAACCCAGTGTCACATGGTATTGTGAGGTTTGACACAGATCAAATATTTATGTCCTCCCAATAGCCTTATGTTGAAATTCTGACACCCCCACTCCCACCCAGTGTGATGGTATAGTACCTTTGGGGTGATTAAGTCATGAGGGTGGAGCCCTCATGAATGAAATTAGTGCCCTTGCAAAAGACACCCCCCAGAACTCCCTTCCTTTTTCCTGCCATGTAGGGACACAGCAAAAAGACAACTAGGCCACAACAACTGGCCTAGCCGTCTATTAACAAGGAACTAAGCGCCTCCAGACACCAAATCTGCCATCCTTACATCCTTTTCTCCAGACCTCAGAAAAATGAATGTCTGCTGTTCAAGTTCTCCACGTCTCTTTTTATTGTAGCAGCTGAAATGGACTAAGAAAGCAAATGAGATCATCCTATGAGCACACTTAGCAAAACAGAAATGCAAGATGTGGTGGGCCATCCCCACCCCCACTGCCTCTGGCAGTTTCTGTAAAACAGCCGTGATTCTGATTGGGCATGAAGCTTCTGTTTTCCATGTTGGTGAGCACAGAAAACCTCGAACCGTGACCCTGAGCTGGGTCTTTGTTTGCCGTAGTCTCTTGTACTCTTGTGCACTGCTCACGAAAAGCCAGGCCAAGAGACCCTTTCTTGCTCCAAGGCCAGTGGCCAAGGTCCAGTGTGCTGCTGGGGACACATCCCTCCTGCCAGCCTGGCTTGACCGTGCTGCTGGCCAGGTGGGGCTTGTGAGACCAGTGCCCTTAATTTGTTCTGACGTCCAGCCCAGGGGAGCACCAGTCCTCCGGGGAGCTGGGAGAGCCTGTCATGTCCCCCCAGTCTTCAGTGGAACTGAGGGTCGAGGGCCAGCGCTCTGCCCTTTTCTTGCAGCGACTGCCTTGAGTGAGTTGCTCAGAATCCTGGCTCTAGTCTCCAGCCCGTATATATCCCCCACCCCCACCCCCATGTTGCAAGACATCAGCATTGGAGGCTCTTTCTATCTGGAAAGTCCTGCCATCCCTCCGAGGGTTCCTAGACATAAAAAAAAAACAACAAAAAAAAAAACCAAACTGGCCACCCAGGCCGGCTATCTCCTGCTTATTCCTCACCAGCTGCCTCTCTACCCGCCATTTGTTCCACCCAAAACCAATTCGGACCATTTGCTCCAGCCAGCCAGGCCCCAAATGGGAGCTTAGACCTTTCCCTTCATGTAACTTCTGCCAATTCTTTACATCTCTGTTGAAGTGTCACTTCCTCCAAGAAGCCTACCCAGAACCGCCAGCCTTGTGTCCCTGCGGAGACCCCACAGACACACATCACGTACTCATCGCACTGTATTGTGAGTGCCAGGATGGTCAAAGGTGTTTCCACTCCTCCCCACTTCCATCCACGTCCACTCACCCGGGTGCATGGGGGAGTCTTTGGTAAAACAGAGACCAAGGTTTGCTGGCAGAGATGTCACCCTGAACGAGCAGTCGGTGCTGGCCACAGAGGTTTGTCTCTCTCAAATACTAAGCTCCGAAGGCCCAGTGTGGTCTCTCCTAGGGGAAGACTGGAACCGAGGTCAGAACCTCCGGGTGGTCTCACCAAGCAGAGCCCTTGGGAGATGATTGTCTGTGCCAGCTTTCTTTTCGGTACACTCCTTTGAGCTCTCAGGAGGGTAGGTGCATTGTAAATTTTGAAGACTGGAATGAGTGTGAATATTAACCATGCTTCTCCAGCCACTGTGATGGTTTTTGAGGAACACCTGTTGATGTCTTAATGCCTCCCACCATCAGTGTTTCATAGAACACAATTTGGCAAATGCTACCCTAAAAATATTTATGAATTTGAGCACCCAAAGGGCCAAATATCAATATATATCTCACTCTTTGTGAAGATTTTATTGGTATTTTTCAATACATCATACAAAGCCTTCTTTTCAATGAGAGCTTTGTTTCTCTCTCTCTCTTTTTTGGATTTGTTTATTTATTTGGCTGTACCAGGTCTTATTTGCAGTTCTCAAGATCTTCAGTCATCATTGCAGCATGCAGGTTCTTGTTTTTGTGGCATGTGATATCTAGTTCCCTGGCTAGGGATCAAACCCAGGCTCCCTGCACTGGGATTAGCCTCTGGATCACAGGAAGTCCCAAGGCAGCTTTGTTTCTTGCTGATGCAGGGAACCATGTTTGTGAGTCTTTCCCTTATTACTATGGCTACTAGGAAGCTCTGAGTCCTGGCCCACATCTGGTGACTGCTCAGGCTCTCCAAGGGCAAATTCTATCTTCTGATCTTTTCTCTGTTACCATCTTATTCCTTCTATCTTTATTTAGTCTTAGCCATTGATTCTTTTATCTGTTGCAAACCTGTTTTACTGGTATGCCAAAATCCTTCTGAATATGAGGCAAGGTGTAGAGATATAAGTGATGCCTGTGTGCTCAGTCGTGCCCGACTCTTTGCAACCCTGTGGACCGCAGCCCACCAGGCTCTTCTGTCCATGGGACTTCCCAGGCACGAATACTGGAATGGGTTGCAGTTTCCTCTTCCAGGGCATCTTCCAGACCCAAGGACAGAACCCAAGTCTCCAGTGCTTCCTGCATTGGCAGGTCGATTCTTTATCACTGAGCCACCTGGGAAACCCCATATATAAAAGCAAACAAGTATGATATTGTCAACAATGACAATAACAAATACTTTCATGCCAAAGAATAGGTGAACTCCCATAGTTATAAAATAAGCATCAGCTCTTTTCCAACAAGGAGAAGAGGACCTGAGATGGATTTCCTCCTGGGCTTGATTTTCACGTTTAACCCTTTCACTCTACTTTTCAAAGTCAGAAGAAATACCCGCTCCCTTTCCCCACATGACTTGAGAGACTGAAACAAATCCACCCTCAAGATCAAATAGATTACGTTAATGACACAGAGAAGACAGGATGGTCTGTGTCCATTCTCTGAGCTCCCAAACAACAGGCTTTTGTGCTCAGGGGAGAGGTGGGGGGCTGGGGACACTTGATAAGTTATATCTACTGTGGGGCGGGGTGGGTTGCCAGGCTTACACTCCAGCCCTCAAAGTTTCCACAAGTTGGGTAGACAGAGGGCCTCCAATTCTTAGCCTCTATCCCACCATTGAGGACCCCTGCCTGCCCAATATCAAACAGCCTTCTGAGGACCCATGGGGAACTTGAGGCTTCAGACGGCCCTAGCCTATTGGAACCTTCTTCCTCCAGACAAACTCAGTTGAATACTCTTGCCTTCTGACAACTTGACAGTGAAGTGACTCACATGGAGTAGCAATCCTTCTGTCTGCCTCTCCTCCCTGCAGGGTGCTACATTGTCCAGGAGCAGACCGGGGGCTGTTGTCTGCGTCCTGTTCTGGTTCTCCTCGGAGACCACGAGCCCCAGGGAGGTCAGGGGACAGAGTGCCTCTCTCTTCTCTGTGTTTACACCTCTCCCTCAAACAGCTGAAGGATGCTCTTTTGCAAGAAGAACAATGGTCTAAATAAAGCAGTAGAGAGGCCTAATGCTGGAAAAGCTGTCGCCTAGATGTGAAGGGACAGTGCAAACCACCAGAGATACACTTTCCCATCATTAATTCTCTTGTCTGCATGCCCCAGCTGGTGTGAGCCCTGGAGGACTGGAACCCCATAAATTCCAACACTGAATCTCAGTGTCTCCACTAGTGCTGACCTCTGAGTATGCTGTCAACAAATTAAGGGGAGAGGAAAAGGGTAGAAAAGGGACTAAAAAGGGGAAAGAAATTTATATCTCAATTAAAAAATAATAACTCGGACTTCCCTGATGGTAGAGTGGATAGGAACCCTGCCAGTGCAGGGGACACCAGTTCAATCCCTGGCCCGGGAAAATTCCACATGCCACGGAGCAACTAAGTCTGGGCAACTACTGAGCCCACACATCTAGAGCCTGTGCTCTGCAATGAAAGAAGCCACCACAATAAGAAGCCTACAGCTAGAGGAAGCCCATGTGCAGCAACAAAGAGCCGGCACAACCAAAAATAAATAATAATAGTAATAACTGAAAACAAAGCTGAGGAAGACACTAGAACTGAGAGTGGAGCCTTGAGGGCTGAGATGCCAGATGCTTTAGTCTTCAGCTCCCAGAGTCTTCACATGACATTAGAGTTTGGATGTTCTCCTGAACCTCATCTCGGAGACGAGGATACAGCCTCGGGTAGGAAGCAACTAGTCAAGGTTTGGACCCAGTTCCAGTTACCCCTTCTGCTCCACCCAGGCCAGCCCAGGATGCAGTGTGATAATGTGTGTGGAAGTTATGGGCAACACCACTGGTCTTGTTTTATTATTATCGTAGACCTGGAGGTCAGGTATCAGTTGGAGCTCCATTTCTTGCTGTGAAATCTTGGGCAAGTTACTTCTCTCTCAACCTCAAAGTACACATCTGTAAAACAAAGAACATGAAGACTAGACGTTCTTTGTCAATGAGCCTTAAATTGTAGTTACCAGGGGTTCCCTGGTGATCCAGTGGTTAAGAATCCACCTTGCAATGCCAGGGACACCGATTCGGGAAGATCCTACATGCCTTGGGGCAACTAAGCCCGTTAGCTACAGCTACTGAGCCTGAGCTCTGGAGCCCACAAGTCCCAACTATAGAGGCCACGTGCAGCAATTACTGAAGCCCAAACACCCCAGAGCCCGTGCTGCACAACAAGAGAAGCTACCACAATGAGAAGCCAGCACACCACAGCTAGAGAGTAGCCCTGGCTTGCGGCAATGAGAGAAAGCCTCAAACGAAGACCCAAAGCAGCCAAAAATAAAAGTAAATAAAATATTTTAAAAATAAACTCCATTTTAAAAAAAAGTTGTTACCAGTCTATCAAGGGATAAGGAGCTTGCAGGTGAATATCCATCAATATCCTGCTTCCTTCACTGAGAAAGTCTTAATATGCCAGGGGGTGGGGGGGGGGAGGGGGCGGGGGGCAAGAACCAGTTAAGCTAAACAACACACTGAGTGAGCAGCAACACTGACTGTGTTAGCCCTTCCATGAATAAATGCTATGATTCCAATGGCTTCTTTATCCGACTCGCAAGATAAACAGGAATAGGAAATGGACTCCATTCAGAATTATTGATCTCCAGATGGGGCCACCATCTCTTCTAATTAGTCAACAGAGGTCCTTCACAGAGGACCTAGTATTGATGTAACCCAGCAAAGCCCCAAATCCCCAGATTTGCACTGTGATCTCTGGCCAGAAGCTTCCAAACTTGATGGGGCGATGACACAAGAGCAAGGGACTCGTCAAGAACTGACCAGACCCGGTGAGGAGGGACTGGCACTGAGCAGTCCTAGACAGAGCCGTCTGCAGAGGAGCTGTGGAGGGACAGGGCAATGGAAATGGCTTTCTATAGGAGGCGGCATTTGCACCAGGTTCTCCAAGTTAACCGACATTAAGTGAAATTGAGAGAGGTCCCGGAACACGGTGCCTTATGCACATTATCCTGGTGCTCAATTTTTCGGAAACCTTGAAGTACATTTTGGGCTCTTTTATGGAATATGGGCCAACTCTCTCAGGCTAGATTCCTGTTAACACCTTGATTGTTGTTGTTGTTCATTCCGTTAAGTCATGTCCAACTCTTTGACCCCATGGACTGTAGCCTGCCAGGCTCCTCTATCCATGGGATTTTCCAGGCAAGAATACTGGAGTAGGTTGCCATTTCCTCCTCCAGGGCATCTTCCCTACCCAGGGACCGAACTTGCATTGGCAGGTGGATTCTTTACCACTGAGCCACATTTGTATAATGTATCTATACAATATATACAACAGCATCTATGCAAGGGGGACTCAACTGCTTTTTTAAAATAATGCTTCAGCTGGACGTCAGACCTGCTCTTGAAATGCAAACCTGCTCTCATATGTTTTCAACTGTCCTCTTTGCATCCAGTTTGCTTTGACAACTGGAAAAGTAGGCAGATCACAGTTGGGCCCTTCATTCATTTTCCATGCTTTGCTGTAAAGAAGAAATTGTTGCTGAAAATATATAGATATAGCTGTTGGGAAACTCTCTTGTCCCCTCCAGTCCCAAATCTTGCATTTGAGAATGTTTGTTATATTTTAAATCAGCTGTCCGTGATCCGCTAGAGCTGTTCTGTCTATATGGAATTATTTTCTTCCTCTGATTTCAGGCATGAACTCTCTCTGTGAGTTTGTTTCCATCTGTTTTTTACATTTCTGCCTGTCTCTTTGGTGGACTTTCTTTTTGTCTTTCTACCTTTACTGTTTTTCTGCATATTCTGTCGGCCATGTGATTGTTCAAATTTAACTACCAACTTTCAAATTATTGTGTGTGGATTGCTTTTTCTTTCTCCCTCTCTGTCTAGAAAGGAAATATTCCCATGGGAAAAGATAAGTGTGAAACAAGGGTGGCTAAGGTCCTATCTTTGAGGTGTCCAGACTCATACAAAGAACTTTTTAATGAATTGTTTTTTCCTCAAAAAAGGAAGACATGTGTAGTGTCTCCCCCAGAGGGTTCTGAATTCTTGGCTGAGGAGGCCAGAAAAAGAATGCTTCCAACCCCTCCCCCTGCAAATCCTAAGTCTTTGAAAGCCATCCCAGGATAAAGAAATGTTTTCTTGTCAATTTTATAATCAGAATTCTGGTCCTCTTGCATATAAGGCAGTCTGAGCTTACCAAGGGAGTGAATGGTCTTGGGTTTTGGGGGGCCACTCTAGAATCCTGGGGAAGGGCTCCCTTTATTCCTGGCCTGCCTTTGATGACACATGACCTCTGACCCTGATCAATGCATCCTCCTCCCAGAGCCGCAGAAAGGAGAGCCGCTCTCTCAGCGCCCAGAGGAAGAGCGGGCAGGGAGGCCCTGACCTCCCGCCCTGCCCCTAACCTCACTGATAATTGAGTTTTCCATCCGTGCTCACCAGCAGGCTCCGAACACAAAGAAACAAGCCCCTCCTGATTCTGTCTTTGCCCAGATGAAACCACGAGCCGAATCTGTTCAGCTCACGCCAGCGGCCAGCACCAGAACACACACGAGAGTCTCGCATCGCATCTGGGAGTACGGCTCCCCCCCCCCGTCCATCCTCCATCCAGCGCCTCGCAGCACCTCCCACGTCCCTACGGGCCGTGTGGCTGCAAGAGATGTCGGTCCCTGTTAACACAGCACTGTGGGGGGAGGACCAGGTTCCCTGAAATGTGTTCACCCCGAGCAGCAGCTTAGAAAACGCAGCCCTTTACGTGCCCTTCCACAACAATCATGTTTCCCACCCTTCCTTTAAATGCTAAAGACAGACGGTAAGAGAATTTAAAAGAAACTTTCCCCAGTTCATCTTCAGTTCTTATGAAATTTCTAATGTTGGAATAAAGTAGGTGACAAAGGAACCCCTTCCAAGCATTTCTGCCCTAGGTTTCCCCTCCTCCTGAAAGCAGCAGACGTCCAGGATCACGACCACAGCCAACCGCTGAAGAAGCAGGGGTGCTGGACGAGGAGGCAAGTCCACTGCCAGGCAATCACTCGGGGCTCACTGGGGACTGAGGTCCACAGGAATCCTTGGGAGATGCCCACCAGCCCTCAATGAATGCTCACTGTGTTGTATTATGAATAATAATAACCTTGCTCCTGCGATGCCCCACCCACCCCCGTAATTTATATCATCTCCTCTGCCCTTCACAACCCCTACCAAGGTAACTATATTTTGTCCCAAGACATCAAAGAGCAAAAGACTCATCCAAGGTCACCCAAGCTCAGAAGAAATGGAGTTGAGACCCGGAGCCAAGCTTTCAGACTCTGTAGCACATTTTTTAATCAATCTGTTAGCTTTAGGAGGAAAACTCCCAGCGTGTAGACGGAAGGAGGAGGCCTCCAAGGTTTGATAAACACCAAGAAAAAATAAAAGCACAAGTGCCAGAGGGAGTGGTAGACTTCAGAGGGTGGAGGAGGAGCAGCTGCAGCATTTCAGTGGCACAGGGGCTTCCTTTGAGAGGAAAGGCCTCATCAGAGTTTTAAGGATGGAGCAGCAAGAAGAGTCAGGTAGCGGGAGACAGGAAAGGTGTTTCAGCAGAAGGACCTGCTGGAGAAGCTCAGAGTGATTAGTCTGCTCAGAGACAGTGGCAGGGCTGGGCCATGGATACTAGTAGAACAGGAGCCCTGAATGCGGGAAGAGCTTGGAGAGAGAGCAAGGGGGCAGTTGTGTAGGGCTTTGATGTCTGAGTAGGAGTTCAGGCTTTCTTCTGGAGTCTCCTAAGGATATAATATGCATGCAGCTTTTAACAACTGGGACAGTTTCCCATTTGGAGACAGAACAGCAGAAGAGAAAAATCTCAGCCCAAACAGGGCCTGTGGCCTGGAATTGTTGGGATTGTCTCCCCAAATCTGAAGTCCATGGGCAGACAACACACCCTGCCTCTGGGATTTCAAAACTTTTAAATAATCTCTCTGACAATGTCAAATAAAACTAGAGGTGAAATGGCAACAATTAGCTGTGAACTGGCTTTTTTGAAGAACAAAATATTCTGCTTCCTTGGGGAAAATAAGTAAATAAATAAACCAAATTGAAATAATGAGCTATTGGATCCATCCAGCTATTTTGTTGTTATGGTAGCTTTAGTTTTTTTAAATAAAGAAAACAAAATGCGCTATTAAAAATTTTAAATTAAAAAAATTTTTTTTAATTAAAATAAAACTCACCCTGCCATTCATTGCTGTTTGCTGTTTCTTCAATGGCCTGATGCTCCCAAGCTCCTTGATCAGCCTCCAACCTGTCTATTGGAGGTTAGACATGCCCCGCTCCTGTCCATGCAGATGCAGAAGGCCTGGAAGGGCTGTGAGGATCTAGATTTTTACCAGGTGCCTTCATTATCATAGACAAGTCTGAAAAGAAGCACAACCATAAAAATCACCCAGGACACTGGGAAATAACAGAGTTCCTTCTCTGGAAAGACTGAGTCAGTAGATCCAGAGGGTGGACACCAGAACTCTGGGTTTTTAACGAAAGCAAGGCTGAAATTAGAATAAAGTGAATGAGATGCATCATCTTCATTTCAAGTTGGGCGTGTTGCTCAGCACGGATATTTTGACCATGATCTCTGGTATGATCCCAAAGGAAATCAGTCCTGAATATTCATTGGAAGGACTGATGTTGAAGCTGAAGCTCCAATACTTTGGCCACCTGATGCGAAGAGCTGACTCACTGGAAAAGACCCTGATGCTGGAAAAGATTGCAGGTGGGAGGAGAAGGCGACGACAGAGGATGAGATGGTTGGATGCATGCATCATCACATCCATGGACGAGTTTGAGCGAACTCCAGGAGATAGTGAAGGACAGGGAAGCCTGGTGTGCCACTCCGTGGGGCTGCCAAGAGTCGAACACGACTGAGTGACTGAACAGCAACTGGTAAAGGATTGTGGTGACTGTTTTTCAGCTTTCCTTTAAACTTTGCATCCAAGGTGAACACCTCACTCTCCTCACCCTCATCCTGCCCAAACAAAAGCCCTGGGTGATTCCTGGGATGCAGTCTGAGTCCAAGTCACTCCGCCTCAACTTCCAAGCTCTTCCCTGCATTTCCTGCCTCATCCCCCTAGACTTTTCCTACTCCCAGAGACCTTCTCAGCCACAGACACATGCTCTGTACCCACAACCTACCCCACAGTGGCCGGCTAGCCTTTGCAAGTGCTTTTCCTTCCCCTGCAACATCCTTGTGCCCTCTAGGATCCCTGCTCCACCCGCTCAACACCTCTTCATTGCACAGGGCCAGGAGCTCTGACACGCACTTTCCTACTTTAATCACCCATCCCATACACCTCTTCCAGGGAAAGCAATTTCTTACACTTCTGGGTTTATCTTGCCCAGGACTGTTGTACCATCCATTATTGCTCTGAGTCTCTGAGTTTCTTGAAAAAAAAAAAAGAAAATGTCTTAGGGTTTCCCTGGTGGCTCAGTGGTAAAGAATCTCTCTGCCAATGAAGGAGACAGCGGTTCGATCCCTGGTTCAGGAAGACCCACGTGCCGCAGAGCAAATAAGCCCTTGTGCACAGTTATTGAGCCTGTGCCCTAGAGCCTGGGAACCGCAACTACTGAAGCCAGCAGACCTAGAGTCTGTGCTCTGCAAATAGAGGAGGCACCACAGTGAGTGGCCCACCCACCATAACTAAAGAGTAGACCCCGTTCAGCACAACTAGAGAAAAGCCCCCATAGCACGGAAGACCCAGCACAGCCAAAAATAAATAAATAAAAGCATTTCTTTAAAAAAAGAAAGCGTCTTACTCTAGATTCCCCCACACCTAGAATACACCCTGGCACCAAGGCAGATCTGATGAGTGGATGAGTGAATGAATGAATGAGTGACACTCAGCCAGGGCCCAGTGGGGCGAGACAGGCTTCGGTTTCATATCACAAACCCAAGCTTGAATTCAGCATCACTGCCCATCTCTAGGTGCTCCAGACAGTGACACGGCATCCCTAGATGGCTTTTATCTATAACATGGGGTTGATAGGGTCTCTCTTGCAGGATTGCTGCGAAAATTAAAAGCAGTTTATCAAGCGCCTGGGACGCAGTAACAGATGCTCCATAAATTTAAGAAAAATAATAGGGCTCGTATGATAGATTTCTAGGCTTCTCTGGTGGCTCACATGGTAAAGAATCTGCCTACAATGAGGGAGACCTGTGTTTGGTTCCTGGGTCAGGAGGATCCCCTGGAGAAGGGAACAGCAACCCACTCCAGTATTCTTGCCTGGAGAATCCCATAGACGGAGGAGCCTGGCAGGCTATAGGTCCATAGGGTCGCAAAGAGTCGGACATGACTGAAGGGTTACTTTACATTTCTTTTTAATGATAGAATCTCCATCCCCCTCTGAGTCACCTTCTGGCACTCTCTGCTCTGGGGAGTGCGCATTAAAGCTGGCTGCGATGATTCTTGCAGTATAACTAAGCTTACTTTGATAGACGGTTAGTAATGATCAAGGCTTAGGGGATGATTGGTCCTCAGATCAACTAGTAGCCAGATCCGGGCAAACTCAAATTCCTTCTGGAGGCTGTGTATTCCCATTCCCATATTTGTTCCCCAGGTAACCAAGACTATATATGGAAGTCAGTCTTACTGCAGTGTGGGAAATTTGAAATCAGGGAAAACCACCCCCACCCCCCCAACTTTTGAGCACAGATGCAGTATTCTTGCCTGAAGAATCCCATGGACAGAGTAGCCTGGCTAGTTATAGTCCATCCAGTCGCAAAAAGTGGGACACGACAGAGTGACTGAGCACAACACACCACTTATCCACTCACCCTCAACCTCTAGGCACTGTTCCAAGAGCTTTATGTAAATTCTTCCGTGGGAACCTCACAACAGCCCATTTTATGGATGTAGAAAGTGAGTGAAAAGTGGAAATGGCTCAATCGTGTCCAACTCTTTGTGACCCCATGCACTATATAGTCCATGGAATTCTCCAAGCCAGAATACTGGAGTGGGTAGTGTTTCCCTTCTCCAGGGAATCTTCCCAACCCAAGGATTGAACCCAGGTTTCCCACATTGCAAGCGGATTCTTTACCAGCCGCAGCTCAGCTGGTAAAGAATCCGCTTGCAATGCAGGAGACCCTGATTCGATTCCTGGGTCAAGAAGATCCACTGGAGAAGGGAGTGAAGTCACTCAGTCGTGTCCGACTCTTTGCGACCCCATGGACTGTAGTGTACCAGGCTCCTCCCTCCACGGGATTTTCCAGGCAAGAGTACTAGAGTGGGTTGCCATTCCCTTCTCCAGGGAATCTTCCTGACACAGGGATCGAACCTGGGTCTTCCGCATTCCAGGCAGACGTTTTAACCTCTGAGCCACCAGGGAAAGGGATAGGCTACCCATTCCAGTATTCTTCAGCTTCTCTTGTGGCTCAGCTGGTAAAGAACCTGCCGGCAATGCGGAAGACCTGGGTTCAATCCCTGGATTGGGAAGATCTCCTGGAGAAGGGAAAGGCTGCCCACGCCAGTATTCTGGCCTGGAGAATTCCATGGACTATACAGAGTCGGACATGACTGAGAGACTTTCACTTTCACTTAGGCTTCCCTGATAGCTCAGTTGGTAAAGAATGTGAGACCCAGAGAAATCAAGTCCTCAGCCCTGGGTCTTCCATCTCTGAGCACCAGAGCCAGACTCGCTTCCTGGCAGGCTGGTGACGGAGCTGAGGCCCTGACCATTAGTCTACATTGCCTCTCCCTCATACTGGTGTTGGAATTTCACAGTTTACCTCCAGGTTCTCATAGCTCCTTGTAGCGCCCTGTAGGGGATTCTTCTGCCCATGCTGAGGTGGGAAATGGAAGAAACCCACTACTCTGGACAGCATTCTGGGCTTCTCTCCTGCCTTTCACCCCAAACCTTGGCACAGTGCATCATTGCCAAGAGGCCAGACACTCCATTCAGGAAACACTGACCCTACATGAGGCCAGACTAAGTCCTGAACTGGGCACCCAGAAGACAGAAGTGGACCAAAGCTGCCCAAGGTGCTGTGCCTGAGGGTGGGGAGCATGGAGATCTGTCTGTAACCATGGGCAAGGAAATATGCAGAGTAAATCCTCAAGGTGGTCATTTCCTTCTGGGTTATCAGGGAGCCTCCTTGGAGCAGAGTGTGCCCCTGCCATGTTCCTGAGCTGAGCCCCACATTCCCCCCACACCTCCCACCTGGGAGCCAATAAGAAGGTGTCTTGAGCCTCCTCCGCCTATTGAAGGAGGCCTTCTCCCCAGCCCTGTTTCTGATTGAGCCTTGACTCCCTTTCTCAGCTCAACCAGGTCTATACAGAATTTCTCCACAACAGCTCTGTCCTTTTTCCCAGCCCCTGGACCTCTCTGAACCAGGCCCCTCAGGACCATGCAGGGTCCCCACTGGAATTCACTCTCTCTCCCCTCCCAGGCCTGGCAGCTGGCACCAGCCATGGAGAGATTGGAAAGGACAGAACTGAAGACCAGGACGTGCCCCCAGATCCCCCTGGGCTTCCTTCCTCTCCCGGAAGCTGATGGCCCCTTTGCCCAACGTGTTTTGTTTTTCTCAGATCTTGTGGCTGTTGTCTCAAAGGAAACTTTGGGGATCGTGCTTGTGAGAACTGATGACTTCTGGGTGATTTTCACTTGAGCAAATCTCCTTGACTTCCCAACATGGGAGGTGCCTGTGTGCAGTGCACAGGAAATAGAGAGGTACATTGATAAAGAAGAGAACTGATTTCCTTGACACAGATAATGGATCTCAAGCCTTCATGAGAAAATGAGAAAAGACTGGAAGATGGGAACTTCTCTCCCAGATGTCCCAGGATCCCAAAGTGCTTGCAGGTGAGGTCCTAGTTGCACCTTCACTGGTTCCCAGAGAGAACTCCCGAGGATGGTCCTGGGTAGAGTCCAGCCAAACTGCCAGTCAGTAATTTTGCTTCTCCTCCCTTCTACCCAGCAAATGGACCACACAGCGCCGTTTGTGAGAAGACTCCCATCTCTGAGCCCTCCCCTTCCTTATTTTGCCACCATGATTTTTAAGAGAGCTTAATAATCAGCCACAAGAGTTAGGCCCCTCTCCTAGGTGTCACCTCAGAACAGCCCCTCCACATTGCATATTTCTGCCTGCTGCCCCTGGATTCAGACTGTGGGTCCTCTGATCTTGGCCTCTGCACACCAGCTGCCACCACCTGCCTGGGCCTCTTTTGTACCCATTTAGCTGATCAACTGGCCTCTGCCCACCATCCAAGACTCTTGACTTCATAAATCCTCAGTCTGGGCAGACTGGGCAGCCTCTTCTGCCTCTGACCAGGAAGACCTTCAGCTATCCAAGGCCCTGACATTAGCTGTGGCCAGCCAGCCCACAGCCCAAGCTGCCACAGACCCACAGCAGCCAATATGACACCACCACCTGCCCAGAAGTCCCGAGGCTCCTTAGACTCCTTCCTCTCGTCTCCAGGCTTGAGTTCTGGGGCTGGACAGTCAAGCAGAGGAGTGAGCATTAGAGAATGTATCATCTTTGCTTCCCAGGTGGTGCTAGTGGTGAAGCACCCGCCTGCCAATGTAGGAGATGTGAGAGACTCGGTCGGGAAGATACCCTGGAGGGAGGCATGGTAACTCATTCCAATATTCTTGCCTGGAGAATCCCACATGGTCAGAGGAGCCTGGCAGAATATGGTCCCTAGGGTCACAAAGAGCTGGACATGACTGAAGTGACCTAGCATAGCATAGCACAATGCATCTTCACTTATCCTTGCAGTTATTCAGGCATTCACCCATGTGTTATTCAGTCAACAACATTTACTGAGCACCTACTTTATGCTGAAGCCGTATCTTAGTTTTCAGGCATATAGTGATAAATAAGACCCAATCCCTGTCCTCAGGGCTCCCATTGTGATGATGGAAAAATGCAGAAGGCAGAGAAAGTTTAGAGGAGAAACATCCTTCCCTGCTTCAAGAGATCCCAGAATGCATCACAGAGGACAAGTGTTTTAATTTGAAGGATGAATAGCAATCCTTTGGGGGACAGAAAAGCATGGCAGTCGTGAACATGTTCCATCCTCACTGATGAAGTCTCAGGGACAGTGGTGATGCCTGGATGGAGAAGATGCTCAGAAACAATTGCATCATATAAGACAGAGTCAGTTCTCTAGGGTGGGGGGAAAAGGCATCATCCTTGCTCCTCTGCCTCAAACCTGTAAACCAGTTGGAATCCTTCGGGAGGTCTTGAAAAAGACTGAAGCTTCTGTCCCACCCTCCAGAGATCCTGATGTCCTTGGCCTGAAATGCTGTCTAGTCACTGGAATCTTTAAATCCTCCCCAGGTGATGCCAACGCACAGCTATGTTTTAGAACCTCTGATTTAGAACAATGCTTCGCAAACTTCACGTGTCAATCCATTCAAGAGATCCTGTTGAAACACAGCTTCAGATGCAGCAGGTCTGGAGCAGGAACTTAGATTCTGCATTTCTAACAAGTTCCTGGTGATTCCAGTCAGTTGGTCTGGGGACCACACTTTGAGTAGCAAGCTTCTCTGAGGCTGAATGCCCAGATCAATTCAAGAAGTCTCAGCATCATGCCTGCACCCAAGGGCAATGACTCTGCTCTCCCAGGCACTAACCTCTGGATTGAGAGGATGCTGGGGGCAGGGCTGGGCAGTCAAGGCCCGGGCGGGGGGTGGGGGGGAGGCGGGTAGGTGGTGGGAGGCGGGAGGAGGGGAACTTCACTATTTACCCACGTTTTTAAGAGCTGGCACAGCATACCTGTCCCCGCCAGCTGCCTGTCCACCCGGCTGCACTCAAGGCCAAGGGGCAGCCGAAGAGGCCTGGCGAGCCAGCTGACAGCCCAGCGTGGAGGGTGGCGGCTGCTGCCTTGGCAGGAGCTGCCTTCTGGGTAAACATTGTTCCGCGTTTTTTTCTTTTTTTTTTTTTTCTCTTCAAACAAGCCCTTCCCAGCGCTGGCCACATAACCCTAGACAAGGCCTCTCAGTGCTGTTGACACAAAGGCACAAATGGTGTCATTCCAGCCCAGAGATAAAACTCTGATCCTCCCATAATGGGGGGCATTTCCTCTTGGGAAGAACACCAGCCCGTCGGGCAATTCAACAAGCCCAGGCTAAGCCCTGCCCTCCGGCGAGGCTCCAGTTTGCTGTTGTTTGTGGTGGATTTCTTTCTCCCCAAAGCTCGGCTTGTCTCCTGTGCCTCCGTCAGCAAATATGTCAGCCTCAGACAATAGCCTCTTTCTGCAGACAATGGTCAGCGTGAGGAATGTCGCAGGAGGGCAGGACTTGAGAAGGGACAATCAGCTTTCAGAATCCAGTGGCCGAGTGGGTGCTGCAGGGAGGGTCCTGCTGTCACCAGGGCAGCCTCCTCAAAGGCACCATTTAGAGGACACGCAGCCCCAGAAAAAATGTATGCCTTGGGCAGCGGTGCAATCAGAGGGTCCTTAGCCAGCCAGCGGCTGCTGCGGGCTGACTCCTGTTACCTGCAAATGGGCTTTCCGGAGGCTCCTGTGGCCACAGCCCCTGCCCTGTAGGCTTTGTTTAATGAGAAAACAAACAGTCACCCCCAAATCAGACCGCCACCGGCGGTTCCCCACACTGCCCCTCCTGCAGTACCCAGCCTGGGCCTCCATTGGTCAGCTCTCCAGAAAAGAAAAGGCTTATTCATCTCCCTAAGGTGGAAACTCGCTTTTTCTGGGGTTGGGGGGCGGTGGAAATTGTGTAACCGTTTTGTAGTGGAATCGCCTGTAGTCCTCAAGGTCCTTTGGAAAAAGAAAAACAGATAAGGGGGGCAGGGGTTGGAGTCGGCGCTGGCAGCCTGCTCGCGAGATTCGTTCACTGCAGGATGACTCTTCTGACACAGTCCACGGGCCTCAACGTCATGTCAGCTGGTCCCTGGATTCCAAGGCCTCTCGCTGCCATTGGAAAATGAAAGACACTTGGGGGCAGAGAGCGAATCATACATTCATTCGTTCATTCCACTAGCAATCATGCCTGACACATAGTAGGAGCTTAGGGACCAGCTGTGGAATGAATGGAATGCTTCTTAATATTGGATTCTCTCTGCTTAAAAAACCTTCAATAGCTCCCTATTGCTTCTAGTATAAATTTCATTTTTTTTTAACATTGCCTGCATCTTGTCACCTGGCCCCTCAAATACGTCTCCAATCTCAGAGTTCCCTTCTTTCTCCTCCACATGCCCCACCAACACACCCATCCACCCCACCACACCACGCCCCCCCACACAGGCTACTACTGTTTCCTGAACCAAAACACACTGTAAGAGCCTCCAGGCCTTGGTTCCTCCAGTCCCAAGGCCCTGTCCCAGCTTCCTATACAGATTTGGAGAGCTCCTCCACTTCAGACTCACCTCCAGTGTTTGCCCCTCCTCCTAAGTGCCATCATGATGCTTCTGACCCCATGGCCTTGCTCTTGTCCATGGCCCTATCATAGTGACATTTACCATAACATTATAGTATCTGTCCCAACCATATGTGGACTCCTTGAGAGCAGGGCCTGAGTCTGACTTCGCCTGCTATGCAGAGTGGAGTCCCAGGGCCTGGTCCATCATGGTTCTCAGGAAGTAGGGGGCCAGCTAGCCCTGATGTGCCCAAGACAGCCCCTGGAAGTCCCACATCCCAGTAAACAGCCCCAGTCCTGGTCCAACTTGGACTACTTGTACCCTTGTTAGTGTAGTAATGAATGAATAAATGCCCAAGTCACCATTCATTCAACACATGTATTCTAAGACTCTGTGAGCCCAGCCCCATGCTCATCCCTTTGCAGGGCATTTCTAGCAAACATCTAGCAAACATCCAGCATCTCTTCCAAACAAATCCACTGCTCAGCACTGCAAAGGGATGAATCTTTGCTGCTGAATGAGCTTTAAGTCCATTAGGCACCTTTCCTTGGCCCTTGTTTATCTTCCCGGCTATCCCAGCAAGAAGCCACATTGTTTATAATGCATCTGTTGACATCTGTCTTATCTCCCCAGATTTGCCCTTGGTCTCCCCGGGTCTGCTGACCTCCAAAAGGATGAGCCCTCTAGCCCCAAGAGTTGAATTCTTTTCTAAGGTTTTATAAGTCAAAAGGTCCACAGTAGAGCTTTGGTGTTCCCAACACAGCCCCCAGCCCCAGGCCTTCAGAACAGGAGCGATCACAGCCTGCCCCCATTTGTCTGTTCAGTCTCCCTCAGACCCTCAGGCAGCTTGGACCCATCTGTTTCCCAGTTCTAGGTCAAATCAAGCTGGGAAAGGATCAGGCTTCATCTGACCTGAGATGGCTGTGGCATCTGGCTGGCTCCTCCATTCCACCTCCTCCCCATCCTGGCCAAATGAGGCGAAATCCCCCACCCCCTCTGGCGGACTACAGGGACTCCATCTCTCCTAGAGGGTGATTTCAGAGCTTCTGGGAAGTGTGGCCACGTGGAAGCCACAAAGACAGACACATCTGGCTTGAATCACAGCTCAGCCATTTAGCTGGGTGATTTCAGGTAAGTTACTTTACCTCTCTATGCAGCCTCATTTAAACAGGGAAGTTTATACTGTCCACTTGGCAACAGGATTATAAAGACGATAGGAAATTGACAAGGCATTCAAGGCATCCAGCTCAGTGTCTAGCATACAGTAGCTGCTCCAGAAGCTACTCCTCTCATTTTCAACACAAAGGGGATAAACAGCCAGCTAGAGTGACTCTATTTAGGATCTTGGAGCCAGGCCTATACTGTTTGACATCTCACTCTGCTGGCTTGAGAAGGGACAGGTCACTGGACAGGGATTTCCAAGTTTTGTCCCTTCTAAAATGTTCTTTCCTCTGGAAGAAGGGATCTAAATGCAAAAGTTGCACCAAGATGGATAGAAGTTGTTCATTTAAATTGGAATGTTCCATAGAGGGCTTCCCGGGTTGCATAGCGGTAAAGAATCCACCTGTCAACGCAGGAGATGCAGGAGACGTGGGTTCGATCCCTGTGTCAGGAAGATCCCCTGGAGTAGGAAATAGCAACCTGCTCCAGTATTCTTGCCTGAAAAATTCCATGGACAGAAGAGCCTGGCAGGTGACAATTCATGGGGTTACAAGAGTCAGACATGACTGAGTGACTGAGTCGAATACTCATTCCATAGAATCTTTGGTTAACAAAGGACAAGAAAAATAAATATCAACAGATGGACTTCTTTTTAATCTTTTCTCCCCAAATTCACAATAGAAATGTTAAAATTTGCCAAAAATTGATTTAAAAGCATGGCTGGAAGCCAAATGTAAGGCATCTTGATGTTAACGTTCCAAGGTTACACTTGGAAGAAACAGTGGTTCTCTCACTGCCCATGTAAAAAAATAATAATAATAATTTCTTTTCATCTAGAAGTGATCCCCTGGCTCTCCAGAAGCCAAGGCAGTGCGTTATTGTATCCATGACCATTTACCCTTTAAAAATGCATGCATTTAACCAGCCTGATCCTTTCACATTGCCCACACTGCTTTAATCTGTCATTCCAACAATTCCTAGTTCACCTTTCAGCTTCTTCCTCTCCATATAATTTGAATGCCCCTATTTATTCCTGGGTTGCTTCTGTGAACACTCTTGACTTTTTATGAAACCAAAATTAATAGCTTTACACCCTAAGAATTCAGGAATGAGCTGCAAAACTATACCTTTGGAAAGTCCTTCTAAGATTTTTTCCAAATTAATTGCTTGAGGGAAATCTTTTTGTTAGGACATGCATGTCTGTGTCTGGACTTACACATGTTTAAGACCGTGTCATGTGTACAAGCGCAGTGCAGGACCAGAAGAGATGAATATCGAAACGGTCAGGACACTGTGCAGCAGATATAACACAAAGGAACTCTGTGTCAACAGCAAGGGCTTTCGATCACATTCTGTGGTGTTATAAGTCAGGTTGGAGAAAAAATGGGAATTAACTGAACAGCCATGAAGACAACATTTGACACGTTATATCTCATGTGGTACTCATTTTTTCCCAATTAGTCTTTTGAAATACTTGCATTTGTTCCTCACTAATTTCTGGGTAATTGTCTACTTTGGAACTCTCACAAAGTCGGTAGGCATTTGAGAACCATGATGACCTGTGACCTTCGACCCAAGGTGATCTTTACTTGAGGGGAATCCATGAAAGATTGATTTGAGCAGAGCTGAGTTAGACAAACAAGCCATTCACATAACTCTAAATCCAGAGGCAAATCAGGTAAAAATGTTAGCAACCTTTGTGGCTTGGAATTTCCTGTCTTCATAGGCTGGAATTAGAATAATTCTGTCCTAGCCTCTGCCAGAGTGGATGAAGAAGTTTCTGGATCTTCAGATAGCCCCTAGAATCATCCAAAGGCATATCCTAGGCTCCATCCATCGATGGGCGAGCTGGCTTCTTGCCAAATTCTTTTTCAAAGGAAACTAAAGGGTGTCTTTTACATGATTTCAAGCCAAAACTCTACATACTTCCATTATAGACACATCTTTTTTTTTTTTTTCCCAAACTTTCTTCTGAAAAATTCAAATTGGGGGAGGATTTTTTTCTTTAAAAAAAAAAAAAAAAGGCTTCACCATTTTAATAAATTCATTTTTCCCAGTCATGAAAACACAGGAAAATTTATATTGGAGCTTCTGACGGGACTGAGGTCTGGGGAACTGCCACACGGAATGAACACAATGGCAACCAGAGAAAAACTGCTCACTGCTGTGTGCTCCAGGGAGGGGTCCCGAGTCAGGATGTGATTGCCTCCACATTGAGAAAGAGTTTTCAGTCTTCCTGGCTCCTGTTACCACCATTCCAGAACCTTGGTAGTCCTGGAGGAGCCCAGGTTAGGAAACCACTGAGCCCTAAGCATCACTCCCACCATCTCTGAGCCCACTGATCAAGCTGTGGGAGAAAGTTAGGAAGGAAGGGGTGTGTAGAAGACCGCACACAAGCTCACATTGTTTTCATAATTATTATAAGAAGAAGAAGAAAAAGAAAAAAACCTTGGTGACACGGGTGAAAATTTTAAAACGGGAAATCCCTGATTGTAATCCTACTATCACTGTTTTTATTTTCTTCTCCATATCTCCAGTCTTTATCCACACGTGCATGTACATTATCTGTGGATTTCTTATTTGCAGTACTGGGTGCCCTCACTGAAATATATTTGAAACCCTAAAATGAATGCTCATGACACTTTACCTGCACAAAGTAGTGGAAACGTTATGTTGCCCACATTCGCCTCCCCAGCCCAGGGTGAGTGTGATGGCGCCCTGCCTTCCTGTTTCAGCTGTCATACTGTACAAACCCTGTCTATTTAGTGCCATGGTTTTCACGGTTTGGTGCTCTCTGTTGATGATGTCACTGTTTAAAACGGTCCCCAGCTGTAGCATTGCCTAATGTGCCTACACATGCAAAGGCTGTGACATCCTCTACAGAAAAGGTATGTGTTGGAAAAGCTCTCTGTGGGCGTGGGCTCTAGCGCTCTTGCCATGAGTTCCATATTAAAGAACCAACAATATATACAAATAAAGCATCTTTAAACAGAAGCACAAATTTAGAGCAAGGTTATGAATTAGTCAGTTGATGAAAACGTTGTACCCAGAGGCTCCCAGAAACCTATGTATTCCTCTTAGGAACCATGGTTCCTGTTCACTAATTCAATGTGCACTGTGACTTTATGATGAACCTAACAACTGCCAATACTGAAAATCACCTATACTTACTTATATTTCATTTTCTGCTTCTTTGTGACTTCATAAACACTTGTCAATATAACTATATTAATAACTCTCCTTTGTGTGGACAAACCACCATCCTCTTAACCACTTCCTTATTGTTGGGCCTTCCCATTTTTTCCAATATTTAAACCTTATAGACAAAGTTGCAGAGAGTGTATGGTGTGTGAGCTCCCTGAGGACACTTGCCGTGTTCTCTGCATTCTCTGGACCATCTCAGAGCATGACATGTACTGTTCTTAAATGAATGAATGTTTGTTGAGTGAACTAACGACTAAACAATAGGCAAGCACATCAGTCCATCATGGAAGTTGCTTAGCAGATGCTCAATAAATACCTGTTGTTTGACACATTAACATCTACCAGTTCTCCTCTGCTGTTAATGTAAGTGTAAATTGGTGCAGCCACTATGGAGAGTAGGATGAAATTTCCTGAAAAAACTAAAAATAGGGTTACCATATGATCTAGCAATCCCATTCCTGGGCATATATTCAGAATAGACAAAAGCTATAATTCAAAAAGATACACACACCTCAATGTCCATAGTAGCACTATTACAATAGCCAAGCAACCTAAATGTCCATCAACAGATGAATGGATAAATAAGACCTGATATATGTATGCATAACTATATAGATATAGTGTGGAATGGAGTATTATTCAACCTTAAAAAGGAATAAAATAATGCCATTTGCAGCAACATGGATGGACCTAGAGATCAACATACTAAGCAAATAAGTCAGACAAATATCATATTATATCATTCATATGTGGAATTTTTAAAAAATGATACAAATGAACTCATTTACAAAACAGAAACAGATTCAGACATAAAAGAAAATCTTATAGTCATCAAACAGGAAAGGTAGGGGAGGAATAAATTAGGAGTTTGGGATTAACGGAAATAAACTACTATATATGAAATAGATAAGCAACAGGACATACTGTCCAGCATAGGGAACTAAATTCAGTATCTTGTAAAAACCTATGTTATTACATACTTAATATGTATATGTATAACTGAATCACTTTACTGTTCACCAGAAAGTAATACAACATTGTAAATCAACTATACTCCAATTTAAAAAGAAAAAGATCTGCTAACCACTTGCTGTGTGCTATGTAGCCAACCCTAGACCAGCATCTTATTTTCATTGAATTGTTAAATCGGCATTACCTTCAGAGGTACTTTCTAATAGGTACCTTCTATTAGCCTCATTTCATCAGTAAAAAAAATTGAGACTTAAAAAGCTGTATGTTCAAAACCGATTGAGCCACCACCTTGCTTCAGCCCAGGTCTCAGTGACATCCAACACCTTGCTCTTTCTACCCCCAGGCACAGCCCCTGCCGTCACTGGATCAGGGCCAGCGGGATCCGTCTGCCTCCGGCAGGACTCACAGATCACGTAACCCCTCAGGCTCCACTTTGTCCTGCCCTCCCCACAATTCTCCCACCTGGACTCCCCTTTCACCTGTAATCACACAAGCTCGACATGATGGCTGCTCCCATTCTCTCATTCCAGCCCTTCCTTTATAGAGATAATTGGTGGGCACTCAGCCTTCCACCTGATCCCAGGTAAACTGAAACCCACACCTGACTGAACTGTGTTGTGGAAATGGACACGATGGTGCATGTAGGGCAGAGGCTACGGGGCTCCAGAGCTTTTCAAGGTGGGGGTCTTGATCTCTTTTTAGTTAGGGGTAATGGTAACGGGGATATTGGGCCTTTTCTTGACATTTATGAAAGATGAGGCAAAGATGGAAATGAAGTTTGCTACATTCGATCTGCATTTCAAAAATGGGGAAAAACTTCTGTAATCAATCATAATGGAAAAAATTATATATATACATATGCATGTGTGTGTGTGTCTAAATCATCCTCCTATACGTCAGAAACTAACACAACATTGCTTTGCTACACACCAGAAACTAACACATGTAAATGACTATAAGCTATGTTTTTTATTTTCCAGTAGTCATGTACATTAGGATGTGAGAGTTGGACTATAAAGAAAGCTGAGCACGAAAGAATTGATGCTTTTGAATTGTAGTGCTGGAGAATACTCTTGAGAGTCCCTTGAATAGCAAGATTAAACCAGTCGATCCTAAAAGAAATCAACCCTGAATATTCACTGGAAGGACTGATGCTGAAGCTGAAGCTCCAATACTGTGGCCACCTGATGAGAAGAGCTGACTCACTGGAAAAGTCCCTGATGCTGGGAAAGATTAAAGGTGGGAGGAGAAGGGGACGACAGAGGATGAGATGGTTGGATAACATCATCAACTCAATGGACATGAGTTTGAGCAAACTCTGGGAGATAATGAAGGACAGAGAGGACTGGTATGCTCCAGTCCATGGGGTTGCAGAGAGTGGCATATGACTTAACACCTGAAATACATCTCTGCAGACCTCCCCAGTGATGGTAAGTTGGTGGAAATCACCCTAACCTTCTGTAGACTCTGTCTTCCTCATCACCGAGGGCCCTGAGATTGCAGAAAATGGAATAACAACAGCAATCATGGTTTGACAATAGCAGTGTTCATTAGAGCAGCCAGTGTTTACTGAGCACTTAAATGCCTCATTTTATCTTCACATCAACCCAATAAAATGGCACAATTATTTTCTTCACTTTATGGATAGGATATTTGAGGCCCAGAGAGGTGAAATAACTTGCTCAAGGTCACACAGTTCGTCAATTGCAGAGCTGGGGTCGGAACCCAGGAAATCCCACAATCCATCCTGACTACCGCACTCTGCTGCCCAGTAGGAATGAGAGCGTGACACTTAAGTTGCCCAGTGGACATAGCTTACTCACCCCTGGGGACCATCCTGTGACATACACAAGCAAAGGTCCCCATCTGACAGGTGAAGCACCATCCCACCACCTCCGTAGAGTAAGTGCCATAGATACCATAACTTAGCTAGAACCACACTGAGGGTACCACATTAGACGTGTGGAGACCATGGCTCAGAAAGCGCTTTTTCTCACTATATACCTACTGCTATTTCGGGGACTTCACTGGTGGTCCAGTGGCTAAGACTCTGAGCTCCCAGTGCAGGGGACCTAGGTTCGATCCCTGGTCAGAAAACTAGATCTCATGTGCTACAAATAAGACCTGGTACAGCCAAATAAATAAACATTAAAAAGAAAAGAGAGGGAGAAATGCTATTCCAACAAACCCGTTTGGGACCTGTTGATAAACACCAAGAATGTCCAAGAAGTCTTTTCCCTCTGGAGACCAGGGAAGAGCTCTAAGAACCTCTCCTCACCGACAGCCCTCTACATCCTGTTCTCAACTCCAGCTGGCAAAGCATGCAATTCAGAACACCCCTTCCCAGACACTCCAGCACTGAGGGCTGTCACTCAACTTCCGGGCAGAGGAGGGAGGTGGCAGTGGACATCAGTATCTCAAAACTTCACAAGAAAGGGATGATAGTACCTACCCCTCAGCCTTCCTGTTCAACACTCTTTCCCAGCTGCCCTCAGAGAAGTTGTCCAAAGAACTCTGGTCGGGGGGAGGTGGGGAAGTGGGTGGGTCCCCTTGACACTCAGCTGTGTGGTTAGTTGAAGCTTGAAACTCATTTGGAAAGCAGGTGGGGCCAGCTGCCCCCTGACAACCGCCTCACCTGGCTTAGGGCCCGAAGCCCAGCCTTCTGAAGCCTCAATGCCATCAGGAGAATCTTCTGAATCAGAGTCACTCATGGTTGGGGCTGCCTGCACAGCTCACCTCAGCCCCCCCTGCTGGGTTCAACAGAGTCGTTAGGACACCCCATGTGCCCCTGGCCCAGCGAGGGCCAAGAGCCACGTGACAGTCAACCCCACAGCTTCAGGCAAGAGGCTGCCCCTCCTTCCTGTCCAAAAAGGGGAGCCATGAACCCTCCCCGAAAGGATGGGATGAGCAGGGAAGACTCTGGGGCCCTCACCTCCCTGAAGAAGGAGGACAATTTCCTTTCAGCCCTTCTCGGGCCCAGCCGGCCCAGCTGGTGTGATCTGCCATCTTCCCGAGGGTAACCTTGAACACTCAGGCCGGCTGGCCTGCCTCACCCAGAACCGGAGCTCCAGCTCTTCTGTGGGTTTGATGAGATGAGGCAACACAGGGCAAAATGTCCCAGCTCAGCTGCCCGCCTCATCATCAGCTGGGTCCTGAAGTGTAAGCTCAGGGAGGGGGTGTGAGGAGGCCAGACTACAACCAGGCTGAGCTCCACAAGCCGACTTCATCGGTAGGAAGGCCAGGGTTTGACACTTCATCAGTCCTTGCTATGTCTGCTTCCCAATCAACCCCAGCTCAGAGAGACGCAGATGTACAGACAGCACCCCTCAACACCACCGCTTCTATTTCAGCACCGGGAACAGTGTGCATGTGTGCTCAGTCGTGTCTGACTCTTCGTGACCCCATGGACTGTGTAGCCTGCCAGGCTCCGCTGCCCATGGAATTTTCCAGGCAAGAATACTGGACTGGGTTGCTGTTTCCTTCTCCAGGGGATCTTCCCAACCCAGGGATCAAATCTGGATCTCCTGCATTGGTAGGTGGATTCTTTACCACTGTGCCAACTGGGAAGCCCACTGGAAAGAATGGCCAGGCCTAAATTTACCCACCCACACCCCAAACTCTAGCACTCTCTCCACCAAGGAGAGCCCTGGCTTAGAATGCACGCCCTGCTCCTACTTGAGGAGAAGGGCAACAATCATCCGACCTAAAAAGAGATGGTTCCAGCTTTAGCCTTACAACTTCCCCTGTCGGCGCTTCAATCTGCTCATCCAAGAAAACAGGGTGAAAATAGCAGATCTGATGAAACAACTTGCAAATTGTATCATGAAGAATATTTCCCACCCTCAGAGGGGCTAGGTCTGAGAGCGCTGGGCCTGGCCAGGCCGTCCTCAGACCCTCCACTGTGAACCCTGGAGGCCGGGGCAGATACGTTGCTGGACAGACAATGGGGGCTCGTGCATTTGTTGAGGGCCAAGTGTGGAGAAGACTTGATTCCATAATGAACCAGTGGGTCTCACTGTGACCTGTAATATTTATCTACTTGACAAGGCTGGCCAAGATGTGTTTAGAATTCAGCAGGTGCCAGCGTACAAGTGAAATGTTAGATCTACGAGACAGGGGACCCCCATTTTCCATTTAGAAGAGCTGATGTTGAGGGAACAGAGAAGTCAGCCCAGCTTCTTCATAGCTACAACTGCTCCCAGAGGAGAGAGTTTCTGGGGACCAGGACGGGAGGTTATCAGAGGCCAGGTAAGCAGGTGTCAGTGATGATGCTCAGCCAGGGGAGGAAATAGAACCAGAGGATGGAGGAGGAGGCTGGGGGCTTTGGGTTGCAGAACTGGCGATTGTCTGTTGCCCTGTTCTCCCATCCGTGTGGCAGGCAGAGATAAATTAACAGCCATCAACAATGAAACTTCAAGTTTCTAATGAACTTGGTGGAGTGCGCCTTCTATTTTTAACTGGCCCAATTTCTCGGTCACATCACATGACTCCCATTGTCTTGGCTGAGAATTATAAGAAGCTGAGAGAGAGCAAGAAGCAAAGAAAGAGAGAGAAGGAGAAACTGGGCTGTATTTCTAGATCAGGAAGGTGGACCCTTTAAATGCATGCATATTTTCTCTTTCGTTTGAAATTGATTAAGTAAGTTTAGAGAAAAATGACTTCTTACCACCTCATTGCTGAGGAGAAATGAAGAGCTATAAAATGACTTTACTGGGGTCATACAGAAAGTTCTGAACTAGATAAGAAGTAGTCTTGGAGAATATGTTAATGTCTTAGGTTCATTTGGCCTCAGGAGCCACAGAAACCCTTTTGGTTTAGAAATGGGGTGGGTTCACCTTAATTTTTTGCAGTTCATGTAAGATTTCACCTTATCCTGGACAGTCCTACAGGATGGTAGAAAGAACACTACTTTGAGCTTGGAATGAAGTGATGCTGAGCCTTCTCCACCAGCACACCCTCACCTGGGTGAGTCTCATCACATAGATATACACCCACTCCCTGTTCTATGCCATCCCCTCAATTTCTATATATGATGTTTTCCAGGGCAATTGTCAATGTCTTAAAAGCAATATGCAACTCATAGCTCACCACCCCTAAGAGAAGGGAAAGAGACTATTTCTCACCTGTTACGTATGAAAGCAAGCCAAAGTGGTTCCCTAAAATTCATCAGTTTGGACAAATCAACTAAACCAGAATTACCCAGAATCAGTGTATCCCAAAAATTAAAATCTGAATGCCCTTGCAGGAAGCTGAATATCTGCTAAGAAACTATACCTTTGGCATATTAATCAGGCTCTAATTCTGGATCTACAATGTTGAAGCTCATGATTCCCAAACCGTAGACAGAGGTACCCAGAGGCCCACAACAAACTCTTAGGAGCATGGAAAAGCATTTTACATTTCAGAGCAGTTCCTGACATCTGTTTGTCAACACACAAAACATGAGCTTGAGGTTGTTCGGTATTCCAGCAGTGTATTGTTCTCCCTTCCTTTCAAAGACACCAGATCCTTGCAAAGCTGGGTTTGGGGTGGTTTCAGTGATAACAGCCCCTTGTGGTTCAGCTGGTAAAGAATCTGCCTGCAATGCAGGAGACCTGGGTTCGATCTCTGGGTTGGAAAGATCCCTGGGAGAAGGAAAAGGCTACCCACTCCAGTATTCTGGCCTAGAGAATTCCATGGACTGTATAGTCAGTCTGTGGGGTCTCAAAGAGTCTGATACACCTGAGCAACTTTCACTTCACTTCTTCACTTCAGTGATAATAAACAGTGAGAAGATCAACACGGAACAGGAAGTAAAGGTGATGGTATCCAATCAGAGTCCAAGACATGAGAAGTTGTGTGGTACCCCACACATCCCATTTGTTGTCATTAGCTAAGAATGAAATTAAAATAGAACTTGTCTTTCACTTGATGGGGATTATTCAAAAGGCCACTAAATTGTGGGGCAATAAATAATTATTTAGTTGTTGGATATAAACACTTAATAAACAGAACTGTTAGGCATTTATTTTGGCCTAGAAGCACCATGAACCAAATTGTTCTGGGAGACCTCTGGTTTAATTCTACAAACCTATCAGGAGGTCTCCCAGCTTCTTCGTTGTAAAATTATATTAGAACATGGTGGTAATGATTATGAATGTGGTGGCAGATCACATTTCCTGCTCCCAAAAGAACACAGCAGTATTTCTGCCCCCATGTGTTTTTTCTAGAGTCTTACCTCTACTCTCATCAAAATGTTGACTTTAATTTCCCTTCTCTTTGACCACAAATTGGGCTCAGAGACTCATTCCTAACTAATGCTATGAAATACAAAGTGTACAAGTGGTGGTGCTGTGTGGCTCTCAAGACCAAGTCAAAAAGATGATGCATCTTCAGCCTGACTCTTGAATGCTCACCCTTGCAACCCAGCCACCATGCTGTGAGGGAGCCCAAGCAGTCCACAAGGAGAGTCCACACGGGGACACCCATGTGAAGAGAAACTAAGCACCCCCCTTCAGCCAATAGCCAGCAGCAGCTGCCCATTACATGACCAAACAAGCCTTCAAAATGATTCCAGCCCCAATATTTGAGTCAGGCAGCCAAGGCCCCAGACACAGCAGAGCAAAAACAAGTCATCCCCTCTGTGCTCTGCTAGAATTCTTTACCTAGAGAATCAGAGAGCATAATAAATGATTGTTATAAACCTCTGAGTCATGGGGCATTTTTTTAATGCAGCTTTAGACAATCAGTACAAGTACAATGGATATGTATTAGATGCCTACCCAGCCCAGGAACTACCAACTTCCTCACCTCTTCTCTAGAACTCCCACTACATAACCATAGGGCAAAGAGCGCCCCCCACCCCATATCTTCCCTATACAAGCTAACTCTATCCCTTGGGCAATAGACAGTAATAAGACTAATAACCTGACCAGATTGGGGCAATCCTTGTCCCATCTCATGGGTTTCCCAGGCGAGCAGTGATCAAGAATCCAGTTGCCAATGCAGAAGATGCAAGAGGCGAAGGACTGATCCCTGGGCTGGGAAGCTGCCCTGGAGAAGGAAATGGCAACCCACTCCAGTATTCTTGCCAGGGAAATCCCATGGACAGAGGAGCCTGGTGGGCTTCAGTCCATAGGGTTGCACAGAGTCTGACATGACTGAGCACACACAAACACACACACACACACACACACACACACACGCATGCACAAATATCCTAACTCAGGAATTTGGAATTGAGAGAGAGAAACAAAGAAAGATGGACTCTCCTGCTGTGACTGGATCTTGTGACATGTAAATGCAGATTTGAGGCCACTTTCTTCTATGCTGTGGAGACTGGCAAACCGAGAAAGAGAATGAAGCAGATACACAGGGAAGAGCAAATATTAAGGACCATGAAGCCTGCCTGGATTTCACAAGGTCTTGCAGTCCTGGATTCCAGTTCATCCTGAGGCTCAAGAGTGCTATCTCTGAGGCCACCCGCCACCTACCCCATGCCCTTTCTCTCTCTCTCTCTCTTTTTTTTTGCTTTGAATATTTGTTTGATGTGGACCATTTTTAAAGTTGTTATTGAATTTGCCACAATATTGCTTCTGTTGTATGTTTTGGTTTTTTGGCCACCAGGCATGTGGAATCTCAGTTCCCCAACCACATCCCCTACATAGGATGGTGAAGTTTTAACCGCTAGACCACCAGAGAAATCCCTGAGCCCTCTCTTTAAAATAATTTCCCCATTTTGCTTAGGTTAGCTCAAATTGGTTTCTGCAGCCCTAGGGGGATTGTTCACATCTACCCAGCACTTTACAGTCCACTGAGCCTGTTTACATGCGTGATCTCATATGAGCCTGACCATAACTCTGTAAAATGTATGTTATCACCTCCTTTATAAAGAAGAAACTACAGATGTCCAGGAAAGTGACACCGTCAAGCATTCACAGAAGCAGAGATTAAACCATCCTGTGTATCCAAATGCCAAGGTCTGTTCGGGAGACATTTCTTTCTCCTGCTCTATGGAAGTGAGAAGTGATACCCAATATGTCATCAGAAACCAACTGAGCATTCACAGCTTTACCTGTTGCTGGGTAGGACTTGGATGTCCAGGATCCAGGCCAGTCCTCAGGGAGATCAGACCCACGGCCAAGGAAGCAGAGTGCCCTACCCCAGTAAGCTCAGTCCTCCAGGGAGAAACTTGCCAGGTCCGTATGGTGGATGCTTCTGACAAGAGACTCTGCAAGCCTGAGATGGCAGGAAAAACTGCCCGAAAGAGATGGATCCGAAAGGATGAGACTTGGACAAGCAGGAGGTGAGAGAGGGTGCTCTGAAATTCTGAAATTATCTCCAAGAATCTTCGCCTCAGATTCTTTGGGAACAAATTATCTGAACTTTTCAAGTCTCATGATTCTCCTGGAGAAAGTTTGCTGAAGGAAGCATCTAGCCCAGCCTCCATGGATGTATGATTCACCCTCCATACAGGAATCCCCTCTGGAGGATCCCAGAAATGCTCATGGGGCAAGGAATGTGGGGTGAAGAGGGTGGGGGTGGGGAGCGGGGCCAGTGAGGGCTGTGGAAAGCACATGAGCACAAAATGATCCAGGTTCAAATCCTGATTCTGTCATGGATTTGCTTCAGTTCCCCAAATAAGTCTCATACGATGTCTAACACTCTGCTTTCTTCTCTCTTCTCTTCCACTGAGACGCTGTGAGCTCAGAGAAACAGTAGATGAAGTGCCCAGCAGAGGCTTGAAACAGAGTGGATGCTTTCTAGAGTCTAACAAGTGATCGCATCTGACAGCCTGTCCATCTCTGCTCCACTCTAATCCCTAGAAATGCCTTCTTCTCTGTGGATGAGCTGAATTCTGCCAGCCCAGAGTGCTCACCACTGACCCAGTGTTTCCCTCCGGAGTCCAGAGGAGGAGGACGGGGCTGCAGACACCTCTGGTACCCGCCTTCACCCTCAGACGAATCCCCTTCCTGCTCCCCACGGCGAGAT
Source organism: Budorcas taxicolor (assembly GCF_023091745.1). Taxonomy (NCBI): domain Eukaryota; kingdom Metazoa; phylum Chordata; class Mammalia; order Artiodactyla; family Bovidae; genus Budorcas; species Budorcas taxicolor. The sequence continues at coordinate 141,778,575 of NC_068920.1, forward strand.
TTCTGAGGCTGTTCTTGGGGAGACTGCACACATTGAAAGCCTTGTGTGCATGGTAACTCCTCTTTGAGTCGGTTCAGCTGCTTCCGTCAATACAGCCCTCAGATAAGATGCTGGAACTCAGAATGTTTGGCTCGAGAGCAATCTGCTACAGCTGAATCATAGGTCCAGGATCCCGCAGGGAACGTTCTCCAAAAGGCAACATTAAAGCTCCCCAGACCTCCATACCCCTCCCCCGCAGGCCCGGCCTCGCCACTGCACAAACAGAACCCAAAGGGAAAGGTCCAATTATTCCATGGAGATTTAGCTACTGTATTGACAAAACTCAGCGTTAATTCCCAGAAAGCATTCGAGCCCCCGAGGTGGGGGAGGTGGTAGAGGGAGGGGAGGGCTTGCTGGATAACTGGGTGAGAATCATAGCCGCTTTTGAGCGGAATCTGACCTAGTTTAATGAAATCAGGTCATCTGTGAGCTCTTCATTACCCTCAGACTAAACAGGACCGAAAGAGCAGCCAGTGTCCCTGGCCTTTCTGAATCCTGCTCATTCGTATTATGACATTTTGATGTTGGATCTTCATGCACGTTGACTTAGTTGCTGGGCCCCTCCAAAGGTAGTAAACAGCCCGGGCGAAGGCCGGAAAGTAAACAAGAGGGCTGATTTTTAAAAGCACACACACACAAAGGCAGTGTAAATACCCCAGGTCCCCAGCCTGCATCCTCAGGGAAACCAGCAGACAGAAGGCGACGCGAGCGTCTGTGACTATTATCGCTGACTGATGGATGGAACTCACCTATTATCCTGCTGCCTTCTCAGATGGAACTCGGGGTTTCAGCAGATCTTTGGGGCAGGGGGGTGGGCTGGGAGGGAAATGAAACTGTCAATTTAGGAATGGTATCTTAGATTCCAGGGCAAACTGCTCCCCAGCAGCAATTGTAGAGGACAGCCACCCCTCTTGAGACTGTCCTAGGGGCTGGTGATGGCTCTATTTCATCTGCATCTTCCGGAAACGGAAAGCCCACGACCCCAGGCTGGAAGTGAGCCTTCTTCTCTCAGTGGATGGTCGTTAATTGAAGGACTATTTACAGAAGACAACGACACGTGTGAGCTCCCGGTCCTTATTAGAAGTGCCACAGACAGTCAGGCTCAAAAACGGGCAGGATGCTCTCTCTATCAGGAATAAACACAACAGAGGTGGCCCAAGGACCAAGTTTTGGGGGTGTGATAGTATTTTTAACTCAAGATAAACAGCAACAGGGACAGACTGGGGTGGGCTAAGAGCCAGGGGAGATGGGAAGAAATCCCACATACATTGCGTACTCTATGAAGTCCGTCGTCCTTCCTGGGTAGGGTCCAGTGCTTCACATGGTGGTGAACTTAGTCTGGGTTTGGCTTCCTTAGTCTGGGTTTGGGACGCTGGCTTCAGTGGGTTGAGCAATGACCCACATTTGAAAATTCCCATCCCTTCACCATTCTTCCTCAAGGTCACCCCTCCAGAACACATTCCTTGCCTGTTACCTGAATGAAGTGCCTCATCATTGTTCAGAGATGCCCAAGGACTCACACACGCAGACAGGGAGAGATGAAGTACTGATTTGTGGGTGACCCTGGACAAAAGGTGCCCCTTCTCTGGACTCTAATTTTGCCGTGTATCCAGTGAGAAGTTTCCATCACATTTTTTCCATGCGGACCATCTTTAAAGTCTTTGTTGAATTTGTTACAATATTGCTTCTACTTTATGTTTCCCTTTTTCAGCCACAAGGCATGTGGGACCATAGCTCCCCAACCAGGGATCAAACCTGCTCCCTCTGCACTGGAAGGTGAAGTCTTAACCACTGGACTGCCAGGGAAGTTCCCCAGTACATAATCTTGACGGGCTTTCTAGAAAGGTCATTCTGATTTCCCAGAGTCCTAAATCCATTCTCCGGCTCGGTCCCCCAAGTCAACAGGCTCTTTTTCAGAGCAGGTGTGCCCTGGAGAAGCCATCTCTCCGTCCCTCTGGGATGCACCACTGACCTCGGCTTCCTTAAGCCCAGGCTCCGATCTGTTCGCTCCCAGCTCTGCCATTTAACAGTAGTGTTTGGCCTAGATCTACTATTTCCTTTCATGGTAAGTGATCATGGTTGAAGAAAACAGAAAATGTTTCCTTCCCAAAAGAGACTGAAAGCTGGTCTAGTCTGTGACCCTGCAGAGCTGAGGGGGTGGACGGAGTTGGGCGCCTCTGTTCTCAGCCCGACAACCAGAATTCAAGTCCTCAAAAAGAAGCCAGACCCTGCCATCACAGAATGACGGCTAAGCGATTCTGGCTTTAACCCGTCTGTACTATCTAATCGGGGAAATGGCAGGATCAAGTTTCCTGTTTTATTGGCATTCGATAGTATATATTGAGTGACCATGTCTGCAGTGAGGCAATTGGTTTAAAAGGGGGTTATAAGGATTGACTTGTATTTAAGTGCTTAGAATTCCAGAATGGTAATTATCTCAATGTGTATTCTAATTTATAGGAACTCCAGTGAGCTTGACAGCATGTACATTTAAGCCTGTCTAACGGAGTCCCTGAGAGAACATCTCTAAATCAGAGAAACAGAAAAGCCACAAGAAAACCCAGAGAAGTCTGGCCCAGTGGTTCTCAAATATTTAGCCACAGAATCCCGTTTTTGCAGTAAAATCTTACATGAAAGCAAATGCAGAAAATAAATCCAAGTCCAATTGCTCAGGCTGAAGTAGAGTGAAGAAGGATTTCCCTGGCAGTCCAGAGGTTAAGACTCCACGCTTCAAATGTAGAGGGTACAGGTTCGATCCCTGGTAAGGGAACTAAGATCCCACATGCTGCTCAGCACAGCCAAAAGATTAAAAATGAAAACTAAAGGGAAGGCTCAGAATCCTGCTTCCCCTTCCCTGTTTCAGCCCCCTCCCCAAGGCATGGAGGCCCAAGCCCCTATAGAACTCCGGGGGCCCAGAAGAATATAATTTGAAAAGTAATGAATGACCCCAATGTCTTCAGTTTATAGATGAAGACTCCAAAGTCTAGAGAGTTAAAATGACTTGCCAAAATCAGTGTAAGTCAGAGGCAGGAGAGAAACTGAACTTGCGTGCCCCTGAGTGATGGTTGCTTACCATTACCTTAAGGGCCCAGTTTTTAATGCTGCCCCAGCCCGTCTTCAGTGTTCACTTTCATTCAGAAGCTAATTTAAAATATACTGTAGTTTGAGTTAGAATTGAGATAAGCTTTTAGCTGTGATCAGAGGAAGAGGAAGAATATGATGATGGAAAACCAGCAGTAAGAAGTGATGCTGCTACATTACCTTGGAAAAGTCCGTTTCCTTCCCGGGAATCATCATCTTCCTCTGTTGAACTGGAGGTGGGACTGGTGATGGGAGACTAACCTGGTGATGGAGTCGTACAAATTTGAAAGCTAGGTAGAGTGGATTTGGAGGGAAAGATAAATTAGGAACAAGAGATTAACAGATACTACTATATATAAAACAGATAAATGAGGTCCCACTATATAGCACAGAAAACTATATTCCAAATCTTGTAATAAGCTATCATGAAAAGAATCTGAAATATGTATATATATCAATAGCTTTGCTATACATCAGAAACTAACACAACATTGTAAATAGAAGGAAAAATATTGTAGATTTAGATCCCCAAATTCATCTTCTCTATATTCTCCCATAAAATATTCCTTTGAATAATTTTAAATTAGCAAAAATAGAAAGCTCAATAAAAAGATTAGAAAACACAAATAATCTTCTAAATTTTCTTTAATAGGAAAGAGTTGGAAAATTGAACAGGAAAGGTGAAATGTCAGGGTCAATCCAGAATATTTAACATCTAACTAATATTATTTGCAGAAAGAGAAAAGAGAGGGAAGAAAATTATTAAAGGGATTTTAAAAATATTTCCTAAAAAAAAAAAATCCTAGGAGGAAAGGACATGAGCTCCAGGATTCAAAAAAGAAAAAAAAGATTGAAAAAACCATCCATAGTAAGTTCCATCAGGATAAAGTTCCAAAACACTGAGACAAGTAAATATTTAAAAGCTTCCAGGGAAGAAAATTTAAATTCTATCCAAAAGAATGTCATCAGACTTTTCAATTGTAACACAGAATATTGGAAAAAAAAAAAAAGAGAGAGACAGTGCTTTCAATTTCAGGAAGATGGTGACTGTCCATATAAATCTTTATACCCAGCCAAAGTAGCTAAATGATGTAGAAATATAATAAAGAATAAAAAATTATGCAAGAACTCAAAAATTTTACATCTCAAACACCATTTCTTAAGAAACTAGAATGCATTATCTGCCATCAAAATGAGAGATTAAATGATTAGAGATAGATAGATAAAGTGGGTGGGTAGGTGAAATAGGTAGATCAAGGAAATAAGCAAATTGAGAACAACAGAAAGGCAGTATTTTTTTAATTAATTTATTTCAGTTGGAGCCTATTTACTTTACAATATTGTAGTGGCTTTTGCCATACATTCACATGAATCAGCCATGGGTATACATGTGTTCCCCATCCTGAACCCCCCTGCCACTTCCTTCCTCATCCCATCCTTCAGGGTCATGCCAGTGCACCAGCCCTGAGCACCCTGTCTCAAGCCTGGACTGGCGATCTATTTCACATATGGTAATATACATGTTTCAATGCTATTTTCTCAAATAATCCCACCCTCGCCTTCTCCCACAGAGTCCAAAAGTCTGTTCTTTACATCTGTGTCTTTTTTGCAGTCTCACATATAGGGTCATAGTTACCATCTTTCTTAATTCCATATATATGTATTAATATACTGTATTGGTGTTTTTCTTTCTGACTTACTTCACTCTGTATAATAAGCTCCAGTTTCATCCACCTCATTTGAACTGATTCAAATGCATTCTTTTTAACAGCTGAGTAATATTTTATTGTGTATAAGTACCACAGCTTTCTTATCCATTCATCTGCCAATGGACATCTTGGTTGCTTCCATGTCCTAGGTATTGTAAACAGTACTGAGATGACGTCTGGTTTCCTCGGTGTGCGTGCCCAGCAGTGGGATTGCTGGGTCATATGGGAATTCTATTTCCTGTTTTTTAAGAAATCTCCACACGGTCATCCATAGTGGCTGTACTAGTTTGCATTCCCACCAACAGTATAAGAGGGTTCCCTTTTCTCCACACCCTCTCCAGCATGTATTGTTTGTAGACTTTTTAATAGCAGAGAAAGGCAGTATTGATAAGTCACATGTCTCAGACAAAACAGGCTAGGTTACATGCTGCGACTTACACAGGTTTATTTCTTGCTACACATCTACTGTGGGTTGGCTATGGCTCTGTTCCATGTTGTCCTTACTCCAGATTTAACTCAATGGAGCATCTTTTATCTTAAATGTTGACAGCCATCATGGCAGAGGATAAAAGAAATCATGGCAAACCATACTCTGGCTCTAAAATTTCTTCTCAGAAGTGATACATACACATGCCACTTCTACTCACGTTTCCTTGGCAAATTACGAGACCAAGCTTGACATCAACGGGAGTCAGAAATAGAATCCTCATCCAGGAAAGGATAGTGAATATGTTTTAACACATAGTCGACTATGTCCCAGGATCACTCTGTGTATCAGGCTTAAAAAGCAATCCAGACTGAAGTAGAAGACAGACTGCTATGGGACGGAGTTCTACAGGTGGGAAAATGCAATTGATGATGTAAGCTCTTGCAAAAAAAAAAACTCTTGATATAACTTAAAGATTAAAATAGTTAAGAATATGTACAAAGTCCTACATAAAGAATTATGAACTCTAGAAGAAACCAAAATATTATATTATTAAAGGAAATTTTTCTTAATACAGTACTTGTCTTGTACGTGAACAATGTTTTCACAGTAAAAATGTAAACACTAACCATCAATTTAACTACAAATTGTGAAGTAATTAAATTAGGAGGAGAGGAAGAGAAGACGTGAAGGATGTAGTTGCAAGAGATTAAAATCCTCAAGGTGACAAAAGTGAAGTAAGGTGACTAAAGCTCCGTAACCTGAAGGTTAAGGATACTTTTTTCTTGATTTCTGCTTGTGTAATATCTTATGCTCCAGCTAGAATCAGGGCATGTGTGCGTGTTCAGCTGTGTCCAACTCTTTGCCATCTCATGGACTATAGCCTGCCAGGCTCCTCTGTCTGTGGGATTATCCATGCAAGGATACTGGAGTCGAGTGCCATTTCCTCCTCCAAGAATCAGTAACACATGGTAATCAACCAGAGGTGCACCGGCAGTCAGTATGGATAATGCCCAGCAATAATAAATTTAAAAATACTAATACAAACACACAGAAAATGAAAATAAATCTTATAAAAACCACCTTAAAGTGCTGAAACTGGTTGCCTTTAAAGAGCAAAAATTCAGAAGGTGAATGTGGTAGAGCAGGAGATTGTTGCCATTACTGCCCAAACAATGGACATTTTATGTTAACAAAAATACAAAAAATAAATAAATTTTATATATATAGCATACTATTTCCGATTCATGTTTGAAGTAAGAAGGGTATAGATCATAAATAAATAATAAAATTCTTATATTTAAATGATTATTTTAAAGGCATCCAGACATAATAAATTGAACCTGACATTATAACCATCCTGGCAGTAATGCAATCTTTCTTTGATGATTCAGAAAGCACTTTAAGGACCTGGCAATGACCTGAGGTCATTTCTCTGAACATCCTTCCTCATTCTTTCCTAATTTGTTAGTCTTGTAGAAATTGATTTCATGTTGCCATTGTAAAATCTCAAAGAATCTCTCTCTTTGGTAAATGTGAACCCCCTTCAGGGGCTTTACTCACCACGCTGGAAAAGTCCGTGGCCTTCCCTTTGCTCCTCAGCAGACTGGGAAGAAAAGCGGAGGGCTTCTGGTGCAGAGAGCCAAGTCGTGCAAATCAAGATGCAGAAATGAAGCTGAAATGAGACATCCTCCCATCCTCAGAGGCAGAAAGCATCAAATTAACGCAAGCCACTCTGGGGAATGTGAAACTCAGGGTCCATTGTGCCCACATATCACCTGTGGGGAGGATAGCCAAGCTCTTCAAGCTAGAAATTTCTCTGAGGTAGTTTTGCCTGCCCTCAAATGGTTAGGCTGACACACATGTTTTTAAAGAGATTTTACCTAGAAAAGAAAAAAAAAATGTCCATTTTTCAGGTAAGTTCATTATGTGATATATCCATATGATAGTTTATGCAAATGTTAAAAATCACACTTATAAGAATATTCCTAAACTCTGATGCTGGGAGGGATTGGGGGCAGGAGGACAAGGGCACGACAGAGGATGAGATGGCTGGATGGCATCACCGACTCGACGGACGTGAGTCTGAGTGAACTCTGGGAGATGGTGATGAACAGAGAGGCCTGGCGTGCTGCGATTCATGGGGTCGCAAAGAGTCGGACACGACTGAGAGACTGAACTGAACTGAACTGAATGTCATGGCAAAACATTTATAACCTAATCTTAAAATACTTATGACATGTGTTTTTAAGATAAAAAAGCAGAAATCTACTTATAATCTATAAACTGTATGTGTATATATGTATGTGAGTGTTTTGTATGCTAACAGGACCTATCTCTGGATAGTGAAAATGGTAATCATTCAGTCATGTCTGACTCTTTGTGACCCCATGGTCCATAGCACTCCAGGCTCCTCTGTCCATGGTTTTCTCCAGGCAAAAATACTGGAGTGGGTTGCCATTCCTTTCTTTGAAACTGACCAATTTTTAGTGAATTTTATGAAACTGAAAAGTCTTTTTGATAATAAAGTTTTAAAAATCATTAAATCACTGTAGATAGAAACGCAGGTGGAAGATTCAGAAGTTAGTCCTGGTTCACCAACCAATCAACTGGATGACAACTGACAATGTATTCATCTCTTTGGCCTCGGTTTCCCCATATGTGAAATAAAGCAGCTGAATCAGAAAAGTGAAGTATATCTCTTCACAAAGCCTGACACCGGTACCTGGGGGCTTCAGATCCTCCGAGTGAGCTCTACCCTTATATCTAAATCCACAACTACATAATTAGTGGTCATGTTTGTATGTGATTTTGACATGGACAATCGTACAATTTAGCCAACACATCTTGCATTGAGATCAAAGTGCTCATAGCTAAAAACATTGTTCACATGCAGTTACTATGTTATCCCAATTACTGGCAATATTTTTCAATCTTCCCCACATAAAAGATTCATGTCTTCCCTTTGCTTTCTCATGTATTAATGGTTTTATTTCATTGACATGAATACTACAAGTTCTCAACAATATTTTTGGAAAAGCAGAGTTTTAATGAAAATGTTTAAATGACTTTAGGTCAGAACTGACCCTCCAACCACCAACCATGGGCTTCCCTGGTGTCTCAAAGGGTAAAGAATCTGCCTGCAATGCAGGATTCAGTCCCTGAGCCGGGAAGATCCCCTGGAGTAGAGAATGGCAACCCACTCCAGTATCTTGCCTGGAGAATTCCATGGACAGAGGAGCCTTGCAGGCTACAGTCCAAAGTGTCTCGAACAGTTAGACACAGCTGAGTGATTAATACTAACACGATGGAAACTATTAAAAGAGCAAAATTCTGGAAATAATCTGTAGAAAACAGATACCTTTTATTTATCAGGCATCTAAATGTCTTATGAAAGAAACAATCTGAAGTTCTTTTAACATAGAATTCCACTTAGGTCTATTGGGGCCTGTGTTATTTGCTTTTCTCAACCAAAGAATAAATGCAAGCTCCTCTTCCAAGAATTAGGGACCATACATACAAGAGGCTTTTCTCATTGATTTACTAAAGAATAGAAATGAAACTGTTTACCTGTCTTCCCATCAACAAGAGGGAGACCCCCTGAGTTAAAAGTTGTTTCACATGTTCATCGGATTCTGGTTCTTCAGTGTCTATGCTGGATGAATTCACTAGAAGCAGCAGCAAACGTTATCCACTGGGTGCTCACAAATACATATATCAGTCAGAGTAAAAAGAAAAAAATAGTGACCAGGGCAGAGGGTCACCAGAGAGCAGAAATGGGCCCTATTCTTTCATCAAATTGCCTCGGCTTTAGTCTGGGCTGGAATTCCATGGAAAGGATTTACCATCCTCTAGTCACCTAGGGCCAGAGAAGGCGATAGCAACCCACTCCAGTGTTCTTGCCTGGAGAATCCCAGGGACGGGGGAGCCTGGTGGGCTGCCGTCTATGGGGTCGCACAGAGTCGGACACGACTGAAGCAACTTAGCAGCAGCAGTCACCTAGGGCAGCTCTTCAGTGGGTCTCAAGGAGCTAGGACTGCAGACTGCTATCCTCAAGGAACACTAATCTTTCTCTTCCCAAGCTCAGTCAGAATTTCTACAAGGCTTAGAAGTTTGCTGCCCAAGGGCTCAGCATGCTACTGAATTTTGGCTCCCACTGTCCACCAGCTGATTGACACTGCCTTCATCAAGCTTGCCTACCACCATATTGCCTAACCCAATGGCTTTATCAGTCTTTTCCTTTCCAGACTTTCCTGCTACATTAGACACTCTGATCATCATCTCCTTCCTGAAATCTATGTTCTGTCATTGAGAGACGTTCCTCCTATATCTCTGGATGAAGATCCCTTGGAGAAGGGAAAAGCTACCCACCCCAGTATTCTGGCCTGGAGAATTCTATGGACTGTATAGTCCATAGGGTCGCAAAGAGTTGGACACGACTGAGCGACTTTAACTTTCACCTTCATGTATCCCCCTTCTCCCCATCCTTTCCATGTCGATGCTCCTCGGGGCTCTGTCTTCTCTGCTCTTCTTCTCTCAGAGCATGTACCCCTCACTGACATTTCTTTCTACGGCTTTAACAATCAGCCTTGCCTCTGACCTCTCTTCAGCGTGCCCCTTCAACTGCATCTGCCCACTGAACATCTCCACTTACCTGTGGAACTGATAGATTCAAACCTGAACTCATCCTCTTTCCTCCCAGACCTCCCTCATCTCTTGTGGTCTCTCTGCTTGTGGATGGCACTGCCGACCAGGAGGGCTGAGCCACGAACCTGGAAGTCAGTCTAAGTCCTCCCTTTTCCACCTACCTCCAGCCTACCCCTGAGTCACCTCAGTTCTTATACCAAAGTGCTTCTCCCATCTTCCTTCTCTTATTCCCTGGCTACTGTCCTGCTCACTGAAGCCCAGGTCATCTCTCACCTGAATAGGTGTGTAAGTCTTCCCCTGGCCTCTTGCCACCAGACTCTTCCTGTCCTGTGGACCCTGCATGTTCTGTCACATGCTCACATGATGAAGGGCTGGCCATATTCTTCTTAGCTGAAATGTATTCTTCCTGTATGGTCAAACTCAATTACCACTTCCTCTGGGAAGACTTCCTATCAGAGTTCACCTAGCCTCCTTTCCCTTCCCAAAGTATCTTGCATAACTTTGCCTCCAGCACAGTCTCCCAAAAAGACTCTTAGCCCTGTATAGCACAGAGAACTACATTCAATGTCTTGTATTTGATAACCTATGATGGAAAAATTCTAAATATATATATATATATTATATGTATAAGAACGGGTGCACGCCAAGTCTCTTCAGTCACGTTTGACTCTTTGCAACCCTATGGTCTGTAGCCTACCAGACTCTTCTGTCCCTGGAATTCTGCAGGCAAGAATACTGCGGTGGGTTGCCATGCCCTCCTCCAGGGGATCTTCCTGACCCAGGAATCAATGCCATGTCTCCTGCAGCTTCTGCATTGTAGGTTGATTCTTTACTGCTGTATATATATTCTTTTCCAGATTCTTCTATATATGTATAACTGAATCACTTTGCTATACATTTGAAACTAACACAACATTGTAAATTAACTATATTTTAAAAAATTAAAACAAAACAAAATACTTCTTGCCAGAAATTTTAGCTATTAAAAAAAAAAAAAAAAAAAGACTCTTAGCTCCTCTGACTTGGGAACTGGAGTTCCATCTTTTTATTCCTTTACACAATTCTTGACTGAGTGGTCCTCAGTATGTCACTACAAGGTAAGGAAGAAGACAGGGATGAACTGTGGGTACCTCCCCTCCACCAGCCCTGCCATTAATCTGCGTAAGACCCGGAGAGGGTCATTTTAATTCTCTGAGTCTCAGTTTACCCATCTGCCAAAGGAGTGTGTTCATTTACTAAAGACAAATATGGTTTGAGCACCTACTTTGATGCCAAGCACAATGCTCCGTGCGGTGCCTGTCATAAATGTAAACAGGTCCTTTCCTTTTCTAGGACCTTGTGGTCAGAATCACATTTTCATGGGTCTGTTCAGCAGCAGGAACAGATGGCTCACTTCGAATGCATTTGCCAGAGCTCGTTCATTATTTATGTGCCCCCTGCATACCTCTCCTGGGTCTCCCAGGCTCGGAAGAACGTGTGTTTCTAATCCAACTAGGTTCTCTTTCACACAGCATCACCAGGGATAGAAAGCTGGAGAATGTACACTCTCCTAACACGCAGCTTTCCTAGAGATTCCCTGCCTGGTGGAAGACCTCATATGGTTTTGGAGTCTACAAGCACCAAGCACTTTTTACATGAATACATTCAGCTCCAAACTCCACATTTGCCACAATTCCCTTGGCTTAGGGTGTGTGGGCTCCATATTCGGTTTCTTGTACCCTTTCCCTTGTGTGCGGATGCCTGGTGAGTCACTTCAGTCATGTCCGACTCTGCAACCCTATGGGCTGTAATCGACCAGGCTCCTCTATCCATGGGATTCTCCAGGCGAGAATACTGGAATGGCTTGCCATTTCCTCCTTCAAGGGATCTTCCTGACCCAAAGATCGAACCCACATCTCTTAAGTCTCCTACATTGGAAGGCGGATTCTTTACCATTGGGAGCCCACACTTTTCCTCATCCTGATCCCAAGCTGTGATGTAAAGGAGGAAGGCAATGTCAATAGATGTTGAGAAGAGGAACGGTGACAAAAGAGTTTAAATCTTCATTTTCCCTAGTGCAAAGCCAGTAGAGAATTCCTCAAGCTGTCACAAAGAAACAATATGTCACTGAAAGATGAACAGAAAAGTGACGTGAGTCAACCAAAAGAGTTAAAAGCCATCGCCTCTGGGGAAAGGAAACAAGGGGCGGTTATGGGGGGAGAGGCTGGAGGAAACTTGCGTTTTCTAAGAAACCTGGTGGAATTCCTCAAGTTAAACAACTGTATAATTTTAATAAGAAACTGAAAACTGAATTAAAGAAAATGAAGTCTTCACTGGACTCAGTAACAGCCTGTGTAGTGCCAATCATCTGAACCATTGACCATGGCGGTCTCCGAGGATGAAACTGCAGCTTTGACAGTCTCTTCCTGCCCCACCCCACCCCCATCGTCCCATCCCACTGAGCCCACCCCCTGCCTCTGTTTACTTTCCCCTCCAAGATTCCACAGCACCTACAAGTGGGGTTCCTTCTGAGAGGTCCAGGTAGCCTGCATCTTTGGCAAAACTACGGACCACAGATGGGACCCGGATCCACCCAGTTCAGACCTAACTCAAGCCCAGAGCATGCCTTTGCTGTGTTTCTCCTTGGAGCCTTTGGTTCACTTTCTCATTGGATCACTCCCACCTCCTCATTAGCTTCCAGGAATCCAAACAAATAAATGCCCCTCCCTGTTGGGAGCAGCAAATCTTTGTTTGCGGCTGAAATTGGCCCGATCCACCAGCAGAGAACAATTTCTCTCATGACACCACCTCCTTGAGTGCTGGCCGGTGGCAGCTGCTGCCCCATTAGGAACACATTCTCCACGGTGCAAACCACCCTGCCACCCGCCGGGCTACAGCAAACTTCGGAGCTGCTGCCAGAACAGCTGGAATGGGTCATTCAAATCCATGGGCTGGGGCGCCCGGAGAAATATGAGTCCCCCAGATAGAGTGTCTCCTTCTTCCCAAGCGAGCAGTAGACAGAGAATGTCACTTGGGTGATGTCAGTGGCTATGTTGCAGTGACTGGAATCATTGAATACTCAACAAACTTAAATTTTCACATCCACACACATATCCACACAAATATATACAGCCAGCATCCCTGAAGAGGAGCTGGAGGGGTCAGTGGGCCCTAGGCAGAGCCCAACCTCGTGTTCGGATACATCCACGAAAGGCACTGCATTTAGCCACGATACCTATGGACCAAGGGAAAGCACACACTGAGCATGCTCCAGGTTCATGCCTCACTTTTACCCATAAACGGGAAGAAAAAAAATTTTTTTTTCTTAAATGTCACATCTAGGGCAAGGACAGGCTTCTCTGGTGGCTAAGATGGTAAAGAATCCACCCACAATGCAGGAGACCTGGGTTTGATCTCTGGGTCCGGAAGATTCCCCTGGAGGAGGGCATGGCAACCCACTCCAGTATTCTTGCCTGGAGAGTCCCTATGGACAAAGGAGCTGGGCGGGCTACAGTCCATGGGGTCACAAAGAGTAGGACATGACTGAAGCGACTTAGCACACACACACACACACACACATACTCGCCAGTATTCTTGCCTGAAGAATCATCCCATAGACAGAGAAGCCTGGCATGCTACAGTCCATGGGGTTGCAAAGAGTTGGACATGAGTCACGAGATGAGGCAAGGGCACGGAAGGAAAAGGAGAAATGGGGAGAACACAGTCATCTTATTTTACAAATGCTCTCCCTTTATTCCCACCAGCATCACTCCTGGAAACCCTGCTGCTCCTAATAAGCTTATTTGAATTTGGGTCAAAGATAATAAATACTAGACTTGAGCATCCCAGTCCTCAGTGGACGGCTGGTCCTTGCCCCGGCAGACAGCCCGCCAGACTCGGAGCGCTCAACTGCATTTTTAAAATCCCCCGGAAAGCTCCAGGCATTGTGAGCAGGTCCTGCTGACCAGGCTGATGTTTTACAGCCGAGCTCTCCAACAATGCCATTTACTGCACACGAAAGATCACAGCCCGCAGATGTGGGCGGCCTGCCCTGGCCTCTTGAAATTGCATCTGTTTTGAAATGCGACTCGACTTCAATCCGAAGCTGACCATAACATCCACAGCACGGACGGGAGGTGTTTACTAGATAAGCTTTTGATATTTGATGTTTGCTAATCATATTAAAGGCTTGAAACAAAATCCCAGCTACAATAAATCCTCGCAATTGTCCACATGAGGCAGGAAACGCCACGGAGCTCTGTCCCGGGGTGTGATCTGAGGCTGGGTGACACACAGAGGGGAGCGTGTCTGGAGGTCAAGGGAACAAAGACTTAGGGACTCAGCCTGATTTTTTTCTGTGGCTAGTAGGGGACAAGGCACTTTCCCTTCTGAGCCTTAGTTTCCCCACCTTAGAATTATGACTTGGACATGCGGGATGGGGAGATGGGGGTGCCTGGACAGATGAGGAGTCTTCAGATCACAGCATCACATGTGGGTGTCTGAACAGTCATGGGATAATTAATTTGACTCTGCAGCGGTTCTCGATTCTCTTTCCTCAGTCCTTCCTGACTCTGTGACAGCCTAGACTTTGGCATTGAGAGATCAAAAGCAGTGTCTCCATGGTAGAGGGCAAAGCCAGCCTTTGCTGATGGACAGGGTGAAGGATCGGGACCTGGACCATAGTTTCACTCTCCTGCCATTCTTGGACTCCTTCCCAGGAGTTGATTTCTAAGAAGGAAAACTATTTGGGGCTGAAAGTGGCTCTGGATATCAGCTCAGGCACACACACACACACACACACACACACACACACACACACACACACACACACCATTTCCCCATGCATCATGCCTTCATGCCTCCCAGCTCCCTGACCCCACTCCATACCTCCCATCTCTCATTCCAGATGACTTCCTCTGCTCTCTCCCACCTTAATCATAATCTTGCTTTAGGTCTTAACTTACATTCTGTTTAAAAGTGGGTGAAACCGAAAACTCCAGGGGGTCAGAAGAGGCTGGTCTGCAGAGCCTCCCCTACCATTCTGCCCTACTTCTCAGAATCTAGCCAGCACCCTTTCCTAATGTGTCCCTCTCAACCTAACCTATCAGCAGTGACTAGTAATGTCACACCATCTGACCTTCCCAAGACAGTCTACCTTCAAGAAAGGGAAGCGTAAAGACTAAGCCCCTTCTAGGCTCCGTGCAGTTGGAGCTGTCGTGATGGAATGGCAGGTATTAATTAGGTTGGTCTTTCTAGACATGCAGGCTTCCTCGTAACCTCGCAAATCCTCTCTATCTAAGCCTCCAGATTATTGGGTCATCTTGGGGCTCCCAGAGCCTCTCGGAGCCATCTGGTCAGAAAATATGTATCATCAGCTTTTGTGAAATCCCTCTTCGGCAACAATAGGGAGACTCCCCTTCTGTCCAAGGAATCTAAAACTATGCCCTGAGCGATGCCAGGCAGGTGGGAGACCAGAGCAGAGGGGCACAGAAGCTCACCCTCCCAGGAGCCGTGCAAGTCACAGGAAAGCCTGGTTTTGCCTCCAGATCACAGATTTTGTGAAACCATCCACTGGTTGAATGCAGCAATTGGCCATCAGCTTTGCCTTGTGGTTAGGGGGATCTTCTCATGGGTGTCGGGGCTGGATGTCAGTAGAACAATCTCCTGTGCAGGACTAATTTAGTGCTTGCTCGCACAATGAGGCCTGCCTGCGAGGCCATGTCATTAACCAAACTGGCCAATTTAAAACTGAGGTCATCACAGCAAGAGCCCGCCACCAGACACACATTTCTTACCAATAAAGGAGGGAGCAGCGCCAGTCACTTAAGAAGAAACCTCCAAATGTGAGCTACCCCGAGCAGAGGCCCTTCTCGGAGTGGGGCACTTTGCTGACAGTTCCTC
Source organism: Budorcas taxicolor (assembly GCF_023091745.1). NCBI lineage: Eukaryota > Metazoa > Chordata > Mammalia > Artiodactyla > Bovidae > Budorcas > Budorcas taxicolor. Next base: position 141,794,358 of record NC_068920.1, read on the forward strand.
ACAAAAATCTCTGTGCCTGTGTCTCTGGGATCTGTGTTGTAATTCCCTTTCTGATGGACGAAAGCCAAAATCACAGAAGAAATTAGAAGTAGAAGTAGGATTTGAGCTTGACTCTCTGACCCCTGGTCTAGGCTCTGCTGTGAAAACTCAGCCTCCATTATTTCCGAGGAAGCTGAAGGAAAGGACGTCAAACCATGCTAACATTTCACAAAACCCTGGGGAGATAGACTTTCACAACTTACTTCGAGTCAGAGCTGGATACTGCAGGTCCTAACAGATGCCCGGGCTCACTGTTACCCCTGGGTTCCTCCTGTAGAGCCTCTGAGGAGTTGATTTCACCCAGAAACCTGCCCTTTGGGCTAGGATCTGACACCCACCAACCACCACTGTCTCAGCTGCTTCCCAGCACAGTTGCTGTGAGGCAAGCATGCTTCTGACACCTGGAGCTGCCATCTTCCAGGTCATGGGGCCAAGTATAACCACCAAGAGCCAGAAGAGGAGTCAGAACCATCTGGCCCTGGCACTGGAGGTTTTGTTGTTCTTTTTGTTGCCATTGTTTATGTTTTCATTTTTAAAACATATTAATAATATTTATCACTCCTATTAGAAAAGTCACATCAATTTTTTAAGCCCTTAGAGTTCTATCAGTCAAAGAAGGCCACCATGAATGCTTCCTTCTCAATTTTTTTCTATGTGTAATTGGGTATCTGCTGCCCTATGAGATGGTGTTTTTTCATAATCACAGCTAAATGTACAATAATATATCCCTCGATGTTACGCTATGATCATTTCCCTCATAAAAACAATATAAAACTATAAAAAGTATAAAAGAACTGTGTTCATCGTGAACCCCCTACTGTTGGATCTCTAGGTTATTCCCAATTTGTCTCTGTTATAAACAACACCATATGCTTGTTTGTAGATTGCCTTTAGAAAGATGTGATGAAGTGGAATCACTTGATCAAAAGGTACAAAGAGGTCAAGATCCTCAGTAGATGTGTCCCAACAGTGTTATAAATATTTAAATATATTTTAAACATTGATGCCCAGTCAAAATAGGAAGGAAGATTTTAAATCACCTGACTCAACCCCTTCCCTTCCCATATGAGAGATGGTCATGAGTCTACAAGATAATGGTCAGCCATCACTCACTCAACAGAATGGCGCCTACCCTCTATTTTCCTCACTTCTGGCAACGTGTACACTGGCCTTTGCTCAACTCTTCTCCTCCTTGGAAGATCCTCACTTTGTCTCCTGGCCTGTTCCTCCTTGTGGAGAAAGCCATGCAGACTTCAAGGCCTGTGGAGGCTTCCCTCCCTGTCAGGGGGGTCATCACTTTCCTGGGAGTGGATGGGCCTGCAGGGGATGGAAGGCCCACTGGTGAGACCTCTCACTCTGAGGACCACACCCATGACCCCACTCTCCCTGACTGCCCCTATCCATGAACACACAGAAAGTGTTAGTCACACTGAGCATTTCCCTCCTTCCCTGGCCCAGCCCCAGGCCAGCCCTCAACTCCAGCTCACAGGTAGCCCGGCCAGCCCACACTGAGACACAGGTTCCTCCTCCCTTTCCTGGCCACCCTGCATGGGGCCCCCAGCATGAAGTCAACACCCAACAGTGAGGCTGTCCTGGGGGAAAAGGAGAGCTTTCCAATCAGAGGCGTGGCTTAGAATCTCAAACTCTTAACCTTTTTAAAGTTTATTTGGCTGTGCTGGGTCTTCCCCGCAGCATGAGGAATCTAGTTCCCTGACCAGGAATCAAACCCTGGCCCCCTGCGTTGGGAGCTCTGAGTCCTAACCACTGGATCAGCAGAGATGTCCTTCAAGTCTTAACTCTTACAGGCAGAGAGCCCAAACAAGTGACAGGCCTCCCTGAGCGCCACAACTTGCCTGCCAAACCCTCTATAACTCCCTTAGTAGGTTACTGTGTGGACCGACCACCTGGAAGGCACCGCCTTCCACTTCCTATCACTCAAGCACCTAATTCCATTCACTTGCCTTAAAGGGTCATCTGTCAGGGGCGAGCAACAGTGTGGGGAAGACAGAAAGAACCAGAAATGATTGTTCCCTCCTCCAAATGGCTACAGGCTAACCAGGACGTTTCTGTCAGGAAGCGATGTGTACAGAGACACGAAGCCTAACTGTGTAATTATGCTGGGATTCCTTCTAGTAATTAGCTTTTCCTTATGAGAAAGACAAATAATTATCTTTCCTCCTCAGATCCAGACAGCATGTTCAGAGGCATCTATCCGCATATCCGGTGGGGGCGGGGTTGGAGGAGGATGCCACCCAACAGAATACAGAATTGTTTGAAGCCAGAAAATGTTCTCAGAAATTATCTGCACAGACAATGCAACAATTTGGAGGATGGTGAGGCTTTTGCACGTTGCTAAGACGTTTTACCAATGACAGAGGTAAGCCCTATGTGAAAGTGGCATGCACAGAGGTGGTACCCAGAACGTGGCAGGCAACCTCTGTCAGGAGGTCACGGTCAGAGCTGGATCCATTCCCAGGACACAGTGAGACATTCCAGCAGAGGGACCACACGGACTGGTCCCTGTGCCCTTGGGGCACTTCAGCAACGAGGGCCAGAGCCCAGCCCAAGGTCCCCTGGCTTCCTGCTCCAACACCCTCACTGTTTCCAAGGTCTTCCTCACTAACCCTGCTTTCTTCTGCCCTCGGGGCTTCCCAGGTAGCGCAGTGGTAGAGAATCCATTTGCCAGTGCAGGAGACTGAAGAGACGTGGGTTCGATCCCTAGGTCGTGAAGATCCCCCGAGGTCAGAAATGGCAACCCACTCCAGTAATCTTGCCTGGAGAATCCCATGGACAGAGGTGCCTGGCAGGCTACAGTCCATGGGGTTGCAGACTCAAACACAAATGAGAACACTCTGACTCACACATGCACTCACTCTTCTGACCTCAAACACCATTCTCTCCCCTCCCCTGGCTAATTCCTTAGCAGTCAAGAACTGTTGAAGTGTGATTTTGGGTTTCCCTGGTGGCTCAGTGGTAAAAACTCTGCCTGCAATGAAGGAGATGCAGGAGACGTGGGTTTGATCCCTGGATCGGGAAGATCCCCTGGAGGAGGAAATGGCAACCCATTCCACTATTCTTGCCTGCAGAATCCCATGGACAGAGGAGCCTGGCAGGCTACAGACCATAGAGTCATCAAGAGTTGGACACAACTGAATCGACTGAGCCTGCAGGCAATCTTGTCTAGCAAAGCTTTGCCTGCCTTAAATACTCCCAGATACAGGTCCCCTAACACATGGTGTTTCCTTCATCACGGCACTTCCCAGGTGACATTGTAAGAGACACTCACTAAAATAGTGTTCTTAAAGGCAGACATCACTGTGTGTTCATTTTGCATCTCCTGAACTTATAATAACACAGTTCTAGCCACTTAGTAAAGCATCTGTGGAATGAATAAATGAAAATGATTTGACTGACACAGAATAGATTATTGATTGGATAGCAATGAATGAATAAATGGGAGTATTACTGAAAGAACCTAAGTTTGCCTTCTGAACGGTATAAAATCTGGGCTGAAAAGGACTGGTTAATGACTAAGTACAGACTCCGCCCGGCCGTGGAGGGGACTGCAGGTAGATTCCTAAGGAGCTGGCACAGAGCAGAGGGAGTTGTGGCAGACTGCCTATGGGCAAGCCTGGATTTCCTGCAGAGGCACAGACTCAAATGTCAATAAAGGGCACCCGGCTGTCTAGAGGTGGGCGGACAGAAAAGGCTGTATTTAATTTGCTGTTTGATGCTTCACTGTAGTTTCCTCAAAGCCATTAATTGGAATTTGAGTTGAGATTATTCACTTTGGAGAAAATAGATGAATTCTTCCAGGCTGTCCAATATCGCATACTAAATTTATTATTGTGAATATTTTACATCTCTCTCAATCAATTTTACCTTCTCTTAAAGGGTCAGCTCCTCCTGTCTCCCTGTAGAATTCAACATGCCTACGAGTCCACCTGTCATCACACCTGTGATGGGTTATGCTGTCCTCCTTGTGTACCTGTCACCACCTCCAGACTGGGAGCCCATTGAAGACTAGGGCTAAGACTCTTTTCCTTTCTGCATTCTCAGGGCCAAGGGCCATTTAATATTTACCCAGAGAAGGTACTTGATTCGTGTTTGTAGGAATTAAGGGAGCGTATGATATGATCCTTCTGTATGTTTTTTTTTTTTTTTAACTTACCAAAACCCTTCTAAAATAACTTGACCACCTCTCAACCATTTAACCTAATTCAGAAGAGTTTGGTCCCTAAGCCAAACTCTCTATTGTATAAAGCTGCTTTAGAAAAGACTGGACTCATCCCACACCTGTGTTGAAGTCCCTAAACATTACAAGGTCATTGTTCCAGGCCCCTGCTGGAGGCATGTGTGGAAGAAGGGATCTATCAAGGAAGAAAACACGGTGCCCACATCCAAGGAGCTTAGTCATGGAGGACCCAGTGTGAGGGGAAGAGGCTGCCCCTGCTTGTGCTCCAGGGGTGTAAAGAGTTCCGTCAGTGCAGAGGCTACAGTGAACTTGGGGAGGATCCCGGTGGCCAGGATATTCAGGGGCTGATGTTCTGTCACTCAGTCGTATCTGACTCTTTGCGAACCCATGGACTGCAGCATGCCAGACTTCCATGTCCTTCACTATTTCCCGGAGTATGCTCAAATTCATGTCCATTGAGCTGGTGATGCCATCCAACCATCTCAACCTCTGTCACCACCCGCTCCTCTTGCCCTCAGTCTTTCCCAGCATCAAGGTCTTTTCCAGTGAGTAAGCTCTTCACATCAGGTGGCCAAAGTACTGGAGCTTCAGCTTCAGCATCAGTACTTCCAATGAATGTGCAGGGTTGATTTCCTTTAGGATTGACTGGTTTGATCTCCTTGCTGTTCAAAAGTTCCATTAGTGTAGAGATTGCAGAGAATTTGTGGAGGATCAGGGAGGCCAGGACATTCAGGGGACAAGAAGCAAACAGAGAATTCTGGGAGTGCCCTGAGGCCAAGGGTAGGAGATAAGTCGGCCAGTCAGCAGGGGTGGGACTGTAGAGGATTAGAGGCTTTCAAATCAGTTCAGTTCAGTTCAGTCGTGTCCGAATCTTTGTGAAACCATGAATCACAGCACGCCAGGCCTCCCTGTTCATCACCATCTCCCGGAGTTCACTCAGACTCACGTCCATCGAGTCAGTGATGCCATCCAGCCATCTCATCCTCTGTCGTCCCCTTCTCCTCCTGCCCCCAATCCCTCCCAGCATCAGAGTCTTTCCCTATGAGTCAACTCTTCCATGAGGTGGCCAAAGTACTGGAGTTTCAGCTTTAGCATCATTCCTTCCAAAGAAATCCCAGGGCTGATCTCCTTCAGAATGGACTGGTTGGATCTCCTTGCAGTCCAAGGGACTCTCAAGAGTCTTCTCCAACACCACAGTTCAAAAGCATCAATTCTTCGGCGCTCAGCCTTCTTCACAGTCCAACTCTCACATCCATACATGACTACAGGAAAAACCATAGCCTTTACTAGACGGACCGTAGTCGGCAAAGTAATGTCTCTGCTTTTGAATATGCTATCTAGGTTGCTTATAACTTTTCTTCCAAGGAGTAAGGGTCTTTTAATTTCATGGCTGCAGTCACCATCTACAGTGATTTTGGAGCCCAAAAAAGTAAAGTCTGACACTGTTTCCACAGTTTCCCCATCTATTTCCCATGAAGTGATGGGACCGGATGCCATGATCTTCGTTTTCTGAATGTTGAGATTTAAGCCAACTTTTTCACTCTCCTCTTTCACTTTCATCAAGAGGCTCTTTAGTTCCTCTTCACTTTCTTCCATAAGGGTGGTGTCATCTGCATATCTGAGGTGATTGATATTTCTCCCGGAAATCTTGATTCCAATTTGTGTTTCTTCCAGTCCAGCATTTCTCATGATGTACTCTGCATAGAAGTTAAATAAGCAGGGTGACAATATAGAGCCTTGACGTACTCCTTTTCCTATTTGGAGCCAGTCTGTTGTTCCATGTCCAGTTCTAACTGTTGCTTCCTGACCTGCATACAGATTTTTCAAGAGGCAGGTCATGTGGTCTTGTATTCTCATCTCTTTCAGAATTTTCCACAGTTTGTTGTGATCCACACAGTCAAAGTCTTTGGCATAGTCAATAAAGCAGAAATAGCTGGTTTTCTGGAACTCTCTTGCTCTTTCCATGATCCAGCAGATGTTGGCAATTTGATCTCTGGTTCCTCTGTCTTTTCTAAAACCAGCTTGAATATCAGGAAGTTCACGGTTCACGTATTGCTGAAGCCTGGCTTGGAGAATTTTGAGCATTACTTTACTAGAGTGTGAGATGAGTGCAATCGTGCAGTAGTTTGAGCATTGTTTGGCATTGCCTTTCTTTGGGATTGGAATGAAAACTGACCTTTTCCAGTCCTGTGGCCACTGCGGAGTTTTCCAAATTTGCTGGCATATTGAGTGCAGCACTTTCACACCATCATCTTTCAGGATCTGAAATAGCTAAACTGGAATGCCATCACCTTCACTAGCTTTGTTCATAGTGATGCTTTCTAAGGCCCACTTGACTTCACATTCCAGGATGTCTGGCTCTAGATGAGTGATCACACCATCGTGATTATCCAGGTCATGAATATCTTTTTTGTACTGTTCTTCTGTGTATTCTTGCCACCTCTTCTTAATATCTTCTGCTTCTCTTAGGTCCATACCATTTCTGTCCTTTATCGAGCCCATCTTTGCATGAAATGTTCCCTTGGTATCTCTAATTTTCTTGAAGAGATCTCTAGTCTTTCCCATTCTGTAGTTTTCCTCTATTTCTTTGCATTGATCGCTGAAGAAGGCTTTCTTATCTCTTCTTGCTATTCTTTGGAACTTTGCATTCAGATGCTTATATCTTTCCTTTTCTCCTTGGCTTTTTGCTTCTCTTCTTTTCACAGCTATTTGTAAGGCCTCCCCAGACAGCCATTTTGCTTTTTTGCATTTCTTTTCCATGGGGATGGTCTTGATCCCTGTCTCCTGTACAATGTCATGAACTTCATTCCATAGTTCATCAGGCACTCTATCTATCAGATCTAGGCCCTTAAATCTATTTCTCACTTCCACTGTATAATCATAAGGGATTTGATTTAGGTCATACCTGAATGGTCTTACGGTTTTCCCTACTTTCTTCAATTTCAGTCTGAATTTGGTAATAAGGAGTTCATGATCTGAGCCACGGTCAGCTCCCGGTCTTGTTTTTGTTGACTGTATAGAGCTTCTCCATCTTTGGCTACAAAGAATATAATCAATCTGATTTCAGTGTTGACCATCTGGTGATGTCCATGTGTATAGTGTTCTCTTGTGTTGTTGGAAGAGGGTGTTTGCTATGACCAGTGCATTTTCTTGGCAAAAGTCTATTAGTCTTTGCCTTGCTTCATTCTGCATTCCAAGGCCAAATTTGCCTGTTACTCCAGGTGTTTCTTGACTTCCTACTTTTGCATTCCTGTCCCCTATAATGAAAAGGACATCTTTTTTGGGTGTTAGTTCTCAAAGGTCTTGTAGGTCTTCATAGAACTGTTCAACTTCAGCTTCTTCAGCGTTACTGGTTGGGGCATAGACTTGCATTACCATGCTATTAAATGGTTTGCCTTGGAGACGAACAGAGATCATTCTGTCATTTTTGAGATTGCATCCAAGTACTGCATTTCAGACTCTTTTGTTGACCATGATGGCTACTCCATTTCTTCGGAGGGATTCCTGCCCGCAGTAGTAGATATAATGGTCATCTGAGTTAAATCCACCCATTCCAGTCCATTTTAGTTAGCTGATTCCTAGAATGTTGACGTTCACTCTTGCCGTCTCCTGTTTGACCACTTCCAATTTGCCTTGATTCATGGACCTGACATTCCAGGTTTCTATGCAATATTGCTCTTTATAGCATTGGACCTTGCTTCTGTCACCAGTCACATCCACAGCTGGGTATTGTTTTTGCTTTGGCTCCATCCCTTCATTCTTTCTGGAGTTATTTCTCCACTGACCTCCTTAGAGGCTTTAGATTCAGAAAACATTCAGAAAACTAAGATCTTGGCATCTGTCCCATCAGTTCATGGCAAATAGATGGGGAAACAAATGGAAACAGTGAGAGACTTAATTTGGGGGAGCTCCAAAATCACTGTAGATGGTGGCTGCAGCCATGAAAATAAAAGACACTTGCTCCTTGCAAGAAAAGCTATGACCAACCTAGACAGCATATTAAAAAGCAGAGACATTGCCAACAAAGGTCCGTCTGGTCAAAGCTATGGTTTTTCCAGTAGTCATGTATGGATGTGAGAGTTGGACTATAAAGAAAGCTGAATGCCAAAGAATCGATGCTTTTGAACTGTGGTGTTGGAGAAGACTCTTGAGAGTCCCTCAGACTGCAAGGAGATCCAACCAGTCCATACTAAAGGAAATCAGTCCTGAATATTCATTGGAAGGACCAATGCTAAAGCTGAAGCTCCAACACTTTGGCCACCTGATACGAAGAACTGACTCATTGGAAAAGACCCTGGTGCTTGGAAAGACTGAAGGTAGGAGGAGAAGGGGATGACAAAGGATGAGATGGTTTGATGGAATCACCGACTCAATGGACATGAGTTTGAGTAAACTCAGTGAGTTGGTGATGGACAGGGAAGCCTGGCATGCTGCAATCCATGGGGTCTCAAAGAGTAGGACATGACTGAGCAACTGAACTGAACTGAACTAAGAGGCTTAATATAAAGCCCCCCTCACCTCTTCCTAGATGGAAAAAGACTCCACCCCCTCAGGCTTTTCATTTCTGAGAAGAGAGGGCTGTGGTGAAGAGTAATTATCTCGCACGAGAATCCACTCCACAAACTGAAAGTCACTCAGTAGTGTCCGACTCTTTGTGACTCCAGGGACTATACAATCCATGGAATTCTCCAGTCCAGACTACTGGAGTGGGTAGCTGTTCCCTTCTCCAGGGGATCTTCCCAACCCAGGGATCAAATCCAGTCCTCCCGCGTTGCAGGCAGATTCTTTACCAGCTGAGCCACAAGGAAGGCCTAAAGAATACTGGAGTGGGTAGCCTATCCCTTCTCTAGAGGACCTTCCTGACCCAGGAATTGAACTGGGGTCTCCTGCATTGCAGACAGATTCTTTACCAGCCAAGCTATCTGGGAAGCCACTCCACACTGGTCTCCAAATCCCAGGCCCCCAACCAGTTAGCTAAGGGCCTCCACGCCTGAGGCCCAGTCACTCAATGGGCACACCCTCCGGGTGGGGGGTCAGACCCCTGATGGCAGCTGGGGAGCTGGGCTCTAGGTGGGCAAGATCAAAAGGCCTGGATAACCTCCAGGGTCACAGTGACAAAATGCTTATGGGCTGGAAGAGGATGGAGCCATTAGAGTGAGGAAATGAACGCTGGCTTTTTCCCCCTCAGCAGGCACAATGGGAGCCGATGGGGAGTGAACAAAGCATGCCCACTTGGGTGGGAGGCTGGTGGTGGGGAGCGGGCCCTGTTCTCTGGCCCGGGAGTTAATGTCGGCCGGCAGGACAATAGGAGCGGTGACCCGGCTGCGGCTTTAGAGTGAGAACACTGCCGGGGTCAGAGCTGCCTGACCCCCAGCGAGGTTAACCAGATCAAAGCCTCCGCTGAAGGCCCAGCCCACTGTGCCCCTAATGACTGTAAAATTGGAGTTTCCACCAGTGTTGGCCTAGCTACCTCTTCAGGTAGCCGGAGATCAGGGGTAGGAGCCAGCAAGGATGCGACGCCCCCCAGGACATCATCTTGCCTACCTGGTGACCTCACCCCTTTTCCTGAACTGTTCAGCTGGACACCGCCACCCGCCCCACCCACCCTTCCCGAACGCATCCATCACCCCTCCTGACTTTCTGGTTCTGTTTTAAGTAACAAAATAATAACACTCAGCCTTTCACTTGTTAAAATGTTGAGTCATCAGTAGATAAAGTAGAACCATGACTATCCTTCATACAACATTTGTTTTGTGTCATAAAAGTAAGGCTCACCCATTTTACAAAATAGAGAAAAAAACAAAGAAGACAACCATCCCAGAGAGGAACTCTGGCTGTCAGCCTTAGTATATTTCTTGCCAGGCTTCTCCTTGTGCATTTATATACAGTTAGGGTCATTTTCTGCTTATAATTTCATAGCCCACATATTTTTATATCCTAAGCATATCCTCATGTGATTCAGAACTCCCCACAACCATGATGTTTAACATCTACATCAGGCTTCAAGGCAATCATACCTAGAATAGCACAGAATGGGTGTGATTAAACATTCACCTTAGGCTGGTTCTCATGCTCTACTGATATGAATACTTTTGTGATGAACATCTGTGGCGAAGGCTGCATCCACATTCCTAATGATTTCTTTGCAGTAAATTCTCAGTGACACATGGTGGAATCATCTAATCAAACGGTATAAATGTTTTGGAAGAAAACTTATTTCAGTTTTTAAAAGAGATTTAAGAGCTGAATGTCCCTGGCAGTCCAGTGGTTAAGACTCCAATCTTCCAATACATGGGGCATGGTTCAATCCCTGGCTGGGGAAGTTATGAATTCAGTGGGTTGAGGTCAAAAAGAAAATTATTAAAAGCCTATCATGTAGTGATCACTGAAGATACAGAGACCAATGAGATGTAGTCTCTACTCTCTGAGAACTCAGAAATCACAAGCACACACACCACTCCAGTTCCCATGCAAAATGGGCTGCTGTTTTCATTCTGCATGGAAATTGTTTAATAAAACAAACAAACAAACAAACAAAATGAAGAGTTTGGGGGAGAGGGCATATGCCCATAATCTTTGGCCTTCCCTGTAACATAAAATTTGAAAGTTCTTTTGTCATTCGAGAGTCATTTTCACAGCACGCTCAATCAAGGATTCCCACTCTTCTTGCAGTCAAGAAGCCTATGGAAGATGAATGATTTGAGACAAATGGGCACTGCCACCTCCTCTGCCAGCCTGGTTCCTGCCTCTGGGTCTTTGTTTGGGTCATCCCCTACCTGGAATGCCTCTTTCCAGAAAAGTTCTTAATTGGCCAGATTAAGGCCAGATCTAATTCTATCCCAGAAGTCTCCTAGGCCTCCCCAGTCCACACCGAATTCCTTCCCTACCCACTGGCATGACCACAAAGATCAGCCTTTAAAGAAACAAGAGCTCCTCGAGGACAGGAATCTTGTTTTACTCATCTCATGAAACTTGGCATATCACTGAAACTTAATAGATGCTTAATGAATCAATCAAAAGACATGTCAGTTAGTCAGTTCAGTTACTCATTCGTGTCCAACTCTTTGCGACCCCATGAATCGCAGTATGCCAGGCCTCCCTGTCCATCACCAACTCCAAGACTTCACTCAGACTTGCGTCCATTGAGTCAGTGATGCCATCCAGCCATCTCATCCTCTGTCGTCCCCTTCTCCTCCTGCCCCCAATCCCTCCCAGCATCAGAGTCTTTTCCAATGAGTCAACTCTTCCATGAGGTGGCCAAAGTACTGGAGTTTCAGCTTTAGCATCATTCCTTCCAAAGAAATCCCAGGGCTGATCTCCTTCAGAATGGACTGGTTGGATCTCCTTGCAGTCCAAGGGACTCTCAAGAGTCTTCTCCAACACCACAGTTCAAAAGCATCAATTCTTCAGTGCTCAAGCCTTCTTCACAGTCCAACTCTCACATGCATACATGACCACAGGAAAAACCATAGCCTTGACTAGACGGACCTTAGTCGGCAAAGTAATGTCTCTGCTTTTGAATATGCTATCTAGGTTGCTTATAACTTTTCTTCCAAGGAGTAAGCATCTTTTAATTTCATGGCTGCAGTCACCATCTGCAGTGATTTTGGAGCCCAAAAAGATAAAGTCTGACACTGTTTCCACTATTTCCCCATCTATTTCCCATGAAGTGATGGGACCGGATGCCATGATCTTCGTTTTCTGAATGTTGAGATTTAAGCCAACTTTTTCACTCTCCTCTTTTACTTTCATCAAGAGGCTCTTTAGTTCCTCTTCACTTTCTTCCATAAGGGTGGTGTCATCTGCATATCTGAGGTGATTGATATTTCTCCTAGCAATCTTGATTCCAATTTGTGTTTCTTCCAGTCCAGCATTTCTCATGATGTACTCTGCATAGAAGTTAAATAAGCATGGTGACAATATACAGCCCTGACGTACCCCTTTTCCTATTTGGAGCCAGTCTGTTGTTCCATGTCCAGTTCTAACTGTTGCTTCCTGACCTGCATATAGGTTTCTCAAGAGGAAGGTCAGGTGGTCTGGTATTCTCATCTCTTTCAGAATTTTCCACAGTTTGTTGTGATCCACACAGTCAAAGTCTTTGGCATAGTCAATAAAGCAGAAATAGATGTTTTTCTGGAACTCTCTTGCTTTTTTGATGTTCCAGCGGATGTTGGCAATTTGATCTCTGGTTCCTCTGCCTTTTCTAAAACCAGCTTGAACATTAGGAATTTCATGGTTCACGTATTGCTGAAGCCTGGCTTGGAGAATTTTGAGCATTACTTTACTAGAGTGTGAGATGAGTGCAATCGTGCAGTAGTTTGAGCATTGTTTGCCATTGCCTTTCTTTGGAATTGGAATGAAAACTGACCTTTTCCAGTCCTGTGGCCACTGCTGAGTTTTCCAAATTTGCTGGTATATTGACTGCAGCACTTTGACAGCATCATCTTTCAGGATTTGAAATAGCTCCACTGGAATGCCATCACCTCCACTAGCTTTGTTCATAGTGATGCTTTCTAAGGCCCACTTGACTTCACATTCCAGGATGTCTAGCTCTAGATGAGTGATCATCTAGAAATGACTCCAGAAAGAATGAAGGGATAGAGCCAAAGCAAAAACAATACCCAGCTGTGGATGTGACTGGTGACACAAGCAAGGTCCAATGCTATAAAGAGCAATATTGCATAGAAACCAGGAATGTCAAGTCCATGAATCAAGGCAAATTGGAAGTGGTCAAACAGGAGATGGCAAGGGTGAACATCGACATTCTAGGAATCAGAGAACTAAAATGGACTGGAATGGGTGGATTTAACTCAGATGACCATTATATCTACTATTGCGGGCAGGAATCCCTCCGAAGAAATGGAGTAGTCATCATGGTCAACAAAAGAGTCTGAAATGCAGTACTTGGATGCAATCTCAAAAACGACAGAATGATCTCTGTTCGTCTCCAAGGCGAATCATTAAATATCACAGTAATCCAAGTCTATGCCCAAACCAGTAATGCTGAAGAAGCTGAAGTTGAACGGTTCTATGAAGACCTACAAGACCTTTGAGAACTAACACCCAAAAAAGATGTCCTTTTCATTATAGGCGACTGGAATGCAAAAGTAGGAAGTCAAGAAACACCTGGAGTAACAGGCAAATTTGGCCTTGGAATGTGGAATGAAGCAAGGCAAAGACTAATAGACTTTTGCCAAGAAAATGCACTGGTCATAGCAAACACCCTCTTCCAACAACACAAGAGAACACTATACACATGGACATCACCAGATGGTCAACACTGAAATCAGATTGATTATATTCTTTGTAGCCAAAGATGGAGAGGCTCTATACAGTCAACAAAAACAAGACCAGGAGCTGACTGTGGCTCAGATCATGAACTCCTTATTACCAAATTCAGACTGAAATTGAAGAAAGTAGGGAAAACCGTAAGACCATTCAGGTATGACCTAAATCAAATCCCTTATGATTATACAGTGGAAGTGAGAAGGGCCTAGATCTGATAGACAGAGTGCCTGATGAACTATGGAATGAGGTTCGTGATATTGTACAGGAGACAGGGATCAAGACCATCCCCATGGAAAAGAAATGCAAAAAAGCAAAATGGCTGTCTGGGGAGGCCTTACAAATAGCTGTGAAAAGAAGAGAAGCAAAAAGCCAAGGAGAAAAGGAAAGATATAAGCATCTGAATGCAAAGTTCCAAAGAATAGCAAGAAGAGATAAGAAAGCCTTCTTCAGTGATCAATGCAAAGAAATAGAGGAAAACAACAGAATGGGAAAGACTAGAGATCTCTTCAAGAAAATTAGAGATACCAAGGGAACATTTCATGCAAAGATGGGCTCGATAAAGGACAGAAATGGTATGGACCTAAGAGAAGCAGAAGATATTAAGAAGAGGTGGCAAGAATACACAGAAGAACTGTACTAAAGACATGTACCACTTGTTAAAGGATAAACTGAGGCATATGACAATCTTGTAGCATTTATTTGAGCAAAAGCTGATTCCCATCAGATAGTACGAAACCAGAAGTCATCAGAATGACAGGAGCCAGGGTCAAAACTTTTACAGAGAAGACAAAGAAGCAAAGCAAGAAAATTATTTGATTGGTTATAATTTATTTGCCTCATTCGGGAGAGTCTAGTTGGCTATTTATGTTTGGTTACCTTTGGGTTTGGATTTCTTAATATTGAGGCAATATAGGCTTAGGTTTGGTTTTCCTTCCTAGGCTACTTAGGAGCTACCCTAGTTACTCAGATAGTAAAGCATCCACCTGCAATTCAGGAGACCTGGGTTCGATCCCTGGATTGGGAAGATCACCTGAAGATGGAAATGACAACCTACTCCAGGATTCTTGCCTGGAGAATACCAGGGACAGAGGAGCTTGGTGGGCTACAGTCCATGGGGTCGCAAAGAGTTGGACATGATTAAGCAACTGATACACACACCTAGGCTGCTTAACACATTAGAACCACCTCAATCTAATGGCACCCTTGTTAAATTAATTAACATACTCTTTGCTATTGACTTATTATTTCCTTTGTGTTAATTGTATCTCTTCAAATTGATTATATGATATAATGCTGAGGAGTTTGGAGACAAGTGAAGATCAAATCCCAACTCCGGCCTATAACTTCTGGCAATCCTAAGTTTTCAGTTCAGTTCATTTCAGTCACTCAGTCATGTCCGACTCTTTGCAACTTCATGGACTGCAGCACGCCAGGCTTCCCTGTCCATCACCAACTCCCAGAGCTTGCTCAGACTTACGTCCATCGAGTCGGTGATGCCATCCAACCAACTCATCCTCTGTCGTCCCCTTCTCCTCCTGTCCCCAATCCCTTCCAGCATCAGGATCTTTTCTAATGAGTCAGTTCTTCACATCAGGTGGCCAAAGTATTGGAGCTTCAGCTTCAGCGTCAGTCCTTCCAATGAATATTCAGGATTGGTTTCCTTTAGGTTGGACTGGTTGGATCTCCTTGCAGTCTGAGGGACTCTCAAGAGTCTTCTCCAGCACCGTAGTTCAAAAGCATCAATTCTTCAGTGCTCAGCTTTCTTTATGGTACAACTCTCGCATGCATACATGACTACTGGAAAATCCATAGCTTTGACTAGATGGACCTTTGTTGGCAAAGTAATGTCTCTGCTTTTTAATATGCTGTCTAGGTCGGTCGTAGCTTTTCTCCCAAGGAGCAAGCATCTTTTAATTTCATGGCTCCAGTTACCATTTACACTGATTTTGAACCCACCCCCCACCCCCAAAATGAATGAATTTCTCACTGTTTCCATTGTTTTCCCATCTATTTGCCATGAACTGATGGGACCAGATGCCATGATCTTCGTTTTTTTAATGTTGAGTTTTAAGCCGACTTTTCCACTCTCCTCTTTCACTTTCATCAAGAGACTCTTTAGTTCTTTGCTTTCTGCCATAAGGGTGGTGTCATCTGCATATTTGAGTTTATTGATATTTCTCCCAGCAATCTTGATTACAGCTTGTGCTTCATCCAGCCCAACATTCACATCATGTACTCTGCATGTAAGTTAAATAAGCAGGGTGACAATATACAGCCTTGACATACTCCTTTCCCGATTTGGAACCAGTCTGTTGTTCCATGTCCGGTTCTAACTGTTGCTTCTTGACCTGCACACAGATTTCTCAGGAGGCAGGTAAGTTGGTCTCTTTAAGAATTTTCCACAGCAAGAATTCTAAGGCAAGGACTGTAGCAAGAATGAAACAATGTTGTAACAGAGAACAAAGTGAAAGTGAGCTCCGTAGTGTCTGACTCTCTGTGACCCCATGGACTGTATGTAGACTGCCAGATGCCTCAGTTCACAGAATTCTCCAGGCAAGAATATTGAAATGGGTAGGCATTCCCTTCTCCAGGGGATCTTCCCAACCTGGGTCCCAAGCACTGCAGGCAGATTCTTTATCCACAAGTAAGCTTACAAAGATTGCTGGTGTGGTGCCAAAAGGCTTACAGGAGCCAATCCGAAGGACTGCCCCTAATCAAAAATGACACAATTTTAGGATGAAAACC
Organism: Budorcas taxicolor; assembly: GCF_023091745.1. Classification (NCBI taxonomy): domain Eukaryota; kingdom Metazoa; phylum Chordata; class Mammalia; order Artiodactyla; family Bovidae; genus Budorcas; species Budorcas taxicolor. Next base: position 141,810,625 of record NC_068920.1, read on the forward strand.
AAAAATAACTGAAAGGAAGGAAATTTGAAATCAATACATATACAAAAATCTATGAGTTCATAAACATTTTTAAAATGTCATCATTCACTTTGAAAGTTGTTTGGGCAAAAAGTCATTCTGAAAATTAATTTAAAATACAAAAGGAGGACTCCAACATCTTAAATGAGAATTAAGTGATATAACTCCTTTATCTCATATTAACTTATGTTAGTGCAGGGTAAGTGTTCAATCTGGGCCTCCCAGTTGGCTCACTGGTAAAGAATCTGCCTGTCAATACAGGAGATGCAAGTAACATGGGCTTGATCCCTGGAGAAGGAAATGGCAATCCACTCCAGTATTCTTGCCTAGGAAATCTCATAGACAGAGGAACCTGATGAGCTCAGAAGGGTCTCAAAAGAGCCAGACACGTCTTAGTGACCAAGCAACAAGAAAGGTTCAATAAAATTATTACTGGACAATGAGAATGTTTTTAAGATGAGAAAATGAATCACCTTTTTCTTTTTCTTGCTTCCTTCTTTTGCTTCGTTATCTCTATTTCACCAGTGACCAGCTTAGGCTCAGGCTCCTAGTAGTTGCTCAAGGAGGCCTGATCAATTCCCATGTCAGAATCCACACAAGTCTTTCAATATCACATTCTTCCTCCTTTGACTTTGTAAAAGGCAGGATGAGAAAGTCCCACTGGCAAAAGGCGAGGGCTCTGGGAGCGCACACTTTGATGCAGGCAGGGACTCTGCCCTCCTCTCTCTGCCTCTTTAATAGGAGCCAAGGAAAGAATCTGCCTTAAGAAACCAGATCATTAGCGCTCAAAGAGACCCTTGAGAATACCCCATCCAACCCCCTCATCTGCAGATGAAGGAACTGGGGCTCTGGGAGGTTAAGTGACTCACCCAAGATCACAAAGCCAGGCTGCCAGGCTCCAGCCCGGGGCTCTTTTCACTATGCTTCTTCAAGGAAGTCTCTGGAAAAGAAATTACAAAGTTCAGCTTTAAGATATCTGAGATGGATTTGCTGAGTTAACCGAGCTCAGCTCTGCTTCTAAAGAAAGGGGTGGGGGGGAGGTGGAAATATAATGGTTTAAACCACTGTGTATGATAAGGTTCCCAGGGACTCTTCTGCACAGCATTTGGAATATCACTGTGGACATCTCATGGATGTTGAGAGTTTCTTCCAAATGTTCCTAGACCAAAGGGCCATGGAACAGACTCTGAATGAGCCTGGGATTCCCGTATCAGCATAGGAGCAAAGAACCCTACCCCTCCCTCCAGTCCAGCCACCGGTACAAACTCCAAGACGTCCAGACCACACTCCTCTCCCTAAATATTCTTCTGTCTTCCCCATCTAAAACTGGCACCATCCACTCAAATGCTCAGGTCCACCATCTGGGAGTCATTTTGATCCTGCTTTTTTTTTTTTTTTTCCTGGATCTTTTACATCCTATCCGTTGACAAGTCCCACTGGGTCTTTCATGAAAGCACATCTGGGGTATGGGCGATACAGTGTAGGAGCGTGGGGGTACAAAATGTCAAATGTAAGACAGGCTCAAGGATGTGTTGTACAACACAGCGAATACAGCCAATAATTTGTAATAACTGTAAATGGAAAGTAACCTTTAAAAATTGTATAAATATTAAAATTTTAAAAAAAACACATCTAGAATCTGATGACTGCCATCCTTCTTCACTGCTATCTCCTCACCCAAACCACAAGCTCTCCAGCATGGGCTGCACCTGTAGCCTGCTACCCATTCTCCCTACCATCACTGTTCATCCTTAACCCTCCACATTCCACCCAACAGGGACCATGTTTGAAATACAGAATCCAGGTTACATCTCTCCCCCTGCAGCCAAACCTCCAGACACTTCCTATCACACTTCAAAGAAAACCCAAAGGAAATCCTCAGCATCTCCAAAAGGCCTTGTTAGGTCAGGCCCCTGCCTCTCCAGGCTCCTGTCCAGGCCCCTGCTATCGCTACTATACCCCAGGTTCACGGACTTTCTATCCCTCAACACATGAAGCTGTGGTCTCCCCCTGGGATAGTCCTCCTAGGACAGACGCCTTGTTCTCCTTCTGGGCTCAGTTCCATGACAGCTTAGCAGAAAGCCCTCTGGACCCACCCCACCCCAGTCACTCTCTGCTGTTGCTCTTTTCTTTTGTGGCTCTTCAAACTATCGTTCTCAGCATAAGATTCATCCTCTTACATGTGTGTCTGTCTGTTACTATTATCTGCCTACCAATGCAAGAGACGCGAGAGATTCGGGTTCAATCCCTGAAACAGGAAGAGGCTTTGAAGAAGGAAATGGCAACCCAGTCCAGTATTCTTGCTTGGGAAATCTCATGAGTAACCTGGCAGGTTACAGTCCATGGGGTCACAAAGAGTTGGACATGACTAAGCACAGCACATAAGCTATCTGCTACCCTTTCTAGGGTAAGCCCCAAGACAACAGAACTTAACTTGGCTTGCTCAAGGATACACCCTCTGTGCCTTGCACACCACAGGTGCCAATAGCAATTTGTCAAAGGTGTGAATGCAGCTTCTGAGGTGGAGTGAGCTGAGGGGACAGCCTCTAGGAGTCAACAAAAAGAAGATCAATATCAAGAAACCTTCCCTGGCACTTCCCTGGTGGTACAGGGGATGAGAATCTCCCTGCCAATGTGGGGGACACAGGTTCAATCTCTGGTTGGGGAAGATTCCACATGCCTTGGAGGAATTAAGCCCATGTGCCATAGCTACTGAAGCCCACACGCCCAGAACCCACGGTCCACAACAAGAGACACCACTGCAATGAGGAGCCTGTACACTACATGGAAGACCAGCCCCCGCTCACCACCACTAGAGAAAGCCCACTAAAAATAAAAGCAATTAAATAAATAAACTAAAAGGTTTTTTTTTTTTAAAGGAAGAAAATTTCCCTGGCCCCTTCCAGGATCCCATTGGAACCCAGATGTACTACTTTGACCACACGTTGGAATCACAAAGGAGAGTTTTGAAAACACTGATGCCTGAGTTCTATCCACAGCCAATTTGATTTAATTGATCTAAGATGTGCTTGGGTTGGGACTATTCAAGCTTCACCTAGCAATTCCCATGTGCTGCCCAGTTTGGGAACCATGGTCCGCACCTTGTCTGCAGCAGTAGGCAGAAAATGCTCCTGGTGCTGTACTTTGAAAGGAAGGACAAGGGCAAAACATTAATTGAATATCTTCCATATACAAGATATTCCTCCTATTCTAGGTCATGTGACTTCCCAGATGGCTAAGTGGTAAAGAATCCATTTGCCAATGCAGGAGACTCAGGAGACATGGGTTCGATCCCTGGATCAGGAAGCTCCCTTGGAGGAGGAAATGGCAGTCCACTCCAGTATTCTTGCCTGGGAAACCCCATGAACAGAGGAGCCTGGTGGGCTACAGTACGTGGGATGGCCAAGAGGCGGACATGACTGAGTGACTGAGTACACACACATACTAGGTAATGTACATGCTCCTTCCTTTAGCTTTGAAGGATACACTGTGAGATGGCCATTATTTATTTCACCAATTTAACAAACCCTTAGTATTTACCATTTTTCAGGCACTGTCCTAATCTCTTTACACTATTAATTCGCTAAAGCTTCGTAGCAAACTCTTGAAGCAGGAACTGTTATCACCCTCACTGGAGATCCAGTACAGCCAAGGTCTAGTAAGTGTCAGCACCACCATCAGAACCCAGTCTGTTTCAGTCCAAGTCCTTAACCTCTATTGTTATCCTGCCTCTGTTACTATCTCTATTTGATAAAGAACTTGCAGTTTGAAGACATAAAATATCTTGTTCCAAGTCACAGAGCAGATGTTTATAGCAGCTTCATTCATAACTGCCAGAATGCGGAAGCAACAAAAAAGACATCCTCCAGATAAACTACGGTACATCCAAACAATGGCATATTTGTTGTTGTTGTTTAGTCACTAAACCACGTGACTCTTTTACAATCCCATGGATTGCCCGCCAGGCTCCTTGGTTCATGGGGTCTTCCAGACAAGAATACTGGAGTGGATTACCATTTCCTTCCCCAGTAGATCTTCCTGACCAGGGGTCAAACCCGCATCTCCAGCATTGACAGGATTCTTTCCCACTGAGCCACCAGGTAATAGGAATATTATCCAGCACTGAAAAGAAAGGAGCGTTCAAGCCATGGAAGGACATGGAGGAGACTTAAATGTGTATAAATTACTAAGCAAAAGGAGTCAATCTAAAAAGATTACATTCTATATGGTTCCAACTATAGGACATTCTGAAAAAGTCAAACGATGGAGGCAGTATAAAAATCAGTGGTTTTCAGGGGCCAGAGAGAGGGAGGGATGAATAGGTGGAATACAAAGTATTATAGAGCAGTGGAAATGATGCTGCATGTATGAGGCTGCAGTGATGGGCACATGGCATTATCTGTCTAAACACATGGAATGCCCAACACCAGAAGTGAACCCTAATGTAAGCTATGGACTTTGGGCAATAATGATGCTTCAGTGTAGATTCATTGACTGTAACAAATGTACTGTCCTGGGCAGGGGTGTGGGGGGATGTTGATCACAGGAGAGACTGTACATGTTAGGGAATAGGGCTGTTGGTGGGAAATCTCTTTATCTTCCTCTCAGTTTTGTTATGAACCCAAACCTGTTGTAAATATATGTGAAAGTGAAAATGAAAGTTGTTCAATTGTGTCTGACTCTTTGTGGCCCCATGCACTATATATATAGTTCATGGAATTCTCTAGGCCAGAATACTGGAATGGGTAGCCTTTCCCTTCTCCAGGGGATGTTCCCAACCGCGGGATCGAACCCAGGTCTCCTGCATTGTGGGTAGATTCTTCACCAGCTGAGCCACAAAGGAACCACCCTCACCCACTGTAAATATATAGATATAGTCTGTTTCATTAAAAAAAAAAAGTTGCATGATGATTCATCCAATTTCAAATCCTACTCCCTATATTTTTTATGTGGTACATCTTCTAGCGTCATTTAGATTTTAAGAGCTTTGATATCAAGGACCTCAAGTTTTACTGTTTCTTATTTTCCCAAAAACCTTGCAATAGTGCACAGTAGATGCTTAATAAACAGTTGTTTGAAGTGGAAATTGTAGGAGTGTTCTAAGAAATAAAGTCAGATCAACTTCAGGTTATTTAACCTCCCTGGGACTCGATGTTCTCATTTGTAAAATGGGGATAGTAATGTTACATTCCTTGTGAGGATTTTATGACAATTAATTCAAATGATGTATTTGAAAAGCTTAGAAAACCTCTAGACATATAAAAGCTCAATGGATATTTGTCACTGTGGTATTATTATTATTGCACTCTTACCCTTGTCCAGATGGGTGCATTTTGTGGTTTAATCAGAGTGTAGAGACCATCTCAGGGTGTGTTGTTTTCACCAGGATTGTCTCAGTCATTTTCCCATGGTTCTCTATACTTTCCTTAATTACCATTTTAGCTATGGTGCTGTGCTGTCCTTACTTGCTCAGTTGTGTCCAACTCTTTGCGACCCTACAGATTATAGCCCACCAGGCACCTCTGTCAATGGGGATTCTCTAGGCAAGAATACTGGAGTGGGTTGCCATGCCCTTCTCCAGGGCACCTTCCCAACCCAGGGATAGAACCCAGGTCTCCTGCATTAAAGGTGGATTTGTGACCATCTGAGCCACCAGGAAACAGGTTATCAAGGTGGTAACCCCCTGGGTGATTGGTTTTCAATGCAGCAAACATTTCCTGAATACTTTCTCTGTGCCAGTTCTGTGCTAGGGTCTTCAGAAGATACAAAGAAATATTTGTAAGGTATGTTCCTTTACCCTCACTCTCAAGAAAATCACATCTGTTATAATTAAATCTAAGGAAATTTCCTCACTAGCCTAGGGGAAGAAGAAATCAATCCAAGCCAAGGGGAGATTTGGATTTTGAAAATGAGTGCTCTTTCTAAAAAAGTCTTCTGGTGAATATGAACTAGAATTCTAAATGAATGGCAGGCACCTCGAAATCATCAGGTTTATAGATGGGGCAGTAGAGGCCCAGAGAGGGCAAGAGAGTTGCCCAAAGCCAAACAGCACTATGGTGACCTGAGTTGGAAGAACGTAAGCTGGTGTATAGTGACTGCTCTTCTGGGTCATGGGAAGAAGAAACCAAGAACACAGAATTTGAGATTCAGAAGGACTATTCTTCTGCCACGGCTGTGGGCTTCCCCAGAGGCCCAGCTGGTAAAGAACCCATCTGCCAATGCAGGAGACGCAAGAGATGCAGATTCGATCCTTTTGTAGGAAAGATCCCCTGGAAAAGGAAATGACAACTCACTCCAATATTCTTGCCTGAAAAATCCCATGGACATAGGAGTCTGGCAGGCTATACAGTCCATGGGGTCCAGAGAGACACAACTGAGCGCAAACGCATGCATGAACCATGCCTGTAAGGACTTGGATGGTTATTAACCCTGTCTGATCCTCAGCTGCCTTCCCCCACCTATTACAAAAGCATTTTGAACCCTGTAAAACATTACTAATTCAGGCTGGAGTCATTTAGAAATTTTTTTTTAAGCCCAGTTTGTCAGCCTCTAAAAATTAGCCTAGGTAAATGAAAGTATGATTAACCTTATCCTCTGCAAAGTATTTTGATATTTATCTTATTTGAGCAAAGGCTTTTCCTTTAACACAACTAATAGTGATGAGGAAACAGGTCCAGAGAGTTCAGGTGACTTATCGGAAAACATCCTCCTGGAAAGAAAGCATGAATACAAACCCACTTTGGCCAAGTCCATACCTTTGCCTATTCCACTTTGCAGGAAGTGACTTAGGTTTTGTTATCATTGTTTTAACAGACACACAATATCCCAGGTTTCACATCCGCGCTGTGAATACTGGAAATATGAATGAGTTGACTGAAATGCTCTCTTATATATTTATGAGCATGTACAAGTCACTTGTTTATTTCATCCATTCATTATTAGTAACTGGAGAGACACCCAGAGGTCCGTAGCCATCCATGTACTTGGGAATCCAGCACAACTCAGCTCCAGAGGCTTTCAGCACAGTTCCAATGTATTTCACAGTTAAAACTAACAAACATTCATTGCAAACTTTTATTACCATCCTGGGCACTGTCTCTGCGCTGCAGGAAAAGTTGGCCAGGTCTGAGCCCTTTCAAGAGTTGGGGCAAAGGTGTCAGGAGGCTGAAGGCAAGTTTTCCAAACTCCTCACAGTGGCGGGAGTCCTGAGTTAGAGAAGATGCTTGGACCTCTGGGACTGCTTTGAAAGGCTTTGGGGAAGGAGGCCCTGTGGGAAATGCCTGGAACTCTCTCAAATTGGCTCCATTTCAGACCCCCAAGACCAAGAAAGCATTCAAAGGGGAGTCCTGAAGGAACCATTTATATGGAGATCTTCTCGGGAAGCTGTTCACAGGGGCTTGGATGCAGGCCACGGCTAACAGGGCTATTTCTGTTCCAACCAGAAGACGCCTAACTATCTCTGGCTTCTAACCAGTTATAATGGCTAAATACACCCACTTTAAAAAGAAAGAGGGAAAGAAAGAAAAAGAGAGACGGGTGGGGGAAGACAGAAAAAAAAAAAAAACAAGAAGGAAAGACAGAAAGAATATCTCGTCAAGAAAAACAAGGAGCTATGTTTTTTCCTTTAATTTCATGGTACTGCGAAGGGACCTCTCATCTCAGTCCATCCAGATGTTTGAAGTTACAGGATCCTAATTTCCATCCAACAGAAATCCACGGAACAGTGAGAGATGGACAGTGGTCTGAATGGCCCATACTAGAAATTACCACATGTGCTCCCTCCTGAGCTAGATTTCCAGTGGATCTGGGAGCCTGGTGATGCTACCCAGGGGCCCCCATCATATACAAGGTCTCCCTTCTTCTTCCACATCCTCCTCCTCCCTTGATCTGCAGAGAGCAGGGGGAGCAGAACTTAGGAACTGGAGAATGTTGTCTATAAATCCAAGTTTCACTGACTCTACTTTCTTTGTGCATAAAATGGAGATGATGACACACAACTAGGAAAATCCTCGTGTAACATAAGTCAATTGCTGTAAAACTGCTGTAAAATGACATAAGTCAATTGCTGTAAAACACCTAGGAAGTGTCAGCAACAAAGGAGGTGCCCTCTGGGAGTCATAAACACCTTTCCCCACTGCATCAAGACTTTCCATGGAGTCCCATGGAGAATGTAAGTCACTGAGCACTTTAAGGGGGAAAATTCCCTTTCCGGTCCTTAGCATCCATGAGTTCTCTTACCCCAAACTAAGTGAGAGTCCCACTGAGATCAGGGTCACACTGAGAAGTGGGCGACTGACCTAAGTCTTAAAGGATAAGAACACCATTGAGTGTTAAACTGAGAAGAGAAGGGAGGAGAAAGGTTTTCAAGCAGAGGGAACCACTTGATGAAAGATAAGAAAGCCTGAAAATACCTGGGCAGACAATGGGCTCCACCTCTGATTTATCTCGTAACAGTAAAAATGTTAGGGTGCTTCTAGGTGTATTAGTCCAGCCATCAGTAAGTGCAGGTGGACCTAATGATTAACTAATTGGTAACAAAGAGTTCCTAAGTGGTGTCTCCTCATGAGAAGCCTTTGTGACATTGAGTGAGCTCATTAGGGTCTTGGAAAGGAGTTAGGCTCAGGTAAAACAGCGGACTTCCCTGGTGGCTCAGATGGTAAAGCGTCTGCCTACAGTGCGGGAAACCTGGGTTCGATCCCTGGGTCAGGAAGATTCTCTGGAGAAGGAAATGGCAATCCATTCCAGTACTCTTGCCTGGAAAATCTCATGGACAGAGGAGTTAAGTAGGTTATAGTCCATGGGGTTGCAAAGAGTCGGACACAACTGAGCAACTTCACTAACTTCACTAAGACAGCGGATGTTCCTGGGTTTTCCCCCAAGGATCGCCTGAACCACCAGCTCCAAAAGTGACAGGACCACTGGGGAGGAAACCACTCAGTTGCTGCAAGTGGCTGTCCATAACTCCCACCTTTTGCAGAGGCCTGGCACTTTCCAGCCTTTCTTGAGTGGCGGCATTTCTTCTTTCTCTCCTTCTCTTATCGCCTCTAATTCTGACATCATGCCAAGCAACCCCAACACAGCAAAGGTGTGTGCAGGTCTCACATCCTTTCACCTCCAGGATCACAGAACTTCCTGTCCAGGGCTGGTTAACTTCCTGGCTATCAATTTTTCCTCTTTAACACCAAGGCCTGTAGACCAAGGCTTCTCCAACTTTGATGTGTCTATAAAGTCAAAAGTCAAGTCGCTCAGTCATGTCTGACTCTTTGTGACTCCATGGACTGTAGCCTACCAGGTTCCTCCATCCATGGGATTTTCCAGTTGAGAATACTGGAGTGGGTTGCCATTTTCTTCTCCAGGAGATCTTCCTGACCCACGGATTGAACATGGGTCTCCTGCATTGTAAGCAGATGCTTTACCATCTGAGCCACCAGGGAAGTCCAGATGTGTCTAAGACTCACAGGTATTTTGCTAAAATGCAGGTTCTGACTGGGTAGGTGTGGGATGGGGAGCCCAGTCATGCATGTCTAACAAGCTCCCCAGTGATGCCAATGCTGCTGGTCCACCCATGGTTCATATTTTGAGTAGAGAGGCTTCAGACTGGAATGGCAATTGTCCCCCATCTGCTTATTATTATTGTTTAGCTGCTAAGTCATGTCAGACTCCTTCACAACCCCATGGACTGTAGCCTTCCAGGCTCCTCTGTCCATGGGGTTTCCTAGGCAAGAATATGGAAGTGGATTGCCATTTCCTTCTCCAGGAGATCTTCCCAACCCAGGGATTGAACCCACATCTCTTGTGTCTCCTGAACTGGCAGGCAGAGTCTTTACCACTGAGCCAACGGGGAAGACCAGTGATCACAAAAGCTCCTGGCCAGAGGAATACAGAACTCAGAGAACTCAGTAACTGATAGGATTTTCTCTGCGCCTTCCTTTTGGGGAGCTGATAGCAATCTCTAGCACTGGTTCAGCAACTTGCTGTTTACACAGCCATTTCCTGTCTGTCATGTCAGTTCTCTTCCACCCACCATGTGAAGCACTTCAAGGAGGCATTTTCTCCCCAATGTGTCAAAGGAAGAAAGTGAGGCTGGGGGAGATCTTCACTCTCCAAGCAGTTCAAATCTGTGCAGCACTGAGCTCACCTCCCCCAGGCCCGTTCTCACCACTGGCTGGCTCCAACCCACGACTGGGGTGGCCTCCAGTCTAGAACAGAGAGAAGAGGCAATGGAGTGCATCCTTTGAGAGGACACCTTGCCACGCCCATCGGTGATGGATGTTATCACTGCCAGGTCTCCGCTGTCCATCATCAAGTCTTCTTGGAGGCTCAGCCATCCCTCCACACTTTAAAAGAGCTTGCAGTGATCTTGTACTCTCGATGCTAGGCATCCTGCATACGTACCTCTCCTCTCCTCTTTACAACGGCCCTGAAAGATCAGATTTGTTCTTCTCTGGTTTACAGTTGAGGGAAGAAAAGAAACTACAAGATATTCAAGATCACAGAAAGTTACAGGATTCAGGGTCAAGGGCATCAGATACCCAAGTCTGTTCCTATAGTAATCGGCTTACATTTTTCAGTGTATCACTTATGCTCTCACCTCTAAGGTCCCCACATTATAGTGCCTTGCTAATCTAGAAATGTCTGCTGTGTTTTAGAAATATCTGCAGAATAGAATGAAATTGAATTAAACTGAATGATGCTTTCTAACACATTATACTTCAATAGTTTATTGCCTCTTGACGTGACCGGGAAACAGGGACACAGTGCTTCATACTCTGAATGCTCAGTCAACTTAAAGCTTCTGAAATTGCTTCAGAAAAATGTTATAAACTGACATACAGTTATAAACAGGGCAGCTTAGACACAATAATAATTTGTTTCTGTTTTCTACTTTCACGTAGGTAAAAGTCGACCTGTGCATAGATTTATTTCACCTTTTAAAATTGTATTCCTGGACTTTCCTGGTGATACAGTGGATAAGAATCTGTCTGCCATTTCAGGGGACATGGGTTCGATCCCTGGTCTGGGAAGATTCCATATGCCATGGAATAACTAAGCCCATGTGCCACAACTACTGTGCCGGGGCTCTAGAACGGGTAAACTGCAACTACCGAAGCCTGTGCTCAGAACAAGAGACACCACCACAGTGAGAAGCCCGTGCGCTGCCACGAGAGTGGTCTCTGCTCGCCACAACCAGCCTGCACACAGCAACGAAGACCCCGTGCAACCAAAATGAAAATAGACTTTAAAAAGAAAATAAATAAATAAAATTGTTTTCTAAGCAATAATGTTATTAATAATTACTCATTTTTAGTACCTATTACTTCCCAGATACTGCATCGGATAGACACTATGTCACCTAATCCTTACAAAAAAGCCTAGAAAGTAGGCGTTAGTATCTTTGAAACTATGGAAAATGATGCTCAACAAGCTTAAGTGCCTCTCCCCAAATCACAGCCTTAGTAACAGGGTTTTCAGAGTTCCTCTGACTCTGTCTCTCCTCTTCATTTTTGCCACAAAGTATCCTTCCAGTAGTGATACCAAGTTAGTTTGAAAATGACATCAAGTCGACTCATGTGGATGCTTTGAAGTCACCGACTCAATGGACATGAGTTTGAGCAAACTCCAGGAGATGGTGAAGGACAGGGAAGCCTGGCATGCTGCAGTCCATGGGGTCATGAAGAATCAGACACGACTGAAAGACTGAACAACACCACCACCACCATTTAGATGGTTTTTTTCACATTTATGACTTTTTTCTCCACTCCCCCGACCCTCACACCCTACCCTTGAAATAGATATACCAATTGCTAGGTTACAGAACAATCAGCTGAAGCCCAGAGAATGATTATCATTACCAAAAGCCACCCAGATTCAGATCCAAAAGCAACCATTTTACTCAGTGGTCTGTTCCCAGTGATACTTATCTAGCCACAGCACATTGTCCCATTTCTGCTGAGACCAGCCTATATCCCTCTTCATTTATTTATTTTTCACAGGGGTTGTGCCATGTGGCTTTCAGGACCTTAGTTCCTTGACCAAGGACTGAACGCAGGTCCTGGCAGTGAAAGCACCAAGTCCTAACCAGTGGACCATCAGGGAAGTCCAAGACTATATTCCTTTTAGCCAAAGTCCCTGCAAGACTTGCAAAAAGAGGTAAATTAAGAGGTTGAGATTAAGACATACACACTATTATAGATAATAGATAACCAATAGTATCTGTGTTAGTGAAGTTACTCAGTTATGTCCAACTCTTTGCAACTTGGACTGTAGCCTGCTAGGCTCCTCCGTCCATGGGATTTTCCAAGCAAGGATACTGGACTGGGTTGCCATTTCCTTCTCCAGGGGATCTTCCGGACCCAGGGATCGAACTCTGGTCGATCCAAATTGCAGGCGGACTCTTAACTCTCTGAGCCACTAGGGAATCCCCAGTAGTATCTGTAGAGTACAATACAAAATACTCAACATTTTGTAATAACCTATATTGGAAAGGAATCTGAAAAAAGTATATATATATATATACTAATATTTACATGCATAACTGAATCACTGTTCTGTACCCCCTGAAGTGAATATGATATTGTAAATCAGTTATATTTCAAAAAAAAAAGAATTGCAGAGAGTAAAAAGAACAGAGAGTCTCATTCAGAGAGAGTCATTGAGAAGGAATGTTTCCAAGCATGAAAATATTAACATTTTGGAGCTAATTTCATTAAAAAAAAAAAAAAAAATCACCCAAGTACCTCACTCACAATCTCATTCATTCAACCTAAATACTTGTTGAAAGAATAAAAATACAGCATCTAAAGTGCATTTTGCTCTGACATTTCAAGTGGTGAAAGCAAAAAAAGAGATCATAAAAGCTATGTTCATGTCTGGCTCAAATTGTCAGTAATTTCCCTTTTATAGAATTGATCCTCCGTGAATGACTTCCCCTGAGTTTCTGGCATAGTTTCAAACATAAAAAGCATGATAAAAAAACACTGAGGAAGAGCCTTCAGTTCAGTGATGAGATAGTCTTGAGTTCATCACTATCTGTCTCTGATAGAAAAACACTCATCATCTGGAAACACGGGGCTGGAAAACTACAGTCTCAGCTCCGGATGGGAGATCTGGTACTTTAGGAACCTCCTCCAGATGCCTTATGGTCCCCAGGGAACCTGCAATGCAGGAGACCCAGGTTCAATTCCTGGATTGGGAAGATCCCCTGGAGGAGGAAATGGCAACCAAGTATTCTTGCCTGGAGAATCCTATGGACAGAGAAGCCTGGCAGGCTACATACAATCCATGGAGTCGCAAGAGTTGGACACGACTTAGCAACTAAACCACCACCACCAGAGGAACCTCCTCCAGATGCCTTATGGTCCCCAGGGAAAGGATGGGAAGAAGACACAAGTGTTTCTCGCCATCCCTTTATCCTTAGCACCTGATGCTTGACATAGTGTAGGCATCAGTGACTTGTTTGTTGGTGGGTGGAAGGAGGAAGGGAGGTGGGCAGAGGAAGGAAGGAGCCTGCACCCTGCTCATCAGGATTGGAGAGGGCTTGCACAGAACTGAAGTCACTTGGGCAAAGGGGCAGGGGTGGGAAACAGCCTCAACTAGAATGGAACCCTCATGCAAGGTGCAGAGATGGAGGCAGGCAAGGGCTAGAGCCGGCAGGAACCTCAGGTTCCCACACCAAGCTAAAGCGCCAGACTTTATTCTCGAAAGGACGATCATGGGTCAATGAGCGGTTTTAAGACAGAGAGAAAACGGGAATTGGGTTTTAGAAGCAGCACTGTCCCTGACGTTGAGGAATATGGGTTGGTGGGGGGAAGGAGGAGGCTTTAAGGGGTACAGAAAGCAAGGTCTAGGTGCCTGCTTGTGTTCCGGGGGTGGGGCTGAGGGGATCAAGGCTGACTCCCAGATTCCTCATGCGGAGGTGACCCAGGGGGACCAGCAGGTTTAACATGTCCAGGGAAAAACACGAGAAATAGCCCTCTCTGTTGCTTTTCTGTTTCCCTTTAATTTAGTTTGGACAAGAGAAGCAACAGGAGTTCAATGACGCCTTTCTTTTTTTCAGCCCTACAGGTCATTCACCGAGGAGGTGGGGAGGGGAGCCGCGCGGAGGGCGAGGGCGAGGGGTATTTAGCAAACACGGAGCGAAAGCCGCCGCCGGGTTGCTAAACAGAGCCGTGAAGTCGCCGGCCAGCACCTGCCCCATGTGGACATCCAGCGTCACCGTGTCCCCGTGTCCCTGGAGCGGGGGCGGGGGGGGGGGGGGGATGGCGCGGCTGCTCACCCCTGGGGCTGTGTTTCCAAACCCACCGAAGGAGCCAGAGAAAAACAGCCGAGCCCGGGCCCCAGTGGCCCCTTTAGGGACTCGGGACTGGCTTTCGAGACGGTTCTGCCCGCTTAACCTTTAGAGTTTAGTTTTCATTACGGAGATTTTTCACATGCAGTTTCGAGCATGGGGGTCTTGTTGTTGTTTGTTGCAAAACAGCTGCAATTGCCTGTGCCATTCCTCAGCGCCTCTTCTTCCCCGCGGGCCCGCTCTCCTCGCTTCCTGCACATCCGGGACCCTAGACAATCCGGAGCCAGAGGCAAGGAAGGCCGCAAGTCGGAGCGAGTCTCCCCAGAGATCTCCCCGCATTCCTGGAGGCGCCTCTCATTCTTAAAGCCCAGGCTCCCTTCCCACTGAACTCTGCCTCACCAAGAGACTGGCTTTCCTTCTGTCCTCCATCGTTTCTGTCCCTCTCAACCTCTCTGTCTCTCTCGGCCTCCCTGTCTCTCTCTCTCGGCCTCCCTGTCTCTGTCTGTCTCAATCTCCCAGTCTCTATTTCTGCCTCTCTCCCCATCTCCTCCTCTCATCTCTGCCTCTCTCTGTCTGTCTGTTTCAGCCTCCCTTTCTCTCTTTTCCTCTGTCCGCCTCTCTCAATCTCTGTCTGCCTGTTTCTTGGTCTCTCTCTCTTTCCTTCTCTCTCTCTCTTTTCAAATTTCAAAGCGTCCCCTTGAAAGGCTGACTATTCAGGGCGAGCAGAATGCGGCCTCTCCCGGGCTGGGCTGCAGTCAAAGCCGCGCGCACTTCTGAGGCGGCTGGGCCGGTCCACCCGGGGCGGCGGCGGCGGCTGCAGCGGCCCCGCGGCCCGACGGGCCATCTGTATGCAAATCTCCCTCCGCAGCCGCCGCGGACTCGCCGCGCCCGGCCGGCCGGCGGGCTGCGCGCTCG
Organism: Budorcas taxicolor; assembly: GCF_023091745.1. Taxonomy (NCBI): domain Eukaryota; kingdom Metazoa; phylum Chordata; class Mammalia; order Artiodactyla; family Bovidae; genus Budorcas; species Budorcas taxicolor. The sequence goes on from NC_068920.1 coordinate 141,825,845, forward strand.
GCAATTACCCGCGCACGTCGGGCCTTTGTGCCCGCGCGGGCTTTGTGGGTGCCGAGGCTGCCAGCACCTGTCCCGCGGAGGTGGCAGATGGCAGGACTTGGCAGCAATATGGAAGTTCGCCTGAATGTGGCCGAGCCGCGAAGGGACATCTTTTATTCCTTCCTGGGGGTGGGGAGCTGAAGAGAGGGGATTAATGCTGGATTTACCATCCATTCTTCCACTGGACAAATATTTATTGAGGGCCTACTATGCGCCGCTCGCCCAGCAGTGTGAGAAGGAGCCTCACAGAGGGAGACAAGGTGTAGACATTTTACTGGGAGGAAAGAGAAACAAACAAAAACAAGGAAGGGGCCACTGACACTCAAAATTGCTGCACTGGCAGTGGTTGCGCAGTCTCAGTTTCGTTCCCTGGGGCGTGGATGTTGCTGGCCCCCAGGATGCCTTTTTCCCAGCCCACCCAGCCACACCTTGCGTCTGAACTACCCACACTCGGGGGAGGGGCCGGAGAGCCACAGTGAGTGCTTTCTGCCCACAGGACTGAGATGTCCTGAACCCCAGCTGTGAAGACAGACAGTGCTGTTTCTTTGCGGATCTGCCCTCCCAGGGAGGAGCCACCGTGGAGACAGCCTGTGGTCACTGTCCTGCTGGAGGGAGGCCCCTGTGTTCATTCCACCTTCTTCTGAGTCCTGGGGCCTTTGCTGGATTTCAAACCCTGACCATCACCATCAGGAATGGCTCAGGGAATTAGGCTAGTAGGTGTTATCTCCACTTGATGGAGGAGGATGCTGATGGTTAGTGAAGACAGAGGTCTTAGGGTGGCCTGGGAGGGGAGGCCAGACTCAAGCCCGGGTCTCCAGCCCCCAGGGTGGAGCTTTGGGGATGGCAGCGTGGATATCTCCTTCAAAGCAAGTTGGTCTGTGTTTACCATACTCATATCAGTGCCAGACTTTCAAGAGAAAATATTTGGATATGCATGCATGCATGCTGAATCACTTCAGTCATGTCTGACTCTTCTGTGATTCCATGGCTTCCGGCTCCTCTGTCCATGGGATTCTTCAGGCAAGAATATTGGAGTGGGTTGCCGTGGACTCCTCCAGGGGATCTTCCCCACACAGGGATCGAACCCGGTCTCCTATGTCTCCTGCATTGGCAGGCAGGTCCTTTACCACTAGTGCCATATTTGGACAGGGATATTTTAATTTCCAATATCTTATATGCCTGACACTGGCACTCCACACCTAAGCCTCACGTTGTTCCTGACCCTCTGCCCAATCTCCCAGCCCCACCCAACCCTGGTCCTTATCCATCACGCGTTCCTTCATTGGTTGCCGGCTCCTTGCTTAGATGTACTTGCCCTGAGCTGCCTCCTGTGAGAGCCGAGGGCTTTGGAGCCATACCTGCAAATCTCCTCTGATTTATGGAATGAATTGTGTGAAAATATAGATGAGAGCACACTGGGAGAACTTCTATAGTCCTTACATTCCCCATCCATAAGAACCATGAGCCACATTCCCTGCTAGTTAAATGAAACAGAACTACCAAGCAAATCTGAATTCTATGCCAACACGTGTAAGGGATGAAGGCAAGGCTGGGATGAAATGAGAGACTGGGATGGGCAAGGCAGGGCTGGGGTTTGGACCATCAGCTGAGGGAGGAAAGAAGGGGACAAGGACAGGATGCCTTCATAGGCATTGATCAGAATGAACATGGTTTATGCAGTTAAGTAGCACACAGTCAAAATGTCCAGTGTGGTGGTTGGTCCTGGGCCTGGCTTCTAGTAGTAGAAGTTTAGTTGCTGAGTCGTGTCCGACTCTTAAGACCCCACAGACTGTGGCCTGCCAGGCTCCTTTGTCCATGGGATTCTCCAGGCAAGAATACTGGAGTGGGTTGCCATCTTTATATTACATAGTAATTACAGACCCCTGGGAACTCACCCCAAGGATGGAATCCTTGCCTACCCAACACTACCACCCAGAAATAGCTCCCAGCCCCTGATGCCGGGGCCAGGGCTACACTTACTGCCCAGGATTCCTAAAAGTGCCTTGACATCTGGAAAACTGCCTTCTGCGCCCTTCCTTTGAGAAGAGAGGCTTAGGCCATCCCAGGATCAGATTCAATCTAACATATTTGTACTGTGCAGAGAAGCCAACCACAGTGGGATGAGTCATTTTAAATGGGGTGAAGAAAGACCCAGAAATGGGGGGAAGTGCAAGGGTGCTCAGGGAATAGTGGGTTCACTAATTTAACTAAGATGAAAGATAGTGAGAACAAAATACTGAGATGAAGTCAGTAAAAGTAGATCATGCAAGCTCTCAACCATAGGAGTAAAGAAATGGGACTTGGCCCCTGGTCAGGGGCGAACCCTGTGAACTGTGGGCCCAGAGGCGACCTTCTCAGGTCTGTGTCTTAGCTCACAGGGGAGGGACTGTGGGGAGGGACTGGTCAGAGAAGTGAAGAGGGCAGGGAGATAGGCAAAGCAAAGGGAGGCAGCATTTTGAAGATAAGGAGATGTTTCTTCCTTGATATGGGATGAGGCGGCCTGGAATGGGGTAAGAGGAGAAGAATTTTATCCCTTGGAGTCAAATCTCTCTTATCTGTATAGTTAGGATACTATTACCTACCTAACAGAATTGCTGTCATTAAACAAAGAATGTATGTGAACATGCCAGACACCTAGTAGGGACTCAAAAGCTATTTGGTAAGTGATTGGATCAATGAAGCTGAAACTCCAATACTTTGGCCACCTGATGGAAAGAACTGACTCACAAAAAAGACCCTGATGCTGGGAAAGATTGAAGGCGGGAGAAGGGGACTACAGAGGATGAGGTGATTTGATGGCATCACCAACTCAGTAGACATGAGTTTGAGTGAGCTCCAGGAGTTGGTGATGGACAGGGAGGCCTGGCGTGCTACAGTCCATGGGGTCACAAAGAGTTGGACACGACTGAGTGACTGAACTTGAACTGACTCGATCAATGAATGAAAGAAAGAATGGAAGGATAGATGGACTGGTGAATGAATGGTAGATGGAGGGAGGGAGGAGGGGAGTGCAAATGAACAGTTGCTGAATCTATTCTGTTTTTTTTCTTCCTTTCCTTCTTCCTTTCTTTCTTTCTTTTTCTTTTTTCTTTTTTTGCCATGCAACACAGCCTGCAGGATCTTAGTTCCCCAACTAGCAATGGAACCCAGGCCCTAGGCAGTGAAAGCACAGATTCTGATTCCTAACCCCTAGACCTCCAGGGAATTCCCTATCCTCAAGATCTTGCTTAAACTCTGCATCCTCCAAGAAGCCTCCCAGGACCTTCACTTATATAATAGTAATCCCTACCCCCATGAGACCCCTCTTACTATTCCCTCAGTAACAAAGGAATTTCTTCCCCTCTAGAGCTGTTATGGAAGACAAGTCTTGATCTTCTCAGTGGCCACTTACCCATGCAACAGAGATTGGAAATAAGCATAAGAGAACCCTATCCAACATTCTAGAGGAATCCTTGGATTCATTTTGTGGATACTGTTTTGTCTTGTTTGTTTTTGGTTTGGATTCTAAACCATAATTTTTTCTGGAAAGTTACCCTGATTCAATGTTGAAACTAAAAACTTAGAAAAAAAGCGTTGAGTCAAATCTCTTTCCTGGTGCAAGAAGACACGCCAGCCGCATGCATGCACACACACACGCACACACATGCACACATCCTTGCCACCTAGCCTCCTGAACTTGTCAGCAAGAGAGAGATCGTTGCCGCCCAAGCTGTCTGCAATCCTACTGGACGGTTCTGAATATTACCAAGTTCTGCCTCTGGTTAGCACCCTGCCCTACACCCCTCCCCCAGAACCTTTTGACCCTAGGGGAATTTCTTCTGAATTTCCTGCCAGTGACATTCATTTGGACTCTTATTAGAGTCCTTTATTAAGGTAGTGGCTCTGTTAACTGACTTTCCATGTACAAGTGTGGCTCCCCCTCTGTTCTAGACTGTGGACTCTTAGAGGGAAGGGCTGTATCTTATTCCTCTCCATCCCCCACTGTCCTTGCCCAGAGCCTGGCAAGAAGGAAGTGCTTCTTCACTCTTTGAGCAAACATCTACTGAATTTCTAACAAGTATTAGGCACCAGGGACACAAAGATGAACAAAGCACTATGACTTTCTTCCGGAATCTCTGTTTACTTTCGAAACATTTGTTGGTGGAGTGATTAAGCTAAAATCTGTAAGACTACCTTCCTTGGGGACACTTTCAGCTGCTCGAATAGTGACAGAAAGACAGGTGACCCCTCCACCTGCTCTGAGTTCCTCAAAGACCACAAAAAGGACCACACAAGAAGGCAGTGCCCTGGCAGATGCCTGGGGGACCAGAAAGACTGGAGGTGACATCACGAAGTCACAGCCCTGTTTGTCTTTCACTGTGAAGAAGCCCATCTGATGTCTCTAGAAGCCCTGCTTCTGGGCCAGGGAAGAGAAACTAGGGTGGTTTCAATGGAAATACAGGGATCTGGGCTTCACATCTGTGGGCAGATGACTTAATCTCTCTGAGCCTCAGTTTCCTGACTTTGAAACAGGGATCAAGCACTGCCCTCTGCGGACTGTTGAGGATCAAATGAGATAATGTGTGCCTCGGGTAGAGCTCATCAACTGTGCTCAGAACACAGTGGTGATTACTAACCTCATTGACAGAACCTGTGTTCAAAGAAACAATTGAAAGGATGGCTCCTGTTTTTTCAGAAAGATGCGGTTGTCTGCGTGGGCCTGGCCTCAGGGACATTGCAAGGCCCAAACAGGAGGCAAGAAGATGGTGCTGGGCCTTCTAAACCTCCAGGGCCGAGCTGAGTTGGTAGCCTGGGGAATTCAGGCCCAGCCATGGCACATCCAGTCCCATTAGTCACAGGGAGCAGAGGGGATCTCGGATGCGCAGAGTAAGTATGTGTTAGTCACTCAGTCATGCCCGACTCTTTGCAACCCCATGGACTGCAGCCCACCAGGCTCCTGTGTCCATAATATTTTCCAAGCAAGGATACTGGAGTGGGTTGCCATTTCCTTCTCCAGGGGATCTTCTCTCTGTAATGCAGGCAGATTCTTTACCAACTGAGCTACGCAGAGTGGACAGCAAGGTGTCATGTTCCAGAAATGTGTCTCCTCTCCTGCTTCCAGAACAATCCACCTTGGCCAGGCTGGCCTCCAGGGATGCTGGATCTGGACTGCCCACCCCTCTTCACCTCCCATGAATGCATCTCTCCCCAGCTTCCCACTGCCCCCACCCTCCAGACCGTGACACCCCTGTGAACGGACACTCTCCCTTCAGATTTCGCCCTGATCCACTGGCTTTGACCCACTCCACACATGTCATTCTGCTTCAGACTTCGCAGCCCCCAAGATCACTGACTTTGTCCCCGCTCCAGGGGACAACGCAACATCTGTCACCTTGACCTTTGCCATTCTGACTGCCCTCCCAGCTCCACTCAGGTTACTCCAGATAAGACCCCTCGGGTCAGCCTGTCCCCAGATCTTCCTACCCCAAGACTGCCATCTCGGGCGCCCTGGCCTCTTAGGCAACACTAGCAGCCATTTATATGGCAATTGCAGGACCACAGATGCAACCGGAGACTGTCATACTAAGTGAAGTAAGTCAGAAAGAGAAAGACAAATACCATATGAAATCATTTATATGTGGAATTTAAAATATGGCACAAATGAATCTATCTATGAAACAGAGTCACAGGCAGAGAAAACAGACTGGTAGTTGCCAAGAGGGAGGGAACTAAGGGAGGGATGGAGTGGGAGGCTGGGTTTAGCAGATGTAGGCTTGTATATATAGAATGGATAAACAGGGTCCTACTGTATAGCACAGAGAACTATGTTCAATATCTTATGACAAACTGCAATGGAAAAGAATATTTTCAAAAAAGATTGTATACATATATATGACTGAATCACTTTGCTGTACAACAGAAATTAACACCACACTGTAAATCAATTATAATCCAATTAAAAAAAAAAAGAATAGAAACATTTATATGGCAGTTAGCTGTGCCTGGCACTGTTCTGATGATATTGCAAGTATTCACTCATTTCAACTTCACAACAATCCTAAAAGAGAGGCTATAATTATCTACATTTTGCAGCTGAGAAACTGAGGCACAGAGAAGTTATTTGCCCAAGGTGATCCAGCTAGTAAGGGGCAGTTGGCTTCATACTATTGGCCAAGAACCTCTGTAGCTTCTCAGAAGCTAGGCACTCCCCAACTCAGGACCGCTCCCCCACACAACACTTACTCACAGACACAGCACACTCCCTCACACCTCTTGAGAACATCCATAGAAAATACAACACTTAGACATCCTCACACACACATCACAGACACAGACTGAGTGCCTACAATCCTAATTTCTCCTGCTTCAAGTCCTTCCTTCTCTCTAAGGCCCCATCTGTTGACCTCCTCCAAGAATCCCTGGCCAGTCCCCCTGCTGTCAGTCAGTGCCCTCTCTCTGCAACTTCTTCAGCACTTTTTTCATTCCCTTGCCCTTGGCACTTAAGTCCTATGACGTGATCCCCAACTTGTTGGCTCCTGGTAGAGGCATCATGCACCCATCTTGGGATCAAGTCAGGGCCAAAAAGTCTGCTTTGGAAGTTCTAGTCTGCCATTGAAAACATAAATGAGTGAAGAGGCAATGGTATCTATCATTGAACACTCTGCTTTCACACTCACCCTGACCAGCTCCCTAAACAAATGGATTTCCATTGGTGCCTTATACTTGATTCCTGCTGCTGCTGCTAAGTCACTTCAGTCATGTCCGACTCTGTGCGACCCCATAGACGGCAGCCCACCAGGCTCCCCCATCCCTGGGATTCTCCAGGCAAGAACACTGGAGTGGGTTGCCATTTCCTTCTCCAGTGCATGAAAGTGAAAAGTGAAGTCGCGCAGTCATGTCCGACTCTTAGCGACCTCATGGACTGCTGCCTACCAGGCTCCTCCGTCCATAGGATTTTCCAGGCAAAAGTACTGGAGTGGGGTGCCATTGCCTCCTCTGACTTGATTCCTAGAAAGACTGTGTTCTGCTGACACATTGTCAATTTAATTAACTGCGGCAAGCGGAGGCCACTGTCTAGTTGTGGTGCTTAGGGGTCTCACTGAGGTGGCAGAGCCCAGTCTCCAGGCATGCAGCCTTCGGGAGTTGTGTGGACACGGACTTAGCTGCTCTGTGGCACATGGAGTCTTCCTGGACCAGCGATTGAACCAGTGTTGCCTGCATTTACAGGCAGATTCTTAAACAGAGAATTTAAGAGAAGAAGAACTTATACAAAGAACTTAAACATTTTTTTCTTAAACAAAGAATTTAAGAGAAGAAGAACTTCTCTGAACCACCAGAGAAGTCCCCACCTCCTAACTTTTGAGCTTTATAATCTCCTTTGAAGCTGAATAGCACTGAGCCAACTTTAAAGCATAGGAAGCCTGAGCCTGAGAAAGACCCCGGGACAGGATGTTCTCAGCAGACTCCTTGCATGATCTGCTTAGGGCTGCCAGCCAGGTTCCCTTCCTTAGAAAATCCCTCTGGTACCAACTGATGGCATTGCTAGGAAACATTCCTAGTCAGGGAATGGCAGAAAAATTCCATGGAGAAGCCCAAGTCACCTGATCCACGTCCCAGCAGAACTCCAGTCTACACCGTTCTGAAAACATGAGTGAGAAAAATTATAGTTGAAATCATTTTCTAACTATACCCAAATAATCCTTTGTAGATGACCCTCCCTGCTACCAGAACCCTCCTGGACGGCCCACCTTAGTCCTTGCTGCTACAATTTCATCCCTTCCTGCCTAATCCGTTCTCAGCCTACAAAGACAAAGCAAGGCTCCCTTCTGAATGACACCCATTCACATCCCCAGCGCTGTGATTAGACCCCCCTTGGGCGGCCTTCTTTAGTTAAATGATCCTCATTCACTGAACTTTTCCTCCTCTGACCCATATTGCTGCCCTTATATCAATTTCCTGGCTCCTTTTTGGTCTCTAGGTGAAGAATGTGAAAAATGCTTCCCCTCAGCTAAGGTCTAAGAACATCCCTTTCTTTTAATTTCACCCTGGGAAGTCAGGCATACACCAGACCCTCTTTTCTGAAGAAAAGAGACCATCATACAGTTCATTTTTTTAATTTGGCTTCACCATGCTTAATTCATGATACATTCTAAGACTCAGAAGAAGCTCTGTTGTTGCTGTTAAGCATGTATTGAAATTACATTAGGATAATGTATTCAGTTCTAGAAACCCCAGGTAAAGAGAGTGCTAACGATTATCCGTATTATTCCTATTTTTAAGACATCGGCACTCAGAAACTGTCACAATAAAGGGGGGGACTAAGCTACTTTCTGTTCCTAATTAATGTATTAAATACTGTCTTTCCCCATCTCCATCTCTCTCCTCCACTTCCAAGACACATGTATGGGTGTCGAGTTCTCTTCGATTAATTCATGGCATTTGGAGGCATCATTGTTCTCTCTTCCATGTGTAATTTACTGTAATCACCTTGGAAAATGAAAGCCATTTTCCTGAAGTCAGGGAGGAGGCAGATACTCATCTGCATCCCACATTTCAAGCCCTAAATTACTCTCTGGTTCCCCAGAGGTCAAGCTAGAGCCATGGATGTCACTGCCGCTCTTTCCTGCCGGCTCCCTCCTCATTCACGCTGGTGGCTGCCCTGGCAAAGAAAAGTGTTTGGTCCTAGCTTTCTCTCCAGACCTGGGATTGATGAAAACATCCACGGCTTGGCCACCATCCAATAAATTAAAGTCGACAACACAGGTACTGAATGTGTAATGTCACTGAGATGGACTGCAGTACGGCGAAAGGATCAAAATCTGGTACAGGGGCAAAAACAGTTCAAGGTCTGGGCTGTTCTGTCTGGAGAAGAGAACATTTGGGTCTGCATGAAAACTGCCTTCACGTGCCTGGGGACTGTCATGTGAAAGAGGGATTAGTCTTGGGCCACCTGGTCTCCAGGGAAAGGACAAGAAAGCCATGAGTAGAAGCAGAGAGAAAAAGATTGTAGCACAACATAGCACAGACTTTCCAAAGTGGTTGGAAAATGCACTTGTCGCTTGCACTTGCTGGATACCTACTATGTGTCAGGCATCCCACTGGTTACTGGGCATATCATTTCCCTTCATCCTCATGAGAACTCCTCGAGGTAAAGGTAATGATGCCCATCTCTGAGTTCCAGAAGCTAACGCTCACAGGGTTATGGGATCCTGCGCCCAGGAAGGAGGGAAGTCAAGAGGTGAATTCAGACCTACCTGACTCCAAAGCTCTGTGCTAGAGGAGGGGCTTCAGGAAATCATGTGGCCCTGCCTTGAAAGACACACAAGAAATTCGGGGTGATGCTGCAACAGGGGTAGGTATGAGAATCCATCTCTTTGAGAGACACTTTCTGTCCTGAACCTACCACTCAGATGCCACCAAGAGCAAATCAAGAAAAACAGGGTATGGAGCTTCTGTGTGTGTGTGTACTGAAATCATAATGGTACTGACTATTTCTGAGGTGTCTGTGTGTCTGTGCTGAACAGTGTGGTAGACATTTAACGACATTGCTCCCATTTCTCAATCCTCACACAATTCTGCCACGTGGTTCAAATAAATACACTTGCTTCAAAAAGGCCAAGTAACTTGGCAAGACCACACACAGCTCAGCACTGGCAGAGAGCTCCAAATCCACCAGAATTCTGAGAAATGGCCTGCATCTCTGAGCAGAAGTGAATAGTTATACCAGGAGGAAGCAGAATAGTGTTCTAAGTAAGTGGTTAGACTCCCAAGCAAGACCTATGTTCTAACCACTCCCTTTGTGTGACCTTTGGGAAGCTGGTTGACCCCTCTGTGCTTCAGCTTCCTCATCCATGAGACAGAGGTTGTAAGGATGAAGTGAGTTAAAGCATTTAGATCTCTGACTGATCTTGGAATGATGGCAAGGGCTATACAAGTGTTGGTGATTATAATTCATTTTTATCTGGTTGGATTACACTGCTCAGAAATAACAATGGAGAGGGTGATAACAGGGGTCCCCCGACTCCCCAGTTTGTTCACTAAGGCTGACCATCATTTGTTCCATCTCTGCTGGAGATGGAACCAGAAGGCTGCTCTGCACCCAGAGAAGGGGGAGCTTCCCTCAGCACCTGGGTGCCCCACAAACTTTCCTCTGCTGGAACTTCTCAGAGTGTAAATGCTGGTCCAACACATATGTTTTCATAAGCAGCTGGCAGTGCCTACCCACTCACTGAAGCGAAGAAGCAACCTGGGCTTTCTCCGAAGAAGGGGCCCCTTCTAGGTATGAAAGCAGGCAAAGCTTCACCTCCTTGGTGCCAAGCAGGAGGGGCAGATCAGCTGCCCAGTTTAGCACAGAAATCGTCCCAGCAGAAAGAGTATGAAAAGTTTAAAAAAGACGATGTCGTTCACTAAAAACACTAAGCAAGCACTGACCACCTGTCGGTTTTTGCTCCATCCTAAGTATTCTTCACACTTGAGTGGGACAAAGGGCAAGATTCAGGAAGAAGTTTTGAGCATAGGATCAGATTGGCAGTGTTGGAAAAAGAAAGAAACTAGAAAGTATTAGTCTCTCAGTCGTGTCTGACTCCTTGTGACCCCATGAACTGTATGTAGCCTGCGAGGCTCCTCTGTTCATGGGATTCTCCAGGCAAGAACAGTGGAGTGGATAGCCATTCCATTCTCCAGGGGATCTTCCTGACCCAGGGATCGAACACAGGTCTCCTATGCTGCAGGCAGATTGTCTATCATCTGAGCCACCAAGGCAGGTTGGAAGGAGGGAGCTGACGCTAACGGAGCCCTTCTCTGTGCTGGACAGTCAGCACGTATCATCCTTTCCAGTGATGTCAGGATGGAGATGAGGACGAATCAGATCAGACCACCTGGGTCCCACTTTCTACATCACACAGACCCTTGGCGAGGGGACCAGAGCTTGCATCTAGATATGTTCAGCTTCCAGTCCCAACTTCATCTCACACACTTCACTGCATGCACGCAAACATCTCCTTTTTAATAAGGCCTGTTTGGGGCTTCTTTGGGGCTTCAGATGGTAAAAAACCTGCCTGCAATGGGGAAGACTTGGGTTCAATCCCTGGGTTGGGAAGAGCCCCTGGAGAAGGAAATGGCAACCCACTCCAGTATTCTTGCCTGGAGAATCCCAGGGACAGAGGAGCCTGGGGGGCTACAGTCCTTGGAGTTGCAAAGTGTTGGACACGACTGAGCAACTAACACTTTCACTTTGTTTTGGGAACCACCAAAGGTGGTGTGGGGCTCATGCTAAGCTTCCAGTGACATGAAGTCCTGCGTGCTCTTTCACAGGTGCTGCTGTGGCCGGGGGGGGGGGGGGGTGGGGGGGGGGGGCGTGGGGTGGGGGCGGGGAGCGTGGCAGGGTTAGTGCTCTCACAGAACCAGCTGACTTCAGGAGAGTGCTGAGGCCCGCTAGGACCACAGGCTTGCAGAGAAGAAGGGTGGAAGGCCCCACCTCCACTCCGCCTCCCGAGTCCTGTGGGCTCTCTCGGGAGCAGGCAGCCACTTCAGCTGGGTCCACAGTCGCAGACAGCTGTGCTGAGGAAAGGCAATCCCCATCCTGGGGAGAATAAAGCAAGGCCTATACTGTAATCCACTGCTCGGCAGAAACCAATCAGTCTTCCTCATTAGCGAGCGAAGAAATACCTCTGAGGGCTCCTTTCCCTCCTCACAAACAAAATAAAACAAATCCTTCCTATGGATTTCATTTGCCATTTAATGCAACCCAATGATTTCCAATTGAAACCATATTTGTATTTGTATTGACTTATTAATAGCACATCCATTTTCCACGCAATAAAGCCCAAACGTGAACTGATGACTTTGACCGAAATGCATTAGGTAGCATTAAAGATTAAATAAACACGGTTTCTATGAATAATGTTTAACGTCTTCTATTTGCCAGTCTATTGAAAATGGATCTCTGGGTATTTCAAGCTAGGGTTCCAAGGAGTGCATTTTGAACACATTATGAGTAATGAGGACACATTAAGAATAGCGATCCAGGCGATCGCTAGAGCTTGTTACAATTCAGCGTATCCTGGTCTGTTGGCATAAACCATCCCGTCGTTGACGGCAAAAGCGAAGCACCATGAGCACCAAACCGAAACACATGTCAAATTCCAGAAAGCAACTTGCTGCTGCTGCTAAGTCGCTTCAGTCATGACCGACTCTGTGCGACCCCATAGACGGAAGCCCACCAGATTCCCCCGTCCCTGGGATTCCCCAGGCAAGAACACTGGAGTGGGTTGCCATTTCCTTCTCCAATGCATAAAGGTGAAAGTGAATTCGCTCAGTCGTGTCCGACTCTTCGAGACCCCATGGATTGCAGCCTACCAGGTTCCTCTGTCCATGGAATTTTTCAGGCAAGAGTACTGGAGTGGGGTGCCATTGCCTTCTCCAAGAAAGCAACTTAGAAACAGCTTAAAAGAAAACTGAGGAAACCTTTCCTTTTTCCTTCCTCTGGGCACACTGGTCATACTCGTTCATTTTAAAAAAATATTTATTTATTTACATGACTGTGCCAGGTCTTAATTGTGGGATCTTAAATGTGGGATGCATGCGGGATCTTTCCCTGATCAGGGATCAAGCCCGGGTCCCCTGCATTGAGAACACGAGTCTCAGCCACTGGACCACCAGAGGAGTCCTATATTTGTACATTTTAATTGTCATTAATCTTTGCTTTTCTCCCTATGTGTTGGTGGACTGAGTCCTACACTGAAGCTCAGACTTGAGCTCCCCGCTGACTTTGCCACTAGAAGTGGGGGGGGCGTACCTGGATGGAGGTGGCCCTGGCCGCTGCTCTCTGGGTCCCAAGTTTCCACCTAGAAGAGGACGCAGTGGAGTCAGATGACCTGAGGGTCCCAAACATTCTGGCCTTTCCTTCACTTTGTGATTTCACTGCGTATAAGTGTTTTCTTTGAATTGGTGTCCCCAGGATCCAGAGCAGGCTCTGACACTGAGGTCTGCAGAAAGGAAGGCCAGACTTACAGAAACTTGGGCCAAGTTTAGGAGTCAGATTTTTGACCTGCCTTCAATAGATCAATGTTGATAATAAAGAGAATCCTATAATTACAACTTTGTTGTTGTTCAGTTGCTCAGTCGTGTCTGACTGTTTGCGACACCACGGACTGCAGCACGCCAGACTTCCCTGTCCATCACCAACTTCTAGAGCTTGCTCAAACTCATCTTCATTGAGTTGGTGATGCCATCCAGCAATCTCATCCTCTGTTATCCTCTTCTCCTCCTGCCTTCAATCTTTTCCAAGATCAAGGTTTTTTCTATTAAGTTAGTTCTTCGAATCAGGTGGCCAAAAGATTGGAGCTTCAACTTCAGTATCAGTCTTTCCAATGAATATTCAGGACTGATTTCCTTTAGGATTGACTGGTTGGATCTCCTTGCAGTCCAAGGGACTCTCAAGACTCTTCTCCAACACCAGAATTCAAAAGCATCACTTCTTTGGCACTCAGTCTTCTTTATACTCCAACTCTCACATCCATACATGACTACTAGAAAAACCATAGCTTTGACTATACAGATCTTTGTTGGCAATGTAATGTCTCTGTTTTTTAATATGCTATTAAGGATTCCCTGGTGGCTTAGATGGTAAAGAGTCTTCTTGCATTGTGGGAGATGCGGGTTCTATCCCTGGGTCAGGAAGATCTTCTGGAGAAGGAAATGGCAACCCATACCAGTATTCTTGCCTGGAAAACCCCATGGATGGAGGAGCTTGGCAGGCTACAGTCCATGGGGTTGCAAAGAGTCGGACATGACTGAGTGACTTCACATTCACTTTTTTTCACTTTCTAGGTTTGTCATAGCTTTTCTTCCAAGGATAGCTACAACTAGTTATCTAATAATGTAACTGCCACTCTATGTATTATATATAGTTATATAGCACCTACTGTGGACAGGCAGGCAAGCAGGTAATTACAGACGTGACCTCTGATTGTCTCAGCAATCTCCCAGAGAAGTTACCACCATGGCATACACTGGATGATTTCCTTCATTTGTGGTAATTGACACTATCCCCAAGATTATTATTAGGTGGTACAATATTTTCACATAACTCTCTTTCTATTCCTGAGCCCTGGTGGCTCAGGCAGTAAAGAATCTACCTGCAATGCGGGAGATCTGGGTTCAATCCCTGGGTCAGGAAGATCCTCTGGAGAAGGGAAGGGCAACACACTCCAGTATTCTTGCCTGGGAAATCTCATGGGCAGAGGAACCTGGTGGACCACAGTCCACGGGGCTGCAAAGAGTCAGACACAACTGAGCAACTAATACTTTGACACTATGGAGGTATTAGGCAGGACAGTTTTATACCCATTTCACAGATGTGAAAGTGAGGCCCAGACCAACAAAATGACAGATGGCTTCTTGCCCAGTCTCTCCTTGTCTTTTCCTTTCCTGACTTCTTTCCTTCTCTTTCTTCTTTGCCCTGATTCCCTCCTATGGTTTCCCAGCCATCCTCTCCACTCCACCCTCAATCTCTTTCGGGTTTTTTTTTTTAATTTCATTCCTCTTGCTTCTGTAACAGTGAGGAAGGAGTCTTCAGAAGCTGGTATTTGCAAGAGATCTTTTGGCCAAAGTTTTAAAAATAAGCCAACTGGCTAAGGTTGAAGTCTTTTGCCTTCAAATCTTAGCGTGGTGGATCTGGAAAGACCTTCAGCCTCGAGCCAGCCTACCTCCTAAATTTTAGAGATGGGGAAACTGAGGCTTAGGGAGAAATGATTCTCCTCAGACCCCTCTGCCAAGTGTCCTCATTCATCATGGTCAGCTTTTTCACGTAAGCAAGGTTGATACATCTCCTGTTCCCACCAGTTCCACTAGCTTCTGTCCCTCTTCCAACCTGGACCACGGGGCAGACAGGGTTGTTCCCGCCTCCCACAGCATGTCCCCTGTATTGCAGAACCAGCTGTCACAGGGCAGGGGTGGAGCCTTCCCACACAAACAATCATCAGATTGTTGGTTACAGTTGTGCTCGGACAGCTGTATTAGTGCCCCTCATGCCATATGGCTGAGGAAGCGAGTGGCTTTGAGCCCGCCCCGGGAGAGTCTGCACTTCACCTGTTTGCTGCATCTCAGGACTGGCTCTGTCCTCACCCAGGCGGCAGCTGGAATCCCCCTGGAGACACCTCTTATAAACCATCCTCACTTAATGTTTTCAAATTGCCCAAGCTTAGCCTCTAAAAATACTGTATTACTCACTTCACTCATCTCCCTGCCAAGTAAAGGACCCCGTTAAATTTGGGCACAACCGTTAACCCTGGAACTGTGCCTTAAAAACCAGCAGAGTAATGGAGTGTTCTGCTGCCCAAGTGCCTATCGAAATTTGTAAGGAATTCCAGAGGACACTTGAGTGTGGGCAGGTCTGTGGAGAATATAGTGATCTGGAAGGCCCAGAGACCCTTTCAGTTATCCTATGAGGTGAAAATTTGTCATAATAATCCTAAGATATTAGCTTTTTTTTTTTTTACCATTCTCAAGTAAACCGTGGTTTTTCTAACAAGTAGAAAGCAGATGCCCATGAGATTCCACATGTCTTAATAAAGATCCATGTCAGTTTCTAATGTATTCATGAATTATAATTAAGATGACGGTATACATTAAAAATAAATAAATAAATAAAACCATCTTTACTCTAATCATTCTAGCTGCTGCGAAGCGATCCTGCACAGGGATTGGGACCTCACAGCTGTAGTCGAAGTGATTATCTACATTTTAAGTAGAAAAAAAAACTGAGACTCGAATTGAACTGCTTAGGATCACATAGTGGGTGAATGTTAGAGCTGAGATGCAAACACAGATCAGGCTAATTCCACAGCTGAGGCTGAGCCTTGTGTCTCTTTCTCCAGGTCTCTGGGGACTCCAGGTCTTGGCTTCATTCCAAATCACTCTTGGTTCTGCTAACCCACTCTGAGCACTTTCTCCACGGCACACAGGACAGAGGCTAAAAGAGAATGAGTGAGACACAGACACCACCCTCCAAGTGCTTGTGTAGGGTTAGTCACTCAGCGTGTCTGACTCTTTACAACGCTATGGACTATAGCCAGGCTCCTCTGTCCATGGGATTCTCCAGGTAAGAATACTGGGGTGGGTTGCCATGCCCTTCTCTAGGGGATCTTCCCAACCCAGGGATCAAACCCAGATCTCCCACATTGCAGGCAGATTCTTAACCATCTGAGCCACCAGGGAAGTCCTAATAAAAATAATAACCTTGACTACATGTCCCATGAATACCATGGGTCAGATGCCGTTCTGTCTTACATATGCTTTTATTCTAATTTTCATCACAGTCTTGTTAGGTTTCCTCAGGTCTGACTCTTTGCGACCCCATGGACTATATAGCCTGTCAGGTTCCTCTGGTCCATGGTCACATAGCTTATAAGTTAAAAAGCCGGCAGTCAAAACTATGGTCATAGAAATCCCCTGGCGGCCCAGTGGTTAGGACTCTCAGTTCACACTGCCAAGGATCGAGGTTCAATCTTTGGGAACTAAGATCCTACATATCTCGTGGTGTGGCCAAAAATTAACAAACAAACAAACAAATAAATAAAAAACTATGGTCATTTCCTTCCCACCAGAAAACAAGGAGAAAGATAACATGTACATAAGCCATGTGAACACCTGGCAGGCGGAGTGAGGTGAGCAAAGGCATTGCCACACATGGCATCTGAGTCCAGAAAAGTAACAAGACCTAGAGCCGGGGCCCACCGAGGGTAGGAGGTGCAGAGAGCGCTAAGACCAGCGTGACAGCTGTGGGGGCGGGCAAGGGGCCCAGAACATTTGTTTCACACCGATGTGCCAGGCCAGTGCTTGCTGGTTTGCACACATTATCTAATTCCATCCTTTCTTCAGCATCCCCCCATGGAAGACGTTCCTTCTTCATTTCTCAGACAACAGATAGAGCACTGCAGAAGTCAAGTAACTCACCCAGATCACCCAGAGCCAAACCATGGGCCCCTTCTGACCTCTCCTTCTGTCGCCCAAGATGTTGTGTGATAAGAAAAAAATCAGTCCCTTGGACTGAAGGTCCTTGAGATCATGCCCTTCATCCTAGGTGGCTTTGACTCCTCTTCAGGTATCTCTCCGGCCTGGGCACACAGGAGGCCCTAGCACAGGGCATTGACTTTGTGTGGATTTTGTCACAGCCTCATCCTTTGGTCTACAAAGCCCTCAGAGCATTTGTTTATCATGTGGAAACTAAGAGGACAAGCTCAGCTGGTCCTCTCCCACCAGCATTCGTGGGGGCACAACAGGGCTCTATCTATAAGCCACGAGCCTAGTGTTAAAGGCAAGATAGCGGGTCCAGAGCTTGGAGTTCAAACCCACGAGTTCCGGCCCTCACTCTGAACACACAGCCGGGGACCTTGAAGAAGTTGTTTCACCTCTCTTTTTCTCAGGTTTTCCATCTGGAAATTGAATTTTAAATATATATATATATATTTTAGAGGGAATTCCCTGGCAGTCCAATGGTTAGGACTCACTGCTTTCACCACCAGGATATGCTTTCATCCCTGGTCAGGGGATTAAGATCCTATAAACCATGTAGCCTGGGCTTTCCTGGGGGCTCAGTGGCGAAGAACTCACCTGCTAATGCAGGAGACCCAGGTTCGATCCCTGGGTCAGGAAGATCCCCTGGAGAAGGGAATGGCTACCATCTCCAGTATTCTTGCCAGAATAATCCCATGGACAAAGGAGCCTGGTGGCCCGGCCTGCTCCAGTCCATGGGGTCGCAAGGAGTCAGACACAATTCAGCTACTGTAGAACAACAACAAAAATCCGTGTGGTGAGGCCAAGAGTAAATACACAAGTGAAGTAAAATAATACTTTCCATTATCATATTTTTATTTGTATACCTTTATTATAATTTTATAATATGTATTTATATTATACTTTTATTTTACATTGTTATACTTTTATTATAGAAAAATAAATACTACTTTTTAAAAAAGATGTGAGGAAAATTACAAAACGACGTCTGTCTGTTGATAGGGGCTAGTGTGACAAAATGCCTGGTCCTAAGAAGAGATGCCTAGGAACAGTGGGAGACTCCAGGGAACCACAAAGCCTGCCGAAGAACAGTCACTCTCCAGTTTGCCCAGGCACACGCTGAAACCCAAGCAAATCTGCAGCTCAAAGCATAAAGGGACATTTGCTTCCCACTCCGCATTCCTTCACACAGCCATTCCCATCCTCCTGGCCTGTACCAGACCCCTCTCACTTAGGATCTCCCCACCCTATCCCTCTGGCCTATTCTATTGTGTCCCCAGAAAATGATCTGCCTCATCCCAAAGTGGTGACACCCCAGCCCAGGGTCCTCTTTTCACAAGGAGCTTGCGCTCTAAGCCTCCTCTCCGGAGAGGGAACCTGGGCCTTTGTCCTCTGTGGAAGATGCCAGGTACCGTCCACTATGTGCCTTGTTCAGCAGAGGCGAGACAGTGGCAAACATGAGTAGTCAGTGCCTTGAGTCCAGTCCCAGCCTCTGGCTCTCCCCACTCCTGTCTGAGCCTTTGTTTCCTCATTTATGAATCACAGCTTGGATGATTTCTAAGGCTCTTTCCAGTTCACAAACTCTTGTTGCTACTAGCATGAAGTTCAGAGAACCTGCTGGAATTGGTCGTTAAGGTAAGAGGCTTCGGAGAATGTGGCTCAACCGGTATTTTGGGCACGTTCAGACCCTCCCAAAGCTCTGGAAAAAAAAAAAAAAAAGTCCTTGGTGAACTTTCCTCGAAGAATTCCTACCCAAGTCTTCCTGGGCACAAGAAGAATCAAGTCCACAGAGCTCTCCCTACTAAACCCACAGCTACTCAACTAAACATGGTTTCTTTATAATTTCAAGTATATACCTGATTAAAAGGGAATAAAATGATTCTTTTATATAAACTTTTTTTTTAAGTTGAAAAGAAATCCTATTTTCTTACTTTTGTGTTTCAAGGAAAAATCTTTGCAAGGCACAAGAAAGATATATATTTTTTTTAACTCAAAAGATTTTACTTCAAGGTTAGTTAAACAGCATTTTCCCATAAATAACCATGAACACTGAATCTCCTGGGCTGATTCCTTTCAGTTTATACACTCACTACAATGACACCCAATTCTACACAGGATGCCACTTCTCTTTGAATAATAACAGCTAAAATATATAATACCAGTGCTTTAAAACACACGCATACACACACAGAGAATTGGGTAAGCTTAGCCCTGTACCATTACAGTATTTTGAAATGGTTTCCAACATTTCTTGATTTCACACATCTTTGTCTAAATTATAGGTTACTGTCAAGCTGTATTATTCTGTTGATCATTTTGGTTTGTATATCAGAGTGCAAATTATTTGTTTTAATTTAATCTTCTTTTCTATTGAAAATGTTCCAGTTATGCCTCTAGCATTTCAGTCACAATAGGGATGAATTATGAGTTCCAAGAGAGAGAGTCTAACACTTTTGCATACAGAAGGACTCTTAGCGAGGAGCTAGACCTACTCAGAAGAGGAAACTGAGGCCCAGAGAGGTAAACAGTTTGTCTGAGGTCACCAGCCAAATGGTGACAAAAGTTGACTAGAAAACACTGATATCCTATCTTCCATGGGAATGCTATTTCTTCTACAGAGCATTCTCAAATTTTTAATCAAAAAATACCAAATGCCCTATGAGTCTTCTCTCATCAGGCCATTTGTCCAGTCCTTATAAAGCCTTTCTTCCTTAAGTGCATATTTGGAGCCTTTTTCAAATTATCTTTGCAACCCTCTGCAGTATTCTTGCCTAGAGAATTTCATGGACAGAAGAGCCTGGCTGGCCACAGTCCATGGGGTCCTCAAAGAGTCGGACATGACTGAGTGACTAACACTGTACTGTTCTCAAACCTTGAGAGTTGTGTTTCACTGAAGTCATCAGTGTCCAAAGCCAAAGAGTCCCTGCTCTGGCCCTTGGTTTACCCAATCATGGGGTCAGAAACAGTACTTGAAATGGAAAATTCCCAGTCTTTTTGTTGGGGACATGTGGTAAACCACATATTTCAACTTGTAAGTTTCCTTCATCACCATTAGGCAAGTTGGTCAGTACTTCTAGAAAGAAATTGAACAGATTCAGTTTAGTTGTCACTTCTTATAAGACACCCTCCCAAACTACCTCTCCTCCCCCTACCCTGGTAAAGCGCCTCCCCCTCTATGAACACAACCACTGCCATGATGTCCTTTTGTGAAAGACATGTCAAGGGGAGCAAGGTGGAAAAGAGGGCTTTGGAAATAGTGATATAAAGCTGCAAAGACACTAAGCGGAGTTCTGTTTTGACTGAAGCACAGACTGTGTCCAGGCATGGGGAGGTGGGAGTCAGGAGAAACAGACAGGAAAAGAGACAGAATATGAAAAGCTTTGCAAACCATGTCAAGTTTGGATAGTATCCCAGGAGCAATGGGGAGTGATTGAAGAATTTTAAGTAACAAGGGATATAAGCAGATTTAGGTCTTTTAAATTTTATTTAGCATTTTTTAACTTGCTAAAGTAATGTATGTGCATGTGTGTGTGTGTGTGTGTGTGAGCGCTATAACAAGTGAAACAGTAGGAAAATAAATTAGTAGTAAGAGAAAGCCTATCTTTTGCCTCCAACCTCCCCATTCTTCCCCCAACCTCAGACAACTGCTATTAACAACCTATTATATATCCCTTCATGGTTCTTTTTTAAATTCAACATTTACAACATATACACACATACGGGGGGTTGGCTGACTTTTTCGGTTGAAAAGCAGCCTGGTTTATCTAACTATGTATCAGTGGTATTCCATGACAATGCGCATAGATCTAAATCTCAGTCAGTCTCTCTCTTTTGCTATTTCTTTGGACATAAGTGCACCTACATATGTAATTGCACATAAGTGTGTGTCATAGCAAATGCATTGGGTTGTTATTATTTTTAATATGTTCTTTCTTTTTTAAAAATTTGCATTTTAGAATCTTTCCTTCTGTCAATTACATAAGAAATAAACTAGAGGCAGGCAAAAATGGAGACCTGGAGGCAGGAGGCTGCTATTGGGTTCCGGGAAAAAGATGGGGAGTCCTGACGCTGAGAGTGGCTGTGGGGTTGAAGTATCAACAGTGCCTCATTGGGTTCTCCAGTGGCAAACTGGCTCTGGGCATCCTGGTTGAGAAGAGACACTCACTAATCTTGTAAGATTGGATGACTCAGAAAAGAAAACTGAGTTTTTCAGTGGAAGAGAGCTGGTTTCTGACCTATGGCTGGGCTTCCTGGGAGAGTCAGTTAAACCATCCGAGCCTCATTTTCCTTTCTACAAAACTGGGATGGGAATTATCTAGCAGTTCAGGGGTTAAGACTCTGCACTTCAAATGCAGGGTACAAAAGTTCGATCCCTGGATGAGGAACTAAGATCTTACAGCCATGCAGCATGGCCAAAGCCAAGATGACCATTTCCACGCCTTTAGGATCTGTGTGAGGATTAAATGAAAGGGCATGTATGGAAGACATCGAATCCCAGGCCTAGTGTGCAGTAGACAGTGAGCAGACGGTGAAGCAATACAGAGGGCAGGGGACAGAATTCCGTCAGGAAACAGGCTTGACTGGACAAAAAGAATTCTTGAGCCAGGTGGGCCCGCATGGCCTATATCCTGATTCCTAGTACCTGCGCTGGGAGAGGTCTGTCATAAATGCTTCTGTGAATAGGGGACCAGAAGTGAGTTGACTCGTGACTTGGATTTGCATTCACCAGGCATTTCTAAGGAAATAATGGTGAGAGACCCCACAGTGCGGCCAAGCCACAGAGTGGAGATGTGTGTAGTCAGAGCGTGGTGGGCTCTTAGGAGAGCACACAGAGACATAGCTCTCCTCCAGGTTGTGTGAGGGGTCAGGCTGGGGGAAGAGCCCGGGGTGTGGCGGGGAGACGAGCCGGCTGAAAGTCAGAGCCTTCTGGACCTTGGTTCTGATGCTTCAGACTCTGTTTTTGGTAACTTGTCAATCAGCCACCTCACGCTGTGCTGGATGCTGAGGGGCAGATCAGAGAAAGATCCTTCCCTCTCCAAAGGCCACAGACACATACATACTCAAACATACACACACACACACTCACAGACTCATGGCACACACACATTCATACATACACACTCACACACACATATACACACTCATGGCACACACATTCATGGGACACACTCACAGATATATACACACACACACTCGGCACACACACACACGCTCATGACACACACACATTCATACATACACGCACACACTCATGGCATACACTCACTCATGGGACACACTCACAGATATATACACACAAACATACACACTCAGCACACATACACACACACGCTCATGGCACACACTGTCGCAAACACATACACACACACGTTCGTGGCGCACACACACATTCATACACACACTCATGGCACACAAACACATGCACTCACACATATTCATACATGTGGCACACACACACATTCACACATACATACCCACTCACACACACACACGCATGGCACACTCACAAACACATACACACACATATGCACACTCACACACTCTCACACTCATACACACACACTCATAGCACACACTCACACATTCTCACACACTCACTCACACACACTTGCAGCATACACACAGTCACACACTCACAGCACAGAAAGCCTAGGCTCCTCTAGAGAACCAGAGAGGGCAACAGGGAGACAGAGAGACCAAGAGAAGGTAAAGAGATGGAGAGTGAGGAAAAGGGTAGAGGGAAGAAGAGGAGGAAAGGCCCACAACTTCAGGGAACTCTGGCCAAGGCCAAGGCCAGTCTTAGTGAAAGTTGTTCAGTCATGTCCGACTCTTTGCAACCCCATGGACAGGAGTCCATGGAATTATTCAGGCCAGAGAGTAGCCATCCCTCCTCCAGGGGATCTTCCCAACCCAGGGATGGAACCCAGGTCTCCCACATTGCAGATGGATTCTTTACCAACTGAGCCAACAGGGAAGCCCAAGGCCAGTCTTGAGAAGGGTCAAACAGAAGAGCATGGTGCCAGGGCACTGCCTGGTGGTAGGATTTGCTCTGTGATTTCAACAAGTCTTCCCACTGCCCCCACCTCCCACCCCCGCCCTCATTTTCTCCATCTGGACATTGGGACCACTGGACTGGACATCTCCGAGTTCACTTTCAGTTCTTGATGTCCTTGACTGCTTTGGTTATTAATGGCTCCGTGAGTGAAGACAGTAACAAGACTTCTAAAAGCAGAGCGTCTTGGGGAAGGGAAACCTGTGAAACTTCTGGGGAGAAGGGGGCACCCCAGCCAGGAATGGTCAGGAGTTTCTGGGAAGGCACTGTAGGCTGGGTAAGAGACTTCAGAGAGGGCCTTGCTAGGGCCTCTCTGAGTGCCTGCGGCTCAGCCTTGAGGCCGGGAGCCCTCGCCTGGGCGCTGACGGGCCAGGGCAGCAGTGGGCCAGGGAGCGTTTTCCCGCGGCTGCAGACAGTCTGGCTCCAGGCCCACCTCCCGGTGCCCTCGGCCTGACATCTTCTGGGCAGAGCCACGGAGCCCAGGGAGCCGTGTGGATGGTGTTAGTAAACACGCTTTCTTGCGCCCAGCCTGGCAGGGCCTGTGGGCAGCGGGAGGGCGAAGAGCTGGCAGCTCCCACGGCTGGGCAGGCGGACGGGCGGACAGACAGGAGGGCGGGCCGCCCCGCTCAGCCAAGCCAAGGCCCAGAATGGAGCAGCTGCTCCCGTCGCCATGGAGACGGAGACCGAACAATGAGCAGACAGAGATGCAGCATGGCTGCCTTGCACAGGGGCCCCACACTCCCACCCGGCCTTTACACACACATGCACACACACACACCCGTGCGCACACGCTCACACACGCGGCCTAGGCCTCCCTGCCGGAGAAGAGGCAGAAAGTGAGGACGAGGAGGGAGGAAAGGAGAGGAGCGGTAGCAAAGGACGGACAGGGTGAGGCTGGCAGGCGGCGAGGATCACAGCTCCAGAGCTGCAAAGTTGAGCAGGAGTCTCACCCTTTGACTCCAGCTAAAGACACATTTTACAAAACGAGCCAGTTTTTCAGAGGGTCATGTGGTGGTGCCCTGGATTCTCATGTAACAGAAGTAAAGGGGTTTCTAATCAGCCCAAAGCATCTGGAACCAAAGCACCTTAGAGACAGGTCGCTGAGAGCCCGACGCAGCTGTAAGTCTCAGGAAATTAGAAGAATGCTTTCTTCAATGGCCCTGAATCCCATGTAATTTCTCCTTGGGATAATGTAAAGCGGAAGCTGAAAGGTTTGGCCACAAAAGGGGAAAGGGTAGCCTGGAAAAGTCCCGGTTTAGGCCCTCAGGAAGGCAGAGGGAAACCGTGCCCAGAGACTCGGGGAGACACGGGAGGACGTGGGGTAGCTGGGCAGGCTCTGTCTGTGGCACTCACAAGCTGTCCTTGGGTACCTCCTTTGTGCATATGGACCAAGAGGAGTGAACCAGTCAACCCCAGTCTTCCAGGAGCTCCTAGGACCCCAGGGGAAGATGGCAGGGTCCATCACAAGCCACCTCCTTCTTTTGCACCAAGGGCTCACTTCCCTGTGTACGGACCCTCCCTACCCACCAACTTGCCAGCAGGTCCTCCTTCAACACCTATCCTGTTTCTACAATGAAAACCCAGCCCTGGGAGCCTCTGAACCTTGCTGGACCACTGTCCAAGGACTGACAATTCCATCAAGTGGGAAGAACCACCTCGCTTGAGTTCTGTTTTTTTTGCCTGATTCCGAGTAGATGGGGACCTGCTAGATCCTTAGTGACAAAGACAGGACCACTTGCTAGTTGGTATGATCAAGGGAGAGAGCTGAAAAGGACACTTTAGAAAGGATGGTGACCGCACTCAAGTCAGAAAGAACACACTTAAAGGATCACAGGGAGTGAAGGCTAGAGCTAGCAGGGGAAACATCACATGGGACATGCCAGCCATGCACGGAGATCAGCAGGGGAGAGGGAGGAGGCCAGGAGAAAGAGGATGAGGCAGTGACCTCTTCTCTGGGGATGGAGTTTAGAAAGCGACATGGATTGAGGAGACAAGAGAAATAGAACACCTTGGAAAGGCGGGAGGGAGCTTGGGAGCCATCGTAAATCTCATCCATGGAGTCAGGTTCTATCAGGTTCCGGTAACTGCCTGAAAACCCAGCTGAGAAATCCTGAAGGACTCACCCTTGGCTTCTAGCATCGAAAACTACAGGCACCACCAGAGAGAAAACACAGCCAACCCAAAGGAGGGAATGAGCACTAGGACCAAGCCAGACCCTCCCAGCTCCCCACCGCCCCCTCCCCTCGCAGGAAGGTTCTGGGAGCTCTAGGAAGCCATCTGCGCTGGCTCAGAAGTGGCGGAGGGGGAATTAAAACCACGAAAGGAAGGATCAGAGAGAGACGCTCTCCCCCTCAAGAGCCACTTTAATAGATGAAAAAAGCCAGGCGATTTTTAATCATCACAAATTGTTTGAGCCTCTGATTCCATCCTCTGAAACCCAGGCAGCCTCCCCTGGTTGCTCCATGATGCTCCTGGGTCAATGGTGGTCTCAGCTCTCCCACCAGCCAGGAGCCCACCTACAATCTCCCTCCCCATTTCCTGGGACCCTCCTTGAGTCCTCTGGGACTGACCCAACGAGGCCAGGCAAGCCGACAACCCCCCACCCCTCCCCACCCCACTTATCTAAGGAGATCTGACAAAACTCGGGCCCTCAGGGGTATGGCCGCTGGCAAAACATATGGTGCATCGTAAATAGGACTTCCTTTTAGGAAATGAGCCGCTGTAATTAAATCCTCATTCATTTTTTGTAACATACACACAGAGACAAATAGATCTTTATCCTTTGTAGGCACAGAAGAGAAATGGCTTGTGGGGAACAGAGATTCTCTGGTGTCAACTCTTATATAAAAGGCTCCCTAGAACCAGGTGAAGAGAGAACGTGGAATTCTGAAAGCCAGCAGCTGGTCCAAGAAGGGGAGTGGCTCCCTTTTCTGCCTGGGGAGCATTTGGGAATGGAAGTAGGTATTTGCCTGGAATTTGGACAGAGGAAGTGCTCCCTCTTCGCATCCTGCAGTGGCACAGCAGAGTCTACTGGGGAACAAAGGTTAAATTAGATTATTTCAATTGGGTTTAATTTGATTCTGCTCCACCCAAATGAACACCGGCTGTGAGCTGCACCCTGGGAGATGCCCCGCAGAGGGATACAGAGAAGAAAAACCATGGGGCTCAGGTCCACCAGGAGAAGCTAGACAATGAGGGCAGTGGTTTTTTAGGAGGCGTCTGGGATTTCTCCCCCAGAAACTGGAGTGAGAGCTCTTCTCAGGGACAAGGACAGGGGTGGAGGCAGGAAATGAGGCAGCGTGCTGAGATCTGTCCACTCTTAGAGTCACAGGACTCATGGGGCGTAAGGCTGAAGGGAAAAAAAAAGAAAAAACCAGACATCCCTCCTGTCTTTTGGAACCAAGACACAATATTGGATTTCCTCAGCAAAGAAATTTGCTCTCTTGAAATCATCCAACATCTGTAGTCCTGCGCACATTAACGCTAAAAAGGTAAACAAACCCAAACCTGAACTGAAGTGTTTCTTAAGCTAAGCGGAGGGCGAAAGGCAGGAGCTGGGTGGTGCAGGATTCCCAGGGGTCAGCCTCGAGTCATTTGCAAACCCTCAAAATTGCAAATACCCTGGGGCCCTTCCCTATAGTGATAGCTTTGAAATTGGTGCAAAACCACAAAGCTTCTTTGAGATGCAAATATGGTGCGGTGGGCTGGGCTCTGCACAGCTTTGTTATCTCTACTCCAGTCCACGCCTGGCTTTCTGTGGGGCTCCTGGCTGGTTGATCCCAAGGAACCTAAATCCCAAATACCAAGGCATGCCGCAAAGTAGAAAGGGCCAAGGGTCATTTGAAATGACATACTTAGTGCCAGAGAACAGCATCTTTAAGTCCCAGGAAGAGGAGAGGCTACATCCCGAAGGGCTCCAGATTCCTGGCCTGCCTGGTCGGAATCCTGACCAGAGCTAATTGCTGTGTGACTTTTAGCCCAGTACCTCACCTCTCTGTGCTCTGATTCCCTCTCTGTAAAATAGTGCAATATTCCCTTCCTAGGGTTATGGTAATAGTCCTTGAACCAAGAAAACAAAACACCTGAGACAGTGTAGGATATGTAGCAAGTACCTTAAGTGTTATTATTGTTATCGAATGAACAGTTTAGGTTCATTAATAGGGACTCTCGGCTAGGGTTATAAAAAAAAAGTTCACTTTTTCACTGAGGTAGGATTATAAGGAAATCATTTTAGATGAAGAAAGTTTTGTTAATTCTTGGCAGCAGGGCAGATTTCAAAAGTAAAAACTGGTGTTCCTTGTAGTTTTTGTTGTTCAAAGCTGAAATGGACCATCTTGTGAAGGTGCAACCGTGTTTCGAGTGGCAGAGGCACCACACAAGGATGCCTTGCACACTGGCAGTTGCACTAGATGACCTTTGAGGTCCCTTCTAGTCCTGAAATTCTGCAACACTTCTTCGGTCACATGCACAGGTGAGTCTTCTCCCAGTGTTCCCTGAGCCATGAAAAGAGAAGCGAGAGTACAGTGACTGAGATGCTCCCTGACATGCTCTGCCAGAGAGGTCCTCCTGGGCTTCCTGCCCCCTACCGGGATAACACTGTGTGTCACTCAGAAGTTCTGGACCTTGTGATGTGGCCTTGCTGTTAATAAGGAATGAGTCAGCAGTCGTTAGGAAGATTTCATTTCTCTTTCAACATCATTTTTTCGTGCACTGGCATCATGCCCCAAACCATAGACAGCTGCTTACTGGCTGAGCCCCAAATAAATCCCATTCCCATCCTCCCTGATCTCGGTCACCCCCATGAGCTGCTCCATGGTTTGCAAAGGGCCATAAAGTAGGTGATTCCCTGCTCTAATGACTTAGAGCAGGTATCAGAGGACCGACTTTACAAGGGAGGAAACTAAAGCACAGACAGAGGTAAAGAGCCTTGGCCACACGGGTGCAGCCAGTATCCAGGCAAGAATACTGGAGTGGGTTGCCATGCCCTCCTCCAGGGGATCATCCCAACCCAGGGATCGAACCCACATCTCCCTCATTGCAGGCAGATTCTTTACCAGCTGAGCTACCAGGGAAGCCCCAGTGTACAGTAGAGCCGGGATTCAACACTGTTCTCCATGTACCCCACCTTTCCAGCACCCTCTCCCAATCCCCACCCCCCATGCTCATGGCTCACCTCCAATCCCAGCCTTCTTATTGCTGCTGTTCCCTTCGGCCAAGCATCTCAGTTCCAAAGTGTCTACCCCGAGACAATCCTTCATCTCCAGGACCAGTTCCATGTCGAAGAAACTGCTCTGTCTACAGACTGAACACTTCCTTTAGGAGCACTTTCTTCACAGTTTCCACCGCTTTTTCCCCTATTTTACTTTGAACTAAACGGCAGTTTTCACATGGATAATTACACTTTGCATTCACTTAGCACTTTCAGCTTCTCACAGCACTTTCCCATCCATTATCTTGTTTTCTCCCAATAAACCCATGAGACTGACAACTTTCTCCCTGTGCACAAATGCAGAGAATAGGGGCCCAGAGAAATGAGTGCCTGCTTCCTGGGTCACCTAGGGAATGGATGGAAGCATGAGGACAGACCTGGTAGATTTGTAGCTCTACGCATTTTCCACTCAAACTCACTACATTCCTCTCTTACCACAAATTGTGTTTTTCTCAAATGTGTATCATGAATCACTTTAAAGAAGGAGAAGCTCATTTTGAGTTTCAGAAGTGTCAAAATAGGGACTTCACATCCCAATGCAAGGGGTGACGTTTCGATCCCCGGTCAAGGAGCTAGGATCTCACGTGCTTTGTGGACAAAAAAACCAAAGCAAAAAACAGAAGCAATACTGTAACAAATTCAGTAAAGACATTAAACATGGCCCACATTAAAAAAAAAAAAAAAAAAAAAAAACCCTTTGCAAAAATGTCAAATTAACCAGTTGTTGCAGGAGGAGAAATTGTGACTGAGAGTCACGAGTGGACATTCAGTTTCATTATTTACTCCATGTGTGACCTTGGGCAAGTCCTTTCTCACCAAGCCTCATTTCCTTCACTACAAAATGATGGGACTGAGACTTCCCTTGGTGGTCCAATGGTTTAGAATCCACCTGCCAATGCAGGGTACATGGGTTCGATCCCTGGTCTGGGAAGATTCCACATGCCATGCGGCAATCAACCCAGTGCATCACGACTATGGAGGCTGCCTTCTAGAGCCTGTGCTGTGGAACAAGAGATGCCACCAGGATGAGAATAGCCCCCTCTGAAACTAGAGAAAGCCCTCACACAGCAACAAAGACCCAGAGCAACCAAAAATAAATAAATGTAATTAAAAAAAAAAAAAAATGATGGGGCTGGACCACACCCTCTGGAGGCCCCTTCCAGCGTCCAGAGTCTATATGCCTCAATTCAGAACTGACTAGTAAAAAGTGTACAATTTTCCTTGACTCTACACCTGGGAGAGACACAAGAAGGTACAGAGAGGCAAAGAAAGAGTTCTTGGAGGAAACGAGAGTCTTTCCCTAATCTTCTGGTTTTCGATGAAATGGTCTCAACTGGAATGCCAGGTAAATGATTAAAACGTGAGTGGGCATTGTTCTGGCTTTTTTCATGATCCAGTCATTTAATCCCAACACCGCTGTGTGAAACGTATTCCTGTTTGCTTGGGGGAGGCCCAGAGGTTTTTAATTCTTCAGTGGGAAACAAAGGCCCTCATTCACTAAACAGTAACTCAAGAGGGTCGTTTCTGCTCTTACCAGTCAAAAAATGTTGTCTGGCCACGAGATCTCATCATCGAACTCAAGAGGCAAAAGAAAGCTCTTTTTACACTGGGTCCCTTTCATACGTGGTTAAAGTCCGTGTTTGCATTTTCCCCTGTATGAATAAGGTCTCAGGTTTATTTTATAGAGAAATACATCAAGCCAGAGGTTTTAATGACAAGATAATGAGCAGAGGACGACTCTATTTGCTGCAAAAGGATTTGTGTTACAGAAAACAAAGTGACTTTGCCATTTGTTTTTGGAAGAAAGGCTGGGCAGCTCCCTTCAATGGCTAGCTGAGAAGTGATTTCACACATCCACTGGACAAATTTCTATCTCATTTGCAAAAGTTCCCAGAGAACACTCCCTTCATCCCCAGAGGAGCACCCAGAAGACATCTAATTTATGGCCCAAGAGTTGCGATACAAATTTATTCATGGAAGACAAATATGTCATTTTCTAATGGCTCCTGAAATATACACGATAGAATTACATTCCCAGCGAGGACCATAACACAGAAGGCCGTCTGTCTTCCTGTCTCATCCATCCTTTCAGACACCTATTTGGTTAGGGCTGATTAGTTTGCAAAGCACCGAGGGGGGTCATGGAGGGTAGGGTGGCATCAGTACACCCAGATCCATGAGCCTTCTACCAAAACTTCATCCCTGTCCTCCACTGGCTTGCAATTTTGTCAAGAAATCAACTGACTATGTATTTGCCTGAAATACAATGAAGGATTTGACAAGACCGAGGTCAAGACAAATAATGACAAGAATTCCAAGGAGGGAGTAATCACAGCTGATTGGAGCTTCAAGGAATGTCCTTTAAAAATTAAATAAGTGGGCCTAGAAGGACCAGAAGCGACTGGGTCCACAGAATCTTCTCTACATTACAGTACAGCTCTGAAGAGAACAGTAGTCACAAGGCATGTGTGGCTGTTGAGTATTTGAAATGTAGCTAGTGTGACTGAGGAACTGCCTTTTATCTTAAATTTTTTTTTTAATTTAGAAAATATCTCATACATTTTTATTGTGGCAAAATACAGATAATAAAATTAAGCACTTTCGCCATTTTTGAAGATCCAATTCAGTGGCATTAAGTCCATTCACATCCCTGTGCAACCATCCCCACCATCCATTTCCAGAAATTGTCCATCATCTCCAAATGAAACTTGGTACCCATGAAACAGTAACTCTTCATTCTCCCTCACCTACCCCCATCCAGCCCCCTGAGAACCTCTATCCTACTTTCTGTCTCTATAAGAATTGCCTAGTGCTCTGTGACCGGAGAAGGCAATGGCACCCCACTCCAGTACTCTTGCCTGGAAAATCCCAGGGATGGGGGAGCCTGGTGGGCTGCCGTCTATGGGGTCGCCCAGAGTCAGACACGACTGAAGCGACTTAGCAGCAGCAGTGCTCTGTGACAACCCAGATGGGTAGGATAGGGTGGGAGATGGGATAGAGATTCAAGAGGAAGAGGACACGGGTATACCCCTGGCTGATTCATGGTGATGTATGACAGAAACCTACACAACATTGTAAAGTGATCATCCTCCAGTTAAAAATAAGTAATGTTTTTTAAAAAGAATTGCCTATTCTAAGCACCTCAGATAGAGGAAATCAGACAATGTTTGTCCTTTTGTGTTTGTCTTAGTTCACTCAGCATGATTTCAAGGTTCATCCATGCTGTGACCTGTGTCAGAATCTCTTTCCTGTTTAAGGTTGAATAATTGATATAAAACACAGTTTGTTTAGTCATTCATCTGTTGATACTTTATGCAACTAATGATTTTTTTTTAGCTTTGGTTGTGCTGGGTCTTCATTGTTGCATGCAGGCTTTCTCTAGTTGCAATGAGCAACCTCATTGCAGTTGCATTCGTTGCAGCAACTATTCTTCATTGCAGTGCTCAGGCTTCTCATTGTAGTGACTTCTCTAGTTGTGCATCACAGGCTCTGGGACACAGACTTCAGTAGTTGTGACGTGTGAGCTCAGGTGTTGCGGTTCCCAGGCTCTAGAGTATGGGTTCAGTAGTTGTTGTGCATGAGTTTAGTTCCTCAGCATGTGGAGTCTTCCCAGATCAGGAATCAAGCATGTGTCTCCTGCACTGGCAGGCAGATTCTTTATCATTAGACCACCAGGGAAGCCCCTTTGCTTTGTTTTGCTTCGTCGCTCAGTTGTGTCAACTCTTTGTGACCCCATGTACTATAGCTTGTCAGGCTCCTCTGTCCATGGGGATTCTCTAGGCAAGAATACTGGAGTGGGCAGCTTATCCCTTCTCCAGGAGATCTTCTCAAGCCAGGAATCGAACCAAGGTCTCCTGCATTACAGGCAGATTCTTTACCAGATCAGCTACCAGGGAAGTCCCTGAACCAACAGCTTCTATGTAGGACACAGCAGATCTGAAGGATTAGGGCACGTCTGTGGATATGGGTAAAAGGACATGTCAGTGAAATGGTGTTTGAGTGCACCCGTGTTCTCGAACACACCAGGCTGAAAAAGTAGTATTGGAATGAGGAGTATTCAAAGGGAAGGGATCTCAGTGAGCACAGAGCTCTGAGAGGGGTGAAGATAAAATCTTTTGGAAAAGAGCAAGGTGGGACTTCCCTGGTGCTCCCAAGGCAGGAGGCCAAGGTTCAGCTCCTGGTTGGGTAACCAGATCTCACTTGCTACAACTAAGAGCTCATATGCCACAACGAAAGATTCTGCATGCTGCAACAAAGGCCTGGTGCAGCCGAATAAATAAATATTAAGGAAAAGAAATGAGGAAGGTGCTGCTGGCTGAAGCATATGGCAAAACAAGAAAGGAAATAAAATAAAATAAGACTAGAAAGAGAGCCAGAGCATGAATGGTCTTGGATATCAGGCTAAAAATTTAGGATAATTTCACAATGAACCATTTTGATTTGTACAGTTGCAATGTTACATCCATCTTCAAGGCTTTCCCATCATCCTTCTTGCTATTATTTTATAAAAAATCAGCATCAAATGCTGCACAAATACCTAAGGACTCCACTTGAGGAAAAAATGCTGTCTAAAAATTCTGGTCTAGAAAGCAGGTAAATTAGACAGAAATTGTTAAAGTTTCAGGAAAAAAAGTCCTCACTTCACAAAAGGATTCCCTGGAGACTTTCTTTATAGATTATGCTCCCTTAGGGCACTAAAAATAAGATTTGAATTACTAAAAAATGCATTTACAAGTTTTCCAGGTTCATGTTGACAGCACCAAGCACAGTCTCCCTGCAGAACCAATGCTCCTTGTAGGGCCTAAAACACAATATTAGGTCTGTTTTTCTCCAGGTTGGTGGAAACAGCAAGAAGTAATGGGGGGAAAAAAAAAAAAACTCAGGTCTTGAAGTCCATGATATCTTCCTCGAGAAAATGAACTTATCAAAAATGTGTTTTCTTCATCTGTCCAACAGAGAAATTCACAGCAGTCTTGCAGGTCTCTAGGTGAATTACCTCACCCAATATCTAGAAAGTGGTAAGAACAGCAAAAAGTGGGGGACAGAGGAAGTAGGAGTCTTTGACATTATATTGTTGACAATAGAACCAAATTCAGACCGAAATGGGCAAAAAGTCAAGATTCAGGAACATCTTATGGGGTGTGACTTAATGGTCTACAAAAGATAAGAGATCAGAATGAAAATCACATTACTTCACTGAATCTGCAAGGGAGTGACTGTATCATCCATTTGTTTTCGAAGAAGTGAAAACCAAGGTTCAGAGATAGAAAGTGACTCAGCAAATCACTGGCAAAACGGAGACTCAGTTCCCACCCCCATGGTCTTCCCTAGACCAGAGGGAAATGCAGAGGTTTCCTCTCTTTACCTCCACTGGGAACTATCCTTGGTGTCTCTGCCTTAGCTGATCCTTCGAAGGCCAATTATGTTCAATAAGAGCACCCCAAGGGTTCCTCCAGGAAACAAACACTTACCCTTCACTCACATTTCCAGGACGTCCCTGACTTGATGTTGGGAAAACAACACAAGACCGTATCTGGACTACGATAGCGGAGGAGGCACATTAGCTAAAACACAGCACATTCCTGAAATTAGCCCAGAAGAAGCATGGGGAAATACACAAAGAGCTGCCAAGAATAACAACATCCTGCTAACACCACCAGTAGATCACAACTGTGTGTGTCTGTGTGTCTGTGTGTTGGCCATCAGGAATTGCATTTACATGTATTTTATCAAAGTTAAAGCATTTTCATACTCGTTCAATGATGTGTTCCATAAAGTTCGTTGATATCCATGGGACTTCTAATACTCCCTTTTTTTATAGCTCAGCCCCAAATTTGTTCCATTTCTCGTCATCCTCTGCCTCCGTATAACCTGCAGTTCCCATGCAAACTGAGTTGCTCAGTATTGATATCTCCAAGCCTCTGTTTGTTCTTTTCTTGCTTTCTGGAATGTCTTCCTTCAGTATTGTTTTTCCCTGAGTATCTCCTTCTTATCTGTCAGATAAGTGTTGCTTCCTCCCGGTCCAGACGCCCAGCTTTTCGGGGTAAAGATTCCACTGGACTCATGTCTGCTTCCCCATGCCTGGCGTAGGGACTAACCCCCCACGGGATTGTGGGTGCTGGGGAGTCGCGTCCAACTCTTTGCAACCCTGTAGACTGTAGCCTACTAGGATCTTCTGTCCATGGAATTCTCCAGGCAAGAGTACTGGAGTGGGTAGCTGTTCCCTTCTCCAGGGGATCTTCCCGACCCAGGGATTGAACCTGGGTCTCCCACATTTCAGGTGGATTCTTTGCTATCTGAGCCACCAGGGAAGAGTGAGATCCATGGAGGCCTGGTCATCCGTCAGCTCAGCCTCAGAGAGTGCATTCAGCAAGATTTGGATTAAGACCCGTAGATCTGCCTCCCATTCCAAGGCAGCAGCCAAGCGGCTTCTGCCCAGAGACAAAGGATTGCCATTCGGAAGCCAGGTCCAGTTTTTTTCTGCAGCTGGAGGGCTCTGGATAGGGAATCCTGCCTCTTTCTTGACCCTGCCGGGCCCTGAGCCCTCCCACAGTCCCCTCTGCCACGGGGGCCCCCAGCACACAGGGTCATGTTTCCTCTCCTCTCTCCTGAGCCGAGGAACAGCCTTAAAGGAATCTGGAAGCTCCTAAGTGACCATGTCTTTCCTGCTGTATCAGTTTCTAATTGTCCAGGGAAAGGTCGCGAAGGAAGTCTGGGGTACGCTTTCATCCCAGGCTTGAGTTTTATTTCGTTTCCTTCCTCGTTCCCCCTAGCTCTTCCAGTCCTCTGTCATAAAGTTGCAGGGCTGTTAGAATTATTTCTAATCTCATTTTAAGGTGAAGTGAAAGAAAGCCTAAGAAAGACTCAGCAGAGACAATGAGGGAGGAAATGGAAGGAACTAGCAGAAGAAGGCAATGGCAACCCACTGCAGTACTCTTGCCTAGAAAATCCCATGGACGGGGGAGCCTGGTAGGCTGCAATCCATGGGGTCGCACAGAGTCAGACATGACTGAAGTGACTTAGCAGCAGCAGCAAGGGGAAAATGAAAGGGAAAGTGTGTATTTATTTCTTTGGCTGAGTCGGGTCTTCGGTGCGGCACTCAGGATCCTCGTTGGGGTCCGTGGGCTGTTTGTGACATGCGGGCTCGAGAGCGCATGGGCTCAGGAGTTGTGGGATCTTAGTTCCCTGACCAGAGATCGAACTCGAGTCCCTTGCATTGGAAGGCAGATTCTTAACCACTGGACCACCAGGGAAAGTCCCAAGGGGAAGAATTCCAAGGTTAGTGAGTCAGAACAGAAAGACAACATCTGTCCTCTCCTTCGTCCCACAAAGTGGAACAGCAAGGGTGGGAAAGATAGTTGCTGATTGTCCCTCAAACAGCAGTGGATTTTCTGTAAAATTGATGAAACCAAAGCTTCAGGACCCTTGATTCACAGACTGCTTCCAGAACCTTTGCAATAGCCTTACTGGTTTTATAAAATTGGCAAGGGTAAGTTCTTTTGCAGTGAATGATTTAGAATACTGCCCTTCTCACTCCAGCTTGCTCTTGCTTACCTTTGATTCTGTTGGCAATGTGGTGGTTACAGGTATTTTAACAATCCAGCTCAGGGGAAATTGATATGAAATACTGACCACAACATACCCTAAAACTTAACCCCACACTATCACACCAGGGTGTTGATGAGAAACTTGTTCATGAAACTTGTCAATTCAAAGAATATCTAAGATTTGTTCTTGCACAGGGCTGGGCTTCCCTGATGTCTCAGACAGTAAAGAATCTGCCTGCAGTGCAGGAGACCCAGGCTTGTTCCCTGGGTTGGGAAGATCCCCTGGAGGAGGGGTAACTACAGGCTCCAGAATCCTATGGACAGAGGAGTCTAGCGGGCAACAGTTGAGAGAGTCGGACGTGACTGAGAGACTGACACTTGCATAGGGCTACCTTGAGATCTCACAGGTCATCTACGAAAGATATTTGATGGAAGTCTTTTCAAAACTGACAACTATGAAATGGATATTTTCCTAAAGTACAAATAGTTTTTTTTTTAATGACAAGCCATTCTATGCTAGAGAAAAGCCTGGGTTATCTTTTCATTCTCTCTGTAGAGAATGCTGCTACAAAACTGTTTTCAGATGAAGAGACAGCCAAAAAAATGTAGGAAACAGTATTCCAGAGGTAAGCACAGAGTGAGCACTTCTTCCTTCCAGGTTCTGAATCAGGTGCTAAATTCAGAAAGGAATAAAATATGGACCTACCCTGGGAGAGCGCACATTCTAACCAGGCAAACATTTGAATGAGCAGGTCAGTAACTCTATTACCATGAGATGATGACTTTGGAATCCAGATCGCCAGCCTCTAGAACCGAGACCATGCAGTGTTCATGATGAAAAACTCAACAGAAGGCAACCTAAGTTATCTGCTAGCTTCCTACTGAGTCAGAGAAGAGTGGTTATGGGCCCATCACCAGACTAGCCACCGTTGGATTTTCAAAGTTCCTCATGATATTAAGGACTTTAAAAAAAAAGAAGAACACACATTGTTTGGGACTTCCTAGGTGCCAAAGTTCACCCCCAAGAAATCTGTGTGTATTAGCTAATGTAATCTTCATAATAATCCTAGAGGTAGGTGGTATTAGTCCCTCTTATAGATGGAGAAACAGAAACATGGAGAGATTAAGGAACTTGGCTGTGATCAAAGAGCCAGGGAGAGACAGAGTGCGCCCCATCCAGGCTGAAGTCAGAGCCTCTGATTCACCCAGGCTACCTGCCGGCTCCAGTCCAGAGAAGCCTAGCTGGACTGTCTCCATCCCAACCAAAATTCATGAGGGTCAGCCAAAGCTGGGCAGCCAGATTATGTGAAAGGAGGGTGAGGGTGGGAGCTGATTCGTTGAGGAGATTTCAGCAGCACAGGTGAAAGATCCCCAGGTGTGGAGGTGGAAGCCTCCCTGTGAATCTGGGCTGAAAGTCACATGACCTACCTCGACTTCCTCACTGGAAAATGGGAACAAAGTTTCATCCTGACAGCCAGGAAGTGCCTGGGTGAGAATCCATGCTGCCTCATCTTTGAAAGGTCTTTGCAAATGTGGGGAAAGCAGAAGAGAAATAGAGGGGGAAAAAAAAAGAAGATGCAAAATTTTAGCCAAGAGACCCTCCCAGGGGTATTTGATGGCTGCCTCAATTAAACACATTTTGGGGTAAAATTGTTTGTGTTTTCAATTTTGCAGTGATGGATCTACAGTACCTTTGAACAACTCCTGGAGTAGACCAAGCCAAGCCCACAGTCGCCCTGTTCCTTTGTGGGAAGATGCCAAAGATGAGCCGGTCAAGAGCGCCAGCCACGGATTGTTCTGGTCCCAGGCCTTGGGCGGCCCCTGTGCTCCGCCTTGTCCCCAGGGACCCCATTCCCACCACCCGTCCAAGTCCACACTCTTTCCAGGTATAGGTACCACTCAGTTTCACACAGCATAAGTCAGGATCCACAACTCCCAAAAAAGAATCAAAAGGATTCAAGAAAACAGTTAAAAACATCACATCCAGCTCCTGGAGTGTTGGTTTTTCTTTCTCACCTGGGGATCCAGGGACAGAGGGGCAAGGAAAGCATCACACAGGTGCCTACTGACACCTTCCTGGGATCTGGGCTGGGGGACAGGCGGTTGGGGCAGTTGGCAAAGAAAGGAGATGTTAGAGAAAGATGCTCCCTGACCCACATCAGCTGTTAGAAACCTCCCTCGCCCCCAGGACTTCTGAGGTTTTCCTGAGTCTGTTGGCAGATTTGATCTCACACAGTATTCTTGGAATCTGAAAAACGCATCTTTCCCATTCTTGTCCCTCCTGAGTCACCGG
Source organism: Budorcas taxicolor (assembly GCF_023091745.1). Classification (NCBI taxonomy): domain Eukaryota; kingdom Metazoa; phylum Chordata; class Mammalia; order Artiodactyla; family Bovidae; genus Budorcas; species Budorcas taxicolor. The sequence continues at coordinate 141,863,980 of NC_068920.1, forward strand.
CTCACCTCAGCAGGATGTCACTCCCTTCAGAAAGGCTTCCCTCTCTTGTCCCCAAGTGGGATGGTGGACCCCCTTATGAGATCCCTTGCTCCCTTGTTACCTTGTTTTCAGTCCATTGCTGGGATTGCTCAAACTGCATTTTTTTAAAAATTGAAGTAAAGTTGCTGTAAAATATTATACAAGTTACAGGTGTACAATGCAGTAATTCACATTTTTTTAAGGTTATAATCCATTTATATTTGTTATAAAATACTGGCTCTATTCCTGGTGCTGTGTAATATATCCTTACAGTTTATTTTATACAAAATGCTTCGTACCGCTTAATCCCCTACACCTATATTGCTTCTCCTGCCCCGCTGGAAACCGCTAGATTGTTCCAGACATCTGTGAGTCTGCTTCTTTTTTGTTATATTCACTAGCGTTTTGCATTTTTTAGATTCCACATATAAGTGACATGACACAGCAATTGTCTTTCTCTGCCTGACTTATTTCACATATCATAATGCCCTCCAAGTCTACTTATTTGCTGCAAATGGCAAAATTTCATTCTCTTTTATAGTTGAGTTAGTATTCCATCTATATATATACACCAAATCTTCTTTATCCATTCATTTGTTGATGGAAAGTTTGCTGCCATGCCTTGTCTATTATAAATAATGCAGCGATGAACACTAAGTGCATGGGTCTTTTCAAATTAGTGTTTGGGGTTTTTTGGATATATACACAGGAGTGGAATTGCTGGGTCATAAGGTAATTTTGGTTTTGGTTTTTTAAGAGAACTCCATGCTATTTTCCACAGTGGCTGCACAGTTTACGTCTCCACCAGCTGGTCTCATACTGTATTGTAGCAGCTTTTCCTTTTTTGTCTTTTACAAGAGGGTGTAAATTTCCTAAATTTCTTACAGGAGGCTGTAAGTTTCCTGAGGGCAAAGACTGTCTTGTGCATCCCTATGGCCCCCAAACAGGCACACAGCCTAGCACAGAGCAGATGGTAAATAGAAATTGACTGACCTGAGCCCTCCTGTTATGGGGTTGATGCGTGCCCCCACCCCCACCCCACCCCAGGAGGCATGTTGAACCCTTAAGCCCCAGAACCTCAGAATGTGACCTTATTTGGCAATAGGATTATTGTAGAGGTGATTAGTTAAGATGAGGCCACGCCAAAGTAGACGGATTCCCTAATCCGATATGACTGGTGTCCTTATAAGGGGAAGGAAAATTGGCCACAGACACAGAGGGGAGATGGCCATGAGGAGACGCAGAGATTCAGAGAGAAGGCCAAGTAAAGATGCCTACAGGCAATGAATGCAGAAGATTGCCAGCCATCAGCAGAGGTGGGATTGAGGCCTGGACAGTTTCCCCCCAGAGAACAGGAGAAAGCAAGGCTGCGCCGACACCTCGACTTCAGACGTCTGGTCTCCAGAGTGTGAGAAAGAAGTTTCTGTTGCTCTCAGCCACCCAGCCTCTGGTACTTTGTTGTGGCAGCCCTTGGAAACGGTTGCTCTCCTCGCCTCCACCCACCTCCTCTCCAAACCCCTGTACTTCCCCTGAAGCACAGCGTGGTCTCTGAAAGACTTCAGTTCTTAACCCTTGTCTGCTCCTTGGGGACTATTTCTCAGTCCTTCCTGTTCCCTAATGTGGGCTGAGAAAAAAGCAAAGGAGATTGGTACCCATCAAGCACTGTTTCATACAAATAATGGTTTGTTTTTTAACATACAGCCTTCCAACTGGCCTTGAGGATGCTATAAGAAATCTCACAATAACTTTTTTCCAAAGATCTAAGAATCTGCCTGCCAATGCGGGAGACATAAGTTGGATCCCTGGGTTGGGAAGATCCTCTGGTTGAGGGCAGGGCAACCCACTCCAGTATTCTTGCCTGGGAAATCCCATGGACAGAGGAGCCTGAGGGGTAACAGACCATGGGGCTGCAAATAGTGAGACACAATTGAGCCACTAAACAACAACAAGAGAAGTGTTTGGTGTCCAGCAGCAGGAGCCAGTGCACGTGTCTGAGCACCAGGACCCGGGGGCCAGGTCCTCCCTCTTCACCTCCCAGGAGCATTTCCCAGTCTCCCAGGGCACATTGGCGCCAGGCAGCCAGAGCCCCCAGTGCTGAGATGACAGGAACCCGGGTGGCAGAATCTGTCCTCCACCCCACAAAAGACAGGAAATCCAGAGCTGAAGGTTGAAAATCTGACCTCAGCTCACCCCTGCATTGTGTCGGCCCGGAATGAAAGAATGGGCTGCACAAAGGCCTCTAAAGAAAGTGATTAGAGCCTGTCCCCCGGGGCGAGGCAGAGAGAGACACCAGCCCAGCCCCACCACCCTAGCTCCACAGGCCGGGTGGACCAGCCCACAGCTCCCAGGATGAGGACAGACTCTGAGTCCCTGCAAAGGGGTACACCCAAGGCTCCCCCAGAGAGTGAATTCCCCGGGGCTGCTTCTAACCAACCAGACTCCTGGAGCACAAAGGCCAGTGTTTAAAAAAAGTGTTAGTGCATGCTCAATTGTGTCTGATTCTTTACAACCCCAGGGACTATAGCCCACTAGGCTCCTCTGTCCATGGGATTTCGCAGGCAAGAATACCGGAGTGGGTAGCCATTCCCTTCTCCAGGGGATCTCCCCAATTCAGGAATTGAACTGGGGTCTCCTACATTGCAGGCGGATTCTTCACCATTTGAGCTAAGCTATTGGGTAACAATAACCTCTTCCATTCCTGTGATGCTTTGCATCACCCTGAAGTCCTTTATTTCATTTAATCCTCCTTGCAATCAGTAAGGTTAGAATGATCGCTCCCTGTTACAGACGAGGTCATAACTCCTGAGAGCTCAAATGACCCCCAGCTCAGAGGAGAGGAAGAATAAGCTGAAAGCATCCTCCCCATGTGCACACATGCGCGCACACACACACACACACGTGCCCCAGAGGCTCCAAGCTTGGTGCCAAGATGGAGGGCAGACCTGGAACAGTGGAGGACTGGGCGGGTGAGGGGTGGCAGGGGAATCGATCTTCAGGACTGGCCATGTCTGATCAGGGTTTTCCTGGAGTCTCTTACCTAAATGGACTAGATGATTCGTTTCCTTTTTTTTAATGATAAAAAATCATTCTTCACCATCATTAAATATTTATTATGGGCCTTTTCACTGTATTAACTCATTTAGTGAAGGCGAAAGTCGTTCAGCTGTTTGACTCTTTGCGATCCCATGGACTGTAACCCACCAGGTTCCTCTGTCTGTGGAATTCTCCAGGCAAGAAGACTAGAGTGGGTAGCCATTCCTTTCTCCAGGGCTCCTTCCCAACCCAGGGATCGAATCCCAGTCTCCTGCATTGCAGGTGGCTCTTTTTTTTTTTTTTACCACCTGAGCCACCAGGGCAGCCTCAAACTCCAGCGGAGCAGGACTCAGTGAGAACCGGAGGGGCTAGAAACCTGCATCCTCTCCCCAGCCTGCCAACACCTTTCCTGGGCTTGACCTCAGTTTCTCCACCTGTCATATGGGAATCACCTCTACCCAGCTCAGAGGTGATTAGATTCCACTGTCTGTGGAATTCTCCAGGCAAGCATACTGGAGTGGGTAGCCTTTCCCTTCTCCAGGGGATCTTCCTGACCCAGGGATCGAACCCGGGTCTCTTGAATCTCCTGTACTGCACCACTGTGCCACCTGGGAAGTCCCATATTAACTCATTTACTCCTCACAAGAAAACCAAAGTGCTAGATACTATTTTTATTTCGATTTTCCCAGCGTGGAAACTGAGGCTTGCAGAGATGAATAATAGGCTCAGCGTTAAAAAGGAATCCGGAAAACACACCCAGGTGTTCTCACCCAAGAACCTATGCTCTCAACCCGAGATGTTAAACTGGCCCTCACATGGAGGATGGTATCCGAGTCACATCTTCTCATTGTAGCTGTAAAGACTATTGCACCCAGAGCCACACAGCAGAGGGAATCTGGGCAAAACTTGAAAGAACAATGTTTCATTTCTGTCCCACAAATAACAGTCACTAGGACATGTTTCCTGAGTTCCAGAAGCTCACAGTCCGTTGGGGAGGAGACGGTGTGAACAGAATGACAAAGCTGTGTGACAGCAGGCATTCTCTCATGGGGGCCTGAGTGATCACCGTGCCAGGAAAAGGGCAGGCTGCCTGAAGGAGTTGCAAGGGGCAGAACAGCGAGGAACTTGTGAGCCAAGCGTCCAGGCAAGCTGATGATCAGCAAGGGGGCTGATGGAGGTGGAGAAGGGCCACCACAGAGAGGCCCTGGCACCGCCCTGGAGCTCCTGGCCATGGATGAGATGACCAGCCTTGCAGTGAAAAGTAGAAGTGAAAACGTTGCTCAGTTGTGCTCGGCTCTTTGTGACCCCATGCACTATACAGTCCATGGAATTCTCCAGGCCAGAATACTGGAATGGGTAGCCTTTCCCTTCTCCAGGACATCTTCCCAAGCCAGGGATCAAACGCAGGTCTCCCGCATAGCAGGCAGATTCTTTACCAACTGAGCCACAGTGGAAGCATGAGCTGTCTAGGGGCTCTGTGTGAAAGATCAGATAGCTGATTAAAGGTTCCTGTGTACTTGGCCTGAGCCCCTTCCACCTAGTGCCCCCTTCAGATCCAGGCACTTAGTCTTACCCTAGTCACACTCCTCCTCACAGGGCCCAAGGGGACATGCCCGCTAGATGCAGGAAGAAGCTGGTGATGCAAGGTAAAAGGGGCAAGCTAAGACAGGGCCCCTATTTGTGCTCTTGGTCAAGCCTGACAAATGCCTCCCTTTCCTGGATGGCACTGCAACACATTCAAGCATTCAGGAGAAAGCAATTCGTTTCCCAAGGCTATGGCCCAGGTCTCTACCAATTTCTCCTTTTATGTCTGCTAACATTTGCCTTATATATTGAGGTGCTCCTACATTGAATGCATGTATTTTTTATAATCATTATATCTTTTTAAATTGGTCCCTTGATCATTATGTACTGTCCTTCTTTGTCTCTTGTAACAGCCTTTATTTTAAAATCTGTTTTGTCTGATATGAGTTTTGCTACCCTAGTTTTTATTTCTTATTTGGCTTAGCTGCATGGCTTGCAGGATCTTAATTCCCCAGCCAGGGACTGCAGCCAGGCCCCTCAGTGAAAGTGCCCAGTGCTGACTACTGGACCATCAGGGAATTCCCCTACTCCAGCTTTCTTTTGATCTCCATTTGCGTGGAATACCTTTTCCGATCTCCTTACTTTCAGTCTGTGTGTGCCTCTAGATCTGAAATGGAAAGAGAGGGCTCCCACACTCTGCCCTCAGCAGTCCCCAGAGCCACTGGGAGATACTGCACAATCCCTGGAGCCTCTAACGGTTCATGCTTGAGGCTCTGGGCTGCTCTGTCTGCGCCCCCTTGTTCACGCCCCCAGCTCTGCTCTAGTGAACACGCCTGTGCTTCCTGCCGTGAAGCCTAGGCTCTATCTTCTTACTGTGGTTCTCATTCCTTGCTGGACCTTGGAAATACCTGGGAAGCCCTTGAAAATCTTCAGCATCAGGAATCTGCTGGCGATCCAGTGGTTAGGACTCCACACTTTCACTGCAGATGGTGCAAGCTCAATCCTTGGTCAGGGAACTAACATCACGTAAGCCAAGTGGCGTGACTGAAATATATATAGATATATAAAATGTATATGTAATATAGAATCTTCAGCATCATGTGGACTTAGTGAATCCAGAGATCAAAAAGACTGTGACTCTTCTCTAGGAGTTTCACAGACAGCAAAAGATACATATTTTCATTGGGATATGCATAGTACTTATTGAGGAACTTGGAAGATGTAGTCTATTTTCTCTATTTTAATGATGATGAACTTGAGGCCCAGCTGGGCCACTATGTAAACAAATCACCAAACACCCAACGTGAAACATGAGATGCACACAGCAGAAAAGGGTAGAGTGGTTGTAAGGGAGCACAGAAGAGGATTCAGTGAATTCCAACAACATGGGTCACAGAGGGCTTTGTGGAAGAGACAGCCTATGAGCTGAGCCTTGAAGAATGGTGGTGTTGAGAAAGGGGGAACAGGGTAGCCTCCAGATAGAGGGATCACCAGGAAGAGACACACAGTGTCTTTACCCTGTGATAAACTTTATTGCTATGTGAACCTACAAATGCTATGGTTTCTGTCATTTGCAGCTTATTTTTCTTTGTTTAAAGAAAAATACTGAACAGAAATATAAAACGTTTAACTGGCATTTTCAGTTCTTTGAGGTACTCTGCACCAGGGCTGCTGGTACAATTGTTCACGTTGTGTCCTACCCAAGAGGTGCCCTCCTGGGGCCAGGGGCGGGACTGGGGTGGGGAGTTGATATTCAACTGCATTCTGTTCACCAAGCCGTGCATCCAGTGTGGTCTGCATCTGCCTAAAGAGGAGAGGAAAGTGAAAGTGTTAGTCACTCAGTTGTATCCAACTGTTTGAGACCCCATGAAAGTATAGCCCTCCAGGCTCCTCTGTCCATGGAATTCACCAGACAAGAATATCGAAGTGGATTGTCACTCCCTTCTCCAGGGGTTTTTCCTGACACAGGGATCGAAACTGAGTCTCCCACACTGCAGGCAGTTTCTTTCTGTCTGAGCCACCAGGGGAGAGGAGAAGCCTTTCTCTAATTCATGCAAAGGTGCCATGTAGGCAGTGCTGCAGATCAGAAGAAATAAGAAATCCATAGCATTCAAAGCAATTGTTTCTGGACTTCCCTGGTGGTGTGGTAGATAGGAATCTGCCTGCCAAAGCAGGAGACACGGTCCAATCCCTGGTCCAGGAAGATCCTACATGTATCATAGCAACTAAGCCCGTGCGCCACAACTACTGAGCCTGTGCTCTAGGACCTGAGAAATGCAACAAGAGAAACCACTGCAATGAGAAGTCCATATACTGCAACGAAACTAGCCCCCGCTCACTGGAGCTAGAAAAAGCCCACGTACAGCAAAACACCCAACACAACAACCTCCCCCACCCCCAGCCCCCGCCAAAATTTGTTTTTGTCAGAGTCTAAGTGTCTGCTGATATCCCAAAATCTGTCATTTGGGGTAAGACGGAAAAAAAAGAAAAGAGAACTGTCCCCACCAATCCAGGTGGCTTTTAGATTTTGTATGGACACAGTGTGAGTGCATGTAGTCATTGTTTGATCTCCTTTTAGTCTGGGGACATAACAATGTTAGTCTGAGTTAGAACATACTCAGCAACCAGATTTTAAGAAGATTCTTTCATCCACCACAGACACGTAAGGACCAGAAATCTACAGATTATGGGAACAAGAACGACTTCAAACATAACACAATCCAAAACCTTCATTTTACAGAAAGACACAGTATTAGAGAGAGGTTTCCCAGGTGGTTCAGTGGTAAAAGAATCTGCCTGCTCGATCCCTGGGTCAGGAAGATCCCCTGGAGGAGAAAACAGCAACCCACTCCAGTGTTCTTGCCTGGGGAATCCCATGGACAGAGGATCTGGTGGGCTTCAGTCCATGGGGCCACAAAGAGTCAGACACAACCAAGTGATTGAGCATACACAGTATATACAGAGACACAGTATATAGAGACACATTCAATCAGTCGTTCATCACTTGCTGCTTGCTTACTATGTGCAAAATTCATTCTAGAAAATATGGAACAAAGGCCAGAGAGCCTCTTACCCCTAGTAAGAGAGATAAGACCCAAATACATAATAAGATAATAATTCATGACCTAATAAAGATACAAAACAAACAGGCATATTCATATGTATTTACATGTTTATGGAAAAATCTAGAAACATGTACACCAGCATTTTCATAGTTGTTCTCTCTGAAGGGTGGGTTACTAGTGATATTTTTGTTTCCTTTTTATACTTCATTGGCTAATTTTTTTCATAGTGACCTCTTCATAGTGTGAAGTTTTGTGAAGGAGAGACCTTAAAGCTAGTTCCTGGAAGATGTGTGGGCTTTGGATGTGAGAAGATGAGTGGAGGGAAGAAGACCAACAAGGCTTGACGTAGACGAAACTGAGCAGTGGCCTCGCTGAGCCAATTCTGAGGCTCCCAAAGGTCTGGGCTCCTCCTACCACGTTCAGGAGTGCTGAGGAGCCCCCCAAGAGAAGCAAGCACGATGATTACTAGCTATTGAAGCTGACAAGCACTATCCAGGGTAATTTTGTATGGCTTAAATATATGCCAACAAAGGTCTGTCTAGTGAAAGCTATGGTTTTTCCAGTAGTCACGTATGGATAGGAGAGTTGGACCATAAAGAAGGCTGAGCATTGAAGAATTGAACTTTTGAACTGTGGTGTTGGAGAAGACTCTTGAGAGTCCCTTGGACTGCAAGGAGATCTAACCAGTCCATCCTAAAGAAAATCAGTCCTGAATCTTCATTGGAAGGACTGATGCTCAAGTTGAAGCTCCAAAACTTTGGCCACCTGATGCGAAGAACTGACTCTTCAGAAAAGACCGTGATGCTGGGAAAGATTGAAGGTGGGAGGAGAAGGGGACAACAGAGGATGAGATGGTTGGATGGTACCACCAACTTGATGGACATGAGTTTGAGCAAGCTCTAGGAGTTGGTGATGGATGGAGAGGCCTGGCACACTGCAGTCCATGGAGTCACAAAGAGTCAGACACTATTGAGTGACTGAAATGAGCTGAACTAAATATGCTTATATGTTCTTCCAGAGTCAGGTGAGACCCAACTGAATCCCTCTCCTCAGACCCCATGGCAAGTTCCCCATTGCATGGAAGTGGTCCTTAGACTCCACCCATCCATCTCACCTGCTACCCCAGGGTGCACTTGTACCTTAAACACACTCCATTCATACCTCCATGCAGCTCCACTCAGGCTGCCCCTTAACCCAGAATGGTCTTCCTGCCTTTCCCCTTCATGCCGACCACCCATCTTTAAGGCTACCTTGCATACCATCTCCTTTATGGGAAGGCTCTCTTGTGCATCCTGCAACCCCAAGTCTCTGAAAACTATCTGCATTCACGTCTCACCTTCCTTCCCAGGTGATGGTCAGAGTCCTCTGCAGACATGACTGTTCTTCCCCCCAGCCCTTCATCTCCTTCACCTGCCCACAGGTCCCATCCCTGAAAGGGTTGAATAGAACGGCATTGAATGCTTTACATTTTGCTGTGGAGCCCTAGTACAGGAAGGGCAAATGTCACATGGCTCAGGAGACTTGGGGAGCCTGGCATTCTGTAATCCCCTAACTCCAAGTATTCAAAGCAACATTGTATTTCGACTTCACAACACATTCTGTGATCAGGCATCACAGCAGCATTTTATAGAGGAGGTAGGGATGTGGAGAGGGAACCCCCACACTGCAGCCATTCTGCACTTAAGGGCTGACTCTCCCAGGGCCCTCCAGCATGAGATTTATAATAAGGGTACCATCTGCATATTGAAGAGTCCCCAGATCAACTCTCATTCCCAAGCTCCAGGCCCTTTGTCCCTTCTCTTAATAATATGCACATGTCATTAACATGACAGACCCTTTCCCCTTCAGGGGGCCTGGGAAGGGAGGATCTTCAGCTGGGCACTTGTGCCCCTTGAATAAGGATTTTCAGAATGTGGAAACTATTGATCCCTGGGAGTTAACTGAGGGTGACTCCCCAAAGCTAAATATATGTAAACATCTCTTTTAAAGGTGCCTAAAGTGGCTCAGACAGTAAAGAATCTGCCTGCAATGGGGACCTGAGTTTGATCCCTGGGTCAGGAAGATCCCCTGGAGGACAGCATGACAACCCACTCCAGTATTCCTGCCTGGAGCATCCCATGGACAGAGGCGCCTGGCGGGCTACAGTCCATGGGGTCGCAAAGAGTTGACAGGACTTAGTGACTAACATTTTCACTTTCAGAAGGTCTATTTGACTTGCCTTCTCCTTCATTCTGTGAAAGAACCCACCTTTAAATCTTCAGGGATGCCATCCTCCTTCCACTGCCCCTCCCCCTCAACAGACTTCTCCAAAGTGGTTTCACAACCGCCAATAAAAAGGAAACTCCACCCGGGAGTCATGAATCTCACAGATGACATTAACAGCAATTTCATCACAGGGTCTTCAACCCAGGGAAAGAAGCCCCAAGCCCTGTTTAGGTGCCTGAACTGTAGCTTCTCTGATGAAACAGAATGCGCCTCCCAACTGGGTCTTGGGGAGGATTTTATGCCATGTGTCCCAGGCAGTCTCTGGGACCAGTCCATCCCCAGATGGCTTTAGGAAGGCCATCCCCTCACTGCTTGGGATTATTTGGTGACTTCAAAATTGCTCCTTTGGCTCCTTACAAAGACGTGAGAAATAAAGGGGATGCAAGAAGGGCCAGACTAGAAGACAGAAGCCAGCATCATGGTCACGCCTCCATAGCATTTTTATTATCATCACTATTATTAGTGTTATCATTATCATTATTTTGAAGGAGACCCAGAAGCTGAGAGAAGTATAGGGGACCAGCCAACCGGATGTGGGTCCCCAGCCTTTGTTACCCTCCCATCTTCCCATTCCTGGTGGACAGCATCTCCAAAGGAAAAGAGAGATTCCTCCTCCTTCCACAACCTCAGGATGACTCGTTCCAGGTCACCTAGCAGAGGTTCCAGAGTTCAAATCCCGATGCTTGGACACCAGAGCAATATTCTTTCCAGCTCATCTTTGCTTGCCAGGCCCTTGAACTCTGCAGGGCTGGTTGAGCCCTCAGGGTACGTGTGGTGAGGGTCCCATCTTCAGCCTCCAGGCCTACCCAGCTAGCCTGGCCGAGCTGGTCCCACCCTACAGTGACAGCACAGCAAGCACTGAGGCCGTGTGGGTTAGGCTTAGCAATGGGAACTCTCCACTCCGATGTGCCTGGAGACTGGGTGTTTACTGGGACACAGGACTTTCAGTTTTAACACTGGGACAGTCATGGGCCCACTGGGACCAGTCAGTCATGCTAGGTAAAGGCAGGGGATGGGGGTGGGGGAAGATACCACATCCCAGTTCAGTTCAATCCAGTCGCTCAGTTGTGTCCAACTCTTTATGACCCCATGGACTGCAGCACACCAGGCTTTCCTGTCCATCACCAACTCTCGGAGTTTACTCAGACTCATGTCCATTGAGTCGGTGATGCCATCCAGCCATCTCATCCTCTGTCAAACCCTTCTCCTCTCGCCTTCAATCTTTCCCAGCATCAGGGTCTTTTCCAATGAGTCAGTTCTTCGCATCAGGTGGCCAAATATTGGAGTTTCAGCTTCAGCATCAGTCCTTCCAATGAACACCCAGGACTGATCTCCTTTAGGATGGACTGGTTGGATCTCCTGCAGTCCAGGGGACTCTCAAGAGTCTTTCTCCAAATCCACAGTTCAAAAGCATCAATTCTTCAGCACTCAGCTTTCTTTAAAGGCCAACTCTCAAAAAAGGGCTTCTCCTTCTGAAATGGAAACACTGTGGAGATAGCATGTGAATGGCAGTGAGCACCACAGTAAGCCTTCCTCGGTGGGTCCTACTCCAGTTACCCAGCCCTCAGCATCCATGCCTCCAATGAAGTGGGGGCTTGACCAGTTAAATGCTGCTTCTTTGCTCCAACATGTTCACATTGTGGTTCGTCACAGTGGACAAGAAAAAAGTCCTCCTGGGATTGCCCAACCAGCAGAACCCACAGCCACATACAACACAGCAGCCTCCACACACATGCAGCCAACGGTAAGGGAGGCTCAGACCTCGGTGACTAAATGACATGCGCACTTATATTACCCAGAGGAATTTCCAAAGAGGAGAAGTGATCTCCCTGAACTGTCAAATGAAATGCCTTCACAGCCATCCAGGGAGTTTACAAGACAACAACCCGGAAGACACGGAGAAAACCTCCAACTTCGTCATTTTAATTATTTTAATGAGATGTTTGGGGACCAGGGTTTCTAGTAGAAAGATGCTTTTCCCTCAAGAGAGACTATAACATATTAGTTCAGAGAATTCAGAAGAAGGACCAATATAGGATTAGAAAGATCTACTTTCATATCCAAATGCAAACCAATCACTTATAATAGTAAACTTTGGTCTCAACCCTGCCCTCCTTGTCAACAAAGATGCCTCTTAACTATAGCTTGAGCATCTTCAGATCTATGGTATCTGTATAAATTCCCTGTTCTTCTCAGCTTTATGCCAAAGAAAAGTGGCTACAGCAACCCAAGCGAATACTCAAGGTATTAGCTGTCTGTTATCATATTCTGCTTTCATTTGAGCAACCCAATTAAGAACTGAATTTATCATCGTTTTCTCTAGTTCCAGATGAGACAAGCCTGTGTATCCAGTTGCACAAACTGAGAATCTCTAGCTGGCTGTGAACAATGAGTCAAGTCTTTTCACTGGTAATAATTATTGAATATTATGAGACAGTTACTTGTTAAAGGTACCATAGAGCAGAGCAATCAGAGATATGCCTATTGCCTTTAAAGGTGTATCTTAGCTGGGGGAAACCTACTTAGAGATGAACCCAGAAAGCAAACAATGAAGTAAGAGGCCCATGCTGAATAAGAGCTGACTGTGGCAATAGGAACTCATAGAAGACTCCCCAGCTTCCACAGTGCTGTCCCATTCTTCATACACTGTATGGCATTCCCTATTAGAACCTTGGGGGTGATGACTGCTATTGTTGTTTGAGAGTTATAGAAAGTGAGAGGCAGAGGGAAGTGGCTTACCCTCAGCCACAGACTGAGTAAATGGCAGAGCCTAGTCCTGCTTTTCACCCAGAGCTTCCTGGAGACTGGAGAAGGTTCCCACACACTGCAGATATTTGTAGCAATCCAAGGCTTCAGACACTCCCAAAATTCAATGACTCTCCTTAGAACTGAAAGGACTTCCCTGGCAGTCTAGAGGTTAAGACCCCCTCTTTCCCAAAGCAATGGTCACAGGTTCAATCCCTGGTGGGGGAAGATCTTGGTGCATGGTGTTGCTAAAAAGAAAAGAAAAAAAAAAAAAAGCAAAATACAAAATTATCAAAAGATTTTAAAAAAAAAGAAGAAGAACTGAAATGGAGCCTTGGAAATCACCAACTCCAACCCCTTTCCCTTCCAGACAAGACAATAGAGAACCAATCGCTTACCTCCTGTGCCAAGACTGCAAATAGCAAATAACTGAGCTAAGATCCAAGCCCCGAACAAGTATTTTTATTTCCCAGAGTTGCCTCCCGGTCCACAGGTAACATCGTTCTGTAGGCTGAAAGGACTGCTTTCATTGTCCCCTTCAGGAAAATAGTGGACGGTAATATAAGATCCAAAATTCAATGGGTAACAAGCTATGGATTTGTGAAAAAATAGACTTATCTCTCGCAAACCACCTCCCTAAAGCCTGCTGAAATTCTTGGGGTTGCTGAAAGGCAGAAGAAAATTGATTTCACCTTGCTTCTTTAGGCCACATCTCGCAGCACCCCAGCTGTGTTTAACACAGGGGTATGTGCTGTGTGTGTTCTCCTGATATACATTGTATCATAGGTTTTTCTGCTTCAGCCATAAAAAGGCTCTGTTACTTCTCCTGGTCAAAGGTTTCAGGATGAATGTCTTGTAGCAGGATACGCCAATATCAAAAGAGATCAGGTAACTCTGGTCAGTGGGCTATGAAGAGATTTCCTTTACAAGTAAGGAAAACTAATAAACCATTGTAGAAGGCGTCGATGTTCTGCCACACTCAAATTCCTAGGCTTCGTCTTAAAACAGGCTTCAAAGCTCACATTCATTTGTTTCCAAGGTACCCGTTTTCAGGTTTTGTAAGGCCTCTATTGAGGAACAAAAGTCTGCAAAGTTCTTGTTAAGCGCAGGCTTGTGAATTTGTTCTACCAGCAAAGGTTTGTTTTTTGTTTTTTGTTTTTTTATAAAAAGATTCTTTTCCCTAGTAACATACTAGGGAAATGGAGAAAGGAAGGTTTCTGTTAACAAGAAATCAGATTATTGAATAGACGTACATCATTCCCAGCATGCACCAGGCACTATTCCACGTGCCATGTGTTAGCTAATGTCTGAAATCCCCCAGAAGCCCAGGCGAAGTACATGGTGCCTTCAACCCTAAAGTGCCTGTGGGGAAACTACACAGCCCAGAGCTTTTCTGTGGGAGTCAGATTCAAACCGGACACTCTAACTCTAGAGCACGCTCAGCTACGGCTTTCTCTTGCTTCCCTTTGGGGTAGGAAAGAAGACATTATTGGGGCAACTTTGCAGACATCCAGAGGAAGACGCAGAAGGAAGCGCCTTGAACTGGGAAGACTGATGGCACAACTGTGCCCCAGGGTGCTCTCCGCTGGCCCTGCCCCTCAGCTCCAGGGAAACTTCCAGATCATTCTACTCTAAACTGCAACTCTCTTCCCTCCTGCTGCGGCACCTTAGAATTCCTCCATCCTGTTCTAGTTTCACAGCATTCACCACCTTATTCAGTGCTATTTAATTCAGTTGATTATTTTCTTTCTTTTTTACCGTTGTCACCCTCTCCAAGAATATAAGCTTCCTAAATCATGGATTTGGGGGAGTTTCGTCTCTTGTTCACTGATGTCTCCTAAGCTCCTGGATCTGTGCTTGGTGGGTGTGAAGTAAATGTTTGCTATGAAAGAGAGAAGGAACAGAAGGAAGGGGGGAGAGGGGGAGGGAGAGAAAGGAAGAAAGGAAAAAGAAAAGTGAGCGGACCATCTGCTTTTTCATCCAGTGTTCCACCTCTGAAATGGGACACCGAACTTGATGGCTGCTAGTGTTAGTCACTCAGTCGTCTCTGACTTTGTGACCCCAAGGACTGTAGCCCACCAGGCTCCTGTGTCCATGGAATTCTCCAGGCAAGAATCCTGGAGGGGGATGCCATTTCCTTCTCCAGGGGATCTTCCCAACCCAGGGATCGAACCTGGGCCTCCCGAACTGCAGGCAGATTCTTTACCATCCAAGCCACCAGGTAAGCTGCTTCCAAATATAATAACCTCTGATTCTAAAGACAATCCAAACCCAACCCAAATTAGGATTTTCAAAAGACAGCCATTATGGGGATGAAAAAGTCAAACCCAGAAGACCCAGTTCCCAACACAGGTATAGAATGAACCGGCCAGCCCTGCTGGAGAATTGTGAGACTCAGGTATAAAAACTTGGGTGATCTCTCGGATGCTACACAGAGGTGGGAAGATTGGAACCATTGTCACTACAGCGCAGGGGACCTATGGCCTCAGATGAGTGTAAAGACTTCTTAGGCCCACAGTAGACCAGCAAACCAGCTCCCTCCAAGAGCAAGTTCCATACCGGGAGCCTGGAGGAGGCGGATTCAGCCACAGGACCCCTCACAGACTTTGGATCAACCAAAGCTGGTGATATACTTCCCACCAAGGACTTGATTCCAGACTGTGGGCTCCCTGAAGACAGGCCTCCCGTGTGTGTTTCATTTTCACTTCCAGCAGTCTGTTTCCAAGGTTCACTGATGCCCAGTGGATCTGCTTCCCTGACAGGAGTTAGCCCAAGAGCTTGGGAAACCAGTTGGCAGGAGGCTCTCCATAATGGTTCTCACTGCGTTCCTTCCTCTGCTGCCTACTCAGCCATCAGCCCTTCTACCAGCTTCTGCCAAGACCCTGTCATCTGCCAGCCACCTGGCCAGGACTGAAGAATCAGAGGTGAACAGAATGCTATACTTGCTTTAAGGGAGGTAGCTCAGCTGGTAAAGAATCCGCCTGCAAAGTAGGAGACCCTGGTTCGATCCCTGGGTTGGGAAGATTCCCTGGAGAAGGGATCGGCCACTCACTCCAGTATTCTGGACTGGAGAATTCCATGGACTGTATAGACCGTGGGGTCACAAAGAGTCGGACACAACTAAGCAACTTTCACTTAATGGTCAAGGAGTTCTGGGAGGGTGATGAAGATAGCTCTTCTCTCTTCAGAGGTAATGAGGGATTAGGAGCTGAACACCCACCCCTCCCACCCTCCACCTTGGATATGAGAAATGCTCCCTGAAGGAGGTGATGTTGCATTTGCCATTCAAGGTTGAAAAATGTTCCAGTAAACGGAAACTGGGTATCCCAAGAGGAAGGAATATAGTGGGACAAGTCGGAGGTGAGAGACCATGAGCGTGTGGTTGGAAGGAGTGGTGTCTGTGGAGGAGAAGGGATGATGGAGCTGGCGTCCAGGGTGGAAGCAGCCTCGTGAGCGGGGCTGAAGATTTGGACTTAATCAGTCAGAGATCCCCAACCTCCAGGCCTTGGACTGGTACCTCCTGCCAGATCAGGGGCAGCATTAGATTAGAAATAAAATGCACAATAAATGTAATGCACTTGAATCATCCTGAAACCATCCCTCCCACTCTCAGTCAGTGGAAAAATTGTCTTCCATGAAATCCATCCCTGGTGCCAAAAAAGGTTGGGGACCACTGCTGTAAGTGGTGGGGAAGCACTGGAAGTTTTTGTGCAGGGTGAGCTAGCTAGGACTAATATGGAAACATTCTGTAGATGGATCGGTGAGCCAGGAGGTAAGGAAGCCACCATGTGACTGTGGGGAAAGCCAATAGCATGGGAAGAACATGGGGGTGATTATCAGAAAACTCCAGTCCCAGGTTATACCACTAATTTGATGTGGGATCCTATGACCCCATTCCATAAAATGAAGTAATGCAACAAGATGACCTCCACAATCCCTCCAAGTCCTATGATTTATTGATCTAACCAGTACAGAGTGGTTTCTCAAACAGTCTCAAAACTGCTCTTGGAATGCAAAGAGGGTCTGTCATGTTATTGAAAGGAGTGGTTCAATTCTTCTGTGACTACAGCAATTACTTTTTAGATAATTGCAGAGCTAAATTGGGTGGCACTTTCCAAATGGCAAATAAGAGGTATTTTATTTTAGTTTTAATATTTTAATACATATTTTTGATCCACCTAAAGCAAAAAGTTCTTTAAGGTAGCATAAAGAACATTATTAAAAAGGTTGTAAAACTAACAATGAAAAACAGATTGTAAACATTTAGAAGAGAATGGGCACTAAGTGTATAAAATTTGAAACAGAATTTGGCTCTGAGATTCCCAGCAGCCAAAGCAAAAATGAAGCTTGGTAGGAATGCCAATCTAGGGCCTCATTCATCTCAATGGTTTAATCTCCTCCAGGGCTGGAGTTCCAGTCATCTGAAACACTTCCTCATGCACCTTATGGGATAACAACAAACAGAAATTGGGATGACTGAGTTGAGTTTCAAGAATCTGAGGTCTCTTGGCTCATGGGTACAGACAAAATACAGACTGCAGGGAGATTTGGAGCCAGTAAAATGCAAATAGATGGGAAGTCTTTTTGAATGACAATTCAAAAAGGGCTTTCAAAGGGTGTTACTTTCTAGTGTGGGGATGGGGGCAAGAAGGGAGATTAAGGAGTAGAAAGATTTCAGCATGGTCTGACCATTGGCAATACCACCAACTTCTTAGGAAATATGGCTGAAAAGCAGGCGGGGGCGGGGGAGGACCTCAAATTCTAAACTGCACTGGACTATGTAAAATGGCCAAAGCAGCTGGAGACCCACATGGCCTAGGGAAGCAAAGCCCTTTCTCATTCCTGGACCCGTTTTCTTGTGAGCAGAGGTCTTTTCAGTACAAAGCTCCTATCTGAGATGAATGAAACCCTAGAGAAATGGCCTTGAATAGCACCAACACCTAAGAGAAGTATTTGTAGGCTCTATTCTGAGAAGCTGAACACCTCCCCAACAAGGACATCACCTCCCATGATGGAAACTGTGAAATTGCCCCCTAACTTCATTGCCATCCCCGTTCCCCAGACTCCAGAACCTGCAAAGGTTAATGCTGCTTCCATAGGCTAGTCCAAACTAACAGGAGTGTCAAGCGGACAGAGCTACACTCATACCCCAGTGCCTCTCCTGAAAGGATGGGGCACTTGACTGGGGCCACAGAGTTGTCACACCACACATCAGTTAGCTTTTGGAGGGGAGGGACCAACTCCATCCTTATTTGGCTCCAATGCTTTAGCTTAGTAAATTCTGACCAGAGCTCTCTTCTTGGAGACCAACTACATATACTTTATGCCAAAATATAAAGCCATCAGCTAACAGGACAAAGGTTACCAACACCAAACACAACCAATTTGCAGAACTTGGGGCCTTAATTTTACTTCTCATTCTAAAGAATCTGATGTCACAGCTGTTAAAAGGACCCTGATGCTGGGAAAGATTGAAGGCAAAAGGAGAAGAGGATGGCAGAAGATGAGATGGTTAGATAGCATCACTGACTCGATGGACATGAATTTGAGCAGTCTCCAGGAGACAGCAAAGGACAGGGAAGCCTGGCGTGCTGTAGTCCATGGGATCGCAGAGTCAGATACAACCTAGTGACTAAACCACGTAGGAAAATGTTTTGTAAACTATGCGATGCTATTGCTAGCACATATAGTCACTAATAACATATCGATATTGTATAATTTGGGAGAAAGCTCATAACCTTCCTAAGCTCAGTATCCTCCCCACCAAGGGGGGACAATGGCAACTTATCTTTGGAAAACCAAGTTCCCTCTCTAGATTATGTGCTCCTTACAATCGCTGCCTAAGAGGTAAGAGTTTAACCACTGCTATTAAGGAAAAAAAAATGTTGCATCATTTAATTGCTATTTATTTTCATAAACATGAGGTATTTCAAAGTGCTATAAGATGCAGCACTAAATATATACATTTTGAAGAAATTAAACACAGAACTTTGCATTTACCCAGTTCTATGCACCAAACATGAACAAATACATTAACAGGAAGAAACAGGCTAGGAAAAAGGCATATATATATAGTAAATTTCTTTACAAAAGTTTCTTAGTTCAAAAAGTGATAAAGTAATATCTACTCAAAACTTTCACAACTCATTTTCATACGAAAATATAAGTATCAAATTTAGTTATGTATCAGCATCATACTAAAGTATACAGGCAGTGTAAGAATTAGTACAGTACATAACAGAGATTAACAATATATTTGTATACAAAACATGCTCCTCAAACATTGAGGTATTACAGTACTTAGGTGTGAACTTCCAGTCTAATACTGGCCGCAAAAGCCACCTCTCATTACCCAGGACGTATACAAAAAGGCAGGTGTGTCCATGGTATTTACAGAAATGTTCCCCAGGGGTATCAGTGGCAAACCCCCAACATGGCATCGGCTGGAACTTAAGCACCATTTTAAAAAGAAGGAATGACTTTCTGTCTGGAAACTTGGAACAAACAAGGTGACTTCAACAGCCCTAGAAGGCTCCCAACGGTCACAGGCTTCAACCGCTGTCTCAGAAGTGACGCACAGGAAAGCCGCCAGGGTCATCAGCATCCCATCAATGCAGGTCCTGGTAGGACCCCTCGTGTCCTGCTCCCCACCCCAGATCCGAACTCGACGGGGGACCGATTTGAAAAGTAAACCAACATTCTTAATGTCAACACAAGGTTTGTTTAAAAAAAAAAAAATCAAAATGTGCAAAGTGGCAGTGACTGTCCAGTTCTGAGATGCGTTCAGCAAGTCCGAGCGTGTTCAATTTTCTTTAGCAACTGCTGCTGTCTGGCCTGCAGCTTCTCCTTCTCCAGCAGAAGCTGGTGCTCCTCGGCCTGGAGGGCGTGGACATACTCGGTGGCCTTTTTCAAAATGACCACTTTGGCGGCCTTCTCGTTCTTCACCAGCTCTGGCACGTGGTCCCTGAGCGTGAGAAAGCTGGAGCGCAGGTCATTGCGGCGCTGGCGCTCCAGGATGTTGTGGTTCCGACGGCGCTCGCTGTCCTCCGAGTCAGAGTTGCGGGGGCTCAAGCTCTTGGCCTTGGGCGGGGGGACACTCTTGAGGGGCCGTGGGGAGGCTTCGCTCTTGATCTTCTTCTGGGGGGGCGCCTCCTCGCTCTCCACGTAGGGCGACGGGGCGGCATAGTTGTGCTGCTGGTGGATGGGGACGCAGCGTTTGAGGATCAGCTCCCCTGACGCAGCCCTCCCGGGGCCCAGGGCTGCACTCTTGGGACGAACGGTGATGGTGAAGGTGGTGACAGCCTTGCTACTGGAGGACGACCGCCGCTTCTCCACAGTCACCACGTCGATCTCCTCCTCTTCGTCTTCCTCCTCCTCGTCTTCATCATCTTTGAGAACAAGATGAGAGTTATTCTCACGGTAAGGCACATAGGAATGCGATATACACAGTCTCACAAGGTAGGCCCCGGCACGTGGTCTGTTATTACTGATCCATCAGCATCAGTCTCTGAACAGAGATGTATATATTTTTTCCCTCCCCATCCTCATCCTCCATTCAAGCTTGAGTGGGTGGCAGAAACAAAAAGAACCTTGGCTTTGGAGTCAAGACAAGTCATCACAGTTTCCCCGTCAATGAAATGGGGAATGACACCATAGGTTAAGTTGAAGGGATAATATATAGACAGAAGCTCAATAAAACAGTAAGCTTTCATCATCGTCGCTAGTCTGCCCCGTAGACTTGTTTATATTTCCATCTCCATACTTAACTGACACTTCTCATTTTAGGAGCCTCAGCTAGCCACTGCTTACACACGATGGAGTTTGATTTTTAAGTCAAATAAACTTAAAGAACAATTTAATTAACTAAAGGAGAAAAATACCTTGTCTTCCATGAACATGAGTTCTATACAGTAAGCAGTTTTTCAACCAACAAAGATTAAACCTTAACTGCAAAGTTGTAATCCACCGGAGCTCTAAACCCAAATAGCGGGCACCTCTTCTCAAAGTCACCACCAACAGCCACAAGAACGTGTAGCATCGTGTGTCCATTCCCCACCCCACCCCCCTTTTCATTTACTACCGGGCTTGGATAGAAAATTATTGTTTAAAATGCAAGCATGAAAATCAAAACACATCTTCGGCTTGATCTGAAGGGGACCGGAAAGCTGAACAATTGTGGGATTTGTTCTAAAGCCGAAATGTGAGGCTGTTCCAGTCTGTGGGTCCCTTTAAGCCAATGTTTTGGTTTTCTGCCAAGAAGACAGCTGTTGGAAGGAAGTGCTTCCTCACCGAAAGCTGTCAAGGCACAGACATTAAAGGGACAGACCCGTTCAAACTGGAGGCTTATCACCAAGTTTCCTTCCAGGAGCCTGGGACCAATCTGTCCTCAGCCCCAAAGGAAATTTAGGCTTTTTATGCATCTGTATTCTGAAAACACTGGATTTCAAGGTCCCAGGCTCCCAGCTCCAGGGACAAGAGCTATTCCAGTATTTGAGTAGAGTGCTTCACTTCCAGGCAAAATCTTGGTTTTAACCCTACCCTTCAGTTTCAGCAGCAGGCACACAATAGAACTAATCAATGAGTGCTCCTGGGTGTGAGCATTCCTAGACAGCCGGCTAAGCGCCCGCCCTCACCTTTGAAGGGCACTGGGTTACAGAAACAACTCGGATCTGAAATTAGTCCTAGAATTCTGGCTAGAAGACAAAACCCGGCCGGTTTTCACTGCACACTGTAAAGAGGCCGCCCCTTGAGAATGCACACAACCGCTGTGGTACTTGCCGCCAGCTGCTCAATAAAGAGAGGGGGGGTGGCCCCACCACCCCCAGCCTTTCCGATCCTCGCTCGCCCGCCGGCCAGCATATCGCCGCCTGCTGGCGACCGACCGGAAGCAAACAGCCCACCACCCAGAGAGAGGGAAGGTACGGAGGTTTGAAAAAATAAAAAATAAAATCGGTACTCGCGATTTGTGCAATGCCCCTTAACTTCCTGCACCCTTAATAGGATTTTGCACAGGCCTGCCGTTTATGGAGCGTCTCTCCAGCCCTGACCTGTGTCTCAGTCTTTTTTCACCCCTTGGGCTAACAGGTTTCTGTCCAAGCAATGCAGCCTGTGGCCCCCTGAACCCCAACTCAGCTTTAACCACTCAACTTTTCCTAATTTGCCCCCCACCCTTGGAGGGCACGCTGCCGAGAGAGATGCGGGACCGGGTGGGGGTCAGTGATGGAGTCAGGCTCCCGGAGGGAGCTGAAGGAACTTCAGTTAACCTGAGGCTGGAGAACACAGCTTTCACTCACCCTCTCCTCCGAACTCTGGGGATCTGCTTGGGAAAAACCTAACCTCTCAGCCATCAGCACTGTCTCCAAAATACTCTCTCCCAAAGCCAGAACTCGTGAACCACAAACGGGGCGGGGCCACCCCAGCCCCAGCGCCCCAAGGAGGCAGCCGGACCCTGGCTCCCGCTTTACCTGAGTCGCTCAGGGTGTCCTCTCCGGAGGTGCTGAGGGCCTTGTGGTCACTGGCGCTGGCCAGGCGGCCGCCGGTGCGCGGAAGGGCGACTACCGGGGCGGCCGCCGGGGCTGCACTGCCCGCCCCCGAAGCGACCGCGGCGGCTGCCGCCGGGGCACCGGCCGGGGAGGCAGGCACGGGCGCGGGCTCGCGCTTGTTCACCGGGAACGGGAAGACCACGGCGGGATCCACGCACTCGGCGGCCGGGTGGGCGAGCTCGGCGGGCAGGGCGGCCCCGGGGCGGCCCGGCCCGGCAGCCGCGGCTCCGTGGCCGCGGCCCGGTGGGCTGGGGGCGCCCGGGGCCGGTGCTGCGGACCCCGCGGCGGGCGGCCGGCCGTGCTGCAGCTTCTCGCTCACCGCGCGCTCCAGCTTCTCGCGGGCTGAGAAGCCGCTCCACATGCAGTCCTGGAGGATGACCGGGTTGGGGGTGAGACCGCCCAGACCCCCCAGGCCGAACGCGTCCTCCTCGGCCGGGTTGCCCCACAGGTCGGCCTCGGGCAACAGCATCTCGGTGGCCCAGTTCGGGGGCTCGGGGCTGTGCTCCGGGAAGGCACGGCTGGGCGACAGAGGGGGGGTGGGCAAAAGCTCAAACTTCTTCCAGATGTCCTCCCCTGGGGGGGTCGAGTCGGGGCCGCCGAAGTAGAAGTCATCTTCGTCCGGGTAGAAGCAGGGCTGCAGCGAGTCAAACTCGAGGTCTGGGTTCTTGCAGATCATGCCCGGCATGGTGGACGCGGTGCAGCTCGGCATCGGCTCGCCTCCTGGCCCCCGAATGAGGGCTTCTTTCCTCTCTGCTCTTTTTAGTTCGGGGGGTGCTTCCTTCCCGTGGGGGGCGTTGAGGGCGGGGGCCTGCGCCAACCTCCGACACTGCAACCGACAGACACACCAGGAGAGGGTTGGCAAGCGGAGCCGGATACGGGGTTGGGGGTGGTGGGGGGGGGGGTACGACAATCAGCGGTCACCCCCTCTTCCTCGGTTCCTCAGTCTCCCCTCCAAGCCCCCCACTCCGCCCAGCGCTCCCGAAGGTGGAGGAAGTTGTGTCTCTCGCTCTCTCCCTCCCTCCTTTTGTGTACAAGCTGTCTACGACAAGGGTGGGAGGGGGCATGCAGATGCGGGGGGTGGTGGCCTGGCTCTGCAACTTTGGAAACTGCCATTTCATTCACACCAGGCAATGCCTGGGGGAAAGGGCTGTTCAAGGCTGCAGAATTCTAGCTCCCACCAGCTCGCAGACAGCCCCGGTGGCACCTAAGTAGGGCCAGCTGCTCAGAGGAAGACCAGGCCTCCAACCCAGCAACTGGGTATAGGATTTAGAGTACCCTCAATTCCTCCTTTGTAAAATTGCCACCTCCGGACCGCAAGCAATAGCGGGGGAAGGGGAGGGGGCGGAATTCAGACAACTTTGCAAATGGAAAAAATCCTTTCTCTATACCGAGACCAACAACAGGCACCTCAATCCTGAATTCGCGCCCCCCGCCTCCCCCCGCCAAAATTTGATGAGACGCCCCCAGCAGTCACTGGCTGCAGGCAAAGTACTGCCAATAGCTGATTCTGAACGTCTCTAACCCCACCCCCGCTGCTCCAAACCCCCAAGTACGCCCTCTTCCTGAGAGAGGCTGAACCCCAGTTCCTGGGAACGGTTCAGGGGCACCAGCGCTAAGAGGGTCTCGCGGAGAGCCGCTGTCTCCTCCGAGCTGGAGCAGCCGTGACCCAGATTACCACCGCAACGGCCTCGCCCTGCTGAACCCTTTTCGTCTTCCTCTGGGGGCACCCTTTGGAGACGAACCCAGTTTCGGGGTGGGGACGCACCAGCTCCCCATCAGTTCAGATGCAGACAAACGTTCTAGAGAAGGGTGAATTTCCTTTCGATGAAGCCATTACACCCCCCTGGCAAGGGCAGTAGAGGATTTAGGGCGGGTCTCTCCAGTCCCGGAGCCTTCGAGAGTGGAACTGGCTTTTCAGGGAAAACCCCGAGATGGTTTTGTTTCGGAAACAGTCCCCCGGGCATATTCGGGCCCCCGGTGCGTCAGCCGCGATCCCGTCCGGGGTTTGCCTTCCAGCCGCGCTCGCCTCTCCCGGGGCGCCGGTCCTTACCTCCCGCCGACTGCCGGGGATCCGGAGGCGATTCTGTGCGGGGGTCTCCGGGTGGCCAGGAACGGGGGGTGGTCCTCGGGTGGCTGCAGTCCGTGCGCGCTTGCGCCTGGCTAGCGCGAGCTCGGCTCCAACCCAGTTCCCAGGAGCCCCCCGCATCCACCCAGCGCGTCCAGACAGATGACTGTCACTGGCTGCGCTTTGAAGCTCGGGGGATATTATTAACTGAAAAATCTGACACACCCGGGGGGCGGGGAGAGAAGGGGGCTGCGGCACAGACAAGGGGGAGGGAGAAAGGCAGAGGAGCGAGGCTTTACCCCGCCCTCTTGATTTCCATAAAAATCA
Source organism: Budorcas taxicolor (assembly GCF_023091745.1). Taxonomy (NCBI): domain Eukaryota; kingdom Metazoa; phylum Chordata; class Mammalia; order Artiodactyla; family Bovidae; genus Budorcas; species Budorcas taxicolor. The sequence goes on from NC_068920.1 coordinate 141,888,564, forward strand.
GGGGAGGCGCCAAGGCTTTCGCGCCAAAAGCCACTTGCTTTTCTTCTTTGCAGAACGGAGGCTGCAAAGCTGGGAAGCCCGGGGCGTGCTCCTCCCGCCCTTTTAGACCCCCAGGCTTGCACCGGGTGCACTCTGCGGACCAGCTGCGAATCGAGCCGTGCAATGCCGCACCCAACCCGCGGGCCTGGCCATGGCTCAGCATTTAAAAAAACAAAAAAATTTTTTCCGGAGGGCTCCAGTGGTGTTGGTTGAGGTTGTGGGGTTGGAGCGGGAGGTGGTGGGGGACAGTTCAGAGGCTCCTAACCCAGCCCCCTCTTCGACCGCGCGAGTGTGCAGCTGAGCTCGAGGCCAATGTCCAGCCGGGCAGTGGAGGCGGGGGAGGGCGGGGAAGTGGGTGGTTGCTCGTGGGTGATCTCGGAAGAGAGGCGGGAGCCAGGGTGCAAAGTGGGAGGGAAAGGACGCGCCCATTTAGGAACGAGACCGCCGGAGGTTTTCCTAGTTTTAAATTGAAAGGAGAGGGGCGCCCCCTTGTTTGAAAATAAATAAATAACTGCGGGCGACGAGGGTGGCGCAGCGGTGGTTTCTTCGGCCGAAGGCGACACCTCGCGGAGACCGCGCAGAAAGCGGAGCTGCTGGGCCTGGTCTCGGGGGGCGGGGGCGGGGGCGGGGGGGGGGTCGGAGCGCGGCCACCGGCGCCTTCCAGCCGCCCTGTGAACCTATCCCCACCACCGCGAGGGGGGAGGGGGTGGCGGCTTGGCCCCGTTTCCGCAGGAAATGGGCGAGAGGCTCCCCAAAACGTCTCCATGGGCTCCCGAGTTAGCCTTTCAGAAACCAGGGGTTTCCCGAATTCTGGGGAGGCGGATGAGGTTCACATAGGAGTTGTGGTCCACAACTCTGGCAGCCCAAACCCTGGTTCGGAAATCTTGGCTCCTGGTTGTCGGAGGCAAAACGGTAAGCGGCTGCTGTCACTACTCAAGACTCTGTGCCTTGGTTTCTTCAGTTGCCAAATGGAGTTAGTAATGGTGCTTACCTCATAGAGCTGTTATTGAGAAATAATTTTGAAAGCACTGAGAACGGTGCCCAGCAGCACAGGGTGAGGGTTGAGTGTCAGCTATTGTTAATTACCAGACCCTGATAGATTCTTCCGGAAAAATGAACACCCTCACCTCTGCTCTTCCAACCCACCACCACTCAATGAAGATTTCAGCCACTGAAATCTTCAGTTGGCTCTGATTAAGCTTTCCTGCAGATGTGTTGGGAGGCAGGGTTGACAGGGATAAAGATTCTAGTACCCATATTCCCCAGAACAATCCCAGTCTCCCCGGCAGCCCCCTTAATAACCAAATGCACAACAAAGTGGGATTTCCCCTGGAAGAATTCCTCTTGGAATGATTTGGGGCAGGGAAACCTGCCCTCCTCCACCCCTGCCCTGCCCCCCAGGTTGGGGATGGGGGTGGGAAAGCTTCTCCACCTTTTTCCCAAACTGGAAATGCCAATCATCCTCTCCATTCATCTCCACATTCAAACTAGTTATGGATGAGGATGCGGAGGGGCAGAGGGCAGCCTGTAAAATGCTCATCTATTAGCATTTGTGAAGAATCCCCAGTCCTTACCCTGGATACCTACATAATTCAAGGGGAGGGGGCAGGTTCCTGGAGTCTTAGGAAGTGACCCATGAATGAGGATGAGCTGCCCTTCCAAACACTTTCATTATTATTTCCTTCCCATATGTAAAGCTCTAAACCCTTGCAAAAGTCTTTTATACCCCCTACTTCTGCTTTTCCCTAACTCCCTAATCTAAACCAAGCCCTCCTGCTGTTTTCTCCCCAAGCATCCCAGATTTTCCTTCAAAACACTTGCCTTCATTTGTAATGATATCTGCCTGGGAGAATTTGTTTATGGCCAGCTTCCCCCGAGACAAGGAGAGGAAACTGGCTCTGTCCTCCTCACCCTACCTGTGTCTGTCTTGCTCCGGGAGGCATCCACCTCGCAAAGCAGATACCTGTCCTACAGTATAGTATTGTTCAAGGCAGAGGTCCCCGAATGAGTCCTTCTGAAGCAGCCAGTTGTTCGGAGAGAGTTTCCGTTTGTCAGCAACAGAGGGAAAGAGGAATGATGACCACACCATCAAGGCAGCAGCCCCAGGAAGGGATCTCAGAATTGCCTGACCCACCCTTTTACCGACACGGCAGGGGAAGTGTCAGCAAGTCAGGTTGGCCCCTGTCGCTACAGAGTCCTACCTTGTCCTCTCTCACCTGACCTGTACCCTTCACCACAGCATTTGTCCTTGGTCAAGGGACAAAGTGCAGCAGAAAATGAGAAGACAAGAGACCCGGTTACTCTGTGTGCCTCCAAGCAAGTTGTGTATTCTTCCTGGACCTCAATCTCTAATCTCATCCTTTTAATGCTAACCAATAATTACTGACAAGTCTGAATTTGAAGTTTAACAGAGTGATAAAGTTTTACAAGTATTTATTGGTACTTTCATTTGCAAATGGAAAGATAAAAGACTTTGTCTGTGGAGAAATCTTGCTACCGCTGGTTCCTTGTCTGCTTGTAGGGAAACCTTCAAATTCTTCTTCAAAAGGTTGAAACTCTCTCAGACTATATGGACACACATGAAATAAATCTTTAGAGGACTTGGAAGACAAGTTCAGCAGCATCCACTCAGAACAGAGACGAGTGAAGGCACAGCCTCAATGAGCTCATCACAGACTGAGGGAGACGCATGCAAAATGGACCAACAGACAGGATGGAGTTGTCCACAGGATTCAGTTTATAAATAAGGAGATTTTTGAGGGAGAACAATGTTTTTGTCTACAAATCCCTTCTTTAAAAAACAGAGCTAAATCACACACACACACGCACATTCAGAGGAGTCCAACCCATGATTGGCTAGGCGATCAAAAACCTCTAGATGTTTTTCCCAGATTGTGAGTTAAAGATCTGGATCCAGCTTCAGGGACCTCAGTCCTAGGAAACTTAATGGGTCCTTTCCTGCCCACGTCACCCCTCCACCACCAAAGTGTACATTTTTGCTGACTAAACACTTTTAAAATTCCTGACTCTTCATTTAGAATAAAGCTAGCTGCCTAACTTACCCAGTTACTAATGAATTAATTAAGCAACTTAATGAATGAATGAAACTTAAATTGAAGTTTTAAATTGGAAAAAGTCAGATAATAAAGTTAAAGGAAATATAGAGTGGCATTCTAAGACAGCCCAGAAACACAGACGGGAAACTTGAACATATTTGACAGCAATGAGAATTTTCAGTTATACTGAAAACACATCCAAAGTCGAAAGACAACGGTGTGATAGAAGAATATTCGCCTCATCTATAAGAGACAAAAAGCATATCCTATGTCTACAAAGAGCTCTTTCTTACACATCAAATAGAAAAGCAGCCCGATAGAAATATGGGTCCAGGATAAGAGTAGATAATTTACTGAGTAGGAAATGCAAATTGTTCCTAAACATATGAAAAGATGCTCAGCTTCACTAGTAGTCAAGGAAATGCAAATTAAATCTCAAGGAGATTAACATTTTTTGGTCTAGCAGATTGGCTCAAGTATTGGCAAGGCTGGGGCGGGGGGGTAGGGACCCTCCTTACACTGTTGGCATTCCAGCCAGAAGAATAAAGGCAATCCCAGTCTTCCAAATCCACCCTATTGCTACAAGAAAAAATAAAATAAATATGTCAAAATGCATGAACAAGAAGCTGTGTTACAGCCTTGTCCTCAGTAGCAAAAATGCTGTTAATAATCTAAATCCATTCCATAGGAACATGGTTGCATCTTTTATAATACATGTAAGCAATGGAATAATGTGCAGCCTCTGAAAATCATGTGTTAGATCTACAGGTACTGACTTGGAGGTATCTATGAGTATAAAGGGAAATAAACTAGGTCTTGGGCAGCAGTCTGCCACTTTGGATATCTGAGCATTTACACATGTCTGCATAAACCCAGCAACAAATTGGGTGTAACATGCAACAACTGGTTAATAGTGGTTTACTTTGAGGAAAGGAATCAGATGGAGGGAGAAGATTTCCTCTTCATGCAATATTTTTGAAGCAGTGGAATAATTTTTTGTTTTGGTTAATTTTCAAAACAATGTTTTCATTACTTCCCAGGAAAAGTCGTCATTAAGCTGACCAGTTGGGGCAAGTAAAAGATCCTTTGGTGAAGGCTAATATGATCCCCAAAGTTCTCTTTCGTCTCCCAGGCTAGTTGGCATTCTTTCAAACCAAACCAGTGCTGAACTGAGTCAGCTGAGAGTGGGTTCAAAGAAATAAAATGGCACTGGCTTAATTAGGATTAGAAGCAAGCCAAACAAAGCCATTTGAGTATATGATGTTGGATGTGCCCAAGACTAGACATATATATATATATATATATGTATATATATATATATGTGTGTATGTATGTATGTATGTATGTATATTTACTTCTGAGGCTGCAGGAAAATTTAAGATACAACACTGAAAGAGTTTTGGGGGTGAGAAGTTTTACTGGTAATAGCACAATAATATATAAAACAAAAATTATCTTCATTGAATGCCAGTAATTTAATTACAGATTTAGCAAGTCAGAAGTATCCAACAGGCTCTACTCCCCTCAGACAGATATCGCATCCTCTGGGGCAGCTCAGAGATCCACCTTCCACTAGGAAGCTTTCTTTCAGGCTTAGTATGTTACAGAGACATAGGGAAATCACGAAGATGGGGTGAGTAAAAATGGCTTGCAAACTCCGAAGAACTTCAGGGATGGTAGTTGCCATAGAGCTGGAATTCCTGTTTACCTGTTTTACTTGATGCTAAAAAACGAGATGGGAAAATTGTCCAGGGAGACAGGCAAGTGGCTCAGGGCCAGGCTCAGAGGGATGAGAGAGGCAAAGAAGCTTCCACTCTGTAGACTACAAACTTGATTTATCAGCATCAGAGCTTTTGCATGGAGGGGAACTCAGTCTCAGTGCGAACCCATAAGAACCACAAGGAATTCTGACTCCAGATCTGGTCTTCAAGTCTGTTTGGCACCACCCCTTAGAAACAATAGTACTTCCTACATCCCATCTTTTTTTTCTGGGACTACTTTTCATTGTCACTGATTTAGTTTGGTGGGGTGTGTCCAGATTTCCTCAGCTGAAATTTTCAGACCTCTTGCGGTGGTTACATAACTAATGGCTGATTTGCCCATTCATTGGTTCTTGTTAATCTTAGTTTCCTAGGATGCTGGAGAAATTCCCTACAGCCCATGCATGCGTGAGTGCTAAGTTGCTTCACTCATGTCCAACTCTTTCCAACCCCATGGACTGTAGCCCACCAGGCTCCTCTATCCATGGGATTCTCCAGGCAAGAATACTGGACTGGGTTGCTATGCCCTTCTCCAGGGGATCTTTCTGATCCAGGGATTGAACCCATATCTCAACGTCTCCTGTTGGCAGGTTCTTTACCATTAGCACCACCTGGGAAACCCTATAGCCCAGATCTGCCTGGGGGTAGGATAGGGTGAGGGGTTTGCTTGTATTTAAACAGTGATGAGTGACAGGTTCCACTGCTACTTCTGGCCTAGAAAGTCTTTTTCTTTTTTGCTTCAAATTCTCAAAATTCAGCAGGAGACTCTCTAAGAAGGAATGCTGATCTTCTTAGCCCCAGCCCCACTTTTCCCTCCAAATCTCTGTCCATTGTTGATTGCCAGCTAGCGTAATCCAGCTGTGTTCTTTATCAGGTTCTTGTGTAGGTGTGTCTCTTCTAACAAGATTGCCAGTTCCGGAGTAGAAGGAGCCTTTCCCACCACAGACAGGCCAACTGAGCTCTGCTCGATGAGCCAATCCAGACAGCCACTCCCAGACTTAATTTCAAGTCTTTAAATTAAATTAGCATTCTGTGAGGATTAAGTTACTTTGCCATTACTTTGCCACCAAAGGTCCGTCTAGTCCAAGGCTATGGTTTTTCCAGTAGCCATGTATGGATGTGAGAATTGGACTATAAAGAAAGCTGAGTGCCGAAGAACTGATGCTTTTGGACTGTGGTGTTGGAGAAGGCTCTTGAGAGCCCCTTGTACTGCAAGGAGATCCAACCAGTCCATCCTAAAGGAAATCAGTCCTTAATACTCATTGGAAGGACTGATGTTGAAGCTGAAACTCCAATACTTTGGCCACCTGATGCAAAGAGTTGACTCATTTGAAAAGACCCTGATGCTGGGAAAGATTGAAGACAGGAGGAGAAGGGGATAACAGAGGATGAGATGGTTGGATGGCATCCCTGACTCAATGGACATGAGTTTGAGTAAACTCTGGGAGTTGGTGATGGACAGGGAGGCCTGGTGTGCTACAGTCCACGGAGTTGCAGAATCGTATACAACTGAGCGACTGGACTGAACTGAACTGAGGATTAAGTGGTAGTGGTGGTGGGTGGGGGGAAATCCCTAAAGTGCCTGCTTTATATTGGATCAGTTCAGCTTAGTCGTTCAGTCGTGTCCAACTCTTCGAGACCCCATGAATCACAGCAAGCCAGGCTTCCCTGTCCATCACCAACTCCCGGAGTTCACTCAAACTCATGTCCATCAAGTCAGTGATGCCATCCAGCCATCTCATCTCTGTTGTCCCCTTCTCCTCCTGCCCCCAATCCACCAAGCATCAGGGTCTTTTCCAATGAGTCAACTCTTCACATGAGGTGGCCAAAGTATTGGAGTTTCAGCTTCAGCATCAGGCCTTCCAATGTACACCCAGGACTTAACTCCTTTAGAATGGACTGATTGGATCTCCTTGCAGTCCAAGAGACTCTCAAGAGTCTTCTCCAACACCACAGTTCAAAACCATCAGTTCTTCGGCGCTCAGCCTTCTTCACAGTCCAACTCTCACATCCATACATGACCACTGGAGAAACCATAGCCTTGACTAGACGGACCTTTGTTGGCAAAGTACTATCTCTGATTTTCAATATGCTATCTAGGTTGGTCATAACTTTCCTTCCAAGGAGTAAGAGTCTTTTAATTTCATGGCTGCAATCACCATCTGCAGTGATTTTGGAGCCCCCCAAAATGAAATCTGACACTGTTTCCACTGTTTGCCCATCTATCTGCCATGAAGTGATGGGACCAGATGCCAAGATCTTCGTTTTCTGAATGTTGAGCTTTAAGCCAACTTTTTCACCCTCCTCTTTCACTTTCATCAAGAGGCTTTTTAGTTCCTCTTCACTTTCTGCCATAAGGGTGGTGTCATCTGCATATCTGAGGTTATTGATATTTCTGCCAGCAATCTTGATTCCAGCTTGTGCTTCTTCCAGCCCAGCGTTTCTCATGATGTACTCTGCATAGAAGTTAAATAAGCAGGGTGACAATATACAGCCTTGATGTACTCCTTTTCCTATTTGGAACCAGTCTGTTGTTCCATGTCCAGTTCTAACTGTTGCTTCCTGACCTGTATATAGCTTTCTCAGGAGGCAGGTCAGGTGGTCTGGTATTCCCATCCCTTGAAGAATTTTCCACAGTTTATTGTGATCCACACAGTCAAAGTCTTTGGCATAGTCAATAAAGCAGAAATAGATGTTTTTCTGGAACTCTCTTGCTTTTTCGATGATCCAGCAGATGTTGGCAATTTGATCTCTGGTTCCTCTGCCTTTTCTAAAACCAGCTTGAACATCTGGAAGTTCACGGTTCATGTATTGCTGAAGCCTGGCTTGGAGAATTTTGAGCATTACTTTACTAGCGTGTGAGATGAGTGCAATTGTGCGGTAGTTTGAGCATTCTTTTGCATTGCCTTTCTTTGGGATTGGAATGAAAACTGACCTTTTCCAGTCCTGTGGCCACTGCTGAGTTTTCCAAACTTGCTGGCATGTTGAGTACAGCACTTTCACACCATCATCTTTCAGGATTTGAAATAGCTCAATTGGAATTCCATCACCTCCACTAGCTTTGTTCGTAGTGATACTTGCTAAGGCCCACTTGACTTCACATTCCAGGATGTCTGGCTCTAGATGAGTGATCACACCATCATGATTATCTGGTTTGTATGACTTGGTGCTCTCTTGTCCTGGCTCTAACCTACCAATAGTAGCTCAGCACATTTGACATCAACAAATTATAGCGTTGGGTTCCAGGGTGAGCCTTATGAAGTTGGTGGTGGTTTAGTCACTAAGTAGTGTCCGACTCCTGTGACTTCATGGACTGTAGCATGCCAGGCTCCTCTGTCCATGGGATTTTCCAGGCAAGAATATAGAGTGGGTTGCCATTTCCTTCTCCAGGGTATCTTCCTGACCCGGGGATTGAACCCAGGTCTTCTTCACTGTAGGCAGATTCTTTACCAACTGAGCTACCATTTTCTGGGTGGGTCTAGTTAATAATCTTGTCTCTTTCTCCTCTAATAATCTCTTTCCCTTGTTAGGGGATCCCTGGTATCTCAGTTCCCTGGGTGGCTTCCCTTCCCTCTTAGTTTGTCCATAACCCAAGTAACTTTGGCCTTGGAAGAAGATCATACAAAACCAAGGTTGTATAAGATAGTAAGAATGAATGCACAAGACCGTGGGGAGAGGACTGGTGTCCTTCAGGATTGGAGGTGCTGGTTTAGTCCCTAACTTGTGTCCAACTCTCTGTGGTCCCATGGACGGTAGCCCACCAGGCTTCTCTGTCTATGGGATTCTCCAGGAAAGAATACTGGAATGGGTTTTCATTTCCATCTCCAGGGGATCTTCCCAGTCTGGGGGTCATCCCACCATCTCCTGCATTATAGGCAGTCTCCTGCACTGTAGGCAGATTCTTTACCAAATGTGCCATCAGGGAAGCCCTAAGTCATGAATTAACTCTTGAAGCATATTACACTGGTCCTTTAACTTCCTTTGGCCTCAGTTTCTTTGGTTCACTAAATGGAATAGTGAACTCTACTCGTGCTTCCACAAGGTAGAAATGGTATCCATAGAGCAGTGGGTTCAGATTCAGAAATTAAGTTTAATGTCCTCACACTACGTTGTTTCATATCTGAGACAAGTTCACTTCCAGAGCGTCAGTTTTCTCATCTGCAAACAGGGATAATAATATCCTTTTTACTGCAAGGGAACAGATAGGAGATTTGGAATTGAAATAAGTCCATACCTTACATTTTATGATGAACTCCTAGAAAACGTGAAGGTGAACTTGTGCCAGAAAGATGATAAAACCTCTCCACAAGAATAGTAGAGATTCTCTGTGAAGTTATTAAAACAGGGCTGTTTGGAATGGGCACTTTAGAATAATTTTACAATGATGGTCAGATTTCCTGGTAAGTGGTACCAAGTCCAAAAACCTGTCAAAGGGACAGATGGCATTCTTAGCACAAAAGAGGAAACCAATTAGAAGTTAAAATACAGAAAATGGGAACTTGTAAACGCCAACAAATTGTTTCAGCACGGAAGACTGCGCTGTATTCCCTGACGCTTGCTGCGGAGGGTTTCTGTCTGGCTCCTCAGTGCTCACAGCACACTGGCTGTTAGCGTCTAAAGAAACCTACCAAACCCTTTTTTCTAACCTCCTTGATTTCAAACCTAACCCAAATTGTCGGGCAGTTGCTGACAATTGCACTTTGTCACTTACACAGTAACAGATTGTTTCTATGCAGCTCAGAAATGAGCAATAAACACTAGGCTTTAAGAATCAATTTCCAAACACTATACTTGCATTCGTTCAGTCTATCAGCAAATACATACATATGTACCTTCTACTCTCAAGGTATATACAAACCAGTAGGGATGACAAAGACCCAGAGAGTCCAGTTAAACTTATTCCATGTTATAATATATCGTACACACAGAAGAAAGATCCTTCACCTCCATCTGGGGGAGTGGGCCATGACTTCACAGACTGGGAGACATTTAAGCTACAGGATGAGATACTGGAGTTTGCCCACAATATTAGAGTAGATGAATTATATTAGGATGGATGAGGTTGTGCAGTAGCAACAAACAAACCCTAAATCTCAGTGGCTTAATATAACAAAGGCTTCTGGGGGTTTTGGTTTTCTCTCTTTACATAGCATCCTTATTAGAGAAGCAAACCCTCATGAAAAGAAAAAGAAGGCAAGAAACAGTTGAGTGCAGCTGTTCTACCCTTTGTTAAAACCTCTGATTGGATTAAGGTGACTCCTCAGTTGGACAAAATGGTTTGGGAAAAAGAAACTAAAACATGACTGTCCCCCACATAGGTTGAAGATACTGAACTAAGTCTAGAAAGAGAGATGTCCTGAAGAGAACTGTGTCCTTGGCTACCCCTCTTAGGAGGCAGATCACACAAGCGTGAAAACCCAGGCCTGCCTCCCAGCCCATACTCTTGTTGATCCTCTGAACCACCTGCCATGGCCTGTAACCTGTACCCTTTAGCACTACACTACCTCCTTAAGGGCTGGGGTGGAGGGTGGGGCACATTTATTAGACTTTTTAAATTTTTCATGAGGCACACTTTTTACCTGGCACAAAGGAAGTGCTCAATAAATGTTAGTGGAATGAGTGAATGAATTTCTCTGTTCTCCTGAAATGAGACTGTGCTCTATATATGTGTAGAATGACAGGACCAGCACCCCATAGAAAAGTGAAACCACAGACCTGTGGTTTTCAAATCTGGTTTTAGCATCAAAACTATTTAGTCAGTCAGTCAGTTAGTTAATTATGACTGTGCCTTGCAACATGCAGGATTTTAGTTCTCCAAGCAGAATCGAACCCCCATCCTCTGCAGTGGAAGCTCGGCGTCCTAACCAATGGACCAGCTTAACCAATTTGGCTATGGGTCAAAGATCAATTTGGGTCTTCCTTGTTGCATGGCCTTTCTCTAGTTGCATCAAGCTGGGGCTACTCTGTGGCTGCTGTGTGCACGCTTCTCACTGTGATGACCTCTCTTGTTGTTGAGCATGAACTCCAGACATGCAGGCTTCAGTAGTTGTGGTTCCCAGGCTCTAGAGCACAGTTTCAACAGCTGTGGCAAATGGACTTGGGCTTAGTTCCTCTGTGGCATGTGGGATCTTCTTAGATCAGGGAAGAATGTGTGATGAGTTCTTCTACATGAACTAGTGCTTCATGTTTTGGCAGGTGGATTCTTTACCACTGAACCACCAGGGAAGTCCCCAAAACTATTTAAAAAAATAAAAAAAAATCAAATAACTTTTACACTAAACCTAGATTTTTTTTTAATGAGACATAAATGGACTAGGTCTGATTGATATGAAAATAGGGGACCCTGAACCCCACTTTCTCATTTCTCTTTTGGCCTCCTCCAAAGAACCTCTGGGCATCTTTAAGATTTTTAAACTCAGACTGAATGTCAAGCATTTAGATAAATCAAAACTCACAAATAAGAAACGCTGGTACTCTGTCACCAAAGCAGCAGAAGTTTCTGGCTTTCATCTCCTCCTACTGTTGAAACCGGCAGTTCTCTCCATTCTCCTGTGATGGGTTTAGACGTAGTGCATTTTGTTTTGTGAGGAAGGAATGAAATGTTCAGATATGAGTGTGAGGTGGGCAGTTCTCACGAGTGGAGGGCTGAGAGAAGCCACTGGCTCCAGGACCCTCACAAAAGCTCACCTTGCAGATTCCAGGTCTGGGACTCCGGAAGAGAGCAGATTAAGTTAAGCAAGGCTCCCAGTGCCTCCTGAAGATGGGAACCCAAGCATGTGTCACCTTTTCTGCAGAGTCTGCTTAGGCTCCCAAGGAAGATTGTCTTTCTCTCTATCTGATGCTCATTTCTCACACTCCAAGGTTTTGGGAAGGCTGGGGAGAAGGAAAAAGAGGCTTTGCCAGTTCGCTGCTCCTGTTTGGCTCACTAAAGAACCCCACCCACCATACTGCCAGACAAGAGCCATAATCCCCTCTGTGAGTGGCCCAGAGAAAACCTGGGTCTTCTAGTCTCATCGTTGCTAATCAGAGCCAAGGAGAGCCAGACCATCGGACATGGATGCTGTCCTAGAGCCAGCTGTGCCTGTTTTCTTCCCACAGCATCTTGCCTGACTTCCACTGAGAAGATAGGTCTACACAGCCTGGCAAACTTTCCAAGCATCATCATTGAGTGCCAGACAGGGTCTCTGGTTCTCTTTGTCCTCATTCTGCTCCATTAAAACCCAAAGTCAATCTTAGATAATCCCGGGCTCTTCATTCACCTTTGAAACCATGAGGATGAATACAGGAGGTTTTCACTGATTGAACCTGGGAACGAATAAGGTCCCTTCTCCACCTTCATGGAAGCCCCAAGGACCCCAAGTCCAAGCCAAGAAGAGCTCCTCTAGTCCAAGCCACTCCTCAGGCAGCTGGAGTGACAGCATCCTGAGAGGAATGAACACACATAGGTTGGGACTGAAGCCAGGATGCCAGCTCAGTGCAGGCTCCACTGTCCTGCATTCGGTGATTTTCAACAAGGGGCAAGCACTTCAGAGGTGCTCACCAAACACTCTCAATCATTTACAACTACGTTTAGACAAAAAGGAACCCAGCCCTTAAGCCAGAGGTCCCAAAACATCATTCCACCAAAATTGAGGAAGTAGCCTCAGTTCTGCATGATCCATGAGGTCAGATACCAAGGGGTGCTCCTTTGTAGGTTCACCTGCTAGCTGAGGACCTTGATAAGTCAGCTCAGGGAGAAGCAGGTTTGTTAAGCAGTCCAACACAACCCCCTCCTCGCTCCCAACTTCTTGTCTCCCAGCTGCATGGACACTTCTTTGAACCTCAGTCTTCTCAGACTTAAAATGGGGGTAATTAATCCCTCCATCCTTGCAGGTTTGCTGTCATTGCCAACTGTGACATAAATGACAAAGTGCCGTGTAACTGTAGAGATGATCAACAATATTACAAAATAATTCCCACTCATTCAGAATTCCCTAATTATCTAGATTATTTCCCCACTTGCTGTCTGAATTTCTGCCATATTTCCAAGATGAAATAGTTGGATATTAACCTGAGTTTTTTCTGCTTTCATCCAACTCTTTAGAATCGTGGACTCAAAACGTCACATTTCACTGGCATTATTTCTAGTGAAACCCTTCTTTAAAAACCCATCAGAGTAATACGTGGCTAAGAATAATGTATAACTTCTTTTCAAACCCATCAGAACCATACATGGCTCTAGCGATAGATGAAAAACGAAGTTGTAGAAAAACATACAGCATGACCTCATTTTTGAAGGAAAAACATCATATGTTCTCATTCACATGTATCTGAAAGGTTGTATATCAAACTGTTTGGTGGAACTGGGGGTGGGATGTAAGGATTGAGGGGATGGATGGTAAAGGAATTTTTATTTATTTTTCTGCTTGTATTTTTAAAAGAAGTTGTCCATATTTTATTTTATTTGTTTTTAATATTTATTTACAGATGTATTTATTTATTTGGCTGTATCAGGTCTTAGTTGCAGCACATGGGACCTTTGTTGCAGCCTGTGGGATTCTCTCTAGCACATCTGTTTATAAAGCTGCCTCTCTACAGGTTCCCTGACGTGATCTTCAAGATTGTATTAAAAGTCATGAACAGAAGTTTTAAATTTGTAATCAACATACACTTATACATACAAGTTGACTTTCAGTTCAGTTCAATCACTCAGTCCTGTCCGACTCTTTGCAATCCCGTGGACTGCAGCATACCAGGCTTCCCTGTCCATCACCAACTCCCAGAGAGCTTGCTCAAACTCATGTCCATCGAGTCGGTGATGCCATCCAACCATCTCATCCTTTATCTTCCCCTTCTCCTCCTGCCTTCAATCTTTCCCAGCATCAGGGTCTTTTCACATGAATCAGTTCTTCACATCAGGTAGCCAAGGTACTGGAGTTTCAGCTTCAACATCACTCCTTCCAATGAATATTCAGGACGGATTTCCTTTAGGTTTGACTGACTGGATCTCCTTGCTGTCCAAGAGACTCTCAAGAGCCTTCTCCAACACCATAGTTCAAAGGCATCAGTTCTTCGGCACACAACTTTCTTTATAGTCCAACTCTCACATCCAAAAACCATAACTTTGACTAGACGGATCTTTGTTTGGTCAATTTGATTTTTAACATACTCAGTATAGCATGTTATCTCTTCTTCCAGTGCTGACCCCCATCACCCTCAAGTGATGATGGCCTACGTAGATCTTAGGGTACACTGTCATTTATGTAAATAACATCTGAATGAAACTGCAGCAACTTACGAATCTATTCAGAACTCCTTCTGAAAGATCTCTCAAATCCTGTAATTCTATAGACTTACACCACCACCATGGAACATGAAGTCAGCTGACGTGGGTTCACTCTCTGGGTTGAGAAAATCCTCTGGAGGAGGGCATGATAACACACTCCAGTATTCTTGCTTGGAGAATCTCATGGACAGAGGAGCCTGGTGGGCTATAGTCCATGGGGCCACAAAGAGTCAGATACACTGAAGCGACTTAGCATGCACAGACTCACAAGAGCCTCACCCTGGTATATCACTAGGGACCAAAGGATAGCATCTAGTGAGTCTGCTTGTTTCCCCAGAACTCAGTTCTCAAAGGAATCTTCTTTCAGACTAGAAATGGAAGTTGTCCATGTTGCTCCAGAGAGTGAAATTTACAAGTGACAGGAGGCAGTGTCTGGGAATGGAATCCCCAGTCTTAACAATAGGAGAAAGAATTTGGTAACTAAAACTAGAATTTGGTAACTAGAACTGAAAATGGATGGGGCTATCTTAGTAGTAAGTGCTGAGATGACTGTCACAGGGTTCAGGCAGAGGTGAGTGAAGCATCAGACTCACTATAGAAGGAATTTTTGTGTAAAAATAAATTTTGTGATTCTTAATTGTATACTTTGCATCTTTATTTATTAGTGGTAAGACTAACATGTGGCTTTAGGGGAAAACATCCTTAAAGTGATAAGCTCTGTGATCTAAATTCACTGTGTATTTATAGTATTGGGAGTGGAAACTGGTTAGTTTCTGAAAGCCTGGATTTTAAAGATCATCAATCAATTGTTTGGTCCTAATTAATTTTCCTTGAGAATGTCTGACAATGTTAACAGAAGCAGCAATTAAAATTGAATGGTGGTGTAATCACCATCTCAAATATTTAAACAATGTGATTATATAATATCTATCAACACAGTGGAAAAAAATACTCTCAGGGAAATAGATGTGAATAGAAAAGAACTATTTCCTCAGGGTTTAGAAAATGTTATTTCTTCTCCTTATGCCTCCCAGATCTTCAAGGCACAAGACAACAAGACAAGCTCTTGCTGGCCCCTCATGCTGACTTCTGACAGAAGTAAGCCCCCACAGGCCCTACACCTTGGGTAGTTGGAGCTAAAATATGCCCTCCAGTTGTCTGCTTTGATCATAATCAGACAAAAGATGCTCTGTGTTTCCCCTTCAAGTCAGTCTGTGTGGGCTCATTCTAATCAGCCAATGAGCCTGGGGCAGAAGTGTTGGTGTGAGGGGTTCTGATTCATCCCAGGACTGATTTATTGAGGTCCTACTATGCACCAACTTAACCTTCCAGATTGCCATTTGCATCTTCACCTTATTTCCTAAAAAAACTATACCTATCCATTCATCTCGGAGAAGGCGATGGCACCCAACTCCAGTACTCTCGCCTGGAAAATCCCATGGACAGAGGAGCCTGGTAGGCTGTGGTCCATGGGGTCACTAAGAGTCAGACACGACTGAAGTGACTTAGCAGCATCCATTCATCTCTCTTGGAGAAGGAAATGGCAACCCACTCCAGCATCCTTGCCTAGAAAATCTCATGGACAATGGAGCCTGGTGGGCTGCAGTTCATGGGTCGCAAAGAGTCGGGCACAACTGAGCGACTAATACAACTAATGTTATCTATTCAATGCTTGCAGACACCTCTCCCTAGAAATTCCAGAGATTCATCACCTTTATGGTATCCCAAACTGAACTCAATGTTTTCCCTTCAAGCTACTCCTCCTGCCAAATTCTCTCTTCCAGTGATGTTCCTATCACCTGTTTCCCAGATCAGAAACCTGGCATTCAGGCTTCATTCATTTGTTTTTGGCTGTACTGGGTCTTTGTTGCTGCACACGGGCTTTCTTTAGTTGCTATGAGTGAGCGAGGGCTGCTCTTCCTGGCAGCACTCTGGTTTCTCACTGACGTGGCTTCTCGTGTTGCAGAGCACAGACTCTAGGGTGAGGACTCAGCAGTTGAGGTTCACAGGCTTAGCTGCCCTGCTGCATGTGGGATCCCAGTTCCCAGACCAGGGATCAAACCAGCGTCCCCTGCATTGGCAGGCAAATTCTTAAGCACTGGATCACCACGTGAGCCCACACCTCATTTTGAGTCATCTGGCTTCTTTGCAGTGAGCTGATTTCATTATTTCTGCCTCCATCCAGGGCTTATAGAAGGCACCAGCATATCCGCACCCATTTTTCAAAGATGGAAACCCTTCCTTTCCAGGTAGTAAAGAGCCCCAGAGCCACACTCCCCAAGCGTCCCTCTGTCCACTATAGCAGCTTCTCCCTCCAGAGTCTGCAGTGCTTCCCACGATCCAGCCAACCAAGGGGTGAGGTCTGGCACAGTGGAAGGCTGGGGAGCCTTTGGGAACTTGCTCTGGTTTTGATTGTCTGGTAGCTGGGTGGGACTAATCATTACTATTTGACCACCCTGTTCACAGTCCATGACTGTCTTATCAGTTACAGTGCAGTAAATGTCATGCCTGGGGCCCCGCAAAAGGCTTAAATTAAATTTTTTTTGAATCAGAAGAAAAAGAATGAATATAATAATGACTGTCTAATGATGAATCATGCCTGGATTGACACTGATAATCACACAGCCACAAAGTTTAATTTTGCAGTATTTTTCATGGATGAACCCTACAAGCCAACCCAGAATGTAGTCCCATTCCCCTCTTCCTCATCTTCTCTTATCTCCAGAACTCCAGATGATTTGTCCTCAGATCTTCCTTCATCCACGGCCTTCCTCTTTCACTCCTCATTTGTGGACTACTTACTGGGTACAGAGGCTTCCATGGCAGCTCACTTGGTAAAGAATCTGCCTGCAATGCAGGAAACCCGGGTTTGATCCCTGGGTCAGGAAGATCCCCTGGAGAAGGAAATGGCAACCCACACCAGTATCCTTGCCCAGAAAAATCCCATGGACAAAGGAGCCTGGCGGGCTGCATTCCATGGCATCCCAAAGAGTCAGGCATGACTGAGAGACAATCGCTTTCACTTTCAACTTACCGGTTACCAGTTCTGAGCATCTGGACATGAGCAAGCCACATTGCCAGCCCTCAGGTTGTCCACAGTCCAGAGATGATGAAGATGAAGAAACCACCAACTGGAGTACCATACGGTAGATGGTCCAGCAGGAGACCCAGAGCTCAGAGAAGAGAGAGGGTTCTCCACTCAGGCGAGTTGAGACAGACTTGATGCTTGAATTCCAGGTGTCCCTGAAGAACTTCCCTCTCACCCCAGAAAGGAGAGCACAGAACAAGGACCATCTGGGGGTTTGAACATCTCTCCCAGCCACTGCCGGGGTTCACACCCCTGGTCCCAGCGCCTGTCCACGATGGTCCCGTGACAGACTAAGCTTTCAGAGGGTTGGTGAGGCTATGCTTGTAGCTTATCAGCCTGGGCTGTGGACAGTGTTGGGTCTGGATGAAGTCCAGCACTACAGTGGGTCATCACTCTAGAGAACCACCACCACCCACCTTGGAGGAGGGGTGCCTCTGATGTAGGGCTGGTCTCCAAGGGGGAGGGGGGCAGGTGCAGACAGCTGACCAGGGGAGCCAGCAGTGGTGGTGTGTTACTTGTCTGTGGAGCCAAGTCATCTCCCTCGATCTTCGCTGCCCTCACCTCTTCCTGGGCAGTTCCTGCACTGGCATTTGGACCTTGCTCAGAGGGAAGGATGGGATACAGATGGCTGGCCAGGCATGATGGTGGTGCTTCCTGAGGTCACCTTCCTGACCTGTCCCCCCTCCCCCAGGGCAGCCCCAAAGGCTAGTCCTACTCCAGGCCTTTTCTGTGCTTCCACACCTCTCGCCCACCCTTTCTCTAGCTCTAAAGCCCCATTTGGCCATCAAAACCCTGGAAGCGCTACAGTGAAAATTCAATTTCACTCCTCCAGTTGGAACTTCTCCCTGTGTTCCCAAAATAAATGGAAAATTTGTAAAGGGGTGTGACAGTCCTTAGAAGTTTTGGCAGGACTTGAAGTTCATTGCACGCATGTGTCTTGCTCACTAGCTGCACCTCTTTGAGAGCCGTGATCAAGCATGATCTTCAAGCCCAGAGACCAGCACAAACCCATCAGTGACCCTTGTCTCAGCAAATGCTTGTAAACGACCCTCTCCCACTGGGACTCGGAAGTGCCATGACTCCTGGATTAAGCTACTTACCCCTCATTGGCTAGGTTCTGCCTGTATTTTGGCTGTTCTTCCTTAGAACAAACCAGAAGATCAGAAGTATGACTGAACCACAGGTATCCAGGGCAAGTGTGTCTTTCTCATAATATCCCATAATTTAATCAAAGGAATGCTAGTTCAGAGAAGACCTCACAGGCTGTAGGGAAGAATAGCATGTCTCCATCAGAAGCAGGTGAGTGACGAAGCTTGCTCTCCCCTCCACTGGGTGTACTAAGTCGCGTCAGTCATATCTGACTCTATGAAATCCTATGGACTGTAGCCTGCCAGGCTCTTCTGTCCATGGGATTCTCCAGGCAAGAATACTGGAGTGGGTTGCCAAGCCCTCCTCCAGGGGATCTTGCCGACCCAGGGATCAAACTCACATCTCTTATAGCTCTTGCATTGCAGGTGATTCTTTACCGCTGAGCCCCTGCGGGAAGCCCTTGCCCTCCATCACGGCCTGACGATGATGCCCTTCCCAAGATGCCCATCACTTTCCTGCTGGGAAATTTCTGTTCTCTGGAAGATCCATTGCAGACCTCAGCTCCTCTCTGCAGCCATCTCCAGCCTTCTGAGAAAAAATCCATTGTTGCTTCCTCAGGGGTCCCATGATACAACCCTCTCACCTCTGTTAAGCTGTTTGGCACATTTATTGAAACCAGCCCCTGGCCCATTTGGCTTTTTTCACTAAGCCAAGCACTCATGGCGGTTAATTCTGGGAGCAATGATTTAAAAGGAGACAGATTACAAAATACCCAGAAGAGAGCAGAACAAAGGACCTGGAAATCTGTGCCCCATGAAGTAACCCCACAGAGAGGTCAGCCTGGGAGACTCAGAGTTTAGCCTGTCTTCTCTGTGGAGTCATTATTAATAGCAACCACTCTCACTCCCAAAACTGTCCTGGTTTGGTCCATAAAATATTTATCTTGTCACTCTATTTGAGGAATAAGTAAAGAAAACGAAGGTGTTTGATTGGAGGGAGATTTGAGGAAACACACTGCCATCCTCAGGTATCTGAAGAGCCCTCTTCAGGGTGGGCCAGGGTGCTCTGTATGGCCCCAGGGGAAACCCGGGTCCAGGAGGAGGCCATGTCAGCCTTCCCACTAGCTGTTTTGTTTACTGTCGGGCACCAGGACTTGGCAGTGTTCCTGGACTCTATGAATCCCTTGATAAATATTTGTGGGAGGGAGGCAGAAGAGGGAATTTCCAGCAGGAGAGCTGACTGCATCGAGGGGCCCTCAGGGGGAGTGCCCATCAGAGGCTGAAAGGCCCTTTGTTAGGGAGGCGGGAAAGGTGTTATAGGCTGAATTGATCCCCACCTCCTGCAATAAAAAGGGTGTGTGGGTGCTCTAACCCGCAGAGTGCCACCTTACCTGGAGGCAGGGCTGTTGCTGATGTCACCAGAGTTAAAATGAGGTCACGCTGGAGTAGAGGGGCCCCCCAGCCAAAAGACCAGAGTCCTTAGAAGAAAGAAGCCAAGTGAAGGCAGAGTCACATGAGAATGGCACTTGACTTCAAAGGCAAAGGTTGGAACCATGTGGCTGCAAACCAAGGAATCCTCGAAATTGCCGAGGAAGCACCAGAAGCTCGCAGAGATAGGACGTCTTCTCCCCACCGCCTTCGGAGGGAGTGTGGCCTTGTCACTGCATGATTTCAGAGTTCCAGACTCCAGAACCACCAGAGAATATGTTTCTGTTGTTTGAAGTCATGCTGCTTGAGGTACTTCATGATAGCGGCCTGGGGAAACTAAGAAGGAACTGTGCGCTGGGAGAGAGGATGAGTGTGACCTGTAGTCCGCAGGGTCTCTCTCAGAGGGTCCAGCAGCACACCCTCCATCTCTGAGCCAGGCTGGCCGTGATGGGTTGGCCCGATCTCACTCTGAGCCCCGCCGTGTGTCCACCTAGCTCTGGACAGGTGGTCTGCATCAGGGAGCAATCTCTTCTGGGCTGACCGCAGCGTCTGTGCCCACACAGCTCCACTCTCTGCCCAGCTGCCCACAGGAGCTAAGATCTTTCATTCCTAGAAGGTCAGAAAGGCAATCAAATCCACCACCACTAGCAGCATACATTCTAGACCCCGCAAGGAGTAGGGCTGCCTGGACCCCCATCCCCTTCTCTCTTCACACACATCAAGTTTATCCCCACTGAGGGTTTTGCACTCAAGTTCGTTTCACCCTGATGCCCTCTACTCTCATCCCTTTCTACCCTCGCCCCCACCTCTGAACACGTATTTCCAGAGTGTCCTGTCTGACACTTGGCCGCTCTCGATTCTCTGCCCTGCTCTCCTGTTCTGAGAACTCATTCGTAACAGCAGTCCTGTTCACGTGTGCTTGTTTCTTGACTGTCTCCCTGCTGGAATGTCACAGCACACTGTTTCGGTGTAGTGAGCACTCAGCCCTGAATGGATGAAAAAATGAAGGACTGAAGTGACCAGGTGAGTCAGCCAGATGGAGAATGTTCCTGACAGAAGGAAGAGCATTGAAGATGCTCAGAGATAGGGCTGCATAGTCAAGAAAAAGCTGGAGGGAAAAGGTGACAGCGGATCCTGGAGAGGAAAGCAGAGCTCCTGCAGGCCAGGTGCAGCTTCGTCCTCAGTCTGGGTCGGTGCCTGTTAAAGCAAGGATTTGTACTTTTCTTTCCTGCATTTCAGAGATGACATACCCACCTCCACTGACACCTGAAGAACAAGGATTCAAGGGGACAGAATTCTTCTACTTCAGGCTCATTGCTGTATCAGCTGCCTCAAAACATTCTTTGAATAAGACAGGTAAATATAAACATACAACGATAGTCACACAATGATGCAGGAATAATTGTACATCTTTGAGAAGTAGAAGAGAGACATAAGATTTATTTCAACAGCAAGGGCCAGCTTCGCTATTGCTGCAATATCCTTTCATCTTCAGAACAATCTCTTTAATGCAAGACATACTCAGCCCATTTTACAGAGGGTAAAACTGAGGCCAGAGGAGCTAAGCAACTCCACCAAGGTCACTGAGCTAGTGACCAGGATTCACACCCAGCTCTTCTGCCTCCAAAGCCTGTCTTCCATGTACTAGACTACACTATCCCTCCCTCTCAGATTTCTGGCTGAGGGGCCACGGAGGTGGGGGGCAAAGAGCAATGGACTTGGAGGAGGCCTTCACCTTGGTGCTTGAGGGTGATCCTGAGCAAGTCAGGTAGCTTTTCTGACTTCTTTTATCTAAAATGGGACTGGTGAATCCAGTCCTGCCAACTTTACTAGCAGGAAAAATGTCTCTGAAAAAGCTTTGAGGAATAAGTGAATACATCTAGGACTTGACATCAAACTGTGCCCAAAACAAAGATGGTGTTTATTCCCTGCACTTCTTTATTTGTCTCGAGATCCTACAATGCAGGTGGCTCTGGGTCCCTCCCTTCTGCCCCCATCCTATCCTATCCTTGGCATCATCCCAGTCCTAAAGGAAATCCCCTGAGGGCAGGGCTGGAAGAACTCAGAGCCAGTTCTGAGAAGATGGGAAACACACCAGCTGAGCATAGCTTTCCTGCAACCGAGAGCAGAGGGCTCAGGGCCAAGAGGCAGCCCCTTCCTGGGCCTGGACTGCCTGTCTTGCCAGTAGAGGTTCTGCCAGGGTCTGGGCTGCTGCGGCAGTTCTAGAATGTTCTAGAGTTCTTGGAGGGTGCAGGACCTTCCTAAGAAGCCAATCCAGGTGTCATAGTGTAGACAGGACAGATTGTGGAAGCAGGCACAGGCCGACAGGGAATGGCTGCCTCCCCTGCCCCCTGTGGATCGCCTAGTTACTCAGTTACTTCTTCAACAGGTGTGGGTCAAGTTTTTTCACTTTGTTAGACTCCATGATAGATGGAAAACCCTTGAACATGAAAATTGAAAGCCCTTCTCCCTGGCTTGGTTCTACCACAGTCTTGATAGGGTAGCTTAACCCAGCTGAGCCTCTGTCTCCCCTTCTAGACAACTAGGGTAATTTTAGCATCTTTCTATCTGCTGCAGACGTAACAAGTATGTAATGTCTGCACAGGGCCTGGCCCCAAATAGGCAGTGAAGGGCGATCATTACCATTCATAATTACCACCCCATGGGCCACTTTGTAGGTACTCAATAGAAACGTAAGGAATGAAAAATAAACTCCTAGTACTCCCTTCAGTTCCCTTTTGAATTCCACCCAGAGCCGGGGGTGGGAAGAAATCCAGCAGATCCTGGTGGTTAGAAACGTGACATCCAAAAATGTCTGTTTTCAAGTCACATTTCTTTCTTTCCTGCAGCTGTCAGAGGCTAGAATTGCTTTCGAAGCTGTGGCCAGCTTTTTGGGAGGTGGGTCTGTGCAGGAGAGAGATCTGCTCAGATGAAGAAGAGGTAATACACCACACAAGAGGCCCCGGCCAGTGATGATGTCATTTGGCCTGGCAGCCTGAGTGAGGAGGAATTTCCCTTGTACCTGACAATAACATTTTTTTCAAAATAAAATATGTTGAGGTTGAGAAGTTTATCTTGGCGGAGCATTGTACCATTAGCTCAAGATTAAATGCATCCTGTCCAAATTCTTTTGCTACTTGTAAGGGGCCTCAGGCCCTCAGCCTCCAGATGTTGATTCCATGGAGACCTCAGGGAAGGAAGCTAATTGTTCTTTGCATTAGAAGTGTCCAAACTGGCCTGGGGTGGCTGTCCTCACATACTCCCCAGAACCCCCTTGGGGACCCAAGCCCTCATGCTCCCAGCTACTGGCAGTGTTGCCTACTGATAGCTCCCAGCTGAGTCCCTCCTGGACACGACCCTTGGCTGAAGGCCATTGCTACTTGCAAAGTTATGGCCCCCGTCCCACGAGGCAGCTCAGTCTGATTTGTTGATATAAAGGTACAAACCCACCAGCCCCACGCTTCAACCTGGGACAAGTCTGAAGAGCCACCCTAGTTCCAGATCACCCTGTGAAACCGGCTGAGGTTTGTTACAAATATATTAGAGTTCAGCTCCTTCTGGCCAATTGTACTTCTTTCACTGCCCCTCAGGGGTTGATTCAGAGAGCTGTCCCCAACGTGTTTACCATACTCATGTCTCCCGCTCAGAGATTCTGCTGCCAGGATTGCTCTGAGAAAGCTGACCGACTCTCCTTGAGACTTTTGGAGTTCAATCATTCACTAGCCACTTGGCCAAGAGGACCCCATCGCTTGTGGTGGAGCCCTGATTGCCCCAAGGCATGCTGTGAACTTTGTTAAGAGCTCCATAATGAACTTGGATGGAATGTTGTATCCATGGAAAGGAATACACTGGAATACACTGAGTGCGTGCTAAGTCACCTCAGTCTTGTGTGACTCTCTGTGACCCCAGGGACTGTAGCCCACCAGACTCCTCTGTCCATGGGATTCTCCAGGCAAGAATACTGGAGGGCATTGCCATGCCCTCCTCCAAGGGATCTTCCCGACCCAGGGATCGAACCCAGGTCTCCTGCATTGCGGGCAGACGCTTTAACCTCTGAGCCACTAACCATTGGCAGCCATTGGTTCTTTATCACTAGTGCCACCCGGAAAGCCCACACTGGTGGGGACAGTATCTCAGATATTTGAGAGTCTGACAGAAAGGTGGAACAATGGAGTAGGGAGGCTGTTACTGAGAATTACTGATGTGTTTGAGAAAGATGTGGGAGGCTGCGGATGAGCGATCAAAAAGGTCAAGTGTGAAAGCCAGGGGACCTTTCTGATAGCATGTAGGGAGATCACCTGCAACTTGAAGGCAGAAGAAGCTGAGTATCAAGTCTGGGACTTAATTATCAGGGTAGTGGAGCTCCAGAGATGGCTGAATCCTCAAGCTTGGCAAGTCTGCTATGCTAAGGTCAGAGTTCTTGTTCAAAGTTACTTGAGGCTGAAACACAGTTCAGTTCTTCCCTCTGACCAGTCCTGCGGCCTTCACTTTTCACACGAGTTGTTCCCAAGACCCCTCCGCAACAACGGTCCTAGACTTTAATCTCACTTTCAGAGTCAGCTTCCCAGGGAGCCCAATAAGGAGTGTTCAGATCCCTGCCGGTGGGATTCACCGTGCTATTTGGAGTTATATGACTTCTATCACCTTCATCTTATGGTCTTTGCCCTTCCTCTTCTCTGTACCTGAAACAATCTGCTCCTCGATCTTTCTACACCTTATCATTCAGGGCTCAGCCCAAACCTTGATTCCTCAGAGATCTTTCCTGCCTGTTTACTCTAAAACCCCCACCCCACACTCACTCAGTTACAATTGCTTCACCAGGTTTTATTTGTGTCACAGCCCTAGTAATCAGCTGCAACTGCCCTGTTCACTTATTTATTCTAGATCTCCCACTAGAACGTAAGTTCCATGAAGACCCAGATGGTAGTGTCATGCCCGGGTGCCGTATAAGTACTTTTGGAAGAAAAAAAAATGATAAAGGAAGGCTGGAAGGGAGACAGGGCCAAGGAAGGATGGAGGCATCTGCTTTCTAACCTTGACTTTGGGAACTTGGAAAGATTCTTCGACCTTTCTCAGCTTTTGATTCCTTTTCTGTCAGAGAGGGGATATAAATTATTGTTTGGAATTTGATGAGATCATTATTGCAAAGGACCCACTTTTCTAGTTTTTTCCCCTGGAAACTTTAGGAAGTTCTCTGTAAAATAGTACTCAGCCACTTCTCACTTCCTTTCCCACTCACAGTGTCCCTCTTTAACCTCTCACTTTCCCTCTAAAGGAGAGAGGACTGGACACTGGCGTTTCCAAGTGGGAGACGTTGTTGAGGTTAGGTTGTAGGCGTGGGAAGGCAGCCCGTTAGTGATGGCGAGATTCTTTCCGAATCTTTGATGGTGTGTGTGTCTGTGACAGTGGTGGTGATGGGGTGTAGTTGGTGGTGATGTGTAACATTTTTGGTGGTGGTGGTGTGTGGTGGTGATCGTGTTGCTGCTGGTAGTGCTGTATGTGAGGGTTGTATGTGGTGTGTATGAGTGGTGGCACATGTGTGTGTTGATGTAATGGGGTATGTGTGGTGGTGGATGTGATGTGTGTGTGCAGGTGGTGTGTCTGTTGGTAGTATGTGTGTGTGTGGTGGGATGTGTGTGATGTTTGTGTGGTGGGATGTGTGTGTCTGTGGTGGGATATGTGTGGTGAGGGTGTGTGTGTGCTGGTGGTGGTGTGTCTGTGTGGCAGAGTGTATGTGATGGGGTGTGTGTATTTGCTGGTGGTGGTGGTAGTGTGTGTGTGGTGGGATGTGTGTGGTGGGGTATGTATGTGTATGTGTGGTGGGGTGTGTGTGTGCTGGTGGTGGGGTGGGTGTGTCTGTGGTGGGATGTGTGTATTTGCTGGTGATGGGGTGTGTGTGTGTGTGGTGGGATGTGTGTGATGGGGTGTGTCTGTGTGGTGGAGTGTGTGTGTGTGTGCTGGTGGTGGGGTGGGTGTGTGGCAGGGTGTATGTGATGGGGTGTGTGTGTGCTGATGGTGGGGTGGGTGTGTGTGTGGTGGGGTGTGTGTGATGTTTGTGTGGTGGGATGTGTGTATCTGTGATGGGATATGTGTGGTGAGGGTGTGTGTGTGCTGGTGGTGGGGTGAGTGTATGGCAGGGTGTATGTGATGGGGTATGTGTATTTGCTGGTAGTGGGGTGGGTGTGTGTGTGGTTGGATGTGTGTGGTGGGGTGTGTATGTGTGGTGGGGTGGGTGTGTGTGTGTGCTGGTGGTGGGGCGGGTGTGTGTGTGGTGGGATGTGTGTATTTGCTGGTGATGGGGGGTGTGTGTGTGTGGTGGGGTGTGTGTGGTGAGGTGTGTGTGGTGGGATGTGTGTGGTGGGGGGTGTGTGTGTGTGGTGTTGCTGGTAGGCTGTGTGGATGTGAAGTGTGTGAGGATGCCTCAGAGGTCTAACCCTCACAGTAGTCAGCAGCAAGCGTCAGGCTCTCAGGAAGCCCGGCTTCCATCCTGGAACAATCCCATGGTGATTTCCCCGGGAAAGCTGCTCCTGGGCACTGCTAATCAGGAGCATTGCCAGCTGCTCTGATTCTGGGATTTTCCATCTCGATTTCTACTTTCTTTTCAAATTTTTTTTTCTTTACCTTATTGAGCATTGTAAACAGGATGGGCTTTTTGTTCACTTGCATTTATTGACTCACTTATTTTATTCTTTTATGATAGTAATAAATAGACTTGGGAAAACTCTGGCAAGTATAAACAAGCAGAAGAAAATAAAGAGTCAAACCCACTGTATTCACAGTTATTGATATTCTCCCAACATTCTTTCCACACACTGTCTTAAATTTTATTTGGTCACAGAGAGATCTTTATATACAGCTTTAAAAGACAGAGAAGATTGGATTTTGATAACAATCAGCAGTCTACTGCCTCAGTCTTCTTCCTTACCCTGATTCCTACTCCATAGAGGTAACTATTTTTATTTTCCTCAGCTTAAGTCTCTGCCATTTATCCCCACCTGTCTACAAAAAATGCTTATATTACTATTTCTCCCAGCTTTATTGAGATATAACTGGCATTTAACATTAGTGTAAGGTTTAAGTTTTAAAATGTGATGATTTGACCAGGTATATATTGCAAAATAGTGACCACAAGGAAGCTACTTAACACCTTCATCATTTCACCGAATTATATTCTTTGTTGATGCGTTTAGATTTTTGTCTTTTAACTTCTTGGCAGGGGAGTTGCGATTCTTACCCTCTTACACACTCTCTCCCCAACCACTCAGCCACACACCAACTCCTACTCCACTTCTCCCAATACCATATATGAAATCGGCTAAATAAATCATCTTTACTTCCTTGTTTCTGCCACTATAAATATGTTTGGGACACCGATACTTTCTGTATCATCATTACATTTCCCGTGATGTACAACTTTTTTCAATTCTTTGGAATTCATAATGGCCTCATTTTGTTTACTCAGCTTTCTATGCATCTATCTCTAACTCCCTCCAAATTCTCCAATAGGACAGAATTTCCTCAGTATTTTAACAGGTGCATTCAAACACACCAAGTAAGCTCTGTCCTTAATTTTTGCTCCTTGGAAACATCCTTTCTGGGGCTTTCCATCTTCTTGCTCCAATCTCGTGGCATGCGTCCTATGCCTTCTCTTACCGATTCCTTAGGCTTTCCCATCCCTTGCCTCTTGTGTTGGCTCTGCAAAGTCCGATATACCCTGTATTTATTTTAAGGGCTTTAAATTTTTTTAACAGCTTTATTGAGGTGTAATTAACAAACAGTAAACTTCAATTAAAATGTACAACTTGATACGTGTTGACCCATGCATACATTTACAAAATGATCACCACAACTGAGATGATGAAAATACCATATATCCATCATCCCCTAAAATGCCCTTGTGTCTCTTTGTAATCTCTGTCTTCTGTCCTTATCCCATCCACCTGCAACCACTGATCTGCTTTCTGTTCTATAGAGTGGTTGGCACTTTTCAGAATTTTATACAAATGGCTTTATCTCGTATGCACATGTTTTTGTCTGACTTCATTTACTCAACATAATTATTTTGAGATTTATCTATGCTTTTACCTGTATCAATAGTTCATTTCTTTTGTTTGCTGAGTAGTGTCTCACTATATAGTTGTTCCACAATTGTTCATCCATTCTCCTATTGAGAACATTTAGGTTATTTCTGTTCTTTGATTATCAAAGAGAAAATTCTTACAAACATTCATGTTGACATGTACAGACATGTGCTTTCATTTTGGGTAAAGAGCTAGGAGAGAAATGACCAGGTCATACAGAGGTAGGTTTGTTGCTGTTCTTTTATTTAGTAAACTGCCAAACTGTTTTCTAAAATGTTGGTACCACATTACCTTCCCATCAGCTGTGTATAACAGCTTCAGTTGCTCCACATTCTGGCCAGTACCTAGTAGAATCAGTCTTTTCAACTATAGACATTCTATTGGATGTTTAGTAGTATCTCACTGTGGTTTTAATTTCTTGTAGTCAAGCTAGAGTTGGATCTTTTTTTAACTCACTCTGACAGTACCTGTCTTTAATTGATAACGTTTAGACCATTGATATTCAAAGTGATTAATGATATGGATGGGTTAAAATCTTGGATATATAACACCAGTACAGCTGAAACCATACTTAATGCTATATTCTATTTGTAACCTTTCTTTTTTCCTTTTTTTTTTTTTGTCTTCCATTATTTTTCTGCCTCCTGGGGTTAAAAAAAGCATTTTATGTGATTGCATGTTCTCTTCTTATATAGGATATCAGTTATACTTTCTTTTTTTACTTAAGTCATTGCCCTACAAATTGCAATATACCTTTACAACTAATCCTAGTTTGCTTTCAGATAACACTAGTTCACTTCATGTGTAGTGTGATACTTTATAATAACCAAATAATCTTAATTCTTGTCTCCAGTCCTTGTATCATTATATATAAATTTATATATGATTTATATGTGATTTACATATAAATATATAAATGATTTTTATATAAATCATTCCATTTATACATAAGCAAGCATCCATATATATATACATGTAAGCATATATAATCAAATATTGTTGCTATTATTATTATGAATAACCTGCTATCTGTTAAGTCAATCAATAATAACAGAAAATAACATTTTTATTTTACCTTCACTCATTTGGTGAGACCCTTTCTCTATGTAGATCTGAGTTTCAATCTTTTTTATTTTCATACCAGTTTTAGAATCTGCATGTCAATTCCTATAGGAAAAAACCTTGCTGAGATTATTATTGGAAGTCTGTTGAGTCTGGAGAGATTTAGTGCGGTTTAGTGAAAGATTTAGTAGAGATTCTTAAGATGTCGCTTAAGAGTATAGAGTCATTGGATCCATGAGCCTGTGCCTCTCCACTCATTTAGGTCTTCCTCTCAGCAAGGTTTTATATTTTAAATTTAAAAGTCTTGCATATCTTTTGTCAGATTTGTCCTTAAGTAGTAAATATTTCCAGTGCTACTATAAATCATATTTTTCAACGTTAGTTTCTGATTCTTTGTTGCCTGTCTATAGAAATACAATTGATTTTTGTATATTGATCTTATGTCCTGCGACTTTTCTAGTCTCCTTTAATAGTTCTAGAAGTTTTTTGTGTATTCAAAAGAATTTTCTTTGTAGACCATCATGTCATCCATAAATGGAGACAGTTTTACTTCTTTCAGTCCAGACGCCCTTCAATTCTTTTCCTTGCCTTTATGGAGTAGCTACCGCCTCCAGTGCAATGTTGCATAGAAATGATTAGAGAAGGCATCATTGCCTTGAACCTCATCTTAGGAAGAAAGCATTTGGTCTTTGGGCAATGTTAATATTAGGAGTTTTGTAGATGCTACTTATCTGATTGAAGAAGTTTCCCTCTATTTCTAGTTGGCTGAGAGTTCTTATCAGTAATAGATATTAGGTTTTGCAAATGCTTTTACCCCTCATCTATTAGAGGTAATCATGTCTGTTTTCTTGGTCTCATTTTGGACTTAGTCTGCTGCTGCTGCTAAGTCGCTTCAGTCGTGTCCGACTCTGTGCAACCCCATAGACGGCAGCCTACCAGGCTCCCCCGTCCCTGGGATTCTCCAGGTAAGAACACTGGAGTGGGTTGCCATGTCCTTCTCCAATGCATGAAAGGGAAAAGTGAAAGGGAAGTCGCTCAGTCGTGTCCGACTCTTTGCGACACCATGGACTGCAGCCTACCAGGCTCCTCTGTCCATGGGATTTTCCAGGCAAGAGTACTGGAGTGGGTGCCATCGCCTTCTCCGGACTTAGTCTGTTAATAGGGTAAATTATGTTACTGGACTTTGCATTTCTGGGATAAACAGCACTGAGTCTTGATGTATTATTTTTCTTTATATATTGTTGAGTTCAATTTGCTAAAATTTTATTAACAATTGTTGCACTTATGCTTATGAGGAATATTGGTCTAGTTTACTTGTAATACCTTTATCTGGTTTGGATATCAGTATAATACTAGTCTCATAGAATCTGTTGAGAAATACTATTTCCTTTTCAGCATAGAATCAGAATAGTTTCTTCCTTAAATGTTTATTAGATTTCATCATTAAAGCCACCTGGGCCTGGAATTTCCTTTGTGGTGAAGATTTTATTTATTTAAAAGACATAAGGTTATTCAGGTTATCCATTTCTTCTTGAGGAAACTTTGGTAATTTGTCTTTCTAGGAATTTGTCCATTCATCAGTTTGTCAAATTTATTGTCTAGAGTTGTTTGTAATATTTATTATCCCTTTCCTAACTAGAGATGATTTTCTCACTACCTCACTCATTGCTGAAATTGGCCCTTTCTGGTTTTATCTATTTTTTTCAGTCTGACTTGAAGTTTATCAGTTTAATTGATCTTAAAGAGGCAGCAATTGATTTCACTGATTTCTTCTGACTGTTTATATATTTTCTCTTTTATTGATTACCTTTTGTGTTCCTTTCTTCTACTTTCTTTGTTTCATTTGCTCTTTTCTTTTGAACTTCTTATGGTAGAACATTAGGTCCTTGAGACATTTCTTCTGTTTTCTGATGCAGTCATTTAATGCTGCAGATTTCCAAATAGTATCTTGGATGATATGTTGTGTTTTCATTTCTTTTTAGTGGAAAATATTTTTAGGCTTGCCTTGATATTTTTTCTTTGAACCACAAATAATTCAGACTTGTGTTATTTAGAATTCAAATATTTTGGATTTTCTAGATCTCTTCCTACTATTGATTTCAAGTTTATTTCACTGTGGTCAAAGAACATACTTTGGAAGACTTGAATCCTTTTAAATTTATAGAGTTGCTTATCTTAGCGCCCAAGCTATATAGTCTCTTGGTAAATGTTTTGTGTGTCCTTGAGAAGAATGTATATTATGCTATTGGTAGTGATCTATAAATGTCTATTAAGTAGGTTGATAATGTTATTCAAGCCCTCCGTAGCCTCACTAGTCTTATGTTTTCTTGTTTTATAGTTTTTGAGAGAGGGTTGTTGAAATCTCAGACTACAATTGTGGATTTGTCTGTTTCTCCTTGCAGTTTTGTTAATTTTTGCTTCATTTATTTTAAAGTTGAATTATTAGGCATATAATGTTTAAGATACTGTGTCTTTTTGATGCATTGAACTGCTTTATCTCTGATAATGTTCTTTGCTTGAAATAGCTTAATATAGCCTTTCTAGCTCTCTTTTGATCCCATTAGCATAGCATATCTACCTCCTTCTTTTTGCTTTTAACCTATTTGTATCTATATATTTAGGGCTGGTTTCTTGTAAGCAGCATATAATTTGGCCTTGCTTTTTCCCCCCACTTTTTAGATTGTGGCAAAATATGCATAGGATAAAATTTATCATTTTAGCCAATTTTTCTTCATGATGTAAGTAGCTGTTTCTTTCTTTTCTGTTGAAATTTAGTTGATTTACAATATTGTATTAATTTCAGGTATACAGCAACGTGATTCAGTTTTATATGTATATTTTTATTCATTCCCATTAATGTTTATCGTAAGATTTCGAATATAGTTTCCTATGCTATACAGTAAATCCTTGCTCTTTATCTTACCATTTTAACCATTTTAAAGTGTACGGTTCAGTGGCATCAAGTACATTTCCAATGTTGTGCAATCGTCACTGCTGTCCATTTCCAGAACTTATTCATCATTCCAAACGAAATTCTGTACTCATTTAAACAATAAGTCCCATCCCCAGTCACTGGTAACTCCTATTTTACTTTTTGCTCCTATCAACCTGTCTGCTCCTAGGTACTTTGTGTAAGTGGAATCTCACAATTTTTTTTCCTTTTGTGTCTGACTTCTTTTATTTAGCATATCTTCAACGTTTATCCATGCTGTAGGGTATATCAGAATTTCATTCCTTTTCAAGGATGAATAATATTTTATTGAGTGTATATACCTAATTCTGTTAATCCATTCATCCATCAGTGAACATTTGGGTTGTTTCTGTCTTTTGGCTGTTGTGAATAATGCTGCTAGGAACATTGGTGTGTAAGGATTTGAGTCCCTGCTCTCAGTTCTCTCAGGTATATACCTAGGAATGGAATTGCTGATTAATAGTAATTCTACTTTTACCAATTTGAGAAACCACCATACTATTTTCACAAGGGTTATACCATTTTATATTCCCACTCAGCAATGCACCAGAGTTCTAATGTCCTGCTATTCTTGCCAACACTTTTTATTTTCTATTTGTTGTTGTTT
The DNA here is from genome assembly GCF_023091745.1 of Budorcas taxicolor. NCBI lineage: Eukaryota > Metazoa > Chordata > Mammalia > Artiodactyla > Bovidae > Budorcas > Budorcas taxicolor. The sequence goes on from NC_068920.1 coordinate 141,921,009, forward strand.
TGTTTTTAAAATAATAGCCACCCTAACGGATGTGAAGTACTGGATCTAAATTTTGTTTTTTTTAATTTTTTGACCATCCCAAGTGGCATGCAGGTTCTTCATTCCCCAACCAGGGACTGAACCCATGCTCCCTGCAGTGGAGGCATGGGTCTTAACCACTGGATTGCCAGGGAAGTCCTGGGTCTTGCTTTTTTTAATCCAAACTAACAATATGTTTTGTTTTTTAATTAGAATCTGTGTTTGTTTTCTACCACTGTGTAACAAATTGTGCCCAAACTCAACACCTTAAAGCATCATACATTTTCTATCTCACCAGATTCTGAGGGTCAGAAAGCCTCAGGTAGCTTAGCTGGGCAGTTTTGACTCAGCATCTCTCACGGGGCAGCAGCAAAAGTAGTAGTCCCTGAGGATTGAGACTGAAGACTTCACTTTTAGGCTCACTCAGGAGGCTGACTGCAGGAGGCTGCAGGTTGTCAGCATGTAGACTCCACTGTAGGACTGCTCATATCATAGTCTTCCCCATAGGGAAGGCTTATGTTCAGTGGAAAATGCTTACGATGGGAATAGTGGAAGTTGTGTCTCAATGGTAGCCATCATGGAGATGGTCTAAACATCTCAAGGTTCACTTCAGTTCAGTTCCATTGCTCAGTTGTACCCGACTCTTTGTGACCCCATGGACTGTAGCACACCAGGCCTCCCTGTTCATCACCAACTCCTGGAGTTTACTCAAACTCATGTCCATTGAGTCAGTGATGCTATCTAACCATCTTATCTTCTGTCGTTCCCTTCTCCTCCCACCTTCAATCTTTCCCAGCATCAGGGTCTTTCCAAATGAGTCAGCTCTTCACATCAGGTGGCCAAAGTATTGGAGTTTCAGCTTTAGCATCAGTCCTTCCAATGAACATTCAGGATTGATTTCCTTTAGGATGAAATGGTTGGATCTCCTTGGAGTCCAAGGGACTCTCAAGAGTCTTCTCCAACACCACAGTTCAAAAGCATCAATTCTGTGCTCAGCTTTCTTTAAAGTCCAACTCTCATACCCATACATGATAACTGGAAAAACCATAGCTTTGACTAGATAGACCTTTGTTGGCAAAGTAATGCCTCTGCTTTCTAACATGCTCTGTAGTTTGGTCATAACTTAGCCACTTCATGGCTGCAGTCACCATCTGCAGTGATTTTGGAGCCCCCAACACTGTTTCCACTGTTTCCCCATCTATTTTCCATGAAGTGATGGGACCAGATGCCATGATCTTAGTTTTCTGAATGTTGAGCTTTAAGCCAACTTTTTCACTCTCCTCTTTCACTTTCATCAAGAGGCTTTTTAGTTCCTCTTCACTTTCTGCCATAAGGGTGGTATCATCTGTATATCTGAGGTTGTTGATATTTCTGCCGGCAATCTTGATTCCAGCTTGTGTTTCCTCCAGCCCAGCGTTTCTCATGATGTACTCTGCATAGAAGTTAAATAAGCAAGGTGACAATATACAGCCTTGACATACTCCTTTTCCTATTTGGAACCAGACTGTTGTTCCATGTCCAGTTCTAACTGTTGCTTCTTGACCTGCATACAGGTTTCCCAAGAGGAAGGTCAGGTGGTCTGGTATTCCCATCCCTTGAAGAATTTTCCACAGTTTATTGTGGTCCACACAGTCAAAGGCTTTGGCATAGTCAATAAAGCAGAAATAGATGTTTTTCTGGAACTCTCTTGCTCTTTCCATGATCCAGCAGATGTTAGCAATTTGATCTCTGGTTCCTCTGCCTTTTCTAAACCCTGCTTGAACATATGGAAGTTCACAGTTCATGTACTGTTGAAGCCTGGGTTGCAGAATTTTGAGCATTACTTTACTAGCGTGTGAGATGAGTGCAATTGTGCAGTAGTTTGAACATTCTTTGGCATTGCCTTCCTTTGGGATTGGAATGAAGATTGACTTTTTCCAATCCTGTGGCCACTGCTGAGTTTTCCAAATTTGCTGGCATATTGAGTACAGCACTTTCACAGCATCATCTTTCAGGATTTGAAATAGCTCAACTGGAATTCCATCACCTCCACTAGCTTTGTTTGTAGTGATGCTTCCTAAGGCCCACTTGACTTTGCATTCTAGGATGTCTGGCTCTAGGTGAATGACAATACCATTGTGATTATCTGGGTCATGAAGTTCTTTTTGGTATAGTTCTTTTATGTATGCTTGCCACCTCTTCTTAATCTCTTCTGCTTCTGTTAGGTCCATACCATTTCTGTCCATTATTGTGCCCATCTTTGCATGATATATTCCCTTGGTATCTAATTTTCTTGAAGAGATCTCTAGTCTTTTCCATTCTATTGTTTTCCTCTATCTTTTTGCATTGATCACTGAGGAAGGCTTTCTTAACTCACTTTGCGATTCTTCGGAATTCTGCATTAGACCATTTCTGTTTAATGCAATTATTCATGTCTTTGGGTTCAAATATATAGTCTTACTATTTATTTTCTGTTTCTTCCATGTGTTTTTCGCCATTACCCCCTTTTCTGCATTGTTCTGAATTCAGTTTTGTTTTTTTTTTTAGAATTCTATTTTAACCCCTTTGTTGATTTATTACCTACAATTCTTTGTTATGTTACTTTAGTGGTTGCTTTATAGTCTATAGTATACATCTTTAAGTTTCTACATCTATCTTAAAGTAATATTGTACTATATATAAGAATCTTACAACAATATAGTTTAGGGAGTAAGCTTTCAGCATTTTGCCAAAATGGATGTCTGGGATATAATAGGGTACCTGGAGGTCTAACTGCGCTGTATGAAGACTTTGGGCTAATTCTCCAGGTTTTAGCCCCATTCTGAATCCTCTCCTTCAGAGAAGTCTAGGGATCCCAATTGAACTTTTCCGTAGTTCTAGGGTTCATATCTGTTTTTTCTAGTCTACTGAAGAAAGGTTAGATTCCCTTCTCTCCCTTTTCAGTTGGATACCATTAATCCGCTTTTCTGCTTTTAGAACTTTGTCAACATCTCTTGCTTACTATTGTCTCCTCTCTAGTTCACTTAACCTACTGGAGAAAGTTAAATGATCCATCTCTCTGCCAAGTTAGTTACTACAAGTCCATCTGTTTTCCAGGTTCTGTAATTCTGTTTCCTGTCACCTCCTCTCCTGGCCTCTCCTCTTGTCCTTGTGGCCCATGCCTTTTGCATTCCTTTACTATCACTTTAGTGGGATTCCAGGAGGCAATGGAGATAACGTGTATCCACAGGGCATTCACTCGAAAGAGAAGTCTGGGGTCCAGGCCACCAAACAGCCGAGTGTGGAAAACAGTGGTGATTGGACAGATCAGAATCCACTCCCCACTTGCCAGGGCCTGCTGACCTCCACTGACCTGTCAGGATTCATTCCAGGAGGAGTAAGGGCCTGCAAACATCCCACTGAAACTGTGGATTGTATGTCACCTTAGACCCAGCTGTAGGGATTCCTTCAGTTTCTTCCAGATGCCTGAATTGGCAGCTCCTTCTATGCCAGTCCAGGGCAGCTGACTCTGAGCCCTTGCTCTAAATCAATTTGATTTTCTCTCGGTCAAGAGAGATCAGAGAAGCCACTTTACCTGATACCTGTCCTTCTTTGGAGATGTTACAGTGATTTCTCTCCTTGAGCTGCTCAAAGCCCAGGGGCCAAAGCCTCTGCATCCTGCCCGCGTTAATAGAGGTTTGATATTAAGATTGATGGGGGCGGAACTACTGGCTAATCTAGGTTTTCTGGTGGTGACTCTAGGTGAACAATGGTCCTTTGATCTTCGGAAGCAGGCCGTACAGTCCTGCCTGCTCAGGGCCTGGCTCAGGCTGTGGAGGTCAGTCAGAGGCCCTAGAGAATCTAGTTCTCTGGCTGCAGGTTGGAGTGATTTGCATTTCAAAGGCTCCAGATAAACTGCAAAGAAGAACATTGGGGAAAGATTACTTCTAATTCCTAAAGACATTGAAAGGCTTGGTCATCGCTGACCAGCTAACTGAATTCTGTCCAAGAGTGAGTTTTCAAGTGAAAGAAAGATGCAGTCAAGCCCAGGGATGATGTCAGAGACATAGGGAAGGGAGGAAACAAGGGGGAGGAAAGCACTGAAGCTACAGTCAGTGGGAAGGACACTGATAGCAGTTCACCTTCACTTCTCTCCGTTTCCTTAATTTCCTATGTAAGAGCAGAAAGGACCTTTCAGAACTATCTGGCTGACCCCCAGTTTCATGAGTGAAGGAATTTAGGCCCAGAAGTCCAGATATATTTCTTATCACCCAAATGGGTAAGGGGTGAGTTGGGATTAGAAGCCTCGCGTCCTGTCTCCCAGTCCTGTATCCTTTCCTCAAACAGGCTTGGCCAGTGTTGGCCTGGAACCCATTGCTTTGAGACACAGAGGAAGTGGACGATGGGGAAGAAATCTAGAACTGTATAATTGTCCCTTCAATTTTTCTCTTTGTGTTTACTTTGGAAGTTGTAGGATTTTCACAGTGACTGTGATTGCAATACATATCAACAGCCTTAACACTGCATATCTTTTTTTTTTTTAATTTTTTGTTTTGTATTAGGGTAAAGCCGATTAACAAGGTTATGATAGTTTCAGGTGGACTACAAAGGGGCTCAGTCATACATATACATGTATCCATTCTCCCCCAAACTCCCCTGTGGTCTAAGCTGCCGTATAATGTTGAGTAGAGTTCTATGTGCCACACAGTAGGTCCTTGTTGGTTATCCACTTTAATATAGCAGTGTGTACATGTCCATCCCAAACTCTCCAACTGTGCCTTCCCCCACCCTTGTTCCAGAGCACCTATAAGTTCGTTCTCTAATCCTATGATCTCTTTCTGCTTTGTAAGTTCATTTGTATTATTTCTCTTTAGATTTCATGTATAAGGAATGCCATACATTACTTCTCCTTCTCTGTCTGACTTCACTTGGTATAATAATCTCTAGGACCCTCCATGGTGCTCTAAATGGCATTATTTCATTTTTTTTTATGACTGAGTGATATTCCATTGTATATATGCACCACATCGTCTTCATCCATTCCTCCGTAGAGAGAAATTTAGGCTGCTTCCATGTCACGGCTATTGTGAGCAGTGCTGCAGTGGACACTAGGGTGCATGCATCCTTTCAGACCATGTTTTTCTCCAGATACATGCCCAGGAACACTGTATATCCTTTAACCTAACAAATACATTTCCAGAAATCTTGTCTCCAAAAAATAATTTAGATATGCACCAAAAGAATAATTATCTCAATCCATTTAGTTTTTTTACAGCAAAAAATAGGAAAGAAACATCCCACAGTAGGGGTACAGTTAAGTAAGTTCTGACACAGCCATATGAAGGACTAGCATAGAGTTATTAAAGTAGTTGTCCAGACTGTATTTAATGAAACAGAAAGAAACTTTGACATATCAACAGATAAAAAGTGTTATAGAAGAAAACATAGCATGTGTACTGTTTTGAGGTAAATGATATATACATGAATACAAACAGAATTAGAAGGATACATCAAATTTAATTAGTAGGTCTCTTTGAGTGGGATTATTGTCTTTTTGTATTTGTGGTGTTTTTCACATTTTCTAGAATGAAATTTTAAAAAAAACTTTAATCTTTTTCAGAGTCACAATAAGTTACTAAAGAATAGAACAAGTCAATTTTTGACTTACTCTGCTTGTATAAAAGTGTGGTTCTTCTAAGGGTCAACCCATAAATATCTCATAATAATTACTCCTTTTACCCATCCTGCCAGGTCAGCCATTTTGCTTGTGCTGGTCTTACATTTAGACTTTTTTTGTTTTTAATTATTGAACTGAATTGCTGCCTTTTTTTTTCTTTTTTAATTACAGGATAATACCTATCACACCACAGATAAAAGAGCTTCTTTAAGCTTTGAAGCAGAAACAAACAAACCATTAGAGATCTGGGCTTGCAAATTTTAAGCAAAGATGCTTATAACTGTCCCCACTGAGTGACTTCAGAACAAAGCCTGCCATATCAATCTTGACAAACTTCAGATGGTTTTACCTTGTAGGTTTCAAACCAAACAGTAATAAGAATTTACAAGAGGCAGTTCTGACTGTGAGGTCTGAAGTCAACTGTTGGCAAAACAAAACCTGGTTAGTGCATTTGTAGGGTGAGCATATCATCCAAACCACGGCACTTTTGAAAGTTTAAGGGGTGCAGCTGTCATTCCATGGGGCAACAGGCAGGAACTGGGATGGTCTGGGGCAAAATGAGACTTAAAGTTACCCTATGGATTTAGCTTCTCTTAGACAGCTCTGTTTGAGGGTCTATGCAAGGTAATAGAATGTGGGACTTAGAAGAGCCCTTGGAAGCTAGCCACAGGATAGCTTGATGGGGAAGCTGAGGTGCAGACTGAGGAGGAACTAACCCCAGGCCAGAGGCAGTTCCTAACTAATGATCCAAGGCTAAATGCCTTTTGCTGATAGTTTTCTGTAAAAGGAACAAAATCCTTTTAATCTAAGGCCATGCAGAGGGCGCTGAGGCATTCAAAGGGAAGGGAGCAGCACAAAGAAGGAGAGATCTGCCAGAAAGAACTGGCTTTAGATCCCACTCTTACTTCTGGCTTTATCACTTTGGGGGCATTCACAGGGCCACTCTGAACCTCAGTTTCTTCATCTATAAAATTGGAAGGATAATAACTACTTCTTATGGCTGTACTGAATACCTATTAGGTGTTCAAAAAAAATGTTCCTTATTATTCAGGTTTTACCTTGCCTTTGTTATTTATTTATTTATTTTTAACTATGATGATGATTTTTGGCTGTGCTGGGTCTTCATTGTGGCACCAGCTTCTCTAGTTGTGGCATGTAGGCTGAGTAGCTGCAGATTTTGTGTTTTAATTGTGGTAAAAGTATATGTATCATAAAATGCAAATGTAATTTACCATTGAACCATTTTAAAGTGTACAGCTCAGTGGCATTGAAGGCGTTCACATTGTTGTATAACCATCACCACCATCCATCTCCAAAGCTTTGTCATCATCACAAAATTCATACCCACTAAACATAATTCCTCCTTTCCACCCCTGTCCCCAGCCCCAGGCAACCACCATTCTATTTTCTATCAGAATGAATTTGGCGACTTTAGGTATGTCATGTAAGTGTAATCATACAATTTGAATCCTTCGGAGTCTGGCCTATTTCACTTAGTATAACGTCTTCAAGGTTTATCCAAGTTGTAGCATGTATGAGAATTTCTTTCCTTTTTGTAAGGCTGAATGATACGTATGTACATACCACATTTTGTTTATCCATTCATACCTAGATAGCTGTTTGGGCTGTTTCCCCCTTTTGATTATTGAGAAGGATGCAGCTATGAACACTGATGTACAAGTACCTGCTCAAGTCCCTGCTTTCAATTCGTTTGTGGGTATGCCCCAAAGTGGGATCACTGAACCATATGGTTGTATTTATACATCACTATAAAGTGATACTTGTATATATAACCTTGACTTAAAAAAAAAAATAAAAGGTTACTAAACCTTTTGAACCTCACTGGAAATAATAACTCTCTCTCAGGCACTGCCATAAATGTAAGTTACCATAGGCATAGTGATGATACATAGTAATGCAAGTTTTAAAACATGTAGTTGGTTGCTCCAGGGCTGTGAACAGGTTGGGGTGACCCAAGGCATTTGTCCTCCTCAGGAGGCCTCCCTGAGAGCCTCCTGCACTTGCAAATTCCTTTAGTTAAATCCAGAGATTTTACTTCCAGCCCAAACTGCCCCTTTCTTCCCTTCAGCAGATTTTGATCCTGGAAAGTTGTGTTTAGTAATATTTTAACCACTCATTATTCAAGGAACCCTGCAGTGACTCCTTCTGAAAAAGCCAGACTCCATCAGTGGAGGAAATAACAAGCTCTAAATTACTGGTAATAAATTAGAGCTTTGATGTAAAGAGTTCGGACCTGTGTGGAGGACTTCACAGTTTACAGGAGGCTCTCACCTCTGCTAGTCTGAGTCATCTGGTGTTTATAGGGTGGAGCCATGTAGGGAGTCTTTTACACCGAGGAACTGAATATTGGGTTGAATATTGCCGCAGAAGACAAGACTTTGGAAGCCAGCATTTCTGCCTTCAGACTCCATCTCTGACGTCAATTCTGCAACCTGAGCTAAGTTACTTCTCTCTAGATTTCAGTTTTCCTGACTGGAGAATGGAAATGATACTTATCTCCTGGGATTGTTGAAGAAATTAAATAAGATAATGGATTTAACATCCAGTAGGGGCTATGTATATTGTCACCCTGCTTATTTAACTTCTATGCAGAGTACATCATGAGAAACGCTGGGCTGGAGGAAGCACAAGCTGAAATCAAGATTGCCGGGAGAAATATCAATAACCTCAGATGACACCACCCTTATGGCAGAAAGTGAAGAAGAACTAAAAAGCCTCTTGATGAAAGTGAAAGAGGAGGGTGAAAAAGTTGGCTTAAAGCTCAACATTCAGAAAACTAAGATCATGGCATCCGGTCCCATCACTTCATGGGAAATAGATGGGGAAACAAACAGTGGAAACAGTGTCAGACTTTATTTTTTGGGGCTCCAAAATCACTGCAGATGGTGATTGCAGCCATGAAATTAAAAGACACTTACTCCTTGGAAGGAAAGTTATGACCAACCTAGGTAGCATATTAAAAAGCAGAGACATTACTTTGCCAACAAAGGTCCATCTAGTCAAGGCTATAGTTTTTCCAGTAGTCATGTATGGATGTGAGAGTTGGACAGTGAAGAAAGCTGAGTGCTGAAGAATTGATGCTTTTGAACTGTGGTGTTGGAGAAGACTCTTGAGAGTCCCTTGGACTGCAAGGGGATCCAACCAGTCCATTCTGAAGGAGATCAGTCCTGGGTGTTCATTGGAAGGACTGATGCTAAAGCTGAAACTCCAATACTTTGGCCACCTCATGCGAAGAGTTGACTCATTGGAGAAGACTCTGATGCTGGGTGGGACTGGGGGCAGGAGAAGGGGACGACTTAGGATGGGATGGTTGGATGGCATCACAGACTCAATGGACATGAATTTGAGTAAACTCCGGGAGTTGGTGATGGACAGGGAGGCCTGGCGTGCTGCGATTCATGGGGTCGCAAAGAGTCAGACACGACTGAGTGACTGAACTGAGGGGCTATGTGTGTGTGTGTGTGCTCAGTCAAGTCCAACTCTTAGCCACCCCATGGACTGTAGCCCATGTGCCTGGCTCCTCTGTCTGTGGGATTTCCCAGGCAAGAGTGCTGGAGTGGGTTACCATTTCCTTTCCTTCTCCAGAGGATCTTCCCTACCCAGGGATCAAACCCACATTTTCTGTGTCTCCTGCATTGGCAGGCAAATTCTTTGCCACTGTGCTACCGGGATATGCTGTGCTGTGCTAAGCCACTCAGTTGTTTCTGACTCTTTGCGATCCCATGGACTATAGCTCACCAGGCTCCTCTGTCCATGGATTCTCCAGGTAAGAATACTGGAGTAGGTTGCCATGCCCTCCCCCAGGGGATTTTCCCAAGCCAGGGATCAAACCCAGGTTTCCTGCATTGCAGGCAGATTCTTTACCATCTGAGCCATCAGAGAAACCCAAGAATGTTGGAGTGGATAGCCTATCCCTTTTCCAGGGGGTCTTCCTGACCTGGGAATCGAACCAGGGTCTCCCGCATTGCTGGTGGATTCTTTACCAGTTGAGCTACCAGGGAAGCCCGCCACTTGGGTATACTTCAATTAAAAGAACCCAGTGGTTTCAAAAATCAAAAGGAAAAAAAAAGAAATCATATTCTAAAAGTGACTGTTTTCATGAGGACTTCAGCAAATAAATTTACTTTTCCTGCAGAAACGTTCGTAATAAAGGTCTTTTCACAATACGTTTATAGCTTTCAAACCACCTTGCTTAAGCAATGCTTGTGCCGGATGACATTCAGCTCTCACTAATCAGCTAGAGACCTCATTTTTCTCTCACCATGGAGTGTCCTTATGCCTTTATCACCTGCTCTTTGGAACAAGAAAGCCAAGCAACAAGATTTTTCTAAAGGGAAGCTGTGATCAGCATAATGCAATTTGTGTTCCATAAGCAAAGGCTAAATATATGATCCCCAAGATAAAAACCAGAAGTGGTTTTCTATAGCAAGAGCTGTACCTGCCCCAACCAGTGCAAAGGCAACCTCCTTGTCATCTGTTTGGTGCTTATGTAACCTTTACATTCTTGAGATTCCCCCCAGCCCACCAGATAGGCAGTGTCCTACCATTGTCCCCATTTAGTCCAAAAACACGAGTTCCAGAGAGGTGAGGTCAGTCACTCCGGGAGACTTAGCTGATAGGTGAATGAGACAGTGTCTCTTCTCTCCACACTACGTCTGTGGGCCACAGAGCTGGGGGTGTCCCTACTAGCTTCAGGTGGTGATGGGCTGAGGGTGGAGGGACACCTCCAGAGGGCTGGAGGCTAAGGGCTGGACTGGGGGCTCTTTTCCAAGAGACCTGTTGGTGGGACCAAGCAGATCCTGAGTTCATCAGCAAGTAATAACTTCTGGATGTTTCAGGGCCAATTGTACAGCGCCTGCGGAGGTAGTCAGCCTGCCTGTAAGTCTGAATGGAATTCCTTGGCTTATGAAATAGCCCGGAGATCAAAGCACCCTTATCTCTGGTGAGACAGCTGAGATTCCCAGGGCTCTGGCCCCTTTCTCTGGGCTTTGCTTGCCCTGCCCCCTTGGGGGTCACCATCTGAGCACAGAAGCCTGGAGGGGGCAGGCTCATAGACCAGCTGGTCCCCAAATCTGGCACATACTTCGTATCCCCTCAACATGGGTTAATAAAAAAAGCAGGTTTTCCTCCAAGCCTCAGTGTTTCCATCTGTGAAATGGGGATATTAACAATACTTAATTCAGTTCTACTGTGTGTACCGAGTGAGAAATCAGCAAGCAGCCTAGGAATATGAAGAACATCCAGCAGGCTAGTAGCTATCATTATTTGGTCTGTGATTAGAGGAGGAGAGAAACCTCGATCTTTTGAGGGTACCAAGAAGGCCTCCTGCTTCAGTGAACCTGGGACTGGGTCTCCACAGAATATAGTCTAGGAACATTAAGAAGAGGAAACAACAGCATCCCAGGTAAAGGAATCCACGGAAGCAAAAGCAAAATAGAAAGTGGGGCTGGGGACTTCCTTGGCAATCTAGTGGTTAAGACTCTGAGCTTCCAATGCAAGAGGCATGGGTTTGATCCCTGGTGGTGGAACGAAGATCCCACATGCTGCATAGCCAAAAAAAAGAAAGTGGGGCCAGAGTAGGGGGCGGGGTAGAGCTGTCCATGGGTGCTGGGCTCATCTTGGTTCCATATTCAGAGCAGGAGGGCTCAGCCCCCAGGGCAGCTCCTCCGGAGGCCCAGTTCTCATCGCAAAAGTGCAAGTGTACCTGCTCCTCTTGTCCTCTTCAAACTTCCTGCGACAGACAGGCCAGGACAGGAGTCAGAGCTGCACGCCCCAGGCTCAGCTGCTGTGTCTCTCCCAGGCTCTGGAAAAGATGCTGCAGGTTTGGGTGGGCCTGAGAGTCTGCAGATCCCACAGCGGCCATGAGTGCCCAGATTTCTGGTCCAGCTTCGAGGACCACACTTTGAGTGTCTGGGCTGGGGAGGCCCCTAGTGAGATTCCTGAAGCTCCTGGCTCCCTCCCTGAAGGACACACAGCTGAGGGGACAGTGACTCAGCTGCCTTGTGTCTGCAAGCCCAGCTCTCACATGTGCGTGTATATGTGTGCATGTGTGTTTGCGCGCGTGTACACGCATGCACGTTCCAGTCCACATCTATGTATGTGACTCCACTCCTGCTTGTCTGAGTGTCCGACTCTCTGGCGCCATCCCTGGGGGTCTCTCACCTGAGGATCCACCTGACTGCAGGGTGCTCAGGTCTAGAATGCTCCTTGTCCATGTGTCTGCCTGTCAGAGAGCTCTGCTGGGCTCCATGTGACGGGGGCAGGGAGGGATTGTGGAAACTGTCATGTGGCAGGGACAGGGCCCTGAGTGCTAACAACTGGCTGACAGCTGGTCACAGCTGGGGACAGCTTAGGCAGGCCTGGGCGTGGGAAAACACACTTCAGGCCGCAACAGCTGGGAGAGGACCACACTCAGAAGATGGGCCCACAGTGCCACACAGCGTGCAAAGGGCAGGGCCCGAGGCCTTAGGCCTGCCAGCCCGGCCACTGTCCTGAGGAACGAGGCCAGCACACAGGATGGCCGACGTTCCCTGCAGGCCCGGTCAAGTGGGCTGTCCTGTCGGGGCCTTGCGCAGTTGCTCTGAATCCTGCTCACGCTGAGTGTGGACTTTATTTGGTGGGTTCATGAAGATGAAGAAGGAAACATCTGCGCATCTCCACCAGGATGCTTTCTTGGAATGTCTGAGTGTGCAGGCTCCAGGGGTGGATGTGCTGGGGGCAGGGTGATTGCGTCAGATAGTCGACACTTCTAGAAGGCTCAGGGTCTATTGTGACAATCAAATAGGTGAATACAGGGCTGGCAAACGGGAAATAGCATGAAATATCAAGGCTGCTTATTTTCATCATTATTGTTATTGCTGCTTTAAACATGAACATGTTATTCTATTCATTTTGAACAGAAACCATCCTAAGATATGCTACAAAGCCACCATTTTCTTAATCCAGGGACACGGAGCTGATTAAGCCAAGAGCAGGCAGGAGGAGAAGGAGGAGACGTCAGGGCTGCTGGCTCCACCACCCTGTTTGAAGTTCCCCAGGGTCCCCCCCTTATTCCAGGCTGTCGGTCAAGACTGCCTGTGGCCTCCCCTCAGTCACCCCCTCTTAGCCTGCTGCTGCTTACAGCTCAGCAAGCAGATGACCAGAACTGCCAGACCTGCGTGCAAAGTGAGAGGCAGACGGCAACCAGGCCTAGGAGGCTTTGGAGACAATAAAGTTTATGGCAACTGGGTGTCCACATAGTGACCTGTACTCTGATTTTTCAGAAGCTCCTTATTTCTTACTCACCTTCCTCTGGCTGACACCGTGTGTGTGTGTGTGAGAGAGAGAAAGAGACAGAGAGACAGGGATATTGGCAGAGAAAGATCACTCCCAGTAACTAACAGCATCATGATACCTATACCTGTAACCCAGCCTGATGCTGAAGTTTATTTCCCAGACAGAGGCTGCCCTCTAAGAGACATGACTTAGCATCTTCAGAGATGTATCATCTCATGCCTGCCAACGACCGGGGACACATGTATTCACACCAGGCCACCCTCCAGCCTCCCCCGCCAACCATGCTCTCCTCTCTCAGGCATAGCTGCAAACTGAGACCAAGGAGGTATTAGGCAAACTCTGGAGAATGATCCTGATGTGCTTAAGCCCCCGAGGGCTCCCTACAGCTGTGAGAGGGAAATGCAGACAGATTTCTGTGGCCTGCCCCTTCTTACTTCCCCAGCTCCCAGCCCTGCCTGCCCTGGCAAACTAGACCCAGGCACACAGGGCATCTTCCGTTTCCCCGAACATTCCAAGCTCTTTCCACTCACGGGCCTTTGAATTTGTAATGCCAGCTCCTGGAATATTCTTCACCCCTGGCCCCACCCCTCCCAAGGCCGACCCATTTCTGTGTCACTTCCTCAGACAGGGCTTTGGTAACTGTCCTTTTCAAGTAGGTCTCCCACTGCCGTTGGCCACCTCCACTGGATATATTTCCTCCCATAGTGTTTGTTTATCACGATGGGGAATAACTTTGCGTCCTTTTTTATTTGTAATCTGCTCCCATTCACTCTCAACTAAACTGTAAGCACCATGAAGGCAGTGGCCTGGTCTGACTGGCTCACTATTTCATCTCATCTCCAGCCCCTCTGACCCACTAGGCATTTAATAAATGCTTGTTGACAGAATGAATGATTTCAAAAAACCTTGCACATCTCAGGGGTGCTGAGGTCAGAGAGCATAGAGGCATTCCAAAATGCCTGCAAGAGGGATTGCGTGTCCCCCCAAAAAAACACTGCTGAGTCCCCAGCTCAGCTCACTAAGGACAAGCCTTCCCCTTCAAGGGATCTACCTTCCCAGGTGGTGCTAGTGGTAAAGAACCCACCTGCCAATTCAGGAGACTCAAGAGGCTTGGGTTCGATCCCTGGATTGAGAAGATCTCCTGGAGGAGGGCATGGCAACCCATTCCAGTATTCATGCCTGGAGAATCCCATGGACAGAGGAACCTGATGGGGTACAGTCCTAGGGATTACAAAGAGTTGGACATGACTGAGCAACTAACACTTCACTTTTACAGTGCAGTGGGGAAATGTCCCTGTCCCTGTGGATGCACCAGATGGTACCCCAAAACTTAGTGGCATGAAGCAACCATCCACTGTGCTCACCGGTTCTGTGGGCTGGGATTTAGAAAGGACATAGTGGGGCTGCCTTGCCTCTGCTCTGTGGTGTCAACTGGGAAGCTCAACATACGGGCACTGGGATGATCGAAAGGTTGGTTCCCTTGCAAGTGTGATGTTTGAAGCTGGCTCTGGCCCGGGGTGGGGAGCTCAGTTCCTCTCCCTGGGCTTCTCCATGTGGACTCTGCTTGTGGTCTAGTTTGGGCTCCCTAGCAACATGGCAGCTGATTTCAAAGACAGGCATCCCCAGAGACCCTGGGAGACTCTGAATTGCCCCTGTGAACTCACCTCAGGAACCATGCAACATCGCTGCCACCACATTCTGGTCAATAAGGGATCACAGTGCCCCATCCACGGTCAAGGAGATATCGATCCTTCCTCTTGATAGGGAGTGGCAAGATTCTGGAGGACCATGTGGGACTGAAAATATGGTGTGCCAATTTTGGAAAATACAGTTGTCCGCCAGAAGATAATATTAGTAATATAGGCTGAAAAAGGACACTAATCCCTCTAAGACTTCACATCATGAGGGTAGGCTTGGGGTGAAATAATAACCATGGTAGGAATAACAGGGAGCCAGGGAAAGAATGTTTAGGTTGACCACCTACTTACATGGGGCTTCCCTCTTAGCTCAGTTGGTAAAGAATCTGCCTGCAATGCAGGAGACCTGGGTTCAATACCTGGATCTGAAAGACCCCCTGGAGAAGGAAATGGCAACCCACTGTAGTATTCTTGCCTGGAAAATCCCATGGACAGGGGAACCTGGTGGGCTACAGTCCATGGGGTCACAAAGAGTTGGACGTGACTTAGTGACTAAACCACCACCACCACCTACTTACATAACAGGCCCTGGGTGTATATTTAACATGGATTATGTACTCAGTAGCTCAGTGTGTCTGACCATTTGCAACCCCATGGACTGTAGCCCACCAAGCTCCTTTGTCCATGGGATTTCTCAGGCAAGAATACTGGAGTGGGCTGCATTTCCTTCTCCATTACATGTATTATCTCACTTAATGAGATCACATTCGGTGAGGTTTTCACAGCATATAAATCATTTTCACACACAATACTGTAAAAGCTTCAGTGCAAACCTCCCAGCCAGGAAGTCTCAGCTTTACCCATGAGAAAACTGAAGCTCAGAGCAAGCAAGGGGGCACTGCCTTCGTTCCCAAAGCCTGGAAACAGACGATTCTGTGCTACGGCCCTCCAGTCCCACGGCAGATCTGATGACAGACTCAGATAGGATTTCACATCCTTTAGAGCAGGAGAACGGAGCTGACAATCTAATATCACTTTGCACTTTGCAGCTGGACGTTCTGCCCTGGGAGTTTTCTGTGATTTCTTCCCACAGTCATCCTGAGGTCCCACAAGCAGCCTCTCCTCCGCCTGTGGGTGATGCAACCATTCCCGATCAATCCCCAGATCGAATCATGATGAAGCCCTGTCCCAGCCGGAGAGGCAACCTCACGTTCTCACGCATTATGGTGCCCAGAAGCCACACGCCAAGGGCTGGGGTGCCCTTGAGCATGTTGGAGTCAGCACAACTCTGCCGCTCTCTGGTCAAGTGAAACGAGTGAGGACAAGTCCCTTTGCCTGCATGAGCTTCAGGCTTCTGCTCTGTGGAGAGGGAACAATACCATCTACACTGCCTGCCCGCACCCCGCCCCAGATAGCGGAAGGGTCAAATGCAGAGGTAGGAGAAATGGTGGGGTCTGAACCGTCAAGTCCTGTGCACATTGTCTGGAGCTGGCTGATGCAGGAACTCAGCAGGAAAACCCACTCTCTGCTCTTGGGCATCAAGTTTGGGATGTGTCTCTGTCGGAAAACCTGCACCTATGACTTTGGGTAAACCTAGGTACTCTAAAAAAATACGCCAAACAATGTACAGTGCCTCAAATCAAGTAGAAGCGCTTGAGAGACCTTATTCTTATCCTTGGATGGGAAGGACCAGCCAACCCTTCTCCACCTCCATCTACAAATGGAGGGAGACCTTGTGGGAATGCTTTACCCAACCTTGGTTCCCCAAAGGAATAAACCCATCTTAAGAGTAATTTGGCTTTGGATTCTGGACTCCCGTTGCATAATTTCACATCATGCGGCTATACAATAATCTGTTGAACCATCTCTGAGGTTGATTCCGTTTTCATTGTCATTGATGTCATTTTAAATGACAAGTTATGCCATGAATATGATTTTTAAAGGCATTTTATGTTATTTTAGTGAGATCTTGAGATGGAGAGGATTTAAACATGTGTGACTAGTCTGAGTTTTGACCCAGATCTCTGCAGGTTTCTTTATATACCTTTTCGCTATAGAAAACTTGAAACTTGGCCACCTCATCATAAAAACCCACTGTCAGCATTATCAGCATTGTACTAATCTCTCATCTGTCTAGACTTTTTTTAAACAATTATTGAAGCATAATTGAATTACAATGTTGTATTAATTTCTGTGACTCATTGTACATACGTATTTTTTCTTTTCCATATTCCTTTCTGGTATGTTTTATCACAGGATATCGAATATAGTTCCCTGTGCTTTACAGTAGGACCTTGTTGTTTATCCATTCTATATATAATAGTTTGCATCTGCTGTCTAGACTTTTATTTTTTAACTTGCTAGAGGGTTTTGAAATAAATTATAAACATCATTTACTTTGACATGAATAAAGCAATGTTAAAAACTTGACAGTTTAGAATCAGATACTTTATTTCCACGACTTAAAGTGTAAATTTTTCACCTACTTAGTTCTTTTCTCAGAGGCAATCAGTGTTATCTGGCTCTTGCATATCCCATTCAGAATATATTATGCATCTTCTTACTTTTTGTACCCAAATGGCAGCATGTTATAAGCACTGTTTTGAACCTCTTTTTTTTTTTTTTGCCCATCAAATAGCATACAAATGATTTTCCCATGTGTCTCATACAGAGCTCCCTCACTCTTTTTAAATGACTGTGAACTATTCTATCAAAGGAATATGCTGTAATTTATTTAATCAGCTTCTTCCTATGCCATTTCCCTTCTCTTGCTGTTACAAGCAACACCAAAGCATACTCCACTGTCTATATCACTAGTAGCATTATTTTCGAAGTCCCCTGCACGCCCCTCCACAATCTCACTCCTATTCTTTCCACCACAGAGTTTTCTACTACCCTATATTTAAGTTTCATTATTTTCTTGTTTTTCTTTAGAGCTTTGCCACATATGTTTGTAACCTTACACAATACCTTGCTTAGATTTGCATGATTTTGAACTTCATGTAAGCAGAAATATACTCTATGTCTTCTTCTGCAATTTGCTTCATTTCTTCAACATTAAGTTCTTGAAATTGGTCTGCAGTGGGAGCAGAGAGATAAATTGGGAATTGGGGATTAAGAGATGCATGCTACTATATATAAAACAGACAAACAGCAAAGACCTATTGCACAGCACAGGAAACTGTACTCAACATCTTGTAATAGCCTATAATGAAAAATAATCTGAAAAAGAATATATATATAACTGAATCACTTTGCTGTATACCTGAATGATTGTAAATCAACTGTATTTCAATTTAAAAAAATGTATCCATGATCTTTCATGTAGCTGCAATGTGTTTATTTTTCTTTCTGTATGCTATTCTATTATACTAGTATATCATAAATTTAAGTATTTATTATTGGTCTGCTTTTGGACTGTTTCCAGTTTTGCTATTATAAACGTACTAACTTGAAAATTTTTAAAGCATCTCTTCATAAGCACAGGTGGAAGAGTTTTTCTAGGGTATTCACTAAGGAGTAGAATTGTCAGATTCCATACAGATATTTATCATAGGATGCCAAATTATTTTCCAAAGGATTATATCAATTCATACTCCCATCATCAGTGTATAAATATTCTGGTTGCTCCAACCTCACCAAAAGTTGGTATTTTCAGACTTTTTCATTGTTACCACTATGACAGCTGTTAAAATATATTTTGTTATGATTTAAAATTGCATTTTCCTAATTGGTAATTAAGTTGGGCATCTTTTCACATGTTCTTTGATTATAAAAGACTCTTGCTACATAAAATGTTTTTTCAAATCTTTCACCAAGTTTTCCATGAGGTTTGTTTTGTCATATGTATAATAATTAATGCTTTGTCCACTACTTGTATTAGAAATAAATTCTCCAAGTTTATGGGCATTTTCATCCCCAGTCTTTGCAAGTCTTTGCATTCTCTTTATGGTATCCTTTGAATAGCAGTGTTACATTTTAATGCAGTCAACTCTACCTTTTCCTTTATGATTTGGGCACTTTGTTATTTGTACATCTTGTGACTTGTTCAAGAAATTCTTTTTTTCTTGAAGTCCAAAAGGTCTCTTACGCTTCATTCTAAGTCTTTCATAGTCTTAGTACTTCTGTTTACATCTTTGATTCACTTGGAATTGATTTTCATGTGATGGTGTTGGTGGTTTAGTCGCTAAGTCGCGACCGACTCTTGCAACCCCATGGACTGTAGCCCTCCAGGGTCTTCTGTCCATGGGATTCTCCAGGCAAGAATACTGGAGTGGGTTGCCAATTCCTTCTCCAGGGGATCTTCCTGACCCAGGAATCAAACCCGGGTCTCCTGCATGGGAGGCAGTTCTTTACCGACTTACCTACAAGGGAAGCCACCGTATGGTGTGAGGTAGGAGTCAAATATCACATTTGCCATACAGATAACCAATTGTGCCAACACCATTTATTAAAATTCCATCCTTTTCCCTCTGATTTGCAATGCCTGTTCAATCATAAATCCAATTCCGTGTGTGTGGAAGTCTGGTCCGGGCTCACCAGTCAGCTCTTGTTTATCTGCTCAATAGTTAAACTGATTATCTCTGAACTGATGCTGAATTGTCTTCATTATTATAGTTTTACAACGCTTCTTGATGCCTGATTAAGATCTGCAAAATTCCTCACTTTGTTCGTCATCTTTGAAACACTGTTCTTCAAAGTGCTATTCTTGGCCTATGCTTTGGTATATACATTTTTTTTAAATGCGTTTGTTCATTTTTGGCTGTGCTGGGTTTTCACTGCTGTGCAGGCTTTCTCTAGTTGCAGCAAGCAGAGGCCACTCCCTAGGTGACATGCCGTGGGCTTCTCATTACAGTGGCTTCTCTTGTTGTGGGTCATGGGCTCTAGAGCTCCCAGCCTTTAGTAGTTGCATCATGGGGGCTCAGTATTTAGGGTACAAGGGCTTAGTTGCCCGCAGCATGTGGAATCTTCCCAGACCAGGGATCGAACTGGTGTCCTCTGCATTGGAAGCAGATTCTTAACCACTAGACCATCAGGGATATTCATTTTAGAGTCAAATATTGCTCTAAAATGAGTGTAGTTTCTACTTCTAATGATGTGTGAGGATTTAATCAAATAATATATGGGAAGCATCTACCATAATTAATAGGTGCTTGGTAAGTGATTGGGAAAACAAGCTGGCAGAGTAACCTTGGGAAAGCATTCTTGCTGTCGGGGTCTGCTGTCTGTAGTGACGTCAGTGGTAGGTGACGTGGTGTGACAGTCTCACTCTGCCCAGCGTATCACAGAACTGATGTAGGAGTGGGAATGAGAGAAGAGATATGAGAACATTGCCAACTGCAAGTTGTCTGCTACTTTGTACTCTTTCTACTGGGATTATCATCTGGCTATTGATATGATTGCAAAGTCCTTGGATGGGTGATAATTGACTCCAAGGGTGTCACCAAAAACCGTGCAAGCTTGTGGAATTTTAACCGTCTCATTCCTTTTCAGAAGCACGTTCTAGTTTCACTGATACCATGAAGGTCTCTACACTAATGTGTTTTTTATTCTGATGGAACACATGTGCTTAGCACACCAAAGGGGTTTTGCCAAGGAGTTTTTCTCGGGTGCTCAGCTATGACAAATGAAACTTTGGTATCAGAAAAATTGTATATTATGGTACGGTTGACTTTGCTTCTATAGGGGAAGATAAATTCGCTTCTATTCTCTTAGGTTCTGTGACTGGGTCTAAGAATGAAACGGTCATAAGACAGCTTAGCAGGAGAAAAGTTTACAAATTTTATTTCAGATTTGTACAATTACACAGAAGTCTTCAAAAGGAAAATGAAGGCCTGAAGAGGTTGTTAAGCCAAAAAGCTTATATACTTTTTACACAAAGGACAATAAATTGTGGGGATGTGACAGGACAAAAGGTCTTGGGCTAGGGGGCAGTAAATTGTGCAACAGTGACCAGGAAATATACTCAGAAAATTAATAGACCACATGAGCTATTTCAGAAGGTTTGTTTGTACAGGTCCATTCTGGTGTTGACAACAGACTCCAGTGATAAGCATGCTCTTCTCTTTCTGGTACAGGGAAGGTACCTTTCTCATGGGAAATTTTAGATCCTGCTTTTAGGGAGAGAGGGACAGGTTAGAGAGCCTGCCTAACTCGTGCTTCCCAATTGCTTTCATGTCAAGATAATCTTATGCCAAAGCCCCATATTCTGGGTGGCACATTAGGGTCCTTTCACTCCTCAACTCCCAGATGCCCTCAAAGTGCTTCCAAGTCTGAGCAGCAGCTTGTGGGCCCATCACTCATCACGAGGCACCTGCCTGGCCCTTGGGCAGCAGCCTGGACTCTGCCCCTGGCCTGCAGAGCCCTTGAAGACATGACCAGGCTCACAACAGCCCAGGCAGACCTGAGACAACTCCAGATGAAGAATGTGGGGCTGCCAACCTAGATTCACAACCCGTATTGACCCCTCCTTGGCTCTGTGACTAGGGGCCTATAATGTCCACCACCTGCAATTTCCCTAATGAAATGTGGGCATCATATTACTTACCTCTGGGAGAATGAGCATAGGGCATTGAACGCAGAGCCCCGCTGGGCACTAGGTGGTCATTTTGGCCATGTGCATACTCAGTCAGTCGGGTCCAACTTTTGCAACCCCATGGACTGTAGCCCTCCAGGCTCCTGTGTCCAAGCAGCTTCCCATGCAAGAATACTGGAGTGGATTGCCAGTTCCTCCTCCAGGGGATCTTCCCAACTCAGGGACTGAACCTGCATCTCCTGCATTGCAGGCAGATTCTTTATGGCTGAGCCACCTGGGAAGACCACAGACTCAGTAAAGGCTGATTGGAGAGCTGGGGGAGCAGGATATGGCAGGGGATAACAATGGTGGAGTGACGTAATGGTTCATTGTCTGGTGGAGTGAACACTGGGGATGTCATGTATAAGGGGCATAGGGGATGAAGCAGGAAAGGAATCTTAGTGTCAAATTGGGAGGTTCGAATGTTCAGGCTTACACATTTAAGATTTATCCTGTGGTGCTGGACTCAATTTAATTCCCGTTACCAACACTTTGCCACCACTTTGCTTCTTGCAGGTGCCTGCAACCTGATCCAAGGATCTCAAGTCTGTCTGCCACTCCTGGCCCTTCCATTTTCTCCTGGAGTTTTACTAGGAAAGTGTAAGTGTTAGTTGCTCAGTCGTGTCCAACTCTGTGACCCCATGGACTGTAGCCCGCTGGTCTCCTCTGTCCAAGGAATTCTCCAGATGAGAATACTGGAGTGGGTAGCCATTCCCTTCTCTGAGGATCTTCCAGATCCATGAATCAAATCCAGGTCTCCTCATTGCAGGCAGGCAGATTCTTTACCATCTGAGCCACGAGGGAAATCTTGCTTCCTATAAGTGCCTGCAGCCTGGTTCAAGGATCTTAAGAGTCTGTCTGCCACTCCTGGCTCTCCCAGCTTCTCCTGGAGTTTTACCAGTTCCTATCTTAGCGGTTTCCACGTAGAGATCCTTCTAGTAAACTCCCCATTGCCGATTCTCCCTGGCTTTCCATTTGCATCACCCTTGAGTCATTCTCTCAATGCTTATCAGCAAAGCAAGAGGCATGCTGTGCTTTCTCCAAGTCCACTCTGTCTCCTGGTCCCAGCCACCCTACAGCTGAGGCTCCTTTCCTGTTTGGGAGGGTAGGTGGTGCATTGGCACCTGGGAGCTGATGAAGAATTTTCAGATAGGTAATTATCCGATCGGACCAGGGACATCACCTGGGGGAATCAGGGGGGTGAACAGTCTACCCAGGCTCCTAGGAAGAAATCAATCAGTTGAATTGATTGGTATGGGGGAGGGGCAGTAGCTCTGGAGAAGGCTCATGCTGTGTGTCACATGTAGCTTTATAGGCTAAATACCATAGTCATCGAGCACGGTAGGAGAGGAATGACTTGTCTAGCCTGGCCCTGGCCCGAATATGTTAACATCTGGAGATAGAGGCCTTGGAGGAGGTATGACAAGGGCTAGACTCTGGACTTGTAGTTCATGGTACAATATATCCGTCTCTACCTAGAGAGGTTCTTCAAATCACAAGTTTGTAAAAACAACCAAGAATGACTTGGCTATGCTCTTGAATGAAATTAACCTGGAGAGACTAATACCTAGGTGAAAGGTATTGGGCAAGACAGTGGAAAGAGTAAGAGGTAAAACAACATAAGCTTTAATGGAGAGGGCTCTGGATTAACTACTACATTATTAGTTAACCAGCTAGTTAACAACAGAGACTCTGTAGCATAGAGGTTAAGAGGTTTTGGTGTGAGACTGTCCTGCATAAATTTGCGAGGAACTAGTTCTTTGACCCTGAGAAAACTGCCTAAACTTTCTCTCAGTGTTGTTAATAAACACAATAAATATGTTTCGAGTGAATACCTGCATCCCCATCATTTCCCAGGTCAAGGACTAGACTCATCACCCTAGCCTCGCCCCTGGCCCCCACCCCACGTTCCCTCCTAGCTCACACTCCCTTCCTTAGTTCCTGAACAAAACCACTCTTCTGAATTTTACAGTAAACACTTGGCTGTTTTTCTTCACAGTTTTACCACCTGCATGTGTATCTCTAAACACTGTGATTTAGCTCTGCCTGGTTTTGAACATTCTATTAATGGACTCTTACTCCCTACACACTTTCTTCTCTCACTCAATATGCTTTTAAGATGGATCTATGATCTTGCATTTAGCAAGATTTCATTAATTTTCATTGTGACATAGTAATACATTAGATGAATGACTTACTCGTTATTTATCTATTCTACTGCTATGGATATTCTCGTCTTCCCATTTTTTTCCCCCATAAACAATGCAGCAATGAACATTCTTACCCTGAGTCTTTGTATACCTGCAAGAGTTTTTTGTTTGTTTGTTTTACCTTTTATTTATTATTGGAGTATAGCTGATTAACAATGCTGTGATAGTTTCAGGCGGACAGCAAAGGGACTCAGCCATACATATAGCTGTATTCATTCTCTCCCAAACTTCTCTCCCATCCAGGCTACCACATAAACATTGATCAGAGTTCCCTGTGCTACACAGTAGGTCCTTGCTGATTACCTATTTTAGACCCATCCTTCCCAAACTCCCTAACTATCCCTTCCTTTTTTTTAAATTCCAGGAATGGAATTTCCCAGCTACACCTCGTGTATGGATTTCAACTGTCACTTATCATGCCAAATTGTTTTCCCAAGTGGTTACATGTATTAACATTCCCATCAGCTCTATATGAGAGTTTTTCTTACCACATGCCCTCACTAAGATCTGTTGTTGTCAGAAATTTTGTTTTTTTCTGATGGAAAAGTGAAATCATGGTTTCATTTTCTTGATGATGAGTGAGATTGAAGTCTGTTTCTGCAATTGTGTTTTTTCCCCTATGAAATGTGTAATAGTCTTTTCATCATTTTTCTACTGTGTTGACAATCTTTCTTATTAATGTGTTAGAGTTCTTTTTTAAAAAAAATATTTTGGATAAAAGCCTTTTATGGGTTATATATGTTGCCAATCTTCCCTCATCCTTTGACTTGTGTTTTTCACATTCTTAATGATGCCTTTTACCCAAGATGATTTAACTTTAACAAAATCATAATTTTTTTCTTTACAGATGACATTTTTGAATCTACCTAAGTGATCTTTCTCTACTCAGAAGCCATAAAATATTCACTTACATAATTTTAATTTGAGATCATATACTTCTTAGCACATTTTATTATTTATCTTAGCACAAGTTTAATCCTCTGTCCTTTGTTTGGTTTTATTGTTGCTGTTGTGAAGGCAGGTGCCAATTTCATTTTCTCTCTTTTGAAGATAACCTCTCTTTTTTTTTCTGGTTCATCTACTGCAACATTCTGCCTCTGTGTGTGTGTGTGTGTCTGGGTGTGTATGTGTCTGTGTGTATCTGTGTGTGTGTGTGTGAACATTTTTAAGCATTTAGAAAAGTTAAAAGAACAGAACAATGAACATCATACATCTATCCCAAGGTTCAATCACTGTTAATATTTTTTCTGGCTGCTATTAAGACCTTCTGTTTGTCTTTGATGTTCTGACACTGTGATGTGTTCTGTTTTGAATTTCTTTCCTTTTTTTTCTGCTTGGGATTTATTAGACTTCTGGAATTTTTGAACTGGTGTCTACCATTAGTTCTGGAAGTTTCCTATTTCAGTTTTCTATTGCTGCATTATCATTTAGTGATTTAAAACAATCACACCCATTTATTTTGTTCACATGTATAGGGGCCAGAGGGGAAAAGCTTGTCTTTGCTCGACATGGTGTCATTGGGGGCAGCTCAAGAAATCATTTCCAAGATAACTCTCACTTGGCTGACAAATACATGTTGATGCTGAGTAGTTTTCACAGCCTGCTTTATCACAACAGAAATTCAGAGATCCAAAAGATCTTTTTTATTTTGTTCTGTCTCTGTCTTTCAGTCCAAAGTGATATAATTTCTTAAAAAAACATTGTGGTTTCTTATTAATCTATTTACATACCCACCACATTAGACAAAAGCCACACCCAGATATTTCTTAGAGATAAGCTTCTCTCCACATGGGGCCTTTTGTGAGATTTTTAATAAAATAAAACCTGCCATGTAAGGTTTATTTTTAAATTTTATTATTTATTTCTTATTTTATTTGGGGTTGCACTGGTTTTTTGTTGCTGGGCACGGGTCTCTAGTTGCAGTGAGCAGGGACTCTTCTTCACTGTGGTTCATGGTGTTGGATTAATCACTAAGTCTTGTCTGATTCTTGTGACCCCATAAACTGTAGCCCACCAGGTTTCTCAGTCCATGGGATTCTTCAGGCAAGAATACTGGAGTGGGTTGCCATTTCCTTCTTCAGGTCATTGTGGTTCGAGGCCTTCTCACTGTGGTGGTTTCTCTTGTTATGCAGCACAGGCTCTAGGGATCGAGGCCTTCAGTACTTGCAGCTCAGAATCTCAGTAGTTGCAGTTCAGTGGCTCAGGAGTTGAGGCAAACAGGCTTAGTTGCCCTGAGGCATGGGAGATCTTCCCAGACCAGGAATCGAACCCATATCTCCTTCATCAGCAGACAGATTCTTAACCACTGGACTACCAGGGAAGTCCCCTTTTGTGAGACTTTTAAAGAAACTCAATTGTCCTAGACTAGAGAATGTCTATAAGCATTATTGACTCAATGAGCATGAATCTGAGCAAACTCTAGGAGATAGTGAAGGACAGAGGAGCCTAGCACGCTGCAGTGCATGGGGTTGCAAAGAGCCGGACACGACTCAGTGACTGAACAACAGCCTAAGGGGCTCCATGAAAGCGGTTTAGAAGGCCTTTATTGTATTTGAAAGAGTCCATGGGGTTTGAGAGTCACGGCCTTGTCTTCATCTTTAGAACATTGTGACGGTTAACTTTATGTGTGAAGTTAACTGGACTAAGGGATGCCCAGATACCTGGTAAAACATTATTTCTATGAGTGACTGTGAGTGTTTCTAGAAGAGATTAGCATTCGAATTGGTAGGCTGAGTAAAGAAGATTGCTATTGTCAGGGCAGGTGGGAATTAATTCCACTGAGGACCCGAATAGAACAAAAAGGATAGAGGAAGGGCAAATTTACTCTTTGCTTGAGCTGGAATATCCATGTACTGCCTTCAGTGCCATCTGCACTTCCTGGATTCCCAGACTTCAGATTTGGATTGAAACTAACATTGCTGCTGCTACTGCTAAGTCGTTTCAGTTGTGTCCAACTCTGTATGACCACATAGATGGTAGCCCACCAGGCTTCCCTGTCCCTGGGATTCTCCAGGCAAGAACACTGGAGTGGGTTGCCATTTCCTTCTCCAATGCATGAAAGTGAAAACTGAAAGTGAAGTCGCTCAGTCATGTCCAACCCTTAGCGACCCCATGGACTGCAGCCTACCAGGCTCCTCCGTCCGTGAGAGTTTCCAGGCAAGAGTACCGGAATGGGTTGCCATTTCCTTCTCCACGAAACTGACGTTAAAGTTCTCCAATTCCTGGGCCTTTGGACCTCCTCTGCAGACTTGGATTGAAACTGACATTAAGATTCCCCAATTCCTGGGCCTTTGGACCTCCTCCGAGACCCACATTATCAGTTCTCCTGGCTCTCAGACCTTCAGACTCAGACTAAACTACATTTCTGATTTTTTTAATTCTCACATATGCAGAAGGCAGTTTGTGGGACTTCTCAGCCTCCATAGTTGTGTGAGCAAATTTTTATGGTCAATTTCTTCTTATATATTTATAAATAGAGCCTATGGATTCTGTTTTTCTGGAGAACCCTGACTAACACAACCTTATTTTCCTGAAAGTACCCTGGATTTGATCTTTGCTTGGAAGTCATTCTTCATTTGAGAATCACTTACCACATGGATGGACAGAGTATGAGAAAAGCTTTTACTTTCAAACCTAGTAAATCCTGCCCTCTGGGTTTTTGTTGTTGGTTTTTTTTTAATTAATAAACTTTTTCAGGAGCAGTTTTATGTCCACAGCAAAGTTGAGTGGAAAATACTAAGTTCCCACAGACACCTTTCCTCACCAAACACACACAGCCTCCTCACCTTCAATGTCCAACATTGTGGGGTACATTTGTGACAAATGATGAACCAGAGATATCATCATCCACCAGAGTTCATAGTTCCCATTCGGGTTCAGGCTTTGTGTTGCACATTCTCTGAGTTTTGACATATGTATAATGATACACGCATGCATGCGTGCTTAGTCACATTCAACTCTCTGCAACCCCATGGACTATAACTTGCCAGGCTTCTCTGCCCATGGGATTATCTCAGCAAAAATATTGGAGTGGGTTGACATTTCCTTCTCCACGGGACTTTCGTGACCCAGGGATCAAACCAGCATCTCCTGCATTGGTATATGGATTCTTTACCACTGAGCTACCTGGAAAGCCACATATGATGATACATATTGGCCATTAAATTATCACAGAGAAGAGAATAGTTTCACTGCCCTAAAAATCCCCTGTACTCCACCTCTTCATTTTTCCCTCCTCCCAAACCCCTGGCAATCACTCATCCTTTTACTGTCTCCATAGTTTATTTTTTTCAGAATGTCATATAGTTGGAATCATACAATATGGGGTCTTTTCAGACTGGCTTCTTTCACTTGAAAATGTGCATTTAAGCTTACTATATGTCTTTCCATGGCTTGGTAGCTTGCGTATTGAAGTATGTCTTGGTTACTTCTAAGTCTTGAAAGTTATGAATACAGTTGCTAGAAACATTTGTCTGTGAGTTTTTGTGTAGACAAAAGTTTTCAATTCATGCAGGTTGCTTTTTTATATTTAAAGGGCCATTCATCACTTTACTTCCCTGCTCTCTAATTTTATTAGAAGCAACTTAGAAGAGCCAGGCAGCACCACTCTGCCTGGAAATTTCCTTAACTAGATTGTCAGTTCATTAGGTACATTTTCTCATTTACATGTTACCAAGGGTGATAATGCTGTTAAATGCTATCTTCCCGCATCTCTGATTATACCTTCCTCGAGTTCAAGTTTTCACCAACAGTCTTCTCAAGGCCCTTCGTCTCCTACTGTGTCTGGTGCCAAAGCTAACACTGCATCTCGCAGGTTTTTGTTATACCGACAGCAAACTCCTAGTACCAAAACGTATCCCAGTTATCAACAGTTTGATTAAAAAAAAAAAAAAAACTGCCTCACAGTTAGCAGCTTAAAACAATAGGAGGGCTTACTTTTGCTGTGAATCTGCAGTTTGGACGGTGTGGTGACGGGAGCTCTTCTCTGCTCCTTGTAGCATCAATTAGGTGCTGTCTCACTCTGTTAATAGAGCTCCAAATTTAATATGTCAATACTTCTTGCCCTATCCTTCCTGTCTCTTAATCCTCCTTTCTTCATCTGGGTTATTTATTTACATCCTGTTTTACCAAATTTCCCTGTTGGTTCTAATCTCCATTTGAATCCATCTATTAAGTTTTAAATTTCAATCTGAACACTTTTCTTTTCAAAATAGGTCTCAACTTTAAGTGCAATTTGCAAGCAATAAAATGCATATATTTTAAGTAAATAGTTTGCTAAGTTTAGATAAATATATACTCGTGTATGGACTTCCCTGGTGGCTCAGTGGTAAAGAACTCGACTGCCAACGCAGAAGACACAAGTTCGATCATTGGGTCTGGAAATCCCCTGGAGAAGGACGTATCAGTAGCAACCCACTCCAGTATTCTTGCCTGGGAAATTCATGGACAGAGGAGCCTGGTGGGCTACAGTCCTTGGGGTCACAAAGAGTTTGACACAACTTAGCAACTTGTGCTTGCGCTTAGTCACTCAGTAGTGTCCGACTCCCTTTGCGACCCCGTGGACTGTAACCTCCAGGTTCCTCTGTCCAGGGGATTCTCCAGGCAAGAATACTGGAGGAGTTGCCATTTCTTCCTCCAGGGGATCCTCCAGACCCAGGGATTGAATCGGAGTCTTCAGTGTCTCCTGCGTTACAGGAGGATTCTTTAGCTGCTAAGTCATCAGGGAAGCCCCAACTTAGCGACTAAACAGCAATAAACATACACCTTAGTAGTATGACCCCAGTTAAAGCATAGAATATATCCATCACCCCCAAAATATCCTGTATTGCCTTTGGAGTCACAATACTCCCTTTGCTTCGTTCTGAAGCCACCATTAATCTGGTTTCTATCCCTGTAGGTGAGTTTTACCTGCTCTAGAATTTCATATACATGGTACCAGACAGTCTGGTCTCTTTTGCGTCAGGCTTCTTTCCTCCTCAGCATAAAGATTCCTCAATGTTTGTTGCAAATTTAGGGTAATTACCTAGGTATGGAATTGTTTGGCTATAGGGTAAGTTTACATTAATTTTACAAGAAAAAGCCAAGCTATTTTCCAAAGTGCTTGCCCCCAGTTTACGTTCTCATCAGCAATTATTAAAATTTCATGCCTCACACACTTGCCAATGCTTGGTATTTTAAGTCTTTAAGAAATGTTTCCTCTTCCTAATATCTCATCCTCTTTCTAATTTATATTTTCCTATGACTAGAGATATTGAACATCTTTTTATAGGCCTATTCGCAACTCCATATCTTCCTTTTAAAATATCTTTTGTTGTCAATCTATTTTAAAATTGTGTTTTTGTCTCATTTTTTAGTTGAAAAGTTAGTTTCTAGATGTAAGTCTGGTGTTAGCTACATCTGTTGCAAATATTTTCTCTATGTCCTTTCACTTAAAAACACCAATAACCATGCTTTTAAAGAGGTTCTCTCACTATCTCTTTCCCCTGCTCTGTTTTTCTTTATAGTCTTTCATCATCTGACACATTAAAACATATTTACTGGTTATTTCTGTCCCCTCAGTTCAGTTCAGTAGCTCAGTTGTGTCCAACTCTTTGAGACCCCATGGACTGCAGCACACCAGGCTTCCCTGTCCATTACCAGCTCCCGGAGCTTACTCAAACTCATGTCCATCGAGTCAGTGATGACATCCAACCATCTCATCCTTTGTCGTCCCCTTCTCCTTCCACCTTCAATCATTCCCAGAATCAGGGTCTTTTCAAATGAGTCAGTTCTTTGCATCAGGTGGCCAAAGTATTGAAGTTTCAGCTTCAGCATCAGTCCTTCCTATCTGTCTTCCCTACCAGAATGTAAATTCCATAAATGTAGGGTTTTTGCCTCTTTGTTCAGAACTGAATCTAGAACACTGTCTGACACATAATAAGCTCTGAATAACTATTTCTGAAAATGAACGGCTAAAGTCTAATCCTCTTTTTTCTCAGTGGAATAACAATGACTAACCTGAACATTTATTTTGAATAAATGTACCTTTACTTTGTCAGTTGATATCCAAAATAAAATATTGGAATACCAACCTAGTTAATAAGGATTTGAAAGAATTACCTGGGCAGAAGCAACACTGGAGTCTTACAAAGTTAAAGAAGATGCTTCTGAAAAAGCATGCCCCTTTAGAATGACCTTAAAATCTATTGTCTTCAATCATTTTTTTCCCAGCCTGTTGAGCTTTTAAAAAGAAGTTGAGACCAGTTCCTCACCAGGAGTTATACAATGAATGAACAGCTATTATCTGTACGTGCAGAGTCTGAAAATTGCAGCCTTGGGTAATGACATTCATTGAGAGAAGTTTCCAAGACCCAGAGTGAGGCTGCCATAACAAAATATATTTATAGAGTTCTCTTGTCTTGACTTAGAATAATTTGACATCAGAATAAAACTCTTAGGCATTAACCCTTTGGTCATAACACTATGACTTTTTTTTTCCCTTGAAGCAATTGGACAAAGTGCCAAGTATTCTAATACATAATCTCTTAATTTATGAATTCTCAATGTCTATGAATTACGTGGCAGGACATTGTAATACAGTTTTACTCAGGGTAGACCTTGGCTGACCCACGCAAGTTTTCACTAACTCAATGAAACCTTAGCAACTAAATTGTCCAACCAGGAAATACACCTATATCGTCTGTCCAGTTCAGGTTTCTGTCCCTGATGGTACTTGATCGTGTCTGACTCTTTGTGACCCCATGGACTGTAGTCCCCCAGGCTCCTCTGTCTATGGGATTTTCCAGGAAAGAATACAGGAGTGCATTGCCATTTCCTTCTCCAGGGGATCTTCCCCAACCAGCGTCTCCTGCTTGGCAGGCAGATTCTTTACCATTGAGCCACCTGGGAAGCCTGTATATTTACATACTCATGTAAAATAGGCCAAATAAAATAACATATATGTGTAACTGTGAAATGTTCTGGTGTTAATTAAATACTGATACCCAAAAGTAGGGCCTTGGTATACTCAGAACCTGAATCACTGCCTGTACAAGATTGCTGTCTACATAATGGCGCCCCCTGGAGTCTATAACGTGAATTGTGGGCAATCAAGCTGAGCAACTTGGAGCCCTTGGGGGTCATCTCTCTCTTTGGATGTCATTTTTTTCGTCTTTTTTTGACCAACAAATTCCTATATCAGGGCTTACAAGCTCCCTGTGGAGTGCTATCAGACTCTCCATTTGCAAAATGCTCAGAGATGAATCTTTAAAAAACAGATACTTTCTACACAATGCAGTATAGTAGCTCTTTTTATCCCATTTCTTTGACTGCGGATATTCTAAGTTAGTAATGGACAGGGAAGCCTGGCGTGCTGCAGTCCAGGGGGTCGCAAAGAGTCAGACACAACTGAGCGACTGAACTGATTCTAAGCACGC
The DNA here is from genome assembly GCF_023091745.1 of Budorcas taxicolor. NCBI lineage: Eukaryota > Metazoa > Chordata > Mammalia > Artiodactyla > Bovidae > Budorcas > Budorcas taxicolor. The sequence continues at coordinate 141,952,793 of NC_068920.1, forward strand.
TAAGATCTGTGAGGTCTGTGAAAGTCCAGCTGAACTTCCTCTCATTGCTCTTCTACGAGTTATTACATGGTGACGTGTGGTTCCAAGTGCAAAGAACCATCTAGACTTCACATTGTACCTGGAAGATATTTTTCTAATTTTTAGTTACCATTGCATATTGGCTATTTCCAATATTTTGCTACAGAAATAAGTCTTCTGGCCACTGTGAGTATGTGTTAAGTAGCTTCAGTTATGTTCAACTCTGTGTGATCCAATGGACTGTAGTCTGCCAAGCTCCTCTGTCTGTGGGATTCTCCAGGCAAGAATAGTGGAGTGAGTTGCTGCGTTCTCCTCCAGGGGATCTTCCCAACCCAGGAATCGAACTTGTGTCTCTTATGTTGGCAGGTGGGACCTTTACCTCCAGCACCACCTCGGAAGCCCTTTGGCCACTAGCTATAGTTTTGTTAAGCTGTTACAGGTATTTAGCAAGTAAGTTATATTTACAAACCAAACTAATTTATAAACCAGATGTGCTTCTCTTACTGTTACACCCTTAGCATCCAGCTCAGTGCTAGGCACAAGCTCATTTCAACCGAATTAAATTGAAATTTTGTAAGCTGGGTAATTAAATAAGTCTTGGCTTGTTTGAATTGGATTTTCATAGAAAACAATAGATTGATACATATTAATTCAAAAGTCTGGATCATTTATCTGTTCTGGGTTGATTTTAAAAACTAAAAACACAATCTGAGTCTGAACTTAATAGAAATCTCTAGGACATTGATAGAAGTCTTATTTTTATTTTCTTTATGACCGATAGGGCCAATAGATATTAGACGAGTTCCCTGACTTGTGAAAATAAACTTTGGAAAATTTTCAGAAGAGGCAATTAACATTCTTAGAGTGACTGGGCTGCTATCTTAAGTGATATTGGTGAAAATTATAAATCAATAACTAATACAATTACAATAACTGATTTGAATGACACTTCTCAGTTCAACATGTGTCATCATATAAAGTATATCATTTGACCTTCACATCAATCTCAAAACTGTGAGAATTATTTTTATTCCCATTTTGGATTTTTTTGTTTTATTTCTTTTGGCTGAGCCTCTTGGCTTGCAGGATCTTAGTTTCCCAACTAGGGATCGAACTCAGGCCCCGGCAGTGAAAGTGTCAAGTCCTAGCCACTGGACCACTAGGGAATTCCTTTTCTATTCCCACTTTGAAGACAAGCAAAACTGAGACTCAAAAGGACTTAATGATTGGTCCAGATTGACCCAGCTGGCAAGTGTTTTAATTCTAAAGCAATATTTTTTCCACAACAACCCAACATCTATTTTAATGCCATGAAATGATTCATATTAATAGCCTGTTAATTAACATTTCCAGTGTTGCACTAGATATTTAAGAACCAGGGGCACAAAGTAGAATAAAATCTCCCTCAAGGAACTGCAGTCTCCCTAAGGGGCCCTGGTGGTAGAAAGCCAGTTACTGTGTCCTGTGATGAATGCCTTGGTGGGAGGAAGCCAGGTGCTGTGTGAACAGGACAAGGAGCTTCCCGAGGGCAGGACCAACCACATCACATCCCTCTTCTGATCCCCTTAGAGCCTTTGGCACATACTGTGTGCTCAGAAAATATTTATCAGATGGACTGACAGCTGCATTGTTGTAAGAAAGAATGAGTGAGTCGACTTCTGGATCCCAAAATAAGTAGAAAATTTCCAGGACATTCTAGGTTAAGGAAGTAGTGAGGGCCCTGTGTTTTAGAGGTCACCTATTTTAAAGTTCAGTCCCATGGGTTAAAGAGATGTCTTTGTTTACCGAGACAATTTGAGGTGGTTTCTTTGTACACCCTTCTGCGGTTAAGTGGAGCCCAGTGCGTTTTCTGCAGCCTTGACCTCGTGACTGTGGAGTTGCTGTTAACTGGGGCAGTAAGGGGTCCACTTCCATAAGCAAAAAACATCGGAGGTTATTATTTTCTTTCCTTTTTCCCTCCATTGCCTCAAAACTGCACTACCTTTCCGTTCACATCAAGTGCCGCTCTTGAGAGAAAGATCTCTGTTTGAGTGATTCGTTGAGAACATTGAGTGCCAGACCACATGCTAATTAAGGCTTGTCACATACCATAATGGCACCTTAGTAATACACCAATTAACAGTTACTCTAATTACACCACTTACATGAAATTAATGAAGAGTCTAACTGATGAGAAATAAGAACCTGTATATTAGAGCAACACAGAACGTTCATCAAGTTTCCGATGAAACAGCCTTTGAGAAATCTGTTCCTCCCCATTGCCTATTAAAGAAATATTTTCAGAGGGTGGGGGAATGGCTTTTTGTAAAATGAACTGGCAAGAAATGGAGAAAATGTACTGATTCTTGCTGCTAGAAGGGCTGAATGCTCAGGATTTGGAGTCTGAAAGGCTGGGTTTAAATATTACATATCTGCCCCTTTCCAACTGTGCTCTTGATAACCTAGGAATAGAGGAGAACTCCCTTAACCTGTAAAAGACATCTACAAAACATCTACGTTTTACTTAACGGTAAAAGACTTGATGCTTTCCCCCTAAAAACAGACATGTGACAAAGATGCCCCCACTCACCACTTCACATTGCAGCCTTGCACATTAGTTTATAGCTGGTGCAATGAGACAGGGGAAAAAAAAAAAGCCATCCAATTAAAAAGTAAGCAAAACTTTATTTGCAGATGACAGGATCACCTATACAGAAAAGTCAATGAAATCTACAAAAAAAAGTCATTAGAATTAATAAGTGAGTTTGACAAGGTTTCAGGATATGAGATCAGTACAAGAAAAATCTATTGTATTGCTATATACATGAGTGACTTTTTTGCCTTTCTGGCTCAATTTTCTTGTCTGCAAAATGGCAACAAATTTATATACTTTATAGAATTGCCTTGAGGGTTAAGGAAATGTAGATTCCGAGACAGGGTTCAATAAATGTTGGTTTATTCCCATTTTTAGAGGACAGCAAATGGAACCTTCAGTGGGTCTCAAGACTAATTTTTTTTTTTTTTTTTAATGATGCATTAGAGGAAAAGCCACTCTATCCTGGAGTAACATCCAAGGAAACATTTACAGCTGAAATCATTCAGATGGAGCAATTGCTAAGAGAAGTTCTTATCTACAGCCTAAGCCACCCAAATTTGCTTTTCTCATCCATGCCCTCTCCCCGACTCACTCATTCCCATTTTCTTAGTTTATGCCTGAAATTTTTTCACAACCTCCCAAACAGTTTTTCTGCTTTTAATCTTTACACCGACCACCCCCCACCCCCACCCAAATCCAATCTTTCCATGGAAGCCAGAGCGATCTCTTTAAAATGCAAATCTGATCACGTCATTGTGTTATTTAAACCCACTTGTGGTTCCCTGTTGAGCTCAGAGTTAAGCCAGAGTTTCTTAGGCTAGCTTCTGAAAACACAGTAGGTACTTCTTAAGACTGAACCTCTTACACTTTCCCCCAAACACCAAGCATTTCCTTGCTTCCCAGCCTTTCTGCTTCTCAAAATGTCCCACCTTTCCTCTCAACATCTATCAAGTTGGAGCAACTGCTGCCCAACAATCCTTGACATGTTCCTTTTGCTCTGTCCAGGCCTGACAAATCCTACATGCCAGGAGGGCTCTCATTCCTTCCATTTCATCCTCTCTTCAAAACCTCTGGCCTAGCTGGAATACAGGCCATTTAAGGAGTTCCTCCCAGGGTTTCTTTTCCCCTGGGTTCTTGGTGCCAATTTAACTGTCTGGGTAGTCTAGGATAGCTTCCTGGTTTGTAATCTTTGCTCTGCCTTCTTCTCCCAGCTCTGTGTGTGTGTGTGTTTTCCAGCCTTATCTGATGTAAAGAATCTATCTCCCGAATACACAGATTCCTGAGCCCCTCCCTGGGTGAATTGGTTCTTTGGGTCTGAGTTGGACCCAGGATTGGAGACAAGACCTGCGTGATTCTTGTCATCAGTCAGACTTGGGAAATGCCACCACCCACCGAATGGGGCAGGTGCCCTCAGTCCTGAAAGGGGTGGTTGTTCAGGTTCTCCTCCCTTTTCCTCCAAGCAGTGCCCTGGTTGTGCTGTTTGTGCCCTTCAGGAACTCAGGTTTCTCCATATCTGAAATGAGCAGGGGTTGAGTGCTCACAACTTCAGTGCTTCTTCTTCCTGTCTGGCTGGCTTTAGGGGTGTCAAAAATATAGTGGGGGAGGAACTGACTCGACCTTGGGAGACACGGGACTCGAAGGGTAGCCCCTCTCATGCCAGATGCTACCTGGAAGATAAGCAAATGCAAACAGTTAGGGAAAAAGGAAAACACACCCACACCAAAGAGAGAGAAAGGTAGGGAAAAACTAGTCGTATACCTTTTCGAAACATCATACTACAAGGTACGGGACTAGCATCAATAGAAACCTGTGGACCAATGAAACAGATTCTACCCCATTCCATCCAATCTGAGTATGTGCTGCATCAGCCTCAACATGGGGTAGGATCATTCAGGAGGTTATTCAAGGACAGTCTGAAAGCTGTTAAAAAAAAAAAATCCCAGACCTTTAGCTTCTTATTTTATATTGCACAATTTCAGGTGGACTAAAGAATTAAATATAAAAACATAAAACTATAACCTCAGATTGGCAGATGACACCACCCTAATGGCAGAAAGTGAAGAGGAACTAAAGAGCCTCTTAATGAAAGTGAAAGAGGAGAGTGAAAAACCTGGTTCAAAACTCAGCATTCATAAAATTAAGATCACGGCATCTGGTACCATCACTTCATGGGAACTAGATGGGGAAAAATGAAAACAGTGACGGACTTCATTTTCTTGGGCTCCAAAATCACTTTAGTTTCACAGCCATGAAACTAAAAGATGTTTGCTCCTTGGAAAAAAAGCTATGACCAATCTAGACAGAGTATTAAAAAGCAGAGACATCACTTCGCTGACAAAGGTCCGCATAGTCAAAGCTATGGTTTTTCCAGTAGTCATATATGGATGTGAGAGTTGGACTTGAGCACCAAAGAACTGATACTTTTGCACTGTGGTGCTGAAGATTCTTGAGAGTCAGTCCCTTGGACAGCAAGGAGATCCAACCAGGCCATCCTAAAGGAAATCAGTCCTGAATGTCATTGGAAGGACTGATGCTAAAGCTGAAACTCCAATACTTTGGCTACCTGATGCAAACAGCAAACACTGGAAACGACCCTGATGCTGGAAAAGATTGAGGGTGGGAGAAGAGGGCAACAGAAGATGAGATGGTTGGATGGCATCACCAACTCAGTGGACATGAGTTTGAGCAAACTCTAGGAGATAGTGAAGGACAGGGAAGACTGGCGTGCTTCAGTCCATGGGGTCACAAAGAGTTGGACATGACTGAATGGCTAAATAACAACAGGCAGTGCTAGTGATAAAGAACCTGCCTGCCAATGCAGGAGACACGAGATGCAGGTTCAATCCCTGGGTCATCCCCTGGAGGAGAGCATGGCAACCACTCCAGTATTCCTGCCTGGAGAATCCGTTGGAAAGAGGAGCCTGGTGGGCTAATGTCTATAGGGTCGCAAAGAGCCAGACATGACTGAAGCGACTTAGCATGCACACAAACACAGCCTCTGCAATACATGGATTAGTGGTGGCTGCATACAACAGTGTCCTCGGTATTGAAAATCTTTCCGTCCTCTCGGGGAGGCAGGACATTCCAGGGGATCCATGACACCAGCAGCAGCTGGGCAGCTGGACGGGGATGCCCTGATTGTAGGCAGAGCAGTGGCGCAGGGGAGAGGGGCCTGGCTCCCCTGGTGAGGTCTGCACCTCCCCCCGCCGTGAGATGGCCCCCGAGGCTCCTAGACTTGCCAATGCCTCCAGCTCCAGGGCGCTTTCCAGCAGGATAACTGGGAGACAATTATCATCTGGGCTGTGCTGGGGGAGCTCACTGTGGTTGGATCTGGTGCGCTTCTCCCGCCAGGGCTGGTGGGCTGCCACCGTACCATCTTCGGTCCCACTTCCCTAGCTTGGGTGAAAAACAACAGCAAATGCTTTCTCGCTGGGCGTGCTTGTCTCTGCACGCCACCATCTCTCCCGTCTTTCCTGCGCCTCTGGTTTCCCAGAAGAGAAAACGTCTCCAAAAGAAAGCACAAATCTGTGTGAGCCATTCTCCTGCTCCGGTGCCCCCTTCCTGCATCCTGACCACCCTTTAAAGCCAGACTGGCACTGCCTCAGCTCCGGGACACTAAGGTGCCGTGGGTCACCTGCCTCCCAGCAGGATTAGGGCCTCCATCCTGTGTGTGTCATGGCATTTGTCCAAACCTCTCTGAGTGAGGTGGTGAAGAGAGGTGGTGAGGTAGTTAAAAATCTGCCTTAAGAAATGCTGTGTCCCTTCTCCTGGGAGGGCCATTGAATTACTGACAAAAAGAATTCAGTGGAGTTAGTTGGGATGAGACTTTAGGTAAACCTGGGATCTCTGCCTGTTAATTGTAGCCCCTACTTACATGGGACCCGTAGTTGAGAGCCGTTGCATGAACAGGAATCTGAAAGCCTGGGTTTCAGCCAGAGTAAAACTGCTGGAGAATGTTCCCATGATCAGGTGAAGTTTCTCATCACTGAGAAAGCTGAAGAGCAGAGCAGGGGATGTCTTTTCCTTGCCAAGAACTTTCTAGGGTTTTTCCTTAAATGACTATATCTTTTCAGGGGAAATAGTACTACTTTATCCCAAGAGTAATTTTGATATGAACATCTGTGTTTGAAAGAATAAACTGTGACCAAAAAAAGTATCTGCCTTGAGACACAAGAAACCCAGGTTCGATTCCTAAGTCGAGAATATCCCCTGGAGTTGGAAACAGCAACCCACTCCAGTATTCTTGCCTGGAGAATCGCACGGACAGAGGAGCCTGATAAGGTACAGTCTATGGGGCTGCAAAGAATCGGACACTAATGAGCGTGCATGCGCTCTGAGCCTTGGGTTCACCATCCTGCACTCATTGGTTGGCCTGTTTGCACCCCAACAGGACTGAGAGCATCTTTCCTGCATTTCCACACCCATGGCACAAAGCGCACGCCTTCTACTCGAAACACCCCTACTAAGTGCCATTGACTGTCATGCGAGGACACTCTCCTGGTGCCGACTCTGAGTCAAGAGATTAACATGCAGGAGATTCGCTGGGGAGTGAGGGAAGCAGGACTGGGTGGCGGGAGAGTCGAGCTGGGACGCGATGGGGACAGAGCCCCAGAGCCGAGCTGGTCCCACAGAGCTGGAGTCGGGGGCAAGAGACTGGGCCCTCAGCTCCCAGTCTTCCTTGACCAGTCACTGGGTGACAGCTGTGCTGGGAAGAGGATGGGACCCTGGCCGTGGAGGTGTCTGCAGAGAGCTGTCAGCCCTCCACACTCTCAGAGCCTGAAAATGGTCTGGGGTCCCCTCCACCAGCCCTTAGTGCCCTCTCAGGGCCTGGGTTCATCATCCAGGGGCCATGCTTCCCCCAGCGTGGGTTGCACACTCCTGCATCACAGACCCCCTGCCAGAGCCCAGGAATCGCCACCAGTGACAGGGGTGATTCCGATGCACTGGAAAGGTTAAGAGAAACTGAGGCTACAAGGGGGAGTGGCTTATCTGAGGTTCCCAACAGATTGGAGGAAGGATCCAGGTGAACTTCTGGGTGTCTAAGGTTCAGACGAGGGTCCTTAGGCGCAGACAAGGGTCCTGGGCCGAGGCTACTAAGAGCATAAGAAGGGGAGGAGGATGGTGGTGCGCAGGCAGCCGTGTCCAGCCTCATCCAGGGCAGGGGGCGGCAGCCTCCTGAAGAACCCGCTCCCAGGGCCCAGGACCAACACAATGGCACTAGGGATAAACAGAGGTCTCGTCCCATCCCCTACCCCCCAACTGGCCCCAAGAGACCACCCACCCGGGAAGAAGGGCCCTGGTTTCTTGAGGATCTATAAGATCCTCCTAGGACCCACGGAGTTGTTTCAGGCTGGGGGGAACTCTGTGTCTCTGACCACCAGTGTGATGGGTCTTTCCATTAACAAGAGTGGGTGTCAAGGGATGGGACCTCCATTCATAAGAGCAAATGGTCACTATTACACATTCACAGCTTGGAGTCATTATCCTAAGGATCCTACTTGTGTTAACTCGATCCTCCCAGCAATCCCCAGAGGGAAGGGCTGTGCTACCTGCCTCTTAGAGCGAGAAAACACAGGCACAAGAGAAGCTATGGTTTCCTCCCGTGACAAGTAGCTCAGCCTTTAGCTCTGCAGCGCATGGGGGTTTTAACATATATTTTTTCAGCAGGTGTTATCACTCCATTTTATGAAGTAGGAGACTGAGGCTTAGAAACAATTGGCAATGTCTTGAAACAATTAAACATGAAGAGACAGATATACATGCACATATTGCGGCCGGGCGGGGTGGGGGGGGTGGTGCTTCCCTGGTGATTCAGACAGTAAAGAATCTGCCTGCCATGTGGGAGACACAGGTTCGATTCCTGGGTGGGGAAGATCCCCTGGAGAAGGGAATGGCTATCCACACCAGTATTCTTGCCTGGACAGTTCCATGGACAGAGGAGCCTGGTGGTCTACAGTCCATGGGGTCACAAAGAGTCGGACACAACTGAGTGACTAACACACACACACACATTCTGGGGGGCAGGGGGTGGTACGCCACACCTCCAAATGCAGGGAATGGGAACCAGCAGCATATGGTGCAGAGTGAAGGGCGGGGCAGGTGCAAGGACAGGAGGGAGGTGGGAGACCCAGCTAGAGGTCTAAGTCTCCCGCTGGAGCTGCAGAGCCCCAGAGAGGTGTCAGAGCTGGGGTGGGAGCGGGTGGCTGGAGCGGGGTGGGCTAGGGTGGGACTGGCAGGTCATCTCTGCATCCAGAGCCCGCTATGAATACACACGTGACTCTTCCTGGGTAACATGGCGCCCGCTTCCTGCAGATTTAATTCAATGTCAGCTGCAAAGCTCTATTAACTAAATTGGCCATCAACCTGCTTGTCTGTTTCATATAATGGGATTTTGCACAAAACGAGTTTTGCACCGCGTTAAAAAGTGTCATGTTTGAATCAAAACTTATTCCAACGTTCGGGCTAATGAAAGCCTCAAGTGAGAGTTGATCAATGGGTCTGGAGGTGTTTCCATGGAAACAGGAGGAGGGAGGCAGGTCTAATCCTAAGCCAAGTGCACCAAGGTGATGCTCTGAGTCTGAGGTGCTCATTGGCGGGACCCTCCCTCAACCCCACTGGCAAGTGCCAGGGGCAACAGAGACCTGGAGCCAGAGCCAGTGCAGGGTGGGCAGAGAGGGGGCCTCTCTGGGAGCTGGAGCCTCTGGATCTGAGTTTAGCACACTCGCTGTGGCAGCCAAACCTGTTTTTAAGGATTTATTTTTGCGTTTTTTTGCAGGCCTTGGATGCCTCAGCAAGAAGACTCCCCAGACTAAGCTCTCACACGCGCTGGTCCTGCTGCCACAGCCGTAGCCAGTTCTAGCACAGCAGGGGCCGGGCCGCCAGGCTGGGGGTCAAGCCTTAAGATGGGTGCTCACAGCAGACCCTGGGGAGTCACTCTCCCTTTCTGGTCATGATTCCTTATCTCTGAAACACAGACTAGAGTAAAGCTGCTGTATTGGGGGCTGGGAGATGTGCATTTCAGATATCCTCCTCTGCCTCTGATGTGGGAGGACCCTTCACCTGTCCAAGGAGTACTTTCTCCATCCATAAGTCTGGGAGTGGTGTCTTGAAAGTGAAAAGTGAAAGTGAACTCACTCAATCGTGTCCGACTCTTTGCAACCCCATAGACTATATAGCCTACCAGGCTTCTCTGTCCATGGGATTTTCCAGGCAAGAGTACTGGAGTGGGTTGCCATTTCCTTCTCCAGGGGGTCTTCCTGACCCAGCAATCGAACCTGGGTCTCCTGCATTACAAGCAGACGCTTTACCCTCTAAGCCACCAGGGAAATGTTGTCTTGGGTCCCTCTGAAAAGATGTTGGCAGAGCTGGTATCTGACAGGCCGTGGGCCAGCCATTCAGATGGTGAGGTGTCAGGCTGATGCTCACCGCTGCCCCAGAGGAGGAACCATGTGGCCAGTGCTTCTGCATGGGACCCCAGATCCCTGCTGCAGACAGGACAAGGGCCACCATCCACCGCATAGAAGCCACAGGCTAACACGAAGCCCTTCTGGGCATGTTCCTCCTCTCATGTCATCCTCACAGTAGTCTTGGGGGGATTGCTGTTTGGTCCCACGGGAGGCCATGCACTGGGGAGTCTGAGCAGTCTTCCGCAGCCCCTCCGGCCCTTTTGTGATGTGGCTGGGACCGGAGCCACCCCTGTGATGCAATGTCGACTGCACCCCAGGTCTCTGGCCTCTCCTTTCACCTGCGATCCCCAGGCTCACCCAACCCGCACTGACTGTTGGCCAGGCACCTGTCCCTGAGCCCAGGCTTGGCCCCACGGCCCTTCTGAGCTGGCCCGCGCAGGCTGCCATGAGGCTGGCCACCGGCCACACATCCTGCCAGCTTCCCCACCCCACCATATGGCCCCGGGGTCTGTTTTGCTAGGGGAACGGCGGGGCCAGTGAATGGGCCGTTCTGTGCCAGGGACCAGGGTCTGATTCAATTTAAACCTGTCTGTCCAGGGACCTGCCTGGGGGGAATAAAGACTGCTCTCTCTGGAAGATGCAGGCAAGCTGCAGCCAGAGACACCCAGTTAATCAGGTTTGCTGGGGCGGGCCTCAGCCTTGGCCCGACAACATGTCCCATTACTGCAGCCTCCGAGGGGTCAGTGTGGTGGCACGCCTGCCCTGTGGCTTCACAAGGCTCCTCTTTCCCCCTTAATCGAATCAGGCTTCAGCCTGCCATTCCCCTGGCCTGAAGTCATCGCCATGTGGGTGGGGGAAGAGCTGGGGGGTAGGGGCAGAGATGGCCGGGGGCCAGAAGGGACCCAAGAAGTCACCCAGAGCTCACCCACCATGGACGCAGGGGTTGAGGCCAAAGAGGCAGGCAGGCTTGTCCTTACTGTGGCCATGGTGGGGGTGGGAGGCCTTGCAGAGAGGGGAGCAGAAGGCCCAGACCCCAGGACCCTCAGAGACAAGGAATTAATTCTCCCCACCACCTACCAAAAATCTGAAAGTTAAAATGAGAATGAACCCATTGCTCCCAACATCGATGGCCCTCACAACACAGATGAACTGGGACAAAATAAACACAGAATGAAGCTCAACACAGTAAGAATAGAGAGTGAATAAGTAAGTGAAAATCGCTGTCGTGCCCGACTCTTTGCGACCCTGTGGACTGCAGCCTGCCAGGCTCCTCTGTTCATGGGATTCTCCAGGCAAGGATACTGGAGTGGGTTGCCATTTCCTTCTCCAAAGAAGAGAGAAAGCAGATACAAAGAGTATGTGCTGTATGGTTGCATCCTTAGGAAGGCCAGGGGTGAGAACACACACTGGTTCTTGAAGTCAGATGTGGGAGAGGGGATGGGGCTCACTAGGGGCTGGGAAGTCGATCCTTTAGCTGGTGACACAAGTTTTCACATGTGACAATTGATGGAGTCATGCACTTGGGGTTTGTCTGTCTCTCTCTGTGTGTGATACTCTAGTTTAAAAAAACGCTTTAAGAAGCTGAAAGCTCAGAGAGGCGGTGTCTTTACAGAAACAGTGGTTGAACGCCTGCCTTGGTCTTTTGCTGGGGGCCCAGAGAAAAAGCACACAGTTCTTTACGGGAAGGAGCTGAGGTCATGGTCAGTAACTAGACAGGGCAGGGACCCGCATGTGTCAGGGGGCACAGGGACAGACTGGGCGTCAGAGCAGGGAGGCTCTGGGAGAGGGTGTGACCTGGATCACCACGTCTTGATGTGTTTGTAGGAGTAAAGGAGGAGGCATGTCCCAGTGCCAGGGGTACGAGCCACGAGGCCAGGGATGCCTCAAGTTGGGCATCCTCAGGAGTCACCCAGAGAGCTTCCTGGGCTCGAGAACTCAAGATCAGAATCTCTGCCGGTGTTAGAACAGAAGCAGAAAAATCATTGATGAAGTTTTAGCAGGAGAGTTGTTGGATGAAGGTGAGCTTTGTAGACAGAGGGTCTCATCCCTGTTTCAGGCAGGGGAGCGTGGGAGCCCCCATCCAGGTGAGAGTTTCCAGCTGCCTGAGCTAACACAGTGGTGAATGGAGAGCGGTGGTGCGGTTCCAGAGATGCAGCGACAGAAGGCGTGGGGAGCCGCTGTGACAGAAGTGACCTTAGATTTGGAGATCTTATAGAGGGAACATCAGTCATGGTGGGCCCTGGGCAGGGTGATGGATGACCACAGCGTGGAGACAGTGGTTTGGGAGTCACTCGCATGTAGATGGTAGATGATGCCTCCCTGGTGACAGCACCTGTTAGGAGGATGGATTGGTGCAAGACATGTATGAACCTCTCAAGGGCATGTGGGTGGTTTGGGTTAGGACTCTGTGTGCCTGCTGAGAGAGCAGTCAACCAGCCCCATAAGGGTTGCTTATCTCCCAGTAGCTGGGAGAAGGCAAGGATACCCCACTCCAGTACTCTTGCCTGGAAAAGCCCATGGATGGAGGAGCCTGGAAGGCTGCAGTCCATGGGGTCGCTGGGAGTCGGACACGACTGAGTGACTTTCCTTTCACTTTTCATTTTCATGCATTAGAGAAGGAAATGGCAACCCACTCCAGTGTTCTTGCCTGGAGAATCCCAGGGGCAGGGGAGCCTGGTGGGCTGCCATCTATGGGGTCACATAGAGTTGGACACGATTGAAGCGACTTAGCAGCAGCAGCAGCTGGGAGAAGACTTTAAACAACTCAGTTACCAGCACTGAGTCTGTGGCAACTCTCATGTCACCCTGCCCTTGGCTCAACAGCAGTGGCATCTCTCTTTTATTATTTGTCCACCCAACAAAGGCATTTCTTGGCTTCTCCAGGCCATGCAGACTTTGGCCATCACCTAAAAATCTTGGAACAGTCCAAGGTGTTCTCTTCCAGGAAGGAGCTTGAACATGGAGACAGATCTGTCTACTGGGGTTTGTTACCACCTTCAGTACCAGATTTAGCCCGCAATCTAGTCCACTCACCTTCATTAAGACTGGAAATCCATGAACACTGACTCTCTTCCATCCACCAATCTCAACTATGCTTCTGAGACCCATCACATAAATGCCAAGTACCAGCTCCATGGCTGGCACTCTAGAAGGAGGAGGGGACCAGGTGGTGCTCACACCCCAGGGTGTGGATGAGTAGATCATGGGATCCTGTTCAATTCAATTCTGCCCGAGACACTTTAAAGCCAGGTGCCTGCAGGGTGCCAGCTGGCCAAGGGGAGCAGAGGATGACCCTGCCCTGGGGTCCCCTAGCCTGGTGTGTATATGTGTGGCAGGATCTGGTCACATGCACACTCATGACATCGTGAAGCTGGATGGTGGCAGACAGTTAGGAGCAAGCCTTCCTTTCCTGGTCCATGGGTGTATTAGTGTTTATCAAGGACACAGGCCATCCGAATCATTCTAAACCTGTAAAGGGCATGGTCCTGGTGAGCCAACAGCCAGTGCATCTTTGTGGCAGGACCTTGAGCTGGTCTCAATGGCAGAGGCCACAGGGAGTGGAGGAGGGGCCACGGTGAGCTTGTTTCAGGGCAGTGAGACTGGGTGGCAGTGCCAACGAGATACGGAGGAAGTGAGAGCTGTCCCATGGAATTATTCTGCACAGGCTGGAGCGCCAATACTTTGGCCACCTGATGTTAAAGGCTGACTTATTGGAAAAGACCCTGAGACTGGGAAGGATTGAGGGAAGGGGGAGAAGGGAGTGGCAGAGGATGAGATGGTTGGATGGCATCACTGACTCAATAGACATGAGTTTGAGCAAACTCCAGAAGATAGTGAAGAACAGGGAAGCCTGGAGTGCTGCAGTCTGTGGGGTCACAAAGAGTCAGACACAACTTAGCAACTGAACAAAAACAAATGCTTGGTGTCCCTTTGTGTTGAGGAGAGGTCTCTGTGGAACAGGATGCAGCTGGCCCTCTTTAGGTTCAACCTCAGGTGGAGAGGGACACTTCTTGGCAGTCAGACTCCACCAGCCCTCCCTTCTCATCCTCACCTTCATTATACCCACCATGAACACGTTTCTCCAGCCTCATGCGACTGTGTCCAGCCTGGCACATATACCCCAACACTGGCAAATCCGTCTTGCCCATCCTCACCTCATCATTGGAGTGCCCTTCTTTCTCCAAAACTGCCTCATGAAATCCACATGCCCTTCAAGATCCCACCAAACCCCACTCCCACTAGAAGCCTCTCCAGATCTGTCTGCCCAGGCTCCCACAGACTCTGAGCAGAAATCCGCCCTGTGCCAGGGCTTTTTTTAAAGAAAAAATTGTGATAAATACACATAACATACAGTGTACCATTTTAACATTTTTAAGTGTGAATTTAGAAACATTAAGTACATTTGTGGGCAACCATCACCACTATTCATTTCCAGGAATTTTGCAGCATTCCAAACTGAAACTCTGTACCCATTATACAATAAATCCCTGCCCCCTGTCTCCCCGCCCCCTGGAAACCTTTATTCTACTTTCTGACTCTGTGAATTTACCTACTCTAGGTAGGGCTTCCCTGGCGGCTCAGATGGTAAAGAATCTGCCTGCAGTGCGGGAAACCCGGGCTGGATCCCTAGGTTAGGAAGATCCCCTGGAGAAGGTAATGGCAACCCACTCCAGTAGTCTTGCCTGGGAAATCCCATGGACAGAGAAGTCTGGCGGGCTACAGTGCATGGGGTCCCAAAGAGACACAACTGAGCAACTAAAACCCTAACACCCAGGTGCCTACTCTAGGCTTCATTGGTGGCTCATTGGGAAAGAATCTGCCTGCAATGCAGGAGACTTGTAGGAGACTCAAGTTTGATCCCTGGGTCAGGAAGATCCCATGGAGGGGGAAATGGCAATCCACTCCAGTATTCTTGCCTGGAAAATTCTGTGGACAAAGGAGAAGGAGCCTGGCAGGCTATGTCCTTGGGGTCACAAGGAGTCTGAAACAACTGTGCATGCATGCAGGTACCTACTCTAGAAGTTGAATCATACCATATTTATCCCTCTGTGTCTGGATTATTTTCCTTGGTACAGTGTTTTCAAGGTTCTTTGCAGAGGTAGCATGTGTCAGAATTTCACCTCTTTCTATGGCTGAATAATACGCCACTGTATGTATTTTGTCTTTCGATTCATCTGTTGAGCATTTGGGTTCTTTCCACCTTGTGAATCTTCTGAATAATGCTTCTACAAATGTGGGTGTAAAGGTGTCTGTTTAAGCCCTTGCTTTCCAATTCTTTGGGGTGTCTACCTAGGCGTGGAATTGCTGGGTCAAATCATGGGATCACAAAGAGTCGGACACGACTGAGTGACTGAACTGAACTGAACTGATGGTAATTCTGTGTTTGATTTTTTGAGGAGCTGTGTCAAGAATTTCTATGCTCACCTGCATATGAACCCAGGACCGTAAGGACAGCAGAGCCCAGGCTGCGTTCATTTGCACTTATCAAACTCTAAATGGGTCTTTGGGGCCGGATAACCCAGGTTCAAATCCTAGCTCTGCTTCCCAAAACCTGAGCCTCCATTTTCCTGTTTTTGAAGCAGATGATAACGCTTACCTCACAGGGTTACTGCAAACGTGAAATGGACTCATAATGTGAAACGCCTGGCACTCTGCAGGTGTTCAATAAATATTCGTCCTGCCTCCCCTCACCCATTTCTGTTTCCTCATCTGTAAAGAAGCATCTTATTTACTAAATGCTTCGTAAACCCCAAATGCTTTCAGGACAACTGAGTGGAAATGTTCAGAGGCAACTTTCTTTAGAAAACATGCCCCCCTTTCAAAAAGGAGCCCATAATTCCTCCACATGCTTCCCCATCTGTTCCCCCAAATGTGATAATTAGGAAATGATGCTGTCACTTTCCAACGTGAGAAATCGGCCCCTCCCACCGCATCTCTGAGCCACGCAGCAGAAGGATAAGCAGATAACTCTTAAGAGCTCACAGCCGGCCCCTTTCCTCGTGCCCGTGGATTTGGTGGGGTTAAAAAACCAGATCAATCTCCACTAGGAGGCAATGCAAAGTGTGGAGATAAAATGCCAGTCTCAGGATGTGTGTGGAAAGGGCTTATAGACCACCTCAGGCACCCTTGCCATCTGTGGTTCTTTTTTCATTCACCACTGTCTAGAGTAGTGAAATGGACTAGTAACATTTCAGATTCATGAACGAGGCCCAGGGAGGCAAGTGAACTTCTGAATACGGCGAGTCGGGAGGAAAGCCAAGACAGACGTCCAATCTCCTCCCACCCTGCTGCTGGAGAATGGGGGCGGCATGGCACCGGTCCATTGCGTAGACTAGGACGACTTGCTTAGCCTTCCCAAAGCAGCACCTAAACCTGGAACTCTGTCTGCTGATAGTCCTCAGACTTTCCCCTTTCCCCTCCTGCAGTTTTCACATTCCAGCTTCCAAACCTTTTTACATGAATTCCCTAGGCTTAGTTTGAATTTTCTCCAACGCGGAGCCTGAGACAAGGATTTGGGTGCCCATTGTTCAATTGAGAAATGATCCTGGGATGAGGAGGAGACAGGTTTGGAGGGAAAGTCAAGAAGTGGTGCATTGTGGAGTTGGTTTCACTATAGCAACAGTGACCAATCCCAGGGGAACCCTCTGAATCTTGGTATAGCATTGTCCCTCCAGGTATCAGAGGCTGAGGCATGCATTCCTGTCCCCTACTGGTTAAGAGCTGTCTTCATTGTTTATTGCCAAGCAGTAATTTGATGGCCCTCCATTTACAGGTTTCAAACAACATACGTTTACTGTCTCATAGTTTGTCTGGGTGAGGAATCTGGGAGCTGCGTAGCTGACAGGTTCTGGTTCAGGGTCTCTCATGAGGCCACAGTCAGGCTGTCCACCGGGCTGCAGTCTCTGAAGGCTTAACTGAGGCTGAAGGATTGACTCCTGAGATGGCTCACTCACATGGCCTTTGACAGGAGGCCTCGGTTCCTGGCCTTGTGGGCCTCTCCACAGGGCTTCTCTCAACATAGCTTCATCCTGAGAACGCCATTCAAAGGCATCCTCTAGTCCTGAAACCCTCCTTGACTGCCTGCATCCCAGCCCTTCACCTGGACTTGCTTTGGCATTTGCACAAACATTGTCAGGAACAGCCAAAGGGCTGAAGTGTTCCTCACTGGGTTCACTGCAGGCCTGCAGGCCTTAGAAAGGTCCAAAGGTAGGGTGTGTGGTGAATGTGGAGGCTTAAAGTGTCACCCGTGTCCAGTGTGGCCCCATCTCTCTACTCGGCCCCTCTGGGGGTCAGCCTTGGCCTTGCATAGTCCTCCTTGTGCCCTGGAGATGGCAGCTGCCCTTCCAGCCAAGCCATCCTGGCACAACAAGGCCCCTAGACAGAAGAGAAGCGTGTGTTCTCCGTGTCTCCTTTTAAAAGCAAGGAACAACTTGTTTGAACGCTCCCAGTGGACTTCGCTTTCCATCTGATTGAAAAGATCTTGGTCCTCTGCCAAGCCCTAAGCTACTCCCAGGCAAGGGGAATAGGATTGTCATAACCAACCGAGATGGATTAGAGGCCACCTGAGAGCAGAGGATGGGATTACATTACCTGAGCATGTGGCCTCGGAACCAGAGGGTGCTGCCAGACTTGGAATCAAGCAGCTGCTGCTGCTAAGTCACTTCAGTCGTGTCCGACTCTGTGTGGCCCCATAGACAGCAGCCCACCAGGCTGCCCCGTCCCTGGGATTCTCCAGGCAAGAACACTGGAGTGGGTTGCCATTTCCTTCTCCAATGCATGAAAGTGAAAAGTGAAAGGGAAGTCGCTCAGTCATGTCCGACTCTTCGCGACCCCATGGACTGCAGCCTGCCAGGTTCCTCCGTCCATGGGATTTTCCAGGCAAGAGTGCTGGAGTGGGGTGCCATTGCCTTCTCCAGGCAGAGAAAGGTTCAAATCCCTGCTCCACCACTTATTGTCTCTGCACCTCAGTTTCCTCCTTTATGAGGACAGTGAGACCGACTTTGTTTTTATATTTTTCAATTTCTTTTTTATTGAAGTATAGTGGATTTGCAATGTTGTGTTAATTTCTTCTGTATAGCAAAGTGACCTGAGTTATACACAAATATGCATTCTCTTCTTATATTCGTTTCCATTATGGTTAATCCCACGAGATTGGATCTAGTTCTCTGTGCTATACGCTAGGACTTGGTTGTCCATCCATTCTATATGTAATAGTTTTCATCTTCTAATTCTGAACTCCCAGTTCATTCCCTCCCTCACCCCCTTCTCCCTTGGTATCCACAAGTCTGTTCTTTTTGTCTGTGAGTCTGTTTCTGTTTCATAGATATGTTCATTAGTGCCATATTTTAGATTTCACATACAAATAAGTTTATATGGTATCTTTCTCTTTGTCCTACTTTGCTTAGTAGGGCCATCTCTTGGTCCATTCATGTCGCTGCAAATGACATTATTGTGTTCTTTTTTATGGCTGATATATATATGTACCACATCTTCTTTATCCATTCATCTGTTGATAGATGTTTACATTGTTTCCATGGCAATACTTACTTTGAATGGTTAAAGTTAGGCTCTAGCACCTAAACATCTCTATAATTAATTACTGCATGGCTCACTATCCACATTACTAACAGTTTTTTCCAGCCCATCTGTCTCTCTTCTCTCTCTCTCTCTTTTTCTTTCTTTCTATCTCTCTCTCACACACACACACATGCACACACACACATGCACACACACACACACACACATACCTTTTAGGATTTTTAACTGACGTATATCTTATATAGAGAAGGAATACAGACCTTAAACGCACAGCTCTATAAGCTTTTACATATTCATACTCCCTGTGTAACTACCAACCAAATCAAGATTTAGAATATTTTCAGTACCCCCAGAAGGCTTCCCTATACTTTCTTTTAGTTAATACTGTCCCAAAGGTAACCTTTATCTGACTTCTAGTATAATATGTCTATTTTTAACTTTATAGAAATGGAACAATATTGTATGGTTTCTTTGCTCAAACTAAATGTCTAGGAAATTAATCCATGTTGTTGCAAGCAGATTTTTTTCACTGTCATATAGTATACCATTGTATGAATATACCATAACTTATTTACCTTATCTACTGTTGATGGACATTTGAGTTGTTTTCAGCTTTTACTATTGTGAATGATGATGCTATATTTGTGCAAGTCCTTTGGTGAACACAAGCATTCATTTTAATTGATTATACATCTAGGAGAAGAGTTGCTTGTCATTGGGTATAGGTATGTTTAGCTTTGACAGTTACTACCAAATGCTTTCCAAAGGAGGTCCACTGATTTTCAATTCCAACAGAAACATGTGCCCTCTGTAATGTCTTGCCTGGACTATTGCAACATGCTGATCATTCTTCTTGCATTTGAGGTGCTCCCTCAGAATTGTCCAATCCCCACCCCTTTCCATGCCTGGGATGTTGGAAGCTGGCAGTGTCACCTGGGCAGGGTATCCCAAGCCCAGAATGAGACCAGTGTGGGCTCTAGTGTTTATTTCTCCCCTTTGGGGTGCTCTCTGGCCATCTGACTCTTCTTCTCCCCATCCCTACACACATGGAGTTGACCAGATGCCTCAAGGAGCCCTAGGCCTTGCACATAATGATCCTCGGTGATGGTCGGGTGCAGTTCCAGAAGAGGAGCCTGATGTCCAGATCTGACTGGCAAGTCTCCTGCAGCTGACTTGGTATTTCTCTTCCATGATTGTACAGAAATGGGCTGCTAGAATGGAGGTGACATGTTGGTTTGTGGACATTGAGATATAGGACAGCTTCAGGGTTATCCTTGCTGACCAATCCTTGGGCTTGAACCTCATGTAAAGGCCCATGCACCAGCTGTTGCCCACCCACGTTCCACCAGAGCTCCTCCTGAAGTCTACCCTACCCAAGGGAGGAGCGGGGGAAGGCAGCAGACAGCCTGTGTCCCATGTGCCCCTAGTGTTGGCACCAGGGTAACACTCCATGCTTTCCACAAGCTCCACACCATCTGTTAAACTTTCCTCTCTGGGTGGCTGGTCATGTCTTCTCCCCGGACTTCTGAGATGGTTGTTACACAAAGACAATGGGCTCTTCCAACCTATGTCCCTTCTTGCCTTCAGTTGATGTGGGGGTATATTACTCTCCCCAGGCCCTCTTCGGCTATAAAAGATGAGGACAGGCGTTTCTTTTGCAAGTGAGCTCTTTCCCCTGTGGCCGCAGGTCCTCTGCCCTCCTCCCTCCCCGCTGGTGGCAGTGCGTGAATCAAGTCAAGGTCAACACTGGAAGAGATCCCAACCTAGAAAATGCAATGATTAAGGCCTAAAGCACTCACGATGTGTCATTCTTTCTGTTATAAAATTCCGAACAGGAAATTTAACATAGCCAGAAAACGAGTAACCAATCCTTTTTTCCTGCCTGTTGTGGGTGAGATACACATTGGTGGTCATGCGACCAGCCTTCAGTAACTGGTGTTGTGGAACCGCAGAGGCAAGGTGTTCTATACTGTTTCAATCCGAGCAGATTCAGCAGAGCCATGGAATGGTTTCTCCGTGGGAGATAGAAAACGAATGAGGCGTCAAGCCTTTGACAGTGAAGATCCTGATGACGTGGTTCTTGGATCTGAACAGTAGGAGATGGTACCTGGACCCTAAGGAATCTTCATAAGCACTAATCAGACAATAAACAAATGTGTAAGTACCTTTTTCCTACCATCATTCTAAATCTTCATCAAGAAATCAGCACAGGGCTTTCCTGGTGGCTCAGTGGTAAAGAATCCACCTGCCGATGCAGGAGACACGGGTACAATCCTTGATCCAGGATCACAGTGAGGAAATGAAGATAAAACTAACTCCAAATCTTTTAGTGAATTTCCTAGAAGTGCCAGTTTGATGGAGTCTAGTTTTAAAACACTTTATGAAATGTGAAGGAAAAAAAATGTGAATACTTAAGGAAACCTCTGAAAATGGCTGACGCAAGAATTAATTGGAGTAACCAAGGGAAAACCCACCTTCCATCACTAGGACTGCCCCTAATCTGGCTGGAGGCTCTTTCCTTTGGTTCCTATTTGTCCCCAGTGGCGAGTCTCAGAAGAAGTCAAAGCCACGATTAATAACACACAACTGACCAATTGGTTCAGCTGCAAAGCTGGAATGACTCTGTTGAAAATTTCAATGTTCCAGTTCAGCTTAGGAAACAAATTAGGCTAGAAAGCCCTGTTTTACGTAATCAGGTGAATTTACCATCATTAGTGGTAATTAAGATAAAGTGCTAATGACTCCATTTACCTTGGTGGGAAAACCTGCAGGGAGCCTGTGCAACTAGAGGCTTAGTCCGGGATGAAGTCCCTGGGGCTTCAAGGATGCTCTTTTTCTGTGCTCCTAGAACATAAGAAGATGTAAATCCCCTTGAGGAGCATCATTTTACAAATGAGGAAGCCAAGGCTGAAAGCTCAGATGGGCTTTACTTGCTACGAACCTTGCTTTGAAACTCTTCCCACTTCATTTAGCTGCCTTGCTGGCATAAAGGGTTATTGCTGATGGATGGGGTGGAGAAGCAGGAGGGAAAGCAGGCTATTCAGAGCCATGCCTGTGTGCCACGTACCTGGTTAGTTATGTGTGCATGTTACCTAGTTGACTGTCTTAACCCTAAAAGACACAACCTTTCTGGAGAAACCTCATTAGCTCCATTTCACAGATGGAAAAAACTGAGGCTGGAGAAAGAAAAGCAACTACACAAGGTTAGACAGCTCTTATAGGTCCTGTGCCAAATCTCTGGTTCTGCCCATTTCGCCCTACAGACTTTCTGAGGTCATCTAGCTCAGCTGCTCATTGGCTGGCAGGCTCACCCCAATTCCCCGGAGGTCTAGAGTGGGAAGACGAGGATCAAAGAGCACTCTGGACCTGCCAGGGCCTGCCTGCCTCTCCCTGGGCTGCCTGCAGCTGGGGGACACATCCTACCAAAGTGACTTGCTCTCGTGGCTTCCAGGCTGGGAAAAGAGCAGGGCTGTGGCATTCCTGAGCCGGGGAAGGGAGGCAGTGGGCAGATAATTAAGGGGTAGGGAGCAGGAGGGAATTGAAGCCATTACTCAGCTAATTGAGGGCCAATGCCCCACTTTCCCTGAACATCTGGGGGCCAGGCTCAGGCAGCTGACAGCCCAAAGCTTCAGGTAATGGTATCTGAAGAGTCCCGAGAAGCAGGGAGGCTGTGAGATCCCAAAACCCTTATTTCAGGCTGTGTCTCCGGCCTTGTCTTCTGTGAGGTAAAGCCTGTGACATTGAAATTTACTGCCCATGAAAGTTACTGATAGAAATTGCTTTCCTCCACTGTCCATTGGATTAAATCACTTCTTTCCTTTTCATACATATTTATTTTTTAATTATTTATTTGACTGTCCCCGGTCTTCATTGCTGTGAGGAGGCTTTCTCTAGTTGCAGCAGGTGAGGGCTGCGCTCTAGCTGCAGTAAGAGGGCTTCTCATCTCGGTGGCTTCTCTTGTTGTGGGCTTCTGAGCACGTGGGCTCAGAAGTTCTGGCTCCCAGGCTCTAGAGTGCAAGCTCAGTAGTTGTGGTACATGAGCCTCATTGCTTTTTGGCATGTGGGATTTTCCTGGACCAGGGATTGAACCAGCATCCTTTGCATTACAAGGCAGATTCTTAACCACTGGACCACCAGGGAAGCCCTATTTTTATTTCTTTGGCTGCCCTGGGTCTTAGTTGCAGCACGCAGGATCTTTGATCTTTGTTGCAGCATTTGAACACTTAGTTGTGGCACGTGGGATCTAGTTCGCTGACCAGAGATTAAACCCAGTCCCCCTATATTGGCAGCATGAAGTCTTAGCCACTGAACCACCAGGGAAGTCCCAGGTTGAAATCATTTCTAATCACTATGTCATCTTGTGGAGTCATCACAGTGGCCCCGTTTTACACGTGGAGGAACTTGAGACCTAGATGGTGAAAGTGAGGTACTCAGAGTCACATCCCCAAATGGGAATTAACTGGAAAAGCCATCCATCTCTTGATTGCTGGTCCCATCATCTTCTGCCAGCCCCGCCCAGCTCTTACCCAAAGCTTGAGTTTGGACACGTGTCTTCCATTCCATCCTTCCCACCTCCAGCCCCCCGCCCCAACCCCCACCCATGGAGACCAACTGATTTGCCATCCCCGGAACGAATGTTGAGGTCACCACTTCGGGAGCCGGAATTCTCCTCGCTGCCCAGAGCCCAGCTTTTGTGTTTGTTGTGTACACAAAGGCAGCCTAAGTTAGCACATGTGTTCGGCGGCTTCTACCCCCGGCCCCTCTCCGGGGACCCACAGGGAATTCTGCTAAGATAATTATCTCCAACTGGGGTTTTGTTCAGTCCTCTGGTAAGACAAGCTCCCGTTTAGAATAATAAGGCTCTGCTATTGAAGGCTAGCTGGGAAATATTTTTCAAACAAGCAATTCACGTATGTGTTTCACATATGCCGCTCATTAAGGTTTATAAGACCTTTTGGTCTTCACAATAAAGCTTGTTTTTTTTAAAGGTTAAAGTCAGCAAGCCCTGGTTACTGCCAGCTCCCTGCTTCCCTCTTCAGAGGGGACAGAAGTCCTGGGAAGTGTTGAAAGGGAATCAAAGAGGCTGATGGCTCCCAACCCATGAAGGGAGTTATGGTGACCCGGAGAAACCTCCTGTCCACCCTCCCCCACCCCACGAGCAGGAGCAGGACCTGGAGGCGAGTCCTCCTGCCTGAACCCCGCATGTGCAAGGCCTCAACGGTTTGGAAAAGACCACATCTTTATCTCAGTGACTCGCAACCTGGCAGCACCTTAGACTCACCGGGGACATTTGAGCAACAAACAGGGCTGGGTTCCTGTCCCCCAAACCCTAATGAGGTTGATCAGAGGTGGGTCCCTGGATTGAGTCATTTTTAAAGCACCCCAGGTGATGGTGGTGCACAGCCAAGGTTAAGACCACCAATTAACTCCCAGGCCCTCCAAGCTGCCCTGTAGGCCGATGGGGCAGGAATCCTTCCCCCGTCCTAGAGATGAGGAGAGCGAGGCCTAGGGAGCAGATGTGGCTGAACCGGGACTTGAGCCTGGCTCTCCAGACTCCTTTTTCCAAGGCCTCCTCCTTGCCATCTACAAGACAGAGATGGTGACAGCTTGCCACTTACTGAGCCCCAGATCTTTGCATGTGCTGCCATTCAAGCCTCACAAACCACTGAAGTCGGTAGAACAGCCACTTTGCAGATGAGGAAACCGAGACTGGGAAAGGTCGAAGGACATCATTCGTGTCACGCCAAATACAGAGGACTTGATCACAAAAAGTCCTGCAGGAGACAGGTACTATGGGCCATAGAAATTTAGCCATTAGGCTCCCAATTCTGAGAGCCTCTCACTCCTTAAAGCACTCCTTAAACACAGGAGTTCCTTTAAGGTCTAACATTGGAAGTATGCACTTTTTCCCCCGGTTAGAAAAGTGTTAACGGCAATTGAGGGCTACACTTATTTACTCATGGTCCTTTGAGGTCCAGGGAGCCACCAGCTGTAGACTAAGAATCAGACACTCATCCATTCATTCCATGACTGGGGACCTACGGCGATGCAGAAAGAGGAAGCAGACATTCATTTATCCTCCGCCTCCTCTGCATCACACACTGAGCTGGCTTTCTTACCTACATTTTAAACCTGTAATCAATCAGGCAGGGGTTGCCCTCCCCAATTCAAAAGAGAGAGAGCTGAAACCTGGTGCTGTGGTGTGACCTGCTCCAGGTCACAGAGCTTGGAAGAGTCAGATTAAAGCCCCACAGTCCACAGGCTCCCGCCACCCCCGCCTCCTCCCTATGCTTGTCAAAATGGCAGGTGTGACCTGCCCAGACATAGAGAAGACTTTTGGGCAAAGCTGAGAACAACCAAGATAATTTAAAAGTGGGTGTGGGGGAAGGGGGACAGTTTTATTGTAACCTTGGTTGAATTTCATTCTTTTTGAAGTCACCGTTAATTTGGTACCAGGCCATTTTAACCAATTAGGTTGAAGCTGGCTATTTGTGAAACCACCAAGAGTGTGCTTGCTTTTGTTATTAATTAAGAGCATCATTCTTTTTAAGCGTTCTTTTATCAAATTGTTCTTTGCCTCCTGATTTCTTTTATTTTTTAATTTTTAAAATTTTAATTTAAAGAATTTTTATTTTATGTTGGAACATAGTTGATTAGCAATGTTGGATTACTTTCAGGTATTTTTTGTTGCCTTAGTCATTAAGTTGTATCCAACCCTTTTGTGACTCCATGTCCACCAGGCTGCTCTGTCCATGGTGTTTTCCTACTCCAGGGAAACTTCCTGATGCAGTGATCAAACCCGAATCTTGTCTCCTGCATTGGCAAGAAGATGCTTTACCACTGAGCCATCTGGGAAGCCCCTGTTTCAGGTATTCATCAGAGTAATTCAGGTTCTAGTTTTTTTTAAGCATGGTCATGGGGGCGGGTGAAAGGAGAAAACCATAAGTGAGGGAGAGCTCAGGACCGGGAATCTGGAAAGCTGGGTCTGTCCCAGATCTGCCCCTGACCTTCAACATGATCTTGGACACTTGACTTCCGTAAGCCTCCGTTTCTTCCCCAAGTAGGAGGTTTTGATATCAACCCCCGCTTCCTGTCAGGGATGCTGTGAGAATGGAAATGAGATGAAACAGTAAAAACTACAAAGGATTATGCAAATTTGGCTTGTTGCTAAGGAAAGTATTACTACTAATATATAAAAATAGTTGGCTAACATTGGTAGGAAGCATGCACTGTTATTCCTAGTTAGAAAAATGTTATCAGCAACAATTGAGGGCAACACGTATTTGTCCTTTGAGGTCCAGGGAGCCACCAGCTGTAGGCTAAGACTTAATCAGTTACTCTTCAGTTCATTCCATGACTGGGGACATGATGTGAGTCAGCCCTGGGCTAGGGAGATGCTGAGATGAAGCAGGCACAGAGCAAAGGAAGCGCCACCTTCACCCACTCAACCAGTGAAGCAGAGTAAGATGAGGACATAACAGAAAGAAAAAAGAATTTCCATGGGAGCCCAGAGAAGTGAGAAGTGGGTGGGTTGGGGTGAGTACATGCACTGGGTGGCTGTGAGACTTGGTCAAGTTTGTGGTTTTCTCCTGTGAGCTCTTACTTTCAGCCTCCACCCTCCACCAGGGACTCCCCCAGCATCTTCCCAGGGAACTGAGCTGCAGAGGAGCTGTAGGACTTCACATGACAGGGCCCTTTGGACTGGGCTAGCTGGTCTACCTCCAGCTGCTCTAAGCACAGACCTCAGGAACTCCTCAGAGAAAAAACTCCCAAGGGAGCCTCTCAGGTCACTGTCTCAGGCATGTTCTATCTATTCACTAATTCCTCTATCCATCCAACCATTCATTTCTTCACTCATCAGCTCCCACTGATCCACGTACATTTGACCAGTTGACATCCATCAGTAAACAGTCCTCAGTACAACCTACACCTGGGATTCACTTTCATTCAACAGACATTTATTGGGAGCCTGAAATTGATGAGAAATTATTCTATGTCACAAGGCCTTTTTGACAGATTTCTTCAGAAGCTTGCATAAATTCAACTCAACATTACCAAGGAGGTCCTTTCCTCTTTACACATCACTCATTACAGGAAATATAATTCATCCATCTGGCAAATATCATGACTTTTTAAGTGGATACGAAATATTCCATACTGCCTAACCCTTGCATATATAATATAAAACCCAGATTCAATTAACTGTTAGGGCTATAGGGACTACAGAGATCATTACAGATGACATAACTAAGGCCTAGAGAGCAGGGAGTAAAATGCTCAAGTTCATATAGTAGGTTAGTGGTGTAGCTAAGGCTCTTCTCTCCCTATCCCGGAGCAGTCTTCAACCACATATTATAATATGTTCTAATATTATATGATATCTAGAATACGCCAAATGAGTTTGAAGAAATCTCTTTTGGATTCTGTTTTCTTACCTAAGGAAAAAGTTTGCTACTGATTTCTAATCTATCTTCCAGCTGTGTTTTAGATCACCTTAAAAAAAAAAAAAGATCTCTTTTTTTTAAAAAAAAAAAAAGGACTGGCATGTAATCATTAAAATGTCAGGGAGCAGAATGAATCTGCCTGTGGGTTCTGCTTAACTCTAGGACAGTTTTCTATTACCATTGTTAGCCCATCTGGAGCCTTGGGTGGCTGGCCTGGGGATCCTAGGGCCAGGATGAAAGTGAGGTCTTCTGTCTGCGGGTCTGGTCCATGCCCACTTTAGAGGCTTAGCATGTCTGAGTTTGAGCTACAGGTATCAAAAAAGTGGGTAGAATTAGCCTCTTCTAAAATTAGCCTGGTCCTATAAACATGAGCATCACACTCACATGCTTGATACCACTCCCAGCTCCAGACTCCTTTGTCTTAGGTAGCTGGTGGAGCTTGAAGCATCACAACTTCTGCCCATTGATGGAGCCAACCATCCATTCATTCAACCAGAAGACATCAACCACTGGACCTTGTCTAGTCCAATGAGAGCTGCTTTCCAAGGTTCACAGAAATTCAGTCAAATGGCCCTCTGGATGACCAGCACATTGAGGGTATGGGCTGTGTCATTCATTTGGCATCTCAAGTACCACCCATGGTAGATGCTGTATACGTGATTTTTAGTTGAATGGAATAGCCACTGGAGAACTTCTTCCTGACTTGAAGGTAGTGGGCAAAATCACCTAACCTCTCTAACTCTCACTTTCTTCATGTCTAAAATGAGAAAACTGGTAACAGTTTTCAGTGACCTGAAATGACTCTTGGGAGGCTTGGACAAGGAAATCTACATGGAAAAAAAGGCTTTGTAGATGAAAGGGCCCTAACATTTTTCTTAATGTTAGCTCTTGTTCCTGCCATGTGGTATCCTAGATGGCCAACCAGCAGAGAGGCAGCCAGGACTGGGAGAGACAAATCAGGCTGGGTAAGATCTTGAAAGGAAAACTAAGAGAAATATAGTATTTGGAACCTAAAGAATAAGTCCTACACAAGAGCTGCCTGGTCATTCAATTGCTTTTCAATAGGAAAGAAAAAAAAAAAAAGATGGACAAATGAAAGACGTTGTCACAGTCTAAGAATTTTGACAAGTGAGCTTTTCTTCTTGTGGTTTTGGTGTGGACTTTGAACCAGATTACTAAGCGATAACTCACCTCTGTGGAGTCCTTGCTATGCACAGGCCGTTTTCTGTACCTTATCCCATTTAATTAGGAATTTGAGGGAGATTCAAAACTGCCATCCCATAGTTATTTGGGTTCTGGAATCCAGGGATCTGGGAGGGCTCAGGTCAAAGGTTTCCCCATTATTAAAGTGTCCAGAATGACAGAAAGATCCAACGCCCGCCGCCTGACCTCCACCTTCACCTCTGTCCCTCCCCTCCCGCCGCCCCAGCCACCGTCTTATTCAAATAAACAGTCTCGGGTCCCAAGCGGAGTTCCTTCGAAGCCAGGGCAGCAATCCTAATTGCGGTTTAATGAGGCCCGGGTTTGCTCTGGCCGGGCTGTTTACTGAAGCAATTTCAATTTGCTCCTTCTAGCCAGAGGTGGTGGCCACTGGCTAGCCTGTGCAGGATAAATGTCACTGCGGCACTGGGGGAGTTGGACCACTGCCCCCTGGCAAGTCCCCTCACTGAGCAGAAGGATCCCAGGAATAAGGAGAAGGAAGATGCAGACGTGGTCACTAAGGTCCAGCAAGGCAGTAAGTCAAGGAGGGACAGAACTGTGAGAGAGGGGAGCAGGGATGCTCCGGGGGCCTCTGGGTCAAAGGAAGAGCTGGTCCTGGAAGGCTTCTAGGAGGAAGCATCATGTGGCAGCTGTTCAGGGTCTGATGCCATTCCAGAACCCAGAATGCAGTGTGCTTTCCCACAGCTTGTGGCCATCCCAGCAAGCTACAAAGGGCTTTCCTGCCCTCCCTGTGAAGGAAGTGACAGCAAAAATCCTCCTAGTTGTGAAATCACAAAGAAACACACATTTTAAAAGTGACTTGTCCATTGTGACAGCTCTTTCTGCAAAGGGAAGTGCTCCCAACCTAAAGGCCCAGCCTCTGCTGCTTTCAGCTTATAATTTTTGTTTGCAAGGGTTCAGAGGGGACCAGCAGAGAAGAAAGAGAAGGGAGATGAGGTTTGCTGAAATGTATAAGCAAATTGCATCTCCTTGACTATCCTAATTGGTCAGTTCTATTGTCAATATCCAGAGGAGGAACCTAAGGCTTGGAGAGGCAGCCCTTCACTCAAGATCATGTGGTGCTGGATCCAGAACCTCCAGAATTATGCACTGACTCACTGATCACTGAGAGCTAACTACATGCCAGGCATGGCTCTAGGTGCTGCGGATGTATCTGGGAATAATCAAAGAGCCGGCCTCATGGAGATGAGATTCCAGGCAGGAAGACTGACCGTGAACACGTTGATATATAATATAATGCAACATCTGTACTACATGTCTGACTCAAAGCTGTGCTCTCTCTTCTACCACGTTCAGCATCCCTCGCAGCCATGGGCATCTGTCCTCAGACGGTCCCTCCAACCTTTTTATTTCAAGGGCCTCAACGTTCAGGCTTCATAGCCTGCTGCCTATCCACACGCCCTCCATAAACCCTAAACGTCCCTTTGGGGGTTTGTGACATCCCCACAGAGCCATCACGGCATCAAAGAAGAACTCTGTTCTCTGCCTGATGCCTGCGGAGCAGCTGTCCTCCGCAGGCCTGGAATCCCCAAAACAAGTTGGCCCCTGGGGTTCTCCCGTCCTTCCTGGAGGTACCCTCTGAAGTTCCTGGCGAGGAAGTTCTGGTTCAGATAAAGGTTACCCAAATAGCTCCAGCAGCCCAAAATGTGGTGGGAGATTTACAGGAAGCGGGGAGGGGTGGTACTTCCAGGAGCCATAAATCTCCCCTGCCCGGGGCTGGGGAAGAGAGTGCATGGCCGACACTAAATCAATTTCATTGGCGTGCTCCGCTGTTTCTGCACTTGGACGCTGGGCCCGGAGTGGGAAGGAAATAGTTGTCAAACATCAGGAATGATGAGGACAGACCCCGCGATCCGAGGTTGTGATTTCCTGTGGACTGGAGAGTTTGCTTGGTCTTTCCTTGAGGGTCTGCTTCCCAAATGCCCCCGTCCTAGGAGTGAGTAGCCGAAACTCCGTGGCCTTGGGTTCTAGACAGCACTGGCCCCTGGGGTCTTTTCACCAAGATCCTTCTCCTGGGCTCCCTCCAACCAGCTCTCTGCCTGGCTGGCTCTATCTCATCAGGCATATTTTAGCTCAAATGTCCCTTTCCAGAGAGGCTTCCCTGGATGGCCCATCTAAAATCAGCAGGAGGGGTAGATTGGGAGTTTGGGATAGATATGTACACACTACTATATTTAAAATAGATAACCAAAAAGAACCTACTGTAAATAGCACAGGGAACTCTGCTCAATACTCCGTAGTAACCTAGATGGGAAAAGAGTTTGAAAAAGAATAGATCCGTGCATATGTATAACTGCATCACTTTGCTGTACATCTGAAACTAACACTGAACTGTTTATCAACTATGCATGTGTGTTCATTCACTTCAGTTGTGTCCGACTCTTTGCGACCCTATGGACTCTAGCCCACCAGGCTCCTCTGTCCATGGGATTCTTCAGGTGAGAATATTGGACGGGATTGCCATGCCCTCCTCCAGGAGATCTTCTCAACCCAGGGGTCGAACTCACGTCTGCCTTCATCTCCTACACTGCAGGCAGATTCTTCATCCACTGAGCCACCTGGGAAGGCCCGTTAATCAACTATGCTCCAGTATAAAGCAAAAATTGTATTAAAAAAAAAAAGTCAGCCCGTGGACCCCACTGCTGTCTCTTGGGAGCTCTCTGGTATGCCTTTGTGGACAATCCTGTAGGAAGCATCCTGTTGATGGAATCACTGTGACTGCCTGTACATCCCCACACTGTCAAGTCCATGAAGACTGACTTGTCTGCTATGGCATTCCTGGTATGTAGTGCAGGACTTAGGATATTGTTTTCGTTATTCAGTTGCTAAGTCATGTTCCACTCCCTGTGACCACATGGACTGCAGCATGCCAGGCTCCCCTGTCCTTCACTATCTCCCAGAGTTTACTCAAATTCATGTCCATTGTGTCAGCGACGCCATCCAACCATCTCATCCTCTGCCCACCCCCTCCCTGCTTCCCCTTTTGCCTTCAGTCTTTCCAGTATCAGAGTCTTTTCCAATGAGCTGGCTCTTCACATCAGGTGGCCAAAGTATTGGAGCTTCAGCATCAGTCCTTCCAATGAATATTCAGAAGTTGATTTCCTTTAGGATTTGCTAATTTGATCTCCTCGCAGTGCTTGAATTAAGTATATAATAGGTGTTGAATAAAGATGCATTGACTCAAAGAATCAATGACTACATTAAGTACTAAAAGTCTTCCACCCTACTCTGCATCTTACATCCTGAGTAGCAAAGATGGATGGTGAAGGAGATACACTTATTCAGCCCAAGCACTAGGAATGTCTTTTCACCAAAAGCAATCACGGTGGGTGCTCAGCTCTGGGAGAGATGATGACAGAGGCGATGACATGCTTGTCTGGTGCTACAGAAAGAGCTCATGGAAGCAGAGCTCTTCCTCTGTTACCTGAGGGTCTGAAGCCCAAAGGTTGGGTTCTTGGGCCAACACGGCTGAGACAGCTGACCTCCGGTTCCTACCTGCTTCCTTGTGTTCTGTTTCCCGTTACAGCCTCTCCAACTCCGAGGGCCAAGAGGGAGCTGCAGTCGGGTCCCCTCTCTCCTCTTGCCTGTCTGCTCAGCCCCCATGCCACAGTCCTCCTCCTCTCTTGCCTCTCCCAGGTATAGAACTTCCAAAGACCTCTTTCCTTCACTTATAAGAGGCTGACCTTCCCGGGAGGCAGAGATGGATCCTGGGCCAATTTAGTCAGAAGCCTTGGAAGGTCATCTGGCCCCAGTTTGTCATGTTTCTGATGAGTGAGTTGAGCCTCAGAGAAGAAAAGGGACTTTTTTAAGGTCACACAGCACTAAGCAGAGGCCTGGGTGTCTTGACTCTGGGGCCAGTGCTCCTTGGGTCATATCTACTTTCTTGCCTTGGAGAAGCTTGTGGCTGCTGGGAAGGGATGGGGAAGGTGGTGACTGCCCTGCTCTGTTGCAGAGTAGACCAGGCATGGTTGATGTGATGGAGAAAAGAGCATGGAAGAAACCTGGTCTACCTCCCAGGTGACCTTGGTGGATGCTTCAGTGTCTGAGGCTCATTTATAAAATCTCCCAGAGGTGAACCTGGAGACGAGGGAGAATATGGATGACAGGTCAGTGCCTGGTGAAGGTTAGGGCTCTTCTCTGTCGCTTCCTTCTTCTTTCATACAGTTTTTTGGTGTCTCTTCTCTCACTCCTTCAAATCCTATCTCTGCCTCCCTCCAATCACTCCCCACTCCTCAGCTTGCCAACTATTTCAACCCGCCTCATGTCTTCTGTGGTCCCTGGTTTCAGGGATGTCCCTCCCTTGCTATCTAACTCAATTAAAAAAAATTTTTTTTTAAATTTCAATCATCTCTTCCAGGAAGCCTTCTAGGATTTTCAGTCCCGTTTTGATGGGGAGAAAAATGTCTGACAACAGGTTCAGCTCCTGTTTCTGGTTATAAGTTTAAATGGCCAACAATTTTCAATATTCATTCATTCACTCAACACACATTGTAGGCATGACATCAGGCTCAAGAATATAAAGACAAATCAGATAAGGCCTTTCCTCTCCAAGAGCTCTCAGGCTAGTGAGAGAGGAAGACACAAAGGAAGTTACATGATGAAGTGCTAAGAGGTGTAAAGAGCAAATCAGATCAGCTAGGTTAGTGCTAGCTGCTCTAAGAATGAGCCCCCAAATGTCTGAGCTTAACACAATAGGAGGGGATTTCTCACTCATGAAACTGTCCAGTGCCTGTGTGCTAGTTGGCAGAAAGCTGAGTGGGAATGGTCATTGCCAGAGAGATGGGGCCATTTCTCCAGCCAGGGAAGGAAGGGACAGTTCAAGGGCAGATAAGTCAGGCCAGCTCAGGGGTTGGTTTAAACTAGAGCTCACAAGCTTGGTGCATGCGAAGTTGTCCTCATTCAGGCCAAGTCAACGATGGTCTTTTTCTTTTTCCCCAGGGTGGAAATGTACAATTTATTTATTTTTTTTAATCGGGGGATAATTGCTTTATAACGTTGTGTCCATGCATGCTGCAGTCCACGGGGTCGCAAAGAGTCTGACACGACTGAGAGACTGAACTGAACTGAATGCTGTGTCAATTTCCACTGTACAACAAACTGAATCAGCTGTGTGTGTACATGTATCCCCTCCTTCTTGAGCCCCGCTCCCCACCCCCATTCCCACCCCTCTAGGGCATCACAGAGCGCCGAGCTGAGCTCCTGTGCTATACAGCACCTGCCCACTAGCTATCCATTTTACATATGGCAGTGTGTATATGTCAACGCTTCTCTCTCAGCTCGTTCCACCCTCTAGAAACGTACGATTTCAAAGAAGACGAGAGGGACACCAGGTTGGGAAATCTCCTCTTGGCTGGCTTGCCCTCTTGTCATCAGGTCATTCAGCGTGAAGGACTTGCTTTTAGGAAATGCTTCGGTCTCCACTTTCTGTCTTTGCTGTGTAGCTGGATGAAGTCCAAGAGACACAAACACTAAAGGAGGGTGCGCTCAGCTCTGACTTGTGACGGCTGCCCCAGTAGGGAGGGTGGAAGGAACAGGAGAAGTGTCTGCCAATGGGGAGTCAGCCTCAAGTCTGCATGGGCATGTGCTTGGCAAGGTGATGGGACACCCAGCCTGGGGTGCAGATGACTTTTCAGGGAAAGACCCTCTGACCACATCCTATCAAGTAACTAGAGCTCATTGAGGCCAGAAAAGACCCTGATGCTGGGGAAGATTGAGGGCAGGAGGAGATGGGGACGACTCAGGAGGAGATGGTTGGATGGCATCACTGACTCAATGGTCATGTATGTGTTCAGTCACTCAGTCGTGTCCGACTCTTTGCGACCCCATGGCCTGTAGCCCGGCAGGCTCCTCTGTCCATGGGGATTCTCCAGGCAAGAATACTGGAGTAGGTTGCCATGCCCTTCTCCAGTGGATCTCCCCAACTCAGGGATCTAAACCACGTCTCCCACATTGCAGGTGGTTTCTTTACCATCTGAGCCACCATGGACATGAGTTTGAGCAAACTCTGGGAGATAGTGCAGGACAGAGGAGCCTGGTATGGTGCAGTTCATGGGGGTCAAAGAGTTGGGCATGACTGAAAGACTGAACAACACTGTCATCATTTGAATCCCTGGTACAGCATTTCCCTGAGGGTGGCCCAGTCTCAGTTTGGATTATCTCACTAGGTAGATGGGTGGTGTTAGGAAACTCCAAGAGAAAGACATCCTTAGATTCAACTATAGGACTTTCCAACCCCAGACACTCTTAGACCCCCAGATCGTCTTCATCCTTCATTTTACACTCAAGGAAACAGAAGGGAGAAGGGACCTGCCCATGTCTTCAGCAACTTCATGGCAGGTCCGGGAAGGGAAGTCAGCTCTTCTCACACCCATTCTTGGGTTCTTCCCACTTGGTTTTGTCAAATCTGTTTACAAAAGAGAAAAACCAAAGGAGCTGTATTTCTTCCAACTTGGTTTCAAATCTCCAAGGTTTTCTTGGTGAGACAGAAGGCACGTGGGAGGCTGGAGGAGGGTCTCGCTTCTCCAGGGGACCGGAGGTGTCGGGGGAAATGTGACACAAGGAAATACACTGGTGAAGAATGAAAACGGGGGAAAGGGAGCAATTTTCCAACCTTCAAGCAAGTAGGAGAAAAGGCATCTCAGGAAATAAAAAATGACCCTTTCAGGAATGTTCTTTCAGAGAGTGAACAAGGAGCCCACACATCTCTTACATAAAGTAAATAGTCTGGTTACCTGATTTTTCAGCATAATTGATGGGGATCACAACATAATCACTCCGGCATTCATTAACAGATCTCAAAAACTAGTTTTAACACTTGCCACACACACACACACACAAATTTGCAGCAAAGATAAATCCCTGCTGGAAGGAATTTATTTCAATGCATCACAGACGGGTCTGTGCAGATAGCAGTTCCCTGGGAGAAGGGCTCGTCTCTCTCAGTCGTGTTTATGTCTGCCTCTCTGTACCACACAGGACGACCCACCCCAGGATGCTCAGAGAATGCTCCTCCAGGCAGCCTGCCGGGTCCCAGGGCTGGGGGAGGCAGCAGCGGAGGCCAGGGAGGCGCAGCAACCCTCCGGTCTCTGCAGCTCCAATCCTGCCACTCACACGCTGCGGCACAAGGTCAGGGCTTCCCAGCAGTGTCTGCTCTTACTCTGTGCACATAGCAGCCGTCCCCAGGAAGCACTCCCAGGTGTGGTGAGGGTGAGACCACGCTCACCCAGTGTGTTAAGTGCTCTGTGGGAAAACCTTGAAATAGAAGGGGAGGAGAGGGTGATTATCTCTGGAGGGGAGGGACTTGGCCATCTCCGGCCCCGATATGGTGATGCTCAAGTGGGGCTTTGAAGGGCACCTCTGAAGAAGGAGAAGGAGATTCCAGGCAGGAGGGTTGGAAGGTGCATAGGCTCAGTGAAAGTGAAAGTCGCTCGGTTGTGTCTGACTCTTTGCAACCCCATGGACTACACATTCTATGGACTATACAGTCCATGGAATTCTCCAGGCCAGAAGACTGGAGTTGGTAGCCTTTCCTTTCTCCAGGGGATCTTCCCAATCTAGGGATCAATCCCAGGTCTCCCGCATTGCAGGCAGCTTCTTCACCAGCTAAGCCACCAGGGAAGCCCACATAGGCTCAGAGGAGGGCCCAATAAGGCCTGTGCGGAGAACTACTGTGAAGTCTGCAGAGCTGGTGTTCAGGGGCAAAGGAGGGGCTAGACTGTCCTTTGAGCTATGACAGGAAGGGGGTGCATCCCACCTGCGGGTCCAAAGGTCACTGCCTCACAAGTGCTCCAAAGAGGGGACGAAGGGCCTGGTCTCTAGTCCCAGAGTTTCAGGGCTGCAGGATGGGGTGGGGAAAATGGTCTCTGCCAGAACCGTCCCCCCAGCCCCGCCACCTAGCTCCCCAGCAGCACCACCACCTCTCTTTGTCTGAAGCTTCAGTCTGTCTTTACAGATGCCCAGAAACAAGCTTTGTTTGCCCAAATCTGGGGCCCAGCTCTGTGGCAAGGTGGCTAGAACCCCTAAGCATCCAAGTGCTGAGAACAGGGTTGGAGGAGAGCCTGTAGGAGCCACTGGTTTTGAGCCAGGGTGGGGAAGCTGAGGCCCGGAGAGGAGGGACTTGAGTGTGGCCCCTTAGGGACCTGGGGGCTGATCCCCATCCAGGGCAGCAGAAAACCAGGTCTCTGGGCTCCCAGGCCAGTGCTCCCACCCAGAGCCACTGTGCTGCCCAGCTCTGGGAGGCACCCTGGGGACGAGGTGAAAGGCACCCCCTGGGGTCGTGCAGGCACAGCCCCGCTCACGGCTCTCCAGGCAGTTAGCGATCGGCTCCTCAGTGGGTGACTCTGATGCTGAGCAGACACAGAACCTGATGCTGTCCGTTGCTCGCAGCAGCTTAGTGTCCATCAAGTCCAGGGTCAGTAACTATAGCCCAGCATGAAGCCCTTGTCCCATCAGATCTTGCTCGTTCAGTTCAGTGGCTCAGTTGTGTCCGACTCCTTGCAACCCCATGGACTGCAGCACACCAGGCCTCCCTGTCCATCACCAACTCCTGGAGTTCACTCAAACTCATGTCCATCATGTCGGTGATGCCATCCAGCCATCTCATCCTCTGTTGTCCCCTTCTCCTCCTGCCTTCAATCTTTCCCAGCATCAGGTCTTTTCCAATGAGTCAGTTCTTCACATCAGGTGGCCAAAGTATTGGAGTTTCAGCTTCAGCATCAGTCCTTCCAATGAATATTCAGGACTGATATCCTTTAGGATGGACTGGTTGGATCTCCTTGCAGTCCAAGGGACTCAAGAGTCTTCTCCAACACCACAGTTCAAAAGCAATCAGCCTTGCTCGTTAATCACTGTCCATGTTCCTGTGAAACCTGGGGAAGGATTCTCAGTTCTCACTACTGAGCCCAAGGCGGCCACCGCTAATTCCTTCATTCAAAATATTTTTGTGTCATATCCTATTCCAGGTACCGCTTAGAGCTGTCCGTGACCCAGGTGCCAACTGCAATTTCTGACCCTCTAGCTCAGTGTCCACATGGGAGGTCCAGGCCAGAGAGGAGGATAACCTGCCCACCATCAAACATCTGTTATCAAATCCAATCCCTTGACTCCTAGGCCTGCTTTCTTTCTCATCCATCACAATACCTCCCAACCAAGCTCCCTATTAACACTGTAAAGATCCTTTAACACCGTAACTAAACTCGAAACCACAGTGAGGGACTTCCCTGGTGATCCAGTGGTTAAGAATCCACCTTGCTGTGCAGGAGACGTGGGTTTGATCCCTGATTGGGGAACTAAGATCTCACATGCGGTAGAGCGAATAAGCCTGAGCGCTGCAACTGCTGAATCTGGGCCCTGCAGCAAAAGATCCCGCATGATGCAACAAAGATCTTGGGTGCAGCAACCGAGACCTGACACAGTCAAATAAATAGATAAATAAAAATCTGCCCCCCAAAACCACAATGAGCACCAGCCCTGTGTAAGGAACACATCAATTTCTTGTCACTTGCTTGTCAGGAAGCCACAATAACTAGCTGAATTCTTGCTGCCAGCCCAGAGTCCCTTTATCATTTACAGATGGGATTGTGTTTGGTGGCTTAACTTCACCAAGCAATTTACATATATCCTATCTTGCAAGGGACCTCGTAATGTGAGTAGGAATGAATCCATTTCATATATGAGGATACTGAAGTCCAGGGTGGTAGACTGGCTGGTCCTCAGAGGTCACCCAGCCAGTAGGGGCCAGGTCAAGGTCTGAGCCAGACCCCATCCAGAAGCTGAGTGCCTCTCACTGCACCTAGTTGCCTTTCCGTGCACACGCTATGTTCACTGCTTCATTCACCCTCAGACTTGTCATCACTTGTCATGGATTTAAATTTTAAACTTCTTCCTTCGAAATAGCCTGCTTTCATTTGGCTTTGGCTTCTGCAACTGTGCAGTTTGAGAACAATATGAAAATCAGCATTTCATCAAGATGTAAAGCTTGTTAAGTGAGATCTTGAAATCCCTAAAAATTATTCTTCCAGGATCCAGCACAACAAAGGATGCTTGAATTGTCAGCATTTATTTTGAAAAAACAAAAAAACCAAAACTGAAATAGATGTCCGTGAATTTCTAAAATATAAGCCCAAATGGAGACAGTTGAGGGATTTTCCATCCTGTGAGTTTTTTTGTAGCGAAGGAACCTCATTGCAATGGTGTAGTGGACACGGTGGAGCAAGGAAAGAGAGGGGCTGAAAGTGGGAGACCAGGGCCTTGCTGTGTGATTTTGGAAAGTGCTTTCACCTCTCTGGGTCCCAGTTTCTCCATCAGTCTTATGAAGGATTGGACTATTTCTGTAACTGGTCCTCCTTCAGGAAATTCAGTCCCATGGGCAATTGTTGATTTTTAGTCACTAAGTCATGACTGGCTGTTTTGCAGCCCCATGGACTGTAGCCTGCCAGGCTCCTCTGTCCATGGGATTTCCCAGGCAAGAATACTGGAGTGGGTAGACATCTTCTCCAGGGGATCTTCCTAACCAGGGATTGAACCCATTCTCCTGCAGGCGGGTTCTCTATCACTGAGCCACTAGGGAAGCCCATGTGCAATAACAGGGATGAAATCTGTGCCTGAGAGTAGCTTGATGATCAGCCCAGCATCCACCCCAGGCCTACAGAGACCCCACCCACCCACACCACAGGAGGGCTGGAAGATTTAGGGCCTTTCCAGACTCTGGCCCTTTGTATGATTCATCTACTCCTCTGTCTCTTTCCAGCTGCATAGGCCCAGGGAGGCACGGGCAGGGGTCCCACCTTTGGAGAGTGCTGATGAGAAGGAAGGATTCAAGCAGAGGAAGAAGGAAAATTCTGGAACCCCACCACAACCAGGAAGCCACCCCAGCAATTCAATGAAAAGGCTTTGATGTGGAAACCAGTTGTCTGGCCAGAAGTCTACCTGTTTGGGAGCCAGCGCTATTTACAGGAGGCCTCCCAGGTGGTACTAGCGGTAAAAACCCACCTGCCAGTGCAGGAGACATAAGAGATGTGGGTTCAATCCCTGGGTCAGAAAGACCCCCTGGAGAAGGGCATGGCAACCCACTCCAGTATTCTTGCCTGGAACATCCCATGGACCAAGGAGCCTGACTGGCTACAGTCCATGGGGTCAAAAAAGAATCATACGACTTAGCTACTAAACAATAGCACAACCCACCTTCCTGCTGGGACCTGGCCTCTCACTGGAGACTTCTACATGTTTTCCTAGAAGTATCTCTTCTCTGCTGTCTCCTCCACTGGCCTGGGTCAGCTCTGGCTCCCTGGCCCCCCACACATCCCCCACACTTGCATCTCTAAAAGTTCTTTTTAACCTGGAAGGTATCGTATGCCTTTCCTACAACCCCCACCAACTGTGATCCTCCAAGGGCAAGGACTATGTCCTGTTCTCCAACTTCTCCAGCCCAACTCCTGGCCAAGAATGGGTGCTCCACCAACAGCTGAACTAAATTCGATTGCTTTGGGTAGGTTCAACTTATTTAAAATGTTTCAAGAGATCTGTCAAGATTTAAAACAAAAACAAAAACCAGGGTTGACAGTTTCAGCAGCCCTAGGAGCCTCGGTGGTCTGATAAGAGCATGCCAGTGCCCCATCCCCCATCCCCAATCCTGAAGGATGAGCGATTAGCATGAATCTGAGATAGAGTGACATTCTGATGGAACCCTCTTCCTTTCTTTAACAGCCACTGGCAGCCTTCTAGCACCAGGTTTGAAATGGCGATTGATCCAGCTCCTATTTCAGCTCTTGGATGTTCTCATATAGAAATGCTATGTGAAGACTTTATATCTGAGGGAACAGCCACCACCTAAGAGCGTTTCCAGAAAGGCCACCTGCTCCTCCTCCTTCTTCTTTAGGAAAATGAAAGATTCCACTGCCATTCAACTCTGCGAGGTGGAAGGTCTACTGGTACGAGCATCACTTTTGGAGTCAGGAAGATCTAAATTAAAAATCTGGTTCTGTAACACACTGGCCATGTGACCTTGGACAATTCTGCTCCCCCTCTCCGAGCCTCACTTTTCTTATCTTTGAAATAGGAACAGTATTAGTGGCTCAGTCATGTCTGACTCTTTGCAACCCCATAGACCATAGACCACCAGGCTCCCCTCTTCATGGAATTCTCCAGGCAAGAATATTGGAGTGGGTTGCCATTCCCTTCTCCAGGGGATCTTTCCAACCCTGGAATCAAACATGGGTCACCTGCACTGCAGGCAGTTGCTTTTACCATCTGAGCTACCTGGAGTGTTATTGAAGATTAGGAAAAAAAAAAAAAAAAAGCTATGAGCACCCAGGATGGGGCCTGAGGCATAGTAGGTGCTCAGCAAGTGGCAGCTTTGATCTTGATGTTTGAAGGTGACTCCAGGCAAGTCACATGATTCCAGTTAGTGGTACAACCTGCTTCTTCAGTGGATCTTAGCCAAGTAGGTTGAGGACAATTGGACTCTCCATGAAGTCATCTCCATGTAAAATGCATCTGAAACACCCCCAGACCCCTCCTTGGGAAAGGAGTAAGGAAAGGGGGGTGGGCCAAAGCCCACAGGATACCCAAGGAGGAGGCGGCTAAGATCTCGAATAGCTCATCTCCATTGCCAAGTCCCCTGCAGTATTAGTTAGATGAGGTCTAATTATAGATCTTCATAGATCTTTATATCCTAACCCTTTAACTTCTGGGAAAGCAATGCTCAGTTCTGGCCCATCAATGGGCATTTCCCTTGTTCTGCCTCTGCTCTAGGCAAGGTCTGACGAGGAACGGGAATCAAAGGAGGTGGACAGCAGGGCTGGCCCGGGAGCTCTCAGTAGTCTGGTGGTCATCCGTGTTTACCTTTCTTTCTTCTTTCCTCTTTCCTTCCTTCCTTCCTCTCTCTGGCTGTGCCAGGTCTTAGTTGCAACACATGGGATCTCTAGCTGCTGCATGCGAACCCTTAGTCGAGACGTGTGGGATCTAGTTTCACCTGACCAGGCCCCCTGCATTGGAAGCACAGCATCTCAGCCACTTGACCGCCAGGAAAGGTCCCAGCATCCATGTTCTTTAATTACACCTTCCCTAAGGCCTCGCTTCCCTGGTGGCTCAGATAGTAAAGAATCTGCCTGTGATACTGGAAACGAGTGTTCGATCCCTGGGTCAGGAAGATGCCCTGGAGGAGGAAATGGCAACCCACTGCAGTATTCTTGCCTGGAAAATCCCATGGAAAGAGGAGCCTGGCGGGCTGCAGTCCACGGGGTTCTAAAAAGTCAGACACCACTGAGAAATTAACATTTTCACTTCCCCATGGTCTGGCTTCAGACATGCTGCAGTGCTGAGCTGGGTTTTTGTGTTGGAAACTGAAGTCTAGTTGGGATGGGGAAGGGGGTGATGCACCTACGACAGCTGTGGCCTGACAGGGAAAACCCCTCAAAGCCAGGACCTTCCCATCTCCCCTGAGGAGCCAGCCACTGCGTGGTCCCTGTGTGGAGGGAAGAAGGAAGCAAAGAGCCGATCAACTGAAGATTCGAGAAGCTAAGGCAGCAAGCAGGATTTACCACAGATAAGCAGAAGAGTTTCCAGTGATAGTGAGGGCAATGGAGAGCTGGGTTTTAGGAAGAGACTGAAATCACTTTATGAAAAAAGGATTTTCTGAAGCTTTGCCGGGTGTGAGGAATGCAATCTTTCTTTGATATTCCCTTCAGACACTGAAGTCAAGATTTCTGTTGCATTTAAACCTGTGGACGCTGGATTGTCATTCACTGAGTGAAACATGAGCCTCGGGTCCTTTCACCTCCATGACAATCTGTTTTGGGCTCCAAGAATAATGAAATGCCTTCTGCTCTCCCCTCCCCCCGGTAGCTCAATTGGTAAAGAATCCGCCTGCAATGCCGGAGACCTGGGTTCGATCCCTGGGTTGGGAAGATCCCCTGGAGAAAGGAATGGCTACCCACTCCAGTATTCTGGCCTGGAGAATCCCATGGACGAGTCCATGGGGTCTCAAAGAGCTGGACACAACTGAGTGGCTTTCACTTTTACTTCACTTCCCCCATGCCAACCATGAGCTTCTTGAGGGTGGGGTTAGTGTCTCATCCACGATCGAGGCTCCATAAACATTTTTTTGAAGGAGTGGATGCTGATGGCAGAAGTGGAAGGGGGCTTGAGCCAGACTCCGCTGAGGTCGTTTATCTGCACCCTCCCTTGGATCATTTGTTCTGATTACCAATGGGGAGGTTTAAAGCCCTAGCCCATGCTCAGTCTAAGAGACCACACGGAAGGACAGAGAGGGATGTCAGTGTCAGTTGATGGACCTCCTTTGAACCCTTCCCGCCTTGTCTGTTGGCAGGATGGAGCTGAAAGGGAATGCAACCCTCTGGGAGGTGAAGCCAGGCAGAGGTGACGATAAGAGAAAGGAATAGGACAGTAGGCTGGAGGGTGAAGGAATGGGAAGAAGAAAGAGGCCACAGTCAGATACAGGGAGAGGAGGGTGGGCAAGATAGAGGGAGACAGGCATGGCGGGAAGGATCCCAGCTGGCGCCAGGAGATGGGAGAAGGTGAGGCCAAGGCTCATGTCCTACATGAAGGATGCCGCTCATCCCATTGCACAAATACAGAAGAGCTTTCAAAATGGGCCTGGTGCTTTGGTCCATCATCTCCAGCCTCCCAGCTTCCTCTCTTCCTTGGAGACACAGACAAGGCTGGATTCCCCGTGCATCTACACAGCATTCCGAATGGATCTTCTGGATGAGGTCTTGGGTGGAAAACCTTAGTTGGAACGAGATCCTTCTCCCCAGGTGACTCCACCTTCTCGCACGGGTTCCCCACTCATCTCGCCTCCACCCTCTGATTAACAGACAGCTGGAGCCCCCATTCTGAGGATGATGGCTGGAAGCCCACTTTTCTGGAACAAAGCAGTGATTTCCTCCAGTGCCATCATGGACCCCCCCACCCCCACCCCACCAAGTCCTCGGGGAAGGGCAATTTGTGGAAACGGAGCTGCTGGGTAATAGATTTCTCTGTCAACATGATGAGTGAAAGAAAGACTGAGGTAATTACCAGTAATGCACTTCAATTATTGCCTCTGCCTCCCCATCCTCCCCACCCCCCACCCCCAGCAACACATCCCCATTTAATTTTCATTTAAAACAAAACAGTTGCCACAGACCCAAGGCTAAAAACAGAAATCCCTTTCAGCTCCTGGCAAATTAGCAGGGATGTCTTATTATGGAAGCAGTGGGCGACGAACTTCTTCCAGAGCAATACAGGAAGCAGGCCTCCCGGTCACCCGACGTCCCCTGCCACACAGCTCCGTCCTCCAAGGCTCCAGGCAATTAACCTTGTCCCTCCAGGACCACAGAGCGCCCTCCCCTCGCAAGCCCGTGTTAGCCTCTTTCAAAGCCCTCTCCTGAGCCATTCTGTCAAAAATCAGTAGCACCTTGAGGAGGCCTGAGGTCAGGGGACTTCCTTGCTACACAGGAAGGCGTGTTCTATCAGAAACGGGAAATGTTCTCAGCCCCTCAGATCTTGGGCGACTAAAAATAAACGAATAGGCCTTAAATTAACTTTTTCTTTCTTTGGCCCCCTCCCTCCCCTGACTTTCCACCAAGACTTTTCAACTTGAAGGAAAAGCATTTATTATCTGAGAGTGACACAGGAAATTAGACTTATAAATTGTGCTTAAAACGTTATAGTTTCCAACTTTCTTTAATGCTAATCTTAATGCTAATAGGTTGTGAGATATGTGTTTCGACTTGAGAGATTTTTTTTTTCTTTTCTAATTAATTCTCGGCTTCAGCACATGAAACATTTGTGGTGGAGGAGTTCCACACTATTGGAGAAGGGGCCTGCTGGAGGGGTTCGAACGGCCATTTTCCTAAAGAGACTTCCAAAAAATTTCAGTTCGTCCAGAGAATCAAAGCTCTCACTCTCTACTGATGAAGTTCGGAAGACAGGATTTGTGTTGATATCCACTCTGACCCAAGCCACCTCCACTACCCTGGTCTGGATTCTGCCCTCCTCTCAGGTTCTCTCTGTTCCTGTCAGAAATGCCCACAGTTTCCTACTGGGACCAGGTTCTCCCAGCACCACCATTCTATTTACATGACTCCCCACCTGGGCTCCCACTGGGCTCCATCACCTCCACGTGTATTCTTACAATGAAGGCCCTTGCCTCTTGGCTTTTGTATATTATCTATTTTTCAGGATGGGCTTACCAGGTGGCGCTAATGCTAAAGAATCTGCCTGCTAATGAAGGAGACATAATGAGATTCGGGTTTGATCCCTGGGTCGGGAAGATCCCCTGGAGGAGGGCATGGCAACCCATTCCAGTACTCTAACCTGGAGAATCCCACGGACAGAGGAGCCTGGTGGGCTACAGTCCATGGGGTCGCCAGGAGTCAGACATGACTGAGGCACTTAGCACACACATTCTTCAGGACAG
Organism: Budorcas taxicolor; assembly: GCF_023091745.1. Classification (NCBI taxonomy): domain Eukaryota; kingdom Metazoa; phylum Chordata; class Mammalia; order Artiodactyla; family Bovidae; genus Budorcas; species Budorcas taxicolor. The sequence goes on from NC_068920.1 coordinate 141,997,415, forward strand.
TTGTTATGTGAGAAAAACTGACAACAATGCTGGGAAATGCCCTCCTCCAGGGCAGGGCTGACATCTCTGGGCCCTGCAGCCCCTCCTAGACACCATGGTAACAACATAGACACCAAATCAGTGTGGTGCTGTGAGGGAAGGAGTCAGGAATTCTGGGTGTGTCACCAGGAACAGGTATCGAGGGTGGGGGAAGGTGTGATGTGGGAGGGGACTTCTCATGCTTTTCCAGATGAGCCAAAGACCTTCCCAGAAGTTTTGGTTGATGGATTTGGGGACCAAAATGAGCCCCCACTGGTGATTTGGAAAAGAAAACCTGCTTTCTCTTACCTTCAAGAAGAAAAATAAAATTGTTGTTGTTGTTCAGTTGCCCAGTTGTGTCCAACTCTTTGTGACCCCATGGACTGCAGCACGTTAGGCTTCCCTGTCCTTCACCCATCTTCCAGAGCTTGCTCAAACTCATGTCCACTGAGTCGGTGATGCCATCCAACCATCTCATCCTCTGTCGTCCCCTTCTTCTCCTGCCCTCAGTCTTTCCCAGCAACAGAGTCTTTTCTAATGAGCTAGCTCTTCACATCAGGTGGCCAAAGTATTGCTTTCTCTTATCTTCAAGAAGAAAAATAAAATACATGGATGGACTCTACAACTATCAGTGGAAGAGATTGGCTAGTTGGTCCCCAAACCCTCCCATTTCTCCTAGACACACCATATGCTTTCTTTTCCAGCCTCCCTTGCAATCAGCTGTAGTCACGTGACAGATTCTGTCCAATAGAATTGAGGAGCCATGCCACGTGTTCCTTCCCCTATTCTGTCCTTTCCCTCAGGTAGAGATGGGGGACCCAGTGATGCCCTAGTCTAGGCTCTCAATCAGTAGTTTTCAACTGGGGACAGTTTTGCCAACCATGTGACACTGTCACATCTAGGGGTGTGAGTGTGCTGTGCAACTGGCATCTAGTGTGTAGAGACCAAAAGTGAAAGTCTCTCAGTCGTGCCTGACTCTGCGACACCACGGGCTATACAGTCCATGGAATTCTCCAGGCTAGATAGAATACTGGAGTGGGTAGCAATTCCCTTCTCCAGGGGATCTTCCCAACCCAGCGATCGAACCCAGGTCTCCCACATTGCAGGAGGGTTCTTTATCAGCTGAAACCAAGGATGCTGCTAACTTCCCTACAAAGCATAGGACGGCCCCCTCCAACAAAGATTGCTTTGGTTCCAAAATGTTAAAATGCCCAAGTTGAGAGATACTGCCCTAGATGAAGGGAGCCTGTGTGATGGAGATGGCCGTGTGACTCTGCCAGCCTTCCTGGCACTGTCATAGAACAAGAAAGAGATCTTCACCAGCCAACACACAGATTTTTGGTGGTAGTTTATTAGCGGAGTCGGGCCACTTTGATGGGTCTGCTGTTCCCTGACATGAAATACACCACCTGAAACAGGAGATGGGCTGGTACACACCAGGGGGTCCCCTGTGCTTCCCCCAAGTCACAATCTCCATGCTTGTGACATAGTCTCAACACTGTAAATCCTATGGCCCCACCTCTACTCCACCTTGAAGAAGTTAGATGTGTCCACAGGCATCACCTGAAAGTCACTGTGACGTCTTTTAAGGTAGGGACTGACTCTCGGGCAAGTTCAGACGAGTTTAGTAAGCTCTTTCAGAGGGTCTTTGCCATTTCAGTCTTTGCATATAACTGAGGGTAGAGACCTAGCTAAGCTCTAGTCTTTGCCCTTGAGGAGTCATCAGTCCAGTGGGAGGGACAAAAACTTAAAAGGACGGTGGAACGCTAAACTAACTAACATTCCAAGGAAGATGGGCAACCTGTGATAATGTCACAGACCGTCATGTGACACAGCAGCTTTCTTTCTCTGGGGCTCATTGCTAGAAGCCAGGGCTCATTGGCCACACGTGGAGGAAGTGCTGGGGAGAGCTGAGGGCAGCTGGACCCTGTTGATAGCACTCGCCAAGTTCTTCATCAAGACACATGACCGCTGCTCTCCTCTCCACAGCTCCAGCCCCGCCTTGGTCTGAGGCCTCTGCTTCACACATCCAGGTGATGATGAAAGCTCTCTTGCCTCCAGCCGCATATTCTACCCTTTGTGCAAAAGTGCCACAGACTGCACATAAGAACAGAGCAGTCGCCAACAGAGCCCCGCACATGCTCAGTAAATATTTACTGAAAGAATGAATAGACAGATGAGCACCTACAGGTTTATGCAGCCAATTCCTTCTAACAAGAATCGCTTGTTTCCATCTTTTCCTCCAAAGGCTTATCTGGTCTACTTTTCTGGTTATATCTCCTCATCGCTATGGTCTGATTATATCTCCACATAGTTATACAGGCTAAAGAACAGACAAGAGCAAGATGCAGGCTGCAGAGGGAACATAGTAAAGAAGGTGCCTCCTAGACTTGGGGACCAGAAAAGGTTGCCAGATGGAGGTGACATCTCAGTTATAATTTGCAGGAGGCATGGAAAGTCAATGCCAAAGAATGCTCAAACTACCACACAATTGCACTCATCTCACATGCTAGTAAAGTAATGCTCAAAATTCTCCAAGCCAGGCTTCAGCAATACATGAACCGTGAACTTCCTGATGTTCAAGCTGGTTTTAGAAAAGGCAGAGGAACCAGAGATCAAATTGCCAACATCTGCTGGATCATGGAAAAAGCAAGAGAGTTCCAGAAAAACATCTATTTCTGCTTTCTTGACTATGCCAAAGCCTTTGACTCTGTGGATCACAATAAATTGTGGAAAATTCTTCAAGAGATGGGAATACCAGACCACCTGGCCTGCCTCCTGAGAAGCCTGTATGCAGGTCAGGAAGCAACAGTTAGAACTGGACATGGAACAACAGACTAGTTCCCAATAGGAAAAGGAGTACGTCAAGGCTATATATTGTCACCCTGCTTATTTAACTTATATGCAGAGTACATCATGAGAAATGCTGGACTGGAAGAAGCACAAGCTGGAATCAAGATTGCCAGGAGAAATATCAATAACCTCAGATATGCAGATGATACCACCCTTATGGCAGAAAGTGAAGAGGAGCTAAAAAGCCTCTTGATGAAAGTGAAAGAGGAGAGTGAAAAAGTTGGCTTAAAGCTCAACATTCAGAAAACGAAGATCATGGCATCCGGTCCCATCACTTCATGGGAAATAGATGGGGAAACAGTGGAAACAGTGTCAGACTTATTTTGGGGGGCTCCAAAATCACTGCAGATGGTGACTGCAGCCATGAAATTAAAAGACACTTACTCCTTGGAAGAAAAATTATGGCCAACCTAGATAGCATATTCAAAAGCAGAGACATTATTTTACTGACTAAGGTCTGTCTAGTCAAGGCTATGGTTTTTCCTGTGGTCATGTATGGATGTGAGAGTTGGACTGTGAAGAAGTCTGAGCGCTGAAGAATTGATGCATTTGAACTGTGGTGTTGGAGAAGACTCTTGAGAGTCCCTTGGACTGCAAGGAGATCCAACCAGTCCATTCTGAAGGAGATCAGCCCTGGGATTTCTTTGGCAGGAATGATGGTAAAGCTGAAGCTCCAGTACTTTGGCCACCTCATGCGAAGAGTTGACTCATTGGAAAAGACTTTGATGCTGGGAGGGATTGGGCGCAGGAGGAGAAGGGGACAACAGAGGATGAGATGGCTGGATGGCATCACTGACTCAATGGACGTGAGTCTGAGTGAACTCTGGGAGTTGGTAATGGACAGGGAGGCCTGGCGTGCTGCGATTCATAGGGTTGCAAAGAGTCAGACACGACTGAGTGACTGAACTGAACTGAACTGGAATTGGGAGAAGTCGGGTTGGGAACATGAAACGAGGAAACAGAGCTAGCCATATGATGGCAGCCCCTTAGGGGAGAGAGAAAAAGCTACTTTCGAGGAGCAATGAGTTTGTTGGCAGAGGACAAGGTGAGAAATGACAAGAGATGAGCTCGACAGGTGAGCTGTGGCCAGACCATGCAAGGACTGTCTGATGGGGGATAGGAAACCACAGGAGGCTTGAAGCAAGGAAGACATGGTCCTCTGTGTGCTCCAGAAGGATCAGTCACACTGCCCTCTTGAGAATGGATTTGAGGTGTACATCTGGAGATGGTCACAGTCATGGGAGCGGGGTGGAGGGGTGTGCTCCCAGAACTACAGTGAAACTTGGATGAGACACTGGACTCCAATGGCATCCTTCATACAGGTGCCAGAGAGATTTTGCAAACACTGATCTTACCGTGTCACTCTCCTGCTCCAAGTTCTTCATTGGCTCCGAGTGCCACAGGATCAAGTACCAACTCTTTGCAATCAAGCTCCTGCAAGGTTCTGCTTTGTTTGTGTCTTTCTGGATGGCATCCTCTCATTATCTTGAGCCTTACCTTGGCAAGCCTGGAACTGCTCTCCCACTCCAAGTCTCAGCTTTGTATCTTCTTCTTCATAAAATAAATCCTCTTTTTTCCCATCCAGGCCAAGGTTGTGCCTTTCCTCCATAAGTGCTTGTATTCTGATTGGCAATCTGCCCACCTAGACTGGGAGCTTCCTGAGGACAGGAACTGAATCACTCAGCTGAATGAGCCCAGCACCCAGCATGGTGCCTGAGAACCACACATGCTCGGTAAATATTTATTGAAAGAATGAATAGATGGAGGAATACCTACAGGTTTATGCAGCCAATTCCTTCCAACAAGAATGACTTGTTTCCATCTTTTCCTCTGAAAGCTTAAATTCAAGGCCTTCAAGGATATGTTATTTAGAACTAAGCGCTACATTAAATAGCTCTCAAGAAGGTTGTAGCTTTAAAAACAAGAGGTTCATTTCTTTTTCATCCAGTCATGGAGGCTCGGTGGGATGTTTGGATGGGTGTTCCCATAGTCAGGAATCCAGGTTCACTGTGCCCTGACATCTTCAGCATGTGAGTTCCAGGAGGGAAATGCATGGAAGCGTACATTCAGAAGATTCTATTGCTTAGGTTTAGACGTATGACATATCGCACACCCTTTTTGCTCCCACCTTGAGGACAGAGTTTGGCATGGTGCCAAGTGAGCCTCAAGGGAGGATGGAAAACATGGGGTGTTTGGGCAACCGGGTTGCCAGCTACCTGGGAGAGCATGATGTGATGGAGAGCTGACCAGCTTCATCATAAAATCTGACCCAAATGTCACCAACCTGAAGACTTCCCAGCCCCGTGAGCCTGTGGGAATTTCTTGTCGTTCGGCATTGGTGGACTCTTGTGCTTCTTACCAACATGGCCGAGATCATACACCCTCTGGTTCCCTGTGCCTGTGCTAGCTTCTCTCCTTTGCAGAATAACCAAGAAAACCGTTTATATCTTTGTTTTCTCCCCTTTGACTTTGTAACGGGGAAGCAGAAAGACCACTGCAGTCAGAGTCAGGAGAGTTGGCCGATTAGCTGTAGGCAGTCACTGTCCCCTTTCTGGGTCTCGGTTTCCCCAAGTACATTAACAAAGAGAGTGGGCAAAGTGCCTTTTAAGTTCTCTCCCACTTCTATTATTCTGTGGTCCTGGGTCCTCGATGAGCAGATCTCAGCACTCAGCCCTGGCCTCACTGCCCCTTCTCAGTTCTGCAGGAAACTCAACCCTGGGCTCACTGTGGAGGGTGCCGCTGATCACCACCTATGCACTCATAAGCCTGTGAGAGAGAAAAAAGCTGGGAGAATTGGATCCAAGGCTTGGCTTCATCATTCTGCAGCCTTGCGCAATGGGTGAGTATTTTCCTGAATCTGCCTTCTCTCTTATAAATGAAAATCCCCATATCTGCCCCATGATGCAGTCATCTAATAGGGAAGATCAAGTGAGAGCGTGAAGGTGAAAGCCCTTTGGAAACAGCGCCTGCGTGCATGCTCAGTTGCTTGGTCATGTTGGACTCTTTACAACCCCATGGACTGTAGCCCGCCAGGTTCCTCTGTCCATGGGACTTCCCAGGCAAGAATGCTGGAAATTGCCATTTCCTCCTCCAGAGGATCTTCCCGACCCAGGGCTTGAACCACATCTCCTGCGGCTCCTGCACTGGCGTGCAGATTCTTCACCACTGAGCCACCTGGGAAGCCGTTTTTGGAAACAGTAAAGGGTTATACTTCATTTAACCTTAAAAACGTGTATTTCCTAGAACATTTGCTGTTTTATGGTCTGAAATAACCACATTTTTCTCCTCGTGTTCCTGGAGCTTCCAGAAGCAGGGTAGGGAGGAATGGGGCAGGGGCAAAACATTTCTCAAGAGCCTCATTTCACGCCAGCACACCCACATGTGGCCCACCACTCCTTCCTGGGCAGGTGGGAAAACACCAGGGCTAGTAGATGAGCCCGTGAGACTGAGGCAGCCAAAGAAACGGGGGCAGATGGCATGAGTCCCCTCTGGGCTACGGCATTTCAGGGTTGCTGTGCCAGGATGACCTGGGATGCCACCTGCAGAGATGGTGGCATCAGGGGACAGAGAGTCTGACTCCCCGAGTCTGGAGTGACCATACAATTTACCACCCACACTGGGACATTTCTGAGAGTGAGAGAGGAGGCAGTGATCATCAGGGTGGCATGGCCAGCATAAGCCCCAGGCAGTCGGCGTGTGCACTTGGTCCTCCCTGCTGAATCTCAGGCTAGAGGGGAGCCCAGGGACCTGCTCGGGACTTAGAACTGGTGGCTTGTGTTAGGCTGTGCCTTCCGGCTCTCAAGGCACTTAGGGAACACTGACCCTGATTAGTTCATTCACATCACCAGGTTCAGTTTCCACAAATACTCCACGAGGTAGGCATGATTTCCCCCACTCAACACAGTGACCACAAAAGGTTACGGCAATGAACTTGTCCAAGATCACACAACTAGTTTAAAACCCAGCTTTGCCGGATTCCAAAGTTCATGCTCTTTCTTCTGCTCCGTCACGTGGTCTTCCTCACAGCCCAGCTCAACTTCCTAACTCCCAGAAGACCCATGAGAAGAGGCTGGAGTTTTAGAATGAAATGTCTGTGGCCCCCACCCCATTAACCCCCGAGAACACAGCTCCCTGCCTGCCCCTCCACCTGCAGGGCTCAGAAGGCAAGTGCCCATATTTCACTTAAAAAAAAAAAAAGAAAAAGGAAAGATCAAACGCCCTCCGCCAGTGACTTTAACTTATTTATGGGCTTGATTTTTTTTTTTTTTCCTGGATCATTTCCTTTCATTTCTGCCAGAAGTCCTTGCTTACAATTCTCCCAAGTTATTAATAAAAGAAGTCAAACGGTAGCGAGCGCAGGGGAACGTTCTTGGCTCCTGCTGATGTTTAGTTTGTGTTGGAAGCAGATGTTCTCACCCAAATCATAGACACTTGCCAGGCCTTTCACACCGGTCCCCTTTTCAGAGGAGGACAGAAGGAGTTCAGAGGAGAAAGCTGATTTCCAACCCCAGTAAGAGAATGTGAAGGATAAGGACCCTCACTCAGATCATCGTACAGACGACGCACACTTGACGTGCCCAGCTCTGCGTGAGACGCTAAGGACCCCGCCTTAGCCAATCAGCCCCGACCATCCTCCGCCCCCTCCTTCTGCCTCACTCGGTTGAGATGTCTCAGCAATTTCTGGTGAGATGGTAAATGACTACACGACTCAGTTCTCCTTTGCAGTCTGGGCTAAGCCTTTCTCAATACCTTTTTTTTTTTTTTTGAGTTCTGAATTATTGTTGCTATTCAGTCACTAAGTCATGTCCGACCCTTTGTGACCCCATGGACTGCAGCATGCCAGGCCTTCCTGTCCATCACCAACTCCTGGAGTTTACTCAAATTCATGTCCATTGAATCAGTGATGCCATCCAACCATCTCATCCTCTGTCTTTCCCTTCTGCTCCCGCCTTCAATCTTTCCCAGCATCAGGGTCTTTTCCAATGAGTCAGTTCTTCGAATCAGGTGGCCAAAGTATTGGAGTTTCAGCTTCAGCATCAGTCCTTCCAGTGAAAATTCAGGGTTGATTTCTTTAGGATTGACTGGTTTGATCTCCTTGCTGTCCAAGGGACTCAAAAAGTTCTTTTGAGGGTTTTCCATAAGAAGTTGCAGAAAACCTCCAACAAACTTTTTGGCCAACCCAATTAAAAAAAAATACTCAACAGAGAAGTTTTTCGGGCAGATATCTAGGGCAAGTACACTACCTACATCTTTCACAGTGAAGACTCCTGCCCCAGAAGAGGAAACTAGGCAAGCAGCTTCTCAAGAGAACTTTATCTTGGCCAGGATCCCGTCTCCCAACTCGCCATCCTGGCCTCTACTGAGCCACTTAACACAACAGATTCACGTCCTCCTAGCTGTCTGAGTAGACCGTTCCTCACCTTGGATAACCAAGTTGAAAAGATCCCTCTTGATCTGAACGACTTACCCGTTATAATCTTCTGTCCACTCTTTCCAGATGGAAGGAGCCCTGCGATTGGCTTGTCGATGAATGAAGAGGACACAAGAGCCGGCAGGCAGAGCACAAGTTAGAATGAGCTTCGAGAACAACACAAGGGTGATGGCAGCCAGTGGGAGCCCTGAGAAGGGAGAGTCCAGGCCCAGGGCCACCAGGCAGGTGCCAGGGATGCCAAGCAGAAGGAGGGTAGTCTAGGGAGTTGTCAGTCGCCCAGTCGTGTCTGACTCTTTGCAACCCCATGGACTGTAACACCCCAAGCTTTTCTGTCCCTCACCATTTCCCGAAGTTTGCCCAAGTTCATGTCCATTGCATCAGTGATGCTATCCAGCCATCTCATCGTCTGACGCCCTCTTCTCCTTCTGCCCTCAATCTTTCCCAACATCAGGGACTCCATCCCCTAGTCGAGGGAGGCGGGGAGAACAAAAGGATTCTGACTAAAAGGCAAAATAGTTTGTTTCTAGTGCCGGCTTTGCCCCCCCCCTCCCCCACCGCCCACCCTTGGGCTGATTCACCTGTACTGGGCAGACTTCAGCTTCTTTATCTGGAAAAGATACTTTCAGGGAAGAGGCTTTCTGCTTCCTTTACCTCCAAATGTTAGGGACTTCCCTGGTGCTCCAGTGGTTAAGACACTGTACTCCCAACGCAGGGGGCTGGGGCTCAATCTCTGGCCAGGGAACTAAGATCACACATGCGCTGTGGGTATAGTTAAAAAAAAATAGAGTGGCTGTGAGAATCAAATAACAGAAGAGAAATGGCCATGTGACTGGTATGTCTGTTCAAACTCGACGGTAATCTTGAGATTATGAGTTTGTCACCATCAAGGTTTGGGGGGCTGACTGTGTCCCGGGATGCAGAGGGGCGTGAATCCCGTGTTCTCCTGCCCTGATGTGTGTCCACAAAGGCACGTGTGGATTCTCTTAGGAATGGGATTGGAAGGGATTCTGTTAGGTTCTAGAGGGTGTTGGGGACGGCAAGAGTTTGACGGTACAAACCCCACATTCCTTGTAGCATCACTGACTTGTCTCCATGGACGGGCAACCTTCCCCTGGGTCTTGGTTCACAGCAGCCCTGAGGGCTGAGATTGTGAACCCAGGGGTCCCCTCTGGGCTGACACCCTCCTGCTGAGCGGCCCATTTGCATGTGGCTTCATGGGTTCCTTGATGAAGCCACACAATGAGGCAGTCACCCTCAGCCACTGCCCTCTGGGCTCCGGCCCAGGGTCTGCCTCTCTCTGTGGGCTCCATTCATCCCAAAGGACACGCAGCCTTCGGCCGGGCTCGCCCACCCCGGCTCCAGAAGGTTTCAGGGCCCCATCTCTCTGTGGGGGTGGCGGAGGCCGGTTCCACGCGTCACGGGACATTACTCACATTCTTGGGGAGGGCGTGGAAGGGTGCCAGCCAGTCTCCTGGGCCAGGCCAGCCTGGGGTGCCCTGGAGGCCTGGCTTCCTCCCTACTGGGTCTGCCCCGGGCTCAATGGCACTTCCTCTCTCTGGCTTCTGCTCACGCCACCCAAGCCTGGCCTGTTGTCTCTGGACCAGGGAGGGCAGCTCAGGGGTGGCAGTGCCCTTTCTGCCAGGTTCCACTCTGTTCTGAGACGGGTGATGGGGGTGTGAGTCCAGATCTGCCTCCGTCCCACTGTGTGACTTTGGCCAAATTGCCTCCCCTCTCTGGACTTCCGTCTCCCCGTTCGTAAACTGAGCTTATCAACGTTTGTCTCTAAAGATGGTTAAATTTTGAGAGAAAATCAAATCAAATTTCAAGAAATCTAAATTCAATTTAATTTCCTGAACAATAAATCAGATGAAATGTGTCCCCATGTCTCTGCAGGGTCAGTGCCTACAAGGGACTGTGGAACTGAGCTCAGGGTATGACTCTGGTCATTTTCTCTGTCGGGCTCCCCCGCACCTGGGAACGGGGTGACCGCCCCTACGTGCCCAGTGCACACGGATGCTGTCACTGCAACTGAAGGGCCAGATAAGAAAACCCTTCATCCGCTACAAGTCCTGTCCTGGCTTTGTGTCATGTCCTCTGAGATATGAAGCACTCACTGAAATGGTTTAAAAGCCCCTGGCATCCACTACACGTGGGCGGGTGTGGGGGAGGGGGACAGGGGTGTGCCTGATGCCAAACACACACGGTAGAGACTTCAGGAATTCTAATGGTCGCATCCGGTGGGCCTTCCCCTCAACGTGTAATTTCCCGTGTTCACTGAACCCAGGCAGGCCCTTTCATGCATGTGTTTCTGATTCTGATTAGACGCGCTGACATCACTGAAACAGTATGCCCGGGGTTAGTCTCACGACCACCAGGCTGGGGGTGCAGGAATTTTGGTGCCAGAAAAATTGGATAATGTGGGACAGTCTGACTTTGCTCTCCGACTTTCAAAGTCTCCTGGGACTCTTCTGAGCTGGCCTGAGGCTGTGGTCCCTGATGCACTCACACACACACACACATCCAGAAAGGATGAGGCTGTGGTCCCTGTCTCACACACATACACACACACACACACACACACACAGGGAGGATGGGGCTGTGGTCCCTGTCTCACACACACACGCACACACACACAGAGGATGAGGCTGTGGCCCCTGTCTCACACACACACATACACACACACACACGGGGAGGATGGGGCTGTGGTCCCTGTCTCACACACACACACACACACAGAGGATGGGGCCGTGGTCCCTGTCACACTCTCACACACACATACACACACACACACACACACACACAGAGAGGATGGGGCCGTGGTCCCTGTCACACTCTCACACACACATACACACACACACACACACACAGGGAGGATGAGGCTGTGGTACCTGTCACACACACACACACACACACACACACAGGGAGGATGGGGCCGTGGTCCCTGTCACACTCACACACACACACACACACAGGGAGGATGGGGCTGTGGTACCTGTCACACTCTCACACACACACACACACACACACACACAGGGAGGATGGGGCTGTGGTCCCTGTCACACACACACACACAGGGAGGATGAGGCTGTGGTCCGTGTCTCACACACGCACACATACACACACATACACACACATGGGGAGGATGGGGCTGTGGTCCCTGTCACACACACACACACGCACACACACATGGAGGATGGGGCTGTGGTCCCTGTCTCACACACGCACACATACACACACATACACACACATACACACACAGGGAGGATGGGGCTGTGGTCCCTGTCTCACACACACACACACACACACACACACACACACACAGGGAGGATGAGGCTGTGGTCCCTGTCACACATACACACACACACACAGGGAGGATGGGGCTGTGGTCCCTGTCACACACATGCTCACACAGACACACACGCTACAGACAGGGTGTCCCCGGGGTGATACAGTTGTGTGCATTTACTGATGCACGTTTATCTCCACACTCGAGATGCCCAGAGTAATGCCTGGTACTCACAGCGGCACCTGTGCTGAGATTTGTCTGGTCTTTGCTGAGCACCTGTTCTAAGCTCTGCCAGAGACCACCCAGAGAAGAAGACATCTGTTCTCAAGCAAGCTTCACATCAGGGTGGCCAGTGCTCACACCTCTGACGATGAAACCAAACAGAGCCAGAGCCGCAGCCTTGGACTGAGAGAGGCTGGTGCTAGGCGCTGGGTGGGAAGGAGGCAGACAGACCACCGCCATCGGCGAGAGGACTTCAGGGAGGAGGAAATTCAGGGCCTCCAGGATGAAAGGGAATTCTTTGGATGGAGATAGCAGGATAGAGGACACAGCAAAGCACCTGTCCTTCGGGTCTAGAGAGACCGTGGCTCACGCCGCATCTCTGTCTGGAATGTTCCAGGATCCTCCCTCATCCTCCAAGCCTCAGTCCAGGCAGAGCTCCCTCTGATCCCCATCTCAGGCAGCCATGGAGGTGTCAGCTCACCCCGGAAGCCCCTCCATGGAAACACTCACTTCCCTGCATTGCTCTCATCTCCTCTGCCCTCCCAGAGATGAGTATTCTTCATGCCAGATGCCAGGTCCTCAAAGCCCAGGGAGGGTCCCACCTAGGGGAGAGATGAGACGAGAAAATGGGGTGGGCTATTAGGTGATGGCGCCAGTTCAGGGTGGACGGTATGAAGCCGTCCACCTGGCTGTGTATGGGTCAGGAATTCACTCTTGGTGGGAGATGAGTTAAGAAGTGACTTTTAGAGCCAAATTATGGGGGCCTTGAAATTCAAGCTTGGGAGGTTGGGCTTTTCCACCAGAAGCGTCTGAATCAGTGTAGCTTCCTTTATAAATACCCATCTACCATGCCCCTCCCCACTCCCCAGCCAAGACCAAGGTCAACAGCTGCAATGTCTCAGGGCTTTCCCCTAGCTTCCTCCCTCCTTCCTTCTCTTCTCCCTTCCTCCCTCCTTTCCTTCTTTCCATCTTTCCTCCATTTCTTCCTTACCTTCTTCCACCAATATTTACTGAAGATGCGAGGTAAGGACTATGTTTGCAGATATTCTATTTGCAGATTAACCAGATGAAAACCTTATCCTTGAGAAAGTCAAGATCTAATGCAGAAAATGATGTAAAAACAAGTAGTATAGTGTGCTCTAGTCTATGTTAGAAGGAGAGTCTGCAGGAGCATGGAGGAAATCACGTAATCTAATCTGGAAGTAATCTGGAAGACTTCCTGTAGGAAGTGACGTCTAAGCTGAAACCTGGGCAATGGTTAAGACTTCTCAGCAGGAAGAGAGGAGATGCTTGGAGAAGTCATTCCGGACAGAGAGAACCAAGCATGCAAAGGCACAGGGGCACAAAAACAAGGAATCTGGGGCAAGTATGAAAGGTAAGCTGGAGTGCAACATACATGCGGGACAGAGACTGAGGGGCACTGTGTGCCAGGCTAGGGAGCTGTAGGGCACCGGCTGGAACCAGGAGCCACCGTGGGGCCTCAAGCAGAGTAAGCGATGTGAGCTGTCTTTATGAAAGATGGGCCTGGCTGCACACCTCAATGACCCAGGTGTGAATTGCTGGTGGCCTGCACTGGGGCAATGGAGTGTGGATGGAGAGAAGAAGATGGAATATGGCCAGTGGAATGGGCAGGATAAGATCGTGGGCTGGGGGGAAAGGGAGGGCAGAGGAGGAACCCTGGAACATGCTGGGCTTTCTGGCTTTGATGATGCGGGAGAGATGGCAGAGCCAGACACTGGGGTCAGCTGTAGGGGCAGGAGTGGACCCTTTTTTTTGACCCCACTCAAGCCCCATTTCATAGTCAGGGTGGGCCAGAGTGAGCTGGGTGTCCCAGCAGGGCCACATTTCTGCGTCTGATTCATCTTTGGAGAGCTGGTTATTGTACCATTCGATTGCATCTGCATGGGACCCCTTGGTCCTCAGGGGCTGCCCATCTCAGATGGCTGCACTTCTCTAGAAGCTACGCCCCTTTGTGTGCCAGGCTGCTGTTGGCCATTAGGGTTGCACGTCCTACATCTCCAGCCAGACCCTGACCATGCAGGGCAGAGGGCTGCCCAGGGGTTTTGGAGTCAGATAAGCTAGGGCAATCATCATCCTTCACCTAGCCCGGGGCAATCCAGGAAGACTTCCTGCAGAAGGAAGCTGAGACCCAGCTGAGACCTTCTCAGCCAGAAAGGAAGGAGTCACAGCAGAGGCTTCGGCGGAGTAAGTCTGTTTACATCGTGTGAAATGGGGAGAGAATGTTGGCTGCATGTTCTACTTGTGAGTATTTGGCGAGGGAATCTGAGAAAACTAGGAGGCCAGGGGCTGTGACAGCAGACTGTTCTCTGTTCTAAGGGAGCCGCCAGCAAAATCCAGTCCACAGGAGCTCAGAGACCAAGAGACCCGCTGCTGGGGCAGTCAAGGAAGGCTTCCTGTAAGAAGAAAGGCCAGGCAGAAAGGGAAAGACAGCCTAGGTGCTGGTGAATAGCAGGGAGAAGGGCCCAAACCTTCCAAGGACTGGGTGAGCTATGGGCCTGGGAAGAGCTGTTGTGGGGGCCTGGAGAGGGGTCTGTTTGCCCTGGGACTCAGGATCAGCCCCTCCCCATCCCCTGCTTTGTATTTCCAGCTCTGTGGTTTCCTAATTTATTGGGCTTGAAATTTGTGTCAAACATTTTTTTTCCACGTGTAATTGAAACCTAACCTCTAAATGCGTGTTCATTCCTGAGGGAAATTAAAGGTGATTTCAAGCAGGAAGATCACAGATCTCAGAAAAGGGGCCTGGGGGTGGGAGGGAGCAGGAGGAGGCGGGGGAGCGCTTTTTTTCCCCGCAAGAACACCCGGCTGCTGGAGCCCCATTGGGTTAGATTTGCTGACCTGATTGCACTTTCTGGAAGGAGAGCCTGGGAGAGTCTGGGTGACATCTGTCGTCCAGGGTAAGGAGGTCTGCCAGCCACAGGACCCCTCACCCAGCACAGAGCCAAGGCAGTCAGGGAGTGAGACATCACCCAGCTCAACTCACCTCCTCGGAAAGTTCCCCAGCCCTGTCCTGAAGGGTAGATGACAGAGGAATCTCAGAGAAAAGCATCCGTAGTCCCCTCACTCTGGAGCTGTGTGACCTCAGACAAGTGACTCAGCCTCTCTGAACCTCTCTGCACCTCAGTTTCCTCATCTGCACCTCAGTTTCCTCATCTGCACAGAAGGAATGGAAATAATACCTGAGAGTTGCAGCAAAGATTCATTTCAGTGAGACGGTGCCCATGACACCCTCAGGTCTGGATTCTGATGGAATCTAAGTTGGCACCTCAGCAGTTGAGGGAAATGGCCTTTGGTTAAACATAGGGACTCAAGCACGACACACATTTTCCTTAGGGAGTGATAGTGGGTTTCATAGGTGCCTTTGACACAAAAGCTAGCTTTTCTTCACTTTCCTGCCCATCCAAAGATATTTTAAAAGGCTGCAACCTCTTCTGTGCTAACCACACTCCATGCATTTGAGCATTTAAAACTCACAACAGAAATTAAGAAGGAATTATTGGTGCTCCCATTTTATAGATGGGAAAACCAGATCAGAAAAGCAGTGTGATCGACCGAAGGGCAGGTATAGGAGAGCCTCAGTGAGTCCTCCCAGCCCCCTTCACCACCTATCTTACAGCCCTTCTTCCTGGTCGCCGAGATGGACATACACATTCCTGGTCTCCCCAGTCCTGCACGGCTCTGTATCACCAACAGTGAGCTTGGCACCATGGAAAGGGATGCTCAGGCGACTTTCTTCATGTTCCAGTGGTTAAGACTCCAGGCTTCCACTGCAGCGGGGCACAGGTTCAATCCCTGTTCAGGGAACTAAAATCCCATATGCCACACAGTGCAACCAAAACAACAACAGCAAAAATAAAAATAAATAGTTCCTTGTGGGAATTCCCTGGTAGTCCAGTGGTTGGGACTCCAATTCAGTTGCAGGAGGCAAGAGTTCAATCCCTGACTGGGGATTCTGCAAGCTGCTCAATGTCACACACACACACACACACACACACACACACACACGAACAAAAAGGGATGCTCTGGGCCAAACTCACAATGAAAGAGGTGCCACTGACTCTCTCACCTGGACGTCTCTCAGGTAGTCTTGGATAGCAAGCTGCTTCCCCTGCCGCTGAACCCGGGACCCTCTGCAGGGACCACCCAAAGAGCAAGCGGTATCGCACTCCAGACCCTCGGGCCTCGGAACCAAAGGGCAATCTGTGGTTTAGGCATGTGTTCTGTGTCTCTAAGGCAGAAGTCTGGAAGGTGCAGAAAGAAGATTCCAGTTTGTCACGACGGAGGCTTGGCAGGACTTGGGAACAGGGACACAAGGTCAGTCTCCTCGGGAGGAAGTGAGCTCTCTGCTCCTGCAGGTGTCAAGCAGAGAAACTAGACCGTCCCTTGGCAAGAACATCACACATCACAGAGGGGACTTGGGTTTCCCCTGGGAGGTCTGGGTGAATGCCCCCTGCAGAAGCCCTGTCCCACCTGGGGTGGCATCAAAGGTGTTCCCACACTTGCTCCTGGCCTGAACCCCCGTGAACAGTCCTCTCGAGCCTTTTTCTGTTTGTCACTGGTTATTTCTGTTAAAGGACTCCCCTGGTGGATCCGTGATAAAGAATCCGCCTGCCAATATAGGAGACCTGGGTTCAATCCTTGGATTGGGAAGATCCCCTGGAGAAGGAAATGGCAGCCCATTCCAGTATTCTTGCCTGGGAAATCCCATGGGCAGAGGAGCCTGGCAGGCTACAGACTATAGGGTCTCAAAAGAGTCAGACACAACTTAGTGACTAAACCACAGCAACAGTTTCTGTTAAAACTCCCAACAGGCTGCTCTCTCACTGAGATCCAAGGTCTGCTCTCTGCCCAGCTGAGACCAGCCTGTGAGGGGCCCGGGATGGCTTGTCTCACCAGCTGGTCCCTGCCGGCCTCCGCAGGCCTGGTCCCATCAGCAGGATGTCCTGCCTCTCCACCTCCGTGCTTCTGCTCTACCGGAAAGCATCACGCATTGCAGGCAGGACAACCAGAGATGGGATCTGGAAGCAGAGCCCAGGAGTCTTCTCTGTTAAACTTGGGATATTCTGCTTAACCCCACTGGCGTGGCAATGCCCCCCACCTCACCCGAGGGTAGGGGCTTCTTCGGCTCCCATCTGGGCCCTCAATCCATCACTACTCAGCGCTGACTTCCCAGGACCTCTGCTGCTCTTCTCTCGTGCTTCTGACAATACCCAGGACAGAGTCAGGATTCCAGTTGGCCCTGGATCATACTCTGCCACAATCCTGGGGGAGCTGTGTCCACACCATCGTGACGAGGCACTGGGCCATGGGCCACGTGCTCATCCTTGCTGTCCATTGTGCGACCCTTCACTGGACACTGTCTATGTCAGCACAGGGCACTCGGCACCCAGGGTAGACAGGAAAGTATCCTGTGTTCTCAGCTGGACAGGCGCAAAGGAAACAGATCACTGGGAGACGGGTCAGCAAACTTTTTCTGTAAAGGAACAGTCAGTAAATATTTTAGCTTTGCACGTATGGTCGCTGAAGGAACAACTCAACTCTGGCATTGCAGTGTGAACACAGCAACAGGTAACAGGTAAATGAGGGAGCATGGGCCTCTGTGATGCAAGGTCCCCACCTGTGCACTGGCCTGAGAACTGCAGGGGCTAGGGAAGCAGGCAGCTGCCTTGCAAACCACACAGACTCTTACTTAAACCTGTGCGTGCTTTCTGTTGAACACCTTCCCTGTGTTTATTTGGCTGTGCCAGGACTTAGTGTGACATGAGAACTCTTAGCTGCAGCATGCGGGATTTGGTTCCTGACCAGGGATCAAACCTGGGCCCCCTGCGTTGGGAGCATGGAGTCTTAGCCACCAGACCACCAAGGAAGTATCTCCCCCCCCCCTTTTTTTTATTGAGTACCTATAGTATACCTATTGAGCACCAAGAAGTACACCAAGAGGGCTCTTCACACTCATTATCTTATTTAAGCCTTAAAACAATCCAGTTGGTTATTGCCCACATTTTATAGACAAAGAGATTGATAGAGGAAACATTCTGATTAAGTAAGCGCCTCTTTTATGCAGCAAGCCTCTGTCCTATACAGGGAGGAGGTGAGGTTCCGGTGAAAACCCCTGTGTTTCAGCCACACAGATCTTGGTTCTTCTCTTGGCTCTTCATTTATTATTTGGGTTGGAGAAAAATGTCAGCTCCTTGAGGCTTCATTTCCACCCTGGTGAAGCGGGGATCTTGTGCCTGCCTTCCAGGAGTTCCTTCAGAATTAAAGAACTGGAGTTGGTGCACATGAAGGGCCTGGTACAGTGCCAAGCATGCAGTAGGTGCTCAATAAACAGACGCTGGCTACAGAAATCAATCACAGGGCCCTGCTGTAGGAACTTCACAACCCCCTCACACATCCTTCTTAGAGGTCTGGGTTCCGGAAGAGATCTTTGACTGACCCTGGGCCTAGGGCAGAAGGCCTCACTTCCATGTGGTTACAATTGGCCCTTTGAGGGGCCGTCACCCGAGGGGACAGAGCCAGCGTCCCCCCCTCTCCACATCAAGCGGTCAGATTCGAGCCAGCCACCAGAGAGGGCCATCCGGGGGCAGAGGCCGGGCAGTGATGGATAACCTCATCCCGGGACGCACACACAGGGCAATCTCAGGGCCTCCTGCCTGGGAGGCGGCCTCCTCGGGGCATGCGGGCCACTGACCCGGAAACAAATTAAAGGCACATCTGTTGGGAGGCCATTTCCAGCCGTGGCTCCAAGCGGCCGCCTGCATTCTTGGAACAAGGGGGCTGTGTGTGTGGTGAGCCAGGCTCATACTCTCCAGGCCAAGGAAGGAGCAGCCATAGGGGGTGTGGGGCCTGGACAGAAGGAAGGGCCAAGTGAGCCTCAGTCAGAGAGGAGTTATTTTTCTGGGTCTTGAGTGACTAAGAACACAAGATATCAGGACACTGGATGCTGAAGGATTTTCCCAACACTTAAGTCAACAGATCAGCTCTCTGTACTTGAAATAACTGAGGAGGGGCCCTCTCCTCCAATTTCTCATAGACATTTGGACCCCCTCTTATGATAATGTCTGGACCATCTTGGCTTATGTATTAAAAGGAGTGGGAATTCCCTGGCCTCCAAACCGTGCTACAGGGCACCTTGACATGCTTGCCTGTCGATAATAAGATAACATTTTCTCTCTGGGTCCTCCATTCAATGGCTTCAATGTGCCTCTGAGGCACCACAGGGTAATGCAAACTCGGTAAATATTCTATGGATGGATGGATAGATGAAAAGTGGATGGATGGATAGATGGACAGATAAATGAAGGGTGGATGGGTGGATAGATGGATGGATAGATGGATAGATGTATGGATGGACAGACGGATAGATATATGGATTGATGGGTGGATGGCTGGATGACGGAAGTTATAGTGAATGAATAGTCTGTGATAGAGAACAAAAAAGAAGATAAAAAACACCTATATTCAAGACAGCGAACGAGACACAGATATGAAGAACAGACTTTTGGACTCTGTGGGAGAAGGCAAGGGTGGGATGATTTGAGAGAATCGAATTGAAACATGTATATTACCGTATGTGAAATAGCTCATCAGTCCAAGTTCAATGCATGCAACAGGGCACTCAAAGCTGGTGCGCTGGGACAACCCTGAGGGATGGGATGGGGAGGGAGGTGGGAAGGGGTTTCAGGATTGGGGACACAGGGACACCCACAGCTGATTCATGTCAATGTATGGCAAAACCCACCACAATATTGTAAAGTAACTAGCCTCCAATTAAAATAATTAACTAAAAAAGAAAAAAAAAAACACCTAAGGCATAGTCTCTGCTTTCAAGACTTAGCTTTCTCTCCATATGTAAAGAAGTCTAACCAGAACTTCCTTAAACCTAAATGGCTCATTCTTTAAGGCCCAGCTCAAATACCACTTCCTCTGTGGAGCCTTCCATAAGGCTGACCTTCTCTCCACTCTCCTCGCTCAATAACAGAAAGAAAATTTGACAGACACAGTCAGAAAAAGAGGAGAAATAAATTCTGGGACCTTAAGTCAAGCTAATGTACTTGGGGGAAATGGAGCAGCCAGCAAGATTTTTTTTTTTTCCTAAAAGAATTACATGAAAAATATTGTCTGACGTGGTGGTCTGCCTGAGGACTTTGAAACCCAGCTTGTGTGAAAGTCTCCATTGACTATGCTCATTGACCCATTTGTTGAACAAATACAGTCTGCAAGTGCTTGCTTACTCGCGCAGGCTTTACTGGAAGAATTGGGGAATCAGCATAAATCATCAAAGTCCTGCCCCCAGGCACTCACAGCCTGATGGAGGAGGCAAATTAGCTTACAGGTAGGCAGCATGGTGGCATCAACACTGTGCAGTAGTGAAGGATGGCGCTTTGAAGCTCTACCATCTGGATTTGAATCCCAGCCTCACCACTGCCTCACTGTGGGACCTTGGGAACGCCGCTTGACCTATCTGTTCCTCAGTTTCATCACCTGTAAAATGGGGATAATAGATTAGAAAGCACTGAGGACATAGGAAGTTCTATTTAAGGGTTAAAGAAAATAGCAGAGGAGAGTTCCTGGTGCTTCCTGAGAAGAACGATGTCAAGCAGCTTTCAGGGACAAGGCCCAGTGAAGTTGGTGGCATCCCAGTGGGACCTTACTTACTCCATCATTCCTTAAACTTGCAGCCACCTGCTGTGTTCTATGCAAAGAAATAGAGGAAAACAACAGAATGGGAAAGACTAGAGATCTCTTCAAGAAAATTAAAGACACCAAGGGAACATTTCATGCAAAGATGGGCTCAATTAAGGACAGAAATGATATGGACCTAACAGAAGCAGAAGATATTAAGAGGTGGCAAGAATACACAGAAGAACTGTACAAAAAAGATCTTCACAACCCAGATAATCATGATGGTGTGATCACTCACACTCACCTAGAGCCAAACATCCTGGAATGTGAAGTCAAGTGGGCGTTAGGAAGCATCACTACAAACAAAGCTAGTGGAGGTGATGAGTTCCAGTTGAGCTATTTCAAATCATGAAAGACGATGCTGTGAAAGTGCGGCACTCAATATGTCAGCAAATTTGGAAAACTCAGCAGTGGCCACAGGACTAGAAAAGGTCAATTTTCATTCCAATCCCAAAGAAAGGCAATGTCAAAGAATGCTCCAACTACTGCACAATTGCACTCATCTCACACACTAGTAATTTCCCAAAGAAAGGCAATGCCAAAGAATGCTCAAACTACTGCACAGTTGCACTCATCTCACACACTAGTAATGTTCAAAATTCTCCAAGCCAGGCTTCAGCAATAGGTGAACTATGAAATTCCAGATGTTCAAGCTGGTTTTAGAAAAGGCAAAGGAACCAGAGATCAAATTGCCAACATCTGCTGGATCATCGAAAAAGCAAGAGAGTTCCAGAAAAACATCTATTTCTGCTTTATTGACTATAACAAACCCATTGACTGTGTGAAGTGAAGTGAAGTTGCTCAGTTGTGTCCGACTCTGCAATCCCATGAACTGTAGTCTGTCAGGCTCCTCTGTCCATGGGATTTTCCAGGCAAGAATGCTGGAGTGGGTTGTCATTTCCTTCTGCAGGGAATCTTCCCAACCCAAGGATCGAACCCGGGTCTCCTGCATTGCAGGCAGACTCCTTAGTGGATGAGCCACGAGGAATTTGACTGTGTGGATCACAACAAACTGCAGAAAATTCTGAAAGAGATGGGAATGCCAGACCACCTGACCTGCCTCCTGAGAAACCTGTATGCAGGTCAGGAAGCAACAGTTAGAACTGAACATGGAACAACAGACTGGTTCCAAATAGGAAAAGGAGTGCGTCAAGGCTGTATATTGTCACCCTGCTTATTTAACTTATATGCCAAGTACATCATTAGAAATGCTGGGCTGGAGGAAGCACAACTTGGAATCAAGATTGCCAGGAGAAATATCAATAACCTCAGATATGCAGATGACACCACCCTTATAGTAGATAGTGAAGAAGAACTAAAGAGCCTCTTGATGAAAGTGAAAGAGGAGAGTGAAAAGTTGGTTTAAAGCTCAACATTCAGAAAACGAAGATCATGGCATCTGGTTCCATCACTTCATGGTAAATAGATGGGGAAACAGTGGAAATAGTGTCAGACTTTATTTTTTGGGGCTTCAAAATCACTGCAGATGGTGATTGCAGCCATGAAATTAAAAGACGCTTGGTCCTTGGAAGAAAAGTTATGACCAACCTAGACATCATATTAAAAAGCAGAGACATTACTTTGTCAACAAAGGTCCATCTAGTCAAGGCTATGATTTTCCCAGTAGTCATGTATGGATGTGAGAGTTGGACTATAAAGAAAGCTGAGCACCAAAGAATTGATGCTTTTGAACTGTGGTGTTGGAGAAGACTCTTGAGAGTCCCTTGGACTGCAAGGAGATCCAACCAGTCCATCCTAAAGGAGATCAATCCTGGGTGTTCATTGAAAGGACAGTTGTTGAAGCTGAAACTCCAATCCTTTGGCCACCTGATGTGAAGACCTGACTCATTTGAAAAGACCCTGATGCTGGGAAAGATTGAGGGCAGGAGAAGAAGGGGACGACAGAGGATGAGATGGTTAGATGGCATCACCGACTCAATGGACATGGGTTTGGGTAGACTGAGGGAGTTGGTGATGGACAGGGAGGCGTGGCATGCTGCGGTTCATGGAGTTGCAAAGAGTTGGACACGACTGAGTGACTGAGCTCCAACTGCTGTGTTCTAGGCTTTGTGTCAGGTCCATAGTAAACTCGATCTTCGGTCTTTCCCCTGTAGGCAAGTGTGATCCTTAGGCTCACTTTATACAGGAGAAAACTCATTCAGCAAGGCTAAGTAACTAGCCCAAAGTCACACAGCAGGTCAAGGGCAGAGCCAGGCTGCAAACCCACGCATTCTGGCCTTTGGCTTTGCCATTTTGCAGCATATGATTTAAAATAGGTTCCTGAACATTTCAGCGTCGTGGTTTGCACCAGGCAGGTGATGATGGTACCTACTTCCGGGTGAGACTGGGTGAGTTAATGGATGCAGGGCAGTTGAAGTAGCACCAGGCACATGGTCTGTTCTGTGACGTTGGCCAACACCATCCTCTCGCACTCCCCAGCCGTACTCTGACCACGATGCTCGGGGATCTCGGAGCAACGCGGATACCCAGTGGGCAGCCTCCCCTCGACAGGAAAGCCTCCAAGTTTGGAAACCACGTGTCTTTCACGGTGGCAGTGGTGGGTCGGGGGGCTTCTCTTCTTTGTGGACAGCATGTGGTTTGAGTTTGAAAGTTTACTTCCTCGAGGTCTAATGAGCCTCTGAAAGTGATTAAGCAGAAGACAGAAAGGTTAACCCAACGCCTTTTTATCGGAAGAAGTAATATTGAGCCTAATGTCCCCAGTTCCTTTCCCACTAGCTCCTGTGATCTCTTCCAAGAAGGGGCTTATTTCCTGATGTGGTGGAAATTCCAGTCCAAGTCCCCAGACCTCCAGGCAAGACAAGGGACTGGCCGGCACCTCCTTGCCCCGGCCTGCATCCAGCCCCTCACCGTTTGAGGGAACCTGGCTGGGACAAGCCAGCCCCTCTCTGCCTGTTGTCCTCAGGGATGGAGGCTCCCTCGTGTCTCTTCTCTGCTCAAGCTCGTTCTGCTCGAAATGCCCTCGCAGCTTCCCCACTGGGAACGTCCCTGCTCTTCTCCCCAGGTGTCCAAGAGTCTGTCCTCACTTTTGGGCTGCATCCTCTTGACTGAGCAAGGGGTCCTCCTCCCTCTATTGATATAGAGATATTACCTATCTGGAATCCCAAAGGAAAAGTTTATTGGCATCAGGCAGGGTTGGCCAAAGGAAACTATTGCTTGATGCCAGAAAGAGGGGTTCAGCACCCCAGCCTAGGGGGAAGCCCCCTCTTGGACTGCCTGCTATTGGAGGGAGGAGCTTCTGCTGGCCCCCTGGGTGCACCAAGGGCTTGTCTGAGCTGTGGGTACCCTGCTGATCACAGGGCAGTGACTGTAGGAAGGTGTGGATGGAAGCAAACATCACCTTGACAAGTGGCATCCACAGAGAAGCAGAAGGTAGGTCTGCATGGGGTCGCTCCGATTGCAAGGAGACTGTGAACAAACCACGAAGTGTCCAGAAGCCAGCAGGCCTGTGCTGGAAGCAACGGTTCTGTTTTGCTCTGACACACATCACTGTATCCCAAATGGGCACTCCTGCGTTAGTCCTCAAGTCACAGAGCTTGGGAAGAAAAGCAGTTTTCCTGCCACTAAAACTTAAAAGCAACTTGATATCTTATACTCCAACCACTGAACTGGTCCTTAAATACCCTTTATCATATCTACACTTCATCAGCTCACGTGCTCCCAACTCCAGGCACAGGGACCTCACTACCTCTCAAAACTAAATTTTCCAGCATTTAAATACAGGTACACACTATCTATATAGAATAGATAACTAATAAGAGCCTACTGAATAGCACATGAAATTAAAAGACGCTTAGTCCTTGTAAGAAAAGTTATGACCAACCTAGATAGTATATTCAAAAGCAGAGACATTACTTTGCCGACTAAGGTCCGCCTAGTCAAGGCTATGGTTTTTCCTGCGGTCATGTATGGATGTGAGAGTTGGACTGTGAAGAATGCTGAGCACCGAAGAATTAATGCGTTTGAACTGTGGTGTTGGAGAAGACTCTTGAGGGTCCCTTGGACTGCAAGGAGATCCAACCAGTCCATTCTGACGGAGATCAACCCTGGGATTTCTTTGGAAGGAATGACGCTAAAGCTGAAGCTCCAGTACTTTGGACACCTCATGTGAAGAGTTGACTCATTGGAAAAGACTCTGATGCTGGGAGAGATTGGGGGCAGGAGGAGAAGGGGACGACAGAGGATGAGATGGCTGGATGGCATCACGGACTCGATGGACGTGAGTCTGAGTGAAGTCCGGGAGATGGTGATGGACAGGGAGGCCTGGTGTGCTGCGATTCATGGGGTCGCAAAGAGTCGGACACAAACTGAACTGAATAGCACAGGGAACTCTATTCAATACTCTGTAATGACCTATATGGGAAGAGAATTTTAAAAAGAGTGAATATATATGTATGTATAACTGATTCACCCTGCTATACAGCAGAAACTAACATGGCATTGTAAATCAACTATACTCCAATAATTTTTTTTTAATTCAAGCATGTTTCTAATATTGAATTGGAGTCTTAAGACAGTGCCTATCCATTAAGGGGTGGAAACAGAAGTGCCACAAGCTTCAGGGCAGATATGATTCTTTGAAATGGTACTAAACACAAAGTCAGCCCTCAAAGAACATCTAGAGATGGTGAGAGCTACTTTCGAGCTGAACATCACAAACTAAAAGTAAGGACACGTGGAGCCTGGTCCCACCTTCCCCCGTCCTTGCCTGTAACCTGTGACTTCATCTCTTCAAGCCTTAGTTTGCTTATCTGAAAAAAAATGAGGTAAATTCTTGCCCCTTTCCCAGGACTGTTAGAATAAGCAAATAAACTCTTGGGTGTGAAAGTGCTTTGAAAAGGAAGAAGCACTTTCTCAGTGCGAGATGTTATCATTAATAATGATGATGACTATTGTGAGTGTTGGTGGTAGTGAGAATAACAATAATAATTCATTCGCTAGAGTGTCTCTCCTCGGAGTGTCTTACAAGCACAAACCCAAGGTAAACATTCAACCTGCCGACACGGAGGCCAGAAGACAGAACTCAGCTCCGGGGAGGGTTTTTCTGAGCAAGCTGCCCTCCAAAGGAACAGACCCTGCCCCCCACCCTGGAGGAGTGAGCTCCCCATCACTGGAGGCATCCAAGCAGCCTCTGAGTAGCCCCTTGCCTCTGATGAAAGGGGACTACTTCTCCAGGGGGAGTGGGTTAGCTGGGTGGAGCACGAAGCAGAGATTTCTCAGAATACTCTGGCTCAGAGGAGACGACTCCAAATGTTATCTGTTGCTCTGGTTCCCGTTTTTCACCCGCTCTGCCCTTAGCAGCAATGGCTGTGCCCTTGTCAATTCCCATTCTTGGTTCCTGCGGGCTCCCTGCCCCCACATCCATCCCCCTCCTCTCTCCCAAGCCTTGAAGCTGGGGGTCCTGCATTCCTCTGTCAGGAGCTTCGAAGGGCCCTCAGGCCAGCTGGAGCATCAAGGGTGGTCAGGACACCCCCACCCGGAGTGGGGGTATGGAAAAGAAGACTCCACGACCTTCCTCTGCGGTTATCTCCTCCATCTGTAAACAGCGCCCGGCCCTCCCCGGGCAGCCTCAGCCTCACACTCGGGGTGACAGCGTGTTTGGACGTTCCGGGACCCTCACCCAGCTGCCTTTGTTCTCCGGGTTTAATGAAGGGACTGCTAAAACCCCACTTGCCAGATAAGATGACAGGGCCGTCTTTTAGGGTTATGGATGGTACACAGAGGTGACAGGACGAATTCCTGCGTGCTGAGGGGTCTGAGTGCACTGCCTTTTGTCCAGCGGTGGGCTCGTCTCAACTGGTACAAGGTTGGTCCTTCAGCTTCCAAAACAAACATTTCTGACTCAGGCCAAAAGATTAGAGGAAGACAGCGGGAGACAGGCTTTCTGTCTCCCACCCACCTACCCACCACATGAAGCCCAGCGCACCAAGCAAGGGCTGTTCCCACCTACTGCTCAGAGAGGCTCACCTCCGATTTCCTTCATATTCATGATGACAGCCACTTCTCGTTCAGCGCATTTTCATTTACAAAGTACTTTTACTTCATTCAACTTGCTCATCACAACTACTTGAGAGTCAGGCTCTGGAGGAGGCCCCTAGATGACACTGCATGCTTTACCACTTATATTAGCATTTTGCACTTGGGCTAAATCCCTTACAGTCCTGAAGATGGAAACTGTCACCTGGCTGTGGGGGGACCACTGTTGATTGGCATAGTGGGAAAGCCTGTAAGCTGCCACCTTCCATACAAGGCACCATTCATTTCACCTGGGATGGGGGCTCAGGAGGGTGGGACTCCTCTGCCTTGTCTGTTGTGTTCCAGCACCCAGAAACCCCACGGGCTGTAGTAGGTACATGCTGCCTTCCTGTTCACTGCAGACGCAGCTGGTGGGTAGAGGGGAGGGCTCCTGGCGTCTGCCAGAGTGGTCCTGGAGGAACCCATGTATCCGTGTAGAGAACCAGGCTCTTGTCCTGACTTGGAGGGTCTGCACCCCACAACCCTCGAGGGCATCTCTGGCTGTGGACAGAAGTCCTCCCTGGGCTCTGCTGCCTCTCAGCACCTGGGGGTCAGGGGAGCCGCCCTCCTCCAACCACTGGGCACCGTGCCCACACCCTGCCTCCACATCCTAGGCAGACTGGGTCCCAAAGTGGGGGCCAAAACTCACAGCAGCTCAAGAAACAGTCTCTTCCACCTCCCTACTTCAACACACACACAACCACACACGGATATACACACAATCACACACAGACATACATACACACACACAACCACACAACCACACACACACAGTCACACATACATATACACAACCACACACACAACCACATGGACATATACTCAGAGACATACACAACCCCACACACATACACACACACAACCACACACAAAATCACACACATATACATACAATCACACACACATGCACACAACCCCACACACATGCACACACAATCACACACACATACACAGACAATCACGCACACACACATACACACGCATATGCACACAATCACACACACATGCACACAATCACACACAAAACCACACACATATATACATGCAATCACACACACACATACACACAATCACACACACATGCACACAATCACACACAAAACCACACACACATATACATATAATCACACACACATGCACACAACCCCACACACAACCACACACATATACACACAATCACACACACACATACACACAATCACACACATATACACAACCCCACACACATACAAACACATAGACACACACAATCACACACACATATACACACATACGCACAATCACTCACACATACAACCCCACACACACACAACCCCACACAAAACCACACACATATACACACAATCACACACACATGCACACAACCACACACACATACACACACAATCACACACACATACACACACATGCATACATACACACAATCACACACATATACACAACCCCACACACATACAAACACATATACACACACAATCACACACACGTACACACAATCACACACGTATACACGATCACACACACATACACACACAATCACACAATCACTCACACACACAACCCCACACACACACAACCCCACAAAAAACCACACACATATACACACAATCACACACACATGCACACAACCACACACACATACACATACAATCACACACACATACACACACAATCACACACATATACATATATATACACAATCACACGATCACACACATATACACAACCCCACACATGTACATACACACAATCACACACACAGCCACACATACACATTTACACACAGTCACATATACAATCACACAAACAACCACACACACATATACACACAATCACATACATACACACACACACACTGCGCTCCTGTGTGTTCTGCTCTGGCTGGTCTAGAGACCAGGGCCTGATTCCTTGGACCTGCCCAGTCCCCAGGCTGGACTGAATGACTCGAGGTAGCACTCAGGGCTCTTCTCACTTGTGAATTGTTCAGAACCTGGGGAGCGGGGGGCAGCCCTTTTTCTTGACCTCTTTCTCGAGCCCTTAAAGACCACAGAGATGAGAGGAGCCATGACATCAGTACTGGCGGTGCGGGCCCAATTAAGGGCTGAGTGGTACCATTTCTGTTTTATTTTCTTCACCGTTGAGCCATCTCTTCCCGCACTTTTTATTTCGCCAGAATCTCGTTCTCTCGCAGGGCAGATCGGGAAACTGGGTAAATGACTGTCCCAAGGCAACGATCGGGTGGGGAAGTGTGCTTCCTTCACGCTGTCATCTGCCCTGGCTTGCCTGCAGTCGCGTCTCTTCCGTCCCCACCAGGAGCAGAAGCCCCACCAGAGGCTCAGCGGCCTTGGAGAGCCCACCCACCGGAGGAGACCAAGGAGGGGCTGGTCAAGGGGGCTGTCAGCCCAGCCGCCCAATCACAGGCCCAAGGACTGAGGCCGACAAAGGCCCCTGGGGCAGAGTCTGCGAGGTAGGGGTCAGCCTGATGCGTGATGTAGCAGAAAATAGACCGCGACAGAGAACACTAAGCACTGGGCCGGGACAGCAGCTTCCTGGCAGCTGCCCCACTGGTGCAAAGTGCTCTTCGTCCACTGTCTTCCGCGCACTGACACAGCCGCGGGCAACTCCCACTCACGGGTGCTCCTTCCTGCTCCTGGTCTCCACCCACCCTCATCATCCTTCATCAGTTCTGTCTCAAGAGCCTCTGCCTCAGTCTCCCTGCCTTCTCCACCAGGGCTAACCTTCCTGAGGCACACGGTGACTGCAGCCACCCACAGCCCTCAGTGGCTCCCCATTGCCCCAGAACAAACAGTGATGACTTGGATGGCAATCCAAGCCTTCCTCAACTCCCAGGTCACTTCTTTCGCCCCACCAGGCAGTGTGACACTTTCTGAACGTACTTTCCACTTTCTGGCATATGCTGTTGTTGTTGTTTAGTGGTTAAGTTGTGCCTGACTCTTGCAACCCTACGGACTACAGCCCATCAGGCTCCTCTGTCCATGGGATTTCCCAGGCAAGAATACTGAAGTGGGTTGCCATTTCCTTCTCCAGAGAAACTTCCCAAGCCAGAGATCGAACCTGCATCTCTTGTATTGGCAGGAGGATTCTTTACCGCTGAGCCACCAGGGAAGCCTGGCAAATGCTGTTACTACTGGCTGAAATGCCCACCCTGCCCCTGTTCTTCCTCACCTACAAATCTTTCCTATTTTTCAGTCTCTAATTAAAAACCCCGTCACTTAGTCCTGCTCTGTACACTCAATTATTTCTTCCTCCAAAACATATTCCTCACAGCTTCTTTTTGTAGTTGTCTTTTTATATGTTTGTCTTCCCATGTCACTGTCAGCTGCTTGAGCAAAAGGATGGTGACTTATTCATTGTTGTGCATCCGTCCCTGCTCTGGAAGAGCTCAGATCAAGAGGGAGAGGCAGACGTTTAAACAAACGCACACAGCAAAGCTTTGGAGGTGACACGGCAGAAAGACGCATGGCGTATTTGTTTAAACGTCTAGGTCACGGGAGCCGCTGGGCAAAGGCAAAGAGAGAGGAAACGGCTGGTGTATACAAGGGACCATAGAAGTTAGTTGAGTACTACTGGAATGTTCCTGGGGAAGAGGAGCAGCCTTGTATGTTATGCTCACTCTTTGAAAGATTTTTTCATTACAAATCAAAATTAATAAACTATTGTAATATCACAAACCCTCACTCATCAGAGTTTAAGTCTCTACTAATATGAGACATCCAAAATGTTAAAAACACCAAATCTCAAGGATAACAAGCAACAAAAGGAGAAGAAAAACCTAGAGAACTCACTTCACGCTCTGCTTAGTCACTTTGCTGACCAGAGGGAAAGGGCACCCACAGAAGATCCTGAGCCATCGGCTCCAGAGGCGCCAAGTGGACAAGAGAAGAGTCTGCAGAGAGGAGAGCTGGGGAGATGACAGGAGGGCAGGATGGGGGAGGGAGGGTTGGGTGTAATTTATCAATAACTTCAAACGAAAGGAAATCGAGTTGACAGATTGATAACAGACAAGGTATACTTTTTCTACTTTGCTTCATCCCCAAAGGCACTTGACTCAATAGGGAGAAGAATGTTTTAAAATAGCAGATGACAGTAAGAAAAGCTGATAATGAAGTTGAGGCACCAACTGCAGGGTACAAAATAAGGATGCCAATAAGGAAACTGTTTAGAAATTGAGAAGGGAAATTGACACAGGTCAGTTAACTCAACATTCTGTCCACCTGCTCAAGTACACAAACATAAAAAAAGAACAGTTTACAAGGGAGGATCAATAACCACACAGGAAGCTGTATTTCTGGTCACTTCCCAAATCTCTGATTAGACCAGTCCTCAGAAATGTCTCCTTCTGTTAACCCCATCACCACCATAATTTAGTAGCATACTGATTTACTCATCAATTATTTGGGGAATGTCTACATGCTAAATTAATCTCATTGGTCTCCTCACTGATAAACCAGTTGTACGTAGAATAGAGCTAGACAGATAGTAGGTGGTAAAAACGTTCTGGTAATAAAGAAAGTGTAGTGTATACACACAATGGAATATTAGTCAGCCCTGTGAAAGAATGAAATTCTGACATATATTACAACATGGATAAAACTTGAAGACCTCATGTTAAGTTTTCATTAAGCCAAAAAGAAAAGAACAAACGTTTTATGATTCTCCTTATATGAGATGCTCAAAACAATTAAATTCATAGAAAAAGTAGAATAGACATTACTAGGGGCTGGGAATTGGGAGTTTTTGTTTAATGGGGACAGAGTTTCCATTTAGGATGGTGAAAAAGCTCTGGGGATGGATGGTGGTGATGGTTGCATATCAGTGGCAATGTACTTAATGCCACTGCTTTGTAGCCTTGAAAGTAGCTAAAATGATCAATTTTATGTTATGCGTATATTTTACTACCCTCCCAAAAGTGCTGATAGAGCAAAAGTTTCTGAAAGTGTAGCAAGCAAATGCACAGCTTTCCTCTACCAGTCTGCACCAGCCCCTCCACCCCCGCCCCCCAGTGTAATTCACAGTAAGCTCTCTGGTTGGAAAGTTGAGCAAAGGGAATTCAGCTTCCCTCTTCCTGGACTGTTTACTCAGGTCAGAAGATTAAATAATTGGCCAATAGAGTTAGGTAACACTGAGGGCTACCAAGAGCTCCGTGGCCCTACCAGCTGTTCATCAGAGAGAGGGCAGAGGGCCTCAGGAAGGTCAAAAGAATGATATGTATGGTGAAATGACGTTATCTGCACTGTCAACACACAGAACGGGAATATTGACGTGATCCCCTCTGAAGTTGCATGGATTTTTGTGTTCAAAGACTCAAGGGGAAATTGTTTGTGGATGAAATATTTGTTCTTCTTTCTTTGGGGAAAAGTTGCAGTCCTTCTAAGCTCTTTAGCCATATAGTCAACAGATGAGCCAGTGGTCCCCACTTTCTTGGGTTCATACTATGCTTGCACTTACTTGAATTTGGGGCTGTGCATCTGCAAGGATTAAACTGCACACATAGTACACAGTTCCTCCGGCACCTATCAACCATGTACCTGCCTAAACACAACGAGTGACTGCACTGATTTCCTTCTCTTATACAGCCACATAACAAATAATCGTGCAGTCTGGTAAGCGAGTGGTCTTTCTTTGCCACTGCTTGACATTTGATCATTCCTCTATTTTTTTTTTTTGCTGATAGCAAGGCAAGTCCCACTCCACAGTGTCAGATATAGGACCCTCCACCTCCACGACTTGTCCAGCAGACAGCATCATAGCACGTATATCTTCAGTTACAGACCAATGTCCACCAATGAGATTTGGTCCACAGACCAGTGAGATTTGGGACACACTGACACCACAGACTTTGAACTTGAAATTAGGTGTTTTCTAAAGGGTTGAATTTAACTCCTCTGATTTTCAATCTCCTCTCGTGCTGTATTAAATTCAAGGCAAGCATTCTTTGAGCTTCTGTTCTGTCCCAAAAGCTACCTTAGGTGCTGTGCCTGGAATCCAGACCAGTTGGTAAGTGATCCGGTGTGGATGGACAGAGGATGGAGCACCCATGTCCAGTAGCCTGAGTACTAGTCTAGGCACTTCTACTGATTAGGTTTGCCTGATCTTGTGTCTTCATCTACGAAACAGAGAAAATAATAAGACTTTTTATTGAGTGCTGACTGCAAGGAGATCAAACTAGTCAACCCTAAAGGAAATCAGGCCTGAATATTCATTGGAAAAGCTGATGCTGAAGCTGAAGTTCCAATACTTTGGCCACTTGATGCGAAGAACATTGGAAAAGGCCCTGATTCTGGGAAAGATTGAAGGCAGGAGGGGAAGGGGATGACAGAGAATGAGATGGTTGGATGGCATCACCAACTTGATGGACACAAGTTTGAGCAAGCTCTGGGAGTCGGTGATGAACAAGGAAGCCTGGTGTGCTATAGTCCACGGGGTCGCAAAGGGTCAGACGCTACTAAGTGACTGAACTGACTGAACGGCATATGTCTATTATCCCCAATTCTTTCAACCACCATCCCTTCATAATAAGTGTTACCACCACCATTTTTTCAGATAAGAACAATGGAGTTCAGGGATTGGAATGACTTGTCCAACACCACACAGCCAGCACATAGCAGAACTGGATTTGAACCTGGGTCCAATCTGTCTGGGTCATAGCCCATGCATATCTAATAATACAGAGCTGATTTCTCTCTCACTGGTTAATTTGTGAGTATTCCATGAGATAAAAGCAAAAGGCCAAGCAAGTTACAAGAGTCTGTCAAATTTAAATTAGTATTTTTTATTTTATTAGGAAAAATTAAAGATAAATGATTGAGAAATAAGTGGTATTTTTACAGTTTTTTAAAATAATTTGGCATAAATTTTAAGCAGTCCTACTGAAATATAATTCACATACATTTCACCCATTTAAAATGTACAATTCAGTGTTTGATGGTATATTTATAGTGTTATGCACCCATCACAAAAATTTTAGTACATTTTCATCCCCCAGAAGAAGAAATCCCACATCATTTAGCAGTGCCAGCTCCCCAGCCCTAGGCAACCAATATCTACTGTCTCTATGGATCTTCCTATTCTGGACATTTCATATAAATGGAATCATACAGTCTGTGGCTTTGAACTAGGTTCTTTCGCTTAGTAAATATTTCCAAATTTCATCCGTGTGGTAGCACGGTATTATCGCATGTATCAGAATTTCATTTTTAATATCAAATAATATTTTACCATATGGATATAACACATTTCATTTATCCACTCACCCACTGATGGGCATTTGGGTTACCTGGCTTTTTTGGCTATTATGAATTATGCATCATTTGTCTTTACTGAAATATAATTTATACACTATAAAATGGATAGATTTTCAGTACATAGTTTTTGGAAAAGATCTCCCTAGGGAACCATCACTCTTATGAAGCTAAAGACCCGGATGCTGGGAAGATTGAGAGAAAGAGGAGAAGGGGATGACAGAGGAGGAGATGGTTGGATAGCATCACTGACTCAATGGACATGAGTTTGAGAAAACTCCAGGAGACGGTAAAGGACAGAGAAGCCTGGCGTGCTGCAGTTCATGGGGTCACAAAGAGTTGGACACAACTTAGGGACTGAACAGCAACAATGGTGAAGATAAAGAACATTTTTAGCAGCTACAAAGCCCCTCCTGGTCAATTCTTCCCCCACCAAGGGGCAACCTCTGCTCTGATCTCTACCTCCAAAGGTAAATTGGCTTGTCTCAAAACTTCAAGGGACTGGAATCATACCCTTTGTGTCTGGCTTCTTAAACTCTACGTAACACTTCTGAGATGCATCCACTTGACGTTTGCTCTCGCCTGGCTATGAAAGAATACACAGTATTTGGACAAGTAAAACAGAGAGAGAATGGACTTTGGTGGAGGGGAGCCACACAGGACAGGCCAAGAAGGGTGGGCAAAGCTGGGGAGTTCTGGCTGACCTTGAAGGGAGACTCACAAGGGGCCAGGACTGTGCCCAGACTCCAGGATGCGCCAGAGGAGGGTTGTGACGAAGAGAGAACAGACGACAATTGTGGAACAGGGCCACTCTGCCCCAGACCTTCATCTTTGTGTCTTCTGACCCTCCCAATGGCCCTAGGAGGTTGGCAGTCAAGCCCTCTCTCTCCAGACTTCTCCAGCACCCCCTGCAGGTCTCACACAGGTGCCTCAGCTTCCCCTCTGGACCCTCACTTAACCAACTAATCCTCCACTCCTCCAACCCTTAGCTCTGGCGTGAAGCAGAGCCGACTTGAGCACAGCCCCTACCCTACCTTCATCCCCAAAGGCTCTGTTGAGAGAGGCGCCACCTCCTTGGAGACCCCCAGCCTGCTTGCCGCCTCCCCAAGGCGGCTTCTCTGCACCCAGCCTGCTGGCATCTACTATCTCTTCCTCTCTCTTGCCCCAGGCAGCATGCCCACCGCTCAGCCTGGCTGGCCGGGACGGTGTTGAAACCTGCATGTGATGTCACGTAATTAACGCCCGTCTCCGGGTGCTGCAGGAGCACACCATCAGGTGAGCGAGCTGTGGCAGCCTGGGACTCACGGGTGCGATCCCAGGCCCCCTCCCCGAGAGGGACCCACCTTACCAGACCACAAGAGTAGAGGCCCGCCCCAGCTTCTACAGTCCTTGGCTATCGCTTTGTGTCACCCTCCTTGTCCAGGTGCCAACCTGTCCAGGATCAAAAGACCAGGGAGCTTACGAAGCAGAAAGAGGGCTCCTCTTCCCAAGGACTGATGAGTGGGAGGGTTTGTGGTCTCAGTCCTGTGGATGGTCCAGATGGACAGGGGGGGATCTGGTTCCGGTTCCAGCCCCAGCCCCTCACTTTCATGCTGGGGGACCTGGGACCGTCCTCCTTAGCCTGGTCTTCAGGCCTCCAGGCCGCCTTGTCCAACCTTGCTGGGCTCTCATGAAGCTGGAAGAAAATCACCCACAGGGAGCTCTTTGGAAAAACATAACGTCCTCATGAATCAGCCCTGGGATATGACCTTTCAGCCCCGGTGTCCTTAGTCGCATAAACTGTTGTCCATTTGAGGCAGGGAAGGAGGAAGAAGCTGACATTACTGGGGTGGCCACCCTGAATTTTTTCTCTCTCAGGCCCCCACCGCCCTCCTGGAGGAAGGCCGGAGGTGTGTGGGACATTGTTATCCCATTTCACAGGGGAGAAAACTGAGGCTCAGAGACATTGACATGGATCTCAGACCTGAGCATACAGTAGATGCTCGGTGCTTGCTGATTGTCTTGGGAACAGCGCCACGTGACAGGGCTAACATCAGCTCAATTGAACATTGACCACAACTGGTAGAGTTGATACAGTGTTTCTAATTGGGCCATTTAGAATTATACCAATATTGTGTTCTTCAATTTTAGACGATTTTTGTTTATTTACTTGATTGAGCCAAGTCTCAGCTGCAGCAAGGGAGATCTTCAGTCTTCATCATAGAATGCACGATCTTTAGTTGCAGCATGTGGGATCTAGTTCCCTGACCAGGGATTCAACCCAGGGCCCCTCCATTGGGAGCTCAGAGTCTTAGCTTCTAGACCACAGGGAAGTCCCTTTGTTGATTATTGAGTTGTTTTCTTATTGTTGAGTGTTTTCCAGAAAGGTAAATAATAGATTATTTTAAGACTTAATATTTGTGTATCTGAAAATCCCTGGAGTTGATGACCCCATTAGCTCTGAGTCTGGGTCCCAGCTTCACCACTTCCTGGATGTTTGACTTTAGACAAGCTATCTAAACCTCTGAGCCTCAGTCTCCCTATTGGTAAAATGGGATCATAACAGTACCCTCCCCTGCAGGATCGCTGTGAGGATTAAATGAGAAAGTGCTTTGAAAGGTCCCAGCACAATTGGTGGCCTGCAACAGCGAGCGACTCTAGAGATGGGAGTTCCCTCTTCTACTCAATCTCCCTTTCTCTCTCTCTTTTTATTTTTTGGCTCAGTAATTTTTCCCCAGGAGGGTAAGCTCTGTTCTGGGAGAGATTCAGGGAGGATGGAAAACAATTCCTCTGCCCACGGTTCTCTTGTTGCCCTCAGAGGAGTCTGCAGAACTGGAGAAGATGGGGTGGGCCTGGAGGGCAGGTAATCACCGGGTCAGGCTGCAGACTGCTGGGGAGAGATATGAAGGTGATGACCGAAGTCCAAGGAATGTTTGCTTCGCAGCCCGGGTTCCGGACCCTGGACCAGGGGCTCTGTGCACTCTTTAATCTCACCAGCAGCCTGCCGAAGAAGGCCGTCTTGTCCTCCTGTTAAAGACACAGAGATTGCGACTCTGAAAGCAGGAACGGAACCTTTCTTGCTGCCCGGGGCCTCTTGCATGCCAAAGAGCAAAACCGGAGGAGAGGCTGTTTCCGGACAATAGCCTATTAACACTCATTACCCATAAAACGGGTAGTTTTCAAATAGCCAGATAATTGAGGCCATTGGGTGGAAGGCGGCTGGAATTACCTGATTAATTGCCTCCCTTCTGGGCCTCACGTGTTTAGACTCAGCCCAGGAGAAGCTGTTGGTGCTTTGAAGTCTTCCTGCACTTTCCCTGTCTCTGCTTTTCCAGTCTGAGCCTCCAACCCCGCTTCCTGCTTTGTGCGAGAGTGCCTACACCCCATCAGTCAACGCAAGACAGCCATAAACTTTTATTCTTAATCCTCATTCGAAAAAGCAAAACCCTTTTGGCCTTTTCTCTGCTTTTATCTAGATCCAAGAACCACAGATTTCATTCATTCATTTGTTCCTTCAATAAAAATGTAACCAAGTACCTAGCGACCTGCCAAGCCCTCTTCTAGGCTCCAGGGGACACAGTAGCAAAAACAACAACAACAAGCAGAAATAGAATGGGGTGGCTGCAGCTCCAATACTAGCTCAAGGCAGGAAGACTGTGGCAAATGATTGAATCCCCCCAGACTTCTTTCTTTCTCTGTAATATGAGGACAGTGACAGTGCCTGCCCCTTAGGGTTTCTCGCAGAATTAAAGGACATATTCTCAAAAAATAAAAACAAAATCAAACTCCCTGCTCATATAGAAATTACATTCTAGAGGGGAGAGAGACAAATAAACAAGTACATATACAATATTCCAGATGGTGAAGCTTTGGAGAAAAGAGAGCAAGGTGAGAGTGGTGTGACTGACATCTAATGGGTTGGGGGAGTCTGAGCAGAGGAGAGGAAGGGGCTGTGTTCAGTTCAGTTCAGTTCAGTCGCATAGTCATGTCCCACTCTTTGCGACCCCATGGACTGAAGCATAGCAGGCCTCCCTGTCCATCACCAACTCCCGTAGTTTACTCAAACTCATGTCCATTGAGTCGGTGATGCCATCCAACCAACTGTCGTCCCCTTCTCCTCCCACCTTCAATCTTTCCCAGTATCAGGGTCTTTTCAAATGAGTCAGCTCTCCGCATGAGGTGGCCAAAGTATTGGAGTTTCAGCTTCAACATCAGTCCTTCCAATGAACACCCAGGACTGATCTCCTTTAGGATGGACTGGCTGGATCTCCCTGCAGTCCAAGGGACTCTCAAGAGTCTTCTCCAACACCACAGTTCAAAAGCTTCCATTCTTCGGCGCTCAGCTTTCTTTATAGTCCAACTCTCACATCCATTCATGACTACTGGAAAAAACCATAGCCTTGACTAGATAGACCTTTGTTGGCAAAATAATGTCTCTGCTTTTTAATATGCTGTCTAGGTTGGTCAGGGGCTGTGTGGGCAGGGCCTTCTCCGCTCAAAGGAAACAGGCTGTACTTGAAGTCCCACATCTCAGGGAACCCCTCAGTCCTGGGGACATAGGGGTGCTGGTCACCCTGGGAGCAGGCTGGACTGAGTCTGGAGTGAGCGTGGAAGGAGCAGATTCAGCACGGCCAAGAGCATCTGCCAGAAAGGCAGGGGCCTGACCAGGGTGGCACACGCCACGCAGGCTTTTCCTCTTGCCTCCTTACCTTTCCATAAACTCCCTCAAGCTACCCTGAAATGCCTCAATGTCAGGGAAGAAAGGTGTGCTTTTAACAAGAGAAGATGGGGAGATATTGATCTCAAGGAACACCTAGTATAACATGTGGTGTCTTAAACAATGCTTCAGAATAACCCCAGGAGGCAGAATTGTCACCATCTCTGTTTTCTAGCAAAACAAGTCGAGGTGGGAGAGGCTCACCCGCCCATACTTTCCCGGCTGTGAGCCAGGTTTGGAGCCAGTGGCTGCCTCCCCGGACGCTGCACGTCTCCCCACCCCTACACACGTGTCGTCTCCTGTCCCTCCATCACATGCTGGCAAGTCGGTCAGGACAGGGAGGAACCTCGCACTTGAAAGATGGGGAAACTGAGACTCAGAGTCGAGAGGGGTTGGTTTATCATCACAGAGTCAGTGGTTGGTTCACACTTTAATTGAGACCTCGTGAGGCCCAATCCTGGCTTATTCTTTCCTCCCGTGACACTGTACAACAGATAATGCCTGTAAAGAAAAGAGATCATCTCTCCCCAGCCTCCAAGCCAGGCTTCCTACAGTGGCCAGACTCCCAGAGAAGACCTGAGGTCTAGTGAATCAGTGGAGTCAAGGGGCATTGCCAGGGGGGCCCTGGGTTCCTTCCTCTAGGCATATCTTCCCCCTCCCCACCATGGCTGGGTGGGTAAGGGGTCCCCTGCCTGGGGGGAACCTGGGGGACTCTCCTGGACCACTTTCCGTTCCTCCACCCCCGACATAGCCTTGCAGCTCCTTTCCCAGGGGGGAGAGGATTATTTGTTTTTCCTGTTGCCCTGATTTACGGGCCGCTTTGTTCTTTATCTATTTGCACAAACTCAGTAAAGTGACCCGCTCCTTCCCAGAGGTCAGAGATTTTGTCAACACCTCAGGGTCACAGGTCAGCCGACCTGCCTAGGGTGGAAGGGGTTACAGGAGGTCACCTGGGACAGGCCCGGTAGATGCCGATTTTGCTCAGGCTCCGTGGCTGCACATGGGGTCTTGCCCGGGCAGATGAGAGAAGTGATCCCAGGCTGAGCACCTACTATGCACCAGGTTCTGAGCTCAGCCCCGCCCTCACCTTCCAACAAGAGTCCTACTGGAGACAGCTCTTCTCAGAGGTGGGAGTCGAGGTTTTAAGAGATGGAAAGACTCACCCAGTAAGACACCTAGCGGGACTGACTGTGGGTCTCCTGACTTGTCATTCCCGGCATTTCCACATCACATTGTCCTGCCGAGGTACACAGGTCAGGAAGGCTCCACTGACCAGGACTGACTTACCCCTCTTCTAGCTGGGGGCTCGGATCAGAAAGGCCAGATGGCTCTCTGTCTTCCTTTCCCCCTCCCTTCTGTTGGGGACCACCATCCTCTCCTCCCACCTCCCCCCATGCTTTTCTGTGTACCCCAGGATGGCTCCCCCACAGGGTCTCTGGGTCAGATCAACATCAAGATCACGGGCGGACAAACTAAGCCACTCCATGGGCAGACAGCACCATGCACATTCACGGGCAGGTCAGAACCCACTGCCTAGAGCCCAGTGCCAAGCCCCACTGTGAGTCTGAAGGGTTCAGCAAGGAGCCCACCTGAAGGGCTCTGCAAATGGCAGGTGCCCGCCAGCTGTGTGGCCTTGGAGAGCCGTCGTCTTTCAAGCCCAGTCTCCTCCACCAGTACAATGGCATCGACTTCCCAAGAGTGGAGCCAGCGTCCCTCAGAATAAAGCATGGGCATACTCTGTGAACTAATAGGAAGTTCAGTCTCTTTACGTCATAGATGAGGGATAGAGGCCCAGAGAAAGAATGAATTTCTGACAGGGGAGCAAAATGGGTCCAAACTGGCTTTCCCTAAGATGCGGCTCCACCAGACTGCCTGAGAAGCCACAGCGCTGGTGTGGGTCCACAGGCACCTGCTCCCTCCTCTTACCCTGCAAGCATATCCCCCAGATGGATTCACCACACACAGGAATTTTGAGAAATCTCTCAAAGGACCAGCCTTGCTCAACCAATGCTGACCTAATGTCATCCAGTCTCCTCCAACTGGTTCCAAGTCAGCCACTTGGAATTCTGTTCAGGTCAGCCAGATGAACTCCTCGAAGCCCAGAATAACCAAAGAAATTCAGTCACGATGAACACAACTCAATTAAATTTGAACCCTGCCAGCTCAATGTTTCCATCTCACAAAAAATCCCATTATCTTCCAATTAGTATCCAAACAATCCAGTGCAGCATAACCCAACCCACCCAATCTAGCTCCTTTCTGAGAACAAATATCCCAACCCAGGCTTAGACAGTAAAGAATCTGCCTGCCATGCAGGAGACCCCGGTTCAATCCCTGGTTGGGAAGGTCCCCCTGGAGAAGGGAATGGCTACCCACTCCAGTACTGTTGCCTGGAGAATTAGATGGACAGAGGAGGAGCCTGGCGGGCTGTCATCCAGGCCTGAGTGACTTTCACTTTCACTTTTTCAGACTAACCCCATCAGTGCACTCTGATATGATGCCAAATGCTTCCTCACCCCAAACAACACAGTTCAACCTATGGCAAATGTCTAGGCAAATGTCTCTAGACACATCTTGAAGATAAAAACTTTTTTTTTTTTTAAGATGAGAAATCAAGCCTAATAAAAGTAGCACCTTCTGATATTTCCAACCATTTAGCCTTCAATAATTCCTTCAAGGTAAGCCTTCTTTTGATCTATCCTGCACCCTGATCTCTTTCCGCGCTCTACTCAATAATTTCTTGCATCTTCCACTTATATCCTGTGTGTCCCTGTCAGCGCCCTGGGCAGCCCTTGCCTCTAACACAATGGCATACCAGGAGATCTCAGCCCATGGTTTCTCTCTTCATCCTTTTCCCTGAGAGTTACTGAGGCTCTTGCTAGCCCAGGGGAAAGCTTTATAGTATCTTTTACTGGTTGTGTGGATGGAGTCCTCTTAGTCACACCGTGAGCTTCTGGAGTCAAGGATCAGTGTGATCGTAATTTGCCTATTTGGTGATGTACAGGAATTTCAGTGATCATTTTAACTATGTACACTTTTTACTCTACATGTCATCTTTGTCTTTAGAATCCTACTCTCCTAAAATGTACAGTTCTATTGGATGGCTTTTCCTTCACTCTTGCTAGATAGCTGACTCTTTTCCCATTCTGTAGCTAGATTAAGTTTTAAAAACCTGTCACTTGTAGACTTAAAATCCTTGGCTGGCTTCCCATTACCCTTGACAAAGCCCAGACTCCCTAACATGGCTTCTCGGGTCCTTTACAACGACACGTCCTTCACTTACCCCATCAACCTCAGTTTCCACTATCGTCTGCTCTCCACCCTCCTCTGGGTCTTTACATTTACTACTTCTGATACTAAAATATCTCTACCCCACCATCCAGTTAGTTTCTTCTCAAGCTTACGTACTTAACTTAAGAGCCACTTTATTTCAGGACTTCCCAGACCCTTAGACTGGATTTGTTTCCCTTGCAATAGATCCCCGTATCATTCTACCCTTATCAATTTTATTGCAGTTTCTCCTGTAATGACCCCCTTTCCCCATGGATGTAAATTCCATACTGGCAAGAACCGTGTCTGCTCTTTCTCTTTGACATCCTGTGCAGGCAATAAAGTGGAATGAATGAAGCAGCTACTTTCCATTACCTCTGACATAATTACGAAGTTTCCACTTCACTCATTCATGTATTATGTCAACAAATATTCCTTGAACACATTTCACACACCAGACACTGCTATGAGCTCTAAGAGGTCCAGTAAGAAGAACCTCACCTCCTCACATTTACTCAGGTATACATATATCTCTAAAAGGACCTTCCAGTTTATTCCCTCACTCTGCCATGTATAAATTGGAGACCTGCCTTGCCTCTAGCTCCATGAGGACATAGATGGGAATAAAGGTCTGAGGAGCTCAGACTTTTCATACTGCTCATGGGGTTCTCAAGGCAAGAATACTGAAGTGGCTTGCTGTTCCAGTGGAAACAGTGGCTGACTTTATTTTGGGGGCTCCACAATCACTGCAGATGGTGACTGCAGCCATGAAATTAAAAGACGCTTGCTCCTTGGAAGAAAAGTTATGACCAACCTAGAGAGCATATTCAAAAGCAGAGACATTACTTTGCCAACAAAGGTCCATCTAGTCAAAGCTATGGTTTTTCCAGTTGTCGTGTAAGGATGTGAGAGTTGGACTATAACAAAAGCTGAGCGCTGAAAAATTGATGTTTTTGAACTGTGGTGTTGGAGAAGACTCTTGAGAGTCCCTTGGACTGCAAGAAGATCCAACTAGTCCATCCTAAAGGAAATCAGTCCTGAATATTCATTGGAAGGACTGATGCTGAAGCTGAAGCTCCAATAGTTTGGCCACTTGATGTGAAGAACTGACTCATTTGAAAAGACCCTGATACTGGGAAAGACTGAAGGCAGGAGGAGAAGGGGATGACAGAGGATGAGATGGTTGGATGGCATCACCGACTCAATGGACATGAGTTTGAGTAAACTCCAGGAGTTGATAATAGACAGGGAGGCCTGGCGTGCTGCAGTCCATGGGGTTGCAAAGAGCTGGACATTACTGAGCTACTGAACTGAATGGAACTGAGCTCAGACTGGATTTATAGGTAGGGTGAAGTCAGGGAAGGCTTCACAGAGAGAGAAACACGTGCAGGCCTCAGAGATTGAGAAACAGTTTGCTAGGCTGCCAAAGGTATAAGAACGGAGACAAAGGGAGGGCATCCTGTGAAGGTTTGGGCCACGATTTTGGACGGCAGGGGGTAAGAGAGAGCAGCAAAGCGAGAGGGAGTTTCCACTCAGCGTTGCCTGGCCTCTCTTCATGGTAGCTCGCTCACTCAGGCAACACCTTTGGACCACCTGAGGGCGGAGCCCACTCCTAGATAAGCATCCACTAATTTATGGATTGATTTGGGAAGTAGAATGATTTGCTTACAGGAACATAACGGTAAGTGACAGAGCTACAGCCCAGGTTTCCCTGAACCCACAGACCAAGCTCTTTCCCCTCCATTCTGATTTTCAAGGAAGACCCTGACAAAGGTTCACCGTCCTGGGCTTGGAAGGGAAGATTTAGAAACTGTCTTGTCTTGTTTTGGGGAAAATTCACTTTAGTGAGACTCCTTCTAAACATGCTAAATGAATATCTGAGGCAATTATTCAGATAATTAACATCAGGAACACTCCCACAGATCTTATTCCTCTCAATTATTAACATATTTCAGGTATAAAGTGGTGGGTTTTTTACTGAAATTATTTGGTTAATTGACTTGCAGGTGTAGACGCGTCCTCGGAAAGAGGAGATTGCCAAATCCGCACGTCTAGACCCCGGCCCCAGGCACCTTGGCACAGGCAGACCTTTGTGAGCAAGCCATCTAGTAGGAACAACAGTTATTATTACAGGAGAACATGAGATGCTGGAAATTTGGCATGTGCACAAGTGCAGTATATATATCGCCCACTCTTCCCCCAGAATTGCCTGTATGGGCACAGGGATTAATGAGCTGCCTGGTTATTATTTTTAAACTGACCTGGTAGAAAATGTGGCTCCTGGAAATACTGCCGGGAGTTTTGAAGTGAATACATGCAGGAAATGGTTCAACGTCAGAGAAAGGAGAGCTCTTCAATTACCTAAGCAATCCCCCTCACTTGAGGGGTGGGAAAACCAAGGCCGGAGAAGGGCACTCCCTGCCAGGGGGCCACTTTGTACCCTCCCAAGGACTCTTCCCTGCAAGCCCCCAGAGACAACGGCATCGACAGGGCACATGTGGGGTCTGATGATATCTGGGCAATCACATCCAGGGTTTTTGTCCTCACCTTCCTGTCGGTGTCTTCAATGCACCAGGCATTTCATCATCACAGAGGCTGGCATTACTATCTCCATCTTGCAGATGAGAGAAACTGAGATTCATGAAGCCAGGTGACCTTGATAGAGCCCCCAGTATAATCATGATGATTTGAAAGCCCATATGATTCATTGACCAGCTGGGCCTCCATCGTGTGTTTGAAGATAGCAAGCTGGAATGGATACAGCGAGATTGAGGAGAAGAGACTAGATATGGAATTCAGCCATCATGTGACCTCTGGAAAGTCACTCCCTGTCTCCAGGCCTCAGTTTTTCCACCTTTAAAATGATGCTGTTGGGGACTTTCCTGGTAGTTCAGTGGTTAAGACTTTGCCTTCCAGTGCAGAGGAGGTGGATTCTATCTCTCCTCAAGGAGCTAATATCCCACAAACCCCATGGCCAAAAAAAACAAAACAAAACAGAAGCAATATTGTAACAAATTCAAAAAAGACTTAAAAAAAAAAAGAAATGACGCCATCGGACAAGATATTTAAGGTCTCTCAGGAACCCCAGGTCCCATCAGCATCTCCATCCTAAAATTCCA
This sequence comes from Budorcas taxicolor, assembly GCF_023091745.1. NCBI lineage: Eukaryota > Metazoa > Chordata > Mammalia > Artiodactyla > Bovidae > Budorcas > Budorcas taxicolor. The sequence goes on from NC_068920.1 coordinate 142,042,308, forward strand.
CGTGCACCTGCAAGGGACAGCTCCAGGTAAATCCACCCCGTCACCCACTCCATCCACAGACACTCATTCAGTTCAGTGCAGTTCAGTTCAGTTCAGTCGCGTCCAACTCTTTGTGACCCCATGGACTGCAGCATGCCAGGCCTCCCTGTCCATCACCAACTCCCAGAGCTTGCTCAAACTCATGTCCCTCATGTCAGTGATGCCATCCAACCATCTCCTCCTGTGTCGTCCCCTTCTCCTCCTGCCTTCAATCTTTCCCAGCATCAGGGTCTTTTCGAATGATACTCATTCAGTTCATTTCAGTTCAGTTCAGTCCCTCAGTCGTGTCCGACTCTTTGCAACCCCTGGATTGCAGTACGCCAGGCTTCCCTGTCCATCACCGACTCCTGGAGCTTGCTCAAACTCATTAGGGACACTTATTAGGGACTCATAATGTCCTGTCTGCTGTTCTATCCACATGCTCCATCATTCCTCACAGTACGATTATCTCTTACGAGAGGAGAGAAAATTGAGGCTTCTTGTCTGGGCTGTGCACTGACGCTAGATGTGGGGGCTGGTTTGGGGTCACATGACTCAAAATTCAGGGCCCTTCCCCCCAGGACCAGAAGGCTCTCCAAGTTCACAGGCCGAAGTCATCACAGGAGTTTCTTTCTGGCTCTGGCATCTGAGCCGACAAGGTCAAACGTGGGAAGGCCACCCCTTTACAGGCTGGTTTGGTTCCCAGGGTCCAAGGTCCAGGGCCAGGATGTTCCACTGGCCTTCAGGCACCTCAGTAAACTGACCACAGCGTAGTTACCAGTTGGGCCCAATCTGGACCCTTCACTTATGCTCTGGAGCAGAGACTTGGTGGTTTGAACCCAGAGTTAGCTGAGGCCCCAGAGTGCCGAGGATGCTGCCAGCTGTGGCCTCAGAGAAATGCACTCCACGGTCTCCATGGGACCAGAAGATGCACAAGGAACCATTCGCCAGCCTCCAGGCTGAAAGATCGGACATTCCTGGGTCCCGCCCCCACTCACAGTACTCCCACACAGGCCCCCCTCAAGAGGCACAGACAAGAGGGGGATTCAGTTCAGGCACAATAAGCTCACAGAATATGTACCCACCCTCCATCTCCAATCTGATCTGATGCATATCCCTGGGCCCCACCGCCCCAGCCCAGATCAAGTGTCAAACAGGCAGAGCCGGTTCTGAGAAAAGCCCTGCTTCCTGAGGTGCCCTGGTCTCCATGTGCTCAAGGGAGGTTTGGGTTAGAATTCAAATTCCTGCCTCCAAGAGACCAGCTTGCTGTGGTGAACTCTTTGACCTTGAGCAGGTCCCTTCCACTCCTGGGCCTCTGTTTCTTCATCTGAGAAGCCCTATCCTGTCCACCTTATGAGGTGTTTGAGGGTCCACTGGGGGGTGATCTGGGTTTAGAACTCAGGCAGTGGCCGCCAAACTGTGCCCTTCCCCACCATGGCCCTTTTCTTTTTCTTCTCCTTCTCTAGGACCCCCAGAGTCAGCCTCACATACACAATGAGCTCAGGAAGGATGTTGAGTGGACAGATGTCATTCTCTTGGACCAAAAGATAATCTGAACCCCCGTTCTGTACATTAGCCACGCCTGAGTCTCAGCGGGAGGCAGAGCCTGTCCCCATGGTGCAAGCTGAGAGTGATCAGTCTTGATATTGCCAGTCTGGAGCCGGGGCTCCTGTCTTTGCCTTCGCCATCAGCGGCAGCTGCCTAGACCTGACTCAGGACTGGTGATCCAGGAAATGGGGACCCTCTTCAGTGGCGCTCAGGGGGCAGGAGAAGCAGAGCCTGCAGCGGATGGAGCGCCGGGGAAGCAGTGTCTTCTTGGCTGGCAGCTGTGGCCAAATCCAGGGCCCAGTGTGCAAGGCTGGGCGCATCAGTGAGCAAGCATCGGCATCTAGTACTTGTGGTGAAGGTGCCCACCCAAGGCCTGGGTCTCCAGCCCTCCTGCACGCTCAGAAGCACCCCGTTAATGAATCCCCTTCTGTTCAGGGACTCCTTGCAATTGCTGGCAATTAAGAACTTGCCTGCAGTTTCTGGCAATTAAAAACTCTGATCGATAAAGATGCCAACTAAGGGATCATTTACCAAACTGTCTAAAGACTTGAGTTTTGGTCTTGGTCTTCATCCTGACCATCTGTGTGACTTTGGGCTAATCTTTAATATTAGAACCTTCATTTCCTCCTTGGTAACATGTAAATTATAATAGCTGCACATGGTATTGCTTGAGAGGGTAAATGAGGTCATGTATGTGACCTTTTTCTATGATGAAGATTTAAAGCCTGGATCATGGCCTTGAAGACTGCAAAATTCTTCACTAATTGCCCACCTCTTCCCTTTGCTGAAGCCATTGCCCTTCCTTCATTTACCACTGAGGCAAACTCCACATGCCTTCTCAATCCTGTTTCTAACTTCCGGCCTCATGTCGAGTCCAAACTCTGCTCAGCAGATCGATGCTTTGTTTCCATCTATTCACCCACAGATTCTTCCCTCCTTTCTGTTTACTCAGGTCCTATTCAAACCCCTCCCAGAATCTTCCTTCTTCACCTGCTGTGAACACCCCTTTGGAGCTCTCTGGGGGGAGCCCAGCAGAAGACCATTCTCCTGAGTCCAGGGGCTACCTCTCTCCTTCATCTCCAAACCCCTAACTCCAGCCCCAGGCCTGGCACCTAGTGGGTCGAAACAGCCTGGCAAGTTTGGAACAGTGCAACTCAGAGCATCCCAAGAGAGGCCAGGGATCAACATCCCCATCTGAAGAATGGGAGAAACTCAGCCTGGGAAAGGACTCGCCTAAAGCCAGCATGGAGAAGGAAATGGCAACCCACTCCAGTATTCTTGCCTGGAGAATCCCGTAGACAGAGGAGCCTGGTGAGCTACAGTCTGCCATGGGGTTGCAAAGTCAGACACAACTGAGTGACTGAGGATTGAGGAAAGCCAGCATCTGCAGGCAGGTCTGATTCTAGCCCCAAGGGCTTCCCCTTCCTCCAGCCTGAACCCCCTCTTGTAAACACTGCCTCTCTTCACTTGCCCTGCAAGCCAAGGGATTTCAGCTGGAGTTCAGTTTGCTAATGGCTTGGAGGGATATCACAGGGCTATTACAACCATGTGACTTATTTTGTTCAACTTCTTCACTCCCTACAAATGTCTATATATATATTAAAAAAAAAAAAAAAAGAATGAAGGAAAAAAAATTTAGTGGAGAAGAAGCAATTGTTGTCTACGGATAATTAGGGGTCTATTTTGGTGCCAAAGCAGGGAACAGGCTGAGAAAGGTGACAAAAACAGTTTCACAAAGCTGTGATTGGTCTGACTTTCTCTTGGGTAGCAAACAATTTGTATCTTTTCCCCTTCCTCTCTGGGTAGTGAACTCTACCAGCCTAGGCTGACAGTGGACTGGGAGGAGACTGAGTCTCAGGGCATGGCAGGGTCCTTGGACAGCGTCCAGCCGGAGCCCTCGCTGTGCAGGGAGAGGAAACCAAAGCCCCCACAGGGCCAGAGCCTTGCCCAAGGCAGAGGTGGGTTCTTGAGGAGCCTGCCATCCAAGGCCTCACAGCTGAAGGAGCCTGCCACATCACCCACCCATCCCCAGGACCCGGTCATCAACTCACTTCTGCCTTGGAAACTGCGCCTGCCCCTGGGTGAGCAACATTTGGGCAGGGGACATCTGGGCTGAGACTCTGGGGCTTGTGCCGGAAGCTTTGGAGGCTGCAGGGTCAGACTTGCATTTGAAAAATATTTTTGCCCAGTGGCTTGTCTAGTATATCTGATATCCAGAGCTTACGATTTTTCTAACACCCCCTCCTCTGTACAAGCAAATGATTTTCAGCTATCATCAATGCTTTCTTGATCATTCCTTTAGCTTTATTTTTTTAATATGTATTTTGTTTATCCATTTTTGGCTGTGCGGCATGTGGGATCCCTGGACTAGGGATCGAAACTGTGCCCCCTGTAGTGGAAGCCCGGAGTCTTAACCACTGGATTTCCAGGGAAGCCCCACTTCTTTAGTTGTAAAACGAATAGTTAACAATTACAGAAGAAAAATGCATTTCACTTTAAAGATACTATGCAAATTCAGTAAAATATTTTATGTACAAACTAAATTTTGTACTTGCTGAACAAAAGAATACTCCTCACGGTTCACATCATTTCACTACTTTAAACTTTAAACACAAATATAAGCTCCAAGCAATCACATGAAGAACTCATTCTATATAACCTGTGTGTATATATATATATATATATATAAAATGAAGAATTCAGTATATATAACCTATATCTTCTATATATACATATGAAGAACTCATTCTATATAACCTGTGTATATATATATATATATATAATGAAGAATTCAGTATATATAACCTATATCTTCTGTATACATATCTGAAGAACTCATTCTATATGTGTGTGTGTGTTAGTCGCTCAGTCGTGCCTGACTCTTTGTGACCCCATGGACTGCAATCCACCAGATTCCTCTGTCCATGAGATTTTCCAGGCAAGGATACTGGAGTGGGTTGCCATTTCCTTCTCCAGGGGATCTTCCCAACCCAGGGATCGAACTCGGGTCTCTTGCACTGCAGGCAAATTCTTATGTATCTGAAGAACTCATTCTATATAACCTATATAATTATATATATATATATCTTCTATATATAGAACACAGAGTCTTTATAACCCCTGTGCTGTCATTATTTCAGATCTATTACTTAAAGTCAGTAATGAGTAGTACCATAGGGGTTGAAGATGTGATCAGCACCAGAACAAATCAGTCCTGAATATTCATTGGAAGGACTGATGCTGAAGGTGAAACTCCAATACTTTGGGCACCTGATGTGAAGAACTGAATCATTGGAAAAAACCCTGATGCTGGGAAAGATTGAAGGCGGGAGGAGAAGGGGATGATAGAGAATGAGATGGTTGGATGGCATCACTGACTCGATGGATATGAGTTTGAGTAAGCTCCAGAAGCTGGTGATGGACATATTCTGCAGTCCATGCGGTCGCAAAGAGTCGGACACAACTGTGCGACTGAACTGAACTAGAGCACTGAAAGTGAAAGGGCTAGTTGCTCAGTTGTGCCTGGCACGGAGTAAGGTCTTCAAGAAACAGTAGCTCTGGTTAATATGAGTTGAATTAGCCATTGGAGTCAGAGCGGAAAAGGCAGGGGGTGCAGAGGAAAGGCAATGGGTGGAAGGAGTCTTGAGTGTTACTATGCAGTGGCTAGTCACAGAAAGACGTGTCACTTCACATGGTGCTTGAAGGCCTTGCCAGGTGAAGAGGGCAGCTTGGAGCCTAGAGGGCCACAGAGTCGACAGCCCAGCACCCTCACTCACCTGTCCTGGCCCAGGGAGCTCAGGCACCTTGCCCAGCATCCCCTTCAGGAGCCCCACATGCTTCCCTTGCAGAGGCCAATCCATGCCTCTTCCCTGGTGGGTGCCCTCACCCTGGCCTCGATCACCTCTCCATCACTGGAATCACCCACCCCTCCACCAGCCCCCTGCCTAGCTCCTCTTGCCCCATCTAGCGTGCACCTTGACCTCCTGGGGTGGCATAAGGCACAACCACCCACCGTGTCCTCCTGCCCTCGGGGCCTTTGGAGGTCTCCTGCCACCGTGCAGAGATGAGGGGGTGACCAGCTGCCTGCAAGGGCAATGCAGGGCATCTACGGAAACTTGAGCAGTGGCAGAGCCTCTTAGTGCCTCTGTGTTCTCAGGTCGCTTATTACATCACTTGGGCTTGAGCCACCTCCCCACTCTACACCCCAGTTTCCTCATGCCTAAAGTGAAGGACCACAAGTACATGTAGTACAAAGAAGGGAATGTTAACCTGTGTTTGAGTCACGATCATCACCATTTAGAATATGCTGGCATGTTGTAGATTTCAGCAAATATTTACTAAACAGATGGATGAGCCGAGGACATAACATCTAAGCAACTCTGAGGTTCAGACGAAGTAATAGATGCTCAGCTAGAGGGGTCACCTTGTCAAAAGTGACAGAACAAATCAAGGGACTGAGGTATATGGGGGTCAGTTAGGGACAACCTTCGACATCGCACCATCCTTGACTGCACACCACAACCAGAATGTGTTGCCGACCCATCGCAACCAGGCAGTTGTTGCCAGCTACTTATTTTTGGTCTTCTTGTAAACCCAGACAGAGGAGTTCAAAGGGGCTGGGATCACGATTCCAGTGCCCAGCCCTGCCTCTGGCTCGTTTGTTATTCTTTCTGCATTGTGAGGAGCTGTCATCCTACTCCGGGAAGTGCATACTTCACACTTTGTCGGATGGGACAAAAGAACTTAGGGGACCCAAACAGAAGTCAGATTGTTGTATTGTTCTAAATAAGAATGCACTGAGCTGTTGCCAGAGCTTCAAAAATGGCAAGAACGAATTCTGTATATTTTGCTGCCAGAGAGCAAAAATATTATTTTTGGAAGGTGTCCTATAGACACTCCCTTCACCACATATCAGGAGATAAAATGTTTCAGTTACTGTGCTCTCAGCATTGAGCAATGGAAGGATGGAAAGACCGGCTGGCTGTGAGTGCCAGTGGTGGAGGAAGGTCTGGAAGCCCTGAGACTGGGGTCAACCCTGCTCCCAACCCCCAGGCCACATGACCCAGGGCAATGCCCTTCTCCTTTCCTGGTGACAGGCTTTTGGTGTGAATGAGCAAGGAGAGGGTAGACCTTCTCCCAGCATGGCTTCCGTGGTGGGGATCTGGGCAGGCTGACCCAACTGGAACTCAAGGATGAAGCATATAGACTTGAGCCATGATGAAAGCTCCACACCCAATAAGAGGAAAGAGGAGGTGAGGGGGACACACTGTGATGGTGAGACTCTCAGCATCCAAAATGACCTTTCTCCTCCTCAGACTCAGCATCTGCAGTGGGCAGTTCCCAAGGAATCTACAAACGGGGTACCCTGTTTGAGGCTCTCAAGTGGAAGTCTCCCAGGGCAGAGACCATCAACGAAGCTTTTGCCTTAGGAAAACTGAGGCTCCAAGAAGCCAAATCTACCTGATTCCTCGTCCCAGAGTCCTTCCACACCCCTCATGCCCACCTTCTGAGGATGCAAAGGAAGGAGACATAAGCCCTGCCTTCTAGAGCACACAGGCTCTCTGCTGCCTGAATGCGGGTAGGAGCCTTCACAAGATGTCTGTGAAGAGCCCCAGGGGGGACTAGAGCCCAATACCTCAAGAGGCCACGGCATATTACAGGCTTATTTGAGGGACCCATCAGCTCCTGCTCAGTTTAGAGTCCCAGGTTCAGGGGACAGTTCCTTCTCTCCCTCCCAGGTCTCAGATGCTCACAGTGCTTCAAGGGGCAGGGACTGGAAGGCAATAGAAGGGATGAGAAAGGGACTTTCATCACAGATAGGATTCATGAGAAGACGCAGTCGGCTCCTCCTGGGAATGGAGACTTGATAACTCCAAATGTTCTCTATTTCTGGCCTCAATCAAGTTCTCCTTCTCCAGTCCTGTCCAAAAAGCAGTCATAGTTCCATGAAATTGAATGCTGGTGGTATATGCACAGGGCTGAGCGCTGTGCCCAGGCTTCATAATTGTCTCGGGTCTAATTCTCACTGCCGTCCTGGAAGATATACGATGGCTTTATCCCCACTTTACAGGTAAGGAAATGGAGGCTTAGAGGTACAATCTGTACCCATGAGAAGTCAAATGTGATAGATATTCATTCATTCAATGTTAGAAGGTGCTGTGTACTCAGTCGCTCAGTTGTGTCCAACTCTTTTGCAATTCCATGGACTCTAGCCTGCCAAGCTCCTCTGTCCATGGGATTATCCAGGCAAGAATACTGGCGTAGATTGCCCTTCCCTCCTCCAGGGTACCTTTCCAACCAAGGGATGGAACCAGCAAGCATCTCTTGCATTAGCAGGCAGATTCTTTACCACTGAGCCACCAGGGAAGCCCCTTCGATGTTCGAGACAGGAATATTAAAAAACAAACTATGCCAGGCCCATATTAGTCCTTTTGTTTTCTCTATAGACGTTAATTTTCAGAGCAATGTTCAGTTTACAGCAAAAGCGGGTGGAAAGTACAGAGATTTCCCTTGTGCCCCCTCCCCCACACAGGCTATGACTCCTTTGGCCAGAGAAAACCTTTCCTACATCCTCTGCCTGTCTTCTGCGAGTGAGGTGAGCAAACTGTTCCATACAAGCCAAAGTTCCAGATTACTGACATTTTCCATTTGAAGTGATAAGCTTTTTATATTTTTAGCCACTGTGTTGGGAGTCTGAAACGGATTAGAGGGCATCCCCGACTTCTTTAACAAAGTACAGGGTGTAACAGAGAAGAACAAACCTGACTCCATATTGGATCTATTCTTTTAGCTCTAATGTGTGTGCTCTCTGTCCTGTGCTTAGTCACACTGGCCCTGCACCTTTATAAAAGACTGTTGCCAACAGCCTGCAATGTATAGCACAGTCTATTCTCAAGGCTCTGACCTTTAAAGGTGTAATGCTTTTCCATTCAAATAGAGATCAAAAGTTTCAGAACAGAAAATGGCATTTATCTTGCTGGAGGTTTACAGGAACATTGTGACCAGATCTATGAGGACAGCTGCAAGAACAAAGGATTCCTGTACCAAAAATTTTGCCACAAACAGCCATACTCCTCCCCTTGTAGTATAAAAGAAGCCTGAATTCTAACTCAGGTAAGATGGTTCTTGAGACACTAGTCCATCTTCTCTGCTGGCTTTCTACACGAAGTCTCTATTCCTTGCCTCAACACCTCATCTCTAAATTTATTGGCCTGTTGTGCAATGAGCTTGGACTCGGTAATGAATACAACATTGGTGACTTTAAACAGACTTTGATTTACTGTTGTCCTCTGAAAACACCAGGCTGAGGGCTGGGTGTCCCTGCACTTAGTGACACCAACCTGTCTTCAGCAAGTAATTCTATTTTCTTTCCCAGAACCGTCCCTGTAGCTATTCCTTCTCTGTAGCATCTCTTGACGTGTCCTCAGTTGCTTCTGAACCTTAATTCTCACTACCAAAGTGGAGAAATTAGGTTTTCCAGAAGAAACTAGACACCCAGCATGATGAAGTCAATCATTTTCATTCCGTGCAGAATTGCCTGCCACCAAATTTGGCCGAGAAAGCACAAGGTTGGTGGATGAAAGTAGCCTTTGCAGAAGTTACTCTCCTTGTTACCAGGTATATGCCCTTCTTGCTTTCAGGGTGATGACCACGCTCTGGAGTTGAGTCTCCTACATCTGACCCCCCAGATGGGCAGAATGTTGATCGGATTTTATCCAGTACCAGCTGCCATACTGGCTAGGTAGAAGTGAGGATGACTAGGGTGTTGGGCCAATCCGGGAGATGGCGCAAGAGGAAGCTGAACCCAGATACCCAGGAGGAGACTGTCTTTTCCAGGGCCACCTGGGCTGTGACTGTGAATTGGGTGGGGAGCCACAACCTGTGAGGGGGAACCATTGCATCAGGAACTATGCGAGGCCCACCTTTACATACATGATCTTATTGAATTTTTACAGCAACCCTATGAAACAGGGGCTTTCATCACCTCTTTGCATATGGGGAAACAGGCTCAAAGAGGTTGAGGAGGCTGCCCTTGGACTTGAAGCTAGTGAGGGTTGGAGCCTGCATCTAAACTCAGGCTGCCTGACTCTAAAGCTAGTGCCCTTCCTCCCATGCCTACAGCCACACGATGTCACGACGTACTTCACCCATGTCACCAAGAGCTGCCCTGAGAGGACCATTGGGATTTAGGGCTTGTGCAGTTGAAAGCTGAGTCATCCATCTTGGCAACAGGACCTGATTAACCCTGGGCTAATTTTAGATTTCCTCACAATTGCTCATCTTAATATAGAACAGCCCCTAAGGATCATGTTGGCCAATGTTTTGTTTTTGTTTGATGTGACCAGAAAAAAGGAGGACAGCAAAGGAGATGAGGTAATGGGTATAATACCACCCACCCATCATTCTGCTCCTTTGAAGGGTTTCAGGAAGCTCTGATAAGGGACTGCGCCAAGAAGCCCCATCAGTTTTCTTCCAGCTATTATTCAAGGGTAGTGTCCCTCAAGAGATACAGTCTTTAGCTTCCAGGGTGAGGAAAAATTGAGCCAGCCTCCCCTGGGCTCTCTGACGTCTCTGACATATAACGGATACTTTCAGAACAGCTACGTGTTTCAAGGTGCGGAGGCAGGCACGATGGGGAAGGGAGTAAGACCGAGATGGGTACCAGTCCCTCGGTGACTGACTCAAGCCGGCACATCATGCAGCCTACACACTGCCAAGCCCGCAGTATCCTTGGATACATATTGTGAATGGATGTATGGGAATGCCCGTGGCCGCTTTACTTAGAATTTTAAGATTTTTAAAAGTAACTTATGTGTTCAGGTCAATTTTCCTTAAGTAAATTGTTGTAAACTACAGGAGAATGGTTCTTGCTCATCATACGTCTACTCTTGAGATTTGAGGTGTGGTTCAGCGGGTTTTTCTGCTTTAAAGGAAGAAACCAACACAAAGCTTTGCTCAGCTACTTATGAATCAATCCAGTTCTAACTTGCATTATTGATTTGTTGCATGACCTTGAGGTTCCTCAGCCTAAGTTTTTGCTTCTAATAAATGGGAGAAATACAGGCATACCTTGGAGATACTGAGGGTCCCTCACCATACCACCACAATAAAGCCAATATCACATGAATTTTATGGTTTCTGAGTGTGTATAAAAGTTGCATTTATACTGTATTGTAGTCTATTAAGTGTGCAATAGCAGTATTTCTTTTTTAAAAAAGTTGTGTCATCCTTTAATTTTGAAATATTTTATTGCCAAAAAATGCTAGTCATATCTGAACCCTCAACAAGTTCTAATCTTTTTGCGATCATCACACCAAAGATCATGGATAACAGATCCCATAACAAATAGAAGAACAATGAAAAAGTTGGAAACATTGCGAGAATTATCAAAATGTGACACAGAGACATGAAGTGAGCAAATGCGATTGGAAGAATGGCTGCAATAGACTTGCTCAACACAGGGTTGTCACAAACCAACTTGTAATCAACGTAGTATCTGTGAAGCGCTATAAAGTAACGCACGGTAAGACAAGTTATGCCTGTACCCCCTCAAGCAGACACCCCGGCCCAGTGCTGGTCACCAGGGCTCAGCTGGGCACAGGTGAAACATTTCATGTTCCCGGTCTTCCACATTCTTTTCTCCTCTAATCTGCAAAAATTTTGTTCAGTGAAAACTATTAAAAGACATGAAGGGACGTCCCTGGAAGTTCAGTGGTTAAGACTTCACCTTTTCAACTTTCAAGGCAGGAAATGCAGGTTCAATCCCTGGGTGGGATAAGATCCCATATGCCTCCTGGCCAAAAAACCAAAACAGAAAACAGAAACAATAGTGCAACAAATTCAATAATGGCTTTAAAAATAGTCCACATAAAATAAAAGACACTTCTAAAGGTGGGGAAACAGGTATCTGACAAAGAATGTTTGATTATGAAACCAAAGACATCAGGAGTCCTGGTATGTGCCTTGGGCCCTAAGACCCCCTCAAATACCAAATAAGGACGTGGAGGAGGTGATGCCCTAAGGTTCTTTATGGAAACTAATAGGACTGACCCCCCTCCCACTCTGGGTGTCCTCTGGATTCAGGAAGCTGTAGCATCATCTTTCCACACTGTGAGGCCACCATCCTCCTTCCCCTTCCCCCTTCCCCACCCAGTAAGAGCCACCTCTCAGAAGCACAGGGGTGCCACCCCCTCTTCCCTGGCCTGCGGGTGATTAAAGGAAAGATAACATTCCAGGGCGCTGAGGGTGGGGCGGGCCAGAGGTGTGGATCAAGGCCCTGCTACTGCCCCCCACCTGGTCTGGGCTGGTTCTCTCAGCTGTCTGTCCATCACGGCTCCAGGCGCTTCTGCCCCCAGCCCTGGGAATGTCAGGAATCCCCTCCCAAACTCCAGCGGCTCCTCTGCCCAAAGCCTCCCCTCCCCACCCCCCTTCGGAGGCATCCATCAGCTCTGGCCTTTCAGGAATGCGCTCACTCCTGGCACCACCAGGGCCGGGAAGACGGCTAATCCCCGGGCGCATTCATCACTCATCTCAGGGAAAAGAGCTTGTGGCAGCCAGGGAGAGGACCTGCCCCAACCTGCCAGTTTGGCCAGGATGGAAGGATGGACGGATGGGTGGATAGATGGATAGAAGGACAATACCACCTGGAAGATGGCGAGGCAGGACTTGCCCAAAGACCCAACCAGAGAGCTCTTCTCCCCCTCTTAGCAAAGTCTTTCTACCTCCAGGAATCCTGCTAACAGGAAACCCGGCTTGTTTGATGGTGAAGAAGGTGAAAAGCAGTTGACTCGCTTCCTGTTGTTGGGAAGAGGCAAGATTGGTAAAGCTGACAGTTCAGGGGCCAGGCATGACCTCACCTTAGGGACCAGCTAAAGCAATGCTAATCCTTCCCAAGCTGCCACTTCATTCCAATTCAACAGCTGCCAGTGAGGTGGGGACAGACGCTCTGGTCCCCCCCAGGATCCTGGCATTTCCAGCTTCCTTGCCTTGTACACACTCTTCCCATTGCCTCCCACCCTGGTCCAAAAGGCAAACCTCTAGGCATGCACTTCCCTGCTCTGATGATAATCTTCCCCTTGTCTCCATCGCCATATTTTTCCCAGTGATGCGTCATTGTCTTAGCACCTGGGTGTTTCCCATGCTGTATTAAAGCCTCTGAAAGTAAAAGCCATCGTAAATAATGAGACAGTCCTAAACTGCCATTTCCTGGCTGTGTGTCCCTACCAAGTTAGTGAACCTCTCTCGGCTTCCACTTCCTTCTTTGTAAAATAGGGATTAAGACTTCTCAGAGTCCTCCCAACAAGGACATTCTCAAGTCTCATCCCAAATATCCAATTCAGAAAGACGTCTGGATACTAGCAGAAACACCTGCAAGATTGTAGCTCCTTAAAATATACAAAGCATGCTCCTTCCTTTACTGCCTGGACATTGGAATGTTTCCTTTCTTTGTGTCTATTCATATTCCATCTTCATCCTTGAAGTTTTGGTTTTAATTAGCTAATTCAACAAATATTATTAAGCATTTCCTTTTTTCCCCCCAGATTTACATTCTGAATTTTATTTCCTTATTGAAGTATAGTTGATTTACAGTGTGGTTTTAATTTCTGCTGTATAGCAAAGTGACTTAGGTACCCATAGACATATATTCTTTTTTATATTCTCTTCCATTCTGGTTTATCACAGGACATTGACTATTGTTCTCTATTATTAAGCATTTCTTCTGTGTTCAGTGTTGTGATGGGAGTTTGGAATACTGCAGTGAACCTGGTCCTTTACTTGAAAAGAGAGACTCATAAACAGGCAGATACTGAAAAGTCCTATGAGGGGTGAGCATTGGCTGGGAAAAGGCATGCCACCTAGATGGATGCAGGAAGGAGGTATGCAAGGAAGGCTTCCTGGAGGAAGAGGCATCTAGGTGAACACCTGTGGGATAAATAGGAGTTCTTAGGCAAATGTGATGAAAGGAGAGGGGACACAGAGGCCCAGAGAACCCTCCACAGCTCCAAAGACACTACAGCAAGCTTGCTTCACACAAGCTGTGTTTCAAGGGAGTCCTCCCAGAACTCCAGCCCAGGGGGGCCCAGAGGCTGGGAGCACAACTTCAACACAAACCATCCAATCCACAGAGGCCACTCTATGGGCCGGTCCAGTCTCGGGGAGGCATGCAGGAAGGGTGGAGGGCACACGGCCTTCAACTGGGGTAATTTTAGATGCATTGTCACTCCTGCCCCGGGGCCACCCCTCAGCCAGGTCCTGAGCTGGGACCAGCCCCTGAGCTGGGAAGGGCTCCTGGTCTCCAGATCTTGAGAGGATGTGGGCTTTGGAAGGAGGCCAGGTCTGCAGCACAGCAGGCCAAGTCCAGGCAAGGCCCTTCCTCAGTGTGGGCAGGGCCTGGACACCCCTGTCAATATCACTAACAAACACTGAGGAGGCCCTACTGTTGATCAGGCATCCCTAAAAGGGAAACAAACAATATCAAAGGCCGTTCATCTGGGGGCAGAGGGATCCTAACGCTGAGAAATAGGGGAACAGGCAGAGGAACAGAAGAGGTGAGCATGGCTGGGTGCAATGGCCTTGAGCTTGGAGCTCCTGGTTGGCCCCTGGGCCTCCCCAGGCACTAGGTACATGAGCTTCGTCAAGTTATCTAACCTTTCCAGAAATGAACTCGAAAGCAGCAATATCCCTCCCAGGGTGTTGTGAAGAATGCATGAGCTCATCCAGGTAAGTGGACTAGCAGGGTATCATAGGATCAAGGAAATACTGGCGGACTATTAACCATGATTGATTTCTTATTAAAGAGCCACAAATCCCCACCTCAAAGCCCCAGCTTGGGTCTCAGTTCTAGTCCCCAGCTGTCTCCCCCTCTCTCAGCCTTGTTTCAGGTTTTGAACAGATTCAGAGGTTCTCCTCCAGGCAGGGCCCAGAGTGTTTGTTCAGACTTCGAAGCTCAAGGCCATTCAGTCAACCCCCGGAAACACTGATACCATCCCTCAATGGATGGGCACCTACAAGCAGTGGCTACACATGGAAACACTTTGGAGACAGAGAAAAATAGAAAGGCTTTGAGAATCTTCCAGTGGGCTGGGAAGCCCCATGGGTAAGAACTTTCTGAGAAAATCAGATTGAACAGGACGTTATGCAAAATAAGATTCCTGCTCCGCCCCACCCCCCCACCCCCCCACAGTATTAACAGAGCTAATTTATGATATTATTCAGCAGGCTAGCTTCTGGGAATATATCTGAAGGAAATGAAATCAGGATCTTGAAGAGATACCTGCAGTCCAGTGTTCACTGTACCTAATTCACAATAGCCAAGACATGGAAACAACCAACCTCAGTGTCCATCACCAGATGAATGGATACTAGGAATGGTATGTGTACATGTGCAAGCTCAAGGAAAAAAAAAAAGAGCTGATTTTATAGAAACAGAATGTTGAGTGGTGGTTTCTGGGGTCTGGGAGAAATATGGGTCAAAGGGTATAAGATGCACCCAGTTATAAGATCCCTAAGCATTGGGGCTCTAATACACAGCATGAGGACTATAGTTGATAATATGGTATTACAGCCTTGAAATTTGCTGAGAGTAGATCTTAAACACTCTCACCACCAAAAAAAAAAAAAAAAAAAAGGAATTAACTATGTGAGGTGATGGATGTGGATCAATTCTTGATCGTGGTCTTCATTTCATAATATAAATGTATATTAAATCATCACGTTGTACTATTGAAATATATACAATTATATTTGTCAATTACCATTCAGTGAAGCTGGGGGGCAAAAAAGCCATGTCCCCATCTTTAAAAAATAGAATAAAAAGGACTGGACAAGAGTGAGGAAACCTGAGTTCCAAAACAATCCTGTGACTTCTTTGTAGGTAGGGGGGCATGGATGAGTCCATCCACAAAGTCTCAGTGTTCTCATCCTTAAGGGACGGAAGAAGGCACCACTTGGCCACAGTGAGATGACCTCAGGAGAGTGCTTGCATCCAGAAGAGGCAAGACTCCTGCACCTGTGACTGGGGTCCGAGAAGCGTGCTCACTTCCCAACCCAGGGATTGAACCAGAGTCTCCTGCATTGCAGGCAAATTCTTTACTGTCTGAGCCATGAGGGAAGCCCCCAGAAAGAAAACTAGTATTCTCGCCTGAAAAATTCCATGGACAGAGGAGCCTGGCAGGCTACAGTCCACAGAGTCGCAAAGAGTTGGATATGATTGAGCGACTAACGCAAGGCTTCAGGAAAGAGATTGATCGCCTTAAAAACATCGAAGCAAAGGCCCCCCAAAACGTATTTACAAATTGAATCTAGTAGTATTTAAAAATTTGAATACATAGCAACAAAGAGACCTTTATTCTGGAAATGAAAGGCTGGTTTGATTTTATAAAATCTATCATTGTAACCCACCATGTTAACATTTTAAAGAAGAAATGCCACATGATCACATCAATTGATGAAGAAAAATCACTTGACAAAATTCAACACCCATTGACTTAAAAACTCCGAGTGAACTAGGATTGGAGAAGGAAATAGCAACCCACTCCAGTGTTCTTGCCTGGGGAATCCCAGGAATGGGGGAGCCTGGTGGGCTGCCGTCTGTGGGGTCGCACAGAATTGGACACGACTGCAGCGACTCAGCAGCAGCCGCAGTAAACTAGGACCAGGTGGCACTAGTGGTAAAGAACCCACCTGTCAATGTGGGAGTTATCAGAGACACAGGTTCAATCCCTGGGCGGAGAAGATCCTCTGGAGGAGGGCATGGCAGCCCACTCCAGTATTCTTGCCTGGAGAATCCCATGGGCAGCGGAGCCTGGCAGGCTACAGTCCATGGGGTCGCAAACGGTCAGACATGACTCACACGACTTAGCACAGCACAGCAAACTAGAAATAGAAGGGAATGTCTTCAGTCTGATAAAGGACATCTATGAAAAGTCTACAGCTAACATTCTTTGAATCTTAAAATACAGGGACTAAGAAGGCTGGAGTTGCTGAGGACCCAGGGGCAGGGTGACACTGGTTACGGACCTTGAACTGATGGGAGAGCTCGGAAAGCAGAACTCTGACAGGGAGGAGAGATTGCCCACAGCGGACAGAGAGAGGCACCGAATGCTCTGGCTGTGTTCCAGAGACCCTCAGAGGAGACACGCCTCCCACTGCCAGGCGCTTTATATGCCCTGTCATTTAGTCCTCGAAACCACCCAGTGCAGATGAAGCTGTGATCCTCAGTTTACAGATGCAGAAATTGAGGCTCAGTTGGGCAAATCACACGCCACAGATCTTACTGATGGTGGTCGGCAGTGCCTGGACTTGGAGAAAAGGCAACAAATGGGACCGCATCTCAAGCCAGAACTCTTTTGTCTCCTGCTGCCCATGAGGGAGCCTGGGGGGCTGCCGTCTGTGGGGTCACACAGAGTCGGACGGAAGCGACTTGGCAGCAGCAGCCCACAAGTACTGGCTTCAGCTTCTTGCATAAAGTATCTAGCGAGCACAAAACCTACTGGTTAAAGTGATCTTCCCTGATTAAGGCTGTCGGTGAAAGTGTACTTGTGATCCCAAAAGGCTGTGTGAATTTCACACCTTGCACTTCTTGGTGGGACTCAGGCTCCGCCAAGAAAATCGTGAAGCTACAGCTATAACCAAAGCCCAAGTTCTCAGACTATACATAGTCTCCAGCTGTCGATCCACGGGAATTTGCTGCTCACTTGGTCCTGCAGAGGCTCTCCAGGCTGCTGCGTTAGGAACGAGGGACAAGGATGAAACCTCGATCCATGGGTGTGTAGTGACCAGACCTGCTGCTGCCAAACCCAAGTTCCAGATCTGCTCTCATGAGCAGTGTGACCTTGGCATGGAGGACACCAAGATCCTCCTTGCCTCAGTTTTTTTTTTTTTTTTTTGATGGGAGATAGAAATGCTTCCAGGCTTCTCAGGTGGCTCGGTGGTAAAGATACTGCCTGCCAATGCGGGAGACGCAAGAGACATGGGTTCTATCCCTGGGTCAGGAAGATCCCCTGGAAAAGGAAATGGCACCCACTCCAGTATTCTTGCCTGAAAAATCCCATGGACAGAGGAGCCTGGTGGGCTACAGTCCCTTAGATCAAAAAGAACTGGATACAACTGAGTGATTAAACAACAAAAAAATACCTTCATGATATAGTTACCAACTGTCTGACCATAGCAAATTCTCATTGATAATTATGACAACAGGCTCTCAGCCAGACAGGGGTCCTCTACTTGACCTGAACATGGATGATCACCAGGGTGGCTAAATGGTTCCTCTGAAAAGGTGGACACATACAGGTAACCAACATCTTCTTTCTTGTCCACGTGCAGGGAGCCCAGCAGCTCAGAGGATCCTTGGAAGAGACTGGAAGCTCTGAACCTGAGGCTAAAGGACAAGATCAGACAAGGGGCAGCACCCACTGAGGAACTAGACCCGGATGGAGCTACCTCCAGTCTTGGGGAGAAGTTCCCATCCAATACTCATCTTCTGGGGAGCTATTTCCCTCCTCCTTCTGGGAAATGAAAAAACAGCCAGATGCATGCTTTTAAAAATAAACTATGCAAGAGAAAGAAGCAGAATAGCATGTGTTTTGCTCCCAAACCAGTCTGAAATATCTGAGAACCACAGAAAACTGTCAGGACTCAGCAGAGCTCTTAAGGTTTGTTTCAACATTTGGGGTGAAAAACAAAGGGATTCAAATCTGTACTTAAAAGCTGTCATGGGGCATTTGGGATTGCCATAACAATAAGCATGTTTCTCCATCAAAAGAGAAAGGCAGATCAGGCCCCATATAAAAAACAGCACCGCTAATTGGAGCCCACAGAGGAAGTATTTGAGATCACTAGGACGAAGCTGTTCTATCATTTACAATGATTAGGAAGAGAGGGTTTGCCCTGTGGCCAAGTGAAAAGAGATTTCTATAAACACATAGAGCTTAGAAGTTTAAATCGAACACTCGGGAGCCAGACAGCCAAGGTTTGAGATCTGGTTCCACCACCTCTACGTGACCCTGGGCAAGTGACTTACCCCACTGGGCTTCTGTTGGATTTTATGAAAATTAAATGAGCAAATATTTGTTAAGCATCATGTCTGGCTTGCAGAAAGTGCTATGAAGTGTTTGTAAAATAATAATATTTAAAATTAAAGGTGGAAAATTTGCAGTGTTTTTGAAGCTTTTTCTCACATCCACTGGGCTTTTTACATTTCAGTTTTATCAGTGTTGATTCCTTCAGGATCTCTCAAGTGCAAGATGAAGGCGCTGTTAATTGCATTTCTAGCTCAATTCAACTTTTTTCCCTTGGGGTCTTACTCCATGATAAAAGTTGGGGAAGGGACTCTTACTTTTAAAGATTTGTCAGGTTCTTCACAGGAAAGTTCTGATCAGGAGGGTTTTATCATCTGACAAGCCTGGGAACCACTAACTCAAACTGAATTCCTCCTTAATCAGGATTTGGCCAGCTGCTTTCTTTGGTACCAGGATTTTGTCCACCCCTCTGTCATCCAAAAACAAAAGAGAAGGGACTTTCAGGCACAAAACTCTCTTAGGAAATGTGGGGCCGGAGTCTCTAGGGAAGGAACCAGGAGAAGACCCTCCTAAAATTTTCATTCCACCTGTGAGTTTAGTTTAGAGAAAACCTCGTACCATTGCAGCTGCACACGAGAGGACCTCCCTGGTGAGTAGGGGCACCCACCAGCCATGATACTGACCCTTTCAGCTCTTAGGGCAGTGGGTGGGGCTGGGCACTCCAACTTGCTACTGAGTGCTGGCACTCAGAACATCTCTGAGAAGCACTGGCCAAGGGAAATCCCTTCAGCATGGGACCCTGGTCCTCCCAGGCACCGGGGAGGTGTTAGGTCAACATTGAGGGATGAATAGTACTTGTCAGCAGCCTGGGTTCAGCCCGCAGGTGTGGATCCCTATACCAGGGCCACAGGTATAGAGCTTTACACCAACCAAGGTCATCTCTGAACTGACTGAGTCCCATAACAACTGTTGCCCAAAGCCCCTCTGATCCTTACCAGCCAGCTCCCTGATCCCATATTAGGTAAAAATGCCCACCCCAGTGCTCTTCCTTCAGTGCCCTAACCAATCACCTAATGCTACCCTTCCAGCAGGAATTTTTCTTTGTCTCGCAGTTATCCAAATTGCCTACTAACCCTCCCCTGAGCCATTCCACTGTTCTAAGAGCATCTCGTCAACTCTCCTTGGTCTGTCAGGAGGTTGCCCACTGTGATCGCAACACCCACTTTATCTCTGCTCTTTGCTCTTAATAAACTCACTCCTTTCTGCAGTATTCTGCTTCTGGAAATTCTTTTCCAACCCCGCTCAGAGGACCACAATCCCAGGGAGGATCACTGAGGAGCACGTGGATCAGCCATGCTCCACCCTGGCACTGAGCAAAGTCCGTGTAGGGCTTTTCAGTTTCACATATCCATCTCGTTGCATTCTGGATTGCATGCCTTTCCTCTCCCCACACTCACCGCTCTCAGAAGGGTCCCAGAGCCTGGACTCCATGGACCCACTGCCCTCCGCATAGGTCAGCCAGTGAAACCACATCCCAGTTGCTGACTGGCTGCCAAACCACAGCCGCCGGCACCTGCCACCGAGCTGGCCGAGTGGCCTGGCTCCATTCCCAGCCTGTGCAGCTGGGAAAGAATGAGTCAGCAGTGTCTTGCCTCCTTGGCCTTAGGTGGAGCATGGCCTAAAGGCCACAAAAAAGTACAAAAAGTACATGATTTGAGGATGGTTCTGGTGGAGAACACACTAAAACCTCAGAGTCTCAGAGATGGGAAAAAACCTTAGAGGCCTTCTTGCTCAGACCCTCTTCGTGTGCTCAGGGAGCTAAGACTCTGGACCTAGATGGCGTGACCCACCTGTGTGACCCTGAGCAAGTTAATGGCTTCCCATGCCTCAACTTTCCCATCTGTAAAATAGGGATAATAATAGTATTTACCTTACAGGGTTGTTGGGGAAATTAGATTAGTTGGTTTCTGTACAGTGCACGTGGCACATAGCAACACCTGACATTAGCTGCTGTTGTTATTATTTAGAGAAATCCCTTTTCCACTACAGGCTTTACCAGGGATGTGAGGATCTCAACCTCCAGAAGCAGTAACCCACATACCTGGCTCTAAGTTGTCTCTCTCTGGGCCCATATTCTAAGAGGCAAACCATGGACAAGACAGAGACCCGCCCAGCCTCCACCTCTCATGAAGACTTACAAGGAGGCAGCACAGCCCCTGATCTTTTCTTGACGTGTCTGTGTCTATTTTGCAGACCAACAGAAGCTACAGGTGTCTACTTGCTGGGTACATGCGTGAGTGCTAAGTCACTTCAGTCTTGTCTGACTCTTTGTGACCCTGTGGACTGTAGCCCACCAGGTTCCTCTGTCCATGGGATTTTTCAGGTAAGAGTACTGGAGTGGGTTGCTATGCTCTCCTCCAGGGAACCTTCCCAATCCAGGGATCAAACCCGCGGCTCCTGCCTTGCAGGCAAATTCTTTACCACTGAGCCACAGGGGAGGCCCCCATTTGCTGTCAGGGAAGTTCAAAATCCGAGGTCAGGCTGGCATTGATTTTAGCTGCATCTTCCACCATCTTATGGCCTGAACAAGGCTGCAGTTACCTCACTTCCCTGAGACCCTGGACTGGGTTGAACTGTATCCCCCTGAAAAAAAAGCCAAGTCTTTCCCAGAACCTCAGGATGCGACTTTATTTGGAGATAGGATGGTTGCAGGTACGATTAATCAAGATGAGGACATACTGGAGAAGGGCAAGTCCTAAACCTAGTATGACTGCTGTCGTTACAAGAAGGGAAGACACGGAGTCACAGACACAGAGGGAAGGTGATCACGCGATGACAGAGGCAGATTGGAGTGGAGCGTCTCCTGGTCAAGGGTGGCTGGTGACAGCAGAGGGTGAGAGAAAGGCAGGGAACACACTCTTCCAGAGCCTTCAGGGAGACCACTGCCTACAAATTGATCTCGGACTTCCAGCCTCCAGCTCTGCGAGGGAATCAGAGTCTGTTGTTTCGAGTGCCCTGTTTGCAGTTAGTGGGGGCCCAGTCTGGACAGGCCCCGGGGCCTCAGTCCCCACCTACAGGCTTGTCTCTGCATCTCTCTTGGCATGTCTGGGATCATTCGTTCTTCAGGTTTGTCCAAACCTTTCCTCTCAAAGGCTTCTCCGTTCTCACTTGCTGGTGGCCTCCCTCCTTCTCTGAGAAGCAGTGACTTCGGGGCACCAAGTCCCAGAAAATGAAGGCCCTTCCAAGGCTGTCTTCTTTCCTAGGATGTTCCTGGAAGTCTGACGACAGGGCTCTGGCCCTAAATGTGGGACGCCAATTATAGGGATTCCCTGGTGGCTCAGAGGATAATGCATCTGCCTGTATTGCAGGAGACCCGGCTTCAATCCCTGGGTTGGGAAGATCCCCTGGAGAAGGAAATGACAACCCAATCCAGTATTCTTGCCTGGAGAATCCCCTGGACAGGGGAGCCTGGCGGGCTACAGTCCACGGGGTCGCAAAGAGTCGGACATGACTGAGCGACTTCACTCACTCACTCACTCACTCACTCAAGGCTGTCTTCTTTCCTAGGATGTTCCTGGAAGTCTGACGACAGGGCTCTGGCCCTAAATGCGTGACACCAATTACAGAACACGGCAGCTCTCTCCCATGCCCACATCCACCAACAAGCAGAGGAAGGGGACGAGGACTAGGGAGGGGAGCTGAAACTCTACAGGGACAGTGATCTGGCATGCTGCCTGGGACCTCAGCAAGGGAACAGGTGGCTGTCAGAATGTGGCTTTGCCATTGCTTAGCTGCGCAACCTTGAGCCTGTCACATCTCCTCTCTGGGCCTCCATCTCCCTGTCTTTCCAAGAAGGAGCTGAGTTGAGTGACATCAAAGGCCCCACAGTGCCTGTTGGTGAGGACAGCAGATACCCCTGGAAGCCACCCTTCCTCTCTTCCCACCCATAGATGACATGTCAGCCCTGCTGCAGGACAGGAATGACAGTGTGGTCATGGTCCCAGATCAGAAGATATTAAGGGAGAGACCTCCCTTAATATCAAGCAGACTTGGGACAGACAGGCCCCCTTTTTGGTGAATCCAGCTTCTCTGCTAATTGTGCAGAGAAGAGAAGCCCTGTTTCTTTGCAGTGGTTTTGTGTTAAAACCTGGGCCTGCTTATGAAAACAATCACGCACAAAAAATTCTCCTTGCCTCCCACTCTACTCCCCCACGCCTTCAGCTTTCTTGGAGAGGGAGGGGCTGAGGGAGTTCTAGAGAGCCAGAATCAAAGGCAGTAGAAAGAGAGGACCAGGGGAAGGCGACCATAGAAAGAGAGGAAGGAAACCAGTGCGGAGAGGCATGCTGGGAAGGAGTGGGGAGGTCGGCGAGAGAGAAGGAAACATGGCGGCACTTCCTCTGGGCTTTCCCACGCTCTGCCTCATACGATCCTTGTGTCCCAGTCTCTCTACTCCATTTCTCCTCCTTAGCTCCCTCCTTTCTCACAGTTTCCTCCAACATCCTCCCACACTCTCTTCTTCCCTCCTGTGATGGCCTGAATTGTGTCCCTCAAGATTCCTGTGTTGAGGCTCTAACTGCACCACCCCCCACCCCCCACCCCCAGTACCTCAGAATGTTGTATTTGGAGATGGGCTCTTTGTAAAAAGGTGATGAAGTGAAAATGAGGTCACTAGCATGGACCCTGATCCAGTAAGAGTGATGTCCTTACAAGAAGAGGAGATTAGGACACAAATGTGAACAGCGGGAGGGTGACATGCAGACACAGCTAGAAGACAGCCGTCTGCAAGCCAAGGAGACAGACCTTGGGTTTCTGCCAACCCTACAGCTTGGCCTTGGACTTCCAGCCTCCAGAAGTAAGGGGAAACAAACCTGTGTTGTTTAAACCTGTGGTTCTAGGTCACAGCTGTCCAGCAAACTGATGCACTCCTGTCCTCCCCTCTTTCTTCCCAGCTGCCACACCACCACCACCCCAATACCACAGCTGTCCCACTGCAGCGACCGCCAATTCCTATGACATCAGGAGCGAGAGAACTTCCCAGGAGCCAGCTGATTTGGTTCTGGGCCAAGCAAGCCACTGACTCGCCTGTGGCCTTAAGGAACTCACTTGTTCTCTCTGGGCCTTTTTCTCCTCTAAATTCTACCCAGGTATTAATTACCTGGCTTGTTAGGAGAGTCTCATTTAATTTCAATGTGACAACTATTTGTTAAATGGTGAAAGAATCACAATGAAAGTTGTTATTTTTGTGGCTACAGTGGCGGGGGGCAGCGGGGTGGGGGAAGAGCTACCAAATGCATTCCAACAAGTGAACAGCCCATAGATACTCTTGTTCTACAACATAAAGGATATTCCAGGACTTAGATCAAAAAGCTAAGATTCTCAATGTTTCGACTTAGCTCTGATTTAGCACTCTTCAGAAGCAGGCGTCCAGCTTTGTGGACAGGCAGTGTCGACTCTTCCTGGCCTCACTCTGCTTTCATAGTGAATGGTCTTTAACTCAGCTCTGCACTTAGTGGAGCAGGGAGGCGGGTCTGCACACAGCCTGGGAATGTCTTGGAAACATGAGAGTCCATGAGGTGACACGTAAGAAAATGGATTTTTATTCGCATTGTGTGGTTCATTTCCTCCAGGATGCCTGGCACAGGGAGGAAAACGCTGGGTGATCTTCACTCAGTCCCTCCCCCCTCTTTGAACCTGGGTTTGCCCATCTGTAACATGAGCCGGTGGAATGAAATGACCTGTCGGGTTCCCCACCCCGCCACCCGTGAGGCATTTCCAGAGTCTATCATTCTGAGTTCCATGGGTTATCGCCGCAAAGAAGGAGTGAAACTGGTGGCTTCAGGGAATTCTAGGTTTCCAGTTTCCAGTCCAAAAATAAACAGCCTTCCAAGTTCAAAGAGAAGTGCCTTTCACAGGGAGGGCTCACTCGACAGCACAAGGCTTGTGGGAGGAAGGTCTCAATGAGCTGAATGTGAAGGCACTAAAGCCATATGAAACGACTTTGCCTTAAAATACACAACTCTGCCAGCGAGAGGGAAATGCTCCAGGCACAATGTGGCTGAGACTTTAGCAAACCCAGAACATGTGGCTTCTTAGCCAAACCTTCGGCCCCCACTCTCCACCCTTGCAGCCCCACGCAGAGTCAGTGTGAGACACAATTCCCATTTGCTCCTAGGCAGAGACTTGAGGATCCCAGAGTGTCTGAGATGGATGCCGAGTGGGACTCCGAGGGACTTGTCCAGGGATGTCCTCGGTTACTCCGAGCGTCCCGGCATAATTATTAACAGCACCCCTCTCACACTTGAGTCGGAGTGTGCATGATACATTATATAGTCACCCTCTCCAGAAGGATTATGTGCTGCAGAATATGTCACTTGGAGACCAAGGCTTTCAGTTTTACATCTTGTTAAGCCATTACTTGGAAACCTTCTACAAACGCAGGGGGCTAAGTCACTTCAGCCATGTCCTACTCTTTGTGACCTGTGAATTGTAGCCCACCAAGCTCCTCTGTCCATGGATTTCTCCAGGAAAGAATGTTAGAATGGGTTGCCACGTCCTTCTCCGGGGAATCTTTCCCACCCAGGGAATGAACTGGCATCTCTTATGTCTCCTGCATTGGCAGGCAGGTTCTTTACCACTAGACAGTGTGGGCTACCTGGGAAGCCCACAAACAAGGGAGGTAGGATGGATACGAAATCAACAAAAAAATGGAACCTGCATCTCGTGCCTGTCCCAGATTGGACAGAACTGCTTACAGACATCTTAGCACAGCCTCCAAGGCTGTGAATAACTTTTCTCATTTCTTCTACTACTCTCCTTTCCCTAATCCCATGCAACTATAAACCAAAAAAAAAAAAAAAAGAGAGAGAGAGAGACTTACTCTATTCCTATTTTAGAATAGGTAAGTATACAGATGATTGGTGAACAGCTGGAGAGAAACGAGATGAGTGCTGTGCTCTGGGACCCAGAGTATGAGCTTGAAGAATAAGTTATTTTAAATTTCGTTTCCTTCCTAAGAGGTTCCCTGGCCTGAGATAGCAGGAAGATTCAGTGGATGAAATGAATCCATACTTCAGCTAGACATTTGACAAAGTAGGTTGTGCTCTCCTTATGGACAAGTTGGAAAATAGTGTGGCTGCAAGGTTCACTTGCTAGTGATCCAAAGAGAACCAAACAGAGGGCCTCACCTGGGCTCAGTGCTCGGCAGCAACTGAATTAGTGCTGGGACAGGAAGAGGGCAGAGGGCTGGGACAGGAAGTGGGCAGAGGGCTAGTCCAGTGTGGATGAACCACCACTGGAGGAAAGGTGACCTCAAGGATAGAAATGTTAGGATCCAAGGGATCTGTGAAAGCTGGTGATGGTTCAACCAAGAGGCTATGAATGTGTAACCTATCTCCCTGTTCCAGTCTAAGGACCCAAGTAGGAGGTGCTGGAGGAAGACTGGGAGCTTCCATCAGCACAAGGCCAATGTCAGTCCCCAGGGATGGGGCGACACCAAGCTAAGGCCAGCACATGCTGCATTGATTGAATTTCAATGCCCAGAATGAGGACCTAGGAGACTCCACCCAGAGACAGTCTGGACAGGTCCCACCTGTGATAAGGGACTCAGAGGTTAGTGTCAAGCAGATCAAAGACAAACCCCTCAGAGAAGGGAGTGTGAGGTGGACAAGCTGGAATATACAGGGGGCAGCATGGGTGAAATATACAGGGAGTTGGTTTCAGCTCCGTGTAAGGGAGGATTCCAATGATCAGAACCTTTAACGCCTGGCACGGTCTACCTTGATATGTGGTGAGCTCCCCATCACTGGAAGCATGCGAGCACATGCAGGGGAACTACAACCTGCAAGTTGCTGGGGGCAGGAGGATTCAAACCATCACTGGGAAAAGTGAGACCATTCATTGTCAGGATCACTTCCAACTCGGAGCATGCCACATAGCGGGCACTCAAAAATATTTACTGAATCAACACGTGAGTGATGGAACAACTCAACCAGGGACTCGATACCTCCCAGGCCAGGACCACAATCGGACTGGTGAGCCACTTCTTCCTCCATCAACTGAGAGGGATTTTGCTTTCCTTCCTCACTTCTTGGGGCTGTTACGAACATTGCATTAAAACAGAATTTTACGTCGTGATGATCCAATTAATGGGCATGAATTTTGCTTTGAAAGAAATGTACAAGGCACCACATAAAGATCACAGCTGTTTGTAAAAGTCAGCCCCGGAATGGAAGTCTCGCAGCAAGCGTAGCCTTCCCATCATAACAATTCTGACAAGAAAGGGACCCCCAAAGAATTTGGCTCCAGTCTTTTCAAGGAAAAGACATGGAAGTCTTCAAAGAGAGATAAAGTAATTTGTATTTATATGAAGTCAGTAAATTCGCTTTTTTTCCTCCCCAGTTCCCACAATTTAGCCGGTTAAAAGAACCCTATTACAAAACAAACCACTCTAAATAAAGAGAGGAAGTCAGTCGCAGCATAGACCTTGTTTAAAGAAATCATTTCAAATCCCACACAAGAAAAACATACAGCAGCCCTGATAAATGCTCTGGAAGCCGGCAGGGCTGGGGAGGCGCGCAAGGCCATCTGGGGCAGAAACATAAACACCCGCGTGCAGAGCGGAAAAGTGTGGTCGCACCCTGGTCCCTGTGGCCACAGGATGGCCTGGCAGGAGGGCACCCAGGGGCAGCGAGTCTGGCAGGGGAGCTCGGGGAGGCGAGATCCCTGGACACTGTGCCTGTCAGAACCCGGACCACGTAGATCAAGACTAGAAGGTCCTTCATAGAATTCTCCAGGGGGCAGCAGCAAACTCAGAAGAAACAGCAGTTTCTCTCTACCATAGGCCAAGGAAGCAGAGATATGACCTGGGTGGAAAAAGCTCCAAGACTCAAGCTTGGCTCTGAGCCCCTGGGAGACGCGGTTTCCTGACCTGCCAGAGCCTGGTAAGAGTCCCAGCCTCAGACCCGCCTTGTCATATCTGTGGTAAGCGCTCAGCTAGGAGGGGTTCCACTAAAGAAAGGTCTTTCTGCATTGAGTGCCATCACTGGCCCCAACCCACGGCACCCCAACTTCAAACAAAACCTCAGCAGCTGCCAGCCCCTTGAACATCCTCCCAGCCCTGAACATACCAAGGTTTTGACCTTGGCAAAGCCAGTTCTCTCTGCTCAGAAGCATCCCCCTCTCATCCTAACACCTTCCCGACTCCACTGCCCATGCCCTGTGAGCCCAGCCTGAAACTCTAGGACAGAGTGAGCTGCTTTTTCTGGATTTCCCATTATTTTCTAGTTCATCACAGTGGATTGCCAAGTGCCATTTTCTAACATCTCCTGTACTAGGTCGTGAGTGACTTGAGGGCGGAGGGGAAGCTTTGACTTCTCAGTGACTCCTCAGAGCAGGAAGAAGGGGCCAAGGACACAGGAAGGGACAGCAGGCAAAGGGCCTGGGTTCCATGAGGCAAGATGCAGGAGGACGGATGGAACAAAGGAGAAAACGGAAACAAAGGACCCGAAGGCCAGGGCTCCTGGTGACTGCTTTGACTTCAGCCTCTCCCTGACCCCAGCACCGCAGACCCATGTCTGTAGCACAAGTGGCTTCCTCTCCTAGAAGACACCCCTGTTCTTAGTACTATCATTTGCCACACCTTGCAAATTCCCTTTTCCTCCAGGAAACCTTCCTCAGCCTTGGGTCAAGTCTGTCACCTGCAGCTTGGAGCTTCCTCCAGAGGCGCCCCCATCACAGCTCCTCCCTTGCTTCCCTGGTAGTTTGTAAGCCATGTAGGTCATTGCTACCCTGGCCATTGTTATCACCAAAGATTCCCAAGGACACTCAGCAGAGACCACTGGTCCTCAGGACCCTCCCAGCAACCGTGGGAAGCAATTGGTCAGGGCCACGTGAAGGGGTGGGGCTTGAAGCCCCATGCCCAACCCACGAGGCTTCAGACAGATGCCCCCGAACTCCTTTCTCATGTACCCACGTTGTCTCAATGTTGTTCCCAAACACACCAAATTTAGCAGCAGCCACCCTGTGTTCCCTCTATCAGAGCAACACCAGAGAGGGCCAATCTGGAGCCCAGGATGCAATGTTCAGCTGGCGACAGAAGGTGTGAAGACATGCAATTAGATCCCTGTTAAAAAGTTTCAATAATTTCTCCACTGCAGAATCGATCGCTCTTGTTTATGCAAATTCCCTCTGTTACTAGAAATGCTTGTTTCTCTAGCTTTGAGCCGAGATGGTTGCAAAACCGGAAGCCGCAGTTACTGCGAGGGATTGTGAAAAAAACACCTAGTGTATAGTAGACTCACAAAATGGTTATGTGCATGTACGCTAAGTCACTTCAGTCAAGTCCAACTCTTTGCGATCCTATGGACGGTATGGGATTATTGGGGAAGGTCCAACAATTTACCAGTGGTCCATCTTCCATCATGGAGCCCCCAGAGCTGCCTCGCTGGGTACTTGGGCCCTTGAGGGGACTCTGCCCCTGGGATAAGAGTCAAGACCTGTTGTCATGGCAGCAGGCTCTGCCCTCACTCTAGACACAAATTTCCAACTGGTAAAGACATCACCCTTCCAAGGAATGTTGCCAATGACTCCCTAAACCCAGAAAGGTTTTTCCTAACACAAACATATTTTTCTGGAATTTCTAAGGACCAGATAATTTTCCCTTGGGATATAAAATCAGCCCATAGACCTCTGGTTGTTTAGTTACTAAGTTGTGTCCCACTCTTTTTTTGCCACGCTATGGACTGTATCCCATCAGGCTCCTTTGTCCATGGGATTCTCCAGGCAAGAATACTGGAGTGGGTAGCCATTTTCTTCTCCAGGGGATCTTTCCAATCCAGGGATCAAACCTAGGTCTCCTGCATTGAGCCACCAGGGAAACCCATGGGCCTATAGCTGGGAGAAAATAGCTTTCTCCTGCTCTGTGCTCACCTCACTGTATTGTTCTGAATCTTGGGACCCTTTTCCTTTCTCAGCCCAGTAGGGAGCTCTCCAAGGGCAGAAATCAAGCTGTTTTTGCCTCTCTCTGCATGGTGTCAGGCAAGGGTCCTGGCATCAACATTTCCAGCTGAATAACTGAGCACTGCTCCCTACTCACAGGACACAGATTTGACCTGGAGATGCTTTTGTCTCCCAAGGAGGTCGTAGTGCAGAAACTGGGCTGCAAGAACTTTTAAGTGGGTAGACATCCACTGAGGATGTCTAACTGCTGACTTTGCTGGGTGCTGGGACAGGATCCAAATTATACAGTCCTTGACCCTGGGGAGCTCACAGTCATTTCCATGGAGTTAGAGCTGCTGTGGAGGTTCCAGAAACAGGTTTTCAGAGGCCAACATCTCATTTTGCAAGAAGGCATGGAGAGGGGTGAGCCTCCATCATGCAGTGGACAGCAGGGCCAAGGCTCCAGTTCAGCTGTCTGTGCTCACAAGGCTCATGTCTGCTTACCACTGTCTGTTCTCTCTGGGTAACCCATGATGTATTATGTAATTAATTCAAATACTTATTAAATGCCAACGATGAGTCCGCCTCTGTGCCCTGAGCTGGGGACATAGAGGGAGCCTGCAGATACTGGGTGTGTCTTCATGGGGCTTACCACCTGGTGGGCGGACAGACATGCCAAAGAGAACTTGTGAGTAATCGATGCTATTAGGAGGGCATCAGGGTGTTGGGGGAAGGCAGTCGCGAGCATCACCTGAGGGTCTTCTGCATTCATTCACTCTCTCATTCATGTCATTCCTTCTATAACCACTTGGGCTGCCCAGATGGCACTAGTGATAAAGAACCCACCTGTCAATGCAGGAGACATAAGAAATGTGGGTTCCATCCCCGGGTCAGGAAGACTCCCTGGAGGAGGGCAGGGTAACCCATTCCAGTATTCTTGCCTGGACAATCCTGTGGACAGAGGAGCCTGGCGGGCTATAGTCCATGGGGTCACAAAGAGTCAGACTCAACTGAAACAACTCAGCCTGCAAGCACGCATGAACCTCAGAAGGGACTTTCTTAGAAGGATGGCAGGAACTTCACATAGAGGACAGGTGACTAGGAAATGAGATGGAGCTCCAAGGTTTGGGAAGCAGAAAGCAGGACATACAGTGGCTCCCTCACAGTGGAGAAGGTCAGAGACGCACTTTTCTGCAGCTTTGCCCACCAGGGCCACCTGAGGGACCTGAAACCTCTCCCTTTGGCCCTCACCCAGGAGCCACTGGGATTCAAAGACTGAGGAGACAGCATTTAACTCCCTGTTCCCTGCTCTATAGGCAGGACAGGGAAAATCCAGACCATAAGCTTCAAGAGTGGGAAGCTTCCTTTCCACTTCCACAAAGGCCACACATTCCAGGAAAAGTAGCTACCCCAATGGGAAAGTGGGTTGTTATCTGGAGGGGACATTAGATCTTAGCAGACAAGAGCATCACAGGGCCACATCAGACTCGGCCTCTTTTAGCAAGTCTGAGGTTCTACTCCATTTGCAGCTGGTCCAGAATAGTCTCTTCGAATTTTGCTGAAACGGAAGCTCCAGTACTTTGGCCACCTGATGGAAAGAGCCAACTCACTGGAAAAGACCCTGATGCTGGGAAAGATTGAGGGCATGAGAAAAAGTGGGCGATAGAGGATGAGATGGTTAGACAGCATCACCGACTCAATGGACATGAATTTGAGCAAACTCTGGGAGATAGTGCAGGACAAGAGAGTCTGGCAGGCTGCAGTTCATGGCGTCACAAAGAGTTGGACACAACTGATCGACTGAACAATAACAACAAAATTTTGCTGAATGAGTAAATGAATGAAGAAAGAAATCTGTAACATGGAGATAGTGCTTTCTCCCTCTTTTAGGTTATTGTGAGCATTAAGTAAGATAATTTGTGAAAAGAACATAGGAGAGTATCCAGCAGAAACAAACACTCACTAAAGGCTAGCAATGAATATCCATTTCAGTACATCAGCACAGTATTGCCTTGGTGGGGGGTGTGTGCTGCAGGGACAGGACAGATGCACAGGAAAGGGACCCCAA
The DNA here is from genome assembly GCF_023091745.1 of Budorcas taxicolor. Lineage (NCBI taxonomy): Eukaryota > Metazoa > Chordata > Mammalia > Artiodactyla > Bovidae > Budorcas > Budorcas taxicolor. The sequence goes on from NC_068920.1 coordinate 142,073,895, forward strand.
GGCCAGCACATGATGCCTGTCACGTGAAAATGAGAGAGTGTCCACCTCACACTCAACAATCTGGCAAGAATACAAAGTCTGACAGCAGCAAGTACTGGTGATGATAAGCAAATAGAACTCATTTCTACTGTTGTAAGTACGTGCAAACTTTTTGGCATTATCTAGCAAAACTGAAGATGGATACACCCTATGATCCAGAAGTCCTATTTATCTATCTATACATACAAATACATATACAGACATACATATATATAGATATAGATATACAGATTGAGTGAGTGTTACACAATCATTCGTGTCCAACGCTGTGGCCCCATGAACTGTAGCCCACCAGGCTCCTCTGTCCACAGGACTTTCCAGTCGAGAATACAGGAGTGGATTGCCATTTCCTTCTCCAGGGAATCTTCTTGACCCAGGGATTGAACTCACGTCTTCTGTGGTTCCTGCATTGACAAGCAGATTCCTTACCACTGAGCTACCTGGGAAGCCCATATGCATATTATACACACACACACACACACACACACACACACACACACACACACACATCCAAAGAAAAAATTTAAAGTGGATTCCATAAAAGGAAAAATCAAGGGAGAAACTTCAATATAAAATAATATGAATGTAGGAACTTCCCTGGTGGTACAGTGGCTAAGATTCAGTGTTCCCAATGCAACAGTTCAGGAAACTAGATCCCATATGCCTTAGCTAAAGATTCTGCATACTGCAATGAAGATTCAGCACAGCCAAATTTAAAAAACAATATGAGTATAGATGAATAAACTGTAATAGAGACATATTATGGCAAATCATGGCATCCAGTCCCATCACTCCATAGCAAATAGATGGAGAAACAATGGAAATAGTGACAGACTTTATTTTCATGGGCTCCAAAATGACTGCAGATGGTAACTGCAGCCATGAAATTAAAAGATGCTTGCTCCTTGGAAGAAAAGCTATGGCCAACCTAGACAGCATATTAAAAGGCAGAGACATTACTCTGCTGACAAAGATCAGTCTAGTCAAATCTATGACTTTTCCAGTAGTCATGTATGGATGTGAGAGTTGAATTGTAAAGAAAGCTGAGCACTGAAGAAATGATGCTTTTGAACTATAGTGTTGGAGAAGACTCTTGAGAGTCTCTAGGACTGCAAGGAGATCCAGCCAGTCCATCCTAAAGGAAATTAGTCCGGAATATTCACTGGAAGGACTGATGCTGAAGCTGAAACTTCAATACTTTTGCCATCTGATAGGAAGAACTGACTCATTGGAAAAGACCCTGATGCTGGGAAAAAATGAAGGCAGGAGGAAAAGAGGAAGACAGAGGATGAGATGGTTGGATGGCATCCACGACTGGAGGGGTATGAGTTTGAGCAAGCTCTGGGAGTTGGTGATAGACAGGGAAGCCTGGTGTGCTGCAGTCCATGGGGTTGCAAAGAGGCAGGCACTACTGAGTGACTGAACTGAATGCAATGACTCAACTAAAGCCTGCATAAAAGCATGAATGAAACTCACACACAACTCAGAGCTTTATCCTTGCAGGACTTTTCTACACAAGGCAATCAGTCACAGAAATGATCATATATAAACAGAGTTATTTCCACGTTTCTTAGGAAGACAGTAGAATATATCTGTTTTTTAATATTTCCATGTTTTCAGAAAAAGATTGTGGCCCACTCAAATGAGTTGGGAAGCATGTCTATTTTATTTATGATTTAGAGACAAAAACAGTCTGTAAGTGTCATCAGTTCTTACAATTGTAGATGAAGCCTAAGCCAAGGTCATGGGGTGGGCAGGATGGGGGGATGTTTTCCTCATTACATGGCAAACACTGTCACATATCACGGGAGCCCAGGCCAGTCATCACTGTCAGAACCCCCCAAGCCTGTGTGTTCCGGCTCTCTCCCAGTGGGCAGGGCAGAAGGCAGGCTTTTCAGAATCTTTCTGAGAACTTATCCCCATACCTTTTCAACCTCTCATCCTACATTAACCCAACCAATTCTTAGGGCACATCCCTAAATTCTATTGGAGCACCGCAGGTGTGCTAGTGGTAAAGAATCCACCTGCCAGTGCAGGAGACATAAGAGACATGGGTTCGATCCCTGGGTCAGGAAGATCCCCTGAAGGAGGAAATGGCAACTCATTCTAGTATTCTTGCCTGGGAAATCCCATGGACAGAAGAACCTGGTGGGCTATAGTCCATAGAGTCACAAACAGTCGGACACAAGCACATGAAATTCTATCTTCCCTTCAAATCTAGCCTCATACTTGAGCAACACATAATATGGTCTCTTCTTGTCCTCAGATTCAGCTCAGGAATCTACACAGGCATGAACATTAGATGCTGGGGCAATGGCAATATTGTGATAAAGAGGCACTAAGGATGACATCACTCCAGGGATGGTGCTCTCTAACGTGCCTGTAGGACTTGGGTTGGTAAATTCAGCATGTGTAGTGAACACTACCGGTGTGAATTAGTATGCATATGATAGAGAAATCCCAATATGTACAGCAGGCAGTGATCACGACCATCCCCAAGAAAAAGAAATGAAAAAAGGTGAAATGGTTGCCTGACGAGGCCTTATAAATAGCTGAGAAAAGAACAGAAGTTAAAGGCAAAGGAGAAAAGGAAAGATAGACCCATCTGAATGCAGAGTTCCAAAGAATAGCAAGGAAAGATAAGAAAGTCTTCCTCAAAAAAAAAAAAAGAAAGAAAGAAAGAAAGTCTTCCTCAGCAATCAATATAAAGCAAAAGAGGAAAACAATAGAATGGGAAAGACTAGAGATCTCTTCAAGAAAGTTAGAGATATCAAGGAAACATTTCATGTAAAGATGAGCACAATAAAGTACAGATATGGTCTGGACGTAACAGAAGCAGAAGATATTAAGAAGAGGTGGCAACAATACACAGAAGAACTATCCAAAAAGATCTTCATGACCCAGGTAACCATGATGGTGTAATCACTAACCTTTAGCCAGACATCCTGGAATGTGAAGTCCAGTGGGCCTTAGGAAGCATCACTATGAATAAAGCTAGTGGAGGTGATGGAATTCCAGTTGAGCTATTTCAAATCCTAAAAGGTGATGCTGTGAAAGTGCTGCACTCAATATACCAGCAAATCTGGAAAACTCAGCAGTGGCCACGGGACTGGAAAAGGTCACTTTTTATGCCAATCTGAAAGAAAGGCAATGCCAAAGAATGTTCAAACTATCGCACAATTGCACTCATCTCACATGCTAGTAAAGTAATGCTCAAAATTCTCCAACCCAAGCTTCAACAGGACATGAACCATGAACTTCCTGATGTTCAAGCTGGATTTAGAAAAGGCAGAGGAACCAGAGGTCAAATTGCCAACATCCGCTGGATCATCGAAAAAGCAAGAGAGTTCCAGAAAAACATCTACTTTTGCTTTATTGACTATGCCAAAGCCTTTGACTGTGTGGATCACAATAAATTGTGGAAAATTCTGAAAGAGATGGGAATACCAGACCACCTGACCTGCCTCTTGAGAAATTTGTATGCAGGTTAGGAAGCAAGAGTTAGAACTGGACATGGAACAGCAGGCTGGTTCCAAATCAGAAAAGGAGTACATCAAGCCTGTATATTGTCACCATACTTATTTAACTTCTCTGCAGAGTATATCATGTGAAATGCTGGGCTGGATGAAGCACAAGTTGGAATCAAGATTGCTGGGAGAAATATCAATAACCTCAGATATGCAGATGACACCACCTTTATGGCAGAAAGTGAAGAAAAACTAAAGAGCTCCTTGATGAAAATGAAAGAGGAGAGTGAAAAAGTTGGCTTAAAACTGAACATTCAGAAAACTAAGATCATGGTATCTGGTCCCATCACTTCATGGCAAATAGGTGGGTAAACAATGGGAACAGTGACCGACTTTATTTTTGGGGGCTCCAAAATCATTGCAGATGGTGACTGCAGCCATGAAATTAAAAGACGCTTACTCCTTGGAAGCAAAATTATGACCAACCTAGACAGCAAATTAAAAAGTAGAGACACCCACAGAGATGTTATGGGGAGGGAGGCGGGAGGGGGGTTCGTGTTTGGGAACACATGTAAGAATTAAAGATTTTAAAATTAAAAAAATAAAAAACTTAAAAAATAAAAAAATTTAAAAAAAAAGGAAAAAAAAAAAAAAGTAGAGACATTACTTTGTCAACAAAGGTCTGTCTAGTCAAGGCTATGGTTTTTCCAGTGGTCATATATGGATGTGAGAGTTGGACTATAAAGAAAGCTGAGCACCGAAGAATTGATGCTTTTGAACTGTGGTGTTGGAGAAGACTCTTGAGAGTCCCTTGGACTGCAAGGAGATCCAATCAGTCCTTCCTAAAGGAAATCAGTCCTGAATATTCGTTGGAAGGAATGATACTGAAGCTGAAACTCCAATACTTTGGCCACCTGATGCAAAGAACCAACTCATTTGAAAAGACCCTGATGCTGGGAAAGATTGAAGGCAGGAGGAGAAGGGGATGGCAGAGGATGAGATGGTTTGATGGCATCACTGATACAATGCACATAAGTTTGAGTAAGCTCTGGGAGTTGGTGATGGACAGGGAAGCCTGGCATGCTGCAGTCCATGGGGTCACAAAGAGTCAGATACAACTGAGCAACTGAACTGAACTGACTGAATGTGTTCCATCAGAAGAACTCTGATTCTAGAAACACTGGAGGAGGTGTGACATAAAGCTGGACTCTAACCAAATATATTCTAGCAGTCTTTCTCCCCAGCCAAAACCTGTGACTCCACCTGTATTTCCTATCTTTGGAGGATGGCATTCCTCTATTCTCTTATCCAAACCAAAACCCACAAGTTGTCCTTGACGTTCTTTTTCCCCACTCTGTCACACTTAATCTGGTACTAAGGCACAGTTCAAAGTCACGTAGTTCAAGCTAAAGCTGATGAGTGTTGGATGCCCAAGAACGGTGGTCCTCGAGCAGAATGTGGGGTTAGCACAGCCCAAAGCGCTGGGTCTAATCCTACGTTCAGGATTAGCAAATTGATGAGTATTTTCCACCTGGTTTATTTTATTTTGTTGTGGGATCTTAGTTCCCCAATCAGGAATCAAACCCAAGTCCTCAGTAGTGAAACCACAGAATCCTAACCACTGGACAGTCAGGGAATTCCCCTTATTCGACCAATTTTAAAGGGAAGCAGAAACGGAGAATAAGAGAGGTCTGGCCCTCCACTCCTCACCTTGAACCTGGCAGGAGACGTGAAACAGCTATAAAATCACAATGAAGTGCCAAGTTTTAAGAGAAAGGCTGGCCAAGGGAGAGCAGGGATCAGGGCCAGGCAAGGAGGGGTAGGGTGTCCTGGCCTGTATTTTCAAGAACACACTGAATTTCCCAAGATAAAGAAGGAAATGGAGAAAGAAGGCAGGCAGGTCTCCAGGCCACGAGATGCCGGAGGACAAAGGCCAGGGAGCAGCCAAGGTCAGATGGGCTGAAGCACAGGGTGCTAAGGACCCTGTGCCCTGGGGGTGGGTGTGCTCCTCCTGGGGGAGGGGAGGTGGTCGGCTAATGGATCTGGTCTCTGATGATCCGGTCTGGGCCCCCTAATACACAGCCCCTGCCCAGCCCCACAGCTGCCAGCTGCTGTCTGTCCTTTTGCTTCCTGTTCTGAGCAGCTGGTCCTGTGAGAAAAGCAGAATTTGGGTCAGGTTTGGGAAACCCAGTAGCTTAAGTGTGGGGAACAAGCCTGGAAGAACCCCAATCCTTGGAATCAACCCTTCTGGCTGCCCAGGTCCCATCCCACCTAGCTCTCCCGTGTTATTATGCCAAAAGGGCCCGTGGTCCCATGCCACCCGCTAGGCTGACCCTTCTGAAGATGGGGCATGACGCAAGGAGCCATAGAAGAATGTTCACAGTGCCCCTGACCCTGGGGTCTACCCTCTAGGAATGAACATGCAATCAAGCCCCGCACTGTATCTGTGTCCTTGTTTCAGCAGGCTGGGGAGAGGGGCATAGAGAGGAGATTCTGAGGACTGGCAGGAAGATCTCTGAACCCTGGAAAAGTGACTTAAAGCCATCAACTTCGCAGGAATCCAACCACCCACTTTTCTGAATCCTGTCTCCCTAGCTATCCAGGCCCTACAGCAAGATCTGCTGATGACATTTCTCCCTGGGGGTCTCTTGGTTCTTCTGCACATCTGAGCCCCTTTCTCAGTCCCTGGGCACCTCACCTTGTTCTCCAGACCTTTCCACATGCCACTGTCCACAGCCTTCAAGGTTCAGGTCCTTAATGGCAAGGCAGGGATGCTGGATCTGATTTCAGAGCTCCTACCGTCTCTTGGTGTGCCCCATGAGTACCTCCACTCTATCCATCAGTCCCTTAATAAACCAAGCTTTGACCAAGAGTGGGTCTCTCTAGCCCCACTCCTCAGCTCTCTCAGGATTCTCTCCAGGGTTCCAAGGAGACGTTCATCGAGAACTACTGATTCATGCAACAAAATGCCACCAAAGTATCAACCTACCTCCTCACACATTTAAGTTGTACGCTGTCAATGACTCTGTATTATTATCCCATGTCACACACCAGTAAACAAAGTCCAGAGAGACACACAAGGAAAGAGAGACCCAACAAGCCCCAGAAACCAGGTCACCTGACTCCCTGATCCGGCCATGCACCCCACACCACTGCTGTCTCCCTGGCCTTCTCACAGAAGCTCTGAGAATTAACACACTTTGCAAAGAAAGTTACATGAGGATATTCATGCCTTCCCACCTTCCAAAGGTGTTCTGAGGATGTGCACAGACAATGCATGGGACAGTTCTCGGAAAAGCTCAACGTGCTATGGAAACACAAGATTCAATTGTAGCCAAGCCTCTGCCAAGTTCCACTCCAGCATTTTTTTTTTTTAAACTGCAGAAGAGAACGAAGCAGGGCCCTTCCTGACAGAGGCTGCTAACACCTTGAACATAAGGAAATCCTTCCACCACAGAGCGGGCTCCAAGCTAAACAGGGGAGAATTGTTTGGAAGGGGTTTTCATTTCCTTCTTCCTACCCCCTCCCTCATGCCGAGTATTCAACAGGCACTAATTTCACTTTATAAATGGAAACTGAATCATTGCATTCCAGGCTGGAAAATGATTGGGAATGAGAGTATGTCCGAGGTCAAGACCTAGCCACTTCCTCTCTGGACAGGAAGTAGACTCTCCAAATGGTTCTTGCAGGGCCTCCCAGTGATAAAAGGCCAGCTTTGGCTCTAGACTGGGTGAGCTCTCTGCTGTTTTCAAATCTCACTTTAAAGGAGAGAGAGAGAGAGGAAAGAGAAAAGCCCGGATGCCCCTCTCTAAACAGGGATGTCAGCTCAGGAAGGAGGGGTTTTGCAGCTGCCTTTTGGTGGGGGGTTGTCGACAGCATAAGAATTGTTTAAAGTCTGTTATAAACACAGGCATAGAGTTATGGCGAGTCAGGCAGAAGTGCTGCACCCTCTCTCAAGCACTGCACGGGGCCTCCCAGGGCCATCGGGGCCCTTCTTACAGAGTTGGCTGGTCCAGATTGTGAAGATATAGGGAAGGTTCAGGCCTTTGGAGGGCACAGCTAACCTGGCACAGGGCAGAGCACATCAGAAATGAAACAACCCCTGTACTTGTGGTCCAGCCTTGGGAGCAGGGCAGAGAGGAGCACTGAGAGCTGGAGCTACAGTTGCTGGGCTGCACCAGGCTGGGAGCCCCTAGGAACAAGGACTGGCCATTTGCCCCAGGCTTTCCAGCTCCTGGGCTTCTCAGGTGGCTCAGTGGTAAAGAATCCACCTGCCAATGCAGAAGACGTGGGTATGATCCCTGGGTGCAGAAGATCTCCTGGAAGAGGAAACGGCAACCCACTCCAGTATCCTTGCCTGGGAAATCCTGCGGACTGAGGCGTCTGATGGGCTACCTTCCACGAAGTCACAAACAGCAGCCACAACTGAGTGACTGGGCTAATATGCATGTGGCTCTATAGACAAACCTGGGTTCAAATGCAGACTCCATGCTTACTAAATGAGAGGTCCTAGATGAAGCCGCTCAACCACCTGGGGTCTCCGCTTCCACACCTGTTTAACTGGACACAATAACACTGAAGTTTCAGAGGTACTATTAGGATTCGAGATCATATCATGCCTAGAAATGCAAGTCCGTCTTGGCTTGGAAAGCTGAATTTGTTCATTCAAATATCTATTGCCCAAGACTCAATGCTCAATCAGCCTCTGTCCTTGAGAAACCTAGATCTTCCTAAGCAAAAGAAGGCTGAGAAAAATATGTTTGCTTGTTGTAGAAGTGAAGCCTGCACATATAAAGCACTTCTAAATGTTGGTAAAGAATGAACAAGCAGGAAAACAATCACCATGGGCAACCGCTGTTAATGTACTGGCAGATTTTCTTTCAGTTTTGGATTTCATTTTTTTTTTTAAAGTGATTATCCCACTTTGTATCATTTTTCTACTGCTGTAGAGCAATTATGCAATTATAACAATAACATAACAAACTCAGTGGCTTAAAATAACACCCATTTATTTTCTCTCACAGCTCTGCTATGTCTGAGGTCCAATTAGGCTCCACTGGGTTCTCTGCTTACAGAACAGGTCAAGGTCAAGATGTCACCTGGGTCTTTATCTAGAGGCTGGGGAGACTGTCCTCCAGCCCCTGGCAGGTTGTTGGTTGAATTCAGTTCCTTACAGCAGCAGGACAGAGGTCTCTCTTTCCTTGCTAGCTATTAGCAGGAGGCCGTGCCCAGCTTCTTTCTTTTCTTTACCAATGACAATTGTTTCACACATCGAATGACTAGAAAAGATTCCATTAAGTGGATGCATCATGATCTGTATAATAATTTTGCTAAAGTAATAGCGACTATGTAAGATGTACATGGATCATCGAAAAGGCAAGAGAGTTCCAGAAAAACATCTATTTCTGCTTTCTTGACTATGCCAAAGCCTTTGACTGTGTGGATCACAATAAACCATGGAAAATTCTGAGAGATGGGAATACCAGACCACCTGACCTGCCTCTTGAGAAATCTGTATGCAGGTCAGGAAGCAACAGTTAGAACTGGAAATGGAACAACAGACTGGTTCCAAATAGGAAAAGGAGTACGTCGAGGCTGTATATTGTCACCCTGCTTATTTAACTTATATGCAGAGTACATCATGAGAAATGCTGGACTGGAAGAAGCACAAGCTGGAATCAAGACTGCCGGGAGAAATATCAATAACCTCAGATATGCAGATGACACCACCCTTATGGCAGAAAGTGAAGAGGAACTAAAAAGCCTCTTGATGAAAGTGAAAGAGAAGAGTGAAAAAGTTGGCTTAAAGCTCAACATTCAGAAAACGAAGATCATGGCATCCGGCCCCATCACTTCATGGGAAATAGATGGGGAAACAGTGGAAACAGTGTCAGACTTTATTTTGGGGGGCTCCAAAATCACTGCAGATGGTGACTGCAGCCATGAAATTAAAAGACACCAAAAAAAAATAAAAATAAAAAGACGCTTACTCCTTGGAAGAAAAGTTATGACCAACCTAGATAGCATATTCAAACGCAGAGACATTACTTTGCCGACTAAGGTCCGTCTAGTCAAGGCTATGGTCTTTCCAGTGGTCATGTATGGATGTGAGAGGTGGACTGTGAAGAAGGCTGAGCGCCAAAGAATTGATGCTTTTGAAGTGTGGTGTTGGAGAAGACTCTTGAGAGTCCCTTGGACTGCAAGGAGATCCAACTAGTCCATTCTGAAAGAGATCAGCCCTGGGATTTCTTTGGAAGGAATGATACTAAAGCTGAAACTCCAGTACTTTGGCCACCTCATGAGAAGAGTTGACTCATTGGAAAAGACTCTGATGCTGGGAGGGATTGGGGGCAGGAGGAGAAGGGGACGACCGAGGATGAGATGGCTGGATGGCATCACGGACTCAATGGACGTGAGTCTGAGTGAACTCCGGGAGATGGTGATGGACAGGGAGGCCTGGCGTGCTGCCATTCACGGGGTCACAAAGAGTCAGACACGACTGAGCGACTGAACTGAACTGAACTGAAGACGTACATGGTACTTCATGGTGAAAGTGAAAGTGAAGTCGCTCAGTCGTGTCCGACTCTTTGCGATCCCATGGACTGTAGTCTGTCAGGCTCCTCTGTCCATGGGATTTTCCAGGCAAGAGTGCTGAAGTGGATTGCTATTTCCTTCTCCAGGGCATCTTCCTGACCCAGGAATCGAACCCAGGTCTCCTGCATTGTAGGCAGACGCTTTTCCATCTGAGCCACCAGGGAAGACTAGTACTATTGTTGAATTAATTCCATAGGGATGGCAAGTCATTGCCCCCAAGGAATAATGTAATCAATTTTGTATTTTATAAAGATTATCCAGTCAGCAGTGGAAATGATTGACAGAAGGGAGACCAGGTAGCATTAACAAACTGATGGTGGGGGTCTCCAGGGAATTCAGGTGGGCTAACATCAACTGATTTCTTCATGAAGAATCTCATGCCTTCAGCACCTCACTTCTTCAGCAAGCAGATACCAAGCACCACCCATGCACTTGGCATTTTTCTGGGCCTCGAGGATACAGAGGAGGAACGCATCGACCCTCTCTCTAAGGAACTTACCATCTAACAAGAGAAATATGCGCATAGTCTAAAGGCAAGTTATTGGTCCTGATGATCTTTCAGACAGGATCCAGTGAGAGCACAGAGGAGAGGATGGCCTATTCTTCTAGGGGGCAGAAAGAGAACAGAGGGAGATGAGGAAGGAAAAGTCATGAAAGGGAAGTGATATGGGTTCAACTGTGCCCCTCCCCCTCCCCCAGTGCATCAGAACAAAGCCTTACATGGAGACAGGTTCTTTTTTCCTTGGCTGTGCTGGGTCTTCATTGCAGCACATGGGTTTCTCCAAATGCAGAGCAGCATGTGGGATCTTAGTCCCCTCACCAGGGATCAAACCCACGTCCCCTGCAATGGAAAATGAGTTCTTAACTACTGGCCCACCAAGGAAGTCCCTGGAGATAGGTTCTTTGTAGAGGGGATGAAGTTAAAATGAGATTAGTGAAGTGAAAGTCGCTCAGTCCTGTCCGACTCTTTGCGATCCCATGGACTATACAGTCCATGGAATTCTCCAGGCCAGAATACTGGAGTGGGTAGCCTTTCCCTTCTGCAGGGGATCTTCCAACCCAGGTATTGAACACAGGTCTCCCACAATGCAGGTGGATTCTTTATCAGCTGAGCCACAAGGGTAGCCCAAGAATACTAGTGTGGGTAGACTATCCCTTCTCCAACGGATCTTCCCAACCCAGGAATCGAATGAGATTGGGGTGGGCTTTATCCAGTATGATGGGTATCGTTATAGAGTGAATCTGGACACAAACAAATTTTATGTGACTCTTCGCAACACTATGGACTATTGACCACCAGGCTCCTATGTCCATGGGATTTCCCAGGCAAGAATATTGGAGTGAGTTGCCATTTCTTTCTCCAGGGTATCTTCCTAACGCAAGGGTTGAACCTGTGTTTCGTGCATTGGCAAGCAGATTCTTTATCATTGAGCCACCTGGGAAGCCCACAGTCTAGTACGATGGGTATCCTAGTAAAGAGAGAGAGAGTCTGGACACAGACACACACACAGGAAGAATGTCATGAATATGAAGGCAGAGACTAGCGTGGTGTGTCAATACAGCAAGGAGCACCAAAGATTGTGAGCAAACCAGCCTGGAACAGATCCTCCTGAAGCACCTTCAGAAGGAGCATGGCCTGCTGCCATCTTGACCTCAGATTCCTGGCTTCCAGGACTGAGATGATAAATGTCTTCTGTTTAAGCTGCTCAGTTTGCAGTGCTGTGCTTTGGCAGCCCTGGAGAAAGTGACATGGTAAACAGACCTAGGGAAAGACTATTTCAGGGCAACACCATGGGAGGATGAAGTAGGCTTATGAGTTTGGGGCACAAGGCATGGATGGGGATACAGGAGCTGAGATGTAGAGGTAGGCAGCGACTGGGTCACTAATGGCCCTGCTGGCTGAACTGAGGACATTGAGCTTCAATCCAGAAGGTGATGGAGACCCATAGAAAAACTTTGAGGGGGTCAGTGCATGAGGCTTGGTCGCCAATGGCATGTAATGAGATAGAGAAGCATTAAAGATGATTCCTAGATGCTTGTAAGTTATTCTAACTATCGCCAGTTTCTAGAAGAGGAAAATGCAGCCCATTACACCGGATGAGTAGGCAGGCGCCTTTGTTTCTCCTGTGGCCCAGAGCGGCAGCTTGTCTAGTGACCATCCAATTTCAGGCTGCCTCCTCTGACAGCCACAGTTGTCATCTCTGCCCAGAAAGGGAAGGCGAAGACTATCATTGTATATGCCTTGTACACCCGTTGAAAACAAAAAAAGCAGTGAGTGTTTCCATAATCACCACTGCCTTGGGAGCTGCCAGGAAATTCCAACAGGAAACTCCCGTTTGGAAGTGTTTTGTTTTGATTAGAACATGTTTATTCCCCTCCAAGGATGCACTTTGGCACTGAGGCTGGACCAGGCTCTTGTGCTTGATATGGACTCCAAGGGGCCACTGGCCACCCCTGAGGGTAGGAGCAGTGGCCGGAGCATGGCCAGCCACATCCAAAGAGCCCCAGGACCAGGCACAGCAGAGGCAAGCTGGGAGGGTGAGGTCCTAGAGGACCCCCACGACTGGCAGCTGGAGAGGCATCTTTGAAGAACCAGGATAAGCCACTTCAAGAAGCACCAGATGCCTTTAAATTTGGCTTGGGACTCATGAAGCCCAGATGAGCTCAGTTCCTGAAGTTCTGTTCCAAATTGCCATTTGGGTTGAAATTTACTTCACAACAAAGACCCAGGAGAAGATGAATCAGCTTCAGCTCTTTGTTTAGGAAGCTCCTGCTTAAGCTCTTCCCAAACCAGCTCCACCTCAGTTTCCAGGCACCAGGAAGGCCATGCCCATGGTCAGGACAGGGTTCAAACTGCAAGGCTGGATTCACCACTCCCTCTTCCCAGCAGCCCTGGTAAAACCAATGGAACCCAAGAAACCAGAAGCTTCCTCCTCTCCTCCTCTCCATCCATTTCACCTTAGGGCCCCCAGAGCAGAGATTCGCAGAACCCTGCTCCAGGGACACCCCACAGATATTCAGCATACAGAGCCCTCCATTCTGCCTGGGGCAGCAGCCTTCTGCCAAGGTTGGACCAGGCTTCCCGGGCACTCTCCTTCTCCAGATGCTTTAATGAGCCTTTAGAGGCAAGCCCCTCCCACCCTTGGGTCAGTCTCCCCAGGAATGTGCAGAAGTCCAGAGCACAGCCTTTGGTTCTAAGCTTGAAGACCAGGCTTGGAAATTCTGGTGCCCACTTCCCTCAGGTTCCCAAAGCCTCTGGTCAAATGTTTAGGGAATTCTAGGCAGTACTCCAGAGAACACCTGGGGTTTGGCATCAGGCATTTGAAAGGACCAGATTCACAACCAGGATTCCCTCCCTTTTTAACATTCTAAGATGTTTAAATGGCCCATAAGGCCCAGTGAGCAAAGGACATTGTTTTTCTTGTCTCTGCCACTCAGAGACTCCTCAATGTTCAAATTCTCAAAAAATAAAGGAGTGAGTGATTCCTTCTCACCTATTTCTACTACCCATCATCCTGCTTTATAGAGCTGTTTCTAAATGTGCTATTATAATTCAGGTCTTCCCAGGTGGCACAAGGATAAAAGATCCACCTGCCAATACAGGGGATGCAAAAGATATGGGTTTGATCTCTGAGTTGGGAAGATCCCCTGGAGAAGGAAATGGCAACCCACTCCAGTCTTCTTGCTTGGAGAATTCCATGGACAGAGGAGTCTGGTGGATTACAGTCCATGAGGTCACAAAGAGTTGGACATGACTGAGCATGCACACATCTTCCTCTTCATTTTTCAGGTATGGTGAGGCCAACAGATTAGAAGATGATTGCCACTGAAATGATAGATCGCTGCAGTTCTCAAGAGGAGGGGACATGTCATACCATGCAGGGCCACACGGAGAAGCATCAGGGTCAGTCAGGAGGCAGAGGGCATGTGGAGAGACCATGGCCAAGAATCTTGACTGTGGTTTTTAGAGAAAGGAATAGGTGAGGCTGAGGCTTAGCTGGTTTGAACAATTTCAGCAGGCTCTGGGAATAGGGGCTGTCCCCAGCTCTACAGTACTTGACTCTTGGATGATTAGGGCAGGTGGATAATGGCTGACAAGAGTGAGAGCCCCATAGAGGAGGTGGTTGGGGTGTGAACTCTGAATTTGTTGGTTTGCATATGAAAGGTGCTCTCAGTAAGTCAGTTACAATCTCTAGGGATTGGCTAACCCTTGGAGGGGGAGTCCCTCCAGGTCAGCAAGACCTAGATGTCAAAGTATCAAAATAAGAAGACATGTTTAATATAAGGGCTGACAGGACTAAGCGCAGCTTTGGCGGATGCTAGTAACCTTCCTTCAAAGGATACACAACATCTAACAGTGTACAGAGTCTTGGCCTCCCAGGAGTCTCAAGGCAGTTTTGGTGGATGGAACAGAATGATAGTTGCCATTTTACAGAAGATTAAAAGCACAGATGAAAGTGAAAGAGGAGAGTTAAAAAGCTGGCTTAAAATTCAACATTCAAAAAACAAAGATCATGGCATCTGATCCCATCACTTCATGCAAATAGATGCGGAAACAATGGAAACAGAGACTTTATTTCGGGAGGCTCCAAAATCAGTACAGATGGTGACGACAGCCATGAAATTAAAAGATGCTTGATCCTTGGAAGAAAAGCTATGAGTAACCTAGACAGCATATTAAAAAGCAAAGACATTACTTTGCCCACAAGGTCCATCTAGTCAAAGCTATGGCTTTTTCAGCAGCCATATAAGGATGTGAGAGTTGGACCACGAAGAAAGCTGAGCACCAAAGAACTGATGCTTTTGAACTGCGGTGTTGGAGAAGACTCTTGAGAGTCCCTTGGACTGCAAGGAGATCCAACCAATCCATCCTAAAGGAAATCAGTCCTGAACATTCATTAGAAGGACTGATGCTGAAGCTGAAGCTCCAATACTTTGGCCATCTCATGCGAAGAGTTGACTCATTGGAAAAGACCCTGATGCAGGGAAAGACCGAAGGCAGGAGGAGAAGGAGATGGCAGAGGATGAGATGGTTGGATGGCATCACCGACTCGAAGCACATGAGTTTGAGCAGGCTCCAGGAGTTGGTGATGGACAGGGAAGCTTGGCATGCTACAGTCCATGGTGTCACAAAGAGTCGGATATGACTGAGTGACTGAACTGAACTAAGGTGAAAAGCACAGTGAATGATATGGCTTGCCCAAAGTCATGCATAGCAAGTGCAGATCTGGGCTTAAATGCAAGTCTCCCTGGGAATATTCATAGAGTCCACTTTCCCCACTGCCTGTTGGGGAGAAGAAGAATAACTATGCAGAGAAAAGGCTGGATCATGTACTTATCCTTAACTGTTTTTGGAAGGGGAGAGAGAGATTGTCAGCAAACATTTTTTCCTTTGGCTACACAGATAGCTGCATCAATGGCTAAATAAGTACGTGTTTAATTGCATGAAGCACATTAAAAAGCAATCAACACTTTAGTGGCTTCATTTATTAATTTAATACTATGGCATGTTGTTTCCTGCTTTATAGTTAATTGAACTTCTCATACATTGTGCCACTTGATTTGATTCAATTGAACATTTATTTAGTGACGTTTATTCTGCATCAGGCTCAGAGACGGAGAAACAGAGAAAACAAAATCCTGCATCTGCCTTCAAGGTACAGTGGTGCCAAGAGAGAGGTGACACCATACTATGACACACTGTGCAGTAAATTCAAGGAAGGACTAGGTACAGTGACCACACGAAGAAGGAAATGATAGACTCTTTGGGCAAGTAGTATTTAGGGAAGAGTTATTACAGGAAGTAATATCTGAGCTGAGTTTTAGGCACAAGTAAGAATTCCCCAGATGAATAAGAAAATATTCCTATGTCTGCTGATCAGCATAATATGTGGAAAAGCCCAGAGGAAATGGGATATTTGTCACTGAATCATTTTGATTGTTCTTGGCTATAAGTAAAAGACTCAACCAAAGGTGGCTGAAACAGTTTTTAAAATACAAAAATACGGACTTCCCTGGTGACCCAGCGGTTAACTTTTCACCTTCCAATGCCAGGGCTGCAGGTTTGATCCCTGCTCCACATGCTACTAAAGTAATGCTCAAAATTCTCCAAGCCAGGCTAAAGCAATACGTGAACCGTGAACTTCCAGATGTTCAAGCTGGTTTTAGAAAAGGCAGAGGAACCAGGGACCAAATTGCCAACATCCGCTGGATCATCGAAAAAGAGAGTTCCAGAAAAACATCTACTTCTGCTTTATTGACTATACCAAAGCCTTTGATTGTGTGGATCACAATAAACTGTGGAAAATTCCGAAAGAGATGGGAATACCAGAGCACCTGACCTGCCTCTTGAGAAACCTATATGCAGGTCAGGAAGCAACAATTAGAACTGGACATGGAACAACAGACTAGTTCCAAAGAGGAAGAGGAGTACATCAAGGCTGTATATTGTCACTCTGCTTATTTAACTTATATGCAGAATACATAATGAGAAACGCTGGGCTGGAATAAGCACAAGCTGGAATCAAGATTGCCAGGAGAAATATCAATAACCTCAGATATGCAGATGACATCACCCTTATGGCAGAAAGTGAAGAGGAACTAAAAAGCTTCTTGATGAAAGTGAAAGAGGAGAGTGAAAAAGTTGGCTTAAAGCTCAACATTCAGAAAACGAATATCATGGCATCCGGTCCCATCACTTCACGGGAAATAGATGGGGAAACAGTGGAAACAGTGTCAGACTTTATTTTTTTGGGCTCCAAAATCACTGCAGATGGTGACTGCAGCCATGAAATTAAAAGACACTTACTTCTTGGAAGAAAAGTTATGACCAACCTAGATAGCATATTCAAAAGCAGAGACATTACTTTGCCGACTAAGGTCCGTCTAGTCAAGGCTATGGTTCTGTGGTCATGTATGGATGTGAGAGTTGGACTGTGAAGAAGGCTGAGTGCTAAAGAATTGATGCTTTTGAAGTGTGGTGTTGGAGAAGACTCTTGAGAGTCCCTTGGACTGCAAGGAGATCCAACCAGTCCATTCTGAAGGAGATCAACCCTGGGATTTCTTTGGAAGGAATGATGCTAAAGCTGAAACTCCAGTACTTTGGCCACCTTATGGGAAGAGTCGACTCATTGGAAAAGACTTTGATGCTAGGAGGGATTGGGGGCAGGAGGAGAAGGGGACGACAGAGGATGAGATGGCTGGATGGCATCACGGACTCGATGGACATGAGTCTGAGTGAAACCCGGGAGTTGGTGATGGACAGGGAGGCCTGGTGTGCTATGATTCATGGGGTCGCAGAGTCGGACACAACTGAGCAACTGAACTGAACTGAACTGGGGAGCTAAGATCCCACATACCTTGCAGCAAAAGAACCAAAACATAAAACAAGAAGCAATATTGTACCAAATTCAATAACAACTTTAAAAATGGTCCACATTAAAAATATTTTTAAAAATAAAGGTAAAAGATTAAACTTTGTGCCATATAGTATGTAGTCCAGAGATAAGGAAGTTCCAGGGTTGGTTAATTCAGCAGTCTAATGACATTATCAGGACTTCCCTGGTGGCTTAGACGGTAAAGCGTCTGTCTACAATGCAGGAGACCTGGGTTCGATCCCTGGGTCTGGAAGATCCCCTGGAGAAGGAAATGGCAATCCACTCCAGTACTATTGCTTGGAAAATCCCATGGACAGAGGAGCCTGGTAGGCTACAGCCTATGGGGTCGCAAAGAGTCGGACACGACTGAGCGACTTCACTTTCCACAGGCACAGGTGCCTTCTGTGTTTCTGTTTTGCATCTTCAATGATAGACTTTTATTCTGAGGCTTCTCCCTCATGGTCATGAAAAAGCTACAATAGTTCCAAACATCACATCCAAAATAAGAACATATCTATAGATCATCAGTGTTTCAGGTCCACTCAGGCTGCTATAACAACATATCACAGACTAGGTGGCTTATTGGCAGCAGAAATGTGTTTCCATGGCCAACTTCTTATTTCCTCACAGGTGGATGGGGCAAGGGAGCTCTCTGAGGTCTCTTTTATAAGGGCACCAATCCCATTTTTTAAGGCCCCACCCTCAAGACTTCATTAACTCCTAAAGGCCCCATCTCTTAATACCATCACACTGAAGGGGTAGGATTTCAACATATGAATTTTAGAAGTACAGAGACATTTAATCTAAAGCAATAGGGCTTGCCAAAGTACAGTATTCTAAAAGAACTGAGTTGTAGCTGTTTGTTTTATAGACTTCCAGTTAAATGTTTATTAAATTCAATTTGGCTGCGTCTTTACATATTTGGGAGCAAATAAGCTTTTCAGATATCAAACATTTCCATAGGTTCCTATAAAGCTGATAGACCCTAGATACTGTATACTTAGTGTCTAATGGTCAAAGCCACTCTGACCCTGAGGGCTGTCAATGAGGAAAAGAATGGATTCTTTCTGCACCCACATCAGGCCTTGAACTTGATTGACCTTATGTGACAAGGGCCCTAAAAATGCATGGTGTTAAAGGCAACTCCCCTGTCAGTAATAACAAAGGCTCAGAAATGCCTCATGTGTACACATGTGCATACACACATGTACACACAGGCACTCACACACATATAGGTTCCTGCATGCCCTGAGGCTGTCATCACCTGTGACTGGCATACCAGGGCCTCCTAGGACCTGGGGGCATCTGAGTCCTATCCTAAAGACTCAGGCCTGCCAATAGGTTTCCAAAGCACCATGAACCATAGCATCTTTCTTGAAAAATAGAACAACAATTGTTGTCTTAAAGAACAAAAAGAGAGAGAAGAGTGACAAGTGGCAACAAGAGGTCTTGCTCTCTGGCCTGAGCAGATGTTTCTGGCAGTGCCCTGCTGGGGAAGGGCCCCCAGGCCCTGGAGCCAGTTCCTAGATGGAGTCCTCAAGGTATGGAGCTGCTTGGGAGTGTAATCCAAAGACTCAGAAAAATTCAGCTGAGAGTCCAGAATGCCAACAGCCCAGTCAACTGGGAGCCGTCAGCCTCAAGAAGGTGCCAGGCCTCAGCAAGGGACCCTTGAAGTCCCCTGCTTTGTTGTGCTTAGTTGCTCAATCATGTCCAACTCTTTGTGACCGCATGGACGGTAGCTCATCAGGCTCCTCTGACCATGGGGATTCTCCAGGCAAGAATATTGCAGTGGGTTGCCATGCCCTCCTCCAAGGGATCTTCCCAACCCAGGAATCGAACCCAGGTCTCCAACATTGCAGGAAGATTCTTCACATTCTGAGCCACCAGGGAAGCCCACAAATACTGGAGTGAGTAACCTATCCGTTCTCCAGGGGATCTTCCCAACCAGGAATCGAACTGGGGTCTCCTGCATTGCAGGTGAATTCTTTACCAGCTGAGCTGTTAGACCCCAAGAAATTCTCTCTTGCAAGGTGCCACTGATGAGGGGAGTTGAAATGTCTCTCAGCGACAAGCTCAAGTGCTCCTCTCTGGCCTGGAAAGAGAAGTGAAAGCTTGCCAATGGCTCCTGTTTCCTGAAAGGCAAGATCCTAGCTCCTAAACATGGAACTCAGGGGTTTCTGGGATTGGTTGCATGAGTGCTAAGTCACTTAAGTCATGTCCAACTCTGAGACTCTACGAACCATACCCTGCCAGGCTCCTCTGTCCATGGAATTCTCCAGGAATTCTCCAAGAATACTGGAGTGGGTTGCCATGCCCTCCTCCAGGGGATCTTCCCAGACCCAAAGATTGAACCCACATCTCCTGCAGCTCCTGCATTGCAAGCAGATTATTTACCACTGAGCCACTGGGGAAGCCCCTGATGATCGGATGCTGCTGCTGCTAAGTCGCTTCAGTCGTGTCCAACTCTGTGCGACCCCATAGACGGCAGCCCACCAGGCTCCCTCGTCCCTGAGATGCTCCAGGCAAGAACACTGGAGTGGGTTGCCATTTCCTTCTCCAGTGCATGAAAGTGAAAAGTGAAAGTGAAGTTGCTCAGTCATGTCTCTTAGCGACCCCATGGACTGCAGCCCACCAGGCTCCTCCATCCATGGGATTTTCCAGGCAAGAGTACTGGAGTGGGTTGCCATTACCTTCTCCCAATGATTGGATACTTACCCTTAAATTTTTCTTTTTAAATTCAGCTTTCTTCAGAGTCAAGGGCCTCCTCCTCCTGCCTTTCCTCCTATATCTCAACCACACTGGGCTATGGGTTCCTCCCATGATGAGCCCTGAATCTGTACTACCCATTCTTCAGGGACACCACCTCCTTGAAGCCTATCAGGATGTTCCCATCTGCTCAGCAAATGCTGAGCCAAATGGCATTTTATGCATCTTTACATAATGGCACTTATTTTGCTGAACTGCAATTTTTTTAATGTGTCTGTTACCACAAAAATATGTGAGCTCCTCCTAACAGGAGTTTTTTTATTCCTTGAAGTGTCATTTCCCTATGGTAGGTAAATATGAGAGGAATGAATGTACAGTATATATATATTGATTGGTTAATACATGAAACTCTAAATGAATCATTGAGAGTGAGTGGAGTGGTAATATATTTCAATAAGAGATGACAATTTGTGCTATTAAGTTCCCTAAATGCTCCCTGCATGTAAGGACCCTCCTACCCCCACCTCTGTTAGGGCTTCCCCTCTTCATGAAGAGGACTGGGAACACCTGTGAGAATGGCCAAAATCCTGATACTGACAATACCAAATGCTGATGAGGGTGTGGAACAGGAGGAACTCTCGTTTTTGCTGGTGGGGCTGCAAAACGGCTCAGCCACTGCCCGAACTTCAGAAGACAGTTTGGCAGTTCTTACAAAATTAAACATTTGTTGTTATTCAAACCCTTAGTCATCTCCAACTCTTTGCAACCCCATGGACTGCAGCATGCCAGGCTTCTCTTTCCCCCACTGTCTCTTGGAGTCTGCTCAAACTCATGTCCATTGAGTTAGTGATGTCATCCAACCATCTCATCCTCTGAAATTAAACATCTTCTGACCACATGATCCAGTAGTTGTGCTTCATGCTATACACCCAAAGGAGACCAAAAATTTATGTCCACACAAAAATCTGCTCCTGGATGTTTTTAGCAGCTTTCTTCACAATTGCTAAAACTTGGAAGCAACCAAAATGTCCTTCAGTAGGTGAATGGATGGTAGGTAAAATATGGTGCATGCAGACAATGGAATATTATTCACCACTAAAAAGAAATGAGCTATTAAACTGGAAAGATACAGAAGAAACTTAAATGCATATGAGTGAAGTAAGTCAATCTGTAAAGGCCCCATACTGTATGATTTCAACTATATGATACTGTGGAAAAGGCAAAATGGTGAAGCCAGTCCAAAGATCAGTGGTTGCCAGGGGTTGTGAGCAGAGAGGTATGACTAGATGGAGCACAGAAGACTTTAGGGCAGTGAAACTGCTCTGTCTGTAACGCTCTATAATGTCTGCTGCTCTGTAATGATGGAGACGTGTCATTGGACGCTTGGCCCAAACTCATAGAATGCACAATTCTGAGAGAGAACTCTAAAGTAAACCATGGACTTTGGTGATTATGATGTCAGTGTAGGGCTTCCCTGGTAGCTCAGTGGTAAAGAATCTGCCTGCCAATGCAGTTCAATCCCTGAGTCAGAAATATCCCCACGAGAGGGAAATGGCAACCCACTCCAGTATTCTTGCCTGGGAAATCCCATGGACAGAGGAGCCTGGCAGGCTACAGTCCACAGGGTCACAAAGAGTCAGACACGACTGAAGCAACTAAACACAACAATACGATGTGTCAGTGCAGATTTGTCGCGCTCGGCTATAACAAGCGCGCCTCTTGTTGGGGGCGGGGCGGGGGAGATGCTGATAATGGGGGAGGCTGTGGACGGGGGAGCAGGAGGCATAAGAGAAATCTCTGTTCCTACCTCTCAGTTTTGCTGTGAACCTAAAACTCCTCTGAGAAATGAAGTCTTAAAAAAAAAGAAAGAAAGGAGGCGAAAGGACTCTTCTCCACCGGGGAGGGCCCGGCGGGGCCGCGGAATGGCTTGGCAGCTGCCGCTAATTCTAACCATGTGCGGCGTGCTGGGAGGGCAGGCCGGCCACTTCATTACTTCGTGCTTAAGGAAATGCCTCCCAGCTCTGCACTTGCCTTTTTAAATTTCACAACCACTAAATCCACTCCCAGCACTTGTTTTTTATAGCGAATGGAAGTAGAGCGAGGGCTCTGCGACCGAGACCTTCTAGAGAGCTAGTCTGTGAGCAGCGGGAGACAACCAGGGCCCGGGGGACCCCCAGCCCCCTAGCTACCCAACCGCCTCTCCAAAGAGACCTAGACCCAGCCACAGAGTCAGCTGAGCTGGGGGAAGAAAAACTCCTCCCGTAATAAAGCCTGAGGCCTCTTTTTTCCTTTTTTTGGCTACACTAGGTCTTTATTGCTGGGTGCAGGCTTTCTCTAGTTGAGGCAAGTGGGCTACTTTCCAGCTGCTGTTCCCAGGTTTCTCATTGTGGTGGTTTCTTTCACTGTGGAGCCCAAGCTCTAGGGTGTGCAGGCCTCAATAGTTGCAGCATGCAAGCCCAGTAGTCGTGGTGCATGGGCTTAGTTGCCTCAAAGCATGTGGAATCTTCCTGGACCAGAGATTGAACCCATGTCCCCTGCATTGGCAGGCGGATTCTTAACCGCTGGACCACCAGGGAAGTCCAAAGCCTGAGTCCTTTAATCCATGAAATGAACTTAAGAGCACCCCACTGGGGACCAGACCAATGTAGGTTTAAATTCTAACTATGCCACCTGTAAGCAGGCAACAGTGACATCTGCTACAACCCCTGACCCCCAGGCCACAGTACTGCCTGCTGGCTTCTCCTCTGTGAGCTTCTGGGGGGCTTTTTCTCCTGTTTGGTTTTAGCTCTCCCAGCACTAGGCTCAGTGCCCAGTCCATAACTAACATACGGTGGAAGCCTCTGGGCCTTTGGTAACTCAGAAGGTGGGAAGAGGAAATGAGACGGTGGAGGGAAAGGGTCCTGGGGATGTGAACTCTGGGCTCAGGAAGACTGCCTTTTGGAGACAGAAGGGCCATCCCTAAAATTGGGCCACTTGGCTGTCCTGCCTTCTGCTATGGACAACACCAGCCTGGGCCACTGTCCCTCACGCAAAGTTCAGATCAGAGGGCAGGTGGGGATGTGACCCCCTAGGCTAGACCTTTATATGACCTGTGACATCACAAAACTCCCTATGATCACTACCTGAACCTCCGCCAAAGGCTGGACACAGATTACGTGATCTAATCCTCACAGCAGCCCCTAGGGCAGGGACGCCGATCGCTATATTACATATAAGGAGTTTGACCCTCAAGGCCCGGCCCCCAGCAAGGCAGCCCAGCTGGCCCAGGACAATAGCCAGAGCCTGAACCCTGTCCTCCCGGCTAACCCCAGGCTCTTGCTTTCACCAGGTCATTTGTGGGCTTTTCTGCCTTTCCATCCCACATGGAAACCCAGCTTTATGGAAACCAACTAGATGTCCTGGAAACCACCTGACCAGGACCCTCCCAGGGGTTTGCATGAATGACTGATGAATTACCATCAGTCCAGATCTGGAGGATGGCCCAGGGGAGAGAGCCCCAGCCTCACCAGCAGGGCCTGGGTGCAGAGGCTGGTCCAGCCGTGGAGCAGCCCAAATAAGAGTGATAGCTTATAGCATTGTTTCCTGGACCTGGCCCATGGACTGGCAGTTCTGCAAGTTGTGAACCCCCTTCGGTTTAATTTTTTTTTTTTTTTGCTGGGTATCTATCTTTTTTAAATTTAAATTTTTTTTAAATTGGAGGCTAATTGCTTTACAGTATTGTATTGGTTTCTGCCATATATCAACATGAATCAGCCATAGGTATTTTTAAGATTTCTTTTTTGATGTGAGCCATTTCTAAAGTCTTTATTGAAATTGTTACAATCTTGTTCCTGTTTTATGTTTTAGTTCTTTGGCCAAGAGATATTTGGGGTCCTAGCTCCCTGACCAGGAATGGAACACACACCCCCTGCATTTGAAGGTGAAGTCTTAACCACTGGACAACCAGCAAAGTCCTTTGGTTTTCTGTGTGTATGTGTGTGTGTGTTAGTCGCTCAGTCATGTCCAACTCTGTGACCCTATGGATTGTAGCCCACCAGGCTCCTCTGCCCATGGGATTCTCCAGGCAAGAATACTGGAGTGAGTTGCCATGCCCTTCTCCAAGGTCTTTGGTTTTAAATAGAGTAAAAAAGGAAAGGGATCTTGCGGTTATTCACCCCCCTGGCCCAGCATCAAAGATCAACTCTGCCAAATGCTCAGCTTTCCAAGCTTTGCTCTCACCGTCCTCTCCGGCAGCTGCATCTCCTACCTGCAGGGGAGGTTCACACCAGCCCCCATCCCTGCCGACTCTCTTCCCTCTTTCTCTCACTCGACAGAACTCCTCTGAGCCTTCCCTGCTCAAGGGACTGAGATGCCCAGATGAGTCAAAAACGGCTCCTGTCACAAAGGAGGTCAATGTCAAGGGCTTCTCAGGCTATAATGCAACCTAATGATGAAACCAGCTATCTGCCCAGCTTCTCTCCTGACCCTGCTGCCTTCCTGGCATGAAAGGTAGAGAGATTGTGCCAGATGACAATGAGAAATGAATGGAGAGGGAAACCCAACTCAGGTTCAGTTCAGTTCAGTTCAGTTGCTCAGTCGTGTCCGACTCTTTGCAACCCCATGAATCGCAGCACGCCAGGCCTCCCTGTCCATCACCAACTCCCGGAGTTCACTCAGATTCACGTCCATCGAGTCAGTGATGCCATCCAGCCATCTCATCCTCTGTCGTCCCCTTCTCCTCCTGCCCCCAATCCCTCCCAGCATTAAAGTCTTTTCCAATGAGTCAACTCTTCTCATGAGGTGGCCAAAGTACTGGAGTTTCAGCTTTAGTATCATTCCTTCCAAAGAAATCCCAGAGCTGATCTCCTTCAGAATGGACTGGTTGGATCTCCTTGCAGTCCAAGGGACTCTCAAGAGTCTTCTCCAACACCACAGTTCAAAAGCATCAATTCTTCGGAGCTCAGCCTTCTTTACAGTCCAACTCTCACATCCATACATGACCACTGGAAAGACCGTAGCCTTGACTAGACGGACCTTAGTTGGCAAAGTTAAACATCTGCAGTTCAGAAAACTGAGGGGGAAGAGGGCATCACAAGAAAACGGCATATCTGGAACTAGGCTTGCTCTCTAAGAAGGAGGAGGGCGACCACCTGGAGAAGCTGCAGGCTCCATGAGGACTTGGGAGGAGTATCAGCTGGGCCCTTGAAGGCCACCGCCCTGGAGCTGTCCACCTCTAGAAACCATGCTGGCCCAGTGTCATCAGAGTGAGGCTCTTAGAAGGGAGCCCTCCTACACCATGGATGGGAATGTACATTGGTGCAACTACTATGGAGAACAGCATGGAAGCTCCTTAAAGGACTAAAAATAGACTTGCCATATGACCCAGTAATCCCATTCCTGGGCATACATCCAGAGAAAGCTCTAATTCGAAAAGATACGTGTGCCAGTGTTCAGTGAAGCACTGTTTACAATAGCCAAGACATGGAAGCAATGAAAATGGCCATCCACAGATGCGTATGGGCTGTGTGTGTGCGCCTGTTGTTGCTCAGTCACTAAGTCACCAAGTCATGAGACCCCACGGACTGTAGCCCACCAGGCTCCTCTGTCCATGGGATTCCCCGGGCAAGAATACTGGAGTGGGTTGCCATTTCCTTCTCCAGGGGATCTTCCTGACCCAGGGATTGAACCTGTGTCTCTTGCATTGGCAGGCAGAGTCTTCACTGCTGAGCCACTGAGGGGGCTTATATATACAGTAATGTGTAGGAATATTACTCAGCCATAATCAAGAATGAAATAATGTCATTTGCAGCATCAGGGATGGACCTAGAGATTATCATACTAAATGAAGCAAGTCAGAGAAAGACAAACACCATATGATATCATTTACATGTGGAATCTAAAGTATGCTACAGATGAACTTATTTAGAAAATAGAAAACAGACTCACAGTCATAGAAAACAAACTTCTGGTTACCAAAGGAAAAGGAGGGGGCAAGGATAAATTAGGAGATCAGGATTAGCAGATCCAACTGCTATATGTGAAATAGGTAAACAATAAGGACCTACTAGATACCACAGGGAACTTTATTCAGTATCTTGTAATACCTATAATGAGAAAGAACAGGAAAAAATATATATATGTATAGCTGAATCATTTTGCTATATACCGGAAACTAACACATTGTAAACCAACTATACTCAACTTAAAAATTAATTAATTTTTAAAAAGTGAGGCTCCCAGATTCCAAACATAGCCAGAAGCTACCGCTCAAGGAGGATATGGGAGCCAGATGGCAAAGAGTCCCACCCACAGACCCAGGCTGAGGTTCCTCCAGGCCCCCACAGCAGCGCCCTTCCTCACTGAGTGTGCTGTCCTCTAGGCCAAGGAAGCTTCACTCACTTGAATCTCTGCCCCAACTCACTGTCCAAATACCTGAGGCCCTGGGCTGCCCCGCCGACCACTTAGCTCCGAGCCTACTCACAATTCCATTCTCCCCAGGACTGACCGGGCCCCTGGAGACTCACCCCAGGTCCTCAAGTATTCAAGGGGCTGGGATGAACAGAGCTTGGACTCGATAGGTGGAATGTTCGATGAGATCCCCTCCCATTGAGAGAGCCAGGGTTGTTGGAAGAGAAGGGAGGCAGGCTGCAGGCCTGGAGTGTTCACTATACTCCGACCGCAAGCCCCTTAAACAGAAAGAAAAAAAGGAAAAATCAGAGGAAAGACAATCTGCACAGCCTTCCCTGTCCCCCTCCCTGACTCTCACCCACCCCCACCTCGGGCAGGTACACAGCACGACTGCCGCTTGCCAGCACTTGCTAAGCAACCAGGAGCTGTTGGGCTGTTTCTCTCAGTTCCCTCTGGTTGCTATGGAAGCTGTTTGAGCAAACCTCTCCTGCCAACCACCAAGGCTTTTTCATCAGAGCCTGGTGGAGAGCGCCTTGCTGGTCAAGCTGGGCAGCAGAGCTCAGAAGATGGGGTGGAGGGTGGGGCCAGAGGCTGCAGGACTGCAGGCAGCCCTGTCAGTCCACCCCAGCCCCAGACCCAGTCCCCAGGCCCTATCTGACGAACCCATCCCTCCCCAATGGGATCCTGTCTTTTATGCCATTCTCTTTGCCTTCTAGCTTCTGGCCTGACTGTCTGTCCCTGGTCCCAGTGGCTTTGCCCCGAGGGTGTCAGATCCTCTACCCAGAAGTGATGGGGAGATGAGGAAGATAAGGCCCTGTCCAGCCTCAAGATGAAATCCCTACAAGCCCTTGTTTCTGTGCTGCTAAAATGGGCAACCTCCCAGCGCATCACTGGGCAAAGGCCACCTCCGTCTCCTCTCCTGTGTTATTAATGAGCCCCTTCTGCCAGCTGAGCTGGGCGAGAGCCAAGGTGTTCATCTCACCACAGGGCTTCGGGGGACCCGGATTTCTGGAAGGCAGCACCCCCTCTCCTCAAGAGGAAAGCGAGCACCTGCTGCCAAAGGGACCAGGTATTCCACAAAGGATCGGCCTAGGAGGACAGGGAGGCTGAGATGTGTGAGCTTGTCGCCTGTGCCTTCTTCCACCCAGGCTGGGAGGGAGGTGTGGGAGCATGGGATTTAGGGAGGGTCCAGGAGTGCCTGCCCCCAGTTTGAGGAGCAGCTCTACCTGCTGGTTCTGTGATCCTGGGTGAGGGCCTCCATGTCTCAGAGCCTGGGTTTGTTCCGCTTCAAAATGGCAATGACAATTCCCACCTGGTGTTGCCGTGAGGGTGAAATGGAGTGATGCCCCACCCGGAGGGGGCACCCCATCAATGCCGATGCCCGCCCCTTTGCGAGCTCTGTACCTCAGGGGTGTCTGCAGTTGTGGATGGCGAGAATCAGAGCAGCCAGTGACCTGGAGTGTGAATCAAGCCTGATCTCTTGATCTGTTCAATTAGAATGTGTGTTCGCACACAAGCCTGCTCTTAGGATGCGTGCTTGCACAGCCTGTGAGACTTGTTCCCTTCCCACCTAATCTCACTGCACCAGGGGAGCCTGGGCAAAGCGATGTCCAATGAGTATTTGTGGTGGCGCTAGTGGTAAAGAACCTGCCTACCAAAGCAGATAGACGTAAGAGACCTGGGTTCGATCCCTGGGTCAGGAAGATCCTCTGGAGAAGGAAAAGGCAACCCACTCCAGTTTCTTGCCTGGAGAATCCCATGGACAGAGGAGCCTGGTGGGCTACAGTCCATAGGGTCACACAGAGTTGGACATGACTGAAGTGACTTAGCAAGTGTGAAATCACGCGTGCAGAGTGAAAGTCATCTCAGAACCCAGCACAGGAGCCCTTCCACTCTGAGTCTTCATGCTCAGATCCCCAAAGGCAAAAATTCTTGTTATAAAGAAAGAAATTTTTTAAAAGACAAGAAATAGTCCTGCGGCCTGTTTCTGAACACAGAATTACTCAAGTGAATAAAACAGCATCAGGAAATCAAAAATAGAGTCAAAAGAGACAAAACCAAGTAATATCAGGCTTTGGGCATCAGTTTGGGGCTCCCTGTCAGCACCCCAAGGATGGTCCCAGCATAAGGACAGATAACCCCACATTCATCACATCCCGTCCTCTTCTTGGTTGGCTGTGATCTTGGCCAAAGGCACCTGTTGAGGATCCATTTTTTTTCCTTCTCAAAAGAAGAATCAGAATCATCATCTGAGAGAAGTAAAGCATGCTCATTAAAAAAAAAAAATTTCCAATAATTGCAAAGAGGCTCAATTAAAAGAACAAAAAGGTGATTGCAACTGATTTCTGGAAAGTCAGAGTTTATTGTTAAAATTTTGCTTTGAATTTGAGACTGAAAAGCTTCAAGAGGAAAAACTATAACGAATACAGGCTTTAAAGTGTTTCTTCATTTTTGAAGAAATAACTCAGCCTCCTTTTCTCAGATCCTAAGAAACAGTTTGAAAAAAAAATAATTTTAAGACCCAGCCTCACATTCCCAAGAATCTCAGACTTTCAAAGTTGGAAAAACCTCAAAGTCCAAAACTTCAGCCAATCTTTCAGTCCTCCTTGAAGTGATGAGAACAGGGGCTTTGAATTCAGAGAGGACTGGGTTCAAATACCCAATTTGGGCTTCCCTGGTGGCTCAGATAGTAAAGAATATGCCAGCAATGCAGGTGACCCTGGTCCAATCGCTGGGTCAAGAAGATCCCCTTGAAAAGGGAATGGCAACCCACTCCAGTATTCTTGCCTGGAGAAGCCCCATGGACAGAGGAGCCTGCCAGGCTACAGTCCATGGGGTCACAAGGAGTCGTTCATGACTGAAGTTACTTAGTATGCACACACAAGGAAAGAACTACCTGGTCCAGGCACTCTGCTGGGTGCTTTCATATTTGAGTAACTAAAGAATGTGTCGCATATCAGGTTAGCAGAGCTGAGACTGTATTTCCCAGAATTCTCCTCCCTACAGGCTTCAGATTTCAGACTGGCTACAGAAAATATTTGCAGGAGACCTGGAAGATGAGTGTGAACCCCCAGCCATTCTGTTATGCTCTGAAGGCAGTGGGCCAGACACTGATGCTGCTCCCACGCTTTGTCACTGATCTGCGTGTCCGCCTTTGTGGCCTGGGGTGGCAGCAACATCTGCCCTTCTGGCCTCTAGCGGTCCCAGGCCAGAAAGACACCAACTAACCTTCAGGTCACCTGTGTGGCTGAGGACGGAACGGTGACGGTGAGGCAAGGACCCCGCTTTCCTGCTGGTTCCAGTTTGGCCTTATCCTCTCTTATGTCGTGTCCATCCCTCCTCGCCCTGCTGAGGACAAGACCAGCACACAGAATGCTTGACCAGCTCCCACAGTTACATAAAGTCTAATTCTTACTTTTTAAAATTTCTCATTCTATTTTGCTTACCGTGGTTCTGCTTTTTAAAGGAACTCCTAACCTAACTGATACAGTTAGTACAAGGTTATAAGAAGGTAGCTTCTGGAACTTACCACTAAGTGCCTCAGTTTCTTCATCTGTGAAATGGGAGTAAGTACTGATCTCATAATTGTGAGGTTTAAATGACTTAGTATGTGTAAGTCACTTAGTTAGTGTTTATCACCTCAGTGAGCAGTCTTATTACCATCATTTCATATGGTCTTTAAAAATCTACAGTGAGATAAGGAATATTGTTCTACTCATGGTTCAGACAGAGAGACTCAGAAAGTTTCCATGACTTACCCAAGGTCACTCAGATGGAAAGTGAGAGAGCTGGCATTCCATCTCAGGTCAATTTGCTTCCAGACTATTCTCAGCAGAAGGTTCCCCCTCCTGTCTCCTTTCTCTAATCCATATGGAATGGTGTCACTTTGGAAAGCTTCCAAGCCTCTCCTTTCATAACAAGTCTTAGTCATTTTAATCAAGAGTGAAAATACTCTCTCTTTGGACAGATTCAAAGATCTTACAGAAGAGAGAAGTTTCTCCTCAATAATGAATCCTTTTCTGAACACTGTAGTCCTTTTCTGTTCTCACATGATTGATTTTGATTTTCAATTAATCCACAATTATGTATCAGCACCATTGTCTTCCAACATTGTGCTGCTGGAAAAACAGGTGTAGTGGTGTAGTGGGGAACCTACAGAACTTGAAATTGGAAGATCTCTACTTGCCCATTCCCTCTGCGGTTTCCACTCTGAAAACACAACGATAAGGAGACCTACTTCCTGTCTTACTTGTTCCAGCAGATTGAATAGTGGCTCCCAAAAGGTATGCCCAACATCCTGATACCTAGACTTATTTGGAACTTATTTGGAAAAAGAGTCTTTGAAGGGGTTATTAAATTAAGGATCTTGATATGGGTGGATCCTATATTCATGACAAATGTCCTGATATGAGACAGAACAGGAGGAAACGTAGAGACTAGAGGAGAAGAAGGCGATGAGGACAGGCGACACAGATTAAAGTAATGCAGTGACGAGTCAAGAAACACCCAGAGCCACCAGAGTCTGGAAGGCAAAGGGGGATTCTCCCCAGAGCATTTGTGGGGAGCATGACCCTGGCAACACCTTGCTTCAGACTCCTGGGTTCTGGAACTGGGAGAGAGTAAATCTCTATGGCTTAAGATCACCAAATTCATGGTGATTTTTCATGTCAGTCCTAAGAATTTTTTATGTCTGCTATGCAACAAATCATAAAAACCTCAGCGTCTCAAGACAACTTCTACTTGTTACCTACAGTGTGAAAATCCAGAGTCTAGACACACGCTGGCTGGGTTCTCTTCTCGGGTACTTGCAAGGGTGGAATCAGGATGTCAGCTGGCTGCATTCTCAGCTGGGGCATGGGGTCCCCTTCAAAACCAGTTGTTGGCAGAATTCAGTTTCTTGTGCTTGTAGGACTGAGGTCCCTGTCTCCTTGCTGGCTCTCAGCCGGGGACCACTCTCGTATTTCCTGCCACCTTGCCTTCCTTCTCCACCTTGCCTTCTCCAGTCAAAACCAGCAACGGTGAACTTTTTCATGTCCAGTCTCCCCCACACTTCAAATCTCTGACTTGCCTTCTCTGACCTCTAGACCCAAATGTAAAAAACTCATGCGATTAGGTCAGCCCCATCGAGGTAACCTCTCGTTTTTAATTTCAACTGCGCCATATACCATATAAAATATGTGTCACAAGGTAACCTAACCATGGGATCAAAAGGCATCATATGCACAGTCCTGGGATTATGCTGGGTGTCTACATCAGGGACAGAGGTTTTGGGGGGTATACTTTTCTTTTTATGAGGGGCTGTTTTAGAGTTCTGCTTACCACAGATAGCTATCAAGGTTAAACATAACAGTTGTGAGATTATCATAAGTAATGATACGAAACAAATGTGAAAGATGTAAGAGGGAAAAACATC
Organism: Budorcas taxicolor; assembly: GCF_023091745.1. Classification (NCBI taxonomy): domain Eukaryota; kingdom Metazoa; phylum Chordata; class Mammalia; order Artiodactyla; family Bovidae; genus Budorcas; species Budorcas taxicolor. Next base: position 142,105,877 of record NC_068920.1, read on the forward strand.
ACAGGGCATGGACTCTATTCTCTGGAAGGGACATGAACACATCGATGGAAGAAAAGTCTGGGTGAGCATCCAAAAGAGACCATGAAGATGTACTGAAATGATCACAAAGGTAAACACCAGGGACTGGTCTGAGTATATCAGCTCCATCCTCATGACAACCCTGTATGGTGCTATTATTATACACTCATTTAAAAATATATTTTATAAAGAAGAAAACCAAGTGCAGGGAAGTTATGTGTCCAAAGCAACACACATTTAATTGCAGTAAAACCAAGAGTTAACTCCCAGGAGTCTAGGGGTCAGAGGGTGTAGTCTTAATTGCTCAGTCGCACCTGCCTCTCAATGAGTGGACATAAACAGGTGAGGCTGGGAGTGTTGGGGGGAGACACACCCTGCAGGCAGACAGGAAGCTGGGTACCCAAGGGACTTAAAAGGACAAAGTCGTGAATGGAACTGTGGGAGACAGGGAGCATTGCGTTGAGGGGTTCAATCCCATATGGGTGGCACAATGTATTTGTAGAGTTGATAAAAAGCTGGGTCAGTCTATCTGGAATGAAGTTATTACTTTTTTAAAATTTTCAGTTGGAGTTTAGTTGCTTTACAATACGTTACTTTCTGCTGTACTAACAGAAAAGTTAGTGAATCAGCTATGTGTGGTGCTGTGCTTAGTCACTGAGTCTTGTCCGATTCTTTGTGACCCAATGGACTGCAGCCCACCAAGCTCCTCTGTCCATGGGGATTCTCCAGGCAAGAATACTGGAGTAGGTTGTCATGCCCTGCTCCAGGGGATCTTCCCAACCCAGGGATCGAACCCAGACTCCCACATTGCAGGCAGATTCTTTACTGTCTGAGCCACCAGGAAAGCCCACGAATACTGGAGTGAGTAGCCTATCCCTTCTCCAGGAGATCTTCCCAACCCAGGAATCGAACCAGGGTCTTCTGCACTGCAGGTGGATTCTTTACCAGCTGAGATACCAGGGAAGCCCGTGCATCAGCTATCAGTTCAGTTCAGTCACTCAGTCGTGTCCGACTCTTTGCGACCCCATGGACTGCAGCTTGCCAGGCTTTCCTGTCCGTCATCCACTCCTGGAGCTTACTCAAACATCTGATTTCGGTATTGACCCTCTGGTGATGTCCATGTGTGGAGTCTTCTCTTGTGTTGTTGGAAGAGGGTATTTGCTATGAGCAGTGTGTTCTCTTGGCAAAACTCTGTTAGCCTGTGCCCTGCTTCATTCTGTACCCCGAGGCCAATTTTGCCTGTTACTCCAGGTATCTTTTGACTTCCTACTTTTGCATTTCAGCCCCCTGTAATAAAAAGGACATCTTTTTGGGGTGTTAGTTCTAGAAGGTCTTGTAGGTCTTCATGGAACTGTTCAGCTTCTTCAGCATTACTAGTTGGGGCACAGACTTAGATTACCGTGATACTGAATGGCTTCCTTGGAAATGAACAGAAAATAGAATCAGCTATACGTATCCATATATATCCTCTTTGTTACCACAGAGTATTGGGTAAAGTCACCTGTGCGAAACAGTAGGTTCTCGTTAGTTATCTATTTTATACATAGTAGTGTATACATTTCGGTCCCGATCTCCCATTTCATCCCACCTCTCCTTCCCCTTTGGGGTCCATACATTTGTTCTCTACATCTGTGTCTCTATTTCTGCTTCACAAAGAGATTCATCTGTTGGAATAGAATTATTTTTGAAACATTGTCAATCAGCTCTGTGGTGGTATGCGAGAGGCCTACAGGTCTGCCCCAACCTCCCAACTGTGGAATAATGGCAGTGCTGATGGGTGGGGCACGTGGTCATAGTGGCCGTCAGACTGGAATGTATCTCAGGGCGGAGACCCCTGGTCTAAGAGCTTGGAGTCCAAGTTCCCATTTGGCCCCAGCTGCTTGTGACCTCCTTGCTCTGGGCTATAGTTTCTCCATGAGTAAAATGCAGTTGGTCAATACTGTCCTGCTTTCTTCCCCAAGCTACTCGGAGGCTTAAGGTGACCTGGGTGACAAGTGTTAGATGCATACCTGTAAGAGGTGGTGATGATGATGTTTCCATATTTGCACAAAAAAACCCAAAACACTAACATGTTTTGCCAGATAGAATGAAAATGATTGAAAAAAATAAACTAGTATTTTTGACAAGACATACTCCATTGAAAAGAAATTTTAAGAGAAAAGCCTTGAACAACATAGCCTCCCAGACAAGTCCCAGCTTGGCCGTATGCCAACTCTGAGATCCTAAGACCAGCCTTGGAAGCCATTAGCAATACTATGTCTGTGCTTGTAGTCACAATTGCCCTGCACTGGAGAGTCATTTTTTTTTCTCAATAATCAAATTGATGTTTTTATGCCACTACCAGATAAAACTAGTATGTGTCTCTTTTCTTTCCTTTCCTCTCACCCTCCATCATCACCAGTGCTGAACTGTAGAGACTGAGGTGTCTCACTATAGCCAGAAGAATGAGAAGAAGGCAAGGCAAATGGTCCAAAGTTGCACCCAGGGCCAGAGAAAGCCACTAGGGACATAAGGGCCACCATGGACTGAGTTTGACATGTATTAAATCCAGCTGAACAAAACGTATGCAGGTCACAATAAAAATGCTGGAGTATCTGATGGGGGCTCTTCCCAAGGCTCTCCATCTAGTTGAAAACACAAGATAAACTATTGTTCAGTGGCTAAGTCGTGTCTCACTCCTTGCGACCCCATGGACTGCAGCACGCTAGGCTTCCCTGTCCTTCACTGTCTCCTGGAGTTTGCTCAAAGTCATATCCATTGAGTTGGTGATGCCATCTAACCATCTCATCCTCTGTTGCTCCCTTCTCCTCCTGCCCTCAATCTTGCCCAGCATCAGGGTCTCTTTCAATGAGTCAGTTCTTCACATCAGGTGGCCAAAGTATTGGAGTTTCAGCTTCAGCATTAGTCCTTCCAATGAATAAATGAATAAGATAAACTATGACAACACTATATTTACAGTATACTTGCAAAGAATCCTAGGAAAACTACAGGTGATTCCTACTACATGGAGGTGATTTGGAGGGCTCTTGGGAAAAACCACCAAGAGACGGTAACATTGGAGCTGAACTTTAAACATGGACTTCCCTGGTGGCTCAGACAGTAAAGAATATGCCTACAAATGCAGGAGACCTGGGTTCAGTCCCTGAATGGGGAAGATCTCCTGGAGAAGGGAATGGCAACCAACTCCAGTATTCTTGCTCAGAGAATTCCATGGACAGAGGAACCTGGCAGGCTACAGTCCCTGCGGTTGCAAAGAGTCAGACATGATTGAGTGACTAACATTTTCACTTTCACACTTAAACATGGAGGCCACATGTATCAGTGAAATAAGGGACAGTTGAGGGGAATCCCAGGCTGAGTAGTGTATGAGTCAAGGCCTGGAGACCTGGATGTGCATGAAATGCTTCCATGAAAGCAAGTGAAATATGTATGATTTGTACAGGGGTGAGAGTGAGTGGTATATAAGTTAGGAATGATTATGTTATGCTGCAGTGACAAACATTCCCCAAATCTCAGTTGTTTATAAGATCAAGAATTGGAGAGGCTACATGTCCATCCCTATCTGCTGTAGTTCTCCATGTCATCCTCAGTCCAGGACCTTCAGAGGAAGAAGAGCAACTGCCTAGAATTGTCTGTCCACTCTAGTAGGAATGTGAGGCAATGTAATTTTCAGTGGACACAAGGGGCTAGTGGCTACTGTACTGGACAGCATAGATATTACAGAACATTTCCATCATTGCAGAAACTTCTCCTGGACGCCTGGTCTAGACAAAGGGTTTACAAACTATGGTCCATGAGACAAACCCAACCTGTTGCTTGTTTTTATAAATAAAGTTTTATTGCAACACAGTCATGCTCATTCACTTGTGGATTGCCTATGATTGCTTTCATGTGGCAGTAGCAGAGCTGAGAAGCACCACAGAGATCGTAGAGCCTGCAAAGCTGAATGCATTTATAGAAAAAGTTTGTTGACACCTGGTTTAGATCACTCCCCCAGTTGTCACAGCAGAAGGAAAAAGCACTCCAGCCCATATGTACCTCTGCTCACAATTCATCCAGCAAAACTAGTCATTTGCCTCCAGCCAACCACAAGGGAACTGGGAAGTGCAATATTTACCATTTGCCCAGAAGTGGGGAAGAACTAGAAACACTTGGCACATTGTGACAGCCACAGGGGGACAGGGCGGCACATAAGGCAGAAAGTAAACTCAGAGTAAAGGGCCCCAAGGTTTGAACGTTATGCTGTGGGCAATGGAGCATTGGCAGGGGAAAGGTCTGGCTCCATGAAGCGAATCAGTGCTGGGGACAGCTGGAAATTGATGGGAGTGATCAATATTGGCACAGAGGACAGCAGGACAGAAACGAGAGGAAGATCTCAAGAGAGACACGATGACTCCAGCTTTAGACACTCTCACAGGTGACCGGGTCATAGCCCATTCCCAAGGCAGCAGAATAATGACAGCAAACATTTATACAATCACTTCCTGTGTGCCAGGCACTATTTTGACCATTTAGTATATTTTGCCACCTTTAAGGGCTTCCCCGGTGGCTCAGACAATAAAGAATCTGCCTGCAGTGCAGGAGACCCAGGTTGCATCCTTGAGTTGGGTAGATCCCCTGGAAGAGGAAATGGAACCCACTCCAGTATCCTTGCCTGGAGAATCCCATGGACAGAGGACCCTGGTGGGCTATAGTCCATGGAGTCGCAAGATTTGGACACAACTGAGCGACTAATACACTCACCACCTTTAAACCTCTCAACAAACCTGTGAGATGGGTAGCGTTCTATTCCCACTTTCCATACAAGGGAACTGAGGTCCAGAGGCGTTAAGTGACCTGGCCAAGGTCACACAGCGAGGGAGCAGCATCTGGCTGCTCAGGGGTCCAGTGCTCAGAACAAAGTCCACCTGCAGCCGTCACAGCACGTTGATCACTAGCCCAGGCATCCTTCAGGTCCCCTGTTTCAGCTCTGTTGACTCTGTAGAAAACTGCCCAAATTTACGGATTATGTGGACTGTTACTTTTTACTCTCCAAAACACATTAAGTGATTTTGTCTGGAAATGTTTTACAAGCCCCAATTATGCCTCCTACATCCCCTCCCCAGCACAGCCCAGGTCCCAGCCAGGACTGTAAAAGAACCTTTTCTTCTTTCTAAAGCCTCTTAACTCTCTGCCCCCAGAGAGAGCTGGTTCTCCCTGAGTCTGGGAAAAGCCAAGCTCCCGTTCTGGCCCACGGGGAGGTTTTAGACGGACCGTCATGTCTCAGCTCTGCTCTCCCTCTTTTCACGAGACTCTTTAATTAGGTTCAGAAACATGTTTATGATCCTGAGAACCAGCCCGTGTTATATTAGGCAAGTTCAAAGCTCCATTTCCCCCAACAACTCTCAGAACATTTCAGTAAACTCAGAGGCCTGGCTCAGAGCCAGGCCTGAGCAGCATCAGACTGTGGGCGAACAGCGCCTCCAGCACCTCTGCTCTGGGCAGCTTCGGAAAGATTCAGGCTTAGATAGAGTTTTTCACCATGGCCACTCTCTACTGGCCCAGTGACCTTGGATATATCACTTAACGTCTCTGAGCCTTGGCAGTCCATCTGCGGCGCTATGGACTGTAGCCCGCCAGGCTCCTCTGTCCATGGGATTTCCCAGGCAAGAATACTCAACTGGGTAGCCATTTCCTTCTCCAGGGGATCTTCCCGACCCAGGGATCGAACTCAGGTCTTCTGCATTGCAGGCAGATTCTTTACTATCTGAGCCACCAGGGAAGCCCCTAATTTGGGGAAGGTAAGTTTATTTAGAAGTTAGAATGGGAGTCATCATGGCCATAGAGAGTATGAGAATTAAATGATGGATGAGATTAGTCAGTTTCCCTCTACACTGCTGTGCAGGTTCCTGACCTCTCCCCCACCCCCCGTGCCCTGGGGACCTGATGGGACCAGCCTCTCAGGGAGGTGGGCTATCAGTGTGAGTAGAGGCTCAGACCCCACCCCCAGGAGGCTGCGCTTATATTCTCTCTTCAGAAAGAAGCTCTCCCCTCCCCCATGAGGAATTTGCTTCAGATACAGGGACCTGGCGTGAAAACCTCCAGGGTGCCAGGCAGTGGTTTTTGCAGCCACAGAGTAATAACATACATGCAGCAAAACCTCTGTCACAAATTCACCATGGACAACGTACCTACTTCACAGACAGGTGCTCATGCTATGTCGCTTCAGTTGTGTCTGACTCTGTGCGACCATATAGACCGTAGCTTGCCAGGCTCTTCTGTCCATGGGGTTCTCCAGGCAAGAATACTGGAGTAGGTGCCATGCCCTCCCTCCAGGGGATCTTCCCAACCCAGGGATCGAACCCATATCCCTTACATCTCCTGCATTGGCAGGCGGGTTCTTTACCACCAGCGCCACCTGGGAACCCCCCACAGACATGGTCTCAGCTAATTGTCACTGCTCAGGGAAATGGGTGTGAGTCTGACGCCTTTTACACCTCATGAGACGCAGATTCAGTGAAGACAGCAAACTGGCCTAAGAGGTCACAGTGGGTCAGAGGCAGAATCAAGATAAAGGCCCAGATCAGAGCCAGTCTAACTCCAAGCCACCCCTGGTTGTGGGACTGCACCTCCTCTTCCTTCTCTGAGGTGGGAAAGTTGAGCAGAACCACCCAGAACTACTGGCAGGCACCTCCAGAGCAGGTCTGAGGTGACATGCTTCTTGAGCTTTTATCAGCAGCCTCCCTTCCCTGGTCCTGAGGTCTGGAGCATCCTTTAGGAACCAGAGAGCTCACAGAGACCCAGTCTCTTAGACTCCATCTGACCCCTCCTTCTGTCCCCTCAACCCCCTAGCTCTCCCTTTGGGCTCCTTTGAGCATGGGCCCCCTAGTTCCCTGGCCTGGAGTGTTTGGAGCCCCTCCACCTACCCAGCACAGCCAATCTCCCCCGCCCTCCTCTCCCAGCCCCGTGGTGGCTGAAGGTGGCCATAGCGTGCCATGGACAGAGCACCGAACAGAGTCCACAGGCCTGGTTCTTCGCTCCACCACTGCCGCTTTACTGTGTGACCTTGGGGAAAAATCGCCTCCCCTCTCTGGGCTTCACACGCCACATTTTTCAAAGTAGATTCAGCTGAGACCTCTTTGAAGGGCCATTAAGCTCACTTGGTAAAGAATCTGCCTGCAATGCAGGAGGCCCAGGTTCGATTCCTGGGTCAGAAAGATCCCCCTGGAGAAGGAAATGGCAACGCACTCCAGTATTCTTGCCTGGAGAATCCCGTGGACAGAGGGGCCTGGCCGGCTACAGTCTATGGGGTCGCAAGAGTCAGACATGGCTTAGCGACTAAACCACCACCACCACCACCCACCCCGCAAACGACACAACGAGGCTTCTTCACCTCCGCCCAGTCTCCGTCACCACTGGACCTCAGCCCTAACACCCATCTGTTCTAGAGAGTTTAGTGGAAGAAGCTTAGGACAGGCTTTAGGGTTTTGACTGCACTGTAGCCAAAACTCCCTCGGGAGACATGGAACTTTAAACTAACAGAGTCCACCTGAATTTGGAAGTCATTTCTCCCAGTTTCCCATTGTATGACCCCAATGCGGTGAAACCCATGCTGGATGGTGTGGACTGAACCACCTAAAGCTCCAGCACAGGTGGGCCTGGGCCACGGGGGCGGGGCTAACACGTGGCCCCGCCCTTTCTTCTGCTGTGGAGCCATGAGCAAGTCACCCGAGGCATCTGGGGCTTGGCCATCTGCTCGGGAAAGTGGGCTTGAGGATTTCCTGGAGTTTTTCCCTTTAACGTGCTGTGTCTGTAAGACATATACATTAAGTGGCGTGTGTCTTTCACTTGAGTCTCTTTCCTTTTTTTTTAATAACAGTTTTATTGAGATGTGATGCACATACCACACCATCCACCCCCTTAAAGTACATGATTCAGTGGTTTTCAGTATAGTCGCAGTGCTCTGCGAGCATACTTGCAATCAATTTTTGAACATTTTCATCACCCCCCAAAGAACCCCACACCTGTTAGCAGTCACTCCCCATCTCTCCCCAAATCCCCTCGCCTAGGCTGCCACTGGACTGCTCCCTGTTTCTGTGGAATGGCCTCTTTGGACCATTCTGCTTCCTATCAGTGAAGTCCTGCACTGTGTGTTCTTTGCCGTCCGGCCTCTTTCATTGAGAATCCTGTGTGTAAGCTTCCTCCAGGCTGCGTCATGTCTCTCTCACGTCCTCTGCCCCCACCGGCTCCCCGGCTCACCCAGTAGGGCTGCAGCCTTGGCCATGGGCTCACCTCTTTGTCAGGGCTTCCCAAACACCAGGCTCCCCTCCCTCTGGAATGTTCCCTCCACTGTCTGTGCAGGCAATCAGCGCAAGGCCCCCTCAGCCCCCTGCCTCCTGCCCCAGGAAATACATTTCTCAGTTCTTTCCACAATTTGAAAGGTTTTAAGACAAACTGACCTGCTGTTGACAGCACTAATTCTTTCTTCCTCTCCATTGCTCCTGTCTCTTCTCTCTCTCTTTTTTTTCCCTCAAGGAATTTTTTTTGATGTTGTGTGTATGGGTTTTCTCCCAGCCTCCAGCTGTCACTTTGGTATGGGGATTGATGTCAAGTAGCTCTTATTGGCTCCTGCTCTCTTCCAATTGCCTCATATACAGTATCTCGTGTTCTCTCCGTGGGGCAGGCATCGTCATCCCCGTCTTATAAATGCAGACACTGAGGCTCAGGGAGGCGGCGGGATTTCCTGAGGTCACCTCCAGCAGATAGCAGACTCAGAATTGGCCCTTTGTCTGTTTTGCTATTCTGCCTCCCCAGGGACCAGCGTTGAGGACCAGTTGGTGGTGATTTTGATAATTTCTCCCTTAGACAGGATCGAACCCACTGCAGAATCCTGGAACAATCACCACAGGGCACGTTCGTGCACATTGCTTAGAGAAGGTCATCCAGAGTCCTCCCTTCATGAAAGAGCCCACAAAAGCAGCTTTATTGGTGTGAGTTCAGAGCGGGGTGTTTAAAGATCTATTTCCTAGCACTCTGTTACAATCATCAATGAAATAAACCATTGATCCACTCATCACTTATCTCTCTGCACTTTCTTCCTGCTTATAAAGGTTTTGATGGCTCTTCATTGCATACAGACTGGAGAAGGAAATGGCAACCCGCTGCAGTGTTCTTGCCTAGAGAATCCCAGGGACGGGAGAGCCTGGTGGGCTGCTGTCTATGGGGTCGCACAGAGTCGGACACGACTGAAGCAACTTAGCAACTCATTGCCTACAGAAGCATTTCCAACTTCCTCCACGTGGCACAAAAGGCCCTTCATGGTCAGGGGAGCTGCCTTCTGTGACACAGGGTCCCTGAGATGCCCTCCTGCATGCTCATTTTCCACTTCTCAAAAACTTTCAAAAGAATAACATTAAGCAAAAACATTTATCAACTAAGATTACCTATGTGGGATGCATTGGACTGTAAGATGGGGTCTTGGAGGAGCCAGGCCAGGTGACTACTTACCTGGGAGCCAAAGTCGTATCCTGGAGCAGCAGCCGCAGAGGGATTCCACGTTGATCAGTGTGTGGTCAGATCCATGTGCTACATCTGAAAGTACGAAGTTGTAACAAAATAGGCAACAAGGTCAATAAAGGCCCGTGTAGTCAAAGCTGTTGCTTTTCCAGTAGTCACATACCAATATGAGAGTTGGACCATAAAGACTGAGCGCCAAAGAACTGATGCTTTCCAACTGTGGTGCTGGAGAAGACTCTCGAGAGTCCCTTGGAGATCAAAGCAGTCAATCCTAAAGGATGTCAATCCTGAATGTTCATTGGAAGGGCTGATGCTGAAGTTGAATCTCCAATACTTTGGCCACCTGATGCGAAGAGCTGACTCAGTGGAAAATACCCTGATGCTGGGAAAGATTAAAGGCAAAAGGAGAAGAGGGTGGCAGAGGATGAGATGGTTAGATAGCATCACGGACCCAGTGGACAGGAATTTGAGCAAACTCCAGGAGATAGTAGAGGACAGAGGAGCCCAGCGTGCTGCACTCCATGGAATCCCAAAAAGTCAGACACAACTTAGCGACTGAATAACAGCAACACAAAGTTGACAAGATGCAGAGGAGGTTCGCTAGTCAGGCCCTGCGGGTAGGCTCCATGTTACCTGCGAAACAGCTGGTGACATCTTCAAGGAGGATGGAGAATGTAGGTGCGGGTCAGTGACAGGCAGCCCTGGTGACTGTGGCTCCAATTCCAGGGAACCCAGATATGGGGGTGTGGGAACCCCAAAACCAGGCCTCCGGCAGGAGGGGCAACATTTCAGTGGCTCTTCTCCAGGGCTGGGGTTCCCACCGAGCCGCCAGGTCAGTCAGCCAGCCCCGAGGAGACGAGAGAAAGCATGAAGTCATCTGTTTACACCATTTCTACTCCTGCTTCTGTTTTTCTCCCTCTGTATACAACTCTCTGCAGATGATTCCTGACTGTCATCCTTCAGAAACTTCCGGTTTCAGATCCAGAGTCTCTGGCCAGGCCAGGGAGGAAGGACAGGGAGTCTCAGGGGACTCGAGACTACAGAACCCACACTTGGGCTAAGATCTTCCTTTCCAGGCGGGGGCCTGGAAATTCCCCGTCCCCCAGCAAAGTCTTCTGCCGAACTTCCAGGCCAGACTTCCAGCCGCCCCTGGGCGCCCCCAGCTTTATGGCCACCCCACCCCAGCCCACCCCCACCTCTAAGCTCACCTCCTGGTTCAGCCCCTTTCTTGTAGAACAATGGAGAAAAACACAGGGCAGAGTCAGACCAGAGGGTTCAAGTCTCAACCCCACCATTTAGTAGCTATGACTTAGGAAATTAATCTCTCTGAGTCTCAATTTTCTTCTATTTAAAAACAATTGACCTGTTAGAAGTAATAAATAACCCTGACGCTCACAAAGCAGCCTCCACAAGTGGAGTGAGATCCGACACCTTGGCCCACCGCCTCCATAGAGTAGTGATCACCTTATTCAGTTGTTCAGTCATGTCCGATTCTTTGTGATCCTATAGACTGCAGCACACCAGGCTTCCCTGTCCTTCACTATCTCCTGGAGTTTTCTCAAATTCATGTCCATCAAGCTGGTGATGCCATCCAACCATCTCATCCTCTGTCATCCCCTTCTCCTCCTGCCTTCAATCTTTCCCAGCATTAAGGTCTTTTCCGATGAGTCGGCTCTTCTCATCAGGGGGTCAAAGTATTGGAGCCTCAGCATCAGTCTTTCCAGTGAGTATTCAGCGATCACCTGGGTTAAAGACTAACAACAATGCATGCGCAGTTCAACTCAGGACAAGCAGGGCATGGTTGTCTTCCCATCCTGGCCTCCCTTCCTCCACTTGCCTGCCCTGGGTTGTCACTCCCGGTTGCTCCCAGAACACTAGCTGATTCAATCCCCTCAGTGCCCTGGGGCTTTTCCAGGACAGAGACAGGCTATAAGTCAGCAACATAGCTCCCTCCCTCACCCCCACTTGTGTTTCTCTCTCTCTCCTTCTCTCTCTCTCTCTCTCTCTCTCTATATATATATATATATTCCCCCCCCCCCCCCATAGAAAATGGTGTCTTAACAGGCTTCGCAGGGTTCAGAGCCAGCATTTGGTGAAGAGGTTTGTGTCATTGGATTCTCCTACTAGTGTTGTGGGAAGCTTGGGACATCAAGTGTTTGTTGAGTGAATACATGAGTGAATATAGGCGATTCAAAGTCCCTAGAAGAGGATCAGACGGGCTGGCCTGGCGCGAGGAGCAGGACACCTGCCAGCTGGGGCCTGCTGGTGGTCTCCCACGTTGAGTGAAAAGAGCCAGCAAGCCTGCCCCCTGCCCTCCGCACCCCATCTCTGTCTCCCCCACCTCCACACTGGAGCCCCCAGCCATTTCCTATGGGGCTGAGATCGGTGGACCCCAGGAACAACACAGCTGACAGCCCACTCCTCACTTCCACAGGTAGGTCTCCGCCCAGGTCCCCAGCCATACTCAGAAGGTGCTCACGGCTGCTATTATATTTTTAAACGATGCCTTGTCTCCACACGTTAGTTCTAATGATGCTGCTTTGACTAGGTGAAGAATTCTTTTCTTTCTTCCCAGACTGGAATTCGCAACATGTGTTCTCAACCAGCCCCCATCAGACTCAAGGGAAATGAATTCTGGGCATGCCTGCTTCTTCCAGCAAACCTCGCCTCATCCAAGGACGACAGTCATTAACTTATTTTTCTAAGTAATCCTCTGCTGAAAGCTGTGAGCCGCCTGGGGTGGACGAGAGCAGGGTTTGCAAGGAAAGTACTGGACAGGCAGCTCATGCCAGGACAGACAGCTTCCTGGGAGGAAGGGGGCGGGGCACACAGAGATGCGGGCTCGCTCCCAGAACAGGACACAAATAGCCATTTCAAATCAGGCTGCCTTCTCATCCTAGGCTTTTGTCGTTGCCTGGGGAGTATTCCGTCAGCCTGCTAATCACACACATTCAGATCTTTGTTGTCAGCAGAGGCTTCTGCACTTATCAAATCAGATTAATGGTGGAAGCAGCCTCTAACCTATGTTCTAAAACACAACACCCTGCAGAAAATCCTGAAACCTGGTCCAATACCGAGAGTTATTTGATCAAATCCTTTGAGGTCTTCCTCCCCTGGCTCTTCCCTGCCTGTTCTTACTCCAACCACATCCTCCCACGGATCAGCCCCTAATCCGATTAGGCTCCTGATAAGCCAAAATACACTTGTACCAAGGGTTTCCCAGGTGGCGCAGTTGGTAAAGAACCTGCCTGCCAATGCAGGAGATGGAAGAGACAAGGGTTCGATTCCTGGGTCGAGAAGAGCCCCTGGAGGAGGAAATAGCAACCCACTCCAGTATTCTTGTCTGGAAATGACAGTTTTCTTGAATGAAAATTTCCATGGACAGAGGAGCCTGGTAGGCTACAGTCCATAGGGTCACAAAGAATCACACATGACTGAGTGCACACGCACACACACACACACAAGCACACACACCTTGCACCAGGTGTTTCTAATCCTGAAGCAGCCTTCCCCAGTTTTCTGACAACAAATCCTCACCACCTTTCACACATCCTGGCCAGAATTTGCTGCTCCCGAACACCTACCTCTGCCCCATCTTAGAAGGCTGAAATTATTTATGTTATAGCTGACTCTCCTCTCCTGCAGCCCTTCTTCCCCATGAAACCAGCTCCCTCATCTCTGTCCCCCTAGAGCCTGCACACAGTAGGTCTGGAGCACCTGCTTGTTTGGTCAACAGGAGGCGGTGATTGGGTATGTGTCTCCTTGAGCTGGGCACTGGGATAAGATGATGTCACTGACAACAGTCAGAATAAAAGGTGAGTTTCAAGGTCCCAGGCCTCAAGGAGTATGTGGAGATCTTGAACTTATCAAAATTAAATAAGGATTACCCATAGTGAAAAAGCTGGCTTACAACTCAACATTTACGAAACAAAGATCATGGCATCTGGTCCCATTACTTCACAGCAAATAGATGGGGGAAAGTGGAAAACAGTGACAGATTTTATTTTCTTGGGCTCCAAAATCACTGGGGATGGGGCCTGCAGCCATGAAAGTAAAAGATGCCTGCTCCTTGAAAGGAAAGCTATGACAACTTAGAGTATTAAAAAGCAGAGACATCACTTTACCAACAATGGTCCTTCTAGTCAAAGTTGTGGTTTTTCCAGTGGTCATGTATAGATGTGAGAGTTGGACCATCAAGAAGGCTGAGCACTGAAGAATTTTGAATGCTTTTGAAATCATGGTGCTGGAGAAGGCTCTTAGTCCCTTGGATAGCAAGGAGATCAAATCAGTCCATCCTAAAGGAAATCAGTCCTGAACATTCATTGGAAGGACTGATGCTGAAGCTGAAACCCCAGTACTTTGACCACCTGATGCAAAGAACTGACTCAGTGGAAAAGATCCTGATGCTAGTAGAGATTGAGAGCAGGAGGAGAAGGGAGTGACAGGGGATGAGATGGTTGGATGGCATCACCAACTCAATGGACATGGGTTTGAGCAAACTCTGTGAGATAGTGAAGGACAGGCAAACCTGGAGTGCTGCCGTCCATGGAGTCACAAAGAGTCAAATATGACTTAGCGGCTGAACATCAACAGCATAGCCAAAATACCATAAAATAAAAATTACAAAGGGATATGGGTCAGGGCTCCAGTCCTAGGTATGGTTTCCAGGAAAGGACTTAGGCATGCAGGCAAAGGAGTTCCAATTCACATGGAGTGAGTGCTCCTGGCCAAATGAGCACCCAGATACACGGGAGGAAGCCATCCCTGTGGACCAGGTAGTCAGGGAAGGCTTCCTGGAGGTTGTGGAGCTTGAGCCAGATTTTGAAGAATGGACTTGGAATTAGAAGCACTGCAGGCACAGGGCACAGAATCAGCAGAGCAAACAGTAGGAAAGGGGGTTCAGAAAACTGCCCCCTGAAAAGAAAAGTACAGAAAGATTTTACCTAGTAGAGGGTTCTATGAACTGAGAAGGTGTTGTAAGACTTTACAGAGGTTATGTTTTCTTTCTTTTTTTAAAAATTTCAAACGAAGTATGCAGAGCCTCAAGTCCTGATCACGGGTCACTCCCACCAACCCTCCTCCTGATGGGCTGACAGGGCACCTGCGAAATGCAAGTGGTAAAGCAAATAGTTTTTTACCACTTTTGCTTCAATTTAGTTTGAGCTATTTCTACTGCACATTCTTCAGTGTGTGTGTTCAGTGCTCAGTTGTGTCTGACTCTTTGCGACCCCAAGGACTATATAGCCCTCTAGGCTCCTCTGTCCATGGGATTTTCCAGGCAAGAATACTGGAGTGGGTTGCCATTTCCTCCTCCAGGATATCTTCCCAACCCAGGGGTGAAACCTGTGTCTCCTGTGTCTCCTGCTTTGGCAGGCAGATTCTTTATCACTGAGTCACCTGGGAAGCCCATAGTCTTCAGTACCCCTTGCTGAAGTGTAGGGCAGTGAAGGGGGGAACGGAAACAACACAAGCCTGGAAGATGCAAGTTCAAAACCTGACCCTACTTTCCTCCAGCCATGAGGCCCTGAGCATCACCCTCATCACTGTCATTCTCAACATTATCATTAGGAACATCTACTGAGTACTAACTCTGTACCAGACACTGTTCTAAGCCTCTACAACAATCCTGTACAACTGACTCTCCCCATTTTACAGATGAGGAAACTGATGCTCAGAGAACAAATAATTTTCCCCAAGTCACCTGTAGTTAACAGTGGCAGAGCTGGAATTTGAACCACGGTCCTCACACTGAAACTTTAGCCACCTCAGCTGTAAAATGAGGACAACAATGGCTAAACACTAGTTGTCGTTATGACGTGACAGGAAGTTATCATCATTCCCTGCATTCCCTGTGTGTTCTTGAGAGTGAAAACAAAAGCCCCTTTAATGTTTTCAGAAGCATCGCCTTCTCCTGCTTCTAAAGGGATGTAGGTCGAGTCTCAGCATGAGCAGATTTTCTGGAGGGAGAAGTCATCCTTTGCACTCATCTTTAACATTTTTCTTTGTTTCTAAGGAGCTGTCCTTTGCATTTACTGACTCCCTGCCACCCACAAATTCTTTTCATCTCCCAACCCTCAATTGTCCCAACTTGCAACCTTTGATAGGCAAACATGCAAACAGCTGCTTTCTTAGAGAATTCCAATCCAGAAGCCTCGGCGTGCCTTTTCTGATTTCTCCTTTTCCAATGTTAGAAAAGCCTCCTAGAGGAGACAGAGACTGTTTCAGACTAATGAAGCCTGGAGTTTTGCCTTGAGTTTGCCTCACAGAGGAGGTAATAAGTTCATATTAAGACCAGCAAGCCTTTCTTTAGTCTAGATCTTACCTGCCAAGTCCCCCTCCAAAAATATGATAGAGCAGAGTGGGGCAGGCATGGAATCTTTTGCAAGCAAAGACACGTTCCCTCCATGCATGGAATTCGCTGCCTCCAGTAATAACAAGCATGCAAATTGGTAGCATTTTTTCCCCCTATTTCCTCCTATGCACCGAGCACTGTTTGAGGTCCTTCCCAGACACTTTAATAGCATGATTATAATCTCTCCATGGATGAAGCGCTTTTCGGAAGCCCGCCCCACTCCCATTTCACAGATGAGGAAACTGGCATCTCCCTTCCCTCAGTGACCCTATAAATAAACAACGCTCAGTGCCTGGTACAGGAAATGCTCTGTGTATCAGGAAACATCATTCACCAAGGCAAGCACTGAGGTTACAGGCACCTCGCAGTGGAATATATTATCACCAGCTCAAGCGTGACAACGCTCAGCCACCCCAGGCCATGAAGAGCAAGCACAGGGATGAACAAGTAGTTTTCCCACGCCTCCCTTGCCTGCTCCCAAGAGCTGAGGCTGTTCAGAGGGAAAATTTGACCTCCTTCTCTGCTCCCTAAGGAGAGGTCACGGCATGTCTGCACCTACAAAGCACAAGGAGAATGGGCAGAGGGAGGGCGAGCCTGGAGGGCCCAGCAGTGGAGCATGGACTACAGAGACTGGTGGGCATGTGGTTTACTGTGGTGGGCTTCCCAGGTGATGCTAGTGGTAAAGAATCCGTCTGCCGATGCAGATTAGATGTAACAGACGTGGGTTCCATCCCTGGGTCAGGAAGATCCCCTGCAAGAGGGCACGGCAACCCACTCCAGTATTCTTGCCTGGAGAAGCCCCATGGACAGAGGAGCCTGGCACAGAGTTGGACCTGACTGAAGCGACTTAACATTCATGCATGGTTTGCTGTGGTACTCCCACCTAGATTCATGCCTGACACACAGCAGCACCCAATAGGTACTTACAGGATGAATGAATGAATGAGTTAAGTAACTTGCTCATGAGCAGTCAGCTAGCAGAGCTGGCAGTTGAACCTTGAGTTACCTCTTGAGGTTTATCAAAGCAGCGGCTTCCCAGAGGTGTTGAGATACACATGATGCTTAGGTGCCTGAAGACCCTTCACCTGCAAAGGAGAGATGAGCAGATTGGCCTCATAGGAAGCCCAAGGTCTTGTGACCAGAGACCAGGCCCTGGTCCTGCCACAGCCACCCCGAGCTGTGTGCCACTGGGGAAGTCTCCTCCCTGTCTGGTCTTCACTTTACCTGTAAGTGGGATTCTTAATGCCCACCTACTCCCACAGAGAGTCAAAAAAGATAAGGCACATAAAAGTGCTTTATTAATTGCAAGGGTGAATTAAATATCCATCGAGCTAAGCCCCCATGGGGCTCAGCGTCCCCATGCTTCACAACTCTAGAGTCATTCAATCACACAGATATAACTATGTGAATCTCTGCACCGCCCTGGGAATTGGTCAGTGCCCAACCTGTGCAACTGAACCCAGTAGTTCTAGCTTAGGGTACCTTTTTGGTGGGAACATGAACTCAGTACTGCGATGGGCAAGAAGATAGAAAAGCTGCCCCCTGCTTCCAGGAGCTCTCAGAGAGGAGATGCAGATTTCCAGAGATTAGGGCTGGAGACGTCTCCCTGGACTTAACCTTGCAAGCTGCTTGCAGAATGGTCCAACAGATCAAAGGACCAGAGGAAGATTCTGCCCCAGGAGACAAATTCCAGGATCTACGCCAAAGGCTCAGCAGTAAAGAATCTGCCTCCAAGGCAGGAGATCCAGGTTCAATCCCTGGGTCCGGAAGAGCCCCTGAAAGAGGGCACGGCAACCCACTCCAGTATTCTTGCTGGAGAATCTGATGGCAGAGAAGCCTGGCAGGCTACAGTCCAGGGGGTTGCAAAGAGTCGGACACAACTGAAGCAAATGAGCACGCCACCAGCTTTTCTCCATCCTCCAAACCCAGAGCTTTGTTTGCTCTTTTTTTCACCCAAGGATGGCTTGGTCCTTATCTCAATGGGAGGGTGTGGGAGAGACTGAGGAGAGAGTCTCACCCTGGCTGCTAATTCCTGCCCACCCCGTGCTCACTCATCTTCTGCCCACAGCCTCACAGTGAGGACGGGGGAGCTCAGAGCAACCAGACCCCAAGAGCATGAGACCTGAGGGGCCACTCAGGGTCACGGGACCTGCAAGACCAACACTCAGTACACATCCTGGCTGTCAGCATGCCCAGTGATGTCTTTCTGCTGCCCCGTAATGGATTCCGGTGACCACTTGACTCCACTGGAACGCCCAGGGAGGAAATGCCCCCCCACTCGGAATGCCATCAAAATAGTTAAAAATCCTTTCATTGGCCCGTGGGGTGAGATGGCTGGAATCTGGGGAAAACACTGCAGGAGGATTTGTTCAGCAACACCGCGATTCACCGTGGAGGTCCCAGCCCCCACGTCGTGGCTCCCTGGGGGGGGCCTTGGCCCCGACCCAGTATGTCACACCTCCGGTCTCAGTGCTCAGGGCTTTCCGCACCTGTTCTGACACCCCTCACTGTGATCTCACCAGCCTGTTACCACCTCCCGCGTGGCGTGGTGCTCTAAGGTCCTGGAGGGAAGGAACCATGCTTGTTCAGAACTGACCAGGCAGAGAGGTGAAGGCTCAGCTCTGCCCACCCTGGGTGGCACCCTGCCCGTCTGGGCCCGAGTCAGGTGCAAACCTCATATCAACCCACACCCCCCACCTCTTGCCTGCGCCACCCCCCCGACCCTCCCCGGCTGGCACGACATCAAGGTTCCATTCTAAGCAGCCTCGGAGCCCTCGCATGTGGCCCAGGGTCCCAGCCCCTCATTAGGTGGTGGCAGCTCTCACATAAGCCCTTTAATGTGGTGCAATGGCATTTTTCAGGCCTCTTTTCAGAAGGAAAAAAGTTAATAATGTGAAAGCTTTATTACCTCTCCCATCCCTCCCTGTGAGACATGCCCTTCGGTCGTGCAACGTGGGGCTAGTTAAGGCCACAGCCCGGGATTTCCTCCTCCCTGGGAGTGAGTGTAATTACACACACGGCCGGGCCAGGCTGTAAAGCGGCAGCACACCCAGCCTCCACCTCGGAGGCTGGAGGAGGCCGGCTAGGTGTCGGCCGCCCGGCCCCAGGTCTACAAAGCAGAAACATATGGGGAATCCATTACCTGCTCTACAAAGGAGGCGGCCTTGCTAATAAACGTATTTACTGGGTTAAATAAATACGGCGAGGGTTGTTAAAAGCCTGGCCTGTGACTTAAAGTCACCAACATTTTTCACTTGTCAGAAAGGGGCTTTTGGAAGCTTTCAGGCGGCCTGCCTTCCTGCCCATGTTTATGCATCCACTGTGCCCCCTCAGCTTCTCCTGATCAGGGGAAAAGAAAGGGTCTTTGTCTAGAGGCGTGGAGACCCTACGGGTGGGCAGGCGGATACACACAGGCTATGTGTGCTGGGGGGGTGCCTCAGGAGTGGGGCTCCTGCCCCGAGCTGGTACCCGGCAGAGCCCTGCAGTAAGACATCTTTCCAGGGCCATGCATCATCCAAGGAGAAGGCTCAAGCCAGATTTAAAAAACAGCAATGGTACAGAGAAAGACAGATATCATATGACATCACTTACATGTGGAATCTGAAAAAAATGAGACAAATGAACTTATTTACAGACCAGAAAGAGACTCACAGACATAGAAAACAAATGTATGGCTACCAAAGGGGAAAGTGGGGGGAGGGAGGGATACACTAGGAGGTTGGAAATAACAGATGCAAACCACTATATATACACAAAAGAGATAAGCAACAAGGCCCTACTGCATAGCACAGGGAGCTATATTCAATATCTTGTAATAACCTAAAATGGAACAGAAGCTGGGAAAGAATAGATATACAGACATGTATAGCTGAATCACTTGGCTATACACCTAGTGGCTCAGATGGTAAAGAATCTGCCTGCAGTGCAAGAGACGTGGGTTCAATTCCTGGGTTGGATAAATCCCCTGGAGAAGGGAATGGCTACCCACTCCAGTATTCTTGCCTGGAGAATTCGATGGACAGAGAATCCTGGTGGGCTACGGTCCACGGCATCACAAGAGAGTTGGATATGACTGAGCAATTAACACATAAATCAACGGTACTTCAACTTTTTGACAAAACAGCATTTGTCAACATGACACGAGGTTATTATATAGGTTTGTTGCTATCTCCTTTTTAAAAAAAAATAATATGGTAAAAGTCACATGACATATAATTTACTTATTTTAACCATTTTAAGGTGTACAATTCAGTGGCATTTAGTACATTCCTAGTGTACAACCATCACTGCTATTGGTCCAGAACATTCTCATCACCCCAAAATGAAGTCTTGTACCCATTAAGTAGCCACTCCCTGCTTTCCTCTGGGGCTTCCCTCATAGCTCAGTTGGTAAAGAATCCACCTGCAATGCAGGAGACCCCAGTTTGATTCCTGGATCAGGAAGATCTGCTGGAGAAGGTATAAGCTACCCACTCCAGTATACTTGGTCTTCCCTTGTGGACTTTCCTCTCCCTCTCCCAATTCTGACAATCACTATTCTACTTTCCATCTTTCTAGTATGGATTTGGCTATTCTGGGACAATTCATATCAGTGGAATTATATAACATGTGACCTTTCATGTCCTTCACTTTCACCAAGTGTAATATTGTCAAGGCTCACCCATGGAATAGAATGTGCTTCATTCTGTTTTATGGCTGAGTAATATTCTATTATATGGGTAGACCATACTTTGTGTATCCGTTCATCAGCTGGCAAACATTTGGGTTGTTTCTATCTTTTGGCCTTCATGAATAATGCTGCTATAAACTTGTGCAAGTGTTTTTTGGAATACCTGTTTTCAGTTCTTTTGGTGAGAGAACCAGGAGTGGAGTTGGTGAGTCATATGGTTATTCTATGTTTAACTGACTGAGGAGCTTCCAAAACTGTTTGCACTGTCCTTGGTACCTGGTTAGAAGCAGACAACAAGGAGATAACTTTTCATTCAAATTTTCCAGGTCTGAGAAGACACTGATGACATTTACAAAGGTTACAAAGAAGGCTAATAGCTGATAAGATTGCACTCTACCCCAGGCACCTAATTCCCACAGGCACCCCCTGCTCAACATAGAGACCCTTATCCTCATCTTATAGACCAGGAGGCCAGGGGATTTATGGTCACCCCAAATATATGCTTCAGGGATTTAACACCTGAATCTTCAGACTGTGGAATAATTTGTACTTTGGTCATCCCCCTCGACGTGAGGATGTAGAAGAAATGGCATAGTCCCTAGGGCCCCAAGAAGGCCTGGTGGCTTTTATTAAATGACAACTTGCTAAATGACATCCTAAATAGTGTCACACAGCAGGGCAGCTGAGGGCCTGGTCAGCAGCTGTCTGCTTTGCCTCCTGGGAGCCCATAGGAGAGGACACACCAGGAGACTTCACCGGGCTCCAGGCAGGAAAACATGTGGCTTCAGATGTCACGTACCCGTGGACACTGTTGAGAGCGTGGATGATGTTGTACTGGCCTACTCACTCTTAGCCAAGAGAGCTTATTTTCCTCCAAAACAGATGTTATATTATTAGGGTCATATTTGTTGGTTCCAGAAAGAGGGCAACTGACACACATAGGCCCTCTTCAGAGCTACTTGTATATCTTTGGCCACACGTCTAGACCCTGTCAATGGGAAAAGGGTCCCAGGGAGAACTGGTGCTAGAATCAAGCACTGGGTGGCATTTCCATTTCCTATTTGGCCATGGTATTCATTTTACCTTCTCCTCTAGATTTTTTTGTCACACCCCAGTTATTTCTCTGGGCATGTTTTGCTTTTATTTTTGTTTCTCTTTAATCCTTTAGCTTCTTGTATGTCAGCCATGTCCCTCCTGCCCTCATTCCCCTGTTGCTTTTATCTGCCTCTGGTGACCAGCCTTCACCTCTCTGACCACTAACCAGTCCCCACCATCTGGCAGATTCGACAGCAGCAAAAGAAGGCATCTGGATTTTGGTATCACAAGACCTGGACTTGAAGCCCAACAGCAGGACTAACCATGTCAGCATAGCTCAACAAGCTAAAAGACATACCCATCTGAACCTCTGTTTCCTCACCTGGAATGATAAGCAGATCATGCAGGGCTGTCATGATGATAATTTAATTAAATAGCATCATCCCTAAAAGCCCAATGCCTAGAGCAGCACTTGGCTTGGTGTGAGAAATCAACATCTCATTTACTCCTTTATTCGGAGGGGAGAGGGGACTTTGGGGGGAGGACAGTGAAAAGAAGAAGGAAACACTTTAAACTGAAATTATGCCATGAAACAGAATGTGTTACTCATGGAGATCAACCATTATTTAGATATTCGAACTTCATTGCAACTTAATCCTACTGCATTCCAAATTGTGGATAATCAAAGGCATTGTTACACTTTAAGGGGTGTTGGCAAACTGATAAACTCTAAAGGGCCACAAAATTCAGGGCACTGCCTCCCGTCCTTTAGGTCCCTGTAGGTGGGAAAGAAAACCTTCAGCAAGTCCCCAGGCCATTGGGACTGGATACCACTTTCGGGCTCAGATCCACGTTAATTCTACTGCCCTGATTGGAGGAAAAATGAGTGAGTTTTCAAAGGAAAATGCCTTCCTCTGGGAACAGAGAAAAGCCTTTTGAGACAATGAGCAGGAGTTCACCATCAACCTGTGCACGTCAGAGTCTCCAGAGATGAGCTGTGTGCAGCAAACACCCGTCTTTCAAGTCCTGTTTATGGTTGGTTAAGTAAGCAATGGAGTGATCTGTCACCTCCGCTCTCCAGCCCAAGAGCCGAGAGAGCAGCAAGCCAATCCGATGTGAAATGATTTGGACAGTAAGTAAATAAATCCCACCTTGATAAGCTGGCCCCTGCCGCAGCTCTCCCATGGGCCCTAAACATTTTGATTTAGGACCAATGAGGGCTTCCCAGGGGGAGGCCAAATACTCTTCTCCCCTGGAGGTCCCTGCAAAGAGAACCTCACCTCATCTGTTGGTGATACTTTAGGTGGAAAAGAGTAAGTGGGGAAAGGGGTGAACCAGGTGGCCTTTCTAGGTCTTTTCCACTAAGGAGTCTTAGTGACAATATCCAATTCCCATCAAAGTCAACTAACTCAGCTTGGGAGTTGGGGTCTAGCACAGGACTTGCGCCAAATTTCTGCTTGACTGATACACTGATGGACAGATTGATTCGTGGAGGGAGGGAGTTTCAAGGCTGCTTTGCCCAAGCCATTTTCATAAATCTAATTACATGATCTATCTGCTGTCTGAATGGCAGATTACTGAAGTAGGGCATATAAACACCAAATCGCCACTTCATTGAGTAAGGAGTCTCTCTCCCTGTTTGGGGAATCTCCTGTGCTCTCGGTGGAAACTTTCTTCTTTCCCCAAAGAGAGGTGGAAATGCTTTATTTATGTACAGCCTTTCCTAGGTTTACACCTGTTTCCTAATCACTAACCATTCTAAAACCCTGCCCCAAACCAAGAAGCCATTTCCTTTCAAATGTCCCCAAACCAACAGCTTGCTTTTTTTCTCTTAGTGTTTTGAAGTATTCCCTATGTTATATCTCATTCAAAGCCTTCCATAGTGGTTATGACTGCAGGCAACACCCTAGACAGATTGCCTGGGTTTGAATTCTGGCTCCATGTTTATCAATCCCGTGACCGTGGGTGGGTTCTTTAACAGCTCTGTGCCTCGTTTTCCTCATCTGGACCATGGGAATAAGGATAGCTAACGTTCAGGGTTGTCCTGAAGCTTAAATTAGTTCATCTACGTGAAGCACTTACAATAGTCAGTTTGCTGTCTTTCCTGCAACTCACAGCAGATCAAAGGGTGACGAAGCTGATTCAGCCACTCCCATTTGGCAGACGAAAGAAGCAAGTGATTTTCCAGATCACGTGGTGAGGGGTCAGCCAGGCTCAGGCCAGAGTCCAGATGTCCCCAGCATCCCAGCGAGCACTCTTCCCCGGCACCAAATTCATGCACAGCTAATACCTAAATATTACTCCATGTTGAGTGAGTTAATTGTGGTCCAAGATTATGTGTACCTGGAAATTCCATGAGAGCTTTGCCTGAAAAATGAGAATTTCAGCTGTTGCACAGGTCCACAAAGATGAGACTCATTGAGCAAAGCTTTGGGGAGCACAGTCATGTC
Organism: Budorcas taxicolor; assembly: GCF_023091745.1. Lineage (NCBI taxonomy): Eukaryota > Metazoa > Chordata > Mammalia > Artiodactyla > Bovidae > Budorcas > Budorcas taxicolor. The sequence goes on from NC_068920.1 coordinate 142,129,896, forward strand.
ATACTCCCTTCTCTTTCTTTTTTGCTTGGATTTTGCATACAGTTCTCTCTTTCGTTTTCTTACTACTAAGAAATTCACTTACTTTTCTTTTTAGCAATATTTATATTTCCTTAGATTATAATGGTATGTAACATTGTGTAGTGTGTGTGTGCTCAGTTGTACCCGACTGTTTGTGACCCCATGGACTGTAGCCCACCAGGCTCCTCTGTCTGTGGAGTTCGCCAGGCAACAATCCTGGAGGGGTTGCCATTTCCTACTCCAGGGGGCTTCCTGACCCAGGGATCGATCCTGCATCCCTTGCATCTCCTGCATTGGAAGATGTGTTGTTTACTGCTGAGCCACTTGGGAGCATTTATATTTCTTTAGATTATAACCGTAATACATTGTATAGTGTTGCAAATGTGGTAGACTGGTAAAAACCAAAAGAAGAAAAAAATTTAACTGTGCTCAAACCCATTACTTAGAGAAAACCAGTCTTTTAGTATATCCCTTTGTTGTCTTTGTTCTATGTACGTGATAAGTATATATAAGGTTTTTTTTTCTTTTACATAATTTGGATCTTGGTGGTATGTGGCAGTGAGGGGGTGGTTTATGTAACATATTGCAAGCCTTTTGTTTATTTACCTTTTCATTGCTTTGGGGTTAGTAGCAAAGTAGCAGAGCACAGGATTAAAAGCAGGGCAGCTTGGGTTTGAGTCCTGTCGCAGGCACCTCTTAGCTGCGTGACCTCAGACAAGTTACTTGATTTTGCTGTGTCTCAGTTTTCTCTGGGTAAGATAGGGATAATAATAATACATGCCTGGGAGTGTTTACCTGCCCATAGAATCAAATGAATTAGTGTTTGTACTCAAAAGAAGCAACAGAGGTATAAAATTCGAGGTTGATGCTTTTGTTTGTCTGGACTACAGCTATACTCCATATAGAATTTTTGGTTGCAAACAGCAGACGTACAGCCCAACTGAAACCAAAAAAGAAGCCTTAAAGGATGTTAAGTAGGATACCAAGTCTTCCAATGGGAAGGACATTTGAATAATGACCATAATCATCGCTCAGTTACCTACTGTATGCCAAACACAGTGGCTGTTTAGGTACGTTATCACCATCATTTCATCAGGTTCCTTGTAGGAAATATGAGGTTCTTCTTCTACACATTAAGAAAGTGAATCTCAGAGGGATTAAATGACTTGCCCAGGTTCACATAACTGAGGCAGTAGTGGAACCAAGATTCAAACCCAGGTATGATCTACTCCACAGTGGGGCCCATTCATTCATTCAGTCAACATTACACCCTATGCTGGACTGGGCATCTGTGTGAGCATACAGGGGTGATCCTCGTTAGCATGGAGCTTACCGTCCAGTAGGGGAGAAAGGTGTTTGTCCAATCATCAAGCAAAGAAATGTGACACTGTACCTGCAATGCAAGCTCTGAAGGAGAGGTCCATGTGCTTTGAGAACCTGTATTTGGGATTTGACCTTGACAAGGAGGCCATGGAAGGTGCCCTTGAGGAAGTAACGCTTGAGGTGAGAATGATTCAGGAAAAGGAAACTGCAAAGTCTCTGCAGAAGAAAAAAGCATGGGGTTGAGAGAGACTGACAGACGCCAAAGGGCATGTCTGAAATGAAGAGAAAGAGGGGAAGGGTGGAGAAACGGGAGACCAGCGAGGGGAAGGAGCAGCCATGTAAGGGTTCCTAGTGAGTCAAGGGCCTTCGACCTTCTCTTAAGGTCAAACAGGAGTGATTAAACAATTGCAAACAGAGCAGTGACACAGTTAGATTTCATTTCAAAGAGGTTGCTCTGGCTGCCATGAGAAGAAGACATTGTGTGTGGAGGGGGAGCAAAAGGAGATACAGGTTCACCAACCAATACCCCAGGTCAGCAACGCCATTATTCAGGACCAAGGATATGGAAAGAAGTGGACAGACTCTGCAGAGCTTTAGGAGTTAAGATTTCAGAGCTTGGTGATGAACTGGCTATGGAAAGAGAGGGAGGAGGAAGGGTCAAGGGTGATGCCACGACTTCTGGCTTGTTTAACTGAGATGATGATGATCTAGTCACTGACCTGGTGAATACTGAGGAAGACCCGATTTGAGAAGGATGATTATCAGCTTAGTTCTGAGGTAAGTCTGAGGTGCCATTAAAATACTCCCCACAAAGATGCTAAACAGGAAGTAAGAGATAAAGTTCTAGTTATAAGAAACGTTGAGCATGCAATTTTTCAAGTGGGCACCATCTTCTGTGGGCGAAGGCTAGTGGGCACTTGGTATTCTTCTGGGCTGGCTCCCATCTGAACCCCCTTTGGGAAAGCCCTCGCTTTAGGAGGAAAAGTCCACCTCCCACTGTAGAAGCTAAAAAAGCTCACTTTGGGGATGACCTGCAGTTTAAATCTAGGACAGTATCTCCCAGAACCTCTGTGGCTCCACAACAGAGTTTGACTTGGCATTGACTGGCCATTGACTTGGCACTTAAGTAACTCCTTCTGCCATACAAAGCAGGTCTTTCCCTACTTTATAGCTAGTTAAACCAAGGTGTAAATATCAAAAGAGAGGTGGTATATGATTGGCTAAGGAGAATGAGCTGGGTGAGGAGTCAGAAAGACTGGCTTGGCCACAGCTGGCCATGTGACCTTGGATAAGCTCTCCCACTCCTGCCTCAAACCCTGCCACCCACCTTCATGAGATCATGCACCTTGGGGATCTCCAAGGCCCTTACCACCCCCAGTAGATGTATACTTGCCCCTAGCAGCTTAAGGACAACCAACCAAAGCAATCACCTGGTTAATTCAGAGAGAGAGATTATCTTCCTGAAATGAGAAGGCAGATTTTTATTTTTCTGGCCCTGAAGAATCGAGATTATTCATCCCCAAAGCTGTAAATAAGCCACCCAGAATAGCAAAGAGTTGAAAGAAAATGAGCTCATCAGCAGATTTAAAACAAGTTCTTTTTTTCCTCTTTGACAATAAGATTTTTTTCTTTTATTCTACGCTTTCTTTCAGTATGAACTTCCTCTCATTTTGCTTACTTAAACGAAGGTAATAAAACAGTCCTAGGGGACATATGGTTACCGATAATTGAGACAAAGCAGAAGCAATTTGGGCCCTGAGAGGTTTTGCCTGCTTAGTGGGCCAGCGCTGTCCAACAGATTTCTGTGATGACGGACATTCTATCCTGCGCGGTAGTTTAGTAGCTCCTAACAACATGTGGGCAGTGCAATTAAACAACAGGATTTTAAATTTTAATTAATATAAATGTAAACTGAAATAGCCAAATGTGGCCACTGGCTCAGGTGCTAGGCACGGCACTATATGTTGACAGCCAAGTGGACCTTACCATGGACGTGTCTTCTGTCTCAATAAGAAGCCCCTGGGGGAAATGTACATTTCCCAAAGCTAATCATTTGGACTTGCTTTGGGATGGGGATTGCAAGACAGGAAGGAATTCACTCCAGTATTGTGTGTGGGTTTATTAATTATCTTGTCCTCACGCATGCTCAGTCATGTCCAACTCTTTGTGATCCCATGGACTGTGTGGCCCACCAGGCTCCTCTGTCCATGGGATTTCCAAGGCAAGAATACTGTAATGGGTTGCCATTTCCTCCTCCAGGGGATCTTTCCCACCCAGGGATTGAACCTGGGTCTCCTGCGTCTCTGTGCCACCTGGGAAGCCCATTGTCTCATGATTGCTTTTGTAAAGGGACTACCTCTCTGAACCCAGAATTAGGAGCTCTGAATTTGAAGGCATTTATTAGGCTTAAATTTATGTGGTGTGAAATCTGTTAGATCATTTGCTCATCAGTGGGTTGTCTAGAAAAAAGGCCCATCTACAAAGGGTTTTCAGGGTGAGGGTCACCGGTGTAATAAGAAACATACCAAGCCTGGCCTCCAGCGAAAGACTGTGGGCTTTCAAGTCAATTTGGAGTTTGCGAAGTGGCCTTTTGAAGACCTTGCCATTGGTAACATTTCCTCTCTTATTAAGAAAAGGAGAGAGAGGCTGAGAGCGCAATTATTTTTCACTCTTGTTCAACTTAACCCAAAGGTAGGAGCCCCTTGCGGTTCACACTTGAAAGCATGGAGTAGTTACATGGGACAGCCAGGCTGGGAGTAAACCTTCAAAGCTCATAGGTAGATGCTGAGGTCTGCCTATGAGAAGGTTTGGTTAAAATGTGGACAAATCAGACAGGAGGACTGGTTTTCAACTAACCCCAGCTGTCAAAGGCATGGCTGATACTGCCGTTTATCAGAAGAAATAATCCAGTTTGGTTTAGAGAGCAGCTAGTTCGTTCGACATACACTGGCCATGGGCTACGTGCAGGCTGTGAGCAAGGCTCTAGGGGTGTAAAGCTGCTGGCCCCAGGGCAGGGGTTTGGGGTCTCCCAGTGCAGAGACCTGGGGATAAATTCGGATGGGAGGAGCGTCATCCCCAGGAGGGAGCACAGATAGCCCAGTGCAGGGGAGGGTGATTTTCACTTTTTTTTTTCACGTCATATTTATGAAAATGTCCACAACATTTCCAGGGAAAGAAAATAGAATAATGAAACTTCATAAGTGCTCGGGGATGAATTGAATCTGGGAGATTCTGCTACATTCGGGAGGAGGGGGCAAGGGAACCTCAGATTGATATATTCTAATACTAATTCCCCTCAGGCCTGGCTCTCTTGACTCCCACCTTCTTCTAGGGCTTCTGCCTGATTTAGGAAATTGCCACCCCAGGAAAGGGGGTGTCCCCCTATCGCTAGCATGAGCCACGGTGTGCAGCGGGGTGTGCTCCCCGGCCAGGCAGGAGACATTTGTCTTCCACCCGATCGTGTGAGGCGCAGGGAGCACAGATAGTGAACATTTTTGGGGGGCTGGAGGATGACATGGGCCAGGGAGAGGGGAGGCTGAATCATCCAGTCATTGGTGACAAGCTGGGGGGTTTGGAGGTCAAAGGCAATCAGGCAGCACCCCCTCGGGGAGAGGGACCCCCACAGGAGGGTGACTCCCACAAGAGAGGGACCCCCATGGGAGAGGAATGCGCTCACATTGGGTTAAAGAGCACGGTGCCCGACTGGAGGCCACAGGCCCAGTCATGGAGCCTCTAGGACTGTGCACGTGAGAACCTTGTCACTTCAGCCAGCGTCTGGCTGACGGCAGGCGGTCAAGACAGGAAAGGTGAAGATCCGCAGGCCGAGGGGCTGTTACAGTTCACACTGGCCCCCTCGCAGCCATCCCCCAGCCCAGCCCCCTCAGCACTGCCTTAATGCTAACCACCTGGCACCTGCCATCGGGGGCCTGACGCTGGCCAGGCCTCCTTGGGCACCTTTCATGTGACACTTCTCCTTCTTCGGCTTTCACAGGACAAAGGGTTACTACTGCCCATGGCGCTGGGAGACAAGAAGCAGGCCCCGGGGGTGAGGAGGGGTCCACTGGGGACCCTGGCTACTCTGGGGCAGGGGCCACAGCTCCCGTCCCCACAGGATCCAGATTGGGGGGGTGGGGAGTGAAGGCCAAGGGGTGGTTATCTGTTCTGACACCCCTCCATGCCCAACCTGCAGCCACAGCGCATCACCAAAAGGCCTGGAGAAGGTGAAAGCCCCCAAGCTTTTCCAAGAGACCCCAACAAGCACTGAAGGTCGTCAGGCCTGGGAGCACTGTCAGATCCCTTCCAAGGACAAGGTTCACTTCCGCAGAACGTGTCTGCAAAACCGCTGGGTCTCCAACCTCAGAACATGGAGAGAATTCAAAGTATCAGGCACCCCAACTGGTGCTGTTAATGTAGGGGAATAAATTGGTCCACCTTTACAGTAATTTTAGGCATAAATTTTTTCCAGCCAAGGCAACCCAGGAAGCGAGGAGAAGAAGGGACTGGGGGTTCCAGGTTCAAGTCCTAAGGCTGACACCTCTAGCCACGGGTGTGAGTGTGCTCAGTCGCTCAGTCGTGTCAGACTCTTTGCGACCCCACAGACTGCAGCCCGCCAGGCTCCTCTGGCCATGGGATTCTCCAGGCAAGGATACTGGAGTGGGTTGGCATTTCCTCCTCCACAGGATCTTCCTGATCCAGAATCGAACTAGCACCTCCTGCATCTCTTGCATTATCAGGCAGATTCTTTTTACCACCGAGCCACCTGGGAAGCCCCTCTGGTCAAGAGTGGGCGGTGATGTACTTAGTCACTCAGTTGTGTCCAACTCTTTGCACCCCTGTGGACTGCAGCCCGCCAGGCTCTTCTGTCCATGGGGACTCTCCAGGCAAGAATAATGGAATGGGTTTGCTAGGCCCTCCTCCAGGGGATCTTCCCGACCCAGAGATCGAACCCAGGTCTCCTGCATTACAGGAAGATCCTTTACCATCCGGGCCACCAGGGAAACCCAGACCTCGGCTTAATTATGGAACCTAATTCCTCAAGGGGCAGAGACCACCCTGCCTGTTACCTGAGGGTTGTGACATTTCAGTGAGACAGCGGCTGGGAAAACCTTGTGCAGAGAGCAGGCGTGGGGAAGGGCGCTGGCTTTTCCTAGGTGCCAACTATCCATCAGGGGGTTCCCAGCTCACCCCCACCACAGGTCAACTCCCTGTGTTACAAAGAGTGGTTACTTAACTGGTATTGTGTGGTCTCACTGCACACAGCCAGGAAGTGGCCTCAAGTTTTTGAATGTGAGGTCGGTCACTCTTCACTGTTTCACAGGCTGTGCATGAGTGTTCATCACTGCAGGCCCAAAGTGGGGGCCACAGAAGATTCTACATAGGGAGGGGAGGCCCGGGAGGTCTTGATGTCTGGGTTCCCAGGCTGTGCGAGGTGCCCCCACCCTGAGGGGCTGCAGGGAGGACCCAAAGGTGGTGTTGGATGTCCGTGGGAATCTCCAGGTTCTCCAGTCACTTGGAACTGCCCCGGTGAGCAGTGATTTATGCGTGGCAGCTCTGAAGCCACCCTGTTTGATCTCTGGCCTGAGCTCTGAGTGGCCATCCCACTTCCGTCCCCTCCTGGAGGGCTCCCATGACCAGCTGGCAGACAAACCCCAGAGATGGGGTTTGACTTCGGGGCCAGTGGGCAGGCAGCAGGGCAGAGGTGGGAAGGGAGGGCCGTCCTTCAGTGCTATTTCCTGGGAGGCAGAGCAGCGGGGCAGAAAACACACCACAAGCTCTGACTCAGATACCAAAGTTCTAAGCCCAGGCCCATTAACAGGAGGCTCTGGGACAATTTTTGTACCTTCTCTGAACCTCTGTGGGCTTTCCTGGTGGCTCAGACAGTAAAGAATCCACCTGCAATGTGGGAGACCCAGTGTGCAATCCCTGGGTCAGGAAGATCCCCTGGAAAAGGGCACGGCAACCCACTCCAGTATCCTTGCCTGGAGATTTCCATGGACAGAGAAGCCTGGTGGGCTACAGTCCATGGGGTCACTATCTCCTTGTAAAGTGGAGGTGGTCTGGCCTGCTTTGAAGAGACATGGGGTCAATACAAATACTCCAAGTCTCTAGTTTAGAGAAGGCCCTCACTCTAAGCTACCCGGCATTGCTGTTATTATTTGTCAGGAAGCCTAGCCCTGAGGCAATAGCCTGATTTCCCTAATCATTGGCCCAGTTTCCCAGTTCAGTCCAGTTCAGTTCACTCACTCAGTCGTGTCCGACTCTTTGCAACCCCATGGACTGCAGTATGCCAGGCCTCCCTGTCCATCACCAGCTTCTAGTTCGCATTAAATGGGAGGGAGGTGCACAGGGCTTCTTTCCAGGGGCAAATCCCTCAGTCCTTCCTCCACATCGAGGGCGCATGCAGCCCAAGCTGCTTCTGGGCAAACTGACCTTGGGTTCTGACGGCCTCGGACCTGAGCCTTCTGACTCGACCCCCGAGCAGGAGGGTGGGGAGGACGTGGATGAGGCTCCCCTGGCTCGGGTGTGGAGACTCCGCACATCGGGAGCGTGAGCGCCATCCCTTCACCCAAGAGCCGGCGAGCAGGCAGGGATGCCGCCTGGGGAGGTGGTCGTTTTCTAAACGGAGAAGGAGCAAAGGCCGAAGACCACCACACCCTCAAATGAGGGCCTCCAGGGTGGGCTGGGAGGCCCATGGGGGCATGTTCAGCCCAGAGGGTGAAGGTTGAAAGAAGGGCCCCCCTCGCTGCCACCTCTTGGGCTTGGCACACGTGTCCAGGACACAGCAGCATGCCTGGGCACACAGTGGTCCCAAGTACCTGGGCACTGTAGCTTCATTCACAGCCCAGTTTGGTGTCGGCACCCAGGTCTATCCTTAACTCCCTGCCGAGTGGAGGTGGTGGGGCCGGACGACCCCCTCCAGCCCTTCCTGGTCAGCTATTCCAGCTTTTCCTGCTCTTTCGGGAGCTGCCACTGTGTCCCTTCTCCATGGTAGGTCCTTGGAGATGAAACAGGGAGAGAGAGAAGCCCAGCCCTCCCATGGAGTACAGACAGGCAGGGTGCCAAGGCTGAAGGGATGCCTGGTAAGTAGTTGGGAGCAGGAGACCCATGGTCTGAGCTGGGAGAGACATAGAGAGAAACGTGTGAGACCTGAATTCACATCCTCCATGGGAAGTCAGGCTCCAGGGGGCAGGCAGGAAGGAAAGAGGAGGTGCCCCAGGCACCTCGGGCAGCCCTGACCTCCCCTCTTCCCGGCTGGAGGCAACCAGGACAGCTCTGCAGCTCAGCGAGGCCACAGTCCACAGGCAACAAGCTGCAGCCTCTCCCAGGAAAGGTGAGCCCGAGATCTGATGGTCAGAGCAGCTGTTCTTGGGAGTTCCCTGGTGGTCCAGTCGTTAGGACTGTGAGCTTTCACTGTCTTGGCCCAGATTCAATCCCTGGTGAGGGAACTGAGCTCCCGCAAGCTGTGCAGCCAAAAAAAAAAAGAACCACTGTCCTTCATGAGGTGAAAAACAATCTACAAAGATGAGAGCCATGAGGATCCTGCTATGCCAGGACCAGCAAGGTGACCTCTGAAAGGTAAGTTACAGATTTGGGCTCGAGAAGCCAATTCCTGTCCAAGAAGAGGATGACCTATGGCTGAAATGGGTGGAGGATGGGGTAGAAAGGCAGCTGAGCTGCTCCTCAGGTTTGACAGCTGCCCACACTTTAGGCCACCTGAGGCTTCATTAATAAAGGCCCAATGTCCAGTTCTGAGGAGGTGAGGACCCTGCTTCGTCCTGCAGCCATCAGACCCTACTTGGAGCATTGCCTTGGTCCTGGGTTCCATCTCTCATCACGTGAGCATATTCAGAGCAAAGTGATCAGGATGAGGAGGACCTTGAAGTCTCACTAAAGGGACAGAACAGAAAGGGTTCTAGCTCTTCGGTCTGGAGAAAAGCCCAGTGGGATGTATTTTTGAAGGACTTCATGGAGTAAAGAGAGACGTATCTGGTTTGGTGGAGGTGTGATGGTATGAAGAGCAGTGGAGGGAATGAAAGGAATCCACATTTCAACAGAGTTAGAATTGGTCCAGCAGTGACACCATGGCCTCACACAGAGTGAGCCTCCCATCCCCAGAAGCATGCAACAGAGATGTGCGAAGGTCACGTGGAAGGCTGGAGAGAAACAGCCTGTGTGATGGAGGGGTGACTCCCTCTTGCGTTTCCTACATCTTTGAGCTGAGAGTCTCTGGTTCTAGGAATTCTCCCAGTGGCAAATCCATGATGCAAGATGCACCTGTTTGCATGCAGAAAAGCATCATCTGCCAGGGTCTCCCTGCTGACCACGTGGACCGTGCAAGTTCGCTGAGCGCAATGAGCTGAGCCTCAGGTCCGCACCAGAGGTGATGTCACTGTGGAAGCACGAGCGCTTGGGCCCACACCTTTCCAGGTCACTGAGCTGTCCCTGCAGCAGGAAGAAGCATTTCCTGGCCCTGGTCTCCCCTCAGGGGTCCCCAGCCGGGCATCCTGTTTCTGGTGGGGCAGGGCATCCTGTGAGGGGTCCCTGGGGCTTCTTGAGCTTCTTGGGGGGGCAGGTGAGCCTGACAGAGCCCTCGGTGGTGGCCACAGACATCAGCTGGGGAATTGGGCTTCCCCAAGGGCACCCCCTGAGGGGAAGGAAATGCTATCCTGAGGGGTCTTCCAGGGAAGACCCCCTCTAACATCCTGTCACTGCCCTTGCTCCTTCTCAGCTACTTTTTTTTTTTTTTTGGCTTCTTATGGGATCTTGGTTCCCAGGTCAGGGACTGAACTCATGCCCTTGGCAGTGAGAGCTCCAAGTCCTATCCATTGGACAGCCAGAGAATTCCCTCAGCAAATTCTTTTTTAAAAACCCTTCCCCAGTGTGTTCAACGCTGCCCCTAAAAGTCTTACCCAGTGCCTGCCATCTGCCAGCCATGCAGTCACCAGGAACGTCACTGCAGGGTAGCCTGGGTCTGTCCCCGAGGGGTGCTCTGAGTGGAGGGGGCTCAGTGCCCGGTGGGGCCAGAGGTGTCTGTCCCCCAGGAGTCTGAGCACAGCAGCACGAAGCCCAGAGGACTGTGCTGAGTGAGCCCTGTACACACTGGAGCCCTTCTCAGGGTGGGGAGGGGGGTTGGAAGGCAGAGGAGAGGGTGGTCCATCAACTCTGAACTTAGGGAATTTAGGGAGATCTGAGTATGTGGGTGTGGCTTTTTGGCTACAGATCTTGAATGGACAGAAATCATAAAAGACAAAAAGCACCCTAGGGAAGTAGCACAGACCATCAAGATGATTTTTTTTCCAGTGTGCAGATAGGGAAACTGAGGCACTGGGCAGGCTTCCCTTTTCTTTCTCTAGGTTCTAAAGCCCATTCAGTCACTTCCCTGTGGCTGTAGGTCATTCCTGTCCCACAGGACATGTGGGCACATGACCTTGAGGCGTCACACACCTCCCCATGACAGTAAGCTCATCCTTGACTTCCAATCACAATAAGTTTGTCCTTGACCAGCAAATAACTCAGCTGACCGCAGGCAGGTCAGACCCAACCACGAAGCCATGGGATTGAACAGGGTCAAAGCCATGGGACTGAACGGGGTCCTGTTTTGGGAGCAGCGACCAACAAAGACCCTTGGCTTTGCCATCAGAAAAACCAGGGCTCCAATCACCACTTGCTTCTCACCAGCCACAGATGGGGCATACGTTATCTAACCTTTTTAAACCTCACCACTTTCATCTGTGAATGTTCACCCCAGTACCTTCTGTACCTACCAGTGCCCATCTGTAGTGGATATTTGGTGTTATCATCCAGTCTTCAGAGCTTCCCTGGTGGCTCAGATGGTAAAGAATCTGCCTGTGATGCAGAAGACCTGGGTTTGATCCCTGGGTTGGGAAGATCCCAGGGCATGAAAACTCACTCCAGAATTCTTGCTTGGAAAATCCCATGGACAGAGGAGCCTGGCGGGCTACAGTCTATGGGATCACAAAGAATTGGACATGACTGAATGACCAAGCCCAGCATAGCACAGCACCCAGCCTTCACATCCCTTCCTTCTAACCAGCTTCCCTCGAGGAACCATCTTCCCTCACTTCTGGTCGAGCTCTGAGCTCTATGGATATAGAGACCATATCACTTGAACCCAGCCAATCATGCACCAAATACGCCAGCCACAGTGACGGGTCGTGGGTGGGTATATGATCTATATTGTGCAAATCGTCACAGTACATCTGGGTCTTACATAAAAGCAGCCCTCTGCTTTGGCTGGACCCAGAGTTTCTGGGCCTGGGATTGTCGGGGTCACCATGTGCAGCCTGAGAATGAAGCCAAGCTAGAAAACAAGAGAGCCAAAGAGCACAGAGAAATCAAGGCTCTTTGCCATCAGATGCAGACCTGGATCAAGTCTGGTCTGCGACCTCTCTGAGTCTGGACTTCTCGATTATGTAGACTGTTACATTCCCTTTTAGGCTTAAGCCAGTTTGAGTCGCATTTGTTACCACTTGCAACCTGATGCATATGTAAGTTACTCACTTTCTCTACATGGTGGAGCAGGAATTGCTCAGAGAATATTCCCAAGGACTTTTGCTGTTGTTGCTGTGGTGCATGCTGGTATAGAGGACTAGTTGGCACACATCCACTTAAATAAGTCAACATTCCTACCCTGAAGTAGTAACTCCTAATCATTCTTCAAAGTTACCACTGTCACCTCTACCTAGAAACCGTCCCTGAACTCTCAACTGGGGCCTGGTGCTCTGGGCCCTCCGTGTTCTGCCATCATACTGGCAGATCCTACTTGTATTCTGTCTACTTAATCTGTCTCCCACACAGGAGCAGGAAAAGATCTGGGTATTAATTATTTATATATAAGCAGGAAGATGAAAAGTAAATGGCTGATGAATGACAAAATCTACGGGAAAAATTCACATGCCTGGACATCAGAGTCACACAATTTCACTACCAAATATATACAGTGCATGCTGCAGAGGGTGTTAGCTGTCTGCTCAACATTAACTTTCCCATTATCCCAAAATGCCCAGAGAAAGGAAGGAAGGAAGGAAGGAAAGAAAGATAAATAAAAAGAAATCTGCGTGATCACACACATCATCTCCCTTGCAGAGATGTGACCTCAAGTTCTGGCTGACGAGATGTAAATAGAAGTCATTAGGTCAGATATCTGGGAAAAGTCTTTAAAATCAAGTAGGGAGCTCCTTTTGCCCCTCCCTTTCTTCCCGCTTTCTGCTGTTCTGAGAGCACATGTGATGGCTGGAGCTCCAGCAGCAAGCTCAGATCATAAGGAATCTTTGAGGATGGAAGCTATGAATGAAGTATGGCAGAGCAGAAGGAACCTGGATCTCTGATGATGGAGGACCAACTGTATCAGCTCCAGATCGCCTGCCTCCACATCTTTTTTATATTTAACATAGATAAGTAAATAAATATTTTGCATTTTGTTGTTCAGTCGCTAGGTTGTATCCGACTCCTTGCAACTCCTTGCACTACAGCACACCAGGCTTCCTTGTCCTTCACCATCTCTGAGTTTGCTCAGACTCACTTGCACTGAGTGAATGATGCCACCCAACTATCTCATCCGCTGACACCCCCTTCTCCTCTTGCCCTCAAATTTTGCATTTAGGCCACCATTATTTTGAATATGCTATTGTACATATTTGAGCCTAATCCTAACATAATATAACAAATTCTTTTATTAATACTCATTGATAATAAGTATTTCTTTTATTCTAACCATAAAATTAAATTTTAAATCTATGTCCAACATTTGGAATAGTGCCTGTGTGCCAGGTAGTCTGAAGACACAGATATACAGAAGAGGAGAAGGAGACATTTTATAACTGATTAAAATGCAAGTAACAGTTCATCACTTTCTCTGGGAAAAAAAAAAAAGGAACTATTTTACTGATTTTACGGTGTCGCAATGAGAGATTGTTAATTTTAAAGTTAAAGCTTATATTTCCTTATGTTAATTCCAGTTACTCTTCTTCCCCAGTGATAGCAGGTGGGAGGGCTTTGGGTGGTCAGAGTAATTCCTCCCCGACTTCCTGCCACGGAGCCTGAGTGGATCAAAAGGCCAAGAGAATGAAGAGACTTTTCTCCTTCCAAACAGCTCCTCAGCCCCTTGAAATGAATGAGCAGCTCCTTTAACAGACTTTCTCCCTTCCTCCGCTCCCCTCGCCCACCCCCGACCCGCCCCCCGGCTCACATTCCCCATGGTTGGTGAGGCAGAAAATTCACAAGAACAAAGCTCTTACCCTAAAAAGATCCTCTTTTCACTCTAGGGTCAGTTCCACACCGGGGGCTTCCAGAGAAGTCATCTTGAAATTAAGAAAAGTAAAAAAGTTGCATAGATGTCAGGGAGATCACACACACCAAGGTGCCCAGCTTCAGCCCTCCCACCCCGCACCACACGCGTGTGCTCCATGGGAACCCATAGATAGCACTCCTCAGGCAGGCTCCCATGACTCAGGGTGTGCAAGGAATCTCCAAACCCGGGAGACCAAGGAATGGATCCTCTCTCTGCCTGGTGTGAGTCCTGGGCAACTTCTAGGGACCTCATCTTACCCTTCTAAAATAATGGGCAAAGAGCCCACACCCTGCCTCTCTCACACAGCAGGCTGTCTGGCCAAGAGGATGTGCCATTTGTGATAGAGTTCTGCCTTCTCCCTGCCCCGCAGGACAGGTGGCCTGTCACTCCAGCCTGACTGTGTGGGAGCCTCCTGGCATATTATCTACCCGGCGCCCCCTTCCCCATCCCCAGCCTTTTGGGGTACACCATTTGGGTTAATTAAAGTCAACATTCTTTACACTTCACCCCTTATGAAATGTCCAAAGGCTAGATTCCACATGGAGCCCGCTCTGACTCAGCTGGGGTGCCAGTGTGGCACCCTCATTCCGCATCAGTCAGTCTGGGGACAAGATTCAGCATCCAGGGCTCCCTGGGATCAGCCGCCCCCCTCGGAGCTGGTCCAGCCCCCACCCGGAGTGGTAACCAGAATGGGCTGAGGGGCGGCTAAGCACACACTCCTACTCTGTGCCCTGGGGCCAGGCCAAGGTGATCGAGTTCCTTCTCCAGTCAGAAACCCCATCACCTCTGGCTCCAAAGTAATAAACTCAGTCTTGGGGCTTGAACTGTTAACACGGTTCATTTCTGGGCCAAATCCCTGAAGCTGAAGGGTTTATTTTTAAGGACAAGCAGTTTGCTGTTTTCAGCGTTTCTCATCAGAAATAGTGCAATTCAGCCCGATCTGCATTGGAAGCATAATTTATCATCTCACACAGATGGTTGACTAAGGGTGGGGAGGAGGCTTACTTTCCATTTTAGTTCAGCAAACGCTTCCTGAGCTCCTGCGTGTGCCAGGCAGGGAGCAAGGCACTGGGGATGCACTGACCATCAGGCAGGCTCCTGGCTTTGAGATGTTCACAGTCTAGGTGGGAGAAAGACCTCTAATCCCAGCTTTGGCATCAGAGATTCTCAGGGTCTATTGGACAATAGCCATTTACTACTGGAGTCTTGTTGGGAAAATTACCTTACCTCCTTCTAGCTTTTGATGTCATTCCATTCTAAGTCATTTTTGATTCTTTTCAAACCCATAAACTGCAGCACGCGAGGCTCCCCTGTCCTTCACTATTTCCTGGAGTTTGCTCAGATTCATGTCTGTTGAGTTGGTGATGCTATCTAACCATCTCATCCTCTGCTGCCCCCTTCTTTTGCTTCAATCTTTCCTTGCATCAGGGTCTTTTCCATGAGTTGACTCTTCCTATAAGGGTTGTCAACTTTGTTGATCTTTTCAAAAAACCAAACTTATGTTCTGTTAATTTCCCCTGTTGGTTTTCTATTTTCTGTTTCACTAATTTCCACTCTAATCTTCATTATTTCCTTCCTTCTGCTTGCTTTGGGTCTAGTTTACTCTTTTATTTTGTTTCTTCTTCTCAGTGAAGTGGATGATCAGAGTATCTATGTGAAATCTCTCTTCCCTTTGAACATAGTCACTCACAGCTATAAATTTCCCTCCAAGCACTGTTTTACCTATATCCCATACAATTTCCTACAGTATGTTTCTATTTTCATTCATCTCAAAGTATTTTCTAATTTCCTCTTTGATTTCTTCTCTGACTCATTGGTTGTTTAGTATTGTGCAGTTTAATTTCCACATATTCATTATTTATTTTGTTGATTTCTAACTTCCTCCCATTGTGACTGAAGAACACATCTTATATAATTTCAGTCTTTTTAAATGTACCGAGGCTTGTTTTATAGCCTAGTATGTGGTCTGTCTTGGAGAATATTCCGTATGCACTTGAGAAGAACATGTGTTGTTGTGGTTGGGTGGAGTGTTCTAGTGATATTTGTTATTTCTCGTCAGTTATTTATAGTGTTGTTAAAGTCTTCTATTTCCTTGTTCATCTTCTGTTTGTTTGTTCTACCCATTGTTAAAGGTGAGGGTATTTAAGTTTCCAATTATTGTCACCGAATTGTTACCTCCCCTCTTGGAACCTTGTTTCCTTAGAGGAAAATAATTATTCTTGCCTTGCAGAGATGTAGAGATGTCCATTCTGCTACCCAATGGATGTTACTGATGTATTTCAGAATGACCTGACAGAATAGAGGACAGTGGTGGTGAGGATTTCCTAGAATAACTGGGAGGTTCTGGGTTAAGCCAGCACAGCTTCAGTATGAAAACCAAAACCCTTCTTAAAGAGAAAGGTGTCTACTTCTGCGGACTTATATTCAGTATATGCAGATCTCTTGTACAAAAAAATAAAAACTAAGTAGCTGACAAATCCTAACTTCTCATCCTTCATTTGCTAGCTGAGGTCTAAAATTCCTTCATAGAAATTTCTTGTGATAACCTATTTATCCATCCATATGTAAATCTTCTCATCATCCATACATCTCTTCCTTCCTTTCTTCCACCTCTACAAATGTTTACTGAGCCATCTTCTCTGGGTCAGATTCTGGTCCAGGGACTGAGGCACTGAAATAGGACCTGCTATAAAGGCTCTGTCCCATCTAGGAACCGACCCTGACGTGGAAGCAGGTAAGTAAAATATATAAATACAAATGTTACACTAAAGGAAGGGACGAAAGGTTTGGAGGGCACCGGAGAGGAAGTGAGCTGCCCGATGGGAGAGCGAGGAGAGGAGATCGAGATGACTCCCCAACAAATGTTAACAGAGCTGAAGAGAAGTTGTCAACAGAGGCTTGAGTTTCATAACCCTCCCTGCCCCTGCCAATCCTCCCAGGTAAGAGGGGGCCCATGGGAGGAAAAGGGAGGAAAACAAGAGGATGTTACACAAAGTGAGTCATCCAGCCTCAAATAACCGAGGACTGCAAAGGCAGAAAGTTCTTGATTTGGAAGGTTGCCAGCTTCAATGCTATTACAAAAATAACCGTGATGAACTCACTTATTTCTCTGCAAGGATGGGTCCACCGTAACACTGAAACCTCAGCCATAGGAAATCGGAGCTTTGGGCCCCATATGTTCAAAATCATGCTCTTATTTTGGTCAAATTTTCTTGAAGAAGTTAAAAGCTGTATTTTCCTATTGAAAGTGGTCTTGCTCTTCCATGCCTGTCGGGGCCATTCCTGCTCAGGGTTCAGAGTTGCTAGATGCCTTTTATTTGGCTCTCAGTCTCCACAGAACTGTTGTTGCTGTCAGGTAAGTGGATAGACTCTCCTCCTTAAAACATGAAAAATAAGCTAATCAATATTTGTCATATGTCCACTACGTATGCTGTATAGGAAGAGGAAAAACCCTCCACCAGAACTATTGGATCTACCTGAAGACACAGAAAGAGGGAAAAGTCGTGAAACAGTTGCTTTTTTTTTTTAAATTAAGAGCTATCTATGCATAAGGGCAAGACCAAGAGTCATGTACTGGAAGGCTTCCTAAAGGCAGAGCACAGAACCAAAAATCATAGATTCTGGAGCCTAACTCAGCCTGCTGGACTTGGACTTAAACTTTCTGAACCTTGGATTTCTTACCTTGAAAAAAAAAAGAGAGAGGAAAAAACTGGCTCTTACATGAGGCTGAAAATAAAATATCTGGTTTATGGTTAATATTCGAAAGTGTGGCATTCTCTTGTCTCCACAAAGGAGGTAACAGTGACTCAGATCCCTGAAGCTGGGTGGAATCTGACAGGTGAGTAGAAGGCGGGAAGGCCTCCCAGGAGGCAACAGCAGCCACGCATCCTGGCAGAAAGAACAATAGGGTACCATGGATAAGCACCTGCATCCTAATTCTAGCTCCACTGCTCACTGGTCAGGTGATCTTGAGTAAACCACTCACCTCTTGATGTCTCAGTTTTCTCATCTGTAAAATGGGAACACTAATAGACCCTATCTTCTGGATTATGAGGGTTCATTGAGTTAAGATGAGTAAGCACTTAGAACAAGACCTGGTACTTAGGGATGGGTCAGTTAATGTTATCTGTTGTTATACATGCAGGGGAGTGAGAAGACCAAGTTCAACGTGAATTGGGGAATAAAAGAACTAATAGGAAGACTAGGCCCAAATTTTAGAGGACCTTAAGTGTCCGATTTTTCTGGATGCTTGATTAAGGCAATAAAGGTCCCCTTCAGATTCTTGAGTGGGGGCTGATATGAATTAATTATAAATTGAAATACAGCCATGGAAATAAATGGACTCCTGTTGCTCTTTTAATTATACCAGAAAAGGCTATTTCTTGAATAATGACTCAAGGCTCCTTCCTCCGTCTCCTAACATGGCATTCTTTGGAGAAAAGTTTAGAAAGCAAAGCACATAGCACATAACTAGGCATTTCTTCACTCAGATCTCTTTTCACCTTCAATCCCATGAAATCGCTGGAGAGTCTGGCACTTGGGGTGTCCGCTTATTGTTTTGGCTTTTCCAATGAGGGGGCGCAGCCACTTTCTGAAGTCACTAGGCTCATTGTCTGGGCTGCCTGGCTAAGCCCACCCATCCTCCCCTCGCTCCCACCCACACCCATCCACAGCCAGGCCAAGTCAATCCGGGGATATCCCACAAATCTCCACCATGCTCTCAAAGAGCGATGCCGGTAATTCCTAGGATCACCGGATAAGTGGCAGGAAGGTGAGTGGCGTGAACATGATACCCCATCCACTGCATTCAGATCTGAGCTTTTAGAGACTGGCAGAGTCAAGGAAATGACTGGGGGAAAGCAGCCTGCCTTCTGGAAATGCTGATGAGAATGGCAATTAGCATAAATGTGATTTTGACACACGTGTGGAAGTTCTTTTGTACAGAGAAATCACAAATGCTGGCTCTAAGAGAAAGGCCGTGCGGTGGTCCTCTAAGTGCTTTGTGGCAGAAAAAACCACTGTAGCACAAACCATATGGGGCCAACTCATGGGGATAAAAACCCTAATTCACGTTATTTTTGGCCTTCATGATCCAGAAAACAAAAAAGACTATGGACTCTGACAAATGTAATGGGAAAAAAATTCCTTTGAATCTGTGATTTGCTTAGCAGGAAAAAAAGAAAAAAAAAGGAAGTCAGGTAATCCTTAAGTGACCCCAAGTGGTAAAAATATCCCAGCAGAAGTGTTTAGGTGTTGGTGGGTATTCTCGGTGTGACACTAGCGCCACCTGGTGCACCTGGCTGGGAACGACAAGCCACAGACCCCCAAGGAGCTGATGTACGTAGCCGTGAGCTTTTGTATCTTTTCTCACGGTGCCAGGTTGTGAGCCAACAGCGGGGAAATGAATTTAAAAATTTATGGACGGAAGCGTATGAGGACAGATTTTGTTATTACAACCAACACAACTAACACCAAAATTTCAAGTGAACGGTATTTAATGATGTGGATATAATCCAATATAGCTTTTCAGAGCCAAACAAAATACCTCAAGTTTCCAGCCTGGGTGGCTACCAGTGAGCCAGTTCTCTCCCCAGAATGTCTTCAAAGTCATGGGAGTGCCTGCTAAACCTGACTGCCCTTAGGCTGACCATCGCCTTGCTGATTGAGCTTCCACTGGGACGACTGCCCCAGAGGTTTCCTTGTCCCCTCCCGTCTTTACGTAACAGTTTCCCACAGGGCAGGGTCCTGACCGGTTCCCTCACCCCCAGCATCTCTCTGTCCAAACACAGAGCCCTTCTTTCCCTGCACAAGTCATATGAACATTGTTGTCGCTCAGTCACATCCGACTCTTTGTGGCCCCAAGGACTGTACCCTGCTAGGCTTCTCTGTCCATGGGATTTCCCAGACAAAAATACTGGAGTGGGTTGCCATGTCCTTCTCCAGGGGAATCTTCCTGACACAGGGATCAAACATGCATCTCCTAAATTGGCAGGCAGGTTTTTTACCACTGAGCCAACATACTTAATTGCTAACACTTGAGCAACATTGGAGGGTTTCAAGGGAACCGCAGTGAAACAAAGGAAAGTTTGTTAGCAGACAGACACACCTTTGCTCCCAGGAGACTCTATTGATGCCATTCCTATTGGCCATATCTCCCCACCTGCGAAATGGCAACCCACTGCAGTATTCTTGCTTGGAGAATTCCATGGACAGAGGAGCCTGGCGGGCTGCAGTCCATGGGGTCACAGAGAGTCGGACACGACTGAGTGACTAACACACATACACACCTCACCTTCAAACTCCATGCTGGCGACTCCTGTTCCGATCAGGATTTTCATGCGAGATTCTCTTCCCTGAAACCCTGACCCACCCCCAAAGCAGAAGACGCTTGCCATCCAATCATTACCCTACAAGAGAGACAACCCCTCACTGTCTCTTCAAATCCTACTTGGCAGGAGCAAGTATTTATCCTTTGGGATTGAAGTTAGGCAACATACAGCCCAGCAGCCAACCGGAGCCTTCTCTGGTGGACAGGATGTGTTAGCAAGCTGGGGAACAAGATTGAAGGTAAAATAATGAGGTGAGCCAAATACTTCCAGAGGCTCATACTGTGGTTCTGGGTCAAGCAAAGGAAATGTTTTAAATACAAACAAAGTGGCAAAAAAAAAAAAGTTAAATGGGTTTTGAAAAACTGAAGCATTTTCTTAAAAGATTTGTCTGGATTTGCAAAGCAACTATTTCAAAAGGAACCAAATTCGTCTGGCTACAAATTTTATTTTTTTTAAATAACCCTATTAGTTTCTCCAAAATGGTACCACTTTTATCAAAATTTTTTCTCGACAATAACCTCTCTGCATAGTGTAATAGAAGGGTTCCAGCCTGAGTCTAAACTGTGTTGAACTTTAAGACACGTGTCTGCTGGAGCATGTGTGGAGGTCACAAAATGATTTGCAGCAGGACCAAGAAACATCTAGTCAGGTCATTTAAAGCAGCAGCTGTCAACCTTGGCAGCACATAAGCATCGCCTGGGGTACCTGGCTCCACTCCAGAACAATAAAATCAGAATTTCTGGAGGTGAAGGACAGATACTCATTTTTTTTGCTTGTTTGTTTTCCTAAGGTGGTCCCAATGCACATCCAGGACTGAAAACCACTTAAGTACAGAAAGGATCTGCATTAAAGGCAGTGGACCTGCCCCGGACGACAAGCAATTCTGATGCTGCAAGCATCTCTCCCTCAGGTGTCCCTTTCAGTTGTCTCACTTGAGTCTTGGAGTAAAAGATTGCAGTGAGGGTACTTCCCTGGTGGTCCAGTGGTTAAGACTTCACCTCTCAACGCAAGGGGTGCAGGTTCAATTCCTGGTTAGGGAAATGGGATCGATCTCACATGCCTCACGGCCAAAACGTTGAAATATAAAACAGAAGCGATGTTGCAACAAATTTTATAAAGACTTAAAAATTGGTCCAAACTTCTAAGAGTATTTCTCCATAACTGTGTTTCTTGATGTGTGGTTGAAGACTCATCTGCATCACAATCTTAGGAATTTGTTATAGATTCTGTCCAACTCTTTGGGACCCCATGAACTGCAGCCCACCAGGCTCCTCCATCCACAGGATTTCCCAGGTAAGAATATTGGAGTGAGTTGCCATTTCCTTCTCCAGAGTATCTTCAAGACCCAAGGAAAACCAGCATCTCCTGCATTGGCAGGTGGATTCTTTACCACTGCGCCACCTGGGAAGCCCATTTCAGGCCCCACTTTAATCCCAAAGATCTCTTCCAGTGACTTATACCTAGGAATTGGTAGCATTGCTGGGATCAGGTCCAGGCCTATCTGACTCCAGGTTCTTTCCAACTCCCCATCAACACTTCTGACCAGTAAAACTGGAATCTCCATGAGAAAAACTAGCGCTTTAGATGGTTTTAATGAAAGAAAATTCTTTAAATCCACAAAATGGAAAACAACAGTAAAAATTCCCCTCCTACTCCTCCCACCAAAGGAATCCTCCATTAATTACTCTGTAGCAGCAAAATATTATCCCTCCCTTTCCTTCCTGTTCCACTACATTTTTTCCCTTCTAACAAATATTCCTTTTCCCCCCAAATAAGGTCACTTGGAAACAAAATTCCTGACAGATGTCAACATCATAGGGAAATAATAAAATAATTATATAAGGAAAACTACCCCAGATCTCACTTTATATTCACCTGCACATTTTCATATTTGTCAAGATACAATAAAGTGCATAAGTTGGAAGAATACGGTGAAAAGTTTAACTGCATAGTTTTGCCCATTTAGAATTGACTGGGAATTTTTTTTTTTTTAATATGGACCATTTTGTCACTGCTACATATTTCTACCTTAAAAAGAAAAGTGAAGCCTTGCGCCTTATTTACAGCAAGTCTGGATCTCTGTCTGTAGTATAATGATGGCAGTGGAGCAGGAGTGGGGGAGGGCGGGGGGATAGAGTCACGTGCAAAGAGGCTGCAGGTCAGACTTAAGAGGACTTCTGCTCACTGGCCCCAATTCACACAGCACATGAAGAGACAGGGTAAAAACAGACTTTCAATGCAACAAGTACTGTTTCAGTGTAAAATAAGTTGCCCAGAATTCTTCCCATATTTTTAGTGTGAATGCCAACCGGAACAACCCTTTCAGAAAGCCACCTGAAGATGACCCTGAAAAATGTTCATAAAATTTCTTTGCTTCAATAATCCAGCTTCTAGGAATCCAAGAGAAGGAAAACAATCCAGAAGACACAGCAAAGATGTTCACGGTTAACACAGGACAACTGTGAACAGTGCGCGCGCATGCTGAGCCGCTTCAGTTGTGTGCGACCTTATGGACCATAGCCCACCAGGCTCCTCCGTCCATGGGGTTCTCCAGGCAAGAATACTGGAGGGGGTTGCCATGCCCTCCTCCAGGGGATCCTTCCAACGCAGGGATCAAACCCAGGTCTTTTACGTCTCCTGCACTGGCAGGCGAGCTCTTTACCACTCATGCCACCGGGAAAGCCCATCAAATGTGGTCCAAGTGCCTCTCATCTGCTGACTTTGGCTGAATGTTTAACATAATCCTGAGTGATAAGAATTACTTTCACCATTTTTATGAACAAAGAAACAGAAGCATAGAGAGCCCATTCACATCTAGGTCTGGCACCTGAGGTTCACAGCCGCCTCAGTTTCCCTCAAAGCTCAGTTACACGGACCACGCACCTCTAATGGATCATGCAGCATTAAAGTCTTTACAACAAGAAAATTACTTACACTGAATGAAGATATAAACTTTTAATACTGTAAGAATTAAACTGTGTATCAAAACATTTACAGGAAAAAAAAGAAATGAACACAAATGTTACCTACTGACTTTCTCTGCAAGTGGGAATTTGCAGAGAAAATAGGGAAATGTGGGGATTACTCTAACCTGAAGTTCCCATTTCTGTTTACAATAGGAAAACGTTTATTAAAAACGAGGTAGAGAAACAATTCTTCACATCTGTAGTATTAATCAGAGGCCTGAACAATGGGCACCTAGAAGTAGAGGACCCGGCATAAACGGAAGGACTGATGGAGATGCGAGTGGGAAATCAGGTCTCCAGGCAACCCCTCCGATAGTCTGGCTATATGCCGCTTCCTCACTCTGTTGCCTGAGTAATTGCAGTTGAACAATAATTTGAAGAGGAAAAACCAAATAGTTCCTTCCACAGTCTCCCAGCTCTATCCTGCATTCCTCTCTGATCTCCCCATTTGGACCTGCGAATCATCTTCTGAAGGGAGACCCAAGATTAAGAGCTGAAACTAAGAAACCCAGGTTCTGGTTCTGGTTCTACACACAGGACCATGTGAACATGTATTCCTAGAAACAGCTTCTGCCCCTACAAGATGAGAATATGAGCAAGACCAGGAAGCTCCCTTCCAGCTCCAGTGTGAGATGGTCTAGGTCTCAAGTGTCTTCTTCGCCATTTGTTAATTAAAAACTCATCTCTAAAGCAGTGATTTCTGGGCACGCACACAGCGAGCAGCTGCCACTGCACAGTTCGAGACTGGCTACGGTGGTTGCAGGAAATCCCATGGCAGGGGTCTAGGTACAAGTGGAAGAATGGAATCCTCATACTCACCGCACATCAAGTGTTAACAATATGCTCAGTAATGGTTTCCCACTGTTTACATAATGAATTTCACTCGAGTTTCTTTGAAGAAAATATTTTGGGGCTAAAATATTTGAAAACCATCATGCAAGAAATGACAGTAGTGTGTGCTCTTACAGAATCTCTAGGGCAAGAATAATCCTCCCAAAGAAACTACTTTGTGAGCTAAGAGTGAAAAGGCACAAAAGAACAATTCAATTGTGTCCATGTGAATGTTCTCTTTTTCTTCTGGTATTTTAAAAGGTAAGACAGTTTAAGGAAATTTCAAAAAATTGCTTTTAAGACCTTGAGGGACATCAGAATAGTTTCATCTTTATAGAATGTATCATCTGGAAAGAAAGGTTCTTAAAAAGAAGATGGGCCTTCAAGGATACCATCATCAGATCAGTCATCAGTCCTTAAAATGCATAACCTCTTCTAACTCATGATAAAAACTTCAGGCTTCCAAACTAACCCAGCTGTCCTTCCACCTTGGGATCCTCCACTTCTCTTTCATGACTCTTTCCAAGCTTCCCCATACACCAAGGCAACCAGAAGCATCTTGAGGCTGTCTCCATTTAGGACCACTTCTTGCAAAAATCCTCAAGACCATCACTAATGGTTCCCCACAGTCCTCTACCAAACACACACACACACACACACACACACACACACGATTTCCTAATGGTTCCCCACAGTCCTCTACCAAACACACACACACACACACACACACACACACACACTTGATTTCCTAATGGTTCCCCACAGTCCTCTACCACACAGACACACACAAACACACACACACACACACACACACACTTGATTTCCTAATGGTTCCCCACAGTCCTCTACCAAACACACACACACACACTTGATTTCCTAATGGTTCCCCACAGTCCTCTACCAAACACACACACACACACACACACACACGCACTTGATTTCCTAATGGTTCCCCACAGTCCTCTACCAAACACACACAGACACACACACACTTGATTTCCTAATGGTTCCCCACAGTCCTCTACCAAACACACACACACGCACTTGATTTCCTAATGGTTCCCCACAGTCCTCTACCAAACACACACACACACACACACACACACGCACTTGATTTCCTAATGGTTCCCCACAGTCCTCTACCAAACACACACAGACACACACACACACTTGATTTCCTAATGGTTCCCCACAGTCTTCTACCACACACACACACACACACACACACACACTTGATTTCCTAAACCCAGAGCTTTCTTGAAAAGAAACATTATAAAATAACTGTAAAATAAGACACAAATGTTCACAAAAATACAGTCATCAAATTTATTCTTTTCATTAGGTTTGGCATTCTATGAAGATTTTCTAAGACTGATGTTTCTTGACATGCAAGAGTTAGCACTCATAGCTTAAGTTACTATAAATACTGCTGCCTGGAAGCAGCACAACTATTTTAGAGTTTTAAGACCACAGACTTTTATTACTCAAATGTTATTCTGTGTATGTTAAAATCAGAAGGTTCTGAACAGCTGGTTAGGAAGGTAGCCAAGATGCAGGAAAGATGTCTGGGCCTCCTTTTCAAGGGCAGCCAACTCTTGAACCGTAGGAGCCAAAATATCCACGTGGCCTTTATAGCTTCCACCTGGATCACACACACGAATCACAAAGAAATGCAAATGACACGCTTGAAATAACTTGTCAGCAATACTTTGACTCAATTCTATCAATTTAAACATTGCTTCCAGCAATAAAGATGTACTTACTACTAGGCAAGTTACCTCCCAAACTGTGAGTTTTAAAAATGTTAAATTAAATCGATTAAAATCAATGGTTAGGCCTTACTAACAGCTGTCCCAATATCCAATACCCCTCCCAACCTCTCCCCCATCATCTTCTCCTTGATTTAGAAACCATCAGTTTAGCCTGAATCTTTAAAAAATTTCAGGAATCAGCTAAGGGCATCATAGGTAATTTATCACTTGTTCAAAA
This sequence comes from Budorcas taxicolor, assembly GCF_023091745.1. Classification (NCBI taxonomy): domain Eukaryota; kingdom Metazoa; phylum Chordata; class Mammalia; order Artiodactyla; family Bovidae; genus Budorcas; species Budorcas taxicolor. Next base: position 142,155,662 of record NC_068920.1, read on the forward strand.
TTATTGTTATTCTCTTGTTTCCTAGTAATTCCATACATTTTTAACTACTCCGATGACATTAACACCTCAACAGAAACAGCTAAGCTTCCGTCCTTCACTCACATACAGATCACAAAATAAAAATGCTGCAAGACAAGTATGAACAAAGTGCTATGAGAGGAACACGAGGGAATGATTAATATGCTAAAAATACACAATTAACATAAGGACATGAAACACTCTCTTCTTAAACTAATGCTCAAAAAGGATACATTCACATGTAAAATAGAATTAAAAGTAATTCACAGCTTACCACCAAGAGTTCTTTTCTGGCCGTAAGTAACCTTCCCATCAAATTCATCTACTGGTACTTTTATATCTGGCTCAACCTGAGAAATGGTACAGTTCAGGTGTTCCTCTATCTCGGACAGCAACTGAGAAAAGGAGAGGAAATTCAAGTATTTTCATATAAAAATTTATTTTGACAAACCCAAGCTGCATTTTAATAGCATTAAAACCAGGAAGGCTAAAGGGAAGTAAGATTTCTGAAGAGATGAACTCACAAGTTACAATTTATAAACTATAATAACAACCACCCATATGTCTTGTAACTCACAGACAAGAGCTGATATCTAACCTCCATAGATAAATGCAGTCTATTCTTACCAACTTTAATGACACTTTGTGCGTTACCTGCATCTCATTGTACCATATGGTACAGCCACCATCTTCCTTGAGTCTTGTGTTATAACACCCTTTCCCACGGTTGCTACATACATGATACCAAACCTATATTAAAGAAGGAAAAACAGATTAAACATGTACAGCGACTGACATACTAGATATCTTTGTTCTTAACTAGTCTGCAGCGATGGTATGTCATCCAATCACTACCACCATCAGTAGCTCACTAACTAGGTCTTCTGAAAGAGTTCTTTTTGAGAGGAATTGAAAAGATTTTCTAAAACAGACTTCCATTAGATGTCAATAAAAGGAATTCTCAGATTAAAAAAAAAATAACAAAAAATGTCAAGTATTAGAGAATGCTATCTCAAGATCAGTATCAAAAAGAAGTTCAAAGGTTTTCCATAAGAATGAAATATAGCAAAAAGCAAAATGCACAATATCTAGTTTGGGCAATGAGTTTGCAGGCGTTTCTGATGCCTGCAACTATTCTGTAAATCTGAATCAATTTGTATCAAAATAATAAGCTAACTCTCTCTCCCATAAAAAGTCTACCATGGCAACAAGAAAAAAAAAGTCTACCATGGCATGATGCTAAACAGGGTTTAAATACCTTTCAGTGAAAACAATTACACGAACGCTTTTAGGGAAAATTACATTTTGTATTGTTCCTTTCTGAACTTAATCCTACCAGTTGTCTGTTCAATGAATAAAGAGAAAAAGATGCCATAGAAAGTTCATTTATATTCCATATGCACCTGAATTCAACATAAATGAAAACTCAAACTGCTTTTATTCCCAGTATCTAAAGTGACAGCGCAAACAATAAGTGCAACACAGCACTAAGAAGATCACCTTCTCTTTTTCTGTTGCCACCAGGGAAATGGCCAGACCCATCCTGAAAGATTTTAAAAGCCTCCATTAGACTTTATTCCAGAAGCAAAGAAGCTTAAAAAGGAAAAAACAAAACCACAGCCATACCTTTCAGCTCTTCCTACTCTGCCAATGCGATGGACATAGTTTTGCTTTTCATCAGGCAAGGTGACATTTATGACTGTAAATAAAAAGTTATTACCAATGGACATAAGGTCCTAAAATTTTCAAACATATCTGATGTTTTTTGTTCTAAATATTTGAATCATATTAAAACAGTTTCCTTTGCATTCCTTAAAATTCAAAATGCAAGCATAAAAGATTTCTTTTTACCATAAGGAACACCGTGGATATCAATTCCTCTGGCAGCTACATCTGTGCAAATCAAGAATCTGACATCTCCTTTCTAAGAAGAGCAGACAGGAGAGAGAGGGATTTATTAGGACATACACTAAAAAAATAAACATAAATGCCATCTTTCTACTAAATGAGACCTCTAATCACAAATGTATTAGTATCAGATTAGAGGAGAACAAGTTTTTCATTTTTAAGTTTACAGTTTGCCAAAATATGACATTCAAGGTGAATAAATCAATGACTGGATTCATTTCTGCTTTTTTTCACATAAAGGTTATTAAACCACTGCTAAAAATTTGGCTTTATCTTTAGATATCCTAACTGGTAATTCGCAAGATAAGACAGAATAAAACATAAAAACATAAGTATTACCTTTACCCTTATACTAAAATAATTCAGAATCCTAGGTATTTTACCTTGAGGTTACACTTTTGAGGACAACAGATAAAAATCCCAAAGAGAGTGGGCCCCTACTCTCACCAAGAATATACAAACTGGCCTTCAGTTGTCATTTGTGCCACAAGGCACAGCAATTAAGAGACTGGAGTGGGTGAAGAGCACACTGACTTCCGGACCAGGACAAGGCCAGGATAGAGAGGCGGCAGAGATGCTGAAGTAAGGCCAGGTGATCTGTTGTAACATCCACACCAACCACACTCAGCACAGAATCAGGATCGAAAACTCCTGGGCCCAGTAACTTGCCACTTTTTTCATATTAGGGGTCTGAGAGAAATGATATTTATGCTATATGCTGGGATAAACACACTGTGATAAATGATAAGAGAGCCTGTGGATGGAGGTTACTGACTTTGAATTCCAAATGGCTCAAGTCCCACTATCGATACCAAGAGGTATACAGCCTGTCATGGGCTGCAATCAAGTAACTGGGACACTCATCCGCAAATCATTAAAAATATATTTAATTCTACAAAACCATATTCTGATACTCGGAGAAGGCAATGGCACCCCACTCCAGTACTCTTGCCTGGAAAATCCCATGGACGGAGGAGCCTGGTAGGCTGCAGTCCATGGGGTTGCTGAGAGTTGGACGCGACTCAGTGACTTCACTTTTACTTTCATTTTCATGCACTGGAGAAGGAAATGGCAACCCACTCCAGTGTTCTTGCTTGGAGAATCCCAGGGACAGCAGAGCCTAGTGGGCTGCCGTCTATGGGGTCACACAGAGTTGGACACGACTGAAGCAACTTAGCAGCAGCATTCTGATACTGGTCTTAAGTTAATCTACAAATTAAGTTCCCTATGGATATTAGTACAATTAAAAAACAAAAAAGATCACAGACATGATTCATCTAGTGATGCTTCTAAAAATACCTATTTTCTTAAGTTGAAAATTCTTACCATAGAACTGCTGTGCCAATAGAGAACACGTAATTTACCATCTGACTGTTAAAGATAATGAGGCCCTGCCATGATGAGGATATACCAACAGGGCAGAAATATTTTGAAATTTCTAGGACAAGAATTGCTTTAAGAATATTAACTGGAATTGATTTAAAACTAGGTACAACTCCCCTCTTAAGTATTAAGGAAATGCAGTCAACTAAATATTGGTACCTTGAATCTTTCCAAGTTTTGCTTCCTCTCATGAGGCTTTCTGTCACCATGAAGACAAACACAAGAGAACTGATGTCCCTTTTTATCGGGTCCTAGTAAAAAGCACATTAAAGAGTCAATCTTGGGAAACATTATGCCTAGGAGTATATCCAAAAACCAGTAACATTTAGACTACAATGGTGCATATAATTCCCTGGAAATCAAAACTCCAACTTGTCATAAAACATGGTTGACACAATTTCTGTCCTAGGTAAAATGCCATTAAAATGAACTCCATGAGCATTAAAACTGATTTGCTTTGCTTTGAAGGACATTTTAAGTAACCTCTCCCAATCTGCAACAGTGGTTCCTATGTACACCAGGACCTCATCTAACCCATGTAAAGAACCAAAAAGTAAACGAAAGAGATCCTTCTTTTGCAAAACAGTCATTATGAAGTTCATGTCCTTACTAAATGGCCACGCCCACACGCCTAACTTCCTCAAGGTATTCTAAGCAATTTAGTTATCTGCTTTCCTGGCCAAAGCAGATTAGAAGTACCAAACCAGGAGGGAGCAGTGGAATTTTAGAGCCAGGTACAGTGGCAGCAAGTCCTTAAAAAGAAACTCTTCAAGTAGACACAGTCACAAAAACCAGTGCGTCCAGACCAGAGTAGAAAAGGTCACTAAGTCTTTCAATTTTGCAATATGTTTGAAAATATAGTAAGTGTTGGGAAAAGATATAAAGTAAAAATTACCATTAACACTGACTATATTTGCTTCACCACATACCTATCCCTCTATCCTTCTATCAACTCACTTTTACTTTTTGATGCACTTCAATGTAAACTGCAGTTATCAGTACACAGTTCAGCGATGCGTATCATTAACCAGAGCACAGTATTCGTTTAGGTTTCTTTGTTTTCTCTTGGAGGTTAAAGTTACATACAAGGAAATGTACAAATCTTAAGTTGGGAACTCGCTGAGTTCGTGACACATGTGTAACTTACACGGCCCAAAGCCCTATCAAGGTACAGAACGTGAATATCATCCACAAAGAACCTTCTTGCCCTTTCCCACCTATCCACACTCCCACCTTGCTGGGAACAACCACTGTTTTGGACTTTTTCCCATCAGACATTAGTTTTGACTCTTCTAGAGAGTCATACAAATGGAATCACACAGCACAAACTCGTGTTTAAGAATTCTTTCATTCGGCATAATGCTTCCGAGATGCCACCCATAGTTGTCTCTATTGGCAGCCTATGCCGCTTCAGCACTGAGTATCAGCTATTTCACTGAATAAATATTTTGCATTTTGTTTAGCCATTCTATTAATGGCCACCTGGTATACAGTCTGAGGCCATCATGAATAAAGCTGCTGTGGCCATCTTGCACACATCTTTCATCAATACATGTTTTCACTTATCTTGTCAGTACTTGGGAGCGGAACTGAGAGGCCATTAAGACAGCAATGTACAATTTTATAAAAAACTGTAGGACCCTTTACATAAGTGCCTGTGCATAACAGTGTATGAGAACTCCCGTTTCTCCATATCCTCACCCAAATTCAGTGTTTTAAGTATTTTTAATCTGGTCATTCTAGTGAGTGTGCTATCTAGTCATTCTAATGAGTGTACTTATCTAGTCATCCTAATGAGTGTACGGTGGTATTACAGTGTGATTTTATTTTGCATTTCTCTAACAACTGATTATACTGAACATTTTTTTAGGTTGGTTTATATATTTAACATTAATTACAAGGAGCATAAAATTAGAATTATATCTTCATCATAGAGCAAGTATTTTATTATATAGTGACCTTTTTAATTTCAGTAACTTTTGTCTTAAAGTCTATGGCATCCCTATTAATATTTAAATTCCTGTTTTAGCTGACAGATATGTGTTTTTTCATTCCCCTTCCTTCCAATCTTCCTATGTCCTTGGCCATAGTTTTGTTTCCTGTAAACAGCATACAGCTATATATTATGCAGTCTAACACTCTATGCTCTTCATCAAAAGATTTCAATCCACTGACCAATACTACAGTTTACTCATATGCTCAGATTTTTTTCCACCAGTTCTATTACTCTGTAATTTCTAACTGCTCTGCTTTTTCTCATTCCTCCCCCTTCCTTTCTTACCTTTTTTTTAAATTAAGGTTTTTCCTCATTTATCGGTTTAGGAGATATATATCTTATTATATAATGATTACACTTGAAATTTTAACATTAATCAAAACCTCACCATTCCTCTAAATAATATAAGGGCCTTAGAATGCTGTGATTCATCTTCACTTCAATGAAACTACCTATGTGGAAAATCATCTCATTGTTTTTCCTGGGGCTGATCATATGGGAAAGTGCTAGATAAGCACAGATGCTTACAGTGCAACATCACTGCTTTAAATCCTGGGCATGAACACTACACTGCATCAACGTGGGACTAATAGTCTATTAAGTGAGGAAATGAACACAGTTTATTTCAAGGGAGGAACTATTACCTCCTCCTTGCTGCATAAAATACTGCTCCAAGTTGTCACAGTCGATCTTGGTTCTACAGAAAATAATTGCTTGATCCATCTTGTGTTCCTTGATGGCTCGGACAGCATACTCCCCCTTTAGGATCTTAATAGCTTCAGACCACATCTCTTGAATAACACAACAACAACAAAAAACACAGAATTTCTATCTGAAATTGTCAGGAACACACATAATCACACAGACCTATGGCTTAACTCACCTAAAAATCTCTATTTTAATGCAATTATTATAGACAAAACCAAGCAATAAAAAGATAGGATAAAATGGTGGGAGAATCCACTTGCTCATTTATTTTTGTTTCTCTTTTTTATGCCAGTTTATGGGATACCGAAACACCTATAACCATTCCTCAAATAAAAATGTACATGCACACACACATTAACAAATAAACAGAAATACCCACAACAAAGCTTTGTTCTTACAAAGACCAAAGAACTAATCATATTCTGCCTTGCATTAGTTTTCCTAAATGCTCAGTAAATGTTTACTCAATTACTTCAACCCCCTTTAAAAACTAATAAATGGTACTTTCTAAATCAATCTAAACAACAGAAAGTTCATTTTTCACTCTATGAAATCAAAACTTTACATCAAATCTAGTTAGTGACTTCTAAGTTGCCATCCTGCAAGTATCTATTTTTCAGTGTCAAGCTGGGCTATAGTTACTCCACAACTATAACCCAATGTATTTCTAAGGGAGCTCTGATTATCTCTAATTGTAGTAAAGACTAAGTAAAACTTTAACAAGGAAAAATATACGAAGCAGTAAAAATTTCATTTTATAAAATGCATTCTCAAACAGTGGGATGATACATTATTTTGACTATCCGTGTGCTCCTCTCCAATTGTACTACCTGAGCATACATCTTATAAATTTGGAGCTGCACACAAAAATGAGTTCAAAGGAACCCTCTTTAATCAAAATTTCAGATAATTGACCTTTTAGATACCTGCTAAAAATCTACCATTGAATCCAACCATGAACAAAATGCAATCTAATGCTTGCCAGCGATCCACCTGAGACATGGGACACCAGACCTGCGGCCTAACGGGTTTCAGATCTCTTCTAGGTTCTGTTCTTGAGGCACTAGGCTTCTATCATCGATGGACATGAATTTGAGCAAACTTCGGGAGACAGCGGAGGACAGAAGCGCCTGGTGTGCTGCAGCCCATGGAGCCACAAAGAGCTGGACACAAGTTAGCGACTGACCACAATCCTCAGTTTCATGCTATTATCTTCATGTATCCTTGAATGTCATACACCTCTTACAAACTATCTCAACTCTGCATGGAAGTATCTTTATTAAACCAGAATTTAATTTTAGGCTTTTTAAAAATTGATAAATGTTTAATGATATGGAGTCTCAGTATGGGAAGATGAAGAAGTACTGGAGATGGATGGTGGCGATGGCTGCAGAGTAGGAATGGACTCAATGCTACTGAGCTGTAACTTTAAAATGATTAAAATGGTAAATTTTATGCTATGCCTGTTTTACTACATACACAAAAGAATCAAAAACCCATTTGAGGATCTTTTCTGTGTCTTTCACAGGGTCGTACCTAACGACATCACTTTGTTACTCAATTGCCAGACAGGAAAAAAATCTATGTGTAATTTCTCTTGGAATTCAGGGCTAAAATACAACCTGCAGCCAGCGAAGTTCATTGGTTTCCTGGAAAAATTAGACTTCTATAATCCAAAATATTTGTATTTTATATGCCAGGAGACTAGTATCTTAAATTCAGTGATTAATACTTCTACAAATTGACTGGTATGAGCTTTCCCCCATTTTTAAGTTATTTCTGTTATTTTCCTATTTCCTGTTCCTTCATTAGAGCAGACCGAGCAGAAATTCAGCAAAGCAGATGAGTTCAAATCTTCCCTCACACATTTTTATTGATTCTTCTAACTTACCTGGACTGTTAGCACCAGGTCTTGTGTTATCTTTCGCATGAACTTCATCAGTCTATCAAAAGAAAAAGATGAAAAAGAAGTGGGGAAGGGTTAAGTGATGATTCAGAACAGGCATCTTTTTTTAAAGGGAGAACTGGATCTAACTTTAGATTCCATTTCAGACATATATCTTTATCCTCTATAGGCAAAACCATTCTTCCGATTCAGAAAAACTCATTACTTATAGGTCTAAGGCTAATCAATTTTAAATATAATAATAAAAACACAAAGGTGGTTTTTAGAACACTGTGTATTTATAGTAAGCATACCCTTATTATATTAATATATTTCTAACAGTGAAATAAGTGAGAAGATGGACTCAGGAAACTGGTATTTAGGAAAATAAGGCATATCAAGAAGAATAAAAATACTACTAAAAAAGGAAACTGCTGTGTAAGAAGTTACACAGGCAATCCTATGTATTTATAAAAATTATAACAAGGAAGATGGCTCACAGAAGTAACTTTATATGTAGAAAAAAGTAAAGCATGAGCCCATCATTTATTCCATACCTAACAGACCTAAACTTTTCTGGCAATATGCCAAACTTCTCAAAGGCCCAGTGTCTGGTTGCTTTAAGCATCACAGGGAGCTCACGGTTAAACTCGTTTATGAATGCTTTATGCTCTACAAATGTGCACGAAGCAGAGCACTTACCCTAATGTGGCTTTTCCCAAGCCTTTCCCAGAGCCTGTCAGTTTTGGGGTTCACTGGGACAACAACGTGGTGCACAGTATCTGGAACGGAATCCTCTCCTTTCAAATCGACCCACGTGGGAAAGTGCATGATCTTCTCAGACAGTTTCTTCACATCAAAAGAATGCAAAGTGGCTGAGCACACAATCACCTAAGACAGAAAAAACAGTATTTAGATAAACTTTTCCTTTAGAGTGACGATAATGAATCCAGCATATGAATACAGACTTGGGGCACGAGGTCGACTAGGCCTGGAATCTAACACAAGCTCAATACCTGACTCTGCAGCGACAACTAGTGATGTGACTCTGGGTGGGTTAATCTCTGAGCTCCAGTCCCCTCACTGACACAGAAATCACACCACCTAGTCCTCAAGGCCCTATAAAAACTAAGATAAATGAAAAGGGTTTTAAAAATCTAAAATCATAAGGTACTATTTATCTCCTCCTAAAAGTTTCTACCTCTAGAATTCTTCCTGAGAAAGAGTAATATTTTAAGAAACAATTACTAAGGAAGCAACTGTTTTGCAATAGCTCAAGACATTTTTCCTTCAAAAAGGAAGGCATGCTCAGAATCTTGAATATAAATCCTACACTCTCTGTAGAAAAAGGAGAAAAAAAACTAGTAATTTTTTACTGTAGTCTTCTGTTACACTTAAGTAATGTCCTCAAACCTTATTTCTAAAAGCAGCTCATAAGACTGTTCCTTTGGGCATACTATTTAATCAGGTAAGAAAGAAAATGTTTTATGTAGTAGTTAACTTAACCAGAAGACACTAAAATGTAACAAGAAAGTAAGCATTAGTACATAACAAATATCTACATGTATTTGAAAATGCATTAGTTATTGTATACCTGAAGTCTTTTTCCATCGGAGGTAATCTGAGGAATCTGATTGTGAATCCTATTGATAAAATCAGAGTAACCTTGAGAAAGAAGCCCATCCTATAGCAGAAGCAAAAAAATAAAGCATTAGGTTTTAAACTAGCATCTAAATCTTTTCTAAATCAATTGCAAAACAAAGGCATGGAAACTAATTCATACATATCTCCATACTTTCAAAATAATTATTTTCTATTGAATACTGCAAGAGTTAAATAAATTCAACTTTAAAGCCCATGTGACTATAATATGAAAAAAACCCGATAATTTATAACTGAGAAATCATACTCTGGTACTCTAAAATGAACATGAGAGTTAATAGCTCCCACATCTCCTTAAGAATATGACTTTAACATGAAAAAACAAAACCTTCAATGTTGAAAAGCTACTTCATCTTGAAAATAATTTGGAAATATATCTCAAGAGCCCAAAACACATAAATGCAATTTGAAATGTTAAAAAAAAGGAAATGTACAAACAAGATAATTATTTTGAGTAGAAAACAAACTTACATATCTAATACTGAGGGTGGTTAGATAAACCATGAAGTATGCACGTAAGAGACCACTAGGCAGCCTTTAAAAACTGTTCATGAATAATGACATGAAATACTTATGTACCATATTAAAAAAAAAAAAGATTTCCTAGATTCCACATAGCCTGACTACAACTGCATAAAATAGTCTTTACTATAAATATAAGGAGTGAATGGAAATACACCAAACTGGTAACAATATTTCTCTCTCAGTATTAGGATCATGATTGAATTGTATTTTTTCTTCAAGTCACACATTTTATCTCCAAAAACATAAGCAAAAAAAAAATTTTTTTCTTTTAAAGCATGAGTAGATTTTAACGTACAGCTTCATCCAGGACCAGGAATCTAACTTGGGATAAGTTCAGCTTTCCTGTAGACACCAAATCATCCAGTCTTCCTGGAGTGCCAACGACGATATCCACCTAAAAAATACACCAAAACAGCACCTCATGAAACTTAAAGGACTATTGCAATCACCTTAGAATAGCAACCAACAATGGCCTACTAACAATAAAAACATGCATACTGAAGTAGTCACAGTCAACTACAAATCTGATGGGAGTTCTAGATACTGCTGAAACGTTAAATTTGTATCTGGTTTGAAATTAGTGTGATGACTTGGCAACTGATTTTAACATTTTTAACTGTTATATATAGTTTAATTATAGCAACTCTGAAATTAAACCAGGATCCAAACCCCAATTCCACTATGATCCACTGTGTAACCTTATCTAATTTAATCTCTTCTAGTTTCCATTTTCTCATTCCCAGGTGGCGCTAGTGGTGTGAACAGAAACATGGGCTTTGAAGTAAGCTCTACCTGTAAGTTATACGATCTGGGGCAAATTACTTAATATTTGGTATAAGTTCTTTTCCTAATCTGTAAAAACGGAGAAAAGAACCATCACAAGGCCTATTGTTGGAACTGCATAAGAAAATGTGTAGAATGCATTTAACAGAGCCTGGCCCATTTCTATAAAGTACCCAAAAGGGGATAAATATTTTTAAAGTGTGTACAGAATGTATGTGTGTGAACACAATAAGGTATTATATAGAATCATTCAATAAATTAAGACCATTCAAAACTTCTTCTCTTTACCAACAGGGATAAAAAATCATTTCTATTGTTTTTCACTTGTTTTCTCCACTCCAGATTAAAATCGTAACCATCTCCAAACAAATTTATCACTGTAGTCTCATTACTTCAATATTTCACCCCATGAAAAACTGAGAGTACTGTGCTGAAAAGACTTTTAATTTGATCCAGTAGAAGGCATTTATAGCCCCATAAAAAACGAAAGTCATTGCTGAAGCTACTGTTTCAACTGTGTTGATAACTATAATCAAGTCTCAGTTCAATCTAGAAAATATTGTCTGAAAATATGGAGATAAAACCATTCAACGTATAAAAACAACGCACTATGTGCCAAGTACTGTGCTGTATACACAGCAGTGAATACAATACCACTCTGCATCCATGTGTACTGTCTCTTTACAAAGGATGCTAACCCACCATGCAAGCTTCCTCCCTCCTCAATTTCAGAAGGTAGTCAGCATGAAAACGGACACCAGGTCTCTCAGGTTCAAAATAAAAAAAGTCAAATTGGAAAAGCCTGCAAGAAATATTTATATAACTTGGATAATAGCACCAAGCACTTCTTCAAGCCTAACTGCATATGTTGCATAATTCTGCAACTTTAAGAAATTTTATAAATTAAGTAGTTCTATTCTCTGACTCCAGAGCTGACTTCTGGCCCCAGCGTAAGACAGAACACAGGGTTGAGGGCGAGCCAGAGTGCAGTGGGAGATAACAGAGGCCAAGGAGGTAAGATGGAAAGAAGAGCAGAAAGAGAATATATTACAAATTCTCTAAGTAGAAAGGACCTGAGTCCTAACAAGAAAGCTGTGGAATAACACTGCCTTTACTTTGCCATCAGCTGCAGCCAGTACCAAATTTTAGATCTAACTGGCAAAAGCAGATATAATTCCCTAAAAGCTCTGTAGCTGGAAAATATAAGAAAATCACTTATGGGGAAAATAAATTAGGATGTGAGGAACCAAGATAGGGAATGAACATATTAAATCTTTCTTAGAACCACTAAAACATGACCCATCAAATAAGAACATATCAAAGCAACATTACTATTTTAGAACAATATTAAGTACAGTAATATGATTTCTTGCCTCTAATACGCCATACTAGGTCAAATCAAAACCATTCAGCATAAAATTTCATTTGACAACAGCACCAAGGAATTAGAGGGAGAGCATATTTGCTCACCATGACTCAGTATCAGGCTGTTTAAATTAAGTGATAAAATATTTAGGAAAGGAATGGAAGAGAACTTTGTAAGGAGAAAGTTACCTCATACACACAAAATATTTTATGAAGTTCTACCTGTATTTGAATGGATGAACAATTCAGTTTCCCAAACGTCCTCCCCAGTAAGGAGACTCACGGTCCTAGCTTCGTCCTTGGTAACTGCACAGCCTTTAAGACAGACCTGAATTCGTCTCCCTCCCACTGGAACCACCACCGTACCACCCCTCAGCCTCCAAGGATCACTCCTAATACTTCTACCTTCTCTGCAATTCACCTTATCTCCATTTCTATTTTTCACTCCAGTTTCCTCTTTCTCAGCTATCCCCAGAGAAAATGACTCTTTAATGCATGAAAATGGGAAGGAATTTTCAGGTGCTCAAAAGATAAACCAAAAGAATTCATGTATGTTGCAACTTTGCATGAGGTGTTTGGAAGAGACTGCTGCACTATATACTTTTGGGAAAAGAAAAGGTATACTTGTAAGATGTTTTTGAACATACATATACTCTTGTGATCTTGTTTTCATTTCAGCCTCATTTTTCTTGAAACACAACAGAACTATATTGTCAAAATAACAACACATAATGTTACTTTAAAAGTACAACTTACCCCATTATCCAAAACAGAGAGCTGATCCCGTGCTGCGACACCTCCAATTATCAGAAGCTCCCTGAAATGAATGAATACCGGAATAATAATGTAGAGAAAGATTAAAGCCTGCTTTTTCCCCCCCCCCCAATTCTGAGGAGGTACATATTCAAATTGAATAACTGAGACAGAATCTGTAATAAAAGTCTAGAGAAGGAAAAAAACAAGGCCTTTCATTTGCAGAAGCTAATAAAATGTTAATGAATGGTAAAGTGAGGAGAATGTGAAACCTTAGAACCCAGGAAACAGCAGTCCTCATCTATGCTTCTTCCTATATTAGGATAACTCCAGGCGCCCCGAAATCAGATTTCAATGAACCTTTATAGACACATGTGGTTGTATGCGTATGAAATATACACTCACATAGATTCTTAAAAGTTGCCTCCAGGTTAGTAACTAAAAACTGGGGGATGGGGTAAAAGGAGACTTTTCACAGAATATCCTTTTGTGTTTGAATTTTTCTCGTTCCAGATAATAATACTTCCAAAAATATGTTTAGATCAAAAGACTGCCTTATGCCAAGATTATTAATTCAATGCGGGGAAAGAATAGACTTTTCAGCAAATGGAGCTAGAACAAACGGATATGCACGAGCGAAAGAATGAAGTTAAACCTCGTTCTCAGGCCACACACAAAAATTAGTGCAGCATGAATCACAGAGCTAAACACGGATTTAAGATCTAAAACTATAAAATTCTTGGGGGAAAAAAACGCAAATTTTCATGATCTTAGGTTAGGCATAGTCCCTTAAAACACCAAAAAAATAAATAAGCAAACAAGCAGCAAATGAAAAAATAAACTTGACCTCATTAATATTAAACACTTTTATACTTCAAAGGACACTACCCAGAGAGTGAAAAACCCCACAGAATGAGAGAAAATACATGTAAATTATATATATCTAACCATAAGACTACATATATCTTATATATATATATGTATATGTATCACATATATCTTACAACTCAATAATAAAAAGACAAATAACCCAACTGAAAAACGGGCAAAGGATCTGAACGGACGTTACAAATGGCTGGTAAGCACATGAAAAGATGTTCAACAAGATTAGCTAGTAGGGGAATACAAACCAAAACCACTGTTAGGTACCACTGCACACCCATTAGGAAGGCTGTAACTGTAAAGACAGACAATAAGGAGAGGATGTGGAGAAACTGGAACGCTCACACATTACTAGTAGGACTGCAGAATAGTGCTGTACCTTCGGAAAACAGTCAGGAGCACCTGAAGATGTTAAACAAGAAGCTACTACGTGAGCCAGCAGTTCCACTGCTGGGCATATACCCAGGAGAAACAGAAATGTGTGTCCACACAAGACTCTGTACACTAATGCTCACAGCACAGTAACCAAAAAGTGGAAACAACCCAAACATCCATGAAGCCATGAATGGATTAATTAAAAATGTGGTATATGCATACAATGGAATACTTCCTGAAAATAAAAAGGAATTAAGTACTAATACACACGGTAACGCTGATGAACCTTACAGACGTTACGGTACGTGAGAGCAGCCAATCCAAAAAAACACATATTATTTGATTCCATTTATATATAATAAGATGTCCAAAAAAGGCGATCGATAGATGGAAATCAGTGGCTGCCCAAGGACAGGAAGGTTAGAGGGAAATGGGAGTGACTGCTAATAGGCAGCATTTCTTTTGAGGGTGATGAAAATGCCCTAAAGTTGGCTTTGATGGTTGCACAACTGTGCATATAAGAGAAGTTAAAATAATCTGTGCGTTTTAAAAAGTGAATTGTATTATGTTGATTATATCTCATCATGTGCATGCTCAGTAGCTCTGCTGTGTCCAACCACATGCACTGTAACCCGCCAGGCTCCTCTGTCCTTGGGATTTCCCAGGCAAGAACACTGGACTGTGTTGCCATTTCCTCCTCTAGGGGATCTTCCCAACCAGGGACCGAACCTGCGTCTCCTGCATTGGCAGGCGATTCTTTACCACTCAGACACCTGGGAAGCCCATATCTCACTACAGCTATTCACAAAAAGATTGTCTCTTTTTTATAAGTAGCCTACAAAATTACTTCCTGAGTCGGCCAGACAACTTTTAATCATTCATTTAAAAAATACCAGAAAATACAGAGAAGGTGTCAACACTTGAGTCTCATAAATTCTATGACAGATTAAAAAAATGGCTTTATGGTTGCCTTCTGCCTTGTTAAGCGATTCAGATAGTAAAAACAAAAAACCAAAAAGCCTTCTATTCTGTGCAAGTCTATTACCTTGGCACATCCCTAACCACCTACCACTCTAGAGCCATTATGTTTCCTAAATCTGGCAACGCCAGATGCCAAACTGGCTACTTAAGGATCACCTGGAAGACATGCTGTTCTTCCTTAAAAACCAAACAAACAAAAGAGCTCCAATTCTTATTTTCTGGAAATGATTCCGCATACCCAGAGGAGAGATCAATAAATCTGTAGTTTCAAATAAGGTCCTTAACTTCTAGGTTCTGTAACTACGGTTCTAAATCTATCATTTCTTTTACAAACCTTTACTCTTATCTACCTTTCTAATCAGATATATTTATGTCTGCATATTTAGCAGAAGAAAACTACACATAACGTAACAATCTATGCTTGTGAGCAGAGCACTGCAGGGCTGAGGAATGTAAAGACCAGCCCCTGCCTTAAGGAGTGTAAAACTGAGCTGGGACGAGTAAAATGACGCACATTTAAGACCAGGAATGCTAACATGACCGTGTGTACGGATTACAGGGAAGCAAATGCAGTCAGTCGTCTCCGAGGAGGGGGAAAGGACTGGGCTGGTACTGATACATTAGCTTCCCAGAAAGAACCAGGACTTGAGCTGGGTCTTCAAACAAGGGAAAGGTTCAATAGTACTGAACCTCTCATTTCAATAAATACTGAAATGAGAAACACACCACTTGATCATCTTAACAAATAAACTGATCTTATTATCCATCTTTCCTTCCAGGCTTTGTCCAGATGCACGTTAATCTTTACCCATAATTAGAGCGCAAAAATCAACCTATATAAGCATGTTATGTTCTTCCAAAAACACTCCCCTGGGAAGAGTTCTGAACCCGATACTAGGCAGGTGCTCTGGAAACGTACTCTTGTGTGACACCCTCTGTGGTGGCCTCAAGGCATTTTGTCACATTACTGCTGCGTTGTTCCTCTCCCTACCACTCTGTCTCGACTTCTGCACACAATTCTATAAAAGCAAAGATGAATTCTCAATTATACCCTAATCCCTAACCTAAATCTTCACACCTTCGGTAGGTATTCAGAGAGTTACTAAAAGAATGAACTGCATCAATCCTTAAGACAAAATTACAAATTATTTTACTGAAAAAGTTTTACTAAGTATAAATTTATCCCTGAATAAGTTTAACTTATAAGACAGATTAATATTTAAAAGATGCGCCTACGGGACATCAATAATTCAAAGTTTCTGAAGTTAGATCGTGGGGATGGTTGCACAACCTCGTGACCATATACTAAAAACCACTGAATTGTATACTTTAAGTAGTGAATTTTAACGGTGAATGTGAATTATATTTCAGTAAGAAAAGGTAATAAAAGCAAAATTAATAAAAATCAACTGGCAGATGTTATGTATGGTATGACTTTCCTGGTATTGAGAAGGTATGGTATGGCTTTTCTGGGATTGAAAGGGATTGTTACTGAGCCAGAAGCTCCCCAAGCTCACTAGACTTGTGGTCTCCCCGCCAGTGGCAGAAAGAACCCCCCAACTAGAGCGACCGGTCTGATGCCCACAGGCAAGGTGGTCACCGTGAGACAGGCAAGAGTTAACCTCACCAAGTCAGGTTTAACAACACGTGAGACACAGTGATACACTGTCTATGCAAGTGAAGTGATGAAGCTAAAATTAATGAAAAGGACCCTTTAATGAGTTTTTACTCTGATTCTACTTTGCAAATTATGACTCTTTATGTAAGAGACACAGGAAAAATCTCAATTTACTTTTTGGACTCTAAAATCACTGTGGAAGGGGACTGTAGACATGAAATTAAGACACCTGCTCCTTGGAAGAAAAGCAATGACAAACCTAGACAGCATATTAAAAAGCAGAGACATTACTTTGCCTACAAAGGCGCATATGGTCAAGCCTTCGAACTGTGGTGTTGCAGAAGACTCTTGAGAGTCCCTTGGACTGCAAGGAGAACCAACCAGTCAAATCCTAAAGGAAATCAACCCTGAATATTCATTGGAAGGACTGATGCTGAAGCTGAAGCTCCAATACTTTGGCCCCCTGATGTGAAGAACTGACTCACTGGAATAGACCCTGACGCTGGGAAAGATTGAAGGCGGGAGGAGAAGGGGACGATAGAGGATGAAATGGTTGGATGGCATCACCAATTCAACAGACATGAGTGTGAATAAACTCTGGGAGATGGTGAAGGACAGGGAAGCCTGGCGTGTTGCAGTCCCTGGGGTTGCAAAGAGTTGGACATGAATGAGAGACTGAACGACACCACCACTTTTTTTAAATTGAACCCTTCTCACTTAAACAGGACTTTTATATGGAAACTGTTACTATATATCAAAATCAAATATGTTTACACACGCATCCATGTGCATATTACACTTCCCTGGTGGCTCAGGCGGTAAAGCGTCTGTCTACAATGCGGGAGACCTGGGTTCAAGCCCTGGGTTGGGAAGATCCCCTGGAGAAGGAAATGGCAATCCACTCCAGTACTGTTGCCTGGAAAATGCCATGGACAGAGGAGCCTGGTATGTTACAGTCTATGGGGTCTCAAAGAGTTGGACACGACTGAGCGACTTCATTTCACTTCCACGTGCATATGTACACGCCCTGCATTTCTCCCTTGGTTTTTCCTACTTTACTCTTCTTCCGAAACGTCTCAGGTCTAAAGACAACAGGCATTTGAGTACAAGAGGACTCCTTACCTTAACTTAGGATTATCGATGTATTTCTTAAACTGCTTGACGTTATTCAGAGTTTGTTCAGCCAACTCCCGGGAAGGCTCGACGATGAGAGCTTTTGGAGCGTTGGGGAGAAACTTTGTTTGTGCCACCTGCGCGTTACCTAAACAGAATGAAGATTGGGGTACATCTCAGGATATTTCTGTTTTTAAGACAACAAGCGCAAATATTCCACCATCAAAATCTCAGAAACAACTGTCAGGCAATATAGATGGCAGTCGAACAAAACAAAGATTCCTAAAATGAACTACAGCTTCTTTAAAACTAGCTGCAGTAATTTTAATTGATCAAGCAATTTTAACTGAGCATACGCTTTGTGACAAATAGGCTTCCCTGGTGGCTGAGACAGTAAAGCATCTGCCTGCAATGTGGGAGACCTGGGTTTGATCCCTGGGTCGGGAAGATCCTCTGGAGAAAGAAATGGCAACCCACTCCAGTACCCTTGCCTGGAAAATCCCATGGATGGAGGAGCCTGGTATGCTACAGTCCATGGGGTCACAAAGAGTCAGACGCAACTGAGCGACTTCACTTTCCTTTCCTTTGTGATGAATGAGCTTTGAGATGTACTGAGCTTAAATAACTGAGGCCGACTAGGCGGCACAATGTTTAGAGTGTGCACTCAGGAGTCAGACGGCTTGTATTTGAATTTAGTTCCACCTCTTACTTATCCTATGACCTCAGTCAAGTCCCTATTCCTCAAGTTCTTCGTCTGTAAAAATACCTTACAGGGTTGTTGTGAAGACTAAATAACGCAGATGACACCTAGCACAGCGCCATGGCATTTAACAAGCACACACCCTGTAAACCCGAGACACCATCGTCATCATTACGATCAGTTTCCCCCGAATGCCCGGCCTGAAACCAGTACTTAGAAGTTTATGAATTGGGTTCTGACCCTGGATTTTACTGATGTGTTCAATAAACAAGAGAGACTAAACCAGCCGAGGAGAACCTGTACCTCACTGCGAGAAGCCTTGGTCACTGGAGTTCTCACCACACCCCCTTCTTGAAACCCTCACCCGCTGGGGTGCAGTACCTACCTGTGTGCTGCGACTTGACAACGAAACTCTCCGGCGCCTTGGAAAGGGCAACGAAACCGTCTTTCGGTGGAAACTTGAACTCTTCTTCCCCGAAGTTAAATTTGAGTTCCGCGTTCTAGCATTGAATAAAGGAGAAAATGGTGACTCTGAACCGAAGAGCAAACTAACCACGATGAAATGATGAAGATCAGATTAGCTTGTAGTCACAGCAACATATCTCTAATTACCTTCAAAACACAGGCAGGAAACAGGGCTTGGTTCTTCATATGTGGTGGTATTTCAAATGCCAGACCAAGATCTTTGCCTTAAAAAAAAAAAAGAGAGAGAGATACAGAAAATGAATCGAAACAACCAGAAAAGGACCGCCACATGCTCACACCGTCAAATCTACCAGCCTATTTGTACTGACGTTGCCCCTCCTGGTTCTGGCATTAACTGTGCTGCCTAATACCACCTTCTCAGAGAAGCCTCCTCTGACCAACCCCAGACCATCACCTTCCATTCCCTCACCCAGACTTACACACCCTTTCAGTGCCCACTGCTCCCTCCTAACATATCACAGATTTGTCTGCCTCCCCCACCAGTAGGTAAAGCCCACAGAACTGTACATAAATGTGTCTCCTCCCTTTTCTGCTGCATCTCCAGAACCTACCAGCCTGCCTGACACATGGCAAATGTTCAGTCAGCATTTGTCTAAAAGAAAGGTAAGGAGGAAGGGAAAGAGGACTGAAGACAGTGAGGGGATTTTAAAAATCACGAATACTGAATATCATATATATTCTCCAACAAAACAACCCATAGAAAGCTTACCGTTTTTGGAGAATTTGACATGGCCTTTATCTATATCTAGGTAACATCCAATGGTATCATGCATAGTGAATTCCTAGAAAACCAGAAAGTCAAGTACTATTAATAAAAAGCAAAATTGAAAATAAGGTTAAAAGTTCAAATATAGTTGCATCCAAAGTAAGTGCTACTACTGCATAATAATTACTTAAAATTCTAATGCAGATGTTAAAAGTGCCTACTCTAGCACATCACATATAATAACAGAAGCATCGGACACGCTTCTTAGAATCCACATGATATTAAGGCTCATCCACGTTACTACAGACACAGGTTACCAGAACAAGTGTATTTAGATATAATTCAGAAGAAGACATGAATACCTCAAGCATTAAAGTCAAAGCCCAAATCAAAATGGGGTGAATACAAAGAAACTATGGAGGGGCTAATGAATGGTACAAATGACAAGTAGTTTTTTTTTCATTTTGTATCATTTCTTCACCGCAGTCCAAAACTGAACTTTCTGTGGAAAATGTTCAGAAAATTCACTTGAACTTGACAATCGTTTCTATACCCTCAGTCATGTCACAAGTGATCAAGTATGCAAGAAAACATACTAAGCTACAATTGAGTCATCAAAGACAACTTACCTCTCCATAATTATCAAACTGCTTGTTGTGGGATTTCTTCCCTGTTCCACCAAAGCCAAATCCAAACTTGTCAGTACCTAGATTTTGAAAGTATTTTATAAACGTGGGAAGAAAAAGTATAAAGTGAAAAGCACCATACAAGCAGCTTAAAAGCTGAAGATAATTTGAAGCATCTACAAGTACTGTGTGGTATGTATTAATGCAGACTAACTTTACTGACTTTACTCTTACCCTCAACGTTATTCCTCCTGATTTTATGATGTTACAATATCTATTTTTTGGGGACATCAAATCTTTCTTGGAATGAGGTAGGGAATAGGTAAATAATATTATTTCTATGTCTCTAAATATAAACTCTGTATGGTTAAGTTTATTATTCCACTCCCCACTAAAATAAAACGTTAAAAATTCACCAATGGAAATCAATAAACTCAGTTTATTTAGAAACACTTACCGAGGTCTAGGCATGCTTGCATGGTAGACCACCCAACTCTGCACAACCCTTGGTCATGACAGGATACCTCATAGTAGTGCTTCCCTACAGGGGCAAAATACTTTTGAGATTTACATAAATCGTACACAT
Source organism: Budorcas taxicolor (assembly GCF_023091745.1). Lineage (NCBI taxonomy): Eukaryota > Metazoa > Chordata > Mammalia > Artiodactyla > Bovidae > Budorcas > Budorcas taxicolor. Next base: position 142,176,721 of record NC_068920.1, read on the forward strand.
ATGATTCATTTACCATGCAGCCACTTTTCCATTTAGACATGAATCCGAGCAAACTCCGGGAGAGAGTGAAGGGCAGGGGAGACTGGAGTACTGCAGTCCATGGGGTCACAGAGACTCAGATGCTACTGAGCAGCTGAACAATAACCCTTTTCCACTGTTTCTGAATTATATTTTATATATGTTCCAAATGAAGACTTGTACATCTTTTTGCAACATTAAAAATCTTCTCCGATCCTCACTTTAAAGCTACTTTAAAGAAAGTTCATGTACTAATACATCTCCCCAAAAGTTTGTAGGAGCACAAATGTTGTTTAATACCTTTCGTTAAGCCTTTGGTGGCTCTGCATCCATGCCATTCCTTTACTTCTCTGCTCTGACAACAAAGACCATCTGACCCAATTGCTGGATTTGAGAAAAACACAGAAAACCATGTCAGTAGAGATGATGTAAATCATGCACTCTGAAATAAGTATCGTTCAGTCTCACTAATAAGATAAATTTTCGCTTGTTGCAATGTTCTAGGGACTAAGAGCTGCTGATTCCTGAAGGACAGCAGTATCTTCTGTGTGAGTACGCCCATTCAGCCCCTGGAGGACCATGCCAAAGGTCAGGGACTAGTTTCTTTACTGTGACCTGTTGACCTGGACAGCATTTTACCACAACAAAAAGGAATCAACACAGTACCTAAACCGACTTGCACTAAAGCCAGCTGCACCACCAACACTTATTTAGACAACTATTCTCTAGAGTCCCTTAAAGAAATGGATACTAAGAACGATACCTGTTGCTCTGATTTTATGCTGAATATAGTACTATACTAAAAGGAAAAGAGAAGCTGTCCCTGGCTTGCTCCCTAATCTGTGGATCCAGCAATCACAAACAGAAAGCAAGGAAAGTCTGAATAAATAACCCTGTCACTGTTATTTGCTAATACAGGACTCTCAGACATGATGTTCTATATTATATATCACAGTCAGTCATAGCGCTAATTGGTGCTTTTCGGCTTTAAGTAAAGCATTTGGCCTTTATCTGTACTAGAAACGGCAACTTTTGTCCTAGTTTGGGCTTGCAAATTATACCTGGCACCTGACTATAGAAGAAATTTTTTGAAAAAGCATCTCATCACACATTTTCCTTCACTTATCAGAAACTACATTATCTATTCAAAGTATAAATTCTCATGAGTACATCATATAAACCTCTGAATTTTTCAAAAGTTCTCTGACAATAGTAAATCTTAAAAATTTTTGTGTTTAAAGTTCTTTATGCCTACATACATAGTTAAACTAGATACCACATGGTGCAGAGCAGCATTGGGGTTGCTTATTTTTGTCATGATTCCTCAGGCCCCCTCTACCTTTCTCTGTATCCTGATTTTCTTCCTCACTGACACCTGGGGAAAATTCCTCCAAGTCAACTCTACTGTTCTGACTTGTTCTTCCTAATGGCCACACAGCAGTCCATGGATACACCCTAACCTTTGTTTACTATTCTGGCAGAAGCATTTACTTTGCTGGTAGTTTTTATCATTACAAATAATGTTGCATCCAACAGCTCTGAATGTATATCCCTGCATACGGGAAATTTTTTCCCAATGAGCTTGATCTTCCAGGAATATACATTCTTTAAATACTAATAGATGATGCAGAACTGCTTCTTAGAGAGGCAGCCAATTTGTACATTTGTATCACTCTTCTGGATCCTTGCTAATCAGCTGGTATAAAACAGTCACTGTAACTTTTAACTTTCCACTTCCCTACTACCTGTAAAGTTGACCTTTGCATGTTCATTGCCATTTGGATCTGCTCCTCTGTGAACTGCCTATTCACATACGTTGCCCATTTTCCTTATTGGCTGTTTACCTCTTTCTTACTAAAATAAGTAACCTTTTATCAGCCATCAACACAAGAACCCCTTATCAGTTTATAAGCATTCTTTATCTTTCCTCAGCATTGCATTAAAAACAAGTTTTTGAATTATAAATATGTTGCTAAAATCTCTCCACTTACCGAAAGCAGATCCTCTGTCATATGGGTTCATTTGCCATTTGTTCAGCACTAAGCAAATTAAAAGAAGAAAAGTTAACCCTAAATAAACATAATTTAAAGCACTCTACAGAAAATAAAGCAAATATTTTATATTTTATATCATACCTTAACTCCTCTAGGTTCAATACAGTTTTACTATTTGGAATGTACAATTGAAAGTGTTGCTGCTTTGATTAAAGGCAAAATTGAAACATGTCAAAATAATAGTCACTGACCCACCAAGGGCTCAAACCTTTTCTGCTCTCTTGTTTCAGTGCCTTTTTATAGGATGGCACTGATAAAATGAAGTTCTGGCGACTTCAGTCATAGTGAAAACAACCTACCAATGTATCAGAGTCTACTTATCACTTTATCATAACTAAAAGAAAAGCCAGTCCTTTATCTTAAATAATTCAAAAGTCACAAAGTATTTTCCTCCTTATGTCTGTGGAACCAGCATTTTCCTTTTCTAAAGTATCTTAAGAGTCTGAATAACCAAAGAATCGCAATAGCTAAAGAGAACCTGATGTGTTTTCAAGCCCAATTTCGGTCCAAAATAGATATCTTTTCTGGACTATTTCTGGTCAAATGGTATCTACCATCTGCTTAAACATTCTGAATGTTCTCTGAGGGTCTCCATTCACTGTGGGCTCAAGTGAGCTACTAGGAATTAAGTTAAACAGTACGTTTGAGAACAATATTCTCTCTCCAGATCCCTTCAATGATTTAACAATTACACCATCTCTCTTTTTTGTTTCTCTGTGTTTCAGTACCTAGCTTCTTTATCTGTATGTAATAGGACATGGTTTTCAGAACCACAACCATTCAGGTTATCTTCTGTGGAGTGTTCCCTTTCATCATCATCTCTCATAAATGATGGCTGATAGCCATTACAAGCTCTGAGACTATTTCTAAATAGACTAATAGTCTAGTGTTCACATCCATTATCTCACAATTCATTTACAAGTAAGTTCATTCTACAAACTCTGTGACACTGTTACTTTCAAACTCCTGAGAAGAAAACAGTCGATATGCCAGCTCATGCCACTTAAGCTTGCAATTGTGTCACAACCGAGTTTTGTTTCATGAAACAAAAGTGACTTAATAAAATCACAGATTACTCAAGATAGAATGGAATTCAGAAACCATTTAATAAAAGCGACAAAAGTTGAAGATGAGGAAATTGATGTAAGATTGTTGATGGCCCCAACAGAACCAATCTTCATGGAGACAGGACTGAAAATAAGACACCGAGTTTAAAATGTACACTTTACACTCTAACTTCTTGGGCTCCTTCCTTCTATCTTAAAGAACAACGCATGCCTCTTTCCCTGTAGGAGGCAGTATTTTCTACCACTGGGGGTTTTCCCTCTACCAATTATTTGTAAAGTCCTTCCTCAATGCCAATTTATCTTCGATGAAAGTGAAAGTCGCTCAGTCGTGTCTCTTTGTGACCCCATGGACAATCCAGTCCATGGAATTCTCCCAGGGTAGCCTTTCCCTTCTCCAGGGGATCTTCCCAAACCAGGGATCGAACCCAGGTCTCCTGCACTGCAGGCAAATTCTTTACCAGCTGAGCCACAAGGAAGCCCTTTATCTTCAATATTATGCATAAAAGCTATCAAGTTAAGAAAAACATTAAAATAACTACAATTTCCAAAATGCCAGTATTTTCTCAAAGGAATTAATACTAATGTTAGTATTTTAGAAGGGATAGTCTTTCAATGTTTACGCTCTGACTTTTAGCATTGATGGTTTCCACAACACCAAGTGACAATACCATACCCCGTATATCAACAATAAAAGTGCACACTCAAACCTCATGTCTTTAAATATCCAGCATGGGAATTACTAATTTATACAACAGGAAATTAATAATATGCAAAAAATCACCTGAAGCACCAGTTTTAATTGTCGCTTTTCCTTTTTTGCCTTCTTGTTGGTCTTTCAGAGTTTCATACACTATCTGAATAACCGGAATACTGAAAGCCTAGCGAAGAAACAAGAGTGCTCTATATTAGTAATGAGATATCAGCAACAGTTTAATAGTCAATATAAATTGTGAAAATTATGCATGCACCTTAAATAATTAAATAATACACATATTCCTGATTGCTGCTCTAATTTGCCCAAAGCCAAAATATCAGTAAGATAACAAGAGTTGACTGAATGAAAGAAATAGGAGCCAGCCAACAGCCCAAAATAATAAGCAATAGGCACCTACAGAATGAACTAAACTGAAAAGGATAAATATTACTCTCGAGTCTAGACCAATAGATCAACCTCTAATTGCAACCTCTTTATTTCTGGAGCCACTACATTAAAATTCAGAAGTGAGTATAAATATTAAAGATACTGTAACTTTTCCCAAGACCAGTTTAAAACTATATTCTTAAAGCCATATTCTTGTAAATCTTTTTCAGAATTAGCTGGCATGGCAACAAAAATATCACTCGCAGTGGCAAGCAACGAATTTCTTACATTTTGGAAGGAGATTATGTGATTAAATATTTCAAAGCAAAAACCACTGTTTAAAGACCCTGATGCTGGGAAAGATGGAAGGCAGGAGAAGGACGACAGAGGATGAGATGGATGGATGGCATCACCGACTCAACGGACAGGAGTTTGAGCAGACTTCAGGAGATGGTGATGGATAGGGAAGCCTGGTGTGTTACAGACCACAGGGTCACAAAGAGTCGGACATGACTTAGGTGACTGAACAACAAAAGTTGCTTTAAAAATCAACTCATACAAAGTCAACTTAGAAGTTTACTTACCCCAGTTTTTCCACTTCCTGTTTCTGCAGCCTAAATGAAAAAAATAAATAAAGCTTAAATTGCCAGCTAAAGAAATCAAATTAACGTGATAGCATGTAGAAATCTCTAACGATACACAAGCTAGCCAGATTATTCCGATTTCCTCATTCTTTTGACTACTGCCAATCTTGCCGTTTCTTTTCCATTCTCTCTGCAATCAGTTCGCTTTTCCCATTGCTAACAGTCAAATCTAAATCCTGACTATGCTAACACCCTAACGCATCTCACCTCTCAGAGCTATACTACAAGCTGCTACCAAATCAGTCTTCATAAAAGAAAACACACTTCTAACCATGCAAAGCATCTCTAGTTAAACATGTCCAATGATCCCCACTGCCAACAGACACCCAAATTCTTTACCATGATCCTTAAGGGCTCAGATAATCTGACCCACCATATACTCCCATCTTATCTCAAGTTACACCTCCCCACCCCCGCACCGCAGACACACCTATGTCATGCTACCACTGAGTGAACTACTCTGGCATCATATCCTGCATTCTCCTATTCCCTGTTTTTGCCGATGTGCTCTCTACCTGGAGGGCACTTCTCCTTATTGTCCCTTGTCCAAAATCTACTTCCTCCAAGCCGAGTCCTTTACAATTCCTTAAGCAGAAGAGTAACTGCACCCCCACTTGAATCTTGTCACGCACTGCGTTTCTAAGGCAAATCCTCCCTTGTATGACATTTATCTGTGTACCTGTCTTACTGAGTTACTGGGTTTAAGCTTCTGAAGGACAAGGGCTGCATCGTATCCACCTCTGTGTTCCCCACAACTCCTACCTACTTATTTTGAATGGAGCATATGGATCTTCAATGTTGGTGAATAAACAAAATTAATTTGGTGATAATATCATTTTAAAGCCTATGGGGCCTCTTTAAGTGTGCGGTTACAAACAGCCCCAGAATTGTGTTTCCCTGGCTTCCGACTACCCCACCATGTTTAAACATACCATAAGGACATCACCTCCTCCTAGGATCAGGGGGATCGATTCAGCCTGGATATCAGTTGGGAGACTAGAAGAATCATTTTGAAGAATTTTAGTTAGTGAATAAAAAAAGAAAAAAAAAATCACCTAAGCTCATTAAGTCATGTTAAACAATAAACCTAGATGAGAATTTTATTTGGTACACGCTAACAATCTTTTTTCAGCTAAAAATATACCAACGTTTAAAAAGGAAATTCTACAATTTAAAGAATCACAAGAAAAAAACTGAATTTCACTTACCCAACTGGGCCCAACAATCTTTGATAAAATCACTAACCATTATTTAAATTATAAAATTCTGCTGTCACAGGAACATACAAGTTTTTAAAGACAGAGGTACTTACAGCCAATCCATCTCTTCCACGGCTTGTGCAATCTCAGGCATAACACCCATCTCTGGAAATAATAATTAATTTTAAAGATTACACATAGTACTAAACAAAATTATATTGCTCTTGACCCAGAGGGATGTTGTAGGGAGGGAGGTGGGAGGGGGGTTCATGTTTAGGAACGCATGTACCCCCATGGTGGATTCATGTCAATGTATGGCAAAACCAATACAGTATTGTAAAGTAAAATAAAGTAAAAATTAAAAATTTAAAAAAAAATTACTGTTCAGTGGTGAAACAGGTTTGAGGCAACATTCAGTTACAAAGTGTCTACTGAGTATAAATTTTGGAGAAAGACCTTGAAAGTCAAATTCAAGCTCTCACTACCAATGTGACCTTAAGCAAGCTACACACCTATTTCCCCACAGAAAATGGAGCTAAAATACTGCCTACATTGTAGGGATATGGGATGATTACAGAGCCTCATATGTAATGCACCTGGAACACAGCTGCCACTTAGTCATGATACCCAGCAGCAAACAGTGACAGTTTCCTTTCTACCACTAGTGAGAAATCTGCCGGAATTGGAGAGAGGGTTCCAGACCAGTACCTTGGTGTTTCATCTAGAGATAATGTGGTTATCATGTGTATTGCCTCTGTGAGGACCACGTGAATACCCTCAGCGATCTGAGATCAATGAACAGGTAAGAAGAGGGAGCCCACATTCACAGGTAGCCATAATCAAAACTATGATGAACTGAAAGGGAGGGGCTGGTGGTGAGAACTTGGGTTAACTGGAAATGTCAGCTGAAGAACTTCTCTGTTCTTACCTGTTCACATGTTTCAAGTAATTTACACCAAAGCGAATCCTAAATAAATAGGCCAGGTTATATCTCACTGGATTTTGAAATTGCATCACTTCTCAAATGAACTGTAGAGTTGTATGGAATAGTCAGTTGTATTTCTTTCCAAATAAGAAGTGATCTTTCAAGTCTGCATTTTAAAACTGTAGCTTTTATTACTGTTATCTATACAACAGTATATATTTCTATTAAAAAACGAACAATACTCAAATACATCCAACCCCAAAGATAAACTATTTGGATATTTTGTATTTCTTATAATTGTTAATAAAAAAATTATAAAAAATTTATTTTATCATAAAATAAATCTATAATCCACTGCGAAAGTAGCTCCCACACGCCCCCCTCTACCACGTCAGGTGAGAAGACTCATATTAGCAGTCAACAGTAGATACAATACTAACATTTTATGTGTGCTCAGTAGCGCCTGACTCTTTGTGGCCCAATGGACTGCAGCCAGCCAGGCTCCCTTGCCATGGAATTTTCCAGGCAAGAATACTGGAGTGGGTTGCCATTTCCTTCTCCAGGGATATTCCTGACCCAGGGATGGAACCTGCACTAGTGGGCAGATTCTTTACCACTAATGCCAGCTGGAAAGCCCCAGCATTTTATATAGTGACCTAGTTAATATAAACATTGATGACATAAGAAAGCAGAAAAATCTCTTCCAAAAAGGCAGGCTCTCCTACCCCTCAATCTCTTTGACGAAATCCACAGATTGAAAAACTAATCCAGGTCAAAAGTACAGCCAAGCTGACCTTTTTAAAAAGTGACCCCATGAGAGTCTAGGTGTATTCTCTCTCCTAAAATGCAAACTGCTTGAAAAAAGAGTGAAGGTCTTCAATAGGCTGCATCCATATTAAGTTGCTTGTGGAACTATTACATTGCGAGCAGCAACTAAAGATGGCTTTCAGCAAATTCCAGGCAAGTTCTTGTTCCACACTGGTCATACTCTTTGCACATTTGCTTTGAAACCATGTTTACTTTAAACAGAACATTTTTAATACTCAAAAGAAAAATAGCAATATTCATGCTCTTTAATTCCACTATTGTCTTTATTTCACATCACAGACTCTTCCAGCCCTTTACCCTAATATTGCTGAAATCTGTGCATGACTCCCAAAGAAGAGACCCTACAAAATGACAACCTGGAGCTAGCTGCTCCGCACACCTAAGCTCTGAAATCTTGTTTTAGGAGAGCTGGTCAAAGAAAAACAGCTCCCAGTCTGTGCAGATTTCCTCCTGTCTCCCATGAAACCCAACTAAAAACATCAGAAATCCTCCTCACAACTAAAAATATGGAATTCCTAATGTTCTAATAGTAGAAAAATGAAGAAAGTAACAATACTAGGTTATATCTGAAGTCATCTTAATAGATTAACAAACATTAAAGATGGTTGGCCTAATTGCATACATTTATTGCTAGGTAAATGTACAACTTTCAGTATGTAAGGCTGACTGCAACTTGTGGACGTATAAAGGAAGAATGATAAAGAAAAAGGAAAAAAAAACAACTGTCCAGGTACGTAAGCCATCTCAAATTCCTTTTCGGAACGAAAGAGAGTATCGCCAGAAAACGATTTTGAAAAGTGTGCGCTGAGCTCATGTTTACTTGGCTGAAAAGGCTTTCCCTATAGCTTAGATATATGTAACGTTACGGTTGATGTAACAGCGCTTAACAACGAAGAAGGATCAGGTTTGCGCCTAGGACTTTTCTTTTTGGAACGGGCTGGGGAAAGCTCTAGATGCAGGGTAGTCACTTCCAAGTAAGCCTTCTCTGCGCGCCCCGCTGCCTCCCGGCCCGGCCCGCCTCTCCCCGGGCGCGAGCAGAAGACGGTTCCCTGCACCACCCGCCACGTCAAAGCGCAGGAGGCCCGGGGCTCCGAGCGCAGCTGCAGCATCGCCGCCGCAGCGGGCGGGACAGCCGGGTGCAGGGCGGCTGGAAGGAGAGACAGACGGAAGCAAGCACCGGGGAGGCCCGGTCAGACGGCCAGCATCCAGACAGCAAAAGGCTGTCTCCCTGCAACAGCGAGGCGCACCGATCGGGCCTCCCGCGCTGCCACTGGTTCCCCCGAACCCGCCCCGGGAGCGGGCAAAGAAGAGATCTGCCTAGAGAGCTCCCTCCTGAACCGCGCGGCCCCTCTCCGCCCCTCGGCCCAAGTCGAGGCGCCGATCAGGCCGCCCGCTCCGGACCCCCTGCTCCGCGGACGCACCGGAGAAGGCCGCCATCTTCGCCCGGTCCTCCGCCGCTCGGCTCGCGCTCCCTCCCTCCGCCCGGACACGCTGCGCGCTGGCGGCGGGCGCTTCCGCCCTCCGGCCCCCGCCCGGGTCTGCTGCTTTCCAATTCCGGGCAGGCACACAGCCTCGACAGAACGGTTCCGGGCACAGAAAGACCCGCTCCTGGTCCTCACAGCACAGGCCCAGTTCAGCTGCGCCTTGGCTTTTCCTGAGGAGCCAGGACCCGTCTTCATTAGACGAACTCAGAGTTACCTTTTACGTCAAATATGCTGTGTGTCATCAGGACCACTTTCTCACGTATAAGGAAGCAGGCCTTTCGTAATGAGGCTCACACAAGGTCCAGGATGATCCAACAACAAAACTGTGTTATCTCTGTTACCTCCCTCAGACCCCGCAACTTCTCACAGATAATAAGCAGGGCTTTCTGGTGTGTGAATGACCTGGAGAGAATGTACTGAACTCAATCTCCAAAAAAAAAAAATACTAGGGAGAGAAGAGCCTGGCACCTAATAGCCATTTATTAAGTATTTTTGGCTGATCTCAGCCTCCCAGCCTCCCATCCTCAGTGTTTGATGTAGTATTGAAATTTTCAAATCTATTTGATGTCCATGCAGTTTTGACTCTTCTTTTTGCAGAAAGATAGGAAAAGTAAACGAACATTTAATCCTCCCATCCGCTCTGCCAGGGAGTATTAACATCTTTAGATGAAGACACTCAGTTCAGTTCAGTTCAGTCGCTCAGTCGTGTCCGACTCTTTGCGACCCCATGAAACGCAGGACCGCCGGCCTCCCTGTCCATCACCATCTCCCGGACTTCACTCAGACTCACGTCCATCGAGTCCGTGATGCCATCCAGCCATCTCATCCTGGGTCACCCCTTCTCCTCCTGCCCCCAATCCCTCCCAGCATCAGAGTCTTTTCCAATGAGTCAAGTCTTCACATGAGGTGGTCAAAGTACTGGAGCTTCAGCTTTAGTTTCATTCCTTCCAAAGAAATCCCAGGGTTGATCTCCTTCAGAATGGACTGGTTGGATCTCCTTGCAGTCCAAGGGACTCTCAAGAGTCTTTTCCAACAGCACAGCTCAAAAGCATCAATTCTTCGGCACTCAGCCTTCTTCACAGTCCAACTCTCACATCCATACATGACCACAGGAAAAACCATAGCCTTGACTAGACGGACCTTAGTCGGCAATGTCTCTGCTTTTGAATATACTATCTAGGTTGGTCATAACTTTTCTTCCCAAGAGTAAGCGTCTTTTAATTTCATGGCTGCAGTCATCATCTGCAGTGATTTTGGAGCCCCCAAAAATAAAGTCTGACACTGTTTCTACTGTTTCCCCATCTATTTCCCATGAAGTGATGGGACTGGATGCCATGATCTTTGTTTTCTGAATGTTGAGCTTTAACTTTTTCACTCTCCTCTTTCACTTTCATCAAGAGGCTTTTTAGCTCCTCTTCACTTTCTGCCATAAGGGTGGTGTCATCTGCATATCTGAGGTGATTGATTTTTCTCCTGGCAATCTTGATTCCAGCTTGTGTTTCTTCCAGCCCAGCGTTTCTCATGATGTACTCTGCATAGAAGTTAAATAAGCAGGGTGACAATATACAGCCTTGACGTACTCCTTTTCCTATTTGGAACCAGTCTGTTGTTCCATGTCCAGTTCTAACTGTTGGTTCCTGACCTGCATACAGATTTCTCAAGAGGCAGATTAGGTGGTCTGGTATTCCCATCTCTTTCAGAATTTTTCACAGTTTATTATGATCCACACAGTCAAAGGCTTTGGCATAGTCAAGAAAGCAAAAATAGATGTTTTTCTGGAACTCTCTTGCTTTTTCCATGATCCAGCAGATGTTGGCAATTTGATCTCTGGTTCCTCTGCCTTTTCTAAAACCAGCTTGAACATCAGGGAGTTCACGGTTCACGTATTGCTGAAGCCTGGTTTGGAGAATTTTGAGCATTACTAGCATGTGAGATGAGTGCAATTGTGAGGTAGTTTGATTATTCTTTGGCATTGCCTTTCTTTGGAATTGGAATGAAAACTGACCTTTTCTAGCCCTGTGGCCACTGCTCAGTTTTCCAAATTTGCTGGCATGTTGAGTGCAGCACTTTCACAGCACCATCTTTCAGGATTTGAAACAGCTCAACTGGAATTCCATCACTTCCACTAGCTTTGTTCGTAGTGATTCTTTCTAAGGCCCACTTGACTTCACGTTCCAAGATGTCTGGCTTGAGATTAGTGATCACATCATCATGATTATCTGGGTCGTGAAGATCTTTTTTGTACAGTTCTTCTGTGTATTTTTGCCACCTCTTCTTTATATCTTCTGCTTCTGTTAGGTCCATACCATTTCTGTCCTTTATCGAGCCCATCTTTGCATGAAATGTTCCCTTGGGATCTCTAATTTTCTTGAAGAGATCTCTAGTCTTTCCCATTCTGTTCTTTTCCTCTATTTCTTTGCATTGATCGCTGAAGAAGGCTTTCTTATCTCTTCTTGCTATTCTTTGGAACTCTGCATTCAGATGCTTATATCTTTCCTTTTCTCCTTTGCTTTTCGCCTCTCTTCTTTTCACAGCTATTTGTAAGTCCTCCCCAGACAGCCATTTTGCTTTTTTGCATTTCTTTTCCATGGGGATGGTCTTGATCCCTGTCTCCTGTACAATGTCATGAACCTCAGTCCATAGTTCCTCAGGCACTCTATCTATCAGATCTAGTCCCTTAAATCTATTTCTCACTTCCACTGTATAATCATAAGGGATTTGATTTAGGTCATACCTGAATGATCTAGCGGTTTTCCCTACTTTCTTCAGTTTGAGTCTGAATTTGGTAATAAGGAGTTCATGATCTGAGTTACAGTCCGCTCCTGGTCTTGTTTTTGTTGACTGTATAGAGCTTCTCCATCTTTGGCTGCAAGGAATATAATCAATCTGATTTCGGTGTTGACCATCTGGTGATGTCCATGTGTAGAGTCTTCTCTTGTGTTGTTGGAAGAGGGTGTTTGCTATGACCAGTGCATTTTCTTGGCAAAACTCTATTTGTCTTTGCCCTACTTCATTCCTCATTCCAATGCCAAATTTGCCTGTTACTCCAGGTGTTTCTTGACTTCCTACTTTTGCATTCCAGTCCTCTATAATGAAAAGGATATCTTTTTTGGGTGTTAGTTCTAAAAGGCCTTGTAGGTCTTCATAAAACCATTCAACTTCAGTTTCTTCAGCGTTACTGGTTGGGGCATAGACTTGGATTACTGTGATATTGAATGGTTTGCCTTGGAGACGAACAGAGATCATTCTGTCATTTTTGAGATTGCATCCAAGTACTGCATTTCGGACTCTTTTGTTGACCATGATGGCTACTCCATTTCTTCTGAGGGATTCCTGCCTGCAGTAGTAGATATAATTGTCATCTGAGTTAAGTTCACCCATTCCAGTCCATTTTAGTTCGCTGATTCCTAGAATGTCAACGTTCACCCTTGCCATCTCTTGTTTGACCACTTCCAATTTGCCTTGATTCATGGACCTGACATTCCAGGTTCCTATGCAATATTGCCCTTTACAGCATTGGATCTTGCTTCTATCACCAGTCACATCCACAAATGGGTATTATTTTTGCTTTGGCTCCATCCCTTCATTGTTTCTGAGGTTATTTCTCCACTAATCTCCAGTAGCATATTGGGCACCTACTGACCTGGGGAGTTCCTCTTTTGGTATCCTATCATTTTGCCTTTTCATACTGTTCATGGGGTTCTCAAGGCAAGAATATCGGAGTGGCTTGCCATTCCCTTCTCCAGTGGGCCACATTCTGTCAGCCCTCTCCATCATGACCCACCCGTCTTGGGTTGCCCCGTAGGCATGGCTTGGTTTCATTGAGTTAGACAAAGCTGTGGTCCTAGTGTGATTAGATTGACTAGTTTTCTGTGATTATGGTTTCAGTGTGTCTGCCCTCTGATGCCCTCTTGTAACACCTACCATCTTACTTGGGTTTCTCTTACCTTGGGTGTGGGGTATCTCTTCACACCTGCTCCAGCAAGGCATAGCCGCTGCTCCTTACCTTGGACGAGGGGTATCTCCTTATCGCTGCCGTTCCTGATCTTCAACGTGGGATAGCTCTTCTAGGCCCTCCTGCGCCTGCGCAGCCACCGCTCCTCGGGTTGCTCCTCCTGGCCGCCGGCCCTGGCCTTGGCCATGGGTGGCTCCTCCCAGCTGCCGCCCCTGGCCTCGGGCTTGGGGTGGCTCCTCAGGGTTACCGCCCCTGGCCTTGGGCGCGAGGTGGCTTCTCTCGGCTGCCCCTGACCTCGGACGCGGGGTAGCTCCTCTCGGCCGCCGCCCCTGACCTCGAACACGAGGTAGCTCCTCCCAGCCATTCCTGCGCAGGCTGCGTCGCAGCCTGGCACTCTAGACCGCTGCCCCTGACCTCGAACGTGGGGTAGCTCCTCTCGGCCGCGCTTAGATGAAGAAATTAACTCATCTAAAGCCACGTAGAAGAACTATACAAAAAAGATCTTCATGATCCAGAGAACCACGGTGGTGTGATCACTCACCTAAAGCCAGACATCCTGAATGTGAAGTCAAGTGGGCCTTATGAAGCATCACTACAAACAAAGTGATGGAATTCCACCTGAACTATTTTAAATCCTAAAAGATAATGCTGTGAAAGTGCTGCACTCAATATGCCAGCAAATCTGGAAAACTCAGCAGTGGCCACAGGACTGGAAAAGGTCAGTTTTCATTCCAATCCCAAAGAAAGGCAATGCCAAAGAATGCTCAAACTACTGCACACTAGCACTCATCTCACATGCTAGTAAAGTAATGCTCAAAATTCTCCAAGCCAGGCTTCAGCAATATGTGAACCGTGAACTTCCAGATGTTCAAGCTGGTTTTAGGCAGAGAAACCAGAGTTCAAATTGCCAACATCTGTTGGACCATTGAAAAAGCAAGAGAGTTCCTGAAAAACATCTATATCTGCTTTCTTGACTATGCCAAAGCCTTTGTGTGGATCACAATAAACTGTGGAAAATCCTGAAAGAGATGGGAATACCAGGCCACCTGACCTGCCTCCTGAGAAATCTATATGCAGCTCAGGAAGCAACAGTTAGAACTGGACAGGGAACAATAGACTGGTTCCAAATAGGAAAAGGAGTACGTAAAGGCTGTATATTGTCACCGTGCTTATTTAACTCATATGCAGAGTACATGATGAGAAATGCTGGGATAGATGAAGGCACAAGCTGGAATCAAGATTGCTGGGAGAAATATCAATCACCTCAGATATGCAGATGACACCACCCTTATGGCAGAAAGTGAAGAAGAACTAAAGAGCCTCTTGATGAAAGTGAAAGAGAAGAGTGAAAAAGTTGGCTTAAAACTCAACATTCAGAAAACTAAGATCATGGCATCTGGTCCCATCACTTCATGGCAAATAGATGGAGAAACAGTGTCAGACTTTATTTTCGGGGGCTCCAAAATCACTGCAGATGGTTAGTGCAGCCATGAAATTAAAAGACACTTACTCCTTGGAAGAAAAATTATAATCAACCTAGATAGCATATTAAAAAGCAGAAACATACTTTGCCAACAAATGTCTGTCTAGTCAAGGCTATGCTTTTTCCAGTAGTTATGTATGGATGTGAGAGTTGGACTATAAACAAAGCTGAGCACCAAAGAATTGATGCTTTTGAACTGTGGTGTTGGAGAAGACTCTTGAGAGTCACTTGGACTGCAAGGAGATCCAACCAGTCAATCCTAAAGGAAATCAGTCCTGAATATTCATTGGAAGGACTGATGCTAAAGCTGAAACTCCAATACTTTGTCCACCTGATGCAAAGAACTGACTCATTGGAAAAGACCCTGATGCTGGAAAAGATTGAAGGCAAGAGGAGAAGGGGACAACAGAGGATGAGATGGTTGGACGGCATCACTGATTCGATGGACATGAGTTTGAGCAAGCTCCCGGAGTTGGTGTTGGACAGGGAGGCCTGGTGTGCTGCAGTCAATGGGGTCGCAAAGAGTCGGACACAACTGAGGGACTGAACTGAACCGAAAGCCAGATAGCTAGTGAACAGCAGTGGTAGCTTACCCACATCTGCGTAACCTCAGGGTGCTTGCTGTACCATGAGTAGCTGGCCACAGAAGGACAGGAGAAAAGTGAAACCTCAGGCAAAATATTTCAGATGGACTTAGAACAACAGCTTCAGGAGCCATACTCTCTGGGTTTGAATTCTAGCCCTGCCTCTTGCTAGGTATGTGTCAGTGTTAGTCACTCAGTCATGTCTGACTCTTTGTGACCCCATGGACTATAGCCTTCCAGGCTCCTCTGTCCATGGAATTATCCAGGCAAGAATACTGGAGTGGGTTGCCATGCCCTTTTCCAGGGGATCTTTCTGACCCAAGGATAGAAGTGGGTCTACCACATTGACAGGCAAATTTTTACAGTCTCAGCCACCAGGGAAGCCAACTTTACGTAGGGTAGTAATATCAAATCTTGTTTTAATCAACATAAATGTCTATTTTACTTATCACATTTTAAATAACCATCCAAAGAACTTTTTAAAAATTCATTTGCAGTAATTCCTTTTTTTAAAAGAAAAAGATTTTTACCTCATTGAAACGACAGCTAGATATTTTTTGTGTTTTCTCAAGTTTTTGCTGATATTCTTAATTGCTCTTATTAGCATCTGTGATGGAGAAGGCGATAGCACCTCACTCCAGTACTCTTGCCTGGAAAATCTCATGGATGGAGGAACCTGGTGGGTTGCAGTCCATGGGGTCTCAAAGAGTCAGACACGACTGAGCAACTTCACTTTCACTTTTCACTTGCATGCATTGGAGAAGGAAATGGCAACCCACTCCAGTGTTCTTGCCTGGAGAATCTCAGGGACGGGGGAGCCTGGTGAGCTGCCGTCTATGGGATCACACAGAGTCGGACACAACTGAAGCGACTTAACAGCAGCAGCAGCAGCATCTGTGAAGCCATTGAGAAGACCTCAAGGAAGCTTTCTAAACTGGTTTTTCTTGTTTGAAAAAGTTTTTAAGTTAATTTGACTTTTGTTTTACAGTCAATAAAACAGCTGTTTACAATGACAGCACTCAGCTGTGTAACCTTGAACACATCTGGGCTTCAGTTCACTCTTTTGTGAAATAACCGTGAATAATGTTGATCTTGAAGGATTGATACGAGGATTGAATAAAATAGGTAAAGCATCTACAACAGTGCACAGCACCGTCATAACTCTATGTGTGTTGCTGCTGCTGCTGCTGCTAAGTCGCTTCAGTCGTGTCCGACTCTGTGCGACCCCATAGACGGCAGCCCATCAGGCTCCCCCGTCCCTGCGATTCTCCAGGCAATAACACTGGAGTGGGTTGCCATTTCCTTCTCCAAGGCATGAAAGTGAAAAGTGAAAGTGAAGTTGCTCAGTAGTGTCTTAGCGACCCCATGGACTGCAGCCTACCAGGCTCCTCCGTCCATTGGATTTTCCAGGCAAGAGTGCTGGAGTGGGGTGCCATTGCCTTCTCCCTATGTGTGTTAGCTCTCTTATACCAGGACGTATAACAGGATCCACCATCTGAAGTTCCAAAGGTAATACAATCAGGCTGAGCTGCAGCCTCCCTCCTTCAGGGGGCACCATTCACAGTATATTCTATATTCTCATTCTATTTTGTATCAATTTATATAAGTGGTACACCTGAGAGTTATGCAGTGTAGCAGTTCTGAATAGATACTATATACCCCATATTTTTCCTCTCTCAAGGGACGAAGCATTTTCTGGGGGACTACTCAGAACTTTTGATCTCAGGAGTTTGGGAAGCAGAAGGCATACTCTGAGAAGCTGTGACTAGAGGGCACCAAGGCAGCAGGGCAGAAAAAAGAGCCAGAGGGAAGAGAAGGCAGCTGTGTAAGCAGACGGCAGTTCCAGCAACTGTGGGGGAATATGTGTGACCTTCGCCCTCAGGGCTAACTGCACCTGTGGAGAGTGGACCTGAAGCTCTCTTCTAAGGGAATGTGCCCAAGAGAGCTGCCTGGAGAAGCTAAAGGATGCAGAGACAGACCCCCAAAGGACCCCATTTTATTCATGCTTTAAACAGATGGGCGCCTCCCTGGTGGCTCTGACGGTTAAGAATCTGCCTGCAATGCAGGAGACGCAGGTTCGATCCTTGGGTCAGGAAGGTCCCATAGAGGAAGCAATGACTACCCACTCCGGTGTTCTTGCCTGGAAAATTCCATGGACAGAAGAGCCTGGCAGGCTACAGTCCACGGGGTCACAAAGAGCCGGACCCGGCTGAGGGACTAACACTTTAACCCGAGGACAGAAGTCACCTGCATCATGTGAGTTGCGTTGGAGAATACCAGCACAAGAATCTCCCAAGGAACCAACAAAAAGTACCTCTGAGCTAAAAAAAAAAAAAAAAATCAACCTTGGGCATGATTGAGCCCAAGAGCACTGGATTCAGATCTCAAAGGGACCCGCCAACCAAAGGTGAGTCTCCTTTCTGCCAGATGTTATCCCTCCCCAAGGGTCAGAAACAATAGCTAATGGGAGACAGGAGAGCAGAAATGAGAGTGACTGTACCCTTCACAGCATTTCTAAGCTGGGGAGAAGGAAGCTGTCCTTTCAAGTTGTGAATTTTGATCATAATACTTGACCCGATAATTTAATTACAGAAATGAGACTATAGTTGTGATGAAAATAACCAGGCAGCTTTTCTTTATCTGTGCATGCTTAGTCGCTCAGTCGTGTCCAACTCTTTGCAACCCCATGCACTGCAGCCCACCAGGAGCCTCTCTCCCTGCGATTTTACAAACAAGAATACCGGATTGGATTGCCGTTCCCTTCGCCACCTGATCCCGGAAACTCTGCATAAATCATTAGGTGGGAAGACAGCCACCACTAGGTGGCGCCAAATTGTAGCTGAGCTGATGGCACCAATCTAGTAACTGCAGCCATGCTGGGTAAAGCTGCAAAGGTAATTAAAACTCCCGTCTGGGACTTCTCCACCAACATTTATTTCCATAACTTCACAATAACCCAGAATTTTATGTAATTGAACATTTTGGACCCATAGCCAATCGTGTTTGGTGGAATTTTCCTGTAATATCCGTACACCCAAGAGAGACTGTGATATATATTTTCAGGTAAGGTGTACTATAGGTCACTGCAGACCAGATGGATTTTAACTGCAAAGGCAGCCCCAAGAATACATCCTTGGGTTACCCAGGCCCTTGAGAGTGTAGAGAGGATGGGCCCCGTGAAGGAGTCCATGGACTGGCCACACGCATTCCCCTTTCCCCTTGAAAGTGAAGTAGAAGTGTGAGATGCTGAGTCATTTCTTTGTGACCCCGTGAACAGGAGCCCTAGAGGCTCCTCTGTCCATGGAATTCTCCAGGCAAGAATACTGCAGTGGATAACCATTCTCTTCTCCAGGAGATCTTCCTGACCCAGGAATTGAACCAGGGTCTCCTGAATTGCAGGCGGATTCTTTACTGTCTGAGCCAACAGCGAAGCCGTCACCCTTTCCCCTTGCCCTTCTCTGTAGTGAAAATGAAAGTGAAGTCACTCAGTCAAGTCTGACTCTTTGCGACCCCGTGGACTGTAGCCTGCCAGGCTCCTCTGTCCATAGGATTCTCCAGGCAAGAATACTGGAGTGGGTTGCCATTTCCTTCTCCAGGGGATCTTCCCAACCCAGGGATCCAACCCAGGTCTCCCACATTGCAGGCAGACACTTTAACCTCTGAGCCACCAGGGAAGCACTGTTCTACAGCCTGGGAAAAGAAAAAAAGAAAAAGTTGCCTTTCCAGACTCCCTTGTAGAGAGAAGGCATGAGATCCACTTCTGCCTAGATGAAAATGAAAGTTCCTTTTCAAAAAGGAAAGATCTGACTGGCAGATACTGTTTGTCTTCTGGACATGGTCCCTGGAAAGGCAGAGATGAGCCATGAAGATGGCTTCATGCTAAGGTTTTTGAAGCAGAAATCAGGAGACTGGATCCTTGATGAATGGTGGTGAGCTACGTTACCAGCCCAGGTCTGTCTGCCGCTAGATGTCTTGTAGCTGGAAAATGTCTTATATATTTGAGTTACTGTTAATACCCTCTGGCTTGCCACCCAGTACATTCCTAACAGATATGAAGGAAGAAGATGAAACATTCATCCATGTAAATATTGCATAATGATCACTCAGATCATTTCTTCAAATGTTCTAGAATGGAACAGTAAGAAACTTACTGTGGCTCTAAAGTCATGGCCCCAGTCATGAAGGCACTATCAAAAACTACCCTTGAATATATGTTCATTTCCTCACAACCGAAAATGAAGATGAAATGAATGTGCCATATGCAATGGAGGAAATAATCCTAAATTTCCTGAGCCCTCCTTCCTAGGTTTTAAGGATCTAGCCATCACCAAGAAGGAAACAGCAAAAAAGAGTTGTTTTGATGTGGAGGAAGTCAATTAGAAAATGCAATACTTTCATTATATAACCCATCCCCCAAGTCCTTCCTCCCAATACATAATACAAACCCATTCATCATTCCACCCAGGTAATGTCTCACTCCTCAAAGCTTCCCCAGGAAGTTTGCCCACAGATCTACATCTTAGGAGAAGAGAGAACTTAGCAGCAATGCTCTGGATCCTGAATCCTGCTGTGAGTTGTTGCTGTTGTTGTTTTTCAGTTGTGAAGTCATGTCCGACTCTTTGCAACCTCATGGACTACAGCAGGCCAGGCTTCCCTGTCCTTCACTGTCTCCCGGAGTTTGGTCAAAAACTCCTGTCCATTGAGTCGGTGATGCCATTCAACTATCTCGTTCTCTGTTGCCCACTTCTCCTGCCTTCAATCTTTCCCAGCATCTGGATCTTTTCCAATGAGTCAGGTCTTCACATCAGGTCAAAGTATTGGATCTTCAGCATCATTCTTTCCAGTGAATATTCAAGATTATTTCCTTTAGGATTGACTAGTTTGATCTCATTGCAGTCCAAGGGACTCTCAGGAGGCTTCTCCAGCACCACAGTTGAAAAGCATTAATTCTTCGGTGCTCAGCCTTCTTTATGGTCCCACTCTCACATCCGTATGCTGTGAGTGGATGTGACCAACCTTCCATGAGGACACCCTCTCCACTTTGAAAGCTCTTGGTAGAAGACTCCTGACTCCACTCTCCAGAGGATGGCACACATCAGACCTTCCTATCAGCAGGTACCCTAAGGCCACTGTACCCTTCAACACATCAGACCATGTAGAATTCCTTGCATAGAGCAGATTGCCTCTTACTACTAAATGTTTGCTTATGCTGTTTCCTCTCCCTAGAATAGCCATCCTCTTTTAGTTTCAGTTATCTATTGCTAAGTGATACCTCCAAACAAGTACAATAGCTGACTTATTGGTCATGATTCTGTGAGCCTGGAATTAGGCAGGGCTTACCTGACTGGTACTTCGGTTCCACGCAATATGAGCTGGGGTCATTCCCTTGGGTGCATTCAGCTGGTGGGCTGGACTGGACGGTCTGAGAAGGCTTCACTCTCATGCTTGGTACTGCAGGGCCCCCACCCATGGGCTTGCTCTCTCTAGATGGCCATCTTGGGCTTTCCCACAGCAGGATTAATCCAGGGAAGACAGACTTCTTATACGGTAGCTGGGTTTCAAGGGGAGAGGGCCCCAAAACAGAAAGCCAAGGCTGCGTATCTTTTAAGTCAGCTGTGGAAGTAGCTCAGTGTCACTTCTGCCAAGTTCCATTTGTCATTACAGGTCACATGACCAGCACAGCCCAGATTCATACGGAAGAGAAATAAGCTCCACCTCTAGATGCAAGAAGGCTTCCCAGGTGGCTCAGTGGTAAAGAATCTGCCTGCCAATGCAGGAGACACAGGTTCCATTCCTGGGTCGGGAAGATCCCTTAGAGAAGGAAATGGCAACCCACTCCAGTACTGTTGCCTGGGAAATCCTATGGACAGAGGAGCCCAGTGGGCTACAGTCCATGGGGTCGCAAACAATCGGACACAACTCATCCACTTAACAACAGCAACAACTTAATGCAAGGAATGGTAGATAGCCTGCAGTCATCTGTAGGACACCGTGCCTCTCTCCTTGACAAACTCCTAATTATTATTCAGATTTAGCGAAGCTAGCAACTTGCAGCAAATCCTGCTTAATGCTAATCCCCAGCTCACAGATATCGCTAGTTTACCCCAGCGTTTATTTGTTTTTCCTTAAATTTCTGACAATAAGACAGATATATGGCATCCCAGAATAAAGAGTCTTTTCCTAACCCTCCATGGTAGCAGGGTCGTATTCTTATGTTCCGGCCATTGGCATATAAACAGAAGTGCCATTAATGGAGTTGGTGCATCCTTCTTACTCTTGTTCCTTCCTCTTGCTGGAATAGCGATGCAATGGCTAGGGCTTGAGCAGCTATTTTGGGCCTTGGAAAGAGAGCCATATACTGAGGATGGCAGAACAAGAGAGAACTAGCTTGAGTTCCTGGCTCCAAGGAGCACCATACCAGCCAGAACTGACTCTAGATTTCTTGCAAGAGAGAAATAAACACTTATCTTCTTTGTTTTGGATTTTCTTTTCCAAATGACCAAACCTAATCCTAATTTATATACCCCCATTTCTTATCTAATAGGCTTCCCTGGTGACCCAGAGGGTAAAGCGTCTGCCTGCAGTGCAGGAGACCTGGGTTTGATCCCTAGGTCAGGAAGATCCCTGGAGAAGGAACTGGCAACCCACTCCAGTATTCTTGCCTGGAGAATCCCATGGACGGAGGAGCCTGGTGGGCTACAGTCCACGGGGTTGCAAAGAGTCAGACACGACTAAACATCTTCACTTTCTTTTCTTTCTTTCTTCAGTTCAGTTCAGTTGCTCAATTGTGTCCGACTCTTTGCGACACCATGAATTGCAGCACTCCAGGCCTCCCTGTCCATCACCAACTCCCAAAGTTCACTCAAACTCACATCCATTGAGTCGGTGATGCCATCCAGCCATCTCATCCTCTGTCGTCCCCTTCTCCTCCTCCCCCAATCTCTCCCAGCATCAGAATCTTTTCCCATGAGCCAACTCTTCACACGAGGTGGCCAAAGTATTGGAGTTTCAGCTTTAGCATCATTCCTTCCAAAGAACACTCAGGACTGATCTCCTTTAGAACGGACTGGGTGGATCTCCTTGCAGTCCAAGGAAATCTCAAGAGTCTTCTCCAACACCACAGTTCAAAAGCATCAATTCTTTGGGGCTCAGCTTTCTTCACAGTCCAACTCTCACATCCATACATGACTACTGGAAAAGCCATAGCCTTTGTTGGCAAAGTAATGTCTCTGCTTTTCAATATGCTGTCTAGGTTGGTCATAACTTTCCTTCCAAGGAGTAAGCGTCTTTTAATTTCATGGCTGCAATCACCATCTTCAGTGATTTTGGAGCCCCCCCCCAAATAAAGTCTGACACTGTTTCCCCTGTTTCCCCATCTATTTCCCATGAAGTGATGGGACCAGATGCCATGATCTTTGTTTTCTGAATGTTGAGCTTTAAGCCAACTTTTTGACTCTCCTCTTTCATTTTCATCAAGAGGCTTTTTAGTTCCTCTTCAGTTTCTGCCATAAAGGTGGTGTCATCTGCATATCTGAGGTTATTGATATTTCTCACGGCAATCTTGATTCCAGCTTGTGCTTCTTCCAGCCCAGCATTTCTCATGATGTACTCTGCATATAAGTTAAATAAGCAGGGTGACAATATACAGCCTTATTGGTTATCTATTGCTACAGAACAAGTGACCCCAAAATCTACTGACTTAGAACAAGAACATTTATTATTGCTCGCAGCTTCTGGGGAGTAGGAATTCGGGAGCAGCTAGGCTGGGGACATCCACACAAAGCCATTCTTGCTGTTGTGGTAAAGCTGCGGGCCTGGTTTGCAGTCATCTGAAGTCTGGATGGGGGTTGGGGAGGGCAGGCAGGGATCAGCTTGTAGAGGTTGCCAGCTCTTGTGACTGGAGCAATTGGCAGGAGGCCTCTGTTTTCCACTTGGACCTCTTCCAGGAGGAGCTTGAAGGCTCTCATGAGATGGCTGCTGGTGTCCCCTAAACTCCTCCCCGCTTACCACTGAAACCAGGGATCCTAGAAAGCAAAGCAGAGGGAGTGATAGCTTCTATAGCCTAGCCATCAAAGTCACACTATCACTGCTGCCATATCTCATGGCCACAGAGGCCTAGTCAATTAGAAACATGGGGAGAAGTGGACAAGGAGCATTTGGGGACCCAGTTCAGAGGCTGCCTTCCACATCCCCCTGCTTCCCTAACAGACCCCTCGTCTGTTCAAGTAGCAGGTGGCCATCCCTTAACATCAGGAAAAATCCTGTTTGTACAGCATCCTGTGGGATAAATCATATTCCTTCTAGACCAGCCTTTGTTGTCATTTGTTGGCTTAGCTTACCCTGTTATTCACAGTTTACCTGACTCAGAAAGCAGTTTGGAGACAGGGAAGGCTCATGTTTAAACATTTTCTTTTTCTCCCTTTGAATTTCCTACGGCTTTTGAGCTAAGCAACAATCATTGAATTTTATGCTTTTGTCAAAATAAGCTGTCAGAAATGGGTCCAGATCTATTAGAAGGCAACATCATTCTTGCTGCCCCAGCATTCACCTTATGATGCCAGGACCAGAGGGGGCCCAGCAAACAGACATAAATCCAGAGATCTATAATTCTGTATCCCCCAAAGAAGTGGCCGTAAAGTCCATCACTCCAGATATATGGAAAGGAGAAGACAAAGGGCAACTCGGATGAATTTCAGAGGGACTGTAAAATAGAAAAAGAGATCACACTAACTGGGTCGGCCTCATTATAAGCAAGGCAGGCAGGGACATGATTTATGCCTGGGTGCTGACTGGCCAGCAGGCATGAGCGTCTGCCTCCCTCCCACTCTACCCCAACCCCCTCCTGCACACCTCTACCCCCAGAACCATCACCTGTGCTTGCTCATCATCTCCTGTCAGGAATGCTGATGGCTCTTGGGGAAACGGTGCCCCACTTAGAGTCTGAGCAAGAGAACACAGCCTGGAAGGTTGTGGGTGTTTAAGAACAGACTGTGCAGCAGACTAATGTCCTGAATCCAGCTGCCCAGGATCTGCCAGGACCGGAGATTCATTCTCTGCAAAAGACGCCCATGTTGCATCTGCAGCCAGGGGGCAGGCTTGCCCTCTCAGCCCTGCTCCCAGAGTCCTCGCTTCACTTCACTTTCTTCCCATCTGTGAAACTGATCACTTGTTAACAAGGTCTGTGATTTTTATTTGAAGTGGACTGAATTGAGACCGCTTGCTATTTTTAAAGAGAGGGGAGTTGATATCATGGATGGTCAAGAATTCTTCAAAACATCTGGAGAAAATAATTCTGAATATGGAAATGTATCCTGCCTGGTCAAAAGTTCCCATGATGCTACAATAATAAGACTGGGAATTTGTGAGGGCTGCTTCAGGTGTCTCTCTGAGTAGTGATGTTCCAGTTACTGTGACTGCATAACAAATTACCCCCAAATGTGGTGGCATAAGAGCTCCATTTATTATGCTTGTAGATTCTGTGAGTGAGGAGCTTGCATGGGCACAGAAGGGATGGCTTTTCTCTGTTCCTCAGTAACTAGCACCTCAGGTGAATGACTCCAAGGCTGGGGGTTAGAATCATTTGAAGGTTCCTTCACTCACATGACATACCTGATCCTGATAGCTTACAATGTTGGATTCGTGATCTCCGAAGAAGATTTAGCTTCAGGACCAGGGACCAGTCTTGATCACTCAAGAGCTTTTATGTAGCAGAGTTATATTAAAGTAAGAGAAAGGACAGAGAAAGCTCCTGACATAGACATCAGCAGGGGGTTGGCGAGTGCCCCCCTCGCTCGTGTTAGCAAGGGAGTTATATACGTTAATTAGTTATTACAATAAGTCAAAAGGATGTCTCAAGGTTGTAAAGATCTGACTAGACCCACTCTTATAATTTACATTTTAAGATAACAGGATTAGCCAGAAGGTTTTTCAGGAAGGAGAAACTATCCTCAAGCAGCATACATTGTTTTTATTTAATCCCTAGTAGAGAGTTTAAACTGAATTAGGCCTTTCCTGAGGAGAAGACAGTGGTAACCCACTCCAATATTCTTGCCTGGGAAAATCCCTTGGATGGAAGAGCCTGGTAGGCTACAGTCCATGGGATCGCAATGAGTCAGACATGACTGAGCGATTTTCTATCACTTTCTTTCTTTCACAGAGTTTAAAGTGAGTTGTGTAATCATCAGTTGCAGGCTTAAAGAAAAAAAAAAAAATTTTCTGTGACTAAGACCAAGGAAAGTAGAGAAAAAAAAAGTTTGTCCTTTCCTCCTCCTTGAGAATTCCACACTCCTATCTCCTCCCCAAGAATCCCGACCCCTCTCTCCTCGGGGACTCCCGGGTTTCTTATCAACCTGCCTACGATGCGACTCTCTCAATGCGTATGTCACAACAGCTCCAGCTGGGGCCGTTGGCCAGTGGTGGCCCCTCCACGTGGCCTGGGCTTTCTCACAACATGCTGGTTGTATTCCAAAGGCAGCATTCCATGGACCATGTGGTCTTTATTGACCAAGCTTCAGAGGCTAAGCAGCATCACTTTCTCCTCATTGTACTAACTGAGTCAGTTACAAAGGCTTGTCAGGTTCAAGGAGATCATAGACCCCACCCCTTAAAGGGGTCAGCATCTCCTTGTAAGCTCAGCATGTGGACAGGCCACACATTTGTGCGGCCATGTATCAGAGTTCTTCAGAGAAACAGAACCAATAGGTGGTGTGCATGTGGAGAAAGAAATTTATTTTAAGACACTCGTTACGCCATTATGCGGGTTGGCAAGGTCAGAATCTACAGGGTGGGCTTTCAGACAGGAGAATCAGGAGTTGCCAGTAACGCAGTTCAAGTCCAAAGGCTGTCTGCCAGCAGAATTTCCTCTTGTTTGAGGGAGGTCTGCCTTTGGTTCTATCGAGGCCTTCAACTGCTTTGATGAGTCTCAGCTTTATCCAGGCGTGTTGACACATAGAATTAACCATCACAGTTCCATCCTTTGTCAATTTGGCACCCACCCATGTGTGTGCTAAGTATTTTCAGTTGTGTCCAACTCACCCACAGGCATCTCCCTAAATCACACTTAATCGCAAAACAAAGACGACAACAAGGTCATACATCTATGTAACATGGTACAACTGTCCTGTGTACAACTGAAATACTTTCCTCAGGGGACGGTGCAAGGTCCTTGCATGAAGTTTACTCTTCCTGATATCTTGTTACTTGAATACCATGATGTAAAGTTATCAATACTTAAATACCATGACATAAAATAAAAACATCTTCCATGATAAAGGGATAAGAAAGGGGATGAAATAAAGCTATTTGGTGTGTGTGTGTGTGTGTGTGTGTGTGTATGTAAATATATATACATGTGTATGTATGTTTATGAACCACATTTTCATAACAGAATAGGAAAGGAATACTCATGACAATTTTAGTCCACATTTCTGAAAGTAGACACGTAACCAAGGAGGACCTGTGAGACCTTCCCCAGAGCAAGCTCTTTCCCCAGATTCTATCTGGTAGCTCCTCTCTGAAATAGCCAGATAATAGTATCTCATGCATGTTTCCTGGGGTTTCCCTGGTGGCTCAGCTGGTAAAGAATCTGCCTGCAGTGCATCATCTTTGACATCATCAATCCTTAGGTGCCAGTAGGTCTGAGGGCAGCATGCTCATGGCCGTCAACTTATTACTTTCTTCCATTTCAGTTCAGTTCAGTCGCTCAGTCATGTCTGACTCTTTGCGACCCCATGAATTGCAGCACGCCAGGCCTCCCTGTCCATCACCATCTCCCGGACTTCACTCAGACTCACGTCCATCGAGTCCGTGATGCCATCCAGCCATCTCATCCTCTGTCGTCCCCTTCTCCTCCTGCCCCCAATCCCTTCCAGCATCAGAGTCTTTTCCAATGAGTCAACTCTTCACATGAGGTGGCCAAAGTACTGGAGCTTCAGCTTTAGCATCATTCCTTCCAAAGAAATCCCAGGGGTTGATCTCCTTCAGAATGGACTGGTTGGATCTCCTTGCAGTCCAAGGGACTCTCAAGAGTCTTCTCCAACACCACAGTTCAAAAGCATCAATTCTTCGGTGCTCAGCCTTCTTCACAGTCCAACTCTCACATCCATACATGACCACAGGAAAAACCATAGCCTTGACTAGACGGACCTTAGTTGGCAAAGTAATGTCTCTGCTTTTGAATATACTATCTAGGTTGGTCATAACTTTTCTTCCAAGGAGTAAGTGTCTTTTAATTTCATGGCTGCAGTCACCATCTGCAGTGATTTTGGAGCCCCTCAAAATAAAGTCTGACACTGTTTCCACTGTTTCTCCATCTATTTCCCATGAAGTGATGGGACCGGATGCCATGATCTTCGTTTTCTGAATGTTGAGCTTTATTTTAGCAGCTGAAAAACTCAAGAAAGTGAAAGTGTTAGTCACTCAGTTCTTGCCGCGGCCAGCACAAGCAAGAGTTGCACCTGCACAGGGAGAGAACGGAGCGTCCCCGCTAAGAAAAATAAGAGATAGAGACAAAAGATGGGGTTGAGAGGATCAGACCACAAATGGCTGATGCCTTTCTTTATTAGGCTACAATATTTATAGGATAAAATACGTGACTGAAGACATGCACAGGATTATTTTTTAACCTCAGGATACAATCACCAGACCCTTACCATTGTGTACAGAGCACTATAAGATTATCTGTCTTACATGTTGCAGAAACAAGACATCTTGGGGCTTTAAGGGCTATAAAAATTCTTGAGGGTGGCGGGACAGGGAGCTTAGGAACGTGCCTAAGGCTCTGCATATCTGCTGAGCAGCTCCCAAGACTTAACCCTTTACGGGCGGTCCCCCGCAAGTTCTGTCCAATTTTTTGAGACCCCATGAACCCCACTAGGCTCCTCTCTCCATGGGATTCTCCAGGCAAGCATACTGGAGTGAGTTGCCATTTCCTCCTTCAGGGGATCTTCCCAACAGAAGGATCAAACCTGTTTCTCCTGCACTGGGAGGGGGATTCTTTACCACTGGGCCAGCTGGGAAGCCTGCCCTCACCTGGAGGGCTTGTTAAAATGCAGACATGGGGCCATCCTCCCCAAAGTTTCTGATTGCTTAGGCCTGGGGTTAAACCTATCTCTTGCATTTCTGACAAGTTCCCAGGCACATGCTGCTGCTGCTGACTGGGGACTCTGGTCTGAGAACCACTGTTGTGGATAAAACAGATTTTAAGCAAGAAAGTGATGTGGCCAGATTTTTGTGTATTTCTTTCAGTGATTCTGTGAAGTCTAGGTTTGTGTAGGCTCCATTAACAGGCTTTCAGTCATATACATAAAATGCAACTGAAAGTTGAATGAGGACAAAGAAAGTATGTCTGAGTGGAAATGACAGGTAAGAGAAATGTCTTTAAACTCTCCAAGCTTGATGGGGCATTGGATTTGATTGGGGTGGGGGAGGAGGGGAGAGTGGAAGAGGAGTAAATGAGAGAGAGAATTTGTGTGTGTGTGTGTTTAATTTTATTAATTTCTGTTTTCCCTGATAGAGAGGAGAAGGGGGCTCTTTTGCAAATGTTTCTCCTTCTGTTGGGCAAATAGAAGGAGGCAGGGAACTTCTCTTGTATTTCTTTCTTCTCAGTTGCTTTTAGCTCAAAATAATCCTTATGCCAGAGTGGCATATTTTGGGGTGGTATATTCTGGTCTCTTGTAAATGCTTGGATAGCTTAGAAGAGGGTGGAGTTAGAAGCCAATTTGCAGTAGGTTAAGGGCTAAATGGGAAGTGAGCGTTTGCTGTGGGCATAGTGAGAGGCTGCGGTGAAGCGAAGTTGAGCAAAAATTAGGTGTGGATGTGGCCTGAAAGAATGACTTTATGTTTTAACCCTAATCATAAAAGAAACCTAAGAGTGGTTATAGGCTAAAGAGAAGTAAACATTAATGAAGGTGTCAGGTAGTTAGAATAGGGAAAAGGAGTCCAAAATGGCGGTGCCAGAAGACAAGGAAGGGAAAAGCCCGCAAAAATAAAACAAAGGAAGGTCAAAAGAAGGTCCAAGGACTGGAGTGAAGACCTCAGGCAGAATAAACAGCGCTCCTGGCTAAGCCCAATTTACATAGGGCAGGCCCAGTCTCTCTCTCTCTCTCTCCCCCCCTCCCTCCCTCCTGCCTGGAAGATGGATTTTCCTGCTATTATCTAAATAAAATAGAGCTGTAACACGGAGCTGTAACACCGATTTGTCTAAGAGCTATAACACGGTCCATTCAAGACCTGAGAGCTATAACACGGTCTGTCCAAGACCCAAGAGCTGTGACGCGCCGAGGGCTTTAATGCCCGCCACTCCAAATCTTTGTTGTGATGAGACAAAACCTAGGAGCAAACACTCGCCTGACAAAGGGAACGAGGAAAGATGAAGCTACCCTCAAAGTAAGCTCAGCTTCAGAGAACAAGGGCTTCCCTGAGGATAAAGCCTCTGCCTGTAATGCAGGAGACCTGGGTTGGATCCCTGGGTCAGGAAGATCCCCTGGAGAAGGAAATGGCAACCCACTCCAGTATTCTTGCCTGGAGAATCCCATGGACAGAAGAGCCTGGCGGGCTACAGTCCACAGGGTCGCAAAGAGTTGGACAGGACTGAGCGACTTCACTTTCACTTTCAGAGACCAAAGAAGGAATTACAGAGGATAAAGGGATTTGATCAGGAGAAAGACAAACTTCATCTCTTTGCCATGGAGATTTTCCCCATACACCTGGCAGTCTGCTGTGACAGTGGTGTCCAGACGTAGCCGCTGATCAATTTCACGCTCTGACATCCAGTCCTAGACTGACAGAGACTCGACCTCAGGTGAGAGTTCAAGGGTGAACAAGCCATTGGCCCAGGCTGACTCAACTTCTTATCTTCAGTAAAGGTTGAAGTTTCCTGGTTTTAAAATACAGCATAAATGTGCTGCTGGAAAGTTTCCTCCAAAAGCATGGTGATTTGGGCATAGCTTGTGTGCTCTGTTGACTGAAAAAAATGCACAAGCTAATATTTGAGAATTATGTTTTATTTGGCGGACTTGCTGGAGACTTAAACCTGGGAGATGGCCTCTCACGTAGCTCTGAGGGACTGCTCTGAAGCATAAAGAAGCCAGGATATACAGGAGTTTTTGCAACAAAATCCTAGAGGTTGAAACACCAAAAGATTAAGGTTAACTAAAGAAAAAGCAAACATTGTCAAGTTAGAGCTTTCTACAAATGAGAAAATCCTGGAGTCTGGGCTCATTGAAACCACTCCTTTGATATGCACCTTAACTATTAAGGACCAGTATCCTGTTACTTTTCATCCTGAATACCCTAAGGGTGCACAGTCTGGGACACCTACAGTGGCTGATGACTCAGTGGCCACAACATCCTTTGTACACTGATATGGCAGCTGACATTCTTTGTTCATTTTCTCCAAGCCAGGCTTCAACAGTAAGTGAACCGTGAACTTCCAGATGTTCAAGCTGGATTTGGAAAAGGCAGAGGAATCAGAGATCAAATCGCCAACATCTACTGGCTCATGGAAAAAGCAAGAGTTCCAAAAAAATATCTACTGCTTTAT
This sequence comes from Budorcas taxicolor, assembly GCF_023091745.1. Lineage (NCBI taxonomy): Eukaryota > Metazoa > Chordata > Mammalia > Artiodactyla > Bovidae > Budorcas > Budorcas taxicolor. The sequence continues at coordinate 142,207,584 of NC_068920.1, forward strand.
TGACTATGCCAAAGCCTTTGACTGTGTGGACCACAACAAACTGTGGAAAATTCTTCAAGAGATGGGAATACCAGACAACCTGACCTGCCTCCTGAGAAATCTGTATGCAGGTTAGGAAACAACAGTTAGAACTGGACATGGAACAACAGACTGATTCCAAATAGGGAAAGGATATGTCAAGGCTGTATATTGTCACTCTGCTTGTTTAACTTATATGCAGAGTACATCATGAGAAACGCTGGGCTGGGTGAAGCACAAGCTGGAATCAAGATAGCTGGGAGAAATACCAATAAAGTCAGATATGCAGATGACACCACCCTTATGGCAGAAAATGAATAAGAACTAAAGAGCCTCTTGATGAAAGTGAAAGAGGAGAGTGAAAAAGTTGGTTTAAAACTCAACATTCAGAAAACTAAGATCATGGCATCTGGTCCCATCACTTCATGGCAAATAGATGGCGAAACAGTGACAGACTTTGTTTGTTTGTTTGTTTGTTTTGCTCCAAAATCACCGCAAATGGTGACTGCAGCCATGAAATTAAAAGACGCTTACTCCTTGGAAGAAAAGTTATGACCAACCTAGATAGCATATTCAAAAGCAGAGATATGACTTTGCCAACAAAGGTCTGTCTAGTCAGTTCAGTTCAGTCGCTCAGTCGTATCCAACTCTTTGCGACCCCATGAATCGCAGCATGCCAGGCCTCCCTTTCCATCACCAATTCCCAGAGTTCACTCAGACTCACATCCATCGAGTCAGTGATGCCATCCAGCCATCTCATCCTGGGTCATCCCCTTCTCCTCCTGCCCCCAATCCCTCCCAGCATCAGAGTCTTTTCCAGTGAGTCAACTCTTCGCATGAGATGGCCAAAGTACTGGAGTTTCAGCTTTAGTTTCATTCCTTCCAAAGAAATCCCAGGGTTGATCTCCTTCAGAATGGACTGGTTGGATCTCCTTGCGGTCCAAGGGACTCTCAAGAGTCTTCTCCAACACCACAGTTCAAAGACATCAATTCTTCAGCGCTCAGCCTGCTTCACAGTCCAACTCTCACATCCATACATGACCACTGGAAAAACCATAGCCTTGACTAGATGGACCTTTGTTGGCAAAGTAATGTCTCTGCTTTTGAATATGCTATCTAGGTTGGTCACAACCTTTCTTCCAGGAGTAAGCATCTTTTAATTTCATGGCTGCAGTCACCATCTGCAGTGATTTTGGAGCCCCCAAAAATAAAGTCTGACACTGTTTCTACTGTCATGAGAGGGCATCAGAGGGCAGACACACTGTCTAGTCAAGGCTATGGTTTTTCCAGTAGTCATGTATGGATGTGAGAGTTGGACTATAAACAAAGCTGAGCACCGAAGAATTGATGCTTTTGAACTGTGGTGTTGGAGAAGACTCTTGAGAGTCCCTTGGACTGTAAGCAGATTTAACCAGTCCATCCTAAAGGAAATCAGTCCTGAGCATTCACTGGAAGGAGTGATGCTGAAGCTGAAACTCCAATACTTTGTCCACCTGATGCAAAGAACTGACTCATTGGAAAAGACTCTGATGCTGGGAAAGATTGAAGGCAGGAGGAGAAGGGGATGACAGAGGATGAGATGGTTGGATGGCATCACTGACTCGATGCCATAAGTTTGAGTAAACTCCGGGAGTTGGTGATGGACAGGGAGGCCTAGCGTGCTGCAGTCCATGGGGTTGCAAAGAGTTGGACATGACTGAGCAACTGAACTGAACTGATTCTTTGTTTATAACTGTTTCAGCAGCTTAACATTTTTTTAGCCATAACTGTGATATTGACATTCAAAGGAAATCAATGTCAAGAGAGGATGATTCAGGTCTTGAACACAGTTTCCCAGGTTTGTGGTCTCAGAGGGCTTTCTGGAGGCTGGGCTGCTTCCAGAGGGGGATGTGGAAAGCTTCTATGTTCCTATGTGACTCCCCTCTCTCATTTCTTGTGTTCTCTGGGGCTTCTCCACTGGACCTCTATCTCTAGTAGGGTAGCTTGGCCTTCATAGCATCTCAGAAGTTCAACAGGGATGAGAGGCAAGCTGCTAGTCCTCAGATACAAAGGGAACCACTCACAGGCTTAGCACAGATTGAGAAGGAGGGGGCTTTGCTGTATCAAAGCACAGCATTAATTCCTCATCAGCTTCATTGAATCCTTATTCTCTAGGTTACTGTTTCCATTGCAGATTTTCATCACAGTCAACTCAGGGACAGACTGAAGGACTTGACCATAATTTCATTATGACTGTAGTAAGGAAAACAACCATAGCTCACAAGTGATCTGTTCACTGAGAGAAATTTTCCCTGAGCCTATATTATTTTGTTGGAGGAAAAGAAATGATTTCTTAAAGTTACAATCTCTCTTTTAAGCAAAAAGGGTTAATCTGTAACAGTTTCAACCTAGCCATGTATAATTCATGCAGTCTATAAAAACGTATTCAGAGCTTTCCTTCAAGCTGGGTTCACAGAGATTAAAAAGCCATTGTCCCTGTCCACAAAGAAATACAGCACTTTGGTTTTGTAGTTGCCTTTTGAATTTTTGAATTATTGGTGTTATTTGAGACTCCCTAGGCGTCCACAGTCTGTGGGCATGAATGGTAGTCATCGTTGGAACACAGAATGCTGTAATTTCACTGGTTTTGTTCCCAGCTGGTAACATGGGACCCTCCGTCGTTTGTAAGATCCTTACCATACACTTCCGGGGAGCCCCAGAGGCATCTTCTACATGTTGGCAAATGAATCCTTTCCTTTCGGATTCTGCCAGTCACCTCCCCTTGGGGCCATTGTTGATCTGCTGTCTGTGGTCTGTGTGCCCATGAGCTGCACAGGCTCAGTTGTTTTTGGCAAAGCTGGGGAGAATGTTCTTCCCTTTGTGTTTCCCTCTGTGGGGTTCAGAGTGTCTCATTTCAGGCAGATTTTCAGAGAAGACAGCCTGAAAGAATCCCACAAACACCAAGAGCCCTTGCTAAAATATAAAAGCAAATACATAAGGTTTAAAATGGATGAATAAGTTTGTCTGAAAGTACAGGAAACCCAGGGTCCTGGCAACAGGCAGGAGAATCCATGGCAGAAGCAAGCAGTAAAGTCACCAGCTGCTTGAGGGGTGGAGCTCTGATTGCGAGGCTGACACAGAGATGGGTGGGGGCTGGGGTCAGAGCCTTGGGCCTGTGAAAGGAGGAGAGTTGGATCACTGATCCCCTTCCACAAAGGTGGGATTCATGAAGAGCTACATAATTAGAAATACATCTCGTAAAACAGAAAAGTAAAAGTTGCTCAGTCATGTCTGACTCTTTGTGACCCCATGGACTATACAGTCCATTGAATTCTCCAGGCCAGAATACTGGAGTGGGTACCCCTTTCCCTTCTCCAGGGGATCTTCCCAACCTGGGGACTGAACCCAGGTCTCCCTCATTGCAGATGTATTCTTTACCAGCTGAGCCACAAGAGAAGGAGCAGACAGCAAATAAACTTGCTTGCCCAACCTGGAATATGAGTAGACATGAAGGTGTCTTTTGAGAATTTGTGACTACAGCCTGACCTTCTTGTAAGTTTGGGTCACATTAGTTGTAACATCTGAAACAGAGATTCTTAAACTGGACCCAAGTTTCACAGGTGCCTTGTTAAAGTGAAGGCAAGTCTTTCCAGAAGGAAGGCTCCCTCTAACCCAGGCCTCAAAAAATGCTCACAGGTTATATTCCAAAGCACATGAGTGAACAATCACACACACACACACACACACACACACACACACACACACACAACATAAAGAAACAAGCCACTATGGACAAGACTCAGCAGGAAGAAAATGTCTTTAAAGACTTCAGGTATTAGAAATAACCAGGTATCAGGTAGAGAATTTGAATTATGCCTGATGTATTTCTAAAAGTAGGAATTGAAATATAAATAAGAAACAATCAGCTAACAAAATGACCAGCATACTTGGACTCTCCCTCCCATATCCCTTGATTGCGCCATCAAAAATTGTAGATTTACATTTTTCCCCAAAATTCTATTATGAAAGTTTTCACATATAGTCAAGTTGAAAGAATTTTACAGTAAGCACTCATGTAACCACCACAAAGATCCTATCATCAGTATTTCCTTGCTTGTCTTATGACATATCTTTCCATTTATTCATCCAGTCTATCCATTAATTCATCTTACTTTCTGATGCTTCCAAGCATATTACAGATCATTTACCTTTGTTTTTTAGCCAAATAAAACAAAAGAGCTAGTCTTAGTAATATGTCAATAGTTGATTAATTTACCAATGTATTCTTTTTTAATCAAAATTTTGCTCATCTCTTGCTGACTGCTCATTTTTGCATTTCTCACTGCATGTGCCTCTGGTAAGGTTTATTCCACAGCTTGTTCTCTATGATTTGTGAGTGAGGAAAACTGGGGGAAAGGGCCTGTGTGGATTGTGCAGTGAATTAGAGTAAATGAGCTTTAAGCGAGGGGCTGGCGATTTCTTCTTAGCTAATACCGTACTTGAACTTTATGATGTCTATTTGCCTGCCAAGAGCCATTATGGCAATCTTAAGAATATTTATAGAAGGATTGACTGAGATTCTTCAGGCTTTCTGGAGGAAATAGAATGTCTTGGTTTGCTCTGCATAGTATTTTATCATTATAATTATAATTTACTCTTTATAAAAAGCTACCATTTAATACATAAAGAGTTTACTGTTCAATCAAGTACAGATGTATGACATCTTAAGAGGTGGCATTTAAATGTCCAAATTCAATTTTACTGTGCAATTTCAAAGTTAAATGGAAGCAGTTTCATCTGGTGAACTAACCTCTGAGGTCTCTAATAGGCAGAAGTGTAAAGGGTTAAATGAAGGTCATTAATGACTTCTGGCTTCACAGGCTTTTTAGCTGATGGGAATTCACCTGCTGAGCTCCTACAAAATGAACCTATCACTTAATGATAGCTCTACCTGGAAGAATTAAGAGGAGAAAAATGATTCCTGCATGTGAGATGTTACTAAGTAATTTCTGTCTGATTCTAAGATAGAAATGTCTATGGCCATCAAGAAAGAAGAGGAGAATATTTTCGTTCAGTTGAGGTGTACTTAATACACTGTGAGGATGGGAAGAAGTGGGGAAAATTTTGTCATTGTTTTCCCTTCTCATCAGAACCTTATAAAAACATCAGTTATTTCTTTTTAAAATGGATATATCACAATACCTTCTCCATTCATAATTTGAACATTAGACAAAAATTGTGTTTCAGTTCTGGCTCCACTACTGTGTGTAACCTTGGTTTGGTGGCAATGATTCAGAGCCTGTGTTTCTTCATTCATAGGGATAGTAACCCTTTCCTTGCAGTGCTGTAAACAGGAACAGTGATGAGGTATAACGAAGTACCTGTCTTAATGCTTGAAGCAGAGTAAATACACACAATGTATCCACCATTATTATTATTATGCCTATTTTGGAATTGCCTCATTTTTTTTCATTGTTATCTTCTTAAGTAGTTCACAGAATTACCATTTGTGTTGTTTATTTGAAAAACGTGATTTTTCCTTTTAGAATGACTTTTTTATGGGCAAAAATATCTTTAAACCAGCTGGAAATTTCAACTAAATTAAGTTGTTCTATGGTCATGGTAATACATGGCAACCAAATGTATTACCATGGCCATCTAACAAACTCTTATGTATGATATACTTAACACCTTGCCTTGTGGCTCAGATGGTAAATAATCTGTGTGCAATGTGGGAGGCCTGGGTTGGATCCCTGGGTTGGGAAGATCCCCTGGAGGAGGGCATCGAACCCACTCCAGTATTCTTGCCTGCGACAGAGCATGCATGCAATATCAAGTGAAGTCTTCCTCTCTCCTCTGTTTGCCTCAACGTGTTGGTTTCGTTCTCTTATGAACCTTGCAGGCAGGCTTCTCCAGCCCCCACTGTGAATAGTATGGCTGCCCAGTCTGTTCTTTGAACTTTGTGATCCAAAAATGAAAGGTGGTTTTTTCCCTCCACTTAAATCTCTTTTAAAAAAAAATAAAAGGAAGGAAAGAATTCTCTGCCCAATGCTTGCAGTCAGGGGATTGGGGCTCTTTTGAGTGAGCAGACTTGGATTAAAGAGGCAGAGTTTGGGGACTGGCAGCCCCATGAGTATTATCTGGCTGAGTGAAGAATAGGCAGTGAAGCCTTTCTGCTGGGCAGACACAATGACAGCTGTCACCAAGAGCACAAGGGAGGGACGGAGAAGAGAGTCTTGACCAAGTCTCGCTGAACCAAGTCCTTATGAACTGCCCAAGTTCTCTTCATTTAGTCAGACACTCTCCTGTTTACGATCAGTCTGACCATCTACTATTTGTTCCATCATCTCAGTTTGTTCAGGGTAGTCCTGTTTCCTGCCTGTTTTCACAGCACAGTTGTTAAAATCATTCCTTTTCATTGTTTAAATTATCTCAGTTTGGAAACTAATTGGTTGTTGTGTGTGCTAAGTTGCTTCATTCCTGTCTAACTCTGTGTAGCCCACTAGGCTCCTCTGTCCATGGGATTCTCCAGGCAAGAATACTGGAGTGGGTTGCCATGCTCTCCTCCAGGGGATCTTCCCGAGCCAGGGACTGAACCCTTGTCTCTTGTGTCTCTTGTATTGGCAGGTGGGTTCTTTACCACTAGCCCCACCTGAGAAGCCCCAAATAGTCGCTGTAAATAAGACCAATCAGTCATTTGGCTTCAGCCACCCAACCCATCTTAAATCATGTTACTCCTCTGACTCAGTTGAACTTTGATTTGGGATTTTACTTCTCTGCCTTTTCTTTCCAACCTTAGGGCCTGATGGTCTCTGTCTGGAGCTCGTCTCAGGACCTACATGTTTTTACCACCTTCTTCCTTTCTCTGGTCCCCTCACATTCTTCCCTGCCTTGCAATATTCTGGATTTTAAACTGTGGTGACAATGACTTTATAACTTTCTGCTCTCAGCACCCCTATTAGCAGAATTTTCCTTCCCAGCATTGCTCCAAGTTAAATGTCTAGTCACTTTCCAAATAATCCTGTTTCTGCTTGTGCTTTTGTTTCTTCAAAATATAAGCCCCCAGAGATCAGCCAGCTATGGCTCTGTTTCCTGTTCTGGTGTATAAACTATGATAAATGGGTAACGGTGAGGATGGATAAAGCAACAAACACAGTGTGATGATGGTAAAAGAAAAGAAATTCTTGGCGATGTATTTGTGGCTCTCTCTGAATATCACCTAAGAAGGACCATCCTTTGCCAGCTTGGTTACCTCCAGGCTGTGGTTGTACTGATCACGTGAAGGTAGTGAAGAAAATGAATGAAGTAGAATGCAATCTCATTTTCCATATGACAAAGGATGAGATAGGGAGGAGGGGTAAGGAGCCAAGGAGATGCACGTGTGCGGAAGTGGGAGAGGGTGGTACTGAGGTCCTGGATGGTCTGCATCCACCTGCTCGCACTGTGTTCCCTCCGTGTGGATTGTGTTTCCACCCCTTCACCTTCGGCAGAACGCGAGGTGAGAAGTGCTTGCTGAGGCTCTGCATCTTGCCAGCCTGAGTGAGAGGAGAGATGTCTGGTATTTACAGATGATGACCAGATAAAAGACACAGCTGCTGAGAGGAGAAGTACCATGGGAGGAGAGGATCTTGGGGGGAAGTTTCTCATTCCTTCAACAAATAATATATAACTGTCCTCTGCTCTGTGCCAGGCATTGTTATCCACTCTGGGGATTTGGCAAGGATATGTATATGTGTATGCATATATATGTTTGTATAGGATCTGTGAGATAAAAGGATGGTCTCTGTCCTTCGTTCCTGGCTCAGAGCTCCTAAACCCCTTGTAATTTCTTAAGTAATAAGGATACTAGAAGCATCTCTTGTTCTAATATTGTCTTTGACTACAACCCTCAAGCAGGGCTCCTAAAACGCTTATAAATTCTTAACTGAGAAGTACAAGGAACATCGTTTGTTCTAATGAGTTGACTCTGAGTGGGCTCCTGGATGCCAGCTGGTCACCAGAAAGATCAAATCATGATTCAGTTCAGTTTGGTTCATCACTCAGTCGTGTCTGACTCTTTGTAACCCCATGGACTGCAGCATGCCAAGCCTCCCTGTCCATCACCAACTCCTGGAGCTTACTCAAACTCATGTCCATTGAGTCGGTGATGCCATCCAACCATCTCATCCTCCATCGTCCCCTTCTCCTCCCGCCTTCAATCTTTCCCAGTGAGTCAGTTTTTCGCATTCGGTGGCCAAAGTATTGGAATCTCAGCTCCAGTATCAGTCCTTCCAGTGAATATTCAGGACCGATTTCCTTTAGAATGGACTGGTTGGCTCTCCTTGCTGTCCAAGGAACTCTCAAGAGTCTTCTCCAGCACTACAGTTCAAAAGCATCATTTCTTTGGCACTCAGCTTTCTTTATAGTCCAATTCTCACATCCATACATGACAACTGGAAAAACCATAGCTTTGACTAGCTGGACATTTGTTGTCAAAGTAATGTCTCTGCTTTTTAATATGCTGTCTAGGTTGGTCATAACTTTTCTTCCAAGGAGCAAGCGTTTTTTAATTTCATGGCTGCAGTCACCATGTGCAGTGATTTTGGAGCCCCCCCAGAATATTCCCACTGTTTCCCATCTATTTGCCACGAAGTGATGGGACCAGATGCCATGATCTTAGTTTTCTGAATGTTGAGTTTTAAGCCAATGTTTTCACTCCCTTCTTTTATTTTCAGCAAGAGGCTCTTTAGTTCTTCTTTGCTTTCTGCCATAAATGTGGTGTCATCTTCATATCTGAGGTTATTGATGTTTCTCCCTTCAATCTTGATTCCAGCTTGTGCTTCATCAAGTCCAGCATTTCTCATGATGTACTCTGCATATAAGTTAAATAAGCAGGGTGACACTATGCAGCCTTGACGTACCCCTTTCCTGATTTTGAACCAGTCTGTTGTTCCATGTTCAGTTCTAACTGTTGCTTCTTGACCTGCATACAGATTTCTCAGGAGGTGGGTCAGGTGGTCTGGTATTCTCGTCTCTTGAAGAAAAAGCAAGAGTTCCAGAAAAACATTTACTTCTACCTCATTGACTATGCCAAAGCCTTTGACTGTGTGGAGCACAACTGTGGAAAGTTCTTCAAGAAATTCTTCAAGTCATGATTAGAACCTTTAAATTTTAGTGTCTGCTCCTTGTCATCTTTCAGAGAGGGGAGAGGGGCTGGAAATGGAATTAATCATTGATCACACATATATGAGGAAGTTTCCATAAAAATCCCAGCAGTAGGGGCTTCTGAGAGTGCCAGACGGGTGAAGTCATCCACACTGGGAGAGTGACACACCCCAGCTCCACGGGGACAGAAGCTCCGGTGTTGAGGACCCTCCCAGACCTCACCCTATACATCTCTTCATCAGGCTGTTCACCTGTATCTTTTGTCATAACCTTGAACAGAAAATGTAAGTAACTTTGCCCAAGTTTTGTGAGCCTCCAACACCTTTGGTGATGGGAAGTGTCAGAAACAAAGAACTTTGTGTAAGAAGTGAAGGAGACGCCTGTGATAAGAAACACATTGTAGCAAAGAACTGAGTTTTCCCTTACAGGAGGGGAAAGCTGACTTTCTTCCATTTTAGCGTCTATAGGTATACAGTAGAGCCCTGTGTTCTGGAAGAGTCTACATTTTAGTGAAAGGGGACAGAGAATAAACAAATGTAATAAAATACACATTATATAGCATTGTGGGTAATGACAAGTGTTATAGGAAACAGTGTAGAGTGGGTAAGGGAGATGTGCAGTGCTGGAGTTCGGGAAAGGTGGCTACAAATTTAAAATGAGCAGTTAGGGTAGGCTTCAGAGAGAAAACGTTTTGAGCAGAAACTTGGGGATGAGGGAGAGAGAGTCAAATATCTTGTAGAAAGCCTTCCAGGAAAAGGGAACATCCCTTGCCAAGTCTTAAAAGACGATGTGTATCTGGCGGACTCAGAAGGTGGTGGGGGAGCAGGAGATGAGATGAGAGAGGAAGCGAGACCGGGCAGGTGATACAGGACTTACTTTGAGGTCATCTAACTTTGGGAGAAAAGGAGCCCTAGACTTCTCAGCTGGGCTTTTAATTGCATCTCTGCCTAATGCATCTTGATGCATATTAGGCAATATAATTCCTGTAACAAATCTTCAGTATTTATGTTTGTTTTGAATGTGATACAGTACTAATTCCCTGGTATAGGGAGAGAGCAATTGGCCAGGTGGTGGTCGTCAGACTCTCTCGCCCCACTCCACTCATGTCCTATAGCTGGGATCACTTGTGATACTGCGCACGCGCATCCCGGTGGTTCTATACAAGAACCACCTGAAAAAGTTCCTGTAGGAGAGAGTCAAGTAGAGTCGAGTCGAGTCGTGTTGAGTTGCCCAGTCATCGTTGCTGCTATGTCAGCCGTTAGAGAGTAAAGCTTGTCTGCCTTGCTGTTGTGAATAAAGAATGTCTGCAGTCCCTATTGTTGTAGCCATGAGTTCCAGGAAACAAACTCACTCAGAGAACAATGCAGATAGTGGAGTACAGTTTATTACACCAGCGGGCCCAAGGCAGCGTCTCCTCTTAGCCAAGGACCAGTTTTTGTGAAAACCTCATATACCCTAAGTGTAGGTGCCCAAAGCCACCTCCCCAAATTCCCTGAAACTAGTCTGAACAAAGGAAAAAGAAAGATACAATCAAAGTTAACCCATGATTCATTTGCCTTAAGCCTAGGTAGTTAACAGTGGACACTGATCAGTAGGCCTGAGGTCATACCGCAATAAGCATAATAGAATGTATGATTCTATTCGGTTACACAGATAATTAGGGTATTCTTTTAGGTGACAGAGAGTCTAAGTACGAGCCCTGGGGCTCTTCCTTCCAGGGACCTGGTCTTCCAGTTGGTAAGTCGTTTCCATAGATACTGGGCATATAGCTCGAAGTCCACAGTCCAGCCCAAGATGGAGTCTTGCTTTCGAGACAGAGCCTATTCTGTTTCCTCCTTCACTATGGCTCTTTGCGTCTTCTCCCAGCTTCCCGGCTCGTGCTCTGCACACTCTGGGCTCAGCGAACGGTGAGATACAGTGAGACACGTGGACACTGTATACTTATACAGGTTGTGCGTCTCTGCTTACAGTGCAGGGCTTTTCTCAGAGAGGCACTTGTTGCATGAAGGAATGACTAAATGAATGAACAAATAAGCCTAGACCTGCAAGTGGGTCCTCAACCTATTATTTCAACTTTTTTGCCCCTACGCCCTTTCTTGACTTGGTTTCTACTTAGCTGCTTGCTCTTTCAACTAGATATTTCTGCTTCTATCCTTACCCCATTTCCCCCTACTTGAAATGCTCTCCCCAAACCCTCTGCTCTTGATTCCAGTTTTATCTGTTAAAGACTTCATTTCCTCCAGAAAGCCCCTCTAGACCCTCTGGCTTTTTCTGAACTCCGATAGCCTCATTCTCTGATACCTTTCTTTCTTAAAATTTTTGGCCACACTGTACAGCTTGCGGGAACCTAGTTCCGCCACCAAGGATTGAACCCCGGGAACCCACAGCAGTGAAAGCCTGAGTCTTAACCATTGGACCACCAGGGAATTCCGGTGATACCTCTCATTCGTTTAATCTGTTGCATAGGATAGCTTTCCTGTGTTTACTTAAAAAAAAACAGTTTGCCCTCTTTGTATCAGTTAGGCAATGAATACATAAATGGCAGAACGCAGGGTGTTAGTCCTCGAAGGTCTTTGTAGGTCTTCATAGAATGGCTCAGAGGGTAAAGCGTCTGTCTACAATGCGGGAGGTCCGGGTTCGATCCCTGGGTTGGGAAGATCCCCTGGAGAAGGAAATGGCAATCCACTCCAGGACTATTGCCTGGAAAATCCCATGGATAGAGGAGCCTGGTAGGCTACAGTCCATGGGGTCGCAAAGAGTCGGACACGACTGAGCGACTTCACTTCACTTCATAGAACCTTTCAACTTCAGCTTTTTCCACGTTAGAGGTTGGGGCATAGACTTGGATTCCTGTGATGATGAATGGTTTGCCTTGGAAAGGATCTCAGGAAGATAGTTCTATCACTTTCGTTTTATAGAAGCTGACGGGGTAAGAGAGGTTGGGATGTGGCTGATCTCATGCAATTAATAAAGAGGGAGCGTACCAAGACCAGAATGTAAGTTGTACCGCAAGACAAGCGAGAGGTTGTTCCACCTACTCTAAGAAGGGTTTCAACTCAGCATTTCCTTTCCACCCTGGGTTAACTCCACCCCTTTCCCCGGGAATCACAGGCGGCGTGGCCGCGGAAGCTTGTCCGCTGCGGCTTGCCGTAGTGGCCCTGCCCCAGCACTTGGTGGGGGCAAATATGGCGTCCTCCGAGCCATTGCCGACCGTGAATCCAGGCGCTGCGGAGGGCGAGGAGGAGACGATACTCTATGACTTGTTGGTCAACACCGAGTGGCCCCCGGAGACGGAAGTACAGGTGAACCAGGCCCCGCCGGGGCTGCCGCCAGCTTGGTGCCGGCGCTGCCCCGGCAGAGACACGTAGCCGGAGCCACGTAGGGTGATGGAGCCGGGCTCCACCGCTTGTGCGGTCGTCCTGGCAACGGCACCGCGAGCTAACGGGGGTCCGGGTCCCCCAGGTGGAGTTTCTGGCATGCTTCCTGGACTCCTAATTCGGCTCTCGGGGTGGGGCGGGGGGCGAAACCTCGGGCTCTGAGGCAAGTACTTTACTACCCCGGTTCTGTTTCACCGTCCCTGCTTGGAGGGGAGGCACAGCGTTGGACTCGGGGGTCCTTCCCTCACCTAGACCCTCGGTAGTCCCTTCCCCGGACCCGCTCCTGCAGGGCTGCTCCTCACCTGCTGTGGGAGTATTTTCCAGGACCCTGCAGTCATCTCAGCATCTGCTGGGCTGTCATGGAGCGCGGCATAAACCTTTGTTCCTATCTGGACCCGAGTTGTGTCAGTTCCTGTGTTATTTAATTAATTAATGAGTGTATGTGTATGTCTGTACGTGTCCCAGATACTGTGAGGCGCTGTGCTTCCGAAGTGAATAAGTTTGGTGGTACTTGCGGCCTTAGAGGGAAGACAGTGTAGTAAACTTTTTCATCACCTGCTGTAATATGCACTTTAATAGTGATGTGAGCAAAATGCCCCGAGGAGTGAAAATTTATGAGGACCCGGGGTTGGGTTCTTTGTTAGAAGAGGGGTCGTAGGTGTTGGTAATCTAGACCTTGGAGTCAGTAGTTTCAATAGAAAGGACAGTAGGTCAATAGAAAGGACCTCTCAGGCACAGGGTGGAGATAAGAAGCAGAAACCCGCATTTATTAAACGTGTTTACTGAGTGCCTAACGTGTGCCAGTTGCTGTTTTAAGATCAGAATATGCAGCAAGGTGGGAAAGGAGTTTCGTTAAGGATCATGGGCTCCAGCCCATACGAATTCTTATTTACAGTCTCTTTTCTGAGTTTCTTTCTTTCTTTCTTTTTTTTTTTTGGCTGCTGAGTTTCTTTAGTGGAGAAAGTACTGCGTCTCCTGTAAAGTTTATAAGCTTCTCTTTAACCTCCTTCCCACTGCAGTTTCTGCCTTTTGGAATATTTTGTAGGCTAGCAGAGATCCTCATGCATAATTTTAAAAAAGTATTTACATAGTTTCTGTTTGTGTCAAACAATTGATATTTTGTATCTTATGTAGCTGGAAAGTTGCTGCTGCCACTGATTGAATAGGATACCTTTCCACACCTTAGCACTCAGTGGTTAATTACATAATGTTACAGAAATGCTTCACATTATAAATTGGTTAAAGAAATATGTACTGCATCAACTTACATTGAAACCTCATAACACTTTTTTGTTTGGTTCTATTGATTTTAACTGAACTACAAGCTCTTGAAAGTCAGCTACATTTGACTCATGTTTATATTCCTTCCCCAAACCAAATTTTGTCTTCTGCAAAGTAAATGATGGATTCATGTTTGTTGAATGAAATAACTTTTATTGTGCTTTTAAGCCATATCTGTCTGCACTTTGTGACCATTAGGACATCTTCCAGGTTATAGTGCCTAGTATTGTTTAACCTATGTTTGGTCTGTACTTAAGGAACTATTTATATAGCAGTTATATATCAGTGTGGCTGTTTGTAGTAGTTTCTGTATGAATATGCAGCTAATGTTCAATAAATTTGCTTTGGGGCATGAGTTTATTGATCCATATGATCGCTTTTTCTACAAGCAAAACCCCTTTTAGGCCTCTGTAGGCCTCCAAAATAGACTGTGCCAACTGGCAACCAGTGTGGGTCTTAGACCTTGACTTTTTTTGTGTTTGCACTGGTGCTTTGATTTAGAAACATTTTCCAGCCTCAATCCCTGTCCTATCTTGCAGAATTCACCCTGACGAATGCCTGTATCTCTGCCATGCTCACTTTCCTATGCTGCTTCTCCTTGTTTTGTTTCTATCTATAAGTAGTTTTAAAGATACTGGTAACTTGTGCCCAGTACTGAGTATTAGCAAAGAAATACAGCTTACTATATAAGTATCAGTGGAAAATTCTCAAATTTTTTTTCATTTGCAGCCTAGAGGCAACCGGAAACATGGTGCATCCTTTATCATCACAAAAGCAATTAGAGGTGAGTATAGCTTATTTTGGCTTCCCTTATAGCTTGGTTGGTAAAGAGTCTGCCTGTGGCCTAGGAGTCTGCAATGCTGGAAATGCAGGTTCGATTCCTGGGTTGGGAAGATCCCCTGGAGAAGGAAATGGCAACCCACTCCAGTGATCTTGCCTGGGAAATCTCATGGACAGAGGAGCCTGGTGGGTTACATTCCGTGGGGTCACAAGAGTTGGACACGACTTAGTGACTAAACCACCACCATAGCTTATTTATTTATGATATAGTTAGCAGATAATTTTTTCCTTATTTTTTCCTATTCTGTAACTGTGCTCTTTTAAGAAGTTTAGGGATTTAAAAATGTGTCCTTTTGAGTTTTAATGTAAACTCAGTTGCTAAACAAATTACTATTAATTTGCCTGATTAAAATGAGTATTAATAGCATAAATGTTACCTATTTTATAAAAAAATGCATGTGTCTTACCTATATAGGTCTATGTAAGCATTTGTGTATATATACATATATACACATATGGATGTATTCATATGTTTATACAGACACATTTTTTTACAGTTTATTTTTAATTAAAGGCTTATTGCATTATGGTATTGTGTTGGTGTCTGCCATACATCAACAGGAATCAGCCATAGGTATACATATGTCCCCTGCCTCTTGAACTTCCCTCCCACCTGTCACCCCATTCTATCTACCCCTCTAGGTTGTCACAGAGCACCAGTTTGAGCTCCCTGAGCCATACAGCAAATTCCTACTGGCTGTTTTGCATATGGCAGTGAATGTGTTTCCATTCATCCCATCCTCTCCTTACCCCCTGTGTCTACAGTTCTGTTCTCTGTGTCTTTATTGCTGCCCTGCACATAGGTTCATCAGTACGATTGAAAATATAATAATAATTTTATCTTCTGTTATAAGACACACTAGCATATTCAGTTCTTATTATCAAATGTGAAATTTTGAAAATTTAGGAAATATATACAAGTAATATACCAAGTTTGGGAATATAAAAGACCACAAATGGGAATAAATAATTCCTCATTTTACCACCTGGCGATAATCTCTTGTCCTTCAGACCTTTTGCTTTTGTCACATACATAACACAGGTTCACACATAAGTGTACATTTTAAATGAAGTCATATAAAACATTGCTTTTCAATAGTGTGCTGAAGATTTTGTTTCCCATGGACTTCCCCATTTTAGGCATTATTATTTTTATGTCTTTGCTGTAAAGTGTGAAATGGTATCATAATCTTTATCCAGATACTTTGGTTTTCGTGGGTGATCACTATGACTTCTACTCTGTGGTTTCATTAAAGCCTCTTTTTTAGGCGAAATTTTGCATCTCAAACCACTTTTACTTGTTATACAAAGTTTTGAATAATACAGACTTGAGACATATAAGCATATAAACAAATATATGAGACATATAAACAAATATATGATCTTGTGAGAGTTACTGTGTATATTAGATTATATTTATTTTTGTCAAGATTTGTATTCTCCATGTTTTATTTTGTAATGACTCACTCTATAGTGTACTTTAGACTTATTGTCAGTAAATCTAAAATAGAAAATGATTCCCAAAGAGTAGCTCATTCATATTTGGCTTTGCTGTTTCTTTTTATTACAGATCGTTTATTATTTTTAAGCCAATATATCTGGTACAGGTGAGTTGTCAGCGCTTCAAAGAAATGGTATGCACAGCAAGTACAAACAATATTATCCTATTTATTATTGAAGCTTTCGGAATTGAATCCCAGATTGTGATATGGATGCTGACATTCAGGTGAACCCAGTTTATAAAACAGCCCTGTCAAACATTTGGTATACCCTGACAAGATCTTTCGGTAAATGTAGGCTAATTTTCCATCCCTTAGTCGTTATTGAGAATATCTCATGACCATTTCTGCATTCTCGGAATGTTTTCTCAGCCTTATCTTGAATGCACACATTCAAGAACAGATGGACCTATTCTTGCATTATCTTTTTAAAAACCTCTTTGTTCTTACTGTTGTATCAACTCTTGTAGTCAGTGTTCAGTTGCTGTGCATCAGAGAAGGTTCTCTTAGGTTTCAGTTCTTGGAAACGTCTTAGTTCTTTTGAGTGTTAAGTATGTTTTTAGGCCTGGTGCTAATTTTGGAAACAAGGAGATGATTAATCTGACCAAAGATACATTTTTGCTTTTAGATGCATGTGTAGAAATTGATTTATAGAATTATTTCCCACAGATTGCTTTTTCCTCGGGGAAAGCTAATCTTAAGAGCTCTAGAGATAACAGGGTTCTTGTCCTATAAAACAAACCTTTGGCTCTTCCCTAGGGTTATCTCCAGTGCTTTTCTGCTTTTATTCTGTGTATGTGTGTATGCAGGCATTGAATTTCTCACTGAATTTTTTCTTATTTTGGGGGATGTGGAATGTGATAGAGAACTGAGAGAGAGAGAGGGTGGTCGTGGGGAGGGGAGTGTAAGAGGTAGGCTGTTTTTCCTGGGCTCACTGGGCTACACTTGCTAGTGCTGAGAACCCTTGGTTAGGGATGGCAGAAAAGACATCTGTTTAGGGTGCTCCTGAACAGTAAGTTCTTTTGTTATTTATTGAGGAGGAGGACTTGCAAACGCTCCCTCTGTTGCAAGCCTTGTCCTGCGTGTAAACGCCTTAGGCTCAGGCGTTAGGAGGTGTCTTTCTCGTGAGAAGTCCCTTTCCTTGCACTGGCCACATTGATCAGTGTATAGACTGAGCGGACCATGGGGTGATCATCTAGTCTTCTCTGTGGTATGTTTCTTTCAAAAAGCTTGTAGTTGAGTTGTTGTGCTCTTGAGCTTATGATGATTATACCTAAAAGTTCTTGGAGCCAATATTTGTTTTGAGTGGCCTTTTCAAGGTTTTTTTTTTCTTTCAATCATGAAATATTACAGACTGAAAATTGTAGACAGTAATGTAATCTGTTATGATCATATCCACATCTGAATTAAAGCAGTTGTTGCTGTTCTGCCACATGTGCTTCAGACGGCCCTGTTTTAATTTTTATGCAACATGTTAGAGCTTAAGTCCACTCCTCGCCACCCCAACCTTTGCCTGTCTTCTTCCCCTCCAGAGGAAATTATCATTCTCCTGTTGATTGTACCACAGGCATGTTTCATATCTTTTAGATAATATTAAGTACCTCATGGCATTAATTGTTTTGTCTTAAAAAATGAACATAAATATACTGGATGTAAATTACTAATATTGTTTATCCTATGTTGTGTTTTCTAATTTCCATGTTTTTTTCTTTTTTCCTGTTTCTCTTCCTCCCATCGAATTATTTTTTCTTTCGCACTTATTTTCTTGATTTTCTTCATGTGTTACTCCTCTGATTTGTCTGATCTCCTGATTCACATGTGGTGGGTCGTTTCCTTGTATCTTTTCTGAATGATGCTATTGTGAGCTTATGCTTGGGAACCTTGCAGCATGTGAGTAAAGTGAAATCACCGTCCAATCTTGCATGTTGTAAAGACTTGGGGTTTTGTTTTTTCATTAGGAGGTTTCTTCCCATCCCCCCCCCCCCACCCCCCCCCCCAGATCAGAATTCCTTGCAGAGATGAGATTCTTGAAGGTCTCCCTGGGTTCCTGGTGACGTTTGGCTTGTTCCCCTTGCACTGATGGCACAGTCTTTTGAGGGTCCTGGTCTTTATGGGGGTCTTCACCTCCCGCTTGTGTCCTTCCTGTGGCCCCTCGCAGGTGTTCACTCTCCGTTTTCAGTTCTGTTCCTCTCTTTGTCCTGTGCCCATTTCCAACTTTGTTCTCATTGCATTTGTATTTCTTAGGAGATTTCTGTTTCTCTCTGTGAGTTTAGCTGTGTGCTAGAGTTTGTTTTTGTTGGAGTTGGAGCCTGTGTTTCTGGGTATGCGTTGCAGGAAGTGTTTCTTATAAGCTGACTCTGCTGTTACTGGCACCTTCAAATATCTTTTCCTTAGAAAAAACATATCATTGACCACATAACCAGGGTTTTTTTTTGGTAATGGAGAAATGTATGTGGTCAAGTTTCAGATATCGAATTAGTTACTTTCAGTTTTGAGTTTGCCAATATTCTGTGTTTATATTCTAATGGAAAAAAATCTCTCTTGTTCACTATAGATCTGCTGTTTATAATATTTACCTACTATATGTGGTTTTCATGATTAGATTTTTTAATTAGCTAATGTGTTATGGTTTCAGCCCTGCACCTTTCTTGCTCCCTGATGGACTGGTTCGCTTGGTTAATAAACAGATAAACTGGCATTTGGTACTTGCAAGGTAAGGATGCATAAAATTCACCTAATGTTTCTCTACCTGGATTAGCATTTAAATTCCATTATGGTTATTAATTTTAGGGTCCTTATGGCTTGCTCTCTTGGTTTTCTATTGTATATAAATTCCCTGTGTCACACATGATTAATATTGTTTAAATATATTAATGCAACTCTATTGAATTATTTTGTATGCCTTTGTACCTATATACGCATCTAATTATAAGGTTACAAATTGGATAAAGATGTGAAAAAATTTGAAAATGATTTTAACTTCTTAAAATGGTTCCATCTACGATAATGAGAGCTACAGATACTCATACAGGGATTTGTTTCTCTTTTTCCCCATGAAAGCAATGGGAAACTCTTGGCTGCTGTTCAAGACCAGTGTGTGGAGATCAGGTAAGTGTCAGTTGTATTCATTCAGCAGTTCCCTTCAGAAAAGATTTACTTGATTTATGAGAACTCAGGTTTTTAAAGGGGGTATATTTAAAGGAATTTTTTTTATTAACTCATGTAGTTTTGTAAGGTGTCAAATGCCAACTTATGCTAATTAAAGGATGAAGACTGTTCTCAGAGTATGCCTTCTACTTCCCTTGATCACTCTGTCTCCTGAGAAATTTTGCTTTCTCAGTAGACAAAAGCATATATTCCAGAGCTCTGAAAATTACTCTTCGTTTATTGCTAAGTCAGATAAGCAGATGTTCAGGTAGGTGAAAAAGCAATCGAGACAGCTTTACTCTGTTGGCATAAAGCTGTAGATGGAACACGGGCCTGCAGAACACTAAGGCTTAGTGTTACTAGAGACCACTGATTCTCTGTCCTCCTGAAACATCAGTGGTATTACATTTACATCTAGAAGACTTCTCTGAGCTGGGCTTCTCATGCACTTTATTTTTAAGTACTATATCAATTGTGAAAGAAATAGCAACATTGGCAACTAATTTAGGAAAACTAGTTTATGCTCTCAGGAAATTGTCAACAGCAGACTAAACATATTTTACCTCTAAATCTGGGGGCCACTCCTATCTCCAGGAAAGCCCCAAGTCTTGAGTCTCAAAATATAAGCAACTGAGGTGGAAATTTCAGGCTGCCTGGATACCAGTCAGAACTTTTTTCTGCTACTTTATTGTGGACTGAAACTCGTTTTAATAAGCATTCAGTTTTTAGCACATTGTTTCTCTTTGCAAAATTTCTTCTTTCATTTATCCAAACTGAACTGGAATTAGCTTTGGATAACTTTTAGGGGAGTAGATGGAGGGTTAGCTCCCGTTGGGGCTCTGACTTCAGATCTTGAGCCTCTGTGATCAGTCTTAAAACCATCAGGACAGAGATGATTGGCAATAATGACTGCTTTTCAGAACTTCACTCTTCATTCCACATGGCTTTGATAGGCAGGGCCCTCTTCTCTAACAGCAAGAGTGAGCCTCGGGGGCACGGTATTTTAGCTGATAATTGTTCATAGAGATGGGCTGGTACTTCCTTCTCCATTTGCTGCAGTGATGTGAAGTGTTTCTCTTAGAGAAATGTGTATATCGTGTGACTTCTTTATGAACAGCAGATAGTAGTCAAAATTGCCATCTTTTTTTCCCCCTCACAAAATGGAAACGTTAATGGAATGGCTTTAGTTGGTAGGACTGGAATACACATGTGGCAAAGGATTGATGCTTAGGCTTGTGAAGGAGATTTTGACTAAAGGTTTCTGGAACTTGTTACTAAAAATTGTGATGAAAAGAAAAAAAGTAATTATTTGCTTTTGTAAGAGAATTTGCTACTGGATTGTTAGCATGTACAGTAATATTTATAAAATGTATACATAGGCCAGCTTTGTAGGAGTCTGCTCATGCATTTGAGACTAAGCAGTGAGGGAAGATTTCTGGGCAACAGACGTGATGGTCGTCAAGATCTTATTCGTCTGGTCTGTAATTTGCAAGAGTTTTGTAACTTGGTATATTTAAAGACTTTTGGGGCCAAGAGGCAGTATATGAGAAAACCTTTCAGGGACTTATTCCCATTGGATCCCCTTCCCTTTATTGGTTGGGTATCAATCCTTGATGCTCCTATAATAATCAACACATAAATGATAAAAAGGTAATGCTAATGGTGTTGGGCACTGTTGTAGGTGTTTTACACATGTTAGCTCAATCCATGCAGAAGTCCTTTCTCTCTATTTTAGGAATGAGGGCTCTGGCACAGTATGGTGAAATAACTTGCCCAGGGATTTGAAATCAGCTCTCCTAGCTTCAGTGTTCATGCTCTTGTCTACAAATTTGTACTACCTCTTGGTCATGCCTTTTAGCCATCTATGCCAATATGTTTACACGTGGGTTTCCCCCAGTATATTTATGGCCTCTGCTTTGCACTCCTCCAAGGGGGTGCCATTTGTTTAAAACTCCAGTGAATGGGATCTGAAGTCTCGGCTCCTTTATACTGTGTGTTCCTTGGAGGCATGGACTGTTTTCTTTTTTTTTTTTTCCCCCTTGCACTTGTATATTTCCTTGGATGTAATAGGTGCTTAGTTAATGTTTTAGTGGCCTGGTCTGTCAGCAAGTGGGATGGGGAAGCAGATTCTGAAGAGGATATTATGGGGCAGAGCCTACTCTCTTGTTCACGTTGGCATTCAGTTGCTTTTGTCGCAGATAGACACCCACACTTACTTTGCAGTAACCTGAGAGGAAATGTCTTTAAGCAAAGTGGGGTGGTCAGCAAAGAAAAAGGGCAAGGTGGATCCCCAAAGTCAATGCTGTGACTAGTGGCTGTACCTGAATTTTTAAGATGTTTATTCTCACTGCTCATTTGTGTCTTCTCTACCACAGTGAGGAGCACATGCAATCTAAGATTGACTCCAGTAGTAATAGTAGTCGGCACTCAGTATTCAGTAAATATTTGTAGATTGAATTAGAATATGAAAGATAATTATAGTGTCTGGGGTTGTTATTCGATATTAGGAAGCGGTTATAAACAGGAGATAGTTTCAGTGGAAAACATGCAAAGCTGAAACACTATAGTTGAGGAGACAGCTCTGCTATTGGCAGTGCAGGGCTAGGCTGCTGTCCCTCATCTTCAGTTTTGAAGTGAGTGGCAAAGGCCTCAATCACATGCTCTACTATGACACTTAACCTGCTTATGTGTGGAGTTGACATGGGTGAAAAACAGTTTGTGAATTGCTACTTGTCATTTGGTGGTTGTGGACTATAAGTGTTTAATACATACTTCCTCTTTTCCTAAGTATTGAAGTGATAGTTTCTTAAGATTATGGGCTGTTATAAATATGGGAACTGATTAGAAACTTTCATGAGACACAGTAAAAAGCATTAGAATAAGGGACTCATAAAAAAGGCACCCTTGCCTCCCCTCCTCCCAATTTGCTCAAGTATCTTAAGTGAATATATTCTGTGACGTTTTGACAAAACAGATTTGTCTCCCCTCCCTTCCTCCCCTTTTCCAGCCAAAAGAACAAACTATTGTTTGTGATTGTATTACTTCACTCTGTGTGCTAAGTCACTTCAGTTGTGCCCAGCTCTCTGTGACCCTGTAGAGTGTATCCCATCAGACTCCTCTGTCCATGGGATTTCCCAGGCAAGAATACTGGAGTGGGTTGCCATTTCCTTCTCCAGGGGATCTTCCCGACCCAGAGATTTAAACCCTGGTTTCTTGTATCTCCTGCACTGGCAGGTAGGTTCTTTACTGTTAGCGCCACCTGGTCTAGTTCATGGTAATTTATATGTGATGTCTGATTTAATCTTCTCTGAACTCTGAAGTTGCCGTTACTTATCCTGTTTAGTGAAAGCAAAAATGAAATCATGTTGAATATTTTGTCCAGGTTACAAGAGCTGACATTAAGTCAGATTCACTTGTGAGGTCATTTCTTTTTTGTTCTAGACCATGTGGAGGGTGTATAGTCTTAATTTCTTAAGGAAATTTATTTCCATAATTGTAGCTGGATTTTGTTAATATAATTTAATAAATGGCTAAAAATCTTTGTCTTTAAAATTTGTTTTAAAGGTAACACTTATTTTACAAATGTTAGAAAATACAGTTAAGTATTTATGAAAGAACAGCACATTTTATGGTCCAAAAGTTGTCTACTATTAACATTTTGATGTATGTTCTTTGAAATTTGTGTGTGTGTATAAACTATGTGTATATTTAGTAGAATGATACTCTGCATTCTATTTGATACCTTTTTCTTTAACTTCTGTAAACTAATACATTGTTAGCATCTTTTCATGTCACATACAATAATTACATAATATTTCATAGAGTATATGTAGCAAAATTTAATAATTAATCTCTTTATACTGGCTGTATTTTTCTTTTTCATAAATAAGACTGCATTAACTGCCTTTATCTGTGTATATCTGTAGTTATTTCCCAGGGATAACTTTATAGAAATTAAATTGCTAGATCAAATACCATGGACGTTAAAGTTTTGGATAATTGCTTATAAATTCTTTTCTAGAAGGTTTAACAGTTTTCATTTTTGAAGATATAATAATTAGGCTACTTTGGTATATATTTCAAGAATACAGATATCGAGTAGGTCATTTATATGTATAAAATATATATGTATATGGTCACTTGTTAAAGCTGTTTGACTTATGAAAACAAGAGTTTTTCCCCTGATTAAAATCTGTGATATGATACTCATCAGTGGTTCTTAGGCAATCCTATGGACTGTCTGTAGCCTGCCAGGCTCCTCTGACCATGGGATTTTCCAGGCAAGAATACTGGAGTGGGTTGTCATTTCCTTCTCCAGCTTCCCAACTCAGGGATTGAACCTGGGTCTCCCACATTGCAGGCAGATGCTTTACCCTCTGAGCCACCAGGGAAGCTAACCAGGATCCATCTGTGGAACTTAAAAAAATACTTTTGCTTGGGCCCCATCCCAGATTTACTAAATCAGAGCCTTTGGGTCTAGGGTTCAGGCATCTCTATGGTATCAAAAGGCTGTGCTTAAAATCACTTAATGCTTGTATTGCTGTATTCTTACTGTAGCTGTGTACCTAGTGAAATAAGGTTGAAAGAAAACATTGTTACCAATGAAAGTGTCGTATTTGTGGCACAGAACCTATCTGTATGAGGGAAGGAATGTCATTAAACATTAATGTTGTCTAGAGAAGTTGTCTGGTCTGTGGTGTCGTATAGTAGTACTACACAGTCTTGTTATGGCAAAACTGTTGTCTTACTTTTACATATGTCTTTTGCAGGTCTGCAAAAGATGATTTTACATCTATTATTGGGAAATGTCAAGGTAAGAGTTTCCAGAATATTCAAAAAATGAGAAATTCAAATTTACAACAATTAATATTTCTTAAAAATCAGAATAGATGCTATTTATTGGCAAGGATGATTATGAATTTATTAAAATAATTTTAACACATCTTAACCGATTTCTGTTTTAAGATGTGAATTTTGGAGAGAGATGAAATTGACATGTTCTACAAAACTCTTAGCCAGTTTTAATAATGTTCTTGTAAGTGTCTGTACTCTTTTATTTTGAATTGAATGCAGAAAATCATTTGTAGGTATGTCCAGAGTTGGTCAGATATAAACTAGTAAATAGTCTGGGATTTGATCATTCTTTGATACACGATTCAGCAGAAATTTACTGAGTATCATTTGTGTATATATATGACATCTTGCTGGGTTTGAGGGGTTTGATCATGAGCAAAAATGCATCAGCCTTTACCTCATGAGGCATGTGTGTGTGTGATCAGTTGTGTCTGACTCTTTTGCGACCCCAGGGACTGTAGCCCTCCAGGCTTCTCTGCCCATGGGATTTTCCAGGCAAGAATACGTAGCAGGTTGCCGTTTCCTTCTCCAGGGGATCTTCCTGACCCAGGGATCGAACCTGTGTCTCTTGCAGTTTCTGCACTGGCAGGTGGATTCTTTACTGCTAGTGCCGCCTGGGAAGCCCTTCGCAAGGCATGTTCAGATATATTCTTACAGATTTTGATAAATCTGAAGGAAAAATACAGAGCAGAGTGAGAGTTTAACCAAGAGTGTGAGAGGAGATTGTTCAGAAAAAGTGACTTTTGGAGAGGAAGCTTAAGAATGAGTAGAAGGTAGGAGAAGGCAGGGAGAGTGTTTTGATCTATGAGAGCTATGTGTGAAAAGGCTTAGGTTTGGAAGAAAACAAGTAAGTGTATGCGCTGTTACATAAATGCATCTATTATGTTTTATTTACAGGACCTCCACTTACATTTGTCTGACCTTGTGTTACTTTTAACAGTGGAGAGATTGTCGGAATCGTGATGATGATAATCATGGTCACGGGTGATGACAACCACTTGTGTCCTTACTGTGTGCCACACACTGTATTTAGTGCTTCTCATGCCCTTTTCCCCATTTGCTTGGAAAAACAAGGTATACATATTTTACCTTAAAGCAGCATTCAGTTCAGTTCAGTCGCTCAGTTGTGTCCAACTCTTTGCGACCCCACGAACTGCAGCACACCAGGCCTCCCTGTCCATCACCAACTCTCAGAGCTTACTCAAACTCCTGTCCATTGAGTCGGTGATGCCATCCAACCATCTCATCCTCTGTCGTCCCCTTCTCCTCCTGCCTTCAATTTTTCCCAGCATCAGGGTCTTTTCCAGTGAGTCAGCTCTTCGCATCAGGTAGCCAGAGTATTGGAGTTTCAGCTTCAGCATCAGTCCTTCCGATGAACACCCAGGACTGATCTCCTTTAGAATGGGCTGCTTGGATCTCCTTGCTTTCCAAGGGACTCTCCAGAGTCTTCTCCAACACCACAGTTCAAAAGCATCAATTCTTCGGCTCTCTCAGCTTTCTTTGTAGTTCAACTCTCACATCCATACATGACTACTGGAAAAACCATAGCCTCGACTAGATGGATCTTTGTTGGCAAAGTAATATCTCTGCTTTTTAATAATTTTTTTTAAATTAAAAAACAGCATTAGATTAAAATAATTGACAATGAAAGAGCCAGGAGAAGGGAGGCATTGATAGTTTTGAAATCTACGGAATGGTGGGAAGACAGGATTCCCCTGGCTGGGCTTAAGCTCGTGGTCAAATGCACCATTGGTGGCCTAGGGCCAGTTTCCTTCTCATTATCAGCTGTTCAGATGTAAAAATCAAATGTTTTAAAAATGTTTTGAGTCCCATGTTAATGGTGATATTAATTATATTAGTATGTTAGAATTATTATTCTTGTACAATTCCATGTATGCGTGTGTGTTAGTTGCTTCATCGTGTTGGACTCTGTGACCTGATGGTCGGTAGCCCGCCAGGCTCTGTCGGTGGAATTCTGCAGACAAGTAATACCAGAGTGGGTTGCCATTCTTTTCTCCAGGGAACCCTCCTGATCCAGGGATCGAACCTGGGTTTCCTGCATTGCAGGTGGAGTCTTTACCATCTGAAACACCAGGGAAGCCCCAATTCCATGTCTGTGCTTTGTGTTCAGTCATGTCCAACTCTTTGGACCCCATGGACTGTCTACTAGTGGATCAACTAATAAATAGAGTTGTTACGGAGTTAGCTTTACACAGTGTGTATTGTCACTTAAGAGCAAATGTGAAACTTCCTACATATTTATATAAATTCACCTCCGCTTCTTGAAATCTGTTCCTTCCATTCTGTTACCTGGAGTACCCCGTTCCCTCAGTACCCTGGTCAGTGGTACTCTCATCTGTACCAAGGCAAAAATGAGGCATTTTCTCTTCTTTTACCTTCCTTCCCTTCTTTCTTTCCTTGACAAAGATTTATTTCGTTGCCACCATACCAGGCACTATTATCCTAGGCACTGTGTATACAACAAGGAATAAGATATAGGTTACCTAGATTTAAGGATTTAGCCCATCGTGGGGGAGAGAGAGAAATAATTCATTGCGCTTATACTGAGTGATGCAATGGAGAAGACTCATCTTAATTTCACCAGGTCCCTAGAATGTTTTTAAATGACGCTTGCTTGCTGCTTGTGCACGTCATCTGTCTCAGCCCTAGTTCAGGCTCATAATGTTTTTGTTATTTGGTTTCTTGCAACAGTCTCCTAACCAGGTTTTCTTCTATATGCCCTTCACTAATCCATACTTTACACTGCTTGTCAAACTGATCATTCTTCAATGAGAATTCTATCAAGGTTCCCTTTAAGTCTGGCTCTGCTGCTTTCTAGATACTAACCTTGGACATGTTATTGATACTTTATGTCTCTGAGCCTCAGTGATCTGTAATACGGGCTCAAACCTGTAGAAGGGGTTGTGGAGAAATGATGTGAGCCTATATATGTATATATATATACACATACACATCTCTTAGAATAATGTCTGACATGCTGAGTCCTTAGGGGACATTAAGCTATTGCTATTGTGACTAGTACTGTAAGATGTGCTTAAGACCTTTCACTTGTGCTCCGTTGACTGTAGAATGCAGCTCTCATTTTCTAGTTCAGGAAATAAGACTAGCTCTAGTCTGCCTGTCTGTCCTGTGAGATGGCCCTGTCATGTGTCCCGTGGTCTGAGCTTGCAGTTTGAGCCCATTGTGCTCTTTATACCGTGGTGGCGATGGTTCCGTTAGTCTAGATGCATCCACCGTTCTATTTAATTAATTAGCTCTCATGTTTTAGTTCAGATATCAGCTTTTTTGGGCAACCTTTTTTTCCTTGGCCTCTTCCTCATGATTTGTGCATTTTTTTCTTAATGTTTCTGTAGGACTTTTTGTACCTGTATCATTGCACTTAGCCTAATTTCCTTTCCTTTTTCAATTGTTGGTTTGCTTGTGTGATTCCTAATTAGATTGAAGGCAGGGTTTTTCTGTTACTGAACTTGGTTTTTTTTTTTTTCATTCTTAGTGCCTAGCGTGGTGTCTAACACATAGTAGGCACACAGCTTTTGGCCATATCAAGTGGATAATGGTATTTGATAACTACTAAAATGATTTTATAAAGGAATCTATGAACATAGTGTATTTCCTTGTTTTTTGTGGGTTAATTTTATAAGTTCATGTGTGTATATGTGTGTGTATGTACATACACATATATGTATGTATTTTGTATATATTATATACATTATATTATATATTTTGTATAATTTATATGAAATATATTTATATATATAAAATAAATATATAAATATATAATTATAAATATACAATATATATATTAATTATATATATTATATATAAGTTTGTGGGTAATTGTAATACTCGTGTTTTTTTTTTTCTTTAGCCATGGACTTTATTGTTTGAATATTTGAAATTATTATTCTATACACAGATGTTACTTTCTTACAAAACTCTGTTTTCCATATTGCTAGATCACTTCACTCTTCATTTTATGTCACATTTCCATCAAGAACTATTTCCCCAAATCACAGTCTGCCTGATTGTGTGTCGTTGTTCAGTTGCTAAGTTGTGTACGACTCTGCAGTGCCATAGACTAGCCCGCCAGGCTCATCTGTCCTTGAGATTTTCCACGCAAGAATACTGGAGTGGGTTGCCATTTCCTTCTCCGATACTCGTGTTTTTTATTCCTTTTGTACACAAGTGTGTATACATACCACAGTTAGAACTATAAGGATAGATAAGAAGCCATGTTTACTTAGTATCTTTCTGAGAATAATAGAAGGCGAGTAGTTTTTGTGACTTTCTAAAACTTCGGGGTTCCAAGTTTTTCTCAATTTGCTTTGTATAGGTTTTTCACCAGCACTGAAGTGGACCACGTTTGGAGTAAATAAAGTATAAGGATCAAGAAGTTCCTAGAATAGTTGGGGATATTCAGTTACCTTTTCCCTGGTGATTCCCTCTTGTTGCGTTGGGGCTTGGGGACCATGTGGTGGGCTTTTGAGAAGTGTGCTCAGAATCTAGGAGTGATCTAGACACTCAGGGCCCCTTTGAGCTTTGATAGTAGACCCTGCTCTGAGACCATAAGTAAACCAAGAAATCTGTGAGTTAACATGAAAATGGGAAGATAACCCTTCTGTATTTCAGACAACTTGTAACATTTGTTAGAGCTTTTACTGTGTATGGGCTGGTACCTGGTGGCTTAGCTGGTAAAGAATCTGCCTGCAATGAGGGAGACCTGGGTTTAATCTCTGGGTTGGGAAGATTCCCTGGAGAAGGGAAAGGGTATCCACTCCAGTATTCTGGCCTGGGAGAATTCCATGTAGTCCGTGGGGTTGCAAAGAGTCGGACATTACTAAGTGACTTTCACTTTTCACTCTACTGCATACAGTTAATGTGGCAGCATGAATGAGATAATAATGCTTTGAGAACTAATGTTTTATTTTGTTGGCTTCTGAATGTGTGAATTTATGACTTTAATGCTGCATTAATGGCTTCTTTCCATTTCATATAATGTGAGGTAATGATCATTTGCTTATCATCTAACTCATCTTTATGGGCATAACTCTCATCTGCCAAATGATGTTTCCTGTGTATGCCTGGAGAGAAGGAGCCAGATTGTTGTTACTGCATTTCTGAAACTCACAGTAGAGTCTGCAGACTGAAATAGGAGCTATTTGGTTCCACTTCAATATTTTTCAGTTATTGTTTGATAAAATATATGCTATTTGAGGATGTTTTAAATGTGGATTGCAACTTGTTTTGGCTGTGTTGGCCAGGACATAAACAGTACTTTCATCTTCTCTATCTTGAATAAAGACTTAAAAATAGCACATGGAATTAGACATTTTTATAGCTATCCTATGTTAATCAGGAGATTTTTCTCATGTTTCTGAGTTTGAGATACCATAACCCAGAGCTTCCTGAGCAGCAGCTTGCCTAGATGTATGTGGGCTGAGATCCCATCAATTGCCCAGTGGCCTGGTGGCCCTCTGACAGCACAAGCTCAGGCTGGTTGCCTCCAATTTCCAGCAGCCTCATCTACTTACCCATAGGTGCCATGCTGTTTAGCTGCTAAATTGTGTCTTACTCTTTGTGGCCCCCATGGACTGTAGCCCTCCAGCTCCTCTGTCAATGGCATTTCCCAGGCAAGAATACTGGAGTGGGTTTGCCATTCCTTTCTCCAGGGGATCTTCCCAACCCAGGGAGCGAACCTGTGTCTCCTGCATGACAGGCGGATTCTTTTTACCACTGAGCCACCAGTGCCATACAAACACGATAGTGTATGTGTGTCTTGATAGGAAAAATGTTGGGAAGCATAGACCGTTTGAAGCGCCCTGGTTTTGAAATGAAACATTTTTCTTTTGAATTGTGTGATTCAGGAGCCTCAGCTTATATAGCGTTTTAAATTTGTTTTCATGAATTTTAATAATTTTTTTCTTATTGACAAAACAATACACATTCTCAGTACAAGTTTTAGAAACTAAGAATGAGCAAAAAGTAGAAAATAAAGATAAGCACATCATCCAGAGATAAGTAAGACTAACATTTCATGATCTGTTCTTTCAGATGTTTTTTTCTCTAGGTATTTTTACTGTAGATATGTTCTATGAAAGTAAAAGTTTTATAATCTATTTTCTTCATTTAAAGATTGTTTAAGTCATCTAGGTTGAAGTTCAAGAAGAATTTCCCAAAGTATCTTTTTAAATGTTTTTTTGTTTTTTACTGGATAACTTCCTGTGTTAGGACATAGGTCTCCCAACTACCCAAATTATGCAGAAAATGCCCATGTATTGGATCTCTGAGCAGTAAGTACCCCAGTGTTGTACTTGATATCAGCAGCAAGGTAGAACATTCAGTAGGCCTCTGTGCAGATAATTGTTTATAACAGCATATTATTGTTACCTGTCTTTGCCACTGGAGATATTGGTTTATAGATTTTTATTTTGGTAATGTTTTTCTGGTTTACCACTGGAGTAGTGCTGGTCTCAGAATATGAGTTGTCAAGTGTTCCCTTTTGTTTTCTGTAAGACTTTGTGTTCAGTTCAGTTCAGTCACTCAGTCGTGTCCGACTCTGCGTCCCCATGGACGGCAGCACACCAGGTTCCCTGTCCATCACCAGCTCCCAGAGTTTACCCAAACTCATGTCCGTTGAGTCGGTGATGCCATCCAACCATCTCATCCTCTGTCGTCCCCTTCTCCTCCTGCCCTCAATCTTTCCCAGCATCAGGATCTTTTCAGTGAGTCAGCTCTTCACATCAGGTGGCCAAAGTATTGGTGTTTCAGCTTCAACATAAGTCCTTCCAATGAACACCCAGGACTGATCTCCTTTAGGATGGACTGGCTGGATCTCCTTGCATTCCAAGGGACTCTCCAGAGTCCTCTCCAACACCACAGTTCAAAAGCATCAATTCTTAGGTGCTCAGCTTTCCTTATAGTCCAACTCTCACATGCATACATGACTATGGAAAAAACCATAGCCTTCACTAGACGGACCTTTGTTGACAAAGTAATGTCTCTGCTTTTTAACATGCTGTTTAGGTTGGTCATAACTTTCCTTCCAAGGAGTAAGCGTCTTTTAATTTCATGGCTGCAATTACCATCTGCAGTGATTTTGGAGCCCCCAAAATAGAGTCTGACACTGTTTCCACTGTTTCCCCATCTATTTCCCGTGAAGTGACGGGACCGGATGCCATGATCTTCGTTTTCTGAATGTTGAGCTGTAAGCCAACTTTTCCACTAGCCTCTTTCACTTTCATCAAGAGGCTCTTCAGTTCTTCTTCACTTTCTGCCGTATGGGTGTTGTCGTCTGCGTATCTGAGGTTATTGATATTTCTCCCGGCAATCTTGATTCCAGCTTGTGCTTTCTCCAGCCCAGCATTTCTCATGATGTACTCCGCATATAAGTAAAATAAGCAGGGTGACAATATACAGCCTTGACATACTCCTTTTCCTATTTGGAACCAGTGTGTTTTCCATGGCCAGTTCTAACTGTTGCTTCTTAACCTGCATACAGATTTCTTAGGAGGCAGGTAAGGTGGTCTGGTATTCCTATCTCTTTAACAATTTTCCACAGTTTCTTGTGATCCACACAGTCAAAGGCTTTGGCATAGTCAATAAAGCAGAAATAGATGTTTTTCTGGAACTCTCTTGCTTTTTCGATGATCCAGCAGATGTTGGCAGTTTGATCTCTGGTTCCTCTGCCTTTTCCAAAACCAGCTTGAACATCTGAAAGTTCACGGTTCACGTATTGCTGAAGCCTGGCTTGGAGAATTTTGAGCATTATTTTACTAGCATGTAGAATTGGAATAATTTCTTAATTGTTTGGTAGAATTCACCAGTGAAACTAGAGTTTTGTGGGTAGGTTTTTATTGATAATTCTTAATTAAAATTTAAAAATAGATATAAGGCTTTTAAAAATTTAAATTTCCTCTTCTTTTAATTCCCATCTTTTATGGAATTTCCCTCTATATTTTACTATATATTGGCATAAAGTTGTAATGTTTCTTCGTTACCTTTTATTTTATGTCAGATCTGTAGTGATGTTCCTCTTTTATTCTTGATACTGGTAATTTGTGTTCCCTTTTCTCTTGGTCAGTGAAGCCAGGTTTTTATCAGTTTATTAATATTCAATAAAAATAGATTTTGGTTTCATTTTCTATTCTCCTGATTTTTGCTCTATTTCCTTTCTTCTATGAGATTTAATTTGCTTATATTTGTCTAGATGGAAGATGGAAGTTTAGATCATTGAGTTTAAATCTTTTTTCTCCGTAAGCGTTTAAGCTTGTGTTAATATAAGCATTTTTGTTATCTCATTTAATTCTCTTGGGATTAAAGAACATATTTGATATGATTTTAACCTTTTAAATATATTAAAGTTTGATTTATACATAGCAGCATATTGTCTGTCTTCAAAAGAATTCTGTCTTCAGAATTTGATTATTGCATATGGGGTGCTGCTGCTGCTGCTGCTAAGTCACTTCAGTCGTGTCCGACTCTATGTGACCCCATAGACGGCAGCCCACCAGGCTCCCTCATCCGTGGGATTCTCCAGGCAAGAACACTGGAGTGGGTTGCCATTTCCTTGTCCAGTGCATGCAAGTGAAAAGTGAAAGTGAAGTCGCTCAGTCGTGTCCGACCCTTAGCGACCCCATGGACTGCTCCCCACCAGGCTTCTCCGTCCATGGGATTTTCCAGGCAAGAGTACTGGAGTGGGGCGCCATTGCCTTCTCCGATATGGGGTGCAGATATTGAATATAGAGGTGTAAAAGTGTTAATTACATTGAACTGGGTGTCAGAGCTGTTCAAACTTTTATATATACTAATTTTCTATCTAGTTCTATCAGTTCCTGAGAGAGGGTTGATGTGTCCAAGTATAATTGCATATTTGTTTATCTTACCTTTAGTTCTATCAGTCTTTATGTATTGATATTTAGGGGTTCTAGTTTTTAGGTATCTGCACATATTATTTTATTGTCTTGAGGAAATGGCTCCTTCATTGTGATGGAATATCCCTATTTCCAGGAATACTCTTTGACTAATATTATTCTATTTTGTCTAATAGTATTACAGTTGAATTCTGTTTTGTCTGATATTATAATTGCTCTCGCTTTTTTATGATTAGCATTTGCATGACATATCTTTATCTCCTCTTTTGCATTTTTTCTGTGTATCAATTAAATGTACATCTCTTGTTCTTGTAGAAATCATATAACTTGAGTCATGCTTTTATTTTCAGTCTGACAATTTCTGTCATTTACTTGTAATGTTTAGGATATTTACATTTAATGAAGTTACTGAGCTGGTTGGGGTTTACTGTCTTATTTTTCTTTTTTTAAATTATTTTTTAAAATATAAATTTATTTGTTTTAATTGGAGGCTAATTACTTTACAATATTGTATTGGTTTTGCCATACATCAACATGAATCTGCCACGGGTGTACACGTGTCCCCATCCTGAACCCCCCTCCCACCTCCCTCCCCATACCATCCCTCTGGGTCATCCCAGTGCACCAGCCCCTAGCATCCTGTATCATGCATTGAACCTGGTCTGGCGATTCATTTCACATATGATATTATACATGTTTCAATGCCAAAATTCTCCCAAATCATCCCACCCTCTCCCTCTCCCACAGAGTCCGAAAGACTGTTCTATACATCTGTGTCTCTTTTGCTGTCTTGCATACAGGGTTATTGTTACCATCTTTCTAAATTCCATGTATATGCGTTCAGTTCAGTTCAGTCCCTCAGTCGTGTCCAACTCTTTCCGACCCGTTGAATCACAGCACGCCAGGCCTCCCTGTTCATCACCATCTCCCGGAGTTCACTCAGACTCACGTCCATCGAGTCAGTGATGCCATCCAGCCATCTCATCCTGGGTCTTCCCCTTCTCCTCCTGCCCCCAATCCCTCCCAGCATCAGTTCACTCAGACTCACGTCCATTGAGTCAGTGATGCCATCCAGCCATCTCATCCTTGGTTGTCCCCCTTCTCCTCCTGCCCCCATCCCTTTCCAATGAGTCAACTCTTCACATGAGGTGGCCAAAGTACTGGAGTTTCAGCTTTAGCATCATTCCTTCCAAAGAAATCCCAGGGTTGATCTCCTTCAGAATGGACTGGTTGGATCTCCTTGTAGTCCAAGGGACTCTCAAGAGTCTTCTCCAACACCACAGTTCAAAAGCATCAATTCTTCGGCACTCAGCCTTCTTCACAGTCCAACTCTCACATCCATACATGACCGCAGGAAAAACCATAGCCTTGACTAGACGGACCTTAGTCGGCAAAGTAACATCTCTGCTTTTGAATATGCTATCTAGGTTGGTCATAACTTTTCTTCCAAGGAGTAAACGTCTTTTAATTTCATGGCTGCTATCACCATCTGCAGTGATTTTGGAGTCCCCCAAAATAAAGTCTGACACAGTTTCCACTGTTTCCCCATCTATTTCCCATGAAGTGATGGGACCGGATACCATGATCTTCGTTTTCTGAATGTTGAGCTTTAAGCCAACTTTTTCGTTCTCCTCTTTCACTTTCATCAAGAGGCTTTTTAGCGCCTCTTCACTTTCTGCCATAAAGGTGGTGTCATCTGCATATCTGAGGTGATTGATATTTCTCCCAGCAATCTTGATTCCAGCTTGTGTTTCTTCCAGTCCAGCGTTTCTCATGATGTACTCTGCATAGAAGTTAAATAAGCAGGGTGACAATATACAGCCTTGATGTACTCCTTTTCCTGTTTGCAACCAGTCTGTTGTTCCATGTCCAGTTCTAACTGTTGCTTCCTGACCTGCATACAGCTTTCTCAAGAGGCAGGTCAGGTGATCTGGTATTCCCATCTCTTTCAGGATTTTCCACAGTTTCTTGTGATCCACACAGTCAAAAGCTTTGGCATAGTCAAGAAAGCAGAAATAGAATGTTTTTCTGGAACTCTCTTGCTTTTTCCATGATCCAGCGGATGTTGGCAATTTGATCTCTGGTTCCTCTGCCTTTTCTGAAACCAGCTTGAACATCAGGGAGTTCACGGTTCACATATTGCTGAAGCCTGGCTTGGAGAATATTGAGCATTACTTTACTAGCGTGTGAGATGAGTGCAATTGTGCGGTAGTTTGATTATTCTTTGGCATTGCCTTTCTTTGGAATTGGAATGAAAACTGACCTTTTCCCCTCCTGTGGCCACTGCTGAGTTTTCCAAATTTGCTGGTATATTGCGTGCAGCACTTTCACAGCATCATCTTTCAGGATTTGAAACAGCTCAACTGGAATTCCATCACCTCCGCTAGCTTTGTTCGTCGTGATGCTTTCTAAGGCCCACTTGACTTCACATTCCAGGATGTCTGGCTTGAGATTAGTGGTCACATCATCATGTTTATCTGGGTCGTGAAGATCTTTTTTGTACAGTTCTTCCATGTGTTCTTGCCACCTCTTCTTAATATCTTCTGCTTCTGTTACGTCCAGACCATTTCTGTCCTTTATCGAGCCCATCTTTGCATGAAATGTTCCCTTGGGATCTCTAATTTTCTTGAAGAGATCTCTAGTCTTTCCCATTCTGTTCTTTTCCTCTATTTCTTTGCATTGATGGCTGAGGAACGCTTTCTTATCTCTTCTTGCTATTCTTTGGAACTCTGCATTCAGATGCTTATATCTTTCCTTTTCTCCTTTGCTTTTCGCCTCTCTTCTTTTCACAGCTATTTGTAAGTCCTCCCCAGACAGCCATTTTGCTTTTTTGCATTTCTTTTCCATGGGTATGGTCTTGATCCCTGTCTCCTGTACAATGTCACGAACCTCATTCCATAGTTCATCAGGCACTCCATCTATCAGATCTAGGCCCTTAAATCTATTTGTCACTTCCACTGTATAATCATAAGCAATTTGATCTAGCAGTTTTCCCTACTTTCTTCAGTTTGAGTCTGAATTTGGTAATAAGGAGTTCATGATCTGAGCTACAGTCAGCTCCTGGTCTTGTTTTTGTTGACTGTATAGAGCTTCTCCATCTTTGGCTGCAAGGAATATAATCAATATGATTTTGGCATTGACCAGCTGGTTATGTCCATGTGTAGAGTCTTCTCTTGTGTTGTTGGAAGAGGGTGTTTGCTATGACCAGTGCATTTTCTTGGCAAAACTCTATTAGTCTTTGCCCTGCTTCATTCTGCATTCCAAGGCCAGATTTGCCTGTTACTCCAGGTGTTTCTTGACTTCCTACTTTTGCATTCCAGTCCCCTATAATGAAAAGAACATCTTTTTTGGGTGTTAGTTCTAAAAGGTCTTGTAGGTCTTCATAAAACCGTTCAACTTCAGCTTCTTCAGCATTACTGGTTGGGGCATAGACTTGGATTACTGTGCTATTGAATGGTTTGCCTTGGAGACAGACCGAGATCATTCTGTCGTTTTTGAGATTGCATCCAAGTACTGCATTTCGGACTCTTTTGTTGACCATGATGGCGACTCCATTTCTTCTGAGGGATTCCTGCCTGCAGTAGTAGATATAATTGTCATCTGAGTTAAATTCACCCATTCCAGTCCATTTTAGTTCGCTGATTCCTAGAATGTTGACGTTCACCCTTGCCATCTCCTGTTTGACCACTTCCAATTTGCCTTGATTCATGGACCTGACATTCCAGGTTCCTATGCAATATTACTCTTTACAGCATCGGACCCTGCTTCTATCACCAGTCACATCCACAGCTGGGTATTGTTTTTGCTCTGGCTCCATCCCTTCATTCTTTCTGGAGTTATTTCTCCACTGATCTCCAGTAGTATATTGGGCACCTACTGACCTGGGGAGTTCCTCTTTTGGTATCCTATCATTTTGCCTTTTCATACTGTTCATGGGGTTCTCAAGGCAATAATACTGAAGGCTTGCCATGCCCTTCTCCAGTGGACCACGCTCTGTCAGACCTCTCCACCATGACCCGCCCGTCTTGGGTGGCCCCACAGGCATGGCTTGGTTTCATTGAGTTAGACAAGGCTGTGGTCCTAGTGTGATTAGATTGACTAGTTTTCTGTGAGTAGGCTTTCAGTGTGTCTGCCCTCTGATGCCCTCTTGCAACACCTACCATCTTACTTGGGTTTCTCTTACCTTGTGCATGGGGTATCTCTTCATGGCTGCTCCAGCAAAGCACAGCCGCTGCTCCTTACCTTGGACGAGGGGTATCTCCTTACTGCCGCCGTTCCTGACCTTCAACATGGGATAGCTCCTCTGGGCCCTCCTGGGCTTGCGCTGGCTTACTTCACTCCGTATGATAGGCTCCAGTTTCATCCACCTCATTAGAACTGATTCAAATGTATTTTTTTTAATGGCTGGGTAATACTCCATTGTGTATGTGTATCACAGCTTTCTTATCCATTAGTCTGCTCATGGACATCTAGGTTGCTTCCATGTCCTGGCTATTATAAACGGTGCTGTGATGAACATTGGCATACACGTGTCTCTTTCAGTTCTGGTTTCCTTGGTGTGTATGCCCAGCAGTGGGATTGCTGGGTCATAAGGCAGTTCTATTTCCAGTTTTTTATGGAATCTCCACACTGTTCTCCATAGTGGCTGTACTAGTTTGCATTCCCACCAACAGTGTAAGAGGGTTCCCTTTTCTCCTCATCCTCTCCAGCATTTATTGCTTGTAGACTTTCGGATAACAGCCATTCTGACTGGTGTGAAATGGTACCTCATTGTGGTTTTGATTTGCATTTCTCTGATAATGAGTGATGTTGAGCATCTTTTCATGTGTTTGTTAGCCCTCTGTGTGTCTTCTTTGGAGAAATGTCTATTTAGTTCTTTGGCCCGTTTTTTGATTGGGTAGTTAATTTCCCCTTTCATACTTGTTAGCATTTGTCTTACATATTGTGGTGCTCCTATGTTGGGTGCACATATATTTATAATTGTTATATCTTCTTCTTGGATTGATCCTTTGATCATTATGTAGTGTCCTTCTTTGTCTCTTTTCACAGCCTTTGTTTTAAAGTCTATGTTATCTGATAAGAGTATTGGTACTCCTGCTTTCTTTTGGTCTCTATTTGCGTGGAATATCTTTATCCAGCCCTTCACTCTCAGTCTGTATGTGTCCCTTGTTTTGAGGTGGGTCTCTTGTAGACAACATACATAGGGATCTTGTTTTTGTATCCATTCAGCCAGTCTTTGTCTTTTGGTTGGGGCATTCAACCCATTTACGTTTAAGGTAATTATTGATAAGTATGATCCCGTTGCCATTTAGTTTATTGTTTTGGGTTTGAGTTTATACACCCTTTTTGTGTTTCCTGTCTAGTGAAGATCCTTTAGCATTTGTTGGAGAGTTGGTTTGGTGGTGCTAAATTCTCTCAGCTTTTGCTTGTCTGTAAAGCTTTTGATTTCTCCTTCATATTTGAATGAGATCCTTGCTGGGTGCAGTAATCTGGGCTGTAGGTTATTTTCTTTCATCACTTAAGTATGTCTTGTCATTCCCTCCTGGCCTGAAGAGTTTCTATTGAAAGATCAGCTGTTATCCTTATGGCATCCCGTTGTGTGTTGTTTGTTGTTTTTCCCTTGCTGCTTTTAGTATTTGTTCTTTGTGTTTGATCTTTGTTAATTTGATTAATATGTGTCTTGGGGTGTTTCACCTTGAGTTTATCCTGTTTGGGACTCTCTGGGTTTCTTGGACTTGGGTAATTATTTCCTTCCCCATTTTAGGGAAGTTTTCAACTATTATCTCCTCAAGTATTTTCTCATGGTCTTTCTTTTTGTCTTCTGGGATGCCTATGATTCGAATGTTGGGGCATTTAACATTGTCCCAGAGTTCTATGAGATTGTCCTCATTTCTTTTAATTCGTTTTTCTTTTTTCTTCTCTGATTCATTTATTTCTACCATTCTATCTTATACCTCACTAATCCTATCTTCTGCCTCTGTTTTTCTACTATTTGTTCCCTCCAGAGGGTTTTTGATCTCATTTATTGCATTATTCATTATATATTGTGTCTTATTTTTCTATTTGTCCTATCTCTTCTGTGTTCCTTTTAGCATTTTTTCTGGGATTTACAATGTACATTTAAAATTTAGTTATGCAGTGTATATCTGTTCCCTCTTACTCCTTTGTAGTGTTTTCTAACTTTTTAAATAAATGTTAAAGCTCTACAGTATATTATTATTTTTTTGTCATCTAACTAAGGAATTAAACAAGGATGAATCTCTTATTTTTTCTTCTATTTTCCATCTCTATTATTTTCAACTTTTTCGTTTTGTGAAAGTTTCCATTTGATAGTGTTTCTCTTCAACTTGAAGTCCTTATTTAATATTTCTTATAATTAATGCAGGTCTGTTGATCTGAAACCATTTTTGATTTTTGCCTTTCTTTTTGTAAAGTATCTTCTCTGGATATAGAATTCCAGGTTGACTGTTTTTTTCTTTCAGCTCTTTAAAGATGTCATTGCATTGTTTTGATGAGAAATTAACAGCCATTTCTATTACTGTTTTCCTGTAGGTAATGTCTCTTTTTTCCAGCTGTTTCTGAGATTTTCTCTTTTTCACTGATTTTAGAAATTTGACTATCATATTGTTGCAGGAATGGGGACCTCTTCCAGGGCCTGAAACTGGGCTCTTGTCGAACACTCGGAAATGAATTGTCCGAGGAGACACATGTGCCAACAAAGCAAGAGATTTTATTGGGAAAGGGCACCTGGGTGGAGAGCAGGATGGTAAGGGAACCCAGGAGAACTGCTCTGTCACATCTTGCAGTCTCGGGTTTTATGGTGATGGGATTAGTTTCCGGGTTGTTTTTAGCCAATCATTCTGACTCACAATCCTTCCTGGTGGTGCATGCCTTGTTCAGCCAAGATGGATGCCAGAGAGAAAGATTCTGGGAGGTGGTTGGACATGTGGTGTCTCCTTTTGACCTTTCCCGAACTCTTTGGTTGGTGGAGGCTTATTAGTTCCATGTTCCTTACCAGGACCTCCTGTCATAAAACAACTCATGCAAATAGTTACTATGGTGCCTGGCCAGGGTGTGTGGTTTCAATCAGTGTGCTTCCCCTAACAATAGACTTGACATCATTTTTCCACTTTATCTTCCTGTAGGTCCATTAAGCCTCTAAGATCAGTGGATTTGTAGATTTCATCACATTCACAACTTTATGGGTGTTATTTAAAATACAAATAAAGTTTCCTAACTCAATCTCTTTCCCCTCTTCTGGCACTTATAGATTGGTTGTGATTATTCCACTGGTTACTGATATTCTATAGATTTTTTCAGTTTTCCCCTCTCTTTTTTAATTTATGTAGTTTATTTTGTGAAGTTTTTAAGGTATCAGTTTAAACTTTTGTTTAATGTGCTTTTAAGTCCATCCAATGGATTTTCCATTTCAGGTATTTCCTTTTTCATTTCAATAATTTGGCATTTATAGTTTCTGTCAGATTCTTTTGATTCCCTATTTATTCGGTTTGTTTATACTTTCCTTTGTATCCCCAAATATATAATAGCTATTTTGAAGTCCTTGTCTGCTTATTCCTCGATAAGTATCATTTCTGGGTATATATCTATTGACAGGTTTCTTTTTTTTTTCATGATATGAGTTATGCTTTCCTGCTTCACATACTTTGCAACTTTAGACTATATGCTCAACATTATGGGTACTGTGTTATAGAGTGTCTGGTATTTGTTATCTTTTCCTAAGAGTATTGCATTTTGTTTTGGAAAGTTAATTTCTTTGTGGATTGGCTTAAGTTTTTAAGACTTGTCAGTGTTGTAGGATATGGTTTACAGTAGCTTTTATTTTAGGGTTAGATTAGTTCTACTTTAAGATGAGGCCGTCCAGGGTCCCTTAGAAATGCTCAAAGTGTTCAGTGAAGTCTCTCCACTGTGGCTAGCTGGAACTTATTAGCATTTCAGATCCTCCCCAAGATCTGATAGTCGTTCTCCCTCCAATACTCATCCTCTCCAAGTGTGTGCAAAGTTGTTTGGCCAAAGACCCAGGGATTCCTCTCCGCAGACTTTCAGCATTCCTTTTCTGCCTTACCCACTTTCGTCTGGAAGGTTGCCTTGTGGATTCTAGTCAGCTTAGTAGCTCTAAACTCTAACCTTCATCGCAGTTCAGTGAGACTTCATGTCCTGTCTGAGGTCTCTCTTCATACATCGTAGTGGAGAAAGTGCTTCCTGGCAGATAGCGAGGGTGAGCCTGGGTCTCACCTCATCCGTTTCCCTTTCTCCCTGTCATCACATCTTGTCCTGCTTGTAATAAACCATCTGAAAATAATTCTTTGCCATATTTTATTTTTATGCTGGGAGGCCTAATCTGAAACTAGTTAGTCTGTTTTTTTTTTTCTTTTAATTACAAAAGCAGTACGTAATTGTAACAAATTCAAATAATGAAGAAATCGAAAAGTAGCAAGATTGTATTATCTTAATTTGCATTCTTCATAGAATGTGAACCCCATTTTATTTATCTGTTTCCCTATTTGTGGAAATTTAGGTGGTGTACTGTGGCTTATTTTTTTCTTTCTCTTCTTATCTTTGTCTCCTTCCCCTTCTAACAATGCTGGAAAAGACATCCTGTTTGTCCGTGGGTATAGTATTCAAAATGTAGCTACTGCCATGTTTCCTTCCTGAAAGTTATACTTCATACAACCAGGTAAAAGGTATGAGTGAAGCCATTCTTTTTCCACTATCAGCACCATGAGTGAAAGTGAAGTCGCTCAGTCATGTCCGACTC
Organism: Budorcas taxicolor; assembly: GCF_023091745.1. NCBI lineage: Eukaryota > Metazoa > Chordata > Mammalia > Artiodactyla > Bovidae > Budorcas > Budorcas taxicolor. The sequence continues at coordinate 142,249,390 of NC_068920.1, forward strand.
TTTGCGACCCCATGGACTGTAGCCTACCAGACTTCTCAGTCCATGGGATTTTCCAGGCAAGAGTACTGGAGTGGGTTTTCATTTCCTTCTCCAGGGGATCTTCCCGACCCAGGAATCGAACCTGGGTCTCCTGCATTGTAGGCAGACACTTTACCCTCTGAGCCAGCGGGGAAGCCCGAGCTAGTTAAGAGTGCGTGATAAAAAAGTCCTTCCATCCAGGTTGGAGACAGTCCCTTAAATTATGTCTTTTTCCAGTCCTGGTTGCAGATCATGAGGCATCTGATCTTCATCCAAAAATACATTACTGAGATAAGCTTCAGAAACAAACTTAGGGTGTTCTTTAAGAATTCAATTAAATTTTACAGTATCACATAATAGCAAAGAACTATCCAAGAAATGAGTCTTACTACCTCCATTGGTAGACCTCCATTAACAAACTGGGATTTAACATTTATTAAACATCTTTTTCTCCCTAAAATTACCCTCATTTTAATCAAATATAACCAAATTAAGTGCTTACAAATCAAATAATTCTAAATTAAACAGTAAATTTCAGGTTCATGTGAACTGGGAAATATTCCGTATTAAATACCTGATTAATGTTTGTTTGTTGACCTATCTAATATAGACATGTCTTAGAGTATTTAACAGTAAGTAGAATATTTTCATTGTACCTAGGTTTAATATAAGTTAAATATTATATCTGTTACAAGTTTGTCAACAAGGAAATTACCTTGAGTGAAGAAACTTCTAAAAAAAATGTAAGTGAGATATGAGCTTTTATATAAAGTCTATTAAGAATAATTATTCTTTAGAAATATCTGTCTAAAATAGTCTCTCCAGATTGGTGTAACTTAAATTTCTAAGGGTTGTGCCAAGTGTGCTAAGTGTTGGAAGTCTTTTGAATAGTTAGGTCATTTCCAAATAAAATAAGATTTTGAAACATTTACTACTAAACACTAATTTTCTTTTACAGAGAAACTAAAGAAATTTGGGACTATAAATGAATAATGTTTGGTGCCATCCTAAAATGTTCTAAGAAAGCAATGGTTTTAGAAATTATCACTGGTATTTATGCTCACCAATCTATAAAATGCTAATATAAAAGTTAGTTCTTGGTTGCTAAAGGAAAGTAGGAAGTGTGTTTTCAGTAAAAAAAAAAAAAAAAAGAAAAAAGAAAAAGGTATGAAAAAAATACTAAAAAGAGTTATGCATGATCAGGATTTTCTAAAATTGGATTACAATTAGTTAGATAAACGGATTTTGTTAGAAATGACACAGCCATAAGAAAACTGGTTAGAGTCAAGTAGGGCCAAGATGGCGGAGCTGACTTTCACTAGACCTTGAGCCTTGGTATTTACGCCTATTGTGACATATCAACAAGCTAAATGATACACCCATCAACATTGACTAAACCTGACCAAATGTTCTAAACCCTTTTAATTGATCTTTTTTATAAAACTTCCTAAATAGAATTCTTTTGAAGTTCTTTTGACCTCTAGCTAACTTTGGGGTGCTTCAGAGGACCCCTGAAACATCCCAAAGAGAGATATTAAACTGTGTTTATTTGCTTGGTTAAATTACATGAAAAAAGATTATCAAATGAGTAATAAATCCACTCATGTTATAATGTATGGTAAAATTACTAATACAGATATCCTAGAAATTATATGGAGTTCTTAGCATTTTGATATGTCCTGGTAGTCTAATGAAAAATCTGATGACTTCACAAAAGTTAAAAAAGGACTGAATGAACCAGCAAATATGCTTATAACTTTTATGGTTTCTATCTGAAAAATTACAAGTTTGAATCTTGTGTTTTCTGGAAGTAGGGAAAACCTTCCTCTCAAACTAATTATGAAAATTATTTGGTAAAATTATATGTTATAAACAAAACAATTATATTTTCTGTCTGACTCCTCCAAAAATTTGAAACTCTTAGGTTTCCAGTAAGTTGATCAAATGAGCTAGGAAGTTTATCTCACTGACTGGTACGAATCAGCACCATGAGTTACCTGTTTTCTAAAATATCAGGTTAGCAGAGGGGAAAAAAGCATCTCATTTCTAATTTGCATATCTTTATTTATTAGGTAAAATGTATGTTAAGTGGCTATTTTCTTTGTGTGTGTGTGTATGTGAATTGTTAGATCATATCCTTTTGTCTATATTCCTCTTGGATTAGTTGACTTATCTTTATTGACTGTGTCCTTATTTGACTATTTTCTAATTATTTCTGTATTATAGTGTGAATGCTATCCTTTGTCATTTGTTGTAGATATTTTTCCAAACCCATTTGCCTTTTAAATTTGTTATGTCTTATTTTCACAGAGAGGTTTTTTTTGTTGTTGTTGTTGGCGGGGGGAGCAGTAGCCACTCTTGTCATTCTTTTTTTCCTTGATAGCTTCAAACTTTGTTATGCTTTAGAACTTCCTTGTTCTAGGCCTGTATAGGCTTCCCTGGTGGCTCAGAGGTTAAAGTGTCTGCCTCCAATGTGGGAGACCTGGGTTGGGAAGATCCCCTGGAGAAGGAAATGGCAGTCCACTCCAGTATTCTTGCCTGGAGAATCCCATGGATGGAGAAGCCTAGTAGGTTACAGTCCACGGGGTCGCAAAGAGTCGGATACGACTGAGTGACTTCACCTTACCTTCACCTAGGACTGTATAATTTTTCTCATATGTGCTACCAGCACTGTTCAAAAATGTTGCTTGGAACATTTAGATGATTAACTCCTCTGTGTGTCTTCTAGTCCTACTAGTTTGTTCTTGCTCACTGGTTCTTGATGTCAGAGTCACAGAATGTTTGGGAGACAGTGTTCATTGAACCCTTGGTGATCGCCCCATGGTCACACCCAGCCGTTTTACAGCAGCACTGAGAATAAAGCCCAGGGTTCCTTATTTTCAGTTCTTTCCCTTTTCCATTTCTAATTTGGGTACATGAGCACTGGACTGCAGTGTGCTTCTTCAGCCTGGGCTGCTGTTGTGTACCAGCAGAGTATGAGGCGCTGATGATTAAGTTATGAACAGAATGGACACAGCATCTGACACTGTGGAATTAATAGTTTAATGCACAAGGCAGACAGTGAGAAGTAGACATATATACTGATTTGGGATAAGGGCTGTGAAAGACAGGAAATTATCGGAATGGAGGAGAACAGTGGGGCCTTGAGGCTGCTGAGACAGGGCAGCTGGAGAACGCTGCCTGAGCAAGTGAGATTTAAACGGAGATGTGAAAAATGGAAAGGAGCCCGGGACGGGTTCAGGGGAAGAGAGTTCCAGGCCGAGTGGATGGAAGCTCTGAGGTGGAGGCAAGCTCAGCAGCTGGTCCTGGATGAGAGCAGGTATAAACGACTTCTCCAGGAATGGGATAATTGTCAGATTGCTGGTTAACTCTTATCATCAGCCTTTTTGAACACTTTCAGAAAACTCCATTGACACTGACTTTGTAAAAATCTGTGCTGTTCATTCCTCTCTGAAAACCGTACAGAATGCTGGAAAGATCTGGCGATACCATCTTCATTTTCATATTGTTAGGTGAAATTTTATCTTGTAGTGAAAACATCTTTATTTGGGTGAGAACACATGCTGAGTTTTCTGGAGTGGCTGGTTATAACTAGAAGTGATAGTAAAAACAAATTCCCTTCAGATGGGGCTTATTTCAGACAGATACAGAATATTGTATGTAAATCTGTTTATCCTCCTATAAAAATGAAATAAGAGGAAAGATGTGTTATCACAGCTAAAACAGAAATAATGGAAAAATGTTGCGGTGTTTGTTTAGCACATTAATATTTTTCAGACATTAAATTGTCCTGTGCTGGTATTCCTATAGCATCTGTGTGTATATGAGTCTCGGAGTTCTGTGTTGTTATCAGCCTGTGCATAAATTTACTTACAGGTTTCATTATTTTTTTTAAAGCTATGTGAGGACAGAGAAGTGACTTTTTTTTCACTTTATTGTCATCTTAAAAATTGCTTTTCCAAAGTGTATGCAGTTCTTTGTTAGGCTTAAAATTCACTAGACCCTCCTGTATTCAAGGCTCTCTTGGCTTTTTTAGTATGCTTTTCACCTTTTGAAAAATAGAATGAAGATTCTCAAGGAAGTCGTGGATATATTCCCCATGAACAGAACATATTTTACATATATTGTAGAGATAAGAGGAAGGTTTGAATTCTATAATATTCTTCTTTAAGGTGGGAAAAAGACTTCAGTTATATAATTCATGTTTAATTGTTTGTTAGTCCCTATGGAATGGTAAACCCTTACCATTATTACAGATTTTTCTTGGGCTTTGCTCATTAGTGAGACATCTTGTTCCAGGTCCTGGAATGGCACTGTCGAGTAAGACCTTGTCTCAGAGACTTGTGGGGAAAACACTCATGTAAGCACATCGTCTGATGCGATAAATGCTGAGGGACTTTTGTAGGGCATATTTGGGGGCACAGAGAGGAGGGTAATCTGTTTTGATAAGTGTCAAAGAAGGAAGAGGTGACAGTTTGTTACCACAGATGGTTGTCACTAACAATAAGCCTTTGAATAACATTGGAGATGAACCTTCTAGGTTCAGTTCAGTCCCACAGTCGTGTCCAACTCTTTGCGACCCCATGAATCGCAGCACGCCAGGCATCCCTGTCCATCACCATCTCCCGGACTTCACTCAGACTCAAGTCCATCGAGTCCGTGATGTCATCCAGCCATCTCATTCTCTGTCGTCCCCTTCTCCTCCTGCCCCCAATCCCTCCCAGCATCAGAGTTTTTTCCAATGAGTCAACTCTTCGCATGAGGTGGCCAAAGTACTGGAGTTTCAGCTTTAGCGTCATTCCTTCCAAAGAAATCCAAGGGTTGATCTCCTTCAGAATGGACTGGTTGGGTCTCCTTGCAGTCCAAGGGACTCTAAAGAGTCTTCTCCAACACCACAGTTCAAAAGCATCAATTCTTCGGCACTCAGCCTTCTTCACAGTCCAACTCTCACGTCCATACATGACCACAGAAAGAACCATAGCCTTGACTAGACGGACCTTAGTTGGCAAAGTAATGTCTCTGCTTTTGAGTATACTATCTAGGTTGGTCATAACTTTTCTTCCAAGGAGTAAACATCTTTTAATTTCATGGCTGCAGTCACCAACTGCAGTGATTTTGGAGCCCCCCAAAATAAAACCTAACACTGTTTCCACTGTTTCCCCATCTATTTCCCGTGAAGTGATGGGACCGGATGCCATGATCTTTGTTTTCTGAATGTTGAGCTTTAAGCCAACTTTTTCGCTCTCCTCTTTCACTTTCATCAAGAGGCTTTTTAGCTCCTCTTCACTTTCCGCCAGAAGGGATATTTCTCCCGGCAATCTTGATTCCAGCTTGTGTTTCTTCCAGCCCAGCGTTTCTCATGATGTACTCTGCATAGAAGTTAAATAAGCAGGGTGACAATATACAGCCTTGACGCACCCGTTTTCCTATTTGGAACCAGTCTGTTGTTCCATGTCCAGTTCTAACTGTTGCTTCCTGACCTGCATACAGCTTTCTCAAGAGGCAGGTCAGGTGGTCTGGTATTCCCATCTCTTTCAGGATTTTCCACAGTTTATTGTGATCCACACAGTCAAAGGCTTTGGCATAGTCAATAAAGCAGAAATAGATGTTTCCCTGGAACTCTCTTGCTTTTTCCATGATCCAGCGGATGTTGGCAATTTGATCTCTGGTTCCTCTGCCTTTTCTAAAACCAGCTTAAACACCAGGAAGTTCACGTTTCATGTATTGCTGAAGCGTGGCTTGGAAAATTTTGAGCATTACTTTACTAGCATGTGAGGTGAGTGCAATTGTGCGGTAGTTTGAGCATTCTTTGGCATTGCCTTTCTTTGGAATTGGAATGCATACTGCCCTTTTCCAGTCCTGTGGCCACTGCTGAGTTTTCCAAATTTGCTGGCATATTGAGTGCAGCACTTTCACAGCATCATCTTTCAGGATTTGAAACAGCTCAACTGGAATTCCATCACCTCCACTAGCTTTGTTTGTAGTGATGCTTTCTAAGGCCCACTTGATGTCTGGCTCGAGATTAGTGATCACATCATCATGATTATCTGGGTTGTGCCAGGTGGTTGTGTTAATGGTGAGTTCCAAGGTGGATTATGGAGAGAAGGGGTGGGAGGTGGACTGGAAAGCCTTGAGGGGACCTTTGGTGAAGGGCCATTCACATCTGTGAAGGAGTTTGGACTTGGTTTTGTTGGAAATGGACAAGCACCAGGGATTTTGAAGCAGCAGAAGAATGGGCTCTGTTCACCTTTCTTTTTGACAAAGATAACTTTGGATACAGTTGAGGAAAGGTTAGAAGGGAAGAGCCTGAAGTTGGGGATACCTGTTAGGAGGCTGTTATGAGAGTCTAAGCTAGAGATGATGAGCCTGAATTGGGATATTAGCAGAGGAAGAGAGAAAAGGTGAAACATCTCAGAAGCACTTCTGAGGCAGTAATCCTCAGGCTAAATCCAGTCTCTGGCCTAGGGAGTGTGCGCTGTAATGGAGCCAACACTGTGTGGGGCAGTGGCAAGCTGAGACTCTGGGCTTTGTATTCTGACTCCTGCCGTCACCTGGAGTCTCCTAATTATTTGGAGTTTTTGTTGGTCAAGGCAAGGCACTGGTCCTTCCTGGTTCTTCAGTTCTGGGATTCTATTATGGGGAAATGGAAGCAAAGGAAACAGCAGAAAACTCAAACCAACCTAATGCAGTTCAGAGCTGCACAGCCCCTTTTTCCTTTGCAGCTGGTAGCCTTTCTGTTATTGTACTGAAAAATTTGAAACAGAAGAAAAAATCAGGTGTTGGATTAGTAAGGTGTTGATTCTCCAAGTTTTATAATTGTGTGATTGAGAACAAACAGTTCTTGATTCACTTGCCTAAGATGTGTTTTTTCTCTTTCTAATACTGTGTTGATATAATTTCTGTTTGTTTTTCTTCAGCATCTGTATTTGAAATATGTATTTAAAAGATAAAATACATATCTAAAAGATTGGCAGTTGAAATTTTCTTTTATTTTTGCCTTTGGAGAAACTTAGCTCCCTGGATTGGAATCATTTTCTGCCCATATTCTTTGCTGTTGATCTCTCTTAATTTCATAAGTGTTTTGAGGGATATCATTCCTGGATGAGTACATGCTCAGCGTTCAGTAGACCACTGGGTCAGTAGACTTCATTCTCAAGTAAGTGGGGCAAAGCTTGTCATGGTTTACTTTTGCCCCTCTTCCTTGAAGTAGCTTTTTGGGAGCTGTTCTTTTCTCCTGAATGGGAGTGTTAGAGACCTTTAGGAAATGATGTCATGCTAGAATACTCTTCTTGCTGCAGAAACTGTACGTTAACTATCTTTATAATGATAAAAGCACTTCCTTTTTCATTCTAGTTCCGAAAGACCCAAAACCACAGTGGAGGCGTGTGGCATGGAGTTACGACTGCACCCTGCTGGCCTATGCTGAAAGCATGGGAACTGTGAGGGTGTTTGATCTCATGGGAAGTGAGCTCTTCGTTATTACTCCGGTATGTACATACCCAAAAAACTGCCTTTTATGTATAGGTACTTGAATGAATGAGTGAATGTGATGAAAGAGGAAATATAAATCAGGATAATAAGCTGTGGAGTTAAGATCTTAGATCTAGTTAGAGGGCTGTTCATGAAATCTGTCTTCTTTGTATTTTGAAACGCACTATGCAGACATCAGTTCAGTTCAGTCGCTCAGATGTGTCTGATTCTTTGCAACCCCATGGATTGTGTGCCAGGCTTTCCTTCCCTACCAAATCCCAGAGCTTTCTCAAACTAACCTACCATTGTGACAAGATGGTAGTAAGTAAGTACTAAATAAGAGGGGAGAAAGTGGTAATAAAGTTCCAGTGAAGGAAAGAAGTCAATGGGCCTTGGAACAGAACCAGCCTGAGAGGAGTTAGAATTTGTTACCATAAAAAGGTAGAAATTGAGAGGGAGGGTGAAGAAAAAAAATTAATGGTGGTAGTAACTTATATTTGTGTAGTGCTTTGTATTTCGTTAACGACTGATGTATATTCCTGTGTGATATTCACAACACCCTTTGAGTAGACTGGGTACACAGTCTCCTCATTTTACAGTTTAGAGAGCTTAAACTGTGAGGAATAAAATGACTTTTCCCCTGGTAATCCAGTTAATTAGTGTCTCTTTTAGGAGTTCAGTGCTTTCTTGCTTTCTTTCTTTTTTTTAACTTTGTATCCTCCTTCCTCAAGTGAACAAAGTACAGGGCAGAAGAACAGTGGTCCTAATTCTGGCTGCTTTTTAGAATCACCTGTGAAGCTTTATAAAGAACAGAAAATGAAACAAAACAAATGACTGGATTTCCCAGGCTACACCCAGAGAAAGTCTGACTTAATTGATCTGAGCAGGACCTGAAGGATAATGTTTCAGGTCTTTCAGCTGATTCTAGTGAGAAGCTGGGAGTGAGAACCAAGGATATAGAAAATGGTTTTTGTTAAAAAATGAGTGGAAAAACTTGAAGAAGTACACTGTGCTCATGTCATAGAAGTTCTGGGGAACCAAACAAAGAAGGTTGAATTACTATCTTCTAGAGTAGCACTGTTTGTGCTGAGTCACTGAAGTTGTGTCCGACTCTTTGTGACCCTATGGACTGCAGTCTGTCAGACTGTTCTGTCCATATGATTCTCTAGGCAAGAACACTGGAGTGGTTTGCCATGCCCTCCTCCAGGGGATCTTCCCGACCCAGAGACTGAACTCACGTCTCTTTTATCTCCTGCATTGACACTGGGTTCTTTACTACTAGCGCCACCTGGGAAGCCCTGCTGCTGCTAAGTCGCTTCAGTCGTGTCCGACTCTGCGACCCCATAGACGGCAGTCCACCAGGCTCCCCCATCCCTGGGATTCTCCAGGCAAGAACACTGGAGTGGGTTGCCATTTCCTTCTCCAATGCATGAAAGTGAAAAGTGAAAGTGAAGTCGCTCAGTCGTGTCCAACTCTTAGCGACCCCATGGACTGCAGCCTACCAGGCTCCTCCGTCCATGGGATTTTCCAGGCAAGAGTACTGGAGTGGGGTGCCATCGCCTTCTCCAGGGAAGCCCTAACACTGTTCAATAGAAATTTAATGTGAGCTGTAAATGTGATCACATGTAATGTAAAATTTTTTAGTAACATTAAGTTCAACAGGTGAAATTAATTTTATTTAACATGTCCAAAATGATTGCCTGTTGAAATGACTGTAAAAATTATCAATAAAGTATTTCACATTATTTGTTCGGTACTAAGTCTTTGAAATTGGGTCTTTTTATGTTTTTAGCTTATCTCTGTTTGTATCTATCAGATGTTCCATAGCCGCATGTGGCTACACTATTGATATTTTATTGAGTGGTTTTAGACAGTGAGGGTCCGCTGAGGGTGGCGAATGTGATTCCTAAGGTGCACATGCCTCCAGAACTAGCAAATATAGCCTGATATTTAGTTGATGGAAAAAGGCTGGCGTTGAGCGACTGTTTTAAGAGTCCTTCCCTTTAAACTGCCGATTAGGCAAATGAAAATAACTGGAGATTTCTTTCTTCTTCTGTCTTTCTTTTTAATGTAACACTGGTTACTACTGGCAGTGGAAAGTAACATTTGAGAGCTTATGTCTGAATTCTGTATCTTAAAATTCTTTGAGGCTGAATGATAGAATTAGTTTTTTTCTTTTTTCTTTTTCTCCCCTTATTTTGCAATGGAATATAGTCTGAACAGAAATTCAGTTATTAAGTGAACATCTCATCCAAAGAGGATGTTGTGGTTCCAGCCTGTGGTTGGCAGGGCTGGTCTAGACTTGGATGTGTAGTTCTGGGCACTTTGGCTTAGATAATTCTTCATATACGATAAGTTCTGGGGCTATCTTAAGGTATGCCTGGCAAGGCCAGTGTCTTGAATATCCTTCCATTATACATGTGGTAACCTATATCTAGTATTTTTTAGTGACTTAATTTCTCTCTCTTCCATAGGCATCTAGTTTAGCAGGCGATTTGAGCTATGCCATTGCTGGGCTGATATTTTTAGAATATAAAGCAAGTGCACAGTGGTCTGCAGAGCTCTTGGTCATCAATTACCGAGGAGAACTTAGAAGCTACCTTGTAAGGTAAAAATACACTTTATTTGAGATGCTCTGTTTGAAATAATGTTTACTTCCTTGCTTTAGTGTTAGATTTTGGTGCTTTTTTTTTCCTTTCAGCGTTTTATTTTGAAAAATTGCAAATATAAAAGAAAGGTTGATTTACTGTATAGCACAGGGAGCCTGTAGTCAGTGTCTTGTAACAACCTATAATGGAAAATAATCTGAAAAATAATATATGTGTATTACTGAACTACCTCACTGTGTACCTGAAACATTGTAAGTCAACTATACTTCAATAAAATATGTATGTTAAGAAAAAAAGGGGAGATATATTCATTCACACTTAAGATAAATTTAAAAGGATCAGCTGTTAGTCTATGCTTTGTTAAATAAACCTGTATATAATTTTAAAAGGTTGAAAGAATTTTGTAGTGAGCTCTCATATGCCTCTACTTAAATTCTGTTCAGCATTTTGTTGTACACACTGTGTCATATTTCCATCTAGTTCTCTGGCCATTAATCAGTCCTATTTTTAGTGTATTTCAGAGTCAGTACTTATTATTTTAGAATAGTGGTAGTGAAGTTGCTCAGTCGTGTCTGACTCTCTGTGAACGCGTAGACTGTAGTGTACCAGGCTCCTCCGTCCATGGGATTTTCCAGGCAAGAATACTGGAGTGGGTTGCCATGCATATTTTAATATGCATATGATTAATTAAAGTTCAGAATGTACTTACGGTTTTTTTTCATTGAGAAAATTTGCATGCAGTGAAATGCGTAGGTCTTAACTGTACCAGCCAGTGAATTATGACAAATGCATACATTTGTGCAATCCAAAGCCCTGTCAAGATACAGAACACTACCATCAAGCAAGCAAGTTCCCTCATGCCTCTTCTTAGTAAAGCTTTGTCCATTCCCACCTTCACAGGAACTGCTATTTAAAATTTTTCTTCATCATAGATTAGTTTTGCCTGTCCTAGTGATTTACATGAACAGACTCATAGAGCATGTACTCTTTTCGTTTGTCTTCTTTCATTCACCATGTCTTGAGACTCATCCTTATTTTTATATGCATCAGTGGTTTATTCTTTTTATGGCTGCTTAGTACTTCATTGTATGACTATCTCACTAGTCTTAGTTTGGGTTGTTATAACAAAATACCATAACTGGGTGGCTTAGCAATAACAGAAATTTGCTTCTGACAGTTCTGGGGGCTGGAAGTCTGAGATCAGGGTTTCAGCCTGGTCAGGTTCTGGTGAGAGCTCGTTTTTGGGTGCAGACTGCCCACTTCTCCTTATATCCACATATGATATAGAGACAGCTAGTTAGTTCTCTAACCTCTTCTTATAAAGACACTAAACCCATCTTGACCTAATAGCTCCCAAAGATCCCACTTCCAGATATCATCACATTGATATTAGGGTCTTAAATGAATTTGAGGGGGTACAAACGTTCAATCTGTGGGGATCAAAAATCCTCAGCCCATAGCACTCCTGATCTGTTTATCCATTCTTCTATTGATGGAGCTCTCAGTTTCCAGTTTTGTAAATAAAACAGCTGTGACCACTCTTGTGTAAGTCTTTATGGATAAATGCTTTCATTTCTCTTGGGTTAGTATCTTTGAGTAGAATTCCTGAGTCATAGGGTGGATACAGTTTGTTTTTTATGAGAGATTGCCAGACCTTTTTCAGAGTGGGTATAGCATTCATAGTCCTACTAATAATTTATCAAAGTTCTGGTGGTTTTACATCCTCAGCAATATTTAAGGATATAAATTTGGTGGTGTCTGTCTTTATAAATGTAGACATTTTAATGGGTATTTAGTGGCATCTCACTGTGGTTTAATGGTATTTATTTCTTACTTACCTTCTTGAATTTAGTGTTGGAACACATCAGAGCTATCAGGAGAGCCACTGTTTCAGCTTCAGCAGTCATTATCCTCATGGAATCAACACAGCTATTTACCATCCCAGGCACAGGTAAGCAGCCGTTTGCTCTCATATTTAATGAAGTATTAAAGTGGATGTAGAAGCCTTGGCACAGTTTCAGAAGGAAGAAATTGTCCGTTCTGATTTTTATTTTGGCTTCATTTCCTCTTCTTGTGTATAGTTGCCTTAATGTCTGTGGTATTATTGTAGTCCCCTTCTGAACATTCATGCTCATCTGTCTGGCACACTGAGCTTCTTGGAGCCAGAATGGGCACTGGGAATATTCACTGAGGAATGTCTCCTCTCTTTGTTCTCTGAGTCTTTTCATATTTGTAAAATGAAGATAATACAGAACACGTCGTATTGTTGAGGCAGTTTAAAAGCAGTGCATATGAAATGCCTTGGTGTAGAAGGACCTCAGTGGCTGTTCTTCCCTTGCTCCGTCGTTCTTTGCAAGTTGGGGCTGCACTGATTATTGCATACTCAGCTTCTGCCACTCCAGGCACAACTCCGAGCTACTGTGGACTCAGTTCCAGACCTCTGCAGTCAGAGAGATATTGTTGCAATAAAGGGAGACACACATTTTTGACTTCTTAGTGCCTATAAAAGTGCATTTACATTATACTGTAATTTTAATTGTGCAGTAGCATTATGTTTAAAAAATGTGCATACCTTAATAAAAAAGTACAAAACAGTTAACAGTAGTAACATCAAAGATCACTGATCTCAGATCGTCATAACAAATACATTAATAATGAAAAAGTTTGAAATATTGAGAGAATTACCAAAATGTGGCACAGAGACATGCAATAATTGCTGTTGGAAAACTGACACTTTAGACTTGCTCTGTGTGAGGCTGCCACAGACTTTCAGTTTGTAAAACAAAAAAGCAGTATTTGTGAAGTGCAGGAAAGCAAAACAGTGAAACAAAGTTGGCTTGTGTGTTTGATTCTTCCTGTGTGGCACTTATCCATGTATTTGCCAGCTACGCAGAGGGTTACCTAAAACTTTTGACATTTTCTGCTTCCCATGATTTCTCCCTTTGACTTTGTTATTTGTGAATGAAATTTACATATATTTTATAAATTAGTCAGGCTAACTTTTTGGTTCTCTAAAACGGAGGAATAAATATCAAATTGAGCCAGGCAAACCTTGCTTGAGTTCTGAATTTTGAGACTTATCCTCTTGGCAAGTACTTAAACTCTGATCCTCAAGTGTACTTAAAGTATTTTAATTGAAAACGTATGAAAGTTTTCTTTCTGTTCGATCACAGGTCTGTCCTTCTGTTGGTTCAGAATGTTATGATTATGAAGTTTTTATACTAAAGAGTATACACACACCTATATAGCTCCAATGATTTCGTGTTTGTACTTTCTTGATCTCGTCCCCTCCGGTCCCCTATTGATAACCACTGTCCTAAGTTTTGCTTAGATCTCTTGCTTTCTTTATAGTTTACCACTTATTCATATTTAGTTATGAGTGTATTTTTTGTTGTTGTTGAGTTGCTAAGTAGTGTCTGACTCTTTGCGATCCCATGGACTGCAGCATGCCAGGCTTCCCTGTCCTTCATTATCTCCTGGAGTTTGCTCAGATTTGTTTCTATTGAGTTGGTAATGCCGTCCAACCATCTCATCCTCTGTCACCACCTTTTCCTCTTGCCCTCCTCAATCTTTCCCAGCATCAAGGTCTTTTCCAGTGGGTTGGCTTTTTGCATTAGGTGGCCAAAGTTATTGGAGCTTCAGCATCAGTCATTCCAATGAATATTCAGGGTTGATATCTTTTAGGATTGACTGGTTTGATCTCCTTTCTGTTCAAAGGACTCTGAAGAGTCTTCTCCAGCACCACAGTTTGAAAGCATCAATTCTTGGACACTTAGTCTCCTTTGTGGTCCAACTCTCATATCCGTATGTGACTACTGGAAAAAACATAGCTTTGACTATATGGACCTTTGTCGGCAAAGTGATGTCTCTGCTTTTTACTATGATGTCTAGGTTTGTCATATGAATTTGTAAATGGAGTCACATAGGACAGGGGTCCCCTACCCCAGGGGTGCAGATAGATCACAGAGCAGGAGGTCAGCAGCAGTCCTGCGAGCTGAACTTCATCTGTCACTCTCCTATAGCTCTCATTACTCCCGAATCATCCCCCCAACTCTGGCTTTTGCTTTATTTCATGATGACTCCTCCATTGTCTGTCTGTTTTTTTTTTTTTTTTAAACCAAAGTCAGTATTAGACTTCTTAGCAGTATTTCAGGAAGGTAAGTGAGGTTCTCTTGGGATCATAGGTTTGAAATGATCATACACTCAGTAGTTATTACATGATAATAACTTGTCATAAGTGAGACTATATTCATTATTTCTTAAGGCTTTCACTTTGTGGCATAGGATGTAAGTAAATAGAGGTATTTTTGGAGGAGTGGACTCAAAATGAAAGTTTTGGAAAGGTGAATTATAAAACCACTGAAGGAGAGCCTCTTCTTGGTTTTGCAGTCATATACAATTTGTGACAGCAGTCAACTTGGAGATGGATGACTGCATTAAGGTTTCTGAATGAGAATTGTTATAAAGCAAGGAATACATGTAAATGTCTTGTTGTGCGTGACAGAAATATTGCTAGTTGTTTATATTTTCCATTATGTGATCTTTTTTTAAATGAAAGAACCTGAAATATTCATCACATTTTTTATTTATTTTTGGTTAGTTTAGTAATGTGAGCCTGTGGTATTTTTCATCCACAAGGATTCTGTAAATGTGAAATAAATCAGCCAGACTGGTGTTAGGATAAATTGGTGATATACAAACTCAAGGTTTTATGCTGGGAGCACTATTGAAGAAGAGAAATTGAGGTGTAAGTTGGGTAATATGAAAGAAAAATTAGTTGAGCAGCTTTGGGATAAGCTCTGTGGATTTGCTGATTTTGACTGTTTTCCTTTTCGTCTTCCTACTCACAGCCTAAGAATGCATTTTATCCTCTCTAGACTATCTTGTATTCCAGTTTTGCTCTCCCTCCTACACTTACCCCAACGCTCCCTTCTGTTTTCTGTTCTCAGTGTTGCCTTTGTTTGTTAGATTTGGCTTATATTGTACCCGGATTCCAGCTAGGAGGAATCTCGTACCTCTGCATTTTTAGAAGGGACTACATTAAACTTTTAGTACAGGTGGGTTCTGTTCTTGGTGGTGATTAGGTTGTGGTGCCTGCCCTCTAGGAGTGTACAGTCTATCTTAGGAGTCACACATTCACAAATAAGGGCACCCACGTAATATGAATAAGTTAAAATAAAATACAGTAGTCTGCCCTATCCACAGGGTGTATGTCCCTGTGGACATACACAGGGGATGCCTGAAACTTCAAATAGTATTGAACCCTGCATATAGTGTTTTTTTTTTTTCTTTTCTCCCACATACATACATACCTGTGGTAAAGTTTAATTTATAAATGAGGCACAGGAAGAGAATATTTGAACTGCCAGCATCACTACTCTTGTGCTTTGGGGCCATTATTAAGTAAAATAAGGCTTACGTGAACACAAGCATTGCAGTACCTCACCATCCATCTCTGATAACCTGGAGGGCTACTGAGTGCCCGAAGTGTGGGACGCACTGGCCAATGGCACGTCGTCTCTCGGGGCAGGATGGAGCAGGATGGCACGGGAAGGCACAGGATTTCATTACACTGCTCAGAGTGGTGTGCAGTTTAAAACTGTGAACGGTTTATTTCTGGAATGTTCCATTTCATGTTTTTGGGCTGCAGTTGACTGGGTAACTGAAGTTGCAAAAGGTGAAACTGTGGGTAGGGGATTATTGTGTATATTTTTAAATGATAGCTTCCGCTTCCAACTGCTTTCTGTTGTTGTTGTTGTTTTGAGGTTTTGATCCTAATTTTATTGTAAATTTCTACAAGCAAAATCTGACTTATTCAACTTTGAGCCTCCAACAGTTCTTTGATAACTGCTCAAACATAATTAGTGTTGGAAGCTAACTTTTTCTAGGTCCTGAATTATATCTCAACAAACACAAAAGGTGGAAAACAAGCCTCTTTTCTTGGTCCCTTTTGAGAAGCCACTCATTCTTGGAATCCTTGATGACGCTTTGGTATTTTAAGTGTATAGTTCAGTGATTTTTAATAAATAAGTAGGGTTGTGCAAGCTCTATGCCAGTCAGTTCTAGAATATTTCCAGTGCTCCTAAAGATCTCTCATGCCCGTGAGTTTCATGGAATGTAAATCACAACCTCCATAAAACTGTAATAAAGAGTGAATTGGAAAGAAAAAAGATCCTTTAAGCAGGTTTTCATTTGAACACTTTCTTTTTAAGTTTTAAAATTAACTTTTAATTCACATATAGTAAAAAGGGTGTATGTTTTTAAAAAAATTATTGAAGTATAGTTGATTGACAATATTGTATTTATTCTTTACTGTAAAGTGACTCAGTTGTACACATATATATTCCTTTCCATATTCTTTTCCATCATGATTTCTCACAGGATATTTAATATAGTTTCCTGTGCTGTATAGGAGGACCTTGTTGTTTATCCATCTCCTGTATAATAGTTAAGCCCTGCTGCTGCTGCTGCTGCGTCGCTTCAGTCGTGTCCGACTCTGTGTGACCCCATAGACAGCAGCCCACCAGGCTCCCCCGTCCCTGGGATTCTTCAGGCGAGAACACTGGAGTGGGTTGCCATTTCCTTCTCCAGTGCATGAAAATGAAAAGTGAAAGTGAAGTCACTCAGTCGTGTCTGACTCTCAGCAACCCCATGGACTGCAGCCCACCAGGCTCTTCCGTCCATGGGACTCTCCAGGCAAGAGTACTGGAATGGGGTACCATTACCTTCTGTACTGATCCCAAACTCCCATTCCTTCCCTCCCACCCCATCCTCCTCCCCCTTGGCAACTGTAAGTCTGTTCTCTATATGAGTCTGTTTTTATAGATATGTTGATTTGTATCATATTGTAGATTCCACATATAAGTTATATCGTGTGGTATTTGTCTTTTTCTGACTTTAATCTCTGGGTCCATCCATGTTGCTACAAATGGCGTTTCGTATTTTTTGATGACTGAGTAATACATAAATTTTGTGTGTGTGTGTGTGTGTGTGTGTACACACCGCATCTTCTTATCCATTCATCTGTTGATGGACATTTAGGTTGTTTCCATATCTAGCCAAGTGATACTCTTGGCTATTATAAACAGCGCTACTGTGAATACAATGGTGCATGTATCTTTTCGAAGTATAGTTTTGTCTGGGTATATGCCAAGGAGTCGGACTGCGGGATCATAGGACTACTCTAGTTTTCTGAGGAATCTCTGTACTGTTTTCCCTAGTGGTTGCACCAATTTACATTCCTACCAACTGAACACTTTTGTCTTTATGTTAAGAAAGATACCCAGGTTTACGTTAAGAAAGATACCTATGTTTCATATAGTCTATAAGGAAAAACCATGATTGATTAATAGTGTTTCATGGTTGTGTTTAAGGATTAATTCAAGCATTTGAGTGATTTTTTTTTTTCCCTTTTAGTCACCTGTGTTAAGCCAGATACAGATTCTGCAAAAAGAGTGTGAGACAACATTTACAAGGAGCAATAAGCTAGGTTGTCAGCTTGCCTATATATAGAGTACAGTTAGGTAGGAGTGAATTGGCTAAAGAGCAGTTGGGTGATTGCATTCTCCTAAATGTGCGCTCATAGTATTTGCTACTATTCTGTGCAAGTCTCAGAAGATGGACGAGGAGATAGTCTTTAGAAAGCTGTTAATTTTAGGGGATACTGAGGAATACCTTTAAGTAATAGCATACTGCAGTACTAAAGCGCTGTGTCTCCTGATTTGGTCATCTCTTGTGGGCTTCTGATTTCCCCTAAATCGCACTCAGCATTTTATTTTTTATTATTATTATGTATTTATTTATTATTTATAAGCATTACTTATTTTACTTTTTAAAATTTATTTATGTCTAATGGAAGGATACTTGCTTTACAGTATTGCATTGGTTTCTACCAAACATCAGCATGAATCAGCCATAGGTTCACCCATTTCCCTTCCATGTGAATATTCCTCCCTCAGCGTTTTAAATGCAGGCTTCCTTCACACTCATTTACTTGAGATACCCCCTTTATCCTATGAGTTGTACTTAGTGGGGGGATCAAAAATGTCTCGTGTGAATGAGCTCTAAGGAGACATGACAACCTCGCTGGCACAGAATGGAAAGAAAATAATCCTGGGCGTAGACTGGGCAGTGGTGTGGGTAGAGTACTCAGAGGGGCCCACCACCTCAGTACATCACCATCGTCTAGGGAAAGGTCCCACAAATGTTTTAATTTTATCTTGTGGAAGAGATAGTGTCGAGAATACCCTACCTTAAAGGTTTACCCAAGAGCACTTGTAAATTTGTCTTCTCTTATAAGCTGTAAGATATAGACCTATGAGATGCTTTGGGGAGCTAATCAGTGAGCCTTTATATCCATTACATTGCTGTAAAATTGCCCGTCTTTCTTTCTGGTTCCTAAGGTCATATATATTCTGTGAGAATCAGGTCAGTGGTGTGTAAAAGATATACTGTATTGACAGCTGGAGGAGCAGTTATGTATAAATTGCATTAGGAAATTTCTCATAAGCCCTAGCTAGATAAGATTTAATAATTTTATGAAGGATTGCTTCTAGAAAAGGAATGAGTGCTTTGGTCCTGATCCTTGCTGATTATCTTCCACTGCAGCGAGAGAGTGTGTTTGGCCTTTGATCATGTAGGGGCTATTGACATTTGAGAGATTAATGTGCAGCTTTATAGCTGGCAAGTGTGAATGTCAGGAATTGAGTATCTTAACTTACATTAAGGAGTTTTTCATGTTGTCTTTTGAATGCTCATTCTTCCAGTGTGAGCAAATTCTTCTTTCCATGAGTTCAGGTTGGTTTTTAGAAGAGAAATGAAGAGGTACTGTTATTAGTAGAGAAAGCTGTGTCGTTTTGGCAGAGAGGAAAGTCCTTAGATGTGAATTAAGGGACTTGCTGAGCTTCATGGACTAACTTTTCTTTTTTTCTTAAACAGGTATCTGTTTCTGGTGAGGCAGGGAAGTCTTAGCTACATTCTGTGATCTGTTTTTATCCAGAATATATTACAGATAGGGAGACATGCGTGACTCAGAAGCATCTTGGTTCTTAGCAGCCTTCAGCTGTCTTTTAAGTCAATGACAGGGCTTGATGACTTTTACTTTTCTTTGGCCTACAATTGAAAAAAAATTATTTGGAAATCATTGTTAACCCATCCATCAGTCCTCTACATAGAGAGTCTTTGAGAGAAGAGGCTAGTTCTCATTATGTTGTAGTTATTTATACTTAAGTGGGCCCTTGTAGGCCTTGATAAAGTTTTGAATTCCTACAGGTGATAAATAACGAGTCTGTGTCTCTCCTCTGAGTGTTTTGGTTGTAGTTTAACCTGATATATGATAACTTTGTATGTCAGTGAACTTCATTAATCTTAAGTAGGGTATTTTGTACCTGGGTTATACTCCCTCCCACCCTTCTCCCCCTGCCACCCTCACCCCAACCCCACCTCCCACCCGCCCGCCCCCGGCCTCTAACTTTAAGGACTACTTCCACAGTCCTTTTGCAGAATTTATGGAAATAAAGGTTTAAGAGGTGACTTGGGCGAGATTGAACTTCTTATGCTTGGAGTCATGCTAGCTGTTCTGGGTCTCTCTTGAAAGTAGAGATGAAGGAAGACGATTATCTTTGGTTATTTTATAGGAATTAAAGAATGATGCTTAAATATGGTTTATATACAAAAAGAAAATTATAAAAATACATTTGTGTTGTGATAGAATGTGTACTGGATTCAGTTCAGTTGCTCACTTGTATCTGACTCTTTGCGACCCCGTGGACTGCAGCCCGCCAGGCTTCCCTGTCCATCACCAACTCCCGGAGTCTACTCCTGAGGGTGAAGCCAACACCACAGACCACAGAGAAAAGAGACAGAAACTGGCTCGTTGATGACCACTCACTGTTGAATCACCCAACCCTGAAGTCAGCCCCACTTCTGAGCTTTTGAGTTACATAAGCCAGGAAATTTTCTGCTCAGTTAAGCTAATTTAATTGGATTTTCACTTGTGTCTAAAAACATTCTAAAATTAATCTATATTTATATAGGAGTAATTATTATTCCCCATTATATAGAAGAGAAAACTCAAGAGTCATTTCCCCAAGGTTGAGCTTGATGGGAAGTCAGGAAGGTCTAACTATAACCCTGTCTCTCTATTCATCACCGTGCTGCCACTCAAAGTACTTCACAATGTGTCTAAGATTCACCAGGATTTAATTCGATACGATGAGAGGCCACAATATTCAGTTCAGTTCAGTTCAGTCGCTCAGTCGTGTCCGACTCTTTGCAACATGAACCGCAGCAGGGCAGGCCTCCTTTGTCCATCACCAACTCCTGGAGTCCACCCAAACCCATGTCTGTTGTGTCGGTGATGCCATCGAACCATCTCATCCTCTGTCGTCCCCTTCTCCTCCTGCCCTCAATCTTTCCCAGCATCAGGGTCTTTTCAAATGAGTCAGCTCTCCGCATCAGGTGGCCAAAGTATTGGAGTTTCAGCTTCAACATCAGTCCTTCCAATGAACACCCAGGACTGATCTCCTTTAGGATGGACTGGATGGATCTCCTTGCATTCCAAGGGACGGTCTTCTCCAACACCGCAGTTGAAAAGCATCAATTCTTTGGCATTCAGCTTTCTTTATAGTCCAATTCTCACATCCATACATGAATACTGGAAAAACCATAACTTTGACTAGGTGGACCTTTGTTGGCAAAGTAATATCTCTGCTTTTTAATATGCTGTGTAAGTTGGTCATAGCTTTTCTTCCAAGGAGCAAGCGTCTTTTAATTTCATGGCTGCAGTCACCATCTGCAGTGATTTTGGAGACCAAGAAAATAAAGTCTGTCTCTGTTTGCCATTGTTTTCCCCGTCTATTTGCCATGAAGTGATGGGACCAGATGCCATGATCTTTGTTTTCTGAATGTTGAGTTTTTAAGCCAACTTTTTCATTCTACTCTTTCATTTTCATCAAGAGGCTCTTCAGTTCCTCTTCATTTTGTGCCATAAGTGTGGTGTCATCTGCATATCTGAGGGTATTGATATTTCTCCTGGCAAGCTTGATTCCAGCTTGTGCTTCATTCAGCCCAGCGTTTCTCATGATGTACTCTACATAGAAGTTAAATAAGCAGGATGACAATATACAGCCTTTATGTACTCCTTTCCCAACTTGGAACCAGTCCGTTGTTCCATGTCCGATTCTAACTGTTGCTTCTTGACCTGCATACAAGTTTCTGCATACAGGTTTCTCAGGAGGCAGGTAAGGTGGTCTGATAGTCCCAAGTCTTGAAGAATTTTCCACAGTTTCTTGTGATCCACACAATCAAAGGCTTTGGCATAATCAGTATGCCAGCAGAAGTAGATGTTTTTCTGGAACTCTCTTGCTTTTTCGATCATCCAACGGATGTTGGCAATTTGATCTCTGGTTCTTCTGACTTTTCTAAATCCAGCTTTAACATCTGGAAGTTCACGGCTCATTTACTGTTGAAGCCTGGCTTGGAGAATTTTGAGCATTACTTTGCTGATGTGTGAGATGAGTACAATTGTACAGTAGTTTGAGCATTCTTTGGCGTTGCCCTTCTTTGGGATTGGAGTGAAAACTGACCTTTACCAGTCCTATGGCCACTGCTGAGTTTTCCAAATTTGCTGGCATACTGAGTGCAGCACTTACACAGCATCATCTTCCAGAATTTGAAACAGCTCAACTGGATTCCACTACCTCCTCTAGCTTTGTTGGCGGTGATGCTTCTTAAGGCCCACTTGACTTTGCATTCCAGAATGTCTGGCTTTATGTGAGTGATCACACCATCTTGGTTATCTGGGTCATGAAGATCTTTTTTCGTATAGTTCTTCTGTGTATTCTTGCCACCTCTTCTTAATATCTTCTGCTTCTGTTAGGTCCCTACCACTTCTGACCTTTATTGAACCCATCTTTGCATGAAATGTTGCCTTGGTATCTCTAATTTTCTTGCAGAGATCTCTAGTTCTTTCCCATTCTATTGTTCTCTATTTGCATTGATCACTGAGGAAAGCTTTCTTATCTCTCCTTGCTATTCTTTGGAACTCTGCACTCAGATGCTTATGTCTTTCCTTTTCTCCTTTGCTTTTTGCTTCTCTTCTTATCACAGTTATTTGTAAGGCCTCCCCAGACAGTCATTTTGCTTTCTTGCATTTCTTTTCCATGGGGATGGTCTGGATCCCTGTCTCCTGTACAGTGTCATGAACCTCCATCCATAGTTCATCAGGCATTCTATCTATCAGATCTAGTCCCTTAAATCTATTTCTCACTTCCACTGTATAATCATAAGGGATTTGATTTAGGTCATACCTGAATGGTCTAGTGGTTTTCCCTACTTTCTTCAATTTAAGTCTGCATTTGGCAATAAAGAGTTCATGATCTGAGCCACAGTCAGCTCCCTGTCTTGTTTTTGTTAACTGTTTAGACTTCTCCATCTTTGGCTGCAAAGAATATGATCAGTCTGACTTCGGTGTTGACCATCTGGTGATGTCTATGTGTCTTTTCATCATACTGTACTGTACATGTACTGGATTAGGAGACAGGAAATATGTGCTATCTGTTAGCTCTGTAACCTCAAGACAAGTCATTCTTTTTGGATGACATTCTGCTGGCACTGCACTGCACACAGACAGTGGATGGTGGTTTTAGCAAGCTGGTTAAGCACAGAGATGTTTAGTGTAAACTACTAGGTAGTGTTTAACAGAGCAGATCTGCGGCAGTGGTTTTGATAGCAGATGTTATGGAAAGACCCGCAGTGAGGGACAGTGGGCAGGCAACAGTTAGTAGGGTTCAGTGAGGGTGCGGTAGGGTTTGAAGACAAGACTTATTTTCCTGAGAGAATAAGTTTGATCAATTGAAATAGGTGAGAATTTGGTTTCAGGAGCTGGACAGTTCTGAAATCAGGATGCAGAGTAGACATGGAATAGATGAGAAGGAGGGATGCTGAACATGTTATATTGTGCCTTTGCAGTGAAGTTGCCTAAATCCATCCTGATGCTTAGGAGGGGGTTAGGTTTTTAGATTATCATCATTGACATCAACTGTGAATTGAGGGAAGGCATCTGGGGCAGAGACATCCAAGAAATACAAGATGAATAGATTTGTCAGTAATGAACTGGTAAGATTTTTGTAGTAAGGAATGAAAGTGAAGTGAAAGTGTTAGTCGCTCGGTTGTGTCTGACTCTTTGCGACCCTGTGGATTGTAGTCCACCAGGCTCCTCTGTCCATGGGGTTCTCCAGGCAAGAATACTGGAGCAGGTAGCCATTTCCTTCTCCAGGGGATCTCCCCGACCCAGGAATTGAACCCAAGTCAGTATTCTTGCCTGGAGAATCCCATGGACGGAGGAGCCTGGAGGGCTACAGTCCATGGGGTCGCAAAGAGTTGGACACGACTGGGCGACTTCACTTTCACTTACTCCTGCATTGCAGGTGGAGTCTTTACCATCTAAGCCACCAGGGAAGCTCGGTAAAGAATGGTCAAGATCAAATTAAAATGAATTAAATGGGCAACATTTCTGTGATCCTGAGAGAGGATTGTCTCCTGTCTGTGAAGTAGTAGGTAACAGTTTTTGAGCCCTTATTTTGCCAGGCACGCTCTTAAGAACTTTTAATTTGGTGACATGTAATTATTCTCCCCGACTCGCCCCTTCCTTGCTGGTCTATGCCACAAGCCTGTTGGTGATTGGACAGGGTACATACAAGAATTTCTCACTCTATTATTTCAAATTCATGTCCTTGACTTTAAGGAGTTTTAAGCCACTAGATGGCAGATTGTTTCAACAATTACTAGACAGAAGCTCCTTCTTAATAAACCATTTATAATTCTTGTCGGAGTCTATTTGTAGGGTCACGTTGAGCTCTGCCAGTGCATCGGAATCCCACCTGGTGTGGTACATGGCGGCACACGGTCCATTCCTCCCTCCCTCCCTTTTCTTGGAGGGGGCTGCCCACCCTCTCCTCACTGCCTCTTGCTCTGCCCTGGCCTCTGCTCATTTAATTCACTCCGGGTGTTTTTTGGCTCCATCACTTATAGCTTATTTTTCTTGTCGGATACCGACATTCCTGCTTTGAATTTTAGATTCTTAGAATGTCAGAGCTGGCAAAGAGTTTCATCCATCACTTGGCTCAGCCTGTTCATTTCTCAGGTGGGAGAACTGAAGCCGCGAGAGGTTAAGCCAAGGACGAGGACCTTGTGTCAGGTTTATCTTCCCGCCCCAGCAGTTCTGTGCAAAGAGAGCCGTTTCCTGAACGAAACCGACATGTAAATGCTTTGAAGGATCGAGACACAGTCTCTGTGTCTGAGTGGGTTAAGTTCAGTGACCGAGGCGTGATTTAAATAACGGTTACAGTTTAGAAAGTAGAAGGTGATATGTGCTCAGGAAGCGAGCAGCATAAACCCTCTCATATTGTTAAGGGCCCCTTCTAAGTTTCTGCCCTACTACCCCTGCTTGCCTTTTACAGACTGGGAACACTCACTCCCTTTCTGAGCATCCTCCCAGCACACCATTTACAGACGCAGCTCCATGCTCTTGTATCTCGTGTTCTCTTGGCTGAGGAGGCTCTTTATCTGATCTCTTTATCTGTCAGGAAATTATTGAAGGGATGAACCTTTTTCTGGTGTTAACCCTGTGAAGCTTTCCTGACCTCGTCTCCCATGCAGTTAATTGGTCCTTCAGGCTTGATTTTGTGTCTAACTCAGGGGTCCCCACAGGCATGGTTCAGGTTGGTTCGTTCTTTCCCCTGGAGTGGACTGTGCTTGTCGCCACTCTTGTGGATGAATATATGTCCCCAGCCATCTGAGAAAGGAAGGTGCCTGAGCCTCACCCCACTGTTGGTACTGATGCTTTGGGAGCGCTAAGCTCGCCACTGCAAATTAATCTGAGAATTAGAAGTGAGCTCTTCATTTGTCTCACACATTCCTGATTGCTTAGCACATGGTTTGCGTTTATAATTTTGATGGCATGAAGGAAATTAATATTACAGTTACTTTGGTGCAAAGATATTTGAACCTAATAGATCTGATTCCTTGACCCAAGGTTTTCCTATTTTCCACAAAATTTTGAGGTAAAAGATTATTGGGAAAGTTAATTCCTGTCTCCTACTCCCTTGTTTGAGTTAACGAGAAGGAGTTTTAACTCTTACACATTGTGTGCTTTAGTCTTCAGAATTTAATATGTACTACAGAAATTCTGTATTGCTTTTTATCTTTATAGAATAATTAAAAAATAAGGGCTTGCTTCAAAATGTGATTCCTAAGGTAAGTACTTCCACTGTATAATCTTAAGGGATTTGATTTAGGTCATACCTGAATGGTCTAGTGGCTTTCCCTACTTTCTTCAATTTAAGTCTGAATTTGCCAATAAGGAGTTCATGAGCTGAGCCACAGTCAGCTCCCGGTCTTGTTTTTGCTGACTATATAGAGCTTCTCCATCTTTGGCTGCAAAGAATATAATCAATCTGATTTCGGTGTTGACCATCTGGTGATGTCCATATGTAGAGTCTTCTCTTGTGTTGTTGGAAGAGGGTGTTTGCTATGACCAGTGTGTTCTCTTGGCAAAACTCTATTAGTCTTTGCCCTGCTTCATTCCGTATTCCAAGGCCAAATTTGCCTGTTACCCCAGGTGTTCCTTGACTTCCTACTTTGGCATTCCAGTCCCCTATAATGAAGAGGACATCTTTCTTGGGTGTCAGTTCTAAAAGGTCTTGTAGGTCTTCATAGAACCATTCAACTTCAGCTTTTTCAGCATTACTGGTTGGGGCATAGGCTTGGATCACCGTGATATTGAATGGTTGGAAATGAACAGAGATCATTCTGTCATTTTTGAGATTGCATCCAAGTACTGAATTTTGGACTCTTTTGTTGACCATGATGGCTACCCCATTTCTTCTGAGGGATTCCTGCCCACAGTAGTAGATATAATGGTCATCTGAGTTAAATTCACCCATTCCAGTACATTTTAGTTCACTGATTCCTAGAATGTTGACATTCACCCTTGCCATCTCTTGTTTGACCACTTCCAATTTGCCTTGATTCATGGACCTGACTTTCCAGGTTCCTATGCAATATTGCTCTTTACAGCATCGGACCTTGCTTCTCTCACCAGTCACGTCCACAACTGTGGATGGTATTCTTTCTGCTTTGGCTCCATCCCTTCATTGTTTCTGGAGTTATTTCTCCACTGATCTCCTGTAGCATAACGGGCACCTACCCACCTGGGGAGTTCATCTTTTAGAGTCCTATCATTTTGCCTTTTCATACTGTTCATGGGGTTCTCAAGGCAAGAGTACTGAAGTGGTTTGCCATGCCCTTCTCCAGTGGACCACATTCTGTCAGACCTCTCCACCATGACCCGCCTGTCTTGAGTGGCCCCACACGGCATGGCCTAGAGTCATTGAGTTAGA
The DNA here is from genome assembly GCF_023091745.1 of Budorcas taxicolor. NCBI lineage: Eukaryota > Metazoa > Chordata > Mammalia > Artiodactyla > Bovidae > Budorcas > Budorcas taxicolor. The sequence goes on from NC_068920.1 coordinate 142,275,887, forward strand.
CAAGGCTGTGGTCCATGTGATCAGATTGGCTAGTTTTCCGTGATTATGGTTTCAGTGTCTCTGCCCTCTGAGCCAGGTTTTAGCAATACATGAACCGTGAACTTCCAGATGGTTAAGCTCGTTTTAGAAAAGGCAGAGGAACCAGAGGTCAAATTGCCAACATCTGCTGGATCACGGAAAAAGCAAGAGAGTTCCAGAAAAACATCTATTTCTGCTTTCTTGACTATGCCAAAGCCTTTGACTGTGTGGATCACAATAAACTGTGGAAAATTCTGAAAGAGATGGGAATACCAGACCACCTGACCTGTCTCTTGAGAAACCTATATGCAGGTCAGGAAGCAACAGTCAGAACTGGACATGGAACAACAGACTGGTTCCAAATAGGAAAAGCAGTACGTCAAGGCTGTGTATCATCACCCTGCTTATTTAACTTCTATGCAGAGTACATCATGAGAAACGCTGGGCTGGAAGAAGCACAAGCTGGAATCAAGATTGCCAGGAGAAATATCAATAACCTCAGATATGCAGATGACACCATCCTTATGGCAGAAAGTGAAGAGGAACTAAAAAGCCTCTTGATGAAAGTGAAAGAGGAGAGTGAAAAAGTTGGCTTAAAGCTCAACATTCAGAAAACAAAGATCGTGGCATCCAGTCCCATCACTTCATGGGAAATAGATGGGGAAACAGTGTCAGACTTTATTTTTTTGGGCTCCAAAATCACTGCAAATGGTGACTGCAGCCATGAAATTAAAAGACGCTTACTCCTTGGAAGGAAAGTTATGACCAACCTAGATAGCATATTCAAAAGCAGAGATATTACTTTGTCAACAAAGGTCTGTCTAGTCCAGGCTATGGTTTTTCCTGTGGTCATGTATGGATGTGAGATTTGGACTGTGAAGAAAGCTGAGCGCCGAAGAATTGATGCTTTTGAACTGTGGTGTTGGAGAAGACTCTTGAGAGTCCCTTGGACTAGAAGCAAATCTAACCAGTCCATCCTAAAGGAGACCAGTCCTGGGTGTTCACTGGAAGGACTGATGCTGAGGCTGAAACTCCAATACTTTGGCACCTCATGCGAAGAGTTGACTCATTGGAAAAGACCCTGATGCTGGGAGGGATTGCGGGCAGGAGGAGAAGGGGACGACAGAGGATGAGATGGCCTGATGGCATCATCAACTCGATGCACGTGAGTGAGTGAACTCCAGTAGTTGGTGATGGACAGGGAGGCCTGGCGTGCTGCAGCTCATAGGGTGGCAAAGAGTCAAACACGACTGAGTGACTGAACTGAACTGAGCTGAAGGTAAGTACTTAAGAACCCAATACGGTGTATTTAAGGAGGTTATGGTTGTCACTGCAGGTAAATATTCTGGGTAGAGAAAATTATTGCAACAAAAAATAACATTACTGATAGAAATTATTTTTCTACAGTGTTGTCTGTGGTCTTAATTTTTACAAAAATCTAATGACCCTTTCAATAGTAAATCACAGGATGCTTAAGATATAACTATTAATGTATAAATAGCTTCAGAATGCCACAAAGCAAATGATATGCTAATTTCATTTTCAGTATTTGACAAGACTTGTGGGCTGATGCTAAGTGTTAAAGCCAATTTACTGAATTTTTTTTCTCTCTGGACTTCATTAATTGGAAGAAAGTTATGTACATAATTTGGAATATTTATCTTGACTTTTCTCATAAGTTAGAAACAGGAAAGTACAGGGAATGTTTTTATGAACACCTGAGAACCTACTATCCAGAATTAGCAAATACTAAGATTGTCTTTTTTACTAAAGGTGTGTGTGTATGTATGTGTATAAAAAGTGAAGGTGAAGGTTGCTCAGTTGTGTCCGATTCTTTGTGACCCCATGGACTATATAGTCTATGGAATTCTCTAGGGCAGAATACTGGAGTGGGTAGCCTTTCCCTTCTCCAGGGGATCTTCCCGACCCAAGGATCAAACCTTGGTGAATTCTTTACCAGCTGAGCCACAAGGGAAGCCCATGTATGTGTATCAGTTCAGTTCAGTCGCTCAGTCATGTCTGACTTTTTGTGACCCCATGAATTGCAGCACGCCAGGCCTCCCTGTCCATCACCAACTCCCGGAGTTCACCCAAACTCAATGTATGTGTAAAGTGAAAGTGAAGTCGCTCAGTCGTGTCCAACTTTTTGCGACCCGTGCAATGTAGCCCACCAAGCTCCTCTGTCCATGGGATTCTCCAGGCAAGAATATTGGAGTGGGTTGCCATTTCCTTCTCCAGAGGATCTTCCCGACCCAGGGATCGAACCCAGGTCTCCCATGTTGCAGGCAGACGCTTTAACCTCTGCACCACCAGGGAAGCAAAACCTCCTATAGAGACACAGAACTTCAGATCCAAGTACTAACATCAAAGATTTCAAGGGAGGAAAGGAAGCCAGGTTGAAAGAAGAAGGGGGAGGAAGTGGGAGAGGGGGGCGAAAGGGGTGGCCTTACAGACATCTCCTGCCACTTACAGATACCCAGGCGTTATGGGACTTTTCCTTGGGCCTCCAGAGAAGGGAGGACTGGAACTCGGCCCTACCAGAAATCAGAACAGACCAGAACCAGAATTCGAGTTCTCTTCCAAGAGGAGGTGATCAGTCTCCAATCCTCAGCTCAGGCTGAGGGCCCTTCGACCAGATTCCTGCATCCAGGACCAGGGGACTAGAAAAACAGGGAAGGATAGGAACGGTTAAGGAGAGGAAAGAGAGAGGGAAAGGGAGAGAGGTCAGTAAAGTCTCTTGTTCCTTACCGGTTGGGGCACTCTCGCCAGTTGTCCACGTCAGGAGGAGACCAGGGACGAAAGGGTCCCAGTTGCAGCTGCTGGGTCTGGTCCATTGGCAGGCAAGCTGGCCCCTAAGTACTCCGAGTGGTCAGGATGTCAGTCTCAGCGAAGAAGAGTCCCCTCCAGAGTCGCCATTTGTTGCAGGAAGGTGGACCCCTTCCAGGGCCCGAAACTGGGCTCTTATCTAACACTCGGAAATGAATTGTCCGAGGAGACACATGTGCTGACAGCAAGAGATTTTATTGGGAAAGGGCACCTGGGTGGAGAGTAGTAGGGTAAGGGAACCCAGGAGAACTGGGTATGTATGTGTATAGATACACTCAAATACATAAATGAGAGACAGTAGTGCAAACAAGTTCCTACTTCTAGAGGCAGCCTGCTCTCATGGTTTTGGTGTGTAACCTTCCTTTATATATATATAAATTTAACATGTTTGGCCGTATCTGTATTAGTCGTGGCATGTAGGATCTTCACTACATCACATGGGATCTTTCTTTGTGGCATACAGACTCGCTAGTTGTGGCACGTGGCTCAGTACTTATGGTGCATGGGTTTGGTTTCTCTGCAGCGTATGAGATCTTAGTTCCCTGACCAAGAATTGAACCTGTGTTCCTTGCATTGCAAGGCGGATTCTTTAACCACTGAACCAGCAGGGAAATCTCTAGTATATATTTTTTATATTTGTTCTTTTTATACTGTATATGTTTCCCTGAACAATTGACTGAATTTGCATTTATTCATCCCTTTTAAACATTTAAGATATTTCTAATTTTTCTGCATTATAAACAGTGCTGTATGAGGTATTCTTTTACCAAGAGATAAATGCCTGTGTGAGAATTTCTCCAGAGTTATCTTAGAACACAATTTGGAGAATTGTTGGGGGAGGGGCACACATTTTTTTAGATATTGTCATGTCCTCCAAAATGATTGCTATGGTCTTACTAGTAGTTTTATAAGAGTTACTGTGTCTCTATAAACATAGAGAGTGGCTGGTGTAAATCTTTGTTGCTTTATTTACATTCTTGGCTTTTGTGTTTCTCTTTTTGTGACTTATTCTCTGTGCATTTTTCTTTGTGACTGGTTGTGGGAGATCTTCATGGATTCTGTCTGCTAAAACATATACTCTGTTACTTTTGTGTCTTATAAATAACTTCTTGGTGTGTGACTTGTCTTTGCACTTTATGGAGGGAAATTTTAGGTTTTAATATGGTCAGATTTGAAGGAGACCATTTTAATGACACTAGGGTGGGAAAGTGTTTGATGGATCAGGATGCACAGTGCAGAAGCCGTGAAGAGAAAGGTTATCAGTGTGAATGGAGTTGACTCTCTTTTCTTTATTTATTTTAATTTCTTTTTTGTTTTTTTATGGCCATGCTGCTCGGCATGTGGGATTTTAGTTCCCCAAGCAAGATTGAACCCATGCCCCTTGCAGGGAAGTAGAGTCCTAACCTATGGGCCACCAGGGCAGTCCCTAGTTGGCTCTTTTTAGAACTCTACTCTCCCATGTGTATTCTGTTGAATGTATTGTTTAGTTCCATTACATGTTTGTTCAGTTCCATAAGAAACTTTTTTTTCTCTTTCAATTTATAGACAAAGAAGAATTGGCTTTGTTAAGGTATGCGGAGTTTGTCAAAGAACGTGGTAAAAGTGCAAGTGTTAGTCACTCAGTCGTGTCCGAACCTTTGTGATCCCAGGGACTGTAGCCCGCCAGGTTCCTCTGTCCATTGGATTTCCCAGGCAAAAATATTGGAGTGGGTTGTCATTCCCTTCTCCAGGGGATCTTCCTGACCTAGGAATTGAACTCAGGTTTCCCTCATTGTAGGTGGATTCTTTACCATCTGAGCTACCAGGGAAGCCCAGAGAACATGGCGTCTCTCTCTTTATTTATAATTTTGTATCTTTCAGGAACATTTTGAAATTTTCTTTCTAATGTTGCCCTTTACCAGATTCTCGCTTTAGTGTTGTCTGCTGCCCTCATGGCAACCCACTCCAGTACTCTTGCCTGGAAAATCCCATGGATGGAGGAGCCTGGTCGTCTGCAGTCCATGAGGTCACTAAGAGTCGGACATGACTGAGCGACTTCACTTTCACTTTTCACTTTCACTTTTCACTTTCATGCATTGGAGAAGGAAATGGCGACCCACTCCAGTATTCTTGCCTGGAGAATCCTAGGGACAGGGAAGCCTGGTGGGCTGCCGTCTATGGGGTCGCACAGAGTTGGACACGACTGAAGCGACTTAGCAGCAGCATCAGCAGCAGCTGCCCTCTTTATCAGTTTATGACTCCTCACCCCTGTTCCCAGAACCCCCATTCCCCACCTCATCTTCTGGTATCTTACTGCTGAAATCTAGGAAGAATGAGGAAGGGTGTGGAGAGGAAAGGACTCTGTAGCATCGTTTTCTTTGTGCTACTTCAGGAGAAAGTTGGAGCTTTAAATTTACTCACTCCGGAAACATTTATTGCATTTATGGTGCTGGGCCTCGCACTTCTCTCATTTCCATTGACTGTTTTCAGTTAAGTTACATGGTTTCACTTCATTTTGGTTAGTGCTGCCCAGGATACCTGTTCTAAAACTAATCATGATGAAGAAGGTTTATTTGCTATGTTAGGCATCAGTACCAATCTACTCCCCACCCCCCCGCCTTAATCACTAAAAGCTGAGACCTCGTCAACAATGAGTCATGTAAAACAGTGACATGATGGACCAAGTTAACATCTTGACTTGGGGTTGAGACCCCTTGGCACATATAACTGAAGATAAGTCTTCAGTAGATGTCACCTGGGTTATCATCTCCAGATATGGGTGTTGCCTTTTGCACCGTTTAATTCTGTGCTCTCAGCTGTTCCTTATTTTCATGTGCCTTTAATTGGAGAGCGAGCTTTTTGAATGCAGGGAGCATACCTTGTTCATCGCTGTATGAACCCTATATCAGGTAGCTGCTGGTTACCCCTTTGTGACTGTGCTGATGAAATCGTCTCAGTTCCCCCTCCCTTTAAGCACAAGCAAGCACACTTGTCTGCCTGCATGGGTGAACACATGCACGGTCTTAGAGCTGCAGCATCAGTGTCCCAGAGCTGCCATCCCATCTGGTGGGAACAATACACGATTAGTTCCATCATTCTGTCTCCTTTCCACTTACTCTTCAGTCTGGCGTGAATGGCAGAAAGGTTGTTTGGAAGCAGTTATTGAATCGCTTTCATTTTTAATCAAGCTTATCTTATTGTAGCCAATTTGATCTATGCGTGACCATGTTTATTAGAATTCATAGGGCGGAAATGTCTTCTAGAATTAAGATCAGGAGATGAAGAATGAAACGGAAATCTAAGTTAGCTGTCCTTCTGTAGTCAGGTATTGTAAAGTTTTATACATATATTTTAAAATCTAAAAATGAGGTATGATATCTGTTACCTCCATGGCATAGTAGTGCAAACTAAATAATAATGCTTAACCCCTTGAAAAAAGTATTATATGGTATGTGTATGTGCATATATATGTGTATATATATCACTATTGCACACTGAGTAGAGAGAAATTATTTCCATTATCTGAATCTGTTTTGTCCTGTCCTTTTAGAGGTTTGTTGAAGTCTCAGATTGTGTTTTGTTGTAACAACAGGCTACTAATTTTTAAAGATACGTCTTTGTGAGAATTGCATGTTTTCTGTTTGAAAAAGCGCTATGACTAGATTCAGAAGTGTAAACATTCAAAGCTACTTGTTTTGCTTCTATTTGTTCAGAGAAGTTTTTTCTAACAAATTGACTTAAAAATAAAAGTTGCGTATGGAAAATTTGTAGCATGATCATAGAAGACTTTATGACTCCCTCATGCCTGCTTTTCAGGTTAACAGTGGACCCATGGCCAGCATCACATCATCTGTGGCCTCAGCCGAGCCTCCACCCCCCGAGCCTAGAGTATCATGAAGTCAGTCCTGGACAGTGTAGTGTTTTGTCTGAATGTTCCAGTGTGTATTTCCCAATAATAAGCACTCTTAAAAACGTGAACATGAAACTGTTATCATTTATGAAGACATGGAGAAGGGTGTGGCTTCTGTGTTATGTTACTCCGTCGCTTTATTGTTACTGGGGACGACAGTGTTTCACTTGAGACACCAGAAGTTTTATCTGCAAACCTTTTTCTTGTTTTTTGACACGTGATTACGATGTCTTTTCTAGTGCCCAGCCAGATTTACTGCACATGACTTAACTTTAAAAATCATGACTGTTGGCTTCCGTTATTAACGGGCTTAGTTTGTGTGTGGTGGTCTTTTCACTTGTACTGCTTGTTAGGCCGCTTTGCCCTGTTGGTAACTGGCCTCTGATTGCAGTGAAGTATAGCAAACAGTGAAGTGAACAGGTCAAAATGTGGGGCTAAGCTTCGGAGCAGTCTCACTTCAGCACAGTTACTCCTGTATAGTTGTGTCCCATCCGCAGCGCTCCTGGCTGTCATTTTTTGTTTTTCAAGCATCTGTAACTGTGTCCCCATGACCTCCAGTGTGCTGCTGTAGTTAATATAGACACGTCTGTGAGGTGACATAATCGTTTATGTTTATTCATTTTTTGAGGGACAGTTGCTTTATGATGTTGTGTTGGTTTCTGCTGACTTTGAAGTGAATCAGATCTACGTAAACATCTGTCCCCTCCCTCGTGGGCCTCCCTCCTACCACCACCGTCCCACCAGTCTAGGCCACCACAGAGCACAAGCTGAGCTGCCTGTGCCATACAGCAGGTTCCTATAGGCTACCTGTTGTACACATGGAAGTGTATTTATGTCAGGGATGTATCGGTTAGATACTCAATGACCAACCTGAAAACATTTCTTTTTACATTTCCAAGTTCTCTTCTCGGTTTCAGATGTTTCAGTGTGTCAGTGAAGGTGAAATTCTAGTTGAGAAACCGTCTGGTCTATTGGTTGTTTCCTCTAAAATATTTACCTTCTAATTTTATTTCGATTTTCCTTATGGAAGTGAGTGTTTCCGCTCTCTTTGTTTTGATGTTGTCCTGTTCATATTTGTAATTTATCACTTCTCTTTATTTGTCTCTGTTTTTAGACTTTTGCTGGTTGGCGGATGTGAAACTGCTGAAGTGGGCATATCAAAAGCTGCTAGCTGTGGACTGTCTGCCTGGAGAGTTCTTTCAGGATCACCGTATTATAAGCCTGTTACTCATGGTGGCGACAGGGTCACTGCAGTAAGTCTCATTGATGGTGTTTCATTTTGTTCATTTAGACCTTATATAAAGGTCTTAGATAAGCCCTTTGCAAGATATATGGAGAAAGAAGCAATCTGCCTTAAATGAGGAAAATGACTTAATACAAGTGAAATTTTAAGACTTCTATCAAATATCAAATTTATCTAAAGCATGCTTTATTTAACTTGGTCTCATTTTTAGTCAAAATATTTGCAGATATGAAGAAAAATGATTTAGCAGCACTGTTACTTGCATTTGCTTTTTTAGACCTTGACATTAAGTCCTTTGATGCTCTGGCAGTGGTTCTGAGCACTCTCACAGGTTGTAGCTCATTTAACTCTCAGTAACCCTTTGAGATAGGTATTGTTAGTAGCCCAAGTCTGTTGATGAAGAAGGTGAAATTTAGCTGGGTCAGCCAGCTAGCAGGTGGCAGAGTGAGAGTGCAAAATCTGGCAGGAGTTCCCTGTTCAAGTTCTCAACTGCCTTGGCTCTTCCGTTTTGTTACATATTGATCAGCACTGTACCTATTCATTTATTCACTCTATTATTGAGCTTCTGTTTTCTATCAGTCACTCCTTTGTGCTGTAGTTAGTATAGGCTCGACTCTGCTGTGATAATAAAAATTAGCCACATAAGCAGACAAATGAAAAATCCTGACATTTTTGTCACTTACCTTGTGAAAGCCTATCCCTTATTTGTGGCAAAGTCTGCTGTTGATACCATGACCTCATGGAAAGCTTGTTCCAAGTGCTGATTAAAGGATCCATGGAGGCTGGTACTCTTCAGGGCCTAATGTCTCAGTTTAGGGCCTTAGGTGGGGAAGCAGAGGAGTAAAAGGAGGGACTTCTTACTGTCTCACACCAGAGGTGACATCACTTCCGCTCATCGTTCACTTCCTGTAACTCAACATGTAGCTCCTCATCATGTACCTTCAAAGGGTCTGGGAAGTAGTTTTCTGTGTCCAGAAAGGAGAGAAAAACTAGACGTTCAGTTCAGTTCAGTCGCTCAGTCGTGTCCGACTCTTTGCGACCCCATGAATCGCAGCACGCCAGGCCTCTCTGTCCATCACCAACTCCCGGAGTTCACTCAGACTCACGTCCATCCAGTTGGTGATGCCATCCAGCCATCTCATCCTTGGTCGTCCCTTTCTCCTCCTGCCCCCAATCCCTCCCAGCATCAGAGTCTTTTCCAATGAGTCAACTCTTCGCATGAGGTGGCCAAAGTACTGGAGCTTCAGCTTTAGCATCATTCCTTCCAAAGAAATCCCAGGGTTGATCTCCTTCAGAATGGACTGGTTGGATCTCCTTGCAATACAAGAGACTCTCCAGAGTCTTCTCCAACACCACAGTTCAAAAGCATCAATTCTTCGGTGCTCAGCCTTCTTCACAGTCCAACTCTCACATCCATATATGGCCACAGGAAAAACCATAGCCTGGACTAGACGGACCTTAGTCGGCAAAGTAATGTCTCTGCTTTTGAGTATACTATCTAGGTTGGTCATAACTTTTCTTCCAAGGAGTAAGCGTCTTTTAATTTCATGGCTGCAGTCACCATTTGCAGTGATTTTGGAGCCCCCCAAAATAAAGTCTGACAGTGTTTCCCCATCTATTTTCCATGAAGTGATGGGACCAGATGCCATGATCTTTGTTTTCTGAATGTTGAGCTTTAAGCCAACTTTTTCGCTCTCCTCTTTCACTTTCATCAAGAGGCTTTTTAGTTCCTCTTCAGTTTCTGCCATAAGGGTGGTGTCATCTGCATATCTGAGGTTGTTGATATTTCTCTTGGCAATCTTGATTCCAGCTTGTGTTTCTTCCAGCCCAGCGTTTCTCATGATGTACTCTGCATAGAAGTTAAATAAGCAGGGTGACAATACTCCTTTTCCTATTTGGAACCAGTCTGTTGTTCCATGTCCAGTTCTGACTGTTGCTTCCTGACCTGCATACAGATTCCTCAAGAGGCAGGTCAGGTGATCTGGTATTCCCATCTCTTTCAGAATTTTCCACAGTTTATTGTGATCCACACAGTCAAAGGCTTTGGCAGAGTCAAGAAAGCAGAAATAGATGTTTTTCTGGAACTCTCTTGCTTTTCCCATGATCCAGCGGATGTTGGCAATTTGATCTCTGGGTTCCTCTGCCTTTTCTAAAACCAGCTTGAACATCAGGGAGTTCACGGTTCACGTATTGCTGAAGCCTGGCTTGGAGAATTTTGAGCATTACTTTACTAGCATGTGAGATGAGTGAATATTAATTGTTTCTACCATATTGACCCCTGGTGGCTCAGCTGGTAAAGAATCTGCCAGCAATGAGGGAGGCCTGGATTTGATCTCTGGGTGGGAAGATCCCCTGGAGGAGGGAACAGCTACCCACTCCAGTATGGAGAATCCTGGCCTGGAGAATCCCATGGACTGCGTAGTCCTCGGGGTTGCAGAGTCAGATACGACTGAGCGACTTTCACTTTTACCATATTGGCCACTCTGTGATTTGTATTTGTTTCTCTGTATAAACTGTATGATCATAATTATGGACCCTGTGCTTAGCATGTTGCCTGATATGTGGTGGGCATTCATATTTTTCTAGGGAGGGGAGAAATCATGAGACTGGAGTGAAACGTGGCGTAAGTGATGCTTAGTCCTGTGAGTGTACTCAGTCCACCGTTTCTGTCTCAAAATGAATGTATTTGTTCCATTATCTCTGTCTCAAAATAATGATTTGAAAATAATTCTCTACAACAATGGTTCAATGTTTCAAGGTTGAAGAAGAGCCAGTGAAGATGTACTTTTGAAGAGAAATCTTTAGCAGTCATAGTAGCCTCCATTTGTTTGTTTGTCTGTTTAGTTTTTAGCATATGCTGACATATGTGATGGTGCATTTAGCCCAACAAGGTAGTAATTTTTTTTTTTTTAACTATGTCAACTACTGGTTCAGGATGGCACCAGACTTTAGAGCTGTTCATGTTTGTCGATCAGCTCATATAGTACTGTGCCTTATGCTTTTTCTTCCATTCATGATCACTCTACTCACTCTAGCACCCATTTATTTTCTCTGCAAGATCCAGTAAGGAGTTCAGTTTGGGTATTTATTAGCCACATTTCACAGATCAGGAGCCCAAGGCCTGGGAGATTTTGGCAACTGAAAAATAGGGCGGCAGGGATGGCACCCGGCCTCGTAGTTCCCGTTTAGCACTTTCCTCACACCCCGTGCGAAATTACATACCTCTCATTGGCACCATCAGATTCACGCTGTGATGATTCTCCAGTAATTTATTTAAAGAAAGAATGAGATAGCAGTTGGATGTTGTACTTCATATTTGTAATAATTTAGTCGTGTTCCTACCCCTGATTTCACACTCGGCTTGTCGTTTTATATGTGAGATGTTTCAGAGCAGATCCTGAAAAGAGTTTGAACAGTTTTATCTCTTGACTGTAAGTCTGCAGCTTATTTTTTTATAAACCTGTAGTGAATTTGTTATAGTATTGCTTCTGTTGCACAATGTTGGTTTTTGGCCGCAAGGCATGTAGGATCTTAGCCCTCTCAACCAGGGGATTAAACTCCCTGCCTTGAAAGGTGAAATCCCAACCACTGGACTGCCAGGGAAGTCCCTGCAGCTTAGGGACTTTTTTTTTTTTTTTTTAAACTGACTGTGTCATGAGGCTTCCCGGATTTTAATTTCTAACCAGGGATTGAACCCAGACCATGGCAATGAAAGTGAAAGCACTGAGTTCTAATCACTGGACCACCAGGAGTGTCCCTGCAGCTTATTTTTAAGTGGTTCACTCAAAAAATAATTTTTTAAAAAGTGTACATATGCCTACAGAAAATGCAGTCATGGTGAAATGTTAATTGGTGAACTCAGGTAAAAGGTATGTTTGGTATTTCATTGTGTAGTCATTTCACCTTTTCAGTAACTATAAACTTTGTCAAAATGTTTAAGGTTGAGGGGAAAAAAAGAAGGAATAGGTAAGTGTGGAGGATATGAGATGAGCAAAGTTGGCTAACTGAAGGGCTGTTTCAGCGGGGTGTCACCAAATGTATTTATGACAGAGCCTGGGACAGGGGAGGCATGAAGCACTGTCACGTACTACGAAGCCTTTTCTCACTGTGGCTTCTTTGAATTCTCTGTACTTTCACTTTGCTCCTCCCTGAAGTATTGGAATCTGCTCTGCTATGTATGATCCTTCCTTCTCTGGCCTGAAGCTTCAGTATTGGAGTCTCTTAAAAGAAAATTGCTTGTGCACTGACAGAATAAGTGGGGGGAAATATTGAATTGCAAATTGAGGGCTCCGCTGTATGATAAACTTCTTGAAATGCTGCGAGTGTATTTTAATTACGTTAGTGCCTTTTAAATGTGTCCTGCAGCTAAACTCACAATCATTCTGCGTAGCCGTCCCCTCCCTCAAAGTAATTTCAAGCTATAGGATTAGTTCCTCTTGTCAGGTGGCAGATATTGTTCGCATCGAACCACTTATTGTTTGTTTAAGGCTGCTATTGTGTCGGGGTGGCTATTGACAGAAAAAGTGCTGCTGACACGTATATTCTCGTCTCTCTCAAGGCTGCTAGGTTGTAAAAGAGGCTATGCAAAATTCAATAGATGCTTTGACCAGCGTTTCCAAAGTAATGTCGGTGTCATCTGTGTGAGAGTTTTATTTATTCATTTGTTCAACATCGATTCACTGCTGCAGGTATCAGAACATCAAGGTAGCAGCCCTCAAGGAGTTTGTTTACTGGACTGGAGGATACAGCTGTGTGCCCAGATGTGGGCAAGAAGCTGTAGCAGATACTGGGGGAGTCCAGTCACTGGGGAGGGGAGAGAGGAGTGGGCTCAGGAGTCCGAAGGCTGGAGTTGGAATCCTAGCTCAGCACTACTGCTCGTGTCTTACGACTCTTGTCTGGTTCAAATGAGATGATAAACAATAAAATGTTCTACAGTGTTCATTATTGTCTACTTGTATTTTTAAGGTGGGAATCTTGGAAAAGTGTATAAAAAAGGAACCAAATTATTTTTTTGTAGCTGATGCTGCCGCCCCTTTAGGATGGAATGTTGCTGTGGAAAGAATACAGGCTGTTTGATATCCTATTTCTCTGAGAAAATAGAAGTAATCAGAATATTTTCATAAAGAGCCTCCATCAACACTTCAGCTTTGTAATTTTTCTCTTGTTATTACAGATGAGCTGTGCTTGGACCAGCCAAGGCTAGCAGCTCTGTCCACTGGATCTCACACTCTTTCTTATTGAAGGACATTTTTCCAAATCATGAATCTTGCTGCCAGTTAGGTTTATCAGCAAGCAGTGTGCATTTATTTTTCCCATTGTAAAACCTTCTTAGTTTAGGGCACTTAGACCCTACTAAACCCTGCTGCCAGCCCGTTTCTTTTTTTCATGAGTCTTCTATACTTGATCAGTTTCCTCTTTTTCTGTTCTCTCTTGAATTTACCTGGATGGGACTTTACCTCCATGATGTCACTGAAATTGTGTTACTGTTATCAATACCCTCCAATATTTTACTAGTTGATTGGTATTCTTTAGTTCTAATTACTTACAATATCAGTTATTTGATTTTATTTTTCCCTTCCCCTCTCCTTCTCCTTTTCCTGTTTATTTCTATTATTTTGTCAAAATACACAGTATTTATACGTTTAGCTTCAGCCCTTGTCCTCATTTTTCTTTAGTCATAGGTGTTCATTTATATATTTTAAAATGCTCATTTCCACTTTGGAGTTTTCCCAGTTACCTCTTGGTTGGATGAAATTATCCTTTGATCGATGTTTTGAGAGGGCCTCATAGATGAAGAGTTTCTTAGGTTCTTGTGTGTTTGGAATTGTTTTTCATAGCATGAATGTTTGAAGGCGTGGATATAAGACCTTAGGTTTGCTTGTTCTTTCATTGAACTTAATAAAATACTGCTCTATTGTTGGCTTTGCTTTGGGTGCAAAATTTGAAAAGTTGATGTGAGTCAGATTATCTTCCCTTTGTGTATTATTTGGCCATTTTGTTGGGAGGCTTTGAGAATTTCTGTATCTTTGCTTGGTTAAGAATCCGCCTGCAATAGAAAACTGAAACAAACAAACAAACAAACAAAAAAAGAATCCGCCTGCAATGTAGGAGACCCTGGTTTGATTCCTGGGTTGGCAGGATCCGCTGGAGGAGGGATACGCTACCCACTCCAATATTCTTGGGGTTCCCTGGTAACTCAACTGGTAAAGAATCTGCCTGCAGTGCAGGAGACCTGGGTTTGGAAGATCTCCGGAGAAGGGAAAGGCTTCCCATTCCAGTATTCTGACCTGAATATTTATATTTCATGGACTGTGTAGTCCATGGGGTCACAAAGAGTCAGACACGACTGAGCAACTTTCACTTTGGAATCTAATAGACTTCCTGGACTATTTCTTGGAGGTGATTTTTCTGGGTTAATTTCTCCAGGTACCTGTTCATGCTTTCAATGTATAGATTAGATCTGTTTTCATTTCTGGAAAGTTTTCTTGGACCGTGACTTTAGGTGGTGGTTTTAGATAGACCTTAGACCCCTATGCTAGCTTGTCTCATCTGTGCTTCTGGACCCTGCAGTTATTTTTTTCAGTCTGGTTTTGCTTATCACCAAGCTTGATGGTGGGCTTGGGTTGAGGTGGATGGAATGTGGGGGTTGGCAAGAGCAGTGCAGATGACACATTGGGAGTTTTCTCCTTCTGCCTACAATGATTTTGAAGTTTGGGTTATCTTTTATCTTCTTCAAGTTTAGCTGAAATAAATTTCATGGGGATTTATTTTTCCCTTCTTGCATTTTATTGCTTTTGGAGGAAATGTGGAGCTAGACCACTAGTAATGTCTTTTAGCTACTCAAAAGTTCTGGTAGGAACATTTTAACCTCAACTCAAGCATGCTCCCCTGTTTGCCTTCTTCTTTTAGAGTGAAGTTCATGTAACATAAAATTGGCCACTAAGCATTTTAAAGTGCACAGTTTAGTGGCATTTGGTACACTCAGTGTTGTGTGTCCACCACCACTGTCCAGGTCCAGGGCATTTTCATCACCCTGAAGGGAAACGCCAGTCCCATTAAACAGTCCCCTCTCCCCAGCTCCTGGCAATCACCGATCTGCTTTCTGTTTCCATGAATTTACCTATTCTGAAAATTTCATACAGAGTCATACAGTATGAGATTTTATATCTGATATCTTTCATTTAGCAACTTATTTTTGATGTTCATCCAAATTGTGGAATGCATCAATACTTCATTGCTTTTTAGGACTGAATAATACTCTGTTGTATAGATATCCTCCATTCTTTAGTTCGTGGACATTTGAGTTGTTTGTACATTTTGGCTATTATTAATAGTGTCACTATGAACATTTGTGGCAAGTATTTGAACACCTGTTTTCAGTTTTTTGGGGTATAAACTTAGGATGCAATTACTGGGTCATAGGATAATTCTGCTTAACCTTTTGAACAACTGCCAGACTCTTCCACGGTGGCTGTACTATTTTATGTTCCCACCAGCAGTGTACTGGTGTTTCAGGTTCTCTGTACAACTTTAGTTATACATATTTTCCATTTCTAAAATATTATAGCTCTATCTCTTGCTTTTAAATCTAGAGACAAAAATAGTCTGTGTTATATTATTTCAAATACTTGTTTCTAAGTGATTTTATTCTGGTATTTTCCAAGAACAGGATCAATTTCGTCATGAACGAAGGTTCTTTTGGCAACCTGGGACAGTCGCATTTGAGAAGAGCTGCTCATTAGATTCTAATTTGCATAGATTGTATTAGACTTACGTATATATTTTAAAAATTTGATTATGACTTTATTTTGTAAGATTTGTCACTTGGTCGATTTTTTCCCAAACAAAAACAAAATCTCACCAAGATTTCTGATACTGATTTTCTTAACCATTTCGTAAAATACTAGATATGCTGTAGTTTTCATTGCATGATGAAAGGACTTTGTACAATGAGGAAGTGTTCCATTGATCTTTAATTGTATGGTGTGTGTTTATTTTGTAGGTACCAAAGACACTGGGATTTTTAAGGATGTTAAGTGGCAAGTTTTACAGTCGCCAGGGACAAGAACAGGTAATGCAGACTGGCTTAACTTAGAAAACATTTTCACCAAAGTCCACTTAAGGACAAAGTTGAGTGAACCTTGAACATGATAGATTTTCACCTGAATTTGCTCTTAATTATACACTATATGGGTGTATGCATTAATAAGGATTCATGAAGCTGTTCACTGAAGATTTGTGTATTTTACTATGTGTGTCATTCTTATCTCAATAAGGAAAACTAAAGGAAAATTTCAAGAATGAACCTAGTCCTCTTCGGTCTGGGAATATAGCCCAAAGAAGTCTCCTGGAAGCATTATATATCTTTGAATCTTCTTATTTTATCTTACTTGGGAATTTTGTATCCTTGTCCATAATATATACTTTTTATTTGTTGATTTTAAAATATTCCTTCCCTTGCATTACAGTTTTCCAGTTAGCGTTCTCTTTGGCCATTTCACGGAGTTTGTCTTTATCTTGCAGATGAAGAAGTATATGAAAGGCTAAATGCCTTGGCCTCTGCCATGTACTTTATTCTCTCTAATTTAGTGTGTTGCCTGTGTTGTTCTTTCTGTGACCATATTAGTTCATGAGAGCATTACTTTTTTGAGTCAGACTTCTAAACTACAGTGGGTTCAACTATCTGCTGAACTCCTTGAGGGCAGGGATTTATGTTTGTTTTGTTCACTGCGGGTTCCCCAGAGTATAAAACAGTGCCTGGCATGTACTATGTACTACTAAATATGTAATATTCAATAAATGTTGAGTGTTGGAAGAGCAGGCTTACAAATTCACCTTTTATAGAGCTGAGTTTTTTTTTCTTTAAGCGTATGTAATAATTTAGAACATTTTGAATGCATGTGATAGAATTCAGTCCTTTGATCTGAATATAGCTTGTCTGTGTGAAAGGTGTAATAAAATTGGAAATCACTTATTTTTGATTGCTCTGTATAGATGATAAACAGCTAAAAAAAGTGGGACAATTTAGTGTACATACAAAGATCTGATATTTAACACTGAAAAAAGTCTCTTAGGATGGACAGTTGAAAAGTTTTACTGCAGCGTTTGAGAGAAGACAGTTCCTACTCCAAATATTGCTGCAAGTTGTAGAAGACTTTAATTAGTGTTTTTAATTAACACAAGATCAAATGGACATTTGAGCTAATGATTTAATGTAAGTGAGAAGTAGAAGTTAAAATAATGTTCACATTACTTCAGTAGCATTTTGTTAGTATCACATTGCTACACAAGAGAATCAGTGAAGTAAGAGGAAAATATCTTTTAAAGAATTTTAGGGAGCAGTTTAAGATGGGAAGGGGTAAATAGGAAAATTGACAGTGAAGTTAATTAAAAGGGCCATTAATGAATTATTAATGTACGAAGACAGTTTACTGTGCAGAAATGTCCTTGTAAATCCTCTTGTGATACTTCTACCCCTTGATAATCACTTACCAAGTAATTAATTTGCTAGACCACCTTCGAAGTTGAAACCTCATGGAGTAAACTGAAGCAAGTGGTAAGTGATAGTCACTGTTTTTCTTTTCCTCACCTTTATTGAGAGATAATTGACAAATGAAATTGTAAGACAGTTAGATTGATGATTTGATACAGGTACATATACATTGTGAGAAGATCTTCTGCCACTGACTTAATTAATACATGTATCACCTCACATATTTACTTTTTGTGTCTCTGTTACACTTAAATCCTACCCTCAACAAATTTCAATTATAGAATACAGTGTTATCACCTGTAGCTATCAGTGTTATACATTAGGTCCTCAGACTTTATTCATCTTATAACTGAAAGATTATACAACTTTATCAACTTCTGCCTTTCCTCCAGTCCCCAGCCCCTGTGGCAAACACTTTTTCTATTCACTGTATCTATGATTTTGACTTATGATTGTCTTTATAGATTCTGTGTGTAAGTGATACAACATAGTGCTTGCCTTTTTTTAATCTGGCTTATTTCACTTAGCAAAATGCAGTCCAGTCTCATTCATGTTTTTTGCAAATGACAGGATTTCCTTCCTTTAAAAAAGATGAATAATATTCCATGTTGAAGAATAAAGATTAATATAATTAATTCTTTATATCTTAATTTATATATAAAATAGGGATCTGCTTTCATTCTTTTGCATGTGGCTGTCCAGTTTTTCCAGTATCATTTATTGATGAGACTGTTTTCCCCATTGTGTATTCTTGGCTCCTTTGTTGTAAGTTAATGGACCATATATGCTTGAGTTTAGTTCTGGCCTCGCTGTCCTACTCCATTGCCCTGTGTATCTGTTTTTATGTCAGCTTCATATGTGTTTAATTACTATTTGCAGTGTAATTTAAACCTGGATGTATGATGCCTCTAGTTTTGTTCTTCTTTGTCAGGATTATTTTGACTCCTTGGGTATTTTGTGGTACCATACAAATTTCAGGATTATTTTTTCTATCTCTGTAAATAATGCCTTTGTAATTTTGACAGAGATTGCATTGAATCTATAGATTACTTTGGCTAGTATGGACATTTTAACAATAGTAATTTTTCCAATCCGTGAACATGGAATTTCTTTAATTTGTGCCTTCTTCATGTTCTTTTATTAATGTTTTATGGCTTTCAGTGTATATGTCTCTCACTTTCTTGTTTAAATTTATTCCTAAATATTTTACTGGTTTTGATGTTAATGCGATTGTTTTCTTAATTTCTCTTACTGATAGTTTGCTTTTACTGTATAGAAATTGTATGTTGATTTTTTTATCTTGCAATTTTATAAATTTATTTATTCTAACAGGTTTTTGATAGAGTCTTTTCTATATATAATATCATGTGATCTGCAAACCGAGCCAATTTTACTTCTTCCTTTCTGAATTGTATGCCTTTTAATTCTTTTTCTTGCCTAATTGCTCTGGCTAGGACTTTTTTTTGTACCACATTGGATAAAAGTGCTAAGTTACATATTATTGACCAACATTCCAGCTGTTGATGATTAAAATGAAAATGGCATTCTTATTTGAGGACTGTGAAAGAAATTCACAGATATATTTTAACCAAAGTGAAAATTAGTTACATCTAAATTTTGTGGCCTTTACAACAACTTAATTTTGATGGAGAAGAGAACAAGATTGTTATTCGCATAAGCTGACAAATCTTAATACAATAGGCAGGGTTTGAATGTTTGAGGTTTACTTTTTTTGTGGCGTACAGTTGGTTGAAAAGCCATTCCCTCCTATTTCCAGGGCACACACTGCTGAATTCTCTTCTTTGCCAACCAACAGACTTTTCGGTTTCTGCATACTGCAGACTCTGCTCAGGTTTCTGAGTACTGCACACTCTGCTCGCAGAATTCAGCGTGGATTTTCTAACTGTGGCTTTGCATCTTGTGTTGCAGTTACTGGCAGGATAGTAACTTATGTTCTGGTCCAGAAATAACGCTGCATGCTGTAGACACTCAGAAAACTTTCTACAAATAAAAAGCAGAGTTTATACTTTAGAAGGAAATCACCGTATTTCTTAAGTAATACAGGTGACTTATCTATCTTTGGCGGGCTACAATTCAGTTCCTACTAATACACATGTCTTCTTACTGTGCATGTTTATGGAAATTAAACAGATAACTTGAGACGTGAAAGAAACAAACATTTAATGTGTATTTTATGTGTATGGGTGTAATGCCTGAGATTTGCTTTAAAGTCCTCCAGGGGACAGAAGTCCCCAGTGGCATTGTGGTGATTGGGGAATGACACGTGAGACAAGCTTGAAATATTGATGTTTGTTTAAGATGGTTATTGGACCCATGGGTATTTATTATACTGCAGTTTCAGCTTTTGTGTGTGTGAGTGCAACAAAATGCTCATGGAAGGGAGTGGTACTTTTGCAGTGTGGATGTCATGGCATCAAAGGAAACTAAGGGCATCCAGAAAAAAAAGCCAGTGGGGACATTTCAGTGAATATATTTATTGCTTAAGTGTGCAGGAAGGATGGAAGGGAGGGAGGGATGAAAACAGAAGGATGTTTAATGTATTCGTTCATTATTTCCCTGGTCATAATGCTGCTGTTAAGTTATTCACATTGTTCAGTGTACATTTTTTGGCTTAGTTTTTTTTTTTTTTTGGTGTGTGTATGTGTGTTTTTATAAACTTCCTACTTGCTTTCAAAACACTTTTTAAAAATTAATTTATTTTAATTGGAGGCTAATTACTTTACAATATTGTGGTGGTTTTTGCCACCATTGACATGAATCAGCCATGGGTGTACATGTGTTCCCCATCCTGAACCCCCCTCCCACCTCTCTCCCTCAAAGCACTTTTAGTGAAGTTGTTTAATGGAGTTCCTGCATATTACCATACAGAGCACAGTCAGCACCTGACTAATTGTTCACGTGCTGAAGCAATGAAGTATACTTGATCATAATTTCTACTGAGGAGCATGCCTGTCACTATTAGAAAGGCTGTGGCCTAGGTGAGGGCAGTGATCGTGGTGCCGTCAGGGCACGTGGAGCTGGAGGGGAGACTTTGCATGTGGTTCAGGTCCTGCTGTTTATATAGAATGATGATCTTGGGCAAGTGCTGTCACACTTCAGGTCTTCAGTTTCTTCATCTGTAAACTCTGAAGAATGGGTAGAAAGTTCTTTTCATTAACACAGATCAGTGCTTCAGAGGCCTGTCTTGTGCAGAACCACGGAGCTAGTTGACATAGAGTTGTGAGGGGAAGATGCCAGGTCCTTCATCTTCTACTTGTTGGGGCTTCCCTGGTGGCTCAGACGATAGAGTCTGCCTCCAGTTTTGGAGACCCAGGTTTGATCCCTGGATCAGGAGGAATTCCCTAGACAAGGAAATGGCAACCCATTCCAGTATTCTTGCCTGGAAAATCCCGTGGGGCCGCAAAGAGTTGGACACGAATGAGTGACTTCACGTTCACTTTCATCTTCTACTGATTGTTCCATCTCCATCACAGAGGAAGAGATGTGGTAGATGCAGATTTTTGCTGGATGTGTTTTTGTTTGCCTTGCTTCTTCTCAAGCATTTGTATTTTAATTTCTTACATTTCATTATGACAATCTGGAATAGAACTGTTATATCCCATTGAAGTGATTTTAGTCTTCGGTGAGGAGATTAGAGTATGCTAATCTTGTCTGTTCCCTCATCCAGCAGTGTCCCTCACTTCCAGAAATTGCTCTCCTTGGTTTTGATGGCCAGTGTGCCTAGTTATTTTAGACCCCAGCACTTAAACTCTGTCTGCAGAGGCCAGGTAGATAATAATGGTGAATCAAGTCCATTGTAAATTCTGTTTTTTTTTGGTATAGTCATTGTTACTTTTCAGTTCTGCAGCTTTCAGCCTTAATCTTGGGGCCATAATAGAAAATAATGGGGGTTTTGGCTAGCTGGAAAGCTCATGACCCTTCCAAGAGGGTAACTACTACCTAATTCCAGCCGATTATGCCCTTTGGGCCCTGTGTTGCCAGCTTTTCTAAATGTGCAGGAGAAATATGGTTGTGGACTGCCATTTTCTGGTCTGTTCTATTTTTTGGGGGGAGACCGCCTTAGAGCCTGTTCTTAATAAATGGTTGAATGGGAAATAGGTCTTCAGTTAGTATTTCTTCAGTTCTTCCAGTTCTGTTGTAGTTGTTCAGTAGGTAACATCTCTGCTAGGGATGGTTTCCCTTGTGGTAACTGAGCAAACCTGGTGTCCTCGTGGGAAAGGACTGAGATTATGTGGACAAGTAGAACTGGGAAGGCTAGTCTTCCTCTGTGTAGCCCACGTTTGGCCATTTAAGGTCAGTGTATTACAAAGTGTCTCTGTTTTGTGGCAACACTTAGATTCCTTAAATCGAATAATTTGCCAGCAGATATGAAAAATCTTACCCAACTAATGTGTTTCTTAAATTAAGGCATGCATTTTCCTCTAGTCGATCTTTCATTCCCTTTGAATGCTTCTCCCCTCCATGTCTTCCTCTGCTTCTCATTCACAGCATGAATTTGTGGTTTGTCCATGGTGTAGAATATTTCAGGCATTGTGTTCATATAGAATCTTGTAAAAATTATGAAATTCAAGAAATGCATAATTTTGTCAACATCAGCCCATAAGATACTGAGAACTCATAGTAATCTATGTGTGATATAAAGGAATGTTTTTATAATGCTCACTTATTTGGATTTTATGTTATATGTAAATCATAACACTATAAAAAACCTTTGGGCAGGAGTCTTGTTTTTTGTTTTCTGGAGCACCTTTATAATGTTATGAAGCTGTCCTCGTCCTTAATTATGCAAGACCGCTTACGACACGGCAACCCTGAAGAACGGTATTAATTTCAGGAAGTTATTTCTATTGGCTACAAGTCCCTTGCTCTGACATGACTGTAATATAATTGTTGTCTAGGATGGGATCTTCAAGATGAGCCTCTCTCCAGATGGGACCCTCCTTGCAGCCATTCATTTCTCAGGAAAGCTCAGCATCTGGGCCATCCCGTCTCTGAAGCAGCAGGGGGAGTGGATGCAACATGAGCAGGTGTGTCTCTCGATTGTGATTATTCCTAGAATGATTCTCGCGTGAGGGTGAGTACTGGCAACACAGATTTCATTTTTGTGATATTTTACGTTTATTTAAAATGTGGCTCACAGCTATTATTTATTCTGATCATTCCTAAGCTGTCCTTTGTTTAAAATATTATCACAGTAGCAGGACAAATCAGGAACAGAGCAGCACTCCTTGCTGATACTGATCTGCAGAACGGGACACTGTATCCTGAGTGTCCTCTGTCCACTGAACTCTGCATGTCCCCTGCCTCCTCGTTCCCCAAATACAGAATGGAGATGTTAATGTTTCAGCAAAAGTGAGCTAATATCAAAGACTCAAAAGGTCATTTTCTTCAAAAGAGTTCCCCTTCTTTCCAGATCTTGTAGTTCCAGTAATCCTGGGCTTCCTTCAGGTTGAAGGGAGTTCTCTTTACTCCTAAGGCAGTTAGAGAAGATACAGAGAAAAATAGAACTGTTCAGCTTTTTAGTGTCTGGAAATGACAGGGTTTGAGAGGTAAACAATTGAGTTGTTTAGGAACAGATAGAATCAACATCTATTGTAATCTAAAATCAGCATGGGCAGGTGAGGTCTGCTCATCTAATGCCATGTGTTGTGATAGAATGAAGATTTAAGAAAAATGCTTTCAAGTGCATGCAGCTTGTTATAAACGGTTTAATCCTCTGAGGATCAGTTTGCATGTCAGCCCTGTGAGTGTTCGATTTCTCCTTCCCTCGTATCTGCACGCCCCTTTCCTGGAGGAATATCCGGCCATCAGCTTTGGTGATAGTTTTGTGATTCTGGATAGAAATATATTCCCTGAAAGATATGAACAGATCAGGGTCTTTCTATTAGCATTCTCTTGAATTTTATTTCATCAGAATGCACCATTGAAAGAATTCTTAATGAGCAAACAGCATTTTGTATTTCTCAGACTAGAGGGAAAGAGAAAGGGTCTCTACATTTTCATACTCTTTCACAGACTTTGTTTTTGCTGTTTTTTTCCTCTTAGAAACAATTTTAGGAAGATTTTTTTCCCTCCCTAATTCCTCCTTGTGTTGTTGAATTTAATTTGATCTGCACATCTCAGCCACTCTCACTCACTGGATCTAAATTTGCTCTAAACAGAAGAGATCTTCCTCAGTTTTCAACCGCAGTAACCAAATGCAGGGACATTCTTTCTGTCTCTTGTGAAATGAGAGCTAAGTTGACTTGTATCTTCTCTCTAGAAGTGAAGTGGATCAGCTCCTAAAACTTTGTTTAATATGTTCAGCTGGGCTCATCAGATAATTGATCCAGAAGGTACCATGCATTTTTCATGGTTATCAATGTACAGTGATGAAATATTTACCTTTCATTATTGGAATAGACCCTGATGTTCTATTTTATGTGGGAAATTTTACATTTGGGCAAACTTTTTCTTTAAAGGTGAACACTGATTATTAAAGTCGTTTATAATAGAAGCATTGATTGAGTTCTGAAGCACACTTCATATTTCATCTTTTGAGTATCTTGGAATGTCATACATATTGAATAAGCACTATTTAAAAAAACTCATTAGTATGCTCTTTTTTGAAAAAAATTCTGGATACTTTTTTTGCTTGCGAAGATCAGTTGCATCTGTTGTAGTCTTTATTGGCACACATTTGAATTTTTAACTGGCTAGACATTTTAATCCTTATTTGCCAATCAATTTCATTATAATTTATTATACTTCAGCTCATGAATGTTATTCATTTACTTTTAATAATGATTCTCTTAAAAACACAAAAATTGTTTAAGAATCTTAACTCAGGAGTGAGTAAATTTAAATATCTTGGTGGTTTGGAATAGGTCATCAGAAAAGTAATGTGAAAAGAAATGAAGGGACTTGAGAAATGGCCACAGGGATCCATGGGAGGTGTGAGTTCAGGCCAGGAATTCGCCTATGGTGTTGTCTTAGGGAGAGTCTTTTGAACAGAAATTCCCCGAGAGTTTAGAAGGCAGTTCGTCAGGAATTGCTGAAGCCCGGTGTTTGTGTCGTACCTCTGAGTTTCCACCTCACCCCTGTAGCTCTGATTCAGTGCTCCTCATACAGCGTGTAGACAAGACGGCATGATGATACAGCTCCTAGCTAGTTGTACCTTTTATTATAATTTACACATTTTGGGGTCTTATGTATCAGTTTCTTTTTATTTGCTTGGTATAAATTACTTCCTTTGAATGCCTGAGTAAACTGGAAGAAAGAGGATTTAGGACTCACAGAACTGAAAACCATGGACCCTAGTTGTCATCACCAGGGACATTTTCAAGTAGTGGGGTCCTTTGCTGAGGGGTCCGTGGCTTAGTGATGTCCTTGGGGCTGATTCTACTTTTGGGGCCATTCTCACTGCTGCTCAGCACATCCTCATTCCAGAGTGCTGCCCCTCGCAGGCTGGGGGCTGCCAGCGCCTCCCTTGACAGCTGCTGCTCAGCACCTGGAAAGACTCTAGCTGAACAGAACTGAAACTGCCCTCTGAGACCCCTGCCAGTGCTAGCTTCACAATAAATTTCTGTGCAAAGTTGAGAACAGGGAGGGCATTTAACCTTATCAATTCTGAGGTTATGGTTGGAATACTGTACCGGCTCCTCCATTTACCTGTCATCTTTTCTTGTCTGGTCATTATGCTGTTTACACCTGCTCCCTGAACCCTCCTCTCCTGCTCCCTATTTTTGTCTAACCCTTTTCTGTTTTACTTTCTGAAACTTCATTCCATCAATAAACAAGTTGCTAGGAGGCTTCAGCATTTTCACAGAGCATTCTGAAATAAATGTATCAGGTTTACAGAACTCAGTAGGATTGAGGTGCAGGTATGTAATAGTCTTGTAGCTTTTATAAAATTAACTCTAATTATATATATTAAATAATAACCTCTATTTACTGAGCGCTTGCTTTGCCTTAGGGTTTTTCAGCAAGTAGGCAGTAGACCTGAGGTTTGGTTTCATGGCCCTTTGGCTCTGATGTCTATGCTCTTTCCGTGACCATGTGAGAAAATAAATATATTTTTAAAAAGGTGGGGAAAACCCTATTGGTTAAGCTTTTTATCAGGCTTTATTTTATTTGATCTTTAAAAGAAGAGAGACAAATTCTTTTTCTCAGTGCACTTAATACAGATTTCTTCAGCCCTCTGAGAGATGTTGAACTCTAGAGCTGTTAATAGTTAGTGTGTACCAGATACTAGAATAAGTAATTGAGAAAGCCTCTCGCTGATAAACCCTTAACTTTATGATGGATATCTACAGTACTTCTGATGTGGTGACATGAGGTGAGGGTGTTAACTGCTCAACAAAAGGAGTTTGAACAGTCATACCGTGTTTGAGTCTTTCACCTGTATTCGGGGGATTAATCACATTGGGTATTGGACAGTTTAGATTTGGACTTGAATGTCTGGAGAGAGTCACTAAAATCTAGTGTACTAGTCAGATAACAGAGAACAAGCTAGTGGTTACCAGTGGAGAGAGGGAAGAGGGGAGCGGTAAGATATGGGTAGGGGATGAAGGGGTACAAACTTTTTATGTTTAAAATAAACTGCAGGAATATATTGTACAGCACAGGAAATATAGCCAGTATTTTATCATAACTATAAATGGAGTCTAACCCATAAAATTTTTGAATCAGTGTTGTACACCTGTAACTTAATGTAATACTGTACATAAGCTATACTTAAGTAAAAAAATGTGAAATAGTGCAGTCGAGTAAATGTAATAAAACTTGAATGTAACAGTGCTATATAGAGTAGTTATTGCCTATAATATTATCATAAAATAATAAAGTTCAAGTATTTGAATCTGTACTGAGTCCTAGAGTAGAAAATGTAATAAATCACAGTCCTTTGCCCTTAAGACATTCATAGTCTTGAAAGGGAAATTATTAACAAATTAAGAAAATAATGTGTTAGTATTTTGCTTCTGTTGGTGGTGTTGGAGGGGGATTGTTGGGAGTAAATGGTGCTGGTATAGTAAAGCTTGGTTGTCAATAGCAATTTTATTTCTTTTGTTTACTTCACAATCTTATTAATCAGAACATGCTTTTAATTCATTTTAAGAGATGGGAATAGTGCTGAAGAAAGTTAATTTAGATTGCTAAATGTGAGAATCAATATTCCATTTTGACTCAGGTCCTCTGACTGCATAGGTCAAGCCTGCCCCCTACCACCCCCCAGAGACTCTTCTTACAGTATTTACATGTGGAAATGCTGACTTTAAGTGGGGACGTTGGGTACTAGCTAAGATGTTAATGGGAAACAAGGAGAGACAACCCATGTGGTTTATATGAATGGCACCTGGAGTTGTGTGCTTCATTATGTAGAGATAACTGGGAATGTGAAAATACTAATAAGCAAAAGGTATAGTGTAACTTCTCTGGTGCCTCAGACAGTAAAGAATCAGCCTGCAAGGTAGGACACCCAGGTTCAGTCCTTGGGCTGGGAAGATCCCCTGGAGAAAGGAATGGCTACCCATTCCAGTATTCTTGCCTGGGGAATGCTATAGATTGAAGAGCCTGAAAGGCTACAGTCCATGGAGTCACAAAGAGTTGGCTATGACCGAGCGACTGATACTTTCACTCTTTGACTTTTTCGTACTGTCACTTACCAAATATGTGGTATCATTTTGTATATTCATCCCTGGCTGAAAGTATTGAAAAACCCTTAAACAACTGAAAACCACTTCCAATAGCTGCTCTTTTTTCCTTTGTCCAGCAATAGTCTAGTGGCCTTGGGCCAGGTTAGGGCAGGCTTTGGATTTCTTTGTGGCTTCACTAGGAAACAAATGGACAGCCAATTAGTTTAAAATGGTGCATATAATGTATGTAGACTAGTGTATATAATATATGGGGACTTATACTAAAGTATAAGACTATAGTATACTGTTTACCTGCAGTATACTAAAGTATATATACTTACAAGTACTATATACTTATATATGTACTATATATACACTTATATATGTATTAGTTCAGTTTAGGCACTCAGTCATGTCCGACTCTTTGCGACCCCGTGGACTGCAGCATGTCACGCTTCACTGTCCATCACCAACTCCTGGAGCTTGCTCAAACTCATGGCCGACGAGTTGGTGATGCCATCCAGCCATCTCATCCTCTGTCGTCCCCTTCTCCTCCTGGCTTCAATCTTTCCCAGCATCAGGGTCTTTTCCAATGAGTCATTTCTTTGTATCAGGTGGCCAACATATACTATAGTATATAAGACCTTATATACTAAATAGTGTATATAGTATATAGGGACTTAAACTTCACCTTCTAATACAGAGGGTGTGGATTCAATTCTCTGGTTGGGGAGCTAAGATCCCACATGCCTCACAGCCAAGAAACCAAAACATAAAATAGAAGCAGTATTGTAACAAGTTCAATGAAGACTTTAAAAATGGTCCACATCAGTTCAGTTCAGTTCAGTTCAGTCGCTCAGTCATGTCCGACTCTTTGCGACCCCATGAACTGCAGCATGCCAGGCCTCCCTGTCCATCACCAACTCCCGGAGTTCAGTCAAACTCACGTCCATTGAGTTGGTGATGCCATCCAGCCATCTCATCCTCTGTCGTCCCCTTTTCCTCCTGCCCCCAATCCCTCCCAGCATCAAAGTCTTTTCTAAAGAAGAGTCAACTCTTTGCATGAGGTGGCCAAAGTACTGGAGCTTCAGCTTTAGCATCATTCTTTCCAAAGAAATCCCAGGGTTGATCTCCTTCAGAATAGACTGGTTGGATCTCCTTGCAGTCCGAGGGACTCTCAAGAGTCTTCTCCAACACCACAGTTCAAAAGCATCAATTCTTTGGCGCTCAGCCTTCTTCACAGTCCAACTCTCACATCCATACATGACTACTGGAAAAACCATAGCCTTGACTAGACGGACCTTAGTCAGCAAAGTAATGTCTCTGCTTTTGAATATGCTGTCTAGGTTGGTCATAACTTTTCTTCCAAGGAGTAAGCATCTTTTAATTTCATGGCTGCAGTCACCATCTGCAGTGATTTTGGAGCCCCCAAAAATAAAGTCTGACACTGTTTCCACTGTTTCTCCATCTACTTCCCATGGAGTGATGGGACCGGATGCCATGATCTTTGTTTTCTAAATGTTGAGCTTTAAGCCGACTTTTTCACTCTCCTCTTTCACTTTCATCAAGAGGCTTTTTAGCTCCTCTTCACTTTCTGCCATAAGGGTGGTGTCATCTGCATATCTTAGGTTATTGATATTTCTCCCGGCAATCTTGATTCCAGCTTGTGTTTTTTCCAGTCCAGTGTTTCTCATGATGTACTCTGCATATAAGTTAAATAAGCAGGGTGACAATATACAGCCTTGATGTACTCCTTTTCCTATTTGGAACCAGTCTGTTGTTCCATGTCCAGTTCTAACTGTTGCTTCCTGACCTGCATACAGATTTCTCAAGAGGCAAGTTAGGTGGTCTGGTATTCCCATCTCTTTCAGAATTTTCTACAGTTTCTTGTGATCCACACAGTCAAAGGCTTTGGCATAGTCAAGAAAGCAGAAATAGATGTTTTTCTGGAACTCTCTTGCTTTTTCCATGATCCAGTGGATGTTGGCAATTTGATCTCTGGTTCCTCTGGCTTTTCTAAAACCAGCTTGAACATCAGGAAGTTCATGGTTCACGTATTGCTGAAGCCTAGGTTGGAGAATTTTGAGCATTACTTCCCTAGCGTGTGAGATGAGTGCAATTGTGTGGTAGTTTGAGCATTCTTTGGCATTGCCTTTCTTTGGGATTGGAATGAAAACTGATCTTTTCCAGTCCTGTGGCCACTGCTCAGTTTTCCAAATTTGCTGGCATATTGAGTGCAGCACTTTCACAGCATCATCTTTCAGGATTTGAAATAGCTCAACTGGATTCCATCACCTCCCCTAGCTTTGTTCATTGATGCTTTCTAAGGTCCACTTGACTTCACATTCCAAGATGTCTGGTTCTAGATGAGTGATCACACCATCGTGATTATCCGGGTCATGAAGATCCTTTTTGTACAGTTCTGTGTATTCTTGCCATCTCTTCTTAATATCTTCTGCTTCTGTTAGGTCCATACCATTTCTGTCCTTTATCGAGCCCATCTTTGCATGAAATGTTCCCTTGGTATCTCTAATTTTCTTGAAGAGATCTCTAGTCTTTCCCATTCTGTTGTTTTCCTCTATTTCTTTGCATTGATTGCTGAAGAATGCTTTCTTATCTCTTCTTGCTATTCTTTGGAACTCTGCATTCAGATGCTTATATCTTTCCTTTTCTCCTTTGCTTTTCACTTCTCTCCTTTTCACAGCTATTTGTAAGGCTTCCCCAGACAGCCATTTTGCTTTTTTACATATCCTTTCCATGGGGATGGTCTTGATCCCTGTCTCCTGTACAATGTCACGAACCTCATTCCATAGTTCATCAGGCACTCTATCTATCAGATCTAGGCCCTTAAATCTATTTCTCACTTCCACTGTATAATCATAAGGGATTTGATTTAGATCATACCTGAATGGTCTAGTGGTTTCCCCTGCTTTCTTCAATTTCAGTCTGAATTTGGTAATAAGGAGTTCATGATCTGAGCCACAGTCAGCTCCTGGTCTTGTTTTTGTTGACTGTGTAGAGCTTCTCCATCTTTGGCTGCAGAGAATATAATCAATCTGATTTCGGTGTTGACCATCTGGTGATTCCATGTGTAGAGTCTTCTCTTGCGTAGAAGTTAAATAAGCAGGGTGACAATATGCAGCCTCGACATACTCCTTTTCCTATTGGGGTCAGTCTCTTGTTCATGTCCAGTTCTAACTGTTGCTTCCTGACCTGCATATAGGTTTCTCAGGCAGGTCAGGTGGTCTGGTATTCCCATCTCTTTCAGAATTTTCTATAGAGAGAGTATGTGCGTGCTAAGTTGCTTCAGTCATGTTTGATTCTCACTCTTTGAGACTCCATGGACTGTAGCCCGCCAGGCTCTTCTATCCATGTGAGATTCTCCAGGCAAGAATACTAGAAGGGGTTACCATGCCCTGCTTCAGGGGATCTTCCTGACTCAGGGATTGAGTCTCCTATGTCTCTTGCATTGGCAGGCAGGTTCTTTACCTCTAGCACCACCTGGGAATCCCATGTCGTACATAGTCAGCTCTCAGCTTTACCTTGAATGTTGGCCTGAGAAAAAAATTAATGTTTCTGTTGCCTGATATGGACTTAAAATCTTTTTACCAAATTGTGAATTCAGCTTGTCTGGGCCTTTCTTCAAGCAATACAGTACTTTATTAGTTTTCATAATACAACGGTTTGTCTGAATGAGTGTTTTCTCTATAAAATCTAATGATTAAAGATAAATGATTAAAGATAGTTTGGAAGTGTCTATTCTGATTTACTTCCATCCAGTTTTCAGTTGATTAAATACTTTGGCTTTCATTGTCAATATGAAAATCCATCTGGCTAGAAATCTGTATTAAGTTTTGTTCATGTTTGGAATCTATAGTAAAATTGCCAAAGTGATTTTCATTTCCAACATTTCCCGTATGTTATGTTTATATATTTATGTCTCATTTTTGGCCTTAATTTTTCTCTGAAGAAGTTTCATTACTTGCTTATTTGTGCTTCCTTAGATGTAGTAGACACAAGACTTACCATTTCCATTTGATTTTATTTTCTCTTTGACACGTAGTAGGTGCTGGAGTAATTTTGTGAAGGGGATGACTCAGTGAGGGATAAGTGGGAAGATGATAGTTCTTGTGATTAATCGGGATCTTCTCCACAGCTGTTTTCACAGTTTCACTAGACTGTCTGTTCTTTGAGAAGAGACACTGAACACACATTTCTTTCCTGAGATCTAACAGAGGGCTTGGCGTGTTAAATACTGATAAATGTTTGTGGAATGAATAAGCATTTAAAGGTTACTTTCATGCTATTGATGACAGGGTCTTTGTTATGTTTAGCTTCAAGCCATTAAAAAAGAAGTCAACAAATAAAATCCTTAAATCTGAGAAGACAGATTTAAGCCTAATGCATTAGCCATAATAGCCTTTCTGTACAAAATCTATAACTGTATTCTTGGGGCATCCTCCTAGGCTGTTTTCAGACATATGGTAGCATGTCCTACAGGGAAGAGTGATATGGAGGTTATTTCTTAGAGTGTATCAACAAAGTACTGGGAGTGAATGCCAACTCTGTAGTTTGTAGAGGTCTTGGGAGCTTGGTGATCCTATCCTCAAAGCAACAGCCTCCAGAGTTTGTGTCAGATGCTGTAAAGCAGAGCCAGACCACGGTTCTCACAGGTAAAGTCCTTGGGGTTCTAGAGTGGTAAGTTTGGGCCAGTTTGAATAGTACAAGGGGAGCAGTGCGAATGTCAGCTTAGAAAGTGGTGAGGGACAAGCCATCAGGATAATGGTCTGGCAGGTCACCTCTGCCTGAGGCAGAGTTAAGTTTGGGATATTGTTGCTCTTCTTTCTTAAAAATACTGTACAGATAATTCTATCAAATTCCCACATATTGTAAAGTTGAATGCTTAGTTCAGACATGTAGACTGAATTGCTGTGTACTCCTAAGATAAAGATACAGTTAGATATATACCCCAAAGAATTTAAAACCGGTTCTCAGACACAGTACATTTGCATACATGTTCACAGCAGCCACAAGCTGGAAATAAGCCTAATCTCTGTTAATACAAGGATGAACAAACAGATTGTGGTATATACTTGTGGTAGAATATTATGCAACCATATAAAAGGAATGAATGTGACATCTTAGGTCAATCTTGGGAACATTATTATAATTGAAAGAAGCCAGACACACAAGGTTACCTATTGTTTGAACCCATTTATACAAAATATCCAGAATAGGTAAATCTGTAGAATCAGAGGGTACCTTGCTGATGGCTGGGGAGAAGGGAAAAGCCAAGTAAAGGTGCAATGACTAAGTGGTTTTATTTGGAAGTGATAAAAAGGTTTTGGAACTAGATGGAGGTGGCAGAACACTGTGAATGTACTAAATAGCACTAAATTATTCATTTTTAAAAGTGGTTGATTTTATGTTATGTTCGTATCAGCTCAATGAAAAAATGATCTCATTAATCCTCTTCTCCCCACAAACCCCCCAAACAAAAATAATGCATAGAATTAGAATAAGATGCCCTGTTGTCTTGTACTTTGACCTTTTTTTCTTTTTACTGAATTAGGCTCGTATTTCCCTGCCTGTGTCCTCTGCATGTTGTGTCCTCTGACTGGAATGTCGTCCTCCGTCCGTTTTCCACATCCAAGTCGTATCCAGCTAGCAGTGTATACAGCAGCGTCAGGCTTTCTGTGTTCCTCTTCAACTCCCTTTATCTTTCTCAATGTACGTGTGCGTGCTCAGTTGTGTCTGACTCTCTGCGAACTCCTGCCACCCACCCTTCCCCCCATGGACTGTAGTCCACCAGGCTCCTCTGTCCACGGAATTTTACAGGCAAGAATACTGCAGTGGGTTGCCATTTGCTTCTTCAGGGGATCTTTCCAACCCAGGGACTGAACCCTTGTCTTGCCTCTCCCACAGTGGCAGGTGGATTCTTTACCCTTGCACCACCTGGGAAGTCCTCATCTTCCTGAAGCCTATATCCAAAATCATCTCTTCATCCTTTGAGGACCCCTAGCACTCTTATCTGTAGGTCTTTTTTGGGGCAGTTACCAAATTTGACCTTGGGTTATAGTTATTTATACCCATTTCTTAGTTATATCCTTGAGTATGGGGCCTGTAATGTCTGATTTTTTCTTTCACAGTATAAGCACGCAATGTTCATTGGCTAAATATCAGAAGAAACCACACTTTTGAGGAGGTGTGGGAATATTTGTACTATGCCAACTTAATTTTTCTATAGCTTAGCCATCCTAGTTAGAACCCAGCGATCCAAAAGATTGATGAGTTCATTCCCTCATTCAGCATTTAGCTGCTGTGACAGGTGGGCCCTGACAGATGCTAGGAGTAGAAGGACCACAGACAGAGACCTGGAGGCAGGGGAAGAGCTCTTCACCTTGTTTTTACAATGGGTTTCACAAGAGGAGACACCTGTTGTTTAAACAATCTCCGTGGAACAGCCTGGTCCCAGAGTGTTGCCTCTGTCGACTCTTATACTGCTTGTTCATGATCCTCTGGCTCATCTCTGAATTCTGAAAGAATTGAAAGATTCTTTGAATTCTGAAAATATTTCTGCCAATGAGATGACTTCTCACAAGAGTTCTTGTTAAATTTCTCTGTAATCTATACATCTTTTAATTTACCCAAAGCTGAATCATAATTATTGTTATCTGTGGGTCTTAAAGTTTGGACGTGTTGCTCCACACTGCCCTTGTGTCCTCTAGAATGTAAGTGGGAGGCTCCCATGGCATCACATAAACAGATGCTGGCGGGCACCTGTGCTCTCGTGGAGGTGCAGCTGCCGATTCGGAGGCATTGAAAGCTTCTAAGGTGCCTTATAAATGGTCAGATAACGATCTGAATTTAGTTGATTATTTTCTGTGGTACATACCTTATTTTAATTCTTTGAAAGTTAATCTTTTTTTTTTTTTTTTAAGTAAGCTAGGACAATCCATTTCTTTCCCTAGTATATAAATAGCCTTATATGACAACTTTTTTTTTCTGGTAAAGAATTATATCTTCTGTTCTCAGGGACCACTCATAGTGACTTGTCACAGTAGTGGAGAGCAGAAAGTACTCTCAGCCTGTGGAAAAAAATGCCAGTTTCAATACTGTAACGTATTAGCCACTGATAATTTGATAATAATGCATACATGCTTATTCTCTTGCATTAGATGAAAAAGCACATATTGACATAAGTAGAGCCTCACTTTTTTTTAGCTTAAGATTTTAGATAACCCCCAGCTGATATTTTGTGGTCCGCCCCCTCCCCCCCATACTATTGTGATTCTGGAGGTTATGGAATTAACAGTGGGCCTGGGAAATGTCAGTGGCTTAATCTCGGTTGTTTTGTTATGTTTGAGAGAGAGTGATGTGTCCTGACGTTCACGAAAGTGGGCAGGACATTGTGTTGCCATGAGATTAGACAGTGCATGTATTGAATTTGAGGATTGCCTGGTTATATATATATATATTTTGATTTAGTAGATATTCAGTCATAGAAAGTTGGAAGTAGGGTTAACACGAAAGTTGTGGGGTCCAATCTCAGAGCTGTGGGAGCTGAGGCCTGAAGGGCTGCTCAGGTTATGAGCAGGGTAGCATTTCCATCCAGGGCAGTGTTTTATTCACAACAGCATAGCTGTTCTCCTCCCAGTATGCGTGTGTATGTGTGTCTGCGCGCATGCACAGAATTGTTAGTGTAGTCTCCTTTCATTTGTATGAATTACGATCCTCCTATCATTGTTCTGATGCTATTTCCTTCATTAAATTGAGTCACAGTACTTGCATGTGTGCATCTTCAGTGTAGGAACAATTGCTCTTCAAGATTTTGGAAAGATACTTCAACTTGGTGTCACTAAGATCAAAGGAAAGCCTCATTTTTGTTAAAACAGTCCAAAGTTCTTGATGATGTTCTTATAATTTTCTTACCTTGTTGAACAAAGAATTTATGTGCCTGTGTTTCAAATTCAGCCAGGCTACGATGACCTTAATCCTGATTGGAGACTCTCTACTGAGAAGAGAAAAAAAATCAAAGGTGAGTTGTATGATGTATGATAATTAAAACCTTAAGAGACTCTTCATCTTTAGTAAAGGTACATATGATAAAGAATATGTAGGGGAAGGAAAACTCTTTTTTTCTTTCTACTATTCTAGGTTCTCTGGCTGGGGCCTTATAAAATGGGGTTGACAAAAGATAGATTAATAAGAGAAATAAGCAGGAGTTTGTTAGTGTGTACTTTGAGTTGATACATGGAGTAACTCAGAGGGTTGGTTAGAAATTGGGCTTATATAGCATCAAAGAAACAGTTTCTAGAGAAGTGTGAAGACAAAGGAAAAGTAGTTGGGATTTCTCAGTTTAGTTCAGTTGCTCAGTCGTGTCCGACTCTGTGACCCCATGGACTACAGCACTTCCCTGTCCATCACTAACTCCTGGAGCTTGTTCAAACTCATGTCCATTAAGTCGGTGATGTCATCCAGCCATCTCATCCTCTGTCGTCCCCTTCTCCTCCTGCCTTCAATTTTTCCCAGCATCAGGGTCTTTTCAAATGAGTCAGTTCTTCACATCAGGTGGCCAAAGTATTGGAGTTTCAACTTCAACATCAGTGCTTCCAATGTACTAACCAGGCCTGACCCTGTTTAGCTTCTAAGATCAGACAAAATCGGGAGTGTTCAGGGTGGTGTGGCTGTAGACTGGAGTTTCTAGGAGTGGCGAATATGTGGGGAAGTAATGGGACATAAGCGCTATTTGTGATGTAGACTCCTTTGGTGCTGCCTCTGGCCTTATAAGAGCTGAAATTTGTCTCCAGTCATGAACTCTGGTTCCTCCTGGCAGAGAGTGATGAGAACAACTTTGTACATTTATGTCCTTTGTTGTTGGCGTTCAGTCGTGAAGTCGTGTCCAGCTGTCACCCCATGGATTGTAGCTGGCCAGACTCCTCTGTCCATGGGGTTTTCCAGGCAAGAATACTGGAGTGGGCTGCCATTTCCTCCTTCAGCGGATCTTCCAGACCCAGGAACTAAACCCACGTCTCCTGCATTGGCAGGCGGATTCTTTACCACTGAACCATCAGGAAAACCAAAATTTATGTCCTACTTTTAGGCAAATAGAGGACAAAGAGCTTTTCTTGTATCTGCTTCTTCTTCCTTGCCTCCAGCCCCAAATAATCCTTACACCAGAGTGGCATCTTTTGGGGTGGCGTATTCTGCCACCCTGCATACAATTTTGGGGTGGCACATTCTGCCACCCTGCATATAAAAGTCTCTAGATATTTCTGGTTAACTTTGGAAGGAACACTAAGATTTTGTAGAATGGGGACGAGACAACAGATCCAACTTTGTGCTGCCCAGGTGTTAATATTTCATGTTTTCCCAAGGCCAAGTCAGAGCCGTGTCAGGCAGCATGGCTCTCCTACGTCAAGCCAGCATGGAGACGGCAAGTTCACAGGTCATAGGTGTGGTCCTTTGTAAATAAGTGTGCAGGAGATCGCAGAAAGGGATTTCTCAAAGGGGAAACTGAGCAGTTATCACTGGGGCCAGGCTGAGCATGTGGTAGGTAGTAAGTAATGAGAGATTGGAGGGATTTTTTTTTCATGTATTTCCCATGTCTAAATGATTATTATTTTTTAGTAATGAACATGTATTACTTTTATACATAAATAAAGCCTGCATTATTTATAGTTAATTAGAAGCAGTATTGATTATTTAATTGATAGATGAAAACTAAAAATAGAAGTTTAAAAGTTAAGACTTTGACTAATCAGTTCTTTCTTTTTTTTTGGTGAAACTCCCCTAGTTCAATACTTCTAAATTTTTAAGTGTCTCCTATAAAATGAATCATAGTTACCAGGCTTCAAAATCTTTATTAAATTATGCTTCTAATTACATTTAAATAGCTTAAAAGTATTGATTCATTTATATCATCTGTCATGTTCATATATTCACTTTTGTTAAATAATCATCTAAAGTACTCATTTAGAAAAACATTTTTGAGAAAATAATTTGTCAAAGCAGAAGATTGACAACATATTTTAATGATTTGCTCTTTTTCATCCCCCTTTACATTAAGCTATAAGCTGAGGAGCATTGATTTTCCTGTTTTCTTGGAATTCCTTATTTATATAGATTGCTTTAGGCTTAAATAGGAAGAAGATGTTGAGTTATTATAGTCTTTGTTTTTTAATTAAAATAATGGATTATTCTAATAGAGTTAATTTCCTATTTTAGTTTTTGCTTGGCCGTGCTTCACCACTTCTGGGATCTTTGTTCCCCAACCAGAGATCAAACCCAGGGCAGTGAAGGGACTGGGTTCTAACCACTGGGCCACCAGGGAATTCCACTAACCTGTTTTGCTCAAATGTTTACATATATTTTAAAGTTTATGAAAGATGGCAATGACGACCCTGTATGCAAGACAGGAAAAAAGACGCAGCTGTGTATAACGGACTTTTGGACTCAGAGGGAGAGGGAGAGGGTGGGATGATATGGGAGAATGGCATTCTATCATGTATACTATCATGTAAGAATTAAATCGCTAGTCTATGTCTGACGCAGGATACAGCATGCTTGGGGTTGGTGCATGGGGATGACCCACAGAGATGTTATGGGGAGGGAGGTGGGAGGGGGGGTTCATGTTTGGGAACACATGTAAGAGTTAAAGATTTTAAAATTAAAAAATAAAATAAAAAAAAAAAGAAAGCTGAGCACAGAAGAAAAAAAAAAAATAAAGTTTATGGTTTACTGTTTTATGTATTACCTTTCAACCTCACCAGATTGTCAGTGGAACAAGTAAGGTGTGAAAAGGGCAATAAAGTTAGAGTAAATATCACGCTATTTCCTTTTGAATGCCTCAGTTTGG
Source organism: Budorcas taxicolor (assembly GCF_023091745.1). Lineage (NCBI taxonomy): Eukaryota > Metazoa > Chordata > Mammalia > Artiodactyla > Bovidae > Budorcas > Budorcas taxicolor. The sequence goes on from NC_068920.1 coordinate 142,313,849, forward strand.
TGAACCGCAATTCATTTTTATCTTCCCCCACCCCACCCATTTCTTTACTGGTCTTGAATGTGTTTTTCTCTTTCTGGATAGTTGCGGGTGTGTGTGCTCAGTTGCTCAGTCGTGTCCGACTCTTTGCGGGCCCCATGGACTACAGCCCACCAAGCTCCTTTGCCCGTGGAATTTTCCAGGCATGAATACTGGAGTGGGTTGCTGTGTACTTCAGGGAATCTTCCCGACCCAGGGATCGAACCCACGTCTCATGTCTCCTGCACTGGTAGGCAGATTCTTTACCACTAGGGCCACCTGGGAAGCTCCAGTTGCAAAGGTAGGGGAGAAAAATTCCTTCTCCTTCTACCCTACTAGATTCTGAAATCAACTACGACCCAGTAAATTGAACTAACAAAGAACCGATTAATAAGGAAAAAAAAAACATGCACTTTTACTTACTATGTTTTAGGGACATGGGCGCCTTCACAAGGAAATGAAGACCTGAGGAAGTTAAACCTGGTCAGTGTTACATTAGGTTGGATGAAGAGTGGAAAGGTGTGGGAAACCTTGACAGGACACAGGGTCTGAGCTCAGGATAGTCAAGTGGGAGAGACTTGGCAGCTTGTCTGTCTGTTTTTCCCTGCCTTCCCTCTGTCTTTGGAGATAAGGTTGCACCTTTCCTCCAGTTGTAGAGAGAGCACCTCCCACATGAAGATCTTAAGACCTGATCCTGAGGAAGGTTGACATCCTTCCTTAAACCTGCCATTTATCAGTTTATCTTTTGCATGTTGAAAATGGTGATATGTCTGTGAATGTTTTTCATTTTTTGAGCAGAAAGACCTAAATATAGAACTTTGGACTTTGGGAAATCGTTCGCATTCAGATTTTTGTTAAATAAATTGCCACTTTGTATCTTATACTTGAACTTCCCAGGTGTCTCAGTGGTAAAGAATCTCCTGCAGTGCAGGAGACGTGGGTTTGATTCCTGGCTTGGGAAGATTCCCCTGCAGGAGGAAATGGTAACCACACCAGTATTCTTGCCTAGAAAATCCCATGGACAGAGGAGCCTGGTGGGCTACAGTTCATGGTGGTCACGAAAGGGTTGGACATGACTAAGAGACTAAACAGCAGTCTTAAATTTGAGTCAAAATCTGAGTGATGACTTACATTTTACTCTTATTATTTGTCATACCTTTAGAGCTCAAGTAGGTTTTTAAATTGATTATTAGACTAAGTGTGTTGTATGTAACCCGCATTGATTGATGCATTTCTGTTCATTTACTTTTCCCCCCATTAGATAAGGAGTCCTTTTACCCACTGATAGATGTAAATTGGTGGGTGGACAGCGCAGTGATTTTGGCTCGTTGCTCTGGTGCTTTGACTGTTTCATCAGTGAAAACTTTGAAAAATTTACTGGGAAAATCATGTGAATGGTTTGAACCGTCGCCTCAAGTCACTGCTACCCATGATGGGGGATTTTTAAGTTTGGAGGTAATTCTTTCCTTTTTAAAGCAACAAGTCTGTTTGAGAGTAGTTGGGAAGATGCTCTGGAGAAGGGCATGGCAACCCACTCCAGTATTCTTGCCTGGAGAATCCCATGGACAGAGAAGCCTGGCGTGCTGCAGTCTGTGGGATTGCAAAGAGTCAGACGCGACTGAGTGACTGACCCTACTCACTACTACTGTGTATTACACCAGAAATTTAAATGTCTGATTTTTAATTTTGATTATCCCATTATTTAATCTTACTTTTTAAAACTAAAAGTTTGTTATTGGAATCAGAGCTTGAGTGCAGTATAAAAAAATCTGCTGTTTAGTCAGTTTAAAAAATTGCATTTGTATAAGAAAGAACAACATTTTTAGTCATTTTGTTTTCTATAAAGCACTTTTCTCTAATGGACGTGATAGACTCCCCCCCTGCCCAGATTAGTTATTTAAAGACATAAATAATATTACTACCAAAGAAATACAGTCTTTAGCCTATTTCTGTGAAATATGACAACTTAAAACTTTTGGTTCTTCTGTTAAAAAATACTTGTTTATCATGTCAAAAAAATTTGAGATGAGTGTAGTATTTTAAAGTTATGTTTTGGTCATTGAACATTCTCATTTTTTTTCCAAGTTAATGACCTTCGATAGTTTTCACTTCAATGCAATTTGATAGTTTTTTCTTTTTAACCCGTAGGTTTGGTACTGATTCTCAAGATGTTCTTTAAAGAAAATCATGTTTTAAAATCCAAGTCAACTCTGTTAAGTTTGGAATGAAAGTTGTCTTTAGCAGGCAGCCTTCAGACTCAGAACTTTGTGCAGCTTCAGACATTGTTTAAAAGTTGGGCAGAGGGGTAGCTATTCTTGGTAGAGCAAATAAATACCTTCATGTTCATTTGCTAAATGGATTGAAACACATCATCTTTTCACAGCAGGTACAAAAATATCAAAAGGAAAGAAATTAACATTCTCTTTTATTTCCCTAAAATAATTACCAAGCATATATTGTACCAGACCATATTAATAATCTATTATTAAAGCAAGCTTTAGTTTTAGAGATTTGGAACCAGTGACTTGTGTGCATATTTCTGGAGTTGATGTATATAGAGTTTGTTTTGGGTTCCTTTGAATTCCATGCTTAGTCTTAATCACACCGCTGATGTAATGCATCAAACCAGAGTAGAATTAAAACGCTTTTTCTATTAGTTCTAAAATCTTGTCTTTAGTTCCTCACTGTTCATTTAACATCTCCTTTTTCAATTCAGTGCGAGATTAAACTTGCCCCCAAACGATCTCGTTTGGAGACGAGGGCGGGAGAAGATGATGAAGAAGAGGATTCGGATTCTGATCAGGAAATCTCTGCCAAGACTCGCTACTTTGGCTATATAAAACAAGGCCTGTACTTAGTGACCGAGATGGAACGGTTCGCACCGCCCCGGAAACGCCCGCGAACCATTACTAAAAACTACCGCTTGGTGAGCCTGCGGTCCACGACCCCGGAGGAGCTCTACCAGAGGAAGGTGAGGGTGTCCTGTTACTGTGCATGGTCACAGATTCAGTTATGATTCTGTTGAGAAAAACACTTTTTTAAATAAAGGAATAAATTTAAAGAGGGATTGTTATATCAATATGTTGCAAACGTCGGTGTGATAGAGCTTCTGAAAATGCCACTGCTCTTTGTGACTGCTCTGTGCCTGAGCGATCACACACAAGTGGTGGATGGGAGGTGAGCTCACCTGGGCCATCGTCCCCTTGGTGGCTCTGCCCAGGTTTTCACTCTGCTTTGTGTGGCCTTCGGCTCTCACCTCCCCTGTGCCGAGGACAGCTGTCTGCTCAGACTGCAGCTGTGGAGGGAGGAACTTGCAGGCTGGATATCTAGTCGGGGGTTTGCCTGGGAAGCAGAGTCGATCGGCACTGAGTACTCCACGTGTCTGTGCTGCAGCGTCAGGACGTGAGTCCTGGCGAAGGACTCTGGCTATTGTCCTGCTTGTGCTGGCTTTGCTGCTTTACTCTGTAAGCATGGGCACTTTACCTCTGTTTGTCATTTTTCTGGTAAAGTGCTTATATAGATACTTGTTCTCTCTGCCCCTCATCATGTTTGTGAGCTTCTGGTGCCACAGGGCACATGGGCGTGGTTAAGAGTGTGTGACCTCCACTATCGCTGTTCATTCTGCCATCATAGTGACGCTGCGACAGCTCAGTAACATCTCATTCCTGTTCATTTCCTTGTCCAAAGATCGAAAGTGAAGAGTATGAGGAAGCCTTGTCCCTGGCTCAGACCTACGGCCTGGACACTGACCTGGTGTACCAGAGGCAGTGGAGGAAGTCAGCGGTCAACATTGCTTCAATTCAGAATTACTTGGTATGTTTACATAGTTTGATAACATGTAGTAAGAGTCATAGTTCTTCCCCTGGTGGCCTAGATGGTAAAGAATCTGCCTGCAATGCGGGAGAATTGGGTTCAATCTCTGGGTTGGGAAGATCCCCTGCAGAAGGTAAAGTTCATACTTAAAGGACTATCTCATGGCTGTAGGGCTTCATATTGGAATACTTTTCACTGATGACTTTTCTTTGTGAAGCGTTTTATTCAACCTGGAAAAATGATCTTGTTTTCAGATTCTGTTGGCTCTGCAACTGGATTGTTGGTACCAAAGACCTGTGTGCGAATATTCCCTGATAAACCAGCCAGATACCTGGTCTTGGCCTAACCCTTACCCTTCATCTGCCTCAGTCACCTCGGTTCACTGCCATGAGTCAGGGTCCTGTCAAGAGTCAGGAAGGACCCACACAGGAATTTGGAGAGAGACAGTTTTAATACAGAGAATTATTTTCTGGTAACGAGAGATTAAGTGTATGAGGGAAAAGAGAATTCTAAGGAATAACCTGGGGCTGAAGGGAATGTTTCCAAGGAGGTAGAAAACTCAGAGGGGAGGTGGAGGTCAGCTAGAGACTGGTAAGTAGGAAACGCCCCCACTAGCAAGAAGGCTGGAAGATAAGGAACCATGGCTAGGACTAACAAAAAATTTCCCACTGGAGTGCAGGCAAGCCTAGTTTAGGAAGCTTCCCATTCAGGTTCACTGGGGAGGAGTCTGTCCATGGGAGTGCAGTCAGCGCTAAGTGGGAAGTTGTTCTCTGAAGGAGGAAGCGGGCAGAAAGCATTACTGCTGGCTACCCAGACCCAGGAGGTAGGAGAGCCAGCACACATCTGCACTGGAGACCAGAGGGTCTTCCTCTGCAGGGCCCGCCCCCTGCAGCGCCCTCTGTTGACAAAGCTTAGTATCATGTCGGCCCCAAATGGGAGATGCTGTTTCTCTCAGCTAGCTTTGAAGAATGCTTTTGAAGCTGAGAGGCAAAAAATAGATAACTGACATATCAGTCTTGTCAGTACCCCCTTTTTGCTTAAATTCTACAACTGTATCCTCCTTACTACCACGTTACCACAGTTACAGTTACTATGCAGCTTGTTAATTTGGATCCTTGGTCCCTTTATAAGTAGTTGAACGCATTCCTATTTTTAGCAGATTGTGACTTCTCATTTAGAAAGGAAAATATGTTTACACTTAGAAATATTCTAAGAAATGTTGGGAAATTTTCATGGTAATTGTTTTCCCTAAATTTATGTATATGAGTAATAAAAAAACAATAATCTGAAAAAATTATATGTAATACATTGATGCTTTAAACCAAACAGAAAGATAAACTGTTAATACAAATATCATATCAGAGATAAGAGAGCATGAAGGATATTGAAATAAAGGGAGAAGACAAAGTTGCTTGTGTTTTCTTTAGAATATCAGAACACCTAACCTATTTTATCTTTCTTCCTTCTTTTGTGACTCAGGACAGTGAGCTCATGAATTCATGTATATTCACTTAATGGCCTTTCCTGTAACACAATAAAAGGCAGTTTTGGTCTCTGATGGAGTTGACAGATGTTGAAGAGACAAATCATGTACTTTTTTTTTTTTAATTGGGGGAAATGCTTAATTCAGCAAAATAGATAGGAAGTGAAGAGTAGAAGCTCTGTGCCAGAGATGGTGAAGGGGTACTGGAGTGGCATAAATATGGCCTTGCTTTTAGGGAGCTTTTAATCTTACTGAGAAGACAAGCTTCATGCCTAACGTACTTTAGCCATACAAGTAATTGCAGACAAATGCTATGGGAACTCAGTGAAGGTAGCAATCATTTTAGACTCTGCTATGGAAGTCTTTATATAGGAAGATGTTTGGGGCAGGGATTGGAAAGGATTCAAAGCAGAGTTAGAAGAGATGAAGGTGTTGTTAATGGGACCAGTGGTATGAGCAAATTAAAGGAAAAGGATCTTGACTCAGAAGGCCGGTGACTAATCTGTTTTATTCATTGCTATATTTTCATGGCACACAGATGGTACTCAGTAAATATTTCTTGGATGAATAAATGGGCTCTGTAAGTAAACCAGCCTGTTGAATGTGATGTTCCATGATAGTGGACACTGGGGCCTATGATTGGCTATATTGATTTGGGCTCAAGTGGGAAACCTTGCCAAGGTGTTAAGTGTTGATGACATGGACTGGTATAGAGGCCACAGACGTGGAGAGGGAGATGTGAATTCAGAGACTCCAGAGGAAAGAACTGATATGAGGGAATGTGTAAAGGAACATAGAGGGTATGAGCCAGATTTTACTCTAAATTTGTATCCACAAAGACTCTAGGAAGAGAGCAAGTCAGGGATTTCGAATGGAGTCAGAGAAAGCTGTTGGAGGGAAGACTGGCCCTTGGTCTTCCCAGAGAACAGCATGGCATGATTCTTCATGACTGAATCATCGTCTGTGCTTTGGGGTACAGCTCCTGGCCAAGTAAATACAGAACCTTGATATATGAAACAAAACGTTAGTTTTGTTTCAAGGTTAAGCATGTTTGTCACAGTAGGATAAATCTTGTCTTTTTTATTTTCTATTCTTTCATACAGCCCAAATGCAAACTAAAGAACAACTAAAAATTTTGGGAAGATCTATGTTTCCCAAAAAAAGTCATCTGAGCTTTGTGTTTCAGTGTGTTTCATTAGAAGAAGGAAAGCAGGTGGAATCATATTCCCTATATTCAGTCCTAATCACCATTAGGAAAAAAAAGATTTTTAATGGTGAGGTGCTCCAGCACCTGCCTGTGGCCACGCTCTTAGGTAGCTAGCTGTGATTCTGGAAGGCAGTTCTCAGGTGCTATCAGATGTCATGGGTTCTTTAATGCCTCTGTTTTTTATTTTCTCTGTATCCAGAGTAAAATAAAGAAACGATCCTGGGTTCTTCATGAGTGTTTGGAAAGAGTTCCTGAAAATGTGGATGCCGCCAAGGAACTGCTTCAATATGGATTAAAAGGCACAGACCTGGAGGCTCTTTTAGCCATAGGGAAAGGAGCAGATGATGGCAGGTTGGTTACAGAAAGATTTGGATTCAAAAGTGAAGGTGACTTTGTGAAAACTTTTTAAACTGAGACATTGGAAAGGGTCAACTTTCTTTATTTAGATTACTCTGCAATGGAGCAGTTGATTTGACTAATGCTTTTTTTTAATCTGAGATCACAGTTTTCTTTCTTCTGAGTGAAATATGTTTACATATGATAGCTTGATGCTAAGAAAAGAGCAAATTCTACAAGCATTTATTAAATGCTGGCAGTGTCTAAGCTGTGGATTTAAGGTGATGCATACCTGGGCATGCTCACTGGTCAAATGAACCACCGTAGGCAAGCCTGAGTTTCATTCACTTTCTTCATCTGTATCGTTGTATCCTTCCTCAGAGCATTATCTTGATTAAATTATTTATCTTGTGAAACCGCCTCATAAACTTTTAAGCACCATACAAATGTCAGTTAATAATAAAGTTATTTGACAGGGGCTGCTGTTCATCAGACATTTGGAACATTATATACATGGTATATAAATGTGATGGTGTGTTTGATAAGTAATTTAAATGAAACCAACCTTCATTACCATTTTAAGACCTTCAATAGAAGTGGTTCACATTATAAATTCTGGGCAACATTTTCTTCATAGGCTGTTTCACATTGCATCACTGTAACCTCCCATGTTTTCCTAAGCAGCTTTCATTTTCTTGGTATTCAGAGTTCCTGCATGTGATGATTACTGATGACTTCTTGCCCACCCCATGGATATAAATGAGAGAATCACTTTGGTTATAACATATAGCCAAAGCTTTCTTTTAAATGGTTGGTTGTTTCTGTTTCTGCAGAAACCAACTTAATAAAATCAAAGTAGGGAAAAGTACTTCTTCACTATATGAAATATATATATAAAGAAAACACACTCCAAGGAAATTTGACTTTTCTTTTTTTTTCCACAGATTTACACTCCCTGGTGAGGTGGACATTGACAGTATCTCCTACGAGGAACTTTCCCCATCTGAAGAAGAACCTGCCGAGAAGGAAAAGGAGAAGGAGCTCAAAAAGAGACGAGAACTACTTAAATTAGTGAACTTTTCAAAGTAAATGATATATTACTGTTCATTTGGTAATTTTTTAAAAATAGTGATCTGAGTGTGTTCCTTACTAGTGATAATTGCTCCACATTATTTCAGCAACTCAAGTCAAATGCATTTAGTAGTATTGTAGCCTTGTGCTTTTGTGCATTGTCCTATGAGTATGGGGCTTAATAGAATATTGATCATTTTTATTCTATTTTAGATCTTAGAGAAATGTGCTTGCAGGTAAATATAAGTGGCCTAATATAGTTTTTCAAAACAGGTTAACGCTGGAACAAAAGGAACTTTGCCGTTGTAGACTGAAATTATTAACCTACTTAGATCGGCTTGCAACATACGAGGTAAGGAGTAGTTTTAATCAAAGCAGTTATGTTCATTTGATCTGTCATTGCACATGCTGTGCCTGCCTATGCTGTGGGATATTCCTGGTCTTTAGAACTATTTATGTGGGAAAAATTTGCACAGAAGCACTTTCTTTTGTATATCATTTTTGCTAAACATTAGGGATTCGTAAGAGGCCAGAAGTTGCTTTGTAGAAGCAACTTTGATCCTTGCTTCCCAACCCAGGGATCGTACTTGGGTCTCCTGCATTGAAGGTCAACTCTTTACCATTTGAGTCATCAGGAAAACCCTTCAAAAGGTGAGAAATTTATACTAAATACTGGGAAACTTGAACTATAAGGGTCACATGAAAAGCAATCTAAACTATGTATATTTTATGAAATGCTTCTCACACCTTTATCAAATCTGACAGAACAGGGCACTATTGAAATCTCCAACATGGGACATTTGTGTTTGCTGCCCTGAAGAAAATTTTGAAGTTTGCTCTAAGTTCAAGTGTCTAAATTTGGCCATTGTTAGAATCAAAGTTTCTACTGTAGAAGCAGTAGAAATGTGTGCATTATTTCAGCATCTGTGTTTCCTAGATTTACAGTCCTTTTCATTTATTTTTATTTTACATTTAAACTTTTGGTTATGGTAGATAGCTGTCTATAGTAGCAAATTCAGTATCCACTGGAGTTTAGTAATCTTAATATGAATATTCTGACTTGCTTTATTTTAATGATTTATTAATGTCTTGAATTTAGTTGGCTAGACTTTGATTCTAATGATGGCCAAAATTAGACATTTGAACTTAGAGCAAACTGCAAAATTGTTTCTTCAGGGCAACAATCACAAATGTCCCATTTGGACATTTCAGTAGTGCCTTGTCCTGTCAGATTTGCTAAAGGTGTGAGAAGCATTTCATAAAATACACATAGTTTAGATTGCTTTTCATGTGACCCTCATAGTTCAAGTTACCCAGGATTTAGTATAAATTTCTCACCTGTTGAAGGGCTTCCCTGGTGAAGCAGGTGGTAAAGAGTTGACCTTCCATGCAGGAGACCCAAGTTTGATCCCTGGGTTGGGAAGATCTCCTGGAGAAGGGAGTGGCTGCTTACTCCAGTATTCTTACTTGGAGAATTCCATGGACAGAGGAGCTTGGCGGGTTATAGTCCATAGGGGTCAACAAAGAGTCTACAGGGCTTAACAGTTAACACTTTCACTTCCACTTTGTCACCTTTGAAGTTTGACTTCATTTGCAGGTTGCTTCCTCCGTCTGTCTGAACCTCCCTTTTGGGGGCATACCTTGACTCTTGCTACTGGCACATAATAGGGACTCAGTACGTGTCATGTGTAGTAATGTGATACATGGCCCCAGAACAGTGGAGATACTTAGTACTCCTGATGCCTGTAGGCAAAGAAAAGCATTTGATTCTTCATCAGTAAATATAACATTTCATACAAACAAGTTACAAAACACTTCTAATAGTTTTATCTGTAGTACAACTAGCTTGACTAGTGGCTGGTCATATTATTTTAAAGCATATTCCTTTATTATGTCTGAGTTCTATGATATTTAGAGGAAATATATAAAATTGCTGATGCTGGTACAGCTATAGTTTATTATTTTTTATACTTAGTTTTAGTTTCCCTGATGTGATCTTAAAAAAGTTCCATAAAATGTTCAGAGTTTCATTATCCAGTTAATTTTCTGTTTTTATTCTTCAGTTATTGAATCACTATTTCCTATTTGACAGTTCAGTTCAGTTCAGTCGCTCAGTCGTGTCCGACTTTGCAATCCCATGAATCGCGGCACGCCAGGCCTCCCTGTCCATCACCATCTCACGGAGTTCACTCAGACTCACGTCGAGTCAGTGATGCCATCCAGCCATCTCATCCTCCGTTGTCCCCTTCTCCTCCTGCCCCCAATCCTTCCCAGCATCAGAGTCTTTTCCAATGAGTCAACTCTTCACATGAGGTGGCCAAAGTACTGGAGTCTCAGCTTTAGCATCATTCCTTGCAAAGAAATCCCAGGGCTGATCTCCTTCAGAATGGACTGGTTGGATCTCCTTGCAGTCCAAGGGACTCTCAAGAGTCTTCTCCAACACCACAGTTCAAAAGCATCAATTCTTCGGCGCTCAGTCTTCTTCACAGCTCAACTCTCACATCCATACATGACCACAGGAAAAACCATAGCCTTGACTAGACGGACCTTAGTCGGCAAAGTAATGTCTCTGCTTTTGAATATGCTGTCTAGTTTGGTCATAACTTTTCTTCCAAGGAGTAAGCAAGTACATTTATTATTACATGGTAATAGTGACATTTAAAGTATTTGTTGAGCCCACAAAAAGAGAATTAAGCTAAGCTTTTCAAAAGTAGGTGAAATTGATGAATTTGGCCATTAAAACTTAGAAATGAAGATATTCTAATATAACAGCTATCCAGCTAGATCATGGTAGAGATAGGCATTGCATTTTAATCACGAGGCGTGGCTTATTTTATTACTGTGATAAATGAGATTAAAATGGATTCATTTAAATTTTACAAGAGTGCCTATTTTACACCAGATGTCATGCCAGTGCTGGAGGTAGAGAGATGAACAAGGGATAATCCTTGTGGAGTCCTCATTATATGGGCAGTAAGTGATGATAATGAAGCTATGAAGAATTGATGGAGCATAATGGAGGAAAACATTAAATTTTTCCTGGGGATGTCCAAGAATATTCTTATGTAGGAAGTGGTATTCAACTAGTCCTTAAAAAAAGGAAGGGCGGCTTAGGGGGCTATAGGACTACCATGTAGGAGACGTGAGCGTGGATGCTCCATAAGGGTAGTGGTCTTGCCTTGTTTGCCGCAGTATCCCCCAACGCTCTGTATGAGACCTGGCTTCTTGAGATTAGGAGGAAAGATTTGTTGAGGAAACCAGTAGGTATGAGAATACCTTAAAAATATGAACAGATTTGTTGAGGACTTTTGTTTGTTAGCCAGTGTCTTATGTACTTAATTCAGGTTTTTTCTTGACAACCCTTTAATGAAGGTGATGTATCCTTTCAATTTTATGGATGTGAGGTAAAGTATTTTGTTAAGTATTTTGTCTAAATCAATAGGAAGCAAGAGCCTCCTGTGAACATCCTTTTTCTTCCCTCTTTTCTTATCTCACTAGGTTAATGCAGTTAACAAATATTCTTGGTTATTTATTCTGTGAAAGGCAGCAATGCTAGGTATCTGGAAAAGTGAAAATGAAAGAAAGTGTTAGTCACTCAGTTGTCTTGACTCTTTTTGACCCCATGGACTGTAGTCCACCAGGCTCCTCTGTCCACGGAATTCTCCAGGCAAGAATACTGGAGTGGATTGCCATTCCCTTCTCCAGGGGATCTTCCCAACCCAGGGACTGAACCTGGGTCTGCTGCACTGAAGGCAGTTACGTGGGGTTTAGCATTAACATGAGCGACATGAGCCTGAAGTCTCTGCTGCAGTGGGGAGACCTACGCTTGCCGCTGCCGTGGCTAGCTCCTGTCTGTCCTCAGCGTTTCAGCTTCGCTGCCCACAGGGAGGCCTTCCTGTGTGTTAACACCCTTCCTATGTGTGTGCATTACCTGTTCCTATTGCCGTTTGTCTTCCCGACTAGATTTGAGAGCTCCTAGGAGAGCAGGGAGGGCGTATTGTTCATGGTATCAGCACTCTGTCACAGTGCCCCTAGCACCTAATTGACACCTAATAACTATCTGATTAAAGAATGAATAGTTTCATCTGCAGTTCACATGGATCACTCCAGCAGTAGCAGGGTTAGTCCAGAGTTCTCACACAGATGTGGCAGGTGCTCCTGGTACACAGCCGTGTGTAACTCTTGCTTCCTTGTTTTTACCAGGTGATGAATTTGGGTTGTCCTACTGTAATTAATTTCATAGCCTGTTTCATTTACTTCTGGATTAAAAAAAAATAATAACAGCATTTATAAATATAGCCATTTTTCAAATAAAGGCAAGAGTGCAGAGGTAGTACTTTAGTTAAGAGTTCAGAGTTTAATTTAGATCTTATTTATTTAGGTAAACAGAGCTGCAATGGTTTTTAACATAGTCTTGTCACCCATGTTTAAAAGCCTTTTCATGAAATCACGGCTTCCCCTCAGGAAATCCTTGGAGTACCTCATGCACCTGGACAGAGATATGATGCTGAATTCTTTAAGAAGTTCAGAAGTCAGAATATTGTTCTCTCAGCAAGAAGTTATGCTCGGGTAATTTTTTTTTGTGAATGAAACAATTACAGTTAACACTTTCAGGTCTTTAAGCCATGCTGTTAATGTTACTGTGTGTGTATATCATTACATTTCCTTTTTAAAAAATTGTAATAGTAATAAATGTAGAGAAAATAGAATCATGTTAAAAATATTTTTTTCATCATTCAAGACTTCTAAAGATAATTTTTAGAGCACTAGATTGAGAAATGTGATACAGACCTGAAAAAAATCAGGAATATTTCAAACCACTTCATATCAGAACTGCATTAGAAAAACCCATTGTAAGGGCTTGATGTTGTCATACAAGATCACTTCTTTATTTCTAAGGTTCACATTAGAAGTGTACCTTTGCCTTCTGTACAGGAGAGTAATGTGCAGGCCCTGGAAATTCTGTTCACTTACCATGGGTCTGACCTGCTTCCTCACCGCCTGGCGATTCTCTCCAACTTCCCAGAGACCACATCACCACACCAGTATTCTGTTTTGCTGCCTGAAGCTTGGTATGTACTGTGTTCACTTTATTTTTTAAATCAGAATTTTTGTTTTATGTTAAATATCTTTAAAAAATTCTAATCTACTTAAACTTTTTTCTGATTATAAAATTATCTCTAAATTATTTTAAAGTGATTCAAATGTGTCAGCGTAACAAGACCACTTTAACTTAAGGAACATGAACTTTACTTTCTTTTTTTCTCCTTGAATGTCTCCTGCTACTGAAAAAAGAGAAAGACTCATAGTTTTATTGATGTATATTCAGTATGTACTGTTTTATGGTTGAGAGTAGTTTTTAGGATAACAGTATCTGTTAAGAAGTTGAAATATAGTTGTGACAACATTTAGTAGGTCCAGGGGACCCAGGAACGTTCTGGTGGCCCTGCTTAAGTATAGCCAGGATGTGAATCTATGTTAGAGTAGGTCAGTAAGCTCTAAAAAATAGAAGTTATAAACTCCCTATTTTGTGTTTCTATTAGTACTAAAAATGTAATTCTTTATTATTATAAAAGTGAATAAAAAGGAAAACCTTGGGATGCACTATTTATTTTCAAACAATTTCTTTTAGATCTGAATGGTGATAAGTAAATGCATTTATAAATATTTCAGAATATAATTAATTTTCTGCCTATTTGCAAAATAGATCGAATCTGAATGGTAATGACATTTTTCTACTGTAAATTGTTAGTATAGAGAATGGGTCATTGTCTTAAAATTTTTTCAAAAGGTAATTTCTTCTTAGATTTGAATGCATTTTTTTTGCATTGTCTTCTGATGACTGGTTAGATAAACATTTGATTTTCAACTAAAATTTCAGAATTGGTTTGCAGAATAGTTTTACAGTGCCCAGTGTTATGTATTGTTTTTGAATGTCCAATAATTCCTACCATAACTGATTTAAATTGCAATAATAGCTTAGGTATATCATTGCAGCAGAGAATAATTAGATATTATTTTGAATCTATCTTGTGGGATGTGCCGCTTAGACAAACTTTGAAAAGACTGATTTCTTGAGTCCTTAAATTATATCCATTTTAAACATAATGAAAAAATAAAGATTTTTTTTGTTGTTGTTGTTAATCTTTGTTTGTCAAGAAAGTCTTTTCACCTTGAGTATATTTTTATTATAGTTAGAAGGAGGAAGAACAATAGGTTTTAATAGTAATGTTTGTGTCTCCTTATAATTTTATATGACTGCAAAGCAAAATTACAGTTATGTTTGAGGCATAGCTTCTTCTGTGATGTTTCATTAATTAGTCCTTTCTCTATATTCTCATAATGCTTTTGTCCATTCTTATAGCACTTTTTATGTTGTATTATAACCAGTCATTATTATTACTGCTTTTCTCCCCCCTGTCCTCTTTTTTAATAAACATCCAGCCTTAAACTCACTCTAAGGCAGAGGCCATGTTTTCCTGAGTTTTCAATTTCCAGAGTCTAGGTGTTTGTGTAGTGGGTTCTCTAGAGTTGTTTGCCAACTGGATAAATTAGTACATTTTATGGACTAATATATTAGCCCATTTACAGAAAAGATTAAAGGATGTCCTGAAGGGGTTGCAAGTTTCACCAAGACTCCCAGTGCCTTAAAGATTCAATTGCTATCTTAGCCCATAGCTGAAGCTTGCACTCTTTAATCCTAGTTCGAGTTTTACTCTAATGGACATGTGGTGGTGGTGGTTTAAGTCGCTAAGCTGTGTCCGACTCTTGCAACCCCATGGACTGTAGCCTGCTAGGCAAGAATATTGGAATGGGTTGCCATTTCCTTTTCCAGGGGATCTTCCTAACCCAGGGATCGAACCCTGGTCTCCTACATTGCAGGCAGATTCTTTACCAACTGAGCTAATGGACACGTAGATTCATAAAATGCAATCTTGAGACTTATTTCCCTTTGAGGAAATACATTCTTTGAGGACTTGGTATTCAATACCTTTTCAAATCACTTGGAAGCATTGGGTCAGGTGGACAAAGTGTCTAATTGTTGGAATGTTGACTGAGCCCCTTCCTCGTGCCTAGGGCTGTAGTTGGGGTTTTAAAATGACTGAACACAGTTCGTCTTCAGCAGGAGTCATCACATATGCTTTACGCACAAACAGAAGTTCCTGCTTACAGCATCATGCTTTCAAACTGAGGATGAAATGAGTTGAAAAGACTCTAAATCTGCAGCCTTTTTTCCTTTCTCCTCAGTTAACTGTTTGCCAGCTCGTGAAATGATCTTGCTACTTTCTTGTTTACTGCCCTGAACAGCTGTAGAACTTTCTGTGTGCCTGCCTTGTTTGTCTTTGAGCGTACGCATTGCTCAGTGGCAGAGCCTGCATTTCATCCTGCTTTATCGTCCCTTCAGCCCCCCAACTTGTATTTTGCAAGTAGTAATGACTCTTTAATTATCCGTTGAATTGATTGGAAACCAGTCACTGAACTCTAAATGTATGGCTCCCAAACACAGAGTGGCGGTTCACTCTGATGCACTGACTGTCTCCTGAACTTGCGAGGCCCACTCCCTCCTCAGGGTTTTTCAAGGTCATTGTGCCCCTGTGTGGGGTGCCCTTCTCCTGGGTCTCCATATGACTCAGCCTCTTACTTCCTTCTGTCTTTTGTACTCAAAGACTCCCTCTTCAAAACACCTTTCTCAACCCCTCTTTCCCTTTGCCTCCACCTCCTCCTCACTTTTGGCCCTTATCCGAGTTTTCTTTTCTTCATAGCATTTGCACCTAACATCTTATTTTATCATTTACCTGTATAGTGAAGTCGCTCAGTCGTGTCTGGTTCTCTGCGACCCCATTGACTGTAGCCTACCAGGCTCTCCCATCCATGGGATTTTCTAGGCAAGAATACCAGAGTGGGTTGCCATTTCCTTCTCCAGGGGATTTTCCTGACCCAGGGATCGAACCCTGGTCTCCTGCATTGCAGGCAGATGCTTTACCCTCTGAGCCACCAGGGAAGTCCCTAAATATGATAAAATCGTATTTTATTATTTATTTGTATAACATATAATTTATTTGTCTTATCTACTTTTATCTCATCTCCCTTCGCTCTTCTATTTACGGTTTTACTCTCAATTTAAGTCCTTTTTCTCCTGCTTTATTTTCTTCCTAGCATTGATCAGTAACTTAGTTTGTGTTTACTTATTCACTTGTTGATTATGTTTATCCTTCAAAAATGTCACCTCCAGTAGCACAAGGTTTTTTGTATGTTTTCTTCCCTTCCTTAGCCCCTGAACTTAGAATCGTTGATGGCATGTTGTAGGCGCTCAGTAAATACTTATTGAATGAATGGACAAATGAATTAATTAATTAATATAAAATCTGTAAGGCAAGGATTTTGTGTCTTGTTCACTAATGTAACCTCAGTGTCTAGAACACCTTGGGACCAAAAGCAGTAACTTAGGAAGTTGTTTTGAATGGATGGCTGTGAGTGGAAGGGCAGGTGGGTTTTACATTTTAGAGTTCAAGTGATTTAGAATGTAGATTAGTAGTAGTGCATGCGTGCATGCTAAGTCACTTCAGTCGTTTCCGACCCTATGGACTGTAACCCACCAGGCTCCTCTGACCATGGGGATTCTCCAGGCAAGAATACTAGAGTGCCATGCCCTCCTCCAGGGGATCTTCCCAACCCAGGGATCGAACCCAAGTCTCTTACATCTTGTGAATTGACAGGCAGATTCCTTACCACTAGCACCACCTGGGGAAGCCCAAAAAGTAGTAGTAAATTATGCCAAATAGTTGACCTTTTACCTAATCTATTTTGAAATCCATGGACAAAATGTTTGCCTTGGCATTTAACCAAAGTTTGATTAACTAATTTTGATTGAACCAAATATTTTGGTTATGACTGCTGTTAAACTTCTTTGGTTTGTGTTATTTTAGTGTTTTATATTGTCACTCTTGCATCATCATGTGTATTTGACATTGGTGAAGAGTCACCAAGTTGTAGAAAACTTTGAAATTACATTTTCTGTCATAGGTGATAAATCCATTTGTTACCTACCTATCCTTAGTTTGTCATTGCTGTAAGCCATTTACATTTTATGTTGTGTTGGACTGTTTTAGTTTTAAAGACAAAGGTGACATTTCTTACTATCTTTGTTAGCTTTCACAATTTATAGTAATAGTTTTTTTTTTTTTGGTGGAAGCGAACTATGTTTTGACTTTGAATATTTTTGATGCGTATAGCCTGTTTTAGAAAGTTTGTTTAGGTTTTTTATTTATGCCTGTTGTTTGATTGTAGAATCTTTCCAGAATGATGAGAGCAGTCTAGTTTAAAAAGTTGTGTTTAAAACAGTTACCTGTTGAAATAAATAGTAAGGCAGAAGGATAAGAGTATTGAGTCTAGCTAGAGCCAGGTTGCTTAGATTTCTTATCTTGGACACATTTCCTAACTGTACCTCAGCCTTCATACCTGTAAAATGGGGATGACTATAGCACTTCATAGCATTGTAAGAATGTCTGAGTTAATGTATATAAAACACTGGGAACAGTGCTTGGCACCAAGTAATTGCTATTTAAGGCTTAAGAACTATTAATGCAGACTCCCATGCTAAGGCCTTGGCCTTATGTATGTCATAAATAATTATTTTAAACTTTTTATTGGATTATTTTTATAGTTACAGAAATGTTGCAAAAATAACACAGAAAGTTCCTACATACCCTTCACCTGCTTCCTCTTCCTTTTTGCATAATCATAGCACATTTTTCAAAACTATGAGATTATTGTTGGAATAATCCCGCATATAACATGACATATGCATTCCTAAAAATCACTGCACCATGCAAAAAGTGCCATGAGACCCCCAGCACTTAAGGGGAGAGTGGGGTTCATGGAATGAAATTAGGAATGTAATAAAAATTGTGCTATAGCTTTACATGTATTAAATGATTAAGAAACACATAAATACTAAAATATGGCTCTGGACAAAGACCTGAAGAAGGCAGGTGTGGAAGTGGGTGTTGGAGCAGTTACAGTGTTATTGGGAAGTGGTTTGTGTTTTGAAAACATAATGAAACAGACCATGTGATAATAATAGTTAATAAACTAAACTACATATTTGTTTGGATTTAACCAGTTTTTCTCAAAATATCATTTTTCTGTTGCAGTATCTGATCTAGGATACCACATAGCATTTAAGACTTCATTTACTTTCATGGAAAAATGGAAATAAACTGTCATTTAGTACCTGTCACTCATGATGTTCTTTGACACATATATTTATTAGACAGTGAATATTGATACCGATATTTATATTCCTGGATTGCCTCCAGAATCAGTAAGGAAATATTGAATTATATTTAGCATATATTGGGTTATTGCAATATTTAAAGGATTTTATAATATAAGTGGCAAACCTCTATTGATGGAAAAAGAGTATCCAGAACACCTCATTCTTATCATCATCCTTGAAAAGCTGTTCCTATAGTAACTTGGCAGTTTGTTTGCTTGTGAATATCTAAGTTTAGTTAGACTATTTGATTGAAATTTTGACTGTGAAAAATCTGCTATAATATGCAGGTGGGCTGTGCTTGTGCGAACTGTGAAAATGTGTTTTAGACATTTCCATTTTATTTTCAGAGTTTGAGATTACTGTATTATTTACTGACTTAATTCTGACCATTCTCTACCTTTCAGTTCCACAGCAATTTATGTGATATATCTCTAAGGCTGAGAGTAAGAAGTGACTGAGTGAAAAATTTTGTCACCAATTGTTTAGATAGAATAGAATGTTAACCTAATCTTAGGTCTGTATATACCTAGTCCCATATTTAGAACTGCTCCTATCCTACAGGTAAAAAGCACTTATCCCCACCTTCATTTAGAACAGCCTTGCAAAGCAGTCTGATAAATTGCGTGGCAAACCAATGCCTGGAAGTCTCTTCCCTGTGACTTGCAGATGCAGGCCTTTCTATGCTGTGTGTACTTTAGTTTACCTTGTGTGTTTGTCCTGGAATTTCATTCTCTTGCTAACCCTCAGTCATTTCCTGCTTTTTCTCAGGCATTAGTCTCCTTGATGCTCTCTACCCTACTTAGTAATGCACCAGGAAATCCAAGTCCTCAGAAATTTTCTCATTTTCATTGGGAAATGTTATCTGGTAAATAATTTTTGCATCCTTTTCTCATTGATAAGTCTTTGTCACTCCCTGCAAACTAGAAAGCCTTTGGATGAGCAATTTCGAATATATTTTTGTCCTCGGATGTTGCTAGTATCCTGTGGCAAGTTTATTTATTTATTTATTTTTTTATGACTAGGCTAACAAATATTTCACAATCAAGTGCTTTGAATATAGTGATGGATGCAATGACTATCAGATGAATGAATGATGGTTAGGTGAAGAAATCTGGAAAACACAAAGGATTGGTGTAGCAAAGTAGATAAAATGTACACAGAAGCGTTCTTTTTGAACCAATCTGAAAAGGAAACTTGTCTTTGAGTTTTCATACTGCAAGCAAGGTAATAAACTAGTTACAATTCTGTCGTTGTCTTTAGGGTGATTATATGTATATCATTAGTGTGTTTGTGGGTCATACTTTTGGTGTGTATATTTTTGACTCTGTCTTAAGCATAGGGGCCATTAGGGCCATTTGACCTTCATATGACTTTTTATTTAATCTTTTTTTTTTTAAATTGTAAAATGCGTACAAAATTTACCGTCTTGACCATGTTTCAGTGTATGGTTCAATAGTGTTAAGTACCTTTACATTGCTGTGCACCCAGGTTCCAGAATGCTTTCTGTCTTGGTAAACAAACCTATTAAATGGCAACTCCCCATTTTTCTCTGAGCCAAGCCACTGACAACCACCATTTTACTTTCTCTTTTATGAATTTGACTATTCAGTATTTGTCTTTTTGTGAGTGGCATAATGTCCTCAAGGCATAATACACTTTTAGTAAAATTAATATCACAATTAAATAAGATTTAGAGTGGCTGGCCACCTGTGGGCCATGTTTCTATTTATGCTGCAAAAGTATTTCTTAAATGAAGGATGTATGTGAGATCTAGTTCAGGGTGGGACGTTATAGCACCATTATTATCTGACTCCCTGTGGAGAGCCTCTTCTTCATCCTTTGGTGATAAACAGGGCATCCAAATGAAGAAAACTTCTAATAACTCTCTTCTAATACTTTGTCTTCTAAATCTTGGATTTGAATAGCCAAATATGAAGACTTTTCCTGTTCCTCCAACAACATAAAATTTGTTTTATAAAAGCAAAACATCAATATGCATTTTATTAGAATTTTTAGGACAGACTTGATTTAGGTAAAAGTAATTTACCTTTTAAATTAAATCATAAATCAAATAAAGAATTTCCCTTTAAAAGATCAGATGACATTATTCCTGTTCTTCACAACTGAAAGGTAGATAAGAGTTTACCTTTTTACTACACTTTGAGTTTCAAATTAGTGATATTTTACATTAGTTTGTGATTTCTTCAGAGATGAAATAATTTGAACTGTCTTTTTCATCAAAGTCAAAGTTGCCTCAAGCAGTTTTTGATTCAGGGGATAAACTATTGCCTAATTTCTCTCTCTCTCTTTTTTTTTTTCTTGAAAGGCAACAGGAAACAGTACCATAGTCAGTTATTGTTGGCTAACTTTCATAGTTTTAAGCATATTCTGGAACTTCTTCTCCTTCTTTTATATATATAAAAAATATATTACTGTTTTTTGTGAAACATATGTTGACTTTGAGTTTTAACTTTTTTTAAGTGAGATTTATAATTAATCATGAGTACATATGAAACATTTAAAAACTGAAGCAATTCTAAATTTCCTTATTTTATTTTCATTGAAAGAACAGTTTAAAGAAGGTGAATGAGTCAGATACAATTTTGTGTTATTTCAGTAAAAATTTAGGGAATACTTACATACCAAGCAAAGTCATTATATTAGACTAAATAGATAGATATATGACTCACGTGTAATCACTGTCCGCCAATAAATTAGAATCCAGTAGGGAAGATCAGACAGGTTGAGTATAGAAATAATTACCATAAAGTTAAAATATGTGTCATAGGCATATAGATAGCTGTATAGACGGGAGAGATTACTTTCTGTTACAAAGAAGGTAAATCAAGAAAGCCTTCTTGGCAGGGTGAAGTTTGATCTAGACCTTGAAGGTTGAGTGTGGTTTTTTTTCATCCAGAGAAGTTTGACTAGGAAAGAGTCATTTGAATAAATAGTTTCCCCGAAGTCCTTTCACCT
This sequence comes from Budorcas taxicolor, assembly GCF_023091745.1. Classification (NCBI taxonomy): domain Eukaryota; kingdom Metazoa; phylum Chordata; class Mammalia; order Artiodactyla; family Bovidae; genus Budorcas; species Budorcas taxicolor. The sequence goes on from NC_068920.1 coordinate 142,335,029, forward strand.
ACTTAGTCCTCACATATTACTGAGTCACAGAGTATAGAAGATGTTTCCAACTAACTTGTTAATTGAAAATCTGTTCAGAGGTTTTCCAGTAAATGAATACGGAACTCTTTTTACTTAAATTTTTATGTTGCCCAGTCCTGATCATAATGATTTCTTTTTTCTTCTCTGAAAAGTTTGAAAAGCAGTTTTTATTGGGCATTCTCTTTCTACCATTGTTTTTGGTTTTTTGGGTTTCTGTTATCGTAAGAGGAAAATGGAGGATGAGCTAGCTGGATAACATTACTGACTCAGTGGACATGAATTTGAGCAAACTCTAGGAGATAGTGAAGGACAGGGAAGCCTGGTGTGCTGCAGTCCATGGGATCACAAAGAGTGGAACACAGCTTAGCAGCTGAACAGCAACAAATGAAATGTTATCTAAACTCTATCCTGGATGATGAAATAATTATGGAAAGATTCAGTTCAGTTGCTCAGTCGTGTCCAACTCTTTGTGACCACATGGGCTACAGCACACCAGGCCTCCCTGTCCATCACCAACTCCCAGAGCTTGCTCAAACTTGTGTACATCGAGTTGGTAATGCCATCCAACCATCTCATCCTCTGTCATTCCCTTCTCCTCCTGCCTTCAATCTTTCCCAGCATCAGTGTCTTTTCCAGTGAGTCAGTTCTTTGCATCTGGTGACCAAAGTATTAGAACTTTAGCTTCAACATTAGTCTTTTCAGTGAATATTCAGGATTGATTTTCTTGAGGATTGATTGGTTTGATCTCCTTTCAGTCCAAGGGACTCTCAAGAGTCTTCTCCAACACCACGGTTCAAAACATCAATTCTTCGGTGCTCAGTTTTCTTGATGGAAAGATTGAAGCATTGCTATCACTTTTTTGATTATAGAGAGAAACATAAAAGTGTTTCTTTTCCCTTTAAAATTGAGAAATTGATTAGTTACCGAATCAAAATTCAATCCCCATGTGTGCAGTTTATTTCTGAACTGCTATGAGCAAAGAACAACCAATTGGTTTATATTCTAGGCTTGAAGTAAGTATGTGGCCGTCTGCAATGACTGTCAATATAGAGGCATACAGGCAGCATGCTGCAGAATGCTGGCAGTTTCTGAATCCCAGAGTAACCTGGTGGTTGGATCAGAAGGAGAGGCCCAAGACCCTCTCTTATCTGGGAGCACAGGGTCTGGGGTTGGAGGTGGGAGAACTGGTTTGCATGTTTCCTGGTGCTGTGGGCATCTTAGATCTTGACTTGATTAGTTCTTGTCTTTCCATTAATTTAAAGCAACAAAATAGATGTAGGGCAATTTTTTTGATTATGAAGTGGTAAGCAAACATTAAAAAAAATTTTTTTATGAACCTTGGAAAGTATGTTGATGTTTCTTGTATCTTTGTTCTTCTGAGAAGTGCTAAAGAAATGAAGGTGTAATGATTTATTAATTTATTTCTTTTTCTATTTGATGAACAGTTCACGATTATGAATATAAAAAAGTTTGCAGGTGAATTTTATGACTTCTATACAATTTTCATAGCTTATCTGTGAGATAAGCAGAAAAGGGATTATTATCCTACTCTCAGGGAAAAATTTTGAGGAGCATCAGGGAAGAAATCAACCCTGAATATACATTGGAAGGACTGATGCTGGAGCTCCAATACTTTGGCCACCTGATTCGAAGAGCCTCATTGCAAGAGACCTTGATGCTGGGAAAGATTGAAGGCAAATTAAGAAGAGAGTGGCAGAGGGTGAGATAACTAGATATCATCACTGACTCAATGGATATGAATCTGAGCAAACTCCAGGGAATAGTGAAGGACAGGGAGGCCTGGCATGCTGCAGTCCATGGGGTTGGATAGCACTTATTGACTGGACAACAGCAACAGATGAAGAAATATGTCCTGACATTATTTTAAAAAATAATTGTTAAATGCATTATTACTTTAGTGTATATATAACTATTGTCAAGTGTTTTTAATGTGGCCTAATACAGTTTAAATATGATTTCCCCAGTTTTATTGTGATATAATTGACGTATAGCACTGTATAATTTAAGGCATATAGCATGATGTAAAGTTTGACTTTATTTGAAGTTAAAAATATCTTTGAGAGGGTACTTTTGTTTTTATTAAAAAAACTACTGCATTCTCCTTACTAGATCCAGCATTACTTAGAGATACCAAATGATAGTCTTTTCATTGAGTGGGATCTTTCTTTCATTATTCATTTTCTTCAAACTTTAAATACCTTGACCAATCATTTCAGAACATGGGACCTTTAAGTAGATAACATCTTCTGAGTGGTGAAATTAGCATTCGGGAAATAGTCCCTGTAATTCTTTTTGATCACACAATGTCTTTTCTTGTCAAGATTTCATTAATATGTAAATACTTGCCTGTAACAGCAATGAATCTCTTTATCACGTATATTTAATTAACATATAAATAACTCTGAGATGCACTTTTTCTAATTTCTAATATAGGCCATCCTGTTTAAGTATTGTATTTATAATAAGTAAAAGTCTGTTAGACTCACATTGAATGGGACATGTGTATTTCTATGGTTGATTCATGTTGATTTTAATAGAAACCAACACAATTCTGTGCAGCAGTCATCCTTCAAATAAAAAATAAATTTAAGAGTCACATTGATATTTTATAGACAAAAGCATATACATTATTTTAAGATATGTTTTGATCTCAGCATGTTCCAGCGTTTAATCTTTAAAGTTTAGGAACTGTATGTAATAGCTATGGAAAAAATCCATGATCTGTATAAATGTTGGGATCACATGCAAGGTATTGACACATACTTGATGTGGAGGAGTGATGGTATGATACACTGGAAGGAGCAAAGGCTTTTAGTCAGAATATGGGTGTCTGTCCTGGTTCTGAACTTCCTAGCTGTGTTACTGTTGGGAAGTCCCTTAACTTCTTTGAACTTGAGTTTTGTCAGGGGTGAAGTGGGGAAATTGTACAGGTATTGTAATGGTTCAGTAGCCTAAGAGATGTATTAGCTAGCAGAGTTCCTGGCAAATAGTCAGCATTCAGTGTACAGCAATGGATGTGTTAATAGCAAATATGGCTGTAGCAGTAGCAACAGCAGTTTTTGGTACAGGTTGATGAGAACGAATGTCATAATAGATACATTTTATTTTCAAGTGCATTAAGTAGGTTTGCAAAGGACTGATGAATAAGCAAAATGTAGAACTGTAATAGGGACTATTCCTCTTTGATAATGCCAGTGCTTTGGTTTCTCATCTGGGATAGCACCCCTTACCTGGTTTCGGGTACCTGAGATTTTGGACTGTTAATCAAAAAGTTGAGGATTATTTCAAACAAAGTTTTAAATTTCACTTTTTATTGACTTTATAGTTTTGATATACATCAACAACTATATTATAAATGAACAAATCATAAATGGGCAATTTAAATTGTTATAAAATGAACACAATTAGAAAACAGACCTAACAAAGCACTCGATGCTGTCTCCTTTTACCCTCTCCTGTTCACCTTACCCATGAGAACCACCCTGACTTCTAACAGGATAGCTTGGTTTTGTCTATTAAACATGTGCAGTGGTTTATGAGGACTGTTGTACCTAAACTCTGGAAAAGCATACTTTTCTTCTCAACAGAGATCAGATTTCTGATGTTCTTTGAATTAAGTGCCTCTCTTATTTTTTCTAATGCTGACTATAACAATGACATTTTGGATTTTTATATTAAAAATGTTTGTTATGGACAGAATATAATTTTGCCCTTTTATCTGTCAGTCTCTGCTTTTTAATTGGCATGCTTAGACTATTTACAGGCAGACCTCATTTTATTGCACTTAGCTTTATTGTGCTTCACAGATACTATGTCTGTTACAAATTGAAGATCTGGGCAACCCTGGATCAGGCAGGTTTATTGGTGCCATTTTTTCCAATAGAATTTGCTCACTTTGGTGTTCACAATTTGGTAATTTCTGCAGTACTTCACACTCTTTATTATTATATTTGTTATATGATCTGTGATGTTTGTTACTATTAAAAAACATTATGACTTGCTGAAGGTTCTGATGATGGTTAGCATTTTTTTTTTAGCCAGAAAGTATTTTAAGCCTAAGGTATGTACATTATTTTTTAGATAGTTCTGTTGCAAAGTTGATAGACTACACCATAGTGTTAACATTTATGTTTGTTGTTCAATCTCTCAGTCCTGTTAGACTCTTTGCAACCCCGTGGACTGGAGCCTGCTCGGCTCCTCTGTCTATGAGATTTCCCAGGTAAGGATACTTGAGTGGGTTGCCATTTCCTTCTCCAGGGTATCTTTCTGACCCAGGGATCGAACCTACATCTCCTGCTTGGCAGGTGGATTCTTTACCGTTTAGCTACCTGGGAAGTCCCAACTTTTATGTTTATGGGAAACCAAGACATTCACGTGGCTTGTTTTTTTTTTTTTTTTTGGTGATACTACTTTATCGTCATGATCTAGAACCAAACCCATGACATCTCCAAGGCCTACATCTCCTTGGGTCTACTGTACTAAACTTAGGAAAGTCAGGTCTGTTATTTTTTCAAGTATTTTTCCTCTTCTTCCTCCTCCCATCCCCAGTATGCATCATCTTTTTTGGGACTCCACTTCCACTTAGGTTAGCCACTTGATTTGTCTCACAGTTTTTTGTTTTTGATTTTTATTTTCCAGTCTTTTTCTCTCCCATGTTTTACTTTGGATAGTTCCTGTTTACTATTTTTTCTTTTTTAGTAAAAACGTTTACTAATTTTTTTAGTAAAAACGTTTACTAATTTTTTTTTTCAGTGTCTCTTATTAATGATATTAGTGTGTTTTTCATCTTAGCTACTGAAGTTTTTATTCCTAGGAATTAGATTTGGGTCTTTTTAAATTTTCTCACCCCTTACCATGTTATTGATATTTCTTAGAAATTGGTTTTTCTCCTGATTATAGGCCATAATTTCTTGCTTTTTTTGCATACCTGCTATTTTTTTTACTGGATGCCAGAGATTTAGGTTTGTTCATCTTGCTGGTAGAGTTCTTATCTCAGTTTCTTTGGAACATGCTTTTTCTTCCCAAATTCTGTTGGTTTATTCAGTCACACTTCTGTGTTTCACCAGGTACCTTACCATGTGTACTTTGAGGTTAGTTTCTCTGTGCAGTTGATCTAAATAGGTTTCTGAATTTGTAATGGAGTAAATTCATCTGTGGGGGTTTTAAAATCTAAATATTATAGAATGTGATCTAGCAATGCAGGTACAGGGGTATTTATTTGATATTGTTTTCTTCTTTGTGGATAATTTGAAGTCTTTTTATTCCAGGGTCAGGTCCCGGATCACATTCTATACTTCCTGTCTTTTTGTGAATGAGTATTTATTATGTACTTAAGAATCTATATAAAGCATGATTCATTTCATTCAAATGCTCCAGGGTTTTGCTTTCTTTGCCTTCCTGCCATCTGCAGTTTAACTTTGAACCTCATCAGCAATAGCGATGTGTTAGAATAACTTGCGCAGCAGACACCTATGCCATCGTCTTCCCAGTTACAGCCTGTTAAGTTGACACCACTTCTGCAGTTATGATTATTGTCAGTCTGCAGTGTAATTTGGCCTCGACTTAGAAGATTCATGATGAAATGGCTGTAAATAGACTTGTACAGCAGCATCTCAAAGCAAACAGTCTTTTATGCTTTGTTTATGGAAAGTTTAGGGCAGTCCACATCTCTTTGTGCTTATTTATGCTCCTACATTCAGGCCAAGAGGCACCTGCAGTGTACAGTATTGTGATGTTGCTCATGGCATGGGTATCAGATAGGGAGTTGTATGGTCCATTTTAGAAACAGAAATGTTTGAATAAACCTCAGGTACATTACCAAAGTCTTCAGCTACAGGGAAAGCTTATTAATCTTGAGATTTAAGTACCCCTGTGGTTTTAGGGTAGGTTTGTTTTTTCATTTATTTATTCAGATTTATCCATCCATCCATCAGTCTGTCTATCATCCATCCATCCATTAAATATTTAGTGAGGTTTAAGTGCATGCCAGGCATTGAACAAAGGATATGAAAATCACCAAAGCTTTGAAGGAGCTTACAGTTTAGTAAAGGAGCAGAACATAAATAAAAAGTTGTAGTTGAGTGCACTGGCAGTGGGAACAGAAGTACATGCAGGGTTTAGTAATATGGAGGAGAGTCTGGTAAGCTGCTGGGTCTGGGAACATCAGAGGAGGTTTCAGGTTTTTCTTTTCTTTTCTTTTAATGAATAGTATGTTGATTGACACAGTTAAAGAGAACATTATAAATAGGCATGCCATGAATCATACTACTTTTCTATCCACTTAGATGAGGTTAAAGTGCTGTATTATTTTTATATAACTTATATCCACATTTTTTTCTTCCTACTTCCATTTTACAGCTTGGTTCTGAAATATATATTTTTCTTTCTTTGAAGAGTTTTTCAAGATTTAGAATCACACAATGCTTCCTTTCTTAAAGAAGTTTTCTAATTACTTGATGGAATCATTTTGCTGTGATCCCTCTGTAAGTTTGGGACTGAGGGTAGAAAGTGCTCCTACTCTGAAAGACATGTATACAGATAATTATAGGAGCAGTGAGGTCAGTGCTCAAAGAGTTAGGTATGCACTCTTAGCTATGGAGCCTTCCTCTTCAATTGACTTTTATAGTTTTCATTAATTATTTATTTATATCTTGACTAAATCTTATATTTCTAGTAAACTTTTTTTGGTATTTGTTTCTGAGAGCTCTGCTTTTAGAATTAAAGAGAGTTTCAGTGACTCTGTTTCTGATGATCATTGAATCATTAATTCATGCATTCGGTCAGTGATGAATATTAAGCTCATAGAGTTTACTTTTCTGCGAATTTATGATCACAGTACTTATTGTGTATTTGAAGATTAGATGAAATAATGCATTTATATAAATTTAGTTAAAATGATTATATATACTTGCTATACATGTAATATTGCTGGGAGTTATGGTAGATGCAAAGGAGTATTTACAAGAAAGGAATATTTACTTTTAGTGGGGATACAAAATATGTATTTTGTTATGACCAACCTAGACAGCATATTAAAAAGCAGAGATATGACTTTGGCAACAAAGGTCCGTCTAGTCAAGGCTATGGTTTTTCCAGTGGTCATGTATGGATGTGAGAGTTGGACTATAAAGAAAGCTGAGTGTAGAAGAATTGATGCTTGTGAATTGTGGTGTTGGAGAAGACTCTTGAGAGTCCCTTGGACTGCAAGGAGATCCAGCCAGTCCATCCTAAAGGAGATCAGTCCTGGGTGTTCATTGGAAGAACTGATGTTGAAACTGAAACTCCAATATTTTGGCCACCTAATGTGAAGAGCTGACTCATTTGAAAAGACCCTGATGCTGGGAAAGATTGAAGGGAGGAAGAGAAGGGGACGACAGAGGATGAGATGGTCGGATGGCATCACTGACTCAGTGGACATGGGTTTGGGTGAGCTCCGGGAGTTGGTGATGGATAGGGAGGCCTGGCGTGCTATGGTTCATGGAGTCGCAAAGACTCGTACACAACTGAGCAACTGAACTGAGAATATGTATTAAGGAAATTAAAGAACTCCATGGAAACATAAGACAAATGTACCATCTTATGTATATTATCATAAGTTTAAATAATAAATGCCAGGGGAATTGTTCAGTTATTAGTAGTGAGAATCGAGAACAGGAAGAAAGCAACCTAGACTGGAATGGTCATAGAAACATCTGAGAAAAGCCAGAATTTAAGCTAGAAGAGGTGGGGTTCAGATAGGTAGGACATCATAGTGTCTGAGAGCAGAGACTCTGGAACCAGACTTGCCTGGGTTCATGTCCCAGCTGTAGCGCTTTAGTTGTGTGATTTTATGAGTTCTGATGCTGTCTGTCTTTCAAGACTGCTGACTTTGTATGTGTGTGTGTATGATAATATATAATTTTATAGTTGTTCTTACAAACTGTAAGCATTTTTAAGTGTCAGCTATAGGCCATACAAGGTTGGATAACTTTATAGATAGTGTGTGAAATGTCCGTTCAGTGCACGTCTATAAGCAGGAATATGCCGAGATTTTGAAGGGCAGCGACAAGGAAATCAGTCTTGCTATGGTTTAGGATCTGCATGAGCATAATTTGTGCTGTTTTATTTAGTGATAGAGATAAAAAGCAGATAAAAAAGTCTTTCCCTAATTTTTTGTTCGATCTCTGTTACTACCACAACCTGATATAGGATCAGGGTTTATAATGTATATTGATATACTTCATGAATATTTTGGTCTATTTCATTAGTTTTGTAGTTGCTAAGTCCAGATGTCATACACTTTATCTTTGTTGTGCATTTTATTGTCTTCCTATCTGGAAGTAATGTGAAATAAAGGCCTTACACTTACTCTCACTACTGGTTCTGGTTGGTCTAAGTAACGCAGAACACAGAATGGAATTGATTGGGTTTCTCTCCTATCACCTCCCTTTTGATAATCAAAAGTGAAGTGAAGTGAAGTCACTCAGTCGTGTCTGACCCTTTGCGACCCCATGGACTGCAGCCTACCAGGCTCCTCCGTCCATGGGATTTTCCAGGCAAGAGTACTGGAATGGGGTGCCATCGCCTCCTCTGAGTATGAGAATGGTCCTCGTCAATTCTTACTTGACTTAGACTTTCGATCTTTCAGTGTCATCGCCCTTTCTTCCCTAGTGACTTTCCGGGTAGCAAAGAAAGGTAGTCTTCCTTTTTCTGAGTAACTTCAGTTGTCTTTTCTTCAAAATTAGTCATTTTTTCAAGGGACAGGTGGGAGTGTTGGTGGTATAGAGGGGAATTTTCATATCGTTAATGTCTCTACTCATCCTTCACCCCTTGTTTCGTTGGAATTAAGTACCTATCTGAGTATCATCCTTTCTCAGTTACTTATAATTAGCTTTTCTGGGAATTTCTTCAGTGATTCTCCATTGGAGTCTGTGGCTTTCCATTAAACTTTAGCTATTTAATGACTAGTTCTCCTTAGAAATAATAAAATCATCCTTAGTTCATGGTTAAATATTAATTTTCAAACGATTGCAATCTTTTGGGAGTTTGGTGAGAGAATAGTTGAACATCATAGAACTTGTTACAGTGATTGGCACTTGTTGTTTAGTCGCTAAGTCATGTCTGACTCTTTGTGACCCTGTGGACTGTATCCCCCCAGGCTCCTCTGTCCATGGGATTTTCCAGGCAAGAATACTGGAGTGGGTTGCCATTCCCTTCTCCAGTGGATCTTTTATCACAGGGATTGAACCTGTGTCTCCTGCTTGGCAGATGGATTCTTTACCACCAAGCCCCCAGGAAGCCTGTGGCATTTACTACTACCTTTTAAATCAGCTCCTCAGATTTTCTTGTCACTATTTATTGCACTGGCCAGGTGCCCACCCAGTGTGATGTCAGCAGAGTTTATGGCCATTGTTAGGCATTTGTAAATATGATCATTTGTATGATCACTAATGTGGTGTTACTATTTATCATATGGTAGATGCTGAAATGGCAACAAGTCACATATATCCTGTATTTCACTACCCATGAAAAACCTTCTTGGTGGTGTTGATAATACTGCTGCTTTTTATGGCGGATGAGTGCTTATTATATATGAAGTACTGTTCAAAAGGCTTTCTTTGTTCTAATTCGATCCTTTGCAAATTCAGATTCTTATTATCCCTATTTGACTAATGAGGAATCTTGAAGCACATGCAGATTGAGTAACTTGATCAAGATGACATGGCTGCAGGGTGGTGTCACAGTTCTAACAGAGATTAGACTTCTCAGAGCATGTTCTACCTTTTGGATTAGAATTCAAGAAAACATGGCTCTAGTCTCGTCTTTGTTTTGGGCATTAATGAATGCTACAATATTTATTAAATAGATGAGGCATCTGGGTCCCAGGAATTTAGTGGTGAAGGAGAATTCAAGTTCTAGTGTGGTGGGTTTTTTTCTTTTTTTTCTCTTGTTTATCTTTGACACATTGCTTTCACCTGAGAATACTGTTAAGTTTCAGGATATCTTATTAGCCTCGTCTCTGTTTCATAAGCCACTTACTAATGAATAAATATAACTTAACATCTTTAAATCAGTGCCTGAAAGGTGGCGATTAGTCGCAATACACTGTCTGTTTAGCTTTTTGTTTCTAAAGCATAGAACGTGAATAAAAAACTTTTTGAAAGTTTATTCATGATAAAATTTCTTTGAAATAAAACATTTATATTTAGTGTGAGAAATACTTGATGAGAGAATAGTTGAACATAATAGAACTTGTTACAGTCATTCCTTTCCTGCTGACAGATAAATGTTGCCTTTAGATCCAGCAAAGTTTATTGTTTGGAATAAAACAATGAGCAGGGCTCTAATATAAAGAATACTGAAATTAAGCAGAAGCAGTCATTATTTTGTAAAGAGGTAATTTAAGTGGCAACAAAGGTCCATGTAGTCAAGGCTATGGTTTTTCCAGTAGTCATATATGGATATGAGAGTTGGACTATAAAGAAAGCTGAGTGTAGAAGAATTGATGCTTTTGAACTGTGGTGTTGGAGAAGACTCTTGATAGTCCCTGGACTGCAAGGAGATCCAACCAGTCCATCCTAAAGGAGATCAGTCCTGGGTGTTCATTGGAAGGACTGATGTTGAAGCTGAAGGACTGATGTTGAAGCTGAAGCTCCAATACTTTGGCCACCTGATGCGAAGAGATGACTTATTTGAAAAGACCCTGATGCTGGTAAAGACTGAAGACAGGAAGAGAAGGGGACGACAGAGGATGAGATGGTTGGATGGCATCACCGACTCAATGGACATGAGTTTGGTGAACTCCGGGAGTTGGTGATGGACAGGGAGGCTTGGCGTGCTGCAGTCCATGGGATTGCAAAGAGTAGGACATGACTGAGCTACTGAACTGAACAGAATTTAAGTTTACCATGTACTTCATTTTTTTTTAAAGTGGGAATGATGCATTTAAATTTACAGTCTTCCCTAGCAAAATGGAAACAATAGAAGAAAAAGATGAAATAAAGTGTATGTAAATATTGTTTTGTGTTTATAGAACTGAGATTCAAATCAGTTTTGCACCTAACAAAGCTTTGTACAGCTTTCTGGAAGGAATAGCTGTGTTTTCTAGGTTTTTTTTTTTTTTTTTTTAACCGTGTTTTTCACCTAATCCACTTAGTGATCAGTTTACAGGGCTAATATTTTTGTTGTAAACAGAATTAATAAAAAGTTTTCCTCTAGATTTTATTAAGCATTCCGTTTACTTTGTGAAAGAATAAGCTAAAAGTTGGGCATTTTAAAGATGCTAATGATAGAACTGATCAGTCATTTAGAATTGTAAAGAATGGTCAGGTTTAGGGAAATAAATATTCTGAAATCTTTTTCCCCCCATAAGTATAACATGACATGTTAAATTCTCTAGATTGTAGATGTATACAATCACCAGTATAGATTTTGCCCTTTCATGAGGATAATAATCTGTAACAAGAAAGTATTCTTATTCTCACTCTCAGATCACCGAATCCATGTAAATATACCTCCTCGATGTATCTGTAATCTTTTTTATTGCTCTATTCCAATTTTGAATTTTTGTGATGCTCATGAGATCACTCTAGAAAACAGTCTTTCTGGTGTCAGTTAATTCATTTGACATATTATTTTATAGTCTGCTAAATATCAGACATCATTTTAGGCTTGAGGCTGTGGCAATAGACAAAACAAGGAAAAATGCTGCCTTTAAGGAATGTATATTCTGACTGAGGAAAAACCCTATGTCTTTCTTAAATGTTATCATTTGATTTACGATAAAGAACTTAATGGTGTTTTTATAGCAAGCATCTTAAACTCGTAAAATTTGTCCAAAAATAATTTGCTTTGTATAAGCATCCTAGAAGAAAATCAAAGCACAGAAAGGTTTCTGTTTTTGTGTAACTGTTGAGGATCAAACCTAAGATGAAGCCTTATTTGATAGGAGTTAGTTTCCTGATCCTACTGGTGATGAGATTGGTTTTGTATCTCAGTTTAAATGTGTCCTTTAAATATGCATACAGAAGGTCCTATTGGGGTGTCTGAATTAGAATAAGAGAAGGTTCGTGTTGCCCTCTGCTCGTGCACAGCCTGACCGGTGCCTGTGTCTAACTTAGTGGCCATCTACTAGCCAGGGGTAGGCTTTGGATTCTGTCAGGTTGTGTTTAAATCTGTGGCTCTGTCATTTCTTGATTTTATGAGGAGAGGCAAGTAAACTTGGGCCTCAGGTTTCTCATTATAGTATAAAGAGGATAATACCTCTGCACTAGGTAGGACCAAGTTATGTATTGCATATTAAACGCAGTTTATCATGTCTGGTCCATAGTGAGAAATCAATAAATGTTAAAGTTTATGCTATTGCTGACCATCGCTAATATATTATTGTTAGTATTCTTACCATTATATCAGTGGTGATCACATTTAGAAACATGTAGAAACATTTAGTTGTGCTGTGCCGTGAAAATGGAGCAAAAATGCTTCATCAGCCTAAGGTTCTTTAGGCCTGCTTTTTGGAGTGAGTCTCAGAGCAGAACCTGTCTTTACTGTGTGTTTTGATAAAAATAGGCACGTTTTCTTACCCATTTCAGTTTATTGAAGGTTGACAAAGTTTTACAATTTTCTAGTCTTTTTACCAAATTTTTCAGTCTTTTTACCAAACATTTGCCTAATAAATGTTACGTTGCTTAGAGCCCCACACCATTACTGATCATTTTTGTAGTAATCCTTATACGTAATATGTATTTTATAGAGAAAATGCAAATCTCAACTTATGATAAATTTTTCCCAGTCTTTTGGAAAACATTTTGTGTAGCTTATGTAACCATGTCTGCTTTAATTATAAAAGGCAGTAATAGTTTGCTGGATTAATTTTTTCCTTGTTTCTCAATTCATTGCTGCAATTTATTCTTATCTTGGAAGAGTGAGCATTATTATCATTGTTGTATCCAAATGTTTTCTTTTCTACCTGTTCAGTGGTCTGTGATAAAGTATTAGCTACTGATATGGAAGGAAATAAAATAGTTTTTTACTTGGTGCAAATGAAATACTGTGATTTTGGAATCTATTGTAATTAATCGTCTATACGACTCTGAAATTTAAAACCATGAAGTCACATGCCTTCAGAAATGTATCTTTGGTTTGCTAAGACATTGCATGCCAGCTAAAAAGTGGGTAAAATGCTCTTTTAAAAACAATATAATAAATTTCTTATGTATATCTAACAGGGAACTTTGACTTCAGAAAATTTGCAACAATAATAATAACTTCAACAGTCCTGTCTGACTCTTTGTGACCCATGGAATGTACAGTTTATGGAATTCTCCAGGCCAGAATACTAGAGTGGGTAGCCTATCCCTTCTCCAGGGGATCTTCCCAACCCAGAGATTGAACCTGGGTCTCCTGCACTGCAGGCAGACTCTTTACCATTTGAGCCACCAGGGAAGCCCATAGATGATGCTATAGATAGATAAATCAACCCTGCTGATTTCCAGGTCTTCACAGCTTCTCTGTTCCTTGCAACCCCCCAGCAGTCTTCTGCTCCTATCTACATAAAGACTTATCTACCTACCTCTTCCCCAAATGCTTAGGGAAGTATTTTTTGTGTAAGACCTGTTCCATAGCTTAGGAAGATAAGAAACTACAAAACATAATCTCATACTATACAAAAGTGCAGTCCTTTCTCTGAGGCTATGATAAATTTTAGGAAAGTACTACCATTGATACTTAAATATGAGATAAGATATTTTATTGAACTATAAAAGCAAGGTGATTGAAATTTGTCTTTTAGAATTTTTGTCTTCATTCTTAGTTCAGGATGTTTGTGTTGTTTTCATAGATTTACGGAATATTAGAGCTATAAGTTACTTTAGTGGTTTGAAGTGTTTCACTTTAGAAAGTCATGTGCCAAGTACTGTACAGGTGGTTAAAAGACGGGTAGGCTCATGCTTTCCTTGTCTGTTCCTTCATAGCACTTTGCTCTGCTGTCTTACTTTACCATCATCACTTCATTCCTCCTTTTTAATTTATTCTTAATGCCATGCAATCAGGACTTGTCTTTGCCTCTTACATTTTCCTTCTGTCATTTATTGGTGATATTTTTAACGTGCAGAATTATTTCTTCACTCTGATTATTAGCTGTGCCCTCTTAGCCTGGTCCCTGGTAGCTCAGCTGGTAAAGAATCTGCCTGCAATGGGGGAGACCTGGGTTCAGTCCCTGGGTTGGGAAGATCCCCTGGAGAAGGGAAAGGCTACTCACTCAGTATTCTGGCCTGGAGAATTTCATGGACTGTATAGTCCTCAGGGTTGCAAAGGGTCAGACATGACTGAGCGACTTTCACTTCACTTCTGGCTGTTAGGCTGTCCAATATGTAGCTATTTAAATTTTAAATAAAATTAATTAAAATTAAATAGTATTAAAAGTTTCTTGGTATCAGTGTCACATTTCAAGTGATCGATATGAATATATGTAGCTTAGCAGTTACTGTATTGGATAACCCAGTTAGAGAACAGTTCTGTGATCACAGAAAGTCAGGTTGTACACTTTTTGAGAGCAGGGGACCATTTATGTTAGCATTAAAAACATAAAATATGGAGTTTTGATAAAATTTTAGAATGTTTGAGTGAACGCACAGCCATACCACCTTTAGTTTTTTCTTGTTTTTTTTTTTTTGTTTTGAATTTTCCTTTTCTTTTTGAACCATTTTACTATCAAAGAGAAATCAGCAGTTTTGTATTTTTTATTTGCCTATTGTATATGATATGTATCATATACTACTTAAGATACCATAAAAAGAAATCTTGGAGGTTTAAGGTTATAGGATTACTTTTGTATTATGTTCCTTGTGTTTCCAGTCATTGAGGTAATGTGTCTTTTAAATGTATGTGCTTTTTTTTGAAATTTTAAGTTATGACGGTGATTCCTTGGTGATCGTCCCTTGGCACGAACATAAGCACCGAGATGAAGACTGGTGTGAGGAGCTGGAGTGCAGGTAAGAATGAGCCAGTGGAAGAGCTCTTCATATCCTTGTAGGATGGATGAATAGAAGGCCCAGTGCAGGTGGTTTGTGGTGGGTGGTAGTTTATTTGATGGTGGTCCCTGCTTGAGAGTTTTAGGGACGTTAACAGCTTGACTTTACTCAAGGTATGTTAAAAAATTTAATCAAAAAATATTGAATGGCTACCAAGGAGTTATTCTACAAGTGGTCCTTATGTAACAACTCTTCTCATTCTGAGGGATTTCTTTTCAGTCTTTGACATATACAGGTATGTTTTTCATAGCTGTTATTGTGGTATGTGTGCAGTTTTGTTCTTGATTCAGTTTTAATTTTCACTTTTATAAGACTTTACTGCGGAAAGCCTTAGAACATTGAGGCATCAGGTTCTGCCTAAGCGGGTGGGTGATGAGGTGTGGGGCTGAAAGCCTGTACAAGGGGCATTTGAATCCCTTTATTGCCTTACTTCTCAAAGTCAGGTAAATGCTCATTGCTCATTTTTACATTTGATATGATTCATCTTATATTTTTACATTTTTTTTTAAAAGCTATGTGTATGAACCGTCTGATAAACGATAAATAAATGCCCTAAGCAGTAGTGTGATCATTGCAAGTGAATTTGGGACTTTCTTCATGTTGGCACTAATGTTGGCAGTCCTCCTTCATTTTGTATCTTTCAGTGTTGATATCTGAGTGCATAGCATATCTTAACTCCTAGTTAACCTTTTTCACTCTGATGAGTTTGATTATAATAGCAATCAGATGCCCTGTGTTTTTGCTGTTATGTGCTTTTAACTTTTTAAAAATTTTTTATTAAAGTTCGGTGTAGTTGCAAATAGATTAAAAGTTTAAGATTTTCTGCAAATCTTGTTAAAAAAACAAAAACCATACTCCTTTGTTTCCCTTTTTTTGTATCCTGCTCTCCTGAAGCAACTACTTTGAATTCTTTTAAAGGATTGTGCTGTTATTTACTCCAGTCTCTGAGTAACAGAATTGTATAGCTACTTTTTGATGTTTTTAGTCCTGGCCGTTATCTGTGGACTTGCTTCAGTGGAAGATAGTGGTTTCGTTTCTTTTGCTGCATATGCTCCTTTCCTTTTTGAGCATTTACTTGACCCCTACTCCCCTTTAATCTTTTACCGTCATTTCAGTGTAATTTCAGGAAAGAGTGGAGCTTGATGCATGGTATGTATCAGCCATATTTAACTGGAAATCCACAGTTGGCATGGGTAATGAGAGACTGAAGATGGAGATCAGTTGAAAAATGTGGGAGGTTGATGCCAGTGGGTACAGTAGGAGGGAAGGTGTGTGGTCCTCACTTTAAGATGGTGCTTTTTGAGGAGAGCCCTGTTTCAGTCATATGATGCTTCCCAGTTCTCCTTAGCCTGTGCCTTTTTATGATTCTGGGAAGGAGGTAAGAAGGAATAAGGGCATTTCGTCTCAGACAACAGTAAGCTAAATTGAAAGCTAAACTTGCTGTGCTGGGACTCTTAAAACTGTAAAAATGAAAAGCTAGGAAAAGGCTGACAGAAGAGAAGATGCTTTTGAAGCTGATACAAATTTTTAGGACATTTCTTTTTTAATTCACCCATTTTATTGCCTCTCCCGTACCCCCTAACCATTTCTCCCACCTTGCACCTTCCACCTCTGGCGATTACCTCTGGCAGTTCTCTGTATCTGCAAGTGAGGTTATGGGATACCTTGTGGCTTTTTCATTTACAGCTGCCCGTTGAACAACAAAGGGGTTAGTGGGGCCTGACACTCTGTGAAGTCAGAAGTTTGCCTATGATTTATAATCCATCTTCCTTCCATACCTGAGGTTCCCCATCTATGGATTCAGCCACCCATGGGTGGCGTAGTACTGTGGTATTTACTGTTGGAAAAAAACCCTGTATGTAAGTGGACCCACACAGTTCAAACTCATGCCGCTCAAGGGTCTGCTGTAATTCTGTCCTCTGCTCGATTCAAAAATACTGAAGGAAGAAAAACATGCCATTTCTGTATGCATGAAGTGTATCATCTAGCAGGAAAGATGCTGCTGCAATAAATTACTAATGTGATGAGTGTTATGAAAGTGAAGTACAAGGGCCACTGGGAGACCCAAACTTGGTGGAGGTCAAGGAGGGTTTTCCACAGGAAGTGATGTGAAATCTGAGATTCGAAGGATGAATAAGATTTAGCTCAGTGGACAGTGAGTTTGGCTTATGAGGGAAGGGAGTGTTTTAACAGAGGGAAGAACATTTGGGAGGGTCAAGGCGGGGGCCCCTTTAAGGACTGAAAATAAGACCTGTATTGTTGAAGTGTACAGGACAGAAGTGACTCTGGCACCAAGAGGAGGCTAGAATATTTTAAGGCAGATGACAGGCTATACAAATAGTCATGAGGATGATAAAATCGTTTTGCTGTTTTAAAAAAGATAACTATTTCCTCGAGATAACGTGAATTCAGTTTTGACCTTGTTGCATTTGAAATGCCTCAGAGCAAATAGAAGGACAATTTTGGTGCTTTCAAGTGAAGTCTGGATTAGGGGTGAAAATATGGTGGTGAATTTATATTGCAGAGTCTACCAGGAGACCTAGAGAGAATATGGTGAGAAGACAGGAGAGCTGGAGAATTTGGAAGAGGCAGTATTTAACAGTCGGCTCTGGGAGGAGAGTCTAGCAAAGATGACTGTGAAAAGGAGCAGCCAGAAAGATGGGACATGCATGATTTGACAGTATGGCATAATGGTATGGCATGCTGGAATGGAAGACAAGCATGTTTCTAGAAGGATAAAATGTTCAAATTCACAGTGCTGAGAGGGCAGTAAGTTAAGGACTGAAAAAAAAAAAAAATCAAAGGAACTCTTAAGTTGCTTGTGGGTGTTTTCCCCCTGAAATGGGAAGATTTCAGGAGATTGGGTGTGACTTTTATGTGTCAGAGATGAGGAGAAATCACAGGTCAGATGTTAACGACAGTTGTGAAACTAGTTAAATGACTACCCAGTAGTAACTGCAGTAGGTTGTCTAAGGCATGTGGATAAAACACCCAAATATTTGTGAGCTTTGGGTATGGTCAGATACTAGAACAGCTAATAATTCCAATGGAAAAAATACCTAAGTAAATAAAAGTTAAACATCTGCTCTGTGCCAGACAATAGTCTCTGCATATTTTATTTATATTAATTTGAAAATTCTTGCATGGTATTATTCCCCATTCTTGATATGAATAAAATGAATCTTAGACTAGTTTTAACTAATTTTTGCAAGATTTCACAGCTTTCAGTAATAGAACTGCATTTCAGTGCTGACTCCACAGCACATTCCCTTATATTAGTAATAATTATACCACTTGTTATTTACTGACTTACTTTAGGGACTTCCCTGGTGGCTCAGTGGTAAAGAATCTGCCTGCAGTGCTGGAGACCTGGATTTGATCCCTGGGTCAGAAAGATCCCCTGGAGAAGGGAATGGCAAGTCACCCCAGACTTACTTTAGATGAATGAATATCCCTAATGGAACATGGTCTTTCCCCCTATTTATATCTGAAATATCTTAGTTTAAGTTGTTATTTTTTTTTTTTTAGTTCTTAACCATTGAAGGGAATTGGCCAGCATCGTCCTCGTAAAAATGCCTCATAATTCATGATCCCTGTGATGTTTTCCCTGTGTACCTTCCTTTAATGTTGTTTCTTTTCCCCACCTGTTGGCAGGTAGTATAGAGTAGTTCCTAATTTTGCAAATATCAGTGCTTTACTATGTTGCTGATAACTACTAAAGTTATATTAGCAACATAAATAAGACATCTTTCTTCTTATTTTTATGAAGTTGGGAAGCAAGGCTTCTTAATTTACATTTGGCTCAGAATCACCTTTGGGTGTCTTTACTAAACGAGGTCTGGCTGGCCACCACAGTCATTGCAATTTAGTTGGCCTGTGGCAGGTACGCCGCCATGTGCATTTTAAAGCTACCCAGGGTGAGTCTGATTTTATTTAATACTTGATTGATTTGGGGCATAATTTTTTATTTACTGTCTATTCTGATTGTTTTTTTTTTAATTGGGAGAACTAATAGGAGATGACACCACCCTTATGGCAGAAAGTGAAGAGGAACTAAAAGGCCTCTTGATGAAAGTGAAAGAGGAGGGTGAAAAAGTTGGCTTAAAGCTCAACATTCAGAAAACAAAGATCATGGCCTCTGGTCCCATCATTTCATGGAAAATAGATGGGGAAGCAGTGGAAACAGTGTCAGACTTTATTTTGGGGGGCTCCAAAATCACTGCAGATGGTGACTGCAGCCATGAAATTAAAAGACACTCACTCCTTGGAAGGAAAGTTATGACCAACTTAGATAGCATATTGAAAAGCAGAGACATTACTTTGCCAACAAAGGTCCATCTAGTCAAGGCTATGATTTTTCCTGTGGTCATGTATGGATGTGAGAGTTAGACTGTGAAGAAAGCTGAGCACTGAAGAATTAATGCTTTTGAACTGTGGTGTTGAAGAAGACTCTTGAGAGTCCCTTGGACTGCAAGGAGATCCAACCAGTCCATTCTAAAGGAGATCGGTTCTGGGTGTTCTTTAGAAGGAATGATGCTAAAGCTGAAGCTCCAGTACTCTGGCCGTCTCATGCGAAGAGTTGACTCATTGGAAAAGACTCTGATGCTGGGAGGGATTGGGGGCAGGAGGAGAAGGGGACAACAGAGGATGAGATGGCTGCATGGCATCACTGACTCGATGGACATGAGTTTGAGTGAACTCCGGGAGTTGGTGATGGACAGGGAGGCCTGGCGTGCTGCAATTCATGGGGTCACAAAGAGTTGGACATGACTGAGTGACTGAACTGAACTGAACTGAATAGGAAACTAAAGTGTCCCGCAAATTTCCCATTTATCTTGTGTGCCCATGCATATAGGAAAACTCGCACAAACACACCCTCCCACAAGTGTGTCCATACATACGTACATACATACATCCTGCCAGTCTTAGTAACTGCTCTCTCCCTGTCTCTGTCTCCCTCTTTTTCTCTCTCATAAGCTTATTTCCCCCAGCATTTCAGCTAGTTATTAATTGTTCTTTCTGTGCTCTGCAGAATGGTGGTTGAGCCGAGTCTTCCGGATGAAAGTGAGTTCCTATACACCGCACAGCCCGAGCTGCTGAAGTACCGGAGCTCCCGGCTGGCAGTGGAGGAGGTGATGGACTGGTACCGGAGCAGAGCGGAGGAAATAGAACATTACGCCCGGCAGGTGAGGCCGCAGTGCTGTGTCAGATGCTCCGCATTCAGTGTGTGTCCTGGCTGCAGATAGCAGAGCCAGAGATCATGTGCACAGTTTGCAAGGGGTGTAATGGGTATTTCTCAGTGTCTCTTCCTTTATTCTTTGCCTCAGAAGCTTTTGTGTGTTTTTTTGTTTTTGATTCCTAAAGAGCAAACACATACAAGAAAAGTTGTTAAAAAATCTTTCTTTATAAAGTATAAGCTGTACAGTATGTACGCACTGTTACAGATTTTCCATGTAAGCTTAATAGACTTCATAGCATTTTAATTTAAAAGATTTTTTATCAACATTGAAATGCTTGATCAGTCCCCTGTCATGTTGCAGAAATGTAGTTGATGATGACTTTGCTTTTCAGGAACCCTGTTTGAACTTTTGTTTCTAATGCTTCTCTGAAATCCAAGACATAATTTCTCTGTTTCCCAGCTGAGATGGGATGTGTCCCAGCTTCATCAGAGAGGGGTGTAGAAGAGAGAGATGAGGGTTGTACCGAAGCTTGTGAGTTTGTGAAGGTTGTTCAGTCGTGTCTGACTTGTCGTGACCCTGTGGACTGTGGTCTACCAAGCTACTCTGTCCACGGAATTCTCCAGGCCAGAATACTGGAGTGGGTAGCCATTCCCTTCTCCAGAGGAATCTTCCTGGCGCAGGGATCAAACCCAGGTCTCCCGCATTGCTGGCGGATTCTTTAACTACTGAGCCACTAGGGAAGTACCGAAGCTTAGGAGATCTAAAAGAGAATCTCTTCCACTAATAGACCTGGTCACTCTGGATCTGCTTGCTGCCTACCTTTCCAGTACCTTGGTTTTTTTAGGGGCTTAGATCTTACTAGAGTCAGTGATAACAAAGAAAATCATCCAGGAGAGACCATTAAAAATTCCGCTAATTGAATTCTCTGCAAATGGAAGCAAAAGTTGTCTTCATCCTGGTGGATAGAAGTTGACAGTTCGGAGTAAAGAATGGCAGGATGCCCCTTGAGATCTCATCCAGGGTCTGGCCAGTGGGTGTCTTTTTCATTCTACATGTAGTCTTGGCTTTGGACTTCCTGTCCTAAGATCAGGTTTTCATTTGAAGGACCATTCCAGAAGGTCTGAAGAGCAGTGGCACTGTAGGAAGGAAGAAACCCTTTCATTTAAACTTCTAGTCAGTGTATCTGGCATGGCCCTGTGTCTCCATTTGATAGCCTTCTTGAATTTCTGCTTAGTCTAATTCGTGTTTTTATTATTCATAGAATTGAGGATGAATTGTTTTCTGGAGCTGATGGGATTATTATAGATCCAGCTTTTTCGAGGGTGGCCAAGAATATATATGATTGACTTTTTCAGGTTTTTGAAGATGACTGAGGACATTTGAAAATGTTTAGAATTCTAGATACCAGAATGAAAAGAACCAGATGGAATCCAGGTCTCTGCGCAGTCTTTCTTGTGAAGTCCGTATAAATGTGGACAGTTGCACACATCTTAATGACTGAAAGCAAGATAAATTAATCTAAAGTAGTTCTCAATTCTCAGATCCATAGTATTTTTTTCTGTAGCCACTATTTTGTAATACTTCCTTGTTATCCTGATGTGAGAATCATGGACATATCTCATTTACATAAACAGTCTCCAAAAAATTAACACAGTGACTTAACTGTGATAAATAAAATCTATAAATGCTTCATCATGAGTACACTAAAAAAAGCGACTAAAGTCTGTGAGAAATCACTTTGAACAAGACAGCTGACATTTGCTGATAGATTGAGGGGTATTGCTGAATTAAACATCACGAATGGAATGTGATCAACTCATGGTAATTTTTTTTTTTTTTTCAGGATATTTGAGAAGGTAGGCAGGAATTAGGACGAGGTGGTTGTATAGGACTTTCCTGCACACTTTGGGACGTCTGGCCTCCTGGCTTCCACCCATTTAATGGTACAAGTTCCACTAATACTTAGGAAAGGCAGAACTGCCTCCTAAGTTTCAGAACACCCCCTGGTGGACAGTACTGCTCCCGTTAAAAACTGTAGTCTTAGACCAATATCCTGCATCTGTAAATGACCAGTTCATAGGGGTCAGGTTAAGCAAAGGCCTTATTACTTTGCTGATTCAGGAGAAACTCAACCTGGTAATAATTGGTGAAAGTTATCAAGTGAGTTGAAGAGGTGCAATTTTTGTAGTTTGTATAGGCAAATGTAGGTTGTATACCTTGTAGATAGATCCCTTTTAAGAACAAAGTCATCATTTGGTTTATGGGAATTTATAAATACCTATGGTTGACTATTGTCTCTGGCTTAGGAGAAAAGGGATCTTGTTTGAACCAGTTTTGTTGGAGTGCTTTGTGGTTTTTAGCTGAACTTCTAGATGTAACACTTATTTCTTGCCTTTTTGAAAGTGGCCATTGTTTTGAGCATGAGGTGGTATCTCACTGTGGTTTTGATTTGCTTTTGCCTAATTTTAATGATTTTCAACATCTTTTCACATGCCTGTTGAGCATCTATGTCTTCTTTGGAAAGTGTCTGTTCAGCTCCTATGCCTGTTTTTTAATCATGTTTTTGTTTTTTGTGGTGATTTGTATGAGTTCTTTATATATTCTGGATATTAATCCTTTATCAGATAAATGATTTGCAAATACCTTCTCCCATTTGGTAGGTTGTCTCTCCATTTTGTTGATGGTTCCCTTTGCTTGCAGAGATCTTTAATTTTGTTATAGTTCCACTTATTTGTTTTTTCTCTTGTTTCCCTTGCCTGAGGATAGATCTAGAAAGATTTTGCTAGACTGATATCAAAGAATGTTCTGCCTCTGTTTTCTTCTAAAGGTCTTAGAGTTTCAGGTCTTGCATTCAAGTCTTTAATCCATTTGAGTTGATTTTTTTGTATGGTATGAAATAATAGTCTTACTTTCATTATTTTGCATGTGGTTGACCAGTTTTCCCAACACCGTTTATTAAAGAGACTGTCCTCTCTCCATTGTATGTTCTTTGCTTCTTTGCCATAAATTAATTGCCCATGTATATGTGGGTTTATTTCTAGACTCTCAATTCTGTTTTATTGATTTGTATATCTGTTTTTCTGCCAATACCAATTTTAGTGTTTAATGACTGAAATTAGTGTTGCAAAATATTTATTCAGGGGTTTTAAAAATAGCACTAACAAAGGAAAAGACCTATACTGGAATGCAAAATAAATTATTTTTTATACTTATCTTCTTTATTTGGTTGTTTTATTAATAATTTATTTTTTAGAGACATTTTTGGTTTATAGAAAAATTGAATAGAAAGTAGAGAGTTGCCATTAACTCCCCTCATCCCCCCCACCCATTCACTAGTTATCTCTGTTATTAACATCTTTCTTTTGAGTGATATGTTACAATTGATGAACCAAGATGTTTTAGTGGGCAGGTAGATAAATACAGTGGTACATCCACACAGTGAACTATTACTCAGCTCTAAAAGAGAGGTGAGCAATCAAGTCATGAAAAGCAGTGGAGAAACCTAAAATGCATATTCTGAGTTAAAGAAGCCAGTCTGAAAAGACTGCATACTATTTGATACTGGTTGTGTGACATTCTGGAAAAGGCAAAATGATGGAGGCAGTAAAAAGTTCACTGCTTGCCAGAGATTGGTGGTGGAGGGATGAATAGACAAAACACAGAGGATTTTCAAGGCAGTGAAAATACTCTCTACGTTACCATAATGATGGGTATCTGGCATACATTTGTCCGAATCCACAGAAAGGAAACACCCAGGGTGAACCCTCATGTAAACGGTGAACGCTGAGTGATAATAGTGTATGAGTATACGTTCATTGACTGTAACACGCTTCCATGGTGGGGAATATCAATGCAGGAGGCTGTGTATGTGTGAGGGCAGGGTTAATGTGGGCTGTCTCTGTACTTCTGCTCATTTTTGCTGTCAACTTACAACTGCTCTAAACCATGAAGTCTATTAAAAACAGAAGCGGAAAAAAAAAATTTTGAAGTCTAATTATAATTTCTAGACCTCTTGATTTCTGTTTTAGTGATTAAGAATAATTATAAAGAGAAGAAAGTGATTTGGTGATGCTTTATTTAGTTGGCTGTGTAGTTTTCTTTCATCCTTTTAGTTATTTAGAAATGCTCATAATTGAGATACTGTTCTTTAGCTTTGTTTTATGTATCGATGTTTCATGTGGTTTGTGCTGTAATTGAAGTGGTGTCTGACACAGTTTTATCTTTTTCATTTTTAGAGATTTAATTGATATAGGACTACTTCTTCCTTTGTGCCTATTTGGCTTTTGAAAACTTGTTTGTTGGTTTACGAAAATGTCTACATTTAGTGGTGACATTTATCTAGTAAGGCCTTGTGGTATAATTATGTAAGTTGTGGTAGATCCTGCTTTAAGGTGTCAATAATTTGATTTTCAAACATTTTTACTTTGGTAAATATTTTAGAAAGCAACCAATTCAGAGTTAATATTAGAAACCCAGATCTGGATCACAGAACGGGTTAGTTTCAGGTTGCTGATGTGCTGCACGTTCAAGCATGTCAAAGTTGTGCTTGAACAAAGTTGCATTGTGTGCATCAGGTTTCTTCACACTTTCTGAGATTTTCTGAGTATTTTTTTTTTAATTGATATATAGGTAGATGTGGCCTTTCTCACATTAAATGTGCTTTTGTTGGGGTATTGCCAGATCCCTTCTCTTTTGCCTTATGCCTTCTCTATCGGTAGTTTTCCCCCTTATGTTTATTTGCACCACTCTTTTCAGTTGAACATGCAGTTCTTCTTCTTCTTCTTCTCATTTTTTAACTTCCATATCTGTCAACTCCTGAGTCTTAGAAGGGCTTTGGGTGGATCTGTAATACTGCTTGGAGTTTTTTCTCTGTACTGTGACTGTTTCCTCTCCCCCTTTTTTGCTCTTTTCTCTCACCACTGCATCCCTCATTATTTTCAGCAATGACTGTGCTTTGTATTTCATGGAGAAAGTTGAGAAATTATTTGCATTTGCCCTACTCTTTCCAGCTTTCTCAGAGGAAGAGGTCCCTCTTCTTTCATTCTCTGGAACTTCTTTCCTCCCCTGACCTCTAGGTTCTACACTCCCCACTCGCTGCTCAGGATTGTACCAGCATTCACTTTCTCTCTCTGTCCTCTTATCTTCAACCTCTGGTCTATTACCCACCTTCTCCCCCTGACCTTTTTTAAACATAAAGTTCAAGTCATTACTATTTTGTATGTATATATTCTTCCTGGCTTCTGTTTTAGCTGTCTTCTTTCCATCACAGCTCGACTCAGACACAGCCGCTCTGCTCCTGGTAATCACTTTCTCAGTGTTTGCTCCTCATTTCCCTGGTGTTGGCTGCTCCTGCCACTCCATGGAAATACCATCAGTAAGGCCCCCTGTTAGCCTTTTAATGGCAGATGCCCTTCATTTGTTGTTCAACATCATTGTCCTTTGACACCACTGCCCCTTCTTCCCTGCGTTGTCTTCCCCTTAGGCTTCTGTGATATCATTTCACTCTCTTCTGTGTCTTTGTATGAGCCATTCACAATCCTCTCCTCCATGTGGCTCAGGGTCTTTGACTTGTCCCTTAAATATTGCTGTCCCCTGGGGGCTATTTTTGTCACTAGTGGAGAGTCTTCTGATGCTAGAATCACTGTTCTCCTAACTAGTTTTCTTATTTCGGTCCAGTCCATTTCTAGTTCATTCATATTTCACTTGTCATTAATTCAATAAACACTTACTGAATATTCTTTCCAAAGTATAGACCTGTTTATGACATGCTTCGGTCAAAAATCCTTCAGATTTGCATTTCAAGATGAACTGCAAACTCCTTAGCTTAACAAATGATGTTCTTTTTTACCTGACTCTTCCCAGCTACTCTAGGCTTGTTTTTCATCCTTTACTTCATACCTTTTCTTTTTTTTTCAGTTTATGAAACTGGATTGTGCTTCCACAACACTCATGCATCTCTCCCTTTCATGCTGATCTCCTGCCCTTCTTCTTTCTTCACTAACTAATATCCACTGATTCTTTAAAACTCATTTTAAGTGGTCTCTCCTCTGGGAGGCTTTATGACTCTCAGGGTGGGCTGCATGCCCTCTTTGAGATCCCAGACAGCCTCACTCCACTTCAGTTATTAATTTACCAGATTGTGTTTCCCTATGAGATGTAGATATCTTTGAAAGAAGAGACCTCATCTTACTCAGTTTTATGTTCCTAACATTTAGAATGGTACTCAGTTCCTAGTAGGTCCTCAGTAAATAATCGTTATCCTAGGAGTAAAAGAGTAAGTAAGGAGCAGTGTAAGGCACTATGGGTTAAGGCAGCATTAGATGATTTTGCTGTCAACGAGAATATGTCATTTTATAAATCTGATTAGGTGATGGGAGTGAAATTGCTGTATGTTGAGCATCTATAGGACAATTGTTCTTTGTCTTGCTCTAAGAAGGTCTAAATAGTTGTATGCTGCTACTGCTAAGTCGTTTTAGTCGTGTTCGACTCTGTGTGACCCCATAGACGGCAGCTCACCAGGCTCTGCCGTTCCTGGGATTCTCCAGGCAAGAATGCTGGAGTGGTATAGAGACAGAGAAAGTGTCTCCCAGAGTTGGTCATTCATCAAGTATTTATTGAATGTCATCTATATGGGTGGCGTTGTGAAAGAAGAGGTACTGAACAGGAATATGGAAGCAAAACGTTCTTTTGAGGGTAGAATGGCCTAATGAACACAGATCACAGATTAATTTCACATTAATCTGTGAATTGGTGGTGGTTTAGTCACTAAGTTGTATCTGACTCTTGTGACTCTTATGGATTGTAGCCTGCCAGGCTCCTCTGTACATGGGATTTCCCTGGCAAGAATATTGGAGTGGGTTGTCATTTCGTTTTCCAGGGAGTCTTCCCCACCCAGGGATCAAACTTGCATCTCCTGTAGGCAGACTCTGTACCACTGACGCACCAGAGGAAGCCCACTATCACTTTTTGTTAATATCTATGGTTCCGCGCCGCCCGCCCCCCCCCGCCCTGCCACCACCACCCCCCGCCCCCCGCCCCCCCGCCCCGCCAAGCCTGTTAATGTTTTGAGAACTAAGTAGGCAAATACATGTAAAACAACTCTGAAAACTAATGCTCTCTGAATTGAAGATGATTGTCTTTTATTTTTATTTTCAGTATTTCTTGCAGATTATTTGATTCTGTTGAAGCAGTTTGGTGCTAGTATGTTTTGTAAAGAAGTCTAATGTTTTTGTACTAAATAAGAATATTAGTGGTAATGTGATTTTATATAAAATAACTGTCAGAGTTAGATTCTATACTGGAGCTTTTACTTTAGAAAATATGTGAAAGAAAGACATAAAACTCAGACTTACTGTCTCCTTTCCCTTTTAGGTTGACTGTGCATTGTCGCTTATTCGACTTGGAATGGAGCGGAATATTCCTGGCTTGCTGGTTCTCTGTGATAATTTGGTTACTCTGGAAGCATTGGTTTATGAAGCTGGGTGTGATTTAACCCTAACCTTGAAAGAACTGCAGCAGATGAAAGACATTGAAAAACTAAGATTATTGATGAATAGTGTAGGTTTGATTTTAAAAGCTTCTTTTTCAAGTGTTCCCTGTGTACTTTGATGAATGTGTATCTCAAAGCCAAAGATGTAGTAGCCGTCAAACCAGAGACCTTAGTCAATAAAGGAAGGCTTCTTGACTTAAAAAAAAAAATTAAATTTTATGAATAAATTCCTAAAGGCATCCGAAACCTTTTTGGCTGTTTTTGTACCTTCTTTGCCCTTCATTCATGCTTATCTATAAATGACTGTCCCCCTTCCCCCCCGCCGCCCAGCTAGGCATATTTAAAGTAGCTGTCATTCTAGTAATCCTGTTTCTAAATCTGTCATTATGCTGGGCTTGGGCTGTGAGGGCCCTCCAGTGTGTTCATGGCACTAAGGAGATGAGCTACAATGCTCTTGCTGTTGGCTCTGCCAGCCCCAGACAGCAGGTGATTCTCCTGCTGCCTCTTGCGTCCTTATGAGGCATGAACTGGAGTGTCTGTTTGGGAAAGTGTTGGCTTTCATTGTTTGTGAGTCTGGTTATCTTTGATCTTTATGACTTGTCTGTTATTACCAGGTTTTAATATTTAACTTAACATGTGTGTGTTTTGGTGAAATGCATTTTCAGTGTTCTGAGGACAAGTATGTGACAAGTGCCTACCAGTGGATGGTTCCCTTTCTTCATCGCTGTGAGAAGCAGTCTCCTGGAGTGGCTAATGAGCTGCTAAAGGAATATTTAGTAACTCTAGCAAAAGGGGACTTAAAGTTACCCCTGAAGATATTTCAGCATTCCAAGCCTGATGTAAGTAGAAACGTCTTCAAATTCTCTGTACATTTTCCCCTTAAGAATTAGGTTTTATTTACCAAATTTGTAATACTCGGCCTTGCAAGGAATTTCTCTTCAAACCAAAAGAAGTGGTTGTCATTTTATTCTTTAAAAATGTTTTGTAAATTGAGTCCAAAAATATTTTGAAAGTTCATCAAATGATGTTTATCTTGATTGATATAGTCGACGTGTATTGACTTTCTACCATATTGTGGAAAAGGCATTCCCAAAAAGTCCTAATAGTTAAAAGATAATGAATTCTTACCATAGGTAGGCATTTTTCAAGTATTAACTTATTTAATCTTTGTAATAATCCTAGGAAGTAGATATGTTTATTATATTAATATTACAGGAAAAGAAAATTATGATATAGAGTGGTTAGGCAGTTGCCCAAAGTCAAGGTAAGGAGAGGAACTTAGGTTCAAACATAAATTTTCTAATTTCCCAGATATGTTCTTAACTCTTGTGCTTTACTGTAATATCAATAGAAGAAGAAAAGATTTCTGCCCTTGAAGACCTTCAAAATATTTATTAAGTTCTTTAGGATCTCATAAGGAGATCTTTTGATTATTCTAAGATAATTCTACATTTGCTTAAGACTGATCTACCTGTCTGTCTAGCTGTGTATCTGTCTTTCTATAGGGCTCACATACTTGTTCAGATTCACTGGTGGTAAGTTGTTTTCTTAAACGAGGCATACTTTTGTAATATAAATAACCTCTTAATTTAGCCATGAATAAAATATGCTGTTTCAAGGGATTAGTGGCTCCTTTTCCATTGGAGGGACTCAAGCAGAATAGCATAGTCCTTTGAGACACTAACTTTGTAGTGAGAGTTAAAGCCTCAGGTTGTGGTTTGAGCAGAAGCCCTTGAAGGCCTCCTCCAGTCCTAAATTCTAATTGGATGTTCTTCTTGTACTGCCTTTGTTAGCAATCTGAAGTCCTCTAAGGTGTATGGTGATAGACCAGTGTAATAAAGACGGAAAGGAAAGCATTGCTTACTTAAGCTCACGCAGTTTTTGGTTTCTGGAAGGCTTGTTTGTCAGAAATGTCTCTGTTTATTGATTATTTAAAGTTTTCCATCTTCTCATAAGCACCTTCCACTTAGTATTCTGATTTTAAGTTTGGGGTGGCGTACTGTGAGCCAAGGGTGGGTTGCTTATGACAGCAGAATGCTATGTGAGAAGCAGGACGGATTGAATATGAATGTTTTATGAGGAAGAAAGAAGTGACTTTAAATTCTTTCCAGTAATCTTGTTTGTGATCCTTCTTCTTTACAGAGTCTTGTAAATCCTTTGTATATAGTCAGCTTTTTGTTGTTTTTACTTGGCGATTTAGCATGTGCCTTTTGAATAAAACATATAGCCATTTGTTTTTGTTGAAATTTGTCAACATCAAAGCAGAGAACAGTGGTGTTTGCTGGGCTCTTCCTTTCCGGTCTGCTCTGTCTCTGTTTCTGTCAGCGTTATTTTTCTGTAATGCAAATTTGTTCATGTCACGATCTGTGCGCAGTCTCTGGTGACCTGTCATTGTCCACAGGGTAAATGTTGGGCTGTGGTAAGTGGTGTAGAAAGTTCTTTGGGGTCTACTGTTAGTCTGCCTCTTCGGCCTCATTTCCCTCCATGAAGGCACTCGTTTACTCACACTACTCACTTTTCACTCTGTCAGGTTCTTTCATGTCTTTTTATGTTCTTTGAGGATGTTTCCTTTGCTTGGGATAATCAAGCCCCTTTCCATCACTTGGAGCTTCCCCAGTGACTCAGATAGTAAAGAATCCGCCTGCAATGCAGGAGACCTGGGTACAATCCCTGGGACAGGAAGATCCCCTGGAGGAGAGCATGGCAACCCTCTCCAGTATTCTTGCCTGGAGAATCCCATGGACAGGGGAGCCTGGCGGGCTGTAGTCCATGGGGTCACAAACAGTCAAGCACAACTAAGTGACTAACACTTTCGCTTCTTTTGATTATAAATCCCTACTACAGTCAAGATCCCGTTGTCATTTATCCAATGATTCTGATGGAAAATCAGTGTTATGTACAAGTAATTTCCACTCTTGTTTTGCTGTGCCCCCACCTTTCTCATATGGGGATTGAGCTATTTCAGGTTTCAAAGAGACTGGCATATTTCCAGTTCTCCAGTACTCATAGGGTCTGACTCTTCGGGGTCCAGAGTAGAACACTGGATACTTCTTGGCCCTTCTTGAACATCCGAGACTGTATCCCAGCAGTGGGGACACAGCGATTGTCTGCTTAACGGTATAAACTCTCAGCTGCAGTTTCGTGCTGGGCTTGGACTCACACTCCTTAGGAAGTTGAAAAGTGCCTCTGGGCCTGTGCTGTTCAGTATGGTGGCCACTAGCCATGTATGGTTATGTAAATTAAAATGGAAAACTCAGTTACTCAGTCCCACTAGTTTTTTATGCTATTTGCAGTATTTTATAATTACAAACCCAGCTACAATGTCCATATTTATTTTGTGTTGTTGTCGTATCTATATCTTCAGGGTATATTCCTACAAGGGGATCCTGGGCTCTAAGGGTTAGGTTGTGTTGGTATTACTGCATTTCTTTTCAGATAGGTTATTCCGATTTACATTTCCACCAGCAATGTATGAGCATGGCTCTTTCTCCACAACTTTGCAGACAGAATATGTTGTCATATTTAAAAAATTTTTGCCACCACGATGGGTAAAAAATGGCATTTCAGTGTTGTTTTAATTTGTACTTCTCTGAATATGTGTGGATTTGATCATTTTTTCTTGTGCTTGACAGGCATTGTCATTTTTGTGAATTGTCCATTCCTACCTTTTTTCTGTTGCTCAGTCTTTTTTCCAATTTTCACTTGGATTTTTGTCTCTTTGTGCCTTAACTTTTAGAAATTCATGTGTATTAGTGTAATTGGTTATTTTTCTGTGGCTTCTACTGAGAAAATACGCCTCACCTAGTTGGTAGGTTATCTTTTGACTTTGTTTATGGTATATTATGTCATGCAAATTTTTTACAGTTCCTTTTATGTAAAATAAGAATAAAACCAGTACTGACTTTACAGGATTGTTTTGAGGATTTGTGAATTAATGCACATAAGGCACTTAGAAACATTACCTGGCACACAATAGTGCTTCCCTGGTGGTTCAGATGGTAAAGAATCTGCCCACAATGCAGGAGACCTGTTCAATCCCTGGGTTGGGAAGATCCTCTGGAGGAGAGCATGGCAACCCACTCCTGTATTCTGGCCTGGAGAATTCCATGGACAGAGGAGCCTGGCGGGATACCTCCATGGGGTCGCAAAGAGTCAGACACGACTGAACGACTAAGCATAGCACAGGCACACAATAAGAAAATGAGAAAAGTTAGCTACTTCCGTTAGTTTTTACTGATGCTCTTATTGTGCCCTATGTTGCCCCTATTTCACCAGTTTGTCACTTTAAAACCTTAGGTTACTTACTCTTTGTCAAATGATGATGTCAAATTAGTGATCTATTTTGTAATACCTTGAAGAAGTATATATGTATATAAATCCTGTAGCCCAACTACTTTAGAAAACTGTACTTCCCTGGTAACCTCATTGTTTCTTCTTTCCATCCTTTTCTTCTATTCATCTGTTGATATGATTTTTCTACTGAGAAAATACCCCTTTTTGGCACCTTCTCTTGTTTCTTTTTTTTGAGTTTCTACTAAAGTGTTGAAAAGCAGTAGATCTTTATTATGGAAATCATCTTAATCTTATTTTGTTGTTGTAAAGGGCTCTAAGAAAATACTTGCAGTCTTCTGTTTTGGAGGCAATAATATAAGCATTTTACTTGATTAATTTATTTAATTCTCACACAGTGCTATTCAATTCAGTTCAGTCGCTCACTCATGTCCGACTCTTTGGGACCCCATGAATCGCAGCACGCCGGGCCTCCCTGTTCATCACCATCTCCCAGAGTTCACCCAGATTCACGTCCATCGAGTCCGTGATGCCATCCAGCCATCTCATCCTCGGTCATCCCCTTCTCCTCCTGCCCCCCAATCCCTCCCAGTATCAGAGTTTTTTCTAGTGAGTCAACTCTTCTCATGAGATGGCCAAAGTACTGGAGTTTCAGCTTCAGCATCATTCCTTCCAAAGAAATCCCAGGGTTGATCTCCTTCAGAATGGATTGGTTGGATCTCCTTGCAGTCCAAGGGACTCTCAAGAGTCTTCTCCAGCACCACAGTTCAAATGCATCAATTCTTCGGCGCTCAGCCTTCTTCACAGTCCAACTCTCACATCCATACATGACCACTGGCAAAACCATAGCCTTGACTAGATGGACCTTAGTCGGCAAAGTAATGTTTTTGCTTTTGAATATGCTATCTAGGTTGGTCATAATTTTCCTTCCAAGGAGTAAGCGTCTTTTAATTTCATGGCTGCAATCACCATCTGCAGTGATTTTGGAGCCCCCCAAAATAAAGTCTGACAGTGTTTCCACTGTTTCCCCATCTATTTCCCAGTGCTATTAGGAAAATGTTAATATCCCAGTTTTATAGATGAGAAAGGGCTTCCCTAGTGGCTCAGATGGTAAAGAATCTGCCTGCAATACAAAACAAGGCACAAATCTATTACTTATATATCCCAGAAAACACTCTAAGAATGGCCCTTGCCATTTGTGGCTTGCAGTGGGAAAGAGATCCTAAATAACCATCTTTCTGCATCAGAAATATGGAGTATGTTTTGGGATATGAATATTATCACATTACAATGTGACTTCTTTTGAAGAAAATGTCAGTACTGTTGAGTTAAATGACTAATACTTAATGCAGACTGAAAAATAGCAAGTTTGAACATCTCTGAATATTAGTTAACGAATTTTATGTACTTTTTAAAATTGAAACATAAAATTTGGCTTTAGGGTTAGAAATGTTGTTTTTAATGAATTGCCTTTTTAATTCACTATGTTTCTTCTGTCTACTTTATCTTAAATGGGTCATAAATTAAAGAATCTGTTTTCAGCAGATGCAAGGCTTATGGGTACAAATTGTCTTTTCTCGCTGATTCTGTAATTAAAATGCAATTTCATTTGGAGTTATTAAAGACCCCAAAAGTCTGTAAGCTAAAAAAAGCCACAATTTGTTTCTGCAGCTGATTAATTGCACTATTTAATATTCTCTTGACAGTGGTACTGGTATATGGCAAAACTGAATGTAAATCTATTGACATTTCACACAACATGCTTTATTTCTCTAGTTGCAGCAAAAAATCATTCCTGATCAGGACCAACTAATGGCAATAGCACTAGAATGCATCTATAGCTGTGAACGAAATGACCAGCTTGCTCTTTGCTATGACATATTAGAATGTCTGCCACAAAGAGGATATGGGTAAGAATCCACAGTGTCCCATTTTTGTGGTTGTGTCTTTTTACTCTAACAGTTAAAATGAAAATGTTTCTTCTCTGAATGTTCATTACAGAGAATTTGGGGAATATAACATAAATAAAGAAGAAAATGAAATCACATGCAAACCTGTTGCTTCAAGATAAACACTTTTCTAATAGTGTATGAGAAGTCACTATAATTTTGTCAACCTTGATAATTATCCTTTAAAAAATAAACAGTATCACTATCACCACAACAAGAAGCACTTTAAAGTGGATAGACAATAATGTGTCTTTGTTTTAAAATGTATTTCTAATTAATCTTTTCCCATGTTTTTGTGCTAGCTGTATTTCTTCTGTGAATTGTTTGTTCTTGGCCCTTGCCCTGAATAAAACTTATAAGTAATAATGTGTGAATATACATACCTCATTTTCTTTACATTTTATATTTTATTGAGATATAATTAGCATTCATCACCATGTAAGTTTAAGGTTTAAGCGTAGTTACATATGTTGTGAAATGATTACACATTTAAAATAAAAACTTTTTTTCCTTATGATGAGAACTTTTAGGATTTACTCTGTTAGTAACTTTCCAATACAACATACCTTAGTGTTAACTATAGTCATCATGTTATATGTTACATCCCTAGTACGTATTTATCTTATAACTGAGAGTTTGTACCTTTTGACCACCTTTATTCAGTTTCCCTTCTGGTAACCACAAATCTGACCTCTTTTTTGGTTATGTTTTTTTGTATGATACCTCCTATAAGTGGGATCATACAGTATTTGTTTTTCTCTGTCCAACATATTTCACTTTGCATAAAGCCCTCAAGGTCCTTCCATAAATGGGTAACTTCCTTCTTTTTTATGGCTGAATAGTATTCTGTCATGTGTGTGTATATCACATTTTCTTTATTCTTTCCCTTTATCCTTTGATGGGTACTTAGATTGTTTCTCTGTCTTGGGAATTGTAAAACATGCCGCAATGAACATGGGGTACAAATATCTCTTTGATATAGTGATTTGGTTTTATTCAGATATATAACCAGAAGTGAAATTGCTAGATCATATGGTAGTGCTATTTTTAATTTTTTGAGGAATGAATATACATAACTTTTAAACTGGGCTTATGTTTAAGTAGAAATTGACATAACATTCTTTTGGATCATTTTAGTGTATGCAAATCAGATTTTTATTTTCTCTTTGAAAGTCACACAACAATCATTCCTTTAATTATACTTTTAAAATATAGTATATATTATAAATTTCATATCTGGAGAAGTTAAGAAAAGCCCATGGAAAAGCACTGAATGGAAAATTAGTGGGCCTGTCTCTATGCCTATGTGATGACAGCTGAATCACTTCTGTGGACATCAGTTTCCTCACTTGCAGAATCAGCTATTTAGACAAGAAGTCCTCCTCATGCTCTATTTCTTTTTCTCCCACCTCTTTCTTCTTTGCTGTCTTTTCTTTCCAAGGAAATATTTGTTTGTGTGTGTGTGTGTAATGAACAATGAAAGTCACTGATTTTGCAACCCATTGTGAAATAATTGTTTCATGTAATCTTTCAGTTCAGTTCAGTCACTCAGTCATATCTGACTTTTTGCGACTGCATGGACTGCCAGGTGTCAGGCTTCCCTGTCCATCACCAACTCCTGGAGCCTGCTCAAACTCATGTTCATTGTGTCGGTGATGTCATCCAACCATCTCATCCTCCGTTGTCCCCTTCTCCTCCCACCTTCAATCTTTACCAGCATCAGGGTCTTTTCCAATGAGTCAGTTCTTTGCGTCAGGTGGCCAGAGTATTGGAGTTTCAGCATCAGCATCAGTCCTTCCAGTGAATATTCAGAACTTATTTCCTATAGGATTGACTGGTTGGATCTCCTTGCAGTCCAAGGGACTCTCAAGAGTCTTCTCCAACACCACGGTTCAAAAGCATCAATTCTTTGGTGCTCAGCTTTCTTTTTGGTCCAACTGTCACATCCATACATGACTACTGCTGGAAAAACCATAGCCTTGACTAAATGGACCTTTGTTGGGAAAGTAATGTCTCTGCTTTTTAATACGCTGTCTAGGTTGATCATAGCTTTTCTTCCAAGGAGTAAGAGTCTTTTAATTTCATGGCTGCAATCACCATCTGCAGTGATTTTGGAGCCCAAAATAAGTTTCTCACTGTTGCCATTGTTTCCCCATCTATTTGCCATGAAGTGATGGGATCTGATGCCATGATCTTTGTTTTCTGAATGTTGAGTTTTAAGCCAACTTTTTCACTCTCCTCTTTCGCTTTCATCAAGAGGCTCTTTAGTTCTTCTTCACTTTCTGCCATAAAGCAGAAAGTCTGGTGTCATCTTTAATAGTACTGAAATCACATGAAAAATTGATGGGGAAGGAATACTCATGTAGTAACAAAGTATTACCTTTAGCAAATATTTTATACTTTATTTTGTAATTTCATAAGGGAAATTTATAGAGTTCAAGTCTGACTATTGTCACGTTTGATCAAGTTATCAGAAATGGCATCACTTAGAGTCAGATAGCCTGGCGGTATGTGCCTCCTCGTGAGAAGCAGTATGAAGTAAAATTATTTACCCTGAATCTAATCAGTACTTTAAGCTGGACTTCTAGTTTACAGTAAATGTAGGGAATAGGAGAAAAAGTTAACACCTTGATGAAAAAACCAGATAAATATAGACTGAGATGTTCTAGAAGTCAGGTTGTCTTCAGTTTGAAAAGTCTGTTTCATGAATAAAAACAGATTGGTGGGGGTGAGGGGGAGCTATTCTGAAATTAAGGTGTCCAAGGGAACATAATCCCCTTCTAATCTTTAACCATAAAATAATGTTATGTACTAATTAAAATGAGGGTACTGGGCGACTTGTAATAGACAAGCAAGTGTGGGCTTCTCTCCTTCCCCATTCTTGGATACCTGTCTTCATAGATCATGTTTTTTTTTTTTTTCTCAACTTTGTCTGTGTCCTTTAAAATATAATACTCATATTGTTTACTGATTTTCCAACTTCAGATGATTATTGACTTTGTTTTATGGAAGCTTACCCTGCCCCCGTACCTACTTCTCCTAACCATTTTCTCAGTGTAGTTGAAGAGGTATTTTTATCATTGTGATTATGTATATACTGTTTACACAGAGCTAGTTATGATTGCATTTCCTTTTTATGCATTTTTTTTCTTGGATTGAATAATTTCCTTGTCATTGTTTCCATTTATTTCCCTCACTCTTCTGACAGAAGTGTAAAACTCCTTTTCAAGGTCAAAAATACCTAGTAATCTTTCCTGTCTCTTTTCACACTCTCTCTTACTTCAGAGAAACGTCTTAGAATTGTCTTTTCTTTTCCTCTGATATGGCTTAATTCTTTACTCTGCTGTACATTGGTCATCTCTCCTCTGTTGTTATGTTGCATTTCTGGGGTTGTTATCTTCTCCTTTCTTTACTTATTCCCTCACTTTGATAGAACACAGTCTTGAATAGCTTCTTGTCAAATATCACATAGAGGCATTCTTATTTTAAGACTGTTCCTTGTCAGAAAAATATCATAGTTGCATCCTTACACTTGGAAGGCTTGGCTTGCATGGAAATCTGGGTTAATGATCCTTTTGCTTATGAGTTTTGGAGGCATCAATGTTGGGGAGAAGTCCAGGGCCATTGTATGGCTTTTTTTCTCCTCTTTTGGATCCTTCAGTACCTACCCTTCATCTCTAATGTTCTGAAATATCATAAGGATGTATTTTATCGTGAATCTAGGTTTATCATTATAGTGTGTTCCAACCTGGAGACTCATGTCCTTCAGCCTATTCTTTCTTATATTTTTTTCCTGTTATGTTTCTTTGATTAGTTTATTTGCATGCCCTTCTCTTTTTCTTTTTTGCACATTTTAAATTTACTGCCTTTTTTGTTATTTTTTCCCTACATTTTGATCTTTCATTATATGGTCTGGGAAATTTCTGCAATTTTATCTTCTAATCCTTGCTTTGAATTTTAAATTTTGTTTTGGCTTTCTTAAATTCCAAGAATTTTTCCTTATTCACTTTAAAACAAAATAATATCCTACTCTTTTTTTCAACAGATGCATAAACCCCCTTCTGTACGCCCTGGCTTACCCTTATCCCACCATGATCTTTGCTTTTTCATATTTTGTTTGTTTGCATCTCTGCTTTTACTGTGAGATCCTTTCTTCCATGTCTAATGATTCTTGACCATTAATTGATATTTAATAAGTAATAATTGCTATCTTATTGGATAATATCTGATTGCATGCCTTGTGACAAGCTGAAGGCTTTTCATTCTAGGGGTCCTTAGGAAATTGCCTTATTTTGTGAGCAGCTAGATTGTCAGTCTTGTTTTAGTTTTGATTTCTGGAGGGTAGGGTAATCTTACATTCTATCTATTGTGTTACAGAAATGTTGGGTGGTTCGTAGATCCTGATTGTTGATCTCTTTTCATTAAGAGTTGAAGTACTGACCCCAAGAAGGAATCAAGGCAAATAGCCTTGTTCCTAATAAAGCTAAATGGAGACTGTACTAGTGGTTAATACTTCCCTTCCTCAGTCCAGGTTTAGGGAATCTTCATATAGAAAGAACTGGAGAAGAAAATGACAATCCACTCCAGTGTTCTTGCCTGGAGAATCCCAGGGACGGGGGAGTCTGGTGGGCTTCTGTCTGTGGGGTTGCACAGAGTCAGACATGACTGAAACGACTTAGCAGCAGCAGCAGCATATAGAAAGAAAAGGTGTAATCACTGGGAGGACTCAGCATCTGTTTATTACTGAAAACTGTACTGATGGGACCACAGGCTCCTTCACATCTTTGGTGAAGAGAGCAGGTCTACCTCTGGGGACCATGGGGGTTTAGTAGGCAGCACAGGGCTGGTAATGTGGATTGTCTTAACAATTTTTTAGCAAAATATTATTCAGTTAAGTTCAGTTGCTCAGTCATGTCCAACTCTTTGCGACCCCATGAATTGCAGCATGCCAGGCCTCCCTGTCCATCACCAGCTCCTGGAGTTCACTCAGACTTAGGTCCATCGAGTCAGTGATGTCATCCAGCCATCTCATCCTCTGTCATCCCCTTCTCCTCCTGCTCCCAATCCCTCCCAGCATCAGAGTTTTTTCCAATGAGTCAACTCTTCGCATGAGGTGGCCAAAGTATTGGAGTTTCAGCTTTAGCATCATTCCTTCCAAAGAAATCCCAGGGCTGATCTCCTTCAGAATGGACTGGTTGGATCTCCTTGCAGTCCAAGGGACTCTCAAGAGTCTTCTCCAACACCACAGTTCAAAAGCATCAATTCTTCGGCGCTCAGCCTTCTTCACTGTCCAACTCTCACATCCGTACATGACTACTGGAAAAGCCATAGCCTTGACTAGATGGACCTTTGTTGGCAAAGTAATATCTCTGCTTTTGAATATACTATCTAGGTTGGTCATTTTCCTTCCAGGGAGTAAGCGTCTTTTAATTTCATGGCTGCAGTCACCATCATATTACTCAGACATAAAAAGGAACACACTTGAGTCAGTTCTGATGAGGTGGATGAACCTAGAACCTATTATACAGAATGGAGTGAGTCAAAAAGAGAAAGATAAATATCGTATTCTAACACATATTTGGAATCTAGAAAAATGGTTCTGAAGAATTTATTTACAGGGCAGCAGTGGAGAAACATGGAGAATAGACTTATGGACATGGGGAGAGGGGAGGAGAGGGTGAAATGTATGGAAAGAGTAATATGGAAACTTACATTGCCATATGTAAAATAGATAGCCAAGGGGAATTTGCTGTATGGCTCAGGAAACTCAAGCAGAAGCTCAGGGGCTGTGTATCAACCTAGATGGGTGGGATGGGGAGGGAGATGGGAGGGAGGTTCCAAAGGGAGGGGATTGATGTATACCTATGGCTGATTCATGTTGAGGTTTGACAGACTACAACAAAGTTCTGTAAAGTAATTATCCTTCAATTAAAAAAAAAAAGAATCCACCCACAATGTGGGAGACCTGGGTTTGATCCCTGGGTTGTGAAGATTCCCTGGAGAAGGGAAAGGCTACCCACTCCAGTATTCTGGCCTTGAGAATTTTATGGACTGTATAGTCCAGGGGTTCACAATGAGTTGAACACAACTGAACAACTTTCAGTTTCACTATAATGAAGGGATGAGTGTATTTGTTTTCAGAGAGTGTAGGCTAAGAAATGCCGTGTGTGTGTGTGTGTGTGTGTGTGTGTGTGTGTGTGTGTGTGTGTGTGTCCAGAAGCTTTTTTCCAACTTCAGATTAATGGTTTCTGATCTAACAGACTTTAAAAAGTTTTTTTGGTAAACAGGCACAAAAAGCATGATACTCTTCTGTTGTTCCATTTATTTCTTAATGATTGTGTTTCATTATTGTAATTTTCTAAATAATTTCAATTATAAATTAGTCTAGCATTAAAGTATAGGCCTTCAGAATATTTACTCTGGTTCTTCTTGCTCCTAGTTCCAAGTTTGTTAGTTTACATTCTCTTAGTGATTAGTTGTTTATTTTCAGTGATTAAATGGTTTTGTTTACCAAATGGTTAACCATATATTTATTCACTATTTAGGATATTAGATTCTTGTGTGTCTTACCTAGACTGCACATTCCACCTGACTGAAAAAATTCTTTAGTCATTATGTTCTTGAATGTCATTCACAAAGGAAGAACATTGAATTCTGAAAATCAATGACAAACATTTATTGTAGAGCTACAAAATGATAATTTAAGAATATTGTTTCTGAATGAGTGTTAATTGAAGACAAATGATCTTTTGTTTTTGAAGGACTTTAAGTGGAATATACCCTAATTTATCACTCCAGTCCAAGGCTGAAAACTC
The DNA here is from genome assembly GCF_023091745.1 of Budorcas taxicolor. Classification (NCBI taxonomy): domain Eukaryota; kingdom Metazoa; phylum Chordata; class Mammalia; order Artiodactyla; family Bovidae; genus Budorcas; species Budorcas taxicolor. The sequence continues at coordinate 142,375,802 of NC_068920.1, forward strand.
AGTTTAAAAAGATAGTATAATCTTTGTAAATTGCATGAAATAATTGCCGCATAGATTTAGACCAGGACAAATTGACAGATTTAAAAATAGTGAGGCTTTGGTGTTCAAGGTAGGTCACTTTTAATTTTCCAAGGCCAGATGAGATTTTTATTTGGTTTTCTTATCAGATCATAAGATCTTGCTGGAATTCAGCCAGATCATTGGTTGGAAGGCATCAGAGTGTACCGGGTACAGTTGTTCTCAGTTGAGAGCTGTCCCTACAAGGTTGGGACACAGAGTTGCAGCGGGTGGCTGGGGGCTTTATAGTGGTTGCTTAAGTTTTCTGCCGTATTCCTTTCACTTGCATGTGTGTTGTACTGAAGGAAGTCCATCCTGCCAGCCGTGTTTTTATTAATTTATGATCTTTTTCATGGTGATGTTGCTCCTAGTCTGCTTTCATGGTGATGTTGCTCCTAGTCTGCCATCTGATTTTTTCCTGAGAGAGAGTTTGCTTGTTATCTCAACTCCCTGGTAGGAGTTATCTATATGATGACTATGTACTTCTCCTTCACTTTAAAATATTATGGTGGAGTCAGTGTGAATGATGAGATGTAATAGACCCTTGAGTATATAGAATCCTAATGGGCATGTCCTGTGAGTCACAGGTGGTGTAGACAGGACCAGGACAAAGCCACTGTGCAGGGCCTTGGCTCCCAATCTATTTTATTGTTAAAAAAAACCCATAAATAAATAAATGATAGCTTTATTCTGTATCGCTTCTTTAAAGAAAGGCTACAGTTGATTTATAATTCTTTTTTGCTTTTCATCAGAACTGAACTAAAAATCTTTAGGAAAATAGTTACCCATGTCTCACTAATCTTTAATAGAAAATACGTTCTGTTCTAGTATTTTTTATCTTAATCTCTTTTGAGTTATGAAAGATGCTGAATGAGTGTAGGAGATGAGACTGACATTTTTACTTGGACAGTATGACACACTTTTATGTATTAATGTCCAAGGGAAACATCAGTTTTTTGTTTGTTTGTTTTTAAACTTGAGTTTGGTATTTTAGGTAAAAAGCTACTCCTAAAACCTAATTTAAATTCTTTTTTCTTTATCCTTCAGTCAAAAAACAGAGGTTACCACAGCGCTTCATGACATGGTGGACCAACTGGAGCACATTCTCAGGTGAGAAAACTGAGTCTGGTTCTATGCTGATTAAAGACATCTGTCCAAGAAATGTTACATTAAATATGCCCAGTGGTCATTTCTACTTTGGTCTCATATTTGTTTGATTCTCCTAGGAGTGAATGAATCTCATACTAGCTTATCTCAGCAGAATGCTACAGTAGTGGAAACCTGAACTTTGAAGACTAGTAGAAGTGTGTTCACATCTAGGTGTTGTCACTTAGCAGCTGTGTGACCTTTGAGCCTATGGTTTTCTTAGCTATAATACCTATAATATCTAACTAATGAGATATGAAATTAATATTATATTAAGGGCTCCCCTTGTGGCTAGGGCGGTAAAGACCCCACCTGCAATGCGGGAGACCTGGGTTCGATCCCTGGGTTGGGAAGATCTCCTGGAGAAGAGAAAGGCTACCCACTCCAGTATTCTGGCCTGGAGAGTTCCAGTCCCTGGGGTTGCAGAGAGTGGGACATGACTTAGTGACTTTCACTTTCACTTTAAGCTTTTAAAGTACCTCACACTTAGTGGGTAAATAAGAAATATTAGTTCCTTCAGCAGTTGCTACTTGTACCAGCAAACAGTGTTTATTTTGCCCCTTAGTTTCCTTTTTTTGGGGTATACTACATTTGATTGAATATTTGGATTATACTAGTAACTAGCAATATTCTTTACTGTGAAAATGAAATATTAAGCTCTTTTGGAGACTGAAAATCTCCAAGTTGCTATTCAGAAAGTGTAATATTGTTTACTAGTGTTCATTTTTATGTTTATATATAATGTGCTTGTATGTAAGTTTTAAATATTTACATAAAATTAAACTTTAGGAGTAATAAACTTTGCTCTTCCAATATACAATTGTGGAAATTATAAATAATAACATCACTTGATAATGTAAGTGTAAGTATTTGGAATCTACTAATTTGATGTCTCTCTCCTCCCCACAGCCTCTCTGAAAAATTGAGCATAGTTTGAACAAAACTTAATTTGTTAAGTCAATATAGATTCATTCCTTACAAATCTACATGGTTTCCTTTATTTCCCTAATGAAGTGGGAAGGAGCTTTCCCAAAGAGATACAGTATAATAAACAATGTACTTCATAAAAAGTTATTACTGCATGATAAACATTATTTATTTCACCACATGTTCCTGGATGTAACCATGAATTGTGTTCATAGTCAAATTATGCTCTCAGTACCTCAGGCAAACAGTAGCACCCTGTAGGCTTCTGGATGATTCAGAAGTCTTTCACTGTTCACCTTAATTTACTAACCTCTTAAAAGGAAAGCTTTTCATTCTTGTTCTGGTTTTGCCTCATAGCCATTAATAGCTGATAAATGTTTAGTGTGTATAATGTCAGGTGACATGACCCATTAAACTTACCTTTATGCAGAGTTACTGAATGTTATCTGACCTTTAATTCATAATGTGAGATTTGGTGAGAACAAGGTGTGTATACAGTGCTGATGATTATGGAATAAGATATCCTAAGAAGATCCATATAAGAACAGGAATCTTATTTATTTGTTTATAGAATGGATTCCTGAGGAAGATTGAGCCTTGTGGTGTTTCTGTGGTTTTCCAACTCTAAAATCCTTTGCTTATTGCTTTTCTAGCAGCCTTGCCTATAACAAAATACTAGGGTTGTTAAGAGTTAAAGCTGGGTATTGCAATGATAGATTTGGCTTATTTTGCTGACTTAATGCTTTTAGAGTACAGCAAAATTGTGAAAAAGATTTTGAGATAAGGATATGCCAGGGTTTTAAAAAAATGTTAACTTATCCCAAGAATATTGTAATAAAAGTCAGTAGGGGAAATAAAATTTGGTATATAGTTATTAGGTTTTCTTTGGCTAAGAATTAATGTAATGTGTAAAATTGGGTCATTCCCTGTGCTACTTTTTTATTTTTTTTTAAGTACTTAAACCTAAGTGCTACTTGTATGTTCAACGTTCTTAGAGCTGTTTTGTTTGGTAGCAAAGCATATTTAAAAGTTCTTTTTAACTTACAGTGTGTCAGAGATTTTGGAGAAACATGGACTTGAGAAGCCAATTTCCTATGTTAAAAATACTCAGTCTAGCTCAGAAGAGGCACGCAAGCTGATGGTTAGGCTGACTAGGCACACCGGTCGAAAGTGAGTAATAAACACAATTAATTGATAATTGTGCATGATTAGAAACAAGTACTGCGTTTTTGTTTTTGTTTTTTTCTTTTTCTGACTTCATTGGGTTATAATTGACCAATAATAAATTGCACATATAAAGTATAGAAACTGATAAGTTTTGATCCACGTGTGAAGAAAGCTGAGCGCCAAAGAATTGATGCCTTTGAACTGTGGTGTTGGAGTAGACTCTTGAGAGTCCCTTGGACTGCAAGGAGATCCAACCAGTCAATCCTATAGGAGATCAGTCCTGAATATTCATTGGAAGGACTGATGCTGAGGCTGAAACTCCAATACTTTGGCCACGTCATGCGAAGAGTTGACTCACTGGAAAAGACCCTGATGCTGGGAGGGATTGGGGGCAAGAGGAGAAGGGGACGACAGAGGATCAGATGGCTGGATGGCATCACCGACTCGATGCACATGAGTTTGGTTGGACTCCGGGAGTTGGTGATGGACAGGGAGGCCTGGCGTGCTGCGATTGATGGGGTCACAAAGAGTTGGACACAACTGAGCAACTGAACTGAACTTAGCTGATGTACCTGTGAAACCTTCACCTCATCAAAATAATGTACCTAACCATCACCCCTGAAGGCTTTCTTTTGCTCATTTATAATCCCATTCCTTCTCCTGCTTCTCCCCATCACACCCCCATTCCTTGCCCAGGCTATCGCTGATCTATTTTCTGTCTCTGTATCTTATTTTGCATTTCCTAGAATTTGATGTAAATGGAGTCAGAGCAGTATGCTTTTTGTCTGGCTTCTTTCAGTCAGCATAATTATTTTGTGATTCATCCATGTTGTATTATGGATCCATAGTTTATTCCATTTTATTGGCTGACTACTATTCCACTGGTGAATTTACTGCACGTTGTGGATGTTTTCTACTTGTTGATGGACATTTGGTTTATTTTGAGTTTTAGCTTGTACAAATATAGCTGCTATGAATACTCGTGCACAAGTCTATGTATGGACATGTGCTTTAATTTCCTTTGGATAAATCCATGAGAGTTGAATGGCAGGATCATATCAATAGATGGATGATTAACTTTTGGAAAAACCGTCTTCCAAAGCATTTGTAATTTTTTTTTTTTTTTTTTAATCAGCCTTTTAGGAGAAGTCCATCCTTGTCAATATTGGTATGGTCAGTCTTTTTAAGTTTATTTTAATAGGTATTAATATGTTGTGGTATCTAATTTTTGTTTAAATTGCTTTATCCAAAGAGTAATAACATTGAGCATCTATTTATGTGATTATTTGCCATCATTGTATCTTCTTAGATCATTTTAAAACTGAGCTTTTGTTTCTTTACTGATTTTGAGTTTTCTTATATACTCGGGATACGAGTTCTTTTTTATATATATGCTTTTGCAGAGATTTTCTCCTATCTGTCTTATCTTTTCATTTTCATACCTGTCTTTTGAAGTGCAGATTTTATACATTTTGATAACATCCTGTTTATCAGCTTGTTCTTTGTTGATTGTGGTTTTGATATCATGTTATGAAACGTTTGCCACAAAGATTTCCTCCTGCCATTTGTAGTAAAATTTTTAGTTTTTCCTTTTGCAGTCAGATTCATGGCCCATTTTGAGAGTTCATTTTTGTTTATCATTCACGATATAAAATTTTTTTTAATACCTAAATATTCCAGCATCATTTGTTGAAAAGACTATCCTTTCTGTACTGAATTGCTTTTGCATCTTTGTTGACTATCAGTCATCCATGTAATGGGGGCCTATTTTGGAATTCTTTATTTTGATCCATTAATCTATTTATTTGTCTATCTTCTAATAATAATAACCATACTATGTTAATTGTTATAGATCTGTAGTAAGTCTGAAAATTATTGTAAATTTATAGGAAGGCTTAAAACTTTCTCCTCATCTCTTTTTGGACAGTTTATTATAGTTATTGATTCATGTGCCTTATATTTCCCTTGAAATCATCAGCTTATCCTGGGGGAGTGTTACAGTCACTGTACATGTAATTTGGAATCTTATGTATCACTGGCCATCTCTCAGTTTTTAAATGAGTAGTTTAGAAGATTCTGATAATTTAAGTCTTAAGATTTCTTCACAGCTGTAAACAGTTGGTCAGGATTTCCCACCATGTTGGCTCTACTCTGGAACCCACTCTTCAATAAGAAAGCATCGGTGCTGCTGCTGGATTACCTGCTGTCTGTCCATTGCATCTCTCAAGTGCTTTTGAAATCTTTGAAGTTAGTTTCTACTTATGGCATTCTACTTACTGAGAATGTGTAAGAGAGCAGGGCCTCTTTCTTCAAGGTAGTCAACTTGAAATGAGTCTTAATTATGTCACGTATGCTACCACGGCTTGACGTTTAACAACTATAGAATTTTCTTACGCATATTCTAAATGGTGGCAGTTTTCACTGACTGTGTCACCAATGAGGTTTTACCATCTTGAATGCTGTAGTATTTTCTCTCTGGAAAATAACACATGCCTTCATTCCAAAGTGGTAACTCATACGTCATGTTTGTATTCAGGCATCTCTGTCAATTTTCAAACCTCTTGTTATAGTGCCTCCAAGTTCTACTCTTGGTTCTTATTTACTGCGTGCATTCTGAAAAGACCATGGGAAATAATGTCTTATAATTTGTTTTAATTAGAACCTGTACTTACAACTAGCCATGTGTGAGCAAGCATCAATACCATCTGTCCTGTGTTGCTGGTTTCCAGAAGAACAGCTGGGCGTGAGAATTTGAATTCTACTAGACAGTGCCCAGGTCTGGTTTTACGAAGCTTGTGCAAGATGGACACTCAATTTTTCAAACATTTTGCTACTTTTTTTGCCTGCAAGCCAAATGTGAAAGAGCCCTTATTTTTTGAAGTCCACCCAAAGAGTTCACATACCAATGTCTAGCTAAAGGAAGCACTTCAGGGATTATCCTTTAAGACTTGCGACTATGTCAGCTTGTTTTATGTATTTGTACGCTGAAAAAGAATGTGTTCTCTTAAGCTTTATTGCATATGGGATAGAAATAATTGTTCATTTTGTGCAGCAAATATAAATTTTTTTTTTAATATTTTGTTTTTAATCCATAAGAGAGAAAACAATGCATGGAAAAGAAACATTCAGTTGGGTTGACAAACACAAAACAAAACCTACCCTTTCAAGCAATGAGATTCATGAGTATATTGAACTTCAGCACTAGAAAATAAACATAAATGGTGATTACAAACTCATAGATATTCAACAGAGATGAACTTTGAAGAGAGGTGGAGAGAATTACAGCACATCCGCCCTCCTACCAGGCAATATTCATGATGGTATAAGTGACGACAGAAAAATGAACAGTGTATTTGTAACTTTCCCATTCATTCATTCATTCACATTTGTTGAATGCTCTGTTGTACCAGAAAAATGTGAGGCGTGTCTTTTCATACATTCTACTTTAAGTTAATCCTCATAATATTCAAAAAAGGATCTGAAGTTCAAAGAAATTAGTAAGTTTTTTCAATTCCATACAGGCAGTTGAGCCTGTTTTTACAGTTAGGAAAAACCTTGCTTCAGTTGTCTGTTTTATCCACATTAATCTCTTCCATTACTTATCATTGTCTGAGATGGACTTTAAGTTAGAAAACTGAAATTCAGGAGTATTAAATACTCACAGTCACAGAGCTAGTATGTGAGTCCCTGGGGCATTGTTAACAAAACCTTTTCTGCTACTGTAGAAGAATCTGAGCCATCAAATATCTAACTCTGTGACTCTGGAAGCTAAGATGACATGGTATTTGAACAACTACATTGTGTAGGCCTCACTGCCCGAGCCCCGATTGGGAAATTGCTTCTGAGCAGAGGAAACTGTCGATAAACTGGGGAATCTGATAGGGACTTGCTATTTTGAATTTTCCCATGTGTGGTCACTGGCTTATATTTGAGGGGACCCTGAACACTGTGGCAATGGAATTGTTGAAATAGATACCAACTTGTGTGGGGAATGAAGCATCTTCGTAAGCCAGATAGGAACTGCAGCTGCCTTACAGGGCTCTGTCTTGTCCCACCTGGGCTGGCACCTGGGTGGAAGGAACCCCTGCAACACTGTCCCAGACTCCCTGGACTCTGCCAAGATTCCCACTGAGAGGAAACCCTGAGGCTGCCCTGCTGACCAGCAGTGCTTCCCTCCTTAAGACTCAAGCCACGTGTGGCCTCCGTAGCCTTCTCCATCTGTACGTGTGGTTGAAGTTAAGGACATCCCCTGCTGGCAATTGCAAAGTGATGAGGGTGGAATTTTGAAATGCATTCTCCTGTCTCCAAGTGCTTTTTCTGCTGTATTGCAGCTGCTTTATCTTAGGCCATGTGTTTTATTTCACCATAGAAACTCACAGCTTGTATACCTTTGCCGTAGTCAGAGAATGCTATTCCAGTGTTGTGTCTAGGCCGCCTGTGGCCGAGGTCGCTCTGCCAGCATCTCTGATGTTGTGTCACTGCCCACCTTTTCCATCTGTCTTTAATCCAAGCTTTTTTCCCTGGAAATTCAAATGAAATATACTTCTGTTGATCATCCAAGAGCTGTGTGGCATAGAGAATGGTGGTACCAATTTTTTTACTTTTGGTCAACTGACAGCCGCAATTTTCTTTTTTCTTTCTCTCTTCCCAGGCAGCCTCCTGTCAGTGAGTCTCACTGGAGAGTGTTGCTGCAGGACATGTTAACTGTGCAGCAGAATGTTTACACATGTCTAGATTCTGACGCTTGCTATGAGGTAACTTGACAGATTTTAGTGTTTCCTTTTAATTTTTAAATTTCGGTTGTTAGATTTTGTTGGTTGAACTCAAAGATGATGACCAGAAGCTTCACTCCAAGTAATAGGACTGAATTATTGACAAATAGCTGGTAACTGAGTAGTGCATTAGAGTTTGAGCACTTTCATATCTTCTTAGTTCATCGCCACACATTTGTTTAGGGGGTTAATTCTCATCTGGAAAACTCCGAATTGTACATCAAGTACAGTTGTACGCCAAGTACAAGCCTCTCTTCCATAGTTTTGGTGGTCACCAAAAATGACTTCATCATAGTCGGACTTCCCTTGTAGCTCAGATGGTAAGGAATCTGCCTGCAGTGCAGGAGACCCGGGTTCGATCCCTGGGTCAGGAAGATCCCCTGGAGAAGGAAATGGCAACCCACTCCAATATCCCTGTCTGGAAAATCCCATGGACAGAGGAGCCTGGTGGGCTGTAGTCCATGGGGTTGCAAAGAGTTGGGCACGACTGGAGATCAGTCCTGGGTGTTCATTGACTAATCATGTCCTCTAAGATGCCTTCCTTTGTCCTTTGATGTAGCTCATCTCTTTTGTAGCCTTGCTTTCAAATGTAGTGACTTGCGTGTTTCTATGTGTGTTTCTTCCTCTTGGTCATTAGCCTATAGGCAGGCATTATTAGATCATGTTCATCTTCAGCTCCCCTAGTGCATATTCTAGTATTTGGCGTACAAAGGGTACTTAAAGATGGCTAGTTGTCTAGGATTGTAACCTGGGAGGATTTAATCCTTATTTTGGAAGGTATGTGTATTATCACCAAATTCCTCAGGCTTTGCATGGAAAAATGATCCAGCTAACCCATTTTTAATGAGATACAGTTCCCATTTGAATTTTCCCATAAAATAAGCCAGATCCAAATTGTGTAGGATATTTCTCCTGTTGCTCTGCTCTGACAATCACGAAGCATAACCTGTTGATAAAATGAGAGTTATAAAATAGGTCTGTGTTTTATGAAATTGGCTGTATTTTAATTCAGGGTGGTTTTAACAAAAGAGCACTGTTGAGAAATGAACATAGGCTGTTGAGAAATGAATAGTTTTTTGTATTTGAACTTCAGATTTTTATCTGCTTGGTGGGTGTAAAGTTTATATTGATGATTACAGTCTCTGACCATGCACAACTGCCAGTAACTTCCCCCTTGTATCTAAAGCAAAACTGGAAATTCAGTTTCAGGAGAAAATAATCTATATGCATATGGGGCCCCAAATCTTAACTGTCATTAGTATGCTTAAAGTAGTTTTTAAGTGTGCGTAGCATTATTTCCTGGTATTTTCTGATTCTGACTGAAAAATTGGCGTTAAATATATTACACTCGAACTCACTTTTGTGTAATCTATCATAACAGCTTGACATATTAAATCGTTTTTGTTATATTTTAACACATTTGTATTAGGCTTTGATATTTTAACAACTTTGTGCTGTTAGTCTTTCTCCTTTGAGAAAACATTTTAAAGCATATTATAACTGTCTTAAACTGATTCTAGAGGATAACCCAGATGTGGCATTTTAAAATATTTTAGTGCTGTTTAAATTATGCTGTATTGTCTTACTGACTTGTGGCCGTTATATTCGGTTTACCTGTTCTTGGAAATTAATTTGAAATCTCATTGGCCCAATTTTGATAAAGTGCATGAGTTCTATATAGCCTGTAGAGCAGAAATATGTACTGTTCATTTCAGCAAAACCTTTAAAATAATAGGAGTGAATTGTAATTTTAAGTATCGGGCATTGAGTCTCTATGGCTTACCTGAATAAATCAAAGAAAAAGAGAAATTGTTACACCTAAGTCATTTTGGTCACTTGGAGTGAGCCATTTTCTCCTGTTGTATAAGTGGTTAGGGTTACTTCCTGATAATTTGCTTTCTGCCACAATATGTATTTTATAGCAGATCCCTTGTTGGAGATTAGTAATTTTATCCTTGCCAGTCATTTTAGTGAAAGCCTGTCTAAAACTACCTTTTCCAGAAGCTTAGAACAATTGAAAGTAAGGAGATCTTATGAAAATTGGGTAGCCTTCCTTTTTATAAGGAAACTCTTGCCTGTCCATTAAATGTTCTTTTCAGTTCTTGCTTCTATTTCTGTCCTCATCCAGCAGTGGCGTGATAGGAAAGAGCAGCCCCGGGGACGTTATTCCGGGGACGTTCTCCCAGGGAAGTTCTTGTGCTGATTTATATATCGATATGATTAGTGTGGGCTTAAATTTATTTCTTTAATGAGACTCTTTTGGAATAAGTAAATAACCTGAGTTATAGAATAAATTTTATGTTAATTGGTGCTGTTAGTTGCCTTGTAAAATGCTGTGGTATTTGCACAGCTACCTTCCATCAAGTAGCTTCTGTTGTATTTAAATAGTTTTTAATTTGCAGATTGGCCAAAAAAATGTCACGTGGTGTATTGTCATTCTAGTGATGAGGTGTAAGGAGAATATTTGTAGCTTAGGTATTTAGTGAGACTGAAGGTCCCCTGGAGAAGGAAATGGCAACCCACTCCAGTATTCTTGGCTGGGAAATCCCAGGGACAGAGGAGCCTGACGGGCTACAGTCCGTGGGGTTGCAAAGAGTCAGACGTGGCTGATAGACTGAGCATGCACGTACACTTCTGAGACTGACTTTATGTGCTTTAAGCAGTCATTAATTATGTGCACCATATTCAAAGATTTTCTTTTAAAAAATAAAAATGTTATAATTCAACCCGAGTGTGGGACAGTATGTCTAATGGACTTGGTTTTAGTGAGAAGGAACTTTAGGTATTTTACTTAAGTGTTCATTGAAATACATGAAAGTATGCTTACCATTAGTTTGTTCAGTTAAATTAGTTCTTCTTGCTAAAAGAGGGAATATTTTTTAAATTGAGGTGAAGTTCACATAACATAAAATTAAGCATTTTAAAGTATGTTTCATTGTCACTGAGGTACATTCACGGTATTGTGCAACCTCTACTTGTAGAATGGATGTATTTTTAAAGTTTATTATTCTTGGATATCGGAGCTTCCATTGTGTTGAGAACTGAGTCCTCCCTTTCTAAGCACTAATTCTATTTTGTTCTTTTCCCCAGATATTTACAGAAAGTCTTCTGTGTTCCAGTCGCCTTGAGAACATCCACCTGGCTGGGCAGATGATGCACTGCAGTGGTTGCTCAATAAATCCACCAACTAGTATAGCCCATAAAGGAAAAACCCAATACAGGGTCAGTTACGGAAAAAGTATTGACTTGGTTCTGGCAGCCAGCAGAGAGTACTTCAATTCTTCTACCAACCTCACTGACACCTGCATGGATCTGGCCAGGTAGAGGAACTGTGTTCTCCATAAGAGAGAATGGGGTCAGAATACACACACTGCATTGTTGGTTTTATTCTCTGATTTACAAAATACGTTATCACAAGTACAGAGTGACCCTTCCATTTGGGGTACAGTTGCTTAGTGCTTGAATATAGGAAGAAAACTTAATTATATCATGAGTGTTCATTAGCTTATGAGCCTTTTTCTCTAGCACACTTTCCCACAGTGATTCTAGCTGAATTTCTGTAAGGTTATATTTTTCTTCTATTGGAAGAAATTCATGTTGTAGCCTGTAAATCCAGGTTCTGGAAAATTTTAGCGCATTAGGTCATGTCTGTATCCTTTACATGGCTTCCAGTCTGCTTAGGGACAGGAGACCTGATTAGATAATAAAACCCAAAAGTCTCTTCCAAGTGGAAATTTATGGACTAGGGATTCTATTCTTCTCTTGGCCTGTTGTATAGGAAAATTAGCGTCCCTTTTTCTTGGTATTGATTCTTAGGAGCTTTTTTTTTTTTTTTAATTTGCATGTAGAACTTTAAGCCTTTGCCTCTCTTAATGGCTTAACTATGTTGCCAGCTTTTTATTGTATAGACTTTATCTTTCAAATGGCTATTTAGAATTTCTAAAAATTGTAATTGTTATTCTTTTCTCTTACATAAGGTTTCTGTCTTTTGTGTCAGACTTTGAAAGACCTTTAATTCCAAAGATCATTAAAGTCATTTTTAATATTCTTTTCTTACTACTTCAGTTTTATTTTTGCATTGAAATTTTAGGCTTATTTGGATTATTTTGGTGTAAAGATGGTGATAGTTATTTAGTTACTTTTCCCCTCAAATGACTAGTAGTTGCTTCAACTCTAGCAAGACTTTTAAAGGTAACATTTCCCCCCCAAACTCCCCCCCCCCCCCCGCCCCCCCCCCACCCCGGCCCTGCCCAGTGAAATCTTATCACAGAGTCATGTTTTCTCAAGGCATGTTATTAAACTTGACAAAGTTGTTTAAAATAGTTAGTAAATTTTTTCTTCTTTCCCAAGGGATAGTATTTCTATTTCAGATGATGAAAATATCAAATAGAACAGCCTTTGAAACTGGGAGTTGTGTTTGACCTAAATCTTCTTGACAGATGCTGCTAGAGATCATTTTAAAAACTATACTTGCAGTATTTTCCTTTCATCCATCTCCTCTCTCCTATGAAAGTGAAATGAAAGTGTTAGTTGCTCAGCCGTGTCCAACTCTTTGCAACCCCATGGACCATAGCCCGCCAGGCTCTGCTGTCCATGGAATTTCTCCTATAAGGACACACTTTAATTTTAAAAATGTCATATGTGTATAATGTTGCACCAACTGATTGTGACTTGTGAGCTCAGATATATTTAATTGTTTACAGTTTTATTGAAATAGAGAATAGCCATCCATTCTTATTGATTAAATTATTATTTATTTACTATTTTTTTTAATTGAAGAAGCAATGCAGGCACGAGATAAAATACAGAAAGATAAGCTATGGACAATGTCTTTCTCCTCATTATAGTTCCACTATCTTGAATGCTGTCTATACTTTTAATTTATTTCCTGTGTATCCTTCTGGAATATCTTATTGAATATTACATTCTTCTTTCCTAAGTCACAGGTGCTTGCTACCTGTCCATACCTTTCTCTGGTTTGTTTTATTCACTCGCTGTCTTTATGTAGGGTTTTTCTGTGTAAGTGCTTATGGGTTTGTTGCATTCTATTTTGGTGGTTGTAGAATATTCCATTGCTTGACTTTTGTATAGTTTATTTAATTAGTTCCTGATTTAGTGCATTTCATTTCAAAAAGAGCTTATCTGTAGTATAAATTCCTAAAACTGGAATTCCTGTTTTCAAAGGTAAATGCAGTTGGAATTTTCGTAGATACCATAAATAGGTTATATACTGTTTACCCTTGAACCGGTAGTATGTGTTAGTGCTTATCTGCCCTAATTTTTGCAAGAAGAAGATAGGCCTATATCTGTCAGTTGGTCATGTAGGTAGACACTGGCCTAGACATCTTCCTGTGATGGTCCAGGATCTTAGACTCTTTCGCTCTTCATGGCCTGACCTCTGCCTGTCCTTTCTAGTCTCATGCTCCACTGTTCCTCTGCTGCTAAGTCGCTTCAGTCGTGTCCGACTCTCTGCGACCCCACAGACGGCCTCCCACCAGGCTCTGTCGTCCCTGGGCTTCTCCAGGCAAGAACACTGGAGTGGGTTGCCATTTCCTTCTCCAGTGCATGAAACTGAAAAGTGAAAGTGAAGTTGCTCAGTCGTGTCTGACTCTGAGCGATCCCATGAACTGCAGCCCACCAGGCTCCTCCATTCAGCGGATTTTCCAGGCAAGAGTACTGGAGTGGGGTGCTAGTGCCTTCTCTGCACTGTTCCTCTATGTGCATCTTTCAGAAAATAGATTTGTTGTTAACTAAAATTTATCAAGTATGCTTTCTCTGAGTTTCACAAAATTTGCTTAAAATCCTCCATAGGTATCACAAATTCTTAGTTATCAAGTCACTGTCACTTGTATTTATCTCAGTACTGCATCAACAACTGATTGTTTCTGATCAGCAAAATGTCTCTTGTGCACTTTGTTAGGTTATTCTTTTTTCCTTTGAGAGACAGAGTTGTGACCGAAATCAAGACATTTCTGCTTTCCTTAGAAGAATAACTGGAAATTATCTGAATTCTGTCTTTTTGCTTAATCCTTTTTATATCATCATTATCTTTGAGGTTAACAGTAAACAGAGCACTAAGCCCAGAGCTAACCTATCTTGCTTTATCCTCTGATACCTTACGAGCTGTAACCTGCGCAAATCGCTCACATCTGAGCTTCAGTTTTGGCTTCCTTGCAAAGCAAGTGGTGATATTTCTCTGTCTCCAGGCTTGCTGTGAGGATTAAGTAAGAGATCAGGAAGCCTCTAGCAGAATACCTGGAAGGAAGTTGCTGTCTGATAAATGTGTTGGATCTCTGTGTTGTCGATCATAGAAGGGCAGTTTAGCTGAACATATGCTACTTTTCCACGTTAAAAATGATTTTGTCCTAGGTGCTGTTTACAGCTGATAACAGATCGACCTCCTGCCATTCAAGAGGAGCTCGATCTTATCCAGGCCCTGGGGTGCCTTGAAGAATTTGGGGTGAAGATCTTGCCTTTGCAAGGTGAGTTTTCTACTTAAGTGTTGCACTTTTATTAACTTATTTTGCATAAATTCACAAGTATTCCTGTTTAGGTGTCGAAATAAAGAGTACTTTTGGTCATTTAATCCATTAGCAATAGGTTCTGCCCTCTGTCCCATTTTTCAGTGACATTAGTACAGCAGTGAGGCTGTTGGATAAAAGCAAAAAGAGAAATTGGGGATTACAGGTGAGAGTTTCATGTTTACATCAGTTTTGGATTGAAATTTATTTGTTTCAGTTGCATAATTTAGAAGTAGCTCTAAATGATAATAGTTTATTTCTTTTTATGCTTACTGTAGAATATTCTTTAATTGAATCCGTATTTTTTTTAATAGAGGAAATGACAGGAAATTGTTGTTTAGAGTTAAATTACTAACAGTATGTTAGCACTGCTCAAGTTCTTTTACCTAAAGGTGGAAGTCAGATTCAGTTCAGTTCACTTCAGTCGCTCAGTCGTGTCCGACTCTTTGAGACCCCATGAATCGCAGCACTCCAGGCCTCCCTGTCCATCACCAACTCCCGGAGTTCACTCAGACTCACGTACATTGAATCAGTGATGTCATCCAGCCATCTCATCCTCGGTCGTCCCCTTCTTCTCCTGCCCCCAACCCCTCCCAGCATCAGAGTCTTTTCCAGTGACTCAACTCTTCGCATGAGGTGGCGAAAGTACTGGACTTTCAGCTTTAGCATCATTCCTTCCAAAGAAATCTCAGGGTTGATCTCCTTCAGAATGGACTGGTTGAATCTCCTTGCAGTCCAAGGGACTCTCAGAGTCTTCTGCAACACCACAGTTCAAAAGCATCAATTCTTCAGCACTCAGCCTTCTTCACAGTCCAACTCTCACATCCATACATGACCACTGGAAAAACCATAGCCTTGACTAGACGGATCTTATTAGTACCAGCCCAAAGAAGTCATCTGTCCTTTTGGGACAGTGGGCATCTCCCAGTGTCCTGAACCTCACCTGATAAGCAGGAGAGAGATTTTCTGTGGCTTCAAATCCTGCACCTCAGTGCCCTAAATGAAGTGAGTATGTTTGGTGATTCGCGGTATGCTTGGCTAGTTTCCATGTAATCTCTGATCTTTATTCTTAAAAAAGATTTTTAATTTTTTTATTGAAGTGTAATTGACTGACAGTGTTGTGTTAGTTTCAGGTGTACAGCAAAGGGCTCTCATCTTTATTCTAACTCTGGAAATGTTCAGAATTGGAAGTAGGAGAGGTTTCGCTAGGTTCTTTTCATCTCTGGTTTTTGATATATTTTCACTGGAATTGTGTCTCTGGTGTTTGTTTTTTTTTAAAAAAGAAAAACTTCTAATATCATTGATCAATGATAGTCTGTTACAGGTTCCTTGGTGTGTTTATCCTCTGAGATTATTTGAGTCAGATGGGTCTCAGGGAATGTCAGCCAGTGGAGACATTCTCGTGTGGGTTTCCACTGTAGTTTTACTAAAAATGAAAGTTCTGCTTGTCAGACAAATATCTAAGATTTTTTAAAGGTGGTATTACTATTATCTTGATTATTGTTTGAAAGTAATAAGTATGTGATTTTAAGTATCCTGCAGCATCTTAAATAGGTATATTCAAGGTGATTGTTAAATCGCTAGAAAAGTCTATTCACTTGTACCATTCATTTAATTTTTGAGCTCAAACCTTCTTTAAATTGTGAGGATGAATCAGAGTTACCAGCAAGCATTTTTAGTTTATTCCCAGATGTCTTAAATCATTAACCACCTCCCCAATACGTATATTTTTAATTGAAGATTTCAATCATGAGAGAGTCCAAAGTAGTATGAAACTTTTGTCCTTCTTGTATCTCTTGTTAGGTCAGGCCATTATAGCTTTGACTCTGTATGTATCTTTTAGCTAGCTATTTAATCCAAGCAGATTGATACAATACAAAAAAAAAAATGGTTTCCCAAATGCTACTGAAGTTTGAAAGTTATATTGAGCTCTGATTTTTCTGTGGTACTCAATTAGCAATGTTTACAATTCAGCTGATGGATTTAAATATTTTCAACCAAACCTTCCACCTCGCTGAGAAACTTCCGAACTGAGGAGAGTCTTAAGAAAGATGTTGCTTTCATGTCCTGACAGCTTTTCAGTTTATATATTGATTTGGAGTTTCCTATTAGAATGACTCCCGGATGTGGAGATGGAATATTCCTTTTCTGTACTGTTTGTTGTATTTATGCCACAGGTGCAGTTTAGGTTTAAGCTGTTTTCATGTTCATCAGTAATACTGGATCAACAGAATAACTTGATATTTAAAGACTTATGATCCAGCTATTTTTTTTTATTGTAGCCAGTGTACAATAGTACACTTTGCTTTGTTTTGATGCCCTTCTTGCCTACACTATCAGAGTTGATGTTTCCAGCGGTGAAGGCTAGTATTGCTAGATATAATGCATGAGTTAATAGAAAACAGGATCAGAAATGTATAAAATTGATTCCTTATGTAAGGGTCGCCTATGATGTGTTTGTGTGTGCACTTTTCCTTCTACCTTGGGTGTCTGTGTTGTATTCAGTTCAGTTCAGTCGCTCAGTCGTGTCTGACTCTTCGCAACCCCGTGAATCGCAGCATGCCAGGCCTCCCTGTCCATCGCCAACTCCCGGAGTTCACTCAGATTCACGTCCATCGAGTCCGTGATGCCATCCAGCCATCTCATCCTCTGTCGTCCCCTTCTCCTCCTGCCCCCAATCCCTCCCAGCATCAGAGTCTTTTCCAGTGAGTCAACTCTTCGCATGAGGTGGCCAAAGTATTCTTATTTTCAAGCGAACCAATTTAAGATATTTCAGTTATCTCTGTGTTCTTTCTACAATAGAGTCCATCAATTTTCCAGACTTAAGAGTGTTGTGTTAAGCCCAGCCTTAGGTCCGTTAGGGTTAGTCACTCAGTTGTGTCTGACTCTTTGCCACCCCATGGACTGTAGCCTGCCAGGTTCCTCTGTCCATGGGATGTTCCAGGCAGGAATACTGGAGTGAGTTGCCATTTCCTCCTCCAGCGGATAGTCCTGACCCAGGGATCGAACCTGGGTCCCTTGCATTGCAGGCAGATTCTTTATCATCTGAGCCACAAGGGAAACCCACTTTTTCACGTATTGCTGAATAACTGGACACTCTTCTTAACTTTTCTTTGTATTTAACTTTTCTTGTTTACAGAATGAGTGTATTAATAAGCATCTTATTGAATTTCTTACAAAGATTAAGTCTGTTATGTTTACAGTGTTTGGGATATAGTAAGAGCTCTGTAAGTATCAGCTGTCATTTTATGATTTTCCTTGGAGTTCCTCTTAATGCTGGCAGAATTAGAGTGGTCTTACCCTCTTTTGCCTTCTCCCTCTTTCCCTCCACTCCTGTCCCTTCCTTCTCCTCTCTCCATGCTCCTTTCCTTACATTCAATAAAAATTAATTTAGGCACATTTATTCTAGCAACCAAAATAACGAAAGGGTACCCCTTGCTTTGAGGGACTAACACCCTGCTAGGCATTACATACAGTTGTGATTTTGTCTTCTTGTATTTAGATTCTGATTCAGCCCACTTTGACCTGTCAACTTAATGGCTTTGAACTTTACCTACCTCAGATGGAGATAATAGTAAAATATTCCCTAGATAGTCCTGAAAATTATATCTTGAATACTGAAAATTCTGGGTTAATCTTGGCGAAAACTATTTAGAGGATTTCTTTGTATCATTCTTGCAACCTTTCTGAAAGTCTGAAATTTAATCCCAATAAAAATTTACCCTTCCTCCAAAAGCCTGTTCCAAAGAAAAGCTACTACCTTTCTCCTTTATGTCATTTATATAAATTGGACCAGTGAGTGCTTCAAGGACTTTTACTGTCCCAACTGAAGTGATATGGCAGAGGTAGAAAGTGGATATTTGGAATTTGGAATGGATTTGGGGAAGCTGAGGTATGGTGGGCAAACAGGTGTACAAGGAGGTACATGAAATTTTCAAAGACAAATACCACTGTCTTTAAAATTTTCTGTTAGTCCTGATTTGAAAATGCAGCACTTCTCTCTTAATTTCAGAATGTCAGTTCACTTGCTGTATTTCAGAACTTTGGTGATAAAGGATCTTTTTTGTACATTATTATATTCAGAATCAACAATAACTTTATTATTTTTTTAAATTGTCTTTTACTTAATTCTTATTGATCTGGGGGTAAACACAGTTTTCATTTTGTTCATTTGCCTTAAATTGGGAAGGTCATCATACCTTTGTTGTGTCCCTGGTCACAAGTCATCAGTGTGTCTTTCTTTGTAGTGCGCTTGTGCTCTGATCGGATCGGCCTCATCAAGGAGTGTATTTGCCAGTCCCCCATGTGTTACAAGCAGTCCACCAAGCTGCTGGGCCTTGCTGAGCTGCTGAGGGTAGCAGGTAAGGTTTGAATGCTTAACTGCAGAATCTGTGTTATTCTGTGCATCATCTTAGGAAAACACTGGAATGTGCACTACTAGGTGTGAGAGGAGCTGCTTTTCAGCAAGATTTTGTCTTTTCCAGCAAGATTGGCATGTTATAAAAATGTGTTCCTATGTTGAGCTGCTTGGACCTCTGTCTTTTAAATGAAGGCAGACTTATTTGGGGTTCCATGGTCATGCAGGGTCAGAAACAGAAGTCAGAGTTACCGTTTATAACCAGAAAGCTTAAAAAGTAGGACAGGCCAGCTCAGCTAGTTCACCTTCCATTTCCACATTTGGTATAATATTTTTGAACCTGAATAATTACTTAGAAAAATTTGTGCATTTACTGTTTGGCCAGGTTTTCACATGCATTATCTTATTTCATTTTCTGTTAAATGATGTTGATGTTTTCTTCCTGTTTTATGAGGGGAATTGAAGGTCAGAGAAGTTAAGGATCTCGCTCAGCAGGGTGAAGTCACAGAGCATTTCTGAGTCTAGACTTCATGTGTCACACTGTGTGCTAACCAGTCTTTTCACATTTTTCTTTCGTATTTTTGACTCATCCAATGTGTATCCCACCTGATGGACATCTTCAAGTGCGTCCTCATCTTTTTAAACAGATTTTAAAGTGTGCAGCTTAAGATTTTCAAATCCAGCACAATTTTGTGACAGATACCTTCCCATTTTAACTAAAAGAATGAACAGGAGCCTGCCCGCTGACTCGAAACACCAGCTGTCTATACTGGACATGTCTGTTGGTTTGCTAAGTGGTCTTCCTTTGGGACCCCGTCCCTCTCCCAGCCCATGTGACCCCAGGAGACTTGCCAGTCAACCTGCTTTGCCACAGTGATTGGCACTGTCGTCCTGCCAGCACCTTCTGTCCACCTGCCAGTGCAGAGAGGACCATGCCACTCAAGAAAAATCAATCACAATCTTTCCTGACGTTTGATATATAAACACAGGAAGACAGAGGCACATTCTTCTTTTCTAAATTAAATTTGTAAGGATACAACTTTGGGGATGCTGGACAGTCGTTTGTCTGATCAGTTTTCTGAAAATGAATCCATTTAAGACAGAGAAGGAAAACCCCCCAGTGGCAGCCTACATGCCTCAAGATCTAGTCCTGCCTGAAGATGCTTTTAACCCCAGAAATTGTTTTTAGTTAAAATGGGGTTAAATTCCATGTTTAGCTTAAAAAAAGTAAAGAGGATTTTGTTTATATTTTGAGCTTTAAGTAAATATATATATATGTATATGTATATTTGGTAGACACATTTATGTTTTAAAATCTAAATAGAACTCTTCTTCTTAAGGCTTTATAGTTATGTCAGGTGTCCTTTTCTGAAAGCATAACACTAGCATTTTTACCCCTGGCCTTGGGGGCCAGGCAGCCATCGGGAAGTATCTTGGAAGGCTGCAGAGAAGTTGAGTGTGGGGTCTGAAGACTGGTCCCATCCTTACTCTCCTATTCATCTGCTAAATGACTTAAGCTTCAGCTTCTGGGAAGTAGGAGTGACACCCCCTGTTTTAAGTCTAGGTTATGAGACTCCCATGAGTTAATGCATACGAAAGCACTTTGTAAACTTGAAAGCACTCTGATCATCAGGGAAGAATTTCATAAGGATCCAGTTCATAGACACTAATGAAGCAGTCAGGGATGCTGTCTACATTTTCCATGTACCTGCCTACTATTGTTAATTTCCATTTTTATCCCTGTGACACTGACCTAAAAATAGGAATATCAGTGATCAAGATAGGCCTGCATTTTTAATGGTATGAACATTACTCTTCAGTCCTGCCGAGTACATTTGTGTGGAACACCTGGTGTTCAAATCGCTTTTCTTTGTTGCAGCTATTTTAGTTCTCCTATTTGGAACCATCTCAACTTCACCACCTCTGTTTCACAAACTTGAATGTGGAATCTGTGTTATAACTTCAGTCCAGTATCATTAAAAGAGAAGACTATTATCCATATTTCATTCAAAGTGGAGCTTTTATTGTGAGCCCCCTGAGTGCACATGATAGCTACTGTGTATCCGTGACTGCTGTGTGCCAGCTCCCTTCTGTGCCCTTTTAACACACTGGCTCTTCTGCTGTTCACTGCAGGCTCTCCTTACTGGCATTCTGGGGAAATAGAGGCCCCAGAGAGGAAAGTAATACCACTTTGTCAGGTACTTTGAATACAGAGTTCTGTTACATACCTGCTGCCCTCTGGGAATTGAGCATCTTAGGGGGCTGCAGGAGCAGAGAACTATGTTGCATCATGGGGTAGGAGGGTAGTCCATGACTTCCGTAAACAGATGTTAGAGAATCTGAAAGACAACTGTAATGTTTAGCTGGGGGCGGAGTGGTGTTAAGAAAGGGATCGCAGGCAGGTAACATGTATCTGAAGCTTACAGAATGCTGCGGTTATTTATTGCTGCTTTACAAACCACCCCGAAACCTAGCAGCTTAAAATAACAACAGTCATGTCCTCTTATCTCTCCCAGTTCTGAAAGTTGACCGGGCAGTTCAGGGTCTTTTATGAAACTGCAGTCAGATATTGCAGTTAGGGCTGTGCTCATCTCAAAGACTGCTTTGTTCACATGTCTGGCACCTGGGCTGAGAAGATTGAAAAAGCTGGGGGCTGGAGTAGCTCGGGCTTTCTCTTCTCTATGTGATTTGTCCTTACCATCTTTCCTTATTTTGTTGTCAGACTACCTGGATTTCTTATGTGGTGGCCGAGGGCTCCCAGAGCCAGTATCCCAAGTTCAGTTCAGTTCAGTCGCTCAGTCGTGTCTGACTCTTTGCGACCCATGAATCGCAGCACGCCAGGCCTCCCTGTCCATCACCAACTCCCAGAGTCTACCCAAACACATCTCCATTGATTCGGTGATGTCTTCCAGCCATCTCATCCACTGTTGTCCTGTTCTCCTCCTGCCCCCAATCCCTCCCAACATCAGAGGCTTTTCCAATGAGTCAGCTCTTTGCATGAGGTGGCCACAGTATTGGAGTTACAGCTTTAGCATCAGTCTTTCCAGTGAACACCCAGGACTGATCTCCTCTAGGATGGACTGGTTGGATCTCCTTGCAGTCCAAGGGACTCTCATGAGTCTTCTCCAATACCGCAGATTAAAAGCATCAATTCTTCAGTGCTCAGCTTTCTTCACAGTCCAACTTTCACATCCATACATGACCATTGGAAAAACCATAGCCTTGACTAGACGGACCTTTTTTGGCATAGTAATGTCTCTGCTTTTTAATATGCTATCTAGGATTGTCATACATTTCCTTCCAAGGAGTAAGCATCTTTTAATTTCATGACTGCAGTCACCATCTGCAGTGATTTTGGAGCCCCCAAAAATAAAGTCTGACACTGTTTCCACTGTTTCCCTATCTATTTCCCATCAAGTGATGGGACCAGATGCCATGATCTTCGTTTTCTGAATGTTGAGCTTTAAGCCAACTTTTTGACTCTCCTCTTTCAGTTTCATCAAGAGGCATTTTAGTTCCTCTTCACTTTCTGCTGTCAGGGTGGTGTCATCTGCATATCTGAGGTTATTGATATTTCTCCCGGCAATCTTGATTCCAGCTTGTGTTTCTTCCAGCCCAGCGTTTCTCATGATGTACTCTGCATATAAGAGAAACCAGCAAAAGTTTCATGTCATTTTGCTGTAATTTAGCTTTGGAATTTGGGCAGCTTCATCCCTATTGTGTCTTATTCATGGAAGCAGTCACACAGGCCCTCCCAAGTTCAAGGGAAATACTTATAGGCTCTGCTTGAAGTTGACTGGGCTTGGGTGAGCCTGAGATGGCTTCCACAGCTGTTGGAACAGGCCTGCATTACCCTCTGTCTGGTTGTCAGAGCCTCAGCCCCTTGCCCTAGGGAGCTCTCCATGAGGCTTCTCAGGCATCCTCTAAACAAGGCGACTCCTGGCTTTCTCCTGGAGCAGTTGATCCAGAGACCAGGGCAGAGCCTGTAGTGTTTTTTTACAACCTCCTCTTGGCAGTCAGACACCATCGTTTACAGCTTATTCTGTTAGAAATAAATCACTAGCCATCCCCATTCAAGGGGAGAGGCAGTAAGCTCCATCTTTAGAAGGGCGTACCAAAGAATTGGTGGACATAGTTTAAATTATATTTCGTATATTCAAGGTTTTGTCCTACTACTGTTAGTATTTTCTTCAAACTAAACATTTAGACCATTTTCTTCAGTCGATTTCTAGTCTGGTTGTACTGCCGGCTTTTCTCCCTGTGAACTTGGTTTTCTTTGTAGGACTTTTCTAGAATCATTGTTTTCAAGTGTGTTTTTTCTTTTAGCCACCTGCTCAGATCACCTGATATACAAACTAACATTCTCACAATGAAACTATAAAGTTTAAATCCATTTTACTTTGTATTTATGGTTTTTGTCTTTTTATTTGTCATTATTGATTAGAATTAGAACATTCAAATACTAGAATAAATAGGGAAAATGTTTAAATTCCCTATTTGGAGAAAAACTTTTCCTTTACCTACCTACATTGGAATGGCTGGTCTGGGGCTGGTATATCTGTATTTTACTGGAGTATCACAGGTTTACAGTGTTGTATTAGTGTACAGTGAAGTGATCTGGTTATAAATGTACATATATTCATTCTTTTTTAGATTTTTCACTCATATAGATTATCACAGAATATTGAGTAGAGTTTCATTTGCCATAAAGTAGGTCCTTGTTGGTTATGTATCTTGTATATAATAGTGTATATGTGTTCATCTCAGGTTTCTCATTTATCCCTCCCCACCGAGTTTGTTTTTGTTAGGTTAGTCTGTTTTTGTTCTGTAATAATTTCATTTCTTTTTTAAAAAAATTGGATTCCATGTCTGCGTGATATCATAATGTATTTGTCCTTGTCTCACTTCACTCACTGTGACGATTTCTAGGTCCATCCGTGTTGCTGCAAATGGCACTATTTCACGCTCTTTTATGGCTGAGTAATATGCCCGTGTATCTGTGTCCCACATCTTCTTTACCCATTCCTCTGTTGATGGACGTTTAGGTTGCTTCCATGTCTTGGCTATTGTAGACAGTGCCGCAGTGAACATGGGGGTGCAGGCAGCCTTTTGGTTTATGGGTTTCTCTGGATACATGTCCAGCAGTGGGACTGACGGATCATATGATAGTTTTATTTTTACCTTTTAAGGAACCTCTGTACTGTTCTCCATAAATGGTTGTACCAATTTATATTTTGTATGGGGCCAATATTAATCATTGATTACTTTGGAGACTGAGTGATAATTTCATGATTAATAACCAGATTGAAAGGTCTAAGTGGCCTTGACCTTTTGTCCTGTGGTCTTATAAAAATCTAATCTCTGTTTTTCATTTGAGAATTAATTAGAAAGATAGAGATAAGGAACTCCTCTGTCAATCAGTACTGCCCCAAACAGTAAGTTGTTTGCATGTGTTTACAGGTGAAGACCCAGAAGAAAGGCGTGGACAGGTTCTCATCCTTCTAGTGGAGCAGGCACTGCGTTTCCATGACTACAAAGCTGCCAATGTGCATTGTCAGGAGCTGATGGCTACAGGTGAAGTAGACACCACTTGACACTTTGCTCATGTTCTCTCTCATGGAAGCGGTCTCTTTTGAAACACTTGGTCTAATTGATAAGCCAGCCACACTGTGTTCATAAGCCTTGGGAGATGTTTTGTGAGCACTGATAAGTAGGTATTCCATGTGCTTGTATATTAATGTAAATACTTTAATGGGCTCAAGGGGTTATGTTTTATCTGGGATATGGTTGCTTTCCATTCCATATTAAAAGCTGGCTCATAATTTTAATAGCAATTTTATGTAAAATATTTTAATTTTAAAATATTACAAAATATATTATGTAAATATTTTATGTATTTGTCATATAAAAGAAAAACTTCAAATTTGAAGTATCTTTGTAATTTGTGACTACATTGTTAGCATTTCTATCCTTTAATTTCTTTAAAAGGTCACAAAATGCTTTTCGAATTTGAGCAGTTGGGAAGTAGCTTGCCACTGATATTGAAATTATAACTCAAGTCTCTGGAGGATAAGCAGTTGTTATTGTGGAATAATTTCTCTGTGAAAGAGCATATTCCCCAGAGGAGTAGCCAGTAATGTTTTTCATAGGCTCTGGGCTAAATGATCTGCTTTTTGTAGTTGTGCCTGAGTGTGTGGAAACTCAGGCACACTTAGCTGTTTACCTACTGCCTGTGCGTGTCTCTGCATGGCTAGCAATGCAGTGCTTCACTGTGTGATACCTCCTGGTGTTGCACACTGATGATTTGTAAACTTGCTGTATACTGGTAAAAGAAATGATTATTCTGACACTTGTTAAAAATGGTAAGGAAGACTTTATTCAGGACTTCCGTAATGGGAGAGAAATCAGGCTCAACTCCAAATACAGAAAAGACAGCTGGGAATTTATCACCGAGGATCAGGTTGAGGGGATCAACAATGGTTGAAAAATGACAGTGATGAGACATCCAGGATAGAGGCATTTGTACTAAACCGACTTACTGGTGGCAGGCCAGGGTGATCAGATATTCTCTTTAAACTGACTTGGCAGGATTCTTGACTGAAACTGGGTTATAACAGGTTCAGCAAAGGCTGGGCCAAGGTAGAGGCCTCGTTTAGAAGAGGACTCAGAGAAGCCTGAGTGAAGTTTGGTTAGGGGGACAGTTTGGCAGTACATCTGTGAAAATGTTGAAAACTGGGAAAAAGCTTAACACTTTATAACCTCAGCACTGGAAAACTGGTTTCATGAAAAAACTGTCAAATATTAACCTAGTGATTGTGCACTGTTCAGTCCAGAATAGTTATGGTATTCTGGAAAATCATTGTCTTAATTCACTATCATTTACTTAGCTTTGTATTAGATTTATTCCTATAAGGATAGTACTTGGATTAATTCTGACTTTGTATATTTAGAGAAATTATCCTGGGCCAAGGGCTTTGTACTTAGAGATAAGACCTACTTTCTAACTGGATCTCCTTCAAATAAGGAGGAAAATCCCTCTGCTGAGAGTCAGACTCTGACTGTATTTTTGGCACTGTCTCTGTACATCATGAGAAACGCTGGACTGGAATAAACACAAGCTGGAATCAAGATTGCTGAGAGAAATATCAGTAACCTCAGATATGCAAATGACACCACCCTTATGGTAGAAAGTGAAGAGGAACTAAAATGCCTCTTGATGAACTGAAAGTGGAGAGTGAAAAAGTTGGCTTAAAGCTCAACATTCAGAAAACAAAGATCATGGCATCCGGTCCCATCACTTCATGGGAAATAGATGGAGAAACAGTGGAAACAGTGTCCGACTTTATTTTGGGGGGCTCCAAAATCACTGCAGATGGTGACTGCAGCCATGAAATTAAAAGACGCTTACTCCTTGGAAGAAAAGTTATGACCAATCCCTGGGATGGGAAGATCCCCTGGAGAAGGGAACAGCTATCCACTCCAGTATTCTGGCTTGGAGAATTCCATGGACTGTACAGTCTGTGGGGTTGCACAGAGTCAGATAAAACTGAGTGACTTTCATTTTCACTTTACAACCAAGGGAAAGAAGAATTACAGTTATTTTTGTTTTTTTGCGGTGGTGAGGGATGATGATGTTTGGACCTTTCACAAGCTCACGCAGTGCTTCGGCCACACTCAGTTCTTTCTGAATTCAGATACTCAGTTGTTTTTACTCAACATCAAATCTTAGTAAATTATCTGTAGTCATTGCCACGTTGATTATTTGTAGTCATTTCCATCTGAAATTTAGCATAGTTTATCGGGAAAACTTATCTGGAGAGTTGCTGAACTTTCTGGATAACATCACCTAATGTTTCTTTTCTATTTTAGATCATTATGTATTTCTGCTTATACAATGATACATATCACTGTGACTGACTTTGCTTTGGTAACATCAGACCTCAGTAAAAAGCTGTTAAATTTTTCAAGTGGGATTGAAAATTTTTTTCTTCTAGTGAAATCAGTTTTTTCTTGCCCATATTTCAGGTTACTCTAAAAGCTGGGATGTTTGTAGCCAGTTAGGACAATCAGAAGGTTACCAGGACTTGGCCACTAGGCAAGAGCTCATGGCTTTTGCTCTGACACATTGCCCTCCCAGCAGCATTGAACTTCTCTTGGCTGCCAGCAGCTCTCTGAAGACAGAAGTAAGTCTCCCAATAAAGTAAATCCTGAACTGTATCACGTGTATTTTGTTGGGTCTGTGGATCTTAGGTTTGTGCTCTTTTTTTTTCCCAATCATATGAATATTTTTATTTATGGGAAAAATAGTTTGTTACTTACAAATTTGAAGATATTAGGCTATAAAATAGTGTTGTTGGCTTTATTCCAGTAAAGAAAGGCTACAGGTATGAGAAATGAGAATAGTATTAGGAAACAAATTATTGAATATAATGGGGAACATTAGTATTGTCAAGAACAAAATATATAAGAGGAGGTCCTGTGTGCGATACTGGAAACCATGTGAGTTAAAACCAGTGGTGGCATCATCCCCTTAGAAGCTCTTTGAAAATAGCAGGGTGTGGGCTTTGGTTGGAGAGAAGCTCAGTTTCCTAAAATTCACAGGCTAGATCTGCATCAGGGAGTTGTTACACCAGTTGAGAAACGCATGTGAAGAATTCTGGAATTCACATTTTCATCTCCTGGTGATTCATTACATTGTATATCAGGTTTCCCACAGTTAATTCTGCTCTTGAAACTGTGGTTGCATCCTTGGGAAGGTGTTCATGAAGCCCTGAAGTAAGCCTGTTACCAGTAGGAGATAGCATACCCCCTCCCCACCCCCCCCCACCCCCCGAAAGAATGCTTTTTGAATTTCAAGTCCACATTGTAAAATGAGGCAAATTTAAAAACAGTTCTATTATAATATATAGTATTCTTTTTCAGATTCTTTATCAAAGAGTGAATCTTCAAATCCATCCAGAAGGAGGGGAGAGTATCAATATGTCACCATTGATGAGTAAAGCACTGCAAGAGGTGAGTCTGGGTGAGAGGGAGGAGTTTGAAAGGTGCCTGTGAGAGGAATGCAACAATTATCTCACACTGTGTGTGTGGTGTGTGTAGACTGTTCTTCTAAGCTTTGTGTGTCTGTGTGAAATAGAGCATTCATATCAGTTCAGTTCAGCCGCTCAGTCGTGTCCGACTCTTTGCGACCCGATGGACGGCAGCAGGCCAGGCCTCCCTGTCCATCACCAACTCCGGGATTCATATGGGAAAATATATAAAATAAAGATGTCCATCTTAATAAAGTATCATAAAGGAAACATTCAGGCATCTAGCACACAGATAAAGAAATAGCTCATGAGAAGCCTTCCACACCCTTCTAACTCTTTGCTGTCCTTGCGGAGATCCTGACTCATCTTGACAACTAGACCCATGTGTGTTTTGTTCTTTTTTAAAGTAATTTAAAAACCTATAACACCCATCCCAGAGTGGTAGTTTAATTTTAGCTGTTTTTGCACTGTATAGAAATAATTACATTCAGTATTACATTTGTGAGGTTTACCCATGCTGTTTTAAGTATTGCAGTTGATATCACTGTTACTGCTGTATAGAGATTAATTGCTATACGCATACATTCCAGTTTATCCTTTCTAATACTGACTGACGCTGGTTTATTTTCAATTTTGGTACTGAAATAATGCTATATCATCAGTCTGTAGTGTTCCTAGTGCACATGTACAGACTTGGAGGTGAGTGTTATCAGATAAGTGTGTTTGTTCAACCTCAGTTGATAGTCCCTGATGATTCTCTTGAATGGTTTTACCCGTTGCACACTCAGCAGCCGTGTCTGGGATTGCCATTTGCTGCCATCCAGGTAGTGCCAGCTACTTTGGCATTGGTAGTTGTCGAAACTTTACCTCTTAAGTGTTTTGAGATACCTGTTTATGCTTTTGATTTGCATTTTTCTGGTTGCTGGTGAGATGAACTTATTTTAGGAGGAAGCCTCTTTTGTGAGGTTCCTTGTTCAATTCCCTTGTCCATTTTCTGTTGAATTTTAGTCCTTTTTCTCTTTCCTCATTGAAATTCTAATGAATAAATTTTGTCTGGAGTCATTAAGTATTAATATGTATGAATCTCAGGAGAGCTGGTCCTGGGAAAGGAAGGAGGAGGTGTGTACTCACCAATACCTCTTTAGCTGTTTAACCTTTGCTCCCTGGAATTTAACTTCTTATGACTATTTCTGGCAACACAGAAGTGGCATTTGTTTTTTGTTTTTTTAGGTCAAAAACAGTAGG
Source organism: Budorcas taxicolor (assembly GCF_023091745.1). Lineage (NCBI taxonomy): Eukaryota > Metazoa > Chordata > Mammalia > Artiodactyla > Bovidae > Budorcas > Budorcas taxicolor. Next base: position 142,405,023 of record NC_068920.1, read on the forward strand.
TAGTCTAACTAGATAAAGAGATGATAATCATCTTTATTGATTGGTTTACACAGGATTCCTTTAAATGGTAAGCTTTACTTTTAAAATGTAAACTGTCATTCATTTTCCTAGCAACTATTTTAGAAGACATCTGTTGTGATAAGTGAGCTATATCTTGGCTCCTTTTTTCGTTTTTATCTATTTTTTGTGTTTTGTTTGCTTTATATCTCCATACGTTGATTCACAGTTTTTAAAGGCCATACTCTGTTTATAGGTATTATAATGTTGACTACATTCCTGGTGCTATACAATCTGTCTTTGTAGCTTATTTATTTTATACCTAATAGTTTTTAATCTCTTAATCCATTACCTCTATTTTGCCCCTCCCACCTCCCCTTCCCTCACTCATAACTACTGATTTGTTCTGTGTACCTGTAACTCTGTTTCCTTTTGTTATATTCACTAGTATGTTGTATTTTTTATATTCCACATATAGGTGATTTCATACAGTATTTGTCTTTCTCTGTCTGACATTTCATTTAACACAGCACCTTCCAAGTTCATCCATGTTATTGCAGATGGCAAAATTTCATTCTTTTTTATGGCTGAGTACCATCCATTGTGTGTGTATATACCATGTCTTTATAAATTGACTGTAACCATCTTGTCGAATTCATTTGTAGTTGTATACTTTGTAGTTCTTTTAGAAGTCTGATTTAAAGCTTCATCTGTGGAGTCTGTTGATAGAGTTAGGGCAAGAATATTTAGATTTTGCCTACAGTCAAGTATACATGATTACTTCATTTCCATAATTCTTTCTTTTATATTAAACTTTTGTTTGGCAGCCATCTATTGAGTACACATGGGTATCCTCAGTTCAGTACCAAGTGATCTCAGGATCTCCAAAAAGTTTGTAAGGTGACTTGTGTCCCTTAAGGATTTTTCTTCCCTTTCTCCTATAAATGGTAACTCCAAGACAGCAGTGATCGATAGAATTTTCTACAGTGAGGGGAATATTCTATATATCAACATTGTCCAGTATGGCAGCAACTAGTCACATATAGCTGCTAAGTACATGAAATATATAGGTAGTGCAACTAAGGAATCAAAATTTAAATTTTGTTTAATTTTATTTAGGTTAATTTTACTAGCCACATAAGGCTGCTGGGTACCCGAGTGGACATCTCAGTTCTAGAAGGTGCGATGCTCAGAAGAGGATGGTGTTCCGCCATCAGTGCTGCAGACAGAGGACTTTGTTTGTTTCTATGGTTGCACTCCCTTTGAATTGAAGTCGCAGCAGTTTCCAGGGGCCTTGAGTGATGGGGATGCTTTCTTCCTTTGGCATGTTTTGACTTGTATTGATTAGAAACTATTTGGTTTTCCCTTCCTGGATCTGAAAGCACATTAAAGTCTATGGTGGATAGACTGTTCTGGAAAAGTCTGGAAAGTCTCCAGGGGATTCAGAACAGATCTTATACTGGAGATCTGGCATATTTTACTGTTTCTCAAGGTCCAGCAGAAGACTTGCTTTTCACAAGATCTTTATCCCAGTTTTGTACCTTTTGATCCTCTGATCTTTTCCCATTTGTTCAGCTACATCTCTCGCTGTTGCTCCAGCCTCCTCTCTTTTCATGCCTTCCAAACATGTGCTGTGTTCCATTCATGCTGAACTTACCCCATTCTCTGAGTAGGCTCTCTCACAGCTTTGCTGTTATTTCGGGTTCTCTCTGTAGCTCCAGAACTTTGGCCACCTGATGTGAAGAGCTGACTCCTTAGAAAAGACCCTGATGCTGGGAAAGATTGAAGGCGGGAGGAGAATGGGATGACAGAGGATGAGATGGTTGGATGGCATCGCTGAATCAATAGACGTGAGTTTGAGCAAAGTTGAGGAGATAGTGAAGGACAGGGAAGCCTGGCGTGGTCCATGAGGTCACAGCGGGTAGGACACGACTGAGCGACTGAACAACAGCAACTGCCTGTACTGCCCTTCTCGTGTGGTTTCTGATCATCTTGCTGCCCTCTTGATCTCACCTAGGCTGTCGTCGTCTTTATCAAGTTTTCCTCGAGTCCACATCGTTCCCTCTTCTGCATCCCCCAAACATCTCATAGCATTGGATCAGCTCGTGTGTGGTATGGTTTGGTGTGTATGGTGACTGGAAGTGTGTCGCTTACCTTTGGTGCTCTCTCCAGAGAGTGCCTGCCACAGAGTGAGTGCATAGTGAATGCTTAACACAGATGCATTGGAAACCTCCCCTGCAGAAAGATCAATGTGTGGTAAAAATGGATTAGAAAGTAAAACTAGAAGGAATTTCCAGCTAGATGCATGTGTGTGATCAGGGTGCTGTTGAGGACCTGTTGTGTTCTGGCCATGTAAGGGGAGTATCATTTCTCTATTCAGTATAGAGCTGCACCGTGTTTCTGCTGAGTTCAGCTCCATAAGCTTATTCTGAAATCCCCACATCCTTCTTTATAAAATCCACGAGAAGCCTTTTGCGACCTTTGGGTTTTCCATTTCCTGCTCTTTGATGAATTAGAAAGTGGCAGCTGGGCTCCGTGGTACGCTCCATGGTAGCCTCTCTGGAGTAGGGCATGCTGTGTCTCCACAGGGCACGTCCTGATCCATTCAGTGTCCTCAGTACCTGTGGGAGACTGCCAGCAGTGCTTCACAGGATCCACTTTGCAAGGAAGAGGAATTCTTCCAGAATGATTCTTGTATTTTTTTTTTAGCACCTTAAAAGCTTTCCTGTCTTCCTTTCTCCTCTTTCAGCAAGCTGTAATATTAATAGATCTAGATCTGACGAAGTGCTAATCCAAACCCTCAAACGCATCATGTCTTTGATTCATGAGGCACATTTCAGAATATTATAGCTACTATTATTAGATTAAAATACGGTGCTTAGCTATAAGATGCTGTGTGTTACACATTAACAGTAAATGTAATAACCGCATTAAATTATAACTTATAAATGAGAGCTGACTGTATATGTAATCTGCTTAATGCCCAAGACTTTCATTACTCAGTTGTGAAAATGATAATTTTTACTTAAATAACCAAGCAAAGTAAAAGATGTAACTGCTGTGCACAAGTGGAGCCTACAAGTTTGAAGATATTGGCTGTTGTTCTCAAGAACAAGATATTTGTTTTTAAATAAAATGCATAATTTATGAGTAAATACCAAAATTAGTTTCCAGCTTCTTACTAATATTGGTTATTATGTTTTTTAGATGTAATAGTATTCCATGACTTAGAGCATATTAACATTTTGTTTAGCTAGTGTTAGCTATATCAGTTAGCCAATAGTGTTTTCCCCAGATAAATCTAATTAGAGTTGAAAATGGATTATATACAAGGTTCCCATTAAAAAATCATCTTCACTATGGGAAATCTTGTTATGAACATTTTAAGTGGCTACAAATTTATAAGACTGGACTAATTATTGTTTCAAACTGGGGGCAGGGCTTGGCATAGAGCTGTTTTGAATGTATAAAAGGATTATTTAGAAATATTAAAATAAATTTCTGACAGTTGTATTTTAGTACCATGGACAACTCTTTCTTTTCCCCTTCACCAGTTTAATGGGCATTTGGGTTGTTTGTACTTTTTAGCTATAATGAATAATGTTGCTATGAACATTTGTATACAAGTCTTTGTATGAAAATATGTTTTGATTTGTTGTGTAGGTATCTGGGAGTGGAACTGAAGCATTATATGCTGTATATGCTTTAAATATTGGAAAACATTGCCAAATTGTTTTCCAAAGTGGCTGCACCAGGAATTATTAAGTTTTTCCTTTCTTCATATCCTTGCTAATACTTAACTCTTGACTGGCTTTTTGTTAAAGCCATTCTTATGAATGTGTGTGGTATCTCCTTATCCTTTTGGTATGTGTTTCCAAATAAGTAATGATAATGAGCATCTTTTCATGTGCTTACTTGCCATTTCTGTACCTTCTTTGATGAAATGGCTACGAATATTTTCCCAGTTTCTTTTTAACTTTTATGTCAACTCCTTATTAAGTCATAAGAGTTTTTGTTGTTGCTTTTAAACTCTTGGATACAAGTTGTTGTTGGATGTGCGATTTGAAAAGATTTTTCTGTCAGTGTGTGATTTTTACTTTCTTAATAGTGCCTTTTGAAGTGCAGAACCTTATAATGTTTCTCAAGTCCATTTTATTAACCTTTTCTTTTATTGCTTGCATTTTGGGTGTTGTAGCAAAAAAATCTGTGCCTAGCTCAAACTTGTGAAGATTTACTCCTATGCTTTTTCCTAAGAGTTTTATAGTTTTAGCTTTTATATGTATTGAGAGGTAATAATGATCCACTTTTTGTATGAGATAAGTATAAGGTTGAGGAAAATCCACAAACAGAAAGATCAGTTTAGAATTTTATCTCCTGTTATATACAAAAATGAACTCGATAGGATCATGTTTGTTTTTTCTTTTGTGTGATCTTGTTCTTTCTGAAAGGATTTTGAATCTTACGCTGCACAAAGGCACAAATTAATATTTTAAAGTTTAAAATGATTTCATCTGAAATAGATTTGTATCATAATTATTGCCTTAGTAATTTTCTTTTTTCAAGATGTTTTGGAATTTTGGTTTTCAAGCTTATGTTTCCTGAACCATCTGCCTTTGTCGTTACATACAGATCATTTATGTCATAGTGTGATAGTGGTTATTGGATGCATGTGCCATGATTATTTATCTTTTCCTTTGCTTTTGGGCGTTTGGATTGTGCCCAGTCTTTCTGAACTTCACTGAGCATGTCATGTACATATCTTCGCATATTCATGCTTGTATTGCCCTGGGATATAATGGGAAATATAGGCTCCAAAGACAGATAATTTCCTGTTTCTTGTGGTCCATCCTCCATAACTTTAAGTGCTGATTAAAAAATGAAAAACTAAAAATATACTAAATATACCTCTGTTTTTCCTAAATACATTTCTCTTAATTTGGATCCAAGAATGCTAGAAGATTCAAGAAGGGTTCAGTCCCTAAAGCCCCTGAAATAGTGTGTCAAATCTGGTGTGTCTGTTTGTGACTTAGTGTGTTCATGTATGTTCACACGCATGAGTACGTTCAGTTTTGCATTCAGTTTTCTGGGGAAGGCACTTACAGCTTGCCTTAGAAATGTGTAGGGGGCGGGACTTCCAAAGATAAGAAATTGTAGCCTGGCATTTGAATGAGCAGATGAACTGGAGCAGAGTCAGACTTCAGCGTGATGAGTCCTCATGGGGCTTTCTTCTACTGCTTCTTCTGACAAACAATTCCAGAAGCAGCATCACCAGTAATAAGCGTTCCATTCTTAATATTTTGAGTTCAGGATGCAATTTTCTACAAGTATGGGGCTTCCCCAGTGGCTCAAGTAGTAAAGAGTCCACCTGCAGTGCAGGAGACGCAGGAGACACGAGTTCGACCCCTGGTTTGGAGAGATACTCTGGAGGAGGAAATGGCAACCCACTCCAGTATTCTTGCCTGGAGAATCCCATGGACAGAGGATACAGTCCATGGGGTCATAGTGTCAGACATGACTGAGCACATGGATGCACATGATACGATGGAGTGTTAGGTGAAGGGAAGTACTTTTGATTATTTAAAGAAATGTTGGAAGAGAAAGGGTAGTGGCTTAGCTCAGTTTGAGCTGTTTGTGATCCTTAGTCTCTGTTATGGGTACCACCAGCTCAGTTGGAACTTGACAAACCAGTTTCTTAGAAATTAACCCTCAGATTTCCAGACACCAGAGGGATAGGGAGTCCTGGCATGCTGTAGTCCGTGAGGTCAGAAAGAGTTGGACATGGCTTGGCGACTGACTGAACAACAACAATACCAGACACCAGAGAAGGCAGCTCCTGCATAGGTTTACTATAGTGATTGACGAACGAGAATTGTTTCTGTAAGCCAGACTTAATGTGTGGAACTGTTCTTGTTCTGTGAACCTGTTTGGTAATGTTGTCTCTTGTAGGACTTGAAAAATATTACTAGTGCCTATGAAGTTAACCTTTGAGCTATGTAACACTTGATGCTAATGAGATTTCATGTTAAATTTTATGCTGGGAGTTGTTGACTTGGCTTGGGAGATTAATCTATTTCTGCTGTTATACACTCTAAATTAATTAGCAATATGCAACTATGAATATAAAAACTTCCAGTAGTAATCATTTCAGGAGTAAATTTTCCTAACCTCTTTTTTCTTTCCCTGTTACATGAAGTTGAAATAAAAGTATTTTCCTCATTAATGACTCTGGTTACACTCTAATCTTGGTAGACTGCTCCCCAATTAAATGTTTCTTCTGTAGTCTAAATGAGCCTTTTATTTTGCTTTCTCTTTTGTAATTCTTATAAGGGAGGGATCTCTTATAGAAAATCCTTCTGTCATGTACATTTCTGTGCATTGAAATTTCATTTACTTTTTGGTTTTAGATGTTTACATTTTTTATATTGAGTTAGCCAATCCATATGAACAGAGTAAAGTTTAGGTTTATTTTATGAAATGGTATAATTGTCTTATAGCCTATATTTTTTTATTTTTCAGTGAATTTGATTTGCCCCTGAATGAAGTTATTTCATACTTAAGTGCCATATTTCTTATCATGTTTATATTTTTTAGTTTCTATACTTGGATTAGTTGATAACATTCAAATCATTCCATAACCCTCTCGAGTAAGGAGATTCTAAAGGTGAACCAGAATTGAAAATGTGACATGAAATCTAATCTGAATAACAGTTAGTTGCTGTAGGCATAACATATTAGATTTAGAAAATGTTTCTTCAAGCATAGGTACAGTAAAACCAGACTTCTTATTCATAGCTACAGTAAAAGGTATACTTCAGTAATTTTCATATACCCTGAGCATGTAGTAATCAACAAACATCATCTCTGCCCTTGAAAAGCTACTATCTAGTTGAGAAGACAGAAAAATCATAATTATGCCAAGTATATTAAAAGTAGGCATGTAATGTAGTGAGTGGGAAGGAGAAGAGTATCTTGACAGGATTTTACTGACAGCAAAAATACCACATTTCAAGGAAGATACAGAATTTCTTTGTGACCTTGGAGCAGGAAAAGACTTCATACAAAAAAAATACTAGTTATAAAGTTTAAAAGCTGATAAATTGAACTAATTTAGAAGTTTAAGAACATCTTTTAATCAAGACATCATTAAGATAATACAATATAATCTGCAGATAATAGAAAATGTCCATAATTCATATATCTAATAAGGGCTATGTATCCAAAATATACAAAGAAAAACCAAAAAACTGCAAGTGAATAAGAAAGACAACCAACAGAAGAATGGGCAGAAGGTTTGAACAGGCACTTGAAGATCGTCCACTTTCTTTTTTCTATGGTTGGATCCAGAATCCTTGAATTTCTCTTCTTATCTGACTTACCTCAGTCCTTTTTCATCTTTAGAAGAAACAAATAAAAGCATTTAAACTTAAAAATGCATTTCAGATATACCTTATGGAAACCTCTTCTATTCCTGGTATCACTGCCTTAATTCAGTTCCTGATTATTTTATCTTTTTAATTGTACATTTTTTTTTTTTTGGGCCATGCAAGGCAGCTTGCAGGATCTTAGTTCTCTAACTGATCTTGGGTGGCCTCCAGCTGCAACCACTTGGAACAGGACTTGGGTTCCCAGCCAGAGATGGGCTGGGTCGTGGTGGTAAAAGCACCAGGTCCTAGGCACTAGGCCAGTGGTCAGTGTCAAGGGCCCTGATGCTTCGGCTTTGCAGAAAAGAATTGCCACAAAGACAGAAAGTAGTGAAGCAAGTTAAGTATTTATTAGGATTAAAAAGAGTACATTACCTGTGAATAGACACAGACAGACTCAGAGGGAGAGTCCCTGAGTTGCTGAGTCGTGCCTTTGTGGTAGTTTGAATTACTTTCATGGGGCATTTCTTCCAGGTTTTCTTTGGCCAGTCATTGTGATTTGCCTGCTTCACAGTCCTTACTTAAACTGGTTTATCTCAGGATCCTCCCATGTGGGCACATGCATCTCTTTGCCAAGATGGATTCTACCGCAAAGGCATATGGGTGGGACATCCCATGACATGACTCCCCTTTGGCCTCCAAGGAGTCTTTTCTGCCCACATGTGGTTAGGGAGGTCTTCTGACTTCGGGAACAAGAAATGTGTGTTCTGTGCAGTGTCCAGCTTCCTCCCTTTATTCCCCTGCTATTTTTGTCTTGGAATTTCCATCAGTAGAGAATGAATCTCCAATTAATTTACCCTGGGTTGAGGGGCGTGGAGGTGGGTAGTCCCATCTGCCTCCTGCCTCATGACCAAGGATTAAACCCAGGCCCTTGGCAGTGAAAGCACAGAGTCCTAACCTCTGGACCACCTGGGAATTCCCCGAGTCCCTGATTATTTTACATTTGGACTAATTTACCAGTCTCCTAATGGATTTCTGCTCCTGGAATAAGATTTCTAAAACAGAAATCTCGTTATGGTAACTCCTTTTGTTAAAGCCTCTCAGGGGTGTCATATTGTCCAGGAGATGATAGAGGTGCTTCGGTGTTGTGTCAGTAGCTCTCTTCTGGTCTTGCCTCTGCCTGCCTGTGATCTTCATGTGCCCTGATCTTCATCTTTGTGTATTCTTTTCTATGCCTTCACTGAATCAACTCAAGTTTCCTCCAATATTCCATGTTGTTTCATGTCTCTTAGTTGTATGAGTTTACCAGGAACATCCCCTGGAGGAGGGAAAGGCTACCCATTCCAGTATTCTAGCCTGGAGTCCCATGGACTCTAGGGTCCATGGGTTTGCAAACAGTAGGACATGACTGAGCGAATTTCACTTTCACTTTTCACCTGAAATCATGGGTGCTTCTCGTGGCTCAGTGGTAAATAATCCATCTGCCAATGCAGGAGCACAGGTTTGATCCTTGGATTGGGAAGATCCCCTTGCAGAAGGAAATGGCAACCCACTCCAGTGTTCTTGCCTGGAGAATCCCAGGGACGGGGGAGCCTGGTGGGCTGCCGTCTATGGGATCGCACAGAGTCGGACACGACTGAAGTGACTTAGTAGTAGTAGTAGCCTGGAGGAGTCCATGGACTCTGTAGGGTCCATGGGGTCGCAAACAGTAGGACATGACTGAGTGAATTTCACTTTCACTTTTCCCCTGAAATCATGGGTGCGTCTCTGGTGGCTCAGTGGTAAATAATCCATCTGTCAATGCAGGAGCACAGGTTTGATCCTTGGATTGGGAAGATCCCCTTGCAGAAGGAAGTGGCAGCCCACTCTAGTATGCTTGCTTGGGAAATCCCCTGGACAGAGGAGCCTGGTGGGATACAATCCATGGGGTCCCACAAAGAGTGGGACACGACTTAGTAACTAAACAACCTGAAATCATCACCATTTCTTCTTCGGAAGCCTGAAATTCTTTCCTGCTGAAATATTACTTCTTCAGTGAAGCTTTCTGTGATGGTGCCTCTAGGCAGAGGGACATAGTGATTTGCCTGTATCTCTGCCTCCCTTTTAGTTTCTGGAGCTCAGAGGCTCCCAAGGGCAGAGGCTGTGTCCTTGTTTTTATCACCTTATTGACTAGTATAGTATAGTATGACATCAAATAGGGGTCACTCAGTGAGTATTTGCTGAGTAGGGGAATGAATTCTGATTGGTTTCTGTTTTTTTTCAGGTATGAAATCTAACATGAATTGAGATGCTTACTATATTGTATACTTACATATGTACACACACATCTGTATCTCTGTGTGTGTGTATATATATATATGTACACATACACATATAGAGAGAGGGAGGGAGAGAGAGAATGTCTAATTACTGCGAATTCCTTCTGAGATTTATTTCTGACAAAGAGCTTTTTCTGGCAGTGTTATTCAGAAAGGGGTGTGTGTGGGTGTGTGTGTGTGTGTGTGTGTGGGTATGTGTGTGTATGTGTATGTGTGTGTGTGTGTGTGTGTAGTACTAGTTCTATTCCGTGCAGAGTTACTGGAGGCAAAAGCTTAGAAGCAGATTGAAGCAGAATGTACTTGAATCCAAACCTTTCAGTAGCCCAGATAGATGAACACACTCAATGACGAGCTGTCCAGGGTAAGCAGGCCCATCGTGGAGGGCAGCCCCACGATGCAGGGAGGGAGTTAGCAGTACCATCTACACTACTGCCTAATAGTAGAAGCTTCTTGGCTGGGGTCCTGACCCTGTTAGAAAAGAGGAGCCTCTGGAGTGCAGGAGCCGGACTCAGCCTTTTTTCCTTCGGTTAAGTCCGATGTGACGAGCCGACTGTGGTACTAAAGTGGAGAAGAAATGAGCCTCCTGCCGTCTTCTCAAATAGTGAAGAAATAAGGAAAGACTACTAGTAATGCTGTCATTGAAACAACTGTGTGTGTGTGTGTCTGCTCCCTCGCAGTGTTTATGCCCAATATACACATAACGGGCCTTGTAAAGCCCTGACGCATATCAAGCTTCCATGACGTGGCATCTATCGTTATGATTACTCTTGGAGGGAGATTTGTGTTTTTTTCCTATGTTGGTCTTTCTACTTGTCTTTTCACACGTGTTGATAATGAGCTTCAGTCTTCCTTTCTGTCTCCTTAACCCTTCCCTCCGACCCCCACAGGCATGCAGAGGAGAGGGTATGTAGCCTTCCTAGTTGCTGAAATTGAGAGGAAAAATTGAGAATGTCAGGTTTAGCCTCCCTGGGTTTCCTCTTGATTTTGCCTGTCGACAGAAAGGGTACAAGGCGTGCATGTGTGCTAGGTCGCTTCCGAGGCTCAGTCGTGTCTGACTCTTTGCGACCCCATGGCCTGTAGCCCACTAGGCTCCTCTGTTTATGAATTCTTCAGGCAAGAATACTGGAGTGGGTTGCCATGCCCTCCTCCAGGGAATCTTTCTGACCCAGGGATCGAATCTGTTATGTCTCCTGCATTGGCAGGTGAGTTCTTTACCACTAGTGTTACCTAGGAAGCCCAGAAAGGGTAGATTCAGTTCTAATTTTTGTTCCTTGAGGTTATACACATGTGGGCTAGTTTATTTACTTGTTCGTTTAGGCACTGAAGTCTTTACAATCCAGTGTATTTTACACTGACAGCACTTCCCTGTTCAGAGCAGCTGCATTTCCAGAGTGCAGTCGCCCCATATATCTGCTGGCTGCCAGGTTGGACAGCACAGGTTTGGGCAGTTCTGGAAGTTTGTTCTGCTCCATTTTCCACCACTAGACTGCTATGATTATTTTGCTCAGATGTCTGTTCTGTAGATGCAGCTCCTCCTTGGAAAAGTGACTCCCAAGATGTAGACTTGCAGAAAGATTTTAGCCTTATTATGTCTGAAGATTTAAGCCAAAGTCTTCCTCTACTGAAGAATAAAAATGATGATGTTGATCTTTCAGATCAAAAATATATTTTCTTGTTTGTTTGTTTTTTTTTTTAAATCAATGTTCAGCTGTAAGCAACAGAAAACATTCTAGCTTTTATAAGCAGAAGGGGACTTTTTTTTAAACTTCAATGAGAATTGGAATCTTACACAATCATTCAAAGGTCTGGAGAAGCAGGCTTTGGTGTATTTTTAGAGTAACTATAAGAAAAATACCGAGGAGATTAACTACCACTGGAGCGGAAATCCGCCACAAGAAGTTGGGGAACTCGAAAGCCCCTCCTTATCAGCTGTCTCTGGTGCTGCTTTGACCCTGCCAGGATAACAAGCCCGCAGAACGGTAGTCTACACTGTCCTTTACCCCGTGAAGCTAGGGACCGGGCACTGGTACTTGTATCACCACTTCTGCAGAAGAGCAACTAGGATGATCAGAAAAAATAGAAAAAGGAGAAAAAAAAGTTAAGCATATTTTCCACAGGAAAAGCACAGTAATAACAAAAGTACAGTCTCTACTGGAGTTTCACTGTACAAATTCTACACAGTGGGTACCTCTGATGGAGGAAAACTAGGTCAAGTGAGGAATGTCAGCCCTAGGGAGTCTGGGAAATGTAGTCTTTAGCTTTTCAGCTTCTAGCAACGCAGCCTGGGAGTGGTCTAGAACTGAGTTGAGTCTAGGACCAAGCTGCAGTATCTGCTGCAAAATATGAAACCCAGGAGAAGTGCTGGTCTTTTTTGGGCACCTAAACCCCTAGCAGTTGTTTTTGACATGGTTGCCCTTATATACATTCAGTTTAACATGAGTATTTTCTTCCTTAGCATATCATCTGTGTTGTTTTTGTAATTATAATTTATAGTGTATCGAGTTGATAGTTTATACCTTTCCCAAAGTCCAGAAAGCTTATAGGAAACATAGGTTTAAAATTTTTTTTTTAGAAAATGAAGATATATTTGACATACTGTATAAGTTTAAGGTGTATAATATATTGATACATTAATATTATAATATAGTTGCCATTGTAGCGTTAACTGACACCTCTGTTGCATCACATAATTATCATTTCTTCTAGTGCTGGGACACAACTTTTTTTTTTTTTTTTCACATTAAAAGAATAGAAAATCTTTTGAGAAAAGTTAACCAACTGCCCAGTGAGGAAATTATAAGTATCAGTTAATGCAGCTTAAATACATTTCATTTTAGTACTAAGAATAAAATTAAATTATAATTTTCTAGAAATTATAAGTGTACAAACATGATGTAATCATTTTCTTTTACTGCTGTGACATTTAGCAGCTTTGAAACAGTGCAAGTTCTTATAATTCCCATAGGACGGAAACCTGGCAGGCTTGGGTGGGTTTCTGCTTAGGATCTCAGCCAAAGTCAGGGTCCCCACAGGACGGTGTTTTCTGGAGGCTCTGGAGGAGAATTCATTTCCATGTTCATTCATGTTGATAGTAGTGTTAGTTGCTCAGTCGTGTCTGATTCTTCACGACCCCGTGGGCTGTAGCCCACCAGGCTCCTGTGTTCGTGGAATTCTCTAGGCACTGGAGTGGGTTGCCATTCCCTTCTCTAACTCATGTTGTTGACAGAATTCAATTCCTTGTGTTTGCAGGACTGAGGTCCTCATTGCCTTGCTGGCTGTCACCTCCAGTTTCTTTTCACCTTCTAGATGCTTCTCACATTCTTTAACTCTTGGCCACCTCCCTCCATCTCCAAAGCCACCATGATGTGCTTCACGTCTCTCCTGCCTCTTCTCTCAGGGCATGTCTGTATGACCCTAGCTGGGAAGGGTTCTCTGCTTAAAAGGCTCATGTGATTAGGTTAGCTCCACTCAGATAATTCAAGATTTATCTCCTCACCTCAAGGTTTGTGTTCTTAATCATATCTGCCAAGATCTTTTTCCATCTAATGTAATATATTTGCAGGTTCTAGGGATTAGGATGCAGGTATTTTCAGTTCAGTTCAGTTCAGTCACTCAGTTGTGTCCGACTCTTTGCGACCCCATGAATCACAGCACGCCAGGCCTCCCTGTCCATCACCATCTCCCGGAGTTCACTCAAACTCACGTCCATCGAGTCGGTGATGCCATCCAGCCATCTCATCCTCTGTCGTCCCCTTCTCCTCCTGCCCCCAATCCCTCCCAGCATCAGAGTCTTTTCGGGGGCCATAATTCTACCCACCCTGTATGGAGGCTTTCAAGTTGGTCTAAAGTGGTGAATTTCTCCTAAGTGTGTGTTGTGATGATATCTTGGTAATTATTGAGTGATTCCACAATTTATCATTTTTTATTATTCAAATAACACATTAATGAATGATGTGATGTAGACCCAAATAGCCATCCTATTAGTGGCAAGAAAGTTGTTCAAATTGGAAGACTAGACCTTAATTTTTCTTTCGTTTGACTAGAATACTACAGAACAAGTAAGCAGAAGTAGACAGATACTAAACCAAAGGCTGGGTTTTCATAGAACAAATTTACCTTCCTTTGATCAAAAGCAGCTGTGGTCACTGTCATTTCTATTTAAACAAATGTCGATAAATTGGCATTTTTCTCCTCATGAAACCTCTTGGGTTAGTACGTGGGGAGTTGGAATTGTAGCTGATTGCTTTGAGATTGGCAGGAGGTTCCACATTAGAAAGCTTTTAAATGCTGTTACTCATCCACTTGTTTAGATGAAAAACAAAATGCCTTTCAGTATGTAAAGGTGGATCATCAGAATCTTATACCTTTGTCTGGGTCACGGTAGCATTGTTGAAGTGAATAATTTATTTCTTAATCTAAACCATAAATAGTTTAAAATGTCTTGTCAAAGAAACAAACATGAGTATGTCATGGAAGGATGTTAGATTAGTGAAAAAAAATTAAGAACCCACTATTTGCTTTATAAATACTTCTGAAAGAGAATCTTTGACTAATGCATTAAGATGTATTTTCCTTTACTGAATTTTCTTTTGTAAATGATTCAAGGAGGTACAGTATGCTATTATCGCTTTCACATTTTTTTTGGTTGTTATTGGTAAAGATGAATTTTTAAATCTGTTTAATTTCATGTCTGATAACTCCAAGTCGTCGCATGATCACTCTCTGCTCTGTTCTCTTCTTTTTACTCTTGGCATTTTCTCTCTCTTTTTAAAAAAAAAAACAGGATGAAGTAAGTGTCCCAGGCAGCAACTCAGCCGACCTGTTGCACTGGACCACCGCTACCACCATGAAAGTCCTCTCCAACACCACCACCACCACGAAGGCGGTGCTGCAGGCCGTCAGCGATGGGCAGTGGTGGAAGAAGTCTTTGACTTATCTACGACCCCTTCACGTGAGCGGTGCATTCTGTTTTCTTAAAGCAGTTGGGGGGGTGGTTTATATCAATTCATTAGCATGCTCTTCAGTTGGTTTTACTATTACTTTAAGTTTATCTTCTTTAGATTATTAATCTCCTAAGAAATCTAGGCCTCCCATCGGATAGGGAATGAGTAATTGATTTTATAGACTGTAATTTGCTACCATACTATACTTGCAGAATACAGTGATATAGATTTAAGTAAGGTTGCTTTATATGTCAGAATTGAAGTTTACTGAGATGGAAAGGAAAATGATGTTTATTAAGGCTTTCTCTATTTTGCTATGTTTCTGTAGGGCAGTAGAAAGAAGAGAAGCGCTAGGAGCCATCCGGGGGCTGTCTTAGTTCTCTCCAGCTTCTGTGACAAAAATATTTTAGACTAGGTAAACAACAGACAATTTATTTCTCACAGTGCTGGAAACTGGGAAGTCCAAGATCAAGGCCCTGAAGAATGTAGTGTTTGATGCAGGCCTGATTCCCAGTTCATAGAATGCCTTCTGTCTGCTATGTCCTCGCATGATAGAAGGGGGGTGAGGGACTTTTGTGGAATCTCTTTTTTTATAAAGGCACTAATCTCATTTCCCAGCGTTCTGCCAACATGACTTAATCACCTACCAAAGGCCCTACCTCTTAACACTAGGGGTTAGGATTTCAACATGAGTTTGGGGTGGGGGTGGGGCACAAACATTCAGTCTTCAGTGGGGCCTCTAGGTAAAGGGAATGTTTTAACCGATTCTTTCGTATTTCTGCAAGTAGGGGTCAGGACAAGCGTTGAGGTTGCTTTCTGTGACATCTTAGCCCACTGTGTCCCTCCTGTTCTTCCCTGCATCCTCATGCTGCTTTTCATCCTTTAGCCACACACTGGGAAACTATCAGGAAAAAGAAGCATGGGCCTTTTTATAAAGGTACCCCAAACACTTGAGTATCTCATTCATTCATTCTGCAAATACTTACCAAGCATTTTCCACGTGTCAGATGTTGTGCTCATCACTGGAAATAGAGTGGGGAAACCTTTCAGTCTGATTTCCTTCCTTTGAGTTCCCTGTGTCTCAGTGGAGGCAAAAAAGAAACCAACAGATAAAATTTTTGTATGATAATGAGATGGCAGGTGGTGATGAGTACCATGCAGAGAACTTAAGCAAGGTAGTGGAATAGTGAGTGATAACGGAGGAGTGAAGTTCTGATTCCAACAGGGGAGTTGGTTTCTCAGAAGAGGAATCGCTCTGAGCAGAAAGTTGAGTAAGCCAAGGAGACAGGTGCATTTTGAAGAAAGAGCCTGATGTCTTTGTAGATGAGAAAGGAGGCCAAGGTGAGGGAGAGCAGCATGATGAGTGGGAAGATGGTTGGAAATGAGGTTGGAGGGATGGTGAAGAGACCCACCATGTAAAGCCTTCCATAGATGGTGAAGAGAACTACAGATCTGCTTCTCAGCAACACAGAGTTGTTTGAAAATTCAGACAATGCAGTCGTGTGATCCAAGGTTAGTTTTAATACATCTGTTTAACTGCTGTGCAGAGAGTCATCAGTAGTGAAGCAAAAAGATGCTTCTCTCTTCCAGGACTCCAGCTGAGAGATATTGCTGGCTTAGATTAGGGTAGCCATGAGGGACATGAGAAGTCTTTGGTTTGAGGGTGTACTTTGTGGACCTGCTGATGGTCTGAATGTGGGATCTACAGGAGAGAATGGAGGATAATCACCCAGAAGAAGCCACTGACTGATGGGCTGTGGGCTTGACTTTGGGTGAAGTCTGTGCATCTTATCACTGCATCCATCACACTGGATTTTGATTAGGGTTATTTTCTGTCTCACCTGTTGGGGCTTTCTGAGAGTTCATGTCCTAGAGTTCATTAAATAAAGCAGTCTGAGTGCTGAAGAATTAATGCTTTTGAACTGTATTATTGGAGAAAACTCTTAAGACTCCCTTGGACTGCAAGGAGACCATACCAGTCAAACCTAAAGAAATCAGTCCTGAATATTCATTGGAAAGACTGATGCTGAAGCTCCAATACTTTGGCCACCTGATATGAAGAGCCAACTCATTAGAAAAGATCATGATGCTGGAAAAGATTGAAGACAGGAGGAGAAGGAGTCTACAGAGGATGAGATGGTTGGATGGCATCACTGACTTGATGGACATGAGTTTTAGCATGCCTTGGGAGATAGTGAAGGACAGGGAAGTTTGTCATGCTACAGTCCATGGGGTTGCCAGGAGTCGGACATGACTGAGCTAATGAACAACAACATCTTAGGTAAAGTGTTTAGCACTGTGTCTAGTATATAGTTTTCTCTGAAGAAACTATTTTAACATCATTTGCAGCAGCAGCTTGATTGTTTCCTGGGTCTATGCTTGCCCTAAGTGCATGCACCATGAACTTGGAGGATTGGGTAAATGTCTTCTTCTTGGCTCTTCCAATAAGGGGCTTTACAGTCTGTTTGAGGAGAGCAAAGCATAAAGATAATTAACCGTAGTAGGGATACTAAGATATTGCTAATGAAGAATACTGAAGACCAGTCTAATAAAGGTGTTCGTGTGGGTTGTAGTTGTGGGGACGGTGGGGCTGGTGAAGGGAGCCCAGTCTTACCTTGCCTCCATCTGCTGTGGTTTCAGCAGGTGTGATCTGTGGCGGGCCTGGGAGGAGAGGTGGGCAGGCAGCATGGACCATTGCCCTTGTAACGGGAGGAAGGCATAGAGGCCAGTGGAATGGACAAAGTAGTTGCATGGAGTGTTAGCCTTTAATGGTAATTAGCATTTAGTGAATTTGAATGTTATTCTGTGTAGTTTAGATTTGATACTGCTGACTGCACTATTCAGAGCTACTAAAGGTTTTTTGGAGCAAGGGAACAGCATATACAGAATGATGTTTTAGAAAGGTTATCCTGACTGTCGTATAGAAAACTGGCCATGTGTGTAACACCGATTGCTTCAGTGTTTCTGATTCAGTGATGTCAAAGTGACCAGAAGAATCAAAAAGCACTTCAGGGTGAGGTTGAAGTGCTGCTCCTAGAACGTGGTGATGATTCTTAATATTCTCCACTGGGTTTCGGCGTCCCTCTGACACTCTCTCTTCAGCTCCCACAGTACACCTTGATCTGTTTCTCCTGAAATCTATTTGTTTTTACGTCCTTCCCTTCCTCCTCCACCTCCCCTCCCAGCTCTCTTTCTTTTATCCACTGATCGTCACTTTGTTCTGTTTAGGGTCAAGAATTTGGTGGTGTTTACCAAATTGGAACCAGAGCCAATGAAGGCCTAGAAAAACAAGGCTGTCATCCTTTTTATGAATCTGTCATCTCCAATCCCTTTGTTGTGGAGGTAAGGGCAGTGTGCCTAAGAACATAGATTTAACTATCATGGTGGTTGTGAGCATTTTACTACAAACAAAATATGCAGTTTTTTTGAAGATGTACTTCTTTTGTTCATACTCATGTTTTGCATTGGTTTTGTGTGATTCGTTACAACGTGTTATGAGACTAAAATCTGTTTTACAATTTTACGTAGAATAATATGCTTTAGTAAGTGAGAAGCTATAATTCAAGTTATGAGAAGATAAAAATCCTATCATTATCTTTTCTAAGAATATCTTCATAGAGAAAAAGCCATCCCATCAAATGATATCACTGCTTCTCTTGTCTAGTCTGAAGTGACCTATGACACCTATCAGCATATCCCAGTAGAAAGCTTGGCAGAAGTGTTGCTGAGAACTGGGAAACTGGCAGAAACTAAAACCGAAGGAGAAGAAGTATTTCCAACAACAGAAGGTATGAAAGGTTCTAGTTCCCCAACAGTGTGTAACTCAGAATAATAGGTGAGACTGTATGAATGAGTGAGAGTTAGGAAAACTAGTAACATTTTCAGTAATTTTGAATATCTCAACTTGACATCATCATTCATACATTTATTTATTCATTGATTTAAATCATTTATTGAGTACCTACTATTTTCTGGATACTTGTAATATTAAAGATTTAAAAGGATAAATGAGATACAATTCCTATTTAGGGTGCTAATCATGTAAAGTGATTCCTACCAGGAATGATATAGAAAAATGAGCTCAATGGATACTACTTTCTTTCCTGGTTTTATGGGTTAATCAAGAACTCTTATGTACCTGTTTCATGGACTATAGATGTGAATTTCGTCTTAAGAATTTTCTACATGGTACCATATCGTTCCATGTGAAATTTTTTGAAAAGAATGAAAATGTATGCAGTTAACCAAAGACCACTTGCCATTTGTACTTTTTTCTTCTTTAACCTCTTTACTTCTTTTCAAGGTTCCAGGGTAATTGCCTTGACTATTTTTAGTTTTCAATTTTCCCTCTCTGCTTTGCCAGCCTTAGTAGGTACTTCAGGACTTAAAGATAACTGGGGCTCCAGCTATCTTGTCTATATTCTAGGTATCTGTAAGGAGTAAAGAAGGGAAAAACAGTTTTCTTGGCAGTCTTGTCCAGGACTTCCACTTCCATATAACCTATAACTGCTAATGACCTTGGATGATGCTGTGTTTTAATGGAACACATTGCAGGGTGGAGTAGAACTTGGAAAAAATGTATGTGGGGAATAGAAATGCCATGTTCCTGGAAACCTGATACTATAACTTATTTTTAGATCATCCTTTCTTTCAATCATTATTTATATGCAGTTGGAAAGAGAGGAAGCAAATACTCTGCAGAGCCTGGGATACTGGAGGCTTTTACAAAGTTACCGTTTTTCTTCAGTTCTGAGATGCATATCATGATCTATAGTCTCTCTGCCTTGTTGTTCAGTCGTTAAGTCAAGTCCAACTCTTTGCGACCCCTGGACTGCAGCATGCCAGGCTTCCCTGTCCTTCACTATCTCCTGGAGTTTGCTCAAACCCATGTCCATTGAGATGGTGAGGCCATCCAACCATCTCATCCTTTCTTGGCTTCTCCTCCCCTTGCCCTCAATCTTTCCCAGCATTAGGGTCTTTAACAGTGAGTCAGCTCTTTGCATCAGGTAGCCTAAGTATTGGAGCTTCAGCATCAGTTCTTCCAGTGAATATTCACAGTTGATTTCCTTTAGGATTGGCTGGTTTGATCTCCTTGCTGCTCAGGGGCTTTCAAGAATCTTCTCCAATGCCACAGTTTGAAAGCATCAATTCTTCAGCACTCAGCCTTCTTTGTGGTCCAACTCTTACATCCGTACATGACTACTGGGAAAACCATAGCTTTGACTAGACGGACCTTTGTCAGCAAAGTGCTATCTCTGCTTTTTAATATGCTGTCTAGGTTTGCCATAGCTTTCCTTCCAAAGAGCAAGCATCTTTTAATTTCATGGCTGCAGTTACCAGCCGCAGAGACTTTGGAGCCCAAGAAAATAGTCTGTCACTGATTCTACTTTTTCCCCTTCTATTTGCCATGAAGTGATGGGACCAGATGCCATGGGCTTAATTTTTTGAATGTTGAGTTTTCAACCAGCTTTTTTTCTTTCCTCTTTCACCTTCATCAAGAGGCTCTTTAAGTTCTTCCTCGCTTTTCTGAAATTAGTGTTCAGTTCACAGGTACGTTCATGTTTCTTTTTTGCCTCCAAGAAGCTATTGCTAAATCATGACACATTTTACAAGTGATATTGAATTATAAGAGTATAGTTGCATTGCTGTTTCCCCTTTTAATTATTTATTTCTTCTTTCTTTTCTTTAAAAATATTGTAATACATTACTCATGGATTAGATTATGATTGATTATTAGAATAGCTTATACAGATAACATCTAAGACCCTAAGAAAATACTGGTTAGACATGGAAATATCATCTGTTAATTGGTGTAATAAAGGACTGAATTAATAACCAGGAATTTGGAAACATTGACTTATGTATTATCTTAACACAATATCAGTTAGAGGATTTTTGCAGAACCTAAGGCCTGTGACGAGCAATTTGCTGTGTAAGTGAATACTGAAACACTCTGGTCAAGAACATTGGGGTAAAGTGAAAGTGAAGTCGCTCAGTCATGTCCGACCCTCAGCAACCCTATGGACCGCAGCTTTCCAGGCTCCTCCGTTCATGGGATTTTCTAGGCAAGAGTACCGGAGTGGGATACCATTGCTTTCTCCAACTCTGAAAGTGAAGTGAAAGTGGCTCAGTCATGCCCGACTCTTTACGACCCCATGGACTGTCCATGGAATTCTCTAGGGCCGAATACTGGAGTGGGTAGCCTTTCCCTTCTCCAGACATTGGGGTAACAAAAGATAGATTAGTACATCTCCAGTCAAGAATATGTTAGTTTATGATTTAGCTTATGACATATATATGTGTGTGTGTGTGTATGTGCATACCTCTCTTACAAAAAATGCCGAGAATGGAACCACATGCTAAAGGTTTGAAAGATGGCTGTGTCCTTGGAGAGACTCTGTCACACTGATTTCTCAGTTTGTTAAAGCTTCTGCTGTTTTCCAGAGCTGTTTTTGGAGGAAGGTGGAGAGTACTTGAGAATAAGGTCCTGGTGGGGCACAGCTTTCTAAATTATTTGGCCTCCCCCTTTTCATGGTGTTCTTAAAGTACCTGACCATCTTTGTGGTAGCTGGTAACTAAATGATGAGGCCTCAGAATGATCTGGAAGTATGAAGCAAATAGAGATTTTTGTGGAGGAGCTGTATGGATTGGGGGATAATACGATGATAAATCGAGGATCCCTTCCTGTTCCCTTTCTCACCATGTGTACATCATTCATTGAAGCATTGGTCCTTGAGCCACCTACTGTCCTTGTACCTGGAGTATAACATTCAATTATAACTCAAAGTTGGTGATACCTTTTGACTACTTTCATCTAATTTTACCTTCCCCTACCCCCTGCCTCTGGTAACCACAAATATAATCTCTCTTTCTGTGAGTGTGTTTCTGGAGTGTAATTGACCTACAAAATTGTTAGTTCCTGGTATAGAGCATCGTGATTTGATATTTCCATATGTTACAAAATGATCATGTTTGGTTTCTCTTGAGGATGCTAATATATTTGAGACAGATATCATTAGCTATTTTATAGTATCAAGTATTTGTTAGAAACTCAACAGATTTGATGAATGATATAGGTTAAATGACCTAAATTAAAAATTATAGAAATGTGACTCCTGACTTTGGTTCAGAAGTAGGTCATGATACAAATTAAACTTCCCAACACGATCTGACTTTTCAGAATTTTTTAATAAAGTTGATGAAAAGATTTTTTATGGAGACTAGCTGAAGAAAATTGATCATTATTTATTTAGCTAAATGAATGATTTAATGGCTAATGATTTCTAAATCAATAATATGGGCAGCTTTCCTCTGTGAATTCCATTCTGGAATTAAATTTATCATAGAGTGCTTTCCAGAGACACTTATTTTGCAGAGAGTTAGTGCTTGGAGGCTTAGGCATAGATTTCATCTGATTTTGGCTATATTACATGTCTAGAAAATGCAGTGTATTTTCTGCAAGGTTACAAAATAAGCATTGCAAATTAAATTCATACACAGTGCTAAATGTAGGGCAGGTCTTTATTATTATTTTTTAAATAAATACATGTATTTTAAATGGTAATGAAAAATCACTGCAATACAGTCTACAGCCAGCAAGATATCTGGTGGATCCCATCCTATTGAAACCCTGTGGTTTCTGGTCTACTTCAGATCCTCACTGATAATTTTGTCATATGTAGCTTTACATGGCTCACAGATTCAAGGTCTGAGAAGCTTCCTATATGTGGGGGTTTGACCTGCGCCTCAGTGAGGGCTGCTGAGAAAATTGGGATGGGGTCAAGTGTGGGCAGTTATGATGTGTCTCCCTTTTCCGCTCCTCCCATCTCTCCCCTCTCATCTTCCCCCAAGCCCCCCACCAAGTTTGTTTCCTTCAATAATTCAGTTGTTAGTCAGGAGGGGTTCTGGGTCAGTACTTGGATTGTAGGGATTAATGAGCTGTGATCTGGCTGTGGGAGAAAAAAATGTCATAAAGTGACTTAAGGATCAGGGAAGAGACATGATCCCTTTCCTTTCAACCTGGGGACGTAGGAGATGCTGTTGTGCCTGATACCGGTCTTGGTGGCCTTTCCCGTCTTGGAGCAGCAGGGAGGCCACAGGCTTTGTGTGGCTGGAAACTCAGCTGCCTGAGTGCTGGAGAGGAGGTATGTGTATACTTGTCCACACGGAACCCTGTTTGGGAAATAACTGTTGGGGAGATTGAGCATTTGACCCTGTTTTCAGAAGGGTTTTTTCCCCCTTTTCTTCCATAAATATTTTATTAAGGAAATTTTCAAATGCATAGAAAAGTCAAGAAACTTCTACAGTGAACCTCCCATATACACTCCACCTGGATTTCAACAATTAATATTTTACTACACTTGCTCTAGTCCTCCCACCAAATACAGCTTCTTTCTCTGACACATTTCAGAGTTGTAGGCATTGTTACTCTTCACCTCTTGACATGCACTGTGCATATCTTTAGCTAGAGTCAATATTTCTTAATTTCTTATTTTACAATGGATTTATTTATTTTTCTCATTTACAAACAATGAAATGCAAAAATCCTAAGTGTAGACATAAGACTGTGACTTTTGACAAGCACAGCACCTGTGTAACCCTGACTCTTTTCAAGATGCAGAACATTACTGTCACCCCAGAAAGTCGATGCCTCTTTCCTGAAAACACCCACCCCACACTTCTAATCGGAACTGATAAATGTTCAGTTTTTCCCCTGCTGTAGATGAGTTTTGACTCCTCAAGAATTCATTCAGTGGAATCATACAGGATATATTCTTTTATGTGAAATGAGATTTATCTGCTTCTATCAGTAGGTTTTTTTCTACTCTTTCTTTCTTTCTTTTTTATTTTTTAATAACTGAAAGGTATTCCACTGTATGACTGTACCACAGTTTACCCATTCTCCTGGTGAGGGACATGGGAGCTTTTTCCAACTGAGGGGTGTTCTGAAAAAGCTGCTGTGAACTCTTACACAGTGTTTTTGTGAACCTGTGTTTTTACGGACCTTTGTTTTTATTTCTCTGGGTAACTATCTAAGGGTGGAGCTGATGAGCCAAAGTTTTTTAAGAAACTGTCAGACCTCTCTTGTTGGCTGTTGTGGTTTTTCTGGGCTGTGGTTCTTTAAGACTTCAAGTTCTCCATCTGAATTTTACCTGCCTATCAAGGAGCAGACAAAAGCTTGCCCTCAGGATAGAAGCTGCAAAGATGGGAAACTCACTGGTGTCATTTCATTTTCCAAATGGCATCTACCCTCTAGTTTCTGTATGCTTGCTTTCAGTGCCTCGCCAGTGCCTTAAGATACCTGTTTTTTATGCTTTATCCAGAGTACATAGTTTTCATCTGCAGGAGGGCTGTACAAGTAAGAGAACCCAATCCCAGAAGAATTTAAATCAGATGTAGTATTCTGGATTTCACTGGAGTTCGTCTGATGAGAGTGGGGCAAAAGTCTGAGTCATCAATTCCCCAGAAAGACGAACCAGAAAGCCAGGGTACCTTTCTCTTAGGATTAATTCTGAGGAGTCAGCTCATATCAATGAAGCTTACCCTGTGGAGAGGATTTTGGACTCACTTAAGCGATCTTCATCTTCTGTGGTTGAAGTAGATGTCAAGAGGCCTCTTGAGAAATGGGGCAAAAGGACATTCAAGTGGGTGAGATATGCCAGCTAAACGGCAGTCCTGGTGGAAATGCTGCAACAAGGACTTGGCTTAAAATGAGAATTTGAAAAACACATGGCAATTTGGCGATAGCTATAAAAATTATAGTTGTGAGTATTGTTTGACCAATAATTCCGCTTCTAGGAATTTATTCCATGAATTCACAAACATGGAAAATATGGCACATGTTCATTGCTTGTAATAGCATAAGATTGTCGATAGCCTGATGCATACTGACAGAGAGAGATATCAGTTTTGTATGTCTCATTTTCTGTCTGTGTTAGTCAGCTTGGGCTGACAGGACAAAATACTATAGACCAGGTGGCTTAAACAGCAGAAATTCCCGGTCTCACAGTTTGGAGACTGGAAATCAGATGCCAGTGTGGTTGGGTTCTGGTGAGTTATCTCTTCCTGGCTAGCACACAGCTGCCTTCTCACTGTGTCTTTACCTCAGGGCAGAGAGAGAGGGAGAGGGAGGCAGAAGGTATGAAGGGGGCAGAGTATGGGTTTTCATGGGAAATAACAGGCGAGGTCTGGTAGGCATGCTTGAGCAAGCTTGAGATAAAGAGTTTGGGTAACTTTGGTGGACTCTGGGCTATCGGGCAATTTCTGGCTATCTAGCAGTTAGCCCTGGGGTGATCAGGGCAGAGGTGATATTGCGCCTGGAGTGCAGAAGCCAGACAAAATGGCTGGTTCAGAGAATTGGCTCCGAGCCGGTTGGTTAGCACATCAGTGGTGTGCCCGCAAGGAAGCTGTTTGCTTTACTTGGCAACTGACTAGTCTGCCAATAGCCCAGATTGACAAGACTCTTCCCCCTCAAATGTCAGTGCATTATAAATTGCAGAAATGTTTTAAAATTGATGAATACTGTTGTGAATATGGGGCTTTCCTGATGGCTCATTCAGTAAAGAATCTGCCTGTGATGCACGAGACCCGAGTTCAGTCCCTGGGTTGGGAAGATCTCCTGGAGAAGGAAATAGCAGCCCACTGCAGTGCTCTTTCCTGGAGAATTCCATGGACAGAGGAGCCTGACAGTCTACAGTCCATGGGGTCACAAGAGTCAGACACAACAGCTGTATATATGAAATGAAACTTTTGTGGTTATTATTCACTTGGAGCAAATATTTGTATTTTAAAGTGATTATTTTCACTATGTGTAAAAATAACAATGATTCTTTGGACTCCTGGGTGATTTTTGTCATTACTTTTAGCACATGGAAATTAATTATTTCTTTTCTCTTTTGGCTGCTAACAGCTTTGTATTCAATGATATATGTTCAAGAAACACTGGTGACCATCTTTTGAGTTGGATCTGTGAAATAATATAACTATTTGAAAAATAAACCTATTGGAACTTATGTTTTCAGATCTAGTTTTTCCCTCACAAAGGTCTCTCAAGGGAACTCTGCTTTATTCCAGCCATGTTGTCATGACTGTTCTTTGTTGTTTTTGTTTTTTGTTGGGTTGTTCTCCTTTTGAAATTTCCTTCAGGATCTGGAGCATATGCTTAGGAATATCTTCAGGGGTAGCGTATTTTTTCATCCCTTGAAGGTGCTTTGATTTTTGGAAATCGCCAAATGCACATTAAATGGAGTGTAAGATTGAGTTGATGATAAGATTAAAAACAAAAAGAAAACAAGGAAAGAAAGAAAAAAAAAAAGATCTGACTGGAAGTCAGTAATGGGACTGGGTGATTTTCCCAGGCAGGGCTCAGACCAGCTCCAAACACAACTCTGAGAGGTACGGTCCTCCATTAGCTGGGGCATCGGCCATTCACTTGGAATAAGGGCTCCTGAGCCATGAAGAGACAGGGCTGGTTTTGATGAGTAGGTTTAGATTCTAAAAGCCAGAAAAAGGGGGTGGTTTGAAAACTGGCTTCTTTTGTACATAAGGAAGGGAAATATCTGAAGGAAGTAAAAATAAAGTGGAAAAAAGCTAGATGAGGTTGGAAGTTGCAATTGTAAGAGGAAATGAGTATTTAGAGAACTCAGATTCTCTTACTAGAGGCGCTGTGCAAGAAGCCTCATTCCCTTTTAGATGAGTCATGCACAGG
Organism: Budorcas taxicolor; assembly: GCF_023091745.1. Lineage (NCBI taxonomy): Eukaryota > Metazoa > Chordata > Mammalia > Artiodactyla > Bovidae > Budorcas > Budorcas taxicolor. Next base: position 142,431,349 of record NC_068920.1, read on the forward strand.
ACATGTCGAGTTTTAGGTCACTTCTCATACTCCACCCACTTAGAGCTGGCTGATCTAGGCTCAGCCGGTAAAGAATCCACCTGCAATGCAGGAGACCAGGGTTCAATCCCTGAGTTGGGAAGATCCCCTGGAGAAGGGAAAGGTTACCCACTCCAGTATTCTGGCCTAGAGAACTGTATAGTCCATGGGGTTGCAAAGAGTTGGACACGACTGAACGACTTTCAGTTTCCTGTAAAACACCATAAAATTATATGGTGTATTTACGAAGTGAAATATTAACTTACTTTGAATTATTTAGATGCTGTTTACCTTCATTAGTGAAGATCAGGAGAGTCTGTGTCCTTTATAGAAAAAGTTTACACTGTGATTACAGTGACTATCTGGTATTGGTCCTAAATGAATGCCTCCTTATTAATACAAAGTGGATATAAACACAGATGTTATTTGCAGTGTTGTTTTATTAAATCCATAACATTGATAGGTTGTTGCTTATATAAAGAAGTTTTATAAAAGTTGTAGATGGTTGGGATATTTTAAGATGTTATATAATCAAAGCGTGAGACTGGTTTTCTTTTCGTGGAGTGTGGTACAGAGAAAGAACCCAGCCTATTGTCATGACTGTAGTAATCAAGAGAGTTATTCTAAGTCTGCTCTTGCAAATCTGTGTTGTTCTGACCATGAGTCCTCACATGGTCATCTTCCACAGTAGCTGTCATTGATATCCAGAATTGTATAGCATGGCCTGGGTCTCTAAAACCGAAAGATTAGCTGGAAGAGACAGCCTCACTGATCTGTTTGCACTTAGACTTTGTAGCTGCACTAATAGTATTCACATATGTAAGTAGCAAATGGCATAATGTATCTGAGTTAAGGCAAGACCACCATTTAACATAGTTTCATATAATCTGTACTCCGATGGTGCTGAATAGACTTTCTCATAAAGCATCTTAAAAAGTTCTCTGAAGATAATTACAGTTGAAATTATGAAGGACTAAAATCGTGACACTTAGTAACCGTGACTGTCACATGGATCCGCAAAGAAAATAATGAATTTTTTTTTTTCTGCATCCAGTTCTCTTACAGCTAGCCAGTGACGCTTTACCAAATGATATGACTTTGGCTCTTGCTTATCTCCTAGCTTTACCACAGGTAAGTTTGCCCTTACCAAGAAAAAAGGACTTAAAAAATGAATAAACTGAAAGCCTCTACTGGGGATTTTCACCAGTGAATTGTTTATTGCATGTTTCCTTTCCTTCTGGTTGTTCCTCTGCATAATAGAAGGGCTGTGGTCAGTATCTGAAGAGTCAAGTCTGCAATGTTAGCTAAAATCTTGATTTTAAAATCTTCTTTCACATGCATAGGATCTGCCTTTATAATCTGTCTGCATTTTAATGTAGTCACGTTAAGATGAGCTTGAGTCGATTTGATAGAAAGTTTGAACCAAAATTCTACAGTAAAGACTGGAAATGTAATGGTTTATGATGGTTGTGCTGATTTCCTTTCAGCTGAGCTCTTTCTCTTGTGCTCCCTTGTAGGTGTTAGATGCTAACAAGTGCTTTGAAAAGCAGTCCCACTCTGCTCTCTCTCTCCAGTTGGCTGCCTATTACTATAGCCTCCAGATCTACGCCCAGTTGGCTCCATGTTTCAGGGACAAATGCCATCCTCTTTACAGGGTAAGTCCTCACAGTTTGCACTTTATTAATGAGAAATGGTAAAGCTTTTCTAAAGTAGTTAAAACACGTTTTTACCTCTTTGGAGGGACAAAAGTGCCTTGCATTCAGAATGCATTCACAGTGGCTATGTTAGATGGAGTTGCTTTTCCAGGCATTAATAAGAGGCAGGAGTTCTAGTATGTAAGGTGAATGTTGCCGCTGCTGCTGCTAAGTCGCTTCAGTCGTGTCTGACTCTGTGCGACCCCATAGATGGCAGCCCACCAGGCTCCCCTGTCCCTGGGATTCTCCAGGCAAGAACACTGGAGTGGGTTGCCATTTCCTTCTCCAATGCATGAAAGTGAAAGTGAAGACGCTCAGTTGTGTCTGACTGTTAGCGACCCCATGGACTGCAGCCTACCAGGCTCCTCCATCCATGGGATTTTCCAGGCAAGAGTACTGGAGTGGCATGCCATCGCCTTCTCCAAAGGTGAATGTTGATTCACCTCTAACTTCTCTGACATTTATTTTATTTTACAGCATTCTTAGGAAAGGCTGAGGTAATAGAGGGAAAATGGAGAACTGGCTTTGTAACTACCTTCTCAAGAGGAAGATGGCTCTAATTTAGGCCAGTATGCAGTGTTGTTCTTTGAACAGCATTGCACTCTTATTTATTTTTAAGCCAGAAAGGTATGAGAGTAGAAATTGTGCAGATGAAATGTTGAGACACACTATGCCTACTTAACTCCCATGCTTTTGACACCTTTTATTAAAGTTTATTGTTAATTTCTGAGTGAGTGCACCTAAGCTTGGCCTTTGCCTTCTTTTTTGGACCTGAAAATGTTTCAGGTGCTGCTGGAAAATGGAAGGCCTCTAGGTTTACTTGTATGCACTAGCTTTAAGCATCAGCATTCAGAAATGATCTCCTTTTTATACTGGTTATTTTAAGAGAATTACCACTTAAGAATAAATAAGCAAATAGCTTGGACTTTCAAATCTACTCTGTGCACAGATTCAAGGTTCAGTGTCTATTGAGGCAGGATTCTTCCTCCCCTGACCCAGAGCAGACTGCAGAGAAAGAATTTGGATGCCTCGGCCATCCAAAACATAGCTAAGAGCCTGTAAGTATATGCAAACATTTGGTTCATGGCAAAATCTATGGCTTTCATTCATCAGTTTTTATTTAAAAAGAGAAAGGGGAATGAGGGAACTCTCTGCCACACAGGTTACTCTCCCAAGGGCATCATCATTATTAATGGGTATTGTTTTCAGAAATTAGGATGAAATTTGGGCCAAGAAAAGGACTGTCTTTTTAAGGCTAGTTCATATATTACTTTCTTTGGGAAATTTTGAATGTGTTTTTTTTTTTGATAGCTACTGCTGCTGTTTTGTACTACTTTTTTTACCCTATACTCTAGTAATTTTCCTTTATTTTGCTTTTATATCACAGATATGTTTTTGTTTGAAATAAGGAGTTGACCTACCAGGGTATAAATTGAGGGAAAGAAGTGATTATATATAGGTGGAAGTGTGGCAGGTTAATTTCTGGAACAGTGTACTTAATGGAACAAGCATCGTCTCTTCCTTTCTGTTGCTGCTGCATCCTTTTCCAGGCATCTGGCAGAGCAGCCTTTCCAGAATGGAGGTCTGGGCTTCCTCTCCTCCACTGCCAGTGCTTCAGTGGTTTCCCATGGCCCTAGCGAGGTCGTCTGGCCTCTATCTGTTTCATCACCTTCATTTTCCTTTTGTTCCAGCCATACCAAGCTGCTTAAATTTCTCACACAGCCCATGTGTTCTCTGTTCCTTGTCTTCAACATGTTGTAATCTTTTGCCTGTAATGTTTCGCCAGCATGCCTTTGCTTAGTACTTGGGTCCTGCCACCTGCCACCGTCCTGCCGTGCTCCCAAGCTGTGCTGGAAGCTCCTCTGTGTGTCTCTACTGCCCTCTCCTTACCTCATGACTTTCATCCTGTGTTACTTTGAATTTACCAATTTCCATCTCACTAGATAACGAGCTTTTTCAGGCCAGTGTCTGTGTTGTGTTCATTTGTTTCCTCATTGCAGGACCTGGAATGTCAATGGGAGTAAACAGATGTTCCCTGGGGTAGAATACTGAAAATTAATGAGTTATCCTTCAGTACATAGGAGGCAGTTGGATAATGTGTGTATGTTTATCAAAAATATTTGTCAGATGACTGCTTTTGCCAGGCAGTATTCTAGATCCTGGGAAGGCAGTAGTGGATAGTGTGTATAAAAACCCTTCCCCTTTTCGGATTTACATTCTGTTCAGGGAGGGGCACCATCAACAACAAAAAAAGTAAATATATTCTTTGTTTGATTATCGTAAGAGCTTTGCAAACAAAAAGCAAAGAAGGAAGTTAAGCAGTGGAGTACAGTTTAAAACAGGCTCAGGAAAGGCCTTCGTTACGAGGGTGACCTTTGACTAAAGAAAAGGATGAGCATGGCACCAAGAAGACTGAGGGGAGGAGAGCATTCTGGATGGAGGGATGGAACCTGTAACAGAGAAGTTGATATGTCCCTGTGCCATCCTATGTACCCTGGTGTTTTTTCACAAGTATTTAAGAAAGCATCGAAATACTACTTTATAAAATGCGAGGCAGAGAAGTGTTGCCTGACTCCAGAGGGAAAGGATAGCAGTGGAGTTGGTGACCAGACTTCACTGTGACCCGATCGGGTCTCCTCTAGACCAGGAAGGTGTCAGGAGGGGTCACAGCAGTGGTGTATGTGGGGCTTGTTTAGGGGAGCTGCCTGGGAACAGTAGAAGGATGAGACTCACCTTGGGAAGGCATAGGCTGTCTTAGTACCTTTCACATTCATTCTGCCGTTTGATCCATTGAGCAGCCTCATTTTGCAGAAGTGGCCACCTCTGTGCAGAAGGTAAGACTCGGAGAAACTGGGTTACTTGCTCAGGGTCGCTCCAGTAGAAAGTGACCTCAGTCACTGGAGCTCCTGATTCCAGTCTTTACCTGCCCATTGCCTGGTCATGCGGCCACTCCAGCTTTCTTTCAGAAGCAGTGTGTCCCTGTGTTTTCGACCCGAGTGATCTCTGGCTTGCACTCCAGCATGGTGTTTCTACCCACTTTGCAGTGGCTGCTGGCTGAAATCTCTACTTCCGTGTTTGACACTGGTGGCTCTTCCTCACCCCACCAGTCATGATCCTGACACTGGCTCATTTGAAGTTTATGCTCTGACTGTTCAAACTGTATATTTCTCTGAATTTGACATCCTTTCTCACACCTTGGTGTCTGTGCAGATGTAATTCTCCTGCCTGAAATACCTCTTAATTCTTCCCACTAGCAGCAGATAAGTCTGAGCTTAAAAAAGCTTCCTGTGTGAAACTTTCTCTGCTGCCTGAAATGATTTTTTTTTAAATTTTTCTGTCTTACCTTTCTAATTATTGTAAATACATCTTTTTTTTTTTTAAGTTGAAAAGTAAAGTTAAAGTCGCTCAGTCGTCTCCGACTCTTTGTGACCCCATGAACTGTAGCCTACCAGGCTCCTCCATCCATGGAATGCTCCAGGCCAGATTACTGGAGTGGGTAGCCTTTCCCTTCTCCAAGGAATCTTCCCAACACCAGGGATCAAACCCAGGTCTCCCGCATTGCGGGCAGATTCTTTACCAGCTGAACCACAAGTTGCTTTCCGTCTCTCGTGGCTCTCTTCCAGACTTCCCCTAGAGTGGATCCTGTAGGCTGTGGTAGCCGGTGCACCTCGTCCTCTTTCCACATATGATCCTGTTGAGGGCAGGAATCCCCGTCTATTCTGAGTCCCCAGGACATCACCCACCTCTAGTTACTCAGTGACTGTTGGCATGTGACTAATTTGAGGAATCATTTAATTGAACAGCCATCAGTATTACATTTTGGGAGTCCTGACTTTTCATGGACGGGCCTGTTAGCTGGATGTTTTAAGTATTGTTTGCATTGTCCATTGACTACCTAATGGCTCATTATTTGAGTCTTTTCAGAATCTCTCCCTGCAGAAAACCACACTGCTGAGTTTGAATGAGACATGGCAAACTCCTGATGAATCATCTTGGAAACGGAGATCCAAGTGGTTTCAATTTGTTGCCCACACATAATAACTCTCCACGAAGCTTTGCTTCCACTCAATTGTCAGTTCAGCTTGTTTCTATTTTCACAGTCTTTTCACATTTTCTCTTTCCACCCCCTGCAGTTCTGAGCTGCAGGAATGATAACTTAAGTAGATTGCTAGGTTTGAATGAAAGTATTGATATAATTTGTGGTGTCATTTCTGGTAAGAAGCCTGTGCATCTTGGTGCGAAGCACATCTTGCGTCAGCCACACAGACTCCAGGACCCGGCAGCAAACCTGGGTGATCATCGGAGCAGCCCAGCGGACCTTTTTTCTTTTTAATATTTATTGATTGACTGATTGACTGATTGATGTATTGATGTAGCTAGCTGCGCCAGATCTTAGTTGCAGCATATGGAATCTAGTTCCCCAACCAGGGATCTAACCCAGGCCCCCTGCCCTGGGAGTGTGGAGTCTTAGCCACCTGACCAGTGGGGAAGTCCCTCATGTTTCTTTTTAGAGATCTGTAATGATGATTGGCAGAGAATTTCGTCTTCTAGTATTTGTCCTAATCAACTTTTTATGTTGAAAAAACAATGCACACATGGCAAAAAACAGATGATGAAAATAGGATAAAACAAAAGGTCAGTTTCCTTTTTGTATCCCTCCAGAAATAGTTATGGATGTACATATTTATATAACAACTTTTTAATACAGATATGAGTAAGCTATACACATTTCTGTACCTTGTTTATTTGTGTCTTACCTTTGTAATTATTGTGACTGCATCGTTTTTACAAATTGAAGTATTGTATTTTTTTTTTACAAATTGAAGTATTGAAATTTACAAAGTGTTAATTTATGGTATACAAACAAAATGATTCAGTTAAACATATAAGCATGCAAGTGCACAGATGCATATATTCTTTTCCATTGTAGGTTATTACAAGATATTAAATATAGTTCCCTGTGCTATACAGTGTGACCTCGTTGTTTGTTTATTTTATACAGAATACTGTGTATCTGCTAATCTCAAACTCCTAGTTTATCCCTCTTCCCATATATGCATCTTGAAGTGTGATTTATCTAGCTTAAAAAAAATAAGTTTAAGAAGATAAGATCATTTAAAAATGGAAATGTGTCTTTTAGTTTTATATGCTAGAGAATCAAACCTGGCAGGGGATGAAATTCAAAAGTTTATGGTAGACTATTTCTAAGATGTATTTTTTTAAGCTACTAATTGAAAATACTAAGTAGAAAATTATCTCAAGCAAATAACAACCCTAGAGGGAAAACATACCACCTGTTTAAAAGTTTCCAAACAATATTACCAAGAAATGGAGACTATTAAGCCTGAATGGATTTATTACCTCTACTAGTTAGTAGTACTAGATGAAGTTACTCAAAATTCTAGTCTCATAAATATTTATGTACATTAAAATTTTTTTTTTTTTTACAGGGGCCTGGCCATAGTCTCTAAAGAAAGCATATTTTTTTCCTACACCTTAAAGAAACTGCATTGCCAGATTTGGGGGGGAAATTAGAATAATTTATTCTCTATACTTCTTAAATTTTTTATGCTTTTTTATGTTTTCAGTTTTTGTAGTATCATGTCAATACTGAATATGGGAGATTTCAAAGCTACCCGTAAAGTCCTTCAAAAGTTTCTTAGAGGCTAAAAACTTTTGTACTCATGGATCATATCATTGAACTTAGGTGGAAAAAGAGGGAGAGAGGTTTGAATATACTCTGCTCAAAAATTAGTGACTTTATGTGTGAAACTGGATGTAGGACATTCAGGGAGCTCTGCTGGCACGGTAAGGAGCAGGGCCTGGTACAGTGGAGAGCCCATGAGACAAGAGACCAGGAGGCTTGAGTCTCTTCCTTGCTGTGAGACTCCAGCTCAGGATCCCTAATTGGAGATTGGCATCTATAAAGCAGTTACCAGCAGTCTCCTGTACCCATCACTGGGTTGGTATGAAGGTCAGATCAAAATCATGTGAAAGTGCTTTAGAAACTTTAATGCTGTGCACTTGTGAAGTGAATGAATGAATGTGTGAAATGAATTGTTGGGCTGAGTAGAGGATGCTTTTGGAATATATTGAGAGAAATTGTGATGAGCCCAGAGGAAGAATTGTTACCAGAATTTAAAACACATTGGAAGTAATCATGACAGGTAAAGTTTCTGGAGGAAGGGACAGAAAGTACTAGTGATAATGATTAGAAAATAATTTGCATGGAAAGCTAGAACTTAAAACATGCTCATCCATCTACTCTCTATGAAGCATCTGTCAAGAACAAAGTATTGGCTGGCCAAAAGATTGGTTTGAATTTTTGCCCCAAATTGCATCTCTAGTAAGCAAAGGATCTGGTATATAAACTAGTACAACTGACATAAAAGCTGCTGCTGCTCTTTGGTGTGGCCCTCTTTTACTCCATAACTCTAATGTGCTGTGGGAAAGACACAGCTAAGTACACATGGTTTCTGCCCTCCAGAGACTAATACTTAAAAGAGAGGCAATGTAAAGTATGCAATAGAAGTACAATTAAAGTGTAACAGATGTATCAGTAATTGCGTGCATAGTCACTCAATCATGTCCTACTCTTTGCAGCCCCTTGTTCGGCAGCCTGCCAGGCTCCTCTGTCCATGGGATTCTCCGGGCAAGAATACTATAGTGGGTTGCCATTTCCCTCTCCAGGGTCTCTTCCCGATCCAGGGATCAAACCTGTATCTTTTGAGTCTCCTGCATTGGCAGGCAGCTTCTTTACCACTGTGCTACCTGGGAATACCTTTGAGTACATTCCATAATTGCTTTCATTTTTGGAGCCCCTCCTATGGACCAGGTCTTGGTTTGGTTTGTGTATTTTATGTGTGTGTGTGTGTGTGTGTGTGTATGTATAGTTTCTTAGGCTTTGTGCAACCATGCAAGCTATAGTATATTGCCATTTTATGGATAAGACTAATAAGTTTGTAGTTGTTAAGTAGCTTGCACAAGGACATCCAGCTAGTAACTTATGTGTATCCATGCTTATTACACCCTGTCATGCCATTTTCCTCATTCGAAAAAAAGAATAGGTGTTTTTTTTGCCACATATGAAAATGAAGGTTGTGTGTGGAGACTTGAAACTCTCTGTAAGATAAAGAAAAGCCAGTGTAATGTTAATAGTAGCAACTATGTACATTATTGCTGTGTGCTATTTAGTACTCTTGGAGCTGAACTCTCTAACCTGGTTTGGGAAATTTGTTTCATAAATGGTGTTAGAAAGAGAATAGAAATGAGATCAGATATTTGGTGTACTCTCCCAATACAGGTACCAAATCCATGAGATGCCAGAAAACAAAGAGTGAGAAAATGAGTGTGGTACAATTACCCTAAGAAGCGCTTGGGAGAGTAAAGGTGGTCAATTCCATGAGTAGGGAGTAGGAACCAACAGCCTGGTAGAGCAGGATATGGAGTCATACACAGAGATGGGCTGCCTGGTTGTCGCTCCGCCTTCAGAGCACATTGGGCAATTTTAGGCTGGAGGACTTGAGTCTGAAATCAGAGGGTCAGAGTATACATGGAAAAAAGCCTTCTTCACTGTTTTGATCAACGTGAGTTTGCTAGTGGAGTGCAAAACCAGTACAAAGAGCTCCCTGAAAGAACACCTACAGAAGAGCTGTCCTGCTGCCCTGAGACCCCAGTTGCTGGATATTTGCTCCTGCTCTTTCTCTTTCTAGGCAGGAAAGTGCTTACTGGGTGAGGTGTGAGATGAGCAGGCAACAACAGGGCACACCCGGATGCAGAGCAGGTGGAGATGGGCTGCTGGCTCCCTGGCCGCATCCATATGCCAGACAGCTTCAGAGGGGGCTGTGCCTCTGGGGGGCGGTTCAGGGAGGGGCCTCATGAGCTTCAGTCTGTAAGCAGAAGGGAGCCGGGTTAAATAACAGATGAAGAGGCACTAAGAGCCTAGGAATGGGATCCGATTTGCCTAAATCCGTTGCCAGATATACCAGCCTTACACAGCTTATTCCCAGATAACTTATAAATGCAGTAGGATCAGCTTTGTTCACTCCATCTTCCCATCAGGGCTTAGCCATCTAGGCTTAGCACATATTCTCACCTTTACTGGAATTTGTTTCCCTGTTATTTTTAATATATAATAATTTTATTTATTTATAGCCATGCTGGGTCTTCCTTGCTGCACAGGTGTTTTTCTAACTGCGGCAAGCGGAGACTAGTTGGGGTGAGAGGGATTCTCATCGTGGTGGCTTCTCTTGTTGCAGAGCACGGACTCTAGGGTGTGTGGGCTTCAGCAGTTGTCGCTCCCAGGCTCTGGAGCACAGGTTCAGTAGTTGTGGCCCCTGGGCTTAGTTGCTGCAAAGCATGTGGGATCTTCCCAGACCAGGGATTGAACCCATGTCTCCTGAATTGGCAGGTGGATTCTTTACCAGTGAGCCACCAGGGGAACCCCTGTTTCTTGATAGCCTTTTTACTACTTAACACTTGAATAGTTAGACTAGAAATTAACTCTTTCATGAAGCCCTGCTTGACACATGCCTGAAGCCAACCCCTCTGTATTCATTCCCATAGCACCCTGTGCTTAGTGGTATCAAACCATTTATTGTTGTTTGCTTGATTGTCTTTCCTTATAGACTACATTCCTGGAGGAAAGGGTCACATCTTAGGACTTTACCTGGCACATCATAGGTGCACAAAAAGTATTTGTTGAGTGAATGACAGATGATCTTACAGCCACTTACTTGGGAGCATTGGCTTTCAAAGCTGGGTCTTTTGACTTGAGACAGATATCTGCAGTTTTTGAGGATAGGACTCAGTATATGAATGAGATAGGGGAAGCATTTAGTAAGGTTGACCTTTTCTTAAATCTGCCTGTTGGAATCCAAGAAAATTTCCTTAATTGGTTTTTATCATTACTCCCAGCTGCTAAAGTTGCTTCAGTCGTGTTCGACTCTGTGCAGTCCCATAGACGGCAGCCTACCAGGCTCCTCCGTCCCTGGGATTCTCCAGGCAAGAACACTGGAGTGGGTTGCCATTTCCTTCTCCAATGCACGAAAGTGAAAAGTGAAAGTGAAGTCACTCAGTTGTGTCCGACTCTTTGTGACCCCATGGACTGCAGCCTACCAGGCTCCTCCATCCATGGGACTTTCCAGGCAAGAGTACTGGAGTGGGTTGCCATTGCCTTCTCCACATTACTCCCAGACTGTACCTTAATAGGATCAAGAGAGAGAATGTCAGATTAGGTTTGGCAATATAGACCCAACACTGATAAATCTGTGCAGTTCAGAATGATGACTTACGCATGAGAAATGCTGACAGCTTATTATAATTAGATGTGTTTTTGAGAACCACAGGTAGCTTTGGGAGTGTTTTTTTTTTTTTCCCAATTTGCTTATATTAAAATATGTACCATGTTTTCCCAGAAGCTGGGAGGGATTGAGTTAATGTTGTTCACATGTTAGGTAACTCTAGAATCATGGTGGAGCTGCTATGGCTTCATTGACACCCAAACCAACTTTAAATAAATGTGGTTATATTATATTTATTTAATATAGATAAATAAATAACCACCTTTCCTGTCAGCCGATCAATTCTGGGCTTTGTTCTATTTGGATAATTGTTTTGTAGCATCAGTATCAGTTTAGTTGCTCAGTCATGTCCGACTTTGTGACCCCATGCACTGCAGCGTGCCAGGCCTCCCTGTCCATCACCAACTCCTAGAGTTTACTCAAACTCATGTCCATCGAGTCGGTGATGCCATCCAACCATCTCATCCTCTGTCATCCCCTTCTCCTCCCGCCTTCAATCTTTCCCAGCATCAGGGTTTTTTCAAATGAGTCAAAGAATTACAGGATAGTATCCCATTGAGCCCTAAATTGAGCAAAGTAAAAATTGGTTGCATACTTTCTTATGAAACTAGAAAAAAATGATTGTAGGAACAAGGATGGGTTTTTTCCCCCTTACTTATCCCTGGAGAAAATACTCTTCTACTTAACTGTCTAGGCATTTCTAATGGGATTATTGAACTACTGCTTTGTTATTGAGAATACTTAGATGGTCCAAAGCATATTTATTCAGGGGCAATGATGACAAAAATTGCTTCCAGGGTGAATTATTATAAATGATCAGATAATTAGGGAAGAGATCTGGAATAGGCTCAAGGATCTAATGGTAGTTGAAAAAACAAGCATACATATTTTTTAAGTGGATGGAGATTTTTTTTTTTGGGGGGGGGGGAGGGAATGGAGGTTTTTTAAAGTGGAAGAACAGAGCAGACGTCCAGAAATCCATTCCTAGATTCAGTTTCTGTGTCCTGTTCTTGTGGTCTACAAAATGGACCACCTCTGCAACAGACTCCCCAGGGTGGTTGTAAACCTTGATTAGATAGTGGCCGTGTGAAGGGCCAGACAGACCTTCTTCCCATTGTTACATTTTTTTTTTCTAATTACTCTTTTTGTTATTCACAGGCTGATCCCAAAGAACTGATCAAGATGGTCAGCAGGCATGTGACTCTGTATGGACACGAGGCCTGGCCCGAGGACCTCGCTGCACTGACCAAGCAGTTGCACTACTACAATGAACGCCTGCTGGACTTCACTCAGGCTCAGATCCTCCAGGGCCTGCGGAAGGGTGTGGACGTGCAGCGGTTCACAGCCGACGACCAGTACAAAAGGGAAACCATCCTTGGCCTGGCCGAGTAAGAGATACTTTTGTCTCCTAAAGGGATGGGATAAAACACACAAGAACAAGCTGAGTTATCAGGACTATGAATCACAGTCCCTTGAAGATGTCCATTCATGGTTACTGTAAGCAGGGTTTTCCCTTCTTCTTCCGATCCTGTGAGGGACGTGGGAGTCTTCACAAATGGATTGTTGGTGGGATCATGGTGAGGATAGCTGCCTTCTGAATGATCAGTAGATGCAGACTGTATTTCAGGCTTGCAGATTTAAAATAGTAAGGATGATAATTATAAGAAAATCTCCCTATGATTTTGGTATCCTGATCCCAGTACTATGTTAGAGGTGATGCAGTATGATCAGGGGTTAAAAGTATGAAGCTTACCGTGTGCGTGCTAAGCCACTTAAGTTGTGTCCTATTCTTGAAAACCCATAGACTGTAACCTGCCAGGCTCCTCTGTCCATGGGATTCTCCTGGCAGAAATACTGGAGTGGATTGCCTTGCCTCCTCCAGGGATCTTCCTAATCCAGTGATTGAACCCAGGTCTCCTATGTCTCCTGCATTGGCAGACAGGTTCTTTACTACGAATGCCACCTGGGAAGCCCATGAAGCTTACTTTAGAAATTTAAAAACAAGACTCCCTTTGATTCCTGGTTGGAATCTCACTTTTCTACTATATGGCTGTTTAATTTCCTCACTGTGTTAAAAATAGGTACAGTCGACTTAATCCAAGAGGAGGAACTGCGTGTTGTGGGTCCAGGGCACCTTCATCTGTCCTGGGTTCCTAGAGAAAGCAGATCTTTCACGCTGGCAGTTTCTCTTGTTCGAGGCCTATAGCAGCTTCCTTTTTTTCCTTTGTCCCTTAGCTCTTTCCAGAGAAAAGTTAGCCCTTGTGTGAGATGGCAGTACAGTTCAAGGCCTATGGGAATGTTCTCTTCTAGGTATGGAGTTCTCCTTGGTTTTAATACTGGTCCTCATTTTTTGTTTTAGATCAAATGAGTTCTGATCAAATGAGAATTAGGTGTCAGGTGTTGGGGAAGTTAAACAAGATATTTTTATAAAATGGGCTCACTCACAATGGTTATTAAGTTAGAGGTATGTTTTGTTTTTAACACCCTGATTTGTGGAGTGCTTCTTATGGGCCTAGAATGGTGTTAGATGCTCTATAAACTTTCTTTTGAAAACATCTTTTAATCCTTAAAGGTAACCCTCTGATATAAAATGTTGTTATCCCCATGTTATAACTGAAGAACTTAGAAGTGTTTGTCACTCAGTTGTGTCTAACTCTGTGCAACCCCATGGACTGTAGCCCACCAGTCTCCTCTGTCCATGGGATTTTCCAGGCAAGAATACTGGAGTGGGTTGCCATTTCCTTTTCCAAAGAACTTAAGGCTTATTAATATTAAGTAATTGGTCCAAGTTTCCATAGATGGTAAAGATCACAGCTGTGATTTCCTGCTACCTACCAAAGGCATCACGTCTTTAGCACCACGCACCCTCCCCACACTGCCTGATTGAATTTTCCCAGAAGCATTGGCATGCAGTTCAGTCTAGGTTTCTAGCCTTTGAAACAATGTTAGATTGTGCCTACATTTTACAATTATCAATCTTTCCTGATAAGTACCTTAAAATCAGTGGTAAAGAATCTGCTTGCAATGCAGGATCCGTAGGAGATGCGGGTTTGATCCCTGGGTCAGGAAGATTCCCTGGAGGAGGTCATTGCAACCCACTCTAGTATTCTTGCCTGGAGAATCACATGGACAGAGGAGCCTGATGGGCTACAGTCTGTGGGGTCACAAAGAGTCAGACATGACTGAAGTGACTTAGCATGCACTTAAAATAGCAAAGATGGTCTTGATTATTGCAGTGGTCTTTGCTATTTTTCATCATTATTCTTAAATCTTAAAGCAGCAAAATAACTTTGGTACTCTAATAGCACTTTATATTATCCTGGGCTTTTTTCCTATGAGAAGACACTCAAATTCTTTTTAGAGTGAGGCAGGGAAAATGGAGATCAAAGAAAGATAGTAAGGACAGCCTATGGGAGAATTCAGTTAAGAGAAATGTACAATTTTTTTTTTCTCTTCCCCTCTGTTCTCCTGGAGGTTCATAATTTCTTAGGTTCGTTTAATGTTCAATTTGAAAGTGACTGAAGAGAGAATTTAATCCAGTCTCCTTACTTTTGGAAGAGGAATGTGAGAAGCACAGAGCATTAAAGCATTGTTCAAGGTCGCAGAGCCAGGAGTTGAGCCTGGGCTTCCTATTGCCAAGTCCAGTGGGCTTCTCTTTGGGTATTTGGTAATCCTGAGTGAGAATGTTTATGGTTTCTTAGAAGAGGGTTATTATGCAGATACAAGTTGACAAGATAAGGCATGCCTTACATCATCAATTACATTTTGCTAGGGCTTTGTCTCGTCTTTTTTTTTAAGCATCCAGCTAGCGTGTGCTATTTGAAGCATATCCTGGAGGAAAAATATATGCTTTTGATAAATATATAATAGAATCTTCTCCACAATCTGTTGTTTATAAATATACACAGCAGTCTTTAGATGACTCGTTCAAAATATCTCAAAGTATCTATGAGTTTTCTGAGTTAGCACTTCTGATTTGGAGACAGCATTTTAGCATCTCACACAAAGAATCCTTGAAGAACCTGCTTCCTTCTGTTTTGCAGCTCCACCTTCAAACGTGGCCATTCTTTATTTTCTTACTAATTGTCTGTCCATTTTAATGGCCGTTGTTTTCTGTGCATACATTATAGTTGTCCTTTTTTGTCTGTATGAGTTATTACTGTCTCAGTGGCTAGGGTGACTTTGAGGAAAACAGAATATAGTTCGTTTTCTTCCCACTTTTATCAGATAATAAAGATGCGAATACTTAGTACATACCTGGTGTCAGATGCTGTGCCAGACTCATAATAGGAAGAGTGAACTGCTAATGGTCCCCATTCTCCACAAACTCTTGTTTTATCCTGCAGATGTCAGTACTCAATAAATCCTTTAAGAAATAATTTTTAATGACAGTTACCTAATAATCCAGGTATAGATAGACTTAATTCAGTCCTTGGTCTCTTTTCTGTAGTCTATGAGCATAGAATGGCTTTACATTTTTAAAAATGGCTTACATTTTTAAAGGTTTGTGGAAAAGCAGGAGTAAAAAGCAATAGAAGAATATGCTTCTGAGACCATATGGTGGTAAAGCCTGAAAGATTTACTGTTTGGCTTTGAACGGAAATCATTTGCCAGCTCCTGGATGATCCAACTTACAAACATCAGTATCCTTAGTGAGCCTAAGTGTAGTCTTAGCAGTATTACTTGGTGGTAATAGGCATTTCATTCCCGTTTCTGTGGTTTTTGTCCACCATCCTTCCTTTTTTTGAAAATTTATTCATTTTAATTGGAGGCTAATTACTTTACAATAGTGTAGTGGTTTTGCCATACATTGACACAAATCAGCCACAGGTGTACATGTGTTCCCCATCCTGAACCCCCCCCCCCCCCACCTCCCTCCCCATGCCATCCCTCTGGGTCATCCCAGTGCACCAGCCCTGAGCACCCTGTCCCATGCATTGAACCTGGACTGGCGATTCGTTTCATATATGATAATATACATGTTTCAATGCCATTCTCCGAAATCATCCCACCCTTGCCCTCTCCCACAGAGTCCAAAAGACTGTTCTATACATCTGTGTCTCTTTTGCTGTCTCACATATAGGGTTATTGTTACTATCTTTCTAAATTCCATATATATGCGTTAGTATACTGTATTGATGTTTTTCTTTCTGGCTTACTTCACTCTGTATAATAGGCTCCAGTTTCATCCACTTCATTAGAACTGATTCAAATGTATTCTTTTTAATGGCTGAGTAATATTCCATTGTGTATATGTACCACAGCTTTCTTGTCCATTCGTCTGCTGATAGACAGCCATCCTTCCAGTGAATTCCATCCTTATGTTTCCTTTGCTTCAGGAAAGTTGAGGTCTTGTGACAGTCTCTCCAATATGGCCTTTATGTGGGTGCTCTGGACCAGAATTGTTTACATACCTAGAGCTTCTCAAATCTGATGACACGATTCCCTGGTTTGAACTTTCCGTTGCGCCTCCATTGCCTGTAGGATAAGGTATAGGTCCTTCAGTAGACCTGAGGACCCTGCACATTCATGGTTGTGACACCCTGTCTATCAAAAGCCCATTTATCTCTTCTCCCTCTTTACCGCCTCTGCTTAGTTAATCCCCATTCACTCTCTCATCTGTATCCTCACAGTATTTTGTAGTCTTTTAACATTCCCCCGTTCTGTTTGATGCCTGGTTCGCACCTCATATACTCCACTAGGCTGTGAGTTCCTCAAGAAACATCTTGCTGCTTTTATATCTTAAGCAGCTAGCATAATAGCTGGCCCAGTGTAGAAAATGAGAATTTATTGAGTGACTAACTGTGTTTTTCTCAGAGATTTACCTGTGAGGCAGGGATCCATTTCTTTGTATTCCTTTTTCACTGTAGGCTCTGGTATCTAGACCATAATTTTTTTATCTCAGTACGTTTTGGACTGGGTCATTCTTTGTTGCAGGAAGGCTGTTCTGTACATTATAGGTTGGTCAGCAGCCTCCCTGACCTCTGCCCACTAGATGCCAGCTGCTTTCTCCTTTTCCTTGCCCACCATGACAATCAAAAATGTCTCCAGACAAAATTGTCAAATGTTCCCTGAGTGGGGCTGAATCACCCTCGTTTGAGGTGCATTGATCTGGACGATTCCTTGGTCAATTGCAACACACCATAGTGAAGAAGGAGCATTAAAAATCCCTTGGGTGTACTTTTCCTGAATTACTGTGACATGTCTTATGAGGGACTGCGCTGGCTGCACCCCCTTTAGCTGGAGAGCAGTCCTAATGAACGCTTTCTCTGCTGATTAAGGCCATGTGTTTCTCTTCTTTCCCTTCCCTGTGGTTGATGCACATTTGTGAAGGACACTGGAGGAAAACGTCTACAGCATCGCTCTCTCTCTGGCCCAGCGCTACAGCGTCTCCCGTTGGGAGGTTTTTATGACCCATTTGGAGTTCCTGTTCACCGACAGTGGGTAAGCACGCAACTCGTGTAAGTTTACGTCCATGTCTTTTTTCAGAGTCTGTTTTAGAGGAATCTTGAAGTTGTACTGTTCAATTTTACTTTTCCTTTTGAGCTGTTGTCGACTGGTCTCAGTACAATCTCTCTTCATACGTCTCTTTAGACACCAATATGCTAAAGATCGTCTTAGTTTTTGTTTTCAGTAGTAATAACCCTGAATTTGAGACTTTTAATTCATTGATTCAAAGATATTTACTGAGAATCTCTTGTGTACTAGGACTAGTGTTAAGTCCTAGGGTTACAGTCGTGAACAAAAGCAGACATTTGGGTTGTCCTGGAACTTTTAGTCTAGGGTAGAAGACAGAACATAATTGAATAATGACACAGGCAAATGTGAAATTAAAACTGTGACAGGCCCTGCATAAGAGAGCCCAATTAGGGGATTTGGCATAGTTAGGGAGGACTTTTCTGAGGAAATAACTCTTGAGCTGAGACATAACTATTGACTCAAAATTAAGTATTGAATATACTATGAGAAGATGGGAAGCGTTTTCTAGGAAGGCAGGACAGTTTACTATAAAAAGCTCCTCGATAGGATGGAACATGATTTCTGCAGGCCTAACAGATGGTGATGGGGTGAGGCCCTGAGAATTGGTGGAGCATGACGTGAGATGGGGGGAAACCAGACCTAGTAACAAGACCATGTAGGCCCTATCTAGGGCTGTGGGCTCTTTCCTAAGAGTGATAGGAAGGTACCTAAGGATTCAGATAAGAGAGAGAGGTTATATGATCAGTTTTTCATTTTGATAAGATCATTGTGGCCACCATGTTGAAAGATTTTAGGGAGGCCATTGCAGACATATGTGGATTGTTTAGGGAACTATGGTGGTGATAGACTCTAGGATGGGTGACCATAGCCTGGAGTAGAGTTTTGAAAGTATAGGAGTGATGAGAATGGGCTTCAGAGATACCTGCAAAGTGAAATAGATGGCACTATATAAGTCAATAATAGGGATAAACTAGCTATGGAGGTGAGTGAAAGGAGGAGGGTCAAAAATTACATCCAGGACTTTACTTGGTCCGTCCATTGGATGATGACATCATTTGAGACAGAAAATACTAGTTAGGGACACCAAGGTTAGGGGAAGATGAGGAAAAGGCAAAGGAATAGAACTGTTATACATGTGGCACTTCCCAAGAGGAAAGATCAAGTGGACAGTGCCTTACAGATTTGGGATTCATAAGGAAAGGTGGAGTTTGGAGATAGTAATTTGGGGGTCATAGGCACATAGATGATAAATAAGTCATGTTGCTGGTGTTCTTTGGGAGTGAATGTAGAATGAGAGAGGAGAAAGACTTGGCAGAAACTTGGAGGACCTTCCACAATTAGTGGGAGAGGAAGACCTGCCAGCAAAAGGGACAAAATCAGCAATTGAGAGGGAGGAATATTATTCTAGGGAAGCTATGGGACCAAAGGGTTTAAAGAAGAGGGGTAGTGTTGAATGGTCAGGTCAGTTCAGTTGCTCAGTCATGTCCAGCTCTTTGCAACCCCATGGACTGCAGCACGCCAGGCCTCCCTGTCAATCACCAAGTTCCAGAACTTAATCAAACTCATGTCCATGGAGTCAGTGATGTCATCCAACCATCTCATCCCCTGTTGTCCCCTTCTCCTCCTGCTTTCAATCTTTCCCAGCATCCCGGTTGAATGGTCAAGACCTGTTATAACTTATCAACTTTAATTTTATTAATATTTCTGGAATACTACCATCTACATCTTAAATATTTATGAAATTGTTACATGGGTGACAGTATTAATCTGTGATAAATATTGTAGTAACTTCACCATTTTGGAGGCATCAGTTCAGTTCAGTCACTCAGTCGTGTCCGACTCTTTGCGACCCCATGAATCGCAGAACACCAGGCCTCCCTGTCCACCACCAACTTCCGGAGTTCACTCAGACTCACGTCCATCGAGTCAGTGATGCCATGCAGCCATCTCATCCTCTTTCGTCCTCTTCTCCTCCTACCCCGAATCCCTCCCAGCATCAGAGTCTTTTCCAGTGAGTCAACTCTTTGCATGAGGTGGCCAAAGTACTGGAGTTTCAGCTTCAGCATCATTCCTTCCAAAGAAATCCCAGGGCTGATCTCCTTTAGAATGGACTGGTTGGATTTCCATGCAGTCCAAGGGACTCTCAAGAGTCTTCTCCAACACCACAGTTCAAAACAATCAGTTCTTCGGTGCTCAGTTTTCTTCACAGTCGAACTCTCAAATCCATACATGACCACTGGGAAAACCATAGGCTTGACTAGACAGACCTTTGTTGGCAAAGTAATGCCTCTGCTAGGCATAGACATGTTCAAATAAACGTTTATTATAAAATGCATAATGGCTTAAAAATTTTTGGCATTTTATTAAATGCCTCTTTTCATTGACTGTTACATAAAAGGTCGTCATATCTGTCCAAACAGGACGCCCCATAGGTCTCTGAATATATTATAAATTATCAGGCAATCTAGTAATGTGCATGACTGTTCCCAGCATATCATTACAGCAGATCGCAGTGTGATTATGCAGATGCACAGCAATTACCAAAAGGAAATCATTATCTCCTGATGCCATTACTTATGAGCAACAGAACACCTAATGTTGAGTTAGCAAGTGGTGTTTGGTGCTCCCTGTTCTTTACTTAAAAGACCATTATTTGCCATACTATTCAGTCCAGCTTAGTCACATGAGTATTAAAGATCAGCTGTTAATACAGTAGAAATTGCCCAATATTTACTTGCTGAATCAATGCCAATAAGATGTCAGTAGATTGCAGTTACAAGAAAAAGATGTTCTTTATTTTAGGGTTTTTGTGTTACTATTCCTTTAAAAAAGTCATCTTCGCCTCTGAAGTTGATTTTTCTATAATTTTGCCTTCTCCTTCCTCTTGGTTGAATTTGGAGGTATTTCCTCATCTCAGCCAATGTACAGAGAAGCAGGCACACAGGCTGGATGAGGCAGCCTTGTGCATTAAAGCAGATGCTTCCGATCAAGAAACCGTGAGTATATCCTGGTAGTCTCTCCAGCAGTGTGTCCCTGCATGGGAGAAATCAGTTCTCAGAAACTCATTCTCCTATATTCTTAAGTCATAAATGATTTCACGGTGAAATGTCAGACCTACAGAACCTGACACATGATCGATCCTTAATGAATGGTAGTGATTACTGGAATTTCACTCCTATAAGAAAGAGATAATTGTCATAAACACCCAAACTTGAGTTCCTGGTCTCCTTTCCCCCTTATTTTTTCTCATTTTCTTTCTTTTTCTTGGTAGTTTTCAACATCAGAGATGGCTTTGTGGGTCTGTGTGTCTGTAGTTAGCTCCAGCTGGCAGATCCTGGCTCTTCTGAGTGTGTTCAGCTCCCTGAGCTCAGGGTTGATTCTCGCTCACCACAGCCTCCACAGCCCTCTTCACCTCTGGCCTGTTCTAGGCACTTTGATGCATCTTAGAGATGACGTTAACTACTAGTGCCTGTGTGGCCTGGTGTGAGGGCATGGGTTTTGGAGTCAGGCCACATTTCAAGATCCAGCTCTGATCCCCATAACCCCAACTGTGTAGCCTTGAGCAAGTCTCCTGACCCTCTTGCATTGCTGTTTTCTCAGTTGTGAGGACCATGATCCCCACCTGGTTATGGTTGTAAAGATTAGAGAAAATCTGTGGTGGGTGTGTAGCCAGGTGGCTCTTCAATCTGTCAAGATTATTCCTGTTATTGCTCTTTTCAGTTCTGCTGATCCCATCAATGTCTTTAAGTTTTGAATATGGGATCATTTTGAAATGGCAGAGGATGCTTCTAGCTGGTGGAATAGTGCATTGGTTTATTCATGAAGTATTATTATCATCTTTTTTACTAGAACCTTTGTATTTCGAACACAGTTTTAAATGTGGAACAAAATGGGCTCCTCCTTACCCTTATGGAGCATATATTCTAACTGGGGAGACCCGCACCACAGACACACAGTTAAGAACAACTAAAAATAAATTGCTAGTCATAGTAAGTACCATAAAGGAAACCCACAGGGAGCAGATAGGAAAGACCTCTCTTAGGACATACAAACAGATCACTCTTGGAGAAAGGAAGAAAAGGCATTCGCAGAGGGACCCCATTCTGGGACAGTGGATTCTTGGCATATTTGAGTAAAGGAACAGCCTTGGTGGCTGAAGCAAGTGGAGCCCAGTGAGCAAAGGAGGACTACACAGGGGCCAGAGATACCTTTGACTGTCAGCTTTGAGAACAGCTTCCATCTGTTCCTTCTTATTCAAGCTGCAGACGTGAAGGCCACACATCCTACACTTTTATTTCACTCTGATATGTGCTTTTCCGTCACCCAGGGGATTGATTATCTGCATGATCTTGCTTGGGTGGCGGAGATCAAGTGAGATACCTCTTCATCTCAGCTGGTCAGTTTAGTGCCACCTCTTTAGATGTTGGGAAGGGACTCTGCCTGTGCTGTGCTGCTTTGCACAATCAGTTGTATATTGTCTAATAGGACTCTGTGGTCTCAAATGTAAGGATGGGTAAGAGCATGTTATAGGTATGAGGAAGTCTATGAACTATAATGTACTTACCTTCTCCTGTGTTGAAACAGAAGCTGAGGGTTGCTGTTGTTCATAGGCTGATGTCCAGAGTGCCATGTTGTAGAGAATTCTCAGTACTGGCTTTCTCCTGTTGGCTTAGTTGAAGAGTTAGTGTGAGAATAGTTAGTGTGTAGAAAGGGGGATTTAAGGCAGCTTAGCTTTTTGAAAGTATATTGTAACATTGAAAAAT
Organism: Budorcas taxicolor; assembly: GCF_023091745.1. Lineage (NCBI taxonomy): Eukaryota > Metazoa > Chordata > Mammalia > Artiodactyla > Bovidae > Budorcas > Budorcas taxicolor. The sequence goes on from NC_068920.1 coordinate 142,453,606, forward strand.
AAGGTAAATAAAAATTCAAGTCCAGGAAGAATCCATATTGGAGTCGAAGGCTTGACAATAGAAATTCAGGTCATAGGTCTTACCCATTTTTTTAAATTGAGCTATGCATTAACTTTTGATCTTTATTTGGCCCAAAGGACCATGATGCTGATCATGACTGTGATTTGCATTGTACATAAGAAAAAATCTACCAATCCTAAAAATGGAAAAACTAAATGCTGCTGCTGCTGCTGCTAAGTCGCTTCAGTCGTGTCTGACTCTGTGTGACCCCCATAGACGGCAGCCCATGAGGCTCCCCCGTCCCTGGGATTCTCCAGGCAAGAACATTGGAGTGGGTTGCCATTTCCTTCTCCGATGCATGGAAGTGAAAAGTGAAAGTGAAGTCTCTCAGTCGTGTCCGGCTCTTAGCGACCCCATGGACTGCAGCCCACCAGGCTCCTCCGTCCATGGGATTTTCCAGGCAAGAGTGCTGGAATGGGGTGCCATTGCCTTCTCCAAACTAAATGCTACCATTACCCAAATGGAGGCAATTCTTTTCATACATCTGCTACCTTCCTTTCTGTGTTATGTTACTTAAGGCTACTTTTCCCCCAAATAGTAAAGAAAAAAATTCCTTATACCGGCACAACATGTAGTACGAAAAAGATGCATTTGGGGCCTGTTCTCATCTTGTGGAAAGTGCTCAGTCCTTGAATCCTGCAGGTCTGGATTCACACCGCAGCTCTGTGACCTCCTTCTGATGTGTCCTTGGTGAGTAAGTTGTTTCATCCTTCTACTCGTAGAGTTCCCTCCTTGCAAAATGAGTATTCTCACTCCATCTTGCAAAACTGCTGCAAGCTTTGAGATATTTATATAAAATACTTGGCATGTTGTAGTAGATGCTCAGGGGTGAAAAAAAGTAGCTATTTTTAAGTCTGGGCTTCCCTAGTGGCTCAGGGGGGAAGAATCTGCCTGCCAAGCAGGAGATGCAGGTTCAGTCCCTGGGTTGGGAAGATCCTCCAGAGAAGGAAATGGCAACCCTCTCCAGTATTCTTGGCTGGGACCTGGGAAATCCCATGGGCAGGGGAGCCTGGTGGGCTGATTCCATGGAGTCACAAAAGAGTCAGACATGACTTAACAACTAAACAACAACAGCTATTAATTCTGGAAACAGACCAGATTTACTGAACTCACCCTCTGACAGCTGTCGACCTAAGATTGCAGATCTGATTTTTGAAGAGTTATTTTTCAGGTCAATGTGAATATCAATTATAAAATACCTGCTTTATAAGAATTAAATGAGATTGCATAATACTTGCTATCTAAGAAGTGCTTAATGAAGGATGCCTATTGCTGTGTCTGTGCTATGATATCTTTTAAAATATTTTTGGTAGAGAGATAATAATAGGAGACTCCATAAACCAGTTGGAGTTGACAATTTATGAGAAATGAGGAGGCTTAAGGGTTAGGCTTGTCCTGGAGGAGACGAAGCCTGTTCACATGGCCTTCCTTCCACATAACCGCTCTGTCCATAGAAACCGTTCCGCAGAGGAGCTTGCCAAGTGCTAGTGTGACAAGAAGTCAACTCCAAGGTCCTCATTATTGAGCCTCTCATGAAGTTCGTAGGTGACCTTGCAAAGTGAAAGTTCATTTTTTGGTTTGCAAAGGCACTTGGCTAACATGCTGGAAAAGCTGAAAAAGGCCATCATTTTTTTCACCACATTTCCCCCATTTAATCACATACACAGCTGTCAGGCAGCACTACAGATCAGGTCTGGGCCATCAGGTTCCTTCGGAGGCATTTGTGTGGTCAATAGCTTGGACTGTTTCCCTCCTCACATTGGAGGAGTTGTGATTTAAAGGGTAGAATCATCTCTTTCCACAGTAGTGGAAAGAGTCAGTGGCGGGGGCCTGTTCACCTGTGGTCATGGTCCTTCATGTGGGTTTATGTATCTTCATACCACTGGGGTTAGTCTTTGGGGGACCTCAGGCCCATCCCTTTGCTCCTTCCAGCCTCTCTCAGGAGCCCTCACCTCTCTCCTTCCAACCCCCTTCTGCGTACTCCTTACAGTCAACTCATGGAATGGTGTATCCCTCGGTCTCAGATTAAGTAAAGTATAATACATTTGAATAAATTTGTTTCCCTATATGAACATAAGTCCTTTCAATTCATGCTGTTTTGAATCACATTTTTGGGTGATTGACAACTAGAAGCCATTACAGAACCCCTTAATCATGGGATTAGTACCAATAATTTATTCCTTGTGCCTTTAGTGCAACTAATGCTAGCTTCTTCCTGTAGTTAATCTCTGAAAGTTAATGAGCTGCCTTACAGCTAAAACTTAGCAAAAGCACTTAAACAGTTTTTAAGGGCAACCACTGATTTGATTAGTGAAAAGTCCACATGGTATTTCTTCCTACTCTTCTTGAATGTGGGTTCTTTGGAATTGTTTCCTAAGTAGAGATTTCATTTCTTATTCCAAAGGGAAGATAACAGCTTCTTTCGATGGAACTGTTAAAATGGATTATCGATTACTGGCATCTATAAAAGATCTTAGTACCTTGTAATTTACTGAAGAGGGAGGTTTTCATATTTATCATGTGTCAGTAAAGATATTCCAGTATCTCTCTTGACAAGATAATTAGGTAAAATTGCACATTGAGCAAACTGAATTGTAGGCACAGAAGAGTAGGTGGGTGGGAAGGGGGAAGGTAAGGTTGACTGAAAGAGACTATTTTCAGAATCAAGTCAAACATAGATGAGCTAAAGCTATTATGATTTAGTCATTGTCCATTTTGTAAATGAATCTCTCTTAGATACTCTGTTTATCAGTTGATAGGAATGAAGTATGACAGGAGAACTCTTAGATTTTTGCCACTGGGAGAGAGAACAAAAGTCTGTGTTAGAGAAAGAATCCTGTTTTTGAAATGGTTATCAGTACAGGTGCTGGAGCTCCATGGATTGGTGACTGCTTTGTGACAAGGTGAGCAGACCCATCCACACAGAGTCCCGACAGATCTGGACACTTGGTCGTAGGCAGGTCACTTGTCTCTAATGACACTTCTCATCTGGAAGTTGGTAATTGGGCTTGCTTGGTGGCTCAGATGGTAAAGAATCTGCCTGCAGCACAGGAAGTCTGGGTTCAATCCCTGGGTCGGGAAGACCTCCTAGAGAAGGAAATGGCAACCCACTCCAGTATTCTTGTCTGGAGAATCCCACAGACAGAGGAACCTGACAGGCTACAGTCCATGGGGTCACAAAGAGTTGGACATGACGGAGTGACTAATACTTTTACTTTCAAGTTGGTAATTACCCAGATTCCACTTGTCTGGCACAGTTATCAGTGTAACAAGTGCAAGGGTTTTTTTTTTTTTTTTCTTCTTTTTTCCCTCTTCCATTGAGCATTTTCTTCTGCTTGCAAATCTTTGTATGAATCATCTTAATAGGATGACACAGCTTCTTATTTACTTCTTCACTACATTGTTTTCAGACTTCACTTAGCAAATTACAAAGGAACATCACAAATTCTGTGACTTTCATATACCACTGGGTATACAGTACAGTGGAGAAGGCAATGGCACCCCACTCCAGTACTCTTGCCTGGAAAATCCCATGGATGGAGGAGCCTGGTAGGCTGAAGTCCATGGGGTCGCTAAGAGTCGGACACGACTGAAGCGACTTAGAAACAGTAGCATATAATACAGGCATACCTTGGAGATATTGCAGGTTTGATTACAGATCACTGCAATAAAGCCAATATCACAATAAAGCTAGTGCATGAATTTTTGTTTCGCAGTGCATATAAAAGTTACATTTACACTGTATTGTAGTCTGTAAGTGTGCAAAAATAATTACATCTAAACCTGGGATTTCTTTGGAGGGAATGATGCTAAAGCTGAAATTCCAGTATTTTGGCCACCTCATGCGAAGAGTTGACTCACTGGAAAAGACTCTGATGCTGGGAGGGATTGGGGGCAGGAGGAGAAGGGGATGACAGAGGATGAGATGGCTGGATGGCATCACTGACTTGATGGACGTGAACTCGGGAGTTGGTGATGGACAGGGAGGCCTGGTGTGCTGCGATTCATGGGGTCGCGAAGAGTCGGACACGGCTGAGCGACTGAAGTGAACTGAGCTCAACTGAAAAAACGTGCAGACCTTAATTAAAAGATATTTCATTGCTTAAAAATTCCAAAACAATTGCAATAGTCACATCAAAGATCGCTGATCACAGATCACCATAACAAATATAATAATAATGACAAAGTTTGAAATATTGTGAGAATTACCAAAATGTGACACAGAGACATGAAGCTAGCAAATGCTCTTGAGAAAATGACACCAGTTGTCTTGCATGACGCAGGGGTGCCACCAAGCTTCCATTTGTCTAAAAAAAAAAAAAAAAAATCAAGTATCTGTGAAGTATAGTAAAGCAAAGTACAGTAAAACGAGGCCTGCCTGTGTATTTCAGAGATGACCTTGCACGCTTTGAATAGTTGTAGGATCCAGAAGAGTTTCGGGCTAGCCATCCATTTATACGCACTCTTTCCTATACAGACTTTGTGCTCTCTTGTCTTGATACTTTCGTTCATATTATTTCTGCTTCATTCCTTTCAACAATACCAACTTCAAGCACTTCTTTCAGTAAACCTGTTGTCATTGATATCTACCTGCTCTGAAGTTATAGCTTTAGTGGCCTTGCTGCTGGTGCTAAGTCCCTTCAGTCGTGTCCGATTCTGTGCGACCCCATAGGCGGCAGCCCACCAGGCTCCCCCGTCCCTGGGATTCTCCAGGCAAGAACACTGGAGTGGGCTGCCATTTCCTTCTCCAGTGCGTGAAAGTGAAAAGTGAAAGTGAAGTCGCTCAGTCATATCAGACTTTTAGCGACCCCATGGACTGCAGCCTACCAGGCTCCTCCGTCCGTGGGATTTTCCAGGGAAGAGTACTGGAGTGGGGTGCCATTGCCTTCTCCCCCCTTTTTTAATCGAAGGATAACTGCTTTACAGTGTTATGTTGGTTTTTGCCATACATCAGTGTGAATCAGTCATGAGTATACATATGTCGCCTCCCTCCCACCCCTCTCGGTTGTCACAGAGCACTGGCTTCAGCTCCTTTTGTTATATGGCAGTTTCCCACTTACATGTGGTATATATATATTTCAGTGCTACTCTTTCAATTCATCCCACCCTTTCCTTCCCCTGCTCTGGCTACAATTCCATTCTCTATGTCTACAAATGGTTCTCCTCTTGATTGGGATATAATTGCATGTCCTTTGTTAGCCCACACCATTATTGTGCATTGTATTTAATTATTTAGAATGCAACTGGATTTTCACACTGCTAGCTGAGAGCTCTGTGTTGTAAATCTGGATACCCTCCCTGGTGCTGAGCACAGGTCTCTTGTCTGTGGAGGACACCTAAGTTTTTGTTCATCCTCCCATCTATTTGGCATTCATAAGGCACATGTCGAGTGTTTCCTTCGTATTACACCCTGGTGCTTGGTACTGAGAAACTAAAGCTAAAGAAGATGTGGTGTCATTTTTGCCATCAAATGGTACATAGTCTATGTGGGACAGGCAGACTAGTAAACAGTTAAAGCATGTTAATGAATCGAAGGAAACTGTGGGGCATTTTTATAGTCCAGGAACATTTTTATAGAGAGGGATATTTTTGCAAATGTTTGAATTGTATCTTAATAGAAAAATAGGATTTCTCTTGAAGTGAAAGTTAAAAATGCATTTTGGAATTGCTTGATATTTTGACTTTATAGATTGCTGCCATTATCCCAAGTATTATCACACCCTCGTACAGATTTTAAAGTATATCATGTGTTAACTTTATTTACACAAAACAAAAACATGTCATGGCACTTTCTAAAAGAGGGGATTCCAATGAATAGAATGTTGCATTTCAGAGGAGTTGCTTTTAAGCTATATAAAGCCTAACTTTCATCCTGCTTGAGGTGTCGCTTCATGCTCCAGGTCTCGTTCTCTGCTCCCAGGTTCTTTCTCTGCTGCTACTATGAACTCTGGAAGCTGGGTGTTTCCATTAGAGCCCAGGGCTGCCTGGAGACCTCTTACAGTTAGAAAGCTTGAAGCTCTTCCTTTGTGGGGTGTCAGGATTAAACTGGGCAGGACGCACTGTGTTCTGTCCAGAGGAAAGTATGATGCCAAAATTCAGCCCTCTCCATCACCCATTTAACACAAACTGATTAACCAAACAAAACCCCTTAAAATTGTTTTCAACAGTTTGACATTAAATGACTTTTAATAAATTACATTACAAAAACATTTCAGTCAAGATTAAAACATTAAGATATGTGCTTTATTCAAGTGGCTTCTTTACTACAGACAATTCAAGTACAAATATCTCTTCTTTCTATTTTTATTCTGTTTGAACACAGTATCAAGGTTGTGTCTTCTGAATATCAGTTCCAGCCTCTTGGATATAAAATTTACACCAGAAAGTTGGGCGTTTTTTTTCACCTCCCTTTTCCCTAAATTCCTGAAATAATAAGTTTGTGTACGTTTCTATAATGAAGCTCAAGTTTTACCTCTTTTCTTATGACATGAATAAATAATGCATAGTGGAAGGTGAAAGATCTGAGTTCATTTCCTAGCTAGTAAACACTGGGCTGCTCTCTGCTGCAGAAATGTGAAATGATACGACTTTCTAGGGTCACTTTAGACCCACGTGAGATAATGTGAAAATCCTATAGTACCATTCGAAATGGAAATGACCTGCACCTGTGCCAGAGACAAGTGGTACTACTGTCTTTGATTAGGCAGCAAGAAGGAATTTGTGAGAAGTAGCCTTTCTTCTAGGTTTCCAAAAAAAGAGCTGCTGCTGCTAAGTCGTGTGAGTCGTGTCCGACTCTGTGCAATGCCATAGATGGAAGCCCACCAGGCTTCCCCATCCCTGGCAAAAGTACTGGAGTGGGGTGCCATGGCCTTCTCCGGGAGAAAAGGGCACTTTAAAAAAAAAAGGAACCAAATCTTACCAATCTTAACACAATTTGTTTCTTAATTTCAGTTTGTCCACAGGAGAAATTGAAAACCGCGCCCAGTCCCTTCATCTCTTTGAGACATTGAAGACCGACCCTGAAGGCTTTCACAAACATATGGTCAAGTATATTTACCCTACAATCGGTGGCTTTGACCATGAAAGGCTGCTGTACTATTTCACTCTGCTGGAGAGCTGTGGCTGTGCAGATCTTGGGAAGTACGCCATTCAACCGGAAACCCATGTTCGGCTACTGAAGAAATTTAAGGTAGTGGCATCAGGTAAGATGATCATCTTCCTGCCTGAATTCATTCTTTAAATTCAGTCTTGGACTTCATTTTTGGTACATGATCGTGTTCCTGCACAGTGGTTGGCATGGCTGTGAAAACACAGTATTTTGATGCTAATTGACTTTAGTTACCGTCTCTCCAGCTCCTTTACTTACTGTTGAGAGACTTAAATACTAGAGAAAGTTAGGTCACACAGTGACTTACAGAAGGCCTGGTATTCAAATCCAAAGTTTCTGAGGTCTTTTTTCCCCCCTACTCCCATTGTTTATATTTTATCTGTATAAATGACAAGGTTGAGACACTTTAAAATAGGCCGTTTGGCAGAATTTTACTTCAGTGGAACCTATCTGTTTAAGGAATGTATGAAGCCTTTAAAATAAGAGCTTTAGCGTCTTTAATGAATGGTGGAAATCTGTAGAATGGTGTCTGTTCGTCTTTATGCTCATAATTAAGAGGTTAACCAGAAGGTATGCAATTAAAGATGGGGAAAGAAAAAGGCGGGGGAGGGGGGGAAGAAAAGAAGTTAACTATATTAAAATCTCTCAAATCTGTATGAAATTTTATAATTTACTGAACCCGGGTCTCCTGCATTGTAGGCAGATTCTTTACCATCTAAGCCACCTGGGAAGCCTTTATAATTTATAAGGTATTCATCTGCTATTCCTAACAATTGTGAGAATTTACTTCAGTTTATCAGAGGTTTACTGAGTAACTGAATTCGACCCTGGACCAGACACAGAGGAAAAGGAGTGAGTTTCAATCCCTGCCTTTAGGTAGTTGATGAGATGTCAGTTGGATGACAAATGAACATGGTGCAGTTTGGTGAGAGCACCGTTAGAAGAGGATGTAGATATGGGACAGTGAGGAAGTGAGGAGATGTTGCCAGGTCCAGGGTACGCATGAGGATGCTGGGACTCACAGAGTGACCTGTTCAGGGCTGCACCCAGTTGGCCAAGCTGCAGGCAGGGATTGGAACTCAGATTTTCAGTTTTAACTCAGTGACAAACGAAGCTGTCTGTTGGAACTGAATCTTTTCATTCAGCCATGCAGAGAGGCCCTGTGTGGGTTTGAAAGTTCCTGTATGTTTATGTTGGAATGAACTACTCTCTTTTTTTCTTGCCTTTCCAATAGGTCTTGATTACAAAAAGCTGACTGATGAAAACATGAATCCCCTTGAGGCATTGGAGCCAGTCCTTTCAAGTCAGAATATCTTATCCATTTCCAAACTTGTTCCCAAAATCCCTGGAAAGGATGGCCGCATGCTTTCCCCAAGCTCTCTGTACACCATCTGGTTACAGAAGCTGTTCTGGACTGGAGACCCTCACCTCGTTAAACAAGTCCCGGCATCCCCCCAAGAGTGGCTGCACGCCTATGACGTCTGCATGAAGTACTTTGATCGCCTCCTCCCAGGCGACCTCATCACTGTGGTGGACGCAGTGACCTTTTCTCCAAAAGCTGTGACCAAGGTAACCAAAAAGATAGCTTCACGTAGACTGGCCATTTTAGAAGAAATGAATATTGCCCTTCTGGTCTGTCAGTTTGTTTTTGTTACCTTTCTTGAAATGAGGAATACTTACATGGTTGGTGGTTTTGTTTTTTGCTGAGCATGACATACATTCACTGGGAGGTCATTTTCCTCTATCACAGTTGTACAGGTAGTCTAAATCAGGCTTGACGGTTGTAATTTGCACATCCATTTTGTGCATGTTATAGTTGTTCTCATAAGATGTCATTTTGTAGTGAATACTCCATCCTCTTCTTTCCAACTGACAAGTGGAAAGAACCTCCAGGGCCAAGCCCATGTTTCCTACATTCAGAGCCAGGCTACCAACTTGATGCACTGAAAATCAAGATCTTAAAAAATTTTCACATTAATAACACTTTGGACGCAACTGGCTGGTAGAATTGTCTGGAGTCTGTGTGGCATTTTCCAATGTCCACTCTGTGTCTCGGTGAACACTTTAACTGGATTCTAAGTCCTGCTGTTGTTCCTTCAGCAATGTAGACTTTCGCATAAATAGACGGTATATAGGTCCTTACCCTCCCCTTCTTGCCCCTCTCACCCAGACTCCCCTGCTTACCACAAATGTGGATTTCTCATTGCTTGGACATGGGGCATTGTCTCTCCTAGAAAATCTGACTGCTGGTCTCAGATCTAAACAGCATCATCTTTGGGACTTCCGTTCACTTTCTCTCCCCTGTCTTTGCTGCTACCTTCTCTTTCTACCTTCTCTTTTTACCAAGTTGCCCAGTCTGCCCAGGACCCCACCCCATGTATTTTTACTGTAGTTCATGTTAACTTGAAAACTGAGTGTAGAGTCTAAGAATCCAAGTCATTCCTTTGGAGATTGGCACAGTTGGAGGTTCAGACATCTACTAGAATTGCTAGTTTTAGCTACTTTGCTAGATTAATAGTTGTGGGTAACTAAGGACTCCATTTCCTTGTTATAACTCAGTTAATTCAGTTAATAGCTTAGTTTGAAATTTTATAACCAATACAGTGAAAAGGAGATAATCATTTTTGTTATTGTTAAGAAAAAAGCAAGGATGGTTATAAAAGGATTTAGCATGATATATCTAAAAAGAGCACACACATAGAGTTACAAGGCTTTGAACTTTGGACCTGCCACTTCTCAGCTCCTTGGTTTAGCCTCAGGAATTTCTGTTAGACTTCTGCCTCCTTAGGGCAGAGGCTGTAATTTGAATTTATGAAATAGATAATAGCATTACCCTGATTTGAATAGGTGAGGAAATGAAATTGAGGTTCAACAAGGTTAATTTGGTAATAGAGGAGCTATGATTTGAACTCAGGGAGGCTTGTTCCAGGGTCTTTGCTCTTAAGTACTGAAGTATACTATTTCTGAGAAGTAGAACAAACAGCTAGAGTCAAGGGACCTGGAGCCTTTGTAGCGACTGTGGGAGAAAAGTAGGGCTAGAGAGCCCCAGGCATTTTCAGTCCAAGTGGAGCAGCCTGTCATGGAATGGATTTTTCCAGAGCAGGGCTGAGTCTAAATGAGGAAGGCCGGGCTGGGGCCTCGCAATGTCTGGGAAAAGACGAGAGTCCAGCAAACAGTGGATAAATCTCCAAGGGTGAGAAGAAGTTGGAGTCCAGTTAAGTACTAGCAATGCTGGAAGTGTGTTTTGGAGGGAAAGGGCTGAGCCAGGAGGGGTGTTGAAATCCAAGGAAATGGCTCCAGAGCTGGGTGGGACCTGTGAACCAGCTGAAGGAGCTCTACAAGTGAGCAGACTGGCCAGGAAGATGGAGTGGCCCAGGCTGAAGAAGGTTTTATGTATTTTGTCTAAGGGCAGAGACAAAGCCTAGCATAGCCAGCCAAGGCCATGTTCTAATTGTGAGCACGTGTGTGGGGGTGGACAAACAGCCTAGACTTTCCAACAGTGGTTATTTGCTCAGGGTTAAGAAAACCTAGGATTTAGATGCAGAGTCTACTCAGATTGTTATTTATGTTTTAAGTCAGACGATTTTAAGTTACAGCACATTCTCATCGCCTTAGTTTCTTAATCGTGTGTCTTTAAGATACCCTCCAACCACGAGAAAATATATGACCCAGTTGTCTGTGGGCATATGTGCACTTTTTCCGAGGAAAAGATGCATAGATCCAGTTGGGATCGAGTCAGTTAATTGTGGTGGTGTTTTCTCTTCGCCCAGATGGTGTAATTCTCAGCAAGATATTTTGCTGTAGAATGTGTCAAGAGGTGGTTTCCTACTAAGTCAAGCTATAGAAAAGTAAGACAGCCCCATTAATTTGCTATCTTTAGCTTTATGTCTGTTCTTAGTTTATTAATTGGCAAGTTTAAGTTTTCCATTCAGAGAGGGCAAATACAAAGTTTAGGTGCAATGTGTCTTTGATATCACAAATGCTGTCCTAGAGAGAGACGGTATAAAATTCATGTTGAAATACAACCCTCACACGTCAGAGGACACATTTGGAAAAGAAAATGCGGCTGGATGTGGCCAAGTTTGCAAAACACCAGATGTTGCCACAGCTTGTACATGATATAAAAAATGTAAAATAAGTGTATGTTACTCATACATAGTGTGCAGTTTTCAAATGTGTACCCACATTTAATTCAGAGCCAAACTTTTGGAAAGAACTGGTGAACCCCTGCTAGAGGGCCTAACAAGGATTCAGATACTGGAATTCATAGAGGAATAGCCCTAAAGCCTGAATTTCATACCCATTCTGTGATGAAATAAGCCTGCTAAGGCACTTTGCCTTCATAATAATAGTCGCTTGCGCTAGCAGAATTCATAGACATTCTGGGGAAAATATTCACAAAACAACGTTATGTCATGTAGGCTAAGATTGAATTTGCATGACATTCGAGGTGATGAATATGCAGAAGGGAAAATGAAACAAATGTTTCAAGTGCATTGGTTCTAGTTCTCAATTGCCGCTTTCCAGTTGAGTCAGGTTAGGGTTGCTCTCATATTGCTTTTCCAAATCAGTAATTAGAAACATTTTTATAGAAGGGCCAGAGAATGAGTTAGTGGGTTAGAAATCCAGGAAAATGGTCAGCAAAGCTGAAAAGCCAGTCAGAACACCATTTGCTTGGTTGAGACATGATGTGATTATAGAAGGGGGCTGCTGCTGCTGTTGTTAAGTCGCTTCAGTCGTGTCTGACTCTGTGCGACCCGATAGATGGCAGCCCACCAAGGCTCCCCCAACCCTGGGATTATCCAGGCAAGAACACTGGAGTGGGTTGCCATTTCCTTCTCCAATGCATGAAACTGAAAAGTGACAGTGAAGTTGCTCAGTCGTGTCCGACTCTTCGTGACCCCATGGACTGCAGCCTACCAGGCTCCTCCGTCCATGGGATTTTCCAGGCAAGAGTACTCGAGTGGGGTGCCATTGCCTTCTCCAATAGAAGCGGGCACTTGCGTGTAATCCCATCCTTTGTGTTCTGTGCTCAGTGCTCACTCTCAGTTGCTGGTAGAGCTATGTCCAAAAATAAGGATGTGGAAAATACTCCTCCTGTTTAGGAAGTGCTCCTCTGGAGTTTGCCCGAATCCTTCCTTTTAAAAGCTCGGTAATCACAGAATTAAAAGTGCCTTGTAGTGTCTTGCCCACTGCTTCTCAAACTGGATTGGGTACGTGTTTGCCGCTCACTCCCCACCCGTGTGCACCCTAGGTTTCAGCTTCTACCAGTTTGTTCATTTGGGAAATGTTCTCTCCTTTGGGTTAGAGCAGAAAAATTCTTGAGAACCCCGTCTGACCTCTGACCTTGAGCATCATTTCTATTGTTAATTACACTACCTCTGCTTCTATATTTATTCACACACACACACACACACACCACACACACGTAAGGAATCTTTCTTTCTCTTCTTTACGTTGCCCACTTTCTGGTTCTGCCTTCTGAAGCTGTGGAAACGGCACGAGGGCATCTCTTGTTCATAAGACTGTTTAGATTTTTGAACTAAGCTACTATTTCCTCCCTTATCCTAGTGTCTAGACTACCTGCTGTAAAAATCTAGAAAAATAGATTTATCTTAAAAACCATGATATGATCTAAAATAAATTTTACTTCAGAAGTTTAAGTCACAAGCAAAGGGCTGCATTGTAGTTATAACTTCAGGATTTTTCCAGTGCTAATGCTGTCTGTTAACTAAGAATGGTAGTGCATTTTTCACCATAATGAACAATTGGTGTCAGAAATCTACGTAAAAACGTTTGCTAAGTCGCTTCAGTCGTGTCCGACTCTGTGTGACCCCATAGACGGCAGCCCACCAGGCTCCTCCATCCCTGGGATTCTCTAGGCAAGAATACTGGAGTGGGGTGCCATTGCCTTCTCCAGTAAAAATGTTTAGGAAATGCATATTTCCTAATTGCATGGCATGATATATGACTTTCTGATGCATCAATCAAATGCATGCTATACAGATTTATTAAGTATTTAGGCTTTATTGTGTGCTGTATACTCCATTAGTTGCCATTGGAGACATCAAGACATAAAAGACATGCCTGTAAGAAACTTAAAATTAAGGGTTTTTTTCTTTACAGTAAAATTATAGTAATTGAGAATTACTCTCCCTATGAAATTAGAAATTCGTTGAGAGCAATGATGTTGCCTTTTATCTCCAAAGTTCCAAGTATCTAGCATAGTATAAAAACAGATACTCCTTAAAGTGGTTGTTAAAATAGTTATTATCATAAATGGACAGTTTTTACATCTTTTGATTTGTGAATACCTTATTATTCTTAGCAATTATTGAAGATCTTAAACAACCTTTGTTTATGTAATACTTGTTGATATTTATATTAGAAATTAAAACCAACATATTTTAAAAATATATGTTTAATTCACTTAAGACTACCAATAATAGATCCATTTATAGGTTGATGATATAGCACCTCTTAATGGAAAATAGGCTCCAAAATCACTGCAGGTGGTGACTGCAGCCATGAAATTAAAAGACGCTTACTCCTTGGAAAAAAAGTTATGACCAACCTAGATAGCATATTCAAAAGCAGAGACATTACTTTGCCGACTAAGGTCTGTCTAGTCAAGGCTATGGTTTTTCCAGTAGTCATGTATGGATGTGAGAGTTGGACTGTGAAGAAGGCTGAGCACTGAAGAATTGATGCTTTTGAACTGTGGTGTTGGAGAAGACTCTTGAGGGTCCCTTGGACTGCAAGGAGATTCAACCAGTCCATTCTGAAGGAGATCAGCCCTGGGATTTCTTTGGAAGGAGTGATGCTAAAGCTGAAACTCCAGTATTTTGGCCACCTGATGCAAAGAGTTGACTCATTGGAAAAGATTCTGATGCTGGGAGGGATTGGGGGCAGGAGGAGAAGGGGACGACAAAGGATGAGATGGCTGGATGGCATCACCGACTCGATGGAAGTGAGTCTGAGTGAACTCCGGGAGTTTGTGATGGACAGGGAGGCCTGGTGTGCTGCGATTCATGGGGTTGCAAAGAGTCGGACACGACTGAGTGACTGAACTGAATGGAAAATAGAAAGATAGTTATTTCACACACATGCAAAATGAAAACGTGACATCATTTTACAGTTACATGCCTGGCTTAATATTAATAGAACACAACTAGGTTCTCATGTTTGTTTCTATATTCAGTTTTTGTTGTTTGGGTTGAAGAAGATGAAGTTTTCAGCCTTACACAGATACAAGGTTAGAAAAGGGAGGTGTGGTTTAATGGCCTGTGGTGTAATTTTGAGTGTTCTTGCCACACTAAAACTCTCAACAAATGATAGATTCTTACAGGCTAGTTGTAGTGTAGAATCAGAAACCCTATCCTTGATGTCTCTGTGCTCCATTATACTAAAACTGTTGTTCTAGATCACACTTTGAATGGCTCTTTTACCGTGAATGATTTGGAATATAATGCATTAAGCATTTGGAAAATTGGCTCACTGAGTTATGCAAATCATCCAAATGTTGATACAGAGCCTTATATATCATCAACAAAATCACATGGATTGTTCTGAACACTCCTCTGATCCAGTGAGTCTTTGAGTATTGGGAAGCTGTCATGCTCACAGTTGTGGGAACATGTTTTCCAAAATTCCAATTTTTGCTTGAAAGCTTAAGTTGTGTCACTGGCAATAAATACTGTGAGTTATTTTTCTTGAAGTGACAGGCTCACTTTGTTCACGTTGGAGAAAATGTTTGCCAAATATTCAAGTCTGAATAGCCATAATTTGTCTATTAAGTCGTTCTTTCAAGCACAAATGGTAATGTATGCCAAAGCAGCTACTTCACCTCTTCATGACTGAGAGAGTCATTCAGACACTTTTTCTTTATTATATTTCAGTACACAGTGAGGCATTTTATGTGTGTCTCTCAGTCCTTTGGAGATAATGCACTCAGTGGTTGAGATTTAATGAATTATTTTTACTCCTTCATCAAGAACATTCTCAAATGAAAATATCAGTGGAGACCACAGTGACTCTTAGGACAGCTTGGTGCCACTCCCTTGATTGTGCTAAGTCCCCACAGTTTTATCCGCCCTTGCTTTTTTACCATCATCTAAGTGTCAACATGGTGAAAAAAGGTAAATAATGTTTTCATGTTATTATCAAAATAATTTTCACCTTGTGAACCTCTTGAAAAGAGTCATAAACCTTTGTGGTTTGTGGTCCACACTTTGAGAACCAGTTATAAGTTATTCTTTTCAAAACCACAGCCATCCTGGTGCCCACATGAAAGAGCATTTCAATTTTAAATACGTGTAATACAAAAAATAATGAAGACATGTCTGGTCAGTACCTAAAGGGTTATCTTGTAGTTCAGTTCCTCAAAATAGTGTAATTCCTAATCAGCTTTCCAAATGTAGAGGTGTCAGAAAGAACTTGAAAATGTAAATGGAATGTGTGCATGGTAATATCATGATATCACTCTATGAATTTTTGAGCTTGCAATATATCTTTTCCATCTACAAAGTTTAGCTTTTATAATTTTTTTAGTGAACATATACATTTTTTAATATTAATCAAGCTTAGCAGAGAGTTCTCTGGGAGAGGCATACATTCATCTCTTCCTCAGTTTCATTCCCAGGCCAGGATTTCACTTTAGAGAAGAGGTGATTGATTTTTCCAGGACTTACATGCAGTAGAGTTTGGGGGTGATGATTAATCGTGGCTCCACTCCTTCTTTACTCACACCCCCTTTTAGAATTCAGGAGGATGAAAATGACTATCAACAATAAATACTGTTGGAAGAGCTGGAATTGGGGAACATGGCCTGGATCTGCAGCCCAATAGTCTGTCTTTCATGAAAGTTCACACTTGTTTGAAACTTGGCGTGTTAAGAACGGCTGCAGAAAGTCATTCTAGAAGGAAGCTAAGGATGGGTGTGCACTGACAGGCAGGGCAGACTGGGGTTGGGGCATTAATGTGTGGCTCTGAAGTCTGCTCTCATCCAGTGGGGAGGAGTCAGGAGAGGGGGAGAGGGATGCCCATGGTGCACTTGCTATAGTTTTGGTTGGAGTGGAAATTTTCTCCTCATAATGGAAAGATGAGGAGAGGACAGTGGGCTTTTGGCTTGCTTAATTAATTTGGCTTGGTAATGAAACCTCTTACCGGTGAGGGGAGAAAGGAGTCCAGAGTCTGCGGGGACCTGGTGCTGTTACCCACCCTGCCATGCCCACTCCCTGAGGCCACTCCTCTCGTCCCTGTGAGTCGTGTGGTACATCCTCCTGGGACCAGTCGTGGCAGTGCAACCTGTTGTAGAAAACTCCAGCCTAGGTCAGAAGAGACCCTCCTCCGCATTCCTGTGGACAATGCTAATAATTCACTCTCTGTTCTGTTTCCTGATTTTTGCCCAATTGAACTGAAGATTAGAACTCATCACAAGTTTTAAGTTAAGCCACAAGCTTAAATGAGAGTAGAAATAGGCCAAGTGTTACAGGTCAGCAACTTTAAAATGACCCAAATTTAAATTCCTGTCACTAAATTCCCAGGGAGAAATTGACATCCTTAAAATCAAATCCACTTGCCCTTTTAGTTAAAGTTCAATTCCATCGAAATTCAAAATTCGTAAGTTCAACAAAAGTAAAGTTCAGAGATGATTTTCCTGGTTTCTGCTCAGTCTTACAGAGAGGGCTGCGTTAGGTGTCTGGGTGATAATTCAGGTTCTTTCAGCAGAATACACCTTCTTTCACTCTAGGAGTAGCTTCTTCAGCAAATCTGAAGTTAAATTAATCCTACCCCAAGTTTTCCATGCATTTCATTTTAAAAACCCTAAAAGAAAAAGAGAAAAAAAATAAAACAGTATCAACCTCAACTCCATCACCTTGTAATTTAGAAAACTCAAGCAAATCACCAGCTCTGAAAGAGCCAAGCAAAATCCTGTTCCGAGTTCAATCCGGACACACATTCCTAGAAGGCTGGAAGAGGCCTGGTGGGGTGAGAGCAAAGGGGAGTCGACAGAGAAAACCGCCACTGGGTTTAACTTTGCCAGCCTATCAGGTCAAACCACTTATCCAGAGGTTGGGTGGGTAGGTCTCTCATCAAGAGGTTAACTGTGATGTGTATTCCCCATGGAGGAAAGAAAAAGTATCCACGTTGTCTCCTCTCTGAGGCTGATTTATTTTACATGTCCCCGTCTGCAGTCACTCTGCCTACCTAATTTCCATTTCCCCATTTAAGCTCTGTGTAACTCTCAGTTGTGTCCCAGTGGCTACTGTTGCTGTTTTTTATTCTATGAAATCTCACTTGTCTCAGAGACCTTTCTCTAGGGAGCTTTGCCACTCATGCCGATGTTTGTTTCTGCTGAAAGTCACCCTCAATAGATCTCTCAACTGAAATCAACATAAATGGTTTTGAATTCTGTGCCCCTAAGGACCACGAGAAGACTGCTACCTTTGCTTTGTGCTTGTCTGAATTGAAGTATCTCCATCATATCTTTGGGGCTTGATGGGGAAAAAGCAGTAAATAGTGTCTCGTCTTCCAAAGTTACAGTCAGTTAAGAGTCAGAGGGATCAGCCAGATGAAGATCAGTTACTTTATTGTTGCGGGGGTTGGAGTGACAAGCATGGTTGATTTTATACAGTCAGCCTTCCTCGTACTTGCTCCCTGCCCAGATCTTTGGACATCCCTGCCAAACACGAGGATATTTTATTTGGAGAGCATGAGTTCATCCTCAAGAGAGCTGCCTCCCACCTCGATTCCCACCCATGGGACCCTGAGCGGTGGCCTCTGGGTTAGTGCTGCCCAGTAGAACGGTGATGTGAACCACCTGTTGAATTTGAGAAGTTCTAGTAGTCACATTAAAAAAAGGTGACACAGAATAGGTGGAATTATCCTAAATGTTACCATTTCAACCCAGGTCTCCTGCATTGCAATCAGATTCTTTACCATCCGAGCTACCCGGGAAGCCCATAAAAATATGAGCGAGATATTTCCACATTTTTGTTTTGCTGTTTTGTTTTTATTTTTTTTGCCTGCTCTTTACCATCTGTTGTGCACTCACTTGTTAATAAAGACGAGTCGCATTTCAAATGTTCAGTAGTCACATGAATGTATTGGATACATAATGCCTCACTTGAACCAAAGTCCTCACTTATCCCACAGATGTCGGCCACCAGGAGGCCAAGAGCAGGAGAAAAGTCACAGGCACATCTCAGAAAGAAAGGGAAAGGACTAGCCACCCCTCGTCAGTGTCTTCCCCCTTGTGTCATCAGCTGTCCCTCCTCCTCCCCCGGAAGTGAAAGGCGAAGAGAGGAGCAGTACTTTCCTTCTCAGGACCAATTGGGGAACGTCCTCCTCTGCAGGCTTGGGTAGTAACGTGCAAAGGACAGGAAAGTGGTTCCTGCCACACTTACTAAATGAAGGTCAAGCTAACAGTGAATTATAAGACCTCAGGCGTTATCTGTCATCTGCAGAGATCACTGCACGTGCTGTGTAATAACAGTGGTAATAGCTCCCATTTATTGTTCACTTATATGTACCAGAAGCTGGTTCTCCATTTGACCTCTCTAGTTACCATCACAGTGACCCTGCAAGGTTGATATTACATCTCGGTTTGAAATGAGCACATTGAAGGTTAGAGGTTAAGTAATTCGTTCAAGGTCAGAAGCAACTTAGTAGCTGAGTCAGAATTCCAATCCTAGTCTTATCTGTTTAGTGTTAGAGGTCTTCAGCAAATGATAATCTTTTTTCCTCAGGGAGGCACCCACTATTTTCTGAAGCAGATTGGATCCATTGATGTTATTTCTTATATTGAGTCCACATCTGCCCCTTATCTGGTCTCTTTTTTGTAACAAGAAATAGAAGCACTTCCTTCCTTGCTCTTTGAGAAATGGAATAAAAATACCATATATCCCCCAAGACTTTTATGCTCCATTTCTTCTTTATTCCTCAAATAGCCTGGATTTCATGTGTTTCAGTTATAATCACTTTTTCCTTGACACAATTTATATGTGTGTTTCTCATTTAAAAAAAAAAAGGAGAAGAAATGAAAAAGTAAAAAAAAGAAAATCGCCTCCATGTCTTACTTTTTCTAGTGCTATTGTAACTGATTACCACACCCCTCAATGCTTAAATAATATCATTAATTGTCTTTAATTTTGTAGGTGAGAGATTGGGCAGGGGTCTCTCTGGGCTGAAATGCAGGATTAGGAAGGGCTCCATTGTTGTCGGAGGTTCCAGGGGAGAATCCAGTGGTGAGTGAAGGAAGCGAAACTCCCTGCTTTGGCTCGTGGCACCTCTCCTTCATCTTCAAAGCTGACAACACTGCCTCTCTCTGATTCTCTGTGTTCACATACGTCTTTCCCATACTTCTCTCCAACCAAAGCCAGGAAAGGGTCTCACTTTCAAGGACTCATGTGAAAAGATGGGAGCGTGCATGGAAAGCCCTGGATAATCTCCCCATTGCAGGGACTGGACCATTAATCACATCAGCAAAGTCCTTTTGCCATTACCATAGCATGTTCGCAGATCTGAGGATTAGGATGTACCTCTTTGGGGACTGTGATTCTGCCACCCTCTACTTTTATATGTAATAAGGTTTTAGACACTTCAGTTCAGTCCCTCATTTGTGTCCTACTCTTTGCGACCCCCTGAACTGCAGCATGCCAGGCCTCCCTGTCTATCACCGATTCTTGGAGTTTACTCAAACTCATGTCCATTGAGTCAGTGATGCCATCCAACCATCTCATCCTCTGTCATCCCCTTCTCCTCCTGCCTTCAATCTTTCCCAGCATCAGGGTCTTTTCTGATGAGTCAGCTCTTTGCATCAGGTGGACAAAGTATTGGAGTATCAGCTTCAACATCACTCCCTCCAATGAATACTCAGGACTGATTTCCTTTAGGATGGACTGGCTGGATCTCCTTGCAGTCCAAGGGACTATCAAGAGTCTTCTCCAACACCACAGTTCAAAAGCATCAATTCTTTGGCACTCAGCTTTCTCTATAGTCCAACACTCACATCCATACATGACTACTGGAAAAGCCAGAGCTTCGACTAGACAGACCTTTGTTGGTAAAGTAATGTCTCTGCTTTTTAATATGCTGTCTAAGTTGGTCATAAATTTCCTTCCAAGGAGCAAGCATCTTTTAATTTCATGGCTGCAGTCACCATCTGAAGTGGTTTGGGAGCTCCCAAAATAAAATCACCCACTGTTTCCAGTGTTTCCCCATCTATTTGCCATGAAGTGTTGGGACCAGATGCCATGATCTTAGTTTTCTGAATGCTTAGCTTTAAGCCAACTTTTTCACTCTCTTCTTTCAGTTTCATCAAGAGGCTCTCTAGTTCTTCTTCACTTTCTCCCATAAGGGTGATGTCATCTGCATATCTGAAGTTATTGATATTTCTCCTGGCAATCTTGATTCCAGCTTGTGCTTCCTCCAGCCCAGCGTTTCTCATGATGTACTCTGCATAGAAGTTAAATAAGCAGGGTGACAATATACAGCCTTGACGTACTCCTTTTCCTATTTGAAACCAGATTGTTGTTCCATGTCCAGTTCTAACTGTTGCTTCCTGACCTGCATACAGATTTCTCAAGAGGCAGGTCAGGTGGTCTGGTATTCCCATCTCTTTTAGAATTTTCCACAATTTATTGTGATCCACACAGTCAAAGGCTTTGGCATAGTCAATAAAGCAGAAATAGATGTTTTTCTGGAACTCTCTTGCCTTTTCGATGATCCAGAAGATGTTGGCAATTTGGTCTCTGGTTCCTCTGCCTTTTCTAAAACCAGCTTGAACATCAGGAAGTTCATGGTTCATGTATTGCTGAAGCCTGGCTTGGAGAATTTTGAGCTTTACTAGCATGTGAGATGAGTTCATTGTGCAGTAGTTTGAGCATTCTTCGGCATTACTTTTCTTTGGGATTGGAATGAAAACTGCCCTTTTCCAGTCCTGTGGCCACTGCTGAATTTTCCAAATTTGCTGACATACTGAGTGCAGCACTTTCACAGAATCATCTTTCAGGATTTGAAATAGCTCAACTGGAATTCCATCACCTACACTAGTTTTGCTCGTAGAGATGCTTCCTAAGGCCCACTTGACTTCATATTCCAGGATGTCTGGCTCTAGGTGAGTGAATACACCATCTTGATTATCTGGGTCATGAAGATCTTTTTTTGTACAGATTTTCTGTATATTCTTGCCACCTCTTCTTAGTATCTTCTGCTTCTGGTAGGTCCATACCTTTTAGTTTCTTTACTTTAAAGTTAGTATGTTTGATCTTAAATAAACTAAGATCCACTGACTTACATATAAGAAAGTATGTATGCATTATGGCACTACATCAGCTTTAAGTTTGTTTCTTTTTTTCAATACCAAAATGGAAAAATGGTAAAAAGTATTGAAAAAAAAAACCCAACAAACCCTTAAAGCTGATGTAGTTCCATAATACATACATACTTTCTTATATGTAAGTCAGTGGATCTTAGTTTATTTAAGATCAAACATACTAACTTTAAAGCCAAAGGAACTACATGCATGTCTTTCTAATTACTGGTATGTGTGTATGTATATCCACATTGATCTTTGTGTATACATTAGAACAGTGAATGAAGATCTTTTGATCTTCATAATTTTTTTAAATTGAAAGGATGCATGTCAAATGCATGTTTGTCTCAGAAGACACTGTTTCTGAAGATCCTTTTGTGAATGAAAAGTTCCTTTCTCATATATTTTTTTAGGACTATTTTTTAGAGCAGTTTTGGTTCACAAGAAAATTAAGAGGAAGGTACAGAGGTTTCCTAGTTGTTCCTGCCCCTATATATGTTTAATCTCCCCCACTTTCAAGATCCCTCACTAGGAGATAACATTTTTTTTTTTTCAATTGATAAACCTACACTTGACACATCATCATCACCCAAAGCCCATAGTTTACCTTACGGTTCACCTTAGTGTTGTTCTTTCTGTAGGTGTGGGCAGATGCATAGTGACATTATTATCTGACCACATTAGAATATCAGAGTATTTTCATTGCCCTAAAAATCCTCTGTGTTCTCCCTATTCATGAGCCACCCCTCCCCCCAAACCCCTGGCAACCATTGTCTTTTTACTGTGTCCATATTTTTGCCTCTTTTAGAATGCTGTATAGTTTATACTTTTATATAGACTATAGCTACGTACAGTCACATGCTACATAGCCTTTTCAGATTGGCTGCTTTCAGTTAGTAATACGCGTTTGAGATTCTCTGTGTCTTTTCATGGCATGGTAGTTTATTTCTTTTAAATGCTGAATAATATCCCATTGTGTGGATGTACTGGTTTATTTATCCATTCACCTACCATAGGACACGTGGTCATTTCTTAAGTTTTGTCAATTATGATTAGAGCTGTTGTAAATGTTAATGTGTAGGTTTTTATGTGGATGTAAGTTTTCTGCTCTTTTGGATGAATACCAAAGAGTACAATTATATGGTAAGAGTGTGTTTAATTTTGTAAGAAACTTCCAAACTGTCTTCCAAAGTGACTGTACCATTTTGCATTCCCATCAGCAATGAATGAGAGTTCTTGTTTCTCCACATCCTAGCCAGCATTTGATGGTCTCAGAGTTCTAGATTTTGGCCATTCTGATCTGTCTGTAGTGGTATCTCACTACTTTTTAAATTTATGTTTCCCTGAGGATATATGATATACAGTATCTTCTTACATGTTTATTTGCCATCTGTATATATTCTTTGGTGAGATGTGTTTTAACGTCCTTTGCCCATTTTTTAACTGGCTTGTTTTCTTATTGTTGTTTTAAGAGTTCTTTGTATATTTTATATAACAGTAGTTTATCAGATGTGTCTTTTGCAAATATTTTCTTCCCGTCTGTAGCGTGTCTCACACTTTCTCCACTTTATATTTCTCAGAGCAAAAGTTTTTAATTTTAGTAAAGTGTAGTTATCAACTATTTCTTTTATGGATTATGTCTTTGGTATTATATCTGAAAACTCATATCCCTACTCAGGCCATCTATATTTTATCCTATGTGATCTCTTAAAAGTTTTTAGTTTTGTGTTTTATGCTTAAGTGTAACATCCATTTGTAGTTAATTTTTGTGAAAGATGTAGGTCCGGGTTTAGATTGATTTTTTTTTTTCCTTCCTTTTTTTGGCATGTGGATGTCCAGTTGTTCCAGCACCATTTGTTGAAAAAACTGTCTTTGCTCCATTGTATTGCCTTTGTTCCTTTGTCGAAGATCAGTCAGCTGTACGTATCAGGCATACTCATATGTTGTCCATTACCCCCCTAAATTTTAATGGTGTTTGTTGTTGCTATTTTATAATCATATTAAACGTGACTTTTGGAGAAGGAAATGGCAACCCACTCCAGTATTCCTGTCTGGAGAATCCCACGGACTGAGAAGCCTTGTGGGCCACAGTCCACGAGGTCACAAAGAGTCGGACACAAAGTGAAGTGACTTAGCAAACTTGACTGTAAAGCATTACATTTACTCAGTTTTACAGGGTGACTGAATATTAACTTATAATTTTTTCTCCTATAATCTCATAAGTATTTTGCCTGTTTGTCTTTGGTTTTGATGTAGTCAACATTTGACTCATTTTATTTCAAACTGAGTGAGTTTTATCCATTCCAGATACATTCAGAAACTGTTTATGTGAGCACATTTTCAGTACCATTGTTCTAGATGCTGGAAACAGATAAAAAAAAGACTACTAAGCTCCTTGCCCTTTCAAAGCTCACAGTTGATTGGGATAAATGTATGAATACATGTCAAATGAATGTATAATTTAATATAAGAAGTATCATTAAGGATATTAATAAATACTGTGTGTTCAAAGAAAGAGATAATCAGTAAATGTTTATTGAATGTCTTCTATATTCCAGGCATATATTTGTTACTGATGCTACATAGTAGTGATTATTTCAGGGTTTTTAAATGTGCAGTATCTATTGCTCTCATCTGACCTTCAGCTAGATTGTATATATCATTATAGTTGTAAACATTATCCTTCCATTCTTGTTCTTTAATGCCTTTTCATTTAAGGCACCATTTTCTTCTGTTTTCCAAGGTGAGAGTTTTGTTTGATAAGCATATCCTATCTTGACAAAAATGCAAAAAGCCAGGAGCTTAGGAGATAAGCAAAAAGGAGCAAATCTAAAAAAGAATTGTCTTTCCCGTGTGATTGTCAAAGGCACAGAGTAAAAGGAGCAGGTAGAATACTCAAAGGGTAGAAAATAGTTTTTGAAGCATAATATGATGTAATATAATTTATTCATAAATAAAACATAGACAGTCCTGTGAAAAATGACCTGTTATAAGACTCTAAGGAAAAGAAAGGCTGGCCTGTTAAAAGTCATACGTGGTCTTTCCATTTCCAAAGTTGATTATTTGCCCACTTGCCCTTTTTCCATTTATGAAAAAATGAAAAATCCACAAATTTCCCGAGAAGTCGGTCTGGTTTTCCTATTTGGCACAGGATCTCTTCAAGTAGACATCATTGGCTACTTTGTTCATTCATTGACCAGATGTCTTTTGAGTCAATGAATAGGCTGGGAAAGACAGCCTGTGTGATGACCCTTAATGATCTTGACCTTCTAGTGTTTAATCCCCTGTGTGATCTCCTCCCTTTGAGTGTAGACTGAACTGACTTAATTCACTTTTAACAAGCAGAATATGTACAGCAAAAGTGACGGGATGCCCTTTACAAAATTAAGTTATGACAAGACCGTGGCTTCTTTCTTGGGTGCCATCTCCCCTCCTTGGATCATGCACTCTTGGGGAATCGACGCCCCTTGTTGTGAAGAGCCCCAGATGGCCAGTCACCATGGAGTAACTGTGGTTACGCGTCTCCTGCCACCCAACCAAGCGACCTGATGAAACCGCAAAACTGACTAGTGGTTCATTTCTAGCCTAGTGAAAGATCTTAATCCAGAGAGGCACCTAGCTAAACCATACCAGATTCATGAATCATAGAACTGTGAGATAATCAATGTTTTAAACTTCTGAATTTGGGTTGTTATCCAAGAATGGAAAAACACCATCAGTGCCTCCTGTGTATCAGAAATTGTTCTCAGTGCTAGGAATATAGCTGTGGTCAGATTCAGAAGAGTTTTGTTGCCAAGCAGACAGCCTGTGTTTAACAGGCCCCTTTGGCTGCTTCCTTAAGGAGGGATTGTGGGTATGGCATCCACTCTGAGTATTGTGACCTGTAGAAGAAGAAGCCTGAGAATTGGCCATTAGACTATCTGTCAACATTACTCTGTAACAATAAGAGGGACTAGTGTTTTCTTCTGAAAGTCTTTCATAGTCATCTAGGCTAACTATGGATGTGGATTAACCGTTTTCCTCTTCACATCCAGCCCTCAAATAAGATACTATAAGAAGGGGAAGTTGGTGTTTATTATAATGTTACTCTGTGAATTGTCCTGCCACCTCTGTGAAATAAATACTTTTTTCATCATTTTAAGAGATAAGAAAATTAAAGCTCAAGGATGTTAAATGACTGCTCCATGAGACTGCTCATGAAACTGTGTCTTGTGGGCTAGACGTGAGCAAGTCAGGATTCATCAATAGGCCTGCTCCCCAAATCTTGCTTCCCATGGCCTCCCTTGACTGAGAAGTTTGGCTGCAAAAGCCCATCTTGGGTACTCGTGATTATTGCCTTGACTGGCAAGCTGAAAACTCATTCTCTGTTTGTGCTTGGAAATTATTTCAAATTGGCTATGGTAATAATTTAGTAAGATTGAAAATTGGCCGAAAGACCGTGTTCGCCATCCAATCATAAATGATGATGCCTCTGTTGCTGAGAAGGAGTCTGGCGGGCGCTCAGCTGCTGTGTGTTTCTGCAGCCCTTGCAGGCTTCTCCATGAATAAAGCACAAAAAAGAGTATGCACTCCTTCCTGGGAGGCTTGTGGGCTCTAAATTCACAGGGGGTAGACGTCTTGGGGAAGACAGAAGAATAAATCAGCAATCTTAGAATAATGTACAGCAAATATCAAAGTGTATTTTAACATAAAAAAAAAAGAAAGGAGAAAAATCCAGAAATAACCTGCCTACTGAAATGTTATTCTCTGCCTGGCTGACTTCAGGGTTCTGAATTTTTCCTTGTTCAACCATAAATCTTCAGTGATGTGGGTCCCCCTCTCCTCCTCCATTCTTTGTTCATCCTACGATCCCTTCTGTCATTTATTAAGTACCTTTTAAACTTATAAGCAGATTTATCTTCTAATTGCCATTTTATGAATACTTTCTCTTGCCTGTGCAGTAAAGGGATTTATAATGGAAAGTCATGCCCTCTCCACTCAGCTGGTGCCAAAAGCTTTTCAAGTAATGGTACCCAAAGAAGATCCCTGTCTAACTGCAGCCATCTCAGGATGCTGGTTGTTTCTGCCTACTTTACAGTCAGGGGGAACTCTTCATAGATAGAGACGGTAAACAAATATAATAGTGAAGGATTCAGAATTGATATGATTGATGACTTGTAATGTGGTAGCAGTGAGGTAAAAATGGTTAACAGTTAGTTGATGGGACCAGCCAGGAAAGGCCTCATATTAGATGAGGTATTTGAGCCCAGTCTTAATAAATGAGGGTGTTTGTCATGCAGGGAAAAATGAAAAGAGGAGGGGCATTCCAGGTAGATGTGGCAGTTTGGTACAGGCATGGAATAATCTAGTGCCTTCAGTTGACTGCAAGACATGTGATATAAATAGAAGTATCTTGATGAGGCTACAGAGAGAAGAAAGAGCCTGGTAATGAATGAATGCTTACCTGGCTAAAGGTTTTAGACTATCCTGAGAATGGACCAATTAGACGTAAATTTTAGGCTGGGTAGTGACAGTCTCCAGATTCTTGCTTTAGAAAGATCACCTTGGTGATGATCAGAGAACGGAACAGAAGGCACCAGCTTGGACACAGGGAAACTCCAGTGTGAAGGCCCGTGTGGTGTTTTATGGGAGAGATGAAGATGGACCGGAGAGGCATTGACACGAGACTGACTCCGTTTGTGCTAATTACTGGAGTGCAGGCGTGTGTGCTATATCTCTGCTTTCATAATGCATTTCTGTAAATATCCTTTGAGGATGCTATTTAAACTTTTGGTCACTGAATCACCTAGCAAAATTCCTTAATCATAGTATAACCAGCTTTCTGCCCAGCGTATGTCATCTGATGAGCGAGTTTTTCATCCCACCCATATGTGTGGAAGACTATGACGAATCAATGCCACTTATCAAATGATAAAATTTCCATGAGCAGAACAGAGTAAAACACTTTTAAATTAACACTGACCCTGGAAAATCTGGAAAATTCTCTCCATTAATATTGTCGCCATCCCTTCATTCTTTCTGGACTTATTTCTCCACTGATCTCCAGTAACATATTAGGCACCTACTGACCTGGGGAGTCCATCTCTCAATGTCATATCTTTCTGCCTTTTCATACTGTTCATGGGGTTCTTGAGGCAAGAATACTGAAGTGGTTTGCCATTCCCTGGACCTAACAGAAGCAGAAGATATTAAGAAGAGGTAGCAAGAATATACAGAAGAACTGTACAAAAAAGATCTTCATGACCCAGATAATCACGAAGGTGTGATCACTCCCACTCACCTAGAACTGGACATCCTGGAATGTGAAGTCAGGTGGGCCTTCGGAAGCATCACTACGAACAAAGCTAACGGAGGCAATGGAATTCCAGTTGAGCTATTTCAAATTCTAAAAGATGATGCTGTGAAAGTGCTGCACTCAATATGTCAGCAAATTTGGAAATATCAGCAGTGGCCACAGGACTGGAAAAGGGCAGTTTTCATTCCATTCCCAAAGAAAAGTAATGCCAAAGAATATTCAAACTACTGCACAATTGCAGTCATTTCACATGTCAGTAAAGTAATGCTCAAAATTCTCCAGGCCAGGCTTCAGCAACACGTGAACCGTGAACTTCCAGATGTTCAAGCTGGTTTTAGAAAAGGCAGAGGAACCAGAGATCAGATTGCCGACATCTGCTGGATCATCGAAAAGGCAAGAGAATTCCAGAAAAACATCTATTTCTGCTTTATTGACTATGCCAGAGCCTTTGACTGTGTGGATCACAATAAACTGTGGAAAATTCTGAAAGAGATGGGAATACCAGACCACCTGACGTGCCTCTCCAGAAACCTGTATGCAGGTCAGGAAGCAACAGTTAGAACTGGACATGGAACAACAGACTGGTTCCAAATAGGAAAAGGAGTACATCAAGGCTGTATATTGTCACCCTGCTTATTTAACTTCTATGCAGAGTACATCATGAGAAACGCTGGGCTGGAGGAAGCACAAGCTGGAATCAAGATTGCCGGGAAAAATACCAATAACCTCAGATATGCAGACCATGGCAGAAAGTGAAGAAGACCATGGCAGAAAGTGAAGAAGAACTAAAGAGCCTCTTGATGAAAGTGAAAGAGGAGAGTGAAAAAGTTGGCTTAAAGCTCAACATTCAAAAACTAAAATCATGGCATCTGGTCCCATCACTTCGGCAAATAGATGGGGCAACATTGGAAACAGTGTTAGACTTTATTTTGGGGGCTCCAAAATCACTGCAGATGGTGACTGCAGCCATGAAATTAAAAAATGTTTACTCCTTGGAAGGAACATTATGACCTACCTAGACAGCATATTAAAAAGCAGAAACATTACTTTGCCAACAGAGATCCATCTAGTCAAGGCTCTGGTTTTTCCAGTAGTCACGTATGGATGTGAGAGTTGGACTGTGGAGAAAGCTGAGCACCGAAGAAATGATGCTTTTGAACTGTGGTGTTGAAGAAGACTCTTGAGAGTCCTTGGACTGCAAGGAGATCCAGCCAGTCCATCCTAAAGGAGATCAGTCCTTGGTGTTCATTGGAGGGACTGATGTTGAAGCTGAAACTCCAATACTTTGGCCACCCGATGTGGAGAGTTGTCTCGTTCGAAAAGACCCTGATGCTGGGAAAGATTGAGGGCAGGAGGAGAAGGGGACGACAGGATCATATGGTTGGATGGCATCACCAACACAACAGACATGGGTTTGGGTGGACTCCGGGAGTTGGTGACGGACAGGGAGGCCTGGCGTGGTGCGGTTCATGGGGTCGCAAAGAGTCGGACACGACTGAGCGACTGAACTGAACTGAAGTGAATATTGTGGCCTCTGATCGTATCAAATTAAATTGTGGTGAATCTTAGACACATCGTGAAGTTCTTTGAGTGGCAGCACGGTGATGAATAGAGAGAAAGGTTTATAGTTAGACCTTCTTGAGTTCCCATCAAGCTCGACCTTGGGGAAATGACTCGCGTTTTCTCCTCTATATAATGGGGAATAATAATTACTCCTATATAAATATAGATTAATTTTAGAATGTTTTTAGACACAAGTGAAAATCCAATTAAATTAGCTTAACTGAGCAGAAAATTTCCTGGCTTATGTAACTCAAAAGCTCAGAGGTGGGGCTGACTTCAGGGTTGGGTGATTCAACAGTGAGTGGTCATCACGAGCCAGTTTCTGTCTCTTCCCTCTGTGGTCTGTGGTGGTGGCTTCACCCTCAGGCTCTTTGCCTCAGTGCGCTGACTGATGGAAACAGGCTGCATCACTTCCTAATCCATATACACCAGGTAGGGCGAGAAAGCTCCACGTGTGCACAGAAAAGAAAACGTGAGCCTCTCACTCAGGGGTTACATCACCCCAAACAGATTCCTGTGGCTTTTGGTAGTCAGTTGGCCCCACCACCTGAACTAACCACTGTGGTGAGAGGTGTGGGATTACCGTGAATGGTCTGACTGCATCAGGACTAACCCTAGGCAGTCCTGAGTCAGTCCCATGCCCATTGCATGGTCAGCATTTACTAGACAAGGTATGGAGTGGATGTAAGGGAGACAAGCACGGTATCTGGAACGGGCACCTTGAATAACCATTGTGGAGATTAAATAAAATAGCAAGAATAAAGATCTTGGTGTCAGTAGGTGCTCAGTACCAGTCAGTTCCCCTTCTGCTTTTCTTTATCCCTCTTTCTGTTTACTGTCACCTAGAACATCTAAAAATGACATTTGAATTCCTTTCAGCCCAGTTTCAGACATCTAGCAACAGTTCAGTTTGGTTTTGAATGATCCAAAATAGTTGTAAGAGTTAGAATAAGATCTAGATTTTCATACTTACACTTGGTTTTGACATAAACTCATTAGATCTACTTAAAATGCTCTTAATAATAATAGTTTGTGTTGTGTATCCCATGCATGCACATGATAGGAAAGATTTTTAAATGGAAAATGTGAATGAATGCTTTCACAGCCCCAGTGGACAGGAACCTTCATTACTGATTGCAGGAACATCTCATTTCTAACATTCTTCATGGCCCTCTTCATTAAGATAAAGGTGACCTTCAAGTTGTTGAAAAACTTAGGGACGTATTAGCTATGTCAGTGCTGAAAGTGAACAGTACAAAGGATAGGGCCATTTACACTTTGCTGAAGAATGATAATATTACTGTGATTATTACATAAGGGAAAAGGCAAAGATAAAGTGGCCTCTGTGTCCTGCATGATTCATTTTTATTATATAAGCAATTGACAGTTAAAGCAGAGGAGCAGAATTCTACTGTTGATTTTTTAAAGTATATGATTCACTATGACAAAACTTGCATTCTTATTTTTATGTTTGAATAGCTTGTAAACTCAGAGAAGGCAATGGCACCCCACTCCAGTACTCTTGCCGGGAAAATTCCATGGACAGAGGAGCCTGGAGGGCTGCAGTCCATGAGGTCAAAGAGGGTCAGACACAACTGAGTGACTTCACTTTCACTTTTCACTTTCATGCATTGGAGAAGGAAATGCACCCCACTCCAGTGTTCTTGCCTGGAGAATCCCAGGGATGGGGGAGCCTGGTGGGCTGCCGTCTATGGGGTTGCACAGAGTCAGACATGACTGACACGACTTAGCAGCAGCAGCAGCTTGTAAACTATAGTAAAGCAAACATTCCCCAAACTTGTCAATTTCGTTTTCTGTTGGATAACATTTAAGGTACTATTTCATAATATTCTATGTTTACAATTTAAAACAGTGCTTAAAATGTTAGGCTAAGCACTGAGAGTCAAAAAATGAGTAAGACATGGATCCTGCTCTGATGGATCTCATAATCTAGGAAGGAAAGTAGACCGATACAAAGCACCCACATATAACATTCAGTGTCAGCAGAGAGAGTAACATCATGCTGTCAGAAGAACATAACGGGATTTCTTGTTTGTTGAAGTCAGTTAAATCTAACTTAGATAATTTGATACCTCACTGGTAGCCTCGACCTTTGCTGGCCCCTGCAAGTCATCCTGTCATCCTTGGAGCAGATTGGCAGGTGCTTTACACCTGCCAATTATGAGTTACAATCCATTAGTGGATCCTGCAATTACAGTTTTTGGATTGGCATTAAAACAGGAAAAATACTGGACAGTAGACCAATATCAGAGAATACCAAATTGTACCTCACCACAGTAGGGGGTATATTGTTTCATGAAACTTGGGCTTTTAATATATGCATACATGCCCACGCATATATTTTGATATTGAGATTTGATGCATACAATCTGTGGGTCTTGGGCAGAAATGTTTGGAAGCTTTGGCCACCTGATGCAAAGAGCTGACTCACTGAAAAAGACTCTGGTGCTGGGAAAGATGGAGGGCAGGAGAACAGGGGGACAGAGGATGAGATGATTGGATGGCATCGTAGAGTCAATGGACATGAGGTGAGCAAACTCCAGGACAGAGCGAAGGGCAGGGAAGCCTGGCGTGCTACAGTCCATGTGGTCGCAAAGAGTTGAATATGACTTACTGACTGAACAACAAATTCACCATGTTGCAAGTTCCCCTCACCCGCTTCTTCACAGAAATCCTTGCTCATCCTTCAAGCCCTGGCTTAGGTGCCACCTCCTTTGTAAAGACTTTCTTGCCTTTCTAAGACAGATACTTTTTCTTGCACCTGCATAGGTTAGTTTATATTTCTGTCACATTTTATGAATACTTACTTTTGTGTTTGGTTTTTCCATTAGGATGGATGTTCTTCTAAGGTAGAGATTGTGTTTTAATTTCCTTTTGTATCCCCTGTGCCAAGATTAGGCCCAGCACATGGTAAGCGTTGGAGTGTCTATGCTTGAAAGGGAGGAGATGAAAGAAAAGTGGAGTGAGGTTTTAAATAGAACCCAGAAAGAAAGGATATCTATCTATCCTGTATTAGTCAAAGAAAATTTTTTCAATCTCTCAAATTAACTGTGATGTTAAAACCAAAGTGTGAGTGAAATAATTTTGCTGTTGACTTTTCCATTAGTTAATACAGTTGCTGTTAGCAATGTGAACGGTAGGTAAACCCTGGCTTTCCCGCCCTGACTCTATAGGTAGCATCTGGCTTTTCCTAAGGCACCTATCACTTTATAAATATCCACCTTATCTGAAAGTCACACTATATTCATTTTTAAAAGAAAAAAATAGTATCTGCTTGGTGAGATTTCATCAGCCTTAAGGTACCTGCACACAAGGGAAGCTGTCTTGGTGAATTTTGAATCAAGCCATTCATGACAGCGACAGCACTGATTGTGTCAACTCCTTCCTTGCACGGCTTCCCAGGCACGAGCGTGATAGAGAGCTGTCCTCTCGCCCAGCACACATGTCCTTCATGCTGGCCCGGTCCTTCTCCCTCACTCAGGCACTGATGGGCCTTTACTTGCGCTCGGCATCCAGGCCATGTGGCATCCATTTACCCCAGCATCCCCCCAGCCCCCCTTTAACCTAGGGACCCTTGAAGTTCTTCCTTTCCCGTCTTAATGCCTCCTCACCCCTGAGGACTCCCTTTAGAGACAGCGTCCCTCAGCAAACCTTCCTGCCCACTCCCTGCCCCCCCGGCCCTTCCCTTCCTGTCCAGACAGACTGCCCCTCGGAGGTCCTCATTAGCAGGTCGTGTTTATCCTCCTGTGCTTGAAGAAGGATCCTGCCTCCTTGCAATGCCGTTTCTCTCTCTGTCTTTCCAGCTGAAGTGTAGTGTCCCCAGGGACGGGGACCTGATCTCATTTTGTCCGTGTCGCCAGCACCCAGCCTGGGGACAGATGTCCAATGCCTTCACTGGGTGGCTGTCCGTGAATAAACTCAAAATCCTTGCTGCCTAATGTCCAGCGTCTAATGTCCTGCTGCCTCTTCCTGCGTGACTTCTGAACGCCACTGACTGGCTTTGTCCTGACAACATACATCTAGTCCTGAGGTTTTTATTTCAAGTTCTTGAAAATCTCCTTGTAAATTTTAGTCTTTCGAGGCCACCTTACAGGAATAAGACACTAGGGTCCCTGATAAGTAAGTAAGACACTAGGGAGCCTTTGGGCGCATTCTGGACCACAAATTTCTTGAGACATGAGACATGTTGAGAACATGCTATTTCATTGGACTTTTAAAGGTTCTTCCCGCACACTCTTACACTGAGCAGAGTTGTTGAGTAATTTAGCAGCTATTTTCGGTTTGTCTACAATGTGCTAGACATCGTATTAAGGGCTAGGGGTACAGAGATTTTTAAAAGCACATTTTCTTCCCTGAAAGATCACATTGTTTAGTCAGGGGAAATGTATGAGTAACCAGACAATTTTAACACAGTGAGATGGGTTCTTTGATACAGGTGAGCTTTAAAAGGAACATATAAGGGAGGAGACGATGTTAGCGACAGCATCTCAAAGGAGTGAACCCTGAACTGATTTGGGAAGGACAGGCAAAGGCAGGCTTGAGAAATGATGACAGTTTTTCTCAGATACTTGTAGTTTCATATTTAAAAAAATTCTGCAGCATGTTTTTAAACTAAAAAACCGACTGAAACGTTCCCATGCAATCATCTTCAGAATACCACTTGCCTTCAGTGGCTCCTGAACTCCTGCAGGTCAGATTCCGTAGCTAGCCTGGCACTCAAGGCTACAATTTATTGTCAGTTCATCCTTCCAACTAAAGTTGTTTAATATTCTAGATTGGGGAGTCAGTCACTCGTAGCCTACAGGTCAAATTCAGCCCACAGCCGGTTTTTGTACTGCCCTTAGCTAAGCTAGTTTTTACAGTCCTTAAAGGATTCTAAGAACTAGCCAGCCAACCAAAAGAGTACACGTCAGAGCCCGTAAGTGACCTCTGGAGCCTGGCGTTTTCTGTCCGGCCCTTTCCACCATGGCCGTGTCCGAGTGCTCACTGGTGGTTGGACACGTGTCATGAGCTTTCCTGCTGCCACGAGTGTGCTTTCGCCGTCTGTCACTGTGAAATGCTGTCCTTCATCCGTTCATTCCTTTATGTGTTCAGTACACTTCTCACGTGTGCGGCACCATTCTGAGCTCTGGGGAGACGGCAGTGAAGACCACAGCAAACAGAAGCACAGCATGCCCGTGGTAAGGAGAAAGCAATGCAGGGTGAGGAGAGGGTGGCCCCGTGAGGACGGAGGGTGTGCCCGCTCTGCCTCAGCGCTCAGGGAGGCCGCGTCCATAACGTGGCCTTTCTGCCACGTCCTGAGGGAACCACAGGAACGAGCATGAGGATCCCTGGGAGAATATTCCAGACAGAGGGCCCGATAAGCGGAAAGGCTGTGCAGGCCTGCAGGGAGGTGAGTGTCTTAGGAGTAGGCTGAGAGTGGGAGAAAGGAGGACACTGGGTTAGAGAGGTGGGGTGAGCTGGAGGGCAAGTCATACAGGGTCCAGTGGGGCTGTGAAGTTGATTTTATTCGCTCGCCCAGTCAGATCCTGTGACAAGGCCAACATGACTGAGTGACTGTATGGTGGACAGTGAGGGGGAGAATTGGCTTGGTCACCACAGACCTGAATTCCGACTTTCACTCTTCTCACTCGTCACGAACCCAAATGTGTCACCTACCTTCCCTGGGGGCTCAGTCTTTCCATCCACATCACCAGGGACGTAGAGAGGTCTGTTGAACTAAACACGGGTTCTAGGATATCTTGTATTTCTCAGTCACAGAAAGGCATTCTCAGTTTATTTAGGGGAAGAGACAATACTGTAGCCGATCCTTGCTGGTCACTGGTGGCTTCCGATTTTATGTCATAGGTGCTGGGGGTTGCAGAACTTGTTTTGAGGCTGTATTTGCAGACAGTTACAGTGCAGTGAAAATAGTGCTTTCCTAAAGATACCTTTCATCCATACCTATAAGAGGCTAAGAAAATGCCAGCCATCTATTATAAAACATTAGTTTTATGTGGAGTGACTTGGAGGGAGCTGTTGGGGATGGAGGGTAGGGGAGGTTTGCCTCCTGGTGGGGTCGTTCAGTTCAGTTCAGTTCAGTTGCTCAGTCGTTGGTGCTGTGTATTTGACGCCTGTGCCTGCTTTTCAGAAAAACCAGACATAGGACATGACTGATTTTAAGAAGTAATAGGAAGGTGAGGTTTGGTCCTAGGATGCTTTATCTGTTGTTGCTGTTGTTAAATCAACAGAGTCCTCTTACAGCTCTAATAAAAATGTGCTTGAGCGGTTGACAGGTGACTAAAATCTGGCTCTGGAGCGGCACAATCCAGCAGGGCCTGAAAGGCCCCAGAGTGGCTCCAAAGGATGTGGTGCATCTATCAAAATGGGTTAAGATGAGACTTAATTTGTATTCTTGAGGCCAAATGAACTTAACATTTTAAATATTAGGAAAAATATAAGCATTGCATGCCTATCATAGTGACGCTTATGTATCAGAATTCAGTAAGCAACTGGTGAGTAAATGAGTGAATATAACATTACAGAAAATTTGGAAAGTCGAGAACAGAATTGCTCATAGTCTTAGCACTTTAACAGTGGTCACTAGTAGTGTGTGTGTTATCTTCAGCCACATGCACGTTCACTTTCACTTTCACTTTCCAGCTTCTCTGGTGGCTCAGATGGTAAATAATCCGCCTGCAGTGCAGGAGACCTGGGTTCAATCCCTGGGTTGGGAAGATCCCCTGGAGAAGGGAAAGGCTACCCACTCTAGTATTCTGGCCTGGAGAATTCCATGGACTCTTTAGTCCATGGGGTCGCAAAGAGTCGGACACGACTGAGCGACTTTCACTTTTCACATGCACAGGTATAGTTCAGATTTTAATGTAAGTAGGATACAGTTTTATGATTTCTGGTTCCTAAAATTGAGCATTTTATGATAATCATACAATCAAACAATGATAATGGCTATACTCTTACTGTAACTCTTCAGTTCAGTTCAGTCGCTCAGTCGTATCCGACTCTGCGGCACCATGAATTGCAGCACGCCAGGCCTCCCTGTCCATCACCAACTCCCGAAGTTCACATAGACTCAGGTCCATCGAGTCAGTGATGCCATCCAGCCATCTCATCCTCTGTCGTCCCCTTCTCCTCCTGCCCCCAATCCCTCCCAGCAATGAGTCAACTCTTTGCATGAGGTGGCCAGAGTACTGGAGTTTCAGCTTTAGCATCAGTCCTTCCAAAGAAATCCCAGGGTTGATCTCCTTCAGAATGGACTGGTTGGATCTCCTTGCAGTCCAAGGGACTCTCAAGAGTCTTCTCCAACACCACATGTCAAAAGCGTCAATTCTTCAGTGCTCACCCTTCTCCATAGTCCAACTCTCACATCCGTACATGACCACAAGAAAAACCATAGCCTTGACTAGACGGACCTTGGTCGGCAAAGTAATATCTCTGCTTTTGAATATGCTGTCTAGCTTGGTCATAACTTTCCTTCCAAGGAGTAAGCGTCTTTTAATTACAAGGCTGCAATCACCATCTGCAGTGATTTTGGCTCCCCCAAAAAGAAAGTCTGACACTGTTTCCACTGTTTCCCCATCTATTTCCCATGACGTGATAGGACCGGATGCCATGATCTTTGTTTTCTGAATGTTTAGCTTTAAGCCAACTTTTTCACTCTCCTCTTTCACTTTCATCAAGAGGCATTTTAGTTCCTCTTCACTTTCTGCCATAAGGGTGGTGTCATCTGCATATCTGAGGTGATTGATATTTCTCCCGGCAATCTTGATTCCAGCTTGTGTTTCTTCCAGTCCAGCGTTTCTCATGATGTACTCTGCATAGAAGTTAAATAAGGCTGACAATATGCAGCCTTGAAATACTCGTTTTCCTATTTGGAACCAATCTGTTGTTCCATGTCCAGTTCTAACTGTTACTTCCTGACCCGCATACAGATTTCTCAAGAGGCAGGTCAGGTGATCTGGTATTCCCATCTCTTTCAGAATTTTCCACAGTTTCCTGTGATGCACACAGTCAAAGGTTTTGGCATAGTCAATAAGGCAGAAATAGATCATTTTCTGGAACTCTCTTGCTTTTTCTATGATCCAGCGGATGTGAGCAATTTGATCTCTGGTTCCTCTGCCTTTTCAAAAACCAGCTGGAACATCAGGGAGTTCACGGTTCACATATTGCTGAAGCCTGGCTTGGAGAATTTTCAGCATTACTTGACTAGTGTGGGAGATGAGTGCAATTGTGCAGTAGTTTGAGCTTTCTTTGGCATTGCCTTTCTTTGGAATTGGAATGAAAACTGACCTTTTCTACTCCTGTGGCCACTGCTGAGTTTTCCAAATTTGCTGGTATATTGAGTGCAGCACTTTCACAGCGTCATCTCTCAGGATTTGAAATAGCTCAACTGGAATGCCATCATCTCCACTAGCTTTGTTCATAGTGATGCTTTCTAAGGACCACTTGACTTCACATTCCAAGATGTCTGGCTCTAGATGAGTGATCACACCATTGTGATTATCTGGGTCATGAAGATCTTTTTTGTACAGTTCTTCTGTGTATTCTTGCCACCTCTTCTTAATATCTTCTGCTTCTGTTAGGTCCATACCATTTCTGTCCCTTATCGAGCCCATCTTTGCATGAAATGTTCCCTTGGTATCTCTAATTTTCTTGAAGAGATCTCTAGTCTTTCCCATTCTGTTGTTTTCCTCTATTTCTTTGCATTGATGGCTGAGGAAGGCTTTCTTATCTCTTCTTGCTATTCTTAGGAACTCTGCATTCAGATGCTTATATCTTTCCTTTTCTCCTTTGCTTTTCGCCTCTCTTCTTTTCACAGCTATTTGTAAGGCCTCCCCAGAGAGCCATTTTGCTTTTTTGCATTTCTCTTCCATGGGAATGGTCTTGATCCCTGTCTCCTGTACAATGTCACGAACCTCATTCCATAGTTCATCAGGCTCTCTGTCTATCAGATCTAGGCCCTTAAATCTATTTCTCACTTCCACTGTATAATCATAAGGGATTTGATTTAGGTCATACCTGAATGGTCTAGCGGTTTTCCCTACTTTCTTCAATTTCAGTCTGAATTTGGTAATAAGGAGTTCATGATCTGAGCCACAGTCAGCTCCTGGTCTTGTTTTTGTTGACTGTATAGAGCTTCTCCATCGTTGGCTGCAAAGAATATAATCAATCTGATTTCAGTGTTGACCATCTGGTGATGTCATTGTGTAGAGTCTTCTCTTGTGTTGTTGGAAGAGGGTGTTTGCTATGACCAGTGCATTTTCTTGGCAGAACTCTGTTAGCCTTTGTCCTGCTTCATTCTGCACTCCAATGCCAAATTTGCCTGTTACTCCAGGTGTTTCTTGACTTCCTACTTTTGCATTCCAGTCCCCTATAATGAAAAGAACATCTTTTTTGCATGTTATTTCTAAAAGGTCTTGTAGGTCTTCATAGAACCGTTCAACTTCAGCTTCTTCAGCGTTATTGTTGGGGCACAGACTTGGATTACTGTGATATTGAATGGCTTGCCTTGGAAACGAACAGAGATCATTCTGTCGTTTTTGAGATTACATCCAAGTACTGCATTTTGGATTCTTTTGTTGACCATGATGGCTACTCCATTTCTTCTGAGGGATTCCTGCCTGCAGTAGTAGATATAATGGTCATCTGAGTTAAATTCACCCATTCCAGTCCATTTTAGTTCGCTGATTCCTAGAATGTCGACGCTCACTCTTGCCATCTCTTGTTTGACCACTTCCAATTTGCCTTGATTCATGGACCTGAGATTCCAGGTTCCTATGCAATATTGCTCTTTACAGTATCAGACCTTGTTTCTATCACCAGTCACATCCACAACTGGGTATTGTTTTTGCTCTGGCTCCATCCCTTCATTCTTTCTGGAGTTATTTCTCCACTGATCTCCAGTAGCGTGTTGGGCACCCACTGACCTGGGGAGTTCCTCCTTCAGTATTCTATCATTTTGCCTTTTCATACTGTTCATGGGGGTTCTCAAGGCAAGAATACTGAAGTGGTTTGCCATTCCCTTCTCCAGTGGACCACATTCTGTCAGACCTCTCCACCATGACCTGCCCATCTTGGGTTGCCCCACGGGCATGGCTTAGTTTCATTGAGTTAGACAAGGCTGTGGTCCTAGTGTGATTAGATTGACTAGTTTTCTGTGAGTATGGTTTCAGTGTGTCTGCCCTCTGATGCCCTCTTACAACACCTACCATCTTACTTGGGTTTCTCTTACCTTGGGCGTGGGGTATCTCTTCACGGCTGCTCCAGCAAAGCGCAGCCACTGCTTCTTACCTTGGACGAAGGGTATCTCCTCACCACCGCCCTTCCTGACCTTCAACGTGGGATAGCTCCTCTAGCCCCTCCTGCGCCTGTGCAGCCACCGCTCCTTGGACATGGGGTTGCTCCTCCTGGCCACTGCCCCTACCCTTGGGCTCAGGGTTGCTCCTCCTGGCCACCACCCCTGGCCTCGGATGTGGGGTGGCTCCTCTTGGCCGCCACCCTGCGGGAATGGGGTCCTCCCGGCTTCTGCCCCTGACCCCGAACATGGGGTAGCTCCTCTGGCCCACACTTAGTACGCTGGTCACAGCCGCCCGCACATGGTGCGCTGGTCGCAGCCGCCTGCACTTTATCACAATCAAACAGTGATAATGGCTATACTCTTATTGACTGCATAATACTCTATCGAGTGATTTGTCATACGCTAGTTACCATTTCTCTTACTATCAATTGGATTGCTTTTAAAGCTGTATTTTTTATTCTTATTCCAGTTAAAATCTTCATGCCTATACTATTTTCTTCTTTTGAATTATTTCCTTATATTAAATTATCAGAATTGGTTATAGAAATGACTCCTCATTTTTTCACTGTAACCAGTAATCTATTTGAATGTGTTTCATCATGACACCACCTGCTTTGGGTATTAGCATTTTTAAAAAAGCTATATTTATGCATTTAATAGTGCAGTGATACCACCCTATTTTTGTTTTCTTCATGGAAGAAAAACTAGTATAGCAAAAGTCCTATTCATTAAAGTTTATGTATTAAAATTTCACTTTTGTTCTCTCTACCACACTAATACTTTACTAAATCCATCACATATAATATGTAGGGTGATTCTTACCTTTGTTCAGTTCCCTTTTCTCACTCTCTTTTTTATTGTTGTTGGTAAAGCTGTCTCTGGAAGCACGTAAAGAAATGACTGGAAAGGCTATTAAGGCAGTCAAACATTTTATTGAAAAGCCAAGAAAAAGAAATTTAGAAGAAGACACTGAGGAGGCTGGTGGGTCTCAGGTGCCCTATGCAGATGCCTTGAATCATCTGGAGCAATCATTGGCCCACCTGGAAACCCTCAACCACAGCTTCATCATTTCTCTGAAGAACAGTGAGCAGGTAATGAAATGCAAACTTCTTCTGTATGCTCACACACTCGGATAATATCAGTGCATTCTTTCATGTGTCTTTTAAAGCTGTATTCATAATTGTCGTAGGCTTTTCAGTCCTGCAGATTCTTTTTTCAACAACTGTTTTTTAAATTGAAGTATATAGGTAATTGACAGGATTGTGTTTCAGGTGTACAGCAAAGTGATGCAATCATATGGGCCTCCCTGGTGGCTCAGCTGGTAAAGAATCCACCGGCGATATGGGAGACCTGGGTTCAATCCGTGGGTTGGGAAGATCCGCTGAAGAAGATCCTCTGAAGGCTATCCACTCCAGTATTCTGGCCTGAAGAATTCCTTGGACAGAGGAGCCTGGAGGGCTACAGTCCATAGGGTCACAAAGAGTCAGACAAAACTGAGTGATCAACACATACACACACACACACAGACACAGACACACACACATGCTCTCTTTCTAGCTAGGAGATGTTTTGCTTTCCAATTGAGTGATGATGAATTTTTCTCCTAACTTTCAGAAAAGTTCAGAAATAGCCATCCACGCCTGCCTCAGAAGTTGTTTTTATTTATTTATTTATCTGTTTAAAGAATGTGTGTTCTCATCCTGTTTTTTGGTGCATTTTCCAATATAATTTATTCTTGACATGACTTTTTTGGCTGATGAAGTTGTTTCTAGTTCATTCTAGTTGGGACCCTCTGGTCTAGTGGAGTCTCAAAAAGCCCCCTCATGGGAGTCATGAGCCCCTATGAGGTTTGGGGACCAGAGGGTTCGGATTGCATAAGGAAACCCTCTGTATCCTTGGGAACTTTTCTTCTGTATTATCATCATCATGGGAATTTTAATATTCTTTTCCATAGCTCAGTTGCTAAAGAATCCGCCTGCAATGCAGGAGACACCAGTTCGATTCCTGGGTCTGGAAGATCCACTGGAGAAGGGGATAGGTTACCCACTCCATTATTCTTGGGCTTCCCTGGTGGCTCAGCTGATAAAGAATCTGCCTGAATTGTGGAAGACCTGGGTTCAATCCCTGGGTTGGGAACATCCCTTGGAGAAGGGACAGGCTACCCACTCCAGTATTCTGGTCTGGAGAATTCCCATAGTCCATGGGGTTGTAAAGAGTTGGACATGACTGAGTGACTCACTTTCACTTTCTATAGCTAAAAAGTTGACAAATCACTACGTAAATGGTTTTCATCCAGGTAAAAACAGTGTTTAGGTATGTAAAAAATAGTCCATTCACTTTGTAATGCTGTAGTGAATGAACCTATAAGTGGCCACAGATCTGTTTAATTTTTTTTAACCTTATGTGTTTAATGAGTTGTATTCTTGGCTTGTAAAACAATATATATATATTCCTGACTAGAAAAATCAGTCAGTGGAGAGGAGTCCAGATACTGAACAAATGGAAGACTTCAAAATACGTATGAGACACAAAAATACAAGCCCTTCATCCAGGAGATAATGGGAGGAATCCAAAAGCCTGATTTCAGTTTTATCTCATTTTTGTATTTTTTACTGCCTATATCCTATCTAATAAATAATATTAAATAATGGTATGAGCAATATAGAAGCCTTCACAGGGAGCAAATTGGCCTCACCGATCTTGATTTTATTCTGCTGATGGTTACAGTTGTATAATCAGTAATTACAATTATTGACAGTATTAAAAATATTGACAATTAAGGGGCTTCCCTTGTACCTCACTTGGTAAAAAATCTGCCTGCAGTGCAGGAGACCCGGCTTCAATTCCTGGGTTGGGAAGATTCCCTAGAGAAGGAAATGGCAACCCATTCCAGTATTCTTGCCTAGAGAATCCCATGGGCAGAGGAGCCTGGCAGACTACAGTTCTTGGGGTCACAAGAGTCGGACAAGATTTAGTGACTGAATCACCACCACCAATTGGTAATTAGGACTAGGGTAAAAGTTTAATCAGGTGGAAATGATTTATACTTATCAGTTTTTAAGTACATATTTATTTTTCTAATCAAACATTGTATATTCATATCTGGAGAATTGTCATTACTCTTCATGGAATAAGTGTTGTCTTTCAGTGGCTCAAGTGGTGTATAAGGCACTGAGGGAGTTATTGATACAAAAACAGACATTTGCTTCAGTGAAGTTGTGATTTAAACGTACCAAATGGCTACTTGGGCTTCCCAGGTGGTTCAGTGGTAAAGAATCCTCCTGCCAATGAAAGAGAAGTGGGTTCGATTCTTGGGTTCGGATGATCCCCTGGCGGAGGAAATGGCAACCCATTCCAGTACTCTTGCCTGGAAAATTCTGTAGACAGAGGAGCCTTATGAGCTCTAGTCCATGGGGCCGAAAAGAGTTGGAGACAACCGAGGGACTGAGCACACTTGGAATAGCTATTTGTGAATGTTGTTAGGCCATGGATGGTCCTTAATAGGAGCCTCTTCTGGTCCCTAAATTGACATTATATGATGTTGTTAAGGAACCTTTTAAATCAAATGCTGAAAATAACCTTCAACCTTATATATATTGACCCTTTTAAGTGCAGGCTTTGATTTTAACCTCTTTTTAATTATATACTCAGTGAAAGACCATATTGTAAACTCAAGAAGGTTAGTGCAACTTCAATCATAGACCATTGGAACATCAGTTTTCTCTTGTCTCAGTATGGATACTAGTAATTTCCTTGTCTAACTCAAAGGTAGTTTGTTTTTAATTATAGAAAGTATCACAGTGAGAAGAATAGTAAACTGAAAGCTCATGTGCCCGACTCCCAGCTTTTACCATTGTCAAGACATGACCAATGTATTTCCTTTCTACCCTTACTCCTCTGAGTCATTTTAAAGAAAAACCCAGTTATCTTTTCATTTTATCCACAAATCCTTCCATCACTTCAGTTCAGTTCAGTTCAGTCGCTCAGTCGGGTCCAACTCTTTGTGACCCCATGAATCGCAGCACACCAGGCCTCCCTGTCCATCACCAACTCCCGGAGTTCACTCAGACTCAAGTCCATCGCGTCAGGGATGCCATCCAGCCATCTCATCCTCTGTCGTCCCCTTCTCCTCCTGCCCCCAATCCCTCCCAGCATCAGAGTCTTTTCCAATGAGTCAAGTTTTTGCATGAGGTGGCCAAAGTACTGGAGTTTCAGCTTTAGCATCATTCCTTCCAAAGAACACCCAGGGCTGATCTCCTTCAGAATGGACTGGTTGGATCTCCTTACAGTCCAAGGGACTCTCAAGAGTCTTCTCCAACACCACAGTTCAAAAGCATCAATTCTTCGGCCCTC
Organism: Budorcas taxicolor; assembly: GCF_023091745.1. Classification (NCBI taxonomy): domain Eukaryota; kingdom Metazoa; phylum Chordata; class Mammalia; order Artiodactyla; family Bovidae; genus Budorcas; species Budorcas taxicolor. The sequence continues at coordinate 142,497,617 of NC_068920.1, forward strand.
AGCTTTCTTCACAGTCCAACTCTCACATCCATACATGACCACAAGAAAAACCATAGCCTTGACTAGACGGACCTTTGTTGGCAAAGTTATGTTTCTGCTTTTGAATATGCTGTCTAGCTTGGTCATAACATTTCTTCCAAGGAGTAAGCGTCTTTTAACTTCATGGCTGCAGTCACTATCTGCAGTGATTTTGGAGCCCCCAAAAATAAAGTCTGACACTGTTTCCACTGTTTCTCCATCTATTTCTAGGAAGTGATGGGACCAGATGCTATGATCTTCGTTTTCTGAATGTTGAGCTTTAAGCCAACTTTTTCACTCTCCTCTTTCACTTTCGTCAAGAGACTTTTTAGTTTCTCTTCACTTTCTGCCGTAAGGGTGGTCTCATCTGCATATCGGAGGTTATTGATATTTTTCCCGGCAATCTTGATTCCAGCTTGTGCTTCTTCAAGCCCAGCATTTCTCATGATGTACTCTGCATATAAGTTAAATAATAATCCTTCCATATCTATTTCTAAAAGATATATTTAAAAGTAACTACCATTACATTACCAATAAAAATGTTAATAGTAAGTCTTTTATATCATCAAATGTCCAGTTAAGGTTTGAAAGACAAAGCAGTTATATTCAGAAGCACTTGTGAAATTTCGAAAGTGTTGTTAACATCAAGTGATCGCATTTGGTATGCTGGGCAGTGGTAGGCTGTGTTCTATTTCTGAAATTATTTGTTGTCATGTTAGTTTTTACAATATTATCCAAAAAGGGATGACTGGCAGTGTGGATTGGGGGAATGTGGTGGGGAAAGCATAATTTTAGATTCTAATCCCAAGCTCCATTAATGGCGACTGTGTGACTTTTGGACATGTTGCATAACACCTTTGGTTTTCAGCTTCCTTTCTGACAAAGTGGAGCTAATTAAAACTCCTTGTAGGATAGTTGAAAGAAAAGTGAAAGTGAAAGTTGTTTAGTCACGTCTGACTCTTATACAGTCCATGGAATTCTCCCGGTAAGAATACTGGAGTGGGTAGCCTTTCCCTCCTCCAGGGGATCTTTCCAACTCAGGGATCAAACCCAGGTCTCCTGCATCGCAGGTGGATTTTTAACCAGCTGAGCCACAAGGGAAACCTAGGGAATACTGGAGTGGGTAGCCTATCCCTTTTCCCTGGATCTTCCTGACCCAGGAATTGAACTGGGGTCTCCTGCGTTGCTGGCAGATTCTTTACCAACTGAGCTATCAGGATAATTATAAACATTAAATTATATAACATACACAATACCTGGGTTTACATAGTTGGTACTTAATAGATTTTAACTGTTATGTGTTTATACCACAATAATAATAATAGAGAAATTTAATGAGCATTACTTTGTGCCTGACATTGTGCCAAAGGACTGATTTTTGTATTATTGAATATTTACAACATCCTCTATTCACAAGAACTGATTGTTCTCATTCTCATTTTATCGACCCTGGAAATTTGAGATCACAATGGCTTACTAGTTAGTACACAGTAAAGCAAGGTTTACAGTCAAGTCTCGGTAGCTCTGGAGACCAAGCTGTTAACATCCCGTACATGTTCCTCTGTGTGGTGTTTGTGGTTGTAGTATATTTGCTTTGAAAGTCTTCTGAGTATAGTTCACTCAGTTCATGTAATTTCTAGTTCATAGTTACATGTTGAATTCCATGTTTTCAGGAAACACTGCAGAAATACGGTTACCTCTATGATCTGTCTCGGTCAGAAAAAGAGAAAGTTTACAATCAAGCCGTGACCATGTGTTTAGACGGTCAGCCTCTAAGAATGATTCAGCAGCTGCTGGAGGTGGCTGTGGGCCCTCTTGACATCTCGCCCAAGGAAATTGTGCAGAGTGCAGTAACAAAAATAGTCTCTGCATTGAGGTAAGCCATAAAATAGTCATCAAGGAAAACCTGAGCTGATATTTTGCCAGTAAAGTGTTTGTTTCACAGTTGTTATGAAGATAAAACATCGTGTACATAGGAGCATTGTAGAACTATGAAGTACTTTATTAAAGTAAGAGATTATGATTAGACTTCTCAGTCTCTTGTCTTAAAATATCTTGAGAGTGGAGAACCATGAAAATGCTCCATCATTGGTCCTGTGTGTAACACATCAAAGCGCTAGCTAATTTCTCGGTTGACCCTCTCCCTCACTCAGATAATTCTTGAAATAAGGGACAAAGGCCAATGTGGCCAGTGAAGCAGCTCCCTATGTGTCACACCTGTCGCGTAATTTTAGTGTGGGTTTTCAGAGCTTGTCTTTTCAGCAGTGGAAAACCAATTCCCAGAAGTTTCTTTTGAAGTGTACAAGGCAAGGTTAATCACATACTGAAGAAGTTAGACATCTGTTAAGTATATTAGGATGTTATTTACCTGCAATTAATGGCATAAAGCCGACAATTGAGAAATTCTAGCTTCCTGTCAATAGGCTAGTATCTTTGTAGAAAAGCTTCTGGGGGATTAGGACAGAGGGGAAAGTTAAGCTAAGAAAATAATGAGGCATCAAGTGCTTTTTGTGAATAATGCAATTAGCCTGAAAGATTTAGTTGTGTTTAATTTATTCTTCTTTTAAGCATTCTTTGTGATTCTGTGTTGCTCTTGAGGAACTTTTTGATTAAAAGCGTGTCAGTTTTCAGCAGCTGCACTGAAATCAAATGAGTCTTTATCAGTTTAATTACCCAGCTTTATCCAGTTTTCACCTTAATGCTCTGAGGTATCCGGTAATTTTCTGCATAAGGAGAGAAATAACGTAGTGTAACATTTTTTAGAAATCACAAATGTGAAATGAATAAACCTTTATTACATAATGAACTTACTATGTTTTGGTGGTACTAGTGGTTATTAGAGCCACTTTCCACTTTCAGGTGATAACAGATAATTGTTTGCCATCTTTATCTTTTCGATTCTTCTCTGTCCATGGGTTCCCCAGGCAAGAATCCTGGAATGGGTAGCCATTCCCTTCTCCAGGAGTTCTTCCCAACCCAGGAATCAAACTCAGGTCTCCTGTGTTGCAGGGAGATTTTTACCATCTGAGCTACCAGGGGAAGAACTTTTTGATTTTTGTTATCTTGTATTATTACTTGGAGTTCATATCAATCTCACAGAAACAGAAGTTTGAAGAATTAGTGCTTTGAAGAGAATTTAGTTTCATTTAAAAAATTGTACATTTTCATATAATTAAAATTTGACATGATATTTTTACATTTATAAAATTCTGACATAAATTATATTCCTCTTTTCTTCCATGTGCCCAGTTCTAGCACTGGGGATTTCATTCTGGTCTAATAAATGTTATAGTTGGTGCACAGAAGACTTTCAATAAAAATGGATTAAATCTTTCAGTAGTGGGAGAAAGGAAACTTTAGTTCATCTGCCTTTTTTTCTAAGGAAATAAATTGCTATTGACTAGGTCTATGACATTTGCCTTTTAGAAGGTTAGTGAATTTAGTAAGCTTAATATGACAAAGGTATGAACATACTGAATCCAGCAGTTGGTTTAAATCATATAACTTAAATTATTCGGAAGACTCATCTAAAACTTCTCTTCCCTCTGCTGCATTTTCAAAATTCCGTAGGATTCCATGCATACACATCTGTAGCGTGGACATCATAGTGGGGCCCGTCTCATGGGTGTTGGATTATTAAATGGCAGGATGTATGTGAAGCACTTAGCATTGCCTGGTGCCTTGTAAGGGCCATGTGAATATTAATATTGTGGGGAAAAGGCCAACTGGAGGATTTAGGTTATATATATTTAACGCTTAAAATAGCTCATATTTTTAATGCCCATTGAGTATTTCTTTGAATTTTTGAATAACTGATTGCAAATAGATTTCCTTTCTCTTTTTCCTTTTTATTTTTTAAACTTCACTTGTTTTGCTACTCTCTTGGTAGGAAAACAAGCCTCTATTAGATTGTGAGCTCCTCAGGGCAGAGGAGGTTTCCTCTCTACATCCTCAGGACACACACAGCACAGGACCTGGTACTTCGCGGGCTGCATATGCCGTGAGCGGCTGTGAGCTCATGGTGTATGCTCTGCTGAGATCCAGCTGGGCTCATCTGAGTGTCCATGCCCTGCTGGTTCCTGAGGCTTGAGCCATCCGTCCTGAATCCCTTCCTCTCTCTGTCTCTCCCTTCACAGTGGAGGCAGTGCTGACCTCGGGGGCCCGGCGGACCCACTCCACGTCCTGGAAGGAGTTGTTGCCACAGTCCATGCCAGTGTGGACGAAGGGTAAGGCTGGAGCGATTTTCAGTTCTCACTTAATAGTGTTCCTTAGAGTCTTAGAATTACTCTTAATATCTGTGGTTATGAGGCTTCCACCTCTAAGCGTCTTTTCTAGGTGGCTCTGAAGGAAGAGCTGAGAACTTTCTGGAGATTTGTTCTCTTAGTCCATCAGCTTCAGCAGGACCATCTGCTTCTCGGGCCTCAGAGAGCATGGTCTCTTCTCACTACTTTCAAGGGTGGCCAAGGAGGACACACTGTGCTGAGCATCTCAGGAGAGGAGGGGTTCATATCTCCAGGAGGTTTACTCTACTGATTAAGTATGGGGATTCCTAGAATGTATATGTTATATTTTGGAAAGCTTAGTATATGTAAGATCTGTCTTGTCTGAGGATTAAGAGTGTACCGGCTTTGTAAGTTTAAGAGGTGTGTCTCCAATCCACACACCTGTGTGTGTGTGCGTGTGTGCTATCCCTTCAGTCGTGTCCGACTCTTTGCAACCCTACTGACTTTAGCCCACTGGGCTCCTCTGTCCATGGGATTCTCCAAGCAGGAATACTGGAGTGGGTTGCCATACCCTGCTCCAGGGGATCTTCCCGACCCAGGATTGAACCCACGTCTTGTATGTTTCCTGCATTGGCAGGCGAGTTCTTTACCACTAGTGCCAACCGGGAAACGCTTATTCAGTTGTTAGTAGTAGGAATAACAGCAGCAGCAGCTGAATGACAAGAATATATTTCCCGGAGTTTATGGAGATCTTTCCTGTGTCTTATATCCATGGCAACCCTATAAGGCTTTACCCCAATTTTCTTTTTTAATGGAAAATATGATATAATAATGATGAAGCATATTTGAGAAACCGCCTCATAGTTCATTCAATGATATTGTTGTTTTTATTTGCATATTACCTCCCAGTTATTGTTGAGGTACGGATATATTTTTACATAATTTCAATCAAAATGTATGAACACTTCTATATTCTGTTTTAGTTACTTGCTGTTAGAACTCTTTCCATTTATCTTTGTGGATTTAGTGGTTATGATTTTTGACACCTGTGCGTATTGTTGCTGTTTGCAGATAAGGAGAGAAAGACTGGGAGAGAGGAATTGACTTGTGCAGAGTCAGAGGCCTGGGAAACACAGCCAGGACTCCTGTCTGCCCCTGCAGCATAACTGACTGCTCGATGGCCTTTAGAGCATGTCTACACACACAGCTGTGTGCCCACGGTGTGAGTGAAAGGACACAGGGTGAACCGTGTGGGTGGGCTGGACAACAGGGCAAGCTGGGCCCGCTACCCACTCTGCCATTTGCTTGGCACAGTTTTTCTAAACTTTGCTTGTGGGTCTTTAAATGGTAAGGAAGCCACAGCCGTGGCTCACATGGGCCTCTTATTTTAAAGACAAATGCCATCATTCTGCATGTTTACCGTGTGTCACACTCCATTCTCAGTTCCAGTTCTGGGTAAGAGGTAACCTCCAGTCCGGAGGAGCTCAGAGTCTTGCAGGGAGACCAGGTTGCTCGGGGCCCTGGTTACCATGCAGTAGCGTAGTCAGTGCTGTGCAGAAAACAAGGTGAAGGGAGTGGCTTATTCTGTCCCAGGGAAGTCAGAGCAGGACCCACAAGGGACAGCACTGGACCTGGTCTATGACATCTGAGTCTGTGATAAGGATGATGGACGTGGATGATGGTAGTTCAGGCTGAGGACACAGCTTAAGCAAGGCAGATGCGGCAGACAGCAGCGCGGACAGAAATGCTGTGTGTCAATTTCTAGACAGTCCATCGAGCTATCGCCATTCCAGTCGCAGTCCATCAGTCAGCTCTCAGCTTGCCACTCCACTGTGCATTGCTCTCAAGTACCCCAACACGGACCCTGGCCTCACATGATGGGAGGGATCTTAACAGATACTGCCTGAGGCTCCTTCCAAGGGGAATCCCTCAGTCTGGTCCCACAGGGAACATCTTGAAAAGATTAGGAGGTAGTGTTTTTCTTAGTGAATTTCTTAGTGAAACAGATATATGTATACAGGATATACAGAAGAATCCAACTTGAGCCTCTTGAATAGAGGACAATTTTCTTTTTAAGCTTTAATTTACAAAGAGGAAGACACTGGGGAATGGAGAGTCAGAACAAGATCTTTCTTTGCATCCCAGAGACACAGAATAACAGAGGCTCCTTAACAACAACAAAAACAAATTTCAGTGAAAAAAAATTTTTTTTCACTTAGGAAAGAAAAAGAAGAAAGACAAAGTCCTAACTTTTATGTCTGGCAAGGACTTTGTGAATGTGGACAGTTAAACCTGATACTCTTGGCTTCAGTTCCCCTCCCCAAGAGCTTGCCTGCAAGAGTCACAGAGGGGAGTCACAGAAGGGAGTCACTCTCTTTTCTAGGTTGTTCCCAGGGGGCTCTTCAGAGTAACCTGGGGATTTAAGCTCTTTTCAAGTAAGGCTCTGGAAACAGCAGATACAAGGTTTTATATATGAAATAGGTAAACAACAAGGACCTACTGAAGCACAGGAAAATATATTCAATATCTTATAATAAATCACAATGGAAAAGAATATATATGTGTGCATATATTTATGGGGCTTCCCTGATGGCTCAGCGGTAAAGAATCTGCTTGCTATGCAGGATATGTGGGTGCAATCCCTGGGTCAGGACGATCTCCAGAGAAGGAAATGGCAACACACTCCAGTATTCTTGCCAGTCAAAAAGGTGGCTTGAAACTCAATATTCAAAAAACTAAGATGCATGACATCTAGTCCCATCACTTTTTGGCAAATAGATGGGGAAACAGTGGGAATGGTGACAGACTTTGTTTTCTTGTGCTCCAAAATCACTGCAGATGGGGAAAGCAGTCTTGGAATTGAAAAATGCTTACTCCTTGGAAAAAAAGCTATGACAAATCTAGACAGTGTATTAAAAAGCAAAGACATCACTTTGCTGACAAAAGTCCATATAGTCAAAGCTATGGTTTTTCCAGTAGTCATGTATGGATGTGAGAGTTAGACCATAAAGAAGGCTGAGCACTGAAAAAATTGATGCTTACGAATTGTGGTGTTGGGGAAGACTGTTGAGAGTCCCTTGGAAGGCAAGGAGATCAAATGAGTCAATTCTGAAGGAAATCACCCTTGAATATTTATTGGAAGGACTGATACTGAAGCTGAAACTCCAATGTCTTGGCCACCTGATGCAAAGAGCCAACTCATTGGAAAAGACTCTGATGCTGGGAAAGATTGAAGACAAAAGGGAAAAAAGGACAGCAGGGGATGAGATAGTTAGATAGCATCACCAGCTCAATGGACATGAATTTGAGCAAACTCCAGGAGATAGTGAAGGATAGTGAAGACTGGCGTGCTTCATTCCAAGGGCTCATAGAGTGGGACGTGACTCAGTGACTGGAACAAATAATAATTCAGAAGAGTCGGATATAACTTAGCCACTGAACACAACACACATATGAAGGCAAGGCACAGAAAAGGAAATAAGGCCAAGGCGCAAAGAAGGAAGTGGAAGAGGTGAGAAAAACAGAGAAAAATAATGGCATAAGACCTCACAAAGGTCAGTCCACGGACTCAGGGACACTTGGGAGCTGGTTGGAAATGCAAAATTGGGGGCCCTACCCACACCAACCAAGTAAAATATATTTTAATAAGATCCCTGGGCAACTCCTAAGCACAATGGTGTTTGAGAAGCACTCCCTTAACTGTCCATTGCAGGCTGTTTAATATCAGAAGAGGACAAGATACCGTGAGAGAAATTCACAACCTGTCCTTACCTGGGAAACCCCAGACAAACTACAAAGCCTGTCCGACTGTCATTTCCTAATCTGAGAAATGGAGATGATGATGCGAATGACAGACCAAGTAACGAGAAATGCAAAAGTGCCACTTTATTATTTTTTTAATTGAAATACAGTTGATTTATAGTGCTGTGTTAGTTTCAGGTGTACAGCAAAGTGATTCAGACACACACACACACACACACACACACACACACAGAGTTGTTTTTCAGTTGCTAGCTTGTGTCCAACTCTTGATGAACCCATGCCCTGCAGCACACCAGTCTCCTCTGTCCTCTGCTATCTCCCAGAATTTGCTCAAATTCATGTCTACTGAGTCAGTGAAGCTATCTAATCATCTAATCCTCTACCACCCCCTTCCTCTTTTGCCTTCAATTTTTCCCAGCATCAGGGTCTTTTCCAGTGAGTCTGTTCTTCCCATCAAGTTCCCTGGTGGCTCAGAGGTTAAAGCATCTGCCCCCAGTGTGGGAGACCCGGGTTCGATCCCTGGGTCAGGAAGATCCCCTGGAGAAGGAAATGGCAATCCACTCCAGTATTCTTGCCTGGAGAATCCCATGGACGGAGAAGCCTAGTAGGTTACAGTGCACGGGGTCGCAAAGAGTCGGACACGACTGAGCAACTTCACCTCACCGCAACCAAAATATTGGAGCTTCAGCATCAGTCCTTCCAGTGAATATTCAGGATTGATTTCCTCTAGGATTGACTGTTTCGATCTACTTGCCATGCAAGGGACTGTGAACAGTCTTCTTCTGCACCATAATTCAAAAGTATCAATTCTCCAGCACTCAGCCATTATTGTGATCCAACTCTCAACATCTGTACGTGACTACTGGAAAAACCATAGCTTTGACTATATGGACCTTTGTTGGCAAAATGATGTCTCTGCTTTTAATATGCTGTCTAAATTTGTCATAGCTTTTCTTTCAAGGAGCAAGTGTCTTTTAATTTCATGGCTACCGTTAACATCCTTAGTGATTTTGGAGTCCAAGGAAAGAAAATCTGTCACTGCTACCACTTTTTCCTCTTCTCTTTTCCATAAAGTGATGGGACTGGATGCCATGATCTTAGTTTTTTGAATGTTGAGTTTTAAGCCAGCTTTTTCACTCTCCTCTTTGACCTTCATCAAGAGGCTCTTTAGTTCCTCTTCACTTTCTGCCATAAGGGTGGTGTCATCTGCATATCTGAGGTTTTTCCGGCAATCTTGATTCCAGCTTGAGCTTCATCCAGCCCAACATTTTGCATGATGTACTCTGAATATAAGTTAAATAAGCAGGGTGACAATATACAGCGTTCATGTACTGCTTTCCTAATTTGGAACCAGTCTGTTTCATGTCTGGTTCTAATTGTTGCTTCTTGATCTGCATGCAGGTTTCTCAGGAGGCAGGTCAGGTGGTCTGGTATTCCCATCTCTTTCAGCATTTTCCACAGTTTGGTATGATCCACACAGTCCGAGGCTTTAGCGTAGTCAGTGAAGCAGATGTAGATGTTTTTCTGGAATTCTCTTGCTTTTTCTGCAATCCAGTGGATGTTGGCAATTTGATCTCTGGTTCCTCTGACTTTTCTAAATCCAGCTTGTACATCTGGAAGTTCTCAGTTCACATACTGTTGAAGCCTAGCTTGAAGGATTTTGAGTATTACCTTGCTAGCATGTGAAATGAGTGCAGTTGTTTGGTATTTTGAACATTCTTTGGCAAAGCCCTTCTTTGGAACTGAAATGAAACTAGAATGAAAATTCCAGTTCTGTGGGTACTGCTGAGTTTTCCAAATTTGCTGTCATATTGAGTACAGCAGTTTATCAGCATCATTTTTGGATTTGAAGTAGCTCAGCTGGAATTTCATCACCTCCATTAACTTTGTAGTAATGCTTCATAAGGCCCCCTTGACTTCACACTCCAGAGTGTCTGGCTCTAGGTGAGAGCCATCATGGTTATCTGGGCCTTCATATATCTTTTAAAAATTTCCTGACAAATAACTCACAAGCATAAACCAGTATATTGTGTGTGTGCTCAGTTGCTCATTTATGTCCAACTCTGCAACCCCATGGACTGTGAGATTACCCTGGCAAGAACACTGTAGTGGGTTGCCCTTTCCTCCTCCAGAGGATCTTCCCAACCCAAGGATCGAACCCACATCTCCGGTAGCTCCTGCATTGGCAGGCAGATTCTTTACCACCTAGCCACCTGGGAAGCCTGAACCAGTATATTAGTGACTCTCAAATGGATATACAGAAATAAATCCACTCAGAAAACAGATAATTAATGAGGAATTCCTCTGTGCACCATTCAAAAAGGAAGAAAGATTTCCTTCAAAGCTAGTGAGTATTTTATTAGTCTTTGTTTGCTTAAATTGCTGCTTAATCACAGTACCCGCTTTAGATGTCTTAAAGTTTGATGTATATTGAGCAATGTGAGATCATTCAGACATCACTGAGCTCTTCCATGTTACCTAGGGACTTCACATTATTTTTCAAGCACACAAAAGACCATAAAAAGCAAAAGCAAAAGAAAGAAAGCCCACTAGAACAAATCGAATCTGATTTCTTCTCACTCTTCATGCTCCAGGAGGCAAAGTGAATCGCCAGATGCTCTCTAAGCACCCACAGTGTATGAGGCCTCCAATCTGTAATATGAACCATGGTTTCCAACAAGGAGGGTGGATCCAGTCTACCACTACAGTGGTTCTCCGGGCCACCTAAGGCCATATTTATGACTTCACAGCTGTCATATCTACCTTGTTACAGTGAGATGTGCCCATGCTTCTATTGATGAATGAACCTCAAGAAGATATTGTGATTGGCATACATTTTAGAGCAGCCCCAAAGATGCTATTAGTATATTTATTTATCAAAAGGCAAGATTTGATACAGAGCCCTGGCTTGAATTCTCTTGAGTCAGACATGAAATTAAAAGACTCTTGGCTCCTGTAAGAAGAGCTATGACCAACCTAGACAGCATATTAAAAAGCAGAGACATTACTTTGCCAACAAAGGTCCAGCTAGTCAAATTTATGGTTTTTCCAGTGGTCATGTGTAGATGTGAGAGTTGGACTATAAAGAAAGCTTGAGCGCTGAAGAATTGATGCTTTTAAATTGTGATGTTGGGGAAGACTGTTGAAAGCCCCTTGGATTGCAAGGAGATCCAACCAGTCCATCCTAAAGGAAATCAGTCCTGATTTTCACTGGAGGAACTAATGCTGAAGCTCCAATACCTTGGCCACCTGATGCAAAGAACTGACTCATTTGAAAAGACCCTGATGCTAGAAAGATTGAAGGCGGCAGGAGAAATAGACGACAGAGGATCAGATGGTTGGATGGCATTACCTACTTGATGGACACGAATTTGAGTCAAACCCGGGAGTTGGTGATAGACAGGGAAGCTTGGAGTTCTGCCGTCTGTGGGGTCGCAGAATAGGACATGACTGAGTGACTGAATTGAACGGAGTTGATTATATAGCAAATTCCCATTGGCTTTCTGTTTTACATATGGTAGTGTAAAGGTATCCATGCTCTCCTCTCCATTCATCCCTCCTTCTCCTTCCTCCCCCGACTCCCGTGTCCATCAGTCTTTTCTGTATGTCTGTGTCTCTGTTAGAAAGAAAGTGGAGTCGCTCATTCGTGTCCGACTCTTTGCAACCCTATGGACTGTAGCCTACCAGGCTCCTCTGTCCATGGGATTTTCCAGGCAATAGTACTGGAGTGGGCTGCCATTTCCTTCTCCAGGGAATCTTCCCGACCCAGGGATCGAACCCGGGTCTCCCGCATTGTAGATGGACACTTTACCATCTGAGCCATGTCTCTGTTGCTGTCCTGCAAATAGGTTCATCAGTACCATCTTTCTAGAGGTTCAGGAGGGAGGGGACATATCTTTACCTATGACTGATTCATGGTGAGGTATGGCAAAAATCAACACAATATTGTAAAGGAATTATCCTTCAATTAAAAATAAATTTATAAAACATTAAGATTTGAGATTGGAATTGTGTGCACAGCACAGTTACTGCCTTTGCAGCCATTTTTCCTTTACTATAACTTGGTTATGATAATCATTTGGAAAAAGCCACACTTCTTACTCTGCCGCAATGGCATTAGCACATGATGCAGTCAGTTGTTTTGGGTTCCGTCCTGTTCTCTGCCAGGAGCCCCAGTTGTTTTCGGGGAGCTGATACATAGAGGACATTGTCCTGGGACAGGTCCAGCTCTGTGTGTAGTGAGGAACGTGTACACGGTGTGTGGATCAATCCCTTAATGAGTTGAGAGCTTCCTAGAATATGAGTGTTTATGTCTCTCACTGTTCACTCACTCACATTTACCTGCTGCCCCACCCCACCCACCTGTCCTGTCCCTCCTTCTCTCTCAGTTTACATATCAGTTCTCAAACTCATTTCCTACTGACACCGGGCAGGTAATGAAAATGAACAAGGTGACTGGGCTTCAGGGCAGGGAGGAAGTGGTGGAGTCCGAGAGGAACTTGAGAGCTCAAGAGGCCTTATCTAAGGCAGGCAGCTTCCATTGAGCCCTCATCTTCCAGCGTTTAAAGAGGCGCTAGATTGTTCAGAGGATAGATCCTAAGAGATCTCATCACAAGGAAAAAACCTTTTCCTTTTTTTTTTCTTCTTTTTTTTTTTTTTTTGGTATCTATATGAGATGATAGATTATCAATAAACTTACTAAGGTAGTCTTCACAGTATATGTAAGTCAAACCACTATGCTGTAATCCTTATACTTAGTGCTGCATATCAATTATAATCTCAGGAAAATGAGAGAAAAGACCTTCATTGTGTAAAATTTAAAAATTTTGACACATTGATATGTACTATACATACCAATATAAAAATTTGGCTGCTGGCTTATGCCTTCAGTATAGAAGATTAGGCAAAGTGAACTTCTGCTCCCTTCAGGCATTCCACATCTGTGGCATTGATGTCTATAGGAAATCATAAAGGTTTACATTTGTCTTGTTTGAATGCAGTCTTTGCTTCCCCCATTCTTAAATATAAGAACAATAATTTTATTTTGTGTAGTGCATCATGACATATAAAGTGCTTTTCATATTTACTGTCTGTTTTAATGTACCATCACCATTTAAGTTCAAGGTTGGGTTATTTTCATATGGTTGTGCCATGCAAAATCTTCAAGCTCTTTTACAAAGGGTCATCTTATTAATATTCTCAAAATCTGTCTTTTCTCTTTGATTCAGTAATTGCCTTTGTTTCGTTGGCATTTCTCTTCCATTCCTTTGTAGTTTTGGAACATCCTCTCATGCTACCTTACACAATAGAACATCACGTTCGCAAATTAATCATTCACTGAACCTATTTTGGTTGCCATTGTTGCTGCTGCTGTTCTTTTCTGTTAATAGAACATCTTGTATATTTCAGTAGACTCCTTATCTTTTGGGCCAGAAGGGATTGTATGAATGTGTGTGTGTTTACTTTAGTAGTTATTTTTTTAAAAAAATAGTATACTAAATTACCCTGTGTAGTATAACCTCTCTCCTGTCCCCAAAATCCTCATTATAGGGAAAGAGGTAGAAGCAAATGTCTGTGTATTTGCAATGAAATTAGGAGAGATTTTTCTCTGTTATTTATTTTATATCTTCTTAAAATCATTTGTATAACTTTTATAATAAGGTAAAAGTGTTTTGAAATCATGTTCTCTTTTTATTCCTAAGCTCATTAAACCCTCCCCTTGCCTTCATAAACGACTATAAAACTGGAATCATTTTCCTTCCCATTCTGTTTCTTTTTACATTATAAAAGTCGTAATTGGTTATTTTCTCCTCACCTGCTTATCTTGAAAAATTTCAAACCCACAGATAAGTTGCAAAGATTGAAAAATTATGACTATATTCTCTTCCCCTTGACTCACCAATTGTTAACATTTTATCACAATTCTTACATTCTGTTTTTCTCTCTCTACCTCTGTATATGTGCGTGTGTATTTGCACCATTTCAAGGGTGACTACAAATTTTAAAAACTCACATTTTATTTAAAATGTAGACTATTTTGCAGCTAAAATCTTTAGGAGATAGCATCTAGTTGATGTCCTGGACAGCTCTTCTTACAGAGCTGCCCTTTGGTTCTGTGTAGTCTCATTGAGCACAAATATTTGCAGTATATGGGCTTCCCAGCTGACACAGTGGTAAAGAATCCATCTGCAATGCAGGAGATGCAAGAGACATAGGGGTTCAATCCTTGACTTGGGATGACCCCCTGGAGTAGAAATGGCAACCCACTCCAGTATTCTTGCCTGGAAAATTCCATGGATAGAGGAACCTGGCAGGCTTAAGTCCACAGGGTCACCAAGTTGGACACGACTGAGCTACTGATTGCATGCACATGTGTGCACACACCCACACACACATATTCACAGGATATAGCCAAGGTCATCTAGAATATGGTACTTCTAGAACATAATATTTCTGTTTTAGGAATGAGTTCTCATAATTTCATTATATATTTGAACTATCAACCAAAGTTAGAGCAGTTTTCTCCAAAATGTCCAGTACTATCAACTGAACTGAATTTACTGAACACTAAGTTGTTAGGTAAAAGAAATCTAACTCAATCTAATAACTTGGAAAATGCTATGATAATAATCTCTATGTCACATATTGCCACAGTGTTCTGGAATTTACCTCCATTTGGTTCCATAGTATTGCATAGTCATTGACAAGGCAGTGATAGTCCAGGTTTAAATACTGACTGTACTACTTACTAAGTGGGGGCTTCTCTGGCAGCTCAGTGGTAAAAGAATCTGCCTACCAATGCAGGAGCTGCAGGTTCAATCCTTGGGTCTGGAAGATCCCCTGGAGAAGGAATGGTAACCAATTCCTGGGAAATCCTATGGTCAGAGGAGTGTGACCAGCTGCAGTCCATAGGGTCAAAAAAGATTCGGACATGAATTAACGACTAAAAAACAACAACTTACTATTTGATGATGAACAAGTTATGAAACCTCTCTGTGGTTGTTCCTTCATCTGCAAACTGGAGATGATAACAGAATACATGAAAAAAAAAAATAGTGACGATGAAGTGATGTAACTCATGGCACACAATAAGCTTTCATATTATCATTAACAGTTTTCATTCCTGTTCACCACATGCAGATCTTGTGTGATTTTTGTAACTTCCATCTGGTCTTCATGACTCCAGCTTCTTCCCATTCTAGCCCATCCTACCTGCCCCTCCACTTGGCCCTTGGGTGACAGGGTCAAAATACCAGCTTCTTATTATGTGAAATTGGCTTGGACTCAAGGCTGAAAATGTGTTTTAGTCTTCTTTTCTCCTAAGTTAAACTTAATTTGACCCCTGCAGGCTTCACCAAAAGGGCCTGAGCATGCCCCAGTCTGCACACCTCTGTAAGCACTAACATGATCACAGTACTTTACTGCTCAGAGACCCTCTGTCTTCCCATTCCACACCAAGTAAGACCAGAGTCCTCAGTAATCATCGCTGCCACTAACTGAACTTCTTAGTTATGTGCCAGATAATATATTTTCTGCTTTATTATTTCATTTTGTGTATTTAATTCTCAAACCACTCTGCTGAGTAAAGGGTTATTATCCATCTGCAATTTACAAGTAAGAAACTAAGGCTCAGCAACATGAAGCAATTTTTTGGTCAGCATAGCACTGTTGGGAAGCAGTCAACTGGGCACTGAGTCTGGGCTGACACCTGCAAAGTCTGTCCTTTCCAAGTGTGAAGCTGCATCTCCTTTTCAGCCTGTGTGTGAACTCCGGTTATCCGGGTCAGGAGACCTGTCTTCCCTCTGCGCTCTCCTCTGATTTACCCCCAGACATCTGTGCTTTTATCGCTCCCTGAACATGCTGTGTCCTTTGAAATTTTTGTCTGTTTTTTTCCCTTGCTATTCTCTTTACCTGGATTATGTTTCCCCCCTTTTCCATTCATGTATCCTTCCATTTGTCCTTTATGATCCTGTTCAGAGGCCACGTCCTCTGGGAGGCCTTGCCTGATTCTACCCACTTTTCTTCCCAAAAAGTTGTTCCGATTTATATTATATTAGTAATTTGTAGACGGAGAAGGCAATGGCACCCCACTCCAGTACTCTTGCCTGGAAAATCCCATGGATGGAGGAACCTGGTGGACTGCAGTCCATGGGGTCGCTAAGAGTCGGACACGACTGAGCGACTTCACTTTCACTTTTCACTTTCATGCAATGGAGAAGGAAATGGCAACCCACTCCAGTGTTCTTGCCTGGAGAATCCCAGGGATGGGGGAGCCCGATGGGCTGCCCTCTATGGAGTTGCACAGAGTCGGACACGACTGAAGCGCTTAGCAGCAGCAGCAGCAGTAATTTGTAGAATAGTCATTTTGTGATGTCTGTCTGTTTCCTTGTATTATTAGTTCTTTTAAGGACCAGATCATACAGTTTTTCATCCCTGAACATCAGGTACTTTGATGATGCTGATAATAAAATGAATGATTATTTGGACAATGGTTATTGTTCATTAAATCCCTCCTTTGTGTCACATACAGTACTGGGTGCATTGTCTTGGTTTCACAGACTCCAAGAGACACACTTTCAGGATCTTTGTCTACTTAACTATAAAGTGGGAAAGAGGACATTCATAATTTTTTATTGAGAGTTGTTAGGAAAGGATGGAGCCAGGATTCACAGGTCTGTCAAATTCCAAAATGATACCCTTTTCCACCACACAGTGCTGTCTGCTTTGCACATGGTAGATAGACAGGAAATACTGGTGGCATTCTTTTGCACCCCCAGCTTTGCCATTTCTGGTATGTGTTAAGGACACTCAAAGGCAAAACTAACAGATATCTTTGTACATGTAGGAAATGCTTAAGCCAGTTTGTCCATGGCATTTTGTAACATATTTTAGATCAATATACAAATAACCAACTTTATTTTTTAGCTTAAATAGCCATATAATTGTATTGGCAAGTATATTATAGAATGCACACTGAGAGAAATATTCAGTGGTATTACAGAATTTTATTCTCAGAAGTTTAAAAAAATTTTCCTGTGGTCTTGTTAGTTCATGGAATTTGGAGCTTGGTGTAGATGATTTATTGCTGGAAGCCTCCTAAGGATTTGGTTCTTATAAAATCTATATAATTCAGTGCTTTTCCATGGATCTCTAGGGCCTTGTGGGAGTGAGGCTTCTATGTGAGCCAACTCTCAAGAGTCATGGAAAGTAATTCATCAACATTATCATCAAATAAGTTGTTTTCCTGAGATGGTCCATTTGGGGATTATAAGCAAAGAGCTTCTTGTGCTGGATAGAAAGTTGTTCACATGTCCCCACCGTCTCTGAATCCTTTTAAACTTACTAGTTTTCTAATAACCGTACATTTGTATTTTCTCTTTAGGGTAGTATAAAATTTGATGCTCTAACCCCTTATTGTAGCTTCCCTCATAGCTCAGTCAGTCAAGAATCTGCCTGCAATGCAGGAGACCTGGGTTTTATTCCTGGGTCAGGAAGATCTTCTCAAGAAGGAAATGGCAACCCACTCCAGTATTCTTGCCTAGAGAATCCTATAGACAGAGGAACCTAGCAGACTACAGTCCATGGGGTCGCAAGACTTGGACATGACTTAGTGACTAAACCACCACTAACCCCTTATTGAAACACAGAAAAATAGTAGAAAAGAACATAGACTTTGGATAGATGTACCAGTATAGATGTTAGTGGGCATATGCTGTCACTTCCATGAAGCCTGCTTCCCTATCTATAAAAATGGAATTTACATGTATATCATGAGGGCTCTAGTTAACAATATAATGTATATTTGAAAGTTACTAAGAGAGTCAATCTTAAAAGTTACCATCTTAAGAAAAAAAATTATATCTATATCAAGTTATGGATGTTAACTGAGCTTATTGTAATTATTTTGCAGTATATATACATATGAAATCATTCTGTACTACACCTTAAACTAATACAATGTTTTATATATGTATACATATATATATACACACACACACGTCAGTTATATCAATAAAACCGGAAAAATTTTAAATAAAATAGTATTTATAATATTTATTTTGCATAGTTATTGTCAACTAGTAATATTTAATATAAAATTACTGAATGATACCCAGCACTATCAGTATCATTAGTAGAAATAGGTCATACTTCTTTTTTTTCCTTTGAATTCAAGGTTTTAACTAGTTGGTGGGATAAGCCATCCATGAAAATTGTATTATAAGAGTTATTTTGTTTGCCAAGACTAAAATAATGATATTTCAATCAAAACAAAATTTTTTTCCAAATGCTTTAAGTGGTTATCCAAGACTCTGGCTAGCACCCTTCCATGTGAACTATTATCAGTTGAGACAGTTATCACTCTAAAGCAGTGCTCTAATGAAAACTCTTTGGGGAGTCCTTAATTTCCCCCATTGAATTAGTTGTCAATTCACTTCAATAAAAAGGAAGTCTTTTAAGCCTTGGGTACTGGATGGGCACTGGGCATACTTCTACACAGAATTTTACAACAAGCTGTACTTCTTAATGGCTTCCCTGATAACTCAGTTGGTAAAGAATCTGCCTGCAATGCAGGAGACCCTGGTTCGATTCCTGGGTTGGGAAGATCCACTGGAGAAGGGATAGACTACCCACTCCAGCATTCTTGGGCTTCCCTTGTGGCTCAGCTGGTAAAGAATCCCCCTGCAATGTGGGAGACCTGGGTTTGATCCCTGGTTGGGAAGAAAGGAAAGGCTACCCACTCCAGTATTCTGACCTGGAGAATTCCATGGACTGTATAGGCCATGAGGTCCCAAAGAGTCGGACACAGTTGAGCTTTGCTTAAGGAATGAAATGTCTAAGAACATATTGATTATTTTTTCTCTGCTCTATGTAACTCATTTTAATATGATACTGTTTAAGAATCACATGCATTTTATATCATTTTAAATACCTAATATGGTTTGCTTTAAGCCATTTCAAACCTACATTTTTCCTCTCAGCAGGAAAAGAAACCCAGCAAAGTGTCTAGATCCGTCACCACGTTTGATTACTGGAATTAGAAACCACTGAGTCTTTTTCTTTTTCAATATAACCCTTGTTTTGCAGAGAAGAGCTGGTGTCCTCCGAGGACCTGCTGGAGTGGCTGCGGCCTTTCTGTGCCAACGACGCCTGGCCCGTGAGGCCCCGCATTCACGTGCTGCAGATTCTGGGACAGTCGTTTCACCTGACTGAGGAGGATGGCAAGCTCCTCGTGTTCTTTAGAACAGAGGCCATCCTCAAAGCCACCTGGCCCCAGAGACAGGTGAGGGTGCATCTGATGGTCATGTCCTGATTCCTTTAAACCCCCTTCAAGTGAATAATCAGCTTGTTAATGCAGTCTTCCCATTGTGTTCATCAGTACAGCTATGTAGCGGTTAAATATGTGCAACACAGTTTGTTTTTACTTTTCCATATGTTTGAATATACAGAGTAGATGATACCTCAGTCACCTGACATGTATTTATAATTTTTCTCTTCATAGGATACAGTCAGGGTTTTTCACAGTATCGATTAATTAGGGCAGCTCGCCCTTTCCCTGGAGAGACACAGATCTAAGTGGTGATGCAGTGTGCAGTTTAGCTCATTCATTTTGCCATGCCCTGCCCAGGCACGCAGATGCCCTCTCTCCTATAGGTAGACAGACACAATGTAGCAGAGACATAAGATCTTGGTTTCTTCATTTCATCCTGCAAGGCTCACTCAGTCCATCACCTCTCTGGATCCTTCCCTGACTGTTTGAAACTTAACTGAACTTTGAACTCCACACGTTTGATCTATTTTTATTTTTATTATTATTATTCTGCTACTTAAAAGTTTTATCTTTCCACTACCTGAAAACTCAGAAACCCTGGAGGATATACTTACCATTTTTCAAAGCCCTCTAAGAATGCTGTGCACACATTCAGAGCTTAAATGCTTGTTGACTAAGTGAAAATGCTAATTCCTAAATCAAAGAAATACGGTGGCTGTTGAATTTCGGCTTAGATTCTAAACTGATGCGTCCTGAAGATATTGTATCTAAGAGTCAGCACTTAATCAAGTGCTTTAGCTTGCAGACTATAGGCTAATAAAAGTTAGGAAGTAAGACTTGCTTTCTAAGCTGCAAAAGAGCTTCCTGGAAGTCTGACTCCAACCCAGTTTACCTTCTCATTAAAACTTTACCTTATAATTTCTGTTAGTATCCTTATTACTTCAGTTAAAGAGCAGTGAACCTTCTTTTTTTAAAAAAAAGAACCAAATATTAAAAATGTCTCAAGACTCATCTCAGGACATCTCCTGAATTACCTTCTACATTCTTATTTCCCTCTGTGAGAGAAATAGGTAAATTCTATCTATTCCTCAGAGTTAGAGAATTTGAGATTCAAAAAAGATGGATTTATTGAATATTCTCTAATCCTGCCACATTGCTGAAACAGTATATTAAAGCCACTAGTATCTGAATGATACTCTGAAGCATCATGACCGTATCAAATTATTTAGTCTTAAAACTTTGCTTTGAATTGCATTAAGAGACCACTAACAGGCTTTCTCAGGAGCAGTCTGTGAACAGAAGTGCACTGGGCCGTGACAGACACTCCAGGCCCCTGGCTCAGTGGGTGTTAGAAGTGTGTGTGTTTTCAGCAGACCCAAAGGTTCTCGTAGCATTCCTGAGGTTAAGCAACAAACTAGGTCATGTTATTTTCGCCAAGTGGAACCTTAGGTTCCGTCTCATCCTGAAACAAATGAACACTCTTACTTTTAGGCATTTTTCTGACAGACCCTCCATTTTTCAAGTTCTCACCCTTTTTTCAATTTTCTTTTCCCTGATGGCTGGAGCCTGGCAGGACAATGAAGCCTGTTTCTCTCGAGCCTCACTTCATGTCACATCAGATCCATGCGCCAGAGATATTATGAAACAGCGTAGAAACAAAGAAAGGGGGAAAATACCCATTTCATCTATCACCTTGAAACATTGGAACATGCACTCTAATTTGGCTCTAAACACTTCAGAAGTCATATCAGTATACCCAACTGCTTTTATGCTTTCCTCAACCTTCCAGTTATATTCATAGAACAAGTTGCAACTTTCGTATGACTTGTGTCTCCACCCTCCCTCTAGCATTGTTTACAATCTCGGAGAAGATTCTTACACTATGAGCCGTGGCTGCTTGGTATGTGAAATGGAGCCTTGAACCAGAGGAGACAGAGGATGCCTTGCTCGCCTCTGTCATTTCTTTGACATGTTTTCATCCCCATTTCCCAAACACCTAGAAGACCCCGAACTGTTGTTTGCACGGGCTCTCGTTTTCTTAGTTTCTCCCTATCTCCATCTCTATTCTCCAAGGCAATATTAAGGAGAGAGAGAGATTCTTACAGAGCAAAGATAAGAACAGATAATGACACTGCAGTGTTCAATTACCAGAAAATGTGGGACTGCTACCTTCACCATGGCTGGTAATCCTCTTAGGCAGACTTTGCATACATCAAAGAGGGGCTTAATATTTAATTATCCTCGAGGTGCCCAAAGTAGTGGCCCCACAAATCAACGTGTTGCCAGGAAACCAGCCAGCTCCTGCAAAATTCAATACACAGTCTGTGTAGCCTGCTACCTCACTGGTTCTCAGAGAGACAACGATTTCTCCTTTTCTAATGATTAGTTAACAGAATTAAAAATTCAGAGGCCCTCAGTTTTCAACAGCATGAGAGGCCTTCCTTTTCACCCCAGAAATGTGCCCCAGCGTGGAGGGAAACAGGGAGGCAGAAGGAGGGGAGGGAGAAGCTTAACAGGGGGAGGGGGAGAATGGACTGTGTTAATTCTCTTGGTACAAATTGTCTTAAATTTTTCAGGTTTTGTAATTTTCTAGTTAACTGGTGCATGAAAAATATGGGTCAAAATACTGATGTTTCCTTAAAAAATTCCATATCCCATCACCTCAATTTTTTTTTCTGGTTTTATGTAAAAAAAAAAAAAAAAAATTCACCTAAAAAAAGAACATTGTAAAATTTCAGTCTGAATTTGTGGTTATAAGTGATCAACAGAAAAATGAGTTTAAGACAATTTTCATCCTCATTACAAATTCATGTATACATGGAAGGACATATTAGTCCTTCTGGTCAGAGGCCAACTTGGTGACATTTGCTGAAACATAAACAAAATACTCATTTTTTTGTCAGAGCTCAGACAAAGATCAATAGGAAGGAAGAATTATGTGTGCAAAGGTTTATTTAGTTCCATACAAAAGATTTACTGTAACCTTAAGTGTGTTCAAAGCTAGGACTCATTGTGATAAATAATTCTCTTAATCAAACATAGGATATCATTTGATGTTAAAAATATGTATTCACATTAAGTGTATCTCTAAGAGGCGTGAAATCACAATCCTAGAACTAGAAGACAGGTTTGAAAGCACCCTTGTTCAAGAGTCATATTTTATAGAGAAGGATGTCCAGAAGTGAAGAAGTCACGTCCTCAGATTTTAGCATAAATATCATCATTTCCAAAATGACTACATCGGGTCACAACCTATTTTGTGAGATTTTTTTTTTCTCTTCTAATCACTTACCACTATCTGCTAACTTCCTCCCGCTTATCTGCCTGTCTATTATGTGATGTCTTTTTTCTTCCATTAGAATACAAATTCCATGAGAACAGGGAATCTACAGACAGTAAATATTTATTGAATTAATGAATATTAAATCTTAAAAGCCCTGTCTAAGGTCACCTTTAAAGTGGCAAGGCCGGGAATCCTGACATTCAGTCCAATGTTCTTGCTATGAATGATGATTAGACCATGCTGCTGCACCCTTATATGCAGATAAAATGATCTGCTTGGAATAATGGAAGTGTTTCCTTGCAGAGTGGCCTGGTGCTTTTAGATTGAAACTATTTTGTATTAATTTGCCATATTTTGCTGACAGTGATTTCTGATCAGCCAGTTGCTTCTCATATGGAAGCAAACAAATCCTAAACATGGTTGTCCAGATAGGAGTGAGAAATTGATGTGCCCTTTTCCCTAAAATGACTAAAGTTGAGCAAGCATCTGTATTACTGGGTTCTGCAGATGTTTGGAGACCTTAAGAAGGTCCCTCCTTACGAATAACAGGTTCTTCCTCTTAATTTCACCCTCTGGTCACTGGGATCCTTGGGGAAGAAGAAGGGACTGTGGAATGTCTCCTAAAGTGCACGTCACTGCATCTCAGCTTTAAAACCACCTTGCAAAGTAGTTACCATTTATTCCGGTTCAGATGAAATCACGTGACTTAGAAGATGAGGTCACATGACCTACCCAGCTTGTGAGCAATAGATCCTTGTGATCCAGAAGCCTGTGTACTATTCTTCTTTGTATTTGCCAGGGGGATACATTGAGCAGTAACATTTGTGTTGTGTTTTGTTGTTACTGTGTTGTCCCTTTCTCTTCCCACAGTCACTCTCTGTGGATAGAATGTGATTAAGTGTGAAGAATCAGGAGTTTGATTCGGAGCGCAGAAAGCATTGCTTCATCTTTTTAGCGTTTTTCACTCTCTCAGTACACTGCATTGTGTATGTTAACTGCTGCTAGCTAAAATTCTGAAAAATGCCATGACTACTAACTCGCTTGAACCGAACATCATGTGAAGTATTCATCGGAGAGTCTCCAAACATAGACTGTGCACCATTGACTGTGCTACGCTCTGGAGATAGAGAGACAAAGCAAGTAGTATGGAAAACATTTAGGCTTTTCACCGTGTAGACCTGCTTTCCAGTGTCAGCTTCATCACTCAGTGGCTCTGTGGCCTTGGAACAGTAACTGACCCTCTTACAACCTCAGTTTCCTCGTGTGTAAAATGGGAATAATAGATAGATGCTGTGAGAGTTAAATGAATCATTCATACAAAGCTCCTACTCCAGTCCAGGTAGATAGATCCTGTTGGTGTGAAGGCTCCAATCTGCTGGAGAATGTAGATTTGTAAACAGAGCTAATACCCTAAGTGCATGGGTGCTGTGATAGAAGTCTGCACAGTGTGTGGGGCTCAGGAGGACAGGTCGCTGCCCTGGCTGGGGGCAGGAAGACTGCTCTAAGGAGAGGATTCTTGACCTGAACTCAGCACAGCTGGGTGTATGGTCTGGAGGCAAGAGGTGCATACTCAGTGACTGCTTGGGTACAGAAGTGAGACACAAGCCCAGTGCCCCTCCAGTTTCTGCTGAAGTTACCAGGGAGGAAATGATGCTCTGTAATTAGCTGGGAAACACAGGAGAAATCCTGTGGATTATGGAGAAAGACTCCAAGTTCAGGGCTATGTCAGTAGTATGTTTTAATTCTCAACAGCACTTTCTTTTCTGGGATGGGGTGAGATAGGGCATCCTGTTTATCCTGTCACACAGGCAGACTGTCCTCATAGCCTCATGTGGGTCTAAGTTCACCAGCAACCACCCCCTGGGAAGTAGACTTGAGTTTAGTAATCACAACTGGATGGGATGGCTTTGATTCCATCTCAGGGCAGCCTTCTTCTGGGGTCAGCTCAGGTCCCAGTTGGCATAATTTGTAGTGGGACAGTTTACAGCCAAGTGTCCTTTGCTTAGACATGTTATGGCCTAAGTGGTTGTGCTCCTAATGGGTTTCGCCGCGGTCGTCTCTTCATCCTTCCAGTGGGTTAGAAGGAAAAGTTGGAGGGGAAAGGCAGAAAAATAAAAGTGTTTGAATATTGGAGGGTGGTAGGAATATGAGGTTGCCGGACACAACTTCTGTTATTTTTTTTGACTTTTCATTGACTTACTGAAAAAATTATGTAAATTTAACAAAAAATTTTACATACTTTTCATGCATCTTCACCAAATATTACCATCTCAGATGACCGCAGCCAACACTTGTCTAATTTACGCGTCATTCAGATTTTGTCGGCCGTCCCGCTTGGTCCACATCCCGTCACGTCACACACTGCGCTTAATGCCATGTCTCCTTAGTGTCCTGTAATCGAAATCAGTTTCTCATTTTTTCTTTCCCCCTTTTATGCCCTTGACATTTTTAAAAACACTGGGCGATTATTTTGTGAAAGGTCACTAAGTTTGACTTTGTCTGAGTTTCGTTCACATATGCAAGTTGTGCATTTTTGGTGAGAATACCACAGAAGTGATGTTGGATCCTTCCCAGTACATTATCTTAGGAGATACACGGTACTTATGTGTTCTTTTACCAGTAGTGTTCATTCGCATCACTTGATTGAGCTGATGTCAGCCATGTTTCTTCTCTGTGAAATTATCTTTTTCCCTTTGAGGTTAATAAATGTCTTGTGGTGAGGTACTTTGAGATCGTGTAAACACTTTCTCATCACATTTTCACCAATTAATTTTAGCACACATTGATGATTACTGCCTGAGTTAATGATCACTGTGGTATTCCCCAAGTGGTATTTTTTTTTTTTATCATTTGCTCTCCCCTTATATTATTTATGCATTTATTTATTTATATCACTACAAGCTCAAGGATTCTCCTTATGTTCTATGGTTGTAATCTATTACTATCACTGTTTTTATTTTTTGCTCCAGTTATCTCAGATTTAGCTACTGGGAACCTTTCAAGTTTTCTCCTGGATCATTTTAACTTGTGCCCATTCCATCACTTTTTGAACACACATGTTCGAAACCCTCTTACACTTTGCCTACTCACATCCAGATTCAATCAAAGACTTTTTTTTTTAATAAAGAATGGTATTTAGAAGCCAAGACTGGAGTACTAGGTATAGTCATTGATTTGGTGCTGTTATAGCTTTTAGATGCTGTAAGGGGACAGAGCACATGTAAGTCTACGTCTATTTTTATATCTATTTGTATTCACTTTTAAGACCATGAATTTGTGTTGATACTTCCAGTGCAATCCAGTTTATTCTAGTCTTCTCTCTTTCCTTATTTATAAACTCCTTTCTCTGTCAGTGAGAAACTTGACTCTCCTTATCCATAGTACATTTATTTGTTTAATCCCAGGAACAGATAAAGTAGTGATGGAAATTCCAACCAACTTACTAGATAGAATATTTGTGTAGAGCTCTTTTTGTCTTTAGCCTTAGAGTTAAAAGTACTTAAGAATCTTTTTTTCAAGATTATGTCTCTGTCTCTTTTTCTCTCTTTCTCTTTTTCACACGTACACACACACCACCTCCAGTGTGATTAGCTTATTCACTTACAGTACTGGTAGATTAATTTTATTTCTGTTTGTATGGTTGTCTCCAATCTTATTTATTTCAAATATGGATATACTTTTTGAATATGTGAAACATTTACATGGAACGTGAGAGGTCATTCTTTGGAATTTGGTGTTTTTTTTTTCTTTT
Organism: Budorcas taxicolor; assembly: GCF_023091745.1. NCBI lineage: Eukaryota > Metazoa > Chordata > Mammalia > Artiodactyla > Bovidae > Budorcas > Budorcas taxicolor. The sequence continues at coordinate 142,523,923 of NC_068920.1, forward strand.
TCACTTATGATATTTTGAAGTTTAGACATTCCCGACCTGTAATTATACTGAATATACCAGTTTTATGTAGTTTTATTCTTGTTCTTTCTGTTTTGGAGCATATATAGGCATTCTACATATAGAATATCTAGGAGCCCACATAGCTCGGTGGCCACCACTTTCTTCTGTGCATAACTCTCTGGATGGTATCTAGCTGTAATAAAAAAAATAGATTCAAAATAAAAGCTCTGAATGTTCTAGCAGAAATCTGCTTTTACTTGAGAAGATGCTTATGTACTGTCAGTTTTCATGTTTTATAGGGATGTCTGTGAATTGACCATTAGGCTTTGTATGTGTATTTTATCACTGAAACCTCATAATAACCCTTTCATGGAGGTTTTATTATAATTCCATTCCATGCAGGAGCAAATAAGCACAGAGTAGTTAAGGAGTCTTTACAGTATCTTTGCTAAAACATAGCAGAACGAGGTATTATTATTCATTATTATGTATTAGGTATTCATTGTTATGAACTACCAGTACTGTTGCCACCATAATAGCTCTGTGTTAACTCACTGTTAGATACCTATTCAGGTGTGTGTGTCTCTATTTATATTGTCCTGCATTATGTTATATATTATGTTATCTTACTCTCAACATACCCTGATAGGTTAGGTACTATTACCTTATTTTTACAAATGAAAACACCAAGGCTTGGTGGGATATTTTCACCTGATCACAGAGCTATTAAGTGACAGGGCCAGTATTCCATCTGAGTCTAAGTGATATACTACAGCAAAAGCATATCTGGCTCCATGAATTACTCTATTACTACTTTATCAACTTTAACTAAAAAACAAAGTCTGGCCTTAAAATTTTCGCTTGTATAGCAGTTCTTTAAGCGTGTCCTTCTAGAGGCTCATATTGGAGTGATTGATTATTTGTCCTAGAGAAAAAGTTTATAAGGCAAAATCTTTCTTACTATTTTAAAACAAAGTATTTCCCCTCTCATATGTCTCATATGAAAGATTCTGTCATTAAGTATTATATTGCCACCTGAAAATGTGTATTATGTATTGAAGTTATAGCAGCACTCACTTATGGAGAGGGATCATGGAATGGTTGATTGTGTCATTTCCAGTTTTAGAGATACAGTAAAATAAGTAGGCTGGAGAACATGGCTCATAAGTGCAGTCGCCAGCTTCTGTATATTTCTGTGTTTGTGCGCCCCACATACAACTCCAAGCGTCTGGAAAACCCTTGGGAACTTAATTCTGTCATTGGGCTCCCTCCCCATCCTAAGGATGTGTTTGCCACACACTAGGAGGGACTTTTTAATGGCAACCGAGGACTCTTTATTCTTGAGCCGTTCACAAAAAGACACTCATTTCCCTAATACACCTTCGGAGAGAAGCAGAGCCTAAATGTGTGTGCCTGTCAGCAGAGGCAGAGGTAGGAAGTAAATCAGTGTCTCACTTGTTTATTGCTGGTCAGGTCACCCTTCCTGTGGTAGATACTCTTCCCTCCCTGTGGGTTCGGGAACGTTGTTTGAATCCTCAGGCTGTCTCAGCAACACATTTTGCCTTTATTACAAACAGTGCAAGATAGAGTAGTTATGAAATTCTCTCTATAGCTGCGTCTATTCTATAGTCTCTGCCATAGAAATGAGAAAATTGACTAGAAGATAGCTATCCTACTTTCAGTATTTCAACTTTAGTTTTGTTTCCACAATTTTCTGTTTTCTATTAATAAAACATAAATACTCAGAAATAGGCATAATCATGATTAATGTGGTTTATATTCTTTTATCTAATAATGATTATCCATTACAGTAATTAATCAGCTTCCCTAGTGGCTCAGATGGTAAAGAATCTGCCCATAGTGCAGGAGACCTGGGTTGGATCCCTGGGTCGGGAAGATCCCCTGGTAAAGGGAAGAGCTACCCACTGCAGTATTCTTGCCTGAAGAATTCCATGGACAGAGGAGCCTGGCAGGCTACAGTCCATGAGGTCACATGGACTTGGACATGACTGAGCGACTATCACTTTCACTTTCACTGTAATTAATGGTAATGATACTGTTTATCGAGTACTTGGACTTCCCTGGTGGCTCATATGGTAAAGCCTCTGCCTACAAGGAAGGAGACCTGAGTTCAATCCGTGGATCACGAAGATCTCCTGGAGAAGGAAATGGCAACCTACTCCAGTATTCTTGCCTGGAAAATCCCATGAATGGAGGAGCCTGGTAGGCTGCAGTCCATGGGGTTGCAAAGAGTCGGACACGACTGAGCAACTTAACTTTCTTTCTTCATTGAGTACTTACTGTGTACCAGACACTGGTCTAAGTACTGCTTAGATTAGTGGGGAGTAGTCTGACAGTTTATGACTAAATTCAACAGCTCGTTCAACAGCCTGTGACCTTTTGGTCTTCTGAATATTTGACTTCCCTTCCGCAGAGATGCACATTTGATCCAGTGGACACAACGGGTAGTGTTGGCCACCTGGAACCTTACAAAAGGAGTAATTGTTAATCCCAAACTCCTAATTTGGGATTAACATATACACACTACTGTATATAAAGTAGGTGACCAACAAGGACCTGTTGTATAGCACAGGGAACTCTGCTCAATATTCTATAATAACCTACATGGGAAAAGCATCTGAAGAAGAATAGACACATGTACGTATATAACTGAATCACTTTGCCGTACACTTGAAACATAGCATTGTAAGTCAACTATACCTCAATATTGATGGAAAAAAATGGAGTAGACTTTAAAAAAAGTAGTAGGTGTAACAGACAGGAAGCTAGTCTTCTCGAAGTCACTTCTTTCACGTTTTCATATTTCTACATATCTGTTGAAGTAGGGATTTTTTTGTTTGTTTGTTTATTTGTTTTGTGTTTTGAAGCCCTGTGTACACACCCGGTTTGGTCTGACTTTACTGTGTTCCCCAGAGGACTTGCACAGAGCCTTGGATGTCATCATATGAGCCTTTTAGAACCAGTCTAGTAGCTCGAAAACTCACATGGAAGATAGCATACAGTGATGAATAAGCCTACTATCAATAATAATCCTCTACATGTTGCTGATTTTTTCTGTTGCTAAGTACTTTCATAAGCATTAATACCTATTTCGTATTCACAAATGTCTGAAGATTAAGCTGCTACTGTTGCCTACAGGAGAGTGCAGATTTCAGGAGGGGTGTCTCAGTTTAAGACAGTCATGTTCATCTTCAAGCGGCCACAGAGAAATTTAAAGTTAAACCTGTTCTCATCTGAGAATTAGTGGCTCAGTCCACTTTTTCAAGGACAGTGACTCCATGTCTGATAAGGAAGCTGTAGCTACTTGACAAATGACTGACCGCAAGGGCTCAGGTCACCCAATTCAATGAAGAGAAAAACATCACTTTCAGAGACAATAGGGAAAGAGGTATTCTTACGTTTGAGTCACACTTGAATTTTACCCTTTAAAATCCTGTGATGTTTGGTTAGTGGTATCAGTATGGAGTTGTCACCAACTCTACAATGCCTGTAAAATTGTGGACATTTTCACCCCCTCCCCATAGGGGACGGGACAGAAGTGTTAAAAGAAATATATGTCACTTTTGTTTTCACTGGAGAAAAAAGAACAGAATGAAACAAAGTGTAGGAAAAAAATAGCAATTCTCTCAATTTTATTTTTACTGTTCTGTGCAAAGCATGCTTAAGAGTCATTCCAAATACATTAACTATTGCACAAATAAGCAAAATTTTAAAAAGAGATAGAAGTTAACCCAAGATTCCATTATCCTAAAATAGCCGTTATTTCTTCATGTACTTTTTCTGTCCTGCCTAATCTGTAGGCATAATTCTTGTTTGAAGAAATCATAGCACACATTTCTGCCTTTTTATATACACCATATTATGGAGATAATAATATGAATAATGCCTGCCATCTATTGTGTGCCTACCATGTGCCAGCCTCTTGCTGGCTATCTTATCCATATCCTTTTATTTAATATTCACAACCATCATAAACATATGTATCTCCATTTTAGGAAGAAGACATTAAGCCTCAGAAAGGTCCAGGAATGCCTCCAAAATAAACATTTTTCTGTGTTACTTTGACTTTTCCAGCACTATTTTAAAAGCTGGTCATTTAGTTGAATTTCCCTTTGTTACTTGTTTTAGAGTCTCCTTATATAGTATGTTATGAAGTCTGTTATGAAGTTCTTATGGAGCATTTGATAGCCACCTACAGTTTTTCCTCGCTATTAACATAGGTTCTATAGTCATATCATATTGCAATTATTTGGTCACTGAAGGCAGTTCTCTGTACTTAAACTTTTATGAAATATATTTAGATACTAGGGATATATATTTCAATACAGACTGCAGTACTTCCCAGAAAAGAGGAAATCTGATTATTTCACAGGTCCACATTCATACTCAGCCAGGGGCCTTGTTTTTAGGGAGTTTTAATCCACATAATACTGATATAAATTATGTGCTCTCATAGCCACTACAAGCCTCTGAGATGTGTTTGCTTTAACTTTTGTTGTCTTGGAGCAATACTTCCCCTCCTGATTTTTATGTATTTCTTAAAATAGTCTTTCAGCTCTACTTTCTCCCTTTCTTCTGGAATACTGATGAGAAATAACCTTCCCCGGGATGTCTTCCACTTCTAGGTCAGGACTCAGGAAACACTGGGTCTGAGTGGCTTGCTTCTGTTATGTCGTTCCTCCAGTCCTGGGGTTCCAAACTAGTTTGCTTTCTTTTTATCATCTTTATGAGTTCTCTTTTGGTGTCTCTTTAAGTATTTTCATGGTTATTAGTTGTGCTTAGCAGAGAGGATTAGGGGAAAATGGGTCAAAGCCATTTTGTCCAGGCTGGAAGTTTTTTTCACATTTCTCTTTTATATTTCTTTATACAAAAATTTATTTTGCATTTTAGTTATCAGAATTTATTTTTAAAGCCTTATTAGGGCATTATGAACAAGATAAACATATTATTTTGGTAAATTTTGATAAATTTAGGTAGTTTAATATGTGGACACAAATCCTAGATTAATATATATATCAAAGTATGCTGGGCTGGTTGAATCACAAGCTGGCATAAAGATTCCTGGAAGAAATATCAACAGCCTCAGACATGCAGATAATAGATACCACTCTAATGGCCGAAAGTGAAGAGGAACTAAAGATCCTTCTGATGAGGGTGAAAAAGAGTGAAAAAGCTGGCATAAACTCAGTTCAAAAAATGAAGATCATGGGCATCCAGTCACTTCAGTTCAGTAACTCAGTTGTGTCTGACTCTTTGCGACCCCATGGACTGCAGCATGTCAGGCTTCCCTGTCCATTACCAACTCCTGGAGCTTACTCAAATTCATGTCCATTGAGTCGGTGATGCCATCCAACCATCTCATCCTCTGTCGACCCCTTCTCCTCCTGCTTTCAATCATTCCAGCATCAGGGTCTTTTCTAATGAGTCAGCTCTCTGCATCAAGTGGCCAAAGTATTGGAGCTTCAGCATCAGTCCTTCCAGTGAATAGTCAGGGTTGATTTCCTTTAGGATTGTCTGGTTTGATCTCCTTGCAGGGATTCTCAGAGTCTTATCCAACACCACAGTTCAAAAGCATCAATTCTTCATCTCTCAGCCTCCTTTATGGTCAAACTCTCACATCCATACATGACTACTGGAAAAACCTTAGCTTTGACTAGACGCACCTGTGTTGGCAAAGTAATGTCTCTGGCTTTTAATATGCTGTCTAGGTTGGTCAGAGCCTTTCTTTGAAGGAGCAAGCATCTTTTAATTTCACGGCTGCAGTCACCGTCTACAGTGATTTTGAAGCCCAAGAAAATAGTCTCTCACTGTTTCCATTGTTTCCCTATCTATTGGCCATGAAGTGATGGGACCAGACACCATGATCTTAGTTTTCTGAATATTGTTGAGTTTTAAGCTAGCTTTTTACGCTCCTCTTTCACTTTCATCAAGAGGCTCTTTAGTGCTTCTTCACTTTCTGCCATAAGGGTGGTGTCATCTGCATAGCTGAGGTTATTGATATTTATCCTGGCAGTCTTGATTCCAGCTTGGGCTTCATCCAGCCCAGCATTTCACATGATGTACTCTGCATATAAGTTAAATAAGCAGGGTGACAATATACAACCTTGATGTACTCCTTTCCCAATTTTTATCTAGTCCATTTTTCCATGTCTGGTTCTAACTGTTGCTACTTGATCTGCATACAGGTTTCTCAGGAGCCAGATAAGGTGGTCTGGTATTCCCATCTCTTGAAGAATTTTCCACAGTTTGTTGTGATCCACACAATCAAAGGCCTTAGCGTAGTCAGTGAAGCAGAAGTAGATGTTTTTCTGGAATTCTCATGCTTTCTCTATGATCCAGTGGATGTTGGCAATTTGATCTTTTGTTCCTCTGCCTTTTCTAAATCCAGCTTGAACATCTGGAAGTTCTTGCTTCACATACCGTTGAAGCCTCATTTGGAGAATTTTGAGCATTACTTTGATAGCATGTGACATGAGTGCAATTGTGCGGTAGTTTGAACATTTGCACTGCCTTTCTTTGGGACTGGAATGAAAACTGACCTTTTTCAGTCCTGTGGCCATTGCTGAGTTTTCCAAATTTGCTGGCATATTGAGTGCAACGCTTTAACAGCATCATTTTTTTAGGAATTTAGATAGCTTAGCTGGAATTCCATCACCTCCACTAGCTTTGTTTGTAGTGATGCTAAGGCCCACTTGACTTCGCACTCCAAAATGTCTGGCTCTAGGCTATTGATCACCCCATATGGTTATCTGGGTCATTAAGATCTTTTTTGTATTGTTCTTCTGTGAATTCTTGCCACCTCTTCTTAGTATCTTCTGCTTCTGTTAGGTCCATACCGTTTCTGTCCTTTATTGTGCCCATCTTTGCATGAAATATTCCCTTGGTATCTCTGATTTTCTTGAAGAGATCTATAGACTTTCCCTTTCTATTATTTTCCTCTATTTCTTTGCATTGATCACTGAAGAAGGCTTTCTTATCTCCCCTTGTTATTCTTTGGAACTCTGCATTCAAATGGGTATATCTTTCCTTTTCCCCTTTCTTTGCCTTTCACTTAATCACTATTGTTCATTTACTCTCTATCAGGCATTATTTTAAGTAGTGGGGATAAACCAGCAAACAAATGTTTCTGTTTTCTCAAATAATTACGTTAATATGTCACAAACTTTTAAGTGCTAAGAAGGAATCTAAAGTGAGGGAGAGAAATGGGGTGGGTGAACGCTAGTTTAGCAGGGACAGTTATGCAGTGCATTCCCTGATAAGGTGACATTTGAGAGATTTGAAGAAAAGGAATGAGCCATGCAGGTGTTGAAGCAAGAATGTACCAGGCAGTGGAAGGAGATCAAAGTTCCTGAGGTGGAAGCAGGGACGATGAATACACAGAGCACCCACGAGGCCCAGAGGCTGGAGAGGAGTTGCAGGTGGTGAGGTCAGGTAATGACAAATGGATGCTTTGACTTTGAGAGGATTTTTTTTTTAACATTTCTTTATAAATAGGCAAGAAAATGTTGCCAAATTCCCAATTAGACCACTAATTTAAATAATTCAAAGCTTCTCTAGCTTACCGAGTCCTCTAGTTTCAGAACATCCTGATCTGAGCATAATTATATATTGGCTCTGCCACTTGCTAGCCGTGTTACCAGGACGGACAAGCCTGCTTCATCTGTTAATCGACGTTAGTAATACCTGTGTTGTTCTCCATACAAGACGGTTATAAGGATCAACTGACTGACTGTATTGTAAAATTATTTCAGAAACTAGAGGAAGTTTCGGGGTTATTAGTTGTTACTCTGTGCAAGAATTACATGGGTCAGGTTTTGAAGGATCTGACTGGTTACTGTGTCAAGACTCTCTGTAGTAATTAGCAGTAATTACATGGTACATATCAACTTTTGTGAAAATTTAGAATTCATAGTATAACTTTTTCAGGTAGCTGCTCAGGATCAGAGCTGGGATGACCATCAAATCAAATGTTTTGGGAGCATGCATTAGTACAGGCAGTTTAGCAAATATATAGGTAACATCCCTTCTCATTATCCTTGCAAGGTATCATCTTGAGTCTTACATACCCAAATACAGAGGATGTGTTTTAAGAGAGGCTAGGAAACAGGAGAACCAGCTTTTGGCTTTCTTTATATTTAAAACTGCTTTCTAGCTTAAAAGAGCAAGTATTTTCTTGACAGAGGTGTTGGAGATATGAGGACGGCCTTAATGTAAAAGAAGTATTATTAGGTTATTCAGTGGGAGGAAAAAATAGTTTTTAATTGACAGACTTCTTTAGAAATGGAGCTGTGAATAAAAGATATTTTATCAATACTTTGATATATAGCAAAAAATTTCCTTGTCATATATGCTTTGTGTGTGCTCAGTTGCTCAGTCATGTCACAAGGCTTCTCTATCCATGGGATTTTTTAGGCAAGAATACTGGAGTAGATTGCCATGCCCTCCTGCAGGGGATCTTCCCAACCCAGGGACTGGACCCCTGTCTCCTGTGCTTCCCACATTGCCAGGTGGAGTCTTTGCAACTGAACCACCTGGAAAGCCCCAAATGTACTTTAATAAAATCTTGAATTTTCAATTACAGAAATATTTTAGACAGTATGAAGCAATGGCAGGATAATTTATTGGCTGACATTGAGTATGATGAACTGCTATAATCTCAAGTGAAACTGAACTGTATTTTTAAATGACATATATTGAATGCAAATAAGTCAGTTCTATGAAAACCTACTTTTTTGAATTTATTTTGGTAAAGAATATGGAGAACCTTCCCATGACTTCATTCTAAGCAACGTTTAACATAAATGTTTGAAATTGGGTAAAACATAGAGCTTTTGAAGGTTTTGGGGGAGTAAAGTTAGGCGTTGTTGACAGTTTGTAAAAATTTCTGAAAGAGCATTTAATCAAATAATCCAATTTGAGTTTTTCTGGAAAGCAATCCAGGAGCCTTTGCCATGGGTTTCAGGTATGTGTTCCCTTTCCAGGTGGATGTATCTGATGTCGAGGATGAAGAGAAGCGCTGTGAGCTCTTCTTGGAGCTCCTGGAGGCCAGTCACCAGGAGGTGGAATTCCAGCACCTGGTTTTGCTCCTGCAGGCTTGGCCACCTATGAAACGGGAATACACGTGAGTATTAACATACAAGTAGACTTCTTATTAAAAATTTTTTATTTGTTTTTCAATTGGTGGAAAAGTACTTTGCAATTTTATGTTGGTTTCTACTGTACAATAATTCAATTCAGTCATAAATATATATACATACATATATGTACACATATGTGTATATGTATGTATGTATGTATGTATGTATGTATATCCCTTCCCACCTGCGCCTCTGTCCCCTTCCCCCATCCCACCCTTCTGGGTTATTACAGAGAACCAGGCTGGGCTCCCTGTGTTATTTAGCAGCTTCCCACATAACAATTTTACACATGATGGTGTATATATGTCAGTGTTACTCTCTCAATTCATCCCACCCTCACCTTCCCCTGCTGTGTCCACAAGTTCATATGCTGCTAGATTCATCAATACCATTTTCCTAGATTCCATATATATGTATTAATATATGATATTTGTTTTTCTCTTCATGACTTGCTTCACTCTGTATAAGAGACTCTAGGTTCATCTACCTCCCCGCAACTGACTCAGATACATTAAAGGTAGACTTCTTTTGTCTAGATTCTAGGTTTAAAAAAATCAGTACCTGCAGGAGAGCCAATGAAAGAAGGATGTAAAATCAGTATTAGCCTTTAGATGAAATTAGAATTATTTTTCTTGAAATATCGTGGTTTCTTTCCATTTCTCCATAGCCCTAAACACAAATATTTCATTTAGAAATAGAGACAATGCTTGATAATAACATCTGGTTAAGGATATCAACAAAGCTTCCCTGGTGGCTCAGACAGTAAAGAATCTGCCTGCAATGTAGGAGACCCCAGTTCAGTCCCTGGGTTGACAAGATCCCCTGGAGAAGGGAATGGCAACCCATTGCAGTATTCTTGCCTGGAGAATCCTATGGACAGAATAGCCTGGCAGGCTACAGTCCATGGTGTTACAAAGAGTCAGACATGACTGAGTGACTAACACACACACAGATTTTTACCCAAAAATGTTTTGATGTTCTTTTAACATGGCTTACAATGCTAATTTGAAAATCCATGGGGAATAAATCTCTAATTCCCGTTTTTTGACAGCACATAGTGTTATGTGCAGTTGACATGTATTATCACTTCACACAGCAAAGCTACTGCAGGAAGGTGATGTTATCTAATTTTATAATGAGAAAATGGAAGCTCAGAAGTTAAATAACGTCAGGCATCACCTGGCCCCGAGGTGGAGGAGGCTGAGTTCCAACAGCTGCTGGAACCTTCAGCCCATGCTGTCTCCTCCGTGTCATACTGAGATTGGAGCCATGTGGAGTAGTCAGTCACACGCAAGGATAGTCTTTGTGCTATCAGCCATGGGTTCCTATGGAAGACGTGGCCAGATCTCCTCTGAGCACATATGCTGCCTGTCATGAACCGCTGCTCCTTGCTGGCAGAAATCGAGAGTTCCCGCGTCTGATCCAAATGCCTGGGGCAGGCCTTGTCTTTGCGTTCCTCCCGTGTCAGTGAGTGCTCTGTGCACCCAGACCAGCATACGTCTCCCCACTTCAGACATTGCAGAAGGATGCTTTCTTGAAAATAGATTATTCCGTGTGCAGTTTAGGACTGCTAAGGAACATCTAGGCAGGCCTCCCCCCCGCGGATGAGATCGTTAGGAATTTATGAAGCAAACGGAAGAGAGGGGTGTTGTGGTTTGCATTTTTAACCAAGTGTTTCCATAAGGGCAGGTAGCAGCTGTTAGACCTCCATCTTCTGTGGCCGCATTGGCAGGCTGACATGCCGATTTTGAGAGTAGGTTCTTCTCTTCACTCTTTGAAACTCTGAAGTACAAATTCTTATGTCAAAGAAACTTTAGTTTTTCTTGTGACAGTCCCTTGAAACAGTATTTCCATTCAGTCCCCAATTATCTGGGCAGAGCAGCCTCAGGACCTGAGGGTGCTTGTTAAAAGCAGAGTCCCATGCTTGACTCTCTGAGTCCAACTCACAGGACCTGAGCATCAACTTTTCAGCAGCTCCTAGGAGATGGTAATGGGGTACAGAGGTGGGCCCACTGGTTTAGACTGTCAGTACAGCTTCACTTTTTCAGAAAATCATTAGGGTTGAATTACAGATTTCTTCATACGCTCGAAAGGAATCTCTTAGTCTAGAAAGAATTTTTCAAATCCAAAATATAACTTCTGGTAGATTAGTTAACTTTGTTTCTGCAGTTTCTGTTACTTTTGGAACACCGACCATCTCAAGTTACTCACCTGCAAGAAACAAGCTCAGCTTCTCTTAAAACATTTACTGCATTTAAAACATTTAATGAATGTATTTATAAACAAAAAGAGGTTCATTTTCAAAGAAAACTACTCACTTTGGTAGTCCTGTGTGAAACATGTAAATTGCTATCCTGCGTTTTGCTATCCTCCTTTATGAGATCATTAGCATTAGGACCAGTCCTGAGTATCATAACCAAGCATTAGCGATCCACTTAATCCTCGTACCACCTATGTCTCTACCTAGAGATAACAAAGTGATAAATCAAGTCCACTTCTGCTTCGTTCCTGGCTCATCATACAGTAAGAATGTATGATGGAATACCTGAAACAGGTGCTTTAAAGTACTTTTGAGTACTTTTTTCCCCCAGACAACCCAACGTATGACTCTAGGCTGTAGCAGTTTTGAAGCAACCGAAACAGGGGAGTGGAGCGGGAGGGAAGGATTGCGTGGCAGCGGCTGAATGTCGCCAGTCAACACAGTCAGGTTCACAACTGAAGACTGAGCTTGATCCACATGACTGCTGATTTACCAGTCCCAACTTCGGATTTTTAGTTTTAGTCCCTTGCAGGCCCTCGTATCCAAATGAGGAAAGCATAATAGATTTGCATTCAGGAAGATCCATAGTGTTCCTCCAGAGTGCCACAGCTGGCTGGTGGAAATTCCATTCTGATAGTTGTTGTCAAAACCGCTGGATGCGTTGTGTTGACGAAGCAGCGTTTTTGCTGCACAGAGGCAGCCTGTTATGGAAAACCCCTGGGGAGCTGGGTCCAGACTTGAAAGAGGAAAGCAGAGGGTGAGTCCCGAGTGTCTGAAGACTCTTCCTCCATCAACCAGACACTCTCCCCGGCTTTGTTTGTACCTTGAAATAAGCAGCATCCTTTGTCCTCACAGGTTGTTAGTTTGAGCTGAGACACAAAGGCTTTGCCAGAGGCTAGTTTTGTGGCGTCCCCTTGTTGTTGCACTTGATGTTTTTCTCTGGCACAAACAATGAAGTTCTTTCGAGGGAGGGACCATCCTTGGGTGCTCATTGTTTAGAAGCTATAGCTGTGCTTTAATGAGGCAACAAACTCTTGATAAATAGTAAAATTATTGTACAATGTTGTAAGTAAATCAGTACCCCAGAATGAATGTACCCTTTAGTTGTTTCTTGAAATATAAATCGTGATTTTTTTATGAATTCAGAGTAGTGGTAGCCAGAGAAGGGAAACAAAAGACAAACTTTTGTGCTTTTATGTCTCAGAAATAAGAAGAATAAGTAAGAGGTGCCTGCTATCAAGAGTGACACTTCACATAACAAGCACCATTCATTAAGTGATGCAAGGAAAACATTAAATCGCTTTTTCACAGTGAAAAGAACCGAGGCCCAGAGAAGTTGGGTGGCGCCCCCCCCCCCACCCCACCCCCCCCACCCCATAAGCATATAACCAGGCTGAGAGTGTTTTAGTCATCTCTGTTGAGTCACCCAAGTAGCCAGGGAGCCGGAATGTCAGCCCGAATCCTGGGCTTTGAACCGCCTGTGCTGGTCAGTGTCTAGCCACAGCCCCCATGCTTCTGGGCGCTTGTCTACACTTCAGCAAGCTCTTTTCCCTCTGTTTGATGAGGTCTTTTCTCCAAGGGATACAGGAAGAAATGCATCATCCTGACTATGATTACAGTTTACCAAAAGCATTTTACTTGAACAAGTGGGATTTCTTTTCTATTTTTATATTTCTTACCGCAATCATCCTAAGTCTCATTGTTTCAAATGCCTGCATTTTTCTCCCTTCAAACCAGCGTGACCAATAATCCGTGGGTGAGACTGGCCACAGTGATGCTCACCAGATGTACGACAGAGAACAAGGAAGGGCTGGGGAATGAAGTTTTGAAACTCTGCCGCTCTCTGTATAACACCGAGCAGATGCTGCCTGCCCAGGTGAGTGGATGCTTCAAGTGGCTTTGCTGGGGGTCATCCCTTTCCTTCCCCACCTCTTTATTAGAAGCAGTATCAGCAACTGTGCTTGGGTAATGTTTTGCCTAAGTTACCGGTAGGTAAAGCCCGTAATCTGTAACAGATCAACTGAAGAAGAGCAGTGCTGAAAGGATTCTTTGAGGTCTTTTTCTCTTTGTTGGAGCTCTGAAGCGGTTTCTTTTCACAAGTCCCACAGTAGAACCCAGTTTTCTGTTTTTTTGGTTTTTTTTTTTTGGATGCCCTTTTATGTCTAACTTTGCCGACTAAGGTCCATCTAGTCAAGGCTATGGTTTTTCCAGTGGTCATGTATGGATGTGAGAGTTGGACTGTGAAGAAGGCTGAGCGCTGAAGAATTGATGCTTTTGAACTGTGGTGTTGGAGAAGACTCTTGAGGGTCCCTTGGACTGCAAGGAGATCCAACCAGTCCATTCTGAAGGAGATCAACCCTGGGATTTCTTTGGAAGGAATGATGCTAAAGCTGAAACTCCAGTATTTTGGCCACCTCATGTGAAGAGTTGACTCATTGGAAAAGACTCTGATGCTGAGAAGGATTGGGGGCAGGAGGAGAAGGGGACGACCCAGGATGGGATGGCTGGACAGCATCACGGACTCAATTTAAACTCTGAGAGTTGGTGATGGACAGGGAGGCCTGGCGTGCTGCCGTTCATGGGGTCGCAAAGAGTCAGACACGACTGAGCGACTGAACTGAACTTAAGTCTAACTCCAGTTTCTGTTGCAAGAGGTCACGGTAGTTCAAGTGTCGTGTCTGCCTGACCCAGGCCAGTTAGTGGTTACATTAGTGTTCCTTGGCGGGTAACCAGCCATTCTTGGTTTTCATATACTTTTTGACATCATTGTAATAACATTGTATAACCACAATATTTATTCTCTGTAAACATGGTAAAAACACATGTTGACCTGTGTTCTCTATTTGGTCCCATAACACAACTGTCCCAGAGATATTTATGTTGTATATATTTATATGCTGCTGCTTAGTCACTCCAGTTGTGTCCAACTCTGTGTGACCTAATGGACTGCAGCCTGCCAGGCTCCTTTGTTCATGGAATTCTCTAGGCCAGAATACCAGAGTGGATTGACATGCCCTTCTCCAGGGAATCTTTCCAACCCAGGGATCAAACCCAAGTCTCCTAGAAGCCATATATATATATATATATATATATATATATATATATATATATATATATTTATATATTTACATTCTAAAATAAGCACATATTAGCTACAGCCCCTGCCGTGGATCTGGCCTCAGCAATATATTATTTGAGCAATCTACGAATTACATTTAAGCATCTAGAAAATGGCATTAAGTTGATTAATTGATTTTTGAGTTTTTACCACATAGGAGATAAACTTGAAAATGAAATTGTAAATATGATTCTTTGAATTTTCATTGTAATCAGGCAAGGAAAATGTTCTCATTATGAATGCACACTTAATGAATTGTTTTCTGAATGAAGGACTGGCTAAGTGTTTTTTGATTGAATTTAAAATATTGAGTCCGTTTGAAGATGTCTTCAACCACCAGAATGACAAAATTGTTCTCTTAAATAATTCAAGTACCAACACCAAAAAGCAGCCCCTCTTGCTCCGATAGCCTGTGGTTTCCTTGTGTCCACGCCCTCTTGACTGGTGGTCGGCTCTGCTCTGTTGTGAGCACCCAGAGAATGGGAACCGTGGCTGCAGCGTCTCTGCTTCCATCAAGGCAGGATTCAGCAGACTGCAGAGTGAGGACTGAACACAGCTAGTTACCCGCACCAGGCTGAATAAATAACGTGCTTTTCATCTTTGCCTTCACGTGAGCTGAGATCGCACTCTGTTGGGTCAACTCCAGACGCCAGAAGTGTCCTACCATCAGTGATACTGAATCTAGGTTAGGAAGACATTATTTCATATCACTGGACCTCATTCTCTCATCTCTGAAACAAGGGGTCAGACCCCATGATGTCAGAGGGGGCTCTCATTCCGTCTGTTCTGCAAGGTCTCCAGTCCTGGGTGGAGTGTGAGCCGAGGCTGTCTGTTCTCTCCTTCATCCTCAGCATGTAGTCCACTGCCTCCCACGAGCCCATCATTCTCTTGGGGTGAGGAGTAAAGTGCTGTATTGCTCCCCATTTTGAAGCTGATCATTATCCCCTCTCTGATATAATTTGATGAGATGAAAGATCCTTATCAAGAGTTCTTTTGCCACAGTGCCTTTTTTTTTTTTTTCATTTTTCTTGTGCTGCTCTGTGTTTTAATTGGGTATGTATATAGATTTTTTTTCCCCCCTAAGGATGCCATGATTGAAGGAACTTTGCAAATCCTCTGTTTGTATTAATCACTAAATGTGCTGAAATGTGAATTAGAATTGTTACAAAGGAAGGAACAGTGTGATGACAAAATGGAGATGTGTTGTTCATTTTCCCACCTTTGGAAATCACTTTGTCTCATTTCAGACTTCTGTAAGATTTAACATCACTGTGGCAGTAAAAGTATCCATGACTCTTCTTTTACGCCAGTACCTTTGGTTGCCCCGGTGCATGGTGTGTGAAATGCGATGGCCTAATTATCTCCGACAGGACTTAAAGGAGCTTACTTTTTCCATCATCCCTGTTTCCCATCCCTCCCACCAAGTTCCCATATGTAGAGGTTTTTTTTTTGTTTTTTTTTTTTTTTCCCTTTATGACTTTTCATGACTGCCTGCTGCTGCTCATGGTACTTGTTTACTTATGGCCCTGGTGGTTGTGCCGATGGCAAATATGACCAGAAAGATAAAAGTTGCTGTGTTGCACAGGTCACATGTCCCCCAGTCTTGAAAGTTAGGCATACTCCTTCCCGGCTTGTATCCATGGCAATACATGAACCATTCTCAGGAGTGGCGGATCTGTAGAACAGGAAATTGGCAACTTGGCATAAAACGAGCTCTTGGCATTTAGATTTAGAATTCCGCATCACAGCTATTTGTGGCAGCTCCCGAGGGTCTGTGTGGAAGCACGGAGAGAACTATGGTTGCAGATGCCTTGGCTGGGTGCGTGGGTGTCCGCTGCCTGGGCGACCCCCCTTCTACTTCTTAGTGTGATTGTTCACTCTCATGGTTGAGGCACTTCTGATGACATCAAGAGCTTGATTTTTAGAATCAATGATGCCCTTGCTGCGGGCCCTGGCACACCTTTAGGTGCTAGATACCCACCGGGCCAGCAGGAGGCAAGGAGAAGAGGAGGCAAGGACTGCTGGTGGACCAGTCCCGCTTCTCTGACAACCATCAGGCCCAGGGCCCAGGGCATCCCCCCGAGTCCCAGTCCACAGTGGGGACCGGCCTGCAGGACTCTGGCCGGGCTTGGGGCCCTGCCCAGCTACTCCTCTTCGTTCAACGCGTCTTGCTGTTGTTCTGTGTCCTGATGGCCAGACAGCTTGAGCTGTGAAAGTGTCTTGCAAGGGGTTTTGTGGTTCTCTTTGCTCTTTTCACCTTTCCTGTAGCTCTCTAAATCCCTCTGTAAACATCCTAATAAACTGTCCTCTGTAACACAGGGGAAGATGCCTGATGAGTATAGTATAGTACTTAACAGTAACTCAGATTAAAAAAACACTGAGTAGCTCTCATAAAATGAATTCTTCCATTCCTGGGTGTCCTTATCTGGCTGTGGGGTACTAGCCATTATGCCTGCACAACAGGATATAAAGGTGATTGCCATAAATTTTTCACTGAAGCTAAGATCAGCTTAGTGATATGCTTATTCTGAATATTGCCAGTTCCTGAAAAATAACCTGTTAACCAATTTCTGATAACTTATAAGTAAATATGAGTGTTAAGAGAGGGAAATAATACAGATAATTTGAGGCTTCCCTGGTGGCTCAGATGGTAAAGAATCTGCCTGCAGTGAGAGAGACCCAGGTTTGGTCCCTGGGTTGGGAAGATGCCCTGAAGAAGCAACGGGCTACCCACTCCGGTAGTCTTGCCTGGAGAATCCCATAGACAGAGGAGCCTGGTGGGCTACAGTCAGTGAGACTGCAAAGAATTGAACACCACTGAGCAACTAACATTTTTTTTCAAATAGCAAGCAAGTTTGGAATACAGAGAAGGAAAAACCTTCTTGCTCTCAAATGAGGCAGATAGATGAATGATCACAGTAATACAAGGTGACAGATAATGTAGGAAATACCTGACGAAGTAGAGCCAGGAGTAGGAGTGGCAAACCTGGGCCATCAGAGGTGCTGCTGTGGGAAATAGGGTTTTCCTGTGCCTGTGTAAATTGAGACCTAAGGATGAGTTGAGAGTTGATCACACAGAGAGACAGCGGAGGTTATATCCATCATCTGTGAACACCCAGAGGTCTGTGAGAGCCCAGTGCTCCTGCTGGTAGCCCCAGGCCACATGTGGGTACTAAAATTAAGTTTAAGCAAAATGGGATGAAATTCAAAGTGTAGTTTCTCAGTGGCGCTAGCCACATCTCAGATGCTCACAAGCCCTACGTGGTCCTCAGCTGCCCTGTGGGACAGCGCGAATGCAGAGCGTCCCAGGATGGGAGGAAGCCCTCCTGGGCGCTGCTTTTCATGAACTGTGCAGGATGGGGAAAGGGAGCCATGGTTCCAGGGAGGTGGGCAGAGGAAGCAGGTCAGTGCTGTTTGGGCTCGACTGCTACACACCCGAGTTTATATTTCATCTTCCCAAATGGTTTCTGCAGGTTTTGGCATCCCAGGTTAAACATCCACATTTCTCTTTGGCCCAGATGCTGGGTGAGACCCCTGCGTGTGCCGCATGTGCTTTAAGGCACACAGAGCTCTTTTCTGAATTGGAATTCATGTTTGAAGCCCGCATTTGGCAGAACTGTTTCCCTGCCAGTATTGATCTTGTGTGGCACAGTCTTCCAGTCTGGTTTCCAGCAGTGGCCTGCTGGGTGCACACTGAAAAAAGATCGTGAATGGAATTCCAAAGAGACCTTTACCCCAGACTTTAAATAGGAGCTTCGTTATGTCAGCCTTATTTTATCCGCTCTTTGTAATAACCTAAAAGAATTATGAAAATACCATGAATGTGAATTTTTCTTCTTTGAGATGCTACTGTTGGGGTGGCACAAGAGTAGCAGGATCCATCAGTCCTGCACAGGGCAGTGATTCTGTGTTCTTTCAAAAACAACCCTTGCTTTATGTAATGAGGTTGCACTCATTGTCTGGTCGTCAGTCCAAGTGTTCTGTTCTTTACAGCTAAAATCAGGACACCAAGGGAACATATAACTGGGCAGAGAGAAGTAGCTTGAAAATTTATTTTCTACACTTTTATACTTTTGTTGTGAAGGATTATTATATTTGTCTTATAGAAAAGGCTGCTCTCTGATGACAGATTCAGCCAGTATGAAAAAGAGCTATAAACAAAATTAAAATACATCTGTGGTGATCTGAATACATTCATTTTTCTGGACCACAGATAGTTTTCATGAAGAAGGAACATCTTGAGTATATCAAGCATTCAGTTCAGTTGCTCAGTTGTTTCTGACTCTTTGCAGGCCCATGGACTGTAGCCCACCAGGCTCCTCCATCCAGGGGATTTTCCTGCCCCAGGGGTTTAACCCGAGTCTCTTGTGTCTCCTGCATTGGCAGGCAGGTGTTTTACGACTCATGCCACCTGAGAAGTCTTGATGTTAACCATAAACAGGTTTTAAAATGTTTAAATTGCCAATTTCCTTTGTTATACTGAATGATAACTAGATCTTTTTGATAATATTAACAATCAATAATAGTTTTCGTTGTTAAGCGTTTAGTAGATGCTGAGCATCATTATTCACTAACACTTATTCTCACACACACACAAAACACAAAACAGTAGATACAGTTACCTTCATTTTATTTGGGAGGAAACTAGGGCTCTGAGAGTTCAGAAAAATAAATTCCAGCCCTCTAGCCATCCACTGGGATCCTATGCAGCCATTAAAATAGCAGTATTATAGATGAATATGTGATACTCAGAAAGATTTTATCAATTAAGATGGTGAATCAAGTGAAGCAGATACCAAACCCTACATCAGGGTGGTCCCCTGTGTGTCTTTTGCATAGTCACCGAGACACACACACACACACACACACACACACACACACTCGTGGGAAAAGGAGAGGAAAGATGCCTCCAGGATCGTGCTGGGGCTGTGATGCATTCCCTTTCCTTCTCACTCACAAACTCACCCTTGTGGTTCCAGGGGGTGAAGGAGCTGTGCTTGCTCCTGCTTGGTCAGGCCCTGCTGCTCCCATCCCTGAAGCTTCTCCTGGAAAGCCCGGACGAACGTCTGCACGCCATGGCCCTGGACCACATCACCGCCATCACTAAGGTACTCCTCACCGAATCCGCTCATTCTTACTTTGCAGAGACATGCGTTGGTGTTGCGGTTCTCATCAGTAACAATGGTGATTTACTCAGGACTGTTTTACTTATACTCTGAGCATGATAGCTGTTTGTTTGTCTACAGTAGGTATTTGTGGTTTGCAGTAGATATTTGTTGACAAAACATTTTCTAAGCTTCTCCCATGAACCACAGAGTGTATCTAGTGCCAAGAATGCAAATCCAGATCAGGACGCAGTTTCTCTAGAGAAGCAGAATATCAAGTCTCTTTAAGAAAATTTCAGAGCTGCCTGGCACTAGCAGACTAGTCTTGCCACTTGAAATCTGGGACGAGGAGCTCCTGACATCAGGCAGATTTTCTGTGCCTGCATGTGTTTGGTTATCCACTAATTAAAGGTGAGAAGGAATCCTGTTAATGGCACCAGCGGAAATCTCAAGCTTGAGTTTCCTCCAGCAGCTGACAGCGCCACTGAAGCCCATCCTGGCTTGTAGAAATGGGAGCCAGTGCTGAGGCTAGAGAGTTCTCCCTGCAGGCTGGCTGCCTTATTATCATGAAGATAATGTTTTTAAGGAAGAAACTTGCACTTCCCTTTTTGAATTTTACACTTTAGATAGCTCAGAGTTGTGTTTCAGTGAATTTGCATTGTATGATCCTTCTGTGGGACACTCACTCTTTCATCCGAAGTGTATATGTGTGTGCTTGAACAACAATATAAGAGGGTATCTTCTAGGGACCAGAGAGGGTAGGTGAATCCTAGGGCAAAGGCGCAGTGACAAGATGGATGAAAAGATGTCTTGGATTCATAGCTTTGTTAATGACAGAGGGTGCAGAAAGCAGGACATAATTGCCTTTGGAAATAGTCATAATGAACAAGATGAGAAAACTGTTGTGCCTTTATTCATATTTTCAAAATTATGGAAAGTTTCTGTATAGATTTTATTTTTAAAAAATGCCTTTCATTATCATTGATAATTGAGCGTAACAGGGGCCTTTCTGGAAACTAGGCTGAAGTATGAAATTGAGGGCACTTGTCTAGCAGTAGCCTCTCTGTAGCCTCGCTAAAATAAAAGTTGTGTAATACTGGGATTTGCAAGAAACTGAGAACTGCAGTAAGATTTTTTGTCTTAGCTGATTTTTCATTGGAGATTGAAGACATCAGGAAGAAGGGAGAGCTAGAGAAAATCAACTGCAGGCTGTCAGTGTTTTTCTTCCATCACCACCCTTGTACGCAGTATTTGTATCTCTACTCAAGTTACTCAAGAATTCCCAATAAAAGTTGCCATGGGCACCTTTGAGAATAAAACAGTAATGTATTAAACATTGCTGTTCCCTATTCATCCTGTGTAGGGCGTTACTGATGCCCTCATGAAGTCCATAAGAGTACAGATCAGTTTTCATTGTAAAGATTCTTTATCACAAATGCATCAGTCAGAACTGCAACTAGAAGGGGAGCTCCCTAACTGTGAACCAGCCCTGCTGACTGCCTCGCCGCCCCCCAACACACACATACTATCAAAATAAGAAACTGACCGGGAATATTGCCGACACCCAATTCATTTATAAATGGTACTAGTTTGCCTTTGTAACACTTTATCTGCACATTTGATATGCAATCTTGTGCTAAAACTCTGGATCTTGAATCGTTTCGACTGTGGCTGGTTCACCCGGAGTTGTGATGAAAACACTCGAAACCCCTGTGGCCTTCAGGTACAGAAATCAAAGCCAGAGGTGTAAATTGCTGAGGCGAGTCGGTTTCTTACCACTGAGACCCTTCTGGGAATTCAGTAATGACACTGACTTGTAACTTCTCTGCACTAAGATGAGCACTCATGTTAGGCTGGCCCATCTGTGACCTTCACATGTGTTCATGGACGATTTCGCATCCTCCAAGGAACTAAAGTGTTGCTGAGTTTTCCAATTTTTAAAACACTTTTTAACTTTTATTTTGAGATAATTTTAACTTCACATTCAGTTGGAGTCAATAACACAGCAGGATTTTTTATACCCTTCATCCAGTTTCTCAAAGTGTTGACATTTTACATGACTAGTATCCTTATAACCAGGACATTAGCAGAAATACAATCTTTGGACCTTATGCAGATTCCACAGTTTTACGTGCCCTTGTATGTGTCTGTGTGTGTCCATGTATAAAGTTCTGTGCAGTATTGTCACATGGAGATTCATGTGACCACAGTTAGGATCCAGAACAGTTCCTGACAAGGATACCCCCCAGCCACCCTTGGTGGCCACAGCCACCCCCTCCCTCTCCTACCCACCCAGCAACCAGTGAAGGCTGCTCATCTCTTCTCCATCTCTCTAATTTTGCAGTTTCAAGAATATGATATACATGAAGAGAAATTACTATGATTTATCATTGCTCTCCCAGCACCATTAAAAAGTCATGTTACCCTTTTCTAAGGGAAGAGTTTCACTGGGCCTTTTTGCAGGGCTCCTGTCAAGCTATTTTACATCATACTTGGTTTCGTAGTGAAAAATACGATGTGAAAGATGCTGGTTTTCTTCTTTTGTGTTTATTTTGCTATTCACTCTGCCCATTAGTGGGCGACCCTGAGTTCATCAGTAACTTGTTTCTCCCTTAATCGTTCTTGGTAGTATAGTTCCTATTGATACTAAAAGGAAAAAAAAAAAATTGCTTTCAGAGAAACTCGTCTGATGGGTGTCAGTCATTCTTACACAGTGCCTGGATCCAGGCAAAAAAATGCACCCTCCCCCCACTTGCTGACAGTGTGTATTTGCCATAATATACGGACAGCTTTATAGGGGTTTATGTTTCAAAGGATGATGCTTAAATGCTGATGCCAGAGACCTTAGTGGTTTCTCCTCCAATAGCGGTGTTCACTTCTCTAAGCTTTTCTGAAAGTGCAAACCTCTGGTGTTTGGCGTGTCCTTCTTATCAGTGGCCAACAGCCTCTTCCCTGGGCCAGAAATAGAAAGACCTTACGGATTATATCATTGGTGAATAATTAAAACCCTGGTGTGGTCCATACTGTCAGATCACCCACTCCATCAGCCTCAGTGGGGTTTAGAGCTTACCTTCAAAACCTTTTTTCTCCAAGAAAGATATGCCTTGATGATGTGTTTGAATCTCCTCTCGGGGATAGTTTCTACCAGGTGGAAGTCTCTTGACTCATTTCATAAAAGCAGGTCTGTGTTTATAATAGCTCCGTGGACTACAACATTTTCCAATTCCTAATTCCAGACTTATGGTAGCCTTACTGTTTCCTCCTCTTCAGGGCTGCTCATACCTGTCCCCACTCGCAGGGACTGGCCTGGACCACATACCTATTAAAAGAATCATTCATGGAAGTGTGTAGGACCTTTGGCACCTAATTAAGTGTTCCTCCCTGATGCTAGTAATAACTGTCTTCCAGTACCAACTGTGCTGGATGTTATTAAAGGCCCTTCCTCACTTTCCCTTTTTAATAATCCTCTGCAAAGATACCATTCTGGTTTCACAGATGAAAACACTGGAACTCAGGGGTCATACAGCCAGCAAGCAGCCAGAGCTGAAACTGAAGCCCCGAATCCAGCGTTCAGCATCCGTGTTTAATCACACTGCTGCTTTTGACCTAACTGGTAGGCTCTCTTATATTGGAAAAAGGTTATCTCTGTAGAGAAGTGGACTCGCTGAAGCATCTTGAACCATATAATATAAGCAATGAAAACAGTAGTACAGAGCTGGTCTGACAGCTTGCCTCGTACAGGGCTTCCTCTTTCAAATGCCTCAAGTCACTAGAACCTGATGGAACCCAACTAGGCTGGGAGCTGACCAGTCCTGGGTGCCCTGTCAGGTTTAAAACCCTCACAAAAGAGCACCTCCAGAATGAAGGATCCTTTGAATGTGTGGCCCTGAGTCCTGCCCGCTGGAGTTGTTGCCACATCACAGTCCTTCATGTTGTTAATAAATGTGATTCTCATCCCTGTGATTTTGCTATGAAGGCACCAGAACCTACCAACATCACCCACAGGGACCAGTGTCTCGGTTGGAGGGAGAGCTTTAAAGGTTCTCAGGAAAGCATGCTTGGGTTAACATATTTACAGTCGGCCCTTGGACAGAACAGGGGTTAATCTAGGTATTAGTTAGACTTGGCCCTCCATCTCCAAGATTCCTCTGCGTCCGTGGTCTCCACCATCCAGGGACTGATGTAACGTCCAGGCAGTGATGTAATGTTTCCTACTGAAAAAAAAAAAAATCCTGCATAAGTGGCCCAGGGCTGTTCAAACTCACGTTGTTAAAGGGCCAACTGTGTATAAAAACATGAAGACTTGCTTTCTTCATCCCCCTTTAATTCAATCCAGATCTCCACCGAGGCCTTCTCTGGTGAGTATCTGTGGCAGCATCGCACTCCCATGTTTCCTTCTCTGCTGAAGTCAGGGGCACACACGGCCCTCCCGACCTCGGCATGCAGTGAGAACAAGGACCTTGGGCTGGGCTCTGGACTACCCTGTTTGGCATCCACAAAGTCCTTCTTTGGCTTTGGCCCTAACATCAGTGGTTTTCTTCTAAGCATATCCAAACCAAGTTAGGCTGAAGCGATCCAGTCATGCGGAGAAGAATCAAGCAACTGATTTCCTCTATATCTTGCAGATGCCAGTTGATGTTAAACCAGTGTCTTTTTACAATCACTGTTCTTTCGCCTCTTCTAGTCTCTCAGAATTTCGGGCATATACCTACTTATTTTTAAATGGCACGTTAACCCGAACATAATCTAAACATGCTACTTTCACCCGGCATCCTTCATTCTCAGCTGCTGGTTAGTCTGCTTGATGAAGGAAGCTCTGGTACCACGTATCTCCCAGTATTCTCAGCTGGTTGCCTCTAGTGACAGGCAGCTCACTCCCTATGGGTTAACCTGTGAGGTTTCTAGACAGCTCTGAGGGGTGGCTGACCGACTTGGTGCCAGCAGATGTATAAAGTACCCATTGTGCATAGCCTGATACTGTGTGCAGGAGAGAGGAATAGGTAGGACATTTGTAAAGATGAAAGATCATCCCTCTGTGTAGAGGAATTGTGTCAAGGGGAGACTGACATATGAAACAATAACACAAGGAACTAAGGAGGATAAAAAAGGGGGCAAGTGTAAAAGTGTGGAACGGGCCAACCTCAGGGCCCCAGAATGGGTCACTGAAGTGACCAAGCTTGAACCATCCTCAAAGGTTCTCTCCCGCTGTCAGATCCTAAGTCAGAGGACTGTCTGGATTTTGGCTCCAGAAGAGGCACACTGCTCATCCCCGGCCAGGAATGGGGCTGAGGGTATTCCAAGAAATGAAGTCTGAATGGCCTGCAAGTCAATACAGAAAACAAAAATTTATCTGCGGGCATTTTTCTTATTCTAGGAATACACTCGTGTTGCCATTTTATTTTTCTATACTTTCAGTTGGTATATTTAATAACTCTTACTAGTAATAGTGTATGTAGCAGGGAGACAAATATTCTTTCCTGAAGTAAACAGTGAAATTATATCAAATAATCCTCTTTTAAGTAATTGAAATGAGGTCCTGCATGCATTATGCTACTGGGATTTCAGCTTCCCTCATTACTGTAATTACTCTTAGCTTCGTATAGATCCATAAAATCAAAGATTTAATTCAGAGAAGGTTCATTACCTATTGTTGAAACAGGAATTAAGCAGATAACATTTTAATGGCTTGGAAGACAGTAGTGCTTTATGCTTTAATAGATTTTTTCCCCCCAAGATCAGCAAAGTTTCTTTCAGTCTCAAAAATTAATCACCAACCAAAAAAAAAAATTCACTGATGGAGAGGACAAGCCTTTTACTCATTTTCTAAAATATGTAAGCCCCTCTCCTCCTGTGCTTTATTCCTGACTTGTGTGACTGTAATAACTCCAGCCATTCTCTGAACTTGAACTCTACACCAGGCATTGTGCTAGGCACTTAAACACATAGATTATCTCCACCCCTGTCTGTTGTCTGTATTTCACATGTGGGAAATGGGGCCCTGAGAGATTGTCCTCAACAAGGTCACACATCTATTTAGCTAAAAAGCCAGGATTAGAAATTGGTCTCTAACCCAGAAGCCTCTCTGCCTTCTTTTCACAAGACAGCTCCTTCTTACTCCCATTCAAAGCCATTTGATCAGAGGAATTAAGTCAGCTAATCCTCCTGGGCTTCTCTCATATTTATTTCAAACATCCAACTGACTCCAGAACTGACAAAATATATTTTCTTCCCCAAGCCCTAAAAGCATCAAGCAAGCCAATGTCAAGGATGTGTGATTCTCCCCAGACCATATACCAAAGTGATTCCTGATCAATTAAGTTATTTATTTTTTAAATCAGAAAATTATATATATATATATATATACACACACATATATAAACACAGACATACACATACAGACATACCATATCCTTCCAGGAAGTATAACTTCTAAGCTTTAGACCAATAGAAAAAGAGTCATAAAGGAATATATCCTTTCCTGATAATGTACAAGTGTAAAACTCCTGCTGCTGCTGCTGCTAAGTCACTTCAGTCGTGTCCGACTCTACCAAATAGAATTGCAAACAGTAGATTAGAATGTCTATTATAACTAAAATCAAGTTAATGTTTAAGTTACAAAAGAATTCTTCACATGTGTACAGTGATGTTGAAATTCCAACAAATGAGTAAAGGATTTGGCCCTTCCCATAGGAAAAAAATAAAAATGACAGGAAATGTATGGGAAAAATTCCTTCTTGCTAATAAACAAATTCAAATGAAAGCATCTTTGAGATACCAATACATATCTCCTAAATTAGCAAAGTAATTTTCTTTTCAAAGTAATAGCATCCAAAGCTGGGAAGTGTATAGGGAAACCAGCACACTCCTCGCCTGATGGCAGCACTGTGCGCTGGACGGTCCACATCACCGCATCGCTGCTTTCCTCTCGTACCCGCAGCCAGAAGATGTTGTGGATGCTTTGCCCCGTGTAGTGGTCTGCTTGGGCTGCCGTAACAAAGTGCCACAGAGCAGGCAACATTTAAATATTAGAAACGTGTTTTCTCACAATGCTGGAGGCCCAGCGCCCGAGATCTCAGGAGCCGGCGGGATTGATTTATCCTGAGGCCTCTCTCCGTGGCTTGCAGATGCTGCCTTCTCCCTGCATCCAGCATGGCTTCCTCTCGGCTTGCGTGTCTGTCCTCTTCTCTTCTTATAAAGATACCAATCAGATTGGATTAGGATTCATCCCCATGACACAGATAACTCATTTACCTCATTTACCTCTGTGAAGGCCTTGTCTCCAAATGCAGTCATGTCCTGATGTCTTGGAGGTCCTAACGGACCTCAACACATGAGTTTGAGGGGATATAGAGACGATTGGATGGCATCACCAACTCAATGGACATGAGTTTGAGCAAACTCCAGGAGACAGTGGAGGGCAGGGAAGCCTGGCGTGCTGCAGTTCATGGGGTCACAGAGTCGGACACAACTTAGTGACTTAACAGCAACAATACGTTCATCCCATAAGGCCCCAGCCGTACCTCTCCTAATAAATTATCCTAAGGGGCTTCCTTGGCAGCCCAGTCGGTAAAGAATCTTCCTGCAGTCCAGGAGACCCAGTTTCAGTCCCTGGATTGGGAAGATCCCCTGGAGACAGAAATGGCAACCCACTCCATGGAAATGGCAATCCATTCTCCATCCTTGCCTGGAGAATCCTATGGACAGAGGAGCCTGGTGGGCTACAGTCCAAGGGGTGGCAAAGAGTTGAACATGACTTAGTGACTAAACCACCAAGGAGATAATTCAAATAAAGAGAATATATGTGCAAAAATCATTCATTTTTAGTGTTTCATAATGGCAAGCAACTAAAGGAAATCAGTCCCGAATACTCATTGGAAGGACTGATGCTGAAGCTGAAGCCCCAATACTTTGGCCACCTGATGTGAGGAACTGACTCCTTGGAAAAGACTCTGATGCTGGGAAAGATTGAAGGTGGGAGGAGAAGGGGACAATAGAGGACGAGATGGTTGGATGGCATCACCGACTAAATGGACATGAGTTTGAGTAAGTTCTGGGAGTTGGTGATGGACAGGGAAGCCTGGCGTGCTTCAGTCCATGAGGTCTCAAAGAGTCGGACACGAGTGAGTGATTGAACTGAACTGATGTATAGAAGGAGAAGTTAAATAACTTGTTCAATAGACTACATTGTAGCCAATAAATTTTTTTAGAATGAAAACTATGAAGTATTTTTTAAAAATTCTCAATATATGAGAAAAGTAGGATACAAATATCACACGTCTTGACTGGGCAAATATATCAGCCTGTGGATAATCAGTGGAGAGAAAAGGTAGATGAAGTCGTGTTCTTGAGGTGATCCTGATACTGAAGACTTCTTTTTGTGTTTTAAGATGGTTTCCAGCTTTTTCTTTTCATTTCAAAAAGAAAACTAGGTTAGAAGAGCAGTTCTAACTGGTAAGACAGTACCAGGCTTCTATGGGTAGGTACCGGCAGATTTTTAGTACCATACATTGGAATTTGGTCACAAACAAGGAAAAGGAAGACAAGTTGAGGCTCGACAAATTAATGTAGCAGCTCTGACAAGTGGCAGTGATGCTGGGAACGCTGCGGTACTGAGAGGAAGGAGCCAGGCTGGCCTCGGTGCCCCCTAGGCAGGAGGCTTGGTGTGTGGAAAGGAGCCCATCTTGACTGCTGGTGACCTTGGGCAGTGCTTTCCTTCTCTGCCCCTCAGGCTCCTCTTGCTTAAAATGTGGGTGTTGGAATGGGTCCTTCGAAAAGCTGTCTCTTTCTTTCTTCTTTCATTCTCCGTTTTGGCCCACATATGTAAGTGAGCACCTCCGCAGTCTTTTCCTTGCACATGACAATTCTCAAGCGTACCCTGGCCGTGCATACATCCTACAAAGAGCCAGAATCGGGTAGAAAGTCAAAGAAAGGGAGTAGCAGCAGCCACGTTGTTTCTCCAGCATTTGTTTGTGAGAAGCCAAATCAGAATTCCCCCCTCACCTTCCCCTGGCCGCCACCCCGGCTCAGGAGGTCAGCAGTCTCTGCCTCTCTTTAGGGACTCTCTGAGCACACAAGGGCCAAAGGCAGAGCATCCGAGTTCATGGCCTTGACTTTAGTCATAGATTTTCTCATCCAGGATTGTAGATAGAGAGCTTTTGGGATTGAGGAAGTGGACTCCCACCATGCCCCCTGCTCCCACCCTGCCCTGGGACGAGGCAGCTATCCCCAAGGCACATCAAGTGGGAAAATCCAGTATTCAGGATGTCCTCGTGCTGGAGAGAAGCAAATAAAAGAGGGGGTCAGAGGGGCAGCAGCCGCCAGCGTTGACAAAACCCCTGTCTCTCCCTCCAGCTGGAAAAATCCATCATTCCCTTTATAGGAGCCTGAATTTCAGGCCCCCAGAGGGAGGGTTCGTGAGTCAACAGAAAGAATAATAAAGGTGTCCCAGCCTTGAAGACTTACTCAGGGCAGCACAGAAAGTATCAGCCTGCAGTGTTTGGACTTGAGCCTTTTATCCACGTGTTTTATCAAAAACATTTGCCTGTAGCATCCTGGCACACGCTCTGCTTCCTCCTGGACAGTTCGGTAGAAGGCTTCTTTATTTTTAAGGGTGAATCAAAATAACAGCATGCACAGTGAATCAGCTGCCCACTCGCATATGTGTGTGTGAGTGTGTGCTTGCACGAGTGTGTTTGGAGGCAGCAGAGTTCAATGAAAGCATGTGAGCTTTGGGGTTACTCACCTATTCACACATTCACTCCACGAATCCTGCTGAGTTCCTACCACAAGGCCCATGCTATTCTAGGCGGGGTGGGGGAGTGGGCTGCGGGGTCCATAGAGGAGACAGCATCCCTGCTCTGGGGGAGCTTGTGGCCTGGGAGAGGGGGGACACACGGTAAATACCCAGGAACCCATCAGAGAGGAGGGCTTCTGGTCCAGCTCACCACGAACCCGCCACATGACACATGATACCTGACTGTGACCTCTCTGAGCCCCAGTGTGTGCGTCTGTTGGGTGAGATCGGAGCCGTCTTAAAGAGATATTGTCAGGCTTAGAGAGAAGGTGCCTCACTCAGCGGCACACGGAGGGGTCTCGGGATGCAGCCGGCATGGAGATGGGATTCGGGTCCCAATTTCCCACTTACAAAGCAAAAGAGAGAGGGAAAGGAAACACACAGAGCTCATAAACAGCCCACAGGCGGCGAGTGGAAGCCTCTCGTGCTCCCTTCAGCAGAAACACTAGTCTTGTCCCAGCTGCTTTTGCTACCACCTCTGAAAACACAAACAAACAAACAAAAAATGCAAAATTGAGTTCCCCCTCTGTCTTTCTGAGTCCAAGGTGAGCGAGTGGAGTGTAAGTGTTGATGGAAGGGAGAGGCTGAAGAAGGGAAGCCCAGGCTTTGCCAGACTCTTAGTTCCGAGGCCAGAGTCTCCTCCTGTCGTCTACACATGCACTTTACAAAAACATGACGGGGTTCAGTGGGGGCTCAACCAGTCATTCAGCACATGTTGATTACACTGGATGCTGAAATGAAAAATGGGTAAAAGCCTCTGCCCTCTAGAAGCTCCCAGTGCAGCAGGGGAGACGGACGGACTGGTCACTATAACCCAGCCCCAAGAGGGAAGAGGGGTGTGTGTGGTGTCAGGAGTGTGGAGGGAGCAGGGATCAGCTTGGATCAGATGTAGGGGAGACATCACCCAGAAGGCGACGCTGGAGCTGACATTTATGTGGGACTTGGAGAATTCCATGGACTGTATAGTTCATGGGATCACAAAGAGTCGGACATGACTGAGTGACTTTCACTTTCACTAGAAGGATCACAGGAGCTAAGATAGGCGCCGTCTGCTAATGGGCAAATTCTTATTCTCAGAATTTTTCTTTCTGTTACTCTCATCCTTCCAGCCAGTAGACACCTCTGACCTCATCTTCAGCAGCCTTGCCTCCTTGTCAGGGAACACGAAGCACAAGCCCATGGTGTTCAGTTACCTAACAGAGTTGGCCTAAACAGGAGAAAACTGGCTTTGAAATGCCACATTATCTCCACAGTTCCTATAGCCAAAACTATTAAAAGTACACAGTGACATGAATTTGAAGCTGTCTTTGAAGCTGTTTTAAAAAATGTTTATTTTGTACTGGAGTATAGCCAGTTAACACTGTTGGTAATAGTTTCAGGTGGGCAGCAGAGGAACTCAGCCACACATACACATGTATCCAGCCTCCCCCAAACTCCTCTCCCATCCAGGCTGCCACTTAACACTGAGCAGAGTTCCCTGTGTGAAGCTCTGTTTTTTTTTAGTGTAAATGAGAAGCTCTGAATTTTGATCTTTGATTAGTGTTGACTTGATTCCTTACGAAAACATGGACGGTAATATAAAACAGAAAAATATAAGCTAAGTGTCAAAGCCGTGGAAAGCCACACATAGACCAAGAAGACCAGGGGAGAAAATACAGAGACTGTGCTACCAAAAGAGTGCAGAAAACTTGTTTTTTTAAAAAAAGAAAAAGGTGAGTTTGGTTCTAAGCTTCCAAGAGGCTTAAGCAAGAGCAGCTTTTAAATACCTCCTGTCGGTTATCCTATTTACACCAGTGGGGCTGACAGATATACCTTCTCAATGGAGCAGAAAAAAAATGTTTTCCTCTTCTGAAAAGAATTGTTTTCACAGGGATCTACATAAAGGAGCGGGTTGAGGTTAAAGAACGTGGACCATGGTGAGGCACAAATGAAATGGTAAATGTGCTTATTAAAAAGTTCAGGCTTTGAAGTCCAGACTGACCTGAATTCACATTCTCGCTCCACAGTTTACTGACCACGACGTTAAGCTAAATTCTTACCCATCAATATCTTAATCTGTAAAAAGTGCGCCCGTCACAGGGTTGAGCTCAGGGGGACTCAGTGAAGGAAGACATGTCTGGTGTGTGGTACAGTTTCTGGCACGCAGCGTGGTAGCCATCAGAGTGATTCCAGGGGGAGCTGCTCTTGGTTCTTGGCCGTGTCTATGTGAAAAGGAAACCAGGTGTGTCGTCTCATGTGTGTGATCTCAGAGATGCTTGTGGCGTGGGTTGCTTTTCAGAGTAGGCACTTCTCACCAGGGTAGAGCGGACTCTGCTGGCAGAAGCAGAAAGGCAACATACTGCAAACCAGCGGGGAGGGCTGTGTCTGCTGCTGAGGGGGTCAGCCATGCCACTCTGACGTCCACCCGTCTTTTTTCTCAAAGGTGAATGATTCAAACTGTGACCAGGAACTTCTTTCCCTGCTCCTGGACGCCAAGCTCTTGGTGAAGTGCCTCTCCACTCCCTTCTACCCACGTCTTGTCGAGCACCTGCTGGCCAGCCCCCAGCCTGGGCGCTGGGACCCTGAGGAACTGGCCCGGCAGCTGTGGGAGGCCGGCCATGAGGCTGAAGCCGGCTCACTCCTCCTGGCTGCGCGGGGCACCCATCGGGCCCTGAGGACCTTCAGCACGGCCCTGGGTGCAGCGCAGCACTGGGTGTGAGCACGCCCACCCGTGCCCACCTCCGTCACCTCCCTGAGGAGAGCCTCCAGAGCCCACTGCTGTCCCCAGAGGCGACACGTGTACTTGTTGATGGTTCTCGGTGGTTCCAAAGAATTGCAAATAAAGCTGTATATAAATGATCAGCAAGCTGCCATTTCTTGAACTTTCTTTTTTCTTTCTTCCATTAGTTACTCTGCTTTCTTACTAGGAGAGACTTGACCCTTGACTTTTCTTGTTTTTTTTTTTTTAACCATCTCTTCTGGTGGTGGTGGTTTAGTCGCTAAGTCGTGTCCAACTCTTGCAACCCCAGGGACTGTAGCCTGCCAGGCTCCTCTGTCCGTGGGATTCTCCAGGCGAGAATACTGGAGTGGGTTGCCATATCCTTCTCCATCTCTTCTGGTAGAGGACAGTGAATGCAATGTCTAAAGCTGCAGTCCAGGCAGTTGGCTGTGGTGGTGGTGGAAGGGGAGAGCGTGGGGAGTGGCTAATGGTTGGAACATCCTGGATGGAGGAAGCTTGGACCTGGGTTCATGTCTCAAGTTAGTTACTCAACTTTGGGCAAAGTCCTCCCTCTTGGAGCTTTAGTCAGTCCTGTGGACAATGAGGGTTGTGCTGTTTATCTCTCGGGGTTGTTGAGTGTCACATGGGGCTCTGTCAGATACTTGGCAGGCGCCCAGGAAGCCTTACATCCCCTCTCCCCACTCAGTCATGTACGTGAGCTGTGACTTGAAGGGCCCAGGCAGATGATCAATACCAGCACCTGAGGGCTGCCCGGTGGTTAGGGACCTCCAAACCTATCAATATCCCCATAGAAGCTGACAGGTCTGCAGGTCTGTACAACCTCTGTGACTGGTGGGTAGGCTGGTAGAGCCAGTTGTACACTTCCTGCCAGGACTGGCTGTCCACGAGTCACTAACACACAGCCAGCCATAGCAGGGGCGTGGATAGCAACACCCCTGGGAAGACCCCTCACAGAAAGGGGGTTCCCTGCACAGAACAGTAAGGACCCCAATGCATAACTCGCTGGTACTCGCTTCCCTGCAGAAATGTGTGCCTGAAGGTGAAGGTTCTGGCTGGAAGTCCTGAGCTGAACTCTCGGGAAAGTCACACCAGATTCCAGCCACAGTGACAACCCAGGCAGCAGTTGGTAGGGAGCAAACTCCATGACTGAAGGACCATCAGAGGGTCCGTCAGATGCACACTGGTCTTTACCTCGACCCCCAGGAAATATTCAGAGGGAGAGAAGGGTGGCTGTGCATTCACGGAGTGTTTAGATAGATAATGTCATCTAGGACAATCCTTTATTATAATGAACACTTTTTAATTAGTTTAAGGAATGTGGAAAGGCTCCCTCTGGTCAGTTTCCACATTGCCCTGTCAGAGCCAGCAGGTTTTTGTGGTTGTGTTGTGTGGTTTTTCACTGTGCATCACTGACGTGTGGCATATTGGGGCAGCCCACTCGCCACCTTTCCTCCCCGCACTCTCACCAGGGCCACAAACACACCTGGTTGAGTCCACCTTCTGTATAAGAGTAACTTTGCTTCACCTTACTTCACATATTGTCCTCATCACCACCACCACCATCATCATCACCATCACATCATCACCACCATCGTCGTCATTGCCATCATATCACCATCACCATCACCACCATCACATCATCACCACCACATCATCACCACCGTCATTGTCATTGCCATCATATCACCATCACCATCATCACCACCATCGTCACTGCCGTCATATCACCATCACCATCACCATCACCACCATCACATCGTCACCATCACATCATCACCACTGTCATCGTCATTGCCGTCATATCACCATCACCATCACCACCCTCATTGGCTTCACCTCATTTCTGCTCCTATGGGTGTAGCTCCAGTCCTCTGATAGGAAAAAGCTCTTGTCATCTCTGAAAACATATTGACATAATAGCTCACTCCGCTGACTTCTAACCAGTTGTCTGTTCCAGGATTGAGTTCCTCGCCTGAACCTTCAGCAGCACCTGGAATTTGGGAGTGGCTTGCACAAGTCTGTTCTTAGAAAAAGGCTGAGCAGAATTCTCCCAGATTAGATAACATCTGTCCAGACTGAACACACAGTCACAGAGGTCTTCCTAGAACAGTGATGGCCCTAACTGTACAGTTGACGTTAATCAAGCCACTGCTAGGAAGCATACCTACTGGCAGTCTGGGTTTCTTCTAACCTTATAGCTGATTTCCATCATTTCAGGTGATTAAAAAAAAGTGAGCAGTATTCTGAGACAGCATATTAGTCCCTTTTAGTGGAATCCATCCAGAGATGTTTTACTTCTAATTGCAGGATTAGAGGGAGAAGGCAATGGCAACCCACTCCAGTGCTCTTGCCTGGCAAATCCTGTGGATGGAGGAGCCTGGTGGGCTGCAAGTCCGTGGGGTCTCGAAGAGTTGGACACGACTGAGCGACTTCACTTTCACTTTTCACTTTCATGCATTGGAGAAGGAAATGGCAACCCACTATAGTGCTCTTGCCTGGCAAATCCCGTGGACAGAGGAGCCAGGTGGGCTGCAGTCCGTGGGGTCTCGAATAGTCGGACACGACTGAGCGGCTTCATTTTCACTTTTCACTTTCATGCATTGAAGGAAATGGCAACCCACTCCAGTGTTCTTGCCTGGAGAATCCCAGGGACAGGGGAGCCTGGTGGGCTGCCGTCTCTGAGGTCGCACAGAGTTGGGCACAACTGAAGCGACTTAGCAGCAGCAGCAGCAGGATTAGAGGGCTTAGACATCAGTATAGCATCCTGACTACATAAATTAATAAGCTGAGGCCCAGCAGCCCCCAGGACAATGGTGAGTGTGGGTCTCCACATCCCAGCCACCACCCTGAAATGCTAATGAGGAAGGGATTCCCTCGAATAAACTAGGTTGCTAAAATTGACTCATGTCCTCACTTATCAGAAACCAAATTTCCAAGATTTTAGCACTTTCTGTGGGGAAAAAAGCAAATCATTCCAGTTTCATGTCAATTGCATAAATACTCTAGAAAACTGAGTTGGCCTCTAGAGTGTTCTGTTGGTATTTAGACATTTGCCATAAAGTTTAGATAAAGAAGATAACATGCTGTCTTATTGTAAAGCAGATACCCCAGACCTTTCTTTTTTAAAACAGCAAGAAAGGGCTTCCCTGGCCCTCCCTCACTCACACTCAGACTCCAAGGCCTTGCTTCCATGGAAAATGGGCGCAAGAGTGAGAGGAGTTGGGGAGGAATTTTTGGTGTCCATGGCTTAGGCTTGGATGCTGTGGTTCTTCAGACAAGCTGCACGCTCTCTCTCAGCTTCATTTCCTCATGCATGAGGAGGGCCAGTCATGCCTTTCCCAGTATTTGCAGTTCAGCAAGGCAGTGCCGCTGTAGCACAGCCGCCCAGTGTGCCTGTGCCCTGCTGGAGCCCTGCCCACCGAGGGCCTCCTCTCCGATCATGAGAATTTCAGCTGCAGAAGTTCTCTCACCAACATGCACTGCAAGCTTTATTAAGTTCACTCACTCTTTTCATCCTCATGACAGCCGTATAAGGAAACGAGGTCCAGAGGGGTAAGCGATGTGCCGAAGGACACAAAGCTAATCAGGAATGGAACCACGATGTGACCTTAGGTCACCTGACTCTGAACCCAGCCCTTGGCCACGATGCTGTATTAAGTGTATTAGCACCAGTCCTCACAGCTCTTTGGACTTCCCTGGTGGCTCAGATAGTAAAGCGTCTACCTTCAATGCGGGAGACCTGGGTTTGATCCCTGGGTCGGGAAGATCCCTTGGAGCAGGAAATAGCAACCCACTCCAGTACTCTTGCCTGGAAAATCCCATGGACGGAAGAGCCTGGTGGGCTACAGTCCGTGGGGTCACAGAGAGTCAGACGCGACTGAGCAACTTCACTTTCACTTTTCTTTCACAGCTGTTTCGGTCCTCGGCGCGTTTCCTGGAGGACGTGTGAGTGACACTGGGCTACCTTCTCCACCCCCCTTCCAATCCTGCACTGCTGATATGGTGGCCCAGGGGTCTGTGAACTATCAAGCCTTTCACACGCCCAGCCTTCTGAAAGGTGGGACACACTTCTTCCCTCTCCTCAAGAGCCTGAATCCAGAAATGGAGACTGTCCCCACTTCTCCCAGAAGACCACAGGGCCTTCATTCAAGCCTTCCCTGGTATTCCAGATTTCCCAGAAGGTGCAGGAGGTTTGACCACCATGAACATTCCCTGTAGACAGCCTGGCATCACCCAGCTTAACTGCAGGGAGGACACAGGACATGTCAAGAACTTGTAGTGTTAAGACCCCGTGGTTACCAATCAGGACTGCACATTAGAATCACCTGGGGAGAATAAATCAGGCGCTGAGTCCCCACCCCCAACCACGACCAATTATATTAGAACATCTAAGGGTGAGACCCACGTGATGTTAACCGCCTGTGGAGGGGGCAGGATTTATGTCTTTGGCTTCTCATCTCGTTGGCCATGTCTCTGGCCCCTTTCTCCAGGCCAGCCCCACTCTGGAAGGCTCAGCTGGACGAGAGGAGGAGGAAGAGGCTGGAGTTCTTGGGCTGGGAGTGACCAGTCAAGACTGGTTCTTTTCCACCCGCTCCCCTGGTCCTCACCTGCAGGTGAACAGGAGCAATTTAAGAGAGAAGTGAAAAGGCCCATCACTTATTTAACCTACAGCTAAATTAAGAGCTGGAGTTGAGGTGGTTCCTTGTGTCTGTTCATGACAAGCTCTGTGAGGAGAGGCATGCTAGGTTCTAGATGGCAGAGGCCCCAGTGAAGCCAGGATTGAACCAAGAAAGAGGCTGAACTGGGGCACTTGCTGGGCTTAACCCGGGAGTCCCCACCATGAATGGAATCTGGGAGTCCAACTTACAGGGCAGCAGCTGCCCCAGTTCTAGCATCCTTGGCATACGGGTGGACTGTGCCCTCCCCTGGTTTGATTCCTGGTGGAGGACTGCTGGGGTGGGATGGGACTTAGGCCCTCCTGCTCCTCCTGCCCAAATTCCATCTTCCCTGGACAGCACATCATCTCCTTTCATTCTGAGAACAACTCTGGGGTGGATGGTATTAGCCCCCAACTGGCAGTTAAGGAAACTGAGGCACAGAGAGGTTAAGACCCCAGCTTGTGAGTGGGAGAGCTCCCCGGAGCCGTGACGTCTCTGGTGCTCCGGGTGAACTTGGCCCTCCAGGGGTGTCAGGGATATGGACAGGCAACCCCCTGCATCCACCCCAAACCCAACATTCCCCCACCCTGATCCCGGTGCCCCTTCTGAACCTCTTCTCAGGGGTGGAGGCATCCAGGCCCCAGGAGCAGTGATGGAAAATCCTGGAGAGAAGGGCGCTGTGGTTGCTGCCACACCAAACCGAGGTCTCCAGTTTCCGATGGCATGGGACATGCGTGCTATTGACAGAGGACAGCTCAGAGCGAGGGTGAGGGGCTGTAACCAACCTCAGAAAGGATAGGGTCTGAGGGCCTCTGGGAACTCCGGGGGTCTAGGGACTCAGACACTCCTCGAGTCCCTCCATCATTTCTTACCAACCGTCCCCAGGGCCCTTGCCTGCTGTTTCACTCCCTGCTGTTACAGATGGGCCTTCTCCACATGGCAGGGCTCCTGGGCTTCGTGTCTGGGCCCCTCAAGGGGGAACCACCCTGCCCCCCTCCTCCGCACCCTCAGGTGGATGGGGACAGGCTCTGGATAGGTCAGTGCCGCGGGAGGCAGACTCCGATACCAGCAGGAGAGGCGATGGGGACCTGGGGCCAGGAGGCCACCCTTAAATCTTCAGTTGGCAACAGAGAACAGGTCACTGGAAGCCTCAAGAAGGGGACAGGGAGGTCTGTGGAGCAGAGACCACCTCCTCCAGTTGGGGGTCTGCCCTGGGGCAGCCTGTGCAGAGGGAAGGACAGATGGGGACGCAGCCCCAGCTCCACCGTCTTCTAGATGGGTCACCCGCAGGGGTCTGGAACTGTTTCTGCTGCTGGCATTAGGTGGTTTCTCTCACCCCGACCCCTCCCTCACTTTTAGACTTGCAGAAAAAGAAGGAAAAATAGCCCCACCCCATCCCAGCCCCCTTGGCCTTGCCTTTCCTTCAGGAGCACCTGCAGGAGTTGCCATGGTGATGAGATCCCACAGCCCTGGTCCTCAGCCCCCCGGGGTTATTAGCTCCTCTCTGTCTGTTAACCATGGCTCTGTGAGTTGAGGGGCCAGAGAGTTTGCCAGAAAAGGGTAATTGCTATAGAAGTTCAGCATTCCAGGTCCCAGAGGCAACTGGAGCTGGTCTGTCCCAGGGGATGGAGGTTACTGGGATCAGCGCTGTTGCTCAAGCCCTCGGCTCATGGGGGATGACCTTGCAGGGTGGATGCAGGAAGGTCCTGACAGACTCCTAGCTTTTCCCCAGGCTCTGTTCCTGCCACCTGGGTGTGTGGAGTGATGGGGACTGTGCACCAGGAGGGGGATCATTTCTATTCCTTTTCCTCACAGCTTGCACAGCACATCCCCAGCCTTGGGTTCTCAAAACAACAGTGCAAGGTACGTACTGTTAAGCTCATCTTGCAGATGAAGAAACAGGTGAAGAAAAGGAAAGTGACATGCCCAGGGTCACCCAGCCTGTGAGAAGCAGAGGTGGGAATGGGACCTGGGTATTTTCCTTCGAGATCCAACCCTCTTTCTACTATGGTCCTCTGCCCTCCCCCTCCCCCAGTCCTCAAGATTGCACTTGGGCTTATCTAACTGACACTAGAAGACCAGCTCTTATCTCAAGGGTCAAAAATGGGCTTGATAGCTTTCTAGGCGATATTTAGATATTTTGCTTCTAGTGAAAAGAAAGGATACCTGTGTTTAATGGTGCCTGATTAGTATCATCAGACTGGTGGAAGGGGAATCCTGGGTGGTGATGAGGTGGTCCAGGAAGCAGAGGCAGGTGAGAGGTCAGGACATAAGGATGCTCAGAACAGGCACTGGGGGGCTGCAGAGGGCTCAGAGCTTGGGAGCACCTGGATTGATGTGGAGGTGTTTGTCCTGGTTTAGAGGGTTGAGAAGGAGGCTTCTGCTTAAGGAGTGTTATATAACTTTACACTCTACGTGGTGGGTAGCATCTTTTTTCAGTTAATAGAGTAAGCAAAGTCACCTGTTGGGTCCTGGGGCCATGGTGATTTGGACTTGGCATTGATCTCTCATTGTCCCTTGGTCCTGGGTTGATGACAGCAAGACCGTGGGAAATAACAGAGCTGAACATGCGGTGACCACGCCCTCAGATAGCTTACACTCAAGGAGAGATGCCTTAGGAAGCTTTTTCCTGGGGTGACACACATTAGAGCCGAGCTCTTAAACCCCCTGCCCTGTTGGAGAGGCCCCACCCCCCAACTGCTATAGGAAGAGACTTGGGAAGGGGGGTTCAGGTCCCACACAGCTACTGTTCTGGTTCCAGTACAAACAGTGACATCTATCCCTGCATTGCTGCCCTCCCCCAGAGAACAGCTTTCTCTTACCTCACTAGCTCAGCTCAAGGAAAGAAAAAGAACTCGGAAGGCAACATATTTGGGGGGCCGGAAATGGTCGCTTTTTATGCTTGTCAAGCGTCTAGTGAGATTTAGAATAAAACCTACCACTGTGAAAGAGACTATGAAATAACAGGAGCTTTTATTACCCCGGGTTCTGCCTTGTTCGAGACACTTACCTTTCCATTGTGAAACATAAACCTTCTGTGTGCCTTGGCACCAAGAAACGCCTGGTGATGAGTAGTTGTTGATTTCTTCTTATGGACCATCTGGGCAACCAGACCGGGATCTGTAGGAACGTTACGTGGTGGAAAGGGAACAGAGAAGTGGGCTGAAACTTTTTTCAGCCGTCATTTTTATGCATGTATGGCAATTACTTCTGCAGAAAGAAGGAAGATTTACTACGTCTAGGAATGCAGAGCCTTGCAAATATCGTGCCTGTAAAATGCAGCGTCTAGAACACAGCCCAGCTTAGAGGTGGGTGGCCCTGCTTTCTGGAGTCCTGGAAGGACACTCTCAGCTCACAGTTTCAGAAAAGTCAGTATGGAGAGGAAGGCGTGCTCAGTACCAGGGCGGTGGTCTTGGGAACCTCCCACCGAGGAGGATTAGATGAGAACCAGCCTCTCTCACTTCAGTCCTGGACTGTTCTCCTTCCCAGTATGTTACCTGTCAGGCCTTCCAACAAATGAGGTCTTAGACTGTCTTGAAGGAAAATAGAAGCTCTTGTCAGAAACATAGGGCAAAGGAACTAACGAACATTTATTGAGTCCCTACTATGTGCCAGTCAAGCTTTTGGCGCACTTGACATGCATATTTTTCTCTAGAACTTAAATTCCTTCTGGGAGATAGAGCGTTTCATTATTTATGGATGCAAAATGGAGTAACAGTGAGAAATAGTGCTTTTCCAAGGATGCTCAGGTCGTTAAGTGGCAGCGCCCAAACACTAATGCCGTTTGCTAGGTAGTGTTCCGATATTTTAGAAATTTAACTATTCTGCAAACTTGTAATTCCTTAGGACACTGGAAATGGTCTTAGGAGTCACCCGATTCAACCATCCTCTTATTGTGGGGATCCCTTAACGAAGCAGCTTCTCCTGATACATTTCCTGGGCTCCATTTCCTGGGCTCCATTCTCCAGGTCTGCTATCCTCCCAGGGCCGGCAGCTGCAGGGCTGGAACCGAGGGGACCGGCAGTGATAAATGCAGGGTCAGCTCAGTGCCTCGGCTCTGGGGGCTCTCAGGTCCAGGGAATCCTGTCTGGGGACAAGGCTGGGCCCAGGTCTCATGCCCAGGAGAGACGAAGCTTTGCTGAGTAGAGTTAGCTGCTCAAAAAATCCTCCCTGGTGAAAACATACGAGGAAGTGGAGGACACAGCAAATGAGAATGAGATGCAGTCATGCCCTCCAGGCTCCAGGAACGAGCTCCTCCAGCTGGATCTATCTGCAGGACTCTTGAGCCAGCTCCTGGAAGTCCCAGCTGAGAAGCAGCCTCCAAAACACGGCGTTTCTGCAGCCCCTCTGAGGAACAGAGGACAGTGCTCTGTCCAGCTGCAGACATCCTTCTCCCCACAGAGGCCCTGTGAACAGCTCACGACCTTGCTCCAAGCCCATCAGTGAGCTGGGGCTCTAAGGTCATGAAACTCATTTCCATCTGTCAATTTCTTTAATTAGGTGGGGAATTTCGTTGACCGTCTGTGGACCTAGAGTACCCAATCCATCATTTTTCCAACTTGGAGTAAACCAAAATAAAAATATGCCAACTTGCAAGCTGATACACCAACCCCGCCTCGATGCTTTAAAATAATCATTGCAACTGAATGAGGAGTTTGAGTAATAATCTGTGCACTGCATGCCAGAGCTGGCACGATATGCTTCACAGCACTTTATTTCTATCCGGGCTTCAGACTGCCAGCCTCAAATCCTGCAGTCTGCACGAAACGCTACCAGCCTCAAGAGTCCTTTATTTCCAAGCTCCTAAAATCTTAATGATAACACACATTAGTATGACATCTTTTAGTTTATAAAATGCTTTTATGAACATCATCTCGTATAATTTATGACTTACAACCTCTCTGTAACTTATAACCTCTCTGTAAAGGTTTATCCTCACTTTATATAGAAGGTCGAGAAGAGTCAGAGAGGTAAAGGGAACTTCCTGAGGTCACACAGGCAGCAACTGGCAAGTGAATCCTTGAGTTTGGGTCTTCTCACTCTAGACCCCAACATTATGCTTACCTCTAGAGCAGTGCCAGCAGAGCAGATGTTAATGTGATTACCTCTAGTGGTAATGTTGATTACCTCTAGTGATGGAGAGCTCACTCTCAGAGTATCTCATTGAGCTGTTGAACAACTCTGCTTATTTGAAAGCAGAGACAAAAACTGCCTCCAAACAAAACCCACTCATAGGACCTAAAGGATTTTATCAAGTGTTTTGCTCATACAAGCTAAACTCTGTCCCTAGCACATTTCTAAGCACCAATTACACATACCATCTGGCTGATCCCCCATTGATAGATTTCTGCCAGCAACTGACATCAAACTAACTGGGCTGCAGTTTCTAAATTTTTGCCTGCCCTCACTTTTGGAAATTATTTTCCATTTTTTTTTTTGAATGGCTCTGAAAGCTCTGGCCATTTCCTTGAGCGTCTTGGAGTGTCACCTTTGGGAGCCTAGAAACACCTTGAACCATCTGGGGCTCATGGATTCTCGCCTGCCTTACCATGGATCACAAACTTGCCTTCTGTCCATCTACCTTTGCTTCTGTAGAGACAGCTCTCCTTGGAGGAGCTGTAAACTGGAGAAGCTTTTCCCTGAACCCAGACCTCTCCGACTTGGCTTCCATTGTTCTCACCCTGTACTACCTGCATACCCTCTGAGCTTCTACTTAACAGCTAGCTACTTGCCCCTGGGTGAAGAAAGCCTTCATATTTAGAGACAATTTTAGAGACAAGTCCTGCCCTGGGCCATGAGCTATGAACTTGATGGGCTTTGCTCCCAGGCCCCCTCCAGCAATGTCTAAACGAATAGGCTTGCAAATGCAGGGTTAAAGTTTGTGACTCTAACCTTACCATCAGCCCTAAGGGAACAACGAGTGAGTGAAGTCGACCCCCTGTAGCCTATCAGGCTCCTCCATCCATGGCATTTTCCAGGCAAGAGTGCTGGAGTGAATTGTCAAAGTTAGGAAGGCTTCCTGGAACAGGTAAGGTATGGGGCAAGCTGTATCTTGTTGATAAGGATCCATTCAGGCTAATGACCACCTAGCTATAAACCAAAACACTTGATGCCAGGTACATTATCTGTGCTCAGAAAAACTGAGTTGATGGGCAGCAAGGATTTGAGTCTAAGATAGTTTTCTCTTTCTTAAAATGGGAGAATAAGCAATGGAATCTCCCTTAGTCATTGTGTTGCAGGAAGGTGGACCCCTTCCAGGGCCCGAAACTGGGCTCTTGTCTAACACTCGGAAATGAATTGTCCAAGGAGACACATGTGCTGACAAAGCAAGAGATTTTACTGGGAAAGGGCACCCGAGTGGAGAGCAGTAGGGTAAGGGAACCCAGGAGAACTGCTCTGCCAAGTGGCTTGCAATGTCGGATTTTATGGTGATGGGGTTAGTTTCCGGGTGGTCTTTGGCCAATCATTCTAATTCAGAGTCATTCCTGGTGGTGCACGCATCGCTCAGCCAAGATAGATGCTAGTGAGAGGGATTCTGGGAAGTGGACGGACACATGGTGTCTCCTTTAGACCTTTCCCGAACTCTTCCGGTTGGTGGTGGCTTAGTAGTTCCGTATTCCTTATCAGGATCTCCTGTCATAAAACAACTCATGCAAATGGTTACTATGGTGCCTGGCCAGGGTGGGCGGTTTCAATCAGTGTGCTTCCCCTAACAATTGGGTCTGATTTCTAAGAAATTAAGTAAAGAAATAATGGCAACCCACTCCAGTATTCCTGCCTGGAAAATTCCATGGACAGAGGAGCCTGGTGGGCGACAGT
The DNA here is from genome assembly GCF_023091745.1 of Budorcas taxicolor. NCBI lineage: Eukaryota > Metazoa > Chordata > Mammalia > Artiodactyla > Bovidae > Budorcas > Budorcas taxicolor. The sequence goes on from NC_068920.1 coordinate 142,567,553, forward strand.
CCATGGGGTCATAAAGAGTCAGACACAACTGAAGCGACTACACACACAAAGAAATCTTTAAGCTGTGAATTTAGATGAAGAAATCTCAAATCCAGTCAACACTGGAGTTAGGGCTGAGCTGAGACCTCAGCCACTATCCTTCGCAGAACTGCAGGGGCTGGGCTTAGCTTTCAAGTAGGCGACTTGTTGGAGAGGAATTCCTTCTATTTATGCTGCCAGGCTTCCCAGGTGGCCCTCGTGGTTAAGAACCTGCCTGCCAATGCAAGAGGCATAAGAGACTGGAGGTTTGATCCCTGGGTCTGGGTCAGGAAGATCCCCTGGAGAAGGAAATGGCAACCCACTCCAGTTTTCTTGCCTGGAGGATCCCTGTGGACAGAGGAGCCTAGCAGGCCATAGTCTATGAGGTCACAGAGAGTTGGACACGACTGAGTAACTGAGCTCAGCACAGCATGCTGCCAGGCTCAGGGCCCTGGGCTAATTCTGTCTCATTTTCAAGGCTCAGGTTGGGTCCCTTCGCCCAGGAGGCCCCCAGCATATGGAAGCCATCCTCATCCGAGCATGCCCCCAGTCCTTTGCCCGAATGGGGGCTGCCCTCAGACTGGCATGGCCTGCCCTTGCATCCTTGACTTGTTCTCCAGAACTGAGGTCTTGCTTCATCTCCTGGGAGCTTTCCAGACACCCCACCCCTCAGACTGGGTTTAGGACCCTGCCCGTCACCTTCCTCCAACCTGCTTCTGTTACAGGGACCTTGGTGATCACAGACAACCATCTGTCCCCTGACTAGCTGGTGTCTCTTCCGCAGCAGAGCCTGACTGTCCCTGGGTCCCCGGCACACAGAATCACGTGGGGATGGATACCACCCAGTGAGGTCTCAGGCCAGTGGTTAGCTGCTTTCTGGGCTGTTTCATGTGTCCCTCTCCTCCCCTGCTGGATCCTGGAGGCTCAGAGAGCAGTCTGAGCATTCTCAGCCTCCCTCTTGCCCTCGGCCCAGAGCTGGATACCAGGAGGAGCTCAGTTCTCAGACTTACATTTGGAGCCTGGAAACGTACCTTCAACTCTGCCTTTTTTTTTTCTTTTCTTTTCTTTTTTTTCTGTTTCAAAATCAGTATTTAGCCCAGCTTTGGGCCCTAGAAAAAAACCTGCCAGGTTTCTCCTGATCGGAGCCTGCTGTCTTATGTTTAAACTCAACAGGAGACCTGAGAAGTGAATTGTTTACTCCTCATTCACTCATGAAGTGATGCAACCATTACATCTCTCAAGATGCCCAGCCATCTGGGCATATTTGGGGGCTGCAGGAGCCGGGGGTGGTGAGCACAGGTGAGCTCAGAGCTGCCTCTGCTGAACGGGAAAGGGGCAGATATTTTAAATAGGTTCAGTCTGAGGATTTGATCAGTTACAGGGTGGGAGGGGGCCTTGTGATCCAGCCTTCTCTCTCCAAGCAGATTTCCTAGAAAACAGCACAGTCAACCCCAGGGGGACATCTGTGCAGAGGCTGGCTGCAAAGCCTTCACTCTGAGCAATGCCCCCCTGCCTTTTCTGGAGTTCACACCTGCCTCCCAAGGACATCTCCCCATCTGCCGGCTCTGCCTTCCAGGGTGACAGGGAGCAGATTTCCTTATGCTTGGAGGTCTGGTCATTAGGTCCTCGGACACGTTTCCCTGGGAGCCTTCTCAGTTCTAATGCATTAAACCAGGATGGGACAGACAGACCCTCCCTGGCCTAAAGGAGCCGCAGGGGCAGACACCCAGCTAAGCTGCACACCATGGGGGGAAGCTGGCTCTTGGTTTTTAAGCGATTATCTTTGTAAATGACTCATATCAGGAGTCTCCCTTCTGCCGTACGTCATCACAAAGATTTCTTACAGAAGACGTGCATCACATTTTCTTCTGAAATCGGGCTTATCATGACCTCTATTATTATACTTGATTAGATATTCCATTTAACTCTTATTTCAACTGCTTCCTGTCTTTTAGGTAGAGTTTTAAATAGCCATCTAACCCTCATCACAACTCTGTGAAACAGGCATCATTATTATCCCATTGTACTGATGGGAAAACTGAGGCATGGGGCATTTAAGTAGCATAACTCATGTCAGACAGCCAGAGAGCAGTGAAGCTGAAAACCAGACCAGGCAGGCTGTTTCCTGAGTCAGATAGCTTAACTATTACTTTCTATAGATCCAAAACAACAGGGATGTTTGTCTGTATTAGCCATTCCAGCACCTAAAACAGTATCTAGTTCATCATAGGTACTCAGTGTATATTTGTTGAAGAAGCAAATGGACAACTGAATAAATGAATGAGTTGGAGTGGTGTCTCCAACTTGGGGATTTTCAAAGGAAGTGTTCAGTTTCTCTTTAGATCATTGGGTTTTGAACTTCAGGTGCATCAGAATCCCCTGGAGGGCCTGGTGAAAGCCAGGTGGGGACCACACCCCTCCCCCAGAACCTCCATCCAGCAGGTCATTCCTGAGATTTGCCTTTCTGAAAGCTGTCAGGTGCTGCTGATGATACAGGTGCGCATGAGGGGCGACCACGTTTGGAGAAGCACTGGCCTACAGCAAGATGCCATCACATATTCGCAGCAGGAATTTTGACTGACAGGAGTCTGAAGTTCGCAGCCAGTTAGCCAGTGCCCTCTGGTCCCCCACAGTCAGGGCTAAGGCTCACCCCAGACTCAGACTCTTCTGTTTGTGCAGCACAAGCCTGGCCCCAGACATGCCTCTTTCCAGAAATCTCAGCTTTTCTGAGTTCTTTCAGCACCAAGTCTCAACAGGAACACCAGATGCAGAGTAGAGATGAATTCAAAGCAAAAGTCTCTGTTTACAAATCACCTACTACGTGCTAGTTATGGACACATACACTCATTTACATACTTGTACACACGTACACACATATGTTTATGCATTTTTGCTGTGACAGCATATTTTGATGTTGTTTAGTTGCTAAGTCACATCTGACTCTTTTTAGACCACATAGACTGTAGCCCTTCAAGCTCCTCTGTCCACAGGATTTCCCAGGCAAGGTTATTGAAGTGGGTTGCCATTTCCTTCTCCAGGGGAAATGCGCTATCATAAGTAGCCCTAAAAACCCTTGCCATGCTAAGTCGTTTCAGTCGTGTCTGACTCTGTGCGATCCTATGAACTGTAGCCTGCCACGCTCCTCTATCCGTGGGATTCTCCAGGCAAGAATACTGGAGTGGATTGCCATTCCCTGGGGGATCTTCCTGACCCAGGGATCGGACTGGCATGTCTTAGGTCTAGCCTGCATTGGCAGGTGGGTTCTTTACCCCTAGTGCCACCTGGGAGGCCCCCAAAACCTTTGGGTTCTTCAAAATTGCCTAATAAAAATTATCAGCCTTATAGAAAATAAGACTAAAAGCAAAATACTCAAAATCTACAGTGACTGAAAAGCTGAAGAAACCATAAAAATTAGTAATACGAGAACCAGCAGAATATCTCATTTTAAATTCACCGATATTTGCACCAGGAGTGCAGGCGACTCGTTCTTTGCTGCCTTAAACTTGGGGCATGTACGTCTTCCATTGAGATTAGGTTCTGGAGACCATTTTTTATCCAAATTAAAAACCTACTTAAGGTGTAGCCTTCTTTATTCATCCACTGTTTTAATACAGGGGATCAGCTCCACTCACAGCTTCAACAGATAGCTTAACCTCTTGGGAAGTATAGCAATTCTAGTAGCTTCTAAGCCAGCCACTTTGCAGTAAAGGCACTTCTGCAAACAGTCAGCTTTTATCCGCAGGCCTGCATGTATGCCTGCGGCCTTCTCTTGAATTGTGAGAAAGCTTGCCGCTGTCACTTCAACACCGTGATGCTCGAAAACATATCTCACAAAGCTATGTGACCTTCTGTGTTGTAAGAGATGGGACCAGTTCCTGGCAAAACAGATTTGAACCCAGAGCCAGCAAAGTCTGCCCTTTCTCCTTGACTCCGCTGCTTTTGTTAGGTGATGAAAACGTAAACGCTGGGCCAGCACTTGTGCTGCTGTGGCCCCAGGGGCACTCCTGCCTTGGATGGGCTCTTGAGGGCCCAGCTTGTGTCCTGCCCTGTGGCCCCCCTGAGGGCCTCACCCAGCCTGGTGCCCAGTCCAGGTTTTATGAATGGAACCCTACTGGGGCCGGTAGTCGCCATACAAGTCAGGCACAGAGGAGACTCCTTTAGTTACAAACGCCATGTTTTCATCACCTAGGTTCTGGGGATTTAGGGGAGAGACATTTTTGACACTGTCTGTGGCAGGCTTTCTTGGGTCGCCCGGTCTGGAAATGACCTTGGATGGCTTCAGGCCCAGGGTGGTTTGCCAAGGTGGCTGATACCCGGGTGATGAGGCTTTGGGGTAGAGGGTGCTTCCTAGGCTGCAGCCATGCTGCAGGATTCACGGGCCACGTGTCGTCGTGTGAGGTTGCAGGTGCATGTGTGCAGCGGGGTGACTGTGAGGGCCCTGGGGCCAGGTCGTAGGAGAAACGACAGTCTGACCAAGGGCGTCTGGAGGCAGGTCACACCACGGTCACACCTCTGAGATCCCAGAGGGAGCAACCATGGCCCGAGTGGCCCCAAGGGCAGGATGCCGGCCCTGCGTGGGGTAGAAGGAGTGTCCACGCAATGACCATAGCACCCAGTCCTGCCCTTGTTCTGAAGCTGTTTAGGACTTTTCACTCCATTAATCAATGCTGCATTTTCTTTGCCTTGTGATTTGAGATACTCAGTGATCTGGGCTGAGAGTGAAACAAAGTCCAGCCTCCCAGCTCCTGGTCCCAAATTTGCAGCGTGACGCCAGGTTCCCTGGGCATCAGAGCTCTTGTTGGTGAAATGAGGGTGATTATTGAGAGTCGCTTGACTGCAAGGAGATCAAACCAGTCCATCCTAAAGGAAATCAGTGCTGAATATTCATTGGAAGGATTGATGCCGAAGCTGAAGCTCCAATACTTTGGCCACCCGATGCAAAGAACTGATTCATTAGAAAAGACCCTGATGCTGGGAAAGATTGAAGGCAGGAGGACAAGGGGATGACGGAGGATGAGATGGTTGGATGGCATCACTGACTCGATGGACATGAGTTTGAGTAAGCTCTGGGAATTGGTGATGGACAGGGAAGCCTGGCGTAGTGCAGTCCATGGGCTTGCAAACAGACACGACTGAGCGACTGAACTGAACTGATTGACTTCACAGGGTCCTTGGAGCCTTAGATAAGGAATTCTAGAAGGGTGTTGGGCACGTGGTCCAATCGCATGGGACCACAAAGAGTTTGATCACAACATCAGGCTCCTGGAAGCTTCTAACCTAGCTGGGTGACAAGAGACCTTCTGAGAGCAGAAAGCCAGCCTGCACACAGTTCACTGTTCTGGGGGGATTAGTACCATCTGTGGGTCAGTTTGTCTCTTTCCCAGAACTCAAACTCAAAAGCTGCTTGATTTTTGGTGGGATGGCAGGACAGGATGAACACCTGGGGACCCTCCTCTCCACCTCTAGGCATGAACCCTATTAGAAAAATGGTGAAATGATTCTTCTCAAGTTTCAACCTTTTCTTTGTTCTCATCCTGATGCAGGAAGTAAGTTCAAAAAGTAAAACCAAGATGCTCTTCTGGTCTCTGAAGGGTGGGTGTTTATTTCAGCCCACAGAGCTCTCTCCATGTTCCCCCTTCCTCATCTTCTTTGGACCTGGGCAGATGGAGTTGGAGAGAAAAAAAACACAGGGAGCTTTTCCAGCCAGCAGGCTGCAATGAGCTCCCCCACTCCCCCACCCCCAGAGGATGGGTGATGTTTAGCATTTTTAGAGAGGCTGGACACGGTGACTGATGGGAAGGGCCCCCACCCCCACCCACAGGACTGGCAGGTGTGTCTTCAGCGTGGAAGGTGGCCAGAGACGCGGCTCTCACATGCTTACCTGTCAGCCCTGCCAAGATGAGCGTATTGAGCTCCTGGATAAAGGGCCCCACTGCGGCAGTACAGCCAAGCACCCCTGACGTCATGGCGGGAGCCTTATTGTGTCTTAATGAGGATGCATTTCTGGCTGAGAAAGGCACACGCCTGTCCCAGAACGCCACATCAACTTTGCTGCCCACACAGCTGTGCCTGCAGGCAGAGCCAGCGGGCCACGCAGGTGGGGGTTGGCAAGCAACGAGGCTGGGCCCCCGGGGTCCTGTTCTCTCCTCTCTGCTGCTGGGTCTCTGTTTCCTCCCGATTTTTAAGCACATCTGCAGGTGTCTAAAGGCTGGATTGCTGAGGGTGGTCACCCCCAGCCTGCACCTCCCAGCATTTTCTGAATATTATCATTGCTGGAGCCTCCGCAACCCCCTCCGCCCCCCACCACAGGGCTGAAGACGCCTGGCTGCTTCTTATTCAGTGATTGGAGGTGATTCCGGATTTATTCTCTGATATGAATTTAAGGATTGTAAATGTCACAGCCTCACACCGTTTTTAAATATGCTCATGACTTCAGAGTCAATGGGAATTTGAATTTCAAGAGCTCGTTATTTCTCTTTCCAGAAAGAGGAGGGAAAAAAACTGTACAGATGTGATAACATCTGGGTTTCCATGGTGCCCGACTTGGTCATGTCAGGCAAGGACTCTTCTCTAGCACCCACTCCCCTTTCCTGTTGGAGGAGTGGGTATTACCTGGAGGGAACACTAGTGTTGAGGTCTCACTTCTCCACTTGGCCTCAGTATACAGATTGTCCCTGTTATTAAAAAAAAAAAAAAAAAAAAGCTTTGCTGATAATAGACTCTGTTAACATCAGACACAAAGTATCTTGATTCTTTATCCAAATAAGGCCAAGCCTTCATGAAACGAAATTCCAAACACCTTCCCCCACTGCCCTTGGAAGCGTTGATTGAAATTATTTCAAACAGAATGACATCATACCACACCTCTAGAGTATAGAGCAGGAAGCCGATCAAGGGATATGTGCCCTCCACCCCACTCTGAATGGAGCAGAAAGAACAGGAAGGTTGGAGGCCTGGGTTTCAGTTGGCTCTATCACTGATGGTAAAATCCTGGGTGAGACTTTGAATCTCCCTGAGCCTCACTCTTCTCATCTGCAAAAAGGGAGCAGTGATCACTACCTCATGAGTCATCAGGATGCAATGAACCAATGTAAGGTGTCAGAGTGCTGAGCTCAGGGAAAACACTCCACACGTAGGTGCTGAGTTTGAAGAGGGAAAAGGCCACACAGTAGAGGGTTGCTCAAGTCCAAAACTCAAAACTGTGGAGACTAACAGAGGAAGAGGATGGAAAGGAAGAGAGGGAGGAGGGGCAGAGGACAGGGAGAGGGGCTAACAAAAGAGAGAGAGAAAGAGGGAGAGACAGGGAGAGACAGAGACAGGGAGAGACAGAGACAGGGAGAGACAGAGACAGGGAGAGACAGGGAGAGGGAGAGACAGAGAGAAGAAGAGACAGAGACAGGGAGAGACAGAGACAGGGAGAGACAGAGACAGGGAGAGACAGAGGGGGAGAGGACAGGGAGAGACAGCGAGAGACAGAGACCGGGAGAGACAGAGACAGGGAGAGGCAGAGAGACATAGGGAGAGACAGAGACAAAGAAAGAGCTGATTCGCCTGAAAAAAAAAAAAAATCCCGAGAGACATTTGCTCCAAAAGAAATATTCTGCACAGAAATAAGACCATTTCAAACTGCACCAAAAGTAAGCATTTACATTTATTGAACACTTCCTAAATCCCAGATACTGCATAATTTTCCTAGGGAAGAATCCCCTTGGTCTCCTACCTGGAAGGTTATAAACCTGACTGTGAGTTAAAATTCCAGAAATGTTTTATTTTCAACCTTAATATGAACATATTATACAATTGAATGCCCCCAAAACAATGCTATTTCATAGGACTATAAAATGAAATGCATTTCACATACATTTTTACTTTACTTCTGGATTCTCATGGCTACCTTTTAGGTCACAGTTAAGGTTAAGGGACAGAGCCATCGGCCCAGGGACCCCCTGGCATCACCACCTAGGACTGTGCAGGATTCCTGCAAATGTGTCACTGGACCACAGAAGACACTCCTGAAATGGAAAACTAATCATCCTCGTATTTGAACAGGGTTTCCTCATGTTTATCAGATGTTTTCTGCACAAAATTTTATATAACCCTAAACAAGGTCCTCTAAGAGAGATGTTCTTGTCGTTTACAAATGAGGAGCTGAGTCCCACAGAGGTTAAATGACTTGTTTAGTGGTAACACCCCATTTGTTGTTGTTTAGTCGATAAGCCATGTTCGACTCTTGAGACCCCGTGGATTGTAGGCCGCCAGGCTCCTCTGGTCCATGGAGTTTCGCAGGCAAGAATACTGGAGTGGGTTGCCATTCCCTTCTTCAGGGGATCTTCCTGACCAGGGATTGAACCTGAGTCTCTTACCTGTCCTCCACTGGACAGGCAGGTTCTTCACCATTAGTGCCATCAGCAGATCCAAAAAAAGAAAGGTCAGAAAGTAAAAAACTGACCAACATCAAAATCACACTTACTGTCTTATAATCATGCTTAAACAGTGACTAGGCTTCCCTTGTGGCTCAGCTGGTAAAGAATCTGCCTGCAATGCAAGAGACCTGGGTTCGATCCCTGGGTTGGGAAGATCCCCTGGAGAAGGGAAAGGCTGCCCACTCCAGTACTGTAGCCTAGAGAATTCCATGGACAGTCCATGGGGTCTCAATGAGTCAGACATGACTGAGCAACTTTCACTTTCAACAGTGACTGAACCTGGGTCAAGCTCAGAGCTTCCTGGAAGTCAAAGCAGAGGACCAGGAATGTTTGTGAAATTAGAGATTCTTAGCACTTCTCACCCTTTAGCATTCCACATTATTTTTCCAAGCATTGCAGGCAGCCATCTACCCCTAGGCTTCTGGTAGTTTTAAAAATCTTCTTACTTTTAAAGAAGACGGTAATGGCCTATGTTCTTGACATTTCAGGGGGAAGAGTCAATTGGAGAGGCCCAGCTGGGGTCACTGTCAGGCTGTGGTTGAAGCCTCCTGCGAGGGGCAGAGCATCCCTCTTTTTCTAGCAGCGCACACTGGCCTTTTCCCTGAAGTCCACGCCAGGGCACTTGAGCAGAACCGGTACCCCACCTCCTACCCTCCGCAAACTAACAAAAACTCAGTGGAGAATTAAGATGTGGAAAATAAGTCTGACATCTCAAAGGCAAGCAGGAGAAAACAAAGTGTTGCCTTCTCTCTCCCTCTTTCCTTCAAGGAAACAGTAAGTTCTTTTGAGTGATTTCTTTGTTTCACGCTGAGCAAAGTCGTCTGGCTTAATTATCCCCCTCTTTCTTCTTCATAGCTTCTAAATGCTCTTTATTATTTGACTGAGTCCATTTCAGCGACTGCACAAAAGTGATACATTCTGAGTCTGGAGAAATTAGCCATGAAATGAGCATCTCCTTAATATCCATTATTGTCTCTTCCGGCTTTTGGTCTGTGTAGTTCATATCGTGTTGAAGATACAAAAGGTCTGCGGGCTCAGTTCTGACGTCTGAGCCCAGAGGAGAATTAGGAGCCTGGGTTTCCCTCTCAGGTGTGTGGCCTGGGGGGGTCTGCTTCGAGGTCCCTCTCTCTTTGCTATTACACCAGGCTGTTCCCAAGGATGAATGGGGTGGTGCTTGGAAAGTGCAGAGCCCAGGTCCTGGTGCAGAGATAAATGCTCCATGAGTTCTAATCATGACTCTTTTTTTCTTTTTAAGATTTTTTTTTTTAATGGTGACCATTTTTCAAGTCTTAATTCAATTTGTTACAATATTGTTTTTTCCACATTTTGGTTGTTTGGCCTTGAGGCGTGTGGAATCTTAGCTCCCTGACCCTTAGCTCCAGGGGTGTGGATTGAACCCACACCCCTGCCTTGGAAGGCAAAGTCTTAACCACTGGACCACCAGGGAAGTCCCAACTTAATCACTGCTCTTGACAAAGGCAAAACGGATTACATCCCACTTCTGCCTAAAATGCTCCATGGACTCCCTTCCAAACGTCCTAAGTCGACCTTCCCCATCTTTCATCATCTGGACCCTCATTACCTCTCTGGAACCATCCTTGGGCTCCTCCCTCAAATCTCACTGAAACTCTTTCAAATTCTAGAAAGCTCTGGGCTCTTTGCTCCGAGGGGAGCAGCAGCAATTGCTGTTTCCTCTGCCTGAACTTTTCTTTCCTTCTCTCTCCCTTCTCCTGACTGCCACCCACCCTCCAATCTCTGCCTGGGTGTGACCTCCTCCAGTTCCAAATCTGAGTCAGAGCTCCAGCCTGTGCCCTGCCCCAGGGTCCTGCCCTTCCCTTGCTTGCACTTGTCAAGTTGTGATGCTGGGTTATCATGTGTTGGGGGCAGTGTTGTTGGCGGTTGCAGACTTATTCTGGGCCCTAAGACTTATTCTGCAATCTTGGTGAATAGCTGTGAGCACGCTTCCTCCTCTCAGGGGAGAGAAGTTTATTTCCTTGGACAAAGATGATGCTTTTGTTCCTAAGAGAAATCCCCTGAGGCTTCTTAGATACATAAAGACCCTCCTCCCATTGCTCTTGGAGAAAACTAAAGGAGCCCTGAAACTGGATGTAGATATTTTCTTCAAAGAAGTTTTTCTGCTTGGAATTGTAAATTGCAGGGTATCACTGAGCCAGAGCTACGTTCTAAGAAGCTGTGCATTCGTCTCACACATCTTGGTTCTGCTCAATATATGATGGACTTTTTTGCGCAAGAGTTGTTTGACTGGGGGAGGTGCAAGTTCTAATTCACAGGAGTTATTAGCAGATAACTAGGAGTAAGGTCTTGAGAGGCACAGAAAGACAAGCAGGTGTCTCTTATCCCATAAGCAACTCTCTGGATCATGGATGTACTCCACGTAGGTTAAGCTTGCGATGTGCAGGGTGGGTCTACCACAGTCCAGGGGTGGCAGATTGTGGGCCAAATCCGGCCCACCGCCTCTTTTTATAAACAAAGTTTTCTTGGCACGCAGTCACACTGATGACTTATCATCTGTGGTTGCGTTCATGCTACAGTCAATTGAGCAGTTGCAGCAGAGACCAAATGGCCCAGAAGTCCAAAGCATCGAACGTGTGGCCCTTCCAGTCAATCTGCCACCCTCAGTCTGTCTCTCTGTGCTCTGACGTGACTGTCTTGTTGGGGTTGACATCTATGGGTGCCTAGGAGGTCCGTCTCAGGGGACAGGACACTCCACCGGCAGCTGCACTCTCAGAGGACTAGCTGGCTGGAGAGGAGGCCAAGTAAGGCAGCTACAGGGCCGAGGGAGGTGGTATCATCCTCGCTGTGGACCTAACCCGCTGCTTTTAGCCTGTCCGCTTCCCACTTCAGGCTCTTGTTATGGGTCCCAGAAGGGATGGAATTGTTGCTGTTTCACCCTGAGAATGGCTGTTTGATTCTGGTGCTTTCTCCCTTGAGCCCACAGTCTGTGTGTATGGCCTCTTTACAGAGCCGGTGTTTATCTACCGCCTATAGCGATGGGAGGGGGTTTTAAAGACTGAAAGAAGAGTTTCTCCCCACTTGCAGTGAGAGCAGAAATCAGGGAATCCATTACCAGGATCACAGTGCTTTGATACTTTCTGGATAATTACAGACTTCCTGTTGCTGAAATTCAGCCTCTGTGCATTGGTGCCGGGTTAAATCTCAGAGACAGAATTTGGGGTGATGTAATAGAAAGAAATAGATTTATTACTTTGCCAGGCAAAGGAGACCATGGCAGGTTAATGCCCTCAAAACTGTGTCCCTCCCTAGAGGGGGTAGTGAGGAGTCAGTGTTCACGGAGCAGGGCGTGATCAACTCGTAGACAGTCTTTTGATTGGTTGGTGGTGAGGTAATCAAGAGTCAGCATCATCAACCTTCTGGTTCCAACCGACCTATGGTCCACGTGCTCGTGGACAGCATACAGTAAACTTGTTCCACCTGGTGCGGTTTTCATATCTGCAAAACATCTCATAGGGCATGGCTCAGAATATTATCTACAGTCCCTGAGGAAGAACTAAACGTCCTTGACTTTGTTTAGTAACTGAACTATGAGTATTTTGTCCTGCTTGACTGTTTTCTTTTCTTTCTGCATTTCCTCATTTCTCTGATTACATTTATTCTTTGACTAAAGTTTTTGCTACAGACAAAAGGCAGGCAGAGGACATGGGTGGGGGTCTACTCTGGAAAGGCCTCGTAGGGTCCTGCTTGGTTATATTCCCTCTACCACCATCCCCCACCCTGGGAAGACTCACATCTTATCACACTCTCCCCCCAAACTGTTCCCCTACTTCTTGCCCCTTTGTATACCCATAAAGAAGGACGGGAAGGACCACTACCACTCAGGCTCCCCGGGGACCCCTAGGACAGATGCTTCATCGCTGCTGAAGGACCAGGTGCCACCAAGGAGCCTAAGTCCAGGACTGAGTCTCAAAAGCAGCCGGCTCCCTTGCCTGGAGCACCGTCAGGTTCAAGGAGGAGGAGCAATTATTATTAACGTCAAGTGCTCTGCCTCCCGAGGAACAGATAAGCAAAATACAGACTCAAGTTAAATCACCCTTAGGGAAACACAAGTCTCACACCAGACTTTCTGAGGCCACTGGAGGAGCAAGCCCCACTGTCCTTCCTGAACTTGAGAATGTCACCTTAAGGTCTTGATTGCCTAAGGGCTCCTGATGGGGAAATCTTTTATGATGCTACTTTATGCTGACAACAGCTCTAAATTAGAGGGTGCAGCTGACTGAAATGAGCTTAATTTTCCATACAAATGTGGGCTCTTGGAAAGAAATCACTTTTTTTCAGGTCAAAAATCTATTTTATCTCCCCTAATTAGGAGAATATGTAAAGCAAGAAAGGGGAATGGTGTTCAATTTGCCATAAAAAGCAAACCTAGTAGTTTATAAGATCACACTTTCCAAACAAGCTCCGGCCTATTAGAGGGGATCATACATAATTCAGGACCCACTTGCTACCTCGTGGATCATGCAAATTCTCTCCAATTACACATTGACAAAAATGAGGTTCATCTTCCAGCTTTAAATAGACTATTAGAAAAGGGGTAGATAGAAAAGCCATCAAGAAGCCAGTGATTTAAAGTGGCGTCACTGTGCATTTGAGACAGAGAGGCTTACACGGAAGAGAGAAAGTGACTCAGTTCTGAGCCCCATTTTAAGACTGGTACCATTTCACACCAGTCAGAATGGCTGCTATCCAAAAGTCTGCAAGCAATAAATGCTGGAGAGGGTGTGGAGAAAAGGGAACCCTCTTACACTGTTGGTGGGAATGCAAACTAGTACAGCCACTATGCAGAACAGTGTGGAGATTCCTAACTGCCATATGACCCAGCAATCCCACTGCTGGGCATACACACTGAGGAAACCAGAATTGAAAGGACACATGTACCCCAATGTTCATCGCAGCACTGTTTATAATAGCCAGGACATGGAAGCAACCTAGATGTCCATCAGCAGATGAATGAATAAGAAAGCCATGGTACATATACACAATGGAGTATTGCTCAGCCATTAAAAAGAATACATTTGAATCAGTTCTAATGAGGTGGATGAAACTGGAGCCAATTATACAGAGTGAAGTAAGCCAAAAAGAAAAACACCAATACAGTATACTAACACATATATATGGAATTTAGAAAGATGGTAATGATAACCCTGTATGTGAGACAGCAAAAGAGACACAGATGTGTAGAATGGGCTTTTGGACTCTGAGGGAGAGGGAGAGGGTGGGATGATTTGGGAGAATGGCACTGAAACATGTGTACTATCACGTAAGAAACGAATCGCCAGTCTATGTTGATGCAGGATACAGAATGCTTGGGGCTGGTGAACGGGGATGATCCAGAGAGATGATATGGGGTGGGAGGTGGGGGGCGGTTCAGGATTGGGAACTCATGTACACCCATGGTGGATTCATGTCAATGTATGGCAAAACCAATACAGTATTGTAAAGTAAAATAAAGTAAAAATTAAAAAAAAAAAAAAAAGATTGGAACCAGCAGTACATAGGCTATTCACACCTCCATCTGTCTGCTTCGCAAAGGTGTCTCTCCATCCAAAGTGAGAACCTTTCCATCGGGGGTGCTTCTTGTTTCTGAAAAAGGGAAAGTGAAAATCGCTCAGTTGTGTCAGACTCATTGCGACCCCTTGGACTATACTCCATGGAATTCTCCACCAGAATACTGGAGTGGATCATTTCAAATTGATCCTTCATGAGATTCTCTTCTTGGACCTTGGGGTATGTGTGTGCTTGTATGTTTGTGTGATGGGGGAGAGAAGAAGAGAGAGACAGACTTAAGCAGTTGAAGCTGCAATAACAGAGTGTGATACTGGGTGGCTTATACACAACAGACATTTGTTTCTGACTGTTCTGGAGGCTGGAAATCCGTGATCAGGGTAGCAGCATGGCCAGGTTTCGGTGAGGCCCTCTGCCAGGTTGCAGGCTGACATCTCATATCTTCACATTGCAGAAAGAGGGGTAATGAGCTGAGGTCACTTTTATGAAGGCACTGATTTCATGCATAAAGGCTGCACCTCCGTGACTTAAATTACTTCCCAAAGTTCCCACCCACCTCCAAATACCATCAGACTGGTGATTTGAGGGTAGGGAGTGGACACACAAAATTTAGTCTACAACTAGAGCTCAGAGGAGGCAGGGTCAGTTTTGCTGGCTGAGATTGGCCCAACCAATTGTCCAGGTGTTGAGCATGGCCCTGGTGTCATCACAGTGAGAAGAAGGAATCTGGGCAGGAAAGGTGCTATAGAGAAAGTGGGGCTTGAATGAGGCCCTGGAAGATGGGGGATTGGGATGGGCACAGGGTAGGCAGCGTGTTAGGGAGGGGCAACTGCTTGAGTCAGACAGATGCAGAGAGAACTGTGTGTCTGGCTAGTGGGAAGGGATGAAATTGCCCTCCAGCGGGGTTGGCACCTGAATATGGGTGGGTGGGGGGGCTTGGGATGCTGTCCTAACGGAGGACTGTCCTGAGCCCTGTTCTCCACTGTGAGGCCACCTGGACATGAGAAGGAGGAGCATGCTGACCCTTGGCATTTAGTCCTGACCAGTTCTCCGGAGCGGCTCCAGCTGTGGGCTCTGAGGGGGAAACGGGGGAGCTGGGTGATCAATAAGCAGACCAGGCTGTGTGCCGCCAGGGAGTTTAAGGGAGGTAATTAAACAGACTTCTCAGGCAAGCGCCCACACATGGGGATTAATTGCGATTTAAATAATGAAGCCTCCACGGATAAGTGAAATACACAAGAAGAGCTTTGCTGAGGGCCTGGCTGAGCAGGGGAGTCACGGCATAAGCATCAGTGTTGATGGCGAATGGCAGGAGATGAGGCCCCCGCCTTGGGCTCTTTGGGGGCTCCTGGCTCCTCCAGCTCACATGGGAGGCTCCTGAGAATGGGTTTCTCCATGTTTCCTGGGCCCCTTTGCCTTCCACCTTCAAGGTCTCACTGCAGCCTTAGTTCCTCCCGACTAGACTCCACCAGCCTCTGCCTTCATCATCTTCTACGCTGGGTCCCTGGAGGGGAGAGGGGGCACCCGGCCAGTCACTCTCTCTGGGCTCTTTACAGCTTGGCCAGGACTTAACTTCTTGAAAACAGTCACCAGCAGCGTCACCAAGCTTCGCATCAGTGAGGACTCAAGGCATTTCCCTAAGTGACTTTTCCAGCCTATTTTCTGTTCCCCTCAAGGCTTTTGGCTCCCTGATTCCACCTGTCTGCTACAACTTGGAGCCTCTGTGCCTTTGCACCTCCAGGAAGGCTTTGCCTCCCCAGGCTACCTTCTAGGCCAGTTATATCTCCTCCATGAAAAAGCACCCCCCCTCGGCCTCCCCCAACCAGTGAGAATCCCCCCTGCATTGCAGACTGGTTCTCTGTTGGAGGTCCTGGAGAGGATTGATGGTTGGTTGACCTTTGAGCTGGACCTGGGCTCTTCACCTCGTCCTGGTCCTTGGAACATAGTCCTGCCTGCCAGTCTGTCCCAGAGCCATTTTGAAGGACACAGGCTTGAAGGACACAGGTGGTTAAGACCATCTGGGCTGAAGGTGTGACTGAGCCCAGGGAAGGCCGCTCTGTGCACTCAAGATGCTGGCGTCAGCTGCAGAGATCTTCTCATCTCGAGGTGCCCAAGACCGGCCTGGTATGTATGTTCTCTTGCTTACTAAACGTAGTTCTCTTGCTTACTAAACCCAGTCCGGGGTGGGTTGCCTGTTTCTTCGGCCTCTCCTTGCCTAGGGGCCAGTTTGGGATTTCAGCTCCGGACTCCCCGGGTTTTGAACCAGCAGTGTATCTCGCCCCTTCTTCAGTTTCCCTGCTTCTTGGAAGAGAGGCTGCCAGGCTCCACGCCCTCCTGTGATGTTAGGGATGGGACGCTCAGCCAAAACCCCAGGGAACAAACGTGCTGTGGAATTTAGCATTTTTCAGATTTTGGAAAGATTATGGTGCGTCTATTCTATATCATGTAACAGCTCCAGTAGGTTTGGAATAGTTTCCTGTGGTCAAACGCGTTTATGTTTCTCCTGCGAAAGGGGTAATGTTCGTCTTAAAAGGGATAAAGACAATATTTAGCTTCAGTTAAGTTCAGGTCAGGTTTTGACTGAGTAAGTCGAGAAAAAGTTTTCTGAGCTGAGGTTAAGGACTTGCCGACGTTCATTCCCTTAGGAACTCCCTTAGGTGCTCTCCAGGGATGCTGCCAGAGAGGAAAAGAGTTTGTTTAAACACTTTCCCAGGCAGCCTGGAGAGAGATTCAACCTTAGTTTGTGTCACATGGAACCGTCAAGTGGAGAAGATTTAGCTGAATGGGGAACTGCTTCTTCACTGGTGGCTCAGATGGTAAAGAATCTGCCTGCAAGGCAGGAGACCTGGGTTCAATCCCTGGGTCAGGAAGAGCCCCTGGAGAATTCCGTGGATAGAGGAGCCTAGTGGGCTATAGTCCATAGGGTCGCAACAGCTGGACATGACTGAGGGACTGAACAACAACAACAGCAAAAGGTGTGTATGCAGCATCGGTGGCCTCATGAAATCCTTCTGGGACCACATGCATATAGGTGTGTGGGTGGGGGAAGGGCTTCCCGGTGCCCCAGGACAATGGCTGCAGCCCCAGCACGTGACTTGGGGAACCTCAGCATGTGACTTGTCTGGTTTGGGGGTCGTTTCCCTCTGAAACCACAGCTGAAATCACCTGTGTCTGATAATCCAGCCATTGAACTTTAAAGAGCAAAGCCGTCTGGAAAGGTCAGACATAAGGATAGGTGCTTAGTCGCCTCCCAGGGATCGAACCTGGGTCTCCTGCATTACAGATAGATTTTCTTTTTACTATCTGAGCCACCAGGGAAGCCCATGAGGATAGGTACAGGTGATTAAAAGGGAAAATACAAGTCCCTGGGTGAAACAGTAGAGATGTTGAGATGGGTCTTGAAAGAGAAACAGCCTTAATATCTAGGAGTCCTGGCTGCACCCAGGTAACCTAGATACCACCTCTCAAAAAAATATAGATCTGCTTCCTCGCTGGGCCTCCGTGGCTTTCCAGTCGCAGTTTCTAGGATTTATTGCAGGTCATTAACTGCTGTGCTCTGACACGGGGAAGAAGTGAGAAGATTAAAGTAACAGCCAGGGCTGTTGAGAATAATTTGGCCTGTCTTTGTTGCTGGGTATGTGCTGTTAAACCATTATCACCTGCTAATTCTCATGTAACTTTGGGGAGGAAAATTATTATCCATGTGGCAGGAATTTTTCTGTTAATTCTGTAGAGTTGGTCAGATTTTAAGTGACTGAGAGTTTGAGAGGCATTTCTTAGGTAAATTAGAATTAGCTAGGCAAGGCCCTGAGTCAGCACCCGCTATATAATTTGCCATCCAACACAGAATGGAAATACAAGACCCTTCCTTCAAAAGTTCGTGGGTTTCAAGACGGTGAAATTGCAAAGCTTTGAAACAAGCTTGGGGCCCTTTTGAACCTGGTATCCTGTGTCAACATGTGGGTTACATGTACACGAAGCCAGCCCTGCACCAGGGCCTCTGAGATCTTAGAGAAAGTACAGTTTCAGAGAAAAATAAAGGAGCTGTATTCAAACCAGACAAGCCTTGATCAGTTCTTAGTTTTGGCTTCTATTGGTTTGATCGCGGGGAGAGACATAGGCTCTATTTCTTCCTCTGTTAAAAAGAGCTACCAAAATGAGTTCCAGGGGCTTCCCTGGTGGCTCAGCGTTAAAAGAATCTGCCTGCAATGCAGGAGATGTGGGTTTGACGCCTGCATGTGGGATCTTTCCCCTGCAGGGGAAGATCCCCTGGAGAAGGAAACTGCAGCCCATTCCAATATTCTTGCCTGGAAAATTCCATGGAAAAAGGAGCCTGGCGGGCTACAGCCCATGGGGTTGCAAGAGTCAGACACAGCTTAGTAACTAAACTACCACCACTACTACTGTAATGATGAAAACAAAGCTTGTAGAGCATTTAGCAGAGCATGGGGTATCTAATAAAAATTCAAGAAACCTTAGCTCTAAGCACTGGTGCTCATGCTCCGGGATATCCTCTTGCCCGTCTCTCTTTGGCACTTTGCAGCTGACTTCTAAATGCCAGCACTCGCATTCCTAGGCTGGTGTGTGTTTCACCAGCTCCCAGAGCTCCCCAGTGCGATTAAGCCCTGCTCGCTCCAGAGGTAACTGGGTTGATTACACAGTCCTGTTTGGCTACCTTCCCTTCCCTGTCGTCCTCCCCACTCCCCTAGCCTACACCTGATCTTAGGGTTGGCTTCTGTGGGAGCCCTGTCTCTGATAAGACCCCCCTCCTTCTCCTCCCCTTGGTGAGAGGGGTGAAGAAGATGCTAGAAAGTGGGGAATAGGGGTGCTGGACCCCTCAGCTGAGTCAGCATTGAAAGATTGTATCTGATCTGATGTAATAACCAAAGGGGGGGGTCTGAGTGGGTGTGGGCTGACCCAACAGCCACTGTGACTCAGAGTCCACTGGTGTGCTTTCCTCTAGGCTGCCTCAGTGGGGTGCCAGCTCCCAAGGGAAGGTCACTGGGTGACTCCACCTCTGCCATGAACGTCCTGGGCTGGAGCCCAAGAGTGATCCAGAGTCTCAGCACCCAATTCCTTTCTCCACTGCTTCAGGGCATTTGGGTCCTGTCATTGCATGTAGGATCCAATGAGGCCCAGAACTCATCCTGGCCTCGGCCTTCGCAGGTTCTGACTGAGGCTGCTGTCCTGTAGCGTCCTTGGGTTGGAAGTAGGGCTACTGGGATCCTTTGTGGGTGCCATTCTTCAAGCTTGTCAGTGTTTATCTTGCAGCAGATATTTGAGTGTAGAGGGTTTCAAGATTTGTTGTCAGATTCTTTACTTTAAATCTCTGCTTCACTCAGTCTTATGTGCCATATTCGTGGAACGGTTTTGGAAAGCTGTGTTTCACCTGTCTTAGTCTGCTGGGTTCTTTTGGTGTCGTTTCCAGTCCTCACACACACCTTCTCCTTTCTTTCCTCCTTTTTTCCCTGCTCCTGTTGGGAAGAGGGTATAAGAAACCCCAGCCTTCTCTTAGAGCAGCAGATATTAACCATTGTTACGCCATGGGTCCTTTAGTGGTCTGATGAAGCCTGAGGGTCCCCTCTCAGAGCAAAGATTCTTAATGCACAAAACAAAGCACTAGGATTACAAAAAGTAAACCATAATTAATGTTTTATTATTAAATATTATATCTATGCCCCTATATATTGGACAGAGGAGCCTGGTATGTTCACAGTCCATGGGGACAGTTCAGACATGACTCAGTGACTAAACCACCACCACCTATATATCTGTATATGTGGAGATATATATACATAAAATTTTTAAACCCTCAATTTGAGATCTAATACAATATGTGTGTTCTCATGAATTTAATAACCCAGCATGATATCTGGAGTAGACATGATATCTTCCATAAGTCTGAAGCAGCGGTGGGTGTGCATGATATTTTGATATGTCTGCAACAACTGTAGAATGTAAAGATATCTGCATGTCTATGGGTTACAACGCCACACTACTATTTATACCATTCTGGCTTGTTGCTTGCTTTCATAATCAAAAGAAATGCTAAATTTCAATGAGAGATGAATGAAAATGAATCTATAATTTTTTTCTCCATTCATACTCTTAGAATGCCCAAATTCAATCCTTGGACCTTGTAAAAAAACATTTGTCCCAGGGTCTGAGGTGTACCCCAGACCTTTCCTTGCGTGTCCACCCTTGCTCACCGTGATGAGGGGAACCATCTCCGCTTCCCTCCTCACAGAAGATCTGAGGCTGATATCGGTGCATCGCAGGGCTGTTCCACTTCTGTTAACTGAGGACAAACCAGTATCACTCTTGGTCATGGTAGCTGTGGCAGCTCAGACGTTAGCTACAGAAGGGGTTTAAAGATTTTGGCTAAAGTGCATCGAGAGACAAAAGATGTGTTAAGCTTGTTCTTTAGGATGTTAAACCAGGTCACGATCCCAGGATGCAATTCCGCTAAAAACAAAGATGGCTCACGAAGAGAACCAAACTCTCACAGTGGGAGACATATGGGCTGGCTGAAAATTGACAAATAATTGTATCTCATCCCCATTTGGCTTTCTTGCAAGACAGAAGATGAATTAGATAGTGAGCAAAATTTTTGGCTGAGTGACACATAGATGTTCTCAAAGCCAGAAAAGAACAAAAGAGGTTGAGAGATGCTGTGAATAGGCCATTGGAGAGTGACGAAAGGCATCCTATTGGGGGAAAGGTCATGTACAGAAAGAAACAGACCCAGAAATACTGTGAGTGGAAGGAAACAAAGCTCCAGGGGTTGGTAGTGGAGAAGAGGGAAGCTTTGCACTGCTAGGATCACTCGCTCAAATGTTTTCTTAACAACTGAAGTGGTTTACAATATTACATTAATTTCAAGTGTACAACATGGTAATTTAATATTTTTATAGATTATTCTCCATGTAAACTTCTTACAGCATATTGGCCATATTCCTGTGCAGTACAGTATATCCTGATGTCTTGTTTACAGAGTAGTTTATACCTCTTAATCCAGAACCCCTAGCTTGTCCCTCCAACTCCCCTCTCCCCACTAGTATCAACTAGTTTGTTCTCGGTACCTGCAAGTCTGTTTTTGTCTTGTATATACTTTTGTATGTTTCATTTTTTAGATTTCACATATAAGCGATAATGGACTATTTGTCTTTGACTTGTTTCACTAAGCATAATTCCTTCATAATTCCACTCACATTGTTGCAAATGGCAGGACTTCATTCATTTTTATGACTAATATTCCATCAGGTAAATATTCCACATCATCTTTATCCATTCATCTGTTGATGAGCGCTTAAGTTGCTTCCATATCTTGATGACTATAAATAATGCTGCTGTGAAGTTTGGGGTCCATGAATATTTTCGAATTAGAGTTTTTGTTTTCTTTGGGTATGACTGCAAGGAGATCCAACCAGTCCATCCTAAAGGAGATCAGTCCTGAGTGTTCATTGGAAGGACTGATGTTGAAGCTGAAACTCCAATACTTTGGTCACCTGATGCAAAGAGCTGACTCATTTGAAAAGACTCTGATGCTGGGAAAGACTGAAGGTGGGAGGCGAAGGGGACAACAGAGGATGAGATGGTTGGATGGCATCACAGACTCAGTGGACATGAGTTTGAGTAAACTCCAGGAGTTGGTGATGGACAGGGAAGCCTGGCGTGCTGCAGTCCGTGGGGTCGCAAAGAAGAAGACATGACTGAGAGACTGAGCTGAACTGAACTGATACCTAGCAGAGGAATCACTGGATATGAAGCTCTGTTCTCCCCTGTAGGCCACACTGAAGCATAGAATGTTGAAGTATAGTATTCTAGGGTTCCTGCTCTTGATGGGGATAATGCAAAGGAAACGTTTTGGATTCAAGTCCTAAAACCTTCACGTCACATCCAGGAACTTTCAGGGAGCCATAAACCTTCCTGAGCCTCACTTTCATTACCTGAAAAATAAGAAGACAATTTTATAATGCAGAGAGTTGTGAGGAGTTATCCATCTCTTCTTATCCCTAACACCCAGAGTGGAAAGAACACAAGTGTGGAGTGGGACAGATGTGGTCATGTTATCTCTCTGCACATCAGTCTCTTTGGCTGTAAAAAGGGGATAAACAAATATTCACGTTGTAGGTGTGCTATGGGTATTAATCATGATAAGAATGGTTATTAACCAACACCCTGGCATGGAACAGGCACTGGATAATAAAAATGAAAGAAGGAATGTGTTCATTGTTAGTGTCTGCTAAACTGCCTTGGTTTCTCTAGTATAACTGGTACATACAGACGAAAAGAGGCCAGTTGGCTGATCCCTTGTCCTCTCACACTTCACCCCTTTGAAGGGCCAACACTTTAAATATTTTGGGTCATCCAAACCTCTAGGAATAGTTGCGTCCCCTCCACCCCTCCCCATGGGTAACCAAGGTAGGCTTGGGAGTCAGGCATCCTGCATTCCTGTCCCAGCTCCCCCTTCCTGGCTGGTGAACTTTTGTTTTCTCATCTGTAAAAGGGGCAGTGATTTCTATTTGCAGAGGTGTGGGGATGGACGGTGTAAGTAGGACCCAGCAGGGGCTCAGTTCCACAGAGAGCCTGAGGGGACAGCCTGCATTTGTGACCAAGGACCCTTTGTTTCCTGCACCCTAGTCCTGACCAACAGCGCCAACATTGAGTGACGGGCAGCACTTCCAAGCCATATGGAAATGGATTCCTAAAAACACAGTCATTTTGAAGTATTGATATTAATATTATTTTTATCACCAATAATCATGTCACAGTGGGTAAGAGTACCAGCCTCAAAGTGGATTTGAGTACTAGCTCTGAGGGAGGTTAGCTTCAAGACCTTGAGCCAGTTACTTATCCTAAGTTTTGGGTTCCTCATTTGTAAAAAATGGATAATAACAGTCTCTACCTGGGAGGATTATTGTGGGAAAGAAAGGTGAGAAAGCATATGAAATACTTCAACAGAGTTGCTTGTGTTCAGTGCTTAATACACTTTGCTATCTCATGCTTGTCACGTTCTTGTGGATTTGAGACTTCACAGAAGAGCCACCCATCGTATGTAGCATTTTTGTGATGAAAATGACATCGGTGAAAATGCCTTCTAGCTCCCCACCTTCCATCGAACGTGGGGCTGGAGGTTTGTCCTGGGCTCTCAAACCTCATTCACAGCAAAGACTACCAGGGCCCAACTGTACACTAGCTTCCAGGAGCTAGTGGCATCGTCCACTTTACATTAACAAGCAGGACCGGGATCAGCTTCATGGAGCAGGGTTCCCCTTGCTTTCAGCTTTTTTCCTTTTTTTCCCCCTTTTTACTGTGAGCCTTTCCCTGGACTCGGGGCACCCCACACACTGTGCAGACCCAAGAGGACCCCTGAGGGCAGGAGGATTTGGGAGAAACCTCATCACACCCTCTTCATACGCCCTGTAGGGGTCCCTGTCTCACCCTGATAAAGAGCAAATGCCCCATGGAGGGCTTGGTTCCTGTAGAAAGAAGCCACACCTGGAGGCATGTAGACTACGGCAGCTGTCTAGGAATCTCAGTTGTTATCTACTTAACAAATACAAAACCTTGACTATGCCCAGGCAATGCTCTAAGTATTTTACAAAAGGTAACTGAGTTCATCCTTGAAACCACAGAGTACAGAGGTAAGTACTATGACCATCTGCACTGACTGTTGTTCAGCCACTAAGTTGTACGTGTCTGACTCTGACCCCATGGAGTGCAGCACGCCAGGCTTCCCTGTCCTTCACTGTCTCCCAGAGCTCAAACTCATGTGCACTGAGTCAGTGATGCCATCCAACCTCTGTCATCCCCTTCTCCTCCCGCCTTCAATCTTTACCAGCCAGCCATCAGGGTCTTTTCCAATGAGTCAGTTCTTCGCATCAGGGGACCAAAGTATTGGAGTTTCAGTTTCAGCATCAGTCCTTCCAATGAATATTCAGGGTTGAATTCCTTTATGATTGACTGGTTGGATCTCCTTGCTGTACAGGGGACTCTCAAAAGTCTTCTCCAGCACCACAGTTTGAAAGCATCCATTCTTTGGCACTCAGCCTTCTTTATGGTCCACCTCTCACATCGATACATGATTACTGTAAAAACCGTAGCTCTGACTATATAAACCTTTGTTGGCAAAGTGATGTTTATGCTTTTTAATACGCTGTCTAGGTTTGTCATAGCTTTTCTTCCATTGACTGAGGAGGAAACAAAAGCCCAAGGAGGTCAGATAACGGGTCCAGCATTCAGCTGAAGTCAGGGGTGAGTCACATCCACACCACCCTTGGGAGCTCTTTTAAAGAAAGGAAGGCTGAGTTTCCCATGGGACCTTTCAGTAGAAGCACCTCCCACCCACATCCAGGGGAAAAAGCGGTGAAAAGTGGACTCAGTTCCATCTCCTGGGGATGAGGGACCAGGTCACATGCGCCCACCCAGGACTCCAGCTGAAGCTCTTGACCAGAGCTCTGCCCTGTCAATATCTGAGCCTCCATGTCTTAAGACAGAAATGGGGCAGTCATATTGCCCACCACACAGGACTGGGGTGTGGGTCAGTGGTGCTGCGTGTATGTGGGAGGCCTTGGTCCCTGAGCCCCTGTGGCTGTGCTCGTAGAGGATAGGGGTTCCCTGTCAGGCAATCCCTGCTCCACTGTAACTCCCCACTCTCAGACCACCTGTGGCTGAATCAGAGACCCTGCCCTCCCTTCTCTTCCTGCTCAGGACCCCAGGTGTGGCCAGAGCCAGAGGACCCCACTTTGCTGAGTCTGAATCTTCTTTATGATGTGTGACCCTCCAGGTCTGTCACTGGTTCTTCATCCCTCCTTCCATCTCTAACTGTGCTTCTGTTTTTCTGGAACCCTGACTCCAAACCAGGGTCCCCACTTCCTCTTTGTTTTAGTTATTCATTGCTGCTTAACAAACTTAACAACCCTGGCTTCCCAGGTGGTGCGGGGTAAAGAATCTGCTGCCAATGTAGGAGACTCAGGTGACACAGGTTCAATCCCTGACTCAGGTAGATCCCCTGGAGGAGGAAATAGTAACTCAATCCAGTATTCTTGCCTGGAAAATTCCAAGGACAGAGGAGCCTGGTGGGCTACAGTCCAAGGGGTCACAAAGAGTTGGACATGACTGAAGCGACTTAGCATGCACACACGCTTAACAAACTACCCCAGAACATCATGGCTGAAATCAACCATGTTTATGATTTCTGAGGATTCTGAAGGTCAGGAACTTGGACAGAGCATGGTGGGGACAGCTCAATCTGTCCCCTGTGATGTCTGCCAGGAACAGAACAAAGCAAACATCTTCTTTGCTTGTCTGGCCCCTTGGTTGGGAAGGCTTGGCTTGGCTGGGGTCATCTCTGCATCCACTCTACGTAGCCTTTCCTTGGCATCCCTCCAACAGGGCAGCAGATATTGTATGTGGGCCTGGAGGTCCAGGGTCCCCACATCACAGATCAGGGTCTTCAGGGCTTACTGACACACTGGTCTGGAGCTGGCAGAGTGCCCGACCCACTGTCTTCCATTGGTTAAACCACGTCCCATGCAACTCAGATACAAGGAGGCAGGGAGGGAGGTCTAAGCAAGGTGGTGAGTGGGCAGCTGTGGCTCGGGGGGTGACTTTGGAGCCCGGCCACCCCCTCTCTGTCTCCTTTAATGATGACGATGATTGAGAACACACCTGCATGCTTGTTTCCACCCTACATGGAAACGTTGCCAAGACTTTCCACAGTGAACTTCACTGATAACCTGGTGCTTGCCCCAGCTGCCCCTGAAATTCCTGATTAGTGATTATCATTAGTAAGGAGAGTCTTGGTGATAAGCAGCCTCAGCCTCGGCTCAGGCTCTGGAAGTCGCCTCTGCTTCGCTGACAAGGTCAGATAAGCTTCCTGAGAGCCAGCGCCAGGGCAGCAAAGGATTTGGTGGAGTTCATAACAAATTGTTTCTTTTTTTTCCCATTAATAAGACCTGTCCTTATAAACCCCAGGGACCGTCTGCTGGCAGAATTCTGTGATCTTGCTTGTTCTCCTGCACAGTCCAGTCCCACCTGCTTGAAAGGCTTCCTGGGTGCCGGGCAGAATATCAAGACCTGTAAGTGTAAGGGAAATGCACTTGAGCACCTTGTGTCATTTTGAAAGAATAGGGGACTGGGGCAAACCTGGACACAGGTCGAGGGCCGGACCCTCGGGGAAGGGGTGAGGAGTTCAAAGCACAGATCAGGTTCACCAGGACAGCATTTCCCAGACTGTGCTAGTGACACCAGTCCCGAGGATGGCAAATCAGCACGTCAGTATACCGAAGGCTCTGAGAAGGCCTGCAGTTAGGAAACAGGTCCGATCCTGCCTGAAAAATGTCCCCCCTGACTATGTCAGAGATCCTCTCTCTCAGGGTAAGTTTCAAGACCAGCTTTTGGAAAGCTCACTTTGCAAGGACTTCTCCAGAAAACCAGGGAGGGCCTGACCAGCCCTTAGGTGCAGAGCAAAGAGCTGGGCTGGAGATGAGAAAAGCCGAGAGTCTGTGCAAGATAAGGCCTGGAGCCCATGAGTATGGGCAGGAGGTAAGGCAGATTCCAGAGGCTGACCTCGAATGCCCACGGCTTCATCTCTTGTCTGCCACGGAGACCAGCCTAGATTCCAGTGCAGCGCTTTTTTGAGTGAGCTCTGTTGCCCCTGTGAGTGTGGTCTCGGGGACTGGAGAGATTTCACCCAGATCTCCAAGCCCAAGTAACTGTGTGTGGCCCCACCCTACACAGCCCCAGATGACCACGTGTGCCTGTGAGGTTGGATGAAATGGCAGGGGCATGACTCCCTGGACTGCGTCTAAATTATGGAGCATCGCATTGAAAACTGGATGTTAGTGTTGGCTAGGGGAGAGAGAAAAAAGAAAGCAAGAGAGAGGAGGAGAAAATGATCATTTGACTCTTTCACATGTCCTTTGCTAGAATGATAGAATGTGTTTCATATTCATATTTAATGTGATTATTTCTTTTTTTAATAAAAAATCTAACATATATGTATATATTAAAAGTACCCAAAAGATGGCTGGTTTAATTGCATTCTTAACAAATCCTGAGTTTTCATCAGCCAATGTGATGTAGTAATCCTTTCCCTCCATACTTTCTGTTGAGAGGTTAAAAAATAACTGGATGCAAGAGTATTTTGTAAACCATAAAATGCTGTATATGCGTCGGTTATCGATATCCTACTGCTACTAATGATGCCCTTTGTCAAGGGCTAAATGTTGATGTCACCCCCAAATTCATATTAGAAGCCCTAATCAATTACCTAATGTGAATATATTTGAAGATGGGACCTCTGAGGAGGTGATAAAAGTTAAATGATGCCATAAAGATGGGGCCGTAGTCTGATAGGGCTGGAAACTTTAGAAGAAGAGGAAGAAACACAGATAGCTCTTTCTTTCCATGAACCTTTAGAGGAAAAGCCATATAAGGATGTAGTGGGAAGGCGTCTGCACATCTGAAAGAGAGTTCTCACCAGGAACCAAATTGGCCAGCACCTCTATCTTGGACTTCCCAGCTTCCAAAACTGTGAAAAATAAATTTCTGTTGTTTAAGCCACCCTGTCTATGGTATTTTGTTATGACAGCTTGAGCTGACCGAGAACCTGTCAAAGAAAATTTCCTTTTGAATCCTTGCTGGTCTCCATACTCTGTCAATGAAGAGCTGAACCATCATTCCAGTGGACTCAAAAAAAAATTAAAAATAAAAGCCCAAAGAGAGCTGACCACTCTTAAGTATCCAGGAGAATTGATCTGATCACTTACCAGTCCATCTTGGCAACTCTCTGTGACTGTGACCCTATAGCCTCTGATCAAGAAAACTTCGTGCATTTTCTAGATGTGTGATGTTGCATGAGAGAAAATGTTATTTAATCTGCATTTCAACCTCACACAGGAGCAAAAATTAGATGCTGACCCTGGAGTATCTACATGTGGATGGTGACTAAATTAAAAAGCAGCTTGGGCCAAGGTCCTCAACTACTGTTTTACTTAGTGACTCAATGGACCTGAGTTTGAATAAACTCTGGGAGATGGTGAAGGACAGGGAAGCCTGGTCTGCTGCAGCCCATGGGGTGGCAGAGTTGGACATGACTTAGCGACTGAACAATGATAACTGAGGCCCTGGGTTGGTAGCTCTATTAATAATTGTTATACAAAAGTTTGTACATCTCTGAGCCTGAAAAAATGTTGGCACACTTTTATATATCCTATCTTACTTGAGTAATGTAACCAAGTCTTCCCCAGCAATACCATGTGTGTGCTTAGTCACTCAGTTGTGTCCAGCTCTTTGCAACCCCATTGACTATAGCCTTTCAGGCTCCTTTGTCCAGGGAGATTCTCCAGGCAAGAATACTGGAGTGGGTTGCCATGCCCTCCTCCAGGGGATCTTCCCAAGCCAGGGACTGAACCCAGGTCTCCCACATTGCAGGCCGATTCTTCCCCATCTGAGCCACCAGGGAACCCCATATATGAATACCATATATGACGTAAATTTGCCTAAGTAAGCAAACCTAGGTGTAGATCCAACTATGGTATATTTTAGCATCAAATTTCCCGGGTAAATGTTCCTATGTTGTGTGCGTTTTTTTTTCCTAGAGATTAAAACCATTTTCCCCAAATCTACAGTGGCAGAATTGGTTTTAGACACTGGCTGTCTCTGATTCTTAAATGAAATCAACTGTTTATTCATTAGAAGTCTATTTTTCATGTATATGTACTAAGTTTTTGGAGGTGGGACACGCACTGGAGTATATAGTCCACTAAGACAGACCCTAATGGGAATACACACTTTTTAAGTGAAAAAAACTTAACTTTCGTAGTAGTAGACTATGGGTAAATATAAAGCCATTAGTACTGTTTGCATTGCATATATATATATGTATGCAGTTCCTGCCTCCAATTCTCCCAAAGGCAAAAATTTCCAACTCTTTCAGCTACTTCTGGTATTTACTATCGTGTTTCTAAAATACAACATATTTATTCCTCAATTTGTTTTTTTTTTGAGTTTTTTGTTTTGATTTGTTTTCTTCCAACTTTATTGAGACATAGTTGACACGTGGCACTGTCCAGTTTAAGTTGTATAGCATATGACTGGACTTACAAACATCATGAAACGATGACCACTATAATTTTAGTGAATATCCATCATCTCTCATAAGATACAAAATTGAGGAAATAGAAAATAAACTTTTTCTTTGTGATCAGAATTCTTAGGATTTACTCTCAAATTTATATGTAGCATACAGCAGTGTTAATTATATTTATTATTTTGTATATTATATCTCTAACAAT
Organism: Budorcas taxicolor; assembly: GCF_023091745.1. Taxonomy (NCBI): domain Eukaryota; kingdom Metazoa; phylum Chordata; class Mammalia; order Artiodactyla; family Bovidae; genus Budorcas; species Budorcas taxicolor. Next base: position 142,596,837 of record NC_068920.1, read on the forward strand.
TTCTCTATAACTGAAAGTTTGTACTTTTTCATTACCTTCATCCAGTTCCCCACCCCCACCTCTGGTAATCACAAATCTAATCTCTTCTTTTATGAATTATTTTTTTTATCTGTTTTTGAAATATGAGTGACCTATAACACTACACTAATTCTTGGTAGACAAGAATGATTTGTCTAAACGTTTCAAAATGACCACCATAATAAGTCTAGTTACTACCGTCTGTCACCATACAGAGATACTATGTAACTGTTGACTATATTCCCTACATTGTACATTTCATAGCTGTGTCTTATTTATTTTGTAACTGAAAGTTTGTACCTCTTAGTTTCCCTTACCTCCCCATCTTCCTCCCCTCTGGCAACCACCTGTTTATTCTCTGTTTTTATGACTCTGCTTTTATTTAGTTACCTTTGTTCATTTCTGTTTTAGACTTCACATATATGTGAAACATATGGCGTTTATCTTTTTCTGTCTGATATACCCTCTAGGTCCATTCATGTTGTTGCAGATGGCAAGGTTTCATTCTTTTTAGGGCTAATATTCCATTATGTATATATACCAAATCGTCTTTATCCATTCATCTATTTCTTCCAAGTCTTAGCTACTATAAATAATGCTGCAATGAACTTAAGGGTGCATATATCTTTTTGCAGTAGTGTTTTTATTTTCTTTGGTTAAATACTCAGGAGTGGAATTACTGGATTGTATAATAGTTCTGTTTTTAATTTGTTGAGGAATCTCCATAGTGTATTTCACAGTAGCTGTACCAATTTACATTTGCACTAATAGTGCATATATATTCCACAGAATGTAGTGCAGTTATAATTTTGCAATCCTCATTGCCTCGATTCCTTCTAATAGATCATTTTTTATGTGAAACTAGCATTCTTGAATTCTCAGAAGGAAGGCCAGTTTTGGAAAGTTTTTCTAAGTTTATGGCTAGACAGTCCCTACTGTTTTTGTGAAAGTACGCTTAATACTTTTTAAACATGGCTCACTCTGTTCTTGTTATTCAGTTTTATCAAGGCCTCATTTTTTCCTTTCCCTTATTGTCCTACTCAAGGAGGGCTCTGTTCCCAGCACTTTTCCTCAGTGTGGCATTTTTTTCCCCCCTGGAATGGATCCTTGTCTCCTTAATTCAGGGCACAAATTACTTCATGCCCCTCACAGCATAGAGACGGCACCATGCACTTGCTATTAAACTGTGTGACTCCCTCTCAGTTCTAATCTCTCTCAGTCACAAGGAATTGGCACCCAAGCTCTCTAGTGACTATTTGTTGGTTATTTTGTATTCCTCAGGTCCACCAACTACTCCACTTCTTCCTTCTGCCCAGATGCTGGTAGCAGTCAGGTCTTATAAACTGTCTGTGGATTGTCTTCACTTACCTGTAATCCTGAATATTCATTGGAAGGACTGATGCTGAAGCTGAAACTCCAATACTTTGGCCACCTGATGGGAAGAACCGACTCATTGGAAAAGACTCTGATGCTGGGAAAGATTGCAGGCAGGAGGAGAAGGGGATGGCAGAAGACGAGATGGTTGGACGGCATCACTGACTTAATGGAAATGAGTTTGAGTAAACTCTGGAATTTGGTGATGGACAGGGAGGCCTGGCGTGCTGCAGTCCTTGGGGTCGCAAAGAGTCAGACACGACTGAGCAACTGAACTGACTGACTGACCGACCTGTAATCTGGAGTTCTCAGGGGCACCTCATCGCCTAGTTTTGTTGTCGAAGTTTTAGTTTTTGCTACCTTAGTTTCTTTATGTGATTTTAGAGGGAAGCTTTGGGAGGGAAAATAACCACACTGATCTCACTGCCATCTTCCCAGAATTCTATACTATATCTCAAGAGTATTTCATGTCACTTTAAGACATTATCCACTGACTTTCCTTTATAGTATACGGGAATTTGGCTTTCTTACAGTTCAGGGCCCACCCACTGACTTTTACTCCCTCCATTCTGCCAATAAATTAGTCCCAATAAAGTCAGTGCATATTACTATATATTATTCAAATAACATATTATGTTCATGTTTACTTTCTTAGACATATTTTTTAGGGATTTCTTTTCCCCTGAAAATTATTCTGGGATTATTAATTAGATGGATATGTATATATTTTTTCTTTTTTCCTTTCCTGCTGTTAACATGATCTGTGCCCTGTAAGTTGTTTAATTTGGCCCTCATTCCTCATGCTAGAAGCTTTCCTCAAACTTCTACTTACCTCTGGTTGTCTTCTCATATTTAAGAGGGGATTTGAAAGTGAAATGGAGTTTTCTCTGTGGATTTGTGTTGAGGAGAGAGCTTGTCAACAAATGGAACCGCTGAAAACTCACCCTTTCACCCTTTCATTGGGTTACCCCGGCTGTTTTATGACCAGATCTTTCCTTTCCAGTGATTCTATTCCCCAGAGAAGCATCCTCTAATCTCCTGGGTGGGCAGAGAAAGGGATCAGCAGACTCCTATTATTTGGTCTCAGTATTTGTACTGAGTCTACACAGACTCAGTAATGCCCCTGCTTATAGCCTCTGATCCTTACTCTGGCAAACAGGCTGAAACTTCTCTGGTTCCATTTCTACTGAACTTTGTCTTTGTTCCTGTCCATCTTTGTGTATTTAGGCATGAGGACTTTACATGTACTACTCTCCATCAGCATATGTATTTTATCTTGGTAGAGCTTGTTTTTAGTTTTTTAAGAAAAATTATAAACATAATTCTAATATTTCCTTCCCATACCAAAATAAATCTTGTATACCACTCCCCCCAAGGTCTGTGCATCTGATCTGGAGAACGAATGCCTGGAAAGAAGGGAAACCTTCTTAGAGTAAGGCAGTAGCAACTTCCAATCCTATGTAGACGTTTCCCTTTCTTCCCTGTCTTGAGCCTTATCAGAGGACCTTGTCCCTCCCCCTCCTGGGTTCCCATAAATGTTTGTCTCTACAGTCCTTGTGTGCAGCTACCTTTAGCCTCTCCTCCAGCTTCAGAAACTGACTCCTCTTATTTCCAATGATATCCTTTACTTGTCTCTTTGTCTCTGTGGATTCGTATTTTAAAAATTCTTTTACTGTCATTTTAATGAATTTTTTGAGGGGAAAAGGGACAAACACCTGTGTTCCATCTGCCAGAAATACATTTTAACAATTAGCAATTAATGTAAACAGGAAAGCATATATGTTTAAACAACGGAAGTACTTTAAAAACCTCATACTCCTGAAATATCTCATTTCCAGAGCACTTTAGGATGTATTTGCTCATGAGAGCATCTCACAAGATAAGTAGCAGAGATTATTATCCTCCTGGTGTGGGGCAAGGTTGAGACCTAGACTAGTGATGTGATACAGCTGTGGACCAGGGTCAGACAGAAACGTACAATATATAGTTGTTGTGGTTGTCAATTTAACCCCACATACTGGCCATGAACTCAAGGAATATTCTGCTGTTTTCCAAGAAGGGCAGTTCTCTGGAATTCAAGCACGTTATTGCTTATTGGCGGACACTAAAGTCTATAATATACAGAAGGGACCTCGTTTTGTATGAGCAGAGGTTTTTTGTTGGCAGTAGAAATGTAAACACGACCCTTCTAATGCATTTTTAATAGTCTCCATTTCTGGACATTAGCCAAAATTTGCATCTTTAGCAGTAACAGATTTGCCATGTGGGCCAATTCCTCCCTTAAGAATTCTTCTAAAGATCTGAATTTAACCCCAACCGTTTCCTTTATTTCCTTGTTTCAATGAATTGATTCTCTGGCCTGTGGGTTCTGAGGTCTGTGTAGAGGGGTATTTACTTGGCTGTAATTGATTGAGTTGCCTTGGTCAGCGTATAGGTTGATGTTATTCTCTGCCTTAACCTCACTTGGCTGGATGTTGACTTAAAAACTCTCCGACACAGACTGAAAACATGACTGCCTCCTTCATGTTCCTTATTCACAGGTAGTATTTTCAGCCTGACAGGTTATAGACAATCAATTATAAATTTCAAAACCATGAACTCCAAATGGGTAGGTATATTACTTGTGTGCATGCGTGCTAAGTCACTTCACTTGTGTCTGACTCTGCCACCCTATTAGGGACTATAGCCCACCAGGTTCCTCTGTCCATGGAATTTTCCAGGCAAGAACACTGGAGTGGGTCACCATGCCCTCCTCCAGGGGATCTTTGTAGGTAGTAATATCTTTATCCTTGTCCCAGGTCAGGTCTAGGCAAGCTTTCTTCCTCTGTCACTATCTTTCCCCTCATCTCCCTGGAGTTCCCTTACTCTAATACGGTCACTCTATCTTTCCTGAAACAGGTGTATTTAGACATTAGAAGGGTATAACTAACTCATCATCTGTTTTTTGCAGGGGTGGAGTGGTGGCTCAACACCCAGTCTTCCTGGCTGAATCGATAAATAAAAGCAAGATGGCCATGGAAAAACAAAGATTTTGTGCAAGACAGACCTGTGTGTGTATTCCATATCTGTCCTTACAAGCTATAGGAGCTTAGGTGAGTCATTCACCTTCTATGAGCCTCAGTGTACTTAAGGAGAGAGAATGATTATACCCTCAGTTTTGAGTGGTCCAAAAATTAAATGATGTAAATTAAAAATACCTAGCATACACTTACCTATAAAGTTAAACATATGCTTACCAAATGACCCAACAATTTGACTCCTTGAAAGCTACCCAAGAGAAAAGGAACAAGTGTCTACACAGACTTAAACACAAATATTGGTGAATTTTACTAATAATGACTTCAAGTGGAAACGACCCAAAGTTCCATCAATGGGCCAATGAATAAGCAAATTATGATATATTCCTATAATGAAATTCTACTCAGCAGTGAAAAAAATGAACTGTTGATACATGCTACATGATTCTTAAAATAATGATGATTTTCAAAAACATTATGCTCAGAAAAAGGAACCAGACACAAAAGACTACATACTGTGTGATTTCTGTTTGAAACTCTTTTAGAGAAATATCTAATCAGTAAGTGATTGAAATTGAATCAGTGGTGACCTGGGGCTGGGGTGGGGTTGGGGACTGACTGCAGAGGGACACCTGGGACTTTTTGGTGACGGAAATTTTCTGTCTCTTTATTGTGGGGGATAGTTATGTCGGCATACACATTTGCCAGCATTTACCAAACTATATGCTTAACATGTGTGCACTTTATTGTATGTAAGTGACGCCGTAATAAAGTAGATTTTTACAGTGTCTGGCGTGGTACCTGACATGTGGTGAGTGCCCAGTAAGCACTGCTTCTCTTCTGTCTTTAGTTGGTGGGTTCAGGGAATTCAGCATTGCATCGTCCCTGCCATAGGCTCAGCCTTGTAAGAGGTACAGAAATTGATGTGTTCAGTGCCCCTCCCAGGTTTCTCTGACCTTTCAGTGAACTCCTGTCTTAGTCCATTTACTCTCTTATAACAGAGTACCTTACACTCGGCGGCTGCAACAATAGAAATTTATTTTTTTCACAGTTCTGGATAGTAAGAAGTCCAAGCTCGAGGTTCCTGCCCATTTATTTTCTGTTGAGTGTTCTCTTCCTTGCAGATGGCTGTCTCTCTCTGTATTCTCACCTACCTTTCCTTGTTGTGTACCCATGGAGACAGAGATCTCTCTGTTCCACTTCTTTTAAGGCCACTAATCCTATTGGGCTAGGACCCCACCCTTGCAACTTGTTTAATTGAAATTGCCTCTTAAAAGCTCTATCTCAAAATACAGTCAAATGAGGGGTTACAGTTTCAACATATGAATTTGGGGGGGACACATGGCTGATTTTTTCCGTTGGGTTTACAGAAGGATGCTCTCTTCTTGTTACTGACAATTTGGACATGCTAGGGAGCAGCCTTTGGGAGCAACCCTCAAATATATATTTCTGGAAGCTGATGTATAAATATCCCAGCTGCCATGCCCCTCAGGTGGGCTCATAGGGGTGTGTTTTATACCATTTTCCAGAATTTTCTCTTGAGATGAAGAACCAGTCACCTGGTAACTGGCTTAATATAATGCTTTTTATTGACTGCCATACCTTCCTGCAACACTAGCCCACTTCTATTCCAATATTCTCTCTACCTGCCTAATAAACCATTTGAACTTGTGACTTCTGACCCTTATCTCAGAGTCAGAATCTTGGAGAACCTAAAAAATGGCAGTGACACTTGTTTGTACAGGTAACTGTAATTCACCGCAGGCTGGAAAAATGGTCCAGTGAACGTCCATATGTCAAGCCATGGGCAAAGGGATCAGTTGCAGAGGAGAGAGTGGCTCTGACATAGGGACCAGAGATGATTCTCGGAAGAGACAGGATGAAGCGAGCAGGCCAAGAAAGATGCATACAACTTTGCTAGGGAACTCTTGTGGAACCCAGAGAGAGAAAGGAGGAAGGGAGGGAGGGAGAGAGAAAGAGATGTTGAGACAGAAAGAGAGAGAGAGAGAGGGAGGGAGAGAGAGAATATTGTGGAAAAGGAGATTGAACATAACATGTGGCGAGCATCTATGCTGTGGCAGATGCTGGCTCCGAGCTGGGTATCCAGAGCTGGGTGAGACCCATTTCCTATCCTTAAGGACATCACAATCTAGTGATAAAGCACTTGCCTTGTGACTTGATGCATCATTTCCTAAGTGCTATGAGTTCCCAGGGGTTTTCCCAGAATTAACGTCCTAAGAGAGCCCTCAACATGTAGCTCCCTCACACCAAGGCTCTTACAAGAGGAAAAACCCAGCTTTTGCAAAACTCTCCTCAGGCACAGCTCCAAGTTTCAGGCTAGAGTCCAGAGTCTTGTTTTAATGGCTTTGGCTAAATTCATGTTCAGCATTTGATTTCAAGCTTGTGGTATTAATATTTTGTGCATAGGGCCTATTCTCTGGTGATTTTAATATTTCATTTATCGACTGATTTAATAGTATCCAAAGCCATCTCATTAGATTACAGTGCTGAAGGAGTGCCTCTGTAATAGCTATCCCATTGTTGGAGTAAATTCAGTCTGGACAGATGTAGCCCAAGGCAAAAGGCAATCATGATGTAGGAAATATTTTGCCATCCTAGGTTCCAAATAAGTCTTAGCCTTCTCTGTGTGTGCAACTTGGACATGAAAGATAATTCTCTGAAGATCTTGGGGACCAAGGAAGAAATATGATCTAGACATGGCCAATGGTCATTGACATGTTAAACTGTGTGTGTGTGCTGTGTCCCTATCACAGCCATATTTGGGGAGTTCTTAGAGCACTGTGGCTGTACCTGATTAATCTCTGAATCCCACTGCCTTGCAAAGTTTTTAATACAAGGTTGGGCTTCCCAGATGGCTCAGCAGTAAATAATCTACCTGCCAACGTAAGAGACATAGGAGATGTGGGTTTGGTCCCTGGGTCGGGAAGATCTCCTGGAGGAGGAAATTGCAACCCACTCCAGTATTCTTGCCTGGAAATCCCATGGACAGAGGAGCCTGGCAGGTTACAGTCTGTGGGGTCACAAAGAGACGCGACAGCACTGAGCACCCACAAGAGATTTATTAAAAGTTTGAGCTAAATGGGACCTGAATTTTTGTTTCCAGGCACCAGAGAGTTTTGTCCTTAGTCCTGAACTGTTTGCTAGTTTTTAAGCAATGTTTTTGATGAAACCATTAAGGATATTTTCTGATTCTTTAATGGTAGTAAGCTGGGAGAGGCCATAAAAACACTGGGTGAAAGAACAAGTACAACAGCAAAAAGGTTTTACTATGCTGACATCGTCATTCTAATAAAAAAAAAAAGGAGCAGACAAATGATCTTGTAATGCTGTTTTCTCCTAGAAAACAAACACTGTCTTTTATTTATGTAAAAGATACAGAAGAATGCTGAATACAGGTTAGATGGACAATTAATGATTCCTGAAAGAATGCCTAATTCCAAGTCCTACATTCCATCTGAAAGTCAGTTTCTCACAAGTACGCTATGGGGGAGATAAGAAAGGCATGACTTCACTGTTGCATGAAAGAAAAATGTTTAAACTCTCGTTGCTAATCATTTTAATAACCGAGTCCCTTGGAAAGCAAGGAGATCAAACTAGTCAATCTTTAGGGAAATCAACCCTGAATATTCTTTGGAACAACTGATGCTGAAGCTGAAGCTCCTATACTTTGGCCACTTATGCGAACAGCTGACGCGTTGGAAGAGACCCTGATGCTTGGAAAAATTGAGGACAGAAGAAGAGGAGGGCAACAGAGGATGAGAAGGCAGGATGGCATCATTGATTCACTGGACATGAACTTGGGCAAACTCCAGGAGATGATGAGGGACAGAGAAGCCTTGTGTGCTGTAATCCATGGTGTCATGAAGAGTCGCAACCAGCTTGTGGACTGAACAACAACAACAATATTGATGTGGACTGTAATAACCATGGGCTACATTGGTTCCCTAAAGAGCTAACTCGAGTCTTCTATTGTGACGCTGGACTTGGACTGCATGTCTTACCTTGAGTGGTAAGATAGCCCGCTTGACACCTAAGACTCTCCTCCCTTCGAGCTGCAGTGACATGTGCTGTGGACTAGGTAGTTGAAGGGAAGCAGAACCCACCTGCAAGCCAGAGCTTCGAGACAGCACTGTGGAAGGGACCTTTGGACTGGGTCTTGAAGGGAAGGGAAAGGAAAGGAAAGGAAAGGAAAGACCTCGAAAGAGGATGAGAAGCGGCCCATAAAGTCATACAGAGGCATCTCTGCCCTAATGATTTCCTTGCTCAGGAATGGATTGTACACTCAGAAGCCCTCAGATGAGTCACTGAAGAGTGAGGTTCACTCCCCTGGAACCCAGATCTGCTCCCACCCACTCTCATCTTGCAGGAAAATGAGTTTCTTTAGGATCCTGCTGTATAGAAAGGGCAACACCCTCTGATTTGCTTTAGGCTCATCCCTATCTAATTCTGAAGGAATACTAAGATTGAATAAAGAAATTTGTGTTTATCCATCCATGATTTAGTTGCAGGCATGATTTAGGTACCAGTTTTGCTTAAAGTCTCACCCCTACAATAAACCCACACTTGCCCCTGCCCTACTGCACATTTAAATGGGATGAAAATCCTAACACTTTTTCTGTGTGTATATTTATAGTATATGCATTACTATATACTATATATGTACTATTAAAGTTCAGTTCAGTTGCTCAGTGGTGTCCAACTCTTTGCGACCCCATGAATCACAGCACGCCAGGCCTCCCTGTCCATCACCAACTCCCGGAGTTCACTCAGACTCACGTCCATTGAGTCAGTGATGCCATCCAGCCATCTCACCCTCTGTCGTCCCCTTCTCCTCCTGCCCCCAATCCCTCCCAGTACTCATATACTACTACACTATGTCTTAAATGTGTGTGTGTGTGCTCAGTTGCATTTGGCTCTTTGTGACCCCATGGACTGCAGCCTACCAGACTCCTCTGTCTATGGGATTCTCCAGGCAAGAATACTGCAGTGGGTTGCCATTTCCTATTCCAGGGGATCTTCCCAACCCAGGGATCAAATCTGTGTCTCCTGTATCTCCTACACTGCACGTAGATTCCTTACTGCTTGAGCCTTCAGGGAGGCCCATACCCTAAATGTGTAGTAGGGGCTTCCCTGGTGGCTCAGATGGTAAAGAATCTGTCTTCAATGCAGGAGACACAAGAGACCTGGGTTCCATCTTAGGGTCAGGAGAATCTCCTGGAAAAGGGAATGGCTACCCACTCCAGTATTCTGGTCTGGAGAACCCCATGAACAGAGGAGCCTGGTGGGCTACAGTCCACAGGGGTTACAAAGAGTCAGACACAACTGAGCAACTAATATTATCATTATTATTATATGTAATATAAACATAAAAGTTATTTATGTATTATTTTATATAATAGGCACAAAAATAGAAAATTTAAAGGTTTGAGAGCAATATGACATTTTCTCTACCAGGGAATCTTCCCAACCCAGGGGTTGAACCCAGGTCTCCCTCATTGCAGGTGGATATTTTACCAGCTGAGCCACCAGGGAAGCCCCAAAATACTGGAGTGGGTAGCCTATCCCTTCTCCAGTGGATCGCCCCAACCCAGGAATCGAACTGGGGTCTCTTGCATTGCAGGCAAATTCTTTACCAGCTGAGTTACCAGAGAAGCCATAGAAACAGAAAGGCTTGTGGGCAATATGACATAGATAATAATACTATAAATTATATTATATCCTATCTTAATATGATATCCTATCTAAATATTCATTATTTTTGCAATTGTAACACTAGATGATAAAGCAAGGTACTGAAGTTAGAAGTTCATTTTGAAAAAAAAAAAACAATTTTAATGGCTGTCAGGGTTAAAAAAAGAATTCTTACAAAGAAGTGTCTATCCAAATGGAAGAGCACATTGGCGGCTTTGTTTATTAAATTATGATTCTCATTTTTCAACGTCATCCTCCAATTATACAGTTTTTGTTGAAATTGGGCTAGTAAATTTCCATCTTCCTGATGTCAGGCAGTTCATCTCACAAACTAATTGGAAGATATTTCATTTTTACATCTTTAAACAAGTGGGTCCCAAACCTATTGAAACTTCATTTGAAAGATTTTAAGCAGGCTAGAGACTTCTATTTTATGTGTGCATACATAAATGTTATTATAGTTGATAACCAAGTGTGTTGGGAGGAAACACATAGTGATGAAAATGCTTTCAGAAGGGCTCTTCTGCACCTGAATTTCTTTAGAAAAGCATTACTTCATCACTCATTCTTGACCTTAAAGGGTCAAATTAAATGTGTTTAATTTTTCAAAAACTATCTACCTGTGGCATACGACTTAGAGCCACTTATCATCACAGGAAAGGTCACCAAATTTGATGCCCTGTCTCTCTGTAATGGAAAGCTGCATAACCCATCTTCTAGTTTGTTTTGTTACTATTTCAAGTACATTGGGTGTTCCAAAGGAAGATCATGGTCATACCTTATATTGTTAGTATGAAGTTCTGTGAAAATCCTACTCTTCAAATATCCTTTTCCTTTTATATTTAATGATATCAATGGTGTTCTGTGACACTGTGCACTTCTAGCTTGTATTTCTTTGCGGGGATAGTCTGAATGATGCTGTGAAGGCATTCCATGTGTGACCCTATCTCTGTCACCCTCCTCTGGAATCTCTTCCAGTTTTAGTGATTGTGTTTCTACAGTATTCCTACCAAACACAGTTTCTGCTACAGATTTAATTGTTGAGACTGTATCTTCTTTAATAACTTCCATGTATCCTACAAAGTGAGCTTCCCAGATGGCGCTAGTGTAAAGAACCTGCCTGCCAATGCCGGAGGTGTAAGAGATGGGGGTTCAACCCCTGGGTGGGGAAGATCCCCTGGAGGAGGTCATAGCAACCCACTCCGGTATTCTTGTTTGGAGAATACCATGGACAGACGAGCCTGGTGGGCTACAGTTCATGGGGTGAAAAAGAGTTGGACGTGACTTAGTGACTAAGCATACACACATGGCTGAATCTAGCCTGGCTTCTGTTTTTGTCAATAAAGGTTTATTGAAACACAGCTTTACTCATTCTTTTATGTACTGTTCATGGCTGCTTTTGCTCTATAAAAACAGAGTTATGTGGTTGTGACAGAGATACTGTGGTCCACAGAGTCTGAAATAGTTATTATTTTATACACTTTACAGAAAAAGTTTTCTGACCCCTGTTATATAGTATCACTGTTTGCTCTTGTTCAGTTCAGTTGCTCAGTCATGTCAGATGCTTTGCGATCCTAGGCCTCCCTGTCCATCACCAATCCTGGAGTTTACTCAAACTCATGTCCATTGATTCGGTGATGCCATCCAACCGTCTCATCCTCTGTAGCCCCCTTCTCCTCCCGCCTCGATCTTTCCCAGCATCAGGGTCTTTTCAAATGATTCAGCTCTTCACATCAGGTGGCCAAAGTATTGGAGTTTCAGCTTCAACGTCAGTCCTTCCAGTGAATATTCAGGACTGATTTCCTTTAGGAGTTTACTCTTCATTATGCTATAAACTTGAACAGAACCCCCTCTCAGCCTCCACTGTGGCCTGAAGGCTCTGTGTGCTGACCCATATCTCAGGGCCCTGACCAGGGCTGTGCATGCAGTGTCCTCTGACTTCCCTGCCCATCAGCCATCCCTCTGATGAGAGCATTTTTCAGGGTAGACAGGAAGAGCAAGAGAATTCACAAGCCCCTCCCAGCGGCCCTCAACCAGTGATGCACAGAAGGTGCTATATAAATACCCCAACTGCAACACCCCTAGGGACAGCTACCTCTGTCCTGGCCCCCAGAACTGTCCAGGGGATTAAACTTTAATGACTCAGTTTAGCAATGTATTGATACTACCATCTCTTCCCCTGTGTCCCCTGTAGCGTTTCCTGGGCTCACGTCTCAGTCCATTCCTTGCGCCAAAAGCTTGTCTCACGCTCTCCTTTGAGATGCTTCTTCCTGATTTCTTCCTTTCACAGTCCTTCTCCCGTGTCTCTCTCTCAAAATATAACTTTGTTGATTTCTGCCATGTTGGGAGGGTAGTAAACGGATAAGAAGCAGGCCATAAGCAACATTTTATCGTGGATGAAGTGGCTGATCAACTACAAGAACCAGGGTGGATTTTTCAGGGTACAGACTCAGACGGACCCACTGCCTCTTCTCCGCACCTTCCCCATTCTGTTGACTGCCTTGAGTGTGCCGGGTGAATGGTGGCATGGCATCTTCCTGTCTGGGGTGGGGACAGTCCTTAGAACCGGACACTGGGCATTGCATGGGGAGAGGTAAAGGATGCTCAGGAGACACTTGAGGATGTTAGGAGGAAGGGCTGGTGTAATGCAGAGCTGTTTCTGAGCAAGCAGCAACACCAAAGTTCATGCTGTATTTCCTTATTTTTTATTTATTTTGCAGAGCGCTTTTCTGCAGCCCACAGAATGGCTTCAGTGGACCAATAAGGATGGCATTGTGAGCCCACGACACTGGGTATGAGTGTCAGCTGTGGCTTTGACTCACAGCGAGAAAGGCTGTTAATTACCTTATCCATCTTTGTCTCTATTAGAGCAGCTGGTAAATGGGGGAGCAACAGTGCATCTTGTTTTAAAGGGCCAGTGGCCTTGAAAAAGCAAAATCATGAATGTGGGGCTTGGAAAACCTTTAGGTTAAAGGCAGCTGTTCAGCCTTGTGTGTCTGAGCTGTTATTTCTTTCTTTTTAAAAAAATTAGTTTATTTATTTTAATTGGAGGCTAATTACTTTACAATGTTGTAGTGGTTTTTGCCATACATCGACATGAATCAGCTATGACTGTACATGTTTCCCCCATCCCAAACCCCTCTCCTACCTCCCTCCCCATTCCATCCCCATCCCATCCCTCTGGGTTGTCCCAGTGCACCAGCTTTGAGTGCCCTGTTTCATGCATCGAATTTGAACTGGTGATCTATTTCATATATGGTAACATAAATGTTTCAATGCTATTCTCTCAAATCATCCCACCCTTGCCTTTTCCCACAGAGTCCAAAAGTCTGTTCTTTATATCTGCGTCTCTTTTGCTGTCTTGCACACAGGGTCATCATTATCTTTCTAAATTCCACATATATGTATTTATTTTATAAATATACTGTATGTTAAATATACAGTATGTTAATATACTGTATTAGTTTTTTTCTTTCTGACTTACTTCACTCTGTATAATAGGCTCCAGTTTCATCCACCTTATTACAACTGATTCAAATGTGTTCTTTTTAATAGCTGAGTAATATTTCATTGTGTACGTGTACCACAGCTTTCTTATTCATTTGTCTGCAGACGGACATCTAGGTTGCTTCTATGTCCTAGCTGTTGTAAACAGTGTTGTGATGAACACTGGGGGACACATGTCTCTTTCAATTCTGGTTTCCTTGGTGTGTATGCCCAGCAGTGGGATTGCTGGGTCATATGAGCTACTGTTTCTTTTAATCCAAGGCCCTCATGAAAGTTAGGGTTGACGGAATGCATACATTGAAAGAATAGGCCACACACTTGCTTTGGGGCCTGATAGCACATTGAACGCCTATGTACTTCAGGCCAGAGCTGCGATGCCTCCAGGGAGAAGTACACAGGGGCTTCTCCAGTGAGCCTCACAGTGACTGTGCCTACAAGGGGCCAGGGTGGCTCTGGAGCCTGGGAAGCCTGGGCACACATTACCTGCTCTTCCTCCAGGACAGGTACGAGCAGCCTCCTGCAGCATCTCTGAGACACAGTCTGATGCTGTGATCTCCCTGCCCTCTGATGGGACGAGGGTGGAGAGCAGCAGTCACGTGGCAAGACCCCACCAAGGGGTGATGTCAGCTTTCAGGTGGAGATTATGTTCCCCTGCCAGAGCCTGGCCATTGTCTGGACAAACGGCTGTGATCATCAGGGGAGTAAGAGGGGTTTTAATGCTCAGAGGGAGGTTTCTCCTCACTGTGTGGCAGAAACCAGTAATTGAGAAACCAAGCACCACACTCAGAGAGTTGGAGAACTCAGGTTTATTACGCCAATGGGCCCAGAGGAGTTAACACTCTGAGCCGCCAGCAAAGGGGTTACAGAGTTTTTATATATGAACAAGCATGATTAAGCAGGTTTGCAGGGGCTGGGCAATTGCAAAGAGCAGGACAAGGGTGAGTGAGATAAGCTCCAGTTCCTAGTATTGTGAGTCCTCACTTTCTGAGACTACGCGACCTATGTGATCCAGATTTTGCAAGGAGCAACCTGAGTTATAGAGGTAGAAGGAGCAGGAGGTTATATAAAATTTTAGTTTTTTCTCTTCTTTAACTTTTCTCTCCAGCTGTGCACCTCTGGGTAGTAGGGTGTGGTGGGGGGCTGGGTGGGGGGAGAGGGGACCGGGGGCCAGGTAGAGATCAGGGCTCAGGCTCCTTGTGGACAGCTGGGAAAGCAGGTGGACAGAGGCTGTATGCCTGATTCCTAGTCAGACTTGGACCAGGAAATGACACCTTTAAAAAGTAAACTTTGAAATACATTCGTAGTTGAAAATTATGAACATATGGAAAATTAAAAGAAGAAACAAATTCATTCTACTCCCAAACCAAAGACAACTATCAACATTTTAACATTGTCTCAGTGGTCTTACAAAAAAAAGAACTCATTCTGAAAGCATAGTTGAAATAATAGCATAGACAGACCTGCATTTGCTAATTTTTTTTCATATTATAGCACAGATGTTTCTCCACTACACTAAAACATTTGTAAAACAACCTGAATGGCCTTATAATATCCTGATAAAATGGAAGTATTGTGTATTAGCCAGGGTCCAGTGGAAAATAGAAACACTCTTAAGTATTTTAGTAGAAAGAATTTCTAGGAAGAAATCGGTTACACGGTTAAAGAAGAACCAGGAAAGCAAAGCCAAGCAGAGGATCAAGAAGGCAACCGAGAGATGAACAGCAGTAGAATTACTTCCTGTTCGAGAGGCAGGTGAACAAGGGGAGGGGACACTGTTACCGGTAACGAGACGTGGGTCCTGCAGGGCAGGAGCTAGAGCAGCTCCAGAGAAGGGCTTCCTGGTGTCCAGGGGTTCAGAATCCACCTTGCAATGCAGGGGACACTGGTTTGATCCCTGGTCGGGGAAGATCCCACATGCCATGGGGCCGCTAAACGACAAGCTCCCCTTGGCAACTTACCCCTGTGTGCCTGGTACAAAGTGAGCGCTCAGGGAAGCAGAGCTGAATGTTTTAAAATGCTATTTTCCTAGATCTATAGCTACTGACCCGGAAGGCTATAAAGTGAGCAAACAAACTGTGAGTATTGCATGTGAAACACCCTGATTTTAATAAAAACAAGCGATGACACTGCCTATATATGTTTTGTGAGCATGGAGAAACTGTAGAAAGATCCACACTAGGCTGCTGTGTTATGAGGGGTGAACTATAAAGGCTGCAAGGAAGATTATTTTTGACTGTACCTTTAGGTAATTTAAAAAAAAATTATGGGGTGCTCATGATGCCTTTCTGATTTTTGAGAAGGAATTTAAATTAAAAGATATATGAAGGGGAAATTATGATTTCCTCCTTAGAATTCAGCTGAGTCCTCATTGCCTCCTTCCTCTGTGGAAAATTTCTGCAGCCTGGAGCCTGTGATGGGAATGCATCAGCTCTCAGCTCCATCTCTCTGCTTAGATTGGGGTCCACTCTGGAGGGGAACTCTGCAGAGGAGGCCGAGGGGGAAAACTTGGCACTGTCTGTGGGCTCCATCCATCTCCAAGTTCTAAGCACAAAAAATTCAGTCCGTGACCACCAGGCCGAACTTAGAAGTGGGGGGCTTGGCTTAGCTCCCGTTACAAACATCCTGAGCTGTGCAGGCTCTTAATAGGAAAATTGATTCAGCCCCAGGCTTAATCCCTGAGGTACATATTTTTTCCAAGACAGCGAGTTCATGGCTCTGCAATATCTGAATTAGATGTTTGGAAAATGTATTCTTTGACAAGGCTTAATTAAAGCGGATCGCACCTATATAGGGACATTTTATAATTTCCATAACAAACACTATTATTACCATGAGCAATGTATTTTTTTGTTCTATTGATGTCTTTTATGGTGATGCCATAAAAAGAAGATTATGACTTCTCATTATGAGGCAGATGGAGGAGAAGACGCAGGTTGATTGCCAGAGAGGGGAGTATGTTCTTTCCAACCAGTTACCTTAATAGTCAGCGAGGGCTGCGCTGGACGTGAACAGGAGGTCCAGGCAAATGACTTTTTTATGCGCCTTGCTTTATAGCAGCTTCCTTTTGTACATTTTCAAATGAGATCCATCAAATGGGAAGCTGATTTTTCAGTTTGGCTGGAAAATGAAGCTTCCACAGATTGTATATCTTTCTGAAACTCTTATTAAAAATTAACAGAATTCCCATTCTGCCTCTCTTAATTTAGTAGTAAGAAACTGGCTTACTTAAAAAATCCATTATATTGAATAACACTTTACATATATAAAGTATTGTGAGAATCACCCATTTTTTCCTTTTAAAAATATTTAATATTATAAGAACAATGCATTTTCATTGTAATAAATTGAAAAAATAGTCTTTATATGAAAAGAAAATAACCAGGTTTGACTACTCGTATGATGAGCATTTTCACCATGTCTCTAATTATTGTTTAAAACACCATTTTTATTTATTTATTTATGCAAGCATGCATGCTGCACTGTGTGGCTGGCTTGCAGGATCTTAGTTCTCTGACCAGGGATTTAACTTGCACCCTCGGCAGTGAAAGCAGAGTCCTAATCACTGGACTGCCAGGGAATTCCCTGTGTTCGTTTTTATTTTTTTCAGCTTTATGGAGGTGAAAGTGAAAGTGTTAGGTGCTCAGTCGTGCTGACTCTTTGTGACCCCATGGACTGTAGCCCGCCAGGCTTCTCTGTCCACGGGATCCTCCAGGCAAGAATACTAGAGTGGATAGCCATTCCCTTCTCCAGAGTATCTTCCCAATCCAGGGATCGAACCTGAATCTCCTGTGTTGCAGGCAGATTCTTTACTGTGTCACCAAGGAAGCCCCTTCTTGACAAATAAAAGATACGTATATGTAAGGTATACAAGGTGATACTTTGATACATGTAACACTGTGAGATGACTACCACAATCCAGTTATTAACACTTCTGTGACCTTACGTTGTTATCATTTGTGTGTGTGTGCGTGCCTGTGCACCTGTGCCCCGAGAAGATTTGACTTAAGATCTGTTCTTTCGCAAATTTCCAGTATGATACAGTATTGTCCATGGTCATCGTCTTTGTGCTGTAGGTTACATCTCCAGGATTTATTCACCCTGCATGACTGACACTTTGTATCTTTGATCATCATCTCCTAGTTCCCCACCTCCCTCCGGGCCCCAGTAAACACCATTTTTCAAGGTGGATATTTTACCTTTGATTGTGACATAATTTATTTAACCAGTTCTCTCATGGTGGACATGAATTCTTTTCAAGTTCTTCTTCTGTGCAAATAACACCATGATAAACTTCCTTATAGAAAATCCTTCTCCATCTTGTTGATGAATCTAGGGTCAACTCTGAAAATGAAATTGCTGAGTCCAAGTGTTGAATCATATTGCCAACTAGCTTTCCGTAATGTTTGTACCAATTTATACTTCATATAAGAACACACAATGTGTGTCTTGAACATGTTTATTAACCTTTGCCTGGAATAAATGCATTTGAACCCTGTTTTTACTCTCTTTTCCTTGATTACAGTGGTAATTGAAGTTGTGGTGGTGTCCGGGTCAGCCTGTGGGGAGGCTTGAATGTTCTTGCTACCAGGGATAAACACCTTGCTCTATCTGAGGAACATTTTAGAGTAATTCCATTTAAATTCTGTGCTTTGGGTCAAAATCCAGGGATGTGTTTATGGAGTTTGTCTTGCTTCTTCCTTGCCAGCAGAATGACCAGTGACAATGTACACATCTAAAAGGGGATTAGACCTGTGATTTCCATTTGACTAAAGAAATAACTGTCATATACAAATCCATGAAGCCCAAAGTAGACTTTTTTTTTTTTTTTTTACAGCTGACTTCATATACAGTCAGTTACCCTGAGCAGATTATGTTCTTAGTTCAGACTAATTGTTTGTGAGTTGGGTATCCTGGAGGATGTTTTGTCCACATCCGTAGTCAGGCAGCATTAAACTAGGCATGGGAAACACATCACTGCAGAAACAGGAAACCTCAGAGGCAGGGCTGAAAGGCCAGAAGGAAAATGCAGGCTTGTAACCTACTTGCAGAACTAAATGAGGGGACAAAAGCAGAAGCAATGAATTTATCTCTCTGGGAGCTCACTGATGAATGTTTACCCTGAACTTTCCCAGTCTCTTCCTTTGTTTCAAGTCCAATGCTCACTGTGTTTTGCATACCTAATTAATTACAGCATGCATTTCCTTACTTTGCCAAGGGTGCATAATTGATCATGCTGGGCTCCGGAAACCATTTTCAGTAAGTTTTTTGAGATCATGCAAATTGACTTGCCACCAGCGATGCAATTCAACGATGGAATCCAGGAGGCCGATGAGAAGCTTTGGAAGTGTACTTTTCTTTACTTGGAGATTGATAAAATCTCCAAGGGATTAGGTAGGCATTTTGCTGATAGTCGAAATAATGAAGCAGTATGTGGTGTATCTGAAATTTCTGGGAGTAAGTTCACACCTTGCTACAGATGTTGGTCATTGAACTAGATGGCTTCTGTGGGAGTGCTCACATATCCCTGTCACAAGGCAGCCCAGACTCCTCACTCTCCTTCTTGAGACCCCTTCTCTGCAAGGCTGCTCCCAACAGAGAGCCTGGACCCAGGCTTGGGACACACAAGCAGGACACCAAAAAATGAAGAAAGTTTCGATTTCATGGACTTATTCAGAATTGTTCAATCTTAGAAATCTAGGAGAGGCTATTTTGACTTTCTTGTTGTATGTTTTGGGTTCAGATTTACAGTGCGTTTTGAATGACGGATGTGGGTAAGGATGGGGAGAAGGATACCATGATCTTTTCAGAGCTTAGGGTCACCAAAGGACTCAGCTGGACGCAGTGTCAGCTAGAGGATTCTGTGCAGGATGAGATGACCAGTAAGGCTATCTTTCCAGAACCTCACAGTGTAGGCTGTACAAGGCTGGAGTGTGAAAACTTTGAAATCCCTGTTATTGAATGCTGTGTGAATGCATGCTCAGGTGTATCTGATACTTTGCGACTCCATGGACTGTAGCCCACCAGGCTCCTCTGTCCATGGGATTCTCCAGGCAAGAATACTGGCGTGGGTTGTCACTTCCTATTCCAGGGAGTCTTCCTGACCCAGGGATTGAACCCAGGTCTCTTGCATCTCTTGCACTGGCAGGCAGATTCTTTATCACGGCACCACGAGGGACACCCCGTCCAATGCTACAGAGCTCCCAAATGAAGCCTTCTTTCTTTCCGTGGCTTTTCCAAATAAGGAGTCAGATTTTGTCAGTATAAATGTCGATAGAAATATGCATCTGTTTGTCAGGCCTGTTAGTGACTTACCCAGAGGGACTTAACCACCTCAGGTGGGTTCTTTCCAGTGCTGGAAACAGAATGAGATGAGGCCATGGTTTCCTCTTGTAACTGCTTTTCATTTGGAGCATAATTTCAAAGATGTCTTGCTAGTTTTCAACAGTCGAGTTCGGAGGTGTCAATGTAAAGGGATTTTCTTTGCATTTCTCTTTGGGTTTTCTGACTTGCTCCCGCCAGATGACTGTTCCGTGGAAAATATCAGGCCTGTACAGGGCTACCTGATTATTAATGCTAGGATCAGCTGGTCACATTCTGTTTTGGTCCTTGTGCACATGTCTTATATCAAGGTTATTTAATTCTTTACATCAGTTGAAACCAAGGCTGAGCTGGGGAAATCTTTATGGAGCCCAAGCGATTCACCCACAAAGGTCAGAATTACCTGTGTTTAGCTGATTAGACCTCAAGGAAGAATGCTGAAATTAAGGGCTCACAACCTGTAAGCTCCCAGATGACTGAAAACGATGGGTTGTCACACCTCAGACAGGCAGCGAGAGAAAGGCACACGGGGAGAAAAGACTAGGAGCAGGAGGATCCCGTGCTGGGCTTGAGTGCTGAGCCTCTGTCCTCTGGGCTGGAGGTCACAGGTCTGAGGCCCACCTGCCACCTTCTGCCACAGACACATATTTTTGGCAGAATGTTTGAAAATCTTGGCTCAGTTGTCAACCTTATTTTAAAAGGAAGTGGTTTCATATAAAATTCTGACTCTCGGTTATTTTTGAAAAATAATTCCCGGTAACACAGCCTACATGTCCCCAAAGCAACCAGTTCTGAAGCTGCCTGGGGACCACTCACTCTCAGTGTACCCCCAGAGCCCTTCTTGCCCTGTACTATGCCCCCTCCAGTTCCTGCACCCAGCCTTGCTCCTCCACTAACTGCTCATCCTCCGAGTATCTGAGCTGTGACCTTCGCTCTAAAGCAATGCCGTAAATACCCATCTGGGCATGTCTCAAGTCTTTTGTTTGGCTCAGGCCTCAGTTTTCATACACGTACAATGAAGAATTGGATAAGAAAGGGTCCAGAATCTCTCCCAACTCTCCCATTTTTTGACCCTGGAATGATCTGAAATTTTAAAATGATTAGTTTGGATCTATATGAAAAGCCAATTCCATCTCTTTGACCTGGCAGAATTCAGAAATTCATGAAACACTTACAAAGCCATTTGTAATTTGACCTAGTAAGACCAAGACTTCCAGTAGCTTGAAAGATTCTGGGGAGAGTGGAGGGGGGAGCTTTGCTGTGAGATTAGTGTCTGCAGCTTAAACCAGCCAGGCTGCTGCAGGGATAGGCTGTGGGCAGGTAGGCACCCTTGCTGGTCTGGTGTATTCGTGTGAATCCAGCATGGGTCAGGTCAGCCTTGTAGGTTTTATAGGCTTGTTTCTTGGCCCAAATCCAGGTATCTTCTCTTCTAATTAG
Organism: Budorcas taxicolor; assembly: GCF_023091745.1. Lineage (NCBI taxonomy): Eukaryota > Metazoa > Chordata > Mammalia > Artiodactyla > Bovidae > Budorcas > Budorcas taxicolor. Next base: position 142,618,220 of record NC_068920.1, read on the forward strand.
TTTCTGGGATGAAGGAACATTGGACCAGGAGTTCACCTGCCTGGATTACTGTCTTGAATCTATTGTGGACTCACTGCTTCACCCTGCTCACATCCCTTTCTGTTTCCACCTCTAAGACTGGAAGAAATTTCTTTCAGCTCCAGCATCTGATGATCCCAAAGTTTATCCTGTGTTTTCTTTTTAATTTATTATTATTTTTTACTTTACAATATTGTATTGGTTTTGCCACACATCAACATGAATCTGCCACGGGTGTACACGTGTTCCCAGTCCCGAACCCCCCTCCCACCTCCCCCCACCACACCATCCCTCCATTCGAATCAGTTCTAATGAGGTGAATGAAACTGGAGCCGATTATCCTGTGTTTCTATGGGGGACATCACGGGGAAGCCCCTGGAAGATGCCAGGTCCCCCTGCAGACAGTCTGTCGGGGGCAGGCCACAGGACAGCAGGGGATCCCGAGTAAGGCATCATCGCTGTGTCTAGAAAATTTTTATCTAGTGGGAAAGATAAAGAATATACTTAGGACTCTACCACAGGAGAGGAAATGAATGTCTTTCATCTCTTTCCACTATTTAACGTCTTTTATGGTCAACATCTGAGTTTTTTTCAGTGAAGCACAAAGAATTTAAAAAGAAATCCAGGAAAATAGGAAATTGCGTTAAATTTCTCCTATCAGATTGATTTTTCTAAAATGTAGGTCTTGTGGCATACTTAAAGATTCTCTGCCCCTGTGGGGTTCTGTATGAAGTTCAAGTTCTTTCCCTGGCCCTGTCCCCTTTGGCATGACAACCTTCTGCATCCTCACCAGGGAGAGGAGACCTGCCTCTCGGCCACACCCTCCCCTCCACCTTGCTCTTCTGGCTGGACCTGCCCCTCTCCTCTTTCTGCACAGATCTAGGAAGGTCTCCAGGGCCCCCTCCCATGGGGAGGCTCCCCTGCTGACCACCCACCAGCCCTGGGCATATCCGTTCTCCCCTCTGCTCCCTTGTAAGAGACCCCTTCTGCTCTTGGCACATGCTGCCTCTTCTCAAGGCCCGCTTGCTCTGTGTGTTCTGTTCTTCAGTCTCTAGTCCAGGCAGTTTAACCCCAGAGCTAGTATTTTGAGCTCCTGCCACTGGAACGTGAGCCTCGGTCACTTGGTGAATACCGTTGTGTGAATAAACGGAGTGAATGGATGAAACAGAAACTCAAGGAAATAGCGCTCCCCAGGCCAGGGCCTGCCAGCTCTCATATGGCAGCCTTCTCTCCTGCTTTCACCAACTTCTCCCTGGCTGGCTGGCATCCCCTCTGTCCTGCTGGCAGGGTGGTTGGCAAGCAGTTCCTCATCCAAGTCCTGCAGGACTGGTGTCCTTCCCAGGCTGAAAGGGACCTGATGTTTAAGGCTGTCTTTTACGGATGCCTTAGCGTGTGACCAACTGATGAATTCTCTGAGGACATTTACTGTTTCCCCTCCTCTATGTGCTTGTTGTAGGGGAGAGGCTGACCGGTCACTTTATCTTCCTTATCTGTAATAACCACAGCTGAACATCATTCCTCTGACCAGTTAGGGATGAAGGGCAGGCTGGAGAAGGAGAAAGACTGGCCATGTACATCACATTCGAGACAACTGCAGTTTATCTGCTCTTACTACTGTGTGTGGGTTTTTTTTTTTTAAATTTTATTTATTTATTTGTCTGAGTTGGTCTTTGTTGTAGCACACAGGATCTTTAGGCTTCATCACAGCATGTGGGATCTAGTTCCCTGACCAGGGATCGAACCCAGGGCCCCTGCTTTGGGAGCGTGGAGTCTTAGCTGCAGGAACACCAGGGAAGTCCCTAACTACTTCTTACTGTGTGGGCATTATTGCCCAGAAGTCACTCAAGTACCTGTTTTAATGAATAAACAAGCACAATCTCTAGTAACTGCATCAGTCAGAATTCTCCATAGAAATAAAACCCAGAGGAAAGCTGGTGGTTTAGATCCAGTGTGAGACCCACAGACTGGAGACCCAGGAAGAGCCAAGCTTCTCAGCCCTTTTTGTTCCATTCAAGCCTTCAACTGATTAGATGAGGCCCACCCAGGGTAGGAAGGGCAATCTGCTTTATTCATCTTCTGGTTTAAATGTTAATCTCATCCCAAAACACCACCACAGAAACTAAGTAATGTCAGACTCAATATTGGGGCACCCTGTAGCCCAGTCAGGTTGACACGTGAAAGTCACCTTCACAGGAAAAAAATCAATAGTTTTTTGTATAGCAAATAATTTTCACATGGTTTATAGCACTTGAGCCTAATTTGTGCAGTTTTTCATTGTCTGAATGTTCTGAAATTTTATCTTCACCATGAGTGAACCAACTTCTTAGGCCATTGAAAAGGGAGAGGGAAAAGGAGGGAGGGGTGAATGGTGAGGGGCACACATGCCTCTGTAAGAGATCCCTCCTGGTTTGCATGAGCGTGTGAATCAGCTTTTCCTGGGATTTGCATTGGAAGATGGAGGGTACCTTGCTTTAATGAGCTTTAGAGTATGTGTTTCACCTTCAGGAACTAGAAGCCTGGGGGACTTCCTGGAGATAATTGAGAGGAAGCAAGACAGATTTTATCTCTGACACTCTGGGCTATTTCTAATACTGGTTTTGCTGAGAATAAGTCGCTTAAATAATGGTTTGATTAATTAATGATAGGTATAATTGAACATTGCTTCTGTGATCAAAATAAAGTACTGACCGTGTATTATTTCCTGTGCTGGATATTTTATATGTTTTCTTTTAAAAAAATGCTTTTACTTTGTATTTTAATTGGAGGAACATTGCTTTACAAGGTTGTGTTGGTTTCTGCCATACAACAACCCAAATCAGCCAAAATTATACAAATGTTTTCTTATTCTAGCCAACCAGTCAACCTCCTTTCTCCAGTTTTGTCTCCATTTTACAGATGTTAAGACATTAAGTCACTTGTGCCAGACTGCAGGGCTGGTACATGTGGAGCTGAAACTGACATGTTGGTCATTCTCACCCCAGTGCCCACGCTTTCTGACCTTCATGGTTCTCACCTTTGTGACTTGCTGAGCAGTCATTCCTGGGGGGCCTCTTCATGGAGTACCTCCCCTCCCCCCTGATATATCCACACCAATTTGGAAGGACTATTCTTTTGTTGTGATCGATGAAAATGGTTTGATGATTCTGTGTGTTATGTTGGGAAAAGCATCTCCACCTGTAGCAAACAGCCATTCTTTCCTCATCACAGTGTTATTCTGAGACTGAGTAAAAAATGTGGGAGAGGGCAGACAATTCTAGCCCACGACAATTTTCAATTTTAGAACACTTTGCAAACAGTGTGAAGGAGGTACAGATTCCATGTGGAAGAGACGGGGACATTTTGTTTATTCCAAACACACCTGGAAAAAAGAAAAAACCTCAGTTCTTATTTAAAGAGTTTACAAGGCTACTGCTGTGGACTTAACCATCAAATCTGGGTGCCCACGTTGTGCCCCTTACAGGACCACATAACAAGGAGTTAGGGAGAGAAGGAAGGGTCTGCCTTGGTGGGCAATTAACTTGGAGGAGCTGGATGCCAGAAGCAGAACCTGTTCAGATGATCCGGGATAATGGAGTTTTGGGAAGAAAGCAGAGTTCGGCCAAGTCCTGTGGGTGGATTGGGAACATCGGGAAAGTGTTGGAGGCTCCACCTCGAGTGGTTTCTACCATCTCCTTCTGCTTTACCCCACAGGTCCTCTCCATTCTTTTTTTTTTTTTTAAGACTTTATTGAATTTGTTACAATACTTCTTCTGTTTTATGATACGGTTTTTCAGCCACAAGCCATATGGAATCTTAGCTCCCTGACCAGGAATTGAACCCACACCCCCATGCATTGGAAGGTGAAGTCTTAACCACTGGACTGCCAGGGAAGTCCCCATCCATTCCATTTTTTACAAAGATCCTTTCCTACTGACTAGTTGCCATGGCCACCGCAGGGAGAAGCATGTAAATGGAAATGTTCCAAAGGATGAAAATCTCCTTGAAAGTAGGGGGGAAGGAACATTCATTAATTTTCTGTGTAGCATATGTAATCTCTCCTTTTCAATCCTTACATAGGCCTGGGCTTGAATCCTGCCTGCTGCTGGTATGAGCTGACTTGGGCACGTTCTTGTCACCCTTCTAAGTCTCAGTCCCCTTGGCTGTAAAATGCAGATGAAGGCTTCCAGCATACGGATCTGCTGGGAGGAGTAAATGAAAGCACCCTTGAAAAGAACTTAGGAGATACCTAATCAATAGTAGCTGCTATGCTTTTTATAGCTCTCTCTGTTTGCGGAAATGAATTGTGGGGTCCAGGGTGCTGGCTGGGTGGGCTGATGCAGACCGCGGTCCCCAGGGGCCTGGACTAGTTTGGGTGGGGTCTCCAACTGGGGAAACCAGGAGAGGAGGGGCCAAGAGAGGCAATGTGAGAGTGTAGCCGAGGAGGGGTGCCAGGAGCCAAACTGGGTCAGGAGCTGGGGGTCTGAAAGCAGAGCTGACCTAAATTTAAGGCCCAGAGAGAACCGAAGTAACTGTCCAGCTGTGAGCTTTGTGATCAAGGTTGTCAGTTAGCACCTGACTCAGAACAGGAAACGAACCAGTGGTGTTGTGAGATCTATTAGGGTTGTAACCAGACGTCTGCTGATCTCAGGCCCCAGCCCAGTGCTCCGCTCATACAAGTGACTTCACAAACATGTTAAATGAATGAATGAATAGCTGGAAGGCAGAGAGGGTAAAGACTGGCATATAGGTCACTGGGAGGGCGAGTAGAGCAGATGAGGGCCCGGGGAGCCGGGTGGTGGATGGTTCTTGTAACATCACAGAAAGTAAGTAAATAAAAATGGCCCGTGGCATCTTTCTTTCTCTATCTCTCCCTACATGCCATCTATCAACTATCATTTCTCTTTCTATCATCTATCTATCTATCTATCTATCTATCTATCTATCTATCTATTTAGACTGAAAATCTCAATGAAAAGTGAGGACTATGAACAACTTGAGAGGGTTGAATTCTGAGTGTCCTGTCTTTAAGACACCTCCCTTGGAGACGCGTCCTGAGAACCTACAGAGGTAACTTGGGGAGTCTTAGAGTGAAAGGTGAAGGTCAGCCAGTATGCAGGTAGAGGTGCCATGCCAGTCGAAATCCTAAATTAAACTTGCCGTGATGCCATTGCTAGTCACAGGCCACTGAGTTCAAGGGATGTCTGGGCTCACAAGGAAAGTGGTTTTGGTTTTGCTTGGTTAAGCTAGGGACTGTAGGTATCGATGTGGAAACATCACTGAGAAACAGAGATAATTCAGGGGGAAAAAAGTCAGCCACTTTGCCTGACAGTCCTTTTCTATCTGAAGGGTTAGAGGTGTCTGTGAATTCTTTGGCAGCCCTCCCACCAACAGGTGGGGTGTATGTCTGAACCCTTTGCCTCTGAGTAGGCTTTGTGACCAACAGAATAGTGGAGAAGTGATGTTACTGAGAAACCAGAGGCTTATACTTCCTGGCTCTGTGAACCCTCTGAGAACTCTGAGCCTTCACAGAAAGTCTGACAACCCTGAGACCATTGTGCTGGAAGGGTCACATGAAACCTGTTCAGGCCAGCTGTGCCCAGCCTTCTAGCCATGCCCCCTGGGCGCCAGACCTGGGAGTGAAGCCATCTGGTCCCCCTGACCAGCCCTTCCGCCCACTGAATTCCACTGAGTGATTTTAGTAGATGCCATATGGAGCAGAAGATGAACCCAGCTGAGCCTGGCCCAGGTTCTTGACCCAGAAAATTGTGAGCCTATAATAAAATGGTTGCCTTTTTTTTTTTTTTTTTTCTTTTAAGCCACCGAGTTTGGGAATAATTGGAATGACTTGTTACACGGACATAGATAATCAGAGCAATCATCCTGGTAGGTCTCTTTTTCTTGCCCTAGTTGGCTGGGGCTTGAAATGTGAATCACGAGAGTAATGTTTCTGGAGAAGAGGCATCCTTGGCACGTGAGAGCGTTTCGGGATAGTGTTGGTCTGAAGTTGAATCTCTGTGGATGAGACCTCACTCTCATCAGCTCGGGTCTAGTAGGTTATTTTGAAGTGTGTGTGAGCCTTTTAGGCTTAAAAAGACTGGATTGATTATGATGTTTCAGGACTTCTGGAGCAGAAAGGGCCACCCTCTTCTAGCTAAGAGCCTGCCAGGCCCACCAGGGCTGAAAGAGAAGACCAGTTTGCCTGGGTGGCTGGTGCATTTTCTGGGGTGTCCTGGTTGGATGGGACTAGCTTCTGCAGCAGAAGCTCTGGCTCATGGGGTGAGGGTCTGGCTTAGTCTCTTTGGTCCCCTTAGGGTGGCATTGAGGTCTTCTGTTCTTTATTCTTTATCAGACAATGGAAAGAAAATAACTGCTGCTTTGCCAATATTACAGCTATAGAAAACTGTGCCATGTAATTTGAATTATTGTAGCATCACTCTTTCCTTAAGTGTTTGCTGGCTTTGTTTTCTCTGCCTGCCTCTTGCAGCTAAGGATTAGCTCTTCAGAGATGACCTAGACACAGTTCTGCCTTCAAAACTCTCTTAGAGGGTTAAGCCAAGCAAGAGAATTGCATTTCAGGGCATGAGTGCCACCTGGAGGACTGGGCCAAGGGTGACAGAAGCCCAGGGAGGATGGCAACAGCTACAGAGAACCTGGGAACAGATTAGACACATCGGATACAGCAGGAACCAGAGCTCTTTCAAAATGACCGGAGCTTCAGAAATTGAGTGACACGTCAGAGGTCATGGCAGGGGTGATGGTGAGAGGTTCAAGTTAGTACCAGAGAAGGAGAAGGTCCTGTGTCCTTGGGAATCTGTGTGGAAAGGAGTGAGGGTGGTGGATCCTGACAGTTCCCTCCAGGGGCAGCAGAAATGAGTGACGGCTTCTGCTTGGTTTCTTAGGGACCTGAAAGTGACAGCGATGATGGTTGAAGTATCTTTATTGCGTGCTGACCGCATACTTCAACCCCTTTTTTAAGTTCCCAAACATTTATGAAGGTGGACATCTCATTCCCATTTTACAGATGAGGAAACTGAGGTTTAGAGACATTGACTGTTTTGATTAAGTCTGCTGCTAAGTCGCTTCAGTCGTGTCTGACTCTGTGTGACCCCACAGACAGCAGCCCACCAGGCTCCTCTGTCCCGGGGATTATCCAGGCAGGAATACTGGAGTGGGTTGCCATTTCCTTCTCCAATGCATGGAAGTGAAGAGTGAAAGTGAAGTTGCTCAGTTGTGTCCGACTTGTAGCGACCCCATGGACTGCAGCCTACCAGGCTCCTCCATCCATGGGATTTTCCAGGCAAGAGTACTGGAGTGGGGTGCCATTGCCTTCTCAGTGATTAAGGCTACCCAAGTAGTTAGTGGCTGGACTGGGTTTCCACCTGACTCTAGTTCAAAATTTTACATTCCCTCTTTTCAGAAGAATCAAACTTATAGCTAAAGCCTCTGAGATTAATCTGGTCCTTTGTCATTTTATAGCTTCAGAGTCAGATTAACCAGGCTTTGGAGGGGATTCTGAGGTCACCTTGCTCAGTCCAACTATAAGTTAAAACTTCATCACACTTTTCCTACTTGAGAGGAGATTAGAACAGAGGCTGTAGAAATGACCTCCACATCTGTGCTGTTTTCTGTCTCATGGAGCTTGAGCACTGTAACAAATTGCAGTACATTTTCATTGTTTTACTCCTTCTATGATGCCCATTTTCTCAAATCTCCCTCTACCTTCAGCAGGATTGAAATTTATTGGGACACAAAATGGCATATGCTCTCTCAATCCTGATTTTATTATGTGGCCAAAAGACCAGAAGGAAATAAACCCAAATGTTAAAAGTCATCCTCTCTGGGTTATGGAATAACTACTGATATCTATGCCTGTATTTATTCTTTCTTTCTGTACCGTCCAAGTTTTTTCTAATGAAGGTGAAGGTGAAGTCGCTCAGTCGTGTCTGACTCTTTGCGACCCCGTGGACTGTAGCCTACCAGGCTCCTCCATCCAGGGGATTCTCCAGGCAAGAATACTGGAGTGGGTTGCCATTTCCTTCTAATGAAACGCCCATTATTTGGAATAGTTTCAGTACAGCCTGAAGTCGGCAGCTCAGATAAAAGGCCCTCACTCAAATCCAGGCTTCACCTCAGAGATCCAGGGACAGGGTCCTCTTCCCCAGGGGAGGGGGGAAGTGGGCAAAGTTGACAAAGATCAAAGCCCGTCTTGGGCAAGTTCACACACACATCTTTGAGTGCTGAATGCAGGTGTTACCGCTTTACCCTAGAATCCTCAGAGATGTTGGAAAAGATTAAAGAGGCAAAGTCAACAGTTTCTTTGAACTTTCCAGAAAGAACTGATATTGGACAAAACGTTATTTTTCCAGCGATAAAGGAGGGTGCTCTTAAAGAAGGCATCATGTCAGCTTTATCGATATTCCATTATTTTTCATACTGAAAATAATACTCTGATACCCTCACTGGCCTTCCCTGGTAGCTCAGTGGTCAAGAATCCGCCTGCAAGGCAGGATATATGGGTTCAATCCTTGGGTCAGGAAGATCCCCTGGAGAAGGGAATGGCAACCCGCTCCAATATTCTTGCCTGGGAAATCCCATGGACAGAGGAGCCTGGCGGACTACACTCTAGGGGGTCGTAAAGAGTTAAACGACTGACATCACTTAGCACAAACATACATCCCCTCACTAGGCTAATCCCCACTTTAGCCCCCACAGTGAAACTGCACATCTGACCCATTATTGCCCTGTTTGAAACCCTTTCAGGGCTTCATTGTGCCTGCAGAATATAATTCAGTTCTGTATTAAAGGAATTATGGCTCAGATGGTAACAAATCTAGCTGCAATGCAGGAAACCTGGGTTCGATCCCTGGGTTGAAAAGATGCTGTGGAGAAGGAAATGGCAACCAACTCCAGGATTCTTGCCTGGAGAATTCCATGGATAAAGGGGCCTGATGGGCTATATGATCCATGGGGTCGCAAAGAGCCACTAACGACTGAGCCACTAACACAGTCACACAAAAGAATACAAATTATCTCCTAACACTCTTTGTCCTCAGCGTTCAGCCTCACCAAGTCCAGCTTTGTCTTGGGGCCTTTGTATATGCTTGGCCTTATGTCCAAAATTCCTTTTCTCTTCTTGTATGCTTTGAAAACTCCTATGCAACCTTCAAAACAAGGATTCAGAAACCTCCCCTATGAAGCTTTCCCAGCTGTCCTTCCCCTTCTGAATGCATCACACACTTAGTGCTACTCAGTACCTGCCCCTTCCATTACATGAAACACGACGGGCTGCTTCCACTCACTCACTTTTCTGTGTCCCCAGAACCTAAACTTTAGCAGTGGGTTGAAAGACCTGATGACGGGTAAACTTAGGTTCCACCATTAGCTTTTTGTTACACCCTCACCAACACTGGGCATCGTTCACCCTTTACATCTTTGCCATTCTCATGGACAAACAGGCTATACAGGATTTCTTTCACTGTAAGTTCAGTTGACCATTTTAATATGTTTTCTCATAACTTAAGTGTGTGTGTGTGCACCCATTGCTTGAAATGTGTTACTTGTCTTTTTGTTGTGGGTTTAAGATTTTCCACGTTAGTTTGTAAGGACTTTTTGTTTATTAAGGAAATTCACCCTGTATATGTCACATGAATTGCAAACATTTCCCCACACAGATCTTTAACTTTTGACTTTATGCCCCGCCATGGCTATCTTAAACTAATTTATTTTTACCAAATCTAACTTGTCGATATTTTTCTTTGTGACTTCTTATTTTCACAACTTACTTAAAAAGGTTTCCTTCATTCTGAGATTATGAACATATTTTCCCTCTATGTTTTCTTCTTTCTTGCCTCTCCTTCATTCTTTTCCTCCTCCTTCCCTTCCTTCCTTTCTTTCTTCAATGCACTTGGAATTAATTTTTATGTAGGAACAAGATAGGAATCCAGCTTAGTTTTATCAAATAACTGGCTAGTTGTTCTCACACTGTTGATTAAATCATTCTTTTTAAAAACAAACAAACAAAAAAAACCCATTGGTTTAAAATACTTCCTTTAACTTTGCACAAGTTTTCTTAAAGACTTAGGTTTATTTTTTGAGTTCTTTGAGGTGTTCTGTCCTCTCTATTCCTGAACCAATACTAAATTGTTTAGATTACTGTAGCTTTATAAAATATTTTAATATCTGGTGTTATTTTCCTTACTCTTCAGCACAGATTTTTCTTATTTTTTCTGAGTTTTTCAAGTGTTTTTTTTTTCCGCCCCCAAAAGACTATAAAATCTCTGTCTGGTTCTGAAAATATCCTGTTGAAATTGTGACTAACACTAGCAAATTATTTTAATGATATAGGTACAGAGATATTAACGGCAGCATCGTGTATAAAAGGAAAGAAGAATTGCAAAGCTGAACGCCTATTAACAAGATGATACATTAAAACACATAAAATGCATTAGTAAAAAATGTGTATTGATGTTAACTGCATCCATATGAATGACTCTTTGAAGCATAATATTAAGTAAAAAGGAGCCAGTCAAAGAGGAAAATGAAGACAATATTATACAATATATGTCTGTATCTATGGGCACATGCATGCATGTGTGTAGGTAACACAAAAATATATACTTTGCTCAATAATGCATATTTAAACAGTACAAAATGAAAAGAAATGTATGGAATTTATAAATACAAATTCAGAGTTGTGAGGACTTACAGTGGGACAAGGAGGGGATATAGGTGTCTTATCCCCTAACATCTTATCCTAGGTGTCTTAACCAACGTTGATTTTGTTTCATCTCCTGCTAAAGTGAAGATACAGGAGAGTTTGTTGTATTATTCATTGGACCTTTTTGTATGTCTTAGATGTTGATAATTCTTTTTAATTAAAGAGGTCTACTGAGTACATAAAATAATTCATAAACAAAATGGGAGACTACACTTATTCTTGGATGAGGGATGTCAACATTGGCATCTTTTCCATTCCCTGGGACTCTTAGGTGGTATATATCTATCATTTCCCTTTCTGCTTTGTACTGGGACTACTTAAATATTTATATAGTTATATGTTTATAAGACAATAAATATAAAACCAAGGTTGAAATAGGAAAATGTTTGCCTGTTTATTTAAAGAGGAACTCCCACTGTTTAGAAGAAATCCTAGAGAATCAAATGGGCTTGACTAGATAAAAAAAAATTTTAAGAATCTTCCATATAACCAAAACATTATAAAAATTCAAAAGACAAATGAAAAATTAGAAAAATATTTACAATAATATGGGAAAGGATTCATACACTTGATACATAAGACTGTTCAGACTAATCAATAAGAACATAGTGAGAAATTCACTGAAGAATAAATACAAATGGACAATGAACAAAACAAGCTAGCCTTACTAAAGTTAATTAAAACAGCAAGGTGAATATTTGTTTAACCTGTTAAATAAACAAAAATTAAAGATAAAAATTTTAACCAGAACTCTGAGGTAGGTACTCTCATACACAGCTAGTGGGAGTTTTATTGAGTAAAACTTTTGGAATGTAATGAGAAAATATCTCCAGAGCCTTGAAACAAATAACTCTGAAACAGTAATGCCTTCTAGAGATCCATTCTGAGAAGGATAAATCATTCAAATATTCGTTTGTATGGACATCCGCCCTCACCTGCATATTTATTTATTCCATACACTCTTCGAGGGCAGAGATTTAATCAATACACTTCACTTTTTCCTTGATAAAACTTTCCTTACATTTTTGTGGCTCTCATCCCTAGCTGAGGAAGACTGTAGAAAGAGGATTGTTTTAACCTTCAGAAGCAAAGATGTAATAGATACTTATTTCTTTTTCTTTCTTTTTTTTTTTTTTTTTGCATTTTTAAGATGCTTATTTCTTGTTTGGAAAGAAATGAGTTCTTTCAAACTCTTGAAATATGGATTTTTCCTTAAAATTGGGAGAAATCCGTGTCCTTTCTCTAGTGTAACTTGAAGGCATGTGGCATCCTGTTTCTGCCATGCAGTTTTCTGGGCAGTTTATCTGTAATCTGCTATGGTTTGAAGCTGGGTTTCTCCACCTTAGCACTCTCGATGTTTGGGGCTGGATGGCGCTTTGTGGTCGGGGCTATCTTGTCCGTTGCATCCTTGGACTTTATCCATTAGATGCCAATGGACAACACACAGTCATGACAAACAGCAATGCCTCTCAACAGTTCTGCCTCCCTGGAGGTTGAGAATCCCTGGTTTAAAAAGTTCTTTCTGGGAGCATAGATTTCTTTTTCCTCTGGGCTGGGGACATAAACCCTTCTTTTGGGTGGAGGAGTGCTGATTTGACATCATAAGAAGAGCATGTTGTCCTGTGCTCAGAGGCTCAGTCAGTCTGAGTCTTTGAGACCCCATGGACTGTAGCTTGCCAGGCTCTTCTGTCCATGGACTCCTCCAGACAAGAATATTGGAGTGGGCTGCCATTTCCTTCTCCAAGGGATCTTCCCAATCCAGGCAACAATCCTGTGTCTCTTGTGTCTCCTACATTGCAGGCAGATTTTTTACCAATAAAGTCACCTGGGAAGCCTCAAAAGAGCATATAGGATGGAATTCCACTGAGACCAACTTGGGGAAATGCTATCTGCCATCCCCACTTTGCTACTAACCTGCTGTGTGCTCTTGCATTGGCCATTTTCCACCCTGGACCTTAATTTCCCCATCTGCCAAAATTAAGAATTTTAGCTAGAATCCATGACTTTTAAAATCGAAGGGTTTCTCTGATAGCTCAGTTGGCAAAGAATCCGCCTGCAATGCAGGAGACCCTGGTTTGTTCCTGGGTTGGGAAGACCTGCTGCAGAAAGGACAGGCTACCCACTCCAAGATTCTGGCCTGGAGAATTCCATGGACTGTATAGTCCATGGGGTCTTCAAAGAGTTGGACATGACTGAGTGATTATCATATAATTTTCACTTAAAATCAAAGGCTCTGTAGGGGTTGCTCCAAGATAAGGGGGGCTGGCTAGGCAATACCCCTCTATCTTCTCCCAAAGAAGCTTCACTTTGATCTGTTTTACATTTTGGTCTTTCAAAGAAGTGTTGGAACAATGTAATCAGGTGTAGGTGTGATGACCTGGTGCCCTGAGAAGTGTTCTGGTGATGATGCCTGTTTTGGGATGTCTGTGTGGGTCCTTAGGACCAGTGTGAAGGGGGCTGTGGTTTTCCCTGGAAGGGAATTGTTGCTCCTAGTGGAGAGCCATTAGCTTGACAGGCCTGTGGCCTGGTCCACACTGATGGGCCTAGACTGGGAGGCCCATGGGAGCCACTGAATGTGTCTGCTCTTGTGCGTGGGCTGCTCTGATACCTGAAGCTGGCATGGAGCCCACAGTGCCCAGGTAACTTGGTGTTCACTGACGACAGCAGGTGTGGAGTCCTCTAGCTTAAATGTGGATGTCTTTGAGTTTTATTCTTACTGGAAGATGGGCCAGGATGGATCCTAGGTCACAAAAAGAGTTGATCAAGCCCTGTTAGGCGCCTCCAGGACATCATCTATCCAAGGAAGGAGCTATGTCCATTGGGGGCTAGAGGTGAGGGGCTACAGGGACTTGGAGTCATCCTTCCTTCCTAGCATCTTGTTTTCTCCAGGATAGGAATTTACAGACATATCTAGGACACAGCCTTACAAGTAGGTCCATGAGGGAGATCAAGTCAGGAGGCAGTTGGACTCCACTTTTAAAACTGAATTAATTTTTAAAATAAAGGATATTCCCAGGGGAAACTGCATTTCTGGTCTCCTCATGGTGAAGGTCTTCACAAACGGTGGGACACCTGAGTCAGGTGTCTGTTCCTCAAGGACTTTGCAAAAGGGGTCCCAGGTATGGCTGGATCAAGAACCAGGTACCACCAACCCCTCCATGCATGACCCTGGCTTCCCTATTATAATGATAGTGCTTATCTACTGTTTATTTTTACAGATGATCACAAACAAGGCTGAACAATGGTCTGTCTCCACTTTTTCATCCATGTTGTATGTAGATGCTGTCAGAAAAACATCCTTAAAAAGTTACTCTTTTTCCTCCTTAAACATGACTAAAGATCTTATAGAGAGGAGGTGAGAAAAATCTCCTGGCTTTTAATCCAATTGAAATTTGAAAAGTTGTTTTCATAGTGTTGTTTGACATTTTGCTATCTTTTCCAGATCTGTTTTATTTTTTCTCTCTTTCTGAGCCTACCTGAAATCATGAGAATATCTGCCATTCCCACAGTGGGTATGACTTCAACCATCAGTGGTCTGAGATGGAGATTGTTCAGTGAAAGAGCTCATTAGCATGATCAAGAGGCTCTGACAGTGATCATCTCAGGATGGAGTGTTGAGAGCCACTCTGGGTTTGGTCATGACCTAGGGAATCTCTGCTGTGGGCAACTGGACAATTCCCAAAGCAGCTTCACTGCTGGGCATGGTGATCAGGAGCTATTTTAGGAAGCCTGAGCATCCTGAAATAAGAGTTTTGACAAACTGGACAAAAGGATCCTAAATGGGTGTGTCCTCAAGTTCTTTTGTCGACAATAGATGAGGAGATGTGTCCAGAATTGACAAGACCCAGGAAGAGGCCCTCTTTCTCTGGTGTGGTCTCTGGATGGGGCTGCTGGGAATTCAGCTTGTTGTCTAGGAAAGCAAGTCAAATCAGCTCTGCCATTGCCGTTTAGTCAACCAGTCAAGTCTGAGTCTTTTGTGACCCCATGGGGTGCAGCCCACCAGGCTCCTCTGTCCATGGGATTTCCCAGGCACACTTCAATTAAAAATAAATAAGATAAAAATTAGAAATATCTTCACAGCAAAAAGAAAGAAAGAAAAGAAAAGCAAGTCATGTTAGGAATTACTACTCTTTCTCCTACTCCCAGCAGCCACTGCTATTGCCTGAACACAATTTATCAGATGTGCCATGTAATAGACTTTGGGGTTCAAGAGATGAATATATTATATCTGTCCAGGAAAAAGAGACTGGATTCAAGCCCACATGGAGAGATTTGGATTGTTAAAAAATTTTTTTATTATTCTCACCCTTGTTAAAGTTGATCAGAAAGACTTCATTCAAGGGACAAGTGCAATGGTGTTTTGCAGTAGGGGAGAGAGACTCAGTTCAACTCTAAACAAAACAAAAAAAAGTAGGGATTTATAGCCAAGGAGCAGGTTGGGTGGTCAGTGGATGGACAGTTACCAAGAGGGTAGGGGGATTCTTGCTGAGGGCAGGCCAGGAAGATCAGATATCACTGAAGAGGATACAGGGGGATAAGGAATTAAATCAAATATTGAGGGTGATCAGATACTACAGGGGAGGAGACTCTCACTAAACTACATGGCAGTTTTCTTTATCTCGAGCACCAGACCAAAGGCTGTGTCCCAGTGGAGGCAGGGCTGAGGGGCGCCTGCCTGAAGTTGGGTTGAGGAGAGTCTGTATGAGGACTCACCACTTCAGCCGCTCATCCAGGTGTGGGTGAAAACCCTCCTAAAGATGTAGGCCCAGAACCTTCCAAGGAAGCGTGTACTGAGCCCTCTACCTTCCTCCATTTCTCTAGAGGTGTCTTCTTTCCTGCTTTGAACACCTCCTTTATTGTGGCTGCCCTGTAATCCAGCATCGTGGCGGTCACAATAGATATCTTACCTGCATTAATGCATGAGTGTTTACTGCACTCTGATGCTAAGACTGGGAAGAACGAAATGTCTCAAATACTAAAAAAAAAAGGAAACTAAGGTCCAGCAAGCTTAAGTGGCATACAGCTGGTAAATGCCAGATCTACTCTTCCAATCCAGGGCTCGCTTACTTCCCAAGTCCATAACTTTAGATCGTTCTTCCTCAGTCTAAATCTGTGTTCACAGATAACGTATGCTTATCCTTGATTCTTGCCTGGAAAATCCCCACAGACAGAGAAGTCTGGCGGGCTGCAATCCATGGGGTCTCAAAGAGTCAGACACAACTGAGCCACTAAGCACGCACACACATCCTTGATTCTAGGAATGAGTCTAGTGAATATCAATATGCTTGTCAATATTCAGGAACTTGGAGGCTGAATTCACGCCCTTTTCTTCTCTACTTTCCTGTTCCTTCCTCTACTGCTTAGAGGAGAAAGAACAAGTAAAAGATAGTTTCATGTTTTATATCTTATACTTTAGTCTGCTCTAGCATCCATAATGAAATACTACAGACGGGGAGGCTTAAACAACTGAGACATATTTTCTCATAGTTCTGGAGGCTGGAAGTTCAAGATCAAGGTATCAGCAGGGTTGACTTCTTTTAAGACCTCTCTCCTTGGGCTTGTAGAGGGCTGTATGCTCACTGTGTTTCACGTGGCCCTTCCTCTGTGCATGCTCATTCCTGGTATCCCTCCCTCTTATAAGGGCACCATACCTATTGGATTAGGGGCCCACCCATATGACCTCATTTAACCTTAGTTACCTCTTTAAAGACTAGACCATATCTTCAAATATGTATTTTGAGATGTGCAGGAGGTTAGTACCTCAACATCTGAATTTTGCAGGGGCACAGTTCAGTCCGTAACACCTTATCTATTTTAAAAATCAGCTATAAAAGATGCAAAGATGAAAAAGACCTTCTCTGCACCCACCGGGAGCTTACAGATTAGATATACATATCTAAAGAAATACAGAGATTATGAGTGATTTTGGAACTCTGTACAGGGTCAGGCTGCTATGGACTACAGTGGTTAAGAAAGGCTTCTGGGTTAGGAGGCAACATACAGAAAGATGCATATGTGTTTCTAGAAACTCAGAGAAGACATCCTGCCTAAAAACTGAATAGACGTGAAAAATCAGCCCTCAGTTGAATGGAATTCAGGGAGAATTTCCAGGGCATCTACCTTTCTGCCGGCATTGAACTAAAATTGGGGAATAGAAAAAATAAAACCTAGGACTTTCCCCTAAACGGCCCACACTCCAGAAAAAGGGTGATTTTAGAGCAGTTCAGGGATTGATGCTATATAGGGAAGTTTGCAGCTTAGCCCAGCTGTCTGAAATTGGTTTGTGGGAACAGCTGTGGAGATGTGTCACTAGTGGACCCAATGCTGGGTATGAGGCAGGGGTGTGGTGGGTCTATGTT
Source organism: Budorcas taxicolor (assembly GCF_023091745.1). Classification (NCBI taxonomy): domain Eukaryota; kingdom Metazoa; phylum Chordata; class Mammalia; order Artiodactyla; family Bovidae; genus Budorcas; species Budorcas taxicolor. The sequence continues at coordinate 142,635,293 of NC_068920.1, forward strand.
TGTGCTCATAACTTTGGCTCCACTCTGCTCTTCCTGAAATGTCCCCCTTACCTGAGCCTACTGCCCCTTCCTGGTCCACATTGTTTTGATCGAATATTTCCATCTACTATTTAGTTTACATATTGTCTAGATTTTGAGTTCTCCGTGGCAGGAGAACTTGTCTTGTTATGCTTTGCTGTTTGCATAGCTCACTCTGCGTGTGTGATACACCTTTGAAGACACAGATGTTGATCAGAGTTTGGGTTCCAACCACAACAGATTTTGACCTGACTATCTAAATCCTCAAAACATTTGAAACCAGAGTGTAAACCCATTGTCCTCACAACTCTAATTTCCATTAATTGCTCTAATATGTTGGTTCCTCTTTTTGATTGCCTGTCCTTTAGAAGAAAATCAGTGATATATTAATTACAGCTTTTATCTGGAGAGTAAAGCATTTCTAAACATATATTTGAATTTCAGGCCGAACTGCACATAAAAGGATGGTGCTGGGTGAGATACTGATATGCATGCTCAGTCACTCAGTTGTGTCCGACTCTTTGTGAGCCTTTGGACAGTAGCTTGCCAGGCTCCTCTGTCCATTGGATTTTTCAGCCACGAATACTGGAGTGGGTTGCCATTTCCTCCGCCAGAGGATCTTCCCAACCTAGGAATCGAACCCACATCTCCTTAATTAGCAGGTGGATTCTTTACTGATGAGAGAGAAATACTAAGATGGGGTTTTCAAAGATCCTTCCTCCAGTATAAAGAGCCCCGTGGCCACCCAGGGATCTTCTCACTCTGTGCAGCTTAACCAAGTCCATTTTCTATGTGGTGATAACACAGGAAAACAGATGATACTGCAAGAGGTAGCCATTAAGCTCAGTGACTCAGATATCCTTTCTGGTCCAAAGTAGTGGTAGGTGAGACTGCAAGGCCTGGGTCGTGAAGAAATGCTTGAGGAGGCCAGCAGGTGGTACAGCAGGACCTCAGCTTTCTTCTTTAGTGAATCCCAGCAGGACCTCTTCTGGCGACACGGGGTGACAGCAGTATTAACCAAAACCGTGGGTGCCCAACTTCATTCCAGCTGATGGAGCCTGGCTGGGGCTGCCCTCCTTTTAAAGGCCTAGAGAGTGCTTTCTGGGGTCTCAGCTCTCCATCTTAGTGGGGCTGATGCTCACTATCTCACTTCATGTGGGGCCCCTGGCTTTCTCCTTCTTCTCTGCCAGCCCTTCAGGACCTGTGTATCTTTTTGCAGGTTTCATCACATAGCACTTTTCTTGGAAATTTCTCTAACATTTACTATTTTCCCCTGTGAAGCCACAGAAGGGGAATTACAAGCTGAAGGTTTTAGCGATGCACACAAACTTCTTACCCCATCCGCTATGTTCCACATGACCTTAGGATGTCAGCCCACGTGGGCCTCGTCTCTACCAATACACAGTCCACTATAATGCGATTACATACATTCATATCGATGATGGTGGTGGTGGTGCTTTAGTTGCTATGTCGTGTCTGACTCTTGCAAACTCATGGACTGTAGCCCGCCAGGCTTCTCTTGTCCAGGGGATTTTTCCAGAAAAGAACACTGGAGTAGGTGGCCATTTGTTTCTCTAAGGGATCTTCCTGACCGAGGGGTCGAAGCTGGGTCTCCTGCACTGCAGGTGGATTCTTTAGCTACTGAGCCACCAGGGAGGCCCATATAGATAATGGCAACTGCTCAAAACTACTGGATATCAGACACTTGAAAGGGAAAGTGTTAGTCGCTCAATTGTGTCTGATTCTTTGCAACCCCATTGGACTGCAGTGTAAAAGGCTCCTCTGTCCAGGGAATCCTCCAGGCAAGAATACTGAAGTGGGTAGCCATGCCCTTCTCCAGGGAATATTTCTGACCTAGGGATCAAACCCAGGTCTCCTGCATTGCGGGAAAATTCTTTACAGTCTGAGCCACCTTGTGGTAAATGGTAGGTTAGGTAATTTATGTATATGATTTAATCTTCACAACAACTTTGAAAATTAGTCATTATGCTGATTGGAGGAGTAGCTTGCTCAAAGTAATAAATCTGGTAAGAAGAACCGCAGACCCAGAATGTCTTTGGGACTCCAAATCTTTTGTTCTTTGCCTCAAGCTAAGCTGTCTCTCAGTGATCATCTTAGTCCAGTTGAGTTCAAACACGTGCCCACATGTACATGAGTGTGTCAAACATGTATGTATATGTAATGTTTGCCATTTTTATGTCTGTGGTTCCAAATCCCCCAGGACACAGTTGTATCATCTCATCCCAAGCCCTGGACTACCTTTTTCGGCCTATCTCAGAAACAGTATTCATGGTTTTACTGTTTTAATTTTCTGTGTGGATGATGAGAGCAATGTGATTTTTTACACTGTTTTATATGGAATTGAGCCCAGTTTACAGACCATAAATGATACAGCTGACTTCTTATGCTTTTGAGAGTCCTGTACCATGTGTGAAAGTTAAACTGTTTTGTTTTCTGGGCAGTCAAGGCAGCAGGCAGGAGGCTCCCTTATCTGTTGCTGAGGCTCTGTCCAGCCTCATCTCCTGTAATCCTCCCAGCAAGCTCTGAGATCAGAATTAAGATAACCCCTCCAATTTTACAGCTGAAAACTCTGAGCTCAGAGAGGTTATGGCATTGGACTCAGATTACCCATCAGGAAAGGTGCAGACCTAGAATTTCCCTGACTCAAAGTCCTGCCGCCCCAGTGGACTGGCTGTACTCCCTCCTCCCAGACTGGGGGCACTGCAGGCTCCCTCAAGAGGGAGAGATGTGGTCAGCCTGAGAGTGCCAGGATCAGAGGAGAAGCACACAGGGGCTCATCAGACCCTGTGCTGTGTTCTCTCGTTTCAATAAAATATGATCTCCATACTGATAGGAGGAAGGGGGCTTCCCTCGTGGCTCAGATGGTAAAGAATCTGCATGCAATGTAGGAGAGCTGGGCTTGATCCCTAGGTTGGGAAGATGCCCTGGAGTAAGGGAATGGTTTATGTGGTTATGTGAAAGTCACTCAGTTGCGTCCAACTCTTTGCAGCTCCATGAAATAGTCCACGGAATTCTCCAGGCCAAAGTAGTAGAGTCGGTAGCTGTGCCCTTCTCCAGGGGTATCTTCCCCACCCAGAGATTAAATCAGGGTCTGCTGCATTGCAGGTGGGTTCTTTACCAGCTGAGCCACCAGGGAAGCCCAAGGGAATGGCTACCCACTTTAGTATTCTTGCCTGGAGCATTCCATGGATAGAGGAGCCTGACAGGCTACAGTCCATGGGGTCGCAAAGAGTCGGACACGACCGAGTGACTAACTGTAACTATGCAGACTGCTCGATGTAGTCCTGAGTTCATTACATCATTTTTTAAATTGGAATATAATTGCTTTACAATGTTGTGTTAGTTTCTGCTGTACAACAATGTGAATCGGCCACACGTACACATAGGGAGGCCTCTTGAGCCTCCCTCCCACCCTCCGCCCCACCCCTCTGGGGCAGCACAGAGCACCAAGCTGAGCTCCCTGCGCTTCGTGGCAGCTTCCCACTGGCTGTCTATTTTACACGTGCTAGTGTATATATGTCAGTGCTACCCTCTGTGTTGCTCTCACTGAAAGAAAATGTCACCGATGCTCAGATGGTGGCCCGGAGATGAGCAGTATGGGGACCCTGGGGAAGAAGACCTGCAAGGAGATGGGGAACAACCCGAGTACATCGCAGGGGTGGGGGCAGAGTGCAACCCCAATCCACATCCTTTACATCACACTTAATGCTTTTCAAAGTGAGCTCACTGCTCTTACTTCGTTGTGCTGCTTTATGAGAATGGAATATGGTTTTCCTCCTTTGACAGAGGATGGAACAGAGGCCCAGTGAGATCCAGTGACTCATTCAGCCTCGCTCAGCAAGTGTAGGATCCTGGGGCTTGCTCTTGATTAGGCGATTGTGTGATGTGTGAAATAACGAGCCTTCTCCATGGAGTTGTTGTTTTGTAGCCACACTGCCTCCCTTCTCATCAGAGTTCATGATTCATACATCCTAGTTTGTGATGAAAAATATACGTTTTCCCGTGGCTTAGCCTTTTTGCCCTGAACTGAATCTAATGACTGGGGTGGTCTTCTAATTTTTTTTTTTTTTTTGGCTTAAACAGCAGAAATTTATTTCTCATGATTGTAGAAGCTGAGCAGTCCAAGATCAAGGTGCTCTCAGATTCAATGGTTGGTGAGGATCTTCTTGATTTGTGGGAAGCTATCTTTTTACCATGGACTTCCCTGGTGGCTCAGATGGTAATGAACCTGCCTGCAAAGTGGGAGGCGAGGGTTCGATCTCTGGGTTGGGGCGAGTCCCTGGAAAAGGGAATGGCTACCCACTCCAGTATTCTTGCCTGGAGAATCCCTCAGTACATAGGGTCAGAAAGAATCAGACACAACTGAGTGACTAACACAGTCACTTTTCATCTCTTAATTGTCTTCTTACATAGGAGAGAGAGAAATCATCTGTTTCTTGTCAGGTAGGATCTTCTTTACATTGAGCTGAAATCCCCCCTTTAATCCTAATTCAGGCCCCCAGAGCTTCACAGAATAAGTCTTCAGCTAAAATACTCTCTTCTCTGGGGCCAGCATCTCTGATTTCTTCAATCTGTTCTTACTACAAGAAGAATCTCAACCCTGCTTGCTTCCCTAGATGACTTCTGGATTCATATATCATGACAAATGAACACTCAGTTCCCTGGGTCAGATCTAATCAGGTCAGCACCCAGGGAGGACTCTGAGGCTGTGTTAACCCCTGGTGTTCGCAGTGAGACAGTCTCTGAGGAGGACATGCCCCTCCAGTCCACATGGCCCATTTTCTGCCAGGGCTCTCTGCTGGTTCTGGAGGTGTTTGTCTTCCTTACTACAGTGGTTCTGTGAGGATAATGGGCACGGTGATTTCTGCTATCCCTGCCCCCCAACACGTACACACCTGTGAGCTCCATCAACAACATGGAGCACTTACTGAACACGAGTTATGCACAAGGTGTGGTCCAGGCTCTAAGGCGATGAGAGACAGGGGAATGTTGTCTATGGAGCACATCTGTTTACAGGTTGTTTCCACCTCTATCATCAATGACCCACGTCCTGCAGCCCAGTGTAGTAGTGAAATCAATGTCGACCCCAGTGGTGATAGATTTTGCCAAAATCAGGGATCAGAAAAATAGGGGGATGCTCAAAACAGGGGCCAAAGAGAAAGTGTTTGAGATGTGGCTGTTGAGAGGCCAGCAGGGACAATATCATTGCTGAGACACAAGCTGGGAACAGACCCCTGAGCTGGTGCTGGACAACAGCATTGGGAATGAGTCATAAAGAGAGAGAGTAAAGGGGTCCGAGGAATCCTGAGGGATCCGGGTGCTGCTTAAAGCAGAGGCTGGCTTCCAGGTCGGCTTCTGTGTGTTCCCTGCATGTGGGTCAGCATGTCACCAAATGCAAGTCCATGTGCCTGACGCACAGGTGGTGCCAAACAAACTGAAACGTTGGACTCTGAAGCAGAGGAAAGATTTTTGCAGGGCCATACAAGAACAGGTGGCTTCTGCTCAAAAAACCCTAAATTCCCCCAAGGGGTTTCAGCAAAGCATTTTAAAAAGCTGGGTGAAGGAGGGGCACCCCAGGCTTTGTGATCAGCTCCTGTGCAATTCTCTGCAATCCTCTGATTGGGTCAAGTTGAGATGTGGGGGCAGGGACTAACATTAATAATCCTTAGGCACCAGTAGGTCTGGGGGCTGTGTGCTCTTGATGTTAAGTAGTTAATTTCTTCTACTTAGTGGTGGTTTTTAGCATCTGAAAAACTCAGGAAATATGCATAAGATTACCTGGCTACTTCAGGAAGAAGTTTTCAGCAGAGGATATGGGGGAAGGGTCTGTCCCAGGAATGCCGCCTAGGGTCCTGCTTGGTGACCAAGTCAAGGGTGCAATGGATGGCAACGTGAGGATGTGTGCATGCTAAATCACTTCATTCATGTCTGACTCTGTGTGGCTCTGGGCTGTAGACCCCCAGGCTCGCCTGTCCGTGGGATTCTCCAGGCTAGAATACTGGAGTGGATTGTCATGCTGTCTTCCAGAGGATCTTCCTGAACCAGGGATAGAACCCATGTCTCCTGCATCTCCTGCATTGCTCGTGTTTTCTTTACTACCAAGCCACCGGGGAAGCCCAATATGAGAATATTAACCACCTTTCACCGATGAGGAAAGGCGGAGATTCCTGGCCAGTTGTGAAAATAGTCGTTTAGCCATTGACAGAATCAAAATTAAATTCTGAGCCCTGACCCTGTAATTTCCATCACTTTCTATTAACCTGGGGCCGTTTCTCCATCTTTCCTCCCAGCCACAGTGACCTCTATTACAATAGACTGCCCGTGCATTAAATGTTCTATACTGTCATGCTGGGCTTTAGAATTACAAATTTAAACCCTACATCCTGTATGCGATTTAGCCTGGTAAAACATCAACAGCTCTCCACTTAATGATCTACAGGTTTTTTTTTTTTAAGCAGAAGCCAAATATATATATTTTTATTTTCACGTATTTCTTGTTAGATAATAAATTCTAGGGCTTCTCAGCCTTTACACTATTGACACTTTGGACTGGATAATTATTTGCTGTGGAGGGTGTCCTAGGCATTGTGGGATGTTTAGCCATACCTCTGGCCTCTACCCACTGGATACCAGTAATGATCACACCTTCTCTCCCCTACCCCCAAGAACTCCAGCTGTGACAATCAAAATGAATTCAGACATCACCAAATATGGGGAGCAAAATTGCCTGTTAACCCTCTTCACTGAAAATCACTGATCTGCTTACATGGTCGCCGATGTATCAATAAAAGATACTGAAGGGTTAGTCTTTCTCCCTCATTTTCCCAACTGCTCAGCTCTTTACCCATGATTTCTGTTTTATACTTGGTGTTCTGGGTCATTTCTAAGTGCACACAGCCTTGCTCTAGGAAAGCTGAAGAGAAATGTCACCTTAAAAAAAAATGCACAACAGGAGAGTTGCGAATTGTTTTATTGGGGGCAAAATAAGGTCTGCAGCCCGGGAGACAGCACCTCAGGTAGCTCTGAGAAACTGCTCCAAAGAGGCAGCAAGGAAGGACAGAATATATCTTGATTTTGGCTATGAAAGAGTGCATGCAATCAAGCTTATATTTTTCCAGGAGCTTTCTGCCAGTTGGATGAAGCTTTCCACTAGTCACGAGGAACAGTTGTCAACATGAAGAATTTTAGTGGTTTTCTAGATATGAGGAGATACAAGTATTGGGCTCATAAAATCAGCTCCTGAAAATATCTATCTGAAGACCTGCCCTGCCAGTTTTTCGCCCAGCACAGAGTGCCTCCTTTCAGTTCTTCTCCCTGAACTCCTTGCAGGGGGTGTTGAAGATCAGCAGCTGCAGCAGCCCATGAATTAATCCTTGTAGAGGTAGAGGGCAAGTGCCGATGGTGAGTGCCAATTTGTAGTTGATGGAAGGATGGACACAGAGAATGGAAGGGTTTCCGTGTGGCTGCCCCGGCTGAGGTCACTTACTTTCAACTGGGGTTGCAATCTTTGGCAAATGGCGACCAAGAAGGGGAAATGAGAGCATGGTCCTATTCTGTGCAATTTACTCTGTCCTGGAAACAAAAGGAAACAAACAAGCCTGGACAGGTTGGCTGTTTCTCAGATGCCAGATGTTCCTTCTCGCCCTTGGCTCACCCAGCTTCCCCCTGTGGCTTCACCAATCAGCACTGTTTCTCCACGTGCTCCGTAGTTAGCACCTTCGGTCTGCTGAGTGTCTTCCAGGCTGCATGCATGTACATTATTCTCTCAGTAAGCCTCCCCAAGCTCCAGCACTTCCATTGTGCAGATGAAGGAATGGAGTCTCCTAAGAACCCATATTTCCTTTTGGTTTTAATGAAAAAAATCTTCAACTCTGTCTTGAATGTACAGAAAAGTTATGAGTACAGTGCAAGACACTTCTGTTTCCCTGGACCTTCTGAGAGTAGGTTGCTTGCCTGCTGTCCCGTCACACTGGATTTCTTTAGTGTGTGTTTCCTGCAGACAGGGAAAACCTTCCACAGAAACACAGTCTATGAACAGAATCATGAAATTAACATTGATGCTTTATTCTCTTGTCAACCCTTGAACACATTTGAGTTTCGACGATTGCCCCAGTGGTATCTTTTAGGGCAAATGCATTTAGAGCTGCTTGATGTGTCTATTTGTCTGTCTCCTTGGTGTCCTTGGGTCTGGAATGATTTCTCCATTTTTTAAATTCTAATCACCTTGATACTTTGGAAGATTTCAGGCCAGTTATTTTATTGACTGTCCTAGGATTTAGGTTTGTCTAATGTTTCCTCCATTACTCCATTACAAACTCCAATATTTTGGCCACCTGATGCGAAGAACTGACTCATTGGAAAAGACCTTGATGCTGGGAAAGATTGATGGCAGAAGGAGAAGGGGATGACAGACGATGAGATGGTTGGATAGCATCACCAACTTGATGGACATGAGTTTGAGCAAGCTCCAGGAGTTGGTGATGGACAGGGAAGCCTGGTATGCTGCAGTCCCTGGGATTGCAAAGAGTCACACATGACTGAGTGACTGAACTGAACTGAATGTTTCCTTGTGATTAGGTCATGTATCTTTAGCAGGAATATGATGGAGACGACACTGTGTTCTGAGGCCAATTTCTTCAAGCATCTTATGCTTGTAACATGTTTCTTTTAATAGGGAACAGTATTTGCAAAACAAGTTTTGGTGCCAGTGGTGCTCACTGCTACTATGTAGACCATTTATGTTATTGCTTTAGTCACTAAGTTGTGTCTGACTCTTTTGTGACCCCATAGACTGAAGCCCACCAGGCTCCTCTGTCCATGGGTTTCTCCAGGCAGAATACTGGAGTGGGGAGCCATTTCCTTCTCCAGGGGTTCTTCCCAATCCAAGGATTGAACCCACATATATTGCCTATTAGTAGGCAGATTCTCTACCACTGAGCCACCAGGGAAGCCCACGTAGGATATTTATGTTGTTCAGTCACTATGTCATGTCAGATTCATTGCAAACCATGGACTGCAGCATGCCAGGCTTCCCTGTCCATCACTCTCTTTAGGAGTTTGCTCAAATTCATGTTCTTTGAGCACATTTGTAGCTACAGATAAAAATAAAATAGTTACACCTGTGTGTAGTATATGTGTTTGTGTACACACACATGCACATATACATCTACACGCATGTACACACATTCCCTAGCAATATCTATTGAGAGGCTCTTGAAGAGCATCACTCCTAGCAGCATAATTTTAGCAATGTTTTAAGCTTTAATAATGTCAGAAGCAGGGATACTGTAAACTTATAAGATCATTATTTGAAACATTGACTATTTAAATCTCTTTTACATTTATTTCATTTAGAAAAATTTGAATATAAGTTTTTAATTTTTTGGTCAATGTTTTCCATCTTCAGAAAGACTAAGAAAATGAAAACTTTATAGTTCAAAATTCACAAACTCAACACATATGAAAGAAATGTAAAAAATTAATCTTTAAAATGGGGATTAGATTTCAACCTATGAATTTTGGGAGGGACACATTCAATTCTGTAGCAGTTAATATTTTTCTTATTTCACCTTTGCTTTCTCAAATTTCAACAGATCATTTGTTTATTAAAATGTATAAGTTTAGGTAAGATGAACATCGCATACTCCTAAAGTAATTTTAAAATCAAGGTAGATTTTTAAACATTTTAATCATACCTATAAAGAGCTGCAAATGACATAATTTCTGGCTTCCTGTAAAATATTGACATTTTATAATAAAAACATTGCATCCCTTCTTATAATGTATTTAATGGAATGTAAAAACCATAGTGATTTTATACTTACCATTATTCACTTAAAAAAAATACATGAATAAACTGTTCCTGAACAGTTGCAAGTTTTCATGTCCCTTCTTTTCCTTGATGTTGTATTTCCATTTCTCTTCCCCTTCAAATTTTTAATTAATCTAATATAGTTTTACACTTAAAAGTCTTTTGTTAATCATTCTTTCATACATCCTTGCAACAAAAATATGCACATAATTTATAATATAGTGTGTACTTTCCCTTAATTATTATAGCTTTTAACTGTTAACATTTTTTTTTCTGTACTGGATTCCTATTTAATATGCAATTTATCAGTATGTATACATTTTTATATGTGTATATACATAGCAAATCTGTCTACTTATTAACTCAAAAAAATAAGATTTGTTGGAAGTTATGGGTTTGTGAGGTGGATCAGAGTGGTTCACACTGTGAGTGGATCACAGTGCCAGGATTCAAGGAGGCTCCTGAGAGTTGCAGCATCTCTTTGCTTTGGGCTTCAGAGGGAGCTCAGCATAGACAGACTTCAGATGGGCAAGAGGCACATCGCTTTTATGTATGATGGGAGAAGGAAGGCTGGGAGAGGGGACGAGGGGGATGAGAGCTACCACGATGCCAGCCTCTACTGCAGTGTGTCTAGTACCTCCTGAAGCATCATGCTTCAACCCAAAAACCACTGTCATCAAGACAAACACACAGGTGTGATCTTGGTACATAAATGTTCCATTGGAAAGAGAGGTGCTGTATTTATTGCTTGCTTTTGCTGCTCATTACCTGGCAGGCTTCTTTTTCCTCATCATTTTGTCAATGGGCTCACTCAGTGGTTAGGTTTATTTTAAGTACTGGTCTCTGTGCTGAACACTAGAGGGATAAAGGTGAGTTAGACCTGGCCCCTGCTGACTAGATGTTCACAATCAAGAAGGAAGACATAAGTCCACTGTTCCTGTGGATGGGATCTTACAGGGGAGAAGAGAGCATTTATGGCTGGGAGACAAGAAAGAAAGTGTTCATGGGAAAGACCTCATTTTAATTGGCCCTTGGGAAAGTGCGTAGGGTTTGAATATTCCAAGAGGGTAGGAAAACAACACTTTAGAAAGAGATGAGGAGAATAAAAAAATCTGGATCACTCCTTAATTGGTATCTGCCAGCCATCAATCACTGTCTTGATCAAAGTCACATGGTGACATTCAGGATGGTATCAAGTGATAGGTGATAAAACGCCCAAGACAAATATAGGTGCTTTAATTGCAATATACATTAATGCAATTAACATAATCATGGTGATGGTAGGAGACTGCATCTTGCTCTAAAGTGCAGTAATCTGCACTGTAAAACCGTTACAGCTGCTTCTGGCTTCTTGTTTTGTGCTTTTGACATGATCATCAACTCTTAGAGACAGGTTTTCTTATTATTTGCATTAAAAAGGAAACCAAGGGCCTTGGAAGGTGAGGTCTCTTGCCTCAGGACCACAGATGGGAAGCAACAAAGTTGGAAATCACAACCAGGCATGTCCAACTCAGAACCCTGTGCTCCAGACAGCTCGCTGGCCTCCTTCTCTTGCACCTCCGTGAAACCCCAGCGTGACTGTAAATTCTGTGCACAGCTCACCTGCCCAGGCTCCCTTCATGCAATTCTGTTTGAGTTGCTGACTGATGAGTGATTGGTTCTGCAGCTGTTGTCTTAGTGGTTGTGACCGGCCAAGGGTGGCTGTTTGGAGAACAGAAAGCAGAAGAGGCCACTGTCATAGGGACACAGGACAATGGAGGATATGTTTATTGTTTGGGAACCAACTGACTGCTGAGTGCATCCTCAGTAGTTCATTCTCTCATTTATTCAACAAACATTCATTGAGACCTATTATTTGCAAGACTCTTGCTAGGTACTGGAAATATAAAAAGAAAATGCTCAATACAGGGGTTTAGCGGGGAGAGGGTAATTCAGAAAAGGAGACTCTGAACATCAGACTCAGAGGACTCCGCTCCCACGTCCTTAGGTTTCCATCACCCTCTACATCCTTTGGTCACCTGATGCAAAGAGCTGACTCATTAGAAAAGACCCTGATGCTGGGAAAGATTGAAGGCAGGAAGAGCAGGGGATGGCAGAGGATGAGATGGTTGGATGGCACCAATGACTCAGTGGACAGGAGTTTGAGCTATCTCCGGGAGATGGTGAAGGACAGGGAAGCCTGGCGTGCTGCAGTCCATGGGGTTGTAAAGTCAGACATGACTAAATGACTGAACAACTACCTCCTTCATTCATCCTTTTTCTCATTACATCTTTAAGAGCCTGTGTTCACATCGTGATGTCCTGTTTATGGACTCAGGTTAGAGTCCGTAAGCTCAGGTTAGAGAACGTATCTGGGTACAAACAGTCAAGGCGCCACTATAATGGAACCCAGATTCCAGACGTCTGTCTGGGCTGGAGTCTGACCAGCAGCTATGCACCAGCAGCTGCGTTTGCACAAACCCTGCTCATCTTGATTTGTTTTTCTGAGCTGAGCAGAGTTATCTTTATCCCATTTCCTGTGCATCCTCATATCTGCATGCTCTGCTGTAGAACTGCCGCAGATTGATGGTGAGGTGCTTGAGTGCTGCTGGAGACCAAGTGGGTGTTACATGCCCTCTGTCCATTGCTATAACAGGAAAACTTTGAATTTTGCAGCCCCAATAGGTCAAAGATTTGGACCTACTGGAGAGATTCTAGTTTTAAAAAACCTTTTTTTGTTTTTAATTAAAGAAGTATGTATAAAATGGCTTCTCTGGTGGCTCAGTGATAAAAAAAAATCCGCCTGCAGTGCAGAAGACTGTCCCCAATGCGGGAGACTCCAGTTGGATCCCTGGGTTAGGAAGATCCCCTGGAGAAGGAAATGGCAACCCACTCCAGTATTCTTGCCTGGAGAATCCCATGGAGCCTGGTGGGTGACAATCCATGGGATCACAAAGAGTCAGACACAGCTGAACAATTGGGCATGCACATGTATAAAATATAATGGGAATTAGAAGGACACTGCTCTCTGTTTTGAAGGGGGCTCTTGGGGATGGTGTCTGGGGCTGCACTATTGAACTGCAGTGACCTGAATGAGATGGGAAGCAAGTCACAAAAAGCCAACGTGTGGAAGACAGCTGGAGTTTTGAATAGTTCAGACAACTGTTGTTCAGTTGCTCAGTCTTGTCTGACACTTTGTGAGCTCCTGGACTGTAGCATGCCAGGCTTCCCTGTCCTTCACCATCTCCTGCAGTTTGCTCAAACTCATGTCCATTGAGTCGGTGATGCTAGCCAACCATCTCATCCTCTGTCATCCCCTTTTCCTCCTGCCTTCAATCTTTCCGAGCATCAGGGTCTTTTCCAAAGAGTTGGCTCTTCTCATCAGGTGGCCAATTGCAACTGAGGTAAGAACTGGCCTGAGGCCACGTGTGGATGAGAATTGCAGCTGGGGCTAAAATCCAGGTCTCAGAGCTTCAGGCCAGGATGCCTAAGGCCTCCAGCTCCATGGTTCCAAGACTGCGCGGGCCCGGCTGCCAAAAACAGACAGCCTGCAACCCCAGCTCCTCAGACTTGACAGGCACACATGGACAAAAGCTTTGGGCAGCTCTTGTCTGCCTCTCTCTGTCAACTCCCTAGGCGTCTGCTGGTGACCCTGGCCCTGGCTTGTTTACAAGTGCCGCGCCCACCTGGCTCAGAGTGTGGCCAGACTTGTGGTCCCTGTCACAGGCGGAGGACGCTTATCTCCATCTCCTGACAGCGGCTCTGGAGGGGCACCCAGGGCTCTCTTCAAGCTCTCCACTAGCCGCTGGCCCCCTTGGTTGGAAATTCAGCACCATTTCAGAGAGAAAATTGCCTCAGGGTTCTTGTTTTAGATTCACACGCCTGCAGTGCAGCTGACAAGCTGGGAGGAAGCTCAGTTTTCAGGCCCCCCAGGAAATCCCCCTTGCTCCGGCAAACCCCTCCTCCCCTGGGCGGAGCTCAGAGGGGGCTTGCCCATGGGGTTAGATTGGCTGAGCATTGCCTCAGCTGCAAACACTCTCCTCCCCTGAGCAGAGCTCAGAAGGGCCACGCCCACGGGGTTTGATTGGATGAGCGTTGCCTCAGCCACAAACCCCCTCATCCCCTGGGCGGAGCTCAGAGGGGCCACGCCTGCAGGGTTTGACTGGCTGAGCATTGGCTCAGGCGCAGGGCGGCTCTTGCCTCAGGAGATGCCAGGGGTCCCCAGGCAACGCCCAGAGAGGACCATGATGAAGGAGGGGGAATGGGGCAGCCCGAGCAAGTGGGGATCTGGAGGAGGGCCTGGCAAGAGGAGAGGTGTGGCGCTGCAGGGGGCTGTACCGTGGCCCTGGGGAGGCTGAGCGCAGGTGACATCTGAGCTCTGGGTGGGCAGGTGACTGGCATCTGGGAAGGGCGATGCAGGTGACAAGGCTGCAGCTGCAGGCGTGGGAGCCCTGGATGGAACTGGCACATGAGGCAGTGGATCGGGTTTGAAGAAAGTTTCAGCCATTCCGAACAGTTTGTTATTGCTGTTTAGTGGCTAAGTCATGTCTGACTCTGCAACCCCATCGACTGCAGCCCTCCAGGTCCTCTATCCATGGGATTTTTCAAGCAGGAAATACTGGACTGGGTTGCCATGTCCTCCGCCAGGGCATCTTCCCGACCCAGGGATTGAACCTGGGTCTCCTGCATTAGCAGGTGGATTCTTCACCGCTGAGCCACCAGGGGAGCCCTTCTGAACAGTTAGCATGTGTGTGTGCTCAGTCGTTTCAGTCGTTCCAACTCTTCGTGACCCCATGGACCGTAGTCCACCAGGCTTCTCTGTCCATGGGTTTCTCCAGGCATGAATACTGGAGTGGGTTGCCACGCCCCACTCCTAGTCTGAGGAGTTTACAATTCTTTAAACATCACATCCACTCTTTGCTTCTGGCTTCTTTCCCTCCCACACAGTCCTTCACCTGACCGAATCCTACCTTTCCTCAGGGATGTAGCTAAGATATCACCTCCGGTGATGTGATCAGCTAAGCCAGCTCCTTTCCCTGCTCCTGGCTGCATTGGGAGCCTCTTCTTGGTGTCCCCTCAGCACCCCCTTCTCTCTGCCACATACTCACCTCAGGGTCTTATAATCACCCATAATTGCCCAGGCAGAGTTCACTGAGGGGGGGAACAGTGTTTTGTTTGATCGAGGCCTCACCTGTGGACTGCACCTTAGCCATGCATGACTCAGGATGTCTATTGATCAAAGTGGGCAGGGACCCGCCTGTGGTCTCAGGAAGGAGGAGGGAGCTGGATTGTTGAGGTCAGTCCCAGGTCAGGGGACCTGGAGCCTGGTGACTTGGTGATAGTTTCTCCTTCTTGAGCTGGGTCACCTGCAGTCTGACCTGGAACTGGCCAGGAGTCAGCGCTTGATGTAGGACAGAGATGGTCATTGAGGGGAAAGAGGAGGGAGCCAGAGGGACTCAGCACCTGGCAGAGTCTGAAGCCATCTGTTTCCTCCCACTAGAATTCCACTGCCCTTTAGCGCTTCTAGGCTTGAGAGAAGGCAGAGGCTGGGCTGATGGAGAAGATGGGTGCTGTGATGAGGATGGAGAGAAAAGGCTCACATGCTCTGTGCTTTGAGGGCAGGGAGAGAGCCTCAGGCTCAGATGAACCTGACACAGAAATGCCCAGAGGGCCTGCTTTGTCCTCTCCCCTCCTCAGCCATCCTCTCCCTGCTGCAGGGAGTGCTTCACTATGGGTACCAGCTTGACCCTTTCCTGAGTCTAGGGCCCATTATCCACACCTAGTTCTTGGTGCTTTCGAGCTCCAAAAGGACAGAGACGATGTCCGTTTTTCTGCCTGCTGTGTCCTCACTGCTGGGCAGAGTCCTGGCACAGAGAAGTTTCTGGTAGCCATATGGGGGATACAAGATTTAAAAAATGATGCACAGCTATTGACTGCCTCCTACAAGCCAGGTACCATGCTAAGTGTCTTATGTAAGTTTCCTGATTTAGACAGTACAAACGCTTTGAGATCAGTATCCCAGTGTTACCACTTGGCATCCAGGCCAGAAAGCTTAGGTAACTTACCTGAAGTCACACAGCCAGGAAGTCACAGAGCTAGGATGGCGGCCAGGTCTGCTGCACCCGCCTTTGCTATGGTGAGGCTGAGACTCAGAACCTGGGCCCTCCTTTCTCCCTGTTCCCTGTGTTCAGGCAGTAAAACAATCCTTTCTGTCCTACCTTCATCGTGTAGCTCAACTCTTTCTCTCTTACTTCTACTCTAGCACCCTGGGGAGTTCCTGAGTGCTTCCCTTGGACTCCACCACCCCCATGTGAGCCCCTGCTTCAGTCCATCTTGCTTGAGAAATTCACCGCTTTAGAGCATCTCCTCTGCTCAGAAACCAGGAGGTGGGGGGAACCTCCCTCTAGTCCTAGGAAGCAGTCAGCACTTCATCTGTAGACACCTAGCTTTCTCTTCCTGCCCCCAGCCCACCCCACCTACCTGTGACCAGTCCATAGCTCTTTCTGGAACCTCTTTACTGAAGTCTCCTTCCTTCCTTCACATAACGTCTCACAATCCAGTCCTTCAAAGCTGAGTAGCCTCCTTGGCTTCCTTTCCTAACACCCCTAGTGTAGAGTTAGTTAAATCCATCTCCTTGCAGTACTTTCTAGGTTATCGTTAGTATTGAGTTGCCTAGAATAGCTCCTTTTTCCTGCCTTGGAATGACTCTGATTCTTGTCTTCTGCACCACTAATTAAAAGTGAACTAAAAATAAAACTACTGTATTAAAGTGGCAAAAAATAAAATAAATAAAATGAAAATAGAATGCTTTCTCCATTTCTTCACAGCAGCAGCCACTTTCTATTATCCCAAAAGGGAAGTTTTCTCCACTTTCAAATTATTCTCATTTTAATTGCCTCTGGAGTCTTAAAAAAAAACAAACAAACAGAAAAACAGGACTGTTCAAGTTTATGTTTGTTGGGTCTAAGTGATAATCCTTTCAAATTCAATAATTAGGTGCATACTGTGGTTAAAAGAGATTTCTCTGAGTTAGATTTGTAATGATAGTTTTTCAAGCTTTTAGCAGAGTTTTAAGATTTATGTGAACTGGAATAAGACATTCCTGTTAAGACAGGTTTTTAGCTCATTCAAATGAAGCCTTAAGAACTAAAATAAAAATTAGCCATAAAAAGATAAGAATTCGGCCTCTACACCAGGATGTAGAGGAGAAGAGGGCTGGAAGGATTGTTAGTAATCACCCTTGTGATGAAAAATAGTGGGCCTATTTCAAGTTCATGACTGTTTTTGAAGTCACCAGGGAGCTGAGGTCACAGAGGGAACAACTTGCAGGGAATCTGAGGTGCGACAGTGCCCACGGGGAGAGAAGAGGTGACGCTGTGCTCACCTGGGCCACACGTGACACACAATGAGGAAAAACTGACAGGTGGGTGAAGGCTGGGTGTGGACTGCTGGGACGAAGAGAGGTCTCCGCAGCTGCTGAAAAGAGAGGTCTGTGTCCTCTTGCAGACTTTTTCCATAAGCCCTATGAACCTCATCTATCCCACAGAAGATCTGAGTGAGGGGAAAAGGAGCCATGTGGGAGGGATGAGATGAGAAACCCTGCCCCAGCCTCCCTCCACTTCCGCTACAGAACGATAGTTCTAATCTGGGGCCCTGGAGAAGGGCTGCCCTCCTGTCCATGGTCATTGGGGATTGAATACTCAGGGCATCAACTGAAGGAAGGGAGAGGGGAGGACCACTCCTCCTCCTGGGGGAAGGGAGGGATCAGGTCCTGGGCCCACAGTGGCAGAAGGGAAGAGGCAGGAACACCTGGAGGACCACACTGCAGGAAGCCAGGGATGAGGTACAGGGTTCAGTTCTGGTTAGGAATCTGAGGTCAGTTCCTAATCAGGATTCCAGAGAAGGCACCTTCCCCCTCCCATCCTCACCGCCTCCCTAAGGAGATTTCAGTGACAAATAGAGCAGAGAGAGAGGGACAGGAGAGCCCAAGAGTATGGAAGGAGACCCTTTCTGAGTCACAAAGGGAAGACCGAACTTGGAGTCAAACAGACGTTGCCCTGGTACACCCTAGACACAAGCTGTCTCTATAGGAATGTTGAAGACTATGGTATGCTGAGGGTAACTACAGCAACAAGTCTCAGCCCAGCCCAGCCCCTGACACTGGAGACCCAGCCAAAGGGAAGGCATGTCCACAAAAACTATTTGCCCCAGCCTCTCCTGTCCTACACGTTCATGTTGTGCTCTCAACAAAAAATCATGAGGTGTTTGAAAAGGCAAGGAAAAGCAAAACTTCCCTTCCCTCTGAGAAAAAAAAAACAAAACAACACCTGAGACAGCAATCAACAGAACTCAACCCAGATGTGACATATCTGCCAGGGAATTTTAAATAACTATGATTAATATTCTGAAGGCCCAGATGGTTTCACTGGTGAGTGACATCAAACATTTAAGGAAGAAGTAATATCAATTCTACACAAATTCTTCCAGTAAAGAGAAACAGGAACACATATAAACTCACTTTATTTATTTTTTAATTTTGTATTGGGAAATGCAGAGTTCCAAAGAATAGCAAGAAGAGATAAGAAAGCCTTCTTCAGCGATCAGTGCAAAGAAATAGAGGAAAAGAACAGAATGGGAAAGACTAGAGATCTCTTCAAGAAAATTAGAGATCCCAAGGGAACATTTCATGCAAAGATGGGCTCGATAAAGGACAGAAATGGTATGGACCTAACAGAAGCAGAAGATATTAAGAAGAGGTGGCAAGAATACACAGAAGAACTGTACAAAAAGGATCTTCATGACCCGGATAATCACGATGGTGTGATCACTCATCTAGAGCCAGACATCCTGGAATGTGAAGTCAAGTGGGCCTTAGAAAGCATCACTATGAAGAAAGCTAGTGGAGGTGATGGAATTCCAGTTGAGCTGTTTCAAACCCTGAAAGATGATGCTGTGAAAGTGCTGCACTCACTATGAGTGTGAGTGAATGTGTGCACTCACTATGTGTGAATGTGCCAGCACATTTGGAAAACTCAGCAGTGGCCACGGGACTGGAAAAGGTCAGTTTTCATTCCAATCCCAAAGAAAGGCAATGCCAAAGAATGCTCAAACTACTGCACAATTGCACTCATCTCACACGCTAGTAAAGTAATGCTCAAAATTCTCCAAGCCAGGCTTCAGCAATACGTGAACCGTGAACTTCCTGATGTTCAAGCTGGTTTTAGAAAAGGCAGAGGAACCAGAGATCAAATTGCCAACATCCGCTGGATCATGGAAAAAGCAAGAGAGTTCCAGAAAAACATCTATTCCTGCTTTATTGACTATGCCAAAGCCTTTGACTGTGTGGATCACAATAAACTGTGGAAGATTCTGAAAGAGATGGGAATACCAGACCACCTGACCTGCCTCTTGAGAAATCTGTATGCAGGTCAGGAAGCAACAGTTAGAACTGGACATGGAACAACAGACTGGTTCCAAATAGGAAAAGGAGTGCGTCAAGGCTGTATATTGTCACCCTGCTTATTTAACTTATATGCAGAGTACACCATGAGAAACGCTGGACTGGAAGAAACACAAGCTGGAATCAAGATTGCCAGGAGAAATATCAGTAACCTCAGATATGCAGATGACACCACCCTTATGGCAGAAAGTGAAGAGGAACTACAAAGCCTCTTGATGAAAGTGAAAGAGGAGAGTGAAAAAGTTGGCTTAAAGCTCAACATTCAGAAAAAGAAGATCATGGCATCTGGTCTCATCACTTCATGGGAAATAGATGGAGAAACAGTGGAAACTGTGTCAGACTTTATTTTTTTGGGCTCCAGAATCACTGTAGATGGTGACTGCAGCCATGAAATTAAAAGATGCTTACTCCTTGGAAGAAAAGTTATGACCAACCTAGATAGCATATTCAAAAGCAGAGACATTACTTTGCCGACTAAGGTCCATCTAGTCAAGGCTATGGTTTTTCCAGTAGTCATGTATGGATGTGAGAGTTGGACTGTGAAGAAGGCTGAGCACCGAAGAATTGATGCTTTTGAACTGTGGTGTTGGAGAAGACTCTTGAGGGTCCCTTGGACTGCAAGGAGATCCAACCAGTCCATTCTGAAGGAGATCAGCCCTGGGATTTCTTTGGAAGGAGTGATGCTAAAGCTGAAACTCCAGTCCTTTGGCCACTTCATGTGAAGAGTTGACTCACTGGAAAAGACTCTGATGCTGGCAGGGATTGGGGGCAGGAGGAGAAGGGGACGACAGAGGATGAGATGGCTGGATGGCGTCACTGACTCAATGAATGTGAATCGGAGTGAACTCCAGGAGTTGGTGATGGACAGGGAGGCCTGGTCTACTGTGATTCATGGGGTTGCAAAGAGTCGGACATGACTGAGTGACTGAACTGAACTGAACTGATAGTCAGTTAACAATATTGTGTTAGATTCAGGTGAATAGCAAAGGGACTCAGTACATATACATGTATCCTTTCTCCCCCAAACTCCTCTCCTATCCAGGATGCCACATATCATTGAGCAGAGTTCCATGTACTCTATAGTAGGTTCTTGTTGTTTATTCCATTTTACATATAGCAGCGTGCACACGTCCATCGCAAACTCCCTAACTGTCCCACCCCACCGGCAGCCATTATTTTGTTCTCTAAGTCTGTCTCTTTCTGTTTTGTAAGTAAGTTCATTAGTATCATTTCTTTTTAGATTCCACATAGAAGGATGTCATACAGTATTTCTCCTTCTCTATCTGACTGACTTCACTCAGTATGACACTCTCTAGGTCCATCCACGTTGCTGCAGATGGCATTATTTCATTCTTTCTAATGGTTGAGTACCATTGCATTGTGTATATGGACCACACTTTCTTTATCCACTCCTCTGTCGATGGACATTTAGGTTGCTTCCATGTCTTGGTTACTGTAAACAGTGCTGCAGTGAATATTGGAGTGCATGTATCCTTTTGGATCCTGTGTTTCTCTGGATGTATGCCCAGGAGTGGGATTGCAGGGTCCTATGGTAGCTCTATTTCTAGGTTTTTAAGGAACCTCCATAGTGTTCACCATAGTAGCTGTGCCAATTTACATTCCCACCAACAATGTAGGAGGGTTCCCTTTTTGCCACATCCTCTCCAGCATTTATTGTCTAAACTCACTTTATAAGGTTAACAATCTCCCTAAGTCTCATGAATATAAGGCAACAATCCTGAAGAAAATACTGGTAAATCAAAGTCTTCAGTACATGAAAGGTGATACATCATGTCCAAGTGGGACTCATCTCGAGTTCAACATTGGTTTCACATTTGGAGTTTGAAGAAATTAATTCAGTTATTAAGAGGCTAAAGAAGACGAACTTTATATGACCATCTCAGTCAGTTCAGTTCAGTTCAGTCGCTCAGTTGTGTCCAGTGCTTTGCAACCCCATGCACTGCAGCACGCCAGGCCTCCCTGTCCATCACCAACTCCCGGAGTTTATTCAAACTCATGTCCATTGAGTCAGTGATGCCATCCAGCCATCTCATCCTCTGAGATGCTAAAGAAGATAAACTCTATATGATCATCTCAATAGAGGCAAAAAAAAGCATTTGGCAAAATTTAGCACATATTCATGATATAAACTTAAGCAATTTAGGAATAGTAGAGAACTTCCTTCACCTAATAAGGAGTGGCAGGGGATCCTAGGATCAAATACAACCTGTGATGAATGTGAATCGAACTGCATACAATCATGTTACACAACCTTTGTGGAGGTGGTGGGGAATAAGGACCTAAGAAATTTGGATGGATGCTTTAAGGATAAAGATGGAAAAGAACTACTGATCAACGCTGTACTCTGATTGGCAAGTTTGTTTCTCACTGAATGTAGGCTGCTGCTGCTGCTGCTAAGTCACTTCAGTTGTGTCCGACTCTGTGTGACCCCAGAGACGGCAGCCGACCAGGCTCCCGGTCCCTGGGATTCTCCAGGCAAGAACGCTGGAGTGGGTGGATATAGGCCAGCAGTTCCGAAATTGCTATATGGCTGCTAGGGTTTAACAGGCATGGCTTCCCTGGTGGCTCAGTGGTAAAAATTTGCCTGCCAATGCAGGCGATGTAGGTTCAATCCCTGGGTCAGGAAAATCCCCCGGAGAAGGAAATGGGAACCCACTGCAGTATTCTTGACTGGTGAATTCCATGGATGGAGGAGCCTGCTGGTCTATGGTCCATGGGGTCACAAAAGAGTTGGAAGTGACTCAGTTTCTAAACAACAACAACATAAGCCGTAGTTAATAAGAGTGGAGTTTCTCACTGTCAGAGAAAGAAAATACTGATAAGCAAGAGGGATGAAGGTAAGAATGAACCCTGAGTTGCTGGATTAGATTTAGGGATATCAATATGAACTCCTATTTATTTTGATATGTTTGTGTGTGTACCACTAGTAATGGAAATAGTTATGTGCAGTTACAGAATAAAAATTATTCTAAATCTAGTTAAAAAATGGTAAGGACAACTTTATTAGGAGTATTACAATAGGGGTAGTTCAATAGAGAAGATAGATTGCACTCAACTCTTTACACAGCAAATACAGCTGGGGACATAGCCAACAGAGTAAGGGGGTCAGTGGATGGAAAATTACTAAAAGGATATATCAAGAGTAGGGATTCCTGCTAGACTGATTCAACAGGATTCTTGCTAAAGGCCAGTCAAGAACTTAGGAATCAAAATGGGGAGATGGCAAGGAACTTGACCAGATATCAAAGGTGATTAGATATCAAGAAACCTTGCAAGCTTTCATTGCTGGGTAGACCAAAGTTCAGGTTTAGTATAGTCAAGTTCTAGTCAAGAAGAGGGCTCAAGGAAACCCAACAAGAGTTTGGTCAAGGAGAGTTTTGTCAGCATACATGAACTATTATACATATATCTATTTCCTAGCTCTGTCTGCTGAGAAAGCCTATAATCAGGGATACCCCATTAGCAATGAGCACATGCAGCTCCCAGACGTTGGTTGCTAAATTCCAGTCTCCAGCAAAAGGAACTAGGACTCAGAGAAATAGCTGAATCTGTTTCTGGGGCAGGGAGAGAAAAGGAAGCTAATATACTGATATGACTGACTAAATAGTGGAGAAGGGGCAAATCTTCCTCATAGAATTGTTCTAATTAATAAATGTGTAAGGAATAAAGGAAATTAAAAAAATCACTATTAAAGCAAAGCAGTTATAATAGTTACAGTCAAGATCAGTTGATAGATTCTAAAATATGTCAGTGAAACTTTAACGAGAAACAGGTCATTTGTATAGGCACAAAATCTCTCCCCATATACTTACTAATTACTACAGTGCTGTTTATATATGACTACAAACTCTGTGATGCTTCTGTCTCCAGAAAGCAGAGCTTAATACCTTTTCTCTTGAATGTCGGCTGGACTTAGTGACTTGCTTTTAGCAAATAGAGAATAGTAAGGGGAAAACCAGACAGCACCTTCATCAAGTGATTAAAGTTACAGTCAGTAGTCAGAAGTTATGTTGACTTTGTATCCCTATTATGATGAGGTGATGACATCACATCTTGTGATCCCCTCCCCCTAAATCTGGAACTTCAGTCTAATCAACAACATCTGGGAGATGCAACATCATATCCCAGCCTGGATTCCAGAACAGAGGAAAAGGGCATTCCTGGAAAAACTGAGAAAATTCTAATAAAATCTGTAGTTTAATACTAATTTAATTTCTTAGTTTTGATAAATGGACTAAGGTTTTGTAACATAAGAGGAAGCTCGTAGAAAAGCAAAAGGAAAACTCTGGACTGCATTTCATATCTTTTGTAAACAGAAAATTATTTCCAAACAAAAAGTTTTTAAAAACTTTTTTTTTAGTGTTTAGGGTGATATTATCTATAAGAATATGGCAAACAGGCCAGAGACGTTTCTGGAGTAGTACACACATTTCGGAACAAGAAGATGGATTCAAGCCCTTCCTTTCTATTCATTATTGTTTTCTTTTCCTGGGAAGCCCACTTAATATCTCTGAACCTCAATTTGCTCATTTATAAAATGTGACTAATGAAATCTCACTCATAGGGCAATCAAGGGGATTAGATCCAAGTGCTGGATTAGATTCAAGGATTAGTTTCAAATGTGAGAGGCGAAGATGGTAGTAAGTGTAACTGTCCTGCAGTTATCTACTCATGTTCAAGTTTTAAATCTTTCCAAAGAACCCTTCTGGCTAGAGCATCAGGTGGGCCAGGCGGTCTCATTACCCTTTGCACAGTTATTTTTGACACCTAGTAAGTTAGCATCAACTTGTTGTAATGAATGAATATACTTTCATCCCTGTAGTAATGATATTTATTATTTTCTGCCTTGTGTTGAAAGTAATTTAATGGGGATAATCCTCATTTCATAGGTAAGGCTAAAGATATGAGCAAAGTCCTTTAGGAGGGTGGAGGTAAAGCTGAAACTCAAGTTGTTGAGATTTCTCAGGAATTAGCATTTTCCGTCTTAGTAACCAAGACCACTCCTCTGACCTGCAGTTCCTTATTGTAAGATGGGAACTCGGCAGACACAGCTCTGGTGTGGGTAAGAATAATCACAACAGGGAGATCTCGGTTTCCCTGAGGACTCTGATGAGTGAGCGCATTTTCAGGGCAGTGATAATGAAGCACTGCTGCCCAGTGAAGTCCACCACGAGCTGGGAATGTCTCCCTGTGAGGCTGATAAGTCCTGGTGGAACTCTGCAGTAGTCCATGCCTGTTCTCTGACTCTACACTAACTCTCTCTCAGGGTGTTGTCATCTCAGACCCAAGAACTCCTTTCTCTTCCTCTTCATCGGAACCTCCATTTCCTCCAGACCTCAGACTCAGTTGCCCAAGTTACAGAGGCTGGGATCCTAGAAACCACTCTAGATGGCTTATACAATGCTGAAAAGGGCTAGACTCTTGAGCTAACGTAGCATTTGAGAAGACACAGTTCTGGAGTGGAGGTTCTACAGTTTGCTGGCTATGACACGCTGGAAAAGTCAAATAACTTTTCTGAGCTTCCATGCCCTTCTTTGTAAATGGATTACTAGAACCCAAACCATCATCATGGGATGAGGATTAACTGCGAGAATTTGTGTGAAATGATTTTGAAACTTTTCTTCTCTCTTTCCTAGCCCAGAGTAGCAGGGATTTGGAAGAAAAAACTAGAAACAGGAATATCTTTATCTGAAACCCACTACATGTGGGTTTCTGGCTGTTGTCAGATGCTGGGAAACGCATTTTTGAGTGGGGGCGTGAGAAGCACTTTTTCATGCTCTCAGATGACAAAGTGAATTGCAATGCAGGACACTTCCCACTCATGTTACAGAAGCGTGGGGAAACGCCCGCAAATATGCAGAGAATGTTTCCCTTCTCTATGCCTTCTCACCATTTTGTTCCCCCTTCACCGTTCCTCCGGTGCTTTTCTAGAATCCTGTATTTCCCCCTTTGTTTCCCCTTAGACTGTGAACTCATGATCTGGTCCTATTGTATTTTCAGCTCCCAGTACAGGGCCTGATCCAGTGCTGGTGTCAATTAGTGTCCCCTGGATTGATTCATCTAATTGGAATGCCCCAGGCAAGTTGGAAAATACCTGATTGAAATTTTGATATTTATTTGGGGAGAAGATCATGTTTAGAAATTGATCCATCTTTGCTAATTGGGCAGAATGGGCTCTTTCCTTTGAAATCTGATCTCGATACATCATCTCTAGGGGAGCTCCTATTAGCATGTGACATTTCATTGTTGTGCGATAGCTTTTCCCCAATTACGTTTTGGTGCTAGCCAGTGCATTTTTGTTTTCTTTCCAATAGAAGGGTAAATGTTGAAAGCAAAACATGGGTCACATTCATCTCTTATGGGAAGCATCCTGCTGTCCTTTGGTGAAAATAATTGCTGGATTAAATAGAAGCCTGGATGATAGAGTAACCTTGTACTTCTTTATAGTTATTTACAGTTTTGAAAAATGAGGTCATCTCATTAAAATCTCACAACAACCCCGTAAGGGAGGCAGGCCTATATCATCAACCTCATTGTTTGGATGAGGAAATTGAATTTTAGGTAAGTAATGTGAGTTTCTGAACACCTAAGTCAGTACATAAGATCTGGGCTTCCAAGTCATCCGTGCTACGTCACTTCAGTTGTTGCTGACTCTTTGTGAGCCTATGAATTATAGCCCTCTAGGCTGCTCTGTCCATGGGATTCTCCAGGCAAGAATACTGGAGTGGGTTGCCATGCCCTCCTCCAAGGAATCTTCCTCACCCAGGGATGGAACCCAAGTCTTTTGTGTCTCCTGCATTGGCAAGGGGGTTCTTTACCACTAGCACCACCTGGGAAGCCCATTCAACTCAGAGGGTAACCTTTTTCTCCATAGTCTTCCTGGCTACCCTACGTATAAACTCTGTCTTTTTAGTTATTTGGT
Organism: Budorcas taxicolor; assembly: GCF_023091745.1. Taxonomy (NCBI): domain Eukaryota; kingdom Metazoa; phylum Chordata; class Mammalia; order Artiodactyla; family Bovidae; genus Budorcas; species Budorcas taxicolor. Next base: position 142,661,525 of record NC_068920.1, read on the forward strand.
GAAATCTTAATTCCATACTCCACTGAGCCCCTTGTTAGTATGTTTTGCTGCAGATTGCATTTATTTCTCTGTTTTGTAGAAAACCTCATTAATACAGTTTTGCTGTTCATTCTTCTGTATGTGTAAGATCAATTGGCTTGAAGATAGCTGAAATAATTGGACTGTGGGGGTTCTGAGCTTGGAGTTTATTGTCAAGTCAGCTGTCACTGATGCTTCAGTGATGTGGGGAACTCAACCATGCAAAGACCTTTTCTCCCCCCTCTTACCTGCGAATCCTGCAGTATCAGCATATTACAGGTAGCCTTACAGAATGCTAATTTTGTCATCCAGAGTCTAAATAACCAGAAACACAACTAGGGAGCTGTCTTAATTTGGTGTAGTAGCAAAGGAAAGTTAATTTTTTTTCCCTCTCTGTCATCTTAACACTTTATGAGAAAGTCTGAGCGAGAATTTCTCAGTTTCCTCATCCATGAACTTTGTTCACTGATTCTCTCGTTTATCTGCCTGGCCAATTACTGTTTACTGTTCATCTGCTCAATACCAGGCACTCAGACATGTGTGAGGATAGAAGGGTTAAGAAGAGGCCCAGGTGCATCATGTTCTCAGGCTGCGGGCAGAGGGAGCCTTCACACTGGGGGTACTTTTAATCATCCCAGAGGTGTGAACAGCGCCCTGGTAGCCCAGTGCGGGATGGACTCAAGGGCATCCTCTTGAGGGGAGAACCTGAACTGAGTGCCAAAGGGCTGGCTGGCTAGTAGGGGACCACCAGTCTACCCAGCAAAACTGGACTCAAAACCTAGGTTTTCTAACTCTTGGGGAATTTTTAAGTCCTGTATACCACCATGGTCTCCTTAGCAAAAACATCCCAGGATAAGGGGTAGAAGGAGGAGGGTGGGCTTTTATGCTTCGGAATCGGTTATATACAAAACACAGAGACCTACCGCAGGGTGACTGACGACTTGAGCTCACATCATGTAGTTTGCGGAGAAGGCAATGGCAACCCATTCCAGTACTCTTGCCTGGAAATGCCACGGACGGAGGAGCCTGGAAGGCTGCAGTCCATGGGGTCGTGAAGAGTTGGACACAACTGAGTGACTTCCCTTTCACTTTTCACTTTCATGCATTGGAGAAGGAAATGGCAACCCACTCCAGTGTTCTTGCCTGGAGAATCCCAGGGACGGGGGAGCCTGGTGGGCTGCTCTCTGTGGGGTCGCATGGAGTTGGACACACCTGAAGTGACTTAGCAGCAGCAGCAGCAACAGCAGCAGCAGCCGCAGCAGCAGCATGCTGTTTGAAATTGCTGAAGTTTAGGAGATCTCAGCGAGGGGTGAGAGCTTCCCAGGTGGCTGCTGCTGCTGCTGCTAAGTCGCTTCAGTCGTGGCTGACTCTGTGCGACCCCAGAGATGGCAGCCCACCAGGCTGCCCCATTCCTGGGATTCTCCAGGCAAGAACACTGGAGTGGGTTGCCATCTCCCAGGTGGTGGTAGTGATAAAAAATCTGCCTGCCAATGCAGGGGACACAAGAGAAGTGGGTTCAATCCCTGGGTTGGGAAGATCCCCAGGGAGGAAGTAATGGCAACCCACTCCAGTATTCTTGCCTGGAAAATTTCATGGACAGAGGAGCCTGGCGGGCTAACAGACCATGGGGTTGCAAAGAGCCAGACACAACTGAGTGACAGTGAGGAGTGAGGATGGAGAGCTGGGCAGAGGCCAGGGCCAGGAGGGACCTGTGGCCTGAGCCATGGAGGTCTTACTTAGCCTGTGGGTCATGAGAGATATGGAAGGGCTTTTAGCAGGAATGTGTCCTGCTGACATCTGATGCTGTGAGAGCTCACTGGGGCAGTGATGGAGGGAGAGAGAGAAGGTTTCATGAGAAAGACAGAGCAGGCCAGGATAGATGCAGCACTTGTGTAGATGCACTGCTCAGCCAGAGGTGCTCGGATGGCAGCAGCTGGTTTGGAGCTGGACCAGATTTCAGGGGCCCAGGGCCTACAGGGAGGTAACATCCCAGGTTTGCCGCCTATCAACTATGTGACCTTGTATGCTGCACCTGTTTTCTGGGAACCCCCAACCCCTTGTCCATCAGATGAGTCTAGCCATCCCTACTCTGCCTCCTCACAGATTCCAGGCAGTGAAGAAGCAAGCCAGGGTGCCGTCTAAATGGCCAGTGCTGTCAAATAGGATTTGTTATAGTCACTGAATTCAGGGCAATGGTAAACGATAGACTGTGGACCAAATATGGCTTGCTGCCTGTTTTTGTAAATAAAGTTTTATTGGAACACAGCTGCACAAATTCACTGATGTATTGTCTTGGCTACTTCCACAGTAGGATGACAGAGCTGAATAGTGGAGACAAAAATTGCATGGCCCTAAAATATTTATTATCTGGCTCTTTACTGAAAATGTTTGCTGGCTTCTGGTTTAAGTCATGGGTTATTGGTTCTGACAAATTTAATTATTAATTGACTTGGTGAAATTCCAGAATCTCTTCCATTTATGGATTTGACAGTGATTGGGCAGGAGACTGTGGCTCTTGTGGGTGTCTGGCTTTATGGACTTGTCTCGGAATGATTTCTTGTAGGGTAGGGGGTATAGTCAACTTTGCAGCCCTGCCAAGCTCCTCTCTTGTAGGAAACATGCAAGGCATTTGCTAGCGTCATTTAGTTAGTTTCATTCTGGGCCAAACCCTTAGAAGAATTGCAAAGGAAAAGGTGCCAATAGGCTTCCTGTGAATCCCTGCCTAAAACATTTGCATTTCTTTTCCTTTCTTTCCTGGTAGTAATTTTAGTCTGATTGTTGTTCATTTCACTTCATCCCCCATTTCCTAGAGTAATCATGTCTCTCTACTTCCCTCTCCCAGCAATTTTCTTTCTTTGATTCCAATTAACAACCTGTGTAGTAATAAGCAGAAACCTAACCGAACTATGGTTATTACTGCTGCACGATTCGGCTCCAGCCATCATGTAACACTGTCACTTCTTTGGTTCAAACTATTCTTGACACCCCTTTGCCTTTTCTGGCACCCAGGATGGCAATTATACATTTTTGGATGGATCAGAACTGGGGAGATGGGCCACTGGCCTTCAGGTGTGCTCCCCTAGCCTGCTTTTTATTGCCTGTCTCATACGAGAAACCAGTTTGGACTAAGTTTCTATGTTAGGCCGCCAGCGATTCTCAGCTCCAGAAATATCAGGAGGATATAGAAGCTGCACGTGCTACTAAATACTGTCTGTGTTTAAAGCAAATAGAGCAACACGTGATGCACAAACACCGATCAGCTTTATTTCTTGCTTTGCTTCCACTCGCTAAAAGAGAGTCTCTTGTGAAGCTGACTTTGGAATCTGTGCTCTCAACTATGAAAAGGGGCCCACCTTCCCAGGCCTTATTTCCATTTCATATCCAAGAGGAGGAAAAAAAATAAAGGGAAAAAATAGAACATCGGTGCTGGCAGAGCCCTTGGAAGGAGCACAGCCAAGACTTCTCACTGTGCAGATGGTGTCGGGCCCAGATGTGCTGCGTTCATTTGTTTATTTATATGAACAACTGTGGGGCGGCTGCTGGGTGCCAGACGTTTCTTCATTTGTTCAGGGTTCATTTGCTTATTTGTCTGAAGTACAGTTGAGGATGACTTCCTGCTGCTGTTCTGAGCTGGTGACCCGACCTGGAGGCCCCTTACCATGTCCAAGCCACTAGGCACACTTTCCACCCCAGTCTCGCCTCTCCTCTGTCCAGCCCAGAGGGCTTTATTCCCCTTTCAACAGCTACTGTCTTGCCAGTGGGATTCTGCCACATCAGCCCACTGGCCCTCACACCCTAGAGCTGAGCTGCTTTCGTTGTCAGGGTTTGTATGGAAGAAGACTCAGATGTAGGGAACAGAGGTCGGAGAGCAAAAATGCTCCTGGACTCAGAATATGCACAGTTGTTTGCCCTGAGCAGTGTTGCCTGATTGCCCAGAGGTGAACCTGGGTTTCTGCATGGATAGCTGCCTAGTTTTTTGATTCCCGAGACGGTCCTTGAACCTGCCATCATGGGACTCATAGTGGAAACTTTCCTCTAGAAAAGCCTGTCTATTCTCATCCAGGTCTGAGACCATGAGGGTGAGGTGTGGACCGGTGTTCCCGATAGCACTGAGACATGCTTTCTGCTCAGGAAGCACGAGGTGGCTCCGTTTGGCTTGAGTAGAGGGATGCGTGTGTGCGTGTGCTTGCTCAGTCATGTCTGATTCTTTGCGACCCCATGGACTGTAGCCCGCCAGGCTCCTCTGTCCGTGGGATCTCTCAGGCAAGAATACCAGAGTGGGTTGCCATTTCCTTCTCCAGGGCATCTTTCTGACCCAGGGATTGAACCCAGGTCTCTTGCATTGCAGGCAGATTCTTTACCAACTGAGCTATGAGAGAAGCAGTAGTTCAAGGAAAACAAATTAAAGAAAAAAAAAAACTTTAAACATGTGAGAATTAAACTGAATTTACCTCCAGGCAGGGCAGGGAGAGACTAGTCAGCTGGGGATGGAGGCCATTGGAGAATGGTGCAGTAAGCTTGGGGATTCTTAGAGAAAGGGGTGTTTCTGGGGAGCAGCCCTTGTGAAAAGGCTCCCACACCAAAGGCTGAGGCTCATAAAGGCAAAAACTCAAGGTTGACAAGGAACCTTGGTGGTGGGTTTAGTTTTATTTTTTAAGTATTTATTTATTTGGCTGCACCAAGGCTTAGCTGCGGCATGCAGGATCTTCGTTGTCCCAAGCCATATGGGATCTTAGTTCCTTGACCAGGGATCAAACCTGTATCTCCTGCACTGATGGAAGTGGATTCTTTACCACTGGACCACCAGGGAAGTGCCCTGGGTGGTGGTCTTAAAGAAACTCAGTGAGTCAGTCCAGGATTGGCTGTTGCTGTGAACTCCACATCTGTTGTTGTCGTGAACTCCACAGCCTGTTGGTTGTTGCTATGAACTCCACAGGCTGTTGCTGAGCTCCACATTTGTTTGCTGATTCTGGACAGCACAAGTTCATCATCGGCCTGCTGGCCCTGATCAGTTTTCCCGAAAGTCTTTGCTTTGATTCCTTCTCCAGAGCCCTGACTGCTAGCTGAGGATTCAAGGTCTGAGGGTTCAAGCTCATCCTGAGCGAGTCTGTACGCATATGCCCAAGACTCGGCAAAGATTGGCTTTATCACAGATTCTTACCCAGCTGTGATTTGGGCTCCGTGTGACCTTGGGCAATGACCATAACCTCTTTGAGCCTCAGTTTCTTCCCTGTAATAACACTTATTTTGTTGGGGGGTGCAATGAGTGTTAAATGAGATAAAGAATGTATCTGACACACAGCAAGCATATGGCTGTTGTTTAATTGCCAAGTCATGTCTGACTCTTTTGCAACCCCATGGACTGTAGCCCACCAAACTTCTCTGTCCACGGGATTTCCCAGGCAAGAATACTGGAGTGGATTGCCATTTCCTTCTCCAGGGGATCTTCCCAGCCCAGGGATTGAACCTGCATCTCCTGCAATGGCAGGAGGATTCTTTACCACTGAGCCACCAGGGAAGCTCAAGCATTCAGTAGGCACATGGTGAATGCTGCAAGGAGTAAAGATTGTCCAATGGGAGAAACACTCCCAGACGATCCATACTTCCTTGTTGAAATCCTGCTTCTTGCAGGGACTTCAAGCTCTAGGAAAGCACCTTTCAAAGCCATGTGCTTGGTCAACCAGCAGGGCAGCACTGAGTGATGTGTGTCTGGCTGGTTCCTCCTCTCCTGATTCCACACTCACCATCTCTCTCTGCCAATCTGCCCTTCTCCCTAGGGACAGAGGAGATGGGTCACCTTCTTGACAAGGCAGCGCTCACCTCACCCCCCTGCCTGACCTGTTCCAAGATTTAAGCTGTTACTTAATTTGTTCCCCATTAAGTACAGACACCTTCTGGTCTCCTCACCTTTAGCAGAGCTTGGAGGAGGAGCTGGGAAGGGAAGTTAAGACATCCGGAGGGGATCAGCTTCCTGGACAACCCTTTCTGATTTCCCACAGCCGTCGGAGGCTATAGGGGGTAATTGTTTTCCAGCAGTGAATGGGGCCCCCAGAACCAGGGCTGGGGCCTGGCCACAGGCTCAGGAAGGGGGCCGATGGGTGCGAAGGCTGTGAGCCGAGCTCAGCTCTCTGCAGCAGCGGATTTGTTTTAAAGTCACAACTTTCCAAAAACTTTCACCTTATGTTAGCTTCCTCTGAAATGCTTATCTGAAAAGTTCTGGCTTGTGCACAAAATATTGAGCTGTGCTGCATCCTGCTTGACTCCTGGGATGGGTTTTGAAGTAATCAGCCTTTGAATTTCAAGGAGCCCTTAATCTTCTTTGACCCATATGGAGCCACAGATTAGCCTGTGAGAATCGTATGTAGCTATTTCTTTAAATCCTTCCCTGGTTTACTTTTATGGGGATTTTGAATCATAAAATGTTTCCGAGTTGAAGACCCCTAAGAGACTGTTCACATAGGAAGCTGAGACCCGCCTTCCAGTTGTCTCCGTCCTCAACCAATTTTTTCAATGTGCAAGTGCTGCAACAGTGCTGGTATGCCAACTGTGTGCTTGGCACTTACCTTATGCTTTATCTTCCATGTAGCCTCCTGAGATTGACATTAGTGTTTCCATTTTACAGATTGGTAGTCACTCAGTCATGTCAGACTCTGTCTCAAAGATCTTAGTTAGGAGTCCAAAGACTTTAATGATGGAGGAAGGAGAGTGACAGCAACTCTCACCCCAAGGAGAGCAAAATACACATGTCAGCTTGAACTCCAGAAAAACACTGATACTGCTTTCCCTTTGGAGTTGACATTTGGACGATCAAATCAATTCTTTGAGACAGGGCAGGATGGGACAGGGAGACAAGGAGAAGATTAAGATTTGATCTCTGCACCCAAAGAAGTTGGGCTTTTCTGGTGTCTCAGACGTTAATGAGTCTGCCTGCAATGCAGGAGACCCAGGTTCGATCCCTGGGTCAGGAAGATCACTTGCAGAAGGGAATGGCTGCCCACCCCAGTATTCTTGCCTGGAGAATTCCATGGACTGAGGAGCCTGGTGGGCTACAGTCTGTGGGGTTGCAAACAGTCAGACATGACTGAGTGACTAACACATACTACATAAACAGCAAGCCCAAAGAAGTTCGACATGGGACGGCTGGCCAATGTGGGGCAGACCATTAGACTCTACCTGGTCCCATCACAGGAGGAAACACAAAGTTGTGCAGGACCAGGGCCTGTGCAGCCCACTTCAGGTCTCCTGTTCTCTCTTGGAACCCAAATGCCAGCCTTTTTATTTTTTTAAATTAATTTTTATTGGAGGATAGTTGGCTTTACTGTATTATGTTTCTATTGTAGAGCAAAGTGAATCAAACTTACATATACATATATCTCCTCACTGTTGGATTTCCTTCCCATTTAGGTCACCACAGAGCATAGAGCAGGTTCCCTGAGCTACTAGAGTAGGTTCTCCTATTAGTTATCTATTTTATACATAGTATTAACAGGGTATGTATGTCAATCCCAATCTCCCAATTCATCTTACCCCTCTTTTTCTCCCTCCTTGGTGTCTATATGTTTGTTCTCCATGTCTGTGTCTCTATTTCTGCTTTGCAGATACATTTATTTGTACCATTTTTCTGGATTCCACATATATGCATTAATATATGATACTTGTTTTTCTCTTTCTGACTTACTTCACTCTGTTTTGACACTCTCTAGGTCCATCCAGTGTCTACAAATGGACTTCAAATGAAGGGTCCTGAGAGCAAGATCTTAGTTAGGAGTCCAAAGACTTTAATGATGGAGGAAGGAGAGTGATAGCAACTCTCACCCCAAGGAGAGCAAAATATACACGTCAGCTTGAACTCCAGAAAAACACTGATACTTCTGTCCCTTTAGAGCTGACATTTAGAGGATCAAATTGATTCTTTGTGTCCCCTCTCACCCCAGAAACCTCCTCATGTTCTAGGCCCCTGTGAAGTTCTCCTCTTCCAGGGCCTTCCTCATTTGCTCAGCCTGCAGGAGCTCGCTCTCAGATACTCCAGGTGTCTTTGCTACCTTGGACCCTCCTCTTGTAAGCTGGAGCTCTTGGGGAACTCACAACCTCTCTGACACTCGGGTTCGGTAAGATATGGATGGACAGTGTTCAGATACGCCCTCTCTTCCTAAACACCTGCAGTGAGTATCGAATGAACAGTGGGGAGAAAGCCCTCAGTGAGCTGTAAGTGGTAAAGCTCACCATGGGCTGCTTCTCTATAGTTCTATCAAAGTGTGTCCAGTCCTCCTGTTATGCCTGGACCAGACACAGCATTAGTGACCTTAAGCCCCCTGCAACTCTTGCCCAGAGTAGGTGCTCACCCAAGATTTGGGGGCTGACCATGGCGGCAATTTCTGGAGTCAGGCCTGGTTTAGAATTTGTATTATCTTATTATCCTTGTGACCTTGAGGAATGTACTTAATCTTGCAGGGCCTCCATTTCTTTTTTTATCAAATGGAAAGGGAAAGTAATTATTTTAGAGAACAGTTGAGGGAATGAATGAAGACATGTGTATAAAGTACCTAGTATACCTCTTGGTACATCATCTACTAAATTTTGCTATTGTGTTTGGAAAATCTTCTAAAAATGCTTACTAATGTATTTCATGTGATGACTCTGCTAGGCACCAAACACGAATGTTACTCAGGGTCACTGGTCATGCTGTGTGTGTTCTCAGCCGCTCAGTCATGTCTGTCTCTTTGTCACCCCATGGACAGTAACCTGCCAGTGTCCTTTTGTCTATGGAGTTTTCCAGGCAAGAATACTGGAGTGGAATGCTGTTTTCTTTTCCAGGGATCTTCTCGACCCAGGGATGGAAATTGCATCCCTTGCATTTCCTGCATTGGCAGGTGGATTCTTTACCATTGCACCGTCTGGGAAGTCCACTGGTCATTAAGAACATGCAAATTAAAACAAAAATTGGATAACATTTAAAAAATATTGGGAAAATCTAAAATATTGGTTTTACTAAGTATTAGAAATGACACAGGAAAGCAATTCCTCTCATTTATTGTTGGTGGGTGTAGAAATTGAATTTTGAAGAGCAATTTCACAGTTCCTACTTACATTGAAAATATGCGGACATTTAAAATTCAGCAATATAGTCTCTCAGTGTTTACCCTAAGGAGACATTTACATATGTAAATTATGAAAGATTTACAAGAGTTTTCACTGCAGCATTATTTTTAAGAATGAAAAACTGATTCAGCTTTTCCTCTCATCCATTATCCAACCATAGGGAGAGGCCAGACTTGGCGAGTTAGTCAAGAGTCTTCTAATTCACTGTGTATGTTGGGATGACCCCATCTTGGGGCTTCAGCCAAAGCTCAGACCGAAGGACTTCCATGTAGGATCCATTAAGATTGCAGTGCAGCCTGACTATGACTTGGATCCCAGACTATGGAGCCTTTGAGGTTATGGTTCTTAAATGTGCTCAGTCGCCCAGTTGTGTCTGACTCTGTCCTCATGAACTGTAGCCTGCTAGGCTCCTCTGTTCATGGAACTTTCCAGGTAAGAATACTGCAGTGGGTTGCCATTTCCTTCTCCAGGGGCTCTTTGCAACATAGGAATTGAACATGTGTCTCTTTAGTCTGATTTCAGTATTGATCATCTGGTGTTGTCCATGTGTAGGGTCATCTCCTGTGTTGTTGGAAGAGGGTGTTTGCTATGACCAGTGCGTTCTCATGGCAAAACTCTATTAGCCATTGCCATGCTTCATTCTGTACTCCAAGGCCAAACTTGCCTGTTTCTCCAGGTAATTCTTGACTTCCTACTTTTCCATTCCAGTCCCCAGACAACTCCAGATGATTCCAGTCCATCCCAGATGACTCTACACATGGACATCACCAGATGGTCAATACCAAAATCAGATTGATTATATTCTTTGCAACCAAAGATGGAGAAGCTCTATATAGTCAGCAAAAACAATACCGGGAGCTGACTGTGGCTCAGATCATGAATTGCTTATTGCCAAATTCAGACTTAAATTGAAGAAAGTGGGGAAAACCACTAGACCATTAAGGTATGACCTAAATCAAATCCCTTATGATTATACAGTGGAAGTGAGAAATAGATTCAAGGGATTAGATCTGATAGACAGAGAGCCTGAAGAATTATGGATGGAGGTTCAGGACATTGTACAAGAGGTAGTGATCAAGACCATCCCCAAGAAAAAGAAATGTAAAAAGGCAAAATGGTTGTCTGATGAGGCCTTACAAATAGCTGTGAAAAGAAGAGAAGCAAAATACAAAAGAGAAAAGGAAAGATATACTCATTTGAATGCACAATTCCAAAGAAGAGCAAGGGGAGATAAGTAAGCCTTCCTCAGCGATCAATGCAAAGAAATAGAGGAAAACAATAGAATGGGAAAGACTAGAGCTCCCTTTAAGAAAATTAGAGATACCAAGGGAACATTTCATGCAAAGATGGACACAATAAAGGACAGAAATGTTATGGACCTAACAGAAGCAGAAGATATAAAGAAGAGGTGGCAAGAATACACAGAAGAACTGTACAAAAAAGATCTCCATGACCCAGATAATCATGATGGTGTGATCACTCATCTAGAGCCAGACATCCTGGAATGTGAAGTCAAGCGGACCTTAGGAAGCATCACTATGAACAAAGCTAGTGGAAGTGATGAAATTCAGTTGAGCTATTTCAAATCCTGAAAGATGATGCTGTGAAAGTGCTGCACTCAATATACCAGCAAATTTGGAAAACTCAGCAGTGGTCACAGGACTGGAAAAGGTCAATTTTCATTCCAATCCCAAAGAAAGGCAATGCCAAAGAATGTTCAAACTACTGCACAATTGCACTCATCTCACATGCTAGCAAAGTAACGCTCAAAATTCTCCAAGCCAGGCTTCAACAGTACGTAAACTGTGACCTTCAAGATGTCCAAGCAGGATTTAGAAAAGGCAGAGGAATCAGAGATCAAATTGCCAATATCCACTGGATCATCAAAAAAGCAAGAGAGTTCCAGAAAAACATCTACTTCTGTTTTATTGACCAAGCCGAAGCCTTTGACTGTGTGGATCATAACGAGCTGTGGAAAATTCTGAAAGAGAAGGGAATACCAGACTACCTGACCTGCCTCTTGAGAAATCTGTATGCAGGTCAGGAAGCAACAGTTAGAACTGGACATGGAACAACAGACTGGTTCCAAATTGGGAAAAGAGTACATCAAGGCTGTATATTGTCACCCTTATTTAACTTATATGCAGAGTACATCATGAGAAATACTGGGCTGGATGAAGCACAAGCTGGAGTGAAGATTGCCAGGAGAAATATCAATAACCTCAGCTATGCAGATGACACCATCCTTATGGCAGAAAGTGAAGAAGCACTAAAGAGGCTCTTGATGAAAGTGAAAGAGGAGAGTGAAAAAATTGGCTTGAAGCTGATTCAGAAAACTAAGATCATGGCATCTGGTCCCATCACTTCATGGGAAATAGATGGAGAATCAAGGGGAATAATGATAGACTTTACCTTTTTGGGCTCCAAAATCACTGCAGATGGTGACTGCAGCCATGAAATTAAAAGACACTTGATCCTTGGAAGGAGAGTTATGACCAACCTAGACAGCATATTAAAAAGCAGGGACATTACTTTGCCAACAAAGGTCTGTCTAGTCAAAGCTATAGTTTTTCCAGTAGTCAGGTATGGATGTGAGAGTTGGACTGTGAAGAAAGCTGAGCACCAAAGAATTGATGCTTTTGAATTGTGGTGTTGGAGAAGACTCTTGAGAGTCCCTTGGACTGCAAGGAGATCCAACCAGTCCATCTAAAGGAAATCAGTCCTGAATGTTCATTGGAAGGACTGATGCTGAAGGGAAAACTCCAGTACCTTGGCCACTTGATGCAAGGAACTGACTTGTTTGAAAAGACCCTGATGCTGGGAGAGATTGAGAGCTGGAGGAGAAGGGGACAACAGAGGATGAAATGGTTGGATAGCATCGCTGACTCAATGGACATGAGTTTGAGTAAATTCAGGGAGTTGGGGATAGACAGGGAGGCCTGGTGTGCTGCAGTCTATGGGGTCACAAAGAGTCAGACACAGCTGAGCAACTGAACTGCACTGAACCAAACTCTTGAGTCTACTGCACTGGCAGGTGGATTCTTTACCACTGTGCCACCCGAGAAACCTGGTTCTTAAATACTTGTCTTCAAAAATGAGAACATTGAGGACTAGCGATGCTAAACAACTTGTCCAAGCTCATGCAGCAGTTTATTGACAGAGTTGTCAGATAATTATACAAGGTTGTTGGTTGGTCATAATCCTTGGAGTTCTCAATCTCATGCCAATTATCATAAAGTCTATACATGACCTTCTTTGTACTTTTTGATTGCTAGTGATTGGTACATTGGTATAGAATCTAGACATGCCATGAAAACATTTTGAGATTATACATTCTCCTTTTATACTTGTAATCAAATGATGGCATGTAGGCATAGTGGCAGATCTGAGACTTCAGGCTGGGTTTTTAAGGCAGGGGGCTCAGCAAAGAGTTCGCCTGGCTTGTATCCTAGGGATCCAATGTGACGCACAGTCTCCAGCCATGGGTCTCACCTAGGGGATCGGCACTGTCTGGAGGCTTTTGTGGTGGTCATAACTAGGAGGGGAGGGAGTGTTCCTGGCATCTAGTTGGTAGAGGCCAAGGATGCTGCTAAACACCCTACAATGCATCCAATGGCGCTCACAGAAGATAGCCATCTGACCCAATACGTCCACAGTGCCAACGTCGAGAAACTGCCTGCATGTGAAAGGCTAAATGCTGTATTAATGGCTATATAAGAGAGATTCAGAGGTGGGAAAGGTCAGAGCATGAGCAGAAGTCTTATCTGTAGCCCCCCTCCCCGACACACACATATGGAGCACTGAATCTCTTACCTTTCCTGCCATCTTGGCAGAGGGGGCTTCCCACACCCACTCCATCCTCCTTCTTGAAAGTGGCGTCTAGAAAGGAAACAACCACTGAGCCCAGGGTAGGGTGAAGGAACTGCTGGGTCAGCTCATCAGTGTCCGGGTGCATCGGAGAGGGTGACTTAGAGCAGCGGCCCTCCACTTTTTTGGCACCAGAGACCAGTTTCACGGAAGACAATTTTTCCATGGACCAAGGAGGAAGGGGGGGTGATTTTGGGATGATTCAAGTGAATTCCTTTTATTGTGCAGTCTATTTCTAATCTAATGGCACCACTGCTCTGCCAGAAGGTACTGGTCCATGGCCTGGAGGTTGAATTCCTTAGAGAATTCTAGATCTGAGTTTGCTCTCCTCAAACCCTACCATCATTCCTCTGCTTTAAAAGTGCAAAGGCGTTGGCTTTTGTGCATGACTGTGGTCCACAGAGTTCCAGCTCTGAGCCTCCCTTCCCTTCCCTCCCTCTCGCTATTCCCTGCCTTCTGTACCCAGTGGGCTACTAGTCTGAACAAGTTGTTGAAGATCATGGCCCACTCCTTTTCACTGCTAAGACCTTCTATGTGGTTTGGGGGCGGGGGGGGGGGGGGTCGGAGGTGGAAATTATGCTCAAATATATCAACTTCCCATTTTCCCAGAGGATGGTTTTCTGAAGACAACAGACAGATGTTTAAATTAATTAGGAGTAGAAACAGCACAATGAAGTTTCCTCCCTGAAGAGCTATGGAGGCTGTGAGCCTGAATTTTTTTCTTCCTGCTAAAAGGGTTGCCTTTCAGGAAATGAATTACTAGCATTTTCTGAAGAATGGATCCTTTTGAACACCCTTCTTCCTGAATTCCCTCCTTTGAGAGAATACTGCAAATATGTGACTTGAGAGTCTGGCTTGGAAGCAACTAGTTCCTTCCCTCCTGTTTCCCTCCCCCAGTCGCCTCCTCCCCTTTATAGGATGGGTAGCATTGGGAAGGGCCCTGACCAAAGCCTCTCAGGCAGTCAGTGGCAGAGGTGGCTGTCTGCCTGTTTCCTCTCCTTCCTTAGCTCTTTGGTCTTGGTGGAATCAGTGATTATTTCTGATCTTCATCTGATATCTGCAAAGCTCAGTGTAGAGACAGATGGCAGCTCCTTCTTTTCATAGGCTTCTTTAGTGATAAAGAATTCACCTGCCAAGGCAGGAGACACAGGCAGGAGACACAGGTTTGATCCCTGGGTTAGGAAGTTCCCTTGGAGAAGGAAATAGCAACCCAGTTGAGTATTCTTGCCTGGGAAATCCCAAGGACAGAGGAGCCTGTTGGGCTACAGTCAGTGGGGTCTCAAAAGAGCTGGACATGACTTAGCAACTAAATAACAACATTCTTTGCACTCAGTGTGGCCTTTATTCCTGAGTGGTCTCCAGGAATATAAAGGCCTGCTCCCTCCATCCTTCTCCTTTTCTTGTTTTAAATAAATACATGGATTAACATATACACTGTACTATATATAAAATAGATAAACAATAGGGACTTACTCTATAGCACAGGAAACTATATTCAGTGTCTTTAATAACCTATCATATAAGGGATTCCCTTGTAGCTCAGTCGGTAAAGAATTTTCCTGCAGTGCAAGAGATCCGAGTTCAATCCCTGGGTTGGGAAGATCCCCTGGAGAAGGAAATGGCAACCCACTCCAATATCCTTGCCTGGAAAATCTCATGGACAGAGGAACCTGGTGGATTGCAGTCCATGGGGTCGCAAAGAGTCGGGCACGACTGAGCGACTAACACACATAACACACATAAGGGAATGTAAAAAAGAATATATATACATATGCATAATAGAATCATTTTGTTGTACACTTGAAACTCAGTTCAGTTCAGTTCAGTCGCTCAGTCATGTCCGACTCTTTGCGACCCCATGAACTGCAGCATGCCAGGCCTCCCTGTCCATCAGCAACTCCCAGAGTTCACTCAAACTCATGTCCATTGAATCGGTGATGCCATCTAATCATCTCATCCTCTGTTGTCCTCTTCTCCTCCTGCCTTCAATCTTTCCTGAAATCAGGGTCTTTTCACATGAGTCAGCTCTTCACATCAGGTGGCCAAAATACTGGAGTTTCAGCTTTAACATCAGTCCTCCCAGTGAACACCCAGGAGTGATTTCCCTTAGGATGGACTGGTTGGATCCCCTTATAGTCCAAGGGACTCTCAAGAGTCTTCTCCAATGCCACAATTCAAAAGCATCAATTCTTCTGTGCTCAGCCCTCTTTATAGTCCAATTCTCACATCCATACATGACCACTGGAAAAACCATAGCCTTGACTAGACAGACCTTTGTTGACAAAGTAATGTCTCTGCTTTTTAACATGCTGTCTAGGTTGGTCATAACTTTCCTTCCAAGGATCAAGTGTCTTTTAATTTCATGGCTGCAATCGCCATCTGCAGTGATTTTGAAGCCCCCCAAAATAAAGCCAGCCACTATTTCCCGTTTCCCCATCAATTTGCCATAAAGTGATGGGACTGAATGCCATGATCTTAGTTTTCTGAATGTTGAGCTTTAAGCCAACTTTTTCACTCTCCTCTTTCCCTTTCATCAAGAGGCTCTTTAGTGCTTCTTCACTTTCTGCCATAAGGGTGGTGTCATCTGCATAGCTGAGGTTATTGATATTTCTCCCGGCAATCTTGATTTCAGCTTGTGCTTCTTCCAGCCCAGTGTTTCTCATGATGTACTCTGCATATGAGTTAAATAAGCAGGATGACAATATACAGCCTTGACGGACTCCTTTTCCTATTTGGAATCACTGTGTTGGTCCATGTCCAATTCTAACTGTTGCTTCCTGACCTGCATACAGATTTCTCAAGAGGCAGGTCATGTGGTCTGGTATTCCCATCGCTTTCAGAATTTTCCACAAGTTATTGTGATCCACATAGTTTATTGTGATCTGCACTTGAAACTAACACATGGTAAATTAACTACACTTCAATTCAAAAAATTAAATGTATATATTTAAAGTGATGATGATTTGATGTAGACATACACAGTGAAGTGATTAACGCACTTGGTAATTAATATATCATCTCCTATTGTTGCCTTTTTAGGTGATGAGAGCACTTGAAATCCAATCTCTTGGCCAATCTCCAGTGTTTATTGCAGTTTCATTAATTAGAATCATCATCCTCCTTTCTCCTTGACTCTGCTTCCCCACCTCCCACCCCACTCTGCACTGTATCACCTGATGAAACCTTCCCAGGACACACTCAGGAACACTAACACAGATAGCAGAGTGTTTTGACCAGATACCGTCAGTCCTTCTTGTGTACTCCTCACTGCAAAACACACAGGAGTATACTCTGTGTGTGGTAGTAGTTTTCAAATTTCTTTTATCTCTCCCAAGAGTTTTCAGAAATTACTCTAGCTGGACTTAATATTTTACTTCATTTCCCCCTTTCTAATTCAGAGGTCCCTTTTTTCTTTTGTTACTAATAGCAAAAAAAAAAAAAAAATTTTTTTTTTAACCTATAGAGTGTAGATAATGGTGAACCAGCCTGAAGGCAGAGAGTCTGTACCATACAATGGTTGTTAGCTTATTTTGGTATGAGATTTATAATTCAATTATGGTTCTAAGGGTAGTCACACCTTTGGGAAAAGGAACTGTGATGAACATGGGCAGCTGGACCTTTCTAGAAGGACCTTCTTCCTCCTATTTCTTAGAAAGCCTTTATGTTGTCTATAAGCTTTACAAGCAATATTTTATAATCAACCACCCTTTGTTATGAATCCTTTTGGAGCTGAGCAAAAATCAACAAGCATTCATTTGCTCATTCAGCAAATGTTTCCTGAGCATCTGTGCTGTAGTAGGCTCTGAGGCTACAGATATGAACCAGAAAGAATTGTATCTTCCTGAAGCCTACAGACAAATAAGGGAATAAATAAATTGACTCATTGTGTCAACAGTTTTTCTAAGGGTTAAAAATTTAGTGGTAAATAAGATGGATGAGCTTTCTTGCTGATATATAGGTTACATTTTAGGAGAGAGGGAAAGAGAAGGAGAGAATATCAACAAATGGGCAGATATGATATCAGCTAGTATAGTGAAAAGGACCTATTTTAAGACCCTAGGCAGAGAAAGACTTGCATTTGTTTTTCTTTGGGATGGTTTTGTCACTACCTCCTGTACAATGTTACAAACATCTATCCATAGTTCTTCAGACACTCCGTCTACAAGATAGTAAGGAAATCAAACCAGTCAATCTTAAAGGAAATCAACCCTGAATATTCATTGGATGGACTGATGCTGAAGCTGAAGCTCCAATATTTTGGCTCCCTGATGCAAAGGGCCGAGTTGTTGGAAAAGATCTTGATGCTGGAAAATATTGAAGGCAGGAGAGGAGAGAAACAGGGGATGAGATGGATGAGTACCATCACTGACTCAATGGACATGCATTTGAGCAAACTCCCAGGGATAATAACGGACAGGAAAGCAAGCCTGGCATGCTGCATGCAGTCCATGGGGTTGCAAAGAGTTGGACACAGCTGATCGACTGAACAGCAACAGGGAAAGACTTGCTTGTCCTGAGGCTGCTACTGGACTGTCAAGAAGAGGTGAGCACATCAGCATCTGGAGGAAGAAAGGTTCCAGGTGGAGGGAGCGACAGAGGCCACTAAGTAGCCTGAGTTTATTGGGATTGAGGACAGAAAAGCTGTGGCTCAGAGAGCAGGATGTCAAAGGAATATGGTGGCATGCAAAATACATCAGGGCATAAAAGCTGGGGTATAGAATTTGACTTTTATTCCCATGCAGTGGAAAACAATTCAAAAGTTTTAAGCAGAAGATTGGCACAATCTGATTTCTGTTTTAAAAAGATAAAAAGTTTTCAATTAGCAATAATCACGCCTCAATAAACCTCATTGGCTAATTGAAAAGATAAAAAGACTCTAGGTTTATTGAATTTGGCTTTTTTTTTTTTTTTTTTTGTCTTCACGAAATGAATTGAGAGCTTTTGGAACAGTTAGGAAAAGTAGTTCTCAGATTTTGGTATACGTCAGAATCCTCTGAAAAGATAACAAGCAATCCATATAATTAAAGCTATGATTTTTCCAGTAGTCATGTACAGATGTGAGAGTTGGACCATAAAGAAGGCTGGGTGCCAAAGAATTGATGCTTTTGAACTGTAGTGTTGGAGAAGACTCTTGAGAGTTCCTTGGACTGCAACGAGATCCAACGGGTCTATCCTAAAGGAGATCAGTCCTGAATATTCATTGGAAGGATGGATGCTGAAGCTGAAGTTCCAATACTTTGGCCACCTGATGTGAAGAGCCAACTCATTAGAAAAGACCCTGATGCTGGGAAAGGTTGAGGGCAGGAGGAGAAGGAGGTGACAGAGAATGAGATGGTTAGATGGCATCACCAACTCAACGGACATGAGTTTGAGCAGCTCTGGGAGATAGTGAAGCACAGGGAAGTCTGGTGTGCTGCAGTTCATTGGGTCCCAAAGAGTCAGATATGACTTAATAACTGAACAACGGAACCTAAACTTGCTGAAGTCTGTAAGGGTCTGAGCCTCTGTTTGCCTTTTTTTTTTTTTTTTTTTGCCTCCACCAAGTTTCCTAGGTGATTGTATTCATACCAAAGTTTGGAAATCACTAGACCAGAAAACAATGCAATTATCTGTTATTTAAAAGTTAGATAAAAATGCAGGTGTGAGCTCAGAGGTTCCAGATGAGTTTTTCAAAGGCAGTCCCTTAATCATATTTCAGGTTTCTTCTGTGCTATTGATCTAGTCAACAGAACTATAAAACAATTGCACTCAAGAATATAAAAGAAAATGTTCAAAATATCAGTCAACAGAGTCCAGCAATGTGTCAAAAGAGTAAGATGGCATGATGAGGCAGAGTTGTTATCCAGTCAACTGAAGTTCAACATCAAGGAAACATGTAAACACCATCCATTATATCAACAAACTGGAGGAGAAAACCTTTATAGTCATAATAGGAAATGCTGAGAAGACATTTGATGAAATTCAGCAGTAATTCCTAATAGCAACTCAAAAAGTGGAAACCAAGTGAAATTATTGAATATGGTAAAGGATAAGATAATAATACCAATTACTAAAAACTGATAGCAAATATTATTTTAAGTGGAAAAAACTGTTTTAGTTAAAATCAGGGATGATTTGGCTTGGATGCTATTCCTTTTATTATTAATGTTTGAGAGGTTTTAGTGAATACAAAAATATAAGAAAATAAAGTAACTGCTGTAAGCATTTGGAAAGAAGAAATAAAGCTGTATCTTTGAGCTTGTGATTTATTTTATGTTTGAAAATCCAAGTGACTCTTGTAAAATCATTACAATCATTAAGAGGATATGTTAAGGTGGCTGGATATAGGAGCTATCTACAAAATTATTAATGACTTTTCCCTTCTCATTTGATATGAAAATAACTCATTTACGATAGTAAAAAATGTGGAGTACTGAAGAGTCATAAAACAAGAAGCACAATGAATCTATATAAAGGAAGCTATAATGCAAGAAGACATCAGAAATATTGTGGTTTAGGTTCAACACCACTGTAATAAAGTGAATATTGCAATAAAGTGAGTGCATTAATTTTTTGATATTCAAATGCATATAAAAATTATGCTTACACTATGGGATGGTATATACTGTGTAATAGTACTGTGTATAAAAGTCAGTGAGCATACCTTAATTTAAGAATAGTTCAATTCAGTCACTCAGTCATGTCTGATTATTTGTGACCCCATGAACTGCAGCATGCCAGGCCTCCCTGTCCATCACCAACTCCTGGAATTTACTCAAACTCATGTCCATTGAGTCGATGATACCATCGAATCATCTCATCCTCTGTCGTCCCCTTCTCCTCCTGCCCTCAATCTTGCCAAACATCAGGGTCTTTTCAAATGAGTCAGCTCTTCGCATCAGGTGGCCAAAGTATTAGAGCTTCAGCTTCAGCATCAGTCCTTCTAATGAATATTTAGGACTGATTTCCTTTAGGAGGATTGGTTGGATCTCCTTGCAGGCCAAGGGACTCTCAAGAGTCTTCTCCAACACCACAGTTCAAAAGCATCAATTCATCAGTGCTCAGCTTTCTTTATGGTCCAACTCTCACCTCTGTACATGACTACTGGAAAAACCACAGCTTTGACAAATGGACCTTTGTCGTCAGAGTAATATTTCTGCTTTTTAATATGCTGTCTAGGTTGGTCATAGCTTTTCTTCCAAGGAGCAAGCATCTTTTAATTTTATGGCTGCAGTCACCATATGTAATGATTTTGGAGCCCAAGAAAATAAAGTCTGTCACTATTTCTATTGTTCTCCCATTTGCCATAAAGTGATGGGACCAAATGCCTTGATCTTCGTTTTCTGAATGTTGAGTGTTAAGCCAATTTTTTTACTCTCCTCTTTCACTTTCATCAAGAGACTCTTTAGTTCTTCACTTTCTGCCATAAGGGTGGTGTCATCTGCTTATCTGAGGTTATTGATATTTCTCCTGGCAAACTTGATTCCAGCTTATGCTTCTTCCAGCTCAGGATTTCTCATGATGTAGTCTGCATATAAGCTAAATAAGCAGGGTGACAATATACAGCCTTGACATACTCCTTTCCCAATTTGGAACCGATCTGTTGTTCCATGACTGGTCCTAACTGTTGCTTCTTGACCTACAAGGTTTCTCAGGAGGCAGGGTCAGGTGGTCTGGTATTCCCATCTCTTTCAGAATTTCCCACAGTTTGTTGTGATCCACACAGTCAAAGGCTTTGGTATAGTCAATAGAGCAGAAATAGATGTTTTTTTGGAACTCTCTTGCTTTTTCTATGATCCAGTGGATGTTGGCAATTTGATCTCTGGTTCCTTTGCCTTGTCTAAATCCAGTTTGAACATCTGGAAGTTCTTGGTTCACATACTGTTGAAGCTTTGCTTGGAGAATTTTTGAGCATTACTTTGCTAGTGTGTGAGATGAGTACAATTGTGTGGTAGTTTGAACATTCTTTGGCATTGCTTTTCTTTGGGATTGGGATGAAAATTTAAGAAGAATGACGATTTAAGAAGACTGTAGCATAAAAATGCTCACCAGCCGCGGGGCACGCTGGCTTCAGTAGTTGAAATGCCCATGGGGTTAGCTTTCGCACAGCATGTAGCAGCTTCCCGGACCAGGGATCAGACCCGTGTCCCCTGCCTTGGCAGGCAGATTCTTAACTATTAGACCACCAAAGATGCTCTCAAGTCTTGTTTCTATGTCATATATAAAAATACATCCCAGATGAATTAAAGAGGTAAATGTAGACACATGTGAAAAGCCACATGTACAACATAGGAATCTGGACTGTCTGGTTAATTGAAAAGGTAAACCCCAAAATAAGAATGTCAAGGGCTATTTGAATATATGGAAATTTACATTTCTGTGTATACAAAAAGACTCCACAAATAGCCAATTATCAAAGGTAATGCTGATAATGAACAAAGCATGAATATTAAAAAGTATATTTAATTTATTTATTTAACTGTGCCAGGTCTTAACTGCAGTCTCTGGGATCTAGTTCACCCATCAGGGATCAAATCCAGGCCCATTGCATTGGAGCACAAAGTCCTAGCCACTGGACCACCAGGGAAGCCCCAGCATGAATATTTTTAACATCCCAAGATATCTTACAAGTTGACAAGAAGAAAAAAAATTAATGAAATGAATAAAAGGCATACATTGCCGACTCAGAGAATTATAATTAAATAATAAATGGGACTTGGTGTTTCTTACCAACGGTGGGCTGCCCAGAGCCTTAAAGCCAATGCTGACAGGGAGAGCTGAAATACAGCCTGTTTTCCTGCATCCCTAATCTGGGAGTCTAGCTCATCCACTCATTCTAACAAGTCTTGGTGTCCCTTCAATCAGGGCCTAGGAGGGAGAAAGCTTAAATTAGCTCTAGGTTGGGCCCTGAAAGGCTGATCCAACCAGACTCAATATATGCTGTGCATCCTTCAAGGTCTAAGCCACTTGTCTTTTCCTCTTTAACACCTTTCCTCAGACTGCTGCTGCTGCTGCTAAGTCGCTTCAGTCGTGTCCTACTCTGTGGGACCCCATAGACTGTAGCCCACCAGGCTCCTCTGTCCCTGGGATTCTCCAGGCAAGAATACTGGAGTAGGTTGCCATTTTCTTCTCTAATGCATGCATGCATGCCAAGTTGCTTCAGTCATGTCCAACTTTGTGCAACCCCAAGGACAGCAGCCCACCAAGGCTCCTCTGTCCATGGGATTCTCCAGGCAAGAATACTGGAGTAGGTTGCCATTTTCTTCTCCATTTCCTCGGGCAGAATTCATTAATTCAATCGACACCACATAGCAATGCAGATCCTACTACGTGGCAGGCCCGAGAATGACATAATATCACGTTCTTCTCTGCCTCCTCTCTGTTCAGTCCTCTTGATGTTGCCTCTTGTAGGGCACTCATCACAGGTGACAACTGTTTAAACCTTGGTCTTTTCACTGGATTCTGTGCTCTCCCAAGGTCACCCTCTTAGCTCTGTATGGCAAGCTTTCTGTATAGTGTCTTCCCTGGTGGCTCAGAGGTTAAAGCATCTGCCTGCAATGTGGGAGACCTGGGTTTGATCCCTGGGTTGGGAAGATCCCCTGGAGAAGGAAATGGCAACCCACTCCAGTATTCTTGTCTGGGGAATCCCATGGATGGAGGAGCCTGGTGGGCTACAGTCCACGGGGTCGCAAAGAGTCGGACACGACTGAGTGACTTCACTTCACTTCACTTCACTTCTGGTACAGAATGATTGATTTTAAACCATTAGTGGCTTTAAAGTCACCTTTTGCTTCAGACTTCCTTAGTTTCAGAACTTAATGCTAGCAAGGTTATCAAGCTCTTTCCTCCACCCAGGTCAGCAAACTTTGTTTTAGATGTCTCAGAATAAAAGAGACAGCATGTAGTGGCAGCCGTTTTACTCATAAAAGCCTTTTCTCATGTCTTAGGTCCGAGGACTTTAAGATTAACAAAGTGTATATTCCCTTTTTGTTCCCAATCTTCATCCTTGCTCTCAGGGAAGGAATCCTGTCTCTGTCTTTCCCTCCATCCCAAATTCTCTCTGCTTTAATTGACTTGGTGTTTCTGCCCAGCTTCTCCTATCTTCAGGGACAACCTCTCCACCGGAGGAGAGGACAACCTCTTTCACCCTTTGGCTGGAATCTGATTCCCTCTATGGCCTCCTGCTTTCATCTTCAATCCCTCCTTCAGCCTTCATACTCCTGTCCTGAAGCAGGCTTCTTTCAACCCAGCTACCATCTCCACCTCTCAGTGCATCTTTCTCACCTTCCACCATCCTTGAAATAATAACTTGAGTGTTTGCTTCCATGTATTCCTCATATCACCCTTGGCAGGACATTTTCCTCACTCAAAAGCTCTGTTTCAGTTCAGTTCAGTTCAGTTCAGTTCAATCACTCAGACGTGGCCAACTCTTTGCGAACCCATGAACTGCAGCATGCCAGGCCTCCCTGTCCATCACCAACTCCCGGAGTTCACCCAAACTCATGTTCATTGAGTCGGTGATACCATCCAACCATCTCATCCTCTGTCGTCCCCTTCTCCTCCCTCCTTCAATCTTTCCCAGCATCAGGATCTTTCCAAATGAGTCAGTTCTTTGCATCAGGTGGCCAAAGTATTGGAGTTTCAGCTTCAGCATCAGTCCTTCCAGTGAATATTCAGGACTGATTTCCTTTAGGATGGACTATGTACCAGCTCTTAAAAATCCTATCAAGAACGTTGTAGCTTTCAAATCAAGTCTTGCCTTCGTTTTCTTTAACCACTTTGGGACACTTAAAACTGTTGGTCCTCTCTCCCTTTGGACACTACTTCCCTTAGAGAAATCTCCAGTAGTGAGATTGAGTGGAAAATAATGTCAGATAAGCCAGACAAAGACAAATCATATGATATCGCTTATATGTGCGATCTTAAAAAATGATACAGATGAACTTATTTACAAAACAGAAATAGACTCACAGAAAATGAACTTATGGTTACCAAGCAGGGAAGGGTAGGGAGGGATATATTAGGAGTATGGGATTAACATACACATACCACTAGGTATAAAAATAGATAACTAACAAGGGCCTACTATATAGCATGGGGAACTCTACTCAATACTTTGTAATAAACTGTCAGGGAAAAGAATCTGAAAGAGAATATATGTATATGTATCTGTCTAAAACTGAATAACTTTATCTATAACTGAATAACTATTCTTCCACCACTGTTGTATTGCATTTACAATGTAAATCAACTATTCTTCAATAAAAAATAACACATAATAAAGAAAAAGTAAACGTGGGAGTTAAGCACAAGGGAATTCACTTTCTAGTACTGTAAGAGTAGCTGTATGGCAGCTTCCTTAACTTCTCTAAGCCTTGACTTCCTTATCTGTAAAACGGGGAGATACTTGTAAAGACCATATAGAGTGGTCATAAGCTTAAAATAAGATGATATATTACAGCTTGCATGGCCTAGAGACCCTCAGAGTATACCACTGCCTTATCAATTTCTCTTGAGTTTCATGCCTATGCACAATGTTTGTTCTCTTTCTCTTTTTCTAACTGCAGCTCTCTTTTCCCTGCCCACACTATAACAAAGATGTCCCCAAGAGACAATGAATGAAGAGATATAAAGGGAGTAATTTGACCTTTTGATAAGGATCAGGTAGGAAGTTATAAATATAAAACTTAAAGAATAAGTCCTTGAATTTTGGCTTATTTATTCACCTCATGCATAATATAGCCAGAAAAAGTTTTTTTGCCATTTCAACATTATACTTCAATTCATGTTCCTTTACAATAATCTCTAAAGATATTGCAACAATGTCTATATCCAGGACTCTGATGGTAGAGAATACATTTAATCTATTGCCAATCAGACTGTTTATTTATTGTGTATTCAGAGTGAATGCAAATTGTCTTATGTTCCTTGATAGGAATTAGACATGGCTTGATATATTAATGAAATCATTACCATTTCATTAAACTGTGTGTTTTGAACACAGACTACTCTGTGGCTTATTGACATGCAGCAAGTGCATTCATTCTTTTCTGTGCAAAATAGTAGTTGATGGACAAACACACAGCACTCAAAAGCTGAAGCTTTTTTCATGAAATACTTTGCTGTGCATGCATGAAATTTTGCCCAGAATGACAAAGAGTCAGATGCATTTCAGTAAAGAACAAACCGTGCAAAACAATTACAAAATGACTTTTTAGTCTCAGAAAAAAGAGTTTTTGTCTGACTCTCAGAAACTAAGGTTGACCTATTTGGGTATGTATATAAATTATCACGTGTAGAAATAAACGTCAATCCTGCAAACTTAGGAACAAAGTTTAGGAATACTCGTGCATAGCAACTAACATTATTAATTAATTGATTAATTTCCTTGATTAAGAAAGAATAACTCAAGCCTGTTAGGCATAGGTTGAGGTGAATTTCTCAAGTTTCACAATACCAAAATTATTGTATAATACTGAAAATTTTTTTTAAACAATAGAAACAACAATAATAAAGCAAACCAATGGTTTGGGAAATAATCATATTTGTCATTTAATGTTTTGAAGGATCTGAAAAGGAGCCAAAATTATTTATTAGCTTTTAGGGTCTCATGGTTACATTGGTCTAGAGCAGGCGTGAGGAGGCAGTGTGGTATCAGTGTCAGATCACAGAATCTGCACACAGGAGTCTGGTTTATATTCTGTTTCTGCCATTCACCAACTATGTGCAATCTTTTCGGTTAGTTTTTCCTTTGGGGCTATATTTTACATTCATCTAGAGCCTAGGGATCATTACGGCTCCTTCTGTACAAGTTTGACGGTATTGAGTATCAAACTAGATGGTGGATATGAGTTTGTTGTCAAGTTGTGACACCATAAAACAGCGGGGGTTAGCACTGCTACTGGGCAGTCAGCTGAGCTAGGCCAGGGCTCAAAGGCGGCTTCCAATTTGAGAACAGCTGTGACATTTCAGCTCTCAGGCCACGCACAGGATGTCCCTGAGATGGAGCTGGAGCTGGAACTTCCACTTGTAGTAGAAGGTGTCTCAGAAACATGAGGGTCTCAGTAGCCCACATAGAGGGAAAACCCCTCTGAGTCAGAAGATCCCCGCATCAAGGACCTTTTATTCTCTCTGTTTTTTCAGGCTGGAGAGACAAGTGCCCCCCATGTCATATGTATCCTGGGTGTGGGATCCCTTGCTAGGCTAATTTGTGCTGGAACACAACTGTCTCTGGATTTCTTGGTGTTCATGCATGTTTCACGCCTTCTCTGCCTTAGAAACTGACCAACTATGAAGTGAAAGAATAGATGCCTCTTCTCCTCCGCCATTTGCCCCCATTCTAAGGGTAATTTTAACAATAACATCTTTTCCTCTCCCGCAGAGACTGTTGTTTATATTCTGAATTAGAGACTTTCACCTCTTTCCCCATGAAATTGCATTCTGGAGTAAATTATAAGCTGTCTCTCTCTCTCCCCCAGAAGTGAGGTTTGGGAAGTGTGCCATGTCTTGCTATGTTACTATATAAACTGAGTTGTGTGATTTTGGGGGTTCTTCTCCTGTAGAACAAGCTGCTGCATGTTCTGGGGCATCTGACAGTCACCCAGGTGAGGGACCATCTTCCATCCTTCACAGCTATGGCATTAACAGTGAGTTTCTGCATCATTTTCTGAGCCTACAGAGTAACAACCACACAGACCTTCAGCTCGGGCTCTACCGTGACTATCTTGGTAGATTTATTCTTAGTAGTTCAGGTTTAGGAACTGAGGTTCAGGTTTTGACTGAGGGCTGAAGACTTTTAAAACAGCCTGTAAAAAGGAACAGGCAAGTCTTTTTCTGACGAGTGTCTAGTGCATCAAAAGAGTAATTTGCACTTCTTACTTCTTAGTCTGAATCCTTGATGTCGCCAATGTAGAATTTCCTTGGAGCTAGATTACTGTGTGTGTTTGGGATGGCTGGATACTGGCTAAGAGAGTGGCTATTCATAGATTTTTGTCTGTGTCCCCAAACCTTAGGGAAATAAGGGACGAGATTTTTACTTGCTGGCAGTTATGACATTTGTCAGTAACCAAAGGTCATACTTGATGTATTAATAGTTTAACATTCCCACAGCAATTGGTGCACTGGGGTGAGCACTGGACCGAAGGCCAGATTTGTATCAGAGCTGGCTTCTGGTTCTGACTGTTACTAATTTGATGGCCTTGGCAAAATCACTTCAATTTCCTAATCCTCAATTTCTTCACTTAAATTGGGATGACTGAGCTATTTGAAAGGAATTTTATGAAGATCAAATAGACCATGGGTGAAATATATTTTCTAACCTAGGAGGTGAAGGGTTTTTAATTTCCTTTAATTAAAAATTTATTTTAATTAATTATGCTATTTGTTGTTGCTGTTCAGTTGCTAAATCATGTCTGACATTTTGCGACACCATGGACTGCAGCTCACCAGGTTCCTTTGTCCTCCATTATCTCCCAGAGTCTGCTCAAATTCATGTCCATTGAACCAGTGATGCTGTTTAACCATCTTATCGTCTGTCATCCGCTTCTCCTTTTGTCTTCGGTCTTTCCCAGCATCAGGGTCTTTCCCAGTGAGTTGGCTCTTTACATCAGGTGGCCAACATATTGGAGCTTCAGCTTCAGCATCAGTCCTTCCAATGAATGTCTGGGGTTGATTTCCCTTAGGATCAACTGGTTTGATCTCTCTGCAGTTCAAGGGACTCTCAAGAGACTTCTCCAGCACCAAAGCATCAATTCTTTGGTGCTCAGCCTTCTTTATGGTCCAGCTCTCAAACCCATACATGATTACTGGAAAAACCTTAGCTTTGACTATATGGACCTTTATTGGTAACGTGTCTCTGCTTCTTAATATGCTGTCTAGGTTTGTCATAGCTTTCCTTCCGAGGAGCAAGAGTCTTTTAATTTCATGACTGCAGTCACTGTCCACAGTGATTTTGGAGCCCAAAATTATGCTATATAATACTTAAAATGGCTGATATGTCAGTGTATTCCTTCTTGATGTACTTCAGGGCAAGGAGAGGAAAATAGCAAAATGTGTGCCTGATTTCATTCATTTTCTATTCTCTTTATAAGTTTCAGGAAGACATTCAAGTAAATATTATTAAAGTATAATCATGTTTACACAGGAAAGCGAGCAGCCTTATTAGAGGCATATATACCTTGGGACAGCAGGAGCATCCAGACTGAATTCCAAGGCACAGTTTCTACCAAGGAGATGGTGCCCTGCTGGAAGGGACATGGGAAAGAAGACCTTAGGCTCTGGGCATCTACCTGCTCTGGATACAGAGGGTGGAGCCCCAGGGAGCCCTCTAGTGGCGGAGGTTGTTTGGAGTTGTCACCGCTGTGGGCTGTTCCTGGGTGGGCACCTCTGCTGTTATCATTGCTTTTTGGGAGTGGTCCTTGGGAGTCCTAATTTTTAGAAGTATTGCCACAACTAACAGGGAAAGCATCCACAGGAGAGTTGTTGAGACATCTATCACACAGGGATATCTCATTAAGCTGGAGAGATCAAATCATGTCATTTGAAACTCCCTGTTATATTTCTGCACTCTGTAAACTTTACTTTGTGAATCTTCATGGTAGTTCTGTAATTCAGGTGTTATTATTTGCATTTGACCAAGGAGGGAACAGACACTTGAAAAGTCTAAGCAACTTGACTGAAGTCATGCATATAATAAATTGTGGAGCTCAGATTTAAACTTAGATTGAATGCAAAAACCTGTGCTGTTTTTACTTTCAATACATTTTGTCACTTAATATTCTTCAGCCTCTACTAGCATCCCAGTTAGAATCGTATTTGATACCTGGAGTTGGGAAGAGACATTTTTGTCTTTAATGCACTCTCTACCAAATAGGAAGAGTCACGATTTCCCATCAGAAAATCTGATGAGGTTGGAAGCTCAGAAACTCTGCAATATGGTCCCAGACCTGTGCTTCAGAGGGGAAAGTTGTTTCCACCTGGAGCACTCGTAAACATTGGATTGGCCTCTGATGGACAGAATTGTCAATTTTTTAAATGAAGCATGGCTTGTGCTGAACAAGATAAGCTGAGTCAAGCATTTGAAGATGCTTTTGAAGTACTGAGGCAACATTCAACTGGAGACTTTCAGTACTCCTCAGATTACAAAAATTACCTGGCTTTTATCAACCACCATTTTCATATCAGAGGAAATTCCAACAGCTATGGTCTGCAGCCTGCAGAGGAACCCATCTATAATTGAAGAACAGTCATAAACAGTGCTGCGGACCTCTATTTTGAAGGAAATATTCATCAATCTCTGCAGAACATCCCCGAAAACCAGCTGATACAACCTGCTCTTCTCCAGCAAAAGGGAGGAAAAGAGTTATCATCCACCTGAAGTCGTGATACATTTGAAACAATGAAATTTCAAAATACTTCAAGAATTCATTATTGGGAGACTGAGCGACTTCACTTTCTTTCTTTCTATAGTTCCTTTTGGAGAAGAAAATGGCAACCCACTCCAGTGTCCAGTGGAGAATCCCATGGACAGAGGAGCCTGTGGGGCTGCAGTCTATGGGGTTGCAAAGAGTCAGACACGACTAAGCAATTAACACACACACACACAAATAGAACATATATAATTATTAAAATGCAAAAGGGCATACTTTAAGTATTGAAGCAGAATGAGCTCTGAATACCATTTTGGTTTTGGTTTTAATCCTTTGTAATTCCATAATTCAAGAGTAATAATGCTCATGAAAATTTCAGATGATTCAGAAGTATGTGAAGAATGAGTGAAAAAGTGTTCTTTCTTCCCATGCTATCCCCCAGAAGTAACTGTTGTCAACACTTTAGTATTTCGTTTATCTATAGCTAGTCTCTATATTGGAGGAGCCTACCAGGCTCCTCTGTCCATGGGGTCGCTAAGAGTCGGGCACAACTTGAGTGACTTCACTTTCACTATTAACAGGGACCTTTTACTTTTGCTATTAATATTTTGGAGCAAAACATATAGTTCACAGGAAAAAAATATAATAAAAAAACACTTCAACAAGGGAAAAAAAAAGAAAAATAACCTCTCTACCTCCTTTAAGTAAATAGTCTAAGTTTAAAAAATAATGATGGCAAAGATGGGAAATTATATGATATATTTGAATTTTAGAATCATGAATAAATGAGACACATATGAAAGAGAGAAAATCAAAAACATTGATAGAATTGGCCTCCTACCTATCAAACAGCATGTGCCTGAATGAGTCTCAGCATCCACTGCTGGCTTCTAAGTGGAATTACCCATTATGCGGGGGAGAAAGATCGTGGCAGCACTTTGTGGCTGGTCTTAGTTAATTGGCTCACCTAGGGTCTCCCGATAAATTAGTTTCAAAATTAGTTCAAATTCTATGACAATGAAAATCAGCACATGTATTACAAGTGCCCTTGGAAGAAAGCAAAGTGAAATGATCAATGGTCCTGTGTCTTTGCTTGGTATCATGTCCAAGGTGCCCCTAGGGTGGCTGAGAATTCCTGACTGGCTTAATGTCTGCTTTAATGGTGACAAAGAAGGGCTGGATAGTGTTTAATGATGTTTTAAGTAGATCCTAAGTAGAAGCTCATGACCAACATTGCAGAGTAGAGAAAATACAAATGAAGGCCCGAAACAGAGCAATAACCACAACCTTCTGCTGCAGTCAGGATTAATAATACTCAGAAAGATCATCTGACCAGCCAGCAAGTACAAGCCTGGATATGCTTAACCGCGTGGCTTTGGTGGATATCCGAGTTTGCAAAGAAGATGCTTGGAAAGCTGAAAAAGACATTTAAGAGATGGTGTTTTCTAAATATAAATAGATATTTATTAAAGGATGTTTGTGTTTTCATAAGAACACTCTGTTCTGAAAAAGAAGAATAAAGAATTGACTTTCGTCTCATCACCAAACAAGTGAAAGTGTTAGTTGCTCAGAGGGTGTCCAACTCTTTGCAACCCCATGGACTATAGCCCACCAGGTTCCTCTGTCCATGGGATTTCCCAGGCAAGAATACTGGAGTGGGTTGCCCTGCCCTTCTCCAGGGGATCTTCCCATCACAGGGACTGAACCCAGGTCTCCTGCACAGCAGGCAGATTCTTTACCATTGAAGCCATGAGGAAAGCCTGATCACGAGACAAAAAATCAGCTTTAATCTTATCATGTGAATCCTTCCTATCAATCTAGTGGAGATTTTATTTTTTAAAGCACAATTGTAATTATATTGTGAGTACAACTTATATCACACTTTCAGGTATTATTACTTAACAAGCATTTACTTTTTAAAAAACCATCTTCATACTTATATATTTTAATAGATTACTTCTTGAACAAAAGTACCATAGCAAACCAGGGCTCTATTATTATCTAGTTTATTTTTTTGTTTCAATTTTCCACTGCCGTAAAAAATGCCATGATGAACATCTTTATGTATGAAATTTATTTCCTGGCTTCCAAAGGATTCCTTTGGATTGATTTCCAAAAACAGAATTTCTGGATCAAAAAATTTGATAAGCTCTTGACACAAGCTGACAATTTGTTTCCTGAAAGAACTTTGTGGTTTTGTCTATTAATACTGTAACATATGCTCATTAATACTAGGGGATCTTATTTTTTGAACTCAATCTAAATTTAAAAAGTATGTATTTGTTCCATTTAAAGTTATTGGATTAATATTCAAATAGAATATTTTCCCACGTCAGTTGCCAAATGTATATCTTGATGCTATTTGCTTTTTAAAATGTTATTTGCCCATTTTTCTTGAATTGGCTTTAGAATGGTCTCCCTGTCTCAGGTCTAACCATCCTCTCTTCCAGTCTCTACATGTTGCTAGAATTGTTCCTAAAATCAATACCCTCATCACATCACCACTTCCTCAGATCTGTCAAACATTGCCTATGGCTTCTCAGGTAAACTCATCTCTGCATGGAAAGCCACAACAATGTGGTCCAGGCTGCAATATTTCTTGCCTGACTCTGAGCACCTGCTTTGGTAAATATGGAATTCAATATTAAAATATAGCTCCTGAGAGTTGTGCAATAAGAGATTCACCTCGAGTCATATATTGTCTTACTTCTAGCAGGTAGGCAGTCATTGTCTCCTTGATAAGAGCATATGGATGAGAGAACCACAAGGATGGTCCATATCTCACCTTCATATTCCTAATGGGAAACCCAAGACTGTTTTTGGATTTACAAAACAGTAAACAGATAACAGCCTCTGTCAGTTATCCGGCGATTCCCTGGAGCATTTCTTTAACCTCCCCAGCAATCATGCCCACTTCTTGGAGTTGTTTAGGGGATGCAATGAAATGATGAAGTGTGTTCTGCACACTAGTGTGTTAGGGAATGAAAACTCTTCTAAATCGAGGATGCTACTCTGTTGAAGTATAATTGTTGCTGTATAGTTGCTAAGTCCTGTCCAACTCTTTGTGACCCCACAGACTGTAGCATGCTAGGCTCCTCTGTCCTCCATTATCTCCTGGAGTCTGCTCAAAATCATGTCCATTGCGTCAGTAATGCTATCTAATCATCTTATCCTCTGCCACCTCCTTCTTCTTTTGCCTTCAGTCTTCCCAGCATCAGGGTCTTTTCCAGCGAGTCTGCTCTTGGTATCATGTGGTCAAAGTACTGGAGCTTCAGGTTCAGTATCAGTCTTTCCAATGAATATTCAGGGTTGATGTCCTTCAGGATTGACTGGTTTGATCTCCCTGCAGTCTAAAGGACTCTCATTAGTCTTTTCCAGCAACACAATTTGAGAGGATCAATTCTTGGGCACTCAGCCTTCTTTATGGTCTGACTCTCATATCCATAGGCACCTTTGTTGGGAAAGTGATGTCTTTGCTTTTTAATATGCTCTTTAGTATCTTCCCTGGTGGCTTAGATGGTAAAGCATCTGCCTACAATGTAGGAGATCTGGGTTCAATCCCTGGGTTGGGAAGATCTCCTGGAGAAGGAAATAACAACTCACCCCAGTATTCTTGCCTGGAAAATCCCATGGATGGAGGAGCCTGGTAGGCTACAGTCCATGGGGTCACAAAGAGTCAGACATGACTGAGCTACTTCACTTTCACTTTCATGCTGTTTAGGATTGTCATAGCCTTTCTTCCTAGGAGCAAGCATCTTTTAATTTTGTGGCTGCAGTCACCATCTGCAGTGATTTTGGAGCCCAAGAAAATAAAATTTGTCACTGCTTCTACTTTTTCCCTTTCTATTTGCCATGAAGTGATGGGACCAGAGACCATGATCTTAGTTTTTTGAATGTTGAGCTTTAAGCCAGCTTTTTCACTCTCCTCTTTCACCTTCATTGAGAGGCTCTTTAGTTTCTCTTCACTTTCTGCCATTAGAGTGGTATCATCTGTATATCTGAGGGTATTGATATTTCTCCCAGCAATCTTGATTCCAGCTTGCGATTCATCCAGTCTGGAATTTTGTATGATGTACTCAGTATATAAGTAAAATAAGCAAAGTGACAATATACAGCCTTGTCTTACCCCAATACAATAAAATTGTAAAGAATTTAATTCTCAGGATTTTCTTTTTATAAACTCAAGAAACTTAGACTTGCCAAAATTCACAGCATGGGTTGTAGCAAGTTTGAGTAAAACAATGTTGAATTGTTGTCACTTCTGGGGTTAAGGTCACTCCTTAACTGGCAGGCAGTTCTCATAGCTTTTCCAGGAGAATCCATATCCAAGCTGTCTGATTAGTATCATTTTACTGTTGAAAATATAAACATCATCATACACCAAAGGCTGGTATTTGTCACTCACTGTTCGATCCCTAAAAAACATTTTTTAAAAGTAATAAAAATAATGAAAATATCAGAGTCTTCTCACTCAGTTTGGCAAGTGATACATTACCAAATGTCAGTTTGGGGAAAGTCTCAAGGATTACTTAAAATTTGAAATAAATGAAAAATCAGCAGCTAGTGACAAAAATATTAAAAAGATGATTTGTGAGCAAAACTTTTTCTTCATCTTCAAGTGAATTTTTTTTTAAAAAAAAAAAACCTCTCTGAAACTGTAAATTGTATATATTTGCAGATCTAGAAATCATTTTATTTTGAAAATTTGGCATCAAATCAGAAAATACAAATATAAAGTAGTACAGAAGTCAATGCTGTGCTAACTGAACTGGATATTAAAGAAACTATTTTCTCCTTTGAAGGAGACCAAGTTTATTAGTGACCGGAGGCCAGGAATTCAATTTGTGAAGATAACTGGAGATTGTACATATGAATCCTTGGCTCTGAAACACTCTCCTAAATGTTAGAGATTCCAGTGGCCTAAAAATAATTTAATGTGTCTCAATTTTTTATGGCATTAAAAAAACTAGATGTCTGGAAGTGACTGGAAATGTCTCAAGTTGATTTATCTTTCACGAGTCACAAGAGTAGAGCCGATTTTCTGATACCGTGTCCTGTGTTTTATCTTTCAGGAATGGGAGAACATTCCAATTAAAATGAATCCAGTCACGAACTTGAAATATCAGGTACTTGAATGTGATTTGCTTTTTAATGATCAAGACTATTTTGCCATAAATATTTTACCTCTGGTTGGTTAGAACGAAATTAATTCAAAGAAGTGGCAAAGTGGTGATGACAGCTGGGGAAACTGGAGTCTTAGGTTCTGTCCGAAGAGTTTGGAGATTTCTCAGTGGGAGAGAAATCTTGGGCTTGGAGAGAGAGTCATGGGGGTCTCTGTTCCCTCACTGGAGAAACCAGGGCTGCAGGGAATCAGTCAATAGGGTCTACACGAGTGCCTTGCCTTTAAAGGGAGAAAGGCTTCCTCAGCCTATCCACGGAGAAGAGCACAGCTCACCGTTCCCCTGTTGATTCTAATTTGTAGCATTGATCACTGGGTGATGCAAACAGAATGTGTGTCTTATCTGTTGTCCCTGTGCTAGAAAGTAAGCTTTGTGAGTACAAGAAATTGTTGGGTTTGTTTGTGACTGTATTCAGTTCAGTTCAGTCACTCAGTCTTGTCTGACTCTTTGCGACCCCATGAACTGCAGCACACCAGGCCTCCCTGTCCATCACCAACTCCCGGAGTCCACCCAAACCCATGTCCATCGAGTCAGTGATGCCATCCAACCATCTCATCCTCTGTTGTCCCCTTCTCCTCCTGCCTTCAATCTTTCCCAGCATCAGGGTCTTTTCCAATGAGTCAGCTCTTTGCATCAGGTGGCCAAAGGATTGGAGTTTCAGCTTCAGCATTAGTCCTTCCAGTGAACACCCAGGACTAATCTCCTTTAGGATGGACTGGTTGGATCTCCTTGCAGTCCAAGGGTCTCTCAAGGGTCTTCTCCAACACCACAGCTCAAAAGCATCAATTCTTTGGCGCTCATCTTTCTTTGGAGTCTAACTCTCACATCCATACATGACCACTGGAAAAACCATAGCCTTGACTGTATTGAGAGTATCTAAAACTGTACCCACACACACTAAACCATTCTGAGTATGGGTTGCAAGAATGGGAGACTAAATGAATACAAGAAAACAAATCGCTCCCAAACCATCCTCTAGGTTTCTTTGATCATTCAAAAGGCACTGAATACAGAATCAGCTGTATTCCCTGGACTTTCCTCCTTTCAAATATCCAGTATAAACATTCATTCATCCTATATCCCTGAAGTGCCTATATTGACCTCTGCTCTGGAAGTTAATTTCTGCTTGCTTCAAACAGCTTGAGCATTCCACAATACTTTATACTACGTTGGGCTCTATATATTATATAACAACCATAATTTGATTTAATATTGTTTTATGCTGTATAATTATATTATACAATATTATATTGTAATATATGTGTAACATAACTATGCGTATTTTTCTCCTGTTAGACTCAGAACTCCATAAAGTTAAGAATTGAATTGCAATCATTTTTTTTTGTCTCCTAAAATGTCCAAAATCTTGCATAATATATGGTAAATATTCCATAAATTATTTTGGACTAAGCAGCTAATTATGATAGAATATATATGAAAATCCTGTAAGAAAGATCTGGAGCGTGGACAGGTCATTAGCAGAGAGATTACTCAAGGAATCTTCCATCAACCTTGTACTCCTTGTAAAGACATCAATTCACTCTATGTTATACAGCCATTTTTTGTTTGAGGCCTCTAAGATACCGTGGCCTCCAAGATACTCTTTTCTCTCCAGCCCCACTCAGCTGGGAGGGATGCTGTGCTGTGATGGAGTCAGGCACACTTGTGCTCAAGAGTTGTTCCCTTCCTTTGCTAGCTGAACCTCAGTTACTTCATTTGCAAAATGGGGAGAGGAATTCTCACCTCACTAGGCCCTTTTGATGGTGAAGTGAGAAAATGATTGTCAAGTGCCCAGGTGTGCCTG
Organism: Budorcas taxicolor; assembly: GCF_023091745.1. Lineage (NCBI taxonomy): Eukaryota > Metazoa > Chordata > Mammalia > Artiodactyla > Bovidae > Budorcas > Budorcas taxicolor. The sequence goes on from NC_068920.1 coordinate 142,697,839, forward strand.
GCACATCACAGGCTCTCAGCAAGCAGTTGCCCTGATCTCCTTTGTTATAGAATCAGGGCTATTCCAGAGGCCTCCTGATCTTGCCTTCACTGAACATTTTTGTCTGTAAGGAAATTAGAAGTGTTGTTTATTTATTATGCTTCACCACTGATTATTTAGCATTTGTCACCAGCTCCCTCAGTTTCTCTGTAACATTCATTATAGTCATATTACCTGAGAGTTATAAACCCTGGAAAAGAATCTCTTTTGGTTTATGTTATAATGATTGCAGTCATTGGTACTAGACTCTTAGGTGCTGTACCAAGGATTTTACATACATTCTCTTTCCGTACATAACCTGGGCTCCTACCCTCTCAAAAGTGGCATCTCCCATCTTTTTTGAGACATTGTCTCATTTTGGGCCAGTTTGCAGGGTTAGGATCAGAAGCAGGAAGATTGGTTTTATATATTCAGCGTTGACTAGTCTAGAGAAGAATCCAGGAGTTAGTGTATCCTGGGATTGTCAGCTTTCCTTTTTTCAATTCAGTCTAAGTGCTTTACTTTCAGATATGGGCAATACTGGGTAAAAGCTAACAGTTATTCCTGGGCAGATACCCTGCTCTAATGAACTGATAAGACAGGCTTGATCCAGCCCTGTTTAAGCCAGCATGGTCTCTACTCTTAGCCGATTTCACTGCCCATGTGTAAATACGCCCTGATCTAAGTCATTCACTGTTTGATTCCTTAAAAACATTTTTAAAAGTCATCAAAGTTATAAAAAGAATAAAAAGAACTGTGATTCCTCCCTTTCACTTTGGCGAGCAAGTTGTATACAGTTGCCTTGCAGGCAATGAGAACTAGCATAAAACCAACTAACCTGCATGTCTGCAATTTGCAGAGTTCTCACAGTTCTTATTTGTCATTTATTTTGTCATCTGATTTCTGCCATATGCATAATGAGTCCTGTTGTCTGTATGAGAAATTTGTGGCTTAAAGAATTGAAGTCATTTGCTGGAACACATAGAGAGATAGAGAGTAGATGTTGGAAATGAGGCAGGAACCTAGGTCTACTGGCTTCCAGCTCAGTGATGTGATGAATAGATAAAAACGATTTTAAACGATCACATCTGCACATCAGCCCAAGCATTCCTCGTACCTGCTTACTTATCAATTACCAGGTAAAACTGTAAATGGGCTCCTCTGAGGTCCTTCAAAACAATAGCTGTCTGTCTTATAATGGCTAATGGCTCCTTGGTGACTGTATTGATATTTACAAGATTCATTTGCTCTCCATGGAGAGCAGGGAGGTAAACTGGAGTGGAAGCCCTCTGAAAATCAGGACAGAGTTCCACAATTCCTGCAGCTCTGAATTAATGGATTTTCACTGCCTCTTTCTTCCGAGTTGCCACAGATGGCAGGTAGGGACTTGGGAAGGTTACTGACTCTGGGAGGGCCTGGAGTTCGGAGGCTTATGTGACTCCCAAAGCTGTAGTCCCAAACCACCCCCCACCCCACCCCACCCACCCACAGGTCTAGTGCCTGAGCTTGTGTGCTTGCCCAAACCTTAATTAGGACGGATCCATCCATTGCCAGCGAGCTGTGCTGTGATCTCTGGGAAGATGATCAGACGTGGAGAAATTCAGCCTGCTCATTGGAAGTCAGCCCCATCACAGTACTGTCCTCTTGTGAAGGAAAGTGTATTCCACTTCAAGAGGATGTGAGGGTGAAATTTTAATTGAATAAAAGACAGGAGATGCTCAGGGATGGTTCCCATAGCAACTGCAGTGCATATGTGTGTGTGTGTGGGACGTGTATTTAATATATGTATTAGAAGAGAAATAGCAGCTCATCTTCATGCGTGAGGCTAGAATATGAAACTGGAAAGGGAGGGAAGGCGAGGGCCCGCGGTAGTGTGATGCTGCATTTCCGGCTTGTACATGTTCTCTTCCACATGGCAACAACCAGCTACACTCCCCTCTCTCTTTTCTTTCCTTGGCTTCATGGAGCCACCTTGCACAAGGACACTGTGAGGACAAAGCCACAGGCTTATAAGAGGCAGGGTCCTGTAATAGGTCTGCTTCTTGCCCGCCTTTGTTTTTGGAGAGGGTTCCATCACCTGATCCATGAATGTGGTGGGAGTAGGGGCTTTGCGGGCAGACAGCCTGGGTCAAGTACAGCTTTCACTAATCAGCTCTGTGAACTTGGACCCATCTCTTGACTAAGCAGAGCATTTTTTATTTGTTTGTCTTGTTTATTTTTCAAACCAATCAAAGGGAAAATAAATCAACTTGTCCAGTGTAGCATCACCCTGGGAGGAAGTTAGAAGACAAAGACTTTATTTCCATGCGTTATTTCTTTTCAGGGACTGGCAGGAAAGTGAGAAATCCACCTGGTTGTGGTTGCACTGTTTAACTGGAGGTCACCATGACTTGGAAGGTTGTAATATTTGCTGGTTACCGCTAACATGTCAAGAATATTCCAGCAAACAGAGAGGAGGCTTTCTGGAAGGGGGCCATAAGGAGAAAGGGAAGGGGGCAAATGTAAGATGAATTGGGCTTGTTCCTCTGTGTATCTCACATGTCTCTTCTGTGAGCACCTCGAGCCCAGCAACTTCGGGCTCATTTCAGGGACCCAAGACCAAGTTCAGCATCAGGTGGTTTGGTCAGTGCTGGGAAAAAGCTGAGCTGAGCTGAATCTGACCTAGTTTATTTGGCAGAGAAGCAAGTTCATGGGCCAGATCAGAGAGTGAAGAGATGCAACTCATAATTTATTCAGGTATTTGGCATCCATTTATTTTTATAAACAAAAGCAGGAAATCACTGTGATAAGGTCAGAAACTTGGACTTGGTATATTCAAATAGAGGCTTAAAAAAAAAAAAATCTGCTACTTTTCCTGTTGTTGTTTGGATATGAGTCTTTCTGAAAATTCCAGTGAGTCTCCGCTGGGTGACTTGGGACAAAGAGGAGGGATCTTCACTTTGCACACAGCTTTGCCGGAGAGAAAATTGAGGGGGTGAAGGGAACTTTTTTCTTCGGTGCCCTTGAAACATTTTGTACTTGGCTTATCTAAGGAGTGATTTTCTCCTAATATCAGCATCTGCTACTCTGCCCTTTGGAAGGCAGGCAGAGCTCTGGGGTCCTCCGGCAGACGGCTCCTTCCCACAATATTAAATTCAGCCTCATCAAGTCAAGGTTGGGAACAGTGTTCTCAGCACCTGAGGGCGTCTGTCATCTTGGAGAGGCAACAGAATCTTCCGACAGCCCAGAGCAATTATCTGGGAAGTATTTCCCTCTGGGCTGTGATAAGAGCAGGTGGACAAGGCAAGAGCAGATGTCCCCTCTCTTGGAGGGGCCTTTGACCTTGGAGGACAGCAACTCATGTAGTGACGCCGGCAGTTTGGTGTTGAGACTCTCTATGTTGGAATCTGGACTCTACCAAGCCTTTGCTTTGTGACCTTGGATAAATTGTGTCACCTCTCTGGGCTTCCATTTCCCCATTTGTAAATTGGAATAGCAATACTATTTGTTCTTAGCTGAGAGAGTCTTTTGTGGTAATGGTGGTGGTTTAGTCGCTTAGTTGTGTCTGACTTTGTGTGACCTCATGGACTGTAGCTCTCCAGGCTTCTCTGTTTATGGGATTCCCTAGGTAAGAATACTGGAGTGGGTTGCCATTTCCTTTTCCAGGGAATCTTCCCAACCCAGGGATCAGGAACCCAGGTCTCCTGCATTGCAGGAGGTTTCTTTACCAACTGAGACACCAGGGAAGGCCAAGAGAGTCATTAGGATTAAATAAGCTAAGACTTCCATGATGGTACAGGAATCCAGCTGCCCATGCAGGGAACTTGGGTTCAATCCCTGGTCTGGGAAGATCCCACATGCCTTGAAGGAACTAAGTTCCTGTGCCATAGCTACTGAAGCCCAAGAGGCTAGAACCTGTGCTCTGAAATAAGAGAAGGCTCAACTAGAGAAAGTTCGAGTGTAGCAACGAAGATTTAGAGCAAGCAAAGATAAATAAATTAAAAATTAATTAAAAAGCAAGGTAATACATGTAAAAGTCTTGAAAGGTTGACGCCTGGCACATAGCACACAGACATAAATATTAGCAGCTACTGTCGCTATCAGTGTCCTGGTGATTCTCACTGTCACTGTGATCCAGTGAGGTCTCTCTTCTGTTCTCTAGGTTCAGAATCACATGACATTTATTGATGGTCTACTGTGTGCTCAGGACAGTGACGGTGACTTATGTGTATCTTTTTCAACCTCAGAAGAGGTCAACAGAGAATCCTAATGGGTCTGAGTTGACTTCTGGGAGGAACTGGCATGGGTCCAGACTTGTGCATGAACTTGGGTGGGGGAGGCATGGAAGCGGGGAGAAAGAGGTGGTGGGCCTGCTGCTGCCAGGGTGGGCATCAGGAGATACAAGGGAGGTTCTGAGGATGGGGGCACAGCTCAGCCCCCATCAACTGCAGAATAGCAGAAGGCCAAGGAATGATGTCTGGGATGACTTTAGTTCAGGCTGGGGCCTGTATTTGCAGAGCACTGAGGCCAGGGTGCCTGGCCGGGTAGGGGCAGCCTCTTCACCATGATGCTAGGATTCTGGTGGGGAGAAGTGTTTCTGATCCAGCTGAAGGGCTGAAACAGGCTGCAGCCATGGCAGGAATGGTGGGCTCCCAAACCAGCTGCTTCTCGAATCTCCTGGGAGCTTGTTAGAAAAAAGCACACTCCTCTACCATACATTTGCCCAATGGATCCAATTTTCTGGGATTAGGACCTGGAATTGTTACAGGAAGACAGACCCCTTCCAGGGCCCGAAACTGGGCTCTTGTCTAACACTCAGAAATGAATTGTCCGAGGAGACACATGTGCTGACAAAGCAAGAGATTTTATTGGGAAAGGGCACCCGGGTGGAGAGCAGTAGGGTAAGGGAACCCAGGAGAATTGCTCTGCCGCGTGGCTCATAGTCTTGGCTTTTATGGTGGTGGGATTAGTTTCTGGGTGGTCTTTGGCCAATCATTCTGATTCAGCGTCTTTCCTGGTGGCGCACGCATCGCTCAGCCAAGATGGATGCTAGCGAGAGGGATTCTGGGAAGTGGATGGACACGCAGTGTCTCCTTTAGACCTTTCCCAAACTCTCTGGTTGGTGGTGGCTTATTAGTTCCATAGTCCTTATCAGGATCTCCTGTCATAAAACAACTCATGCAAATGGTTACTATGGTGCCTGGCAAGGGTGGGCGGTTTCAATCAGTGTCCTTCCCCTAACAGAACCACAGAGTTCTAGCAAACTCCCTGGGTATTGTCATGCAGCAAGCTGGCCCTGGGCTCCAAGGATGATGGTTTAGTTGTCACTGGTTTAACCCATCAGGGAATGAATGAGGGAGGAGGCAGGTCCCTGCTGAGGGGTTCCCAGATGCTGGGATACATGCCCAGTTCTTAGGGCTGAAAGGGATGCAGCCTGTGCTGGGGATGGGTTTAGGGAGGCAAGGCCAGAACTCCTCATTCAGGAAGGACCAGCAGCAGGATCAGGTGGGGAAGATGAGACAAAACAAGGAGTGGCCTCAGGACCACAGCTACCCAGGGTGCAGGCATGCCTGGCAGGTACACCTCCCTGTAGTGGGGGCAAGTGGCAATTCGGCTACTCTGGGATCCTTGTTAGAAGGGACCTGGGGAGCATCACCTACCTCAAAGGTGCTGGGGGGAGCTGGAACCCCATATGTCCTCTACCTGCCCTCCCCGGACTGCCTCCTGGCAACTGCTGGGCAGCATCTCTGAACTGTGAGCTGTTACAGGCTGAGGCTGCCGCTGGGCATGAGGGTGTCAGAGAATTTCAGCAGGTCTGAACCCTACCAATAAAGATCATCCACCTCATCTTTTATCTATCTCCCCTACTGGAAATAATACCTTCACCATCTCTCACCATCTTTAATAGTTGGAAGCCTAACTTTTCTCCAAGTTTACTTAAAATGGTGATCTTTCATAGGTTGCCAATTTTTTTTTTTTTAATTATCATCAGTTTCAAGTTTAAGGCAATTTGATCTAGTGAAACACATACTTCTTATGATTCAATCCCTGAATCTGATCCTGGAATGTACAAGAAAAATTAGGACATATTTTCAGTTCTTACAGAGCTCAGTGCAGGGTAAGAAAAAAAATGCAGGTCAACAATGTCATTTCATGTGCCAGGTACTATGATAAGAATAAATTCCAGTTTTCAAAAAGCCTGTATAAGAGTTGTTTCTGTGCACGTTCTATCTCCTCCACCTGACTCATCTTTATAGAAGGCAAGGGACACGTCCCATTCATTTTTGTAATTTCCTCCCTCTGAGACAGTGAATGGAACATGACTGGTATTCAATAGGTCTTTGTTGGTCTGGTTTAAATTGAATTCTACCTGGCACTCTTTTTTTTTTTTTTTTAATAAATTAATTCTTTGATTTAAAAGTGTTTGTAAACATATTATATAATGTTGGTCTAGGTAAGACAGATTTGAGAAGATTTGAGTTGGATTTGTCTTATTTCTGGTGGTGACTAGGTTTTTAATAAACCCAAGGAGTCAAGATAAAATATAGTTTGAATATTTTTAGATAACTCTGAACAAGAAGAATTTGCCAGCACTTTGAAAAGGCAAATTGTGACACAAAATTATTTGGACCAATTAGAGGATTGATGAAATTGAATGGGATGATTTTCACTAGGGCAAGGTGTCATTCTAGAAAGTACTGTCTCCAAATGCCAGGTGAGAGAGCCATGGCCAGAGATTGTCTTAGAAAACAACAGGGATTAGAGAGCAGGAGAAAAGAAGTGAAAATATCAAATAAAGATAAATATTCTAATTTTTCCCTTCTGTTTCCTACTAATGAAGTAATTTGTCTTCACTTTGGGACATGAACAAGCATGTGGGACATGAACAAGCATATGGGACTTCCCTGGTAGCCCAGTGCTTAAGACTCTCTGCTTCCATGTATAGTGGGGTAAGGGTTTGATCCCTGGTCTGGGAACGAGGATCCCTCATGGCCAAAAAAAAAAAAAAAAAAAAAGAGAGAGAGAGAGAAATCTGAGTTTGAGTTAAACAGAGAGTTATAAGTGCACAAAATTGTTACGTTAGGCAATTTAGCCTATCTAATGCCAGTTTTCCCATGTATAAAATGGTAGGTGATCTCCAGAGCTGCTGCAAGTGATCCAATGAGATAAGAAATGTAAAGACCCCTGCAGAGTCCCTTGCCTGTAGTTCAGTAAATGGACCTTCCCTTTCAGGTCCTTTCCTTGAGATAACTGTGGGGAGCTTAGTGGCAGTTCAGAAATGAGGACTGTGTTCTCACAAATGTTAAACGATTGTTCTTTAATGCCATAAGCAGCGTCACTGGTATTCTCAGAAGCCAAGCTTGGAGACGTGAAGATGGCACTGGTCTTGTGTGCATGTGGGCAGCTGGGGCAGGGAACCAAAATGGGACTGAAGGGGTAACAGGCAGGAAGGCTAGGGGTCTTCAGATGGAGGAAATAGGCTGTAAGTGTCAGACTTTTTTCTCTCTCTCTTAAGCGGCAGGAGAAAACAAGCAAGTGTCAGATTTTTTTTCCCTTCTCTATACAAAATTAAAAGGAGATGTCTCTTAAAATTCTGTGTTGCCATGACGACACCTAGCTCCACCTGAACTTAACTTTTCTCAAACCTTGAGCTAACCAATGCGTTTTTCTTACGGAAATGGTTTTCTTAAGCTATGTTAATGAACTATGTATTTACCCTAGACTGTCCGTTCTTCACGTTGGTTCCACTTAAGAATCGCAACAATAAGGGTTCAACAAACCAGTATGCTTTATTCATATACTGTTCTCCTAATCTATGCTAATGAAACTATATATTTACTCGGAAACCTGCTTTTCTTCAAGATTCATGTCAGTCATTTTATGGCCCGGATGACTCATCTGGTGCCAATGTTGTCTCAAAATGCATGATGTGGGTGAGGGGCCTGGTGCCACTCTGAATTTTGAGACATCTCCTATCTCTAATTAACAGCTTGCTGATAGGTATATAACATACTGCTAAAGGCTAGCAGGGGGGCACTCTTTCTGCCCCCTTCTGATGTCTATGTCAGAAGCTTTGTCTATTTCTTTTATACCTTAATAAAACTTTATCACACAAAAGCTCTGAGCAATCAAGCCTCATCACTGGCCTTGTCACTAGCCCCAGATTGAATTCCTCTTCTCTGGAGGCCAAGAATCCCAGCATCCCTCACGTCTCAGCAACAACTTTTCAGCACTGAGATGCTGGGTTCAAGTTGAGCCTTGTGTGGCTGGTGCACTGTTGAGGTTTGCATCACTCCCTCTCTCATCGGGCAAGAACTCTTGGCCAGTGTGATTGGTGGGGTCCTTTGCGACCTGCAGATCACTCGCCTGGAAGCCTTTGCTGCTCCTCACTCAAGCTTGTTGTGTTTCAGACACTGGTGTGGGGTGTGCATGATATCGGGGGCTCCTAGGACTGTTTCAGGCAAAGGAAATACTCAGATTCAGAGGTGACTCCATACAAACCTGGGTGCAGTCCCTGCTGGGAGCAGCCCTGGGCCATACCTTGAAAAATGAAGAAATGCCTATTTATTTGAAGCACCTTTGGGTCCAACACGGGATGACCATATATTAAAAAATTTTTTTTATTTATTTTTGGTTGTGCTGGATCTTCGGTGCTATGTGGATTTTTTCCACAGTTGTAGCAAGCAGGGGGCTACCCTATGTTGTGAAGCTCTGGCTTCTAACTGAAGTGGCTTCTCTTGTTGCAGAACATGGGCTGTAGGACATGTGGGCACGTTAGTTGCTCCATGGGCAGGTGGGATCTTCCCAGATCAGGGATTGAGTGTGTGTTTCTCCTGCATTGACAGGTGGATTCTTCACTCCTGAGCCACCAGGGAATTCTGGCCATATATTTTCATTGTCCAGAGCAGGATGCTTTTGAGAAAGAGTGAGGGCATCATAGAAATTGTGCTGGGATGACAGGCCTCACTAAGACTGTCCCAGACCAAAGCAGGATGTAAGATCATCCTTGTCAGAGAGCCTGGGTAGAGGGGTGTGTATTAGATTGTTCCGTCTGGAATTATCTTCATTGTCTTTGCAAGGGCTTCAGCCCATAGCTGAATATCCATCTTGATTTGGTGATTTCCTTTAGCTACAATTAAGAACTTAATTTTGTGAAGACTTAATTATGAGAAAGACCCACTAGGATTTGTGAAGAATAATATAAATACTTCAATTTGCATAATTATTTACAGTTTACAGAGTATTATCACACACATTATGTCACCAATCTGGACCTCCTCCCTAAATTTCAAACCTCTAAACAGCAAACCTCCTGTCTCTGAAATGTAACATAGTCCTCACTGAGCTCTGCAGTGTCTGTCTGTCCCATGCCTATTTCTCTTCCTCCAGGAAGCATTCCCTGATCTCAATGCATCATCCCTACCCTCAAAAAAAGGTGCCCCTCCTTAGTAACCTATGTGTTTGTCTACTTTGCTTACTAGAGAGTGCATCTTTGAGGAAGGAGTGGGGTTGATTCTCTGCTGTATTCCAAGAACCAACTCAGAGAGGGAACTCGGGGAATAGTTGCTGAATAAATGGAACTGGAGCTTCCCAGGTGGTTCTTCCCAAGAATCCACCTGCCAATGCATAAGATGTAAGAGACGTGGGTTTGATCCCTGGTTCAGGAAGATCCCCTGGAGGAGGTAATGGCAACCCACTCCAGTATTCTTGCCTGGAGAATGCCATGGACAGAGGAGCCTAGTGGGATACAGTCCATGTGGTTGCGAAGAGTCAGACACAACTGAGCACACACATAGACACACACACAAATGAATCTGACTTGACTGGTGCTTCTCAGTCACCTGAAGAGCAGCCCTGGGTGGGGCTGGAGACTCTGCATATCCACCAAGCACCCAGGTGATGCTAAGGCTGTAGGTCCTTGGACCATAGTTTGGGTAGGTGTGCAGGCACTAATATTTAAACCTGATTGTTCACTTAAATCACCTGGGAGAGTTTTAGATTGCTCCATGCCTAGAGCACACCTCTGGATTTTCTGATTTAATGGATAAGGGTGCACTTGGTTATCAAGAATTTTTATAGTTTGCCAGATATTTCTAAGTATACAGCAGAGATTGAGAACCAGGATGCTACAGGGAAATTTGCCATGACTGCAACTTTCAAAGGGAAGGGGTGTGGTTCCATATAAACCTAGAAAGGTGAGTGTTAATGGTACCTTACAAATTCAGAGTTCACATAGCACTTTAAGCGTATATCCATTATTTCATTAGTTCCTTACAACCTGGGAGGAAGGCTTTTTCATATGAGAAGCAGACTCAGCAAAGTGGAAGAAAGTGAAGTCATTTAGTCGCGTTCAACTCTTTGCGACCCCATGGACTGTAGTCTACAAGACTCCTCTGTCCCTGGGATTCTCCAGGCAAGAATACTGGAGTGGGTTGCCATTTCCTTCTCCAGGGGATCTTCCTGATCCAGGGATCGAACTTGGGTCTCCTGCATTGCAGGCAGATGCTTTACCCTTTGAGCCACCAAGGAATTGGGCAAGGTGATCCTTAAAAGCAGAGATGTGAATCAAACTTTAAAAAAAAAAAACAAGAAATTTCAAATTTATTTTTTTTCTGAGGTCAATGGAAAAAACAGGGTTAAGTCAAATCCCAGCCCTGACAGTTGAGCTGCGGGTCACTTGACTTGGGACCTCATGTTTGTTCTCTGTTCCAAGCCCTCCCCCATGCTCATGACACCCAGGCAGCCCTCCTGGGCAATGGGTCCTGCCAGCTCCTCTGTGTCACCTCTAGGTCCTTGGATGAATGCACTCCTGTGCTCCCCCCTTCTCCAGCTGTCAAACTCCCATACCCACTTTAGTACTAGGCTTGGAGGTCTCTGCTTCCCTTGGCCAATGGTAATCTCTCTCACATGCACCTCTGTAGTGACCACTGCTATCTCTTTCTTTTTTTACTTCTAGCCTGTGAGATCTTCAACTCTGTGAGCCATGTCTTATTTTCTTGTACTCCCTACACACATTACAGGGTCTGATATTGATGTGATCAGTAAATATGTTAAATAAAAAAAGTGATGAAATTAATTTGCTCTGGAGAGATGTTTTAAGATGATAAGGACTAGGAAGACTTACAAGTTAAAAACATGATGTTCAATGTAAGATATTATATTCCTATGATTATTCATAGTAATATTGTTGTTTATTAATTTTATTTTAGCCTTCCAGGATGCAAACCTACTTATGCATTTTTGTACCTGAAATTTCCAACTGGTTAAATAAGTCTTCTTGTTGCTTTAACAGTTCAAGGATATGATGAGAAAAAGGGTCATTTAAAGTTAATCTCAAGATGGGGAACAAAAGAAAAAAAGTTACCCATAATCTCACCACCGAAGTAGACACTGGTAAAATTTTGATATATTTCTTTCCAGTCTGTTCTTTTCACACTATATTTTCTAGAATAAAGTTGTAATGATGCTGTTTGTGTTCCATTTTATGTCTTTCTTTTTCACTTAACATTGTAGCATACTTATTCCCACCAATTGTTCTTACTTTTACAGGCATCTTTTTCAGTGGCTGTGTACTGTATAACCTCTATGTAGACTGTGGATGTATAGGCAACAGTTTACATAGGGAGTTACCCAGCTACTGGACATTGAGATTGTGCTTTTTGTTTTAATCTATGTTGAATGATGCTACAGTGATGACTTGTGATAAACACATTTCTCTGAATTTAGGATTATGTATTTGGGGGGTCAATTTCCAAAGGAGTAATCCTCCAAATTTATGCTTTTCATTCACCAAAAGCAGTGTATGCGAGTGATCATGTCATTGTCCTGTTTCCAGAACAGGTATCATAAAATCTTCAGTTGAGGTTAATTTGATAGGTGAAAAAAGTTCTTTCACACTAATTTGCATTTCTCTTATTACTAAGGAGTTTGAATAAATATCAAATGTTTAGCATGGGTTTAGAGGTTCTTCTGAGATTTAAAAGGAGTTTTTAATATATAAACTTCCCAGGCAACTATTATCTGCCTCTCCCTACTGTAAGAATTTATAATTCTGGAATATATAAATATCAGTGTCTTACTGAATAGACATTCAGTGAGCTCCATCTCTGCTTAATGCAAATGAAAGATGGTATCTACACTTTCCATAGATATTCAGAAATTTTCCTATATTAAAAAATTATTTTCTTTTAAGAATGTAGTTAATATTATAATTAGTTTGGTAAATGAAAAAATGTCTACAGACTCATATTTTTCTGGTTGGAGTCTTGTTATACTCATAATATTGTCTCTTTCAAAATTACATATTACTTGAGGAATTCCTCAACTTGAGAACTGAGAATGAGAGGGAGGCTGGTAGCAGAGGAGGAGGTTAGAAAACCAACCTCAAAGTTCATCGAAACTCGATTACTGGTGTAAGATATCAACTAAGTAAGAAATGTGCTTTCTTGGTGGTTCAGTGGTAAACAATCTACCTGCCAGTGCAGGAGACATGGGTTCAATCCCTTGCCCAAGAAGATCCCTGAAGAAAATGCAACCCACTCCAGTATTCTTGTCTGGAGAACCCCATGAACAGAGAAGTCTGGTGTGCTACCATCCATGGGGTGGCAGAGTCAAATACAACTTAGTGACTGAAAAACAAAAATAGCAAAGTAAGAAATGCATAGAAAATAAAGCAAAAGAAAACATATAAACATGTATTTAAACATTTGCCTACTGTTGAGTATTTGGATGAATTGCGGCTTGTAGCTCTAAGCATAAAAGAAAATCTGTGTGGTAGGATTATGGGTAATATAGCATTTTTTCCCTTTATGCTTTTCAAGTTTTTGTAATTATCTTATTTTATTTTTAATTATCAAGTGAAATTGTTATATTAAAATTATGAATACTAGTGGTTCCTTTTTCATATGGTGTTTTAGCAAAGCATTGTTCTTCACTACATTTATTGCAACCTTATTATTATTATCTTTTTGGGTAGGAAATTTCCCCCCCAATATTAATAGGAATATAATGTTAAAAGGTACCTTCTGACTCTATAATCTGTGATTTTGTGATTTTTGTATAATACATATGTGTCATAAAAATGAATGTATGTTAGCATTAAGTTATGCTGTTTGTATAATATAAAACAACAAATGGCATTCATTTAGCAGTTCTGTACAACAAATCAAGAAAGTTATTTTTAATTAAAAACAAAAAGAAAGACTAGTATCTCAGGGAGTTCATTGAGAAATCAACAATTTCATTCTGTGAATTTAGATGCTGTTACTTTGAAGCAATGCTTTAAATGATCTTAAAATTTTTCAGACACTTCTTAGGCAGGCATATAATTTATATTTGTCAAATAAATTGGTTCTAAATAAAGAAGGCTGAGCCCTGAAAAACTGATGCTTTTGAACTGTGGTGTTGGAGAAGACTGTTAAGAATCCCTTGGATTGCAAGATCAAACTAGTCAATCTTAAAGGAAATCAACCCTGAATATTCACTGAAAGGACTGATGCTGAAGCTACAATACTTTTGCCACATAATGTGAAGAGCTGACTCATTAGAAAAGACCCTGATGCTGGGAAAGATTGAAGGCAGGAGGAGAAGGGGATGACAGAGGATGAGATGGCTGGATGGCATCACCGACTCAATGGACATGAGTCTGAGTCCGGGAGATGGTGATGGACAGGGGAGCCTGGTGTGCTGCAGTCCATGGGGTCGCAGAGTCGGACACGACTGAACAAATGAACAACAACAAAATAAAGAATCCGAATATTCCTTTATTCATAAAATTTTTGTTTCATTTAAAATGCATCTGCTCTTTTGAAGGAGATATTTCACAGACCAGGTGATTATTATCTTTTAATCTGAATTCTCTTAGATTAAAAAATAACTGACTGACTACCTGAAATTAATCCATACCTAATTTTAGATCTATATTTATAGAATAATTAGGGCACTGACTTGCCAGGAGAGAAGGAGGTGAACTAATGAACTTCTGAAAGACTCTTCCCTATTTTAGGTTTTTCAGAATTTAGAAGTTAAAAAAAATATAACAGGAAAAATCACCTAAAACCAATAAAATTTTATCCTATGGACTTTGAGGGCTCCTGTGTTGATTAACTGTTTTGTTTAGAGTACATTTGTGTGTGTGTGTGTGTGTGTGTGTAAATAGATTTTCACTTTATCAACTAAATTTAATATTTGATTTTCCTAATGCTTGGAAAGGTGCTACAACTTTTCTTATAGGTTATTATAGAGGAAGAATTCTTGAATGTATAAGCACTAAAGTTACTGCCAAGTTGAAGGAAACAAACTTGGTATATTTTCTGCAAATAAAGCAGGTTATTATCAGTTTCTTCAAAACTGCATGAAAGTTGTTACTGTGAAATATAAGAAAATTCTTGATATGACATACTTTTGATAGAGTCCTTTTAAAAAACCAGGAAATAATGGGGAATTGAAGAGACTAATGGAATGTGTTATGTATGAAAACCACTTTTTCTTTCCATGAGTTGCAGGTATTATATTGTAAACCAATATTTATATAGTATATCCTCAGGGGAGGAGAGCTCAATGTGTTAGATTAATTTTTTAACAGCATTCTACTTGGTATTGTTAAATGTATTCTCTCTTTGAACTGTTGTGAATTTAATGGGCCATTCTAAATGTTGGCAGGAGATATTAGTATGCGAATTATAATGGAACATTCCAATCCATATCTTTTTAGTTAGAGAGTTGAAAATAGCTTTTATCTGCCTCCCCCAAATATGCTGCCCCAATATATACCTATGAGAAATTTAAACCTCTGGAGATGAGCAATTTTATTCTGCTCTGAGATATCTGGAAGATGACTTCTAGCCAAAACACACACTCAAAATAGAATCTTGTTAATAAAATAATTAACACCCACAGTTTACCTGAATGCTACCGAAATGTATAGTGTTTAAAAGGATCTTTAGTTATTTCAACAAATGTGGCAATGGCTGTTGTTTCACTTGTATTTACCCAGAGAGTATCATACGGGATTGTGTGATCAAAGTCAGAAACTGGCTTTAGGTCACCAGTAGACTTGAGATTTCTACTTGTGCCCTGCTCTATGGCATGTAAACACACTAATTTCCACATACTATTTCAGAATTAGAAATACAGTTAACTGCATTTGATTTTTTTTTTTTTTTGTATTCAGGTGGTCTCAATTTAAAATATGAAAGACCCAGACATTTGAAATGGGAGCATGCATAGAACATTTATTCATGTAACAAAGCATTCTTTGAATACCTTATTTTAGGTATATAACTAACTTCTAGCCATCTAAACCAACAATTATAGTTGCAAGACCTCTAAGACAAAGACTCCTGTCCTCGATATCTTTCTAATGGAAACGGAGGTTGTTTTCATTGTGAAGCTCTCCGGGGCTCAGAGAGAAAAATCTATCCTTGTTATACACCTTTGTCCAAAATCTTGCCCTTGCCTCAGCTTTTTAGTTGCACAGACTTTGTCTTATTCTTTAATGCTAGTTAGAAGCTTTTCTTTTTATCATCTTTATTTTCGCAGTGATGAGTTATGTTTCTAGTGCACGATTTCCCTCCTATTACTGTATTTTTTGTTTTTTTTCAGGCTGTGCCAAATAAGTTTAAAAATTTCTGCCTTGTCCTGTAGTTGTCCTCATTTCCCTTCATCACGTGTGGGCCTAATAGTGTTTTCTGGGTGAGAGTATCTCATCTTTCCCTTTACTTTCTTTTCCTCTATATATTATAGAACCCAAATCTGTTTTCAAAACCAGATCTGTTTCCTCTGGTTCTCATGCTCTTTCCCCAAATAAGATTCTTTTTGGTTTTGTTTTGTTTGATTTTTGCAAAATATATTAATTCTGAAGACTTCTCAGCCTCTCACTATTTCCTTTCTAACTTAACTTTCATTTTTCTTGATAATCACCTCATTTTTCATTCGCTTCATTATCTATGTAAAGAAAGAAAGTGAAGTCGCTCAGTTGTGTCCGACTCTTTGCGACCCCACGGTCTGTGGCCTACCAGGCCTCTCCATCCATGGGATTTTCCAGGCAAGAATACTGAATGGGTTGCCATTTCCTTCTCCAGGAGATCTTCCTGACCCAGGGATTGAACCCAGGTCTCCTGCATTATAGGCATACACTTTACCATCTGAGCCACCAGAGAAGTCCCACAATCCCTAGCTCTGGAGGCTGATGCCTTATCCATTAGGCCACTGGGTCACCACCCATTTTCTATGTATTTATGTTTATGTCACCCATTTGTTTTTTTCCAAATGTTCAAATATATCAGAAAACTCATCAAATCTGGTTTTCCTAAAGCCCTCCTTCCTGAAATCCCCTCTCCCATTCTAAAAGTGACCAGTTGTTACTAACTCTGCCTCTCAGCTCTCATGCTGGGACAGTGGATAGCACTTGCCCTTACTTCTTGGACTCCATGTCTTCCTTTTCTTCATTTACTCCCTTGCTGTGTTATCTAACTGCTCTATTTATCCATTCCTGGATAATAAACCACATCAAAGCTCACTGTCCTCAGTGTATGCTCACCACCATTCAGTGGGTTAATACAGGCTTCCGCTCCACTTGGTAGTGATGGGGGAACAGGGGTGTCTGCAGTCATTCTAGGGCTTGATTGTTTTGCAACGTGTAGGTGCCTCATGCACACGGTTGGCAGTTTATGCTGCCAGTTGGCTGGGGGCTCAGCTTGGGCAGTTGATCAGAGTGCCTGTGCATGGCTTTTCTGTGTGGCTTGGGATTTTCATAGCATAGTAGCTGGCTTCTCTGAGGAAGCATTCCAAGAACGAGTTTTTCCAGATGCCCAGAGAGAATCCTCAAGTCTTGTATCTAGCTTTGGAAGTCCTAGAACATCATTTTTGCTGCATTCTGTTGTTCAAAGAAGCCACTAAGGCAAGCTCAGAAGCCAGGGAGAGGAGTTAGACATCTTCTCTTGATGTGAGGAACAGCGTGTGTGTAGAGAGGGGGCGGTCCCATTGCCAGCCGTCTTTGAAGTTCGCTAACATGATGGGTTAACTAACGCTCCTGTCATAAACCCCAGCATTTCAGTGACTTGAATCAGTTCAGTTCCGACGCTCAGTTGTATCCAACTTTTTGCGACCCCATGAACTGCAGCACTCCAGGCCTCCCTGTCCATCACCAACTCCCAGAGTTTACTCAAACTCATGTCCATTTGAGTTGGTGATACCATCCAACCATCTCATCCTCTGTCGTCCCCTTCTCCTCCTGCCCTCAATCTTTCCCAGCATCAGGTCTTTTCCAATGAGTCAGCTCTTTGCATCAGGTGGCCAAAGTATTGGAGTTTCAGCTTCAACATCAGTCCTTCCAATGAATACTCAGGACTGATTTCCTTTAGGATGGACTGGTTGGATCTCCTTGCAGTCCAAGGGACTCTGAAGAGTCTTCTCCAACACCGCAGTTCAAAAGCATCAATTCTTCGGCGACTTGAATCAATGCCACGTTATTTCTGACTCACATATCGCTTCTCTTCCCTTCCATCTCATAGCTCCACATTCCCTTAGAGAATTAGAGTCCTATGCTGTAATTTAACTTAGTTTTTCATTCACTTTTCTCTGCACTTGGTAGAGACTCATGTGCTTCATGTATAGGAAAGTTTCCTGCGTTATTTCTTGTAAGTTTTTCTGTTCTATTCCCTCCGCACTTTCCCCCCTTATTGTTTCCTTTCTCATTCCAATTAGGTATTGGCGATCTTGAGTTGATTATCTAATTTTCTTATCTTCCTTCCTTCTGCTTCTTTTGTATATACTTTCTGGGGGATTGCCCCAATTTTATCTTTGAACACTTTTATTAAAAGTGTTTATTAAATCAAAAATTGGGGGTCTGTCAAATTTAAAAAATTTTTCTTGTGTTTTGGATTTTATCTTTCTAGAGCATCTTGTTCTTGTCCATAGGATGTATCTTCTCTTATCTTTCTGATGATATTGTCATGCTTCTTAAAAAATATTTAAAAAAATTTCTTGCTGCTTCTGTGTCTTCAAGATTCCTAGTATCATTTCTTTGGTCTCAATCTTTTTCATTAGAAATTATGTTTCCATATGTAGTGATTTCCCCCTTTGCCCCCCCCCCCCCCGCCCCCCATTAAGAATTAAAGCATTAAAAATTGAATGGTGAAAAGTCCAAGCTGACCTCCTGAGTGGGCATAATACCCTCTGATGAGCTTCCCTATAAGGAAGTTTGACAGGAAGCTGTTCCTTCTGGCCCAGAGGCAGTTCTTGGGAGTTTTTTCTCAGGGGACATTCAGTCTCCTCGACACAGTTATCTCCATAGGGGTGTGCACATGCCAGCTGCTGGTGGTTTAGGCACAGGAAAGGACAGGAGGGCTAAGGTGGTGGCTACCTCTTATTGCTTCTAATTTCAGCGCTTGTGCTTCATTCTGGCCTTCACTCTGTTGTCTCCAAATACAGAGTTTTCATGGTTTAATTTCCTTGGAAGATGCATTTCCAACCTCCTCATGGGGGTCATGTGGGGGGGTGGGTGGCCATTGTCTGGATGCTCAGAAGTGAGAAGAGTGACTTGGGGCTTGACAAGGGATCTTTAAGGTGATCCCTGTGATTACATCCGGTTGCTTCACCCTGGCCTATGGCGGTACAGGCGCTTCCAATGCTCTTGTTAGCGTGTTTTTTTTTTTTTTTAAATTTCCCTGAAGTATTAGCTACTTTCTTCACTCTGTTTTTTTGTTTTTTGGTTGTTGTTGTTCTTTAACTGGGATAAAGTTGCTTTACACTGTTGTGTTAGTTTCTGCTGTACAGTGGAGTGCATCAGCTATAGGTATGCGTACATCCCCTCCCTTTTGCATCTCCATCCCCCACCCACCCATCGCATCTAGGTCACCTTAGAACACGGAACTGAGCTCCCTGTGCTCAGCTCAGCAGGTCCCCACTAAGTATCTTTCCACACACACCAGTGTATATGTGTCAAGTCCAATCCCCCAATTCATCCCCCTCCCCCACCCATGTCCAGTTATCACTCGTCTACCTGCTCTGCACCTCCCAGTTCGGTGAACTAGTTTATCTGTTGACATCTTCTTTCCTCTTCTTTGCCCCTATAATTCTATAGCTTTTTCATGCCTTTATCTTTATTTAGCAGGGTTCTGAGAGGGACAACAGGGAGAGTGATCCCATTGCCTGCAGGGTTTTATAACAACAAGGGAGACCCACCCTTAGTTCCTATCCTTGTCTTTTTGCATTAAAATGACAGTCCTAGGCTTTTTCCCCAAGCACTTAAGCCTAAGCTAGGTGTGCCTTCCAACACATCTATACTGTGTCCTGGGAGCAACATTCTCCCATTTGTATTAAATTTTAAACTTGCTTTTTTTCTAAAAACAATGCAGAATTGCATATGTATTCATGGTTAGGAATGGAAAATCAGATTATGAACAGTAGGGCTTTATGTGACTTGGTCTTATACAGACTAGTAATGTGGGTGTGTGTGTTCGTTCAGTCATGTTTGACTCTTTGCAGCCCCCTGGACTGTAGCCCTCCAGGCTCCTCTGTCCATGGAATTTTCCAGGCAAGAATACTGGAACAGGTTCTACACCAGGGGATCTTCCTGACCCAGGAATCAAACCACATCTCTTGTGTCTCCTGCACTGGCAAGCAGATTCTTTACCAAGAGTGCCGCCTGGGAAGCCCATATACTGTAATGGAGAAAGCAAAAATTTTGGAGTTACAAGCATCTGGTTGTCCATCTCAGTTTTGCCACTATTACTGTGTGACTTAAGGAAATTTGCTCAACCTTTCTGAACCTCAGTTTCCTTATCTACAAGGTATTAATAACACCTAACACCTAGCAAAGATCTATTGAGAATTTAAGGAAATGATGGTAGAAAGTGAGCTTGTGATGATGCTTAATAAATTGTAGCTGTTTTTATTCTGACTAAAGTCTTGCCCAGACTTCCAATAAATAGAAGTTTCTAGAGCTACTGACAAATATTCTTTCTCAGTCCCAAACAACAGAACACCAGCAGACAATGCCTATTTAAAGAAAAGCCTCATTTAAATACTTGAGAAAAGCTATCTCCTTATCTTCCCCATAAATCTTCTTCTTTGCTTCTCATAATACAGAAATGAGTTCCAGGCCTGGAGACAGCAGTATCAGGGCAATATTTTATGGTGTTATTGCACTTTGGATCCAAACATGCCCCGAGGATTTTATAAGCAAAAATGAAATTTCTTCCCATCCCTGTGGCATAAGCATTTCATTACTAAATTTATAGACAGATAAACAGTGACTCACAAAAATGAAAACTTTCTCCCCAACCTTGGCTATGACTAATGGACTTTGTCAGAAAATAGCTGTCCATGTACCTCCAAGCATCTCAAATTCAATTTCTGCAATCTGAATCTCCTACCTGGTACCCCAAGGGATTGTGAGGAAGGTGAGACTAAAGCGTTTTCTCATTGAGATACCAGATGTTATGCTGGGACTGGAGTCTGGGGAAGGAAAGACAGGGGCTGGAGGGAGTGTCACCGAAATGTGAAGTTGCCAAGACTTGTTTACTGGAGTACAAAGGTATAAGGGTAAATGGGGAAGAGTGTATCTCATAGAAAGAGAGGACCTCCGGAGACTTGATTCTTCTGATTCCTAGCTGTGATCTGGTCATGCCATTGAATTTAACAAGTGTTAATTGCCTACTTGGGCTTCCTAGGTGGCTCAGTGGTAGAGAATCCACCTGCCAATTTAGGAGACATGTGTTCGATCCCTTGGTGAGGAAGATCCCTGGAGAAGGAAATAGTAAAACACTCCAGTATTCTTTCCTGGGAAATCCCATGGACAGAGGAGCTGTGGGCTTTAGTCCATGGAGTGGTAGAGAGTCGGATATGACTTAGTGGCTAAATGACAACAACAGTTGTCTACTTACCATGTGCCAGTTACACTCAAAGCCAGCACTGTATTGATTTTTTCCTCTCTACCCAGAAAAGAAATCCCAGTTCTTTGAACATTTCTTGATAGTTTTATTATGTAAGTAGATAAAATTCTTTGAGATGAGTTAGTCTCTGCTAATGAAAAACTTGATTGAATTCAGTAAATATCGATTAATCATTATATATGTGAAGTTTCAATGGGCAGGATCAGTGAGAGTTTCAGAGATGAATAAAGACCCAATTCATGCTCTCCTCTCCCCCTCCCCAAAGCCCACGCTGCAAGCAAGAAGGTAGACATCAACAGAATGAGCTTGAATAGAAGCTGTGTGACGATGTGTGCTCTCCAAGAGATTTATAAGGCTCGAGAGTAGAGAGATGAAGAAGAGCTTTAGAAGGACCAGGGAACGTCTCGCAACTGAGCAATAAAGGAACAGATAGAATTTTGATGAAAGGAAGAGAGAAGAAAAGATGTTCTAGGTGGAGGGATTAGCCTAAGGAAAAGACATAGAGGCATGATAGGATATGAACATTTGGGGGAATAATGCATGAACTATAAAGTGTCTGGCAGAAGAATGACAAGAGATGACTGAAGAGGACCACGTATTCTTTGAATGTTTTACTATTCCCACCTTCAAAAAGAGGGAAAATAAAAACATTTACATCAAGCTCTCTTCACATTTTACAGCTTCATGATTTTGATAACTAGGAGTAGGTCAGCTTAAAAACTGTTTATTGAAGAATTGGAGCAAAGCCAATCAGAAACCCTGAGAGAAGACCATCACTTAATTAGACATAGAAGAATCTCTGACTGAGGGAAACCTTACTCTATTTTATAATTTTATTTAAAAATTCAAAGGGAAGGACACTAATTGTCCCAGCTTGTATCAGGTGTCACTGTATTCTCTAGACCGAGGATTGTTGGCATGGAATATGGGATTTCTAAGAAGAAAGTTGCTTAAATTTGAACCCTTGTTTATGGTGTTAATGATTCCCAGGTGGCTCAGACGGTAAAGAGTCCGCCTGCAATGCAGGAGACCCAGGTTCGATCCCTGGATTGGGAAGATCCCCTGGAGAAGGAGATGGTAACCCACTCCAGTGTTCTTGCCTGGAGAATCCCATGGACAGAGGAGCCTGGTGGGCTACAGTCCATGGGGGTCACAAAGGGTCGGACACGACTGAGTGACTTCACTTTCACTTTTCACTTTATGGTGTGGACACAAAGCAAACCCTGGAGAAAAGGGTGGAAAAGTGGGATGCTTTTCAGGTCAGAAAAATGTATATTATGTATCAATATTATGGTAACATGCCCTAAATTTCATGGCTAGAATTTGAATGCCAAGCCTTGTGATAGTTCCACTGGATCCTTCTGCTTCTTAAATGAGATAATGTAAAACGTAAAATTAGATAATGTAAAATGTAAAACTATTAGTTTTATAGTTGTTTACAGTAGGAGGGCTAGTCCAGTATCAGTTACTCCGTTGTTGTCAGAAGGGATATTTATTCATAAACTTCATAGATCACACATACATTTAAGTGGGTGCCAAGTAGAAACCTGGAATTGAAAAATCAGACAATCAGATAATGTTAAATGTAAAATTTAGGAATTTATAAAACATTTCAGATACTAGAGGTAGAATAATGCTATTTCTGAAGTATGGACTTTCTGAAATCTCAGTTGAATGCCTGCAATTTTCCGATGTCTCTCAGACCTATTCTTGTGGAATGCTTCCCTTATACATGTACAGCTTACTATTCAGCCAAAGACTTAAAGTTAGCTGTTCAGTCACGTCCACCTCTTTGTGACCCCATTGTCCTGTATCCCACTGGATTCCTCTGTCCAGGGAATTCTCCAGGCAAGAAAGAATACCGGAGTGGGTTGCCATTTCCTTCTCCAAGGGATCTTCCCAACCCGGGGACTGAACCTGGGTCTCCTGCATTGCAGACAGATTGTTTACTGTCTGAGCCACCAGGGAAGCCCCAGAACTTAAGGGGCCCCCAAACCCAGGTTTAAAGTTCTCTTTCTCTAAGCAACTCCCTCCTCTATGCCACCCTCACCTGCAAATTCTGGTCAACTCATTCATCCCCAAATCTGATTTCTGCCTCCTCAGCTCAGCCAGACTGTATTCTGTCTTTCTGCACTACAACCTGAGAAGTGTTTCCAGGCAGAAAACCAAGGCAATCAGGAGGCTCAGTCTATGCTTTGATCATCAGTTATTGCTTCTCAGCTCCAAATCCGTTCCCTGGATGCTGGGGCCCTCACTGCACAACTCCTTTATTTCCTTCTCTCGAGGATCACAGTTGAGTGCTGTCTGTTGTTTCATGTCTAAAGAGGGTCACTTACTATATTTTCCCCAGTTTTATAGTTGTTTACAGTAAGAGAACTAGTCCAGTGTCAGTTACTCTGTTGTTGTCAGAAGGGATGTTTCTTCATAAACTTCATAGATCACACATACATTTAGGTGGCTGCTAAGTAGAAACCTGGAATTGAAAAATCAGATTCTCCTGGATCATTTTTGTTTCTTTCAGTTATGATGAAACGGTGGCTGACCCAGAGATATCCAGGCAGTCTCTCTCTGGAAGTTAAAAGTTGATTCATCTCGTAATACCAATTATCCATGTACCTTAGACTTAGGCTTTAAGATGGAGATAGTTGGTGGGGCTAGCCTAAGACATTCTGAAATGGTATAGCGCCAGCAAGGGATGTATTGATATAGGATCCTTCATTAGTGCCTCACTTTATTAGTCACATGGATAAATGATGTCATACTCACAGAATGTAAATAGAATGGCAAAAGCATAGCCACACTATATAAAGAAAGTTTTAAGGGACTAAATATGTGACATGAGAAACATTTTTAATTTTTGAAGGGCTGTCACGTGGAAAAAAAATTGAATTTGTTCTAGGTGAGCCAGGTGTTAGGAGCAGGATCAATGGGTGTTACAGGAAGAAATCATTTGTTGAACTGAAAAAAGAACTTTCTATCAACCAGGGTTCTCCAAAGATAGAAGGAGCTGTCACTGGAGAGAGTGACTTTATGTCAGTGGAAGTGTATTAGTTTTCTTCTGCAGCCAAATGCTCACAAATTGCCACAACTTTAACAGCTCGAAACCATATCCAGTTTTCTCTCAGTTATGTTGGTGAAAATTCTAGGTAGGCTTAGAAGAATATTCTGCTTGCTGCTGCTGCTGCTAAGTCGCTTCAGTTGTGTCCGACTCTCTGCGACCCCAGAGACGGCAGCCCACCAGGCTCCCCCGTCCCTGGATTCTTAAGGCAAGAACACTGGAGTGGGTTGCCATTTCCTTCTCCAATGCATGAAAGTGAAAAGTGAAAGTGAAGTCGCTCAGTTGTGTCTGACTCCTAGCAACCCCATGGACTGCAGCCCACCAGGCTCCTCTGTCCATGGGATTTTCCAGGCAAGAGTACTGAAATGGGGTGCCATTGCCTTCTCCATCGCAGCCAGTATAGTATCTGCTTTACAGGAAAAAAGAACCCAAGACTGAGAGATACTGATTCTGTAGTAAAGTACAGAAATGCTCTTGGTGATACTTCTCTGTCCTAATGCAGGCTGCCTCTCCCTGTAAACCTTAGTTTATTCCACATTACATATGTGATATGAGGGTTTTATCCCCAGCACATTGAATTCTGGTTTCCCCACAAAGCTGTCCCCAGAAGAAAAAGACTCTCTAGTGAGTAAAGATACACAATGACTATTTGCTAAACTGCACTAGCCCCTCCCCTAGCAGGGCCACCCTCTGCCTGCACGCCCTGTAAGTCAGTGGTTCCGTTAATGAGATCTCAGTGTTCCCAGTGGGATCCGATGTTTGCCAAGTACTGGCACTGTCAGCTTCCTTAATCTGGAATCTCTACTGCTAGAACCATCTTCTATCATCTGTATCATCATCATATAGTACCTACTAGGTGCCGGGTACAGTTTTAAGGCTTCACAAATGTTAACACGGTTGATTTTCATAACAGTCCTGTAAGGCTGATGCTACTATGCCCATTTTACAGATGAGGAAACTGAGATTCAGTGAAGTTAAACAGCCTGCCCTCGCCATTCAGTCATTAAGTGAAGATCTGGGGTCTGACTCAAACTTCATGGTTAGTTTCCTAGAACTCAGAGCAATCTTTGGCTCTTATTTAACCTTCTTTCTGATCATAACTGAATTAAAACCACCACAGCTTTATTTATAATTGGAATTACCGTTAAGCAGGGTCTTCTCCACTCTGAAAGAAAGTGAAAGTCGTTCAGCTGTATCTGCCTCTTTGTGACCCCACGGACTGTATGGAGCCTGCCAGGCTCCTCTGTCCATGGGAATTCTCCAGGCCAGAATACTAGAGTGGGTAGCCGTTCTCTTCTCCAGGGAATCTTCCCAACCCAGGGATCGAACCCAGGTCTCCCACATTGCAGGTGGCTTCTTTACAGTCTGAGCCTCCAGGGAAGTCCACTCTTCTCCACTCTGGGTTGGTATAGTTGTTTTGCGTTTACATGCACGACTTCCTATTTACAGTGGCGCCTTTCTTATCCTTGGGGGATATGTTCTAAGACCCCCAGTGGATGCCTGGAACTGTGCATCTTACCAAACCCTATATATGCTATTTTTTTTTTCTATACGAATATACAGTGATAAAGTTTAATTTATAAATTTGGCACAGTAAGATTAACAATAACTACTAATAAGATCCACAATTATAACAATACATTGTAAGAAAGCTTATATAAATGCAGTCTTTCTCAAAATATCTCACTGTACAAATTTAAAGCCTCCCCCATGTTAATTAAATACCACACGCTGTGCTGTGGCTATAACTTTTGCAGTCCAAGGAGCAACAGCAAAACTGGCACAAACATTCTTTTTCTTCTTTACAGCATCTCAGATAGAAGATTCGTTTTTACTGTAGATGTTACCAATATCAATAAGTTGAGAACTTTCACCTATGCGTTAAAGAAATCACTTTACAGCTTCTCTTTGGCACATGTAAATTGCCAGCATCACCACTCCAGTGCACTGGGGTCAGTATTAAGTAAAATAAGGATGGCTTGAACACAAGCCCTGTAGTATCACAGCTGATTTGAAAACTGAAATCACTACTAAGTGGCTAATAGGTGGATATCCTAGACGAAAAGATGACTCACATTCGGGCAGGAAGCAGTGTATTGTTGTTATTCAGAATGGTGCACAATTTAAAGATTTTGGGTTGCTTATTTCTGGAATTTTCCATTGAACATTTTCATACTGTGGTTGACTGTGTGTAACTGAAATTGCAGAAGGCAAAACTGCAGATAAGGGGAGACTACTGCATACCCAAGACATTTTATATTGTTAAATTTGGTCCATTGGTCTGTCCCACTGTTTTTCTTTGATTGTTTCTGTCAATTAAAGTTCTAGATATCATTTTGGCTTTATATCACTTATAAATTAAATAATTTACTAATTTACAGATTCCTTGGGCTACTATCACAAGACCCTGAGCAGAAAGGATATAAAATTAGACCTTAAACACTTAAGTAGTGATGGAAAACCAGGAGAAATAAAAGTTCAGTACTCTGCTTCGCGTCTCACAAACCTGGTAATCAAGATGTTGGCTAGCCTGGGAGATAATCTGCTTTAGCTTCATCCACATTGTTGACAAAATTAATTCTTTGAGGATGTAGGACTGAAGTCTTCATTCCTTGCTGACTCTTAGCTCGGGGTCATTTTTAGCGTCTAGAAGCCACCTGGATTCCTTGGCATTTTGTCCACTGCATTTTCAAAGCCACCAGTGGAGTAGTGAGTCCTTCTTGTGCTTCAAATCCCTCTGACTCCTCCTTTTGCTACCAGTTGAGAAAGCTTTTAAGGGCTCATGTGATTAGATTCAGTCCATTCAGACAACTTCTCCTTTTAAAGGTTTACCGTGTCTTATGACACCATCAAGGGAGCAGTGTTTTCTTACATTTACAGGGTTCAGGGACTAAGGGCTATGGAATATGGGAGGCTATTTTTAGAGTTCTGTCTACCATAGGAGATATCCCCACAGAGAATGGATGACTACTTAACAGGGATGTCATTCAAGCTACTCAAACATAGAATGTGTCCTTTTCAGTCCTGAGATTTTATGAGTATTTTATTTAAATAGGATGCATAATAAAACATTTAGTAAAGCAGGGACTGAAACAGAGGGCATGTTTACCCAGAGTATGTGTGCATGTTAAGTCGCTAAGTTGAGTCCCACTCTTGCGATGCTGTGTACTGCAGTCTGCCAGGCTTCTTTGTCCATGGGATTTTCCAGGCAAGAATACTAGAGCTGGTTGCCATTTCCTACTCCAGGAGACCTTCCCAACTCAAAGATGGAACCTGTGTCTCTTGGGTCTCCTACATTGGCAGGCAGATTCTTTACCACTTGCACCAGCTGGGTGACCCAGAGTAGAAAATTTCATTGCTCTTCTAATATTGAGTAATAAACTTGCACTGTGGCAAGTATTCTTGGTTACAATGCTAAGCCCACTATATTTCTCTTGTTTCCCGCCGATAGAGTCATTCCCTCTGGCCACACCCCATAACTGCTCCTTCTACCCGACACCACAGTAGTCTGCCACAAACCTCTTCTACCTTTCTCTGCAACTGAACTGAGGATGCTTATAGACACTAAAACTTACATTCACTCATTGATATTTTTTTGAAATCCTATGTGACAAATTCCTTCCTAAATAATTCAAGGGTTTCAGAGACATGAAGACATAACATCTGTTCCTAAGGAGTAAACCATGTATTAGAGGAAACAAGTTGTGCACAAATAACTGTTATTTAAGACCAAATGTGATATTTTTATAAATCAGTTGTGGGCTAGCATGGACAAAATGATGTGGAAATTTGAAAAAGGGAGGAATCCTCCTTTTGTCCTGGGGGAATCTTGAGAAGTATTCTGGGGTGGAGGTGGCTTTTGATCTGGGTCTTGAAAGATAGAAAGGGCTTGGGCATGTAGAAAGGGGGAATTGACATTTCTGACAGAGGGAGCTGTGGGGGCAAAGCTGGAGAAATAGGCTAGAGTCATTTTGTAAGGTCTTGATATGGAGTTTAATTTGATTCAATAGACCATAAGGAACATTCTGTTAAAGGCATATAACAATGCACCTGCCTCCTCCCAAAAAACTTAACAGAAACAAAGCAATTCAGATATTCACAAAGAACTCATGCCTAGGATTATAATGGCACTAAGTAAACTTTAACAAGAAGCAATAAACTAAAAATATTCCTGGGGAAGAAAGAACACCTCGTTTTATCTCGTTTGTTCATTTTCCTTTGCCTTTGATTCTCATTGTTCCTATTTTGTAGTTTGAAGCTTCTTTCTGTGTTTGTCAATGAAGTCTGTGCAAAGCTTTGAAAGCCCTGGATCCACTTTAAATTCTACTTTTTTTTTTCTCCTCAGTTGCTTTAACCTACGTCTGTCAAAAGCATATTTTGGTTCAGATGAATGCGCATATTCAAAGCCATTTAAAAAATTCCTTTTTAAAATAAAATCAAATCAATTTTACTTCTTGAAGTATTCCCAGGTTGTCTTTCCTTTGATTGTAGAGGCTTGTTTTATACACCATAATTCAAAAGCAGGTGCACAGATTTCAGGTCTATTTGATACAGCAGGTCTTATAGCTTTTGAGGACTAGGTGTCTATCATTAGGTGGCTATTTCATGACCCCTAGAAAGCTTCCAGCTCATCCTTCATTTTCACATGTAGACTCCAGGGCTACTGACGCTTCTCAAGTTCTCATGTCTGGGCTTGAGGTGTGTGACAGTTAAAACCTTTATAGGGCTTTCCAGGTAGCGGTCGTGGGAAACAACCTGTCTGCAATGCAGGAGATATAAGAGATGAGGGTTTGATCCCTGTGTTGGGAAGATCCCCTGGAGCAGGGCATGGTAACCCACTCCAGTATTCTTGCCTGGAAAATCCCATGGACAGAGGAGCCTGATGGGCTACAGTTCATAGGGTCACAAAGAGTCAGACATGACTGAAATGACTTAGCATGCACACCTATTGGCATTCAGTTCAGTTCAGTTCAGTTGCTCAGTCGTGTCCAGCTCTTTGCAACCCCATGAATCGCAGCACACCAGGCCTCCTTGTCCATCACGCACTCCCGGAGTTCACTCAAACTCAAGTCCATCGAGTCAGTGATGCCATCCAGCCATCTTATCCTCCGTCGTCCCCTTCTCCTCCTGCCCCCAATCCCTCCCATCATCAGGGTCTTTTCCAATGAGTCAACTCTTCGTATGAGGTGGCCAAAGTATTGGAGTTTCAGCTTCAGCATCAGTCCTTCCAATGAACACCCAGGACTGATCTCCTTTAGAATGAACTGGTTGGATCTCCTTGCAACCATTGACAACTCAGAGTAACCAGAATACCAATAGGGGAGGGGGTTAAGAAAGAGTGTCATGGCGTTGAAACATGTATAATATCATATATGAAACGAATTGTGAGTCCAGGTTTGATGCATGATACTGGATGCTTGCGGCTGGTGCACTGAGATGACCCAGAGGAATGGTATGGGGAGGGAGGAGGAGGGGTTCAGGATGGGGAACATGTGTATACCTGTGGCGGATTCATGTTGATGTATGGCAAAACCAATACAATATTGTAAAGCAATTAACCTCCAATTAAAATAAATAAATTTATTAAAAAAAAAAAAAGAAAGAGTGTCATGAGATACCAGAAGGGTGGTGAGCTCCATCAAAGGATGTGGGGAGAGGCACCATCACAGGGAGGGGCTCCTTCCTCATTGCACATTTGAGGGTTGTAGCCAAGTGTTATTTACAATGGTCATTTGACTATCACTTCTAATCTCAAAAACACTTGGTCACTCAGCATATGCCAGTTCTGGAGCCAGCCAAGGTCTTGGAAGACAGTGTGGGCTTCTACGTGGGCCACTGATCACCTTGGGTTACTAGACGTATCTTCTCTCAGACCTCCAGCCTCCTCTTTCTGTCTCCCTCTTCTTTGAGGGGTCTTTCCAGATGGTTTGAGAGGCAATCCATTCTTAAAAGTTATAGAGACCTAGATTTATATCTGGTTCCACAGCTCACTAGCTATGTGAGGAACTAAGTTAGGAAACCACCTAACTTATTTTTTTCTTTGTTTTAATTGAAATATAGTTGATTTACAATATTATGTTAGTTTCTGGTGTTCAGTGAAATGATTCAGATACACACACACACACATATATATATATATATATATATATATATTTTCATATTCTTTTCTATTGTGGTTTATAACAGGATATTGAATATAGTTCCCTGAGCTACACAGTAGGACTTTGTTTATTTATTCTATCCATAATAGTGTAATCTCTAAAATGACAGGATGATCTCAGTTTCCAAGGCAAACAATTCAACATCACAGTAATCGACATTCACAAGTGGTGGTAGTGGTAAAGAATCTGCCTATCAATGCAGGAGATGTAGGAGATGCTGGTTCAGTCCCTGGGTCAGGAAGATCCCCTGGTATAGGAGCCCTATTCTTGACTGGAAAATTCCATGGACAGAGGAGCCAGGCAGGCTACAGTTCATGGGGCCACGAAAAGTCAGACACAACTGAGTACACGCCCATACCACACATTTCCCAACCACTGATGCCAAAGATGCTGAAGCTGACCAGTTCTATGAAGACCTACAAGACTTTCTAGAACTAATGTCAAAAAAGATGTCCTTTTCATCACAGGGGACTGGAATGCAAAAGTAGGAAGTCAAGAGATACCCGGAGTAACAGGCAAGTTTGGCCTTGGAGTACAACATAAAGCATGGCAAAGGCTAACAGAATTTTGTCAAGAGAACACATGGGTCACAGCAAACAGCCTTTTCCAACAAAACAAGAGATAGCTCTGTACATGGACATCACCAAATGATCAATAATAAAATCAGATTGATTATATTATTTGCAGCCAAAGATGGAGAAGCTCTATATAGTCAGCAAAACAACAAAACAAAACAAACGCTGGAGTTGACTGTGGCTCATATCATCAGCTCCTTATTGCAAATTCAGGCTTAAATTGAAGAAAGTAAAGAAACCACTAGCCCATTCAGGTATGACCTAAATCAAATCCCTGTGGTTATACAGTGGATATACTGGATAGGTTCAAGGGATTAGACCTGGTGGACAGAGTGCCTGAAGAACTGTGGACAGGGGTTCATAACATTGTGCAGGAGGCAGTGACCAAAACCATCCCAAAGAGGAAGAAACTCAAGAGGGCAAATGGTTGTCTGAGGAGGCTTTGCAAATAGTTGAGAAAAGAAGAGAAGTTAAAAACAAGGAAAAAAGAGTAAGACATACCCAACTGAATGCAGAACTTCAGAGAATAGCAAAGAGAGACAAGAAAGTCTTCTTAAGTGAGAATGCAAAGAAGTAGAGGATGGGAAAGACTAGAGATCTCTTTGAGAAATTTGGAGATATCAAGGGAACATTTCACACAAAGATGGGCACGATAAAGGACAGAAACACTAAGGACCTGACAGAAGTAGAAGAGATTAAAAAGAGGTGGCAAGAATATACAACAGAACTACAGAAAAGAGGTCTTAATGACCCAGATATCCATCATGGTGTGATCACTCACCTAGAGTCTAACATCCTGGAGTGCGAAGTCAAGTGGGCCTTAGGAAGCATTACTATGAACAAAGCTAGTGGAGGTGATGGAATTCCAGCTGAGCTATTTAAAATCCTACAAGAGGATGCTGTTAAAGTGCTACACTCAATATACCAGCAAATTTGAAATACTCAGCAGTGGCCACAGGACTGGAAAAGGGCAATTTTCATTCCAATCCCAAAGAAGGCCAGTGCCATAGAATGTTCACTATACTGGACAATTATGCTCACTTTGCATGCTATAACAAGGTCATGCTCAAAATCCTTCAAGCTGGGCTTCAGCAATATGTGAACTGAAAACTTCCAGATGTACAGGCAGGATTTAGAAAAGGCAGAGGAATCAGAGATCAAGTTGCCAACATTCTCTGGATTATAGAGAAAGAAAGGGAACTCCAGAAAGGCATCTACTTCTGCTTCATAGACTATGCCTTTGACTGTGAGGATCACAAAAAACTGTGGAAGATTCTTAAAAAGATGGGAATACCAGACCACCTGACCTGCCTCTTGAGAACTCTGTATGCAGGTCAAGAAGCAGCAGAACCTTACATGGAACAATGGACTGGTTCAAAATTAGGAAAGGAGTACAT
This sequence comes from Budorcas taxicolor, assembly GCF_023091745.1. Classification (NCBI taxonomy): domain Eukaryota; kingdom Metazoa; phylum Chordata; class Mammalia; order Artiodactyla; family Bovidae; genus Budorcas; species Budorcas taxicolor. Next base: position 142,729,924 of record NC_068920.1, read on the forward strand.
CAGGCTGTATATTGTCACCCTGTTTATTTAACTTATATACAGAGTACATAATGTGAAATGCCAGGCTGGATGAATCACAAGCTGAAATCAAGACTGCTGGGAGAAATATCAGCAACCTCAGATATGCATATGATACCACTCTAATGGGAGAAAGCGAAGAGTAACTAAAGAGCCCTTTGATGAGGGTGAAAGAGGAGAGTGAAAGCTGGCTTAAAACTCAGAATTCAAAAACAAACATCATGGCATCTGGTCCCAAAACTTCAGGCAAATAGAAGAGGAAAAAGTAGAAGCAGTGACAAATTTATTTTCTTGGGCTCCAAAAATCACTGCAGCTGGCGACTGCAGCCATGAAATTAAAAGATGCTTGCTCTTTGGTAGAAAAGCTATGACAAAGCTAGACAACATATTAAAAAGCAAAGACATCACTTTGCTGACAAATGTCCATATAGACAAAACTATCGTTTTTCCAGTGGTCATGTATGGATGTGGGAGCTGGACCATAAAGAAGGCTGAGAGCCGAAGAATTGATGCCTTTGAATTGTGGTGCTGGAGAAGACTCTTGAGAGTCCTTTGGACAGCAAGGAAATCAAGCCCATCAATCCTAAAGGAAATCAACTGTGAATATTCATTAGGACTGATACTAAGCTGAAACTCCAGTACTTTCGCCACTTCATGTGAAAAGCCGAGTCATTGGAAAACACCCTGATGCTAGAAAAGATAGAAGGCAAAAAGAGAATGGGGCACCAGGATGAGATGGTTACATAGCATTACTGACTCAAAGGTCATGAATTTAAGCAGACTTGGGGAGATAGTGAAGGACTAGGAAAGGCTAGTTTGCTACAGTCCATGGGGTTGCCAAGAGTTGGACAAGACTTAGTGACTGAAAATAATACATAATAGCTTGCATCAGCTAACCCCAATCTCTCAGTCCAGTCCTCCTCTGCCCCTCCTACCCCTTGGCAACCACAAATCTGTTCTTTATGTCCACCATCCAAGTTCTTTTAGCCTACAAGTGTACATCAGATATCCTGTGTTTAAATGGTGCATATTATTATATGGTTATAATATACATACATATGCGTATATATAAGATATATATTAGATCTATGTCAGATCTAATGATATATATTAGATCTATATCAGATCTAATATATATGATATATGATATATATCATATATATTTGATACATATACATATATATATAAGATATGTAATAGGTATAATAGATATCCACTTCTGTTTGGATTAATTTCATTAGAATGATAATTTAAATTTTAGAAAACATAGCTTTTCATCTACCTTTTTTAGCAGAGTATAGCATTTGACAGGTATTGATTGGCATTTGTTCTATGTACAGATCTCTGTGTTAGGCACTGTGAGAACTGTGGAGTTGAAATAGAACGGTTTCTATGCTTCTTTAAATATCCCATCACATGCATCATCATGAGCACTGATGACTGACGTGTCTGGGGGATGGAGATGCAAGAGCCATAGGGATGGACCCCGAGCTTGTCACAGGGAGGTGTTCTTCAGTGCAGTCTTGTTATTTGAGGATTTAATGTTCATGACTCAAGACACACATAAGTCCTATGACCTGCGTGTAGTCACTTGTAGTCTAGCTCAGCACAAACATGAATTTCACGAATCCGTGGAGCCGTAAGTAGACCTGACTGGCTTGGCAGCACCCACATCTCAGTGTCGTGTTGCTGTTTCCTACTCATTACTGGTGAGCAGTCAAGTTTGTGATGGAGTGAAATATTCTCTGTGGCACATGACAGAAAGAAGGCCAATGGGTTGCTGGTGGAGGTGGAAATGAAGAGAAAATGAAGGTACTTTAGGAAGCGATGCCTCTTTGACAGTTTCAGATCAATAAAGTAATCCAAATAATGAATTTGGTGATAATTTTAATTTATTAAATTTCAATAAGTTTCAACTGATTACTGAGCTGAACCAAATTCTATGAAGAATTAAGAAAACAGCTCAAGACATCAGTTCAGCAAGGGCTAAAATTTGTAGTCGTGAGAGAAGCAAATATAATTTAAACCCGCATTTTAGGCAATGAAGAGAAAATAGGAAAGGACTAGTGGATCTTCCAGGCTTTCCTGGTGGTGCAGATGCTAAAGAATCTGCCTGCTGTGCCGGGGTTCGACCCCTGGGTCAAAAAGATCCCTTGGAGAAGGAGATGGCAACCCACTCCAGTATTCTTGCCTGGAGAGTTTTATGGACAGAGGAGCCTGGTGAGCTACAGTCCATGGGGTTGAGAGAGTTGGACATGACTGAGCGACTAGCTAGAGACTAGACAGTTGATCTTCTGCTGTGATTCTTCCTGGAGAGTCACTCTTTCTTGGAATTTTGCACCATTACTGTCACCACCCTGGTGGCTTCCAGGAGGCTTTGCTCTTCCTTAAATAATGATATTGAAGAGGGGACAAAGATCCTTGCTTTAATGACCTGTGGCAGTTGCGGAGAAGCTGGATGAGGTTTTACTGTGGGCGTGATGGTAACAAACTGGAAATGAATGGCACCTGCCTCTATATTTAGTGTCACAAGACATGGTGACTTGTCCTCCAGTTTGAAGCCTCCTAGCAGAGGTCTTCCTATCTATAGGCTCCCAGGCCACCTTCGTCTGGCCAACCTCATCTTCCTGCATCTACTTGGAATGCTCCCAGAGTGTTAGATTCCTTGAATCCAGGCCCAGGAGACTAAGTCAGGAACACCTTTTCCCTTGAGAGGAGAGCCTTACATCTGCCTCTAGGAGTAAGGCTTTATCACTGGAACAAATTTCAGTACAGTGTTACAATATTACCAAAAAATATATATTTTTAAAATAGTAGCTGTGACTGCTATTTAGCTGTAACTGCTAAAATACTAATAAGTAACTGCTTATTTCAGTATTTTTATTATGCCCCAGTGCCACTTGTCACCTGCTTCTTGGAGCTGCTGTTTCATACTGTCAAGCCCATCAATGCGGCCCTTCTTTCATGGTTTCTTTTAAAGATTAGATGTTCAGGAAAATCTTAATGATCAACTTAGAGTTTTAACGGATAAGATAGAGGAGTGAGTTGAAATCATAATTCCCCAGTAAAATGTAAAATGATTCACTACACATTTCTGTTTCTCAGAGACCTGTCTTGGACAGACTACCCTATAGGCATGAGAAAAATCGGGGGTAGGATATCCTTTGCCCCTTTTCAGCCAGGTTCAGCTGCCTGATTCGTCTCTTCCTAATTCCCTTCATTATAAAACATTTAGCATAGCACACCCAAACTGATCAAAGGGATCTGCAAGCTGATGAGGGTTCCACCATTCATAGAAGGCTGTGAGCAGTTAAAACACAGAATTTGGTGGGTGGATTTTGTGATGTGACAATGATCTGCGCTCCAGTTTATGGGAAGCTATGTCTCAGGCGCTGTGTTAAATGCTTTTCTTGAAGATGTTTTTCATTTCATTGCTCACAAACATGTTAGATGCTTTTATTATTCCCATAATGTTAATGAAGACAGACTATTTAACTTCCCTCGGTGGAATGTGGGTGAAAATTCCAGCAGTCCAGATGTGAAGTCTGGGTTCTTAAACACTATGCTGTAGAGACTTTCATAAACAAACGAGTTTCATACCATATATTGGAATCATTACAGATCAAAATAGGTCATTTAAATTTTTTTTGCTTTATTTTATATTCATTTTCAAGCTAACATGTATCCATTAGGGCAGTGTTTCCTAAACTTCCTTCAATGATAAGGCTTATATTGGATACATATAAAATTGGTGTTGACCAAATTTCTCCCAACACATTCTACTACTCTTGCCTGTAGAATTCCATGGACAGAGGAGCTGGGCAAGCTACAATCTACGGGATCACAAAGAGTCAGACATGACTGTGCGACTAACTTTCAGGTGTTTTTTTCACTTTTTCAAATTTCTCCCACAGAGAAGATGATTGAATAGGAGCATGGGTTAATGATGCTTAAAAAGTTTATTTTAGGAAGTCACTCAGATGAATCTTGTCTTTGGGCAAGTTTCAGAAATTCTGCTGATGAGTGTCCCTGGTTCTTATTATATTTGGAGCCCTTCTCTCATTGTCCTAGAGGCTAGGAGTCTAAAGTCAAAGTGTCAAGAGCCAGGCTCTCTCTGAAGCCTCTAGAGAGTGTGTTTTCTTCCTGGACTTGGTGATTGCTGCAATCCCAGGCGTTATTTGGCTTATTGAGACATCTCTTCAGTCTTTGCCTCCACTGTCTTATGATGTTCTGCCTGTGTATCTTCTGTCACTGTGTCCAAGTTTCCATTTTCTTATAGGGAATCCATTGGAATAAGACCACCTTAATCCATCATGAGGGACTTCCCTGGTGGCTCAGTGGTAAAGAAACCACCTGCCAATGCAGGAGATGAAGGTTCAATCCCTGGGCTGGGAAGATCTCCTACAGAAGCAAATGGCAACCCATTCTGGTATTCTTGCCTGGGAAATTCCATGGACAGAGGAGCCTGGTGGGCTACAGTAATGTGGCCCGCAAAGAGTCAGACACAACTGATTAACTAAAAAAAAGAGAAAAATCCATCATGAACTCATTTTAACTTGGTTCCATCTGCAGAGCTTATTTCCAAATAAGGTCACTTTCACTGGTACTGGGGGTCAGAACCTGAACATATCTTGTCAGGGGGTATATAGTCCTACTCACAGCAGTCATGATGCATTATTAAAAAATATTACTGGGATCAGTTTGATAAAATTTTTTAAAAGTTTGCATTTACATTCATGAGACATATTGTTCACAGTTTTTTTTTTTTTTTTCCTTAAAAAACTGCTCTTTCATTTTGTTTTGCTATCCAGGCAATGCTAGACTCAGAATGAGTTGCAAAGTATTTCTCCCTCTTCTAATTGCTGCAATACATTGCATAGAATTGGTAATATTTCTTCTTTATATGTTTGACAGAATGCTTCAGTTAAGTCATTTGGCCATGAAGTTTTCCTCTTGAAAAGGTTTTTAACTACAAATTCACTCATTTTGTAGATATTAAGTCATTTAGTTTATGTATTTCTTCTTGAGTAGATGTTGGTTGGTTGTGTCTTTCAAGGACTTTATCCATTTCATCTTAATCATTAAATGTATTGGCATAAAAATATTTTAACATTTTCTTATCATCTTTTTAATATCTGTAGAATTTATAGTAGTTTTTGATATTGTAATTTATATTTTTTAAAATTGACTAGGCTGAGTAAGAGTATCAATTTTATTAGTCTTCCTAAAGGACTCAATTTTGATTATATTGATTGGCTCTATTGCTTTTCCATTTTTGATTTCATTGGCTCTGTTCTGATTGCTATTCTTTCATTTTCTGGGCCTTTTTGTGTTTAATTTGCTTATTTTTTTAGTTTTATAAGATGGAAGCTGAGGTCATTGATTTGAGACATTAGTCTTTTCTGATACATATATTTAGTGCTATAAAATTCCCCCTAAATACTGCTTTATCAGCATTCCATACAAACATACCATACATTTTGTGTTTCTGTTTTTATTACATTCAAAATACTTTCTAATTTTCCTTTTGATTTATTCTTTGATGCCCAAGGTATTTAGAAGTATGTTGTTTCATTTCCAAATATTTGGTGATTTTTAAAGAGATCTGTCAGTTTTTTATTTCTAATTTTATTCCATTTGTTATAATGAAATCCTTTGTATGACTTGCATCTTTTAAACTTTATTGAAATTGTTCTATCACTCACAATGTGGTCTATCTTGGTCAATGTTTCATGTGCACTTGAAAAGTGTGTGTATCACATTATTGGGTGGCATATTCCACAAATGTTAATTCACTTTCAGTTCAGTCACTCAGTTGTGTCCAACTCTTTGCGACCCCATGAACTGCAGCATGCCAGGCCTTCCTGTCCATCACCAGCTCCCACAGTCCACCCAAACCCATGTCCATTAAGTCGGTGAAATGTTAATTAGGTCTAGCTATTTGGAATTATTTTTCATGTCATCTGTATTTTTCCTGATTTTTTATTTTTTTAAACAAATTATTAACATAGAGTACGAAAACATTCAATTATAAGTGTATGTTTGTCTATTTGTCCTTATAGTTTTATCAGTTTTTCCTTTATGTATTTTGAATCTCTGTTATCAAGTACATAACATTTACAATTGTTGAGTGATCAAGCCTGGTCCCTGGTCCTGAAGTTAAATCTTCTTCTTCAGAGATCACAAATCTGATATCATTCACTGTAAGCTATCATCTTGGAGGCTCGTCTGGGATCTTCAGGACAAGGGATGAAGATATAATTATTCTTCTGCATAGCAAGGGCTTCCCTAGTGGCTCAGTGGTTAAAGAGTCTGCCTGCAGTGCAGGATAGCTGTGTTTGATCCCTGGCTTGGGAATATCCCCTGGAGAAGAAAATGGCAACCCACTCCAGTATTTCTGCCTTGAGAACTCCATGGACCAAGGAGCCTGGTGGCTCCAGTCCATGGGGTCACAAAGAGTCAGACACAACTGAGCGACTAGCACTTACACTTCCTTGATGAATGGGTCCTCATTTTCCTGTTTTTCCTGCTTCTCTGTCATTACAGTTTCTTCTGTAATATCTGGCCTGCCGTTAAGCCCATCAATGGATTTTTGAAATCTCAGATGTAGTTTTCATTTCTGGAAGTTTGATTTGAATATTATTAATATTATCCCTGTTTATATTTGAGTTTATGGATGTACAGAATACAGTGATAGTAATAATTATTCTGATGCCCTTGTCTGATAATTCTAACATGTAATTTGTGGCTGGTTTCAATTCATTGATCTATTTTATATTACAGATCCTATTTCTTGCTTCTTTGCATGCCTTGTAATTTTTTACTGGATGCTAGTCTTCATAAATTTTACCTTTTTGGGTGTTGGATATTGTATACTGATAAATATTCTTGATTTTTATTGTGGGAATTTCCTAAGTTACTTGGAAACAGTTGAACTTTTTCAGGTCTTGCTTTTAAGATTCTTTTTGGTGTAACAGAACAGTGTTTAGTCTGGGCCAGTTATTCTCCAATATCAAGTTAAGACTCTTCTGAATAGTCTACCCAGTGTTCCATGAATTATGAAGTGTTGCAATCTGGCTGGTGGGACTGGGCATTCTTTTTGTTTCTTGAGAGCATGGAGGACTGTTTCCTCTATCTTTTCTGATGGTTCATTCCTTGAAGCTATTTCCTTGTACAGATGTACTGATCTGCTGAATTCTTGGGAAAGACATCTGCAAATTTCCAGATATTATTGTGCATTTCTCTCTTCCCTGGAATTCTATTCTGTGCATGTTAGCCACTCATGTCTACCTAGATTTTTGGCTCCAGCTCCTTAACTTCAGGGATTGTTGAGGGTCTGCCTGGGTTTCCCCTTTCTGCATTACATTTGGAAACTCTCTCGAGGTAGCAAACTGAGGCAATCGTAGGGCTCACCTCATTTGTTTCCTATCTCATAGACCACTGTCTTTTGTTGCTTAATATACAGTCCCAAACTGTTGTTTTATAATTCTTTATTTTTCCCTTGTTTTTGTCATTAGAATAAATCTGGTCCCTGTTATTCCACTTTGAGTAGAAGTCCTCATATATAGAATTTTACAGATGTATGTATATATGCATTTTTTCTCATGAGAGATTCCATAGATTCCATGAGATTCTCTAAAGAGTATTTGACTCTCTTTAAGAACAAGAACCTCTCATTTACAGTAATCCTCATATGGTCTTAAATTTTATTTATGTCCCTAAATTTTAGAAATATATCTGTATATTCCTTTACACATTTCTAAATTTTCTATAAATTTAAATTTTCACTAAATTATAAATACTGACATTTAAAAAAACAAATACTTTATGTCACTCTTTTAAATGTATCTGGTGGATTCTAAATATCTCAGCATTTGATAGCCAGAATTCTCCATTTTAAAAATGATGAGCAAGATTTTCTTCAACAATCCTTCTTAGGATTTGTTACCGTGAAGCATTCAAAGCAAAATCTGCAAAAGGAAAAAATCCACATGTAGTGAAGTGTGAAGGAAACTGGGCTCAAGCTAGCAAGAGTCCTTGCTGAGTGGAATCACACCTGACTGACTTAATTCTTTCATCAAGGAGTTGTGACAACATACGTGAAACACTGTCAACAGGGACGCTCATTTGAGACTCAGTGCCCAGGTTTTAATTGAGGGCTGATCATGTAGGCATCCATCCTTAGAACCTACCAAAACCTCAGATTCCTAGAAGGAAAGCAAGCATTCAGCATGAACCATCCTTGTAGTCCTCCATTGTTTTGGAAAAAACTGTGCTCACACACGCATCAGAAGTTCTCCCATCAAGCTGGGGTTGCTTTAGCCTGAATCCCTGCCGATTTAAAGAACACTCCTTCTGCTTCTCATTGATTCACACAATGTAACGCTCTCTCCGCAGGGTTGTGTGGTGGTGGCTATAATTGCAGTCATAATGCATGCTGTCACATCAGTCCTCCCAGGTCCCGAACAGACTTGAAGCTACATACGCCGCAGCCTCCTCTTCACTCTAATTCAACCCACACGTGGAACTTAGCGCTGATATTCACTTTCAACAAAAATATCCAGAATTGTACTCACCTATCATTTCGAAAGATTTTGGTGAAGTTTTGGGAAAATTGAGGAATTCAAAGAGAAAATTAATCACTTACACTTCTGCTAACTTAACCCTTCAGTTTCCTCAATTGTAAAATGGGAAAAATAATAGCGCCAACATCAGAAGGCTGTTAGAACTAAATTACAATTTTTATTATTATCCTGGTTCTCTGCTTTCCTCTCTCAGTTTCCCTCCTCATGCCCCTTCCTCCAACATTGCTTTCCTGCAAGCAGCAAGTTTTTATTCTCCTCCTCCTCTCTTCCTTATGGAAACTATGGGAGGGCTGAAGCTCATACATGAACTCAACTCTTCTGACAAAAACTCTCTTAAGAGGAATTCTGGACCAGCTGTTGGGAGAATATTTTCTCCATCTTGTTTCCCTGGGCATCAATAATCTCCTTATGAGGGTCTTAGGGGCATCTTCTTTAAGACTGTTGCTTCTTTAAGACCTGGTTCTGGGAGGCTGGCCTCCAGATGATAACCTCTATCTACCTCAAAAACAGGTAGCCTGATTGGGAAATGTTACTTTTGGTGATGGATTTTAAGGAAGGCCAGATTTCATTCTTTTTTTTTTTTTTTTCAGAGACAGGGTTGACTCATCTTGGATCCCCAAGAAATCAGGACAGATATTTGTAACAAAATGATCATTCAGTGAACACTGAATGGAATTACTGAGCATTTAGACCAGCCTATCTTGCCTCTCAAAACTGATAAAAGGAGGAACTGCTCCATTAGAATGGAACTCACAAATGGTTTGTTTATTCAACATGAGAGGCAGTATTTTGTTGAAATGAGCGTGTTGTTGTGGTGGAGGTATGGCTCTCTTGCCGAGAACTCAAATTCTAAATCAAGCTTCTACACATATTTTGGGTTTCTGTTTGCTCATTTTCAAAATGGGGATAATTATAATTCCTCTCTTATAGGGTTATTTTGAGAATTAGATGAGTTGATACACAGAAAGTGTTTAGAACAGTGCCTGTCGGGCACATAATAAGCCGTCCACAAATGTTAGCTACTGTTATTCATGCAATGAACATTTCTAAATTGAGTCCCAAGCATGTCTCACAAACAGGGCTGGCTGCTGGGGAACACGGAGAGGGATCCATCGTCCCGGCCATACAATGTCTACACCTTCTCTGGGAGGCTAAGAAGTAAGTAGTGATGAGAAGTCTGGAGATAAAAGCTTGGCTAGAGCTGTGCTTAGAGCATCATGAGGGCACAGAAGGGAATTTTCAATCAGGTACTGACTCTCCAGAATTAACCAAAGCAGGTGAATTTACTGCCCCTTGCTCTCCCCTACCAAATTGCTTATAGGTAAAGAAATGTTCCATATAGCAGATGGTGACCTAAAAATCATATTCATTTTACCCCAAATTCATTTGATTTTAGCAGCTGCTGTAATTTTTTTTTTAACCCATAATTTACACTATGTTTTTTACAAGGTCAAAGCACTGACCTTGGAGCTGTCAATAAGGTAGAATGTTCAGGGCTACAAAGGAAAAAGGAGAGAATCAAACTCAAGAAGCAGTTTATGGAACATTTTTTTCCTAAGGGAAATGGCAGAAATTCCAGTGTTAACAAATAAATGTTTGGGTTAAAAAATCAAAGATAACAGAAATATTGACAGCCTGGGGGAGTTGGAGAAAGCTTCTCAGGGAAAATAGTATTTGAAGTGGGTCTTGAAGGATATGTTGGAACATGTCAAATGAGAAAGGCCTCCAGAAAAAGAGCTGAGCGTGTAATATAGCCTGGAGTCACGAGAGATCAAGGTGTCTTGAGGGAATTTCAAATAGCTCAACTTAGCTGTAATATAGGGATTGTGACGGCAAGTGGTCAACAATGCTTGGAAATGGAGTTTGGAAGACAAGTTGTGAAGGTCGTCTGCATTCTTAAAATGTAATCTCGAAACGATGGGAAGGGTTATGAGAAAGGGAGAGACTTGACCACACTTGCAATTTGAAAAGACTGCGCTAGTTGATGATGGATTGAAATGGCAAAACAGCAGTCAGTTGCAGTGGTCAAAGTGAAGATCTTGAGGTCTGGAGCAGGGCAGATGCTGTGCAGACTGGTAAACTGTTGAGCTTGATGCCACCAGAAGGTGAAAAGGATGATTCTCTGTTGTAAGATAACTGTGGATTTGTACAGTCTATCTTAGTTTCCTGGTGTGTTATAGACCTTGCCTGCTGCTAGTGAAGCTTGCTTAGAGCAGATAGGTGTGATGGCTCCATTTTTAAACGAAGAAGCAATTTCTTTAAGGTGAAGTGACTTGTTCAAGGTCGCAGAGCCAATCGGTAGTGGAGCAAGGACAAGAGCAGTTACCTGGAGCCTGACCGCCATACTTCTTGCCCTATATTCACTGTTCTTTTCTTCTTCATCATCCTGAAAGACATGAACCAGAAATCCTAAACTTGGACCACCCAATCTCTTTCATGTCAGTTCACCTTTCCTCCATGGCCTCTGCCATCTCCACTCTTCCTTCTTTCCTGATCCATTTTATTATCCTTGGAACTTACTTTTCAGTTTCTAATGCTTTAGGTCCTCTGAGTTGTGATCACAGAGCCCTGCTATGTACTGATCTATATAAGAGGCCATAATATCCTTGATGGGGTCCTGTCTCCATTTTAAGGACAGGGCATGCAGCCTGTGTGTTCCTTTTGGAAGTCATTCTATATGTATCATCAGTCCCTTTATAACTGTCTACTTCTCAAAAGCCAAGCCCTATAGAAGAAGTATTAAATTCATAACCACCTTTAAGAGTAATTAAAGGTGGAAGATTTATAACAGGTATCCATGTTCTGTTGCTCCGAAAAGATTCTGTCCTCTTTCAGGTCTCCGCCCTTCATTTTTCATTCCTCTAAAATAAATCTCAGGAATCGAGTGATAAATCTGCTCTATTATTGCCACTTGGGCCCCCTTGGCTTCTCCCCTCCTGTTGTTAAACTACTCAGCCGGTTCCTCGGAGCCTCCCTGTCTGTAAGCAGATCAGCTCTGATGCCCCTTAGCATTTGCTCTCAAAGGTTCTGCTGATTTAGCATCAAATGTCAAAAGCAAAGTTAGCTATCAAATCCAACCCTTCACAGATGAGAAAACAGACTCCAAGAGTGAAAGTCACCCTCCAAGGACACAGCAAAGGTTGGTTGTTAGAGAGAGATGGAACCAGGCCTGCTGCTCTCAGTCTGAGCTTTTCCCACTGTGGGATCCTGGCTTCTGTCTCTATAAAGACAATATTAATTTAAATTAAATGTGACTCTTGGGCCACCACAAGGTGTGTAAGGTACAGTTCCTGGCTTCACAGTCTGGCTTGGTGACAAAACCCATGGCAAGTTAAAGGATAAGGCAAATTCATCATGTGTGAGAACCTATTAGGGAGTCAGGAATAGACTCTGGTGTGGAAGGTTAGATGACCTTGGAGGAGACTGGCCACAGACTCCAGAATCAATGTGACATGGGTTTGAATACAAATCTGCTACCTACCGATGGAGCAAACTTGGCATGTCCTCTAATGTCACTGACCTTCAAGTTGCTCAGAGTGTTGAAGAAGTGAAGTCACAGATATTCTGGGACTGGGTGCTCAATCCACAGGTGTAAGGGCTGAATTTTATATTCCTGCGATCTGCTAAGGTTCACAATCAACAGTCAGGGATAAGGGCTGGAATCAGTGGGGCTGAGTAGACATGGATGTAGGGAGGAACCAGGGAGGAGCCCAGCCTGATTGAAGAGGAGCTCCTAGAAGGGAAGCGTGGCTGGAAAGATGGGTGCAGGTGGGATTGGGGAAGGATCAGAAACGTCCACCAGAAGAACTTGATCTTCAGTCCCTCAAGTCATATAATTTTAGAACTGGATCCCCAAACTGAGTAGGACCCCTAACTGATCCCCAGACTGAGTAGGAATTGTGGTCCCATTTTACTGCTGGAGCTCTGAGGTTCAGGGAGTTTGACCCTGGGGACCCAGGCACCTGTCTACCCACCCTATCCATGGCACCACATTGCTTTGCAGGAAGCATCACCTCCCATGGTTAGTTTCAGGGGTGTCTGCTTTTTGATCAGTTTTGTCTCTCTGTCTTCTACACTCCCTCTGTCTACCACCACCATCTCCAACTAGACCTGTTCTTCCTGCCATCTCTGTTACTCACAGCACAGTCCATACTGGGAGTCTGGCCTGTTTTTCCCTTACCTTCTTCCCTGCAGGGCTTGATTTCAGGCAGGCCTGCAGCCTGGGTCTGGTAAGGGAATGGCACTCCTAAGAGACTGGTCTCAGTAATGGGCAGGGGTTCTTACAGGTTCTCTGTAGCTGCGGAGGCAGGGGCGGGGTAGCCAAAGCTGGGGGAAGCTGGGGCTGGCCAAGAGCATACCCTCCAGCCACCAATCCGTGGGACTAACAGTTTTTCATCTAAATCAGACAGTCCCACGATTAGCAGATTCCATGGTTGGAATCTGAAAGCCCAAAGGTGCATTGCCTTTTCCATGTGGACAGTCCTGCTGGGATGCTTGCTCTGTACAGTGTTCTGAGGGCCATTCTTGTGTGCTTTACTGAAATAAGTGTGGATCCTTTCCCTGTGTCTATTGTGTCCTTCTGATGGTCCCATCTTCAATCAGTTGCTCTCTTCTTACGCCCTCTCTCCATCTCTACTCTTATTGTCTTAGTCCTGACTTTCATTTTCCTCCTTCCATCAAATTCACCTCGCTCTGGCCCAAATGGCCTCCCTACCTCTGTGCTATTTCCTCCAGACCTTTGTTCTCACTGTAGCCACTGCAGTTCAGTTAAATCAAGGTGCCCTGTCCTTGTCTCAGCTTCACCTCACACTCTGGCCACGCTCACCAGGACCAGACTCACCGAGACATGCTTTCTCCTGCCTCCAGGCAATTGTTCACACTACTTCTGCCCAGCACACTCTTCCCTGCTCACTTCCTCCCACTGTTGCCCCATTTTTCCTGGTTAACTCCTGCCTCCCCATCTTGATGCAGCTCAAATATTGTGTCTGGGCAGCCGGGCTGACACTCTCCAAACAGGGTGAGTCATTTCTCCTGAGTGCCTGCATCTCCCTGCCCTTAATATCCTGTTGACTTGACTGTTTTCCTCTCTCAGGGAAGAGACTTCACTGCTGCACATTATGTGCCCAGAGCCTGGCATATTGTAGGGACTCCATCAGTGTTAACTGGAATCGGTGAACTTTCTGCCAGGTTCTCTGCTGGGCACAGGGTGTTTCTGACCTTCAAAGTGCTAGCTGCCAGAAAGCTTATCTCAAAACACAATTGACAATGTTGCTTCTCAGCTTAAAAGCTTGCATTACTGGCACTGGGGAGACCAGGGTGGCATGTGCAATGCCCCTGAGAGGGCAGGCGGTATGAACCCGTTCCTCCCCTGTGTACTCAGAGCACTTTACACAGGACTTCACTGTGGTGCTCATCCCATTAGCCTAGTGTTTTCTGTTTTATATTTTCTCTGACCAGACCCTGAATCTTCATTGGGTTACTCTTGCTTAGCCCAGGGCTTAGAATTGAGTGGGTGCTAAACAAATATTTGCATGATTAAATTTCCAAACAGCCAAAGGTAGAGGAAGAGGGGAAAAACCATCTATGTGCTCCTGTTATGGACTGAATGTTTGCATCCTCCCCAAATGCAGAGATGGAAACCCTACCCACCCCCATGTGATTAGGTGGTGGGACTTCGGAGTAGGTGATTAGGATTAGATGAGGTTATGAGGGTGAAGCCCCACAGTGGAATTAGTGCCCTTATAAATATTATACAGGGGAGTTGTGTCCCCCTTCTGTTCTCTGTCATGTGAGGACACAGTGAGAAGTGGGAAGTCTGTTGGTGGAAGCCTGTTGTGGTGGAAGTGGTGGAAGTCTGTTGGTGGGATGCCACTGTTGATGGTCCACAGGTGAGACTTTGAGTAGCATCGCACTGGGCAGTGATGGGAAGCAGTGATGAACTTGAAGGAGAGTGACATGTATTGACCCTTTGGCAGGTATTCGGTAAATATTAAATGAATAAGAATGTGAAAGTATATGCATGTGTGTGCATGCTAAGTCCCTTCAGTCGTGTCCAGCTCTTTGTGATCCCATGGACTGTAGCTGGCCAGGCTCCTCTGTCCATAGGATTCTCTATGCAACAATACAGGAATGGGCTGCCATGCCCTCCTCCAGGGGATTTTCCCGACCCAGGGATCGAACCTATGCCTCTTGCAGCTGCTGTATTGCAGGCAGACCCTTTACTGTTGAACCACCAGTGAAGCCCTGTTAAAGTCTATGAACACTGCTCAATGAAAGCTTACTATATTTCACACACACAAAGGAAGTGGGCAATCCGCCACTGGAAAAAGGGTTCTTACCATAATCTGACATGCTGGCACCCTAATCTCAGATTCTTGCCTCCAGAACTGTGAGAAATTACTTCCTGTTGTTTGGAAGCCACCTAGTCTATCTGGTATGTTTTGCTATAGCATCTGAGCTGATTAATACACCATCCACATCTGTCACCTGCAAGAGGAAGAAACGAGGAAGTTGGTGGCCCTCAGGGCTCTTGTTAGATCCCTCTGCTGACTTCATGTTGCAATCCACTCTGGGAGCCCAGGGGTGGGACCACCACTTCATGGGCTCTTCATGAAACATTTCTGGACTCTGCTAAGGTGCTGCTGCTGTTGGGATGCCAGGTTCCTGGAACAAGGCAGGAAGTTGGTGGGATGCCCTGGGCTGGGCTCACTGGGGTTGCCTGAGAGAGGCAGGGTCCTTTCTGAGAGGCAGGCAGAGAGAGTGAGGAGTTGTTCTACCATCTGGAGTTAAGACCAGATAATAAAAATATTTAATCAGTATTTTCACCTCTCCACTTATACAGTGAAGACACTTTTCTCCCAACTGTATTCCATGGACATCTAAGATATGTGGGAGTCCAGGCAGATAGGAAGATTGTTATAAATGAGTGAGGGTTTCATTGTCAGACAATAGAGGTACACATACGCAACTCTCTACCAGCCTCAAGGTCAGTTACCTAATGACTGAACGTCATCTGTAAAATGGAACTAATGATAACTACCTGCTAGGGTGACTTTGAGGATTAAATGCAATAAAAAATGTCAAGACTTACTATATAGTGTCTTTCATAGAGGAAGTGTTCAACAAGGAAAATTCATTCTTATCTGTAATGAGGATTTCAGAGTTCTTATATTAAGTGAAGTGGAGAAAATGTAAGTCACCAGTATCATAAGTTGGATAGACTAAGAAAAAGGTCGAGGTTCCTTGTACTTGACTGACATGATCCCTGAGTGTATTACACTTGGAACTTCTGGCTGATCCCAAGCTCAGATTTGCTTTACTGGCATAATTTAGAAACGGGGCAACAAACCCATCATGCCTTTCCAAGAGATGTCCAGCAGATAAATTGCCCCAACTGCAAAGTCCATGGGGGTTGGTGATGGTAGCGGCAGGGGATGGGGGGAGCAACAGAACAGGGATTGGTTGTGCCAAGAGGCTTTAAGGCAGGAAAGGACTGGAGAAAGTGGTATATGTTTTGTGCCATTTCTGGATCCCTCCCTGTTCCATCTGCTCTACGGCCAAATGTGAAACATTTTCCGATCTATTTCCTGTCCTCTCTTCTCTGTCAGTAGGTCAACTATGGGATAAAACTCAAACTCATTGATGGAGACAAAATGGTACAAATCTAAGTCTGAAATAGAATCAAAATCAAGATCGTGACCTGCAGGCTGTACGTGGAGCATTCGTCTTAGGTTGAAGGTAAGTCCTTCTGGCTATGGTAGATACCAGTCAAAAACAAATTTCCTTTCCCAAGCCCTCAGGGACCTTGGGCAGGAAGAAGAGCTGCTTCTTCAATTCTACAGAAACAAAGCTTTTAAAACTCATGCTGTTCAATAGTTAGCGACAACTCAAAGACATCCAAGTCCAGAAAACAACATCTGGATATTCATCAGGACAGCAATTAAAGGAACAATATCTTTCCCTTTTTATTTTCATGTAGGAAACCCAAGTCAGGTGTTACTTTCCTAGGAAGGAGCCTCATCTAGGTGTGCCACCTGTCCTCCAAGTCACACCCTGCTCCTTCTTACCTCCATCGTAGAGCCCACCATGCTGTGCTGTCAACATGTTAGCTGGCATATTCCCCGCTAGAGGAAGAGTCCTCCCAGGCAGGGCAACGTTTCACTCTTGTTCCATAACTTCATAGAAGGTGAACCCACACCTCTGAAAGTCACCCAGACCTGGCTTCAGGATCCAGCTCTGTCTGTGACTAGCTGCATGGTTTCACGCACTTCCCTTACTACTTGGAGCCCAGTTTTGTCAATGGTGCAATACAGAGGATATTGCTGGGCTTGCAGAGCTGGGGTGAGAATTAAATGAGATACTGTTTCTGAAACACTTGTACTGTGTGAGACTTTTAGTATGGGATTAGAACCTTTTTTTAGCTGAATGAATTGATAATTTATTCTCACCGCTGCCTGAAGGAGGAGTTTTTTTAATAACAGGAAGGCTCCTCACCCTGGAACTTGGTTGGTAGAATGGCTTCTACAGTCTATTTGCTGTGCTTGCAAAGGTGTACACAGGATGCTTTCTCAAACTGGATTTGAAAATTGTTACATCCAGTTGGTGGTTTAGTTGCTAAGTTGTGACTGACTCCTGCTGCCCCATGGATGGTAGCCTACCAGGCTCCTCTGTCTATAGGATTTTCCAGGCAAGAATTCTGGAGTGGGTTGCCATTTCCTTCTCCAGGGGATCTTCCCGACCCAGGGACTGAAGCTGCCCCTCTTGTTTCATAGGCGGATTCTTGACCAACTGAGCTACCAGGGAAGATCTTGGTATACATCCAGGTATAAGACAGATATATTCTGAAATGTCACCTCATGGTGACTACAGGTAAGAATAATGGACTATATACTTGAAAGTTGAGTAGATCTTAATAGCTCTTGAAAGAAAGGGAAAGTCACCAGTCATGCCTGACTCTTTGTGACCCCATGGACTGTAGCCCGCCAGGCTCCTCTGTCCCTGGAATTTTCCAGGCAAAAATACTAGAGTAGTAGCCATTCCCTTCCCCAGGGGATTTTCCTGACCCAAGGATCAAATTTGGGTCTCCTGCATTGCAGGTAGGTTCTTTACCATTTGAGCCACGAGGGAAGCCCAAAAAGCTCTTACCATATGCACAATGAAAGGTTATTATGTGAGGTGATAGATGTGTTAACTAACGTTATTGTGATAATCATTTTGTAATATACACATACATCAAGTCATCATGATGAATATCTTGTGTCTGTTATACATTGTTATATGTTAATTGTACCTCAATGAATTGAAAAAAATTAAGGAAAAAGAAAATAGCTTACTTTGAGGCTATTCTTGGAATATTTGAAAAATTATTTTTTTAAAAAATAGGAGGGACTGTATGATAGACAAAGTGAGTAAGAAAAGTAAATTCCTAAGAATGTGAACACCTAGGTTTAAATTCCAGCTCTGACATTTTGTGAGCTTAGGGAAATCACGCTTCATACTGGAGATGCAGTTTCCACAGATGTTAAATGGAGTTGAGGACCATTCATTAATTAATGACTAATTACATGAAGATGTCTTGAGCATTTACTATGCATAAGGATCCACACTGATTACTGGGGGAAATTAATTAATAAATCCAGATTATTATTATTATTACTCTGAATGTTTTCTTCCAAATGTTGGAGGCTGTAATTCTATGAATTCTCTAGGTTGACACTGCAGTAGAATACTGTTGCTCTTAGGAAGGGTAGCTAATTTTATAGCAGACACACTCATTATTCGCCACTAAAGAATGTTTCTAGCCTCTGGGATAAAGTTAGGCTCTAATGTGAAAATATACATTAAATTGCTAAGAAATTATATTGTTACTAGCTCTTTCAGCTCTGCTCATGCATGGAATTAAGGAAATAATTCTGTGTCTCTTTGATACAGGTATAGTAAGGCTTGTTATAAGTGTTATCTGGCAGCCCCTCATTCTAAAGGTTTTTGTGAGCAAGCGAGAGTCTGATTAGGACTGTGTCTAGAAGCTCTGCTGTAGAGAGATTCATTTGATAACTTATGCATTCCAACTCAGGTTTATAGGGCGAGAACCTGGTGAATATGCTAATAGCCTTCTGGCGAGAATGAGCAAGGAGGAAACCCGGCATTCATTAGCCATCAGAAGACTCGTAAGGAGATGCTCCTTTGAGTCTGGTGTAGCCAGTGGCGAGGGCAGCTCTGCTGAGAGGCCCCTGGCTCTGTGCTTTCCGTTGTTGTTCAGTCCCTAAGTCCTGTCGGATTCTTTGCCACCCCATGGACTGCAGCACACCAGTCCTTCCCTGTCCTTCACTATCTCCCAGAGTGTGCTCTAACTCATGTCCATTGAGTCAGTGGTGCCATCCAACCATCTCATCCTCTGTTGCCCCCTTCTCCTCTTGCTCTCAATTTTTCCCAGCATCAGGGTCTTTTCTAGGTCTTTACCATTCATTACTGGGCTTGAGACTCCATAAAAAAAGGACCATATCTCTAACCACACTTTCAGCATAAATGGGTGTCATTTCCCACTGTAGATTCAGACTCGGCTGCCATGAGTTGAGCCCCTGCTGTATGCTTGGGACAGGCCTGACCAGACTGTGTAATCGTTTCCATTCTCCGGTCTTCAATTTCTCTGTGTGTCGGCAGAAGACTTGGACTCCAGCTTGGACGGTCCACGTTTCCCCATGGAAAGTGGGACTCAGGGTCCGTTAGGGACAGCTGGCTGTTTCTGAGCCCTGGGAGAAAGCAGAGCTTTGTGTAGGGTGGGAAAATCATTTTGGTTTTAGATTCAAATGTCTGAGAAACTTTTGGGAAAGCCACCACTTTCTGGGCCTCGTTTCTATATGGGAAAGTAAGGGGTTTGGAAGACAATTTGATATTCAGTAGTTTGTGGTCTGGAGTATCTGAAAAGCTGCTGGAAAGATTTCCAACCAGCCTGAGAAAAAGAGCAGTCTCGCCAGTTGGATAAAAGAAGCAGTGGTCATTGCTACCCATCTTCAAACTGGTAGAGAGTCTTGCCTCTTTTCTCTGTGGGTGTTACATTTGCATATTGAAGGTTAAGTAGAGGAAGCAGAGGTCAGAATAAGCAAGAATGCCAAGGGGGCTGGACATACTAGATCCACAGTCTGACAGCCATCATGGCTGAGAATAGGAGACCAAGTCCTAAGACAAAATCAGCAGAAAATCTCCACAATCAGATAATCTATCTTGATGACAATTGGGTTTAAATTCTCTTTATTGAGCACAGTCCTCTGTGGGAGCAGAATAACAGCAATCACCCTGCTTTCTGGGCTCCAGGAAGTATTTTGAGCCTGTCAGCAAACCATCCATCTGCTCTGCCTTCCTCCTTCCTGAAAAGCGCATCTGCAAGACAGCCCAGGGTCAAAGGCCAGGAGAGATGTGTTTGAGGCTTTCAGGTTCCTCTGCACACTTAGGTGTGTGTGTGTGCGCTAAGTCACTTCAGTTATGTCTGATTCCCTGGGGCCCCATGGACTGTAGCCCACCAGGCTCCTCTGTCCATGGGATTCTCCAGACAAGAATACTGGAGGGGGTAGCCATTTCCTTCTCCAAGGGATCTTCCTGACCCAGGGATGGAATCCAGGTCACCTGCATTGCAGGCCGATTCTTTACTGTCTGAGCCATGTAAATCACAGCTGAGCTTCTCGAGAAATATCTTGCCATTCTTTCTCTGCGTACTATTTATGTTGGTTGTTGCAGGGAGATTTCAAAATCTTACTTTGAACGAAACTGATCAGGTTTCAAAATTCTGACACCCACTAGGAAAGCAACTGTTGTGAAGCCTTCTAATTTCCTTCAACCACAATTTCCTTATGGGTTTGAAAAATCCAAACTTTAAAGAGAAATGCCCTCCCCTCTCTGCCCTGCCTGTACCCTGTGACCCCTCAGAGAACCCCTGCCTGTGGTTTTGCTACTTTTCCTTCCCTTACTTCCTTTCTTTGTTAATGCTAAATCTGCTATGGATGAGGGTCTGTCTATGGCTGGTAGCTTTTTGTTCAAAGTTAATTCATGTGTTTTATAATACTTAATTATGATTTTTTGCCCATTGCATTAAGACTCATTTGACAACAATCTCTTGAAATTGCATTCCTAATTTCTCTGGAAAATACTCTTCCTAGCAGAACCCTCTCCTTCCTCATCCTCAGGGCTGACCACATTCCCTGGACACTGGTTTTGGCCCTGGCTGGTCAGGTTTCATTCTGGAACCATCTTTTCTTTTTTCCTTGTCTCTCTCCAGCAGGTCCCTTCCCACCTGTCCACTCACCATCCTAATCACAACTTTGCATTTGCCCCAGAGGTCGTGGCTAAAGATGGGAGCCAAAAAGAACATAGACACACCTGCCTTAACAGGTTGGTGGCCAGTATTGTTGAATCCTGGTGCAGTCACAGGTGGCTTTAAGATGAAGTGAATTCCCTACCATGACACTCTTTCTTCTTCCTTTTTGGAGAAGACTGTTTTGGCCACCTGATGCGAAAAACTGACTCATTTGAAAAGACCCTGATGCTGGGAGGGATTGGGGGCAGGAGGAGAAGGGGACGACAGAGGATGAGATGGCTGGATGGCATCACCGACTCAATGGAAATGAGTTTGGGTGAACTCCGGGAGATGGTGATGGACAGGGAGGCCTGGCATGCTGCAGTCCGTGGGGTCACAAAATGTTGGACACAACTAAGCGACTGAACTGAACTGCCATGGAATAGATTTGTATGTCACCTGAAACAGAGTCCTCCTTTGTCCTGCCTCAAATCGGCCCTTATATTGGGGCTGACCAAAAGTTTTTTTGGGTTTTTGATAACAGTATATGGAAAAACCCAAATGAACTTTTTTGGCCACTACCTTTTTTAGGTAAGGTGGAGAAATCTGGCTTAGGTGTGAACATGCTCTAATCTTCAAGTCAGCAATAAATTCAACTGTTATGACAATTTTTATGTCTTTCCTTCTCCATTCTTTTTTATTTCTTTTTAAATAATTTTAATTTTATTTATTTATTTTTGACTATGCTGGGTCTTCATTGCTGCTTTGGTTTTTCTCTAGTTTCGGGAAGCAGGGGTGGCTCTTTAGTTGCTGCGTGTGGGCATCTCATTGTAGTGGTTTCTCTTGTTGCTGAGCATGGTCTCTGGGGCCCATGGCTCCCAGGCTCTAGCGCACAGATTCAGCAGCTGTGGTGCACACACCTAGTTTCTCTGTACCATGGGGGATCTCCCTTGATTGGGGATTGAACTTGGGTCTCTTGTATTGGGATTGGCAGGCAGATTCTTTGCTACTGAGCCAGTAAGGAAGCTCTCTTTCTCCATTCTCAATCTCCCAATTCTCCATTCCAATTCCCTCAAAGGCCCAGGATAAAAACACCCAAGTAAGGTTTGGTTGGCACTGGGTCAGTTTGTACCAATGAAAATTTATTTATCTTTACATGAAGAGTACAGAAAGCCTTCAGACTCTCTCCTAAAAGATTTCATAATTCTACTGTTTTTTTTCCATGCTGAGTGTTTGTTTTGCTGAGGGTGTCTTCCATTTATTTTTGGTGTAGTTTTGTACGTGCTGACTTACACATTATACACAGATTTAAAAAAATTTATTTTTCTGAAGTAAAGTTGAGTTACAATGTTGTGTTAGTTTATGCTGTACAGCAAAGTGATTCACTTCTACACATACATATATATTCTTTTTCATATTCTTTTCCATTAGGGTATATCACAGGAGGTTGAAAAGAGTTATCTGTGCTGTACAATAAGACTTTGTTGTTTATCCATTCTATATATAATAGTTTGCATCGCTGATCTCAAACTCCCGATTCATCCCTCCCACACCTTCCTCCTCCCCATTGGCAACCACAAGTCTGTCCTCTTATACATAGGTGTTTTAAATCTTGAAATTTATTTCTTAGTAGAAACACCCTGGAAATACTTCCAGGTCAGCATTATCTGGAGATGGCTGGGGAAAGTAGATAGAACCTGCAGCCACATATTCATTTGTACTTTTATGTTGTGAAGAAGTTGAATTGGCCAGTGGTTTACTGAAAACATGGGCTTGCCTGGTGGCTCAGATGGTAAAGAATCTGCCTGCAGTGCAGGAGACGTGGGTTTGATCCCTGGGTCAGGAAGATCCCCTGGAGAAGGAAATGGCTACCCACTCCAGTATTCTTGCCTGGAGAGTTCCATGGACGATGGAGTTTGGTGGGCTACAGTTCATGAGGTTGCAAAGAGTCAGACACGACTGAGCGACTAACCCTTTCACTTTACTGAAAACACAGTCCCACTTGGTGTCTTGCTCCAGACTGGGATCCAATAGAGTGGAAGAGAGAAGTCTAGCAGCAGAAGCAGAAGCATGTAGGCATGATTATGAGCCTGGAGCAGACAAACCAGAAAGATCTGTGCATGACACAAGCAGGAATCTCTGCAGCAGAGCTCTAAAAGAGCCAGGAGACATAGTCAGCAAGTAGGATGGTGGGGCTTAACTTGTTTTAATGGACATTTAAACATGGTACTACTCAAAGGGGGAGGATTACTGGCATAAAAGATATATACAGCTGCCCAGGAAAGCTATAACAGTGCCCACAATGAGCCCAGATTCTCTTTCATTCATAAGTACAATTGCAAAACTAAGGATCATCTGATCTGAGGCAACCGCAATAGTATGGTAAAACACCAAGATGAACAACAGAGAAAATCCATGATGCACAAGACACTTAAAAACAAACAGAAAACTATTTATTATTTTAAAATTTGAGAGCATATTGTATTGATATACTACAAACAGGTCAATATGAAAAAGTGAGCAGTCAGCAAATATAAATTACACGCGAGAAATTAAAAGGAATACGATGCTGAATTCAAAAGATCAGTGGGTGGCTTAAATAGCAACATCAATATAACTGATCATAAAGATAAAGTCTAGGAGGTTGCATGAATAGACAGATGGAGAACAGAGAAGCAACTAAAGAAACATGAATAAATCCAGGGGTTCAACATCCATCCAACTGTAAGTCTAGAAGAAGAAAACAAAAATAATGCAGGAAATGAAGTAATCAAGGAAAAAAAAAATCATTTTCTGAGCTGAGAAGTTGAATCTTCACCTGGGAAAGGGCACTGAGAGCTAAGCTGGATTAATCGGAAAAGATAAATCCTGGATTAAAGAAAGATATATATTTTGGCAATACTAGGCTAGAAAGAGAATCTTTTAGGGTCTAAGAGAGACAAACAGGTGTTATCAACAAAGGACCTAGATTGTTTTCATTAGCAACTTTGGGAGCAATAGGCACAGGGCATTGTTTTTAAAATTCTGAGAGAAAATGGTTTAAATCTAAAATTCTATCTAGATAAACCATCAAATCAGGTTAAGGCCAAAATAAAACACTTCTAGACATATACTATTTCAGAGCTTACTTCTCACATATCCTACATGGAAAAAATTATTCAGGAGATATTTTAGCAGAATAAAAAAGGAATCCATGAAAGAGAATGATACAGGGTATAAAAAAGGAGAGCATTAGGGCACAGCCTGAATGAATGAAGAAAGTCACATAGAAATGAAAAGAGGTTTCAACAGACTTTGTTGCTAGGAATATTTTCTTTTGTGCAACACAATATATATATATATTTTATTGTTCAATTGCTAAGTTGTGTCCAACTCTGTGACCCCATGGACTGCAGCACACCATGCTCCTCTGTCCTCCATTATTTCCCAGAGTTTGCTCAAACTCATGTCCGTTTAGTCAGCGATCTCATTCTCTGCTGTCCTTTTCTGCCTTCAATCTTTCTTAGCATCAGGGTCTTTTACAATGAATAGACTCTTCCAGTCAGGAGACCAAAGTATTAGAACATCAGCTCCAGCATCAGTCCTTCCAGTGAATATTCAAGGTTGATTTCCTTTAGGATTGACTGGTTTGATTTCCTTGCAATCCAAGGGACTCTCAAGAATCTTCTCCAGCACCACAGTTAGAAAGTATCATTTTTCTTTATAGGTCTAATTATATTACTTGGTTATTTCTATTTTTAAATCAACCTATAGACTCACATAGACTCATTATGGAAGACTTGTAGAAATTAGAAGAGGGTTTGCCTATCATAAACTTCACAAAGTATAAATGACACTTAGCTAGTATTAACGTCTTTAAACAAGGGGTGCTTAGACTGGGGGTGGGTCTAATGCTCAGAGAATCAAAACTCAAGCCACAGGCCATGCACTCTAATTGAAAAAAGTGAAACTGAAGGACAGCCAATCACAAATAGCCCCATAGGATCTCTTAAATAAGCAACTGAGTGAGCTATAGCCAATCAAATCATTTCCTTGCTTTGCTTCAGTGGGTCCTCTATAAAAACCTCTTCCTCAGCTCCCGTTGGTGGAGCACTCCTAACACTTTTGATTTGGCGCTGCTCTGTTTGGTTGGATGTTTGCTCAGATAAACTCTTCAAGGTTTTAATGTGCCTTGGTTTACCTTTTAATACTAGTAAAAGCAAAGAGGAAAGGGGGGAATGTTGAAGTTTGTATAAAGGTGCTCATTTTTTTACGTGATTCATAGTGGCTACTGATGGGAAGTGAAGCTGGGTGTTGTGGTCAGTTTCACTGTTTCATATCCCTCTGGTAATATAAACACTATTTCAATACAAAAGAATTCAGCCTTTTGTTGTTGTTGTTTCATTGTTTAATCACAAAGTCGTGTCCTACTCTTTTGCAACTTCATGGACTTCAAGCACCAGATTCCTCTGTCCATGGGGTTCTCCAGGCAAGAATGCTGGAGCAGGTTGCCATTTCCTCCTCCAGGGGACCTTCCTGACCCAGGGATCAAACCTGAATTCCCTGCATTGGCTGATGGATTCTTTACCACGGAGCCACCTGGGAAGCCTACAGTTCAGCCTTTCACTTGTAAAATCCCAGGCTGGTGAAGTCTGCCAGCTCCTAGGGTTTCAGTTTCCCCAGCTATCTCATTATAATCGAAGCACTTTACAAGTCTTTTCTGTATTTGTACCCCACAGAAACCAGGCTGATGTTTTGTTTTTCTCAGTTAAGAGAAAAACCCACAAGTGAGACCTCCCCTTAGAATGATTTTCCTTTCCTATGGATACATGTGAATAGCATACAAACATGACTTTCAAAAGAGAGATACTTTTATTTCTAGTAGCTAAAATTCCAGATGACATTGGAATGAAAATAGCTGCAAAGCAGCCCCAGGTAATTAAGGAGATCATCATAGACTTGGCAGTGTTGGGAAAGAACCTGTGGACCACAGTTCCTTCTGGCTGAATGCCCATTAACCCCGTTCACCTTGGACATCCTTCAGAAAATAATGCTCACTTCTGTTTCGCCCATTCCCTCCCACACAGACAAGATCACTCATTTTTAAAAAAGAGGGTCATTTGTTCAGAATAACAGAAAAAAAAAAGGAATTAGCAAGCTAATGCATTATCTGTGTACTCTGCATACAGACTGGAAGATTAATCTTTGCTAACTGCTTGTTTAATGTTATAGTTAATATTTAGTTACCTTGTTGCCCTGGATCATCCATCATTTTATTGAACTGTGGGGTTTATGTTTTGTGCTTTTGCCTCCACTTTTAAAGGTGGTTGCTTACCTTTGTTTAAGGTTGGTTTTGGATAAAAGAAGCCAAGATGGTTATTGAAAAAATTGTTGATACTTGAGGATTCCCACAGAAAGCATTTTTGTTCCCTGTGGTTTTAATGAAGGCATCTGTTTGTTTAAAAATGATTTATTGAAATATAGTTGATTTATCATATTTTGTTAGTTTCTGATATATAGTAAAGTGGTTCAGTCATACATATATATATATAAATATATGTACTCTTTTTTTTTACATTCTCCTCCATTATAGGTTATTGGAGTAGAGTTCCCTGTGCTATACAGTAGATCCATGTTAGTTACCTAATTTATATAAAGTATGTATTTATTTTAATCCCAAACACCTACTTTATCCTTCCCCTTATTTCCCCATTGGTTCGGAGAAGGCAATGGCACCCCTCTCCAGTACTCTTACCTGGAAAATCCCATGGACAGAGGAGCCTGGTAGGCTGCAGTCCGCGGGGTCGCTAAGAGTTGGACACAACTGAGTGACTTCACTTTTACTTTTCACTTTCATGCATTGGAGAAGGAAATGGCAACCCAATCCAGTGTTCTTGCCTGGAGAATCCCAGGGACGGGGGAGCCTGGTAGGCTGCCGTCTATGGGGTCGCACAGAGTCGGACACGACTGAAGCGACTTAGCAGCAACCATTAGTTTATTTTCTGTAACTTATTAACAAAATAGAAACAGACTCAGATACGGAAAGGCATCTGCTGATTAAGAGGAGAAAGGTAGAAAAGAGCAACAGTTTGAAAATCAGACTTGCCAGTCAGCATCGTGCATTACAGTGCAATAATTTAATCTCTTGGAGCCTCAGTGTCCTCCTGTGTAAAATGAGGGAATTGTAGTTGAAGGCCTCAAAAACCCGCTCCAACTTTCACATTTTACAACTGTATATAATAAGCCAGGAATAAAGCTCTTTTTTAGAAGCATCTCTCTTTTGACAAAAAATAGCTTGCAGGTAGCTACCTGCCTTGCCAATCTTCAGTGGAATATTAGTTCCATGTCTACAATATCTCCAGTCTCGACTGAACATACCCTTTGTTCATGATCAGAAGTCACTATAGAAACCGCATTGACAGGACCTATTGAGCATTCTGAAGGCTTTGGAAGACACTTACAAAAAAGGAGGTGGAACAATAAACAATGACTTTTGCTGTACCTGCCTTCCCTTTTGTCAGTCTGGCCACAGCTTCAGCATTATTTTAAAAGTACCAAGGGCTGCTGCAGTTTCTTTCCCACGAATTAGGAATTCAGTTAAGGAAAGAACATTCAGGGAACTAGTTGATGCTCTTGTCATGTTGATGAATTTACTATTATGCAAACTTGGGTGAGTCATATAAATGCCCCATTTCTGTTTGGTCTTGGAAAACAAACGCAAAGAGAAGCAAACCTGGCAAAGCAAGGGCTGGAATACTGGGGTTCTTCTCCCTCTCCTGGCTCAGTAATCAACCAGCTGGATATCTCAGTGTCCTCAGTGTCTACACACTAGGCATCTCAGTGTCTACACAACAAGTTAGATATCATGAGAGCAATCATTTAAAAAAATATACCAAACCCCACTGTTCGGGGAGCCCGGATACAAGAAGCAGAGAGAGTGGAGCTCCTGTGGTTGGGGGACCCTGGACTTCAGCCTGTCATTTTCATTCCTTTTTTTTTTGTTTGTTTTGTTTTGCCCCTAGGAGGCACTCTTGAAGCTTTTGGAGGAATTAGGAATGTGTTTTGATGTTATCAGTCCGGAAATCTCTTCTGGGCAAGCCCCAGACAATGCATTGATGGGGATGGGCAAAGATAAGATGGTGAGCCAGGTTCCTGGGTAGCTTTACCCAGAAGGCCCTGAGATGCATCTGGGGTGGCCTCAGGGACTCTGGTTCTTCAGATGTTCCTCTGCTGGGCTCCTGCAAGGAGGAAGCCAAAGCAATTCACCTGTGAGGGCATACATATAATTCTAAAGTGAAAGTGTTAGTCACTAAGTTGGGTCCAACTCTTTACAACCCCATGGACTGTAGCCTGCCAGAATCCTCTCTGTCCATGGAATTCTCCAGGCAAGAATACTGGAGTGGGTTGCCATTCCCTTCTTCAGGGGATCTTCCCAATACAGGGATGGAACTCAGGTTTCCCGCATTGCAGGCAGATTCTTTACCATCTGAGCCACCAGGGAGGCCCATGTAATTCTAAAACACCTCCCATTCTACAAAAGTGTGCACTGCATATCATGGTAGGTCACTTAGCTTCATTCCCTATCACACCACCAGGGAAAGCCGGAAGCATCATAAGAAAGAGACTGGTACATAAAAACACAAGAACGAAAATCAGGTTTAATTTCTAATAAAGAAGGAAATACTACTGTAAAGGCAGACCTGCACTCTAAGACAATGACAAAGTGCCTTGAGAAAGGGTGTCGGGAAGGGGCAGGACTGTCTCTCTCAGGATACAGGAACAAAGTGCTCGGAGGTCAGGCAGAATGGTGCAGGGAGCAATCGCCCAACAGACCACTTGGGAAGCTGCTCCTCATGGAGAAGGTGGGTGTGGGCAGAGTGTTGCTGGATTTTTAAATGGCTCTCTGCACACAGCTGTGCAGTGTATTTTGTGTTCAAAAGCTGTTTTTTTTGTTTTTTTTTTTTTTTTGTAGCACAAGTTATTGCCATGCTGGCAAAAAATTGCAGAGACATTACTTTGCCAACAAAGTTCCATCTAGTCAAAGCTATGGTTTTTCCAGTAGTCATGTATGGATATGAGAGTTGGACTATAAAGAAAGCTGAGCGCTGAAGAATTGGTGCTTCTAAACAGTGGTGTTCAAGAAGACTCTTGAGAGTCCTTTGGACTGCAAGGAGATCCAATCAGTCCATCCTAAAGGAAATAAGTCCTGAATATTCATTGGAAGGACTGATGCTGATGCTGAAGCTCTGATACTTTGGCCACCTGATATGAAGAACTGACTCACTTGAAAAGACCCTGATGCTGGGAAAGACTGAAGGCAGGAAGAGAAGGGGATGGCAGAGGATGAGATGGTTGGATGGCATCACCGACTTGATAGACATGAGTTTGAGTAAAGTCCAGAAGTTGGTGATGGATAGGGAAGCGGTGTGCTGCAGTCCATGGGGTCGCAGAGTTGGACATGCCTGAGTGACTGAACTGACTGACTGACTGTGACTTCTGTGCTATTTTGTTATCACTCCCAATTTGCCAGTTGTGTATGAGCAAATTTGTGTTACACAGTCGTGTGCTGTAGCAGACCCCAGTATTGTGGTGTCCATCTGTGTCTATTAGGCCCATCCCAGAATTGATGACGGATGAAAGACAAGGGCTGCCTGTCTACTTCTGGTTCTTTAAGCCCAGCAAACCCACCCACTCATTGTTCACTTGCAGTTGTGAAAAAGAAACCACAAACTTCAAGAGTTTCTTGGACAATGAATCGCCCAAGACCACCAAGCCAGTTCCCCTGGCATCTCCATGGGCTCCCGACTCTTTTTCCTATTTCAGTTCAATCTCTGGGTGCCTTGGATTGATCAACTCTCCCAGTTTGGTGTTCGGATCCTAGCTTCCTAACATTCTTTTTAGGATTCAGTCATTCATTCTTCTTGTCTATTAGCCTTAGCAAAGAACCCTCTGCATCAACCACTAATCTCACAGAAACCAGGACTGATACAACATTTCTTCTTGCTCTCTGTTGAAAAGGGCTAAAAATTCAGATAGCAATGAAGCATGAGAGACTTAGAGAGGAAATTGTTTACTATCTTCTCCTTATTCCTTGTTCTGATTTCTCCATGTCCTGCTTTCTGATAACAAAAAATGATGTGATGTCTGCTATGAAGCACAGGTGACTGGTCAGTCATGTGATCCATTGCTTTTTGGAATGTGTTGCTGAGTGTCCAAGGTCAAAGCCTGGCCAGATATCTTATGCTGACAGTGTATAAAATATTCAAGTTTATTGGCTATTCAAGTGTCATTGACAAGAAGCACACATGGGCTTCTGGTGACAACAGGGTTTTTAACTGGTTTATTGAGCAGGTGAAACTCAAGACAGTGCAAGCAGGAAACTGCTTATTTTGCCCCTTGGTCCCGTTCCATTGGTCATCCCTTCCCAGCCTTGGATGATCTCTGTGGCATAGTCCATAACTTTCCCAGTCATTTTCAGGTAGAGGAGCAGTCTGATTTTCAGTACTTGGAAAGTGCAGTCCAAGCTAAAGAGAAACATACATTGCTGACCCTGTTCCATGCTTTGTTCTCTTGGCTCACATTAATTATAAAATTCCACAACAGAGAGGAATATCTTATGTTATCCATTATATATGGAATCTAAAGAGAAAAGATATAAATGAACTTATTTAGAAAACAGACTTACAGCCTTAGAGAATGAATTCATGGTTATCATCAGGGAAGGGTGGGGGAAAGGTGTAGTTAGGAAGCTTGGGATGGACATGAGCACACTCCTATATTTAACGCAGATAACCAACAGGGACCTGCTGTATAGCACATGGAACTCTGCTCAGTGCTCTGGGGCAGCCTGGATGGGAGAGGAGTTTAGAGAAGAATGGATACCTGTGTATGTATGACTCTTCTGTGCGTCTGAAGCTAACACAATACTGCTAATTGTCTATACTCCAATACAAAATATAAGGTTTTAGAAATTTTACACACCAGGATGTGGATAAGCAGAGTGTGGTCTATTTCTCAAACTTCCTACACATTCCTCTTCTGATCCTCCTTTCTTATTTCTGTGCAGCTACTTTGCTTTCCAAGTTTAGAGTGGAGAACATTGTTAGGAGAAAAAGGGTAAAATCCAATATGACTGGTGATGTGGAGAGTGAAAATGTTAGTCACTCAGTCATGATCAACACTTTGTGACCCCATGAACTATAGCCGGCCAGGCTCCTCTGTCCATGGAATTCTCCAGGCAAGAATAGTGGAGTGGGTTGCCGTGCCCTTCTCCAGGGCATCTTCCTGACTTCACGATCAAACCTAGGTCTCTCACATTGCAGGCGGGTTCTTTACAGTCTGAGCCACAGGGAAGCTGGGAACTAAAATCTGCTATAGGACCTTCTCTACAGTGGCTTTCCAGGAGCTGACTTCCTCCCATGGAAATGTTCAGCTGTGCACACCATCCTCCCTCCCGGCTAGGCCCCCATCCAGGCAGTGTGCAGGCAGACTTCTTCTGTCCCTCCCCTGACCTCCCACTGCTGCTCCAGCTGTTTGCCCCACAAAGCCTTCTGGGGGCTCTGCACTCTCCCAGGAACTTCTCCAGGTGAGGTCTTTTCAAGATGGCACACTATGGGCTTTGGAAACTGTCCCTTTGCCCCTCCTCTAGTGAAAGTGCAGATGCTCACATTGAAGACGTGGTTTCTCCAATCCCTGTCTTCAGGGCAGCTCCAGTCAAACGCTCACCTCCAGAGTTTTCTAGAAGAGCCGCGGGCACCAGACTGTACTCCATCTAGCTTCAGAGGTCCGGAGCCTCTGTCTTCCAAGAATGCTTTTTACCAAGTTCTTCTTCAGTAACAGCTCAAGAAGAAACTTTGAATTTCTGCAGCTCAGCAAACATCCAACTCTGGGGTGACCCTAATGTCAAAAAGGAAAACCCCTGAAGCTTTGCCTCTTTTGGCTTCAGACAGGGGTGGGAAGCAACTCTCCCAAGGGAAGGAGAGGCATAATGCCACAGGGCTCTAGGTTGACAAGTCTCTTCAAAGAAACTTCCTCTCAGATCAACATCCTTTGAATTTCTCATCTCTTTTTGGTATAAGCTAAAAGCGGACATAAGACAAGGACACAAAGTGAGGAGTGGAGAACTGCTTTTGCTGTCTCTTGGCAAGACCTACAAGGCTAGTCCAAAGCTTCTATTTAAAATGTGTGGGTGTTTGTTATTTATTTTTTCAACATTGCAACTTTAGCAGAAACTCAAGACCAGAGAATAGTTCCATTTACCATCTGCTCTACAAAAACTGAACAATCAAGATTTCATTTTAACATTAAGTCCTTGTCATTATGGGGAAAATGGCTGACTCTGGGAATGTCAGTGAATGCTTCAGTGTGTCCTTCTGACATGTGTTAACAGATCTAGGTCTAAACTGGTGGTTTTTAGAGGCTGGAAGAATCCCTGAGGGAGCTGGTCATAGTGGATCCTCTGTTGGAGTTATCCTGAGATAGTCTGATGCAGTAGGTCTGGGGTGGGACCCAGGAATCTGCATTTTAAATCAACACCCCCGCCCTTCCTTGATTCTGGAGTAGCCAGCCCCTGGACCACGACTTTGAAAAACAGTGCTCCAGGCATCTCTGGCTCTCTTTAGCCCATGGTGAAGGCAGAGGTCAGATTAATGTCCCAGATTAAAGATGAAGGGAAGCATAGATGAAAAACCTGACATTTGTAAAACTCGTCTCCTAGGGCAGATTTGTCTAGGTCTCTCCTGCGTTCTAGAGACTTTAAGGTCACCTAGAACTTGGTTACAAGTAAGTGCTAAGTTTTGTCCAGAGCACGGCTGATGCCACGCTTCCCTTGGGCTGAATCTCTGGCCTTTGAGAGGACAGTAGTGGGGGTGACAGAGGCGCTGCCTACAGTGACTGAGATTCCAGCCCTGGCTCTTTCCCATCCAAGATCCCTCTCATTTATGGCACAGGTTGTTGTTTCCCTTTGGTCCTTTCCAACTCCAGTAGGACTTCTGAAATTTCCTGATTTAGGCTGTCGTAATATGGATATGAGAGTTGGACTGTGAAGAAGGCTGAGTGCTGAAGAATTAATGCTTTTGAACTGTGGTGTTGGAGAAGACTCTTGAGAGTCCCTTGGACTGCAAGGAGATCCAACCAGTCCATTCTGAAGATCAGCCCTGGGATTTCTTTGGAAGGAATGATGCTAAAGCTGAAACTCCAGTACTTTGGCCACCTCAATGCGAAGAGTTGACTCATTGGAAAAGACTCTGATGCTGGGAGGGATTGGGGGCAGGAGGAGAAGGGGACAACAGAGGATGAGATGGCTGGATGGCATCACTGACTCAATGGACATGAGTCTGAGTGAACTCCGGGAGTTGGTGATGGACAGGGAGGCCTGGCGTGATGCAATTCATGGGGTCGCAAAGAGCTGGACATGACTGAGCGATTGAACTGAACTGAATTAAAGTCATGATGAAATAAATGGCTTAAAAAAAAAACCCAAAAAACCCAACCTGGCTAACTCTTTGGTTTCTGCTCATGTAAAAATCAATTAAAAAAATATTTGAAAGCCAAAAATATGACCCATAAAAGTGATTGCTTATTATATACACTAGCATGAACAAAGGTCCGTCTAGTCAAGGCTATGGTTTTTCCAGTAGTCCCGTATGGATGTGAGAGTTGGTCTGTGAAGAAATCTGAGTGCCAAAGAATTGACGCTTTTGAACTGTGGTGTTGGAGAAGACTCTTGAGAGTCCCTTGGACTGCAAGGAGATCCAACCAGTCCATCCTAAAGGAGATCAGTTCTGGGTGTTCATTGGAAGGACTGATGTTGAAGCTGAAACTCCAATACTTTTGCCACCTGATGCAAAGAACTGACTCATTGGAAAAAAAGCCTGATGCTGGGAAAGATTGAGGGCATGAGGAGAAGGGGATGATGGAGGATGAAGTGGTTGGATGGAATCACTGACTCAATGGACATGAACTGGGTGAACTCCGGGAGTTGGTGATAGACAGGGAGGCCTGGTATGCTGTGGTTCATGGAGTCGCAAAGAGGTGGACACAACTGAGTGACTGAACTGAACTGAACTGATGAGCAGTCTACTAAATATATATTTATTTTATTATATTACGTAAACATATAAAAAAAGCATACTGAATCCTCTCCCCAAGTGTGACATAAGCTTCTAACCAATAAAAGTATATGTAACTCCTACATTTTTCTTTTTTTATTGTGAAGAACTTTTTGCTTGTTTCCTATGTGCTAGGAGAGGTGATAGGTTTAGAAATAAGAACAATCAGCCTAAGAGTCCAGTCATTATGTATTCACAAGACTTGCATTTGAAATCAAAGGCAGAGGGTTGTGCCATTAGGTCTTCATGACAAGATGCTAGGAAGATTCTCAAATCAGAATAAGAAAACAGAAGAGGTTATTCAGAGAAAAATAACCCCACTCATTTGTATGTTTCTGATATAGCATACTATTATTAAAAAGATGCTAATCGCCTACAAAACTAATAGATAGCAAGCTAACAAATCTTGACAAACAAGGCAAAAAAAAAAAAAAATGAAGTGGAAAATAGTAAATACAAAAAGATAAAAGAAAGGAATGATTCTTAGACAAAATATCATGTGGAATAAATCTATAATATCTCCTAAGAATAATAAAGTTCTCTCTATAACCCTTTCAAATAAAAACAAACAACAACAAAAAACCTAATTAAAAATAAGCAAATGACTTGAGGACCCATTTCCCCCAAAGATATACAAATGGCCAATAAACACATGAAAATATGCTCAACATCACCACTGATTTGGGAAATGCAAGTCAAAATCACTGTGGAGGAAGGAAGGGGGAGTTAATGTTTAATGGGTATAAAGTTTCTAGAGGGAAGGATTAACGGTTCTGGAGATAGATGGTGGTATTGGCTGGAAAACAATGTGACTGTACTTAAAGTTAGAGACCTATGCATTTAAAATTGGTTTAAATGGTAAATTTTATGTGTATTTCACCACAGTAAGAAAAAAAAAGAATAATAAGCTCTCTCTTGTTGAGCATCTGTTCAGTTCAGTTCAGTTCAGTTCAGTCTCTCAGTCATGTCTGACTCTTTGTGACCCCATTAACTGCAGCACACCAGGCCTGCCTGTCTATCACCAACTCTTGGAGTTCACTCAAACTCATGTCCATCGAGTCGGTGATGCCATCCAGCCATCTCATCCTCTGTCATCCTCTTCTCTGCCTGCCCTCAATCTTTCCCAGCATCAGAGTCTTTTCAAATGAGTCAGCTCTTCACATCAGGTGGCCAAAGTATTGGAGTTTCAGCTTCAAAATCAATCCTTCCAATGAACACCCAGGACTGATCTCCTTTAGGATGGACTGGTTGGATCTCCTTGCAGTCCATGAGACTCTCAAGAGTCTTCTCCGATACCACAGTTCAAAAGCATCAATTCTTTGGCACTCGTCTTTCTTTATAGTCCAACTCTCACATCCATATATGACTACTGGAAAAACCATAGCCTTGACTAGATGGGCCTTTGTTGACAAAGTAATGTCTCTGCTTTTGAATATGCTGTCCAGGTTGGTCATAACTTTCCTTCCAAGGAGTAAGCGTCTTTTAATTTCATTGCTGCAATCACCATCAGCAGTGATTTTGGAGCCCCCCAAAATAAAGTCGGTCACCATTTCCACTGTTTCCCCATCTATTTGCCATGAAGTGATGGGACCAGATGCCATGATCTTAGTTTTCTGAATGTTGAGCTTTTAGCCAACCTTTTCACTCTCCTCTTTCCCTTTCATCAAGAGGCTCTTTAGTGCTTCTTCACTTTCTGCCATAGGGTGGTGTCATCTGCATATCTGAGGTTATTGATATTTCTCCCAGCAATCTTGATTCCAGCTTGTGCTTCTTCCAGTCCAGTGTTTCTCATGATGTACTCTGCATATAAGTTAAATAAGCAGGGTGACAATATACAGCCTTGATGGACTCCTTTTCCTATTTGGAACCAGTCTGTTGTTCCATGTCCAGTTCTAACTGTTGCTTCCTGACCTGCATACAGGTTTCTCAAGAGGCAGGTGAGATGGCCTGGTATTCCCATCACTTTCAGAATTTTCCACAGTTTATTGTGATCCATACAATCAAAGGCGTTGGCATAGTCAATAAAGCAGAAATAGAGGTTTTTCTGGAATTTTCTTGCTTTTTCAATGATCCAGTGGATGTTGGCAATTTGATCTCTAGTTCCTCTTTCTTTTCTATCTGTTATATTAGGAACTATTATATGCATTTTCTCTTATCTACACAACTACCAACTGGACTGGTAATAATATCCCCAAATTTCCTCCTGCGGGACAGAGCCAATAGCCAGTCACGAGTGGAGCCTGTATTGGAATCAAGGTCATTCTCCCTTCAATCAAAGCTCTTTCTAATTGACTCTCCTAATTGGCTGTTTGAGAAATCTTGCAAAGAGGCCTAGAGCAAAGCAGGTAACAGCTGAGTGAAGAGCTGTGGATGGGTGGGGAGGGGGCAGGCGTCTGCAGCCTCCATGGGAGGGGGAGTGAGATCTCCATTCATCTAGCCAGCACTTTGTGTTCCCAAGTGCACTTCTATGACCTACAGTACCAGGACTAGTAAGGAATTAATTGAAAATGCAGAGTTCTCTCTCCATCACATTCTTCCGAGAAATATGAATTTAATATTCCTGGGGGATGGTTAAGCAGACTGAAGTTTCAGACTCATGGCATTGGAGGGAATGCAGTGTTTCTGGAACACATGTGACCAGGAGAAGCAGCATTTAAGTAGGCAAAGATGAGTGGACTCTTCCAGTTCAGTTCAGTTCATTTCAGTTCAGTTGCTCAGTCATGTCTGACTCTTTGTGACCCCATGAATCACAGCACGCCAGGCCTCCCTGTCCATCACCAACTCCCGGAGTTCACTCAAACTCACGTCCATCGAGTCAATGATGCCATCCAGCCATCTCATCCTCTGTCGTCCCCTTCTCCTCCTGCCCCCAATCGCTCCCAGCATCAGAGTCTTTTCCAATGAATCAACTCTTTGCATGAGGTGGCCAAAGTACTCTTCCAAGTGAATCCTAAATCCTCATTGGCTTTTATTAAAGAAAACTAAGGGTATGTTCTCATGGGAAGAACTCATCCCAAGGATGAGCTGAAAATTTTAGTGAATAAAGTTCATTCCCTTCCATCATATTTAATTCAGCTTAGTTGAACTCTGTGATGGACACTTGATCCTTGGAAGAAAAGCTAGTACCAACCTAGACAGCACATTAAAAAACAGAGCCATTACTTTACCAACAAAGGTCTGTCTAGACAAAGTTATGTTTTTTTCAGTAGTCATGTATGGATGTGAGAGTTGGACTATAAAGGAACTTGAGGGCTGAAGAATTGATGCCTGTGAACTGGGATGTTGGAGAAGACTCTTGAAAGTCCCTTGCGTTGCAAGGAGATCCAACCAGTCAATCTTAAGGAAATCAGTCCTGGATATTCATTGGAAGGACTGATGCTGAAGCTGAAACTCCAATACTTTGGCCACCTGATGTGAAGAACTGACTCTTTGGAAAAGAGCCTGATGCTGGGAAAGACTGAAGGTGGGAGGTGAAGGGGACGACAGAGGATGAGATGGTTGGATTGCATCACCGATGTGATGGCCATGAATTTGAGTAGGCTCTGGAAGTTGGTGATGGACAGAGAAGCCTGGCATGCTGCAGTCCATGGTGGAGCAAAGAGTCAGACATGACTGAGTGACTGAAGTGAACTGAATTCTTCTAAATATAACAAAGTGGAATAAGACACAGTCCTTGCCCTGTTGTGGTTCACGATCTATTAAGAAAATAAGAACACTATAGGCATGTGATAGCTGAAGCAAGAATAAAGTCAGATGAGGATTACCAAGCAGGTAGTGATTAAACCTTTTGGATGGGGATGCAGAGAGCATTTTATTGAGACAATGGCATTGAATGTGAATATAATTTTGTTACATGGGAAAAGGGAAAATTCCATTCCATAAAGAGGGAGATCCATGAACCAAAATGCACGTCAATTTTGGGCATATTGTGTATGGGCATGCTCAGTCACTTCAGTTGGGTCCCACTCTTTACGACCCCATGGACAGTATATTGCCAGGCTCCTCTGTCCATAGGATTCTCCAGGCAAGAATACTGGAATGCGTTGCCATGCCCTCCTCCAGGTAATCTTCCCGACCCAGGGATTGAACCTGAGTCTCCTGCATTGCAGGTTGATTCTTTGTCTCTGAGCCACATTCTAAGCTTTTAAATCATCATAATCTACAGTCTAAGCATATTTTGCAGATTAAAAAACTAAGACTAAATTAGATGATTTTATTAATAAGTAGCAAGGCAGGACTTGTTGCCCTTGTTTTGTCATGGCAAATACCAAGATGAAGAACTGAGTTCTAGGGTTTGTGAATCTTTTTTGTTGAGAATAATACCTCTCTGATGTGGGGAAAAGATGTAGGTACAGTGGTCAGAGCTCTCTCTGGAGAAGTGCTCATGAGATGGTCTCTGTGAGAACTCTGTGTATTGAGTAAAGCAGAGTAAAAATATGAGTGATCATTATCAGTACATGATTACAGTAAGATATATGAGTGCCATCATAGTGCTTCCTGATCTGCCTGCCCCCATGTCTCAGTCTCTGAGTCTGAAAATTGATCTTTGTAAAAATTCTTTTAGCAACGCACCTTTCATTTCATGAAGCCACAGCAAAGTAGGTGTCAGGGTAAAAATTCTCTCACTCTTATATGAACGCCTCTTGTCTCTCCAATTTAAACTGTCAGCCCGTGAGTAGGCAGCTTTCAGACAGGTGATAGAGGTGCTTTTGCCAGAAATTGGGGGGCAAAGAACTGACTTCCTGCAGTTTGTGATACACTCTGCCATGTGGAAATCTAAGAGGTCTCCCTGGTGCCTTGTGTTTTACAAGGATTTCATGAATATGATTTCTTAAGCCTGTTTACCATTTCTCTCTCCTCACAGGATTCCATATTTGTCAGAGACCAAGCTGAGAATTGAATGCCAGGCATACTCTTTATTCTCTAACCTTTCTCACTGGCCACTTGATCATTACAATCTATTTCCTCTTCCTTGAGCTAAAACAAAGAAATAGGCAAAAAAAGCAAACTAACAAATAAATACATCAATTGATACAATTTCTCATAGGCCAGTCTCAAAAGTTCAGTAAAAATACCTAGACATTCTTGAATCACAATAGTGGACACAGTCTAGGCTTAAAGTGAGACTTTTTCCTCTACAGATTCTGCCAACCAGACAACAGCTCCACCTTCAAGGTCAACTCCCAGTTCTATGAACCTCTTCTTCTGAGTTCCTGGGGTTTCAACACCAATCAGGCAAGGCTCCTCCTCAGAGGCTCTGCTGGGTCCTTCCATTAGGCTTTTAGGTTTTGATAACTCCCGCATCTTTCTTTTAGCCTTTGGGGGGCAGCTGCTTCCTGGGGTTGCTTATCTGTTTTATCTCAGTGTCTCTTTTCTGCTTTTTCAGTTTTCTAGGTTGGATGGTATCACCAATTCAATGGACATGAGTTTGGGCAAACTCTGAGAGATAGTGAAGGACAGGGAAGCCTGGCATGCTGCAGTTCATGCAGTTGCAAAGAGTCAGACACAACTTAGTAACTGAACAACAACAATTACATATTCACTCTTTCATTTCATTAACTTGCTGTCGTTTCTGTTTCCCTGACTGGTCCCTGGTTGTACCAATGTGGGGACACCTTGAGGCTGACAGGAGACAGGAATCATTGCCTCTGGCAGGATGAGAGACTTCTGCTGAGACACCACAAATCAATGAAACAGGAAGCAGATAGGAAGGAGCAAGCCCTTTCTTCAGCCCCAAACTTACCGCCTTCCTCTAACATCTTCTATTGGCTGAGCCCAGCAGGGAGCCAGATGGCCAGGGAGAAATGTACTTTGCAGAGTCTCAGCCCAGTACCACAAAACAGAGTAGAAAGGGTGGATTTGGAGCTGAAAGGTCAGTTCAGTCACTCAGTCATGTCTGACTCTTTGCGACCTCATGGACTGCAGTATGCCAGGCCTCCCTGTCCATCACCAACTCCCAGAGCATGCTCAAAATCATTCCATTGAGTTGGTGATGCCATCCAACCATCTCATCCTCTGTTGTCCTCTTCTCCTCCTGCCCTCAATCTTCCCCAGCATCAGGGTCTTTTCCAATGAGTCAGCTCTTTGCATCAGGTGGCCAAATTATTGGAGTTTCAGCTTCAGCATCAGTCCTTCCAATGAATATTCAGGACTGATTTCCTTTAGGATAGACTGGTTGGATCTCCTTGCAGCCCAAGGGACTCTCAAGAATCTTCTCCAACCCCACAGTTCCAAAGTATCAATTCTTCAGTGCTCAGCTTTCTTTATAGTCCAACTCTTACATGTATACATGACTACTGGATAAACCATAGCTTTGACTAGATGGGCCTTTGTTGGTAAAGTAATGGCTCTGCTTTTTAACATGCTATCTAGGTGGGTCGTAGCTTTTCTTCGAAGGAGCAAGGGTCTTTTAATTTCAGGGCTGTAGTCACCATCTGGTTTTGGAACCTCCAAAAAATAGTCTCTCACTGTTTCCATTGTTTCCCTATCTATTTGCCATGAAATGATGGGACCAGACACTATGATCTTAGTTTTCTGAGTGTTAAATTTTAAGCTAACTTTTTCACTCTCCTCTTTCACTTTCATCAAGAGGCTCTTCAGTTCTTCACTTTCTTTCATAAGGGTAGTGTCATCTGCTTCTCTGAGGTTATTGAGATGAAAGATAATTGCTTTATAATTGGTACATATAGTTTTGACCATTGCTTTTAAATAATTTGATTGTGTTATTCTTGGATTGATTTTAGTTTGTGTGGTTCAAAATCTCTTTCCCCTTAAATTTCAAAATGATTCCACCATCCACATTTCTATGCAGAATTTTGGAATGATGGTGAGGGAGATGTGTCATTATCAGGGTAGAGACATTATGGACAAGAAGATCTGATTGTCTCATAGGATGTATTTACATGGTAGAAATATCCTGGATGAATTCAATAGAGATACTCCTCTCATTAGAGAATTAATTGTGTGTGTGGTGGTGGTGGTGGTGGGGGGGTGGTGAGGGAGGGTGATGGCAGATGTGGGTTGCTTTGGGAAAGGAAATCCCTCAAGTTCCCTGAACTACATACAGAAAAATGAAGTGAGGGCTTCATCACTTTTCCCTGAAAAGTCCCACCACTGGTGGGATTACTCTGTCCTTATGTAAGAAATGAAAACTGAAGTTCACAGAAGGTCATTTTTTCTGGTTAAAAGGAAACCTCTGGGACTGGCCTTTTCAGATAACTAGGGGACATTATTATATATGAAATAACAAGTAGCCACCGCAGCTTCTCAGCTCCACTGGGAGCAGAATTTTGAATTTGCCTAAATTTGCTCAGTTTTCAGTGTCAGTGTCTGATAAATCAGTGCACGCTGGGAAGACGTTTGCATATATCTGAAGAGGAGACTTACCAGGCAGGCGTGTGGCTCCGTGGATTCCACTGTGAGGCATTTGTAGTAAAAGGAATATAAAACAACTTCTTTCTGGCGATTTATTCTGAAGCAGAATTTCAAATGAACACCAAGTAGTCCATTACATATTCCTGAATATATTTTGGAAGACATTAAAATCTCTTACATCTTCTCAATGGCAGCAATCTACATTTAGTGTTGTCTGAAAGTTCTAAAGAAGACCCCTGGAAAACCTTTATTTGGTTGTGTTCTTCTTGGATTGATTTTAGTTTGTGTGGTTCAAAATCTCTTTCCCCTTAAATTTCAAAGTGATTGCAGCCTCCACATTTCTGTGCAGGATTTTGGGATGATGGTGAGGGAAGTGTGTCATTGCCAGGGTAGATGCATTACGGGTAAGGCCTTTAGAGAGAGCTGTATGAATGAGGCTCATGCAAGGATAAGGTCCAGGCAAGGGAGGTTCAGTTCAGTTGCTCAGTCATGTCTGACTCTTTGCGACCCCACGGACTGCAACATGCTGGGCCTCCCTGTCCTTTACTATCTCTCGGAACTTGCTCAAACTCATGTCCATGGAATTGATGATGCTATCCAACCATCTCATCCTTTGTCATCCCCTTCTCCTTCCATCTTCAATCTTTACCCGCCAGAATCAGGGTCTTTTCCAATAAGTCTGTTCTTTGCATCAGGTGGCCAAAGTATTGGAGTTAAGGGAGGTAACATAGAACAAAAAAGATCTAGTAGCATTTCTCTCCCATCATCCGCTTTCTTTTATTTATTTATTATTTTTTTATTTTCAGCAGTCCTGGGTCTTAAGACCCAGCACTGATATAAGGTTCTGATACAAGGTTCCCCATGGCAGAGTATGGACCTTGTATATCCGGTTTACCCTGCAGCTCCTGAGGGTGGACTAGTACCTGTGCTATAGCAAAGGTTAGAGGAAGACAAGTTGAATGGATGAAGCGTCACCTCTCTGGCCACATCAGACCTTTTGGTTTCCACTGTACTTTGTACAAACTCTGTTAGCACTTATTATCCACGACTGCTGTAATCTGTTCATGGCTCTGCTCCCCGTAGACCGTGA
This sequence comes from Budorcas taxicolor, assembly GCF_023091745.1. Lineage (NCBI taxonomy): Eukaryota > Metazoa > Chordata > Mammalia > Artiodactyla > Bovidae > Budorcas > Budorcas taxicolor. The sequence continues at coordinate 142,772,365 of NC_068920.1, forward strand.
GGTCCTAAAAGGAAGAACCAGTAATATCCATCTATTTCCAGTGATATGTGTCTATTTCTGGCACAGAGCTTGGACTGCAGTTGGCTTCCAGTGATGAAGGAATGAGTGAGTGAATAAATGAATGAACACTTTTTACCTCAAATGAGTAGTAGGTAAAATAGTCAATTATAATTGATACTCTTCCACTTCCTTTGAGTAACCAGCTCCTTTGCCAATCATTTTTCCAAAAAAACTTGCTGTCTCCCCAACAGGCTTTCCTCTGCACTGTGGACTTTTCCTGATCCCTCTGCTTTGCCTTCATCAAAACTAAAATGATCTCAAATCTAGCCCTACTGCCTTATTTTACAGATAGGAAAACCAATATCAAGCAAAGTTATACATGGTAAATAATAGGGCCCAAGCAGACCCTTATAGTGAAGGAGGGAATGGTAACCCACTCCAGTATTCTTGCCTGGAGAATTCCATGGATAGAGAAGCTTGGTGGGCTACAGTCCATGGGGGTTCACAAAGAGTCGAACACAGCTGAGTGACTAACATACATACATAGACCGTTATACTCCCACCTGTAGCCTGGGTCCTCCATCAACATCTTTGTTGTAGTCCTTGGTTTCCAGTAACTGAGGTCCTGCAGGGGTCAGTCTCCCCACTTTGGTAAATACTCAGGGGTGTCTTTGGTTTAATATACTCCATCTTAAAGGCAGTGTCTTCATTTTAAGAGGGGCCTTCCTTTTAACACACAGCCTACCTGGGCTCCTACAAGAGCCTACCTGGGCTCCTGCAATGTATCAGATGGTCAATAAATATTCTTTGAATAGGAATGACAGCAGGCAAGAAAGTTGAGGTTTGAGAAAGGGTGTGGGGGCAGATATTGGTGAAGAAGCAGCCACACTTGTCATTAAAGCAAAGATGAGATGTACAAAATGTACAGTAGCAATTATATTTCATAGTTTTCTATATGAATGTTCCCTGGGTCCCCGCCAAATATGATGACTGGGAAGGATAAATCCTGAAGTGTACAAATCACACACACATACATATTCACAACACATAACAGTGAAGATGGTCCCTGAAGGTGGGGTCATCCCTTCCTCCAAGTATTGACAGGCATCTTCATTCTCCTGGGCTTTCCTTGTAGCTCAGCTGGTAAAGAATCTGCCTGTGATGCGGGGGACCTGGATTTGACCCCAGGGTTGGGAAGATCCCCTGGAGAAGGGAAAGGCTACCCACTCCAGTATTCTGGCCTGGAGAATTCCATGGGGTTGCAGAGTCAGACACGACTGAGTGACTTTCACTTTCACTTTCATCCTCCTAGTGGTTTGGAAGTGACATCACACCTGCTAGGCTCACAGGGGAATAAGGAAAACATCATGTCCGGTTGCGGAGACAGCAAAGAGCCAAATCCCAAACATTCATTTTTAACACTTTAAAGTTTATTAATCAATATTCCACAGGTTTTTGGATGCACAATACTGAAACCATCCTCTCTTGGGGAGAAGATTATGATTTTAAGAAAGTTGCAAAGATCCCCACCCCGAGCTCCAGATCTGCGTGTGTACTTGACCACTATTCATCTTGGCTGGAATGAGCCACAGAAATGCTCCCCTCCACCTGTGCAAAATTAACCTAAGCATCTCTTTGTTCAAAGCTGCTTCAAGTTCTTTACCAGTTATTCTGGAGATTGGTGGTGCCATCTATCCAGTTGCCCTCTGCATTCTTCTTCCTTCTAAATGGCCCTGAGATTTTACAGGAATTCCTTTTTCTTTTTGGCCTCTTCTGTACCATCCATATTCCTCCTGCCCCAATTTAGGCAGGCTTCTCATCTGTCTCCACCCTGCCAACTCTGCCCCTTGACACCTCTCCTGCTCATACCTTTCTTCTGCCTCCACTGGATCACTGAGGAAGCTCACATCTGGTCCACCATTTGCTCTTGACTCTGTCTAATCCTGACCTGCCACAGAAGTCATAGTGAGCTGTCTAAGATGCTATCTTTTTATGCCTGTGGTCTCTGTCAGAAGCTCTTCAGGGGCATCTCGTTGCCCTCCATGTCAAGTGCAGATTTTTCTAAGCTTTTTATTTTGTATTTGAGTATAGCTGATAAACCGGAGAAGGCGATGGCACCCCACTCCAGTACTCTTGCCTGGAAAATCCCATGGACAGAGGAGCCTTGTAGGCTGCGGTCAGTGGGGTCGCGAAGAGTCGGACACGACTGAGCGACTTCCCTTTCACTTTTCACTTTCATGCATTGGAGAAGGAAATGGCAACCCACTCCAGTGTTCTTGCCTGGACAATCCCAGGAACGGGGGAGCCTGGTGGGCTGCCGTCTATGGGGTCGCACAGAGTCGGACACGACTGAAGCGACTTAGCAACAGATAGCTGATAAACAAACCATGCTGTGGTAGTTTCAGATGAACAGCAAAAGGACTCAGCTATACATACACATGTATCCATTCTCCCCCAAACTCCCCTCTGTCCCCTCCAGGCTGCCGCATAACATTCAGCAGTTTCATGTACTGTACAGTAGGTCCTTGTTGGTTATTCATTTTAAATACAGCAGTGTGTATATGCTGGAGAAGGAAACGGCATCCTGCTCCAGTTTTCTTGCCTGGGAAATCCCATGGACAGAAGAGCCTGGCAGGCTACAGTCCGTGGGGTCTCAAAGAATCAGACACAACTTGGCGACTAAACAGCAAGTGTGTACTTGTCCATCCCACACTTTCTAACTATGCCTTCTCCCATCCTTCCTGTCGGCAACCATAAGTTCTTTCTCTAAGTCTGTGAATCACTTTCAGTTTTGTAAGTAAGTTCATTTGTATCATATCTTTTTGGATTCCATATTTAAGGGATGCCATATGATATTTCTCCTTTTCTGAGAGCACACTTGTTAATATGGCCCCAGGAGGCCCCCAGGAATGGGACTGCAGGTCCTTGGTGGCATCAGGCTTCTTTGTCTTCATGGCCTGCTAGCTGAAATGGCCCTCTTTGCCTTTTTCTGATCCCCTCTGGTCTGCACTGATTTCCGGTTAACACCTGCATCTGCACGTGCATGTGCAGTCGTGTCTGACTCTTTGCAACCCTGTGGACTGAAGCCCACCAGGCTCCTCTGTCCACAGGATTTCCCAGACAAGAATACTGGAGGGGGTTGTCATTTCCTTCTCCAGGGGATCTTTCCAACCCAGGGATTGAACAAGCATCTCCTGTGTCTCCTGCATTGCAGGAGTTACCACTGAGCCTCCCAGGAAACCAGTATTTAATACCTACATACTTATTTTTTAAAGACTTGTCTCAAACCAAAAATTCATCTTCTCTGAATTTTTCTCTGACGTCACCCCTTGGTGTCCCAACTCTGCCAGGTCAGACTGAGATTATGGACAGAAAAAACATCACTGCATTGATTTTTTTGCATCTTCCTTTTCCAGGGCAAGACTCTTATTTACATCCTCATATCAGTGTTTCACACAGTGCCTGGCACAGAGTAGGTACTCAGTAATCTCTTACTAAATGAATAAAGCACAAAGAACTAGGATGTGAGGGATGGCTGTAACACTGGTGAGATAATTCCAGGATAAAGTGAGGTTGGCAATCTGGGCCCTGTCTTCCAGAAAGGCCAGGCTGGGCCCCATTATGCTATGACTGGTTCTCCGAGACAAGTGTTGGAAGTTGAATGCAAGTTCTCCAGGACCGTGGGCTCTGTCTCCCTTCCCAGAAGAAAAAGGCTGGAATTTGGATGTAGCAAGCTATAAAATTGGGTCGCATTTGGCATCCTGGGCTGTGTTTGGCCCACATATCTGAGATATTTGGAAGATGCTGTGTCTAACGGGTCACTGGGGAGACAAGGTGTGGAGGTGGGAGGAAAATTTTGAGTGCCTTCACTTGGAACATGAATTTTCAAGTTTATCACATGCCCTACCTCTTCTATTTATGGAGCTGTCCATCTTTACAGGTATTAATAATATGCATTTTTCACTGCTGACTACTTTTAATCCATGTGGTGCTTTTGTGTAAAGTGGTATAGATACATTGTAAAGGGGATTTCCTTATCCAGCGTAGCCTAGTGGTGCTTTAGGGCCTGTGGCTGGGGGAGCAGAGCACCGTCTGGGCCCCACTATCCCCACTGCCTGGGCCTGGACAGCAGCTTGGCTTTGACTTTCACTGTGGCAGGCAGGCTCTAAGATGTCCCTTAGTGATCTCTGCCTCCTGGCATTAGTACTTTGTGTAAGCTCTTCTCCTTGACTTACTTCTAGCTAGTAGAGTATGGCAAAGGTGATGGGATGGCACTCCTGTGACTAGGTTAGAGAAGAACAAGAGCTTACATCTAGCTTGTAGATTCTCTCCCTTCTGACTTGGAGAAAGCAACCTGCCATGTTGGGGGTCCCACCTGGCAAAGGAATGTGGACGGTCTCTGGCCAGCAGCCAGAAAGAAATGAAGGTCCTCAGTCCAAAAACTCTCGAGGAACTGAATCCTACCAACAGTCTTGTGAGCAAGCTTGGTGGCAGATTTTCCCTAATTGAGCCTTCAGGTAAGACCCCAACCATGGCCAACTCTGTAATTTCAACCTCATGAGAAATTGTGAAGCAGAGGATCAACTGAATTAGCCCCAATTCTAGACTCACAGCAACTGTGAAATGTGTGTTGTTTTAAGCTGGTAAGTTTGAGGTAGTTTGTCATGCAGCAGTAGATAGCTAAAATATTCATTTTTTAATCATCTGACCTTTTCTCTGTAGATCAAATCCATGGGCCTTCTTGCCCTTGATCCAGCCAGCAGTTGCTTTATTTCCAATACGAACATGAAGAAGCACATGCATTGTTTCTGATTTCTAATGTTATTTATGAGTGACGAAGAAGGAAGATGCTACAATCTGGCCCACCTTATGGATGGGGAGTTGAGAATAGGGCTGGGAACAGACCCATAAACATCGTGCATGTGAGGCACTGTCTGCTTTGATTGGGACAATGAGAAAGAAAATAACCTCAGAGTCTAAGACCATAGGCTTGGCCATGTCTGAATACAGGAGGCATCTGTTAGGACAACAAGGAAAAGCCAATAAATTATCAAACAGGGTTTAGCATCTAACCATCACACAGCAGTCCATCTGCTTGGCAAGATTGCTACATCATGTTACAGTATTACAGTGAGAAAAATCACTCTTTTGACTTGATAAATACTATCCTTTCTAAATGTATTCTTTTTTACTGAAAGCAATGGAGACATGATATCTAGTCAAACTACAAAACAGACAGGATAGAACCTATGTGATATGCTTTGTCTTGGTGCTGACAAGGACGAGTAGCTCTCCGATATTTTTTAAAAAGAAAAAAAATCAAGAAAACAATAAAAATTTCCTGTACAGCTGCATTACAGTTAGTTGACTCATTGGAAAAGACTCTGATGCTGGGAGGGATTGGGGGCAGGAGGAGAAGGGGACGACCCAGGATGAGATGGCTGGATGGCATCACAGACTTGATGGACGTGAGTCTGAGTGAACTCTGGGAGATGGTGATGGACAGGGAGGCCTGGCGTGCTGCGATTCATGGGGTCGTGAAGAGTCGGACACGACTGAGCGACTGAACTGAAATACCTTTTAAAAATTGAATGTTTTTGCCTTGTAAGTTTTGAATCCCAGAGGGTATTTGTCCTATATTTTGCTTCCCTAGAGTGTTAGTGATAAAGTGGGACCTAGAGATCCTCTGATGAAACTTCTCATTTTATAGATAAAGAACCAAGGTCAGAGAATGGGGGGCTGGCTTTTCTTCATATCATAAACTAGGTTAATTCAGAGAAGAGACAAATAACGAGCCAGACATAAAATAAAACATTTCTATTTCATCCTTAGGACAACCTAATAGGTACTATCATGACCCTCATTTTACTAATGAAAAAGGGCAAATCTCACAGAGGTTAAGGAACTGATGTCACGTCACACAGTTTAAAGGAGGGGAATAGAGCCTAGATGCAAGTTCAGCTCTTCCTGACCTCAGAGACTCAACCTTTAAACAATTCCAAAAGTCATACTATCTTCCCACACAGAACTCCTAATTTTATAGATTCTTTCCCTTCTGGCTTGGAGAAAGCAACCTGCCATGTTGAGGGGGCCCCCACCTGGCAAAGGATACTTAAATACTCCTTCCAAAAGATCCAGTAGATATAAAGACAGTAATTATTTTCCCAACAGGAACCTTTGATAATAAGCCAGCTGTCTAGAAATACAGGAAGGAAGGAAATCAACTTCATCACCTGCACCTGCTTGGTCTCTTGTTGCCCTTCAGGGCCGGTCCCCTCATTCACTGGAAAATTTGGCTCTCATCGCAATTTCCAATATGCATGTATCAGATAGAGTTGGCTGCATAAAAAGTGCCCCACAACCTTGTGACTTAAAACAAAGACCATTGACCAAGGGGTGAGTGAAGGGAAAGAATCCCCGAAGGTGGAGAGTGAAACTTCCCTCTATCTCCAACATAACCCACAGACTTTTCATAATCTTGTCAACTCACCATGCCCAAAGTGAAGATATGATGATCTCTTTAAAATACGCACCTTCTGAATCCTTTATCTCAGGTGAGCGTACCATCACCTATGCTGCTGCTAAGTCACTTCAGTCCTGTCCAACTCTGTGTGACCCCATAGACGGCAGCCCATGAGGCTCCCCCGTCCCTGGGATTCTCCAGGCAAGAACACTGGAGTGGGTTGCCATTTCCTTCTCCAATGCATGAAAGTGAAAAGTGAAAAGTGAAAGTGAAGTCGCTCAGTCGTGTCCAACTGTCAGCAACCCCATGGACTGGAGCCTACTAGGCTCCTCCGTCCATGGGATTTTCCAGGCAAGAGTGCTGGAGTGGCGTGCCATTGCCCTCTCCGATCCATCCTCCCGAATCAGAAAGACCAGAGGCATTCGGTCTCCTGTCTCACATTCATCTCTCTCTCCTTTCAGTAACGGGCTGTGATGCAAAACCTACAATTAGACTGATTTATATGTGCTGCCTTGGCTTCTGGTAAAATCAGGAGGACCTCAGATGGCTTAACCATGTGTTTCCTTCCCTATCCTGTTCTTGCAGACAAGGTCCCAGTAAACCACGCTTCTTATCAAGGGACCAGACAGAGTTTCTGCTTATCACTGAGTCACGTCTGACTCTTTGTGACCCCATGGACTATAGCCCGCCAGGCTCCTCTGTCCATGGAATTTCCAGGCAAGAACACTGGAATAGATTGCAATTTCCTTCTCCAGGGGATCTTCCCCACCCAGGGATCTCTGTGTCTCCTGCACTGGCAGGCAGATTCTTTACCACTGTGCCACCTGGTTATCCCTGAGTAGCAGGCTTTATCTCCCTGTTGGCCTGCAAAGTTATTCAAACAAGCCAGTCACATCCTTCAGGAACTGGGGGGCAACTCACCCTATTGATACTACAAAATCTGTCTCCTACAGTTCCTGTGGATACTACAAAATCTGTCTCCTACAGTGACCTGCTCTCCATGATAGCCTCCATGTAGCCCTGTGGTGTGTGCTCCCTTCCTCTCCTGGCTTGTAATGTATATGACTCATGAACTGCCATCCAGCCTACCTGTCCAGTGTCTGGTGTTGTGTGTTGGGTGATCCCTCTAACTCTAGGGCAGAAATCCCTCCCTTACTGATGGGGTGTGTAGGAGGTTATAAAATACAGGTCATCGGAGCCTTTTTTCTAAATCCCTCTCATATGCCTGTCATAGGCTTCCCTTGTTGCTCAGTCAGTAAAGAATCTGCCTGCAATGCAGGAGACCCGGGTTCAGTCCCTGGGTTGGGAAGATCCCCTGGAGAAGGAAATGGCAACCCACTCCAGTATTCTTTGGAGAAGGCAGTGGCAACCCACTCCAGTACTCTTGCCTGGAAAACCCCATGGGCAGAGAAGCCTGGTAGGCTGCAGTCCATGTGGTCGCGAAGAGTCGGACATGACTGAGTGACTTCACTTTCACTTTTCACTTTCATACACTGGAGAAGGAAATGGCAACCCACTCCAGTGTTCTTGCCTGGAGAATCCCAGGGATGGAGGAGCCTGGTGGGCTGCCGTCTATGGGGTCGCACAGAGTCGGACACGACTGAAGCGACTTAGCAGCAGCAGCTGCCAGTATTCTTGCCTGGAGAATCCCATGGACAGAGGAACCTGGCGGGCTATAGTCCATGGGGTCGCAAGAGTTGGACAAGACTTAGCAACTAAATCACCACCACCACTTATATGCCTGCCCCTCATCACTTTTCGTTGGACCATTATAGTAATTTTCTAACTGGTCCCGCTTTCCCTGCCTGGTGCTTTTGCTTAACCATATACACTGCTGCCAGGTTATCTTTCTGAAAAACAAAAATGAGCACATCATTTCTTTGCTTGAAGTCCATTAATGGTTTCCTACAACTCTCAGGATAGACTCGGAATCTCTTAGTTGAGTTTCCATAGCTGTTCCTGGTCTGGTGGGCTTTCTCTCTGGCCTCATCTTCTAGAACTTCATAACCTTTGTGCTTTACCTGGGTTTTCTTTCCTGTCTATGGGACTCTTGGATTTCCGGCCTTAGCTCCTCCTTTTGGTCAAGTCCCTTTCCTTCTCTACCTGACTCTTACAGGTCCTTGATGACATGCTCCTCCAGGAAGCCTTCCCTGGTCATCTCTCAGTGATTAAAGGCATTGAGATCTGAACTCTAACCATACTCTACGCTTATCGTGGCCACAGCTCCTACATATTCTGTACTTACCTCTTTTCTTGTCCTTCTGTCTCATCTGTAAATGCAAATACTGATGGTAGCCTCTGGAATATAGAAGGCATTCAATACCTATTTGTGAACTAATGAGTAAATGAAAATTTAAGAACTGCAAGGGCTAATGAGTTGTTTGTTTTCTTCCTCATGACTGAGATGAAGCCTCTTACGAATAGATTTCATAAAAGGTTTAATGTTCTTTTATTTTTCAAGTTTTTTTGCTCCATCCTTTCATGTTCATAGTAACCTGATTTCAGAAGAAAATGTTTAGCACAATTCTATTTTAAGAACATAAATTCATAGGGGCAGGAAATGAAAAATTGCTCTTTGAAATGCTCTTGGGAAATTTCAGTCTATACCTTGTGTTGTTTAAAATAAAATAGCTCCAGACCAGGATACCGAAGTGGAGGCAAAATGAAACCTTGGCCTATAACATGATTTTAGATAAAAATCCCTTTGTAACAAATGAACACCACAGGCCCTCAAAATTGACTTGTTAAAGAGATTTCTTTCTTTAAATAAGTACATGGTGAGAAATTTCATAAGTTACCTAGAGAAACTTGGGTGGCAGAGGATGAAGTCAGTTTTTGCAGTGACTAAGCACGTGAAGGAAAAGATTTAAATTACAAAAGCAAGGAGAAGGTTCTTATTCACATCTGTGTTGGTCCTTTTTCTATCTTTCTGAGCCACAGGGTCATTTGACATGCGGATGACCTGATGGGGTGTTTTCTTTCTGTGTTTGTTCTCTTTTGTGTATACAGATGTGGAATGTAGATCTTCCTGACAAGAGGAGTTAGTCCTTTCGCGATGAGATGACGCTGGCTTAAGAGTTAGCCTTAGCCTTTCATCTGGTTAATTCCATTTACTATTATAGTACAGTTCGAGTAAAGAAGAGATTTGAGTTAATTCTTATTAAAATGGTTTGATAAGTAGCACTTACTATGGACAGGCCTCTTTCTAAAGACTTGTGAAATAATTTACTCATTTAATTCATGTGCCATTCCTATGTACTGGGTTCTGTCATTTCCCCTATTATACAGATGGGGACGGGCCTACCTGGTGGCTCAGCAGAAAAGAATCTGCCTGCAAGGCAGGAGATGCAGGTTTGACCCTGGGTTGGGAAGGTCCCCTTGAGAAGGAAATGGCAACCCACTTACAATTTTCTTGCCAGGAAAGTCCTATGAACAGAGGAGCCTTGTGGGCTAATGCCTATGGGGTAGCAAAGAATAGGACACAACTGAGTGACTGAGCACAGCACAGATGGGGAAATTGAGACTCAGAAAATTTAAGTCACTAATCTAAGACCACACAGCTAGGAAGCTACCTAGCCAAGATTGGAGCCAAATCATCTGGCTATAAAACTGGCATGTTTAACCACTACAGCTAGGGAAGAAAACTTGATGGAGTTCTTACTCTGTGTTAAATATTGGGGTTTAAATCATCTTTCATCCTGACAACAAATAAGGGATACCTTTTTCATATTTTATAAAAGAAAATCAGGGTCCAGAGATCGAAGGGAAAGTTGTCAGGAGCAGACCTGGGGAATAATTCCTGGGGTACCTCATTCTAAAATCCATGTGCCACCCTGCACTGCCCCTTTTACCTTCCTGCCCCCCTGCCCCATTGGGGGAAGGGGGATACCCTTCCTTTTTGCCCCATCAGTGTAGCAGTAACAGTGTTTCATACTTGCCTGGCATGTGAACCCCATCCAAGCTGATCCTCATGGATTCTGAGGCAGAAAGGGGAGGTGCTATTCTTATAGGTGAAAAAATCCTTGAACGGAAATGGGGAAGTGACTTGTTCAATGTCAAACAGGTTGGAGATAAAAAGAAGTGCACCTTTTCTGACTCTAAGACCAACGAAATTTGTACTTTTTCACAGTTATTTCAGAGTTGCTGAGTGACAGCTCCGTTGAATGATCTTGAAAAGCTGGTAGATTTTTTGAAAATTTGCTCTCGACAACATCTTGAGAGCTCAATTTGAGAGGAAGGTTCAGAAAGGTAACTTTGAGTTTCTTTGTTCAAAGGAAGAACAGAGAGACAAGTTTTCAAATTCTCAAGCAATTGGCTTGGGGAAAAGAAGTTGATCTTGCTAAACTTGGCCAAAGTTGTAATCCAGCCAAGTCATTCTGGATAACACACTAACTTAAGATGTTTCTCACCCTGCTGCATGCTGTGTGGGTAAATTAGGAAGGAACACTGGAATTCTTATCTTCAAATTCTTTACTATCCCCAATACAATTTTGAAGGCTCTTATAATTTTGAAAGCCTGTCTTCTCAAATGGCAATAAACAGCCCCATTGAAGACAAATGCAATTAAATTGGCTTGAGAGCTGTAAATTAAAAAGTGGGAGGTGTGTGGGGGGGGGGGGGTAAAATCAGATGTTGAGTTCTTGGGCACAGATCCTAGCCACTATAAATCAGGTATTGGCTTCATTTTGACATCCCAATTATCTCTTCCAAATGTCAACCTCAAATCTACCCGACCATGAAGCTCAAAATCAAATGGAAGCTCAGTGCTGGGGTTCTGCTGTGTGGGCCAATTTCTCTCTCTCTCGGTTTGGTTTCTTCACCATCATTTCTCTCCTGGGCTTGGAGTCGGAAAACCCAGTCTGGGACTTGCTGAGGGATCTTGGCTCTGAGACGGCAAGACAAGATGGAAAGAAAAGCACTGCTTTCTGTGTTCTGGATTCAGAGGCAAGAAGAAAGCTGAGTGTATGCAGAATCTTCATTTTCTGAAAGAGTTTGAAGTTCAGCAGAAAAAAACAGTATGGTTGAAGGACCAAAGCACAGGGAAGTGGATTTGAATCAGGGCTCATCCTTACCCAGTTGAGTTACTGAGTGATGAGTCCTCTTGCTAACTGTTTTCATTAGATTGGCCAAAAAGTTTGTTTGGGTTTTCCCGGTTTACAGAAAAACCTGAACAAACTTTCTGGCCACCCCATTGCATCTGTGGGGTCTCCTAGGTAGTGTTGGTGGTAAAGAACCCATTTTCCAATGCCAATGATGCCTGAGAGGCAGGATACTTTTGAACTGTGGTGTTGGAGAAGACTCTTGAGGGTCCCTTGGACTGCAAGGAGATCCAACCAGTCCATCCTAAAGGAGATCAGTCCTGGCTGTTTCTTGGAGGGACTGATGTTGAAGCCGAAACTCCAATATTTGGCCACCTGATGCCAAGAGCTGACTCATTTGAAAAGACTCTGATGCTGGGAAAGATTGAGGGCAGGAGAAGAAGGGGACAACAGAGAATGAGATAGTTGGATGGCATCACTGATTCAATGGACGTGAGTTGGCTGAACTCCAGGAGTTGGTGACGGACAGGGAGGCCTGGTATGCTGCAGTTCATGGGGTCACAAAGAGTTGGACACGACTGAGTGATTGAACTGAAGAACATATTTTTCAGGTTCTTTTTATGAACCTCAGGTGACACTCAAGTTCTCATATGCAAATAAAGCTAGAACACATTCCCTAAACTGATTGCCTGTGGCGATGGTCGTCTCCAGAGCACCCAGTCCTGAGAAAGGCTCCTGGCAGAAGTCTCAGGCAAATGCACCTGTTTTTAATTAGCACAAACAATCCTGCCAGCAACAGGAGAAGCCAGAGAGCATTGATTTTGGAATGAGTTAACCCTTCCGTGGCAGAGAAGGCAATGGCACCCCACTCCAGTGTTCTTGCCTGGAGAATCCCAGGGACAGGGGAGCCTGGTGGGCTGCATCTATGGGGTCGCACAGAGTCAGACACAACTGAAGTGACTTAATAGCAGCAGCAGCAGCAACCTTTCCATGTGCCTTGCTTGAAGAAGCTGGGAAGAAGCCAGTTCAGTGGGGGCATCTCAAACACCTCCCCTCCTAGCACCTCCCCTCCTTACTCTATGGACAGTCTCCCCACCAACTTCCTACTAGATAAGGGGACATTTCCTTTATTGCCTCCAGCTTAACCCCTCCCTGGAACTTCATCACCACAATGTGCAGGCCTGGTGCATCATTAACGGAGTGTCGTTGGCATCATTTTCTCATTTCCTCTCAGCACTGCATCTAAGAAGATAGAACTAACTACCTGTTTCTTACAGCCAAAGAAACCTAGCTCATAAAGGTGATGGGATTCGGTTTGGGCAGAGAGCCAGGAAACAACAGAGCCAGGATTTGTGCTCAGAAATGAATTCTAACCCCAAGTCCAGCCCTGGTCCGCAGGCCTTCTCCCTGAGCCTCTGGTGCCATCTCCATCATTTTACAGCAGGGGTCAATGGTCGCTATGTGTAAAAGTAACTTTTATTTCCAGTGCAGGCGCTCGCGCATGCTCAGTCTTCAGTTGTGGCCAACTCTTTGTCACCCCATGGACTGCAGCCCACCAGGCTTCTATGAATTTTCCAGTCAAGAACACTAGAGCAAACTGCCATTTTCTTCTTTGGGGGATCTTCCTGATCCAAGGATCAAACCCAAGTCTCTTGTGTCTTCTGCATTGGAGGTGGATTTTTAACCACTGCACCACCTGAGAAGCCCTTCGGTGCAGATAGTAGGACACAGGTTTTTTGAAATCCCATGGATAGAGGACCCTAGTGGGCTACACACTGTGGAGTCACAAGAGTCGGACATGGCAACTAAACCACAACCAGCACCTGTAGGCTCAGTGGTTCTCAGTTCTAGCTGTGCCTTATAATCTTGGAGAACTTATAAAAATAGATAAGTCGCATCTGAGTATAAAAATAGATGAGTCAAACCCCATCTGAGGCCAATTATGTAGGAGTCTGGGAGTGGGCTGTGGCTTTGGTACTTTCTAAAATTCCCTAAGTGGTTCTAATAGATAGCCAGGGCTCAGAGGAATTCTGATGACCCCCCAACTCTGTGACACTATGATTTCTGAGGTGGGGGAAGAGCCTTGGCACCAGGCTGTTGGGAGGGACAGAGGTCAGGGGCTAATCTCATCTTCAGAGAAGTTGGCAGGCTTGTATGAATACTATTCCCTTTTGGACTCTGTGTTGGCATATTGCCCTGGGCCCTGAGCTCATGTTCATCTAATCAATCAGCATGGAAATTAAGTAGGGTTTATATTAATTGTCCCATGTTCTTTTTCTTTCTAGTAAGACTCATGACATTTTATATCAAGAAGGAACTATAGGGCAAAGTTTATCTAGGATGTCTACCTTTTTTTAAGGTTGTGAAACCTTTGTGAATACAATGAAAGTTAGGCAGACTGTCTCCAGGGAAAGGATATACAAGTGTACACATGCACACACATACACAAAACAGACTTTTCATATAGCTCACGGCAGTAGTTGGTCCCCAACTATTCTGGCATTAGGGATGGGTTTTGTGGAAGATAATTTTTCCACAGTCCGATGGTGGGTCAGATGGTTTTGGGATGATTCAATCACATTACATTTATCGTGTACTTTATTTCTATTATCATTATTATATCAGTCCCACCTCCCATCTTCAGACATTAGATCCTAGATGTTGGAGACCTCTATTTTAGGGTGTTCTCAGAAGTTCTGAGGACAGTGTTTCTCAAACTTCAATAAGTAGGTATCAGAATCACCCAGAAGGTCAGGAAACCACTGACTGCCAGGACCCGCCCCAGACTTTCCCTATCAGTACGTCTGTGTGGGACCTGAAGTTTCGCATTCCTAACAAGCTGGCAGGTAATGTGGTTCTGCTGACGTGGGGAGGACACTTTGAGAACCGATACCCTCAGACAAAAGCCTCTTTCTTAGACTGACTCTCCTGTATCATAAGAACATGAGTTTCAGTACCGAGAGGACTCACCCGACAAGCTGACGGCAGAGCAGGTGATGTCAAGTTCCATCCATTTCAAGGCAAGCCAATTCCATTCACCTGACATAAGCCAGGGAACTAAGACAAGGTCCCTGCCTCTGACTTAAAGATCTGTGAATAATAATCATGAAAGTCAGAATATGATCACTGTCAGAGGAAATTACAAGCGTCAAGGAAACAGCTTCATGATTTGGGCTCAGGGGGAAGGAGGCACTCAGGAAAGGCTCTGGAAAGGACTGTGTTTGAGCCATGCCTGGAAGGAAGCTAGTGTTAACTGCTCAGTTGTGTCTAACTCTTTGCGACCCCATAGGTTGTAGCCTGCCTGCCAGGCTCATCCATCCATGGAATTCTCCAGGCAAGAACACTGGAGTGGGTTGCCATTTCCTTCTCCAGGGAAGGAAGCTAGGAAAGTAACAAAACTACAGCTGGCTGTTGACCGTGTGTGTCCACACAGGGCTCACTGCTTCATGTGTGTTTTGCTATTTATCCCTATCACAACAGTGGAGTGATGTTACACCACATTTACACAAGAGGAAATGACATAGTGTGCTCCTTCTGGTATTGCACTGTGGATGGCAAAGCTACCCTTTATTACTTTGTTCTCGCTTTGTGCTTTTGTGAAAATGTGCCTCATTCACAGGGCCTGTGAATTGCTGTAGTAGGTGTATGATTACGGCTCCTATTTCCCAATAAAAAGGCATCATCCATTAGGTGCGCCTCTGTCATGGGATGGGATAAATGAATCATGAGGGGACGTCAGGGGACCAAGACTCCAGCGAACTGGCCCACCAAGAGACCCCTCCTTTTCACTAGAACCCAGCAGAAGGAATAATTCCTCTCTAGCCCACAGCAGCCAGGGCACTGGCGGGAGGGACAGAGACAGTAGCCAAGAGACCCAGGAAGGACATGCATGGCTAAGATTTTAATTTCACTAAACCAGGAAGTCAAGGCAGGTGTGGGAACCCACCTCTCAGGAGGAATAATAAGCAGCCTCTGCTCGAGGGGGTCAAGTTGAAGTCACTGACCATAGGTTTGGGGGAGACAGAGGACAGGAAGTAGGATGGAAAAGGGGAACAAGACCCAGCTTATGATACTTTCCTCTTATCATCAGGACTGAATCATGGGAGTCCTGAGCTTTGCCATCTTGGATTTGGCAGAAGGAAATGATTCTGTACTTTTGTTTGTTTTTTTTTTTTTTCTCTATGTGTTGAGGTCTGAGCCTGGCATCTCAGCATGGAAACAAATCGAGGAATAATAGAGAAAGTGCCAGATTCCTGAGAGGCAAGACAACACGCCACTTGCTATGATCTGCACCAGAGTGCCCAAGTGACTTAGGACACAGCATGTCACCTCCAGAGCTTTGGTCCCTTTGAGCTTATATATGAGCACCTTGTAACTCCCAAATGCCATATTTCTCTAAGGTAGAGCAAGGCAGCTGGTATAGGAGTGACAGGGAATGAAGGTGGGTCTCCAGGAGCAGCAGGTATCTTTGAACTTGGGCTAAACTTGTGGGGTGACCTTCAGCAGCTGAGCCAGTGGATTCACTCAATCAGACTGAGAGCAGACCCTGATGTCAGTGAGATGTGAGTGTGAATCTTGGCTCTAAAGCCATCAGCAAGTGATGTGATCGCACTTATCTTTTTTTTTTTTCCTCACCTGTAAGAGGAAAAGCCATAAAACTGAGAAAATAAGCACCTGCTGTTTAGAGGTGCTTTTAGGATTAGATGAGCTAGGGAGACACCCATTGTGCACAGAGCCTGACAGAGTGCCAGGTGTTCAGTTAAGCGGGAGCGACGGCCATGACTCTGCTTCAGATGCGCCTGCAACTACTGCTGCTCTTAAAACTCCTGCTTCGGGACTTCTAGTGGCCCAGCAGTTAAGAATCTGCCTTGCAATGCGTTATAATAGAGGGGACATGGGTTCAACCTCTGGTCAGGGAACTAAGATCCCACAAACCATGGAGTAACTAAACCCCCATGTCGCAACTACCAAACCCTGGTGCCACAGCGAGAGAGTCTGTGCTCTGCAAAGAAAGATCCCATGTGACAAAGTGAAGAGGGACCTACGTTTCCCAACCAAGATCCGAGGCAACCAAATAAATAAATAAATAAGCATTAAAAGAAAAAACTGCTTCTACAGCTATTAGAGTGTTCAATAGGTTCTAGAAATCAAATCAGGGAAAACAGATAAAATGACAAGTTAGAAACATCCCCTGCCTACAGAAAGCTCATAATCTGACAACATGAGCACACACGCATAACTGTCTGTGCATCCAGGCAACTATGAAGAAAGCTGTAAATAGGCCAAGAAGGTGCCCTGAAAGTTAAGAGGCAGAAGGTGCTTCTGACAAGCTTCAGACAAGCTTCCTTGGGGACCTTGCCTTTGGGTCCATTGGATTCTCACTTAAGAGACAAAAGTATTCTAGGCAGGGACTGCATTTCTGCTCAGCGGTCACCATCTACTCACTCTCTCCTGAATACCCCTGCATTGTGTCCAAGAGGGTGAATGTCATTTGAATCTTTCCAGATTTCAACCACTTCAGCCAGGTCACTTTTCCCACCAGGCATTCAATTCAAGACCCATAAAGAAGGCAAGGAAATAGGTGAGTGGCATTTTACAGATCCTGGCTAGGCTACTGCATGAGTTGATTATTTTCTGAGGAGGAGACTGCAGAGAGCAAGGCAGGGTTACCCAAGAGAGTTGGGTCCTTGGTCCAGCTCTCCTGAAGCTCCTCCATGAGACAGGGGATGCTGGGCTGCATGGGGGCAACATGAGTGTTCCTGGTGACAGATTCTCTGCTCTGGATGCTTTGGTTTCATAGTTACATCTCTGTGGGCTTCTTCAATGCATTTTGGAGTCTTCACCAAGTTTTCACATTGTTTTTTCAACATTCGCTGTGTGTGTTCATGCCCAGTCATATCTGAGTCTTGGCGACCCCATGGATTGTAGCCCGCCAAGCTCATCAGTCCATGCAATTTCCCAGGCAAGAATACTAGAGTGGGTTGCTATTTCCTCCTCCAGGGGATCTTCCCCACCCAGGGATCCAATCCTGGTCTCCTGCATTGGCAGGATTCTTTACCACTAGCGTCACTTGAAATAGCCACTCGGTTCAGTTCAGTTCAGTTCAGTTGCTCAGTCATGTCCGACTCTTTGTGACTCCATGGACTTCAGCAGGCCAGACCTACCTGTCCATCACTGACTCCTGGAGTTTACCTAAACTCGTGTCCATTGAGTCGGTGATGCCATCCAATCATCTGTCATCCCCTTCTCCTCCTGTCTTAAATCTCTCCCAGCATCAGGGTCTTTTAAAATGAGTCAGTTCTTCACATCAGGTGGCCAAAGTATTGGAGTTTCAGCTTCAAAATCAATCCTTCCAATGAACACCCAGGACTGATCTCCTTTAGGATGGACTGGTTGGATCTCCTTGCAGTCCAAAGGGCTCTCAAGAGTCTTCTCTAACACCACAGTTCAAAAGCGTCAATTCTTTGGTGCTCATCTTTCTTTATAGTCCAACCCTCACACCCATACATGACCACTGGAAAAACCATAGCCTTGACTAGATGGACCTTTGTTGGCAAAGTAATGTGTCTGCTTTTTAAAAAGCCTCTTGATGAGAGTGAAAGAGGAGAGTGAAAAAGTTGGCTTAAAGCTCAACATTCAGAAAATGAAGATTATGGCATCTGGTCCCACTTCATGGGAAATAGATGGGGAAACAGTGGAAACAGTGTCAGACTTTATTTTTTTGAGCTCCAAAATCACTGCAGATGGTGACTGCAGCCATGAAATTAAAAGACGCTTACTCCTTGGAAGAAAAGTTATGACCAACCTAGATAGCATATTGAAAAGCAGAGACATTACTTTGCCAACAAAGGTCCATCTAGTCAAGGCTATGGTTTTTCCAGTGGACATGTATGGATGTGAGAATTGGACTGTGAAGAAAGCTGAGTGCCAAAGAATCGATGTTTTGAACTGTGTCGTTGTTGGAGAAGACTCTTGAGAGTCCCTTGGACTGCAAGGAGATCCAACCAGTCCATTCTAAAGGAGATCGGTCCTGGATGTTCTTTGGAAGGAATGAAGCTAAAGCTGAAACTCCAGTACTTTGGCCACCTCATGCAAAGAGTTGACTTATTGGAAAAGATCCTGATGCTGGGAGGGATTGGGGGCAGGAGGAGAAGGGGACGACAGAGGATGAGATGGCTGGATGGCATCACCGACTCGATGGACATGAGTTTGAGTGAACTCCGGGAGATGGCGATGGACAGGGAGGCCTGGCATGCTGTGATTCATGGGGTCGCAAAGTGTCGGACACGACTGAGTGACTGAGCTGAACTGAACTGAACTAGGTTGGTCATGACTTTTCTTATAAGGAGCAACCAATAGAGTCACACTATTTAATCGGATATAGCCTTTGTCCTCACAGGGCTCAGTCTAGAGGAAAAAGAGAAAAACAAGATTATAAAAGAGGTGGCGAGCAGATTGAGAGATGCTCACATTTCTCAGAGAGTCCAGAAAGGGAACCTTCCCTGGTGGCTCAGATGGTAAAGTGTCTGCCTACAATCTGGGAGGCCTGGTTTCAATCACTTGGTAGGGAAGATCTCCTGGAGAAGGAAATGGCAATCCACTCCAGTATTCTTGCCTGGAAAATCCCATGGACAGAGGAGTCTGGTAGGCTCCAGTCCATTGGGTCACAAAGAGTTGGGACACGATTGAGTGACTTCACTCACTCACACCAGAGGGGGTGCCTAACCCAGTCTAAAGGGGAAGTGGATGCTGGGAGGCTCAGGGGAGGCTCCAGGCAGGTGATGACTTCACCTGGATCTCCTCTCGCTTCTGTTGCCTCTCATTGTGTTCCTGGGCACCTTTGCTACAGGTTCCTGGCTTAGGTTACACTGTGTCTAGCATCCCTCCTTTACTAGTTGTGACTGTGTCATCATGAGACAGCCATTTGTTATTGTTTAGTTGTATCTGACTCTTTGTGACCCCATGGACAGTAGTCCGCCAGGCTCCTCTGTCTGTGGGATTTCCCAGGCAAGAATACTGGAGTGGGTTGCTATTTCCTTCTCCAGGAGATCTTCTCAACCCAGGGACTGAACCCGCCTCTCCTGCATTGGCAGGTGGATTCTTTATCACTGAGCCAACAGGAGAGCCCATGAGACAACCGCCATAACTCTTCCCTGAACTTTTGTTTTTCTCAGCTGTAAAAAGTCAATGATGAACTCCTGAATTGAAAACCCCAACCCTGATTTCTTTGAAACCATTATTTTGACCATTATTTTGCTCTTATGAAAATAGCTGTGTGACTTCTGTACTAAGGCAGCATTTTTTCCCCCTCAGAATGTCTCTTTTCCATTCTAGTGAAATGCTAACCTGGGTGTGTTGATGTTGACAGTGCTGTTATAATATTCTTGCTCCCCCTATATTTTTTTTTCTTTTCTTGATTTCCACTAAATGTCAATAATGTGTCCTGTTTTCAAGCAGTAAGAGTCATCCTAGGGCGGGGCGGGGGGGGGCGGGGTGGCGGGAAAGAGTCACCTCAGAGCAGCTTTTGCTAAAGTTGGAAAGGTTCATTTTCTCACTTGGGGCTTATCTTCTAAACACACTTGCCTCTTTTCAACATTTCAGGAGAACACTTTGTATATATTTTTCATTTGGCTTTTCTTGACCAATTTCTGACTTTCATTCTCAATATATTTTTGTAGGCCTCATTTCACAAATCAAAAAGGAGTCTGGCTGTAGGATTTTAGATTCTGTGACATAATCTGAGCATGCCTGTCATCTGCAGGTAGAATTGCTTGAACCATCATCAAAAGGCTTGACCATCAGTAGAAAAGTCTCACAAAGTATTGTGATTGGCCATTATCTTCTGGGACATCAAGGATATCAAGAGACTTGGTTTATTCTCTTACTCATTTCTTCATTCATTTACTCATTTATCAAGAGCCTTCTTGACACTCACTGTGTTTCATTGGGATTGGTCTTTGTCATTGGTTCAAATTGTGGCTTCCCTGTCTTTCTTTTTTTTGCCCAGTTTTTATTACAGTGTCTTGACCATATGACTGCCTATTCCTTTGGTTCTCTGACATAACGTCCCTACTTTATTTTCTCCAGAACAGCTAATTTGCTCCAATAAGAATTCCATTTGTTGTTTATATGGGACCTCCTCCCCCTCAGATTTTCTGCTTTGAAATCGTGCATGCATGCTAAGTTGCTTTAGTCATGTCTGACTGTGTGGCCCTGTGGAATGTAGCTGGCCAGGCCCCTCTGTCCACGGGATTCTCCAGGCAAGAATACTGGAGTGGGTTGCCTTGCCCTCCTCCAAGTGTTCTTCCCAACCGAGGGATCAAACGCACATCTCTTACACCTCCTGCACTGGTAGGTGGGTTCTTTACCACTAGTGCCACCTGAGAAACCCCACAAATCATGCTTATTTGATTTATTATCCATCAGTTTCAACCTGGATCACCTTCCTCCTAACCTCCTGGTTCTCTTTTTCTTGCAGTCTTCCCCCTTCCCCAATTTTCCAGACGTCTCAGTTTTCTTGTGTTGCTGGTCATCATTGTAGTCAGTGAGTCAGGGCTCACTGCTGGTGAGATAAAATTCTCAGGTTGACAATTATGCCAGTAAACAATGCTTAAGGATATTTTCCAGAGTTTGCAGAGATATTATCCCACTAACATGTCTACACATACACATTTTCTCTCTCCCCCACTGCCTTCTCTCTCTCTCATTTTCCTCCTCCTCCCTCTTACAGAAAACATCATGTAGAAAATGATGGACTGGAAGAACAAAAGAAATTATTTTTGCATCGATCAAGCTCTCCTGATCTACAGCAGAAAGGAAAAAAAAACAACAAACCAAAAAAACCACCAAAAAGCCAGATTTAGAAAGATAGGAGAAATAGCCTTCCAGTTGAGAGTTTGAGCATTTCAGGAGCTTAGTGGTGCTCTTACTGGAGGAGGGTGTTATTGTGAGAATAGAGTCATCCCTCCACCCACTCTGGTATTGCCCCCACATACGCCTGCTGTTCCCAGCGTCCCCTTTTCTTGGCAATATCCCAAGGGCCACATTCACATGTGGACCATCTCCCAGTACATTTAGTCTCTCCTAAGAGTCAGTGTCTTTGGAAGCCATACTGAGGAAGGAGAGAACTGACTCTGATTTGATTCCCGGTGGAAACACACCTTGTGAGGGCTCTGTGCTATTTTAAAATGATGAATTAACTTTAATGAACATTTCCTCACTAGATTTCTATCCCTATTAAGTATTTTGCAAGATTTTTATTACTTGCTAAGAATCTAAGTTATTTCCTCTCATTTTTCTTGCAAAGGATGAGTTCAATATTTCAGCTGTTCTCATTTATTGTTAATTCTCTTTTCCTACTAATTTATTAGAAGGCTTATTTTTTCTCTGTGGTTTATCTATTTCTTCTTTAAAGTGTTTATAAAATCCTCTCTAGCTCTTTTACCACTTAAAATATTACCTGTCCTTTTTATTTTATTACCTGAGTCTTTCTGGTTTGGCCTTTAGTTGAGGAATAATCAGATTTGCTCTTTTATTCTGATCCTTTTTCATTATCAAACTTCTTTAAACTCATAATTCTATCACTCTGCTAAAGATCTAATGACAGTTTCTATTTTCACTCAGTCTGGTTGGGATGGAGCTGCAATTCCATTTAATTTAATGGCACAAACTTTTATTCAGTGCCTACTAACTAATGCGTACGAAATGCCTGGAACAGTGACAGGCATACAGTAAGTACTCAATAAATGTCTGTTTGATTATTGTTATTTCCAGGCACTGTGCTTGTTGACCCTAGGTTACAAAGATGGACAAGAAATGATCAATGTTCCTGCTTGAAATGTAACGATGACCTTCTGTCACCTCCATGAGAAGTTCAAGCCCTTCAAGTGGAGCCCAAGGCTGTCACTGCTCTGATCTCTGTATCTTGACTTCTAGCATCAGTTACAACTTGCTTGACAAATGGAATTGCAAACTTGGCATGGAGATTCAGATCTTCAAGACTTTGCCAATGAAGTATGAAGTATGGAATGTCTTCGTTCCATTTCCTCAATCCTTCTCTCAGTCAGTCAGTTCAGTTCAGTCACTCAGTCATGTCTGACTCTTCGTGACCCCATGAATTGCAGCATGTCAAGCCTCCCTGTTCATCACCAGCTCCCAGAGTTTACTCAAACTCACGTCCATCGAGTCGGTGATGCCATCCAGCCATCTCATCCTCTGTCGTCCCCTTCTCCTCCTGCCCCCAATCCCTCCCAGCATCAGAGTCTTTTCCAATGAGTCGACTCTCTGCATGAGGTGGCCAAAGTATTGGAGTTTCAGCTTTAGCATCAGTCCTTCCAATGAGCACCCACGGCTAATCTCCTTCAGAATGGACTGGTTGGATCTCCTCGCAGTCCAAGGGATTCTCAAGAGTCTTCTCCAACTCCATAGTTCAAAAGCATCAATTTTTTGGCGCTCAGCTTCCTTCACAGTCCAACACTCACACCCATACATCACCACAGGAAAAACCAGAGCCTTGACTAGATGGACGTTTGTTGGCAAAGTAATGTCTCTGCTTTTGAATATGCTAGCTAGGTTGGTCATAACTTTCCTTCCAAGGAGTAAGCATCTTTTAATTTCATGGCTGCAGTCACCATCTGCAGTGATTTTGGAGCCCCCAAAAATAAAGTCTGATACTGTTTCCACTGTTTCCCCATCTATTTGCCATGAAGTGATGGGACCAGATGCCATGATCTTTGTTTTCTGAATGTTGAGCTTTAAGCCAACTTTTTCACTCTCCTCTTTCACTTTCCTCAAGAGGCTCTTTAGTTCCTCTTCACTTTCTGCCATAAGGGTGGTGTCATCTGCATATCTGAGATAATTGATATTTCTCCCAGCAATCTTGATTCCAGCTTGTGCTTCTTCAAACCCAGCATTTCTCATGATGTACTCTGCATATGTTAAATAAGCAGGGTGACAATATACAGCCCTGGCGTACTCCTTTTCCTATTTGGAACCAGTCTGTTGTTCCATGTCCTGTTCTAACTGTTGCTTCCTGACCTGCATATAGGTTTCTCAAGAGGCAGGTCAAGTGGTCTGGTATTCCCATCTCTTTCAGAATTTTCCACAGTTTATTGTGATCCACACAGTCAAAGTCTTACTCTTACAAATCCTGCTCTACTTCCTCTCAAAGTCCTCTCCTGATGCTTGCATTTCTCCAAAGTTTTTCTTTTCTGCTGCTTTCTAAATATTATGTATACTTTTATTCTTATTTTACAATATTATGACTATTTAAAAACTCTGTCTACTAGATTTTGCACTCCTTGAGAATAGCACTTTACCTTATTCAGATCTGTATCCCCTAGTTCCCAATTTTTCATTCAGAAAATTCTGTCAGATTAATGATAATACTGGGCATAGTTCATGTTTGTTATTTTAGAAGTTATGATGAGCTGGTTAACCTAGAAGAACAGGGATTATGTATAGATGAAGAGATTTGGGGAGATTTCCTGGAAGACAGGGATTTATAACCAAACTATGAAGTACAAATATAATTTCAGTGGGATATAATTTCATGGGATACAGCATATCAGATGGAGGGATCATCTGTACAAAAAAAGGCAAAAGTGATAATTTGTTTGTGTGTGTGGGAGACAGGGAGGACAATAGTAAGCCCTTTAGTATGTTAAGTGGGAAGAGATGGTGTCATTCCTACTTTTTATTCTTCCCACAGGTGTTTGTTGGGTCTCCTATGTATCTTATAATAGAAAGGTAGAAATGTAGGATGGATTACGGAGGGCCTCTTGAGTATCAGCCTGAAAAGTCTCAAGGACTGGGGAAAGAAGAAACTGAAAAAGTGGTGAAGGGTTGTCTTCCCTGAAGATTTGGCTGAGTCCGTTTATAGAGTCAACATTTCCTTGTTAACTTGAGTTTCAATCAGGCTCAGCTTTTGGAGAAGAGAGGAAGGATACAACTGAAAGTTTGCCCCAGGACCCTCATGTCTATGCACTCTCTCTACATTTTAGGGCACTCTTTTATTCTAACATCCTTTTGTAACCTGATCTCCTGGAGCATTTAGCAGTTGTCACTGATATCTTGGGACTTCCCAAGTGGTGCAGTGGTAAAGAATCTGCCTGCCAATACAGGAGATGCAAGAGACATGGGTTTGATCCCTGGGTAGGGAAGATCTCCTGGAGGAGGAAATGGCACCCCACTCCAATATTCTTGTCTGGAAAATTCCATGGACAGAGGAGTGTTGTTGGCTACACTCCATGGGATCGCAAAGAGTTGTACACGGCTGAGCACCACCAACATCACTACCACGGATACCTTGGTGATGATTCTACCCCCTTTATCCTTCCAAACCAGATCTTTACTTTTGCGAAGTGAAATATTTCCCGCCATATTGGTGGGCAAGAAATGTCACAACCATTAGTGATTTCAGACTTCCAAATGTGAATGCTGTTCCATGTGGGCTTAGTTGCTGAGTCATGTCTGATTCTTTGAGACCCCATGGACTGTAGCCCACCAAGTTCCTCTGTCCATGATGATTCTCCAGGCAAGAATACTGGACTGGGCTGCCAAGCATTCCTCCAGGGGATCTTCCCAACCCAGGGACTGAACCCAGGTCTCCCGCATTGCAGGTGGATTCGTTACCATCTGAGACACCAAGGAGCCCATGAATACTGGAATGGGTAGCCTATCCCTTCTCCAGGGCATCTTCCTGACCCAGTAATCAAACCGGAGTCTCCTGCATTGCAGGCAGATTCTTTGCCAGCTGAGCTACAGGGAAGCCCCAAATGTGGATGAGGGCTCCCAACAAACAACACATTGCCTGCAATCCAGCAGATGCCACAACCCCCCTGATGAGGAAGTGGGGTAAAGCAAGTAGCCGCCATCCGCTACATCTGCCACTCCTTACGGTGAACAAGGAATTAAGGATGCAAACAATCAAGAAACAGGATTTGGCCCTAGAGAGCTGGGGTGCCTACGAAAGGAATGAATTCAGTGAGCCCAAAGGCAAGTATCTTCCCAAACATAGAAGAAAGTTAAATTCCTTGGCTTTGTATCTGGTTTTCCTTTGTGCATTCTAAGTTGCCTCAGTCGTGTCTGACTCTTTGTGACCCCATGGGCTGTAGCCCGCCAGGCTCCTCTGTCCATGGGGATTCTCCAGGCAAGAATACTGGAGTGAGTTGCCTTGCCCTCCTCCTAGGGATCTTCCCCATCCAGGGATCGAACCCATGTCTCCTGTGGTTCCTGCATTGCAGGTGGATTCTTTACTGCTGAGCCACCGGAGAAGCTGGGAAGGTTTTCCTTTACTTAACAATAATTTTGATGTTTAGACTGCCTTCCCTCTTTGTTGCAAACTTGTGTATAGCTTGACTCCTTCTCTTCCCTCCTTGGAGC
This sequence comes from Budorcas taxicolor, assembly GCF_023091745.1. NCBI lineage: Eukaryota > Metazoa > Chordata > Mammalia > Artiodactyla > Bovidae > Budorcas > Budorcas taxicolor. Next base: position 142,798,249 of record NC_068920.1, read on the forward strand.
AGTTTTCTAGGGGTCATTGAGATGCTGTGTCCAGGGCTCGAAGTCCTTAACATTCCCACCAAATAAAATAACTCTACTTTCAGCTTATGACTTAAGTTTTTAGCTGACACTTTGTAGAATCAAACACTTTATTCCCAGGAAACAGTCAGCAGGTGAGAGAGTCCCAGATTTGTGGGTGTGTCTCTTTTTCCAGGCTCCTGAAACTACCTGTTCTGGGTGACCTCCTTTCCAGGGAAACATTGACCTGATCCCTGGGGCCATAAAAAAACAAAGCAAAACAAACAAACAAACAGAATCCATGCAGTCCTGCTTTCTAAAGGACCTGGAAGAAATGAGCAGAAGTATTTTGAGAATAGCAACCATACATACAAATCCCAGTTAAATTGGTTATGACCACATCAAGGCATATTCCCCACTTTTTTAAAGATTTTTTTTGATGTGGATCATTTTCAAAGTCTTTATTGAATTTGTTACAATATTGCTTCTGTTTTATGTTTCAGCTTTTTTTTTTTTTTACCAAAAGGCATGTGGGATGTTAGCTCCCTGACCAGGGATCTAATTTGCACCCTCTGTATTAGATGACAAAGTCTTAAACACTTGACCACCAGGGAAGTCCCAAGGCATATTCACTTTTAAAATAGTAGGTGGTAAATCAGCAATATTTCTATTGGAAGCTCCTAACTGGCCTGCCTGTCAACTCAGTTGCTGGTTAAATGGGTACGGAAAATAATCTACCTGAAAAGCCTATGGACGGCTGAACCTAACAGCATTCTAAATGGTGGCTGCTGTAGGTACGCCAGCCACAGATTTAACTCTTTTTGATTTTATTTAGTCAAGATCTGAAATGTTCATCTGTTCTAAGTAGAATTATGTAGGTTTCCAGTCATTTGACATTTACTTAGTGAACCTGTTCTGTGTGCATGACTCTGAGCTACTGTTATTGAGGGCCAGCAGCCATCTAGATTTTGCAGTGGACCCCAAGGCCTGTGGGATAGATCTTTGTTCCCGCTCCTTGAATCTGGGCTGGGCCTGGGATTGCATTACAATAGAATGTGGAGGAAGTAATATTCTTAGGGTTTGAATCTAGTCATTAGAAGGCCTGGAAAGCTTCTTCTCCCCCTTTTGGAATACACACTTTATGGAAGAAATAAGCTACCAAGAGAAGTCCACCTACCCTGCTGGAGAGACCATGTGGGCAGGAGAGGCACCAAGATCATGTGAACAAGGAGAGAGGCCCACTTGTCCCAGTTTTCAGGGTAGCTCCCCATTAGCCACCATATGGCTGAAACCACGTGATGCCCTAAGCAAGACCCATAGGACTTCCCAGTTGAGTTCAAACTATAGAACCGTGAAATAAGTAATACATTTAATGATCTCAGTGGCTAACTTTTAGAGTGGTTTTATTTAAAAAACATGCAACAATAGAAAAGCAGAATAGCCCTTCTAGGCTAGACTTTCTTCTGCTGTCTGCTGCTTAGTAGTTTTACTGGCGTAATTTCACAAATGAATCCACTTCATAAGGACCATCCATGGGAGACTGATTTATTAACACCTATTGAGAAAAACTACTCAGTGTCTCCCTAGAAACAGTAACACTGTGGGTTTTTTTTTTTTTTAACCTTTTATTCTCAAGGGAAAGAAAACTTTACATTTCTTAAGGATCTGTAGGCATATGTTGACTTTTAACATGAATTATCTCTTTGAATTTTCACAATATCATTGAAAATAGGGTCCATATTTATCAATAGTTTACAAATGGGAGAACTGAGAAGAAGTTAGTTAAATGTTCATTGACTCAGTAGGCAATGGAGTGACCTTTTAGATTAGGTGATTCTAATTCTAAATCCAGAACGTATTTCATCAGATCAAAAGTGATACAGGACCCTTTTCAAAGAAGCTTGGGACCTTCCCCCAGCACTGCTCTCCATCCTGAGCTGGTGCAAGCAGGGATGTGCTATGAAAGGCTTATAAACCCGAGTCTTATCCAGGAGCTAAACTTGCATCCCTTACAGTAGATTCTCAAATGATTCCTCCTCATTCCCAAAGCTTAAAATCTGATTTTATTTTGTCTCAATTTATTTTTATTTATTTTATTAACATATCAGTGATTTACAATATTATATTGGTTTCAAGTGTACAGTATAGTGATTTGGTATTTTTATAGATTACATATCATACAAATTTATTAAAGACATTATTGACTGCATACTCGGTGCTATGACTTATAATTGGCAGGTTGTACCTCTCAATCCTCTTCACCTGTTTAACACATGCTTTCACTCTCCTCCCCTCTGGCAACCACTAGTTTGTTCACTATACCTGTGAGGCTTTTTTCTGTTTTGTTTATTTGCTTTTTTATTTTTTAAGATTCCACACATAAATGAAAACATACAATATTTTGTCCTTCTCTGTTTGACTAATTTCGCTTTACATATTACCCTCCAGTTCCATCCATGTTTTGTTATTGGCAACATTTCATTCTTTTATGTGGGCTTCCCTTGTGGCTTAGCTGGTGAAGAATCCGCCTGCAATGCGGGAGACCTGGGTTCAACCCCTGGGTTGGGAAGATCCCCTGGAAAAGGGAAAGGCTACTCACTCCAGTATTCTGGCCTGGAGAATTCCATGAACTTCATAGTCCATGGGGTCGCAAAGAGTTGGATGTGACTGAGTGACTTTCACTTTCATGTGGCTGTGTAATATTCCATTGGATTTACATACTTCATCTTTATTCATTCATTGATGGGTATTTAAGTTGCCTCCTTATCTTGGCTCTTGTAAATAATGCTTCAGTGAACACTTGGGTGAATATGTCTTTTTGAGTTTTTGTTTTCTTAGGATAAATACTCAGATGTAGAATTGTTGAATCATGCTTGTAGTTTTAATTTCTTGGGGGACCTCCATAATATGTTCAATAATGGCTGTAGCTGTTTACATTCCCATCAACAGTGTAGTAGGGTTCTCTTTTCTCTCTCTTTGGGTTCATTTTGCTTGTACTTTCTGTGTTTTCTGGACCTATATATTTGTTTCATTCCCCAGATTGAAGATATTTTCAGTCATTATTTCATCAGATATGTGGTCTGCCCTTTTCTTTATCTTTTCACCTTCTGACTTCCTCTCATGTAAATGTGGTACACTTGATATTGTCTCAGAGGTCCCTTAAACTATTTTCATGTTTAAAAATTCTTTCTGCTGTTCTGATTGGGTGATTTCCACTATTCTGTCTTCTGTGTTACTTAAGTGTTCTGTGTGACCTAATCTGCCGCTGATTCCTTCTCCTGTGTTCTTCATTTTATTATTTTCTTTAGCTCTGATTGGCTCTTTTTGATATTTTCTAGTTCTTTGTTGAAGTCTCACTGTGTTCCTATATTATTCTCCTGAGTTCAGTAAGTGTTTTTATGACTGTTGCTTCTAAATCTTTATCAACTATTTCACTTATCTCTGTTCATTAGTTTTTTCTCCTTGGGATTTATCTTGTTCTTTCGTTTGGAACATATTCCTCTGAATTCTCATTTTGTTTAATTTCCTGTGTTTGTCTCTGAATTAGGTGAAACAGTTACCTCTCCTGGTCTTGAAGAAGTATCCTCGTGTAGGAGCAACCTTAGCATATGCTGTGTGCCTGGTGACTTTGTTGGAAGGACTAAAGCTAAAACAGGTGTTCAGTTCAGTTCAGTTCAGTCACTCAGTCATGTCTGACTCTTTGCAACCCCATGAACCACAGCATGCCAGGCCTCCCTGTCCATCACCAATTCCCGGAGTCCACCCAAACCCATGCCCATTGAGTTGATGATGCCATCCAACCATCTCATCCTCTGTCATCTCCTTCTCCTCCTGCCCTCAATCTTTCCCAGCATCAGGGTCTTTTCCAATCAGTCAGCTCTTCACATCAGGTGGCCAAAGTATTGGAGTTTCAGCTTCAACATCAGTCCTTCCAATGAACACCCAGGACTGATCTCCTTTAGGATGGACTGGTTGGATCTCCTTGCAGTCCAAGGGACTCTCAAGAGTCTTCTCCAACACCACAGTTCACAAGCATCAATTCTTTGGCACTTAGGTTTCTTTATAGTCCAACTCTCACATCTATACATGACCACTGGAAAAACCATAGCCTTGACTAGATAGACCTTTGTTGGCAAAGTAATGTCTCTGCTTTTTAATATGCTGTCTAGGTTGGTCATAGCTTTCCTTCCAAGGAGTAAGTGTCTTTTAATTTCATGGCTACAATCACCATGTAGACCAGGGCTTTTCCTGGGGTTTTTTGGGGGAAAACTCTGCTTTTTAAGCATCATCATCTTAATTGATTCCATCATCCCTGGGGACTTGAAAGAGTCCCTTTTGGATCCAGTAATTCAGAGTTCTTCCTGTTAATGCAATGTAATATCCCAATAGGAGACACTCCAAATACCTAATGTATGAAATGCTGGTGCATAGTCCCTGGTCAGTGTAATTTTCTTTTTTAAAAATGATTCATGTTGAGGTTTGAAAGAAAAGAGCAAAATTCTGTAAAGCAATTATCTTTCAATAAAAAATAAGTAAATTAAAAAAATGTACAAACAGATTTCTGAATTAGTGCTTCCTCAACAAAAATTATTCTGGAGTTGTAGGGTTATTAGAATAGGAATAGGGTGGAGATGAGAGTGAGGGTAATCAATATTTCATTATAATATCTCCAGAGGTTTCCAAAGCAATGGATCTGGGAGAAGGGAAGCTTTTCAGAAGAAAAATGATGCATATAAATGGCTCAGTAAAATAAGTGTTTTCACATTTTACTTAGAGAAACACATAGTGTACATTTTAGTAGAGAAAAGTGGATAGTTAAATAATTTATCAAACTTCTTTCCTTAGGGAAAATGCAGAGTAGCAACATCTCCGTAACTCTCAGAAAGGGATACATTTTTAGTTTCCATATGTAGAAAAGCACCTAAAATAAGGAAGGCAGCAAAAGATGGTGGCAAAACATTAAACCGGGAATCCACAGACCTGAATTTGGTTCAAGCTGTACCACCTGCTAGCTGTGTGATGTTGGGTGACTTTTTCTTCATTCCTGGAGGCCTTAATTTTTTCGTGTGTGAGATGATGAATAAAAAAGGAATGTACAGGTTTTGAAGGACTGCATCATCTGTCTACCCTGTCTGCCGTGGATGCTCTTGATTAATTTTCCTGCAATTCTAGGGTCCTCAAGCTAGAATTGGAAATCTCTGAACTAGGGCTCTTTCCTTTCTTTTGCACTATGTGATCAAACTTTGCGGGAATTTTTATGAAACATTAGAATATTTCTCTTAAGAAGCTTATAAATTATCAACAGACTCTTTGTAGTAAATGATCTATGATTGTTGTGATCCATACCCCAGGTGTTTAAAAATATCAACTTCACCTTTTTTTTTTTAAGTTTATTATTATTATATACTTATTTTCGGCTGTTGTGGATCTTCGCTGTTCTGTGGGCTTTCTCTAGTTGTGGCGAGAGGGGGCTACTCTCTAGTTGTGGCGCCCGGGCTTCTTACTGCTGTGGCTTCTCTTGTTGTGAAGCACAGGCTCAGTAGTTGTGGTGCAGACCAGGGATCAAACCTGTGTCTTCTGCACTAGCAGAAGGATTCTTAACCGCTGGACTGCCAGGGAAGTCCCCAACTCCACCTTCTTAATGATCTACAGACTTCCTGTTAATGATCCGCAGGCTTGGGGTCCTGTCTCTTGTTTGCTTAAGATTGTCCTGCATAGTCTAGAAAGAAGCTTCAACAGCTGCAGGGCTGATACATTGTCAGTGTTCCCTGTTTTGCTGAGCTATTATTAAAACACAAGATTTAAGTCAAAATAAATGGCAAGAGAACTCTGCAGTGTTTTTCTTAGTAGCTAATTGGTTTGTTGTGCTGAGGATGGGCTCTTCCAGATATATGCTATAAAATCTTCCCCACATCATACTGGAGGAAGATTTGTTCAGTGCAAGAGTGTAGGAGGCAGATGACTAAGAGGAAAATTTAATTGCTATTAAAAAAAACAGTAAAACTGCTCTCAAGTTTCAAGCAGTAAATTACCAAATTTGAAAAATTTAATAATACATACACGAGTTTGGTAGTTAGGGCATAATGGATGTTGATATTATGAACATGAAACAGTGTGTCTTGGCTGAGCTGAAGCAAAGTCTCTAATATTTTTGAGGTGCAGATTTGGGCTACATGTCTTTCCCACATGTCCTAAAAAGCCCCCTGAGAAACTCTAAATCAATGGACTGCTGAAATGTAGACATAGGAGACAATTAATGTAATTCATACTATAGTATCAATGGCTTCCTTTCCCCCAGATAATTCTTTTCCCTGGTTGCCTGAGTGAAAGAATCCTGAGTTTCTTAGATTCCTTATCTTTCTATTTTAAACTTTTAACTTATAAATATAATACAGCTTATGCAGTTTAAAAAGTCACATCATAGCTATACTAATGTAGTTATGTAGTTTAAAAAGACAAATAGAATAAGAAGGCTTATAACAGCTGCCACAACACGAAACACAATTCTTTTCCCCTCTCATTTACAGTCCTGAATGAGGCTGTAAATTACAATGTTAGTTGTAATTTTCCTCTCTCCTTCAACGTTGTAAGCTACTCTTGGTATTTACCTCCAGATTCCTAAATAATTTGCTTATTATGCCATTTTTTAATTTATCAATTTATGTATTGTCAATTGGCATTCTATTGTGAAACTAAAGATTCCGTGCCTTTATAATCTCTCTCAATACCTAGGGATTTACAGGTGGCTCAGTGGTAAAGAATCTGCCTGCTGATGCAGGAGACACAGGAGACACAAGTTTGGTCACTGGGTCAGGAAGATCCCTGGAGGAGGAAATGGCAACCCACTCCAGTATTCTTGCTGGGAAGATCCCATGGACAGAGGAGCCCGGTGGGCTACAGCCCATGAGGTCACAAAGAGTCGGATAGGACTGAGTGAGTGAACACACACACACAACCTCTGCCTCCCTCATGCTACCTCCCTCACAATATCACAATATATCAGTTTTTGGTTAAATCAGTAGTCAGGGTTTATGTGTTCATGATCATGTAAACATTTTTCACAGATAAGTAAACATTTTTCACAGATGTAGTATTCTCAGATATTTCCTTTTTCATACAACTTGCCACTCTTCCTTGAACACTTGAGTTATTTCTTTCATTTGCTTAGTTATCTAGGTGTTTATCATAAATGTTTTCTAAACTCAAAAATATGTATGCATCTTCCCTCAATGTAGCCAAACATATATTAGTTCCAAATTTCCATTTATTTTTTCTTGTTAGCAACATCATTTGGTGATCCCAGTATTCCTGCTCCATTCTAGATCGCTTTGTTGGTGTTTGAGGGCTTCCATCCCAATCACTGCGGAAGTCTCTTAGCCTATTCCCTGTTAGATCCTGTTTTCTGGGTCCTATAAATTCTTTCTTGCTTTACTTTCCTATCTTGATGGAGTGTATCCTCTAGTAGCTTACTCAGTAGACACACATGAGAGGTACACTTCCCCCCCACCCCCGAGTCTCTACAGTTCTAACAACTGTTAAAGAAAAGATAACAACCTTAAGAGTCTTAATTTTTGCAAATTAAAAAATACTCTCCTAAGTAATATATGGATACTGGATCAAAGAGACTTCGCAGGTGATGTGAATGGTAAAGGACCCTCATGCCAGTGTAGGAGATATAAGAGATGTGGGTTTGATTCCTGGGTTGGGAAGATCCCCTGGAGAAGGAAATAGCAACCCACCCCAGTTATTGTTGCCTGAAAAACCCCATGGAGAGAGGAGCCTGGTGGGCTACAGTCCATAGCGTTGCAAAGAGTTGGACACCACTGAATCTAATTAGCACTGGACAAAAGAAAAGACATAAACTTTGAATTGAACTGTTTAGAGAGCAATGCATATTTTGTACTAGTGAGAGCTCCAGCAGGAAGCAGAACTCCATTCTGATGGTTCAACTGTGAAAGAAAGAAAGTGAAAGTGAAGTCACTCAGTCATGTCCGACTCTTTGCGACCCCGTGGACTGTAGCCTACCAGGCTCCTCCATCCATGGGATTCTCCAGGCAAGAGTACTGGAGTGGGTTGCCATTTCCTTCTGCAGGGGATCTTCCAGACCCAGGGATTGAACCTGGGTCTCCCACATTGCAGGCAGACGCTTTGCCCTCTGAGCCACCAGGGAAGCCCAACTGTAGAGATTTTTGTAAAATTATTATTTAAAAGCTTTCATAATAAAGACAGTTGGGGCACCCCAAAACTGGTGACAATAGAAGGGTGCTCTCTGTTTTGAATAGACAAATTGAAGAAACAGTGTTAGAGGACTCCAGTGTGAACTATAACTGTGGGAGAGATGCTGCCTGAGAGCAGTGTAGCCACAGCCACTGCAAAATCTGCTGGGATGGAACAGGAGGAAAAAGGGTGGACCTCCTCTTTCCTTCATCACACTGATGCCTCCCGTGGGCCAAACTCAGCTAAAATCTGTCCAGCAAGAGGATCTGGGTGATATAGTCCAGTAGGGTAGGGTTCTGGAAGCTTAGAGTAGAGCAGAGAAAGATGGGGAATGAAAATGCTGAGTAAAAGTGGAGAACAAAATATGCTTCCTGCCAAAACTATGAGACACAGTTAAGGTTGACCTCAAAGGCTAACTTACAGCCTTACTCATATTTGTTTTAAAGAAAAAAGACAAAAATACAGGCATTATTGCCTATCTTAAAACATTAGAAAATATAACATAAAACTAGAAAGAAGGAAATATTAAGGATAAAAATTAGAATAAATGATACATAAAGCAAGGCAATAGCAAAAAGGATGTGTAAATCCAAAAGCCATTTTTTGGAAAAGGCCAAATAAATGGAGAAAGCCCTCAGGAATCTGATGAAGGAAAAGAGAGACTAAAAATACTTAAAATTTAGAAATGAAGAGGTAATGGCTATATGAATGGCAGAGACCAAGAGGGACTGTTAAACATGCAACTATTTCCTTATACATGAAACTTTATTATCTTAAAATTCAAATTACCAAAACCAATCCACAAAGAAGTAGAAAACTTGAAAAATCCAACTACTGTAAAGGATTTTAGAAAGAGGACCCATGATCAAAGTTCTTTAAAGCTTCCTGAGCAGATGGCTTCACAGCTAATAATTTTTTTGCCTAACCTTTAGAGGATGAATGATCCTAATGTTAATTAAGCTATCCCAGGCTTTAGAAAAAGATCTGTCTAATTCATTTTAAAAAAGTGACCACAGTCTTGAAACTTAATGCTGATAAAGAAGGACAAAAACAAACAAACAAACAAGAACAAATATTAGACCAGGGTTAAGAATAATGTTGCTCGAAGTCTAAAAAAAGTGATAAAAATAGAATCCACACTATTTAAAGAATAATATATTATGTTAAGCAGGGTTTATCCCCTAAATGCAAAGATGGTTTGATGCTAGTCAAAACATAATTTATTATATATAAAATTTATATAGTATATATATTATATACAATATATAATATATTATATACAAAATAAAGGACAAGGAAAGATGCTATTGTCAAATCAATTGTTGCTGAAAAGCCATTTGCTAAAGCTAAGCAGAACTTCCTAATTAAAACTAAATAAACTCGGACTAAAGGAGTCTCTGTACACAAATACAATGAAGGTAAAGACAGTATAGTCCAAACACTTAACTTGTGTAGAAGAAGAATGAGGTACCTAGGGAGAGATTTAAAAATTAGGCATGATTTACGAGCAGAGCAAGGAGAACTCAGGTGTGCTATATAATATTGATCTATTTCCACTGGACAACCTACTTCACCAGAGTTGCGGGGCATAATTATATTTATGCTTTAACCTGAGATTGCAACATTATCTTGGTGTGACCGCGAGGTGTTTTTATTTCTTCCTTTATTGTTACCATCAGAGGAAATGGAAAATCTGTGTTTCCCTCTGGGTAAGTAATGTGAGGGTTGCTGGCTCCTGTTCTCTTTCCTCTTCCCTCTCTATCTTTATGTGACCATTCTATATGCTGAAGGCTTTATTGTTGAAAAGGAGATGTATCAACACTTTCAACAAAGTCATTGCCTCATGCGTGAGGGGTGATTACAATTTCTGAGTTCAATTTTCTTTAAAAATGCTTTATTTGGGCATCTCCTGGGTTCTGTGTGGCAGGTCAGGCAATTATAGCACACCCTGATTGGTTGGCTTGTCTCGTAATGATGCTGGGTGGAAGTGTCCGTCCCATTTTACAAGAGAGGAAACTGAGGCTGGATGAAATGATGGGGAAATGAGTTTGGAAGGCAAACAAATGTCAGAGCTGGGGTCTGAATCTACATTACTTGATTCCAAACCCCACTGCAATTTACACCACACCACAGCTGCCTCTTGCCTTCTTGAGAATTACAGAATGCTGTAGACCGTGGTGATGGCGACATAGGTGATACCCCGGGTTTTCCCTGCCGGAGCCCCCTTCCTAAGCTGGATCCTGGAAAAGAATCAAGGCGCTCCTGAGTGAAGGGAAAGGCGTAGCTGTGGGATTGAGGAGCTCCAGTTTCTGCTGTTTATTAGATAAGAATGCTTAGATTACTCCTTCTGCTCAGTTTCCTTACTGCTTAATGGGGACGGCCATGTACATTTCACAGGTACTGTCGAGGATTAAGATCCTGTACGTAGGATGTTTGACAAAATGCCTGCAGTTAGTGAATGTCTTCAACAATTGTGGGTTCCCTTTTTTTCAAACTAGGACAATCCCCTCTTTCTATAGGTATTTATTAGGGGCTTTTCTGTGTCAGATCCTTGTGTCTGTATGTGGAGGGGAATATCAGGTATTAGGTATTTTAATAAAGCAGTATTGTCTTTTTGCATCCCATGGCCGTGAAGAATTAACCAAAAATTTAGATGTGGCATATTTATGCTAATATAACAATTTCAGAATCTTTCTTTTCTTTCAACTTCAAATCTCTCAGGGAACAACTTGGCAAGAAAGAAGGTGGTAATTTTTATAGAAATGGTAACTCTAATCTTTTTTTCTACAAAAGTTTGCTACCAATAATCTTTCATTTACAAAAGGGTACTTTTGAAACTAAAGTCTAAGGCATTTTACACTTTGATTTTAGTGCCTGCTATTCTAAGAGTAAATGGTTACCAACTACCATTAATATGTTTTAACTTTGCAACTTTCAGCAAAATAATTTTTAAGTTCTTGTAGATAATACACAGGTAATACCCTTATCAGTAAAAAGTGCTTAGGGTTGCTAAAAAATTAAATTATGAAATATGCTATATGCTAAGCATTATTTTTTTTTTTTTTTTCCTAAGGACATTTGCTGGTATTAAGATAGATTTTTTTGCTGTGTGGAAGATATGGAAATTTATATCTTACATCATGATACATTCTACTTCCTTGGCTAAAAATCTTTCATTATCTCTTTTGTAAAATGAATCTTTGGGCTCTAAAGAACAAAATCCTTAGGAATTATGAATAAAGGATAAATTTTTCTTTCCATAGTCTCCACAGATGAGGGGAAATGATTCAGGAAGATAGGTATTAGCATTTGCAAGCAGAAAGTCTGTATTTTCTTTGAAAGAAAAGAAAGTGAAGTCACTCAGTCATGTCCGACTCTTTGCGACCCCATGGATTGTAGCCCACCAGGCTCCTCCATCCATGGGATTTTCCAGGCAAGAATACTGGAGTGGGTTGTCATTTCCTTCTCCATTTTCTTTGGAAGACTTTCTTGTCAGAAGCTTGTACATTATTATTAATACATTTTGGGTAACTTGCTTAGTTAATTGCTTTATTACATTTCAAGTAACTTGCTTAATTACTTCAAAATACATATTCTGGAAGGATTTTAGTTTATTTACAGTCCATATTCATACGTAAGTACATACATGCATGATGTGAGCATCTTATAATTTTAGAATATTTATTCAGTTAGATGTTATATACCATTTCCTTGTAGTGAAATGACATAAATTTATGGACAGAGTTTCTCTTCTTTCCCCCATCCCTCATCCTGTCCCTTGCCATTCCTGGGGTGAGTGACCCCAAATTCTGATGTGGCCACATTCTGGGACTTGTTCTAGTGAATGCGCTTGTGAAAAGTTGTGTACTCATCCCTTTTCACACCTGCTACTTTGCTCCAGTCTCAAGCTCAGATGTTGGTGCAGGTGTGAGTTAGGTTTAGGGTGTGGGAGTAGTTCCCAGATCCTAAAATCTGTTATATTCTGGCTATGTTTGTAACACAGCTCTGTGCTGAAGTTTGAACATAAGCCTAATTCTTTATAAAAACTGGTACTTTGATTCATCTTTGAATGAAGCTTGTAGGGCTGGGGAGAATGACTGGCAGGACCAAGGCAGGTGTGGGCATCCTGGACCTTAAGGGAATTTGTGTTCTCCTGGCAAGGGCCTTCCCATCTATCACTGAATGGGTATCCAGTGTTCCACTCTCATGTTGTATTCAAATTCCTTCACGTCCTAATACCTAGCTTTTGGCTGGGGGGAGGGTGGAGATGTCCTGAGAGGTTGCTCTTCATCCCTAGTCCTGTTTCCTCTAGTGATGGAGCTGATGTAGGAATTCTTGTTTCTTGGCTCTGAATCTTAACGACATTTTGCCCCCAAATTCTGCCCATGGACAAGACCTTGATGTCAGGAATCATTTCCTAGGGTTTTTTTTTTTTTTTCCCCTGTAGGGATTAGTACTATTTTAACTTCCAAGTGTGGAGCAACTGTGACTTAAGCATGCTGAGGAATTTCCTTGTACATCTTACATGTTAATAGGAGACAAGAGAAACTGCCAGCATAAAGCATTTAAGCATTTGAAATATACTGTTCAGAGGAACTGAACAAAATATAAACAGCAACACATATACTAACTTTGTGATATGTACATTTTAATATCATTCTACCCTTGCTGTATGACTTAGAAATATAATGAGGATGTTTTCTGGAGAAAATATGCACACGTTTGCAAAGGAAAAGGAAATGCTTATCAAAGAAGAGACGTGTATACACCTTGTAACTTCTTTTCATTTCCCTTATCCGGACTAAGCATAAAAATTACCATGATTCTTTCAATAGAATCTTTAATATGTAAATGTGAAATTAGGCAGATGCTTAAGTTGACATATTTCATACACTTTTTACCATTGTATATATTGTCATTTGTGCGGATGCCTCCTGTCTCCTCTTGTGAGATCTAATTTTAGATTTTATGTAAGCAAATATTATTACTAAGAGATATAGACTGGTTCATGTGAATAATAAAATAACGAAAGTGTGGGTCGGCAGCTGAGGAAAAACAGATGATATGGACATGGCTCTCTCTGGACAGAGGATGAGAGCGTATTGTTGCATTTTTTTTTAACACCTTGTGGCTTAGCTGGTAAAGAATCCGCCTGCAATGCAGGAGACCGGGGTTCAATCCCTGGGTTGGGAAGATCCCCTGGAGAAGGGAAAGGCTACCCACTCCAGTATTCTGGCCTGGAGAATTCCATGGACTGTATAGTCCATGAGGTTGCAAAGAGTTGGACACGACTGAGTGACTTTCACTTCCCTAACAGAAATGTATCAGACTCCCGCTATAAGCATGCCATTTGTTAAAGGCCTATTTTTCTCCCCGCCTGGGAAAGGCATCACTCTCTCCTGTAACCTTCTGAGGAAGAATTAAAGACAAAATGCTGTCCTTAGGAATCTGTATTCGGGCTCTGGGGACCCAGGACAGATCACCCAAAATATCCTCATGTCTTCTGGGTACTTTGAGTTGCTTAAGAAGTGGCCAACACAAGAGGAACAGTTTGACCCTCCTTTCTTTGTCTCCCTGAAACAAGAAATAAATCCCTTATGTGAAGAGAGTTCTTCCCGCATCTAGAGGAAGAAGGACACCCTTAATGCCAGAGATAAAAAATTCGAGCTGAGGAGCCTGTATCACCAATTTTGTAACTTCTATAACTTACCTCCCCAAGACCAAACTCTGTCGAGATTTTTCATTAATTGAGCATGCCAAACCTAAATTTGTCTTGTCAGTTGCTCAGAAATTTATTGTTTCTTAGAAAGTATAAAAACCATCAGCTTTGGCCACTGCTTAACTCCCATTTCTATTAATCTGAGACCTGCATGCACATGAGTTGAAATCTGTTTCTTTCTCTCCTATTACTCTGTCTTATGTCTACTGGATAAACAGTAAAATAGACAAGAACTTGGGAGGGGGAGAGGGGAAAATTGCCCTTCCCAGTTAAGGCCACAATGCTAGATGCTGAATCATTGGTAAGAAAACTGATTCAAATTTTCCCTTATGCAGAAGGACCCAACACTCTCGGGCATTTCTCTTTGAGGATTACCTCACATTCTCTTTGTCTCCAAATGGCTGGCAGCATAGACGTGTCCCCATTTAAGAGGATCTTTCTAGTTTGGAAACATCATGGAACGTTGGAAAAGGAGGCATGAAATAACTTGGCAAGTGTTTTCTCTGCTTTGGGGAAAACTGTCTTTTCGCACGTTTATCTTTCTGCGTCTTCTCTTATCACAATAATGGTTAAATTGCAAGGGTGAGGATCAGAGATCTCTCCATCCCCTTCAGTTCAGTTCAGTTGCTCAGTCGTGTCCAACTCTTTGCGACACCATGAATTGCAGCAGGCCAGGCCTCCCTGTCGATCACCATCTCCCGGAGTTCACTCAGACTCACGTCCATCGAGTCCGTGGTGCCATCCAGCCATCTCATCCTCTGTCGTCCCCTTCTCCTCCTGCCCCCAATCTCTCCCAGCATCAAAGTCTTTTCCAATGAGTCAACTCTTCGCATGAGGTGGCCAAAGTACTGGAGTTTCAGCTTTAGCATCATTCCTTCCAAAGAAATCCCAGGGTTGATCTCCGTCAGAATGGACTGGTTGGATCTTCTTGCAGTCCAAGGGACCCTCAAGAGTCTTCTCCAACACCACAGTTCAAACACATCAATTCTTCAGCACTCAGCCTTCTTCACAGTTCAACTCTCACATCCATACATGACTACTGAAAAAGCCATAGCCTTGACTAGACGGACCTTAGTCGGCAAAGTAATGTCTCTGCTTTTGAATATACTATCTAGGTTGGTCATAACTTTTCTTCCAAGGAGTAAGCGTCTTTTAATTTCATGGCTGCAATCACCATCTGCAGTGATTTTGGAGCCCCCCAAAAGAAAGTCTGGCACTGTTTCCACTGTTTCCCCATCTATTTCCCATGAAGTGATGGGACCAGATGCTATGACCTTCATTTTCTGAATGTTGAGCTTTAAGCCAACTTTTTCACTCTCCTCTTTCACTTTCATCAAGAGGCTTTTTAGTTCCTCTTCACTTTCTGCCATAAGGGTGGTGTCATCTGCATAGCTGAGGTTATTGATATTTCTCCCGGCAATCTTGATTCCAGCTTGTATTTCTTCCAGTCCAGCATTTCTCATGATGTACTCTGCATAGAAGTTAAATAAGCAGGGTGACAATATACAGCCTTGATGTACTCCTTTTCCTATTTGGAACCAGTCTGTTGTTCCATGTCCAGTTCTAACTGTTGCTTCCTGACCTGCATACAGATTTCTCAAGAGGCAGGTCAGGTGGTCTGGTATTCCCATCTCTTTCAGAATTTTCCACAGTTTCTTGTGATCCAGACAGTCAAAGGCTTTGGCATAGTCAATAAAGCAGAAATAGATGTTTTTCTGGAACTGTCTTGCTTTTTCCATGATCCAGCGGATGTTGGCAATTAGTTTGTGCTATAAGGCAAAGCTTACTTTTATATTTGTAGACTTATTAGAATCAAATGGAAGTGGTGAGAAATATATTTTTCCAAAGGAAGATAGATGGAAAGTGATTTAATCTGGCACGAGTGCCTTCCTGCAGTAGATGCCCAGATGCCAGCCTTGGGTCTCAGTGATTGCTTTCATGACATCTTCACAAACACACCTCTGATATGGCACCATTGCTGGCTTGGGTGTTGTGCCCTCTGCCTGACCTTCCAGAGTTCACTCCCTTCAGCATCTTTGAACCTTTTATAAACTGACATGAGCCTTTCTAGGATGAAAGAAAGCAAAGTGTAAGAAGTATCCATCCATAGTATGCTACCTTGTGTGATAAAGAAGGGAAGATAAGACAGTACAGATGTATCTCCTGAACAGTGCCCAGGGGCCATAGAGGAGCTTAGGCAAAAGTGAAATAGATGCCCTTGGCTCTAATAGAAGCAAACCCATGAATAGTATTTTTAAAATTTATTCCTCTGATTTTGTTGTTTTCAGTTGACAGAATGCCCATGTCTGATCATTTCTTTTGACTAAGCAGTAATCTTAAACATTAAAAAAAAAAAAAACTTAAGCCAAAGTAAAATTACAATAAGATCTGAATATAAATAAAATATTCAGTACTCACAGTATTATTTTAAATTTAATCTACCTACTTTCCAATTTTTCAATATATGTTTTTCAACTGCCTTCATGTTCTTGGAAAAGTCAGTATTAAGTACCATAGGCATAAATCATTTTCTTGCACTTTGCTTTACTGTTCTTAGCAGATACTGTGTTTTTCACAAATGCAAGGTTTGTGGCAACCCTGTGCTGAACAAGACTATCAGCACCATTTCCCCATAAGCATCAGCTCACTTTGTGTGTCTGTGTCAAATGTTGGTAATTCTCATGATATTTCAAATATTATTACTATTAAATTTGTTATGGTGATTCATGATCATAATCAGTGATCTTCATTACTGCTCCATCTCCCTGAAGGCTCAGATGATGGTTAGCATTTTTCAGCAATACAATATTTTTAAATTAAGGTATATACATTGTTTTTTAGACATAATACTGTTGCATGCTTAATAGACTATAATGTAAACATAATTTTTATAGGTGCTGGGAAACCAGAAAATTTGTATGACTCATTTTATCATGATATTCACTTTATCTGGAAGTGAACCTGCAATATCTCTGAGTGTGCATTACATAACAGGTACATAGGAGTGTACATTTTTTGTTTGTATCCGATTTCAATATGGCTTAACTCAGCAGTGATAGTTATCTAAAAACTTGAAAAGAAAAAGGATGGAAAGGTGTGTTGGGAAGACAAGGCCATAGAGATGAATTGCTCAAGACAGTTTAGGAGCAAAGCCATTTGTACATTATTGGTTAGACTAAGTTCAGAGAGGGAGAGGACACCCCTGTGCAGTCCCTGAAGCACCCACAGAGGGCTTCTGAGTCCTGGGCTGTAACTTGCTGAGCCAACAATGTCCACACCTACAGATTCAGCTGCAGAAAAATGAGGAAGTCTCAGGACGGCAACTTTAGGTAGAAAGGATTTTCAGGTACCGTGCATGAATTACATGAATATACTTTTGTACTTTTCTATGGGCTTTTATTTTTTAAGTCATTATTAGTCATTTACATGGAGGGCTTCTCTAATGGCAGAAAGTGAAAAGGAACTAAAGAACTTCTTGATGAGGATGAAAGAGGAGAAAGAAAAAGCTGGCTTGTAACTCAACATTCGGAAAACTAAGATCATGCCGTCTGTTCCTATCACTTTATTGCAAATAGAAAGGTAAAAAGGGGAAACAGTGATAGATTTTATTTTCTTGGGCTTTAAAATCATTGCAAATGGTGACTGCAGCCATGAAATCAAAAGATGCTTGCTCTTTGGTGGCAAGCTATGACAAACATAGACAGCATATTAAAAAGCAGAGGCATCACTTTGCCAACAAAGATCCATCTAGTCAAATCTATGGTTTCCAAGTAGTCATGTGTAGATGTGAGAGTTGGACTATAAAGTAGGCTGACCACTGAGGAATTGATGTTTTCAAATTTTGGTGCTGAAGAAGACTCTTGAGAGTTCCTTAGACTGCCAGGAGATCAAACCAGTCAATCCTAAAGGAAATCAACCCTTAATATTCACTGGAAGGACTGATGTGGAAGCTGAAGTGCCAATCCTTTGGCCACCTGATGTCCACTTCCTCAATGGACATAAATTTGAGCAAACTCTGGGAGATAGCAGAGGACAGAGGAGCTTGGTGTGTCGCCATCCATGGAGTCACAAAGAGTCGGACATGACTTAGTGACTGGATAACAGCAACTTCTCATAGTGAAATTTCAGTCATTATCTAAAAATCCTATTACTGTCCTGTTACACTTCAAAATTAACATAACAACTTCAAATATTAAAAAGACAAAAATGAAAACCCGATCAAGCTGTCCTGAAGTAACAAATGCTATCCTTCAGCTGGATCCCTGACTGTATGGACCAGCTGGGGTGCACGGAGTGGGAGACAGATCAAAAGCTTTGGAACAAGATTCATGCAGATTTGGCTTCCAGCTTTGCCATTTATAAGCAATAACATTAGGCAGATTGTTTAACCTCTCTGACCTCCCATTTCCTTAGCTGTAAAATGATGCTAAAGAATTGAGATACTCTACATACAACACAGCAATGTCTATGGCAGAACAGGTGTTCCATCAGAGGTGCCTGTCCTCAAGGTCTAGAATTGAGCAACATGGAGCCAGAAATCTTCTGCTTGAATCCCAGCTTCCTCGGTTGATTGTAGACATGCTCTTTTCTTTTCCTGGCCTCTGCCTGGCTGTCATGATTGTCAGAAAAGAAAACCATAATTCCAGGAACATAGTATTTGGTCAAATAGGAAATTTCCTCTCTATGTTTGAAAAATCTGTTCAAATACATTTAAGAAAAATACATACATTTAAAAGGTAGACACATCCAGTTCAGTTCAGTTCAGTTGTTCAGTTGTGTCTGACTCCTTGTAACCCCATAGACTGCAGCACACCAGGCCTCCCTGTCCATCGCCAACTCCTGGAGTTTACTCAAACTCATGTCCATTGAGTCAATGATGCCATCCAACCATCTCATCCTCTGTTGTCCCCTTCTCCTCCTGTCTTCAGTCTTCCCCGGCATCAGGGCCTTTTCAAATGAGTCAGTTCTTTGCATCAGGTGGCCAAAGTATTGGAGTTTCAGCTTCAGCATCAGTCCTTCCAATGAATATTCAGGACTGATTTACTTTAGGATGGGCTGGTTGGATCTTCTTGCAGTCCAAGGGGATTATCTTTTCTTTATAATAATAAAACATAACTCCCAGAAGATAGAGAGGGAAAATAATCTAATATGTTTAAAACTCAATGATGTGTGAGATCTGGAAAGTCTGCTAATTAATGATAATGACCAGTCCTCACTTTCACACACTTGGCAGTTTACAGAGTGCTTGCAAGTGGATGCCTGCGCTCATGGATGCTCGCTGAACTGTTAAATGGAGGCGCCATGGCAGGAATCTGAAAACATTACAGTCAAAACATAGACTCTGCCAAATGAAGATGTTTGCCCTTGGCTGGGTCTTGAGGTGGAACATTTATGTATTTATTCTTCTAAGCCAGTCACTCAGGTCTTCCCCAAGAGATCGCCTGACTCTTTGCTTCCTTGGACTTTTCATATTGTTTGCAAACATCACATAATTAATCAACCAATCTGTAGCCCCTCAACTCTCCTGAGCCATCGTGTTGAGACAAAGCTGTCAAGAAATGTTCTGGACTTCTTTCTGTTCAGAAAGCTTCTATGGCTCAGCTCAGATTTTATTGACTCCTGAAACACGGCCAGGAAGGCTGGCTTCTCGACCCAGCCACAGACGAGTCTGTAAACTCCGCTTAATGATATATCAACTTGTTTCATTTACCTGATGGAAGGTTTTATTTGCTGCTCTTAAGCTCTTACAATTTCTTCTGTTTGCTTTTCCTTTCTCTGCATAGCTTATAAACCATTCAAGGATCTTTGGGGCATAAAATTCTATAGTGTTTCTAGGACTAAAATGGTCAAGTATATATCATTATTATTGTTCCTAGTGTCACAGTTATATCTGTGGCTGGTTAGTAGTCTCTTAGCATCAGAGCTCCCCAGGGCCATTTCTGAATCCTGCGGATGTCATTGAAATGCTAAGCCAAAGCCCATCTCAGATAATCTATTTTTTTCTGTGGTTCAAATGAGTATTGACTTTGGTTGTTGATCTGCTTAGCAGGATTTTTCAGAAAGATCCTGTTGTCTCAAGAGGAAGTCCTACACCCTCAGTGGTCAATTTTCAGCCACATAATCTCATTTGACTGTTACATGTTAATCAGCACATGATTAAGTAGAAAGAGTGAGAAGAATGTAGGACTAGGTACTGGGAAAGACAGACCCCACTTACCCTCTTGCCATTTCAGAGATAAGAGCTCTTTGGCAAGTCATTTAACACCTCTGGAATTTGTTCTTGCATTTTAAAATGAATAAAGGACTTTCTAGGTAAATATACAGAGGTATAATATTATTGCTATTCTTAGTCTAGGCTTATGTGGCTAGGCTTACAACAAACTGGTAACCAAACATGTTCTTCCTCCCTGCAACAGGAATCAGTTGAGAAACAGATAGAAGAGACTGCCAGCTGGAGATAAAATTGTGGCTAGTATCACAAAGTTGGAGGAAATGAGGTGATCTATAGCCAGAGTTGGTCTTCCTGTTATTTTACCTCTTTATTTATTTTTTAATGTTTTGGTTTCTTTTTATGCAGTCCTTTTTTTTTTTTCTTCTTTCTTCTTTTAAAATGAAAAGTAATTTTATTTGTTTTTATTTTTGACTGTGCTGGGTTTCCGTCGCTGCACAGGCATTCTCTGGTTGCCACGAGTAGGGGCTACCCTCTCGTTGCAGCGCATGGGCTTCTCGTTGAGGTGACTGCTCTTGCGTGGAACGTGGGCTCAGTAGTTCCGGCTCATGGGCTTAGCTGTGGGATCTTCCCAGACCAAGGACTGAACCTATGTCTCCTGCATTGGCAGGCAACACTTTACCACTGCATCACCAGGGAAGCCTCTCTTTTTCTTTTTTAAATTTGTATTTATTTATTTGCTGCACTGGGTTTTAGTTCCAAGCACTTGGGATCTTTAGTTGCATGCGAACTCTTATGTGGGTATAGTTCTCTGACCGGGAACTGAACCCTGTCCCCCTGCACTGGGAGATTGGAGTCTTGGCCACTGGACAACCAGGGAAGTCTGGTCTTCCTGTTATTACCCACTTGATTAAAACACCCCAGACAGCTTTCTTCTCCCTGCAAGGGCAGAGCCTGCACTGTTCAGCCACCCCATAGACTCTCTTTGCCCTCCTACTTCTTTCCCTCCAGACCCCACCAGCACAATCACTTACACTAAAATCTAAGTCACTGAGAACTGATAAGAATTCCCTCCATACAAAGGATGTATACTGTCAGTGTCGCAGAAAGTGTGCAGTGAGGCAGAATTATTATTTTTCTCCACTCCCTCCCCCACCTCTATATGGTTGAGGAAATTAAGCCCAGAGAGGATGGAGTGAGTTGTCTAAGCTCTAGTCTAGTTAAGGAAGCCACAAAACAGAGGGAAGTGGTTTCTGTATACTTTGACGACTGAAACCCTTGTTGGGGGAAATCCATCTACAGAAGGACAAGGGACGATAAAGATAAAAGCAGAGCTGCTCTGATGGAAGAGGTGAGTGACCAAGAGTCACATGTTATGTGTGTCCCTCCCAAGGCCGGTCCTTGAGAAAGTCTCTGGATTAGAGGGAGCGCCTTAGAGCGGTAGCATTGGTGAACATTTCCAACTGTACACTGTAATAATAATAACACTTTTTGAGTCCTTACTACATGCCAGGAACTGTTCTAGGTGCTGTATCTATATTAACTTCTTTGTGTGTGCTCAGTTGTTCAGGCATGTCTGACTCTTTGTGACCCCATGGACTGTAGGCCACCAAGCTCTTCTGTCCATGGGATTCTCCAGGCAAGAATACTGGAGTGAATTGCCATTTCCTTCTCCAGGGGATCTTTCTGACCCAGGAATTGGACCAACATCTCCTGTACTGCAGGTGGATTCTCTACTGTTGAGCCACCTGGGAAGCCCATATGTGTATATACATTCTTTTAATTACTTTTTCCATTATGGTTTATTATAGAATATTGAATATAGTTCCCTGTGTTATACAGGGAATATTACATTAATATTATATTAATTTAATATATTATAATAATTTATATTATTAATATAATATTATATTAATGTTATTAATATTACCCTGATTAGCACAAGTTGTAGTATGGAAATAGCATTTATTAATTGCCTTTTATATGCTTAATGTTGTGCTAGGATATTACATATGCACTATCTCATTTAACTATGGTTACCACCTTGAGACTTAGTTACTTTTAATTTTTACAGATGAAGAAACTGAAAATTAGACAAGCTACTTTTTTTTTTTTAACAAGATCACACAGCTAGTAAGAGGCCAAGAAAGGATTGGCCTCCCCGGCTTTAGCAATTATGGTGTCTCTCTCTCTAAAAGTTAATTATTTCATGATAGATTCTTCAAATAAATCTGGCTCACACTCACTGCCAGGAGCAGCTGAGAACCAAAGCCAGTGATCTCCCTTCTTGAATTGTGTCATGATCTGTGTCTCCTTGTTTTACGAATTCAACCATTTTTTGCTTGTTGACCCTGGGTTTCACATTTTTACCCTAATCCACACCCGGGACACAGGTGCTTTCTTGATGGGTGAGATGTGGTCTTCTAGGTGTCCCCTGTGGTCCTAGCTTTCTGGTTATAGGCACCAAGAGCACTGAGTGTGAGAAGCCCCATTTTCCTCTGGGGCTTTCTAGGGCCTAGGCTTAGCAAGACAACCCTGCTTCACCTCCCTTCCCACCATGGGTGAGAGATGCTGGTATTATGAAATTATTTCCAAGATGTTTCACGTTGCCTGTTTTGCAGTACTTTGCCAGGTTCTTAAAGAATGCAATATAAATTTTTAAGCCCAGTAGTAAAGTATAAGTTACTACATAATAGAACACTTAAATTATTGAGGGGCTAGCATCGTCCTGAGATTTCTCAAAGGAGTACTTGTTGAAGAGCTAAGCCTACTCAGTGCAGCTATTGAAAGCAAGGACACAATCTAAAGTCCATGTTTTATAAGAACTAGGAAAAAAAATATTTTGCTTTCCCAAAGGGACGTGTGCATTTTTTGCCTCCTTCTCCAGACTGGAAACCACTCAGCCAGATCATCAAAGCTTCCTCTTCCTTGGTTTCATCTCACACCCAGACGGCTGATGTACATGTACTAAATGCTCATAACATTTTGTGGCTCTTATTAGTTCTTGGAGAGTGTACTAACCTTTCCCATAGATGCCAGTGAGATAAATAAAGACCATAAAACAGAATACATACATATTATGTTGGGATTAAGTATCCAAAATGACTCCCAAATGAATACTGTAGTTATTTCAGTTAGATTCATGGTACATCTGCCATGCGCAAGGTTCCAAGATGTGCATTGGAGACACAGTTCTGGCCTTCAAGAAAATTGTATACTAGTAGGGAACTAATCCATTACAGAAATAAAATTTAGCTGTAAAACAGGCACAAAGTTGTATAAGGCCTGTGATACAGGTCCATAAATACAAAATTTCTCTCCTAGAAAACTCCAGGCTCACATGGTTTATCCAGTAAATTCTGCCAAATATTAAACAAATCTTATATAAAATCCTCCAGAGAAAAGAAAGAGAAGCAATATTTCCTGTTAGTTCCATGCATGTAGCATAATGGCACCCCACTCCAGTACTCTTACCTGGAAAATCCCATGGACGGATGAGCCTGGTAGGCTGCAGTCCATGGGGTCACTAAGAGTCGCACATGACTGAGCGAATTCCCTTTCACTTTTCACTTTCATGCACTGGAGAAGGAAATGGCAGCCCACTCCAGTGTTCTTGCCTGGAGAATCCCAGGGATGGAGGAGCCTGGTAGGCTGCCGTCTATGGGGTTGCACAGAGTCGGGCATGACTGAAGTGACTTAGCAGCAGCAGCATAACTTGAAGAGCAAAATCTGAAAAGCGTATTATGAAAAGGAAACACAAAGGTCAGCCTGACTCAAGAACTTGCATTTCTGAAATATTCAATTTGGGCATGATGTATTCTGATATATTACAGAGTTCCATGTGTTCATATTTTGTTAAGGATTTGCATATGTATTCATGACAGAGATTTTCCATTTGAGACTGAGAACAAGAAATATTCCCACTCTCACCAGCTGAGAGGTTTAGCCACTGTAATAAGGCAAGAACAAATAAAAGTTGTAAAGTAGAAATAAGTAAATAAAACTGTCATTATTTGCTAATGATATGATTTTAATATAGCAAATCTAAAAGGACATACAGAGAAATTAGTAAAATTAAAAAGGGAGTTCAGTGAGGTTGTTAGATATAAGATAAATGAAGTAAAAGGCATTTAATTTTTTATATACAGTAACACATGAAAAATAAAGTTTAAAACTTGCCACATATAACTGAAAGAGTTCTAGGATTAGACATATTCAAAGATGTGCATAACTTCTATACAGAATATTTGGGAGACATTAATGGAAACTGAAGTAAATGGAGAAATATTTCATGTCAGATTGGAAGACTCGATATAATAAAGCTATCAATTCTTCCTAAATATATCTATAAATACATTGTACTCACAATTAAAATCCAATGGTTTATGTGGATATGTGCAGAATTATTTGACTTACATGGAACAGTAAAAGGCTCAAAATAGCCAATATATCCCTGGAAAAGAGAACTTATTCTACTTAATATAAAGATTTTTTAAAGCTGCAACAATTAAAATAGCAATAGCAAGCTAGTGATTAAAAGACAAATGGCCTTCAGAACAGACTAGAGATCTCATAAAACTACACACACACACACACACACAAGAGCACTTTATTTATGGTGCTGCAATAATTGGATATCTATTTGGAAAAAAAGAAACTTCATACCAACCTCAAGCCATATGCAAGATCAATTTCAGGTAAATTAGAGATCTAAACCTAAAAACCAAAAAAATCTAATTTCCTGAGGAAAATTTAAAACTTCTGTTAACTAATAAATTCTATTTAGAGAGCTGAAAAAAAAAAATCCAGCATCAGAAAACAGGTTTACAATACATATAATTAACAAAGGACTTTCATCTTGAAAATACAAAGATTTTCCATAAGTCAGTGACAGAAACATAGACAAACCAGCAGAGAAAAAAGCAGGTAAGATATTGGAACAGACATTCCCCCAAAGAGGTATTTAAATGATTAGTAAATAGATAGAAATTAATATACAGGCACTCAACCTTACTAGTTAATCAGCAAAATGCCGCATGTAATACCTCTGCTCATCAGAATGGCTGAAATTAAAAAGGCACCCGTTATCAAGTGTTGGTGAGATTGTATGGCAGCTGGAAGTCTTGTTTATTGCTGATGTTTATGTAAAGCGGTACAGTTACTAAGACCATGGTTGATATCTGCTACTAAAGTTAAGGATTCTATGCTTCCTTTTGACCTAGGAATTCCATTCCAAGTTATTTACCTAACAGATATGTCTATCAGGTGATAATTTTAACTGTGTTCATAACAACTTTATTCATAACAGAAAAAACAACTCAAAGCTCCACCAGCAAAAAATAAAGCTGAATACTATATTACAATGGAAACAAATGAACCACAGTGACACACAGTAAGCATCATGGATTTATTTTGCAAATATATAGGAGACAAGACACTAGTCATAAAAATACATTCCACGTCATTATAAAGATCAAAATGGGTACAATTAAGCTGGAGTGATTAAGAATTAGGTGCTAAAAGTAGAAAATAGGAAAGTGATGACCATAAAATCAAGATGGTTATTCTGTTGGGAGGGAGGGACTTGTCTGTGATTAGGAAAAGGTATTCAAGTGGCTTTGAAAATGGAAGGGGCTTATTTCTTGACCTGAGCTGCATGAATGTTTAATTTATAATTCATTAGGCTGTTCATTTTTTTTGCATACTTTTCTGGGTGTGTGTTATATTTCACAGTAAAAAGATTAAAGAATCTACCTCTTTAGCTCGTATCGCTTTCCTGAGTTTCTGATTTGATGTATTTCAGTGCCTATAGGACCTCTCATTGACATGTGCCTCTGACACTTCAAACTCAATATATCTCAAATTATCAATTCATTCTACCCCCAGATCTGCTCTGCCTCTTGAGTTCCTCAAGTTGGTGAAAACCACCATCATCCGCTTCATCTTCCAAGCCAGAAATCAGGATAGCATCACGAATTCCTCCCTTTTCTTTAATCATCATATATAATAATGTTTGGCGGACTTTTACCTCTTAATATGTGCTAAACTTAACCTTCCTGTTCACTTCTTGACTACTGCCTTTGTGCTCACTATCAGGATATCTGATCTGTTTCACTTCAACAGCTTCCTGACTGTCTCACTTTTCTCCTAGCTGGTCATGTCTTTCTTTGTTCTATCTTCCCTGTGGTTGTCAGAGAGCTCTCCTATAAAATACTAATCTGATCATGTCCACCCTCTCATTAGACTTGCACTGGCTTATGCCGCCTTACACAAATCATCCTTCACCTTCCTCTATGGGTTTATGAATGATGCTCTCTTACAGTTCATGCTTCTGAAACAGGGTCTTATTTATTAAGCTGCGGTGACTGCAGAATGGCAGTGACATCAACTGTCCCCCTTTCTCCTGCCTGTCACCCTCGTCTTGTACCATTTCCCTACCTTACTCAGTTAACCTCACCTTAGTCTTACAGTGCATAGATGCTCTTGTAACACCTTGCATATAACTCTCTGGGGTTCAGCAATCTTTTCCTCGGCTTTGAGCTCCAGGGAATATAACAGAGAAAGTACTCAACGTTTTTTGACTGAAAGAATTCAGAGGCAGAAAGCGTTACCTCTCATGAGAAGATTCAAGAGACCTCACTGTCCATCTGTAGTAGACTTTTGAGAATTGCTAGAATATTCAGAATGGAGAGAATGTCACAAATGCAGCAGCAGAGACAGAAATTGGAGTGGTTCCACAGAAAGAGTGGTTGTTGGGTATTTATAAGTGGAGGATTCATGTTGGAAGATTGATTTAAAGAAAATCTGCCATGTCTGCAGTTAGGCTATTCAACATTCAGTTTGACTGGAGCTTGATGAGGCCATTATTTTCCATTGATTATTTTTTATTCAATACATGACAGAATGACTACATGCCTGAACTGGCTGCAAAATCATAAATATTTAAATCCAAGCTATTTGCAATGCATAGAATAATCAAGTCATGGGAGCTAACTTATATGTTTGGTGACTTGGTTATTGATTTTTCCAGCTCCAATCTGAATTCTATAGCAATTCACAGAAATGGCTTAAGCAGACGGTTTTAATACTGCAGCAAATCGCAATCCTATATGCAGAAGTCCAAAGAACGAGAGATCTAGAAGAGAACAGTAGATGGTCATCTTATGCACATGGATTCAAAGAACAAGAGAGTCAGAAAAGATCTAAGCCATCGTGTGTCTCCATTTCTAAATATCAGACAGTGAAACAAGTCTCAGAGGCCAAATGATGTATACACATCCCATGGTTAATTAGAGTCAGGCCTGGAATCCAGGTCTCTTGACTCCCAGGCCAAAGTTCTTTTTTGTAAGAATGTCATATACACCTCAATGATTCATATAAGGAAGGAGGGGAAGGAGTTCTGCTGTTGTTTCTGTTTCTTTAAGAATTTTTTTTTGATGTGAATCATTTTTTTAAGTCTTTATTAAATTTGTTACAATATTACTTCTGTTCTGTTTTTGTGGCCACGAGGCAGGCATGCAAGGGTCTCAGCCCCTCCATCAGGGATGGAACCTGAACCCTCTGCCCTGGAAGGCAAGGTCTTAACCCCTGGACTACCAGGGAAGTCCCCCTGCTGCTTTTTTATTTATCTGGTACAGATACGAAGACTGTTTACCCAAGGGAGTAGTGATAACAGTGACAGTAAGACTTTCTTCTTTCTTGTAGATCACCTGTGTCTCAGGCTGTCACACAGCTGGTGTGATCTCTCTGGTCTCTATCAGTAGCTTTTCAGAAAAGCCTTATGCCTCTTGGGCCACTCCAGGTGAAAGACCTTTGGATATCGATGTGAACAAGGCTGATTATCACCGCTTCAGGCTCAGCGTTCCTTGTTACTGACTATAAAATTTCTGCCTATTTACTTTGACGGAGGATAAGAACCTAGAGAATTAAAATGGGAAAATTCTGTCATTCATTCATTTATTGTTTAATGTAACAACACTTATGAAATGCCTACTATTTTAAAGATTCTGAGCTAGACTTTGAAGTCCCGTGAAGAGAGGCAGAATGCTAGAGAAACACTTGCTTCAGACAAAGCAAACCGTTCACTGGTCCTGCAACTTTGGACAACCTACTGACTACCTCTAATTCAGTGCTGTCTTCTGTGCCATGCGGATTGTAACACTGTTATGAAGTTATTGTGTAGAACACTGGTTCCCTGCCCCACATCCCAGGGGTGATTTTGCTCCCTAGTGGACATCTGGCTATATTTGGAGACACTTTTTAGGTGTTACAAGTAGGAGGCACGTGCTCCACAGTGCATAATATTGCTCCAAATAACAATGAATTGTCTATCAAAATGTCAGTTGTGCTGAGGTCTAGAAACCCTGCTGTCAAATACCTGCCCTGATGCCTATGTAATAGAAATGATGTGTCCACCACAGCCATGACTCATAGGGGACTTCCACTGATCCTAGCCAGTGCCTCTATGAAAGAGGTCATTGCCACAGAAGCTGTCCATCCACCTTCCTTCAGGAAGCTTAGTCTAGGGGCCAGATCATTGAACGGGTGTTGTCCATAGATGATGTAGAGGTGATGGGAGTGGGCAGGAGAACTTGTCCTTCACTGTTGAAGTACAGCCCCGTGGGTGCTTGCTGTCAGCTCCCTGGTCCTCCTGATGGAAGATTCTTCTTCCTCCCACTATTGAACCAAAGGTTCTCATCCTCTCCTGTCCAAGTTCATCTTCCACTTCTTGCCTAGCTGGTCTATCTGATCTCTGCAAGAAAAGATCAAATAAATGAAAAGCGTTCCTATTAACAAGGCACCATATTTTATAAACATACATAGAAATCCATCTTTTTTGCTATTTAGGCCAGTGGTTTCTTCTCTTTTTAAGTCCTAATGGGCGACAAATACACAGTAAGAAATGAAGGTAGAGGAGACAAAAACCCTCTGAGAACTAGAAAGAGTGAGTAGGGAGGGGTAAAAACATAAACACACAGTCACTGTCATGCTTGTGAAATGCAATGAGAACACTTAAGTTAGACTACTTTGTTGTGGGCCTGCTATAGACTGTTTGCTCAATCACTGTCATCTCTTGGTTTCCTTCACCAAGGATGAGAATAAATTCTGAGAGGTGCTTAGTGTAGCTACCACGATGGTTGGTTGACTGGTTGCTTGGATAGACGTCTACAGGCTTTTGGACATCAGCTCTGCCCAAGAGACTGAGTGAGTGCCCTGTGGCCAATATCTATGGCGTATGTACTATATGCTGGCCATGGTACTGAGTACAGGCTTGAATTATTCCATCTACACTGCTTCTAAGCCCTATGATGTAAGTGCTGTTATTTCCTTGATGTTATCCATGAGGTTATTGGCGTTATCCATGAGGATATCAGAGTTATCCATGAGGATATTGGAGTTAGGAGAGGTTAAGTGACTAGACCAGAATTATACCATTGGCAGGTGGTGGAACAGACTTCATCCAAGGTAGCGTGACACAAAATATGACACTTTCACCATAGGTTATACCAGCTTCCTTTATTTTGGTATCCATGCCAATATGAAAAGGAAAAGCATATCCACATTTATATAAAGCAAGACTTAAAGCAAGCATTTGAGGCAAAGGAAAAATTGTATGACCACGTAATAGATTGTTTAAGCTTCCCTTATATTATTACATAGCATCAGAGATAGGAATTTTTCTTCAATAAATTTTGTGCTTTCACCAAAATTCAAAGATATAACAATTTCCTTTGACATTATTTATAAAAGTGATTCATTTTTTACTTAGCCTTTTATGAGTTCTACTTTTTTTTATATCAAGTTGCCTTTCCCACTAATGAGTAATAAATTATACTCTTGATCATTGTGTTACTTAAAATATATGAAGTTTCTCTGCATTATTAATTTCCAAGTGGAGTATCATTTAAGGTAGGGTGGAGGTTGTGAAACAATGCTTTTTAAAATGCAGTTACCAGGGCTTGTGTTTAGAACTAGGGACTCATTATCTGTATATATATAAAATAAAACACTCTGGTCAGTTTTATATAGCTTTATTTTGTAGGTTCTCCCCGTGTGGAGCAAAGCGTGGTTACAGGCAGGTACTATGCATGACTGTGCAACTTGTGTTCTTTACACGGTGAGTCCATGTCCAAGGTGTGCTGGTGCTGACTGATACTTCTCAGCACTGACTATGAACATCACTTCTCAGCTCCACGTTTAGTGGCATTACAACAGTAGCTTAAACTTGGCCTTGATGGGCATATGTACACAGCGGAAACTGGCAACCTCTACAGATCAGGGAGCTGATTGATAAACATTGATCAGCATACCACTGGGCTCAGTGAGGGGAGAGGAACTGAGGGATTAAAACTTAGCCCCTGCCCTGCTCCCTGATGTGAAGGTGAGCAGGAAGGGCCTACTTTGTTTTCACTCCAACAAAACTGCCCTCTGCTCACAGCTGTACGCCATAAGCTAGAGGAGGCATTCTCTGCTAATTTACACAAAGGCCACAAGTGGGCTAGCACCCTGAGTTGAGAACTGTGGTTCCCAAACCTGGCCCATCATCATAATGATTTAAAAAATATATAGATGTTAGGGCTTTTCAAAGATTTTGGTTTTGTTTATGTAGCATTCAATAATTGTTGCTTACCTACACTTATTCCTAATGGGCAAAATCTAGTTTTATTTGGGTATTTCCTGACTCAGATTGGTAACTGAATTTCTAGCTCTAGAGTTTTAATCATGAGTGACATAAACCAATCAGGATAACCATCCCCCTTGCTACTGATTTGCTTAAGGGTAGGAATGTGACTCCATTGTTATCAATTACCTAAAGCTAATTATGTCGGGGAAGATCGAGGGCAGGAAGAGAAGGGGGCCACAGAGGATGAGATGGTTGGATGGCATCAACAACCCAATGGACATGAGTTTGAGCAAACTCTGAAAGACAGTGAGGGACAGGGAAGCTTGGCATATTGCAGTCCATGCGGTCACAAAGAGTCAGACAGGACTTAGCTACTGAACAGAGGAAGACACATGCTAAGTACATGAGGCTAATTAGATGAGACTAAGTCAGCTTCAAGGCTTCAGAGGAAGGTTCTAAATTAGAGAGACATAAGAAAACATGGCCCCTTCTGCCTCTTTAGATTGCTGAAGATTGTATAACAGAGACTATTTTATTGCCTAGAAGAGGTGCAACCATTTTTGATTAACAAGGAGAAGCAACTGGAAGACAAAGCTGCTCTGCTCAGCATAATTTTGTGGCTGAGACACTGAGTTAGTGTTAAAACTGACCAAAGCTTAAACTTCCTATTAATTGCTTAACACAATTTGAGCGGGTATCTTCTGTTACTTGAAATCATAAGCAATTTTACCAATATGTTTTTTTTAAAATTTAATTTTATTTTTAATATAAATTTATTTTAATTGGAGGCTAATTACTTAACAATATTGTATTGGTTTTGCCATACATCAACATGGGTGTACATGTGTTCCCCATCCTGAACCCCCCTCCCACCTCCCTCCCCATACCATCCCTCTGGGTCATCCCAGTGCACCAGCCCCGAGCATCCTGTATCATGCACCGAACCTGGACTGGCGATTGGTTTCACATATGCGATTTTACCAATATGTCTTGGATAAGGCCTTGGGAATCTGTGTCTTAAAAGTTTTCCAAAGTTTTGGAAAGTTCGGAATCACCGATTTAAGTCTCCTGTAAACAAATGTACAGTTTTCTTAAAGTTGTGTCTAGCTGTTTACCCATTTAGTTTCTGTGTGGTCACATAAGCCTTGGGGCAGATGGCACTCTGAGGAAATAGCAGGCCAGGAGCATCCCTGCCCATTTGCCCCACTATCTTGTAAAACTATCAGTCTCTATGTGTGGCATGTTGTGAAAAGTGTTAGGAAGTACCAAACTGTTGTGTTTAACACACTGTGATGGAAAGAAAATAGGACTCAGTCAGCAGACAGTTGTGTAATCTTAGAAATTCAGTTTGTTTCTCTCTCTCTCTTTTTTGTTTAGGTTGGGGAAAATCTCAGGGACAGAGCACTTTGTTTCTCAGTTCTGCCATCTGTACTGTCATTTCAAGTTGGCAATGTTAATGACCATGAATAATAATGAGGATAAAATACACAATTTGGATATGACCTCCCTGCCACCCTGTCCTTTGTGTTCTTTCTTGTGCTTTGAGTGGTAAAGAGGGGAGTAGACTGGTACCAGTTGTGCATTTTAGTGGTGGAGACTCCCATTCATTGAGAGATAATAATACTAACACTGAGCATTATTATTGTTTGGCATGAATGGATGGGTATTGCCAGCTCTTTAAAAGCAGTCATGATGCACAGGTAGACTAGGACAGCCAAGTGAGCAAGTCCAAGCTCCCTTTCTGACTTGCTGTGGCCTTACTTTCTGATATATCCATTGACCCAGGTCCCCATCCTTACTTCTTGCTTTAATCCTTGGCTTCTTCTATTTTGGGACTCTCCTAATCAGACTTCTAACAGACTTCTGCCTTCCTCAGATGGCTTGGAGCCTTGACTCTGTGCCAAAAAAAAAAAAAAAAAGATATTTATCACCAGGAAATTTAAACAAAAGGTACTAGTTATATATTTTCATTTAGAAATTTATATCCACACAAAAAGGAAACTTTATTTCCACCGTCCAAACATACTGAGTCTTAATGTTTTATTTCCATTCTGAATTATTGCTAAATCCATGCTGTTTTATTTTAAAATAAAACAAAAAACACTAATGCCTCAATTCCTAAATCTTCAAAGCACCTCTGAATCTTACCTTTCTCTCCTTCACCTTTTAACCTCCAGTCCATCACCAAGACCTGTGGACTGTATCTCTACCTATATCTCAAATTCATCCACTTCTTTTGGTTTCCATTGCCACCTCCTCACCCAGTCATTGCCATTTCTTACTTTGTTTAGCCTCCCAACTCATCTGGTTTTCACTCTTATTTGTTTCATAGACTTCATTTTGCTTTTCACAGTTTATATTAAATCTTGTTATTACCATCTAAAGAACTCTCCAGAGGTTTCCAGAAGTACCTAGAATAAAATCCGGATCCCTTTTGAATCATTAAAAAGATCCAGTGTGGTCTGATCTGCCTACCTACACCCTCCCCACTACTCCCTGCATGGATTCTTTTCTAGTCATTTCACCCCAGGGCCTTTACATTTCCTATTTCCTCTTCCTGGAAAGTTAATCCTCTGGTTTTTGCAGAAGGCTGTCCCTTCCCTGGTCTCAATGCTAATGTTATGTCTGCAGAGTGACCTCTCCTGCTTTGAACCAAAGCAGCCTCTTCAGTCACTTGTTACCAGATCACCCTGGTTTCTTTCCTTCTATGCATGTGTCAAATTCTAAAATTACCTTAAAAACGTTAAAAAATTTCCTTTTTGTTTGCAAGCAAGATGGAGGAGAATCATGACCTTGCCTAACATGTATTGCTCTATTCAGTGTTTCAAATGATTCCTGGCAACATGTGATCAGTATCCAATAAATATGTATTTAATGGGTCAATGAATGAATGAATAACTGAGATCATAGTGAATACTCCTTTTTGTGTTTTTGTTTTTTCATTTTCTAAACTGTTAAGGTGGTATGCTGTAAACCTGAAAAAAATGCCCATAGGACACCATCGGCCCCACCAAATGTTGACTTATACATGAACAAATGTGAAATGTATTTATGTTCCTTATGCATATAATTCTTATATGGCATTAGAGCCAACCACATTTACAAACTACATTCTACTAACAAAGTTACTGTTGATTAAAAAAAATAAATTCACAATCTAAAAGTTGAGAGTTATGTTTTATTAGGTGGGAATTTTTAGGACTTCAAGCCCAGGAGATACCATCTCAAGTAGCCCTAAGAGAACTGTACTGAGGAAGCAAGGCAGGAACCTTTTACAACAAAGGACAGGTAGTCTAAACATCCAAAGATTGTTGTTAAAGAAAAGCAGATATCTCAAGTTAAGGTATTTAGCACTTTTCCTTGTATAGGAAAATGCAAGAGGTTGGGTTTACTGAAATCATTCCTTTCATATATATCTCAGCTATCTGGGGCTAGTATCCTGTGTTTTTTTCACATCCTAAACTTCCCTGGGACTCACCATAAGAAATAGCTGCAATCCTAACGGCTAAAGTCATCCTTGTTCACTGATATGGCAGGAAATATTCCACTTATCATTATAAAAGCAATTCAAATTGACAATTACTGACTTAATGTGAATAGATGATGTTTTGATGAAATGAAGTCACCACTCACAGGTGAATAAGGTACCGATTCTTATGACACAGATTCTGTTGAACTCACAGGACTATCCTGTCATTTGCTCTGTGACAGTTCCATTTTTCATTTTTGCTCTTAGAACTGCTGCAGAGCTTTAATTTCTACACCATGCTGTGACTTGTGTTTATTTGGAAGGAGTGTGATGTACTGGAAGCTCACTTATGTCTGACTTTTCTCATTAACCCTTTCAATTACATCTAGTTCTGCTTCTGAATGTGATATGATCTTTAACCTGAAGTAAACAGGGCTAGTGGAGTCATGGTTCAGGCTTGTTTTTAAGGATGTGGCTATCCAGATAGTCCAGATAGTGATGTGCTGTCTCTTAGAATTCCAGGGAGGCATCTCTTGGCGGACTTCCCTGGTGGCTTAGTGGTAAAGAGTCTTCTGCCTACCATGCAGGTGATGTGGGTTCAATCCCTGGGTCAAGAAGATCCCCTGGAGAAGGAAATGGCAACCCACTCCAGTATTCTTGCCTGGAGAATTCCATGGACAGAGGAGCCTGATGGGGTACAGTCCATGGGGTCAAAAACATGAGTCAGACGTGAGTAAGCATACATGCACACATATATCTCTTGGCAAAAAGTAGTCAGAAGCAGGGAGGCAACCAGTAGGGTTCTTCAAGGGACAGCAAAGTCCTAGTTTAGGGGCCTTGGGGGTGGAGTCAAATGGCAAGTAGATGGGCTCTGAGAGAAGCTCGGCCACAGGGGGATGGAATGCCTTAGGGGGGCGGAAGGTAGTCTCTTCCTCATGGCTCAGCCAGCCTGTCCTGAAACATTAGAAAACCACACATTGTTTGGTAAGATTGGACTCCTTCAAAACGATGGTGAGAAATGAGCTCTGCATGGAGATGGTACAAGAAAGGAATGGAAAGACAGAGGTAAGAGTAGAGATTGCCTGACATGGTTCTGGATTAATTCACACCCAGGAAATGAAATTTATTTAATTTTTCAGATGACATCTGGTTTATATATAGTATCAATACACATCTCCTTAAGCATAGCATCATGCATACTACCTAACATTAAACACGTTATCTCATGTGTATGAGTATGTTTTATATTTACTTATTTATGTGTATGGGACTTCCCAGGTGGTGCTAGGGGTAAAGAACATGACTGCCAATGCAGGTGACATAAAAGAGGCTGGTTCAGTCCCTGGGTTGGGAAGATCCCCTGGAGGAGTGTGTGTCAACCCACTCCAGTATCCTTGCCTGGAGAATCCCATGGACAGTCTAAAGGGTCACAAAGAGTTGGACATGACTGAAGTGACTTAACCTGTGTGCATTTATGTATATAGTTATCATATTATAAATTTACATTCAAAAAATGAAGATCATGGCATCTAGTCCTATCACTTCATGGCAAATAGATGAGGGAACAATGGAAACAGTGACAGACTTTATTTTCTTGGGCTCCAAAATCACTGCAGATGTTGACTGCAGCCATGAAATTAAAAGACACTTTATCCTTGGAAGAAAAGTTATGACCAACCTAGACAGCATATTAAAAAGGAGAGACATTACTTTGCTAACAAAGGTCCATCTAATCAAATCTATGGTTTTTCCAGTAGTCATGTAAGGATGTGAGAGTTGGACCATAAAGAAAGCCGAGTGCTGAAAAATGGATGCTTTTAAACTGTGGAGTTGGACAAGACTCTTGAGAGTCCCTTGGACTCCTTATTGCAAAATTCAGACTTAAATTGAAGAAGGTAGGGAAAACCACTAGACAATTCAGGTATGACCTAAGTCAAATCCCTTATAATTATATAGTAGAAGTGACAAATAGATTAAAGGGATTAGGTCTGATAGAGTGCCTGAAGAACTATGGATGGAGGCTTATGACATTGTACAGGATGTGGTGATCAAAACCATGCCAAAGAAAAAGAAACTCAAAAAGGCAAAATGTTTGTCTGAGGAGACCTTACAAATAGCTGAGAAAAGAAGAAAAGTGAAAGGCAAAGGAGAAATGGAAAGATATACCCATTTGAATGCGGAGTTCCAAAGAATAGCAAGGAGAGATAAGAAAGCCTTCCTAAGTGATAACAATGCAAAGAAATAGAGCAAAATTATAGAATGGGAAAGACTAGAGATCTCTTCAGGAAAATTAGAGATACCAAGGGAACATTTCAAGCAAAGAGGGACACAATAAAGAATGGAAGCAGTATGGACCTAACAGAACCAGAAGATACTAAGAAGAGGTGGCAAGAATACACAGAGGAACTTTACAAAAAAAGATCTTCATGACCTGGATAACCATGATGGTGTGATCACTCACCTAGAGCCAGACATCCTCGAATGTGAAGTCAAGTGAGCCTGAGGAAGCATCACTACAAACAAAACTAGTGGAGGTGATGGAATTCCAGTTGAGCTATTTTAAATCCTAAAAGATTATGTTGTGAAAGTGCTTCACTCAATATCCCAGCAAATCTGGAAAACTCAGCAGTGGCCACAGGACTGGAAAAGGTCAGTTTTCATTCCAATCCCAAAGAAAGGCAATGCCAAAGTATGCTCAAACTATTGCACAATTGCACTCATCTCATATGTTAGCAAAGTAATGCTCAAAATTCTCCAAGCAAGGCTTCAATAGTACGTGAACCATGAACCTCCAGATATTCAAGCTGGATTTAGAAAAGGCAGAGGAACCAGAGATCAAATCCAACATCTGTTGGATCATCAAAAAAGCAAGAGAATTCCAGAAAATAATCTACTTTACACCAAAGCCTTTAACTGTGTGGATCACAACAAACTGTGGAAAATTCTTAGAGATGAGAATATCAGACCACCTTACCTCC
Source organism: Budorcas taxicolor (assembly GCF_023091745.1). NCBI lineage: Eukaryota > Metazoa > Chordata > Mammalia > Artiodactyla > Bovidae > Budorcas > Budorcas taxicolor. Next base: position 142,835,422 of record NC_068920.1, read on the forward strand.
CTCTTGAGATATCTGTATGCAGGTCAAGAAGCAACAGTTAGAACCAGACATGGAACAATGGACTGGTTCCAGATCGGGAAAGGAGTATGTCAAGGCTGTATATTGTCACCATGCTTATTTAACTTATATACAGAGTACATCATGTGAGATGCCAAGTTGGATAAAGCACAAGCTGGAATCAAGACTTCTGGGAGAAATATCATATTCAGATGACACCACTCTTATGGCAGAAAGTGAAGAGCAACTGAAGAGCCTCTTGGTGAAAATGAAAGAGGAGAATGAAAAAGCTGGCTTAATACCCAACATTTAAAAAACTAAGATCATGGCATCCAGTCCCATCACTTCATGGCAAATAGATGGGGAAACCATGGAAACAGTGAGAGACTTTATTTTCATGGGCTCCAAAATCACTGCAAATGGTGACTGCAGCCATGAAATTTAACGATGCTTGCTCCTTGGAAGAAAAGCTATGATCAATCTAGACAGCATATGGAAAAGCAGAGACCTTATTTTGCTGACAAAGGTCCATCTAGTCAAAGCTATAGTTTTTGTTGTGTATGGATGTGAGAATTGGAGCATAAAGAAAGCTGAGCACTGAAGAACTGATGCTTTTGAACTGTGGTGTTGGAGAAGACTCTTGAGTGACTCTTGGACTGCAAGGAGATCCAACCCGTCTATCCTGGAAGAAATCAGTCCTGAATATTCATTGGAAGGACTGGTGCTGAAGCTAAAACTCCAATCCTTTGACCACCTGATGCGAAGAACTGACTCTATAGAAAAGACCCTGATGCTGGGAAAGATTGAAGGCAGGAGAAGGGGAAGACAGAGGATAAGATGGTTGGATGGCATCACTGGCTTGATGGACATGAGTATGGGCAAACTCCCAGAGTTGATGTTGGACAGGGAGGCCTGGCATGCTGTGTTCCATGGGGTTTCAAAGAGTTGGATATGACTGAGGGACTGAACTGAACTGAACTGAAATTTCTATACTTATAAACTTTCATATTTATATAGTATACATTTGTATATAAAAGTTGATGTTTAGAATACATTTACAAAATTTTATTGTATTATAGTTGATGTACAGTATTGTGTTAGGTTCAGGTGTACAGCAAAGTGAATCAGTTATACATATACATGTACCCACTGTTCTTTTAGATTCCTTTCCCATATAGGCCATTACAGAGTGCTTAGAAGATTTCCCTGTGTTATATAGTAGGTCTGTGTTAGTTATTTATTTCATATATTGTATATATAGTATGCATATGTTGTATAATGTATATATGTTGATCTCAATCTCCCAATTTAGTTGTCCCCCCTTACCCTTAAGAACCCTTACAAGTAAGTTCATTTGTACCCTTTTTTTAGATTCCACATATAACTGATATTATATTTGTCTTTTTCTGTCTGACTGACTTCACTCCGTATGACAATCTATAGGTCTATCCATGTTGCTGCAAATGGCATTTATTTTGTTCTTTTTATGGCTGAGTAATAGTCCACTGTAAATATGTAACACATCTTTATCCATTCACCTGCTGATGCACATTTAGGTTGCTTCCCTGTCCTAGCTCTTGTAAACAGTGCTGCCGTGAACATTGGGGTGCATATATCTTTTCAAGTTATGTTTTTCTCTCGGTATACGCCTATGAGTGGAATTGCTGTGTCATTCGTAGTTCTATTTTTAGTTTTGTAAGGAAGCTCCATACTGTTCTCCATAATTGCTGTACCAATTTACATTCCCATCAACAGTGTAGGAAGGTTCTTTTTTCTCCAAACCCTGTCTAGCAAATTAAAATAAATTTTAAAAGCACAACGGATTAAAAAATTTTAAATGTGAAGAACTGTCTCAGAGATTACAAAATCCATTATCTTATATTTGCATATTTATAAACTTGTGACTGTGTGAACACATGTCTAGGGCTGCCACTCCCTTTGGGCTTTGAAAGAGGCCGGTTCGAGGGAGGAGCCCTGAAACTTCGTTAGTTTCACAGTGTATTAGTTATCTATTGTTCTGTAACTGATCATGCCTCCACCGCCACATTTAACTGCCTAAAACAACAAATAGTTGTTATCTCACAGTTTCTGAGAATCTGTAGCAGTACGTTGCAAAGCCTTTTTGAATCCTGGACCATGAGATTCCAAAACCTATATTCTTAAACCGCTATAGCTCCCAACACTTCCAGCTCACTCATACCTCCCAGCTTTGTGCAAATTTGCTTTCTCTGCCTGGAACATCCCTGTCTTTTCTCCTCTTTCTACCTGGCAAACTAACCAGCACTCAGCCTAATTCCTGACTCCTCTGTGGATCCTTATTAATTACTCTGGAAAGACCGATGATTTCCTTCCTCTAAACTCCTATAAAACCCTGCCTTTCCCCCATTTAGCAAAGTTCTCAAAGGCTTTCAGTGGTTTAGCTGTCTGAAATACTGAGTATAAGTTGCTTGAATCCAAGGACCATTTTTTTTTTTTTTCCTGTTCTCAAATTCACAGTAGTTGGCAAAGCCCTGACATGAGGTCGACCCCAGTAAATGTCTGTTTTGTGCACAAATGGATTATCGTGGACTTGGAGAGACAGGGCTCATTTCTAAGGCCATATACCTATGCCATTTCTGGGTGATCAGCATTTAGTTAATGATCACGGCAAATCACTGAGGCCACAGGGACGCTGATGAAATCTGCTTCATGTGGAGAAAGGCACTGGGCCATGTTAACCCCCAGTAAACCAGTCACCACATGCTCCCTACTTTACATGGGTAGCAACCACATTTGGTGGACGGATCTTGTTCTCAGAACCTCTTTATATAAAACCTGTAATATATGAAAACTTTGTCAATCTTGGTGCAGGGCTTTCTGCTGCACCATGGATTCACTGGACTTGCTCACATCAGGCACTGGGGTCTCAGGTGGCAGAGTCAACCATCAGTTTGCCTGTGTGTTAGGAGAATCCAGCTGGCTCTTATTCCCCAAGAGTACTCATCTTTTCCAGGTGCACACACTTTACTTTAATAGTTTTTTTTCTTTCTATAAATTGAAATCCTATATGCAGGACTATGTGACCCTGGAGCATAGTAAGAACACAAAAGGAAAGCTCCAAACATTTATCCTCAGGTACCCTTCACCTTGGGCAGAAGGATCTGCTTGCTTCTCCTGAATCCACACCATTTCCTGCACACCTATTCTTTCTCGTACATTTCTCTTGCTCCTCACTGCTTGGGAGAATTCTAAAACATTTCCTCATGGGAATTCTCTGCATAATCACATGGAAGATGAACTCAGATTCAACCACTTGCATGGTGTCCTCTGTGATCATCACAGCTTTTTTCCTTCTTGGAATTCCAATGGTATTTGCTGTTTGGTGCTTAGTCTAAGCCTCCCTTCTCACACTTTGACGTGTATGCACATCACCTGGGGGCTTCAGTGGAAGTCGGGTTCTGATTCAGCAATCCGAATGGGGCCTGAGAGTCTGCATTTCTAACAAGCTTCCTTGCTGCTGGTTCCTGAACCACACTTTGAATAACAAGGGTTGAGACTACTTGGTTTTTTAAAATATTTGTTTATTTATTTTTATTATTGGAGTGTAATGGCTTTGCAGTATTGTGTTAGTTTCTGCTGTACAGCAAAGTGAATCAGCTATATGTATACATATTATCTTCTCTTAGACCTCTCCTGCACCCCATATCCCACCCTCGAGGTCATCACAGAGCACTGAGCTGAGCTCCCTGTGATTTACAGTACCCTCCCACTTAGTTTGGAGTGTTTTCCTCCTTCTCACCCTTCTTCCCTTCCTCCTCTTCTTTCCATTTTCTGTAACTATTTACCAGGCATCTTCCAGATTTTATACTTAGTGCACAAGCTGTCATTTTAGAGGTAAAACTCATAATAGCTTTATTTATATTTTTATTTTACTTACTTATATATTTCAACTTTTACTTATATTTAGATTGAAAGGTATTTTTTCTTTAAGCTTGAACCAATTGTACCCACCAGAAGGCCCACAATTGCTTGTAATAGCAAGGTGGTATTTTTAGAGAAGAGCTCCCATGCTGAAATCAACAAATCTAGGCTCCACACCCAGTTCTTGCTTCACTGACTACACATGAGATTTAAGCCTGTTCCTTAGTCTCTGAACCTCAGTGTGATCACCTGAGGAGCAGGAATAATAATCCTTGCGTCCAGTGAGATGCTGGAATGAGGGAGTGGTTGGAGACGTTGCTTGTTTGCAGGGTGTCTGGCACTATATTTTGCTCCCCTGACCCTGAGGCATGTTCATTTCCTTTCTGCCTGCTTGGGACTGACTGGCTTTGGACATCCAGGGCTTTAAGTTCTGGGTAGGTTGGTCAGAGCATCAGAGAAGCAGTGCCTTGTGGAGGCTTGGTTTCCTTCTGCTCTGGTTCTGATTCTGAATCTTTGGTTGAAAGATTTCATAGTTTGCTGGCAAATGTTTACTTTACTGTTGTTTTTAAATTTCATTTGAGGCAATGCTTTGAATTATCATTTGAAGTTCTGAGGAAAGAGGGTCGATGCTGTAATTAAGGTTTAAGAAAAACTGTGCCTTATGTATCATAAAAAAAGTAAAAGCTAGTATATTTTTATTGCTTGTTTATTTGCCACTCAAATATGATGCAATTTCAACTTCTTAAAAAATAATTCTACTGTTACTTGGTTTTGTTTTTCATTTAAAAAGAATGAAATAATCTGGAAAACTTTAAAGCTCAGAGAGCTGTAGTAGGACCTGGGATTGGACCTTGGTCTGCTATAGAAAAGCAGAACTGAGTTTTAGTGCTGATTTTTTAACAGCTTGCTGTGAGATCTTTATAAAAATCACTTTTAATCTAGGCTCTGTTTCCTCACTGTAAAATGAATGGGTCAGACTAAATGACTGTAAGATCCTTTTCTGCTCTTAAAAAAATGGCAAATTCTTATTCTTTTTCATTTAGTTACAAATAATGGAGAAATGAAAACTTAAGTAAAACAATTTCATTTTAAGCTTTACAAATGAATAGTGTAAATGAGATTATAGAAAGAAATGTTTAAAATGCTTGAGAGAACACTTGCAAGTAATTTGAAATCCTTGAATAGTATGGATTTAGATATAAAAAAATTGATTGGCTAATTGCAAACCTTTCTTAACTACTCATTAATGTGACCTGTGGAACATGCTTTGCTTAAATTGCATCCCTGTAGATTCTTGACAGGAATAAAGTATACTTTGCAAAAAAAAAAAAAAAATCCTATTACAATTTATGTTTGTTTTGCTAATTCACCTTGTGTCTGGGCAGTGTTGTGTTTACAAGCGCAGGCTCTGGTTCCAGATTCTAGGGTCCAGCCCTGGCTCTGTTACTTACAGCCTGTGTGACCTTGGGTAAGTCACTCAGCCTCTCTGTACAAGAAGCATGACAACTGCATACCTGCCCCCCTGCACCGCGCCCCCCCCACCATAGGTTAATGATGAAGGTTAATGCAGTATTATATTTAGAAGTTTGCCTTGTATCAGTTCAGTTCAGTCGCTCAGTCATGTCCGATTCTTTGCAACCCATGGACTGCAGCATGGCAGGCTTCCCTGTCCATCACCAACTCCCGGAGCTTGCTCAAACTCATGTCGATCGAGTTGGTGATGCCATCCAACCATCTCACCCTCTGTTGTCCCCTTCTCCTCCTGCCTTCAATCTTTCCCAGCCTTAGGGTCTTTTCCAGTGAGTCAGTTCTTCGCATCAGGTGGCCAAAGTATTGGAGTTTCAGCTTCAGCATCAGTCCTTTCAATGAATATTCAGGACTGATTTCCTTTAGGATGGACTGGTTGGATCTCTTTGCAGTCCAAGGGACTCTCAAGAGTCTTCTCCAGCATCACAGTTCAAAAACATCAATTCTTTGGTGCTCAGCTTTCTTCATAGAAAACATTTTGTCTTTATCAAACATTTGCCTGGTATGTTTGATAATTGGTGTGTTATTACGATGGCTTCATTTTAGTGATTTGCTTTAGGTATGATCTATAATCTTAAACTACAATTTTATATTTATAATTGAGCTTTTAGTCTTGAAATGTCCATTTCCTATTCAAGGTGCTCATGTTGTTGGAATTCTCTTTGGGAAGTCACACGAAATGGGAAGAAAGTGGATGGGAACAAGAAAGTGGCATAAATTTGCTAGCTTCCCTGGTGGCTCAGATGGTAAAGCGTCTGCCTACAATGCAGGAGACCCAGGTTCAATCCCTGTGTCTGGAAGATCTCCTGGAGAAGGAAATGGCAACCCACTCAAGTATTCTTGCCTGGAAAATCCCATGGACAGAGGAGTCTGGTAAGCTACAGTCCATGGGGTTGCAAAGAGTCAGACATGACTGAGTGACTTCACTCACTCACTCACTCCTTAATAAGATAGTGAGTTGGATTAGATTGCTAGATTTGGTTTGCTTAATTGGGGATTTACAGCCTTTGGGGGCTGATGTCTATGTAAGAGGTGTATGCAAAATAATGTGTGTAGGTACAGTTTTCTGGGGGTAAAGATCTGTTTGCTTGTTGTTCAGTTGCTAAGTCACGTGTGACTCTTTGTGACCTCATAGACTGCAGCACACCATGCTCCTCTGTCCTTCACTATCTCCTGAAGTTTGCTCAAATACCATTCAATGTGTTCTCAGATGAATCCATGAAGGGTTAAGAGCTTCCTGTCTCAAGGATCTTCAGTGTCCCTTTTAACTCTACAGTCCCACAGCTACAAGACATTAGAATTTGGGTGAAATCAGTTGGGAACAGGGTTTCTGGGAAAACAGAACTGAAGCCATTCCCTGGTGAGATAGAAAACTGCCGTTTTTGACAGTTCCTTCTGGCAATAGTAAGAACAGGAAAAAAAATAGAGTACATAGTTTCAGCTGACAGATGACCCAGTTTGTCCCTCTTTTTCAGTGAGATAAATACTACATATTCAGTTCTTTGGAAAATTTGTATTATTGTGAGGGTCGTTACTCAAGTTAGACCTGTTATATATATTATATGGGCTTCCTACATGGCACTAGTGGTAAAGAACCCATGCCAATGCAGGAGACATAAGAGACTCAGCTCAATCCCTGAGTCAGGAGGATCCCTTGGAGAAGGAAATGGCAACCATCTCCAGTATTCTTGCCTGGGAAATCCTATGAACAGAGGAGCCTGGCGGAATATAGCCGAGTTGGACACAACTGAAGCAACTTAGCACACACACACATATCTATGTTATACATATAATGATTGCATTAATATTTAGGGTGTCATTCTTGACTTTGCTAACAAGATATAAGTGTGCACATTTTTTACTTGAGTCTTACCTCTAATCACTCTATATTAATCAGGTAAATTCCTCTTGATATGCTGTGCTGTGACCAAATCCTTTCCTTGTGGAAGGATCTGAGAAGAGAGATTGGGCAGATCAGAGTTGGGTTCTGGACTTGGGAAAATTGCAGGGAATCTGACACTCAATAAATTGGGGGCTGGAATAGTAGATAAGACTCTTTGAAGGAGATTCCAGAGAACTACAGGCACTGGTGAATCCAACCGTTTCCTGTTTTTCTTCTTAAACGTTTCTGAAGAGTTCTCTGAATTGAGATTTTTAAAAAGCAACAAGAAATAGGTAGAGAACTCACTCAAGATATTTATCATCTATAATTATTAAACTGCACATGCATATTTAAAGAAAACATCTATTTCTGCTTTATTGACTATGCCAAAGCCTTTGACTGTATGGATCACAATAAACTGTGGAAAATTCTGAAAGAGATGGAAATACCAGACCACCTGACCTGCCTCTTGAGAAATCTATATGCAGGCCAGGAAGCAACAGTTAGAACTGGACATAGAACAGACTGATTCCAAATAGGAAAAGGAGTACGTCAAGGCTGTATATTGTCACCCTGCTTATTTAACTTCTATGTACAGTACATCATGAGAAACACTGGGCTGAAAGAAGCACAAGCTGGAATCAAGATTGCCGGGAGAAATATCAATCACCTCAGATATGCAGATGACACCACTCTTACGGCAGAAGTGAAAAGGAACTAAAGAGCCTCTTGATGAAACTGAAAGAGGAGAGTGAAAAAGTTGGCTTAAAGCTCAACATTCAGAAAACGAAGATCATGGCATCTGGTCCCATCACTTCATGGCAAATATGTGGGGAAACAGTGGAAACAGTGTCAGACTTTATTTTTGGGTGCTCCAAAATCACTGCAGATGGTTATTGCAGCCATGAAATTTTTTAAAGACGCTTACTCCTTGGAAGGAAAGTTATGACCAACCTAGATAGCATATTCAAAAGCAGAGACATTACTTTGCCAACAAAGGTCCATCTAGTCAAGGCTCTGTTTTTTCCAGTGGTCATGTATGGATGTGAGAGTTGAACTGTGAAGAAAGCTGAGTGCCGAAGAATTGATGCTTTTGAACTGTGGTGTTGGAGAAGACTCTTGAGAGTCCCTTGGACTGTAAGGAGATCGGTCTTGGGTGTTCTTTGGAAGGAATGATGCTAAAGCTGAAACTCCAGTACTTTGGCCACCTCATGCGAAGAGTTGACTCATTGGAAATGACTCTGATGCTGGGAGAGATTGGGGGCAGGAGAAGAAGGGGACGACAGAGGATGAGATGGCTGGATGGCATCACTGACTCGATGGAAGTGAGTTTGGGTGAACTCTGGGAGTTGGTGATGGACAGGGAGGCCTGGCGTGCTGCAATTCATGGGGTCACAAAGAGTCGGACACGACTGAACTGAACTGAACTAGTAATATGTGGTTTTCATTGGAGTATGGCAAAGCTGCTAACTATCCATTTCAGTTGTGTGTCCCACTCTTTGCAACCCCATGGAGTGCAGCATGCCAGGCTTCCCTGTCTATCACCAACTCTCGGAGCTTGCTCAAACTCATGTCCATTGAGCCAGTGATGCCATCCACCCATCTCATCCTAGCTAACATCTCATGTTAACTGTTACACACTCCTTATTGGAAAATTGCCTAGAAAGATATTTGTCTATGATGGGTTCTATCAGGATCTTCTACTTCTTTATCTGGTTTAAATCTTTGAAATTCTCAGTTCCCTCTGTGTCTTGTGTTTTTTCACAATCCATATCAGACTATTTTGGATTAGATGGTAATTTCAGATTCTCCTCCATCTATCTGTCTGTCTTTGCCTAGTATAGATACAGAGTTCATTGGATGGCATTTTTTTTTTTTAACTTTTGTTATTAACATTGCTTTTTTCTGTTTTTGCAAAGGAGCTAACTAGAAATCCTAGAAGTCTTGGAGGATGTGTTGGTCTCTGTGAAAACATGTCAGCCATAAAACTCATCCTTCAGGGAGTTGGAAGTGTTCTATAAGCAGAATAGGATTTGCAGAGAGAGAGAGAGAAAACAACTCTGGTTCAGGCTTTTTCTAGAAAATCTTGTTTTCATTGATTCTTTCATTCAGTCGCAAACATGCTCTGAGCACCTAATATGTGTCAGGCACTCAGAGAAGCTGAGGAAACGGAATTGAATAAGAAATGACCCCTGCTCTCAAGGGGCACAGGGTCCATGGGGAAAAAAGACAGTTGTATTTACAGTACAGGGTGAAGATTGTTACAATAGAGAGAGAACCAGGATGCTATGGGAGATGTGATATAATTTATAGTAAGAAAAATGGAAAAGGCGATGACACCCCACTCCAGTACTCTTGCCTGGAAAATCTCATGGATGGAGGAGCCTGGTGGGAAGAGTCGGACACGGCTGAGCGACTTCCCTTTCACTTTTCACTTGCATGCATTGGAGAAGGAAATGGCAACCCACTCCAGTGTTCTTGCCCGGAGAATCCCAGGGACGGGGGAGCCTGGTGGGCTGCCATCTATGGGGTCGCACAGAGTCAGACACAACTGAAGCAACTTAGCAGCAGCAGCAGAAGCAGTAAGAAAAAAAAAAAAAAAATATATATATATATATGTATATTTGGTCTTCATCTTTGTTTCTGGCACAGAGCCCCTAAAATCTTCGGAATTTCCTGAGAGAGTGATCAAGGTGTCTTTGAGTTTATGTTAATGAGGTTACTTTTGGAAATCCCTTAGGGAACCTAAGGATAGGATCTGGTTGCCAGGGGAATTAATCATGTAATTAGAGGTTTGGAGCATTCAGTCCTGGCCTGGACCAATGGAGGTAGGGGAGCTAGAGATTGAGTTCCATCACCAATGGTCAGTGATTTAATCAAGCATGCCTATGGGATGAAGCCTTCCTAAAACCCCAAAGGACAGGGACCAGAGAGCTTCTGGCATCTGGGTTGGTAGATACACGGAGATTCGGGGAGAGTGGCATATCTAGCGCGCGTGGAAGCTCCATGCCCTTGTGTATTAATACGTGCCTCACCCAGTGCATCTGTTCCACCTGGCTCTTCTTGAGTTATATCCTTTTATAATAAGCCAGTGAAAGTGAAAAAAGTGACAGTGTTAGTCACTCAGTCGTGTCCAACTCTTTGTGACTCCATGGGCTGTAGCCCACCAAGCTCCTCTGCCCATGGAATTCTCTAGGCAAGGATACTGGACTGGGTAGCCATTCCCTTCTCCAAGAGATCTTCCCAACCCAGGGTTTGAACTTGGATCTCCTGATTCTTTACCATCTGAGCCACCTAAGCTGATAGGCATAAATAAATGTTTTCCTTAGTTTTGTGAGGCATTTCAGGAAATTAACCAAACTGTAGGAGGGGGTCATAGGAACCTCTAATTTATAGCCAATCAGTAATGCAAATAACAATCTGGATTAATGATTGACATCTGAAGTAGGAGGGGAGGTGGGGGGGGGCATTCTTATAGGATCCAACACTTTTTCTTGGTAGAGTGTGTTAAGATTGAGTTAATTGTTTGGGGGTATAGGAAAAAATCTACACTGAAACAGCACAGAGGAATGGCATAGGGCTGAGCCTAGGCTGTTCAGGAAAAACTCTGTAGAGCTGAACTTGGCCTTAGTCTTAAAGAGTGAGTATGGATTTTTTAGATAAAAAAGAGTAGAATAGGAATGGGCATTCAAGCAAAGGATGTACCTGTTCAAAGACTAAAATATAGAGAAACCTTTAAAGTTCACAGGAATACAGGTCTGTGCTTCAGGACCCTAGGGGCAGAGAGTTTTTAATTCTGTGGCCCCTTCCTGAGTGTCACCTCTAGGGACCCTCATGAACTGGCCTTGCTGCTCCAGGACTTACTTTTCTCCACCAGCTGCTTTGTAGGAGTTTGGCTACATTTCATGCTTTTCCTGTAGGGCTTACACTGACACTGTCACAAATAAAAGCAAATGAGGAAACAGCATTTCTTCCTTGTAGTATGTAAAGATTTTCATTCTGGTTCCGTATAGAGGATCTCTATTGTGAGAGGCATGCTGGGAGGAGTGGAAAGAACATGAAAACCAGGGTCAGATGACCTGAGAACAAATCCTTACTCTTCCATAATCTAAGTCTGTAAGTCTGGGAAAACCACATAAACATGTTGAGCCTCAGTTTCCTGCCAAATTATGTTTAATAATATTAACTACAGTATAGGGTTATTGAGAAAAGTAGATGAGATGATGAGGCCAGATAGAATTTTGAACAATTAGGATATGCTAACGATGAGTGTTGTTATTATGTATCTTACAAGCACATATGCATTTTCACATTGTAAATAGTGGTTCAGGATAAAGCTGAGATTTGGGGAGAAATATACCATGAGGAATTTTTTGGAGGTGAGAAGACAGCTCATTAGACATGAAGTAAGAGATGATTTCAAGTGAGTACCAAGGACTTACAGTGCTGGAGGACAGGGTGAGTGGGTTTTGAGATCTGTCCCATCAAACATATGGAGCCAGGACAAGTGGGGGCCGTGAGAGGCAGCGTGTGTGGGAAGGTGGTGACAGGGTGCTCGGGGGACAGGACGAGTGGGCTACGTGGGTGGGAAATGCAGAGTCTGGAGAAAACAGTAGCATCATGAGCTTATAGATGTGCTGAGCAGGAAGTACACCTGATGAATACTCAGCCTCACATCCTCATCCCGCTGGTGAGGAAATTAGGTTCCTGAGAGGTTGATTTGTCCCTAGTCACAGCCATGGCCAGCTGCAGAGCTGAAATTTAACCTTGGAAATCCAATTTTTTTTTTTTTTTTTCAATTCAGTTCAGAGACTGCTGCTGCTGCTGCTAAACTGCTTCAGTCATGTCCGAATCTGTGTGACCCCATGGACTGTAGCCTACCAGGGTCCTCCATCCCTTGGATTTTCCAAGCAAGAGTACTGGAGTGGGTTGCCAGTTCCTTCTTCCATTCAGAGACTCTATTCAATCCTAATTGCAATAACTTTAGAGAATAAATTTAACACAATAGTATATTTGCAAATAATAGATTGCTTATATCAATTCCTGTTTGTGTCAACCCTCCAATATTTACATATATCAGGGATCTCTCTCCCCACACCCCATCACATTATTTACTCACAAATTCATGTATTCATTCACTCAAACATACGTTTGTTAGGAGTTCCTGTACTCTAGTTACCAAATAAAGCAGTGGGATCCAAAGATGAATAGATCCCTGTCTTTAGCCTCAAAGAACTCATCGTCTTATATAAAAGAAAGACAGACACATGTAGTCCTGTGCAGTAAGCGTACACAAGGAAAAGTATAGTCTTGAAAATTGAGGGAATGGTTTCTCAGAGTTTATGATCAATGAACTGGGCCTTAGAGGAAAATGAGGAGTTTTCTACTTAGAGGTGGGGGGGGGGGGGGGGCAGGGGGTGGGATGGAAGTAGAATGAAGATGCTGAATATTCCAGGTGAGTGATGCGCTAAAGTCTTCATGGCTGTAGGCAGAGAATCCTGACAACATTTGACAACATAGGTTGCCGTTGTGAGGAAGCAACCTTGAGGTGAGTTATAGGAAAACATTTTGAAGTTTCAATCAAGTAAGAAGTGACTTAATGGAAATGATAAATGACAAACACATCAAAATTGAGAAAAAGTCACCTCTCTTCTAGCCTCAGTAAGAGGTGATGATGGTGTGATCTCACCTCCACTTTATGGAACCCTGCCAGATGGAATGCAGATTGTGACTTCTTCTGGTCCAGGAAGCAGAGGAGGAATTTCATAGGATGAGTTGTTTTCCCATTTGTTAAACTTTGGCAGCTATAACTGACTTCACACCTGCAGAGTTGGGTGTCATAACAATGACATTGTCTCTCTAAAACTGAAATAATGCTTATGGAGCTGTGGGGATGCAGAGAGAAATAGGTTATGATTTCTGCCCCCTAGGGAAGGCACAGCTAGGTGGGAAGGACAGAAATGTGATAAAACACACACAACATAGTTTCTGTGCAGCAGGGCTCAGCAGACAGCATGGGGTCAGGTGTGACTTGTTTCCTAAGGTTGAATCTTGAGGAATGAGTAGGAGTCAGATAATGGGAAGAAGCTCTTCCTTGCAGAAGAAATTAAAAACAGGACAATAAACTCTTGGGACTCTTGACTGTGGGAGATTTTCAGAGAATATAGATGGGAGAGTAAAGTAGAAGGGGCAATGGAAGCAAAAAGGCTAATCCCAAGAAACCTTCTAGGCTTAAAGGAGTTTAGGTTTTATTTCACAAGGTTGGGAGATCCACTGAAAATTTTTAAGTTGAAGATAATAAAAATAGGTGTTACTTTTGGAGGAATCATTCTGGCTACAGTTCAGTGGAAGAAATGGACAGGGTCAAGATTAATTGCAGGGAGACCAGTTGTCTGGCTTTTGCAACCACATTGCCAAGAGATGAGAATGTACTGAATTAAGATGTAAACACTACAGGGTTTAATCACCAATTATGTGAGGGGTGGAGGATATGGGAGAACTTTGGTCTGGCTCACAGATTTCAAGTTTAGTTTCCTGGGTAGATAGACATGCAGCTGAATAAGACTGGTCATAGAGAAGGAGGACCTAGTTTTGGATGCTGACATTTGTATCTGAGATGAACTGTGTTCTACATTTGTTGGATCTGAGGTGCCTGTGGGTCTTCCAGATTGGTGTATCCTGTAGAAAGTTGGATTACAGAGGGTAGGGTGGGTCTGGTGTTGAGTAGCACTATCTGCCTTTGAGATGAAGATCTGAGAGTCAGCAGCACGTAAGAAGTAGTTGAGAGTGGAGAGGGAAGGTGATTTCACTTTTCAAGAATAAGTGATCAGAGAGAGAGAGGAGACTGAGGGTTGAAGTGACTTCTCATTTCAAAATTATAAATCAGCAACTTCAGATCTTATTCATTGTTGACACAGCCTTTGGGTGTTTTCCCAATGGACAGACTTTGGCTGACAAGCAACCATGAATGCCAGGAGCTAGATATATTTTGTAAAGAAATTCTTCCCAAAGCAAGATGTGTTTGGCTCTCACCCTGGGACTGTGTGTGCTCAGCCTCCAGCAACTCTTGGTAGTTAGTGGTTTGGATCATGTTTGGGCCAATATAGTTACGCTAGTATTTTGAACATAGTCATTTTGGATCGTAGACGTGAATGAGTATTCTCTAAGCTTCCCAGCTAATCTCATGTTTTGATCTGAATGAACTTGGCAGTTTGATATCCAGGTGTTCTTATCAAAGGAGCTAGGATTTTGCCTTTCGAAAACGAAGGAACTAGGAACCAAATAACTTGTCCTTTGCTTTTGCAAAGTCAGTGTGTGAGAGTCCTCTAGAGAAACAGACTGATAGTGTATCTATGGAGAGAGAAAGAGATTTATTTATTAATATAAGGAGTCTGTTCATGTAATGATGGAGGCTGAGAAGTCCCATTGTCTGCTGTCTGAACACTGGGGACCCAGGAGAGCTGATGGTGTAATTTAGTCCAAGTCTAAAGACCTGAGAGCCAGGGGCCCCTATAGCAGTTGATGTCCAAGGTCACGCAATCAGGCAGGAAGGTCTGAATCGGTCTTCCTCCCCCTTTTTGTTCTATTCAAACCCCCAGAGGATTGGATGGTGCCCATTCACACTGGGGAGAGCAAACAGCTTTCTCAGTCCACTGATTCCAATGCTAATTTCATCTGGAAAGTTCTTTACAAGCCTACACCAGAACTAATGTTTAACCAAACATCTTTTATGGGCTGATCTGTGCTCCATCCCTCCCCCACCCCCATTCATAGGATTAAAGCCTTAACTCCCATTGTCTTAGAATGTGGCTATGTATGGAGACTGGGCCTTTAAAGCAATGATTAAGTTAAAATAATGTGTTCCAGGTGGGTCCTAATCCAATCTGAATGGTGTCCTAAGAGGAGGAAGGGGAGACCCACAGAGAGACACCAGGGATTCAGTGAGAAGGTGGCCATCTGCAGGCCAAGGAGAGAGACCTCAGAGGAAACTGAACCTGCCCACCCTTGATCTTGGACCTCTGACCTCCAGCCTCCAGACTGTGAGAAAATAGCTTTCTGTCATTCAAGCCCCCATTTTGGTATTTTGTTATGGAGCCCAAGTTGAATAATAACCCTGCTACAGCTAACCATTCACTGAGTCAGGAACCCCTGTCTTTGTGTCCTCCTGCATTTTATCATTTGTATTCATGGGATCATCATTTTCTTCTGGGGTTACTGCCAACAGCCACATCATTGGGTTCTCTCCTCTATTTTTTCCCCCCCTTTACAAAGTCATTTATTCTACAACTTTTAGATTAATAACTCTTGACTTTACCACTTTGCCAGTTTTAAACTGGAGAACTCTCTGCTGTAGTGGGAGAAGCTTCTGTGCAGTATAGGATGTCTGACAGCATCCCAAGGCTCTACCTGCTAGAGGCCAGTGCGGTCATGACAACCAACACTGTCTCCAGCCTTTGCCAAATACCCTCTGTGGTCAAAATCCCCTCTGATACAGAATCATTTTCTAAAGCCTAATTCTTTCATCTTTCTGTTAAAAAATCATTTGATGATTACCCATTATCTTTGCTATGTTTCCCAGGGCAGGGAGAGGTAAGAGAGATAGGATGATGCTTGGATGACCTCACCTTAGTTCTGATCTGCAATCGGCAGCTCCTTAATTAATCTCTCTTCTGGGCAGAAGGGATGTCAGAAATCTACAGAGGTGTGCTTCATGTAAAAATATGAGTTTTTAAAAATCAGTATGAATCATACTCACTCTGACCAACAGAAGACATAACTTACCTTTCCATTTTGTAAAATCATGAATGCTATGCTTGCATGCTCAGTCACGTCCAGCTCTTTGCGACTGCAGGGACTGTAGCCCACCAGGTTCCTCTGCCCATGGGATTATCTCAGGCAAGAACACTGGAGTGGGTTGCCATTTCCTCCTTCAGGGGATGTGCCCAATCCAGGGATTCAACCCACGTCTCCTGTAGCTCCTGCATTGGCAGACAGATTCTTTATTACTGAGCCACCCAGGAAGCCCTATAAAATCATGAAGAGAAAATACTTATCAGGGCTCTGCTATGTGCCAGAGCTTTAGAGGAATTAATGTATGTAATCCTCACAGAAGCCCTGGCAACATGATACCATGCTTAATCCTGTTTAACTAGTGAGGAAATTTAAATTACATTACCTTCCTTAATAACACAACTAACCAGACCGGAGTTTAAACTTGAACCCAGGTCATCTCCATGTTGTGGGCACAGCAGTGAAGGCGGGAATCATCTTAGCTCTGCACCACTAGGTCTGTGTTTTTGTCTGAGTTAATTGACTTTTCTGAGTTTTGTTTTTCTCAAAGACTGGGGAGGATAAAACCTGTCCTGTCCTTAAAAGTTTGTTATAGCATGAGATAAAGTCTAATGTCTAGTACAAAGTAGATGAACGGTAAGAAGTCATTATTTTTTGTATTGAGGTATAGTTGAAGTACAATGTTGCGCTAACGACTCAGTTATACATGCATATATATATATACTTCATATTATTTTCCATTAAGGTTTATCACCACAGGATATTGACTATAGTTTCCTGTGCTATACAGTGGGAACTTGCTGTTTAACCATCTTATATTTACCAGTTTACATCTGCTAACCCCAAACTGCCAATCCATCCCCCTCCCATTGCCCTCAACAACTAGCAGTCTATTCTCTATGTCTGTGTTATGGATAAGTTTATTTGTGTCATATTTTAGATTCCACATATAAGTGATATATTTGTCTTTCTCTTTCTGATTTACTTCACTTAGTATGATACTCTCTAGTTGCATTCATGTTGCTGCAAATGGCATCGTTTTATTCTTTTTCATGGCTGAGTGGTATTCCACTGTATATATATACTACATGTTCTTTACCCATGCGTTCGTCAATGGACATTTAGATTGTTACCATGTCTTGGCTATTGTGAATAGTGCTTCTGTGAACTTAGTGGTGCATGTATCTTTTTGAATTATAGTTTTGTCTGGATGTATGCCCAGGTGTGGGGTTGCTGGATCATATGGTAAACAAATTCATTCTTGTATATGTTTGCATAATATATACACTGATATATTTGTGTAATAACTATGATATTTGATCTAACCATGTTATCCATGAATTAAGGATAGAAGACATGTGTAGTGGCAGGTGTTAAAAATGTAGAACAGAATAAATATTTAACATTTGAGAACTGTAAGTGTGCCTATGTGTGTGTGTGTCTAAGGACACCTAGACTCAGAAGTTGTAGCTTACCCACTGTCATATAGCTCCTGAATGACAGAGCTATCTTTCAAGCTTGGGTCCATTTGGTTCTGAAATCCAGGCTCAGATGCATTCCTTTGTCTTCATGTGACAATTTAAGGCTTAAGTTTCTTAGCTATATTATATGTTTCAAAACAGTTTAGGTGTCAGACCCTAATCATGTAAAAAAATTTATGTTCTTTCTGAAATGAAGATCCACAGGGATGATAAACCTCATAGCTTAGCAACTATGTGGCACAGCTGCCCCTGAGGGCTAATATATCAAAAAGAGAAGCAGATACAGAAGTTTGCAGTATTCATGTTTCTTTTCTCTCTTTCATACACACACACGCATACACAGGCATGCATGCTCATGTGCAATCTGGAAAGTCTTCAAGATAATGTAAAGGGCTCAAGATAATGTACGTGGAAAGTGATTTGTATTAGAAGAAGCTGGAGAAGACAGTTTGGATATTGATCAAAACAACTGTATAAGAACCACCACCCCTCCCAAGGGAAATTAGGCTCCATAGTAAATAGAAATTACCTTAAGATAATTGCTAACTTTATAACCATTTTAAGTTCAACAAAAAACTCAGAAATACAAGAGAACATGTCATAATGGAGATATTTAAATAATTATATTTGAAATCGTGAGAGTACTAAGCATGTCCCAAACCCCACAACTATTTACATAGTTAGGCCTTGGGGACATTCATAAGATTGGTTCCAAGTAAAGAACAGAGAAGGATTATGTAAATCATTTCTGTTAGTGTGTGGTGGTGGTGGGGTGTTGTTATTGTTTTTTATAGAGAATCTGTGAAGATACTGGGAGACTACAAGGAGAACAAAAGAAAATGTGATGCAGAATTTCACAGAATAAATGAACTGAGTAGAACATGTTTCCCCAGAAAAGTTTGAAAACTAACTAAAAATGAGGTGGAATAGATTTTATAGAGAAAAAGTGCTTTGATGAAGTGATGGCATGATCAGCACTGGGTCATGTAGACAAAAAAAAACAAAAAAAAAACAAGATGGTTCTTGGTCATTTGGGAGGCATTGCCTAGAGAGGTCCATTCTTCCTTCTGACCTTCTCTTATTCCCCTAGACTGTCAGCCTTTGTGCATTTTAGTAATAAAAACAAGGACAAATAATTCAAATTTTAAAAAGGAGTAATAACATTTCCTTGATTATTTTGGCTAAATTTGTTTTTTTGTGTGTGTGATTAGTTTCATTTGTAATGCAGAAAGTGGAGAAAAATCATAGGAGGTCACATGCGAATGGGTGAGCAATTCAGAGCGGTCTGTGCAGCTAAAGCATAGGTGGGTTTGTGGTATGTGGTAGAAGGTATATGGAATAGCTCTTCTAAAGTAGTGTTGACTGAAAAAAAATACATGCAACCTAAAAGTTGAGAGTTATGTTTTATTTAGCAGGAATTTTTAGGACTTCAAGCCTAAGAGGTGGGGCCTCAAGTAATCCTGAGAGAACTGCTCCAAGGAGGTGAGGGGAGGAGCTGGATTATATAGAAGCTTTGCAATAAAGGACAAGTGGTCTGAATGTCAAGGTTATTGTGAATTAAAGAAAACCAGACATCCCAAGGTAAGGAGTTTAGCACTTTTCTATGTATGAGAACATGCAAGAGTTTGGGCTCACTGAAATCATTCCTTTGCTATGCACCTCAGTTATCTGGGCTGGCATCCTGTGTTTTTACATTTTGAGTTTCCTTGGGACTCACCATAAGGAGTGGCTGCTGGATGGCAGGTGTTGTTTTCCTGCTTCCTTGGGGCTCACTGGCTCCTGTTGGAGCAATTGCTGATGACTGTAATGTTCTTGTTTACTGATATGGCAGGAAATATTCCATTTGTCAGCAGAATGACTTAAACTGATCAAAATGACAGTTACACCTAACAACATTTCTTCTGAAGGATAGATATGTTGGAAATAAAGGAAGGCATATACTTTCTTGCTTAACATTTCCTCTTATGTCCACACACAGGCATGCACATAGTGGAGGTCTTGACACATGGAATGGTGGAGATTTTTATGATCTAGTAAGTCATGTCTGGAACTCTGCAGCAGTGGTTCTCAAAGTATAGCCCTGGGCTGGCACCAATACCACATGGGGACTTATTAGAAATGTAATTCTCAGGTTTCATCTCAGACCTAACAAATCAGAAATTCTGGAGAATATCCATCTGTGTTTGCATAGGATCCCCAGGTGACTCTGATGAACTCAGTAAAATCTGACAGTTGTGGATCTACAGCATATAGCAACACCTGTGTCCATCCAGCTGGGAGATGAACAGGAGGTAATCCTTGTCCTCAAGCAAATCTCAGTCTAGTTGAGCTCTTAAATAGATGCGTGAGTTTTTATCAGTTTTGAAGGTTATTGTAGTGCAAGTGGGCTATGAAAGTAGAGATTAGGGAGAGACTGACTTGACCTGAGGCTATGGGCAAAGGGTTCAATGTAGAGATGTACTTAAGGATGAGGGGGATCTTTCCAACCAGACAAAGCCAAAGCCAGAGAATAAAATTGTAGGCAAGGGGAAAATGGCATGTCAAAGCACAAAGGCATGAAGGAAATGATCTGTATGGGGTGTCTTAGGTGGTTGATGTGACTTAAGCAAAGATAATGGGTGGGAATTTGGGGAGCAGCACTGACCTACTCCATGCTACTCTTATCTCCCCCTGTTGATTATTGCAGTGATCTCCAAACTTATCTTTTTGCCTTCAGGATTAGTCAGTCAGTTCAGTTCAGTCACTCAGTCGTGTCCGACTCTTTGAGACCCCGTGAACCACAGCATGTAAGGCCTCCCTGTCTATTACCAACTCCCAGAGTTCACCCAGACTCATGTCCATTGAGTCGGTGATGCCATCCAACCATCTCATCCTCTGTTGTCCCCTTCTCCTCCTGCCCTCAATCTTTCCCAACATCAGGGTCTTTTCAAATGAGTAAGCTCTTCGCATGAGGTGGCCAAAGGATTGGAGTTTCAGCTTCAACATCAGTCCTTCCAATGAACAACCAGGACTGATCTCCTTTGGAATGGACTGGTTGGATCTTCTGGCAGTCCAAGGGACTCTCAAGAGTCTTCTCCAACACCACAGTTCAAAAGCATCAATTCTTCTGCACTCAGCTTTCTTTATAGGCCAACTCTCACATCCATACATGACTATTGAAAAAACCATAGCCTTGACTAGACAGACCTTTGTTGACAAAGTAATGTCTCTGCTTTTGAATATGCTGTCTAGGTTGCTCATAACTTTCCTTCCAAGGAGTAAGTGTCTTTTAATTTCATGGCTGCAATCACCATCTGCAGTGATTTTGGAGCCCAGAAATATAAAGCCAGCCACTGTTTCCACTGTTTCCTCATCTATTTCCCATGAAGTGATGGGACCGGATGCCATGATGTTAGTTTTCTGAATGTTGAGCTTTACGCCAACTTTTTCACTCTCCTCTTTCACTTTCATCAAGAGGCTCTTTAGTTCTTCACTTTCTGCCATAAGGGTGGTGTCATCTGCATATCTGAGGTGATTGATATTTCTCCTGGCAATCTTGATTCCAGCTTGTGCTTCCTCCAGCCCAGCGTTTCTCCTGATGTACTCTGCATAGAAGTTAAATAAGCAGGGTGACAATATACAGCATTGACATACTCCTTTTCCTATCTGGAACTAGTCTGTTGTTCCATGTCCAGTTCTAACTGTTGCTTCCTGACCTGTATACAGGTTTCTCAGGAGGCAGGTCAGGTGGTCTGGTATTCCCATCTCTTTCAGAATCTTCCAGTTTATGGTGATCCACACAGTCAAAGGCTTTGGCATAGTCAATAACGCAGAAGTAGATGTTTTTCTGGAACTTTCTTGCTTTTTTGATGATCCAGCGGATGTTGGCAATTTGATCTCTGGTTCCTCTGCCTTTTCTAAAACCAGCTTGAACAAGATTGCTCCTCACTAAATCGATTTTCCACGCAACAACTGGAAGGGCCATTTAAAAGTGCAGATTTGGCCATGTCACACTCCTGCTTGAAACCCTTTGATGGCTCTGGTTTGTTTACAGAAGAAACTAAGCCTACTTCTGTAAGAAACTTACAGAAGACTCCTTAGCCTACTATATAAGATCTTGCATGATCTTCTTTGCTTTCCTCTCTACTCTCATCTCTTTCATCTCTTTCTAGTTCTGATTAGGATCTTTGACTTGCTGCTCTTCAAACTTCCATTCCCTTTAGAAACTCCTACTTAACCTCCAAGTGTTAACTTAAATTTCACTTCTTCCAATATGTCCCAAGAGCTTCCCACTCCAGGAGTTGGCTTCTATGATATCCTGGGATGTGCCTATCCTAACCCTTAACATATGGTGCTGATATTGCTCATCTGTTTCCTCCCATTTTATTCTGATCCTGTGGAGGACAAAGATTCAGTCTTCTTAGTTCCTAAGCTCAAATAATGTATGGCACTCCATAAAGATGGAGTGAAAGTTTATGGAATGGATAAACTATGAAGGGATCTGTAAAAGAGCCTGTGAGGAGAGGTTAAGAGAAATTAGTTTTCTCCTCTAGTCAACAGCATCATTCTGTTTTGGGAAACAATGGTGCTGGCAGTAAGTTCACAACTCTGATGTCCTTCCAACCTGTTCCTCTTTCTGGATACTTAATCTTGTTGCAACTCTGCCACTTACACAACTACATCTGTGTAGCTTTAATTATTCCATCTCTTTACCAAACTGAGCACAGCATGGGAAACCTCTATTAGAACATGGATATTGATCTACTTTAGTGTAAAGAATCCACCTGCCAATGAAGGAGACACAAGAGATGTGGGTGTGATCCCTGGGTTGGCAAGATCTCCTGGAGAAGGAAATAGCAACCCACTCCAGTATTCTTGTCTGGAGAATTCCATGAACAGAGGAGTCTGGTGGGCTACAGACCATGGGATCACAAAGAATCAGACATGACTGAACATTGAGTATGCCCTACACTGATTTACTTTTTATCAGAGCTAAGATATAGGTGATTCTCTTTATTCATAGTAGTTATATTCTGTGAAATCACCATGCATGTTGAATTAGCAAATATTGAATGAACCATTGCTCCTAGAGTTAATGCAAGGTTAGTTTCCTTTGAAACTCTGATCGCAATATTTTTGTCAACCAATTGATGTATAACTTTATTTTATATGTGCTTCTGTGCAAAGGTATCCTATTTAATATATGCAGTTGATTCATAGTGCTGTTGGTCATGAGTTTAACATTAATAACTCACGCTGAAAAAAACTGAATAACTTGTGTTTTCTCTGTAATGCACATTGAAACTTTCCTGTGCTTAGGAACTCTAGATTGCATTTCAGTGGTGTGTTTGGGGGCCATTTTAAGTAGCAAAGTTATTAATAAAAACCACAAAACTATGAAACACATGGCAGTAATTATAGCATAAAAAAGGACGTTTGTTTATAGTGGGTGAGCTGAAACTAGAAGGCAGAGTGTTGCCTTATTTGATCTCTGCTGAAGAAGTGTGATTGAATAATGCAGAAGAAAATAACAATGAAATTAAAGTCAGGAACAATAAAAACAATTTAAAATGAAATGGACAAAGAATGAAAAAAAGAACCAAGTTGTAGAGCAACTTGAAGGAATATATATGTAATTGGAGTTCCTGAAGGACAGGAAAGGAGACAAGAGAAACACAATAATCAGGAGAAAAAATCTTACGCTTTTCTGTCCCTCAAAATATCTAGAGAGGGAAATTATAATCTAAAAAATTTGAAACCAGCTCTAAGGAAAATAAATTAAGGACAGAAGGTCTGGGAGCAGGGGAGAGGGTGCATTTATATATAGAGGAATGAAGATAAGAGTGACAGCAAACTTATCGTGAGAAATAATGCATTCTATATGCACTAGGAGAAAAAAAAGGATAGAATTCCATGTCCAGTGAAGTATTAGTGTTATCGCTCAGTTGTGTCCAGCTCTTTGCAACCCCATGGACAGTAGCCCACCAGCCTCCTCTGTCCTTGGAACTTCCCAGGCAAGAATACCTGAGTGGGTTGCCATTTCCTTCTCCAGGGGATCTTCCTGACCCTAGGGATAGAACCCAGGTCTCCTGCATTGCAGGCAGATTCTTTACTGGCTGAACCATCAGGGAAGCCCATATCCAATGAAAGTTATCTTTCAAAAAAAGAAAGGAAAATTCTTTTTCCAGCCATATAAAAATTAAACTAATTTACCCCTGCAAAACTTCATTACAAGAAATTTTAAGGGAAGTACTTTAATCATAATAAAAATATAACAAATGAAAGTCTTGCTCTACAGAAAAGAATGAAAAACACTAGAAATGGTAAGGGGATAAATATAAATACATTTATCTTATAATTTAAAACTCTCTCAGAATCAATTATTTAGAGAAAAAAGTAATAGAAATGTATTTGGAGTTTATTTTTAAAATGGAAGTAAAGTATATGACAACAGGAGAGAAGAAATGGAGGTATAAGCTTGTAAGGTTCTTAAAAGGGATGCTGCTGCCCCAAGTTGCTTTAGTCATGTCCGACTCTGTGCGATCCCATAGGCGGCAGCCTACCAGGCTCCTCCGTCCATGGGATTTTCCAGGCAAGAGTACTGGAGTGGGGTGCCATTGCCCCCTCGCCCCTGGGATACTCCAGGCAAGAACACTGGAGTGGGTTGCCATTTCCTTCTCCAATGCATGAAAGTGAAAAGTGAAAGTGAAGTCACTCAGTCATGTCCAACTCTTAGCGACCCCATGGACTGCAGCCTACCAGGCTCTTCCATCCATGGGATTTTCCAGGCAAGAGTACTGGAGTGGGGTGCCATTGCCTTCTCTGTAAAAGGAATGAATTCTCTTAAATTGAAGATAGATTGTGATAAGTCAAAGATGTATATTATATACCTTAAATCAAACACTAAATAACACAACAAACAGTTTTATCTAATAAGCCAACAGAGGATATAGTGTGGAACCATAAAATTTAATTCAGAAAGAAGCACGAAAGAAAGGAAAAAGGAATCAAGCGACACACACTTACGATAGTCTAATGTTTTATGTATTGTTTTTGTTGTTTAATCACCAAGTTGTGTCTAATTCTTTTGGGACCCCATGGATTTAGCCTGCCAGGCTCCCCTGTCCACGGGATTTCCCAGGGAAATAGCAAGCATACTGGAGTGGGTTGCTGTTTCCTTCTCCAGGAGATCTATCTTCAGGACCCATGGATCAAACCCATCTCCTTCACTGGCAGGTGGATTCTGTTTCTGGGTCGGG
Organism: Budorcas taxicolor; assembly: GCF_023091745.1. Lineage (NCBI taxonomy): Eukaryota > Metazoa > Chordata > Mammalia > Artiodactyla > Bovidae > Budorcas > Budorcas taxicolor. The sequence goes on from NC_068920.1 coordinate 142,860,237, forward strand.
AAGATAGATCTGCTGGAGAAGGAAATAGCAACCCACTCCAGTATGCTTGCCTGGGAAATCCCGTGGACAGAGGAGCCTGGCAGGCTACAGTTCATGCAGTCCCAAAAGAGTTGGATGCAACTTAGTGACCAAACAACAACAAAATGCTCAATTGTTATCTCACTGGAATCACTCATTTAACTTTTTTCTCACTCATCAAGGGTGCTGGAGATGGTTTTGTTTTTATTCCACTCTCATGGATTTTTGTAGACAACTATACATCAAGAAAAAGCTCTAAAAAGACTGTTATATACAAAGTCTCCTGGATTTTTTTCTGTTGGAAGTGTCTACTTTCTTGGGAGTTGGAGAATGGGTTGGATATAGCATTCTATTCTGCTGAGATACTTTTGTTTCTATCATACAGAGTTCTTTTTAGAGACAAGAAAGAAAAATCATTGCTTCCCCTTCTTGGCTTTCATTAAAAAAATATCTAAAGGATTTTAAAAAGAAGTCTCAAGATTTTACATTGCAAAGCAGGCTATTTGGTTGGTATGAGAGAAATCCATAAATGGGCAATTATTTTATTCCCTGTCACAGAGGCTGGCTCTAAAGCAACGGTTTCTTAATTTTGATTGATAGGATTATAGAACATCAGAACTGAATGAGACATTAGGGAACACCTGGTCCCCCAGCTCTGATGTTACCAGGATGGAAAATAAGGCTTGTTTCAAGTAATGGCTTGTCTGTGACTACAGAGAAGTTAGCAGTAAGTGGGTGGTGTGTGAAACAGTGATGGAGTGTGCTCTTGATTCCCACAGTCCTGGTTGAGCCATTTCCTGGCTGTATGATCTTAGGCAAGCCCATTACCTGGTCTGATTTTATCTCTTTGGTGGTATTGTGAGGGATTTGGGAGATAGTCCGTGTTCAGTGCCTTGGGAAATAGTAAGAACTCAATAAAAGCAACTTCAGCCATTCCAGGGCCCAACCAACTTTAGCCCAGAGAGTTTGCTGCCCCATTGTGGCAAATCAATTACACTTCCCCTGCTTTGTCCAGTTTCCAGTTTCACTCATTTTTTTTTTTTTAAATAAGTGTTTGCTAAACAGCTGCTGTGTACACCAACACCAGAGATATGAAGATGAATGAAAAGCACCAGCAATCACAGCCCGCTTTGCCCTCCTGGTGCTTTTTCTTTAAGGAAAGATGACCTAGCAAACAAAAGGATCAGAGTAGAGGCATTCACAAGGTACAGAGGCCTATCCTATCTTGGGCAATTACTTTTAGGGTTCCTTTATTTTCATATGTTCGCTCTAAGATGGCTACGCCTACCTGTATTGGCTGTAAGTAACAAACTGTAAGAAACGCCACGGGAAGAAGGAGCCACCGCTATGGACTGTTGATCAGGGCCTTTTATTGGGCGGTCGCTCTCGGGCAGAACTCCCGGGGGCGGGTAAGCAAGGAAGCGAGGGGGGTCTGCGAAGCAAAGGGAGTCTGCAGGGTAAAGGGAGTCTGTGGAGTCTGCGAGGTGTGAGGGGTGGGGAAGGGGTTTTATAGCCCGGGCCGGGGCTCCCATATAAGGAAGAAAATGCGGGCTCAGCGGTGATTGGTGTTCAAGGGCTCCGTGTCGGCTCCTGATTGGTCGGCTTGGTTGCCGGCCCGTCTCCAGGGTGTGTCTGCAGCGCCCTCTGCCGGGGCATGTCCCGACATGCCCGGGCATGCCTCAGCACGCCTGACCTTTCCCTGACCTTTCGTCCTGACCTTGCCCTGACCTTTCATCCTGGCCTTGCCCTGACCTTTCACAAACACCTTCAAGGTAATTGGCCCAGTAGTTTTCAGAACTTAAGAAGGCTAATGTTACAAATATTTCCATCAATAAATCCTCAGGAGGTTGGGCTGTGGACTCCATGCTTCAGAAAGTAGAGAGGTAGTTGGTGTTCAGTGTGAGGGCTGTAAGAGCAAGCTTGCTGTCATTATTTTGTCAACAAATTCTCTGCTTTTTAAAGGACAGAGATGTTAAACATATTTAAGTAATGGCAGATTTTTTGGCCACAAGAGCTATTACACGTGTATGCGTAAAAGGAGAGTACTTTGTAAAATGCCTTCAGAAAGGAATTATGGACATATAATGAGGGATTTCAATCTGACTGTGGATCTTGGGGATGTCAGCTCAAGCATTTTTGCCATGATCTCGTGTAGATCAATCACCATGTTAACCTGGCTGCTGCAGCCTTGCCTTCTGATTAAATAATGATGTCCTCTGTCATTTTCTGGAAATGATGAGGACCTGTCACACTAAATTAGTGTTCTTGAAGATGCTCTCCAGCAGTCCAGGTGGGCCATGAGGAGTCTCTGTCTAGTTTAGGCTGAAGTCCAGGCATGCAAGTCATTATACGATGAAAACAGACTAGTCACTTTGGGGGATTAACTAGTTCTGGGGCTCTATTTGCATAAGCAAATTAATGAGCTAGAAAGTCTCATTTCTATAAGTGCTAAATTGTAAAGCCACTACAGGGACAGATGCGTCAGTGTTATTGATGTTTGTTCAGATGAGGGACGGAAATCTCACAGAATACCAAGGAAGGCTCCTCATTTGAAACTTGTCTTCTGGCAGCAACATCATTTCAATCTCAACAGTGGGGGATGTGGTGGAGAGTATTTTTCACTTTGTTGCAGATTTTCCAAAATGCATGTGTAAGTTACTAACCATGAAAAATAGCTTAGTAAGTTTTTCTTTGCAAGATGACTACACTTAAGTTTTATGGTAGAATCCTCCCTCTCTGGCCTTTCCTTTCTTCTATCTTTTCTCCCCCTTACTCTCCCGTATCCCTCCTGCCTTTTCTTCCTCCATCACTTCTTCCTCTTCTCTCTTCCCCCTTTTCCTTTCTCTCCTTTTCTTCCTTAATGATTCATTGAACACCGAAAATATGTCTAGTGCTCCAGACATAATTATGTCACAATCAGGGACAAAATTTACCAAGATGGAAAACTCAGATATATTCTTACAGCACTTGTAGTCTGCTGGAGGAAATAGATGCCTGAAATACATGAGCAGTTAATCACAATACCACAGGAGAAATGATTAGATTCTACTTATCTTTAGCCCAAAGGAATTAGGAAAGTTATCTGAAAGGGAAAAAAGAGCCTTAACTTGTCCTTTGAAAATATCAGGAGCCTAAAATAGAGCAATTTATCCTCTGGTAAACGTTTGATGAAAGCAAGCTTTCTCAAGAAGTTTCTAAGAGCTGTTCTTCCAAAAGGCATAGGTGCTTTGATAATTCAGGAGAACAAATGATTACCAGATCTTCCTATGTGACTTTTAAAAGAACTTTTATGCTTCTGTTTGCATGTGGCAATGTCATCCTAAAATTTCTGAACTCTTCAAATCAAATTTAGAACCACCTAGGCAAGATTCCCCTCTCACAGCATTTCGTTTCCTGCAAGAATGCAGTGTGTTAACTTCCAGATTGAATTCAAAACTCAGGCTAAATTCTGTGTGGATGTCAGTGACATAATTAAAGAGTTTTGGCTTGAAAGACATTTTGCGTATATGTTCAAAGCGCAGGCCCTATAGGTTATACTAATTTAAAATATCATTTGTCTTATCACATCTAAGCTACAAACCATTCAATTCCCAAGCTCACAGGGAAGCTGCTGTTCTCCTCATTTTATTGACATGGTCTCTGAGATTTGGGGAGGTCAAATGTGGAAGTTATCAAGTAGGTGACTGTATTGCAATAACCCTTTCTTTCAATCCTACTTCACCCCAGGAGACAAGTGGAGTAGGTGAAAGGGGAGACTCAACTGGGTTATGCTTAGGAGTCATAGTACATAACCCCTGGCAGCTCATTATGTGCCAGGTAGTGACATAGAGACAAGCAAGGGTGGATCTTTCTGGCCACTTGAGCCTTATACAGATCAGATACTAAAATGAACAAGCTTACTTCACAGTGCTATAGAATCTACCTACTGTATGTCAAAAGCAAAAAAGCAAACGAAAACTAGACAAAAAACCGACTAAAAAAAAACCCCAAACAAAAACTCCCCTAACCAAAGCACAAGATACTCAAAACCAAAAAAGAGACCAAAAAAGATCAAAAACTAAAATCTTTTCTATAGTGGTGAATAAAAACAGACAAAAATCTGCTTTCTTTCAGCAATTATTCCGGAATTGCACATCAGATACCAAATCAATACAGTATGTACAATGGAGACAAATTCGGTAGAGAAAATAGAGTTGATAAGGGCAGCAAAGGTGTCAGTTAAGAGATCAGTCAGGAAAGGGCAGATAAGGTAGGAACCGAGAGGGTGGAGACATGAGTCCTGGGATGGTCCAGGGAAAACTGCTGTTACAGGGAATGGCCATCCCGTTGATGGGGCCAGTGTGGCAGGTTTGAGTCACAGAAAGAAGGCCTGTGTGTGTGTGTGGTGGTGGTGGAGGAGGTGGGGTTACTGAGTCCAGTAGAAGCTAAGGGGAGGGGTCACAGGACAGATCATATGCTGACCTTAGATTTTGGATTCAGAGGGAAAGTGGTAGAGGTTTGGAACAGAGGATGAAAGTGAACTAGCTTATTTCTGCAGGCCTGTTTGGACTACTGCATTGACAGTAGGCTGAAGGGGCCCCTGACGGAAGCAAGAAGACCTGGGAGGAGGCTGCTGAACAAGTCCAAGAGAGGCAGACATGATGAAATGGACCGAAATGTTTATTCTCAGGACAAGATGCCTGATCCCGGATGGACACTAGCTCCTTTGGGCAGACGATGCCCAGGTCCTTTTGTTCCATCCTTAGTCTCTAGATGTTGGGATTCAGCTATGACCTTATACTCAACATCTCACTACATGGACTGCTTAAACTTTCTCAGGGATTTCAAATCAAAAGATCACACAGCCTTGGGCAAGTCACTTAAACTCCTTTGGCTCCTGAGTGCTCATTTGAGAATGATGTGAATAACATCTAGTTAGCTAACCTTTCAGAGACGTTCTAAGAAATGTACAGGAAAGAAACTTGTTAATCGAAAACCACTATACCAAGCAGGCAGTCTCATAGACTTTGCCATATTACTGTTATTTGCTACTGTTGCTACCATAATCCTCATCTCATGAGCATCAAAGTGACATGCCTGTAGGTGTCTTTCCTTTGTCCTCTAATCTCTACTGTTACCTTATTTTAGCAAATTTTGTTCCACAGTGTCTTTTCCATTTACTCTTTTTTTTTTCCCCCAGCTCCTAGAGTCCAGGTCCTTATAGGGTGATACTGAGGCCATTGAAATAACCTTTGGTGAACTTCTTTACCTCTTCTCTTAACCTTGCAACCTGTGTTCCACATTCCTTCCCTGCAGTCTAAATTCTTGGCTGAACAATTGACCTTCTTCCCAAGGCAATCTCATACTCTTCTTCCATCTCATTTATCCTTTTTTTATTACATGAACCTGATGGTTCCAGAATTTCCTTACAGTCTCCACCACGTCTCATTGTTCCTATGTCTGTGATTTGGGTTATCCACTTCTATTTGAAATATTCTTCGCTTATTTGCTTCTATTCAAAACTCTCCCATCTTTCTTAAGACCTACTTCTACCTACCCCAATGCTTCAGTCACTGGTTATCTAAATATTTATGCATATAATACTATTTACCTTTATATGTATCAATACCTATTTCCTAATAAGACCACCTTTGGTTTGTATAAAGATGTGCCGGACTCATGGTTGCTGTAACTAACTGCCGAGTCAGGAGACCTGGAGCTAAACAGATGAGGTTTCAGATCTCAGATCTTCTGATGATTTGCTGTGTAATCTTGCATAGATTATTTGAAAATTCTGAGTCTTGTTTTTTAAACTCTAATGTGGTATAGCTACCATGTAGAATTGCTCTAATGATTAGAAATACCTATGTAAAGTGCTTAGCCATGCTGCTGCTGCTGCTAAGTTGATTCAGTCATGTCCGAATCTGTGCAACCCCAAAGACAGCAGCCCAACAGGCTCCTCTGTCTCTGAGATTCTCCAGGCAATAATACTGGAGTGGGTTGCCATTTCCTTCTCCAATTCATGAAAGTGAAAAGTGAAAGTGAAGTCACTCAGTCGTGTTCGACTCAGCGACCCCATGGACTGTAGCCTACCAGGCTCCTCTGTCCATGGGATTCTCCAGGCAAGAGTACTAGAGTGGGTTGCCATTGCCTTCTCCAGGCCTAGCCATACTAGCCATCAAAGTAAATGCTCAGTAAGTTTTAGCTATTATTACAGTTATTACTGATACTATCATGCTGCTACTGCTGCTAAGTTGCTTCAGTCATGTCTGACTCTGTGCAACTTCATACACGGCAGCCCACCAGACTCCTCTGTCCCTGGGATTCTCTAGGCAAGAATACTAGAGTAGGTTGCCATTTCCTTCATCAATGCATGCAGGCATGCTGAGTTGCTTCAGTCGTGTCTGACTCTGTACGACCCCATGGACAGCAGCCCACCAGGCTCCTCTGTCCAAGAGATTCTCTAGGCAAGGCTACGGGAGTGGGTTGCCATTGCCTTCTCTGGATACTATCATATTTTTTATTTAAATGACACTAAAGAAAAATGTGAGATTTTATAAAAGATACTGTTTTAAGGCATTTGGAAAACACTGACCTAGTTCAACTCCCTCAGCCTAATACTGTCATTTAAATTAAAAAAATATACTTTTTATAATTTATTTTTATTTTTGGTGGCACTGGGTCTTTGTTGCTGTGTGTGGGCTTTCTCTAGTTGTGGTGAGTGGGGGCTACTTAGTTGCAGTGTGTGGGTTTCCCATTGCGGTGGCTTCTCTTGTGGAGCACAGGCTCTAGGTACACAGGCTTCAGTAGGTGCAGCACGTGGGCCACAGTAGTTGCAGTACATGAGCTTAGCTGCTCTGCAGCATGTGGAATATTCTTAGGACCGGGATCAAGCCCGTGTCCCCCTGCATGGCAGGCAGATTCTTACACGCTGGACTACCAGAGAAGTGGGAAAAAGGATTCTTTATTTTCAAAGCAGAACTCAGGGAACTAAATATCCTCTCATGTTTCTTTCAGATCTACTATTTGCCAAAATTCTGTGAGTTTTGGGGAGGAGAAATAAGTCTGAATTTTCTGTAAGGAAGTGATTCTAGAGTTTGGTTACCTGGCACCTTTTGCCTCTCCTAAACCTCTTTTTACATGAAAATTATATTTCCATCATGGGGAGCCATGGAATTTCCTTCTTTGCTGTTATTTGTTGGATTGGTATGGCCCTTGCTCCAGGGAAGATCTGCAGGCATTTTAAATAGTCAGAAACACCTCTTGTAGCACGTGCTAGAGATGGTGCTGCTACAGATGATTTGAAGCAATGGGAAATGTTGGCTCCAGAGGCCAGGAAAATTTACACATGGTAAATACTATTGATTCCCCTTGTCTGGAGATTAATTTAGAAAAAAAGAATCTGTTATTAGTATGAGATGATGTGCGATGATAAAGGAAGAGAGCAGAACTGATACCTAGAAGTCACCATTAATGTACTACCATCACTATCATTGTGACAGATTTACATCAAATGCCATTGATTTTTCATCAGCCTTTTCAGCTGGCTTCAGAAAGTGAATTTTCTGGGGTTTTGAAAAAGAAAATGTGTTCTAAAACATTTTGTTCTATTAGTTTTTGCATCCAGGAAAGTGCATTTGAGATTTGCTGAGTCAGTGTTTGACTCCTATTACGTGATTGTCATTTCACCTTTGGTTTGACGGCTTGGAAGGGATTTAGTGAAAAGGGGAGCATCAGTGTGGGCCCAAGATAGGCATTCTTGGAGGAAGGAATGCTGCTGCTTAGAGAACAGAACCTCTTCAGAGTCATCATATAAGAGCAGGAAAGGGATATTGAATAGTCACAATGGACATGAGCATTTCAGAGTGGAGGTGGGAAAGCAGAGAGGAAAAATCACTAAGCACCTGCTATGTGCCAAAGCCTTACATTCAGTTCAGTTCAGTTCAGTCGCTCAGTCGTGTCCGACTCTTTGCGACCCCATGAATCGCAGCACGCCAGGCCTCCCTGTCCATCACCAACTCCTGGAGTACACTCAGACTCACATCCATCGAGTCTGTGATGCCATCCAGCCATCTCATCCTTTGTCGTCCCCTTCACCTCCTGCCCCCAATCCCTCCCAGCATCAGAGTCTTTTCCAATGAGTCAACTCTTCACATGAGATGGCCAGAGTACTGGAGTTTCAGCTTCAGCATCATTCCCTCCAAAGAAATCCCAGGGCTGATCTCCTTCAGAATGGACTGGTTGGATCTCCTTGCAGTCCAAGGGACTCTCAACAGTCTCTCCAACACCACAGTTCAAAAGCATCAATTCTTCAGCACTCAGCCTTCTTCACAGTCCAACTCTCACATCCATACATGATCACTGGAAAAACCATAGCCTTGACCAGACGGACCTTTGTGGGCAAAGTAATGTCTCTGCTTTTGAATATGCTGTCTAGGTTGGTCATAACTTTTTTTCCCAAGGACTAAGCGTCTTTTAATTTCATGGCTGCAGTCACCATCTGCAGTGATTTTGGAGCCCCCCAAAATGAAGTCTGACACTATATCCACTGTTTCCCCATCTATCTCCCATGAAGTGAAGGGACCAGATGCCATGATCTTCGTTTTCTGAATGTTGAGCTTTAAGCCAACTTTTTCACTCTCTACTTTCACTTTCATCAGGGGCTTTTTAGTTCCTCTTCACTTTCTGCCATAAGGGTAGTGTCATCTACATATCTGAGATTATTGATATTTCTCCTGGCAATCTTGATTCCAGCTTGTGGTTCCTCCAGCCCAGCGTTTCTCATGCTGTACTCTGCATAGAAGTTAAATAAGCAGGGTGACAATATACAGCCTTGACGGACTCCTTTTCCTATTTGGAACCAGTCTGTTGTTCCATGTCCAGTTCTAACTGTTGCTTCCTGACCTGCATATAGGTTTCTCAAGAGGCAGGTCAGGTGGTCTGGTATTTCCATCTCATTCAGAGTTTTCCACAGTTTGTTGTGATCCACACAGTCAAAGGCTTTGGCATAGTCAATAAAGCAGAAATAGATGTTTTTCTGGAACTCTCTTGTTTTTTTGATGATCCAGCAGATGTTGGCAATTTGATCTCTGGTTCTTCTGCCTTTTCTAAATCCAGCTTGAACATATGGAAGTTCACGGTTCACATTTTGCTGAAGCCTGGCTTGGAGAATTTTGAGCATTACTTTACTAGCGTGTGAGATGAGTGCAATTATGCGGTCCTTTGAGCATGCTTTGTCATTGCCTTTCTTTGGGATTGGAATGAAAATTGACCTTTTCCAGTCCTGTGGCCACTGCTGAGTTTTCCAAATTTGCTGGCATATTGAGTGCAGCACTTTCACGGCATCATCTTTCAGGATTTGAAATAGCTCAACTGGAATTCCATCACCTCCACTATCTTTGTTCATAGTGATGCTTTCTAAGGCCCACTTGACTTCACATTCCAGGATGTCTGGCTCTAGGTGAGTGGTCACACCATCATGATTATCTTGGTCATAAAGATCTTTTTTGTATAATTCTTCTGTGTACTCTTGCCACCTCTTCTTAATATCTTCTGCTTCTGTTAGGTCCATACCATTTCTGTCCTTTTTCGAGCCCATCTTTGCATGAAATATTCCCTTGGTGTCTCTAATTTTCTTGAAGAGATCTCTAGTCTTTCCCATTCTATTGTTTTCCTCCATTTCTTTGCATTGATCACTGAGGAAGGCTTTCTGATCTCTCCTTGCTATTCTTTGGAACTCTGCATTCAGATGCTTATATCTTTCCTTTTCTCCTTTGCTTTTCACTTCTCTTCTTTTCACAACTATTTGTAAGGCCTCCCCAGACAGCCATTTTGCTTTTTTGCAGGCTTCCCCAGACAGCCATTTTGCTTTTTTGCATTTTTTTTCCATGGGGATGGTCTTGATCCTCCGATCACGATAATGATAATCATAACGATAATCGTGATAATGATCGTGATAATGTCACGAACCTCCGTCCATAGTTCATCAGGCACTCTATCTATCAAATCTAGACCCTTCAATCTATTTCTCACTTCCACTGTATAATCATAAGGGATTTGATTTAGGTCATACCTGAATGTTCTAGCGGTTTTCGCTACTTTCTTCAATTTAAGTCTGAATTTGGCAATAAGGAGTTCATGATCTGAGCCACAGTCAGCTCCTGGTCTTGTTTTTGTTGACTGTATAGAGCTTCTCCATCTTTGGCTTCAAAGAATATAATCAGTCTGATTTCGGTGTTGACCATCTGGTGATGTCCATGTGTAGCAATTTCTCTTGTGTTGTTGGAAAAGGGTGTTTGCTATGATCAGTGCATTTTCTTGGCAAAACTCTATTAGTCTTTGCCCTGCTTCATTCCATATTCTAAGGCCAAATTTCCCTGTTACACCAGGTGTTTCTTGACTTCCTTGCATTACAGTCCCCTATAATGAAAAGGACATCTTTTTTTTGGTGTTAGTTCTAAAAGGTCTTGTAGGTCTTCATAGAACCATTCAACTTCAGCCTCTTCAGTGTTACTGGTTGGAGCATAGACTTGGATTACCGTGATATTGAATGGTTTGCCTTGGAAATGAACAGAGATCATTCTGTTGTTTTTGAGATTGCATCCAAGTACTGCATTTTGGACTCTTTTGTTGACCATGATGGCTACTCCATTTCTTCTAAGGGATTCCTGCCCACAGTAGTAGATATAATGGTCATCTGAGTTAAATTCATCCATTCCAGTTCATTTTAGTTCACTGATTCTTAGAATGTCAGTTCCTAGAATGTGAGGTGGGCATGGTGGAGAGGTCTAACACAATGTGGTCCACTGGAGAACGGAATGGGAAACCACTTCAGTACTCTTGCCTTGAGAACCCCATGAACAGTATGAAAAGGCAAAATGATAGGATACTGAAAGAGGAACTCCCCAGGTCAGTAGGTGCCCAATATGCTACTGGAGATCAGTGGAGAAATAACTCCAGAAAGAATGGAGGGATGGAGCCAAAGCAAAAACAATACCCAGTTGTGGATCTGACTAGTGATAAAAGCAAGGTCTGATGCTGTAAAGAGCAATATTGCATAGGAACCTGGAATGTCAGGTCCATGAATCAAGGCAATTTGGGAGCCTTACATTACATCATCTCATTTCAGTCTTATGATCTCCAGATTACAGAGGACTGAAATTCACAGAATTGAAATAACTGAGCCCAAGTTTACACAACTGGAAAAGGCAGCTGGAATTGGATCACAGCATTGTTGAAGTCATTCCTGTTTGCCTCTAGATATTTTGGTTCATGAATGTTTGCTGTCAGTGATGGGTGCTAAGTTGCCAGGTGCCCCCATTTGAGAGGCTTAGATGAATCAGCAAAGCCTTGAGTATGGGCCTTTGTCCTTATGTGACCCATAACTCTGTCCCTTATTCCTGATCCTGTTTATACTTGTATTTCCCACTACAGATGGCAAATGTCTTCCTGGGGTGAGGGTTTCACCCTACTGTTGATGATGCTGTTCTTCCTCATAATCCTCATATATATGGGGATTAACAACAATATCCATGGATTTATCCTGTGTACAGCCTTCTAGGCACGAATGGAAATATTCTGCCACTTGAATATATTTTTCCCTTTTGAATCTAAGTGTGTAACTCGACAGAAATTGTTTTGTGAAAAGTTCCATTCCCTCCTGGTGGCTTTTTTGGAATTCAAATTTGGATAGATTGTCAGTTTCAACAGTTAGTAAGAAAACCGTGTTGTAGATCCTTAGCATGAATGTGCTTTCTGTGTTGTCGGAGTAAAGAAGATTGGACTTGGGTTCAAAAGAATGAATTCTCTGTGTTCTAATCTTGTCTTGACATTAAATACTGTATGGCTTAGAATAAGTCCTCTCTTCTCTCTAAGCATCATTTTCCTCCTCTATAAATGAAGACCCCTGCACAGAGTGATCTACTCTCTCAACTCTGTTTACAGTAGAGTAACGGGAAGATTGGATGCTCTTTTCCCAAATGAAAGGATTATTATTCCTATATACCAACAGGAAAGATTTCTCTAGCATAACACAATCTACATCTACTCATCTTTCTGAATCTCAGATGGGAATTCCACATAATCTATCTTTACAAAATCGCATATGAGCAGGATAAAAATGATCTACTTACCACATATACAGTTAAAGATGAGCCTGCCAGGCTGAGGAAAGACATTTGATGTCAGGTGTGATTTTTATTAGCTAAGTGTTTTTTAAATTTTATTGCCTTGCCAGCAGATCAGCAATAGAAGGAAATAAAAGTTCATGAAAGGTTGTGCAAGGAAACATTATTGTTGAGAAATTTATTCAGTAGCTTCCCACTTTTTTCCCCCATGAAGATTAGTAAAAGGCCTCATGGGTTTGTTTATAGAATATAATGTGACAACGTGTGTAGAGTATCTTATTAATTGGTATGTAATAGATGCTCCCTTAGGGTTGTCTCATTTGATTTCAATGGTGGATAGTCTCTGAATGTTTAACTCTGAATGCTTCAAAAATGAGATATGAGAACCAAAGGATTAGAAGTATCTTAAGATCCTGGCCAGAACTGACATACTCTGATTCAAAGATTGTTTCCATCTTGTGCAGTTAACAAAGACTCTTGGGAGCTTGGAGTAGGGCTGAGAGTGAGGGGTGGGTATGAAGATGGGGATGGAACACACCAGTTAAGCAACTATCATGATTTTATTTGCAAAGGCCTTAATTCAGTCCATTGATCATGTGAAGGCATTACTCTCTGCAATTCCAGATTATGTGATGTCTGGTGATAAGAGACAATGCTCTCTGTCAGTTCTAGCTAGACCCCTAGTCTTTGCAAGACTGCTAATGAGGAGAAAAAAATGAGAACTTTGAATTGAAATAACCCTGAACATATGCTGTTGGCCAGGTGTCTTGCTAGACATTGGAATGATAAAAAAGTTGATTAGCAGGTTTCCCTTCAAGGAGACATAATGTAGAGATGGATGATCATACTAGCACATATGCATGCATGGGAGGCTGAGTCAGGTAACTAATACAGGCACAAAGCCCACAGGGCAGGACGTGTTTGTTTTGATATGGGAGGAGTAGAGGTGTGTTTCCCAGGTGCTGTTGATCATCTGCAGATTCTCCCACTTCCCTGCCTCCCATTAGTCAACCTTCCATAACTTAGTTCCTGCTCTTTCCATGTCCTTTCATGCATTCTCACAGAAAGGATTCAGGTGGTCTCCTGTTTTCCAGATCCTGGAGAGTTTGTTGGGATTTATCCTACTTGAACTCCCTATGGTACTCAATTCTGCAAACTGTGGAATATCATTTTTCCCTTGGCCTCTGTGACACCACACTTCATAAAGTATTCTGAATTAATTAAAGAGTAGGGAATAAATCCTGGCATCTGCTCCTTTTACTGTGGAGAACATTTATAAATTGTTACACAGCCTCTAGCATTTTCTGAAATCAGTAGATAGTTGTTACGTTGACAGTCAAATTGTTACAGCCCAACCATCTCTGGTAATGGGTGAGGTTAAATCGCTCAGTTGTGTCCAACTCTTTCTGACCCCATAGATTGTAGCCTACCAGGCTCCTCTGTCCATGGGATTTTCCAGGCAAGAGTACTGGAGTGGATTGCCATTTCCTTTTCCAGGGGATCTTCCCAACCCAGGGCTCAAACCCGGGTCTCCCGCATTCTAGACAGACGCTTTCTGGAGAGATTAAATTAAAAATCTTAAACTAAGTCACTGATAACTAACATAAAATATTCATTTTTATGCCTTAACATATTAATTGCAGATAAATGTTTATTATATATTATAATTAAGATATATCATTTTTAAGGTAACAAAGCAATTTCTTTTATTGCTATCATATTTATAACATCCCTGATCATATTTCTAACCTCAGTAAAATCACCACTATTTTAATTTTCCAAAAAAAAAGAGGAGTCAGATAAATAATGATTTCTTCAATATGAAAACTTCCCCAAAACAGGAAAGCTGAAACAGAAACAATTAGCCTGCACTTATAAGAATGTCTTAGGATAATATTATTTCCTCCAATAGAACAAATAAGAAAAAAAGGACACAGAGATGTAATGCATTCATTTTTGCAAGTGGTGAGAGAAAGTCTCAACTTTGCCATTTATTATTCCCCATGAGAAACCCCCTCCATATTATTTCTGGTTGATTGTTCTGGTTTACCATTTGCCAAGTTCTCCCAGGGCACAAGTGTGTACAGATGCTGGGCCTGTGCAAACCACAAACCCAAAGAAAAACAATATTTCAAATGAATCCTAATTTAGCCTGCTCAACATTCACTATCTCTTTTCATGGAGCTGCTCCCACCTCAGCAAGATAGAAGTCTTTGGATATAAAGACTTTCCCCACCCCCTTTATTGCTTTCTCAATATTTTCCAACTTAGGTTCTAAATTTTCATTTAATTCATCCAGCATTTTAATCTTGCCTCCCTTCCATCACGTCCCTTGAGAACTGATCTTCTTGTTAATCTACTATTTATAGCTTCCTTTCCTCTTCCCTGGGAGTCTTTACCTGCCGTTATTGTCATCTTTCCTCTTTCAATTTCATCTGCTTTTGGTTCTGGCTGTGTGTGCCCAGTAGCCAGCCAAGTCAGTAACTGGCAGCACAGACCAGCATTAGAGCAGAAGGCAAAGGAAGTAACAGAGACCTCACAGGGGATGGGATCAACTTAGAAATCCTTTGCCTAAAACCCAGGTAATGGAAAAAATGATTTCTGGTATTCAGAGTCAAAGGTTCTGGCTCAGAACCTCTCTGAGGGCCAGGTCTATCAGTCAGGCGGAGCAACTAGAGCTGTTGTGTTGCCAAGATTCCTGTAGCCAGAGCACAGAACTGGGAAGAGGCAGCACCAGAGAGATTAGGAGGTTCACCTTCTGCCAGTGCTGCCTGGGGTCTTAGATCATCAACAATGTATAGCCAATTTCTGAACTTCTGAGCATATGGAACGTGTATCCTTCTTTATATTCCATGTGCTTAGATGTGTACATTAGGAGATTATGGTACACGTGTACATGCATGAGTATGTACACACTTCTACATGGGTGGGTATGGGAATGTTTGCCTGTGTGTGTGGATGTGAAGATAATGTGTACATGTTTTGGGGAAAGTGTTGTGTATGCTGAGAGTCAGCACTCAGTAAATATTTGGAGAGTGAATAAATTATCCCATTTGTTCAATGCCATAAATATTTATGGGATAGTTTGATGATAATTAGAATCTTAACAAGTGGTATTCATGTAAATAGGAGAAAACTTCCTCTAGGATATTTGTGAAAAGAGGGGTTTGCCCCAATATCTGCTCAGGAATGATCCAAGAGGCAGCAGCTTCCTTGGAGAAACATAAATACATACAGTCTACAAGGATCTTTCCTGGTCCTGAGGAGGATGGTGTTTTACATTCTGGAGCAAGTTTCCTTTCCTTTCTCTCCTCCTCCCTTTCTCTTCCATAGCCAGGGACCCAGTGACCCATGAGAAATGGGGCCCATAACAGTGTCATTCCAAAGTGATCTCATTGATCTCCAATCACTCCCCATTAGGTATGTAAAGACTGGGAGCATGCTTTCAATTTACAGTTTTATCTTTTTCTTGGGCCAGATCAAATTCTCAGCATGGGTTTGCTTCCTTCCTCACCCTAGTCTTTGTGAGGGGCAAGGAGAGGCATCAAGATCTATTTGCCCATCTGTAACAAAGCCTCAGAGGGCAGTGGGAAGCAGAAACATGCTTTCCATTCTAATAATAACCTCACCTCAATCCATAGAGTAATTTACGACCCTCTACACCTGAGGTTAACCTTAAAAAGCATAAAACTGTTAAAATAACAAAGTGGTTTTACATATATTGTCTCATTTAGTGAATTATCTGGGACCCATATAGCACTAGCAACCCTGCCTCCTAAAAAGATTAAGAAGCTTATTCTAAGGCTCCTGGAGCATGTCTCGGAGGGGAGATTTTGGGAGGTCACTTCCTTCCCCATCCACCTCTGAGGACAGAAAAGTAATTTCTCATCAAGTTGTCTGTCCCTTTATTGGCGCTTTTGACTTGACTTTGCTGTGGTGCAGCTCAGTGATCTCTAGTCCGTATGCAGTTAAGATGCTAAGAGAGAGGAGAAGAAATCATTGCCTGAAGAAAGCAAGCTCCCGGATCCCTGCTTTTCATTCTGTGCACCGGTCTTTCTTGTGCTCTTTCTGAGCCACAAGGAAGAGTGAAGATCACTGGTTGTCCTTACTTTACTTCCAGAAGGTCACCAATTAGTACACAGACAGATACATTTCTCCCTTTAAAAAGAGGCTCTGAAGGTATTTAAATCATCCAGGTTGCCTTCCACGTGGCATTAATGATTGCGTAGGATGAAGGGGACTGTAGCAAGTCAGACACACAGGGAGCGGAAATGGGAAGGTTGTTTATGAGGTTTATAAATTTTGCTCCTTTATATATTTAATAAAAAGTCTGCATCTAAATTATGAGAATGTTCTTGAGAACGAGGCCTGGGTTTTTGGAACCTTAGTATCTGAGGATATTTTAACGGCAAAATAATAACTTGACTGGAACTTCTTTGAGTGGGTAAGTAGTAAAAATGACAAGGGACATTCAGAGATGTTTTCATTGGATCCATTCATCATCAGAAACTTTAATATAGTCAGGATTTAGTGAAAGAATAATATACTCCTATATATTAAATGCTGGGGGTGTTATAACTTTGAATGTTCTTGGAAACTATCTACACAATTAGATATGTTCCTCCAGAAATTCAGCTGAGATTACTGCCTTTGCACTCAATGGAAGTGATTTCAGACTATTCCTTTTTGCAGATAATGACTTCAATGTTTCCTTTCAGTTTCTTTCTAGCACAACTTATAGATTAGTTATAACTATGAATCATGGTTATGTGGGATTTTCCAAGGTTGATGAAAACTCCAATTTTGTTGCCTGTGAGGAAAAAAAAAAATCAGAAGCTAAGCATTATGCAGCCTGTAAAACTCAAGGACAGGGACTTCCCTGGTGGTCTAGTGGCTAAAGCTCCACACTTCCAATGCACAGGGTGTGGGTTTGATCCCTGATCAGGGAACTAAGATCCCACATGCCATGTGACACGGCCAATAAATAAATTCCTTTAAAAAACAGAAACAAAGACAACCCAAGCCTAGGAGCAAAGATGGTCATGATGGGGGGAACTGGAAAGTCTTGTACCTATCAGGAGAGAGATCATAACAGCTTCTGAAAAATAATTTTTCATTTCAGATTCTTTAGAAACTTAACCATCTGAAATCAAGAAGTCACAGTATGTTAAGATCTGGGTTACATGCTGCTGAGTGGTGACTAATTCAGCCAGGTATCCTGGGAAAAACCTGTGTTCAGAGATGGGTATAATCCTTCCATTTTTACAACAAACTACGTTGGGCATTGTTATTATCTTTGTTTTAAAGACCACAACCTAGAGGAGTAGAGAGATTGAGTAAGGTGCAAAAGGTAGTATGGTTTGTGCAGCTGAGGTTCCAGTACAGACACTGCTTTGGGAATTTCCACTGGGCAGGTGACTTGCTTAAACAGACTCTGAAGGATGATAAGGCATCCTGTAGGAACGGGAATGGCCATATCAGGGAAAGGGACTTTCCAGGACAAAGACAGGGGAATTCCCAGGTGGCACTGGTGGTAAAGAACTGCCTGCCAATGCAGGAAACACAGGAGATGTGGGTTCAACCCCTGGGTTGGGAAGATCCCCTGGAGGAGGTCATGGCAACCCACTCCAGTATTCTTACCTGGAGAATCCCATGGATAGAGGAGCCTGATGGGCTACAGTCCATAGGGTTGCAAAAAGTCAGACATGATTGAAGCAACTTAGCACACACGCATGCAGGGCAAGGGCAAAGAGGGGATGGTGAGCAAGTGGGGAAAACATCCATGTTTACATGACGCTCAGAGGGAAGGCTTCCCAGGCCATCAACGGCAGCCTCGGTAGACCATGGCTTACCATGGCATGGAGTCTGCTCTCTATCCTGCAGGAGATGGGAATTCACCAGATATTTTTAAGTAGTCTGGTCATGAATTTAGATTTTAAATTTAGAAAGATGAACCCTGAGAACTGTACAGGAGTAAAACTTAGAGTCCCATCGGGAACCTGTGGATAAATGAAGAGATGGCTGATAACTTGGGAATCTCCTCCTTCCTAACCTTTATATTAGAGGGTAGCCAGAAGAAAGTGGATGTAAAATGTTTGAATAGAAGTCCCTGAGCCACTGCAGCAGGCAGGGAGTTTAACAAGGTGATGCAGGACATGAGAGGGACTTCATTTTTTTTTTCAGATTTTATTTTATTTTATTTTTTTACTTTACAAATTTGTATTGGTTTTGCCATACATCAACACGAATCTGCCACGGGTGTACACGTGTTCCCAATCCTGAAACCCCCTCCCACCTCCTTCCCCATACCATCCCTCTGGGTCATCCCAGTGCACCAGCCCCAAGCATCCTGTATCCTGCACTGAACCTAGACTGGCAATTTGTTTCTTATAAAATAAATTATACGTGTTTCAATCTTCTAATGAGGTGGGTGAAACTGGAGCCGATTATACAGAGTGAAGGAAGCCAGAAAGAAAAACACCAATACAGTATACTAACGCATATATATGGAATTTCGAAAGATGGTAACGATAACCCCGTATGCGAGACAGCAAAAGAGACACAGATGTATCAAACAGTCTTTTGGGACTTCATTTTTGACAGGTCTCTTTTTCAGTTCATTTTCAGTTCATAAGCAACTATGATGTCACTTTTCCTTGCAGGAAGAATGCGATTTACCTTGTGAATACACAGGTGCATGCACACACACACAACACACACCCAGAAACAGAACACAACGTCAGCTTACTCAGAGACAGAAGCCTCTAACTCCTCTTTGAAATCAGTACATGGGCCTAGCATTTCAAAAATCATATTGAAGTAAATGTACTTGACAACTTTACATTAAAGTGAGAACTGGAGCGAATTACAGATAGAAACAAAAATCTTTCTACTGTTGGAGCAAAATCACAACCTAAGTGCAGACTATGTAGGACGAGAATGGTGTGTAACACACAGATCACTTGCAGGATCTGAACCATGAAAAGGGAGGATTTTTTTCCTCTAGTTTGGTAGATGCAAGGTAGGGGAAGCCCTAGGTGAATTCACTGACAATCAACTACAAGCCTCTTTACTGAATAGTTTACTACTTTAGCTTGGAGTGACCCATTGGCCCAACTCCAGTTCTATAGAATTTAATAGCAAATGACCAGTAGAATAATTTATTAAAGGATCCTGTTGTCTGATAACTAACCAAAAGAAAAGCAACAACTGTTAAATTAACTACTTAGAAAGTGTATACCAGTTATTTGTGTTCAACTGAGGTTGGCCTAATGTTCTGTGCATTTCTGCATTACAATTTGTGAATTTCAAGTTTCACTGTAGTGTCAGAACGAATGTCAAAGATTTCAATGAATGTGTGGACTCTCTCCAAGTGCATGTTAAACCCAGTCTTCTGTCTTCCCTCTTTTCTTCAGTCCATGAATTTACTTGCTTAAGTAGGAGGAAAATGGGGGACCTGTACAGAGGAGATCTGGATTTTGAGCTTGGGGAGGATTTTGCATGAACTCTTCCACACTCTTTCCATATTATACATGCATCATCAGATATGTATATATCCATGCAGACACAGGAGCTCTAACTATTTTCTGAAAATTGTTCACTACATGAAGTAAAACAACACAATTTCTCAGCTTAAACAACCCACTTATCACAATAGGATGCTAAATGGTGTGTCTCCATCTCTATTTCCATGGGTACTGGATAATTTCTGTATCATTAAAAAATAAAAAGTAATTGAATTCCTTTCTCTTGAATTAAATTTTCAGACAATCCACATATTTCACAACACAGGTAAAAATAAAGATGTATTTCTCATTTCAGATATTCCTTACACAGTCTACAGCATCATAATATATATTTGTCAGCCTGATGATTTCTTTGGAAGGAATGATGCTAAAGTTGAAACTCCAGTACTTTGGCCACCTCATGCGGAGAGTTGACTCACTGGAAAAGACTCTGATGCTGGGAGGGATTGGGGGCAGGAGGAGAAGGGGACAACAGAGGATGAGATGGCTGGATGGCATCACTGACTCGATGGACATGAGTCTGAGTGAACTCCAGGAGTTGGTGATGGACAGGGAGGCCTGGTGTGCTGCGATTCATGGGGTCGCAAAGAGTCGGACACAACTAAACAACTGAACTGAACTGAACTGAAGAAAGTTTGGTCTGTGGATGTGGGCTAGAGTGAATTTGTTTGTATAATGTGAGGTATGTGTACTGATTTGGTGGGTCTGTATATGTACAGGTAAATGAATGAAATATTCCCAGTCTTGGTGCACAATTCAAGTGGTACCAACTCTTTTCTCTCAACTATGAAATTATGTCAATACATAAACTAAGTAGACAAGAATGTATCCTGGATTGAAAAGATACTGTGTGAAAGAAACTTACCCTATCATTTATAAATATACAATAGTTAATGTTTGTGACCTGCTTGATAGCTGAATTTAAAATTGAAAAATTATGAGCCCAAAGTATGGTAAATGTTAACCATCCTCAAAGGAACCAGGACTGCTATGAATTCTATAATTGGTTAATAGAAACTGTCTTGTGTGGATTGGTAACTTGGCAAACTGGTAGCTTGGCAAATCAGGGATGATGACTATAGCAATGTTACAGTGGTCTTCTAGTAATAATCTAGTTATATGTTTGCTAGTTTTTATATAATTTGAATGTAACTACTTGAAATCATTTGTAGATACCGGGAATTGGACATTTATAAATATGCCTCATTTAGGAAGAAGAAGTAATTTACAAAACAAAAAGGAGAAAGAGATAGCATCTAAATTATTAAAGCAAAACTTGCCCAGAAATTTTCAGCCTGCTCTTGCTTATGTCTCATTGGCAAGAATTATGTCACATGGTCAATCTTAGCTGCAAGAACATCTGAAAATTGGAGTTTTTATCTTGGCTCATTCCTCTCTGAAACATAACTGTGGATTTCCGATCAGAAGGAAGAATGGGAACTTGGATGTTGGAAAAGCAGCTATCAGTGTCTATCTTCCAGTAGTGAAGTTTTCTCTTTCTCATTTTCTTTTCTGCACAGTTTGTAAGTGGTTACTATGCTGGAATTTTTTTTTTAAGTTGTTGACTTCTTTTCTCCCACTGAATTAGATTTTGCTTAGAATTGTAGCAGTTCTGAATATAGGGGCTAAAGATGATCTATAACCACTCCTGTTTATTTCACAGATAAGAAAACTGAGGCTCAAAACTCTCGTTACACAATGAGTTAGAAACCACAAGTAAAGCCCCATCCAGTGCTCATCCCATGGGGGCACGCTCCCTTTTGTTGCTGTTCACTGAGTCACGTCTGACTGTGACCCCATGGACTAGTAGCCCACCAGGTTCCTCTGTCCATAGAGTTCTCTCGGGAAGAATATCGGAGTGGGTTGCCATTTCCTTTTCCAAGGGATCTTCCCAGACCAGGGATAGAAACCATGTCTCCTGCATTGGCAGGTGGATTCTTTACCACTGAGCCATTAGGGAAGCCCATGCTCCCTTTAAGGAATAAGAAAACAAGTCAAACAGACAAATTTCACTTTTATTTTTTCTGAAGTGAAAACTCTAGCTACCAACTTCTTTACATTTTAAATTATTTACACTTGTGGAATTCAATTTCTAGCCAGCCAAGCATAATTGTAACACATTGCCAGTTTTTCTTATTAAGTATCCCACATACTTTGTTACAGGATCATGCAGCTGCCAAAATGGGATGGGGAGTTCATAGGGGTTTCTCTTCACTCATTAATCAACAAGATTAAAGGCCAATATATGAGAATAACCTCACAGAATGTTACTCCAAATCATTGCCAGAAGAATACCCCAAAGAATATTTGCAGCTTCCTGCCATTTTCTGAACAACTTTTGGAGATTGCTACATGAAGGCTGTGTGATAGGGTGGGAAAGCTCATTGTGAGGATACAGCACCTGGTCCTCTCTCAGCCTCTTGTATGAAATGATCTGGTGCTGGTCACTTCCTTTTTCTGGCTCTCTTTCTTCTGCAGTGAGGAGAGGTTGCTCTGGAACTAGGATCTCAGCTCTAGTAGCACAGTGGAATGAATCGTCAAAGGGCATTTAAAATGATCAATGTCCATGTTATCCCAACTATTTTGATTTTCTTGAATTCCAGGGTAAGACACATGTATCAGCAGCTGCTATAAGGCTCCATAGGTCATGCTAATATGTAGCCAGAGTTGATATCCATTAGGCTATCAAGATTGCTGGGAGAAATATCAATAACCTCAGATATGCAGATGATACCACCCTTACGGCAGAAAGTGAAGAGGAACTAAAAAGCCTCTTGATGAAAGTGAAAGAGGCGAGCGAAAAAGTTGGCTTAAAGCTCAACATTCAGAAAACAAAGATCATGGCATCTGGTCCCATCACTTCATGGGAAATAGATGGGGAAACAGTGGAAACAGTGTCAGACTTTACTTTTTTGGGCTCCAAAATCACTGCAGATTGGTGACTGCAGCCATGAAATTAAAAGGCTCTTGCTCCTTGGAAGGAAAGTTATGACCAACCTAGATAGCATATTGAAAAGCAGAGACATTACTTTGTCAACAAAGGTCTGTCTAGTCAAGGCTATGGTTTTTCCTATGGTCATGTATGGATGTGAGAGTTGGACTGTGAAGAAAGCTGAGTGCCAAAGAATTGATACTTTTGAACTGTGGTGTTGGAGAAGACTCTTGAGAGTCCCTTGAACTGCAAGGAGATCAAACCAGTCCATTCTAAAAGAGGTCAGTCCTGGGTGTTCTTTGGAAGGAATGATGCTAAAGTTTAAACTCCAATACTTTGGCCACCTCATGAGAAGAGTTGACTCATTGGAAAAGACTCTGATGCTGGGAGGGATTGGGGGCAGGAGGAGAAGGGGACAACAGAGGAGGAGATGGCTGGATGGCATCACCAACTCTATGGACGTGAGTCCAAGTAAACTCTCGGAGTTGGTGATGGACAGGGAGGCCTGGCGTGCTGCAATTCATGGGGTCGCAAAGAATCGGACATGACTGAGCAACTGAACTAAACTGAGGCTATCATGGGCACTGATCTTCCTACTCCAAATGTGGTGCACTGACCAGCAGTGTCTTATAACCTGTGATATGGTAAGAAATGCAGAATTTCAGGTCCCGCTCCAGACCTGCTGAATCAGAATCTGGAAGGACCTCAGGCAATGCAATCTACTGGAAAGTTTGAGAAGCATTGCTGAGATTCCTCTTAGCTCTCTCATTTTATGATTCTATAATTTTGGTTTGCTTTCTTGCTCAAAAACCTTCAGTATCCATGTGATCTAAATTCTTCACACTGGTGTTTCAGACTCATCATCTAACTCAGCCTTCTTTCCAACCATTCTTCCCATTATGTGTTCTGATCTTTAGAGACCTCTATTCTTTCCTTTTTCCCCAAGCAGATTTTGGTTATTTCAGCCTGGCTGGCATGGCTCCCTGGTCCTTGCCCAGCTTTGTACCTCAAAGTCCAGCCAATAGAGGCTTGTCCTAGCCATCATTAGCACTTATGCTTTCTGCTCTTATCTGCAAGTTGCCTGAGGTACCTTGAATTGCTACCATTGGATTTTGTTTTCTTACCTCCCTATTTAGACTGTAAGGTCCTTGAAGACAAGGGCTATATCTAAGCCATCCTTGAATCCAAAGTGCACACTTAAAAAAAAATATGGTGGACATCCCAGTGTTTCTATTAAGGTTTGCTGGGGTGAGAAGGTGAGTAACTTGGGAATCAAAGGAAGGGGATTTTGTAACCGCTAATGATGTGAACTTCTCAGGGTTTCATTTTTCTGCTGTTCTGAGTCTAGGTCTTTGTTGGAACCCAGTTTTATACAATGATGATCCCTGAAGATAGAGCCCTCAGTTCTCATATATTTTACGAGCAGCAGTTTGCACATGTAAAGAGTTTTTAATTTATACAATCCTTCATGTGAGATTGAAATATACTCTCTTATCCTGTCCTTGAAAATAAGCACAGTCCCATAGTTCTGAAAGTGAAAGAAATTAGGGTGATTTCAATAAGAATCAGGCAGCTAACTGAGTAAGAAACCAAATAGATGTGGTCTGGTCTTTCCATTTATCTTGTTTGATTTTCAAGGGAGTTGTGATCTTTTAAGAATTTGGTTTGGGATCAATAGGAAACATGTAGTTTTTTGCCCTGCAGATTTTTCTGTTCTGAAATACACAGCTATCTGGTCAACCTCAATAAGCACCCTTCACAGCCATTTACAACTTACACCCTATCCCTGCATTCTCACTCAGTGCCACAACCGCCCTGTGAAGGAGACATACAGGGGCCAGCATTGTCTGCAATTTGGAGCTGAGAAGTAGGTTCAGAGAGGTAAAGTGATTTGTCAGCTATTTTCTGTATTTTTTCAAAGATCTGGTTTCTGTTTCCTCTGTCCCAGAATCACCTGGGGGCATTTATCAGCCCTGTGGAATCCTTGGCCTCAATTTGATGGAATTTCTAGGGCTGAGGCTCAGGATCGTGTCAACTTGATAATCCCCTTGGGGAAGTTCTTCATTATGTCCAAGTTCAAGAACCACCTTGCAAGGAAATGGCCTCTTTCTCTACAGAGAACTAATCTCCGTCTCAGGATGGCTGCATTGTCTCCCTTCCCCAGGCAAAGGTTAGGAAGATGGGTGTGTTATCACAGTAATTGAGCAGCTTTTAAGAAAGGTCACCTCAATAAGTGCCATTTTAGGCCAAGTGACACATATTCTGCATGGAGTGGCCTTTTAGTTTTAAATAGTTGTGTTGATGACCTTGATACTCAGCAAGGCTGGGGAACTGTTGTCCTGTGGTTAAGTTGAAAGCAGGCTGGAATATTTTTAACAGGCTGCAGTCAATAGTGTATATTTATAATTGGAAAATCTGATGCATGTAAAATGGAGCCTCCTATTGGTGTATCTCAGCTTCCCAGGTGGTGCAGGAGTAAAGAATATGCCTGCCCATGCAGAAGACTCGGGAGACATGAGTTCAATCTCTGGATCAGGAAGATCTCCTAGATAGGAAATGGCAACCTGCTCTAGTATTCTTGCCTGGAAAATTCCATGGAGGGAGCAGCCTGGTGGGCTACAGTCTATAGGGTCACAGAGAGTCAGACACACCTGAGCGTGGACGTATGCATAGGGCTATCTGCCTACTTTCTACTTGATCTCCTTTGGAAAGACCTCTTTCCCCTATTCAGTAGAACACCTTGAAACACCTCTAAACTCCTTGAAGCCTTTGTAGGTGAGAATAAGGCTGGGGGAGAGCTTTCCAGATTCTGGATTTCTGTCTAAGGCAAACACACACAGGCTAGGATCTCAGCCAGTAGCTCCTGGGATCAAACCTACTGGTGTCCACTGAAAACAGCATTTCCTGTTCTATACCACATCAGATAAAAATAGAAATAACAAGCCCTCATGTTTTACAACATTTTTCCATTCACAAAGCACATTCACATCTTTTTATCTCATTCATCCTCCCTCACAACAACCTGTGAGGTAGATGTCTTTACCCACATGTTACCGATGGGGAGATTGAAGACAAGAGATAAAGCACCCTGCTCAGTCAGTGCTGATGAATCATGGAGCTGAGCTGACTGCCTGGGGACTCTGATTCCAGGCCCACCTCTCTGCCCCCTGAGCATAGCAGCCCCCACCTTCTCACAACAGCTCTGATGGGGCAAGTGTTGTATTCTTATCATCAAATGGTAGAGTTGAAGTCAGAAGTGTTAAGCCCCAAGGCACATAGCTCCTAAGTGGGAAAACTGGGATTCAGACCCAACTCTCTCCAGCTCTCACGCCAACTGCTCTTCTTGGGTCTTGGCTCTGCCATTTTCCTGAAAGGCACGAATCCTCAGTTGTGCTTTTTTCCACAGTGTTGACATCAGACCCCACTAAGAGATCATCATCCTTAAATATGCATGGCTGTACACACATTCTTGAATACACACAAAACCAAAAAATAAAAAATGATGTTTTTAACTAATATTCTATTGCCATGTAATCTATTTTCCATTTCATTCTAAAATGCTGGTTCTGCTAAGCGAAGTTAAGTTAGAGAAAGACAAGTATCAGATATTATCACTTATATATGGAATCCAAGGTATGATACAAATGAACTTATTTAAGAAACAGACTCACAAACATAGAAAATGAACTTATGGTTACCAAAGGGGGAAGGTAAGGGGAAAGATAACTTAGGAGTTTGTGATGAACATATACATACTTTTGTATAAAATAGATAATCAACAAGGACCTACTATATAGCACAGGGAACTTTATTCAATACTCTGTAATAACCTACGTGGGAAGAGAATCTGAGAAACAGTGGATGTAGGTATATGTATGACTGAATCTCTTTGCAGGTATGAATCACTTGCACATCTTAAACTAATACAACATTGTCAATCAACTATAATATAAAATAAAAATTAGGCTAAAAAATAATAAAATGCTGGTCCAGACCCATTTAATTTGTTTCCTAACCCAGTGAAGGGCCATGGCCTAGGGTTTGAGAAACACTCTACAGAGTGTTTATACATTTGCTTGGGGTATTTATTCATGCTTTGTCTGTGTGCTTAGTCACTCATCATATCCGGTTCTTTGCAACCCCTTGGACTGTATCCTGCCAGGCTCCTCAGGTCCATGGGGATTCTCCAGGCAAGAATACTGGAGTGGGTTGCCACACCCTCCTCCAGGGGATCTTCCCAACCCAGGGATTGAACCCAGGTCTCCCACATTGCAGGCAGATTCTTTATTGTCTGAGCCACCAGGAAAGCCCAAGCATACTAGAGTGGGTAGTCTATCCCTTCTCTAGGGGAATTGCCTGACCCAGGAATCGAACCAGGGTCTCCTGCATTGCAGGCAGATTCTTTCCCAGCTGAGCTTTGCTTTGGGTATTTACACTTTGTCTACTAGGTCAAAAACAGAAACAGAAATTGGAACCAATTCCTCACTGGTCAGCCTTGGCTCCGATCAGCTTGGGCCCCTCTGCCCAGTTCCTTCCCCGTTTCCTGTCCCCTAGGAAGTTCCTCCAGCTCCTGGCCACCTTCCAGCCCAAAGAGCAGGGGTTCCTGAGGCTGGAAGAAAGTACCAGCAGCACACGGGCTCCTGGATAATGAGTGCATCCTTCACAGCTTACCCTTTCCTGACGCCTGTGAACAGTAATAAAAATGTGAGCAAACAGGGAGAGTTTAGTGTGTTTATTGCTACTATTGAGAAAATAATGTGATAATAAACAGGGCCGGTAATGGAAATCGCTTCTAAGAATAAAATTATGTTATTATGAGTTACGTGCAGCCATCAGAAAGCCTTTCGTCTCTCCAAGTGGGAGCTGACTGCCTAGCTGGCACTGTTCCACCAGGCCCTGCCTCCCACCTGGGAGCCCCACTGCTCACTCCAGTTGCCAACTTGAACTTCTAGCCTCATTGACTTCTTGGCGTTGCTAATGGGGCACTTGGGCCGCTCTGCATTGTAATTAGTGCGTGTAATCCCTGTCATGAGTGCTGATGCCTGGGTCCCTTCTTCCCAGCCATCCTTGTTCTCCCCATCTTCTCTCCCCTTGGCAGCTGGAGACTGAGTCCCCAGAGATGGCAAAAGATGAGATCTAGGGGCCCTCCATGGATTTTACAAAGATTTCCTATTTAAAATGTGATGGCAAACCAGAGTGTTTAACCAGAATTATAAATTAGATTCTTTAAAAGTAGAATACTTGCACCATGACAGGAGGTTGATGGCATTCTGTCTTTAGGGTAAAGGTGAATCCGTTCAGTGGTTCATCTATTCATTCAACAGCGCAAGGATCTGGTCTGGATGCATTAGGAAGTGAGGTTGATGCAGGGCTGTTTCCTGTTTCTACAGAGAGGAGGCAATGTGGACCAGGAGGCAGTCTTCAAATAAGACCATGGTGAGCTGCATAAGAGAGGGGAAGAGAACAGGCCAGGTAGAATCAGCTGGTAAAGAATCCGCCTGCAATGCGGGAAATCTGGGTTTGATCCCTGTGTTGGGAAGATTCCCTGGAGAAGGGAAAAGCTACCCACTCCAGTCGGAGAAGGCAACGGCACCCCACTCCAGTACTCTTGCCTGGAAAATCCCATGGACGGAGGGGCCTGGTAGGTTGCAGTCCATGGGGTCGCTACGAGTTGTACACTACTGAGCGACTTCACTTTCACTTTTCACTTTCATGCATTGGAGGAGGAAATGGCAACCCACTCCAGTATTCTTGCCTGGAGAATCCCAGGGACGGGGGAGCCTGGTGGGCTGCTGTTTATGGGGTCACATAGAGTCAGACACGACTGAGCAACTTGCACTTTCATTGCACTTTAATCACTGCAGAATCAAAAGGGCCTGAGAATGGGGCTAGGGCGATGGGGAACCCTTCAGCGGTGACAGTATCTTGCTGAGACCTGAGGATGGGATGAGATGTGGAGGGCATTGCCAAGGCAGAGTCAGAACAGCAGTTGGAGGCCGAGACCATCTCTGTGGGTCTGAGGAACAAAAAAAGTCATACAGCTGGAGAATAGTGAATGAGGATAAGCGTGGCACTGGAGGGACTTGGTGAAGCATGTGGCGGTCGCGTTGAGTAAGGGCTTTGAACTTTATTCCTGGTGGAGATGGAAACTCTGATGCAGATTGGCCAGGAGGCTGATGCCAGTTGGTTTGTATTTTTAATAATCACTCTGGCTTATGTGTGGGCTTCTCAACTGGCGCCAGTGGTAAAAACCTAGCTTGCCAATGCAGGAGATGGAAGAGATGAAGGTTTGAACCCTGGGTCAGGTAGATCTCCTGAAGAAGGATGTGGCAACCCACTCCAGTATTCTTTCTAGGAGAATTCCATGGACAGAGGAGCCTGGTGGGCTACAGTCCATAGGGTTGCAGAGTCAGACATGACTGAAGCAACTTAGCATGCAACACTTATGTGCAGACTGGAATGCTAAGGACCCAGAATTCTGCATAGCCACACTTTTAGACTAAACACAGAGATTTGTAACATATAGAATGCAAGGCAGATTCTTTAATTTGTGGATGGTCTTTGTATGCTTTTTCCTGGCTACAAACTTCTTTTTAAGAAAAAGAAACAAAACCTAAAGCCTTTCTCTCTGTTTGGAGTAAATATTTGTAAATTTTCCCCTTTCCTCCTCCTTTGTTATCAAATCTGTTATCCTCATGCTGTTTTTTTTTTTTTTTTTCCTCATGCTGTTCTACATATGCACAACATATGCTTGACCTTTGCCTGCACCCTTTTCCATTGGCTGAAGGAGCAAATGCCATCTCTTTGAATTTGTCACAGAGAAGAACATGCTATTTACTGATATCCAATTTCATTTGGTGTTTGGGATAGCAGATATATTTAGGGAGAAGAACAAACTGTCACAGCCCTTGAACATCATCTCATATAAAACCCTTTCTTGGTAAAAACAACCTCTAGTCCTTACTGTGGTCACCAAGTTGCGGGGGTGGGAGGGGTAGGTAGAGAAGATGGCCCCTTTGCCATGTTGAAAATGTTCCCTCTTTGTAACCACCTTCTGTAGACCCACCCTGCCACTCTCTAAATCTCTTTTTTCTCCTGTAGTCTGAGAAAGAGGTATTAGGGAAGCAAAGATGAGGTATGTAGGAAGAAAGAGGGAAAGAGGTGTGTGTGTGTGTTCTTCTGTAAAGGGCATGGGTTTATCACAGAATAGTGCCTTTACTGTGAGTTGTTGTTGTTTGATCACTAAGTTGTGTCTGACTCTTTTGTGACCCCATGAACTGTAGCCCACCAGGCTCTTCTGTTCATGAGATTTCCCAGGCAAGAATACTGGAGTGGGTTGCCATTTCCTTCTCCAGGGGATCTTTCTGACCCAGAGGTCGAACACTCATCTCCTGTCTTGGCAGGCAGATTCTTTACCACTGAGCCACCGGGAAGCCTCTACTGTGAGTTAGTGATTTTCAAATAGGGCTGAGAAGCTCACTTGGGCAATTAACTTAAAAGGACAGTTCCAGCCTGCTTTGGGTTGAATTGTGCCCCACCTCCCCCCCGACCCCAGACATTCCTCTGAAAGTCCTCATCCCTAGGAAATAGGATTGGTGTCCATGTAATTTGTTGAACTAGAATGAGGTCATATTGCATGAAATGGGCCCCTCATCTACTATGACTGGTGTCCTTACAGAAAGGGGAAGTTTAGACATGGACGTGGGCACACACACGCAGAGAATGCCACTTGAAGGCAGAGACTGGGGTGATAAAGCAGAAGCCAAAGACCTCCAAAGATTGCTGGCAACCTACCAGGAATTAGGAGGGAACCCCCAGAAGGAACCAGCCCTGCCTACACCTTAGTTTCAGACTTCCAGCTTCCAGAAGTAGGAGGCGAAGGGTCTCTGTAGTTTCAGCCCCCAGCTTGTGGTCCTTAGTTATGACAGTCCCAGGAAACAAAAACACTGCCTGATCCTGCTCCCACTACACCTGTTCTTGGGGGAAAAGCCCAGAGAGCTGAACATTTCAGAAGCCCTTCAGTGGCTTCGGAGGATGGGGTGGGGCTAGATGCCCAGTTCCATCTCCATATCTGTCCTGTCCCTGGGAGGCCACAGGCATTGTTCTCCCATCTGGTCCCCTGCCAGCCTCGCTGACTTGCTTGGTGGTGTTCAGGTCTCTTGTGGGATGGTTGGACATGTGGCAACCATGATGAATTAGTCAAGATGGGACTGTTCACTTATTGAAACAGACATTCGTTGACATTGCTCTGCTTAAACGTTTTTTTTTTTGTTTTTTGTTTTTTTTTTTGCTGGTGTAGCATCCTAGTACTTAATGTCAAACACAAAAAAGCTGAAGTTCCAAATGCATTCTTGCCTGACACGGACTACACACTGTTCAAGTTGACAGTTTTTCTAATTTTAAAGAGCTCAAATCATGTCACTTGAAACTCTGGTTCCTGGGCTATTAGCTAAATAGAAAGAGCCTGCTCTTCATTCTCAAAAGTCTGTGGTCCTCAGGGACCTTTTCAGACAGACAACAGGGAGAAACTTCTTCCCAGACAAGCCCTGTTAGCAGTGTATATATAGAAAATCAAGACAAGAGAGGACTTATAATTTTATTTCTGGGCCATCTGACCTCCAAGTGCAGCCTGCCTGTCCTCAGCCCCAACTTCACTGTAGTGATCAAACAGAGGCATTGTTAGTTATGACCAGCCTGTGTCTCAGCAACCTGTAGCATTCTCCAGCTCACCCTTTGGCCTGGAATTTGTCAAGCTTGTTCTGAGCCCACAGGTGATCTTTTTTTTTTTCCTGAAACTTTGGTAAGTTTCTGCTTAGCCATTTCTCTACTGCTGAAGCATGAAGCATAGTTATCATGCTCTAAAAATTGTTTAGATGCTTTCCACCCACCTCCAGCCAAATAACAGGAGCAAGGATTTTTTTTTTGTTGTTGTTATTTTTTCAAGTAAAAATTTTCCATGGCCTCTTTTGAGAACAAGAACCAGTTCTTTGTCACAGTATGAGGCTTTTTTCTTTAGCCTGAAGTGGTACAGGAGGAGGAGCGTGGGTTTAGGAAAAAGACAGACTGGAGTTTGAAATGTACTTTTCCAGTTACTATTCGTGTGATCTCAGACAAGATGTTAAATCTTCTTCCCAAATTTGTTTTCCTCAACTGCAAAATGGGACAATGACACATTTCAAGTTTATGGTGAGGATGGGGGTTGATTTAGGTATAACAGCTAGGGGAATGGTAGATGTGGGGATTCTCAAACCTGGATTCCCAGGGAAACTTTTAAAATAAGATTGCCCTTACCTGGGACAAAGTGAAGTTGATTCTCATGGGGAGAGTACATATCTGAATCATTTTTAAAATTTCCAGGCGATTCAGAAGCCCAGTGAAGGTAAAGAACCAGTGTTCTAACAAACATGAACTTCAGAAGCATAACATTAAGTGAAAGAAATAACACAAGAGACCACGAATGGTGTGATTCTGTTTCTGTGATGTTCTAGAAGTGATGGGACTGTGGAGACAAGAACAAGACCAGTGACAGGGCCAGGGAGCTTAGGAGAGGACGTTACTGCAGAGCGGCAGAGAGCAATGTTTTTGGATGAAAATGTTTGATAGATTGAATTGTCAATACTCATTCACCTGAATGCGTCAAAATGTAAATGTTATTGTATGTAAATTATACCTTAGTTCATGAAAGAACTGTTAGCATAGGTTCTCAATCAACATTATTTTGCTGCTGATGATGGTGATGCTGATGTAGGAGGAAAGCAGTAGGGGTCTGAAACAATTTCCAAAGGTTGTATTTTTTGATAAGGGCTAGCTTGAAACTCCTGAAGCATTACAAGATAGATTGTCATAAATCCATAATTTGAAATGTGCACATTAAAACGAATGCATTTGACATGCTCTTAGTTCCAGATGTTCAGGTAAGCATGTCGAATGGGGTTTGCTGACTCTTTCATTACTAATAAAGAATAAATAACAGATGATTGGAAAGAGTCAGCATGGGGATGAACATTAAAAGCATTTTTAAGCCAAGATATTCAAACTCCCTGAGGTGTTCAGGAAAGCAAACAGAGAAGCAAGGCTCTTGGGCAATCCTTCCCTAGTTCTGATTCTGTGAGGGATGGAAGAATGGTGCTTTGTTTTACATAGATTTGAAGAAGAAGGCTTGAGAATGTGATATATCTGAAGAGTAAATATGTAGGAAGTGGATATCAGCCAAGACCTCTGGTGGAGGTTTCAGTTTGAGACGGGTCAGGGCTCTCACTCATGTGTGAGGACACAGGCATCTGAACTGTTCTGCTGGTGATCAAAACTCAAGAGCTCATCTTGGCTTGCTTCTTTGGACTTGTTATTCTCCAGCTTGGAACAGGTCAAAATGTTCCTCTCATCTTTCCCAGTTGTGTAACCTTTGACAAGTGATCTAAACTTTCAGAGTGTTAGCTTCCCATACCTGAAAAATGAGGGTGATGAATTGACACTGCTGGCTTGTCAGACAGAGTAGAGATAACATACGTGAAGTGCTGTGCCCACTGCCTGGTAAAGCACCCTGTATTCAATAAGTCAAACCATGCCCTGGGCACTGTTCTCCTTGGTTTACCTGTTTTAATTCATTTACCTTTTACCACAACTCTATGGAGTGGATATAATCGGTATTGTCCCATTGCATGAGTGAAGAAATTGAGAACAAAGAGGCTGGTGATTTGGTCATGGGTAGAGGGAAACCATGCGGCTCTGAATCCTATACTCACAGCCCCTTGCTCTCCCATCCTTGATGTGTGCACGAGGCTTGTCGTAAATGGTGGGAATCTGCAGAAAGTTCAGCATCATTCATTTACCCTGGGGTGGAATTGATTCACCATGAATTTCTAGATACTCTGCTGATCTGTGTGTGCCCGTGCACATCTATTTGGTGGGGAAATGTTGCTCAAATGCAAGGTGATGAGTTTTGCAGTAAAGCCTGAAGACCTTGGTTAGAATTCCTGTCTGCCCCTTCTTTGGTGTGACATTTGATCTCTTTTGGCCACAAGTCACTTGTTATCTTTGAGACTTTATTTCACTTCTACAAAATAGGAATGCTTATGTCTATCTTACCAAAGGGTTGGGAGTGTTAAATAAAATGATGGATGTTATGTACCTGGAAGACTGACTGTATGTATAGGATCCTGATAAAGACATATATGTACCGAAGATTAAAGGAAGGTATTTTTAAGAGAAGCATGCAGCCTAACAAAGCTTATGGGGCTTATAGTTCTGGCTTGGTATTTCAGCTTCTACTTTATTGGTGGTGGTTCCCAGGCAGAGAACCTTGGGCTTGCAATCCTAGAGCGATCTGATTTCTTGGCAACCAAGGCCCTTCATCCACTTCTGTGTCCAGGATGGCACCTGACCTAGGGGACACTCCAGGAAGGGAGGAGGCATAATCCCTTTCTCAAGGAACTTGTCAACCAGGTTGGATGGCAAAGCTACCACTGCATTTTAGGATGGTTATGGGGGCCTGTCTGGAATGTTTGGTTATGGGAATGGTCTGGAATGTTTTGAAAACAATGGTCATTGTACAAAGGAAGATATTATGATTCAAGAAAATGAGAATGGTCTGGAATGTTTTGAAAAGAATGATCATTGTACAGCTTGTCTGACTGGAAAATACCCTGTGGAATTGGAATGGTAGATGCCAGGGGTAGACATCATATTTCAGGACACAAAAGATGGTGAAGAAGTTGTAGTGGTCATACCTTCATTTACTGTTACTCAGTTGGTACAGTATGAAATGCCACATGCTTGTAAGTTCTGAGATTTTTTTTTTTTCTGAAAAGGATACCAAATTGCTATGATTTATTCAGTAATCCTGGATAAATACTTTGGTATTATGTAGGGACTTGGATGATCCTTTCAGTTTTATTCAGTACTGTTATTTTTTAGACATCATGTACACTTCAGATGATCAGCAGTAATGTAGCAGATAGGTGAATTTCTGTTTTAGAGAGGATTGCCAGGTATTACACTCTCACAGGTTCTTAGGAAATTTTGTGGAATGTTTAAGAGTTACTGAAATTCATTTATGGAATATTTTCATGGAGAAGGAAATGGCAGTCCACTCCAGTGTTCTTGCCTGGAGAATCCCAGGGATGGGGGAGCCTGGTGGGGTGCTGTCTATGGGGTTGCACAGAGTCGGACACGACTGAAGTGACTTAGCCTGTAGTTTTTTTGTGTCTCTGACACCTGAAACCTGGGCAAGTGCCCAACACATGGTAAGGTTTTCATAAATGTTGAGCCATGCAAGTCTGGTCACTGCCAGAGATGGCCAGCAGGTGCTCAAAGTGCTGCTACCTACAGGTGGATTGGACAGGTACACATTTCTGGGCTTGAGGGCTTCTCTTTAAGGAAATTCATCAAGCCTCTTCTCTCCCTGCCAGAGACTCTGAGATGCTGCTTGCTGCTCTGGAAATTGTTGGCAATTTTCTCTAATTGATGTTTTATTAATAATCAGGAAAGAGTTTCCTTTCCATGCGGGAAGAGTAAGCTGTCAGTGAACAAAGAGACATCACTCAGGCTGGTGATGTCTGATTTCTTAGCCTACAAGGTTGTGGTATCTGGGAAAGGCCAGTGGATAGAGAACTGACCTGTACTGAAAACCTGTGTTTGTTAGAACTTAGCTTTGTGACCTTAGGCATGCCACCCTTTGCTAAGCTTCAAATTTCTTCCCTCATCTGGTACTGTGACCAGGTCCCACCTGCTGGATGTCTGCTGTGTTCCAGGTCTCATCCCAGAGAATAAAATTCACCACTTAGGACAGCTTCTGGGATCAGCTGAGGAGATGGACGTGGGTACCAGGAAGAGGCCCGGGCCGTCCTCTGGCTCTGCTGTGTCTCTCTGTGGCCTTCACCTTCTCCAGGCTCCTGTTTCCTCCCTTATAAAGTGCTGACGATGGTCCCTGCTTAGACCTTAGGGTTGCAAAGTCAGAAAAGCTGCAGTGCTGCTTTTGCAAGGCCTTGGATTTTAAACTGTGACGTAGGAAGACATGAGTAACCTATAAAAGGCGTCCTCACGCCTCAAAATTTCCCCTTCCCTGAAGCCCTTCACATTCTGAAATCTTCCAGCAAGCAGTTGGTGTGACCTGGAACTGGGGAGGGATACTTCTCCCACACCCTGTATTTGAAATTCTTTGAACAGCCATTTGCCTATAACCTAGTGATACGTCTGTCTCTTTGGATTAGGGTCTAAACTCCTTGAGGGTCAGAATTATTGGGCATAATAATTCTGGAGTCCTCCTCCATCCCTGTCTCCTCAGCCTAGGGCCCTGCCCACAGTAGTGGCTTTATAAAAATCCACCAGACTGAATTAAGTGGGATTGAATGACTAAACCACAAAGACAAATGCTGGACTGAATATAAACACAAGCCCTGCCAGGTCTGGGTAGAGGTCATTTTTGAAAGCTGGTGTGTTGGAGGTGTGGGTGGAGGCAGGCTTATGCTCTCTGACAAATAGAGACTGTTTTCCTGAACCCTTGGGATTGAAAGCCCATGGCGTTGAGTGCATTATAGAGAATTGTTCTTGGAGCTCAAGTTCCCTTACAATTCTTTTCATGGAAGGCTCATATGACAGGCTATGACATGACTCCATGATTCATAGACACTTCTGCTGCAGGCTCTTAGAAATCCTTTTCACCTGCCTGGGTCTTCCAAGTAATAGAACTTTATTCCCCTCTTGGCCTCTGAATGCCTTCATCATCGGGAAGGAGTTTTCTCCAAAGCCTTTCACCTGCCTCCACATTAGAAGGACTTAATCAAATACTGAAAATGCCCTGGACATGAGATAAAAACACTGCAGAGTGTGAGTGAGTGGGAGTCTGACTCTTTGTGACGCTATGGACTATAGCCTGCCAGACTCCTTTGTATATGGAATTTTCCAGGCAAGAATACTGGAGGGGGTTGCCAATTTCCTTTGCCAGGGGATCTTCCCAACCCAGGGATCGAACATGGGTCTCTTGCATTGCAGGCAGATTCTTTACCATCTGAGCCGCAGATGCTGCCGCTGCTGCTAAGTTGCTTCAGTCGTGTCTGACTCTGTGCGACCCCATAGATGGTAGCCCACTAGGCTCTCCTGTCCCTGGGATTCTCCAGGAAAGAACACTGGAGTTGGTTGCCATTTCCTTCTCCAATTCACGAAAGTGAAAAGTGAAACTGAGGTCTCTCAGTGGTGTCCGACCCTTAGCAACCCCATGGACTGCAGCCTACTGGGCTCCTACATCCACGGGATTTTCCAGGCAAGAGTACTGGAGTGGGTTTCCATTTCCTTCTCCATCTGAGCTTCAGGGGCTGGTCTAATTGAAGGAGGGCAAGGATATGATTCTAAGAATCCCAGATCCAAGGAAGGTGAGTTCAGGACGTGCCTGGGGACAGGAGGCCTGAGCCAGTAAGAGGCACACTCACTGGGAATGCATAAGATGTGACCACTGAAATCTTGGAATTGTAGGATTTCAGAGAGTCCAAGGGCCTTGCTTCCTCCCAAGTCTGCCGCTCACATTTGCTACCCCACCAGCCTCTGCTGCAGTGTTTCTGAGTACATGGAGTTCCCTGAATCTGGGTGCTCTGAGCCCCAAGTTCCTTCCACCTATTGCTCCCTGCTTAGAACACCCTTCCTGGTTGTCCTTTGCCTGGATGCCCTATGCCCAATAATTCTAATTATTATTTAGAATGAACAGAAATCTGACTGGACATTTTCTGGGCTTTTCTACCTTAAAACATATTTTTTTACTTATTTCTTTATTATTGGCTTTGCTGGGTCTTCATTGCTGCACTCAGACTTTCTCTTAGTTGCAGACAAGTGGGGGGCCCTCTTCGCTGCAGTGCTCAGGCTTCTTGCTGTGGTGGCTTCTCTTGCAGAGCACAGGCCTTAGGGTGTGTGGGCTTCAGCAGCTGTGTCATGTGGGTTCAGCAGTTGTGGGTCCCAGCTCTAGAGCATGGGCTTCAGTAGTTGTGGTGCACAGGCTTAGTTGCTCCGTGGCACGTGGGATCTTCCCAGACCAGGGTCGAACCTATGTCTCCTGCATTGGCAGGCAGATTCTTTATCACTGAACCACCCGGGAAGCCCTGAGCTGTTCTACTTCTATCAGAAGAGGCTCCCCCTTTCAGAACACACTGCATTTATTAGCTGTTTGTGTTCAGTAGTTACACAGCTGGAATCAAGATTGCCGAGAGAAATATCAGTTACCTCAGATATGCAGATGACACCACCCTTATGGCAGAAAGTGAACAGGAACTAAAAAGCCTCTTGATGAAAGTGAAAGAGGAGAGTGAAAAAGTTGGCTTAAATCTCAACATTCAGAAAACTAAGATCATGGCATCCGATACCATCACTTCATGGGAGATAGATGGGGAAACATGGAAACAGTGTCAGACTTTATTTTTGGGGGCTCCAAAATCACTGCAGATGGTGACTGCAGCCATGAAATTAAAACATGCTTACTCCTTGGAAGAAAAGTTATGACCAACCTAGATAGCATATTGAAAAGCAGAGACATTACTTTGCCGACTAAGGTCTGTCTAGTCAAGGCTATGGTTTTTCCAGTGGTCATGTATGGATGTGAGAGTTGGACTATGAAGAAGGCTGAGCGCCGAAGAATAGATGCTTTTGAACTGTGGTGTTGGAGAAGACTCTTGAGAGTCCCTTGGACTGCAAAGAGATCCAACCAGTCCATTCTGAAGGAGATCAACCCTGGGATTTCTTTGGAAGGAATGATGCTAAAGGTGAAACTCCAGTACTTTGGCCACCTCATGCGAAGAGTTGACTCATTGGAAAAGACTCTGATGCTGGCAGGGATTGGGGGCAGGAGGAGAAGGGGACGAACCAGGATGAGATGGCTGGATGGCATCACTGACTCGATGGACGTGAGTCTGAGTGAACTCACGGGCGTTGGTGATGGACAGGGAGGCCTGGAGTGCTGTGATTCATGGGGTTGCAAGGAGTTGGACATGACTGAGCAACTGAACTGAACTGAACTGAACTGAACTGAGTGAGTTCTGAATTGGCCTTAAGCTGGGAAATGGCATGGCCGATTTCCAGAAAGGTCCCAGTGCCGGCTTCTGTGGGAAGTGTGGCTGCCTTAATGAAGAACCTGGGCGGGGAGTGGAGACTGGGGGACTACACACGTGGTTCAGGGGGTGAAGATAAAGGTTTGCAGTGAGGGTATAAGAGGAAGACTGGAGTTGGCTCAAAGATGGTGTAGGATGAAGGAAGTACCCCACTGATGTGAAGTTTGGCCAGATGCATGCAGGAAGCCTGTGATGAGTGGAATGGAATGGAATGGAAGAGGGTCTCTCTGGCATTCCCTACTGATGGGTAGGTAGTCTGGCTGCAAAAGTTCCCAACAAACAAGGCAGAAACACTTGATCTGAATTTTTTGACCAAGAGTTTCTTGAACCAGGTGTGAAACACTGGCATGGTAGGTGCCTCATCTCTCTGAGGGTGGCATGTCCCCTATCCCAGACAAATTGCCAGCCCTCAGGAATAGGCAGGCACGCTTAGTACATTTTACCCAGGAGGGTTTGTTCCTGTGCTTCCTTCAGCCTCTCGTTTATCTATTTCTTACTCCTAGATAATAATTAAAACATTGACGTATAAAATGATTTATGATTTTATGTTAGTTTCTGGCACGTAGCAAAGTGACTCAGTTATACATACATATATGTGTGTATATATATATATATATTGGCTTCCCTGGTGGCCCCATCAGTAAAGAGTCTGCCTGAAATGTGGGAGACCTGGGTTCGATCCCTGAGTCGGGAAGATCCCTTGGAGAAGGAAATGGCAACCCACTCCATTATTCTTGCCTGGAGAATCCCATGGATGAGCCTGGTGGGCTACAGTTCATGGGATCACAAAGAGTCAGACACAACAAAGTGATTTTCTGTCTTTATTTTTCTTTCTATACATATATATATATATATATATATATATGTATGTGTATATGTATATTATATATATATTTCATATTATTTTCACTATGGTTTATTAAAAGATATTGAATATCATTCCCCCTGTTAAACAATAGGACCTCGTGGTTTATCTTTTTTTTATAATAATCGTTTGCAACTGTCAATCCCCAACACCCAGTCCGACCCTCTCCTGCCCTGCCTTCCCCTGGCAACCACAAATCTATTCTCTATGTCTGGATTCTGTTTCTGCTTTGTAGATAAGTTCATTCATGTCACATTTTAGATCCCACACATACATGGAGAATCATTTTTGTACCCCACTCTCTGTAGCCCCAGTCTAATGGCATACTTGTACACAGTAGATGCTCAGAATTGTTCTTGAAACAAATAAGTTATCTAGCCTTTCTGGGAGCCAAAGGCCACGGTC
This sequence comes from Budorcas taxicolor, assembly GCF_023091745.1. Lineage (NCBI taxonomy): Eukaryota > Metazoa > Chordata > Mammalia > Artiodactyla > Bovidae > Budorcas > Budorcas taxicolor. The sequence continues at coordinate 142,900,172 of NC_068920.1, forward strand.
ATCCTTCTTCGTTTAAAACAATTGGGAGCACCATACTTTTAACTCATTTTTGCTCAGAGCGCTGGGGCCTTGGGAATGTGACATATCCAGACAGACTCGGGGACAAGGGACAAGCAGCACCAATTAAAGTGTGTACATGTGAGTTTGTGTAGGAGGGTGAAGGGGTGGCATAGGAGCACACAATAAGTGCACAGTACTGAGCACAAAATCAGTGTTTGAACACTTGTACAGCCTTCTCCTTCTCCTTTCTGCATGGAGTCTTTCAGGACCACAAATACAAAACACCCTGAAAATCCCTCCATTGCAAGAGTTGATAGAGGAGAGATGCAGACGATAAACCCTGGCGGGTGCAGCCTACAAACCACTTGGCAGAATTCCTCTTTGGTTCCAAAACTGGCTCTGTGTGTCTGACCCTAACATTCCTGACTCCCTTTGAAAAGACCTTCAATGAGCTATTGTTTGAGCACCATTGTCTATTCTTGGCGCCAACCCTAAGTTTCAAAGGTCTGTAACAGGTCTGACCCACCCTGCATTCTGGCTCTGCCAAATCCTATTTTCTTTTCATCTCTGACTCTTCCAAACAGTTGCCCCTTTAGGAAAATCATCTTGGAGAAGTCACCTAACTTCACTTGGCTTTAGTTGTTTTCAAAAGTCCTTCCTGTTCTGATAAGCTGGGGCTATAATTTCATTTCCATCCCTTGAAGGCTTTTGCACACACAGAGCTCCTTCTAAGAGCAGAGCAAGTGATGCTATTAATATTTTGGACAATGACCCAAGGCCCATGTCATCTCCTGAGAGGCCCCTTTGCTTCATGCTGTGGTTCCTCCTACTCTCCAAGCCCATGGGTGAGGCTGAACTTCACACCTAGAGGCTTTTCTCTACCTCATCGTTCACAAATTCTTTTCAGGAAATCTTGCAAATCCAGCTTCAGTCATTCATAGACAGAAGCTTTCCAAAAAAGTGTCTTTCCTTTAACCTTTACATGAAAATAAGTCAATGGTTATGGGGTAATTCTGAGACTGTCCCCTTGCCCTGTGAAAATTACTGTGTGATTCAAATTAAAACATGATATCTCCAACTATGGCCATATGGGAAATAGTTCCCTTCTCACATCAGAGGCCAAGCTACCAGCAGACAAATGTAACAATTTATGAATAATTCAGTTTTGCTTCTGACCTGCCTGTTAATAATTCTTGGAACAGATATCCCAGGTACTGTTGAGAAAGGGAGACTGCAATGTTTGAAGGGAGGCCGAGCATCCTAAGGCCCTCTAGCCTGATCCCATGGAGACTTTGCATCTGGAAGAAGTGTCAGGTGTTTGCCACTCATGTCAAGGTCAGAGCCATAGTGAGTGTTCCTGTTCCCATACTGTGGTCATGTCATCGTCTAGTGATCAACTGACATCCATCCTGCATTCTTTCCTTGGTTGGGCAGCTATGAATTTATTTATTTATTTTTGGTCACACAGCATGCAGGATCTTGTTTCCCTGACCAGGGAATTAACCCATGCCCTCTGCAGTGGAAACATGGAGTCTTAACCGCTGGACCACCAGAGAAGTCCCAAAGCACTGAAATTTTCAGCAATGCCTTCATCCTCAGCTCTCGGAATGAGCTCTGATTTGCCTAATGAATCAGAAATCTTACTGCCTTGCTTTAGGAATGGGTGTGGGCTCCCCAGGTCTAAATGAATCCAATACACAGCTATTTCTGGCTCTAGGGATCATTGTTATCATGGCCTCATAGTCACTTTCAGGTCAACGAGATGTGAGGGGAAATGTGTTAAAAAATTTGGAGTGTAGCTTCCCATTCCTTTTCCAGGGGATAGGCTTTGTGAAATGCTTGTTCTGTACATTTGGGTAGTTCTAGTCTTCCAGGAGGGGACTGTACACTGGATGTCAGGCTCCTTGAGGACCCTGTGTCGTCAGCATCTGAGTCCCTAGTGCCCACCTAAGAGCCTGTGAGCACTTTGTGGATCAATCAGTTAATGAAGGAATGAAGAAAACAATGAGTGAGTGGAGCTCTTGTTACTCCAGGTCATGCAGATTAGTAGGTACAATAAAGGTTAGAAAAGGCAGCAGTTGAAGGTTAAAAGAGGCATTGGAGCAACCAGTTGCCAAATTCAAGGGATGAATTGAGAGGCCAGCATGAGATGACTCAGGTCCTCTCTGTTGAAGGACTGAGCTGGACAGACCGAAGAAAGCGGGACACCATGGGACCTGAAATCAGAAGAGCAGCCTTGGAATTACTATTTGGAGACTGGTGTCTGTTAATCAAATTCATTTCAGATGTGCTCCCTTAACAGACTTGCAGACTTGATGGGATTACAGATCTGCCTGGTGGGTGTGTTTTCCTGGAGGTGGTGGGACCCTGTGGAGAGTGACAGTCCCATAGGATTACTCAGGAGGTGGTTCCAGGGCCTCTGGCCCAAAGACTCTCAGAGTAATTATAGTATCAACTGCATTATCAGTGCCAGCCAGGCCTCCTGAGAAGCTGGAAATCAATCTCTATCATTTTTGCTTTTATTTCTTCACCAACTGCAAGACAGAGATCAGCCAGGGATAGCTGGGAATTTAACATGTGCTTATCTCTTTCATGGGCATTCACTGAAATCAGAGAGCTCAATTAAAGCATCCAGTTCCCAATACAGAATTTCTGGAGAGAGTATTTGAGACCCTTTGCTTTCCTTCCACAGCCACCGGCATCTCACTCCATCAGCCAGCCATTATCCCTCCTATTTGAGTCCTGTGCTTTGCTTTACTCACAGCATGGAAAGACAGACACATCTCTTAGCAAACACACCTATCCTTCAACCACATTTCCCTCTAGTTTGTACCTCATTTTCCTCCTTTACACCTCCAACATCTATGGAGATAGTCTGGACCAAGGCTCTAAGTTTACATCTCTAGTTCTGCACCCTCCCTCTGATGCTCTCTGCACCTTGACCTCTGTCCCTTCTCCTCTCCAAATCAGCTCTTACCCATGACCTCTCAGTTGCCAAATAAATTGCACATTAAAACGCTCAAGACACTTAGATGACCATGCAGTGATCATCCAACTCAGACACTCTGCAGGACCACTTTCAGGGCAAATGGGGATGAGTGTTGGGACCACACCCCCCATCTGACTCTCCCAAAAGAACAAGGATGAGGGATGCTCTAATGATGAAACAGTTTTATCAATATTTGTTCACTCACAGACACTGGACATGTGGCCTGGAGAGTCAAACCAACTTGCTCAAGGTCATACAGCATCACAGGACCTGAACCCAGGCTTCTTGCCTCTAAACATATATTTAGGACTCATTGCACACCAGGCACTATTCTAAATATTTTACAACTATAACTCTCACCACAATTCTATAAAGTAGATACTGTTACTCTTATCCAATATGAGTAATGAAGGGTACATATGGAGGGGTAAGTAACTTGGCAGAAATTAGATCAGACCCCAGCACCCAGGGCTTGATTTCTGTGCCACACTGCATTTCCATTGTGCTGTCTTATTGTTCATGCCAGACCTTCCCAGCCAGGCTGTGTGATGTGCCCCATGGTTAGAAGTGGTCCTAGATAATCTCCTTGGTTCCATAGCTAGCTGGATGTGGGTTGGGGCAGCCATGGCTTCTAGACTTGTCCCTTGTTGCTGAGATCTTCCTTGCCTCTACTCCTGCAGGTCACACAAATGTTGTTTTTCATGCTTAACATGATGGGCAAAATTTAATAAGTATTGTCCATGGAATGCAATATTAAGCTGAGCACTCTACCATATGTTAGTATGGTGTTGTATATGAATCTCTCAAAAATCTTATACAGGTTGCTATAAAGTTTGCAGATTCACTGGGATGGAGTGGGGGTAGGGAGAAGCGGAAGGAAGAGGTTCTGAAAGAGTGTTCATTACATAGGAATTAGTGTTCATTTCCTTTTGTAAATACCTTCTTCTGAATTTCCCACAAGACTAACCCTACTCTTACTTAATATAGTAAAGTGTCCTCTTGAAATCAAAGTTGCAATTAATTATATAGGATTCCCATATAAAATGAGATAGCTCCTAAAACAGAATTATTGCTCACAGAAAAAGGTCAAATTAGGTAGTTCTTTTATAGTCTTGTGTTAGCTGTTTGCCCCCCAAAACAGAGATTTTAATGATTAAGGGTATTAGTAAAAGCATAAATTGTTGCTAATTAATATAATACATAATCCCCTTAATTCCCCCACATTCTATGCTACTATTATAATAAAAATACCACTAAATAGTACTTAAGCCTTTAACAGTACTGACAACACTATATTTGCATCAGATCTGTAAAACATTCTCCTGTCTAATATCTGGTATGAGGGTTTGGCATTAATGAGGATATCCTCAAATATCCCTTGGAATCTTCAATAATACAAAAATTCTACAAGACTTTCCATTGGCTTCCCTGGTGGCGTGACAGTAAAGAATTTGCCTGTTAATGCAGGAGACATAAGAGGTGCAGGTTTGATCCCTGGGTCAGGAAGATTCCCTGGAGGAGGACATGGCAACCTGCTCCAGTATTATTGCCTGGAGAATCCCCATAGACAGAGGAGGCTGGCAGGCTATATAGTCCATGGGGTGGCAAAGAGTCAGACATAACTGAGTGACTAAACAACAACAACAAAAAATGAACCTTTCCATGAAATGGGAGTCCCCAGATAACAGAGGAGTTCAAACTCATCCCCAGGGACATTTCCACTGTTCACATTCCCAGGGTTGTTTTGCTCTTCTCAATAACCTCAGATGGGCAGATGACACCACACTTATGGGAGAAAATGAAGAAGAACTAAAGAGCCTCTTGAGGAAAGTGAAAGAGGAGAGTGAAAAAGTTGGCTTAAAACTCAACATTCAGAAAACTAAGATCATGGCATCTGGTCCCATCATCACTTCATGGTAAATAGATAGGGAAACAATGGAAACAGTGAGAGACTTTATTTTTGGGGGGGCTCCAAAACCACTGCAGATGGTGATTGCAGCCATGAAATTATAAGATGTTGCTCGTTAGAAGGAAAGTTATGACCAACCTAGACAGCATATTAAAAAGCAAAGACATTACTTTGCCAACAAAGGTCTGTCTAGTCAAGGCTATGGTTTTTCCAGTAATCACGTATGGATGTGAGAGTTGGACTGTGAAGAAAGCTGAGCACCGAAGCATTGATGCTTTTGAACTGTGGTGTTGGAGAAGACTCTTGAGAGTCCCTTGGACTGCAAGGAGATCCAGCCAGTTCATCCTAAAGGAGATCAGTCCTGGGTGATCATTGGAAGGACTAATGCTGAAGCTGAAATTCTGATACCTTGGCCACCTGATGCAAAGAACGAACTCATTGGAAAAGACTCTGATGCTGGGAAAGATTGAAGTCAGGAGGAGAAGGGGATGACAGAGGATGAGATGGTTGAATGGCATCACCAACTCTATGGACATGAATTTGAGCAAGCTCCAGGTATTGGTGATGGAGAGGGAGGCCTAGGCCTGATGTGCTGCAGTCCATGTGGTCGCAAAGATTTAGACATGACTGAGTTACTGAACTGAACTGAGAGCCACCTCCAGAGGAAAGCTCCCAGGAACTCAGGGAGGAAAGAGCTTCAAAGAGTCTGGTACAGGAACAAAGAGAAGGACTTCTTCTCTTGTGTTCAAGCTTCTGTCTCTCAAGGGTTCACACTATCAAGCACTTTGCTTCCCTTAGAAGGTCTGTTGTTAAATCACATAAAATGATACTCCTCTGATGAACTGTTCTTGTGTTTGTGGAAGGTGCATAGCCCTGGGGTGGGTGTTGGTTAGGATATACTTCAGTCTGATTATTGGTAGATGTATGGGTTTCTTATGGTCAAACAAAGTACTGCAAATGTAGTGGCTTAAAATAAAATTACCATCTTTTAGTTCTAGAAGTCAGAAGCCCAGAATGGGTCTCCCTGGGCTCAACTCGAGGTGCATTAAGTCTGAGTTCCTTTACAGAGACTATGGGGGTGAGCCAAACCTTATCTTTTCCAGCTTTTAGAAGCTACCCACATTCCTTGGTTCATGGTCCCATCTATCTTCAAAGCCAGCAATTGGCGATCAGGCCTTTCTTGCAGAACAGCCTTCGAATGTTGACTTTTATGTCTCTCTTCCATGTTTAAGGATGCTTGTGATTACATCATGTCCATCTGGATAATCAAGGATATTCTCCCTATTTTGAGACCACATGATTAGCAACCTTAATTCCATCTGCTACCTTAGTTCCCTTTTGACATATAACATATTTACAAGTCCCTGGAATGAGGACATGGACATTGGTGAAGCCATTATTCTGCCAGCCACATCAGATGATGGGTCTGGCAGCTGCAGCTTGACTTTTCAACCATGTGTCCCTGATACCATTCATTCTTTTGCCTGGGACAGCTGGCCTGGTTGGAAGAGCCCTTGGCTGGCTTGTGATCAGTTGACTGACTTTCTTGATATGTCCAGAGAATTCAAGAGAAAACTTTCATGCCAAGTCCAATCTGTAACCTCTACTTCAGTCTTTTCTACTAGCCATGTCTCTCTGGTATCTTGGGGAAACTTAGAACCTAGTACTATTACTGCCACCCTTAATAATACATTTTTCCTCTTTTTCTTCTTTATTATCTCCTTTTTCTTTTAATACCTAATTTATTAATGAATTCTATATTCTAGGAACCATCTTAACTTCTTTAACAGAATTATCTAATTCTTATTGCAATCCTATGAGCTAGGTATTATTTCCCCATTTTTATATATGAGGAAACTGAGGCACCAATGCACATGCCAAGCACAGGATTGATATCTAGGTCTACACTTCCATTCAAAGAGATTCAGGATTAGGGAGAACTAGCACATGAGCTTAAAAGGAAGGAACACAGCCTAACCAACATGATCCACTCCCCCCTTTCCAAAGTACTACCAAAGCAGGTTTGGGGGTAGGGAACTTCGCAGTATCCATGGGGCTTTCCAGCTATCGCATGTACTCAACGTACATCTTCAGCCAGTCAAGAAGGTCCAATATGGGGTTCATATGTCTCCCCTAAATGGTACTTTGTTTTTCATAGCTACATCAAAGAAAGAATCCCTAATAGTCAGTTGGATGGTAATAGAATTTTCAGTTAATGAGTCTTAAGACCTACCTGGAAAAAACTGTCGTAGGCAACGTAAACAAACGTAGGCAAAGTATTCCACAAAATTATGTGAGGGGACCTCCCTAAATTGAACTGATTCAGAGTTTAGACTGAATAGTCATGCAAGGCCACTTGCCAAAATTTGTTTTCTCTAATAGCAATATTATAGGTGCCCTGGGCTCCTAACTCTAATGCATTTGGCTGTGGGTTATATAAATTTAGGTTTCTAAATTTATATCAAGCAGACAGTTCAGGTGGTAATGAAATGCTTTGGGTAAGTATAATTTTCCTTTCAAAAGGAAAGTGACAAAGAAGTGCCAAAGTCTGCAGGGATAATAACATACTTTACATTGAGTTACTGACAAGACTCCAGGAAGCTCCAATTTCTTGGACAAACATTATGGAGACACAGATCTTCCCAATGCCCTTGAAAGGTAGGTGGTAGGTAAAGTTGTTTTGGTTCCTTCCTATGACATGAAGCGGGGGAAGGCTGCCAGGTCCAGGGCAAACTAAAAAGGGGGCAGGACTCAGAATAGCATAGGTCCCACAGCCTCAGGGTACTGGTATCTCATACATTTGGTGAGATTACACCATTAGCACTCTAAAGCTATATTGTTATTCCATAATTTGTATTGTATTTGCCAGGTCATGCAGATCTCCAGTGATGGGTTTGGAAAAAATAAATCCCAATGAACTCGAATCTTCTAGTTTTTCCATTTCTGCATCTCTCTGGTTATACTTAGAGGTCTCTTAGGGACCACTTGTTCAGATGTAATAAAGTTTTACAAGTTTCATGGCTTAACATAACTGAAATGTATTCTCTCACACTTGGGGAATCTAGAATCTGAAATTAAAGCCATTCTTACTCCAAAGGTGCTATCCTTCTTTGCCTCTATCTAACTTTTGGTGGCTGTGAGCAGTCTCTGTGGTCGTGAGCCACCTGTGGTGGTCCTTGACTTGTCATGCGTCACTTCTGCCTCTGCCTTCAACCTCCCATGGCACACTTGCTGTGTTTCTCTGTATCCACATTTCTCTCTTCTTATAAGGCTAGCTCTCATTGTATTTGGGTGCACCGAATTCCAGTATAACCTTATATTGACTTGATTACACCTTCAAAGACCACACTTCTGGCAACAGGTCACCCTCATGAGCACTGGAGGTTAGGACCTCAATATATCTTCTAGGGGATGCAAGTCTTTCCTTCAGTGATTATCCGATTTACTGAGACTCAGTCATTGCAAACTTCTCTATGTGGCAGTTTGAGAGAGACCATGATTGCAGGAAATGTGACAGACTTGGTTTCTTCTGTTCAGTCACCCAAGTGACCCCTCGGAACCCACTCAAGCCTCGGAGGATGCCAGCTTTGGAGTAAGACTCTAGCAGCCGTGGCAACGACTTTCTTCTCCCGATGTTGCGGTCTGGGCAATTTTGTGCCTAAACAAAGAAGATTTTCATAAATGATGTTGGCGTATATATGTCAGTCCCAATCTCCCAGTTCATCCCATCCCTCTTTCCCCATTGGGATCCATGTGTTTGTTCTCTACATCTTTGTCTCTATTTGTGCTTTGTAAATAAGATCATCCATACCATTTTTTTTTTTCAGATTCCACGTATATGTGTTCATATACGAGAGCTATTTTTCTCTTTCTGACTTACTTCACTTTGCATAAGTTTCTAGAACCATCCATGTCTCTACAAAAATGACCCATTTTTGTTCCATTTTATGGCTGAGTAATGTTCCATTGTGTATACGCACCACATCTTCTTTATCCATTCCTCTGCTGATGGAAATTTAGATAAATAGATAACTAATGAGAACCTACTGTATAGCACAGAGAACTCTACTAGTGCTCTATGGTGGCCTAAATAGGATGGAAATCCAAAGAGGAGGGGATATATATATATATATATATATTTATATAGCTGATTCACTCTGCTGTACAGTGGAAATTAACACAACACTGTAAGGTAACTGTATTCTAGTAAGAATTCTTAAAAAAAAATGATGCTGGAAGAATTAAAAGACTAAAGGAGAAAAAGAGAGAGAAGCCACTGCCCAAGAAAAGGCCCAGGTTTTATAGGGCAGAGTCCCATCCCAGCTCTCTGTGCTGAATGGCTAGGAGCCAACTCCCTTCATCAGCCCAGCTAAGCAGTACTTGAGATGGGCAGTGTGGTCTCCTCTCTCCCCCTTTAGCATCAGCAAGCTAACTCTGTACCAACTCAGATCACCACAGGCTACAGGCCACACTCCCATTACTCTCACACCTGTAAACATGTCTCCAGTGAAGGGCTATTTAAGAGGATGTCCTTTTCTTTTATCGAGGGGCCATATAAGAAATGACTAAATAAAGCATGTTTCTGTATCTTCTATAAAAAAGCTACTAAAAAGAGCATCCCTGCCGTAGTTCCATGAGCCTTTGTCAGGCTCTCTGTAACGACTGCCTCTTAAAAGTTGCTGCTAGAAAAAGGTTTGTCTTTCCTGTCACCCTGTTTTTCTTGTTAGCAGCAAAGGAGAGCACTAATGATTTTGGGGTTTTATGGTTGTTAGATTTTTGCTTTTGTTGTCAGAAAGCCACAAGGGTCTGAGTCTCTATGTTCTACCAGATGTTTTGCTAGTTACTTTTGTAATGCCACTCACTTATCAGAATAAAAACATCATCTTTTAAGAGGGCTGAGTGGAAGTAGGACTCTGTTGTCATCCCTTCCCTGCTCAGGGGGCCAGAACTCGACTCTAACAGCCAAGTAGGGACCACCAAGTATAGACATCTAAATAGAACGACACCCAGAGTGGCTCTTCAGTATTCTGAATGTGATGTACACCTAGTTGAAAGTGGCCAAATCCACATTGTAGGATGAGAAATTTATGTTCTTTGGCATATATATATATACACACACACATATATATGTATAAATATACACACACACACACATATATATTCCCATTTGAATGCAGAGTTCCAAAGAATAGCAAGGAGAGATAAGAAAGCATTCCTCAGTGATTAATGCAAAGAAATAGAGGAAAACAATATAATGGGAAAGACTAGAGACCTCTTCAAGAAAATGAGAGATTCCAAGGGAACATTTCATGCAAAGATGGACACAATAAAGGACAGAAATGGTATGGACCTAACAAGCAGAAGATATTAAGAAGAGGTGGCAAGAATACACAGAAGAACTGTACAAAAAAAGATCTTCATGACCCAGATGACCATGATGGTGTGATCACTCACCTAGAGCCAGACATCCTGGAATGTGAAGTCAAGTGGGCCTTAGAAAGCATGACTATGAACAAAGCTAGTGGAGGTGATGGAATTCCAGTTGAGTTAATTCAAAACCTAAAAGATGATGCTGTGAGAGTGCTTCACTCAATATGCCAGCAAATTTGGAAAACTCAGCAGTGGCCACAGGACTGGAAAAGGTCAGTTTTCATTCCAATCCCAAAGAAAGCCAATGCCAAAGAATGCTCCAACTACCACACAATTGTACTCATCTGACACACTAGTAAAGTAATGCTCAAAATTCTCCAAGCCAGGCTTCAAGTATTAATTTCCAGATGTTCAAGCTGGATTTAGAAAAGTCAGAGGAACCAAAGATCAAATTGCCAACATCCATTGGATCATTGAAACACAAGAGAGTTCCAGATAAACATCTATTTCTCGTTTATTGACTATGCCAAAGCCTTTGATTGTGTGGATTACAACAAACTGTGGGAAATTCTGAGAGAGATGGGGATACTAGACCACCTGACCTACCTCCTGAGAAATTTGTATGCAGGTCAAGAAGCAGTAGTGAGAACTGGACATGGAACAACAGACTGGTTCCAAATCAGGAAAGGAGTACGTCAAGGCTGTATATTGTCACCCTGCTTATTTAACTTATATGCAGAGTACATCATGAGAAACACTGGGCTGGATGAAGTACAAGCTGGAACAAAGATTGCCAGGAGAAATATCAATAACCTCAGATATGCAGATGACACCACCCTTATGGCAAGAAAGTGAAGAGGAAGTCAAAAGCCTCTTAATGAAAGTGAAAGAGGAGAGTGAAAAAGTTGGCTTAAAGTTCAACATTCAGAAAACGAAGATCATGGCATCTGGTCCCATCACTTCATGGGAAATAGATGGGGAAACAGTGTCAGACTTTATTTTTGGGGCCTCCAAAATCTCTGCAGATAGTGACTGCAGCCATGAAATTAAAAGACGCTTACTCCTTGGAAGAAAAGTTATGACCAACCTAGACAGCATATTAAAAAGCAGAGACATTACTTTGCCGACAGTGGTCTATCTAGTCAAAGCTATGGTTTTCCCAGTAGTTATGTATGGGTGTGAGAGCTGAACTGTAAAGTTGAGCACCAAAGAATTGATGCTTTTGGACTGTGGTGTTGGAGAAGACTCTTGAGAGTCCCTTGGACTGCAAGGAGATCCAACCAGACCATCCTAAAGGAAATCAGTCCTGAATATTCATTGGAAGGACTGCTGCTGAAGCTCTAATACTTTGGCCAAATGATGCAAAGAACTGACTAATTGGAAAAAACCCTGATGCTGGGAAAGATTGAAGGTGGGAGGAAAAGGAGACAGACGAGGATGAAATGGTTGGATGGCATCAGCTCCTCGATGGATATGAGTTTGAGTATGCTCCGGGAGTTGGTGATGGACAGGGAGGCCGGGTGTGCTGCAGTCCATGGGGCCACAAAGAGTCAGACATGACTGAGCGACTGAAATGAACTGACTGATATATAAAATTATGTGAATTGTAAAAGATTTTTTTTAAGTGTATAAAATCTAGATAGGCCAGAAGGATTTTGGCTAGATTACCTCATGGCACCAGTTGCCAAGTGACCAGTCTTTTTCTGTTGCTCCTCCTCTGTATGGATTCCATGAAGTCCAGCAGTGTCGTGCCATCTAATGCTTCCACTTGCTCTCATAGGCAACACTGTCTCCACTCAAGCTGGGCTGTCTTCATCTCAGGACAGCCCCTTACTTAGGGTTATAGACTCTGTGTAGGGGAGCCCAAAGGGAGATGCCCAGAGACCATGGAAGGAGAGCCCAGTGCCTGAGGCAGGATGTAAATGTGGCATCTTCACTCACTCCTCTCTTCGTAAATCAGAGAAGGGTGTGTGTGTGTGTGTCTGTAAGCATGCACGCTCAGGTGCCATTGTGTTCAACATCTTCAGAATTTGTGCTATGCAAATTCATTTCCTCCATCTCAGCTCATGCATTCCATCATGTGCAAACCAGATGTTACTGTCTAGAGAATGAATGAATATGTACCTAGATGCTCTGGGTTTGACAGCATGCATTATAAAAAGAGAGCTCTGGAAAACATCAATGAAAAGCTTAGAGAAGGAATCCTGAAGGAACGAAAAACATCAGTGGTCTGTAGAATTGAATTGCTGAAGATGAAAAAGAGCATATTCATTCATTCATTCACTCACTCACTCACTCTGCCATGATGCTGTTGGGCATGTACTTGGCCCCAGCTTACTTGTTCTTTCGCTAGACTAAGTTCTGTGTCAACCGTTAGAGTAAGATACTGAATATAAACAGATATTCAGTCGGGCTAACAACTGAATGTATTTTAAAAATATTTATTTATTTAAAATAAATATTATTAAAAATATTTTATTATTTAAAAATATTTATTAAAAAAGGTTATTGGAATATAGTCGATTTACAATGTTGTGTTAGTTTCAGATGTACAGCAAAGTGAATCAGTTATACATATATACACTCTTTTCTTATATTCTTTTCCCTTGTAGGCCATTACAGAGTATTGAGTAGAGTTCCCTGTGCTATACAAGCAGGATTTTTTAAAATTAGTTATGTATTTTATATAGTGTGTATTTCCCTTCCTGATGCTTTCTTCCCTCCACAGTGTTACTACCCACTAAATCCTTCAATATGTAAGTATGTGTGTGTGTACATGTATGTGTGTATATGTGTATATATATATATGTTTATGTAAATGAACACATAATTTATTTGATTGTTTACCTCCTCTGTCCTCCTCAAGGACAAAGATTTTTGTTTTTATCACATGTTGCTCTAAGCCCCTTTGTTATAGGAATATTTTGCCACATATGTAACACTGTATGAAAATAATGAACCCAGTTTGTAGTGGGTGTTTAATAATTGTCACCTTCTAGTCCGCTGGTCACAGCTTTGCTAAAATGTTAAGAGCATGCCTGTTTTCTTGGTTATCCGGTTAGCTGAGTACCCTGAAGGTTGAGATTTATGATCAATCACCTGGGCAAATCTGTTCTTTCTGCCGTTTGGTTTGACAACCAGTTTAACCAGTTGTGTTTTGAGTATGGGAAGGAGGAGTCTCATCACTCTTGAGTCAGTAAATACAAAAAAGCATAGACCCTGTGACCCTGAATGTATCACTTATCTTTCTGGATCTATTTCCGTATTTGCACAATACCTGTATCATGGATTTACAGTGATGATTAAAGAAAGGTGATCATGGGAAGGCACTTGCATGGGGCCTGGCACACGGTGTTGTTGTTGTTTGGTCACTTAAACCATGTCTGACTCTTTTGCAACCCCATGGACTGAAGCTCACCAGGCTCCTCTGTCCATGAAAATTTCTAGGCAAGAATACTGGAGTGGGTTGCCATTTCCTATGCTGGGGTATATTCCCAACCCGGGAATTGAACCCATGTTTCCTGCATTGGCAGGTAGATTCTTTACCCCTGAGCCACAGGGAAGCCCCTGACACACAGTAGGCACCCAATAAACTTTTGGGAAGCTACTACTTGTTGAGGTAAGAGGGAGTGAAGTGCATGGTTGGCAATACCGAAGAAGTTGGATAAAATCATTGCAGGCCCAGCGCAGGAGAGCTCAGGGAAGGCCATGTGACAGAGACGTGTCTTAAGCAGTGGGAGGAGAGCCTAGCTTGAAAGCTTATTTAGCTTTAGTCTCTCCTGCCAGGGCTGTCTGCATCCTGGCCGGGTTCTTTCAGTTCCGCAATTTTATCTGTATCCTGTGTGCTTTACTAAGGCTCCTTTCTCTCTGCTCAACTCAAGGTAACTCAACAAGCACCAATAGTTTCTTTTCTCTGTCTAGTGAATATGAGAGTGATAATTTTACCCCCCTGCCCTTAAAAAGTTTGCCATCTAGAGGGGGTGGGGAAAAAGTAAGTTGCTGAGGCTCCATCCTATGGCCTAGAGAGAACACTTCTTCACCACTACAGTCCCTGTTTTTATAATACTGCTTGGGACACAATATTCACTAGATAAATATTTGCTGAACAAGTCATTATAGGTTTGAATTAGCCATCTCTGGATTCTCTCTTCCCCCATTAGGGATGAAGGAAAAGATGTTTCTTCATTGGCAACTGTGACCAGGCTTATTCAAACATTTGATTATTGACATTTGAGACCTGAGTTAAATAACAACACTTACTTTAGAAGACCTGTTACTTGCCATGCACCGATTATATGCTTTGCCTGGAGAATTCTGTGGACAGTAGAGACTGGCAGGTTACAGTCCATGGGGTTGCAAAGAGTCAGACATGACTGAACAACTATCATACTATATGATTTACAAATATTATCTCTTCTTTACCTTACAGTAACATGAGCTAGGCTATGACTAACCTTCTCTTACAGATGATGACATTGAGGCTCAGAAGTTAAAGTTCAAAGGCATTCATGTTCAAAACCCTATTCTCCTCAATGTTGTATTGTAGTTTGCTTAGTTTAGGGCAGTGGTGGTCTCACTTGGATGTTTGGGTAGAATTGGGTCCCTACAGTAGCTTCAACCCGCATTTCTTCCATTGGAATGAGTGTGTGAGTGTAATTCTTTCAGTACTTCCTAAATTCCTAAACTGACCCAGAGTCTGCTCAATCCCCTGTGTTTTGAACAGTCTATTAGTGATACAATGTGATAAAATTATCACAACAAACTACACCCACAATATTTAGAGAATATTCGAAAAAGGCAACACTCCCAACACTTTTAGAAGCAATCTCAAGCAAGATTGTGTTTCTGGAATGAAATATGCAGTAAAACCAGACCTACATAACTTCTGCCAGCCAGACACCATAGCAAAGATTTAGCAACATCTAGGGGAAGAATATTATCCAGAGACAACACGAACAACACAACGAAACAATGGCATGTTTCAACCCTGCTGAATGCCATCCTAGCTGTGTTAGGAGTCCAGAAATCATCTTACATGCAGGGTAAAGATAAGAGGAAGAAGCGACTCATCAAGGATTTGAGGAGGTAAAATACCTGGAGCAAAATCTGCCCATCCTAGACAGCCTGCTCTTTCAGAGAATAACATTCCTAGCTTCCTGAAAAAGTGCGGACATTCCCTCTGGTAGTCCCCTCTCCCCATCATCAGGACTTAGATACTTCTATAAGTCCTCTTGCACACACCCCACTTAAGGTTCATTCAGTACTTTTAAACATCTGAATCCCTAAATCCCCACCTTCTCTTGAGTCCTGGGCATTCCACCGTCCCCATTTCTGAACTGATGTAGGTTTGTCTGGGGACTAGGCTCTGCCCTGTTTTGAACAGGCTTGCGAGGAAAGGGCCAGGTTCTGTATCCACCCCACCTCAACTCTCCATGTTTTGCTCCTCTCTCTGCATTGCGTTGCCCTAATCCATTCGCAACCCTGTACCAGAGTGGTGTACTATGGTTGTGCTGCTTCCCTGTCTAAAAGACTTCACTTCCGTCTCTTAGGTCCTACCTGGTTCTCACCTTTGTTTCATCTAAAGAGTTTTATAATTTTTAGGTATACCTAGTTTTTTGAACCATACCATTTCAAGAGTATATATATATATGTACATATCTTGGAGTTGTCCTTTAGAGGCAGGTATAGGGAGTGCAATCCCACCTAAGGAGAGGGAGGGGGGCGTGAAATATACCTAATGACACCTGAGATTTTCTACACTGATCTTGCCCATCTTTTTACTAAAATTTGTTCCATTGTTCCCACCTCCATGTGACATAGCTCGCCTAGTAGTAAAGGGTGGGTTGTCCAGTTGTCCTTATGATGGACCTTCTTATTTGGCTCTAAGAGGCATCTCTTTTCAGCAAACTGGATGGGCTCCCTCTGCAGTAGAGTCATTCCACTGTGCTCCTTGATTCTTGTCTCCTGTTAGGGGAAATTGTCCCCCTGCCCTCCTGTGTCCATGAGGGATTGCTGACTCCCAGAGGCGATGTTGGACTCTCTTGTCATCCCTGTATACCTTAGAGCAGTGGAAGAGTGATTTAGCTTGTGAGTGGAATACTGGGAGTCTGACGTCTTTGTCTCTTTCTCATTTAAGCAAGTTTAAAGTAATAAATAATACTGCTCCCGATATCCAGGCGTCATTCATCCTTGAGGTGCTGCCTTGATAGCAATGAATGTAAGTTTTCCCTCTGTTCTTCCATGGAAGGAGCCTTTCAACAAGTAGATTCTGTCCCTGCAAGAGGGTAGGGGGGGAGGATGAAACAAGAGAAGCATGCCTGGATAGATCTCACTGCTCTGCTTCTACCTGGGCAGATACATTCAATTACTTAGAGGTGGAATCCAGGTGGCTTCTCCAATGACTCAGCAGGTAAAGAATCCACCTGTATTGCAAGAGCATCAGGAGACTCGTGTTTGATCCCTGGGTTGGGAAGATCCTTTGGACGAGGAAATGACAGCCTATTCCAGTGTTCTTGCCTGAAAAATTCCATGGACAGAGGAGCCTGGGGGGCTACAGTTCAAAGGATTGCAAAGAATCAGACACAACTGAGCATGCAAGCATGGCTACTTAAAGGTAGAGAGGTGGGCTATGGGCTTGTTGTTGTTGTTCAGTCACAAAGTCATGTCCAACTCTTTGTGACCCCATGACTGTAGCAGGCCAGGGTTCCCTGACCTTCACTGTCTCCTGCAGTTTGCTCAAACTCATGTTCATTAAGTTGGTGATGCCATCCAATCAATTCATCCTCTGTTATCTCCTCTCCTCTTGTCTTCAATCTTTCCCAGCATCAGGGTCTTTTCCAATGAGTTGGCTCTTCACATCACATAGCCAAAGTATCACAGCTTCAGCATCAGTCCTTCCAATGACTATTCAGGGATGGTTTCTTTTAGGATTGACTGGTTTGATCTCCTTGCTGTCCAAAGGACTCTCAAGAGTCTTTTCTAGCACCACAACTCAAAAGATTCAGTTCTTCAGTGCTCAGCCTTCTTTATGGTCCGGCTCTCACATCCATATATGTCTACTGGGGTTTTGGAGTAGGGATATAGAAAAGCTGTGTATGGCCAAGATCAAAACTGTGTTCTCCAACCCAAAGCCTCTAGCACTAACTCTAATATATGTATCCTGAACTGATACACATTGTTTTTTTCTTTTATCTTGAACTGATTCACATTTCAGTTGGAACTCAGAAGGGGAGAGAAGTGTGGTTGATTTACCCCTTCAACTCTAAACAGCCTTTCCTCTGCTGGGTCTCCCTGGATGTGTCTCCCATGCTGATGGAGTAATGGTTGAAAGGCCCCCTTTCCTCTCTTAAAAGAAGTGTTGTCCTGACATATCTATTCTCCCTTTTCATGTCTGTTCAGCCAGGCTTTGAAGCTCACTGCCTTTCTCCAGAGGAAATCCCTCTCTTCCTCCAGCTCAATCAAGATGTCATTCTTTGTTTTCCATGTACTCTCCCATAGCAGTTCTTCTGAAGGAAAGATCTAAAACCTTTTTTTTTTTTTTCCCCTGTATGGATCAATATAATTTTTCCTTAAGTCTTGATTAAATCTGATTCCTAGAAACTGCACATTTCAACTATTTACTTCCACTTAGTTTTTCTATATATTAGAAAACCCAGTGAGGGGTTTTATTCCCTTAAATGGTAAAGTTCCCTTTAACATTTAGAATGCTCTTGGGTGAAAGCACTGCAAAATCCAACTTAATTTAGATTAAATAACTTGATAGCTTCGCATATCTGGAAGTCCAGAGGAAACACACATTTCAGAATCGATATAACCAGGGATTCCAGCTCCATTCTGCTTCTCTTGGCACTGCCCTTCACTTTGAGTTGGTCTGTTTCTGAGCCTGTTCTCAGCAGTTTGGCCCTCACAGATGACAATGTCTAGAAACAGAATAGATGATCCCTTCTGCATATTTCCTAGAACAAGGAAGACCTTTTCTAGAAATTCCATCATATCCTTTTCCTGAAATAAAATTGGTTGGTGTTGAGTCTCATGTCCATTTCTGGAGGAGTCATGCAGGAACCCCTCCTGGGTTTGGGGTGGGCTTTCCTTCTGCTGAGGCATGTGCGTGGGACAGGGGTGATTACTGGGATGGAGGGGAATTCTGCTCCGAGGGAAAGAGGCAGGAACCGAATATGGGTTGATAACCCAAATACCCTGCCGCAGCCTCATTCCCCTAAACCATTCATTGATAGAATCTGTGGGCTGAACCCACAGTCTGGATCTCTGAAACTCATGCCCATGGCCAGGGGTCATGTTCAGGATAACTTGACACCAGGGAAGACCAGCTGTTTCTGAGAGGCTCTGGACAAACTATATGCATGCAGGAGATTCCAAAAGACCCTCCTTAGCTTTGGAAGCAGTTCAACGTAAGATAAAGAAGAATCCATTTCAAGTTGCTTATACAGAGCCACTTATATTCTTGTAATGCCAGTATTTTAAAGGCAAAGTCTTCATGTTAATGGTCAGCTGGGAATTAATCTAGATATTTATGGTTTACAGGCCTGGCTGAGATAGGCAATCCTTTTATCAGCAAGGAAAACACAAAAATTTGGCTTGAAAAAAAAAGGTTTAATTATACAGAAAGCACAGAGAGGCAAGAGGAGGGTGGAACAAATTGAGAGTAGTATGGACATATAATCACATACCATTTGTAAAACAGCTAGCTAGTGGGAAGCTGCTGTATGGCACAGGGAGTCTAGCTTGGTGCTCTGTGATGACCTAGAGTGGTGGGAGGCTCAGGTGGGAGCCTCAAGAGAGAGGGGATATATGTATACACATAGCCGATTTACGTCATTGTATAGCAGAAACTAACACAACAATGTAAAGCAGTTACACTCAATTATAAAAAAAATTAAGTAGAACCGTGGTGCTGGAGAAGACACTTGAGAGTCCCTTGGACTGCAAGGAGATCAAACCAGTCCGTCCTAAGTAAGATCAGTCCTGAATATTCATTGGAAGGACTGATGCTGAAGCTGAAACTCCATTACTTTGGCCACCTGATGTGAAGAACTGACTCATTTGAAAAGACCCTGATGCTGGGAAAGACTGAAGGTGGGAGGAGAAGAGGTCGACAGAGGATGAAATGGTTGGATGGCATCACCAACTCTATAGACCATGAGTTTGAGTAAACTCTGGAAGTTGGTGATGTACAGGGAAGCCTGGTGTGCTGCAGTCCATGGGGTCACAAAGATTTGGACACGACTGAGTGACTGAACTGAACTCAAGTAGATTTAATAAAGAAAAAGCAAATGTAAAAAATCATCATTAAAAAAGCAAAGCAGGAAACTATCCCTGGAGATCACATGGAAGAATGTTTGTTTGACTGAGTCTGTGGATTCCTGTGGTAAGGGATGATAGAGTCATCATGAATTAAAACTGTAACTCTGGGGTCTTTCATTATGGACTTTATTTTTCCATTTAAGAATGTCACTTTTGTGATCATTCCAGGTACAGGAAGGGATGTCTTTCCTTGGACTTCATGTAACCATTTATACGAGCTGATCACTGTGTAATATCTTGTGCTATTAAAAACCATATGCTCTTAAATATTTATAATGAGCAAAGTAATATTCAGCATCTTACATGCATTATTAACAGTCTCTGCATACATCTTCTAACTCGATTACAGTGTGTGTCGTACCTCTGCTGTTGAAATTTACCTTCCCACCTCAGTTATTATCTTTATGGCTAAGGAATGATGGGTCCCCAAGGAGTATTGTGACCCAGAATTGGTTTCCATATGTTGAGTACAACTTCCCAGAGTTTTCGTATCCATTCACTTGCTGACAACTCATATGTGTATCCATATAAATACAAAATTAAAAGTCTTATTATTGAGATTTCAAAAATATGTTAAAAGAAAGAGTACTTGCCTGGACTTTGCATGACCTGAATTCTAGTCCTAGATTTGCTGTTGACTTGCTGGGTGCCATGGGCAAGTCCCTTCTGGCTTCATATTTCTCATCTGTGAAGTGAGAATTTGGGAATAGGCAAGATTTATTTCCTGCAGAGCACAGTGAAGCTCAGGTCACACACCTGAGAGGCTGGAGGAAAGACAGCTTCAGAAACTCGTCAAGAGTTTGGCCAATGAGACATGCTTCTGGAACTGAATAAACCATAGGCAAGTGTAGTTTTCCAATGGGGGTAGAGAATGGTGGCTAGATTTCACCTTGTGACTAGGACTTACTCAGAAGGAAATGGATCATCCCACTGTCAGCCATCCTGAACAAGAAATACTGTGGTTCTTAGTAGTAATGGAGAGGAAGATTTTCTTCTTAGTGTAGACTGAAAGTCTATGTCCCCCCAAATTCATATGTTGAAATCCTAGTCCTAGTGTGATGACATTAGGAGGTGGGACTTGGGGAAGTGATTAGGTCATAGGGGTGGAGCCCTCATAAGCAGGATTGAAAGTGAAAGAAACTCACTCAGTCATGTCTGACTCTTTGTGATCCCACGGACTGTAGCCTACCAGGCTCTTCTGTCCATGGGATTTTCCAGGCAAGAATACCAGAGTGGGTTGCCATTTCCTTCTCCAGGAGATCTTCCCAACCCAGGGATTGAACCCGGGTCTCCTGCATTGTAGGCAGATGTTTTACCATCTGAGCCACCAGGAAAGGCCCAAGTGTGATGATATTAGGAGTCCCAGTGTGATGATATTAGGAGGTGGGACTTGGGGAAGTGATTAAGTCATAGGGGTGGAGGCTTCATAAGCAGGATTGCTGCTGCTGCTGCTAAGTTGCTTCAGCTGTGTCTGACTCTGTGTGACCCCATAGACGGCAACCCACCAGGCTCTGCCGTCCCTGGGATTCTCCAGGAAAGAGTACTGGAGTGGGGTGCGATTGCCTTCATAAGCAGGATTAGTGCCTTATAAAAGGGCCCAGAGAAGGCTCCCTCCCCACCTTCCACTATGTAAGTACCCAGTGAGAAGATGGCTGTCTAAGAACCAAGAAGCAATCCTCATCAGATACCGAACTGGTCCATGCACTGATCTTGGATTTCATAGCCTTCAGAACTGTGAGAAATAACTGTCTGCTGCTTATAAGCCACCAGTTTATGGTGTTCTCCTGTGCTCTGTTGCTCAGTCATGTACAACTCTTTGCAACCTCATGGACTGTAGCCTGCCAGACGCCTCTGTCCACAGAAATTTCCAAGCAAGAATACTGGAGTGTGTTGCCGTTAGCTCCTTCAAGGGATCTTCCTGACCCAGGAATCACCACTGAGCCACCTGGGAAGTTCTATGGTGTTCTTTTAGAGTGGCTTAGGCTGATTGAGACATATATCTACCTGCAATCTAAACTCACACATGTGGAGATGCCTTGAAAGGTCTTGGGAAAGGGTAGAGTTGACAAGAAATGGGGCAGGAGTTGGGTGAGGATTCTGAGGTTGGATTTGTGTCAATAGGTTTTATTTATAGCTTCTAGAAAATGCAAATTATCCTTTCTCCTTTGTTAGATACTGGGGTCTTCAGTATGTCTTCTTGACATAACTTGGGTCTGAGTTCTACTATGGGGAATTAAGGAGATCAGTGTACCTACCTGTGATACAAGTTGGGGTATTAGGGAGGTCAATACTCCTTCTCAGACAGACATCAGAAGCTATAGAGGAAGCATCTTGGAGACTTGCCCAGGAAGCTGGGTGGAAGGACTGGAGGAACTTGTTTCAGGGCTCATGAGATGCAATCTTCTGGGAAGCTCTGAGACTTAACAGGTGAGAGCAGGATCCATCTGGGGCAGGCTAGGGAGCTAAGATCATCTTACACTCCATGCTGAAGATCTTAGCTTTCATCTAGCAAATGAGAGGCTCTCAGAGTCTTTGGAGCCAGGTGTCCATTATCATCTTTATATTTCATAAAGGAAACTGTGGAGACAGTGTAAAGTGGTGATGGGGAAGCGAATGGAAATTGGTCCACTGTCACTCTGCATTCTCTGTCAGGTTTCATAAATTCCAGGAATTCAGGTTTGGGGCTACAGATGTCTAGAGTAGTCAGTCTGATGATTTTGAGTTCTCATTTTGAACATCAGGTTGTCCCCAAATTTCTAGTCCCTTTAAACTCCTCAGTAGAGCACAGCACAGATGACTCACGACTCTAAGTTTGCATTTAACATATTGATAAGCATCACTATTTGAAATCTTTAAAAAGAAGAGTGAAAATACATTGTGTGTGTGTATATGTGTGCACGTGCAGGGGCATGCTGTCTGCCTAAGTGTGTGTATGCTTGGATTTTACAGCATGAAACCACAAGTGCGGGGAAGAAAGTGCCAGCCCAGGAGTTAGAATACCTGTGCTCTTCTTCCTGCTCCTGCTGCGCTGTGTTCAGTCACTCAGTTGTGTCTGACCCCACGACTATAGCCCGCCACACTCCTCTGTCCATGGGATTTCCCAGTCAAGAATACTGGAGTGGGTTGCCATTTCCTACTCCGGGGGATCTTTCTGACCTAGGCATCGAACCTGTGTTTCTTGTGACTCCTGTATTAGCAGGCAGATTCTTTACCAGTAACACCATCTGGGAAGCCCACTCTTATTCTTGCCCTGTGCCAATTAGCCATTTAACTCTGGGTAGATCATGGCTTACCTAGGAGTCTCCTTCCTTCTCTGTCGAACAGAAATAGGGAGTGAACTAGACTTCCAAGAACTGTATCAGATATTACGTTTTTATTTTATAAATAATGCCTTCCATCATAACTTAGAACTGGCACACAGTTTACAGATATTGTAAACTGCTTAAATTCCATGACATGCCATATATTTTATGTAAGAAAAAAAATAAATAACAGAAACAGAAGGAAGACTATATTGGATTTGACCTTGGCAGTTTCATTTTTAGAAATGTTTTCAAAATGGCATGAACAAGCAAAAAAATAATCTAAGCAAACAACTGAGAGACCTTTTACCATGGAAACCATGAGACAATAGATGTTGTGCTGTGGAAATGAATGAAACTGACAGTGTGAACATGTAACACCCTGGGAACATTTCTGCTTTGCAGAAGACTTGGAAAAAATAAGGTCTTTTGGTATCTGCACATCAATAAGCAATGAAGGTCTGAATTCCAAAATATGATATTAACCTCACTTATATTAAAATAAGACAAAGTTTGATAAATGTTGGAGCAAAATATTTCAACAGAAAAAAATTTCAACAACAAAATATTGAGGTTTTGGACCAAATAATTCTTCATTGTTGGGCAGGTGGGGTGGCACTGTCCTGTGCATTGTAGCATGTTGGCCAACATCTCCGGGCACTAACTAGATGCAAGTAGCATCATTTCCCTCATCCCCACATTGAAGAAATTAAAAATATCTCCAAGTACTACTGAATATTCCCTGGAGAACAAAACTACTCCCATTTGAACATCACTGTCCTAGAGTCAGGATTTTTAAAGAGTAAGTAAGCATCGTGTTTTCTCCTCAGGTGGCTCAGTGTTAAGGAACCTGACTGCCAATGTAGGAGACTTGGGTCCAATCCCTGGGTTGGGAAGATCCCCTGGAGGAGGAAATGGCAACCCACTTCAGTATCCTTGCCTGGGAAATCCCGAGGACAGAGGAACCTGGCAGGCTACAGTCCATAATAGGATCACAGAATCAGACACAATTGAGTGACTGAGCATGCATGCAAGTATAGGATTTAGATCCAGACAGACCTGGATTTGATTCTTGGTTCTGCTGTTTACTAGCTGTTTAATCTCAGAAGAGTTACCTGTCCTTCCTAAGCTTTGGTTTCTTCGTCTGTAAAATGGAGATAACATTGACAATCTCCCAATGTATCATAAGGATTAAGTTAGATAGGATAAAAACTGTAAAGGGTCTAGAATGTAGGTGCTTGGTGTGGGAAAGCCATGCTGGTGATGAATAGGAAAAAAGGGGAATGTAAGCCCTCTGCTTTGTAGATCTATTTCTCCACTCTTTTCCAGCAGCATATTGGGCACCTACCAACCTGGGGAGTTCATCTTTCGGTGTCATATCTTTTTGCCTTTTCATACTATTCATGGGGTTCTCAAGGCAAGAATACTGAAGTGGTTTGCCATTCCCTTCTCCAGTGGACCACATTTTGTCAGAACTCTCTACCATGACCCATCCATTTTGGGTAGTCTAT
Organism: Budorcas taxicolor; assembly: GCF_023091745.1. NCBI lineage: Eukaryota > Metazoa > Chordata > Mammalia > Artiodactyla > Bovidae > Budorcas > Budorcas taxicolor. The sequence goes on from NC_068920.1 coordinate 142,924,574, forward strand.
ACGGCATGGCTCATAGTTTCACAGTTAGACAAGGCTGTGATCCAAGTGATCAGTTTGGCTGCTGCTGCTAAGTCTCTTCAGTCATGTCCAATTCTGTGCAACCCCATAGACAGCAGCCCACCAGGCTCCCCCGTCCCTGGGATTCTCCAGGCAAGAACACTGGAGTGGGTTACCATTTCCTTCTCCAATGCATGAAAGTGAAAAGTGAAAGTGAATTCATTCAGTCATGTCCAACTGTTTGTGACCCTATGGACTGCAGCCTACCAGGCTCCTCCGTCCATGGGATTTTCCAGGCAAGAGTACTGGGGTGGGGTGCCATCACCTTCTCCGGATCAGTTTGACTAGTTTTCTGTAATTGTGATTTTCATTCTGTCTGTCCTCTGATGGATAAGGATAAGATGCTGGGAAAGATTGAAGGCAGGAGGAGAAGAGGACAACAGAGGATGAGATGGTTGGATGGCATCACTGACTTGATGGACATGAGTTTGAGCAAGCTCCAGGAGCTGGTGATGGACAGGGAAGCCTGGTGTGTTTCAGTCCTTGGGGTCACAAAGCACTGGACATGACTGAGTGACTGAATTGATTGAAGCCCTACTCTAGGTTAGGAAAAGGCACATATCACAAAGAGGTGTTTGCATTTATATATGGTTGCAGAAGCCAACATCACAACCTGATATGTTCACTGCACCTTTAATCACAGTAAAGAAAAGAAGGAAATCACAGTAAAGAAAGCAGAGGTGATGTTTACTGGGCATTACCAGTAATCATCAACCAGTATCATTGGATAACCTCCTGGGCATCCAACACTATGCTAACTTCTTTCTGTTCATCACCTTCCTTGATCTGTCACTACCTGCGTGTGATATTCATTTATGAGGCCAGCTTTCAGATTAGATAACTGAGGCTCTGAGAGATAAAGGATCCCATCTGGAATCACACAGTAATGTCAGATTTGTTCAGTTTCAGAGTCCCTAACTTCACTTCCCCCAAAGATGAGAGGAGAGGCCAGGGATACAGCTTTGAAATCATCATATTTGAATAAGAGGAGAATTAACATGAATTTGAAAGGGGTTGACTCTGCCAGTGACATATCATGCTTGAATATAAATCGTGATAGCTAAGTGAGTTTGTCTCAAGACACCAAGTTACAGAGACTATGAGAAGTGTTCAGAGAGGATGGGACTCAGTTTGCAGAAGACAGAGCCTGTTTTTCTCATGCATTCACTGCACAAGAAAAGCTAATGCCATATATTTAATACAATTAATTTATTTTAATATACAATTAAAAATCCGGCTAACTAGATTCTCCTTTGTCATCTTTCTTCTGTAAAAGCTGTGCCTAAGAGAAATCTTTCTTCCGGTCCTCCCTGGCCCCAATCTTTCACACTGGGAAAGGGGAAAACCCTGATTCATGGGTCAGAGAATTGGGTTGTAATGCCTTTGAAATATTGGTGCATGGTAGGAATGGTTTCCAATTACAGCAAGCGGAGTGCACGGTCCCAGCACTGTTCTATTTAAATAACTGCTGAATCGCCAGCGCTGCTTTTCTGTTTCTAGCTCCCTGAACAAGTAAATAATGGAAAGAGAGAGGAAAAAATAAATCAGCTCTTGTAATAAATAACCATACAACCTGGGGTTGGAACCTCATTTCTTGATCATATTTCCTCCCCTACCCCAACTACTGTTTTTTCTAATAGAACTCTGAAATACAAGTTGCCTTTTAAAATAAAATTTAGAATCAAAACTTTTGCTTGCATATTTAGGAAAGCTTCCAGCAGCATGTTGCAGTGGGAAATAATACCAGGTTTGGAGTCAGATTTGGTGGTGAATCCCAGCTGTTAACAGGCAATGTGGTCAATGGAAGATCTCTTACTTTATGGAGTTTGAATTGCTTGGGATTTGACGTCAGACCAACCTGTCAGGGAGCTTAAATCTCTGTGAGCATCTATAAAATGGGTAGGTCACCATATGACTGGCAGGATGGGGAATCAGGATAATTTATCTGAAATCTCTAGCATAGTTTCTGCTACAGTCATTTAATAAAGGGACAGATATTTTTCATAGTTATCAATTTCCTTATTAGATATAAATATATAAATAGGTTATTATTCAATTTATGTTATAAAATGTACACAGCTGGTAAAATGGAAGTTATACTAAAGGTAGGTACACAGATGAACTTAAAAAAGAGAATTTGATGTGGACCAGAGTTTGGCATTCTTTTAGGAATGACATGTCACATTTGTGAGCTGTATTATGACACGTGGGTGATGGGGCTGGTTGGTAGTCATGATCTATCACTTAGTTACCAGGGGGAGAGATAGGAGGGTTGCATGGGGGTGTCGAGGGGCCTGAGAGCATAGGCTTGCTGTCTGAATGTCCCCAGAGTCACCATGATAAGGTGGGGGGGAGCTTTATGATGACACCTTCTCTGACTGACTGGCCCAGGGAGACAAATGCGTTGAGCGGGCAAGAGGATTTAACAAAAGGATTGCAGAAGTCCACTAGATGACCTGATTTGAAGGAATCATTTGGTCCAGGCCCAGCAGATGTTTGAATTCCTGCTACATCTTGCCAGCAAGATATCTCCCAGCCTCTACCTGGGCACCTCAGCAGTGGTGAACTCATGGCTCCCAAAAGTGATCAGTTGTGAACGTCAGAGAAGAGACTTCTTCTCTAGATGGAACCTGGCCATGTTTGCCTGTTGCACATTCTTAGGTCCTTCTTCTAACCTCTGGGGTCACCCAAAGTCTGTTTTCTCCTTTCAGTGGGGCTTTCTGGATCTCCATGGCACCTGCCATCTCCTCTGCATCTCACTCAGCATCCCCAGTTCTCTGATGGCTTATTCAGGGCTGTGCTGGATGTGAAGCATACTTGCAATTCCAGTTAAGGTGTGGGGAAGCTGTAACCTTGGGTGGAAGTGGATCTTTCTAGAAGTTGGGAACCTCTGTACTTCCCGTTTGCACCTGAGGACACAGAGGTGTGTCCTTGTTGGCAGAGAGAGCGTGAGAGGAGGACCTGCATGACCTTGCAGGGCACTTGAGCTGTATATATGTCACTTCTTGTAAAATGAGGACAATAGTATTTCTTAACTTTGCAAAGCTCAAGTGAAAAAAATGTGTGTGAAAATACTGCGTGAGTTGTGAACCATCTGACCCATTGAGAGTAGATCTCATGACAATGGCTGAAGGCATTCCATGGTCATCTCTCTTTTTAAAATTATTCCCAGAGAAATTTCCTAGAAGTGTTGCTAACCCCAAGAGTTTCCTCAAACTTGTGCTTTTGCTCCAACTTGTTTGGAAAAGTTGGTCATGCCAGGTACTTGACTGAGCACACAGATCATAGATAGATGACTTTGTCATTGCCCAGGCCAAATGTGGCATGAAATCATTCTAGCTGGAATTTAGGTCAATCTCCTTCCTTAATGATGAAAAGTCCCCAGAGACTTGCCAGTGAAAACACAGAGGGTGTGTTTTCTTTCTGTCATTGGTGTTGGCTCACTTTGCTAAATAGTGCTGCTAATTCAGCTGTGATAGAATCCCAGGGACGGGGGAGCCTGGTGGGATGCCATCTATGGGGTCGCACAGAGTCGGACACAAATGAAGTGACTTAGCAGCAGTAGTAGCAGCTTTGATGTTTGACCTAGAAATTGGCTACAGCCCAGCAGCAGACTGTTATCACTTGATCACCAAGGACTCCTTGACTACAGAAGATGGAATGTTCTCCACCATCTCTTACTTACATCCAGGTCTTCTGCTGGGTGCCAGGGAACAGGAGACAAACTCTAGATCAATGGGAGATGTAGACACAGCCACAATCACAGTAACCAGGAAAGTGCTAGAAGAGAGGTTACACTTGCTTTGGGAAGGGGAGGGACACCTTCCACCCTCAGCCTGGGCAGAAGTTTCTCCTCTTCTCTGGATCCCAGCTTAATGCTTATATATGCCTCTGTTTCCTATCGCAGCATTTACCCTGTGGTATCTATGAGCTGGCCTCATGTTCTTGATACTTGTTTGACTGAGCATCCTTAAAAGCTGGGTCTATTGATCAGGCTTCTATTAACAAGCATGGTTTCTGACGCAGAAGTCGATACCTGTGCAGTGAGATTGAGATTGAAGAAATGTTTCTCGAGGAAACTTCTGGAAGCTCTATCTCAAAGCAATATAATTTCTATGGGCTAAAAGAGATGGTGAGTACTTTGAATCAAGGCTGGGAGGTGGGAGAGCCTTACTTCTTTGGGAAAATGTTTGACTTAGAGGGTGGGATCCAGGTTCACTTTTGTTTGTGGAATGCCCATCCAGGACACTGGACATCATTCAGAATTCATTGATTAAGCAGAACATCTTGGAACACATGTATTGTCTGATGCCCACTGTCAATGGGAGTTCCCTGAGACTCGGAGTAAATAAATAGCTAAAGTGCTTAAAGCAAAATGATTAAATTGGCACTTGGGGTTCCCTGGCTCTGAAGGCCATTATATCTCAGACAAGGCATCTGAGCTATATGTATTGGATGTCTGTTGTCAACCTGAACTGCATACCCTTCTGAACCTGCCCACCCTGAACACACATGCCCCCACACCTAGTAACCTATTCCAAGGGAATCTTTCTCTGGAAGTTGTTCTCTTCCTCAGTCTAATCTTTGGGCAATGTGCTTTAATTGAGATTGATTCAACAGAGGACATTAGAAGTCACTGACTTAGGATCTTTGTAAGGAAACAGGCCCATGTTGGTGTTGCCTGGCCCAGTGCCCCTGAAATCAGGAAGGGTGGGGGTGAGTAGATCCAAGTTTCCCAATTAGTTTTATTCCAATTGCCTCTATGCACAAAAGATTTCAGGGAATGTGTGGTTACACTGCTACCAAAGAGAGTGTAACATATGGCAGGTAGTTTTAATCGTAGAAATTAAGGACACTATCCTTGGATGGGGAAACTCATTCGGGAAAAGTGATTTCTATGTTGACAAAATATCTAACTCCACCCATCTGTCACACCAGTTACTTACACAGCACCCATGACTGGTTTCCCCTAGATTCTGTCCTTCAGAGGCGTGCGGGTATCAGATCAACAGTGAAGGTTTGGCCACATGTCAGCTGTCCATGGTGGTACTAAGAAAGTCCAGGATCTGGGCCTTTAGCCAGATCTGGACCTGTCTGGACCTGTCTCAACAGGTCCCAGACCACACATGCAGAATAAAGAACCTACTGAGTGAGTAATTTTTAAGCACCTTTCTATGGGGAGCATAAGATCCAGAGCTGTGGAGGTTGCAACCTTCACCCAGGATCTCCTCTGCTCTCCAGGGCCACACCACATGCTCTGAGCATCTACCATGGGCCTGATCCTGCTATGGCATGCTCATATTTGTTATCTAGCTTAACTAGCTGAGTGAGCCTGGGAGGTAAAGATTAGTTTCCCTATTTGCAGATGAGTGCAGTGTCATTAAAGGGAGCTAAGAGACGCGCCTAAAGTGAAAAATTGAGCATCTGGTACCTTTTAGCAGTTTGAAACAGGGTGAACAGAAGGTAACAAGCATTAAGATGGAACTGATAGTGTAAGAAAGAGTAGGCAGGGGGTAAATTCAACTTTGGTTGGAAATAGGACATCAGGCTACTTCTTAATGCAGCTGCTCCCTACAGAGTCAGTAAGAATGTTGTTTGTCTTAGCCTGACGTTGCTGATGAAGTTCAAGAGGGGAGGTGGCTGTCTGTGTGGAGCAGGGGATATAGGGAAGAAAAGGTAGGTGGGCTGGTGGGGGACATCACACCAGTGGCCTTGACATCTGGCTCTGAGGCCCAGATCCTGGACTTTCTTAGTACCACCACGGACAGCTGACATGTGGCCAAACCTTCACTGATGTCCTGAAAGAGTAGTATATGAACAGATATGAATTTAGACTGATAATCAAAGGTATCCTTTTCTGAGTAAGATGGCTGTGTCCTTCATACAGGGCACCTCTTCACCTAATATCAAGGTAACCTGGGAATTTGTAATTGTCAACAAGACTGGTTGATGAGCTTGGAGTGAAAGCAAAAGAAGGCAATTGGTTGGGTTTTCCAAAAAAGTTCATTTGGGTTTTGATGGGGAAGATCCTTTGGAGGAGGAAATGGCAATCCACTCTAGTATTCTTGCCTGGAAAAATCCCAGGAACAGAGGAGCCTGGCAAGCTACAGTCCATGGGTTGTAAAGAGTCGGACACAACTGAAGAAACTTAGCACGCATAGAAAAACATGAGCAAACATTTTGGCCAACCCAATATATAATCCTGGGCTTGGGAAGTTCTGGCTCCCAGGCTAAATCTGACCTGCCACCTGTTTTTGTAAATGAAGTTTTATAGAATGTGGCCAGACCCATTTATTTATAGGTGGCCCTGGCTGTTTTCATGTTAGAATAGCAGAGTTGAGTAGTTGCAAGAGACCACATGGGCCACAGTCTACAATAATAACTATTTTGTCCTTTACAGGAAAAGTTTGTCAACCCCTATTCTAGTTCATATACTTGCTGTCCCTTATTTTCTTGTTTCCAAGTACTCTGATTAATTCTATTTCTCCAGATTTCCTAAATCTGTCTCTCTTCTCATTCACATAGATCTTTTTCCTTAGGAATCTTAAAGAATTGAAGATGACTTCCTCCAAATTAGAGAAATGTGGGCAAAAGAGGACACAGTTGGCTCATACAGTATAGTCAAGGTTGAGATGGCTTTATAAACATCTAGAATTATAGACACTGGAACCAAAAAGTATTTTGTATTCTCTGAACCTCTTTTTTTTTTTTTTTTGGTCTGTGAACTATTCTCACTTACTATAGGGAGGCTACTTCTCACTGGGAGGTGTGACTGTTGGCTGCTTTGGGTCTTAATATGTGAAGGGGTTTCCTTCCCTAGCTCAGGTTGAAAAGCCTTAGAAAAGCCTCCAGACCGGTCTAGCTTTATTCATGTACCCACTGCTTGGGACCAATCAATGTAGCCAGTTGTGGAAGGTAGTGAGGAGCTATCATCCTGGGTCCAGATTGGCTTCTGTGGATGTGGTCTGATAGTAGAAGAAGGAACCCAGAAGATCCAGGGCCTGTGGGCAGGGCCCCTTTATCGAGCTATCACTCACATTGGATTTGCACCAGCCCCACCTGCATCCTTCAAGACCCCAGCAAATCTCTTTAGACCAACAGCAGATGGTCTCCTCAGTTCACTCCGTTCAAGTCATTCTGGGCACTGCTGCAAGAGGATTGCTAAATGCAATCTGATTATGTCCCTACACCTGAGCTTAAAATGCTGAGATTATTTCCATCCCACCTTCTCCCCCATGGCCTAGTGACCAGTAGGAAAAACTCATGATCCACTCTTACTTATCAGTTTCAGTCCTTCTCTTATCACTTCCCTGCACACACCCTTCATTCCGATCAGATCCATAGGTAGTTTCTCACATGTGTCTGTGGAAAAGGCAATGGCACCCCACTCCAGTACTCTTGCCTGGAAAATCCCATGGATGGAGGAGCCTGGTAGGCTGCAGTCCACAGGGTCACAAAGAGTTGGACATGACTGAATGAATTCACTTTCACTTTTCACTTTCATGCATTGGAGAAGGAAATGGCAACCCACTCCAGTGTTCTTGCCTGGAGAATCCCAGGGACGGGGGAGCCTGGTGGGCTGCAGTCCATAGGGTCATGAAGAGTCGGACATGACTGAATGAATTCACTTTCACTTTTCACTTTCATGCATTGGAGAAGGAAATGGCAACCCACTCCAGTGTTCTTGCCTGGAGAGTCCCAGGGACGGGGGAGCCTGGTGGGCTGCAGTCCATAGGGTCATGAAGAGTCGGACATGACTGAATGAATTCACTTTCACTTTTCACTTTCATGCATTGGAGAAGGAAATGGCAACCCACTCCAGTGTTCTTGCCTGGAGAGTCCCAGGGACGGGGGAGCCTGGTGGGCTGCCGTCTATGGGGTCACACAGAGTCAGACATGACTGAAGCGACTTAGCAGCAGCAGCAGCAGCACATGTGTCTGTGAATTGCATGCTGCTCTCTGTGCCCAGAATATTCTGCCATCCCTATCCATCCAGTGAGCTTCTGACTCCTAGCTTCCTTCTTAAATCCTTGGGATGCCAGGCAGGATGGATGCTCCTCTTTGGGCCTCTCACAGTCTCTGTGCTTCCTGCTGTCACGGGCTTATCACACTGCTCCAGAGTTCTCTGTTTGTTGCTGTCTTCATTTACTGCCAGCTCTAGTTGGTGCTTCGCACACCTTTGTGCTCACACATGGCACCAGGACTGCGACAATTGTTTTCTGGATGAAGCGCTTCTGCTCCCCAACCTTCCCCCAAGGAAATGTCCTCTAGTCATTAACGCCCTCCTACAACACCCCAGTTTTCTTTTCTCAATTCCTCTTTCTATCTCATCACTTATTTGAAATGGCATCTTCTCTCTTTCCTATGCCAACCTCAATAAATAAGTTCTGGTCAAGTAGCAGCTACCCTGGACCTAGTATTTTCTGCATCTCCTGGTTCTTAGAGCCAAACATACCTTGTTTTCATTCCCAAGTACCATCTCGATTGCCACTTTGGGAAAATAATCTATTATGGTTTTGTTTGAGAAAAAATTCCCTATAGTTTGGTACACACACAAGTAGGTATATATCCATGTATTATATTTATATAATATGTGTACACACCTGATGTAATATACATATATCAGTAATTATCAGAAATGCCTCAGATTCAAATGGGATATTTCCAGGTGACTCTGCAAATTGAGGGCAAGAGAAGGGAGTGACAGGATGAGATGGTTAGATGGCATCACTGACTCAATGGACATGAGTTTAAGCAAACTCTGGGAGATACTGAAGGACAGGGAAGTCAGGTGTGCTGCAGTCCACAGGGTCGCAAAAAGTCAGACACAACTGAGTGACTGAACAACAGGGTGACTCTGGAGTAGATTAAAAGGCCTAATGGAGTTATAGCCTGGGGACCCCCATTAAAAAGCTGTACATTCTACTTATATAAACTTTCTGTAGTTCAAGATTTGGAGAGAATAGGATTTGGAATCACAAGTCTAGGAATTCAGTCTGAGTCTCCGTTTCCTGTGTAATCACAGAGAAATGGTACTTCATCGGCAGGAGTCTTTATTTCTGCACTTACGTAATAGTTACCTCACACCAACGAGTGACCAAAGGGAGAACGTAGAGGGAAGTGATTTACAAACGGCAAAATGCTGTAAAAACATCAGTTATTACAGATACAGAAATCTAAGAATTCAAATACGGAATATTTAAAGTGATCTCCATGGGGAAATACATTTTCATCCCTCTCCGGGACAATCTGATATTTCCCCCAACAAAGTATGGCATGGAGAGTCCTGGGTACCTTAATTACCTGGTGGCTGACAGCCGCGTGTGGATTCTGGCAGGTTTCAGACAGAAACTAAACAGGCGCTCACATATGCGGCTGTCTCTTCCCAGGTCCCCTCACTGGGGACCAGCAGCTGCTTTGAAATGTGACTCTGCTTTTTGTGAAATTCCCTCGACGGAAGCTTTATTATCTTTCTTTTTCCTCAGGACGGCCATTTTTCTCGACAATTCCAGGCCGATCTGCGAGAACAAAGATTCTCTCTGCAAGAACAAAGATTTCTCCGCTGAGAATCAGAGATGCTCTGTGAAGAGGAGGGGCGGGGCCACAGGTTTCTGAGGTCTGTTCACACCTCAGATGGAGCCTGCAGACAGGTCCTAACAATGCCGACAGCTGTTGAGGATGAAAAGATGGTGCAACTCGTCAGAGGGTTTTGGCAGCGATGCTGGGAGATTTGTGGAACGGCCCAGCAGCCTTCCTTTCCCCGAATTTGGAAGAAAACCAGCTTGAGCACTGTTGGGAAGGAGATAACAGGAGAGAGAGTGGTGGGTGAGAAAGTCAGAATTTACCAGATGTCTCTGGGTCTCAGCATTTGCTCCCTTTGCCTTGATCGTATCAGTGTTTATAAATAGCTTGTGTTTTTCCTTGAGCTGTAGGTAGCACTTAGGAATCTACCACACACAGGGTGATACCCAGAAATAACGACCTGCAAGGGGTTCTAGGAGATGTGTGTACCCTGCACCCTGCAAAGGAGAGAGTTTTTCAAGTGACTTATCTCCCATTCTAACTCCAGCAAGCTCCAGGCGGTAGACCCGACACGCACATATGGTCTGTGCCCCATCAATATTAAAAATGCATCAGTCAGTCTCAGTTTTTCTTTTGTATTTTCTAAGACTTGTCCATCACCAATGAATAGATCCTATTTGTAGAGAAAGAACGGCTTTAAAATGACAAAACCAGAACATTTCTCCAAATCCTGGGAAGGGCTGGCACTTTAAAAAAATAACCAGCGACAAGAAAATTTCAAGTGAGTTGTCTCGGATGCCTGTCAGATTTGCAGGCTCATGGCTCTCTCTCTCTCTTTCCCTCTCTCTCTCTCTCTCTTTCTCTGAGTCTCTGCATCCCAGATGGAGTGGTTTCTGTAGAAAAACAATCAGGGTTCTATTCAGGAGAGCTTCCTTGGCAAGAAAATGATGATCGAACTGATGCTATTGTGACATAACGTAGGAGTTTATAATTGCAATTTGTTATGAAACAGTTGGACCGAATCCCAAGGATGGGTATTTTAGTGCTTCATGGAGAAAATGGAAAGAAAAGCATTGGCAAGGACGGATAGGGGGCTTGTAGGAAGTCTGGCTGCTTGATTATTTACCTTGGTGTAACCACAGAAGTTCAGGTCTGCCCCCTCAGTCTCACGGCTCTGGAAACTCAACCCTACCAATGTCCCAGGGCTGAACATATTTGGGAAGGCCAGTTAATACTGAGTAAGGGTTTCCCAGGTGATGCTAGTGGTAAAGAACCTGCCTTTTAATGCAGGACACACAGGAGACACCAGTTCAATCCCTGCATCGAGAAGACCACCCCCCTCACCCCCCCGCCATAGGAAATGCAACCCCCTCCAGTATTCTGGCCTGGGAAGTACCATGGACAGAGGAGCCTGGCAGGCTACAGTCCATAACGCAAAGAGTTGGATATGACTGAAGCAAGTTAGCATACTGAGTAAACTCAGATATAGACCCTGGGAACAACACTGTTTATTTACCAGGGGAAACAGAACTGACAGGCCCCAGCCATTCTTCTTGGCATAATCAGTTCATGCCCTGTAGGCAAACTCCACAGGGAGGCCAAACTCCCAGCAAGCCTGGTATCAGGAAAAGGCCAAGTTTCAACTGGGGGTAGGTCTCATGCATCCACCATCACCATACGTAATGCTCAGTGTTGGGATAATGGAATCATCCTTGAAGTCTCCAATGGGACACCTTTGGCCCTAGGGCACCATGGACAGCCTGTCCAGTGGCCCCCTCAGCTTTCCATTATTGACATTCTTCCCACACCAACCCTGGCATCTTTCTTTAACTGTGATAACACTTCCAATTACATTAAAATTGGGACCAGGCCAATCATTTGGCATCTCTTCAGAGTGATATTTGTCAAAAATTTGCTCAGCACTTCTTTAGAGGAGAAATTGAGCTATGTGTAGGGGAGAGGCTGGGAAGCAGGGCTCAGCATCAGTGGCTCAGGTGCTTCCTCTCTGGACCAGCTTAGACTTTTCCTTCCAACCAACAGTGCTTGGCAGACAACTGGATTTACCTTCCCAAGAAGGCAGCTTAAAGGTCATCTATTATTTGTTGACCGAGGTGGCTCAGATGTAATAAAGAATCTGCCTACAATGCAGGAGAACTGAGTTCAATTCCTGGGTCGGGAAGATTCTCTGGAGAAGGGACTTGCTACCCACTCCAGTATTCTTGCTGAGAAATTCCCATGGACAGAGGAGCCTGGTGGGCTACAGTTATGGGGTCATAAGGAGTTGTACATGACTGAATGACTAATACGTTATTAGTTGAGTCTGGCTTAATGTAATATTCTCTCTAACCACAAGCTATTCCATGAAAGAGATTCTCCTAGATTAAATTCACTTTCTTCTAAAACACATGTAAACACACTCTCTCTCTCTCTCTCTCTCTCTCTCTCTCTCTCTCTCTTTTTAACACAAGATCTTTCAGAACATCTTTGAATCAATGTTATAGGCAGCTACTTGCTGGCTTGCTCCTGACTCCAGCTAAATTCAGAGATAATTCCTTGCCTAGCCTAGGAACCCTTTGCTCTGTTCATGATGTAGACTAAGTAGACTTGTATATTTCTAAAGCCTGAGGATTTATTTTATTTTACCTTTATTTAAAGAAAAATTCCATCATCATCCATCCATCCATGCAGCAAACATTAGCGTCTAGGATGCGCCCAGCATGAGTTAAATATATAAAGAAGGATAACACACAGTCAGTTCCCCCAAGAGCCATGCTGACCGAGGGAGACAGGTGGATAAACAGGTCCTTGTAACTGAGCATGGTGAGGGAATCAGTAGAGAAATGCCAGGGAACTTGGGAAAACAGAGAAAGGGAACTCACCTGGGAACCGCAGGTGGGCTGGATTTGGAGAAGATTCCTAGGAGGGGCTGCTGGAGAACAAGCAGCCAGTCTCAGATCAGGGGAGGGCATCTTAGAGTAGGAACCTGATCTTACCCATGATGAGCTGGCTCCATGGTTTAATTCTCAAGGCAGCCTGAGCTCTGGTTTTCCACTTTTCACCCTGAGGTGGTGGTAGTGATCTCTCTCTTGCCCAAGCACTTCCTACACAAGTGTGAGAACCACACTGAGTGATAAAACTCCTGGATCTAATAATAACCATTAGAAGATGTCCAGTACTTTATTATTTATTAAGCAAATTTGTTTGTTATCTCATTTGATTTTCTAAGTAAGCCTTATGGCAGTGATTTTCAGCAGGACTGATTTTATACCCAGGTGACCTTTGGTATTGTCCAGAGGCATTTTGGATTGTCATACTGGGTGCTGGGAGGTTCTTACTGGCTTTGATTTGGTACAAAGATGGTGCTAAACATCCTACAAATCACAGGCTCTGCACCCCCCAGCAAACATTATCTAATGCAAAGCATCAGTAGTATCAAGGTTGAGAAAACTTGTCATGAGATTATCTTCATATTTAAAAAGAGAGAATGAGTTCCAAGGTCTAACTCTATTTAAAATAGCTATGTGATCCTTGGCAAATCATTTAATCCTGAGCTCTAATTCAGTTCAGTTCAATCACTCAGTCTTGTTTGACTCTTTGTGACCCCATGAATCGCAGCATGCCAGGCCTCCCTGTCCATCACCAACTCCCAGAGTTCACTCAAATTTATGTCCATCGAGGCAGTGATGCCATCCAGCCATCTCATCCTCTGTCATCCCCTTCTCCTCCTGCCCCCAATCTCTCTGAGCATCAGAGTCTTTTCCAATGAGTCAACTCTTCACATGAGGTGGCCAAAGTACTGGAGTTTCGGCTTTAGCATCAGTCCTTCCAAAGAAAGCCCAGGACTGATCTCCTTTAGAATGGACTGGTTAGATCTCCTTGCAGTCCAAGGGACTCTCAAGAATCTTCTCCAACACCACAGTTCAAAAGCATCAATTCTCCGGTGCTCAGCTTTCTTCACAGTCCAACTCTCACCCATACATGACTACTAGAAAAACCATAGCCTTGACTAGATGGACCTTTGGCAAAGTAATGTCTCTGCTTTTGAATATGCTATCTAGGTTGCTCATAACTTTCCTTCCAAGGAGTAAGCATCTTTTAATTTCATGGCTGCAGTCACCATCTGCAGTGATTTTGGAGCCCCCAAAAATGAAGTCTGACACTATGCACTGTTTCCCCGTCTATTTCCCATGAAGTGATGGGACCGGATGCCATGATCTTAGTTTTCTGAATGTTGAGCTTTAAGCCAACTTTTTCACTCTCCTCTTTCACTTTCATCAAGAGGCTTTTTAGCTCCTCTTCACTTTCTGCCATAAGGGTGGTGTCATCTGCATATCTGAGGTGATTGATATTTCTCCTGGCAATCTTGACTCCAGCTTGTTTCTTCCAGCCCAGCATTTCTCATGATGTACTCTGCATATAAGTTAAATAAGCAGGGTGACAATATACAGCCTTGATGTACTCCTTTTCCTATTTGGAACCAGTCTGTTGTTCCATGTCCAGTTCTAACTGTTGCTTCTTGATCTGCATACAGGTTTCTCAAGAGGCAGGTCAGGTGGTCTGGTATTCCCATCTCTTTCAGAATTTTCCACAGTTTATTGAGATCCACACAGTCAAAGGCTTTGGGATAGTCAATAAGGCAGAAATAGATGTTTTTCTGGAACTCTCTTGCTTTTTCCATGATCCAGCGGATGTTGGCAATTTGATCTCTGGTTCCTCTGCCTTTTCGAAAACCAGCTTGATCATCTGGAAGTTCACGGTTCACGTTTTGCTGAAGCCTGGCTTGGAGGATTTTGAGTGTTACTTTACTAGTGTGTGAGATGAGTGCAATTGTGTGGTAGTTTGAGCATTCTTTGGCATTGGCTTTCTTTGGGATTGGAATGAAAACTGACCTTTTCCAGTCCTGCGGCCACTGCTGAGTTTTCCAAATTTGCTGGCATATTGAGTGCAGCACTTTCACAGCACCATCTTTCAGGATTTGAAATAGCTCAACTGGAATTCCATCACCTCCACTAGCTTTGTTCGTAGTGATGCTTTCTAAGGCCCACTTGACTTCACATTCCAGGATGTCTGGCTGTAGGTGAGTGATCACACCATCATGATTATCTGGGTCATGAAGATCTTTTTCGTACAGTTCTTCTGTGTATTCTTGCCACCTCTTCTTAAAATCTTCTGCTTCTGTTAGGTCCATACCATTTCTGTCCTCTATCGAGCCCATCTTTGCATGAAATATTCCCTTGGTATCTCTAATTTTCTTGAAGAGATCTCTAGTCTTTCCCATTCTGTTGTTTTCCTCTGTTTCTTTGCATTGATCCCTGAGGAAGGCTTTCTTATCTCTTCTTGCTATTCTTTGGAACTCTACATTCAGATGGTTATATCTTACCTTTTCTCCTTCGTTTTTCACCTCTCTTCTTTTCACAGCTATTTGTAAGCCCTCCCCAGACAGCCATTTTGGTTTTTGCATTTCTTTTCCATGGGGATGTTCTTGATCCCTGTCTCTTGTACAGTGTCACGAACCTCCATCCATAGTTCATCAGGCACTCTATCTATCAGATCTAGTCCCTTAAATCTATTTCTCACTTACACTGTATAATCATAAGGGATTTGATTTAGGTCATACCTGAATGGTCTAGTGGTTTTCCATACTTTCTTCAATTTAAGTCTGAATTTGGCAATATGGGGTTCATAATCTGAGCCACAGTCATCTCCCAGTCTTGTTTTTGCTGACTGTATAGAGTTTCTCCATCTTTGGCTGCAAAGAATATAATCAATCTGATTTTGGTGTTGACCATCTGGTGATATCCACGTGTAGAGTCTTCTCTTGTATTGTTGGCAGAGGGTGTTTGCTATGACCAGTGTGTTCTCTTGGCGAAACTCTATTAGCCTTTGCCCTGCTTCATTCCATATTCCAAGGCCAAATTTGCCTGTTACTCCAGGTATTTCTTGACTTCCTTCTTTTGCATTCCAGTCCCCTATAATGAAAAGGAGATCTTTTTTGGGTGTTAGTTCTAAAAGGTCTTGTAGGTCTTCATGGAACCGTTCAGCTTCAGCTTCTTCAGCATTACTGGTTGGGGCACAGACTTGGATTACTGTGATATTGAATGGTTTGCCTTGGAAAGGAACAGAGATCATTTTGTCGTTTTTGAGATTGCATCCAAGTACTGCATTTTGGATTCTTTTGTTGACCATGATGGCTACTCCATTTCTTCTAAGAGATTCCTTTCCACAGTAGAAGATATTTTGGTCTTCTGAGTTAAATTTATCCATTCTAGTCCATTTTAGTTCGCCAATTCCCAAAATGTCAAGGTTCACTCTTGCCATCTCCTGTTTGACCACTTCCAATTTGCCTTGATTCATGGACCTGACATTCCAGGTTCCTATGCAGTATTGCTCTTTACATACCGGGCTTCGCTTCTATCATCAGTCACATCCACAACTGGGTATTGCTTTTGCTTTGGCTCCAACCCTTCATTCTTTCTGGAGTTATTTCTCCACTGATCTACAGTAGCATATTGGGTACCTACCAACCTGCGGAGTTCCTCTTTCAGTATCCTATCATTTTGACTTTTCATACTGCTTATGGGGTTCTCAAGGCAAGAATACTGAAGTGGCTTGCCATTCCCTTCTCCAGTGGGACCGCATTCTGTCTGACCTCTCCAGCATGACCCGCCCATCTTTGGTGGCCCCCCCACGGCATGGCTTCATTTCACTGAGTTAGACAAGGCTGTGGTCCATGTGATCAGATTGGCTAGTTTTCTGTGGGTATGGTTTCAGTGTGTCTGCCCTCTGATGCCCTCTTGCAACACCTACCGTCTTACTTGGGTTTCTTTTATCTTGGACGTTGGGTATCTCTTCACAGCCACTCCAGCAAAGCGCAGCCACTGCTCCTTACCTTGGATGAGGAGTATCTCCTCATGGCTGCCCCTCTTGACCTTGAACGTGGAGTAGCTCCTCTTGGCCCTTTTGCACCCACGCAGCCACTTCTCCTTGGACGTGGGGTTGCTCCTCTGGGCCCCGCCCCTGGCCTTGGGCAGAGCTTAGTTCCTCCCGGCCACCGTCCCTGACCTCGGAGGTGGGGTAGCTCCTCTCGGCTCTGGGGTACTCCTGCTCTGTAATAGCCTGGCACTCTTGGCCACCGCCCCTGACCTTGGGAGAAGGGTAGCTCCTCTCGGCTGGGCTTCTGTGCAATTCATCGCAGCTGGCGTGCTTCTGCATGGTCCAGAATGATGCAACAACAATGTATCCTACTTGAGGACAGTTTCTCCTTCTTGAAAACCTTCTAATTCTCTACTCATAAAATGAATATAAATTTTTAGATTGAAAAAAGTGAAAGCATTTGTCACTCAGTCGTGTCTGACTCTTTGTGACCCCATGGACTATAGCACATCAGGCTCCTCTGTCCATGGAATTTCCAGGCAGAAAGTAGTGGGTAGCCATTCCCTTCTCTAGGGGATCTTCCCAAGCCAGGGACTGATCCCAAATTTTCTGCATTGCAGGAAGATTTTTTTTACCATCTGAACCACCAGAGAAGCCTATTTTGGAGTGAAGTAAGCCATAAAGAAAAACACCAATACAGTATACTAACGCATATGTTAGTATATGTTAGTTATATGGAGTTTAGAAAGATGGCAATGATAACCCTGTATGCGAGACAGCAAAAGAGACACAGATGTATAGAACAGTCTTTTGGACTCTGTAGGAGAGGAAGAGAGTGGGATGATTTGGGAGAATGGCATTGAAACATGTATAATGTCATATACGAAATGAGTCGCCAGCCCAGGTTCAATGCATGATACTGGATGCTAGGGGCTGGTGCACTGGGATGACCCAAAAGGATGGTATGGGGAGGGAGGTGGGAGGGGGGGTTCAGGATGGGGAACACGTGTATACCTGTGGCAGATTCATGTTGATGTATGGCAAAACCAATACAATATTGTAAAGTAATTAACCTCCAATTAAAATAAATAAATTTATATAAAAAAGATTAAATGGCCTATAGAATCGTTTCCAGATTTAAGATCTGTGAGACCATGGATTCAAATGTAGATTTCAATTGACAAATCAGCAAACAGAATTTTCCTGCTGCAGAAGTTACTGTTGTAATTGACTGGCTCTCAGTACTGTTTTATTTGTGCAATCAATAGAAGCTTCACTCAGCTGGGCACTTGAAGGTGTCTTCAATGTATGTGGCTAAGGCAGGAGGAGAAGGAGGTGAAAGAGGGTGAAATAGTTGCATAGGATCACCGACCCAATGGAGATGAGTTTGAGCAAACTCTGGGAGATAGTGGAGGACAGAGGAGTCTGGCATGCTGCAGTTCGTGGGGTTGCAAAGAGTCAGACATGACTTAGCAACTGATAAACAACAAAAGGCTGGGTTTCCAGAAAGCACTGCTCTCTGCCTCCAGCTTTGTCCTCCTCCACAGCAGAAGCTGTGAGTTCAAGTTACCCTCAGGACCATCTAGAAATTTAACCAGAACAGAACAACTCCCAGGGTGATAGTGTTGAGATCATTAAAGTTTATCTGTGTCTGTCAGAACCACCCCCACCTCTTCCCATGTAGATTTTCCAAACACTCCATCACCTGACCACCCACACATCCTGCCCTCAGATTGCAGGTGACTATGCCATGGTGTTCTGGGAAAAGGTTGTGGAGAGTAGCCTCTTTGAAGGCTAAGACTGTTGCTAAAATCCAGTGGAAATAATAACAACTCGCTGAACTCTTATGTACTTTCTATATGACACCTTGAATGATGAGTAGTATTCTTCATACTTTTGAGATAGGGAACCTGAGGCTTGGAGAGATTAAGTAACTTGCTTTGATTTTTTTTTTTTTTTTTTTGCTTTGTTTTAGAAGGAATGATGAAAACTTGACACATCATAAGTGAAACTGTGAAATTTGAAACTATTAAATTTATGGTCCAGATGAGATGGAGGAGAGAGTGCCCGTTGAGTAGTCTTTCTTTTAAAAAATTTATGTTTAATTGGGGGATAAATGCTTTTCAACATTGTGTTGGCTTCTGCTATATGTCAACATGAATCAGCCATAGGTATACATATGTCCCCTCCCTCTTGAACCTCCCTCACACCTCCCACCCCATTCCACCCTACTGCGTTGTCACAGAGCACCAGATTTGAGCTCCCTGAATCATATAACAAATATCTACTCGTTGTCTATTTTGCATATGGTAATATACAGGTTTCAATGCTACCGTCTCTATTCATCTTGCCCTCCCCTTCCCCCACGGTGTCCATAAGTTTATTCTCTATGTCTGTGTCTGTTGAGTAGTCTTTACAACATTTGATCCATATGTGTACCAGGACTGATGACAGAAAAACATGGTCTTTTAAGCCTAACTATTCATACTTACAAAATAGAGGTAATAATTCTTGTCTTAGACAATGAACATTATATGTTAAATGTAAATTACAAAGCCTAAAATATAGTAGGTGTTCAATAAATAATAGTAGCTGTCATTTCTGCTATCTGTTCATCAGTGCAGGTGTGATTTCTAATACCATCAAAGCTGGAAAGAGGCAGATAACTGGAAGAATGCTGAATTACAACACATGAGGTTGCTTAGCATCAGCAGTTTTTATACATGAGCCAGACTAATTTAACTGAATCCCCCCCACATGTCTTCTCAGTCCTGCAAATTCACTGGGGTTGGCCCATGAAAATTATGTGGCAAATTTTTATTCTGTTGGATTTATAAATCGAGTCATTTTTTGACCATATTATCTGCCAATTTATTCAACTCCCTTTGTTCCCATTCTAAGTTCATTCTAGACAGAAATGTTTCATATTCAGATTTGATAAAAATAAATCTAGTTCTTTCTCTGCATTAGGTACTCAGCTAGGCACTGTCATTCATTATGTGGGTTCCCATGGAGATCATTCCCAGTGGGACTACAAAGTTGAGGATTCTTATTGATCCTCGACAATTTAGTGCCCCAATAGAAAAAGAATCTGATATCAGCCTCTCTCTCTCTCCTGTTGCTGTCATGGGAAAAGCAAGAGCCAGTGGAGAAGGCAGGTGTAAGGTAGAAACCTTCCCCAGTCTGCTAAAAAATCATTGCCCTCTGTTCAACAGAGTTAGAGAAAGTTACAACCACTGCATGAGTGCTTTCCAGTTACAAAGGCAAGGCCTTGCTTTTTACTAGCTAATAGATGCTTAATGAATCAAAATGAATAGAATTGCTTTGCACCTCTGTACATATATTCTGTTTAGGTGCTGTTTTCAGTTTTCTCAAGAAAAGTTATACAGGATGGAATCGTGCCCCTACCCTCAAATCCCCGTTCATCCAGAACCCCAGAATGTAATCTTATTTTGAAGGTATAATTTAAGGTGAGGTCGTATTAGAGTAGGATGGACACCAAATCCAATGGGACTGGTGTATTCATAAGATTAAAGATACAGCACACAAGGAAGATCCCTATATAACGGCAGACACAGATTGGAGTGATGAATCTCGAAGTCAAGAAATGCTAAGGATTTCTGGAAACCCCTAGAAGCTAGGAGAAAACCAGGGCAGAGATTCTTCTTCAGAGTGCTCACAAGACACCAACCCTGCTGAGATCTTGATTTTGTACTTCTAGCCTCCAGAACTATGGAATGATAAATTTCTGTTGAACCAGCCATCCAGTTTGTGATAATTTGTTATAGCAGCCCTGGGGAACTAATACAGATGCCTTGTTTATAAATCTCAGTAAAGAACTGCATTGACCTTAATCAAAAATGAAAAATTTCCCTCGTCATTTCTCTTTTGACATGTTAGTCCCAAATTTGTTTACTGAAGTAAACAAGTACAAACATCTTACTTCCTAACTCCTGAACTCAAAGTAAGTTTTTCACATAATCATTCATGATACTCCCTGATGATGTATTTAAGTGGAAAAAGGAATATATAATTAATGAAGAGCAAAGTATTTTAAGCCTATGCTGCTAACGTTTTTTTAACTATGATTTACTCTCCTGTATTGTTGCTTTTCTAAAAAAAAATGTCTCAGGTGAAAATGTTTGACCAGGAAGAATGATTAACGGGTCTAAGTAAAATGTGGTCTCTAAATAATCTCAGATATGCAGATGACACCACCCTTATGGCAGAAAGTGAAGAGGAACTAAAAAGCCTCTTGATGAAAGTGAAAGACAATGAAAAGGTTGGCTTAAAGCTCAACATTCAGAAAACTAAGATCATGGCATCTGGTCCCATCACTTCATGGGAAATAGATGGGCAAACTGTGGAAACAGTGTCAGGCTTCATTTTGGGGGGCTCCAAAATCACTGCAGATGGTGATTGCAGCCATGAAATCAAAAGATGCTTACTCCTTGGAAGGAAAGTTATGACCAACCTAGACAACATATTAAAAAGCAGAGACATGACTTTGCCAATAAAGGTCTATCTAGTCAAGGCTATGGTTTTTCCAGTAGTCATGTATGGGTGAGAGTTGGACTGTGAAGAAAGCTGAGTGCCAAAGTATTGATGCTTTTGAACTGTGGTGTTGGAGAAGACTCTTGAGAGTCCCTTGGACTGCAAGGAGATCCAACCAGTCCATCCTAAAGGAGATCAGTCCTGGGTATTCATTGGAAGGGCTGATGCTAAAGCTGAAACTCCATACTTTGACCACCTCATGAGACGATTTGACTCATTGGAAAAGACTTTGATGCTGGGAGGGATTGGGAGCAGGAGGAGAAGGGGATGGCAGAGGATGAGATGGCTGGATGGCATCACCAACTCGATGCAAATGAGTTTGGGTGAACTCTGCGAGTTGGTGATGGACAGGGAGGCCTGGTGTGCTGCAGTTCACGGGGTCACAAAGAGTTGGACATGACTGAGTGACTGCACTGAACTCAACTAAAATAAGGAACCTTATTGCAATACTTTGGAACCAGAAATATTTGAACTCCAATGGACCCAATGAACAATCAAAATTCACCACCATCATCATCATCTAATAAACACCACTTTTCTTTAATCTTCCAGGATACCTGCCATACAAAACAGTGACACAGAAACCTTTGAATAGAGATTATTTCCTGGATGGAATTTTCCAGTTTCTAGAAAGTTATCACAACATGCCTTCCTAGTTAAAAATTCTCCTTGGGTCTTCATTGAACTGTTGTTTTGTTTTTCAATTGACCTTTGTTCTAAATTGAACTTGAGCAAAAATAATGGGATTTGATATGACAATAAGATATTGGTTCAGTTTTCTATTACCAAGAGAGTTCAATTCCTGATGTGAAGAGTGCCTGTGGGTCTTGCTGAGTGCGTCCGAATATATGATTAATGTGTTAAGGGAGAAGAGATGTTTTAAAGGAGGTGTTTATGGTTTAAATTCTATCCAGCCTCAAAACAACCAAGAAAATAAGCAACACCAGCCACTTCTTATCAGAACCACCATCCTAGTACTGGACTTTGTTCTTTTGGACTCTATAGGAGACACAAAAGAAAACTAGGGCATTTCAAACTCAATCCTGAGGACACATGTGTGCAACTTTACTATAAGGCATAGTCTGTTAGGAAATTGATATGCAGGAAGAATGCAGCAACAGAGTTTTGGGGTTGGTATTTGGAAAAAAAGTGTGAAAAGTCCAGGGGTTGGGTCATTGGCAACCATGGCATTGTCTTTAGACTTCTTTGTATAGTCAAGTAGATACTGAACAGAGATAAAATATAAAGAGAAAGATGAGGTAAGTGGTGGGTTATTGAAATCTGATTTCTGATTTCTGTCTAAGGAGAGACATGGAACAAAGATAAGAAGGCCTCTAAACATCCCCAGTTTTTTCTCATAGTATAGCTGAACCTGACTGTCTCATTTCCTACTATTTCATCTCCTGGGATTTTAAATACAAGGTGATCACCATAAGGCATCTTCATATTTATTTTTTCATTTGGCCCCCCTACACTTTCATGTATACACAGAGAACTATGGGTAAATATCTAAACTGTTTTACCTGAGACGCAGTAGTTAAATACATTTCTCTAAATAACACAGCTAGTAAATAAGTGAGTTGAGATTCAACTATTGGTCTGATTCCAAATCTGAGTTTTTCCAGGTGTACTTTGTCATCTTGAAAAATCCCTGAAAAGCTACTTCCTTTGACAGTTCTGAAAGGCTAATCAATACAAATCTAATTTCTGGGTTAGTTGTGAATGTTAATATAGCACTAGCAAATTAGCTAGTGTGGAATTACATTTTTACTAAAATTTATCAAATTTATATCTTTTCTGTTTTGAATGTCAACAGACACACATTTTTATTCCCAAAGAACTCTCCCTCTTCCACCAAACAGGCACATTTCTTTAAACAGAATCTTTTTGGGAATATAGAATAATTTCTAATGCCTATTTCACAGAAGGTGTTCACATGGGAACAAGTGATACAACCGTATTACTTTAAATTACCTTGGAGCTAGAGATGGTACATTTCTCCAAGTAACTGAACACAGGATGAAGGCAATGATGTCAACAATCTTAAAATGTCAAACTAACTTCCAATGTGTATGTTGAACTTCTCTGTAGTAATTTAATTAGTTTAAATAAAACATCATTAATTCAGTTCTTTGGAGGAAAATCCTGGCTCACCACTCTGAGTTGATCAAGTGCTTTATTAGCATCAGGTTAACTTCATCAGCAACTAGTGAATGTACTCCAAATAAATGAGGTCATAATATTAACCAAAAATAATACCGGCACACCATATGCATTATTGCCTTGAATTCTCACAAAACTTTATGAAATAACATTGACTCTACTCATTTTTTTTCTTTTAATCAGCAATACTTTAGATAAGAAACTGCAGGGTTAGGAGAATTTAGATATGGGCACAAGAGTCCACAGCTAGACCTAGAATTCAGACTTCATTTATGTGACTCAAAGTGCATGCTCATGATCTTAACCCAGATATAAACCTCAATACATGTTTCCCCTGCTCTCTGAAAGTTGTTGTTCAGTTGCTGAGTCATGTCTGACTCTGTGACCCCCTGGACAGAAGCACACCAGGCTCCTCTGTCCTGCACTATCTCCCAGAGTTTGCTCAGACTCATGTCCATTGAGGCAGTGATACCATCCAATCATCTCATCCTCTGCCACCCCTTTCTCCTTTGGCCTCAATCTTTGCCAGCATCAGTATATTTTCCAATGAGGCAGCACATTGTATCAGGTCACCAGAGTATTAGAGCTTTAGCATCAGTCCTTCCAATGAATATTCAAGACTGATTTCCTTTAGGATTGACTAGTTTGATCTCCTTGCATTTAGGATTGACTGGTTTGATCTCCTTGCAGTCCAAGGGACTCTCAAGAGCCTTCTCCAACACCGCAGTTCAAAAGCATCAACTCTTCAGTGCTCAGCTCTCTTTGTAGTCCAACTCTCACATCCATACATGACTACTGGAAAAATCAAAGTTTTGACTATACACTTCCTTGTCAGCAAAGTGATACCTCTGCTTTTTAATATGCTGTCTAGGTTTGTTGTAGCTTTCCTTCCAAGGAGCAAGCATCTTTTAATTTCATGGCTGCTATCTCTGTCCACAGTAATTCAGGAGCCCAAGAAAACAAAATTTGTCACTGTTTCCACTTTTTCCCCTTCTATTTGCCATGAAGTGATGGAACCAGATGTCATAATCTTAGTTTTTCTTCATGTTGCGTTTCAGGCCAGTTTTTGCACTCTTCTTTCACCCTCATCAAGAGGATCTTTAGTTCTTCTCATTTTCTGCCATTAGAGTGGTATCATCTGCAAATCTGAGGTTGTTGATATTTCTCAGAAAGCAGAGTGTTGCTAAAACCTATTGTAAACTAAAATGGGGTTCAATGAAGAAGCAATCCACTTGGGACACATCTTGCTAAGGAATGCATAGAATAAATCCAGATAAAGATGCTCATAAGCACAGTTCAGATCCTTGGGAGTTTGATGCTGAGACGCTAGGTGTGGTTGGTGGGGAAGAGCCTGACGATGCCTGTCTCCCTGCTCGGGCACACACTACCTCTATTGCTACTTGCTACAAAATCAACACTAAATGCCACTTTTGCTTTTCTCCTTTTGTAAACGGGAAAATCCTCTTCTGATTTCTTTTGGTTAGCATAACAAGTACTAATGTAGGTCTCTTGTAAAAACGAAGTGCTATAAAGTGAACTTTTGCAATGCAGTGGGTATCTGAGGACTCAATATTTTGTTTCCTTCTTGGTGGCTCAAGCGGTACATTGGGGAGGCATGTGAAGTGTTAGAGACCATGTTACTTACTACTCAAGCATCATCCAAAAAACATTCTTTGAGTCATTATTAAATGCCAAACACTATGCTGTTTGTTGCTGATATAGAAAATAAATTTTTGTTGCTTAAACATTTAAGGAACCCAGCCTGTGTACTTTGTTATAGCAGCCATAGCAAACTAGTACAAGTAGAGAAAAGGGGTTCTGTTATTTTTCAATCTGGAAAACAGAATATATATGTGTTGTTATTGTTGTTCAGTGGCTAAGTTGTATGTGACTCTTTGTGCCCTCGTGGACTGCAGCATGCAGTTTTCCCTGTCTGTCACTATCTCCCAGAATTTGCTCAAATTCATATTCATTGAGTCGGTGATGCTGTCTCACCATCTCATCCTCTGCCATGTACTTCTCATTTTGCCTTCAATCTTTCCCAGCATGACGGTCTTTTCCAATGAGTCAGCTCTTCTCATTGGGTGACCAAAGTATTGGAGCTTCAGCTTCAACATCAGTCCTTCCAATAAATATTCAGAGTTGAGTTCCTTTAGGATTGACTTGTTTGATCTCCTTGCAGTCCAGGGGACTCTCAAGAGCCTTCTCCAGCACTACAGTTCGAAAGCATCAATTCTTTGGTGCTCAGCCTTCTTTATCCAACTCTCACATCTGTACATGACTATTGGAAATATAGCTTTGACCTTATGGACCCTTGTTGTCAAAGTGATATCTCTGTTTTTTAATACACTGTCTAGGTGTGTCATAGCTTTCCTTCCAAGGAGCAAGCATCTTTTAATGTCCGCAGTCACTTAAGTGATATACATATCTATATTTTATGTTATATATATGAAATATTGTATATGTCATATGTATACTTTTAAGAGAGTAGTTAGCTAGGAGGGAAAAGATAATGAGTTTCAAGGGCATAAATATTTATTAATTTGTCTCTTCATTGACTCTACATCGAGATTGGCTCATTCTAAAACTTGTGCATGGATGCTTAGTTGCTTCAGTTGTGTCTGATTCTTTGTGACCCTGTG
Source organism: Budorcas taxicolor (assembly GCF_023091745.1). Taxonomy (NCBI): domain Eukaryota; kingdom Metazoa; phylum Chordata; class Mammalia; order Artiodactyla; family Bovidae; genus Budorcas; species Budorcas taxicolor. The sequence goes on from NC_068920.1 coordinate 142,950,385, forward strand.
GACTGTAGCCCACCAGACTCCTCTGTCTATGGTATTTCCCAAGCAAGAATACTGGAATCTATTGCCATGCTCTCCTCCTGGGGATCTTGCCAACCCAGGGATCTAAAACTCGGGTCTCTTACATCTACCTGCATTGGCAGGTGAGTTCTTTATCATGAGTGTCACCTGGGAAGCCCTTCTAAAACTCAAATGAGGTCAATTGTAAAACTGCTGGCTATATGTCATTTAATGTGTGGCATGGCATTTTGCAGGTGACCTGGCCCTATCTGTGCCCTTTCTTCACTTTGGTCAAAATAAGAAAGAAACTTCCCTACTGTAATGTCAGTCCAAGGTTGAAATATGCCTGGGCCCTTCTCCCCCTCCAGTGTTTTAATAAAGGTGCCAGGGCTATTCAGAGGTGGGAATCATGTTTAGCAGACCTGCAGCTGCTTTTAACTTCACAGAAGTAATTGAGATTTATGAACTCCTTATTAGGTCCTTAAAACAAAATGAGGAACTTGGAATTCCCATCTGTCATGATTAAGGAGGGAATTTATTTTTGCTCTTAAAAATCTTACTTTCATAAAAATGATCTCTTCTCACCTTTCCCCTTTTCTATAACTTGGGGAGAAGTACCCCCATGAAGAGTTAAAGATGAGTTAAGAGTAGAAAAATGGAAAACCAAAATCTTTGTTTTTAATTTGGCAAATACATTTAACATTTAGTATGTGCCAGAAATCCTGCCAGGCTCTAAGGTCACAAATAAAACAAGGACCCTGATCTCAGCTGGAAAAAAAGTTCTGACTTAAGTATATTATGTTTTGTACCTACTATGTGTCCAGAAATTTAGATCATTTTCTGTTTTCAAAATTATGCTTCAAGGTCATTTTCAAGAAAGATTAAATTGCCCAAGGTTGAATAGTGGTGAATGTGAGTTGATCCCAGTTCTGACTAGATTTTTAGGAGACAGGACTATTCTTTGGTTCAGGCATAACAGATGGCTTGGAGGAACCTTTGAACTCTTGCGTCAAGTCAAACCAAGCAGAGCTAGCTGGTTCCTGAGAGGCCAGCAGTTTTGAGAGGTTACCTGGGGAATATGGTGCCTGGGCAGATCTGCAGAGGGCTTATGGTGTGTATGCATGTGTATGTGGGTGTAGGAGATTTTCCCACTCTCCTGTCTTGCAGTGGATTGTGGTCTTGCTTGTGCAATTTTCCCTGGAGTCTATTTTGTGAAATATAATTGAAATTGAAACGCCAGTGATTTTTAATCATACTCTCAATTTATATCTCATGTAACCATATGCCAGTGTTCTCAGAGTGTTACAGGGATATGAATTATGCTGAAATTGGATTAGGCAAATACACATTTTCCTTAAAAAATAGATACCCAGAGCAGTAATTTAATTCCACCAACTGTAAAGATTCTCTCAGAAACACTCTGTGTATCTTATCAGCAGTTCATTGTGAATTTTCTTCTAGGCGACTTTCTCTGCCTTTTCATTTTCTTCCAGAATTCACTGTATTTAACAAACATTAGCAACTGTAGGAAGTCAATTTATATCAAAACCATCCCTAAATAGAAGAAAAACAGGTTTTCAGAGAAGACTCTCAAGACCCTTCTTCTGTTCTCCGATTTGGGGGAAAGAAAAATAGAATGCAATTAAGTACCATTTTCCTTCAAGTAGATTCTTTAAGCTATATCACAACTTGAGTAGTTAAACAGTTATTAGACCAGAGCTTCAGATCCTAACAGGCTGTGAGACAGGCACTATCTATTGTTCGATAATAGCATTATCGTGTTCTGGGGACACTAATGTGAGCAAACACTACTGAAAGGATGTGCTGATTCTGGGGTATTATCACTCTCTACATTCTGTTGAGATAATTTCTTGCTACTCACAAAGGCCGAGCTTTACATATTAGGATTTAATAACTCCAATTCCAAGCGTGGGTTTTTTTTCCCATATCATCAAGAAATTAACTTATTCTGACTCTATCTCCCCAGAGATGGCTTCAGATCTTGCAGATTAAAGGTTCAGGCTCACAAGAGTGCTTCCTCCACCCCCGATCCCCAATCTCCTGCCCCTTAAGGCACCAATAGCAAAGGAACTGGTTCTAAATCAGGGGTTCCCAGATACCCTCCTCAGGTTTGATTAATTTACTCAAGTGGCTCACAAAACTTGGAGAAACATTTTGCTTCCTAGACTGCCTGTTTATTTTAGAGGGTATAACTCAGGAACAGACAGGTGGGAAAGCTGCATAAGGGAAAGCATGTGGGAAGGGGCTGGGAGCTTCTCGAATCTCGACCAGCCCAGAAGCTCTCAGAACCCCATTCTTCTGGGGAGTTTTATGGAAGCTTCATTACACAGACATGATAGATTAAAATCGCTGGACACCAGTGGTTGAACTCAACCTCCTCCTTGGAGGTCAAGGTGGGACTGGAAGTCCAAACCCTCCAATCACATGCTTGGTTCCTTTGGCAGCCAGTGCAGTACAGATATCACCTCATTAACACAAACTCCAGTGTGGTTAAAAGGGATTTGTTATGGTTATCACTTTTAAATATAACAGCGTGGACCTGTCCATCCCAAACTCCCTAACTATCCCTTCCCCCATCCATCCCCTTGGCCAACCATGAGTTTGTTCTCTAAGACTGTGTCTCTTTCTGTAGGTTCATTTGTATCATTTCTTTTTAGATTCCACTTATAAGGGATATCATATTGGTGAATATATAAATTAAAAAAAAACTTAAAAAAAATCTCCTACACCTACAATTTTTGATTTGTTATGAATATCAAGACAACTTTGCCGATCTTATCACTTAGGAAATTTTGAGGCTTTCAGGAGCTCTGTGCCAGAAACAGGGACAAAAACCTAATACATGTTTCTTGTTATAAACCACAATATGACCAACACATACTGTAACAGGAAAAGAAATAATATCGGAGAATATAGTCTTCAGCAAATAATTCACTGGGTATCTTTCTTATTGCTTCAACAGTGACACTGTAGCGTGGGCACAGTTGAAGCTTCTGTCATCAGATGGACTGAGTCTGTGTCCTGTCCCACACCTTCCCAACAGTGTGACCTTGGCCTAGCTAGTTAACTTCTCTGGGTCTCAGATTTCTCAACAGGTTTCCTGTGAGGATTAAATGAACTAACGTATGTGAAGTACTTCTAATAATGCATGTAGTACTACTGAACAAGTGTTTTCTGCTGTCATTTCAACATCATTTAATTGGCTAAGTTTACTTGGTTGTCACAGGCAAAATAATGGTTCCTGGAATCTATGAATATTACCTCACACAGCAAAAAGGGACTTCTCAGATGAGATTAAGTTAAGGATTCTGAGATGGGGAGATTATCCCAGATAGTCTGGGTGGGCCCACTATAACCACAATACTTAATAGGGGAAATACATAAAGGGGCTTCCCTGGTGGCTCAGATGGTAAAGAATCTGCCTGCAATGCAGGAAAAGGGGTTCAATCCCTGGGTCAGGAAGATCCCCTGGAGAAGGAAATGACAATCCACTCCAGTACTCTTGCCTGGGAAATCCCATGAATAGAGGAGCCTGGTAAGCCACAGTCCATAGGGTTGCAAAGAGTCAGACATGACTGAGTAACTAAACTTTCAATAGGGGAAAAGAGGAAGTCAAGAGGGTCAATGACAGAAGGAAATGTGACAATGGAAACAGGTCAGAGTGCTATGATTGTTCATTTTGAAGGTGGAATGGAGGCTCTCAAGCTGAAAGAAGCAAGGAAACTGCTTCTCTAGAGCTTCTGGAAGGACTGCAGCCCTGCCAACACCCTGATTTAGTGAAACTTCTGGCCTCTGGAACTGTCAGATGATGAATAGTAAAGTTGAGTAAACCGCTTACCCAGTGGAAACTTGTTACAGCAACTGCAGTACACTAATACATTGGGATATTCATCAACTGTTGTTCCCTGTTGTTTCTAACATGAAACAGGCAGCATGGCTGAAAGCTCAGGTTTCCTCACACTGTGACTCCTAGGCCACATGCTTTCCTGGTCTATAACACATGGATTCTGATCAGTAGAGAGAGGAAGAATGCTATTACTTCTACTGAAATGAACTCTATATTTGTGCGGCCTTAGCAGAGGGGGATACTCTTTGAGAGAAAACTTACCTGTAGCAACACTCCCAAGAGAGATGGCTTAGCTTAGTCTGTTGAGACCCAAGAATCAATGAAGAATCATGATGGATATGGTCTTCATATCTTGACCCTCTTTGTTAGTGTCCTCCCTCTCTTTCTGGAAACCGAACTGATTGCATAAGGAGAAATTAATTTTTCAGATTATAAATTCTTTTTCTTCACAAATAAGAGTGAAAATCTGGACATGATGGTAAGTCACCAATCTGTGCCACAGCGGATGTTTTTTAGTAAGATATCCGCAGAAGAGTGGTTAAAGTTATGCTATAAGAAAAATAATCTCCTCCCTTTCTTAGTGATTTACACTTGTGGAAGTTTAGCAACCCATCCGATACCTACTCATAAATTATTCCACCATAGATCTAGTGGAAGTCACCAGAAGGGTAAACAGAGATGGCACAGGAAATTGAACTCAGCATAGCTATTTACTGAACACCTATGAGGAGCAGTCAGTTTTGAACAGATAGAGTGTCTAGTCTCAAGGAGTTCACTGTGCAAGCCTGGAGCAGCAGGTGTTTAATATATTTTATAGAATGAATGAAAGAGATTTAATTGAGGATCAAGAATGTTGTGTGAGGAGATCACTGACTGAGGACAGAGTACAAATATAACACCAAGGAGTGATGGAGTTGAGGAAGGATGCAGAGACGGACAAGAGGGAAGACTTCATGGCAAGTTAACCTGAGTTACATTATCAAACATGAGTATAGATTTCCAGTGGAGGAAAGGTGAAGTAGAATCCAGAAAAGCTTAGCCATCAGCATCCTGTATGCTCACAGTCACTCAGTTGTGTCCAACTCTGAGACCCCATGGACTATAGCCCACCAGGCTCCTGTGTCCATAGGGTTTCCAAGGCAAGAATACTGGAGTGGGTTGCCTTTTCCTTCTCCAGGGGATATTCCTGACCCAGGGATCAAACCTGTGTCTCCTGCATTGGCAGGTGGATTCTTTACCACTGGTGCCACCTGGGAAGCATTCTGCTGCTGCTGCTGCTGCTAAGTTGCTTCAGTCGTGTCTGACTCTGTGCGACCCCACAGATGGCAGCCCACCAGGCTCCGCCATCCCTGGGATTCTCCAGGCAAGAACACTGGAGTGGGTTGCCATTTCCTTCTCCAATACATGAAAGTGAAAAGTGAAAGTGAAGTCGCTCAGTAAGTGTCCGACTCTTTGTGACCGCATGGACTACAGCCTACCAGGCTCCTCCATCCATGGGATTTTCCAGGCAAGAGTACTGGAGTGGGTTGCCATTGCCTTCTCCAGAGAAGCATTCTAGTCTTCACTAAATGCCATCTCTGCTGCTTAGAAGATTGCACCTGCAGACAATCATTGAGGAAGCTGCCCTGCCTGCCACCCCCACCCCCGATCCATACTTCTAAATGACTCCACAAAGCAGAAACTGGCATATGCCTCACCAAAGCAATTGGAAGTCCCCACATCTCTTAACCTGCCAATTCCTTGAAAAGTTGCATATGATTTTTGCCAGTGAGTTTATTTGTATGCTCCATTTACTGCCCGAAGTGTGTTGAAGAATATTTTTTCCTGATTTCTAGAAGTTTCTAATCATCACCAGAAAAAACTTATTGGAGATATTTAAACATATGCATCATCACTTGTCAAGAACCTCTAGTCTCTCATTAAACTGGCAGTAAAGACAGGCAAAGCAATAACATAAGAGTAATAAAGTCAAGTTATGTTATTTTCTTCAAAGAAATTATCTTTTCTTAGTAAAAATTTTAGGGAGAATCTTTCAAATTAAAAACAAATTCATAAATGGACGTTGAATTTTGTCAAAGACTTTCTCTGCATCTATTGAGATAATCATATGGCATTTATTTTTCAACTTATTAATGTGGTGAATTAATTTGCGGATATTGAAGAATCCTTGCATCCCTGGGATAAAGTCTACTTGGTCATGGTGTATGATCTTTTTAATGTGTTGTTGGATTCTGATTGCTAGAATTTTGTTAAGGATATTTGCATCTATGTTCATCAGTGATATTGGCCTGTAGTTTTCTTTTTTGTGGCATCTTTGTCAGGTATTGGTATTTGGGTGATGGTGGCCTCATAGAATGAGTTTGGAAGTTTACCTTCCTCTGCAATTTTCTGGAAGAGTTTGAGTAGGATAGGTGTTAGCTCTTCTCGAAATTTTTGGTAGAATTCAGCTGTGAAGCTGTCTGGTCCTGGGCTTTTGTTTGCTGGAAGATTTCTGATTACAGTTTCAATTTCTGTGCTTGTGATAGGTCTGTTAAGATTTTCTATTTCTTCCTGGTTCAGTTTTGGAAAGTTGTACTTTTCTAAGAATTTCTCCATTTCTTCCAAGTTGTCCATTTTATTGGCATATAGTTGCTATTAGTAGCCTGTTATGATCCTTTATATTTCTGTGTTGTCTGTAACATAATAAAAGCCATATATGACAAACCCACAGCAAACATTATCCTCAATGGTGAAAAATTGAAAGTATTCCCCCTAAAGTCAGGAACAAGACAAGGATGCCCACTCTCACCACTACTATTCAACATAGTTTTGGAAGTTTTGGCCACAGCAATCAGAGCAGAAAAAGAAATAAAAGGAAGCCAGATTGGAAAAGAAGAAGTAAAACTCTCACTGTTTGCAGATGACATGATCCTCTACATAGAAAACCCTAAAGACTCCACCAGAAAACTACTAGAGCTAATCAGTGAATATAGTAAAGTTGTAGAATATAAAATCAACACACAGAAATCCCTTGCATTGCTATACACTAACAATGAGAAAATAGAAAGAGAAATTAAGGAAACAATTCCATTCACTATTGCAACGAAAAGAATAAAATATTTAGGAGTATATCTACCTAAAGAAACTAAAGACTTATATATATAGAAAACTATAAAACACTGATGAAAGAAATCAAAGAGGACACAAACAGATGGAGAAATATACTGTGTTCATGGATTGGAAGAATCAATATAGTGAAACTGAGTATACTACCAAAGCAATCTATAGATTCAATACAATTCCTATCAAGCTACCAATGGTATTTTTCACAGAGCTAGAACAAATATTTTCAAAGTTTGTATGGAAATACAAAAAACCTCTAATAGCCAAAGCAATCTTGAGAAAGAAGAATGGAACTGGAGGAATCAACCTGTCTGACTTCAGGCTCTACTACAAAGCCACAGTCATCAGAACAGTATGGTACTGACACAAAGACAGAAATATAGATCAATGGAACAAAATAGAAAGCCCAGAGATAAATCCACACACCTATGGACACCTTATCTTCGACAAAGGAGGCAAGAATATACAATGGAGAAAAGACGATCTCTTTAACAAGTGATGCTGGGAAAACTGGTCAACCACTTGTAAAAGAATGAAACTAGAACACTTTCTAACACCATACACAAAAATAAACTCAAAATGGATTAAAGATCTAAATGTAAAACCAGAAACTATAAAACTCCTAGAGGAGAACATAGGCAAAACACTCTCCGACATAAATCACAGCAGGATCCTCTATAACACACTGCCCAGATTATTGGAAATAAAAGAAAAAATAAGCAAATGGGTCCTAATTAAAATTAAAAGCTTCTGCGAAAGAAAGGAAACTATAAGCAAGGTGAAAAGACAGCCTTCAGAATGGGAGAAAATAATAGCAAATGAAGCAACTGACAAAGTATTAATCTCAAAAATATACAAGCAACTCCTGCAGCTCAATTCCAGAAAAATAAATGACCCAATCAAAAAGTGGGCCAAAGAACTAAACAGACATTTCTCCAAAGAAGACATACAGATGGCTAACAAACACATGAAAAGATGCCCAACAACACTCATTATCAGAGAAATGAAAATCAAAACCTCAATGAGATACCATTTCACACCAGTCAGAATGGCTGCTATCCAAAAGTCTACAAGCAATACATCCTGGAGAGGGTGTGGAGAAAACGGAACCCTCTTACACTGTTGGTGGGAATGCAAACTAGTACAGCCACTATGGAGAACAGTGTGGATTCCTTAAAAAACTGAAAATAGAACTGCCATATGACCCAGCAATCCCACTGCTGGGCATATACACGGAGGAAACCAGAATAGAAAGAGACATGTGTACCCCCAATGTTTATTGCAGCACTGTTTATGATAGCCAGGACATGGAAGCAACCTAGATGTCCATCAGCAGATGAATGGATAAGAAAGCTGTGGTACATATACACAATGGAGTATTACTCAGCCATTAAAAAGAATACTTTTGAATTAGTTCTAATGAGGTGGATGAAATTGGAGCCTATTAAACAGAGTCAAGTAAGCCAGAAAGAAAAACACCAATACAGTATAATAACACACGTATATGGAATTTAGAAAGATGGTAATGATAACCCTGTATGAGAGACAGCAAAAGAGACACAGATGTATGGAACAGTCTTTTGGACTCTGTGGGAGAGGGCAAGGGTGGGATGATTTGGGAGAGTGGCATTGAAATATGTATATTATCATATGTGGAACGAGTCACCAGTCCAGGTTCGATGCATGATAACAGGGTGTTTGGGCTGGTGCACTCGGATGACCCAGAGGGATGGGATGGGGTGGGAGGTGGGAGGGAGGTTCAGGATGGGGAACACACGTACACCTGTGACAGATTCATGTCAATGTACGGCAAAACCAATACAATATTGTTAAGTAATTAGCCTCCAATTAAAATAAATAAATTTACATTAAAAAAAAACAAATTCAGAATGAAGCCAGTATTATTTCCTTTGATAAAGTTTTAATCTTGGTGGTTGAGGTTGTGGTGTCTGGATATTATTAATGAAGAATCTGGAATCTTAATATAAATCCATAGGAATCCAGTAGGTTATCAACAGACAAAGAAAGATATCTGATCCTCAAGTTGACTAGTGTTTAGCAAACTTGTCTCTTTTTCTTAATATTTAACATTCCATATGTGTGTGTGTTTAACATTCCTTAGTAGAAGTAAATACTGATAGGGAAATTTGTTCATTGTGTTGTTCTCTTGGGTACCGAATTTTCTCCTTGCTTCCTTGGAGTCTCTATGCTTCAACACTCTGTTTCTCATCTTACACATCAGTTCAGGATATAAGATCTGAATAAACTAGACATGTGTTATCCCTCTATTCATAATAAGATAGAACTGCTACATGCCAAAATTCATTAAATTAGTTTCTGTTCTGTAACTATTGTTGGGTGATTTTCCACCTCTTAATTTCATAAAAATATTACTTACTTCTTAAGTGACTTAAGTTAACTTGAGGAGAAACTTTACCTTTTAAACCTATTTTTCTTTACTTCAATTCTACCTACTTTCTTCCAAGTGTATTCAGGACATGTCCAATATCATGAGACCTCAAATTCCAAATCCTGATTCTGAAGTTTCAAGTTCCAAATCTCATACAGAATTTAGTTTAAAAATTTCTGTATTTACCTTGTTAAAGGAAAACTAGTGAAGTAATTTTAAAAATTGTATTATTAAATATTTCCTTTGTTATAAACTGCTGCGAGAATCCTAGATATTTCAGGCAAAACCAAGGTACTTACAACAGCTTTGTGTTAGAGCAATCTTATTATGACTGAGATTCAAAAGTTTAAAAAAAATAAAGAGCTTAGGGAAATGAGTCATCCCCCTGGGTGAATAGAAGTGAAATTGTTTTTCTAAATGTAAAAGGTTTTTTTTTTTTTTTCTTTAAATAAGGGATTGAAATGTACAGGGAATATTTTTAAATCTTGCGCTACTCAAGCCGAAAGCTCTGGAAATCTACTATTTTTGTCAGGCAAATTCTCTGAATGGGCTTAAAGGTCCTGATTCTGTAGGTAGGACCAGCAGGTGTACTTGCAGGCACATCAAAATCCACAAGGAAATGTTTCTGGGCAAAGAAAGGGACAGGGAGAGGAAGGCTGGGTGAGAAAAGATGGGTGATGGGGAGAAGAAGATACTTAAAGCTCCAATTTGATAAGAGGTCTGAAATGCTCCAATGGTAGAAACAGTTCTGCGCCTCAAGTTTTGGATTTTTAATTGAAATTTCCTCTTTTATTCTCAGATATTTTAAAATTTGATGTTTGTGTTTTCTATATATTTCTTTGCATTCCAAAATCCCTCTTCTTCCACAAGGGGAATATTAGTTGGGACTCTTTTTAATTGGTTTCTTTAATTCTATGTTATTGTTTCTCTAGCTCACTCTCTCAAAATCAGGTTCTTGAGTGATAGGAAGTTTGGGATAATGTCCAGCAGCAGACTTTAATTTTGTTCTTCTATCTGAGAGAAAACACCTTGATGTATTGTAAATGGACCTAGTAAGTGGCAAAGGCATAGTTTAAATATTTCTTTCTACTACCATTTTATTTTTGCCATTAATCAGAACTACAGGTTATACTTCCTAAACATTTGTTTAGTCCCTTTTGCACTTAATTTAAAAACAGAATGTTAAAGGTATGAAGGACATCAGAAATCAAACAATATAATCTCTCTTCCAAAATAGGAATCTCCTCTGAAAAAAATGAAGTAGAAAGTGATTTCTCTGTGTTTCACATACTTACTGTCTGGTCTTTAGTCTTGGAGATTTTTTAACTATTTCTGTTGTTGTTCAGTCACTAAGTCATATCTGACTCTTTGCAACTCCATGGACTGTAGCATCGTTGGAGGCTCCCCTGTCCTCAATTATCTCCTGGAATTTGTTCAGATTCATGTCCATTGAGTCAGTGATACTATCTAGCCACCTCATCCTCTGCTACTCCCCTCTTTTGCCTTTAATCTTTACCAGCATTAGGATCTTTTCCAATGAGTTGGCTCATTGCATCAGGTGGCCAAAGTATTGGAGTTCAGCTTCAACATCAGTCCTTCCAGTGAATATTCAGGGTTGATTTCTTTTAGGGTTGACTGGTTTGATTTCCTTGCTGCCCAAGGGACTCTCAAGAGTCTTCTCCAGCACCACAATTTGAAAGCATCGATTCTTTGACGCTCAGCCTTCTTTATGGTCCAACTCTCACATCCATACAAGACTACTGGAAAAATCACATCTTTGACTATACAGACCTTTGTCAGCAAGGTGATGTTTCTGCTTTTTAAATGCATTGTCTAGGTTTGTTATAGCTTCCCTTCCAAGGAGCAAGTGTCTTTGAATTTCATGGCTGCAGTAACCATCCAGAATGATTTGGGAGCCTAAGTAAATTTATCACTGCTTCCACCTTTCCCCCTAATATTTGCCACGAAATGATGGGACCAGATGTCATGATTTTAGTTTTTTGAATGTTGAGTTACAAGCCAGCTTTTTCTCTCTCCTCTTTCACCCTCATCAAGAGACTCTTTAGATTGCTTTGAGTAGTATACTCATTTTCACTATATTGATTCTTCCAATCCATGAACATGGTATATTTCTCCATCTATTAGTGTCCTCTTTGATTTCTTTCATCAGTGTTTTATAATTTTCTGTATATAGGTCTTTAGTTTCTTTTTTTTTTTCATTTTTTTTTAATTTTAAAATCTTTAATTCTTACATGTGTTCCCAAACATGAACCCCCCTCCCACCTCCCTCCCCATAACATCTCTGTGGGTCATCCCCATGCACCAGCCCCAAGCATGCTGTATCCTGCGTCAGACATAGACTGGCGATTCAATTCTTACATGATAGTATACATGATAGAATGCCATTCTCCCAAATCATCCCACCCTCTCCCTCTCCCTCTGAGTCCAAAAGTCCATTATACACAGCTGTGTCTTTTTTCCTGTCTTGCATACAGGGTCGTCATTGCCATCTTTCTAAATTCCATATATATGTGTTAGTATACTGTATTGGTGTTTTTCTTTCTGGCTTACTTCACTCTGTATAATCGGCTCCAGTTTCATCCATCTCATCAGAACTGATTCAAATGAATTCTTTTTAACGGCTGAGTAATACTCCATTGTGTATATGTACCACAGCTTTCTTATCCATTCATCTGCTGATGGACATCTAGGTTGTTTCCATGTCCTGGCTATTATAAACAGTGCTGCGATGAACATTGGGGTACATGTGTCTCTTTCAATTCTGGTTTCTTTGGTGTGTATGCCCAGCAGTGGGATTGCTGGGTCATAAGGCAGTTCTATTTGCAATTTTTTAAGGAATCTCCACACTGTTCTCCATAGTGGCTGTACTAGTTTGCATTCCCACCAACAGTGTAGGAGGGTTCCCTTTTCTCCACACCCTCTCCAGCATTTATTGCTTGCAGATTTTTGGATCGCAGCCATTCTGACTGGTGTGAAGTGGTACCTCATTGTGGTCTTGATTTGCGTTTCTCTGATAATGAGTGATGTTGAGCATCTTTTCATGTGTTTGTTAGCCATCCGTATGTCTTCTTTGGAGAAATGTCTATTTAGTTCTTTGGCCCATTTTTTGATTTAGGTAGATATATTCCTAAGTATTTTATTCTTTTCGTTGCAATGGTGAATGGAATTGTTTCCTTAATTTCTTTTTCTACTTTCTCATTATTAGTGTATAGGAATGCAAGGGATTTCTGTGTGTTGATTTTATGTCCTGCAACTTTACTATATTCATTGATTAGCTCTAGTAATTTTCTAGTGGAGTCTTTAGGGTTTTCTATGTAGAGGATCATGTCATCTGCAAACAGTGAGAGTTTTACTTCTTTTCCAATCTGGATTCCTTTTATTTCCTTTTCTGCTCTGATTGCTGTAGCCAAAACTTCCAGAACTATGTTGAATAGTAGCAGTGAAAGTGGGCACCCTTGTCTTGTTCCTGACTTTAGGGAAAATGCTTTCAATTTTTCACCATTGAGGATAATGTTCTTTGCTTTCTGTCATTAGAGTGGCATCATCTGCATATCCAAAGTTGTTGATATTTCTCTAAGCTATAAGCCCTCTCCCCTAAAAAAAATGGCATTTCAATTCATAACACAATTCTTGAGGGATTTGTCAGCTTCTTGGGCCCCATTCTGGACTACCAGAGATTTCTGTAGGTCCCAAGAGAGGGAACCCTCCTTGTATTCAAGGCTTCCACAAAGTGATCATCAATCCCTTCCCCCATGATTCTTTCTCCAGCAAAAAAGAACCTATGACTTACCCAAGTAGCTCATTCTATTCTTGATCTACTCCTTAGAATGTTCTTCCTCTTGTTGAGTCTAAATGTATCTTCCTTCAGTTCTACCAGAGGTCTTTTTTTCTACTACTTTAATTCCTACAAGACAACTGAGTCCTCTTCCCTATGACAGTTCTTTGCATCTTTGATGGCAGAATTAATAGTCACCCCTGGGTCTTATTTTAAGTGTCCTGAATTTTTCGAGTCCTTATTTTGCCTAGTTTTCTTTCAACTCTTCTCACTAACCTCACAACTGTATCACAGAAAAGATTTGCAAACCCGGGACATGAGTTTGACTAGCTGGTGGGGGGACAGCCACAGGGTTGATAGTTTTCATGCAAGGAAAAGGTTTGCAGAGGTCTTATAACTTAAGATAAGCAAAAATGTTTCAAGGTTCCCTGCTAGGGAAACTAATAAGAATGGTGGATTGCCACAGCTATAATTTGTTAACTCATATTTCTGGGGGATGAAGACAAAATTCTGACAAGTAAAGTGAAAGTTACTCAGTCATGTCCAGCTACCCCATGGACTCTACAGTTCATGGAATTCTCCAGGCCAGAATACTGGAGTGGGTAGCCGTTCCCTTCTCCAGGGGAACTTCCCGACCCTAGGATCAAACCCAGGTCTCCCACAGTGCGGGCAGATTCTTTACCATCTGAGCCACCAGGGAAGCCCCAAAGCATCAATTCTTCAACAAAAACTGTGTTAAAGGTGAAAGGCAGAATAAATAGCCATGTATTTATAAGCATTTTAACAGATATACAGTACACATCCAATGATAGGCAGGCCACTTGGCTCATAAAAGAGTAAAAAGACATTATTTGAAGGCAAAGGAGAGGAAGCATTTTGAGTTTAAGGAAGATGTTTTTAAACCAAGGAACATAATACAGTGTTCAGATTCTAGCTCTACTCCTTAGTAGCTCTGTAAAATAGAGCAAATTGTTTGAACTTTCACATTCTCAACTGTTGCATTAAGAATAATAAAAGCAAAAGTGGTGGTAATAGTGCTACTGCCTAAGGAGGTATTTATATACTCTACATTAAACAATGAATGTTCATTACTGATATTTGAAGGGAGGGGCATAGAGATGGGTACATTCCCTTCTTCCTTTCCTCAGTTTATAGCATCACCTTTTCCAAAGTGCTATGTCATTATTCCTTCATTTCAATCTATGTCTAATTTTGAAGCAATGAGTGGGCCAAGAATTATTATCCACATTTTCTTATAGGGAATCTGAGATACAGAGCAATGAAGTGCCTAAGACTGTAAAGCAAGTTTATAGTCAAAGCAAATTTAACTCCAGATCTATTAAGTGAGTAAATTTAATTTTTCCATACTACTGACTTTTATAAGAGGAGAGCTTTTATAAGAGGAGATTAAAACTTCCCAGAGATAGCAGGATAAGATAGTATCCAAAATGCCAAAGCCCCAGCACCATATACAGAGTTTATAAAAGAAATGGTTGAGAACTGGTTCTTGGACTCTTGGTTTTATCAGTTACATGCAGTTATGTGAAACAACCTTTGAAAAGAAGTCAGGGTGGCTCTCACTTCCACCCATGAAGGAGTAAAGGCTAGGAATTGCTCTCCCACTGCAAACACCTAGGAACTGGTAAAGATATATCAAACATTTGCTGTAAGACATTGGGCAACACACAGTGAAAGGCTGTGTGATCTCTGAGAGAAGGGAAACAGGTCTAGTGGGCTCTGTTATCACCCCTCTGGAGGCATTTTCCAGATCCCAGTCGAAGGAAGGGCAGCTTAAACAAAGCCCTAGATTTCTCTGAATGGGAAAATAGAAATCAAAAGCCTAAGGAGAGAGAAGTGAACAGAAACAATCTGCAGAAGCATCCTCAGGAATCTCTGGCTGAATATTGATGTATGCATTCATGGTGTAAAACTCCAACAGGTTGACTGATGCCCAGAGTTCACAGAAGGATGGAAATAATTTGCATCCCTATCAGCTTGAGGGAGGAGGCGTCATAACACAGAGAAGTGGGTAAAGTCCTCGGAAGGACATAGCTTTAGTGCTTAGTATAGCCTTGGTTACTTAGTTTTACGTTAGAAGCTGCTCTGGATACATGGCTTCCCTAATAGCTCAGTTGGTAAAGAATCTGCCTACAATGCAGGAGACCACGGTTCGATCCCTGGGTCGGGAAGATCCCCTGGAGAAGGGATAGGATCCAGTATTCTTGAACTTCCCTTGTGGCTCAGCTTGTAAAGAATCTGCCTGCAATGTGGGAGACCTGGGTTTCATTCCTAGGTTGGGAAGACCCCTGGGGAAGGGAAAGGCTATTTTGGCCTGGGGATTTCCATGGACTGTATAGTTCATGGGGCCACAAAGAGCCAAACACAACTGAGTGACTCTTACTTCACTTTCTGGATATGTACTAACAAACTTATAGACAAGCCTTGAAAGGATCAATCTTATCCTAAGTCATGTAACTGACACAAAATCTAACACCCAACAAGCTAAAATTTATGATGTCCAATAGACAGTCATAAATTACTTGGCATTTCCTGAAACTGAAAGAGAGGGGTTATAGAGATGAAAGAGTCAAGATATGTGGCATTTTCTTGAGAAAGAGGAGTTGCTATGCTGTGGGTCTCTACCCTTTTCATACTCAAGGGGAAGGGAAAGACAAAAATATCCTTTGCATTCAGTCCTTTGTGAGTGTGTCAGTGTGAGAGAGTGTGCGTGTGTGTGTGTGTTATGCAGGGATGTCGAGGTGCAAGCAGTGGATCATTTGGAGAGTTTGAAAAAATTCCCTGCCCTTGAGAGATCAAAGGACAGAGAGAGCTCAAGTGGCTTTGTTAACAGGATAATGGAGCCTGTCTTGTACTCCGGAGTTTCAGAGCAATCGATGTGTGAATGTCTTCTATGAATCAGATATGGTGACATGAGCAAGAAAGCCATTGTGTCCTTTTGGTTCCTGTCAAATAAACCATGCCCAAGGACCAAGGTTTTCTAGTAAGAGGTGAGTGCCAGAGTCCAAGGAGCTGAGGATGAACTTACTCTGTCCAGGTCAAAGAATGATTTGAACAGAGTTCTCCATCATGGGATTACCCATTAAAAAGGAACATTGATCTTGACTATTAGCCAGAACAGAAAAGAGGAAGTCATCTGTCGAGTAAGCTTTCCTATCACCTATTTCTTCTCTCTACCAGCTTTCACTCAGGCAAGTTAGAGAGTGCAGTTAGCTAGTAGGGAACAAGATGAGTGGAAAAAATCCTGACCTCATCATGTCTTCTTTCTTAAAAGAAGGTAGCCATAGGTTTTAGCCAGGGGAAGGAGGAAGGAAAATCCACCCTCTGATTAACATCTCGAACTGGATTCAATCTGTTGTTGTTGTTCAGCCACCAAGTCATATCCGACTCTTTGCAACCCCAAGGACAGTAGCATGCTGGCTTCCCTGTCCTTCACTATCTCCCAGAGTTTGCGCAAACTCATGTACATTGAGTCAGTAATGTTATCTAACCATCTCATCCTCTGCTGCCCCCTTCTCCTCTTGCCCTTAGTTTGTAATTTAAAATGAGAGATTCTGTTACCTATGAGTAAGCCAGAAAAGGCATGGAATATGCTCCATTTCCTTCTAGTAATCAGAGGAAGATTAATTCTTTTACACACATTTTAAAAGAAAAGAGGAGACGAGTAAAATAAACACAGAACTCTGTGGTCAATCAACCAGTTATATTTCCTAAAACAAAATGGAGCTCTGCCCATCAGTGCCTATTGAGGCTTGTTTTGATATAGCTGCTTATCAGTCTGTCTGTTTAAAATGAATCCTCAATCCTGCTGATGTTAATGCTTACTGTGTGCATTCTGCATCTGATAATAAATAAGGTTTTGTGATAAGAAACACTTCTCTTCTCAAGGACAGTGCACTTTAACAGGAAAGGCAGCCTTGTAAACAAACATACTGAGTGTCTGTGCTATGTGAAACAATAAAATCTTATCTGGAGAAATAGATTTTTTTTTGTCTCACTAAGTTATATTTTTCATTAAGATAAATAATCAAAATGGGCCTTGGTGTATGGGTAAGAAAACTTGTGATTTTTTTTTTTAAAGAAGCTTAATAAAAACCATCTTCTCCCTTCCTGGTAAGGAGGACTAATTTGGGGGAGGTGGGTAAAGATTTCTTAAGAAATCCAGGGTCTAATGAAGGAATAGAAGATCCTCCATCTACTTCTCCCTTTAGGCTGAGCAAACCCTAGAATTCTTGGCCAGTTCATGGGTAAGAAACCCTGGGGGTTCATAAAGAGTCTGCCTGCAATGCAGGAGAACTGGGTTTGATCCCTGGGTCAGGAAGATCCCCTGGAGAAGGGACTGGCAACCCACTCCAGTATTCTTGCCTGGAGAATCCCATGGACAGAGAAGCCAGGCAGGCTACAGTCCATGGGGTAGCAAAGAGTCAAACACGACTGAGCGATTAACACTTCCTCTCACTTTCATGGGTAGGAACAGGATAAGGAGAGTAGGTGAGGCTGGAAAAACTCAAATGGAGGACAATGGATTTTTCTGAAGTGCGAGATTTGAGTGGATCATGGGAAATATACTGGAGATGTGATTATAATTTGCACATTTATCTGGGAGAGCAAAGGTTGTGTCTGCTACGTATAGAACCACAGAGAAAGAAATGACTAGCATTGCCCATAGGTCAGGGAGGCTTCCAAAATGCTATTGGATCAAATTAAGAAGCAGCCTGCAAGTTCTTTGAAGACAAAATCTGGAGCTGGGAGAGGGAGCCAGGGGCCAGGACATGAAGGGAAGGATTTTGAATTTTATACCGAGTGTGATGAGAAAACATGGAGGATCCTGAGCAGAAGAGAAATTCAACCAGATTTATGATTTAAGAAGAACATAAACTAACATGACTGCTGGATTGATAATGCAATTATGGGGGGGGGGGAAGGGTCGGGGCAAGTGTGTGAAAAGGAGAACAGTTAGGAGTCTATCACAGGGTTCCAAATACCCACCCAGTATTCTTGCCTGGAGAATTCCATGGACAGAGGAACCTGGAAGGCTACAGTCTGTGGGGTCACAAAGAGTTGGGTATTACTGAATGACTAACATTTTCACTTTCAAGTAGAGGATGGTATTTCCCTGGACTAAAAGTACAGTTATATAGAGCTATAAAAGAGTGAGAAATAGTAGAACTGGGATGTATTTGAAAGATAGAGCCTCTGAGATTTGTTGATAAACTAGATGTGTAGAAAGAGAAAAAAAAATAAAGATTCAGTCTGAGCAGTGGGTGAATGGAAATATTGTTTACCTTAAGCAGGAAACAGTAGGGCATCAGTAGGTTCGGAGGGGAACTTGAATGATTCTGTTTTACTTAAAAGACAGTTTTAGGATTGCAATTAGACAAGCACATGGAGAAGGTAGTTTGATACAGGAGTCTTGAGTTCAGAAGAGAAATCTTGTTGCAGATATAAAGTTGGGAGTTGCCAGCATATACGGAAATAGGATTTAATGACATGATTCTGGATGAGGTCCCCTAAGTAATGCGAGTTAGGTTGAAAGTAGAAGCAAGAGGAAGAAGCCCTGGAACACTGAAGCATTTAGAGAGAAGGATTTCATTTAGATGAAAACGATTCAACAGCCAATGGGACAACTGGTAGAAAGAGGCCAGAGAAGCTTTTGTCCTGAAAGTCAACAAGGACATATCTTGAAAAGGAAGATGATAACTACCATGTCAAATGTGGCTAAGGATTGACCACTGAGTTCAACAGCAGGGTATCTATCTCTGTGGAGCGATGGACATGGAAATTGGATAGGAGTGGTTTTAAGGGAAAATGGAGAAACTAAAGCTTTGCAAATGGCACAGTCTTATTTCTTTTCATGGCTTAGTAATATTCCACTGTATATATGTGCCATAGCTTCTGTATTCATTGACATATAGGTTGCTTCTATGTCCTGGCTATTATAAATAGTGCTGCCATGAACATTGGGGTGCATGTATCATTTGGAGAAAGAGGGGGTAGGATAAATTGAGAGATTGGAATTCACATAGATAGACTACTATGTATAAAATAGATAACTAATAAGAATCAACCATATAGTATGGGGAACTCTATCCAGTGCTCCGTGGTGACCTAAATGGGAAGGAAATCCAAAAAAGAGAGGATATATGTATATGTGATCCACACAGTCAAAGGCTTTGGCATAGTCAATAAAGCAGAAATAGATATTTTTCTGGAACTCTCTTGCTTTTTTGATGATCCAACAGATGTTAGTAATTTATCTCTGGTTCCTCTGCCTTTTCTAAAACCAGTTTGAAGATCTGTAAGTTCACAGTTAATGTATTGCTGAAGCCTGGCTTGGAGAATTTTGAGCATTACTTTACTAGCGTGTGAGATGAGTGCAAATTGTGTGGTAGTTTGAGCATTCTTTGGCATTGGCTTTCTTTGGGATTGGAATGCAAACTGCCCTTTTCCAGTCCTGTAGCCACTGCTGATTTTTCCAAATTTGTTAACATATTGAGTGCAGCACTTTCAAAGCATCATCTTTTAGGATTTAAAAGAGCTCAGTGGGAATTCCATCATCTCCACTTGCTTTGTTCATAGTGATACTTCCTAAGGCCCACTTGATTTCACTTTCCAGGATATCTGGCTCTAGGTGAGTGATCACACCAACGTGATTATCTGGGTCATGAAGATCCTTTTTGTACAGTTCTTCTGTGTATTCTTGCCACCTCTTCTTAATATCTTCTGCTTCTGTTAGGTCCATATCATTTCTGTCTTATTTTTGCTGACTGTGTAGGGCTTCTCCATCTTTGTCTGCAAAGAATATAATCAATCTGATTTTCATATTAACCATCTGGTGATGTCCATGTGTAGAGTCTTCTCTTGTGTTATTAGGAGAGAGTGTTTGCTATGACCAGTGCATTCTCTTGGCAAAGCTCTATTAGCCTTTTCTCTGCTTCATTCTGTACTCCAAGGCCAAATTTGCCTGTTATTCCAGGTGTTTCTTGACTTCTTACTTTTGCATTCCAGTCCCCTATAATGAAAAGGACATATTTTTGAAAGAGATGGGAACACCAGACCACCTGACCTGTACCTTGAGAAACCTGTATTCAGGTTAGGAAGCAACAGCTAGACCTGGACATGGAACACACTGGTTCCAAATAGGAAAAGAAGTATGTCAAGGCTGTATATTGTCACTCTGCCTATTTAACTTAGATGCAGAGTACATCATGAGAAACGCTGGACTGGAAGAAGCACAAGCTGGAATCAGGATTGCCAGGAGAAATATTAATAACCTCAGATATGCAGATGACACCACACTTATGGTAGAAAGTGAAGAAGAACTAAAGAGCCTCTTGATGAAAGTGAAAGAGGAGAGTGAAAGGGTTTGCTTAAAGCTCAACATTCAGAACACTAAGATCATGGCATCTGGTCCCATCACTACATGGCAAATAGATGGGAAAACAGTGGAAACAGTGGCTGACTTTATTTTTTGGACTCTAAAATCACTGCAGATGGTGATTGCAGCCATGAAATTAAAGGATGCTTGCTCCTTGGAAGGAAAGTTATGACCAACCTAGATAGCATATTCATGAGCAGAGACATTACTTTGCCAACAAAGGTCCGTCTGGTCAAGGCTATTGTTTTTCCAGTAGTCATGTATGGATGTGAGAGTTG
The DNA here is from genome assembly GCF_023091745.1 of Budorcas taxicolor. NCBI lineage: Eukaryota > Metazoa > Chordata > Mammalia > Artiodactyla > Bovidae > Budorcas > Budorcas taxicolor. The sequence goes on from NC_068920.1 coordinate 142,971,232, forward strand.
GACTATAAAGAAAGCTGAGTGCCGAAGAATTGATGCTTTTGAACTATGGTGTTGGAGAAGACTCTTGAGAGTCCCTTGAACTGCAAGGAGATCCAACCAGTCCATCCTAAAGGAAATCAGTCCTGAGTGTTCATTGGAAGGACTGATGTTGAAGCTGAAACTCCAATATTTTGGCCACCTGATGTGAAGAGCTGACTCATTTGAAAAGACCCTGATGCTGGGAACGATTGAGGGAAGGAGGAGAAGGGGATGACAGAATGAAATGGTTGGATGGCAACACCGACTCAATGGACAAGAGTTTGAGTAACACCAGGAGTTGGTGATGGACAGGGAGGCCTGGCGTGCTGTGCTTCATGGGGTCATAAAGAGTCGGACACAACTGAGTGACTGAACTGACTGACTGATATGTGTATGTATGGTTGCTTCACTTTGCTGTACAAACAGAAAATAGCACAGCATTTTAAGGCAACTATACTCCAATGAAAGATTTTTTTTTAAAGCTGAAGATAGTCTTGTCAACAACAAATTAATCAGCTGATGTAAGAAAGAAATGAAAATTTTTGTTTGAGCCAAATTTGAGGATTATAACTAAGAAAGAGTACCTCAGAGAGCTCTGAGAAATGTTCCACCCATTACAAGTCAGTTCAGGTCAGTCGCTCAGTCGTGTCCGACTCTTTGGGACCCCATGAATCGCAGCACACCAGGCCTCGCTGTCCATCACCATCTCCTGGAGTTCACTCAGACTCACGTTCATCGAGTCTGTGGTGCCATCCAGCCATCTCATCCTCTGTCGTCCCCTTCTCCTCCTGTCCCCAATCCCTCCCAGCATCAGAGTCTTTTCCAATGACTCAACTCTTCACATGAGGTGGCCAAAGTACTGGAGCTTCAGCTTTAGCATCATTCCTTCCAAAGAAATCCCAGGGTTCATCTCCTTCAGAATGGATTGGTTGGATCTCCATGCAGTCCAAGGGACTCTCAAGAGTCTCCTCCAACACCACAGTTCAAACGCATCAATTCTTCGGCTCTCAGCCTTCTTCACAGTCCAACTCTCACATCCATACATGACCACTGGGAAAACCATAGCCTTGACTAGACGGACCTTAGTCGGCAAAGTAATGTCTCTGCTTTTGAATATACTATCTAGGTTGGTCATAACTTTTCTTCCAAGGAGTAAGCGTCTTTTAATTTCATGGCTGCAGTCACCATCTGCAGTGATTTTGGAGCCCCCCAAAATAAAGTCTGGCACTGTTTCCACTGTTTCCCCATCTATTTCCCATGAAGTGATGGGACCGGATGCCATGATCTTAGTTTTCTGAATGTTGAGCTTTAAGCCAACTTTTTCACTCTCCTCTTTCACTTTCATCAAGAGGCTTTTTAGTTCTTCTTCACTTTCTACCATAAGGGTGGCGTCATCTGCATATCTGAGGTTATTGATATTTCCCCCGGCAATCTTGATTCCAGCTTGTGCTTCTTCCAGTCCAGCATTTCTCATGATGTACTCTGCATATAAGTTAAATAAGCAGGGTGACAATATACAGCCTTGATGGACTCCTTTTCCTATTTGGAACCAGTCTGTTGTTCCATGTCCAGTTCTAACTGTTGCTTCCTGACCTGCATACAGATTTCTCAAGAGGCAGGTCAGGTGGTGTGGTATTCCCATCTCTTTCAGAATTTTCCACAGGTTATTGTGATCCACACAGTCAAAGGCTTTGGCATAGTCAATAAAGCAGAAATAGATGTTTTTCTGGAACTCTCTTGCTTTTTCGATGATCCAGTGGATGTTGGCAATTTGATCTCTTGTTCCTCTGCCTTTTCTAAAACCAGCTTGAACAACAGGAAGTTCACGGTTCACGTATTGCTGAAGCCTGGCTTGGAGAATTTTGAGCATTACTTTACTAGCATGTGAGATGAGTGCAATTTTGCGGTAATTTGAGCATTCTTTTGCATTGCTTTTCTTTGGGATTGGAATGCAAACTGACCTTTTCCAGTCCTGTGGCCACTGCTGAGTTTTCCAAATTTGCTGGCGTATTGAGTGCAGAACTTTCACAGCATCATTTTTCAGGATTTGAAACAGCTCAATTGGAATTCCATCACCTCCACTAGCTTTGTTCATAGTGATGCTTTCTAAGGCCCACTTGACTTCACATTCCAAGATGTCTGGCTCTAGATTAGTGATCACATTATCATGATTATCTGGGTCGTGAAGATCTTTTTTGTGCAGTTCTTCCGTGTATTCTTGCCACCTCTTCTTAATATGTTCTGCTTCTCTTAGGTCCATACCATTTCTGTCCTTTATCAAGCCCATCTTTGCATGAAATGTTCCCTTGGGATCTCTAATTTTCTTGAAGAGATCTCTAGTCTTTCCCATTCTGTTCTTTTCCTCTATTTCTTTCCATTGATCGCTGAAGAAGGCTTTCTTATCTCTTCTTGCTATTCTTTGGAACTCTACATTCAGATGCTTATATCTTTACTTTTCTACTTTGCTTTTCACCTCTCTTCTTTTCACAGCTATTTGTAAGGCCTCCCCAGACAGCCATTTTGCTTTTTTCATTTCTTTTCCATGGGATGGTCTTAATCCCTATCTCCTTTACAATGTCATGAACCTCATTCCATAGTTCATCAGGCACTCTATCTATCAGATCTAGGCCCTTAAATCTATTTCTCACTTCCACTGTATAATCATAAGGGGTTTTATTTAGGTCATACCTGAATGGTCTAGTGGTTTTCCCTACTTTCTTCAGTTTGAGTCTGAATTTGGCAATAAGGAGTTCAAGATCTGAGCCACAGTCAGCTCCTGGTCTTGTTTTTGTTGACTGTATAGAGCTTCTCCATCTTTGGCTGCAAAGAATATAATCAATCTGATTTCGGTGTTGACCATCTGGTGATGTCCACGTGTAGAGTCTTCTCTTGTGTTGTTGGAAGAGGGTGTTTGCTATGACCAGTGCATTTTCTTTGCAAAACTCTATTAGTCTTTGCCCTGCTTCATTCCGCATTCCAAGGCCAAATTTAGAAGTCAAAGCACTGTTATATAAGTGTTTTGAGACAGAGGGCTATACATCAAATGATGTATTATTGACAGTTCACATAATCCAGACTTAAGCATCATCATAGTGGGTCATGTGACCCCCTTACAAGATCAAGAAGTCACGCTATCTTTTAAGGAGCTGTCTTGTTGATGCTGGGAGAATGTTACTTTTTATGATTGAGCAGGTATTCCTGCTGATGAGGGGAGATGTGGTTGATAAGTCATGCAAAAACACAGTGTGCAGTATGGGAAGAGAGAAGGCCAGAGGGAAGAGAGAAGGCCAGAGGGAAGAGAAAACTTTTTATTTTAACATTCTTCTTGTCTTGCCATAAAATTTGAATTTTATTTCACAGTCACAATAGACAACTATTGCCACGGGGAGCAAGAAAGTCAGGAGGGAGATGGAATAAAAAAGTTTTATGATAAGGGCTCTTACAGGAGGTTTTTATGTAGATGAGGGTAAACCAACCAAGACAGAAACATCTGATGATGCAGAAGACAAAAATGAGAACTGCAGAAGTAGTAGTCTTGAGCTGATGAAAACAGATATGATTAAGTGCCTAAGAGAAGGCAGGGGGATCGACAGTATGTTCACTGTCACAGGAATGAGGGGAGGGAGGGTGTATGATCAGAGACTGTGCTGCGATTTCAGTGTTATGCACTCTTGTGATGGCTTAGGTTGTTTAAAGAGGCTGTCTATCCAGACAGATCAACACTCTTGCTGTTAACAGCTGTTAAAAGTCTGTGATATCATGATTAGGTACAGATAGTAGGTAGATTTTAGACTCAGTGGTGGAAGAATGGAGCCACTTCTTGTGGTGGTTCCAGTTTGTCATGAAATGAGTAAATGCCAGCAGCTGAGAGAAAGAAAGCACTAGGGCTGGGAACTCATGTACACCGGTGGTGGATTCATGTCAATGTATGGCAAAACCAATACAGTATTGTAAAGTAAAAAAATAAATAAACAAATGAAGGACTAGGGTTGATTGAGGTTTGAGGAAGAAGGATATGGTAAGAAACAGTGACATCAGAGAATGAGAGAACCAATGAAATAAATGCATTTGTGTTTGGAGTAGCATTTAAGGTCCATTTGAAGTTTATAATTATGAATTTAAATTGAGATTTGGCATATGAATATGGTTTTTTCCCCCAAATCCAGTTTTGTTTAACTGTTTGAATGTGAGTATAAAATAGATTGAGAGTTGGGTGTAAACATTGTTGTTGTGTTGCTAGAGAGAGGTGTGTGAGTTGAAAGTTGATGCAAGAGAAATGTAATGATGGATCAGAAATCAAAGCCAGAAGTGAGAGGGCACAAGGACAAGGGTTACAGAAAGATAGTGAAAAGGCGATAAGGTCAATTGCTTTGAGATTTTGCTGAGCTCATGGAGATTTTGGAATCAGGCTCCTGAAGAAGGAAGGATATTAAGTATAGTGTTGGAGTGGGGATACATAGACAGAGATTCAGTTCAGTTCAGTCGCTCAGCTGTGTCCGACTCTTTGTGACTTCATAGACTGCAGCACGCCAGGCTTCCCTGCTGTAGCTGCTGTTAAATTACTTCAGTCATCTCCGACTCTGTGTGACCCCATAGATAGCAGCCCACCAGGCTTCTCCATCCCTGGGATTCTCCAGGCAAGAATACTGGAGTAGGTTGCCATTTCTTTCTCCAATGCATGCATGCATGTATGCCTACGTTGCTTCAGTCGTGTCCGACTCTGTACAACCTATAGACTGCAGCCCACCAAGCTCCTCTATCCACAGGATTCTCCAGGCAAGAATACTAGAGTGGGTTGCCATTTCCTTCTTCAAGGCTTCCCTGTCCATCACCAACTCCTGGAGCTTACTCAAACTCATGTCCATCGAGTCGGTGATGCCATCCAACCATCTCATCCTCTGTCATCCCTTTCTCCTCCTGCCTTCAATCTTTCCCAGCATCAGGGTCTTTTCAAATGAATCAGTTCTTTGCATCAGGTGGCCAAAGTACTGGAGTTTCAGCTTCAGCATCAGTCCTTCCAATGAACACTCAGGACTGATTTCCTTTAGGATGTACTGGTTGGATCTCCTTGCAGTCCAAGGGACTCTCAAGAGTCCTCTCAAACATTGCAGTTCAAAAGCATCAATTTTTTGGCTCTCAGAGTCCAACTCTCACATCCTTACATGACTACTAGAAAGCCAGAGCTTTGACTAGAAGGAATTTTGTTGGCAAAGTAATGTCTCTGCTTTTTAATATGCTCTCTAGGTTGGTCATAGCTTTTCTTCCAAGGAGCAAGCATCTTTTAATTTCATGGCTGCAGTCACCAACTTCAGTGATTCGGAGCCCCCCAAAATAAAGTCAGCCACTATTCCCCTTGTTTCCCCATCCATTTGCCATGAAGTGATGGGAACAGATGCCATGATCATAGTTTTCTGAACGTTGAGCTTTAAGCCAACTTTTTCACTCTCCTCTTTTATTTTCATCAAAAGGCTCTTTAGTTCTTCTTCACTTTCTGCCATATGTGTGGTGTCATCTGCATGTCTGAGATATTGATACTTTTGATATTATTGATATTTCTCCCAGCAATCTTGATTCCAGCTTCTGCTTCATCCAGCCTAGCATTTTGCATGATGTACTCTGCTTATAAGTTAATTAAACAGGGTGACAATATACACCATTGACATACTACTTTCCTGATTTGGAACCAGTCTATTGTTCCATGTCCAGTTCTAACTGTTGCTTCTTGACCTGCATACAGATCTCTCAAGAGGCAGGTCAGGTAGTCTGGTATTTCCATCTCTTTCAGAATTTTCCACAGTTTGTTGTGATCCACACAGGTAAAGGTTTGGCATAGTCAATAGGGCAGAAGTAGGTGCTTTTCTGGAACTCTCTTTCTTTTTTGATAATCCAGAGTATGTAGGTGATTAGATCTCTGGTTCCTCTGCCTTTTCTAAATCCAAGTTGAACATCTGGAAGTTCTTGGTTCATGTAGTGTTGAAGCATCACTTGGAGAATATTGAGCATTACTTTGCTAGCGTGTGAGATGAGTGCAATTGTGCGGTAGTTTGAGCGTTCTTTGGTATTGCCTTTCTTTGGGATTGGAATGAAAACTGACCTTTTCCTTTCCTGGGGCCACTGCTTAGTTTTCCAAATTAGATGGCATGTCGAGTGCAGCACTTTCACAGCATCATCTTTTAGGACCCCATGAACAGTGTGAAGGGGCAAAAAGACAGGACACTGAAAGATGAGCTCCCCAGGTCAGTAGGTGCCCAATATCCTACTGGAGATCAGTGGAGAAATAACTCCAGAAAGAATGAAGAGACGGAGCATGGATGTGACTGGTGATGGAAGTAAACTCTGATGCTGTAAAGAGCAATATTGCATAAGAATCTGGAATGTTTGGTCCATGAATCAAGGCAAACTGGAAGTGGTCAAACAGGAGATGGCAAGAGTGAACATTGACATTTTAGGAATCAGTGAAGTAAAATGGACTGGAATGGGTGAATTTAACTGAGATGACCATTATATCTACTATTGCAGGCAAGAATTCCTTAGAAGAAATGGAGTAGCCATCATAGTCAACAAAAGAGTCCAAAATGCAGTACTTGGATGCAATCTCAAAAATGATAGAATGATCTCTGTTTGTTTTCAAGGCAAGCCATTCAATATCACAGTAGTTTAAGTCTATGCCCCAACCAGTAATGCTGAAGTTGAACAGGTCTATAAAGACCTACAAGACCTTCTAAAACTAACACCCCCCAAAAGATGTCTTTTTCATTATAGGGGACTGGAATGCAAAACCAGGAAGTCAAGAGATACCTGGAGTAACAGGTAAATTTGGCCTTGGAGTACAAAACGAAGCATGTCAAAGGCTAATAAAGTTTTGCCATGAGAACGCACTGGTCATAGCAAACACACTCTTCCAATAACACAAGAGAAGACTGTACACATGGACACCATCAGATGGTCGACACCCAAATCAGATTGCTTATATTCTTTGCAGCCAAAGATGGAGACGCTTTATACAGTCAGCAAAAACAAGACTAGGAGCTGACTGTGGCTCAGATCATGAACTCCTTATTGCCAAATTCAGACTTAAATTGAAGAAAGTAGGGAAAATCACTAGACAGAGGTTGGGAGACTTATAGTAGAAATTTTGAAAGAAGTATGTTATCAACAATGACAAAGTCTAAGGAAGTAACAATGACAGCCAGTGATAAGTGAAGTAGAAATGAAGTTATGGAGGTGAGGAATTGAGAGCAGTGTTTTGGTTTGGCTGTCTGACCATATTTCAAAATCAACATGAAGGAAGTTAGGAATGTAAGTGGAGAAACAGAATGACCCAAAAGTCCTCAATGGATAAAAGGGAGGAAGGTGAAGCTCAAGGGTGACTCTTATGGAGGCAATGTAGGTGAAATCATTTGTATCAAAATAGCTGATGGTTTTTAAGTGAGTTGAAAGAACTGAATCTGGAAATGTTAATGGAGAACCTAGGGAACTCTTAATCCTAGCTTCAAATCCTGTAATAAGCAGAGCATAGCAGAGAAAGTACTAGCAGCTCATTAGGGCCACAAATATAATTCCTTACCACAGAGTCCAATGAACTAAAGAGACTGAGCAAGGAAATTGGCATCACACTGAGCTGAATTCAAATTCCATCTCTTCCAGTCACCAGCCCTGGACAAGTTACTTAGTAATCTCCCTGAGGATCAGTTCTGTCATCTCCAAGATGGATGGAAGTCATGTGAGAAAGTGTGTGGGAAGCTGCTCTTCAAACTGTGAATTACACCCCACCCCACCCCCAACCCCACTACTTGCCTGTCAAACACTCTTGCTCCCAGTCACCAGTCAGGCCACTTTCACTTATTGATCCACAAGTTATTTGTGCAATTGATCATTTATTCAAAACAATTTACTGGGCCAACATTATGCTGGTTCTTATGAGGATGAATAAAGCCCAAGATTCCAAGCCTTCCCAACTGTGGATGCTGTATTTGATGACTGTAGTCCCTGACATGCACATATGGTCTAAAAACATTTTCACATTGATCCCTATGATATAGTTTTGAAAAGAGTTCAGAGAGGTTGACTGGTCCAAGCCAACGAGTGATGAGTCTAGGATCCAATCACAGGGTTCTGACTCCCTAGACACATGGCCCTTTCTACCATGTGGTTTCCTTGGGCATCTGATTTTCTGGCTATGTATGTGTGTTTTACAAAAATAGATTTCATGTTATACATGTGCCTTCTCCATATGCTTCTTTATGGAGAAAATAAATTAGTCCAAGAGACAAGTGCAGCCTAAGGCCATCTTTAGAAAGAAGAAGAAGAAAAACAATGCTGCTGAATTGGATGAATTTGTTGAGATAATAAGGGAAAGAGTTTTGGTCTTCTCTGGTGGCTCAGCAGGTAAAGAATCTGCCTGCAGTGGAGGATACCTGGGTTCAATCCCTGGATCAGGAAGATCCCCTGGAGAAGGGAATGACAACCCACTCCAGTTTTCTTGCCTAGAGAATTTCATGGACAGAGGAGCTTGGTGGGGCTACAGTCCATGAGGTCGCAAAGAGTCAGACACGACTGAGAGACTAACACTTTCAAGTGTTTTTATGAAAATGTAAAAGTGAAAATGTAAGTTGGTATTTTTATAGACAGGATGATGTGGCAGAAGTTAGAAAAACCACAACTACCAACCTGGGTAACATGTAGCCAGTCTTTCTCAAAGGTACCCTTTCATGGTGAGGTTTCCTCATCCATAAAATTGAATCTGTGATACATTCTCTTTAGGGTTGTCATGTGATTCAGTTGAGATGAGAACAAAAAATATTCTTAAAAAAAAAAAAAAAAAAAGATTTACCCCAAAATGGACCTTCATATATTTGGACTTTGGAAGAGGTGTCCCCCAGACTGATCCCCAGGAGTGGTTCAAGTGATGGGAAAGTTGGGGTAGAGCTTTAGCAGCAGGTGGTTGCCCTGGGACCACGGCAGGAATGAATTATGCTTCCTGGAAACTCCTGGCGAGCAGTGAGTGATGCAGGTATGCTCACTCGGGTGGGTGGTATCTGCAGGGAGCTTAAGGACAGCTGCTGGATGGCCCTTGAAGAGTGGCACTGTGCCCCCTCTCTTTTCCTCTCTCCTCAGTAAACCCATTCACACAGAGAACCAAATAACTCACAGAGGTTCAAGTCTGACTTTTGTCCATGGAGCTTCTATATGTCAGCATGGCATCGAGCCTTGATTTAAATCATCGCATCTCTAAATGTGGCCTTCGTTTCAGAAGGGACTGAATGGAGATATTTTAAAGAGGGCTTAGCGGGAGAGAAGAGGCTGCTGGGAACTCTAAAGAGCTCTAAAACCATGTTGCGGATCTCCTCTTTGCTTTGATCTCACCTCCATCGGCCAGCACAAAACTGGATACACACGGAGGTTCTCATTAATGCTGATGAATGAGCCCAAAGTGTTGGTGATGGTTGGGGGGGATGTTTGCAGGGTCATAGGAAAGCAACTTGATAGAATTCAGGACACAATTCAACTTGCAGGCCCACAGAATTGGTCACCCTTGTATTTTATGTCCTATATCCCATTATGAAAAAGTCTTATTTCCTTTTGTAAATAACTTAAATATCTTCAGTTCACTTCTAGTATATATTTCACCTTTAAAAGTCCTTTGCATTCTTTTTTGTTGGTTATTTATTTATTTATTTGGTTCCCTTCAAGACTAAGCACAGACCACCCAGGACACTGATGCAGAATGCTTTTGGAGGGCAATTTCTGTTTTTTCCTGCATTTCCTCATTTAGAGGATAAATTTAACTTTCCCCTCCCGATACTGTGCTGTACACAGTTGGACTTGGCATTTTTGCTGAAAACTATGAGTCATTTTTCATAAACAGGGATTGTCAAAAGTGCCTGATTCATAGTATAACAACAACAAATACAGAAAAAGCCCCAAACTGAATGAGCTCAAAACTTTCAGATGTTCTACAAAGAGAGGGGGGTGAGGGATCACAGTCTTTGGAGAAATCACTTGATTGTTCAGGTCTTGGTTATTTCATATTTAAAATTAGGATAATAGGAATATAAAAGCTATGCCATTAATCTCAAAAAAACCATCTCATGGTTAGTGGGCAGTATCATTTGCAGATTTTGCATTATTCTTCTGTTTCTAAAATTTTATATATAAAATTGGCTATTAGCACAGTCTTTTACTTTACAGGTTTACACTGTTGTATTTCAAGAATAAATCATTTTTTAGAAAAGAAAATATCATATATTCAGTATTAAAATTGGGATGTTTTAAAGTATCAGTAGAATAATATTGTAATAGTGCAGACAATTTAAGGAAGCATCCAGACAAGACCCAGTTCAGACTGTGCTGGGTGAGTGTGAGTCTACTGGGAATGTATTATTTGGGGATAGGGGAAGATTTTGTTTAGGAGTTTTCCAACTCTAGAATGCAACAAAGTGAACACTGTAAAATAATTATATAGAACAAATGGAAATAATTATGTACTATGTAAACTGTAAACTCATACAGTTCTATATCTGTGCCAAAATTGATAACCTAGGGAATGTGCTTCACCAACTGAATATAATTTTACATAGTCAGATCCCAAAGGAGAATTCAACTAATCAGTTTCAGCTGATTCTAGAGAGGCTTTTACCAAAGAATGAGAATGCAGTGACCAATTTTGGTAATTGTTGTTCAGTCACCAAGTCATTTCTGACTCTGTGACCCTATGAGCTGCACACCAGGCTTCCCTGTCCTTCACTATCTCCCAGAGTTTGCGCAAACTCATGTCCAATAAGTCAATGATGCCATCCAAACATCTCATCCTCTGTCACTCCCTTCTCCTCTTGCCTTCAATCTTTCTCAGCACCAGGGTCTTTTCCAGTGAGTGAGCTCTTTGGATCATGTGGCCAAAATATTGGAGCTTCAGTTTCAGCATCAGTCCTTCCAATGAATATTCAGGGTTGATTTCCTTTAGGGTTGGCTGGTTTGATCTCCTTTCTGTTTGGGAATAGTAGAAAGCTATGCAGTATTTTAAAAGCAGCAGAGGCAGGGGTTGAGGTAGATTTACTCATGGAAAGTAACTCATTATAAAATAACAATTGTGTTATTGTGGAAACAGTGTCAGGCTTTATTTTTGGGGGCTCCAAAATCACTGCGGATGGTGACTGCAGCCATGAAATTAAAAGACACTTACTCCTTGGAAGAAAAGTTATGACCAACCTAGATAGCATATTCAAAAGCAGAGACATTACTTTGCCGACTAAGGTCCGTCTAGTCAAGGCTATGGTTTTTCCTGTGGTCATGTATGGATGTGAGAGTTGGACTGTGAAGAAGGCTGAGCGCCAAAGAATTGATGCTTTTGAAGTGTGGTGTTGGAGAAGACTCTTGAGAGTCCCTTGGACTGCAAGGAGATCCAGCCAGTCCATTCTGAAGGAGATCAGCCCTGGGATTTCTTTGGAAGGAATGATGCTAAAGCTGAAACTCCAGTACTTTGGCCACCTCATGCGAAGAGTTGACTCATTGGAAAATACTTTGATGCTGGGAGGGATTGGGGGCAGGAGGAGAAGGGGATGACAGAGGATGAGATGGCTGGATGGCATCACTGACTTGATGGACGTGAATCTGAGTGAACTCCGGGAGTTGGTGATGGACAGGGAGGTCTGGCATGCTGCAATTCACGGGGTCGCAAAGAGTCGGACATGACTGAGCGACTGAACTGAACTGAACTGAACAGAATTAAATTATACAGTAGACACTCATGACTGTCATGAGTGTCTATTGTCCTTTTTCTCTTAAAAATATTAGCCTCATACAGAGCCACAATGTATTCAACTAAAGGTCTCCCATCCAAGTGAACCCCTTTAAAGAATTCTCCAACACCAGAGACATATTTCTCTAGATACAAAGAAAGTAAGGAAATAGTCTTTTTAGCTCAAATATTATGAACTATAAATCACATAGAAAACATAGAACATAGAAACCATATAGCTTAATGTTTCATTTTAGAAGTTGAGAATTGAGACCCAGAGGAAAGACTTCATTGCTTGGCTTTCTTTGTATCTATAGAAAGGTGGTGCTATGAGTCTAGTGATAGTGAAGTGGGCCTTTTGGTCCAAACTTCTTTATTCTTCGTGAGTGAAATCCAGATATTATAGTTGGAGCTTCAGCAGCTACTTTCTTACCATGGGTGATTCTTGAGGATGGAAACCCATGTGCTGAAGATGACAGCCTAGAAAGATTCAGTCTCTAAGAGTGGCAGATAGCCTTGAATTGACTGCATCTTGACTTATTTTATAGATTTCTTGTCTTGTCTAATCAGTTTCATAAGGTATTTTGTTAAAGGCAGCTGAACCAATCTGAACTGCTATAAAACCATGAATTTTAAAAAAAGTGAGAAGAAATATAAATTAGTACCAAAATAAGAAGATAAAAGATACATAGGAGATCTCAAAAGAATGCTCTGTCCCAGCTCTTAGAGGAAAAAAAAAAAAAAGGGGGGGGGGGTTGTCTGTCTTTCTGAGACCAAAGGAACTCTCCATGTTTCTGCCTTGGGAATTTGGGAATGTGGGAACCTCAAGGTAATCATGTTTATTTGGCCTTTGCTGCTTTCAGTGTGTACTTTTTCTTTGGGAACTTCTTAGAGAGGAAAGATGGTAAAAGGCAGAATAAAAGAGTTTATGTTCTAACCTATCAATATCTTGATAACATATCTTCAATGATAGCTATGATCTTGGTGCAATTTGTAGTAACTCAAATACAATGGCCATGCAAAGTGAGGGCTGTGAGCTATAACCTTCATTTGTCATTGTTCGGTCACTCAGTCATGTCTGACTTCTTATGACCCCATGGACTACAGCACGTCAGGCTCCCCTGTCCTTCACCATCACCCAGAGCTTGCTCAAACTCATGTCCATTGAGTTGGTGATTCCATCCAACCATCTCATCCTCTGTCATCCCCTTCTTCTCCTGCCTCAGTCTTTCCCAGCATCAGGGTCTTTTCCAACGAGTCAGCTCTTTGCATCAGGTGGCCAAAGTATTGGAGCTTCAGCATCAATCCTTCCAATGAATATTCAGGACTGATTTCCTTTAGGACTGAGTCTTCTCCAATACCACAATTCAATAATCTTCATTTGAAAGCTGCTAAATAACCCCAGAAATTATAAGTACATTATTCCTGATCATAATGGTAATGCATAACAGACCTAGAATTTAAACTCAGATATAATTCTGAAGGGGAAAGACTGAAGACAAATGGAGAAGAGGGCAGCAGAGAATAAGCTGGTTAGATAGCATCACCGACAACAACAATAACTCCGAAATCTGAAAACTATCACTAGTTATAAGTGTGCATCATTGAAAAACAAACATATCTGTCATTTATTTCATAACCACTCTGGGTCCAGTAGCATCCAGACATTTTACAGGGATTATTGTTTCAATCTTGAGAACAATGTTGTACATAACAAAACAGAAGTCCGCAGAGACTTAGTAGTATTTTCAAAGCCACATGGTTATTATGTAGAAGAGGTGGGATTCAAACCTAGCTCTTGCCAGCTCCAAAATATGTACTATTTTCACTACAATGTAAGGGTCTTCTCACAGGGATGTAGGCAGTATATAGCTTGAGCATTCAGTTCAGTTCAGTGGCTCAGTCGTGTCCAACTCATTTCGACCCCATGGACTGCAACATGCCAGGCCTCCCTGTCTATTACCAACTCCTGGAATTTACTCAAACTCATGTCCATTGAGTTAGTGATGCCATCCAACCATCTTATCCTCTGTTGCCTACTTCTCCTCCTGCCTTCAATCTTTCCCAGCATCAGGATCTTTTCAAATGAGTCAGCTCTTCTCATCAGACATCCTGGAATGTGAAGTCAAGTGGGCCTTAGGAAGCTTGAGCATTAGGCACTGGGATTTTGGAATCAAGGTTGACATCCAGATATAGTAACTGTGGCATAGAATATGGTCAGTCAAAGCTATGGTTTTTCCAGTAGTCATGTATGGATATGAGAGTGGACTGTAAAGAAAGCTGAGCACTGAAGAATTGATACTTTGGAACTGTGGTGCTAGAGAAGACTCTGGACAGTCCCTTAGGCTACAAGGAGATCCAACCAGTCAGTCCTAAAGGAAATCAACCCTGAATATTCACTGGAAGGACTGATGCTGAAGCTCCAAGATTTTGGTCATCTGATATGAAGAGCCGACTCATTGGAAAAGACACTAAGGCTGGAAAATATTGAAAGCAAAAGGAGAAGGGAATGGCAGAGGATGAGAAGGTTAGATAGCATCACCAATTCAATGGACATGAATTTGAACAAGCTCCAGGAGATAGTCAAAGACAGAGAAGCCTGGCTTGCTGCAGTTCATGGGATCATAAAGAGTGGAACACAACTTAGTGACTGAGCAACAACAAAGACAGAACACGGCCCCTGGTGTGGAGTCTAGTGTGCAGAGCTAGAGCTGGCTGCATCCTGTCTGCTGGGTAAAACTGTACATTGGCAGAGGGTGAGTGAGGGCTTCCCTGGTGGTCCAGTGGTTAAGATTCCATGCTTCCAATGCTAGGGGTGAGGGTTTGATCCCTGGTCAGGGAACTAAGATCCCACATGCCATACGGTGTGGCCCCCCAAAATTATATATATATATATACCATTAAAAAAACAGAGAGACTGAGTGATTTTAGTTCTGAGAGAAAAGGGGAGGGGTTTGGCTTCTCTGTCTGTGACCAATGTTTCAAGGACACTGTATTGAAGTGGCCTCCTGAGTTTGGAAATTCTAGAAAAGAGAGACCTTGAGGCCCAGAACAAGGCTGCACTCTTCTCTCAGGAAGCTGCTTTTAGAAAAAGAACCTTCTCTGAGCCACTCGCCCATTCTGTGGTGCTTTTTCAGGCTTTTCAAGCAGTTCAAACTAAATTTGAAAGCCTGTGCAACTAATATGAGTAAGCAGACACTTGGTGATAGATAAAAGTCTGCATTATACTGCGTTATACCCCTCCCAAGATGGGGGGGGGGAGGGTCAGGCAACCACCTTCTGCTCCCTGTTGGCCACCTACTTCCATGAGACCTTGGACAGCTCACTTTTCTCTGAGTCTCAGCTTCTCTGTCTGTACAATAAGATACTTTTTCAGTTCAGTTTAGTTGCTCAGTCGTGTCCAACTCTTTATGACCCCATGGCCTGCAGCACACCAGGCCTCCCTGTCCATCACCAACTCCCAGAGTTTACCCAAACTCATGTCCATTGAGTCGGTGATGCCATCCAGCCATCTCATCCTCTGTCGCCCCTTCTCCTCCTGCCCTCAATCTTTCCCAGCATCCGGGTCTTTTCACATGAGTCAGCTCTTCACATCAGGTGGCCAAAGTATTGGAGTTTCAGCTTCAACATCAGTCCTTCCAATGAACACTCAGGACTGATTTCCTTTAGGATGGACTGGTTGGATCTCCTTGCTGTCCAAGGGACTCTCAAGAGTCTTCTCCAACACCACAGTTCAAAAGCATCAATTCTTCGGCACTCAGCTTTCTTTATAGTCCAACTCTCATGTCCATACATGACAACTCGAAAAACCATAGCTTTGACTAGACGGACCTTTGTTGGCAAAGGAATGTCTCTGCTTTTTAATATGCTGTCTAGGTTGGTCGTAACTTTCCTTCCAAGGAGTAAGTGCCTTTTAATTTCATGGCTGCAGTCACCATCTGCAGTGATTTTGGAGCCCCCCAAAATAAAGTCAGCCACTGTTTCCACTGTTTCCCTGTCTATTTGCTATGTTGTGATGGGACCAGATGCCATTAGTATAAACCAGTTTCTCTCAGTTTTCTCAGGACTGATCAAATTTTAAAACCGAAAACTTTGGTCTATTTTCCTGGACCCACCCCATCCAGTCTTGGGCAAACAAGAATGGTCAGTCTCCCCACCATTAGGATATGTGATGTCAGCGCCCCCTCCCCCTTCTTCTCTAGTCTTGGGTTTCCCATCTCTAAAATTCTCAATTTGAATTAACTGAGAGGTCTAAGGCATGGGGTCACTAACCATTCTGATATCTAGTCTTCCATCCCAAGTCCTGAGAAATCCCACAGTCCTGGGCAAACAGGGACAAATTATCACCCTGTGGACAGGGCTTCTCCCTATCCTGATTTCCTGGCGCTCTATACCACAGGGACAGCCACATGCCCATGTGGGCCCAGCCTGATTAACACCCACCCGCCCCCCTGTCCCGCTCTCAAAACACTGTGAATTGGAAGGGCTGAGCTGGCTGTGTTTACAGCCTCATGATAAGATCTTCAAAGATTTCTCTTCCCAGGAAAATCTATGCAAAACTATTTAGTAAGACCACAGTTAAATCAATGCCCTGATTTCACACATGTGTTTGCACAGGAAATTAGCTCACATAGTTTTCTAATGAGTGGCTTTAATCAAGCTCAAAAGAAAGAGCTGGACTCTGGTATAAATAAAATTACCTTATTTCTAGAGATAATCCTATGATCCTCAACCAAGTGGCAGATAATATGAAGAAGACTCACCCTAGCATATCCAGGATAAAGATAAATATAGGCAAGCCAGCATGGTTAGTCTTAGGATTCCTTGTGGTTGGAGAAGAAATAGCCTAGGATACGGAGCAGAAAACTTGGAATCAATTGCTGGCCCCACTGATTGCTTGGCTTGGACTCTTTGATTACTGTCTTTGGGCTTCAATTCAAGGAACCTCACTACCTTTCTGTCTAAAGTGATGAGAGTGCAGTGGTGAATTATATTACTGTTCAAAATACTCCCTGCCCCTCCCAGGGGTGCCTCTCCCTAAGGGGTCACTCCTGTGTGGGCATTATCCTTCCCACCCATTGATATCAGGCTTAACCTTATGATATCCGAGGGGATGTGAGCAGAAGCTTTGGAAGGTGGTTGTGCTTTGCCATCATCTCTTTTCTCTCTGTGTCAGGACCAGTGTATTAATTTGCTAGGCTGCATCAGCAAAATACAATGAACTGTGTGGTTTAAATAAGAGCAATGACTTCGTCTCACAGACTGGAGGCTAGAGATCAGGGTGTCAGCATGGTTTCTTCAAAGGTTGGTGAGAATGTGTTCCATGCCTCTACCCTGGCTTGCGGCAGCCCACTGACACTCTTTGGCATTCCTTGGCTTGAAGGGGTATCACTTTGATCTCTTCCTTTATGTTCGCATGGTGTTCTCCCTGTGTGAGTCTCTGTCTCTGTGTCCAAATGTTCCCCTTGTTTGAGGACACCAGTCATTTGGGATTAAGGCCCACTCTCATGACCTCACCTTAATTTGATCAACTACAAAGATTCTTTTTTCAGATAAGGTCATATTCACAGGCACTGATGAGTTGTTGTTGTTTAGTCCCTAAGTCATGTCTGACTCTTTTGCAACACCACGGGCTGTAGCCTGTCAGGCTCCTCTGTCCATGGGATTCTTCAGGCAAGAATATAGGAGTGGGTTGCCATTTCCTTATCCAGGCGATCTTCCTGACCCAGGGATCGAACTCATGTTTCCTGCATTGGCAGGCTAAGTCTTTATCACTGAGCCACCAGGGAACACAGGGAACTATATTCAACATCTTGTGATAAACCATAAGGGAAAAGACTATTTTTAAAAGGAATATATAAATGTGTATATCTGGGTCACTTTTTTATACAGCAGAGATTGATACATTGTAAATCAACTATAGTTGAATTAAAAAAATACATGAGTGACAGAAATCTGAAGGGACAAAATATATATAATTATGGCTTCCAGTCAAAATCTCAAAGCAAATTAACATCAGCTTCCATTCATAAAATTTCATGCCATTTTTCTCTTCTTTAGGAACCAAACTTTGATTTTTCTTGGCATATTGTTCTCCAGATAGTTCAAAACCAAACCAAGCAATCCATTTCCCAGCGTCACTTATAGTTACATGTGGCCACCTCTGTTTTGTTCCATGAGAAAAAATACAGATGCCACGTGTGATGACCAGGTATGTTCTTCATTTGGTCTGTCTTGCTACTTGATGGTTTAGGATTCAACATCTTTTGGAAGACACAATTAATGATGACCAGCAATAGTATAATAGGGCTGCACTCTTAGCCTGAATTCTGGAGTGGAAATATTGTGGAGCAAAGAGACAGCAAGTCCATACTGGACATATATATGAGCAAGAAAGAAATCTTTGTTGTCACAAGTCCCTTTGATTTAGGCATTTTTACTGCTGCAGAAAAACAGAAAACAACTCTGTGACATTGTTGTGAAAATGAAATTAGACAACGTCCATGAAAGAGCTTTGAAACTTACATATCCCTATATGGAAGTGAGGGGTAGTCTGATGATTTTTTTCCAGCTCCCAGCCCAATCATAATGGAATCTCATCTTGTGATATTGAGATCCCCAATATTCACCCGGAATAGCCCTAAATTCTGAGACCGAAGGTCATTCTGACCTTGGCTGTAGCATCACTTGATGTTGGACTGGTTTTTCTTGATTCTGAGGTTCAATGTCTCCCTCCGTAAAGTGAGGAATTTGTACTTTTCATGATTTCAAGAGCCTCTTCCAACTCTGATACCATGTGCTTTGCTCACATTCATCACAATTTGTTGGATGGGTTAGATCGGTCTGGTCTGACCCAGAATCATTTAGCTGTCAAATGTTTGGCTCTTGGAGGCACAGTTTGTTTGTTTGTTTTTTGATTTGAAGGGCAGCTGTGTCTGAATAGCTAATGGATTTAATCAAGGGGGCAGTAAATGCTACCTCCTGAAGATATGATGATGTCAAAGAAAAAGAATTATTTCAGAAAGCTCCAATCATGGGAAATGAATGGAATTGTCTGCCTGAGGCAGAAGGGGCCACAAAATGCCTGTCCCAGTGATTGGGGATTTTTTGAAGAACAACAGGTTCTGGGAGAAGCGGCCAACTGTGGTCTGCCTTAGAGAGAGTGAGTAGCCTCAGACTTCTCAGAGGGGTGAACAAATGCTGCTGCTGCTGCTGCAAAGTCACTTCAGTCATGTTCGACTCTGTACGACCCCATAGACAGCAGCCCACCAGGCTCCCCTGTCCCTGGGATTCTCCAGGCAAGAACACTGGAGTGGGTTGCCATTGCCTTCTCCAATGCATGAAAGTGAAAAGTGAAAGTGAAGTCGCTCAATTGTGTCTAACTCTTCGTGACCCCATGGACTGCAGCCCACCAGGCTTCTCCATCCATGGGATTTTCCAGGCAAGAGTACTGGAGTGGGGTGCCATCGCCTTGTCTGAAGAAATGCTAGCTGACTCTAATAACCTTTATGACCCCGGGCAACTCAACTTCTGGGGGCAGCAGTTTGCTCCTCTGAAAAATGAGTCTAAAAACAGATGTTCATGAGGATCACAGGAATTCAGATAAGGTATGTGGAATGGTTTAGAAATTTGACAGGTTTTGAAAATCCCATTTTTTAAAGGAGTGCATGGTAAAATGAAGAGCGAGCTTTGGAGGGAGCTATAGGTTTTAATCCCAGCTCTCCCAATTACCCTGGACAAATTACCTAACCCATCAGAGCTCAGGCTTCCTCATCTGTAAAATAGGGGTAATTATTCCTACCCCATCAGGCTATTGAGAGAATTACATTAGATTTAAAAAATCTCCTAGCAGAACACTGTATGCATATCAAATGACAGTAGTTTTTATGTTTTATTGATTTTTGATAGACTTGAAAGTAATATATAAAACTAAAATTAGGAAGGAATTTTGTACATCTCCTCCATCATTTTACAGATGAGATGACATTGATACAAAGGGAAACTGACTGTCTTGTTCAAGGTCACACATCTAGTAAGTTGAACAAGTGGCTCTAAGAGCCCATGTTTCTTAACATCTTTTTTTTGATGTTTTTTCTACTTTGCCACACTTTCAGTGAATGTATTTTATTCCAAACACCTAGGGTTAATGTGTCTATCACATATAAAACCCATGCTCAGAACCCCTAGGCTCTACCTCCTTACAACCCTTTGCCAGGTCAGTCTACTGTAGGTGGATTGAAAGGAATTAGCCGGCTGATTAAATTAGAACTTCCCAAGATGTTGTGCTGATTGCTTATCTTGGTTCTAGTTTTAATCTTGATAAATAATATGTATTTGTCACAGAATGGACATTTCACACTTTCTTCTCTTTCACCTTTGGACTTTACCTTTGGGCTGCTGAAACATTGCTAAGGTATGTGGTAGTGGGCAAGCATAGGTTGCAGTCAGGGTGAAGGAACACAGCATATGCCATTAGGGGAATTCTTTAGAGGAGCCTTCACAAATCATGTTATATTCTCCCCTCCCATGACCAACAGTTCCTCCACTCAACTCACCACATTCCGAAAGTCTCTCTCATGAAATCATATGCCCTTTTCTGGGACACTTGGAAATTGCTAACGTGGCCACTTATTTGAGTGGTGATCAGGAGGCATGTAATTAGGGAACAATGCTTACTTGCTCTTTTTCTCTCCTGGGGCACTCCCCAGCTCATGATAAATGATCCCCCCACCCTTGTAAGCCTTGAGGAGAAAATGCATACCATTTTTTCCACTTTACTGTCTCCTTCCCAGAGGGAAAGGGGCCTGCATGATTGATACCATCTAGGAGTAGGCCCTAATGGCGCACAGGTCCCTCTCTGCTCTCCCTTGCCTGCAGGACACAGGTGTCTCCAGCTCCTTGTCGACAAGAAGATAACTCACCAGGGCAAGCTCTGCTGCTGGCGTGGGAAGCCTTAGAACCTCCTGGGGTGCTGCTATGACTGAGCAAGTACATTCCATTGCAGCCGTAAGGGTTGGGAGAGGAGCTGGTAGAGAGGACAGACTAGAAAGCACATTTGGGCCTGGTCCCAACCAACTCCAACCTCCGATCCAGTTTCACCTGCAAACAAGCTGACATTCTTAGTACATTTCTTAGTAAGTTCTGAAGTCACTTTAGGTTTTCATATATTTAGCCAATAAATATTTGACTGTCCCCCACCTCTCAAGCACTGCCGACCCCTGGGGATGGAGAGAAAATTAAGACCTGGTCTTTGCCCTCAAGCAAGCCATAGGATTGATTATGTACTCAGAGAATCAGGGTATAATGTGGTGGTTGGAGGTTTTGTACAGGATGCTATAGGAGCAGAGAAAATGAGGTTTCTAGAGAGACTTATGAAGGCAATGGCAACCCACTCCAGTACTCTTGCCTGGTGAATCCCATGGACGGAGGAGCCTGGTAGGCTGCAGTCCATGGGGTCGCTGGGAATCAGGCACGACTGAGCGACTTCCCTTTCACTTTTCATTTTCATGCATTGGAGAAGGAAATGGCAACCCACTCCAGTGTTCTTGCCTGGAGAAGCCCAGGGACGGAGGAGCCTGGTGGGCTGCTGTCTGTGGGGTCGCACAGAGTCGGACATGCCTGAAGCGACTTAGCAGCAGCAGCAGAGAGACTTTAAAAGCTGGAGGAGGTTTCCTGGAGGAGACCATGTGACCTGAGTAATGAAGATATAGGAGGCATTAATTAAAGGAAAACATGAGGATCGAATGGGAAGAAGATAATCTAGGACACAGTAGCCTGTTTGAAAGTCTCATTTGTGAGAACACCTTGCCATTGGATTATGAGTGGTTCAAGGTTGCTAGGACTTAGAGCACAAGAAGGGATTATCCTTATTGTGTTCAAAATTCAGTTTAAGTGCTTGTTATATATCCAAAGAGTGATGGCTTATTCTCTCTTCCTCTCCAGGATCCTCTCTGCAAGCTTCCCCTTTGCTTTATCTCATTACAGTTAAGCTGTTCATTTCTTTAAATTTTGTTTTATTGGAGGATAATTGCTTTACAATATTGTGTTGGCCTCTGCCGTATGCTAACCACAAATATACTTCTTTTCCCTCCCTCCTGAACCCCCCTCCCATCTCCTGCCCCATCCCACCCCTCCAGGTTGTCACAGAGCATTAGGTTGAGCTCCCAGTGAAAGTGAAAGTCACTCAGTCGTGTCTGACTCTGCAACCCCATGGACTACAGAGTCCACGAAATTCTCCAGGCTAGAATACTAGAGTGGATAGCCTTTCATTTCTTCAGGGGCTCTTCCTAACCCAGGAATCAAACTGAGGGGTCTCCTGCATTGCAGGCAGATTCTTTACCAACTGAGCTATCCCCCTGTGTCAAATAGCAAATTCCCACTTGCTATCTGTTTTGCATATGGCAATGTATATGTTTCCATGCTGTTCTCTCAATTCAACCCATCCTCTCCTTTCCCCACTGTGTCCATTATACACAGTGAAGTAAGTCAGAAAGAGAAAGACAAATATTGTATCTTAATGCATGTGTGTGGAATCTAGAAAGACGGTACTGATGGACCTATTTGCAGGGCAGCCATGGAGACGCAAACATAGCAAACAGACTTGTAAGCTGATCATTGTACAGGGTTTCTATCTGTGTGCTGTACCTGTCACTGGAGTCTGGTTTTTATTTTGAGCCTCACTATCCTTTTGCTGTAAGCGGGACTGTCGAATGCGTCACCCTTTCCTATGGAATTTGGCCATTGTCTCCACCAAAGGGAGTGGATTTCGTCTGTCTGAGGCTCAGGCATGTGCTTGCTTTCCCCAGTGGGCTCTGAGTAGATGTGGTAGAAGCTGTGACTCGAAATATGCTGTGCACGTGGCCTTTCTCTCTCACCTCTCCGTCTGCCTTGAGATTCCCTCTTCCTGCTTCAGGCCTGTTAGCTGCATCACTTCAGCCCATATCCAAGAATGAGATCCTTGGAGCAGGTCTGAAGATAGGCACCAGCTAGATCTGAAATTTAAAGCCCAGCTGCCTGGTCAAGCCCAGTCAAGGTCAGCCCCACCTGACCTGAGGGTGAGAAGCAAGCCCAGCTGGGATCAGCAGGTCCACTCACATCTGACTGAAAAATAAGCTTCTTATACACCACCAAGATTGGGGATTGTTTCTTATACAGAAATGGCTGAAATGTCCTCCGTATTTCTTTGGCCCATGTTTGCCTAGGGCATTGCTTTGCAAACTTTCAAATGTTCTATACCTGGCTGACCAGGCAGTTGGTCAATCCATTCTTCTCTAGCTCACGTCTCTGTGAGACATTCTTTACAACCACAAAGCTCATTCTCTACACAGACTCTGCTCTAGGGACAAAGGGAGAACATACAGCTTCCATGCTGGCTGAGGAGACAGGAGACAACAGTGGATACAGAGAAATGGCCTAGGAGAGTGCTCAGGAGAGAAAATTTGGCCGACTGTGGTTAGACAGGCCATGGGATGCATGTATAAGTGAGTCAGCCCAGGTGAATCTGGCCTGGGGGGATGGGCCCTAGGCTCTTTCGAAAGGATGATGAAAAGATTTTGAGGCCTGTCTCATCCTCTGTATCTTTCTGATCTCAAGCACAGGCTTTTCTAACTCTGCCTTTAAGGTATCACTTGTTTTCTGATGCTTAGTACTTTATCTGTCAAATGATGCAAATGCTTACATGTCACAATGGTTTTGAAATGATTGCATGAAATAATAGATAAACATATACTCTGGAAAACCCCAGGAAAGCACATCATTGTAAGAAGTGATCATTGGTCTCACCAAGAGTGAAAAAGCATTTGGAAAAAAATACATTAGAAATTATACAAAGTGAGAGATGATGACTTTGTCATAATTTACAAAATTCAGTTTTAGATAACTTTCTACAGTTGCACAGCTTTGAACTGGTAACATGACATTGTTTGCATCCCTTATTCAAATTGATCTAATTGTCTCTAAAGGGGTCTCATGACCCACACAGAAGGGCAGCAGCAAAACTTTCCTGCTAACTCCCTTGGGATGGGGATGGTCGTCCTAGGAAGAGGAGTAGGATGTGGAAACTGTCCTCTGCCATTCCCTGTATTGAGCAGACACCCAGGCACTGGTTCCCAATGCTAGGGGAGGCCTGCCACATAATGGATCTATAAAAAGAAGGGTAGAATTGATCAATTCAAGCCAGGATTTAAAAAAAAAAAGATTAAGAATAAATGATAGAAAGTTCTATGCAAAAACATTTGATTACCTAAAAAAAAAAAACCAACCCTAATTTTCTTTGTAAACATAAATGACTTAAAGTGATTCTAGAAGAATGAAAAACCTGAAACAAACATGGAATTGAAAAAAAATTAGTAGAAAAATTATGCCTCCTATATGATCCCAGGGCTTGGACAGTTTTACATATCTTATGTATGCTATTGAATGTATGCTATTGAAATGGAACCCACTCCAATGTTCTTGCCTGGAGAATCCCAGGGATGGGTAGCCTGGTGGGCTGCCGTCTATGGGGTCGCACAGAGTCGGACACGACTGAAGTGACTTAGCAGCAGCAGCATGCTATTGAAATTGTTCCCAAGCAGAGAAAAGCCAGAAATATTTACAGATATATTTCACCAGAGCCTGAGATTATTAATACAGGAAAAGAAACCAGGATCTCACCTGCAAGTTTGACAATAGGTGGGAAAAAAACCTTTATACAATAAAATGCTGAGAAATTGAAATCTAGAGTGATATTTAAAGATTAGTATACCATGACTGCATTAGGTTTTATTCTTAGAACAAAAGACGGTTATAAAATTAGTTGTATCATTTTAGTATATCTTGTTGATGTATTAGAGAAGAAACATTTTTAATCATCTGAAAAATTGCTAAGAAATCATTTAATGAAATTCATCACCCACCCATTCCAGATTAATGAGAAAAGGAAAACACACACAATGATGTGCAGTGAACTGGGAATACAAAGATACTTCCTAAAGATGATAAAGAATATCTAAAATCAAGAACTAACTAAATACGAATGTTGGATTATTACAAACATTCCCATTAAAATTAAGAGCAAGCCAAGATTTTTTAAAATGCCCATTGTCACACCCTTTCAAGAAACCTTAGACAGTTTAGTAATATATGCAACAGATATAAACATTTCAGTGATTAGAAAGAAAAGTAAAATGATCATTGGTGGAAGATGGTATGATTGCTCATATAGTAAACCAAAGATAGCTAATTACCTAGGATATCCAGGAAAGCAAGCAACCTGTTAAATGATTGTTTTTTCTCAATTCAAAGTGGTGCTAATCTGAAGGAACGAGTAAATAGCAAAGGAAAATTTGAGGTTGAGGGAAATCTTGAATGTTCTTCCTACCAGATGTTAAAAATTTTTTTTTAAATGATGATGATTAAAACAGCATTGTGCTGTTGCCTCGTTCAAACAGATGCCACACACAAACTGGGTAACTGGAGGAGAGTTTAAAAAGGGGACTGCTGACAAAAATGTGGAAACTTAGAAGGACTTATGCAATATCTAGGCCAGCGACAGACAGTCAAGAGCCCTTAGGCCTGAGGGGAGGGGAGAGTGGTTACAAAACCAGCGATAGGAGCACAGCGGGGTGAAGGACACTAACAGGAGTGAGTCCTCCAGCGGAGGGACATGCCAGCCCAAGGCCACATGATCAGGAAGAAGCCAAGGCAATAAAAGCACCAACCTCAATCCTCCTTCCTCCGTCTCCTGGTCTCCTGTGAGATCTCCAACCAGAAGCCAGGATGCAAAGGAACCATTTCTTTGTTTCATTTCTTTTGTTTTTCTTTCTGTTTTGAAAATTTTCAGGTGTAGTTTTCAGGGTTCTTTAATTTTCTTTTTTCTAGTTAAAGTTTTAAAAAAGTTTTGCAAAGCTATAGATTTACATGCATTTTCATTAAATCAGAGAGATTCTTTTGTCTCCCCAGGGATAACATCTTGCAAATTATTTTAAAATATCATAACCATGAAATTGACACACATACAATCATGTTTAGATGTCCCCAGTTTTATTTGTACTTATGCATGTATTTGTTACTTACGTTTATGCAGTTCTACCATGCATAGGCTCATGAATCCACCACCAGTGTCAAGATATACTTTCATTAACACAAACATCCTCTGTGTTGCCCGAATATAATCACAAATCCTTTCCTCCTATCTCTTGATTCCTGTACCATGACAACCACTAATATTCTCTTGATTTCTATAATGTCATGTAAATGTTACGTAAATGAAGCCTGTTGATACAGACCATAAAGGTCAGCAGATTGAGGATAGAGTGGGACAGATCTATCTATTCATAGATCCATAGATCCAGAGAGTCCATCTTGAATGACAACTGAAAATACCACGCTAAATGCTGCCAAAGTTGACAAAGGACCAAAAGAGATAGTGCAAAAGTAAACCCTAATATATTTATTCATTCACTTGACAAATATTCATTGAGTGCTTACTCAACACACTAGGGCATCAGTGTAAGTCAATAAGAAAAGTAAGCCTATTCAGTAAATAGCACTAAGAAACTGAGTTCAGTTCACTTTAGTCACTCAGTCATGTCTGACTCCCTGTGGCCCCATGGACTGCAGCACGCCAGGCCTTCCCTGTTGTCACCAACTCCCAGAGCTTGCTCAAACTCATGCCCATCGAGTTGGTGATGACATCCAACCATCTCATTTGTCCACTTCTCCTCCTGCCTTCCATCTTTCCCAGTATCAGAGTCTTTTGCAGTGAGTCAGTTCTTTGCATCAGGTGGCCAAAAGATTGGAGTTTCACCTTCAGCATCAGTGCTGCCAATGAATATTCAGGACTGATTTCCTTTAGGATGGACTGGTTCGATCTCCTTGCAGTCCAAGGGACTCTCAAGAGTACTAACACCACAGTTCAAAAGCATCAATTCTTTGGCACTCAGCATTCTTTATAGTCCAACTCTCACATCCATACATGACTATTGGAAAAATTAACTGAGTAGCCTTTGGAAAAATAAGACCAGTGCCTGTGCAGAATGGTATAAAATGGCTCATTCAGTACCTACCCTCCCCCTCTTTCTAACTTGACTTGTACCATAGAGGCTGGGAAACCTAAAATCACAGGCAAATCACATTGATTTGCTCCTAATGTTACAAGGAATGCTCCTCAGAGCATAGATTTCTGGAGCCAGACAATCTGGGTACAAATACAACTCTGCCATCCATTAACTGCTTAGTGTAGGACAGTTTGGAGGAGGAAATGGCTACTGACTCCAGTATTCTTTCTTGCCTGAGAAATCCCATGGACAGAGGAGCCTGGAGGGCTACAGTTCATGGGATTGCAGAAGAGTTAGAAACAATTTAGACTGAACACAGACAACAATGGGTTAAGTACTTTCCATGTCTTGGTTTCCTCATATGGAAAATGAGAATATAGTAGTACCTACCTCATAGGAGCCTGTAAAATTAGTTAACATCTATAAAAGCCCTGAGAACAATGCCTGGCACTCAGTAAGCATTGTATAGTGTTCACTAATAATAGTCTAATTCTCATAGACTCCCTTGCAGCTAGCATTCAGCATGCGATAGAAGTGCTATACAGGAGCTATAGTAATATATCATTATACAGGCAGAAGTTGACACCATAAAGTGGCAATGGTTCCCAGGAAGCTTGTTTTTATGGCAGAGACACTTGGTTATTCAGGGGTGGTGGTTGTGAAGTTTCTGCTCTCCAGTCCCCAGCATCTAGCAGTAATGGATTCCTCTAGGATGTTCCCATGATGTGACTGGAAATTATTTTTGTCTCTGTGTTGCTGTCAACTCTGTGGCACCCAGCCATCTTGGTAATTCAATAAATTAGCTTAAACCCCTTAGTAAGTCCCTCTCTGCTTGAAGCAGTTAAAATAGCTTTATGTCTGACCAGTCCAGACCATTGCCTTATATCAAAATAAAACTCAGATAATTAAGGATTTGATTGTGAAAAATAAAGTCATTGAAGAAACAATAAAAAAATAAATGCCAGTGCTTCAATTATTGCAGCTTAAAAAAAAAAAAAAAACTGTAAATACAAAAACACTAGAGGAAAATCTTGAGAGGTTTGACCACACAGTTTATAGGTTAAAGATCATAACTAAAAGTAAGATACATATGAAAGATCAAGAATATTTCAAGAAGTTTGACAATGATCATACTCTTAGCATATGATTTATAGAAGTTATTGTAAAAATATTAAAGTAGCAGTAAAAATAATTCTGAAGGATATGATAATTTATATAAAAATAAATGATATATATATATACACACATACACCCACATGTATACACAATATGTATGTACTGGTAACTTGAAAATGCAAATCAGAGAAAGGAATCATTTTTCTTCTTTGACGAATTGGCAGCAAATTTTTTAAAGAAAGGATTTATCCTTATTCTGGCAAGGAGACGGGGGAAAGTACTCTCATTCTTTGTTGGTAGGAATATAAGCTGGTAAAATCATTTTGGAGGACAATTTGGTAATATTTACCCAGGCTTTAGGGCCTCCCAAGTGGCACTACTGGTAAAGAATTCACCTGCCAATGCCAGAGACATAAGAGACTCGGATTAGAGACCTGGGCTGGGAAGGTCCCCCAGAGAAGAAAATGATAACCCACTCCAGTGTTCTTGCCTGGAGAAGTCAATGGACAGAGGAGCCTGGCAGGCTACAGTCCATGGGCTCACAAAGAGTTGGACACCACTGAAGTGACTTAGCCTACAGCATTTTATGCATTCTATTCCTGGCTTTAAAAGCAGGCCACTCAGCCATGCTTCAAGCTGTGGCTGGTACGCAAAAAACAGCTTGACAGCAAACTGGCTCAGGCGATTGCCAACAGCCACTCCTGGACTGTCCTGACTGTGGCCCACTCTCTGGCCACTGAATCCCCAGCTCCAAACACCGACCTTGGATTCAAGAGTTTTGGGACCCTCAGTTACACTAGACTGTTCAGTCTTTAGTTTTCAGATTTGATTTGACATCTCACCCAGTCCTTAGCTCCTAGTGCTCTGCTGCTGCTAAGTTGCTTCAGTCGTGTCCGATTCTGTGCGACCCCATAGATGGCAGCCCACCAGGCTCCCCCGTCCCTGGGATTCTCCAGGCAAGAACACTGGAGTGGGTTGCCATTTCCTTCTCTAGGCCCAAGCATTTCCTTCAGTCTAGGAATGAGGCCCCAGCCATTTCTCCCAGCCACACCCACAGCCTCATCTCGACCAGCTGGCCCAACCAGTTGGCTGACTTCCTCTTCATACATTTTTGTCCTCCTTCTCTGTTAGGCAAGGAATATTTGAACAGCCTTCACTGTAGACCCCAACTTGGTTAATTTTTGCTGAAAGCAAAAGTTAATATTATATACCTTCCAGAATCAGTGCAATTGAAAAGGCTTCTCATGTGCTAAATGGTGCTTTTTCTTCATTTTGATATTATCATATAAGACTGAGTCATTTATATGCTATCTTTTCTTGGCCACTTTCAAAAATGTAATTTCTTTTTACTGTACTTTCTATAGCATCTCTCTGTGTTTTTGTGGTGAATACCATTCCCCTCAACTATTTTTGGATCCCTCCTGCTCTGAGGAGGTAAAATTTTTTCTTTCTCATTTATGAATCAATGGATTTTATGAATCCTTGCTTTAGCAATTTAGAAACTTCCTATCTTCCTTTTCTCCAAATTTTGAACAATATATGACTTGCTGTAAATGGAAAAAAAAAATGCTAAAGGTACTTTTTACATTTATCCTCTATTCTTCACTATAGTTCCACTTAATACAGGTCATTTTATAACAGTTAATTCTCTGTAGAAATCAAAATGAATTTTGAAGAGATAGTGAATGGGTTAGATTAAATGGCAAGGATAGCTGGTCAGACTGGGATTTTTACTTTCTCACTTCAGAACTTTGAATAGTCTTTCTGAAGTATTGTGCTGACAGTCCTGTGGTGGGTGGGTGGGTGCGGTAGCCATCAGATATTTAGCTGACAACTGCCCACTTTAGAAGATACGATAGGATGATAATTCCTTAGAGGTGACTTACCTTACTTTATTAATGCTAACAACCACCATCACCAACAACAAAAAACAAAACAAAAGTGGAAAACATATCCCTGGTAAAAATCAGCTTCCTCTTACTTAAGTTTTCATCTATATAAGAATTCTAGCAATCAGAATCCAACAACACATTAAAAAGATCATACACCATGACCAAGTGGGCTTTATCCCAGGGATGCAAGGATTCTTCAATATCCGCAAATCAATCAATGTAATTCACCACATTAACAAACTGAAAAATAAAAACCATATGATTATCTCAATAGATGCAGAGAAGGCCTTTGACAAAATTCAACATCCATTTATGATTAAAACTCTCCAGAAAGCAGGAATAGAAGGAACATACCTCAACATAATAAAAGCTATATATGACAAACCCACAGCAAACATTATCCTCAATGGTGAAAAATTGAAAGCATTTCCCCTAAAGTCAGGAACAAGACAAGGGTGTCCACTTTCACCGCTACTATTCAACATAGTTCTGGAAGTTTTGGCCACAGCAATCAGAGCAGAAAAAGAAATAAAAGGAATCCAAATTGGAAAAGAAGAAGTAAAACTCTCACTGTTTGCAGATGACATGATCCTCTACATAGAAAACCCTAAAGACTCCACCAGAAAATTACTAGAGCTCATCAATGAATATAGTAAAGTTGCAGGATATAAAATCAACACACAGAAATCCCTTGCATTCCTATACACCAATAATGAGAAAGTAGAAAAAGCAATTAAGGAAACAATTCCATTCACCATTGCAACGAAAAGAATAAAATACTTAGGAATATATCTACCCAAAGAAACTAAAGACCTATATACAGAAAACTATAAAACACTGATGAAAGAAATCAAAGAGGACACTAATAGATGGAGAAATATACCATGTTCATGGATCGGAAGAATCAATATAGTGAAAATGAGTATACTACCCAAAGCAATTTACAAATTCAATGCAATCCCTATCAAACTACCAGCCATATTTTTCACAGAACTAGAACAAATAATTTCAAGATTTGTATGGAAATACAAAAAACCTCGAATTGCCAAAGCAATCTTGAGAAAGAAGAATGGAACTGGAGGAATCAACTTGCCTGACTTCAGGCTCTACTACAAAGCCACAGTCATCAAAACAGTATGGTACTGGCACAAAGACAGACATATAGATCAATGGAACAAAATAGAAAGCCCAGAGATAAATCCACACACATATGGACACCTTATCTTTGACAAAGGAGGCAAGAATATACAATGGAGTAAAGACAATCTCTTTAACAAGTGGTGCTGGGAAAACTGGTCAACCACTTGTAAAAGAATGAAACTAGATCACTTTCTAACACCACACACAAAAATAAACTCAAAATGGATTAAAGATCTAAATGTAAGACCAGAAACTATAAAACTCCTAGAGGAGAACATAGGCAAAACACTCTCAGACATAAATCACAGCAGGATCCTCTATGATCCACCCCCCAGAATTCTGGAAATAAAAGCAAAAATAAACAAATGGGATCTAATTAAAATCAAAAGCTTCTGCACAACAAAGGAAAATATCAGCAAGGTGAAAAGACAGCCTTCTGAATGGGAGAAAATAATAGCAAATGAAGCAACTGACAAACAACTAATCTCAAAAATATACAAGCAACTTATGCAGCTCAATTCCAGAAAAATAAATGACCCAATCAAAAAATGGGCCAAAGAACTAAATAGACACATCTCCAAAGAAGACATACGGATGGCTAACAAACACATGAAAAGATGCTCAACATCACTCATTATCAGAGAAATGCAAATCAAAACCACAATGAGGTACCACTTCACACCAGTCAGAATGGCTGCGATCCAAAAATCTGCAAGCAATAAATGCTGGAGAGGGTGTGGAGAAAAGGGAACCCTCCTACACTGTTGGTGGGAATGCAAACTAGTACAGCCACTATGGAGAACAGTGTGGAGATTCCTTAAAAAATTGCAAATAGAACTCCCTTATGACCCAGCAATCCCACTGCTGGGCATACACACCGAGGAAACCAGAATTGAAAGAGACACATGTACCCCAATGTTCATCGCAGCACTGTTTATAATAGCCAGGACATGGAAACAACCTAGATGTCCATCAGCAGATGAATGGATAAGAAAGCTGTGGTACATATACACAATGGAGTATTACTCAGCCGTTAAAAAGAATTCATTTGAATCAGTTCTGATGAGATGGACGAAACTGGAGCCGATTATACAGAGTGAAGTAAGCCAGAAAGAAAAACACCAATACAGTATACTAACACATATATACGGAATTTAGAAAGATGGCAATGACGACCCTGTATGCAAGACAGGAAAAAGACGCAGCTGTCTATAACGGACTTTTGGACTCAGAGGGAGAGGGAGAGGGAGGGATGATATGGGAGAATGGCATTCTATCATGTATACTATCATGTAAGAATTGAATCGCTAGTCTATGTCTGACGCACATACAGCATGCTTGGGGCTGGTGCATGGGGATGACCCACAGAGATGTTATGGGGAGGGAGGTGGGAGGGGGGTTCATGTTTGGGAACACATGTAAGAATTAAAGATTTTAAAATTAAAAATAAATAAATAAATAAATAAATAAATCTTATAATGAAACAAAAAAAAAAAAAAAAAAAAGAAATCACAATAGCTAGCCCATACTGCCTGGAAAATCCCATGGATGGAGGAGACTGGTAGGCTACAGTCCATGGAGTCGCTAAGAATGGGACATGACTGAGCAAGTTCACTTTCACTTTTCACTTTCATGCATTGGAGAAGGAAATAGCAACCCACTCCAGTGTTCTTGCCTGGAGAATCCCAGGGACAGGGGAGCCTGGTGGGCTGCCGTCTGTGGGGTCGCACAGAGTCGGACACGACTGAAGCAACTTAGCAGCAGCAGCAGCAGCAGCAGCCCATATTTGTGTTTATCTAAATTTTTACTAAGTAAACCTTAAGTAGAAACTATTAATCAAGAAACAAGAAAATGAAATGATAAAAATAATTTACAGCCAGCCAGACTCTGCAGAAACAAGGTCTGTTCCTTATTGCTAGAGGCATATGAGTGAGTGAGTGAGCGAAGTCGCTCGGTTGTATCTGACTTTTTGCGACCCCATGGACTACCAGGCTCCTCTGTCCATGGGATTCTCCAGGCAAGAATAGTGGAGTGGGTTACCATTTCCTTCTGCAGGGGATCTTCCCGACCCAGGGATCAAACCCGGGTCTCCCGCATTGGAGACAGACGCTTTAACCTCTGAGCCACCAGGGAAGCCTGCTAAAGGCATCTACATTCAGTCAATAGGAAGTTACCAAATATATTCTAAGTGTCACTCATAACATGGTGTGAGGGGAGAGAAAAGGTGAAGCTTAAAGGTAAAAAGTGTTATGGTTGAAACGGGCTATAGAGAGCTGTCAGAGTGGAGGAAAGTGGTGACCAGAACTCCTGAGAATTCTGCAGAGTTTATATTGGGTTGACCAAAAAGTTTGTTAGGGTTTCTCCATTACTTTATATGGAAAAACCTGAATGAACTTTTGGCTAACCCCATAGGTGACATTTGATGTAGCATATGAGGACTCCATCCAAGGAATATACAAAATTTACTGAAAAGGATGGGAATGCTGGAGAGTAGAAATGGCAGGAGTTGTGGCTGAAAGGCCAAGGAGAGTAACTGCTTAGAGTAATCAGTAGTGATGAGTTCAGCCTTTGAAGGGCTTCTGAGCAAAATGAATCAGCATCCAAAATATACACAAACCATTTAATCCTTTAATATCCTTCCTAGTTGACTATTTCAAGGAAATATGTAAAGGAATAATAATAATAAACTGAGATGTGCAAAGCAATTGTTAGTGAGTATTTAGAATAATAAAATATGAGAAACAGTCTCAAAGTCGAAGTAGTCAGAACACTTTATATTAACATAAGTATTATAAAATAGTTTCTAGTTTCATCGGGAATCAGAAAGCTTGCCCTGCATGAGTGGAAAATGGTGTGACTATTATGAGTATAGTTGTACAAAACTTAAAAGCAGAAGGATTAAAAATAGGGAAATATTATAAATGTTGCCAAGGTCGTTCTCTTTGGTTTTCATTGAGAAGGTTTTAGGATGGTTTAATAGTCAATTTTTTAAACAGTTACTAACAGCAGAAAGCAAAGAACTAAAGAACCTCTTGATGAAAGTGAAAGAGGAGAGTGAAAAAGTTTGCTTAAAATGCAGCATTCAGAAAACTAAGATCATGGGATCTGTCTCCATCACTTCATGGCAAATAGATGGAGAAACAGTGGAAACAGTGACCAACTTAATTTGGGGGGGCTCCAAAATCACTGCAAGATGGTGACTGCAGCCATGAAATTAAAAGACGCTTGCTCCTTGGAAGAAAAGCTATGACCAACCTAGACAGCATATTAAAAAGCAGTGACATTACTTTGCCAACAAAGGTCTGTCTAGTCAAGGCTATGGTTTTTCCAGTAGTCATGTATGGATGTTAGAATTGGACTATAAAGAAAGTTGAGCACTGAAGAATTGATGCTTTTGAACTGTGGTGTTGGAGAAGACTTGAGAGTCCCTTGGACCAGAAGGAGATCCAACCAGTCCATCTTAAATAAAATAAGCCCTGAATATTTTGTTGGAAGGACTGATGATAAAGCTGAAACTCCAGTCCTTTGGACACCTGATGTGAAGAGCTGACTTATTTGAAAAGACCCTGATGCTGGAAAAGATCGAAGGCGGGAGGAGAAGGAGATGACAGACGATGAGATGGTTGGATGCCATCACCAACTCAATGACCATCAGTTTGAGTAAACTCCAGGAGTTGGTGTTAGACAGGGAGGCCTGGTGTGCTGCAGCCCATGGGATCACAAAGAGTTGGACAGGACTGAACAACTGAACTGAACTGACAGTCTACAAAAAAATGAAACTTCAATATCTCGTGAACTGTTAACTCATGGACTTGGTCTTGTATCTTGAGGCTAATCCCCATTTAGTGTAATAGTCAACTATCAGTCAACTATAAACACTGCTTCCAAATGCACCTGACACATTCACCAAGATATACTCTATTGATCATGACTTAAGTCTCAATACATTTCAAAGGGTTGAAATCATATGAAAGGTATTCTGTTTTCAAATTGGAATTAAACTAGAAATTAAAAACAGTAAGATGCCCTGAGAATATTTTATACTTCTAAATAATTCTTGGGTCAAATAAAAGAATAATAAACCCACTAAACTCTCAGATGGTAAAGAATCCATCTGCAATGCGAGAGACCTGGGTTCAGTCCCTGGGTTGGGAAAATCCCCTGGAGGAGGGCATGGCAACCCACTCCAGTGTTCTTGCCTGGAGAATCCCATGGACAGAAGAGCCTGGTGGGCTACAGTACATGGAATTGCAGTCAGACACAACTGAGTGACTAAGTACACACAATTACAAATTATTAGAATTGAAGGCACATCACTATACAGTCTATAGGCATTCAAAGACAGTGAATATCCATTTAAAACTTTACGTTAATGAAATTAACAACTTTCTGAAATGCACATATTCCATGAAAATCTTGATAGGTTATTGGAATGAAGTCAAGTTGCTAATATCTGGTCAAAGGATGCCACACATTCATACCTAACTGGTAATCAGGCCATTTGTCCAGTCTATTCCACCATCTCTTCAATCTGTTCCCATCTTTCTGACTTAAAATCTTAAAGGCTCTAGTTTGCCAACAGGATAATGTCCTGGCTTCTTAAGTTGAAGATTAAAAACAAAATGTACTTCATGACCTGTTTCTTACTTGCTTTTTCAGCTTCCGTTCTTTTCATTCTCTCCTATATCTTATGCTTCAGCTATAAAACATACAAAAATTTAATTACCACATTTTATTGATTCTGAAGTTTAAATTTTCACTGTTCCATATCTCTGATATTGGGATGTGTTTGGTGATTGTTTTAGTGGTAGCTATAATAATAATAATGAAATACCCTTAGATGTTATGCTTTCTTTCATGCCTTTTTGATTAAACACATAGACATCTGTCTCCCTTCTTTTTCCTTATTTTATGCAACTGAGCTGAACTCTCAGTAGTTATCACAAATGTCATCTCTAGTTTCAAATTTTCCTTAACAGAAAACAAATGTTTATTGAGTACCTGTTATGTGCTAGGCTCCATGTTATATACTTTACTTATGACATCTCTTTTATCTTTTGTGGTCACTTGATGAACAGGAGGCATTATCCAAGATTCACGGAGGTTAACTGAATTCCACAAGGGTCATGCAGCTCACTAAAAATATGGCACAACTGGAATAGAACACAAGTCTGTTTGCTTCTAAATCCTCTGTCCTTCCTGTGACATCACAATGCTTTTCCTAACAATGCCTATTATTTGTCAAATTGCCCATACTTTTCTCAGAGTTCTTATAGTCTCTATTTCGTTGTATTATAATGATTTCCCCCTATCTTTCTGATTTATGAGGGGCTTCCCTGATGGCTTAATAGGTAAAGAATCTTCTTGCAATGCAGGAGACCTGGGTTCGATCCCTGCTTTGGGAAGATACCTTGGAGAAGGGAATGGCAACCCACTCCAGTATTCTTGCCTGGAGAATCCCTTGGGCAGAGATGCTTGGCTGGCTACAGTCCATCGAGTTGCAAAGAGTCAGTCACAACTGAGTGACTAACATGAAAAATACTGTATTCCTAGATTCTTAAGACTTAGTAGGATGCCTGGTATATAGCAATATCGAATAGTAAATATTTTAAAGAATGAATGAATGAGGTATCCTTGACCCTGAGATTTTCCTGGTCCTTATGCTTCTTCTAGCCATACACAGTAGAGGTACTATCAATGACACTGGAAAAATAAATACTTGGAAAATAGGATTATGAGCTCTAATTTAGAAACGTGAACTCTATAGCAGTGATAACAAATGATTTTCAGCCCGACACTTAACGCTTGTCTATTGCTAATTTATCAGAGTATTGGGCTCAGAAGGATTCCGGGGCTGTATTAGCTCGGTGAAAAGTACAGCGATGGAAATCTGCTTCTTTCCTAGGCAGTGTTCCTGTGATATATTTGCCATCAGCACTTCTAGTTCTCTCCATCCTTGGGGCGTTTACCATCGCTGTTCCCTCTATTTGAAAAGGTCTTCCTTTAGATAGGGCTATCTGTCACTCCCTTACTTTCTTGAAAATTTTGTTTAAAGATCCATTTGGCAGGAAAGGAGACCCACCACTCACTCTGAACTAGCCTGTTTTCCACTCCATCACTCACTATACCCTTTGAGTACTGTATTATTATTTATTGCACTTATGGGCATTTTACTTTACATGATATGCATTTGCTTGTTCATTTATTGTTTATCTCCCCCTCCCCCCGATGTGAGCTCTGAGAGGGCAGAGACTTTGTTCTGCTCACTCAGGAACCCACGAGTGCTAACCACATGGTTCACATGGCATCAATAACAAAGCCATCAGTGTGATATTCTTTCTTTCCTCTTCTTTCACGGCAATAACAGCAGACAATCAGTGTGAGAAAAGACATTTATGTCCTTAAAGAATATTTTATATTTAAGGTAGGTCAGTTTTATAAATTCCATATCCTTGGTCTGATATATTCTGGATCTCTGACTCTTTACAATTCCCTTATTCTTTTCTAATTCTTACACTTCCTCTTCATCTCTCTCTTTACATCTTCGACAATAGAGACATTTCTGTTTCTCCAACAAGAGAGATTTTTAAGATATGTTTAGCCATTCAGTCCAAAGAATTGCCCTCTTTATTTCCTTAATGGATGATTTTTGATGATTTCAGATGATTAACCCCTATGGTTTTAATAAATTTTCCAAATATTTCCTATGGAAACAGTCCACCAACCAGGCCATACTATGGTGAACTGAGCTGATTTGTCAGTATTTCAAGGTCAGCCTGGGTAGCAGCTTGTGAAGTGAACATCAGTCAGTCATGTGTGACTCTTTGCGACCCCATGGACTGTGTACCCTGCCAGGCTTTTCTGTCCATGGAATTCTCTAGGTAAGGATACTGGAGTGGGTAGTCGTCCCCTTCTCTGGGGGATCTTCCCAACCCAGAGACTGAACCCAGGTCTCCCACAATGCAGGCAGATTATTTACTGTCTGAGCCACCAGTAGAGGTTGAATTTTCCTTCTTTCAATGTTAGGCCTTCTGTAAGATGCAGAATCAAGTTAAGAGGAGAAGAAAGCAGTCCTGTCTTGAAGATTATTGTTAAATTTAAAAACCCTGGGGAAGAGGATTTACAGTTGCAGCATTTGGCCTCTATGTTACATACTCTCCAATTGTGGTGCAGGCCTTCTCTGGTGGCTCAGGCAGTAAAGAATCTGCCTGCAATAAGGGAGCCCAGGTTCGATCCCTGAGCCAGAAGGATCCCCTGGAGAAGGAAATGGTTACCCACTCCGTATTCTTGTCTGGAGAATTCCATCGACAGAGGAGCCTGGTGGGCTATATTCTATGGGGTACCGAAGAGTCGGACATGACTGAGCAACTAACGCTTCCACTTTTCAATCATGGTACAAGGTTCCAACAACACATTTAAGAAGTATATTAGTTAGAATATCGTTTCTCTGCCTTGTGACAAAGGTCCAAAATGGAAGCTCTTTATTATAGGATAGAAGTTATTTTGCTTTTTCCTTGACGTCTAAGCTTCTATGGCAACTGTCTGTCAAGAATCCCTCAGGAAGCCAGGCTTCTTTTCTATAACATTCTCCAACATTCCCAGGGATTTATGTCTGTCAACAAGGCCATGTTGCCCACTATTTCATCTACATCTGAGCCAGCAGAAAGGAGAAAATAGAGTTAAAAGTATATACCCGCCCCTTTAAGAGCCTGGGCAGGACGTTGAACACTTCATTTCTGCTCACATCTCACTTGTCAGAAGTTGGTCACATGAATACACTTAGGTACACCGAAGGCTTAGACACATTGTGTTTATTCTTGGAAACCATGTAGACAGCCAAATATGAGTTATTTCCATTGTGGAAAGGGAAAAGTGTTTAGTTACAGGCATACATCTAACAGATTTTGTCACAGGAAGAGAGGGTGGATTTTTTTCCGGCGTCAAGAACCATCAGTGGAATACTTAAAATTCTTCTCTTTGATTTCCCTGGTGGTCCTGTGTATGTCACACAGCAGTGGTTTCTAGGCAACTAGCTAGTTATTTGGATGGAATCACTAGAAACTGTTCCTCAGTTTTGTAGGTTTGGAAATACATAGGCAAGTATTGATGCTAAACAGACTCTCAAAAGTTTAATATGTAAACCAGATTAAAATGTGATTTAAAATAACTACTGATTCACATGGGTAGTTTGTGACATACATAGTTGGATAATATGGGAAGTTACTAGGAAAGCCAATGGATAACGGAGTTTTGCTAGTTGAGTATAAAGAACAACAAAAAAGAACTAGCTCTTCTTAAGTCAGTAAAGTTTATCATCAAAAAGAAGAAATGTAGGTGGCTTCCTGGAAGCTCTTATAATATATCATCTTAGAACTAGGAGGGTATTTAAAGATTGTTTAACTTAGTCTCCAATTTTTAGAGATTGAAAACAGAAGTTCGAAGTGGGAATATGACTTGTTGTAAAGAAAAAAAAATTGCAGCTCATTAGAGGCAAAACCATAGCAAAAACAAAACAAATGAAAATAAAATAAAATCTCAAGTCCAGTACAAGCAGGAATCTTTTCCAGTTCAATTTAGAACTAGATTTCATTTATTGTTTCATTTATTTAGTCATTTTAAACATTAAAAAAAAAACCCTTATTTTTTTAAGTAGAGAAAAACACAACCCCACAGTTTCCACCCAGATTAAGAAATAGAATGTCGTTAGCACCTTAGAAGTCCTCCTCATGCTCCTCCCAGTCTACTCCTACCCAAAGGTAACTACTTTTCTTATGTTGTTCAGCTGCTAAGTTGTGTCCTTCTCTTTGTGACCCCTGTGGACTGCAGCATGCCAGACTTCCCTGTCCTTCACTACCCTGCAGAGTTGGCATCAGATTCATGTCCATTGAGTCAGTGATGCTATCTAACTATATCCTCCTCTGCTGCCCTCTTCTCCTTTTGCCAGCATCAGAGTTTTTTCCAATGAGTTGGCTCTTTGCATCAGGTGGCCAAGGCATTGGGGCTTCAGCTTCAGCATCAGTCCTTCCAATGCATATTCAGAGTTGATTTCCTTTGCCATAGATTTGTTTTGCCGTTTGTTTTTTTTAACTTCTTCTTTTGCTCAGCATTAAGTTAGTGGGCCTTATCCATATGATTGCATGTAAGCATAATTTATTGATATTTATTGCGATAGAACAGACCACTGTTTGGACACAGCACACATTACTAATCCATTCTAGTGCTGAAGGTTTGAGTTTTTCTCAGCTCTTTGCTATGACTAATAATACTATTAATATTTTTAAACACATCTTTTGTTATACCTATGTATGCATTTCTAGGAACTTATACCTATGTGAGATTTCTAGGTCACAGTGTATGAGTATTTCCAAATATAGTAGAAATGGAAATTGTCCAGAGGGCTGGTATCCATGTAAATGTCCATCAATAGTGTTGATGACATTTGCTGACAGGGTTCCTGGAGTTTCACATTGCCACCAGCACTTAGTATTGTCGATCTTTTTCATTCCAGCCTGTGGCTGGTGAATAGTGTAAAGTAGAAGTAAAAAGAAATTCCTTAACTCAATAAAGGTCCATCTTTTAAAGGTCTGCCAACAAAGATCTGTCTAGTCAAAGCTATGGTTTTTCGAGTTGTCATGTATGGATGTGAGAGTTGGACTATAAAGAAAGCTGAGTGCTGAAGAATTGATGCTTTTGAGCTGTGGTGTTGGAGAAGACTCTTGAAAGTCCGTTGGACTGCAAGGAGATCCAACCAGTCCATCCTAAAGGAAATCAGTCCTGAGTGTTCATTGGAAGGACTGATGCTGAAGCTGACACTCCAGTACTTTGGCTACCTGATGCGAAGAACTGACTCATTTGAAAAGACCCTGATGCTGGGAAAGACTGAAGGCAGGAGGAGAAGGGGATGACAGAGGATGAGATGGTTTGGATGGCATCACCGACTCGATGGACATGAGTTTGAATAAGCTCTAGCAGTTGGTGATGGGCAGGGAAGCCTGGCATGCTGCAGTCCATGGAGTCACAAAGAATTGGACACAACTGAGCAACTGGCTGAACTCAATAAAAAGCTTCCACTAAAAACTGACAGCAAGCATTATATGTAATGTTGAAATTTTAAAAGTTCTTGTTTTAATATCAGGAGTGAGGTGAACGTACTTATTAACATTGTTGGTATTTAATCTTATTCTGGGTGTTCAATTCAGTGCAGTAAAACAAACACAATGAAATAAAAGAAATAAACAAGAATCTTTAAGAAATTTCTGAAAAGGAAGGAATGAGAGAATCAGTCCTACTAACTGTTAAAATCTACACAGCTATAATAATTTCTATAGCATAGACCTGAAGCATTAAAAGATGGATTGACCCATGGGAAATAATACAAAAATCAAGAGGTAGACCAACATACATATGTGCTAAAAATGTAGCCTATAATGTAGAGGGCATTTCAAATCATTAGGGAAAGATGGCTGGGCTTATTCAACTGCAAAGCCATTATGATAATAAACTTGGATTCATACTTCACACTTTATACCAGAACAAATTGCAAAAAAAATACTTAAATATCAAAAAATAAAAATATAAGCCTACTGGAAGAAAACAAAAGAGAATTTCTTAAAAAGAGGGACCTTTCTACATAATATTCAAAAGGCTGATACATTCTATTCCCTAATATTTTGGCAAACTCATTACAAAAAATGTAGACAAAATCTTTAAAACTCTTTCATAGACAAAGGTTTAATTCGTCCTTTGTTCACAAGCAAAGGACTAATTTTTCCCAAAGTGCAAAGAGGTTCTACAAATTTCTAGGGGAAAACCAGACTTTTTTTAACAAAAGTTTTTATAACTGACAAAGTTTAGAAGTAAAAAAGATTTAAGATTGTTGACTATAAGATTGACACAGAAAATTAATAGTCTTTATCAAAATTATGGAAGTTTCTCCACAGCACTGCTGCAGTACAGAAGTAGAGGCAAGCTAGGGGAGTCCATTAGTTAGAGAATAGAGCTAGATAGCATGATAGTTGCAAAGAACAGAATGTCAGAAGTCATAGGCTAGATCAACATAGAACAATGTGGATAGACCTTAAAAACAGTGTTGGATGAAAAAAATAATATGGGGCCCATCAGTTCAGTTCAGTTCAGTCACTCAGTCATATCCAACTCTTTGCCACCCCATGAATCGCAGCATGCCAGGCCTCGCTGTCCATCACCATCTCCCGGAGTTCACTCAGACTCACATCCATTGAGTCTGTGATGCCATCCAGCCATCTCATCCTCTGTCGTCCCCTTCTCCTCCTGCCCCCAATCCCTCCCAGCATCAGCGTCTTTTCCAATGAGTCAACTCTCATGAGGTGGCCAAAGTACTGGAGTTTCAGCTTTAGCATCATTCCTGCCAAAGAAATCCCAGGGCTGATCTCCTTCAGAATGGACTGGTTGGATCTCCTTGCAGTCCAAGGAGAGTCTTCTCCAACACCACAGTTCAAAAGCATCAATTCTTTGGTGCTCAGCTTTCTTCACAGTCCAACTCTCATATCCATACATGACCACTGGAAAAACCATAGCCTTGACTAGATGGACCTTTGTTGGCAAAGTAATGTCTCTGCTTTTGAATATGCTGTGTAGGTTGGTCTTAACTTTCCTTCCAAGGAGTAAGCATCTTTTAATTTCATGGCTGCAGTCACCATCTGCAGTGTTTTTGGAGCCCCCCAAAATAAAGTCTGACACTGTTTCCACTGTTTCCCCATCTATTTTCCTGTGGGGCCCATAGCACAGTATTATTTGTGTGTGTCTAACATATGTGCAAGAAGGTCCAACCAATCCATCCTAAAGGAGATCAGTCCTGGGTGCTCATTGGGAGGGCTGATACTAAAGCTGAAACTCCAATACTTTGGCCACCTCATGAGAAGAGTTGACTCATTGGAAAAAACCCTGATGCTGGGAGGGATTGGGGGCAGGAGGAGAAGGGGACGACAGAAGATGAGATGGCTGGATGGCATCACCGACTTGATGGACATGAGTTTGAGTAAACTCCAGGAGTTGGTGATGGACAGGGAGGCCTGGCATGCTGCGATTCATGGGATCGCAAAGAGTCGGACATGACTGAGTGGCTGAGTTGAACTGAACTGAATATATGTGCACAGACTTGCCTGGTGGCCCAGTGGTAAAGAATCCACCTGTAATTCAGGAGATGCAGGAGACATGGGATCTATCCCTGGATCAGGAAGATCCCCTAGAGGAGGGCATGGCAACCCACTCTGGTATTCTGGCCAGAAAAATCCCATGGACAGAGAAGCCTGGTGGGCTAAAGTTCCTGGGATTGTAAAGAGTCAGATATGACTGAAGAGAATGAGCAACATATGTGGACACAAAATAAAAGATATGCTTACGTGACCATTTACAAAAAAGGAATATATACATGTGTATATATATACATGTTTATCAAGCACATTAGACTGTATCAGACAAGAATATTAGGGATAAATGGAATGAGACTGGAAATAAAAGGAAATCAATCAGTTGATCAATAAAATTTTCATGGATTAATGATGATGACGTACCAACAGCATAGGCATAAACCCACCCTCCATAGCTGAGCATCCTTGTTAGCTCTTTTATTTATTTATTTATTTGAAATTGTATGTCAATGTGTATGTAAGTCCTAAAGTCTTTCATATCCATCTACTAAGTAGCCCATATTGAGAAATATATTCTAAGGAAAGAACCCCATGAACTGTAGCCCACCAGGCTCCTCTGTCCATGGAATTATCCAGGCAAGAATACTGGAGTAGGTGGCCATTTCCTTTTGCAGGGCATCTTCCCTACCCTGGGATCAAACCCAGGTCTCCTACATTGCGGCAGATTCTTTACTGTCTGAGCCACCAGGGAAGCCCAACATTCTAAGGAAAGAGCTCAAAATATAGAAAAAGACTCCACCCAAAGATATAACAGCATGGTTTTCAATACCAAACAATACAAACAATGTAAAACTTAATAATAAAGATAATGACTAAATAAATCATGGGATATCTGCTTAACATAATACTTTGCAACCATTAAAATGATGCTTACATGAAATTAGCATTGACACTGGTGATGCTTATAGCATATTAATAAGTAAAATATATCATACAAACTTATTTCTATGAATACAGGTAAAACGGAGGTGTACATTTAAGTATTATTAGAGAAAAATACATATAGGTGAAAAGTGGTTTTATATGGGTAGTACAGCTATGGACAGCTTTTTCCTTCCTGCATTTTTTGAATGTAATTTAATGTATAATTATTACTTGCAAAAATGTAAGACAAATTATACCAAGAAAGCAAGCACCGCTCCCAGTTTAATGCAAATTTTGTAAGAAACATAACCAATTATGAGCTGTCACTACTTTTCTGGGGCACAAGGAGACAGAACAAATTATGAATCCCCAGGGCTAAGGGACAGCCGGGGAGTGCTGGTTTCTATAAAGTGAATAATAGAGGGTAAAACTGGATGCTTTGAGAAAGCCACTAAGATAGAAAAGAGATGGGATACAAGGGAAACTAGAAAAACCCCACAGTAGATGGCAGAAAACTGCTACACAACCCTTAATCCACACTGTGGATATTGAAAGGGAGGATTTTTGAGGGAGTGCACCAAGTCATAAGTCATCCCCCACCCCAAACAAGAAGTGGGGTGGAACAATCATGTCTGACTGCAAGGATAAAATAGTTAACTGC
The DNA here is from genome assembly GCF_023091745.1 of Budorcas taxicolor. Lineage (NCBI taxonomy): Eukaryota > Metazoa > Chordata > Mammalia > Artiodactyla > Bovidae > Budorcas > Budorcas taxicolor. The sequence continues at coordinate 143,015,886 of NC_068920.1, forward strand.
AAGTATGATGCTCATTAACAGAAGGGAACATAGATAATAGAGACCCGGATCTCTGTGAAGGATGGGAGAAGAATTCCCGGAAAATTCTCTGACCGCAGAAGTCCATCCACAGATGGTCCTTATAGGATTCCATACAGTATAGACATAATAACTGAATAAAAAAACTGGGTAGAGGCAGTTGTCCTTTCTCTACTAGAATAGTTCTTGTTTCCATTTATAAAAAAAAAAAATACTCCCATTCATCTTCTTCAGAGTACTTCTATTTGGATGAAATTTCAGTAGCCCTCTGATTTGTGTCAAAAACATTTTGAACAACTATTGTCTATTTGAAATTATGCTAAGAAGGGTTTAAAAAATGAGTAAGACAATATTCATTCTCTTCAAAGATTTACTGTATAAATGGAGACAAGGCAAACTCATTCAGGAGTTAGAAAACCTGTAATCTCAATGGTAAAAAAAAAAAAAATCACAATATCTTAAGTGATTGATTACCTTTTATGTACAAAGCACTGGGGGTGGACAATTTACAGCCATTTTAAAATTTAATTTCATCTTAATCCTGTTAGAGTTCAAGATCTCGTTTTCAGATGTGAAGTGACAGGAGCCTAGGGCAGTGATTTGTACAAGATCACATAGCCAGAATGCACGGAGTCAGATGTATAGCCATGTGGTTTTCAAAATCCCGTGTTCTTTTCATTATGCGTGCCTTCTGTTAGATGGTTTACTTACTGAATTTTATCTATTCTGCTTTGATCTCCAGTGAGTTCATGAGAAATAACTAATCCTGTTCAGAAATGGAAATGGAATGGGTTGAGTCATAAGATATTCTCTCATGAGACTGGCCATGGGTAACCATCAACTCATTGCAGCATCTCATGGTAACACTCTCCTAGCTAAGTTAGACAGGCCTCTTTACGTGTATAAATATGTCTGTCCTTCAACCAGATCTCTGCAGAGCCTGACACATGCCACTGCCCTGCTGTTAGGACCAATCAGCCACTAAACAGGCATTCATTTGTCTAACTATTATAGGCTATTGTCAGAAAAATTTAACTGCACTCAAGTCCACATTTTTAAAATCCAGAATTTTAGACTTCTAAGAAATTCAAGACAGTATGTACTGACTTGTTGGTATTGTTGTTCTGCCTATTTTTGAGAGACATTTCCCCAAACACTAGAAAGCAGCATAATGTTTATTGAGCAATAAATGAACAGTTCTCTGAGGACTGCCTTGGACTCTGGTGATGGATATAGACTCCTTGAATATCACCCAATGAGTGCATCTCAGTTTCTGAAGTTCAGGCTGAAAAACAAAAGAATCACAGTATTGAAGCTTGATTTCATTTTGGCTTTTAGACATGCATTTGAGACTTCCATTCCAACAGACAGAATATCAAGTCTAGGTGACTAGTATGTGTATTGTACAGCGGGTCCAGAGTTTGAATGGGTTTGTGATTTTGAATACCCTAACACATACTTCTCTTAGATATGCTACTTTGAAAAAATGAAGAGCTCATCTTGTTTAAAAAAATTATTGAAATATATGTGCTGTGTGCTCAGTTGCTCAGTTGTATCTGACTCTTTGCAACCCCTTAGACTATAGCCCTCCAGGTTCCTCCGTCCATGGAGTTTTCCAGGCAAGAGTATTGGAGTGGGTTGCCATTTCCTAATCCAGATCTTCCCTCTTCAGAGATTGAACCCGCATCTCTTGCATCTCCTACATTAGCAGGCAGATTCTTTACTGCTGCACCCCCTGGGAAGTCCTTATTGAAACATAATTGATATATAATATTGTGTCAGTTTCCCATGTGCAGCAAAGTGATTCAGTTATATACATATATATTATTTTTCATATTTCTTTCCATTATAATTCATTTTAAGATATTAAATATAGTTCCCTGTGCTATACTCTAGGACCTTGTTTACCTAAGGGTTCAGCTTTGTTCACCAGCTGCCATCAGAAGTTTAATACAAATAGTCCCACATGTTATCTGGAGACATTAAGTGGGTTTTCCCTATAAGAAAACAGTTGAAGGAGACATTTGGTTATTCCAGGAAAATCTTGTGAGAGACAAAAATGGCATTGCTTCAGGTCAGAATACCTAAATTACAGAGCTGATTCTACTAAATACAAGATGTGTAATACTGAGGCGCCTGCCAAGCCTTAGCACCTTCATTTGTACACAGGGGACAGTAAAACCTGACTGACAGGTTGGTTGTGAGGATGACAATGCACTATGTAATCTACACTTGGGGCTTCCCTGTCAGCTCAGTGGTAAAGAATCTGCTTGCTAATGCAGGAGACCCCTTGGAGAAGGGAATGGCTACCCACTCCAGTATTCTTGCCTGGAGAATTCCATGGACAGAGGAGCCTGGCAGGCTACAGTCCAAGGGGTCTCAGAAGAGTTGGACACTACTTAGCAACTAAAACAAAGACTAAAACAATCTACACGTTTCTGAACAAACATCAACAGTTCTACTCTGATGATGTCAACTTATTTGCTTCCTTAGATTCATTATTATAGACAAATCAAATACTTAGGAAACTACTGTAGCTAAAGAAAGAGCTTGTGAAAGAAATAAAATGACCCTGGCTCTAAAAGTTGGAGACTTATGATGTTATATTGGTATTTGTTACTTACAATTACTCTGATGGATAGATCCTTGCTATAAGTCATGCATATTAAATTCCACATGCAATCCTGTTGGAAGAATAGAACGACAGCATCAGCAATACTCCTTGAGGGGTCTTGTCAATTTGACAGATTTGACAGGCAGACAAATTTAATTTATTAAAATATTCTGTATGGCATTTTTAAAAGACAGGGGGTTTTTACACTGTAAATGGACTGTTTTCTCAGCCTTATTAAAATAAATGCATAAAGTCAGCTGTTTTTCTTTGGAATTCATTAGCATGAGATTCAACACTTACAGAATGGAAATCCAGTCACTGGTATTTGTGTACCTGGACATTTTGGCTGTTTCTCAATCTTTGTATGTAATCTGGGATGTCTCCTTTTAAAACAAATGGGGATTGTACATAAAAAGGTACATTCTGTCTGCATTATTTGTCCAGTTTCAGGGAAATGTTTACTGAAATTATTAGAAGCATTTAGAAAGCTGATGCTTTTCACCGAAGGCTGTTGGAAACACCTGAGCAAATTTAGGGTTTCTTTAGGTAAGAGACTTAGCTTTGTTTTTCTTCAAAGAAATTCTATTATTTTCATAGAATGAGTATTGTCAAAGTTAACAGATTTCCTGTTTTCTTTCCAAAGGTCATTTAAAAATTAAACACAATATGCTATAAATTGAAATATTTATACAGATGGTGAGCCAGCATCATTTCTTAGAGTTGTCAATTTCCTCTTAATAGTAGTTTCATTGCAACTATTAATTCTATCTTAGAAAAATGGCTTTAATCTTGACACATTTTGTACACCATATCTGACCAGTGTCTTCATGGCTTCTGATATTTGGCTGCTTTTTCTCTATAGCCCAGCTTGTCACTCAGGACTGACCAGTGGCCCTGGCCTCCTGGTAGTGGACTTTGCCTTTCTCTTCAAGCAAGAGCTTCATCTCTCAGGTGGCCTAAGATCATCATTGTTTTGGGCCCAGGCCCACTCCAAGAAACCCCTCATTTGCACAGCTTCTCAGAGAATTAGTCCTAACCCCATGAATTAAATCCTAGACAACCAGTGAATCAATCAAAGATCTTGCCTACAAAGACGCGCTGGAAGGTGAATAAACTGGTAAATTAAATGCTAATAACCTGCCAATCTCAGTAGTTCCACAGCAAAAGGGCTTTGCTTCAGTACATTTAAACCTCACTACTATAGAATTTGTAGGTCCAAACACTGCTGCTGCTGCTAAGTCGCATCAGTTGTGTCCGACTCTAGAAATAGCATTTTACATAGAAGTGACAGAAGACAGGCTAGTACACCTACATAACATGAAAAGATTGGTCTATTTTCTCAACTATTAACAGAGACTAAACAAAATTATATAATTATCTTAAAAACAGCATTCAGATCTTCTTTGCCAATGCTTTTATTTCCTGAAGTTGATGTTGACTTTCAAATGTTTCTTCCTTTGACCTTCTACACTTTTTTTTTTAAATTACAACTTGGCAATGACTTATATCCCAGGTTGTAGTGGGTTACGGCTAATAGTGTGCTTGTCTCCTTTTAGATTGAGTTCTTGAAGTATAGACCATGGTTTGCTTCCACATGATCTAAAACAAGGCTTACCTTTAATAAGAATCAGCAAATGTTTAGGGAGTTTTTGATCTCCCATTAGACCACTGATCCAAAAATAGCACTTACTGTTCTCATAGAGGAGTAGTTGCTTTTGAATTAACTGAATTCGATGAAGTCAGCTTTGACTGAGCAACTAATATGACTAGATATTAGCTATTAAGGAATCAAAGATCTAAAGTCCATGATCCCTGCCTCAAAATTAAAACCTATCTCAGGAGGTGATCTGGTCCCCAATGTCTTAAGTAAAATGTATTTGACTTAGGTTAGGGACTGAAAATCTGAATATGAACTGGGTGGAGTGAATGTTACATGTTTGTGTAAAGACCTAGAGGAACCCTGTGAGAAAGAATTAATTTGGCCCACTGTGGTCAACGTAGTGGGTGTTTCAGGAAAAGGAGAAGATTTATAGAACAGATAATGCATGAACTGGGTTTTAAAGGATGAGGAGGATTGTGATACAAGGTCAAGGAGGGGAGAAGGATGTTTCATACAAATGAAACAGCGTGAACAAAGGCAAACTGACATGGCTTTTGGGGGGAAACAAGTGGTTCACCACAGCTAGTGAGATGTATGGTGATGGATAAGAGGATGAAGCTTCAAAGCTGGGGCATAGGGGGCAGAGCGGAGCAGAGCTTCAAGGATGCCATGAGTGTGGATTTTGACTGGTAAGCTATGGAAAGTCTTTAAAAGCTTTAAGGAAGTAATATGGGCAGAGCAGATCTGGGCTGTCAAGCACTTATTTTGTTGGTCTGTAGAGGATGGAGTAACTATCTCTGCTCTTGCTTCCTTGTGTAGACCCTGCCTCATAAAATTATACATGAATAAAACAGCTGCCCACAAGGGGCACTGATTTTGAAATCAGAATAGTGAGGCTGCATAATGAAAGCTCTCGTCTGCTCTCTCCTCTGAAAATTGCTCTCTGGGCAAAAGCAATATTTTACCATAATCCATATTTACCTGGGTTTTGAATCCCAAATTAGTAATCTTTCATTCTCAAGAAGTACTCCATTCTTAAATTATAATGCTCCTTTTCTCAACAGGATATTATAGTTTAAAATATCAAATTAAAATGGCTTTTCTGAAATACAGATAACCCTAACCATGACCAAAACTATATTAACTGTCCAGAGGTATTAAGAGAATAATAATTGCCTTTAAAAGTACAGGATGCTCTATGCTTTTCCTAAGAGTCCAGGGAAAATATCAAATATAAAACCATATGTATTTTATAAGACATTAATTGAATTACATTTTTTAGTGCTTAGTTACTCTCCATATCATTTCAAATCATTCTGGCTGTTCAGCCAGCCTGGAGGTCCAAACATCACCTCTCAAAAGAGTCTGATTTTCTTCTGCTTCCCCTGTTGGGATGTCAGGTGAGGAGATTCACACTTGCTATAGGTGTATTTGCTCAGTCTGAAATTGGGAGAGAGTTTACTTCCCAAAAGGGGAACAGGACTGGGGCATTTTGTACTGAGTGAACATGGCTGTCAAGGACTCATTTACTAAAGTTCCCCATGTGGGAAATATCTTGTCTCATCTTCATGTCTTGCAAGTCACTCCTCTGCTGCCTGCTAAATCTACAACTCTCAAAGCTATCTTACCTAGGCAGAAATGAAATTACCAAGAGGAGAAAAATCTATATTTCCATCATAATGAAACTCACAAAATTCATTCATGGAGAAATGCTTGTACAGGTATAAGCAGCACAGAGAAACTTTTCAACTACATAAGGTTAACCTTCCATCATTTGTAGAGTAATGTAATGCAATGTTGTAGGGCTTCCCTGGTGGCTCAGATGGTGAAGAATCCGCCTGCAATGCAGAAGCCCCAAGTTTGACCCCTGGGTTGGGCGCATCCCTTGGGGAAGGGAATGGCTACCCACCCCAGTATCTTGCCTGGAGAATTCCATGGACAGAGGAGCCTGGTGGGCTATAGTCCACAGGGTCACAAAGAGTCAGACATGGCTGAGCAACTAACACTTAACACAACACAATATAGATTCCTCATAATCTTGGCTTATTTTCTAAATAAAGATGAATTTTCTACTGTGTGATTCTCAAGGAAAATAACATAGAAATTGATAGATATCTTTAGCCCATTCCTCCTGTGGTTTGGCTCAGAGCAAGCAGGTGGGCAGGATGCCTCAAATACTTAGAAAGTGAAAGTTCCAGTCACTCAGTCATGTCCAGCTATTTGCGACCCCACGGACTGTAGCCCACCAGGCTCCTCTGTCCATGGAATTCTTCAGGCAAGAATACTGGAGTAGGTTGCCATTCCCTTCTCTACTCATATACTATGGAGGAGTCAATTTATCTCCCTTCCCCACTTCCTGCCTTTATTCAGTAGGCACTAACTGAGCATCTATCATAAGAGCTTGACTTAACTTTACAGTTGCAAGAATGAGTGAGTCCCCGGGCTACTCCAACAGAGCTCAGTGCAGGGAGAGATAAGTGTGAACAATATTTGCAGTAGAGGTGAGTCTGGGGGAGGTGTAGGCAAATTCATTGGGAACAAAGGAAATGACCAAAATTATGCTGGGGTAGTTTGGAGATAGGCCGGGAAGGGTGGGTGAATAAGGATTTTGCATTCAGAAATCAAAGATGGCAATCAGGTGAAGGGGAACAACACAGAAAGTCCTGGAAGAATGAATGAAAACTCCATGTTCTGTAAAATTCTGCAAGTTGAGAGAAATGTAGTTGGTCGTCCACAGGGGTTTGGCCATGGAGCACCCTGACTGCCGTCTAGGACCTTGGCCTTCATCTTGTGAGTATCAGGTCTCTATTGAGAAAGAACATGACGGCTGTTTGGATAGAACAGCCAGTGGGGGAGACAGGTGAGGAAGCTAGGAAATAGCCAGGTGGAAGGTGAGGACCCAGACTGGATTAGTAGCAGGTGCAATTAAAAACAGTGGTGTAGAATATCTCTGATTGTGTCTAGGAAAGGATTCATCACACCCCCAACATGAAGGAAGCTATGTTCTATTATCAGAAGAATAGAAGAATAGAGACATAGGAAACACTCCCCCATCCGTATTTGTACAGTCAACTCTCTCAATGATTAGGGACCCCGTGACCTCTTCCTTCTGAGGTTTTTCTTGGACTATGTGCTAGTTTCTGGACCTGAATCTGGCTTTGACCTTAAAAGACACATGTGTGATCTGATAAGACTTCCTTGATATGAGTAGGGGATGTATCCTTAGTTTGTCAGCTCTAAAATTGCAGAGGTTCCCTAGAGAAGGTAAGGTCTTCCCTGAGGAGGGTTGTCAAATAATATGCTGGATATTCAGCTTCGTCTGAATTTCAGATAAACAGATCATTTTTAGTATAAGTATTTTTCCAGTAGACATGTACGGATGTGAGAGTTGGACCATAAGGAAGGCTGAGTGCCGAAGAATTGATGCTTTTGAACTGTGGTGTTGGAGAAGACTCTTGAGAGTCCCTTGGAGAGTAAGGAGATCAAACCAGTCCATCCTAAAGGAAATCAAACCTGAATATTCACTGGAAGGCCTGATGCTGAAGCTGAAGCTGCAATACTTGGGCCACCTGACACGAAGAGCAGACTCATTAGAAAAGACCCTGATTCTGGGAAAGATTGAGGACAAGAGGAGAAGGTGGTGGCAGAGGATTAGATGGTTGGATGGCATCACTGACTCAACGGACTAGAGTTTGAGCAAACTCCAGGAGATAGTGAAGCACAGGGAAGCCTGGCGTGCTGCAGTTGATGGGGTCTCAAAGCGCTGGACACGACTTAGGATTGAACAATAACAACAATATCCCAAACAGTACGTGGGACGTACCTATACTAAAATGATTGTTCCCCTTTTACCTGAAATTCAGAAGGAATCGAGGGGCCTATGTCTTTATTTGTAAAATGAGGCAACCCTATTCTTGACCTTAGCCACTTTCTGGCTCAGACCTGGGCAAACACATCCGCTGAGAAGTAGAAGGCAGGATGAAATAAGTTATGTGCTGTTAGAAGCTGGGGGATGATTTACAAAATCATGGCCAGATCTGCTCGTTTCCCAGGAGAATCTGAAAACAATGGGCAAAGAATAGGCATGCTGCAAGACTGTTGGAGGGAAAAAGATTGAATTTTAGAATAATAATGTATTTGTTAAATCAGATACCAGAATACTTATAATAAATAAGACCACACGTTTCCTACTGTGGCCTGAATAGAACATTAATGTCTGTATTATAGATTGATGGCAAGAATTTCCTAAGGAAGCAGTAGCTTTATACAATCCTTTCTGTTTTTTGGAACATGGAATGTAGATCACAGTAACTTCTGAAGCATTCATTTTATGCTTAAAATTTAGGATATTGGCTCTATCCACACCTAATATTTTACAAGCCTCTCCCCTTTGAAACAAATTAAGCTCAGTTCACATAAAAACAAAAATAATTGGATTATGAAAGCCAACGGGCAGAGCAATTATTTGGAAATGTTAATATATGAGTAATGTTTATTTAGAAAGTACCCATGACCAAACTCCATCAAATCTAATTTTCCCAGAGTTAAACTAACAATCTAGTAGGTTTCCCCCTGCACATCTGAAGAAAATTTCTAGCAAGAGCTTCAATAATAAGCTTCTTTCTGAAGGAATGATTTTGTGGTTTCATGCGAGAAAAGTCTCTCCTTGCAGTAAATGAGAGATGACGCTGTGGAAGTTTTTCTCAGAATTATTTTTGCTTTCCCCTTTCTAAGCAAATGATAGATGATCTTTTCTTTGGATTCTTTGATAGTTATTTTTTTTGCTAGAAGCAAATAATATACAGAATATCCTTTAACTAAAATCAGCCTTAAGCCTCATAAATTATATTTCTGTGAGCTTTCTGAGGTGTGTAGCCATTCCCTTCTCCAGAGGATCTTCCAGATCCAGGGTTTGAACCCAGTTCTCCTGCACAGCAGGCAGACTCTTTACTGGCTGAGCTACCAGGGAAGCCCTCTGAGGTGGGAAACCCTCCAATTTCAGTGAAAGAAATATAGGCTTCTCAGGTGGCGCTAGTGGTAAAGAACCAGCCTGCCAATGCAGGAGACATAAGAGATGTGGGAATCCCTGGTCGGGAAGATCCCCTGGAGAAGGAAATGGCAACCCACTCCAGTGTTCTTGCCTGGAGAATCCCCATGGACACAGGAGCCTGGAAGGCTATAGTCCGTGGGCTTGCACAGAGTCAGACACGACTGAGCATACACACATGCACGCAATGTGTGTATGGTAGCTGGCAAGCCAGGTGGTAGCATTTCTGGTTTTCCGAATGATCACAGTGTAAGGCGGAGAAATGCCACAGTTTTCTACTTACTGAGCAGCTACTATGTGCCAAGCGCACAGTATGTTTATTTGGGTGCTGTCCATGAACACAATAATCACAAAACTCACCTACAAAAAGAGCAGAGAAGACTATTTTTCCATTTCCCTAAGATATTCACAGGCTTAAATCTCTTGCACTGCGAGTTCAAATGAGGTAAACATTCAACCTGTAAGTTAGGAAATCAGAGATTTTATAAGTTATGAAATAGTCAGAAAATAAGATCTTAGCTTGACTGTCTTCAGTTAGAATGGAGAACAGATATCCCCTGCTGAAAAGCTTATTAGCTTATTTTATCATCTCATAACCCCTCTGCTTCATCTTGTGTCTTCTTTTTTCTAATCTTTATAGCTTTCCTTTGAGTCTTTGTGAGTTTTAGGGAAGCAAGGAACATAGGCTTCTAAAAGTGAGACTAACTGCAGCTCCCACATTTTCTTCTTTTTGTTTATGCTTCATTTTAGGCACAGCTGCATTGATGTCCCAGTTCCTCATTATCTATTTTGCACCCTGGAACTTTTCTTCCTGTTTTTGTAGATCTCAAGTCACTCTCCATCTTGATTTTAAATCGTTTGCATATATGTGTAGGTGTATAAATCTATATCTCCAAATGAAATCACCATGTCTAGCTATATGTATAAACTTATATATGTGTTTACACATATGCAGAGGTGCACATATATATAAATGTGTACATGTATACATACATATGTGAATATGTCAATATATATCTATATCTACATATATTCTCCAAATAGCTAGCAATTCTCAACAAAAATATTGAGTTGGGTCTCAGACAACAATTTTCTAAACACAGTTCCTGATGTTTCCAGAAACCTGAAAACCTGTGTTTTTCACTTGTGGTCCCTTTATGCATGTGCCAAATCATGTCTGAAAGGCACACCTAACTACATCTCTTCATTTGTTTAAAAAAAGAGAAAGCAAAAGGTTTCAAAAACAGACAAGTAGATAAAAGTACATTAGGGAGCTCTATCATGTGTGCACAGTAAGTATCAATTTCACTGAAATTTGACCCTGCTACATTGAATAGATACCAATGACAGTGAATCCTTAGGGGTGTTGAAAGCACACACAATGCATAATCAATAAGGTAATATTGGAAGACGGTTAGGATAAACTGATTACAACACCAATAGAATACTTTTCTGGAAAAAGAATCATTTTCAGACAAAAGTGTTCACCACAGAAACATGACACAAAGAGGAAGTAAACATCAAAATTTCGAAAATCTAGTAAAATCAGGTCACATTGAACTTATAGCTGTCTCTGTGTTTGATGCTCTAATCTAACACAAGTGTTTTCTGACTTTGACTGCTTCAGTTCATAAAATACAGTCATGACAGGCATTTAAAATGTTTAAGTATTGAGGAACTTTATATATATAGGCTAATTAATATACTTTTAATTTAAAATAGAAATGCAATACATGTATGTTTTACAAGTTTTTTTGATTTTTTTTTAAACAAAGAGATATACTTTGGGAATACCAGTTTCAGGACCGGTTTGTTTAAAGTATGCCTAGCCTCCCTTCTCCCCATTCCAGGCTCTTTTTTTCTTAGTTACCAAATATGTAGCAAAGCACTCCTTGAAGCAAAAATATTCATTTTTTTGCTTGTTTGTTTCTAGTTATTTGCTCTTCAGAATAACCTTCTGAAAGTGGAGAAAGAATGGGGATCTTCTAAACCACATCACTGACAGGAACAACAACCAGCTCAGGCACACATAACACCGTGAATATTGCTATGAAGTTCTGTTCTCTTGAAGAAAACTAAAAGCCACTACATTCCTGACTTCTATTAAAATGTCAAGAGGCTTTTTGGCTTAATTTCTGTAATTCTGATAACATCCAGAGATATTATATTCATTTATTAAAAAAAATCAAGTCTGCTGGTGCCATCTTCCAAGAGAAATGCCACCTTGGTGTCATTCTCATTGTTAAGAACATTCTAAAAATAGACATATTTTCAGCATAAAATATTAGCTAATGTCTTGATAATAGCCTCTTCGTGTTGCACAACGACTGGAATTATTCCGCCACTGGTTATTATTAACATTGACCAATAGGTAATAATTATTTCGGTAGGAACGTGAAGAACATACAGACCTTTCAAGTTCCCTTTGAAACTAGTGTTTTTCTCTTGTGACTCTGTGTAAGTATCGTCAACCCAATCCTTAATAGACCAACATTGTCATGAGTGCTGCCAAACCCATTTGCATTGCTAAGCTAGTGTCAGTGAGCAGCAACCTAAGCGATTCCTCTGTTTTAGTGACCCTCTTATTAAGAGTACAATCAGATTCTATGCCATCAGAGGAAATATATCTCAGTATCAGGTGTGAGAGACCATTGTTTCTTCTGCTAAAGTCCCGCGCTCAGAGTGACAGGTGGAAGACAAAATGTCAAGAAGGAGTCCTGGTTGAACAATTGCTTAGGGTAGTATTTAATACAGCAGAGAACCAAGATACAATAGGACACAGTAAAGGATGTGGGCTGTGTAGACACAATATAGAATTTCGATTTAGGATCCACCATCTGTTATTTGAAAGGTGAATAAGGGAAATAAATGATTTTCAGTTCTCCATACATGCAAAGATAAGTTCATTAATACAAAAGTTTTGCTGTTGTATGTGCTGAAAGAAAAGCATAGGCGTTTAAACATTTTTTAAAAAATAAATCACTCAATAGGCTTAAGAAAAATACTCTAGTTCATAGTTCATTGATCTGACCTTTTGACTCAAGATCAGGGAATGAATCCAGGCTGAAAACCAAAAAAAAAAAAAACAAAACAAAGATGAATCATTTTACCATAAAAAAAAAAAAAAGGCATTCCAGTCTCAGCTAAACTCGACTAGTTTTTATTGCATTATTTTTGAAATGCCAAGAAACTGGCTTTGGCCATAATATTTGCTGTCCAACTAAATCACAGCTGTCAGTATGTGCTTGCTTGCAACAATTAGCTAAACACTGTTATTTGACAAATTCCCTTGAAAGGGAAATAGATGCTGGAGGTGTGTCTAACACACACTGAGTCAAGTAACAAGTTAATCAGAGGGGGCTGCGCACAGGGAGAGAAGTTAGTAAGTCCTTGCCCAAGGAAGGGGTTTCAAACAACCTTACTGTTTTGAAAACCATATGTTCCTCCTGATCCTTGAAGTTCTCTCCAGTTTTCAGGAATAAACTGTGGGACTGGCTAAAGAGGAGGGGGGAAAAAGCCACCAATTCTACATTCATTTTTTCAGAAGATCAGGGGAAAGGAAGAAAGCAAACAATGCCAATATGGGATGGTATATAACAAGGAGAAATTAACACCATGGAACCTGCTAGCAATTTCCACCGAAGCAGTACACCCCTTAACTGACGGAAATTCATCACAATATACACACTGATTAAAAACTCCACCATTACTCAGGCTGCCCTTAGGGTAAAAAAAAAAAAAAAATGAACCACAATATTCAAAAACAGAATTCTCATAAGGTTTGAGAAAAATAGAGTGAAAAGGCAATGTTAGCTAAGCTCTTAGCTAAATCCACTCTTAATGGCCCCCAGTATTTAAGCTATCATGGATTAAAGCCATGAAAATAAAAATTTCAATTTGAAATTTTATTAGCATGTTGCTAAAATGGTCAATAAAAAACATCAACATGATCGGCTTTGTTGACAAAGTTGGAAAACTGCTCTTTCTGCTTTTAAAACTTTATTTCCACCTCCCCACCTTCTGAGATTTCTGTTATAAACAAGCCAAACGAAACGTACTGGCTATGGTGCTGGAACAATGCTGGTTTCTGGAATGTTGCCATGTCTTCCCCTCCCTCTCCTCCAACCCCTTTAAAAATGTGGTTATTTTGGAAACGCAGCCCTAGGAGGGAGCCATCTAGGGTTGAGAACAGCACCCTCTTGACAAATTCAATTCGCCGACACCTGGCGAACCTTCCCCTTGTCCGGGGTGGGGGGCGGGACCGGTCCTCCTCACCAAAAGAGCTGCGCTTTCAACCTCCTTGGACCTGGAAGGCATTCCTTCCAGCAGGGGAGACTCACAGGCGGATGCGGGTGGGGAGTGGCGTTCGCTTCCCTGGGTGGAAAGATCGGGAGGCAAACTCTAGTTTAGCTCGGAGCCTGGGATAACAATGTCAGGAGACCCGGGGCTGGAGAGCTGGAAGAGTCCTGGGCGGCCTCGGGGTAATCCGGCATCCCGAAGTGCTCTCTTGTGGAATTATTCACAAGTGCAGAAGGGACAGGCTCGATTTCTTGGAAATCCTGCCGTCTGGGGCCACATCCATACTGGAGCGGATCGGTGCCCTAACACGCTCGATGCTCACCTCCCACCGGCCTTGTGTGTGCACGTTTGGGGCGCGGTGAAGGTCCCTTTCTAGGAGTGGTCGAGGGTCAGTCACTGACCAGTGACTCGCGGGGGAGCCTGGTCCCTGCTCCCCTCGGCCCATTATCCAATCCCCACTTACAACCCAAGGCGGGTAGCGCAGGCTGGGTCTCCCAACACCATCACCACCCTTAGGGGGCTCGGCCGAGCGCCCACCGCCCTTTGGGTCCCCGGGCGAGTTCCTGGGACTTCTGCCATCGCCAGAGAGGTGCGAGGCTGAGGCTGCCGCCTGGGGCGCTGGCCGCTGCCGGCTGCCCTTAACGAGGGGGCAGGGGTGGTGAATCGCTGGCTTGGAGCCCGGGGGCGGGGGAGGAGCCGGGGGCCAGGAGACCGGAGGGGCGGGCGGCTCCCCCCTCCAGACTACTGCTACTCCTTGTCATCCACGAGGTCCGCGAGCTCCTGGAGCACCCGCAGGCGGCCGCTGGCGTCTATGCGGCGCTTCTCGCGGATGAGGTCTTCCAGGCTGTGAAACCTGGCCGTGTGCACCTTGTTGTCGGCCAGGTGCACCTTGAGATAGTACTGCTGCTGCGGGGGTTGCGTGCCGGCCGGCACCTCCCCGCCCGCCTTGAACTCCCGCTTGCCGAAGCGGCACCAGGCGGCGAAGCTCTCCGAGTTCGTCCAGCAGATCTCTTCGCTCTTGAGGCCCAGGTGGCCGCAGGCGTTCTGCACCACCAGCTCAGCCACCAGGGGACGGTAGCGGTACCAGCTATTCACCACCCGGCCCACGTTGGCCGCGCCCGCCTCGTACAGGCTGTCCTGGCGGATCTCGCCTTGGCACAGGTGGATGATCTGCCCGCCGCCCACGTACACGGCCCAGTGCGGGGCGGGCGCGGGCGGCTCCGGCGCGGGCTGCAGCCACAGCAGCTCCAGCAGGTCGCCTGGCTCGCAGAGCGCCGGCAGGGCAGTGACCGCGTAGACGCTCAGGTCGGCGCCCTGCGGGCCGCCGCTCACTTTGGAAAAGATGCATTCCTGGCCCCGAAAGGCGGAGAACTGAGTTTCGTTGAGGACCAGCTGGTGCAGCAGGTGGTGGTGGTGATGGTGGTGGTGGTGGCGGCTGGGGCTCTCCGGGCAGGGGGCGCAGCCCGGGGGTGCCTTCACGCCGAACTTGTCGGGCTGGCCGCGTTCGTCCAAGTCCTCCTCTTCATCCGAGAAGAAATAAGCGACCCCGACCCGCAGCTCGTCCTTTTCAATCCCTGACGGGTCTCCGGTGGGCAGCTCGCTGTAGTTGAGGTGGGTGATGCGGTCCAGTTGGTTGCCCATCAATGAGGCGGCGAGGCGAGGGCCAGGAGCGGGGATCTGCGGAAGCACAGGAGACACGCAGAGAACACGATCAGAGTCGCGCCCGGCCCTCCCCAGGACGAGCGGTGGCCCTGGGACCTGGCCGCCCGAGCGCCTGTCCTCGAGTCAACCGTCCCAGCCGAGTGCCCTTTGCCAACCGGGGGCCAGGACTGACACAGAAGCCACCGGTCCGCGGACAGCACCACACAGTCTCAGACCCTGCATAGGAACCCGGGTCCAACTCCCACAAGAGAAAAGGCAGGAGGGCAGGAGGGCTGGAGGGCGTGCGGGGTCCCGGTGGGAAGGACAGGAGGGCTGGGGCAGCGTAGGAGTCAGGTCAGGACACCCGGGAAAGGAGGGAGGGCTGGGCTGGGAGAAGGAAGGGACGCCTCTGGTCCCAGAGCTTGGAGCAAGCTGCGCTCACATGTCAGTCCCCACCCTCCCCAGCCCACCCCTCAGTTTTACACTAGATTACACTCCCCGACAGCGCCTCGCACAATGAGAATCGCACATATCACAGGCACTCGCTTGACACCAACAAAATTTTGCACACTTGGGAGTCCAGACGCTGACAGGCTGGTACACTGGTGTGATAATGTCACATGCACACACAATGACAAACCCTCGCGACGACACACTCGGACCCCCACCTTCGCACACAATTCCAATCCCACGCTTGCACGCTCGCCCAGGCACGTACATCCATGCTCTCAAGGCACACCTGCCCACACAGGCAGGTGCACTCTGCCCCTGAGTTCTCTTCCCCCCCCTCACCCCCCCTGCCAGCCGAGTCAATCTGGCTGCGCCAGGGCGAGGCTGCTCTGTCTAAAATAACCTAACAAAGAGGCGAGGGGAGGATGGGGAAGCCGGTGCGGGGTGCATGTGTGCGGCTGTGGGTTGTGTGACGAGGTCCACTTGCAGCCAAAAGACCCCTCTCCCTCCTACCCGGCACAGGGTCCAAATAATCTGATGAAGAAAACACGTTTCCAAGGCAAAGCAAACCGCCTCTTCGTACCCGTGATTTCCCTGCTCCCGAAACCCCAAACTCCTTTAAAGTCTCCTGGTCCCCATGGGTGCCGCGGAGGTGGTGGTGACGAGCGGGTCCTGGGCGGTGAGCGAGGCTGCGGCTCAGTTCTGCCCCGCGTGGATCGGTTCGGTGCGGTCCCCGGCGCGGTGCCTGTGCGCCTGCCCGTCGGCGGTGGCAGGGGCGCCGGCTCCACCTGGGCAGTCCAGACTCTGTTCTGCTTTCGTGCAGCCCAGCGGACGACTCTTTAAGTAGCCGAAGCAGCTGGTTCCAGGGCCCGCCCCGGGACGCGCTCATTGGCTGGGGCGAGTGTCCAGGCCCCGTCAATCTTCGCCGGAGGGGGCGGGGTGCAGGGGCGGGTCTCCGGTGCGCGCCCCGCCCCGCCCCCGCGCACCGGAGCGCGCGCCGCCCTCGGGAGCGAGGTGTGAGCGCCTGCCGGGAGCGCGCGAGGGCCGGCCCACTTGCCTCCGCGCCAGCAGCTGCTGCTACGGATCGTAACCTAGCGCACCATCCTCCCGGAATGGTACTTTGCCCGGAAGAACAGATCCCAGCAGTGAAGCTGAATCTGGGGGTGAAAAATCCACACTGCACCCCGAGCACTTGGCGCCGCCCCAGGGCGAGGAACGCCATTGTCAGAGGCGGGCACCTGGGGCCCTGCTGGGAACCCCTGACCCTGGGTTCCTGAAGCCACCTGGACTAGTCTTTGGCACACAGGCACAGACGTTTTTCCTGCTGGGCGCCGATGCCTTTGAAATTGCGCCTGCGAGTTTTGGCTCCTCTCCTTTGACCCGCTTGAAACTGCTGACCTAGCACTGGCGCCTGATTTAAATAGAGCGCGGTGTCAAATGCGAATGAAAAGTCTGACCCCGACGAGCTTCCTCCCTGACTGGGCCTGAATTTGGCCCCCAATTGTCTGTCTATGAAAGGGGCGCATCAGGAATGCCTACAGTGGGACCCAATCTTTTTTTTTTTTAAACAACCCCTGCTGCTGCTACTGCTGCTAAGTTGCTTCAGTCGTGTCCGACTCTGTGCGACTGCATAGATGGCAGCCCACCAGGCTCCTCCGTCCCTGGGATTCTCCAGGCAAGAACACTGGAGTGGGTTGCCATTTCCTTCTCCAGTGCATGAAAGTGAAAAGTGAAAGGGAAGTCGCTCAGTCGTGTCCGACTCTTCGCGACCCCATGGACTGCAGCCCGCCAGGCTCCTCCGTCCATTGGATTCTCCAGGCAAGAGTACTGGAGTGGGGTGCCACCGCCTTCTCCTTTACAGCCCCTAGAAGTGCCATTGCTAAGGGATTTTTCGTGGGAGAAGGATATCTAGCTATAATTAATGACTGCATTTCTGGATGGAAGGTTAATGAATGTGCTCTGGATATTGGATGCTAAAGGATTACTTTCATACCTGTGAAATTTTAGAACAACAGTTTGAAAAGCTTATGATGTTAAGCCTTGAAGCGCTCTTAGACATCTAGTTCTGCCTTCAAGGCTGGTCTCTTGCAGCTTCTCGGTGGGTCCCAACCTCTTTCCACAGGGAGTATTGGGTGCTTCCTCTTTTTGCCTGCTTGGCAGCTGGTACACTCTTAGAGCGCTTACCACTGTTTCATTACAAACCTCTGTTGACTTTCTTCCTGTTTACAAAGTGAATAACTTGAGGACTGACTTGTGTTTCACGCTACTTTGTATTGTGGGCCTTTTTTACAGTACCGGTATAGAATGGTTTTCATCAGCAGTAAGGAAAATGAAAACAGTCAACAAGTATTGACCATTTACAAGTTACTAGGCACTATGTTTTGAGGTTTAAGTAAATGACTTAATCTTCCTGCCTCTAAAGTGACAAGTGAGTGAAAGTGAAGTCGCTTAGTCGTGTCCGACTCTTTGTGTCTACCAGGCTCCTCTGTCCATGGGATTTTCCAGGCAAGAGTACTGGAGTGAATTGCCGTTTCCTTCTCCAGGGGATCTTCCCGACTCGGGGATCGAACCCAGGTCTCCCGCATTGTAGACAGACGCTTAACTGTCTGAGCCACCAGGGAAGTCCTGCCTCTAAGGATTCACTAATATTCCCATGGCAACGAGTAAGAAACTGAGGCCCAAACACCCATATCAACAATCTATCCAGGGCCTATAGCTTTTCAGGACTGGTTTTGAACCTTGTTCTACTGTTTATTGAATGAATAAAATCTTGTTGTGTAAGGTAAGCAAACTGGTATTCCAGAGAAGTTAGCTAATTGGCCCCAGATTACATGAAGACTAATACATATTACAAATTTTTTTTGGTAGATTATTCTGCTTAAATATTTTTCAGATTGCAGAGTCTCCTGCTCATGTGTGATTTCTGAAAATTTGTGTATACCCCACAGCCTCCAAATATTATGATTTATCAAATTAGATGCTTAATAAGTATTGCTGAAAAAATGGTTTTCAAATGACCATCTGTATACATTTGATGTATATGAATCTTTTGGAAAACTTGGCCATTGCCCATGTAGGAGTTATGAGAATATGAGCTACCATCCTTGGAGCTGACCACAGCTTGTGATGACATTTTTTAGACTTGCTATAAATAATAAACAACTGATTTGGGCCCTGTAGTCAAGAGAATTGAACAAGTGGCTTCAGAGATCAAAAATGAGTTATTGGCCTGGTTATAAACTGGACTTCAGGGATCTCTGGGAGAAGTATCTGAAGAGTTCATTACTGGTGTCTGAGAGGAAATCATTGGAAGTAAGTAGGTCAGAGCTTGACACTGAATAACGTTTTTCGTCCTCTGTCCATCCCAAGATAAAGTCCTGTGCACAAACATTTACAACATATATGTATGGGATTCTGTGTTCTGTCCTCCTGTCCTGTTCTTCACTGTTTCAGACTACATTGGAAGCAGACTGCTCTTCTTTGCTTAATTTTCCATCATTCAAAAGGATAATTAACAAAACGTTGTTAGGGCTCTAAAAGATGGAAGTATCGCTAGATGGCCGGGGTCCAAGTTCCCCAGTGACTGTCTGCATTGGGTTGTGATGTGAGGGAGAAACCAATCTTCATGGATTAAGCCACCAGAAAACATTGTGGCTATTTGTGACAGCAGGTAGCCTGTTCTGATCTGTAGTCTCTCCTTTATTTTAGAACACCAAATATCCCATCCCCCGCCCCTTCTCTCTTAGTGTCTGTCCTCACTGTTGAGGTGGGCTTTCCAATAATGGAATTCCTGAAGGATCACAGCATCTTCACCTACCCAGAATTCAAAGAAATCCATAATGGTTGTATCTGTCTCTTCTAGGTACTACCCCATGTCTCCCTCCTACTTTTTTCTCTAAATTTTCATTCAACTCCTTGTGAGTAACTTATGCATATTTCTAAATATCTTCCCTGCCTTCTACTTTTTTTTGGACCACAAAAATGGCAACTAAGACTAAAGGGATTCCTAGTAACCTGCTCCCCCTTAATCTCTTTTCATGCACTGACATTCTGACTTTCCATTTCTTCTTAAGAGAACTCTTCCAACTTTGCTTTGCACGTTTTCTGAGTTTCTTCTTACCACTGGATGTTCTTATTAAGGTATCTTTGAAAGAAAGTATTTATTGCTCAGTCGTGTCTGACTCTTTGTGAGTCTGTGCACTGTAGCCTGTCAGGCTCCTCTGTCCATGGGATTCTCCAGGCAAGAATGCTGGAGTGGGTTGCCATTCCCTTCTCCAGGGGATCTTCCCGACCCAGGGATTGAACCCAGGTCTCCTGCATTGCAGGCAGACCCTTTGCCATATGAGCAACCAGGAAGAGCTTAAAGTATCTTTCATGGCTTCCTATCATTTTACCAGTAAAGAATCAATGAATATCCCCTGAGTAAAACCTTTAGCACTTGCGGGTTTAGCATTTTGCTGGACATGGATTATACAAAGATGTCTCAACCCAGTATGAATCTCTCCACTGTGTTATCTATACATTTTAGGAGAGTGCATGCCTTTTGTATGGGTCCACTTCTACGTGGTAGTGATGGTGGAGCTCTGGGTAGCCCTGGGTCACTATTATCACTGTTGCCTCCTGTCCAGAATGTCTTTCCCCAGCTTCCTCAGCTAGCTTCAACTCAAAATTTATAATCTTTTCAAGCCTCTCCCACGTGTCTGTCCCCTCACCATTCTAAAGGAGACTGTCTTTTATGCTCCCATGGTACCTTATACCTATTGGTCATGAGATGTGTCATGTGTGTTGAAGTGCTTATGAAATCAAATTTATATCATTGGTTGATTTTTTTCTCTTTCTTCCTTAAGGAGACTAAGAATTATTTGGGGAAGAGCCCCCAAACTAGATCTCATCTGTAGTCCCTTTGCTTAGCATGAAGTTCAGTGCATAGTGGATACTTGATAGATGCATCTTATCTGACTCACTGCCTGTATGAACCATGATCACTGTTTCACGTTCTGAGCTGACACTGTTTGTTTCAGTTTTCAAAAACCTGAGTACTCTGACACCTGGAATATGTTCTCAATCAGATGATGTGCCAGATGGTTTGCTCTGTGATGTGTAGTGCTGGGTTTCCAAATGGTCCTCTGGCATCATGCAGGACTTTGATGCAAATACAGAGTCCCAGGCTCTGACCCAGATGTAGTGAAACTTAATCTTAGGATGGGCTCTAGGGATCTGTGTGTGTTTTTTTTTTTTAATTTTTATTTATTTTTATTTTTACTTTATTAGTTTCCCTTCACATTCTAGATGTGGCAGAGTGATTACTGGCCAAGCTCTACTCAAATGTAAGAAATTATTCTTATTCTCCTGAGACTGCCCTTGAAGGTAGGCACTTAATAAATACTTGGAATTAGGTTCTCTCAACATCCTGTGGTCCATCTTTAATAGAAGCGAGCTTCATTTTAGACTGTTCATATGAAACTAGTAAATGTGTATGTTTTCATTCAAAAGTGAGTGAAATCAATTGGTTTTTTAAAAGTTATATCGTAGTCCTGGGGTAGAGCTGTGGATTTCTCTTCCTTTTCTGTTGATTTGAGCCTTGTGCTCCAGTCCGCTGTGCTAAGAGGCTGTGGTTAGAGCAGAAACCTGAGTGACAAGGAAACTCTGCTCCCAGGTACATTCCTTGTTTAACTGCTGATTGATTGATGATGAAAATCCTGGCTTTGCCTTTCATATTGCTTCTGAATTTCCCTCCTATGACTGTTCCTTTTCTGATCCCATTTTTCTCAAAGATAGATTCATTCTCCTGGCTCTGGATGCCACTCCCTTGTACCTCACTCTTTCAATCACCTCTTCTCTTCACCTTCGTTTATGATCTTAGTTATCCTACTCGCTCCTTCCCACTTGCATGGAAACACTTTTAAGTCTCTCCCATCTTAAAAACACCCCGTAACTATATATCTCCCTTGATATGTCCTCCTCTCTTGAAAGAATGGTTGGTACACATTTACTCTACCCCACCACAGGACAGAGGATGAGATGGATGGATGGCATCACTGTCTCGATGGACGTGAATCTGAGTGAACTCCAGGAGTTGGTGATGGATAGGGAGGCCTGGCATGCTGCGATTCACGGGGTCACAGAGAGTCGGACACGACTGAGCGACTGAAATCAACTCAACTCAACTCAACCACAGGCTCTCTTCTGTACCCAAATTGCCAATATACAGCTCTCACCAGAAACACCAGTGATCCATTACCTGATGGATTCTTTTGGGTTCTTAGTTTATTTGGCTTCCCGGAAGCAGGTGACACAGCTGACAACTTCCTCCTTCTTGACATAAGTTCTTCTTTCACTTTTCACTGTGTACACTCTCCTGGCTTCCCTTCAGCTTCTCTGGCTGTTCCTCTTACTATGTTTTGTGGGCTCATTTCCTTCAACGTGTTTTTTCACTGTTGCTTTTCTTGAGAGGTCTTTTTCCAGTATGTTCTCATCACTGGATCTTGTCCACTGCTGTTGACTTTCATCATCTTTCCATGTCATGACTCCCTAGTGGAAATCTCCAGGTTCCATCTCTCTCCTGAACTGTCTCAAAGACATGATCTGAGGGTGTCCCTCAGAGACCTAAAGGTCAGGATGTCCCAGGCTGAGCCCTGAGACATGCTTGCCCTTGGGTTTCTCCTTTCGTGAATGGGCACTGTTGCCCTCCTAGTGTTTTGAGCTGATGCCTGGGCATCGTCTACCACTTTCCCTCATCCTCAGGTGAGATTAGGACCTTGCCACCTCTTGCTATTTCTCCTGTGTGACTGTTTTTCTTTCCTCTTTAGTCCATTTCGGGCTGCCACCTCCTTGGTCCCAGTCACTAGGAACTCCCATTTAAATCACTGCCACAGCCTGAGCTGTTTTCTCTGACCCCAGGATTGCTCCACAGTCGTCTCCCACGTTGTAACCAGAGTGATTTCTTTTTTTTTTTTTATTTTCATTTTATATTGAAGTATAGTTGGTAAACGATGTATTATTTTCAGGTATACAGTAATGTGACTCAGTTATAAATATACATCTGTCTATTCTTTTTCAAATTCTTTTCCCATTTAGCTTATTACAGAATATCGAGTAGAGTTTGTTGTGCTATACAGTAGGTCAGAGTGATTTCTAAAATTTGGTGGTGGGGTGGAGTGCCTCCCCTGCCTGACTCTCCTTCCCATCCTCAGTAATTCCATCAGCCTTAAGAAAACATCCCAAGTCCATGTGGCAGCTCCAAGATCCTGCCTTTGCTTGCTTCTCCACCTCCTCTTCTGCTAGTCAGCTTCTTGCATCTTGCAGGGCTTTCCTGGTGACTCAGATGGTAAAGAATCTGCCTGCAATGCAGGAGACAGGTTAGATCCTTGGGCTAGGAAGATCCTCTAGAGAAGGGAATGACTACTCAGTCCAGTATTCTTGCCTGGAGAATTCCATGGTCAGGGGAGCCTGTCGAGCTACAGTCCATGGGGTTGCAAAGAGTCAGACAAACTGAGTAGCCAGCAGTTTCTTTTTCTCTTGCATCTTGCTTCACCCTTCCCAGTCCAACTCATTTGTTTGTTTTTGCCCTATCCTCTGCTTCATTGCTCTTTCTTGTGTTAATGCTTCTGATCCCTCTGCTTCCCTCTGATTCTTTCCTCCAATCGCCCCATGGCAAGAAAGTTTTTTAGGTTCTACTTTCTCCTGGTGGCCCTCTCTGACTTACCACATCTGTCTTAGATTCCATTCACAGTGCACTCTGATCCTTCCCATTTATATTGACACTGCCTGTTTATTTATTTATATGCATGAGCTCTTTAAGATGAATGACTGTATCTATACTGTTGCCACCAGTATCCCCAGCCCTGAGTGCTTTCGGAGCTTCAGGGTGGAGGTTTAATGCATAGGTATGAATAGAATTGAATGGATAGTGATAGCTTATGGGAATCAGAGGAATTTTCTCTCCCTCTCTTCCTCTCTCTCCCCTTCCCCCTCCCCCTTACCCCCACTCCCTTCTCTTCCCTCTACCCATCCTTCCCATTCCATTTAAATTCCCTTACAACCTATACCACAGGGATGGACAGCTCTGGTAAACTTGTGATAGTGAAGTGAAGTAAAAGTCGCTCAGTTGTATCTGAATTTTTGCGACCCCATGGACTATACAGTCCATGGAATTCTCTAGGCCAGAAGACTGGAATGGGTAGCCGTTCCCTTCTGCAGGGGATCTTCCCAACCCAGGGGTTGAACCCAGGTCTCCCGCATTGCAAGTGGATTCTTTACCAGCTGAGCCACAAGGGAAGCCCAAACTTGTGATAAATGCATTGCTAAATGATAGAGACACTTCAGAATTCAGTGAAAGGGGAAAGTGTTTATTTTAGAACAGTCATGAGGCTGATTCATTTTGCTGTACAGTAGAAACTAACACAACATTGTAAAGTAACTGTACTCCAATAAAAACTAATTAAAAAAAAGAGTGAAGTAGCCACTTAGATTTACCTTTCCCCTGTTCTTTAGGGCTTTTCCTTTGGGTGTCATGGTGCATTGTTTTAACTGCTGATGCTGATTCATTTTCTTTTCCTTGCTCAGTAATTATACTGATTGTAATGAGATATTGTTTATTTATTTAATGAGATATTTATTTATTTTCCAGTTGTCAAAAGTTTGGATCTGATTACAGACATAGCACATAGTTCATAAAGTGTGGTTTCTATTTAAAAACATATACTTAACATCCCACTGCTGCTAACACATATTCAGCATATTTCTAAACTCCAAGGGCAGCGAGCTTCATGTGTGTGTGTTCTTCTGTTCCCACTCCATCATCCCTCTGGCTCTGCTGCTGCTGCTGCTAAGTCGCTTCAGTCGTGTCCGACCCCATAGACAGCAGCCCATCAGGCTCCTCTGTCCCTGGCATTTTTCAGGCAAGAACACTGGAGTGGGTTGCCGTTTCCTTCTCCAATGCATGAAAGTGAAAAGTGAAAGTGAAGTTGCTCAGTCGTGTCCGACTCTTAGTGACCCCATGGACTGCAGCCTACCAGGCTCCTCCGTCCGTGGGATTTTCCAGGCAGGAGTACTAGAGTGGGGTGCCATTGCCTTCTCCCCCTCTGGCTCTAATGTTGCCCTAATTACTGTCTGTGTCTTTGCCTTTGATCCTAAGATCTGAGCTTGTCCTCTTATTGTAGGGCAGTTTTCATGGATCAGTTCTCTTTTAGAATAGCTGGATTCAGACCCTGGCTCCATTATTATTAGTTGTTAGGCCTTGGCTGATATGCTTAATCCCTATGTACCTCAGTCTATTCATCTTTAAAATAGGAATAATAATAATGTCCATTGAATCAGTGATGCCATCCAACCATCTCATCCTCTGTCATCCCCTTCTCCTCTTGCCTTCAACCTTTCCCAGTATCAGGGTCTTTTCCAATGAGTCAGCCCTTTGCATCAGGTGGCTGAAGTATTGGAGTTTCGGTATCAGGTACCTGCCTCCTGAGAAACCTGTATGCAGGACAAGGAGCAATAGTTAGAATTGGACATGGAACAACAGACTGGTTCAAAATTGGGATAGCAGTACGTCAAGGCGGTATGTTGTCCCTCTGCTTATTTAATTATATGCAGAGTACATCATGCGAAATGCAGGGCTGGATGAAGCAGAAGCTGAAATCAAGATTGTTGGGAGAAGTATCAACAACCTCAAGATATACAGATGATACTACTCTAATGGCAGAAAGTGAAGAGGAAATAAAGAGCCTCTTGATGAAGGTAAAAGAGGATAGCGAAAAAGCTGGCTTAAAATTCAACATTCAAAAACAAAGATCATGGCATTCAGTCATATCACCTGATGGCAAATAGATCGGGAAAATGTGGAAACAGTGTCAGATTTCATTTTCTTGGGCTCTGAAATCAATGCGGATGGTGACTGCAGCCACAAAATTAAAAGAAGCTTGCTCCTTGGTAGAATAGCTATGACAAACCTAGACAGTGTATTAAAAAGCAGAGATATCACTTTGCTGACATAGGTCCAAATAATCAGAGCTATGGTTTTTCCAGTAGTCATGTATGGATGTGAGAGTTGTACCATAAAGAAGGCTGAGTACTGAAGAATTGATGCTTTTGAACTGTGGTGTTGGAGAAGACTCTTGAGAGTCTCTTGGACAGCAAGGAAGTCAAACAAGTCAATCCTAAAGGAAATCAGTCCTCAATATTCATCGGAAGGGCTGATGCTGAAGCTGAAGTTCCAGTACTTCAGCCACCTGATGCAAAGGGCTGACTCATTGGAAAAGACCCTGATGCTGGGAAAGGTTGAAGGCAAGAGGAGAAGGGGACGACAGAGGATAAGATGGTTGGATGGCATCACTGATTCAATGGACATGAGTTTGAGTAAACTCAGGGAGAGTGAAGGACAGAGAAGCCTGGCATGCTGCAGTCCATGGAGTCACAAAGAGTTGGATATGACTTAGCAACTAAACAACAATCCTCTTATAATTATTATTATACTAGTGCTCATAGTGTTAAGCCTGAATATTAAACCCAGATTATACCTTCGTTGGGCTTCCCTTGTGGCTCAGATGGTAAAGGATCTGCCTACCATGCAAGAGATCCAGGTTAAACCCCTGGGTCAGCAAGATCTCCTGGAGAAGGGTATGGCAACCCACTCCAGTATTCTTGCCTGGACATGCTTCCTGTTCTGAGAGGCTGACAGGCTACAGTCCTGACAAGCTACAATCCATAGGGTCACAAAGAGTCAGACATGTCTGAGCAACTAACACCTTTTCACTTTCACATACCTTAGATACTGTCCATAACGTTAACTTCACATTTGATTGAAAAAGGATGTATTGAGCATGTACTACTCTGAACCAGTCATAAGGCTTGGGATTGAGGATTCAAAAGTAAAGCGGACACATTCCCTCTTCTCAGTGAAGCTCTTGTATATGGAGAGTTGGTTGGATAGGATCCAATACAAATAAATGGAAGTAATAAAGTGTTTTAAAAGCATGTAAAAGCACAGAGGGAATTATTAACTAAGAGATTGGGAGGAGGCAATCTTACAGAAAGGCTTTGTAGGAGGAATATGATTTTTTTTTTTTTTCCCAAGCAGGAAAGAGTGGAGGTCTTTCTGAGAAAAGGAGCATGTGTAAATGCTTGAGAGTCGTGAAAATATGTGATATTTCCAGAAAGCCTCCAAGTAGTTTGTTTGAATGTGAACTAGATGTGGCTGTGTCAGGAAGGGACCTTTATGCTATACCATTTTAGAAATGGTTTTTCGGAAGGTCATTCTGGCCCATAGTGTCAAATCTATACTGAAGGGGAGAGAAGCTAGAGTTGGGGAGAGGATGGATGGGGATGTGGCAAGAGAGAGCTCCAGCTACTAGAGCAAACACCATAGGTTGGCTTCAACCACGTGCATGCATGTCTCACGGTTCCAGAAGCTGAAAGTTCAAGATCAGGGATGATCAGAAATGCCAGGCACTGGTGAGAACCTCTTTCTGGCTTGCAGACATCTGTCTTCTTGCCGTGTGGTCACATGTTTGAGGGAGTGACAGACAGTGAAAAGAGTAAGCGAGGAACAGAGAACTTTCCTATCTCTCTTTCTTAAAGGCACTAATGCCACCATGAAAGCTTTACCTCCCCTAGGCTCCAACTCCAGATATCATCACAATGGGGATTTGAGCTTCCACATATGAATTTTGGGGAGACACAGATATTCAGTCCACAGCACCAGGAGGGCCTGCGATAAGGTAGAGGATGAGATGGTTGGATAGCATCACAGGTGGAATGGACATGCATTTGAGCAAAATCTGGGAGATACTGAGGGACAGGAAAGCCTGGAATCCTGAAGTTCACAGGGTCACAAAGAGTTGGACATGACTTGGCGACTAAACAAAAACCACAAAGTGGGGGCTTTGACATATCCTTAGGAAGCAGACTTCATAGGGATTAGCGGCCATTTGGATAATTGGGATATGAGATGAACTGGAAGACTTCCAGTTTCTGGATTGGACTTCTGGGTTACACCTGGGTTACCTGGAGAGTCTGGCTTCGCAGACCACAAGGCTGCTCAATGAAAAAAGATTTCTACTGCTTTACCAATAACTCCTAACTCTCTAAAATATGACCCTCCCCTGGCTGTTTCTGAATACCTGTTTTCCATTATTCACTTCCTGTTGTTCAGGAGGGCTTGTTTGCTTTGTTATTGTTCAGTCGCTCAGTGGTGTCTGCCCTTGGATTCTTGATCACCGCGTTCCTTCCCTTGGCATGTGCTCTGTATTCTCCCTTAATGCATTCTTAAGGGTGACTCTAATCTCACCTCTCTAGGAGAATTTTCTCCAGCCATTCAGAAGGACACTGCTGTCTGTTCCATCTGTTTTTCCCATCCATCTCATTGGTTTCCTGTGGCAGATACAATGCTGCGTTCTCACTGCCATCTCACCTCCTGGATATGCCGGGACATCTTTTATCTCCAGCTTCTTGTACTTAAAATTCCACCCTTTGAGCCCAAGTCCTCGCTGGTAGAAATGTGAGTAGATGTGCTGTGTGCCCTGTAGTCTGAGGCAGCTAAGAGAACTAAGAGTGCTGGGAGCTCTCTGGATTTTGTCTGTCCTGTCTGAGTAGTTTGAAGGCGGGCCTCTAAAGTGGTGATGTGAAAATGGAAATGACCAAGGATGAGAGTTGTCAAGGGGAAAGGATTGGCTTAAATTGTTGTTGTTTAGTTGCAAAGTCATGTCCGACTCTTTGCAGCTCCATGGACTGTAGCCTGCCAGGTTCCTCTGTCCATGGTATTTCCCAGGCAAGAATACTGGAGTGGGTTGCTCTTTCCTTCTCCAGAGTATCTTCCCTACCCAGGGATTGAACCCAGGTCTCCTGCATTGGCAGGCAGATTCTTTACCTCTCAGCCACCAGGGAAGCCCTAGCTATAACCTTATACTTCATATAAATGACAGAAAACAGCACAATAGCTTTCTTGTGCTAAACTAGTAAGATCTGGGCAGTAATTTGTTAACACAGCGATCCATGGTATCTGACTAATATGACCACTAATACCTGATGTCCTCTTGTGGTATAAAAATAAAATCAGGGATCCCTTTTTATCTCACACTGTGCTTTTCTTCTTTTTTTGGTAAGTATCTTTTGAATGAAATTGAACATCGATGACAAGGAAGAAAGCCTTTCTCAGATAAGAGATAAAGTAATAACCAAATGCTAACAGCCTCATCCCACTCTTGTTTTCCCCACTTTCTTTTTTTTTAACACATACCTCCTTTCAGTGAGTACCTTATCTTTTATATCTGAATCTGTTCTTCCCTTGGGCTTCCCTTGTGGCTCAGCTGAAAGAATCCGCTTGCAATGCAGGAACCTGGGTTTGATCCTTGGGTTGGGAAGATCCCCTGGAGAAGGGAAAGGCTACCTACTCCAGTATTCTGGCCTGGAGAATCCCACAGACTGTATAGTCCATGGGGTCGCAAAGAGTCGGACACGACTGAGCGACTTTCACAGTTTCTTCAGGTCAGCAAATAAACAGTATTAATTGGTCAGAATGTTTCACTGGATTATCCTTTGTTTTTATGAAGAGAGATTGAAGGAATAATATTTATCTGCTCCTGACTATCAAATCTTTTGGTAGAAGTAAGCATGCACATGTGTTATTATTTTTGTTGTTGTTTAAGGGACAGAGGGATTCTGACCTCTATCAAGGTGTTGTTAAGCGTTGCTATGCTGCCGATGAGCTTGGTCCCCGCTTTTCCCACTTGTGTATAACACAATCTTTTATTTCATTTTTTCTTAACATCTCTATTTTGGTGGAATGCCACCAATTTCAAATGTGTATATATTGCCTCCTGCCCTTGGGGACCCTCATTAAAATGAGATGTTTTAACTAAAATGAAACACATACAGTCTCCTCTGGTTCTGCTATTCCGTCATGAAAACCTCATGTCTTCATGCGACTGATTTTTCAAATTTATTATCTTACAAGTGATTTTATATACATTACAAATGAGGAGGAGGAAGAGAAAGGGTGATAGAGGATGAGATGGTTGGATGGCATCACTACTGACTCAATGGACATGAGTTTGAGCAAACTCTAGGAGAGAGTGAAGGACAGGGAAGCCTGGTATGCTGCATTCCATGGGGTTGCAGGGTTGGACACGACTTAGCGACTGAACAATAACAAATAATTACTACTACTGCTACTAATACATGACTGAAAAGCCAGGAGAAATTCCATCTGGATGAGAACAGTTATTTATAAAATCCTCAAGTTGTCTTTTTTCAGGTCAAAATACTAGCAGAGTCACTCAAGATTCTTAGGACTTGTTTCAGTAGAAAATTCAAACCATAGCGCTTTCTGTTTTATTGTTTTTAAATACAAGTTGGATGTTCAAACTGAATTCTCTCTGATTATGGAAAGTTTGTGCTTATCAGGCTTTGTAATATTTTTTTCTTTCCTTTTTCTTTGTGCTCAAGTTTCCTTCTGGAATGCAAAGAGAATGACTAGCAAGGTGAGTTAGTTACCTTTCCTTTTTCAGCTCTGTTGTGATAACGAGAGGGACCTGGTTCTGGAGTGGGGATTGGGAGATTTGAGTCCTTTTTTGGCTGTGAAATTGCTGAGTGGCTTTGAATGAACACATGTGTTCTTATGGTACTTGTTTATCATGTGAATTAGGTGGGAGGCATAGGGATTGATTATTTGAATTTTTTAGGGGAGGACCTCAGGCTCTGAGAGGGGAGGGATCAGGCATAATGTCAGTGAAGGTGTTGTTGCAACAATGTTAGCTAAGGGAGATAATGAGCTGCTGGAGACTCTGGTTTGACCCTTGGGTCAGGAAGATCTGGAAGAGGAAATCCCACTCCAGTATTCTTGCCTGGGAAATCCTATGGACAGAGGACCCTGGTGGGCACAGTGCGTGGGATCACAAAGAGTCGGACACGACTGAAGCGACTGAGTACAAGCGTACTGAGCATGCTCAGTATGAGTGACTGACTACCAGTACTGAGAACTTGACACGTTCATAAGTACTAATACGACCTGACGAATGCTTTGTATGAATGGCTTAAGAGTGTGTAAGGGTGGGGGCAGTCCTCCAGTGGAAGACAGGGCATTTGGACAGATAGTTGGGTGGAAGGAACATGGCACTGGAGCTCAGGAGATACTGGTGCTTGTCCTGGTTCTCCCATAGATGTGTTATGTCAACTGAGGGAGGTCACTTGCTTAGTCTCGGTCTGTTTCTTTACCCACAAAATTAGAAAAATGGATCAGGTGACTTGTAGAATTACTTGGATGCTCTAACATGCTGACTCACATATATAGAGATACTATACTAGAAAATAAGGACGGAATGAATCATTTTAGAACAATGGCATATCTTACTACCTTGGTGATTCTAAAAATTCTTTATAGGTAACATTGTGCTGAAATCAAATCATCTGTCTGAGGTTCTACAATGTTGGGGTAATGTAGAGCTGAGAGATACTTAAAATAAGGCTGTCTGTAGTCATTTTAATATCACATGACATGGAGTGAAGGACAAAACCCTGTTTCTATCTCTCAGGCTCTCTTTTTCTCTCCTGTCACCAAGTCTCATGATGGAATAGGAGTTGGTCACCTTGGCTCCAGTAGTTTTATGATCTCGGACAAATGCTCAGTTTCTTTCATTAAAATAGCAACAATATGACCAATTTTACCCTTTCCCAGGGATTCTTATGAGAATCACATGTGAGAACTTGTGTGCAAGCATTTACCAACTGTAGACTACTATAGAAAGACCCTTTTTAGTGACTACATGTGTTCATGGTCTCTGGTTATTCATATGGCTTTGAGAACAGTGACCAACTCCCCTTGCCTGGATCACTGGACTCTGGCTTCAGTGTTGGGCTTAGAGAAAAAAGAGAAACTATTATTGTTAGTTTTATCTAAATCCCTGAGTTTGCTGGCTTACTTCCCAGAACCTCATCAAAATGGAGTATGATGAATTTATGTGGTTGGCCAGCCCAGCATGGAAAGTAAATATTCAGATGTCACCTCTGTTGGAAGCTGTACACAATTTAAGGAGCAACACTTACCCACCATTATTACCTGCCCATTTCTTATCACAGTGTGTGACCTTGAACAAGTCACTTCCTCTCTGGGCCTGAGTTTCTTGCTCTTTCAGATTTTAAGGGGTTAAACAGGATGACTTTTGGATTCTATCCAACCTCTTAATTCCACAAGGTTTTTAAATGATGAGTTTATGTACATATAAGACAGAGTCAGGGATCCTTCTGTGTAATTGTGCTTGGAGCTAGTGCTTCCTTGGTCTATCAGGGGTGAGGGCACAGGCTAGCCTGGCCACTGATGTTTTCCCGTTTCCCTACCACCATCCCCAACCCAGCTGAGACAAATGGGCTTGATTGGAACACAGGCCTGTTGTGTGTTAAGTCCTGCCATGCTCTCAGAGAGATGATACCAGGTCTCAAATCTTGAACATGACCACATTAGCAATAGTGAATCAG
Source organism: Budorcas taxicolor (assembly GCF_023091745.1). Classification (NCBI taxonomy): domain Eukaryota; kingdom Metazoa; phylum Chordata; class Mammalia; order Artiodactyla; family Bovidae; genus Budorcas; species Budorcas taxicolor. The sequence continues at coordinate 143,048,019 of NC_068920.1, forward strand.
AGAGTTCTGGGTAAAGATTGGAGTCAAGTCCAAGACTGCTACAAAACTCACTAAAGCTCCTGGGTCCAGCGCCTGCTCCTGGAAGGCAGCTCTGCCTCTTCGACCTGTGTGGGCAGGGCCAGGCACTGAACTCTGTCCTCCAGTGTCCCCTCCCTGACAGTGATGGTCATGGCACACCTACCAGTTAGGAAACTTTGATAATCAGATAAGATAATGCATGGTACTAGGAGGCAAAACCGAAAGAAAAGCAAGACCATTATTATCCTAAGGTGAGCACAGTGGTTTCTACTGGGTAGGAGGGAGGGAAGACCATACTTCTGTCTGGTTCTGGTTTAATACTGTTCTTATTATTTTAGCTTGGATAGCATTTATGTGGCAGATCACTTCCTGATTAGTCATTAAACACTGGCTATTTTATGTACCTTTCTTTTTTTAATATAAATTTATTTTAATTGGAGGTTAATTACTTTAGAATATTGTATTGGTTTTGCTATACATCAACATGAATCTGCCACAGGTATACACGTGTTCCCCATCCTGAACCCCTTTCGCTCCTCCCTCCCCGTATCATCCCTCTGGGTCATCTCAGTGCACCAGCCCCAAGCATCCAGTATCATGCATTGAACCTGGACTGGCGATTCATTTCATATATGATATTATATATGTTTCAATGCCATTCTCCCAAATCATCCCACCCTCTCCCTTTCTGTGTCCCCATTTATGCACAGTTTTCAAATGCTAAAATGTTAGTACACGCACATGACATAAAGTGCCTGGCAAATGTAAGCATTTAGTGAGTGCTTTTACTGGTGCCATTGTCCCCAGCTACTGAAACAAGCCAAGAATGACACCCCTCATTTCACAATCAGGCCCCATGAGCTGAAAGAGCTCACAGATGGAGAGAAGCCTTCATATGCAGCTTGGTGGTCAGATGTTGAGTTCCAACTCTATCTCTGATCCTTACATCAGTAGGGAAAATTTGTTTCGGTCTGAGCCTCAGTCACGTTTTCTCTCTCTCTCTCTCTCAGACATCATTAAGGTCTTTGCTCTATGGCCAACACCACTGGGTATAAAACCAAAGATAAAATGACAAGGCATTTAGCCCTTTTGAGGAATTAGATGTCTACCATGGGTAATAGTCATGTAAATGAATCAGTACTCTAATGTGTTTCTCATCTGTAGGCCTGAAAATGCATTTGGAGGCACATAACACATCCTTGGAAATGTTATGAAAGAACATAATCAATGGGTTCAAGTTAAAAGTCTGTGGGGCTGTGGGTTTCTAAACCAGCTTCTGAAAGACAGGTGTGATGTTAGTTGACAAAGTAGAGTGGGAAGGATGTTTCAATCCAGTTTTTGCATTTTAAGCAGAGTGATTTTTTTTTTCTCTCCCTCCCCTAGACATGTAAATGGCAGGGCAATATTACAAGTGAGAAAAGATGTGCTTACCTGTCCATTTATGCTATGTCTCCTTTAAAGCATGTTTAAATGTTGTCATTTTATAAGAACTTCCTGGGATTTCAGAATAAACCAATGCCTTGTTTTTATAATCTGAAAAAGAAAATGATTTCAGCCTCCCCAAATCATTGAAATTTATATTAGTTGTGGATTTCTATCTTTTATGGGGTAGAGTTTTGTTTTAACATAATTTCTTCCTTAAATGTGTTATTTAATTGGCTAGGTACACTGTTAATTGTTTCTGTGTTAGCATTGTTTACCCTTTCATCTTCCCAGTGAAGAACAGCATGAGCTTTGAAACACAGTATACTGCAGGGGATGATTTCTTAAAAATTAATATGAGAGTCAATGCATTAAATGAATCATGGGACTCATTTAAAAAACTTTGGTGTGTAGGCTAATCCAGAATTTTCAGCTAATGTGTCTGGATGCACTGCCAGGCTTCTTTTCACCAGGAGATCAGTGGAGAACCAGCTCTAGTGGTGGGGCAGACAAGGTGGTTTCCCTAGTCCTTTGCAAAATGCAAAGCACACAAATGGTTGTCTTCGAGATCAGCTCACTCTTTTTCTGTACCTAGATACTGCTGCTGGGCTCCCTCCCTGCTATTCTCCACAGCCTTACTGTCCTCCTGCTGGACCTATTGGCCAGATCCCATCCCTCTCACTGCTGAAACCCATCTTCCAATTTTCTCTAGCAAAACCCTTGCTTCTCCCAACGTCTCTTCCAAAATTCCCTCCTCAATCATCTCCTTTGTCTGCTTGGTCATGACACACACTCCATAAATATTCTGGAAGATCAAAAGGCTGTTATGACTGTCTCAACCATTGAGGAGTCAATTGACCAGTGGAAGGAAAACTGAGAATCTGCTAAAAAAATACAGACACCTTAAAGAAAAATGACACATACATCATCTTAGAAAATCCATATAATCTCTGAATTACAGCACCCAGAAGCCATAAGAACTGACATGATAAAAATATGTATGTGATAGAGTTGAGGCACTTCCCAGCTAAATTCCTACTCATTCAGAGTTTGGTTTCTGAGTTGATGATAGAAGAAAAGATACTATATATATACTCTATATAGAAGATACTATATATATGTACTATATACTAAAAGATAAATATAAAATGATAGAACTGAAACAAACAAGGTAAGGCATATGACTGTATATACTCTATCAGAGAAAGTTATTATTGCCTTTAGCCAATAAGTAGTTGATTTAAAGACTGGTGGACTTTTTTGATGGACATTAATAGTATCACCATTACCTGCCCCCCCTTCTCTGTGAACTCGTAACAGTTGTGGACTTTAATCTCCTCTCACTTGGCTAGGACAGCGTGATTAGTCTTGGAAGTGACATCTGTCGCCCCAGGCTGAGACAGTGACAGGCCTACTTGCAGTTCTTTGGCCCACAGCTCTTTCCCTGTCAAGCAGGAGGCTTCATGTTGAGAGAGTGGGGTCTCACGATTGCAGCAGGCTGCCCTGCTGAACAGTTGCAAGGCTGCCACTCAGACCTGTATTGGAATTGGTGTGAATGAGATGGAAACCTCTATGAGATGATCAGAGTTGTTTGTGCCTGCAGTGTAACCTGGTTTCCTTTGGTGAATGCATCTGCCATGGGGACTGGTGCTGAAGGAGGGATGTGCTGAATTCCATGGCTCTCTAATTTGTTGAAGTGGTGTTTTGGATCAGTCGATTCTTTCTTGTATTTACAGTAAGTCCCCTATGTATGAACCTTCAAGTTGGGAGCTTTCAAGGATGTGAACATGCATTCGCATGTGTAATCACATGAGTTAGTTCACATCTCTACATTGTCATATGCATGTATTGATTACAAGTCGTCATGCTTTTGTGGACTTTACTATATAGTACTGTCTAGAGTGGGCTTCCCTGGTGGCTCAGTGGTAAAGAATCCACCTGCCAAGAAGGAGATATGGGTTTGGTCCCTTGGTTGGGAAGATCCCCTGTAGAAGGAAATGGCAACTCACTCTAGTACTCTTGCTTAGGAAACCCGATGGATTGAGGAGTCTGTTGGGCTACAATCTAAAGGGTCACAGAAGAGTCAGACATGATGTAGTGACTAAAATAGCAACAACTGTATAAAGTCTAGTAGTACAGTATCTTTATTTCAAGCTCAGGGAAAAGTGTGAAAAGTATTACAGACATATTACAGTACAGTACTATACAGCTGATTGTGTTAGTTGGATACCTAGGCTATTGTTGAACTTAAAAACAAATTGGACTTATAAATGTGCTCTCGGAAGGAAATTTGTATTTAGGGGACGTACTCCACTTCTTAATGTCTTCCTCTGTCCAGAGCAGAATACAAATGTCAGCCACATCCATGTGTCAAAAAGAAAACAGCCCCATTTTGATCTTTCAAGTCTGAAATGTTGATCACGCCCATTTTGAAAGAATAATTGGTTCCAAGGTGCCTTCAGCCATTCCTAGAAATATTTTTTAGTTAGGTTCTTTCCCCAGGAAATTGCACAAATGGCTTGAGGGAAAGAAGAGAGTCAACACTGACCACTCACGTGATTAATTAAAGGACTTAGCATAAGTGACCAGCAGTATTTATGGGTACCTTGGAGAGATTAACGCTGGTTAAATACACAGGTAGAGGAAGCAGATTAATGAATGATTCAGTGGCTGGGACAGGGGTCGGAGCATTTTTCAGTGGAGACATTAATAAGCATTTCTACCTCCACATTACATGTGAGGGATCACACTTTAATCCTTTAAATGCTTTCACCCTCTGTAATTAGGCAATTAGTTTAGGGAACAACATAACAAATACAGGAGGAGAAAGAAAACCAACAAATGCATATGAATAAGTAAGAGCCTTTTATTTTATACCAAATCAGTACTTTCTATTTCTTTTCTTAGTGAGGCGGAACAAGCTTCCCAGGAGTCTTACAGCTTTTCCACAAAGATGGGGGCCGGTTTTGTGCCGCTAAACAAAAGCATGGCAGGTCGCCCAGAACTCAAACCTCATGGAACTTCATTAAGGGCTTTTCAGCTTATTTTGAAGCAGGGTGTTAGGGGAGAACTAAAGGGTGGGTGCTGGAAAGCTGTCTGCAAGGTGGACACCAGGTCTTAAAGGGGCTTTGAGAGACATCCTTGGTTAAAGAATGTCTTGGAATACCTTCTGTTCCTTGGAACATTCTGCTCCTTCTCTCTCCTTCCTGCCTTCAATTACTGGCTTCTTTATTCCTTTCTCTTTTTGTGACCTTGTCTTGCCTTCACAGCAGGCCTAGTTGCTAAGGGATATTTAAAACCTTGCCTTGGAGAAGTTTACAATTTACTTGGAGTTTGAGGAATAAGACGTAGACTTATGAGAAATGAACTAATTATGAGACAGTATAAGCTTTGCACCAAATCAGTGAGGCATGCAATGAGGTCAACACAGGCCTTCAGAACACTGGCTCCAGACTCATCTTTTCTCCTTTCTGCTTCTGCTACCCTCCTCCAATACACACACCTTGATTTTTTTTTTTTTTTTTTTCCTCCAGATCCATGGCCTGGGTCTGCTACAGTACAGCTCTGACCTTTGGTGATACTCATGCTACAGATTATTTGTAAAATATATCATCTTGTCTATGTATATGTAACATAAGGACAATAGTTATTAACCCAGAAAAATGATTCTCAAAAAGATTTTGTGTGATGAGAAAATGGCTGATTGTTATTTGTTCCTTGAGTTGCAAGTGATATGACCTCCTGGGGAGAAGGAGCAGACAGGCTAAAATAACCCACAAGACAAAGAGCCTAGAAGGGTTGGAAAAGCATGGCTCATGGTGAGAGGATTTTGGTTTACCCCTTTGGAAGCTATGGCTTTAGACAGAGACTAGTTTCAGTTTTTAGGTTCTTGAAGTCTCTTCTTTTGTCACTTGTTCCCCAAGAAACTATGAAAAACTCTGCTGGTTTCTTTCTTTCTTGTTTCCTTTTCTTCCCTCCCTCCTTCCCCCACTTCCCTCTCTCCCTCTCTTCCTTTTTTTTTTTTCTTCCTTCCTCCCTCTCTCCCTTCCTCCATCCTTTCCTTTCTCTCTCCCTCCCTCTTTCCTTCATTCCTCCCCCTCTAACAGTAAACATGCAACTTAACCTTGTAACAAAAATTTTAATTGCATAACAGTATTGTTAACTCTAAGCATGGTGGCATACAGCAGATCTCTAGAACATGTCTGTGGATGGAAGAATGGATAAAGAAAATGTGATGTACGCATACAGTATAATGCTATCTAGCCTTAACAAAGAAGGGAATTCTGCCATTTACAACAACGTAGATGGAACTGGAAGGAGAAGGCAATGGCACCCCACTCCAGTACTCTTGCCTGGAAAATCCCATGGACAGAGGAGCCTGGTAGGCTGCAGTCCATGGGGTCGCTAAGAGTCGGACACGACTGAGTGACTTCACTTTCACTTTTCACTTTCATGTATTGGAAAAGGAAATGGCAACCCACTCCAGTGTTCTTGCCTGGAGAATCCCAGGGATGGGGGAGCCTGGTGGGCTGCCGTCTACGGGGTCGCACAGAGTCGGACACGACTGAAGCAACTTAGCAGCAGCAGCAGCAGATGGAATTGGAGGACATTCTGCTGAGTGAAATATAAGCCAGTCACAGAACGGCAGAGCTGCTTGATTCAACTGATATAAAGAATCTAAAATAGTCAAACTCATAGACACAGAGTAGAATGGTGGTTACCAGGGGCTGGGGGTGGGGGGGAGGAAATGGGTAGCTGCTATTCAAGGGGCAGAAAGGTTCAGTTCTGATGATTTCTTCATATCCTAGCAGTAGCCACTTGACAGAGGCCAGAGGCCAGGCCTGGATTCTCCACCTCATCCTTCCCAGACAGGCCAGGCCCCCTGGAAAGTGACTGGTCACTTTCTTTAAGGGCTTCCCTGGTGGCTCAGTGGTAAAGAGCTCACCTGCCAATGCAGGAGACCTAGGCTCCATCCCTGGGTTAGGAAGATCCCCTGGAGAAGGAAATGGCAACTCATTCCAGTATTCTTGTCTGGGAAATCCCATGGACAGAGAAGCCTGGTGGGCTGCACTCCATGGCATCTCAAAAGAATCAGACACGACATGGCAACTAAAATGACATCTTCTCTAGACCTTTCACCTCTCATGGTCCTCATGGCTGTCCCCCCAGCGGGTTGTGTTTCCTTGACCCTGGGAGCTTGTGGCAAATCTCACTCTGCTCTTTAGAAGATTTGACTTAACCCTTTAGTCTCCTGCTCCGTGTACCCTGGGATTTAGTACACCTTTTGATGGTGGAAAAATGGACTCTTTAAGGCCATGCCCAATTTTGTCACTGCGGTTTTTTGCATTGACATCAGCTCTGCTGGATTCTGTCTTGCAGTAGAGGCCCTTTGGCTGCCCTAGCCCAGGTTCTCAACTTTCAACCTTCACCCACAAACAGCAAACACCTCTCCAAAAGGCAAGAAGTCCCCAGTGTTCCTCTCCGAAGGGCTTCCTTCTCCAGAGTTTTTTGGTCTTAATCTTATCCCTCCTGGATTCTCTAATTCTTTGAAATACATATTTTCTTGTTCCAATTTATTTTGCTTTTCTGATTTCTTTCTGTCTTTTTTTTTGGAATTGTTGTGGTGTCTTGAAGATTTCTGCTTTGCTCAGAGACAAAAGTTCTCAAAATGTATTTTCAAATTTACTGGAGGCAAAGTTCTAACATTTTTACCTCAAAACATTACTAGGCTGTATTAGGCAGGACCAACCAGCCAATCAACAAATAAATAAATAACACTGGAGTGGGTCAAGATTTCACAAATAGTTACTATGCATCTAACTGGGTATTTCTAAATTGACAATTGACATATACCTTTAAACAATATAGCATTGAATGATTTATTGGACCCAGTGGTAGAGCTGTTACTAATTTCCACATTTAAAATTTTCCCTGCTCGATTTTTATTAAGAGAAAAAAATAACTGAACACCGAATACCACCTATTTCACCAGTGTTTTTAAAACATACAAGAAACAAAAAGTGAAAAATGAAGCCACTAAATACTTTCTAGAAAAAAACAACTTTTCTTAATTCTCTGATTTCTGTAAGACTCATTGCTTAACTGTAATACTGCTCAACTTTGCTCTAGATGGCTAGCATCTTTTTGTGAGGAAGGAAAATTTCATGTTCTCAATCTGGGTCTCAGTGTGCCTGAAATGAAGGGGTTGGATTGCATGGTATCTGAAGTGTTTTTTCTTTGACTGCTTTTATGAAATGAGATTTTTTTTTGAGAGAGAGAGAGACTTTTTTTTTTTCTTAATAAATCAGTTAGCATAACCAAACTTACTTTTAAAAATCCCATATCAGTAAGTGTGATCCTTCTTCCCAGCCCCAGGTTTATCCAATATCTAAAACTTCTCTAACTTAGTAAAACTATAGTAGTGCATTCCTAATACAGAAAGCCTTCGTTATTATCTTTTATTCTACTCTGCATGGCAGGATCCCCTTTGGAAACTTTCTGGGGCTATTTTAATGAGGGGTCAAAACTGAACAAATCTGCATTCATCCGAAGCTTAGCCAAAGTTGACTTAAATTTCAAGATTAAGTTGATGCAGTGATTAACTGGTTAGATGAAACACATTGAACAATACATATTTTAAAGCTTCAAAACTGTAATTTATTTTGGACATAATATTGTGCTTTATCTTTTCATGGAAAAAGTTTAAGTGGCATTGAACATCAGAAATGGAGTTCTAATCTCTGTAGTTTGTGACCAACACAGCCACAGATGTTCATCAATCAAAGAAATTGTTGGGTATTTCTTTTCAATGGTTGGAATGCAGTGTGGCGTGGTCTAGATAATCAATACAGTGACTTCATGATGTATTATAATCCTGTTCTGCCTTTCTCAAGGAGCCCGAGACAATATGCAATGGATTAAAATTTAGGAGGCTTGGATTCTAGCCAAGATTTACCATCAGCCAACTCAAAGATGGTCCAGAATCACATCTCCTCTGGGCTTGACTTAATCTGGGCTGCAAAAATGGGGTGAGATTTGGGGGGGATGATGTTGTAGTTTCATGTGTTCTCAAGAGGAAACAGAGAGGAGACAATCTATCTTTCCTGGGAGTTTTGGGAAATTACCAAGGAGTTTCTGGCTGTCACAATGACTAGGGGATGTGGAAGGCAGTTGGAAAGGTGGAGACTTAGATGTGTTAAACTTTTCCACCTGTTTGAAGAATTATTTCAACCCAAAAGCTCCTGTGTCCTTTTTCTTGGGAGAAACACCAGCAGATGAGTGCTCAAGTTTTTTCTGGCATTAGTGTTCTTAAAAAGACTTCTATGAGGACTTCTTCTGTCCTTCTCTAGAAGGGTTATGTGGTTCTACTTTTCCTAGACTAGAGACTCCCAGACTTTCTAGAACTCATGTCAAGAATGCCCATCTATAAATTTCCCTGCTTTTCTTTTTCAGATGTCCCTGAAATTATAAGCCAGGTTCCCCAAGGCTTTTTTTCTGTAATCATGTGGTTATCAAACATGTACTGTTACTCTGGTCATTTTCAATTTCAAAGTCTAAAGAACTGACTCTGAGTTCTTTTTTTTATCCACAGAGGAAAAGGTCATGGGAAGCATTGTCCTTCTGAACTGGAGTGCTCCTCACCAAGCTAAAATGCCCTTTATTTGTCACAGTCCTTTCCAGTGATTCTTTGTTCCATGAATCTCTTTGACAGTTCGTGTGGTGTGTGTGTGCTCAGTTGTGTCTGACTCTTCACAACTCCATGAACTGTAGCCCACCAGGTTCCTCTGTCTATGGGGTTATCCAGGCAAGAATACTGGAGTGGGTTGCCATTTCCTTCTCCAGGGGACCTTTCTGACCCAAGGATTGAACCTGTGTCTCTTGCATCTCCTTCATTGGCAGGTGGATTCTTTACCACTACCATCACCTGGGAAGCCTGCTCAAGGAGCTTAGAAGGAGGTTTGAGGAGGGTGGAGGGAAGATTGAGGGACTGGGGTTCAGCTACTAAGTCAGGCATCCTTGCTGAGCATTCCTCTTCCTTAAACCTTTAACTCCTGGGGTCCAGCCCTGGTGGATCCAGGGAATTCAAAGCAGGGACAGCGTCGGCATCTGAGGAATTAATTGCTTAATTAAAGATATGGAGGGAGATTAGAAAGAAATATTGTAGTAGGAAATAAGTGGAGAAAAGAGGCTGAATAACTTGGTTTATGTGGAGAACCAATAAAACTTCAAGACAAGGAGTTTGCACCACCTATGTAGGCCCACCGGCACCCGCTTGAATAGCAGAGGGTGCCCTCCTTGGGCTCCCTCTCGCGTGGGTCTTAGAAGCCAGGGCAGGTGAGTAGACATGGTGAGCCTCCCCGCTCCAGATGGGAATTCAGCCAGAAAGTGAAAAAGACGACACGGGGGAAACCAGTCTTTCCAGGAACTGATCCATTTCTTTATTTTCCAGGTCCACTCTTATAGTTGTACATAGAGATAAATGTGTTCTCAGCATATCTTTGTTCTTACAGGGGTCTTACATTTGTTTTACAATATCTTCTGCTCTGGAGACCCGATTAACATTTTATTTTAACATTTTATGGTTAACCGATCAGAAAACTTATTTCCCCTTAAGATCTATTTAGTCTTAAGATAGTGATAAAGTTACATTTTTATACATAGCAAGGACACAATGATTTATAACAAAGGAAGAGGAGTACTGTGATCTATAACAAAAGAGAAAAATTTATTAACTCAAAAAGTCTAGTATTGCCTAACATCAAAACTACTATATTTCTTTTTCTACATTCCAATTGCATTGATTAACATACTCCCAGGTGCCTAAGGATATGGAGGCCTGGCAGCAATCATTAACTCAGCAATGAAACCCCTCACCAACATAATTTCTAACTAACATCACTAATACTCTACTGATAATTTTCTAACTTCTCAAAAGAATCTGTTTTTAGAAAGTTTAAAGCATCTCGTGTCTCTCACGGTTGCAAGGCTGTAAACAATCACATGTGGCTGGGATAATCCTGTCAGGCAGGCTAGAGAGCCATCAGAGGAGTTTTTGGACTGAAACACACCCAGGAGATTTATTAACTAGAGTCCTAAGTTAACTCCTTTACAGAGAGAGGTGGTGGAGAATAGCCCCCTGGTAATGTCAGAACTGTAGGTGAAAGGCATAATGCTCAGCAAGGCAGGCAGACTCTGGTTTTGGGGCAGATGCACGAGCAGATCCAGCAAGGCTCCCTTAAGGCCCGACTCACCTTTGACTGTCGGGCCCCTTAACCTCATAACCCTTTGCCACGGGCGGGACTCCTCATGCCGGCTCTGGGCACTTCACCTTCCTTGTTCCACTAAGGTTGCAATGCCTTTCTCAATAACTTCCAATGACTTCCTGAAGTATGAAACTTGATTCGGGCCGAAATAAACATTCCCAAGGTCTAACTTGCATTATATTCAAAGAGATTTGGAATCACAGTGACCCAGTGCCTCAGGTACTTGGCTTGAAATCCTCATTCTTACTCACCGTGTGCTCCTGAGAATATCATTTTATTTCTTTAGTATCGGTGCCCTTTATAAATTGATGAGGGATGGTCCTCTACTCTACTTATTATGGAGGACTTCATTTTCTAAGATGTGTTTTAAGAAACATAGGACCCAGGGAAGCACTATCAAAAAGGGATTCTGTGGTCAACTGAGTTTGAGAAATTCTGAATTCTCTTAGAGATTCAAAATAGATACCAATATTTTAAAGAGACCTGGCTAAAATTGCAGAAAGGCAATTTTTTTAAAATTTAAATTTATGCTTCCTAAATGTCTTTGAATCAGAAGTTATTTGATCTTTTTTCTCCCTCACTATCTAGCCCATGGAATATACTTAGAGAAATGTTGTCATGGAGTATTTTAAAGTCAAAGTGGATGAAGATAATATGAAAGTTATTTAAACAATCTAATAACCATTTCTCAAGCATAGGTTGTTAAAACACACTTTTAAGAATGTCTTGCTTTATTCCCCAATAGTATACTTTCTCCTGGAAACATATAAGGTTTAGCATTTCTCCTCTATTTGCTCATCTACTTTTAACTCTGATAAAACAACAAGGGTAATATGATACAAAAACTTTGGCCGCACAACAAGCCAGACTTCAAGATCCTAATACCATCACACTCTTGAATTTTTCAGTCCACAGTCCCCCTCTTGCTCTTCATCTTCTCCTGCATCTTCCACTTTCTCTTTCTTCTCTTCTTTCCTCTGCCTCCCTTTTCCCTTTTCCTTCACTCCTTCTGATAACCCAGCATAGCATTTTGGTTTAGGTCAACCAAGTTGTATGAGCCCTTTATTGACTATGCCAAAGCCTTTGACTGTGTGGATCACAATAAACTGTGGGAAAGTTCTGAAAGAGATAGGAATATCAGACCACCTGACCTGCCTCTTGAGAAACCTATATGCAGGTCAGGAAGCAACAGTTAGAACTGGACATGGAACAACAGACTGGTTCCAAATAGGAAAAGGAGTACGTCAAGGCTGTATATTGTCACCCTGCTTATTTAACTTCTGTGCAGAGTACATCATGAGAAACGCTGGGCTGGAAGAAGCACAAGCTGGATTAAAGATTGCCGGGAGAAATATCAATCACCTCAGATATGCAGATGATATCACCCTTATGGCACAAAGCGAAGAGGAACTAAAGAACTTCGTGATGAAAGTGAAAGAGGAGAGTGAAAAGGTTGGCTTAAAGCTCAACATTCAGAAAACTAAAATCATGGCACCTGGTCCCATCACTTCATGGCAAATAGATGGGGAAACAGTGGAAACAGTGTCAGAGTTTATTTTGGGGGCTCCAAAATCACTGCAGATGGTGATTCCAGCCATTAAATTAAAAGATGCTTACTTCTTGGAAGGAAAGTTATGACCACCCAAATTGCATATTAAAAATCAGAGATATTACTTAAAAAAAAAAATCAGAGATAAACCATAGTTAAGGCTATGGTTTTTCCAGTGGTCATTTATGAATGTGAAAGTTGGACTGTGAAGAAAGCTGAGCACCAAAGAATTGATACTTCTGAACTGTGGTGTTGGAGAAGACTCTTGAGAGTCCCTTGGACTGCAAGGAGATCCAACCAGTCCATTCTGAAGGAGATCAGTCCTGGGTGTTCTTTGGAAGAACTGATGTTAAAGCTGAAACTCCAATACTTTGGCCACCTCATGAGAAAGAGTTGACTCATTGGAAAAGACTCTGATCCTGCGAGGGACTGGGGTCAGGAGGAGAAGGGGACAACAGAGGATGAGATGGCTGGATGGCATTACTGACTCGACTGACATGAGTTTGGGTAAAGTCCGGGAGCTGGTGATGGACAGGGAGGCCTGGCATGCTGCAATTCATGGCGTTGCACAGAGTTGGACACGACTGAGCTACTGCGCTGAATTGTACTGAACTTTTTTAAGCCTTGAAACTCCTTGACATTTTACCTGGAAACCCAGGTTTTCCTTGGTAGTGCAAAAAAAGAGCAAGGGCAACACTATCTGTGCTATTTGGAATTCGCTGCAGTAGAACATGGTCATATTTGTGTTTTTCTACTAGAAACTGAATAAGTTTTCTTTAGAGGATGAAAAATTTCCCAAACTAGGGAAAAGGAAAGGGGCAAAGGAAATATTGACTTTCTCGGATGCTATTTTAAATGAAAGGCCAGGATCCATCTTTGTGTTCAGTCACACGTGGTAGCAACTTTCAAGAAAAAGAAGTGCTGATGTACATTGGCTCACTCTGCTATTAACTGTGCTGGAACATATTTTAAAAACAGTTTAGAACTAAAATCATACGCACTTATGTCTTCTATTCCTTTGAGGCCTTTTAGAGGCAGACAAGTCTGAACTGCGTTTATTCATGTGGGAGCAGAATTATCTTTGATTACTAAGTGCTTTCTGCTTCCATGAAAGCTGTAATAAACCCCTGCTGGATCCATGGGGGTAGGTGTGGGCTTGTGAAATCAAAGATGGGGAAGGTTTGGCTGAAAGGAAATTTCTTACAAATATTACAAAAAAATTGGTTTGAATGTTAAAGTTTTAGAGAAAGCTTTGGGTTACTTTTATTGACATCCCTGGGTTGGCATCCCTTAAGAGAGAGTATCATACCATACTTACATGGATATCTTCCATTCAACCCCCACATGATGTGAAGGGTTTTAACATCTTTAGCTCTGCCCATGGCAATACCATGGGTTTCCTGGTGGCTCAGCGGTAAAGAATCTGCCTGCAATGCAGAAGGCACAGGAGACGTAGGTTTGACCCTGGGGTCAGGAAGATACACTGGAGGAGGAAATGGCAACCCACTCCAGTATTCTTGCCTGGAAAATTCCATGGACAAAGGAGCCTGGCAGGCTACAGTCCATGGGGGTCACAAAGAGTTGAACATGTCTGAGTAACTGAACACACACAGATACATGTACATACATATGGCAATGCCACAAACACAGAAGAATGTTCTGACCTGGCTTTATCAGATTTTTACTCTGTATCTTGGCTCTTTTCTTCAATGTATACAGAAATGCAACACTGAGGCCTTGGTGTGTTTTGCCTATTTGGTTTTTAAATTTCTTTCTTTTCTTTCTTTTTTTTTTTTTACAGAGTAATTCATCTTTACTATAAGTTAGTTTAAAAAAACATTTATGCAAAAAGAAGAAATGATAATCTACTGGTAATAACTCTAGAAATAACTACTATCAACACTTTAGAGTATCTTTATATTTTTCTAGATTTTTTTTCCTTGCACATACATATTCAATGTTTATTTGAGAAAATGAGAATCATGCTACACAAATGGTTTAGTTACCCAATTTTCTTAATTTAAATACATAAAAAAACAAAAATAATTTTGAAGTCAATAAATACAGTTTGCTTTACAACATTGCTTTTTTAAAGCATTTTATTTATATATTGGAGTATAGCCTATTGACAATGCTGTGATAGTTTCAGGTGCACAGCAGAGCAGCTCAGTCACACATATACAGGTATCCCATTCTCCCCCAACTCCCCTCCCATCCAGGCTGCCACATCACATTGGGCAGAGTTCCACATTCTGTACAGTAGGTCCTTGGTGATTATTTTAAATATAGCAATGTGTGCATGTCGCTTTGATGTGGATACAGTGCTATTACTTTCTAAAGATAGACCCCAATTTATTTGAACAAACTTTTATTTTTTAGATACTTTGGTTTCCAGGCTTGCCTTCTTAGAACAGTGCTAGAAAAACTTCCTACCCAGCTAAAATTTGCCTTCATTTATCCTTGTCTCCTTAGGACAATCTACTCAAATGGAATTTCTGGGTCAAAGGCTCTGTATACTGTCAACACTGTTCACATGCTTTATAAAACTGCCCTCAAGAATGAAGGCTATTCTTGTTTGTACTCCAAATGTGAATATATGAGGGCACTTATTTCCAATCAACATTACCAGTTCTATTAATGTTGTTTTGGTCAATTTAATATCATTTTAAATTCCTGGGACTCCCTCCCTCTTCCACCTTTTGGGTCTAATAGAACATGTGCTCAAAAGGATGAGGTGAGAGGTCAAGGAGATAAATGAGGCAGAGAAGGACTGTAGGAGGGCTCAGTGATATATTCACAGTTGATTTAATTTCATTTTGAAGATGCACCTCCTTGAAAGAGTTTATTGATGGGCTTTATATTTGAATTGTAGAAGCTGCAGGATAAGGAGGAGCTTATTTTGAAACCAAGGTGATTTTCTGAATTCCAAGGGAGGTCCCTTGTCAAGTAGAGAGAAAGAGATGCCTCAAGAACTCTGCAAGTCAGTTGGGAGCAGTGCAAGTCAGTTGGGAGCAGTGCAAGTCAGGAGGGCTTGAGATGTGGTGCAGGGAATCCAAGAGGTTGGACAATTAAAAGAGTAAGCCTAGTCATTGGCTAAAACTTGGAGATACTAAAAAGGAGAAGAGTGATCCTTTCTAGGGATTTTTCACTGAGCTTTATGTTGGTATTGTGCCACTGCCCTGTATGAGCCTTGCTTTTCTTCTGGATTGAAGAGATGGGCTTCCTGGTGGCTCAGATGATAAAGAATCTGCCTGCAGTGCTGGACACCTGGGTTTGATCCCTGGGTTAGGAAGATCCCATGAAGAGGGTATGGCAACCCACTCCAGTATTCTTGCCTGGAGAATCCATGGAGAGAGGAGCCTGGTGGGCTGCAGTCCACGGGGTTGCAAAGAGTCAGACACGACTGAGCGACTATGCCCAGTGCAGCACACAGCGTCCTCGGTGAACTGTGTTGTGGGTGGAGAATCAGAATTCCGACCCTGCCCTTTGCCTGCTCACTGAGTCTGAGTTATTCTCTAAAGTGTTTCCAGGTCTGTGAGGAATGAGGACGGTCCTGTGTGAGGATTCAATGAGACAGTTTGTAGCAGTCAGCCCAAAGCCTAGAATTATAGTAATAGCGACCCTCCATCCAAAGCAGCTGTTATGTTTACTTTGGCACTGTGCCCTCAGATAACCTAACGGCTTCTTGGATCCCCTGGAGGTGACTCACTGGGTCACAGAGGATGACAAACTTCGCCCCACCATTTGCCAGCGTCCAGAGTGTCCTGCTGAGCAGAGGACATGGGAGAACTTTCTCTCCTGTTTTCTTAAATGGAATCATTTTGCTTTATTTTCTTGGGAATGCTTCATTGTCCTCCAAATGAAATAGAAGTCATACCACCTCCCGTGCCTCCCTCTCTGTGTTGGTGGCTGGAAAACTCAGGGGTGAATGTGTGGTCCATCTCTATTTACTGTGTAGAGCTTCACAGAATTCATCCCACATACCAGCCACCCTGCTGGCTGTAACTTATCTTCCTTATATTTATTCCTCACCTGCTTGCATTTCCTCAAACTTAATCTTATCTTGTATGTATGCTGTAAACAACTTTGAAAGGCTTTCAGAACAAAAAGCAAGGTAGAATGAAAGAAATAAAAATAAAAGAGAAAATAAAGCTCAGCTCTCGTACACCCATTCTGAGGTAAATCCTATATATATATATATATATATAGTTATCATTTTCTCCCATTCCCTTTCCTTCTCATTGATTTCATTTCCATCCATCCATCCATATCTCTGTCTATCCATCTAACTTAATTGTAGATGTGCAGTGTATGATTTTCAGATAGCGTTAGCCCATGAACAGTTCCTTTCATCTTAAAAAGTTCATCACAAAATGACTTTTAATGGCCGTCTAGCCCTCTATCATGCAGATAAGCCATAGTTCATTACCTACTCTTCTGTTATTAAAATTTAAGATTTTTCCCTTTGCTTCATAACATTTATCTTTATAATCATTCCTTGCACATTTTTATAGCATTTTATTTTATTTATTTAATTCTTTTTTAATTTTAGTTGACTAGGTCTTAGTTGCAGGATGCAGGCTCTTTATTGCATCATGTAGAGTCTTTCGTTGTGGCCTATGGACTCTCTAGTTGCGGTGTGCAGGCTTAGGTGCTCCATGGCATGTGAAAACTTAGTTCCCCAACCAGGGATTGAACCCACATCCCCTACATTGCAAGGTGAATACTTAACCGCTGGACCACCAGGGATGTTCTCTTATACACTTTTGTATAACGCTTTATTTTTGTTACAAAACATGTTCATATACATTATTGGTGATCATCTTCCTCATATTCAAAGAAGTAAAATGAAAGCATAAAATCATTAGTGCCTGTCCAGCAGAGTTGAGGGCCAGGAAGTGGGATTCCCTGTATCAGCAAAGAAGCAGGTCTATAAGACATGGAATGAAAATGTCTTCTCCCTTTGCCACCATAGACAGAGAGTTTTCCAGAGAGACTGTTGAGGCATACAGATACGGGTTAGGGATGAATCCATGCCACGTGGTGTTTCCCCTTCCTCAAACTTCCAGAGCTCTTCTCTGCTGATCTCCATCTAGGATGGAGGAGAGGACCCTTGCTAGGCATAGCTCCTGGTGGACCAGGAGTTGAGAGACTCATCAGACCTTTCTCAAAGACCTTATCCCTCTTTTCCTGGTTTCCAGCCAAAATCTGACATCCCCAGATATTCCCAGGTTTGGGGTTAGATGTTTTCCTTGCTCAGCTGGGCAAAACCGAAAGAACATTTTTAAACAGGATCTTTGAATTTTCAGCTTGTATCTTTCATTAAAGATTAGGAGCAGCATTTTTAAATGCCTCTGCCTCAGAGGTCCCCGCTTGTAGCTACCATGCCTGGTGATCTCCCTCTGTAGTTTTAGGAGAATGTTCTATCTACAGCTGCTGACCGTAGTTGTCCCTTGGTATCCAGGGGGACTGGTTTCAGAAATCTGAGAGGATCCTCAAATCTTTAGATGCTCAAGCTCCATATATAAGATGGTGTGGTACAGCATCTGTGGATACAGAGAACCGACTGTGTTTCCTGCTGCTGTTGGAATCAGACTAATATCTCCTTCAAAAACAACCACGTTGGGACTTCTCTACTGGTCTAGTGATTAAGACCCCATGCCTCCAATGCAGGGGACTTGGGTTTGATCCCTGGTCAGGGAACTAAGATCCCACATGCCACATGGTGTGGCAAAAAAAAAAAAAAAAAAAAAAAAAAAAACCCAAAAAAAACCATGATACCATGTGCACAGATCCTTCAGGCTGTGGTAAGATTTTTATTTACAAACACAGCCCTTGTTTGTGCTGTTTTCCAAGAAGCAGGTCTCCGTGGACTCTAGACTGGCATGTTTATCAGCTGTGGCACTGAACACCAGTTATGACCTCAGTTTTCATGTCTGTCATACGGAAAACAATTCTTCCTTATGGTTCTTGTTGGTGAAGACCAAGATACATGTGGCCAAAGGACATATTGTTTGTGAACATGCTGATCACTTTTTTGTCACAGTTATTTGACTTTGATTCAAGCATTTGACCTGGGCACAACAGTGGGGAACCTTCAAGAGAGCAGATGATTTTAGGCACTTGATCTATGGCTGTGGCCAGCCCCAGGGCCTTCTCAACAAGCTGACAAGGTAGATAGTATCATCCACCCCTATCCACCCCATTGAGAAATTTCATGACTCAGCCAGATTTGAAGCTAGAAAAACAAAGTTGTGGTTGAACTTAGGTAGAATCTGTCTGTAGAACCTGTTCTCTTGTCCACCTAACTATTGCTGAAAACCTAACAAATGGCTAAGAATGTGTTTCTCTTTAAAGATGCTCTTTAACCCTGAGTATAGCTAGGCATCGGTCTCCCTGGCTTGGTATCACATCCCACTGCCAGCTCCATATCTCCTTGTTCCTCCCATCCAATCATGGTGCCATCCCAGATGGCCTTCCTCTGCCACCAGCTACATTTATTCCCGACACAGTGTAAACAGGGGCCTGTGAACATGGGCAGATGTTTACTTCTTGGTAGAGTCTCGGTAGAGTTGGCCCCAAGGGAATCAACCCTTCATGTTCCAAAGGAGGGGGGTTGTGACCAAGCACATCAGCTGTATAAACTGGGTCTTGTTCCATATAGGAAACTTCTGGGTGGATCCTTCTAGAAGATATTGTAAACTTTTATTTTGTAAATCTTTACTCATGCCATATTTTAATGGGTACACTATTCTTTTGGCATCAGTTATGAGTTGGTTTTGAAACAGTTCAATGTTAAACCAGCTGGGATGACTACTGATTTCTCCATTTCTTTGGGGTGACTCCACCAAGGTTTCATTCTGTTCCAATTTGTGTACTCTTTGGAAGAAAAGTTATGACCAACGTAGATAGCATATTAAAAAGGAGAGACATTACTTTGCCAACAAAGGTCCATCTAATCAAAGCTGGTTTTTCCAGTAGTCACGTATGGATGTGAGAGTTGGACTATAAAGAAAGCTGAATTCCGACGAATTGATGCTTTTGAACTGTGGTGTTGGAGAAGACTCTTGAGAGTCACTTGAACTGCAAGGGGATCCAACCAGTCCATCCTAAAGGAGATCTGTCCTGAATATTCATTGGAAGGACTGAGGCTGAAGCTGAAACTCCAGTACTTTGGCCACCTGATTCGAAGAACTGACTCATTTAAAAAGACCCTGATGGTGGGAAAGATTGAAGTCAGGAGGAGAAGGGGAATGACAGAGGATGAGATGGTTGGATAGCACCACTGACTCAATGGACATGAGTTTGCGTAAACTCTGGGAGTTGATGATAGACAGGGAGCCCTGGCATGCTGCAGTCCATGGGGGTCATAAAGAGTCAGACAGGACTCAGTGACTGAACTGAACTGAACTGAACTGATATGCCCATCGGGCAACGCAGAAAGTGGCTCCATTAGCTAATACAGCATTGCCGTATTTGTCATGGAAATCAGGTGCCTGCTTCCGGTGGCTCTGCCTTGACATTGTTTGCTAAATGCTTTGAACTCAGAGATGACTCAGAGATGTGTGTGTTTGGCCAATGGCAATGTTGTGGAGCTGAAAACAGGACTGTGGCTATAGCAGCTGCTGGTGTTTTGCACCTTCACCAAGTACCCTTGCCTTTTGAAAACGAAACTGCCAGACTTTTAAGTAAACTTCCAACTGTGATGTTTAGAGGCTAACTTTTGTCCCACAAAACTTACCCAGCAATGTTTGATCCACAAAACGTCTTACTTGCTTTCTCCCTGAGGGCTCACCATAGCGAGTTCATGAGGGAGGCCAGCAGTTTCTCCTTTGTCCCTGTTTCTCTCTTCCCTCTTCTTTGCTTTATTGAGTTCCTACATCAGGGGCTTCCCTGGTGGCTCGGACAGTAAAGAATATGCCTGCAATGGGGAGACCTGGGTTCAATCCCTGGGTCAGGAAGAGCCTCTGGAGGAGGGCATGGCTACTCACTCCAGTATTCATGCCTAGAGAATCCCATAGACAGAGGAGCCTGGTGAGCAACAATCCAAGAGGTCGCAAAGAGTCAGACATGACTGAGCAATTAACAACAGCAACACTGGGCTTGGTTTTGAGAATTAAAAGTGCAAGAGACAAATCTTTCTCGCTTTCCTGTTGAGTTCTCACGGGTCGTAAGTGGGGCTGTGGTTTGAACTTGAATCTCCTGCTGGCCAAGCCAGGACATGCTCTCCACTCAAGATGCCTTTCCAAACAGCTGCCAAACACTGCTTTCAGCATCGAGTCCTGGCACTGCTAACACAGATGAGCTCAGATAAGCCTCTTACTGAGACGATGGGTTCTAGGTCTGACTTTCCGCATCCCTAGGGAATGGCTCAGAGCCAGTCATGTTGCATCTGATCAAACTTTTCTGAGGTCTTAGTCAAGGCTGCCAAAGTCACTTCTTGCAGAAATAGGAGTGGCTAAAGTCAAGACCTGTGTGTTCTGCTGCTGTGCTTCTAAAACAGGACAGATCTCTTGTAATTTATCCATCCATCAATTCATTAATTTATTCATTCTGAAACAGGGATGCCCCTTACATGGTAATGGAGTGTGCTTACTATGAAGCTTCTGTCTCTAGAATACAAATACTCCCTCCCCCTGCCCCCAGCCCCACTCCTATCTCCCAGTGATAATGAGCAGCAGCCCTGACAGTCAGTCCTCCCCTATATAATCTTCCTCCTCTGAGCACTGGGTCTTGCAGTACTCCTTAGGATGGGAGGGGAAGGGTGCTCTCTGATTGCCAGAGGAGGTGCTGGTGGCTGAGGAGGAGGTGACCTTGGTGAGTTGCATCCTTGCACAGTAACTGCTCCAAGTCCCCCTCCCACAGAGGCTACAGACCCAGGACGTCATCATTCTCCACTGCAGTGAGTCTTCAGCGTGGGGCTGCCCACTCCCCTGTGCTATGCTCAGGGAAGAGGCAACAGCCACATTAGCAACAACATTTGATTGAAAGGACACTCAGCAAAGATCTGGGCTGAGGCAGACCAGTGGTTATGCTGCCACTTATCGACAAGGACGTCAGGAATGCAGGATGGTGAGGAGGCAGGGTCTCTCCAGCAGAAACTTTGAGCTGTCAGGACGGGGGCTCAGGAGACTGACCCATGACAGAGATGGGTCCACAGCTAGTGCTTCTACGCTGGCCTCTAAGGTCAGAAAACAAACATTTAGAGCTGGAGTTTTTAAGCACAGCCACCTCTCCAAGTATTGGAGGTAAAACATGTTCAGGCAATTGTTTGTTATTTTCAGAACCTAGATCTCCCCCTTCCTTTCCCTTCCTGGGGGTGAGCTTTCTCTTAAAAACTTGAAAACGCAAAGGGTCTCATCAGATCTTCTTTCTCAAGAGGATGATTCTACTGATCACTTTCTGAGGAGGTCCCCCTGAGGATTCCCCAGTGATTCTCACTCCTGCCAACATTGTGACATGATCTGTCATATTTTTGTGAAAAGGAAGAAAAAGAAATGCTATTCCCATAGATAATCTGCCCGTGTCCATTTATATATTCAGTCATGTGGCAAACCCCAAGGGCCAGGAGTTTGTCAGTAAACCGTGGATATTCCAGACCTGGTCCCAGTGATGATTTGCTCACATTTCTCATGTTCTGCAGGATCTGCCTGGCTTCCACTACCTGGACTTTGTTTCCTGTTATTGGCTGAAGCACAGTCCTCACAATTGGTGGCTGAAGTGAGTTTCTCCCGCTTGATGCTGGGCACCCTTAGGACACAGCTTGTACTTGACTTCCTGGCCCTTTACCTTCCTGGTCCCTCTTGGCAGCTCCTCTGAATTACTGGACTCTTGAACTTCACTCTGGGGTTAGCCAGGCCTTAGCATCCTCGATGGGGCAGTGCTTACTGTTCCTTGTATGACAAATTGTTTAGAGCCCCATAAACCCAGGATAATACATTTTCAGAATTAGATTATTTCTAAAGTGTGCTTTTTAAAGTCACCTTTTTGAGAGGGACAGGGCTGGAGTTTAGCTTACCTTGTTGGCATATTATAAAACATAAATACCATTTGAGTCCATTTGAGAAGCAATCTCCCTTCTTTTCATCCCCACTCCACCACTGCCCAATGTCCAAAATGCCCTTGATCCCAGATGGTTCAATGGACCATGAACAATAAAATGGAAAGAATTTCTTCTAATAAAAATGAATCCCCTCAATGACTAATTTGCAAGAGCACTAATCTACCATGAGAGCTTCTTTGAGACCTGTCTTTGTCACCAGTTCGTTGGGAGACTTGCATGGTCATTAACCTCTGGGACCCTCTTGTCCACACTTCAGAAATAAAGGACACAGCGTGAGCATTCTAAAGGGATGTGAATCATTAAGGATCGAACATGAACAGATAACCAGACCTTTGATTGTATATAATTTTGTGTTTATGTATAAACCTCGATATTTAGAGAGTAACAGAATTATGTGACTCTCTATATAGCCATTTGAAGTTAATAAGGCAGTGAATCTTAATTACCTACATTAGTGTAGCCTGGTAAAGTAAAATTAAACCATTTCCATGCATTGTCTTTCCATCTGCCATTAACAGCAGAGAGAGTCAAATATTCATATACTTGGTCAGTGACCACTGACTCAGGCTGCTTTAATTCATGGCTGTATTTTCATCTCAGGCTCACAGAGTTTCCAGCTCCGGAATAAGCCTCAACATTCTCTCTTGAAATAAGAATGAGAGAAATGTAAGGACTCAATAATACTCTTGCACAACATGTGAAATGGCAATTCTTAAAAACCTTTCCTCGGGCTATTAAACAAAGAAGGCAATGGTAACCCACTCCAGTACTCTTGCCTGGCAAATCCCATGGACAGAGGAGCCTGGTAGGCTGCAGTCCATAGGGTCGCTACGAGTCGGACACGACTGAGCATTTTCACTTTCACTTTTCACTTTCATCCATTGGAGAAGGAACTGGCAACCCACTCCAGTGTTCTTGCCTGGAGAATCCCAGGGATGGGGGAGCCTGGTGGGCTACCGTCTATGGGGTCGCATAGAGTCGGACACGACTGAAGTGACTTAGCAGCAGCAGCAGCAGCAGGGTATTAAAAAGCTCTGAGTCCATCACACTCTCCTTCCTCAGCTCTTAAAATCTTGAATCTGCAAATATGTCAGTAAGGAAATTGCTGTCAGAGTAGAGAAATACCTGGGAGTAAGGTCATCCTTATTTAAGGTGCCTTATACTATCTGGATTCAGATGAAGTATGGCACATACCCCCATCAGCATTACTGAGACCCGAAGGATTTTGTTGTTGTTGTTCAGTTGCTAAGTCATGTCCAACTCTGTGCAACCCCATGAACTGCAATACAACAGATTTCCCTGTCCTTCACTATCTCCTGGAGTTTGCTCAAAATATCCATTGAGTTGGTAATGCTACCTAACCATCTCATCCTCTGCCACTCCTTTTGCCTTCATTCTTTCCCAGCATCAAGGTCTTTTCCAGTGAGTCAGCTCTTTGCCTCAGGTGGCCAAAGTATTGGAGTTTCAGCTTCAGCATCAATCCTTCCAATGAATATTCAGGGTTGATTTCCTTTCGGATTGACTGGTTTGATCTCCTTGCAGTTCAAGGGACTCTCAAGAGTCTTCTCCAACACTACAGTTCAAAAGCATCAATTCTTTGGCATTCAGCTTTCTTTATAGTCCAGCTCTCACATCCATACATGACCATTGGAAACACTATAGTTTTGACTAGATGGACCTTTGTCAGCAAAATGATGTCCTTGCTTTTGAATACACTGTCTAGGTTTGTCATATAGCTTTCCTCCTGAGGAACAAGTGTCTTAGGGACCATCTAATTCACCTCCTCATCAGGTCCATTTTGCTGATAGGAAAACTGAGTCTCAGTGGGGCCAAATGTCTTGTCCCCCCTTATGTAGCACTTAGTAGCAATTTAGAACTGGAATCCAGGGTTTTGACTCCCATTCCGTTACCAAAATGTGTGTGCTTCGTTTGATGAAGTGGAATTTAAAATGCTGGGAGTGGAAGGGGAAGAATTTCAAAAGATTAACCAAAGAAAAGAAAGATTTTCCCAACTGGGCTCCAAGCCCTTTGATGCAGGTGAAGCCTTGGAAGTGAAACTTGGTTAAGTTTCCTTGTGCCACTCTACAGACTTACACTCCTCTTTGTACCTGGGAAGACAGTGCATTATTCATGCAAACAGAATTTGTTTGTTCTGAGACTCTGCAGAGAAGGAGAGAAACAAGTTAATGGCAAAATTAAGAGAAGGAGTGATCATGGCGGTGCTTTGGCAGAACAATCCTGAACAGCCACTTGAAGTGAGAGGTGGAAGGCCTCCTTGGAAAAGGAGCCCAGATGAAGACTTTAATGAGAGCAGTTCTATTGATGTGTCTAGAATCCTGCGTACAGTGCTGTGCTGCCTCTGGTGTCCCTGCCTTTCAAGTTTGAAGGCATTTCAGTACTAGACACGGCAGTCAAAATGATGTGAAGTCTACCTGTCCTTATTGTGTGTTTTAAATGTTCAATGTAAGTAAATATTTTCATGCTGTAAGATGTTAGGATGATACAATGAGGTAGGCTAGAGGGTTTTACAAACTGGAAATATCTGAATGTAGAAACAAGGACTATGAACCACTTAGTAATTAATAGGTGGCTTCCCTGGTGGCTCAGCGTAAAAGAATCCACCTGCCAATGCAGGTGGCACAAGTTCAATCCCTGGGTCAGGAAAATCCCCTGGAGAAGGAAATGACAACCCACTTCAGTGTTCTTGCCTGGAAAATCCATGGACAAAGGAGGTTGGCAGGATACAGTCTATGGGGTCCCAAGAGAGTTGGACACAACTTAGCAACTAAATCTCAACAAAATTAATAGGCACTTGCTTAAAGTCTAGGCACTTGCCAGGAATCACAGGTTATTAAATATGTGGAACAGTATTTCTCAACAGGTGCTTTACAGACACCTGCAGATGACTCATCTGAAGCCCTTGATAAGTGCAAAGGCATAGGCAACTTCTGGGGCTTCCATAGACAATCTTCAGGGGTTATATTTGAACATTTGCATTGCTAACCTGCTTCCTGGGGGCTTCTGATACAGGAGACCGGAGGATGGAACTCTTCTTTACCTTTCCAAGCTGCTTTCTCCATTTGATGCATAGCACTGAACGTGAGATTAAATTAGGTCGAAATATGGTCTGAGGCAAGTTGTGACTGGCCTTGTTTTCCATGCTAGCTAACAGGCTTTACTTAATAGTAATAGGTAATTAAAGTAAAATACTAAACTTGACTTCCAGAAAAATAACCCTGAAATATAGCAGCGAGAAGATTGATTTCCATAATCCAGAATTGGTTCTCAGTGACTATTTCTCATTTTTTCATATTACTGCAAAATCATTTGGTAGGAAAGAAACATGGGCTTCCCAGATGGCTCAGTGGTGAAGAACCTGTCTGCCAACACCAGAGGAGAGGCAGGTTCGATGCCTGGGTCGGGAAGATCTCCTAGAGAAGGTAATGGGAACCTACTGCAGTATTCTTGCCTGGAGAATCCCGTGGACAGAGCAGCTTGGTGGGCTACAGTCCGTGGGGTCTCAAAGAGTTGGACATTACTTAGGCATTAAACAGCAACAATAAGGAAAGCGATATATAAATTCCTCTCCACACTGCCTCCCCCCACCCCACCCTTAGGCATCTCTTTCTCTCTCCACGAAGAGAAAGTCTTGGACTGGGCTTTTTCCTTTCTCTTCATGTTTGCCCCTTTCCACATGTAGAGAAGTAACTATTCTGATTCCTGTAATACGCCCTTGTTTATAGTGCAGTGGTTCTGTATTGGGGTGTGCATTAGAATCACCTGGAGGGCCTGTGAAATGGAACTTCTAGCCCCCCCCTCTGGGGATTTCTGATTGGTGGGTCTGGGCCCAATAAGCTTGCATTTCCAAGTTCCCAGGTGATGCCAATCCTGCTCCACCAAGTCTCAGGCTGGGAACCACTGCTTTAGGTCTACAGTCTCTTCCCTGGAAGCCTCAGGAAGCAGTAAGTATTTTCTTTTTCCCCTCTGAGTTTTAAAAACAATAACCTCATGCAACAGGAAAGAAGAGGGTCAGGGGTTGGGGCTACCATCCCTTTGGTCTGTAGCTGAGGAAAGGGGCCTCTGCTCAGGGCTGGGGGAGGAAAGGCTC
The DNA here is from genome assembly GCF_023091745.1 of Budorcas taxicolor. NCBI lineage: Eukaryota > Metazoa > Chordata > Mammalia > Artiodactyla > Bovidae > Budorcas > Budorcas taxicolor. The sequence goes on from NC_068920.1 coordinate 143,074,442, forward strand.
AGCTCCAAAACTTGGAAATGGGAGTCCCTCACCCTTTGGCCTGTGCTGGAGGGTGAGGGAGCAAGGCACCCCCAAAGATTCTAGTCTTTGCTTCTGGGGCCCAAGAAAATGTATAGTGGAAGGCCAAGGCTGTCTGGGGGAGGCTGGCTCTTCTGGGCTGGCTGAAGAAGACTGGCTCTTCTGGGGCTTGTTCTAGAATAAGGGAAAGGAGGCTCAGACCATCCTGTTGGCCCAAATCATGGCCCCTGAGCCCTGCATTCAACTGCCAGGCCAGTGTCTTCCAGGTGGCGGACTCAAGTGGGTGAGCCGTTTTCTTTTTCTGTGAGTTAAAGTCATCTCTACTGGTCGTCCCATTTTGAGGAGGCCGCTGCTCCACCTTTTCAGTCTAGGGTGCCTTCTGTATGTCAACATGGGCCTCTTATTGGGTTCAGCTGCTTCACTTAGGTCTAGTTAGACTGAGAAGCTTGTGTTGGGGCCTAGGCCCAAGTAGAAGCTCTAGTCTGTTTACTGTCTGATACTTCTATTCACGAGATTTCAGACAGGAAAACAGCATGAGGGGCAAGTCATAGGAATGGAGCGGCAAACATTTCCTCATACTCTGTGCCATGCAAAAATAAAGTTCACTTTCTGGAGAATCCGAGTCCTTACTCACGTGAGCTGCTAGGCCAGGCGTTGGCCTAGAAAGCTGGAGCAGTTGTGTATGGTATTGCCGTGACAGGCTGATATTATATTACTGAACATATCATCAGTGAACAAATAAAAAGGAAGATTTCCGCAACTTGGTGGACAGAGGCAGAAAGGCTATTAGATGAAAAAACCTTGAGAATATCCTGAATGTCTGAAGCAGACTGTTTTCAGGCATGAAGTTTGGTCAGTTATATTAGAGCAGAACTGAATTTTTAAAAAGCATGTTTTCATCTACCAATCCCAAACTCCTAGTCTATCCCATTTACTTCCTACACCCTTGGCAACCATAAGTCATGTCAATGAATCTGCCTATGTTTTGTGTATAGAATCATTTGTGCCATATTTTAGATTCCACATTTAAGTGATACCATGTGGTATTTGTCTTTCTCAAAAAAAAAAAAAAAAAAAAAAGCATGTTTTTGTCAGTTCAGAGACAGAGGAGCAGTAGAAAAGTGAAAAAAAAAAAAAAAAAAAAAAAAAAACTGAAGGAGGATGTGCCCATTGAAATGGAGAAAGAGAGGAATTTTCTTAACCAGAGACTGAACTCAAAATCTGAGAACATGGATATGAGTGGGAGAAGGCAGTGTCCCATATTTAATTGCTTTTAGAGGAAGAACTAAGAATGAGGGGGATGATTTAGTGGTTACTAGACCAGAGACTGGATTTCTCCCCTAAGTTTTAGCCACATTAATCAGCACATTCTTAGAGTGAGCCAGGATGGTTCCCAGAGAAAGACTGTCTGGAGGACATTGTTGAGAGACCTCCTCTTAGCAGCAGCTGGGGGAGGTGGGGAGAAGTGGCCTGCCAATCCTAAGGGGAACTGGAAACCACCCCAACACCTGGGACAGATGCATGAAGAGGGTACATGAGATTCATGCAGTTTGCTAAGGGAATATCAGCATAACATATTTACTGGGTTTTTAAGATACAGCGTCAAATGAGAACAGGGGTGCTACATCCTACGAGGAGAACACAGCTAGGACATTCAGGGAGTAGAGAGACTTAGGACAGATAACATCCTAAATTTCAGCTGTAAAGGTCAACATGATTGAAATGAGATCCCCTGGGTGGTGGGTAACATTTATTTTTGGCCAACCTGGAACTGACTGCATTTTTATCTCTCAGGCTGGGGACAAAATGAAATCCTCTGAAGGTGTTGAGTGCTTAGCCCAGGAGCAAAGTGAAAGGAAGGCAAGCCTGGTTTTCCTGTGAGCAGGGCTAGCCCTGCATCTGGTTTAGAAGAAAGGGAAGCAACTTAGAAAGTAGGTTAGAACATTTTAAATTTCACTTGGCCTGCTGAGAAGGAGGAAAAAGAGAAGAACCAGAACACACAGAGACCTAGCCTTTGTGATAGAAAAATGAGGAAAGAAATTTCACTGCTAGGGAAATAGAATAGGTGAGCCAAGACCTGGACAATGGAGAGGTTGAGAGAGAGGAAGATTTGCTGGGGAAGCATGTGGTCTAAGGCGTATTGATTCTTACTAGTCCCCAGAGACACACATGCTTTTGGAAATACATGAATTTGCTGAAGGTAAATTTAAACTGAGACAAACATGGAAAACCAAAGACTGTCCTTAAGAGAGAAGCTTCCTAAGCCTGTGTAATGCAAGAACAAGAGGTAGAAGCAATAGCCAGTCATTCGCAGAAATAAATATGCCTTAGTGTCGTGCTGGGGTTGGATAACATCACGGGGGAAGCAAGGCGGTGAGGTCGGTTTGGTGAGCTTCATGTGAGAAACATGATAAATGTGAGGAAACCTCCTAAGAGCCCATGAATAGAAACTGTGCGCTGAATGCTGCAGGTGAGGCCTGAACCTACAGTTCTGAACAGAGGTGGCATTTCAGAGGGCCGGATAACCTAGGAGAGTGTGTCTCTGCAAGTGCAATCATCTAAATCTGAGAAGAAGCTGTATGATAGACGGATTCTCCCCCTGCACACCCCTACCCATAAATCTTAAGGTCACAGTTGGCCTCTCAATATAATATTGATAATATAAGGATTAGGATGTGGACATCTTACTGGAGTTGGGGAGAGGGGTTATTCTACCAAACACGGGGAGCAAGGATCTTCAAATTCAGTCCTCTAAACTTTATAAGGCGGAGAGATTTTCAGCTTATTTCTTCTCTCGGAAAGTAATGGGGAAAGTGAAAATGAAAGTGAAGTCACTCAGTCATGTCCGACTCTTTGCGACCCCATAGACTGTAGCCTACCAGGCTCCTCTGTCCATGGGATTTTCCAGGCAATAGTACTGGAGTGCATTGCCATTTCCTTCTCCAGGGGATCTTCCCAACCCAGGGCCATTGTAGACAGACGCTTTACCATCTGAGCCACCTGGGAAGTTCAAGTAATGGGGAATACACATTCAAATTTGAGGCATTTTTTTTATGCTACTATTCATTGTTTATCCTCATAGGTGATGTTTGGATGATATACTGCAGAATGAGAAAAGGAGAAGAAATGATGGCCTAGGACGCAACCTGTGATGCTAATTTAACTAATAGCCTGACTCTTCCTGGGGACCTAGGGGGACAAGAGCTGCACTGCCCATGTTGTAGGAGTGGCCCTTGTTGGCCTGGGCTCGCAGTCAGAATCCAGACCCTGCAATGAACTGGTGATCGATCACAGCCCTCCTGGCCGCCAGGGTCTTGGCCTTTGGACCCAATGGATTAAGAGGCAATAAAAGTTAGGGAGAAGAGGAAGACACAGTCAACCTTTTCTTTCAGTGTCAAGAAAGACTCTGTTCTCTTCCCTAGGAGGAGGACTATTGCAGTGAGCCATTTCAGATTTTCTCTTTAGCAGTTTTCTTGAGTTTCTACTCATCTGATTGCTGAGAGTCATTCTTCTCTCTCTCTCTCTCTGCTTGTCTCAAGATTCCATAATTCCCTTCTGCTTCCTGTATCAATGTGATAAGACTCCACTGACCTTTTGTCTCAGTACAGCTTCTTTGCTTGTGACCAGATGAGAGAATCTGATACAGCCTCCCCGTAGGTCCCATTAGCATGAAGAGGGAGGGGGTGAGGGAGTCACATTGGTCCTCAGACCCAATTAGTAGTCTCCAAACCAACTCTTTTCAGAAACCCTATGTTGGTGGTTCCTATACAGTTTCTAAGATTCACAAAGTTGTTACCTTGATCCCCACTGACTTTTAATTCTTTGAAATTGCATTCAAAGGTTAAACCCAGTATGACTGGATGCTATGCTAAATCACTTCAGTCATGTCCGACTCTTTGTGACCCCATGGACTGTAGCCCACCAGGCTCCTCTGTCCAGGGATTATCCAGGCAAGAATACTGGAGTGGGTGACCATTTCCTTCTCCGGGGATCTTCCCCACCCAGGGTTCGAAACTGCATCTTTTATGTCTCTTGCACTGGCAGGCAGGTTCTTTATCACAGTGCCACCTGATTGGGGGTGGGGGATGGGGGAGTCCTCAAACCTACAACATATCTAGGTTGGAAATAGAGATCCTTGAAAGCAGAAGCAAAAAGATGTTAAAACACTGCTCTCGTTCTACCAGAGCTGTGATCTAAATTAATACCCACAGCTTTGTAAACACATATGCATGTTCATGGAATCTTCACCAACAAGGCTGTGATCTTCATCATTATCATCTTCATTAAAAGCAGATGGCAGCAACGTGTTGCCTACACATTTAGATAATGTTTAAATAATTCCTGGAAAAACAGCCCAGCAACCTAATCTATTCTTTAAGGAGCTTCAGTGGGAACTGGAGGGGGAAGGGGTTTTTATTTAGTACACAGTGGCTCCAAGAAATTAATTTATGGCCTAGGAAGATGAAGTATTGAAACTGGAAAAACATAAAACCCAAAAGATACTAAAATCTCATCAATATCATTGGGATAAATTTTTGAGCTGTACCATTTTTATTTGATTTTTTTCCCATTAGAAAAGTATTTGGTTTCTTATAGATTTAGAAAACATAGAAAAGCAAATACACATGCATTCTAATGTGTCCCATTTCTACCCAGGAATCACTGAGATTTAGGATTGCAGTGACTGTGCTTTCATTATATACAGCCTAGCCCTTCCACTCTGGGGCTATCCTTGAACTTCTATGTAAACACTTTGGGACCATCCTTGAACAGTCTTGTATAAACACTATGTAAAGACTCTAGGATTCCCTGGTGGCTCAGACAGTAAAGAGTCTGCCTGCAATGTGGGAGACCCAGGTTCTATCCCCGAGTTGGGAAGATTCCCTGGAGAAGGAAATGGCAACCCACTCCAGTATTCTCACCTGGAAAATCCCATGGATGGAGGAGCCTGTCAGGCTACAGTCCATGGGGGTGTCACAAAGAGTCAGACACAACTGAGTAACTTCACTTTCAAACACTCTGGGCCTCTCAGAACAGCTCCCAGAACTTTCTGTTTTGGTGTCTGTCCCTGGTTATGCTCCCTGCATCAGCCAAACTTTGTGTTCTGCTGCTTCGGTGACAAAGCAAATCTCAGTTTTCTGGAACACTTGCTATACTTTGTTTGCATCCCAGCCCCAGAACCTTGAAGGCAGGAACCCTTCTGTGCTCTGCAGGCAGATACTGAGGAGGAGGAGGATCGACCCTATTGGTCTGCTGAGAATTTGTTATTTTTTGAATGCAGCATATTTTTCAGCTAGTTTTCCCCCTGATAACACAAGATGCCTTGAAATCTGTATCATTTATTTTTGCTTTTAGAGACGAAAGATCATTTGAAATAGCCTACGCTTATATCCTCTATAGACAAATCTCAAAATCAGAATAAACTGATCTTCCCCACATCATTATTTTTCTTCTTCACTATATGTTAAAAAAATGAGCAGAAAGTTTTTTTTTTTTATATATTATTTTTAGGGCTCAAACACCAAAAAAAAGTTAGCTGCTACAACAACTCAATTTTAAAATGGCATTACAATTCTAAAATGAAATACATCTTTCAAACTTTTGGCCATCTAACAGCCAGTTTTGTTTTTTTCCAGTTGGCTTCCTTACTAGTTGTTCAGTCTCCTCCTTTAGAATAGTTGTAAAAACTATTTACTATAAGCTGTGGCTATTACTGGGATAAAGTATTTTCCTGGACAAACAAAAATATTTTTGTGTAGTGATTATTTTCAGGGGCATTTATTTGATTTCTTCAGGAACTCTGTGGTGCAAACGAACCAGGGTGTTGTTTTTTCTATTGTGTGAGGAGGAAACTGATTCACAGAATGTTTCATAACTTGATTTTCCTTTTTTGTGAAGTATCTAGGACTTCTAATAGCACACATAAGCCCTTGACTTACACCGGTGAGTGGTCACTACAGTGACTTCAAGGCTACACAGCTCATGAATGGCAGGCCTGAGACCAACCATCCTGTATCCAGGTCCATCACTCTTGGCGACTCACATCCTCTTCTATTCAACAGAACTACAGTCGTTTCTATTTAGGTGATTTAAGAAACATAAGAGACCCTTGATTAGAGAGCTTTTGCTGTACAGAAAATTCTCATGTTTGAAAAGCTTTATACCGGTGTTGGCACTTCACAACTGTGTCTAAACCCATCAGTACCTCAGCAGAGAGCATGCTGGGAAGATGGAGGGAAGAATGAGCACCATGATGTCTTCCCAGTTCTGGAGGGTCCTCTGGAATGCAGTTTCCTAGAGCTTGTTATTAATTCATCCAACAAATATTTATTAAGCACTTGCTCTGGTTCAGAGCCTGCTCTAGTTCAGGAGATAAAGCAATGAATAAAAGAGACAAATAGACCTTCTTCCTGGAGCTCACATTTTTATAATTGTCTTGGGATTTAATTTTTGTTTATATTGCTGTTAAAGCCTGCTTTAGCACCGCGTATCTGAATGTGATCACTATGACTGATAATTTTCATGGCAGGACAATCCTTATTGTTTACTGGCTGCTTACATGCCAGGCACCATGCTAAGCGAGTCATGCCTTATCTCATTTAATCCTTGTAACCCCTTGTGTCTCAGGCTGGCATTGTAATTTTCACTCTATAAAATTAGTACATAGTAGGTCCAGGATTTTCACATAGGTCTGACTCCTAAACCTTTACCACTCTCCACACTGGCTTCTGTTAGGAATTGTTGTCTTAGATTGAAGATCCAAGCTACTAGTTCAGAGTGAAAATTGAAATTGCTTTTTGTTTTATTATCAGATAAATTCAAAATAAATTAGCCTTCAAATCAGATGGAAAGATACATTCATCCTTTAAGTCCTGTTGTGAGGAGGTGAAATTACAAATGTAAACTTCAGGGCAGAGGATGTGTGTTTCATCACTTTTCTGGCTTATCAGGTATGTTTCTTTTAAAAATACATTTATTTTAGGCTGCTGAGTCTTTGTTGCTGTGCACCGGCTCTCTCTAGTTGCAGAGATCAGGGGCTACTCTCCAGTTGCAGCATGCGAGCTTCTGGTTCTAGTGGCTTCTCTTGTTATGGAACAAGGTCTCCATGGTGCACAGGCTTCAGTTGTTGCGGTGCATGAGCTTAGTAGCTGTGTCACATGGGGTTAACTGCTCCATTGGCATGTGAGATCATCCCTGGACCAGGGATCAACATGGTGTCCCCTGTATTGCAAGACAGATTCCTAACCACTGGACCACCAGGGAAGCCTTTATCATGTAAGTTTCTGCTACTGTTGAAAACAGTACAAGGTCAAGAATACATGGTAGACCATATTGCATAAGTTAAAATTATTGCCTATAATTATTTTTGACTTTATCTTTATTGGAAAATACACATTGTAACTTAAGCTTATATTAAAAACATTAATTTATGCTGAGGCAAGTGAATTAGTAGAGGCTGACAGATCTGTGTATGACATTTGCATCTCTTCCCCAACCCAGGTCTTTGATCATCCGTATAACCTCTGACTCAAATTTTTCTTATGAAATGTTTGCCTGCTTTAATATCTGTTACTATTAACTGTTAACTGGGTCCTGTTATTGTGATTTCAACCATGAATTCAGCATAGCTGTGCGTTCTAGGATTAGAGGCAGTTTAGATCGCCACAGATGTATAAACAAGCATAATGTAGTGGGGGAAAATTAATGAAGAGTATCACATGATATTAATAGTGCTATTTATTGTGACAGCATCATATGGCAGGTACTCCTGGATAGTAGTTTATGTACATTATCTCATTCAGTCTTTACAGCAGCCCAATCTAAGACATAATGGATGCTGAGAAGTTAAAACTTGCATGGGGTTGTATTCCTTAAAGATATTCAGTCAGGATTGCTGCTGCTGCTGTTAAGTCACTTCAGTTGTGTCCGACTCTGTGCGACCCCATGGACAGCAGCCCACCAGGCTCCTCTGTCCCTCGGATTCTCCAGACAAGAATACAGGAATGGGTTGCCATTTCCTTCTCCAATGCATGAATGCGTGCAAAGTCGCTTCAGTTGTGTCCGACTGTGTGACCCTATGGACAGCAGCCCACCGACTACTCTGTCCCAGGGATTCTCCATGCAAGAATACTGGAGTGGGTTGCCATTTCCTTCTCCATTAGTCAGGATTGGACTCCAGGTAATTTAACTCTTCTCCACTATGTGATGGTGTCATGAGAATTCAGAAGCAGGAGAAATTAGGCAGACTAGAGAGACAGACAGGAAGGCTTCATGGAGGCAATTTCTATATACTTGAGTAAAACTTAAGTGTATTCAGTTCAGTTCAGTCACTCAGTCATGTCTGACTCTTTGTGACTCCATGAATCGCAGCACGCCAGGCCTCCCTGTCCATCACCAACTCCCGGAGTTCCCCCAGACTCACGTCCATCGAGTCAGTGATGCCATCCAGCCATCTCATCCTCTGTCGTCCCCTTCTCCTCCTGCCCCCAATCCTTCCCAGCATCAGAGTCTTTTCCAATGAGTCAACTCTTCTCATGAGGTGGCCAAAGTACTGGAGTTTCAGCTTTAGCATCATTCCTTCCAAAGAAATCGCAGGGCTGATCTCCTTCAGAATGGACTGGCTGGATCTCCTTGCAGTCCAAGGGACTCTCAAGAGTCTTCTCCAACACCACAGTTCAAAAGCATCGATTCTTCGGTGCTCAGCCTTCTTCCCAGTCTGACTCTCACATCCATACATGACCACAGGAAAAACCATAGCCTTGACCAGATGGACCTTAGTCAGCAAAGTAATGTCTCTGCTTTTGAATATGCTATCAAGGTTGGTCATAACTTTTCTTCCAAGGAGTAAGCATCTTTTAATTTCATGGCTGCAGTCACCATCTGCAGTGATTTTGGAGCCCCCCAAAATAAAGTCTGACACTGTTTCCACTGTTTCCCCATCTATTTCCCATGAAGTGATGGGACCGGATGCCATGATCTTCGTTTTCTGAATGTTGAGCTTTAAGCCAAATTTTTCACTCTCCACTTCCACTTTCATCAGGAGGCTTTTTAGTTCCTGTTCACTTTCTGCCATAAGGGTGGTGTTATCTGCATATCTGAGGTTACTGATATTTCTCCTGGCAATCTTGATTCCAGCTTGTGTTTCTTCCAGTCCAGTGTTTTTCATGATGTACTCTGCATATAAGTTAAATAAGCAGGGTGACAATATACAGCCTTGATGTGCTCCTTTTCCTATTTGGAACCTGTCTGTTGTTCCATGTCCAGTTCTAAGTGTTGCTTCCTGACCTGCATACAGATTTCTCAAGAGGCAGGTCAGGTGGTGTGGTATTCCCATCTCTTTCAGAATTTTCCACAGGTTATTGTGATCCACACAGTCAAAGGCTTTGGCATAGTCAGTAAAGCAGAAATAGATGTTTTTCTGGAAACTCTTTTGCTTTTTCCATGATCCAGCAGGTGTTGGCAATTTGATCTCTGGTTCCTCTGCCTTTTCTAAAACCAGCTTGAACATGAAGAAGTTCACGGTTCACGTATTGCTGAAGCCTGGCTTGGAGAATTTTGAAGTGTATAGTAAAACTCAAAAATGACAGAATGATCTCTGTTTGTCTCCAAGGCAAACCATTCAATATCACGGTAATCCAAGTCTATGCCCCAACCAGTAACACTGAAGAAGCTGAAGTTGAATGGTTCTATGAAGACCTACAAGACCTTTTCAAACTAACACCCAAAAAAGATGTCCTTTTCATTATAGGGGATGGGAATGCAAAAGTAGGAAGTCAAGAAACACCTGGAGTAACAGGCAAATTTGGCCTCAGAATGCAGAATGAAGCAGGGCAAAGACTAATAGAGTTTTGCCAAGAAAATGCTCTGGTCATAGCAAACACCCACTTCCAACAACACAAGACTCTACAAATGGACATCACCAGATGGTCAACACCAAAATCAGATTGATTATATTCTTTGCAGCCAAAGATGGAGAAACTCTATACAGTCAGCAAAAACAAGACCAGGAGCTGACTGTGGCTCAGATCATGAACTCCTTATTGCCAAATTCAGACTCAAAGAAAGTAGGGAAAACCGCTAGACCATTCAGGTATGACCTAAATGAAATCCCTTATGATTATACAGCGGAAGTGAGAAATAGATTTAAAAGCCTGGATCTAATAGATAGAGTGCCTGATGAACTATGGACTGAGGTTCATGACATTGTACATGAGACAGGGATCAAGACCATCCCCATGGAAAAGAAATGCAAAAGAGCAAAATGGCTATCTGGGGAGGCCTTACAAATAGCTGTGAAAAGAAGAGAAGCAAAAAGCAAAGGAGAAAAGGAAAGATATAAGCATCTGAATGCAGAGTTCCAGAGAATAGCAAGAAGAGATAAGAAAGCCTTCTTCAGCTATCAATGCAAAGAAATAGAGGAAAAGAACAGAATGGGAAAGACTAGAGATCTCTTCAAGAATATTAGAGATACAATGGAAACATTTCATGCAAAGATGGGCTCGATAAAGGACAGAAATAGTATGGACCTAACAGAAACAGAAGGTATTAAGAAGAGGTGGCAAGAACACACAGAAGAATTGTACAAAAAAGATCTTCATGACCCAGATAATCATGATAGTGTGATCACTCATCTAGAGCCACATATCCTGGAATGTCAAGTCAAGTGGGCCTTAGAAAGCATCACTACGAACAAAGCTAGTGGAGGTGATGGAATTCCAGTTGAGCTATTTCAAATCCTGAAAGATGATGCTGTGAAAGTGCTGCACTCAACATGCCAGCAAATTTGGAAAACTCAGCAGTGGCCACAGGACTGGAAAAGGTCAGTTTTCATTCCAATCCCAAAGAAAGGCAATGCCAAAGAATGCTCAAACTACCGCACAATCGCACTCATCTCATATGCTAGTAAAGTAATGTTCAAAATTCTCCAAGCCAGGCTTCAGCAATATGTGAACCGTGAACTTCTGATGTTCAAGCTGGTTTTAGAAAAGGCAGAGGAACCAGAGATCAAATTGCCAACATCTGCTGGATCATGGAGAAAGCAAAAGAGTTTCCAGAAAAACATCTATTTCTGCCCTATTGACTATGCCAAAGCCTTTGACTGTGTGGATCACAATAACCTGTGGAAAATTCTGAAAGAGACGGGAATACCACACCACCTGACCTGCCTCTTGAGAAATCTGTATGCAGGTCAGGAAGCAACACTTAGAACTGGACATGGAACAACAGACAGGTTCCAAATAGGAAAAGGAGCACATCAAGGCTGTATGTATATTGTCACCCTGCTTATTTAACTTATATGCAGAGTACATCATGAAAAACACTGGACTGGAAGAAACACAAGCTGGAATCAAGATTGCCAGGAGAAATATCAGTAACCTCAGATATGCAGATGACACCACCCTTATGGCAGAAAGTGAACAGGAACTAAAAAGCCTCTTGATGAAAGTGGAAGAGGAGAGTGAAAAAGTTGGCTTAAAGCTCAACATTCAGAAAACGAAGATCATGGCATCCGGTCCCATCACTTCATGGGAAATAGATGGGGAAACAGTGGAAACAGTGTCAGACTTTATTTTGGGGGGCTCCAAAATCACTGCAGATGGTGACTGCAGCCATGAAATTAAAAGATGCTTACTCCTTGGAAGAAAAGTTATGACCAACCTTGATAGCATATTCAAAAGCAGAGACATTACTTTGCCGACTAAGTTCTGTCTAGTCAAGGCTATGGTTTTTCCTGTGGTCATGTATGGATGTGAGAGTTGGACTGTGAAGAAAGCTGAGTGCAGAAGAATTGATGCTTTTGAACTGTGGTGTTGGAGAAGACTCTTGAGAGTCCCTTGGACTGCAAGGAGATCCAACCAGTCAATTCTGAAGGAAATCAGCCCTGAGTGCTCTGTGGAAGGAATGATGCTAAAGCTGAAACTCCAACACTTTGGCCACCTCATGAGAAGAGTTGACTCATTGGAAAAGACTCTGATGCTGGGAAGGATTGGGGGCAGGAGAAGAAGCCGACGACAGAGGGTGAGATGGCTGGATGGCATCACTGACTTGATGGACGTGAGTCTGAGTGAACTCTGGGAGTCGGTGATGGACAGGAATGCCTGGCGTGCTGCAATTCATTGGGTCGCAAAGAGTTGGGCACGACTGAGCGACCGAACTTAACTGAAGTAAAACTTGCAACTAACATTTGAATTCCACTTGCATCCCTTGAGCATTGTAGATGTAACTGACAGTTTTGATAGCTACTTCCTTAATTATACTAAGATTAGATAAGCCATGTGAGCATTACTATTGATAATTAGTTATATAATTAAATAGTTTTAATGATCGAACTTATCTGTATCTTTATTTCTTATCCATATTTAAATCTGTGCACATTTTATTGTGGTAATCTTGATTTTTTTTTTTTTGTCACAGCCACAGAATACTGAGGTTTGATCTCAAAGTTGTCTTCTTGTATTTTGTCTCAGATTCTAAGATTGCACCAAAAAGAAATTATATAAGATTTCATGATATTCTTAATCAGAAAAAAAAAAAAAAACTGTGACAATGTACAGGTATTTAGAAAAAATCATTAGGTACCTTGACCTTTATCATGACAAGTTTTATTATGAAGTCAATTGAAACAATGCTCTCTTTGGCTTTACAGTGCACCTGTTCTGTGCCCAGAGCCATGACTGATCGTTACTGCTTTGTTACATGTATTGGAAAAATTTCCCCTCTATATTTTTTTACATTGTTTGGCAGGGGAATGTGCCTTGATAAGGAGAGGTAGGCATCTCTTCCTTGGGTGAACACAGCCTAGAATCAGCACACAAGCTTGGCACGTGAGAATGGTAGACAGCAGCCCCTACTATCCCCAACTTCATGTGAAACACACGAATGACACAATCATGCATGTTTGTGCCTGTCATTCCTGAAGGAATACCTGGAAGAGTGCTGAGTCTTTTGCATTCAGTTCTCATAGATCTATAGTAAGCTGTTAGCACGTAGTGAGGAAACTGACTCAGGCAAGCGAAGAACACACAGCTATCGTGTGTGGGAGCCAGGATTCAGACCAAGGTCTGATTAATTCTAAAGTCTGCCTCATTCTTGCCGATCAACTCACACCTTATCTCTGCTGTGCAAAAATTTTCAAATTTGTTGGTGTCACAAACAACATTCATGGAAAAAAACCGCAAACCCAACCTTCTATTTCTTGTGCACCTTAAATGCATCTCCATTTCTTTGCTTTTGTTCAATCTCTTCCTTCTACAAGGAGCCCCCATTTCTTCTTACTTGTGTTCAAATCCTACTTATTCTTCTAGATAGTGATCTTATGGTACTCTCTCCATAAAGCTTCTCTTGATTCACTTTGATAGGGAAATAATCTTTCTCCTACAAATCACCAAAGCACATCCTTTTACCACTCTTCTGGGTCTGATCTTGCACTATAGCTATGTGTTTATATGCTTTTCCCCCTCCCCATGGTCAACTATAAACTTTTGAATGTTATTTATATAGAACTATTCTTTTTATTGCCATTGCCTGGCACAGTGTAGGAGCTCAAGTTATTTGACTCAATGAATAAATGTTTGAATGAATGAGTTAATCAACACTCATCAATGTTTCTTTTGAATAAAATGGTATTCAAGCAACCAATACCACTGGAAATGACAAAATTTGGGTAAGATACTTTAGAAAAATCTTTAAATATCTTGGAATCTTTAAAGGGCTGACATTGCAAATGTTATGGGTCGAATTATACTCCCGTCTCAAATTCATATGTTGAAGTCTTAACCCCCGTCAGACTGTGACTTTATTTGGAAATAGGATCTCTTAACATGTAATTCATTGTTAAGAAGCTAGAGAGAAGCAATGCATGATCTATAGAGGAATAATTTAAACAACAGGGGCTTCCTTATCTGAAATCATGGAAGCCAGAAAGAAGGAGCACAAAATATTTCAAAGACTGAAGGAAAAGTACTGTCTGCTCTGGATTTTATAGGTGGCAAAAATATTCTGCAGGAATGAAGGAAAACAAAATATGGTGAAGGAAAACAAAGAATTTGTTGCTATAAGAACAACTATTAAAGCATGGCTAAAAGAACTTTTCTCAACAGGAAAGAAATAACAAAAGAAGAAGGTGGGCTTAGAGAAGAGAGGAAGAATGATGAAGCATGTAAATCTGGAGATAAAAGGCTTCCTTTTGAGAATGAGTTTTTTAATATTATGTTTGGTTGCAGCAAAAATTATATTATCTGATGTGGTGCTTACTGCATCTATTAATAGAAGAAATGATTAACTTATTTATATATTAATAGTGAGGTGAATAAAGGGATCTGTATGGAATTAAGATTTTTACATTTTAGTTGACATGGTAAAGTGTCAATATCGGAGATTCTATGTTATGTGTATATATTGCAATACACAGAGTAACGACTAAAATACTATTTGAAGTGATACATTAAAAAACTTTATATATAAATCAAGGTGAAAATTTAAAAATATTTAAGTAACCCACAAGGAGGCAAGAAAAAAGGGACTGAAGGATGAAAACCAGAACCACCAAACCAAAAATGAATAATAAGGGTAGATTTATGCTCTACCAAATCAATAATTAATTTAAATGTAAACAGTCTAAATACACCAATTAAAATATTGATGGAGTGGGTGAAAGACAGGACCTAACTTTATGCCTCTGTGAGAAACTCACTAAAACAAAACAAGAAAAGTGTGCTGAACGTAAAAGGATGGGGAAGATTCAGTGTGAAGCATTATGTGCTATGTACGGTGTGCTTACATAGCACATGGGTCTAGAATGTTCTTGAATGTCTTCCCCGTCAAGCCTAATGTCTAAGTGGAGTTTTCTAGGATCACTCAACTCACTTGCTCACCCACCCCTGCACTGTGACATCAGGTTAAAATAAATTATTCTTGCCGAATTCATCAGTCATCTTCATGGTATAAAGTTGACATGTGTGTTTCTGATACCTTTTATTATTTGATCACTTAGTAGTATTTGGCAGAGAAGACTACTTCTTTTGAAGCTCAATTCTTTTGTCCTGAATTGATACTGTTTTCTTCTTCTCTTTGACTTCCTTCTCAGTATATATTTTTCTAAATATTGAAGTTACATCTTGTGGACCTTTTTCTTCATATTCTACATACTCTAGGGAGTAATCTCATAAATTTCTTTGGCTTATTTTTGGGCTTAGGTTTTGTGTGTGTGTGGCTTCTATCTGTTAACACTCTCAGATTTTTTTGTCAATACCATCCTGTCCTCTGAGCTCCTGATTTATCCAACCAGCCACTTGTTAGACATCGTGCTGACTAATAGACATCATAACCCAACATATCTAAAATGTAATATTCATAGTAACTTTCAAATCTGCATTGTGTCCAGTTTCCTGTTTCAGTGAATGGCATCAGCATCCACTCAGCTGTTCTAAATTCAGTTCTGAGTGTCTTTTTTTTTTCTTTTTAATTGAAGTATAGTTGATTTACAGACTTCCCAGGTGACTCAGTTGGTAAAGAATCTGCCACCAATGCAAGAGATGCAAGAGACCTTGGTTCAATCCCTGGGTTGGGAGATCCTTTGAAGCAAGAAATGGCAACCCACTCCAGTATTCTTGCCTGGAAAGTCCCATGGACAGAGGAGCCTGGTGGCATTGCAAAGAGTTGGACACAACTGAGCATGCACACTTAATTGCTTAAGTGTGGATTAACTACACACTTAACTACATGTGCAGTTAACTGCAATGTTGTGTTTATTTCTGTCGTATAGCACAGTGATTTAGTTTTACATACACACACACACACTATGTATACACATTCTTTTTCATACTCTTCTCCATTATGGTTTATCACAGGATATTAAATATAATTCTCTGTGCTATGCAGTAGGATCTTGTTTATCCATTCTACATATAACAGTTTGCATCTGCTAATCCAAAACTCCCAATCCCTCCCTTCCCAACCCTGCCTCCCCTTGGCAACCACAGTCCACTTTCTGTGAATCTGTTTCATAGATATTCATTTGTGTCATATTTTAGATTCTATATATATGTGATGTTATATATTTGTCTTTCTCTTCTAATTTATTTCACTTAATATCTCTAGGTCCATCCACATTGCTCCAAATGGCACTATTTCATTCTTTTTCATGGCTGAGTAATATTCCATTGTATATATGAACCACACCTTCCTTATCCATTCCTTTCTGTCAATGGATATTTATGGAAGATTGCTAGGCTATTGTGAATACTGCTGATTTGAACAAGGATACATGTACCTTTTTGAATTAGAGTTTTGTCTGGATATATGACCAGGAGTGGGATGGCTGGGTCATATGGCAGTTCTATTTTTAATTTTTTGAGGAACCTGTATGCTGTTTTCCACAGTCGCTGCATCAGCTTAAACTCCCACCAACAGTTTAGGAGGGGTCACTTTTCTCCACATTGGGTGTCATTCTTGATTCTTCAATGGATGCAGATTAAGGTCTTATTTCTCTGTTATCTGTCTACTTTTTAACATTTCGACAGCCATCACCCCCCACCCCCAGATTTTGCAGGCACTGTCTTTTATTTGAGTGACTACCCCTAATTTTGCTTCTCCTTTCCATTTTCTGCAAATGCTTCCTACCTGACTCTTTTCCTTTACTCAGAATGGTCACATTGCTCACATACTACTCTCTTGAAAGTGAAGTCACTCAGTCGTGTCCGACTCTTTGCAACCCCATGGACTGTAGCCTAATAGGCTCCTCCATCCATGGATTTTCCAGGCAAGAGTACTGGAGTGGGTTGCCATTTCCTGGTTTCCCAATTTTCACTAGAATTTAGTCCAAACTCTTTAGTATGGGAATCATGAGTGCCTGCCATTTGGGAGCCCAAGGCATCTAACCTTGTGATTTACTAAAGAACATGCTTAATCCCTCATTCCACAGAAAGCTCATCTTCTGCCTTCTATTTCAGACTTCTAGAAAAGCTTAGAGGTTTGTTTGGTCATCTGGTTCCTTTTCCCCATTGAGTTTCTGGTTGATCTATTTTATATGCCAAACACTTCCTGTGTACTGGGCTTCATTTTGGAGGATCTCCTCCTTATTTTTTAAAATTCTTCCAATATAACTTTAATGCAAGGTTATCACTAACTGAGGGCTTCCCTGGTGGCTCAGTGGTAAAGAATATGGCTGCCAGTGCAGGAGACGTGGGTTCAATCCCTGGGTCAGGAAGATCCCCTGGAGAAGGAAATGATAACACGTTCTTGCCTGGAAACCCCCATGGACTGGGGAGCCTGGTGGGCTACAATCCATAGGGACACGGAAGAGTCAGACACAGCTTAGAGACTAAACAACAATGACTAACTTAACTGAAGTGACAGTATGTGACCCTGAAGGCTTGTAGCACAGTAGTTGGAATAACTTGAAACTGCATAGTAGTTAGCACTGTCATAAGAATTATTTGGCTTCACTCCCCATTCCCCTCCACTCTTTCTCTGCTGGGACACTCCGCTCACCCCTCTCTCTCTCCTTCTGTGGTTTGATTGCCCTCCTGCACTCCTGGTCCCGGGCAGGACACACCCTCGCTCAGAGGCCCTTCTGCTCATGCTGCTTCCCACCTCGGTGCGCTGCTTCTTACACCCCTCTTCCTCTTTCTGAAGCAACAGATCCATCATGATGTTCTCCTAAACAAAAAAATCAATTGCTTCAGAGGTAAATTGCTTTATTCCCCCAGAATAAAGAACAACAGCTGTAGCAGATACCTTGCTTACTAAAGAGCAGTCTTCATTCCAGCTACATGCTATGCACACAGCTCTTTGCCATGTGGCCCTGACTCTGGGCCCATCCTCTGCTTTGAGCATTCCTAAGGGCAGCATTTTCACTTTGCTGATCTTTTCTGCCCTTGTGTATTTTCTTCTCTGCTTCTTGGAACTCCTTATCACCACTCTATTTCCTAGTTAAGATTTTTCAAAAGTCAGATTTTAAGTTAATTCCTCCAACCAGGCTTCCCTGATGCTCTGGATTAGGTTGGGTGCTCCTGACATGTCTTCAAATGGCTCTGTGTTTTTCTTCCCTTGAAAAGTACCTGTGCTTCATTGCAATGATCTGCCCTCTCCCTGAGGGGAGGAGCTGTTTCATCTTCACCACTGGACACTATGTGTCAGGTATAGTCCCTGGTACATTATCAAAATAAAAAAACAGGGATGGCCAGATGGTTGTTGCCCAGCCCTGCTATATTAATATCATGTGATTGGAGGTAATTTTCTTCAAAAGTAAAACAAAAGACACTCTGATTTTTTACAGTTGCTAAGAAAAGTGGAACAGATTCAGTCTTTCCTATTAGATTCATCATTTTCCTAGAATATCTTCATTTAAAGCAGGCATTCAGATATAGCCAGGTTACTAGGAGAGTAATTTGGCTAATCCATGTAGCATGAATTTTCTATCACATTTGTCTACAATGGGCTTCATTTATACACTATTTTATTTTGCCTCATTTGAGCTAATTGTTCTTGAAATATTCTATATTCTTCTATTAAGACAAAGTAGTTTTTCAGAGCATTAGTCTCTTGTGAGAAAGCTTTTTGAAACTTTAAGGATAAAAGAATCTCAATCTCATTTTTTCCATCCCAAAACTTTTGATAATTTATTTTAAAATTGTTTAGCTCATGTTTTGTTAAACATTATATCATAGTACCATGTGATTTTTTAACCAGAGATTTCAGAATTACCTATGGTTTTAAGCCAGTTTTGCAAAATGGAGATAATTAAACCTCTTCAGAACAGAAAAGTGTTTCAGATAACTATGTCTAGGGACCCTCAGACCCCCTCAAGCTATAGGAGAATACAGACAGTTGTATCCCCAGTTTACAAGGGACAACATGAAAGTATAGAGCCTTAATACAAGGAAAGTGTTTGTAATTTTCTTTGACTTTGTAAATAAATAGAATTTCATAGTTCGATACTGTATTTTCATATAAATGTCACATTAAAATAAAACTAAAACAAGTAAACCTTAAAATAATATAGTTGTATTAAACACAGTTTTTAAAAGAGAAATGAAACTTTGGGGCAGAGTGTTTGGCGGTACAAATGTACTGAAGACTTTTAGTTTCCTTTCTATGAAGTTAATTATTTGACTAAGGTGATAAAAATATGAACTGACCTTCACATGTAAAATCGATATTAACTTTCTCTAAATAGAACATTCAGTTAAGGAAAGCCATTTTTTAAGATTCAACTATAATGTATGCAGATATGTGTGTGTGTGTGTGTGTGTGTGTGTGTGTGTAGGTTTGTAACATTTCAAATGTAAAATTCCACTGAATTTTGGAGCAAAAAGGGATCTTTCAGATCTGCTAGTTTTATGAAATTTCAAAGAATTACAGTATTCTGATGATGTCTGGAGGTGTAGCCTAGGAGTTCCCAAGTACAATTTCATGTCTTGATTCTGATGTGTGAGGAAATTTTCATCAATCCTTGATCCAAGAAAAAAAAAGTACCAAATTTTTAAGAACATTTAATTACATTTGAAAAATGTTTTTTTTTTTTTTTTTTTTTTTACTATTTTGATTGTTTCGTGTTTTTAGAATTAAAAACATACTTTCTTTCTTTGGGGCAATAAAAATTGACAGTCCTTCTTCCCTTTCTCTGGGCTTGTGTGTGGAATTTTATTTTAGCTTTTGCTATCAAGCAATTTGACGCTAAAGGGTATTAGTCACTGCTGGTGCCTCCTAAGGTCAAGGCAGGTAAGCTGAGGCCAGAGGTGTGAGGTGATTTGTTCTAGATTGTAGTTCAGAACCCAGGTCCCCTGATTCACAGAGCAGGTCTGTTTCTACTCCCTGTGCTGCCTCAGAAAGCATGGGGTGCACACACACATACACACACACGGGCATTTTGTGTTGTTTTTGTTCAGTCACTAAGTCGTGTTAGACTCTGAGACCTCGTGGGCTGCAGCACGCCAGGCTCCTCTGTCTTCCGCTATCTCCTGCAGTTTGCTCAGATTCATGTCCATCGAGTCAGTGATGCCATCTAACTGTCTCAACTGCTGCCATCCCCTTCTCTTTTTTGGAGTATGTAATGGAATATTATTCAGCCATAAAAAAGAATGAAACAATGCCATTTGTAGCAACCTGGATGGACCTAGAGCTTCTCATATCAAGTGAAGTCAAACAGAGAAAGACAAATATCGTCTGATATCACTTACATGTGGATCTTAAAGAAATGATATAAATGAACTTATTTACAAAACAGAAAGGGATTCACAAACTTAGAAAAACAAACTCATGGTTACCAAAGGGGACAGCTATGTGTGTGTGGGGTAGGGGATAAATTAAGAGATTGAGATTAACATATACACACTATTATATATGAAATAGATAACCAACAAGGACCTACTGTATGCTTTAGGGAACACTTTTCAATACTCTGTAGTAACCTACATGGGAAAAGAACCTGGAAAATAATAAATATATGCATGTTATTGTTGTTTAGTCACTAAATAGTGTGTAACTTTGTGTGATCTGGTGGACTGTAGTCCACCAGGCTTCTCTGTCCATGGAATCTTCCAGGGAAGAATGCTGGAGTGGGTTGTTATTCCTTTCTCCAGGGGATCTTTCTGACCCACAGGTCAAACCTGCATCTCCTGCAGTGGCAGGTGGATTCTTTACCACTGAGCCAACAGGGAAGCCCAGATATATACAGAAGTATAACCAAACCACTTTGTTGTACACCTGAAACAAACACAAATTTATAAACCAACTATACTCCAATATAAAATAAAAATTTAAAAACAAATACAGAGAAACCATGGAATAGCTTCTCTCCTTCTTCTGTGCCAAATCCAACAGTGCGAAGCTGAGTAGTCCATTAAGATCCTATTCACTAATTTATAAGGTGTTAAAAATTAAACTTCTCTTTTGTCAAGTACCTTTCTTTTATTAATCATCCAATCACAACAGATTCAGTCAACTAATAACCCTTGTTACTTATCAATAAGGTCCAGCCTATCAATAAGGTCCATCGAAGTACTATAGTGTATGTGAAAGAAAATTTATTTGAAAATTATTAGAGCATTTACAATGAAGGTAAACAAAGCCAGCCTGGTCTCAACAGGAGAATAGTGGGAAATTCATGAGGAGGGAAACTTACTTTCAATAGTAATTTTAAGTAGATTCAGTCTCCAGTGTTGAGCCTATGGAAGATAACATCTTAAATACAAATTTCATTCTCTGATGGCAGAAAAACTCTTAAACAGCTGGAGTCCAGGGAAGAAAATAGCCTCGAGTAGGGTACAATTCCAAAACATACAATAAAAACAAGCGCCTGATATTTTTATTTAGTAATTTATCTTGAAAGGGAGGCAAATAAAAAAAACCAAAGTCAATAATTTGGTTTTTATTTGTTCAGACAAATGAAAAGGTCAGTCACCGAACTCCTGAGATGATGAGCTCCCAGGAGACAGGACCACTGCAGTGAGTTGTTTTATTTTTCTTTTGTCTTGTAATTTCTGCCAGTTTGCAAAGAGCATGTGCATTTACATAATATAAAGCAATGTGTTATCAATAGAGCAAAACACAGGATACAGCAGCTGGAGCTGACAAAATTAACTGGACCTAAGGGGGAATTAACTCTTTTAGACTACACTAAATGTTCCCTGGACCTCTAGAAAGTAGACATTTTGGAGGTTGATGACAGGAACCTCCTCTGCGATGCCTACCATTTCTGCAGATGGTACATACAAGGTGCAAAAAAAATTGAACAGCAAGAAATTAGAAATAATCCCTATGTTTCTATGAGGCACTAATATTTTATGAAACACATTCAGTCAGAATCTCAGACCATTCCTGTGATAAAGTACAGGTAACACAGGTGGGAGAAGTGAGGTTCAGAAGCTTCCAGGAGCTTTCTCTAGTGGAAACTGGTATCATGTGACTTCAGATTTGGCCTCCCTGCCACACTCCTCCATTCCATATCCAACAAATGTGTTCTTAAAATTATTATTCAGTTGTCTTGGGAAATGCTTTCATTTCAAGATTTGTGCTCCAAGCACATTCATTTTATCTGGAAGATAGTTATTGCTTTCTCCCAAAGCTTGTCATGACCACATATTTAGTCTTGGGATGGGAATCTTGCAGATAAGGATATGAAGTAAAGAGTTTGCCCAAACTCCAGGCCAGATCCAACCCCATGATTTGGTAAACATGTCTCTGGGCTTTCAGTTTAATTCTTTCCAACACAACCTCCTCCTCCTCAAATCTTCTTTCTTTTACTTTCGGACTTTCTGCAATTTCTTTCTGACTCTTTGCAACCCTTTGGTCTGTAGCCCACCAGGTTTTTCTGTCCATGGGATTCTCCGGGCAAGATTATTGAAGCAGGTTTCTATGCCCTTCTCCAGGGGATCTTCATGACCCAGAATAGTCCTAAAACCCTTGTCTAACTCTGAGGGCTGACAAGTCACATGATATAAGGAGATGCGTATGTGTAGAAAGGTTCCAAGAACTAAACTAATACGAAGCAGTATTAGGGTACTTGACTGGTCAAGTGGACTCTCCCAAGCCGTGGATGGCTCCATTTCAGTCTTGCTGGGGTTTCCCTGGCACTGATGCTCTGACCTTCCTCTTCCTGATCCATCTCCAGCAACATAGTGAAATTTCTTGAGTTACATTTTGCAGTGAGATTTCCTGTTAATTTTGGTGTCTGTAAACTTCTGGGGAGATCTTTTAGCTTAATGATGTTGTGACCTTAGTCGCTGACTTGTATTTGCATTTCATTCATATTTTAAAACAAATGAAATTCAGCATATTCCCCCCTCCCCCCTCCAAATTCTTAAGACATCTACCCTTTTGTTCCACCTTACAGTTATCCTGGGCTCTGGAGTAAATCATGACATGAGTAAGAATTTTGAGAGAGACAAAGATTCAACTACAGATGCTTGATTTATGATAGATTCACTTAAAATGAGGAGAAGGCAATGGCACCCCACTCCAGTACTCTTGCCTGGAAAATCCCATGGGCGGAGGAGCCTGGTAGGCTGCAGTTCACGGGGTCGCGAATAGTTGGACATGACTGAGCGACTTCACTTGCACTTTTCACTTTCCTGCATTGGAGAAGGAAATGGCAGTCCACTCCAGTGTTCTTGCCTGGAGAATCCCAGGGACGGTGGAGCCTGGTGGGCTGCCGTCTCTGGGGTCGCACAGAGTCAGACATGACTGAAGCGACTTAGCAGCAGCAGCAGGTAAAATGCTTTGATTTCAGAGAGCTCATCTGAATGTTATCAGAAGGAAGCAGAGTATGAGGCTTGGGATGTGGAACTAGAAGCTCTCATCCTGATTTCACCACTAAGTTGCTCTGTGAACCCTGGGCCAGTCACTCTCTGTAGGCCCAATGGATTAGATGGGGTTAAGTCTGCTATCCTCAAGTCGCTGGTAACAAAAATGTTTTACTGGAAATTCTTGACAGGTGTCTGCTGTTTCCATATCTCTGGGAAACAGGCTATAAGCATATACATAAAAACACATTCTCCCTTAGGTTTTTGGAAACGACTGTGAATCAGGTTCTTGACGCATTTTGACAAGTCTCAGACAAAGTTCCCTAATCCTAACCCTGGAGAATGGAAAGGTTCATCAGTTATGTTCTTATTTATTTCTGACTATTGGCTAATTATGGAGTGGCAGGCATCTTAATTGTATGTTAATTAGGAGTTGATTACATTAACTCATTTTATAGCAGCAAGTGATTATTAACTTTCAAAGAAAAAGCTATTTTAGTTTAAGAAGTCCACACAGTTTTTCAGGTGAAAAAGAATAGACTGAGAACTTAGAACAGAACTCTCAATGTCTCCAGGTGTCCCATTCCTTGAACTTTAGGACAGACTGTGTCTCAAAGAGCAGGTCAATCATGCATCTTAGACCTCTTCTAAGAGGGGGTTATAAACATGTCAGGGCATTGGAGTAGGCACCTGGGGTTTGGAGTTGAGCTTCCTTGTCTTACAATGTCTTTGATCTTGGACAAGCTCCATGTTTGACTTGAGAGTTGCCACTGGGTTGTTGCCGGCTGCGACGGACCACGCAGAAGCCTGGCCGAGAGGAGCTAACCCATGTCCGAGGTCAGGGGCGGTGGCTGAGCGGAGCTACCCCACACCAGAGGTCAGGGGTGGTGGCCAGGTGTACCAGGCTGCTACAGCACAGGAGCAGCCGAGAGGAGCTACCCCACATCCGAGGTCAGGGGTGGCGGCCGGGACGAACAACCCCATGTCCAAGGAGCAGTGGCTGGGCGGGTGCAGGAGGGCCGAGAGGAGCTAGTCCACATTCAAGGTCAGGAGGGGTGGCTGTGAGGAGATACCCCTCTTCCAAGGTAAGGAGCAGCAGCTGCACTTTGCTAGACCAGCCGTGAAGAGATACCCCACGTCCAAGGTAAGAGAAACCCAAGTAAGATGGTAGGTGTTGCGAGAGGCATCAGAGGGCAGACACACTGAAACCATAATCACAGAAAACTAGTCAATCTAATCACACTAGGACCACAGCCTTGTCTAACTCAATGAAACTAAGCCAGGTCATGTGGGGCCACCCAAGAAGGGCGAGTCATGGTGGAGAGGTCTGACAGAATGTGGTCCACTGGAGAAGGGATTGGCAAACCACTTCAGTATTCTTGCCTTGAGAACCCCATGACCAGTATGAAAAGGCAAAATGATAGGATACTGAAAGAGGAACTCCCCAGGTTGGTAGGTGCTCAATATGCTACTGAAGATCAGTGGAGAAATAACTCCAGAAAGAATGAAGGGATGGAGCCAAAGCAAAACAATACCCAGCTGTGGATGTGACTGGTGATAGAAGCAAGGTCCGATGTTGTAAAGAGCAATATTGCATAGGAACCTTGAATGTTAGGTCCATGAATCAAGGCAAATTGGAAGTGGTCAAACAGGAGATGGCAAGAGTAAACGTTGACATTCTAGGAATCAGTGAACTAAAATGGACCGGAATGGGTAAATTTAACTCAGATGACCATTATATCTACTACTGCGGGCAAGAATCCCTTAGAAAAGGAGTAGACATCATGGTCAACAAAAGAGTCCGAAATGCAGTACTTGGATGCAATGTCAAAAATGATAGAATGATCTCTGTTTGTTTTCAAGGCAAACCATTCAATATCACAGTAATCCAAGTCTATGCCCCAACCAGTAACGCTGAAGAAGCTGAAGTTGAATGGTTTTATGAAGACCTACAAGACCTTTTAGAACTAACACCTAAAAAAGATGTCCTTTTTACTATAGGGGACTGGAATGCAAAAGTAGGAAGTCAAGAAACACCTGGAGTAACAGGCAAATTTGGCCTTGGAATACAGAATGAAGCAGGGTAAAGGCTAACAGAGCTCTGCCAAGAGAATGCTCTGGTCATAGCAAACACCCTCTTCCAACAGCACAAGAGAAATCTCTACACATGGACATCACCAGATGGTCAACACCAAAATCAGATTGATTATAGTTTTTGCAGCCAAAGATGGAGAAGCTCTATACAGTCAGCAAAAACAAGACCAGGAGCTGACTGTGGCTCAGATCATGAATTCCTTATTGCCAAATTCAGACTTAAATTGAAGAAAGTAGAGAAAACCACTAGGCCATTCAGGTATGACCTAAATCAAATCCCTTATGATTATACAGTGTAAGTGAGAAATAGATTTAAGGGACTAGATCTGACAGACACAGTGCCTGATGAACTATGGACTGAGGTTCTTGACATTGTACAGGAGACAGGGATCAAGACCATCCCCATGGAAAAGAAATGCAAAAAAGCAAAATGGCTATCTGGGGAGGCCTTACAAATAGCTGTGAAAAGAAGAGAAGCAAAAAGCAAAGGAGAAAAGGAAAGATATAAGCATCTGAATGCAGAGTTCCAAAGAATAGCAAGGAGAGTTAAGAAAGCCTTCTTTAGTGATCAGTGCAAAGAAATAGAGGAAAAGAACAGAATGGGAAAGACTAGAGATCTCTTCAAGAAAATTAGAGATCCCAAGGGAACATTTCATGCAAAGATGGGCTTGATAAAGGACGAAAATGATATGGACCTAACAGAAGCAGAAGATATTAAGAAGAGGTGGCAAGAACACAGAAGAACTGTACAAAAAAGATCTTCAGAGCCCAGATAATCACGATGGTGTGATCATTCACCTAGAGCCAGACATCCTGGAATGTGAAGTCAAGTGGGCCTTAGAAAGCATCACCATGAACAAAGCTAGTGGTGGTGATGGAATTCCAGTAGAGCTATTTCAAATCCTGGAAGATGATGCCATGAAAGTGCTGCACTCAATATGCCAGCAAATTTAAAAAACTCAGCAGTGGCCACAGGACTGGAAAAGGTCAGTTTTCATTCCAATCCCAAAGAAAGGCAATGCCAAAGAATGCTCAAACTACCGCACAATTGCATTCATCTCACAAGCTAGTGAAGTAATGCTCAAAATTCTCCAAGCCAGGCTTCAGCAATACGTGAACCATGAACTTCCAGGTATACAAGCTGGTTTTAGAAAAGGCAGAGGAACCAGAGATTAAATTGCCAACATCTACTGGATCATGGAAAAAGCAAGAGAGTTCCAGAAAAACATCTATTTCTGCTTGTTGACTATGCCAAAGCCTTTGACTGTGTGGTTCACAATAAACTGTGGAATATTCTGAAAGGGATGGGAATACCAGACCACCTGACCTGCCTCTTGAGAAACCTATATGCAGGTCAGGAAGCAACAGTTAGAACTGGACATGGAACAACAGACGGATTCCAAATAGGAAAAGAAGTACATCAAGGCTGTATATTGTCGCCATGCTTATTTAACTTATATGCAGAGTACATCATGAGAAACACTGGGCTGGAAGAAGCACAAGCTGGAATCAAGACTGCTGGGAGAAATATCAATAATCTCAGATATGCAGATGACACCACCCTTATGGCAGAAAGTGAAGAGGAACTAAAAAGCCTCTTGATGAAAGTGGAAGAGAAGAGTGAAAAAGTTGGTTTAAAGCTCAACATTCAGAAAACGAAGATCATGGCATCTGGTCCCATCACTTCATGAGAAATAGATGGGGAAACAGTGGAAACAGTGTCAGACTTTATTTTTCTGGGCTCCAAAATCACTGCAGATGGTGATTCCAGCCATGAAATTAAAAGACGCTTACTCCTTGGACGAAAAGTTATGACCAACCTAGATAGCATATTCAAAAGCAGAGGTATTACTTTGCCAACAAAGGTCTGTCTAGTTAAGGCTATCATTTTCCCAGTGGTCATGTATGAATGTCAAAGTTGGACTGTGAAGAAAGCTGATTGCAAAAGAATTGATGCTTTTGAACTGTGGTATTGCAGAAGACTCTTGAGAGTCCCTTGGACTGCAAGGATATCCAACCAGTCCATTCTAAAGGAGATCAATCTTGGGTGTTCTTTGGAAGGACTGATGCTAAAGCTGAAACTCTAATACTTTGGCCACCTCATGTGAAGAATTGACTCATTGGAAAAGACTCTGATGCTGGGAGGGATTGGGGGCAGGAGGAGAAGGGAATGACAGAAGATGAGATGGCTGGATGGCATCACCGACTCAATGGACGTAAGTTTGAGTGAACTCTAGGAGTTGGTGATGGACAGGGAGGCCTGGCGTGCTGCAATTCAGGGGATTGCAAAGAGTAGGACACGACTGAGCGACTGACCTGAACTGATGTAGGTTGTTGCGAAACTAAGATGAACGATATGAAAATGCTTGAAGTGAAGAAGTGAAGTCCCTCAGTCGTGTCCAACTCTTTGTGACCCCGTGTGGACTGTAGCCTACCAGGCTTTGTACATGCAGAGAATACTGGAAGTGGGTTACCATTTCCTTCTCCAGGGGATTTTCCCAACCCAGGGATCAAATCCGGGTCTCCTGCATTGTAGGCAGACACTTTAACCTCTGAGCCACCAGGGAAGCCCAAGAAAATGCTTAGAAACCACAGATGCATGTGCAAGGATTCACTGCTACCTGTCCTGTCCATGCAAAGTTATCTCTCATTATCCTCCAGAGCAAAGACAATTTCCAAAATACTCAAGGGAGAACTGGCTTAGAGGTAACTCTGTGACAGATGTAAGATGCACAGGGTGGGGTTCGGGATTATGCACTGAAATGACAGAGGAGGTTCCAAAAAGAAGTGACTCATGCTGACTCCTGGGGAGACTTGGAGGGAATTAGACTTCTTTCTTGGCACATTTCAGGGAGAGGCAGGCCTAGACTCCCTCCTCTACTGTGATTCTAGGGTTAAGGGTCTTACCCCCAAGGTGCTTGAGAAATCTTCCTTCCATTTTCCTATATTTTCCACCTTTTTGTTGTAGGATAGAACAGTTTTCATGCCCACAGGCCACATGGACAGATGATTTGGAGATGGGCTAATGGCACAAGTCCAGGCTGTACAGCTAACTCTCCCTTAAATTATGGGTCCATATCAATAGCTTCAAGTCCTTCTTAAGTTGCCCTCAGTTCAGTCACTCAGTCATGTCCAACTCTTTGGGACTGCATGGACAGCATCATGGCTGGCCTCCCTGTTCATCACCAACTCCTGGAGCTTGCTCAAACTCATGTCCATCGAGTCAGTGATGCCATCCAACCATCTTATGCACTGTCACCTCCTTCTCTTCCTGCCTTCAATATTTTCCAGCATTAGGGTCTTTTCCAATAAGTCAGTTCTTCCCATAAGGTGGAAAAGTATTGGAGCTTCAGCATCAGTCCTTCCAATGAATATTCAGGACTGATTTCCTTTAGGATGGACTGGTTGGATCTCCTTGCAGTCCAAGGGACTCTCAAGAGTCTTCTCCAACACCATAGTTCAAATGCTTCAATTTTTGATGTTCAACTTTCTTTATGGTCCAACTCTCACATCCATACATGGCTATTGGAAAAACCATAGCTTTGACTAGATGGACCCTTGTTGGTAAAGTAATGTCTCTGGTTTTAAATATGCAGTTTAGGTTGGTCATAGCTTTTCTTGGCCTCAGTTCAGTTCAGTCGCTCAGTCGTGTCCGACTCTTTGCGACCCCGTGAACCGCAGCACGCTAGGCCTCCCTGTCCATCACCAACTCCGGGAGTTCACTCAGACTCATGTCCATCGAGTCAGTGATGCCATCCAGCCATCTCATCCTCTGTCGTCCCCTTCTCCTCCTTCCCCCAATCCCTCCCAGCATCAGAGTCTTTTCCAATGAGTCAACTCTTCACATGAAGTGGCCAAAGTGTTGGAGTTTCAGCTTTAGCATCATTCTTTCTAAAGAAATCCCAGGGTTGACCTCCTTCAGAATGGACTGGTTGGATCTCCTTGCAGTCCAAGGGACTCTCAAGAGTGTTCTCCAACACCACAGTTCAAAAGCATCAATTCTTCAGTGCTCAGCCGTCTTCCCAGTCCAACTCTCACATCCATACATGACCACAGGAAAAACCATAGCCTTGACTAGATGGACCTTAGTCGGCAAAGTAATGTTTCTGCTTTTGAATATGCTATCTAGGTTGGTCATAACTTTTCTTCCAAGGAGTAAGCATCTTTTAATTTCATGGCTGGAATCACCATCTGCAGTGATTTTGGAGCCCAGAAAAATAAAGTCTGACACTGTTTCCACTGTTTCCCCATCTATTTGCCATGAAGTGATGGGACCGGATGCCATGATTTTCGTTTTCTGAATGTTGAGCTTTAAGCCAACGTTTTCACTCTCCACTTTCATCAAGGGGCTTTCTGCCATAAGGGAGGTGTCATCTGCATATCGGAGGTTATTGACATTTCTCCCAGCAATCTTGATTCCAGCTTGTGTTTCTTCCAGTCCAGTGTTTCTCATGATGTGCTCTGCATATAAGTTATATAAGCAGGGTGACAATATACAGCCTTGATGTACTCCTTTTCCTATTTGAAACCAGTTTGTTGTTCCATGTCCAGTTCTAACTGTTGCTTCCTGACCTGCATACAGATTTCTCAAGAAGGAGGTCAGGTGGTCTGGTATTCCCATCTCTTTCAGAATTTTCCACAGTTTATTGTGATCCACACAGTCAAAGGCTTTGGCATAGTCAGGAAAGCAGAAATAGATGTTTTTCTGGAACTCTCTTGCTTTTTCCATGATCCAGCTGATGTTGGCAATTTGATCTCTGCCTAAGGTGAAGGAAAAACATGATTTCTCCTCCAAAGAACAGACATCTTGGAACCAGACTGTTTAAGGAGCTCTTGTCCGTTGAGTGACGATATATTATGAGGTTGGCAAGAACTGGCCTGGGTGCCATTTTTTGCCTCTGAGACTGTCTACTAGCTGCTCATCCTCTCTTCTCCCTGCACTCTAGTTCCTTCCATCTTTAGGAGCCAGTGGCATCCTCACTGATGTTTTCATTTGTTTCTTCTCTTTGCTCTTCCTTTTTTTTTTTTTTTTTTGCTTCTTAATAGTAATAATGATTATTAGTACAGCAAGTCTCTTACATATGGATGGATTCCATTCTGAGAGCACGTTCATAAGTCCAATTTCTAAATCCAACCAAGTTAGCCCAGCTACCCAACAAATACAACAGGCTGTATGATACCATACTGTAATAGATTAGTAATATGTTTTACACAAGTAATACATAAAAAACATAAAACACAACAAAATGAAGAGCATTTTTAGAGTACAGTACCTTGCAAAGTACAATAATAGGGTACAACAGCTGGCATACAGGGGATGGCATCGAGTGACCAGGCAAGAAGAGTTATTGACTTGGGGAGCGAGAGGAGGTGGGATATGGTGGAGCTGAAAGATCATCAGTAATAGGAGACCGAGGGCAGGGTGCAATTTCAGCCACACCTGATACTGATGGCACAGGTTCCTCTCTGGATTCTTTCTATCTAACCTCTTGAGAAAATGACCCAGTGATGTCTGGGTGGTGGCTCTTTTGTTCTCATCATAGATGACATGGTGACACTGGATTGCATTCTGAACAGCTTCTGGAGCCATCTCTTACTATTCAACATTCAGGTCCTGTGCCTCACAAACTATGGAATCAAACCGCACACCAATTCAGCCAAAGAGCCCTCTCGGGATTTTCTCTGAGATCCCCAGTATAGAGAAATGATGCCATTTCCTGACTC
The DNA here is from genome assembly GCF_023091745.1 of Budorcas taxicolor. Lineage (NCBI taxonomy): Eukaryota > Metazoa > Chordata > Mammalia > Artiodactyla > Bovidae > Budorcas > Budorcas taxicolor. Next base: position 143,105,521 of record NC_068920.1, read on the forward strand.
AATTATGCAGTTTTGGAAACTTTCCTAGTGACCTGCTCCATTTGGAATGATTGACTTAACTATGTAGGAATTGCCTTCGGTGGTGATGGGGGAGTTGTCTTAGGGAGACCTTGGAAGGCTTTGCACTTCCTGCCCCTCAACCATCCCACTGTGGCATACAGAACCCTCCCTGTCAAATAGTGAGATGAAGTTTAGGAGACCAAACCCAACAGAAGTTGATTCAGTTCAGTTGCTCAGTTGTGTCTCTTTGCAACCCATGAACTGCAGCACGCCAGGCCTCCCTGTCCATCACCAACTCCCAGAGTTTACCCAAATTCATGTCCATTGAGTCTATGATGCCATACAACCATCTCATCCTCTGTTGTCCCCTTCTCTTCCAGCCTTCAATCTTTCCCAACATCAGGGTCTTTTCAAATGAGTCAGTTCTTTGCATCAGGTGGCCCAAGTATTGGAGTTTCAGCTTCAACATCAGTCCTTCTGATGAGCACCCAGGACTGATCTCCTTTAGGAAGGACTTGTTGGATCTCCTTGCAGTCCAAGGGACTCTCAAGAGTCTTCTCCAACACCACAGTTCTAAAGCATCAACTTTTCGGTGCTCGATTTTCTTTACAGTCCAACTCTCACATCCATGCATGACTGCTGGAAAAACCATAGCCTTGACTAGATGGACCTTTGTTGGTAAAGTAATGTCTCTGCTTTTTAATATGCTGTCTAGGTTGGTCATAACTTCCCTTCCATGGAGTAAGCATCTTTTCATTTCATGGCTGCAATCACCATCTGCAGTGATTTTGGAGCCCCCCAAAATAAGATCAGCCACTGTTTCCACTGTTTCCCCATTTATTTTCTGTGAAGTGATAGGACCAGATGCCATGATCTTTGTTTTCTGAATGTCGAGCTTTAAGACAACTTTTCCACTCTCCTTTTTTATTTTTATCAAGAGGCTTTTTAGTTCTTCTTGACTTTCTGCCATAAGGATGGTGTCATCTGCATATCTGAGGTTATTGATACAGTGACTACTACTGTGGGCTGTGCCCTGTGTGTCAGGTCCTAGCCCTTTGTTAACTAGCCATCACCATCCGGGCTCTCTGGAGCCTTGCAAAATGAGAATGTGAAGCTCTGTGATCACTCTGAATCTTCTGAGATTTCACATTCTCTTTAAATTTGAGGTATAACTGATACAGTTCATCTTCCCAGGGCAACTTTCAGTAGAGAGTTGGGTGGGAGTGTGTATCTCAAGGAAGCCAGGAAGATGTGCCCAGTGGGTGAGAATAGAGGAAAACAGGGAAACAGCTGTGGCTGGCAGGCTGTGCTGGGACAGACACCATCTTTCTGGATGTTCAGTGCCAAGCTCCACCCATCTAAGAAGTCCAGCATCAGGTGTATATGCCTGTAACACTGTTAAACTCCCCTCCGTGCCTACACCCTGTGGAGACTATCATTTTCCTGCCTGGCTATACTTCAGAATTCAACAGGTCAATCTCCTAGTCTGTATCCTGCCCACAAAAGTAGATTCTGTGCCAAGCTTTGGCTTTCTCACTTTCCCTCTCTGACAGTCCACCTGCTTGGTCCTGCTGGGAGTGGGTCAGCCTGCCATCTGCCCAGGGCTCCAGGTAGGGAAACAGAGAAGGCATGGTTTGAAAGGAAACCTCCTCATTTACATGTGGCAGAAGCAGTTTCATGGTGGAAGCAATGTGTAGTTTTAATGTCTACAAATCACCAACTCAGACCTCAATGTGGGGTCATGTAAAGGGAAGACAAACTCAATAAAAATCATAACCTTGAAATGTACTGAGAACAGGTAATTTTAGGAGCAGTCATCCTCTGGATTAATTATGAAATTATTATTAGTGTACTACCAAAGAAATTACCTTTTAATGCTTTGAAGCTATTTCCTCTTCTTGAAACAGAATCAAGTCCACAAAGGATATTTATTCCGGGAAGACCACCTACTTTCTTTTTTTTTTTTTTTTCACCTACTTTCAAAGAACAATCTTGCCTCTGTTTATGTAAACTTCCCAGTTGAATACCATCCTCCCAGCTTTTGCTAACATGCGTTTACATTATGCAGGAGCCATTTGGGTTGTAAAACCAGTTTACACATAAAGAGATTTCAGAGATCTGTTTAACAAGAAAGCAAAATTGTGATCAAAGAATTCAGTTGATTAGAAGGGGAGTAGAAAAACTTGGGAGATAAGAAGAGACAGAAACGAAGGGGAAGATAATGACGGGGGTGTTAATGATCAAACCAAAAACCAGACAGCCCTAAGGCCTCAGGAAGACAGACTCATTCCTTCTCAGTGCTATTAGGAGCCTGGGGACTGAGAGGGCTGATGGCACAAGGGTTGCACTTTTCTGCTTACAAAGTTCTTTCACTTACATCAACTCCTTTGATCTTTTCAGCAATCTGCAAATAAAGCAAACCCATTTCACAGATGAGATGGAAGAGAGAAGTGACTTGCCCAAAGAAACACTGTTTTTTAACACAGTCATGATAGTCAGTCCATATCAGTGAACTCCAGCTAATCTGCTATGCTTTTCATCAAGTCCACCTTCTCCATCAGTGAAGACATTGTTCTGTTTTAATATAACTGGAGAAATATCTTGCACACCTTTGGGCAGCCTGTAGTGGTGCCCATTCCTGATAACCAGACTTCCTCAGCAATCTCTTTCCAGAAATTACATTCTTAATTTCTTATGCTTTCTTTTTATCTTTTTCTTACATTTTCTTTTGATTTCTTGCTTTTTTTTAATTTTTCATATAATTTTTGTTTTATATTGGAGTATAGTTGCTTTACAATGTTGTTAGTTTCAGGTGCACAGCAAAGTGATTCAGTTATACACATACATGGGCTTCCCTTGTGGCTCATCTGGTAAAGAATTCACCTGCAATGTGGAAGACCTGGGTTCGATCCCTGGGTTGGGAAGATCCCCTGGAGAAGGGAAAGGCTACCCACTCCAGTATTCTGGCCTGGAGAATTCCCCCAACTCTATAGTCCATGGGGTCGCAGAGTTGGACGCGACTGAGCGACTTTCACTTTTTTCATACATATACATATACCCCTTCTTTTTCAGATTCTTTTCCATGTCGTTTATTAAAGAATATTGAGTAGACTTCCCTGTGCTATACACTGGGTGTTTGTTGTTTATCTGTTTTATATATAGTAGTATGTACATGTTCATCTCAAGCTCCTATGCTTTCTTGGAAAAGGCAGATAACATTCAAAAGATTAATTTCCAAAGGGAAAGAGAAGAAGGTGGGATGGAGGAAAGATAGATAGAAACTGATGGGAACACATTCTCTGGAATACCCTTCAACACTGACTACAGAACTGAACCCAAACATCTCACCTTGGCATCAAAGACCCCTTCACTTTCCCATCCTTATATTCCCAACCTTAGATGTGGCCTAATCAAGGCACATGCCATCACTGACTGCTTCCCAGAATACCCTGCATTCTCTCATCGCTTCTCCACAGGAATCTCACTCTCAACAAAAATCCACTTCTCTGTTCTGTGTCCTTCCTCCTCTTCCTTCTTTGTTTTGGAACTTTATCCTATACTAATTGTAAGGATGGCTAGCATTAAACACAGTGTTTACTGGTTTTTCTATTGCTACTATAATATGTTGAGTTGGCCAAAACATTCCTTTAGGTTTTTCCATAAGATGGTATGAAAAACCCAAACAGATTTTTGGCCAAACAGATATTCCCATAAAGCGAATGGCTTAAGGTGAAGCATATTCGTTATCTACCAGTTCTGTGGGTCAGAAGTCTGCGGTGGTTCTCACTGGACTGAAATTCAGGTTTGAATTAGGGCTGTGTTCCTTCTGGAGGCCATAGCGGGGAGTCTGTTTCCTTGCCTCTTTCAGCTTTTAGAGGCGATGTGTCTTCTTCCTCCATATTCGAAGCCAGCAGTGTTGGGCCTTTTCATGCCACTGTGTTTCTGTTAGCTCTCTTCTGCTGGGCTTCTCCACTGTAAGGACCCTGAGGCTTCCACACTGGAAGCAGGGCCTTCACCAACTTGTTTACCATTGTAACCTCAGGGACTGACAATAGTGAATGAAGACTCTAGGTACATGTCACCTCCCCAAGCCGCTTTCCAAATGTCTGCTCCTACAGTCCATCTTGATACGTGATGCTAGGTTGTCAACTCCTAGGAGGGCTGTCTCAGAGCCTAACTTCCCAAGGTGTGCCTCACTGCACCCAGAACGGCATGCACCCAAAACTACAAAGCCTGGGGGCCTTGCAGTTTCTAGCATCATTTGAATTACTTTGCCTAATCCCTTGGCAGGGGACAAATCCAAATACTTTAGAATGCTCTTTTCAGCTCTCTCCTCCTCCAAGTCTGGTGGGTATTGATAAAAGAGTGAATATTCATAAACTTTTCTAGATCTTTCCCAAGCCCCATCATCCTATTGATCCTTCACCAGAAATGACTCCTGAACTCAGAACTGAGGAATTTCAAGCACAAAGGGTCAATGCCCCACTGAAATGCCTGGCCAACTCCCACTTAAGATTCACAGGCTTGGATGTGCTGTTGGCCAGCCTTCCCACTTGAGAGTCCTGGACTGAATGCAAAATTTCTTCCTGAAAACTCTGAAGACAAACCCCAAGGAAAACCAGCTGCCCTCCCCAAACCCCTACTTCCTTTCAGCTATTTTAAAAATCAACTTCTGATATCTTACAGAGTAATTACTACATGGAGTTTGGAGTTAGAAAGACCTGGATTCAAATCATAGGACAGCCATTTCCTAGACTGATCTAGAGGAAAATGCTTTCTTCTGAGCAGGGTCACCAGGCATAGCTCTGAGGGCTGTTCACTGCACAACCTCAGTGGACGCTGTTCACATAGACCACCATGAAAACAGCACCCTGTAGAGTGGCATGCTGCAACAGTGCCATCTGAGATTTACTCTACTAGGTTGAAGTCTTCCCAGGTGGCGCTAGTGGTAAAGAACATGCCTGCCAATGAGAAGCTGCAGGAGACTGAAATTCTATCTCTGGGTCAGGAAGATCTTCTGGAAGAGGGCATGGCAACCCACTGCAGTATTCTTGCTTGGAGAATCCCATGGACAGAGGAGCTACAGTCCATAGGGTCGCAGAGTCAGGAGTGACTGAAGCAACTTAGCAAGCACACACATGCTACCAGGCTGAAGTTTGATCAGCTGCCACATGTGTTGGTTATGGAGGTGGGTTGACAATATTGTAGTTCAAGTCCTTGGCATCTACTAAGGCCACAATAAACATCAGTGCATTTTTATGGTTTGAAGCTGGTTTGGGAATGTTTTCATCACACTGGGCTGAGAGCATTTTCCACCACCACTCACGAGTGGGTCCTTTAAGCCTTTTCAGTGCACACAAACCTATAATTTGGCTCATGATGGATTGAGGCTGATTATTGTTTACGACGGAGTGTTGTGCTTTCATCTGGGCCAACTCATTAGACACAGAGAATGAGACAGGTGCTGCTCCATGGAGTGGTGACACCACACTCAGCCTCTCTGCATTGTCACTCTGGTTTGGGCACAAGGGAAAGAATGTTCCAGTGCAAATACCACTGCCTGGGTGATCTTTCCACATCTTGACTCTAAGTACATTGCCTTCCCATTGAGCTCATTTCCCATAGCAAAGAAGGAGTCTCACTCAGTTTGTGATATGTACCCACTACTGGCTTTCAGGCACTATGCCTGCCCCTTCCCTTTCACCCCTTCCTGGACACACTAATAAGAAAGCCTGGCACACCCTCCCTCTGCAATTCTGGGCTGTATGCACTGTGGTTTCTTCCCCAGCCCCTAACCATTTGGCCCTTTCTTTACTCAAGCTATTCCTTAGCAGTCTGGGTGTCTTTTCTTTTCATCCTAGAAAGTTCTGTTATGTGAATATCAATCTTATAATTTTGGTCCATGTGTAGCATCAGCAGTTTCAATATCAGAACTAATTTTTTTCCTGTTTTTTTATTGGAGGCCAATTGCTTTAAAATATTGTGTTGGTTTCTGCCATACATCAATATGAATCAGCCACACATCAGCATGAATCAGCCACAGGGATGTGTGTGTGTGTGTGTACATATATATATGTCACTCCTGAACCCCCTTCCCAGTGGGGAGTTGATCACATCCTCTGCTGGGTGACCACACAGCATTAATTTTGCCTTTTAATGTTTTGATTTGGAGGCAACCAGGATAGAAGAAAAGAACAGTACACATGAGACTGAAAGATTTGAGTTTGAGTCTTCACTTACCTGGCTATCAGCTGTATGGTGGTAGTGAAATGATTTACATGCTGTCACTTTTTTGAAATGTGCAGTGTGATGAGTCAGTGGATGAAGTCTTTAAAGTTCCAAATGCCATGTCCACATATGGTAGTTGCTGGGTTATGCTGATTCAATGGGATAATAACTTCATAGTGACTAGAATATAGAATAATGACTTTAAAGTGCTTAACACAATGCTTGGCACATAGTAGGTATCCAGCAAAAGTGAGCTTGCTTTCTATTCACCCTGAGGTTCCTCTATCATCAGTAAGGAATTCAGTGATAGACCTTTATTGCTTGCTCAGCTAATCTGTGTGTCCTGTCCAAACTTTGCACTGGGTCACCTATCTGAAAGTAAACTCATACCAGGAGAGGGCACCTGATTTATTGATGCTACGAGTTCATGAAAGGGGCAAGGAGGCATCATTGTCTGGAGTTGCCATCACCTGATCTGGACAATAGGCCTTGAGACTATCATTGACCATTTTCTCAAAGGTTAGGTAAAAAGAGGAAAACAGATATTTGGATGTGAGTGAAAAAAAGTGCCCATCTCATGGAAGAACAGAACTGCAGTGACAGATTTGATAAAACACAAATTGTGACTCATACTTCTACAAAAGTGGACTTTGAAAGGAAGGAGTAAGCAGAACAGAGAGAGATCACACTTTAGGATGGATGTAGTGTGGGGCTCCGCATCTTAAATGAAAAGGCAATGGTTGAGAAGGGAATCCTGAAACTCCAATACTTTGGCCACCTCATGCAAAGAGTTGACTCATTGGAAAAGACCCTGATGCTGGGAGGGATTGGGGGCAGCAGGAGAAAGGGACAACAGAGGATGAGATGGCTGGATGGCATCATGGACTCGATGGACATGAGTTTGAGTGAAGTCTGGGAGTTGATGATGGACAGGGAGGGCTGGCGTGCTGTGATTCATGAGTCGCAAAGAGTTGGACACGACTGAGTGACTGAACTGAACTGATAATTATGAAACCCTGTATAGTGCGAGGTCTTGTCATTTTGAAGATAGCATTAAGAGTAATGATAGTTAACATGATCTTTGCTATATGGCAACAAAGATATGAATGATTATCTTTCCTTTCTCTTTTTAGCTCAATTTCCCCCTTATGCCCAGTTCTTTGCTGTTTACAGAGAGAGATGTGATAATCCCAAAGTTAGGTTTAATGTTCATTAATACACAGAAAACTCTTCTTTCAAAGGAATGATTCTGTTTTCTGGCCACCCCTCATTTATGGGAGAGGAAAATTCTAGATTGTCAGAGCCAGAGATTCTCCTGAAGAATCCAACCCCCTCTTCCTAGCGATGAGGAGACCAAGGCTTAATGAAATGAAATATCTTGCCTATGGTCATACAACCAGTTAATGATTGTATCACCTGCCCTTCTTCCCCTGTGTTCTACCACATAGTACCCAAGTGATCATTTCTCAATATCAAGAGGACTATTTTTAATCCATCTGTATATTTAATGTGAACTTGAGTTTTCCTAAACTTCTATCTGGATCACTGATAACACACTTTTTTGTTGATCCTTTTGTACTTTATGGTCCTTCACCAAGTCTTAAAATGCAAGGAGAGCCTAAATTCTATGCCTGAGCATCTCTCACAAGGTGTGAATTCCTTTTGTCACATTTCTGATGACTAAACATCTAGTTTTCTTTAACAGTTCCAGTGACAAAGAGCCAGTGCTGACTCTAAGTCATTCTGCTTTTTCTTAGTCACTTTTAATACAATACCCTTGATTCAAGCCAGCCTATCCTTTCATCATCATGTTTATCTTATTCAAAAACTTAAATCCTTTCCTCTTAGGCCAGAAACATTTTTCTCAAGAGAACATTTTCTTGCTTTCTCCCAAGTTTTCTTGACCCTGTTCTATTGTGTTTTTTCGACCCATTAATGGTTCAAGTCTTTTAAAAATTGGAGCTTATTGCAGGGCTTGGGGAACTGTTTGCAAAAATGAACAATCCCACTTATTTTGCCTTCTTTCTGATGATTAGCAATTGTGTGTTCTTTTCTTCAGTGTCATAACAACCTCATGGAAGAGGCAGCAGGGGGATGTTGCTGCAGATGGTGCGTGCGAGAGGAAGAAGTTACTTCATTCAGAGTCATCCACTCAACTGGTAGGAGACTTCAGACTTGCACATTGATCAGTATCATTCAAGGTCAGTTTTGTTTTCTATTGATACAATACTATGTGTGCCATCCTCATGAAAACATTGCTTTGTAGCTGTGACTACATTTGGGAATGGAAGGACATTTCGGGGGAATGTGGGACGGATCCTTGCATCCATAAAATCCATCCAAGACTATAACCACCCCTCTCCCCCATGTCTTGTTGATGTGACAAGAGCCACCAGGAAGTACAGGAAATTTTATTCTATACACTGTGTCTATTTTAAGTAGCTCACTCCCTCTCATATCTAGCCTAGATCTCTTAGAATGGAAACACAGTTTTGTTTTGTTTTTTCCAGATTGTGCACAACTTCCCAAATTCATAACAGTCACTCGCATTTGATTTCCACCCTGGAATCTTGCCTATGAAATGTGTCCAACTGTTCCTAGGTAGTTTCTCAGTTTTAGGTTAATTCCAATCATGTTGAGACAAAACAGACTTGTGAGACATAAGCTCAGCTTTTCGATTGTGAGAACTGATATTTTTTCATTTAATTCTAGAAAGAATGAGAAATTAGTTGGGAAGGGATGGAGGAGAGACAGCAGCTCTTGGCAGCTGGCACAGTGCAGGGCAGTGAACGGGGAAGAAGGTACCTCTCTCTGCTCTCTGGCCCTCAGCATCAACGTTGGTAAGACAGGTGTCCTGATACTGACCTGCTCGTCCTCCTGTATATTGTGAAACAGCACGTGATTTCCCCCCTCATGGTGCTGGAAACACAGGAATCTCTTGGCAAATGGTGATTTCTTGTTTTATGACAAATGAGATCAAACACGAAACATGCTCTGTAAACTTCAAAGGTCTCATTACTATTGTATTGCTGAGAGTTTCACTCCTTAATTAAAGGCCACTCCCTTGACGTTTTTAGAACAGCATTAAGTCCCCAAAGCTGCCTTTGATCTCCCTGACGAGGTCACACCCAGGTTTTAAAATACAGATATAATCTTCAACTAATCATAGTATACATGCTGACAGCTTGCTGGCTAGAACGGGGTGAGTATAAACCAACAGTCTTACCCACCTCTTCTGTCTCTCCATTCTTGGATTAATCAGATAAGAAATGAGAAAGAGCTCTGACTTTCCTCTTTTGGAAGGCTTCCTGCAAAACAAGTCATTCTGGTCTAGGAAGCTCTGCTGTCCTACCTAATCCTTCTGGGGGGTGGGTAGGCAGAGAACAGGAGTCAGCACAGTGTTGAAAAGCATGAGTCTTAGAATCAGACAGGTGGGCTGATTCAAGTCCAAGATTAGCCATTCCACTGCTGTAGAGTAAGCAGTAGGTTATTTCATCACACTGAATCCATTTCACTCGCCTGTAAAAGGGAACCAAACTGCCTATTCATTGCATTCCTGGGAGATGGAAAGGGATGATATGTGTGCTGTACTGACTTCATATCAGGGTTTCTTTTCAGACTGTCTCTATGTACACTGATGACTGCCTCATCAGGGGGCTTTTCTTTCCTGTGCAGAGGAATCTGCCCCCTCCCAGTCCCAGAAAGGGGCTCTTTCCACTCAAATGGCTTCAGTCAGCTTAAAGGGCCAAAAAAGAACAAAATCCTCACTGGCTTATTCATTCATTCACTCATACAGTCTATGGACTCCCACTAAGATCCTCCAATATGAGATACCGGTTAGTTGGAAATTATATTCCATGTTAAAATACTAACCAATCTCTTGGACTGTATCAGAAAATAATCATTTGAGCAATGTCTTAGTTTGATAGTAGTGCTTCTGAGATATTTTGTATTTTGGAAGTGATATAAATCGTTCATATGCTTTCAGACATGTTTGAGTGATTCATTTATACTCTCATGTATCTCAGAAGCTTGCAAAATTATTTTATTTGAATGCAATAAATATGTATACATGTCTATATCTAATCTATCTCTTATATCCTTGGGAATAATATAGTAATGTCATGTTTCCATTATTCAGACAAATCCCTGGAAATAAAGGGTAGTGTGTTATTTGCTAGCAAAATAATTCTAGATTTACTGTATATAAGGATTTTAGCTTTTCTCATCCAAAGTGAAATGCAATTAACCCACGCTGGCATTCTTTTGTTGAATAAACATTTATAAAATGACGACTTCAAGGTGAGTCTGACCAATTCCTCAACTCTGCCATTCCCGTTGAGTCTTTTCCAAAAGTCTCCTCGGGTAAAGCCAGATGTTGAATATTGTTGGTATGCTGTGGAGGGAATGTTATAGTTAAAAGGCAGATATTAAATCCAAAAGTAGTTGTTGGCTTAAGGAGACAACAAAGCTCCTGATTGGACTTGTAAAGTCAAGTAGAGGATGAGAAAGAAAGGAGGCAGGTATGGAAGGCATGTTGCATCTTTGGGTCTCTTGTTGAAACCCTAAACCACCTTCCCTACCCCTGCCCCCTGAAGGTAATTAGATCATGAAGTTGGAGCCCTCATAATTATATTAGTGCTCTTATAAAGAAGAGAGATTAGAGAGCTTACTCTGTCCACTCCATATTCCTTGCCATGTGAAGACAGAACAAGAAGGTGGCCGCCTGCAAACCGAGAAGAGAGCTCTCACCAGACCTAGCCAGGCTAGCACCCTGATCGCAGACTTCCAGCCTCCAGAGCTGTAAGAACTTTCCGTATAAGGCAGTCAGTTCATTGCATTTTGTCACAGCAGCAGGGACTGACTGCAATAAAGTAGAAGAAGCATTTTGGGCATTTTGCTGCAGGAAGAAGAATCATATATACAGCAGTGCATATGATTAAGATGGTGTAGATTAAGTGGTATAGATGGATTCAAAGCATGGAAGACCAATGTCTGAGACATTGTTTTTTATTCCAACAATCAACAAGCCTTTACTGAGTATTATTGCATGGCCAACTGGAGATACAATATGAAAATATTATTCCCCTCAAGCAGTTTTGTCCACTGGTTGTACCCATCCAAGCACTACCCAGGATACAGGTCAAGGGTTCATCTTGTCTGGTGTGTCTCTAATGTAGCTTAACACGTACCAGACAGTCATAGTTTAATGTTATTTGGTGCTTAGCTTTGACACTTACTTCCTCTCTCTCTCTTTCTGTTTCTTCATGGGAAATAAGTATCTGGCTAAAATTTGACTTACCAGTTAACTCTTCTACAGGGATAAAAAGTGTTTGTCAAAAGAAGAGCTGCTCTCCCTGCTGGTTGTACTTTTTGCTGTAAGTTAATTAAATGACATGGTGTGGGTTCAGCTTTGACAGATTGATTGTCTCTTTGCATTCTGGGGGGAAAATCAGGGTCCAGTCTTGGACTGGTGAGGTAAATGCATATGGTGGGTATTCAAGAACAAATACTTCTTAACATCTTTGCTGCTCTTTTCTGAGCAACAGCATACTTAGGTATAGTAGGAAAGGGCATAAAAAATATGGTAGGCACTATGGAAAGGAGTGAAATGAGGTCTGGTCAGGAGACACCCTAGCTCCTGTTCTGACACAAATGCACAGTGTGATTCTTGGCAAATGGCTTAAAAAGACTATAACTTTTTCTGGTGCACTGAAAAACAATAATATCTAGTCCTACTCCAGAGTCTTCTAAGGATACAAAACTGAGAAATAATTATAGTGTAAATAATTATAAGAAATTATTATAGTATGAATAAATGTTAAAAAAAGCTCATTTGTGATTATCATCCATGGCAGTGAGTCAGAATCACCTGTTGTGAATTTTAAAAATCACAAATAACCAGGTTCTAATTCAGACTTCCTGAGTCACCCTCACCTTCACTATTCCCCACCCACCATACACAGAAAATGGATACACGTGATATGAAAAAGAGTCAGAGTTGGAAGAGGCCATCCTGGGTTTCACATGAGGCATATTTTCAAAGTGAGACTGCTAAATTGAGAGTCTCTTTAAGGCAGGAAGCAGGGGTGGCTTTGTGTCTAGTTATGTGCCCTTCAGCCTGAAATGGAGCTTTAGCCACAGTCCAACCCAGAGCAAAGGCACCTGACCAAAGGCAGGAGACAGGGTCTGGATATTAGGGTTTTAGTCTCTGCTAGTCATGGAGAAGGCAATGGCACCCCACTCCAGTACTCTTGTCTGGAAAATCCCATGGGCAGAGGAGCCTGGTAGGCTGCAGTCCATGAGGTGGCGAAGAGTTGGACACGGCTGAGTGACTTCACTTTCACTTTTCACTTTCACTTTTCACTTTCATGCATTGGAGAAGGAAATGGAAGCCCATTCCAATGTTCTTGCCTGGAGAATCCCAGGGACAGGGGAGCCTGAGAGTTGGACGTGACTGAAATGACTTAGCTGCAGCAGCAGCAGCAGTCAGCTGTGTGACCTTGGGCAAATCGGTTTCTCTCTCTAATCTCTGATTTCTTGATCTGCAAAGTAAGGTGATATAATACGGTGACCCTTAATGTCTTCTGAAGTACAGATTCTCAGGGGACTGATTTGGGCTTGAATTCTGGCCCCAGCATTTATTTTTGACCGTATGCAGATTAAGTGGCACCTAGTCTGTTCATGTCCTTCTATTTTCTGCTCTGTTCAAACTGTGCTGTGTATCTAACAGCAGCATTTACTTCTGGTCTACCCTCTTCCTGTTTTGTTCTCAATTAAATATACAGAGTAATGATGACCAAACATGTAACGAAAGGAGAGAAAGCCTGAGCTATGATCATAACTTCTGGTTCTAAAAGGTCTGAAACATGCAACTTCTTAAGACAGTGCCTCTGAGGAGATACTGGCATTAACCACTCTGTCAAACATTATCATTTGCAAAGTACTTTCCAAAACATGTTATCATTTGAGCTTTCCAGCCATTCTGAGAATCAGACATGCACAGATTGCTTTCCTCTTCTACTGTGGGTACATCTCAGCCCCAGAGATTTTAAATGACTAAGTCTACCTCACTTCTTATTTACAACAACACCGATCATTATTTGTAGTACAATATATATGGTGTTCTTCCATGTTCAAACTCTTTCTGTATAATGTCACAGCATCTATAAAAAGCACATTGAAGTAAAATTCAACCTTGCCAGCCCATTTTACAGCTCTAGAGCCCTCATTTCTGAGAGATTAACTCATTTTTTCCAAGTTCATGAAAATAGCTAAGTAGCAGCTTCAAGAAATTTATTCTCTGAACTCTTTCCTTCAGTCCTTTGGAAACTGTATTGACAGTGTCTTTAATTACTTCTGTAGTTTCATCGATTGATCATCTTTTCTGAAAGAATTATTTGATAGAATCGACAAATTAGACAACAAAGCAGAAGAGTGGTCCTATTTGTGCTTATTTCATGCCTCTTGGAAATATGAGGACATACCAAGGGAAATATCATCTCATCAACCCAAAGAATTCTTAACATCAGTTTCATTCATTGACAGAGAATAGTCCCCAAACCCAGATGTCATCCACTGAAGTGTTTAGATACAGGTCATTTCTGTACTGCACACCAGGATCACACCATGCGGTTTCAATTTACTTCAATCTGATATTTTGACTTGCACATGAACTCTATGTGTTGAGAAAGTCATTGATCTGAATTTTGTGATGGCTGCTAAATGCTGATATGAGTTATAAAAATAAACCAAACAGGCAAATCAGAGATTTCTATCCCAAGTTCAGGGCCTCCCTAGTGGCTCAGTGGTAAAGAATCCGCCTACCAATGCAGGAGATGTGGGTTTGATTCCAGGGTCAGGAAGGTCACCTGGAGTAGGATATTTTCCTTTTTTTAGAGATTTTTTTTTTTTTAATGTGGATCATTTTTAAAGTCTTTATTGAATTTGTTACATTATTGCTTCCTTTTTATGTTTTGGTCTTTTGGTCCCAAGGCATATGAGATCTTAGCTCTCCAACCGAGAATCAAAGCCGCACTCCCTGTGTTACAAAATCTTAACCACTAGACCTCCAGAGAAGTCCCGAGCTGCTTTCTATAATCAGTAGACTTACCTTCTAACTATTTGAATTATTAGGTATGTGGCATTTGTCCAGAATTTTCAGTGGCATAGAATAACTGTAGCTTTTGGTACAAGTAAAAGATACAATATCAAAGACTTTTAAATGGTTTAGCAGCTCAGGAAAGAAAAATCATCTCAATTCAACAGTGTTCCCTCCTGTTTGTGCATTTAATCCAGGTTCCTCTTTATGAGTTTTGGCTCTTGCTCAGAGAATTCTTTCTGCTGCTCTTTGTTCTGTTTATAGATGTATTTTGTTGAGTCTCCAAATGAGAAAAAAAAATTACAAAGAAAAGACTGTTTACACATTATGATTTATTGTCAAAATGGTTATGATGGTGAGTGGGGATTCACTCTAGTTTATGAATAATATATTTACACTATTATGTCTTCTGGTAAATTTATAAGATTGATGTTCAAAAGAAAGAGACTCTAAGCATGATGAATTGCTACCACATAAAGTTAGTCAATCTTTATCAGCTTCCAACCAAAATGAGCTAGAGTGGTTGCAGAAATGCCATGAGAGCTTTCCAACTGGTGCTTTCTGCTGTCTTCTTCCAATTCTTTCAGAAAAGAGATATTAAGCACCAGACCCACATTTTGTGATAACTTGGGTGGGCTCAGCCTCAGTGGATGCTGGGATTTATTAATACAGAAAGAGAAGCAAAATCTACAATTCAGGGCTTTTGGAGTAACTGAAGGGTTGAAATTTCAGCAGTTGAACACACTTTGTATTCAAATAGGCAGTGAATTTCTTTTAGATTCAAGCTGGTGTTAAGGAAATGGATGTAGATGGAGCCAGGCAGCATCAATTTTCTGAACAGTGACTTTTTGTAGCTAGAAGGAGTATAGCATTCTGGTTTCTTCATTCAACTTATGTTCCTTTAGTGCCTACAGTGACCCAAGCATGGCCACGGGTCTTGGATACATCAAAGTACAAAATGAATAAGTCCTTGCCTTCAGGAAACTTACATGCTACTGGGAGGAAGATAGAAAGAAATTAATAAATAGGTAAGTAGGTAGGAAGTCAGATGATGAAACTGTGCTGAAAAGTGAAGCAGGAAAATAAGAATGAAGACAGTTAGGGTGGCTAGAAGGATGATTTGCTTTTTTCATTTTAATATTTGGAAAGACCTTGTGGATTAAAAGGATATTTGAGGGAAAGCATGAATGAAGTGAAGGAGCAAGCCATATGGATACCCACTAGGAGCGTTCCAGGTAATTGAGCAAGGACCAGAAAGGTATTTGGGGTGGAAGTAAGCTCAGTGTGTGTTTAGATGGTTGGAATGGAAACAGCATCAGAAAGGGATGCAAAGATGGACAGCAGTACCTGCATCTGTGGGGAGCAGTGGTGGAGTATGGAAAGGACAGACAGTAGGGAGAAATGGAGGATATCTAGGTACTGAACATTCCAGAGCACATACTGATGACCTGCCTACATGCTGGGCTCTAGTGGGATTCAGAGCAACCAGATCCTTACACATATCTGTCTTGTTTCTATTCTGGCTGTGCTAAATATTTCAGAAACATCAAAGAAATAGCACCAAATGTCCATCTTCTTTATTCAGATCCCAGGCCACCCTGCCTCATCAACCACACAGCTCACTCCAGGCCCATCTTCCTAGGACCACCTTTCTGCTCAAAAAGTGGTTAAGCCTTTGAGCCTTCCTGCAGCTGAAACCAGATCTGCTCATTTTCAGCTTCTCACTTGGTTCCAACTTCTATCTTCTTTCTTCAGCTTGGTCAATTGATCAAATATTTTCTTATGAATACCCCATTCCACTCCATCACATCTTTAGAGACTTCTCCTTTCCACCAGCTCCAGGGTCATCTCTTATTCTGTTTCCTCCTTACCTTGCAGGCTATCACAGGATGTGAAGAACATAGCATCTCTGCCCTTCAGAATCCTTCACCTGCCAACTCACTGACATTGAGTGAGTCCCAGATGTAGGCTTTTTTACTGAAATGGATAAAGTGTGTTTGGAGTAGAACTTCTACCTGCCAAGGGAAGATCATAGCAGGTCATTGACAAAAGTGATCTTTGGTTTGGGCCTTGAAGGATAAGTAATATTGTAGGAAGAAGAAGGGGTGAGGTTAGGAAAATACATTCAATGCAGAAGGAGCCAATCATACAAATATCTTCTTATGCATTCCTGCCATTCCCCTCTTACGCCATTGTACTATGGCCCGGTTTACCTATGTGTCTAGCCCTGCATGATATTTATTGATAATTTTATATGAATAAGGTAAACGCATGCCATCCTTTACTTCTGTAGCTATCCTTCCATTTGGTTGGTTGGTTGCTTCCTTCTTAGCCTGCTGTGTCCAAGAATTCTTCCTGAATTGAACCCAGCAAACTTGGTGCACACTTTATGCTGATTTCTTCACTGTTTGGCCCTGGGTGATACACTGTTTGCTATAACTCTCATCTATGTGTGTTTCTGAGGAAAGCAAAGGGAGGGCAGAGGAATCTGCATTCTGGTTCTCATTCTCTCTTTCACTGACCTATGGTAAGTGCTTCAGTAAGGTGGCTCACCTGCCAAGACATGGGAGATTGGATCAAATATCCCTTCCAAATCTGAAAAGCAAGAGTCTATGGCTTTGAGAGACAAATCATCCTGGGGTAGGAGAATGAGTTTACTCTCTCAGGGAGTCTGTGTCCTTCCAATGAATTAGTAGCAAATATCACTTTTGTCAGAGGTTCCTGTACAGGTTTTGGATCTACTGGTAACTTTCTACACGACCTTGGCTAAGTCTTTTCCATACATTTATCTTTGGTTTTCCTTACCTACAAATAAGTGGTAAGAATAGCCAAGTCATATACAGTGAAGTGAAATGAAAGTCGCTCAGTCGTGTCTGACTCTTTGCAATCCCATGGACTATAGGGAGGATTAAATGAAATAAAGTATAAAGATGCACCATGTGTAACTTTGAGAAATGTTTGAGTTACAGCCACACAAAGGAAATATTCAGCACTTGTTATTACAATGGAGCTTTTATGTGGTTGGGTTGGACATAATTGTAACTATCAGCTGACTCTCCATTGTCTGAAATGAGGGATTCTTCTGTTGCAGAGATAAATTTCAACACAGTTCAACTCAGTGGCAAGGCTGCTGCTGATCTTGCAAGCTTAAGGACATCCTGGAGAATCCATAATTAACTCAGTGCTTAGTAGAGTATTATTCATACTTAGGAATATTTAGCACAAGGACATGAAGAGCCAGGCTTGCAATTGCAATATTTAAAAAAAAAAAATCAATGACTTCATAAACATATCTGTAACCATTAGAAGTCCTCAATAAACTGTAATGAAATTTATTATTATTTCACCTATAAGAGTAAATAGATTTGCAGATGGATAAGGATCAGCTCAGCTCATCTCCTCCCATGAAATTGCCAATTCAAATCTGCCCACTGCAATATATTCAGGAGTGATTTGCTGCAAATTAGGTCAAGTGCCTTCACATTACAACTTTCTGCTAAAGACACTTGCCTAATGGGTCCTGTTTCTTCCTGGGTCTTCAAAGTCTTTTGTTTTTGTTCTGAATTTCAAAAGAGCTTAGGACAGTTTAAAGTAATCCAATGAAATGAAATATAGTTGATTAAGCAATGTAAAGAAAAATGAGTTTCAAAGCCAGAAAATTAAAACTTGAGTAGCTTATAGTCAGGCAGAAAAAGCAGTGAAGAACATGGTGAAAGATGTAAGTCATTCAACATACATTTATTTATGTTTATTTATGAAGTGTGTATTATATTTTAAGGATCAGAATATGAGTAAAACCTGGCACTTGCCTCTGAGATATTCCTGGTCCATCCAGAGTGACAGATTTGTGCTGGGAATGTATATGAAGGACTTGAAGCTTGGGAAGTATTTTAGTTTTCTCTGGGTGCTCTAACAAATTACCACTATCTTAGTGACTTAAAATGATACAGATTTACTATCATGAAGGTCTGTAGGCCACAAGTCCAACATAGGTCTCTCTAGGCTAAAATAAGGGAGCAGGGTGGGCTACAGTGTTCTCTGGAGGCTCCAGGGGAGAATTCAGTGTCTAGAGGCTGGCCTCCTCCCTCAGCTCACAGTTCATTTCCTCCATCTTCAAAATTCCAAGGTCAAAATGCTCGTAGGGTTGGTTTCTCCTCAGAGCTATGAGAAAGAATCTGTTCCAGGGGTCTCACCTGACTTTGGATGGTTTGTTGGCAATCTTTGGCCTCCCTTGCCTTGCAGGAACATGACTCTGACCTCTGCCTCCAACTTCCCATGACCTTCTCTCCATATATGTTTGTTTGTGTCCAAATTTCCTTCATTTATAAGGGTACCAGTCATACTGGAGATGGGAGGCAAAAGGAGAGGGGGGCAGCAGAGGGTGAAATGGTTAGATAGCATCACCAACTCAATGGACATGAGTTTGAGCAAACTTCAGGAGATGGTGGAGGACAGAGGAACCTGGTGTGCTGCAGTCCTTGGGGTTGCAAAGAGTCAGACACAACTTAGTGACTAAACAACAACAAAGTCTTACTGCATTAGGGGACCAGTGTACGCAAGTATGACCTCATCTTAACAAGTTACATCTTCAATCACTCTGTTTTCAGATAAGGTCCTGTGCTGAGATTCTTGGGGATAGGATTTCAACATGTGAATTTGGAGGGACATGGTTCAAGCTCTTCCAGGACCCCTGTGGTGACACAGGGCCCAGGTAATCCAGGGCACAGGTAATCCAGAATAGTCTCTCCATTACTTAAGTAAGCAGATCCTTACTCCGTCATATCTGCAAGGTAACAGGTAAGATATTTACAGGCTCTGTGGATTACAATGTGGAGCTCTCTGGGGGGCTGTTTTTCTGTCTACTATAGAAGAAGGCTTCTGGGGTCAAGTTATTATTGAGGACCAAAAGAAAGGAAAAAAAGGGGAATTATTGTATGAAATCATGTGTGTGAAACTTTTGAAAATTGTCAAGCCTGTAGAATTTAAAGAATCTTTCATTTATTAAAAGAAAAGTTAAAAAAAGAACAAGCAGGGATTCATCAAATGAAGGAGATTTGGGGTGGAGGACACTGCAGGCAGAAGGAGTCGCAGCCTCAGGATATTGTGGAAAACAATCGTGCATTCCACAAACCACACAGACCCATGCAGCTGAAAGCTTTCATGCTCAGCCTTCATTCTCCTCAATTTCACTTGATAGGTTACTCTTTCCATCTTAAAGCATCTTCTCCTGGTTTCTATGACACCACAGTCGGCCTGTTTGCCTTTAACCACTGTTTCTATTCCTTCTCATCTTCTCCAGGGGTGGCAAATCCGAGCCGCTGGCCAAATTTGCTTGCTGCCTCCTTTTTGTAGATAAAGTTTTCTTGGAACACAGCCATGCCCATTTGTTTCTGTCAGTGGCTTCTTCCATGATACAATAACAGAGTTGAGGAGACATGGGCAAGACAGCATGGCCTTCAGAGGTGAATGTGAGACCATGTAACTCAGATTGGGACTTAAACCCATGGGCTGGGCTTCAAAGCCAGTAAAACCCAGGCTGGGACTTGAACCTATGGTCTTTAACTGAAATCATGCACCTGGTCTCAGGACCTAACACAGCTCTTTGATATCTCATCACAGAAAGAGCTCAGTGAGAGACAAAGGGATAGGTAAGAAGTGGATTTATTTAGAGAGAAACACACTCCACAGACTGTCTCAGAAGGTGAGAGCAGCCCTAGGGTATGGCTGTCAGATTTTATAAGGGTGGATAATTTCATAGGCTAATGAGTGGGACGAGTGTTCTAGCTATTTTGGGTAAAGGGTGGGAATATCCAGGAATTGGGCCACCACCCACTTTTTGACCTTTAAGGTCGGCCTTTGAACTGTCATGGCCCCTGTGGGTGTGTCATTTAGCTCGCTGATGTGCTACAATGAGTATAAACTGAGGCTCAAAGTCTAGTGGAAGTCGACTCATTGGCCACCTTGGACCTGTTTGGTTCTAATCAGTTTATGTTGTGTCCTCAGGTTATGTCATCCTTTTAAAAGTTGTGCCCCGCCCCCTCCCCTCCAGTTTCTTCTTTTTTTTTTTAAATTTTTATTTTTACTTTACAATACTCTATTGGTTTTGCCATACATTGACATGAATCCACCACGGGTGTACATGAGTTCCCAAACATGAAACCCCCTCCCCTCTCCCACCCCATATCATCTCTCTGGATCATCCCTGTGCACCAGCTCCAAGTATCCTGTATCCTGCATCAAACATACTTCCCTTTTCTACTCATATTCTTTAAGTGATCTTAGTCAGTTTCCTGTCTTTAATTACCATCTTCCTACCAATTCTGACCCATCCCCTGTGAATTTCAGATACAAATATCAGACAGACATCTCAACATCTCCTCTTGGATAACTAATACAGGTTTTTGTTTGTTGTTCAGTTGCTATATCATGCCCAACTCTTTGTGACCCCATGGACTGCTGCAGTGTGTCAGCCTCCTCTGTCCTTCACTATCTCCTGGAATTTGCTCAGATTCATGTCCATTGAGTTGGTGATGCTATCTGGAATACGTTCACATTTTTTACTACCAACATGAAGTAATTTTTTCATTCAATATTGCAGATACTTCTGCATGTTAACAAGTGTATATTACTATTTTTAAACCATGTGTAATGGCCACAGACTAGCATATTTTCT
Organism: Budorcas taxicolor; assembly: GCF_023091745.1. Classification (NCBI taxonomy): domain Eukaryota; kingdom Metazoa; phylum Chordata; class Mammalia; order Artiodactyla; family Bovidae; genus Budorcas; species Budorcas taxicolor. Next base: position 143,126,523 of record NC_068920.1, read on the forward strand.
GAATAGACCACAATTTTCTTAACCATTCCCCTAAAGATGAGCACTTGTTCCCTTGGTATCATCAACACCCTGTGACTATGTCCACTGCATGCATTTTCACCACTTTTATTTTTGTAGGGCCAACTTTTGGTCAGTGTTCAAAGTAAGGCAAGACTAATTGTTGAAATACAGAAAATTTGTACCTAACTATGTACAACTGACCATTCTGCACTACTCAGGAAGCACCACTGTGTACCTCAAGTCCCAGCCCCCTTGGTTGTCGTGGCCTCTCTCAGGACCCTTCACCCTATCCTCACAGCCTGGAACCAAAGATCAATCCTTGCGCAAGGTCCCACCTAGGCAGACACTGTGGGAGGTCACTCCCATTCCAGGTCACTTCCATGATGTAGCAGTTTTGAATATTTGATTATAAAACCTGTGTTACTAAGGCCTTAAAATAGATAAAAGTTGGAGTGGGTAGCCATTCCCTTCTCCAGGGGATCTTCCCAACCCAGGGATCGAACCCAGGTCTCCTGCATTGCAGGCAGATTCTTTACTAGCTGAGCCACAAGGGAAGCCCACTCATTTGGGTATCTATTGCCAAAACTCTTCCTAAAAACCATGTTGCAGTTGAGCATTTATATGTCCTGAGAATGGGAAGTTTATTTAATTATAACTTAACCAACACTGTGGGCTACTCTGATAGATAGTTCAGTTGGTAAAGAATCTGCCTGGAATGCAGGAGACCCTTGTTCGATTCCTGGGTTGGGAAGATCCCCCAGAGAACGGAAAGGCTACCCACTCCAGTATTCTTGGGCTTCCCTTGTGACTTCTAACAGGATGGTGTAACTTGAAAGCACATTGAGGATCCAGCTTCAGGCTCATAAAGTCATCTAGCATTTTCCTACCTCACATGGTAATTTAAAAAGATGAAAACTTATAATATCTACAGGAGCATTTTAAATGTCAATAAGTATAAGCCAAATGTAAAAAACTGTCACAAAACTTTGCAATTTATAGTTGTTCTATACCAGTTTTGGGTACTGGCATCTCACATTCAAGACCCTTCAAAATCAGACCCAAATCTACCTAACTATCTGTATTTCTACTTTTTCCCAGCTTAGACTTTAACTCCAATTAAACAAAATGAATCACTCACTCCTACATGTACCAAGTCCATATCCAAGTTCCGCCCCTGCACCCCACACCTCAGTTTTTACTCTCTGGTATTTTCTTCCATCTTCCCTATACTGGTAGAAGTTTTTTAAATTTTTATCCATTTGTTAAGTTCCAGCTTCAAGTTCCTTTCGTCCCACATATGCTTCTCTTTTATTGATAGTTTGAACATGTGCTAAGTTGCTTCAATTGTGTTCAACTCGTTTCGACCCTATGGACTTTAACCTGCTAGGCACCTCTGTCCATGGGATTCTCCAAGGAAGAATACTGAAATGAGTTGCCATGCCCTCCTCCAGGGGATCTTCCTGACCCAGGGAGTGAACCTGCTTCTCCTGTGCTGCAGCCAGATTCTTTACTGCTGAGCCACCAGGGAAGCCAGTGGGTAGTATGGTTATAGTGTAAACAAATGTTTTGGTATAACTAATTAAGTTACCAGGATATATGGGGTTAATTCCATTGGGGTAATTTACTACTTTAGAATCTTTGGTAAAACACTTGGCTTCCCTCATATAAATGGAGCTAAGGACTGTCCCTCACTTGGTCTCACCAGATGAGTCAGTGAGTCAGTCAACCTTAGGAGCTGCATGAGGAGCTGCAGGACATAAAAATGAACATGACGGAGCTACTGTCCTCAGATCAGAGTCTCCTAGGAGAGACAGACAATGAACAATAATGTCATTGAGTCCGGGGTATGCCATGCTCTGGGAATATAAAATAGCCTGCTAGATATTTTCAGCAAAAATATTTATCTTAATAATAAGACATATCCTCACACCTGCCAGTGAGGAATGTTTGGATACACATGGGAAGTCTGAGTTCACTTGCCGTAGATTGAATACCTGCATTAGGAGAAATGCAAACATGCAGGAAAAGCTCTTTCAACTCCGTGTAGCGAGCAGGTATGGCCCCACTTCCCCGCGTCATTGGTCCAAGATGGTGTGCTATGGATTCTGAAGGAAGAGGTGGAAAGCGGTCAAGATCACGTGTCTTCTGGATGATAGAGACAGGAACTGTGTCCACTTGCCATTTGGAGTGAGTGGAAACAGAGTGAGTGATTTACCTTGTATTAATATGAGCAGATGGAGCACTCATGGGAACTTGTTTAGAACATTGGTGTACTGTCTCTTCAAATTAAGGACTTCTGAGAATTAAAGGTTCTGAGACTCACAAGATTGTATGTTCCTGCTGAGTGATCAGGCCTCTAACCTCCTGAATGTGAAATAAGGCAAGGGATACATAAGGGCATGGCTGATTGCTTTAATGAAATGCAGGTATTCACAGTGAAGGTAACTTGGTAAGAGAGAGAGAACCAGAGACAGCAAGGATTTCCAAAGAAGAGCTGCCCTCCACTTAATGCAATTACAGGCTTTGAAGAATCCCAGAGCTATCTGGTAAAAATAAGTTTATGAAGAATCTTTCAAATGTGAATAGGTCTGAATCCTGTTTCAACATTTCTTGAGCTTATAATCAGGAGTGAAGCATCCTTGTATATTGAAATGACTGAGAATCTACCCTAAAAACAGTTGAGCTTTAAAAGGAATTAATTCTAAAATTACATGAGCCTGTTCGTATATATATATATGTGTGTGTGTGTGTGTCTGTGTGTGTATATATAAATCCTCTGAGTCATTATTAAACAGAAAACAAACAAAAAAAAGAAAAATCATGACCTTGTCTGGACTAAGAAACAATTATTTACCTACTTAGGGAAATAGCTTTACATTCTGGTCCTTTTGAGTAATCACAGAAAGATGAGATATACAAGATATTTACACTAAATCATTGTGTTTTGCAAGTTTAATACCCAATGCTTTTAGACTGGCAATTTGGAGCTGACATAAAAGAGACTGTTGGACCTGAAAAGGACATTGACCATGAACCAATTCAAATCCAGTTTCTTACAGTTGAGAAAAATGAAGCTAGATAAGGGACTGACTCTCTTTAAATCTTTAAACTATGCAAAAATAGCTGATAGAAAACATGCCAGAACTCAGGAACATGGAATAGATGTAATATCAAATACAAGTCTGATATTATCCAGCTCAAATTATAAAATTTTAACCCTCAATTTCCATATAAGATAGGCATTTTTTGTGAAGCACATAATCCACTGATTTAAATGAAAAAAAAAAAAAAAAAAAAAGGGTGGGGTGGGGTGGGGAAGAACTCTAAACTGGTTTTCTTCACTGAATACAACAAACCAAAAACTGGTTCAAATTATTCAGAAGCTAAAGTAATCCTCTACATGAAAAATATAAAAATTAAAGTCTGGTCTAATTCAAATGATTGTTATCATAATCTTACCATTTGGAACCCATGTTCTCTAAAAAAAAAAAAAAAAAAAAAAATTATCATGAAATTGAGAGTTTTGTAGGAAGCCCAGTACTTACTTTCTTGGTCTGAAAGTTGAGAGCAATAGCATAATTTCTTAACATTCTGATGAAGAAATGACCCTCAATCTTAAAATAATTAAACTTGGACCTCCCTGGTGGCTCAGTGGTAAAGAATCCGCCTGCAAATGTAAGAGACACAGGTTTGGTCTCTGAACTGGGAAGAGCCCACAGGCCACGTGGAGCAGCTAAGCTCATGTGCCACAACTACTGAGCCTGCGCTCTGCAACAAGAGAAACCACTGCTGTGAGAAACGATCACACCATAACTAGAGTAGCTCCTGGTCTCCACAACTACAGACATGTCCATGCAGGAGTGAAGACCCAGCACAGCCAAAAATAATAAAGTTATTTTAAAAAACAAACTCACAGCATGAGTTAAAACATGCCAGATTTTATGACTGATCCATGAAAGAAGTTGGGTGTTTTCTCTTCCTCATGAAAGCTCTCTTGAGTAGGACAGAGCACTCCTGAACGAGAGGGAAAGGATATCCTACCACAAAAAGGGTCTGTGCCTCAATTAGGGGGAGCTTGATGGATGGAAGGATGGAGCCAGAGGAAGAGCTGCCATTGATTGGGAGGACATCCAATCCAGAGCAAGGTGTGCAAACCACATGAAGACTTCAAGTGTAAATTCAAACGATGATCAAGGGCAATGTTCCATATGAGAACCTAAGTGCCAAAAGGCTACTGGAAGAAATGGGAAGAGTCTTGAAGTCGTGAATTATTTCCTTTGCCTCACAGGTGCAGTGGCAGCTGGGGATCTGGATCAAGTGCTTTGGGAAAAGAAGTTGGCTGGAATTCAGGGGGGTGTTTGGTTCCAGTCACACAGCACTGGGACCAAAGTCACCCACATCTCAATGCAGACAAGGAAACACTTCCCTTGGGAAAAATAGAGCAGTGTTTAAAGAGAATGACCAATGCACTGGGGTAAAAAGAGGCTCAACATGTTAAGGTTCCAGATTTGTTACAGGAAGAGGGAAAGAGTAGGGATATAAAGTAAGCCAAAGAAAGAAAATGAGAAAGTGGATGAAGGAGAGAAAGAAGAGGGTATTAGGGAGGGGAGAGAAGAGAAAGAACAGATCTTAGAAATTCAGATTCTCTCAAAGGAGACACTGCAAGATAATGAAACACTTAAGTCCTACGGGACTCTGGTTCTCACCCCAGATGTGAGCCCAGTACAGTAGGGATACATGGAATTTGTCATGAGACATGGAGTCTTGCTCAATCACTTACTAGATGGATACCACTGAGTGAATCACCTTCTCTACATGTTTGTTTTCTCCTGCATAAAATTCAAATGAAAGATGTATTTATGGTCTTACTGTGAACATGAAGAAACATACATAAACCTGTTTTGTAAGGCATGCCTCATTCTGCACATGGCCATTATCTTGCTATACTTGTAGATCACATAATGTTCAGTAATGTTTTCCTTTAATCTCTTTAGAAAGCACAGTTATCAAGAGGTGACTGTGAATGGACAGCTAAGAAATGGGTGAATCCTCACAAATCAGAAGCTAGCCATTGGGTTCAGTGCCAGTGTAGGTGTGACCTTCACCTGTCCTGTCCCAGACTTTGTACCAGAGGTGGAGCAGGAGACAGGGGTGTTGCAGAGACATTCTCAAATCCTTGGTTCTCTTAGTTAAGTGGTACAAGGAAAGTGGCTGATGGTAAACTACAGGAAAACACACCCCTTCACGTTTCCATGGCTACATAGTTCAAATTCTGGACTTTGTGTCCCCAAGTACCAATTTTCTTGGTATGTGTATGTGCTCAGATATGTCCAACTCTTTGCAACCCTATGGACTGTAGCCCACCAGGCTCCTCTGTCTGTAGAATTTCCCAGGCAAGAATACTGGAGTGGGTTGCTGCTTCTTCCGCCAGGGGATCTTCCTGACACAGGGATCAAAGCCTCATCTTTTGTGTCTCCTGCATTGGCAGGTGGATTCTTTACCAATAGTGCCATGTTTATAAATACTAACCAGTTTAAAAAAAAAGTTAAAAAGAAGAATGAATTTCTTTTATTTTAAATGAACAGGTTTTGCGTGGAGTCATTCCCCCCACCCCGCCCCCCCTAAAGGAGCTTGGAGATAAAACTACAACCTGAGGGATTGGTCTTTCCCTCTGTACTGAGCCTGGAGAGCATAGCATTTGAAGTCCATGAGGCTTATTTGAAATCTGGCCCAGGTGGTGCAACTGGTAAAGAATCTGCCTGTCAATGCAGGTGACGTGGGTTCGATCCCTGGGTTGGGAAGATCCCATAGAGAAGGAAATGGCAACCTGCTACTGTTTTCTTGCCTGGAAAATTCCATGGACAGAGGAGCCTCACAGGGGCTACAGTCCATGGGATCGCAGAGTCTGACATGACTGAGCACATGCTGGTTGGCTTCATTCTATCTAAACTGTGAGCTGTGTGGGGAGGGGTCAACTATCAAACAGACAAGGATTCCTGTCTCCAGTATTCATGGCACCTGCCCGCACCTCCTGTGAGTTCCTCTTCAATAGCAGCTGAGTCTCAAATTTGGCTGCATATTGGACTAACCAGGCTTCCCTGATAGCTCAGTTGGTAAAGAATCCGCCTGCAATGCGGGAGGCCCAGGTTCAATCCCTGGGTTGGGAAGATCCCCTGGAGAAGGGAAAGGCTACCCACTCCAGTATTATAGCCTGGAGAATTCCATGGACTGTATAGTCCATGGAGTCACAAAGAGTTGGACACGACTGAGTGGCTTTCACTTTCACTTTGGGACTACCTGGGGATTTTTAAAATCCCAGTGTCTCCTCCAGCCCTGATTCAAGTAAAACAGAATCTCCTGGGACCCAGGCATTACTACTTCTTCTAGCTACTCAGCAGAAAAGTTTGAAAACTTATGTTCTAGAGTCAACCTTTCCCATGCCTCAAGGAAAATATTGAATTTTGTATTAACGTCAATAATAGGGGCTCAATTGAAGGAGTCCTTGTTCTCCTTGGGCTGTGGCAACAAGCACTTTCCCTGTCTTATTCCAACCTCGTCCTCACTGCAGCTTCTAAAGCAAATGCTGCTATTATTCCCATTTCACAGCAGAGCCCCCTGATGCCTGTCCAAGAGAAACACCTTGATCAAGGCCAAGAGGCAAGGTCCAGAGTAGAACCTGGAGCTCTCATGGACAGGCTCTATTGCATCCCTAACCTGACAGGCAGGCCTACTGTGGCTCAGAGAGGAGTCGCTGAGGTTTAGCTAGTGACTGTCTATTAAGCTCTGCTCATGACTCAATAAAAAATTCATTATAGATCAAGACAGCTGACCTTAAGGTGTGAGTCTTCCATCAATTGTGTAAGTGTACTGGACTTACACATGATGCCAATGTGGGGTCCCAAGGAAGAACACTGACTTTTGCAAAGTTTCCCAAAGGGCTATTTTCAGGAAAACACAGGGTTGCTACACACAGTTTTAAGGCTGGTTCCACTAGATTCTATTGACTGATTATCCAGATGCTAAGACTTCATTATGGCAGAAAGCAAATAAGAAACATAGAGCTTCTTGATGAAGGTGAAGGAGGAGAGTGAAAAAAGTTGGCTTGAAACTCAACATTCAGAAAACTAAGATCATGGCATCTGGTCCCATCATTTTGTGGCAAATAGATGGGGAAACCCTGGAAACAGTGACAGACTTTATTTTGGGGGACTCCAAAATCATTGCAGACGGTGACTGCAGTCATGAAATTAAAAGACACTTGCTCCTTGGAAGAAAGGTTATGACCAACCTAGACAGCATATTAAAAAGCAGTGACATTACTTTGCCAACAAAGGTCCTTCTAGTCAAAGCTATGGTTTTTCCAGTAGTCATGTATGGATGTGAAAGTTGGACTATAAAGAAAGCTGAGCACCAAAGAATTGATGTTTTTGAACTGTGGTGTTGGAGAAGACTCTTGAGAGTCCCTTGGACTGCAAGGAGATCCAACCAGTCCATCCTAAAGCAGATCAGTCTTGGGTGCTCATTGGAAGGACTGATGCTAAAGCTGAAACTCTAATACTTTTGCCACCTCATGCAAAGAGTTGACTCATTGGAAAAGACTCTGATGTGGGGAGGGATTGGGGGCAGGAGGAGAAAGGAACGGCAGAGGGTGAGATGGTTGGATGGCATCACCAACTCAGTGAACATGAGTTTGAGTTGCTCCAGGAGTTAGTGATAGGCAGGGAAGCCTGGTGTGCTGCAGTCCATGGGGTCGCAAAGAGTCAGACATGACTGAGTGACTGAACTGAACTGAAAACTTCACAGGACATGTCCATCCATGTCATCATGACCTAACTTCCCGCAGGAGGACCTGAAATCCAGCCCGAGCTTTTATCTGCTCTCTCCTCCAAAGTAAATCTGAAAGAGGATGAAAACCATGTAGGGTGAGAAATAGTTATTTATCATAGTTATTTTAGGATAGATTTTGATAAACAGAAGACCAAGGACAAGTTTTCAGAGGTCTTGATGTTCCCTACAAGACTTTAAAAAAATTGTAATGTCATTGATAATCACTGAACAATTTAAAATAGCATATTCTGAACTATCGGCAAAACTGCTTTATTTCCAAATCTTTTCTCACAGTTTCAGGGTCCAAGTTTGCAATTATATTTACAAATGAGTTGTCACCAGTCAGACAGGGCTACTTTAACTGTCCCAGGCTAATGAGAAAAAAACAAAGGCAGATTTAGTAGGCACAGGATGATCTCCTGCCGAGTGAACTCTAAATGACATCACTCTGAACTGCGGGATGAAGGCTCTTAAGCAATCCAAAGAGTGGTGAAAAAAATGAGCTTCAGTCCAACAGATTGGAAAAGGCACACACAAATTAAAGGAATAGTCCACATCACAGCCCTAGTGCAAGCAGCAATCTAGTTTCAGCACAAATTAATAACTCTTGACAATTAAATTATTTTTGCTTTGGTAATTTGTTTGGTTTTAGCTTGTTAATTTGTTTTGACTTCAAAGTAGTATGAATTAAAAACATAATGACTTTAGATCTAGTTTTGTGTGGATGCATATTCAAACAATATGAGGATAAAATAATTTAATTCCATATTGCAGGGTGTGTGAAAACATTTATCTTTAAAAGGATCCATGGACACTGGATTTTGATTCAGACCAGCATGGAAGTTTAGCTCTCATGGTGCTGGGTGAGTTCTTGGGTGGGACCATGCCCTATCAGACCATGGACCAAGGATGGGAAATCCATGGCATGCAACATTTTGCACAATTTCACTGACATTTAAGAGATTTTGCTTTAAGCTGTTCATCTCATTTCTCTCTTCTTAGACTCATGTTAATGTCCCAATTAAATAGAAAATGAGGAAATGGAAAAAAAATGTTTTTAATAAATTGAATTTCCATTTGGGTTTTATTAAAATTGCCATGGAAATTGCCATGGGAAAGTTTGTCTCAGAAAATAATGGTATCAGTGATCATTTCTATTTTTGTGATCGAAAAAAAGCGGCACTATTAGGTGTGGACAAAATGTAGACAACATAGTAGGCAGTGCCACTCACTGGGGAGCAGGGTCAGGGCAAGAATGATCTTGCTCCCTTGTAAATTCCTCACACCCAAAACAGGTCCTAACGTAGGACAGGGAAGTGCTTGCTAGTTAATTGCCATGTCTAACTTGGCACGCCGCCCTCCAGGATTCACAGCTGGAATGTTCCCACAGCCCTGCCCCTGCATTTAGGATCCAGGGAAGCAACCCCAAGACAGACCTCCTGCAACTCAGCTCAAGTTAACCTAGAGGTATATATATCCCATTGTCTGCTCCTGGTAACACATCTCCCTGATTCTGAACCTCTAGTTCAGGAAAAGGGGCTCTAAACCGATCTTGTTCTCTGGAGATTGGCATGCTTTCTCTGAATTTATCCTCCTAGGTCCTCTGGGTGTCAGTCACCTGTTCTCCTCTATCTCTGCCCGCTCAGCTGCCAGGTGATGCCATTGCTTATGAAGGAGGTGGCAGACACGGAGACTGAGATTCTGGGCTGAGCAGACATGTGGTGACTTGTTCAAGGGAGAAAACAGGTATGCAGCTTTCTACATGTCTGGATCTGGCCAAGTTATTTATTCACCATCTCTGGCTCTGAGTTCTCATCTGTAAAATGAGCTTAAAAATAATTTATAAACCAGTTATGAGGAGCAAATGAGTTAATTTGTATAAAGCATTTGGAATAATGTCTGACTCAGAGTATCCATGCAAAAATACGGGCTGTATTTTTTTTTTTTACTTCTCTCATATGACGACGGAGGATGAGATGGTTGGATGGCATCATCAATTCAATGGACATGGGTTTGGGTGGACTCCGGGAGTTGGTGATGGGCAGGGAGACCTGCTGTGCTGTGGTTCATGGAGTTGCAAAGAGTCAACATGACTGAGCGACTGAACTGAACTGAACTAGGCCCACACTCATGCCAAATGGTCCTGGCACTGATCATACACCACCCTGGAAACTACTCCAGCCACTGAATTCTGGTTTTCTGATCTACTTTCTCCTTCCTCCTCTGGTTAACTGCTATCCTCTTCCCTACTTGAGGGTCCTTATCATCAGGTCCTTCATTCAGTTCAGTTTAGTTGCTCAGTTGTGTCTGACTCTTTGCAACCCCATGGACTGCAGCATGCCAGAACTGCCTGTCCATCACCAACTCCCAGAGCTTGCTCAAACTCATATCCATTGAGTTGCTGATGCCATCCAACCATCTCATCCTCTGTCACCCACTTCTCCTCCTGCCTTCAATCTTTCCCAGTGTCAAGGTCGTTTCTAATGAGTCAGTTCTTCGCACCAGGTGGCCAAAGTATTGGAGCTTCAGCTTCAGCATCAGTCCTTCCAATGAATATTCAGGACTGATTTCCTTTAGGATGGACTGGTTGGATCTCCTTGCAGTCCAAGGGACTCTCAAGAGTCTTCTCCAACACCACAGTTCAAAAACATCAATTCTTCCGTGCTCAGCTTTCTTTATAGTCCAACTCTCACATCCATACTTGACTACTGGAAAAACCATAGCTTTGACTAGACAATCCTTCATTAAACAATACCTAACTACTGTTTCATAGTCTTTAATCCCTGTAGGGTCCTAGGTTGGCCTGACCCTCCCCTGAACAGACTTCATTCTGACTCTTGTTCAGGTATAGACATGAGGGTTTTCCTACCATCCTTACCTGGTTCTCCAGGGCCAATCAGGTGGGTGCTAAATGCTCCTATTTCTTCACTGTCCTGTGAGCAATCCCCTAGGTGTAGTCAAGAAAGGGATGCTTATAGAAAGGGGGAAACAATGGGAGCCATCACTGGCAGGTCCTTTTTGCTTCTGCACCTGCTGAAAACCACACTCACACAGCACAGTATCTACAGAGGAAGCTACAGAGTTCCTTTTTGTTTTGGGTTTTTTTTGCAAATATTTTTCATACTACCAAAAGGAGGATTGGAATTAAGCAAATAAGACCCCGGTTTGATCCCTGTGTTGGGAAGATCCCCTGGAAGAGGAAATAGCAACCAACCCTAGTATTCTTGCCTAGAAAATCCTGTAGACAGAAGAGCCTGGGGGGCAATGGTCCATAGGGTCACAAAAGAGTCAGACATGACTTAGGGGCTAAGCAACAAACATGGCACTTTAATAAATACTGTATGTTAGAAACTCTGAGTTTGGGGTCGATTTGTTTTTACAAGGTTGGAATTGAAAACTTAAAGACACATTTACTTTGGGGATCCTCCTCACCAGTCACTGTGACACTCCCCTCTGTACCTCTAGGACAGATAGTGGGAAGTGGCAAAATAAAAGCTGAGTGCTCGTCAGTTGTAGCTATTGCAGAAGGGCTCAGTATATGCCATCACCCACAGATGCAGAATTCAGTGCTATGAGGGCTCTTGTGCTCTTTACTCCAGTATTTTGTATGGGTCAGGAAAATCTAGCTCAAACATTTTCGGAATCAGTGTCAATCTTGTCTTTAGAATGTTCTTCTTTGTCTAATCCCTTAAGTTCTAGATCTATCTTCAGGAATAACTTTGAACTATTCTCATCAGCCCCCTGTAGCAGCCCTCCCAATGTGTAAAGACATTGTCCTGCATGTTTCTCATTTCCTCCTGGGAGTTCAGAGCAGTGGAGAGTGGAGCAGGAAAATCATTGCCTGAGATGACAACCTGTAATTTCAGCTAATTGTCTCTAAAGTTTCTCTTCCTTCCTCATCCTGAGACTGACACTGACGGCCAGTATCTAAGCACTGCTTCTAGTGGATCAGTACCAAAGATAACTCAAGACTGAGACCATGTATACTCAAACTATGTTCTGAAGAAAAGGCTGGGGGAGACATTGGCATAGTGTCTATTCAGAATTCATACAGAGAATTCTGTTCATTCGTTCTGTTAATTTTTGAGAGTTTGATATTGAAACTCTAACTAAAAAAATCTTAATTTGTCTACTTAAAAATAATTGTAATATATAGTGAAACTATATGTAATCTTGTTCTGTATTTTCCAAGCCTCCTATAAATGTTTTATCATACTTTCGTAATCTAAAAAAATAAAAGAATTCAGAGAATCTCAGCTTTGATGTGTTTACATACTGAGCTCCTGTGCAAAGTTTCATTTTAAATAACTCATCCAATTTAAAAAAGTTAGAAAACCACGACTCTATCCCATTTATAATTTACCTAATTAGAATAACCTTTTCACAAACTTGACTCAAGACTTTTAAGCCATGAAATTTGCATATCTCATTCGAATGCAAAGGTGTTGATGTCCTATATATTTACAACAGAAGAGTCACACCAAAAATTGTAACAGAGGAATATTGAAATTAAAACTGTGAGCTGTGTTTGTTTCCTTTTTTTTTTTTTTTAAGGTGTAGGTTTTAATATAAATGACCACTCAATAGAATTCCTTTTCACTAAAATCAGAAATATATCTGATACTTTTATTTTCTATAATTTCATTTACATGATATTCTTAAAAAGCAAAAATTTAGGGACAAAAAATAGATCAGTGAAAGCCCAAGTGAATTTATTGGGGTAATGAAACTGTTCTATATGTCTTGATTATGGTTTGGGTATATGACAATATGTACTTGCAAAACATAGATTTTTAAGAAAAAAGGTAAACTTTCCTTTTTTTTTTTTTGCAGGAAAATCACACATCAGAGGATATAATTTTGCTTACAGAAAATATGTAATATTGAATTCATCAAAATTAAAAATTTTGTACTACAAATGGCACCATTCCATGCAGTGAAACAGAGGCACAAAATTAAAAAAAAAAATCATTTGTCTCATAACAGACTATCCTGAATACATACAGTATACTCTTTAAAGTGAAAGTTGCTTAGTAATATCCGACTTTGCGAGCCCACGGACTGTAGCCCGCCAGTCTCCTCTGTCCATGTAAATCTCCAGGCAAGAATACTGGAATGGGTAGCCGTTCCCTTCTCCAGGGAATCTTCCCCACCTAGGAATTGAACCAGGATCTCCTGCATTGTAGGCAGATTCTTTATCAGCTGAACTACCAGAGAAGCCAAAGAGTGCTCTTACAACTTAATAATAATATATTTAAAAGGCCAACAGAGAAAGCACATGACTAGACATTTCTCCAAAGATACACAAATGACTGAGGGGTTGGGAGCAGGAGGACAAGGGGACGACAGAGGATGAGATGGTTGGATGGCATCATCAACTCAATGGACATGGGTTTGGGTGGACTCTGGGAGTTGGTGATGGACAGGGAGGCCTGGCATGCTGCGATTCATGGGGTCATAAAGAGTCAGACACGACTGAACAACTGAACTGAACTGAATAAGCACAAAAAATTGATTACCATCACTAGATGTTATCAAAACCAGAATAAGATGGCACCTCATATCCACTATTATGTCTACAAAGAAGAGAAAATAACGTGTGTTGGTGAGGATACGGAGAAACTGTAACCTTCCTATTTTGTTGGTAGGAAGATGAAATGGTGTAACTGCTACCTTTAAAAAGTCTGGCAATTCCTCAAAATTTTAAACACAGTTTTTGTATGACTTAGCAGTCCCACTCTTGGTTATGTACACCAAAGAAACATAAATATATGTATACACAAAAATTGTACATGAATTTTCCCTAGTTTTTTACTAAGGTAAAAAACATAGGACATAAAATGTATTATCTTGGCCATTTTTAAGTGTACAGTTCAGTAGCATAAAATACATTCATAATGTTGTGTGACCATCACCACCATCCGTCTCCAGTTCTCTGTAATTTTGTACAACTAAAACTCTACACCTATTCAGTAATAATTCCCCATTTTATCCACTTCATAGCTGCTGGCAACCACCATTCTATTTTTTTGTCTTTATGATTTTGACTTCAATAGGCATCTCATGTAAATGAAATCATATAGTCTTTGTCTTTTTATGACTGATGTATTTTACTTAGCATAATGTTCTTTATTCATGTTGTAGCATATGTCAGAATTTCCTTCTTTTTTAAGGCTGAATAATATTCCTCTGGATGTGTATGATACATTTCGCTTATCTGTTCATCCTTCAGTGGACATCTGGCTTGCTTCCACAACTTAGCTACTGTGAATAATTTTGCTATGAACACAGGTATACAAATCTCTCTTCAGAACCCTCTTTTTAATTCTCTGGGATATATATTCAGAAGTGGGATTACAGGCTCATGTACATGATTGTTTATTGCAATGTTATTCATATTAGTCAAAAGTGGAAATAACCCAAATGTCCATCAAGTGATAAATGGATAAAGTATGGCATATCCATACAGTGAAACTATTACCCTACACTATAAAGGAATTACTCATACATGTTACTACATGAATAAACTTTGAAAACATAGGGTCAAGTTAAACTAGCCAGCCACAGAAGACTGTATATTGTATAATTCTATTCACATAAAATATTCATAGTTGGCAAATTTATAGAGACAGAAATCAGATTAATGCTTACCAGGTAATGGGGTAGGGGAAAATTAATAACTACTGATTGCTAATGGATGTATGCATGTTTAGTCACTCAGTCGTGTCCAACTCTTTGTGATCCCATGGGCCGTAATCTGCCAGGCTCCTCTGGACATGGGATCCTCCAGGCCAGAATACTGGTATGGGTAGCTCTTTCCTTCTCCAGGGGATTTTCCTATCACCAGGGACTGAACCCAGGTCTCCTGTATTGCAAGTGGATTCTTTATTGTCTGGAGTGATGAAATGTGCTAAAATTGGTTTGTGGTGATGATTGCCTGAAGTCTGTGACTATGAATCTGAATCTGTAAAAGCAATTCAATTGCACACTTGAAATGGTGAGTTATATGATATATGACTTATATATCAATAAAACTCTTACAATAATTATACCCCAATAAACCTGACTTAAAAGAGAAACAACTTTAAACTTCCAAAGTTCAAAGAGGGAAAAACACACAAGCAGAAAGTTTCTCTTTAAAAGGAATAAAAATAACCAATACTGTATACAAGGATGTTCAACTTATCAATTGTCAAACTAATATAAATAAACCAAAATTGAAATCTGTTTTCTCCAATAAAATTCACAAAAGTGAAAGATTGGCAATAACCAGTGTTGATGAAAGTGAAAGTGTATGAAAGTTGCTCAGTTGTGTCCAACTCTTTGCAACCCCATGGACTATACAGTCCATGGAATTCTCCAGGCCAGAATAGTGGAATGTAAATGACACTTGTCCTTTACCTGTTTGTAGAAAGAACTAGAATCTCCTGGAACAGATTGTATAGTTCTGAGTGTTTTTCCCCTAAATTTTACATTTTTCCATGGCAGAAAAAGAATCTACAATAAAGAATACACATTCATACACTATTGTACCGTGTTTGTGCTTACTTTTTCATTCCAAAGCTAATTATTAAACAAGGCTTAGTCTGGTTATACCCTTCCGCTTTGAATCAGTCTTTTGTGACTGAAATAACTAATAGCATGCCATAGCCATAATTTCTGAGACTAGGGTCATAAAAGCAATACAGCTTCCAGTTGTCTCAGGACACTTGCCTTGGAGAGTTGACTTGAAGAAGTCTGAGGCTGCCATCTTGTCAGGAAGCCCAAACTAACTCATGTAGAGAAAACATGCAGAGAGCTACTCAGAGTGGATGAAATGAAGAGAAGAGATGACCTGTTAGCCCCCAGGGACTTTAGCCTTCCACTGTTCCAGCTCCAGCCACTCTCTGCCTATAACTACATAAGAAACACCAAGTCAACAATGCCCAACTAAGCACCTCCCCAAATCCTGACACCCCAAAATCATAGAGATAAATGATTGTTATTGTTTTAAGCAATTTGGAGGAGTTGTTATACAGTAACAGGTACTGAACAGAGAAAGAGAATACTAACCCAGAACAGAACACATAGAATACTACCCTCAGTAAGTTCTAATTTAGTGAGAAAATAATCACTCAATAATTTACCTAAATTACCTAAATAATTATACAGGAGATAGCTATAAGTGCTGCTATAAGTGCCATAGGAGAAAAACAATTACAGTATAGGAACTCAGGGGGGTTCCCTGGTAGCTCAGAGGATAAAGCGTCTGCCTGCAATGCAGGAGACCCAGGTTCAATCCCTGGGTTGGGAAGATCCCCTGGAGAAGGAAATGGCAACCTACTCCAGTATTCTTGCCTGGAGAATTCCATGGACGGAGGAGCCTGGTGGGCTACAGTCCACAGGGTCGCAAAGAGTCGGACATGGCTGAGCTATTTCACTCATTCACTCATAGGAACTCAGAGAAAGGGAAGAGCAGGTCTTCAAGAAGTTAACATCAAAGCTCTCAGAGGAGTCAGTGGGGGAGCTTAAAGTGATGAAATTTGGACATGTCAAGGTGAGGAAGTTCCAGGTAAAAGGAACAAGTTACCCACAAATGTGTAACTAGTTCAATACATAACTCACACATTTCTCAATTATAATGGCCAGTTCAAATCCTATGGGACAAGATTAGCATTTCTATGACATCTTTTGTCATTTTTCGTTATGGCAAAATAACCTTATATTTTTGCATTCAATTTGGAACTCATATCCATTTTATTTGATATATATTATTTTGAGAGTTGAGATTTATGACATCCTTTGTAGTCATAAAAACCACATTGCCATGAGCCTGTCCCTCTGGCAGGCTTTGGTAAAAAATAGAAAGAATGACACACTGCTATGCTTAAAATGGACAGCCAACACGGACCTACTGTATAGCACATGGAACTCTGATCAGTGTTATGTGGTGGCCTGGCTGGGAGAGGTGCTGGGAGAGAATAGATACATGTATATGTACGGCTGAGTCCCCTCACTGTTCACCTGAAACTGTCACAGCATTGTTTGTTCTTCGACTAGCTGCCAATACAAAATAAAAAGTTTAAAAAAACACCACAGAGTAAATAATAAAGAAGAAAAAGCATTTTACAAAAAAAAAAAAAAAAAAAAGAATGAGACATCGTCCTGATCTTAACCTCACAGTGGCACTTCAGGATACCTGGCCTTATAACAAAGGTGAATGAAGAGATGACCAAAGGCAGGACCGAGGGAGTTAACATCCATGCCTGAGGGGGTCTGGGAAAGCAACCTTTTAACTGAATCATTAAGGACTCAGTTATACCAGGCAGGAAGAGAAAGACTTCCAGGCACAGAAGACAGAAAGAAAAATGGCCCCCAAACATAAAGCATGGTGTGTTTTGGGAACTGCAAATAGTTCAGTAGACCCCAGAGCAATATTTAAGTGGGGAAGAGAAGGCTGGAGAAGGCAGCAGGAGACAGTGTGCTGAGGAGTTTGGACTCCATCCCAAAGGTGACAGGGAGAATCTTTGAAAGGTCACGCGTTATTGAGTCCACACATTCAAATCGTAATTATTTCTCCCACAGCCAATTTCTCTATGTATGGTTTCAGGGACTAGAATGCAATCTTTGATGAAAAGCCATCTCACTTTTGCCTACTTTAAAATTCTGTCATCCATCTCCCCAATGGATGGCATTCACCCTAATGATGGGATCTAATGTAGCCTGAAAGAAATGCCACCTTACAGGAATCAGAGGCAATCTATTCCAAAGTGTTTTCCACTGACTGTTCTTGCTGGAAATGTGGTTTCTCATGCCATGAAACTTTGATGATTCCATAAAGACACTAATTGTAATTATTTATGGACTGTGGCTCTGTCAGCCCCATTCTATTTCCTAGAGATGGATTAATTAAAAATTGAGGACCCCCCTCACCCCCACAAAAACCACATTATTAGCCTGTTCCCACTGTTAGGAAATCTGGTGGTAAATAATTCAAGATAAATACCATCCCAGTGGGGAATTGCAAGTGCCTATATTTCATGACCCATGACATCCCTTGTGACATGTGATGCTGTGCTGAGGGGACCATGGGCTCCATAATGAGCCCTCACATATTAGCTTTGCTTTCTTTGGTTTGGCTTTTCTGATCTGCCTGAAGCCTTGTCATTCATCATCCTCGGCAATGAAGGACAACTCTTCCAGAAAACTCATTCCCATATTTCTTCTCTTCTGTAACACTGATGGTGCTCTAAATGGTTTAGAACTTTTTTTTTTCCCCCTGTTCAGGTCCTTTAGAGTGCTGGGAAGACAGTTTACATTCAGCCACCATTGTTGAGTAAAGCTATCTGGTTTTATTCTATTGAGGAAAAAACCATTCCTGAGTAATAATTCTGACTTTTGCGTGGTAAACAGTGCGGAATGGGTCTAGTCTCAAGGAGTTTACTGTATAGAAAAGAAAAAGGCCATTTTACCTCTTTACTCATCTTTTAGTAACCTGGCAGATCTGTAAGTACTTTGCTGCTGTTCAGTTGCTAAGTTGTGTCTTACTCTTTGTGACCCCATGGACTGCAGCATGCCTGGCTTCCCTGGTCCTTCACTGTCTTTCAGAGTTTACCCAAACTCATGTCCATTGAGTCAGTGATGCCATCCCACCATCCTGTGTCTTGCCCTTCTCCTCTTGCCCTCAATCTTTCCCAGCATCAAAGTCTTTTCCAATGAATCAGCTCTTTGCATCAGGTGGCCAAAATATTGGAGCTTCAGCTTTGGCATCAGTCCTTCCAATGAATATTCAGAGTTGATTTCCTTTGTGACTGATGGTTTGTAAGTACTTAAGTTTTATCATTTCTTCTTCCCTTCTAAGTCCTCATCAGGTAAAGACATGAGATTGACCATTTTCTTTCCTTACTATCCATACTGCTGCTGCTGCTAAGTCGCTTCAATCATGTCCCACTCTGTGCAACCCCGTAGATGGCAGCCTACCAGGCTCCTCTGTCCCTGGGATTCTCCAAGCAAGAATACTGGAGTGGGTTGCCATTTCCTTCTCCAACTATCCATACAGTGCCCCCCAAATATTCAAAGGTATCAGCTTCTAACCATAAGATCTGGCTTCATGTATCTATTTTAAAATATTTTTTCTTGCTGCATATTCATATACTACACAGATACAAAGTCTAAGTAATTTTCTGTTACCATTTTTCACACAGCTCCTCACTAAGGAGTAGAGGGAAACTCTAAGATGGTCCTTTTTCATTTGATTTTGGGCATTGTCCAATTCTACTGATTCTCTTGCCTAAGTTCCATCTTCATCCCTACTGCACATTGGACTGTGTATACTTACTTGGACATTTATGGATCATTTGAAGAAACTGTTTAGTCTTTTGAGCTTAGTGGAGGAGATGGCTGAAGTGTTGAATTATAGTATCAGCTGACATTAGACTTTATATAGGATTAGACAGCAGAATGCCAACTTGACTTCTGTTAATACAATAACTGTGCAACACTATTAAGCATGTGATAAGCATGTTATCTCACAAAGCTTCATTTTTCTTATGGTAAAATAAGGAAACAAGTAACAAGTATTGTGAAGAGTAAAATTAAAATCATTCTAGGGGGAGCATTAGGATGGCACTTGGCATATCGAAAACGCTAAACAAATGCAGGTTGCTAATCTCATTATTATTTCTACTCTTTCCAAAAAGAACTGTGGATGCTTGTCTCTATTTCTTTGGGCTGCCCTGGTGGCTCAGTAGTTAAGAATCTGCTTGCTAATACAGGAGATAAGAATTTGACCCCTGGGTGTTGGGAAGATCCGCTGGGAGGAAATGGCAACCAACACCAGTATTCTTGCCTGAAAACTCCATGGACAGAGAAGCCTGGCAGACTATAGTCCATAGGATTGCAAAGACTCAGAAATGACTGAGTAATCATGACATTGATGATTTATTTCTTTAGGAATAATGTCACACCTTAGTGAAGACCCATAGCTCCCTGTTTCTTTATGGAATGTTCTATTCTCCAGCCTACTGTTTATATGTTCTGCCCCTACAAGGGGATTTATCCTCTCTTACACAGAAATGAACTCTGCACAGAAAATGGCTGCCTTGACCCATTCTGTACAATACTATTTTAATCAAACTTTCTCTTCCAAACTTTACCTTGCCCAGTATTGAAGCTTTAGGTATACCTCTGGTGAATCATTTCTTCCTGTCATTATATTTGCTACATTAGTTCATATTATACTGTTTTATGAGGTGGTGGCCAAGTGGACCTACCTCACCCCTGAGGTCAGGGGCAGTGGCCCAGAGGAGCAACCCCACGTGTAAGGAGCTGCGTGGGTGCAGGAGAGCAGAGAGGAGCTACTCCACGTTCAAGGTCAGGAGCGGTGGCTGTGAGGAGATACCCTTCGTCCAAGGTAAGGAGCAGCAGCTGCGCTTTGCTGGAGCGGCCGTGAAGGTATACCACATGTCTAAGGTAAGAGAAACCCAAGTAAGATGGTAGGTGTTGCAAAAGGGCATCGGAGGGCAGACGCACTGAAACCATAATCACAGAAAACTAGTCAATCTGATCACATGGACCACAGACTTGTCTAACTCAATGAAACTAAACCATGCCGTGTGGGGCCACCCAAGATGAGCTGGTCATGGTGGAGAGGTCTGACAAAATGTGGTCCACTGGAGAAGGGAATGGGAAACCACTTCAGTATTCTTGCCTTGAGAACCCCATGAACAGTATGAAAAGGCAAAATGATAGGATACTGAAAGAGGAACTCCCCAGGTCGGTAGGTGCCCAATATGCTACAGGAGATCAGTGGAGAAATAACTCCAGAAAGAATGAAGAGATGGAGTTGAAGCAAAAGCAATACTCAGTTGTGGATGTGACTGGTGATAGAAGCAAGTTCTGATGCTGTAAAGAGCAATATTGTATAGGAGCCTGGCATGTTAGGTCCATGAGTCAAGGCAAAGTGGTCAAACAGGAGATGGCAAGAGTGATGTTGACATTCTTGGAATCAACGAACTAAAATGGACTGGAATGGGTGAATTTAACTCAGATGACCACCATATCTACTACTGTGGGCAGGAATCCCTCAGAAGAAATGAAGTAACCATCATGGTCAACAAAAGACTCTGAAATGCAGTACTTGGATGCAATCTCAAAAAGGACAGAGTGATCTCTGTTCGTCTCCAAGGCAAACCATTCAGTATCACAGTAATCCAAGACTATGGCCCAACCAGTAACAGTGAAGAAGCTGAAGTTGAACGGTTCTATGAAGACCTACAAGACCTTTTAGAACTAACAACCAGAAAAGATGTCCTTTTCATTATAGGGGACGGGGATGCAAAAGTAGGAAGTCAAGAAACACCTGGAGTAACAGGCAAATTTGGCCTTGGAATATAGAATGAAGCAGGGCAAAGGCTAATAGAGTTCTGCCAAGAGAATGCATTGGTCAAAAAAAAAAAAAAAAAAAAAAAGAGAGAATGCATTGGTCATAGCAAACACCATTTTCCAACAGCACAAGAGAAATCTCTACACATGGATATCACCAGATGGTCAACATCTAAATCAGATTGACTACATTCTTTCCAGCCAAAGATGGAGAAACTCTATACAGTCAGCAAAAACAAGACTGGGAGCTGACTGTGGCTCAGATCATGAACTCCTTATTGCCAAATTCAGACTTAAATTGAAGAAAGTAGGGAAAACCACTAGACCATTCAGGTATGACCTAAATCAAATCCCTTATGATTATACAGTGGAAGTGAGAAATAGATTTAAGGAACTGGATCTGATAGATAGAGTGCCTGATGAAATATGGATGGAGTTCATGACATTGTACAGGAGACAGGAATCAAGACCATCCCCATGGAAAAGAAATGCAAAAAGGCAAAATGGCTGTCTGAGGAGGCCTTATAAATAGCTGTGAAAAGAAGAGAAGCGAAA
The DNA here is from genome assembly GCF_023091745.1 of Budorcas taxicolor. Taxonomy (NCBI): domain Eukaryota; kingdom Metazoa; phylum Chordata; class Mammalia; order Artiodactyla; family Bovidae; genus Budorcas; species Budorcas taxicolor. Next base: position 143,148,267 of record NC_068920.1, read on the forward strand.
AGCAAAGGAGAAAAGGAAAGATATAAGCATCTGACTGCAGAGTTCCAAAGAATAGCAAGGAGAGATAAGAAAGCCTTCCTCAGTGATCAGTGCAAACAAATAGAGGAAAACAAAAGAATGGGAAAGACTAGAGATCTCTTCAAGAATATTAGAGATACCACGGGAACATTTCATACAAAGATGGGCTCGATAAAGAACAGAAATGGTATGGACCTAACAGCAGCAGAAGATATTAAAAGAGGTGGCAAGAATACAGAGAAGAACTGTACAAAAAAGATCTTCATGACCCAGATAATCATGATGGTGTTACCACTCACCTAGAGCCAGACATCCTGGAATGCACAGTCAAGTGGGCCTTAGGAAGCATCACTATAAACAAAGCCAGTGGAGGTAATGGAATTCCAGTGCAGCTATTTCAAATCCTAAAAGATGATGCTGTGAAAGTGCTGCACTCAATATGCCAGCAAATTTGGAAAATTCAGCTGTGGCCACAGGACTGGAAAAGGTCAGTTTTCATTCCAATCCCAAAGAAAGACAATGCCAAAGAATGCTCAAATTACCACGCAATTGCACTCATCTCACATGCTAGTAAAATAATGCTCAAAATTGTCCAAGCCAGGCTTCAGCAATATGTGAATCATGAATTTCCAGATGTTCAAGCTGGTTTTAGAAAAGGCAGAGGAACCAGAGATCAAATTTCCAACACCCGCTGTATCATGGAAAAAGCAAGAGAGTTCCAGAAAAACATCTATTTCTGCTTTATTGACTATGCGAAAGCCTTTGACTGTGTGGATCACAATGAACTGTGGAAAATTCTGAAAGAGATGGGAATACCAGACCATCTGACCTGCCTCTTGAGAAACCTATATGCAGGTCAGGAAGCAACAATTAGAACTAGACATGGAACAACAGACTGGTTCCAAATAGGAAAAGTAGTATGTCAAGGCTGTATATAGTGACCCTGCTTATTTAACTTATATGCAAATACATCATGAGAAATGCTGGGCTGGAAGAAGCACAAGCTGGAATCAAGATGGCTGGGAGAAATAGCAATAACCTCAGATATGCAGATGACATCACCCTTACGGCAGAAAGTGAAGAGGAACTAAAGAGCCTCTTGATGAAAGTGAAAGAGGAGAGTGAAAAGGTTGGCTTAAAGCTCAACATTCAGAAAACTAAGATCATGGCATCTGGTCCCATCACCTCATGGGAAGTAGATGGCGAAACAGTGGAAGCAGTGTCATACTTTATTTTTCTGGGCTCCAAAATCACTGCAGATGGTGATTCCAGCCATGAAATTAAAAGAAGCTTACTCCTTGGAAGGAAAATTATGACCAACCTAGACAGCATATTCAAAAGCAGAGACATCACTTTGCCAACAAAGGTCCATCTAGTCAAGGCTATGTTTTTTCCAGTAGTCATATATGCATGTGAGAGTTGGACTGTGAAGAAAGCTGATTGCCAAAGAATTGATGCTTTTGAACTGTGGTGTTGGAGAAGACTCTTGAGAGTCCCTTGGACTGCAAGGAGATCCAACCAGTCCATCCTAAAGGAGATCAGTCCTGGGTGCTCATTGGAAGGACTGATGCCAAAGATGAAACTCCAGTCTTTGGCCACCTCATGTAAACAGTTGACTCATTGGAAAAAACTGATGCTGGGAGGGATTGGGGGCAGGAGGAGAAGGGGATGGCAGACGATGAGATGGCTGGATGGCATCATGGACTCGATGGACATGCGTTTGAGTGAACTCTGGGAGTTGATGATGGACAGGGAGGCTTGGCGTGCTGCAATTCATGGGGTCGCAAAGAGTCGGACACCACTGAGTGACTGAACTGAACTGATAGAGGATGAACTGGAGATAAGAGAGACTGAGCCACATGTATGTGCAGGCATGTAACTAGTCAATAGCTCCCTCAGAGTTTCTTTCACAGAAGGGTGCAAAAACATGTTTGCTCCTTGAATAAGTCACTCATCAAATCCTTATTGTGCAATGAGATCATGATTAAATCTATAGACATTAAGAGAGATTCTAAATGGTAGGTTCATTATTCGGCCAAAGGATAAACCTTGTCCTTTTCAGTAAAATCTTTATCCATCTGTGAAACACTGTCAAGTAATCAGCAAGAAAATGTGAAAATATACTTAGGTTGATCTCTATGCCTTCTCCACCCCCTCTATAACAGGGAAATCCAGTGATGTTTTTCTCCCTGAACAGCCAGACAAAAACACTATGAATTGTGTGCAATTCAGTGAGAGAATGAGAACATTAGAGTTTCCATCTTGGACATGAATTAAATGCCATAAGAACTTTTACTGACTTCATTTGGAAAATAGAATCTTCTTCCAGAAAGGCTGAGCACTGCTGCAAAGACTAAGGCAGGCTCTCAATTATTCCTCTGAGGAGGAAGTTTGGCACTTCAGAGCAATTCAATTTGAGTCTCGGAGAAAAGGGGACCTCCAAGGTCACCTCAATGTGCCTCACCACAGGTACCAAGCTGCTCACGGATGTTGTCATTTATCCAGGGAACACAGCATCCCAAATCTCTCAGGAGGAGGCAGCTTGATTCAGCGGCTGAAATTCTAAAATCCCCTGGATGATTCTCATCTTGGTCCCTTCTCTTTATCACTACTAATTAATTTTAGCTCAAGTCTTACCACTTCTTCTCTAGGCTCTGGCATCAGGCTAATAGGTCTCTATCCAGCATCTAGTCCCCATTCCACCCAATCACAAATGCTCAACATTCTTTTTTCTTTTTAATTGGGAGATAATTGCTTTAAAAAGTTGTGTTAGTCTCTGCCATACAACAGTGCAAATCAGTCACAATTATATTATATATATATATATATTTATATATATATATATAATTATAGATATATAACCCCACACTCTTGAGCCCCAACATTCTTTTTAACTATAAACCTGGTCATATTTATTCTCTGCTCAGAATGTTTCAACTCTTTGCACAGCCTTCAAAGACATAAATGTTTTGGTCTCTGTCTACCTGTCCCATTGCATTTTCTTTCTTGCATTTTATGTTGCACTGGTACTGACATCTCTGAGCCTCTACTCACACCATTGTCTTTTTGGTAATCTTGTCCTTCCTCCTCCACATATTTCAGCCATCAACTCTTCCCAAATGCGTGTCTCCCTCTACTCTGCTGGGCTCAGGGTCCTGTTTTTCCCTGGGAACATCCTATGCTTACCTTTCCAAAGGATTTTCTCCTTCAGTGAAATCATCATTGGAGGACTAAACAATGATTCTGATCTGGCTTCAATATGTTGTTTTAAATTTGAATTCAGATCCTTTCAAGTTTTGGTTTTCAATAGATGCTCTGTGACTGAACATATGGGAGACAGTTTCTATAATGATTTAATACATACTTTTTTCAATTGGATTTCCCTGCTGGCTCAGCTGGTAAAGAATTTGCCTACAATGTAGGACACCTGGGTTCAATCCCTGGGTTGGGAAGATCCCCTGGAGAAGAGAACGGCTACCCACTCCAATTTTCTGGCCTGGAGAATTCCATAGCCCATGGGGTCATAAAGGGTCAGACATGACTGAGCAACTTTCACTTTTTTAAATCGAGGTATATTTGTCTTAAAATATTATATTAGTTTTAGATATATAACATAATGACTTAATATTTTCACAGATGACAAACCATACAAAGTTATTATAAAACGTTGACCATATTCCCTGTGATGTACAACCCAGCCTTCTGACTTATTTTATTTTATAGCTGGCAGTTTGTACTTTTTAATCCCCTTCATGTATTCTGCCTCTCTTTTTATCCCTTTCCCTTTCAGTGCTAGCTTGTTCTCTGTAAGTTTGCTTCTATTTTGCTGTATTTGTTCATTTATTTTGTTTTTAGATTCTGCTGCTGCTGCTGCTAGGTCACTTCAGTCTTGTCCAACTCTGTGTGGCCCCATAGACGGTAGCCCACCAGGCTCCCCCGTCCCTGGGATTCTCCAGGCAAGAACACTGGAGTGGGTTGCCATTCGTTTTCCAATGCATGAAAGTGAAAAGTGAAAGTGAAGTCACTCAGTCATGTCCGACACTTCGTGACCCCATGGACTGCAGCCCAGGCTCCTCCGTCCATGGAATTTTCCAGGCAAGATTTGGAGTGGGATGCCATTGCCTTCTCCATTTTAGATTCCATATATAAGTGAAAACAATTTTTTATCTTCCTCTGTCTGATTTTTTTCACTAACTGTGATAACCTCCAGGTCTATATGTGTTGCAACTAATAAGATTTCATTCTTTTATATAGCACATAATTTTCCAGTGTGTGTACATCTATCTCATATCTTTTTTATCCATCTGTTTGTTGATGAGCATTTAGGTTGCTTCTGTTATCTTGGCTATTGTAAATATGCTGCAATAAAAATTAAAAGTAACTTTTCAAATTAGTGTTTTCATTTTCTTTAGATGTTTGCCCAGGAGTAGCATTGCTGGATCACATGGTAGTACTATTTTTAATTTTTTTGAGGAACCTGCATACTGTTTTCCATAGCAGCTGCACCAATTTACACATTTACATTCCTATCGACAGTGTACTAGGAACCCTTGTCTTCGTATCTCTCTGATACTTGTTATTTCTTGTCTTTTTGACTACTGTCATCCTAACAAGTGTGAGGTGATATTTCACACTGGATTTGATGTGCATTTTCCTGATGATTAGTGGTGGGGAGCATCTTTTCATGTGATGGCTGGCCATCTACATGTCTTTTTGGAAAAAGGACTATCTCTTCAATTCTGAATGATAACCTTGCTGGGTCATACCATTGGTTGTAGATTTTTTTTTTTTTTTTCTCTCCCCCCTCTTTAAGAACTTTAAATAAATCATTCTACTCCCTTCTGGCCTATAAAATTTCTGAAGAAAAATAAACTTATAGCTTTATGGACACTCCCTACTATGTGACTTTCTGTTTTGCTCTTGCTGCCTTTAAAATTTTCTCTTTAAAGTTTTGCTATTTTAATTATGATATGTCTTGGTGTGGGCCTTCTTGGATTCATCTTATTTGGGACTCTCTGTGATTCCTAGACCTGCATTTCTTCCTCAGGTAAGGGGACACTTTCTGTCTCTCTTCTCTTTCTTGGAATCCTATAATTAAAATGTTAGTATATTATATGTTGTCCCAGTGGGCCCTTATCCTCATTATTATTATTTCTTTTTGCTGTCCTGATTTCTACTATCCTGTCTTCCAGTCCATTTATGTGTTCTTCTGGATTGTCTAATTTGCTTTCTTCTTTCTAATGTGATTTTCACTTAGATTATTGTACTCTTTAGCTTTGATCCATTCTTTTTTTACATTTTCTAGTTCTTAAAGTTCTCACTGCATTTCTCAATTCTGATTTCAGTAAGAATTCTTATGACTATCATTTTGAATTTCTTATCAAGTAAATTAGTTATCTCAGTTTCATTAGGTTCCCCCCCCCCCCCCCCGCCCCCCCGCCTTAGATTTTATCTTGTTCTTTAGTTTGGAATATATTTCTGTCTTCCTTCTTTTGTTTCACTTTCTCTGTGAAATCAGACAAAGCAGTTATCTATTATGCTCTTGAAGGAATATCCTTATGTATGCAGTCTGCATATGCCCAGTGGCTCTTCTGGAAGAGTTGGAGCTAAAAAGAGCATAGGCTGAGGCTTTTCCTGGAGTGTTCCAGGGTCCTTGCGTTGGAGGGTGTTATTTGGATCCAGGAAGAGGTGGAAAGGGTTGGAGATAGCACCCAGGTCAGGCTGGAGTTTAAGGTTTGCTGGTGACCACTGCTTTGGCAGTGGGTGGGGCCAGAGATGGAGCCTGATGTGAAGCACTGCTTCTCCTGGGGCATGCTGGAAGTCACTGCCTTGGGCTGAGGGACTGGAACGGAAGCTTGATATGGGGCAAGTGGAGTGCTGGGGCAGCTAGGCATTCCAGACAAAGCACCAGGCACTTTTCAGTCTGCTATCTCTGCATTGGCACTGGGAGAGAGTAAGTCTGTGTGTGTGCCTTTAAGAGCAGTCTCAATTTCCTAAAGGCTTCCAGTAAGCCTCACTGATATTCAAAGCCAATCAGGGCACTCTTCTTCCTCGTGCCAGACCTCAGCACTGGGATGCCCAATATGGGGTCTGAATCTCTCGCTTTTTAGAGAAATTCGAGCTTGTGGGTTGCCTGCTGGGGGTGTGGATCTGAATTAAGTCATTACTCTTCTCCTACCAGTCTCTGTGTGTGTTTTATATCATTGGTTGTAGAAGAGCTGTTCTGCTACTCTTCAGGTCATTCTCAGGGAAAGTTATTCTCTGTGTTATCAGGCATGTTTGTGGGAGGAGGTGAGCTCAGGGTCTTCCTGCTCTGCCACCTTGCTCTCTCTCCAAATGCATTTTCAAGGCCAACTGGGTTCAGGGGTTTCCTTGGTGGCTCAGATGATAAAGAATCTGCCTGTAAAGCAGGAGACTCAGGTTCAATCCCTGAGTCAGGACGATTCCCTAGAGCAGGGAATTGGCAACCCACTCCAGCATTATTGCCTGGAAAATTCCATGGACAGAGGTACCTGGGGGACTACAGTCCATGGGATGACGAAGAGTCAGACATGACTGAACGACTAACACACACACAAACTGGGTTCAAATTCAGTTCTGCAAACTACCTGTGTGTGTCTTTGAACAATGTTCCTAACTGTGGAAATTAATTTTTTTTCTCTGACACACAGATAATACTGTCAATTAGAGTTCTGTTAAGAAATGAAATCATATGTAAAAGTAAAAAAGTATTTAGAACAGGGGAGTATATGTTGATTGATAAATATTAGAAATAATATATCAAATTAAATGTTTTTCAGCCTTGTCAGTCACAAACTCTCTGACTTCTGTTCTTTCATAACATTTTCTTTTTTTCTTGGAGTCTCAGAATTTATATGTGTTCTATGAAGGTCCACACTAGTGTTAGATAAATAGGGAGAGAGAAGTAGGCAGATCCTTCTAGTCCACATAAACGTTCTGTCCTGAGGTTGAATTAACAAATGTAAAGTGACTGACACGTAATTGATTCTTAAATGTATAGATTGCCTTCTCTCTATGTTTATGAGGGTAGATGGCAAAACTTGGTTCTTTGTGATTGTTTCTTTTCTTGGAAAAAGATCTAATGCCAAACTAAGTAGGCAGAAAAATAGCTACCCCCAAAATGTCCTTATCTTAATACTTAGTACTTATGAATATGTAAGATTACATGGCAAAGGGAAATTAAGGAAGCAGATACAAGTTGCCAATTAGATGACTTAAAACAGAGTGGTTATCCTGGATCATCCATGTGAGCTCAACATAATCATAAGGGTTCTTCAGCATGGAAGAGGGAGGCAGAAAGGGATTAGAAAAAGAAATATGACAACAGAAGTATGGTCACAGAGAAGTAATGTTGCTGCTTTTGAAGGTAGAAGAATGGAGCCACGAGCCAAGGGATGTGGGTGGCTTTTAGAGAAATTTAAAAAGGAAGAAAATGGACTTAACCCTAGAACTTCTAGAAGGAATGGAGCCCTGCAAATATTCTAGTTCACTGAGACCTGTGTCAGATTTCTGATTGACAGAACTTTATGATAAAAAATTTGTCTTGCCTCTTAGTCAGCAGTCATTTGTTATAGCAGTAATACAAAATTAATATACAATGTTTGAAGGAAAAAAAATTGGAATTTCTGATGGACAGGAGTTTCAAGTTTTGATTATAGGGCGTTATATCAGTAATTAAACACAATTGCCTATAAAGTAAGGAAATGGATTTCTTGAGACCATGAATGTTCATAGCACATAAATCCTAACAGCTTATATGTTTCTCATTCTTTATATTTTTGTCAGCAGTCTGCAGGGAAAGTCAAAGTGCCTTTAACAGTCATGAGAATGTTAAGGGCCTGCCATGGTCTTGCTCTCCCTGTGTGTAAGGGTAGATTTAATGCTGGTGAGAAAGAGATGTTAGGGAAGCAGTTCTGTGAGATGCTGCACATTTGTTAATCATTTCACCATGACAATGACAAGAGCAATGATGACCATTAATTGTTTAGCATATTTCACGGGCTGTATATTATTAGATTTCACCATTACAGGAGAAAAATTATATGAAAGAGACATTATTTGTTGTTGTTCAGTTGCTAAGTTATGTCTGACTCTTTGCAATCCCATGGACTGAAGCATGCCAAGCTTCCCTGTCCTTCACTATCTCCCAGAGTTTGCTCAAATTCATGTCTGTTTAGTTGGTGATGCCATCCAACCATCGCATCCTCTGCCTCCCTCTTCTCCTTTTGCCTGTTTGTAAAATAGGAAACTAAAATACAGAGAAGCTAAGTGACTCACCCAAAGGTGCAGAACTCATAAATCATGGGGCTTTTACCCGTATTTAGGTCTTTGTGACCCAAGACTGTGCTTTGTATACTGTTTTGTACTGTTTTCCTAACAAGCCACATGTCTACTGTTCATATTGGGATAAAGCAATTGGAATTGTGCTAAAATTTGTATCACACCATAGGTTATGAAATCTGCCCCCCTGCCATGAAACCAATCCTGTACACAGACCTATTTAATATGTTAGATATTCAACACTCACTATTTCTAATAGATGTTGCATGTCAATCTGCTGCTTATGGTACCGAAGAGCTATTATTTCACTACAATGTCATCACACAAAATGTCATTGTATTTTCCCAGGCACAGTGCTGTGATATACACAGTAACACTAAACTCAGAGGTGATTAGGACATTTTCCCAGAACAAAATGTGTCCCAGAAGAAACAATGTGATGTGGCTTATCCTGGTGTGTTATTTTCTCCAGAGCACTTGTCTCCTCCCCCTGAAAGCTCACATATTTTAAGCTTCACAAATAACACTTTGAAGAGGACTGTGAAATGAAAGGCCCACACTGTGATGGAGGACTCTAGGGGGCATGTGTGTGTCTGCTTTCCTTAGGCGGATTCTGAAAAGGCGCAGAATGTGGGAGGTGTTATGGTAGGTTTCCTGATGCCTGGGGAGCATGAAAGGATTCCTTCATCAACCTTATTTTTTTGCAGGACTTCAAAGGGAGGCCAAGAAAGAATAGGTTTGGGAGCCATCAGGCTAGAAATTCACCGTCTACTCTGTTTCAACTGTGTTTTGAGTCCAGTGCTCCCCGTGACCTCATGCTGTGCTGAAAACTGACAAGGGTGCTGAGCACACCCACTTGCCAAAACTTGACTAGATTGCACCAGTGTTTTTTTTTTTTTTGTTTTTGTTTTTCTTTTCATCTCATTCTATGCACACTCACCTGGAAGGGAAGATGGTGACTAAGGAACCAGCAGATAAGAGATATGAATCTTTCACGACTGATCTATATATTATCCCCAAGAAGTTAGACGTGAGAAAAGTCATGCTTTTATTATGTTAATCATTTCAATTAAATATACTCAGTGTACTCAAAAGCCAAGTGCCTCCTGTTACAAAGAAAATATTGTATTTTTTCTTCTTTCTAGACCATGCCACTTCTACACATCCTGTGGACAGCATGAATAACTGTTACTCTGACCTTGAGAAACTTATCTAACTGGGGAGAAAAGGCCTCACATGTGGCAAAATCCAGAGGTATTTAAGGTACCTACCACGGGAAGGTGGTACCTAACACCTAAGGAAGGCTTGGGGCTTTCCAGGTGGCTCAGTGGTAAAGAATCTGCTTGCAGTGCAGTAAATTCAAGTTTGATCCCTGGGTTGGGAAGATCCCCTGGGAAGGAAATGGCAACCCACTTCAGTATTCTTGCCTGGGAAATCCCATGGACAGAGGAGCCTGGTAGACTACAGTCCATGGAGCCTCAAAAGAGTCGGAGACAACTTAGCAACTAAACAACAACCACAGTGGCTTAACACATTAAAGAACTTAGAATTATGTGGGTATAAAAGAGAATCTGTTATATTAATGTCATGGCCAAAACATGTCATATTTCCAAAGGAGGACATAGCACTATGAGTCAGAATTACTTGGGAATGTTCCAGAAGGCAGTGAGTGTATAAGCTGAACTTTAAGGAAATCAGCAGAGGTTGAAGGGGTAGAGAAGAAAAATAGGGGCATTCTAGGTGGCAAGGTTGCTACATGCCTATCCACATGTACCCAGGTAGGTCTGGATGAAGTTGTGGCTTTTTAATGAGAGGAATGAGAAAACGGTGGGAAAGGCAGGTTAGGCAAGGCCTTGAGTGTTCTTGCAAAATTCTACACCTAGTTCCATAGGCAAAGGATGCACAAGCAAGTTGTATTTTCCTTTAAGCATGGGCCGAGGAGCACTGGTAATGGTGGACATGACATTCTGAGTGACAGAGGGACAGAGGACAGGGATGTCCAGCTGGGAAGGTCATTTAATTGGCCCAAAAGTGAGAGAAAGCAGCATGAGAACAAATAAGTGCCCACTAAAGGCTAAATGCCTTCCATACAAGATCCCATTTTTATCCTTTGGAGATCCTGCACAATGGATGTGGCTCTGCTTACTTTAAAGATGAAGAAACTGAAGCTTGGGCAAGTATTTTAATGTGCTTCAAGTCAAAAGACTACTATTTTAGTAGAACTTTTCTTGGCTCTAAATCTCTTGTTCTTTCCACTCTGTCAGGCTGCTAGGAACTCATGAGCAAAAAGTGACTGCATGTCCCGATTCAACCCCCACACCACAAGTGCCAGTAACAGAGCCCACATCCTCCTCACAGACACACAAACATGTTCCAGCCACCCACCTCCACTCTTCCCGAAAGGCTGGGAAAGGGAATCAGAACATGGAGAGTAATAGATACCCTCAGTAGGAAGAAGAGGATTCTTCTTTTGTTTATTAGCTGACGTCATCTCTTTACTGAATTCCACCATGGTGATCTCATGATCTAACATGCCTGTAAGCCTTTTTGGGTGCTCTGGGTAAGATGAGTTTCTTTATATTTTCCTTTTGGAATTTTGAAAGGCAGGCTGTAATTAAATTCCTTTTTTCCCCACCTTGATGTCACCTGTTCTGACATGCAGAACCACAGCTATTCAAATCCTACATACTATATAATAACACCCTCCCAGGAATGATGGCCATATCCTGGAATGATCTATTTGATGTCTCTCTCTCACACCCAACTGAGAGATGTTTGAGACAAAGATGATTGCTTTAAAAAAAAATATGCTTTCCTAAGTTCTAGATTTTGATACAACATCTCAATATACTTAACTGAACTATAGATTAGAACTGTGACTACATCCATAGCACAATAAACAGCTAGGCATTTCAAAAATATTCTCAAGAAAAGAAAATCAGTGGATTCAGTTGTTTATAATGGTTAAACAATCGGACACATTTAGATTAATGTGGATCATTCCCTGTTGTGAAGGCTTAGTATTTGTACATGCTCATCTTATATAATAAGTAAACACAAACAGGAAACCAACATTTCTTACCATATAATCTCAGTCCTAGGTATTTTATTATACTGAATTATCTTTGCAATGAACCTGTTATTTTTTAGCAAATTTACTATTTGTATATTTTATGTATCAATATGTATTTTGTGACAAACTATATAAAAATATAGAGCTATCATTCTTTAATTATTAAGTAATTTTTGTTTCTCCTCTGGTGGTATTTTAAAAATTTGTTTCAATTCATCACGTTGCTTCACAAAAACAAATGAGACAGCAAGTGACTTGAGTTTTAGTTTCTCTCTACCATATACTGACTGTGATACTGAACAAGCCATTTCTCCCCTTATGAATCAAGTTCTTCGTCTGTAAAGTGAGTTACTCTAAATAAGTGTTACAGTTTGACCAACTCTCAAATTTCCAGGCAAGGAAAATTGGTATGGTTATATCTGAGGGCCAGTGTGTATCAACTTTGGAGGTTTCCAGAAGTCATAAACCAGCCCTGCAGGTTTGACCTGATTGATATCTTTCCTGGCCTAGAATCTCAGCTTGGCTGCCTGCTTGGCTACCACCCAAACTTCCTGGCAGCCCTTCTAATGTTCAAGCATTCTGCCTAGGTGGTCTTGGAAGAGGTAAATATGCTGAAATGAAAGTTTCTGGTTTCCACATTTTCACCATTAAGAACTTTGTGTTAAGTTTCTCCTCTAAGAACTTCTTTAGTTTTTAAAGCTTTGCTAAGCAAACCTCGTTATTCTTGTAATGATTCTTATTCCTATATTTGTGTTAACAAAGGAATATTAGACTGTTAATCTGAGCTCCTGGTAGAACAGTGATTACCAGTGCGACACTCTAGTTAAGAGCAACAAACTTCAGTTGTTATTTAATGTGATCCGTGTGGAGGTAAAGTAAGATTTCCAATTGTGACATGACTTTACATAAGGATAAAGAAAAAAGATCTGGAGGAACATGGGATGAGGGAAGGATGCTGATGCCATAGTCCTTCATTTGAGATACAGGGGAAGGAGAATTCTCAGGGCCTAGCCAAGCTGTGGTTAGATCAGAGGAGATGCATAGCCAAGTAAGCACAAATACAGGCAAGTTTGTTCACCAGAAAAATGCAGACTTGAATGAAACAGCATAGAGAACCCAAGAAGGGGCATTGGGGAAGTACAGAAAAATGTGAAGAGAATATTTAAGAACCAACAATACATGGAATAACCTAAAATGACAGTCATGGGGTAGAGTAAATAATCCCAAGGTTTCAAACAATATTTTGGCATTAAGTTACCTTGATATAATGTTAATTCAGTGTATGGTGAGAAAATTCCATCTGGTGCAGTGTGTCTGGTTGGCTGGGGCAGTAAATTGATAGGGGTTTTCACACTCTTGGATTGGAAGAATTAATACCGTTAAAATGGCCACACCACCCAAAGCACCCTACAGATATAATGTGATGCCTATCAAATTACCCATGACATTTTTCACAGAACTTGAAATAATCCTAAAATGGATATGGAACCACAAAAGACCCAGAATTGTCAAAGCAATCCTTAAGAAAAAGAGCAAAGCTGGAGGCATAACCCTCTCAGACTTCAGACAATACTACAGAGCTATTATAGATTCTATCAAAATGGCATAGTATTGTACAAAAACAGATATATGGATCAGCTGAACAGAATAGAGAGCACAGAAAAAAATTCACACACCTATAGTTAATCATCAACATAGGAGGCAAGAAAACACAGGAGAGAAAGACAGCATGTTCAACAAGTGCTGTCAGGAAAGTTGGACAACTACATGTCAATTAATGAAGTTAGAACACTCCTGTTGCAGGAAGGAGGACACCTTCCAGGGCCCAAAAGTGGGCTCTTGTCTAACACTGGGAAATGAATTGTCTGAGGAGACACATGTGCTGACAAAGCAAGCGATTTTATTGGGAAAGGTCACCCGGGTGGAGAGCAGTAGGGTAAGGGAACCCAGGAGAACTGCTCTGCTGTGTGGCTTGCAATGTCAGGTTTTATGGTGATGGGATTAGTTTCCGGGTGGTCTTTGGCCAATCATTTTAATTCAGAGTCTTTCCTGGTGGTGCACGCGTCGCTCAGCCAAGATGGATGCTAGTGAGAGGGATTCTGGGAAGTGGACAGACACGCAGTGTCTCCTTTAGACCTTTCCCGAACTCTTCCGGTTGGTGGTGGCTTATCAGTTCCGTATTCCTTATCAGGATCACCTGTCATAAAACAACTCATGCAAATGGTTACTATGGTGCCTGGCCAGGGTGGGCGGTTTCAATCAGTGTGCTTCCCCTAACACTCCATTTCCCTGTACATAAAAATAAACTCAAAATGGTTTAAAGACTTAAACACAAGACTTGACACCCTAAACTCCTAGAAGAGATCATAGGCAAAATATTCTAACATATATTGTACCAATGTTTTCTTAGGTCAGTCACCCAAGGCAAAAGAAATAAAAACAAAAATAAACAAATGGGACCTAATCAAAATTATAGATGGCCAATAGGTACATGGAAAAATGTTCAACATAATTATTAGAGAAATGCAAATCATAACTGAAATGAGGTATTACATCATACTGGTCAGAATGGCCATCACTAAAATGTTTACAAATAAATGCTGGAGTGAGTGTAGAGAAAAAGGAAATGCCTACACTGTTGGTGGAAATGTAAGTTGGTGCAGCCACTATGGAAATTAGTATAGAGGTTTCTCAGAAAACTAGCAACAGAATTGCTATATGATCCAGTGATCCCACTCCTGGATAAAACTATAATTCAAAAGATATATGCACTCCTATGTTCATAGCATCACTATTCACAATAGCTAAAACAAAGAACTAATAAAAATGTCCATCAACAGATGAATGGATAAGGAAGATGTGGTGTATATATATACATATCCATACATAATGAAATACTACACAACCATGAAAATGAATGAAATAATGCCATTTGCAGCAACATGGATGCAAGTACAGATTATCATACTAAGTCAGAAAGACAATATCATACGGTATAATTTGTATGTGGATTCTAATATATGACATAGGTGAACCTTTCAACGAAACGGAAATAGACTCACAGACATAGAGAGTAGACTTGTGGTTGCTACGGGAGAGGGCGTTGGGGGAGGGAAGTTTAGGTTAGCAGATGTAGGTTATTACATAATTTACAACTTACAGATGGATAAACCAAAAGGTCCAAGTGTATAGCACAGAGGACTATATTCAATATCCTATGATAAACCATATAATGGAAAAGAGTATATTAAAAAAGAATGTGTATATATGTATATATATATATATATATATATACACAAACACACATATATAAAACTGAATCACTTTGTTGTATAACAGAAATTAACATAACACTGTAAGTCAACTATACATTAAAAAAAAAAAAAAAGTTGATATGGGTTTTGTTATTCCTGAGGTAAGCATGAGAATGGACCTCATCAGAAGCCTGGTATGTAACTACTGAAACAAAAATGAATGTTGGTTACATTGTTCTGATTATTTGGGATTTCAAGACTTAGATTAGATATGTGAATGATCACTAAATCGTCAACTGATGATCTAACATCTGTAGGAGAATTCAAGTAAAGTCTGAATAGAGAATGGCTGGAGTAGAGCAGACACTGGAAAAGACCCTGATGCTGGGAGGGACTGGGGGCAGGAGGAGAAGGGGACGACAGAGGATGAGATGGCTGGATGGCATCATCGACTTGATGGACAAGAGTTTGGGTGAACTCCAGGAGTGGTGATGGACAGGGAGGCCTGGCATGCTGCAGTTCATGGGGTCGCAAAGAGCCGGACACGACTGAGCAACTGAACTGAGCTGAACTGAGAGCAGACAGATACAATAGAGTAGGGCCATATTATGTAACATTCTCTAGGGTTGGTGTGAGGGAGGCCAGCCTGCTAAAGAAATACCACAGCACTGATGTATCGATGGCATCCCTGATTCCTAACAATGCATAGGTACAGCTCAGACCTGGTCTGGAGCCAGATAAAAACAGGATTTGGGGCCCCAATTACTAGGAGATCCAATGATGGTCTCAGAATAGGGCCTTATCCACGCAAGAATGAACCCAGGAGCAGAGATCATGTTAAGTCACTGAGCCCCACCCAACACCCCTCTCAATTTATGTTTAAGGAAACTGAGGCAAAATGAAGTATAGTGGTTTGCTCAAATTCATATAAATAGAGAAATGAGTCTGAGTTTTCTAATCTTCTTTCCAGTAGGTCACACTGGCTCACCCATAAATTGACAAAGACCCCAGAAAAACCCTTGGTTTGTGGCAGCCTCAAAAGTTTCCATGGTGTTCTGCTAGACTGCCTTCTCCTAAAATACACTTCAAACTGTACCACCAAATGATGTTGTTTTCCCTCTTGAAATTGTTAGGAACCTTCTGGTCTCATCTGACAAGTGGAGCAGAACTTATAGGCTTTGCAAAGGTCTTTCATTAGCCAAATACAGGAGAGCCTCATTAATTTTAGTGCATCAGTGAAGACCTATCATATAAGGTATTTGAGCCAAGCTAATCCTTGACCCCAAAACCAGGAGTGCAAAGAAACACCAACAGTAATCTGTGGAACTAGAACACTCAAGTATTTCCAGGTATTTTATTAGGTTCAAATTCCTTGCTAAGTCCTAAATTAGTCTGCATTATGCAATATTTAAATATAAATAAAATTTTATTTTTTTTAGTTGTATATAATAACCAGGAGGAGAAGGGGATGACAGAGGATGAGATGATGGGATAGCATCACCGACTCAATGGACATCAGTTTGAGCAGTCTCTGGGAGTTGGTGATGGACAGGCAAGCCTGGAGTGCTGCAGTCCATGGGGGTCACAAAGAGTCGGACATGACTGAGCGACTGAACTGAACTGAACTGAATTAGCCTTGAACATTCTTACCTAATAAAGGTTCTAGTAGGTTTATATCAAAGAGTTAGTTTGGTTGTACACAGATTCCTATTTGTACCCGACTCCAGTACTCTTGCCTGGAAAATCCCATGGATGGAGGAGCCTGGTAGGCTGCAGTCCGTGGGGTCGCTAAGAGTCAGACATGACTGAGTGACTTCACTTTCACTTTTCACTTTCAATCAATGGAGAAGGAAATGGCAACCCACTCCATGCTCTTGCCTAGAGAATCCCAGGGACGGGGGAGCCCGGTGGGCTGCCGTCCATGGGATCTCACAGAGTCAGACACGACTGAAGCGACTTAGCAGTAGCAGTGCTCAGCAGCTCAATCATGTTCAACAGTTTGCACACCCATGAATGTAGCCCACCAGGCTTCCCTGTCCATGGGGTTTTTCAGGCAAGAATACTGGAGTGGGTTTCCATTTCTTACTCCAGGGTATCTTCCTGACCCAGGGATTGAACCTGTGACTCTTGTGTCTCCTGCATTGGCAGGTGGATTCTTTACACCACTAGTGCCACTGGGAAGCCCAAAGAATGAATATTCATTATTATCTCCCTTTTGTTTTTCAATCTAAGATTCAATGAACTTAATGTTGGGAAAATTCAACTTCAGACAATTCAGTTCAGTAATCTTTAATACCATTTGCCAGTCACTCAACTAGTTCAATGGATTTTGAGAAAAATTGTGTTGTTTCATTTTCTGTGGAAAACTGAAGGACAGGCTTGAGATTTTCTATTGAAATTTATCTGCAATTTAGCAGTGTTCTAAATACAGAGGTTGGCAAACTTTTTCTGTAAAGGATCAGAATATATTTTTAAGTTTTGCAGGCTACATATGATCTTTGTCTCATATCGTTTTCTTCCTTATTCCTATCACCCAACCCCTGCCCAAACTCTTTAAAAATACTTTTTAAAGTTCTACCTATGGGTCATGCAAAAAGAAACATGGCCAGGTTTGTCCCACAGGGAATAGGTTGCTCATCCCTATATGAGTCTGAGTGACATGCCTGTAGGTTTGATATCAGATTATTTTGTCTTCTCTTCATACATGAGTCTATAACTAATTTACTTACAATACATCAATCTGAACTTAAGAGGTGATCCCAAACACTGGTGCTTAATTTGTTGAAGGGGTCATAGACATGGACATAAATTTTACTATATAGCATATACACTACATGTAAAAAGAGAATTTTACATAAAATTCAGAAGGCTCATTGAATGTCTAGATCTATTAATAGGTTCTAGGTTAAGGAAAACATGTTCTAGATGTTTCTTTTTTTAATCCCCTCCCCCCACCGCCAAGCACACAAATAGTGATACAGGTATCTTCTTCTAAGAGAACTTTGGGTAAAGTGAACAGCATTCTTAGCATATGAAATTTTAAAAGTCTGGCCAATATGCCTTTCATGGAGTGTTTGCCAATTTGTTTATTTTGCTATATTTAGATGTTTAGCTAATTGAGTTTTTTTGCTATTATAAATAATATGGTGAACATCTTTGTGTATAAAACTCTCTGCTTTGTGACTAAGTATTTTTCTCATCAGTGGAATAACTGGATCTAAGAATCAAAAGAGGAAAGATTTTAAAAATTTTGTTAAACACAACACCAAAGATAGTTATCAAATCGCAAGAGAAAAGAGGAAGGGAAGAAATTAGACCTACAGAAACAAATCCAAAACAATAGGAACATACATGTTGATAATTACCTTAAATGTAAATGGATTAAATGCTCCATCCAAAAAGACAGACTTGCCGAATGGATACAAAACAAGGCCCATATATATGCTGTTTATGAGAGTCCCACTTTAGATCTAGGGACACATACAGACTGAAAGTGAGGGGGGGAAAAAGGTTTTCCATGGAAATGAAAACCAAAATAAAGCTGGAATAGCAATATTCATATCAGAACAAATAGACTTTAAAGACTGTTACAAGAGACAGAGAAGGACATTACATAACAATTGGGGGATCAATCCAGAAGAAGATATAACAATTGTAAATATATATGCATCCAACATAGGAGTAACTCAATATATAAGACAAATGCTAACAGCCATAAAAGGGGAGATCAACAGTAATACAATAATAGTGGTGGGCTTTAACACCTCTACTTATACCAATGGACAGATCAGACAGAAAATCTATAAGGAAATAGAGTCTTAAATGACACATTAGACCAGACAGACTTAATTCACAGTTATAGGACATTCCATCTGGAAGCAACAGAATACACTTACTTCTCAAGTACACATGGAACATTCTCCAGGATAGATCACATCTTGTGGTCACTGGGGGAAAACAGCAGGGGTTGGGGAGGGATAGTTTGGGAGATTGGGATTGACATATACACACTGCTATATATAAAATAGGTAACTAATAAGGACCTACTGTAGAGCACAGGGAACTCTCCTCAATACAACATAGTGGCCTAAATGGGAAAAGCACCTAAAACTGTGTGCACGTGTGTGTGTAATTGATTCACTTTGCTGTACACCTGAAACTAACACAACACTGCAAATCAACTATATTCCAATAAACATTAAAAAAAATAAAATTTTGGACCATAAAAATAATTTTGTTGTTAATTCATAGTGCTAAATCAGTTATATACACTTTATACATAATTATATATATATTTTTTAATTTATATGTACATATAATTTATTTGGGTCATCATAGGAAACCTTCAGGTGTTGTAGACAGTGCAACATTATTTATGGTGCTTACCCCAAACATCAGTTTTGATTTAAGTGCTCTGTACACGGTCTGAAGAATATGAATCCTAATCACCTTGTCTCATGAGTAACAAGAATCCTAATACCCTGAATGCTTAGCTTTGTCTCAGTGAACAGTGAATTTTGAGATCTTTATGGTCTGATATTATCTTGATAGAAATTAATTAAATTTCTGGTAGAAATCACTTTGGTAGAATTTTCATTAATGCATCTATTCACTCAAAAATTATCACTTAATATCTGTTTTGTACAGTTGTGTTCTAGGAAGGAGACTACATCATAACATCATTAGTGGTGATAATAATATTAAAACAATAGGGAATTTTTTATTATATAGTACATATTATGCTCCACCCATTGTTTTAAGTGCTTTTCTATATATTAACTTATTCTGCTCTATGAGGTAAACGATTTTAGCATTCCATTTTACAGATGAGAAAACTGAGGACTAGAGAAGTTTATGAGTAAGCCTCAAATCATGTACAAAGTAAACCTGAGAGGCAATATTTAAACTCAGGCAATCAAAATCAATAGTTCTTGGTCTCATGACTGTCTCACGCTAATACAGTGTGAGTATTCTTTATGAGGTGAAGAGTTTCCTATTTCAATGTTTCAAGTCATCTACACAGATGAAACTTTGTTTACAACAGAGAAGATTAAGGTGAAGAAGAAGTGATACTAGATCATGAGCTTGTATGTTTTTCTTTTCCTAGACTTAAGTCCAAGTGAACTTCCAACCAGCAGATGCATGAACTCTTCCCTAAACAGATGCACTCAGAAGACCCTGTGGCCCAGATTCAAGTAACATCAAATGGTTTTTCAAAGCATTCATGGTGCTAGTCTCCAGGCATGCCATTTCCCAGAAGGTTCTTTTGTTTTATCCCCCAAGACTCCCCTGATTTTGGTTCCATATATTTTGCCTGTTATCCTCAGGACCTTGCATAAGTTCCCAGGTCTTAATGTAACCTCACAACAGGATCTGAAAGGAGTGAATTGTCAGTGGCTAACACTGTTGGGAAGTCTATTAAAGAAACACTTTCCTTATGAAGAGAAAATCTGCATCCTGCCTCTAGATAATTCTTAGCTTCAGCACTATTGAGACAGCTGCAATTCTAACTGCTTATATCTGTTCAAGAAACTCCGAGAGAGCAGAAACACACATTTTGGAGTCTATACACACTGGAGTCAGGCTCTGACCTTTACCCCTTACTAACTGTCTGACTTTGACAAGGAATTTCATTACTGGTTTCCTTATCTGAACACTAGGGTTATAAGCCCCACATTGAGAGATCACAGATATGAAAAATGAATAATATTTATTGGGTAGTTAGTATTCAGTAATTGGTAGTGTATTCTCTTCTCCGCAGACTTAAAAAAATACATACTTAGTGATTAGTTGGAAGAAACAACAGGAAATACTGATTGCTGAGAACTTAACTCTTTAGGATAGATGGATTAAAATAAGTTAACAGCCTCATCAAAATTATTTTTAGGTCGTTAAATGTAGATTTTGCTCCAAATTAGCATCAGGACAATCTTCCTAAAAACACACCTTTAAATATTTCCTTCAAGTTCTCATCATCTCTCCATGGCTCTTCACAGCCTACAGGATCAAGTCCAAGCCTCTTGGCTGGGCATTCAAGACCCTACATAACACTGAATGATGTTAAAAGTCCTAGGCCTAATCACTTCCCCTGTGTAATTATGGTCCAGCAATCTAGAAATATTCATTATTCCCTCCTATAAGATACTTTCCTGATTCTATGCCTTTGTGCCTCCTGTGTCGTACTCTTGGCACATTCTTTCTGTATTTCTCTGCCTGGTGATTATTCCACTCTTGAAAGCCTCTCTTTATAAGCGATTACCCTTGCTCTCCACAACGTAATGTTCCGACAAACACAAATTATTCCCCTTTTCACTTCTCTGTGGTATTTTGTGCTCCCTCTCTCAGAATGTCTTGTATCCCACCTTGAACTTACTTGAGGGTGTGGTCAGCTACTTCCTTTTAGTTCAAGGGCTCAAGAGCAGACCTGAGATTTCATTAACTTTAACTACTATTAAACTGGGCATCGTGCCTGGCACAATGGTCTATCCTCAGCAAATGTTTGACTGAATGAAATAGATAAGTGGAACATAAAAACTTTGGCCCCAGAGTTGTTTGCCTCGATTCGAATCCTAGCCGGTGTTTATGTGATCTTGGGAAAGTCTTTTGTCTACAATAGAAAATGCGGTCAGCAGCTTTCAAAACTAGGCTTCACCCAGCCAAACAAGTTTCAGTGAAGTCCTTTCAGCTCAAATCTGGGGTGAGAGGAAAACAGGAGAGGCTTCTTCTCCTGTTTCAACTAGCCAAGTTCATTTTTCAGCTATTCATGTCACGGATACCCAGATGAGCTTTTATTTAAAGAAGATATTTTATACATGAAACAAATCAAACTATGAGATTGGCGAATCTGTGAGCATCCTTCCATTTCGCACTGCTCGATCTGTCATAAATACACACACATTGAGAGATATTTTAAAATGCTGCTCCATAATAATTGGGACTGTTTCAAAACTTCTTCAAATTCAGAAATGAAGGGGCAGACCCATAGAGCTTACTGAATAGTTAATACGTGTTTTGACTATCTGTGCTGTGCACTGTACTCAGTCCTGTCCAGCTCTGTGTGACCCCATGGACTGTACCCCTTCAGGCTCCTCTGTCCGTGGAATTTTCCAAGCAAGAGTACTGGAATGGGTTGCATGCCCTCATCCAGGGGTATCTTCCTGACCCAATGATCAAACTCGCATCTCTTGCGTCTCTTGCATTGGCGGGTGGAGTCTTTACTACTGTGCCACCTAAGAAGCCCTTTGAGTACCTACTAAGCTCCAGTTCAGTGCTAGAAATTTTACTTAGATTATATCTAATTTCAAAATCTATATCATAGACATAAATTTTCACACTTTACATGTGACAAAGAAGATAGAGTAAAAATGCATCCTATCAAACAGCCAGAGGAGGTGAATCCTAACAGAAAGCAGGTATGTCCAGCCTAAAATCATGTGCTCCTTCTCTTGGAGGACACTTAAATCAATATAAATCAATCCTGTGAATTAAAACACACATACACAAAATAATGGGGCAGTTTTGGAAACACCTCTCTACCCCTCATTTGTAAGATGTATCTGTTATTTGGAGAGTAGCAGTGAGTCTGACAGCCTCATTACAATTTCCCATCAGAGGTTCAGTTCAGACCAATGAATGGAATGATTATAAAGCCTGTTCCTGTGCTATGCAACTCACATTTGCTGAGCCAGGAGCAATTTTTACCGAGCTGGCTTGCCTATATTGGAATTGTATTCACTGCCCAGAAAACCGGCAGGGGGGCTTTAGCTAAACTACCCAGCAGGAAACAAAAGCCCAGCTTGGTCCTGGAGAGAAGGAGATGGTGCAGGCTTAAGGGGGGGTGGGGTGGGGTGGGGTCTGAGGAGTTCAGTTACCAACACAGAGCTTCTTGATGGCTCTGTTGAATTACATTTACAAAAGAAGCTTTGGATGCAAAATGCAAAGCAGTAGTTGCAGGCAGTCAGTAAAGTGGGATTTTGTGGATTTTAGTTAGAAATCGTTTGAAGAATGATGTTTTAGTACTAATATCTCATCCCAAATGGAGTGTCATGAGCTACATCCCTGAGGATGGAAAACATAGGAACTTGGACATCATTTAGTGCCGAAGAGTCAATTTGTTTTTATTGTATTTCACTTTGATGAGAAAAATTTCCTGGACAACACACCATCTTTTATTCAGTTCAAAAAAAACCTGAGGGCTTCCCTGTTGGCTCAGTGGTAAAGTGTCTGCCTGCCAATGCAGGAGACACAGACTTGATCCCTGGTCCAGGAAGATCCCACATGCCATATGGCAAGTAAGCCTGTGCCACAACCGCTGAGCCTGTGCTCTAGCTCTCAGGAGCCACAACTACTGAAGCTCGACGCCTGTGCTCCACAACAAGAGGAGCCAACACAAGGGGAAGCCTGTGCACCCCAACTAGAGAGTAGCCCCCACTTGCCACAAGCCAGTGCACAGCAACGAAGACTCAGTATAGCCAAAAAAAAAAAAAAATTAGAAACCTGAAACCTGAAATTGACCAGGATCCTGTGGGGCCCTCCCAGGACAGAGCCCTCCCTCAAATCCTATGCTTTAGCTCCTTTCTGAAGTATTGAGTTGGCCAAAAATTTCCTTCGGGCTTTACCTAAAATGTTTTGGGAAACTGAGTGAACTTTTTTGGACAACCCAATAACTAGACAATAGGATCTGATGCTTATTTCCTGAGTTTTCAGATGCTAAAATTGTAGCTTCCTGGGTAGCTCAGCTGGTAAAGAATCTGCCTGTAATGCAGGAGACCCCAGTTCAATTCCTGGATAGGGGACGATACCCTGGAAAAGGGATACCCTACCCACTCCAGTATTCATGGGCTTCCCTGATGGCTCAGATTGTAAAGAATCCATCTGCAATGTGGGAGACCTGGGTTCAATCCCTGGGTTGGGAAGATCATCAAAAAACCACCACTAAATAGCAGAAATGAACTGCCTGATGGTAAAAAGCAAGAAGCCCCCAGACCTTCTGGCACCTAAAGACTGTTCATCATCAACCAATGACGGAACTGTTCACAAGTTAATAACATCCCCAGAATGCTACTCCCTCACCTGGCCTTTAAAAAAGCTTTGCTGAAACCCTTTGGGAGTTTGGGGTTTTGGGGAGCATGAGTCACCTGTTCTTGTTCAGCACAGCAATAAAACTTTCTCTGCTCCCAATTCCAATGTTTCCATCTTTTGGCCTCAATCTGCATCAAGCACACAAACTTGCATCTGACAACAAACTCAGATATCAAAATGAAGTCAAAATAGAAGCAAATCTTAGAAGAGAGATTGTTATACACAGGTCTTAATAGTAGGGTATGGATGAGTCGTGGACGAGCCACGAGGACAGTGACCCTGGCCCACTTTCCTCAAGGCTGTGTTCCCACCCAGAACAGGACTGACCCAAAACATTGCTCAGGGAAATCGTTTTTGTGATTGAATGAATCACTGTGAAAATAGTGTTTTACAATCTAGACATTAGACAAATGGAAAGCCACATTATTTTTTTTAAATGTGTACCTCCACACCTCATAGGGTTAATCAAAACACCTGCAATACTGACAGCAACAGAGGTCAATTAACAGCAGTTTTTAATTTAAAAGCAAGAATAACAGTAATTAAAAAGCACAACTAACTCAGAACAGTCTGATGCTTTGTACATGACATAACACATAGGAACTTCAATTATTGGCAAGTATTCTTATGCTATAAGAACTCTCCAAATTTATCAGGTGTAGGGGCTAGATTTCTTGGTAGAATAATGAATTTAGAGTCCTCATAAAACTTGGATAATAATTTTGATATGGAAATAGCATTTTGTCTGCTTAATAGATTATTTAAGGGCTTCCCACAGTTTTGGCATAGTCAATAAAGCAGAAATAGATGTTTTTCTGGAACTCTCTTGCTTTTTCCATGGTCCAGCGGATGTTGGCAATTTGATCTCTGGTTCCTCTGCCTTTTCTAAAACCAGCTTGAACATCAGGAAGTTCACGGTTCACGTATTGCTGAAGCCTGGCTTGGAGAATTTTGAGCATTACTTTACTAGCATGTGAGATGAGTGCAATTGTGTGGTAGTTTGAGCATTCTTTGGCATTGCCTTTCTTTGGAATTGGAATGAAAACTGACCTTTTCCAGTCCTGTGGCCACTGCTGAGTTTTCCAAAGTTGCTGGCATATTGAGTGCAGCACTTTCACAGCATCATCTTTCAGGATTTGAAATAGCTCAACTGGAATTCCATCACCTCCACTAGCTTTGTTGATAGTGACGCTTTCCAAGGCCCACTTGACTTCACATTCCAGGATGTCTGGCTCTAGATGAGTGATCACACCATCGTGATTATCTGGGTCATGAAGATCTTTTTTGTACATTTCTTCTGTGTATTCTTGCCACCTCTTCTTAATATCTTCTGCTTCTGTTAGGTCCATACCATTTCTGTCCTTTATCAAGCCCATCTTTGCATGAAATGTTCCCTTGGTATCTCTAATTTTCTTGAAGAGATCTCTAGTCTTTCCCATTCTGTTCTTTTCCTCTATTTCTTTGCACTGATTGCTGAAGAAGGCTTTCTTATCTCTTCTTGCTATTCTCTGTCTGAGTGAATGCCAGGAGTTGGTGATGGACAGCGAGGCCTGGCGTGCTGCTATTCATGGGGTTGCAGAGAGTCGGACACGACTGAGCGACTGAACTGAACTGAACTGAAGGGTTTCCCAGGTGGCACAGTGGTAAAGAATCTACCTGACAATGTAGGAGACACAGGTTCAGGTTCAATTCCTGGGTCAAGGAGATGCCCTGGAGAAGGAAATGGCAACCCACTCCAGTATTCTTTCCTGGAAAATCCCATGGACAGAGGAGCCTGGCAGGTTATAGTCTATGGGGTCGCAAACAACTGGACATGACTGAGTGACTGAGGACACACAGAAACAATAAATCATTTACAATTTATGTGTTTTTAAATGAATGGCCATTGATATGGATTCTCAACTATTCATAAAAGGGCTTATGGTTTTGGATTGGATAACAACCTAGGGACTTGGGGAGGGTCCCCTCAGTCACGGGTGGTGGCCTCACGACCAAAGTATGACAAAGTCCACGTCAGCATAGTAGTTTAGTAGGTAGTATAGTAGTAGTATAGTAGTTAGTAGCAGTATAGTAGGAGTATACTAGTATGGTAGTTTCAGAGAGCACCTTTTGGGAGCAGAGAGTAAGTAAGAAGCCACAAGAGGAGATCTGGGCCTCAGCCAAACTGCTGCATATTTAAAACCTATTCAGTAAAGGATTTTATTTATTTATTTATTTATTTGTAGTTGTGTTGTTTTATGGTGCAATTTCTTATGGGAGTCTGTAAAAGAGTGAATCTGGGTGTGTGACCTATGATTTCTAGAGAAGAATGTTTGCTGGTGAGAGTTTATTCTCTTACGAAGAAGTAGGAACAGTTAGACGATGCTGTGGGGAAAGTGGGTGACAGGATCCTCCCATCTCAAGTCCTTCAGTGTATTTTCTTTCCCATTGAGCAGTCATGTTTAAGGTAGATGAGAGGTCAGAACATACAGATGAGGCTGCACAAACACAAGAGATCCTCAATGTGTCCTCGAGGGCCACCCGGTAACACTCTGCTCAAGGGCTGGTTGAGGATGGAAGGGTGCAGTATCCTACCACTTCCCTAGGAAGATGCTTCCAAAGACCCTAGGGATGTGGGATTTTCACTTAATCAGTATCCACCCAGGTAAACCAGGAACTGTGTGAAGGTAGGTTCAGAGCAGAGTAGTGGGGATCAGATCATGTAATTCTTTGATCAGGAATTTGGATTTAATGAAAACAATGTAAAGTCATCAGTTGAAGGTGATTTGCATAGAAATGATGGGATCTGTATCTAAAGATCCTTCCTACAATATATGAATATGGGAGGCACAGCTGAGAGTCTACTCAATTTCTACATATACCTTTATATACATATTTCAACTTCCATGTAATAGCTCTCACAATTTTATATATTTTCCTATAAAACTATCCTTCAAAGAAACAAATACACTCTTACCCTCTCCCCATAAAGAGGAGACAAAAATACCAACCATCATTGATTTCCAATTTAAATAACATTCAGAATATCTGCCTCTGGGCAATGATATTTACTCCTCAAACTCAAATCCCACTTGAACATCCTATAATCTAAAAACTAAACTGTAAACCATCACCAGAACTCTTAATAAAACACACTAGGAGGAAAGGAAGAGAGAGGAAAGTGATTAATATTTACATGTAATATGTTTACATGTAAGGGAGTTGTATACACAACTGTAGTATACTACACATACTTACACAACAAGCAAGAAAGAAAACATGCAAAGTTGCTATGGTTCTCTTCATTGTAACTGGTCATGAAATCTTAGTTGATGTCTAATTTATTTTTTCATTATCTATTCCACATACCCTTTCTCCTCACCTAGTTCCTCACCTGGTTTCCTGAAAGACCTTAAATGGCAATAGACCTCAACTCAACAACAAAACACAAATAGCCCAATACAAAATGGGCAGAAGACCTAAACAGACATTTTTCCAAGAAGAAATACAAATGGCCAACAGGCATATGAGAAGATGCACAATGGTTCTAATTATTAGAGAAATGCAAATCAAACCAACAATGAGGTACCGTCTCACATCAGTCAGAATGGCCATCATCAAAATGCCTGCAAATAACAAATGCTAGAGAGGATGTGGGAGGAGGCAATGGCACCCCACTCCAGTACTCCTGCCTGGAAAATCCCATGGATGGAGGAACCTGGTTGGCTACAGTCCATGGGGTCGCTAAGAGTTGGACACGACTGAGCGACTTCACTTTCATTTTTCACTCTTATGCATTGGAGAAGGAAATGGCAACCCACTCCAGTGTTCTTGCTTCGAGAATCCCACGGACGGGGGAGCCTGGTGGGCTGCTGTCTATGGGGTCACACAGAGTCGGACATGACTGAAGCGAATTAGCAGCAGCAGCAGCAGAGAGGATGTGGAGAGAAGGGAACCCTCCTACACTGTTGTTGGAAATGTAAGTTGGTACAGCCACTATGTACAATATGGAGGTTCCTCAGGAAACTAAAAATAGTATTACCATATGATCCAACAATCCCACTCCTAGGCATAGATCCAGACAAAACTGTAATTCAAAAGATACATGTATTCCTATATTCATAGCAGCACTATTCACAATAGCCAAGACATGGAAACAACTTAAATGGTACACTGACAGATGAATGCATCAGGAAGATGTGATATATATATATATATACACAATAGAATATTACTTAGCCATAAAATATGAAGTAATGCCATCTGCTGTGATATGG
This sequence comes from Budorcas taxicolor, assembly GCF_023091745.1. Classification (NCBI taxonomy): domain Eukaryota; kingdom Metazoa; phylum Chordata; class Mammalia; order Artiodactyla; family Bovidae; genus Budorcas; species Budorcas taxicolor. The sequence goes on from NC_068920.1 coordinate 143,176,250, forward strand.
ATGCAACTAGAGATTATTATACCAAGTAAATCAGAAGATAAAGACAAATACCATATGATATCACTTATATGTGGAATCTAAAATATGACACAAATGAAATTATCTCTGAAACATAAGCAGACTCAGACCTAGAAAACAGACTTGTGATTGTTCAGGAGAAAGAGTTTAGGGGAAGGATGGAGTGGGAGGCTGGGGTTAGCAGTTATAGGCTATTATATACAGAATGGATGAACAACAAAATCATAATGTATAGCACAGAGAACAATATTCACTATCCTGTGATAAATCATAATGGAAAAGAATATTAAAAATTATGTATATATATGAGTAATTGATCACTTTGCTGTATAGAAGAAATAAACACAACACTGTAAATCCACTATACCTCAATAAGGAAAAACAAACAAAACAAAACAGGCAGCAGAAATGATCCCTCAAAAAAATCCAAAAAACAAAGCACAATGGTCTTGACTTGGAATTATTTGTAATTTTTCATGAATTCTACTGTTATATATGAAAGTACTAAGAGGCATACCTTGCCCACAAAGGTTCATATAATCAAAGTTATGGTTTTTCCAGTAGTCATGTAAGACTTGGAGCATAAAGAAGGCTGAATGCAAAAGAGTTGATGCTTTTGAGCTGTGGTGTTGGAGAAGACTCTTACGAGTCCCTTAGATTGCAAGATCAAACCAGTCAATCCTAAAAGAAATCAATCCTGAATATTCATGGGAAGGACTGATGTTAAAGCTGAAGCTGCAATACTCTGGCCACCTGATGCAAAGAGCCAATTCATTAGAAAAACCCTGATGCTGGGAAAGACTGAAGGCAGGAAGAGAAGGGGGCGACAGAGGATGAGATGGTTGAATGGCATCCCTGACTCAATGGACATAAGTTTGAACAAGCTCTGGAAGATGGTGATGGACAGGGAACCCTGGCGTGCTACAGTCCATGGGATCACAAAGAGTTGGGTACAACTGCAACTGAACAACAACAACAAAGATGCCTCCCATCTAACCAAAGGCCTTCTTACCCTAAATTAGATCACAAATAATCTCTCTTTGGTAAACCAAATCAATCATTCCCAGCCAATTCTGGAACCACTGGTTTAGTGATATCTGGAATTTAAAATGGCCAGGGGGTTAATGAAAAGGAACAAGTAAGCAAACCTCCACCAACTGCATAGGGACCCTATTTTGATACTGGGTACCCTATGCCCTCAGAAATCCCTGAGGCTCCATGGAGAGGAGGTTTAAGACTTCTTTCCTTTCCAGAGAGCTAGTATTGCATTCAAATGATGTTGTCATGAAGTATCACCTAACTTGCATACTTCGAAGCCTATTTTGACCAGGGGGTTAAGAAATGATCATTTCTGAAGCTCAGAACAGCTCTGTAACTTAGACATATGGTTCAATATGGCACTGTGTGACATGATATATTTGAGTGACTGGGAGGTTATAAATAAAAGAGCATTTAAGATGGTAAAAAAAAAAAATGATTAAAGGGCAATCTTAACTTCCAAACTAGTCCCTTGATGGAAGCTCAAAACTGTTAAGTGGTATCAAAAATATAGTGAATAATGAAAGCGGTTACTTCTCCTTCTCCCACCTCATTCCAAGATCCATGTTTCTGACCACTAGAGAAGTAAACTCATAGACTGATGGCTGATTCAAACCACATATTGCACCCTCAGGAGTGCTGTCTCACAATTATGACTGGAACTGAACCTTTAATGGTCCATTCTATGCCTGTCAGGCCAGATGATTTGAGGGTGATAGGCTATATGGAAAAAGCAGAGAATTTTATAACTGTGAGCCCACTGATAGATGTCTTATGCTTTAAGTGAGTGCTGTGGTCATAAGCCATGTTGTGTGGAATACCACGTCAAAGAAGAAGGCTTTCTGTGGGTTCAGGATGGTTAGGCTAGCATACCGATAGCAGTCAGGGGCAGTAACTCTATATCCAAAGTAGATGATTATTCTGGGGATGAAAAACTATAGGCACTCCTTGTTGGATGAAGTCCACTGTAATCAAGGTGGCTGGTTGGTCCTCTGAGGGAATGGTGTCACTTACTAGGGCTCATTATTGGTCTCTGCTTTTGGAAAGGAAGGCAATCAGCACTGGAAGTAGCCATGTCATCCTTGGAGTAGGAAGCACGTTACTGAGCCCATGCACAGCCTCTATCTCATGCTCCATGACCTCTGTGTGCACCCAAAGTAAACCTGGCATTGTGCCAAAGTGGGTGTGAAGCAGAGTAGTGGGGATCAGATCATGCATAGCCTTGTGGTCCTTTGGTCAAGCATTTGGATTTACTGAAGAACAATGGAAAGCCCTTGGTGGAAGATGGTTTGCATAGGAATCTATATATAAAGGTAGTTCCTATAGCATATGAATATGGGAGGCAAAGCTGGGAGTCCATTCAATTTATATACATATTTGAACTTCCACTCAATATACATAACAATTTTACATTGTTTCCTATAGTACTATCCTTCAAAGAAATAAATACACTCTCACCCTCTCCTCATAAAGGGCAGACAGAAAATACCAAGAATCATTGACTTCTAGACCCAGTGAGCAAGTACTAAGGTGGCTGGGGCAAGATACAAAGAGTCACAGAAAGAGTCATTTTGTCTATTTCTTTTGCAATAGATGCCCTGGGTTAAGCAGTAACAGGAAACAAATATCATCATACTTTGTTCCTGTTCTAAGAGTTCATCCTTAGGCTACTCATCACTAGTAGACATCCTTCTGCACACCTTGATATTTCATCAAACAAGAACATTGCATTCCGTAAACCATCTTACAAAGAGGTCCACAGAACCAGAAAAGAAAGAAAAGCATTGTTTATTGCAGAATATTTTGATAATTTGCAGGATAAATCCAGCAACTGGTAAGAGAATTTAGAAGTATTACTGAATTCAAGATCAACATTCAAAAGTAAGTGACAACCCTGTCCTCCAACATGTTATAGAAGATATTATTCAGAACAGCAACTTAAATTGTAAGGCATATGGAAAGAAACCTAAGAGAACCTTATAATATCCATATTAAAAAAGTTGCAAAACACCACTGAGAGAGATTAAAGAAGATTTATTTAAATAAGCATATGAGCATGTAGCAACCTAATTTGTTTATGGGTAGGAAACCTCACTATCCTGATCTGTTCTCCCTTAAAATAATCCATATATTCAAGACTGCATAAATCAAAATCTCAACATGGTTTTTCATGTCACTAAGTAATATACTTCTAAAATTACTGGACAAAACAATAATCTAATATTTTTCAAAATGATTATAAAATATATATTTAAAATAACTAAGATAACGTGTCCTATTAGACTTAAGACCTTATAAAACTATGGTAATTAAAGCATTAAGGCAGAGGTTTAGAGGTCAACAGATAAAGGGAATCAGTTAGAGAGACAAGAAGATGATTCAGGCACATATGGAAATTAGTTCTTGGTGCGTATTGCATACAAATCCTGTGTGATGACTGTTCAATAAAAGGTATAGTAACACAGTTAGCTTGCCTCATAGAAAATACAACCTAAAGCACTACTTCACATCATTCAGAAAATAAACTGCAAATACATAAAATACCTAATTTATAAAATCAAAATGGTAATATACCTAAAAGAAAATGCAAGGCTTCCCTGGCGGCTCGTGGTAAAGAATCTACTTGCCAACACAGGAGACAAGGGTTCAGTCCTTGATCAGGGAAAATCCCACGTGTCGTGGAGCAGCTAAGCCCACACTTAACCACTGAGCTTGCACTCTAGAGCCTGTGATTCACAACTACTGAGCTCACATGCCACAAGTAGTAAAGCCTGCACACCCTAGAGCCTGTGCTTTGCAACAAGAGAAACCACCACAAAGAGTACTCCATGCTCACTGCAACTAGAGAAAGTCCGCAAACAGCAACAAAAGCCTAGCATGGCCAAAAATAAATAAATAAAATGGAGAAGAAATGTCTTTAGGATGTCTAAAAATGTAAACATTTATTACCCAAGACAGATTAAAAAACAAACAAAAAGAAAATATCAATAATTCTGATTATACCAGAATTTTAAATGGCTGTAGGATAAAGATACCATACACAAAGTTTGAAAAAGGCCACATATGGAGAGGATATTTCCATTAAACATAGCAGAAATCAATATTTAAAAAAAAATAATCCAACAGGAAAAAAAAAGGAACAAGAGTTAACTGAACTGAACTACCAATCCCAGAGGTGGAAATAGTCAATAGATATGAAAACACAGGCAACCTTGCAGGAAATCAGGAAAGTAGGAATTGAAACAAGCAGAGGCTTCTGCACTTGCATCAGATGATTGACAAAACTCAGTAAGATATTACACAGTGTTAGTCAAGATGAGGGCAAACCAAAGTTTTCATACTCTCTGTAGTATGAATATTAACTTATAAACCTAATTTAAAGAATAATTAGAGACCTAGTGAAATTGAAACAAACATATCCTGTTATAAAGCCAATCTGATCCTTTGTTTATGCTACAGAAAAATTCACATACTAAGAGAGTAGTGAAAGTGAAAGTGAAGTCGCTCAGTCGTGTCTGACTCTTTGCAACCCCGTGGACTGTAGCCCACCATGCTCCTCTGTCCATGGGATTTTCCAGGTAAGAGTACTGGAGTGGGTTGCCATTTCCTTCTCCAGAGGATCTTCCTTACCCTGGGATCGAACCCAGGTCTCCCGCATTGTAAGCAAGACGCTCTACCATCTGAGCCAAATTTTCACCACCAAAAAAAATTACTAATAATTGTGTGAAGTGATGGATGTGCTAAATCAAATAAATGGTGGAGTGACATATACAACATGATAGTATTGAGGCAAATTAAGAAGGGAGGGAAAAAAATAACACATCTAAAAAGTGGTATGAAAGGAAACACCCAAGTCAAAATAGAAGCTTCCTGAAGAGAGGGAGACTTAATAATTGTGTAACAACAGAATTACCCCTCCCATGCACTGTATAATTGGTGCTTACATGGTAAAATATTTTTATTAATTCTTGTTGTTGGGTATTGACATTACCTTCTCAATTTTTTTCAACTTTTCAAAATTAAAACCCACACAGAGCTCTCAGTGACTGCTAAAGGATGGAAGAAAAAATGGGGAGACTGGCTCTTGAAAAGCCTGATTATTAGCAGAGAACTGAGAAATGGGATAGCTCGTGGAGTAAACCTGTGGGAGATACAGAATCAAGGGATTTTTTTTTTTTTTTTCATATGGCAAAGGCAAGAGAATGGTCCTGAGAACATTCACTTGAAAATAATAGAAATAGAAACATTCACTAGAGAAGCTAAGTTTTTTTTTTTTAATTGAAATATAGTTGATTTACAATGTTGTGTTAGTTTCAGGTGTACAGCAAAGGGATTCAGTTTTATACACACACACTCGCAAGTGATTCACTTATATCCATGTATTTGTTGTCATTTAGTTTCTAAGTCATGTCTGACTCTTTGTGACACCATGGATTGCAACCTGCCAGGCCCTTCTGTCCATGGGGTTTCCCAGGCAAGAATATTGGAGTGGGTTTCCATTTCCTTCTCCAGGAGATCTTCCTGACCCTAGTCTCCTGCATTGGCAGGCAGATTCTTTATCGCTGAGCCACCAAGGAAATCCTATATATATGTATACATATATGTATGCATATATAATGGGCTTCCCTGAAAGCTCATGGGTTTCCCTGGTGGCTCAGTCAGTAAAGAATCCGTCTGCAATTCAGGAGACTTGGGTTCGATCCTGGGTCAGAAAAATCCCTTGGAGAAGGAAATGGCAACCCATTCCAGTATTTTTGCCTGGAAAAATCTCATGGGCAGAGGAATCTAGAACTGTCCATGGGGTTGCAAGAGGTAGACAGAACTTAATGACTAAATCACCACATACATATATTAAAATTATATATATATGTATATATATATTCTTTTAATGATGCAGTAAAGAGTAACTAGCTAAAGATGAAAGCTGTTGGAAAACAAGAAGGAAAGACATCTCATTATAGAGTCATTGAAAGGTAGAGAGATGCTTTCTCCATTGAAAATAGAAAGAAACAATGGTGGAAGTTTATATAGATTTGGTGATGTGAAGAATGTTATAGTCTTCCTCATCATGGGTGGCTGTTTCTCCTGAAAGATTTGGGGAAGTCAACTGAAATAGTGTCTTGTAATCACCATGGGAAGCCAGAAGTTGCCCACTTCTGCTGTCACTGTGACTGAAGGTCAGCCCTGGTAGAAGATATGAGTCTGCAAAGACAGTGGGTTGATATGTAGTATACTGTGGCAGACAGAGAAGAGAACTTCACACAAAAATTGTGCAGACCTTAAGCCATGTCCTACCCCCAGGGTCAGGTTTCATGCACACATGCAGGTGCTTTTTGGCTTCTTATGTTGTAATTACTCCTGTGTCCACATCTGTTCCTCTGGCAAAAGGTTTCTATCTGCAGCAACCATTGGTACAAGGAAAATTAAACTTCCTTTCTCTTTTCTTAGAAACTTATTTCAAAAAGAATGTTAATGGGACACATAAGAAGCTTGGAAGTAGTGAATGGAGACATGTCTTAGCTTTAAAATTTATGAATCTAGACTTCTACCCCTGAGAGATGAATGCTAGCTGTCACCTAGTATATATTAAGAGGGCACCCTTGCCAAAAAGATAAAGCAATTCACATCTGATGACTTCAATTTTCGGTCTGAAATATGAAGCCATGTCATCAGCTGAGAGTGATGAAGAGATGGTTTAAAAGAGAACTACCTTTGAGATAGTCATCTTGGATCATGAAAAAAAGATATTAGAGACACATGCAAGGACTCTTGGCAATTCTCCTTTCAAGTTAATGATCATGTAGGGAAAACAAAACTTGTTAGCATACATATGTGACGTTTCTCAGCCAGAGTCAGCTGCTCAGGTGTAGCTCTTGAGGATATGAATCATGATTTTTATCTAGGATGAGGAAAATAGAGGAATAAAAAGATGGAATTAAGAAATTAGTAATAATGATAATAATGAACAAAGCAGTTCATGTCCAAACAGCTGAAAAGTGAGTAATTCAATGGCAGTGAGAAAGTGATGATGTCATAGGCTTGAATACCTGATGAGGTTAAAAAAAAAAAAAAAAAGGCACTGGGATAAATAGGGGTTCTTAAAAGCAAGAACTGGACACGGAATAAGACTGGTTTCAAATAGGAAAAGGAGTACGTCGAGGCTGTATATTGTCACCCTGCTTATTTAACTTCTATGCAGAATACATCATGAGAAATGCTGGGCTGGAAGAAGCACAAGCTGGAATCAAGATTGCCAGGAGAAATATCAATAACCTCAGATATGCAGATGACACCACCCTTATGGCAGAAAATGAAGAGGAACTAAAAAGCCTCTTGATGAAAGTGAAAGAGGAGAGTGAAAAAGTTGGCTTGAAGCTCAACATTCAGAAAATGAAGATCATGGCATCTGATCCAATCACTTCATAGGAAATAGATGGGAAAACAGTGGAAACAGTGTCAGACTTTATTTTTTTGGGCTCCAAAATCACTGCAGATGGTGACTGCAGCCATGAAATTAAAAGACACTTACTCCTTGAAAGAAAAGTTATGACCAACTTAGATAGCATATTGAAAGCAGAGACATTACTTTGCCAACAAAGGTCCGTTTAGTCAAGGCTATGGTTTTTCCAGTGGTCATGTATGCATGTGAGAGTTGGACTGTGAAGAAAGCTGACTGCTGAAGAATTGATGCTTTTGAACTGTGGTGTTGGATAAGACTCTTGAGAGTCCCTTGGACTACAAGGAGATCCAACCAGTCCATTCTAAAGGAGATCAGCCCTGGGTGTTCTTTGGAAGGAATGAAACTAAAGCTGAAACTCCAGCACTTTGGCCACCTTATGCGAAGAGTTGACTCATTGGGAAAGACTCTGTTGCTGGGAGGAATTGGGGGCAGGAGGAAAAGGAGACGACAGAGGATGAGGTGGCTGGATGGCATCACCAACTCGATGGACCTGAGTTTGAGTGAACTCCGGGAGATGGTGATTGACATGGAGGCCTGGCGTGCTACAATTCATGGGGTTGCAAAGAGTCAGCCACGACTGAGCAACTGAACTGAACTGAACTGAAAAGCAAGAAAAATAGGAAATCATGGATGGAAATTAGGGTGTTTACTGTTGTAACTTCAGATGTTACTTAGTGTGAGATGATGACAAATTACAGAATATAACTTCTGACTGAGGTGCAAATAAATTAGTAGGGTTGAAGAGATAACAAACTGAAAGACTATTGGATGATTAATTCATGTAGATGTTGAGGTCCCTGAAAACAGGAATTGAAATAGAAAGACTATGGTCCTAGAGGTAAAAAGAAATGAAGAGAAGATAAGTTCATTCATAGAAGACAGACCAGGGAGAAATAAGGGGTCCAAAACTGGTAACAGAAGCTTCAGAAGAGCCGATTTATCCACACTCCCCAAGAGAAGGAAGGACATAAATGATCTGAAACTAGCAATGACAAGCAAGTGGACACATAACCAAATTCATGGCCCTATGATGACAGGGGGAAAAACACAAACCCGCAATCACCTTAAATTTGAAAAGAGCTGCAAGGAAAGTAATATCCTCATAAGCAGCCTTATTTTTACTTCAGTCAAGTAGTAAAAAAATATTCAGAAAAAGAAGTTCATAGTAAGAATGCTGAGAGATAACAGTTCAGAATCTGCCCAATGGAAGATTTGGAGAAAAGAGTGGACAACTGATTCAGATGAAGGGACCTATACAGGGCAGTAGGGGAGGAAAGCAAAGTTGGTAGTTTCTGCCTAGGGGCAAGGACTTCAACACAAACCCAATCAAAACTCTGGTAAGTTACCGTGTGTATACTGACAAACTGATTCTAAAGTGTATATGGAGAGGAAAAAGACCAAGAAGCCAACACAAGACTGAAGGAGAAGAACAAAGTTGGAGGACTAATGCTATCCAACTACTATAGCCTTATTATAAAACCACAGTAATCAAGAGTGTGGTACTGGGAAAAGAATAAACAGATCAACGGAATAAAACAGCCCATTAATAGACATACACAACTACCTTCAATTGATCTTTGCCAGAGGAGCAAAAGCAATTCAATGGAGAAAAGATAGGCTCCAAACCACCTTAGAATTGGACATTCACATGGGAAAAAGTGGATAAAGACAGATCTTGGGGCTTCCCTTGTGGCTCAGTGGTAAAGAATCCATCTGTCAATGCAGGAGATGTGGGTTTGATCTCTGGGTTGGGAAGATGCCCTGGAGAAGGAAAGCAACCCACTCCAGTATTTTTCCCTGAGAAATCCCATGGACAGAGGAGCCTGGGGGGCTATAGTTTATGGGATCTCAACAGAGTCAGATACAACTTAGTAGTTAAACAACAACAGACAGATTTTATATCTTCCACAAAAATTTTCTCAAAGTTGATCATAGACTTGCACGTAAAATGCAAACCTATATGACTCCTAGAAGACAACAGGAGAAAATCTAGATGACAAGGGGTTGGCAAAATACTGTCTGCTGGCCAAATCCAGCTGCAACTGTTTTAAGGACAGTTTTCTTAGATCACAGTCATGCCAAATTGTATGCACATTGTCTATGTATGTCTTCATACAGCAGCAGACTTCCTGGATACAATGAAAACAGGATAAATAAAAGAAAAAAATGGTAAGTTGGATTTTATTAAAATTTAAAAGTTTTGGTCTGCAAAAAAAGAAAATAAACACTGTTAATAGAATGAAAAGACAAGCTAGAGGCTGGAAGGAAACTTATTTAAACAATACACAAATTTATGTGATAGGTAGCCACAATTAGTTAACCACACTAGGTGATATATTGCTAAACAAAGTACCTTAAAAAGTTGTAGGTTGCAATATTATGTGGCAGCCTGAACAGGAGGGGAGTTTGGAGTAGAAAGGATACATGGATATGTATGGCTGAGTCCCTTCACTATTCACCTGAATCTATCACAAGATTGATAATTGGCTGTACCCCAATACAAAATAAAAAGTTTAAAGAAACAAACAAAACAAATGCATGCAGCACGCAAGGCCTTCCTGTCCATCACCAACTCCCAGAGTTTACTCAAATTCATGTCCATTGAGTCAGTGATGCCATCCAGTCATCTCATCCTATGTTGTCCCCTTCTCCTCCTGCCTTCAATCTTTCCCAGCATCAGGGTCTTTTCAAATGAGTCAGTTCTTTACATCAGGTGGCCAAAGTATTGGAGTTTCAGCTTCAGCATCAGTCCTTCCAATAAATATTCAGGACTGATTTCCTTTAGGATGGACTATTTGGATCTCCTTGCAGTCCAAGGGACTCTCAAGAGTCTTCTCCAATGCCACAGTTCGAAAGCATTAATTCTTCAGTGCCCAGCTTCCTTTATAGTCCAACTCTTATATCCATACATGACTACTGGGAAAACCATAGCTTTGTCTAGACAGACCTTTGTTGGTAAAGTAATGTCTCTGCTTTTTAATATGCTGTCTAGGTTGGTCATAACTTTTCTTCCAAGGAGCAAGTGTCTTTTAATTTCATGGCTGCAGTCACCATCTGCAGTGAGTTTGGAGCCCCCAAATATAGTCTGTCACTGTTTCAACACTTAATATTAGAAATCATAAAAGGAAAAACTCCACTTTATAATTATTAATGAGATAATCAGAGAAGTTATGGCTTAATGTTTGTACATGTTAAACAATAAAGAGTAATATTGTATTACACAGGAATTAAATACTATAAAAACAAATGATAAAAGTCAACATGAATGGGAATATTTAACATAATTTTTTCATTGTTTACAGATTATATAGAGCAATCATGCATAGATAAAGAGTTGGGGTTGCAAAATATTTTCTGTAAAGGGACAGACAATAAATGCTTTAGACTTTGTGGTTTTATGGTCTCTACTGAAAACTGCTCACCTCTGTTGCTGCTGTATGAAGACGTACATAGACAATGTGTAAACAAATTGGCATGACTGATCTAAGAAAACTATTTATAAAACAGTTGCATCTGGATATGGCCAGCATATAGTACTTTGCCAACCCCTAGTATTAAGTATCTGAATAACAATACTCCCATCTCATTTATGCCAATTTGTTTTTATACACATTTGCATACATATAAAACTCTATACCCTTTACATGGAGACTGTATCCTTTTATCAAATGCTACCATTCATGTACTGCATTTTAAAGAACAATAATTGTTTAGAAATAGAAATAATCAAATTTGTAACTTAATAACAGCACAAATAGCAAAAGTAGAAAATTTAAAAAGCAACCAATTATTCTTAAAAAGCTTTCTCTTGACTACTCTTGGACCAAGCAAGGTCATGTATCTAGTGCAGAATGTCTAGTAAATAATGCCAATGACATCACTGTAGTTCAAGTTGTATAGTTCATACCAGCACTGAATAACTAAGTTATGAAATAAAGTGAAGAATATTCTAGGGGAAAAACAAACAAACAAACAAACAAAACAAAAAAACCCTGAAGCTTTAAATGGTTTCATTTTAGATGGAGAAATATACCATGTTCATGGATTGGAAGAATCAATATAGTGAAAATGAGTATACTATCCAAAGCAATCTACAGATTCAATGAAATCCCTATCAAGCTACCAGTGGTATTTTTCACAGAGCTAGAACAAATAATTTCACAATTTGTACGAAAATATAAAAAACTTCAAATAGCCAAAGCAATCTTGAGAAAGAAAAATGGAACTGGAGGAATCAACATGCTTGACTTCAGGCTCTACTACAAAGCCACAGTCATCAAGACAGTATGGTACTGGCACAAAGACAGAAATATAGATCAGTGGAACAAAATAGAAAGCCCAGAGATAAGTCCACACACCTATGGACATCTTATCTTCGACAAAGGAGTCAAGAATATACAATGGATTAAAGACAATCTCTTTAACAAGTGGTGCTGGTAAAACTGGTCAACCACTTGTAAAAGAAAGAAACTAGAACACTTTCTAAAACCATGCTGCTGCTGCTGCTGCTAAGTCACTTCAATCGTGTTTGACTGTGCAACCCCATAGACGGCAGCCCACCAGGCTCCTCTGTCCCTGGGATTCTCTAGGCAAGAACACTGGAGTGGGTTGCCATTTCCTTCTCCAATGCAGGAAAGTGAAAAGTGAAAGTGAAGTCGCTCAGTCGTGTCCGACTCTTCATGACCCCATGGACTGCAGCCTATCAAGCTCCTCTGCCCATGGGGTTTTCCAGGCAAGAGGACTGGAGTGGGTTGCCATTTCCTTCTCCATACACAAAAATAAACTCAAAATGGATTAGAGATCTAAAAGACTAGAAACTATAAAACTCCTAGAAGAGAACATAGACAAAACACTCTCTGACATAAATCACAGCAGGATCCTCTATGATCTACCTCCCAGAATACTGGAAATAAAAGCAAAAATAAACAAATGGGATCTAATTAAAATTAAAAGCTTATGCACAACAAAGGAAACTATAAGCAAAGTGAAAAGACAGCCTTCGGAATGGGAGAAAATAATAGCAAATGAAGCAACTGACAAACAGCTAATCTCAAAAATATACAAGCAACTCCTGCAGCTCAATTCCAGAAAAATAAACGACCCAATCAAGAAATAGGCCAAAGAACTAAATAGACATTTCTCCAAAGAAGTCATATGGATGGCTAACAAACACATGAAAAGACGCTCAGCATCACTCATCAGAGAAATGCAACTCAAAACCACAATGAGGTACCACTTCACACCAGTCAGAATGGCTGCGATCCAAACATCTACAAGCAATAAGTGCTGGAGAGGGTGTGGAGAAAAGGGAATCCTCTTACACGCTTGGTGGGAATGCAAACTAGTACAGCCACTATGGAGAACAGTGTGGAGAGTCCTTAAAAGAATGGAACTAGAACTGCCTTATGACCCAGCAATCCCACTGCTGGGCATACACACCGAGGAAACCAGAATTGAAAGAGACACATGTACCCCAATGTTCATTGCAGCACTGTTTATAATAGCCAGGACATGGAAGCAACCTAGATGTCCACCAGCAGATGAATGGATAGAAAGCTGTGGTACATATACACAATGGAGTATTACTCAGCCATTAAAAAGAATACATTTGAATCAGTTCTAATGAGGTGGATGAAACTGGAGCCGATTATACAGAGTGAAGTAAGCCAGAAAGAAAAATACCAATACAGTATACTAACACATATATATGGAATTTAGAAACATGGTAATGATAACCCTGTATGTGAGACAGCAAAAGAGACACAGATGTATAGAACAGTCTTTTGGACTCTGTGGGAAAGGGAGAGGGTGGGATGATTTGGGAGAATGGCATTGAAACATGTATAATATCATGTAAGAAACTAATAGCCAGTCTAGGTTCAATGCAGGATACAGGATGCTTGGGGCTGGTGCACTGGGATGACCCAGAGAGATGGTATGGGGAGGGAGGTGGGTTCAGGATTGGGAACACGTGTACAACTGTGGTGGATTCATGTTGATGTATGGCAAAACCAATACAGTATGTAAAGTAAAATAAAGTTTAAAAAGTAAAATAAAATAAAAAAGAAAGAGTTAAATTGGAATAATTTCCCTGAGTTCATGACTATATACAAATAACTCACCTGAGCAGATCCTACTTAACAGTTGCAGAAGAGGCAAACCAAGGGAGTAGCACCATGACAAATTTTACTTTGTATGAAGAAATCTATTTCTGCAAGAATCTGCTATGTTTTTCATGACTGTGCTAAAAAGTGCTGAACTTCACCTTATTACAACAGAACTCCCATCCTGAGACACCTGCTGAGGGAATCAACAATGATTTATGTATGTGCTAAGGGGAATTGCAGAAGCGAACTGTCAATAAGATCAGAGATTTCTATTTGTAAAAGTGAACAGACAAGCAAAAATCACCAGACACGTGAAGAAAATAAGCCACTCTAAAGATGCTTACCTGAGAAGCCATACTAAATGTCACCTAATAAAAACTAATTTAAGATACAGGACAATCACAGTGGGAAATAAATTCAATCTGTATATACATATAGACACATTTGAGGTGCTAATAAAGTGCTAAAAAAAAAAAAACCTGGCTTCTTTTGGCAAAGGAGAAATTAAAAAATGTATCAAAAACTAAAATTAAAAGCATTAAGTAGTGAGTATCATAATGGAGAGAATTGCATACTGAATTAAGAAAAAGATGGCCAAAATTCTCCCTAAATTCAAAGCACACAGATAGAGGAATAAAAATTATCAAGATGTGTATAATAAACCAGAAAAAAATAAAAAAATAACTCTGGATTTGGGGGAAGGGAGAGAATTGTGAGTCAAAATTTTGTTGTAAACTATATTATTATTAAGGAAAAAAAATTAAATCCATGCAAACCTCAGAAGAACACATTCACAAATCTTTCTGGGATAAAAGGGTTATTTTATGTTAGTATCTGAGTAGAAAAATCAATAATATATATAGTTGTAGTCCAGTTTGTCAGTCTTGGGGAGACTATAAGGACAGAAGGAAAGGGAAGGGGAAGACACCTACACCCCATCAGCTTGATAGCTCCATGGAATTCAAGTCACCCTTGTGGTGACCAGTTTAAAGCAGTAATTAGCAGAAGAGAATGGTAGCATCTCATGGAACTGAAAAGAGAATGAAGTGTCCCCAAAATGGCAGCAAATTCAAAGAGCTCAAGAGAGATAGCAGAATCAAAACTTTAGTTTATTCCAATGAAAGACAGGCATACTTTTATAAAGATGAGAGGGAAAACCAGATGCTTTAAAAATGATGAATGGATGACATTGATGGGTGAGTGGGTAAATGTATAATATGATAGATATACATACATGAACATCAGTAGAAAACATTCTGGATCCAAAAATTAGACATGATTTATGGTTGTTGTTTTTTTTTAATTTTAAGTGTTTCAATTGCTGTAAAGTGGTATAATAAGCACCTATTTCTTTTATGAGAGAAAAAGTCTTTATATCTTTAAAACAGAACATTAATCCTTCTTTTGTCTAACCTAGCATGGTTTAAAGATTGCATTAGAAGTCCTCATCATCAAGTTGATAAAGAACATCTATAGAAAACATACAGCTTAATCATACCTCATGGTGAGAAACTAAAGCTTTCCCACTAAGATCAGAAACAAGGAAAGGATGTCCCTTCTCACCACTCATTTTCAACATTATACCAAATTTCCTACTTAATACAATGAGACAAGAAAAGGAAATAAGAGGTACACAGAACTGGGTAGGAAGAAATAAAACTGTTTTTGTTCTTAGATGACATGACTATGTAGCAAATCCAAAAGAATCATCATAAAAAAAGTCCTAAAATTAACAAGTAATTATAAAAAGGCTGCAGAGTATAAGATTAATATATGAAAGTCAACTGCTTTCCTATATACTAGCAATGAGCAAGTGGAATTTTAAATTAAAAGTACAATGCCATTTAAATTAGTATACCAAAAAATGAAATATTTAGGTATATATAAACCTAACAACAAAGGTCCATCTAGTTAAGGCTATGGTTTTTCCAGTGGTTATGTATGCCTGTGACAGTTGGACTGTGAAGAAAGCTGAGCTCTGAAGAATCGATGCTTTTGAACTGTGGTGTTGGAGAAGACTCTTGAGAGTCCCTTGGACTGCAAGGAGATCCAACCAGTCCATCCTAAAGAAGACCAGTCCTGGGTGTTCATTGGAAGGAATGATGTTGAAGCTGAAACTCAAATACTTTGGCCACCTGATCCGAAGAGCTGACTCATTTGAAAAGACCCTGATGCTGGGAAAGATTGAGGGCAGGAGAAGAAGGGGATGACAGAGGATGAGATGGTTGGATGGCATCACCGACTCGATGGACATGGATTTGGGTGAACTCTGGGAGTTGGTGATGGACAAGGAGGCCTGATGTGCTGTGGTTAATGGGGTCACAAAGAGTCAGACACAACTGAGCGACTGAACTGAACTGAGAAACCTAACAAAATATCTACAATACTTATAATGAGAAATTATATAATATTGGGCTTCCCTGGTGGCTTTATATTACATTATAATATTATATATTCATTTATATTACATTATATTTATAATGCATTTACTATATTATATAATACTTTATTATAATATTATAATATATAATGTATATTGTAATATATTGGGCTTTCCTGGTGGCTCAGCTGGTAAAGAATCTGTCTACAATGTGGATTCAATCCCTGGGTTGGGAAGATCCCCTGGAGAAGAGAATGGCTACCCACTCCAGTATTTTGGCCTGGAGAATTCCATGGACTGTACAGTCCATGGGATTGCAAAGAGTTGGACACGACTGAGTGACTTTCACTGCACAAGTCTCTGATTAAAAGAATCAAATAAGAACTGAATGAACAGAGAGAGATTCCATTTTCATGGATAGGCAGACAATATTCTCAAGATATTATTTTTCCTAACTTGATCTAATGATTCAATATAAACCCAGTCAAAAAAAACTCAGTTTTTTTTCCTTTGTGGACATTGATAAATTGATTTTAAAGTTTATATGTAAAGGCAAAATAAAAAACATAATAGCCAATACAATACTAAAGAACAAAACTGAAGGACAGGCACTACCCAACTTCAAGCCTTATTACAAAGCTACAACAATCAAGAGAGTATAGATTTGGTGAAAAAATAGACAAATTAATGGAAAAGAATAGAAAGCCCAGAAACAGATATCCATACATGCAGTTAGCTGGTCTTTGACAGTAGAGCTGAGACAATATAATAGATCAAAGGCAATGTTTTCAACAAATAGTGCTGGAACAAGCTGATATCCATGTGTTAAAAAAAAAAAAAAAAAAGAATCCAAACATAGACTTTAAACCCTTTGTGAAAATTAAAATTGATCACAGACTAAAACATAAATCTATAAAACTCATAGAATACAACATTGGAGAAAATCTAGATGGCCTTGGATATGACAATGACTTTTTAGATACAACACAAAAGGCAAAATCCATGAAAAAAGTGATTGATAATATGGACTTCATTGAAATTAAAATCTTCTGAAATGCAAAAAAAAGCATGAGAAGACAAATGACAGTGTGAAAATATTTCCAAAAGATACCTGATAAAAGATTGCTCTGCATAGTATACAAATACTTCATAAAACTCAACAATATGAAAACAAATAGCCCAGTTAAAAAATGTCCAAAGCTCTTAACAAATGCCTCACCAAAAAGACATACAGATGATAAATAAGCCTACAAAAAGATGCCACACATCAACTGTTATCAGGGAAACGCAAATTAAAACAATAAGATATTACTATGTACCTATTAAAATAGCCAAAATCCAAAATGCTGACATCAAATGTGGGCAAAGATATGGAGCATCAGGAAATCTACTTTATTATTCATAAAAATGCAAAATGGTACAGCTACTTTGAAGACAGTTTTGCAGTTTTCTACAAAATTAAACATTCTTTTACCATGCAATCCAACAGTTACTCTCCTTGACATTTACCCAAATTGATTACGTTTACAGCAGCTGTATTCATAACTGCCAAAATCTGGAAGCAACCAAGATGCTTTTCAGTAGTCTAATGGATAAACTGTGGTACACCCAGACAATGAAGTATTTTTTGAATGAAGTATTATTTCTAAAAAGAAATGAGCAATCAAACTATGAAAAAAACATGGAAGAAACTTAGATACATATTACTAAGCAAAATAAGCCAGTCTGAAAAAGATACTCTATCATGCCAACTATATGACATCCTAGAAAACAAAACTACAGAGATAATAAAAGGGTCAGAGATTGTCATAGGTTGAGGGGAGAGAGGAATGTACAAGAAGAACATTAAGGACACTTAAGGGCAGTGAAACTACTTTGTATGATATTATAATGGTGAACATATGTTGTTATATATTTGTCCAACCCACAGAATGTACAAAAGCAAAAGGGAACCCTAATGTAAACTGGGGAATTTGGATGACCACGGCACATGATGTATTTTCATCAACGTACTACTCTGATGTAGGATGCTGATAATAGAAAGGGCTGTGACTCTGTAGGGACAGTAAGTATATGAGAAATCTCTGTACCTTTTACTCAATTTTTCTCTGAACTGAAAACTGCTTTAAAAAGTAAAGTCTATTTTAAAAAAAAATCCTCCTCATCAAATAACCTAGTTATGACTTGAAAAAGAGTGAATCACACAAAATTACGGTTAAAAAATAAAACTCTTGTTTGTATTCTGAGTCAAGAGTCCTATGCACATATCAATATGTACTAAATCCTGAAATCCAAAACATCTGTATTGGGAAAAATCTTCTTTTACTTCACATCTATTCTTCAACTATTTACCTCACTTTAATTTATTTAATTTCTGGAGAGAACTGGCAAGCAAAACTCTACTTATCACTTGAAAGATTTACTTACAAGTTTTGCAGCAAGTTACTCCTGGACCACTCAAGCAAATAAGTACTACAGAACTGGTAAAAAATCCATTTTTTCTGAATGTGAAATTTTTCTCCATTTACAAGTTCAAACATTTAGTAAGGCAACTCGGAAGTGAATTAATCAAATTCAAAGTATAATAAAATAAACTGAGAATCCTCTGATTTCAGAGTACGCATAGATTTTCTCATAATTTTTAAAATGAAGTACCACAATTGCAAAGAGAATGAAAGGACAATCAGTCTCAGCTACAGAGAAAAGTATTATTTTTTAGTAATTTGTTTAATATAATAAACACCATATTGCTTAGAAAATTGTGCTCAGAATACCCAACTGAAGGTCAGATCAATGTCAAAGGAAATGAATTTAGTCTTTTTCTCATTTTGCTTTTTTCTAATGGTAGTAACTCACATGCACAGTCTTCAAAATAAACACCTGTCTCCCTCATAGCCCTCCCAACTCTGCTCTGTAGGGACACTCTGCTTGTCAGGCTCTCCTAACACAGCATGAGGTAACTGGTCCATTTGCTAGGCAGCGCGTAATTTTCAAAGTTTGGTTGGAGAATGAGAAGCATACTGGAAATAAGATACTTTAAAGCAAACATAAAACAACAGTGTCTAATATAACCAATGTAGTGCTCAGTCACTCAGTGGTGTCTGACTCTTTGTGAATCTATAACCGTAGCCCACCAGGCTCCTCTGTCCATGGGATTTTCCAGGCAAGAATACTGGAGTGGGTTGCCATTTCCTTCTCCAGGGGATCTTCCCAACCCAGGGATTGATCTTGCATCTTCTGTCTCTCCTGTACTGGCAGAAAGATTCCTTACCACTGTGCTATCTGGGAAGCCCAATGTAGGATTCTCCACAAAATTAGAATATAAATAACGTCATATTTTTATTTTTACCTGAAAATCACTGGAACCCCATTTCCTTACTAGCAAGAAATCTAACACTCTGCTCTAAATCTTAATATGTGTACCCTGTCCCTTGAATTGTTCAAGAACCTCGGTTTCATGCTTGACCCAAAGAGCTAAACCCTCTGTTAATGCCACACATGGAGTAAACTGGACTCCAGTTAGACTGTTACTATTATAGAGCTCTTGGGTCACACTATCTCTTTACTGAAGTTTACCTACACAATCAGATTGGTGATGCTCATCTACTATAGCAATGATAATTTCTGCTTGTTGAAGCCCAGGTTCATCACAGGAGTATGACTCCACTTTTCTGAATGTGGTACCCAGTTGATAGCACTTTCAATCTTAGCGTGCATGTCTCAGAAGGAAAGCAGTCCAGAAGCTTCATAGCAATAATCTAGAATTATTATGTCTATTCACTATTGTCCCACTTAATCAACTTTCCAAAAGCAATGGGTCACCACCTTTTCAAATTTTCTGAAAAATAACAACTTCATTAAACCTTCTTGTTGTTGTTGTTATTTAGTCACTAAGATGTTTCTGACTCTTTGTGACCCCATGGGCTGTAGTCCGCCAGGCTCCTTTGTTCATGGGATTCCCGAGGCAAGAATAGTGGAGTGGGTTACCACTTCTTTCTCTAGGGGATCTTCCCAGACCAGGAATCGAACTCAAGTCTCCTGTGTCTCCTGCATTGGCAGGTGGATTCTTTACCACTAAGCCACCTGGGAAGCCCCATTAAACCACATTCCTGGACAATTAAAGATACTTTTTCTCCACACAAGTTTGTCAGGGGCCCTAACTAAAAGATGCAAAGATGATTTTCGATTCTAAGAATCCTTAGGAACTTCAAGGTGACTCTCCACTCTGGCTTGTACAAAGAAGAAAAGCACTCTGTTGCTGAAGAAAGAAAAATGAAACTCTCATCACCTCCAGGGAAACCCTCTGGTAAAGCATCTGGTTACACTAAGAATAGAGACTTTTGTTTTCCTTGTTTTCTGAAAAGATAGTAATTTATCAAAATGGTACTCTCTACTTACCATTGTGTGCTATGCTCCCACTCACCACTTATTTTGTCAATCTGTTATATCACTATAAAATAGCAGGGAAAACTGATAGCTATTGATGCATCTATTTAGTGCCATTTAACTTACATGATCTCTTTTGATCCTCCAAAATAATGAATTGTTATGAATAAACAATGACTCTTTGGAAAGACTGATGCTGAAGCTGAGGTTCCAATATTTCGGCCATCTGATGCGAAGAGCTGATTCATTGGAAAAGATCCTGATGCTGGGAAAGATTGAAGGCAAGAGGAAAAGGGTGTGACAGAGGATGAATGGTTGGATGGCATCACTGACTTAATGGACATGAGTTTGAGCAAACTCTGGGAGATAGTGAAGGACAGAGAAGCCTGGCGTGCTGCAGTTCATGGGGTTGCAAAGAGTCAGATACGACTTAGCAACTGAGCAGAAACAATGACTCATCAAGCTGAGTTGCCTGCTTCAAACTGCAGCTGTATGGGTTTAGATCAGGATTTGAACCAGTCTTACCCAAGGCTAAGGCCCACATCCTGCCTATTACCCCAAACTGTATAATTACCCCAGTTTAAGAGGAAAGGAAAATGAATCTCAGAGATATAAAATAACAGGCCTAAACTGCGATTGATCTTGCAACTTATAAGAATCTGACCTAAGAGTCAAACCCTCCAAAAGCTGGGCCTGTTTTCCACAGCATTTTTCTCCTTTCAAAGAATAAGAACAAAGTCACATCGCATTAGTGGCCACGTCCGGCTCCAAGACATTTCCTTTCTTTCTGTCAGCATCCAAATAGAGAGAGACAGGCACTAGTGAAGGCCATCAGTCATTTGGGAGAAATCCTGAATGGAGCCCATTAGCCATAAAAACAGGATGTTTGGGGACACCTTTCAGAAATTCTGTCTCAGAGACCTTTTCAATCAATGATGTCCTTGTCTCTGTTATCAGCATACTGTCAGCAAGCACTTAAGGAACTCACCTGCCTGGTAAAATGCCCCACAGACCAATGGAAAATTTCCTCAATCAGAAGCAGAGTCAGAGGCTGTTCCTGATTACCTCGAGAGCTGGAATAGCCTCCACAGGTCAGCTGGAGGCCGGCTGCCTGTCCCTCTCTCTGACTTTGTCAGCATGGATATGACCCGTTGTGGATGAAGAATTTAAGAAGAAAAACTCCAAGGTCTTTCCTTCCATTAACCTCTGAGAATATTTAACATTTTTGCTTTTAGTTACAAAAACAAGCAAACAGAAACCTCCTTTATTTTAAAGGCAAGTGGTTTCTCCAAGGGAGACTTAGACCAGGTAGAAAATGTTCAGTCAAATAACCAATGTTGGAATCTACCGTTATCAGACATGATCCTGTATGCTCTTTATAAATGACTGCATTTAAGCCTTGTGGAAAAGCACAGGCAAGAGTCCTGGGCTGCAGCATGTGTAGCTTAAGAAGTTTGTCCTTAACACTGGCAGCCAACTGGGGGCAGAGCTCTCTTTTTATGGCACAAAGTACCATCCTGGAAAACCCCTAGAGACAGTGTAAGAATGAGACACAGGCAAGTATGGCAGGGGGTGCCAGGGAACCTGAGAAGTGTAGGATTTCTCCTAAAGGAGTACAGTCCTACACTCACACCCACCTCAGCTGTCCTCTTCCCCTTTCTAAACCCAGAGTGGACACAGGTATAGTGAGCTGTGAGGCAGAACAGCAGTGTCCTGATAATCAGCGCCTTCGTTCAGTCAGTAAGAAGCTGGTGACTCCAAGCAACTGGTTACCCTCTCTGGGCCTCAATTTGCACATCCATAAAGGGTGACTCTGAATAAAGAATCTGCAAGACTCTGCAGTTCTAGTACTCTGAGTTTGTCATCCTCAAATACAGATGGCTATCACAACTCTATAAGTTGACATAAAATATTAATTATATATATTAATAATCAATGATTAATGAATGGAAATGAATTGGCATGATATGTAATTTTTCTCAATAACCTTAGACTCAGTTCACTGAGGATGAGAGAATTGTCAAACTCAGAATATGGACTTTCATACCACAAGTTGTTCCTGCTTTGGGGATGGCAAATACTAAATATTAACTAATATTTTTATAATGTTTTACAGTTTATACAACCCACATATATTATGTTATTAGATCTTCACAAGTCTTTGAAATCAACATTAATGTTCCCAGTTGACATCATTAAGACCCAGGAAGTAAAACTGAGTTTGCCCAGAGGGACAGGGCTAGTAGGAGGGGGCATAAGCCAGGGCCAAAATCCTTGCCTTGACTCCAAATCTCATGTTCTTTACACATGTACACTTTCTCTTAAGATTAATGATCAACAGAAACCATTCTTCACCCTACAGTGAATTAAAATTCAACATTTACCCTCAAAGGCATCACTAGATCTATTTGGAATATGACAACATTTCTGAATAGTCTGAGGTTAATTACTTATTATGGGGCCCTAAAGTTATAGCTTTTCATTTTATAAATGCAAAGATGAGAAGAAAAAGAAGTTGGAATAATTCCACGTTTCACCATTGAAAAGTGAACCGTTTTTTTTTTTGAGCTAAAGGTTCAATGTGTACCCAAATGTAGGCTTGACTCAGTTCTGAACTGTCAAAACATGTTTTCCTGCCCAGAGCTAAAACTGTTTCTAATATACCTTTCAAACATTGTGACCAAACTGACAAAGTTTCCAACTCCCTCTGTTGTTTAAATGAAGAAAAATTATTCCTTGAAAAAAAATTAAAATGCCATACCTACTTCTTCCTTGAGGGAAGGAGAACTAGCCCTTGGGGAGCTTTAAGTGGGCATCATTTCCTTCAAAGGAGAGAAGTCTTAGCTACAGTTTACTTTCCCCACCTGTCAAGGTGTTCTCTGTGGGAGGGTCAGAGATGGCAGAGACCCTGTGGGATAGGAAGAAGGGCATGGGCATTCCCTTGGGCCCTGTAGCTGGCTGGAGATGCCAGTCATGTGGAGCGACAATCCAGGAGAAGGCACTGATTCAAACCTGGAGTTGTGAGTAGGGTAAAACAGAAGCAGATGGAGTCAAGCCTTTAGTGCTCCTAAACTTCCTAACAAAATCCTGTGGGTCAGAGCTCTCTCAAGGCTAAGGAGGAAGGGCCTGGATTGCCCTTACTGAGCAGCAGGGAAAAACAGGGCTCACAGGCCCCATCTCAATGCCAGTGTACAAGGAGAGGGTTGACTGACTGAGTCTCTGGCAGGGACAGGGAAGGAGAAGCAGGAAATGACCTCCAGGCTGGACCTCAGGAGGACATCTACTCAGAAGGTCTTCTTGTCTCCACTACAAACCATGTCTCCAACCACAACCATGTCTGTGAGGGTTAAGACAACCAGCTTTTGGTCCTAGCTGTAGACATTAAACTCTGGTATTAAGCAAGGAGTGAAACCAGGCAGGACCTCATGGCACATTCCTAAGTACAAAAGCCCCATTGTGTCACTGTTTCTTGTTTGTAGAAAAAGTCTCTTGTTTCCTTGGCCTTTCCTGAATCCCAAACAGCAGACTCAAGCAGTTACTAATTAGGGAAGTGATAGAACACAGAAACAAAGGAAGAGCAAATCAAGAAAAAAAGTTATAACATCTTAAAAAATAGTTCATTCTTGTTTGTAGAAAAAGTCTCTTGTTTCCTTGGCCTTTCCTGAATCCCAAACAGCAGACTCAAGCAGTTACTAATTAGGGAAGTGATAGAACATAGAAACAAAGGAAGAGCAAATCAAGAAAAAAAGTTATAACATCTTAAAAAATAGTTCAGGGATAAAACAGAGTCCTAGTTCCTCCTCAGGGCATACACATAACAATCTGATGTGAATCTTTGAGTTGTTTTGCAGAACCAAATATCCCCACACCCAGGTGGAGGACAGTGACTACCCATTTGACCACAAGCATGGAGGCCCCAGACTGGCTGGAACCAGGAGGCTGATTAAGGTTCCTGAAACATTACCCTGTTACCTTGCCAACAACTAACCAGAAGAAAGGCCAGGAGCTGCATTCCTCGCCTCCAGATCTTGCCTTTAAAAATCCCCTTCCCTGAAAGCCATCGAGGAGTTTGGGTCTTTTGAGCATGAGCTGCCCATTCTCCTTGCTTGGCACCCTGCAATAAATGCTGTACTTTCCTCCACCACAACGCAGGGTCAGCAGACCAGCTTTGCTGCACAGCAGACAAGCAGACCCACGTTCAGGTCAGTAATAGGAGAAACTCCTTTTGAGGGCTTCTCCTCAATCACATAAGGAAGAGGGGATCACTTGCTACATCTTCCTGTCTGAATTACTGTGAAAGTGCCCTAGGAATAAACTGAAAATGTAGATCAGAAAGATGTAAATAGTACAGAACCATCAGTCTTAGGCATCAAAGTAAAAATATAACATGGAGTGCCATGATGTACTTAAAGTTTATGTAAATAAAGACACAGATTGAAAAACAAAAACACAGAAATCTTGAAATTTGTGCATCTTCTTCTTCCACTTGGGGATAGAGTTTCAAATGCTGGGCTGCACACATCACTGTTATCAATTCAGATCATAAACAGCTTTCATGAAAGGGTCCCTCTGAGTGCACCAGACTCTAAAGCCCCATGAAAAGTTCTTTAAAAGTTTAACAGACTATGAGTAGGTCTCTGAGGGAGGATTAACTGGTCCTCTCTTGGAAAAACAAAACAAAACAAAAAAAACAATGAGAATGTGCACTTAAAATAGTCTTACATCTATCCCTGATCTCAAGGAACACTTTTGAAATTTCCCTGAGATAATGACCTGAAGAAAAATGTTTAAAAATAAAATTTTGCAATTTCTGTGGGTTTTTTTCTCCCTCATTATGTCCCTAGAGTTTTTGGCAACCTAAACTTCTAATCACATTCTTCTGATGACAGAGCTCAGATATCCTTACACCAATCTAACAAAAGTTGTCTGTGCTACCCTATAGACCAGGGAGCTCTGCTCAATGCTCTGCAGTGATCTAAATGGGAAGGAAATCCAAAAGAGAGAGGATATATGTATACATATAGCTGATATACTTTTCTGTATGGTAGAAACTAACACAACATTGTAAAGCAATTATATGCCAATAAAAAATTTTTTAAATTAAAAACATAAATAAAAAGTTGTCTGAAGGCTTGTCTGTGTATGTACATTTTTTCCCAAAAGAAGAGTACCATATATTGGGTTCTTACAATATTACTGTTGTTAAATATTACATTTATCCATGTTGGTTAATTAATAGCAACTGCACTGGACTCACTAAGCTAAAATAGGAACTGGTTTCCAAACTAAACAACAAACCATGTTGAATCCCTTACTTGGTCAAAGCCCTTGTCATGTATGATCAAGGAGGATCTCTCAAAGCAGTATGAGCTGGTGTTCTTGGTGCCTGTCCCAAGTCTTCTCCAAATAAAGGGTAGATTTCTCTCTTGAGAAATGCAGAGAGAAGGTCATCACTAATAATCTGTACTATATATAAATTTACATATTTAGTTATGTGTGTGTGTGCATTCAGTTATATTCAGCTCTTTGCAACCCCATAGACTGTAGCCCACCAAGCTCCTCTTTCCATGGAATTCTCTAGACAAGAATACTGGAGTGTGTTTCCATTTCCTTCTCCAGGGCATCTCCATGATCCAGAGATCAAACCCATATCTCTTGTGTCTCCTGCATTGGCATGCAGATTCTTTACCACAGTGGCACATGGGAAGCCCATATTTAGTTATAAATGTATCTTAATAACTATGTATATATGTGTCATAGTTTTAGATGAAAGGCTTGAAGCCAAGAGAATGAAAAGTTCATTTAGTGTTTTATTTATCCATAGTATCTTATAGAAAAACGAAAACAAACTCTTTGGCCAACCCAACATAATTTAAGGGTTTTCTAGGTGGTGCTGGTGGTAAAGAATCCACCTGCCAATGCAGGAGACTTAAGAGACATGGGTTCAATCACTGGATTGGGAAGATCTCCTCAAGGAGGGCATGGCAACCTACTCTAGAATTCTTGCCTGGAGAATCCCATGGACAGATGAGCCTGGCAGGCTATGGTCCATAAGGTTGCAAAGAGTTGGACACAATTGAAGAGACTTAGCACTTACAATATAAAGTATTTAAATCTACTTTATCTCATGTGATCTTTATAGCAATCCTTGCACTTGACCCTCCCTCATGCTAAAAATCAGGAAACTGGATACTCAGAGATTCAAGGAGGTAACTGATCTCAATGCAACACACATAAGTACTTTTGAACCAGGAAACAAATCAACAGAACTCAATGTTTCCCTAGAATGACCCATCAAGAACAATCTTGAGAGCTTATTAAAATTCAGATCCTGGGCTTCATTCCTCACCACCTGAGTCTGAACCTCCTTTCTGTTCCATTATTTCATCTGTAAATAAAGCAAGTATCAGAGATCATAGAGACATTGTAAAAACTAAATGACATCATTTAGATAGGTTCCTTGGCTAGGAGTTGGCTTTAAAAAGAAACTTATCAAATATGTGTTGAATTTGCTGAATACCTCATTTTCATCCACCTGCTTACATTTAGGTGAACACTAATCCCTTTAGCAAAGCTTTCATGGTCCATCCCCCATATGTTTCTAAGGAAAGATTTTCACTCCTCCCCCTCCTTCTTACTTTATCTCTGCTCAGTTGTACTTCTTCGAGAAGCCCTCATGACTCTGCACTCAGGGCTGATTTCTCCCTTACACACAGTGACCATATACACAGGTTTCACAATACATTTAGGGGCACATGAAAATGTTTTAATTTCTTGTAACATCAGAAAAGTTAGTAACATGAGCCTGGATTATATTCATCTTCATACCATCACATTAAAGCAGAAAGACAGAGAAAAATAAGAGAGAGAAGAGGGGACGGGGTGGAGGGAGGTGAAAGGAGAGGAACTGATGGAAGAAGCTTCTTGTGAAGACAAAAATGTTTAAGGTCCACAAAGTCATAATGCAGCTGAGCCCCCAGCTTCCCCCATTCCTTTCCCTGGTTATCTTCCACCCATCATTTAAGACTCAGCTGGGGGTGGGGTCAACTTCTACAATAAGACTTAATTAAAACAAGTGAGAGAAACCAAGAGAAACTAAGAAAAAAAAAGAAAGGAAGAAAGAAAGAAAAGAAAAGCTAGTAATCAGAGTCATTAGAAAACCAAGCTCAAGTCACAGTCCCCTGCATCAGTAAGTACTATGATGAGAGAATGGGAAGCTTCTGTTCTTGCCAGGCTGTCAGGGGAGACAAATGCAAAATGAACAAAGCTGTATATCCAGGCAGGAGTCAAACCCAAATTACTTTACAAACATAATGAGGAATGAGAGAAATCTATAGAATCTCATTTCCTCCTCCTGGTTATAGAGAACACTTATTTACTAATCAATTCTAATAATTGATTAGCTAATAAGAGGCTGCTTTCACAGCTGAAGGCAAGAGTGGGGCCACTATCACTAGAAAAGAGCTTCTCTTTTGGAGGGAGGAAAAAAGCCAGCAAGACGAATGAGGTGGTGAGGACATCTTTCCATCAAGAGAATCACCTTACGAGGCAAACACTTCCTATTTCATCATTCAGACTGCTCTCTTTGCCAATCACTCACATTTTTTTTTAAATTTTGTTTTTTACATTTTCCTACAAGTCCAAAAGTAGCCCTACTTTTCACTGAATGTTCAGAACAGATTAATTACTTCTACAATCAAATTTATTCTCTCATTCTTTCATTTTATTAATATTGGATAAGAACAAAAGACAAAGAAATATAAATATTTAAGTTATCAAATCAGATTGCTATCTACTGAGAACATTCACGGAATTCTTTAATGAATAAATACAATTCACTTGTAATTATTACTTTTGTTTACTATAGGAGCTGAGAAGTAGCTCCTACTAAATTCACTGTCCTATGTATTAGGCTATTAATTTGTTTATAAAAATGAGTCTTCCTAAGTAAAATGTGCATGGGTTTTTGACTAAGTGGAGTAGAAACAGAGATGATTTCATAGTATTTGTGCTTACTTTTAAGGCATTTAAAGATTTCAAATGGCAGTTTGCTACTACTCATAATCTTGATAAATGGCCATGTCTGCTGAACATCAGAACTACTCGTGGTTGAGAAATCTAAATAATGTAACCACAAATAAGTGGTTAAAATATTTTAAACAGGCAAGTTTTGTATTGCTATAATTTTCTGTGATTGTAAACTCCAGTAACTGGTCTCTCCTCTAATTCCTTTCCTCATGCAGAAATGGAGGCTGAGAGCTATTCATTCTGGTGGTTGTCACTAGTTGTAAAGAAGTGGCTATTATTCTCAGGAAAGGTTTATTAAATTGCTGCTATTTTAGGACCAGCTTGATATATCAAACTCCCACCAGTACTTGGAATATACTAGATAATGTCATTGCCAATTTTTAATGGGATAAAGAGAGAGACCCATAATACTGACATTTAGCCAAGAAGTCACTTTCTCCTACCTAAACCATGAAGCTTGAGAAATTTCTTTTCATCAAAATGTAACTGAAAAGTTGGCTCTTTGCAGCCAATGTAGAATATCCCCATAGAGAGCTAGTGGAGTTGCTTCCTGTATTTGCAACAATGTGAAGAAGGATGATGATTGACTAGCCAAAGTAGTCAACAACATGCAGTTGAAGAAAACCCTATTTTATTTTTGTCTGTTTTTCCTCTGGTTTATTAAGATATAATTGACATGAAACACTGTGTAAGTTTAAGGATTTCAGTTTAAAAAAAAAAAATCCACATTCTATAGGATCACCAGCTCTCAGTTGTCCAAAATGAATTCACCAATAAGAAATCCCTCAAAAATTAAAAAAAGAAAAAAAAAAAAAAACCAAAAAGGAAGAATAAGGCTATCCTTGTTTGCTCTGTTTGGAACATCCCTAAGAATATATCTCATGAGTTTACACACTGAATATTGAAGGAGAAAAACTTTCAGGCATGCTCTTCTCTGTTGGTGATTTGTTTTTGTTTTCTTTATATCTCATTAAAGAATGCATTGTATCTACCTGGTCTGCGTTTTCTTTT
Organism: Budorcas taxicolor; assembly: GCF_023091745.1. Lineage (NCBI taxonomy): Eukaryota > Metazoa > Chordata > Mammalia > Artiodactyla > Bovidae > Budorcas > Budorcas taxicolor. The sequence goes on from NC_068920.1 coordinate 143,205,678, forward strand.
CATCTTTTTCTTTGTTTTCAATAAGTCTTTTATATTCCAGAAGTGATCTGTCCCACCTAAAATCCAATAGTACTTCCAACAGGCTACAAACTTGATTTGGTCATTGCTTTGCTTCTTATAATTTTGTTTTGTAAATTCTAAAACCTTTTTACTCCTAACCATCAAATTGGTTCAGCTAGTTTTAGAAAATATTTGGATACCCATACCTTAATTTCTGCTAGAATTATACTCCATCAGATTGTAGTTTAATTCATTTCCTTAAATGTTACTACTAATTTAAACTGTTTCACTGGAGAAGTGCTTTAGAAATGTTGTTTTTAGATCAGTTTTCTTTCTTTCTTTCTTTTTAAATCAAGGTTTTGTGTAATTTCAAAGAAGTAGGTAGGATTACATTTATTTTTTGTACGCAGTTCAGTTTGATTTTCACAGCTATTTCTCAAAGAAGTACCATTTAATAGAGCTCTCAGATCAATGCTGTTCACTCCAAGGAATGCTTTGTGTTCGTGCTCTATCTTTTGCATCCAGTTACCAAGAACAGCTCCATATTTCTCCAATAATCACACTACTACTGAGCAATTTCATCAATAGTACCATAGATGTAATTGGATAGTTTCAATTTCAAACTGAAAATTACAATTTTCACAAAAAAACTAATAAAGACTAAAAGAACAATAGTTCCAAAAAATGAAACCATGGTGTTAAACTAAAATAGTATCTTTTAAGCTATTACGTCCCCTGGGACTACCAAACAAGGGAAGCTCCTGCTGGAACAAGTGAGGCAGAAAAAAGCACTATGGTTTAGTCAGAAGAGTAGTAGCCAAACTCAGCTCTACCTCTTGCTGTGCAGCCTTGTGTAAAGAATAGACCTCTCTGAGCCTTATCTGTGTGATGGCTTTGCTCCAGAAGATGCTCCAGATTTCTCCTTGCTTGTAGCATTTTGGACAACTAACTGTCCATCTAGTCAAGGCTATGGTTTTTCCAGTAGTCATGTATGGATGTGAAAGTTGAACTGTGAAGAAGGCTGAGAGCCAAAGAATTGATGCTTTTGAACTGTGGTGTTGGAGAAGACTCTTGAGAGTCCTTGGACTGCAAGGAGATCCAACCAATCCATTCTGAAGGAGATCAGCCCTGGGATTTCTTTGGAAGGAATGATGCTAAAGCTGAAACTCCAGTACTTTGGCCACCTCATGTGAAGAGTTGACTCATTAGAAAAGACTGTGATGCTGGGAGGGATTGGGGGCAGGAGGAAAAGGGGACGACGGAGGATGAGATGGCTGGATGGCATCACTGACTCGATAGACATGAATCCGAGTGAACTCCGGGAGTTGGTGATGGACAGGGAGGCCCGGCGTGCTGCGATTCATGGTGTCGCAAAGAGTCAGACATGACTGAGCGACTGAACTGAACTGAACTGACATTTTACAATTTTTAATCGTTAAGATAAAATTAAGTCCATTTCAAGAGATTTAGATGTCCCAGGGAGGAACTGTCTTTGTGATATACATATCCATTGCTAGGCATAAATATGATGCTACCTTTTGTATTCTGAATTTGTGACTAAGAGCATGATGAAAATTTAGAATAGATTAAGAGGTTGATTAAATAAAATATATCAGCTTTTTATGTCAACCCTGTCTCTGGGGAAAAAATAAAAAAAAACAAACCTAGGGCTCCTGCAACTTTTTGATAGCACACTCTCTATCTGCATGAAGGAGCAAGCTTCCGGAGTACCTGCCTACAGTGAGACCACTGAGTTCCATTACCATAGCCCTGAAAGCAGATTTTACTTTCTTGGGCTCCAAAACCACTGTCGATGGTGACAGAAGCCATGAAATTTCTTCCAAATTGCTTTTTGGAAGAAAAGCTATGACAAACCTTAAAAAGCAGGAATACCACTTTGCCGACAAAAGTCCATATTGTCAAAGCTATGGTTTTTTCAGCAGTCACATACGGATGTGAGAGTTGGACCATAAAGGCTGAAGAACTGATACTTGCAAATCGTGGTGCTGGAGAAGACTGTTCTGAGTCCCTTGGACTGCGGGAAGATCAAACCAGTCCATCCTAAAGGTCAACCTTGAATATTCACTGGATGGACTGACGCTGGACCTGAAGTTCCAGTACTTTGGCCACCTGATGCGAAGAGCCGACTCATTGGAAAAGACTCTGGTGCTGGGAAAGTTTGAAGGCAAAAGGAGAAGGGGATGACAGAGGATGAAATGGTTATATAACATCACTGACTCAATAGACATGACTCTGAGGAAACTCCAGGACATAGCAGAGGACAGAGGAGTCTGGTGTGCTGCAGTCCATGGGATTGCAAACTGTTGGACACAACTTAGTGACTGAAGAACAATGAGAATGGGAAAGGTACTACCTGTCAATATCTTCACTCTGACCTCCATCAGCTGGATACCAACAGATGCAAGAACTCCATTTCCTTGCAGTTTATTATCTCTTATTCATGTTGGCAGCTCCTCTCATGCATCTTATCTTTGTTGCAAGGGTTTTTCATTTAAAAATCACACAAATGTTACTAAACTAACTAGTAAATATCTAAGGTTGCCTTACCCACTGCCTCATGGTCTCTCTTTTGTTACTTCTAGTTACTGCTGCTGAGTGATGCTTGCCTTGTCTTCAACCTGCTCCTCTCCCAGGTGATTTTTCTGAAAGCCAGTGTCGTGAATAGATTCATTTACCCATTACCAGGTCTGGGCTCCCCAAATCCTCCCTTTCCAGCCCTGTATAATCTGTAAATAGTCACCCTCCCTTGCTCTCCTTTGCCCAAAGTTACATGTAACAGCTGTAATCTCTTCCCCTGTGTCATTCCTCTAATCCTTTCATTAGTCTTCTTTGCCTTTGTGGTATTTATTTCTACTATTATCAACTTCCTGTTCTTTGTATAGAAAATAGCAAAAGAAGCCAGATTCAGGCAGTGCAGAACTAGCCTCACATACAAGTGCAGAGACAGAGACCCAGATGGAAACCGGGGTAAGTTCAGAGTTCCCTCCAACTTCCTGCAAGATCTTGGGCAAGTCACAAAGGTGCTGCCAACCAAGGTTCACTTAAAACTTCCCTATGTCTGGGCAGGGAGAAGGCAATGGCACCCCACTCCAGTACTCTTGCCTGGAAAATCCCATGGATGGAGGAGCCTGGTAGGCTACAGTCCATGGGGTCGCAAAGAGTCAGACATGACTGAGTGACTTCACTTTCACTTTTCACTTTCATGCATTGGAGAAGGAAATGGCAACCCACTCCAGTGTTCTTGCCTGGAGAATCCCAGGGATGGTGGAGCCTGGTGGGCTGCCATCTATGGGGTCGCACAGAGTCGGACATGACTGAAGTGACTTAGCAGCAGCAGCAGCATGTCTGGACAGAAGCATGGAATATAATTATCATTCACTAGAGAGCTTCATGCAACAAGTTGTTGTTGAGTCCATAAGTCATTTCCAACTCTTTGCGACCCCTTGAACTACAGCACATTAAGCTTTTCTGTCCTTCACTATCTCTGGAGTTTGCTCAAACTCAAGTCCATTGAGTCAGTGATGTCATCCAAACATCTCATTCTCTGTAGTTCCCTTCTCCTCTTGCCTTCAATCTTTCTTAGCATCAGGGTCTTTTCTAATGAGTCAGCTCTTTGCATCAGGTGGCAAAGTATTAGAGCTTCAGTATCAGTCCTTCCAATGCATATTCAGGGTTGATTTCCTTTAGGATTGACTGATTTGATCTTCTTGCTGTCCAAGGGACTCTCAAGGGTCTTCTCCAGCACCACAGTTTGAAAGCATCAATTCTTCAGTGCTCAGCCTTCTTTCTAGTGGGGTAACTCAAATGCATGAAAATCAATCTTGAGAACTTATCCTGGCCATAATTATCTTCAATATTTAATTTTCTTTTCAGAAATGATATATTTATAGATTTCTCCGTATCAGAGATTGCTTATTTACCTTATCATTAATTTACATTTTGTCACCGTATCAGTGTGTTGCTTCCTCAAGGAATTGAATCAAAGGCACCCCACTAAATGTAGAGTCATTCTCACCATCAAGCCAAAGGAGAAAACCCAAAAAGCCAGTCAGTTTCAGTTTCCCAAAACAAACATGCAAACGGCAACAACAGCAAAACGCCTAAAGAAAAATGAGAGAAGAAAACCATGCTGCCTTATTGAAAATTCAAGGTTGTTAACCAAAGCCTCACACCCACTCCGAGTCTCTGCCTCGCCAACAAGTCCTCCATTTCCCAGGCATCACAGGAGTGCAAATTAGATCATATATTTGAAGTACTTGGTCTCCTTGTAGGAGAGGGGCTATATAAATCCTCAGGGCTGTCACTTTCTATTCTTCCCATGCATTTGACCTTAGCTCAGTGAAAGTAATTTATAACTGGTTTGTAAGGGCACCTGAAAGCAGCTCCATTCACCACACAGGTAAAGAGGCCAGAGGCGGGAAGCACTTTGCAGACACACTCCCTTGACTGCAGGACCCCCCACATGGCTTGAGTAAATATCATCATAAAGACAGTAGCAGCTGTGACGTGCCATGTGGAGGCGGCTGGCAAGCTGCTGCCAGGGTTAAGTTGGGAGGTAACATCAGAGTGCTGCCTCTCAGTTTACCAGGCATCTTCCCCTCACCTGCCCAGTCCATCAGGTGAAAGGAGACACCTATGTTAGAGGGTAGAAGTCCTGCCCTTCATGTATACAGCAGGACTGCAAATTTCCCACCCTCCCTCTCCCCCACCCCCCCAGCCAGTGGTTTCAGGGATTTAAGGGAAAACAGATGAGAACAATTCCCCTGAGAAGGCTGATAAAGTAAAAACAACTAAAAATAAACCAGGTTTATTAACTCCCTGTTTTAGAGTTATCATTTTCACGCAGGTATTGTTGTTGCTGTTTAGTTGCTAAGTCATGTTCAACTCTTTGCGAACCCTTGGACTACAACCCTGCAGGCTCCTCTGTCTATGGGATTTCCCAGGCAAGAATACTGGAGTAGGTTGCGATTCCCTTCTCCAGGGATATTCCTGACCCAGGGATCAAATGTGGATCTCCTGCATCAGCAGGTGGATTCTTTACCACTGAGCCACCTGGGAAGCCCTTCGCCCAGGCATGCAAGTCATATATTTCCATCTTCCTTATCACCCACATCCAATGACAATTTTCTATCAGTTGTGTCTCCTGAATGTCCCCTGATTTACCCCTTTATCTATTTCCTACTGTTGTTGCCATCATTAGGACCTCAGGAGCCTGTTTCCTACAGTTTTTCAGAGAAACTCTGTGTATTGTGTTGGCCAAATGTTCGTTTGAGTTTTTCTGCAAGATGTTACAAAAATCAGAATGAACTTCTTGGCCAGTCCAATAGTAGGGTTTCTTCCAGTACATCACTCCAATCAGTTGCTTGTGCATTTCAGGAACCAGAGAAACTCTAAAAGGTGAAGTTCAGCAAATAAGTCAGGAACAGCTATGGCGAGGTGGGGGAGTGAGCAGCCAGAGAACTTCCTGTTGTCAGAGGCCTAAGGAGGGGTCTGAGCTTTGCCCTCAGGGCAAGGAAGGAGGCATTAAGGGTTAATCACTAACCAGACACCTGCCTAGAGTGTTACCCTGCCCTCCCCTCAACCCCATCCCCCTATGTCTCACCATAAGACACATGCTCACTAAGAATCTAATCCACAATACATTTTCAGCCTCACCATTTATTTCTCTCATAGAATCAACCAGTAGTCTAAATAAAATTTCAGGCTTGCTGTATTCAATCATATTTTTCCCCACATCATAATCATTGCCAGGAATACTGTTTCACTCACCCAACCAGCAAATTCTACTTGGTCTTTACAATTTGTAAAGGAAAACTTCCTCTTTTGATTTTTGAGGTTCTCTTATAAACCTCTATACATCTACTTTGGTGGCTTTCCATGTAAATACTTTTGCTCACAACTGTATTTTATTTGTATTTTTATTCACTCCACTTAGATTGAGTTCTCCCTCCAGGGAAAGCCTAGGTTTGTTAATTGTTTTATTCCTACCATCTAGCACCATGACTGAAATACAGTTGCAGTAAGACATACTTTTACTTAAAGCAAATTAAACTACAGGTGATGAAGGATTAGGAAGTGAGAAAGAGAGAAAGAACACACAAGAAATTAAGAATGATCCTCCTCATTCATTCATTCATTCATTCACAGGATAAGCTGTGAGTTTGTCCTGCATATAGAGAGAGAGACACTGAAGTTATAAAGGAACAAAACTTGCCACCAGAAAGTGTCTCTCTGGCATGTAAAATTTTTGAGCTGAAAACAACCAAAGCCCAAAGACTCAGGAAGAAACCTTGACCTTCTCCCTAACTGCAGATGGGGCACCAGTTCTGGGAGGGAAGCTGTCACCACAGATAGTACATAGATAGTATATAAACTCCATAGGGTCACAAAGAGTCGGACACGACTGAAGTGACTTAGCACTTACACTAGGTGTGTAGACAGGGAAGAGCCTAGTAAAGTCTGCTTGTTAAAATTCCTGTTTGTGTCCCATTGTCACTGCCTGGTCCAGCACACATGCATGCACGTGTACACACACACACACACACTTACTGTACCAAACATTTGCTTCTCCATTTCCATGTCAATTGTCTATTAATTGAAACCAAACCACTTTGAAACCAAAACACTACCCCTGAAAACCTATTTTGTCTTTAGCTGAAGATGGTATTTAAGGTGAGAATTTCAGACATTTTGGAAAGTTACTCAATTTTCCTGCATCTTCCCCATGTATATGTGTTATTAAAGTTTTGTTTGATTTTCTCCAGTGAATATGCTTCATGTCAATTATTACACTTGCCAAAAGAACCCAGAAGGGTAGAGGAAAATTTCTTCCTCCCCAACAGTATTATGTGATGTTGGGGTCATGTCTTGAGAAGATGTGCCAAATACCTTCAATATGCCAAAGCAGTACACCAAAATCCCCATGTCCTCCCCATGCCTTTCATCACATCTTACAAAAAGAGTTATCAGCATACATTGATTCAAAGCAGGCAATGCCAAACTGAAAGTGGTTAGTAGTGCTTCATCAACAGGAGCTAAAGCCAAGCCTTTTATGAAGAAGAAATGAAAGTAAAGCAAATAAATGATGTGACTCATTAGAGCTTAAGTAGTTGTCTTATTTGGAAAAGCCTAATCTGCGGCTGTGTGGGTGCAGGAGGGCTGAGAGGAGCTACTCCACATAGAAGATCAGGAGGGGCGACCTCATCCAAGGTAAGGAGCAGCAGCTGTGCTTTGCTGGAGCAGCCGTGAAGAGATATCCCCTATCCAAGTCAAGAGAAACCCAAGTGAGATGGTAGGTATTGCAAGAGGGCAGACACACTGAAACCATAATCACAGAAAACTAGTTAGTCTAATCACACAGACCACAGCCTTGTCTAACTCAATGAAATGAAGCCATGCCATGTGGGGCCACCCAAGATGGGCGGGTCATGGTGGAGAGGTCTGACAGAATGTGGTCCACTGGAGAAGGGAATAGCAAACCACTTCAGTATTCCTGCCTTGAGAACCCCATGAACAGTATGAAAAGGCAAAATGATAGGATCCTGAAAGAGAAACTCCCCAGGTCAGTAGGTGTCCAATATGCTACAGGAGATCAGTGGAGAAATATCTCCAAAAAGAATGAAGAGGTGGAGCCAAAGCAAAAACAATACCCAGTTGTGGATGTGACTGGTGATAGAAGCAAGGTCTGATGCTGTAAAAATCAATATCGCATATGAACCTGGAATGTTAGGTTCATGAATCATGGCAAATTGGAAGTGGTCAAACAGGAGATGGAAAGTGTGAACATCAACATTCTAGGAATCAGTGAACTAAAATGGACTGGAATGGGTGAATTTAACTCAGATTACATTATATCTACTACTGCGGGCAGGAATCCCTAGGAAGAAATGGAGTACCCATTATGGCCAAAAAAAAAGTCCAAATGCAATACTTGAATGTAATCTCAAAAATGACAGAACTATCTGTTTTGTTTCCAAGGCAAACTATTCAATGTCATGGCACTCCAAGCCTATGCCCCAACCAGTAATGCTAAAGAAGCTGAAGTTGAATGGTTCTGTGAAGACCTAGAAGACCTTTCAGAACTAACACCCCAAAACTATGTGCTTTTCATTGTAGGGGACTGGAATGTAAAAGTAGGAAGTCAAGAAACACCTGGAGTAACAGGCAAATTTGGCCTTGGAGTATGCAATAAAGTAGGGCAAAGGCGAATAGAGTTTTTCCAAGAGAACACACTGGTCATAGCAAACACCTTCTTCCAACAACACAAGAGAAGAGAACACATGGACACCACCAGAAGGCCAACACTGAAATCAGATTGATTATATTCTTGCAGCCAAAGATGGAGAAGCTTTATACAGTCAGCAAGAACAAGACCAGGAGCTGACTGTGGCTCAGATCATGAACTCCTTATTGCCAAGTTCAGACTTAATATGAAGAAAGTAGGGAAAGCTACTAGACCATTCAGGTATGACCTAAATCAAATCCCTTATGATTATACAGTGGAAGTGAGAAATAGATTTAAGGGACTAGATCTGATAGACAGAGTGCCTGATGAACTATGGACGGAGGTTCGTGACATTGTACAGGAGACAGGGATCAAGACCATCCCCATGGAAAAGAAATGCAAAAAGGCAAAATGGCTGTCTGGGGAGCCCTTACAAACAGCTTTGAAAAGAACAGAAGCTAAAAGCAAAGGAGAAAAGAAAGATATTCCTATTTGAATGCAGAGTTCCAAAGACTAGCAAGGGGAGATAAGAAAGTCTTAGCGATCAATGCAAAGAAATCGAGGAAAACAACAGAATGGGAAAGATTAGAGATCTCTTCAAGAAAATTAGAGACACCAAGGGAACATGTCATGCAAAGATGGGCTTGATAAAGGACAGAAATGGTATGGACCTAACAGAAGCAGAAGATATTAAGAAGACGTGGCAAGAATACACAGAAGAACTGTACAAAAAAGATGTTCATGACCCAGATAATCACGATGGTGTGATCACTCATCTAGAGCCAGACATCCTGGAATGTGAAGTCAAGCGGGCCTTAGGAAGCATCACTACGAACAAAGTTAGTGGAGCAGATGGAATTCCAGTTGAGCTGTTTCAAATCCAGAAAGATGATGCTGTGAAAGTGCTGTACTCAATATGCCAGCAAATTTGGAAAATTCAGCAGTGGCCACAGGACTGGAAAATGTCAATTTTCATTCCAATCCCAAAGAAAGGCAATGCCAAAGAATGCTCAAATGACTGCACAACTGTACTCATCTCACACACTAGTCAAGTAATGCTCAAAATTCTCCAAGCCATGCTTCAGCAATATGTGAACTGTGAACTTCCAGATGTTCAAGCCAGTTTTAGGAAAGGCAGAGAAATCAGAGATCAAATTGCCAACATCTGCTGGATCATCGCAAAAGCAAGAGAGTTCCAGAAAAACATCTATTTCTGCTTTATTGACTATGCCAAAGCCTTTGACTGTGTGGATCACAATAAACTGTGGAAAATTCTGAAAGAGAATTATGATTATACAGTGGAAGTGAGAAATAGATTTAAGGGACTAGATCTGATAGACAGAGTGCCTGATGAACTATGGATGGAGGTTAGTGACATTGTACAGGAGACAGGGATCAAGACCATCCCCATGGGTTTCTTAAGAGGTTTTCTGCCTCTTAAGAAACTTATATGCAGGTCAGGAAGCAACTGTTAGAACTGGACATGGAACAACAGACTGGTTCCAAATAGGAAAAGGAGTACGCCAAGGCTGTATATTGTCACCCTGCTTATTTAACTATATGCAGAATCAGTTCAGTTCAGTAGCTCAGTCGTGTCCGACTCTTTGCAACCCCATGAATCACAGCACTCCAGGCCTCCCTGTCCATCACTGTCTCCCGGAGTTCACTCAGACTCACATCCATCGAGTCCGTAATGCCATCCAGCCATCTCATCCTGGGTCGTCCCCTTCTCCTCCTGCCCCCAATCCCTCCCAGCATCAGAGTCTTTTCCAATGAGTCAACTCTTCACATGAGATGACCAAAGTACTGGAGCTTCAGCTTCAGCATCATTCCTTCCAAAGAAATCCCAGGGTTGATCTCCTTCAGAATGGACTGGTTGGATATCCTTGCAGTCCAAGGGACTCTCAAGAGTCTTCTCCAATACCACAGTTCAAAAGCATCAATTCTTTGGTGGGCGCTCAGCTTTCTTCATAGTCCAACTCTCACATCCATATATGACAACTGGAAAAATCATAGCCTTGACTAGACGGACCTTAGTTGGCAATGTAATGTCTCTGCTTTTGAATATACTGTCTAGGTTGGTCATAACTTTTCTTCCAAGGAGTAAGCGTCTTTTAATGTCATGGCTGCAGTCACCATCTACAGTGATTTTCTGTCCCAAAAAATAAAGTCTGACACTGTTTCTACTTTTTCACCACCTATTTCCCATGAAGTGATGGGACCAGATGCCATGATCTCGTTTTTTGAATGTTGAGCTTTAAGCCAACCTTTTCACTCTCCTCTTTCACTTTCATCAAGAGGCTTTTCAGCTCGTCTTCACTTTCTGCCATAAGAGTGGTGCCATCTGCATATCTGAGGTGATTGATATTTCTCCTGGCAATCTTGATTCCGGCTTGTGTTTCTTCCAGTCCAGTGTTTCTCATGATGTACTCTGCATAGAAGTTAAATAAGCAGGGTAACAATATACAGCCTTGATGTACTCCTTTTCCTATTTGGAACCAGTCTGTTGTTCCATGTCCGGTTCTAACTGTTGCTTCCTGACCTGCATACAGATTTCTCAAGAGGCAGGTTAGGTGGTCTGGTATTCCCATCTCTTTCAGAATTTTCCACAGTTTATTGTGATCCACACAGTCAATTCAGAATATATATATGCAGTATATGCAATGTATATGCAGAATACATCATGAGAAACCCCGGACTGGAAGAAGCACAAGCTGGAATCAAAATTGCTGGGAGAAATAGCAATAACCTCAGATATGCAGATGACACCATCCTTATGGCAGAAAGTGAAGAGGAACTAAAAATCCTGTTGATTAAAATGAAAGAGGAGAGTGAAAAAGTTGGCTTAAAACTCAACATTTAGAAAAGTAAGATCATGGTATCTGGTTCCATCACTTCATGAGAAATAGATGGGGACATAGTGGAAACCATGTCAGAATTTATTTTTGGGGGCTCCAAAATCACTGCAGATGGTGATTGCAGCCATGAAGTTAAAAGACACCTACTCTTTGGAAGGAAAGTTATGACCAACCTAGACAGTATATTCAAAAGCAGAGATATTACTTTGCCAACAAAGGTCTGTGTAGTCAAGGCTATGGTTTTTCCTGTGGTCATGTATGGATGTGAGAGTTGGACTGTGAAGAAATCTGAGTGCCAAAGAATTGATGCTTCTGAACTGTGGTGTTGGAGAAGACTCTTGCAATTCCCTTGGACTGCAAGGAGATCCAATCTGTCAATCCTAAAGGAGACCAACCTGGATGTTCTTTGGAAGGACTGATGCTGAGGCTAAAACTCCAATACTTGGCCACCTCATGTGAAGAGTTGACTCATTGGAAAAGACCCTGATGCTGGGAGGGATTGGGGGCAGGAGGAAAAAGGAACGACAGAGGTTGAGATGGCTGGATGGCATCACTGACTCCATACACATGCGTTTGGGTGAATTCCGGGAGTTGGTGATGGATAGGGAGGCCTGGCGTACTGCAATTCATGGGGTCACTAAGAGTTGGACACGACTGAGTGACTGAAATGAACTTAACTGAACTGAATTGGCTATTTGTGATTGCTTGTTCTTGAATTTATCAGATTTGAGTGGATGAACTCTTTTTTAGGTTTAGGTTTAGGTTCAGTTATATAAGCTACCAATATATTAGAGCCACAGCAACATAATGGCCCCTTGTTTAAAGACAATAGCAGCCTGCATCCAATATTCAATTTAGAATTATTTTTCCCCCATTTAATACATTCACTGCAAGAGACCTTTATAATTTGCCAGAATTTGAGAGATCAGGGAAATTGAAATTTCTGGTAGCCAATATTTAAGTTGGATGGATTTAGTTGGTTTTACCATCCATTTAGATTTTTAAATCCTAATCACCTCTATAGTATCTACAACATGTTGAAGGTACTATTATAGTTTATATAAAACATTTAATAAAAAATTTTTAAATGATGACAGTCTCAACCTTTACTTAAGATGACCAAAGTTCAGGAAAATGAAACCACTTACCCAGTTTTCGTACAACCAGTAGCAAAACCAAAAATCAAACCCAAATTGTTCCCAGCCCAAATCATGTGTTTTTCCCCTTGCCTTCTGCTGTCTTCCTATAACCCAATGTCAATGCCTGCCTTTATGTCTTCACTCTTTTAAAACACAATCACTAATATGATTCACTTCAACCAAATTGTTTTTTAAAAATGCAGTTTCCATGGAAAAACTTACTTCCTGCCCACTCAAGGATTTATAAACCAGCTTTCAGGACCAAAGCACATTTTACTTCTTAAGCAAATTAATTATAAGCTTTGATTAAAAGTACCCGAACATTTCCTGCTCCAATCTGCTTAGGAGGAGTCTGCTATGTAGAAGACCAGACCAAATCAAGAGTGCAAAGATTGTGAACCATTTATCCATTAGTTGACGTCACTAAAAAGATGGACATATTAGTGCATAGGCATGTTTCTAAGTACTTTTCAGGTGTGCATGTATTTCATTAACTTTACATATATTTTGAGCAGTATGAATATATTTCACTGACAGTGTCAGTGAAATTCCCTTTTCCCTTTCTAGCTCCATCACTGTAGACTTAGTTCAGTTCAGTTCAGTTGCTTGATCTTGTCTGACCTTTTGCGACCCCATGGACTGCAGCATGCCAGGCCTCCCTGTCCATCACCAACTCCCGGAGTCCACCCAAACCCATGTCCATTGAGTTGGTGATGCCATCCAACCATTTGATACTCTGTCGTCCCCTTCTCCTGCCCTCAATCTTTCTCAGTATCAGTTCAGTTCAGTTCAGTAGCTCAGTTGTGTCCAACTCTTTGCGACCCCATGAATCGCAGCACGCCAGGCCCCCCTGTCCATCACTAACCCCCGGAGTTCACTCAGACTCGCGTCCATCGAGTCAGTGATGCCATCCAGCCACCTCATCCTCTGTCATCCCCTTCTCCTCCTGCCCCCAAGCCCTCCCAGCATCAGAGTCTTTTCCAATGAGTCAACTCTTCACACGAGGTGGCCAAAGTACTGGAGTTTCAGCTTTAGCATCATTCCCTCCAAAGAAATCCCAGGACTGATCTCCTTGCAGTCTGAGGGACTTTCAAGAGTCTTCTCCAACACCACAGTTCAAAAGCATCAATTCTTCAGCGCTCAGCTTTCTTTAGAGTCCAACTCTCACATACATACATGACCACTGGAAAAACCACGGCCTTGACCAGATGGACGTTTGTTGGCAAAGTAATGTCTTTGCTTTTTAATATGCTGTCTAGGTTGGTCATAACTTTCCTTCTAAGGAGTAAGCATCTTTTAATTTCATTGCTGCAATCACCATCTGCAGCAATCTTGGAACCCAGAAAAAATAAAGTTAGCCACTGTTTCCCCATCTATTTGCAATGAAGAGATGGGACCGGATGCCATGATCTTAGTTTTCTGAATGTTGAGCTTTAAGCCAACTGTTTCTCTCTCCTCTTTCACTTTCATCAAGAGGCTCTCTAGTTCTTCTTCACTTTCTGCCATAAGGGTGGTGTCATCTGCATATCTGAGGTGATTGATATATCTCCTAGCAATCTTGATTCTAGCTTGTGCTTCCTCCAGCCCAGGGTTTCTCATGATGTACTTTGCATAGAAGTTAAATAAGCAGGGTGACAATATACAGCCTTGACGTACTACTTTTCCTATTTGGAACCAATCTGTTGTTCCATGACCAGTTCTAAATGTTGCTTCCTAACCTGCACATAGGTTTCTCAAGAGGCAGGTCAGGTGGTCTGGTATGCCCAGACAATTGTTCAGTGCCCATTTTTTTTACATGGGCAATGGCATTTATGAATTGTTGACACACATAGCACCCACTGTTGAAAGCCTGCTTCCCGGGCGGCTTTTTTACACATGCTCTCCCATTTAGGTCTTCAGACGACTCTGAAGGATGTCCCCTGCTCCCACCTTTATTTTATTAAAAAGTATATTGAAGCCAGAGTGTAACTTACCCATCATTGCTGGGCCTGGTAGAAGCAAAGCCAGATTTGAAAAGTTACATTCTCCTGTTTTTCCTCCAAGCATTGCAGCCAGAGAACACTGAGCTCCTGACTGATGAAAGTATCCACAGGGGATCTATCCAGGGTCAGCTGTGAGTCATTGTCTATAGTTGTGAGATGGGCTGGGTCTCCACTAAAAGCTCTGATAGTCCCTGAGTGCTTTCACATTGCTGTGGTTTTTCAAGGTGCATCCAGCCTGCTTGGAATATCTTACAAATGTATAGCCTCAGGCCCCACTCCAATCTGTCTGAAACCCTAGGAGCAGATCTCCCACAGTTTACCCTCAAAGTCATTTGGAGGACTTTAAAGTTGGAGAAGTACTGAATTACAGGATCTTGTTCTAGGGTCTCTTAGATCCCATTTCTCCCGGGATTCAATTTCCTTCTCATGTAGCTCTTTTAAAGAAGAAAATCTGAGACCTTGACCTTCAAGACAAGATGAGAGAGTAGAGGAAAGGAAATGTCACTGTAATATTGAGTATATTTACTGTTTGTGAATTTCTGAATTTCCTCTGTAACAAATATTGTTATAGAATTCAATAAGCTCACAGGTTAAAGCATCTACCTGCAATCCGGGAGCCCTGGGTTCAATCCTTGGGTTGGGAAGAAGCCCTGGAGAAGAAAATGGCAACCCACTCCAGTATACTTGCCTGGAGAATCCCATGGATGGAGGAGCCTGGCGGGCTACAGTCCATGGGATCGCAAAGAGTGGGATACAACTGAGCGACTTCACTTTTTCACTTTTCAAGATTTAAGAGCCTAAACGTTGTAAGCAGGAGGGTAGAAACTTATTCTGTTTAGCCTTAAAAAAAAAAAAAAAAAACAGACTGAAGGTGAGAGGATAAAACATAGGCTTTAGATAAGAGAGACTTTAAAAATGGGTGCAGCTGGTATAGTAAAATCATTGAAGCTATCATTTATTGATCACCTACCTTGTGCCAAGCACTTAAATCAGATGACCGTGTAGAAATTAATGCCTTGATGGATCAGAGAAAGGCATGAATTTGCTTATTTTTAAAGTAGATGTCAGACTGGTATGGAATTAAAAAAAACACCTAGATTTGAATGAGCAGAGAAATTTGTGAAAACTATGAGCTATATCGCATTTGGAGTGCAGAAATGTATGTGCATGTCTTCATTCAGACGAAGTCAGGATTTCGAGGAGAGTGGCCCTTAATTCAACAGGACACCTGTCTTTAGAAGAAGAGAGAGGCCCACAGAGGACAGACACCCAGGGAGGAAATCCCATGGGGACAGAAGCAGAGACTACAGTGGTGCAGCTGCAGGCTAGAGCCCCAAGGACAGCTGGCCACCGCTGGAAGCTGGGAAGAGCCAAGGGAGGGTTCCACCTGCAGTCCCCTGGCAGCGTCCCTGCTGACTACTTGATTTTGGTCTTCTGGGCTCCAGAACTACAAAATACTCAATTGCTGTTACTTTAGGCCACCCAGCTTGTGATTGTTTCTTCAGTTCAGTTCAGTTCAGTTGCTCAGTCATGTCCGACTCTTTGCGACCCCATGAATCGCATCACGCCAGGGACTGTCCATCACCAACTCCCGGAGTTCACTCAGACTCAACGTCCATCCAGTCAGTGAAGCCATCCGGCCATCTCATCCTCTGTTTTCCCCTTCTTCTCCTGCCCCCAATCCCTCCCAGCATCAGAGTCTTTTCCAATGAGTCAACACTTCGCATGAGGTGGCCAAAGTACTGGAGTTTCAGCTTTAGCATCATTCCTTCCAAAGAAATCCCAGGGCTAATCTCCTTCAGAATGGATTGTTTCTTAGAACATCCCTAATAAATAAATACAATGGCTAATGAGGGGGGAACTTAGTGCTTCCTTTGCTCCTTCTCTGAGGCTTAAACTCTTGTTGTTTCTTCACAAACAGAAGCTGGGGTTGAAGTCTCTGACTGAACACGTGCTATCAAATCACAAGAGTCTGTCTTCACAGAATGTTGATCAAAGTTCTTTGAATCCTCTGGCTTCTTCCTCCACTGTCACCCTATGAGTCTCTTCTGCAGATTATCTGTTTCTCTCCTGCTACCTTTACTGTGAAGAGAACGTCCAAGGCCCACACACCACTGCATCAATCCTGATCCAAGGGTGCTGCAGCTGACGTTCCAAACTGCATAAAAAATGAGCAGTTTTTCTGCTATAGGAAAGGTTTTCAGTCTTCTGGGGGTGGGTGGTGGAAATATGCATACACATATATATGTATATATATACATATCCACATAAATATATATAGGCTTCCTTGGTGACTCAGATTATAAAGAATCTGCCTGCAATGCAGACCTGGTTTCAATCCCTGGGTAAGATCCTCTGGAGAAGAGAATGGCTACCCACTCCAGTATTCTTGCCTGGAGAATTCATGAACAGAGGAGCCTGATGGGGAAAGAACTGGACATGATTGAGCAACTAACACACACACACATATATACATGAGTGTATGTATGTATGTATGCATGTATGTATGATAGGAGAAGGCAATGGCACCCTACTCCAGTACTCTTGCCTGGAAAATCCCATGGTCGGAGGAGCCTGGTAGGCTGCAGTCCATGGGGCTGTGAAGAGTCGGACACGACTGAGTGACTTCACTTTCACTTTTCACTTTCATGCATTGGAGAAGGAAATGGCAACCCACTCCAGTGTTCTTGCCTGGAGAATCCCAGGGACGGGGGAGCCTGGTGGGCTGCCGTCTATGGGGTCACAGAGTCGAACACGACTGAAGTGACTTAGCAGCATATATAAATGATATTTTTAAAACACTGCTTCTGAGTAGTGGCTGCCAGCTGGAATGCCTAAATATCAAGGGCAGAAGTCGTTTGAAGTTGCAATATTTGTGTTGCCTGACGGGACTCAAAGATTTTAAATCTGGGGTTGAATACTGATGGCAGGAGGAAAGGCAAGGCCAAATTCCCACTTCCGTCAGCTCAGAAAAAATGTCAGGTTTTTTTTTTTTTTAAGGCATATTTAGAGCCTGAATCCCTGGATGAATCAGACGAAGCGTTCTTATTTAGATAATAGAGAAATCAGGCCTTAGAGAATTGTTAGTCAGCAAAAGTCAATTTTGGTAAGACCATGTTCTGGGAGAGGAAATGAAAAGATGTGAAACCCAGAATTAGACCTGCCAGAGACCCAAAACAGCAAGGGACAGAGGAGAAAGGTTCGTGCTGTGCTTTTCTGGCCGGATGCGAATACAAGGGAAGCTTGGAGTAAACAGCGTGACAGGGTTCACTTACTTTGCAAAATTCTGTGAGCTGCTTCCAGCTATAAGATCAGCATCAAAATATAGCCTTAGGGTGGTTCCCTTGGTTACCAGAGTGCTTCTACTTCACTGAAGGACCTTTCTTTTTCTCATGGCTACAACCCTTCCTGCGTCAAGCCTTCTGGCTCATCTGCTTGGCAGCCAGCACCTGGCTCTCTAAGTTTCAGAAACTGCAGCCCCTTGTGTCTTTTATATATAGTTTTATAAAGTTCTATATATTTCTATATATAATATGTACATGTATATGTATATATAAGTATATACATTTATAAATTTACATATATAGTTTTATTTATTTTTGACTGTCCTGGGTCTTCATTGCTGTGTGTGCTTTCCTCTAGTTGCAGCGCATGGGGGCTTTTCTGTAGTTGCGTTGCACAGGCTTCTCATGCTGGTGGCATCTCTTGTTGCAGGGCACATTCTCTAGGGTGCACTGACTTCAGTAGTCGCGGCTCCCAGGCTCTAGAGCACAGGCTCAGGAGTTGTGGCTGTCAGACTTGGTTGCTCCAAGGCACCAAGATCTTCCCAGATCTGGGACTGAACTCACGTCTCCTGCATTGGCAGGTGGATTCTTTAGCACTGAGCTACCAGGGAAGCCCAGCCCATTGTGTCTTGACTCCTGTCTGGGTCCTTGGATCCTGAGGTGACTTGCCAACAGAGCCCCTGGAAGGTGGGGGCTGTGGCTTCTCTTCCTGAAGCTTTTTCAGTTTGAGGATGGATTCCAAATAGACTCTGAAGGGAGAGGCACAGCCGTACATCTTGTCCTTGTCAGTTTCGCAATGTGGGACAAAAGAGAATCGTGGGCAGAAATCAGTTCTCTTATTTCTCTAACTCTCAGCAGCAATCTGAGCCCTCCCAGAGCAACTCTAGTAAGGAGTGACAGACAATAAATAGCCACTAGACAGGAGAACTGACTTGTATTTTAAAATGACTTTATTTAAATTCTTTCTAGCCCTAAGACAGATGTCTGGATCTGGCCTCATTTCATCCAGTGCTTTCCTTTGCTTGGAAAGTCTGACAGAACTCAGGAAGCAAACAACAGTGGCTCAAAATATTTAAGAACTTCCAAAATGAAGCGCATTCTTTGTAGAGGGATATAGAACATCCTCATTCTTTCAAGTAATTATGGTGGGCTAGAGTCTGTTTTGTTGACTGTATTTGAAAAAAAGATAGGAATGGTAAAAGAACTAGAAGTAAGTGTTAGTCGCTCAGTCATGTCTGACTCTTTGTGATCCCATGGACTGTAGCCCATCAGGCCCCTCTGTCCTAGAAATTCTCCAGGCAAGAATACTGGAGTGGGTTGCCTTTTCCTCCTCTGGTAAAAAAACTAAAGCTGCCTTCATTCTGTTACTCCCCCAGTCGTGCCTCCACTATCTTCCTGACATGGTGCCAGACTGTGAGAATAAAGTGATGGAAAAACAAGCCAGCTTAAAGATTTGCAAAGGTGTAGGCTTGAAGAAGGACTGAAATCCCTGCCAGATATTAACATTCAAGAGGAGGAAAGTGGTGGGGTGACTTGTGTTTTGGGGTTGGGTGTGAAGATAGGGAATGGCAAGGGAGAGAGGTTAGATTCTTGGTTAAAAGAGGGAACAAAATCTGTTCACAAAAAAAATAAAAATAAAAAAATAAAAAGTACAATGTGGATGAGGAAAAATATACATGAGAATAAAGAGATTAGACATAGGCTTGATTAAGAAGACTATTTTAGAATGGACAGCTGAAATTTTATCTTGCAATGGAAAGCCATTGATGGGTTTTAAATGTAAGAATGATCAGATCATTTCTGAAAATTTCTCTGGCAGCAGTATGGGCAGTGTTTTAGAGAAAACGAATGTGGGAGGCAGGGCAGAGAGACTTGTTAAAACACGGTAACAGTTACCTAAGGAGCAAAAGATATGTGTCAGGGGTTAGAGGAGTGTCTGAAGGGGCAGGGACATTTACCAGGCTCTTGGCAAATGCTGTGCAAAGTGAAATAATCTGGGATCAACTTGCTAGTTGGATTAAAAAAGGAAAAGAAAAAGTCCAAACATGAAGATATCCCAGGAAAAATGAATGCTTTTTTCAACCTCCATTTCTGTCTAAGCAAGTGACAACACTAGCGTGAATAGAATGCTAGACTTGAAAGAAAAAAATAGTAGCTAGCATCTAACACAATTTTCCCATTTAGAGGAAAAATAGTTTTAAATATTAGCTGATTTTTTTTCCCTGACTTGTAGTTTGTCCTTACTTGCCACCATTCCACCATTAAATTGTTTCTGAAGCTCAGACTTATGATTATAAAAAAGGGACGTCACAAAAGATTCCAGAGAGATCTAGTTAAATCCTTGTCTTGACTTCCTAAACAGGTCTTCAAAGTCTATGGCACAGAGGCAGCAATTAACCCATTATTGCCCAGTCTGTAGGGAAAAGTGTTATTCTTTCCCAAGTATATTTCCAACTCTTTAATAACAATTCAAGCAGATCTATGAGCTTATGGTCAACCTTAGTTTTAAGAGCAAGTCTTGTTTTAATAGTTAAGACTCCCATTTCGGTACTGCAAGTGTCCACCTGAGAATAAATGGAAAGATCCTTTCTTTCATTCAAATGCAAGCTTTGTATTCTGCCCATTCCTAACGTGTCTCAGGGGCCTAGAGTGGGGGTTGGATGAATGCCTCCCCCTTCCCTTCAATGTTCTTACTAAAAGGAAGGTGGGGATATAGGAAAGGGACAGAAATTCTTCTATGTCACTCCTTAGATCCTGCTCTCATGGTCTTCTTTGGCTAATGCCATCTAGCCAGTCAAGTTTCCTGTGTGGCAGATATCTCACACATGTTGTTCCAAGGAGCCCCTGTGTGGGTTTTCCAGAATTCCCTGTGAGCTGCACAAACTGCTGACCTCAACAACTGAACCAGTGGCTGATCGTTCCCTCCTCAATTTCTGCCCTTGGGAATGCATCCCATAGACTGGTGGCTTTCCCTTTTCTCTGAGAGACATCCTATTAAATATCTAAATGGTGGTGCAAGTCTAGCTGCATTTTACAGTATCCAGTGCAGGCCATTCTCGAATATCCTGATGAGCCAAATAGCAGGAGGGTTGTCTGCCAAAGCTATGGTTTTCCCAGCGGTCATGTGCGGATGTGAGAGTTGGACCATAAAGAAGGCTGAGTGCCAAAGAATTGATGCTTTTGAGATGTGGTGTTGGAGAAGATTCTTGAGAGTCCCTTGGACAGAAAGAAAATCAAACCAACCAATCCTAAAAGAAATCAACCGTGAATATTCATCAGAAGGACTGATGCTGAAGTTGAAGCTCCAATACTTTGGCCACCTGATGAAAAGAGCTGATTCTTTGGAAAAGACGCTGATGCTGGGAAGGTTTGAGGGCAAGAGAAGAAAAGGGATGACAGAGGATAAGATGGTTGGATGGCATCACTGATTCAGTGGACATGAGTTTGAGCAAACTCCAGGAGATAGTGAAGGACAGGGAAGCCTGGCATGCTGCAATCCATGGGGTCACAAAGAATAGGGCATGACTTAGCAACTGAACAACAACAACTAAGTCTGCCATTGGCTTCCTTGTTTCCTTGCCCTCCTTCCAGGTGGCTCCAACTGCTTGCTGCTTCTGGGCTAGAAGCAGGCACCCATTTCTATGGTAACTAGACCACTTGTATTCCCCTATCTCAAGAATAACTTCTGATAGGCTGCCCTGCAGTGACTTGTGAATTTTGTAGCTCAGTAACATTCCAATCCCTTTCTTGCTGACCCCATAAAACTCTCTGGATAGCTCTCTTGGAGAACACTTACCTGGATGAAGCAAGGAAAAAGTCTCAGGTGTGCCTACTACTGAAAAGTTTTCTTGTCCTCTAACCAATTCCCTTGGAATTTCCAGTCTCCTATTTTCAAAGATTGTTTGAGAAGGGAAGATGGGGGATAACAAGACTGGTTTAGCAACATCCTCACAAGTACTGGAAGAGCAAACTGACAACAACTTGGTTCTCTATTTAGAACGTCACCATACATACTTTTCCAGGTTTGGGGCTTTAACCAAAATTCCAAGACAATAGGAAAAGCCTCATTCAATATCCTATGTTAACAGCTTTGAAAACTGAAAAGGACTTACTGTCATTGTTGTCAATTTTAGCTCTTCAAGAACTCTGGCTTTCAGAATGTAGAGTTCAGCTACCCACCACAGAGTAGGGAACATGAAATGCTGACCTAAGTACTATGCAGCAGCTATGCATGGAAATGATAAGAGTGTTCTGCATTGGACCTGGATGATGGGGAAAGCTTAGGGAAGAGATGTAAGTGTGTCTCTGTGTGTGAGGTTGGGCAAGGGGAATACTTTATGCTCTGTTTCTGAGACCAAAACCTTGGCAGGAAAGGATGATGGAAAAACTCAAATAACTTTGAGGAATCTCAAAGCCGAGAAGTTGAACCTCTTGCCCTGTTATGTATCCATTTATGGAATCCCTGTGCTTTGCAAGGAGCCAGCAGGTAGAGCAGCAACGGCCCCAAGCAGACCAAAGAAAGCTCCCTGGAGTCTTCTGCAGCCCTGATGGTCACAGGGGAGCATTCACATATCCTGAAAGTGCTAGTGAAGCCAAAGAACCTTCCAGCCAGAACAAGAAGGAGACAGTGTGTACAACTGGAGGCCATGATGAATGGCAAGCAGAGGACACAGGCCCAGCAGAGACAGGGTTGTGACCAAGACCTGGAAGGATGAAATACACCTTGGTGGTTGCCCATAAGAGCAAATAATGGGCTGGAACACTATGATCACCTTGTCCCATATCCCACCCTGGCCTGAACCAGGAGCCAGTGTAGATCCCAGAACCATGATTCTGTCCCAGGGGAAGAGAAGGAAAGGAAAGCTACTGGGAAAAATTAAATTTCTGTTGTAGGTACCTAAATGATGTTGGATTTTAAATTAAAATGACTAACTTAACTTAATTTGCAAGATTTAGATGGCTGTATCAGAAAATATACATGGCTCATGAGTTAAGAGGAATTTGGACATTGAGAAACATGAAGGCGTGCTTTGTCCACTCCAGGCTGTATAACTAGGCATCCTCCTTTGTTCCTGATGTTAAAGTTGAGTGCATTGAGAACTGAGGGCAGAGGGTGGGGTGGTGCTGGGGAGAAGGGCAGAGAGGCAGGGTTGCCGCCTTAGAATCCAAATAGACTTTGTGATGAAGCCAGATCTGTATCTTTATTCTATTCATTGCCTTACATCAAAAGGGATAATTTCCAGAACCACCAGGGGTTGATCTGGAGCACTTAAAGAGGAAAGCATTTTTGCCAGCACATTTCCTCTGGGAGTGATGAATCCTGCCCTGCCAACAGCCAAGCCCTGCCAAGAAAGGCAAAATCTAAATCTCTAAATAATGTGTTCCCTTTCTTAATCCTCATCTGTTTGGACACATATGCATGTGCATTAAAGTTGGCATCCAAATACTTGGAAGATTTATAACCCTCATTTGCAGCAATGGAGATACACTGTTTAGGTATGGTAAGCAGAGGCTGCATGCGTGCTTGGTCATTTCTGACTCTGTGGCCCCATGGAATGGAGCCTGCCAGGCTCCTCTGTCCATGGAATTCTCCAGGCAAGAATATTGGAGTGGGTTACCATTTCCTTCTCCAAAGGGTCTTCTGGACCCAGGGATGGAACCCACATTTCCTGCATTGGCAGGTGGATTCTTTACTGCTATCGCCACCTGGGAGGAGATTTTAGGTATAGAGGCTGCGTAATAGGTCATTTAGCAAGAAGACTCTAGAGTCAGCCTGAAAAGTGAAAGTGAAGTCACCCAGTCCTGTCTGACTCTTTGTGACTCCATTGACTGTAGCCAGCCAGGCTCCTCTGTCCTGCAATTTTCCAGGCAAGAATACTGGAGTAGGTTGCCATGCCCTCCTCCAGGGGTTCTTCCCAACCCAGGGATTGAACTCACATCTCCTGTGTCTCCTGCACTGGCAAGTGGATTCCTTACCACTAGCACCACCTGGGAAGCCCAACGTCAGCCTGCTGGGGGTCAAATCTGGAGTCTATAATTTACTAGATATGTAACCTTGAGCACATTGCTTAAATTTTACATGTCTCATCTCCTCCTCTTATAAAGTAATGAAGATTACAACTAGTCTTTTTGTAGTTGTCATAAATGTTAAGCCAATATACCCATGTATAGGGGTGAGTTCTCTGTCACCTGAGATATTCAAGTTTAGTCTGGGCAACCACATGGTGGGGATGTCGCATTGGTCTGAATAACTGCTGAGATCTTTTCCAACTCTGATTATCCTTTGAAAAAGAAGGCTCAGAGCCAAAAACAAGAATCCACTTTGAGATAAACCCAACTGACTCTCATCTGGAAAATGAGGCCAAAGACATACAATCTATTTAAAACCAAGATAGAATAGGCTGTGCCACCCTTGTTGTTGACTCAGCAGCTAGAGAGCTGTGGCAAATGCACTGGGTTTAAAGTCAGGAGACCTGGGTTGCAGTTCCCAAACAATTCTCAGTTGTATGGTCTTGGGCTGGTCAACTAATGGATACAGTTTGCAGTTTCTTCACTTGCAAAATGGGTGATTTTTTTTTAATCCAAAGGTACACATGAGGATTAAATGAGCCAACATGAAATTGCTTTGAAAATGGTAAAGTGTGGAATGAATATGGGTGTTATCATTTCCAGAACTCAAACTACATTATACATCATTAGTTCTGAAAATCACATATGTAACCTCAGACCCTGGTGGAAACTAGGCTATTATTTTAAACATCATGATGGGTATAGAAGCTGGAAAAACTCCCATTTCAAAAGTTTTTGCTTATTTTTCCTTCTACTCAAGAGGGAGGACTTCCATTTACCTTTAAGGCAGGCAGTGGCTTTTTTATGAAAAAAAGAAAAATCAAAACAAAATGAAAAACACAGCAATGGGCCATATATATTTATGTAAATTAAACCATACAGCAGACAAGTAATGGATACAGTTTGGATGCAGCAGACCTGGGTGTGGCATAAGCCCTCTTGGAGGAGGTCGCCATTAACCCCACTATAGAGCTTCCAGAACTTACACAGGACTGGGTAAACAGACTCTTGGAGGGGACAAACAAAGCCGTGTGTGCACTAGGACTCAGGAGGAAGGAGTAGTGACCCAACAAGAGACTGACCCAGACTAGCCCGGGAGTGTCCAGAAGTCTGCGGCAGAGATGTGGGTCGGTGGTGGCCTGCTGCAGGTTTGGGGGCACTGAGTGCAGTAGTGCATGCATGGGACCTTTTGAAGGAGATCGCCATTATCTTCATTATCTCCATTATGGTTTGGCTTCAGGTCAAACAACAGGGAGAGAACAGAGCCCCCGCCTCTCCCTACCCCCCATCAAGAGAAAATTGGATTAAAGATTTACTGAGTATGGCCCTGCCCATCAGAACAGGACCCAGTTTCCCCCTCAGTCAGCCTCTCCCATCGGGAAGCTTCCATAAGCCTCTTATACTTATCCATCAGAGGGCAGACAGAATGAAAACCACTATCATAGAAAACTAATCAAACTGATCACATGGATCACAGCCTTCTCTAACTCAATGAAACTATGAGACATGCCATGTAAGGCCACCCAAGATGGATGGGTTATGGTGGAGAGTTCTGACAAAATGTGGTTCCCTGGAAAAGGAATGACAAACCACTTCAGTATTCTTGCCTTGAGAATCCCATGAACAGTATGAAAAGGCAGAAAAATAGGACACTGAAAATTGGACTCCCCAGGTCAGAAAGTGCCCAATATTCTACTGGAGAACAGTGGAGAAATAACTCCAAAAAGAATGAAGAGATGGAGCCAAAGCAAAAACAACACCCAGTTGTGGATGTGACTGGTGATGGAAGTAAAGTCAGAACAATATTGTAAGAACAATATTGCACTGGAACCTGGAATGTTAGGTTCATGAATCAAGGTAAATTGGAAGTGGTCAAACAAGAGACAGCAAGAGTGAACATTAACGTTTTAGGCATCAGTGAGCTAAAATGGACTGGAATGGGTGAATTTAACAGATGACCATTATATCTACTACTGTGGGCAAGAATCCCTTAGAAGAAATGGGATAGCCATCAAACTCAACAAAAGAATCTGAAATGCAGTATTTGGATGCAATCTCAAAAACAACAGAATTATCTATATTCATTTCCAAGGCAAGCCATTCAATGTCACAGTAATCCAAGTCTATGCCCTAACCAGTAATGCTGAAGAAGCTGAAGTTAAACGGTTCTATGAAGACCTATATGACCTGCTAGAACTAACACCCCCCAAAAGATGTCCTTTTCATTACAGGCAACTGGAATGCAAAAGTAGAAATACCTGGAGTAACAGGCAAGTTTGGCCTTGGAGTACAAAATGAAGCAGGGCAAAGGCTAATAGAGTTTTGCCAAGAGAACACAATGGTCTTAGCAAACAGCCTCTTCCAACACACAAGAGAAGACTCTACACATGGACATCACCAGATGGTCAATACTGAAATCAGATTGATTATATTCCTTGCAGCCAAAGATGGAGAAGCTCTATACAGTCAGCAAAAAGAAGACTGGGAGCTGATTGTGGCTCAAATCATGAACTCCTTATTGCAAAATTCAGACTTAAATTGAAGAAAGTAGGAAAAACCACTAGACCATTTAAGTATGGCCTAAATCAAATCCCTTACGATTATACAGTGGAAGTAACAGACAGATCCAAGAAATTAGATCTGATGGACAGAGAGATGAAGAACTATGGACAGAGGTCTGTGACATTGTATAGGTGGCAGGGATCAAGACCATTCCCAAGAAAAAGAATGCAAAAGCAAACTGGTTGTCTGAAGAGGCCTTACAAATAGCTGTGAAAAGAAGAGAAGCAAAAGGTAGAGGAGAAAAGGAAAGACATAGCCATTTGAATGCAGAGTTCCAAAGAATAGCAAGGAGAAATAAAAAAGCCTTCATCAGAGATCAAGCCAAAGAAATAGAGAAAAGCAATAGAATGGGAAAGACGAGAGATCTTTTCAAGAAAATTAGAGATACCAAGGGAACATTCCATGCAAAGATGGGCACAATAAAGGACAGAAATGGTATGGACCTAACAGAAGCAGAAGATGTTAAGTAAAAGTGGCAAGGATACACAAGAACTATACAAAAAATATCTTCATGACACAGATAATCAAAATGGTGTGATCACTGACTTAGAGCCAGGCATCCTGGAATGCGAAATCAAGTGGGCCTTAGGAAGCATCACTATGAACAAAGCTAGTGGAGGTGACAGAATTCCAGTTGAGCTATAATCTTAAAAGATAAGGCTGTGAAAGTGCTGTACTCAATATGCCAGCAAATTTGGAAAACTCAGCTGTGGTTACAGGACTGGAAAAGGTCAGTTTTCATCCCAATCCCAAAGAAAGGCAATGCCAAAGAATATTCAAACTAATGCACAATTGTACTCATCTCACATGCTAGCAAAATAATTCTCAAAATTTTCCAAGCCAAGCTTCAACAGCACGCGAACTGTGAAATTCCAAATGTTCAAGAAAAGACAGAAGAACAAGAGATCAAATTGCCAACATCCGTTGGATCATCAAAAAAGCAAGAGAATTCCCGGAAAACATCTACTTCTGCTTTATTGACTATGTCAATGTTTTTGACTGTGTGGATCAAAATAAACTGTGGTAAATTCTTAAAGAGATGGGACTACCAGACCATCTGGCCTGCCTCCTGAGAAATAGGTATGCAGGTCAAGAAGTAATAGTTAGAACTGGACATGGAAAAACAGACTGGTTTCAAATTGGGAAAGGAGTATGTCAAGGCTATATATTGTCACCCTGCTTGTTTAATTTATATGCAGAATACATCAAGAGAAATGCCAGGCTGGATGAAGCACAAGTTGGAATCAAGATCGCCAGGAGAATTATCAATAACCTCAGATATGCAGATGACACCACCCTTAAGGCAGAAAGTGACGAAGAACTAAAGAGCCTCTTCATGAAAGTGTAAGAGGAGAGTGAAAAAGTTGGCTTAAAGCTCAACATTCAGAAAACTAAGATCATGGAGTCTTGTCCCATCACTTTTGCAAATATAAGGGGAAACAATGGAAACAGTGAAGGGCTTTATTTTCTTGGGCTCCAAAATCACTGCAGATGGTGACTGCAACCATGAAATTAAAAGACGCTTACTTCTTGGAAGGAAAGTTATGACCAATCTAGATAGCATGTTAAACAGCAGAGACATTACTTTGTCGACAGAGGTCTATCTAGTCAAAGCTACTGTTTTTTATCGTAGTCATGTATGGATGTGAAAGTTGGACTATAAAGAAAGCTGAGCACTGAAGAATTGATGCTTTTGAACTGTGGTGTTGGAGACGGCTCTTGAGAGTTCCTTGGACTGCCAGGAGGTCAAACCAGTCAATCCCAGAGGAAATCAGTCCTGAATATTCATTGGAAGGACTGATAC
Source organism: Budorcas taxicolor (assembly GCF_023091745.1). Classification (NCBI taxonomy): domain Eukaryota; kingdom Metazoa; phylum Chordata; class Mammalia; order Artiodactyla; family Bovidae; genus Budorcas; species Budorcas taxicolor. Next base: position 143,233,621 of record NC_068920.1, read on the forward strand.
CAAAGCTGAGACTCCAACAGTTTGGCCATTTGATGTGAAGAACTGACTTATTTGAAAAAATCCTGATGCTGGGAAAGATTGAAGACAGGAGGAGAAGGGGATGACAGAGAATGAGATGGTTGGATGGCATAACCAACTTGATGGACATTAGTTTGAGTTTGCTTCAGGAGTTGGTTATGGACAGGGAAGCCTGGAATGCTGCACTCCAAGGTGTCGCAGTGAGTCTGTCATGATTGGGCAACTGAACTCAACTGAAATTAAACCAGGTTTTACCTACTGTTTTTAGGAACAGGGAAGTCAGCCTCAATTGAATGCTGATGTCTCAGATCCAGTATTTCACTGTTTTTCTCCTAAATTAATCGGTTGTATATTCTTTCAGAGTTTTTCCTCTAGAAATTATCATTCAAATACTTATGGACAGTAAAGAAAGTGATAGTCACTCAGTTGTGTCTGACATTTTGTGATGGATTTTAGCCCACCATGCTCCTTTGTCCATGGGATTCTCCAGACAAGAAGACTGGAGTTGGTTGCCATTCCCTTCTGATCTAGGGATGTTCCCAACCCAGGAATGGAAGTTGGGTCTCCTGCATTGAAGGCAGATTCTTTAATCTGAGACACCAGGGAAGCTCCTATTGACAGTAACTCTATGCCAAACAAGTTACAGTGTTGACAAGTCCTGCTGCTGCTGCTACTGCTAAGTCACTTCAGTTGTGTCAGACTCTGTGTGACCCCACAGATGGCAGCCCACCAGGCTCCCCATCCCTGGTATTCTCCAGGCAAGAACACTGGAGTGGGTTGCCATTTCTTTCTCCAGTGCATGAAAGTGAAAAGTGAAAGTGAAGTCGCTCAGTCATGTCCGACCCTCAGCAACCCCATGGACTGCAGCCTTCCAGGCTCCTCTGTCCATGGGATTTTGCAGGCAAGAGTACTGGAGTGGGGTGCCATCGCCTTCTCCTATGTGATAGTGTTCACAGGCTCTAATGCATACATGTTCAGTCACTCAGTTTCTCACTCTTTGCAACCCCATGGACTATAGTCCATCAGGCTCCTCTGACCATGGAATTTTCCAGGCAAGAATGCTGGAGTGGGTTGTCATTTCCTTCTCCAGGGGATCTTCCCCACCAAAGGATCAAACCCAAGTCTCCTGGGTCTCCTCCGTTGGCAAGCAGATTATCATTGAGCCATCAGGAAAGCCCCTCACAAGTTATATTAAGTGACAGAAAAAAATAAGCAAAAATTACATGAATAATTTTTAAACATAAATGTCCTAAAGACAATGAGGAAGTAAAAAGTGCTATGAGAATCTATACGCAGAGGCCCACTAAAAGTAGAGTTGTGGATATTTTCCTAGGAAAGGAATATTTAACCTGAGCTTTGAAAGATGAAAGGTGAACAAGAGTTACCCCAGTGGGAGATGCCAAGTGAGGGCAGAAAGTTTCAGTAAATGTTTCTTTGTAGTTTCTTTGAAGATAAATGTTTTTCTGTCCCCCCTCTGGGTGAATTTAGATTACTGTGTCTATAAATAATTGCTTATTCTTAGCAATTTCTGTGTGTTCTTCTCTGGATAGATGTTATCAACAGAAGCAAGCTGAGATGAAAAGGGCTCTGTAAAGGCAAAGATAGGCAGCATATTTTATGTCTCATCCTGGAGGAGGTGATGTGCAAAGAACAAGACTGGACATCAGATATTGGACGTTATGGAATGTGGTCTTTTGGTTTGATTATCTTGTGCTGTGCTGAGTCTCTCAGTCATGTCCGACTCTTTGCAAACCCCATGGACTGTAGCCCTCCATGCTCCTTTTTTCCTTGGGATTCTCCAGGCAAGAATACTGGAGTAGATTGCTTTACCCTTCTCCAGGGGATCTTCCTGACCCAGTAATCAAACTGGGATCTCCTGCATTGGAGGTGGATTCTTTACCAGCTGAACTACCAGGGAAGCCCTTGATTATCTTACTAGCTTCCTTCAATGCCCAAAGGCAAAGTCACTCTACGTGAGGCTGGATTTGCACTTTTTATTTGAGTGGAAAATCCCCCTGTATCATCCTGTGCAGAGGTTCCTCCTGGGACAGGAACTGAAGGCTCATGTTTTGCACCTCTAATTGAAGGGCACTTTGGACTAGAACCTGAACCTAAAAATAGCCGTGGTCAGAGATAGGGGTTATCCTCCCTGTGATGTGCTTTCCTTCTTCCTTTCCCCATCTTTTAGTCCCTTTTCACTGGAAGCCAAAGCTTGGTCTCAGCTGTGCTAGATTGAATCAGTAGAACATTTTCATACTTGGGAAGGTGTGGCCAAGGGAAGAGTTCCCTTCTGGAGCCCAGAGGAGTGAAGCAGCATCTTCATGCATAACAACATGGTGATCTCACAGCAGTCAGAAATGTGGCGACAATGTTACTCTAGCACTTCCATCCTGCAAAACAATCATGGCTTAGAAACTTCCCACCCATTCTTTTGTGTTCTGGAAAATAGCTTACTACAAAGAAACATCCTTCCTCAAATAACATAAGTTAGATACAGACCTGAGACTCTTGTATACATAGGATAAGAGCAGACACAGACCTCCCAAGTTTCACTCTTTGTCACATAAATGATTGACTATGACATGTTCCTCGCCATCAACCAGAACAAAATGCTTATTAACCTGATTTTGATTGTTTCTTTCCTCCTCCATGAACCCCCAGATTCTGACCTTGGCCTGAATCAGCACACAGCTTCTTTTTAAACCCACCCCCTCAAGAATAGGCTGACCTCAGAGCAAAACATTCTATGATCTGCTATCTGATCCAGCCATTCTTTCATCCCACTTCTACACACTGGTTATATCTAGCCTTATTTACTTCCCATAAAAGTGAAAAATCTTTTTGCCCAATCTTGATCATAAACCTTGCCAATTATATGATCAGAGAGTTCTATTTCGTGTAATAGTATAACTCTTGCCACAAAATCAGAGAAACAATCCTTGAAATAATCCTTCTCAATACAGACTCTCTTTACTAAGCCTGGATTTGCTTTTTGTTTGACAGGGCTTCCCTGGTGGCTCAGCTGACAAAGAATCTGCCTACAATGCTGGAGACCTGGGTTTGATCCCTGGGTTGGGAAGCTCCCCTGGAGAAGGGAACGGCTACCCACTCCAGTATTCTGGCCTGGAGGATTCCATGGACTATATAGTCTATGGGGCTGCAAAGAGTCGGAGACGACTGAGTGACTTTCACACTTTAATAGTTAGTGCTAGTTGCTCAGTTGTGTCTGACTCTGCAACCCCATGGACTGTAGCCTGCTAGACTCCTCTGTCAACGGAATTCTCCAGGCAAGAATATTGGAATAGGTAGCCACTCCCTTCTCCAGGGGCTTCCCAACCCAGGGATTGAAACTGGGTCTCCTGCATTGCAGGAGATTCTTTACCATCTGAGCCATGAGGGAAGCCCTTGTTGACAGTGGTGAGACAAAAATAACTCCTGAGCAGAAAACTGTGTGAGCTCCTTTTCTGAATACACATGACTTCGAATTCTGGGGAACCCTCAGATAGAGTAAGAAGAATCTCATGCTGCTGCTACTGCTAAGTTGCTTCAGTCATGTCCAACTCTGTGCAACCCCATAGACAGCAGCCCACAGGCTCCCCCGTCCCTGGGATTCTCCAGGCAAGAACACTGGAGTGGGTTGCCATTTCCTTCTCCAATGCATGAAAGTGAAAAGTGAAAGTGAAGGTGCTCAGTTGTGTCCGACCCTCAGTGACCCCATGGACTGCAGCCCTCCAGGCTTCTCCATCCATGGGATTTTCCATGCAAGAGTACTGGAGTGGGGTGCCATTGCCTTCTCCGAAGAACGATCTTATAAAGAAGGATAATTAGGCCAGAAGTTATCCCATTATCACTGTTTTGATATTAAATATTAAATGTACCTCTTTTTGGTAGATAGTTTTGGGGAACAGGACATTTGAGCTATGTATAAAATATTTCTAATGGGAAAAACACGACAGGTAGTAGAATCCAGCCAGCTTAGAGCAAGACATTCTTTCTCAGATATTGTAACTTACTCCAGCATTAAAATTTAGCCTATTATAAACAATATTCAGTTAAGAAAAAAAAAAATTCTTATGTCCACTGGCAAAGATTCTGCCTTTGGCAGAACAAAGCTAGGAATAACCCTTCTTTCCCCACCTGCCAGGAAATACAGTCCCTAAATCTTTTCTCAAAAGTGACCCCAAACACCTCTGAGAAACTTTAAAACTTAACACACTCTTTCTATCATCACCACTCCTTATGTTCTGACCTTCTCTAGACATTGAGGGTCTGTCAATCTTCAATACAAGCAGAATTTTTAATGCTTCAACTCTTATGTATACTTATCAGTTTAACACATATCCCTTTAGAGTAAGAAATGGTAGGAGTCGGGGGAAAAGGCCAACCTTTGAAGTCAGACGAAACTAGGTTCAAATCCAAGCTCTGTCATACATTTGCTGTGTGATCTTAAGCACAGGTAATGGAGTTCAGTGTGCTCATCACTACGATGAAAATATTAGCTCTCTTAGAGCATTATTATCAGGATTGATAATCACTGAAAACAGTAAGAAAAAGTACTTGGTCTTAAGTAGATGGTCACTAAAAATGATCTCCTTTCCCTTGACTCACGCTGAGCACATTTTTCAGCCAGGTCTTCCATTGTCTCCACCTCAAGTCCAACACAGTGTGTGATGAATGATTAGTACCATCATTCTTTCGCACTCATTACTTAACCAATCTTAAAATTATTTCTGTTAGAGACTAAGTTAAGAAACAAAAAAATTAAATCAAACAACATAGAAAATTGTCTTCCTCTTCTTTTATTTTAGGACTTCCCTGGTGGTTCAGACTGTAAAGCGTCTGCCTATAATGCGGGAGACCCAGGTTCAATCCCTGGACCGGGAAGATCTCCTGGAGAAGGAAATGGCAACCCACTCCAGTATTCTTGCCTGAAAAATCCCATGGATGGAGAAGCCTGGTAGGCTACAGTCCATGGGGTTGCAAAGAGTCGGACACAACTGAGCGACTTCACTTTCATTTATTTCCATTTCATTTAGGAATTATGTGTTGATCTTATTCCTTTCCTTTCTGTGAGGCAGTCCATGTGGCTAAGCTTAACTAAGTCAAGGCCAAGGAGGCAGCCAGGGCTAGAGAGGAGACCCAGGTCAAGGAGTTGATGGAGACCAAGGGACTGACCTGTAAAGAGGCAAGTCTAACAAAACTTTAAACATTCATCTCTCTTATGACCTACCAAGTCTATTTTTAGGAACATACCCAAGATCAAGGAGTGCACAGATCCACCAAAAAAAAAAAAAAAAGAATATTTATACTAGCTTTTTCTTTGTAATCTCTAAAAATCATAAATATTCCAAATGTCTGTCAACATGAAAAACGATAAATAAATTGTGGTATAATCCTTTACGGGCTTCCCTTGTGGCTCAGACAGTAAAGAATCTGCCTGTAATGCCGGAGACCCAGGTTTCATCCCTAGGTTGGGAAGATCTCCTGGAGAAGGGAATGGCAATCCACTCCAGTATTCTTGCCTGGAGAATGCTATGGACAGAGGAGACTTGAGGGCTACAGTCCAGGCAATCTCAAGGAGTCAGACATGACTGAGCAACTCATATTTTCACTTTCTTTTTCATGATCTTTTAAAATGAGCAAGAATGAACAAACTACAAATACACACAAAAACACAGACTTAACACAAAGGTATCACACTGAGTGAAAGAAGCCAGACACAAAATATTACACACCATTATTACATTTATGTGAAGTTCAAGAATAAACAAAACTATATAGAAATAGGAGGCAGAATAACCTTTACCTCTAGGAGGGGAACTTCACTTGAAGGGGGACGGAAGAATTCTTCTGGGGTGATGAAAATGTGTATTATCTTGATATAGAGAATAGTAACAATGGTATTCACATTTAAAATTCATTGAGCTGTACATTAAAATTAGTGCACATATCCCAGTAAAAATATACATGGTCATAAGGCCACCTGTTTTAAGGGCTACTGGTTAATTGAAAACCATTTGGGCTTTAGAAAAAGTCTCTGCTATGGCTTTGATCATATTTAATTCCCTCCATATCCCTATGTACCTCCTCAAAGGTCATATGAATAAAATCTAGTCCCCATAAAAGGTTGAAAACTCAGTCACATCTGGCTGGCATGATCTATCATCTGTGTTGGATAATCTACATTTATATGTGTCATGCACGACAACAAAGAAAATGAGAATGAGTAAGTTTATTGCTAACCTCAGAGCCAGAATGTGTCTATTTAAAAAGGTAGCAAAAAGAAAGCTGAAATGAGACCTCAAAAAGCTTGGGCGTTTGTAAATTTCATATCTCAAGAGACAGAGAATTCAAGTCATTTTTACCTGCAAGCTCTTTTCTGCTAACAGCTTTAGTGAATTCTGCCTCAAACAGGGTGTGCATTAAGAGTCTCCAGCAACATTTGGGTTAGGAGTTAGCTTTACTGAACTGAACCTAGCATCTGCTAGGTTGGGATGAATCTTAGATGTCCCATGCACTTCCTGGCCCTGTGAAACCAACTGGAATTATACCTATTTCTCATCTAGGATGGGAGTCTGCTTGGTTGGGACCCTGAAACCCATCTAGCATCCGCCAGTGCCTCTTCTAGGAGAAAAAAAGTTCCCACCCCAATCTTCCTAATATTACTACTAATGTCATATTTTCAATTGATATATTATCCCCTAAAACACTGGCTCTCCTTTGCCCTCATGCAACTAGCAAGTCCTGATACCTGTTCTGCGGCACTGATCACAAGATAGGTTGGGCCTCCTTGGACAATAACCCTGGCCTGTAAAATGTATGCTCCTGAATAACATGTATTAGAACATTGTCAGGACCTGACTTTTGAGGATAGATTCCATAAGGCAATTTTTCTAAAGCCCAGCCCACTCAGACACAGCTTCTTCCTATTCCTCATCACACTATTTTTTAAATTTTTGGCCATGCCCATGGGTCACATGGAATCTTAGTTTCCCAGCCAGGGATTAAACCCATGTCCCTATATTGGGACCAGTGTCTTACCCATTGGACCACCAGGGAAATCCCACCTTATCATGCTATTAATTGACATCCTAGTGGTCCTTTCAGAGGTGTCCACTTTAGCTACACCAATCATTTGCAAAACACCAAAAAATCTTAGAAGACCATCCTTTATATCTCAGAATCACTTGTATTTATTATTTGACTAGGTCAGATATTTGGATTAATGAAATGCCAAAACTCTCATTAGAATGGAAGGAATCCTACAGAGCATGATACACATGCGACACCAGAGTATCTTCTATCCAATAGCCTGTAGCCTTGACAGTTTTAGAATAAGATCTAGAATAGCATTCAACACCTTCTCATGCTTGAGGTCAATGTTGTTCTACCATTATTTGTTCTGTTTTAAGCTGTAGTGGGAGAGAGAAAGAGAAACAGAGGAAGAAAGAAACTTGATCACCTATGTACTTGCTGTTGGAAAAGACCTGCTGAGTTGTGGATGGTTAATGAAAGGTGAAGTGTGCAGCAGTGTTAACAGGAAGGTGTAACATCTCAGACTTGGAGGGGAGAGGGCAATAAGGAATGGCTCCAAGTCCTTCAAGCCCCGCTTCCATTTTTGACCACACACCTTAGGTTGCCAAACTCTGGTCTAGAATTAAAAGACATTATCACAACTAGAGTCCATTAGCACAGGGGTAACAGGGCCATGATCCCCGAAGGTAATCAGGTCCTAAATTGGTAATCAAACACTGAATCCTATCATCTTTATTTCTCAGATTAGTACCCTCTCCTACATTTTCTGCCTACTTTAAAAACCATATCATCTCCTACCTACCATACTGCAATAGATCCTCATTTTTCCTCCTTCAAGCTTCCCCTTTCCACCTGTCTCACATCCACGAGGTAGCCGTGATCTGCTTAAAACTGAAATATGACCATGTCATGTTTCCTATTAAGGTCCTCCAATGTCTTCCCATTGTTTATAGACTAACATCCAAGATCTTCAGGATTAAAAAGCCCTTTATGATCTGGCCCTCCTAGCCATATGCCCATAGGGAATTTTACTCACTAATCAGAAAGAAAGTAGGAAGAAAGTGATAGTCGCTTAGTCATGTCCGACTCTGTGACCTCATGGACTATATAGCCTGTCAGGCTTCTCTGTCCATAGGATTTCCCAGGCAAAAAAACAGGAGTGGGTAGCCATTTCTTCCCCCAGAGGACTTCCTGACCCAGGGATTGAGCCCGGGTCTCCTGCACTAATCAGAGACTGATATTAAATAGGTATACCCTTTAAATATTTGCTGAATGAATAACTAATGAATAGAAATGTCATTGATTTAAGGCCAGCAGAATATTTCAGATATGTTTTGAGTCAGTTATAGTTTGCAGCAGAGGCTTTGGAGGAGGAGAACCCCTCTGAACATATGTGTGTTCCCTAGTCAGCATTCACAGGGTTGGGAGATAAAGACTCTTCTGCTGATACATATGTGTCCATCCAGATGTTGGTTCCATAGGAGCTTAAATAATAGAAAAGCCTTGAGGCTAAGTGTGTTGCTTGAGTTTCCCTTTGCTCATATGTACATCTAGACAGAGACAAATACGCTTTTGTCCCAAGTAAATATTAAAAAAAAAATGCCTTCTTCCCACATGGAGCAAATGTCCACCTCAATTGATTTCAAACCACAGGCATAGAGAAACTATATAATAGTTCATTAATGTAGCTTACATCTCGCCCTTACTCCCAATATATCTTACAGACAGTAAGATTTATCTTCCCATAACACCAATCTCCCTCCCTCCCTCCTCTTGCTTTAATATTATGTCTCTCCCAGTTAACACGTTAGCATTTTAATAGGAACATGCTGATATTTAATAGGAACTTTCAATTCTTAGTCTACATTCAGAATGAACAATGGTGAAATTTTAGGGGGCATGGTAAACTTCTGTAAGAAATTACTAGAGACAGAATGGTTAGAAAAGGGAAATTTGCTTCATATTATCTTGATCTTCTTTACTGTTGGAACACTTAGTTGTTTATATTCCCTGTAGGGAATCTCCTCTGAACACGTAAAGCAGCAAACTCTTGCTTAAAGCTATGAATGGTATTAACTTGGGTTCCCCTGAACAATTTCATCTTCCCCACTAAAATATGGACCTGTTAATATCAAGTCCTATGTTCTTGGCTATTCAGATTCTCTCTGAATATTGGCATTTGTTTTGAAACCCATCTTTCTGAATGTATCCAGAGCTGCTACATTCCCTGTTATACATAACAGGGAATGAAAGAGGTAATAAAGCCAAGATCGATTGCCCAGTATTAGCCATGATTCCATAGACATTAAAGAGTATTTGTAATTTAGGTCCCATAATATGGCCTAATGCCCTATCTCACGTAGCTATTGATTTTCCCATAATAGGACAGCCCCAGAAAAACCTTTCAGGGCTAAGTTCTCCATGTTACATCCAGCAAAGAACAAAAACAGGTCTATTTTATACAGACCCAGCCTAGAGAAATGTCTTCTGTTCTGAAACCTGCAAGGATTCTGGCTTTTGAACTCCCTTACCAAAGCGTTTTCTGTATCCCTCCCTTTTACCACCACCACCACCACAAAAAAGAAAAAAACAAACACAATGTTAAGAGGGGTCTGTATTACATAGCAGCTGACTGAGGTTTCCCTGAAAAGCAATAGTCTCTCATTGTTGATCATTCTGACTGGGAATTATGTCCTGAAATGATTCATCACCTTTTAACACAAGCCCAAGATATTGCTGGAATGGCCCAGAGACTTCCAGGTGCTCAGAAAGCATGAAGACAAATAATAGCCTACTACAGGTCAAATGTCGAAAGGCAGCATTTAAGACGAACATATATTTCCTCCATTATTCCCAGTGACTTCTCCAAGAGTCAGTTCAGGGTCCCAAGTCATAGTCTTATTCTGAAAATATTTTACTTACCCTTTAAAGGCCTGATTAGATATTCTCACAACTCAAGCTTTGTGACTTCCCTTTTAAAATGTTTAGATAAATAATATGTTATGAGCTTAAGGTCAGTGACTCAGTAATAAGTAGCTCTTGCTGTTACATCCATACTGGCCTTGCTTTGTGTTTCTCTAAATGGACTCTGGTCCTTATTTTACTATGATTAAGTTTTACTTTTTCCTACATCATACCAAAAAAAAAAAAAAAAAAAAAAAAACCACCATACAACACAAGGAAACAACAGAAATCCATATTCTGACACTATTTCAGGTTACATTCTGTGACCTTGGAGTGTTCTTTTAACCTTGATGAACATATTATAGTTTCCTCATTTGTAGTGACCCTTTCTCTGCTTGATCCCAAAGGACAAAGCCGTACTTCTTAAATATTTTTCATCAGGAACTCTTTAAAATTTTAACAACTATTGGTGACCTTTGAGAACTTAAAAAAAATTTTTTTCATTAAATTTGGATTTTATCTATTAATATATAGTTGTAAGTCAAAACTGGAGAAATTTTAAAGAATATATTAGCTCATTTAATACTTGGTATTTCATTACAAGTTAAAATAAGTAAATATTTTTATGAAAGTGACTCTTGTTTAAAAAATGATGAACAAAGTAGTATTATTTCACATTTGGTTACATCTTTTTAATGCCTGGTTTAAACAGAAGACAACTAATTCTCATATCTGTGTCTTCTTTGGTTAAAATAAATGAAGAGAGTTTGGCCTCCCCAGGCATATAGTTGGAAAAGAGACGATTATTCAAACAGCCTTTTCAGGTAGTCATGGACATTCTGCTTTGACATACATTGTTTTGTTACATCTGTCATTTGGAAAATACCAGTTCAGTGAGTTATGCAGATTTTTAAAATGTTGACGTATTTTGCTACACAATATTAAAAAATAAAATCACATTTGTTAATATTACTGCAGCTTTCATAAGAGATGTCTTTAGATAGTGAAAAATTGTCAAACGCATGGTGGTATATACAAGTTTTACAAATTCTGATAATCAAAATAATACTTGCATTTTATCATTGACTAAAAATGCAGTCAACTGTTGCATTTGATGTAATATGCTCACTTCATTTCTTTTGAATAAAACATTTGCCAAATAGCTACAGCTGAAAAGCCATTCTCTCTAAACTGTTATTTGAGCAAAAACAGTGTTGCATGAAAAAGTGTCTAGTTCATTCAGCAGGCCATGCAATACTTTGGCTACCTAATGAGAAAAGACCCTGATGTTGGGAAAGATTGAGGGCAAGCGGAGAAGGAGAAGATAGAGGGTGAGATGGTTGGATGGCATCACTGACTCAATGAACATGAGTTTGAACAAATACAGGGAAATAGTGAAAGGCAGGGAAGCCTGGCCTGCTGCAGTTCATAGGGTCACAAAGAGTTGGACACAACTTAGGGACTGAACAACAACAAAGAATTCTGAATGCTTTTCCTGAGACAACCATTGTACCTTGATAGGCAGAGGAAATATTGTCATGACCACATTTTCCAAACTGCTTGCTGAAGCACCCCCAAAACACCATCAAGAACTCACAGGAACTCCAAAGGCTAGTGTACATTTTCAAGGGAGACACCACAATATCTGTTGGATTTGGGCAAAACTTCACTTGTGACCGGAAAGGAGAGTGGCATCCAATCTGATTCCAAGGTTTGAAGAACTGATGCAGTGACCAATAGGCACATTCCATTGGTAAGCATTTGTCAATGAATGACATAACAATACTATTTACACGTATATAATTTTTCCAATGTCTACTAAATTGTTGGACATACTTAAAAATGGAATTTGCAGGGTTTTTTTGTTTGTTTGTTGTTTATCTGTTTTGATCTAGTGAGTGTAAGTCACTCAGTCTTGTTCAACTCTTTGTGACTCCATGGGCTATACAGTCCTTGGAATTCTCCAGGCTAGAATACTGGAGTGGGTAGCTGTTCCATTCTCCAGGGGATCTTCCCAACCCAGGGATTGAATCCAGGTCTCTCAAATTGCAGGCAGACTCTTTACCAGCTGAGCCACAAGAGAAGCCCCCTTTGATCTAGGGGTTACCATAAATTAAATCACTGGTATTTCCCTGGTGGTCCAATGCCTAAGGCTCTGCTGCTCCCCTTGCAGGGGTCCAAGTTCCATCCCTGGTTAGGGAACTAGATCCCACAAGCTGCAACTACGAGTATGCATGCTGCAACTAAAGATCCCACATGCCATGACTAAGATGGAAGATCCCTTGTGCCTCAACAAAGACTGACTCAGACAAATAAAATGAATAGATGAATATTTAAGAAATAAAATAAATTACTGTGATACTGATGAGAAAAGCTTAGAAACCCAAGTTTTACATTTACTTCCCATTGGATCACATGGAATTTTAAACATCTTCCCAGGTGGCACTAGTGGTAAAGAACATGCCTGCCAAAACAGGAGGCACAGGAGATGTAGGTTTGATCCCTGGGTTGGGAAGATCCCCTGGAGGAGAGTATGGCAACCCACTCCAGTATTCTTGCCTGGAGAATCCCATGGACAGAGGAGCCTGGCCGGCTACAGTCCATAGGGTCACAAAGAGTCAGACATAACTGAAGTGACTTAGCACAGCACAAGCACTCAAAGGTTAAATATTTAGTAAAATCAATATTTCCCCCACTTTATCAAAGGTAGGAATTGTCTTTTTTCTTTGTTCCTGAGAGTGCATGGTGGTAAAATCTACAGTAACTACTAGAATAGTTTGGTACCATTGCCTGATTCATGCTACGGCGTCAGTACTTCTACTCACAACTCTACCAGTAAAGGGGCTTCCCAAGTGGTGCTAATGGAAAAGAAACTGCCTGCCAATGCAGGAGGCACAGGTTTGATCCCTGGGTCAGGAAGATCCCCTGGAGGAGGACATAGCAATCAACTCCAGTATTCTTGCCTGGAGAATCCCATGGACAGGGGAGCCTGGCAGGCTATAGTCCATGAAATTGCAAAGAGTCAGACACGACTAAACAACCACCACCACCAGTAAATGTCTATATGGTGAAAAGGCAAACAATTTCTCAGTATTTTCATACAAATAGTTTTGACCTTATACATTCATCAAAAATGGATCCCCAAGGACCATGCTTTCAAAACGAGTAGCTTACAAGAATAATGAAATGTAATCAGTGTGAAGATGTGTCACGTATCATAAAATGCTGGATACATTCTGATCCTTCATGTCATGTCTGGCCCTCTTCTATCTTAGTGAATAAGTCCTTGGTCTAGAAAACAGTTCAGTTCAGTTCAGTCACTCAGTCGTGTCTGACTCTTTGTGACCCCATGAACTGCAGCACACCTGGTCTCCATGTTCATCACCAACTCCCTGATTCCACCCAAACCCCCGTCCATTGTGTCAGTGATGACATCCAACCATCTCATACTCTGTTGTCCCCTTCTCCTCCTGCCCTCAATCTTTGCCAGCATCAGGGTCTTTTCAAATGAGTCAGTTCTCCACATCAGGTGGCCTAAATATTGGAGTTTCAGCTTCAACATTAGTCCCTCCAATGAACATCCAGGACTGATATCCTTTAGGATGGACTGGTTGGATCTCCTTGCAGTCCAAGGAACTCTCAAGAGTCTTCTCCAACACCACAGTTCAAAAGCATCACTTCTTTTGCACTCAGCTTTCTTAACAGTCCAACTCTCACATCCTTATATGACTACTGGAAAAACCATAGCCTTGACTATATGGACCTTTGTTGGCAAGATAATGCCTCTGCTTTTTAAAATGCTGTCTAGGTTGGTCATAACTTTCCTTCCACAGAGCAAGCATCTTTTAATTTCATGGCAGCAATCACCATCCACAGTGATTTTGGAGCCCAGAAAAATAGTCAGCTACTGTTTCAACTGTTTCCCCATCTATTTCCCATGAAGTGATGGGACCGGATGCCATGATCTTCGTTTTCTGAATGTGGAGCTTTAAGCCAACTTTTTCACTCTCCTCTTTCACTTTCATCAAGAGGCTTTTTAGTTTCTCTTCACTTTCTGCTATAAGGGTGGTGTCATCTGCGTATCTGAGGTGATTGATATTTTCCCAGCAATCTTGATTCCAGCTTGTGCTTCTTCCAGCCCAGCATTTCTCATGATGTACTCTGCATAGAAGTTAAATAAGCAGAATGACAATATACAGCCTTGACATACTCCTTTTCCTGTTTGGAACCAGTCTGTTGTTTCATGTCCAGTTCTAACTGTTGCTTCCTGACCTGCATACAGGTTTCTCAAGAGGCAAATCAGGTGGTCTGGTATTCTCATCTCTTTCAGACTTTTCCACAGTTTATTGTGATCCACACAGTCAAAGGCTTTGGCGTAGTCAATAAAGCAGAAATATATATTTTTCTGGAATTCTCTTGCTTTTTCCATGATCTAGTGGATGTTGGCTTTTTGATCTCTGGCTCCCCTGGCTTTTCTAAAATGAGCTTGAACATCTGGAAGTTCAGAGTTCACATATTGCTGAAGTCTGGCTTGGAGAATTTTGAGCATTACTTGACTAGCATGTGAAATGAGTGCAATTATGTGGTAGTTTGAGGATTCTTTGGCATTACCTTTCTTTGGGATTGAAATGAAAACTGACCTTTTCCAGTCCTGTGGCCACTGCTGAGTTTTCCAAATTTGCTGACGTGTTGAGTGCAGCACTTTCTCAGCCTCATCATTTAGGATTTGAAATAGCTCAACTGGAATTTCATCAACCCCACCAGTTTTATTCATAGTGATGCTTCCTAAGGCCCACCTAACTCCACATTCCAGTATGCCTGGCTCTAGGTGAGTGTGAATGATCACACCTTCATGATTATTTGTGTCACGAAGATCTTTTTTGTACAGTGTATTCTGTGTATTCTTGCCACCTCTTAATATCTTCTGCTTCTGTTAGGCCCACACCATTTCTGTCCTTTATTGAGCCCATCTTTACATGAAATGTTCCCTGGGCATCTCTAATTTTCAGTGGCCCCATCTTAAGTTGATAATTTTGTTCTTTGTTCTTAGTTCTGAGAATAAGTCATGTCCTATTAAACTCCTGACCAAGGCTATTTGCAAGCTGACAGTGGCCCTGGTTCCTTATATGTATGCTACCCTCGGAATCTGGGCCACCAGATCCCCTGAGTAAGGCAGAAATCTTGACATCAGAGAATATAATATGATGGCTGATACAAGTCAAAAAGAAATTTATTTAGAAGGAACTAGATAACTCAGAAAGCAGGCTGGCATACTGGTTTCAAGCAGGAAACAAGGGAAGAAAATTAGAGGCAAGATTAGAAGCCAGACAGCAGCTTTTGAAATGCCCTTGCTGGTTCTGGACACTAACCATCTCTTCAGTGAATTCTTTTTTTTTTTTTTTTTAATTTTTTTAATTGGAATATAGTTACTTTACAATGCTATGTTAGTTTTTGCAGTACAATGAAGTGAGTTAGCTGTGTGTATACATATATCCCTTCATTCTTGGACTTCCCTCCCACCCACCCCATCCTACCCATCTGGGTCATCTCAGAGCACTGAACTGAGCTTCCTGTGCTATGTGGCAGGTTCCCACTAGCCATCTGTCTTACACATGGTAGTGTATATATGTCAATTCCAACCTCCCAATTTGTCCCACCCTCCAGCTGGGAGATTAGGATTATCATCACTGAATTCTTGACTCCACCACAGCTGCTGAAGACAGCCTCTGACAGACTCAGCACCTCCGTGTCATCATCACAAGATTCAACTTCCCAGATAGGAGCAAGTGAGTGGCTGGAGGTTGGTCACAGACATATACTCTGTCAGGAGAAAGGGACAGTAAATATCTTTCTTCTTTTGACTTTACTGCCATCTGTTTAGAGCTTCAAATGAGATAGAAAGGATGTTTGACGCTGAGTAGTTAAATTAACAAATGTCAGTAGTGTTCACTTCTTTGAAGAAAAACATCCAAACATACAATTCTTTCCAAACTACAATTAAAATAAATGTTTACCCTTGATAAAATTGCTCCACAAGGAAAGATATTTCAAAATTATCATGAAATATTCCACCTTGCTACAAGTTCAACATTTCCTGGCAATATGTACTTCTCCAATAGGTAGTTTTTCATAATTTTATCATAATATCTTGTAACTACCACCATCATATACTTTACCAAATAGCTGGAGGGGGTTGAAAGCAAATGAATACATTAGTTAAATTATATAGCTATGTCATAAACCCATAAAGGAAGGAAATATAGCTAATGCTATAGTACTTAAATGTGCAGTTGTCAACTATATTGTAATATATTTATGACACTTCTCTTCTTGCACTTTCCCCTTATGTTTTTCAAGTTCAGTGAGTACTTTGGTTCTGCAGAGACAGCCTGTGGTTTAGTGACTAAAATCTTTATGCCTAATGGGACTGAATCCTGGGAGTTCTCACAATATAGGACTGATGGTGTTTACCATTAGATTTTAACACCAGTAATACTAGGAGGCTTCCCTTGTGGCTCAGCTGGAAAAGAATCTGCCTGCAATGCGGGAGACCTGGGTTTAATCCGTCGGTTGGGATGATCCCCTGGAGAATGGAAAGACTACCCACTACAGTATTCTGGCCTAGAGAAATCCATGGATTGTACAGTACACAAGGTTGCAAAGAGTTGGATAAGACTGAGTGACTTGCACTTTCACTTTCAATACTAGGATGTGATCTGTGTTCCACAGAATTCTTACAAACTATTCATACTCTGAGTTAGCAACAACTCCATTTGAGCCGGACTCAATCACCCTAGTCAATCTCAGAATCCCTGTTTTAGCTTGCTTTCTTAGTAATATGAGGAGCCCGACTTAGCCAATCAGGAAATATGGAACTGTTATTGGATCCCCTGATGTGTGTCTTCTTCTCTTGGCATTATAATCGACAAATCAGTGTAAGCAAGGATGAAAAGTAAAAAGTACACAAGTGGTTAGTTAGAAGGAATGATGAGAGATGCAATTGCTAATTCTATCTCTCCCATGATTTATCTGAGCACCCCACTCCAGTACTCTTGCCTGGAAAATCCCATGGATGGAGGAGCCTGGAGGGCTGCAGTCCATGGGGTCACTGAGGGTCGAACATGTCTGAGTGACTTTACTTTCACTTTTCACTTTCATGCATTGCAGAAGGAAATGGCAACCCACTCCAGTGCTCTTGCCTGGAGAATCCCAGGGTTGGGGGAGCGTGGTGGGCTGCTGTCTATGGGGTTGCACAGAGTCGGACACGACTGAAGTGACTTAGCACACTATGTCTAGAAGGAAGGAAGGTGTTTTTCAACTAGCACCATGATTGGTCTTTAATATCTCATCCCACTATTATACAAACCAGCTCCTTCAGGATGATGGGTTAGGTTATAGAATGTTTTAATTCAATACTTTTTGAAAAACCATTCACTAAATATGTTGAAAAAATAGAACTATGTAATTCATCACGAATGAGAGACCATGATACTATAAAAAGCAAGGAGTAGGTCCTTGAATTATAACATTGTTAGAAATAAAAAGAACAGGGAATGCAAATCAAAAAACAGTTAAATGCTTCTTCCAGTGAAAACTACCTCTTCCATGACTGGGGTCAACTATAGTCAACCTGCTAGTAGGTAGCTGACTGGTCCCGCAAAAACATAATACCTGGGGCTACCTGGGGCTCAGGACTAGCTGCTGAAATGAAAGTTTGTGCACTTGACAGTGAAAATAAATAGGTCAGTTTTTTTATTGTTGCATAAATAAAGTTTATTTTAACACTTTGTGCTTAAACTTTTTATTTTGTATTGGGGTATAGATGATTAACAATGTTGTGATAGCTTTAGATGAACAGTGAATGGATTCAGCCATAGATATACATGTATGCATTGTCCCCCAAACTCTCCTCCAGTTTTTAAGAGAGAAACTTGTGGACACATAAATAGATACACTGTCTGTAACTTCAGCTCATGTCTGCTGTGAGAGTGTGAAAGCAGCCGCAAGACCACAGGTAAACAAATAAGTATGACTATGTTCTAATAAAACTTTATTGACAGATACTATGATTTGAATTTGATGTAATTTTGGCATAAAATATTACTCTTTTTATTTTTTTCAAACTTTTAAAAATGTAAAAATCATTCCCAGCTTCTAGTCTCTACACAAACAGGCCAGATTAGTTTGGGATGGGAGTCACTGTTTTTCTGCACCTACTCTAGGCTCTGGGGTGTCCCAGATGGCACTAGTGTAAAGAACCTGCCTGCCAATGCAAGGGACATAAGAGATGTGGGTTCAATCCATGGGTTGGGAAGATCTCCTGAAGGAGGGCATGGCAACCCACTCAAGTATTCTTGCCTGAAGAATCCCTATGGATGAAAGATCATGGCGGGCTATAGCTCATAGTGTCATTAAGAGTTGGACATGGCTGTAGTGACTTAGCATGCACATGTGCACACACACACACACAGATGCACACATATACAAACACACTCTACATTCTGCCAGGCCTAATAGCAATCCAAGCAGTACTTTGAAAAGGAAAACAGTTCCTTATCCAAGAGGTTATACATCTGCTTCAAAACCCTAGGAGATTTTGCTTCATAAACTTGTCATACAATATATAGCTTCCTTTTCTGCTGTTGACGCTTGGAAAAATATTGGGCATGCAGGTTCAGAAGAGAGAAAGTGGATGAGAGTATTTGCTGCAGCTGGAATCAGCTGCAGAGTAATTACCTGTGATGAGCTGCTCTTGTAATCTGGCATTCTTTTGGGTCCCCCAATAAATTGGTGGGCAAATCACATCTAAATTTATGCCTTGTTTCCAAAATTCAAAAGGCATCTAAAAAAGCAGATGTAATTTATCCAGTCAATTTCCCAAATCTTAACTGTACAGACTCATCTGTTACATTTGTGTACATCTATGTAAATACCATCTGGCTCAAGTGTACAGTATTTGTATGTCCCCAGAAGTTGCCCTCAAGCCAACATCATCAACATGGATTAGCTTTGCCTGTTATTGAATTTCATTTAAATAAATCCTATTTGGCTTCTTTCACTTGACATTAGGCCTGTTAAGATCCATCTATATTACTAAGTATAGCAATAGTTCATTATTTTTTACTGTTTCTGAGTAATATTTATTCCATAAATATAACTTTTAATAAATTAATGAAAAATGATCAAGAAATACTCTGGTGACTTAAAAAATCAAAGAATACAAAAGAAAATATATAAAAAATGAAGCTAGCTTCAGACTTCCCTTCCTAACACAAAGTAAAGATAAAGATATCTATAGAGTTAAGGAAAAAATACTTGTACACTAAAAATTCTATACTGAAAAAAGGAATTAGAACAAAATGCCACAGATATGCAAATGCTGAGTCATTATACCTCTAAGAATCAGTTCACAAATTATTATCTGAAAATGAAATTGATTAACTGGATGCCGAATTAAAAAGAATAAAGAATGGAAAAACTGGAGTTAAAAGACAAGAAACAAAAAGGACTGGTAGAAAGATACTATTGAAATCCATTGAGCAGAGTTAATTATAAGCAATTATTGGAAATATTGTTTGAAAGCATTAGTGCATGCATGCTAAGTCACGTCAGTCATGTCCAACTCTTTGCAACCCTACTGACTGTAGCTTGCCAGGTTCCTCTGTCCATGGGATTCTCCAGGCAAGAATACTGGAGTGGGTTGCCCTGCCTTCCTCCAGAGGATCTCTTGTTCCAAGGATCAAACCCATGTCTCTTATGTCTCCTCTATTTGGCAGGTGAGTTCTTTACCACTAGCACCATCTGGGAAGCCAAAGAGTAATGGGACATATTAATATTAATAAAAGACTCTGATGCTGGGAAAGATTGAAGGCAGAAGCAGAAGAGGGAAGCAGAGGATGAGATGGTTAGATACCATCACTTACTCAATATACATGAATTTGAGCAAACTCCTGGAGATAGGAAAGGACAGGGAAGCCTGGTGGGCTGTAGTCCATGGGATCTCAAAGAGTCGGACAAGACTTAGTGACTGGACAGCAAGAGTAATATTGCTCTCAAATCACAGGTTACCTCAACAAAATTCTAGGTAAGTGTGCAAGAGTAGAAATGAATGAAAAATGGAAGAGTGTAGAAGAAAAGTTGTCTTCAACTAGCATATGAAAACCAGTTGATGTTATCTTAAACTGGACCTAACAAGAGTACAATAATCTTGATTAAGATACTATGTAAAACAAAAGTTAACTCAGAGTAGAATTCAAAACAGAATAGTTTTTCCAGACCAGTGTGTATGGTGAACTTTCTGTGTTAGTACGTAGAGTTCTATTTTATTTTCTCAATACCTGCAGAGTGTTCCTTAATAAAAATATATTATAATTAAACAACTTCTATGGAAGGACACGTGCATTGTTTCCAATGTTTGTTATTATAAATAATGCTGCAGTAAAAACCAAACATGTACATGACAATATTTTAATATATATATATATTTTAAATTATTGTGCATAATAACCACTGAACTTCTAAATAAAATTCACTTAGACTATTACAAAGCATTGATAATAAATCACATTTTTCATACCTTTATCTAAACCTGATTTTTTAAGCTTTTTCTTGGTTATCAAGTGAACAAAAACAATATCCCACTAGTATTTCACTGTTATTTAGCTTACATTTTTCTTTTACCACAGAAATTGCCTATTTCTCATGTTTGTATTTTTCTCTTCTTTGAATTGTCTGTGCACATTTTTTGCCCATGTTACTATCAGTTTTTGAAACATATCCATTTGTTTAAGCTTTTTATTCCAGGTATCAATCATTTCTTTGTTAAATATTTTTGTTCAGGTTTTCACTTGTCTTTTAACTTTCACTATAATGTCTTTTGCTGTATAAAGCTTTTATGTTTTTATAACTTCATTTCAGCATTTTCTTTTAGAGAAAGTTGATGTGGGTCCTACATGGAAAAATGTTTTCCATTCCAAAATTATATAAATAATATTATGGATTTTCTTTTTATAGTTTCAAGGGTTTTGTTTGCTTGTTTATTTTCACATATAGTTCTTTAATCTATTGGATACTACTTGGCAGCTCAGTTGGTAAAGCATCTGTAATGTTCAAGAACCAGGTTCGAATCCTGGGTTGTGAAAATCCCCTGGAGAAGGATAGGCTACCCACTCCAGTATTCTTAGGACGATCCCCTGGAGAAGGGAACACCTACCCAGTCCAGTATTCCGGCTTGGAGAATTCCATGCTATATATATGTAGCATGTATATATTCCATGCTATATACAGTTTATATAGCCCGTGTGGTCCCAAAGAGTCGGCCACGACTTTCACTTTCTTTAGCTTTTGGTATGATGTACATCTTTGTGGTTTTATACATGACATCAAATATCTAAAAGTAATTTACCAAATAGGTCCTCTTTCCCCACAGGTTTGAAATGTCAACTTTATCTTACATACATAATTATCTATCTTGTATTTATTCTTGTATATATAATGTGTATATATATATATATATATATATAAAATAAAAGAAAGAAACTGCATATATTTGGTTTTAATTAGCCTAATTTTTGTTGCATTCAATTACTGGAAAAGCAAACTCCTTTTAGCTTTATTTCAAAATTTTTCTTTGCCTTTATATTAATTTTTTGGGTGATCTTTAGAAACAGCTTATCAAAACTTATTTAAAACTTTATTAGAAATCTGTTTTAATTTTATTATTTATTATTATTATTATTTACTTTACAATATTGTATTGGTTTTGCCATACATCAACATGAATCCACCACGGACGTTTACGTGTTCCCAATTCTGAACTCCCCTCCCACTTCCCTCCCCGTATCATCCCTCTGGGTCATCCGAGTGCACCAGCCCCAAGCATCCTGTATCCTGCATCCAACCTAGACTGGCGATTCATTTCTTATATGATATTATACATGTTTCAATGCCATTCTATATTAGAGTTTATAGGATCATTTCAAGAAGACTTCCCTGGTGGCTCAGACGGTAAAGCGTCTGTCTACAATGCGGAAGACCTGGGTTCGATCCCTGGGTTGGGAAGATCCCCTGGAGAAGGAAATGGCAATCCACTCCAGGACTATTGCCTGGAAAATCCCATGGACAGAGGAGCCTGGTAGGCTACAGCCTATGGGGTCGCAAAGAGTCGGACACGACTGAGCGACTTCACTTATATAATATATTGAGCATTCTCATCCAGAAACATATTTCTTGCTTTATTTGTTGTTTCTTTACCTCCTAATAAGTAATTTAAAACCCATCTTCATTTCTTATTAGGTTTGTTCCTGGGTATATTGCAGCTTGCTGTATTATGCCTCTAACCATCTTTCATTTATATTTTTAAATTGTATGTTACTATATTAAATGAAGACTACTGATTTGTAGGATTTCCTGGTGGCTCAGACGGTAAAGCGTCTGCCTGCAATGCGGGAGACCCACGTTCAATTCCTGGGTCTGGAAGATCCCCTGGAGAAGGAAATGGCAATCCACTCCAGCACTCTTGCCTGGAAAATCCCATGGACGGAGCAACCTGATAGGCTACAGTCCATGGGGTCGCAAAGAGTAGGACACGACTGAATGATTTCACTCACTGATGTGTGTATACGGATTTGTGTCCTGCCAACCAAGCAAACTAGGTTATTAGTTCCAAAAGTTTTTGAGTTTGAATTTTTGGTATAGAAAGTCTCATTACCTGAAATTCACAGCAAGGTCTCAGATCCTTTCCATTATTAATATTGCTTATTTATTTTTCTTGCCTGTACTTTAATTAGGTCCTCTAGTGCAATATTGAATAAATAATAGCAGATATAGCAACTGAGTTTCATTTTTTATTATGAATCCCTATAGTATTATTATAGATATTTTTTATCATGTAAGGCAGTTTCTTTTATTTTTAGTTTGCTAATGGTTTAAAATTTTTATTAAATTGGTGTTGAATTTTATCAAATCCCTTTTTACATATATCATATATCCACTGCTTTCACATGTTTGAAATAGAGAATTGAATCAACAATTTTCCTAATTCATATCATCTTGAATAAGTCTACTTAATCATGGCATACTTCAAATATGTAATTCTTGAGAATATTTTTGGATATTTATATTAATCTATCTTCATGGTAAAATTTGTTTTTATTTTTTATACGTGATTTGATTTTTTAGAATAATGATCTTGCTAGATTCACAGAATAAATGAGAAAGCTACATTGAAAACTAGATTCACATCTCCTATACTGGCTAACAGTGAAAATAACTCAGAAGTTGTATGTTAATAAGTAAGTTGATAAACGTTGCTAGTGAAATAATTTGAGCCTAGTTTTCTTTTTTGTGTCAAGTCTTTGCCTGCCTTTATCTTTTCATTTCTAAATGCTTATTGGTCTATTTAGTTTTTTACTTCTTCAAACTAAATTTTATAATGTAAAATTTTCATGAGAATCTTACATTTTATGATGATTTTACAAAGTATTTACATACATGGCACAAAGTGTTCTATGACAAAATTTTAAAATACATTATGTTCTTGTGATTATTTTGATTATTTCTTACTGACAATTTTCACTCTATATTTTCCTTTTTTCCCACCTTTCATCAAACAGGCAAAGGAACTGTCTATTTAATGTCACTTTACAAATGGCCAGGTCTTAATTTTTATTTATAAGCCTAAATTTTATATGGTACTGTAATTGTAAGAATGTAAATTTAATGTTTTACCAGAGAATATAAAGTGGGCATGGATTTTATTCTATTTGTTTCCCAATGCTCTTCTTTTCTCTAGTAAATACTGTGATTAATTTTTTGTATTATAGTTTTCCAGAAGTTAACATTTAATAGCATTGTAAAAATGTGAATGGATTTATACAAAACACGTTTCATTGTGACTAAACTTTGGTTTAACACAAAATGTTGACTTTCAAGAAAATCATTATAATTAGTAATAATTACTACAGTTAATGCAATAATTATATAAAATGTTACAGCCTATATTAGTAATGGTTTTATGCATGGTCAATTATTTATTACTCATTGATAATATAGATAATAGCCTGTAATATATTAATGTAAAATTCAAGTATACATAAGGCCAATGATAATTTTACTTATATTTATTGTACATGCAAGCATTTTGTAATGAAAGTATTGCTCTTATAAAAAAATATGTTTGCATTTATACTTTTGAACTTCAAATGTTATTCATTTATTGTTATCCAAAAAAATATTTAGTGAGTGCTTAGGGCTTCCCTGCTGGCTCAGATGGTAAAGCGTCTGCCTACAATGCGGGAGACCAGGGTTCAATCCCTGAGTTGGGAAGCTCTCCTGGAGAAGAAACTGGCATCCCACTCCAGTCCTCTTGCATGGAAAACCCCATGGATGGAGGAGCCTGGTGGGCTACAGTCCATGGGGTCGCAAAGAGTCGGACACGACTGAGTGACTTCCACTTCCACTAGTTTTTCATAGGTATTATTCTAAGAACAGAGGATACAGCAAAACAGGTCAAAGAAAAAATACAGCTTATATACAGCCTAATAGTTTACACTCTACTCACTCTTCATTATTTTTCATAGTCAAGTGAAAATGCACTTCATTATCTCCAAGCTTATTCTTTTTATACTACCCACTTCCAATTACTTCACATGTTGCTATTCATAGATAAAATTCCCTTAACTTTTTGTCTTGTTTCTCTCCTGTCTGACTGGTCTTTAAAAATAATTCTGCTTTATCCCAAGCCTAAAGAACAGCATAAATTAGGAAGGAAAAACCAGTTCATAACAACTATTTAGAAGACTACACACACATAAGGATCAATGGACATCATAGAAGGTAATTATATATGAAAAGGCATTTTAACTACCCTATGAATATGCTAGAGGATAAAATTCTTAAAAGGGAGAGATGAGAAATCAGTAAAAAATTTTGTACTTTCCTATGTAGAGATCTTCTGATGAGACCTTTTAAAAAGTAACCCCAAAATATATCAAGTTCCACTGTCACATCAAAGGCCATTGGTGTTTTCAGGCATGCTTTAGTTGATTTCATGAGTACAGAGTTAGTTGAGTAATAATCAGACATAATTTTTGCTTTAGAAAAATGAGGTTAAAGACTTTCAATGTGCTCAAAAAAGGGCAAGTGTCTTGGAAGGCCAACCACATCATCTGATTCCCCAGAACAGTACTTTCTACTTCTCTATAGTTAAGCCTTCGCTGCTTTAGGTCTTTACTGTCCTTGAATTTTTTTTTTTTTTTTCCTTAGCAGTAGGATAAAGGTGGTGTTTTAAATTAGCATTTGTGTTGAAAAATGACAGACAAATCAGAGTAACTGTCATCTTACAGTTTTACTGTCATATCTTACATAATATTTTAAATATTGAGCAGTCTGAGTACAAACAATTCAGGAAAGAAAAAAAAGAGTCAAATTTTGTTTAGAAAAGTAAAGGAAGGGAGTAGGGCAAAATAAATTTTCAACTTGAAGTCTAGGAATCTGGGGAGATAGACCTCTCACCAGTCCTCAATCAATATGGGCTTTCTCTGTGTCACTAACGGAATGATGGAAGCCACAGAAAACCCAAGGATCATTTCTTTCACATCAATAATAGCCTTACTGTTCTTCTTTCCAAATATGAGGATACAGCATTTAAAATAGGTAAAAATATAGTTCTTCCAGATAAATAAAGAGCAATGTGAACCATGTACTTCTGTACTCTAAGATCCCTTGAGAAGATCACTGGAATCTAGACCAAGAAATTCATAGGTTTTAACCTTAATTTATGGTTTCCCATGCTTTGAGGATGATGTTAAGTTTTCCTTGCCATCCTGCACATAGCAACCAAAATGAAGGAATTAAATCTTGCCGTCATTAAGACTTCAGAGATATTCATATTTAGGAAACTACAATGATGACCTTTTGCAGTAAGGGCTCCCACGTAGAACAGTAATATGCATGGTGAAAAATGTGTATGTGTCCAAATTCCTTTTGAAAGTTTTATACATGACTTGAGACTGAGTATCTTTCAGTTCAGTTCAGTCGCTCAGTCGTGTCCAACTCTTTGCGACCCCATGAATCGCAGCACGCCAGGCCTTCTATCCATCACAATCTCCCGGAGTTCACTCAGACTCACATCCATCGAGTCAGTGATGCCATCCAGCCATCTCATCCTCTGTCGTCCCCTTCTACTCCTGCCCCCAATCCCTCCCAGCATCAGAGTCTTTTCCAATGAGTCAACTCTTTGCATCAGGTGGCCAAAGTACTGGAGTTTCAGCTTTAGCATCATTCCTTCCAAAGAAATCCCAGGGTTGATCTTCTTCAGAATGGACTGGTTGGGTCTCCTTGTGGTCCAAGGGACTCTCAAGAGTCTTTTCCAACACCACAGGTCAAAAGCATCAATTCTTCGGCGCTCAGCCTTCGTCACAGTCTAACTCTAACATCCATACATGACCACAGAAAAAACCATCGCTTTGACTAGATGGACCTTAGTCAGGAAAGTAATGTCTGCTTTTGAATATACTATCTAGGTTGGTCATAACTTTTCTTCCAAGGAGTAAGCATCCTTTAATTTCATGGCTGCAGTCACCATCTGCAGTGATTTTGGAGCTCCCTAAAATAAAGTCTGACACTGTTTCTACTTTTTCCCCATCTATTTCCCGTGAAGTGATGGGACCAGATGCCATGATCTTTGTTTTCTGAATGTTGAGCTTTAAGCCAACTTTTTCACTCTCCTCTTTCACTTTCATCAAGAGGCATTTTAGTTCCTCTTCACTTTCTGCCATAAGGGTGGTGTCATCTGCATATCTGAGGTGATTGATATTTCTCCTGGCAATCTTGATTCCAGCTTGTGTTTCTTCCGGTCCAGTGTTTCTCATGATGTACTCTGCATATAAGCTAAATAAGCAGGGTGACAATATACAGCCTTGACGTACTCCTTTTCCTATTTGGAGCCAGTCTGTTGTTGCATGTCCAGTTCTAACTGTTGCTTCCTGACCTGCATACAGATTTCTTAAGAGGCAGGTCAGGTGGTCTGGTATTCCCATCTCTTTCAGAATTTTCCACAGTTTATTGTGATCCACACAGTCAAAGGCTTTGGCATAGTCAATAAAGCAGAAATAGATGTTTTTTCTGGAACTCTCTTGCTTTTTCCATGATCCAACAGATGCTGGCAATTTGATCTCTGGTTCCTCTGCCTTTTCTAAAACCAGCTTGAACATCAGGAAGTTCACGGTTCACGTATTGCTGAAGCCTGGCTTGGAGAATTTTTTTTTTTTTTAATACTATTCATTTTCTCAGATTTAAGCTTTCTGTATTATAGAAATTTATTTTCACCAATTAAATAATCTTTTATTTTTTTATTTTTTTTTAATTTTTATTTTTTTAAATTTTAAAATCTTTAATTCTTACATGTGTTCCCAAACATGAACCCCCCTCCCACCTCCCTCCCCATAACATCTCTGTGGGTCATCCCCATGCACCAGCCCCAAGCATGCTGTATCCTGCGTCAGACATAGACTAGCGATTCAATTCTTACATGATAGTATACATGATAGAATGCCATTCTCCCATATCATCCCACCCTCTCCCTCTCCCTCTGAGTCCAAAAGTCCATTATAGACAGCTGCGTCTTTTTTCCTGTCTTGCATACAGGGTCGTCATTGCCATCTTTCTAAATTCCATATATATGTGTTAGTATACTGTATTGGTGTTTTTCTTTCTGGCTTACTTCACTCTGTATAATCGGCTCCAGTTTCATCCATCTCATCAGAACTGATTCAAATGAATTCTTTTTAACGGCTGAGTAATACTCCATTGTGTATATGTACCACAGCTTTCTTATCCATTCATCTGCTGATGGACATCTAGGTTGTTTCCATGTCCTGGCTATTATAATCAGTGCTGCGATGAACATTGGGGTACATGTGTCTCTTTCAATTCTGGTTTCCTCAGTGTGTATGCCCAGCAGTGGGATTGCTGGGTCATAAGGGAGTTCTATTTGCAATTTTTTAAGGAATCTCCGACTGTTCTCCATAGTGGCTGTACTAGTTTGCATTCCCACCAACAGTGTAAGAGGGTTCCCTTTTCTCCACACCCTCTCCAGCATTTATTGCTTGCAGATTTTTGGATCGCAGCCATTCTGACTGGTGTGAAGTGGTACCTCATTGTGGTTTTGATTTGCATTTCTCTGATAATGAGTGATGTTGAGCATCTTTTCATGTGTTTGTTAGCCATCCGTATGTCTTCTTTGGAGAAATGTCTATTTAGTTCTTTGGCCCATTTTTTGATTGGGTCATTTATTTTTCTGGAATTGAGCTGCAGGAGTTGCTTGTATATTTTTGAGATTAGTTGTTTGTCAGTTGCTTCATTTGCTATTATTTTCTCCCATTCAGAAGGCTGTCTTTTCACCTTGCTGATATTTTCCTTTGTTGTGCAGAAGCTTTTAATTTTAATTAGATCCCATTTGTTTATTTTTGCTTTTATTTCCAGAATTCTGGGAGGTGGATCATAGAGGATCCTGCTGTGATTTATGTCTGAGAGTGTTTTGCCTATGTTCTCCTCTAGGAGTTTTATAGTTTCTGGTCTTACATTTAGATCTTTAATCCATTTTGAGTTTATTTTTGTGTGTGGTGTTAGAAAGTGATCTAGTTTCATTCTTTTACAAGTGGTTGACCAGTTTTCCCAGCACCACTTGTTAAAGAGATTGTCTTTACTCCATTGTATATTCTTGCCTCCTTTGTCAAAGATAAGGTGTCCATACGTGTGTGGATTTATCTCTGGACTTTCTATTTTGTTCCATTGATCTATATGTCTGTCTTTGTGCCAGTACCATACTGTTTTGATGACTGTGGCTTTGTAGTAGAGCCTGAAGTCAGGCAAGTTGATTCCTCCAGGTCCATTCTTCTTTCTCAAGATTGCTTTGGCAATTCGAGTTTTTTTGTATTTCCATACAAATCTTGAAATTATTTGTTCTAGTTCTGTGAAAAATATGGCTGGTAGCTTGATAGGGATTGCATTGAATTTGTAAATTGCTTTGGGTAGTATACTCATTTTCACTATATTGATTCTTCCGATCCATGAACATGGTATATTTCTCCATCTATTAGTGTCTTCTTTGATTTCTTTCATCAGTGTTTTATAGTTTTCTATATATAGGTCTTTAGTTTCTTTGGGTAGATATATTCCTAAGTATTTTATTCTTTTCGTTGCAATGGTGAATGGAATTGTTTCCTTAATTTCTTTTTCTACTTTCTCATTATTGGTGTATAGGAATGCAAGGGATTTCTGTGTGTTGATTTTATATCCTGCAACTTTACTGTATTCATTGATGAGCTCTAGTAATTTTCTGGTGGAGTCTTTAGGGTTTTCCATGTAGAGGATCATGTCATCTGCAAACAGTGAGAGTTTTACTTCTTCTTTTCCAGTTTGGATTCCTTTTATTTCTTTTTCTGCTCTGATTGCTGTGGCCAAAAATTCCAGAACTATGTTGAATAGTAGCGGTGAAAGTGGACACCCTTGTCTTGTTCCTGACTTTAGGGGAAATGCTTTCAATTTTTCACCATTGAGGATAATGTTTGCTGTGGGTTTGTCATATATAGCTTTTATTATGTTGAGGCATGTTCCTTCTATTCCTGCTTTCTGGAGAGTTTTTATCATAAATGGATGTTGAATTTTGTCAAAGGCCTTCTCTGCATCTATTGAGATAATCATATGGTTTTTATTTTTCAATTTGTTAATGTGCTGAATTACATTGATTGATTTGCGGATATTGAAGAATCCTGCATCCCTGGGATAAAGCCCACTTGGTCATGGTGTATGATCTTTTTAATGTGTTGTTGGATTCTGATTGCTAGAATTTTGTTGAGGATTTTTGCATCTATGTTCATCAGTGATATTGGCCTGTAGTTTTCTTTTTTTGTGACATCTTTGTCAGGTTTTGGTATTAGGGTGATGGTGGCCTCATAGAATGAGTTTGGAAGTTTACCTTCCTCTGCAATTTTCTGGAAGAGTTTGAGTAGGATAGGTGTTTACTAGCATGTGAGATGAGTGCAATTGTGCGGTGGTTTGAGTATTGTTTGGCATTGCCTTTCTTTGGGATTGGAATGAAAACTTACCTTTTCCAGTCCTGTGGCCACTGCTAAGTTTTCCAAATTTGCTGGCATATTGAGTGTATCCCTTTCACAGCATCATCTTTTAGGATTTGAAATAGCTCAACTGGAATTCCAACACCTCCACTAGCTTTGTTGATAGTGATGATTTCTAAGGCCCACTTGACTTCATATTCCAAGATGTCTGGCTCTAGATTAGTGATCACATCATCATGATTATCTAGGTCGTGGAGATCTTTTTTGTACAGTTCTTCTGTGTATTATTGCCACCGCTTCTTAATATCTTCTGCTTCTGTTAGGTCCATACCATTTCTGTCCTTCATCGAGCCCATCTTTGCATGAAATGTTCCCTTGGTATCTCTAATTTTCTTGAAGAGATCTCTAGTCTTTCCCATTCTTTTGTTTTCCTGTATTTGTTTGCACTGATCACTGAGGAAGGCTTTCTTATCTCTTCTTGCTATTCTTTGGAACTCTGCATGCAGATGATTATATCTTTCCTTTTCTCCTATGCTTTTCACTTCTCTTCTTTTCACAGCTATTTGTAAGGCCTCCCCAGACAGCCATTTTGCTTTTTAGCATTTCTTTTCCATGGGGATGGTCTTGATCCCTGTCTCCTGTACAATGTCACGAACCTCATTCCATAGTTCATCAGGCACTCTATCTATCAGATCTAGGCCCTTAAATCTATTTCTCAATTCCACTGTATAATCATAAGGGATTTGATTTAGGTCATACCTGAGTGGTCTAGTGGTTTTCCCTGCTTTCTTCAATTTAACTCTGAGTTTGGCAATAAGGAGTTCATGATCTGAGCCACAGTCAGCTCCTGGTCTTGTTTTTGTTGACTGTGTAGAGCTTCTCCATCTTTGGCTGCAAAGAATATAATCAATCTGATTTCAGTGTTGACTATCTGGTGATGTCCATGTGTAGAGTCTTCTCTTGTGTTGTTGGAAGAGGGTGTTTGCTATGACCAGTGCATTTTCTTGGGAAAACACTCTATTAGTCTTTGCCCTGCTTCATTCCGCATTCCAAGGCCAAATTTCCTGTTACTCCAGGTGTTTCTTGACTTCCTACTTTTGCATTCCAGTCCTCTATAATGAAAAGGACATCTTTTTTGGGTGCTAGTTCTAAAAGGTCTTGTAGGTCTTCATAGAACCGTTCAACTTCAGCTTCTTCAGCATTACTGGTTGGGGAATAGACTTGGATAACTGTGATATTGATTGGTTTGCCTTGGAGACGAACAGAGATCATTCTGTCGTTTTTGAGATTCATCCAACTACTGCATTTTGGACTCTTTTGTTGACCATGATGGCTACTCCATTTCTTCTGAGGGATTCCTGACCACAGCAGTAGATATAATGGTCATCTGAGTTAAATTCACCCATTCCAGTCCATTTTAGTTCACTGATTCCTAGAATGTTGACGTTCACCCTTGCCATCTCTTGTTTGACCACTTCCAATTTGCCTTGATTCATGGACCTGACATTCCAGGTTCCTATGCAGTATTGCTCTTACAGCATCAGTCTTGCTTCTTACACCAGTCACATCCACAACTGAGTATTGTTTTTCCTTCAACTCCATCCCTTCATTCTTCCTGGAGTTATTTCTCCACTGATCTCCAGTAGCATATTTGGCACCTAATGACCTGGGGAGTCCCTCTTTTGGTATCCTGTCATTTTGCCTTTTCATACTGTTCATGAGAATTTGTAAAATTGTTCAGTGCTCCAAAGGGAAGATCGCTTCCATTCTGAGTTATATTTTTTGATGGGGGAGGGATGAGGATAAGTTGAAAACTTAATAAATACCATCTGAACATAAGATTGATATTCTCAAGTCTTTATATTTTTGTTTATGATTCTTCTTTCCCTGGGTCGGTCTCTCTCTACTTATTTACTTAGAAAATCCTTGTATATCTTTCAAGAGTCAAGTTAGGCTACTTCTCTGAAGTCTTTTCTAACCTCATTTACTTTCTCTCCCTCCCAACTAATACCCAGTTAAAAATGATCACACCATTCTCCGTGGCTCACACTACTCTGGGCCTTACCTGTTTTTCTGTCTGAATCCCTCTTTGAGTGCTAGGCTCTTTCAATATGTACCTTATTTTATCACCTCTGGTATCAAGCACAGAATGTTGGCCCCACAAATGTTTATCAGATGAAAAAGAAGCTGATGAATTTTCATTCTCTGCTGAACATATTACCTGATTGTTCTTGTGCTGTGCTGTGTGTGGTGTTGTTCTCAGTCAAGTTGACTCTTTGCAACCCCATGTACTGTACCCTGCTAGACTCCTCTGTCCATGGAATTTTCCAGGCATGAATACTGGAAGGGGTTGCCATTTCTTACTCTGGGGATCTTCCTGACCCATAGATTAAACCACATCTCTTGTCCCTCCTGCATACTTTATCACTCTGCCACCTGGGAAGCCCAGTTGTTCTTGGCTCCTCATTATATGTTTTTTTCCAAACTAAAAATGTATTCCTTTGACTATAAGAGCAAACAAATTGAACTCTGAATCCTCTCCCAAATCACACCCACTCTCACATCCATCATTCAGCTCTGTATACTGTTTAGTCACACAGCTTAATTGCACGCAAGTAAAATGCATGCAGGACTCTGTCTGACTCATTTACTTATGGACTGTTTTGAACTTCAGGATGAGTCTACAATGCAATGAAAGTGAAAAGGAATGTAAAAGTGATGG
The DNA here is from genome assembly GCF_023091745.1 of Budorcas taxicolor. Lineage (NCBI taxonomy): Eukaryota > Metazoa > Chordata > Mammalia > Artiodactyla > Bovidae > Budorcas > Budorcas taxicolor. The sequence continues at coordinate 143,266,378 of NC_068920.1, forward strand.
TTTAATTGCTTCTTCATCGTGTTGCTCAAGCTGGAGATTTAAAAGCAGAATCTTGAACAAAAACTTAAAGGTATTGGGAAAAGTTACTTATGCCTATCTTGAGAAGAGATTTTGAGGCAGAGGTAACAGCCAGTGAAGAGACCTACAATTACTACATGAACTGTGGATAAAAAGGACACTTTTTTGTGTGTGTGAACTGGAAGGGATCTGAAGCAAAAAGAAAAATGGTACAGAAACACCCAAAACCAAACAAGCTAGAAAGTAAACAAAAGCAATATCTAGCTGAAAAGAGTTATTAACCCTATTAATACTAGCTAATCACTTTATAAGTACCCTATAGAGGAAAAATTGGTAATTAAACATTGCAGACGTATAGTTACATATGCTTGTACCTTTATGTGCATGTACATACATATAATTTAGTGAGCTACAATTTAATTAATTAATATAATTTATATAATTTAATATAATTTAAATTAATATAATTTAATATGATAATAATATATTATATATAATATAATTATATTATAATTATAAATAATATAATTTAATGTATTTAATACATAATAATATAATTTAATATAATTTAAATTAATATAATTTAATTAATATAATATTTAATTTCCTCTGTAATCTGGATGCTGATTTTCAGAATAAATCTTTCATTGTCTTTATAAATTATTTAATTAAAAGAATACATTTAGATTTATTTTTTAAATCCTCAAAGAGAAGGATAAAGAAAAAGCTTATGGGCTCCTTATGGGATAGGGTATAAAAGTAGTTACCTCTAAAAGATCCTATTCATGATTTTATGTATCTGTATCTATATATAATATGTAATACCAGTTCTAGTGTTATTTTGTCTTTAAATTCAAAGGATAAAATCTTCTGAGGTCTTAATAAAATGAATGAACACTAATTTTATTACCCTTACAGCCAAAGCTGAGTACTAATGTGCAAGCAACTCAATGAGTTTAACTAGGAAAAGAGTTCACAGGGTAATTAAAAGAATGTAAGCTTTTAATCACTGCCATCTGGTGCCAACTAAAGAAATCACTTTTGCCAAAGCTTGCCACTAACCAGAGAGATCATCAATTGTTTTCTATTTCCAACACCTCCTCCCTTCTCCAAGGACAGAATGGATCTTCTGGGAACTGTCACTACCTCCATTGTGTCCACGATTATATGATCCAAGGGTTTGCTCTTGACCCAAGCTGTTCTTCCAAATGTTGGTCCAGAACATCAAGTAACCATTTTGGGAGCTAAAATTACAACATGTTAACACTTCAAAGCAGTTGGTAACCAACTGAACAGGGTAGAAGGCTAAATTTATTTGACCTGTGTAATTTATAATCGCCGTCTCAGCTTTGATTTTCTGATCCAAATAAATTCGCGGTTGGAGAAGGCACAATCTAAAAATCCTTTCTGATTTAAAATTTAAACAGGGAACTCACTCATACCATTTATTTTATTTATTTTTATTAAAGTAGACTTGATTTACAATGTTTTACTTTCAAGTGTATAACAGTGATTCATATATATATATATATGCATACACGTATGTGTGTGTATATACATTTTTCAGATTACTTTCCATTATAGTTTGTTAAAAGATATTGTGTATAATTCCCTGTACTATACAGTAGGTCCTTGTTGTTTATCTATTTTATGTATAGATATTTGTAATTGTTAATCTCAAACTTCTAATTTATCCCACTCACCTCCTTTGGTAGCCCTAAGCTGGTTTTCTATATCTATGAGTCTATTTCTGTTTTGTGACTAAGTTCTTTTGTATCATTCCCTGGTGACTCAGTGGTAAAGAATCTGTCTGCGATACAGGAATCTCGGAGACTGGATATGATCCTTGGGTCAGAAAGATTCCCTGGAGAAAGAAATGGCAACCCACTCCAGTATTCTTGCCCAGAAAATCCCATGAACAGAGGAGCCTCGTTGCCTACAGTCCAAGGGGTCACAAAAGAGTCGGACACGACTGAGTGACTAAGCAATAAAACCAAGAATTTTATTTTTTCTCTCTCACTCTGTGCTCTACTTATACATATCTCATGTTCACTGATGCAATAATCACACAGAACTGAAAAGAATAAACACCTACTTCTAACCTAAAAATCCTTTGCGAAATACCCCACTCAGACAGATTCTTATGTTTTTAAATCAGAAAAGGAAATAGGAACAATTCTGAGAAATATAGAAAGGAAATAGGCAGCTATTAGGATATGTCTCAATTATACTTTTTAATGATCTAAAAATGTCAAGCCTAATCAAAATGTTAAATATTTAATCACCAGTGATTTAAAGATTTGGGGTACATTTGACTCTTGAAACACAGGGATTAGACCTCTGTGGGTCAACTTCTATGAAAATTTCTTAAAATAGGAAATAATGCAGTACTACATGATACACAGTTAGTTGAATCCATGGATATGGAATTGTAGTTACAGAGGGCCAGCTCTGGGTTAAACTTAGACTTTCAACTGAGTGGAGGGGTTAGTGCCTTTAACCCCCATGTCATTCAAGGGTCAGTTGTATATGGTTGTATGTATATGTATATGGTTCTTTTCAACAATCTATATGAGGATTTCTCCTAATTAGTATACAATGATAATCTTCTAATTACTTATACAGTTTTTGTATAGTATTCACCAATAATGATCTCAAAGAATATAGACTCCAATGAAAAATGTGAGACATATTTTTTAAAAAATGAGTGCATGTGGTACTAGTGGTAAAGAATCCACATCCACCTGCCAATTCAGGAGACATAAGAGATGCAGTTTCAATCCCTGGTCAGGAAGATCCCCTGGAGGATGGCATGGCAACCCACTCCAGTATCCTTGACTAGAGAATCCCATGAACAGAGGAGCCTGGCAGGCTACAGTCCATGCAATTGCAAAGAAGGAAAGGAATGGAGAACAGAAAAGAGTTAAAAAGAGAAAAAGAAAGAAAATTAAAAAAATACATAAATCGCAGAATAAAATTGGAAATTCAAAATTCAGTGGGATGGAAGCTGAGAAAACTGAAAATAAGGCCATACAGAAATAAAAATGATTAGATGCAATGTGGAAATAGCTGAGATTTCTTGAGTAGTGTTGCCTTGGTTCCAATTTCACTGGGCAATGCTGCAATTTACCCAGAATTTATAACATGCCTCATATTGTAACATTCACTTAGCTTATATTTTCAGCCCACTAGGTAAGTTTACTGATTCAGTTTTTAAAAGAAGAGGATTCTGAAGCTTAGTGAGTTTTGTCCAAGATCATGCATAATGAGGACAGAATTTCAAGTCTCTTCTACTTATATTCTTTCAACTATTGTTTTTACAAGTGCATGTCATAGTTCAAAGACTTACAGATAGCTCTATCATTTCTGAAAGGAAAGAATATAGCCCTTCTGCTTGGAAAATTTTCCAGAGCAGTAGTTTCCATATGTGGTTGGTGGTTCAAAGACCATCAGCATCAAGTAAGAACTAGCTAGAAATGCTAATTCATGTACCCCACCCACAAACCAACTAAAACAGAATTTAGGGGATGGACTCCAACACATCTCTTTTAATAAGACCTTAGTGTAATTCTGACATACACTCAAGTTTGAGAACTGCTATTGAAGGTCAGTAGTATACAAGGCCTTATATATTTTGTTTTGCCATTTAGAGTATGTCATATCTGTTCATTCAAACTACAAAATGTGTAATAGTTTACCCAGGACAATTTTGAAAAATTTTAAAAGTCCACTATGTCACTATGTGCTAAGAACTGTGATAGATGCAAAAGTAATTAAGTCTTTGGTTTTCAACAACTTAATATCTAGCAAATGAAACAGACAAACATGTAATTAACTTTAAGACAAGATAAACTATGATACATAGTCAAGATTCAAAATACATAATAGATTCAAAATATAGAGAAGAGGAGGCCTTGCCTGGTGCTCAGAGTAAAGAATCCACCTGTCAATGCAGGAGATGCAGGTTTGATCCTTGGGTTGGGAGAAGGAAATAGCAACCCATTCCATTATTCTCACCTGATAAATCCCATGAACTAAGGAGCCTGATGGGCTAGAGTACATGGGACTGCCAACAGTTGGACATGACTCAGCGACTAAACAACGACAGGGCAGAGGAATAGTTCTAACTAGAAGCGATACAGAATGCCTTTCTGTCAATGGTGTGAGTTGAGCATGGTCTTTAAATCATCAAAAGGATCTGAACAGAACCATATTGAAGGCAGCCAGGTTAGGACTAAGGAGAGAGCAAAGGTGATTAGCACAGAAGAAATGATGTTAGAACTTGCCAGCTCAGTCTCCCTATATTCTACTCTGTGTTTCCTTTCATCCATGCCTCCTTTAACACAATCATCCCTCATGGGGGTGGAACCAATGGGAGGCTACTTTGCCTATCCAACAGTAAACAGATTCTCCTTTTAATTTCACTCTCTGCACCTTGAACTTTTCTTTCACTGCATTGCTTACACTTCACACCTCTCTACTTTTAAAAATCACCATGTCCTTCCATAATAATGCAAATTTGTTAGGACGAGGACCACCAGGTCTATTTTGTCTACCTGTATATACCCAGCACACATCACAGAATCTAACCTACAGTTTGCACACAATAAATATTTGCTTCTTAGAAGTACAAGATGACAGTGAGGATTGAATCATTATCATGATTCAAGGGAAAACAACGGTCTTTGGAATCAGAAAAACCTGGGTTCCAATCTTGGATCTTGCCTCTCTTAAACTATGTGATCTTTGGCAGCTTTCTTAACTCCTCCATTCTCAAGGTATTTCATTTTAAAATAGAGATAAACTCATTTTACTGGAATGTTATGAAAATTAAATAAGCAAATGTATTTAAACTACTTGGAACATCAACAACATTTAATAAAATGAAAACTATTTAATGCCACATAAAAAAACATTATCTAGAAGACAGATAAGATCTAGTAAAGGTCATTGAATGTGGAGAGGGAAAAATAAGACATTTAAGAGGATGAAGTGTGCTATAACCCTATCTGCCCCTATTCAAATGACTGACATGATCCTTTGGTGATAGGAGGGAGGGAGCAAAGAAACAACCTGAGAAAGCAGAGAGAAAAGTAGGAAATTCAGACAGAGAATGGAGACAGAGAGAGACAGACATAGAGAATGGAAGAACAAGGGATCCTGCTGTGTAGCCCCTGCCTTCAGGTACTATTTGGGGGTTTTCATTGCCTAAAATTACATATGATCACCCCCATAATACATTCTTCTTCTCTATTCCCACCTGTTCCTTATCACCCATTCATATTCTACCCATCTGCAAGTAGCAGATATCTAGTTTAAGACAAGTGACCAAATACAGATGCTTACATTGAGACACAGGATTGGAAGGAAAAAAAAAAAAAAAAAAGGAAGTAACAGAATAAATAAAAGAAATGGAAGATAATTTTCATTACATAAATTGTGAAACAATCAGTGATTAGGTTGAAAAGTTTTGCAGGTGTCAACGGGAATTAAAAAAATGTCTAACAACAGTTAGACATTAGTTAGTATTATTTTTGAAACCTAAGGATAAGTCTTTTAAAAAATTTTTTCAATCCCAAAAGTTTCTGAAGAAATGCAATTTATGTAGAAAATAAAGAATGTCATACTGACATCAGATTTTTCATTTGCAAAATGCATACTAGAAAACAAGAAATTATTCAAAATTCTGAGAAAAAAATTGTTTTCAACCTAAGATTCTAAACTCAGAAAAATTATTATCCCTATACTTAATTCCTACAACTGGGAAAGCAAAATTGCATTATTCAACTCAGAAGAAATTGTTTTAAAAGATAAAACAGACTCCTAGTAAAGGAAAGATACTATTAAAGATTCTATAATAATTTGAAACTATTCCCCAAATTGCTACTGCTAAGTCGCTTCAGTCGTGTCCGACTCTGTGCAATCCCATAGACGGCAGCCCACCAGGCTCCCCGTTCCTGAGATTCTCCAGGCAAGAACACTGGAGTGGGTTGCCATTTCCTTCTCCAATTCATGAAAGTGAAAAGTGAAAGTGAAGTCGCTCAGTGGTGCCCAACTCTTAGCGACCCCATGGACTGCAGCCTATCAGGCTCCTCCGTCCATGGGATTCTCCAGGCAAGAGTACTGGAGTGGGGTGCCATTGCCTCAAATCCCCACTAAATATTTGAGAGATAGCTGGAGATAGCTAACATTATATAGCATTTACAGATATTTTAAACAACTGGAATTTATTTAATTCTAAAAGCAACCATCAGCATCTTATTGCCCGTATTTTATAGAAGAGAAAACTGAGGTACTGAGAGCCTAGGTAAGTTGCATAAAATCACACAGCTGGCAGGTATTATAGGTATAAATCCAATTCAATTTGGTCACTAGAGTCTGTGCTCCTCACCATTTTTCTGTACACTTCTTAGAGACTTAGGATAATTTAGAAGATTTACATAAAATTATAAATTGAAAACTCCTACTAAGAATTCAGGGACGTCAATGAAGAATAGATTATGTCTAATTTAGAAATCACTCAACACAAAAATAAGAACAAAGATTAATCTAGTAAAAAATAAGGAAAGGTGAAAGAAGTCAGATAATGAAAAAAATCACCAAAATTAAAAATTATAAAATAAAATGGCAAAGTAATTTTCAACATGTCAGTGATCTTAATAAAAATGAATGGTTAAATTCCTTTACAAAAAGCCCAAGGCTTTCACTCAGAGTTAAAAAAAAAAAAAAAAAAAGATAAAATGCAATACATTGTAACATACAGAGGACATACTTGAATTTTTAAAAACAGTTTGAAAGTGGACAAATACATGTGACAGACACATGCAAAGAAAATTCCAGGTCTAAGTAAATTCACTGGTGAATTTTACCAAGCATATAATAAAGATGTTACTGAAATCTTTCATAGACTCTTCCAGTGTTTTGAAAAGAAGAAAACAATTCATTCACAATTACCTTATGAACATCATATAATCTTGATTAGAATCCAAGACCTTACAAAAATACATTATAGCCCAAACTCTCTTGTAAAAAAGGAAAGTGAAAGTGAAGTCACTCAATCATGTCCAACACTTTGTGACTCATTGACTGCAGCCTATCAGGCTCCTCCATCCATGGGATTTTCCAGGCAAGAATACTGGAGTGGGTTACCATTTCCTTCTCCAGAGATCTTCCCGTCCCAGGGATTGAACCCAGGTCTCCTGCATTGTAGGCAGATATTTTTGCCATCTGAGCCACCAGGGAAGTCCTATAAACATAGATGCAAAAAAATCCTACACTATAGTGGATAAAATCTAGTAGTATACAACAGTAACAATACACAAAGCCAATTTATAAATATGTATTGTTAGTTTAAAAATAGAAAATCAATGTAAAACACTATATAAACAAAAACAAAGGAAGAGAAATCATGATTAATCAATGACTACAAAAAAAGCCTTAAATAAAATCCAACATCCATCATGATTAAAAAAAATTAGTAAACTAGGAATAGAAGGGATTCTTATTCTGATAAAAACTATCTACAAAAGCTGTACATTTAACATTGGATTTGTTGGTAAAATGCCAAATGCTTTGTTTCAGAGGTTGGCAAAGACAAAATCAGGATTTCTGTAACCATTTCTGTTCAGCATTCTACCAAAGATCATAACCATTGCAACAAGTCAAGGAAAAGAAGTATAGTTTACAAGGATTGGAAAAGGAAAAATATGTAACAATGGATATTCTCAGATGGTATGATTGTGTTTGTAGAAAATTCAAAACAATTTAAAGGAAAACCATGAAAATGAATGTGCCATCTTACGGAACAGGCAGTGACTTAGCAGAGGAGAACAGGCTTCAATTCTTAGCAAATCTCTCATGTGATTTTATGAAATGCAATTTCCTAAGTCCCGTTTCCTTATAGTTCCTGATGGGGGAACTACATTGAAAGTCTCTGGTTAGAGGACTTCTCACAAGGCATGAATTCAAGATATTTGAATATATTCAATTCCAGACCACAGATATAATCTCATCTCTTTGATCTTTTTAATCAGACTGTAGAAATAAAAAATGCAACAAGACAGCAAATATTCTATTTCAAAATAGCATATAAATACTAAAATTCCTTTCAAAATCTAATCTTGATTCTTTTGTTTATTCACTGGTTACCAATAATGTGCCAGTTATAAGAATCCCTTGACTTCAGAGAGTTCATATTGAGAAATGGGAAAGCAGCATTTGAAGTACCTGATGAGCACTCTTGCATTCTTCTCTAATCATGGTCATCAGAGGGGCAGGGATTCCAGCCTGAGTTCCTCAAAGGCATGGACTGCGTTTTATCCTTAGTAATTCATTCCTGCTAATGCCAACCTTATTAGCCTAGTTCAGTCCCCAACATGCCCATCTGTTTACCATTTTAGACGGTTCTCATCTTTTCTCTCTGCAATTCTGAGAATTTAAATCACACAGAAAGTCAGAGGCAAATTACAGTCTCATTTGCAGTCTCGTTCTAAAATCACACCTATTCTAAATGTCGCTCCTTCTGGTTGTACTTCCTAGATTAGTTTTATTCAAAATAGTGTCCTCTCCCCACAATCATTCTTAACTTAAACTTTTGTCTCCCTGTGACAGTCATTTCTATTATGCATAAGTTACAATTCATTTATTAATGTGTGAACTTACTGCTTCAAAATAAACCAAATGAAATTTGAGGTCTTCCCTATTTATTGTGGTACCCTCCATCTCAGATCTTAGCATAATTTATTGAATGAATGTTCATCCAAACTTTATTTAGCCTATTTGTTTTACTGTCTAGAAGGTACAAGAATTGATTACAATTACATACTAGTTTCATTTTAGATGGAAATTTCTTTTCTATTTTACATCTTTCTTTTTAAAATCAGTAGCTTTTAAAGGGAAGAAGGCAATGGCACCCCACTCCAGTACTCTCGCCGGGAAAATCCCATGGACAGAGGAGCCTGGTGGGCTACAGTCCATGGGGTTGCGAAGAGTCAGACACGACTGAGCGACTTCCCTTTCACTTTTCACTTTCATGTACTGGAGAAGGAAATGGCAACCCACTCCATTGTTCTCACCTGGAGAATCCCAGGGACTGTGGAGCCCGGTGGGCTGCCGTCTGTGGGGTCGCACAGAGTTGGACACGACTGAAGTGACTTAGCAGCAGCAGCTTTTAAAGGAGGGAATTGCTGAAGGAAGTATTCCCTTCTCCTTCTATTCTAGAAGATCTTTGTGCACTTTGTTATTGCCTAGATTTCTTTCCCTCTGAACTTTTCCACCGATAAATAGAATTCATCTGCAACATGGATGGACCTGGAGATTATCATACTAAGTGAAGTAATTCAGAGAAAGACAACTATCATATGATATTGCTTATATATGGAATCTAAAAAAAATAATACAAATGAACTTATTCACAAAACAGAAACAGACTCACAGACTTAGAAAACAAACTTATGGTTACCGAAGGGGAATGACTGCAGGGAGAGATACACTGGGAGTCTGGAACTGACGTATACATACTGCTATATTTAAAATAGATTTAACTAACCAAGACCTGCTGTGTAGTACAGGGAACTCTGCTCAATATTCTATAATAACCTAACTGGGAAAAGAATTTGAAAAAAACAGGTGTGTGTGTATGTATAACTGAATCACTTTGTTGTACATCTGAAACTAACATAACATTGTTAATCAACTACACTGCAATATAAGATAATTTTTTTAAAGGCCTAGTAGGAAGCCCAGGTGGCAATAATGGTAAAGAACCTACTGTCAATGCCTGTCAATACAGGAGATGTAAGAGACACAGTTTCGATCCCTGAGTCAGGAAGATCCCCTGGAGAAGGAAATGACAACCCACTCAAGTATTCTTGCCTGCAGAATCCCATGGACAGTGGAGCCTGGCAGGCTGCAGTCCATAGGGTCGCAGAGAGTTGGATGTGACTAAAGGGACTTAGCATGCACAGGAAGCACCAAATACCTCAACGAGGGAAACTCTGTTCCTCTTTGAGCTTGTGCCCTCCAGTATCCTTGCCTCTCACTGGGTACCTGCCTGTGATGCCCTAGAGGGCTGTCTAGATTCCAAAGTGTGAGTTACACAGTAGCCTCCTTACAATAGCTTTGCCATAGCTTCATTAACCACTTATTATTGGGCTTGGGTTGCTAGCAAATATTTCATGATTATGTAAAGGCTGTGATGAGCATTTTTGAACCTGAAGTTTTTATTCATTTTCAGATCCTTACACAGCAATGGAATTAATTGGTCAAAGCTACATCGTATCTGATGCACTGACTGCTCTGGGAACTTTATCATCCCTAACACTGACTTTTTAATAACAGAAGAGCTATAATGCTAATTCATTTCCAATTCTTGAAAAATGGTACCCTCCATTTGCAGAGAGCTTCAATGTTATGTACGGTCATGGTTTTGCTTCAAATAGATAACCCTTTTAAACCCATGCAGATGACTTGAACACTAACGTTTCATCACTTCTTCCATGGAGACTTACTTGAACCAGACCTGATTTGAATGGTCCTTTCTGCCCTGATCTTTTGGGCTCCCTATCACTAGTAGAGTTTCCAAAATCTTTTCTGCAGAATAGGAAAGGAAAATGTTTCCTTACTCTTGCTCCCTCTTAGATTTCCATCATCCTGAGCATAATTTGGGACCAAGAACATTAATGTAGACCTCATTTTTCTCCCAACATAGACTACTACTGTAGACTTAATAAATTATCTTTCCAGATAATGTATCATCTGCTACCATGGCAAAGAGTAGGATGTAAAAGTATTGCCTTTGCTATTATCCCAGAGCCTAAGACAGTAATTTTCTTCAAGCAGACCCTTAGTAGAACAGGCACAGTGTTCTGAAAAAAGCATGGATCATGAAGTCAAGATAACTTGTGTAAACTTCTGATTTTGGTACATAGCAACCATGGAACTCGTTGTCCCTTCTGTGTAACTCACAGTATGATAATATAAACAGGGTTATATAATAATTCAGTTCTGATTTATGTGGACTCTGTTTGCCAGGTTCTACAATACCTATTTTTTATAATTGTTTAAAATGCTTAAAATAGTCATATCATGTTTCTTTGATTTAAATTTTTAATATTTAGCAATAAAATGCATGTTTTGTCAGTTTATTGAAAGATTTGGACTTGGTGAAATGAGAGAAGGAACCAATTTTTTTTCCTCCTGCCACTGCCTTTTCATCGAGCTTTGCCACATCTCTCATACCTCATCCAAGCTAGATCTCAGAACAGGTCAGCCCTGTTTTCAGATCCAAACTGAAATTTCTGCTTCAGTTTAAATCTTCTTCTCATCCCCACTGACGGCTCAGATTTTAGACCTGCGTAAAGTTTAGAGAGGGCTGTGGTCAGCTTTTGCATTTTTTTTCTCACTCACTCTTCCAACCCTCTTAACTCATATCCATCTTTTCCAGATTGGAAATGCAGGAGAGTAGAATGTTAAAGGTCATCATGCACTTTACTCGAACTGGACAGAGTTAATCACGCATTGATGGCATCTGGGTGCTACGTACACAAATTCCAACTACTGCAGGTTTATTTCATGGGTTCCTTTGAGATTTCCTTGATGAAGCTCTTCCAGTGAAACACTGCAGAGTTATCAGTGATGTGATCTGTAGATGAGATTGCCTCTTGCCTCTTTCCTTTCCTCAGCTTCATTATCTAATGGTACAACTCCAGCTTCTGTCTGCTAAAGCTGATTGTCTCCTGCCAGGAAGCCCACTTGAATATAATTTGTTCAGTATGATTACAGCCCGACTTCCTTCAGTAGGATCCACTTGGCTCTCATGAAGACTCACAGATGGGTGTCTGCTTGTGAGATGAAGTCTAGGATCCCATTATAGCTATCTCTGCTCATCCTACTGTCCTGGAAGCTCTGGCCAACTTCTCATCTTTAGACTTTTCCAAGTAAGAACATGCACTAGTCCCCCAGTGTCCATCTCCTCAAATATTGCTCTGGTCCTTTGGTAACAGCAGATCTATGGCTTCTGCCCAAAGGAGGTGGTAGACAGCTGCTGCTCATGGAATTAGATGCTGACCTGGAACCACAGAGTTGATAGAAGTGGGGGCTTGCAGCTGGAGAACTGAGTTTAAGTCTGACTTTTGCTTCTTTTAGAGTTCATAACTTTGTGTGTGTTAGTTGCTCAGTCACGTCTGGCTCTTTGTGATCCCATGGACTGTAGCCTACCAAGCTCCTCTGTCCATGGAATTTTCCAGGCACGGATGCTGGAGTGGGTTGCCATTTCCTGCTCCAGGGCATCTTCCTGACCCAGGGATCGAATCTGGGTCTCCCGCTTTACAGGCAGATTCTTTACCATCTGAACCACCAGGGAAGCCCAATTAATCATCTAAGTCCTGGTTTTCTTGAGAATATGATGTTATACAGATTAAGAAGGAAAGCGAGTGGGATAGTGTTGCATGCCCTACAGTGGTATACAGTCATGCTCTAACTTTTGTTTTCATGTAACACTTGCCTCTAAATTCATGAGATATCTACCTCCCAAGGAGGGACAGCTCTTTCTTACAAAGAAATCCAAGTGAGCTTCCTGGCAGGAGTGAATCAGCTCTAGCAGACATACCTCCCCTTGCCAAATGGTACATGGATAATACAATTCAAATGGGAGTTATTCATCTGGATGTGACAATGGATTTCATATCTGAGAATGAAATTCTTTGCTCTCCAAGTTAGTGATTTCTCTCTAAAGGGCCTGAGTGCCCATGATTTGAAAAAAATAATGAACGGATAAATACTTGGGAATAAGCCTCATAACTTCTTTACCTTATATTTGATCTCCTCTTATTGATTCTATATATTTTTTTCTCATTTGACACAGCTAATACAGCTGAGAAAGGAAGGTATTAAAAATTATTTTCTCATACTTATTCCTCCTAAATACATTTATAATTGATTTCAAGGAGATGTAGGAAAGCATGAGGCCCCTATCAATTTTTTACCCATCACATGCTGCTGAAATAGCTCAGACAGTAAAGAATCTGTCTGCAATGCAGAAGAACTGGTTTTGATCCCTGGGTTGGGAAGATCCTCTGGAGAAGGAAATGGCAATCTCGTAATGTAATACCCAATTACTTAAGAGTATTCTTGCCTGGGGAATCCCATGGACAGAGGAGTGTGGCTGGTTACAGTCCATGGGGTCACAAAGAGTCAGACACGACTGAGCGAGAAACACTCCTACTGCTAGTAAAAATCAGATCTTGAGTTTGAGCAACGTCATTGGTAGTGAAAACAATGATTTAATTTGCCATTAACTCAAACGATAAATGTGAAAAACAGGTGAGCTTCTTCACACCTTTTGGAAACAGAATATTTTTTCTTTGCGTAATATTTAATTATGAGCGACACTTTCTCTAACTTATCTGAAATAAGATAGAGGCTATTTGTTATCTTTAAGTATATTTTCCATTAGTGCCTTGGTTTCATTTTCTTCTCCAAATTTTATATTGGCTAACATTAGGTATCATGAAGGACACTTAACAGAAAATATTCAAATATAGGCTGTTCATTCCTATCTCAATTATTTATGTTTGCACTATTGTGCTCCTAGAATATTTGTCTTATTATTGATTCATTTATTCAATATGCATTTATTAAGAATCTGCTTTGTGACTAGAATTCTGTATGAAGTTCAATCTCTTCATTAACAGCCAGTTAAAGTGTCACCACTGCCATATGTTTGTCCTATTTTCTTTATTTGGAATTGAGTTTTCCTCATTTTGTTGGCCAATAGTAGTTGGTTTATGTATTTGTAATATTATATCTTATAGCAATTATTCATTCCTATCTCCTCCCCCTTTACTTTAAATATAGTTCAGAGGCTATGCAGACAGAATAAGCCTGCTTTAAACTTGAGCACTGCCTTTCTTGTCTGTTAGGGTATAAGCCCCATCAGAAAGGGGCTTATATCTCTGTTGTTCACTGATGTTTTCCCAGGGCCTGTCCCAGTCTCTAGCACAGAGGAGTCATAAAATAAATTTTTGTCTATTGCATGTGAGGATGAATACTCTTATGAACTGGAATTTTGGCATATACTAATGGGAGTAAGAGTGATAAGGGTGCATACTTTGAAAATTTCCTTGGGTTTACAAAGTGGAAGAAGAATTTAGAGTGTATTAGGAGAAATTTGATTGTTGCTGTTGTTATTATTCTTTACCAACATTGGCAAATTTTTTTTGCTAATTCTTTGTTGAAGATATCGATCAACTAGAGATTTTAGTAGAGATTGATATTTATGTTAATTTTATAATGAAATTCATATAGATCAGAAATTTCAAATCATTTTTAATTTTTCATGAACACAATTTATTTTAATATAACAAGTATACAACATGATTTTCTAATTCCTTGAGTATCCTATGAAATAGGAGTTATTTAAAATGATTTGGATTTTGAGCCAATTTTCTTTTCTTATAATTGTGCATCTACCTCAGCTCCTTGCACAAAAAGAACTCAGTAAATGATACATCTATTTATTCTCATTTAATCAGGATGAGGAAGATATGAGAGATAAAGCTTTATCTTATACATAAGGATCTAAAACCTCCTTGAAGTGCTATAACTGCCCAAAATCCATACTCAGTGACTGGCAGGGCTCTATCTAGTTCTTATGCTTTTGGTTCTTGCAATCTTTTTCTCAACCTCAGCACAGGCATTTTCAACATTCCCTAATGCCATATCCTGCTTACTTAACTTATATGGAGAATACATCATGAGAAACACTGGGCTGGAAGAAGCACAAGCTGGACTCAAGATTGCTGGGAGAAGTATCAATAACCTCAGATATGCAGATGACACCCCTTATGGCAGAAAGTGAAGAGGAACTAAAAGGCCTCTTGATGAAAGTGAAAGTGGAGAGTGAAAAATTTGGCTTAAAGCTCAACATTCAGAAAACGAAGATCATGGCATCTGGTCCCATCACTTCATGGGAAATAGATGGGGAAACAGTAGAAACAGTGTCAGACTTTATTTTGGGGGGCTCCAAAATCACTGTAGATGGTGATTGCAGCCATGAAATTAAAAGACACTTACTCCTTGGAAGAAAGGTTATGACCAACCTAGATAGCATATTCAAAAGAAGAGACATTACTTTGCCAACTAAGGTCTGTCTAGTCAAGGCTATGGTTTTTCCTGTGGTCATGTATGGATGTGAGAGTTGGACTGTGAAGAAAGCTGAGCACCAAAGAATTGATGCTTTTGAACTGTGGTGTTGGAGAAGACTCTTGAGAGTCCCTTGCACTGCAAGGAGATCCAACCAGTCCATTCTGAAGGAGATCAGCCCTGGGATTTTTTTGGAAAGAATGATGCAAAAGCTGAAACTCCAGTACTTTGACCACCTCATGCAAACAGTTGACTCATTGGAAAAGACTCTAATGCTGGGAGGGATTTGGGAGAGAAGGAGAAGGGGATGACAGAGGATGAGATGGCTGGATGGCATCACTGACTCAATGCATGTGGGTCTGAGTGAACTCCGGGAGTTGGTGATGGACAGGGAGGCTTGGTGTGCTGCGATTCACGAGGTCGCAAAGAGTTGGACATGACTGAGTGACTGAAACTGAACTGAATGCCATATCTTATTACAATTGGTTCCCTCCTCTTTAGTAACATACATAAAGAAGATTTTGCTTTGGTCATTCAGTGACCACACCGTACAACTCTGCCTGCATATTTCTTTCAGACAGCTTCTCTCAGAGGTGACCTGAAATTTTACATAGGTGTGGATTGTTCTCACTTTCAATTGATGACTATTATTCCAGTCATGCAATTGATATAAATAGGAATGGCTAGTGCGTAGGGAATAAAGAATGTTGTGTTGCTGAAGTTAAAATGCTATAACTATTATCTCAGTGTTTAAAGGAGGTGAAGGAGGAAAAGGCTTAGAGGAAACTCATTCTCTGGGTTGTCATTGTCACATTTGCTCGCTATTCATTGTAGACACTACAAATTAGCTCCCACTCCAATTTTTTTTTTTTTTTTTGATACCTTGCCTATACCAGCAATGCTGGAAAGCTAAAATCTACATTTTCTAGACTCTCCTGCAGCTAAGTTTATGTTTGTGACTGTTTTCTCAAGGACCTATACCTACAGAAATCATAGAGCTAGAAATAATTAATCTATATAAGATGATAGCAGTACTCCTGCTGACCACAGCTTCTGTGGTCCAGGCTCTGGCATCCTCGTGCCATGAATTGTTCAGTCACCCAGTCTTGTCCACCTGTTTTTGACCCCATGGACTGCAGCACGCCAGGACTTTCTGTCCCTCCCATCTCCCAAAGTTTGCCCAACTTCATGACCATTGCATCAGTGATACCATCCAGGCATCTCATCCTCTGACAACTACTCTCCTTTGCCCTCAGTCTTTCCCAGCATCAGGGACTTCTTCAATAAGCTGACTGTTTGTATCACTGTGCCATGAGAGGTTATGGTAAAAATGGTATATCTGCTAAATAGTTCTGTGGTGTGATTCCCAGTGGTAAAGAATCCACCTGTCAGTGCAGGAGAGCCAGGTTTGATCACTGAGTTTGGAAGATCCCCTGGAGTAGGAAATGGCTACTACTCCAGTATTCTTGCCTAGAAGAATCCATGGAGAGATGAGCCCAGTGCGTTGCCGTCTATGGGGTCACAAATGTTCAGACACAATTGATCATGCATGCATGTTATTGACATTTTTCTGAATTTATTTTTTCTGTCTACATTATTCTTTCTTTTAATATCTGAATGATTGAGTATATGCTTTTTTAAATATTTATTTTTATTTATTTATTTCACTGACCTGGGTCTTAGTTGCTGCACATGGGATCTTTAGTTTTCTTTGCAGCATGAGAACTCTTAGTTGCAACATGTGGGATCTAATTCCCCATCAGGGATCAAACCTAGGCCCCCTGCATTGGCAGCATGGAGTCTTAGCCACTGAACCACAGGTGAAGTCCCTGCCAACATTCTTCTGATTGTGAAGCCTAGTTCCTTGGCTCTCCTGGAAATTTAATGATTAATACTCTTTGTTATTTCCATTTAAAATGGACAGAGAGAATTTTGTTATCTACAATTAAGAACTCAATGATACACAATAGCATATGTTTCTGATAAAAGCTGTTATAGAAAAATCACTTTGCTAATATTACCTGAAATAATATATTTTTAAGCAAATAACTTCTGATATACTTTTGCAGAAAAATGCTGAAGAATTTTGTGACTGAAAATTCCTTTGAAAATAACTGACTGAGATATCAGGGACATTTGAAAATTATTTTTCAGTTGTTAAGACACTTTCTTGCACTTAATCTTTTTTCCTTTACTTATAAATACATTAAGTGCCAGCCCTGTAAAGCTGCAGATGAAAATTTTGCAAAATGAATGAGCTTAAATCAATTATTTAAAATTGTTTATCAGCAAATGGGGAAGTTGAAGTTTAAAGGTTAGTCATCTGCTCCAAATGTTTACTTAAATTTAACAAATGATTTTTGATATTAGTTTTATTTTTTTTCCTTTTGCAGTGGCATTTCACATTAGATTTTATCTTTGTCATCTGCAGAGGAAAACTTATGGAGTAATTGTTCAAATAGTTTTTCTGAAGGTTATATCTTTACTGTTTGTTACATGTTCTCAATTCTGATTTATTACTATATCCATACATCTATTTCATAGTCATTATTCAGTTATAAAGAGTTTCTCTCTTTCTTAATAATAACTTTATTGAGATATATGATTCACATACCATACAGTTCACCTACTTAAAGTGTATAATTCAATGGATTTTAGTATTGACATATTCAGATGCAACCATTACCACAACTGATTTTATAACATTTCATCTTTCTCCCAAATAACCCCCTCCCAAGGCAATCACTAATCTGCTTTCTATATCTATGCATGCATGCATGCTCAGTTGTGTCTGACTCTTTGCGACCTGATGGACCATAACCCACCAGTTTCCTCTATCCAGGGCGTTCTTCAGGAAAGAATACTGGACTGGGTTGTCATGCCCTCCTTCAGGGGATCTTCCCAACCCAGGGATCAAACCTGCATCTCCTGGGTCTCTTGCTTTGCATACAGATTCGTTAGCCACTGTGCCACCGGGGAAGCCCTCTATCTCTATAGATTTGCCTATTCAAAACTGATTAACAGTTTTCATTCCCTGTTATAAAAAAGCGATGATACATCTTATTTTCAGTAACTTCTTCTCCATTCAGTTCAGTTCAGTTGCTTAGTCATGTCTGACTGTTTGTGACCCCATGGACTGCAGCATGCCAGGCTTCCCTGTCCATCACCAACCCCCAGAGTTTACCGAAACTCATGTCAATTGCGTAGGTGATGTCATCCAGCCATCTCATCCTCTGTTGTCCCATTCACCTTTCACCTTCTTTCCCAGTATCGGGGTTTTTCCCAGTGAGTCAGTTCTTCGCATCATGTGGTCAAAGTATTAGAGTTTCAGCTTCAACATCAGTCCTTCCAATGAATGTTCAGGACTAATTTCCTTTAGGATGGACTGGTTTGATCTCCTTGCAGTCCAAGGTACTCTAAAGAGTCTTCTCCAATACCACAGTTCAAAAGCATCAACTCTTCAGCACTCAGTTTTCTTTATAGTCCAACCCTCACATCCATACATAACTACTGGAAAAACCATAGCTTTGACTAGACGGATCTTTGTTGGCAAAGTAATGTCTCTGCTTTTTAATATGCTGTCGAGGATGGTCATAACTTTTCTTTCAGGGAGCAAGCATCTTTTAATTTCATGGCTGCAGTCACAATCTGCAGTGACTTTGGAGCCCAAGAAAATAAAGTTTGTCACTGTTTCCACTGTTTCCCCATCTATTTGCCATGAAGTGATGTGACCAGATGCCATGTTCTTAGTTTTCTGAATGTTGAGTTTTAAGCCAACTTTTTCACTCTCCTTTTACACTTTCATCAAGAGGCTCTTTAGTTCCTTTTTGCTTTGTGCCATAAGGGTTTTGTCATCTGCATATCTGAAGTTACTGCTATTTCTTGATTCCAGATTGTGCTTCATTCAGCCCAGTGTTTCTCATAATGTACTCTGCATATGAGTTAAATAAGCAGGGTGACAATATACAGCCTTGACAGACTCCTTTCCCGATTTGGAACCAGTCTGTTTTTCCATATCCAGTTCTAACTGTTGTTTCCTGACCTGCATGCAGATTCTCAGGAGGCAGGTCATGTGGTCTGGTATTCCCATATCTTCCAGAATTTTCCAGAATTTGTTATGATCCACACAGTCAAAGTTTTTGGCATAGTCAATAAAGCAGAAGTAGATGATTTTCTGGAACTCTCTTGCTCTTTCAATGATCCAACAGATTTTGGCAATTTGATCTCTGGTTCCTCTGCCTTTTCTAAATCCATCTCGAACATCTGGAATTTCACAGTTTATGTATTATTGAAGACTGGCTTGGAGAATTTTGAGCATTACTTTACTAGTGTGTGACATGAATGCAATTGTGTGGTAGTTTGAGCATTCTTTGGCATTGCCTTTCTTCGGGATTAGAATAAAAACTGACCTTTTCCAGTCCTGTGGCCACTGCTGAGTTTTCCAAATTTGTTGGCATATTGAGTGCAGCACTTTTACAGCATCATCATTTAAAATTTGAAACAGCTCCACTGGAATTCCATCACCTCCACTAGCTTTGTTCATAGTGATGCTTCTTAAGGCCCACTTGACTTCGCATTCCAGGATATCTGGCTCTAGGTGAATGATCACAGCATCGTGGTTATCTGGGTCATGAACATCTTTTCTGTACAGTTCTGTGTATTCTTGGCACCACTTCTTAATATCTTCTGCTTCTGTTAGGTCGGTATCATTTCTGTCCTTTATTGTGCCCCTCTTTGCATGAAATGTTGCCTTGGTATCTCCAGTTTTCTTGAAGAGATCTCTAGTTTTTCCCATTCTATTGTTTTCCCCTATTTCTTTGTATTGATCGCCGAGGAAGGCTTTCTTATTTCTCCTTGCTCTTGTTTGGGACTCTGCTTTCAAATGGGTATATCTTTCCTTTTCTCCTTTGTCTTTAGCTTCTCTTCTTTTCTCAGCTATTTGTAAGGCCTCCTCAGACAACCATTTTGCCTTCTGAATTTTTCTTGGGGATGGTCTTGATCACTGCCTCCTGTACAATTACACAAACTTCTGTCCATAGTTCATCAGGCACTCTGTCTATCAGATCTAATCCCTCAAATCTATTTGTCACTTCCACTGTATAATTGTAAGGAATTTGATTTAGGACATACCTGAATGGTCTAGTGGTTTTCCCTACTTTCTTCAATTCAAATCTGAATTTCCCAATAAGGGGTTCATGATCTGAGCCACAATCAGCTCTCAGTCTTGTTTTTGCTGACTGTATAGAGCTTCTCCATCTTTGGCTGCAGAGAATACAATCAATCTGATTTCGGTGTTGACCATCTGGTGACGTCCATGTGTAGAGTCTCCTCTTCTGTTTTTGGAAGTGGGTGTTTGCTATGACCGGTGCGTTTTCTTGGCAAAAGTCTATTAGCCTTTGTCCTGCTTCATTCTGTACTCCAAGGCCAAATTCTTTTCCCCCCTTAATTCTTTTACAGACTTACCAGATAGTATTTTAATCAATTTCTGCTCAATTGTTTTAATGTCTAACATTTTAATATTTTCTAAGCTCAGATTTCTTTTTTATCTTTTGAGTTTTTGTTTCTCTTTACATAATTCTTGAGTGTTGTGTCACTATTGTTCTGGATCATATTTATAAAGATGTGGAAAGACCAGGCTCAGTGATCAATTAGACTTTATCTGCTGTGTTGCAGACACTGTGTCTCTTCTCCTGGTGAGAGTTCCTTCCAAGACTGGGAGTGATTGCAGAGACTGGGGGACCCCGTGCTTTTGTGCATTTTACTCCACCTCATAAATGAAGCCTGGAATACATGATCTATCTAACCACATTTGGTGTAGGGGGCTGGTAGAGTGCCTGAAGTTTTTACAATATTTGATGATTTCTTTTTGTCAACTGCTCTATCCTTTAGCTTCTGATGATAAAATTTAGCCGGCTATATCCTGTTGAAGCGGCAGTAGATAATGGGACATAAGGGACAAATTAATTAGGGAAAAAAAAATGTGGGAGGTTTCCTTTCCCCTTAGTGGCAGTTCTGAGTTAGCTTGTGTATTGCGTCTTCCTATCTCTCTTTCTCTTTTTTTTTCTTACTATTTCTGATAACTTTATATTCTTTTTTGACCTGAATTTTCATTAAAAGTATAATATGTTTTAGTTGAATTCTAATTGCTCAGGAACTATCCAGTCTATAAAATTAAGTTGGCACGAGATTGCTAATTTATCATCCTTTCTTTATGGCTATAAACTCCACCAAATGCCTATCTGCATATTGCAAAAATTGAGATCAATGGAAAAAGGAAAAGAAACATCAGTATCTTATGTGAGTGAGAAAATTTTTAAGTAGATATTATTTTTTGACAGTCTCAAATTTATAAAAAATTGTGATGCTAGCTTTCCCAATTATTAACATCTTATACACATATGGTATAATTATTGACATTAACAAACCAATATTAATTCAATACTATTAACTAAAGGTCTATACTTTATTCAGATTACCATAGTTTTTACTTAGTGTCACATTTCTGTTCTAAGATCTCATCCAAGATACTACATAGCACTCTTCCTCTTCCCTCTACACCCCCATCAATCACCAGTGAGGAAACACAGAAAGGAAAACAGTCAAGCAAGACAAAATAATAATAGATTGATCATTAATCAGAGTCAAGGACCTTTAGTTCCTCCTCACCATATCCTCTGAGTTATTTTGCAGATAACTGAAACCCCCACCAGGTGGAAGAAGTGAACTGTATTCTGCCCACAAGCACATAAACCCCAGATCTTTTGGAATTATAAGCTTGATGATGTTGACCCCCCAATTGCTTTATCACCAACCAATGAGAATGTCTATGATCTGATCACACATCCCACAAACCCCTCTCTCTCAACCTGTCTTTAAAGACCTTTCCCTGGAAGTCTTCAGGGAGATTGGGTCTTTTAAACACTAGGTACCTGGACTCTTCTTGGCTCCTGCAGTAAACATGACACTTTCGTGCCCCACAATCAAGGTCAGTAGCTTGGTTTTACTGAGCACAGGGAAGTGGACCCAAGTTTGGTTAGGTAACAGTTTATAGCAAGCGTGGGCCAGATTTATAAGCCTAAGCATGATAAGGTTGAGGCTTTGGCTAGTGTTCACATATCCTGCAGTGTGCATGCCTTTGGAATAGCTGATCTTAACTCCATTTCCAATTATCACGAGCCCCTCCCTAAACAGCTCACCTTGAAGGGAAAGCTCTAACAAAATGGTGAGAGTGGAATCTCTTTAAACTTCTTATATTTTCATTTTAACCATAATCATGACCAACTGAGATAGGGGTTTATAAACCATGGCCTTGGATGATAGGAAGAGCTTTCTCTTTGGTGTTCTTGAAACTTAGAGCATTGGAATAATCTTTTACTGTGTTTACAACCCTAACATGTTACTTTTGAAATCTCTAGACATTTATTAGCATTCAACTATATTTTCAAATAAACAACAAATAATATATACATATTCTTCTCTTTTTTTAAAATAAATATTCTAAAAATGTGTTGCATGCAATTCTTTCAAAAATGTGAATTTGAGCACCTGTGTTCCTTTAAGAGAAAGTCCTACAAACCTCTTCAGTTATGTCCTCTACTGATTTTCCATGTACAGAGCTATTTCTGACTGCTGTTGTTGTTGCTGTTCAATTGCCAAGTCATGTCCAACTCTTTGCAACCCCATGGACTGCAGCACACCATACCTCCCTGACCCTCACCATTTCTTAGAGTTTGCTCCAGTTCTTGTCCATTGAATCAGTGATGCCATCCAACCATCTCATCCTCTGTCACCCTCTTCTCCTCCTGCCTTCAATCTTTCCCAGCATCAGGGTCTTTTCTAACGAGTCAGCTCTTTGCATCAGGTGGCCAAAGTATTGGAGCTTCAGCATCAGTCCTTCCAATGAATATTCAGTGTTGATTTCCTTTAGGATTTACTGGTTTGATCTCCTTGCAGTCCAAGGGACTCTCATACTCTGAATATGCCTCATGGCAATGCATGTACTATACATCTTCTTATTATTGTGTCTATGCTATGCTTCATGTTATACAACAGTAAAAGGTGCCTTGAACTCAAATAGATTATGTTCAAAGACTAATTGTGATATTTACTAAGTGTATGACCTTGGGCAATGCTGGTAAATTTTATAAGCCACATTGTTTTGCCATCTATATAATAGAAATAGGGCAAAACGATATCAAACTTGTGGTGTTATTAAATTTTAATGAGATCACATTTGTTTGAACACTAAGTACTTGCCTCGACACATATGGATTGTTTTATATATTCATCTTTAGCTGTATAATGTCTATTTATCTTTCAGGGATTAATAGAGGCTTTCCTCTTTCCAAAAGCCATCCATTATTTCTTATGCCGCTCCCACCCAGCTCGAGTTTTAACTGCTACTTCTGTGTATTTGACTTCCCTGGTGGCTCAGATGGTAAAGCGTCTGTCTACAATGCGGGAGACCTGGGTTCGAGCCCTGGGTTGGGAAGATCCCCTGGAGAAGGAAATGGCAATCTACTCCAGTACTGTTGCCTGGAAAATTCCATCGACAGAGGAGCCTGGTACGCTACAGTCTGTGGGGTCGCAAAGAGTTGGACACGACTGAGCGACTTCACTTCACTTCACTTCTGTGTATTTAATACTATCAAAATTGTTGTCTCACCATATTATAGCTGTCAGTCTTGTCTAGAGGGACTGTGTCTGTCTTATGCTAAAACCCACATGGAAAGTCCTTGTTTTTGACTATATTTGTCACTCAAGTATTGAAATAATAAATATTAAGCCTTTTAGTCAGCCCATTTAATTAAAAAAATTTATATATTTGACTTAAGATAATTGTCTAATTAAATATGACCATAAACATAATATCCTCACCTAAGGTTTCTGCCTTCCACATGTCTTTGATTTTTCCAGATGAGCCTTCAAACTTAGCATGAATATGGGGTTCCCTGCTTCATCAGAAGCATTGCACACATGTCAGGATAATTCCCTAGGGGGTGTTTTAAAGATTTCTTCTCATATTTAAAATTTTACTACTTTGGGATCTTCTCCTTGAGTTTGCAACAAATGCAATTAAAATATCTGCATAGTTGATGCATATGGGAGTTTCGGATTTCTATAGTAGTTTGAGTCTAGGGACCTCATTCTCAATCTAATTAAAAGTTCTAGGTCTCCAGAAATAGGCAAGCTCTAGTTTTCTGGAAATAGTCCACCAAAGTCCTCAGCTTCACAGAAAACATCAGCCTTGACCTCTGCCTAGTTGTGCCTGTGAAATACAGACAATGCACAGCTGACTGACCCCAGGTGATTCTCATGCCATGTCATTATCTGAGCTGTTGATTAGTCAAACAGCACAGCACTGTGTTTTGTCTTGTGTTAGTTATTGGTTAGTGATTGTGTAATCATCTTCTCAGATATCTGTACACACCTCATTGAATACAATAATACTATGGCTCATTTAATCCAGTCTCTCTATAACACAGTTCTGTGCTGGCTTAATATTAAATGACTCAAATTCTGGGTGAGGAACAGATTGGTTGCTTGATCTCCGTCAAGTCACTTGATCCCTCTCAGGCTGATCCCACAGTCCTCAAAGCATGGTTTTGGGTTCCCTTTAGGATACACAAGTAAATTCCAAACTATATTCACACTAACACTGCCATTATCTGCCATTTCACCATCCATCTTTCATGAGTGTACAATGAAGTTTCCCAGAGTCCACAAGACATGTGTGTGCTCAGTTGTGTCGGACTTCTTTGTGATCCCACGGACTGTAGCCCATCGGGCATTCTGTCCATGGGATTTCCCAGGAAAGAATAATGGAGTGGGTTTCCATTTCCTCCTCCAGGGGATCATCCCAACCCAGGGACTGGACACACATCTCCTGCACTGGCCAGCAGATTCTTTACCACTGTGCCACCTGGGAAACCCTCTACAAGACACATAATGTGTCAAAGATTGACTGTGTAAGCCAGTGTAAGAGTCTGTCTTCTATTAAGCCAGGCGTGAGAGACATACTCAAATACGAAATCTGGTAGTCTTTTCACTAAATGTTTGTTTTATGAAACACTGCTGTGCTGTGCTTAGTTGCTCGATTGTGTCTGATTCTTTGAGACCCCGTGAACTGTAGCCCAGGCTCCTCTGTCCTGGGGGATTCTCCAGGCAAGAATACTGGAATGGGTTGCCATGCCCTCCTCCAGGGGATCTTCCCAACCCAGGGACTGAACTAAGATCTCCTGCATTGTAGGCAGATTTCTTACCATCTGAGCCAACTAATTTCCCTTAAACAACATGTTAACATGAAATGGATTTATAATGATTTTAAATGATAATTAATAACACATTTTTTCTCATGTTTAGTTTCTAATACAGTAATTACCAATAGTAATTATAGACATGTTGATAGATCTAACTCATATACAATAATCTTTTAGGGGTCCTCAATAATTTTTAAGACTATAGAGGGGTCCAGAGCTTTCATATCTGACAGAATAAAGTGATAATACTTATCTCCCAAAGTTCATGTGAAGATTGTATAATACAAAGCACTTACAAAGTGCTTTGCAAATGATGATACACATTTTAGTAGCAGATGATATTATTCTCATTAACATTTACTTTGGAAGGGTAAAAGATTTCCACTCCCAGTGGAAACAAATCAGGCTTGTGGTTTCTTTCTGCTTATGGAGAACATTCATTTTTGGTGACAGCCTGACATGTAACAATAGTGGTAGTGTATGCAGAGGGATTTCATTGTTTTTATTGCTTGAAAGCTGTCTGTTACTGCAAGTTGCTAGAGTAGAATATAATTTCATTGATAGGTGTCTGAACTATTAATTGAGTTTATTTCTAGTCAAAAATTGCAATGAGGTTCAATTATATGTCTAGGTACAAGAAAAACAATATGGAAACGTACAGATCCCTCCCTTAGAGATCTTGTTATCTTATAGGAGAGATGCACCTATTACCTGATTATCTCCATACAGTGTGATACCCGATTTCAATGAAAGGCAAAGCAGGCGTATGGTGGAAATAAAGGGAATAGTCCCTAAGTCAGCATGAAAGTTGTGAGGGAAGGTCTCCTGGAGGAGGTGATAGTTGATCTGAGTTTTGAGTGGTTAGTAGAAGTTATCCAGGTGAACATATGCATGTGAAGGGAAGGAGGATATAATATAGGAAAGGAAGAGGGCATAGCATCACAAGGCACTGAGTTGCATAATATAGGGTTGGCCAAATGTTCATGCAGGATTTGAGTGAAACTTTTGGCCAACAAAATAACTTGGTGATGACCTCCAAAACCAAGATATTTGGAATGACTAAAACATAAAGGAGGGGACAGCTAGTGGTATGGAAATAGATGGAGCGATAGGAAAGAATGTGAAGGTCCTTACTTATAACCAGTGTTATGTAATGGCTTAGGAGAAGGCAATGGCAACCCACTCCGGGACTCTTGCCAGGAAGGTCCCATCGATGGAGGAGCCTGGTAGGCTGCAGTCCACAGGATCACTAGGAATCGGACATGACTTCAATTTCACTTTCATGTATTGGAGAAGGAAATGGCAACCCACTCCAATATTTTTGCCTAGAGAATCCCAGGGACGGGAGAGCCGGGTGGGCTGCCGTCTGTGGGGTCACACAGAGTCGGACACGACTGAAGCGACAGCAGCAGCAGCAGGATGGTAAGATTAACAATGTGAAAAGCTTACTATTCCACAAATGTTCTGTTAGAAAAAGTGTCTGACTCTCCTATGTAAATACTGCAGTTATTGGGAGACCTGGCCACAGTTTTTCCAAGTCCTGTTAAAGATCACATCTAATTTTCCAGTTGTGTCAGTTTCTTAAACATTAAAATGCACACAGAGCAATGAATAATCCCACTGAACATGAAATCTGGAGGGCAGTAGTTCAACAGCCCAACTCCCTCTCCCTCTTGGAACTGGCATCTTCCCCTCAGGCCTACAAAATGTTTGCTATCAGTCTAAGCAGCTAGTCCTCACACAGAGTCTGAAGCTGGAACATCTTTTCCTTGTGTCTATCTATTTCATCACAAAAGAAAATAACTTCTGGAAGTCAATAGACTTTTTTAATGTCTCTTGGGCTTGAACTCAGATGCATTTTTACCCCTTGACCAATCACTCCTTAGATAAAGGACATCCTTCTCCATGCTTGGAGGCTGGGTACAGTCCCACCTGAGCAGAATCAGGGATCTGGTAGCAAGACAAACGTGGGGACTGGATATGAGTTAAATATTAATGCTTTCTGCTTTGCCACCACATTTTAGCTCCAGAATAGAAATCCAGCCACTTGACCCACCAGGAGACCTACCTGATTTTTCTTGATGGCTTTTGAGTCTGAGTCCAAAATCCAGCCTATCCTGGTCTTTATTCCTGGCATCTCCCTGGGCCGTCACTGGCTTCTTGGTTATATGGTAACATCTGAATCCTCAACTCCCAGCTGCCTCAGTACTTGGTCCTGAGTTGCCTCTTCTCCAGTTCCCATTCTTCATCTCCAATTTCTCTGCCTTTAACTTCCTTTTTCATCAGATCTCTGAATGCTTCCTTCTTTGTCTTCTCAGAGTCTTTACTGAGCCGTAAAGAGCTGTGCATACATTTTACTGCAAGCTGTTTAATATACTTCACAGTGTATGCATAAACCTTGCCAACACCCTCTAGCAGAATTTTTTTTTTTTTCTTCTGAGATTAATCATTCCAGTCATGATTCCAGTCTGTTCCTATGTTGACTAGTAGAATCTAGGGTAGAACAAGGGCCTGGAACTACATAAAGAACCTCAGCCTTTTACAGCATCACCTGGGGGTTCTAGAAATGTGGTTCCAGAGCCAGCAGCATCAGGGTCAGTGGGGAATAGGTGAGAAATGTAGGCTTTGGGGCCCACTCCAGACCTACTGAGCCAGAAATGCTAGGGTAGTACCCAGCACTCTGCCATTTAACAGTCCTTCCAGGTGATTCTGATGCATGGCCACATTTGAGAACCAAGCAATTGAAATAGCAGAAATTCAGCGTTAGGCAGTGGAAGCTTGGTGGAGGTATACACCTTTCTGAGCCTGTTTATAAATTAAGAAAGGCACAGTTATTGATGATGAAATACTTACCAGATGGAGAGTAAATGGGCAACTGCTTGTAAAGCACTTAGCTTTCGTCACTTACTAGGAGTATAATTTTGTTCTCATTTCTTTCTTCTAGTTTCTGAATGTTACTTACAATAATTAATTTTTGAATCACATTTTTTATGTTAATCCTAGCCTGAGAGGCAGGTTTATTCTAATTGTGCATCTGAAATTTTTTTTTTTTAATGCTATATTGATATGTATTAAGTTCTGAAGCTTTCCTTTCCTTTCCCAGCATTCTGACTCTGCTCTTCAACACCTGCGTATGACACTCTGGTGGCTCAGAGAGTAAAGAACCCACCTGCAATGTGGGAGACTTGGTTCAATCCTGGGTCAGGAAGATTACCTGAAGAAGGAAATGGAAGACCACACTAGTATTTTCTCTGTCCTGGAGAATCCCATGGACAGAGGAGCCTGGTGGGCTACAGTCCATGGGGTCACAAATAGCTGGACACGACTGGACTGAACGACTTTCACTTTCACTATGACTCTCTAACACCCATCTGAAGAGGGAGCTACAGTGATTCTCCAAGACGAGCACTCTCTGTTCTTTCTCTCTCTCTTTTATCTCTTGGTTGGGTTTCATACAGCTGGTATTTCATTTCTTTAAAAGTCACTTCTCTTCAGGGTGAAAATGGTGCCAGAATATGCCAAGTTTCATGGCTGTGGGATTGTAATTGAGAAATACCACCATCTGTTCATCTTCTCCCGAGAAATGTGTTCAGATTGATGCCGATGGTGGCTGCAAATGGTCTCATCAGCAAGACCATGGGGGTTTACTTTTTTGGTGCACGATGTCACAGCAGCAAGTGAGCATCCTTTCTGGTTCAGCTTCCAGGTGGTTTCCTGCTCTGGTCTCTCTTCAGCAGGACACTGGCATTCCTTTGGTGTGGGCAACGGGTGATACTGTTTCCAGATGCCTCTGCAGAGAAAGGTTGGCTATTTTTTTCCCCTGAAGAAGCCTATTCTAAGAACTGTAGCATATTAAGGACCAGATTTCTTGAGCTCCTCCTCTAGGTATACACTGTGCCAGGTGCTTTTAAAAAATTGTCTTGATTCTTTACAACGATCCTTCAAAGTAGACATTAAGCACCGTTTTCCAGCTGAGGAAACTAAGGTTTACGTGGCATAACAGATTCTCAAAGTCACACAACTATTAAGTAGGAGCATTTTGTTACCACCCAATCTCTCAACTTTGAGTTTCGCTGCTATTTTCACAGTGACATGATAAATAGGAAGGTAGGTTTTCAGGAGCGTACCATGAACCCTAACATATTGGAGAGTTTGATCACAACAGAAGTTGGTGTAAAAGTAACTTGATTATATAGGTGTGTGAGCATGCATGCTTATGTGTGTGTCTGTGTATATGTGTGGTTTAGGTGTCTGATTTGCTACCAGCTAACACCTACTCCTTATGAACAGACTTTGGGTTACTGACTTTTAGCTTACCTTCCTGCTGGATACCATGGAATCGTCTTACATCTAGTTAAAAGAAAAGTGAAGCATGCCTTTGTTCATTTTATCATTGTTCCCTGGTGGTGGTGGTTTAGTCACTACTTTTTTAGACTCTATGGACTGCTAGCCTGCCAGGCTCCTCTGTCCATGGAATTCTCCAGGCAAGAATACTGGAGTGGGTTGCCATACTCTCCTCCAGGATGTATCTTCCTGACCCAGGGATGGAACCAGAGTCTCCTGCATTGCAGGTAGACTCTTTACCACTGAGCCACTGGAGAGGCCCAGTTACTGGATATATGTCTCTAAATTACTTTACCTCCTGAGTTTGTTTATTCATCTGTTTACCAGAAAGTACAAGTGTTCTTGATTGCAACTTTTCAAAATGAAGATCAGATAAGATAATGTATGTAACAGCAACTCACAATCTACAAATTATGATAAAATATTGTATGCTAATACAGTGTTGCTGCTGCTGCTGCTAAGTCGCTTCAGTCGTGTCCGACTGTGTGACCCCCCTGGACGGCAGCCTACCAGGCTCCCCCATCCCTGGGATTCTCTAGGCAAGAACACTAGAGTGGGTTGCCATTTCCTTCTCCAATGCATGAAAGTGAAAAGTGAAAGTGAAGTCACTCAGTCATGTCTGACTTTTGTGACTCCATGGACTGCACCCTACCAGGCTCCTCTGTCCATGGGATTTTCCAGGTAAGAGTACTGGAGTGGGGTGCCATTGCCTTCTCCTAATTGAAACTTTATTGTTATAATTATTATATCTATATTTTAAAAATATCATGCAGATAAGTTTGTGAGGCTGTCAGGACTCATTAGCTGTAAATCCATTAAAATTTATTGCTTCACTTTCTTCACTCAGAAACTAAGGGCGATTGCATTTTCATTCCTATTTCAAAGGTTTGAAAGTTTAAGTAATTCTCATTGACAGTCCTGATTGAGAAGCATTATATAAGACGAGAGACAGCACAAGCTGGAGGAAATTTCAGATTTCCTTCCAAACCTATCTTTTGCTGAAAGACCTCTAGCTAGGATAAAAATTTCTTTGATAAGATAATCGCAACATCTAACTTACAGAATTGTTGGGATGATTAAATATGGTAAAATACATGGAAATTATCAATGCATTATGAAACATAAATGCCTTAGCTTATTATTATATTAGTTCACAAAGGATAATCCTAGGAGATTAAAAATTTTATTTTTTCCAATTTTAACCAAAATTTCCCCTGTTTTAAAAAAAATTCAAATAAATCCAAAAATTTGGATTTAAAAATTAAATTTTAAACAATATTATTTAAATTATTTATATATTTAAATTTAAATAATAATATATAAATATTTAAATTTAAAGAATGTTTATTTAATTTAAATATTCAAACATTATTATCCTTCATTTGGGCTTCCCAGGTGGCATTAGTGGTAAAAACCTGCCTGCCAGTGCAGGAGACATAAGATATGTAATTTTGATCTCTGGGCCTGGAAGATCCCCTGGAGGAGGGCATGGCAACCCACTCCAGTATTGTTGTCTGCAGAATTCTATGGTCAGAGGAGCCTGGTGGACTATAGTCCATAGGGTTGCACAGAGTCGGACCTGGCTGAAGCGACTTTGGACGCACACACGCATCCTTCATTTAAAGATATACTTGCCGTTGCTATGTAGCTAGGCAAAATTCAAGAAGCAATTTGTGACACATGAATGAATACTTCCCTGATAACCACCAAGTAGATGTACCCACTTCTTGCTTTTCATTCCCACTCTCCTAGGTATCATTTCATGTTTTCATGTATAAAGGTTTATTGTCATTATCAGGTACATGCTTATTTTTTTCACTGAATTATAAACTCCTTGAGGATAGCAACTCCCTCCCAATTATGTCTTTATTCCTAAATGATATCACAGTTACTAGCACATAGAACCCACTAAATATCTGTTGCATAAATGCATGATTGCTTCTAAATATACTCAAGATATACTTTATTACACTAAAGAAATTATAGTGGAGCTTAAAATATTTTATTCCTGACTATACACAAATTATGAGTCATAAAACTGATTTTAGATACAACTTATAAAGATTCCAAAGTAAAGTTATATATAGGTGCTTAATATGATCTCAGAAACCACTTTCTATCTATACTCTTGTATATAGAGCAACTGAAGTGTTCTAGGTGAACTTCTCAGCATTTTTACCAAAAAAGATACATGTTTTGAATAACTTTTGTTTTAGTGAATTTCAATTGTTTTTTGAGTGATGTCCAATTTTGAACAGATATATACTGTAAAGTCAGTTTTGTTTTTTGTCATATCTGACTAAAGTCATCGGTTAATCAGTTAGCTTGGAAAATTACATCAGTGCTAGAAATAGAGAGCAGAGAAAAAAATGAAGCACTATAATTTTATAAAAATGAGCATTAATTTTCTGTGAACACTTACAGATGTTGAAAACAGGTATGACTTGAGTTCTGTGATATGATGCCTTAGTATCAGTATTTGAAAGTCTTTTCTTGGAGCAGAAAATGCGTCATTGTGCTAAAAATGTCATTATGGGACAAAGAAGGGGTGTGAATAAAGGATGGTGACACACTTTACCTGTTTTCAATTTTACCTAAAGTGTTTGGTTTATGGAGGGAAATACACAAGAGAAATTTCCAAGATGAGCTACCCATGGGTCTAAATTATGGGAGCATTGGGAGACATGAAAAGAGAAGGAATCAAAAGACTCGCCTAAGGGAGAGAACTAAAGTCTGCAGAGACATGAGGGTTTTTGTGATAGAAGTATTCTGTATCTTGACCACAATGGCAGTCACACAAACATATAAGTGTGATACATTTTAAGGGAACTAAATATGTATTCAAGTGCATGTAAAACTGGTGAAAATTTAAGAGGCTGGTGGATTGTATCTAAGTCATTTTCCTGGATCAGTGTCATTGTACTATAGTCACAACAGATGTGGGGAAACATGGGTGATGATTATACAGGATCTCTCTGTACTATTTCTTACAAGTGCATGTGGATTTATAATTATTTCCAAAAAGAACTTTAAAATGTATGAGAGTTTTGTTTTGTTGTGGAAAACATGAATGTAAGCTTGAGTCACTCATTACAAAAAACAAAAATAACCAGTGAGTAGGAGAAAGAAGAGGGAGAAAATTTCAGATTGAGGATTGAAAACTGAGTATTTCTTGACAATGAAGATGAAGTCCTTCACTGATTCATCCATCCATTCATCTATTCATCTACTTATTATTTCTGGGGTGCTATTGATGCTCTAGACCATGACCAGGGTACGAGAGATATTGCATTATCTTCTTGAGAGGATGCCATCATTAGAAGGAGGCAAATATGTAGATTATACATTCAGTGAAGCATGGCTGATTCAGGAGTGGAAATGTAGAATAATAACAGGATGCACTGAAAGGGGGAGGAGTCAATATTCCCTGGAAAATGTGAACGTTAAGAGAACTTTCATGAAAGAAACAAATTTGAAGTGTTTATATTTCTAGGCAAAGTTCCTTCCCTTTCTTTTAATCCCATCCCAAAGAAACCAGAGAAAGGCTGTCCAGAAAGAGCATTGTGAGCTCTGTATTTTCCTCTACAACTGTGCTTAGACTTCCTATTTGATGCATCTGTGTACTCACTTGTTGTTCCCATAGAATTGTGAAGGCCTCGTGTACCTTCCTCAGTGCTTAGGATGTACTGCTGCTGCTGAGTCGCTTCAGTTGTGTCTGACTCTGCGTGACCCCATAGACGGCAGCCCGCCAGGCTCTGCTGTGCCTGGGATTCTCCAGGCAAGAACACTGGAGTGGGTTGCCATTTCCTTCTCCAGTGCAAGAAAGTGAAAAGTGAAAGTGAAGTCGCTCAGTCGTGTCCTACTCAGCGACCCCATGGACTGCAGCCTACCAGGCTCCTCCATTCATGGGATTTGCCAGGCAAGAGTACTGGAGTGGATTGCCATTGCCTTCTCTGGTAGGATGTACTAGATATGCAATGAATGTTGAATTAATGATTGAGTGAAATCATATCCCTCACACACATAGGAGAAATAAATTATGTGCCAGAGAGAAGGATCCTGGCACAGTTTGTATTGAATGCTCAGCTATAGTATCAGGATAGGTGCAGAGGCCTCAAGTAAGACTTCAAAATGAGAGCAGAGTTTTTCAGATGAATAATCGCTGTTTCACACTGATTCCAAGGATCAAGCTCAGTGCCTTACAATTATTTCTTTTACTCCTTCCAAGAACTGTGTGGAGTGCATGCTTTCCAGCCTTTCCATTAAATTTTTCCCTATTCCCTTTGTTGCTTCCTAACAAGATATTACAAGTAGCAATACCTGTAGTAGAAAATCTCAAGAAGTAGATGCCCACCATGTGGAATGTGTAAATATAGTTGAACATTGTGCCAACCAGATGTTGCTGAAAATTCTTTTGGAATGTAGTAGTGCATTTTTTCTTAGATTTGGGAAATGTGGCTTCTCTTTCCCTGGGAATATAAACTTTGCCCAACTCAGATGAGGGCACAGTTCCTCTGTGTCTTGCATTCTGTTGGTAGATACATTGTAAAATGGAAGGAGAAGTGCCAGAAAAGGCCAGCCTTGGATTGGAGTCCCCACCCAGCCTCCATCTACCCTCCATGTGGCAAAGAGCATCATCAATTTCCACACTGTAAATCAGGGCCCCTATATCTTTCACTGTGTTGTTTGGAGACCCAAAGAGGATAATGGAAGAGATTTTTAATTACTGGCCTCTAGATTACTTTTATTTCAGAATAAAACTGAAAACAACTACACATAGTTTAC
The DNA here is from genome assembly GCF_023091745.1 of Budorcas taxicolor. Taxonomy (NCBI): domain Eukaryota; kingdom Metazoa; phylum Chordata; class Mammalia; order Artiodactyla; family Bovidae; genus Budorcas; species Budorcas taxicolor. The sequence goes on from NC_068920.1 coordinate 143,300,925, forward strand.
AAAGTTAAGAAAAAGCAATAGAGAAGACAGCTCCTTCCCTCTAAAGACTTAGTTGGCAGCATGGCCTCATACCCAGTGTTAAGGAAACTGTGGTTGGATTGTACTTAAATACAAGCACACAATCATTTAGAGCCTCTTCCTTCAGGAAACCTTTTATGATAGAACCAGGCACCATTGAATCTTCCTAATCTGAGTTCTTCCAACATAAGCTATTCTCTTGGGACTGACCAAATGCTTCTCAGCCAAGTAGGACAGATTAAAATATCCTTGAGGATACATATCCCATTGCTCACATTTTTTTTTTCCTCCTGCACTACATGTAACATGACACCACTCAAACTGAAGGGACTGCCTTCACGCTACGTCTCTTCAGTCATGTCCTGCTCTTTGCTCCAACTCTTTGCAACCTTATGGACTGTAGCCCACCAAGCTCCTCACTCCATGTGATTCCCTAGGCAAGAATACTCGAGTGAGTTGCCATGCCCTCCTCCAGGGGATCTTTCAGACCGAGGGATTGAACCCGTGTCTCTTTTGTCTTCTGCACTGGCAGGCAGGTTCTTTATCACTAGTGCCACCTGGGAAGCCCCACTGAAGGGATTAGATATGTCTTTATTGCTTACCATGATTTTGCCTCTTCCTCAAGTACTGTGACCTAGTGTGATATCTTTTCAAGTGCTTATTTAATTTTGAAAAGTGTTAGTTAGTCATGTCCAACAATTTGTGATCCCATGGACTATACCCTGCCAGGCTCCTCTGTCCATGAGATTTCCCAGGCAAGAATCCTGGAGTGGGTAGACATTTCCTTTTTTTAGGGGATCTCTCTGACCCAGGGATTGAACCCTGGTCTCCTATATTACAGACAGATGTTTTACTGTTTGAGCCAACATTTAATTTTATTCTGCTGGAAACAGAAGATGCTCATTTTCTTAAAAGTATGCATTTCCATTTTATTTTATTTCTTTGAAAACTTGGCATATGGCAGAAGATTTCCATATAGATATGTAAACACTCCACCCTCAAGGAACGGCAACATAGTTCCTAGGTGTGGGCAGTGTATAGAGATGTTCTACAATGAATTCAGTTTAGAAAGGGAAGACTTTGTAGTAGAGAAACTGACAAATGGAGTTCAAGGTCAACATCAGCAGTGATAAGCCATGTGGATAATACGTACCTTTGATACAAGGTGATAAAAATAATATTTCACCACTATAGTTTTCCTCTCAGAAATCTCATGGCCCCAGTCTAATCATGAGAAAACATACAAATTTCAACTGAAGGGCATTCTGTAAAGTACCTGACCATATTCCTGAAAATTTCAAGGTCATTAAAAACAAGAAAAGTCTAAGAAACTCTTAGCCAAAAGAAGCCTAAATAAATGTGATAACTAAATGTAAAGTGATATCCTAATTGGGATTTTAGAAAAGAAGAAGGGCCTTAGGGAAAATCTAAGGAAATCTGAATAAAGTATAAACTTTAGTTAATAAAAATAAGCAAATACAATAAATTGGATATCTTGACATGTTAGAACAGTATTTTGAAGTCAAAATGAAATTTGGTTAAATCTGAAGAAGGTCTATATTAAAGTCAATAGTAATATACCCATGTTAATTTAATAGGTTTGGTAATATGTACCAAGGTTATGAAAGATACTAACATTAAGGGAGACTGAGTAAAGGATATATGAAGGTCTTTGTTCTAACTGTGCAATTTTTCTGTAAATCTAAAATTATTCCAAATAAAGAAGTTTATTTAAAAACAAAGCAAAAATAAACAGCACATCTGTTTCACTCCTAACACAGTTGGAAAACCCTCAGGAAAGATTAAATGGATGTGAATGTATCAACTACCTGGGGTTTTTCCATAAAGATTGAGAATGATTCTCAAGCTATCTGGTAGCTTAACTCCCAAGTGTCTGGGTCTAAATTATGCTAATTTATGATTTATGTCAAAGAGAATTCCGCCTGTGTTCTCTTCCAGGAGTTTTGCTGTTTCAGGTCTTTAATCCATTTCGAGTTTATTGTTGTATATGGTGTGCCGAAATATTTTAATCTCATTGTTTTATATGTAACTGTTTTATGTGCTAAGCTGGAGTTTTCTAGGCATGATTGTTGAAGAGACTGTCTTTTCTCCATGGTACATTATTGCCTTCTTTGTTATAGCCTACTAGACTGGAGGTGTGTGGGTTTATTTCTGGGCTTTCTATTCTGTTCCATTGATCTGTGTGTCTTTTTTTGGGTCAGTGCCATGCAACATTTTTTTGGATCTATCTCCCAAGGCAAAGGAAATTAAAACCTTAATAAACAAATGGGCCCTAACTAAACTTAAAAGATTTTGCACATCAAAGGAAACCATGGACAAAACAAAAAGATAATCTACAGAATGGGATAATATATTTGCAAATTATATGACTGACAATGGGTTAATATCCAAAATATAGAAACAGTGCATACAGTTTATATATATATAAACAGTATGCAACAGTATATATATATATATACAGTTTATATGTATATAAACCCAAATAACCCTAATCAAAAAACAGGCAGAAGACTTGAATAGACATTTTTCCAAAGACATGCAGATGGCTAACAGACACATGAAAAGATGCTCACTAATGCTAATTATTAGAGAAATGGAAATCAAAACAATGAGATATCACCTAACACCTATCAGCTTGACTATCATCAAAAAGTCTACAAATAACACATGTTGAAGAGAATGTGGAGAAAAGAGAGCCCTGTACACTGTATAAATTGGCACAGCTACTGTGGAAAACACAATAGAAGTTCTTTTTAAAAACTGACAATAGAACTACCATATGATCCAGCAATTCCATTCCTGGGTGTATATCCAGATAAAAAATGAAAACACTAATTCTAAAAGATTCATGCATCCCAATGATTATGCCAACACTATTTACAATAGCCTAGACATGAAAGCAACAAGTATCCATCAATAGGTGAATGGATTAAGAATAAAATTCTGCCATTTGCAGTGAAGTGGATGGACCTAAAGTATATTATGCTTAGTGAAATATCAGATAGAAAAATACTATTAGTGTATGATATCACTTATATGTGGAATCTTGAAAAGAAATACAAATAAATGTACTTGCCAAACAGAAATAGACTCATAGACATAGAAAACAAACTATTGGTTACCAAACAGCAGAGGAGAGAGGGAGGGCAAGTTAGAATACATGACTAATGGATACAAACTATCACATATAAAATAGATAAGCAACAAGGATATATTATATACCACAGGCAATTGTTGCCATTATCTTGTAATAAATTTTAATGAAATATAATCTGTAAAAATAATGAATCACTATGCTATACATCTGAAACTAATATTTAATTAACTATACTTCCATAAAAATTGCTGAGACTTCCCTGGTGTCTCAGACGGTAAAGCGTCTATCTACAATGCGGGAGACCTGGGTTCGATCCCTGAGTTGGGAAGATCCACTGGAGAAGGAAATGGCAATCCACTCCAGTGCTATTGCCTGGAAAATCCCATGGACAGAGGAGCCTGATAGGTTACAGTCCATGGGGTCGCAAAGAGTCAGAAACGACTGAGCGACTTCACTATTCACTACATTACTATTATTTTAAAAAGAAATTATGCCTATTTAGTAAACTGCTTAATCCCTAGAGATGGTGTATTTCAACCTGGTTTTTAAGAAAAAAAAGCTCTAAGTATCCATTGTCCATCAATCTTGCTGGGATATTCTTATAACTTGTCTATTCAAAAACATTTATTTTGGTTGTACTATATCTTCTCAGCTCACTTGGATCATGATAATATAATTTATATTGTTATCAGTGTTTGGGCTTCCCTAGTGGCTCAGATGGTAAAGAATCTGCTTGCCAATGCAGGAAACCTGGGTTTGATCCTTGGGTTGGGAAGATCCCCTAGAGAAGGGGATGGCTACCTACTCCATTATTCTTGCGAGGAGAATCCATGTTTAAGAGAAGGAATGTTGAAAAGAGTGAAATAATTTCTCTGTAATGTTACCTATAATTTCCTAAAAGTTTAAGCACTCTGAAAAAATATGGCAGAATTGTGAAATGTTAGAGCTGAGAAGGCCTTAGAGAAATTCTAGCCCCGTGATTCTTGAACAGAAAACCTTACCACAATAATAAACAGTATGTGTTCCAACTCCCCATCACATGACTGGTCTAGCCTTGTGCTCTTGACTCTCCTGGCATCATTGTCATAGTGCGACACCGCTGTTCATGAGCGTGTCTTACTCATCTGCTATATTAAAGGTGAGAAAAAAGTGAAGAACCTTAGGTCTGATCTAATCTCCTTTGGTGGATGAGAGAGTGGAAGCCCAGGGAGTTGGTATACTTTTTTTGAAAGTTATATTGTATGCAGTTGGTGAAGCTGGAACTGAACTGATGTTTCCTCGGTCCTGATGCAGTTTCAACATGTTTCCTTATCAAACGGTGGTTTCAAGCTATGCTCATGGGAGGTATGAAATGAGAAGGGGTACATACTCTGACTTCCGACCGCTCTGTACTGCTTTGGCCTATTTCTTTGCTATGTGAACCTGGGCTAGTTAAGCATTTGTGAGCCTTCTGTCTTCATCAGTAAGGTGTAAATAACAAACATCAGTGATTTAATCCCTAGGGTGGTTGTTATGGAGGTAAATGTAAAGTTAGTAGATGTCCAACAGTTGTCATTCATCAGCTGCCACATGGAAGGGTGGATGATGTTCTTAGTTTAGGCTTTAGGCCCAATAAGGGAAGGCTTACTCCTTGGAAGTAAAGCTATGACCAACCTAGACAGCATATTAAAAAGCAGAGACATTACTTTGCCAACAAAATTCCATCTAGTCAAGGCTATGGTTTTTCATGTATGGATGTGAGAGTTGGACTATAAAGAAAGCTGAACACAGAAGAATTGATGCTTTTGAACTATGGTGTTGGAGAAGAGTCTTGAGAGTCCCTTGGACTGCAAGGAGATCCAACCAGTCCATTCTAAAGGAGATCAGTCCTAAGTGTTCACTGGAAGGACTGATGTTGAGGCTGAAACTCCAGTACTTTGGCCACCTGATGTGAAGGGCTGACTCATTGGAAAAGACCCTGATGCTGGGAAAGATTGAGGGCAGGAGGAGAAGGGGATGACAGAAGATGAGATGGATGCCATCACTGACTCAATGGACATGGGTTTGGGTGGACTCTGGGAGTTGGTGATGGACAGGGAGGCCTGGCGTGCTGCAGTTCATGGGGTTGCAAAGAGTTGGACACAACTGAGCAACTGAACTGAACTGATTCATTTACTATTTTAATCATTCAAAAAGGCTTTTGCTATACCTAAAACTAACACATTTTAAATCAACTATACTCCAATCAATTTTTTAAAGGCTTTTGCTCCCAAAAGTACATTTGAAAAATTGCTATTTCTCTGTAACATTCATCCTGTTTTTTCTGCCACACCTGCCACTAAGAAATTCCTGGAAATGTTCTTCCTTGTCTTGTCTGTATAAGCACCTGCAGCACCAATGAATTCACAAAGCCTTCTGAGCTAGATGCTTATATTTTTGTATTGCTTCTTGTTTACATTCTGGTTTTCTACTTCTGACTTCAGTCTCAAGAAATTCTCTTGCTTATATTTGACATCAAAAAGTAATGAGGAGCCATTTGCTTGCATCAAGAACAAGACAATATATAAAGAGTTTTAAAGAGGGGCTCTTGATTTTGAAAGCTTAAGTTGAATTGGCTCAACACAGAGGGAATATGATTAATTTAGCTTAAATCAATATTTATTATCAGGTGTCTGCCTTATTACTGTACTTGTTATGTTTGGAATGTCTGTGTACTTGTTTATTGCTCCCATGCGACTCTGAGGTTTATCACTGAAGACTGCCTCTTCCTTTATCTCACCTCACCATGCTTAGCACAGTAGAGGCCCTTCAACAAGTATTGATTACATCAGTGAATGATGACAGAGTCTGTTAGTCATAAAGAGCAATAAAACACGGACACAAAAGAATTGCAGAGCAGCATGTGTATGATGCAAAGTTTCAGAGGGGATAACTGACCATCTCAGGAATAGTGGGTGGGTGGAGATGTGTCCAGAGGACTTCTGAGAAGGCCTAATGTCTGATCTGGGCTTTAAAATAATTACAATAATTTAGCATTTATAGTGAGCAAGTAACATATCTAATAATCCTTATAAGATCTCTGTGTTAGATTGTATTATTATTCAGTTATGCACTTCTTCCTTTCCTAGTAAGAGGGCTTTTCAACCCTCCCAGTTATTGTGTATCTTGTCTACTCCTTCTGAAACCAGTTTCCCCATCCCATTCACTTTAGGCTTAGCCACATGACTTGCCTTGGCCAGTGGGATATAAACAGATGTGACTATGCCCATCTAAGCAAACTCTTGAAGAACAATAGTATATTTCAGTTTGTTTCTTCTTGGCAATGAGAATGGGTGTGTCCAACATGGTATCTTCCCCTTCAGACTGGGTATTAGAATAAGAAGACATATGGAACAGAGCCATGTACAGCTGCAGCTGACCCACAGACAGAAATGTGATATGACCAAGAGGTAAATTTTTGTTGCCTTAAGCCACTGAGATTTTGTAGAGAAAAGGATTTTGTAAAAAATTTACTAACACAGAATCCTACAAAGTACAGTCCATTGTAATCTCTATTTTCAGAAGACAAAATTGAGACAGAGAGGAGCTGTAACTTTCCCAATCACACATTTACTAAGAAGGGAGATATATGACTTAAAACAAGGTGTGCTATGTTGTATGTTCTTCAAGATATATAGTCCAGATTTAAGAACTATATTGTAGCAAGGCATAGAAACATGGAACAATTTAGCATAAAAGCAAGCAATTTGGCATTAAGGGTCAAAAATTATAAAGATGATGATCAATGGTGAGAGATGAGGCTAGGAAACTAGACAGGAGTGGATTGAGTTCATGAATGATCTTTTTAAACATATGAAGATGATCAACTTGTAAATCATAGACCAATGTCTACATCAATTGAATGGCATCTTATTCTAATATTTGTCTTAGTCTGCTCAAGTGACACAGAATACAACAGGCTGCGTGGTTTAACAGAAATGAAATTTTCACATTTCTGGAGGCAACAAGTCCAAGATCAAAGTGCTAAAAAATTCACTTTCTGGGGAGACCTCTCTTTGGGCTTAGAGATAGCCACCTTTATTCCTGTGTCTTCACATGTCCTTTTCTATATATATGTGGAGAGAGAGATAGAGAATCTCTGATGTCTCTTCCTTCTTTATTTATAAGGGCTCAATATTACTGGTTTAGGCCCTATCCCTATGACCTCAGTTCAGTTAGTTCAGTTCAGTTGCTCAGTTGTGTCCGACTCTTTGGGACCCCATGAATTGCAGCACACCAGGCCTCCCTGTCCGTCACCAACTCCTGGAGTTTACTCAAACTCATGTCCATTGAGTCGGTGATGCCATCGAGCTATCTCATCCTCTGTCCTCCCCTTTTCTTCCTGCTCCTAATTCCTCCCAGCATCAACTTTTCCAATGAGTCAACACTTCGCATGAGGTGGCCAAAATACTGGAGTTTCAGCTTTAGCATCAGTCCTTTCAAAGAACACCCAGGACTTATCTCCTTAAGAATGGACTGGTTGGATCTACTTGCAATCCAAGGGACTCTCAAGAGTCTTCTCCGACACCACAGTTCAAAAACATCAATTCTTCGGTGCTCAGCTTTCATAATAGTCCAACTCTCACATGACCGCAGGAAAAACCATAGCCTTGACTAGACGGACCTTTGTTGAAAAAGTGATGTCTCTGCTTTTCAATATGCTATCTAGGTTGGTCATAACTTTCCTTCTGAGGAGTAAGAGTCTTTTAATTTCACGGCTGCAATCACTATCTGCAGTGATTTTGGAGCCCCAAAAAATAAAGTCTGACACTGTTTTCACTGTTTTCCCATCTGTCTCCCATGAAGTGATGGGAGCAGATGTCATGATCTTTGTTTTCTGAATGTTGAGCTTCAAGCCAACCTTTTCACTCTCCTCTTTCACTTTCATCAAGAGGCTTTCGAGTTCCTCTTCACTTTCTGCCATAAGGGTGATGTCATCTGCATATCTGAGGTGATTGATATTTCTCCCAGCAATCTTGATTCCAGCTTTGCTTCTTCCAGCCCAGTGTTTCTCATGATGTACTCTGCATATGTTAAATAAAGGGAGTGACAATATACAGCCTTGATGTACTCCTTTTCCTATTTGGAACCAGTCTGTTGTTCCATGTCCAGTTCTAACTGTTACTTCCTGACCTGCATATAGGTTTCTCAAGAGGCAGGTCAGGTGGTCTGGTATGCCCATCTCTTTCAGAATTTTCCACAGTTTATTGTGATCCACACAGTCAAAGGCTTTGGCATAGTCAATAAAGCAGAAATAGATGTTTTTCTGGAACTCTCTTGCTTTTTCCATGATCCAGCAGATGTTGACAATTTTATCTTTGGTTCCTCTGCCTTTTCTAAAACCAGCTTGAACATCAGAAAGTTCATGGTTCACGTATTGCTGAAGCCTAGCTTGGAGAATTTTGAGCATTACTTTACTAGCATGTGAGATGAGTGCAAATGTGCAGTAGTTTGAGCATTCTTTGGCATTGCCTTTCTTGGGGATTGGAATGAAAACTGATCTTTTCCAGTCCTGTGGCCACTGCTGAGTTTTCCAAATTTGCTGGCATATTGAGTGCAGCACTTTCACAGCATCATCTTTCAGGATTTGAGATAGCTCAACTGGAATTCCATCACCTCCACTAGCTTTGTTCGTAGTGATAATTTCTAAGGCCCACTTGACTTTGCATTCCAGGATGTCTGGCTCTAGGTGAGTGATCACATCATCGTGATTATCTGGGTCATGAACATCTTTTTTGTACAGTTCTTCTGTGTATTCTTGCCACCTCTTCTTAATATCTTCTGCTTCCATTAGGCCCATACCATTTCTGTCCTTTATCGAGCCCATCTTTGCATGACATGTTCTCTTGGTATCTCTAATTTTCTTGAAGAGATCTCTAGTCTTTCCCATTCTGTTGTTTTCCTCTATTTCTTTGCATTGATCACTGAAGAAGGCTTTCTTATTTCTTCTTGCTTTTCTTTGGAACTCTGCGTTCAGATGCTTATATCTTTCCTTCGCTTCTTTTCTTTTCACAGCTATTTGTAAGGCCTCCCCAGGCCGCCATTTTGCTTTTTTGCATTTCTTTTCCATGATGATGGTCTTGATCCCTGTCTCCTGTACAATGCACGAACCTCCATCCATAGTTCATCAGGCAATTTATCTATCAGTTCTAATCCCTTAAATCTATTTCTCACTTCCACTGTATAATCATATGGGATTTGATTTAGGTCATACCTGAATGGTCTAGTGGTTTTCCCTACTTTCTTCAATTTAAGTCTGAATTTGGCAATAAGGAGTTCATGGTCTGAGTCACAGTCAGCTCCCCATGTTGTTTTTGCTGACTGTATAGAGCTTCTCCAACTTTGGCTGCAAAGAATATAATCAATCTGATTCAGTGTTGACCATCTGGTGATGTCCATGGGTAGAGTCTTCTCTTGTGTTGTTGGAAGAAGGTGTTTGCTATGACCAGTGCATTCTCTTGGCGAAACTCTATTAGTCTTTGCCCTGCTTCATTCCGTATTCCAAGGCCAAATTTGCCTGCCACTCCATGTGTTTCTTGACTTCCTACTTTTGTGTTCCAGTTTCCTAATGAAAAGGACATCTTTTTTTAGGTGTTAGTTCTAAAAGGTGTTGTAGATCTTCATAGAACTGTTCAACTTCAGCTTCTTCAGCATTACTGGTTGGGGCCTAGACTTGGATTACTGTAATATTGAGTGGTTTGCTTTAGAAAAGAACAGAGATCATTCTGTCCTTTTTGAGATTGCATCCAAGTACTGCATTTCAGGCTCTTTTGTTGACCATGATGGCTACTCCATTTCTTCTAAGGGATTCCTGCCCACAGTAGTAGATAAATGGTCATCTGAGTTAAATTCACCCATTCCAGTCCATTTTAGTTCACTGATTCCTAGAATGTTGACATTCACTCTTGCCATCTCCTGTTTGACCACTTCCAATTTGACTTGATTCATGGACCTGACATTCCAGATACCTATGCAATATTGCTCTTTACAGCATTGGACCTTGCTTCTAACACCAGTGACATCCATAACTGGATAATGTTTTTGCTTTGGCTCCATCCCTTCATTCTTTCTGGAATTATTTCTCCACTGATCTCCAGTAGCATGTTGGGCACCTGCTGACCTGGGGAGTGCCTCTTTCACTATTCTATTATTTAGCCTTTTCATACTGTTCATGGGGTTCTCAAGGCAAGAATACTGAAGTGGTTTGCCATTCCCTTCTCCAGTGGACCACATTCTGTCAGACCTGTCCACCATGACCCGCCCGTCTTGGGTGGCCCCACAGGGCATAGCTTAGTTTCATTGAGTTAGACCACGCTGTGGTCCATGTGATTAGATTGACTAGTTTTCTGTGATTATGGTTTCAGTGTGTCTGCCCTCTTATGCCCTCTCACAATACTTACTGTCTTACTTGGGTTTCTCTTACCTTGGACATGGGGTATCTCTTCATGGCTGCTTCAGCAAAGTGCAGCCCCTGCTCCTTACCTTGGATGAGGGATATCTCCTCAACACTGCCCCTCCCCACCTTGAACATGGAGTAGCTCCTCTCAGCCCTCCTGTGCCTGCACAGCCACTGCTCCTTGGACGTGAGGTCCTATGACCTCATTTAACCTTAACTGCTTCCATAAAGGCCCTCTTTCCAAATGCAGTCATTCTGGGAGTTCAGGTTTTCCAGCTGGCGCTAGTAGTAAAAAATCTGCCTCCCAGTACAGAAGACACAAAAGATATGGGTTCAGTCTCTGGGTTGTGATGATTCACTGGATGAGGAAATTGCCACCCACTCCAGCATTCCTGTCTGGAAAATTCCATGAAAAGAGGAACCTACACTCCTCTGTCCTACACCTAGTACTGTAGCCTACCGCAGGCTACAGTCCATGGGGTCCCAAACAGTCGGACGCGACTGAGTGATTGGGCATATACACTGGGAGTTAGGGCTTCAACATAGATATTTTGTCCATACAATATGCAAGTCCAGAGGACCTGTATAGTTGATGTAATTATTTTGGAACACTAAGTGGTCTGTGATGATCTACATTAAGTGCTATAATTTAGGCTGATAATAAAACATGGATATACAATCTCTTGCTATGACCAGTGTGTTCTCTTGGCAAATTCTATTATCCTTTGTCTTATTTCATTCTGTATCCCAAGGCCGAATTTGCCTGTTACCCCAGATGTTTATTGACTTCCGACTTTTGCATTCCAGTCCCCTATAATGAAAAAGGGCATCTTGTTTGGGTGTAAGTTCTAAAAGGTCTTGTAGGTCTTCATAGAACTGTTCAACTTCAGCTTCTTGAGCGTTACTGGTTGGGACATCAATTTGGATTATTGTGATATTGAATGGGTTGCGTTGGAAATGAACAGAGATCATTCTGTCGTTTTTGAGATTGCATCCAAGGACTGCATATGAAGTAAATGTGGGCCTTAGAAAACATCACTACAAACAAAGCTAGTAGAGGTGATGGAATTCCAGTTGAGCTATTTCAAATCCTGAAAGATGATGCTGTGAAAGCACTGTACTCAATATGCCAGCAAATTTGGAAAACTCAGCAGTGGCCACAGGACTGGCCACAGCAGTGGCCAAAGGTCAGTTTTAATTCCAATCCCAAAGAAAGGCAATACCAAAGAATGCTCAAATTACCACACAATTGCACCCATCTCACACGCTAGTAAAGTAATGCTCAAAATTCTCCAAGCCAGGCTTCAGCAATACGTGAACTGTGACTTCCAGATGTTCAAGCTGGTTTTAGAAAAGGCAGAGGAACTGGAGATCAAATTGCCAGTATCTGCTGGATCATCAAAAAAGCAAGAGAGTTCCAGGAAAAAAAAAAAAAAAAAAAACATCTATTTCTGCTTTATTGACTATGTCAAAGCCTTTGACTGTGTGGATCACAAGAAACTGGAAAATTCTGAAAGAGATGGGCATACCAGACCACCTGACCTGCCTCTTGAGAAACCTATATGCAGGTCAGGAAGTAACAGAACTGGACATGGAACAACAGACTGGTTCCAAATAGGAAAAGGAGTGCGTCAAGGCTGTATATTGTCACTCTGCTTATTTAACTTATATGCAGAGCACATCATGAGAAATGCTGGGCTGGAAGAAGCACAAGCTGGAATCAAGATTGCTGGGAGAAATATCAATCACCTCAGATATGCAGATGACATCACCCTTATGGCAGAAAGTGAAGAGGAACTCAAAAGCCTCTTGATGAAAGTGAAAGAGGAGAGTGAAATAGTTGGCTTAAAGCTCAACATTCAGAAAACGAAGATCATGGTATCTGGTCCCATCACTTCATTGGAAATAGATGGGAAAGCAGTGGAAACAGTGTCAGACTTTAGTTTTGGGGCTCCAAAATCACTGCAGATAGTGGTTGCAGCCATGAAATTAAAAGACACTTACTCCTCAGAAGGAAAGTTATGACCAACCTGGTAGCATATTGAAAAGCAGAGACATTACTTTGCCGACTAAGGTCCATCTAGTCAAGGCTATGGTTTTTCCCATAGTCATGTATGGATGTGAGAGTTGGACTGTGAAGAAAGCTGAGCACCGAAGAATTGATGCTTTTGAACTGTGATGTTGGTGAAGAGTGTTGAAAGTCCTTTGGACTGCAAGGAGATCCAACCAGTCCATCCTAAAGGAGATCAGTCTTGGGTGTTCTTTGAAAGACTGATGTTAAACTGAAACTTCAATACTTTGACCACCTCATGTGAAGAGTTGACTCATTGGAAAAGCCCTGATGCTGGGACGGATTGGGGGCAGGAGGAGAAGGGGATGACAGAGGATGAAATGGCTGGATGGTATCACCGACTCCATGCACATGAGTTTGAGTGAACTCTGAGAGTTGGTGATGGACAGGGGGGCCTGGCGTGCTGCATTTCATGGGGTCGCAAAGAGTCAGACATGACTGAGTGACTGAACTGAACTGATACAATTTCTTTGTATGTTTTTATTCTACACCAATCATCTCACTATGTAGAACTATATTGTAAAGTAATTAGCCTCCATTTAAAATAAATAAATTTCTATTAAAAAAAAAAAAAGAAAGGAGACCATGGCCAACGTCACAGGAGTAACCACATAGGGGCTAAATAACAATCTTCTGACTCCCGATGGGTTCCTGCTATCAAAGTTCATCCTGGTATAGGAAAAGAAAATATTTGTACCTAAGATTCCTGCAAAGTGTTGACTCTTTCAACATCCAGATCTCTACCCTTGACTTTTCAATTACCTGCTTCGTTTTCTCTGGTAACTAGCTTCTAGGAATCCTAAATCTGCATCACATCTACTTCATCCCATCACTCTCTGCTGTCACATTTCCATCCAGATGCCTGCCCTAGGTGATTCTCCTTCCAAAGAGAGTAAATGAGACATTGTGTGCACCGGAGGATCTAACCTAGTAATTTACTGTAGTGTGGGGAAAAAAGGAGACTAGAAAACACTAATACAGGTTATTCTAATAATATGCTTTTAATTTTTCCTTTCATTTAATTATCACATGTTTCACAATGAGGACAGATATTATTCCTCTGAAACTGTTCAAATTTAATAAAAAGGCAACACTGTTCCCAAGTACAAACAACTATGAAGGCATTAGCTGTGAATGTGCTGGCTATATAGTCATCTACCCTAGTACCTTTCAGACAGGTGGAATTTCTCTACAAGAAGGTCCACATATTTGATCAATGATACAAATTTGTAGACAAACCTTAGATTTATAGAGCTGCTTTGGCTAGAATACTACAATTGTTGTTGTTTAATTTCTAAGTAGTGTCTGATGCTTTTGTGAACTCATGGACTGTAGTCCACTAGGTTCCTCTGACAATGGAGCTGTCATTAGAGAAACTTTTATGAGAATGGGAGCTTTCCAAAAATTGTAGATATATTTCCCTATCCCACTCAAGAAGGTAATGTTATTCACTCAGTCGTGTCCGACTCTTGTGACCTCGTGGACTGTAGTCCACCAGGCTCCTCTGTCCATGGAATTCTCCAGGCAAGAATACTGGAGTGGGGTGCCATGCCCTTCTCCAGGGGATTTTCCTGATGCAGGGACTGAACTCTGGTCTTCCACATTGCAGGCAGGTTCTTTACCATTTGACCCACCCCAAAGCTCACTCAAAAAGATAACTGGTTTATATGTTCCTGTTAGTCTACCTTTAATTTATTTTTTAGTTTCAGTTCAGTTCAGTTCAGTCACTCAGTTGTGTACAACTCTTTGTGACCCCATGGACAGCAGCATGCCAGGCTTCTCTGTCCATCAGCAACTCCCAGAGCTTACTTAAACTCATGCCCATTGAATCGGTGATGCCATCCAACCATATCATCCTCTGTCATCCCCTTCTCCTCCTGCCTTCAATCTTTCCCAGCATCAGAGTCTTTTCCAGTGAGTCAGTTCTTCGCATCAGGTGGTCAAAGTATTGGAGTTTCAGCTTCAACATCAGTCCTTCCAATGAGCACCCAGGACTGATCTCCTTTAGGATGAACTGGTTGGATCTCCTTGCAGCCCAAGGGACTCTCAGGAGTCTTCTCTGATACCACAGTTCAAAAATATCAATTCTTCGGCGCTCAGCTTTCTTTATAGTCCAACTCTCACATCAATACATGACTACTGGAAAAACCATAGCTTTGACTAGATGGACCTTTTTTAGCTAAGTAATGTCTCTGCTTTGTAATATGCTATCTAGGTTAGTCATAGCTCTTCTTCCAAGGAGCAAGTATCTTTTAATTGCATGGCTGCTGTCAGCATCTGCAGTGATTTTGGAGTCTCCAAAAAATAAAGTCTGTCACTGTTTTCATTGTTTCCCAATCTATTTGCCATGAAGTGATGGAACCAGATGCCATGATCTTAGTTTTCTGAATGTTGAGCTTTAACCTAGCTTATTCACTCTCCTCTTTCACTTTCGTCAAGAGGCTCTTTAGTTCTTCTTTGCTTTCTGCCATAGAGGTGGTGTCATCTGTGTATCTGAGGTTATTGATATTTCCTCCAGCAAATTTTGATTCCAGCTTGTGCTTCATCCAGCCCAGCATTTCACATCTTTAGTTTAATTCTCATGAAATATTCAATTGTCATCTGAATACATATTCTGGGTGAGGAAGTTCCTGAAGTTAAAAAGAGATGAATGATTTTACTTCCAAAATATTGAAATCAATTCTAAAGTCCAAATCCTGAAATAAAATAAGGACACCGTTGAAGGCTACAACTACTTTTAGACTACATTCCTTCGGAGTATTGACTGACCTGAGTTATCACATTGCTCTCCCTTATTTTACACTCTATTGGCTTGTTCCTTATTTGTGGACCATGGAATATTGCAAATCTCTCTTAAAGGATCCCTTAGCATTCTATTCTGTTGGAAACACTAGCACATTCTCTCCCTCCCTTTATATACCAGCTGCTCCACCAAACCACTGTATCCACTTCCTGAACTCCCACTGATTTTTGTTCATCTGTGGTTTGACTTTGCCTGCACAGAAACATCATTCTAAAAATGCCATCAGTGGTTTGTAATTGCTGAATCCATGGGGTTCTTGTCAGTTTTTGTCCCCTTTCCTCTCCAATGAGCTCAATACCATTGGCTACTCTTCCTGATTCATGCTTTCCATGGTTTACAAATCTTCTCGTTGAGTCTCCTGTTTTCTCTGGCATTGTTTGTAAGCTTATTTGCTGAGTCTTCTTCTAATTTTGATATTACATAGGGCTCTGTCTTGGCATATTTTTCCCCTTCAGTCTCCTGACTGACCCCTCTGCTATAGTT
The DNA here is from genome assembly GCF_023091745.1 of Budorcas taxicolor. Classification (NCBI taxonomy): domain Eukaryota; kingdom Metazoa; phylum Chordata; class Mammalia; order Artiodactyla; family Bovidae; genus Budorcas; species Budorcas taxicolor. The sequence continues at coordinate 143,316,832 of NC_068920.1, forward strand.
TGAAATTCAGACAAATGCTGAAGATTCTCAAATCTGTTTTGTCAGCCCAGACTCCTTGAACTCCAGACCTAAATATCCAGCTGCCTAGGATATACTTCAATTTAGGAACTGCATTGAATCCCAAATCTGCTTATCCAGATGAGATGTCCACTGTTCCTCAAGTCTGCTGCTCCTCTGTGTCCCCTATCTGTGGTGACTGTCACTAAGAAGCAACTAGCCATCTCACCAGAGACTCAGGAGTTGTCCTGGAACTCTGTCTCTCTTACATTCCTCTATAACCAATCCAAGCAGTTTGCTAAACCTGGGGATTCTTGTATACAGGTATGACCATCTCTTGCTTTCCTAATATAATAATAACTTTCTAACCAGTCTCCCTCCCTCCCTTCCTCTGTCTCTCTCCTACTCACAGACATCACTCCTGCTGTGGCATAGCTTGACCTCCATAATACACATCCATCATGCTCCTAGTTAATTTCATTCAGGTGTCTCATTGCTTGTATAGAAACCCTAATTCTCAGCATGACATTCATTCAAAGTACCCCTTAATGTAGCCCATGCCCTATTTGAAGCTTCCTCTCTTGCATCATTGGTCCCATCTAATTAGTTTCAGTTTCTTACTACACATAAATGTCTCACTTAATATGTGTGATAATGTTTCTGTTTTGTGTCAGAGACACCCTACTCTTACACCAATCTTCTTGGCTAACCCTCAACTTTCAAGACACTTTGTACTGCTTTTATGTCATCTCTTCTGTATCACCTTTAATGATTTTACCACTTCAGCTGGAAACTGATCTTGTTTCCTCATCGCAACCTATGTATTTACCAGCGCACCTATCACGTTGATTGAAAAAAATGTGTTTATGCCTTAATCTTCTCCTGAGTTCTATGTATTTTCATCATCACCTAAGCATGATGCCTCAGTTCAGTTCAGTCGCTCAGTCGTGTCCAACTCTTTGCGACCCCATGAATTGCAGCATGCCAGGCCTCCCTGTCCATCACCAACTCCTGGAGTTCGCTCAGACTCACATCCATCGAGTCAGTGATGCCATCCAGCCATCTCATCCTCTGTCATCCCCTTCTCCTCCTGCCCCCAGTCTCTCCCAGCATCAGAGTCTTTTCCAATGAGTCAACGCTTAACATGAGGTGGCCAAAGTACTGGAGTTTCAGCTTTAGCATCATTCCTTCCAAAGAAATCCCAGGGCTGATCTCCTTCAGAATGGACTGGTTGGATCTCCTTGCAGTCCAAGGGACTCTCAAGAGTCTTCTCCAACATCACAGTTCAAAAACATTAATTCTTCAGTGTTCAGCTTTCTTCACAGTCCAACTCTCACATCCATACATGACCACAGGAAAACCTTGACTAGACAGACCTTAGTCGGCAAAGTAATGTCTCTGCTTTTGAATATGCTATCTAGGTTGGCCATAATTTTCTTCCAAGGAGTAAGCGTCTTTTAATTTAATGGCTGTAATCACCATAAACAGTGATTTTGGAGCCCCCCAAAATAAAGTCTGCCACTGTTTCCATTGTTTCCCCATCTATTTGCCTTGAAGTGATGAGACCAGATGCCATGATCTTATTTTTCTGAATGTTGAGCTTTAAGCCATCTTTTTCACTCTCCTCTTTCACTTTTATCAAGAGGCTCTTTAGTTTTTCTCTTTATGCCATAAGGGTGATGTCATCTGCATATCTGAGGTTATTAATTATTTCTCCCAGCTATTTTGATTCCAGCTTGTGCTTCATCCAGGCCAGCATTTCTCATTATTGCTAACCTTCCTAAGTTAAATAAGGAAGGTGACAATATACAACCTTGAGGTATTCCTTTTCCTATTTGGAACCAGTCTGTTGTTCCATGTCCAGTTCTAACTGTTGCTTCCTGACCTGCATACAGATTTCTCAAGATGCAGGTCAGGTGGTCTGGTATTCCCATCTCTTTCAGAATTTTCCACAGTTTATTGTGATCCACACAGTCAAAGGCTTTGACATAGTCAATAAAGCAGAAATAGAGGTTTTTGCAATTCTCTTGCTTTTTTGATGATCCAGCAGATGTTGGCAATTTGATCTCTGGTTCCTCTGCTATTTCTGAAGCCAGCTTCAACATCTGGAAATTCACAGTTCATGTATTGTAGAAGCCTGGGTTGAAGATTTTTGAGTATTACTTGACTAGCATATGAGATGAGTACAATTGTGTGGTAGTTTGAGCATTCTTTCACACTGCCTTTCTTTGGGATTGGAATGAAAACTAACCTTCTGAGTCCTGTGATCACTGCTGAGTTTTCCAAATTTGCTGGCATATTGAGTGCAGCACTCTCACAACATCATCTTTCAGGATTTGAAATAGCTCAACTGGAATTCTATCACCTCCACTAGCTTTGTAGTTATGCTTCTAAATCCCACTTGACTTCACATTCCAGGATGTCTGGCTCTAGGTAAGTGATCACAACATTGTGAACATCTGGGTTGTGAAGATCTTTTTTTTGCACAGTTCTTCTGTGTATTTTTGCCACCTCTTCTTAATATCTTCTGCTTCTGTTAGGTCCATGCCATTTCTGTCCTTATTGAGCCCATCTTTGCATGAAATGTTCCCTTGGTATCTCTGATTTTTTTTGATGAGATCTCTAGCCTTTCCATTCTATTGTTTTCCTCTATTTCTTTGCACTGATCCCTGAGGAAGGCTTTCTTATCTCTCCTTGCTATTCTTTGGAACTCTGCATTCAAATGGTATATCTTTCCTTTTTTCCTTTGCTTTTTGCTTCTCTTCTTTTCACAGTTATTTTTAATGTTGGAGTTATTAAAACAAAACTTTTAAGATGTAACCCACCAAAATCATAAAGTCTTCTATTTATGAGAACCCCTAAGAAGAAATTTAGAAGTCAGAATCAAGAAAATATGTTGTTTCTTCTAAGAAAATATTTCTTTCATTATCAGACTGAGAAAGTGTTTATAATTCTGTTTATAATTCTCCATTTATTTGTCTAATAATCAATTTAATTTTGTCTCTAACAAGCACCAAACAAAATATAACCTCATGTCTAGGAAATACACACCATTTTAAGGTTTATATTTTGAATACTAATCCACCTCTTGTACATGCTAAATCACTATAGTCTTGTTGGATTCTGTGACCTTATGGACTGTAGCCTGCCATCCTTCTCTGGCCATGGGATTCTGCAGGCAAGAATACTGGAGTGGGTTGCCATTTCCTTCTCCATGGGATCTTCCTGACCCAGGAGTTGAACCCACATCTCCTGTTGCTCCTGCATTGCAGGCAGAGTCTTTAACACTGAGCCACTTCATCTTAGATTCTTATTTTTATTTTGCCTCCATTTCTTTATTTTCCTTATATTGTGTTTTATTGTCAACATATCTATAGGCTATCTTTAAGTATTTTTCTGAAAAAAGCCCTACGGAGTATACATTTAAAAGAATGAGTGAGGGGGAGGAAAAGTAAATATAGAGAAAGAAAGGTAAGAAAGAAAGGAGAGAGATTTGGGGATTGTAAGGACTTTCAGAATTAATTTCACCTAAATTTTTCCCCGTGCAGGAATCTTCTTACCAATGTCTTAAGTAATATTCATCTGCTTTCCTCTTCTATATTTTTATAAACAATCATAGCCCCATTCTTCCCAAGACAATCCATACCACAGTGGAATATCTCTGATTATCTGTTAAGTTCATCCTTCCCTAGGTGAAACTGGCCTCTGACCAAAATTTCATTTCCAATTTCAAAGTCTTGAGTTTTATTTAGATTTATAAACACAGGGGAAAATAAACAGCATTTTCTTTTTTGTTTTCCTTTGAGATGACATGAAGCCCAAAAGCCAGTTGTAGAATAAGAGGTGTTAATAGGATTTGGAGGAGAAACACAGTTTGATATTCAGAGACAAAGATGGGCTTGCTGGGCTGTTTCCTCTATCAAATCTTCATTACCCGCCACACTGTGTCATTACTCACAAGCTTTAGCACCAACATGCTGCTCTGACATCCCTCCCTGGCCCCTCTTTCTCTCCAGAAATAAATGCTATTGATCAGCAGTGGTCATATTGAAAGCTGGCAGGAATGCAAGAGCTTATTAAGTTTCTTTATTAAAGTTGAACATAATCTGGAAAGAAGAGTTGATTCCCCCTGGATTTATGGTCATTTATATTTTTTCCCTTGTAATCCTCCATTTGTAACATTTCATTACACACTGTCTAATGGGGTTTGGGGATATTTTTGTTTGGTAAAAGATTTTTGTCACGCTGTTTTTTTCCAATCATTGAAACCTCAGTAGAGGGTCTACAGGGAAAGATGCAAAGTGCAGCTGTGGATATCCACAGGCTTACCATGTGGTCAATTATATTTGCTCTAATTTGTAAGGTGGTTTGAGACTGAATTTTAGATCCAAAGAATTTAACCAGAACATTCACCCCTTAGTGTCCTAATGTCCAGTCATAATTTTATTTCCTATTTCTCAAATGTCTTCAAGGCCTTAGTTTTCCTGCAGCTTTTTCTTTTTATTTTTTTAAATTCAGGCTTTCTCCTGAATTTTAGCAAAAGATCCCTAGCTGGTTTCTCTGCTGCCAGGCTCTTTTTGTACTCTTTCTTCTCCCATCTTTTTTCCTTCTTCTGCCGCCCAAGTGATCCTTCTAAAATGCAAATCTGACAATGTCACCCCACTGCTTAAATTCTCCAATGACCTCTCATTACATTTAAGCTGAAATCCAAGTTCATTGCCAGACTCATAAAACTTGCCTCATGCGATGCCTTGCCTGATTCTTTGGCTCAGTATTAAGCCAAGCCTTCCCACCCTGCCCATCACACAAAAGGCTATCCACCCCAGTATTCTGGCCTGGAGAATTCCATGGACTACGTGCATGGGGTCGCAAAGAGTCAGACAGGACTGAGCAACTTTCACTTTCACTTCCCACCCTGACCATCACACACAGTAGCCTTCAGCTTTGATAAACTCCTTACCATGTTTTCAAATGTCTACATGATTCTGCCCATGTCACCATATTCTTTCTTCATCTAACTAAGCTGTATGTACCCTCTGAGAATCATTTTTTTCCCCCTGGGAGCCCCTTCCTGCTCTAAGTGTCCCTCTGTTGTGTTCATTATTCCAGGGCTTCTCCACCACAACACTTAAACCACATTCCATTACAATCACCCAATTACTTGAGTATTTAATCACTACTCCTAAGCATTTTGAAGCCAGACCCTGTTTCTTTATAACTCCTCTCTCTGTAGTTGCTGGTTTTGTGCTTGGTACAAAGTAAGTATCTAATAAAACTCTGCTGAATGGTTGAAGGAAAGAATAAATAAATGCGTAAAAATCAAACAAAGAGTGTAGACTTGGTAATGTCTGTCAAAGAATTCTCTGCTTCAGAAAACAAGGGTTGTAATGTCGGAAAAACCAAATCTAGACAAGGTGTTATATAGACCTATAGTTTTTAGAACTTTTGATCTAGGAAGGAACTCAAGAGATGCCTTAAAGTGTTTGAATGAATCTGGTTCAACCTTTCCAATTGATCAAGGCAGAAGTTGAGTCCTGAGAAAGCCCAGGGCTTCCTGAGGTCACAGAATCCCCTCTCAGAGCAAGAACACAGAGATTTTAATTACTATTGATGTATGACTGTGAAGAGTTAGTTCTTTTTTATCAGGATTGCAATGGTGGTATATGGTATGTACTATCCTCCTAAAAATACATCTTACTCAGCAACCCATATGGTTAGAGGCAGGAGTTCTAAAAGAAAACTGTTCAGACCACAGGGTTCTCTTAAATTTTCAAGTTTTACTGGGGAAAATTTCAACAGTTCTCTGAAATATATGCTTGACTCATCATGAGTTAAGAATGCTTTAACACCCCCACAAAATGTAACCAAGAAAATGCATTTCACGTAGGGGTGTGCAGTCTAATTAAAAATGAATAAAACCTGAATATTTCAGTTCCTTTCTGATATTTATGTTTGCTTCTATTCTGAGTCTAGTTCAGTTATTTACTTAGGACTTTACAACAAGTACTGAGTATTCTCAATTTTAGGGGGCCATCAGGATAATTTTGAGCAGGAATTTTCCAAACTTGTTAATGGCAGTATCAGAGGTGCTACAGAACTTTTCAACAGGTCTAATACTAGAACAGGTATGATGCATTACCTTTCAACAGGATTACACAGATTTACTGGACTGTCAAGTTGGCTGAAATGATTATGACTGGAAAGCACATGCTGATTGGAAGCTATTATTGTCAGTTATATATTTCCTTGCCCAATAACAACAACAACAAAGACCTAATCATTATATAATAAATGTAATTTATTTAGTAGACATTTGTTTCTTAAAATGGTGTTCCCTCCACCACCAAAAAAAAAAAAAAACACACACACACACACACACCCACACGCACAACTAACAAAGGGTCTTTTGCTTTTAACAAGGTTGATATCCTTTTGGTTGAGTGTAATCCCCTCATTTCTCAGGTCAAATATTTTGGGAAAAGACTATGGGAAGGAGTAATTAGAAATCATCATCTCACTATAACTATCAAAGGGTGTTAGAATTTGAGCAGTGCCCTAAACTGAGTTTCTCAAGGTTCTTATAGTCAGAGACAACTGATATCAATATAATTATATGATTTAAAAGATGAGGTTTAAAGCTCATGAATCAACTAACTGACAAAATTCTGGGGTCTTTTCTAGTATTTAGCCTTTTGATATTGATCATAGATGACTCATTGTGAGGGCCAGAAATGGTACCGTTTCTGATTTATATGAGATCTCACAGCTGCTCCAAGGCAAAGCCTAACTCCTCTGTTGATTGCCCAGCTCCCAAAAACAACTCTCGTTAGGTAATTTTTTTTTTTTTGTAAATACAGTTATCTGTTAATCAAGTAATTATAATTTATGATTATTCCCAAATTCATATAAAAAAATATTATCACAGCATTTTTAATAGAAATCACACTATTGAAAAGCACTGTTTCTATATACTAAGGTGCTGAGTTTTTGACACATTTCAATTCCTGATGTATGAGGGATATGAATCTCCAGAAAGCCAATTTCCTATTAAAAATGTTTTATATGATGGGACTTCTCTGGCAGTCCAATTGTTAAGACTCCATGCTTCCAATGCAAGGGACACAAGTTCAGTCCCTGGTTAGGGAACTAGGATCCCACACGCTGAGAGGCCAGTGAAAACAACAACAGCAAAAACAACAAAACACCTGCGACACTCTCAGTTCACATGTCTATCTCTTTTCCTGCTTCCATTTATTGCTTAGCATCAATCAGTTACACAGACACACTAAATAGTTAAAAAAAAAAAACCACTATAATTGGAGTTGCAGCATATATCTAATGTTTTTCTTTTGCCAGATTGCCATATGACCTTGAATAAGTCACTTCACCTTTCTAAGTCTCATTTTTTATCTATAAAACTAAAGGTAAGTGCTATTAAAATGTATTTTTAGGAGCCCATAGCTTCTTTAAAGCTGTCTTGCAACAAGGATGAGGCCAGTTCTCTTGTAACCAGGGCTGATTATATTTTCTTAAAGAATGCAGTCATAATATCCCATTTATATACTTTTCTGGCAAATTATTTAGCTTTATTTGCCTCTTAAATGCTATCAACTAGTGGACAGTTTGAACATACAAATTTTATGAAAATGAGTGATTTCCTTAACCATAGACAGTTTTTCTGCTAGGCTGAATTGTTAAAGCATTTTAAAAGGTTCTAACTCAGGTTATTTTCCTTCCTCCAGTGATTGATTGGTAATGGTTGAAAATAAAATTAGAAAGTGTACCCCAACTGTGAAATGACTCATAAGGAAGGTTCAAAGTGTTCTATTTTGAAAATTTCTTTCATTAGGAAAGTGGTTTATTCCTTTAAAATATCTTGGATGAAATGTCCAACCTACTTAGAATGATCTAATGTTAGAGCTAGAAGGGACTTGAGCTGTACTTTCTACAAGCATCTTTTAATAGATGTGAAATTTGAGGTCCTAAAATATTTTTCTGACTAGAGAAGGGGAAGAAAGTCAGTCCTACAGTATTGGAAATTCTTTATTAATAATCACTTTTACATTTGTATGGTATTTTAAAGTTGCAAAGCACTTTTTTTTGCATAATACTTAGTTTCATAAGCATCACCAGCCAGTGAGGAAGGCAAGACCATTATAAATATCTTGTTTTATGTTGAAAAGATGAATGTTAACAAAGTCAAGAAGGGAATCAAGACTTTCTCCATCAAACCAGTGTTATATCTATTCATTGATCTGTTTTAGATTTTTAATTTTCATTATAAAAAAGGAATAAAATATTTGATCCTATAGTTATTTTTAACCGTTTTCCATCACATTGTTCCTCTTTCTAAGAAAATTATTATCAAGAGTGAGAGACAAAAATGATTTTAGGGGGACGGATTTGATCTTAAAACACTGAAACCAAAGCCCAAATATATTTGTAGGTTTCTTTCCATATTTGTTAGCTGAATGATAGGTAAGGAAGGGAGTCTGGGACAATTCTAGTGATAGAAGTTAAGAGTCTTGCATATGTCACAAGTTGTTGGATTTCGTAAGGGAAAGAAAAGGTTTGGCCCCACTCCATGACTTAACTGAAATTTCGTGAATTCACCAGATTATCACACTCATGAGAAATGGCTTTTGTGCGCTTAAGCATCTCTGCTTGACAGGATTCTTTAGAAACAGAACAGCTATGGCTTGCTCCAACTTCTTTCTAATATTTTGAAGATGAGGATCATAAAAGTTATTAGTTAATAACTCATAAAATATCATTAATTCCATAGATAGAATATGTGAAATAAGACCACAGTCATAGATTAACTGAGCATAGATTATAGAAGACCACACCGAGCCATGGCATGTCCATATTAGGTGCTTAACAGGTATTATAAAAAGTAAAAAGGAAGGCAAACTTGAATGGGAAGAGAGGTTTTCCAAGTCAAATTGGAAATCACTTTCAATGCAGCACAAATCCTGCAGCATTATGGCTAAGCAAAGAAGGAAAAGGAGCTACCACTCCTATGAAGGATAGAAAAGGCTTTTATCCACAGCCTCTACAACCACATTCAAGCTGTGATATATAAGCAGTGGATTGTTGATTCACCTACTCATTCCAGAAAGCTCATATTTCTTCCAGGTCTAGAAAGACTGGGTTGACAGCATCAGATACAGTAGATCAGAGCCCCAGGAACCCTCCCCAGGTTCTGAGGGAGAGGCCAGCAAGGAAGAAGGGCTCCAAATCTTATGCTGCTCTGACTAAGGGGATGCCTGTCAAACTATTTCAATTTATGAAATATTTTGTTTACTCTCCTATGCAACTTGAAGAACAATCATATGTTGAAGTAGCCAAAGGAAATGTGACTTTATAGGTGAAAAATATGAAAATTACTAACATTAAATAATTTCCCCAGGGCCATATTGAGTGTCAGGATGACACTTGGCCCAGGTATTTTAACTCAACATTTATGAGTTTTACCATCATCTAATAGATTTCTCTCATTTTAAGCATAAGTTTCTGTGTTATTACCCATCCATTTATCATTCAATATCCTCTACCCTTGGCCAGGCATAGGTAAGTCTTCTTCACTTGGTCCTGAGGAGTGTGCTGTGTTTAAGTTCTCCTGACATTCCACAGAAGAGAGAATTTCCAATGAAATTCTCTTTTCACCTTTTTTTCTTAATTTCCTTTTATATAATTATTGGTGGACTGGTTTGCCCATTTCTGGATGCATAAGAATCAGAGACATATGTCAGAATGCTGACCTCAGGAAGACCAAATTGACCTGTTCTCCAAGGAGAATATAAACAGACACAACTTAGTTGAAAACAGATTTTGCTATAAATTATTATGGGCTAAAATAATTTTTTTCCTGAGGATATTATTAACAGAGGAAAAATCAATAACCTTTTCCTACTTTATATTCTCAGCCCATAAATAGGGAGTTCAGACTCATATGCAACTACTTTTGTGCTTCTATCCAAGGGAGGAGGAGTGATGCTGAGAAAAGAATACCCTAAAATTTACTGGAGTACTTTTCAGTGGATCAGTAGCATTTTCCTAAATGCTTTAATCTATCTCTTCACCTTTGTTCTTTTGCTTTGAGTGTCAATGTTCAAATACATTCTGTCTCCATATTTTGAAAGCACTTAATGTACTGATTATCATCAGTTTGTGGGAGAAGTGAAAAGTTAACCACCCCCTGGCCCAAGCCATGTTTCCTTATTCATCTTTTACTGGGAAGCCATGGCATAAAGGTTTTAGAGCTCTTATAGTGATTAGTAAATTAGTATTTTCTCCCACTTGTTGAGAGATAATTTACATGCTTATTAACTCAAGGTATTGTATTTAAGAAAAAGAAATTAGACTTATGTCCCTGAAATAATTACTGAAAAGCCAAGTTGACTACAATCCCCTTATAAGTATCCATATCTAGTATAAAACTGTGACAAGTTACCTTGGAACCTCAGAAAGAAAGAAAGTGAGGTGAAAGTGTTAGTGGGCTCTGACTTTTTGTGATCCCGTGGATCATAGTCCTCCAGGCTCCTCTGTCCATGGAGTTCCCCAGGCAAGAATACTGGAGTGGGTACCCATTCCCTTCTCCAGAGGATCTTCCTGACCTAGGGATTAAACCTGGGTCTCTCACACTGCAGGCAGATTCTTTACCATATGAGCCACCTCAAAAGTACGTGTTAAATAGAAAGAGAAATGAAGACAAAACAGGGAGAGCCAAGAAGTGAGAGAAGAGATTCCACTCAAGAAGTAAGTTTCATAATTACAAATGTATTGTCCACAGAATTGTGTTCAATTCAATCTTGATCCTATCAGGTGATGTTCTCCAGAGTCCTGTCTGGTGTGCAGTGAGGTGATTCACAAGGTGCTGGTTCTGAGTTTGTCTAGAAAGCAGAGGTATGGAAAGTCAGGGAAGAGTAAAAGGGTTCAGTTCCAGACAGTCTCTCTGTTGAATGACTGGAGGGATAGGAATAGTATCTAGACATTTAGGGGATAAGAATAGCATGAAATAGACAATGTGTTAGGATCCAGATAAATGAGCTACAGTCAGGGCATGGACTCAAAATTTGTAGCTGTGAGATCAATTTCAGAGGTAGAAGGGTGACTACAAGTCTTCAAACTCTTACCTTGTCATTTGCTATGTCTATGACCAAGGTCTTCATTATTCTCATCTCTAAACTGAATATGCTGTCCTATAAAACTGTTCTGAGAATTACACATTATGTACAAAAAGCATCAATGGAGAGCAGGCTGTAAACAAGTGACCGCTGTGCTTATTGCGGTTGTGATTGTTGATGTCATCGCTTTTTCATTCTTAATAATCATCACCTCATTCTTATTATTATTAATGAATTCTCCACTCCTCTTTTCTAATTACAGAAGTCTGACCTCCTCAGACTAAGAAAGTTATTATAAATTGATCCCTAATTACATTTACTATATTCAAGCCCTTGGCACTGACTTGAGGCTCTGAGTCATCCAGGAACTTCATCAAGATGTCACAGTGCTTTCTTTTTGAGTGAGAAGGCACTAGTGAAAGATTATATCCACCCCAGGGAGGGACAAGTCATGAAATGGTAGGCCCAGAGGGGTAAACAAAAATGACCAAATGACCAACAATACCCAGGGCTGGGAGGGGAAAGGATGATTGCAAAACCCTTTTATCCCAGAGGCAGCAAAATATATTTTCAATGGTCTTCTCAACACCATCATGGAACCATGAGCTAGCCAAAAACAACAGAAAGAGTAGCCCAAATGGGCAGATGCTTATTAGATTAGGCTTTTGGTATTTCAAGCCTACTTTGGACAAAAGAGCTGAATGACAACACTCTTTTAATTGGATAAATGAACCAAGAAGACATTTTTTTGAGAGTGGAGTGTGTTCTCAATTCTGCCATAAAGGTATATCTTCCCAAATAATAAAATTCTGTGTGCTTCCCTTTTTTGGCCTTTCTTTTCTTTCTTACATTTGATTTTGTGATTAATATTCCTCTATACAATTAGCCTGAAAGCTACGGGTTGTAGCTGCCTTTTCTCTTTATTATATCCCATCTGTTTCCAATACTTATTTGCCATATGAGGTTGGTCCAGGCACTGGCCTCGGCTGAAGCTATGCTTCCTAAAAATAAAAATGGAGACATGATTGTTGTGATAATCAAATGACTTTCCCTGGAACTTATGTAGCACAACTGAATACTTCTTTTCCATTCTCTCTTTTTCATTATATAAAAAATTATCCTAAATTAATATATGTTATGCAGTATACAAAATGTTCACAAGAATTACTGCACTGAATTCTTAAAACAGTTCTATAAAGTGTGCAGAGAAATTGATACTGTCCCTGTTTTATAACTTTGAAAATAGAGATCCTATATGTTTATATGTAGCCAGAATTATGAACATGAATCTTCTAGCTCATGGTTTAGTGTTTTTCCTGCTTAAAAAGAGCATGCTTAGCAGGAGCGCAGGAAACACTTTCTGTTCACGTTATAGTTAAGGAAATAGCAACTCAGGTCCCTCTGAGCCTGAGTTTTCTCATAAAAGGTAAAGATTGAAATACTACTTTGGAGATAACAGTTGTAGAGGATTAAATGATACAATATATGCAGATCCGTATGGGTTTCAAATAGCAGGTGCTCATAAAAAGTTAACTTCGTTCCTCTGATTGCTTGCTCATGAAGTTAAAAGATCACAGTTTTTGCTTTGTTCACAGGTAAAAGCTGTGATGAATTTAGGAGATATATATATATATATATATATATATATATATATATATATATACACACACACATACACACATATCTCCTAATATGGCTTTGAGATAAGTTCACATTTAATTTGGAGGGAGAGAAATTGAGTGAGCTCATCGAAAGAGAAGGCTTTGGGCTAAAATTCTGTCCCTGGCACTTAATTTTGTAATTTTGCAAGACCTGCTTAACAGGAGACTTCATTTCCTTGTAATAAAAATATATTAAATTATTTAGCTTGACCTAGACAAGAACTGTATACATTTTATAAATGATGGCTATTACTAATATTACTGCAACTACCACTGCTACTATTTCATCATCACTAAAGCTGTCATGATAGTTTTCAATAGATGGAAGGAGCATTTGTTTCAAACATTAGCAGTGCATTAAGCATTGCATTAGTTTCCTAGGGCTGGTATACAAAGGACCCCAAAATATGTGGCGTAAAACAATAGAAATGTGAGGTTTCTCAGTTCAGGAGACTGGAAGTCTGAAATTAAGGTGTTGGTTATGATTATCAGTGGCTCAAGGGGAGACTCTTTGCCTCTTCCAACTCCTGGTGTTGGCAGGTATTTCTTGTAGATATGTGACTCCAGTCCTTGCTTTTCTTGTCAAATGACCTTCTTCTCACTGTGTCTTCATATTGTCTTCCCTCTCTGTGTGTCTATTTCTGTGGTCAAATATACCCTCTAAAGAGACCAGTCATATTGGATTGGGGCCAATGAGCTCATCTTAATTAATTGCAGCAGTAATAACCTTATTTTTAAATGAGGTCACATTCTGAGATACTAACAGTTAAGACTTCAACATATCTTTTTGGGGACTCAATTCAACCCATAATGAGTACTCACGAGGAAAGTTTCAGTTTATTCTCAGTGATTTCAGCACTCAGATGATTTGAATATTGCTGGTAAAAAATCAAGGCTCTTCCTATGATACTGATTTCTGTACTTATGAAAATCAAACTGAATTTCTACGAGGTTAATAAAAATCACAGAATGGAGCCCTCAGACTGCTACAAATAGCTATAGGAGATTTTTAAGCAATTGTGCACAAATGAGAGAAACTGTCAGATCTTTATTCAGAAGAAATGTCTTGTCCCTTTTAAACTCTAGCTGATAGAAAACTTGCAATATGTGGATAGAAAAGATGCTGTCTAACTTTACACCTCACACCATCATGGGAAGCAAGCACAGTTAAGAGATTTTGAGGACAGAATTGGGATCTGAGAGACTGGAAGTCAGCCAGAGACGACTGAGTTCAGCTCCTAGTTTTGAATGGGTCCCTGTTGCAAACATTCGGGGTCTACTGAACTGAGTAATGGGACAAGGCAACTGGAAATGTCAAACAGAGTTAATGCTATAAATTAAAAAAAGGTATTGTGAGAGGAGACTGTTCTCTACACTGGGGCAAAAAGAAGCCTAACAATTCTTTCTCTATTCTGCCTGCCCCACATCTACAAGTCACAGGAAGACAGAGGTGATTATAAAACCAGCTGACCAGGAAGGGACAGGCAACTTACAGATTCAGGTGAGTTGGAGAAAATTAATACTTTGTCCTTTTTCTATTCTGGCTATAGGCATAAAATTGATATTAATGAATTATCATTGCCCTTTAGACTTAGCCATTATAAACATGGCTATAAATATTTCAGTGTGTATCTCTGAAAGATTAAAAAAAAATAACCACAAGACCTTGATCACACCTTAACGATTTTGATTAAAATTTCTTAACATCATTAAAGCTTCCCAAGTGGTGCTAGTGGTAAAGAATCCACCTGCCAATGCAGGAGATGTCAGAAATGCAGGTTCGATCCCTGGGCTGGGAAGATCCCCTGGAGTAGGAAATGGCAACCCACTTCTGTATTCTTGCCTGGATAATTCCCTCGGCAGAGGAGCCATGTCAGCCACAGTCCATGGGGCAACAAAGAGTCAGACATCACTGAGCAACGGAGCACACGCTTATATTTCTATAACTGCCACAGAAGTCTATGAAGCTGGGGACTCTGGTAGGCAGACTAATGAACCCCCTCCAATGTCTATATCCTGATCTCTGCAACATGGAAATACTGTACTTTTCACGGCCAATGGGACTTTGCCAATGTGATGAAGGGTCTTGAGATAAGGATATTGTTCTGGATTATCAGAGTGGACACAATGTAGTTGCAAGTTTCTTCATAAGAAGGAGGCAAGATGGTAAAATTTGTCAGAAAAAAAAATGTGACAATGGAATCAGAGGTTAGACAGATGCTTTTGGAAGATATCAGAAGGGGTCCAGAAGCTAGGGATGGAGGTAACCTCCAGAAGCTGGAAAAGGCAGGGAAGTCAATTCTACCTTAGAAACATGGGAGGAATGCAATCATGATGATGCCTTAATTTTAGTCTTCCAACTTGCAGAAATGGGAGAGAACATATTTGTGTTGTTTTAAACTACTTAATTTATAGTAATTTGCTACAGCATCTATAGGATAACATCTATAGGATAATAGGGTCCTTTGGGGAGATTGGTACATTTTAAGGATTAAATGAAAAAACAAAACAAAACAAAACAAAACACAGGATTTACTGACTGCATTTTGTTGTTGTTGTTTAGCCGCTAAGTCATGTCTGATTGTAACTCCATCAGATTGTGACCCACCAGGCTCCCCTGCTCATTGAATTTCCTAGGCAGTAATACTGAAGTGAGCTTCCATTTCCTTCTCCAGGGGATCTTCCTGACCCAGGGATTGAACTCATGTCTGCTGCTTGGCAGGCGGATTCTTTACCACTGAGCCACCAGGGAAGCCCAGACTCAATTTTACACACTTATTAAACAGAAAAATAGTTTCTTCATTTAACCTCCCTTTTTTTTGATTAATCCATTCATACACAGTTTTTGAGAGCCAAAGAAGTTCCCAGCACTGCTCACTGTGTATTTTTAGTTTAAGTCCAATGAGGGCTTCTGAGATATACAATTGATCTTTTTTCTCCTATTTTTGGAACATTTGGAGTATTTTTATATCGATTAAAAAAATTGAAGTACAGTTGATCTACAAAGTTGTGTTAGTTTCAGATGTACAGCAAAGTGATATATATATATCATATATATATAGATATATATTTTGGTTGCCACTTACTCCTCCACTATGCTATCATTATTATGATATATATATATATATATCCATAACCTTTTATGGAAAAAGTTGAACTTTTTGGCCAACCCAATGCACACACATATACACATTACTCCAAAATTTCTAATTTATCCCTCCCTGCCACTTCCTATTTACCCCTTAGTAACTACAGGGTTTTTTTCCTATGAGTGTGAGTCTGCTTCTATTTCGTAAATAAGTTCATTTGTGTTGTATTTTAGATTCTACATATACGCACTATCACATGGTATTTTTCTTTCTCTGTTTGACTTCATTTCATATGACAATCTTTAGGTCCACCCATGTTGCTGCAGTTAACATTCTTTTATTCTTTTTATGGCTGAGTAGTATTCCGTTATGTATATCTGTAACACATCTTCTTTATCCATTTCTCTCCTGGACATTTAGGTTGATTCCATGTCTTGGCTATTGTTAACAGTTCTGAAATGAACATTGGAGTGTGTGTCTTTTTGCATTACGGTTTTCTCTGGATACATGTAAAAAAGACTTCTGAGTCATTACAGTAATAGACACTGGACAGGAGAGTGGGCTCTGAGTGGGAGGCCCATTTGACAAAAGAAGTCTCAAGGGGCTGCAGCAAGACTCATGAAAAACAAGCAGGACTGGGTCTAAACTTTACCAAAGACAGGAAGGCAGCTTCAGGCTTGTGTCTGGTCCCCTGTATAGGGAGACTGAGGAATCAGGAGACACACTGTCTAGGAATCAAGGCAGTGTTGCTAGCCCTTTCCTTATACTATCTCTCAGGTCCTTGTAGGAGGAGGGTAGAGAACAGAAGAATCCAAAAACGTGCCTCAAGAAAGAAATGATTTGTGCTTGGGCACAGTGAAAGGACTTGTTTGAAGAACACAGATCCTCCTGGATCAAAACTACCCCTCCCCCCACTACACACCCCAACTTCACAGCTTCCAAACAAAAAGTACTTGGTACATGTAATTCAGAGGTTATAATGGGTCTAATTGATTTTTTGGCTTTTCTACTGAGTATCTGTATCTCCTGACAAATAGCTGAACTTTCCTAATCACTTTGCTATTGTGAGAGACAGGTGTGAAAGCTGTAGGAAATTGGACACTATTTTACCTGGTAGGAGTTAATTGTGCTGACCCTCCTGGGATATTGTATGTTTGTTTTTTTTTTAATCTCAAAATAACTTCCCATCTGATAGGTGAGAATTTTACATTTTACCTATATGTTTCTTTGAAACCTTATTACTTTCAGTAAATATCTCTGTTCAGTTCAGTTCAGTTCAGTCACTCAGTCATGTCCAACTCTTTGGGAACCCATGATTCACAGCACGCCAGGCCTCCCTGTCCATCACCATCTCCTGGAGTTCACTCAGACTCATGTCCATCAAGTCTGTGATGCCATCCAGCCATCTCATCCTCAGTCATCCCCTTCTCCTCCCGCCCCCAATCCCTCTCAGCATCAGAGTCTTTTCCAATGAGTCAACACTTCGCATGAGGTGGCCAAAGTACTGGAGCTTCAGCTTTAGCATCATTCCTTCTAAAGAAATCCCAGGGTTGATCTTCTTCAAAATGGACTGGTTGGATCTCCTTGCAGTCCAAAGGACTCTTAAGAGTCTTCTCCAAAACCACAGTTCAAAAGCATCAATTCTTCAGTGCTCAGCCTTCTTCACAGTCCAACTCTCACATCCATACATGACTACTGGAAAAACCATAGCCTTGACTAGACAGATCTTGGTCAGCAAAGTAATGTCTCTGCTTTTGAATATACTATCTTGGTTGGTCATGACTTTTCTTCCAAGGAGTAAGCGTCTTTTAATTTCATGGCTGCAGTCACCATCTACAGTGATTTTGGAGCCCAAAAAATAAAGTCTGACACTGTTTCTACTGTTTCCCCGTCTATTTTCCATCAAGTGATGGGACCAGATACCATGATCTTCATTTTCAGAGTGTTGAGCTTTAAGCCAACTTTTTCACTCTCCTCTTTCACTTTCATCAAGAGGCTTTTTAGTTACTCTTCACTTTCTGCCATAAGGGTGGTGTCATCTGCATATCTGAGGTAATTGATATTTCTCCCAGCAATCTTGATTCCAGCTTGTGTTTCTTCCAGTTCAACATTTCTCATGATGTACTCTGCATATAAGCTAAATAAGCAGGGTGACAATATACAGCCTTGACGCACTCCTTTTCCTGTTTGGAACCAGTCTGTTGTTCCATGTCCAGTTCTAACTGTTGCTTCCTGACCTGCATACAGATTTCTCAAGAGGCAGGTTAGGTGGTCTGGTATTCCCATCTCTTTCAGAATTTTTCAGTTTATTGTGATCCACAGTCAAAGGCTTTGGCATAGTCAATAAAGCAGAAATAGATGTTTTTCTGGAACTCTCTTGCCTTTTTGATGATCCAGCGGATGTTGGCAATTCGATCTCTGGTTCCTCTGCCTTTTATAAAACCAGCTTGAACATCAGGGAGTTCACAGTTCACGTATTGCTGAAGCCTGGCTTGGAGAATTTTGAGCATTACTTTACTAGCATGTGAGATGAGTGGAATTGTGCGGTACTTTGAGCATTCTTTGGCATAGCCTTTCTTTGGAATTGGAATGAAAACTGACCTTTTCCAGTCCTGGGGCCACAGCTGAATTTTCCAAATTTGCTGGCATATTGAGTGCAGCATTTTCACAGCATCATCTTTCAGGATTTGAAACAGCTCAACTGGAATTCCATCAGCTCCACTATCTTTGTTCGTAGTGATGCTTTCTAAGGCCCACTTGACTTCACTTTCCAAGATGTCTGGCTCTAGATTAGTGATCACATCATCTTGATTATCTGGGTCATGAAGATCTTTTTCGTACAGTTCTTCCGTGTATTCTTTCCACCTCTTCTTAATATCTTCTGCTTCTGTTAGGTCCAGACCATTTCTGTCCTTTATCAAGCCCATCTTTGCATAAAGTGTTCCCTTGGTATCTCTAATTTTCTTGAAGAGATCTCTAGTCATTCCCATTCTGTTGTTTTCCTCTATTTCTTTGCATTGATCGCTGAAGAATGCTTTCTTATCTGTTCTTGCTATTCTTTGAAACTCTGCATTCAGATGCTTATGTCTTTGCTTTTCTCCTTTGCTCTGTAAAACTGAAATAATATCTGTCATTACTATGATATTACTAATAGTACAATTGATAACAATGGCAGCTAATATTTATCAGGTTCTTATCAAATGAAGTTGTCAGATTGGTGTATCAGATATATATTATCATTGTTTGCTGTTTAGTTGCTAAGTCATGTCCAACTCTTTGCAACCCCATGGACTGTAGTCCACTAGGTTCCTTTGTTCATGGGATTTCCCAGGCAAGAATACTGGAGTGGGTTGCCATTTGCTTCTCCAGAGGTCTTCCCTTATCCAGAGATCAAACCCACGTCTCCTGTATTGGCAGGCACGTTCTTTACCACCGAGTCATCGGAGAAGCCATATTGTCATTATACCTCACACAATAAGGAAGACAGGGTGTACTGTCATCTCTATCTCATTGACAGGGAGAAGGAAGGAGTGGTGACCTGCACAATAAAGTTAGCCTGTGCTGGCAAAAGGGTTACAACCAAAGCTTTCTGAGTCCAAAATTGTGCACTTTATCCAATGAATCCTGATGTGACTTAAAGGTGAAAACTTAATTTTTAACCTTGAAAGCCCAAGACCTAGCATCATACAAAGTTTGCAGTAGAGACATTTAAGGATATTTATGGAATTGAATTTTCACTTTGAACTCAGGCATCGGATTTGTATCAAGTTATTTTGTACATTGGAAAAAAGGGAGCCACTGAATCATCAGGAAACACATGAAAAAAGTAAACGCTGATGCTTTAAAGTTATTAGTAAGGAATCAATTGAATGCATCCTCTCAGGGTATGTCTTATACAAATGCTGCAACATAATAATAATAGTACACAAACTAATAATAATATCTAAACTTAACAATAATATGCAAACATAATAATAATCTGTGAACATAATACCAAAATATTAGGAGATAGGTGGATTGCCTGCATTCTCTCACTTTAATAAGGCAGCCCCCTAGGCTTTCCAGGTGGTCCAGTAGGTAGAAAATCCACCTGGCGATGCAGGAGACACAAGAGACTTGGATTTGATCCCTGGTTCAGGAAGACCCCTGGAGTAGGAAAGACAACCCACTCCAGTATTCTTGCCTGGAGAATTCCATGGATAGAGAAGCCTGACAGGGTACAGTCTATGAGGTCACAGAGAACTGAACATGACTGAGCATGCAATGTTGGTCTCAGCAGTCCCTAGAGTAGGTGAGATAACACGAGTGTATACTCGCTCTGTCCCCAGCAAATGTTTTCTCCAGGGACACATTAACCACGTAAAGCAAGTGGTCGTTATCAAACTGAGTGGCAATGGGCACTGCTGGATCAGGGGATGGAGCTTCTCTCTGACATCACTCCCTCTTCTTTCCTCTGAAGTCCTCACACATCTTATATAGACCTCTCCACCCCCACTCAAATATATCATGATAGATCACACAAACAAATTGGGCCCACAGTCAGAAACACAACTTTACTGATTAGTTGGCTGATTACTGATTATCTGGTAATGAAGTTTCTGGATTCAAGGACACCTTGCAGATCCTTTGGGAAAGGATCCAAATCTACTGTAGAAACAAATCACTCAGGCAAGATGTACAAGCTTCGCTTATTCCCTCAGCTTAGAATGAAAAGGTGGCCTACATAATGTATAGAAATAGCATTCTTTGACTTATTTATTTATTTTTTACTTTACAATATTGTATTGGTTTTGCCATACTTCAACATGAATCTGCCATCCTGTTAGGGTATTTTCTTGATCCATTGAGAAAAATATTTTTAGGAGGAAGAGTTTATAACCAACAGTCATCTGTGTAAAGGCCACCACTTCTTTACTGGACAAAACACACTGCATGAATAGTCTGGCTACTCTTCAGCTGGCTACACATAAGACACACTGGGATAAATAAAAACAGACATTCTTACGAGCCATCCAAGACTTTTGGTTTTGTTTGTTTATCTTTTGTCACTGCCACATGGCATCAGGGATCTTTAGTTCCCTGACCAGGGATCCAATCCATGCTCCCTGAAGTGGAAGCATGGGGTCTTTTCAATGCACCACCAGGGAAGGCCCAAGCCATCTAAGACTTTATTAATCAGTATTTGGTGGGGCTTCAAAAATCTCTCCCTAATGATGCTAATGTCTCACCAGTTTGATAACTACTTTTTTCCTTTTTGTCAAATTATGAAAAGCATTGAAAAAATTAGCCTTCTTAAACACTTTAAGTTGATCACTGTTTATCACTTATTCCAAGATTATACTAAATTTTGACCTGTAACAGGTGAACTTCTCAGCACTGCAATACCGCTGCTAGTGGTCCTGCTGCTCACACTTTATGAGGTCCTGTCCCACATATAGACTGCCTTTTGAAAGCAGGAAGCAGACTAGAAGCTGTACAGGTCCGTGCAGGTGGGTGAGTCCCAGTAATCATGCTCTTTCAGTCTTGAACAGACCTCTACAGAGAAAAAGCAACAAACTTTGACCTTTCTGTTCTAATCCTTGCAACACCTCAGTGAAATAGGCAGGGCTGGGTCATTTGTTTAAGTAGATAAGGAAACTGAACCCCAAAGAGGTTATGTAATCCTTCTAAGATTCCACAGACTAGAAACTGTTCCAATGAACCACTTCTGTGTGTGTGTGCTCACTCAGTCATGTCGGACTCTTTGGGGCCGCATGAACTGTAGCCAGAACTGTAGCCTGCCAGACTCCTTTGCTTATGGAATTTTCCAGGCAAGTGCGTTGCCGCTTCCTCCCCCAGGGGATGTTCCGGACCCAGGGATTAAAACTGTGTCTCTTGTGTCTCCTGCTCTGGCAGGTGGATTTTTTATTTGCCACTAACGATAGCTGCGAGGACTGAACCACTTCTACTAGGAACCAAACTCAGGTCTTCTAACTCAGATTAGGCTGTCACTGATTAGGCAATAATAGATAAACATGTGTACACACCCAAACACACACACACTTAAAACACAGACACATACACAGAAAGATACCTGTGATCTGTATCAACCAAAAGACTTTTAGTGATTATCCTATAGCTAGACTAGTAGAGCATGACTGATAATGTACTTGTCTAAGGTTTGGATATTTTTGTGTAGATAAATATCTATATAAGTTAACTGTTCAATGCCTTGTAAGTTCTTACAGTTTGTGTTAAGTATTAACTCATCAGTAGTCTTCTGTCTGGATAATTCTCCACCAATGCATGCTTCCTCTTTCCATTTCAGGGCTTTTTCCTCTATAAAATGGATGATCACTGGGATTTAGCACTGACATTCTATGACTTTTCTTTCTATTGTTTGTTATATATGCTATTCCATTGACCACCAACTCTGCCTGCATAATTACTACACAGATGGCAGGGCTCCAGACATCAGTCTTGGGATCCAGGAGGAGCAATGATGCTACTTCTTGTTCTGAATGGTTGTGGCATATTATCTGTGCTTCCTCGTGTCTCACTTCCTCCCTTTTAGTTCTCTCTATATAACTTCATCTTGTGGAACTGTGAGCCTCTCATATTCAACTGAGAATCTCTTGGCCCAAGAACAGTACAGTGAAAAGAAGAAGTGAACACTTTTGGAGGGCTGCAAGATTGGAAGTATTATTATATTCAATTAGCATAATGGGCAATAGACAAGGAGACTGAGGAACAGAGAGGTTAAGTAAATTGCCCAAAGTTACATAACAGTTAAGTGACAAGAATCTAGTCTTGTAACCACTAGGCTATACTGTCCCACTCCATGTACTTCATGAAGGAAATTTATGAGCTACGCTAAGTCCAGTCTCCTTCATGCCTTGTAAACCCATTTCCTCCACCAGAAAGCAAGGAAACAAGAAGGACCTGGTGCCGTGTTTTTACAAGGGCACAGGATGAATCTTTACCATTAATGGGCAAGGCATCAGCCAGGTGAAGGTGAAAATGGAGGGCACCTTGGACAACTGGCTGCAATTTTTTGCTTGTAGGGGCAGCTACACTGTTGGCCCTAAACAAATCAGGGAAAACAGCACTTGGCCAATGCTAGTAACCACAAACAAAGCCTCTGTTGTTTCCTCAGCACTTCATTTTTTTTTTTTTTTTTTTTTTTTTTGGCCTTATGTCTCAATCAGTACTTAGAAAAAGAAAGACACAGCCTCCCTGAGCCTGGAGCTATTCTCCCAGGACACATTGAAATTGAAAAAGAAATCTGCAGTCCTGGATGGAATCAGTTTTGTATTTGTTTTATAACAGTTGCATCAGTTACAGTAGTGAAACAGGGTAAGTCTTTGGGATCATTTTCAAAAGAGGTTTTGAAGCTCAGTTTTAAAAGGAGATGCTTTATTTTAGAGCAGTGTTTGGCAAACTTTTTCTCTGAAGGAAGAGATGGTAAATATTTTAGACTTTGGAGGCTAAAGGTCCAAGCTGAGGATGTGATATAACAAGAGAGACAAGAGGAAAAAGCTCAATTTGCCTGAGGTGGTCCAAGGTCAAATGGGGTGGTAAGCATGCTTTGGGCTCAGGTCCTGATAGATGTTCTTCAGAGAATCCCTGAGTAAAGAGAAGAGAGTCAGGCTGTGTCAGGGGAAGTGGTCCCTCACTTTTTATTCTCATATGACCCCTAGATTCAGATGCTTTCTTCTACTTCCAGAGAGCCTGGCCTTCTTAACCAAGGAAGATGGCTGGGGTTACTCATTGAGATTTCAGTCTTCTCTTAACTTGCAGACTGAGTTTTCACCACCTAGTGCCAGCAGCAACCAAAGAGCAGAGCCCTCAACATGCAGGTGGCAATTAGTGCAGGGTGTGGCCAATTGAGAGGCATCCGGGGGTAGAATGGGGAACTGGAGTGGAAAGAACTCTGGCATGCTTTTCATGACTCAAACTGTGAATCTGCTACAGCAGTGCCATGAGCTGTACCAAAGAGACAACAGTCTGAATTCTGCCCACAGGCAGCCATTGTTTTAGGATAGGGCTGAACATGACATGGAATAAAAACTGACCTTTTCCAGCCCTGTGGCCAATGCTGAGTTTTCCAAATTTGCTGGCATATTGAGTGCAGCACTTTCACAGCATCATCTCTGAGGATTTGAAATAGCTCAACTGGAACTCCATCACCTCCACTAGCTTTGTTCATGGTGATGCTTTCTAAGGCCCATTTGACTTCACATTCCAGGATGTTTGGCTCTAGCTGAGTGATCACACCATTGTGATTATCTGGGTCGTGAAGATCTTTTTCGTATAGTTCTTCTGTGTATTCTTGCCACTTCTTCACAATGTCAGTTTTTGTTCCAATCCCAAAGAAAGGTAATGACAAAGAATGCTGACACTACTGCACAATTGCACTCATCTCACACACTAGTCAAGTAATGCTCAAAATTCTCCAAGCCAGGCTTCAACAATAAATGAACCGTGAAATTCCAGATATTCAAGCTGGTTTGGCTCAGAGGTTAAAGCGTCTGCATCCAATGTGGGAGACTTGGGTTTGACCCCTGGGTCGGGAAGATCCCCTGGAGAAGGAAATGGCAACCCACTCTAATATTCTTGCCTGGAGAATCCCATGGGCGGAGGAGCCTGGTAGCTACAGTCCGTGGGGTCGCAAAGAGTTGGACACGACTGAGCGACTTCACCTTCACCCTTAGAAAAGGCAGAAAGAACAGAGACTAAATTGCCAACATCCGTTGGATCATCCAAAAAGCAAGAGAGTTCAAGAAAAACATCTACTTCTGCTTTGTTGAGTATGACAAAGCCTTTGACTGTGTCAGTTAGTTCAGTTCAGTTCAGTTTCTCAGTCGTGTCCGACTCTTTGTGACCCCATGAATCGCAGCACACCAGGCCTCCCTGTCCATCACCAACTCCGGGAGTTCACTCAGACTCACGTTCATCGAGTCAGTGATGCCATCCAGCCATCTCATCCTCTGTCGTCCCCTTTTCCTCCTGTCCCCAATCCCTGCAAGCATCAGTCTTTTCCAATGAGTCAACTCTTCACATAAAGTGGCCAAAGTACTGGAGTTTCAGCTTTAGCATCATTCCTTTGAAAGAAATCCCAGGGCTGATCTCCTTCAGAATGGACTGGTTGGATCTCCTTGCAGTCCAAGGGACTCTCAAGAATCTTCTCCAACACCACAGTTCTTCTGTGCTCAGCTTTCTTTATAGTCCAACTCTCACATCCATACATGACAACTGAACAAACCATAGCCTTGACTAGATGGACCTTTGTTGGCAAAGTAATGTCTCTGCTTTTGAATACGCTATCTAGTTTGGTCATAAGTTTCCTTCCAAGGAGTAAGCATCTTTTAATTTCATGGCTGCAGTCACCATCTACAGTGATTTTGGAGCCCTCCAAAATAAAATCTGACACTGCTTCCCCATCTGTTTCCCATGAAGTGATGGGACCAGATGCCATAATCTTCATTTTCTAAATGTTGAGCTTTAAGCCAACCTTGTGGATCACCACAAACTGTGGAAAATTCTGAAAGAGATGGGAATACCAGACCACCTGAACTGCCTGTGGAGAAACTTGTATGCATGTCAGGAAGCCACAGTTAGAATGGAACATGGAACAACAGACTGGTTCCAAATAGGAAAAGGAGTACATCAAGGCTGTATATTGTCACCCTGCTTATTTAACTTATATGCTGAGTACATCATGAGAAACTCTGGGCTGGATGAAGCACAAGCTGGAATCAAGATTGCTGGGAGAAATATCAATCACCTCAGATATACAGATGACACCACCCTTGTGGAAGAAAGTGAAGAAGAAGTAATGAGCCTCTTGATGAAAGTGAAAGAGGAGAGTTCAAAAGTTGGCATAAAGCTCAACATTCAGAAAATTAAGATCATGACATCTAGTCCCATCACTTCAGGGCAAGTAGATGGGGAAACAGTGGAAACAGTGGCAGACTTTATTTTTTGGGCTCAAAAATCACTGCAGATGGTGACTGTAGCCATGAAATTAAAAGACACTTCCTCTTTGGAAGAAACACTATGACCAACCTAGACAGCATATTAAAAAGCAGAGACTTACTTTGCCAACAAAGGTCTGTCTAGTCAAGGCTATGGTTTTTCCAGTGGTCATGTATGGATGTGAGAGTTGGACTATAAAGAAAGCTGAGTGCAGAAGAATTGATACTTTTGAAGTGTGGTGTTGGAGAAGACTCTTGAGAGTCCCTTGGAATGCAAGGAGATCCAACCAGTCCATCCTAAAGGAGATCAGTCCTGAATATTAACTGGAAAGACTGATGCTGAAGCATCATCTCAGATGATGGTAGTCTGAGAGGCTGAATTTGGAAGGCATAGGTGTGTAAAGGAATTGACCATGTGGGTATTACCAGGAAGGTGGAGGTTAATGCCATAGACAGGGGGTTTTACAGTGATGGGATCTCAGAAATCCATGTGGCTTACTGCTTCCTGTTCCCTATAAAAGGCTTATTTATATATTTCTGTCAACTGTTTTATGATTCATGGGAATTTTCTGTGGAAGTATTGCTCCTATCTCATCAAGTTATCTACATGATTTGATTTGATTAATTATGTTTTTAAGAATTTGTGATGTAGTGCTAGGTTTATGAACCACGCCATGATTTCTTTGGTAACTCCCAGTTCATTCTGCCAAGAAAATGTATGTACTTTTCATATGTACTTGGATTTTGGAGCAGCTGCAGAGCTATGTTATCACTCAGCCCAAATGTCATTGGAACTGAGAGGTAAAGCTCAGGGTTTTGTCTTTAGCAGATTCTATTAATTTTTATTATTTTAACTTTTATGAATTTGGGTCTCACATATTGTAAAGTAATTAGCCTCCAATTAAAATAAATAAATTAACTTAAAAACCAAAACAAAACAGCAACAACAAAAGAAGAAACTCAGTTTTCATAAACCACAGAGATTTTTGAAGCCATTTGTTATGCAACAGAGCTCACTGATACAAAGCAAAATTTAGAAAAGGAGAAAAGAAGCTTCCATCAGTGAAATCTGTTACTAGACATGAAAACCAGATACCAGGCTAAGGGTTAAGGCCAGGACTCCCTCCCACGATGATGAGATAAGGCAGGACATGATGTCTAGCAGCCCTGGTCCCAGGATACTGGACAGGATGTTTGGACAGGAATTTAGATTTATGAACTAGTTTGTCTTCCCTGAGCCACAAAGTTAGGGCTAGCAGCAGTGACCTTAACCCAAGCCAAGTCATTCAAATCCGTGTATATTAAGAGTTTCTCACTTTATGTCAGGAGTCAAACCCTGAGCTAAGGATTCAGAGAGAACTCAGAAGGTACAGCTCAGCTACTCATGGTGAGGAGGGTACATCATGAAGTTTCTTGAGAGGACACTGGGTCTGGAAGCTTGGGTAGATGAGTGGATTGAGGGACTAGCAGGCATAACTCCATGGAAGCATAAGGATTGGCCCAAGTTCCTTAAGTCCCTCCTTCCTACTCAAGACTGGTCCATGAACAGTTCCTTAAAGTAGCTTCACAAACCACCGGTGCCAGAAACAGCTTCAAAAAACTCACAGATCCTGTTCCAAAGTCTGGCAAATCAAGGTTTCTAGACCTGAAACCTCAGAATATGCAAAATGGACCCTCCTCATGACTCTGCACTCAAGTCTGAGCCCCAGAGATGCAACTCAGTGGGTCTCAGACCCAGCTTCACATTGAATCATTGGGGTAGCTTGTAAGATATAATATGCCTGCATCTTGACATGGAGGTCTCCCTTGACTGCTCTGGTATAGGGTTCAAGCACTGGCATGTTTTATAAGTTTCCTAAATTTATTTTGATGCAAACTCAGTTTGAGAATCACTGGTATAGAGAAAAATACCAGTTCATAGCTAATGCATATTCAGGAGGTGTATCATGAAGATAACATTCAGGACACTGTTGTGTCTGGAGTAATCAAACTGAGGGTGGTCTTTTTAAAAAGGAGCTCAAAATATTGAAATCTGATAGAAAGATAGTACCTGGCACAGGGTAAGCATTCAAAGTAGATCAGTTGAGTAGATTAATGAAGAGACATATGTCCAAAGAGTTTGAGTATTGAAAGCAAGTTTGCTTGTGCTGCTGCTAAGTCACTTCAGTCATGTCCGACTCTGTGCGACCCCATAGATGGCAGCCCACCAGGCTCCCCCATCCATAGGATTTTCCAGGCAAGAGTACTGGAGTGGGTGCCATTGCCTTCTCTGAAGCAAGTCTTCTAGGTTATTCTAATTGAGGTTTAGGACCCACTGTTCTAGAGACAGTATGGGAAAGGAGTAGGGAGGGATGGGGTAGGGAGGGGAGAAAAACCTGAGTGTAGCAAGGCCTCAAGAAGCCCAGGAACCAGACCTTGACAGGATGATCTGGCTCAAAGAACACAAGGGCTTCATTCTCAATTGCCTTGAAGGCCTGGAGACTTTTGTGTTATTGCTTCTAATACAGAACTTATTCTCAGAACATGTGCTAAGTTATCTACCAGTTTCGGGTTTTGCTTATTGCATTTTCAGAATTGAATTTTTCAAGAGCGATTGCCACAATACAATTCTGTGAACTTGTAGCACTGAACATTTCTAATTAGGTTGCTATAGCCCTTAGCCAAATTACTGCAAATGTCATCTCTCTCTGCGCTCTTTTTGATGCAAAAATGTAGGGCAGTCAGCAATATACACAATTTAATCTTAACACAGGCAGACGCTGCTCTTGGTGACAGAAGGGTCTGTTTTCCATTAACCCAAAATTTGCTTAGTCAAGCAATTCCCTCATTACACAGCTTGTATCCAAAAGGATGTTTCTGTCTTTCAAGCAAGCTACTACTTGAGCAATTAGCTCTCCATAAAAATGTGAGTAATCACCCTATCTCTGAATGGTTGGTATGTCGATCACACCCACGGGCCAGTCTTGGCCATTCCTAGTCTCCTCTGCTGGCACTGTCCTAGGTTTCAGAGATTCTGCATCAGTAGGACACATGGCAGGATTGACAAGTGCATTTCCAGCCTTGGCATTGTTCTCTTTAGAGGAAGTTGTATTCAGTTATCCAAAATGTTTTTTCGTAAATTCTCATTAGGTCAGCCTCATGACATAATGCCCTCACCTTTGCCCTCCGAGTCCCATTTTTTTCTTTTCAGATAGTTCCATAAATTCTGCCCACGCCCCAGCCTGGACCAATTCATGAGCAAACAAATCATAACAAAATAAAATGAACCATAGGTCAAGAGGAATAGTAGTCGCCACCACTGAACACTCACTATGAATGAGGAACTGTATTGGGCCCTTTGTTGTTGTTTAGTCACTAAATTATGTCTGCCTCCTTGCAGCCCCATGGACTGTAGCCCGCCAGGCTCCTCCACCTGTGGAATTTCCTAGGTAAGAATATTGGAGTGCGTTGCCATTTTCTTCCCAAGCCAGTGATCAAACCTAGGTCTCCTGAACTGCAGGCTGATTTTTTACCACTGAGCCACCAGAGAAGCTTATATTAGGCCCTTTAGATCACATTTAATTCTGGCTGCAGTTCAAAGTATATGCATTATTATTCCCAACTTACAGACAAAAAACTGAGTCAGTGAGAATAAGTGAGTCATGAAATAACTAGCTACACAACATCTGACTGTACAGCTCTTTTTTACACTGTCCTAAACAACATAGCTATGGGTGTTAAAAAATATGCTTGGGGCTGGTGCACGGGGATGACCCAGAGGGATGTCGTGGGGAGGGAGGTGGGAGGGGGGTTCATGTTTGGGATCGCATGTACACCCGTGGTGGATTCATGTCAATGTATGGCAAAACCAATACAGTATCATAAAGTAAAATAAAGTAAAAATAAAAATTAAAAAAAAATAAAAGAAAAGAATAAAAAAAAAAGAGTATATATCAGGAAAGGCTACATGGTATGGAAAGGATTACTTTGTGGAGCACCCTGTAGCTATAACACCTACTAATTTGTGATATTAAGAAACTTTTTTTGTTCCTTGACGTGTGACTCCTAATAAACACTTCCCCATATTGGCAAAAAAAAAAAAAAAAAAGCCATCCTTTCTGACTTGGAATCCTCAGCCCCATGAACAATGGGCTCCCTGGGCACATTCCTATCTGCAGTTTTTTCTGGAGATGAAGCTGATTTCCCAATAATATTCGTTCTCTACTCTTTGGGGTCTGCTTCCTATGAATAATCATCTAAAATAAAGCTTACTTAAACTCCTGACTCTGAGAATTGTCTACTCCAGGTTCTTCATTGCTAAGATTGATCCACTAATTAGTACCAGATCTGATCCTCTGAGTTCACCAGGAGAATCCCCTTGAATTCATCTGGGAGACAGGGAAGATGTGCAAGCTTATGGGACCTTAGGTCTTCTCTATCACACAGCCAGCATCACATAAAATGGTCTCTCCGCATCTCCTCATTATTCGCAACCTTGGTTATGAACTGATTTTCCTGATCTATTTCTTTGTCCCATTACATGTTGGTCTGATTTTATAAGTTTATAAGCTTGTTGCTTCATTAATTCATCTTTACTTTTAACCCCACTTCCCTCTGGCTTCTCAAAGGTGACTGTGAGTTTCTTCTTCGTCAGCCACTTTGTCTCTGGGCATACTGTAGTCAGCTCACCTGAACTATCTCTCACTTGGGTCTCCCCCTACTTTCTGGTTCGTCACCAACTAGAAGTCTCATAAGCACCTTAATGACTCTCACTATTGGTATTCATGGAGAACCATGTCCTGTGGATTCTTATTTCTAAATCCCTTTGATGTTTTCACCTTTTCCTCCATTACCTTTTCTACTTTCCTGTTCTAGACCCTCATCACTTATTGTCTAGGTTAGGATGTAACTTCCCTCTACATCTCTAAAAATAACATTCTGATATTCTATCTTCTCCCTTTCCATCAGGGTGATCTTTCTAAAGACTATGCTCCTCCTTTTTAAACCTTTCAAAGGATACCCATCTTTTCAAGATAAAGTCCGAAGCTCTTATGATAGCTATCTTACCTATATTTTAAATTGCATTCACCTTTCAAAATCCTACATAAACTTCCTCTCTGTTTGTCTATCTCAATTTACTCTACCCCCAAGCAATTTCTAACACAGAATTTCTTAAATTAGGTTGTAATGATTTATCATGAGCCACTCTCACCTCTCTGAATTTTACATACCTTGACTAGGCAAAGACTGAGTCTAGTTAATCTCTGTATCCCCAAAGATAGAAGTGTCTGGCACTTATTGGATGTGCACTAATTGTTTGCTAAATGAATGGATGTGTGAATCAGTTAATGGTGGAAATAGAGGTCAACATCACCATTGCTTTCCTTCATGTCCACCTAAGAAACAGTGAGTGCCTCATTAGGATACAGAGATGAAGGCAGTCATGAAAACCCAATGAAACTGCTCAGTTTCTTTTCAATCAGATATATGCCAAGCTAATTCTATGGGTCTTTATGCTGTAGAAAACATTCATTCAAAGCATATACTTTTTAAAACTTAGATTTGCATATGCCCTTAGCTTGTGGACAGGGAGATGAGATTCCAAAATTACTCAGAAATAGGTTTTTGTGACTGCAATCAGTATAGGATAAAAGCAGGGGGGTTGATAATGTTGGTAACAGAGAGAAAATGAAAATTGTAAGTGGAGAGCAGGTTCAGTAAGTGCTTCTCCTCCTGCCTATAACCTCAGTGACATTAGAACAGAATGAAAAGGTAAAACGATGGTCTTTAGAGGGGTCTTGCCATTCCACCAGCTACTTATGAGCACCATCCTGGGACAGGCACTATGCTAGGCTCCAAGAATAAAGAAATACTGAAGAGAAGCTCTCTGCTCCTGGTGTGACATGGAGCAGGGACACAAAATAGGTTGTTATGTGCAATGTAGAGAGTATTAGACTAGAAAATGGACAATATACGCTGGCTGTAGATTAGGGATGAAAGTTGTTGTCCTAGAGACCGTGGGAGAGCTTTGCAGAGGTGACATTTGAGTTGAAAGTGGAAGGGCGATTCATGGAAAACAGCATTCTAGCTGGGGAGAAGACTTTGTCTAAACTTCCCAGTGTGTGAAGTGATGTGGTCAAGGCATGATGCAACAGGCGACAAATGAGTCTGAGGTGGAAGATGGGCAGAGTCATTTCATGAGCAGAGATCCAGAAACCAGTGGAGGAACTGAGAGAGGGCTTGACTTGACTCCACAGATACTGTACATTCAGGGGCTTCATAAAGTTTGAAGCCTGTATAATTTAAGATATTATCTATTAATTCAGTTCAGTTCAGTCGCTCAGTCATGTCCGACATTTGCAACCCCGTGAACTGTGGCACGCCAGGGCTCCCTGTCCATCACCAACTTCCAGAGTTCACTCAAACCCATGTCCATTGAGTCGGTGATGCCTTCAAATCATCTCATCCTCTGTTGTCCCCTTCTCCTGCCCTCAATCATTCCCAGAATAAGGGTCTTTGCCAATGAGTCAGCTCTTCGCATCAGGTGGCCAAAGTATTGGAGTTTCAGCTTCAGCATCAGTACTTTCAATGAACACTCAGGACTGATTTCCTTTATAATAGACTGGTTGGATCTCCTTGCAGTCCAAGGGATTCTCAAGAGTCTTCTCCAACACCACAGTTCAAAAGCATCAATTCTTTAGCACTCAGCTTTCTTTACAGTCCAACTCTCACATCCATACATGACCACTGGAAAAACCATAGCTTTCATTAGATGGACCTTTGTTGACAAAGTGATGTCTCCGCTTTTTAATATGCTGTTTAGGTTGGTCACAACTGTCCTTCCAAGGAATAAGCGTCTTTTAATTTCATGGCTGCAATCACCATCTGCAGTGATTTTGGAGCCCCCCAAAATAAAGTCAGCCACTGTTTCCACTGTTTCACTGTCTATTTGCCATGAAGTGATGAGACCAGATGCCATGATCTTAGAATTCTGAATGTTGAGCTTTAAGCCAACTTTTTCACTCTCCACTTTCACTTTCATCAAGAGGGCATTTATTTCTTCTTCACTTTCTTCCATAAGGGTGATGTCATCTGCATATCCGAGGTTATTGATATTTCTCCTGGCAATCTTGATTACAGCTTGTGCTTCCTCCAGCCTAGCGTTTCTCATGATGTACTCTGCATATAAGTTAAATAAGCAGGGTGACGATATATAGCCTTGACATACTCCTTTTCCTATTTGGTGAACCAGTCTGTTGTTCCATGTCCAGTTCTAACTGCTGCTTCCTGACCTGCATACAGATTTTTCAAGAGGCAGGTCAGGTGGTCTGTTATCCCCATCTCTTTCAGAATTTTCCACAGTTTATTGTGATCCACATAGTCAAAGGCATTGGCATTGTCAATAAAGCATAAATAGATGTTTTTCTGGAACTCTCTTGTTTTTTCGATGATCCAGCAGATGTTGGCAATTTGATCTCTTGTTCCTCTGCCTTTTCTAAAACCAGCTTGAACATCTGGAAGTTCATGGTTCACATTTTCCTGAAGCCTGGTTTGGAAAATTTTGAGCATTACTTTACTAGTGTGTGAGATGAGTGCAATTGTGCGGTCCTTTGAGCATTCTTTGGCATTGCCTTTCATTGGGATTAGAATGAAAACTGACCCTTTCCAGTCCTGTGGCCACTGCTGAGTTTTCCAAATTTGCTGGCATATTGAATGCAGCACTTTCACAGCATCATCTTTTAGAATTTGAAATAGCTCTACTGGAATTCTGTCACCTCTACTTGCTTTGTTCATAGTAATGCTTCCTAAGGCCTACTTAACTTTGCATTCCAGGATGTCTGGCTCTAGGTGAGTGATCACATCATCGTGATTATCTGTGTCGTGACGATTTTTTTTGCACAGTTCTTCTGTGTATTCTTGCCACCTCTTCTTAATATCTTTGCTTCTGTTAGGCCCATATCATTTCTGTCCTTTATTGAGCCCATCTTGCATGAAATGTTCCCTAGGTATCTCTAATTTTCTTGAAGAGATCTCTAGTCTTTTCCATTCTATTGTTTTCCCCTGTTTCTTTTCACTGATCGCTGAGGAAGGCTTTCTTAACTCTCCTGCTATTCTTTGGAACTCTGCATTCAAATGGTATATCTTTCCTTTTCTCCTTTGCTTTTTGCTCCTCTTCTTTTCACAGCTATTTGTAAGGCCTCCTCACACAGCCATTTTGATTTTTTGCATTTCTTTTTCTTGGAGATTGTCTTGATTTCTGTCTCCTGTACAATGTCAGGAATGTCTATCCATAGTTCATCAGGCACTCTATCTATCAGATCTAGTCCCTTAAATCTATTTCTCACTTTCACTTTATAGTCATAAGGGATTTGATTTAGGTTATACCTGAATGGCCTAGTGGTTTTCCCCACTTTCTTAAATTGTAGTCTAAATTTGGCAATAAGGAGTTTATGATCTGAGCCACAGTCAACTCCCAGTCTTGTTTTTGCTGACTGTATAGAGCTTCTCCAACTGTGGGTGCAAAGAATATAATCAATCTGATTCAGTGTTGACCATCTGGTGATGTCCATGTGTAGAGTCTTCTTTTGTGTTGTTGGAAGAGGGTGTTTGCTATGACCATTGTGTTCTCTTGGCAGAACTCTATTAGCCTTTGCCCTGCTTCATTCTGTACTCCAACAGCAAATTTGCCTGTTACTCCAGGTGTTTCTTGACTTCCTACTTTTGCATTCCAGTCTCCTATAATGAAAAGGACATCTTTTTTGGTGTTAGTTCTAAAAGGTCTTGTAGGTCTTCATAGAGCCATTCAACTTCAGCTTCTTCAGCATCACTGATTGTGGCATAGACTTGGATTACTGTGATAATGAATGGTTTGCCTTGGAAGTGAACAGAGATCATTCTGTTGTTTTTGAAACTGCATCCAAGTACTGCATTCCGGACTCTTTTATTGACTATGATGGCTACTCCATTTCTTCTAAGGGATTCCTGCTCACAGTAGTAGATATAATGGCCATCTGAGTTAAATTCACCCATTCCAGCCCATCTTATTTCACTGATTCCTAGAGTGTCAATGTTCACTCTTGCCATCTCCTGTTTGACCACTTCCAATTTGCCTTGATTCGTGGACTTAACATTCCAGGTTCCTATGCAATACTGCAGTTATAGACCGTTTTATGCTTGTACTTTATACTGACAGAAAATTAAGTACATATTTGTGAAAGTGAAGGGCTCTGTGCTCATTAGCCTCAAGGTAAATTGTCTTCTGGTTCAGAGAGGGTGGACTTGATTGGTATAAAATGTTCTACTCTTAAATAAATTCTAAAGATAAAGTGGGACTTACTTTGCTAGAAAGAAAGCAAGTAGAACCATAAAACACACAGAAACCCAGTTTAGAATGGCTAAATCAGCCTCTGTGAAGAAGTCTTCTGGCTCTGGAAAGCTGTCCCATCTCTCTTTAAATAGAGTTGACAGGCTGCCTCTTTCGACAATCCTATCACCGTATCATCAGTTTCTCCTTCTGCTCCTGAAAGGGTGCTAATCCAATGGAGGAGGAGGTGCGAAAGCCTAAGACATGTGAGGAATTTTGTTTTTTGATATTGCCATATATCCCATGTGTAAATAAGTAGTAAACATTCCAGTAATTTGTTTATGGAAGAAAATGTCATAAGAAGTGATCCGAAATAGTTAATCTATACATGCCATTTCATTTCCTTTCTAAGCATCTCTGGAAAGAGAACTTGGACAGAAAAAAATTGTTGACTTCTCCCAAGATTTTCTGCATGTCATGCATCTTACACCAGTCAATTGGTTTGGATTTCTCTGCCACTGCCACTGTTTGTATCTCTACTATTTATAGCATACTGTAGGTGAGGTCAACTCGTATACTCCCCACAGTTCATAAATGGTAGAGTTCACATTTGAAACCTGGTCTTCCCAACCCCCATAGTCAGTCTTTTCCCATTGTTGCTGTTCAGTCACTCAGTTGTGTCCAACTCGTTGCGACCCCATGGACTGTAGCATACCAGGCTTTCCTGTCCTTCACCATCTCCCAGGACTTGCTCAAACTCATGTCCCTCGAGTTGGTGATATCATCCAAACATCTCATCCTCTGTCATCCCTTTTTTCTCCTGCCTTCAATCTTTCCCAGCATCAGGGTCTTTTCCAATGAGTCAGCTCTTTGCATCAGGTGGGCAAAGTATTGGGGCTTCAGCCTCAGCATCAGTCCCTCCAATGAATATTCATAATTGATATCCTTTAGGATTGACTGGTTTGATCTCCTTGCAGTCCAAGGGACTCTCAAGAGACTTCTTCAAAACCACAGTTCAAAAGCATCAGTTCTTCAGCACTCAGCCTTCTTTATGGTCCAACTCTCACATCTCACATCCATTTCCCATTAGGAAGTTTATTTTCTTAAAGGCACCACAGTTTAAAAAAACTACTGCAGGCCATCTAAGGCACCCACAAAAAGTTCCAATCTGATTTCAAATAATGTAGCCTTTAAAGAATTTGATATTTTGCTGGCGTTACTCATTAGAAATTATGGGAATGAACACTGGTAATTTCTCATGATTCTTCCACGCCATTTCAAGATATTATTTCCTTGCTGTGGACCATTTTTAAAGTCTTAATTGAATTTGTTACAATATTTCTTTTGTTTTATGCTTTGGTTTTTTGGTCATGATGCCTGTGGCATCTTAGCTCCGTGAGCAGGGATCAAACCTACATGCCCTGCACTGGCAGGCAAAGCTGTAACCACTGGACCACCAGGGAAGACCCTGCCATGCCATTTTTTGACTCAAGTACCTTCATTTGGTAGTCCATTTCCTGAGCTTCTCCTCCCCATGCTGGTGTGCAGACACTATTGATGCATGACAGCATCACATGCCAATTACACAACATCATGTCGTTCTTTCACTATAAATGGAATGAACTGGACATTCCTATCGTGAGTGCCTTGATTTCTTGCCCAAAAGTCTTGTCTCACTGTTCTCACTTCTGGAGTGCTTCCCTGCATTTTAATTAAATACAGCTGAGTGCCGAAGAATTGATACTTTTGAACTGTGGTGTTGGAGAAGACTCTTGAGAGTCCCTTGGACTGCAAGGAGACCCAATCAGTCCATTATAAAGGAGATCAGTCCTGGGTGTTCTTTGGAAGGACTGATGCTAAAGTTGAAACTCCAATACTTTGGCCACCTGATGTGAAGAGTTGACTCATTGGAAAAGACTCTGATGCTGGGAGGGATTGGGAGCAGGAGGAGAAGGGGACGACAGAGGATGAGATGGCTGGGTGGCATCACGGACTCGATGGACGTGAGTCTGAGTGAACTCCAGGAGTCGGTGATGGATAGGAAGGCCTGGCGTGCTGAGATTCATGGGGTCGCAAAGAGTTGGACATGACTGAGCGACTGAACTGACTGATTTTACTTTCAGAGGTAATTTCGACATGTGACCATGCCTCCAAGCCTGGGTAGGGTCTTCCTTGTTTGTATCATCTTATTCAAGTGTAGATCCATTCTCTCGTCTTCTGTAATTGACTACAGTCTTTTCAAGGATATAATCAGTATCTGACTCATCCCTATATCTCTCACAGCATGAGCTGAATGTGTTTTTATAATTGCTAGAATGCATGGGTAGATACATTTAGATATAATGATCTTTGACAAACCTTATTACTTCTGTAACATCTCCATACTAGTAGAACATGATTAGAGCAGCTAGCAACTTTATGAACTCTTTTCAACTTTCACACTATATGTTGGTTTACAGGAAGCCCTAAAAGAGCTTTCTAAATCTCAGTGATAGGAGGAGAGCCATTTCTGATGGAGAAATTTATCCATACAGGTGACTTCACATGTTTCTTCTCCATATAACAGATAGATATAGTCATCTTTTCTTAAAGAAAGGAAAGCTATCTTGTCTAACATGAAGAAATTAAACTGAAATGAATGGAATTTAGCCATAGTTCTATGCAATTGGCTACAGATACTTAAATCAGCACCTTTCCTAGGATCAATGTTTTTTCCCAGTGACAAAGACTGTTAAGCGGTTTTTGGGAAACTCCCTAAAGATCTGAAGAAAGAACCTATATAAACTCAAGGGTTTGAAATTTTGAAACGTGGAGAAAAAGAGAGTCAGAGAAGCATCTGTCATAGTCATTGCAAGAGGGATAAAATGTATAACTTCATCTGTACAGGTTTTAATCTTCTTCCTCTCTCTCTCATAAAACAGAGAAATACCATAAACTTGGTGAATCACAGTATTAAAAGGAAAATAACTTGATGAGATTCTTCAGTATATATCTATTGACTGGGAGGAGACAGTGGATTCAAACTTGGTGAAAATTTATCCAGTGAAAGCAGAAAATGGACAGTTGCCATCCCACAGAGACACTTAATGATATGCTCTAGCAGTGTCTCCTTTACACCACTTGCATTCACAAATTGTGTAGAAATATGCATGGTCCACTTGCGGAAGGAATACATAAGATAACACTGAGTGGGAGAACTCTACACATGAAGTTGTATTTATAGAAGTACAGAGCATGTGAAAAAAAAGAATGCTCTTAGCTACCCAATGTAAACATGAAAGTGATGATAGGGAATATGAAAGTCAGTATTGTGAAGAATTTTTCATAAGCACTTTGAATGCTTGGGCTGCCTGGTAAAACAGATAAAAAGACACCCTGATGGTAATTTAGTTGTTATGACCTATTTTAAAGTCTCACGCGATAAAACAGGTGAGACCTCTTCCATGTAGTTTAGCCAACTGAACTAAGATGCATGCGTAGAAGTTAGCTTGAATCAGAAAGTCCCTGCATGTGGAAATTAAACAATTAAATCAGGGAATATTTCTTGAATGGATAAACAATAGGGTCCTACTGTATAGCACAGATGTATTCAATATCTTGTGATAAACCATAATAAAAAATATATACATATATATGATATATACATATATATTTAAATAAAATTAAAGTATATATATACTTTAATAAAATTTAAAGAAAGAAATTCATCCAACTTGGTCTAGGACGTAGAAGCTCTGGAGTTTTGTAGTAATTCTGGCTATCTATTTCTGCATTATTGACTATGCCAAAGCCTTTGACTGGGTGGATCACAATAAACTGTGGAAAATTCTGAGAGAGAGGGAAATACCAGACCACCTGACCTGCCTCTTGAGAAACCTGTATGCAGGTCAGGAAGCAACAGTTAGAATGGGATATGGAACAACAGACTGGTTCCAAACAGGAAAAGGAGTACGTCAAGGCTGTATATTGTCACTCTGCTTATTTAACTGCTATGCAGAGTACATCATGAGAAACACTGGACTGGAAGAAGCACAAGCTAGAATCAAGATTGCTGGGAGAAATATCAATCACCTCAGATATGCAGATGACATCACCGTTATGGCAGAAAGTGAAGAGGAACTAAAAAGCCTCTTGATGAAAATGAAAGAGGAGAGGGAAAAAGTTGGCTTAAAGCTCAACATTCAGAAAATGATGATCATGGCATCCGGTCCCATCACTTCATGGGAAATAGATGGGGAAACTGTGGAAACAGTATCAGACTTCATTTTTGGGGGCTCCAAATCACTGTAGATGGTGACTGCAGCCATGAAATTAAAAGACGCTTACTCCTTGGAAGAAAAGTTATGACCAACCTAGATAGCATATTGAAAAGCAGAGACATTACTTTGCCAACAAAGGTCCATCTAGTCAAGGCTATAGTTTTTCCAGTGATCATGTATGGATGTGAGAGTTGGACTGTGAATAAGGCTGAGTGCCGAAGAATTGATGCTTTTGAACTGTGGTGTTGGAGAAGACTCTTGAGAGTCCCTTGGACTGCAAGGAGATCCAATAAGTCCATTTTGAAGGAGATCAGCCCTGGGATTTCTTTGGAGGGAATGATGCTGAAGCTGAAGCTCCAGTACTTTGGCCACCTCATGTGAAGAGTTGACTCATTGGAAAAGACTCTGATGCTGGGAGGGATCGGGGACAGGAAGAGAAGGGGACGACCCAGGATGAGATGGCTGGATGGCATCACTGACTCGATGGATGTG
This sequence comes from Budorcas taxicolor, assembly GCF_023091745.1. Classification (NCBI taxonomy): domain Eukaryota; kingdom Metazoa; phylum Chordata; class Mammalia; order Artiodactyla; family Bovidae; genus Budorcas; species Budorcas taxicolor. Next base: position 143,356,698 of record NC_068920.1, read on the forward strand.
AGTCTCAGTGAAATCCAGGAGTTGGTGATGGACAGGGAGGCCTGGCATGCTACAATTCACGGGGTCGCAAAGAGTCGGACACAGCTGAGCGACTGAACTGAACTGGCTCTCTTGTGAAAATTACTTGATAACTCTGTGCCACAGTGCTTTATTGAAACAAGAGAAGGTTGTATTAGATTATACAAGTAGTCTAAGACTATACTGGCCTTTATGCCATTCCTGGCATGCTATACCACATATGGGAATAAATTAGACCAAAGATCCAAAGCAATGTTGAGCACCAAGTAACAAATATAATCACCAATGTTAATGGAAACAGAAATGTGAGTGAAATCAAAGGACTTGATAAGGTGGTTTCATTAAAGACTTGGTTGATGATGTATTTTTTTTAAAGTTAATTGACTTTATTTCTTAGAGCCAGGAAGTCTTGCACCATTTCTGGAACTTTACAGTGTGGTGTGTATTTAGGAAACACAATAAGTTCTCTTATCGGGGCTTCAGTTCAGTTCAGTTCATTTCAGTCGCTCAGTCATGTCCGACTCTTTGTGACCCCATGAATTACAGCACACCAGGCCTCCCTGTCCATCACCAACTCCCAGAGTCTACTCAGATTCACGTCCATCGAGTCAGTGTTGCCACCCAGCCATCTCATCCTCGGTCATCCCCTTCTCCTCCTTCCCCCAATCCCTCCCAGCATCAGAGTCTTTTCCAATGAGTCAACTCTTTGCATCAGGTGGCCAAAGTACTGGAGTTTCAGCTTTAGCATCATTCCCTCCAAAGAAATCCCAGGGTTGATCTCCTTCAGAATGGACTGGTTGGATCTCCTTGCAGTCTAAGGGACTCTCAAGAGTCTTCTCCAACACCACAGTTCAAAAGCATCAATTCTTCAGCGCTCAGCTTTCTTCACCATCCAATTCTCACATCCATACATGACCACTGGAAAAACCATAGCCTTGACTAGACAGACCTTAGTAGGCAAAGTAATGTCTCTGCTATTCAATATGCCTTCTAGGTTGGTCATAACTTTTCTTCCAAGGAGTAAGCGTCTTTTAATTTCATGGCTGCAGTCACCATCTGCAGTGATTTTGGAGCCTAAAAAAATAAAGTCTGACACTGTTTCCCCTGTTTCCCCATCTATTTCCCATGAAGTGATGGGAGCGGATGCCATGATCTTCGTTTTCTGAATGTTGAGCTTTAAGCCAACTTTTTCACTCTCCACTTCCACTTTCATCAAGAGGCTTTTTAGTTCCTCTTCACTTTCTGCCATAACGGTGATGTCATCTGCATATCTGAGGTGATTGATATTTCTCCCAGTAATCTTGATTCTAGCTTGTGCTTCATCCAGTCCAGCGTTTCTCATGATGTACTCTGCATAGAAGTTAAATAAGCAGGGTGACAATATACAGCCTTGACGCACTCCTTTTCCTGTTTGCAACCAGTCTGCTGTTCCATGTCCAGTTCTAACTATTGCTTCCTGACCTGCATACAGATTTCTCAAGAGGCAGGTCAGATGGTCTGGTATTCCCATCTCTCTCAGAATTTTCCACAGTTTATTGTGATCCACCCAGTCAAAGGCTTTGACATAGTCAATAAAGCAGAAATAGATATTTCTCTGGAACTCTCTTGCTTTTTTGATGATCCAGTGGATGTTGGCAATGTGATCTCTGGTTCCTGTGCCTTTTCTAAAACCAGCTTGAACATCAGGAAGTTCACGGTTCACATATTGTTGAAGCCTGGCTTGGAGAATTTTGAACATTACTTGACCAGTGTGTGAGATGAGTGCAATTGTGCGGTAGTTTGAGCATTCTTTTGCATTGCCTTTCTTTGGGATTGGAATGGAAACTGACCTTTTTCAGTCCTGTGACCACTGCTGAGTTTTCCAAATTTGCTGGCATATTGTGTGCAGCACTTTCACAGCATCATCTTTCAGGATTTGAAATAGCTCCACTGGAATTCCATCACCTCCACTAGCTTTGTTCGTAGTGATGCTTTCTAAGGCCCACTTGACTTCACATTGATATTTATACATAAAGTAATAGAAGGGCTTTTTAAAGGTGCACACTTGTATTCTTATAGGGGAGACAAATCCTCCTTAGCAATGTAACTATTTCACTTTCCTCCTTAACCCCTTTCTGTATTCTTAACTCTAAATTAGAAGAAGGCAATGGCAATACACTCCAGTACTCTTGCCTGGAAAATCCCATGGGCAGAGGAGCCTGGTAGGCTGCAGTCCATGGGGTCACTAAGAGTTGGACAAGACTGAGCAACTTCACTTTCACTTTTCGCTTTCATGCATTGGAGAAAGAAATGGCAACCCACTCCAGTGTTCTCGCCTGGAGAATCCCAGGGACGGGGAAGCCTGGTGGGCTGCCATCTACGGGGTCGCACAGAGTCGGACATGATTGAAGCGACTTAGCAGCAGCCAGCAGCAGCAGCAGCAGCAACTCTAAATTATAAACTTAATTTCAAAGCTTAAAGGGACTTTTTCCGCCTAGGAGTGGGGGTAAATGAAAACTCAGAGCCTCTCCTTCAACAGAGATTATAGAAAAGTCTATCTACATATCACTCATCCTCCATTGTGTTTTATTTTTCTCTGCCTCCTTCCTTCTGTCTAAGGAGTATTTGCTTGAATCTGTAAGAATTAAAATCTAAACGTGGTACATTCATATTTTTATTGATCCTAGTCTTTTCAGATTGAGCTGTTGGATGCCATGGTCAAATCTTGGTGTCAATGCCAACTTGTAGCTGGAAGCAAAAGTATTTCTTGCAACCTGTATTTATAGACAAAGACAGTAAAGCAAAGTAGAAAAGTCATGGGGCCTGGCCCCTGTGGCTGGGTGTGCATTTTCCTTGACGCCCTCAATGCTCTGGGCTCACACCCATTACAGAGCTCCTAACATTGCCCAGTGATCCATGAGGCTGCTTATTTTCTCTTTTCCTAAGCTCTGAATTTCTTGAAGGCAAGTATTTTTCCCTCCATTTGTTAACAATGACTAGAACCCTGTACCTACCACAGGCAAGCATCCTTTTTAGACAGTTTTTATCTATCAGCAGTAACAGAGATTGTGTTCTGCACTGTGACAAAGAGACTTTTATCTGAGTATAAGCAGCAAAATTAGGTATAAGATGTGTCTCCGCTCAGCTTCTGTATTTCATAACCATTACCCGTCCATATAGTGTTCGGTCATTAGCCTCCAAATTCTTGGATCAGGGAGCAACTGACGTTTTCATCACATTTTTGCATCACACAAAGATACAAGAAAGCCAAGAAAACAAAACGATATACAAAAAAAAAAAAAAAAAAGGTTTTGTTTTCTGATCCACCTGAGGAAAATTGCTACACAACTCTTGCCTTTAATGTGAACTTTGTGTGTTTCAGAGTAAGTTTTTTTTTTTTTCCCCCAGAAATGATTTTCAGAAACCAAATCTTGATCATCTTTTAATCTTGGCTTGACAACATTCCAGATGAACTGTCACTTTTGCTTCATAATTAAAAAGTTAAATAGAGCCCTTTTCAGCTATTTTTCTCCAACTTGCCATTAGAAATGAACACAAGTCATTGCCGATACATGGATTTATATTTCCTAGAAATAGCAAGTGGAAGGGCAAGAAGATATAAACCAACTTAAATTAAACTGGTTCTGCATATGAAGTGGCTGCCTGCTTCTGGGCAGACTTTATTTCATCCATAAATACTTAATAGAAATTGGTGGTCTCTGAGTTTTTCTGGAGGGAGTACTTTTCATTCTTACTGACTTTCCCAGGTGGCTCTGGGAAAAAGAAAAAAAGAGATGGCTGTAAGTGATTTATTTTTCCAGCACCAGTTTGTGGTCATGTATTCCCAATGGATGGCCTTGGATATCATGAACTGTTCCCTTGTGCCTTGGTTTTACTGTCTGTAAAACAGGTAAGAATGTTTCTCTTATGTCCTATTGGGCTCTTGGGAGGAATTGAATGATGGGAAAGCTGCAGCTCTAATGCACGTGGCTTCATCCATAAGGCATTCTGGAATCTCATTAGCAACTGATGGGAAGAGGCTGGAGTCAGAAGTGAGCTAAAGGAACTGATCTGGTTCTAGGACTGGCTGACAAGTGGTGCCTACAGTCACAATTACAGTATCCAAAGGAAGCACAGAGGTTGAGTGTACTTTGAGCTTAGGTTCCAGAGAGATGAGCCAAGAATTGTGCCCAGAGCCAAGGAGTGAAGATGCTCATGGACTTTGCATGGCTGGATGCCTGTGATACTGAAATTTCAGACTCTGTGCACCAGTGCCAAACTGACTCTCAGACATAGAGCTTTCTACCTGGGATGAAGCAAAAAAGAATAGCTTTATGGCATTGCCAGGTAAAGTGGGAAAACAGCAAGTTCCTTGTCTAAAAATCTCTGAGTCCCAACCTGCGGGGGATTGGTGAGGAGTTTTATAGCAATAATTCAAGGGAAGGGTTGCTGACAAAGATCAGGGTGTATACAGGGCCTACATTTCTTTAATCTGATCTCAGGTGATCTCCTGATGAGCTTCTCATAATTATTAAACTGTGTCCTTCCCTCTGGAACATTTTCCATTCAGTGTGGGGTTTTAATTCTGCAGAAGAGCTTAAAGATATTATGTGTATCTCTTGAGGCAGAACCTGGGTCCTATCCCAAGGAAGCACTACTGTTTTTTGGCTGCTCCTCCCTTGTCGGATTAGGTTGAAAGGGCTTCCAGGTGCCCAGGATCTCCACAGGGTCCTCCTGGGTTTCACCTGCACTGTTTTTTTCATTTGCTACTTTTTTATTAGCACCCTAGATAGCATCTAGATGTGTGTAGTGGGGAGAGAAAGAGTGAGAGAAAGGTTGAGAGAGAGAGTACGTAAACTAATATGGATGAGAGAGAGGGAGAGGAATGATGAAAGGGATTTGGTGGAGTGTAAGGGAGTAAATTTTGCCACCCCAAAATGTTTATTTGGCATGTGGGTTACTTCAAGCTGAAAACAATCAGGGGCCAAAGACTCAGGAAGAAACTGACCTCCTAACTAACTGCCTAAAGAATGCAGCTAGAGGATGGGTTCCAGGAAGAAAGCTGTGACCACTGATAGCATAGGTGAATAGACAGGTAGGGAGGAACCTAACAGAGTCTATTAAATTCCTCTCTGTGACTCATTGTCTTTGCCTGGCCAGTATTTAGTTACTTAACTCTTGATTTTCCTCCTCCATGTGACTTAACCTTCTTCCCCTTTGAAGTCCCAAACTCCTACCCCCAGCATCCTCTTTTGTCTTTAGCTGATGATGTATTTAAAGTAAGGGTTCTAGCAATTGTGGTGAGTTGTTCAGTTTCCCTGGGTCTCACTCATGTATGCATGTTATTAAGCTCTTGTTTGACTTTCTCCTATTAATCTGTCTCATGCCAATTTAAATTTTAGAGCAGCCAGAAGAACCTAGAAGGGTTGAAGAAAGCCTCCTATGAAAGCTGGTGAAGGACAAGCAAGGGCAAAATTCCAGCTCCAGGAGGAGGACCTAGCAAACAACAGGATTTGTATCCAGGACACAGAGAAAGGAAATGGGATTCAGGGTGGGGGCTCATTCCAGAAGAGACCTGGAGGAGGTCAGGGCAGAAACATGGCTAGTGAAGTTGCACAGAGGCGCCCAAAGGCTCACCCAACCATGTCATCAAACCTCAAGCAGCAGTACTAATCCCAGACTAGCTCTGCTGGTAGGTTTGAGTTGTCTGAAAATAGTCAGGCTAGAGCCAATTTTGCTATGGAATTTGCCAACACCAAGACTTCAGGCTGAAGTTCTCTACTGCCTGTTGTTCTCTTGGTGCTGAGACAAATGAACAAAGAGTCCAGATGTCTGGAGTCCAGAGTCCAGTTTTGATAATTAGTTCGAAAAGTAGATGATTTTTTTAAGACAAATCTAAAATACATTTATTGCACTGAATTTGAACTTCAGTCTGTTTTCTGCTATTAGAGCAGAGAAATAAAATCTCATGTTTCTAAGCTCTAATGATGAACATATGTCATCAAGGTAAAGTTCTCAAAAGAAAGCTATTTTTACCAGGGCATGTTAATTCTGGGGATAAAAGTCAAATGCAAAGTATGTGCCTACATCAATCATATCAGAACTTCTCACCCAAACATCTGCTGGTTCATGTCTTTTCCTTAAGGTATCTCTTTCACAAAGAGAAACGGTGTGTATAAATGTATTCATGGCAGAGATAAAAGCGGCTGCCCTGTTCTGCTTAGCTGGTCTCATGACCGTCTGCTTTCTGTCTTCTGTTGCCCTGAGCCTTCCTTGTACTTGCTAGGTGCTGACCACCTGATACCCTGAGCCTGGGATGCTGGGGCTGGTGGGATGACTAGATAATGGAGTAGGAAGGTCCTTGAGTTTTTGTTGAAAGGAAATACAGGATTTGAGAAAGTCAGGTAGAAGTGACAGATGGGGTTGTAGAAGACAGCTGGAACTTGGAGGAACATAGAGGAAAGTTGAAGTCAAGCAGGCACAGAGAATAGTGAGCGGCCACATTTAGCAGCATCTCAGTTTCTGGGCTAGAAGAGGGACGGGGTGAAAAGACAGAAGTTCCTGCCAAGGAAGAGAGGAAGAGAGACTTTCAAGGCAGGGACCCAAGCCCAAAAGAAAAGACAGACACGGGGAAGGAGGGCAGAGAAGAGGTAAGTGGCCAGTTACTTACTGGAAGGCAGGCCAGAGAAGACGGCAAACCTGCTAGCTGCAGTTATCATCACCACTACATCCAAATCTCTGAAACTGTCCTTTATTAAGAGTAGGGGGTTTCCCTGAACCCAGAGGGACATGGTTTGGGGAGTGGGCTTTCACGAACAGATAGCGCTGGAAGTGGGTATTTGAAAGTGGTCCAAGGACTGGGTGTCAGGTAGATCGTTAAAACTCCTCCTCTCCTGCTTTATTTCAAAAACCTCCATGTTCCTGAAGGAACACTGATGGCTTCTCTTAGGTATCAGGAAGAATGGAGTCTCTTCAGTTCATTTCAGTCGCTCAGTCGTGTCCGACTCTTTGTGACCCCATGAATCACAGCACACCAAGCCTCCCTGTCCATCACCAACTCCCAGAGTCTACCCAAACCCATGTCCATTGAGTCAGTGATGCCATCCAGCCATCTCATCCTCTGTCATCCCCTTCTCCTCCTGCCCCCAATTCTTCCCAATATTAGGGTCTTTTCCAATGAGTCAACTCTTCGCATGAGGTGGTCAAAGTATTGGAGTTTCAGCTTCAACATCAGTCCTTTCAATGAACACCCAGGACTGATCTCTTTTAGGATGGACTGGTTGGATCTTCTTGCAGTCCAAGGGACTCTCAAGAGTCTTCTCCAACACCACAGTTCAAAAGCATCAATTCTTCAGTGCTCAGCTTTGTTCACCATCCAATTCTCACATCCATACATGACTACTGGAAAAGCCATAGCCTTGACTAGACAGATCTTTGTTGGCAAAGTAATGTCTCTGCTTTTAAATATGCTATCTAGGTTGGTCATAACTTTCCTTCCAAGGAGTAAGCGTCTTTTAATTTCATGGCTGCAGTCACCATTTGCAGTAATTTTGGAGCTCCCCCAAAATAAAGTCTTGTCACTGTTTCCACTGTTTCCCCATCTATTTGCCATGACATGATGGGACCAGATGCCATAATCTTAGTTTTCTGAATATTGAGTTTTAAGTCAACTTTTTCACTCTCCTCTTTTACTTTCATCAAATCCCTTTCATCAAGAGGCTCTTTAGTTTTTATTCACTTTCTGCCATAAGTGTGATGTCATCCTCATATCTGAGGTTATTGATATTTCTCCCAGCAATCTTGATTCCAGCTTGTGCTTCATCCAGTCCAGTGTTTCTCATGATGTGCTATACATAAGTTAAATAAGCAGGGTGACAATATACAGCCTTGACATACTACTTTCCCTATCTGGAGCCAGTCTGTTGTTCCATGTCCAGTTCTAACTGTTGCTTCCTGACATGCACACAGATTTCTCAGGAGGCAGGTCAGGTGGTTTGGTATTCCCATCTCTTTCAGAATTTTCCACAGTTTATTGTGATCCACACAGTCAAAGGCTTTGGCATAGACTATAAAGCAGAAGCTGGTGGTTGTCAGCTTAATAAAATTCTCCTTGCTGTGTACATAAACCACCTTCTCCAAGGTAGATAAACTCAATACTAAACTCTGCTCCTGGAAGATACGCAAGCAACAGTGAGAAATCAAACATTTTTGCGCTACTTTGCTAAATGAAGCTTATATACTGATGTTTAAGTTTGATTTCCTGAAATAACTTTAAATTATTTATCCATTTAAAACAGTTTTCACTAGAAAATTATGTTATGACTATAATTTGACTAAAAATACAAGTATATTTTAAAAGGCAGATTAAAAAACATTATTTATCTTCTAAAATGCAAAAAATCTTGTTATATGCAATGACCAGCTTTTAAATAAATGAATAAAATGCATTTGAAACTCAGAAATATATACTGTGACTTTACTGCCTCATCTAACCTATCACGTAGCACACATCTAAACTCAGTTTTACCAGCTTGTGTGAGGTGGTGTAACAAAGGATTTGTGAAACTCTCAGAAAGGTACCCCAACGGTGTCAAGAGTTCATAATGAGAATTGCTTGTTGTAAACAAGCTCAGATTTGACATCTAGAGCCTTGAATTTGTCTATATCAGCTGCAAAATCAATGCAGACAGTATACATCCAGAATTTAATTCCTTCCAAAGATAACAGATAAGAGAAGAACTAGTAATTGCAATGTTACATTTCAGGTTCTATCTGAAGTCCAATCAGAGCAAGGCCCCACTAAAAGGGCCATCAGATCTGTCAGGGATTCAGAGACCCACTGAGCTTGATTATAGCTGTGTGTATATGGAGATAGAGAGGCAGCTGAGTCATAGGTTTCACTCTTAGTGATGTTTCATTACTCAGATGGGATCTGTGTGATTTTTTCCATTGCAAAGGCACAAACTTCCTTTGGGAACATGAAGTAGTCTGTGGACGATACTTTGAAACTCTATAACGAACAGGCTCCCCCAACAATGTTTCCTCCAGTGTTCTGTCTTTGTGCATTTGCATTAATGCCTCTCTGAGAAGTGCCTTCATCTTAACATAAACTCAAACTGATCATATCAGAATAACAAATCAGCTATTTACAGCATCAAGGACATGCTTGACCCAATGATGAAATTATCCTTAATTTCCTCTGGGGGCTTTTCAAAGGGGAATGTCCAGAGAATATTGTGTCCTTACTTCCTGCCTCTCATCAGGACTGAGTCTCCCTCTCACAGCACCTGGAGTTTTGAGTAACAGGGAACCCGAGGTTCAAGGTCTTCTTCAGGGTTTACAAACCCATGTCGCTGCTAAGAACATCAGCACAACTGTACCACCAGTTTAACAAGAAAAATGAATGAAGACTCAAAGAAACATTTGGTTCACATACTGCCTGAACCATAAAACCTCTGCTCAGGTACAACTGAGTCCCATCATCTTCTCCTTAAGCAGAAATAAGCTATATAGTTTCATACTCTAAAAAATAAAAATCCAATGAAGATGTTTTCTTCAGGGTATAGCTCTGTGTGCCACCTGACTTGGTATGTAAAGGCCAAACATGGTTAATGACGCTGTGTGTGCAGGACAGATTTCTGGAGAGCAGGGGTTTGATGCTCAGGACTGAACACCCTGAATGTATTTCTCTCTTCCCAGCTCTGTTGTGGTCACTTGAAATAGGCCATAATGGGAGTTTCTATTCTATAAACCCTGCAAATGCTTCAAACTGAGACATTTTCTTTTCCTGAAAGTCTATTTACCAGCACACAACTGAATCTGGATTTACCTCTGCCTTGCTGAGGACCACATTCAGAAAACTAAGATCATGGCATCTGGTCCCATCACTTCCTGGCAAATAGATGGGGAAATAGTGACAGACTTTATTTTTTTGTGCTCCAAAATCACTGCCTATGGTGACTGCAACCAACCATGAAATTAAATGACGCTTGCTCCTTGGAAGAAAAGTTATGACCAAGCTAAACAATATATTAAAAAGCAGAGACATTACTTTGCCAACAAAGTTCCGTCTAATCAAAGCTATGGTTTTTCCAGTAGTCATGTATGGATGTGAGAGTTGGACTATAAAGAAAGCTGAGTGCCAAAGAACTGATTCTTTTGAACTGTGTTGTTGGAGAAGACTCTTGAGAATCCCTTGGACAGAAAGGAGATTCAATCAGTCCATCCTAAAGGAAATCAGTCCTAAATATTCATTGGAAGGACTGATGCTGAAACAGAAACTTCAACATTTTGGCAACCTGATGTGAAGAACTGACTCATTTGAAAAAAAACCCTGATGCTGGAAAAGGTTGAAGGTGGGAGGAGAAGGGGATGACAGAGGATGAGATGGTTGGATGGCATCACTGACTCAATGGACATGAGTTTGAGTAAACTCTGGGAGTTAGTGATGGACAGGGAGGCCTGAAGTGCTGCAGTCCATGGGGTCACAAAGAGTCAGATATGACTGAGAGAATGAACTGAATTGGTGAGGACCAGAGAGCGGGCAAAGTCAGACTAGAGAGTGTGTTCTTAGAGGCAGAGGATACCAGAGAGCAAATGGTAGCTCAAGTGCAATGCATTGTCTGGGAGGCCTCTCAGAATTATTGTGCTGCCCTAACATGTGGGTGTGAAATACCCTCTTCATAGCCCCAAAGACAAGTGTGAGTTGAAGCAAGAAGCTTCAGGGCAGTCAGCCAGCATGTGAAAATAGACAGGCAATGTCATCAGATATGTGGATCACTGTTTCAGGGGGGAAAAAAATGCTAGAGATTAAAAACACTGTCACAGAAATGAAGACTAAATTCAAGGGCTTGTTAGGAGATTAGAGAGCTAAATAAAGAAACTCTGAGCCTGAGGGTATATCAATAGAAACCTCCAAAGCTGAAGAGCAAAGCGAATGAAGATCGATAAAAAGAAAAACAAAAGGGATATCCAAGCAGTATGGAAAACCTGTAAAAGTTGAAATGTATGCATAACAGGAATACCAGGAGAAGAAAGGAGCCAGACAGACATTTAAAACAATAAGGACTGACAATTTCTCCAAATGTCAGATACCAAACCACAGATACAGGAATCTCAGAGAATGCCAAGCAAGGAAAATGCCAAATATTAAACCTAAGTATATTATTTTATTATTTTCAAAATATAGAGAATCAAAGGGAAAGGGAAATGGGAACAATATGCTCGATAATCTGGGATCTAAACTTAAAAAGAAAGAACATGCACCAAAGAAAGAATAAGTGCAGACAAAGTGAAAACTTTTTTTTTCTTGTTCTTAATTGATCTGTCAGATTACAGATTGCTCCAAGATAATAATAATAACTATATTACTACTACTTCTAAGTCGCTTCAGTCGTGTCCGACTCTGTGCAGCCCCACAGATGGCAGCCCACCAGGCTCCCCCATCCCTGGGATTCTCCAGGCAAGAACACTGGAGTGGGTTGCCAATTCCTTCTCCAGTTTTCCTTTAAAATTGGAAGAAGTTAAAGTTCAGTACACACAGGCAAAGTCGTATGACTAAATATTTGGTTATATATGCTTGTGAAGATATCATGTGTATTAATAAATATCTGTGTGTGTATATATATATATATATATACATATATATATATAGCCAACATCTGCTGGATCATGGAAAAAGCAAGAGAGTTCCAGAAAAATATCTATTTCTGCTTTATTGACTATGCCAAAGCCTTTGACTGGGTGGATCACAATAAACTGTGGAAAATTCTGAGAGAGATGGGAATACCAGACCACCTGACCTGCCTCTTGAGAAATCTGTATGCAGGTCAGGAAGCAACAGTTAGAACTGGACATGGAACAACAGACTGGTTCCAAATAGGAAAAGGAGTACGTCAAGGCTGTATATTGTCACCCTGCTTATTTAACTTATATAAAAACTACATCATGAGAAATGCTGGACTGGAAGAAACACAAGCTGTAATCAAGATTGCCAGGAGAAATATCAATCACCTCAGACATGCAGATGACACCACCCTTATGGCAGAAAGTGAAGAGGAACTAAAATGCCTCTTGATGAAAGTGAAAGAGGAGAGTGAAAAAGTTGGCTTAAAGCTCAACATTCAGAAAACGAAGATCATGACATCTGGTCCCATCACTTGATGGGAAATAGATGGGGAAACTGTGGAAACAGTGTCAGACTTTATTTTTTGGGGCTCCAAAATCACTGCAGATGGCGACTGCAGCCATGAAATTAAAAGACGCTTACTCCTTGGAAGGAGAGCTATGATCAACCTAGATAGCATATTCAAAAGCAGAGACATTACTTTGCTAACTAAGGTCTGTCTAGTCAAGGCTATGGTTTTTTCAGTAATCACGTATGGATGTGAGAATTGGACTGTGAATAAGGCTAAGCACCGAAGAATTGATGCTTTTGAACTGTGGTGTTGGAGAAGACTCTTGAGAGTCCCTTGGACTGCAAGGAGATCCAACCAGTCCATTCTGAAGCAGATCAGCCCTGGGATTTCTTTGGAAGGAATGATGCTAAAGCTGAAACTCCAGTACTTTGGCCACCTCATGCGAAGAGTTGACTCATTGGAAAAGACTCTAATGCTGGGAGGGATTGGGGGCAGGAGGAGAAGGAGACGACAGAGGATAAGATGGCTGGATGGCATTACTGACTCGATGGACATGAGTCTGAATGAACTCCGGGAGTTGGTGATGGACAGGGAGGCCTGGTGTGCTGCGATTCATGGGGTCGCAAAGAGTCGGATACAACTGAGTGACTGAACTGAACCGATATATATATATATATATATATATGAGCAAATCGGTAACTATATTAGGATAAATATACAGATAAATACAATCAAAATAAAAACATATGAATGAAATATTATATGTAAGTGAAATGACAACTGAAACAACATAGAACACATGGGTCAAAGAAGAAATCTCAAGAAAATGTTTATAAGATTTTGAACTAAATAAAAATTATAGCATGATTTTCCCAAATTTGGGGGATCCAACCAAAATAGTGCTAAGAGAGAAAGATATTGAATGCATGTCGTAGAAAAGGGCAATGACCCAAAATCAATAATTTGAGTTTCTATCTTAGGAAGCTAGAACAAGGAGGGTAAATTAAATCCAAATAAGCAGAATAAAATAAATTAGAAGCATTAGAGCAGAAATCAATAAAACTGAAAACAGAAAATCAATACAGAAAATCAATGAAAATAAAAGTTGTTTATTTTTAAAAAGATAAGTAAAACTGATTAGCTAGCCAGGCTAGCTAATTACTAATGTCAGGAATAAAAGAGGGGCCATCACTAGAGATCTTGTGGAAATTAAAAGAATAATAAGGGTCTTCTAGGAACAAGCCTGGATCAACAAAATTGACGCTTTCAAACTGTGGTGTTGAAGAAGACTCTTGAGAGTCCCTTGGACTGCAAGGAGATCAAACCAGTCAATCCTAAAGGAAATCAACCCTGAATATTCATTGGAAGGACTGATGCTGAAGCTGAAGCTCCAATATTTTGACTCCCTGATGCGAAGCGCTGACTCATTTGAAAAGACCCTGATGCTGGGAAAAATTGAGGGCAGAGGAGAAGGGGGTGGCAGAGAATAAGATGGTTGGATGACATCACTGACTCAGTGGACATGAATTTGAGCAAACTGTTTGAGAACGTGAAGGCCAGAGAGGCCTGGCTTGCTATAGTTCATGGGGTCGCAAGAAGTTGGATATGACTTAGAGACTGAACAACAATAGTAACAAGAAATTCAATGACTAAGATGAAATTGACCAATTTTTTGAAAGACGTAACTTACCAAAACTCACCCACAAAAATAGACCATCTGAATAGACCTGTGTCTGTTAAAGAAATCGAATCAATAATTACTTAACTCCAAGTGTACACAGCACCATGTTCATATGCATTCACAGATGAATTCTACCGAATATTTAATGAATAAATTATATCAGTACTCTATCATCTCTTTCAGAGAACAGGTGTAGAAGGAATATTCCCTAACTCATCCTTTAATGCCAGCATTACCCTAACATCAAAACCAAATACACTGAAAGAAAACCATAGATCAATATCTCTCATGAATATAGATGTAAACATCCTCAACAAAATAAAAGAAAATAGAATTAAACAACGTATTAAATTGCCTGGAGGATCCTATGGACAGAGGAGCCTGGCATGCTACAGTTCATGGGGTTGCAAGAGTCAGACACAATATAGCAACTAAATCACCACCACAATTAAAAGAATTATACAACCCAGTGAGACTTATCTCAAAACTTATAAACAAAACTTATGCAAGGTTTGTTCAAAATCTGAAAATGATGAGTGTAATCCATCAACCAACAGGCTAAAAAAGTACATGGTCATATCAATAGATAAGATAAAGCATTGAAAAAACCAACACATATTACTGATATAAAAAAAAAAAACACTCCAAATAAACTAGGAATAGAAGGGAATTTCTTCAACTTGATAAAGAGCATCTACAGAGTGATAATATAAATATAAACTTAAGAAATAGTAAGCATCTCACTATTGCATATGGAATTCTACCTAAATTTATGAAGTTTTTCTCCAAATTTGCCTCTAATTTCAATGCAATTACACTCGAAATTCAAATAGGAATTCTTATGAAGCTAGAAAAGTTAATTCAAGAATTCTCATATATAAATAGCACTGGGTGAGAGTAAATAAGAAAATTTTGCAGCAAATAATGTTGAGTTTTTCTAGTCAGATGTAAATATTTATAATAAAACTACTAACCCAGCACAGTAGTGGCAAAGAGACAGACAAATTAACTGATGAGGCAGAATAAAGAGCCCAAAACAAGCTTATCTATAGAAGGAGATTTAAAAATAGGAAATGTTGCAGATCATTGGGAAAGGATTAGCACAGTTGGAACTATTGGTTAGCTAAATGAAAGATGAATAAAATGTCATGAAAGAGAATAAAATTTCAACTCTAACTCATACCTTATCCAAAAACTTAGTGCTAGGTGGACTGAGCTTCAAAAGAAAAATTAAATATGTAAAACTTTTGAAAATTACACACACGAATAAGTTTATGATTTCTTAAACAAGACAGTAAGAGCATAAGTCAAAAAAGAAAAGACTAATATATTTAATCTAATTAAAATAAAAACTGTTGTTGCCTCAAAAATCACCAGAGTTGAGAAAATAAGTCACAGACTGGGGCAAAATACTTGCAATGCACAGAACTAACAGGCTTCTCAGGTGGCTCAGTGCTAAAGAACCCACTGGCCAATGCAAGAGACGCAGATCCGATCCCTGGGTTGGGAAGATCACCTGAAGAAGCGAATGGCTCCCCACTCCAGTGGGAGAATTCTATGAACAGAGGAGCCTGGTGGGTTACAGTCCTGGGGTCACAAAGAGTTGGACATGACAGAGTGACAAACATAGTGTCTGATGATGCTAAATATGATCACGGATTCAGAGTAGTGAGGTCATATATATATATATATACTTCTGGGGATCAATAATGGGTTACAAGCCTTTGGGAGACTTATTTTGCAATATCAATTAAAAGTAAAAAGATCTGCTTATGCTACATGGAGATTTTGAATATTAGAAAATAGCCACATATATGTGAGGAAAACATAGAAAACTGTTCATGGTACCATGGTTTTAAGGGTATATTTATACAATGAGCTTTGAACTACATTTGTCATCATGAATCAATCTCAAAAACAAATACTGAACAAACAAAATATTGAACCTGTACAGAGGAATCAGTAGTGGTCTGTGCTGGGTAAGGGTTAAATTGCCCATTGGGACCTAGAAGGCCAAGGGATGATCAGGAGCAATGAAATAAGCCCAACCAGAGACAAGATCAAACTAAGATTTTTGAAGATAATTTTGAATAACAAGATTGAACTTTTCTTTTTTTAAAGCTCTTTCATATAATTAATCCCTTACAAAATTAGAATTTTATTGCTTTGTAGAAATTTTACTTACTTGTATCCATTTTTCCCTTAAAGCTTCATTTGTATTGAAAAGACAAAATCAATTCATGTTCAAACTAAAATCAATTCAATATTCCCTTAATTTTTCTGAGCTATTTCCTTATCATATGTATTTTTTTCAGAATTTAACTGGAGATTGTAAATTTTATTTGGTATAAACTGTGTGATAGACCTAAATATTCATATTTTTGTTCCATAGGTAATTTCCTTTCCTTACTTAAGCGAATTCAACAGTATGGAATCGGATATGAGTATTGCCACTCCTGCTTTCTTTTGGTCTCTATTTGCGTGGAATATCTTTTTCCAGCCCTTCACTTTCAGTCTGTATGTGTCCCTTGTTTTGAGGTGGGTCTCTTGTAAGCAGCATATAGAAGAGTCTTGTTTTTGTATCCATTCAGCCAGTCTTTGCCTTTTGGTTGGGGCATTCAACCCATTTACGTTTAAGGTAATTATTGATAAGTATGATCCCATTACCGTTTACTTTATTGTTTTGGGTTCGGGTTTATACACCCTTTCTGTGTTTCCTGTCTAGAGAATATCCTTTAGAATTTGTTGGAGAGCTGGTTTGGTGGTGCTGAATTCTCTCAGCTTTTGCTTGTCTGTAAAGCTTTTGATTTCTCCTTCGTATTTGAATGAGATCCTTGCTGGGTACAGTAATCTGGGCTGGCAGGAGTGGCAATACTCATATCCAATAAAATAGATTTTAAAACAAAGGTTGTGAAAAGAGACAAAGAAGACCAGTACAGAATGATCAAAGGATCAATCCAAGAAAAAGATATAACAATTATAAATATATATGCACCCAATATAGGAGCACCACAATATGTAAGACAAATGCTAACAAGTATGAAAGGGGAAATTAACAATAACACAATAATAGCTGGAGACTTTAATACCCCACTCACACCTATGGACAGATCAACTAAATAGAAAATTAACAAAGAAACACAAATTTTAAATGATACAATAGACCAGTTAGATCTAATTGATATCTATAGGACATTTCACCCCAAAACAATGAATTTCACCTTTTTCTCAAGTGCTCACGGAAAATTCTCCAGGATAGATCACATCCTGGGCCATAAATCTAAACTTGATAAATTCAAAAAAAATCAAAATCATTCCAAGCATCTTTTCTGACCATAATGCATTAAGATTAGATCTCAATTACAGGAGAAAAACTATTAAAAATTCCAAAATATGGAGGCTGAACAACACACTTCTGAATAACCAACAAATCACAGAAGAAATCAAAAAAGAAATCAAAATATGCATAGAAACTAATGAAAATGAAAACACAACAACCCAAAACCTGTGGGACACTATAAAAGCAGTGCTAAGAGGAAAGTTCATAGCAATACAGGCATACCTCAAGAAACAAGAAAAAAGTCAAATAAATAACCTAACTCTACACCTAAGGCAACTAGAAAAGGAAGAAATGGAGAACCCCAGGGTTAGCAGAAGGAAAGAAATCTTAAAAATTAGGGCAGAAACAAATGCAAAAGAAACAAAAGAGACCATAGCAAAAATCAACAAAGCCAAAAGCTGGTTCTTTGAAAGGATAAATACAATTGACAAACAATTAGCCAGACTCACCAAGAAACAAAGAGAGAATAATCAAATAAATAAAATTAGAAATGAAAATGGAGAGGTAACAACAGACAACACAGAAATACAAAGGATCATAAGAGACTATTATCAGCAATTATATGCCAATAAAATGGACAACGTGGAAGAAATGGACAAATTCTTAGAAAAGTACAAGTTTCCAAAACTGAACCAGGAAGAAATAGAAAATCTTAACAGACCCTTCACAAGCACAGAAATTGAAACTGTAATCAGAAATCTTCCAGCAAACAAAAGCCCAGGTCCAGACGGCTTCACAGCTGAATTCTACCAAAAATTTCGAGAAGAGCTAACACCTATCCTACTCAAACTCTTCCAGAAAATTGCACAGGAAGGTAAACTTCCAAACTCATTCTATGAGGCCACCATCACCCTAATACCAAAACCTGACAAAGATGTCACAAAAAAGAAAACTACAGGCCAATATCACTGGTGAACATAGATGCAAAAATCCTCAACAAAATTCTAGCAATCAGAATCCAACAACACACTAAAAAGATCATACACCATGACCAAGTGGGCTTTATCCCAGGGATGCAAGGATTCTTCAATATCCGCAAATCAATCAATGTAATTCACCACATTAACAAATTGAAAAATAAAAGCCATATGATTATCTCAATAGATGCAGAGAAGGCCTTTGACAAAATTCAACATCCATTTATGATAAAAACTCTCCAGAGAGCAGAAATAGAAGGAACATACCTCAACATAATAAAAGCTATATATGACAAACCCACAGCAAACATTATTCTCAATGGTGAAAAATTGAAAGCATTTCCTCTAAAGTCAGGAACAAGACAAGGGTGTCCACTTTCACCGCTACTATTCAACATAGTTCTGGAAGTTTTGGCCACAGCAATCAGAGCAGAAAAAGAAAGAAAAGGAATCCAAATTGGAAAAGAAAAAGTAAAACTCTCACTGTTTGCAGATGACATGATCCTCTACATAGAAAACCCTAAAGACTCCACCAGAAAATTACTAGAGCTAATCAATGAATATAGTAAAGTTGCAGGATATAAAATCAACACACAGAAATCCCTTGCATTCCTATACACTAATAATGAGAACTAGAACAAATAATTTCAAGATTTGTGTGGAAATACAAAAAACCTCGAATAGCCAAAGCAATCTTGAGAAAGAAGAATGGACCTGGAGGAATCAACTTGCCTGACTTCAGGCTCTACTACAAAGCCACAGTCATCAAGACAGTATGGTACTGGCACAAAGACAGAAAAATAGATCAATGGAACAAAATAGAAAGCCCAGAGATAAATCCACACACGTATGGATACCTTATCTTTGACAAAGGAGGCAAGAATATACAATGGAGTAAAGACAATCTCTTTAACAAGTGGTGCTGGGAAAACTGGTCAACCACTTGTAAAAGAATGAAACTAGATCACTTTCTAACACCACACACAAAAATAAACTCAAAGTGGGTTAAAGACCGAAATGTAAGACCAGAAACTATAAAACTCCTAGAGGAGAACATAGGCAAAACACTCTCTGACATAAATCACAGCAGGATCCTCTATGATCCACCTCCCAGAATTGTGGAAATAAAAGCAAAAATTAACAAATGGGACCTAATTAAAATTAAAAGCTTCTGCAAAAGAAAGGAAACTATAAGCAAGGTGAAAAGACAGCCTTCAGAATGGGAGAAAATAATAGCAAATGAAGCAACTGACAAACAACTAATCTCAAAAATATACAAGCAACTTATGCAGCTCAATTCCAGAAAAATAAATGACCCAATCAAAAAATGGGCCAAAGAACTAAATAGACATTTCTCCAAAGAAGACATACAGATGGCTAACAAACACATGAAAAGATGCTCAACATCACTCATTATTAGAGAAATGCAAATCAAAACCACAATGAGGGACCACTTCGCACCAGTCAGAATGTCTGCGATCCAAAAGTCTGCAAGCAATAAATGCTAGAGAGGGTGTGGAGAAAAGGGAACCCTCCTACACTGTTGGTGGGAATGCAAACTAGTGCAGCCACTATGGAGAACAGTGTGGAGAGTCCTTAAAATATTGCAAATAGAACTGCCTATGACCCAGCAATCCCACTGCTGGGCAAACACACCGAGGAAACCAGAATTGAAAGAGACATGCACCCCAATGTCCATCGCAGCACTGTTTATAATAGCCAGGACATGGAAACAACCTAGATGTCCATCAGCAGATGAATGGATAAGAAAGCTGTGGTACATATACACAATGGAGTATGACTCAGCCATTAAAAAGAATACATTTGAATCAGTTCTAATGAGGTGGATGAAACTGGAGCCGATTATACAGAGTGAAGTAAACCAGAAAGAAAAACACCAATGCAGTATACTAACACATATATATGGAGTTTAGAAAGATGGCAATGATGACCCTGTATGCAAGACAGCAAAAGAGACACAGATGTGTATAGTGGACTTTTGGACTCAGAGGGAGAGGGAGAGGGTGGGATGATTTGGGAGAATGGCATTGAAACATGTATACTATCATGTAAGAAACGAATTGCCAGTCTATGTCCGATGCAGGATACAGCATGCTTGGGGCTGGTGCATGGGGATGACCCAGAGAGATGTTATGG
The DNA here is from genome assembly GCF_023091745.1 of Budorcas taxicolor. Taxonomy (NCBI): domain Eukaryota; kingdom Metazoa; phylum Chordata; class Mammalia; order Artiodactyla; family Bovidae; genus Budorcas; species Budorcas taxicolor. Next base: position 143,376,927 of record NC_068920.1, read on the forward strand.
GGAGGGAGGTGGGAGGGGGGTTCATGTTTGGGAATGCATGTACACCCGTGGTGGATTCATGTCAATGTATGGCAAAACCAATACAGTATTGTAAAGTAAAATAAAGTAAAAATAAAAATTTAATTAAAAAAAAAAAGCAACTAACAACAACAACAACAACAAAAAAAAAACCAGTATGGAATCAGTGATTTAGAATCTGGCCTTCTCAGAAATCAGAGTTGTAACAATTCACATAATTTCTGTACACGTTTTACAACAAACAGAAGTTATGAACCTTATAAAATTACATTAATGTTTTGTTTTCTCACAAGATGGGCATAGTCCCACAAAGTGCCAACATTTAGAACATTTCCTAGTCAATGAATAGACAGCAACAAAGCGCTTTTCAAATGAGACTCAATTTGTACATGATCAGCAGCCCCACAAAGCTTTATTCAAATTCGTATCTCAGAATAATTGCAAATTACTACATGGCATGAACTGTCATCGTGTGGGAGAGAGACCATTAGGACCTGAATTAAGACTGCGGCTGCAGTGAAAAGAGGAGGAACTGGATTCCAAAGATATAGAATACTCTGAGTCCTTCTCCTGCTAAAGGTCTGCATCTTACATGTCTATCCTATTTTGTGCCATCCACTGGTCTGACGATTCTTTTATTATTATCATTCTGCATGAGCTGCTGTTTATGGTGTCATCGATGTTAAGTAAAGGATTCTTCTCCCATACCTCTATATTTTAAAAGGTATAGGCAAATAAATAAATAAATGAATAATTGCATCAAAAGAAAAAAAATAAATAAAAGGTATAGGCATTGTTTTTCCACAAGGGAAAAAAAATAAACCCATGAGAGATTTCTGTTTTTAAGGTTATAGCCCTGCCTCCCTGCATTCACCTTCAGCAATGCTATTTTTATCAGATGTTTAATCATTTGGACATGAATTTGGGAAAAATGATACCTTTGCTACTGACATCCAACATTTTGATATGACTCAGTCAAAATTTTTGTAGTTTTCCTCAGAAAGTGTCTGTTCAGATCTTTCAAGATTAGATAACTTTATAATTTTCATTGTTGCTGACAGTGGGGGATATTTAGTATGTATTTGCCTTTAGCAACCAAATTATTCATTTTACTGTAGTGACTAATTTTCATCATGAAACATTACAAAATGCCCACAATATGTTCATAAAAGAGTACCATCTCAAAGAAAAACACTGAAATCATCTTGAAATGTTTATTTCTATTATCTGGTAGTGCTGGTAAAAATTCACTTGTGGTGTCATTTTAATGGTGCATTGTCTTTCATTTTGTATTCATTCAGAAAAGCATGTTTTCAATTTTGTTATATTTATATGGTTTCTTATTTTTAATTATTAGAAATGAAAATGTTGAAAATAAAGCATCTATTTAAATCTATATTCATATCCTTAAATATGAACTTTCTTATATTTAATTCCCAAAGTATGGGATAACTATCTCTAAGGATATACACATTTTTATAACTCTTGATACATACTTCCAGACTATTAACTACAGAGGTGTATGAGAGCATGCACATTCCTAGGTCCTTGCCCAAATAGGGTATTACCATCTTTTTATTAGTGAAGAGTGAAGTCGCTCAGTCGTGTCTGACTCTTTGCTACCCCGTGGACTGTAGTCTATCAGGCTCCTCTGTCCATGGGATTTTCCAGGCCATAGTTCTGGAGTGGGTTGCCATTTCCTTCTCCAGCAGATCTTCCCTACCCAGGGCTTGAACCCGGGTCTCCCGTGTTGTAGACAGACGCTTTACCATCTGAGTCACCAGGGAAGCCATCTTTTTTTTAAATTGAAATTTATTTATTTTAATTGGAGGCTAATTACGTTACCATCTTAAAAAAAATTATTGCCAATGCATCGAGAAAACTGATAATTATCCTAATTTGATTTTTTTCTATTAATCATTAATTATATGTTCATCAGCTCTATTTTCCATTTACCTTTCTTGTTTCTCAAATTTTCTAATTATATGTGGAAATAAAGGACTCGGTAGCTTAAAAAATAACACTCGGTGAAGAAATCTGTATATGGGAAATCTAATTTATCTGTTTAGGTCACTGTCCTACCAGCTTATGTCATGTATAGCTGAGAGCTCATGGACTAACCACCTCGCTCGTCTTGGGGTTGGTCTGAGCATGAGACACAGTGAAGGAGCCCAACACTTACCATCTAGGGTCAGACAATACACACTGCAAAGCCTACAGTCTCCATGTTGTTTGGCATTTCCAGTTCTGTGGGTGAGAGCAGTTTCTGCTCACAGTGACCTAGCCTTGTGCTTTTCTTGAGAAATGCCTCTGCAGATAAATTTCACAAGGGTTCTTTAATAGAATCTGAAGTTATTAATTGACAATTATAGTTTGGTCTTCATTTTACTCCAGTGTGGGAATAAGAGAGAGAGAGAGTGTTCAGTATCCTGGCTTGTTCAATTTAAAAGTGGAAGAAATTTAATTTGGTTAAATTACATTTCTCCCAGGGATAGGCCAGAGACAACCTTGTTAGTGACATAAATCATTTTTTCCAAAAATGCATTTCTTCAGTACAGAATGAAGACACCAAGGTGGAACTTTAAAAGCTCTAAATTCTCCTTTAAATCTCTCCTCCATGTTTATCAATTGTGTCCTGTCTAGATCATCAGAAAGTTTTATTTTCCTCTAATAAATAATCTCATTTCTTCATGTTTTGTTATAAAGTACATGTTCCATACTTTTATAGTTATGTTCAGTAACATGAATCATAATCACAATCATAAAGAATTCCAGGACAGAAAGTAATTCTACAGCTGAGCTTGTTTCATCACCTCAGTGTGTGGGCATGGAAAGAAACACTAAATGAATTGTACTGAGATGTGACTTGGTGACATGCTTGTCTTCTACAATAGATACAGGAGCATCTCAGAAAGGACTTTGCCACATTCATTTGTATGTCCCTAAGGCTGAACCTCCCATTTGGCCCCTACCTAGAAGGAGTTATTAAGTCTCTACTTAGATATAAGACTTTCTAAAAGTTGAATATACCTTCCTGGATTATAGCAAATGTAAAGTAGTATAATAGCATATATTGTATTACTTTCACAAAAGCAATTGCTGTTTATTCTAAGAAAAAGTTACAAGATACTGTATGTAAATGTAACAGAAAAATAACAAGCTGGCTGCTCATAGAACACTACTAAAGTCACTTTGAAATATTGGTGTGTATAATCTTACACAAAACAGTTCCCTTTGGTGCCATCTTAATGGCTGCATTGTCTTCCTTCTTAAGGAAAAAAAGTAATTAAAGCAGAAATTCGTAGCTTAGTTTGACTCTTTTCACTGAAAACTCATTGAAATTTCTTCATATATTAAAAATAGGTGAAGTTTCAATGTTTAAAAATTGGAGAGGAATAGTTTTTTTTTAATTAATATAAAAAATATTTCATGCCTTTTATATAAACAGTTGGCTTGCAGGATAAATCTCAGAACAATTCCAGAAAAATGTTACAGATAAATCAATAGATTGAGCCCAAGTGGCAAAAAGCCTAGCTATTCTCATCTTGTCTGGAAAATCTCAATGTAATTCTTTATTAAATTAATAGTCATATTTATACATGGACACTCTCATTTATTCAATTAATGTTAACTGATCCCTTACTAGGTACCAAAGAGTGCATGTGGTGCTGGAGACCTGGAAATGAATCAAGCACACTTAATAATCCTTGAGAAGGCCAGGGTATTTTGGCAGCAAGCAAGCATGTATAGAACTTCCCTTTTGGCTCAGCTGGTAAAGAATCCACCTGCAATGCAGGAGACCTGGGTTCAATCCCTGGGTTGGGAAGATCCCCTGGAGATCGGAAAGGCTACCCACTCCAGTATTCTGGCCTGGAGAGTTCCATGGACTGTATAATCCATGGGGATGCAAAGAGTCAGACACGACTGAGTGACTTTTGCTTTTTCAGAAAAGCATATTAAAAGGTGTTCACATAGTATCTGATAAGTGCTGAAATAGCAAAAAGTAGTTGATATAACAGCAGCATCTAATCCAGCTTGAGTATATTAATAGTCTTCTAAGAAGAGTTGATGACTAGCTAAGTCTTGAGGCAAAGAAAGTGACCATAACTAAACCGTAAGTAGGTACATACAATATACTCATACCCAGAGACAGTGTGATTCAGTTGTAGAATTAAAACAAAATAAAATACAATTTAAAAAAAAATCACAACTGGACCAAAAGCTATTAAACTGTATTCAGACAGAACACTAGTAACCGCCATGTGCTTGAGCAAGTCATACAAACTCTCTGAGCTCTTGTTTCTTTAACTAGTAAATGTAGATAATAGTATATACCTCACAAGGTTGTTGGATGATTGAAAAAAATTGCAAAAATGAAGATGGCTAGCAAAATTACTTCCCTTGAAATATGGCACCAAGTGAATAAGATCAGATTAATCTGAATCATGTAAGCAAAATGCAAGACATGAGAGATGGATAAGGCATGAGTTCTTCTCTATGTACATATAGGATAGCTCAAAAGATACATATACTCATATATATCAATATAATAAAAATATATAAAGTAATGCATAAATGCAACATAAGTATATTTAATATATAATATGGGTAATACAATTTGATACTAGGCTTTAGCTATAATATTTAATATGACATAAAATAGTATAATATATATTTGGGAATATAGTATATCTAACATATTGTTGTTTAGTTACTCAGTCATATCTGACTCTTTTGTGACCCCATGGACTCTAGTCTGCTGGGCTCCTCTGTCCATGGGATTTCACAGGCAAGAATACTGGAGTGAGTTGCCATTCCCCTCTCAGGGCATCTTCCAGACCCAAGAATTGAACCCAGGTCTCCTGCATTGGCAGGCAGATTCTTTACCACTGAGCAACCAGGAAAGCCTATCTAACATGTATATATATATACACACACACATACATACATATATACACACAGATATACACTGAATACTACAACATATATTTACATATTACTAACATATGTAGTATACAAAATATGTTTCATCTTATATAATTGAATGCTGTCATTTGAGTGAAATATTAGTTAAAAAATCAACAATAATGTCAATGACATAAAAACAAGAATATCAATTGCTAACATTTTTTAAGACCTTGGTATATACCAGAAATTGAGTTTGAGAACAGTATATACTATCTTCATCTGTTATCACAAAAAAGCTATGAAATAGACATTCTCTCCATTTTACAGATGAATATATTGAATATCAGGGAATTAAAAATGCAAGTCTAAAACCTATTGGAGAAGGGAATGGCAACCCATCCCAGTGTTCTTGCCTTGGAAATCCCATGGACAGGGGTGCCTGGTGGGCTACAGCCCAGGGGATCGCAAGAGTTGGACATGACTGAGTGACTAAACAATGACAAAAACCTATAGCTGTCATAAGTCATATCTGAAATTAAACCCCACATGGTACCATTAACCATTCTACCAACTGTTTTTGGAAATAAACAAAACAGGGTAACATAATTGGCTGTTGGAAAAGGTGGGATTCTGCCCCAGGCTTTGAATAAAATATTTGCCTCCCTCCTTGACTGTCTTTGTCTCTGCCTCTCTCTCTCCATTTCTTCCTTCCTAACGCAATGTCACAGTTCATATTCTTGGGCAATGATTTACAATTTTTTGAGTATATATTTTGTTCAAAATTTACTCTGGGATCCAAATACTGGAAACCCAAAATTAAGGTAAGGCAAGTGAGGTGATGACAAAAATTCAGTAAGTATATTTAATGCATTTTTAAGCTATAAAACATAATGAGAAACTCCACAATCCATGATGAATAAATTATTAAAATTTTAAACAAAAACCTTGTATTTGCAGGATCTTAGCTCCCTAGCTGTACCTTAATGCCAACCACAGCTCCAGAGAAACTTTGTTCACAAAATAGGTGGCCAGCTTGTGGGCCACAGTGTTGTTGTTGTTGTTGTTTTTTTTGGACTTCATTAAATATTACTCATCTCAAATGCTGAGATTTCCAGCATCTTCAACTTCCTGTCCAAGGTGAATGCCTCACTCATCTCACCCTAGTCCTCATTCCCTAATCTTAAGAGAAAACTCAATGATGACACTGGTTCAAAATACAGTGATTTCCATTACAGTGGGGTTGAGGGACCTAAAGCTTCCCTAGTGGGACTTGGTTGACCCTCTTCTTCTACCTCCCTTTTACCTCCTTCATGTCCATACAAACCCAGGCACATTTCTGGAACCTCAGGGAAACCTCTAAGATTGGAGAACATTCAGTCTGGGGAAACAGAATATTCAGTCTAGGGAAAAAAAGATGTTTCATATGGAAATTTAATCCCTAATTAGGAAAAATAAAAGCATATTATCAGAGTAGTTTAATTTCTGTGTAGCTACTCCACAATAGTGCAGAGATAAAAAGTTTAAATAATAGCTAAGTATTAATAGTTGTTTTCCAGATACATCCTGAATCTCTAATTACTTTTTTTTTTGGTCCCTGTGGTATTTTGTTTTGGGACATGGTTTTGTTTTACATTTGCATTTCATATGCAGTGTGTACGTGTCAGTTCAGTTCAGTCACTCAGTCATGTCTGACTCTGCGACCCCATGAACAGCAGCAAGCCAGGCCTCCCTGTCCATTACCAACTCCCGGAGTATACCCAAACTCAGGTCCATTGAGTCGGTGATGCCATCTAACCATCTCATCCTCTGTCATCCCCTTCTCCTCGTGCCTTCAATTTTCCCAACAACAGGGTCTTTTCAAATGAGTCAGCTCTTCGCATCAGGTGGTCAAAATATTGTGTGTGTGTGTGTGTGGCGGGGCGGGGGGGGGGCAGCTAAAACTAGGATATGTTGCATCTCCTTTTTCAGGTTGACACCTACATAATTAAAATTTAAAAGGATATCCAAATTATCAGTATGTTTACTCCTCAAAACCCCCTTCTTGAGAAATAAGTGTCAATCCCTGGGTTGGGACGATCCCCTGGAGAAAGAAATGGCAACCCACTCCAGTTTCCTTGCCTAGAAATCTCATGGGCAGAGGAGCCTGGTGGGCTACAGTCCGTGGTGTCACAGAGTCAGACAGGACTAAGAGACTGAGCATGCATGCACAAGAGGAGATTAGGGATTAGCGTGGGTGTGTTTCTGAGGACTCGGAAGCGTTTCATTACTGACACTCGTTAGAGGACCTCTTCTTCCCCATAGGACTGACTGATACTTACCTCCTATTTAATAAGTGTTTCCACACATATTATGTGTGAGTCTTAGTGAACTGACACAAATAAGCCTAACTATTGACACAAATAAGCCCTGCTCTCAGCCATATATATATATATATATATATATATATTCAGAGACAGCTACAAACACAAGATCTTTAGTTAAATATTTCTAATATTTTTTTTCTTTGCCTAAGTGTAATTTTGTCAACCAAGAGTTACTTATCACTGGCCCTAAAAACCTCTAAAATTCCAGTCCTTGGAAGCTTGGCAATATAATATCTACAGGGGGTACATATTCTCCCATTCACCTATTTCAGAGTCTTGTCACACAAAAATGACACCTAGCATTCTTCTTCTTTTTTTTTTGACACCTAGTATTCTTAAATGGAGAAGGAAATGGCAACCCACTCCAGTATTTCTGCCTGGAAAATCCAATGGACAGAGGAGCCTTGTGGGCTACAGTCCATGGGGTCACAAAGAGTCAGACACAGCTGAGTGACTAACATTTGTGGTGTGTGTTTTATTCTTGAATAGAACTACAATGTCTTTGGGAACATTCATTCCAATATACCACAGGCCACAAATTATTTCATGGGCCATTAGAGAACTGTTTGTTTTGTTTTGTTTTGTTTCCCCTTGAACCAAGATCAAACTGCCAAATTTCTAACCTAATGTATGTGTGTGTGTGTGTCCACACACATGCAGATGTGGGCATCTGTAATAATATAAATAGAAGGAGACACTAGAGTTCAATTTTTCTAATGGACACAATAGGTGCACAAGTGCAGCCAAGAAGAGCTACCCCACGTCTGAGGTCAGGGGCAGTGGCCCAGAGTGCTAGGCTGCGGCAGTGCAGGAATGGCTGAGAGGAGCTACCCCCTGCCCGAGGCCAGGGGCGGCTGCTGAGAGGAGCTGCTCCACGTCCCATGAGTGGTGGCTGTGCAGGCACAGGAGGGCCTAGAGGAGATATTCCACGTTCAAGGTCAGGAGGGGCGGTGGTAAGGAGATACCCCTTATCCAAGGTAAGGAACAGCAGCTGCGTTATGATGGAACAGCCGTGAAGAGATACCCCATGTCCAAAGTAAGAGAAATCCAAGTAAGATGGTAGGTGTGGCAAGAGGGCATCAGAGGGCAGACACACTGAAACCATAATCACAGAAAACTAGTCAATCTAATCACACTAAGACCACAGCCTTGTCTAACTCAATGAAACTAAGCCATGCCATGTGGGGCCACCCAAGATGGGCAGGTCATGGTGGAGAGGTCTGACAGAATGTGGTCCACTGGAGAAGGGAATGGCAAACCACTTAAGTATTCTTGCCTTGAGAACCCCATGAACGGTATGAAAAAGCAAAATGATAGGATACTGAAAGAGGAACTCCCCAGGTCAGTAGGTGCCCAATATGCTATTGCAGATCAGTGGAGAAATAACTCCAGAAAGAGTGAAGGGATGGAGCCAAAGCAAAAACAATACCCAGTTGTGGATGTGACTGGTGATAGAAGTGAGGTCTGATGCTGTAAAGAGCAATATTGCATAGGAACCTGGAATGTCAGCTCCATGAATCAAGGCAAATTGGAAGTGGTCAAACAGGAGATGGCAAGAGTGAACGTCGGACATTCTTGGAATCAGCGAACTAAAATGGACTGTAATGGGTGAAATTAACTCAGATGACCATTATATCTACTACTGTGGGCAGGAATCCCTTAGAAGAAATGGAGTAGCCATCACGGTGAACAAAAGAGTCTGAAATGCAGTACTTGGATGCAATCTCAAGAACGAAACTCCAGTACTTTGGCCATCTCATGCAAAGATTTGACTCATTGGAAAAGACTCTGATGCTGGGAGGGATTGTGGGCAGGAGGAAAAGGAGATGACAGAGGATGAGATGGCTGGATGGCATCACCGACTCGATGGACATGAGTTTGAGTGAACTCCGGGAGTTGGTGATGGACAGAGAGGCCTGGCATGCTGTGATTCATGGGGTCACAAAGAGTCAGACATGACTGAGCGACTGAACTGAACTGAACTGAACTGAACTGAATCTATACCTTGGTTTACCTCTTGAAACCTATGTGAACTTGGACCATTTTCTCAGGAAAAAAAGCCAAGAGTTTTAATTATGCTTCACACAAAGGATTATTATGAGTATAAATTGGGGTTACATACATGATTTGAGGGCTGAACCAGTATTAATTGGGCCTGTTTAATTTTGTGACCTCCCCTTCAAAAAGGACAGTGGGATGAGTTGCTGGAAGTGTCTGCCATATGGTCTTTCGATGATGAGGTCACTGCCTAATCATTTTCCCCATGGAGAGGGTTTATTACAGTGAATACTGAATGTACTGTTATCAGGGGAAGAGGTGGAAAAAAAAGTGGAGCTGGCAACAAGCAGGAGCAATTCCTCATCACTGAGTGACATAACAGTTCAGATCATTTTTGTCTCCACATTTGGGGGAGAGGTCAAAGTTATTAGTTTGGAATGGATACACAGATCACATTAGTGAAAATGGAAAGGTGTGGACCAAGAAAACTCACAGGTATGGATATCCTGAGCAGCAGATGCTTCTGAACTCACTACCATGCTTAATTTTTAGAATGTGTGTATCTCACAGTAAACAATCTTCTTTTCCTAGTGGAAAGCTAGGGGAAATATGCTTCTTATTTAGTTAGCTATATTTATTTAATAACCATTCTCTGAACCTCCATATATATCAGGCTGTTAAACAGGCACTGGAAATATAAAAGCTGTGAGTTTTTGTCTTCCGTGAATAATGCAATAAAGATAAATGATTTGTAAGTGACTAAATTCAGTGGAAATGAGATTAGAGCACGGGATGATAAATATTAACACATACATTTACATCTTACAAAGGACTTTCTCATCTGTTAACTTGACCAACACATCAACCCCATATTTATCTTCTCATTTTCTATAGTGAACATTGGCTTTATTTTCTAGTTGGTTCACAACTTGGAAAATTCTTCCATTATTTGGGGAGTTCTCCCTGTATGTACCCCACCACTCACCCATGCAGCTTGAATTTAAACATGGGACCAAGATGCCCATAAGTAGGAGGACCCAGTCAGGACTTCAGTTTCATGCAGTAAATGAAAGAGGTGCTTCTGGTATAGAAAAATGGTTTTAGAGAGGTTCCTGAGAGTAGCACAAAGTATGAACCTGAATTCTCAGTGTGACTAGTGGTTCCCTCAACAGACTGGGTTGGGAAACTGAATTTTGATTGTGGAAGCTCTGTTTATTCCAACTGGGCAGTTTCCCAGTGATTCTACAAACTATTCAATATCTTTTTTTAAGAAATTTATTTATTGCTTCAAATTGCAAATGTGAATTCTGTTGTTTGAAAATAAGAACTCTAATTCCTCCAGCTCTATTTTACAGAAGAAGAGGCTCAATTTCAAAATGTGAAAAGATATCCAGGATACTGACTTAGGCAATTATTAACATGTAACTTGGAACCAGGGCAAACCCATTGTTTCCATGACACCATGCTATCTTACATTATAAAGCATGTCAGTTTCATGGCATGACTAACAAAATAACCTATGGAGAGAATAAACCTATAAAATATGGAGGAAATTAGTATCTATATACTGTTTCTCTAGGTCGAGGAACATACATCCCAGACCACCCCAGATTATCCTGGTTTACACTCCATCCCACTTCCCAGAAGTTTAAGTACCATGGTGATCCTAAGATGCTGCTTAATTTCTTTTTGTGTCTCTTTATTTTGTTGTTACATTTTCCCAAGTCTAGTTTTTAACATTTCTTTTTGCAAAAGCACATTTTCCTTTTTATTCACATTAATTTTTTTTCCAGCTGTGTTGAGATACGATTGACTAAAGTAGACATTCCTTTCTTTCGTTAACAGACTGCTAGTGACTATTTAAGAGAAGGCAATGGCACCCCACTCCAGTACTCCTGCCTGGAAAATCCCATGGGTGGAGGAGTCTGGAAGGCTGCAGTCCATGGGGTCGCTGAGGGTCGGACATGACTGAGTGACTTCACTTTCACTTTTCACTTTCATGCATTGGACGAGGAAATGGCAACCCACTCCAGTGTTCTTGCCTGGAGAATCCCAGGGACGGGGGAGCTTGGTGGGCTGCCGTCTGTGGGGTCGCACAGAGTTGGACACGACTGAAACGACTTAGCAGCTTAGCAGCAGCAATGTGATGTTTTGATACATGCATATATGGTGACATGATTTCCACAATCAAGTTGATTAGCAGATCTGTTGCTTCACACAGTGACCATTGTGTGTGTGTGTGTGTGTAGAGAACAGTTGAGATCTACTCAGCAAATGTCTGGTATGCAATACTTTATTATTAACACTCTTGCCTGGAAAATCCCATGGACAGAGAAGCCTGGTAGGCTGCAGTCCATGGGGTCTCTAAGAGTCGGACACGACTGAGCAACTTCACTTTCAGTTTTCACTTTCATGCATTGGAGAAGGAAATGGCAACCCACTCCAGTGTACTTGCCTGGCGAATCCCAGGGATGGCGGAGCCTGGTGGGCTGCCATCTATGGGGTCGCACAGAGTTGGACACGACTGAAGTAACTTAGCAGCAGCAGCAGCAACAGCAGCATAGTCACTATCCTTTGCATCAGGTCTCCAGAACTTACTCATCCTATAAGTGAAAGCTTATACACTTGATCAATAGCTCCCTTTTCCTCGACTTCCTGGTAACAACCATTCTACTCTCTGTTACTATGAGTTTGACTTTTTTTTTTTTATTTCACATATAAATGAGATGATGTGGTATTTATTTTTTCTATGTCTGACTGATTTCATTTAGCATAATGATTTATTTCTTCAGTAACTCATTAGAAATTTTTTTGAACATTTATTCTGTGCAGTGCCGGGGTCCAGCCCCTGCAGGATGCAGGGGAACCTGAAGGAAAAATGGTGTCGGCGGATGATTTGGAGAGAGGTAAGGAAAAAATATTGTAGATAAGAAAATAGAGGAGAGAAAGAGGCTGCTATTCCTTGGTTTACATAGAAAGCCAGTAAAACTTCAAGACAAGAAGTTTGCCCTGTTTACGGAGGCCACAGGTGCCTTCCTGTTCTCCTGAGGGAGTGAAGATGCAGAACATCTTCCCATTCAGGTCTTAGAAACCCGGGCAGATAAGTGAACGCAGGGAGCCTCTATGCTCCAAGGGATCACCCTGAAAAAAAGAGAGAAGGAGAGGGAGAAAATGATTGACGCGAGGTGACCAAGCTTCTTCAAGCGAGGCCCCTTGTTTTTATTTTCAAAAAGGTCTTTTATACCTTTACTTGTACATAGAGGGAAATGAAAGATGCAAAGTCATGCAGAGTCAGCCCAAACATTACATCTGTTTTGTCTTTATCGAAACCAGGATTTTTTCTGCAAATCTTTCCCATAGATAATGTTGTGTACATTATCTTCTGGCCTTGGAGGCCTGTGAACATTTTATGACCCTCTTTTGATAAAGCCTTCTCAACCAGAAAACTTATTTTCCCTTGAAATGTTTTTTCTTTATATTTCTAATCTATGTCAGCCTCAAAAAGTATTATACAGAGTTACATTCTCAGGAAGCAAAGGTGCAGTGAGTTACAAGAAAGAACCAATTAGCTCAAAAGTCTGATGTGGTTAATTTCAAGGCTACATTTGTTTTTCTTACTTTCCAGCTATGTTAACTAATGCGCTCCCAGGTGCACAGTGGATAAGAGATATGGGAACTTAGCAATAAGCATTGGCCCAATAATGAAATCCTACATTAGCACTATTCTAATAACTTTTAACTCTTTGAAAGGTTCTATGTTTTAGGCTTTCCATGCCTCTCACAGTTGGGAGGCTGTAAATAATCATATACGTAGCTGCAACATGTATATACCTGCCAAGAAAGCTAGAATGCTAACAGAGGGATTTTGATTGGAAATATTCCTCTCATGTCCAGGAGACTTATTAGCTATAGCCCTAAGTTAATTTTCTCCAGAGAAAGGTGGTCAGGAATAGCCCCCTGTTAATGTCAGAAGAGTTGGTGAAAGTCATGAAATAGTAAATCAGACAGATTCTGGTTTTTGGGTAGGTGCTCGAGAAAGCCTAGGAAGCCCGTTGAGTCCTGAAGCCTTGCTTAACAGTTCTCTTCCACATGACCTTGTCACGGGTGGGCTCTCCTGTGGTGGCTCCCGGCAGTGCAGAACACTGCCTTTAAAGTAAAGTTCTGGGAAGGACATTCAACATGAACCCAGAGTATCTGTCTAGCTATTTACTATCTGTGTGATCCTCAGAAAATTAATTGAATCACCAAATTCCATGTGTTTTAGCTTGATTATTAATAATATTTGCATTTCACTCGAAGTGTTCCAGTTTAGACAATAAATCTTGATGATTTTTAAAGATAAGTGGTAAACAGATTTTTGTTAAATGAATTTGAAAATTAGATGAGCATACTATGACATTTAAATTAATCCTTTGGGAAAGAAAAAGGTGGGATGAGGTAGAGACAAAATCAACAAAGAGCTCGTCACCTGGGGAGAGGTTGTGTTTTTTTTTTCAGTGAGCTGTAGTTTCTATAAATGGGATATTCCTCCTAAGTCAGCAAGTTTCCTCTACTAATGCACTAGGCATGCCATACAAGTGCAGTTTCTAAAGTTCTCTCTCCGTTTCTCTCTCGCTCTCTCATACACACACAAGCCTCAGTGCTAAAACAGAAGAATCCTGTCTACACTATCACTTCAAAACTGAGTGCTCAAATGCTTCACTATTTATATAGCAAAAGGAAAAGCTTCATTAAAATCCCTGATTTGCATCTTTATAATTGACTGGGAAAGAAAACAATATATTTCCCCCTTTGCCATCGAAGTGTGTCAGTCAAAAGTAAGAGTAATTTGCGTACACTGAAATTATATTTGAACAAATAAATTAATAATGAATCATCCAAGTTTTTTATAAAAGGAGCTTTCTTATTTTTTTTACTAACAGCTAGAGGCTTTATCCTCATACATCCCCTTGTTTCTCTTTAGTAACATTACAGGAGCTCTCACAGAGGAGTAGCATTTTTTTTTTTAAAGTCTAAGAATGAGGAAATAGACTAAAATAAAGGAAATCCTAATAATATTAATATAAATCCAAACAGATTTAACTCTGTATCTTTATTAGGCTAATACACTTTAAAAATTGCCTTTACTTTGTCATGCCAGAATACTCTCTCTATATTCACAAGTTGCTCAATTGCTCTTAGTTCTATTGTATATTTATAATTTATGCCTTCACTGCTTCCAGACTAGACTAGAGGCAGCTTGCCACAAAGATATAAGTGTAAATGTAGTTGTAGAAACAGATCTGTAGATATCAATGCATATATATACATACATACATACATACATACATATATATATATATATATACACACACACACATATCTCCATAGGAAAGTTAAAATTAAAAATACAGGAGAAGAAGAAAATTTATGGAGAAAAGAGATGTTAGCTGTGTTAGGAACCAATATGAAATTTATTCAGGTCTCCCTAGAAGCCAAGATAAAAAGGGAAAAAGAATTGATTCTATAGTAACTAGCTGTATGAAACTCATTCTGTAGAGTATTAATCATAATCTGCTCTAACAGGCTGTCCATCATGTACTGCATGAAAGCAAATTTGGGTTGTCAATCTTGTCTCTCGTGTTCTCTTTAGAAGATGACAGTGATAAGTAAATGCATTCTCTAAGTAAAAATAAATGCCAAAAACGGGCATGTATATTCCCAAAGTGATAGTAATTTGATACGAATCAGGTCCTTTCTTCTGTCTTTACTACCAGGGAGTTCTTAGGAAAAATCATCCTTCATTTCAAAAATATTGAATAATAATAATAATACAATGGATAGTTATCAGGCCCATTATGACAATGTGCCAAGTAGTACATTATGGGTGGGAAAGTTTTATACAGATACCGCTTGCCATTATTGTGACAGCTGTGTTTACTGAAATGTGTGGGTGGGGAAGATCAAAAGGGTAAACGACACGTGCAACACCAATATTCCTGGTCGTCTGAGCCAAGTTTTCTCAAGCACTCCTAATTTTAACATGTTCTCAACGCACTTCAGAAGCCTGCTGCTACTGCTGCTGCTGCTAAGTCACTTCAGTTGTGTCTGACTCTGTGCGACCCCATAGATGGCAGCCCACCACCTAACAAATCCCAATTTGAATATTTCACCTAAGCCTTCAGCTTCCGGTTCTGTGAAGAGACGCAGGGCCTCTGGTAGGTCAGTTTTTTTGACAGCAAGGAATATTTTACAGATGGAGATTTGGTCATAGAAGATGCCGCTGGGTGGATGACATTCGGAATGGCCACACAAACCCTGCCCCTGACTTCAGCTTGTCTCACTTTCTCTTATGTAGGTCTCGCTTTGGAATGAGCTGATACAAATTAATTTGCAGTTTTTTAAGAAGCAATGAGTTATTTTTCAATTTGATTTCAGTGTCTTAAAGTTCCCAGAATAAACAGATATTTTAAATGCACAGCTTCACTTCACAGTATGGGTATACTTTTGTGACCTTCAGCAATTTTATTACATACAATGTATAGGGTTACATTCTACAAACAGAAATATTTATTTTAATAATAATAACATTTATTGAGAACTGTCAGGTGCTACAGTTGGTTCTTTACATGATCTCATTTGATGCTTTCAACAGTCCTATCAGAGGAGGTCTATTATTATCTCATTTTGCATATCTGTAAACTGACTTAAAGCCAGGATTCAAGCATTAGGTTTAATGCCATGCTAAAACAGGCTTTCCCAGACATTATATCTGCCGTGGTGCCACTAAGTTATCCCATATCAAATCACTGTTACTTGCCTCGTAGCATTTAGTAGAATCTACATTTGTTCAGAGGTTTACTGACTGTTGTATGTCTCCCCTATAAAAATGTAGGCTCCAGGCACAGGAATCAAGCCTGTCTTTTCTACCTGTGTCTGCAGTGCTTTGAACAGTGACAATACAGGCACAAAACAAATTGCTGAATTAATGAATAAATAAATGAATACCTCCAAAGTGCAGGCATTTTAAAGAATTCTCTTTCCTCTGAAATTTGTCAGGTTTTATTTTTTCCTTCAGCACAAGGAAGGCATTAAGCAAATTATGAATGTCTCTTGTGTGCTGGAAGAGTTTATTTCAAATTGAGAGCAAGAGCATAAAATCATTTTCTATAGGTCACCAAAGACACTCTTAATATATTCCCCCAAATGAAAGATAGCTTTGGAGTTTATATAGCCACTTCATGATATTTAGCCCTTTGATCCCCGAAGTCTTTTAGCTCTATTTGATCCAAAGCATGGCTAAAAGCTTAACAGAAAATGAATTGTGCCAATAAATATTTACTTTCATCTCTTTTCTGTATGCTGACATGTTCCTTCTGTCTAAACTGTTTTAAAAGTGGAAATTAAATTGATCATTTGAATTGTGAAAAAAAAAGTGGGAAAAAAATCATTTCCAAGGCACGGTCTTTGTTTTTCTGCTGTATTATTATGTATGAACTGCTTCTGAGTTACTGAAAGTGCAAAACTGATTTTTAGAAATTCAAAGGCTTAAGAATTCAGCAAGTTCAATGAATGCCTTGTAATACAGACAGTGAAAGCACCAATACCTTCCATTATCTTTGGTACAGAAAGTCTTGGGCTATCTTTTCACCACTTTCCCTATAACTTGTACATCGCTAACCATCAGCTCAGCATACACCATGTTCGTGCGCATGTGTATACACACACACACACACACACACACACACACACACACACACCCATCTCTCTCTGGCCAAATCTTTCTCCAATTTGAGATATAACTGATATATGACCTATACAAGAAAGCCTTCCTCTCCCACACCCCTCCTCACATTACCATGTTCCTTAAATCTTTATTCCTATAAAATACTTTTCATTGCATTCATTAAGATCTATTACCTTTATCTGTTTAATTATCTTTCTTATGTGGGATCACTTGTAGCAACAGCTATGTCTTGTTTGTATCTGTTATCACCAGCATCTATGCAGTGCTTGCTAAATAAATAAATTTTAATAACTATTTGTTGATTAATGAATGAGAAGACTGAACTTAGTTCCTTTCTTGGAGAATGGTAGTCGGCCAATGAGTCTGAAAAGAATGTATTCCATGAGATACATCCTGGTATGATTCCAATGACTAGTCCTTACGATTAGTATTATACTATCCAGACTCTGAGCTGGAAACTAAAGCAGCAAAATACTGGTGCTTAAAACAGAGTGCGTGTGTGCTCGGTGGCTCAGGCATGTCTGACTCTTGCGACCCCAAGGACTGCAGCCTGCCAGTCTCCTCTGTCCATGCGATTCTCCAGGCAAAAATAATGGAGTGGGTTGCCGTTTCCTTCTCCAGGGGGTCATTCTGACCCAAAGATCAAGCCCTCATCTCCATTGGCATGTGGATCCTTTACTACTGAGCCTCCTGGACGGACAGAAAAGGCAAATAAGAGTAGAAGAGGTTCTTACAGAAATCTTTCTTTGACGTGCATGCAGGAAATGAAGGGGTCACTGGCACTTGAATGGTAAGGGAGACTTTTCCGAGAGAATTTAACGTAGGACTTTTTTTCTCTTTTGTCCATACTTCAGGGAAGTTTCTGTAACCACTCCCAGTGCTAATACAATGTGACAGCACATGGCTCTGAAAAATACACATTTAGAAAAGATTGAGCCTCCTTAAATATTAACTTTCACCAAATTCTGTGTAAAGATGTACATAGAAAAATAAATAATAAAGGCTAGAACAGAAATGGGGATGCTAAACAAGTATAAACAGAAGGAGTATGGGTTTTTGCAGGAATTTTCCAGGCCTATACAAAGAAACGATTTCGGGACACAGTGGCATGTGGCATGGGGACCAGAACTGGATTTAGATTTGGAACAGCAACATCAAACAACCAAGGTCGTGAAAAGGAAGCTAGTTTTCCAACAGGTTCCCTTGACTAATGATTTAGCTCGTTTCTAGGATTGGGGAATTAAAGGTTGCAATAAACATGTTTATGCATACATATTTTATCTATCTTGCATGTAAACTGAGTGTAACACATTCCACAATGCAGCTTCTTTCATGATAATGCATAAATCATGCTGTAATTATGACTATAGTTAAACCAAACCAACTAAAATATCCTCTTTCATTCTTTTGCCTGCATCAGTTGCCTCAAGCTTACCAGTCTACAGGTAGGTTTTTAAATCAGTCTTACTTGGATTATGCCCACACAGCTTTGTACATGTTATTTCCTCCCTAAAATGCCTACACTAACTTATTCTTTGTGTGACTAACTCCCATTCATCCGGTGGAACAGAGCTCATTTATTACAGAATCATTTTCCCTGAAAACTTTTCCTTGATGCACTGTTTTGGAATAATGAGTCAACTTCCTGGTCCCCCTTGCCCCCTCTATGTAGATAAATCTTATTTTATTTACCTGTGCTTTTTCAAAAGACCTCTACATAGTGTTTATGCTTTTCCTATTAAAATAAATCTGCAATGAACCTGATTGTAACTCACATATTTGCATATTTGTAGAAAATACAGTAGCTTACGTGCCATTAAAATCACCTGCTTCTTGAAATAATTTACCCATGAAAATGTCTGACACTGTTTATATGTTATGTCTGCTTATTCATTTTTTGGGAGCAATCAATAATTTTGATTGTTGTATTTTTAAAGAAAATTTTGTATTACACATAAGTTTTACATTTTCAATGAGATTCTATATATCTGTGGCTATTTTCTTAATTAATTTTTACTTTTATGAAATTTTTGCTTTTCCCTTTTATTGCTTATTGTTTGCTTGTTTTAGAATTTATGAGATTCATTATCACATCTACTATTTTATCATTTCATAACACATTAATTTATGTTTTGATATTTATTGGTTTCTCCATTTCCCATACGTAGTCCTTTTTTCTCCTATAAAATTTTTATTGGATGTTGAATTAATTTATTTTTATTATTTATTTTGAAATTAACATTTTTTACAATATAGTTTTCCTCTGAATATAGCTTCAGCTCCACCTTGTAGGGTTTAGACTGTTTTTATTACTGCTATTATCTAGATACTGATCTATGGCAGTTTTAATTTCCTCTTTAACATTAGAGCTTACCATAAGGTTTTAAGCTGGTAGTATGTATGTATATATACATATATATATGTATATATACATGCTTGTGCTTATTTTAATTTAGTATATCTTTCTTTTTTTTTAATTTATAACTTTTTTTTTGTCTATATTTTTACTTTATTTTACTTTCCAATACTGTATTGGTTTTGACATACATTGACCTGATCTAACTTTGAAATTTTATAATTTGTTCTATAGTTGTGTTCATTTTTTTTTATCTAACTGGGATTTTAAGGATTAAAGATATATTAACATCCTCCTCATATGTACTCACACACACATACACATGCTTGTGAGAGTGATTATGTATGTGTGTACGTAAATAGACAAGTGAAACAAAATGTAAAGATTATGTTCATAGAGTCAAACAGAGGATGGTTTTGCTTTCTTTTAACCACATGCCCTTCTGCAGAACTATTACTTCTTTAATTAGAGGATATACTATTTTGCATAATGTCTAAAATATTTTTCTGAAAAGAAATAATTGCTGGAATTACCTTTTCTTCACCTATACAATTACCATCATTGTTTCACATGAAAAGTCTTCACTCACATGTGAATTCATTCAGCCAGTACTAACTGGGTGCCTTCAATGTGCAAGGTACACAAGATAAATGCAATGAGCAAACTGGACCCATTGGTCACTGGGAGTCCTTTCATGCCACAGATTCTACATTAGTGAGAGTTACTTGGCTTGAGAAGGTTGATTTTGTTCACTGTGCTATTGACTGGACAGTTTGATTGTCATGCAATGAACACACTGCATACTTTATTCATTTGATTTTGTCATTTAATGTGTACATAGAGATCTGTTTATCCTCTCTATGCTGACATTTTTTCTCAGTGTGGTCATGAAATTTTCATTCATTCTTGAATTTCAATCATCACACTAAATTGTCTCAATCTTCACCACTTTTCATTGTTTTTGCAAAAAATGTCAATGATACATTGCCCAGTATCCTTTTGATCCACCTGAAT
The DNA here is from genome assembly GCF_023091745.1 of Budorcas taxicolor. NCBI lineage: Eukaryota > Metazoa > Chordata > Mammalia > Artiodactyla > Bovidae > Budorcas > Budorcas taxicolor. The sequence goes on from NC_068920.1 coordinate 143,397,310, forward strand.
TTACCCATAGATGCAGACAGTTCCCAGAATGTTTGTAGTTCCCCACTACAAAAACCTGAATTTGCTTCAAGATTTTCTTCCATTCAAGATTTTTCTTGGTTGCCCACCGTTGTTGCCTGACGGAGAAGAGTCCACATCAGACAATGTCAACAATTAAGGATGCGAGTCTGTAGCTAAGTGCCTCAGCCTCTTGTTTACTGGTAGGGTCATTCTAAGCTGTATCGTATCTTGTGTCTTTGACCCAGGGATTCATAATAATAATAAAAAAAAAAAACTCATAAACAAACTGGATTAGCCCCTTTTTTGTCCCACTTTGTCCTCTTCCCCCCTCATCCCCTGAGATCAACTCTCCAATAAAGTATGTGCACCAAATTTTTGTCTTAAATTAAGTCAACATGTTACACACTTAAAAATTTATATAGTCCTCTATTTAAGAAAAAAATTCTATTTTAGATTTTTCTATTTCATAATGATTTGGGCTGTTTTATTTAATAACCCCAATCTTCTTGTGAGGATCTAACTTCCATATAGTTCATTTCATCTTTAGTGGTTTATTTCCTTGGCCTATTTCCAGTGCATTTTATATGTTATTGTTTTCAAAGCTTTTCTTATAGATGACTCTATTTTATTTTTTAAAAATTTTATTTATTTTAATTGGAGGTTAATTACTTACAATATTATATTGGTTTTGCCATACATCAGCATGAATCTGCCACAGATATACACGTGTTCCCCATCCTGAAGTCCCCTCCCTCCTCCCTCGCCGTACCATCCCTCTGGGTCATCTCAGTGCACTAGCCCCAAGCATCCAGTATCATGCATCGAACCTGGACTGGCGATTCGTTTCATATATGATATTATACATGTTTCAATGCCATTCTCCCAAATCATCCCACCCTCTCCCTCCCCCTCTCCCACAGAGTCCAAATGACTGTTCTATACAATTCTACTATAAATCATAAATTTATAATTCTATTATAATTTTATAATTCTAGGATACAATTCCATTCTATGCATGTGGCATTTGATGTGCTTTTAAATGCTCTAGCACAATATATTTTCATTTCTTTCTTTGGTGATGCCATTTTCCACTTCATCACATGCTCTTAATTTAGTACCTCCTATGGGATAGCTTGCCCTTTGCCTCAGGCTGGATTCCTTTGCAAGCAGAGTCTTAGATGGAGTTTAGTGTGAAGGATGTTTATTAGGAAGTGCTCTTGAGTCCAACATGTGTGAAGAGTAGAGGAATAAACTGGGATTGGGCAGAAGGAGAGATCAAACTGTGGGGCAATTCCAACTGACAGCATTTCAGCCAATCTCAATGGGAGATCTGGAGCTTAAATGATTCATTAGTGATGTTGTTGGTGAGGCCAAAATGGCCAGGCCTTCATAACCCTACCTCGGTTAGTTACTGGATGTTTTGGAGGATTTAAATTAGAGGCAGATGGACTCCCTGTAGCTGGGGTAATCCCATGCTGTCAGCACTTTGCTGTCAGTCCTCCTGACCAGCTCCAGCAGCCAGTCCTTTCTGGGGGAAAACTGGAGGTGGGGCAGACCTCTGAGTCCACCCTTATTCATTCTCCAATCATTGTTGTAAATTAAGATTTATTTTGTTTGACAGTTTGGCTCAGTCAGTACCTGTTGAATATGTTCTTTGTTTTTTTGATTATTTCCTTTAAGAATTTTAGTTTTCATCTTCATTATGAAGTTTGTCTTCCTTTAAGGTAGGCTTCCCTGGTGGCTCAGACGGTATAGCATCTGTTTGCAATGCAGGAGACCTGGTTTCAATCCCTGGGTTGGGAAGATCCCCTGGAGAAGGAAATGGCAGTCCTTTCCAGTACTCTTGCCTGGAAAATCCCATGGATGGAGGAGCCTGGTGGGCTACAGTCCACTGGGTTGCAAAGAATCGGACATAACTGAGCAATTTCACTTTCACTTTCTTTACTGTAGGCCATGGCCTGTTTGGTACACTCTTTTATTAAAAGCTGAATCATCTTTGTTTGTTATTCATTACAAAATAGACTGCTTTTTCTGAGCCATCTCTTTCCCCCAAGAACACTGCGAAAGGAATTTTAAAAATTTACTGTCCATTTACCTGAGCAAGTTTTCATTTGATTCCCTTAAATTTTATATTGAAGGGCTGGATGTTGATACTGTGGTATGAATGCGTAGTCATTGGATCTTGGGAGGGGATGGGATACCATGTGTGAGTAGTACGTTACAGCTACTTGCAACCAGCATCACAACACCAGGAGTCAGGGAGGCTGCATGTTTACAGAAGTCATATGAGTGCTGAAGCATTTGTCCTTCTGCTATTTACTTAGTTCTTGCAGACTCATTTTTCAGCTCTCAGTTCAAAAGTTACTTCTTAGGGAAATTGTCCTGTCTCTTTAACCAGGTTATCCTCACTATTATAAATTCATACAGTAGGTCTTGATGGATGGTGGAAATAATTAAACTGACCATTCATGAAGGAATATTAGCCAGTCAGTTGATTGTCCTTGAGAATATAAAGGTGACTAGGACATAGAACATGTCTTGAACATCTCCAGTTTTATTTTCCCGCAGTTCCCATTTTACTGGTCTTGGCATAATTTGGGATTAATATATGTTTCTCCCTAGACATGAAACTAGAGACAAGATCTGTTTGCTCACCACTGTATCTCATCTCCTTGCCTGATACCAGTAGGTACCCAGTAAATTTGTTAAGTAAATGGGTGTATTTCTGAAAAATTGTTCTGCCTACCTAAAGCTCAATAGTTAAATCTCCAATTCCATACAATTTGCTGCCAGTGCTTGTGTTCATAGATTTTGAAATGCAAATACATTTTAAAGTACATGAAAGACATCATCAGATAGCTAATGTAGACCCAGGGTTCTCAACATCACTATTGAAAAGAGGCAAAAAGCATAGTCCTTGGCTTTGAAGGGCTTTTAATCAGAGATAAAACACTATCCAGACCGACAGCATATCCAAAGAAGGACCCATCAGTCACAAACACCAGAAAATTCATGTGCATTCATCATTCCAGTGAATGTTTAAGGTGAGTGGATGGAAAATGTTCTCATTTCCTATCAACATTTTCAGGTTACTAAGAAAGAACATGGACATGTTAACATCAAACCAGTTCATCATAAAAATGTCAGATCAATTTTTCCGGTGATTGGAAGAGCTTGGTTTTGCCTTTTTTTGTTCTATCTTGTCACGAAGCATCCTGAAATCACCCAAGGGGAATTAACCTTTTAAATTTCATGTTGTTCTAAAAAGAACATTCAGTTTCTTCCAGCCTCTAAAGAGCTTTTATTGGTGCTCTCTGCACAAATTCATTTGCTTCTTCTAAATCTGAATGTTTTCAAAACAATGACACATTTTATACATTATAAAAATCTATGTCCAAGTTTAAGACAGCTGGACTGCTTTCACTCTTTGAAATATATTTATGTTCTGGCAATCTAAAAAATACCTCACACTGCCCATAAAGGTTTATTAATGTCAAATACTTTGAAATATCTTCCCTCCCCCAAAACCAATGGTCTTACAAAAGTATTTTGTTCTTAAAAAAAAAAAAAAAATCAATTCTCCCTCCCCTGGAAAATAACTGAATGTTCAGTTTATATATTCTGACTAGCAGTCCCTTTTCCCCTGGAGCTCTTTTCATTCCCAGAGAACATCTAGGTTCCTTTTATTATCTCTTCTGTCTGTATATTGCAGTTCCCACAGAAAACGCTATTCTGTCCACAATGCAAATTGCATAGCCCTTAAAAAAACTAAATCCCCTTTAAATAACTGTAGTTCAATACTTTTTAAGAACATAAGTGTTTTCCTTCTGTGATCAACACATTTCTTCCACAAGCAGGAATTCACGCTATGGAATGAAAATTTCACTACCAGGTCATTAATCATTTGGGGACTAGAAAACAACTAATGAGTGTTATTTAGTTTCTGAAAAGTCTAAATGAGTCATTCTTTGGTTTGTTATCTCTACTTCAGAAAACTCTTATTATTTATTTAATTTCAAGCATAATAAGTCTTTGATAAATTGTCTTATTTTGCTGGACTGACTTACTGAAATATACAGACAAACCAGCCCATTTCACAAAAGGGGAAACTGAGTCTTAAAGATATAAAGGGACTCATTCAGTATATGAATCAACATTCTTAGTTGAAAGCAACAGAAGCCAATAAGAAAAACTTGTGCAAATTAATTAATTTGTGCCAAGGGGTATTGAGAAGTTCTCTGGACAAGTCAAAAGCCATATTTGAGATAAATAATCAGGGGCAATATCCAAAATTGTGTCATAGAACTGGTCTACTGGAAATACTGCTGTCTCCTCTGCTGGGCCACTGTGACCTAGTTTGTATTGGCAATTCTGCCTGCTGGACTGTGGACAGGTCCTTCTAGAACCACAGCCCTTACCATCCTTAGAAATCTGATGCATAGCAACCACCCTCATCCTCACTGAAACAAATTCTTTCTAATTTCTAGTTCTTTTCATCTAAAGCTGGTGATTCAAAATCTGGATCAGTCAAATCTGTTTGGTACAACTTGGGTCATATATCAGGGTTGCAAGCAAAGCTGATAGAAAGACTGGGGAGATGACTATCTAGATGACGTCTAGAAAATGTTCTAGAACTAGAACATTTTCAAGTTCTGTAGTGAGAGGCAAGGTTTGTTTAAGGATTTGGGAATTTTACAAACATTGAAAGCAAGTTAATATACAGCATGAGATTGCATAGAAAGAAACATTCTCTTTCCCTCCCTCTCTCTCATCATATCTAGAAACAGTTTATAAAAGTAAGACATGCCATACAAAGAAAAGCCTAACTCACAAAGGCTATTTCAGGAGTCTCTTGGAGTGTTGAACACCCCACTTGTCTGATCTGCCCTGAGAACTACCTTATCTCTCCTTTATACAACTGGAGAAGCAAAGTCATTTCAGACCTGACAATCCTAGTGTGAGAATTGCTCACAACATCTGCAGAGAATACTAAGCCAGATGATTGTACTAGGAGAGAAATCCAAGAATGATGTGAGGATACAGAGATGAGAACAAATTCATGTGGGAGAATCACATCCTTAAAATATAAAAACAGGAGGCTCTCTGGGACGTATCAAGAGGAAGAAAGGTGTGTTCCATGCTGGAATCTACACCAGTGACTCTGAGACTTCCCCTTGGAATGCATTTAATTAATTAAAGAGTTGATTCCCTCATGAGTGATAGTACTAAATATATATACTGTGTATATACAGTATCGCACTCTGGGGTCGGGGCGGGCACAGCTCAAAAGCTTCAGAATTCAATCCTTCAATTATTCACACTCAGAAGTATAAGTACAGGAACAGCAAACAAACCCTGAATTCTTATTAGCAGTTTTGCTTTTTGCACTGGTGTGAGGAAAGCAACTCTGAAATTATTTTCAGTGTATTAGGTGACTGAAGAGGGGATATATTGGTATTGCTGACAATCAAGTTTTTCTCTATGAAAGGAGACAGGCACAAATATGAAATGACGCAAAGTACAGAAGAACTCTTTCGGGTTGAAATAGAATGGGAGGAACTTCTCTCAGGTCTGTTTACTGAGCAGAATTAGATGGATAACATTCCAGGATTAATGAGAGCAACTGCTGCTCAGAGTTCAGTTTCTAAATGCTTTGGCCATTAAGACAAGTCAGGCATCTTTGAAGAATTGGCCTTCTCCAGGTTTGGGGAACAGAAAATACAGGATGAACATGAGACATCTTGTTTCACTAAAAAGTAAGAGTGCTCCAAGTGGGGGAAAAATGAGGATGGGGCTTTCCCGGTGGTCCAATGTTTAAGAGTCTACCTTGCAATGCAAGAGACACTGGTTCAAATCCCTGGTCCAGGAAAACCCCACACGCACCTAAGGCAATGCACCACAACTATTGAGCTGTGCTCCGGAGTCCTGGATTTGAAACTACTGAAGCCCAAGTACCCTAGACACCATGCTCTACAACAAGAGAAGCCACCACAATGAGAAGCCTGAGCACTGCAACTAGAGGGTAGGCCCTGCACACCACAATTAGAGAAAGCCAACCGTCGGCAACTAAGACCCAGAACAGTAAAAAAAATAAACAAATAAAAGAAAAGATGAGTATGTATCAGAAAGATACAGAAGTCACCTTTATTTTGGCTGATTCTGGGAAATAAATAAAACAGCAAAGAAACACAGTTCATTGATTAAAAGAAAAATCAAATAAATAAAATATGACAGATAACACAGGACAAGAAAAATCCTTTTTTGAAGTCAGAATGCCAATTAACAAACACACAAGGATGATAAAATTCAGTTCAGTTCAGTTCAGTCACTCAGTCGTGTCCAGCTCTTTGTGACCCCATGAATTGCAGCACGCCAGGCCTCCCTGTCTATCACCAACTCTCAGAGTTCACTCAAACTCATGTCCATAGAGTCAGTGATGCCATCCAGCCATCTCATCCTCTGTCATCCCCTTTTCCTCCTGCCCCCAATCCCTCCCAGCATCAGAGTATTTTCCAATGAGTCAACTCTTCACATGAGGTGGCCAAAGTACAATGAAATAGAAAATTACTATTTTTCAATCATCATAGTAAAACTGAATTATTAATAAATAACAAATAGATCAAAAAAGCAAGAGAGTTCCAGGAAAACATCTATTTCTGCTTTATTGACTATGCCAAAGCCTTTGACTGTGTGCATCACAATAAACTGTGGAAAATTCTGAAAGAGATGGGAATACCAGCCCACCTGACCTGCCTCTTGAGAAATCTGTATGCAGGTCAGGAAGCAACAGTTAGAACTGGACATGGAACAACAGACTGGTTCCAAATAGGAAAAGGAGTACGTCAAGGTTGTATATTGTCACCCTGCTTATTTAACTTATATGCAGAATACATCATGAGAAACACTGGGCTGGAAGAAGCACAATCTGGAATCAAGATTGCAGGGAGAAATATCAATAACCTCAGATATGCAGATGACACCACCCTTATGGCAGAAAGTGAAGAGGAACTAAAATGCCTCTTGATGAAAGTGAAAGAGGAGAGTGAAAAAGTTGGTGTAAAGCTCATCATTCAGAAAACGAAGATCATGTCATCTGGTCCCATCACTTCATAGGAAATAGATGGGGAAACAGTGGAAATAGTTTCAGACTTCATTTTTTTGGGCTCCAAAATCACTGCACATGGTGACTGCAGCCATGAAAATTAAAAGACGCTTACTCCTTGGAAGAAAAGTTATGACCAACCTAGATAGCATATTCAAAAGCAGAGACATTACTTTGCCAACAAAGGTCCGTCTAGTCAAGGCTTTTGTTTTTCCTGTGGTCATGTATGGATGTGAGATTGGACTGTGAAGAAAGCTGAGCGCCAAAGAATTGATGCTTTTGAAGTGTGGTGTTGGAGAATACTCTTGAGTGTCCCTTGGACTGCAGAGATCCAACCAGTCCATTCTGAAGGAGATCAGCCCTGGGATTTCTTTGGAGGGAATGATGCTAAAGCTGAAACTCCAGTACTTTGGCCACCTCATGCGAAGAGGTGACTCATTGGAAAAGACTCTGATGCTGGGAGGGATTGGGGGCAGCAGGAGAAGGGGATGACAGGGGATGAGATGCCTGGATGGCATCACTGACTTGATGGACGTGAGTCTGAGTGAACTCCGGGAGTTGGTGATGGACAGGGAGGCCTGGTGTGCTGCGATTCATGGGGTCGCAAAGAGTCGGACACAACTGAGCTACTAACTGAACTGAACCGAACCAATAGATGATAAACCTATGGATGATCTTTAGGTTTACATGTAATCTCATTATAGATTTCTGCAAATTATTTAACCAAAGAAGCAATATTAACTGTACTGAAGAAAATGGATGATATGTGTCACCATCAAGAGGCAAAACATCATCAGGTACCTCCTGATGTGATGTTCTGAGAAGGACACATCATCACTATAGAGCAGTTTTGCCAAATAAGCCGGATATTCAGTCCAATCAAGGAACATCAGACAGCTCAAATTGTGAAACAGCTGACATGATCCCTGCCATGTTTCTTCAAAAATGTCAAAGTCATAAAAGACAAAGAAAGGCTGATAAACTGTTCCAGATTAAAGAAAGCTCAAAAATATGAATACTAAGTGCCCTATATGATTTGGGGGGGGGGGTGGAATGCTATAAAAGTCATTAGTGGAATAATTCAACACACTGGAAGGTGTACTTCAGATTAAAAATTCTGGAAATGTTATATTTTCTGAATGTTAGAATGTACTGAGAAGTAATTCCCTGAGGTAACACAATGAGAATAGTTATAAAGATGGATGCAACCTATATATTCCAATGGTTCAGAAAATATAACATAATAGAGAGAGAAAATTGTAAGTGAATATGGAAAAAATTAAGTTTTATGAGTGTTTTCTTCATATATACTTTCAACCATGCTGTAAGAGTAAAATCATTCCAAAATGAAAACAGAGAAAAAAAAAAAAAAAGAGAGAGAGAGAGAGAGAAACAGAGATGGCAAAAAAAAAAAAAAAAAAAGTAGTATCATCAGAGAAAGACAAGTGTAAACACATCGTGGAATAGATATTGATGAAGTAAATAGCATCAAGTATAGATTGCTAAAACAAAACAGAAACCTAGATGAAAACCCAGCTTAATGCACGCACAGAGGAAGCTCCTGAAGCTGCAGGAAACCTGAAGCCAAGACACAGTAGGCTGAGCTGGCTTCCTCAGTGTTTCCCAAAGTGATTAATTATGGAGCAGCTTTTGAACCAGTTGGGTTGTCAGTCCTTTCCCACAGCAAACTCTTCTGGACATTTAAACTCAGAGGAGGACAGTGCATTTGAGCACAGGGGCTGGAAGAAGGGGAGAAGGGCAAGAGAGGCCTCTGGAGAGTATGAATGGAGCTCTGATGCTCAGGATACATGTAAGCATGAGTGACTTCCTAGATGTCTTCCTGGAGTGTTTTCTAACACTCAAAGATTTGACTTCACTATAATCTAAACATGTGACTGTTGAAATCAAATAGATATTTGGCAGAAGAAAAACAAAAAGCAAAAAAAAAAATGCTTTGTAGAAAGTATATAGACATTAGAATGATGGTGAGATGGAAGGAACATAGCAATTTTTAGTCACAGAAATCTGGATTGCTTCAGTGATATCTGCTTCAAATTCTTGCTTTAGAATAGACTTTAAAATTGCATATTTGAGGAGTCTTGAGAAGAGGAAATGGATAAGCTCTTAAAAAAAAAAGCAATGATACTCCTTCCCACTTAATAGTTGTTTCAAAATGCTACTTTCCTTCTCTAGCTTCCTGCTAAATCAGAGGTACAACATTAATCCAGGAAGTTGAGACACTGATTCTTCAAAAGCCAGACTTTATTTCACCTTTTCAATATTTTTTATTAATGCTCACCTGCCAGGAGCATCTTCTGCCATCAATGCTAAAAATATTAAACTTGATGAAAAGTCTGGTGGGAATATAGATTGGTACAGCCATTGTGGGAAAACAGTATGGAGGTACCTCATAAAATTAATAATAGAATTATCATATGATCCAGCAATCCCACTCCTGGGCATCTACCCAAACAAAACAATTATTCAAAAAGATACATAGTGTTGTATGTTCATAGCAACACTATTTACAATAGTTGACATGGAAACAATCCAAATGTCCCACAACCGATGAATGGATACAGAAGATGTGGTACATAAATAGAGTGGAATACTACTCAACCATAAAAATGAATTAAATAATGCCATTTGCAGCAACATGGATACAATTAGAGATGATCGTACTAAGTGAAGTTGTCCAAAAACAAGACCAATACAATGAGATATCACTTACATGTGGAATCTAAAAGATAATGCAAATGAACCTATCTATGAAACAGAACCAGGGTCGTAGAGAACAGACTGATGGTTGCCAAGGGGGATGGTAGAAGGGTGGGATGGAATGGGAGGTTGGGGTTAGCAGATGTAAGAACAGATAAAAATGGTCCTACTGTCATAGCCCAGAGAACTGTATTCAGTATGCTATAATAAACCATAATGGAAAAGAGTATTTTTAAAGAATGCATATATGTATAACTGAGTCACTTTGCTATACAGCAGAAATTAATACAACACTGTAAATTAATACTTCACTAAAAAAACTACTTATTAAAAAATTAATGAACAATCAGAATGACATACAACTTGTTTCTGGACATGGAGTTCCTCCTTTCAACAATGCTCACATATTCACTGCATCCATTGCTACAATAACCTTCTGTGGGAGGGAAGAATTGTACCTGTTCCTTCCATACTGGCAAACCAATTCAGCTTTTAGATCATTGATAAAAATCACCTTGGTTTTTCCTAGGAAGTCTCTATATTTTAACCTCCTCTCAAGAAAGTTCTCTAAGGCTTTTTTTAGCCTCTTCAGAATGTAAACTCTACGAGACAGTGAATTTTTCTTTAACATGTTTCCTAATGTAGCATGTTGCCTACTCGGCCCAAGATGCAATAACTCATTAAGAATTGCAACTGGCAGTACACTGGAGGAAAATACAACCACAATCTCCTAACCCACACATCTCAAGCTCATAAGCCCACCACAGCAACTTTATCCCCTCCTAGCCCTTAACAACATACCTCCCACCGTCCTAATCAAATGTGCTATTCTTTGATCACTGCTAGTATTTCTCTTCTATTAACCTGTGAGTTTGCTACATGGGCTGCTAATGCTGTAATTCTCTCTCTCTCTGTCTTTTTCATTTATGTGCCCAAGAGCTTTGAGCAATAGAAACTCCCCCCTCCCCCCCCATTTCCAAGGGCAAATAAAATCACAATGGACCAGATTCCCCTCCTGTTTACTAAACCACTGGAAAAATCTGACTTGGGGAACCCTGGATTTGTAGCATCATATTTACCCAACACACTCGAAAGAATGATACTTTCCATCAGAGATACATGAATATTTTGTGTTCCATGGCACATCAGTATATTTCAGAAACTTGCATTTAATGAGACTTGGGAGTTTGTCATCCTCAGGATCGTACTTTTTATACTGCTATATACACCCACATATAAGAATAGAAACACATATATAGTGCCTCTGTTGTATTTAAAAAGACATCCATCTCAGTAAGTGTCCCATTTCATCTTCAGCTATGTTCTACAAGCCCAGACTTCCCTTTGCTTTATGAAACTTACACACATTAGAAATCTTATTTGGCATCACGACTTTTTCCCTCCCACGACACTGTCTGCAGCTTAGAGAAAAGTTAGTGATGAGCGTAAGAAGCCAAGATAGCACTGTAGAAATGAGAATCAGCCATGACTTGCTAACTTTCCTGTGGCAACCATTTCTGCAAGAGGAGGTTGTTGGGTTGATTTTAAAATCAGGAAACTGCAGTTCAAGTTCCACTCGGACACCCTAGTTGTGAAAGGAACATGGAAGGATCAACTGATCCCTTTTTCTCAATTTGCTCATCTGTTGAATGCGGGTGATATTTACTGTACTACTGCTTTTGTCATGGATTGTTGTGAGGACTGAGTGACAGGATATATCTGAAAATGTTTTCAGACTGAAAAGTGCTTGACCAATATACACAGAGTTAAGTTAATGTATTATCTAAATATTATAAATATATAATCACAAAAATATGATGCTTATTGTTTCAAATTATATTAGTTACTACCTCTTCTTTACCACCATTGATCACTAATTTATAACTACTTTATAATTTAAGAAAATGGATGATAATACAGCTCTTATAACTTTCTGTGAAGATAAATTAAAACTTGCAAGAACCAATAGCAGTTTATCACCAATGCTTGAGTACAAGATCTACATTACACTTCATTCCTTTGGCCTTCTGCTCATAGTACCTGGAACCCAGTGAAGAATTAAAACCCACCCTCTCTTTTTTTATAGCCTTATGAGGCTACCTACTTGTCTGGGTTAAACGTTTAATCCAAGAGACATTAAGTTCAAGTCACTCAAAGCTCTGTTTATTTTCTGTGGACCATAGCTATTCTTCTGCCCAGTCTTTGGGAAAATGGTTTCATGGAGTTAACTCAATGGGACTTCGACCTCTGACCAATGCACAAGCATCAATTTCCTTCCTATCACAGAAAGAGTAAATGCCATCGTCTAAGCCTAACAGGTCAGAAGATTCCTTTTCCCATTATTCACTGCCAAAAAGATGAAATGGAAAATATAAAACTCCTGTCTCCAAAGTAGGAATATTGACGTGGTTTCTTGGGACGCTTCAGAGTAAGTTAATGAGTGCCCTTCACCCTTCATTACACCTTGAGTTTCACTAACCACTTCTAGGTAAGTTGAAAAGTTAATTGCTACAGAAAGAGAATCAGAGAATGTCTTCTTAATAAGTTCAAGCCATAGTTTGTAATGAAAGAGATTGCTCTTTTAAGATCCACAAAGGTAAATAAATGCTTTATTCAGTCAAGCCAGTGGTGTATGTAACCTGCAATTTTGTTTCTAATAATTTTAGGAAGATTTTCTGAGAATCTTAAGTTGGTAGTACCACCCCACTGAGACAAGAGAGTCATTTGGTTCTGAAGTTGTCAGGGTGAATCATTTAGGTCTTTGATGGTCATTGAGTAGTCGCTAAGTCACGTCTGACTGTTGCGACCCCACGGACTGTAGCTTGCCGGTGTTCTCTGACCACAGGACCCTCCAAGCAAGAATACTGGAGTGGGTTGCCATTTCTTTCTCCAGGGGTCTCCTGCATTGCAGGCAAATTCTATACCGACTGAGCTATGAGGGAAGCCCTTTACCTCTTGAACTATAAGGTCTTGGATGAGAGTTGCAAAGAAAATAGTTGAAAGAAAATCTGGAGAATTTGTTAAGAGGAGGGAATGCATTTAGATCAAAATCCTTAAGGGTAAGACATGGAAGGAAATATAGAAAAAGAACAAACAAGGAAAGCATTGAAGAAATAAATGATTTTATCATCATGCAAAATTCTGTTGAACTAGCTTGCAGGTTAATTTAGGATAAAATTTTACATATTCACCCCAACCTGCCATCTGACTGGGTCTATTGTATCAGTGAAGAGTCCAAAGTTGGTCTTCCAAACAGCGGTAGTTTTTTCTTATATTTCCCAGCCTGAATTTTCACAATGAATGGATCTTCAGTCTCACTATATTTTTAAGGATAACTGGTATTTTTTTTTTTTTACTCTTTCTCATTATTTCTGGGAATAATAGAGTCTCCATATACTTATTAATAATATGGGAACAAACAGTATAATTAATATTTGTGGACCAAGTTTTATAAAATTCTCTTCCCAACCATTATCTTATTTACTCTTGAGGCCTGTGAAAGGTACTTCAGAGGTGGAGCTGCTTTGAGGAGTACTTAAATCAGGAGGGTAGAATCATCTTGAATAGGATTACCTCTTTAAAAAGAGGCTCCAGAGAGGTCCCTGGCCTCCTCTGACGTGAGGATACGAGAAGTCCAGGACCCAGAAGAGAGCTCTCATCTGATATTGCTGGCATCCAGAGGTCAGATTTCTAGCCTCCAGAACTGTAAGCAAAACATTTCTGCTATTGATCAGTCACCTAATCTGTAGTTTTTTTTGGTTAGATCAGTCCGAATAAACCAAGGCATTCGACAAATTAAATAAATCCTTTGATGAGTCTGGCTAATTGTTTGTCAATTTTATTTATCCTTTCAAAGAACCAGCTTTTGGCTTTGTTGATTTTTGCTATGGTCTCTTTTGTTTCTTTTGCATTTATTTCTGCCCTAATTTTCAAGATTTCTTTCCTTCTACTAACGCTGGGGTTATCCAATTCTTCCTTTTCTAGTTGTTTTGGTGTAGAGTTAGGTTATTTATTTGACTTTTTTCTTGTTTCTTGAGGTATGCCTGTATTGCATTCAAGAAACAAAGGGAGAAAAATAAAATCAATAAAATTAGAAATGAAAATGGAGAGATCACAACAGACAACACAGAAATACAAAGGATCATAAGAGATGACTATCAGCAATTATATGCCAATAAAATGGACAACATGGAGGAAATGGACAAATTCTTAGAAAAGTACAACTTTCCAAAACTGAACCAGGAAGAAATAGAAAATCTTAACAGACCCTTCACAAGCACAGAAATTGAAACTGTAATCAGAAATCTTCCAGCAAACAAAAGCCCAGGTCCAGACGGTTTCACAGCTGAATTTTACCAAAATTTTAGAGAAGAGCTAACACCTATCCTACTCAAACTCTTCCAGAAAATTGCAGAGGAAGGTAAACTTCCAAACTCATTCTATGAGGCCAGCATCGCCCTAATAGCAAAACCTGACAAAGATGCCACAAAAAAAAGAAAACTACAGACCAATATCACTGATGAACATAGATGCAAAAATCCTTAATAAAATTCTAGCAATCAGAATCCAGCACATTAAAAAGATCATACACCATGACCAAGTCGGCTTTATCCCAGGGATGCAAGGATTCTTCAATATCCACAAATCAATCAATGTAATGCACCACATTAACAAATTGAAAAATAAAGCCATATGATTATCTCAATAGATGCAGAGAAAGCCTTTGACAAGATTCAACATCCATTTATGATAAAAAAAAAAAAAAAACTCTCCAGAAAGCAGGAATAGAAGGAACATACCTCAACATAATAAAAGCTATATGTGACAAACCCACAGCAAACATTATCCTCAGTGGTGAAAAATTGAAAGCATTTCCTCTAAAGTCAGGAACAAGACAAGAGTGCCCACTTTCACCGCTACTATTCAACATAGTTCTGGAAGTTTTGGCCACAGCAATCAGAGCAGAAAAAGAAAGAAAAGGAATCCAAATTGGAAAAGAAGAAGTAAAACTCTCACTGTTTGCAGATGACATGATTCTCTACATAGAAAACCCTAAAGATTCCACCAGAAAATTACTAGAGCTAATCAATAAAAATAGTAAAGTTGCAGGATATAAAATCAACACACAGAAATCCCTTGCATTGCTATACACTAATAATGAGAAAATAGAAAGAGAAATTAAGGAAACAATTCCATTCACCATTGCAATGAAAAGAATAAAATACTTAGGAATATATCTACCTAAAGAAACTAAAGACCTATATATAGAAAACTATAAAACACTGGTGAAAGAAATCAAAGTGAAAACTAATAGATGGAGAAATATACAATGTTCATGGATCAGAAGAATCAATATAGTGAAAATGAGTATACTACCCAAAACAACCTATAGATTCAATGCAATCCCTATCAAACTACCAATGGTATTTTTCACAGAGCTAGAACAAATAATTTCACAATCCATATGGAAATACAAAAAACCTCGAATAGCCACAGCAATCTTGAGAAAGAAGAATGGACCTGGAGGAATCAACCTGCCCGACTTCAGGCTCTACTACAAAGCCACAGTCATCAAGACAGTATGGTACTGGCACAAAGACAGACATATAGATCAATGGAACAAAATAGAAAGCCCAGAGATAAATCCACACACCTATGGGCACCTTATCTTTGACAAAGGAGGCAAGAATATACAATGGAGTAAAGACCATCTCTTTAACAAGTGGTGCTAGGAAAACTGGTCAACCACATGTAAAAGCATGAAACTAGAACACTATGTAACACTGTACACAAAAATTAACTCAAAATAGATTAAAAATCTAAATATAAGACCAGAAACTATAAAACTCCCAGAGGAGAACATAGGCAAAACACTCTCCGACATAAATCACAGCAGGATCCTCTATGACCCACCTCCCAGAATATTGGAAATAAAAGCAAAAATTAACAAATGGGACCTAATTAAAATTAAAAGCTTCTGCAAAAGAAAGGAAACTATAAGCAAGGTGAAAAGACAGCCTTCAGAATGGGAGAAAATAATAGCAAAAGAAGCAACTGACAAACAGCTAATCTCAAAAATATACAAGCAACTTATGCAGCTCAATTCTAGAAAAATAAACGACCCAATCAAAAAATGGGCCAAAGGACTAAATAGACATTTCTCCAAAGAAGACATACAGATGGCTAACAAACACATGAAAAGATGCTCAATGTCACTCATTATCAGAGAAATGCAAATCAAAACAACAATGAGGTACCATTTCACTTGATCCAAAAGTATACAAGCAATAAGTGCTGGAGAGGGTGTGGAGAAAAGGGAACCCTCCTACACTGTTGGTGGGATTGCAAACTAGTACAGCCACTATGGAGAACAGTTGGAGATTCCTTAAAAAACTGGAAATAAAACTGCCTTATGACCCAGCAATCCCACTGCTGGGCATACACACAGAGGAAACCAGAATTGAAAGAGACACATGTACCCCAATGTTCATCACAGCACTATTTATAATAGCCAGGACATGGAAGCAACCTAGATGTTCATCAATAGATGAATGGATAAGAAAGCTGTGGTACGTACACACAATGGAGTATGACTCAGCCATTAAAAAGAATACATTTGAATCAGTTCTAATGAGGTGGATGATAGTGGAGCCTATTATACAGAGGGAGATGCCAGAAAGAAATATATCAATACAGTATACTAATGCATATATATGGAATTTAGAATGTTGGTAATGATAACCCTGTATGCAAGACAGCAAAAGAGACACAGATGTATAGAACAGTCTTTTGGACTTTGTGGGAGAGGGTGGGATGATTTGGGAGAATGGCATTGAAACATGTATGCTATCATATATGAAACTAATCGCCAGTCTAGGTTCAATGCAGGATACAGGATTCTTGGGGCTGGTGCACTGGGATGACCCAGCGGGATGGTATGGGGAGAGGGATGGGAGGGGGGTTCAGGATGGGGAACACGTGTACATCTGTGGCAGATTCATGCTGATGTATGGCAAAACCGGTACAATATTGTAAAGTAATTAGCCTCCAATTAAAATAAATAAATTGAAATTAAAAAATCAAAGTAAAACAACTCAAGGTTGAAAAAATAAATAAATAAATAAATACTTTGTGAACACTGTTTTAAGTGTGGTGTTTTTTTGTTTTTTTTTTTTAACCACCATAAAATGTTATATTTGATATTTGGAAAATACAGAAAGGAAAAATACCCATAGTTTTATATATCCATGATGCAGAAATAAGCATGTTTAATACTCAGGTATATATCAATGTGCAGCTTTTTATGTTTATAATTTTGTTACTTTTATGTAGTTGCAGCCTTAATACAATGTGAAATAGTGTGTCCTTCTATATGTACTTAACAGTTTGACATTTTTATTTACATTTAATAATATAATATTTAAGCATTGCATTATATATTTCTCCTTAGAATATCATTTCAAATTATTTTTAATAAAATTATATAGGTAAGAATGCAATGTGAAATTCTTTAACTTTTCACCTTCCTGGTTCTTAGTGTAAGTTTCCAGATAGTAATGGATGGATAGAAACATAATATATAGATAATATTTAGAGATATATAGAGTGATAGATGAGAAAGATCAAGAGATAGAGACAAAAAAAAAGCACAAATATTGGATCTTGCTCTATGCATCAACTTGCAATTTGCTTTTTAACTCAATAGCTCATCATGGATATTCTTAAATGTTAGTAGGTAAAACTGAGCTCATTCCATTCAATGAGTGTACAATATTCTTCAATATGGTTATATCATAACTGACATACTGATGGACACTAAAGTTCTCACCAGAAATCTTATATTCCAAGGCTGTAGTAAACATCCTTGTCAACTCTGAGTTTTTCAGTATAAGAGTTAACTTAAAAGTAGAATTTGCTGATCAGCAGTTTTATATATTTTTTATTTGATTGTTACTGACAAGTTGCTCTCTGAAAATGTTGTACCAATTTATACTGCAATCTATAATATATGAGAGCACCACATTCCCTGTAGCCTAAGAACAATATATATTATACTGCTTCTTGGTCTTTTTAAAAGTATGATATTTAAAAAATAGTACTCTATGCTTTCATTTTCTTTCATTGAACAATGCACAGCTTGAGCATCTTTTCATATATGTATTATTCATTTTGGGAGTAAATTTCTGTTCAGATCTTTTGACCATTCTTCTGTTGTTTCTATCACTATTTTAAATCATAGTATAACATCCTAAATAGTGGCTACACTATTAAATTCTATAATTTCCTGTACTGACAAAAATTATGGGACAAGCGCCTGTGTGCAAAAGTCTTTCATACAATTATAGATTATGTACTTAGAATATACATGTTTAATCTAATTTTGAATTAAAGAGGTGTACATTTTTGAAGTTCTTGATGTTTTCCAATTAATCTTCCTCCAAAGAAGCAACATATAAAAGGATCCATTTCATGGAAGACCAGAAAAAAATAGTATTAGTTTCTCAAAGCTTTTGCTAATTAAGCAGGTGAAAATGTATCTTCATTTTTTGAAAACAACAACATATATTTAACTACTTACAGTGTGGTTGAACATTTTTCCATTTGTTTGTTTACCTCTTTTTTTTTTTCCTTCTTGTGAATTATACTTCAGGATCCTTTATCCATTTTTCCACTGAATTCTTTTATGCTACAAACACAGCCACTGCTCAGTGGTCCTGTATCATTTTTGTTACTGGAGCATTAAAAAAAAAAATCAGTTATTCCTGATTCTTGATGTAATTTGGTTTATTAGGCTCCACACAATGCTCATTTGACTTTGTCTTTCCAGTTTTTCCTTCCATTGCAATATGCATAAGTAATCTATTGATGGAGTTGGTTCTTTAAGAGGGGTTTATTAATGTGTTAGTAAATAGCAAAGGTGTTCAAAACTAGTTATGTGGAACACAGTGAATCTCAAAAGCTTGTTTGCCAGTATCTAGCTCTTCTGAGTTACCAATTTTTTAAAAATTTGGTAATGAAGGGAATGGCAAACCACTTCAGTATTCTTGCCTTGAGGACCCCATGAACAGTATGAAAAAGCAAAATGATAGGATACTGAAAGAGGAACTCCTAGGTCCATAGGTGCCCAATATGCTACAAGAGATCAGTGGAGGAATAAATCCAGAAAGAATGAAGGGATGGAGCCAAAGCAAAAACAATACCCAGCTGAGGATATGACTGGTGATAGAAGCAAGGTCCAATGCTGCAAAGAGCAATATTGCATAGGAACCTGGAATGTTAGGTCCATGAATCAAGGCAAATTGGAAGTGGTCAAACAGGAGATGGCAAGATTGAATGTCGATGTTCTAGGAATCAGCAAACTAAAATGGACTGGAATGGGTGAATTTAACTCAGATGATCATTGTATCTACTACTGTGGGCAGGACTCCCTTAGAAGAAATGGAGCAGCCATCATGGTTAACAAAAGAGTCTGAAATTCAGTACTTGGATGCAATCTCAAAAAGGACAGAATGATTTCTGTTCGTTTCCAAGGCAAACCATTCAATATCACAGTAATCCAAGTCTATGCCCCAACCAGTAACGCTGAAGAAACTGAAGTTGAACAGTTCTATGAAGACCTACAAGACCTTTTAGACCTAACATCCAAAGATGTCCTTTTCACAATAGGGAACTGGAATGCAAAAGTAGGAAGTCAAGAAACACCTGTAGTAACAGGCAAATTTGGCCTTGCAATACAGAGTGAAACAAGGCAAGGCTAATAGAGTTTTGCCAAGCAAATGCATTGGTGATAGCAACACCCTCTTTCACCAACACAAGAGAAGACTCTACACATGGACATCACCAGATGGTCAACACCGGATTATGACTGATTATATTCTTTGCAGCCAAAGTTAGAGAAGCTCTATACAGTCAGCAAAAACAAGACCAGGAGCTGACTGTGGCTCGGATCATGAACTGCTTGTTGCCAGATTCAACTAAAATGGAAGAAAGTGGGAAAACCACTAGACCATTCAGAAATGACCTAAATCAAATCCCTTCTGATTATACAGTGGAAGTGAGAAATAGATATAAGGGACTAGATCTGATAGAGTGCCTGATGAACTATGGAATGAGGTTCGTGACTTTGTAGAAGAGACAGGGATCAAGACCATCCCCACGGAAGAGAAATGCAAAAAAGCAAAATAGCTGTCTTAGAAGACCTTAAAAATAGCTGTGAAAAGAAGAGAAGTGAGAAGCAAAAGAGGAAAGAATAGATATAAGCATCTGAATGCAGAGTTCCAAAGAAGAGCAAGAAGAGATAAGAAAGCCTTCCTCAGCGATCAATGCAAAGAAAGAGAGGAAAACAACAGAATGGGAAAGACTAGAGATCTCTTCAAGAAAATCAGAGATACCAAGGGAACATTTCATGCAAAGATGGGCTCGGTAAAGGACACAAATGGTATGGACCTAACAGAAGCAGAAGATATTAAGAAGCAGTGGCAAGAATAAACAGAACTGTACAATAAAACAGCTTCACGACCGAGATAATCAGATGGTGTGATCACTCACCTAGAGCTAGATATCCTGAAAGTGAAGTGAAGTGGGCCTTAGAAAGCACCACTATGAACAAAGAAGTGGAGATGATAAAATTCCAGTTGAGCTATTTCAAATCCTAAAGGATGATTCTGTGAAAGTGCTGCACTCAAAGTGCCAGCAAATTTGGAAAACTCAGCAGTGGTCACAGGACTGGAAAAGGTCAGTTTTAATTCCAATCCCAAAGAAAGGCAATGCCAAAGGATGGTCAAGTTCAGTTCAGTTCAGTTCAGTCACTCAGTCGTGTCCGACTCTTTGCGACCCCATGAATCGCAGCACACCAGGCCTCCCTGTCCATCACCAACTCCCGGGGTTCACTGACTCACATCCATTGAGCCGCTGATGCCATCCAGCCATCTCATCTTCTGTCATCCCCTTCTCCTCCTGCCCCCAATCCTTCCCATCATCAAAGACTTTTCCAATGAGTCAACTCTTCGCATGAGGTGGCCAAAGTACTGGAGTTTCAGCTTTAGCCTCATTCCTTCCAAAGAAATCCCAGGACTGATCTTCCTCAGAATGGACTGGTTGGATCTCCTTGCAGTACAAGGGACTCTCAAGAGTATTCTCCAAAACCACAGTTCAAAAGCATCAATTCTTCAGCGCTCAGCCTTCTTCACAGTCCAACTCTCACATCCATACATGACCACTGGAAAAAACACAGCCTTGACTAGACGGACCTTAGTCGGCAAAGTAATGTCTCTGCTTCTGAATATGCTCTCTAGTTTGGTCATAACTTTCTTCCAAGGAGTAAGCGTCTTTTAATTTCATGGCTGCAGTCACCATCTGCAGTGATTTTGAAGCACGAAAAAATAAAGCCCGACGCTGTTTCCACTGTTTCCCCATCTATTTGCCATGAAGTGATGGGACCGGATGCCATGATCTTCATTTTCTGAATGTTGAGCTTTAAGCCACCTTTTTCACTCTCCTCTTTCACTTTCATCAAGAGGCTTTTTAGTTCCTCTTCATTTTCTGCCATAAGAGTGGTATCCTCTGCATATCTGAGGTTATTGATATTTCTCCCGGCAATCTTGATTCCAGCTTGTGTTTCTTCCAGTCCAGTGTTTCTCATGGTGTACTCTGCATATAAGTTAAATAAGCAGGGTGACAATATACAGCCTTGATGTACTCCTTTTCCTATTTGGAACCAGTCTGTTGTTCCATGTCCAGTTCTAACTGTTGCTTCCTGGCCTACATACAGATTTCTCAAGAGGCAGGTCAGGTGGCCTGGTATTCCCATCTCTCTCAGAATTTAGCAAACACGCTCTTCCAACAAAACAGGAGAAGACTCTACACATGGACATCACCAGATGGTCAACACCGAAATTAGATTGATTATATTCTTTGCAGCCAATGATGGAGAAGCTCTATACAGTCAACTAAAACAAGACCAGGAGCTGACTGTGGCTCAGATCATGAACTCCTTATTACCAAATTCAGACTCAAATTGAAGAAACTAGGGAAAACCACTAGACAATTCAGGTATGACCTAAATCAAATCCCTTATGATTATACAGTGGAAGCGAGAAATAGATTTAAGGGCCTAGATCTGATAGAGTGCCTGATGAACTATGGAATGAGGTTTGTGATATTGTACAGGAGACAGGGATCAAGACCATCCCCATGGAAAAGAAATGCAAAAAAGCAAAATGGCTGTCTGGGGAGGACTTACAAATAGCTGTGAAAAGGAGAGAGGTGAAAAGCAAAGGAGTAAAGGAAACATATAAGCATCTGAATGCAGAATTCCAGAGAATAGCAAGAAGAGATAAGAAAGCCTTCTTCAGTGTTCAATGCAAATAAATAATGGAAAAGAACAGAATGGGAAAGACTAGAGATCTCTTCAAGAAAATTAGAGATACCAAGGGAACATGTCATGCAGAGATAGGCTCGATAAAGGACAGAAATGGTATGGACCTAACAGAAGCAGAAGATATTAAGAAGAGGTGGCAAGAGAAGAGGTACACAGAAGAACAGTACAAAAAAGATCTTCACGATCCAGATATTCACGATGGTGTGATCACTCACCTAGAGCCAGACATCCTGGAAAGTGAAGTCAAGTTGGCCTTAGGAAGCATCACTACGAACAGAGCTAGTGAAGGTGATGGAATTCCAGATGAGCTGTTTCAAATCCTGAAAGATGTTGCTGTGAAAGTGCTATACTCAATATGCCAGCAAATTTGGAAAACTCAGCAGTGGCCACAGGACTGGAAAAGGTAAGTTTCATTCCAACCCCAAAGAAAGGCAATGCCAAAGAATGCTCAAACTACCGCACAATTGCACTCATCTCACATGCTGGTAAAGTAATGCTCAAAATTCTCCAAGGCAGGCTTCAGCAATTCGTGAACCATGAACTTCCTGATGTCAAGCTGGTTTTAGAAAAGGCAGAGGAACCAGAGATCAAACTGCCAACATCTGCTGGATCATGGAAAAAGCAAGAGAGTTCCAGAAAAACATCTATTTCTGCTTTATTGACTATGCCAAAGCCTTTGACTGTATAGATGACAATAAACTGTGGAAAATTCTGAAAGAGATGGGGATACCAGACCACCTGACCTGACTCTTGAGGAATCTGTATGCAGGTCAGGAAGCAACAGTTAGAACTGGACATGGAACAACAGACTGGCTCCAAATAGGAAAACGAGTGCATCAAGGCTGTATATTGTCACCCTGCTTATTTAACTTATATGCAGAGTTTATCATGAGAAATGCTGGACTGGAAGAAGCACAAGCTGGAATCACGATTGCTGGGAGAAATATCAATAACCTCAGATATGTAGATGACACCACCCTTATGGCAGAAAGTGAAGAAGAACTAAAAACCTCTTGATGAAAGTGAAAGAGGAGAGTGAAAAAGGTGGCTTAAAGCTCAACATTCAGAAAACGAAGATCATGGCATCTGGTCCCATCACTTCATGGCAAATAGATGAGGAAACAGTGGAAACAGTGTCAGACTTTATTTTGGGGCCCCAAAATCACTGCAGATGGTGACTGCAGCCATGAAATTAAAAGACGCTTACTCCTTGGAAGGAAAGTTATGACCAACCTGGATAGCACATTCAAACGCAGAGATATTACTTTGCCAACAAAGCTCCGTCCGTGTAGTCAAAGCTATGGTTTTTCCAGTGGTCATGTATGGATGTGAGAGTTGGACTGTGCAGAATGCTGAGCGCCAAAGAATTAATGCTTTTAAACTCTGGTGTTGGAAAAGACTCTTGGAGTCCCTTGGACTGCAAGGAGATCCAACCAGTCCATCCTTAAGGAGACCAGTCCTGGGTGTTCATAGGAAGGACTGAAGCTGAGGTTGAAACTTCAATACTTTGGCCATTTCATGCAAAGAGCTGACTCATTGGAAAATACCCTGATGCTGGGAGTGATTGGGGGCAGGAGGAGAAGGTGAAGACAGAGGATGAGATGGCTGGATGGCATCACCAACTGATGCACATGAGTTTGGGTGAACTCCGGGAGATGGTGATGGACAGGGAGGCCTGGTGTCCTGTGATTCATGGAGTCATAAAGAGTTGGACACGACTGAGCAAGTGAACTGAACTGAAGCTCTTCAGAATTACCAGTCCTGTAGAGGCTATGCCAGATAATCAGCTAAAGAAAATCCCAAGTCTTCCATTCTTCATTCCAGTTTCTTTTAAGGATGATTTATGATCAAAATGACTTTATTAGGGCTTTTCTTTATGACATGTGTTGTTCTTAATAGATGAATAGTCTTTATAATGTTAGCACTCTGTTTCCCTTATTGGATAATTGCAGTAAATCTTTAAACCAATTTTCTATTGATGGGTGGAGCTGTGTTCCCTGCCTGTTATTTGATCTGGAGCCAAACTATGGTGGAGGTAATTAAGATAATGGTGACCTCCTTGAAAGGGTCTCATGCAGGTATTGTTACACTCAGTGGCCCCAACCTTGCAGCAGGCCACCTCTGATTCATGCCTCCACCAGAGACTCCTGGACACTCACGGGCAAGTCTGGGTCAGTCTCTTGTGGGGTCACTGCTCCTTTCTCCTGGATCCTGGTGCACACAAGGTTTTGTTTGTGCCCTCTAAGAGTCTGTTTCCTCAGTCTTGTGTAAGTTCTGGCAGCTCTATGGTGGGGTTAATGGCGACTTCCTCCAAGAGGACTTATGCCACACCTAGATCTGCTGCAACCAGAGCCCCTACCCCTGAAGCAGTCCACTGCTGACCCATAACTCCACAGGAGACACTCAAACACAGTTGTGTCTCAGCTTCTGTGTGGTTTCTGGATCCTGGTGTGCACAAGGTTTGTTTGAGTGCTCTAAGCATCTCTGGCAGGAATGGGGTTTGATCCTAAATGTGATTTTGCCCCTCCTACCATCCTGCTGGAACTTCTTTTCCCTTGGACATGGGTTATCTCCTCAAAGTCATTTCAGCTCCGTGCAGCCACTTCTTCAGTACTTACTTGCCTCCTGAGAAATCTGTATGCAGGTCAGGAAGCAATAGTTAGAACTGGACATGGAACAACAGACTGGTTCCAAATCAGGAAAGGAATAAATCAAGGCTGTATATTGTCACCTTGCTTATTTAACTTATATGCAAAGCACATCATGTGAAATGCTGGGCTGGATGAAGCACAAGCTAGAATCAAGATTGCTGGGAGAAACATCAATAACCTCAGATATGCAGATGACACCACCCTTACGGCAGAAAGTGAAGAAGAACTAAACAGCCTCTTGATGAAAGTGAAAGAGGAGAGTGAAAAAGTTGGCCTAAAACTCAACATTCAGAAAACTAAGATCATGGCATCTGGTCCCATCATGTCATGGCAAATAAATGGAAAAACAATGGAATTAGTGACAAACTATTTCGGGGGGCTCCAAAATCACTGCAGATGGTGATTGCAGCCATGAAATTAAAAGATGCTTGCTCCTTGGAAGAAAAGTTATGACCAACCTAGACAGCTTATTAAAAAGCAGAGACATCACTTTGCCACCAAAATGTCTGTCTAGTCAAAGCAATGGTTTTTCCAGTAGTCATGTATGGATGTAAGAGTTGAACTATAAACAAAGGTGAGCACCAAAGAATTGATGTTTTGGAACTGTGGTGTTGGAGAAGACTCTTGAGAGTCCCTTGGACTGCAAGGAGGTCCAACCAGTGAATCCTAAAGGAAACAAGTCCTGAATATTCATTGGAAGGACTGATGCTGAATCTGAAACTCCAATAGTTTGGTCACCTGATGCGAAGAACTGATTCATTTGAAAAGACCCTGATGCTGAGAAGAAGGGGATGATAGAGGATGAGATAGTTGAATGGCATCACTGACTCAATGGACATGAGTTTGAGTAAACTCCAGGAGTTGATGATGGACAGGGAGGCCTGGTGTCCTGCAGTGCATGGGGTCACAAAGAGTCGGATATGACTGAGTGACTGAACTGAAATGATTGGCTGGGAATATTTAGCCATCATTTGTTCTATACTTTTTTCTCAGTATTGAAAATCTTGAATATTTACCTAGTAACCTTTCTTATTGTCTTTTTTTTTAATTCTTCCTGTACCTTATAAAACAAAGAAATTTTCCACATACAAACTTCCATGTGCCTGCCAGATATGATATGAATTCATGTCTATATTTTTTCTCAGTTTTTTTTAATTATTTGTCTTTTCTTTATATGTTTTAACCCTTTAAAACATGATGAGTTGTTTTGGAATGTGTTGCTATGTATGGTCTACCTTTATTCTCCTAATGACCAGTCTATCATTAGCATTTATTAAATATTTTTATTTATTGATTGATCAAATTTCTTTTACTTTATGCTGAATTATTACTAAACTACAGTACATTTCCAAGTTATCCATGCTTCTGGTTGTATTTATTTTTGTATCAGTATCCTATTAATTTAACTGTTAAAACTATTAACATGTTTAAATATTTATCAGAAGTGTCTTCCCTCTTTAGGTTTCTTTTTCAAAATTTTATATTCTATATTTAACTATCCAACAAACTAAGAAGGGATGGAAAGAGGAATAGATGAAGTTTGTTTTTAAAAACTCAAGCCATTTAATGGCACTTTTACCTACAAGGTAGCAGAAGCAATGTAGGAGAGAATCAACCACCCTGAAACCAGGGGACAGTAAGTGAAAGGCAACAGAACATCTATGTCAATCACTTTATGACTTCAACTCTTACAGATGAAGCAGGAAAGTCACATACATAATTAAACAATTGTTCACAAACCATAAACTGGAGTCAAGATATACAGTAATACAACTATAAAGGGAAGAACCATATCTCAAGGCCCACTTAGTTCCAGAGACAGTGACCTGTACAACTTTGTTAGTAGGAATCTGTTGAAGTTACGGAGAATGTCAGACAAAATTGCTAAATAAATTTCAGCTATTGGCAACTTTTTCCCATGATAAATACATCTGTCATCTTATCACTGAAGAAACTACAAAACAAATTAAAAACTATAAAGACTACAAACAATTATAGGAAGTTGTTCCTGGGATCTTGCAAAGTGTGTGGAGGAAATAGACATTTCTTTGCAAATTTAGAAAACTTAAGTGAGCTTTTCTTACTGAATTTGGACTCATATTTTTCAAATTAAAAAAAAAAAAGTGAAAATTTCAAGAACTAATAACAATTTAGATATCTGAATTAAAGTTATAACTTCCACTAGGGTAAAATGTGTAAATAAAAAGAGTAGATAGAGTATATACAAGTTGCAAAGATGAGATTTTCCTGAAGCAAAAATACTTTGTGGCCTGGTCCTGTGATACCAATTCCATTCATTTGTAGCAGAATAATGGTAACACTGGATACTTCTTCCTCAAACAGAAACTGAGTTTACATTTTTTGTTCATCAGTCCCACAGCCTATCCACTAAAACTAATAATCAATCATGCAATTTTCAAAGGTTTTTAATTATTGGGAAAACACACAAACTCATGAGTATATACACACAAGAATCTAATGAGCAAAATATAGATAATACTTAGAGTTGAGTGATACGGATTTGAGTCACAGTTTCCTAATTTTTTTTAATCTATAAAATCTCAGAAGAAACATTTACATTTACAGGTTCAAGTTTTTCTATTTGTGAAAAGTGAATAATAACAGCAATGATCATTCAACATGATTCCACTCAAGTTTCTGAGCATTGAATGATTCAAAAATGGTATTTTGTAAAGTGTTTGTAAGGCACTATATTAAAAATAAGCTCATAAAACATCAGCATAATAATTACTATATCTATTAAAATGATTCCTTTAAATGCATTCATTTATGGTGAGACATATGTTTTCCAATTCTATTTTAATTTCAAATACATATAATTTAATTTCCCAACTTTTTGAATGACCTCAAACTTACAATAAATCTGAAAGAAAGAATAAGTACTCTTGTATCCTTCACCAATACTGTTAATATTAATCAATTATTAAGATTTTGCCACATATTCTTCATCTATCCCTCTCTATATGCATGGAAGTTGGTATGCATTTATAAATTTGTGAAAATAAGTTGCAGATATTATTCTATTTCATCCCTAAATGCATCTCTAAGGAACAAAGATATTTTCATATGTAACCATAATACTATTATCACAACCAGAAGTCCAATGTTGATACGATAATACTCAATAGACAATTTGTATTCAAATACTTCTATCTAGACTCTAATGAATGGTTATAAGTGACCTTTCAGTGTTTCTTTAGTTTTTTTTTTTTTTTAATCTAAAATATCCCCCTCTTTTTTTTTTTTCTTTCACATCATCTCTAGTTTTTAGAGAGATAAGCCATGTATGCTGTGTCCACACATGGACTTATCTGATGTTTCATTATGTTTAGGTTTTATACATTTTCAGCAATGATGCTTTCCAGAGTATTTCATCAGAAAGAACACAGTGCCAGTTTGCCCATTGTTAGTAATATGTAGTTTTATCCTTCAGTTAAGTTAGTATCTATCAGATCTCTTCATTTCTAAGATGCTTTTTCTCATAGTTAATAATTTGGGGGCAATTACTTGAAATTAAGTGAATATTCTTTTCCCAACATACATTCAGCAGTGTAAGTTATTTTTGCTTTTGTTTTTAATTTGTAATATGCACATACAAAAGTGCATATTACACTTTTACTACTTGGATTTCTGATAACTGTGAAGTCAAAATAATTTGATATTTTTAAATTATCCATGAAAATTTTTTGTGAATTAATGAAAGGTCCAAAATGCTGAAATAGTTTGAAAGTGCTTTATATGTTTTATGAATATATATTCATCTTTAAATGAAAAAAAAAAAAAATGACTTGAGAACCTCTGTTATGACCAGGGGCACACAGGGGCATACAGATTAGGTTGGAAACAGGTATAGTTCATTCTTTTATAGCTGGAAATAAGGAGAAATCCAAAAATATATCTTTGTTTTCACTTACCAAATATTAAAGAAAGGATTACCTAGTGAATGACTTTAACTTCAGAAAATATCAAATATTTTAAATCATTCTGGGAGGCTTTGCAATCATTTTAGATGACTCAAATTGACCACCTAAACAAGACACCTGAGCAAGTATTGAAAAGTATGCAAATGAATCTATATGTACCCATAAAAGGCAGCATTCTACTGCAACTCTTTCCTGAAAATTTTCTCCATGGACTGTCTATGGACTTATTATGTTCAAAACCACTCCTCAGCATTCATGTAGGCTGACTTTTCAATTTCAAGGGATTTCAGTACAGTTCCCTGCAATTTATCATGTGAAAAGAATTAGCAAGAAAGAAAATGGAAGCACATTTACACTTGCCAAGACATTTCCCTTCAGAAAGGGAAAAAGCTACTGAATGAATAATATAAGAAAGGTGATTTTGGTGCTTCAAAAACAGAAAAATTACTTAAAAGTCCCTGTTAGTAAAGCCGGCCTTCCCTTTCCTATAGAATATGAATAAGCACCTGGTACACACAGAAACCTGCTATAATCCAGCCCTTTATCACACAGGTTCAGGTTGCTAAGGACTCATTGCAGTGTCCCATCCCCACACAAACCATCCTGATAAGGTAAGCATTACCACATGTTTCACTATAGAAAGCAAGTCCAAATAAGTTGATCCTCTATTTTCCCAATAGGGGAAAAAAATGAAAATAAGGTTTTGGGCCAATGTGAATATACAAACTTTTACAAGTTTATAACGCATAACAATCTAACAGTCACACACATTCAAAACCTTCTATGTTGTTCTGAGCTAAAGTTTAGTTCTCTTATCTAAACTCCATCTCTTGGAGCGCTAATCCAGTTTCATGGCTTTAAGCTTCAAATATATAGATATTTATAATATAGATTCCAGTGACTAGCAATGTGAGCAGAATCATTCCCCAATGTCCATATTCAGATATCCAATTTTTATTCAACATCTTCAGGTGGATATCTAATGCAGGGGTCCCCAACCTCTGGGCTGTGAGCTGGTACCTCCTGTCAGATCAGCAGTGGCATTAGATTGGAAACAAAGTGCACCATTCATGTAATGTATTTGAATCATCACCAAACCAGCCCCCACCCCAGGTCAGTGGAAGAAGTGTCTGTCATGAAATCAGTCCCTGATGCCAAAATGGTTGAGGAACAGTGATCTAATGGATAGTTCAGACGTGCCACAGAACAACTCAGTCTCTGCTTCTCTGAGGTGTTCTTATTTGCTTTGCTAAAGCTGGCCACTCTAGCCTTCCACAGTTCAGGTTGTACTTATGGAAGTAAGCAGACACAAGAGGGTTTTTAAAAGACAAAGAAGGGTCATACATGGAATACTCAGTAAGAGGGTAGTATTTTTCTGCCTTGGGTCTCATGGGAATGTTATATTCTAACCTCCAAACAGCAGAGAAGCTTTACAGTTGTTTGAATGTATTCAAAGAGATTTATATCAAGACTGGGCTTCCCTCGTAGCTCAGTTGGTAAAGAATCTGCCTGCAATGCAGGAGACCACGATTCGATTCTTGGGTTTGGAAGATCCCCTGGAGACGGAAATGGCAACCCACTCCATTATTCTTGCCTGGAGAATCCGATGGACAGAGGAGCCTGGCAGGCTACAGTCCATGGGGTCTCAAGAGTCGGACGTGACTCAGCAACTAAACCACCACCACCACCATACCAAGACTAATTACAACAGAAATTCAGAACTGAGTTAAATAGATCCAGGGCAATAGAAATGCATCAGTGGTAGAATACCTCCATAGGCTAATTACTGAACCCTTCTTCCCTGGTGGCTCAGATGGTAAAGCGTCTTCCTGCAATGCGGGAGACCTGGGTCCGATTCCTGGGTTGGGAAGATCCCGTGGAGAAGGAAATGGCAATCCACTCCAGCACTCTTGCCTGGAAAATCCCATGGATGGAGGAGCCTGATAGGCTACAGTTCATGGGGTCGCAAAGAGTTGGACACGACTGAGCGACTTCACTCACTCACTCAAACAACCAAAGGGTCAGAGGAATCACAGCAATGAGTACCTAATACCAGTTGTAATCATCTGGCATTCCCCAAAATGGGACAACAGAATAGATAATGTGGCCCAGAACCAAGATAATCCGAGCAATGTGGCAAAAGTACAAGAAGTTCTAGACTGAACCCATCCAAAAACATGGCTTTATTCACTGTTAATTAACCTAGGAAAGAGGAATAAAATTTTAAACTGGAATTCAGTTCAGCTCAGTTGCTCAGTCATGTCTGGCTCTTTGCAACTGCATGGACTGCAGCACAACATGGCCTCCCCATCCATCACCAATTCCCAGAGTTTACTCAAACTCATGTCCATTGAGTCGATGATGCCATCCAACTATCTCATCCTGTCGTCCCTTTCTCCTTTCACCTTCAAATTTTCCCAGCATCAGGGTCTTTCACATCAGGTGGCCAAAGTATTGGAGATTCAGCTTCAACATTAATTCTTCCAATGAACGTTCAGGACTGTTCTCCTTTAGGACGGACTGGTTGAATCTCCTTGCAGTCCAAGGGACTCTCAAGAGTCTTCTCCAACACCACAGTTTGAAAGCATCAATTCTTCAGTGCTCAGCTTTCTTTATAGTCCAACTCTCATATCCATACATGACTACTGGAAAAAACCATAGCCTTGATTAGATGGAACTTTGTTGACAAAATAATGTCTCTGCTTTTTAATATGCTGTCTAGGTTGGTCATAACTTTTCCTCCAAGGAGTAAGCGTCTTTTAATTTCATGGCTGCAATCACCATCTGCAGTGATTTTGGAGCCCAGAAAAATAAAGTCAGCCACTGTTTTTCCCTCTATTTTCAATGAAATGATGGGACTGGATGCCATGATCTTCGTTTTCTGAATGTTGAGTTTAAGCCAATATTTTCACTCTTCTCTTTCACTTTCATCAAGAGGCTCTTTAGTTCTTCACTTTTTGCCTTAAGACTGGTGTTATCTGCATATCTGAGGTTATTGATATTTCTCCCAGCAATCCATCCAGCCTAGCTTTTCTCATGATGTATTCTGCATATAAGTTAAATAAGCAAGGTGACAATATACAACCTTGACGTACTCCTTTTCCTATTTGAAACCAATCTGTTTTTCCATGTCCAATTCTAACTGTTGCTTCCTGACCTGCATACAGATTTCTTAAGAGGCAGATCAGGTGGTCTGGTATTCCCATCTCTTTCAGAATTTTTCACAGTTTATTGTGATCCACACAGTCAAAGGCTTTGACATAGTCAATAAAGCAGAAATAGATGTTTTTTCTGGAACTCTCTTGCTTTTTTGATGATCCAGCAGATATTGGCAATTTGATCTCTGGTTCCTCTGCCTTTTCTAAAATCAGCTTGAACATTTGAGGTTTAGACGGAGCCTGAGGGAGCTGTCTTCAGGCCAGGGGAGCCAGCTTGGGTGGCCCCATGGCTGCTGCCTCTGAAAGCAGGAGTGTAAGGTTCACTCTGACAGTGACACAGAGGGAAGAAACAGAAAGATTTCAAGTCCTAATGTCTTCAGGGAGGCGCTGGAGCAGTAGCTGTGCAGGGCTGGAGCAGTAACTGGCCTACATCCAAGGTCAGGAGTGGTGGTTGCACTTCGCTGGACCATCCGTGTGAAGATACCCCACATCCAAAGTCAGAAAAACCCCACAAAGATGGTAGGTACTGGAACGGCTACCAGTGAGGAGATATCCTACATCCAAGGGCAAAGAAGCCCCAGCAAGACGGTAGGACAGTCGAATTTGTGGTTAGAATCAAAGCCCATTCCCACCAGAAAAGCTCAGAGGGCTCAAACAAACCTTGTGTGCACCAGGACCCAGGGGCCCTGCAGAGATTGAGACAGAACTGTGTTTGAGCATCTCCTGTGGAGATATGTGTCTGCCACCGGGACTGGGGTTCTGGTTGGACAGAGGATGGCGTAAATACTCTTGGAGGAGGTCACCATTAATCCCACCATAGAGCTGCCAGAACTTACCTAGGACTGGGGAGGAGACTCTTAGAGGGCACAACAGAACCTTGTGCACCAGGACCCAGAAGAAAGGAACAGAGACCCACAGGAGACTTGCCTGGGTTTGTCTGGGAGTCTCCAGTGAAGGTGTAGGTTGGTGGTGGCCTGCTGCAGGGTTTGGGCATGTAACAGTACATGCCTGGGATCTTTTGAGGGAGGTCACTATTATCTTCATTACCTCCACCTTAGTTTGGCCTCAGGTAAATAGCAGGAAGGGAACACAGCTCCACCCATCAACAGAAACTGGAGTTACATTTCTGTTGATTCTTACATATGTACAAGTTTTTTGTATGTGTCTTTACATAAATTAGTGCTTCAGAATATGTATGCTACTCTTCTGTGATATGAGCCTAACTCTTGTCACTTAATACTTTTTTTTTTAATGAGCAAAGATTTCCCATTTTACAGAATTTGCTTTTTGATTATCCAAATGTCACATGGCTCCTTCTATAAGAAATAATCATAATTACAAAAACCATTAAAAATATTTAAAGATATTCTACACAAAATACAACATAAGCCAATCTTGCACAGAAATTAAAAGGGTATTTTTAATTATTTCTGGTTGTCCCATAATTTTCAAATTAGAAGAGTCCTTCCTTGTACTGATAAGAAGAGATATATGCCCAGAGTTATTAGATATATCAGTGAAAGAGGAGAGTGAATAGCTGGCTTAAAACTCAGTGTCCTGAAAACTAAGATCATGGCATCCAGTCCCATCACTTCATGTCAAATAGATGGGGAAACAATGGAAACAGTGACAGAATTTAATTTTCTGGGCTCCAAAATCACTGCAGATGGTGACTGCAACCATGAAATTAAAAGATGCTTGCTCCTTGGAAGAAAAGTTACAATCAACTTAGACAGCATATTAAAAAGCGGAGACATTACTTTGCCAACAACTGTCTGTCTAGTCAAAGCTGTGGTTTTTCCAATAGTCATATACGGATGTGAGAGTTGGACTATAAAGAAAGCTGATCACCAAAGAATTGATGCTTTTGAACTGTGTGTTTGGAGAACACTCTTGAGAGTCCCTTGGACAGCAAGGCCATTCAGCCAGTCCAACCTAAAGGAAATCAGTCCTGAATATTCATTGGAAGGACTGATGCTGAAGCTGAAACTCCAGTACTTTGGCCCCCTGATGTGAAGAACTGACTCATTTGAAAACACCCTGATGCTGGAAAAGATTGAAGGTGGGAAGAGAAGGGGACGACAGAGGATGAGATGGTTGGATGACATCACTGGCTCGATGGACATGAGTTTGAGTAAGCTCCAGGAATTGGTGATGGACAGGGAAGTCTGGTATGTTGCAGTTCACGGGGTCGCAGAGAGTGGGCACAACTGAGAGACTGAACATAACTGAACTGATGCCCAGGATTATAACAATTAGCATGTGAACAGCACACAAGCACAATCAGGATTACATACTCAGAGAAGCAATCCTCTTGAGTAAATTCAACAGTTCATGTCATCACCAATGTAAAACCGGATAATTCAAATTTTGGTTCCAAAGCGTAAACTAGAGTTCTTAAGAACTACTGAGTTATACTCCATTGTGTATATGTACCACAGCTTTCTTATCCATTCATCTGCTGATGGACATCTAGGTTGTTTCCATGTCCTGGCTATTATAAACAGTGCTGTGATGAACATTGGGGTACATGTGTCTCTTTCAATTCTGGTTTCCTCGGTGTGTATGCCCAGCAGTGGAATTGCTGGGTCATATGGCAGTTCTATTTGCAATTTTTTAAGGACTCTCCACATTGTTCTCCATAGTGGCTGTACTAGTTTGCATTCCCAACAACAGTGTAGGAGGGTTCCCTTTTCTCCACACCCTCTCCAGCATTTATTGCTTGCAGATTTTTGGATTGCAAACATTCTGAGCCATTAAAAAGAATACATTTGAATCAGTTCTGATGAGATGGATGAAACTGGAGCCGATTATACAGAGTGAAGTAAGCCAGAAAGAAAAACACCAATACAGTATACTAACACATATATATGGAATTTAGAAAGATGACAATGATGACCCTGTATGCAAGACAGCAAAAAAGACACATATGTGTATAGTGGACTTTTGGACTCAGAGGGAGAGGGAGAGGGTGGGATGATTTGGGAGAATGGCATTGAAACATGTATACTATCATGTAAGAATCAAATCACCAGTCTATGTCCGATGCAGGATACAGCATGCTTGGGGCTGGTGCATGGGGATGACCCAGAGGGATGTTGTGGGGAGGGAGGTGGGAGGGGGGTTCATGTTTGGGATCACATGTACACCCGTGGTGGATTCATGTCAATGTATGGCAAAACCAATACAGTATTGTAAAGTAAAATAAAGTAAAAACAAAAATTAAAAAAAAAAAAAGAACTACTGAGTTTTTATTTTTAAAGAGGTAAAACGGATTAAGAAGCAAACAAGTCAGTCCTTGGCTTAGTTTTGTTTCATATTTATGCACCCATCTGCCATAGCCTAAGGTTAAAAGTACTCATTTTAATCACGAAAAGCTTATTTGTCACAAGTTAGCCTGAAATAAACCATTCCTTATAGCAACATCAACATAAACGTAGATGGATCTACAATAAAAGTCAGAAAAAAAGTGAGAAAAATGGAAGCATCTTGTCTTACCTTGGGAACTTCCTCAGTTTAATGAAGTCTCCAGTCAGAGCCTTCTCCAACTTCAATGTCTGCAAATATTTGAAGAACAAAATAATTAAATGTGATATTCTCAAACAGATCTTGCAAGTCATGTAACTGGCATAATACTGCAATGTGATATAATTTGCAAACAGTGTTTGGATTTGATAAGGAAGCTAAAGTATGCACTAAACTCAATGAAATTTCTTTCCTTCAGCCTAACAGTTTTGTCTGTTTCTGAAATAGACTCGCAGATAATGCAAACATTGTGACAGAAAATTGGTGGTGGTGACTATGGCATAAAACTATCTGAGGACAAATGTACTGTGACTTGGAACATAAGATACAATTTTCTTTGCATAGAGGCAAAATGAAGTGATGACAGAGTTCACAAAACCTATTCTCCTCTTGAAATTGCATTCTGACTTTTCCTTTCATTGAGCATCTTTCAAAAATAAACACTCCACTTTCTGAGCGATTCCACTGACATTGGTTTGCAAGTAATCATCATTCCAGAATTTGCTTTTTTCTTTTCTATACTCTTTCCACCTACAAGAGTATTAAAAAGGCATTCCTGCTTTCCTGTGTTTTATAAAGAAAATTTCTCTACAGGAAAATTTAGGGTAGCCCGAATCATACATCATGCCCATCGTATCTGCTTCTACGTATACTTCTCTCCCTTTTCTGTCAAATAAATATTTCCAGTTGGATAATACCAAGCACCGTTTCAGGGCTGAGAATAAAATTTGGGGTTAGTTTATATTCTTTCTAACCATTTGGTTCCTGAATACTTCATGTATGTATTTAACTTTCCCCATCCACTGCCTAGGATCTATCTTTAGACATATTTTCTAAATTTAATTTATTTTATATGGGGGATAGTTGATGTTACAATGTTGTATTAGTTTCAAGTCAGCAAAGTGTTTCAGTTAAACATACACACACACATATATTATAATATACGTGTGTGTGTATCCATTCTTTTTCAGATATTTTTCCCATATAGGTTATTATAGAATATTAAGTATAGTTCCTTATACTACATGGGAGGTCCTTTTCGATTACCTGTTTTATATATAGTAGTGTATACATGTTAATCCTAAACCCATAATTAATCCATCCCCACATACTTTTCCCGTTTGGCAATCCTAAATCATATGATGTTTGTCTTTTTGTCTTTCTCATTCTTTCTTACTTCACTTAGTGTGATAATCTCTAGGTCCACCCATGTTGCTGCAAATGGCATTATTTTATTAGTTCTATGTCACAGTAATATTCCATTGTATATATGCACCACATCTTTATTCATACTTCTGTTGATGGATACTTTCATGTCTTGGCTATTGTAAATTGTCTTGCTACATAGTGCTGCATTAGGGTACATGGATCTTTTTGAAGTAAAGTTTTCTCCAAATATATGCTCAGGAGTAAGATATTAAGATCTGGATCATATGGTAGCCCTGTTTTTAGTTTTTTAAAGGAACTTTCATATTGTCCTTCATAGTGGTTGTCCCACCCATTTATGTTTTAATAACATTAAAGTACGATAGTCCCTACATCTGCAGGTAATATGTTTCATGACCTCCAGTGGATGTCTGAAACTATTGATAGTACTGAATCCTGTATTTGCTATGTATTTTCCCATACATAGATAGTTAGGATGAAGTTTAATTTATAGTTAGGCACTAAGAGATTAACAAGACTTCCCTGGTGGCTCAGATGGTAAAGCTTCTGCCTACAATGAAGGAGACCCGGGTTCAAACCCTGGGTTGGGAAGATCTCCTGGAGAAGGAAATGGCAACCCACTGTAGTATTCTTGTCTGGAAAATCCCACGGACAGAGAAGCCTGGTAGGCTAAAGTTCACGGGGTCGCAAAGAGTCGGACCCGACTGAGTGACTTCACTTTCACTTTCACAAGAGATTAACAACAATAACTGATAATAGAACAACTATAACAATGTAATAATAAAAGTTAGGTTAATTTGGTCTATTTCTCTCTCTCAAAATACCCTATTATACCAATGTAATGCCTTTTCCATCTTAATGAAGTGCATATCATACACTGTAGCTATAATTTTTGCAGTTTGAGATGCAACAGCAAAAGTAACAAGGAGTTCTTTATGCTTTTTCACAAGTTCATGGAAAGAAGATTTGTTTTTATATCGAATCAACTTAATCATACAATTTTAATCTTTTCTTATAAAGTCAAATCCTTCCACCTTTTGACTTAAAGGAAACATGTTGGGATTCTCTCTGGCATGTCTGAATTGTCAGCATTAAGTACATTTGCACATTGGGGCCATTATTTAGTAAAATAAGGGTTACCCACACACAAGTATTGTGATATCATGACAGTCAGTCTGATAACTGAGAAGGTTACCAAGTAACTAACGGTCAGGATGCACTGGACAAAGGGGTGATTCACATCCCAGGCAGGACAGAGTAGGAAAGCACCTTACTTAATCATGCTATTCTGAATGGCTTACAAGTTCACACTTACAAGTTGTTTATTTCTGAAAATTACTGTTACATTTCTGGACCCCAGTTGACTGTGGGTCACTGAAACTTAAAAGTGAAACTGTGGATTAGGGTGGAAGGGGACAACTGTAAACCCCAACTTTCAAAACAGTCCCTGTGTTTGAATCCCTTTGTGCCTCTTCTTAAGCCATCTATCATCCCTGTCCTTATCTTGACTTTTTCTAAGTTGACTTCTGCTGTATTTTCCAAAGTCCTACTCAATTATTTGTTCAAATGCAAAGCTTTTCCTGTTTGCCAAGCAGAAACAGTTTGATCTCCATTAAAACTCTCAAAATACTCCATGAACCTCTCAAGTTACACTACCTAGCATTAAATTAATTTACACGCAGCTTTTCTCTCTTACTGGATGACAGCAAATTCGTCACAAAATTGCTGCTTGTTCTGAGTCCATCCCTTGTTCTCCCCACTGCCTAGATCTGATAGAATGTTCTATGCATGGAACATGATATCGGCAATTCTTTGTATAAAAATGAGTATTTATGTTCTTCACCAAATAAAAACACGAGACTTGGAAATTTCAATATTGACTAGGGCCCAATTCATAATTTGCATTAAATTGAAACATCAATAAATATTTTCATTAAAGAAAGCAAGAGGATCACACTGGGGGCCAACACCACACACCAGGTCAATTACAACAGGAGAGTGCACTCAATCCACACAAGAAATATTCCTGGAGTGCCTGGGTAACCCTCCAGTTTAAGTATCTGGAGTGACCAGAAAGAGTTGTACCACTGGACCCCACAGGATACTTTCTCTATAGGTCTTTGAAGACTGGATATTGTTAATACACACAACAGGTGGAAACAAGTGGAAATTTAGGCAAAACGAAGAGACAAAGGAATACTTTCCAAGTGAAAATACGACAAAACTCAGAAAAGAACAACAACAAAAAATAGAAATAGGCAATTTACCATATAAAGAGTTCAAAGAAATAGTCATAAGGATGACTGAAATCAGGAGAAAATGAATGAAAGTCACCGAGAATATCAACAAGGAGATACAAATATAAAAAAGAACCAATCATAACTGAAGACTACAATAACTGAAATGAAAACACATTAGAGGGAGTCATAGCATATTAGAGGATGCAGAAAGATTGATCAGTGATCTGAAAGACATAGTAGCAAAGCAAGAAAAAAATGAACAGTAAAAAGAAAAGACAATTAAACAAAACACCTGGACACAAAGGAAAATGGAAACAATGATCCTAAATCTATGAAATATAGCAAAAGCTCTTTTTAAAAAGTAAAATTTGTAGGGGAAACAGCCTACCTCAGGAAATAAGAAATATCTCAAATAAACAGCATAACTTTTACATCCAAAGGAACTAGAAAAAGAACAAACAAAACCAAAAGTTCATATATAAAAAAGGAAATAAATATCAGGACAGAAATAAATAGAGACTAAAATATTTGTAAAGATCAATGAAACATAGAGCTGAGTATCTAAAAAGATAAACAAAACTGATAAACCTTTGTCAGATGCATTAAAAAAAAAAGGGGGTCCAAATAAAATCAGAAATGAAAGAGAAGTTACAGCTGACACCACAGAAACACAAAGGATCATAAGAGATTACTATGAACAATTATATGCTAATAAAATGGACAACTAGGAAGAAATGAACAAATTCCTAGACATGCACAATCTCTCAAGACTGAATCAAGAAGAAACAGAAATATGAACAGACCAACTACCAATAAAAAACTGAATCAGTAATAAAAACTTCCCAACAAACAAAAGTCCAAGACTGAATGGCTTCATAGGTGAACTCTGTGAATATTTAAAGAATTAACACATATCCATCTCAAATTATTCCCAAAAATTGCAGAAGGAATATTTTTCAATGAACTCTGAGGCCAGCATCACTGATTACAAAACCAGACAAAGATATCCTGAAAATAAAACCACAGGCCAATGTCACTGATAAACAGAGATGCAAAAATGCTCAACAAATTATTATCAAAGCATCATACACCATGTTATGATGGAATTGTATCCAATTTATATGATGGAATTTTACTCAGTCATAAAAATAACAAAATCTTGCCATTTTGGAGCAACATAGTGGCATCTCTAGGGTATAATGCTAAATGGAGTAAGTCAAACATAGGAAGACGAATACCATATGATTTCATTTATATATAGAATCTAAAAACAATACAAATGAACAAAAAAAAAACAGGAACAGACTTACCCACATATAAAGAGCTGATGGTTGCCAGAGGAGAGTGTGGTGTAAGAATAGGCAAAATAGATAAAGTGTATTAAGAAGTACAGAGAGTTTCCTGGTGGCTCAGATGGTAGAGAATCTGCTTGCAATGCAGGAGACCTGGGTCTATCCCTGGGTTGGGAAGATCCCCTGTAGAAGGGAATGGCAACCCACTGCAGTATTCTTGCCTGGAGAATTCCATGGGTAGAGGAGCCTGCCTGGTAGGCTACAATCCATGGGGTCGCAAAGAGTCGGACATGAGTGAGTGACTAACTCTTACTTTTCATTAAGAAGTAAAAGTTATAACAGTCACAGGGATATAAATACAGATTAGGGATAGAGTCAATAATATGGCAATAATTTTGCATTGTATCAGATTGTTGTTAGACTTGTCATGGTGATCAATTCATAATGTCTATGTGTTGAATCACTATACTGTGTACCTG
Organism: Budorcas taxicolor; assembly: GCF_023091745.1. Taxonomy (NCBI): domain Eukaryota; kingdom Metazoa; phylum Chordata; class Mammalia; order Artiodactyla; family Bovidae; genus Budorcas; species Budorcas taxicolor. Next base: position 143,437,965 of record NC_068920.1, read on the forward strand.
CAACTAATATAGTGTTAGTATGGGAACAATATTAAATTAAAAAATAAAAATAAAGCAAGAGTTTAACGTATAGAAGAAAATTTATCTCAGTTGAGTTTTCAACAAGAAAATTTCTTAGAATAAAACTCAAGCTTAAATACATACTAAAGAGGAGTTGTTTGAACTGTTTACTGAGATATTTGTTGAAGAATAATAGAACAATTGCACTGAAATGTCATCAATAGTTCAGTGTATTTGGGATCTTGGTAGTATTACGTTTCAAGCTAATAAGACTGAAAACATACTAGTCAGGATAAGAGCAAGCCACATATTCTTGTTACTCAGTCCTATGCGGGCTTCTTTTTTTCATCTTGTTAAAATGTGTGGCATATGGTGGAAATTCACAGCAAACGCTTTCTTCCTGAGGTCTTTAGAATACCTAGGCATATAAAAACAATCAAAAATAAAATAACAACAGCACTTTACTGAACACTGATGTGAACTTCTTACGCCCTTCTGGAAAGTTAACAAGTGCTTTAAGAGCACAGAGACTTTCTATGAACATAACTTTCACTTTATGGTAAACAAGGTCAATGCAAGGTCACTTGAGAATCTGCAGATGCCATGGATTTTTTTAGCAAGCAGACAGACAGAGACCGAGTGTGCACAATGCAATAAATCAGCCAAATGACAAGTGAGCACAAGGAAAGCGCATTTAAAAATCCCAGACTCTCCATCCAAAACGCTAATTTATGAAATACATGAATATTTAACACTGTAGCAAGCATAAGATTCATTATTAGTTGATTGATATCTAAAATGCCTTCCCTAAAAAGTCAAACTAATGGGAAAATTAATAATCAAGCATTCCAGAATATCTAAAATTAAGCTGTGAGGGTATCAGAATTTCTCCAAAAAGTTCTTCGGACTTCCTCATTTTGTCATTAAGGCAGATGAGGCCCAAGGAGTGGAAATGGCCTGTGTTAGGGCACTGATTGCTTCTAGATCTGGGACCGTGACTAGTGTCTCACCAGAATATGGGACGCTGACTGTTGCCACTTTTATAAGACAGGGTGCGAAGTCAGAGCTCCCTGGAGAAGGGTGGTTGGTGAGTGATCAACAAGGCACGTTTCTCTCCCAGCAGCAAGACTGACAGTAATTGCTCTGAATCTCCTCCTGGAATCAAATTCCTACTAGTGCCTCTTCTGTAACTGGCTGCTAAGTGATCTCAAATGAGCTTACAGGTAATTATGTCTTTAATTTATACCAACCCTGATGCTAGGAAAGATTGAAGGCTGGAGGAGAAGGGAACAACAGGGAGTGAGATGGTTGGATAGCATCACTGACTTGAGGGACATGACTTTGAGTAAGCTCCGGGAGGTGGTGATAGACAGGGAACCCTGGCATGCTGCAGTTCATGGGGTTGCAAAGAGTCAGACATGACTGAGCAGCTGAACTGAACTGAATGTATATACATCATTATGATAGCATCTGCCCTCTGATTTTAGTATAATAATCATTTTTCAAGAGAGGTCATGTATGATGAAGCATGGATGAGTCAGTGGTTTAAGGTTCTAACCTACTTTTCCTCATGATATTAGTGTGGTCAATTACTTAAATACTCTGAACCTGTTTTTGTCCCACCAGTAAAGCCAAGGTACAACAATTAGTATGAGACAATAAGATTAATTTCTCTATATGCTTACCATGAGGCATAAATTTAAATGTTTCCTTTTACTAAATCACAGGTAATTATTACACAGATGTGATTATCATCTCTGTTTTCCAGATAAGAAAACTGTGATCAGCAATTTTAGAGAAGATGTGTAAAAAAGTGGCAATAAGCACAGGTCTTGATGCAGAATAAGTTTGAATTTGGCTTTAATACTTCCTACCTGTTGGATACTGAGGAAAAGACTTAGCTTCAGACATGGCTTCTCTAGGCTACAGTTTTCTAATCTAAAAGTGGAAATAATAATAATATAAAATTCACTTGTTGTTGCAAGAATTAAGAATAGTTAAATCTGTCAAAACAACACCTCAGTCAGTTCAGTTCAGTCTCTCAGTCGTGTCTGACTCTTTGCGACTCCATGAATCACAGCACGCCAGCCCGCCCTGTCCATCACCAACTCCCGGAGTTCACTCAGACCCACATCCATCGAGTCCGTGATGCCATCCAGCCATCTCATCCTCTGTCGTCCCCTTCTCCTCTCGCCCCCAATCTCTCCCAGCATCAGAGTCTTTTCCAATGAGTCAACTCTTTGCATGAGGTGGCCAAAGTACTGGAGTTTCAGTTTAGCATCATTCCTTCCAAAGAAATCCCAGGGCTGATCTCCTCTAGAATGGACTGGTTGGATCTCCTTGCAGTCCAAGGGACTCTCAAGAGTCTTCTCCAACGCCACAGTTCAAAAGCATCAATTCTTCGGCGCTCAGCTTTCTTCATAGTCCAACTTTCACATCCATACATGACTACGGGAAAAACCATAGCCTTGACTAGACGGACCTTTGTTGGCAAAGTAATGTCTCTGCTATTCAATATGCTTTCTAGGTTGGTCATAACTTTTCTTCCAAGGAGTAAGCGTCTTTTAATTTCAAGGCTGCAGTCACCATCTGCAGTGATTTTGGAGCCCCCCAAAATAAAGTCTGACACTGTTTCCACTGTTTTCCCAGCTATTTCCTATGAAGTGATGGGACCAGATACCATGATCTTCGTTTTTTGAATGATAAGCTTTAAGCCAACTTTTTCATTCTCCACTTTCACTTTCATCAAGAGGCTTTTTAGTTCCTCTTCACTTTCTGCCATAAGGGTGGTGTCATCTTCATTTCTGAGGTTACTGATGTTTCTCCCAGCAATCTTGATTCCAGCTTGTGCTTCTTCCAGCCCAGTTTTTCTCATGATGTACTCTGCATATAAATTAAATAAGCAGGGTGACAATATACAGCCTTGACATACTCCTCTTCCTATTTGGAACCAGTCTGTTGTTCCATGTCCAGTTCTAACTGTTGCTTCCTGACCTGCATACAGGTTTCTCAAGAGGCAGGTGAGGTGGCCTGGTATTCCCATCTCTTTCAGAATTTTCCACAGTTTATTGCGATCCACACAGTCAAAGGCTTTAGCACAGTCAGACATCCTGGAATGTGAAGTCAAGTGAGCCTTAGAAAGCATCACTACGAACAAAGCTAGTGGAGGTGATGGAATTCCAGTTGAGCTATTTCAGATCCTGAAATATGATGCTGTGAAAGTGCTGCACTCAATATGCCAGCAAATTTGGAAAACTCAGCAGTGGCCACAGGACTGAAAAAGGTCAGTTTTCATTCCAATCCCAAAGAAAGGCAAAGCCAAAGAATGCTCAAACTACTGCACAGTTCCACTCATCTCACATGTTAGTAAAGTAAATTCTCCAAGCCAGGCTTCAGCAATACGTGAACCATGAAATTCCAGATGTTCAAGGTGGTTTTAGAAAAGGCAGAGGAACCAGAGATCAAATCACCAACATCCACTGGATCATCGAAAAAGCAAGAGAGTTCCAGAAAAAACATCTATTTCTGCCTTATTAACTATTTCAAAGCCTTTGACTGTGTGGATCACAATATACTGTGGAAAACAACACCTAGAGTATGGTAATTCTCAATAAATTGACTAATCATCATTGCCATTATCATTATCATTATTATTATGTATTGATCGGGACCAGAGTGCAACTAAATGGCAGAGATCAAATCAGCATGTCTGATCTGATGGATTCCTGATTCTTACCCATCATGCTGTGCTCCTGAAACATCTCCACTGTTTCTATATCCAAGGTTTTATGATGCTAATATGTAGGCCATTTTAGAGGGGCATTAACTGCTTCAACTTTTACCATAATATATTAGACATTTAAAGCTATCCAATTTTTAAAATTGATATCCTAATGCTGAAGTGTAGGGATTTTTAACTATGAATTTTTTTCATCTAAGCATGTTTTTCCATTGTGTGCATGCTCAGGGGTGTCTGACTCTTTGCAACTCCTTGACCTGTAGACTGCCAGGCCCCTCTGCCCATGGGATTTTCCAGGCACAAATCCTGGAGAGGGTTGTTATTTCCTCCTCCAAGGGATCTTCACCCACCCGGCGACCGAACCCGTATCTCCTGCCACTCCTGCATTGACAGGTGGATTCTTTACCACTGCACCATCTGGGAAGCCTAGACACATGAAATTACAAAGAATTCCCATACACCATTCACATGATTCCCTAAATAGGATAAACTGACAACATGTGCATTCTGATAGGGTGAGATGAGAAGGACAAAGTGTTGTTTCTGTGAGATTCCTGCCAAAAATCACATAACCTAAGAGCCATCTTGAAGAAACATTAGACCAACCTGATCTGAGGGATATAGCATAAAACAACCAGGCAGTACTCTTTAAAGATGCCAAACAATTAAAAAAAAAAAAAAAAACAGTCAGAAGACCTGTTCTGGATTAAAAGAGTCTAACAAGACATGACAAGCTAATGCAAAATGTGTCCTAAACTGGATTATGATCTAGAAAAAGGGCAATGATGAGGTGATATACTCTACTCCAGACAGACTCTCTCTTGTCCTGTTTCTAGTCCAGAATCTGATCCAGGGTTATGTGCATCATATCATTGCTATTGTCATAATTTTACATTTCCTGAGTGGATATTTTCAGCTTCCCTGATAGCTCAGTTGGTGAAGAATCGGCCTGCAATGCAGGAGTGGATATTTAGATATTTATTATGTGTAGGAGCTTAAATATAGATTGCTTTTAGGTAGGTAGATAATGTTAGAACATGAAAGGGGGTCATGGGTCACAGTGCAGGCAGTTGCCTGTGGTCCCTAGTTAGTAAGTGGCCACTCTGGTACTCTGTCTCCAATCTCTCAGACCAAGCTCTGCTACCTTGAGTTGCAGAAAACATTCAGAGCCTATAAACAAGACATGGTTTCCTATTGTTTAGTTGCTTAATTCCATCCAACTCTTTGTAACCCCATGGGTCATAGCCCTCCTGGCTCCTCTATCCATGGGATTTTCCAGGTAAGAATACTGGAGTGGGTTGCCATTTCCTTCCCTAGGGAATCTTCCTTACACAGGGATCAAAACCGAGTCTTCTGCGTCTCTTGCACTGCAGGTGGATCCTTTACCGCTGAGCCACCAAGGAAGCCATATGCATTTCCGATGGTAGCTTTAATAAATTAAGAAAAAATTGGTGGCTTAAAACACCAGACACGTATTCACTTCCAGTTCTAGAAGTTGGGAGACCAAAGTCAGTTTCTCTGGCTCAAGTAAAGGTATACACAAGACAATACACCCTCCACAGGCTCCAGGAAAGAACCCCTTTCCTTGCCTTGTCCAGCTTCTAGAACTGTCTTTCCAGTGTTCCTTGTGTCACAATCACCACCTTTTTACACCACATTCAGAGCCAGCAGCTTTGCATCTTCAAATATTTCTTTGTTTCATCATCACTTCACTTTCTCATCTGTTTTCAGACCCTCCTCTGCCTCTCTCTTATAAGGACACTTATGATTATATACAGGGTCCACTTGGATAATCCAGGACAATATCTCCACTTCAAAATCCTTTGCTTCATCACAGCCGCAATGTCCCCATTACCATATAAAGCAACAGACACAGGCTGCAGGAACTGGGACCTGGATATCTTTGGGGTTCATTATCCAGCCCACCACAGGCATGAAAGACTTCTCTGTCTGCAGTGAATTTTAATTTCGAATTCATGTACTAAGCCAGCATTGATCCCTATTCAAACTGATATTGAATTTAGTAATTGAAAACCTAATTTTTAACCTAACCTCTAATTTTTTTCTAGCAGGAAAATAGTATGCTTTCAGAGTCTATGTCTAACTTTATGCATTCTAAGATATCGGTAATCTGTTTACACAGTTCTCACCTGGATTTTCCAGAGGACAGGTGCATGGTTTGTGTTTCATGTATATCTAGTATGGTAAGCTGAATATTGGCCTTCAAACACAATCAGATCCTAGTTCCTAAAACCTACAAAAAATTACCTTCTATGGCAAAAAGGACTTGGTGGATGCTATTAAATTAAGGACCTTGAGATTGGAATATTGTTCAGAATTATTAGGGTGGGCTCTAAACACAATCCTAGATGCCCTTGTGAGAGAGAGGTAGAGGGAAAATTGACACAGAAGAACAAAAAGCAATGTGACAAGAGAAGCAGGGTCTGGAGTGACACGGCGACAAGCCCAGGAATGTCAGCTGTCATCAGAGGCTGGAAGGGGCAACAGGGAACCAATTCTCCCCTGGCGCCACCCAAGGGAGCACAGTCCTGCTGACACCTTCATTTAGCTGTTTATGCCTCAGTCTGGATGCCTGAATTCTACCACTGTAAAGGGAAAAAAAAATATGTTTTTTTTAAGCCACTAAGCTTGTGGCAATTTGTTATAGCAGTAATATAAATAGTATATTCAGTAACTAGTTTAGAATCCAGAGTAGGCAATGGTACCCCACTCCAGTACTCTTGCCTGGAAAATCCCAGGGACAGCAGAGCCTGGTGGGCTGCCGTCTTTGGGGCTGCGCAGAGTCGAACGCGACTGAAGCGACTTAGCAGCAGCAGCAGCAGTTTAGAATCTGGCAACCATGCTTGTTAAATGTCAGAAGGGAAGGAAGGAGGCAGGTGGGATGGAGGAAGGAAGGAAGGGGGAAGGAAGGAAAGAAGGAAGGAAAGCAGGATGGAAGGAAAGATCAAAGTTACAGGGAAAACCAACATTTGGAGTTTTCATCAATATTTGACCTCTTTTCCTCAACCAGAGATGCATTTCTGGCTCCAATTGAAGATTAAAAAAATTTTTTTCCCTTTAGTTGAATGTCCTGTCTTCAAATCTGAGGAAGTATGCTTCTGAAATCTGTATCTGAGACTGGAAGACCCCATGACATGTTTCACCTTGGGAGGATTTCTGCAGTTGAGTGAAGAACTTCTATTGAGAAGGGGTTAGGGTGAAAGCCAGACAGGTCCTTTCCCGAGGGAGAGCTTGCAGGCCTGCTAGAATAATTGGAAAATGGGTGGAATTGACAGGCGAAGGTACACACCCTCACTGCCGCAGGAGATCATTCATTTCTGTCTGAGACTTTTTGACTAAAAGACATCAGTGCATGTAGAGCCATTTTGAAAATGCCCTTGTGTTTAATAACTCTGGGGAAACAATTTTTACTTGATAGATTTCGTGATAAGTATCAGATCCATCTCTATGGTTGTAGAAATAATATATCGTGACCCATAGTGAACTCCTTAATTTGTGGTATTTAGTGAAAACTGTAAATGACCTAAAAGGGTCATGAAGCAGAATGTTACCACTGGGAAGTTCACTGAAGTGTTAAATTAACAAAAACTGAAGATGGAAAGGTTGAGGCAATTAATTTCTTATGCTGTAGTCCTTTTTTTCTTTAAGTCCTATGCTAGGAGTCAATGAAAATAAATATTTTTTCCCCTGAAATTACCACCGACTTATTGAGTTTGACAATACCCAACAATGCCTTAATTTTTGTCCAAGTGAAAGAAATCTCTTTGCTCTGTCATAGAGATAAACGAGGTCAATTCATCAAGAGACCTAATTCAAAAATATCAATAACATGCTGCTTGAATACATAAGCCCTTCAGTCACGAGTGCCTTGTCAAATACCCCAAATGAGGTTTTTGTTATTGCTTATAAATATAATTGCAAAAATGCATCTAAATCCCCCATCCTGTAATTTCCTCAATTATTTTCCAGATTGTGATACACACACACACACACACACATTATACTATATGTGTGTGTGTGTGTGTGTGTGTGGTGTGTTAGTTGCTCAGTCCTTTCTGGCTCTTTGCAACCCCATGGACTGTAGCCTACCAGGTTCCCCTGTCCATGGAATTCTCCAGGAAAGAATAATGGAGTGGCTTGCCATGCCCTTCTCCAGGGGATCTTCCTGACCTAGGATCAAACCCAGGTCTCCCACACTGCAGGCAGATTCTTTACCATCTGAGTCACCAGGGAAGCCCATCACATTATACTGTTTTTTAGTCACTAAGTCATGTCCGATCCTTTGCAACCTCACGCACTGTAGCCCACCAGGCTCCTCTGTCCATGGGTTTTGCCGAGGCAAGAATACTGGAGTGGGTTGTCATTTCCTTTTCCAGGGGATCTTCCTGACACAGGGTTGAATTTTGCTTCTCCTGCTTGGCAGGAGGATTCTTTACCACTGAGCCATCACAAAAGTCCTAATGTATATTATATATCTGTATGTATATACACAAAAGTGCATAAACCTGAATTTATATTGTACACATTTTTCTCCATCTTGCTTTACTCAGTATCTAATAAATACTCCTTGCAGTAAACAGAAATAATTCTAAGGCATTTCTATCAGCTTTATTTCCTGGTGTTAATACACTGCAATTCGTATAACCATTTCTTCACTGATGGGCATTTTTCCTTGTACATTTCTACATGGATAAAAATGCAGGAAAGTCCTTTGTACATAGACATTTATTTCCTGATCCTTTGGTTTCTATAAGATACATTTCAAGGAATGTGGTTAAAATTGCTTAATAAGAAAAGATGCGGCAATATGTTTTTATACCAGCATGTGTTACAGCACTATTTTCTCTACACTCACAACAAAAATAAATATTCTAGTAGCTGTAAATATTTCCATTCTGATGGATGTAAGTGGTACTTCATTATAAGTTAATTTTTACTGTATCGCTATGTAACTACTTTTTATATATGATCTTGTTGCATTTCTGGAAATTATGATTCCGCAGTAAATTTAGAAAAAGACACAAGTACACAGAGCCAAAGAGAAGCAAATCCCATGCAGTAGGATGTGAGTGGGCACCATTCTTCTGTTGGGGATATGCCCACTGTCTTGCTGCCTTGAAGGAGACATATGCAGTGAGAGAGCAAGAATTACCAGTGGGCCTTTTATCATTTCATCTTTCCAATAAACGTTGATTATTCAGCGTTTGTAAATCCCCCAGGAATCTGGAACTCACTTTATTTGAGGCAGTTCAGCTGGGACAATTCTGTTAGAAATCCGTATCTCTCAAGAGTCATTACTTCTACTCACTGATCTTTAATTATTTTCTTAATGCGGCCAAGAAAAAAAAAGTAATTCCTTCTTCAATAGTAGCTCATTTAAATATATTATTTGATGGCAGTTAGGTTTCACTCAGAATTATTTTCTTCTCTGTGCATCTTCATTTATTTCAACTGCTTTTCAGAAAACAATCAAGTCTTCGCATCACAAGCACTTTAGTTTTCCATCACATCTGCCTTCCTTGGGAAAATATTTAAGTTATTATAAGACATTAAGAGGGAAAATAACAGTAAAACATCATATTATTACTGAATTGATCTACAGGACCTGCACCAACATCCTAGTCCTAATTGGGCAAGACCTCTGTTTCAGGGATTTTTTTTTTTTTTTTTAGCTGAAGTATAGTTGATTTACAAGTATATTGCTGTACATCAAAGTGATTCAATTATACATTCCTTCAGCCAATAACATAACTGATGCTGAAATTGGAGCCAAAAACACAAATTTTAGTCAATGGCCAGAGGAAGGAGAAGCCTGATCCTAATTCACAAATCAATTTCTCAACCCAATTCAGGTGCAGACCCCAAAACTATTGGAGTTTTAAGGTAAAAGAGAGGGATTTGGAAAGAGTGGGAGTGATATTCATGAGTCATCTGAGAACAGGGCTGTGGTTTGGACTCAGAACTGACGCAATTCTTTATTTTTTTTTAAATAAATTTATTTATTTTAATTGGAGGTTAACTACTTTACAATATTGTATTGGTTTTGTCATACATCAACATGAATCTGCCACAGGTATACACGTGTTCCCCATCATGAACCCCGCACCCTCCTCCCTCCCCGTACCATCCCTCTGGGTCGTCCCAGTGCACCAGCCCCAAGCATCCTGTATCATGCATTGAACCTGGACTGACAATTCATTTCATATATGATATTATACATGTTTCAATGCCATTCTCCCATATCATCCCACCCTCTCCCTCTCCCACAGAGTTCAAAAGACTGTTCTATATATCTGTGTCTTTTGCTGTCTCGCATACAGGGTTATCATTACTATCTTTCTAAATTCCATATATATGCCTTAGTATATTGTATTGGTGTTTTTCTTTCTGGCTTACTTCACTCTGTATAATAGGCTCCAGTTGCATCCACCTCATTAGAACTGATTCAAATGTATTCTTTTTAATGGCTGAGTAATACTCCATTGTGTATATGTACCACAGCTTTGCAATTCTTTTTTTTTTGCTTTTTTTTTTTTGCAATTCTTATTTTTGGTCTTTGTATGGCTTTTCTGGTAGCTGTCATGGCAACTGTCAACTATCCGGGGGCTGGTTAGTGTGTCATTTACCTAATATATTACCATGAGCACATAATGAGGCTCAAGGTCCATTGGAAGTAAAATCTTCTGGCATCTTTGGCCCAGTTGGTCCTAAACAGTTGTTTTTTTGTCTTTGTAGCTTGCTCCTGAAACTCAGAAGTAAAGAACCCGCCTGCATATGTGGGAGACATGGGTTCAATATCTAGGTCACTAAGATCCCCTGGAAAAGGAAATGACAACCTACTCCAGTATTCTTGCCTGGGAAATCCCATGGTCAGAGAAGACTGTTGGGCTCCAGTACATGAGGTCACAAAGAGCTGGACACTACTGAGTGACTAACTTTCTTTTTTCCTGAAACTCAGACAGGAGTAACTGGTTTTTATTCCAGGGAGGAGCAAGGGTATGATTCTGGGGCTTCAGCCTTAGTAGCAATATGACTCTATTGTAAAGAGTCCTTATCAGAATACTGGCCTGTATTAAGGGTTTCCTGGGCTTCCTTTATAGCTCAGTTGGTAAAGAATCTACCTGTAATGCAGGAGACCCCAGTTTGATTTCTGGGTTTAAAGGATCTGCTGGAGAAGGGATAGACTACCCACTCCAGTATTTTTGCGCTTCCCTGTGGCTCAGCTGGTAAAGAATCCGTCTGTGATGCAGGAGACCTGGGTTTGATCTCTGGGTTGGAAAGATCCCCTGGAGGAAGGAAAGGCTACCCACTCCAGTATTCTGGCCTGGAGAATACCATGGACTATACTGTCCATGGGGTTGCAAAGAGTTGGGCACAACTGAGCAACTTTCACTTCACTAGAAGTGTCAGCTTCACTTCAAGGGCTTCCCAGATGGTGGTAAGTGGCAAAGAATCTGCTTGCTAATGCAGGAGATGCAAGAGATGTGAGTTCGATCCCTGTGTTGAGAAGATACCCTAGAAAAGAAAATGGCAACCCACTCCAGCATTTTTGTCCCCAAATTTCTATTAACAGAGAAGCCTGGCGGGCTACAGTTCATGGGGTTGCAGAGTCCTGATATGATTGAGCAGGCATGAGTAATATGTCATCTACTTTGTTTCCAGATGTGAGGAACATGGAAACAATCCCCATGATTGTCATGTGTGCAGATTTCTGGACTATACCCTTAACAAGAGAAAACAGAACTTGCAGACACTTGGCCCAGCATCTGCCTTAGAAACCAGCTTCCCCAGGAAATCTTCATACTCTAAGACTAGAGCCAATGCTTTAAAGCCTTTTTCTTTTTTTCTGATATCTGGGTTGATTAGGAAGTCAGTTGGTTGTCAGTTACAGAGAAGAAAGGTGCTAATCACCCATTCAAAACATCTAAGCAACTCTAAGTTTAATTTTTCTTCTTTTCTGCCTGAGAAGCCTGCATGATTTCCTTCTTGGAACCGAAACCCCTTGAGTGTTTTATTCCTGCTGTGAGACTCTAGTTAAAATAAAGTTTTCCTTGAACCTTAACTGACTCTCTCCCACTCTTTTTTATGAAGATATCTTTACTTTGCAAATTGGCTTCTTCAAAGTGTCAGACAGTTTTGCTTCAGAAAAATTGACATTAGAGAAGAAACAAAGTCATCATGGTTTTGTCATAAAAGAAAAGGCCAAATTGTTTCCTTCTAAAGATGAATGAACCTCAATTCAAACATGAAGATAGGCAAAAATATGGTTCCCATGCTCTTTCTGTTACATCTATGGTATGATTTTAGAACTTGAGTAAAAACCTTGTCCAGCATCTTTCCAGTTTTTTATGTTTTTAATCTTTCTTTTTTTTAAAATTTTTATTTTTTATTTTATTTTACTTTACAATACTGTATTGGTTTTGCCATACATCAACATGAATCTGCCATGGGTGTACACGTGTTCCCAATCCTGAACCCCCTTGATACCTTTAAACAATAAAGCTTTGGATATCTTAAAGCACCCTCTTCAATTATTGATGCTCTTTGAGTTCCTAACAGCTAATATCTTAGTTACTATTTTAAAGTTTCTCAGAATTACATGTAACACTGAGGTTTTAATGGAATTTGTGCCAAGCAGATGGAAGTGGGATGAGGAAATCAAGAAGTTTCAAGGAAAAAATTTACCTACAGCCTTGTCTCTTTTGGGGAAGACTTCTAGTTCAGAGCTGGGATACTTGAGCTCCAATACTGCAGCCAAGTTCTGTGGACATGTAGACAAATGATGTATTCCTTTTTTTTTTAAATTGTGATAGGAGATCTACTCTCTTATAAATTTGTGTGTGTACAGCACAGTATTGTTAGCTGAAACGCAATGTGACACAGTAGATCTAGAATGTGTTCATTTTCTATGGCTGAAACTTTATACCAATCAAATGATGTCAATTCTCCATCTCTCTCTCCCCCCGCCCCAAACGTGGCTACCACCATTCTGTTTTCCACTTCTGTAAATCTATTTCAGATACTTCAAGAAAGAAGTATCTAAAATATATATATATATATATATATATATATATATATATAATACATCTATAGATAGATAGATAGACAGACAGAATGGAATATTATTCAACCATAAAAAGAAGGAAATCCTGTCATATGCAACAACATAGATAAACCTTGGGAACAGTATGCTAAGTGAAATAAGCTAATCACAGAAGGACAAATACTGTATGATGTCACTTAGACAATGTGTCCTTTCTGAGTTTTAGCTTTGTCTTCTAGAAAATGCAACAGTAATTCCTTTCTATTACATTGCTATGATTAAATAAGTAAACATTAAGTAGAAGAGCAACATTTTTTTCACTTCAATCTGGACCTCAAGGGTTCAAATATAACTACCCTCACTAACACAGGCATGTATTCTGAAGAACTACATAATCTCATTATAAGAACTTATGCAACTGTTAAAGCACTGTACAAATAATAAAACAGCAAGAAGACTATGATGATTGAATATTTAACTTTGAACAGTTGGTTGGTAGGGTTCTAAAGAAGCAGATCCTGAAAGACGGGTTTAGGTGCAAGTGGTTTTTAAATATTCCCTGGAGAAGCAAGTAAGGAAGTGAGAGAAAAAGAACAGGAAAGGGAGACAGAGAGACAAAGTTGAGATTTCAATTACAATTCAAACAATAGCATAGGAAGTCCTAGAGGACATCACACCTTCAGAATGCAGTCACTCTGAAGGCAAGGTAGCCTGGCTTCCATACCAATAGATCAGCCTATCACTGAATAAAGGCTTGGGGTGCCTAGTGGGGGGCATGTAAACTCCTGGCACTTCTGTGAGTAAGGATGAAGCAAGAGATGCCACGAGCCAAAGGTTGTCCTCTATAGTAAGTGGCAGGTAGCTGCCAGTAGAAGCAAAGCAAGCAGAAGATGAGGGAAATGTTGTCCAGAATGGCAAAATGCATATGAGAGGATTTGAGCAGGGCAACAATAGCGTCTCCTTAGTATATAAATGCCAAGACTGAGGCTAAGAGGTCAAGTTGCTGTCCAAACTCACACCACATATTAATGGCAGCCTTGATTGTCCAACCCAGCTCATCGAGACTTCCAGCTCATTGATCTTTCCACATCACTGGATGCTGGTGAGTCTGTCCTACTGTAAGTCCCTGCATCCTGAACTGCTTTTTTTATTTGTGTCTGTGAAAACCTATTTGTGTCTCTACCCTTATACAAATTGATATGTACCTACCACAGCAATAGCACATTTTTTGGTGAGGCTATAAATAACTTAAGAAGCAGTTGCTGCTAGCAGATCTTCTTCTAAAACTGTAGTGAGTGGAAGCACTGCCCTTATTCTTAAATGATAGAAGGAAGGGAGAATAAAGCAGGCTTCCTTGAGTGTAAGAATTTTAGAGAAATCAGCATTTCTAAAATGCTTGCTAGAGTCCATATTTATTAGATATTTTCTCAGCATCCACAAATACAGACCAAAATAATTACACTGAAAGCAAGAAAGGAATTCCCAACATGATAAATATGAGCAAATAGAACAATAATCTTGCTGCTTAGAGAATAATTTTGCTGCCTCATTTTGGAAAAAATATTCAGTGTGCCCATCAGACTCAGAAATAAAAATATGGAGTTTGTCTTTTAAAATGGGGGAAAATACATTTTTCAAAGGGGCTTCCCTGGTGTCTCAGAAGGTAAAGAATCTGCCTACAATGCAGGAGACTTGGATTCGATCACTGGGTCAGGAAGATCCCCTGGAGAAGCGAATGGCAACCAGTATTCTTGCCTGGAGAGTCCCATAGACAGAGGTGCCTGGCAAGCTACAGTCTATGGAGTCACAAAAAGTTGGATACAACTGAGTGATTAACACACAGATACATTTTCAAAGACTTTGGAGAATTTTTTAAGTGTCCATGAGAAGCTACACACGAGCTACTGTTATAACCCAGCTGTGGAGAAGTGGCCTTCAAGAAGGATGGCCAACCCACTCACTAACTCCTCCTGAGGTGCCCAGCAATTGTTTGGGCTCTTCTCTGCTCAGGCAAAATGGTAATTACTTAATTATCAGTGACAAAGGATCATCACTCTCTATCCTGGGAGTCCAGTCCTAAATACATTGTTATAATCTCAATCCAAAGAAACTCAGTTGAGAAACAGGGGCCATTTTCCAATAGAGGGTGACATGTTCCCTCTGCCCTCACTTTCCTTGTTTTTTCCTTTGTCCACGGCTAATCGGAAACAGAGGAAACTGACAAATGGCTCTCCACAAAGCTTCTAAAGATCCATACAACAAAGAGGAATTAGACATTATCTTTTCACCCCAGAAGGCACCAGAATCAATAGATGGAGATAAAAGAGAAAAGAAGAGGCTGCTTTAAGCTCTGTACTACTACACCCAACAATTAAGAACACTTCAATTACAAAAGGGAAGTCCTTTTCCCAAGACAGTTCAATGTATTCTGCATGACAAGCTTTATATAACCTTGCTCAACAAGTCTGCAAATTTTACATAATGCCGTCTCCCTAACAGTAAAAATAATAGCTTGCAAAATGACAACCAAGATTTCTTGGATATAAATGGTCCAAATCCTGTCCTAAAGTCTCACCTCCTCACCCCCAAAACATACACACAGCCAGATTGTAAGGCGATGACCTCTGCTGCAGGATTACCTTCCGAAAAAGAAAACTGATAGAAAGAAGTAATAAGAAAAGTGGACTAAGTGTTTCCAAGGTATATTTCAGGTGAAAAATAAGGGAAATTTTATCCATACCTGAGCAGGAACTTACTCTAGAGAGGAACCAGCTGGAATTAGTGACTAGGCAAACATCCTCATAGACTGTCCCTCAGAGCTCCTTTGTTTATACCTCAAAACATTTAAAAATTGATCAAGGAAAAAAAAAATGTTCAAGTGCTTTAAATATCTTATACCACAGCTCTGAAACAAATGAGGCCAGTGACACAAACAAGAGAACAAGTTGCCCCAATTTTTTCTGTTCTTGTAGTCACACCTCTTCCTGAGTGACATTTCTTTTCTTGTTGAGTATCAAATGAGGAGTTAGAAATACTAAGCAATGTTTCTATAACCTAACACACTCAGGTTAGTAATCAAATACCTCTGGACTTTGAGCAGTAAGACACTCCAATGGTAATAACTTGAAACATTCAAATCCTTCCTCATAGTTCTGTCCTTTCACACAAATTTCAGTGGACTCTGGAATTTGAGGCTGAACTTAGTTATTGCCTCAAAATAAATCAATAGTCAAGATTAATATTATTTTTATTTCATGGAGGAAAAGTGGAGATTAAAACTAAAGAGAGAAACTCTTGACCTTCAGAGTTGACCAAAGGTGAGGATGGTGAACATCTTATCACTGAAGGACTGTAAATGATGGTCCAAGTGAAAAGTGAAGAATCTTCCCAGTGATCAGACTGGTAATTAATTGGTCTAATGTTTCAGTAGCAGGTTGACAATTGGTTTGAGTGTCATATGTATGATGTCCTAATTTATCACACCATGAGTTTGCCTCTAAGTCACTTTGTGTGTTATCATATTTCTGGGGGAAAAGGGGGTTCCCTAACACTACTGCATTTAACTAGTGAATTTAAATGGGCAACTTTGGTAAGTATCATATATCTTGTTATTAATCAATTATTTTAGAGAATGACATATTTAAGACAAGTGTGTTAGGTTGGACTCCGTTCAGGAATTTTTAGACAATTACTCTTGTATAGATGAATTAGATGGAAATAACAGCTTGCCTTTAATATTAATAAAATATATACAATTACTAAAACATAAACAGATGAAAATGAGTTTTAGCAAAAATCATATTTTTTAAAAGACCTGATTTTACTGAGATGTGCTTCCTTTATTGGTATGTAATCCTGTTTCCTTTACTCCTGGGGATTCTTCCACCTTAAAGAAGTGTAATACTTTTGAACACATTTTAAACTTCATCTTGTAATCAGATCTACTATAAGTAACCTCAGAAATTTAAGTGGAGTTTCCCCAAATAAACTAATTCTATGATCATTCTCCCAGAATAATTATATATTTTAATTTTTTACTATTCATTATTTTATAACCTAATTTTTATTTCTTATCATATAGCAAAAGACATAAGGGGTAATGTATAGTAATAAACACCTATACTAAAAGAGAAGTGATACCTCTAATTAATGACATCAATTTCCACCTTCAGTTCAGTTGAGTTCAGTCACTCAGTTGTGTCCAACTCTTTGCGACCCCATGAATCACAGCATGCCAGGCCTCCCTGTCCATCACCATCTCCCGGAGTTCACTTAGACTCACGTCCATAGAGTCCATGATGCCATCCAACCATCTCATCCTCAGCCGTCCCCTTCTCCTCCTGCCCCCAGCCCCTCCCAGAATCAGAGTCTTTTCCAGTGAGTCAACTCTTCACATGAGGTGGCCAAAGTACTGGAGTTTCAGCTTTAGCATCATTCCTTCCAAAGATATCCCAGAGTTGATCTCCTTCAGAATGGATTGGTTGGATCTCCTTGCAGTCCAAGGGACTCTCAAGAGTCTTCTCCAACACCACACTTCAAAAGCATCAATTCTTCAGTACTCAGCCTTCTTCACAGTCCAACTCTCACATCCATACCTGACCGCTGGAAAAACCATAGCCTTGACTAGACGGATCTTAGTCAGCAAAGTAATGTCTCTGCTTTTGAATATACTATCTAGATTGGTCATAACTTTTCTTCCAAGGAGTAAGTGTCTTTTAATTTCATGGCTGCAGTCACCATCTGCAGTGGAGCAGATTTTTTGGAGCCCAAAAAATTAAAGTCTGACACTGTTTCTACTGTTTCCCCATCTATTTCCCATGAAGTGATGGGACCGGATGCCATGATTTTCGTTTTCTGAATGTTGAGCTTTAAGCCAACTTTTTTACTCTCCTCTTTCATTTTCATCAAGAGGCTTTTTAGCTCCTCTTCACTTTCTGCCATCAGGGTGGTGTCATCTGCATATCTGAGGTGATTGATATTTCTCCCTGCAATCTTGTTTCCAGCTTGTGTTTCTTCCAACCCAGCGTTTCTCATGATGTAAGGAGTTGAATATAAAAATCAAACTAAACACAAAGTAAGAAAAGAAAGGAAGCAATAAAGATCAAAACAGAAATAACTTAGATAGGAAATCAGGCATATATAGGAGATAGATAAATTAAACTGAGATGAATTTCTGAAATTAATAAAATTGATAAACCTATAACCAGATCGATCAGAAAAGATAAGGAAGAAAGACATAAATAGCCAAGATTTGAAATAAGAGATACTGTTGCAGATGTTGCATATAGTAAAAAGATAATTATGTAATATTGTGAAGAAATTAATGCCAATAACTCTAATAACTGACATGAAATGAAAAATGTCCTTGAAGAACACAAACCATGAAAGCTAATTCAAGAAAAATTAGATAACCTGATTAGCTCTAAACATACTAAAGGAGTTGAATTTGTAGTTTAAAACCTATCAGTAAAAATAACTGTAGACTTGGAAGGCCTCAGTGGTGAATTCTATCTAACAGGAAGAAACAATGCCAATTCTGCACAAAATGCCAGAAACTGAAGATAAAGGAATACTTCACACTCATTATATGAGACCAGTATAAGCCTGATAATAGAAGTGGACAAAGGTATTACAAGAAAAGCAAACTACAGAGCAATATCTTTCATGATTAGAGATGGAAAAATTCTTGACAAAGTTTTAACAAGTATATTAAAAGCATAATACACCAAAATTGTTGGGGGTTTACCCTAGGAATACAAGGTTGGTATAACATACAAAAATCAATGTATTCACCATATTGACAACCTTTCCAAAAGAGAAAGAGAGAGAAGAGGAAAACCATATGATCCTCAAATAAATGTGGGAAAAATGTTTACTACAAAGCTAGTATCTTTCTGATATTGACTCTCATAAAACTAGAAATGGAAACAGCTTTCCTCAAAGTGACAAAGAGCATCTATGGACAACCTATCAGGTGGCTTTAGTGGTAAAGAACCCGCTTGCCAATGCTGGAGACCTGAGAGATGAGGGTTTGATCCCTGGATGGTGAAGATCCCCTGGAGGAGGGCATGGCAGCCTACTCTGGTATTCTTGCCTAGAGAATCCCATGGATGGAGGAGCCTGGCAGGTCACAGTCCAGATACTTCTGAAGCAACTTAGCATACTCATGCCTGCAAACTCAAATTTCATGGAGAATGACTGAATGCTTTTACAAGGGCAGTAACAGGCAAAGATGTCTTATAAATAAAAGAGATAATAATCAAGTTAAAACACTCAGATTGAAAATAAACAAAAAAATTGCCTTTCCTCCCAATGTTTTTAATGTATTAGGAAATGAGTTAGTTCTTAAAAAAAAATTATGTATCTGGCTGTGTCAGGTCTTAGTGATGGCACGCTGGATCTTAGTTGCAGCATATGAACTCTCAGTTGCAGCATGTGGGATCTAGTTTCCTAACTAGGGTCAAATCCCAGCCCTCTGAATTGGGAGAACAAAGTCTTAGCCACTGGACCACCAAGAAGTCCCACAATAATTTTTTTTTTTGAAACATATAGCTATCATACAATACAGCCATCCTACTATTAGGCCAAGACAAATGAAAGTGTATAACTACACAAAGACTTATGCATAAATGTTCATAGCAGATTTCATTTGTAATAAAAACTGAAAAAGCCTCAAATAGCCAACAACAAATGAACGGTTAAACAAATCACAGGTGTATACTACAGCCGTATACAATGTAATACTATTCAGCAATAAAAATGAATGAACTATTTATGCACACAAAACACGGGTGACTCTCAAAATAATTATGCTGAATGAAAGAAGTTAGACAAAAAAAGTACATGCAATATGACACCATTTCAGGAAAAGCTAGAAAACACAAACCACTCTATAGTGTCAGAAAGCAGATCAGCCTTACCTGGTTGGAAGACCAGGGAATGAGTGGTAAGGGGCAATTTCAAAAGGGATCTACCTATATCTTCACCATGGTGGTTGTAGTGATGGCGTCACAGGTTTATACTTTTGTCAAAACTGATCAAATCACATACTCTAGTATGTAAAATCTGCTGTGTGTCAATTATGCATATAATTATGTTTATATTTGTTTTTAAAATTCCAACAGAGAAATTGAAAAAAAAACAGAAAGATGCGCTTCAGGAGTAAAGAGTGGAATGTGACAGAGCATCCTTTGACAATCCTTAATTACCCCGCCATCAAAATACATGTTCTTTTTAGGCAAACAAATACACATTTTAAATAATATTTAAAGGAAAGTGATTTATTAGCTTGCAAAATGATATATCATCTTGTCTTAATATTGCAAACATATTTCTTTGACTGACCTCTAACTTCCATTAGATTAGCTATAAAACAGCAGTGAAAAGAATTCATTATCAAGGGGAATAAACAACTAATTTTGCAATACACTGAAAGCAAAGTCAAGTTTTTAGAAGGATTTGATGGGGTTAAAACTCACTGATTGGGTTGCATATATTTATTAGGATATCTTTGGCAATACTCTATCTTGGAAAGCTCTTTACCCTTTGTCATGAAGATATGATTTTATAATAATTTCAGACCTGACCTAAATGCCAAGACTACTTTCCAAGTGAAACTTAACTGGACTAAGTTCTCAAATGAGAAGAGCAATGGCCAAAAGATATCCTTTCATTTAACTTAAAGATTCAAGAATCCACTGTGCTGTCTAAACTAATTTTAGCCTTTGTATACACATTAAACTTATTCTTTCTCTTGTCTCATGACCACTAAGTATAGTTCCAGAACTTTGAAAGAGGAATGGGGTCATAGAAATCAACCTGCCCAGGTCTCTCATTTTGGAGATATGATACCTATTCAGAGAGGGAGAGTGATTGCTTCCAGGTCACATGGTGAATTAGGGACAGATTAATGTCTGGATTCAGATCACTCTCCTGACTCTCAGACTAAAACTTTTCTCACACCACTGGATTTCTTTCCATGTCTAACCCCCACCATATACACATGCACACACACACACACCCCGCCACACACACACACAAACATACACTGACATTTTCAAGGTATAGAAATGTTGATTTGAAAACAATATGATTATTTTCTACCCAGCAATTTAATTCAAGGGAGAATTCTCACTCTTTTCTTTTTAGTATACAAATAATTCTACCAAGGTAAGATATATGGAAGTTTGGAGAAGAACCAGCCTCTCCAGAGAATTGTTAAAATTCTTGCCATCCCAATACAATACTTTGCAGTTTTCTTCTCTGTGTGTGAATGACAACTGCCATGCCTGGTATCAGAATTCAGGTATTGGCCCATGGTAAGGAGGAAATAAATGTAAATGTAAAGTACTGACAAGCTCTGGTACATCTCCTTTATAGATTTAACTGAGCTGAGATACCCAAGGTGATTATAGTCTCAAGATTGCCCTTAGTGTGATCACAACTTATTTTAAATCACACCTTGATCAGATCTGTGAAATTTCACTGCAGACCATAGCCAAGATACCATCTCATCATTAAAACTCTATTTCTGAAATTCAATTTATTTTAAAACCTACTTTTGTAAGAGACATGAGATGAATATGAGAAAATTGTCTCTGGTGTCACCTAACACCTTCAAGCAACTGAGTTGATTTTTCCATATTCTCCAGTGGCTTCTGGCCAAGTACGTTTTGTCCAGTCTGGTCCCTTCGAGTCATTTTCTTGGATCTTCTAGATTTCCCCTGATTTGATTTTGTTCCTACACTGCCTTATTTCAGGATTCCCATGCAAAAAGAATCTCTGTTGTGTGTGTGTGTGTGTGTTTTCTCACATCTAACTCACTCCCCTTGATCATAATGGATTAACTTTCCCTAAATTTAAAGCCATGTGTTCCCAAGCACATAGCATGTATGTAACATCTGGTTCCGAATTTTGACAGCTTTAGGAAACTCCAGTCATCAAAGTCCCACTGCTGAGTCTCTAGCCTACTGAGTTGTCTTGAAGGTGAATAAATAAAGAGAGCCTTTAAGAGCCCACACCTTTAAATATTTTGTGGACTGGCTTCATTTATTCCCTTGTAAAATTTACTGAATATTATACTTTGCCTTTTTCTATAAAATGGACAACCAATGACTATATCAGGGTTTTTCATGAAGGTAAAATGAAAAACTGATGGTGTCAGGACTTGTTCTTTCTAAAAGGTAATAGACACCCTGTACCAAAGTATTATGTAAGACCAACATATGAGATGTGCAAATGTAATATTTTGGGGGAAATGATAGTTCCTTCTCTTATGTCCAGCCTTTAAAGATGGTTGGAGAAGCTGAGAATAGGAAAAATACTCCTATAGAAAGATTAGCTTTATAGGGAAGGGCAGGAGTGCCCACCCCACCTCAAGCCTAAGGGAAGAATTCTGAAGGCACCAATTGGATGACCTGTTTGTTCCCTCTGACTTGAGAAGCAGAGTGAATTGGATTTTGACCCACAGACAGAGGCAGAGAAACCCAAAGGTGATACCACATCTGGTTGGCTAGCTAGGCTTATGACAGACCAAGTGGCTTGCAGCTCTGGGTTTGTCAAATCAAAGAAAGTGAGAATATCTGACATAAGCCAGTTGTATTCTGCAGAAGGCCCTGTCCAAACAGGGCACCCTAAGGGCTGAGGATGCCTCAGTGTGAAGAATGTGTACTGCTGAATGTTCAGAAGACACACAAGTTGTAAGAGAGCAGACAGAAGGAAATGTGTCTGCCAGCATTAAGGGAACGGCTTGTGTGATTCCTAGTGAGAAGGGAAGCAGGTTTCAGAAGATCAACAAACATGCTCCTGTGTGAGAAAAATTAATAAACACCTGCCAAGCTCAGGGAGACTGAAACTAGCTCACAGCACTGCCAATCACAGTGGAACCATGCAGCATTCTCTTTCTTTCCTTCCATCACTTTCCTGTCAGAACCACTGGATAAGACAACATTTCACACAAGTGAAAACTTTGAATTTCTATATCAGACTGGACCATTTGTATTTCCTGAAAGAAGCCAGAAAAGTAATTCAGCTTTCCATAAATTTGTACACATAAAAAGGCTTTTGAGCTGGAAAATTCTGTTTCTTGGCCACAGTTACTCTGCAATAAATCATTGAATTGTACATTCATGATTTGTCTACTTTTTTGTATGGGTTTGATATTTTGTTATAAAAATAAACATAAGAGTAATGCTTATTTTTAAATAGATGGTTATTGACAAATATCCAATGTGTGTTTGCCTTTGCACCTACTAACAAATTAATATTTCATTACAAAATAGAATAATAATGCTTAGTGAGTATTTACCACTTGCCATATGCTGTTATCTCAGTGACTCCTAGAAATAATTTTATCATGTGTGTACTGTTATTTCCTCCATTTCACATGATAATTTTACAAAAATAGTAGATCCAGCTAGATATGAAACCCAGATTAATCTAATGTTAGAGCCTATGTGTTAAACCAATATACTAAAGTACCTTCTGAATTGGTGAAGAAACTTTTTCTGTATACATAGAGAATTAATATTTACATATCATTGAATGTATAGCATTTATATAAATCATATGTATATATAATTATAGATATATTTCTGAAGGATAATTGGAGCTTTACATCCCACATTTAAGCAATTTTCTGAGAGCATACATTCTTCAGTGGGTGTAAACATATCTACCTCCTTAAAGAATAAAAATAAAACATTCTTTTACTTTTGATTGACCATGACCCAACTCAATAAAGTGACAGACTATTTGGGGGGCTTCAAAATCATTGCAGATGGTGATGGCAGCCATGAAATTAAAAGACTCCTGCTCCTTGGGAGAAAAGCTATGACCAACCTAGATGGCGTATTAAAAAGAAGAGACATTACTTTGCCAACAAAGTTCCATCTAATCAAAGCTATGGTTTTTCCAGTAGTCATGTATGGGTGTGAGAGTTGGACCATAAAGAAAGCTGAGCACTGAAGAATTGATGCTTTTGAACTGTGGTGTGGCAGAAGACTCTAGAGTCCCTTTGACTGCAAGGAGCTCAAACCAGCCAATCCTAGAGGAGATCAGTCTTGAATGTTCATTGGAAGGCCTGATGCTGAAGGTGAAGCTCCAGTGCTTTGGCAACCTGATGAGAAGCAGAGACATTACTTTGCCGACTAAGGTCCGTCTAGTCAAGGCTATGGTTTTTCCA
The DNA here is from genome assembly GCF_023091745.1 of Budorcas taxicolor. Lineage (NCBI taxonomy): Eukaryota > Metazoa > Chordata > Mammalia > Artiodactyla > Bovidae > Budorcas > Budorcas taxicolor. Next base: position 143,461,950 of record NC_068920.1, read on the forward strand.
GTGGTCATGTATGGATGTGAGAGTTGGACTGTGAAGAAGGCTGAGCACCGAAGAATTGATGCTTTTGAACTGTGGTGTTGGAGAAGACTCTTGAGAGTCCCTTGGACTGCAAGGAGAGCCAACCAGTCCGTTCTGAAGGAGATCAACCCTGGGATTTCTTTGGAAGGAATGATGCTAAAGCTGAAGCTCCAGTACTTTGGCCACCTCATGTGAAGAGTTGACTCATTGGAAAAGACTCTGATGCTGGGAGGGATTGGGGGCAGGAGGAGAAAGGGATGACCGAGGATTACATGGCTGGATGGCATCATGGACTCGATGGACGTGAGTCTGGGTGAACTCTGGGAGATGGTGATGGACAGGGAGGCCTGGCGTGCTGTGATTCATGGGATTGCAAAGAGTCAGACATGACTGAGCGACTGAACTGAACTGAACTGATGAGAACTGACTCTTTGGAAAAGACCCTGATGCTGGAAAAGACTGAAGATGGGAGGAGAAGGGGACGACAGGATGGGATGGTTGGATGGTATCACCGACTCAATGGACATGAGTTTGAGCAAACTCCGGGAGTGATGATGGACAAGGAAGCCTGGCGTGCTGCAGTTAGTTCATGGGGTCGCAAAGAGTCGGACACAACTGATTGACTAAACTGATTAACTGACCCAACATTAACTTAAATAAATAATTAACAACTACATAGTTTATATAGTCCAGCCTCTTAACGGGATGCTTTATGTTTAATCCTCTGATGACAAGATGATCACTACATTACAATACATTACAGCTTTATGTATTTTCTGGTCACTAATATTTATATTTTCATTATGAACAGTATTGTGTTGGCAACATTAAAGAGGTTTTGAGGGACAAAGCTCTTGGCAAAAATCGTAGCTCTTCTACTTAAATAGGTAGATCCTTGATCAAGTTATTTATAGCTCTGAGATTCGGTTTTCTCAAGTGGAAGATGGGAATAAAAACAGTAACTACCTCCTATGGCTGATGTAAGGACTGAGTGAATTAAAAGATAGCTAGCAGGAAGCTGCTGTACAGCGCAGGAAACTCAGCTCGGTGCTCTGTGATGACCTATGGGGGCTGAATGAGGGGGATGGGAGGGAGGCTTAAAAGAGAGGGGATATATGTGTATATATTGACTGCTTCAAGCTGTTATACAGCAGAAACTAACATAACATTGTAAAACCGTTATATTTCAAATAAAAAAATCTTCATGTTGATGTATGGCAAAACCAATACAATATTGTAATTAACTTCCAATTAAAATAAATAAATTTATTTAATTAAAAAACCAGCATTTATATATATATATACACATATATATGTGTGTATGTGTAAAAAATTTAGAACAGCACCTGGTACGTGTGTGTGCACCAAGTCACTTCAGTCGTGTCTGACTCTGTGCAACCGTATGGGCTGTAGCCCGCCAGGCTCCGCTGTCCATAGGATTCTCCAGGCAAGAATACTGGAGTGGGTTGCTATGTCCTCCTCCAGAGGATCTTTCTGACCCAGGGATCAAACCTGCGTCTCTTGACATGTGGGTTCTTTACCATTAGTGCCACCTGGGAAGCCTGGTACATAGGTAAATATTACTGACACAGGTGGTTTTATTATTATTAAGTAATAGTATATGTTGAAAGTTATCAATATATCAGATACTGCTTTATGTGCTTTATAATTTTTGCTTCAATCCTCACAGTAACTTTATTATGAAGATAGTCTACTCTCCCTTTCAATGGAATAAATCAAGACATAAACAGGTTAGAAGTTGGTCTGTTTGCAGCTGATGAATCTAGGATTTCAATCCCAGGCAGGATGACTTTTGAGTCCGTCCTTGATCCTTGTAACCACTCTGTTAGATTACTGTTGCTATGGAGTTGGGCTTTTCTCTGCTATATGAGCCTGACTAGCTTTAGTTATCCAAGTTCTGTAAGTAAATTTTATAATGACGTGCTTAGAAATAGCTGGGGTGAAACAGTCGAGGTCATTTCGTTTCTCAGCAAATGGAAAAAAAAAAAAGTGGCCGCGTATTTCAGTGGCCTCATATTGTGTTGGTTATATCTGTCTTTTGTTTCTGTTTCTGTTTCCTCTGTCACTCTTTTAATTTTAGACTTTAAGTTATCCATTTTATTCCCTCTTTTTAAACCTGGAAACTTTCTTCTAAAGCTTTTTTTTTTTTTTAATGTTCTGAGTGCTCTGCTTTTTTCCTGTTACTACTCTTTTTATGTATGTCAAGTTTCTCTAACTTTACATTGAAATATCTGAAAAGAGGACCATGTGTTCTACACTTTTGTAGCTTCAGCATATACTATAGGGCTTCATCTATGTCAACTTATCAACAAATACTCAGTGAAAATGATACAGTGATCATTGATACATGCTCTGCTTTACATGAGACATGGCTTACCATCTCCCCCGGTCAGAATGGCTGCGATCCAAAAGTCTACAAGCAATAAATGCTGGAGAGGGTGTGGAGAAAAGGGAACCCTCTTACACTGTTGGTGGGAACACAAACTAGTACAGCCACTATGGAGAACAGTGTGGAGATCCCTTAAAAAACTGGAAATTGAACTGCCATCTGACCCAGCAATCCCACTGCTGGGCATACAAATCTAGGAAACCAAAATTGAAAGAGACACGTATACCCCAATGTTCATTGCAGCACTGCTTACAATAGCCAGGACATGAAGCAACCTAGATGTCTATTGGCAGATGAATGGATAAGAAAGCTGTGGTACATATACATAATGGAATATTACTCAACCATTAAAAATAATGCATTTGAATCAGTTCTAATGAGGTGGATGAAACTGGAGCCTATTATACAGAGTGAAGTAAGTCAGAAAGAAAAACACCAATACAATATACTAACCCATATATATGGAATTTAGAAAGATGGTAGTGATAACCCTATATGTAAGACAGCAAAAGAGACACAGATGTAAAGAACAGTCTTTTGGACTCTATGGGAGAAGGCAAGGGTGGGATGATTTGAGAGAATACCATTGAAACATGTATATTATCATATATGAAACAGATTGCCAGTCAAGGTTTGATGCATGAGATGGGGTGTTCAGGGCTGGTGCACTGGGATGACCCTGAGGGATGGGATGAGGAGGGAGGTGGGAGGGGGGTTCAGGATGGGGAACACATGTATACATATGGCTTATTCATGTCAGTGTATGTTAAAAACCACTACAATATTATAACATAATTAGTCTCCAATTAAAATAAATAAATAAATAAAAGAAAAAAGTGAGACATGTTTTAGGAAATCTGGAAGCCAAGTTTGCTAGAATTTGTGCCAACAAAGAATCAATAATTCCGAATGAAGCCTCCTTTTATATATTGAAGTTATATAGGCTTTCAGAGTATTATTTTCTTGTTTATGAATTCATACTTTTGTTATACAAGTTTCAGGATGCTCCAAATCAAATATTCATTAAATAAAACTTCTATTGTACAAACAACTCATATTATGACTCACTTCTGGAGCTATGACTCTATTGTGTGAAAAGACCACTGAAATAATTCTACAAAGTGAAAATAACATGAACAAAGGAAAACAAACCAAAAAACTCTCACTAATGTTTATCTTTGCTATAAACATGATGTGGGTATATATGTATAAATATATATATATATTTATATAAATATAATATTTATATAAATATTTATTTATAAATAAATATATACACACACATGCACAAGAGCAAAAGAGGGCATGTATAACAATAATCCTTTTTGTTGGTGTAACAATAAAATATATAACATTATCTTACTATTATCTACTTCCTATTAGTACAGTTAATGATATATTACAACATCTTTGAAAATGGAAGTGTGCATTAGATATCAAAAGATTATGGTAAAAAAATAAACACTGTACAATTCTTTATTGTTTCTGAGTTCTTGTTCCCCAGATGAAAAGGAGAGTATAATTAAAGCCTAGAAAAGGATATTATTTACCATAGGATAGTTGCTGGTATTGAATGAGAAAATTTAAATGAAAACATTTCATAAATGATATATGTCTACAAATTAAAGACTATATTTAGCTCAATTCTGGTTAACATCACTACATTATGATCAACATATTTATTGGGTGGGCCAGAAAGTTCATTTGGATTTTCCTATAAGAGGTAATGGAAAAGACCAAATGAACTGTTTGGCCAATCCAAAATTGCCAGTAGCAATTATAAATAAAAGATGTATTTCCTCACATGATCATAACAATAGACATAGCAACAGCATTTGAAAAAAAATTCAACACTCATTCGTGACAGAAACTCACATCAATTTTGATATATAGAGAAAATATCTCAAAAAGGCATTTATGACAAAGATGGACCCTTTGACATTTATGACAGAAATGGTATGGACCTAACAGAAGCAGAAGATATTAAGAAGAGGTGGCAAGAATACTCAGAACAACTGTACAAAAAAGATCTTCATGACCCAGATAATCATGATGGTGTGATCACTCACCTAGAGCCAGATATTCTGGAATGCGAAGTCAAGTGGGCCTGAGCAAGCATCACTATGAACAAAGCTAGTGGAGGGGATGGAATTCCAGTTGAGCCATTTCAAATCCTGAAAGATGATGCTATGAAAGTGCTGCACTCCAAACTCAAGAGTGGCCAGAAGACTGGAAAAAGTCAGTTTTCATCCCAATCCCAAAGAGAGGCAATGCCAACGAATGTTCAAACTACCACACAATTGCACTCATCTCACATGCTAGCAAAGCAATGCTCAAAATTCTTCAAGCCAGGCTTCAATAGTACATGAACCATGAACTTCCAAACATTCAAGCTGGACTTAGAAAAAGCAGAGGAACCAGAGATTAAATTGCAAACATATGTTGGATCATCAAAAAAGCAAGAGAGGTCCAGAAAAACATCTATTTCTGCTTTATTGGCTATACCAAAGCCTTTGTGTGGATCACTAAAAGCTGTGAAAAATTCTTAAAGAGATGGGAATACCAGATCACCTGACCTGCATCCTGAGAAATCTGTATGCAGGTCAAGATGCAACAGTTAGAACTGGACATGGAACAGAAGACTGGTTTGAAATTGGGAAAAGAAATTGTCAAGGCTGTATAATGTCACCCTGCTTATATAACTTATATGCAGAGTACATCATGTGAAATGCTGGGCTGGATGAAGCAAAAGCTGAAATCAAGACTGCCTGGAGAAATATCAATTACTTCAGATATGGGTTGGATGGCATCACTGACTCGATGGACGTGAGTTTGAATAAGCTCCAGGAGTTGATGATGGATAGGGAAGCCTGGCTTGCTGCAGTCCATGGGGTCAGAAAGAGTTTGACACAACTGAGTGACTGAACTGAACTGATGACAAAGATACAGCTTAGCGTCATTCTCAGTAATGAAAGCCTGAAAGTCTTTCCTTTAGAATCAGGAACAAAACAAAATTTCCCACACTTGCTAATTCTATGTAACAATATTGGAAGACTTAACCACAGTATTTGGAGAAGAAGAAATAAAAGGCATCAAATTGGAAGAGAAGGAAGTAAAACTATCATTATTTGTAGGTTATATGACAATATATATAGAAAACCCTAAGATCTCCATGAAAGAACAATTCAGTTCAGTTCAGTCATTCAGTCGTGTCCGACTCTTTGCAACCCCATGAATCACAGCACGCCAAGCCTCCCTGTCCATCGCCAACTCACAGAGTTCACTCAAACTCATGTCCATCAAGTTGGTGATGCCATCCGGCCATCTCATCCTCTGTCATCATTCCCTTCTCCTCCTGCCCCCAATCCCTCCCAGCATCAGGGTATTTTCCAGTGAGTCAGCTCTTTGCATGAGGTGGCCAAAGCTTTGGAGTTTCAGCTTCAGCATCCATCTTTCCAAAGAATATTCAAGACTGATCTTCTTAGGATGGACTGTTTGGACCTTGCAGTCCAAGGGACTCTCAAGAGTCTTCTCCAACACCGCACTTCAAAAGCATCAATTCTTCAGCGCTCAGCTTTCTTCACAGTCCAACTCTCACATCCATACATGACCACTGGAAAAACCATAGCCTTGACTAGATGGACCTTAGTCGGAAAAGTAATATCTCTGCTTTTCAATATGCTATCTAGGTTGGTCATAACTTTCCTTCCAAGGAGTAGCCGTCTTTTAATTTCATGGCTGCAGTGATTTTGGAGCCCCCCAAAATAAAATCTGACACTGTTTCCCCATCTATCAGCCATGAAGTGATGGTACCAGATGCCATGATCTTCATTTTTTGAATGTTGAGCTTTAAGCCAACTTTTTCACTCTCCTCTTTCACTTTCACCACGAGATTTTTAGTTCCTCTTCACTTTCTGCCATAAGGGTGGTGTCAACTGCATATCTGAGGTGATTGATATTTCTCCTGGCAATCTTGATTCTAGCTTGTGTTTCTTCCAGTCCAGCATTTCTCATGATGTACTCTACATATAAGTTAAATAAGCAAAGTGACAATATACAGCCTTGACATACTCCTTTTCCTATTTGGAACCAGTCTGTTGTTCCATGTCCAGTTCTAACTGCTGCTTCCTGACCTGCATACAGATTTCTCAAGAGGCAGGTCAGGTGGTCTGGTCTTCCCATCTCTTTCAGAATTTTCCACAGTTTATTGTGATCCACACAGCCAAAGGCTTTGGCATAGTCAATAAAGCAGAAATAGATGTTTTTCTGGAACTCTCTTGCTTTTTCCATGATCCAGCAGATGTTGGCAATTTGATCTCTGGTTCCTTTGCCTTTTCTAAAACCAGCTTGAACATCTGGAAGTTCACGGTTCACGTATTGCTGAAGCATGGCTTGGAGAATTTTGAGCATTACTTTACTAGCTTTTGAATTGAGTGCAATTGTGCAATAGCTTGAGCATTCTTTGACATTGCCTTTCTTTGGGATTGGCATGAAAACTGATCTTTTTCCTGTCCCGTGGACACTGCTGTGGTTTCCAAATTTGCTGGCATATTGAGTGCAGCACTTTCACAGCACCAACCTTAAGGATTTGAAATAGCTCAAGTGGAATTCCATCACCTCCACTACCTTTGTTGATAATGATGCTTTCTAAGGCCCACTTGACTTCACATTCCAGGAAGTCTGGCTCTAGGTGAGAGATCACACCACCATGATTATCTGGGTCATGAAGATCTCTTTTGTATAGTTCTTTTGCATATTCTTGCCATCTCTTCTTAATATCTTCTGCTTCTATTAGGTCCATACCATTTCTGTCCTTTATTGAGCCCATCTTTGCATGAAATGTTCCCTTGGTATCTCTAATTTTCTTGAAGAGATCTCTAGTCTCTTCAAGAAAGACAGAATGTGGTCCACTGGAGAAGGGAATGGCAAACCACTTCATTTTTTTTTTGCCTTGAGAACCCCATGAATAGTATGAAAAGGCAAAGTTACAGAATACTGAAAGGGGAACTCCCTGGGTTGGTATGTGCCCAGTATGCTACAGGAGATCAATGGAGAAATAACTCCAGAAAGAAAGACAGGATGGAGCCAAATCAAATCAATACCCAGTTGTGGATGTCACCGGTGACAGAAGCAAGGTCCGATGCTGTAACAGGAATATTGCATAGGAACCTGGCATGTCAGGTCCATGAATCAAGGCAAATTGGAAGTGGTCAAACAGGAGATGGCAAGAGTGAACATTGACATTCTAGGAATCAGCAAACTAAAATGGACTGGCATGGGTGAATTTAATTCAGATGACCATTATATCTACTACTGTTGGCAGGAATCCTTTAGAAGAAATGGAGTAGCCATCATGGTCAACAAAAGAGTATGAAATGCAGTACTTGGATGCAATCTCAAAAACGACAGAATGATCTCTGTTCGTTTCCAAGGCAAACCATTCAATATCACGGTAATCCAACTTTATGCCCCAACCATTAATGCTGAAGAAGCTGAAGTTGAATGATTCTATGAAGACCTACAAGACCTTTAGAACTAACACCCCCCAAAAAATATCCTTTTCATTATAGCGGACCGGAATGCAAATATAGGAAGTTAAGAAACACCTGTCTTTTCACCTTGCTTATATTTTCCTTTGTTGTGCAGAAGCTTTTAATTTTAATTAGATCCCATTTGCTTATTTTTGCTTTTATTTCCAGAATTCTGGGGGGTGGATCATAGAGGATCCTGCTGTGATTTATGTCAGAGAGTGTTTTGCCTATGTTCTCCTCTAGGAGTTTCATAGTTTCTGGTCTAACATTTAGATCTTTAATCCATTTTGAGTTTATTTTTGTGTGTGGTGTTAGAAAGTGATCTAGTTTCATTCTTTCACAAGTGGTTGACCAGTTTTCCCAGCACCACTTGTTAAAGAGATTGTCTTTACTCCATTGTATATTCTTGCCTCCTTTGTCAAAGATAAGGTGTCCATATGTGTGTGGATTTATCTCTGGGCTTTCTATTTTGTTCCATTGATCTATAATCCTGTCTTTGTGCCAAAAGACAGCCTTCGGAATGGGAGAAAATAATAGCAAATGAAGCAACTGACAAACAACTAATCTCAAAAATATACAAGCAACTTATGCAGCTCAATTCCAGAAAAATAAATGACCCAATCAAAAAATGGGTCAAAGAACTAAATAGACATTTCTCCAAAGAAGACATATGGATAGCTAACAAACACATGAAAAGATGCTCAACATCACTCATTATTAGAGAAATGCAAATCAAAACCACAATGAGGTACCACTTCACACCAGTCAGAATGGCTGCGATCCAAAAGTCTGCAAGCAATAAATGCTAGAGAGGGTGTGGAGAAAAGGGAACCCTCCTACACTGTTGGTGGGAATGCAAACTAGTACAGCCACTATGGAGAACAGTGTGGAGATTCCTTAAAAAATTGCAAATAGAACTGCCTTATGACCCAGCAATCCCACTGCTGGGCATACACACCAAAGAAACCAGAATTGAAAGAGACACATGTACCCCAATGTTCATCGCAGCACTGTTTATAATAGCCAGGACATGGAAACAACCTAGATGTCCATCAGCAGATGAATGGATAAGAAAGCTGTGGTACATATACACAATGGAGTATGACTCAGACATTAAAAAGGATACATTGAATCAGTTCTAATGAGATGGATGAAACTGGAGCCGATTATACAGAGTGAAGTAAGCCAGAAAGAAAAACACCAATACAGTATACTAAGACATACATATGGAATTTAGAAAGATGGCAATGATGACCCTGTATGCGAGAGAGCAAAAGAGACACAGATGTGTAAAGAAGACTTTTGGACTCAGAGGGAGAGGGTGGGATGATTTGGGAGAATGGCATTGGAACATGCATACTATCATGTAAGAAACGAATCGCCAGTCTATGTCTGATGCAAGATACAGCATGCTTGGGGCTGGTGCACGGGGATGACCCAGAGAGATGTTATGGGGAGGGAGGTGGGAGGGGGGTTCATGTTTGGGAATGCATGTACACCCGTGGTGGATTCATGTCAATGTATGGCAAAACCAATACAGTATTGTAAAGTAAAATAAAGTAAAAATTAAAATTTAAAAAAAAAAAAAAGAAAGAAACACCTGGAGTAACAGGCAAATTTGCTCTTGGAGTATGGATGCAGCAGGGCAGAGGCTAATAGAATTTTGCCAAGAGAATGCACTGGTCATAGCAAACACCCTCTTCCAACAACACAAGAGAAGACTCTACACACGGACATCACCAGATGGTCAACACCGAAATCAGATTGATTATATTCTTTGTAGCCAAAGATGGAGAAGCTCTATACAGTCAGCAAAAATAAGACCAGGAGCTGACTGTGGCTCAGATCATGAACTCCTTATTGCCAAATGCAGATGTAAATTGAAGAAAGTAGGGAAAACCACTAGACCATTCAGGGATGACCTAAATCAAATCCCTTATGATTATACAGTGGAAGTGAGAAATAGATTTAAGCGACTAGATCTGATAGACAGATGGCATGATGAACTATGGAATGAGGTTCGTGACATTGTACAGGAGACAGGGATCAAGACCATGCCCATGGAAAAGAAATGCAAAAAAGCAAAATGGCTGTCTGGGGAGGCCTTACAAATGGCTATGAAAAGAAGAGAATTGAAAAGCAAAGGAGAAAAGGAAAGATATAAGTATCTGAATGCAGAGTTCCAAAGAATAGCAAGGAGAGAGAAGAAAGCCATCCTCAGCGATCAATGCAAAGAAATAGAGAAAACAACAGAATGGGAAAGAACTATTAGAACTAATATATTAATTCATTAAAGCTACAGGATACATGATTTATATACAGAAACCATTGCGTTCCTATGCACTAATAATACCTTTCAGAAGGAGAAAACAAGAAAACAATCCATTTTAAATTGCATCAAAAAGGATCTGCAGCATTTAGGTAAAGAAAGGGGGGATTAGGTATTTTCCAGTAGCTGAGCTACAGCATACATAGAGCGCAGAGACACAAGGCAACTGGGATGTTTGAGGACTACTTCAGCATGGCTAGAATTCAAGATGCTTAAAGGGACACGATGTGAGTAGTGTCAAGTGTCCATTAGGGAATAAAATATCCCTATATTGTGAGCCTGGTAGGCTACAGTCCATGGAGTTGCAAAGAGTCGGACATGCCTGAGAGACTTCACTTTCACTTTTTATTGTGTTCTACTAAGGGTTTGAACTTACCTGCGAAGGAAACAACCATTCAATAGCTTTAAGAAGTAAGTGAGTCATTAGAATTGGAATTTCAAACTATTTGATAGCAATATGAAAGTTAAATGGAGAATGACACAGAAGAAAGGGAGTATTGGTATTTCTTACGAATCTAAGAAATGAAAAGTCTTGATTGAAGACAGTGACAGTGAAGATGAGATAAAGAGGGCAAATTCAGCAAAACATTCCTGGAGACACGGCCATCTAGTTACGGGACCTATGCTGCTGCTGATGTGGAATATCCAGGTGTATTTTCATTTTACTCATTTCATTTGTGAATCCCCAGACCTTTCACCACAGGAGATCCTAAGCTTTAAAAGATGTCATTTGATGCCTCATTCATGTCAAGGCTTAATAGGTAATAAATAAGGACAGGTGCAATTTAGGGGATTCAACTTAGAGCACTTAGGTACCCAAATTGCAAGCCTTAAATCATCTGACCTTTCCTTCTGCCTGATAAATTGTGTTATGAACAAGTTGTAGATGCAGTATTTCAAAACAGTAATTCCTATCTTCACTCCAGTTGTAAAAATGCCAAATTGAGAAAGGGATGAACGGGGTGAGGAACAGAAATCCCTCAATTAGAAAGGCAGAACCAACGGAAGGGGTCAAAAGTTTTGTGTTATATAATTCCACCAAGGAACAATAGAACCAATTGTAACTTTTCAAAATTAAAAAAAAAAAAATAATGCATTAAATACCAGAGTCATGGATTCACCATATCATACTAGGTGCTAATTCCAGAAATAGTCATTACTTTAGAAAACTGTCAAAACTGAGAGCCAATACTGAAATAACGTTGCTATTTGTTTTAAAGAAAATTGAGAATCTGAAGTATACTTACACTTCTCGGGGGTTGATGTGGGAGTGTGTGTGTTTGTTCCTAAATTCAGTACTTGAGCTGAGCAAAATCCAGACTGAAGTTGGAGATTTCGGGCCAAGAACAAAGAAGCCAGGAGTGAAAAACTGAGATTCAAGTGAAGCAATGAATTTCAAGGGTCATTTTAGTTGTCCCACTTTGGGTATGTGACTTCACTATGAATAAAGAAATTTCTATCCTCCATATTGGAGGTGGCCTAGGTGCCACCTAAGGTACCCTAGGTCCCACCTAAGGTACCCTAGGCCCAAGTGCATTATAACCAAATCATACAGTCAGGAGATAAAATATTGAGGTAGAATCTTCTGTGATTAAAGTCATGGCATTTGGACAAGTTTGTGAGCTCTATAGTCAGACAAAGGCTAAAATACACATTTTTGTGATGAGAACAAAAGGACTATCCTTCAGCTTCCAAAAAGGTCTACGACAATGGTACAGAACTTGGGGGCGGGGGGGGGGGGGGGGCATCCATTATCCTTCTAAATCCCCAGAGTCCTTCCCCATCCACTTTCACCCATGGCATGTCACTCAGACTTCTCTATTTTGTCTGACACTTGTGACATTTTCCACCCTTTCAATACTTTCCTTGCCTTTAAAAAAAAAAAAATCAGAATCAGATATAAAGCTGTTAAATTCCCTGGGGGAAGCAAGACTCTGCCCATCTTCCACTTCCATCCATATTAACTCTATAGACTTTTAACACATGTATACCTGTGTGTTAAACAAATGAATAAATTAGTATCTTAATAAGTCAAATGTTGATTTGGAAGGTGGGGAGTATAAAAATGAGAAAGAAGGAAAATGGAAAGATATTTATTTCAACCCAAGAAGACTCAGAGTCTGAGAGCCAGATGTTAGAGAGAGAAATATATTGCCTCACTATAATATACTAATTTTTAAAACTTAAGTATATCCAGGAACAGTTACAAAAAAGTCATCTCTTAGATATTAAACCACCTCAAACAGAGAATATGCAAATCATCAGCATGGTTTCATTGATACTAAATGAGGTCAACTTGGAAATCCAGCAGAGATATAAGTTCTGTGATTCTCTGACTATTCCTAATGTAGATTGTTGTGTCTGGAGTATCTCAGTCCAGTTTAGTAGCTCAGCCATGTCAGACTCTTGCAACCCCATAGTCTGCAACACGCTAGGCTTCCCTGTCCATCACTAACTCCCTGAGCTTGCTCAAACTCATGTCCATTGCATCAGTGATGCCTTCCAACCAGCTCATCCTCTGTCCTCCCTTTCACCTCTCCCCTCCAAACTTTCCCAGCATCAGGGTCTCTTCCAATGAGTCAGTTCTTTGCATCAGGTGGCCAAAGTATTGGAGCTTCAGCTTCAGCATCAGTCCTTCCAATGAGTATTCAGTTCTGATTTCCTTTAGGATTGACTGGTTGGATCTCCTTGCAGTCCAAGGGACTCTCAAGAGTCTTCTCCAACACCACAGTTCAAAAGCATCAATTCTTTGGCACTCAGATTTCTCTATAGTCCAACTCTCAAATCCATACATAACTACTGGAAAAACAGTAGCTTTGACTAGATGGACTTTTGTTGGCAAAGTAATGTCTCTGCTTTTTAATATGCTGTCTAGGTTAGTCATAGCTTTTCTATCAAGGAGGAAGTGCCTTTTAATTTCATGGCTGTAGTCACCATCTGCAGTGATTTTGGAGCCCCCCGCACCCTCCACCAAAAAAAAGTCTGACACTGTTTCCACTGTTTCCCCATCTATTTGCCATGAAGTGATAGGATCAGATGCCATGATCTGTGTTTTTTGAATGTTGAGTTTTAAGCCAGCTTTTTCACTCTCTTCTTTCACTTTCATCAAGAGGCTCTTTAGTTCCTCTTTGCTTTCTACCATAAGGGTGATGTCATCTACATATCTGAGGTTATTGATATTTCTCCTGGAAATCTTGATTCCAGCTTGTGCTTCATCGAGCCTTGCATTTTGCATGATGTACTCTGCATGAAAGTTAAATAAGCAGGGTGACTATATACAGCCTTGATACACTCCATTCCCAATTTGGAACCAGTCTGTTGTTCCATGCCCAGTTCTAAGTGTTGCTTCTTGACCTGCATTTCTCAAGAGGCAGGTCAGGTGGTCTGATATTCCCATCTTTTTCAGAATTTTCCACAATTTGTTGATTTTCCACACAGTTGATGGCTTGAAGTTTCTCAAATTTGTCTTAAATTATATTACAGTGCCCTTTGGGGGATCACTTTGATTAGTTTTGCTGGGGATAAGACTCATTTAGAGAATGCTCTCTTCAATTTTTGAACAATAATTTCACTTGGAGCTTCCTTGAATCTCAAGGATGAGCTCTCCAGGACCAGTTCATCACTCCAAAGTACAGTCATTCACACTAGACAGACTTGCCAAGGGGAAAATGCTTGTGGGTAAATTCACTTCCATCATGGGACATTTCCATGAGTGGCAGAGTGCTATGGACTTGAGGTCTTTATGATGGTAAAAATATGATTTTTTTTTTTTTTGTGATGAGTACCACTAATTCTCTACTGTAGTTGTACTTTTCCTTTCTACCATTATGGATGTGTGAGTCATGAGAAGCATTCACATTTCCTGTTTATTCCTCTCTTCCTAATCCAGTAACTGAGAAAGCCAGGGCTCACTATCTGTTGGATTAATGGTTGCAGCTGCTTATTTGGAAGGATGTACTTCTGGAACACTGTGATAACATCATAACTGAAAGCAGCATGTTCTTAGGGAAATGACCTTCTTTGAGAATGATCTAATCTACATTTGCTTTGAACAAAGAAGTAGAAAAAGGAGAGGTGAAGTTAGTTTGGATGAAGAGATTCTGTTTTGACCTCAAGACTGGAAAGTGTGGTGAAGACTGTGACTCTGAGGCAATCTACCTGGATTCAAATTCTGGCCCTATTGCTGATGACTATGTTTCTTGGGCGAGTTTCTCAACTTCTCTGTACACCCACTTCCTCATTTATAAATGAGATCCTAGTAGTACCTGACTCATTGGGTTGTTGTGTGGGTTGAAGGAGTAATGTGCAAAGTTCTCAAAATAGCTTTCGGTACGTAAAGTGCTACCTGAGTACTAGTTGCTGTCACTGGTGTTTCACAGTTATAAACTTACCACATCCAAAACTGTAACAGTTTGAAAGGGCTCAGTCATCCAGTCTGGACCCCACATGGTAGCAGATTGTTCCTGTCCTTAGGATCACAGGAAAAAAATCTCAGCTTCCACAAGCTTTGGTGCTCCTCTCAGGCCCCAGCTTTACCATTTATTGCTGTAGGGGAACGGTTGATCAGAATTCCCTCCAGAGAAGCACACAATGCGTACTTCTAACTTCTACGTGTCTTGGAAGGATCAGGACACCATGATCCATATGTTTTCTTTGTGGTCTTAGCTCTACTGTCGCTGTGGCAGAGTTTGATTCGGAAACTAACATCCTTCCATCACACTCTGTCTCCAGACTTGGAAAAGATCCAGCTTATAGGCACCGTCAGTACCGATTGGGTAGCGTGTGTTCTGCTTTTAATTGTAATGTATGTATATACGGATGTGTTAGCCAGTCAGTCATATCTAATTCTGTGCAACCCCATGGACTGTAGCCTGCCAGGCTCCTCTTTCCATGGAATTCTCCAGGCAAGTATACTGGAATGGGTAGCCATTCCCTTCACCAGGGGATCTTTCTAACCCAGGGATTGAACCCAGGCCTTCTGCATTTTAGGTGGAGTCTTTACCATCTGAGTCACCAAGGAAGGCCTTCATTTGTAATAATAAGAGTTCACAGTGTTACCAATAATTGTTGTCAGCTTTCATTTTTATACAAAACATTGCTATTTTTAAATTGCTTCTGTATAATGATTGCATTTGATACTCAAAGCCTTTCTGTAAGTGCATGACATGGACTCTGAGTTTCACATTAGAGGAAATGAAGTTCTGAAGGAGTCAAAATAAAGACTTATTGGCAGAACCTTATCTGGTGGATCTGTACTCAGTGCTTATTAGCTACAGTATATTTATTACACAACCACCCAAGAAAAGAAAGGGAACTAATTGTTTGAATGTTCCTTGGGCATCTGGGGGTTTGAAAGCCTGTGAGAAGCACAACATATGCTCCAACTAAAGATAGAACACAGGCTCGGGTCCACAGCAGGGAAGATCCACTGCAAATTCTAATTGATGATTTGTGCACATTTTCCTGAAAGACAGTTTGTTGTCCGTATAAAGGCCTCCTGCCAGGGTCAGAGGCAAGCCAAAATGAACATATTTGATGAGTCTGACACCCTGATGAGAAATGCCAGACTTGTAAATAAAAGAAAGCAGGAAAATAGCAGACAGTATTCTAAGTACTTACATATGTAACTACTTTACTTCTCATAGCATTCCTTTATGGCAGCAATGTTATAGCGTCATTTTATAGATGAGGAAACTGAAGAAAAAGAAAAAAATTCAGCACTTGCTCAAGCTTATGTTACTGATAGAGTCTTGTAGATTTTAGTTATTTTTATTACTAGAAATATAAATATAAGCACAACTCTAATATGCTGTTTGTAGGGCTTCTGTACTTCAAATGATCACAGATCCTCAGGTTTGCTTGGTGTCTGTGTGAAGTCACTCAGTCGTGTCCGACTCTTGCGACTCCATGGACTGTAGCCCACCAGGCTTCTCCAGCCATGGAATGTTCCAGGCAAGAGTACTGGAGTGGGTTGCCATTTCCTTCTCCAGGGGACCTTCCCAACACAGGGATTGAACCTGGGTCTCCAGCATTGCAGGCAGATGCTTTACCATCTGAGCCACCAGGGAATAGACCTGGTGTGGTTTTTATTTATTTTCCTGATGCCATGGATAGCCTTCTGAGAGAATAGAGAAAAAGAAAACTCCCAGAGTGTTTCCACATTCAATAAGTATAACAAATGAAGATTTAAATGTTAAACAATCAATCAACTTTATTATAATTAAAACCTCTACTTATAAAACAAAATATTAGAAAAGAAGGCCTTTTAAGACTGAGCTCCTCAGATGCTCTTAAAGGCTCTGTCCTTTATCATTAACAATATCAACCTTCTACTGCTCACTTCCCACTCACTGGCTGAGCTCCTGAAACTCTGAGATCCTCATACCAGTCCCAAGAGCTTCATCTTAATTAGATATGCAAGGTCTACGTGTTGAGCTAGTGAGATTTTGACATATGGGATCGGATTCCTCATTTGGGCTGAGATAGTGTTTTAAGGGTGTACCAGCCATACTACTGCAACTCCAAGTGAGGAAACAGGAGGTCTGGGAAAGTGGCTCTGAGTGTGTCTCAGGTGCCAGCTCCTTCTCCTGAAGATTTTAAACAAGTGCCTCCAAAAAAAACATGGCCTTGAAGGTGATAAACAGCCTTTGAGTTGATAAGAACTATTCCAAAGTATGTGGGTCAGAATATCAAGGCAGGCTGTGGGAACAAACAGGCAGAACTGGTGTTCACCAACAGAGGAGTAAGCAAGTGAGAAGCAGGGAATCCAAGTAATTCAGGAGCTGGTGAGAATCAGGTAAGCCAGCAGTCCTAAGAAGAAGTCATCAAGACAAGGAAAGGCAGAAATGCTGACAGAAGGACAGGTAGATAGATAGTCCCTTTCTGAATAACAACTAGTTTATCAAATATAATGATGAACATATCATAGCCACTGAATGGACTTCACAGGTGGCACAGTGGTAAAGAATTCAGTTCAGGAGATGCAAGAGACTATGGTTTGATCACTGAGTCAGGAAGATCCCCTGGAGTAGCAAATGGCAACCCACTCCAGTATTCTTGCCTGGGAAATCCTATACTCAAGAGGAGCCCTGTGGGCTGCAGTCCATGGGGTTGCAAAGTGATTGGACAGGGCTTAGAAACTGAACACAACAACAAATCTAGATAAAAATCTAGAAGGAATGTCAACTAGGTAGGAGGAAAGAACGGGGAGAGTTCAAATCAATAGAAAGAAACCCTGTTTGTCTAATTGCTTGACATCACACAACCACAGCTTCAACTAGATGAGTCAGTTTGATCTTACTGAGCTTTCCCTTCCTTTTGGTTAGAAAAAGTTTCATGACACAGATGTGGAGGTATGGCTAGAGCTCAGAAAAGTAAAACCCCAGAACCTGCCTACATAATTCCAGAGCCAAGGGCAAGTGAGAAGGAGCAGCCAGTACCTAGAGATTGTCAAGCATGAGAAAAATAAATACCATGGAGAATTAGACAAGTTTTCCAGCATGAACTGATGGGTAAAGGTGTTAGACTTCAAGGAGCTGAGAAGAGGGAAAATAATGAAAACAGAGACAAAATATATAAACTAACATTTTGAGAGACATCTTTAATAAAAAAGGAGAGATTAATTGAAAGGGCATAAAATTGAGGGAAAGGAATATTAAGAAGGGATGCTATCTTTAGGAAAAAACAGAATATCCATTGAGTTTGATGTTAGCTGTAGCTTTTTTTGTAGCTATCTTTTATTAGACTGAGGAACTTCCCTCTTATTCCTACTTTGCTGAGATTTTGTGGGGTTTTCTTGTTTATTTCTGTGTTTTGGTGGTTTTTTTTTTTTTTTTTTTTGCATTTTTTCAGTTATTTTTTTATCTTGTTGTTGGTCTTTCAACAAATCTTTTAGTCTGTTAAGATGATTAATTAAACTAATTATTCAAAAGTTAAAGCAACATTCCTATGAGAAACTCTTCTGGTCTTGATTTACTATCCATTTTATATACAGATAATAAAACTGATGTTTTTTATTTGCTATTTTGTAGGATTTTTGTAAAGTGCATTTGTGAAACACGTTTGCCTTTGTTTTCTTTATTTTCTTTCTTGTGTTTTGTTTATAATGGATGTGTTATCATCAGACTTAATTGGCCTCTTAAAATGAGTTCAGAACTGTTCCCTGATTTTCCACTTGTTAAGAGGAGGATGAACTGAAGGAATTCATCAGATAAACAATCTGGGCCTTGAGGGTTTTTTTTTTTTTTTTTTTTTTTCAGGTAAATGTTTTCTTTCTGGACTATTTAATCTATTTGTATCACTGATAAGGCTGAATTTATGTTTTAATTTTATTGTTAGTCATCCTGATTTTTTTTTCCTCTGTTCTTCCTTTCTGCCTTCATATGTATCTGAATATTTTCATAAGTCCATTCTAATTTATCTATTTGACTGTTAACTATACTTTTTATTGCATTTTTGGTAGTTGCTTTAGGATTAGGAATATAATTTTCAGTTTGCTTAGAGTTAATTTTCTACTACTTCATGTATAAAATAGAAATCTTTCATCCCAACCTTCTTCCTTTATGTTGTAGTTGAAGATTGTGAGGTTCCTGGTAGACATTAGCATGGGAAATAAAGACTATCACTTAACAATATGTGACAATAACTGTTGTCAGAGAATTATATATAAGTTCCCCATTTGATAGATTTAGAGACATAAGTTGATTTGTTCACAACAAAACAGCTAGATGCTTGCCAATAATGACCCTAAACCCAATCCAATAAGCCTGATAAGATTCCACAGGCAGTATCACTTCTGTGATAACAGGAAATAAAGTATAAATAAAGACCTAGAGATATCCTGACATGGAGAGGGAAGGGGAAGGGGAAATCATTATCCTCCTAATGTGTAATTCTCGATTTAAAAATTAAATTCTAGCTGTGCATTTAGGGAAGAGTGCAGGCTCTGAAGGCTGACAGATTTGGTTAAATTAGTTGGCTGATATCTTTATTTCCCTCTTGTCCTAAACAGCAACAAAACCATACTTTATGATTCTACAAAAAGTAAATGCTTCTTGGTTAGTTGACTACAGTGAATTCTCATGGGCCAAAGTGGAATGACTAAAGATAGAGCTTTTATTGCTCTCAGAAGATCAAATCTTTGCTTTAACCATTCCCAGCTACTTTGAATGAGTGAAGCAGACATTTTCCACAGCATGTTTATCTTCTATTTCTTTGCCTTCTGTTTAAAAAAAAAAAAAGATGAACATTTCTTAAAATGGTTCACAATGAAACAGAGAGAGACTATGGATGATGACTAGAGAGACTCTAACACCTGTGGAAAGTATTAATAAAGGAACAGGGATGTTAAGATAAGCAAAATTAACTTGGGGGCTGAACTATCAAGATGAAAGTTTTCTCTGTGGGTCTCAGTGGCACCCTGTAGACAAATTTCTAGGGGCCCTTGCAAGCAACCCAGCAGTTGGTTCCCAAGCCTCGGCTTTCCTGCACCCAGGAGTAGTGTTTTCTGCTTGTCCAGTGACTGTTGAGCAGTGATGGCCCAGAGAAACATAGAGAATGCTTGCATATGCAAAAAAGTGTATTCCCAACTATGCCTTCGCCTGTTTCAGCTTCAACATCAGTCCTTTCAAGGAACATCCAGGACTGATTTCCTTTAGATGGACTGGTTGGGTCTCCTTGCAGTCCGAGGGACTCTCAAGAGTCTCCTCCAACACCACAGTTCAAAAGCATCAACTCTTTGGTGCTCAGCTTTCTTTAAAGTCCAGCTCTCACATGCATACATGACCACTGGAAAAACCATAGCCTTGACTAGACAGACCTTTGTTGAAAAAGTAATGTCCCTGCTTTTGAATATGCTATCTAGGTTGGTCATAACTTTCCTTCCAAGGAGTAACCATCTTTTAATTTCATGGCTGCAATCACCATCTGCAGTGATTTTGGAGCCCCCCAAAATAAAGTCTTACACTGTTTCCACTGTTTTCCCATCTAGTTCCCATGAAGCGGTGGGACTGGATGCCATGATCTTCATTTTCTGAATGTTGAGCTTTAAGCCAACTTTTTCACTCTCCTCTTTCACTTTCATCAAGAGGTTCTTTAGTTCTTCTTCAATTTCTGCCATAAGGGTGGTATCATCTGCATATCTGAGGTGATTGATATTTCTCCTGGCAATCTTGATTTCAGCTTGTGCTTCATCCAGCCCAGAGTTTCTCATGGTGTATTCTGCATATAATTAAATAAGCAGGGTGACAACATACAACCTTGATGTACTCGTTTTCCTATTTGGAGCCAGTCTGTTGTTCCATGCCCAGTTCTAACTGTTGCTTCCTGACCTGCATATAGGTTTCTCAAGAGGCAGGTCAGGTGATCTGGTATTCTCATCTCTTTCAGAATTTTCCACAGTTTATTGTGATCCACACAGTCAAAGGCTTTGGCATAGTGAGTAAAGCAGAAATAGATGTTTTTTTCTGGAACTCTCTTGCTTTTTCAATGGTCCAGCGGATGTTGGCAGTATGATCTCTGGTTCCTCTGCCTTTTCTAAAACCAGCTTTGCCGGACCTGGTTTGGAGAAATTTGAGCATTACTTTACTAGCATGTGAGATGAGTGCAATTGTGTGGTAGTTTGAGCATTCTTTGGCATTGCCTTTCTTTGGGATTGGAATGAAAACTGACCTTTTCCAGTCCTGTGGCCACTGCTGAGTTTTCCAAGTTTGCTGACATATTTAGTGGAGCACATTCACAGCATCAATCTTTTAGGATTTTAAAAAGCTCAACTGGAAATCCATCACCTCCATTGGCTTTGTTCCTACTGATGCTTCCTAAGACCCACTTGACTTCACATTCCAGGATGTCTGGTTCTAAGTGAGTGATCACACCATTGTGATTATCTGGGTCATGAACATCTCTTTTGTATAGTTCTTTTGTGTATTCTTGCTACCTCTTCTTAATATCTTCTGCTTCTGTTAGGTCCATACCATTTCTGTCCTTTATTGAGCCCATCTTTGCATGAAATGTTCCCTTGGTATCTCTAATTTTCTTGAAGAGATCTCTAGTCCTTCCTATTCTATTGTTTTCCTCTATTTCTTTGCATTGATCCTCTATTTCTTTGCAAGATTGTACAGTGAGCAAGATAAGCCCTCAATCAAGCCTGGGAGTGTTGAAATTGATGTAGATAATTTCATCAAGTTAAAGATGTATTCCTAGTTATCAAGTCTTCTCCACTAACAATAATATTTCCTATATTTTCAAAAGACAGGCACAAATAGCAAAAGACAATTGCAAAACCTCTCTATCATGAAAAATAAAATTAATCGGTCTGGACTATAATATGAAGAAATGTTAGAAATAGAAATCACTAATGATAGAGAAGATCCAAACTAAACCAGGAATGGGGATACATAAGCAGAAAAATCATGGGGCTTGGGGACACAAAGCACCTGTTTTATGTCTTTTATTTGACTGTTTCATGGTAGAGCAGAGATATCACATTATAACCATGCCACAAAACTGACTGGTGATGTGGAAGCAAAGATGGGGCCCCTTACAGGTCCACAGCATAGAAGCTCAGATTGTGCAGTTAGATATTAAGTAGAAAGGTGACTGCTGAGGATCACGGAACTTGAGGACATTCACAGTCACAAATAACAGAGCTACATCTCAGAGACATTTCTACTGTTGGTCTGAATGTCCGCTCAAGTCTAAAGCTTCCAGTGTGTCGATCTGTAAAGTGGCAATTTTCATTTGAAACTAATGGCACCTCACTCCAGTACTCTTGCCTGGAAAATCCCATGGACGGAGGAGCGTGGTAGGCTGCAGTCCATGGGGTCGCTAAGAGTCAGGCATGACTGAGCGACTTCACTTTCACTTTTCACTTTCATGCATTGGAGAAGGAAATGGCAACCCACTCCAGTGTTCTTGCCTGGAGAATCCCAGGGACGGGGGAGCCTGGTGGGCTGCCGTCTACAGGGTCGCACAGAGTCGGACACAACTGAAGCGACTTAGCAGCAGCAGCAGCAGCATGTGAACACTATCATCAAATATGCTGAGAAAATAAGGAAATAGACTTTTAATGGATTCTTTCTACATGAGTAAAATGCCCTTCCAACTTCTTTTCAGAGCTTTTCTTTCAGTTTGAAAAGCAACGTCCTCTGAGAGTCATCAGTTTTTACGTATATTCAGAGAGGGCTTTCAAAACACCAGCTTTCATGTGATCCTCCTGTGTGTGTGCCTGATACAGGCAAATGCTGAAAATGTTCAAGGCTGTGATGTATGTAAAAAGAGATGCTGTCCCCCTAACCAGCTTCATTCTGAACTGTTCAAGCTCTCGTCACCAGGACCATCGAGTGATCAAAAATAGCCCAGGTGTTGAGCTTCCAGCTAATAACTCCACAGGGTATAAGCCTTGTCAAAAACTCGAGCAGATTCATTGTTTGTACCATTTCTTTTTTTTTTTTCCTTTTAATCAAAAAAGATGCAACACAAAGAATATTAAACTGAATGTCAAGAGACCGGGGATCATACGTCAACTCTGCCATTACCTTGTTCCATGACTTTAGCACCATCTTCTCTCTCAAGGCTTTAGTTTCCTCAACTAAAAACATGGACAAAAATGGCACTTTCACATAGTTACAAGTATAAAGGCCCTTTAAGAAAAGTGGTGTTATAGAGATGGGAGATGCTACTATTTTCCTTCCAGTAAAATAGAGTTTAAAATAAAACTAGTCAGGGACTTCCCTGGCATTCTAGTGGTTAAGGCTCTACCTTCCAATGCAAGAGGTGTGGGTTTGATCCCTGGTTGGGGAACTAAGGTCCTACATGCCTTGGGGCCAAAAAAACAGAAAGACTTTAAAAACAGTCAACTTCAAAAAAAATTTTTTATTATTTATTTATTTATTTTACTTTATTTTACTTTACAATACTGTATTGCTTCTGCCTTACATCAACATGAATCCGCCATGGGTATACACGTGTTCTAATCCTGAACCCCCTCCCACCTCCTTCCCCATACCATCTCTCTGGGTCATCCCAGTGCACCAGCCCCAAGCATCCTGTATCCTGCATTGAACCTAGACTTGGCGATTCATTTCTTATGATATTATACATATTTCAATGCCATTCTCCCAAATCATCCCACCCTCTCCCTCTCCCACAGAGTCCAAAAGACTGTTCTATACATCTGTGTCTCTTTTGCTGTCTCACATACAGGGTCATCATTACCATCTTTTTAAATTCCATATATATGTGTTAGTATACTGTATTGGTGTTTTTCTACACAATGTAGTATTACTCAGCCATTAAAAAGAATACATTTGAATCAGTTCTAATGAGGTGGATAAAACTGGAGCTGATTATACAGAGTGAAGTAAGCCAGAAAGAAAAACATCAATACAGTATACTAACACACACACAAAAAATTTTTTTTAATAACCTAGCCATATAATAGGACCTCCTTCACTGGGGGTGGGATAGGGGCAAGAAAACAAATCCAAGGCTAATCTTGCATAATGCAGGAGAAAAAAGTGATTTGCAGAGAGTCTGCATAAGCTTATAAGCTGAATAGTTACCATCCTCTCTTCCCACATGAAGGTAGTTGTGCAATGGTTTAGTAGGGTCAGCTAACAGGGCTGTAGGCTTCAGGGACCAGTAGAACACAGCCCATCTTAACAGAGCTTCGTTCTCCAGGAGCATCCTGGATGATGGGCTTGGCCTGTGACACAGCTACAGAGGCTGCCCTACCTTCCCAGTGCCTTCTGTTGTTTAGACGTATGGTGGTTCAGATGGTAAAGAATCTGACTGCCAGATTAAACTGAAAGTCAAGACACCTGGGATCATACGTCAACTCTGCCATTATCTTGTTCCATGACTTTAGCACCATCTTTTCTCTCAAGGCTATAAAAACATGGACAAAAATGCCATTGTTACATAGTTACAGGTATAAAGGCCCCAAGACTCTGATGATGGGAGGGATTGGAGGCAGAAGAAGGGGATGACAGAGGATGAGATGGCTGGATGGCATCACCGACTCAATAGACATGAGTTTGGTTGATCTCCAGGAGTTGGTGATGGACAAGGGAGGCCTGGCATGTTGCAATTCATGGGGTCACAAAGAGTTGGACACGACTGAGCAACTGAACTGAGCTGAACTGAACTGAAGAAACATGAAGACCCAGGTTCGATCCCTGGGTCAGGAAGATCCCCTGGAGAAGGGAATTGCTATCCACTCCAGTATTCTTGCCTGGGAAATCCTATGGACAGAGAAGCCTGGTAGGCTACAGTCCATGGGATCACAGAGTCAGACACAACCGGGGGACTAACACTCACTTCAGGCTAGAATGTGTGGTCCTCCCTTTGAATTAGCTTGCTGGCACCACACTAGCAACTTATTTTACTGGCTGGTCATTAGTGCAGCAAGTCTCTATCCATGTCTGTTCATACCATCATGTCTGCCCCTGGTGCCTCCCCCACCATTCTTCATGGTGAATTCCTCTTATACACTCATATGTAGGGTGAAATCTTAAGAAAATTCTAAGTAGACATAAATAACCAGAAGAGATAGATAGGGAAGCACACACAGAGATAGACAGAGCCAACGATCCATGGGCAGCACTCAGAAACCACAAAGTTTGGGCAGAAAAGTGAAGAAACTCTGACTCCTGATCTCGGTATGTGGTGACATTGCAGTAACTGAGGCAGAAATGGCTCAGTTTGTGTCCTTCCCAGCATTAACCCTTTGGAGGAGTTGATTAACTTATTGAGTTGGTTAACTCATCTAAGAAATGGAGAAGAAAGGGTAACTTTGAAGATGAAGTAAGATATTTTGCAAGGCATCTAGCCTAGTCCCTGACACATGAAAGTGAAAGTCACTCAGTCGTGTCCAGCTCTTTGTGACCCCATGGACTATACACCCCATGGAATATTTCAGACCAGAATTCTGGAGTGGGTAGCCTTTCCCTTCTCCACGGTATCTTCCCAACACAGGGATGGAACCCAAGTCTCCCACATTGCAGGCAGATTCTTTACCAGCTGGGCCACAAAGGAAGCCCAAGAATACTGGAATGGGTAGTTTATCCCTTCTCTAGTGGACCTTCCTTGTCCAGGAATTGAACTGGGGTCTTCTGCAGGTCGATTCTTTACCAACTGAGCTATCAGGGAAGCCATATAGGAAGCTATAAATAGAAGTCTAACCCTGTTCCCTACATTTAATTACACAAAGAAACCTACAGTCTAGGAGCATAAGCAGAAAGACCCTGTTATAACACAAAGTAGCAAACTATTTCATTGTAAATGAGAACAGTGTTACAAGAATAGAAAGAGGAGTCTTGAGAAATGAAATCACAGCAGTGAGAGAGAAAATACATCCGGTGAAAGGAACAGTGTGAGGGAACAGTGTGTCAGGCAAGGCTAAGAGCAGTGAGTTGCTAGGGGAACTGATATGAAGATCTTGTTTGGGTTATTTTGAAATGGGGCAGGGTGTAGGCTTGGAGGTAGGATTAGGAAGGTGATTCAATTTTCCAAAGATAACACTGCAAAGTTACAGGAGATACTGAGGCTAGACCTACTCCAAAAATCATTTGAAATCAAGTTATGAAAAGAAGGACCTGCAAAGGTGGGTTGTTCTGAGTATATGAAGCAAGATGTGTAAAAAGGCAAACAGCTTCAAACTCTCCATCTTTATCAGTATTCCAATCACTGCATCTTTGGTTTGTGACCTCTGTGATTAATCTTTAATACAGTCTTGGTGAGTCATGCATGAATTATGTATTTTCCTTTTTTTTTATTTCAACATAATCACCTGAAGAAAATTCAGGTCTCAAGTTTTACCTGACTGCTATGTGTCTCAGAATTTATCATCTTTTTTCATTTTTTTCCCACTTCAAACTAAGCCCATTGAATTTGATATTCAAATATTCTATTTTAGGACTAAATTAAAAATATAATTAATAGAATATAATAAATGCATAACTCTATTTTGTTTCTTACTTTCTCATAAAAATATATTCAGTAAGGACATTTTTTTTTTCCAACTGCCATTTAATAACAACTTGAGCAGTTCCACAAATTTTATGATTACTCATAGAAAATAGATAAATTCTATGGTCATTTTTAATTGTCATCATATTCTCAATTTGATTAAAACATCATTCTCTTCCAGATATTAAATATAGTTTGAATACATTAATTATTACTAGTTTAAAGCCTCTTTTCTCCTTAATTAGAAAAATGGAAATAATCTAGTATTTTTTTTCTTCCTCTCTTTCCTATTCCCCTACTCACACTGCTCTTGCTATCCCTCTATGGCTGAAAAGTAGACAGTAAACAGAGCAAAAGAGGTCATAAAGCTTTTCACGTCATCATAAGATCTCATGATCTCCAGGCCATGTGATTTTTTTTTTTTTTTTCCTAGGATTACATTTTTCCATGCTGGCTTTGTCTTTTTTTAACGTTTTTCTTTATTGTAGTAAAAGTCATAAAATATAAAATATACTATTTTTTTGTTGTTCAGTTGCTAAGTTGTGTCCAACTCTGCAACCCCATGGATTGCAGCACACCAGTCTTCCCTGTCCTCCACTATCTCCTGGAGTTTGCCCAGGTTCATGTCCCTTGAGTCGGTGATGCTATCTAACCACTTCAACCTCTGCCACCCTCTTCTCCTTTTGCCTTTAATCTTCCCCAGCATCAGAGTCTTTTCCAATATTCTTTTAGCCATATTCAACTGTACGGTTCAGTGGCACTGAATACATTCACATTGTTGTGCAACTCTCATCATCATCTATCTTCCAAATTTTTTCACTTTCTTAAACTGAATCTCTGTCCCCATTAAACACTAAGTTCCCACTCCCCCTCCAAGCCAACAATTCCTTTGGTTAATTCTTCAGTGAATCCTTTGGAAATTCTTCTGAACCCC
The DNA here is from genome assembly GCF_023091745.1 of Budorcas taxicolor. Classification (NCBI taxonomy): domain Eukaryota; kingdom Metazoa; phylum Chordata; class Mammalia; order Artiodactyla; family Bovidae; genus Budorcas; species Budorcas taxicolor. Next base: position 143,489,138 of record NC_068920.1, read on the forward strand.
TCTAGCTGCTATTCCTGCAATATGATAAAAGCTATGCTTCCAGCTATTGGTTCTGTTCTAGCCTTTGTTGTTAAAAAAGTCTGCTAAGAGCTCACTTGGTGAACTTCAGGAAAGTGATGCTTCATGTGGGAAAATACCCTAAGCAGGTGGTACGCTGCTGCTGCTAAGTTACTTCAGTCGTGTCCGACTCTGTGCGATCCCATAGATGGCACCCCACGAGGCTCCCCCGTCCCTGGGATTCTCCAGGCAAGAACACTGGAGTGGGTTGCCATTTCCTTCTCCAATGCATGAAAATGAAAAGTGAAAGTGAAGACGCTCAGTGGTATCCAATTCTTAGGGACCCCATGGACTGCAGCCTACCAGGCTCCTCCATCCATGGGATTTTCCAGGCAAGAGTACTGGAGTGGGGTGCCATTGTCTTCTCTGAGCAGGTGGTATGTTGAATTCCAAAATGGGAGTAGCTAAAGATGAGATTGGGGGAGAGCCAGAGACAGCCCATGAAATATTACACAAACAGAAAGACCAGCATCAACTGAGACTTACTTCACCTCAGGCACTATACTTAGATTTTGACCATGAACCATTCAGTTCTTACAAAAAAAAAGAAAAAAAAAAAAAGAACAACAGACTTAAAAAAAGAGAGTTACTAGTCAGATTTCTACTTGTTACACATATATATGTATATAAAAAAGAGCCTGATAATATTGCATCCTTGTTTGGAGCACTATCCTCAAGATAAAAAGCCAAACTTCATGTTATCATATAGAAATGCATGATCTAGTCACTTCATCACCTTGAACAACCTCATTTATGATAGATAAGTCTCCTCCTAGATGTATTACAAGGATTGAAAGTATTTTAGCTCTTAGTATGATTGACTTGCCTTGTTCATCCTGCCTCCAGTCCTTTGCAGACGCTATCTCCTCTGTCTAGAATGCTATTAACCCACTCCATGCCATCCCATCTGCCAAATTCCTGTTTGTCCTTTAAGCTTAATCTAGAGTGCTCCCAGATGCCTGCACTGAGCTCTGAGGACCATGCTGAGTAGGCTTCTGATGAACTTAGTGTGTTGGCCTCATAATAATATTCACACAAGTGATGATAATTATGTATGTTCCCCTCCCAAGATGGTATAAACTTTATAAGTAGAGAGATGACATAACAGTAAACATTTTCCTGCATCCAGGTCATCCCCTAGCATGTAATATACATTTAAAAAAATGTTGGTTGATCCGTAATTTCGTTTGTGTTATACTTTATATTCTACACCTAAATGATATTATATGGTATTTGTCTTTCTCTTTCTGACTTACTTCACTTAGTAAGATAATCTCTAGGTCAATCCCTGGTGCTGCAAATGGCACTATTCTTTTTACTGGTTGAGTAGTATCCCATTCTATATATGGGTATATACATACACATACACACACCACATCTTCTTTATCCATTCAGCAGAGTCACAGAAATAAAGATCAGACTTGTGGCTGCCCTAAAGGAGACAAGGTGAAGGAAGGAAGGATTGGGAGTTTGGGATTAGCAGATGCAAACTATCGTATATAGAGTGGATAAACAACAAGGGCCCACTGTATAGCACAGAAAGCTATATTCAATATTCTGAAATAAACCCTAATGAAAAAGAAAAAAAAATGTTGAATAGAAAATCCATATATCTCTCTGGGTCATCCCCGTGCACCCATGGTGGATTCACATCAATGTATAGCAAAACCAATACAGTATTGTAAAGTAAAATAAAGTAAAAATAAAAATTAAAAAAAAAGAGAGAGAGAGAGAGAGAGAGAAAAAGAAAGTCCATATATGTTCAAAAAATCTTAGCCCTGTCACTTACTTGCAATGTAAATGTAGAAAGGTTTCTTTAAAATTGTTTCCAAGCTCAGTGTTACTATAAAATGAGCATAAATAATATCACTTTTCAACTTGTTGCAATGATTCCAGACAATGTACTTGCAGAATATGCATGTGTCCACTACATATCCATTTTCTCTCTTCCCTGTTCATCCCTCCCTTACAGAGCACAGGGGGCAAGATAATTGCCTATATCAAGTATCTAAGAAGTTGTCTGGCACATGGTTGATGCTTAGTTAATGCCAGTTGCCTCCCTATAAATGAGGGGTGATTCATAACACCAGAGTATTGCCCAATAACTTGTGAGTCTTTAATTCAAGAATATTAAAAGTAAACTGGCTCAAACATTTGTATCAACCTCAAATAAAAGTTGGGAGACATATTTTACAGCTAAACCTCAGGCCTTCTGGATTTATAAAACTGTTTCTATCCCTCTAATTTTTATTGACAAAGAGAGAGAGTAGCTATCTGCTTCGTAACAAAGTCCATCAGAAACCTCCCAACTGCATTTTTCACTGCATTCAGAAGCCAGCAGTGCCTGCTTCCTACTCGATTCCAGCTGATAAAGTGTATGTTGAGCTTAATTATAGTACTTGGCCCAAAGCACAGGATGTTTCTCTTGGTTACCTTTTAATTATCTTGGACTTATCTTTTAATTATGAATCAGCACTAGCATTCAAAGTGCTATTCTGACACCTTTGCCCCAGCTTACCCGTGGACGCTGCACTTCCCCAAACGCTATAGTTACTTTTCAACTCAGACTTTATACATCACCTAGAAGCAGTGGTGTGTTAAGTGTTTTTCAGTCAGCTGGGGAGGGGTGCAGGAGGGCCCATTTGTAGCATTTGCTAAATTTTGTAGTATAACTATTCCCACTTTGACCTTTTTTTTTTTTAAAGGTTTTCTTTTTTTCTTTTTTTTTGATGTGGATCATTTTTAAAGTTTCTATTGAATTTGCTACACTATTGCTTCTGTTTTATGTTTTGGGTTTTTGGTCAGAAGTCATGTGGGATCTTAGCTTCCCAACCAGGGATGGAACCTACATCCTCTACATTAGAAGGCAAATTCTTAACCACTGGACCACCTGGGAAATCTTTTGGCCAGTTTCAAGTAACCAACACGGTATCAACGCATGCAGAGTTGTAAAGAGATGATGAGCAATATTCATATATGGAATCTGCATCACAGCACACAATGTAGTGACTTCAGCCACCTCTTGAGCATATACAATAGAAAAGTTGGTAAAATACTCAAATGATGATTTGTAGTATCTATCAATTTTCCTTTTTACCTGCATTATTTAATTGTTGGTTTCTATCATCTACTGTTTAGCAATGGCTGTGTTTAACAACCAGATGTAGAAATTCCCTAAAACCTCACAACTGGATCTCAGCTTCAGCCTAGAGCTACTTAGAATTATGCCCTACACAGTAGGTGCATAATAACTACTGATGAATGGCTTGCTGAGAACAGTGGGAAAAATATATAGCAGCCTGGTCCATTCTCCTTCCTGGAATATGTGATATAGATCAAATTAAACCAATAAATATGCCCGAAGACCACCCAAAAGGTGTACTTAGTGCTGCTACTAGAGGGAAAGTGACTGAAACACACTCTAATTTATCCAAAGTTTTTGACCGGAAAAAAAAAAAAAAAACCCAACAATTTGACATAGAACTGATAAGGATGCTAAAAGTGTGATACACAGAGGAGGATCAAAAACTTAAAAGAATGGTCAAAGCTATGCAAGAAGACAATGAAAGAAGTTCTGAATAGGATTCAGATAGATGCATCCTTTATCTTTACCTGAAGGAGAACATTTGGAAATGCCTAAAATAAAGTCATTAAAAGCTAACCCTGTTAACCCTCAAGTTACACCTTACATGGTCGTTTTTAGTTAAATGTATAAGAATATTTTTGGGGGGGATAAGTTTTGATAAGCTGCATTTAATTTAACAATCTTCTTCTGCCTTTAGACAAGAGACATTTCATGTTACTTAAAAACCTCTGACCTGAAAGAAACTTAAGAGATCACCTCTTTCAACTTCTTCACTTTATCAGTATGAAGAGCACAGAGAAGGAAACAATGAGATCCATCTCTCCATCCTCAAGTCACTGGGTCGGCTAGGACCTCTTAGATGCAAACTTGGGTTTTCATGAGAGAGTTGACGATGATTCAGAATGAACACCCTAATATGTATTAGTGTGAAAGAATGAGATGCATATTTGAGAGGATTTGGGATACAGAAAATAAAAATATCTGCCAGGAAGAGCAATGCCAAACCTAAGACTTAGGTTAGAACAGCTACTGTCTCAGGAGACTGGGATTAACATATACATACTGCTATGTATAAAATAATCAACAAGGACATGCTGTAACACAGGAAACTCTACTCAGTACTCTGAAATAACCCATATGGGAAAATAATCTGAAAAAGAATACATACATGTATAACTGATTCATTTTTCTGTACATCTGAAACTAACACAACATTGTCAATCAGCTATATTCTAATATAAAATGAAAGCTACCATCTGGACCCTCACTCAAAAAAAATCAGACATTCTCCTTTTTCATTTCAAAGCTTCCTGACCATGCACTGCAACATTTTGTGTGTGGAGTTCCATAAGTAGTAGTTGTAATCATTTTCTAGATTTGTATAGCACCTTTGTTTGGATGGAAACAAATACATTTATGAATGTCACCATATATTTTATCACTATGAAAGTGGAAAGGGAAATGTTAGTACTTCAGTTCAGTTCACTTCAGTTGCTCAGCCGTGTCTGACTCTTTGCGACGCTGTGAATTGCAGCACGCCTGGCCTCCCTGTCCATCACCAACTCCCGGAGGTCACTCAGACTCATGTCCATCGAGTCAGTGATGCCATCCAGGCATCTCATCCTGGGTCGTCCCCTTCTCCTCCTGCCCCCAATCCCTCCCAGCATCAGAGTCTTTTCCAATGAGTCAACTCTTCTCATGAGGTGGCCAAAGTACTGGAATTTCAGCGTTAGCATCATTCCTGCCAAAGAAATCCCAGGGCTGATCTCCTTCAGAATGGACTGGTTGGATCTCCTTGCAGTCCAAGGGACTCTCAAGAGTCTTCTCCAACACCACACTTCAAAAGCATCAATTCTTCAGCGCTCAGCCTTCTTCACAGTCCAACTCTCACATCCATACATGACCACTGGAAAAAACATAGCCTTGACCAGACGGACCTTAGTCAGCAAAGTAATGTCTCTGCTTTTGAATATGTTATCTAAGTTGGTCATAACTTTTCTTCCAAGGAGTAAGCGTCTTTTAATTTCATGGCTGCAATCACCATCTGCAGTGATTTTGGAGCCCCCCAAAATAAAGTCTGACACTGTTTCTACTGTTTTCCCATCTATTTCCCATGAAGAGATGGGACCGATGCCATGATCTTCATTTCCTGAATGTTGAGCTTTAAGCCAACTTTTTCGCTCTCCTGTTTCACCTTCATCAAGAAGCTTTTTAGTTCCTCTTCACTTTCTGCCATAAGGGTGGTGTCATCTGCATATCTGAGGTGATTGATATTTCTCCCAGCAATCTTGATTCCAGCTTGTGTTTCTTCCAGTCCAGCGTTTCTCGTGATGTACTCTGCATATAAGTTAAATAAGCAGGGTGACAATATACAGCCTTGATGTACTCCTTTTCCTGTTTGGAACCAATCTGTTGTTCCATGTCCAGTTCTAACTGTTGCTTCCTGACCTGCATACAGATTTCTCAAGAGGCAGGTCAGGTGGTATGGTATTCCCATCTCTTGAAGAGTTTTCCAGTTTATTGTGATCCACACAGTCAAAGGCTTTGGCATAGTCAATAAAGCAGAAATTGATGCTTTTCTGGAACTCTCTTGCTTTTTCCATGATCCAGCAGATGTTGGCAATTTGATCTCTGGTTCCTCTGCCTTTTCGAAAACCAGCTTGAACATCAGGAAGTTCACGGTTCACATATTGTTGAAACCTGGCTTGGAGAATTTTGAGCATTACTTTACTAGTGTGTGAGATGAGTGCAATTGTCCGGTAGTTTGAGCATTCTTTGGCATTGCCTTTCTTTGGGATTGGAATGAAAACTGACCTTTTCCAGTCCTGTGGCCACTGCTGAGTTTTCCAAATTTGATGGCATATTGAGTGCAGCACTTTCACAGCATCATCGTTCAGGATTTGAAATAGCTCCACTGGAATTCCATCATCTCCACTAGCTTTGTTCGTACTGATGCTTTCTAAGGCCTACTTGACTTCACATTCCAGGGTGTCTGGCTCTAGATGAGTGATCACACCATCGTGATTATCCAGGTTGTGAAGATCTTTTTTGTACAGTTCTGTGTATTCTTGCCACCTCTTCTTAATATCTTCTGCTTCTGTTAGGTCCAGACCATTTCTGTCCTTTATCGAGCCCATCTTTGCATGACATGTTTCCTTGGTATCTCTAATTTTCTTGAAGAGACCTCTAATCTTTCCCATTCTGTCTTTTCCTCTATTTCTTTGCATTGATCACTGAAGAAGGCTTTCTTATCTCTTCTTGCTATTCTCTGGAACTCTGCATTCAGATGCTTATATCTTTCCTTTTCTCCTTTGCTTTTCACCTCTCTTTTCACAGCTATTTGTAAGGCCTCCCCAGACAGCCATTTTGCTTTTTTGCATTTCTTTTCCATGGGCATGGTCTTGATCCCTGTCTCCTGTACAATGTCACGAACCTCATTCCATAGTTCATCAGGCACTCTATCTATCAGATCTAGGCCTTTAAATCTATTTCTCACTTCCACTGTATAATCATAAGAGATTTGATTTTAGTCATCCCTGAATGGTCTAGCGGTTTTCCCTACTTTCTTCAATTTAAGTCTGAATTTGGCAATAAGGATTTCATGATCTGAGCCACAGTCAGCTCCCAGTCTTGTTTTTGCTGACTGTATAGAGCTTCTCCATCTTTGGCTGCAAAGAATATAATCAATCTGATTTCGGTGTTGACCATCTGGTGATGTCCACGTGTAGAGTCTTCTCTTGTGTTGTTGGAAGAAAGTGTTTGCTATGACCAGTGCATTTTCTTGGCAAAACTCTATTAGTCTTTGCCCTGCTTCATTCCACATTCCAAGGCCAAATTTGCCTGTTACTCCAGGTGTTTCTTGACTTCCTACTTTTGCATTCCAGTCCCTTATAATAAAAAGAACATCTTTTTTCAGTGTTAGTTCTACAGGGTCTTGTAGGTCTTCATAGAACCATTCAACTTGAGCTTCTTCAGCATTACTGGTTGGAGCATAGACTTGGATTATGGTGATATTGAATGGTTTGCCTTGGAAACGAACAGAGATCATTTTGTCATTTTTGAGATTGCATCCAAGTATTGCATTTCAGACTCTTTTGTTGACCATGATGGCTACTCCATTTCTTCTAATGGATTCTTGCCCACAGTAGTAGATATAATTGTCATCTGAGTTAAATTCACCCATTCCAGTCCATTTTAGTTTGCTGATTCCTAGAATGTTGACGTTCACTCTTGCCATCTCTTGTTTGACCACTTCCAATTTGCCTTGATTCATGGACCTGATATTCCAGATTCCTATGCAATATTTCTCTTTACAGCATCGCAGTTTATTTCTATCACCAGTCACATCCACAGATGAGTATTGTTTTTGCTTTGGCTCCATCCCTTCATTCTTTCAGGTCGCTTAGTCATGTGTATCTCTTTGTGACCCCATGGACTGTAGCCCATCAGGCTCCTCTGTCCATGGAATTCTGGAGTGGGTTGCCATTTCCTCCTCCAGGGGATCTTTCTGACCCAGGTATTGAGCCCAGGCCTCCTGCATTTCAAGCAGATTCTTTACAGTCTGAGCTACCAGGGAAAACCCAGTAGCTCATGGTTATTACACACTATATTGTGTCACTTAGAATTATGAGGCGGGCAGGGGAAAGTTATTAGTAATGGAATGAAGAAGGATACAAACACTTGAATAGGGATTTCACCACTGATTTTTGACAGCAAGGACATCTGATCCCAGAAACACTTAGGTTCATGAACAAGAATGTTATTCTTCTGCTCTGTATTTTATTTTTTTTCTGCTCTGCATTTTAATTTTTAGGGCACCTCCAAGTACACCATAATGTAAAATGATAATTTCATCATTATGTGTTGCATGGATTAAACAAGTAGGCTCCTGGAATCTTTAGGAAGACGAACTTTTTGAACTTAAAATAGCTGCCATTATAAAAGCATGTTTCATCCAAGTTTTTAAAAGTAAATAACATGTAGAAGTTTCCAAGTTTCCCCAACCAACCAGTCATGCATATTCTCCATATCCACAAAGAGCTCTCTTTACTCATATGTGGTGAAGAACCCAACCTGCCAATGCAGGAGATGCAAGAGATGCAGGCTTGATCCCCAGGTTGGGAAGAGCCCCTGGAGTAGGAAATGGCAACTCACTCCAGCTCCAGACGTGCCTGAGCATGCACACATGCTGCATGGGTGTGTGTGGGTGTGCCCCATTTACATTTTTATGGAAATAACACTTTCTCTAAGATTAATATGGAGAAGGCAATGGCACCCCACTCCAGCCTGGAAAATCCCATGGACAGAGGAGCCTGGTAGGCTGAAGTCCACGGGATTGCTAAGAGTCGGACAGGACTGAACTACTTCACTTTCACCTTTCACGTTCCTGCGTTGGAGAAGGAAATGGCAACCCACTCCAGTATTACTTAAATTTCATCAGGTTATGAAAGAGACCATCATGGTCTGGCATGGCTCCTTTTAGGCCCGATGAATAGTGCTCTGGCTAAAATGATAACCGTCTCACCACGTCTCTGACATTCTCTGTGTTCTTGGATTAAGCATCTATGTCATCCATCCTGTGGTATCTTCCCCATTCATCACTTCTTGAAAGTTTCTCCAGCTCCCCTTAACTATTATAATTTATAACCTTGCCGTGTCGTTCTGGTTTAAGATTCAAAGAGTCTCTGCCGTTAATTAATTTCCTTCTACAGGACTTTATCTATCCCTTCATTGATTGATTGACTGATTGATCCAACAAAAGTGAGTGGATGCCTATATGCTCATCACTGAGAAGGGAGAAGATAAATGGGTACTGTCCCTCTTCCCAAGTCTCTTAATGTGGAGCAGAGAAGATCAGCATGTAAACGTAATGCTGCTGCTGTGTTATTGGCAACAGAATTAGATTCAAACACTCCCTAAGGTAGTGAATTTCTGGAGATTATCTCCTCCTCAAAGGGAAGACAGTGGAAAGTCTCATCTGAGAAATGATATTTGAGCTGAACCTTGAAGGCTAAGTAAGAATTTTCCAGGGGCCAAAGCACTGTGCTCTAGGAAAGGAGGTATGAATCAAAGTACCAAAGCTGCAATTCTGTATCTTCATTCCTGGAACAAGAAAACTTATGAACATCCTCTAGTTTCTCCTGTGAGAAAACTACTGACAATGGAATGACCTCACTGCCCGTGAATCTGTTGTTGATCCAGGCATTAATTATGTGACCTGATATATGAAGGAGAAGTACTTAATAGGGAACCATGTAAATCCTCTTCAGTGACCATGACAACTATATGACCTGCCAAGTGGTTTTTAAAGTCTCTATTTATTCTCCATGACATATAATATGTTTTCTGGACATGAGTCCTCTAAGGGATAAACCTGAACAAATTGGCACACTTTCTTCAACATCCCTAAAACACTGTAGCTATGTTTTTTTTTTTAATGGTCAGTTCATACTGGCACAGTGAGACAGAATGCTGGAAAGTCTGCATACAGCATTTATATAAAGCTCAAAAGCAGAAATTAAGTTCTATCATATTGGCATGAATAAGTGGTCATTACAACTATTAAACATTATTAAAAAGAAATAAAGGCCGTGAGGACCGAAATAGGACCATATTTTTGGATTAAGACGTGGCTAGCAGACGGGAGGGCTTCCCTGGTGGCTCAGTAGTAAAGAATTCATCTGCCAAGCAGGAGACATGAGGTTGATCCCTGGGTTGGGAAGATCCCCTGGAGAAGGAAATTGCAACTCACTCCCATATTCTTGCCTGGAGAATCCCATGGACAGAGGATCCTGGCAGGCTACAGTCAGATGCAGCTTAGCTACTGAACAAACAAATCTGAGGGTAACTGTGGGGTGTCTAGGGATTGGTAAAATTCAGTGATTTCATCTGGATAGAGGTTTCACGGATGCTCACTTTACAATCCTTAGTAAGCGAAATATTTATTATTGTATGTGGTTTTTTATATAGTATGCTTCAAAATGAAAAGTAAATTCTTAAAACAAAATAACACTATTGTCTTCCCCATCAAGGGGATCCTGGGTTATCATTACCATCTTTCTAAATTCTGTATATATGTGTTAGTATACTGTATTGGTGTTTTTCTTTCTGGCTTACTCCACTCTGTATAATCGGCTCCAGTTTCATCCATCTCATTAGAACTGATTCAAATGTATTCTTTTTAATGGCTGAGTAATACTCCATTGTGTATATGTACCACAGCTTTCTTATCCATTCATTTGCTGATGGACATCTAGGTTGCTTCCATGTCCTGGCTATTATAAACAGTGCTGTGATGAACACTGGGGTACACGTGTCTCTTTCAATTCTGGTTTCCTCGGTGTGTAATGTATGGCAAAACCAATACAGTATTGTAAAGTTAAAAAAAAAATTTTTTTTAAGTCAAAAAAAAATCTCATGATCTAAAATATCTTAAAATAAATAACTAGAATAAAAAAAAATAAAAGTTAAAAAAGGAGGGATCCTGGGTTAATTTGGAGACTGCCCTAATATCTGAACACCAAGAAGTGATGTATGCACAACTCATTGTACATCGTCTTCCTACAACTTCTCTGGCTTTTGCGATCACCTCTTTTGTGATCTACAACACGTGTGCTCAGCCTCATTCAATGCTGTGGCCCCGTGGACAATAACCTGCCAGGCTCCTCTGCCCATGAACTTCTTCAGGCAGGAATTCTGGAGTAGGTTGCTGTGCCCTCCTCCAGGGCATCTTCCCGACCCAGGCGTGGAACCCAGGTCTCTTATGTCTATCCACACTGGCAGGCAGATTCTTTACCACTAGCACCACCTGGGAACCTGCACTTTAATTCCTCAGCCCCTCCTATGGATCCTCTGTATAGACATGAGATTTGATAATAAAGAGAGTATAAATCCCTGGGGTCCCCACGTCCCTTTATGGCCCATCCTCTTGAGGAAATGTACCCACAGAAGTCAAGTCCAGGAAACTCTGCTTTGTATTTTTACCAAAAGGTGCATGAACTATGAAACTAGTCAGAAGTGGGTCCCTCCACCATTTTGCAGGAAGATGACTTTGAAAACGTAAGGGGAAGGATGTGGGAGGGGGGTCCAGGATGGGGAACACATGTACACCCATGGCTGATTTATGTCAATGTATGGCAAAAACCACTACAATATTGCTAAGTAATTAGCCTCCAATTAAAATAAATAAATTAACAACAACAAAAAGAAAACTTCATTTTTTTTTTTTACCTATAGAATAAAAGTGATAATACCTTTTGTCACTATCCTTGTTAGAATTAAAAGAAGCAATACTAAGCAGAAATCTTAGTGTCAGGCTTGAGTACCGAAACTTACTGTCAGGGAGGTTCAGGCCACATCAGTTCACTGTTCTACCTGGAATGACTTCATCTGCTACCCCAAGACACCACTCTGTGCTTCTGATAAACCCCGATTACCAGCCTGGCATTCTTGGACACTCATACCATTTATATGTCATCTGGATAACGAGTGCCTCTTCCCTCAATTTCCATGCTTTAGACTCTCCCTCTTTATATCCAATGCTGTGCTTTGTCTCCTTGACCAGGTATCCAGGTGCCAGCTGTGACGAAGGCCACTGCCTAGACACGCTAGAAGATTTGGATTCTGTCCCTTTGGATTACTTCACATCATGTGTACATTTGCTATGTGTGTGTGCTGTGCTCAGTTGCTCAGCCATATCTGACTCTTTGCCACCCCTTGGTGTGTAGCCCGCCACACTCTGTCCATGGGATTTCCCAGGCAATAATAGCAAAATGGGTTGCCATTTCCTCCTCCAGAGGATCTTCCTGACCCAGGGATCGAACTCATGTTTCTTGCATTGGTAGGCAGATTCTTTACCACTAAGCCACCTGGGGAGCCCACTAAACACTCTAGGTTCCAGGCCACACACTACTTCATCATTGCAATCACCTGGAAGAAGCCAAAATGTGTCTGAGTGTGTCCCTCTAGGGGCAGATCCTGAGACAAGCCTTTGAGAGCAATTAGATTTAACACAAGATAACATTAGGAAACACAGAGCAAGGAATGTGGAAATGAGACTGGGAAAGGAAGAAACCCCATACAAGATTTAAGAGGGAATTAACACCAAACGAAATTGGGGTGTGAGTTTTCTACAACAGGAGTCTCCAACCCCTGGGATCTAATGGGTGATGATGAGGTAGAGCTGATATAATGATAATAGAAATAAAATACACAATAAATGGCATGTGTCTGAATCATCCTGAAACTATCCCCGACTCTCTACCCTCTGATCCATGGAAACATTGTCTTCCATGAACCTGGTCCCTGGCACAAAAAGGATTGGGGACAGCTATTCTAGGGAATTCTGTAAGACAGTATAAAATGCAAGTCAGTTTTAATGCAGTTTTAAAGAATTTTAATGCAAAGATTCTATGTCCATCGTTGCTTGAGGACTTCTTTCAGGGATATTCACCCTCTGGAACTTCCTGTTGACTCTGCTTTGATGAAGAAAAACCTCCCAATAATAATCAGCCTTCACCAGGCAATGGTGAACACTGGGCATTGGGGGGTCAGGTGGGGGGTTGCCCTGGGGACAGTCAGTTACACTGCTGCTGCTGCTAAGTCACTTCAGTCATGTCTGACTCTGGGCGACCCCATAGATGGCAGCCCACCAGGCTCCCCCATCCCTGGGATTCTCCAGGCAAGAATACTGGAGTGGATTGCCATTTCCTTTTCCAATGCATGAAAGTGAAAAGTGAAAGTGAAGTCGCTCAGTCTTGCCTGACTCTTCGCGACCCCATAGACTGTAGCCTACCAGGCTCCTCCATCCATGGGATTTTCCAGCCAAGAATACTGGAGTGGGTTGCCATTGCCTTCTCCGGTCAATTACACTAGCAGATACCAACTGCTACACTCAGGTATTCATTTTTCTTTCCTGTCTCACAATGCACCCATGGTTAGTACTCACGCTGTTCTAGAATCTCACAAGAACATTTAAAGATCCATCACATATGAATGCCCCCAGTGTTCTTTCAGGAACAACAACAACAACAGCACCAAAGAAAACACTGATTACAGTCTCATAATGGACTTGCCTGATCCAGGCTCTTCTTCTGCACCGGGCTCAGCTAGCAAGATTGTGGAACAGAATATTGACTCTAACCATTATGGAAGCACTTTAAGCTCAGTAACTCCTGAGGAACTGCTCTAAAGTAAATAAGTTGATCGTGTAAATTGTCTCCATTTATAAAAACAATGGAAGTAAGGAAAAACAACATGGATGCCCTTCACCTGCCCCAAATATTTATCTTCTCTCTCCCTTTGATTTTTTTTTTAAATTACACTTAGGAATGAAACTTCCACACAGCAGCTTTTCCAAGCCATAGTCATCTCTGCAATCTGTTAAGTGCCAGACCTTTTATAAAGTATATTACAACAACCTGATACTAGAAACAGTGATGTCCTTGTAAACAAGACAGAATTTAAGTGATTCCCTTAAGGACTTCCCTGGTGGCTCAGACGGTAAAGCGTCTGTCTACAATGTGGAAGACCCGGGTTCGATCCCTGGGTTGGGAACATCCCCTGGAGAAGGAAATGACAATCCACTCCAGAACTATTGCCTGGAAAATTCCATGGACAGAGGAGCCTGGTAGGCGTCCATGGGGTCTCCAAGAGTCAGACACAACTGAACAACTTCACTTTCTTCATTTTATGTGACTAAGACTAAGGAATATAGAGAAGAAGAAGAAGAAGAAGAGAAAAAAAAGATGTTTTTCCTTTCCTCCTCCTTGAGAATTTCAGATCCCTATCTCCACCTTGAGAGCCTCCGACCCCTTTCTTCTCCTCCTTGGGGACTCCGGACTTCTTATCAACCTGCCTAGGAATTGACTCTCTCACTTTTATGAAAAATAAACAGTAAAACCCAGGACTCAAACACAACTTGTTCTCTCTTCTTTTAACTTTTAGATACCTGTTCTTTTGTCCTTTCTCCACCCTGCCTCCAGGGACAGTGTCCAGAACTCACTTTGCTCTGAGGACACTGACAGTTTTCCAGTATTGCTGCTACAAGTCCCTTTTCGTCACATGGAGGCGCTGGGGTGACCTCTGCACACCTGAGCCCAGCTACCCTTTGTTCAGGACTCAGCCCAGCTCCCTAGACAGCTTTTCTCTGTGCATGTGCAATGGAGATGGTCCTTGCCTGGAGGAGCAGTAACTGGCAAAGCATGGCTCCCATGATGCTCATACTCCTTCCCCAGTGAATACAGGCAGACCAGCCTGGACGCTTCAGAGGAGACTTGCAAAACCCTGGGATCCTTTTTGTCACATCATTTCCTAGGACCCGACAGTTAGAGCTGAACAGTTCACTGGTTCATTGTGCCCTGTTAGTCCACGTTCTTCCTTGAGCTCTTCAGGTCCTTCTACAGAAGGTGGGGGTGGGAGGAAGACAGTTATTTGGAGATTGGCCAGGGCCCCAGAATGTGCATCTTCTAAGGTGATGTCTCTTAAGGAGGTGAGGCTTGGAGCCCAAATAGTCCTCACTGCTATCAGTTCTTGGGGTCTCACGCTGGCCCAGGCCTCTGAGGCTCATCAGAACCATGTTCATCCCAGCCCAGTGTGGGACCAAGGAGACTTACTGTGTGTCTCGCTTCTCACTCTGTGCACTCAGGGTAGGTAAGGCGTGAGCAGGGAAGCTGGAAGAAAACTGAAGGAGTCGTAGGAACTGCAAACAGGTGCCTTCTCTCCTGACTGGCATAGCAGCACACACGCTGTATTCTCACCTCTCAGGGTTGACCCAGCAGATACAGACCTAACGCAGACTCACTGCCATAAGGCAGCCATAAGGCAGCCAGATAGGCTTTTTCAGGTGGAACTTATATGCTTGCAGAGCAAATGTGGGCCGTGACCAAGTGGGTACATCGTGACATGCATGCGGAGTGCTGTAAGTGAGCTCAGCCATTAAACAAAATAATTATTTACAAAATGTGAGGCGAAGGGGAGGGTGTGGGGTGAGAGAGCCTGACCATGCCATTTTGGCTAATTTGCTTCTTTCCCTACAGTGTGGGGCTTCCCTGGTGGCTCAGCTGGTAAAGAATCTGCCTGCAATGTGGGAAACCTGGGTTTGATTCCTGGTTTGGGAAGATACCCCTGGAGAAGGGACTGGCTACCCACTCCAGTATTCTGTCCTGGAAAATTCCACAAACTATAGTCCATGGCATGTCAAAGAGTCAGACGTGATTGAGCAGCTTTCAGTTTCACTACACTGTGGGTTTCACAACTTCTGCCCTAGCTTTCTACCTTCTTGTTCTTGCCAATTTAAAGAGGTTGCAACATTGCTGCTTGGACTCAGATGGATAGTCCATGATGGGAAGGGAAGGATTTGCTACAGAGGAGAAGCTGCTGTGCTAGAAAAAGACCTCACTAGATTTAAAACCAAAACACCACAGAGACTCTGTGTGTCTGTCAGTCTCTCAGTTGTGTCTGACTCTTAGCAACTCCATGAACTGTACATTGCCAGCCTCCTCAGTCCATGGAATTCTCTAGGCAAGAACACTGGAGTAGGTTGCCATGTTCTCCCCCAGGGAATCTTACCCACCCAGGGATCAAACTTGGACCTTTTGTAGCTTCTGAATTATAGGCAGATTCTTTACTGTCTGTATCATGAGGGATAGAAGCTGATGACTGGCAATGCCTAACCTCTCTGTCTCAGTTGACTTATCCTTTAAAATGGGTATTGTAATGCTCTTTACAGGATATTTTGAGGGAAGTGCCCTGTACATTGTTTAGGACAGTGTTATCTAATAAAAATATAATACAGCCCACAAAAGGAACTTTACATTTTCTAGTTGCTTCATTAAAAAACAACTGAAAATAGTTTTAATAGCATATTTTATTTAATCCACTGTATCTAAATATTATTTCAGTTTATAATCTTTAGAAACATTATTCTCCATTTCTTAGACCCACACAAGATATATTTATAGTGAATGATCAGGATTTAGCACATTCCATAGATGCTTACTCCTTGGAATGAAAGTTATGACCAACCTAGATAGCCTATTGAATAGCAGATATATTACCTTGCCCACAAAGGTCCGTCCAGTCAAGGCTATGGTTTTTCCAGTGGTCATGTATGGATGTGAGAGTTGGACTGTGAAGAAGGCTGAGCGCTGAAGAATTGATGCTTTTGAACTGTGGTGTTGGAGAAGACTCTTGAGAGTCCCTTGGACTGCAAGGAGATCCAACCAGTCCATCCTAAAGGAGATCAGTCCTGGGTGTTCTTTGGAAGGACTGATGTTGAAGCTGAAACTCCAATACTTTGGCCATCTCATGTGAAGAGTTGACTCATTGCAAAAGACCCTGAGGCTGGGAGGGATTTGGGGCAGGAGGAGAAGGGGATGACCGAGGATGAGATGGCTGGATGGCATCACCGACTCGATGGACATGAGTTTGAGTGAACTCCGGGAGATGGTGATGGACAGGGAGGCCTGGCGTGCTGTGATTTATGGGGTCGCAAAGAGTCAGACACCACTGAGTGGCTGAACTGAACTGCACTGAAATGATAATCTAAATGGGATCATCACACATAGATTGGAGATTGAGTTTTCACCAAGTCAGCACATACAGCTGATATCCTTAAACATCTGCCTTTTCCAGTGTGATCAGTATCTCTCAATCACCAAAGGTGATCACAGTTCTCTCATTTTCACCTGGAGGCCTTCTGGTGATATTCCTGACATCTTTTCCGGTTAAGATTTCACTGAAAAGTAAAAACAAAACAAATACATGAATACAACAAGAGCAAAACATCTAGGAAGAACTGGTGTTCATGAAGCAGATCTGGAGCTGCACACCAGCATGGATTCAGAAACAAGTGGGTACTGACGGAAAGAACTTTGGGCAAACCATTCTTGGCAGTCTCTCCTGGTAGCTCAGTGGTAAAGAGTCCGCCTGCCAATGCAGGAAACACAGGTTCCATGCCTGATTCAGGGGGACCCCACGTGTCACGGAGCAACTAAGTCTGTGCTCCAGAGCTGCTGACCCTGTGTTTTAGAGTCTGGGAGCTGTAACTACTGAAGCCTGTGGATCCTAGAGCCCCTGCTTAGTAACAAAGAGAAGTTACCACAAAGAGAAGCCTGTGGACTAGACTGCAACTAGAGAGTAGCCCCTGCTCACCGCAATTAGAGAAAAAAACCCATGCAGCAATGAAGACCCAGCACAGCCTAAATAAATAAAGAAAACTTGGGGGAGAAATACCTTCCAGTGTGTACCCAAAAGCACTCCAACACAAGCAGCACAGATTCTGCCACATTTCAACAGATTTAACTGGATTATGCTAATGCAGTGTGTGGACACTGAAAAACATGTTAACTTCTTCAAAGTTTTTGTCCCAAATATGTAAATAATGATGACATATGGGGGGTTGTCACTTTAGGGATGATTTATAGAGAGCTTCCTATACAGCTAGTGAAACCACTTTTCAGTTCTTTTCAACAAAACAATTCCAGATTTTCTTTACCCCACAATTTCTTCCTTCTCTACAGTCCCATTACACTTAGAATTTCATACATAGAAGCCATTTTTAATTTTTATGTGCCTTATTACATGGAAACTGAGATATTAGTAAATTTCACTTTATCTCATGTATTCCTGAAAAGGAAAACTCTGACAACTAAACTAGGGCTGCATGCTTTCTTGTCACTTCAAAGTCTTATTTTATACTTATCAAAAGAGACTTTTGGGGAACTTCCTGGTGGTCCAGTGGTTAAAACTCTGAGCTTCTAATGCAGGGGGCCTGGGTTTGATTCCTAGTTAGGGAGCTAGGCTTCCCTGGTGGCTTGGTGGTAAAGAATTCATCTGCCAAAGCAGGAGATGGGGGTTCAGTTCCTGGGTCAGGAACATTCCCTGAAGAAGGAGATGACAATCCACTCCAGTATTCTTGCCTGGAAATCCCACGAAGACAGGAATCTGGTGGACTACAGTCTGCAGGGTCACAAGAGTTGGATATGACTTTGTGACTAAACAACAACAGGGAGCTAGATCCTGCATGCTGCAACTAAGAGCACACATGAGGCAACAAAGATCTCAAGTGCCAAGAGCATGTGCAGCCAAATCAGTCTTTAAAAAAAAAAGACTTTTAGATTGATTTAAAGCTGGAAGTGATGACAAGATGAAGAACCATAGCCAAATTCATGATCGCATAGGCACTGATAGACATGACATGATGGCCACTTCATGCCTGCAATTTGAAAACAGTGTTAATAAGATCACTATCTCAGATATTAAAACTGTGAATCCATATGCATATCAAAGCTGATGAAATATGGAATTTTTTTTTTTTACTTACACTCTGAACTTCCTGAGAATATGGGTGTGCATGTGTGCATCCTTAGTCATGTCCAACTTTTTGCAACCCTTTTGATTGTAGCCCAGCAGGCTCCTTTGTCCATGGAATTTCCCAGGCAAGAATAATGGAATGGGTTGAGATTTCCTCCTCCAGGGGATATTCCCAACCCAGGGATAGAGCCCATGTCTCCTGTGTCTCTTGCACTGACAGGAGGATTCTTACTACTGCACCACCTGGGAAGTCCAGAGAGCACGGCTGCATGTTTGTCCATATATGTTGTACACACCGAATTCTATGGTACCTTTAAAAAACGCTGTTTCTAGTCATCATAATGTGGTGGAAATTTCTAGGCTTTGGAGTCATGTAACTAGCTCTGAGTCCTTTGGGCAATTTCCTTGTAATATTGCTAATGTGCAGTAATCTAAAACAGTGTGTATAAATAATCTAGTTTGATGGCCGGCACGTGGTAAGCATTAAAAATTATTAGCG
This sequence comes from Budorcas taxicolor, assembly GCF_023091745.1. Classification (NCBI taxonomy): domain Eukaryota; kingdom Metazoa; phylum Chordata; class Mammalia; order Artiodactyla; family Bovidae; genus Budorcas; species Budorcas taxicolor. The sequence goes on from NC_068920.1 coordinate 143,508,091, forward strand.
TGCTGAAAAAGTAATTGAAAATTTAACTATGGAAGGTGAGGTGAGGGGGACATCTTCTTTCTTTCTATCCTAACCTTGCCTAATATTTTAGACACTGAGGAGGCTAAAGAACATTTGGTTTCCTGTTTCCAAGACTGATTATGAGATAAATTAGTTAGACCTGGACAATCCCTTAATAGAGTTCAGAACCAAGCCCACAGGTGACTTGTGTGTGTGTGTTAAATCTGATGACATGAAAGTGTGGCAGATATAGGAGGAGAGTTACATATCATCCTCTGAAATTTCTGAAGGCTATGGATGAGAATCCAGCAGTGTCTAGTAGTGAAAACAGGACCTCAGAAATCTACACGGCAGGACAATGGAGCAAATAAAGGTCACTTTCTTGTTGTTGTTGTTTTTAATCCCTAGCATTTCTCATATAATCCAATTTAATGAGGTATAGAAATTCAGAGCTCTTTGAAATTTTAAAGCAATTACAATACAAATGACTCTGAAACAAGATGATCTTATTATAGGAAGACCATAAAACGCTAAACTTCAGAATGTCAGGAAAGTAGAACAGATCTTGGCTGGAGTGTCAGAACTGACGGGCGGTTTGTGGAAATGGCGGCACCTGATTATCCCTGGAGGCGAGTTTATTGCAGCAAATGCATCATTTCATTTAGGACTGATTGTTTTTCATCTTCTTATCAAGGTGGATAGGCACCTGTTTCCAGGCATGCTGCAAATTTTCTTTCAGAATGACACACAGCTCAGTGAAGGGGAAAAATGGGGGGGGGGTATCATTTTCTGTTGATAAATTCGGCCAAGATGTCTTATGCAAACACCCATCAGCCACAAATTTGTGATTCAAACCCTCCCCTAAAAGAGTTGATTGTATACTCAAGTTTGTGAACTAACAATTGAAGATCCAGGGGCTTTCCAGGTTGCTCTAGTGGTAAAGAACCTGCCTGCCAATGCAGGTAAGAGACATAATGTTCGATCCCTGGTTCAGAAAGATCCCCTGAAGGAGGGCATGGCAATCCACCCCAGTATTCTTGCTGGAGAATCCCAAGGACCGAAGAGTCTGGAAGGCTGCAATCCTTAGGGTCTCACAAAGTTGGATATGACTGAAGTAACTTAGCACGGGCACTATGCACAATAAGATCAACCATGTTACTGGACCAATAAGCCTACTTTCTTTACATGTAGGAATGGGCTGTTAGCTCCTGTCCACGTGTCCAGGGTCTCCCAAGGGTCTGAAACTACCTCTACCTTCAAGCAAATGGAATTTACGGAGTTCAGGTGCATCATGTCAAAATTAGTAGCATTCCCATGACTACCTATCAGAGCTCTGACCTTGTGGCCCATGACTGGTTTTTGTTTGCTTCAGAAGTTTGTATTGACACTACTGTATATAAAATAGATAATCAACAAGGATCTATCTACTGTATAGCACACAGAAATCTACTCAGTATTCTGAGCTGTGATATGTGCTTAGTCACTCAGTAGTGTCTGAATTTTTATGACCTCATGGACTGTAGCCCGTCAGGCTCCTCTGTCCATGGGATTCTCTAGGCAAGAATACTGGAGTGGGTTGCCATGCCCTTTCCAGGAGAATCTTCCCTCCTACATTGTAGGCAGATTCCTTACCTCCAAGCCACCAGGGGAGCCCACTCATTATTCTGTAATAATAGCTAAATGGGAAAAGAATCTGAAAAAGAATATATATATTCCAAGATTTTTCTTGAGCTCCCAAATCACTTTGGACACTGACTGCAAAGTGAAATTAAAAGATGCTTGAGGTCCTCTGTGACAGCCTAGAGGGATGGGATGGGTTGAGGTTAAGAGTGAGGGGACACGTGTATACCTATATCTGATTCATGTTGCTCTAAGGTAGAAAGCAATCAACAGTGTAAAGAAATCCTCCAATTAAAAATGAATAAATTAAAAAAAATACTGGGGAGATTTTGCTCAGTTGAAAGATACTGAGTGGGTTACTCCAGCTGAAAGACACTGGGAAGATTTTTGTATGTTTGTATAGAATTTATGCTTACAAGTCCTTGCTTAACTGGAAATTAAAGAAAATCTAGTTCTAGCCCTTGAGGGGGTTGGGCGGGCAGGGAAAATGCTGTCTCCTTTGAAGGAAAACTATGACAAACCTAGACATCATATAGAAAAGCAGAAACATCACTTTCCTGGTGAAGGCTGCATAGACAAAGCTGTAGTTTTCCCGTAGTCATGTTCAGATGTGAGATCTGGACAATAAAGAAGACTGAGTGCCTAAGAATTGATGCTTGTGAAATGTGCTAGAGATGATTCCTGAAAGTGCCTGGGACTATAAGGAGATCAAACCAGTTAATCTTAAAGAAATCAACCTTCCCAACATTCATTGGAAGGCCTGATGCTAAAGTTGAGGCTCCGATACATTGGTCATCTGCTGTGAACAGCTGACCTATTGGAAAAGACCCTGATGCTGGGAAATATTGAAGGCAAGAGAAGAAGAGGGCAACAGGGGATGAGATGGTTAGGTGACATCACTGACACAATGGACATGAATTTGAGCAAACTCTGGGAGAAAGTGCAGGACAGAGGAGCCTGGTATGCTGCAGTCCATGGGGTCTCAAAGAGCTGGGCACAACTTAGTAGCTTAACAACAATATAAATAACTGTAGTTATATACTTTTCTGTAAACCTGAAGCTAATGCAATGTTGTAAATCAACTATACTCCACTATAAAATAAAAATTAAAAAAAAGAATCTTATATTAATGCCTACTACATGCCAGATAGTACTCTGGGCATTAAGGCTGGAGCAGTAAAGAAAGCAGTCAAAGCTGTGGCTCCTGTGAATCACAGAACTCCAAGAGAGAGAAAACAAACAGGAAACAATGAGGGATGTTGACCACTGGCTGTCTCATGGGGCCAAGTGATTTTCAATGACCTTTCATTCTACAGGTACTCGCTGAACAATTGATGCTGTGCCAAGCACTGGGGAAACAGAAGGGAGTGGCAGTGCCCTAGAGGAACTCCAGGTCTGGGGAAAGTGAAAGTCAAATTTGCTCAGTTGTGTCTGACTCTTTGTGACCCAATGGACTATAGAGTCCATGGAAATCTCCAGGCCAGAATACCGGAGTGGGTAGTTTTTCCCTTCTGGGGAATGTATTTACAAATCAAGGTGATTTGTTTAAACAAAAGGAAGGAAGCTTCAGTTCCCTGGGATCATGAAGCAGGCTTTGCAGAAGTGAGTCATGAAGAAATTCACAAGGCACTTGAAACAAAACCTCAACTTTTTTTTTATTAATTTATTTTAATTGGAAACCTCAACTTCTTAAAAGGATGTTGTGCAGAGACAGAGCTGTTGTTCTAGTAACAAGATCTCTAGGTGACTTCCTGTGTCTGAGGGTCCCTTTAAAGCCCAGCACTTAAGGTCTTTCTTCTCTTTCCCAATAACCCTCCAAACTCACCTTCTTTGAAACCAAATCTTCAGTTGTCACCTTGGACCTGGCTCCCTGCCTACTGACCTCCCTGGTGCTACCTGTTCCACCAACCACATCTTCCAGGCTATGCAGAGAGTGTTTCACACCCACATGTTGGGGCACCAGCATAATCCTTGAGAGGACTCCCAGACAGTGCATTGCACTTGAATCACCACTTGCTTCCTCTTGCCCTCTGCCTCTGCGAATATACACTCCTTTCCCCCTTGCTGATCTGCACCAGGGTTTAGTCCAGATTCAATGGTGCACTGGTAAATGTCTAACGACAGCTCTCCAGGAAAAGAAAATATCTCAGCTTACAGCGTTTTCAAGGTTTGTGGTATAGAAACTCCCATTATGGCCTGTTTCAAGTGATCACAACAGAGCCGGGAAGAGAGAAATACACTCAGAGTGTTCAGCCCTTAGCAGCAAACACCAGCTCACAGAAATCCATTCCAGCACACACGCTGCCATTAATCTTGTTTAGCCTTTACATAACAAGTCTTGATTTCTGTGCCTCAATTGTCCTGTTGGGGTACATGTCCTCTTATCATTGAGACCATCACTAAATACACGGTGTAACACTTGTGCTCAATCCCACGCTTCCTCTCCCTTTATTCTCCTACTTAACCTGCGTTATTCTGCTTTATAGTTCTCTTGTGTTAAGTCACTCAGTCATGACCCAGGGACTGTAGCGCACCAGGCTCCTCTGTCCATGGAATTTTCCAGGTAAGAATGCTGGAACAGCTAGTCATTCCCTTCTCCAGGGAATCATCCCAACACAGGGATCGAACCTTGGTCTCCTGAATTGTGGTCAGATTCTTTACCATTTGAGCCACCAGGGAAGTCCCATAGTTCTGTTAGTTCTTATCACCTAACATACAATGATTTGATTGTTTATTGCCTAATTTTTATCACTAGTATAAAAGCATATGTGAGAAAAATAGCTGTGATAACTTCAATGCTTAGAGAGCATCTGAACTCGTGGTAGTCGTTCATTAAATATTTCTTAAATAAATGGTTGAATACGTGCAAACATACTTCCTGTTTACAGTAGAAGCCATGAGTGAGGAAATGCTCTCATTAATATACACAAGTATAATCATATCAATGAATTTGTAAGAAGTTTGTAAGATTTATCATATGGTTTTTATATCAAATAATTGATGTGCACCATAAAAGTGCATTTATGATTTTTCTGAGCTGAATTTTTTTTTTTCTATCTCATTTGCCTTTTGGGCCTAGCAGTTCTTATAAATGATCACATGACACTTTGATGTGGCTCTTAGGGAATTTAAAGTCATTTATAATTGCAGCCATGAAATTAAAAAACGCTTACTCCTTGGAAGGAAAGTTATGACCAACCTAGACAGCATATTCAAAAGCAGAGACATTGCTTTGCCAACAAAGGTCCATCCAGTCAAGGCTATTCTTTTTCCAGTGGTCATGTATGGATGTGAGAGTTGGACTGTAAGAAACCTGAGCGCTGAAGAATTGCTGCCTTTGAACTGTGGTGTTGGAGAAGACTCTTGAGAGTCCCTTGGACTGCAAGGAGATCGAACCAGTCCATCCTAAAGGAGATCAGTCCTGGGTGTTCTTTGGAAGGAATGATACTAAAGCTGAAACTCCAGTTCTTTGGCCACATCATGTGAAGAGTTGACTCATTGGAAAAGACCCTGATGCTGGGAGGGATTGGGGGCAGGAGGAGAAGGGGACGACAGAGGATGAGATGGCTGGATGGCATCACCGACTCGATGGACATGAGTTTGAGTGAACTCCGGGAGTTGGTGATGGACAGGAGGCCTGGCGTGCTGCGATTCATGGGGTCGCAAAGAGTCGGACACGACTGAGTGACTGAACTGAGTGACTTCATTACCAGTCTTTACTCTTGATTCAATATTCTAAAACATTTATTTTTCATTTCATTATATTTCTATATGCCATCTAAATTTCAAAACTAGGAAGAGATAAGGCATTCACATATGTACACATGCCCATACATAAAGATTCAGTATATAGATAACTATCACAGTGGCAATAAGTGAAGTGTATATGTATAACATCTTTTTTTTGTAATTTATAAATTTTTAAGTGAAGTTGCTCAGTCATGTCCGACTCCTTGCGACCCTATGGATTATAGCCTGCCAGGTTCCTCTGTCCATGGGATTTTCCTGGCTAGACTACTGGAGTGGGTTGCCACTTCCTTCTCTAGTGGATCTTTCCAACTCAGGGATGGAATTCGGGTCTCCTGCATTCCAGGCAGACTCTTTACCATCTGAACCACCAGGGAATCTCATAAATTCACATAAATTTTCAAAGCTTATGTGAAATGTTAACAACAAGGATATATAGTCTAAACATATATCTTACTTTTATAATCAAAGAGTTAATTCAGCAAACATGTTAGAGTGAACAGAATGACTGTAGTGAAATGTTCTGACGTTCAGGCAAACCCAGAAGTTTTGATAGGACTTTGTTGTCTGCTTTTCCACTCCTGTAAATCTTATTCTTAACAGTACTCTCATAAGTTACTGGTATAACTTCTCTTCTCCTGTTTGAGCTACTTAATGATGGGACCATGTTTTATACATTGCTATAACCAAATTGTAGCTTTTGCGGTGTTCTATTACCTAATACGCACTTTTAAATAAATGAACTTCACAAGAAGAGTAGATAATTTCCAAATTTTCCAATTTGGTTTTCTAGCCTGATGATCAAATGATTGATCAAACTATATTTATAAGGTAGGTCTTATGAACAGAACAATTAAATTATGGAATAACCCACACATTTTTCCATCAGAAAGTGAAACCATGCCTCTGTTGTGATTCTAACTGTAAGCCCTTTTTGGACACGGACATCCATTTGCTTCATAGTGTGATATTTTATAAACTGGGGTCAGAAATATGATCAGTGGGATGGGAGTTCTTAGAAATGTCTCTCTGAAGAAGGAAATTGCGTGATTATGCTTACTGGAAAAGATGGACACATTAAAAATTCCTGAATAAATGTTTATTATTTTATGGAAAGCAAATAAGAAAAGGAGAATTAAATTCAGTGGTTGTTTTGTTTGTTCATTTTTATTTTTATTATTATTTGTGTGTGTGTGTGTGTGCAGAAAGGTGTTTTGGCAGCCAATGAAGGACATCTAACTATGAACAAATGACAATTTTAGGTTGTATCCTCATGACAGATATGGATGGAATTTTTTGAAAATCTCTGTTGAAAGAGGGAATGGAGATCATATTAATCCAAGTCAGAATCTTCTGCACATTGACTTTCAATATTTCCAGTGAATCATGTATAAGCCTGTTAGAATTTCTAATGAAATGTATGCCAGATTAAAAGACTCTTCTGCCAATTTTTGTTCTCCCGGCGTTATAAGAAGAAGAAAGAGAATCATGTTGAAAATATGTAGATTTCTCACTCAACAAAGTTTCTTTTCCTATGCATGTCAGTTATTGGAAATGCAGAGACTCTATTTCATGATTTATTTATCAATTTTTGCTGCACATATTTTTACACAGTACTACAAGTGTTCTAATGAAAGTTTCCATTGTCAGCATGATTCTTCCAAGAAATAAGTGAATTTCACTTAGAGAACAAAAAGAAATGGGGCTATATTCCATATTGTTTTCTAAACTCGGGTACTTAGTTATACTTTTATCCATTGTTGAATGTTAATCTGAACATTTAATGGTTTGTATTAATAGCTATATTGATGTTTTCTAAGGATCTTGGTCTACAGGATATTCTTGACTCTTAACTCCAGGGGACACATTCAAGTTCTTCTGTTCATGGCTCCCTACTCTTCTCTCTTTACTTGATTATCTATTTGAATATCCACCTAACATAGGATCATAAAATCTAACCATTAAATTAGGAAACCTAGAGGACATTTAGCCAAATGCCATATATTAAGTACATGTTTTCTGTATGGAATTTTTGGAAATTCAGCTTGTCATAAGAGTTACTATTAACAACTGTTTTGTTAATAATGAGAGTGAATTTACTCAAGTATTCCCTCTTTAACTTGTAATTACTGAGCATGAACTACTAGGATGAAGTTAGGCACTAAAGATGATAAAAAACTGAGTTTAATATGAACTCACTGCCTCTGTCCCATATAACTATATTGCAGATGTCTTTCTTCTAGTGAGAAAATTTAACTTTTAAAATTTTGTTTTAGTTTCCATAAAATATTAATGTTTCTGTACATAAAATCATGTGTAAATATATAATTATTAAAATGTAGACATATAGAAACATATTTTACAAAATAGGTACATTCCAAAGATTCTTATAAAAATTTAAAATTTCTATATACATTTTGTAATTCTCTTTAACAGGCAAACTTCACTACCCTCTTTATAAGATTAAAACAGACCTATTTTTCATCCTGAAATTTTTTTCATGGCATTGGAGGAATAGGAACAGGGTGGCTTTGGTTTCTATTCATTTGTAGTATTTTTACAGAAAAAAATAATTGTTTAAACTTGCATTTACACATTGTTTTTATATGACACCTGTATACAAAGGCTTATCATGTGTATAATACCATATCTCAAAGCACTCTGAGTCTTCACACTCAGGTTGTCATTTAACTTCTAAAGCTTGGAGATCTATTATCATAATTTTAGAGAGAAGGAGAAACAGGAATAGTGATGAATGAAGCGATTTGCTGTAAGTTAACCAGTAAGCAACATGTGATTAGTTGCTCAGTTAAGTCTGACTCCTTGTGACCCTTTGGACTGTAGCCCTCCAGGCTCCTCTGTCCATGGGATTTTTCAGGCAAGAATACTGGAGTGGGTTGCCATTTTCTTCTCCAGGGGATTTTCCCAATCCAGGAATTGAAACCGTGGCTCTTGCTTTTCTTGCATTGGCTGGCAGATTCTTTACCACTAGTGCTACCTGGTAAGCAACATGCATGTGTGCTAAGTCATGTCTGACTCTGTTCATGGGATTCTCCAGACAAGAATACTGGAGTGGATTGCTATGCCCTCTTCCAGGAGATCTTCCCCACCCAGGGATCTACCAGCATCTCTTGCAAATTGCAGTTGGGTTCTTTACAGCTGAGCCACCAGGGAAGCCCCAGTAAGCAACATTAGTTCAGTTCAGTTCAGTTCAGTTCAGTTCAGTTCAGTTCAGTCGCTCAGTCGTGTCCGACTCTTTGCGACCCCATGAATCGCAGCACGCCAGGCCTCCCTGTCCATCACCAGCTCCCGGAGTTCACTCAGACTCGCGTCCATCGAGTCCGTGATGCCATCCAGCCATCTCATCCTCGGTCGTCCCCTTCTCCTCCTGCCCCCAATCCCTCCCAGCATCAGAGTCTTTTCCAGTGAGTCAACTCAGGTATAAAAGAGTCTCAATCCCTACTAAGCACACTAGATACTTAATTATCTACCAAAGAGACGATGATCTAGAATGCTTTTATCCGTCAATCAAATTCCTTTTGAAACCGAAAGACTAAGCGCCCTCGTTTTGTTTTTTTTTTTTTTTTTCCCAGAAAATGGGGCTTCATTCTTCAGGATAAATTGAGAGAAAAATTAATCATAACAGTTATATGAAATATTTAATATATTTATGAAGCTATATGTGCTAGATTCTTTTTCATTGGATATAGTCTTAAGGAAATATTCTGTTTTTCTCAAATTGGACTTCTCTTAAAATTTTTTCCTTTAAAACATTTCCTTATATCATTATCAAAAGATTTCTATTAACATTCAAATTAATTTAATTCCAATTAATATTTTTTGACTGGGGTTTTTTAAATTATGCTTTTCATTTTCAAACATTGAATTATAATCTAAAAGTTTAGTGTGGTTTTATTATATTCAGAGAATATTTTATATAATATTTTATTTCTTTGAAATCCATATTTCAAATTGGATGTACCATTGTCTCATCACCATTTGTGCTACTTTGAACTACCTCAGTAACATTTTTGAATATTAGTAGTACATATATGTATAGATTTATTTCTGTATTCTGTTTTCCAGTTTCATTCATCTGTATGCTAATAATTGTGTCAATACTGAGTACTTATAATGTCTTAAAATCAGGTAGTGTGTGTCCTCCAACTTTGTTCTTATCTTAGAAAATCTGTGTCAGTTCATCAAAGTCCTTTGCTTATCCATATCAGTTTCTACAAAGCCTGCTCAGATTTTGACTGGGATCATACAGAATTTAAAGATCAATTTAGGGAGGGTTGCCCAGACCAATATTGTGCTTTCTGATCCAAGGACTTGGTATATTGATAGTTTTATTAAGATGTATCAGCATTTTTTTGTAGTTTTCACTATATATAACATAAACATATGTTGTTTAATGCATTCTTGTTTTTCATTCCTTTTATGCTATTTATTGGATTCAAATTTTAAATTTTTATTTTTTCTTTGCTTTGTATAGAAATATAATTGACTTTTGTAATTTGCATTTGTAATTGTACCTTTGATCCATGAGTTGCTTAAGAGTATGCTGTTTATTTTCTAAGGATTTGGGAATTTTCCAGATATCTGTCTTTCCAAAACCTGATTTCTAGTTTAACTTCATGTTTTTAGAGAACATATCATATGATTTTAATCATTCTAAAATTTATTAAAAAATATTTTGTAGTTTAGCATATACAAAAGATAAAGTAATTGAAAAGTATTCTTCTGATTGAGATAACATCATAATGATGATGAATTAAACTAACAAAGGGGATCTATAAACACTAAAATATATGTTCCTATTAATATGACCTAAAATATGAAAAATATAATGAGATAGAGGTAAATATATAATTATAGGGGATATTTTAATGGAGATTTTTGTAGCTGATAGAATAGTATGCTCTAAAGCTTTTTCTGTCTCTATTCAGGAGCTTTGCTATCTAGCTTGATTGCCTACTTCATATATTGCATCAGTTCAGTTCAGTTCAGTTGCTCAGTTGTGTCCGACTCTGAGACCCCCATGGACTGCATATATTGCATAAATTCAGCATATATCTTTCTCCTGGACTTTTAAAATACTGTTTGTTTCTCTTAAATGCCCTTCTTAATATTATTACTTGCTCACTCTGAGTTACAGTGCTATAGCCTCTAAATTTTTTTTGTTCTGCTTCCTTCTGAGATTGAATAGATAATATTTAATAAATGTTTATTCTGTGAAAGGTGCTATGCTAATTACTTTAGTTCATTTCAGTCATGTCAGATTCTGTAACTTCATGGACTACAGCATGCCAGGCTTCCCTGTCCAACAACAACTCTTGCAGCTTGCTCAAACTCATATTCATTGGCTCAATGATGCCATTGAACCATCTCATCCTCTGTCATCCCCTTCTCCTCCTGCCTCTAGTCTCTCCAAGCATGAAAGTCTTTTCCAATGAGTCAGTTCTTTGCATCAGGTGGCCAAAGGATTGGAGTTTCAGCTTCAGCATCAGTCCTTCCATTGAATATTCAGGATTGATTTCCTTTAGGATTGACTGGTTGAATCTCCTTGTAGTCCAAAGGACTCTCAAGAGTCTTTTCCAACACTGCAGTTCAAAAGCACTAATTCTTCTGTGGTCAGCTTTCTTTATAGTCCAACTCTCACATCCATATGTGACTACTGGAAAAACCATAGCTTTGACTATATGAACATTTGTTGGCAAGTTACTTTAATTAGTTTTAATTACTTTAATTAGTCATATATTTTATCTTTACAACAATTTCTTCAGTTCAGTTCAGTTTAGTTGCCTAGTAGTGTCTGATTCTTTGCAATCCCACAGACTGCAGTACGCCAGGCCTTCCTGTCCATCACCAGCTCCCGGAGTTTAGCCAAACTCTCGTCCATTCATTGAGTCAGTGATGCCATCCAACTATCTCATCCTCTGTTCTCCCCTTCTTCTCCCACCTTCAATCTCTCCGAGCATCAGGGTCTTTTCAAATGAGTCAGCTCTTATCAGGGGGCCAGAGTATTGGAGTTTCAGCTTCAACATCAGTCCTTCCAATGAACACTCAGGACTGATCTCCTTTAGGATGGACTGGTTGGGTCTCCTTGCAGTCCAAGGGACTTTCAAGAGTCTTTTCCAACATCATAGTTCAAAAGCATCAATTCTTCAGTGCTCAGCTTTCTTTATAGTCCAAGTCTCACATCCATACATGACTACTGAAAAAAACCATAGCCTTGACTAGATGGACCTTTGTAGGTTATCATTATGTTCATTTTATTCATCATGAAGTTGAGATTCATGTTAGTTGAATAGTTTGCTAAGTTTAAACATTTTTGTATGACAAAGTAAGATTTACACCCACTAGTTCCTATTCCAAAATCCCATATTCTTAAATTCTACTCTAAGCCGCATTGCGTATTTTCTTCTCTCTGTTGTGAACCACTTTAATAACATGTACCAGAGTCTAATTAGATTTCTTGTTGTATGCAATGATACATATTAGAGTTATATATGAGACATGTCCTGTTGAAGAAAGGACAAATGCTGGAAGCCCATTTCCTAGAAGCAAATACTTGTAATATTTTTAATTTTCATCCTATGTATCTACACCTATAACTATATGTGTATATATGTGTGTAAATTTCTAAGTGAATTTACTTGATTGAACAAGTGTCCCTATATAAGGTATTGTCCAAGGTAGAATGTTTTTATGACTAAATACATGGTATTTGATTTTCTGCTTACCATTATGGCAGGAGCATCAGTTTAATATCTGCACATGGATGGAGAAATTCAATCTAACATATAGGACATTTATTTGAAAGCCTTGTAATTTTATTCTCTGGGGGAGGCAGGTATTCTCAACAGAATTCCTCACAAGATCTCTGCTGGAGCTCAATGATGACATTTTGGGATTAATTTATTCAGACACAAGTTATTCAATGGTATGGTTGGGCAACTTTTCATAGCTACAATATATTGAGTGCATAAGATATATATTTACTTATAAAAACAAAAAATATTTCTACAAAATACTGAGTCTTGGTTTTGAAGTGCTATGTGGGGTGACATAGATGAAAAGGGGGATTAACTTGTAAATTAACTAAATTCTGCTCAACTCCTTGATTCGAATGAGCATTTAATAAACAGTTGCTTTTTTTCACTAGCAATTTGTTGATTTTTTTTCTGAAATGTAATTAAGGATATTTTTAGAGGATAAAAACTAAACCAATCAGTAAGAAACTCTTTTTAAAATTCATTTTAAGATATTGTATAAACTATGCAACAAAAACTATATTGGAAATCAAAACAGTGTTAAAAAGTCAACTACAACTGCCCTGTACTGTTATGGCAAATAAGTGCATTTTTTTTTACTTTCTCATAACTGCAAGCTTTAAAGAGCAAAGCAATAGTATTTACTACTTTTCTTTCCTATATATTTCTACCATGTGAGAAGGAAGCTAACTTATATTGAACACCAAGTGAAATGTATTCAGCCAGCCCCCATGTCTGACAGAGTTACATATGCAATTCATGTAATTTTCAAACTATAAATTGCTGATCATTATCCCCACTTAGAAGAATAAGACTGAAGCATAGAATGAGGAAATAGTTCCACTGAAGTTTCAAGTGATAAAGCCGAGACACAAACTTCTAAAGCATTGTGTGCTTACTCACTTGCGACCCCAGAGACTGTAGCCCACCAGGCTCCTCTGTCCATGGGGACTCTCCAGGCAAGAATCCTGGAGTGGGTAGCCATGCCCTCCTCTCTAAAGCGTTACTTACTCCTATTGTCCCATTACTAATTTCTGCTGGGCATAAAGAAACAAGGAAATTAGCCCAGAAGAGACTTAGAGGTCAGAGATACATATTCTACTAAGCACAGATCTTTCCCAGGAGTGCAGGGTTCCACTTGGGAAATAATGAAACCTCCTAAATGACAGGTTAATTTTCTGTTAGAGTGATAATTACCCATTTTGGTAACTGCCTCACTTAAAATATCTCTTAGTGTTGATCAGCATATCATCATTTCTTTCTTTAATTTTATTTATTTATTTATTTATTTTTATTTTAAGTAAGCACGTTTGTTGTTCCATGTAAAGTCCAACAGTTTTTGAGGCCAGGTTCTGGGATTACATTTTCTGAGTTTACCCAGCTCTACTATTTTTTATTCTTTGAAAGTGGGCAAATTGTGTTCTCTCTGTGCCTAGGTTTCTGAACTGAAAACTACAGATTATAATCATATTTACCTTGTAGTTTTGTTATAGGAACTTAATGAATTTATAAATGAAAATCTGTCAGAACAATGCTTTTCATGTTTTAAGCTGCATATTGGCTTCCAAGTGTATATTTATAGGTATTCACAACAGAGAGTTTAGATAAATGGAGAAATTGATTTCTTTTTAACTTTTTCCTGAATGTAGAATTAAGATCTATGGATAATATTTACATTCATCCCAGTTTTAAAGTTAAAAATTTCTTTTTCATTGTCAGAAATGTTTGGGAAGAAAATCCCATCACTTATAATCCATTTGATATTACTGCAATTCTTAAAAGTTTCATCTAGTGCATAGAAATTATTTATTGTTTACACATTGTTACTAAATTAGTTAATTGACCATGGCTTGTAATTAAATCTGAGATGGATATTAAATTATTCATGCCATGAATAAATTAATGCTCAGAGATTTTGCTTTCACTTTTGGAATATTTGATTAGTATTCCTTTCTTCTGTAACTTACCCATTTCCATTTCTAATAGGTCATAATTTTTCACAGACGGGTACTATGTACCTATAAAAAGTTGGTGTGACTAATTTGAGTTTACCCTGCTTTGTCTTGACAATCTTTTTAGTTGTTTTTTTCTAAAGTTTCTAATTGCATCTGACAGACTGTTACAGTGTATATCTTTGAAGTGTGGCTTCAAAGTAATGGGACTGCCTTTCTAACAAATGGGTCAAAAAGTAAGCATTGAAATGAACTGTGTGTGTCAGAATTTTTTCCTTTTGAGATTAAAAATAATTCTATCAAATTATGCTCAAAATACAGTGACTGGTGAGAGATGAAATGTGACAAGTGTGATATAGTGTAGCTAGTAGATTAGAATGGACACAGATTGTGGATTCAATTATGTTAGCTATATTAATCTGTAGTGTCATTCCTGTGTCAATACAGCCTTGTGTATGCACACACACACATACATACATAAACACACACACACACACACACACACACAGATTATACTCTGCTGGCACTATAGACAAAGTATGTAAAAGACCTTGTCTCAGAACCTGGTCTGTTTAATTTGATAAATGCTTGCTGACCTCGTTTATGAAGTTCTGATGCTTTTCTAGGCTTTCAGACTAGAAACATCATAATTCTCTCTGTCAATCTATAGTTTACAAGGAAAAGTATTTTCAAATAAAAACGTAAAGTGCAATAAGACAAAAGCTATTTAACATGGTAAGTGATACCATAGAGGCAAGCTTAGGGTTTTACTGGACCATAAGCTCATTCCGAAGGGTCAAGAAAAGTTTTTCATAGAAAAGTTTGCCTGGGTGCCCACAATATTTTTGTTGTACTATTATTATTTGTGTTAATTTTATATACGTCACCAACCCAACAATTCTTTGTTATATTTGTTAGTTCACAAAATTTGAGGCTTCCTTGGTGGCTCAGCTGGTAAAGAATTCACCTGCAATGCAGAAGACCTGGGTTGGATCCCTGGGTTGGCAAGATCCCCTGGAGAAGGGAAAGGCTGCTGCTGCTAATGCTAAGTTGCTTCAATCGTGTCCAACTCTGTGCAACCCCATAGACGGCAGCCCAACCAGGCTCCCCCATCCCTGGGATTCTCCAGGCAAGAACACTGGAGTGGGTTGCCATTTCCTTCTCCAATGCATGAGAGTGAAAAGTGAGAGTGAAGTCGCTCAGTCGTGTCCGACCCTAGCGACCCCATGGACTGAAGCCTACCAGGCTCCTCCGTCCATGGGATTTTCCAGGCAAAAGTACTGGAGTGGGGTGCCATTGCCTTGCTACCCACTCCGTATTCTGGCCTGGAGAATTCCATGGACTGTATAATCCTCGGGGTCAAAAAGAGTCCAACACAACTAAATGACTAAGAAGTTGAAAGAAGCACAGGCAACAAAAGAAAAATAAGCAAATAGGATTCAATCTCAATTTTTATTTGAGAAAGTTTTCTGCCATCATTTTTGAAAAATAGTCCTGCTATACATACGACTCTCTGTTAATAGTTTTTCCCCCTTTGAACACTTTCAGTGTTATTCCACAACCTTCTAAATAATGAGTCCTTTTTCTCTAGCAGCTTTTAAAATTTTCCTTCTCTTTGACTCTCAGTATTTTTGTTATGATGAACCCCTTTGTGGATTCAATTAGGTTTGTTCTATCAATAGTTAGAGTTTATTGAACTTCCTCAATAAGTAGATTAATGTTTTCCAATAAATTCAGAAGGTTTCCAATCACTACTTCTCTAAATATTTTTCCTTATACTTTCTTTGTTTCATCTTTTTCCATCAGTTTATTATGCATTTGTTGGTGTACTTACTGGCATCCCATATTTCTCTGAAGCTCTATTTTTCTTTATCACTTTTTCTGTTGTTTAAATTACATACTCTCTATTAATGCATGTATTCAGGTCAACAATTCTTCCTCTTGGTGTTCAAATCTATTATTGAGCCATTGAGGTAAATTTTTCATTTCAGATCCTATACATTTCAACTCAATCTGACTCAACATTCTCATCATCCCTTCCTTTACTTCTTTGATCATGGTTTCCTTTAAGTTCTTAATATATTTATACTGGCTATTTTGAAAACTTTGTCTATTATATTTAACATCTAGTTATTATCACAGGCCATTTCCATTACCTGTTTGATTGTGTGTGTGTGTGTGTGTGTGTGTGTGTGTTTGTAGATGTATTTTGTGTGCTTCTCATTTTGTGTGTCTTTAATTTTTGTTAAAAATGGATATTTGAGACAATACAGTAGCAACTCTGGACACGGGTATATATGGCTGAGCTTGTTTATATTATCTGCAGGTATGCATGTTTAGTAGAGCTTCCCTGGTTGGCTCAGTGGAATCTGCTTTCTAGTGCAAGAGATACAGGTTCAATCCCTGGACAGGTAAGATCATCTGGAAAAGGAAATGAGAACCCACTCTAGTATTTTTGCCTGGAAAATCCTATGGACAGAGGAGCTGGAGGGCTACAGTCTGTGGGCTCACAAGAACTGGTCACAACTTAGTGACTAAACCAAGCAAAAATGTTAATAAGTAACTCTGTTATTATAGAAAAGTCTCTGCTCCACTCTACTCCTGCGGTGTGAAGCCTCTGATGATGCTTCTGAGGGGTTATGGCATTGAATAAGCTCACAATCACCCAAGGATGACTGTAGCCCACCAGACTCCTCTCTCCATGGAATTTCCTGGGTAAGAATACTGGCATGGGTTGCCATTTCCTTCTCCAGGGCATCTTCTTAACCCAGGGATGGAACCCACATCTCCTATCTCTCCTGCATTGACAGGTGGATTCTTTACTGCTCTCCAGCTGGGACCGGGGGATACAGATAGCTATGTAATTTGCCTGTACTGGTGGAAAGTATTGTGTCCATCCTACTGAGTGGGGAAGACAGAGAGTGAATGGGTCGTGATTCACATGCCACAGTTTCTCACCTCTCATATTATCTATGTTTTACTAAACAAATATCTCTTCACATCATGTATGTTTGGGGGATCAATTTCAGAGACTTTAATTTTTTTTTTTTTAATTTACCTGTTTTGCTGCAGAGCAGGTTCATGCAGTTCCTCATGCCAACTTGGCAAGAGTGAAACTCCCCGATGGTCAACAGGTAGGTTTTTCACAACTTTTTATTCTGTGTCTCCTAACAGCCTCTTTGATACTTCATATTATGGTGAAAATATAACAGTTATGTTGTGAATAACAGCTCTTTTATGGGCTTCCCAGTTGGCACAGTGGTAAAGAATCCACCTGCTAATGCAGGAGACACAGGAGTCTCAGGTTCAATCCCTGGATTCTATATTCACTTACCTAGAATTGATATACCTGCACTCTAATTAATTGCTTCTATAGTGACTTGCCTCCTTTGAACAGGCTTTTTTTTTTTTTTTTTTTTTAACTAGCCCAATGTAGGTATTACCTGTCCTCCCAGGATTCAATTAGAAGTAAATGAAATGACATATGTGAGGGTGTGAAATAATATCAGTGTAAGATATAATGTTAGGTATTCAAATATATTGATGTTTTTCAATTATTCACATTTTAATTAATTATTGATACAGCCCCAGATAGCATCTTTAAAATTATATGAATTTTGACAGGACACTATTTCTGTATTTCTTGAGGACATGACAGATTTTTAAATATGTAGAAATAAAATAAAGATAATTCAGAAGAGCATGGCCAAAATAGACGGTTCTAGCAACCACGTGGGAAAAGTTCTGAAACTGAAAAGATTTCAAGTTTTTGAAAAACAAACATGCAAATTTTTCCCCTGTAGAGAGAATTTATAGTTGGTGACTTGGATGATTATTTAAGTTGAATGTTAGAACTTTCTGATGATTAAAAATTCATAGCAATGAAAAGATATCAAATATTCTGCTGTTAGTGGTATTAAAATATAGGATGACAAGCCTTTAATCAGGAATGCTGTGGAAGGGAATCCTGAAATGTAGACTTCCGTCAATGAGCATATTGGCTTTAAAAACAACTTGAGAGACTTTGGACTAAATGAGTGATTTTAAATCTATATTCATAAAATCAAAAGAGTCTATAATGTTGGCTTAGAGGCTCCAATAGCGGGACAAATATGGAGGATGCCCCCCTGGAATGCCATGTTCTTTTTCAATCAGTGCAAAAATTTTAATTCCTATCTTTTGTGTGTGTGTGTGAAATAATATAAGACTCCAAGAGGGAAGAAGAAGAAGGAACCCTTTAAAAACATTTATTAAAATAATGTTACAGCTGAAGTTTGTGAGCTTCTGAATTAGATGAATTCTCAAGCCTCTTGGACCTTCAGATTACTGTTCAATGATGCTCTGAATGTGACAACAGGTGGATGGATGAGCAGAGAAACTTTTCCACCTTGTCTCTCTGTCCTCTCAATTTGGTCAAAGTTTTACCTAGTTCATTTCCATTTTTTTTTAAACCTGACTCATTTTTGACAGCTAGTTCTTCCAATGCTTTTTGTGTCCTCTCCGGGAAGAGCCTCCCAGGAAGAAATGGCTCTTCTCTGAAGAGGATGTCTGGGGTATTGTTGCAAAAAGACCTCATTCTGAGCTCTTCATCACACACAAAGAAGAGATCTTAACCCAACTTCACCTTTTCTAGCAAAAGGACACAAATGCCAGATGCAGTGCACATTTATCCTGTCATTCTTCTCCTCAGCCCTTCCTAGGCTGACAGCTGTATAGCTTGAAATAAGGGGTGCTTCTGGCCAGCTAGAAACATAAAAGCCATAAAGAAACAGCGCACACTGCACTCATTTTCCATAAAACCGGACCATTTTTATTACTTTTGATTTATAATAGAAATGACAATTGCTATATTTCTTCATACGTGCACAGAATCAAACACAGAGCTTAAAACTCCCTGAACAGCACAGGACCCTACCAATTAGGCCTAAACTTGAATAGTTTTCCTTGAGTCTAAGAACTTGGAAAACACTTCTGAGGTGCTCTCATTATCTCTTTCTTTCTCTTTTTCTCTCGTTTAGACACATATACACAGAAACTTACATACATTTTTATCAAATTAATAACCACAGGTTAGAATCCATCATGTCATTATCTCTGTAACACAGTTTACATCTAAAATGATTTCCCATGAAGGTAAATTAAAATATTTCAAGAGTTTTTGTTTTTTTTTTTTTTTTTTTTTCCGGCTCTTGAAAACATTTTCAGCACAGGGAGCTATATTTAATATCTCATAATAAACTATAATGGAAAAGGAAAAAAAAATATTTTCAGAGTGCTGTGTCATATGTCTTAATTTTAGTATAATACTTTAGGGTAGTATTTATTTTATTTCTTTCTCTTTGTAATCTTATGAATAAACAATATTTTGGCAAAGAATGGCCCTTTTAGTAAGATACATGGAAATAGATGCAGACATACATTATTATATGTAATTTTATAGAGTATACAAAATATATTCAGGGATCTCAGATCAGAGATCCTTTTTAAGAAGCAAAGGAAGGGATGGGTATGCAGTACTACATTAATACCATATGCCACTTCTTATATAACATAGCATAGAAAGTCCAGTATATTTTAGAAATGAGAACTTTGAGACACAAAGGAATAAATTAATTCTGTCATGCAGCAAGGACATAGCCCAGTTGGGACTCAATTAATACTTTCTTCCTTCACATTTTTTCCCATTTCACCATCTCCAATGCTAATCAAGAGATAGTGTAGGATTAGTCCAGAAACCATGTTTCTTCTCCAGGAGGCAGTTAAATATCATGATAAAGCACCCTGCCCCATAAGTTAATAATTGGATGAACTTGGCAGATTTAAATTCTCTGTGCCTCATCACCCTCATCTGTAAAATGGGAAGGAACACACTGATTGTAGCATGCAGATGCTGTGAAGAGTAGATGATTTACTCTAGATAGAGAGCTTAGAACATTCATACAACATAGAATGTTTCATGACATGGAATATGAAGGTCTCCCAGGATATTCTAATAACCATTACTATTTCTCTTATTCTGATAGCTTTTTTTTAAACCTCTTACTTTGTGATGATATGGCTAGTACTTCCACCCCCAGCCCAAGAAATTACTTTCTTTTTCTTTTATCTTTCAGGTAACTGTTCTGGTGTTTCGATAAAAAGACAATGGAAATATGTTAGCAAATAAGGTTAAAATGAGTCAGGGGAAATTGACTGTATTAGCCTATTTTCCTGTCACTGAAGACTTCATTCTTCTGCTAGACAAAGCGTAGCTAATGTGGCAGCTCGTGAAGTATTGGTATGCAGAGCTGGTGTATCCATGGTAAATTCAGCAGTTCTTGACTCATTTCTGCAGGATTTTACTGTTTTCTGGTGGCATTATTATAAAACAAGGTTTTAAAAACCGATTCCCTTCTATCACTTGTGTCATATGTTTACAGACTGTATTTATTGCCTAGCTTTCACTCTTGAGTTACAAACCTGTTTATTAAAAACATGTTCTTTAATATTTGGTCACACCATGAAGCTTGCAAGATCTTAGTTCCCCCACCAGGGATTGAACCCTGGGCCCTCTGCAGTGAAAGTATGGTGTCCTACCCACCAGACCCCCAGGTATTTTCCTCACCTCTCTGTGAGATGCTTCATGGATTTCTAAGAGGTAACTCAAGCTCAATGTGACCTGTGTTTCTTTTTCTTTCCTTCAAAGTCCTTCAGCTCATTATGCAAACTTGATCTCCAAATGGAGATCTAGATATACCTGTCGTATATCTAGACACAATGGCAGAAACCTTGCAGCCATTCTGATTCTTCTGTGGTTTACAAAGTTGAAAAAAAAAATCTTGAATATTGCAACAGCCCTTTAATTCATCTCCCCAACCCTAGTGTCTCTCTCTCTCTCTCAATTAGAAACTCTCCATGACAGCAACCATGATATTCCTGATGTGTAAATCTTGCCATGTCTTCTAAGCTACTGCTGCCCCTTCAAATAGTCGTCCTTTCTAAAGAGACATTGATAGACATTTCTTAGAAAGTTAGCAAATTCATCATGGTGCTTAAAATGCTTTATTCTGACTTTTGCCTTTTGACCTCATTTCCCTTTCTGTTCCCACTTTCTTCTCACCAAACATGCCCAGTATGCTAGTATATAGCAATACATATTGACCTTTCTAAAGCATACCGTAAAGCACTTTCAGACTCAGAAGCAGTTCCCTTCAGCTAAAATACCTGGGTTCCATTTCTCTCTGTGTTGAGCTCCTTCTGGTTATTTAAGACTCAATCAGTACCATCTCACCTGTGAAGCATCTTGACAGCTTATGCCAGGTTAGGAAGCCATCAAATCTTATGAATACTTTGTTGCTTCCCAGGTAGCTCAGAGGGAAAGAATCCATCTACCAGTGCTGGAGCACAGGTTCAATTCCTGGGTAAGGAAGATCCCTTAGATTAGGACATGGCAATCCACTGCAGTATTCATGCCTGGGAAATCCCATAGACACAGGAGCCTGGGGGGCAGAGGGGCTGCAGTCCATGGAGTCACAGAGCCAGACGTGACTGAGCGTACAGGCAATGTCTACTTTTATGTGTTAACTTGGCTAGGCTACGGTGCCCATTTGAGTGGTCAAATACCAACATAGATGTTGCTGTGAAGGCATATTTTTAAATGTGAAAAACATTTAAATCAGTAGACTTTGAGTGAAGCAGATTACCTTTAACGATGTGGGTGAAGCTCATCCAATCAATTGAAGGTCTTAAAAGAAAACCCTGAGGTCACCAAAGAGGAAGGGATTCTATTTTTAGATGGTTGCTGCTGGAATTTCCAATCCTGTTGCCAACCTACATAATCACATAAGCCAACTCCTTAAACTCTATCTAGGTGTCTATCCATGCACATATATTATTGGTTCTGGTTCTCTGAGGAACCCTAGTACAAGGGATTATATATATATATATTAATAGTACTTAAAATAGTACCTGTCTATAGCAAGTACAAGAGGAGAGTGAAAAAGTTGGCTTAAAGCTCAACATTCAGAAAACGAAGATCATGGCATCTAGTCCTATTACTTCTTGGGAAATAGATGGGAAAACAGTGGAAACAGTGTCAGACTTTACTATTTTGGGCTCCAAAATCACTGCAGATGGTGACTGCAGCCATGAAATTAAAAGACGCTTACTTCTTGCAAGGAAAGTTATGACCAACCTAGATAGCATATTCAAAAGCAGAGACATTACTTTGCCCACAAAGGTCCGTCCAGTCAAGGCTATAGTTTTTCCAGTTGTCATGTATGGATGTGAGAGTTGGACTGTGAAGAAAGCTGAGCATTGAAGAATTGATGCTTTTGAACTGTGGTGTTGGAGAAGACTCTTGAGAGTCCCTTGGACTGCAAGGAGATCCAACCAGTCCATCCTAAAGGAGATCAGTCCTGGGTGTTCTTTGGAAGGAAAGATGCTAAAGCTGAAACTCCAGTACTTCGGCCACCTGATGTGAAGAACTGACTCACTGGAAAAGACCCTGATGCTGGGAGGGATTTGGGGCAGGAGGAGAAGGGGATGAACGAGGATGAGATGGCTGGATGGCATCACCAACTCAATGGACATGAGTTTGAGTGAACTCCGGGAGTTTGTGATGGACAGGAGGCCTGGTGTGCTGCAATTCATGGGGTCGCAGAGAGTGGGACACGACTGAGTGACTGAACTCAACTGAGAGCAAGTACTTAAGTCAGAGCAATAGTTAGATATAACTTAAATTTTGTTAACCATCCAATATAAAAATTAATCAAACTGTGGCTGCCTTTTGGTTGAATCAGAACGAAGAGCTGACAAGAATTCTCTCTCCTCAGGAGTTTCTTCCATTGCTCTTTATAAGGTTCATCTTTTAAGTACATATCTGTAATCCTTGGAACACTTTTTCAAATCCAGTGGGCTCAAACTCTAGATTCGATCTGTAGTTTTCATTTTACGTTTACCTGCAACACAGTAAATGCCTCACTAGAGAATGCTAATGGTGTCTCTGTAGAAGGCCCCCGATATAGATCTCCAGATTCAGGCTTAAATTTTGTGATGCACTTACAGCATTAGGATTAGTGACCACGTTATACTAACATGATTTTCCCCAGACAGTGCCTGCCAGGACAAGACTTGTAGTGATGATTTTAGTTAACTGAAAACACATTAAAATCAAGTTGGGAGTCAAGAGAAGGGTGTCTGGGCACGTGTGCACGCTAAGTCTCTTCTGTTATGTCTGAATCTTTGCGACTCCATGGGACTATGACCTTCCAGACACCTCTGTCATGGGGATTCTCCAGACAAGAATACTGGAGTGGGGTGCTATGCCCTCCTCCAGGGATTTTTCTGACTCAGGGGTTGAACCTGTGTCTCTTATGTCTCCTGCATTGGTGCAGGTTCTTTATCCACTGAGCCACCTGCGAAGCCTAAGAGATGGGAAAGTCCTGATTTACTCTCTAGGCTTTATGGTAGATTTCAATTGTCAGTGGGTAACATGTTAAAAAAAAAAAAAAAAGAAAAGAAAGAGCTAGTCGTATCAGACTGCAAGGAGATCAAACCAATCAATCCTAAAGGAAATCAGTCCTGAATATTCGTTAGAAGTACTGATGCTGAAGCTGAAGCTCCAACACTTTGGTCACTTGATGCAAAGAGCTGATTGATTAGAAAAGACCCTGATCCTGGGAAAGATTGAAGGCAGCAGGAGAAGGAGACAACAGATGACGAGATGGTTGGATGGCATCACCAGCTCAATGGACATGAGTTTGAGCAAGTTCCAGGAGATGGTGAAGGACAGGGAAGCCTGGCGTGCTGCAGTCCATAGGGTCGCAGAGTTGGACACAGCTGAGAGACTGAGCAACAAGTCCCATCACAGATCCACCAAATCATAGTCTCTGCAGGTTAGACATATATATATATATATATATTTTTTTTTGTATAGACATATCAGATGTTAGACATATATGTAAATCTGTGTATGTTGTTGTTGTTCAGCTGCTAAGTCATGTCCAACTCTTTGTGACACCATGGACTGTTGCATGCCAGGATTCTCTGTCCTTCACTATCTACCAGAGTTTGCTCAAGTTCATATATATCTGTATGTGTCTATATTTATATATAGTAGTCTATAATATTATATATAATATATATTCTTCTTGTATGTGTGTATATATATAATACATATATTCTAAAATATACAATTATAAGATATACACATGTTTAAAAATACTAGTTATCTTATTGGATGCAGTTTGTTGTTCTTGCTGTCTAGAAGGAAGGTGTTAAACAGCTTTCATGTGACCCGTTCTCTTTCTTTGGGGTCAGAGCTTACTTGAATAAGTAAAGGAAAAATAAAGGCAGATGATGGCATCTAGTCTCCTTGTCAATAGATCTTCAGTTAAAAAGACTAATAATATTTGCTTGGTGGGAGAGTCTATATCTAATAAAAGCCCTTAGCAGGATCTTCCCTGTTAAAGGATTACTAATTGTGAATAAACTTAGAGTCAACAAGACTTAGTTCCCTGGAGAAGGTCACCTAAATGGTACTACTATCTGGAGTATAAAATGAAGATGCTTCATAACTTAGATGTTATTTACTTGGAGGACAACCTTTAATCCTCACTTGGAGATCCCATCTCTTTTTCTAAACCAGAGAGTACAGGCCTGATACAGAAAGACAGATCTGGGAAGTTACCTTGTTATTCCAGCCCCTCTCTGCTTTGCTTGAGTATTTTTATTGCCTGTATCCTTGGGGTTATAAGTAAAGTCTGATACTGCTAATATTATCTATTAAGGTCACTGATGTTTTTGAGCGTGACTTGACGAAATTATCACTTTGTTAACTCCGATAGCAGTGAGTAATTTTGGGCATTTCGGTTTGCCAGCTAAAAGCGCTAATTTGGAAATGGCGAAATGGACAATATTTACTTTTATCCTAATGACCACAACTCAGAGACAACAATGGTCATAGACTATAAACACTGGTACCCAGACAGGTAAAAGAAGTCAAAGGAATAAATACCCTGTGAATATTAGACCATAGTATTCCCTGCTTTCTTATGTTGCAACACACTTCTAAATTCCAAAGGGGAATAAAGCATAGGGGCACAGATTTGTTAATCTCTTTCTCATGAGATTAACATTATGGACATCTGTGGGGATGACAGTCTTATTTTAAAAAACAGAGCTAGCTTCAATGGAACATGTCCTTCACTTTGTGTCCTGAATTCCTGGAGCAGCTACTTTGGTAATCCTAAGAAGCCTTATTTACTCAGAAATCCAAGGCATTGCCCCTGAGACTCATGCTAAGCCATGTGAACAGCGTAAATGATTTGATGCCTGTTTCCAAATTAGTTAAATCACATCTGCTAATGATCGTTTCTATTTCATAATGGGTCTGCAGAGATGCCATAAAATCTATTTGCAATAAAATCATCACAAGTCTTCTCTGAGTCCTAACTAGACTTTTAAACTTCCCACAGTTACAAATGGAAACAAGGAGTTTCCTATTTACGGTTTGGGTGAGCTAAATACACCAGTTATCTTTCTTCCCTGTGTCTAGGAGTACATTTTTAAATGTCACTTTTCTGGGGAATTCTCTAGCTGTCCAATGGTTAGAACTCCATGCTTCCACTGCAGGGGACCTGGGTTCGATCTCTGATGGGGGAACTAAGATCCTGCAAGCTCTGTGGTGCCGCAAAAATAAAATAAAATATCACTTTTCTTTCACATTTTATTTATTTATTTTTTGTTCTGGTAAGAACACTTAACCATCTTAAATTTTTAAGTGTGCAGTACACCATTGCTAACTAGAGACACGATGTTGCACAGCAAACCTCTAGAGCTCATTCATATTGCTTAACTGAAACTTTTGCTCATTGATCACCACCTCCCCCTTTGCCCCTCTCCCATCCCACTCTACTCTGTTTCTGTAAGTTTCTGGTCTGCCATATCTGAGAAATCACTGCCAACACAAAGGTCAGGAGTTGTATGGTTTCAGATCTTACTTATAAATCTCTAATCCATTTTGACTTGTTTTTTGTATATGATGTGAAATAAACATCAAATTTAATCTTCTGCATGTAAGTATCCAGTTTTTAACATCCTTTATTGAAGAGACTATCCTTTCTGCATTGCATATTCTCCATACCCTTGTTAAAGATCAGTTGACCATTTATGTGTGAGTTATTTCTTGGATCTCTATTCTGTTCCATTGGTCTATATGTCTGTCCAGGCCAGCACTATACAGTTTATTTACAATATCTTTGTAATGTATTTTGAAGTCAGGAAGTATGATACCATTTGCATTGTTCTTCATCAAATATGATTGACTATTTGGGGTCTTTTGTGGTTCCATATGAATTTTATGTTGTTGCTTTTTCTGTTTCTATGAAAACGTTTTTGGGATTTTTATAGGGATTACATTAAATCTGTAGACTAATTCTGGTAGCATGGGCATTTCAGCAATATTTATTCTTGTTCTCCATGAGCACAGATGTCTTCCCATTTATTTGTCTTTTCTTCAGTTTCTGTCTGTTTTTAAAAAAATTATTTTTTTAATTGAAGGATAATTGCTTTATAGAATTTTGTTGTTTTCTGTCAAACCTCAACATGAATCAGCCATAGGTATACATATATCCCCTCCCTCTTGAAGCTTCCTCCTGTCTCCTTCTCTTTCCCACCCTTCTAGGTTGATACAGAGCCCCTGTTTGAGTTTCCTGAGATATACAGCAAATTCCTGTTGGCTGTCTATTTTGCATACGGTAACACAAGTGTCCATGTTACTCTGTACATACATCTCACCCTCTCCTCCCCTCTCCCCACGTCCATAAGTCTGCTCTTTCAGCTTCTTTCAACAGTGTTTTATAATTCTCAGTACAGACCCATAACTTCTTTGGTTAAGTTTATTCCTAAGTGTTTCATTCTTTTGATACTATTGTAAATGGGGTTGGTTTCTTAATTTCTTTTTAGGGTAGCTTTTTGTTAGTGTATAGAAATGGAGCTGGTTTTTCTATGCTGCTTTTGTATCCTGCAACTTTACTGAATTCATCTGTTCTTCCACATTTTAAATGTTCTCCATTGCTCTGCTTACCTGCTATAACATATAAAGAAAAAATGACAGAAGAAAATGCCTCGTATTTTTTTGAAAGAAATGTTGACAAGAAGCTTAACTGGGTGTAACATGGCTGAATGTCAGTAAAGTGCTGGGGATAATCTAAAACATTCTGACCCCAAATCTTGGAGCCTTGACCTCTCAACCTGACCTTTCAACTTTGCAACTTACTAGCTATTTAGACATGAGGAAGTAAGTCAATAGCTTCTCTGAGTTTGACATTCTACTTCCAAAAATAAGTCACTGAGCTAGATAATGGGTAAATTTTCTCTGGCCCTACTTATTTTGACTGAATTAACCTTTAGTTCTATGATTTATGATTGCACTTGCTGTTTTTCTCTTAATTGTTGTGTATCGGAGATTAAAATTCATAAATAAAAATTCTAATTCTTATTGTATTCAAATTTTCTCCAGTATTTCAATCCAAGTTCCCAACGATCAAAGGAGAGTCCTCAGGGATCTGGGGACTATTTCAAGCAGCTGCAAATGAGAACTTGCTTAGCAGTTCTGCTTTTAAAGTTTAACATTAATTCAATGTGCTTAGTTGATTTTATGACTTATCCAGTTGTTTGGTATAAAATTATGTGATTTACCCCCTCTGCTATGATTCTCTAAGTAAAAGTGGTGCTTTGGCTCTGCTGCCAAAAAGGCATCTCCTAGCCTCATGTGGCAATAAAAAATGGCATATAAAATAATTAAAATTAAATGCAGTTAACATTTTATTTCCTCAAATGAATGAGCTACATTTCCAGTGTTCATTATCCATATGTGGCTAGTGGATATGTGCTTGACAGCTTAGATATAGAATATTTTCATCATCACAGAAAGATCTACCATACACTCCTATACTACAAATGGTTCAGTGGTTTTGCTGTTATTGTTGCCATTGCCTGGGAACCCTGAGTACTTTCTGAAATATGGAAACCCAGTTTGAGAATTACAGTCAATGGATATTGAAGAATGTCTACTTTTGTTATAACAGAAATAGATTACAAATTGAGAGAATAATAGGATTCGTATCAAGTTCTACAGCTTACGAGGTAAGATGCAGGATTTTAAGCTGTTCACTTAGATTACTAATGTGTCCAGACACAGTTGCCTTATTGTATTAGGTTAACAAAAGCAAATGCACTTCCTACCTCATAGGGGTGTTTTGAGGATAAAAAGGCATATTGAACAAAGACAAGCATTATGTCTCACTAATATTTATATATTTTGAATCTGTCATGGTGCCAAACACATCTAGATATTCAATAAACTGATAGGCTTGACAATGAATGTTCATTGAGTTGTATAACCATTGGTATGGACATGTTGAAAATGATCCTTTTTACAAATTTTATAAGCATAGTTTTGGTCATCAAGGAAAAAGAAATCATTCTACTAAAACTTATTCTCACAGATTTATTCCCAAATTTAATATGTTGGAGGAAAATAATTACTCTCAAAGTTGTGGAATTGTATACCAAACCTAGTTGTAAAGTATTGGCCAATATTTGCATCTGTTCTAAGGTTAAAGAGATGATCATGATTTTCCTATCAACTAAATCATATCTAAGTGCTATCCATTTCTGATGTTTTTAAAAATGTCGACCTATCTTTAAAGTGAGACATTGCTCATTCCTATTAGTCTGGTATTAAGAGAAGTAACAAAACATCTTTGAGAAAAAGGGTCTATCAATCCATTTAATCACAGCAGACAGAGGCTAAGTATTCTTCCTGGCCATAACATCAAAATATCATGAACTAATCAAAGGGTCACAGTAAATGTGTGTGTGTGTGTGTCTGTGTGCATGTGTGCACACACACATGATTGTGATTGGAAAGACACAAGCTCAAATATTAAAAATTTTGTTCTCATAGTAGAAGGAAGTTGAGTACTTCTTATTTCTAAAATTTCAGCAATATGTATCTATTTATTTCCCTTTTTAAATGACTTTGTGGATGTCTTGTATATATGTATGTGTGGCAAGTGAAACAATAACATATTTATATATAAAATTTCAACCTATCTCCTCCTCAATTCTATTGCCTTCTTGCCAGAAATATTGCACATATTTCTCTGTGCTCATGTATAAAAGCATTTACATATATATATATGTATACACAAATGTCTTAGAAATAAACATGAGAACTGGATATTTTTCTTAACAATAAGTAACGAAATACAGGGACTTCCCTGGTGGCTCAGACGGTAAAGTGTCTGTCTACAATGCAGGAGAACTGGGTTGAAGCCCTGGGTTGGGAAGATCCCCTGGGAAAGGAAATGGCAATCCACTCCAGTAATGTTGCCTGGAAAATCCCATGGACAGAGGAGCCTGGCACGCTACAGTCTATGAGGTCGCAAAGAGTTGGACACGACTGAGCGACTTCACTTTACTTCAATGAAATACAGAAATGTAAATATAGGTAATTTTCTAATTTCTTTGTGTTTAAATACATGCAGTTCTACCTGTGTCTATATAATATACACAGTCTATATGATTGTGTGTTTAGGGCATTATGTTTTTTTTATTTTTAGTTTATCTTTTTTGCTTGTCTTACTATCTCTAGTCTTTCCCACTACTCATGAAATAACCTCCCTTCTCACCCAAGTCAACAGTCTAGCATCTATCTTCTGTTCCATATTCATATAACACATGCATTTGTATAGATATAATATTCTTTGTAGTGCACTGGGAAAAAATTAAATGGCATTTAATATAGTTCTATGAATATAATTTTTTTCTGTCAATATTATCTATGAAAATCTCTCCAGGATGACTGGCACAGTTCCCACTCTATGGTACATAATAGCTGCATAATATTCTATAGTGTAGAGCTAAGATAATTTATTCAACCAGCATGAATTTTGTGCAGTTGATTACCTAAATAACTTTTTAAAGATTTTTTAGTAAACATATATCCTGAAAAAGAGATTTCCAAGAAATTTTGAGTAAAATATATATGCATTTATTATTTTAAAGCATAGCTATATAGTTTTTCTGCTGTAAGAGTCATCCGAACTGAAGCTCTGGAAACCGTGGGAGGGAAATGAGAGGTCACTACCAAACCCTGTCTGAATTCCCACCAAAATTGTGAGCTTAAAAAGTGGTTATTGGTTTCTTCTAAATTTATGGTTGGCTTTTAAGCAGGAACGGGTACCTGCATTAGAAACTGGTTCCTGGAGCAGAGATTCTGCTCTGCATAAAACATGTGGCCTTGGCTTTGAGACTGAGGGTAGTCAGAGTCTCAAAACATCTTGAGAAGACTGAAAACTGGAAAGGATTCAAGGTGACTGTTCCTGGAATTAGAAGGCAAGGAGGAAATTGTTATTGAAAGCTGGACAAAGAGTGACACCTGTAATAAGTGGATGAAATATTTTGGGAAACTGTCCCTAAAAAGACACAGACAATCAAAATTTCACCCAACACCAAATTTACCCAGTCTGGCTAAAGAGATTTCCAGGCATAATATTGTGAGGGCCAACTGGTAATTTCTATTTTCCTGTGTAAGAGTAAGTAGAGAAGGGAACTAAAGAAATAGATTATTTTAAGTTATAATTTGTATAAAATATAAAGGAGTTGGGACTAGAGAGTTTCAAAAATAACATTGTTTCTCATCCCCCCTGTATCTCCTATGAAAACCCACAAGGTGAGAACAATTATTTAAAACAGGATGTTGCCAGTAAAATGCAATCTCAAGATACCTCTCTGACATACTCTGTTGAGACCACATACCTGGTAGGGCTTCTAAGATATTTAAGGGTGGCTCTTAACACTTCTCTCTTAGGAAATATGACTTCTAAGAATCTTAAAGCTGTATTTTGTAGACTCTTCAAATTAGACGAAAATGCTTTTCAGCATCTTCAGAGCATTGTCTGAAAGTACCATCCATCTTAGCCTAAGGAATGAAGAAATTTGTCTCCGAGGTGAGGTCTGTTTGTGTGTGTGACCCTGTCTAATCAAGCAAGGACCATTAAGAAGCATAGAAACCAATCAACAATTTAATAGAACTGTAGTGGTTGAAGCACCACCTGCTTGGAATGAAAAGGACAAAGAGTAATTTAAAGTAAGAAGAAACCCCAGGGGCCCCGCGTTTTACTGACAGGAAACCAAACGAGAAAATAGCTGCCAACAAGGGCCATTTCCTAAGGAGGAACTAGAAAAGGCAGAGGGCTTTGCATACATTCACTTTCTTTATTGGGGTCACCTTTAAGGGAAGAAAGGCAGGTGATCCAGTCTAAATCAGTTCAGTTGCTCAGTCAAGTCTGATTCTTTAGACCCCAAAGACTGCAGGATGCCAGGCTTCCTTGTCCATAACTAACTCCCGGAGCTTGCTCAAACTCATGGCCATCGAGTTGGTGATCCCATCCAACCATCTCATCCTCTGTCATCCCCTTCTACTGCCTTCAATCTTTCCCAGCATCATGACCTTTTAAAATGAATCAGTTCTTTTCATTAGGTGGCCGAAGGATTGGAGTTTCAGCTTCAGCATCAGTCCTTCTGATGAATATTCAGGACTAATTTCCTTTAGAATGAACTGGTTGGATCTCCTTGCAGTCCAAGTGACTTTCAAGAGTCTTCTCCAACAACACAGTTCAAAAGCATCAATTCTTTGGTGCTCAGCTTTCTTTATAGTCCAACTCTCACATCCATGTCTCACATCTCACATCTATGACTACTGGAAAAAGCATAGCTTTGACTAGATGGACATTTTTTGACAAAGTAATGTCTCTGCTTTATAATATGCTGTCTAGGTTGGTCATAGCTTTTCTTCCAAGGAGCAAGCCTCTTTTAATTTAATGGCTGCAGTCCCCATCTGGAATGATTTTGGAGCCCAAGAAAATAAAGTCTTTCATTGTTTCCATTGTTTTCCCATCTATTTGCCATGAAATGATGGGACTGAATGCCATGATCTTAGTTTTCTGAATGTTGAGTTTTAAGCCAATAGCCCTGACTGATTGACTAATAATATTTTCTAAGAGGGGCTTCCCTGGTGGCTCAGCAGTAAAGAATCTGCCTGCAATGCAGGAACCACAGGAAACATGGGTTCAACCCCTGGGTTGGGAAGGTCCCCTGGAGGAGGTCATGGAAACCTGCTCCTGTATTCTTGCCTGGAGAATCCCATGGACAGAGCAACCGGGCAGGCTATAGTCCATGGAACCACAAAAAAGCTGGGCATGACTGAGCAACTTAGCATGAATTTCTAAGAGAAAGATTCCTTAGAATGTCCTCAAGCAAGGATTACTTATGGTCAATAAATTCACTCAAAGAGTCATGCTTTTTGAAGAATATCACATATGCTCTATACTTGCACTAGAAAATAGAGAGATTTCATAACTTAAATGCTCCTTGTTGTATGAGATAATAACCTGTAAAACTTTGCTTTGGGGTCTCATCAATTAATCTGGGACAGAGAATATCTGCCAAGAGAAGGAAGGACCTGGGACATCAGGTGAGTTGTCTTCGGTCATCTGTTTTTTCTGAGACTCTTGAATGCCTGTATTCTTAAAATTACTACTAAAGCTTGATTCCAGATCCATTAGTTTGTTAGAGCTGCCATAATGAAGTAACAAAAGCTGGGTAGATTAAACAATGGAAATTTATTGTCTTACAACTCTGGAGGCTAGTAGTCTATTCACGGAGGTGTGGGCAAGTTTGATTCCTCCTGGGGGTATGTGGGAAAAATGTGATCTATACCTCTCCCACCTTCTTGTGGTTTGCTGGAAATCCCTCGCTTGTAGACACATCACCCAGATCGTTTCCTCCAAATTCACATAGCATTGTCACTGTGTGTGTGACTGTCTCCAAATTTCTTCTGCTATAAGGACAGTAGTCCTAGTGGACACCAGTCATTCATTCTACGCTACGTGACCTCAACATAGAGAACAGACTAGTGGTTCTAAAGAGTGAAAGCAGGTGGGGGAGGGTTGGATTGGGAGTCTCCGACTAGCAGATGCAAACTATTATATGTAGAATGGATAAACAACAAGGTGCTATTATTGCACAAGGAACTATATTCAATATCCTGTAATAAACTGTATGTGTGTTAGTTGCTCAGACATGTCTGACTCTTTGCAACCCCATGAACTGTAGCCTGCCAGGCTTCTCTGTCCGTGGAATTCTCCAGGCAAGAATACCGGAGTGGATTGCCATTCCCTTCTCCACAGGATCTTCCCTACCCAGGGACTGAACTCTGGTCTCCTGCTTCGCAGGCAGATTCCTTACCATTTGAGCTACAGGGAAGTCCTACTAAATTGTAATGGAAAAGAAAAAAAAAAAAAAATCACTTAAAATGTGACCCTGTCTTAACTAATTACAATGAGCTTGTTTCCAAATAAGGTGACATTCTCAAGTACTAGGCATTAGGATTCCAACATATGGATTTGAGGTCACAGAATTCAACCATAACATCAGTAAGATTCTTTGGTTTGTATGGATATCATTTTACAATCTGATTTGCATTTCAGCTCATTTCCTAGGGAGATGGAACATTTTTAGCTCATTTTTAATTGAGAAAAAGGATGACTCAGAGAGCAGAGCTTAGAGCCCAAAGCGTGGAGCAATGAGCCATGAAGCAGCAGAGCTGCTGCTAAATTGAGCAAGTGGTCATATGTCCACCTGGATTTCAGATTTGCTGTAGATGGCAAAGACTAGCCACCTACGATTCCCCCTCTTCTAAACAGAAGTACCTGTGGTTATCATTTTGTCACCATTTTATAATGAAGGTGTAGGGTAGGGTAGGGTGTATGCCTTTTCTCTTTAGTTAGCAGGTCTTGGTATCAAAAGAAACTCTACGTGGAGAACTACCTCTGATGAACCACACTTGGGGAACCTATCTGCATCTGGGCTTGACTTAAATGATGAGATATTAGGCTTTGAGGTTATACCATGATAAGATGAAATCTAGAATTCTTAGGGGCAGAAGGTGAGTGTATTTAGCACATGAGAAGAATGTGATTTTTGTGCCCACAGAGTAAACTGTGAAAGTGAAAATCACTCAGTCGTGTCTGACTCTTTGCAGCCCCATGGACTGTAGTCCTTGGGATTCTCCAGGCCAGAATAATGGAGTAGGTAGCCTTTCCCTTCTCCAGGAGATCTTCCCAACCCAGGGATTGAACCCAGGGCCCCACACTGCAGGCGGATTCTTTACCAACTGAACCACAAAACTATGGCAGACTTTATTTTCCCAAGATAGTGAAAACAGTGTCTCCTATCCATCATGCTGATTTACCAAGTTACTCTGATACTCCACCATTGAGAAAGAGAGTCTATTTCTTCCACCTTTTGAATCTGGGTGAGGTCTGTGACTTCACTGAAGAGTATAGTATGTTGGGAAGACACTATTCTTTTCAGCCATAGCCTTTGGCTTCATGGGTTCTGCATACTGCATCATGGAACGTTTGCTCTTGGAATCCCTCACCTGAACCCCAGTTTCTGTATTGTGAGAAGTACAGTCCAATGGAGATATTATGCAGGTGTTTTAGTCAACAGTCCCAGAGGACAACTGGTATTGGGCAGATGCTCTGGACAGCCTTCGGATGACTGCAGTCACCAGTCAAAAACTGACAGCAGCCAGAGATACCAGACAATAACTAGAGATTTTGGTCAACCCCCAGAAATGAGAGACTAATAACTGCTAACT
The DNA here is from genome assembly GCF_023091745.1 of Budorcas taxicolor. Lineage (NCBI taxonomy): Eukaryota > Metazoa > Chordata > Mammalia > Artiodactyla > Bovidae > Budorcas > Budorcas taxicolor. The sequence continues at coordinate 143,542,899 of NC_068920.1, forward strand.
TGGGCAGTTTCCATTATTTCAATATATGACATAAAAGAGAAACAAAGCTTCTTGTATAATACTGAGTTCTGATCCACTGAACAGTTTTGTATATAGCTTTCTATATTTGAAGAATTTTTGAATGTGTATTAGAGGAATATTCATTCTAATTTTATATCTGGTATGTGTTTGTCAAGGTTTGGTATTAGGATCATGCCATCTCCTTCTTTTTCTTTTCTTTCTTTTTTGCTAAAATATTTGCATACAATTATAGTTATTTTCTCTTAGTTTGATGTAACCCAACAATGTAATTACATGAGCTTGGAGAACTCTTTCTGAAAAAGTTTCTGATTCTGAATTCAATTTATTTAATACTCATAAAACTAGCCAGATTTTGCCACATCTTACATGAATTTTGATGAAATTTATTTCACCATATTTATCAGCTTAAAGTTGCTCATGATCTTCCTTACTCAATATACTTTTAAAACCTGTGAAATCTGTATTTAATAAGCTCAGTTTAATTCCTGATGTTGCGATTTTTGTTTATGTGGTCTCTCCCTTTCCTTCTCTCGCCTTTTCTTTTCTTCCTTTTACCTTTTCTTTCTCTCACTTCTCACCTTTTCTCTTGTTTAATCAGCTTAGGTAGGAGTTGGTCATTTTAGCTGATCATTTCAAAGAGCCAATTTTGGGATTTGTTAAATTTTTAATTCTGTCATTCTAATTTTTTCAAAAAGTTATTATCTTATTTCAGTATCTTTTATTTACACTGGCCTCACTTGGGTTTACTTTTCTCTTTTCACTGTGATCTATGAAATGTGAAAACTGAATCCACTAGTTTTAGATATATGTGCTCTTCTAATGTAAGAATGTAAAATTATGTTCCCCTCCATGCACAGTTTTAGCCACATCCCAGAGAAATTGTTTTGTGCTATCATTCAGTTAGAAATATTTCTAATTATTATTAATTCATTTTGATTCATGACTGACTTACAATGATTTTAATTTAAAATGTTGAGGCTGACCTAGCTAGCTTATTTCAATGAACTTATAATTTAGTTCCACTCTGGTCAGATAGTATATTCTCTATATTTCAATCTATTTAAATGTATTGACATTTTTTTTTTCTGGCTTAGTAAACGGTCTCTTTTGGCAAATGTACCATAAACAATAGAAAAAATGTGCATTTGCCTGAAGTTGATGTAATCTTCTACATACATCAATTAAATCAAGGAGATTGACAGTGTTGTCCAGATATGTTTCATTGTTGGTTTTGGTCTGGTTGTTTTAACAATTGCTTACAAGAGGGTGTTAAAATATCTTTCTCTGATTGTGAAATTGTTTATTCCACTTCTTAAAATTACTGCTTTGCTTTAGATATTTTTGGAGTCTGATATTAGGCACATATTCATTTGTAATTGTTGTGTCTTCCTGATGAATTTTTTCTTTCATAATTAAGAAAAGTATATTCTGCACAGAATGAGGCCATGATTGGTATGTAGACAAAAGGATGTGAAGAATTGAGACCAGTAATGCTAATACTCTAAACTAGATTTTTGAAATGTTTTGGTATCACATATACTTCTTGGTTTTGTTGAGATAAATCAGACTATTAATAGAAGATCTTTATGATATGTTTTGTTCTTCTGTATTATGATACTTGTTGAATATCTATTAGACATCAATTATGATACTAAGTGATATAGACACATCAGTGAGGACATTTCATGAAATGCCTACCCTTGAAGAACTGAAAGCATCTCAGAAATTTTATTTATCAATTACATAACAATGAGCTAGCGGTAAATAAAAAATCATATATCAATCCCTTATATATGTGCATCTATGTGTATATTTGTCTACGTATATTTCTGTATCAGTTCAGTTCAGTTGCTCAGTTGTGACCGACTCTTTGTGACCCCATGGACTGCAGCATGCCAGGCTTCCCTGTCCATCACCAACTCCAGGAGCTTACTCAAACTCTTATTGATCGAATTGGTTATGCCATCCAACCACCACATCCTCTGCCATCTCCTTCTCCTACTGCCTTCAATCTTTCCCAGCATCAGGGTCTTTGAAAATGATTCAGTCCTTTGCATCAGGTGCCCAAAGGATTGGAGTTTCTGCTTCAGCATCAGTCCTTCTGATGAATATTCAGGACTGATTTCCTTTAGAATGGACTGGTTGGATCTCCTTGCAGTCCAAGGGACTCTCAAGAGTCTTCTCCAACAACACAGTTCAAAAGCATCAATTCCTTGGCACTCAGCTTTCTTTACAGTCCAACTCTCATATCCATACATGACTACTGGAAAAAACATAGCTTTGACTAGACAGATCTTTGTTGACAAAGTAATATCTCTGCTTTTTAATATGCTGTCTAGGTTGGTCATAGCTTTTCTTCCAAGGAGCAAGCCTGTTTTAATTTCATGGCTGCATTCACCATCTTCAGTGATTTTGGAGCCCCCCAAAATAAACTCATCCACTCTTTTCACTGTTTCCCTATCTATTTGCCATGAACTGATGGGACCAGATGCCATGATCTTAGTTTTCTGAATGTTGAGTTTTAACCCAACTTTTTCACTCTCCTCTTTCACTTTCGTCAAGAGGCTCTCTGCTTTCTGCCATAAGGGTGCTGTCATCTGCATATCTGAGGTTATTGTTATTTCTCCCAGCAATCTTGATTCCAGCTTGTGCTTCCTCCACCCCAGTGTTTCTCATGATGTACTTTGCATATAAGTTAAATAAGCAGCGTGACAATATACAGCCTTGATGTACTTCTTTCCTGATTTGGAATCAGTCTGTTATTCCATGTCCAGTTCTAATTGTTGCTTCCTGACATGCATACAGATTTCTCAGGAGGCAGGTCAGGTATTCCCATCTCTTGAAGAATTTTCTACAGTTTGTTGTGATCCACATAGTCAAAGGCTTTGGCATAGTCAATAAAGCAGAAATAGATATTTTTCTGGAACTCTCTTGCTTTTTCGATGATCCAACGAACGTTGGCTCTTTGATCTCTGTTCCTCTGCCTTTTGTAAACCCAGCTTGAACATCTGGAAGTTCACAGTTCACCTATTGTTAAAACCCAGCTTGAAGAATTTGAGCATTGCTTTGCTAGCATGTGAGATGAGTGCAATTGTGTGGTAGTTTGAACATCCTTTGCCAGTGCCTTTCTTTGTGATTTCAGTGAAGACTGACCTTTTCCAGTCCTGTGGCCATTGTTGAGTTTTCCAAGTTTGCAGGCATATTGAGTGCAGCATTTTCACAGCATCATCTTTTAGGATTTGAAATAGCTCAACTGGGATTCCATCACCTCCACTACTTCAGTTCATAGTGATGCTTCCTAAGGCCCACTTGACTTCACATTCTAGGATGTCGGCATCTAGGTGAGTGATCACACCATCGTGGCTATCTGGGTCATAAAAATCTTTTTTTTTTTTTTTTTTTTTTGTATAGTTCTTCTGTGTCCTCTTGCCACCTTTTCTTAATATTTTCCTCTGTTAGGTCCATACCATTTCTGGCCTTTATTGTGCCCATCTTTACATGAAATGTTCCCTTGGGATATCTAATTTTCTTGAAGAGATCTCTAGTCTTTCCCATTCTATTGTTTTCCTTTATTTCTTTATATTGATCACTGAGGAAGGTTTTCTTATATCTTCTTACTATTCTTTGGAACTCTGCTTTCAGATGCTTATGTCTTTCCTTTTCTCCTTTGCCTCTAGCTTCTTTCTTTTCTCAGCTATTTGTAAAGCCTCCTCTGGCAACCCTTTTACTTTTTTGCATTTCTTTTCCTTGGGGATGGTCTTGATCCCTGCCTCCTGTAGAATGTCATGAAACTCTGTCCATAGTTCGTCAGACCGTCTCTGTATCAGATCTAATCCCTTGAATCTATTTGTCACTTCCACAGTGTAATTGTAAGGGATTTGATTTAGGTCATACCTGAATGGTCTAGTGGTTTTCCCTACTTTCTTCCATTTCAGTCTGAATTTGGCAATAAGGAGTCATGTCACAGTCAACTCCTGGTCTTATTTTTGCTGACTGTATAGAGCTTCTCCATCTTTGGCTGCAAGGAATATAATCAATATGAGTTCAGTGTTGACCATCTGGTGATATCCATGTGTAGAGTCCTCTCTTGTGTTGTTGAAAGAGGGTGTTTGCTATGACTAGTGCATTCTCTTGGCAAAACTCTCTTAGCTTTTGGCCTGCTATTTTGTACTCCAAGGCCAAATTTTCTTGTTACTCTAGGTATTTTCAACTTCTTACTTTTGAATTTCAGTCCCCTATGATGAAAATGACATTTGTTTTGAGTATTAATTCTAGAAGGTCTTGTAGGTCTTCATAGAATTGTTCAACTTCAGCTTCTTCAGCATTACTGGTTGGAGCGTAGACTTGGATTTCTGTGATATTGAATGGTTTACCTTGGAAACGAACAGAGATCATTCTGTCATTTTTGAGATTGCACTCAATACTGCATTTCTGACTCTTCTGTTAACTATGAGGGCTACTCTATTTCTTCTAAGGGATTCTTACCCACAGTGGTAGATATAATGGTCATCTGAGTTAAATTTACCCCTTCCACTCCATTTTAGTTCACTGATTCCTAAAATATCAATGTTCACTCTTGCCATCTCCTGTTTGACCACTTCCAATTTACCTTGATTCCTGAACCAAACATTCCAGATTCCTATGCAATATTGTTCTTTACAGCACTGGACTTTACTTCCATTACCAGTCACATACACAATTGGGCTTTTTTTTTGTTTTTGTTTTTGCTTTGGTTCCATCTTTTCATTCTTTCTGGAGTCATTTCTCCACTTTTCTCTAGTAGCATATTGGGCACCCCAACCTGAGGAGTTCATCTTTCATTGTCATATCTTTTTCACCTCTTCATACTGTTCATGAAGTTCTCAAGGGAAGAATACTGAAGTGGTTTGCCACTCTCTTCTCCAGTGGACCACATTTTGTCAGAACTCTCCACCATGACCTGTCCGTCTTGGGTGGCCTTACATGGTATGGCCCATAGTTTCACTGACAAGACTGTGGTCTTTGTGATCAGTTTGATTAGTTTTCTGTGATTATGGCTTTCATTCTGTCAGCCCTCAGAGGGATAAGGATAAGAGGCTTATGAAAGCTTTCTAATGAGAGAGAAGCTTCTATATACAAACACATATACATGTATTTTGCTGAATTTATTGCTCACTTGTTTTCTTTCCTTCTCCTTTTCTGCCTGAAATTCTGTTTCATGTGTCTGATTAGAGTCTTTTGAATATAGTTTGTTTTTTTCCCCCAAATATGTGTTTTGGCAGATATATTCTAAAGTGGTAATAACCAACCTGAAACAATGGTAAACTTAGAGAAGTTAAACTTTATCTAAGTTAATTGTATGCCTTAGAGGAGGTAAGGTTTCCATATATACGTCTCATTGTTAGACTGTTCAAATCAACTGCACTCCATAGAAAGTCCGTGCTGGGCCCAGCATAAAGGCATGTGGAGTCTGTACTCAGAGATCTCAGGGCTAATGTGCAGTGTTCAGTGGAGAAGATAACTGAGACTCAGGGAGAAAAGACACTGCAGACACCAAGCAATACGAGAGTAGTAGATGCAGTTTTAATGACTCAGCTTCTTCATGCCCAGTACAATGTTCTTTTCTCTGAATAATTAAACATAATTTGGAGAATCTATTCAGTCTATAGAGCTAGCTTACCATAGAGTGACTTGCTGTCCTTGGCACTATTTTTCACTTTCCCCCATCAGAATATGTGGGACAGATTGGGTGTATCTAATGCAGTTGGATCCCAGCAATCCATCTCAAATCTGTTTTGATTGACAGTTGAGAAACTTGATTTCTTAGCCCCACTAAAACTGTTCAATTATATATTTTATTTAAGATAGTTTTGTCTGCATTAGTGATAAAGTTAGCTTTAAAAAAAATCTAGAGACATTCCAAGCCAGTGTTTAAACTAGAAAAAAAGACCTCTTGCTTTTCAACCTTATAAAGCTACTAAGATTCTACATTCCTATTCAGAAGATTTATGTGAATTCAGTTTAAATTTTCATGCAATTAGAATTCAACTTCATTACTAATGTCAAAGGAAGACAGAACATACTTTCTAAGAATATATTACCCACAAAGAATTCCTTTGCATTGCCAAAAGTATAAAAATGAGGATGATTTTTAAAAATAATATGTATAGGGACTTCCCTGGTGGTCCAGTGGTTAAGACTGTGGTTCCAATGCAGGGGGTGCAGATTCAATCTTAGGAAGTAAGATCCCAAATACCTGCCAGTGCAGTCAAAAAAAAAAAAAAAAAGTATGTATACAGTAGGAAGCAGGGCTTCAGGAGTGACTTTGCCCCCTCTGGGCAACTGATAACCCTCACCTATTATGAAGTTTAAGTGAATGGCAGTCTCTGAAATAGCTAATCTAGGGCAGTGACCAGACAGAATAGATACTGAAAACAGCAATACTTTTCCATTTCTTTCTCACTCATCTAAAGAACTTCATAATTATTCATTTATTCACTGATGCCTCTAATTCTTTTCAGATTGTAAAATATTAACTGTAATATGATTAAATGGATACATGGACACATAATGTTCATAGCCAATTCCTTGTCTTTCTATAACCACACTGATTATATGTAATATTCAAAAAATACTTAAATATGTAAAGTAGATATTGTCAGGGTATCAACATACTGTGATCTTTGTAATCATTCATTTAACACATTTTTATTTAATTCTTAACCATAAACCAGACTGGGTGTTAGCTAGCTCCTGGAGATACATAGAGCTTATAGACTGGTAGATCATAGGGTTTATTATTGATCTGATCTTTAAGGATCCTGCCCTGTGTTATATGCATCCGCAAACTTATTTTTTTTCTTTTTCCCATTTCAAACACATGCTAGACTAACATGACTAGACTTTTCCCAATTAAAATTCAGATCTTTATGAGCTTTCACATGACCTTTCACAGCTCTTGACCAGACTCTTGAGAAATGTGTGTGAGGACTCCCTCTGACTCTCCCTGACCCTCTTCCATACACAGAATGCCCTTCTATAATGGCTTTATGGGTTACAAGAAATAGTATTGTTAAAGGTCCCCAGACATTTTTTCCCCCCACAGTAGTAAGAATGAGAGGTGCATTGCCTCCATAATGGGTAACTGATAGAGCCACCACCATCTGCTAATCTGATTTCTTTCCCCTGACCCCAGCCATCAGGGACACAGCGCTCCACTCTGGAAAAGGTAAAGATGTAGAATGTGTGCCCTATCTGCCATGCTTTATTGGCCACACTCAGTGAAGCTCCTGTCAGTTCTGCCCTGCCTGCTCAGCATCCCCATGTGTTCTGAGAATCGAGCATCCCTCCTGGATGTCAGAAGCCCGTCTTTGCTCTGGGCTTAGAGAATCCTGAAGCTCACTCCATGAGATAGACACTTGTATAAATGATTCAGGCAAGAACTCAATGGATGGATTTCTTCTTATTGTTCATGTACTTGTTTTATGTTAACACTGCAGGAGTGGAAGACCCTATAGTTAGAGAGCATCTCATTTGTGGATAGTTCAGCTCAAAATATGACATAAAATTGTTTTTGACCTCTGTTATTTTTAATTTATCGACTTTTACCAAGGTTTTTAAAGCTCACATTTTTTTAAAAAGGAGAGAGAGAAAAATAGAGGGAGAGAGAGAAGGGAAAACCAGGGCTGTTTGTCAGACTGTTCAGAGTGTTTCCATATCTTTTGGTATTGAAGCATGATTGCTAAGTACTTTGAAATGGCCCAGGGAGGTCCATGGCTATTTGAACCACTAATCTCAATTTTTACTTTAGTGGGCATACTGGGATTGGTGCTGAAATTACTATTGTTGGTTTGGATGGGTAAATAGATAGATAGGGAAATAGATACTGGGTTGGCCAAACTGTTTGGTTATTTTCATAAAATCTTACAGCCAACCTGATAGATAGATAGATAGATAGATGATAGAAAAGAAAGATAGATAGATGAAAATAGTAGTTGTCTTTAGGGGGCCACCCCCAATGGATAGGTGGATAACTACCTGATGTATTATCAAGGATGTAAAATAAAGCTCTATCTTATCTTCTTTACAGTTTTCTTCTCTGACATTGTAATATCTTTAGAAAGATATATGGTGTCTCATTACCAACTGAGCCACAGGGAAGCGCAAGAACACTGGAGTGGGTAGTCTATCCGTTCTCCAGAACATTTTCTCAACCCAGGAATTGAATCAGGGTCTTCTGCATTGCAGGTGGATTCTTTACCAACTGAGCTCTGAGGGAAGCCCATAATATCTTTAGAAATGTATAAGGCATCTCATTTTCCCATACATAATGGCAGTAGCAAAACCTTAACAGCAACAACACTTATTTATTTTTTTGAGTAGAAAAAGACACTAAACTGTAAATAACTGTTAGGTACCAAGCTTTAACTTTATGTTTAACTTAGACCTTGTAACAACCCTACAAGTCTATTTTTATTATTTCCATCGTTATGATTGAGAAACTAATGCTCAGAAAGTTCAAGTTCATTGCCAAGATCTAGAATTCAGACATATGTCTGTCTTCACCCAACATTATTTTATTTAATTTTATGCCTTACTCTCACCTGCAGCTCTGGTGGATGGATACTTTTAGGAGAAGGAAGAAAAAAGCACACCTATCATCTGTTATACTGGTCTTTTACTTGACCTACTTGTCTAAAAAGATTCTTCTGCTAATTTCAGAATCCTAAATTTGTGAGCTATGGAACCATCAAGCTGAGTTAGCTAAATCATACTACTCAATTCCAACAAAATCATCTCCTCTCCTGATACCAGGGAGAAGGAAAATGGGAGCCAGAGGGAAAGAGAGAAATGAAAATGGAAAAGGAGAAATTGAAGAAGCAGAGACAAGCTTCTCAAGTTTTTCATCAACCAGGCATTCCACCTCTTCTCCCTGGCATATAGAAATAAAGCCATTTTGAACTCCCTTTGCTAAACCCATAAAATCTGTCTTTTTGCGTAATACACACATACACAGGGAACTCAAGTCCAGTCTTCACTGCCGATACTGCACAGCAGCTGGCAGGGCTCTGTGTTTCTTCCCCTTCTGACCTCCAGCAACAAGATCTTAAAACCTCGCTGCAAAACCTCAGCTCTTGCAACCTGGCACTCCCCATCTGCAGTCTATCTGTATGTCCAGCACAGCTGGGCTCTGGAAGTTGGGCTTATTGCCAGTTATCTCCAGCTCGCCAACTCTTCAGAAGGACAGCTGGGACCCTAGAACTTCCCTGGGAATTTCCCAGCTGCCAACTCATATACTGTATCACTGTGTGTTGAGCTAAAACTAGTCAAGATTGGCAAAGATAAATTAGCAATCCGTCCGGGTGGACTGCATGTCTCATTCAAACATTTGCCCAACACTGATTCCAAGCAGCATTCAACTTTGTCTCCAACAAGCTAACAGATGTGGGCATTAGTGGAGGGAGATAATATGATATTATGCACAGCGCTAGGGCTGGACAAGTTTTCTCTCTAAATGATATCTTAGAGAAACAGCACAGAAAACATCATTCTACTTTGACAACTGGTTTGAGAGAGCATTGAACATGTTTTTTTTTTTTCCAGTTTCATCTCTCAAGGCCAGATGGCCCTCTAGTTTGTGGCTTCTTATAGCATACCTGCAGAACCAGCAAGAGAGGCATTATGGTCTGCCACTTCTGGTATGTGGGTTCGGGAAAAGGTATCTGTCCTTGGTATGAGATCCATTACCTATGGCTGACCAGTTACAGCACCATAGAGTGTTCATTGCCCTAAGCATTCTGTGTGTTATGCCTGACTATCTTCCCCTCCCCCCGAACCATACCCCTGGCATCCATTGATGTTTTACTGTTTCCAAAGTTTCACCTTTTCCAGAATGTCATATGGTTGCCATCATTTCATATGTAGCCTTTTCAGGTTGGCTGCTTTCACTTAGTAATATGCATTTAACTTCCTTCATGAGTTATGGCAGGAGGAGAAGAGGGTGACAGAGGATGAGATGGTAGGATGGCATCACCAACTCAGTGAACATACATTTTAGCAAACTCTGGGAGATAGTGAAGGACAGGGACTCCTGGTGTGCTTCAGTCCATGGAGTCACAAAGAGTTGGACACAACTTAGGCACTGAAAAACAACAACGTGTCTTTTCATGGCTTGGAAGTTCATTTCTTTTTAGTGCTGAATAATATTCCACTGTACAGATGTACTGCAGGTAGTTTTATTCATTTATCTACTGAAGGAAATCCTGATTGCTTCCAAGTTTCAGCACTTATGAATGGAGCCGCTAAAAATAATTAGAGTGTAGGTTTATATGTGGACATGTTTTTCACCTCATTTAAGTAAATAGCAAGGACTGTGATGGCTGGTTCATCTGCGTGTAGGTATATTTAGTTTTGTTAGTAATAGTAAAAATGTCTTCCCAAGTGGCTGTAGTTATATACAACCTTTATCAATTGTACCCCAAAAAAACTAGAAAATATTATATATATATATATATACACTACATAATGCATCTATTGATGACATCGGTATCACGAATGAGTCTATTGTGGATCTGAAAAAACTGAAGCTCTGAAACTTTAAGTTATTTTCAAGTTCCCTCAGCTCAGTAAGTGATGAAACAATCATCAAATCTATTATAATTTGTAATAAAGCAGAGTAGAAGAATGCAGGCTTCAGAAGCAGGTGGATGGACATTTGAACCCATGCTCTGCTGTCCTACTATGACAGTTACTTGGCAAATCACTAAATGGCACTGAATTTCAGGTGCTCATCAGAGAGATGGACACCGAAACTACCTGCCAGGGCTGGAACCAACAGGTAAAATGCCTACCACACTGTAGCCATTCAATAAGTGGAGTTCTTCCTACTCTTTCTATGACTACCTACTGGGGGTGGGGTAGAGAGATGATTTTTCAATATTTTCTGCCCCATGTTGAGGTTGAACAAGGTCTAGGATTGGTTGCAATTTAGGTTGGAAATTTAATGGACCTAGTTATAGGAAATTAAGAGCAGGATGTGAAAAAAAAAAAAAAAAAACCATATAGAGCTTGAAGTTCCTTTCTTTGGTGAGTAATTCATTCTCTTATTTTATAGGCATCATTAAGGTGTCTCTGTGCCTGGAGTGGGCTTCCCTGACAGTTCAGTCGGTAAAGAATCTGCCTGCAATATCGGAGACCCTGGTTTGATTCCTGAGTTGGGAAGATCCACTGGAGAAGGGATAGGCAACCCACTCCAGTATTCTTGGGCTTCCCGTGTGGCTCTGCTGGAAGGAATCTGCCTGCAATGTGGGAGACCTGGGTTCGATTCCTGGGTTGGGAAGATCCCCTGGAGAAGGGAAAGACTACCCACTCCAGTATTCTGGCCTGAAAAATTCCATGGACTGTAAAGTCCATGAGGTTACAAAGAATCGGACATGACTGAGCATGCTATGTTCTCTTAGGTGTGTTCTTTCAGTAACTGTGCCTGTTGGTCGCTCATCTGTGTCTGTCTCTTTGTGACCCCATTGACTGTAGTCCACTAGTCTCCTCTGTCCATGGAGTTCTCCAGGCAAGATTACCGAAGTGTGTAACCATTCCCTTCTCCAGGGGATCTTCTCAACCCAGGGATCAAACTTGGGTCTCCTGCATTGCACACAGGTTCTTTCCCATCTGAGCTACCAGGGGAACCCAACAGTACCTAAAAAAACAAAGCTTGGATTTCTTATTTTTTTAATATCTGTTTTATACCTTACAAGGGTAGACTGTTAGAATTTCTATTATTAATGTATGTTGTGAAAGAAAAAAAGTTCAAGATCCTGAATTTGAAGAGTAGAACTCTGTAGGAAGAAAAGCCTTCAAAGAGAATAACAATATATCATCTATGAGATAAAAACTTTTGATAAAGTTGACCATGTTGTACAGAGCACAAGATTCTCTATTTATTTGTATGACATATTTTTTCTGGGTATGCTTTCTTTGTGAGGGAAATAATTTGGGATCTTCCGGGCTTCCCTTGTGGCTCAGCTGGTAGAGAATCTGCCCACAATATGGGAGACCTGGGTTCGATCCCTAGGTTGGAAAGATCCCCTGGAGAAGGGAAAGACTACCCACTCCAGTATTCTGGCCTGGAGAATTCCATGGATTGTGTAGTCCATGAGGTGGCAAAGAGTTGGACACGACTGAGTGACTTTCACTTTGCATTATATTACTCACTAGCTGAGCAGAAATAATGAAACTGAATGATCTTCACCAATTGCAGAGTAAGGTTTTTACATAAATATTTCCATTCCAGATTTGGTGTATCTACACCACTGCCCAGGAAAGAGGAAGAACTGGGTCTCAGACAGATTATTTGCTTTTTCCAGGATCACACAGCTAGTGAAAGGTGAGGCACAAGTAATTGCATTTTGTTTTCCAAGTTCAAACAAAATTATCTTATTTTTAGGTGGAAATATGTATTTCTTCTGTTATGAAATGTACTTGAATTGATTAATATATGCAAAGATTGAAAAAAATAGAATATGTATACACATAACGCGAAAGACTCAAGACATAGATTATCTTCAGAAGTATTTTTTTTCTTTCTGTGTGTTGTCTTTACATGTGAAGAATATCTACATCAATTCCACTGTTCTAGGGTCATATTTTCTTTTTTCTGTAGGATCTTTGAAGTGAAGCTCTATTGTCATTTGTCATTGAAAATTAGTTTGGGAAAATAATATGTCAGTCAGTCTGATTTTTTTTTTTTTTACCTTATTTTTTTCTTTCTGGACAAGGTCTGAAATTTTCTTTTTGATTCTGGAAATTCAGTAAATTCCCCTAGCTACATAGATGAGAACTTTGCCTCAAAACTTCTTAGGATAAGATGTGCCTTTTCATCCCCTAGAGTCAAAAATATTGAGAATTTTTCCTTATATATATTGTGAATCTCTTTTATCTTCTCTAATTTTTGTGTAATGACTAACATTTGTGAGGCTCTGACTATGTATCAGGCTCTGTGTAATATTCCATATGTTCACTATCTCTAGGTCATACTGGGACCACCTAAGATGTAGATTTATCATCACTCCCATTTTATGGATGAATATCTTAAGACATAAGAGTGTTAAAGGTAACTTGTTCAGGATGGATAGGGAAGCCTGAGCCTAGTGTGCTGCAGTCCATGGGGTCACAAAGAGTCAGACATGACTGAGCGACTGAATGGAACAGTTCAGGATACTTGGCTGGTATGTAGTTGATAGACTGTTTGATCCAGTATGCCCTTTATGTCCATAAAATATTATGTACTATATCATTCTGCCTCTTGTTATCTTTACTATGTTTCAATTTTTTCTTCAACTTGTACCCTCTCTCCTTGATTAATGTGAGCTGATGTTACCTTGAATTTATTGCCTCTAATGTGGTTTTCATCTCTATATCTGCTTTATATTCATTTCAGTTTCCTAAACTGTGTCATCAAAAATAGCCTATCCTTCTCTTCTTTATTTATTTTTGATTTTTTCTACAAATAAATGATTTCTTTAATACCTTTGAGGACATATAAAACACTTTGCAAGGAACCATGTATCCACTTTCTGTTTGATTCTATTCCATCATCTGGACGTTGCCTCATGTTCATCTCCTTTATTCTTACCATTTCCTCTATTGTTTACATATGTGCTTTATGCAATACCTTATTAGGCTATTTCAAGGGCATTTCTATTTAAGCCATCTCTTTTTAAAATAATGCTGTGGTGAATAAAGTGAAGACAATCTATAATTTTAATTTGAACCAACATACTATAATTTTTTTGTGAAATATATATTTTTGTCTACAATTGGGCTCTTTGTGTGTTGTGGAATATACTTGGAATACAGCATTCTCTTGTTGTCCACAACGAAGATTCTAAAAGTTCTATGATCTCTATATGAACCTCAAATTAATTGTCTTTAAATGATACATTCTTCACACTGTGCAAAACTCATACACACACACACACACACACACACACACACACATATATATATATTTGTTGTTTAGTCACTAAGTTGTGTCTGACTCTTTTGTCATCCCATGGACTATAGCCTGCCAGGATCCTCTGTCCATGGGATTTTCCAGGCAAAGATACTAGAGTGGATTGCCATTTCCTTCTCCAGGGGATTTTTCTGACCCAGGGATCGAACTTGCCTCTTCTGAAGCTCCTGCATTGGCAGGTGGATTCTTTACTGCTTAGCCATCATGGCTATATATATATACATAGTCTTAGTGTATTTCTAGAATAATAAGCCCACATACCCATTCAAAGGGCCTACCAGGTGGCATATATACATATAGAGACAACCGAGCCCACACACACCCGTGCATTCAATGGGTAGCAGTACTGACTAAAGCCTGATTGTGATGTGCTGGAAATAGTCATGGAAACATATCACTAGTACTGATGTGGTGGAATTGAAAATGGTTCTTGCAGTGTATAAAAAAGTTAAACATTGCAAGAAGAGACCTTTAGAAGAAATTTGGAGGACTAGGGATTAATCCTTGTGCCATGCATCTTTCTGACCTCCTTGTGGCTAGATGAAAGCTAGCCTCATATCCCTTTTCTCATACCTCAGTCAGTAAAGAACTGCCTGCAGTGCAGGAGACCTGGGTTTGATCCCTGGGTCAGAAAGATCCCCTGGAGAAGGAAATGTCAAGCCACTCCAGTATCCTTGCCTGGAAATCCTACAGACAGAGGAGCCTGGTGGGCTGCATTCCATGGGGTCACAAAGAGTCGGGCACGAATGAGCGACTAACACTCGCTAGAAGTCAGTTAGGAACGAAAGACTTGGTTGGGCTAACAGAAGCAAGAAAATATTTGTGCACTCATCATTTACCATAGTTTTAGTAATTACACAACTGTGGAGTCAAAAGGAATACTGCTGTGGTAGGAATAATGGAAGAGTAAAATGGCATATCTCAGTGTCAAATATTCAGGGTTTTGTTTGTTTTGGGTTCACCTTCTCACCTAGGTCAAATTCAGAAGGGTCTGTGCTCTTGTGTGTGGGAAGTAACTCAATGACTAGATCTGAGTGATTACATTACCCATGACAGATTCTTCATTCACAGTAATAGTTGATCTCTTTTGAAAAGAAGATAGCTGGTGTCTATGTTTCTGATAAGGATAAATGGCAAAGGGGCACCCAGTAATCGTGGGTTATTAAATATTCACATTTTCAGAGATTCCTGCCGTCATTGCACATTTAGAAACAATTAAAATAAAACGATTGTCACCTTGGAGTCCCAGTGGTCTGTCACTGCAGCCGGCTATTCTGAATAACATCAAATGTAGCCTCTACCAGCTGCTTCTCAAACTGTAAAAGAAAAAAAGACACACAATAGACACTCTTTATGACTTTGTAATGACAACTCAGCGTTTTTCACTTACCGAGTAATGCTTTTTCACTCAAATATGTGAATATTTGCAAATAACATCTGATGAATATATCTCACTATTATTATAGAATCATATTATAGAATCATAATAAATACAATTTTGAAGACTATTTCATTTGGTATTTTCATTTAAAAAGTACTCCAGGGTAAAAGACTATAAAATGCCTTTGTTCCCTGATGTCTTTTTTCCCTCGATGCTGTTAATTTGTAGCTTTTATTGAGAGTCTGCTTTCCTTATAGCACATAATTAGCATGTTTAAAAAACTTTGCACCTTTTAGACAACATCAGATTAAAGGACACAAATACATATAGGTTGAGGAGCACAGGTGTTTCTCTGATTCAATTAGTGCTTCTTTATTCTAAACTCTTCCTCGAATTACAGTCTCTTTCTTAATTCAAAAGATGAAAATAAACAGTCATTTGGCTATTAGGGGAGCCCGTGGAGGACTCATTAGCTGGGTTCTAATTGGGTTCTTTCCCAAATCTGTCACTCAGGATTGAAGGTGAATCTGACGCCAGCAGCAAATGACTGTGTAGAGGGCTGTGAAGTGGAATGACTGAAAGCACTTCTGAGAAACAGGGAGAATGAGATGAATTTAGGACAAATGAAATGCACTTTTAATGTGGCAAAGAGGTAGGAGGTAAAAATAGAGGCCTTGGGAAGTGTTTGGAAAGATGATTTTGTTAGACTCTTCTGAGCTTTGGCTTTATTTTCATTATCAGAAAAAGCAATTTTCTAAACTAGTAATGCTCCAGGAGATGCTTTACTATGACATAAGCACCTAGCAGTTCTGTGCTTGCCAGCGTCCTTACAGGTAGTGGGCTGTGCCTTGAATGTTTCATGATTCCCCTCTCCATGACCTGCGGTATTCCTCACAGCAGGGTTTGTTTCTCTATAGGTGAAGTGAAATCCTTAAGTCGAGTCCAACTCTTTGTGACCCCATGGACTGTAGACTAACCAGGCTCCTCTGTCCATGGGATTTTCCAGGCAAGAGTACTGGAGTGTGTAGCCACTTCTTTCTCTAGATGATCTTCATGCCTCAGGGATCGAACCCCGGTCTCCTGCATTGCAGGCAGATGCTTTACGGTCCGAGCCACTGGGGCAAGTTCTCTATAGGTGCCTTGTACACTATTTAGCCCTATATAAGTCCTAGATTCCTGTTTATTGAATAAATCATCTGATTAGCCAATTGGTAAGTGGATGAATGAATGAATGCTCACCACACCCTTTGCCTCTGCTTGGCTTCTGTTTCCCTTTCAGTTCAATTCAGTTCAGTCTCTCAGGCCTGTCCAATTCTTCAAGACCCCATGGAATGCAGTACACCAGGCTTTGCTGTCCATCACCAACTCCCAGATCTTACTCAAACTCATGTTCATCAAGGCAGTGATGCCATCCAACCATCTCATCCTCTGTTAGCCTCTTCTCCTCCCACCTTCAATCTTGCCCAGCATCAGGGTCTTCTCCAATGAGTCAGTTTTTTGCATCAGGCCAAAGGATTGGAGTTTCAGCTTCAGAATTAGTCCTTCAAATGAATATTCAGGACTGATCTCCTTAAGGATGGACTGGTTGGATCTGCTTGAGTGCAAGGGACTCTCAAGAGTCTTCTCCAACACCACAGTTCAAAAGCATTAATTCTTTGGCACTCTGCTTTCATTGTAGTCCAGCCCTCACATTCATACATGACTACTGGAAAAACCATAGCTTTGACGAGACTGACTTTTGTTGGCAAAGTAATGTCTCTGCTTTTTAATATGCTGTCTAGGTTGGTCATAGCTTTACCTCCAAGGAGATAGTATCTTTTAACTTCAAGGCTACAGTCACAGTCTGCAGTGATTTTGGAGCCCCCCCAAAATAAAGTCTGTCACTGTTTCCTTTATTTCCTTATCTATTTGCCATGAAGTGATGGGACCAGATGACATTATCTTAATTTTCTGAATGTTGAGCTTTAAGCCAACTTTTCCACTCTCCTCTTTCACTTTCATCAAGAGGCTCTTTAGTTCTTCACTTTCTGCCATAAGGGTGGTGTCATCTGCATATCTGAGGTTATTGATATTTCTCCTGGCAATCTTGATTCCAGCTTATGCTTCATCCAGCCTGGCATTTTGCATGATGTATTCTGCATATAAGTTAAATAAGCAGGGTGACAATAGGCAGCCTTGATGTACTCCTTTCCAGATTTGGAACCAGTTTGTTGTTCCATGTCCAGTTCTAACTGTTGCTTCTCGACCTGCATACAGATTTCTCAGGAGGCAGGTCAGGTGGTCTGGTAGTCTCATGTCTTTAACAATTTTCCATAGTTTGTTGTGATCCACAGAGTCATCCTTAATTTTTCTCCTTGCTTGGCTAAATCTTATTAACTCTTCAAGATTCACTTCACTGTGAAGCTTTTTCCAACTTTCTCCCAGCCAGCTAGGTATAATCACTTATTCTCATGTCATCAAAACACACAAATAACAACCAGTATGTACCTCTATTATAATATTAATCATGGTGCAATAGAACGGCACATATGTGTCTATTCCTCAGGCAGACTATGGGATCACCGGAGCATGGGATTGAGTATTAATCATCTTTTGGAGCTTCTCTGTATTCTACCTAATCCTTAGAAAGGAAATTGGCCCACAAGAGATGATACATAGGCATTCGTTAGGTGAATGATTGACTCCTTGTTTACGACTGACACCATCTCAATCAGGGTTATCACAAAATTTTAAGTCCAGCGTTGATTTCTGCTGAAGATTGCTTCATTAAATTCTACAGGATTAGGGATTCCTTGATGGCTCGTGGTAAAGAATCTACCTACCAATGCAGAAGACATGGGTTCAGTCCCTGGATTGGGAAGATCCCCTAGAGAAGGAAATGGCAGGCCACTCCAGTATTCTTGTCTGGGAAGTCCCATGGTCAGAGGAGCCTGGTGGGCTATAGTCCAGGGGATTGCAAAGAGTCGTACATGACTGAGCAACTGAACAACAAAATTTCTACAGGATCAGGTTTCTATGTTAGAAACCAACAAAAATAAATACTTCAGGATCAATTATAATAGTAACTGGAAATGAGGAAGCAATAAAGTTCTGCAAAAAACTATGATAAGAATAATAAAAGTACCATCCCTCTGGGTCATCTCAGAGGGATGGTACGGGGAAGGAGGAGGGAGAGGTGTTCAAGATGGGGAACAGGTGTATATACCTGTGGTGGATTCATGTTGATGTATGGCAAAACAAATACAATATTGTAAAGTAACTGACCTCCAATTAAAATAAATAAATTTATATTTAAAATTAAAAAAAGAATAGTAAAGCTAACAAAAATATCTTTCAGATCAATAAGCATAATGGAGACTCTACTTTGTGAGTGGGTGCTAAATTATCAGACAACTCCTGGTCCATGGCAGTAAATAGGAGATGTGGCTCAGAGTTCAGTGACTCTGCAGGAATCAGAGAATGAAGCACCCACTAGACTTGAGACGAAAATGGAAAAGAAGAAGTGGGAGTAATGAATTAAAAAGAAATCATAACTATTTATGACCTAATTACATATTAGTTACACCAAACATATATTGTTCATAAATTATATCACATATGCAAAATATATTTTGCATATAAATAAAATAGACATCACACATTTTTACATAACTTTGATGAAATGATATCATTTCTTTTTATTTTTCCCAGAAAATGGGAATAAAATCTAGATAACAATATGACCTATGTAAGTTCAAACTTAAGAATAGTTACTCAGTTCACTTCAGTTGCTCAGTTGTTTCTGATTCCTTGCGACTCCATGGACTGCAGCATGCCAGCCTTCCCTGTCCGTGACCAACTCCCAGAGCTTACTCAAACATGTCCATTGAGTTGGTGATGCCATCCAACCGTCTCATTCTCTGTTGTCCACTTCTCCTCCTGCCTTCAATCTTTCCCAGCATCAGGGTCTTTTCAAATGAGTCAGTTCTTCACATCAGGTGGCCAAAGTATTGGAGTTTCAGCTTCAACATCAGCTCTTCCAATTAATATTCAGGACTGATTTCCTTAAGGATGGACTGGTTGGATCTCCTAGCAGTCCAAGGGACTCTCAAGAGTCTTCTTCAACACTACAGTTCAAAAGCATCAATTCTTCAGCACTCTGCTTTCTTTATAGTCCAACTCACATCCATACATGACCAATGGAAAAACCATAGCCTTGACTAGATGGACCTTTGTTGGCAAAGTAATGTCTCTGCTTTTTAATACGCTGTGTAGTTTGATCATAGCTTTTCTTCCAAGGAGCAAGCGTCTTTTAATTTCATGGCTGCAGTCACCATCTTCAGTGATTTTGGAGCCCCCCAAAATAAAGTCAGCCACTGTTTTCACTGTTTCCCCATCTATTTGCCATGAAGTGATGGGACTGGATGCCATGATCTTCGTTTCCTTAATGTTGAGCTTTAAGCCAACTTTTTCACTCTTCTCTTTCACTTTCATCAAGAGGCTCTTTCATTCTTCTTCACTTTCTGCCATAAGGGTGGTGTCATCTGCTTACCTGAGGTTGTTGATATTTATCTTGGAAATCTTGATTCCAGCTTGTGCCTCATCCAGCCTGGCATTTCCCATGATGTATTCTGCATATGGTTGAATAAGCAGAGTGACAATAGGCAGCCTTGACATACTCTTTTCCGGATTTGAACCATCTGTTGTTCCATGTCCATTTCTAACTGTTGCTTCTTGACCTGCATACAGATTTCTCAGGAGGCAGGTCAGGTGGTCTGGTATCACTAAGTAATAAAAATTTATACCATAACTTCCAAACTAGTAGAGCTTATAATAAGGTGAGCTTTTTGCCTCACCAAAACATAGATTTGCTTGAAAGAGATTATAAAATGCCACATAAGAATATCAGAATTTTTGCCTCCCTCGGTTCACGTTTTACCCCTAATCCAACCCACTGGTATTCATTACCTTTCTGCCTACCTTCTTTCATCCCACTGATGCTTGTTCTAAATAGTACAGCCAGCTAAATGCATGACACCTGACCTTGGAGAGATGAGATGGACGTTGCTTTATTAGTCATATGATCGCACAGCTTTGGGGAGGAGGACACCAGATACCGGGGAGGGCCAAGTGAGCTGCACTTGGAATTTCATGAGGCAGGCTTTGTAGTGACAAGAGGGTCAAGTAATTCTTAGGACCTGCACAAAGATGTGGTCAATTTATTGAATAACTTCGCACACTGTTGGGGAGCTGAAATCCATTAGGTTGATGCTTGGATTGGTTGCAGCTGGTACATTGTGCAATGTGGAGGAACTTTCCTGAGGGGTGGGGCACACATCTGGAGAGAGCAGGAAGACCCATGCCTGGATCTTTGAGGCCCTGTGAGGTTTAAAGATGTCAAGTAGCACATGGACTGTCATCTAGGTTTCATAATACAATGACTCAGGATTCATGCCTGTTTTCCCCCCAGTATTGACCAGCTGTGGCTCTTACATAGTGGGCAGCTAATATTACATAGTGGAGCATTTTTTCCTCTTCTATTTCTCTTCCCATTAGGACTTCCATTCCTTATTTTGTTTCATTGTTGTTTAACTGCTAAGTTGTGTCCAACTCTTTTGTGACCCCATGGACTGCAGCCCCCAGGCTTCTCTGTTCATGAGCTATCCCAGGCAAGAATACTGGAGTGGGTTATCCTTTCCTTCTCCAGAACATCTTCCCAACTGAGGGATCAAATCCACATCTATTGCTTGGCAAACAGTTTCTTTACCACTGAGCCACCATGGAAAACTCCGTTCCCTATGAGTAAGTAAATGTATTTCAATAGTTATAAATCAGACCACTTCCAATGGTAAGATTAAAGTTAGAGAGGATGTGAAGTAGGTTATAAAAATTAATGCTTAAATACAACCAAGGAGGAAGAACAAATGTTTTTTGAAGAAGAAAAGATGCAAAGAATAAGATGCAAAGATTGTGGGCTGTGACAAGGAAATGGCAACCCACTCCAGTACTCTTGCCTAGGGAATCCTGTAGACAGAGGAGCCTGGTGGGCTGCTGTCCATGGGGTCGCACAGAGTCGGACACAACTGAAGTGACTTAGCATGCATGCATGCATTGGAGAAGGAAATGGCAACCCACTCTAGTATTCTTGCCTGGAGAATCGCAGGGACAGAAGAGCCTGGTTGGATGCCGTCGGACATGACTGAAGCGACTTAGCAGCAGCAGCAGCATAATTTTGGAGCTTCCTGGCTATCTGGGAAAACAACAACAACAACAACAAAACCAGCAACAGCCAACACAACCATAACTAGAACAAAAACAAATCGATTTGCAATTTTCTCCTATCTGAAATACAGGAGAAAACAACACTTTTAACACAAGAATGAATTGGCAATAGGTATTCAGTAACATAAAACAGGATACTACTGTGGGTCTGCCAAAGTGAAAAGGACATACATTTTTCAGATGATCTTTCCCTATAGCAATCCTTCCTAGAATGGGACTTACACTTTTTAAGAACTTATTATGGACCAGACACTGTGCTTTGAACTTTAGGTATAAAAATTTAGCTAATATTCACCACAATACTAGTGAATAATATTATATACTATTGTTGACATTTTATAGTTGAATTAATAAAGGCACACAAAGGTTAAGTTAAATTCCCAAGATAAGAGACCTTGACAAGTTGACAAGTCAGGATTCAAGCCAGGGTTACTTGGCTTTTCAAAGCATAGGGTTGAACATTAAATACTAATTTCTATTCAGAGTCTGGATAATGGCTTCCAGACATGCCACTCTCATAATATTTAGTACCTAGGCATGTGTAATTAGAACTTAAAAATTCATAGAAATGAGTTAAATTCTTTTAACTATTTTGCATGCAGGGAACCTTAAGTAGGCATTGAGTGAGTTTAAACTATCACTCTGATCTACATGATGAAAGTTTGAAGTCTGCATAGACCTTGCTCCCCTTTCTTGAATAACCATTATTAAAATGAGATATTTGAGCTTTTTTTTTTTTTACGAGTTTGTTATCAAATCCTAAATAACAGGGGCCAAATATATCCTATATATTGCTGGCAAGCCTACTTTCTCTCTGAGCTTGGTTTGGGAGCCTAGTAAGGTAAGGCAAATATTGCTTTGCAAATGCTTAAAGTCTTTCCAGTGGTTGAACAAATTACTTCCTGAAATTTTAAATGGCCTTATCTCAGCCTAAAGCAATTTAATTGAATAAACTTAGAGTAAGGTGGGAATGAATTACACTTTGCTTAATATGATATCCCCCTTGTGTTTATCTACTTTCTAAAGCAGTGTTTAATAAACCACATGAAGCATCACCAAGCCAGGAGTGTAGTGCTCTTATTTGCAGGGAAGGCAACAGACTCTTCAATTTGCAGCAACAGGCCTGCTTGGAATTAAAAATGTAGTAATATTTTGTGCTGTGACAAACCAAAAACTCTGCTTCAAGGACACAGTCAGGGCTGAACCTCCCAATGTGGTGAGTAGCCGAGAAATCACTGTCTGTAAATGACTACTAAATATTATTCTAAAAATGAATGCTAATCGTGATATGGTCTCATTAAAATTTCTCCTGAACAGCAATTTCTTGCAAGGAAAAGAGATAAATGTTTAACTAGCCCCTGGAAGCTGGCAAATGATCTGCTGTCTAGCAAAATCCAACAAGCAGACCTCCAGAAATCCCAGAGTAAGGATGCAGGTCGCTGTTTCCTCTTGTTTTCCTGATGAACAAGTAGAAACAATGAAACAATCTCAGAAACAAAGGAGATAAGTGAATGTACCAGAAGCTAAGAGATTTTGTGAGAGGGGAGGAAAGACAAACTTGAAGCTTTATTTGGTTCAATTCAAAAGGATGTAAGGTCTTTTGGACATGACTGAGAGACTTCACTTTCACTTTTCACTTTCATGCATTGGAGAAGGAAATGGCAACCCACTCCAGTGTTCTTGCCTGGAGAATTCCAGGGATGGAGGAGCCTGGTGGGCTGCCGTCTATGGGGTCGCACAGAGTTGGACACAACTGAAGCGACTTAGCAGCAGCAGCAGCAGCAAGGTCTTTCTAAGCTTGATTTTTCAGTCTTCCACCTTTTTTTTTTTTTTTTCCTCACTCTTCCTTTTTATCTCTTGGGTTTGGGCCTCATTAAGTCCTTGAGAAGGTGATATATGTGACACAGACAGGAAGTGGCATTTAAGGATGATTCTGAGGTTTTTTTCAAGAGAGAATATGATAAATAAGACTTTATTTTTTTCTTAATTTAGTTGTGTCTCAGTTACCTATGGAAGAAAAAAAAAAAGCAAAAATCATCAATAAGGTGTGCATAACTGACTAGAACTTTCATTGTGTCTTGTCTCCTGGGGAACTCAGTATGGTGACCCGTGTGCAGAATGATGAGAAATGGCCTCTAAGATGACATCTGCTCCCAACCTGGAGAGTGAGAGACTCTGGAAAAGGCATCACATTGCCCTATTCTACATTTTTGCGTACAATTTTAGTCTCAGATATATAATTTTTCATTTTCCATGTTACTTTTCAAGGCAACTATAACCTCTTGTTTAACCCTGTCAAAAGCATTTTGGAACTGAGAAGGCAATGGCACCCCACTCTGATACTCTTGCCTGGAAAATCCCATGGATGGAGAAGTCTGGTGGTCTGCTGTCTATGGGGTCGCTAACAGTCAGGCAAGACTGAGCGACTTCACTTTCACTTTTCACTTTCATGCATTGGAGAAGGAAATGGCAACCCACTCCACTGTTCTTGTCTGGAGAATCCCAGTGACGGGGGAGCCTGGTGGGCTGCTGTCTATGGGGTCACACAGAGTCGGACATGGCTGAAGTGACTTAGCAACAGCACCCTGAAGTCCAGTCCTCAGCCATAGTCTCACATAACACAGGCATTATATTTGTTTCTACTTTTAGTGTGATTATTTGAAGTATCTAGTTGATTTACCATGTTGTGTCAATTTCTGCTGCACAGCAGGGTAGTTCAGTTATATATATGTGTATATATATATATATATAAATGTGTGCATATATATTTACATTATTTTAAATATTATTTTCCCTTACCATTTATTATAGGATATTGAATATAGTTTCTGGTGCTATACAGTAGGTCTTTGCTGTTCACACATTTTCTATATAATAGTTTCCATCTACTGGTTAGAAACTCCCACTCCATCCCTCCCTGACACGCCCTCCTCCTTGACAACCACAGCTCTGTTCTCTATGCCTGTGAGTCTTCTTCTGTTTTGTAAATGAGTTCAGTTGTGTCATATTTTAGATTCTACATATAAGTGATATCATATGGTATTTGTCTTTCTATTTCTGACTTCACTTGGTATGATAATCTCTAGGTCCTTCCCTGCTGCTGAAAATGGCATTATTTCATTCTCTTTTATACACTAGGATATCACATATGTACTTGATATGTGTTTCTGGCAAATGCTTGGAGTTACCTGTCATATCATGCAGAAACATGATCTGTGGTAACAGGGCAGAGTGTGCTGTACGTGTGTGGTCACTTTCATATAAATCACTTCTCTCACTTCCTTTACTTCCTTTTCCACAATGTTCTTCTACACCTTCTCATTATTTATTTACCTCTGCTAAAAAAAAAAAGGCAAAAATAAAGATCAACTCTAACATTTAGAAATGTTCAGAGGAATCCATGTGAGTTGTCTCACAAGAAGGATGGAACTCCAAGGCCATTGTAGCCCCAAGGGTACCTAATGTACATCTTCTTAGCTGCAAAAAGAGTGACTTTTAAAAACATATAAATATCATTCTGTAGTGCTTACAATTGTGTTTGAAATGTAACTCAAAGCTATTAATACACATTTTTTAAGATGTATTAAGTTTGGGGGACTTTGCACAGGTCAGCCTCTTTTTCATTGCACTTCACTGTATTGCACTTTCCAGACGCTGCGTTTTCACAAATTGAAGTTTCGTGGCAACCCTACACTAAGCGAGTCTATCAACACTATTTTTCCAACAGCATTTGCTCGTTTAATGTTTCTGTGTTACATTTTGGTAATTCTTACAATATTTAAAATTTTTTTTTCTTATTCCTATATTTGATACGGTGATCTGTGATCAGTAACATTAGTACTGTGTTTGGGAGCAGTACAAACTGTGTCCCCAAGAGACAATGAACTTAATTGATAAGTATATGTGTGTTCTGACAGCACCACCAACTCATTCCAACATCTCTCCACACCTCCTTGGCTCTCTATCCCCTGAGATATATCAGTATTGAAATCGAGCCAATCAATAACCCTCCAATGGTCTCAAAGTGTTCAAGTGAAAGGAAGAGTCACACATCTCTGACTTTAAACCAAGTGCTAGAAATGAGGGAGGCATGTTGAAAGCTGAGACAGGCCTAAAGCTAGTCCTTTTGCACCAGTTAGCCAAGCTGTGATGCACAAGGAAAGCTCTAGAAGGAAGTTGAAAGTGGTACTTCAGTGAACACACAAATGATATAATTGCAAAACAGTCCTATTGTTGATATGGAGAAAGTTTCAGTGGTCTGGGTAAAAATTAAAGCAGACACAACATCCTCCTCAAGCAAAAGCCTAATTCAGAGCAAGGCTCCACCTCTTCAGTTTTATGAAGGCTGAGAGAGGTGACAAAGCTGAAGAAAAGTCTGAATCTAGCAGAGATTTGTGGTTGAGGATTAAGGAAAGACGCTGTCTCTATAACATCAAATTGCCAGGTGAAGCAGCAAGTGCTGATATAGAGGGTACAAGAAATGATCCAGAATATCAAGCTCAAGTTATTAACGAAAGTGATTACACTAAATAACAGATATTCAATGTAGAGGAAATGCCTTATATTGGAAGATGATGTCATCTAGGACGTTCATGGCTATAACAGAAATGAGAAGTGATTTTTTGGCTTCAGAGCGTCAAAAGATAGGCTGATTCTTGTTGAGGGTTAATGCAGCTGGTGATTTGAAGTTAAAGCCAGTGCTCATTTACCATTCTTATAACCTTAGAGCCTTAAGAATTATACTAAGTCTACTCTGCTTGTGCTCTAAAAATGGAACAACAAAGCCTGGATGGTGGCACGTTTGATGACAACATGGTGTACTGAACAGATTAAGCCCACTGTTGGGATCTGTTGTTCAGTTGCTCAGTCGTGCGACTTTGTAATCCCATGGACTACAGCATGCCAGGCTTCCCCATCCTTCACTATCTCCCAGAGAGAGGCCTACTGTTGAGACTTACCACTTAGAAAAAGAGATTAATAGGCTTTCCTGGTGGCTTAAATGATAAAGCATCTGCCTGCAATTCAGGAGACTCAGGTTCGATCCCTGGAATGGGAAGATCCCCTGGAGAAAGGAATGGCAACCCACTCCAGTGTTCTTGCTGGAAAATTCCATGGTGAGCTATACTCCATGGGGTCACAAAGAGTCAGACAAGACTGAGTAACTAACACTTTCAATTCAAAATATTACCATTTATTGTCAATGTTCCTGGTCCCCCAAGAGCTTTGACAAGTATGTATAAGATTAATGTTGATTTCATGTCTGCTAACACAACTTTCATTCTTGCAGTTTATGTATCAAGGAGGTATTTTAACCTTTAAGTCTTATTATTTAAGAAATTTATTTCATAAGTCTATAGTGTCTTATATTCCTCTGATGAATCTGGGCAAAGTCAATTGGAAAACTTATAGAAAGTATCATCATTTTAGGTACCAAGAAGAGCATTTGTGATTCATGGGAAGAGGCCAAAATATCAACATTAACAGGAGTTCGGAAGAATGTGATTCCAGCCCTCCTGGGTGACTTGAAGGGTTCAAGATTTCAGGAGGAAACAACTGGAGGAAATGACAAGGCTACAGTCCATAGGGTCGCAGGAAGGCAGACACAACTGAGTGACTGAGCATGTACACATGCATGGAAACATATCATGATGCATTCTGCTGAAAAATGGGACTTCTGTGAGATTTGGGGTTGAAAAGCCATTGGCATTCTATTGAGAAATGGTTATATGGGAATGCATGTAATAGGTTATTCCTCTATTATATTTATTTACTTCCATGTTTATAAGAAAGCAAGGTGTCTAAAGTTTCCTTTCTAAACATGGTCCATGTCTAGTTTTCTTATTAAAATTCTTACAAATGGTCACAAAATTATTTGTGAACTTGTTTATATGCATTACTCTTTTCACTTTGCTCACTTTTTTAAAAGATTTTTTATTTAAGAATGGGATTAATTTTCTCACAATGTTTAGAGGAGCTAACGTGAAAACATTGGAAATTTGTCTATTCTTTGTGGTAGATAATTATTAACGTAATAATTTTATTCAAATATTGAAGGAATGTTCATTTTTTTCATCTGTTCTTGATGGTCAGTTTTCATTTATCACTTCTTGTATGTTTTTCCTCTTCTAATACATGCCAACAATAAATTGTTTATATATTTTCTCTTTTCTAATACATACCAACAATAAGTTGTTTATAATAGTCTCTAATCCTTTTAAACTCTGAAGCAATTATATTTATAGTCCTTTTAATTCCTGATATTGTTTATTCATGACTTTCCTTTTTTTTTATTCTTAATCAATTTTATTAGCTTTATAAAGTTTTCAGGTCATTCAAGGAAACATTTGGCTCTATTTATTATCTTTATTGTTTTATACTTTAATGGTTTGCCATTAAACTGTTTAAATCTTTACTTCCATTATTTTATATTTAATGGATTTTTAAAATTTCTGACTTCTTATAGTAGATGCTTAATCAATTATTTTTTAGCCTTTCTTATTGTCAGTTGTAAACATTTAAGGATGCTAATTTACCAAGAAGTAGTTTAGCTTCATTCAGTAAATTTTGAATGGGTTCAGTTAAATATTTTTTAATTTCATGAATCATTTCTCCTGAATTATTTAGAATTTGCTTTTAAATTTCCAAATATATCCATATTTTTAGCTACTCTTTAATTATTTATCATAGCTTAATTGCTTTTTATTAGAACATATTTTCTATGATCCTGTCTTTGGAAAATAAGTGGGTGTACTTCCAAACAGCCATGTCCTAGGAAGTTATTCTAGAACGTATTACCTTTGTTGTAGCGTGATTTTGAGTCCTAGTATTTTCAGAGTTGACTTGTCCTTGGCGTTTCTTATTTTTTACATATTTTTCTATATATCTGTAGCGGGATTTCAGGTCAGACAGACCTGGGCTCAAATTTCAGCCTACTCAACTGATGTTTTTAAGCAAGTGATGTTACATCTCTGAGGCTTCCCAGAGGGCTCGGCCATAAAGAATCCACCTGCAATGCAGCAGACACAGGAGATGAGAGTTTGATCTCTGGGATGAGAAGATTTCCTTGCAGGAGGAACTGGCAACACATCCCAGTATTCCTGCCTGGAAAATTCCATGGACAGAGGTATAGTCCATGGGGTCGCAGAGTTGGACTTGACTGAGCTACTGAACACACACGTTACCTCCTTGAGTTTATATTAATTATCTGTTTCCTCAATAGTGCTGAATAATGAACAACTGTAATACTTCAGATGCCAACAAACATATAAACGACATTTGTCTAGCTCATGAGTCTGTGGGACTTAGAGCAACTGTTCTGATTGCAGCTATTACAGTTAGTGCTTGCTCCTAAGCATGTAGTCATCTATGGGTTGTCTCTCCAGCTCTGACAGTCTTGTCTGAGTTTGCTCACAGTCTGAGAAAGTAACTTTTTACTACAAATGTAGCTTTTGTTACGTACATATTCCATAGGATTTCCATTAATATTTTATTTTGGTGATACATATTTTTCTAAAATTGTATTTCTAATCTAAATTTCCATTAATATTTTACTAGTATTTCCAGAGTTGACCTGCCAGTATTTCTTAGTTTTTACATGTTTTTCTATATATCTGTAGCTGTATCCTTTCTCTTATTTTCCACATAATTTGGCTTTGCCTTCTCTATGGTGCATTCTTGATTGTGCTTACTAGATTCATGTCTATTTCATTAGGCTTTTTCAAGGAGAAGTTTTGTCTTTGTTGATACTTTTTATTTTCATGTAGTTAATTCTTTATTATGTCTTTGGTACAGTGGCTTAGTTGGTTAAAGTGTTTGTCTAGTAAATAATTCAGATTTACTCTAATGATTTTTGTTTTAAAAATTTTATGTGAAACCATGAAAATAATTTACCATCATTCTTCCTTTAAAATATATTTTCTTAAGACTCTCTATTGTGATGGATAGATCAATAGATAAATGATAGAGCTATTTTAAATATATATAGGTATGTGCATAAAATTTTATGTATTATGTTTGGGGAACATAATCTGTATCATATTGACTCTGCTTTCAGTTCATATGCTCAGTCATGTCTAACTGTCTGCGACCCCATGTACTGCAGCATTCCAGGCTTCCGTGTCCATCACCAGATCCTGGAACTTGCTCAAACTCATGTCCATCGAGTTGGTGATGCCATCCAACCATCTCATCTTCTTTCATCCCCTTCTCCTCCTGCCTTCAATCTTTCCCAGCATCAGGGTCTTTTCCAATGAGTCAGTTCTTCACATCAGGTGGCCAAAGGATTGGAGTTTTAGCTTCAGCATCAGTCCTTCCAATGAATACCCAGGACTGATTTCCTTTAGGATGGACTGGTTGGATCTCTTTGCAGTTCAAGGGACTCTCAAGAGTGTTTTCCAATAACACAGATTAAGCATAAATTCTTCGGTGCTCAGCTTTCTTTATAGCTCAATTCTCACATCCATACATGACTACTGGAAAAACCATAGCTTTGACTAGATGGACTTTTGTTGGCAAAATAACATCTCTACTTTTTAATAATCTGTCTAGTTTGGTCATAACTTTTCTTCCAAGGAACAAGCATCTTTTAATTTCATGGCTGCAATCACCATCTGCAGTGATTTTAGAACCTGCCAAAATAAAGTATGCCACTGTTTCCCCATCTATTTCCCAATGAAGTGATGGGACCAGATGCCATGATCTTAGTTTTTGAATGTTGAGTTTTAAGCCAACTTTTTCACTCTCCTCTTTCACTTTCATCAAGAGGCTCTTTAGTTCTTCTTTGCTTTCTGCCATAAGGGTGGTGTCATTTGTATATCTAAGGTTATTGATATTTCTCCTGGCAATTTTGATTCTGGCTTGTGTTTCATCCAGGTCAGCATTTCACATGATGTACTCTGCATATGTTATATAAGCAGGGTGACAGCCTTGCTTGATGCACTCCTTTCCCCATTTGGAACCAGTCTATTGTTCCATGTCCATTTCTAACTATTGTTCCTTGACCTGAATACAGCTTTCCCAGGAGGCAGGTAAGGTAGTCTGGTATTTCCACCTCCTGAAAAATTCTCCACAGTTTGTTGTGATCCACATAGTCAAAGGCTTTTGCATAGTTAATGAAGCAGAAGTAGATGTTTTTCTGGAACTCTCTTGCTTTTTCAGTGATCCAGTGAACACTGGCCATTTGATCTCTGGTTCCTCTGCCTTTTGTAAATCCAGCTTGAACATCTGGAAGTTCATGGTTCACATACTGTTGAAGCCTGGCTTGGAGACTGTTTTTAATATACT
This sequence comes from Budorcas taxicolor, assembly GCF_023091745.1. Lineage (NCBI taxonomy): Eukaryota > Metazoa > Chordata > Mammalia > Artiodactyla > Bovidae > Budorcas > Budorcas taxicolor. The sequence continues at coordinate 143,573,834 of NC_068920.1, forward strand.
GACAAATATTTTACTCCATATACAGTCACTTAACATGCATCTCCTCTAAACCAGAATTGAAAGAGACACTTGTACCCCAGTGTTTATCACAGTACTGTTTACAATAGCCAGGACATGGAAGCAACCTATATTTCCATCAGCAGAAAAATGGATAAGAAAGCTGAGCTGTGGTACATATATACAATGGAATATTACTCAGCTGTTAAAAAGAATGCATTTGAATCTGTTCTAATGAGGTGGATGAAACTGGAGCCTATTATACAGAGTGAAGTAAGTCATAAAGAAAAACACCAATATAGTATACCAACGCATATATATGGAATTTAGAAAGATGGTAACAATAACCCTATATGTGAGACACAGAAATAAAGAACAGTCTTTTGGACTCTGTGAGAGAAGGCGAGGGTGGGATGACTTGAGAGAATAGCATTGAAACATGTATATTATCATATGTGAAATAGATTGCAGTCCAGGTTCAATGCATAAGACAGGATGTTCAGGGCTGGTGCACTGGGATGACCCTGAGGGATGGGATAGGGAGGGAGGTGGGAGGAGGAGGTTCAGGATGGGGAACACATGTACACCCATGGCTGATTCATGTCAATATGGCATAAACCACTACAATATTGTAAAGTAATTAACCTCCAATTAAAATAAATAAATTAATTTAATTAAAAAAAATCACAAACCACCTCAAAAAAAATGCATCCCCTCTGCTTAAAAATTATTTGCATATGAGTGTGAGGACAAGCCATAATATTTGCAAAGTGAGATACATCTTTCTGGATATTCACAATTAATTTTTCTTTTTGATGAGCATTAATACTTTAGGTATTTTCCTTACAACCTCTTACAATGAAAAAAATTTGGTTACAATGAAAAAAATTCTTTATTTGATTTCTATCACCTAGTTACATGCTGCTACTCATAAAATCTATTTTCTTGCTACTTGTTCTGTAATCTCTACGATGGTTTCTGGTTCTGTTACACTTAAAATGCACTTAGAGCTCCTGGCATGAAAGGTTCTCCCAAAACAAATATGGTAGTATTTTAGTACCACGATTTACTTACCCCTAGTTGGATTCAGGCAACAAAAATTCTGGGTCAGTGTCCAGAAGCATAGTCATTTGAATCAAGCCTGAGGTGTTGCTCACACACTCTATTCTTGTACTGTATTCATGCAAGGTTGAGAACTCCATTATTATTATTATTTCCAATCTCAACGTCCTTAAACCATCCATTTTACCAATAAAAAGACATTTTTATTATACCTCCAGTATTGTTCAGAGCTAAAGATGACTGAAGCTCTTGTAGCAGCTGCCTCAGGATTACTGGCTTCTACGTGGAAATTTCCAGATACTAACATTATCTGGGGAGTATGCAATGTTTCAGAGAATGAAGTCTAAAATTCAAATGAACAAACAAAAGCAAATACTCCCCATTATCAAAGCTGAATAGTAAAGATTAAATTACAAGTGATAAAGAATTCTATAATAGAAAAAGTAACAACAAAAAAATCACTCAAAAATAATGGTTAACATTTTAATTTATGACATTAGGCTTTAACTTTGTTTATATCCATATCCATACACACTGATGCACGAGTATATATATATATATGTGTGTATATATATATATATATACTTTCACACGTTTATTTTTCACTATCAAGCTATATGTTTCAGTTATTTTTTCTATCTACACAAACTTGTACACACATATATAATCATATAGAATGTATTTTGAAATCTGCTTTTTGATATTAATTATATGAGGATTTTATGTATGTCAATAGATACCAACACTGAAGCATCCTAAACTGCTTCAGTCCTGTCTGAATCTTTGCAACCCTATCTATAGCCCATCAGCTCCTCTGTCCATGGGATTCTCCAGGCAAGAATCTTGGCGTGGATTGCCATACCATCAGGGGATCTTCCCACCTAGGGATTGAACCCATGTCTCTTGCATCTCCTGCACTGGCAGGAGGGTTCTTTACCCCTAGCACCACTTGGGAATCCCAGATATCTACACTAATATTTCATATTTCTCTATCATTTCATTTTATGTTTACACAATAATTCACCTCATGTAATCTGAAATCTATTACTGGACATTTATGCTTGTTCCAGTTTTATTTTGCTACTTTTAACAACACTGTGATGAAAATATGTGTATCACATCAACTTTCCATTATCTGACAATTTCTTTTGGAAAAATATTTGTAAATTTAATTATTAGTTTAGTGATATTTCTGTGATGCAGATTCAAGTTATCCTCCAGAATATTTCTATTACTGATATGTGATAACTTTAAATGTAAAGAATAACAAATCTTCTTATTTTATATATGCTGAAATAATTTTCTTAAATTTATCACTTTTATTCTGTTTGACAGTTTTGTATATTTACTTTAAAAATTACCTATAAAATCTAATCAGTCATTTTCTCCATGGTTTCTGCTTTTACTGATATGCTTTAAAAACTTTTTTATATGCCAAGTCTATAACAGAATTATTCATTATACTTTCTTTTGCTTCTTTGATGCTTTTTGAAATATAAACTATATTTAGTTTATTTTAGTATAAATGTGAAATACACTATCTGGCATGCTCAATGCTTTTTTTCAACAAAGGACTGGGTTTCCTAGTATCATATTTGAGTATTTCATTACCTGACTAATAAAATTAATTTTTTTTTTTTTTAAGAACGGCCTGACCCATGCTGGCCTGGCTTGAGGGAAGCCCTTCCCCTTTATTTAAAAAAATTTTTTTAATATAAATTTATTTATTTTAATTGGAGTTTAATTACTTTACAATATTGTTTTGGTTTTGCCATACCTCCTATTAAATTTTATGTTTAATGTCTTTCTAAATATTTTCTATGCTATTTCATTAATGTGTCTGCCTATTCTCTCATGGCCATGCGCCATGTAAATTATTTTGTCTGTTTAACATAATTAATTTTAGAAATATATTGCTAACCCAGTTATTACACTGCATTTCTTCTTACAGACATATTTAAGATCATTTTGCCTATTTTTAAAAATATATTTTGAGATTTGATTAAGATTACATTTGCAGACTAATTTCAAGAGAGTTGAAATATTTACAATATTAAAGCTTGCCATTTCTAACAAGCCATTTATCCTCTGGCAAATGAATAATCAGACTGTTTTAGAGAAATCCAAAAATTGAAATTTGGTGTAAATATATTTCATACATTAATTCATCACAATGTTAAAGAGATTTTCTAGTGCATTTACTCATTTAGTTAACTCAGGCATATCTATGGATACAATGTTAGTAATAAGAATATTACAGTGACAACACCAATTATAACTGCAATGTTTTATATTTTAATTTGGATACATTTGATATTTTCAATATTCATGAACAAAATGTTGGCTAAGAAATGTGTAAGCTTTCACAGGCATTTGCATTACTAACACAACTGTTTATGCGTAATCATCCTTGCTCATCCAAAGTCATAGAGCACCTGGTGTGTAACACTCAGACAAACAATGGGGATACAAAATTAATAGATCAATATATGCTTTGGAACCTTAGAGTGAATCGAAGTAAACAAATCTGCAATCTATTATAATTTCCTGTGATGCATGATTTATTGAAATCATAAAAATAAAAATAATAGAAAAATCACAAAATAATAGATTATCCAGAAGGGAGTAACTAGTCTGAGAATCAAGGAAATATTTATATTGTTAATAACTTATATCTTCCTGTGCTCCCATGCATAAGCCATCACCAATCTTATCAATTTTCCTTTCTAACCAAATCCTCATCTTTTCAAATTTCTCCATCTTCTCTGCTCCTAGGATAGTGTAAGCTAGTATCACCTCTTATCTTGACTATTATAAGAGTCTATTTTTAACTGTTTCATTCCCATCAATTTTTTTTAATTGAGGTAAAAATCAGATAAAGTTAACCATTTTAAAGTGTGCAGGTCAGAGGCTTTTAGTGCACTCACAGTGTTGTATGATTCATTATAAATGCATTTACAACCTCTGTGGCAACCACTAAAAAATGAGAAAAGAAGATGTATAACTAACATGCTAAGAAGAAAGAGAAAATTGAATCTAATAAAATAATTGAAGCCACAAAAGGTAAAAAAAAAAAAAAGAATGGGAGGGAAAATAGGAACAAAGAAACAGGACAACAAATAGAAAAGAGCAACAAATATGGCTTCCCTGATCTCTCAAGGTTTAAAGAATCTGCCTGCAATTCAGGAGATATAGGAGATGTGGGTTCGATCCCTGGGTCAGAAAGATCCTCTAGATGGAGAAATGGTAGCTGCTCCAGTATTCTTACCTGAAAAATCTCATGGGCAGAGGAGCCTGGTGGGCTACAGTCCAAAGGGTCACAAAGAGTCAGACACCACTGAACGGCTAAACACATGGTACAACCAATACGGTAGATGTTAATCTAAATATATCTAAATAGTCATTAGGAAGGTAAATGCTCTAAATGTATCAGTGCAAAGACAGATTGTCAGAGCAAATAAAAAATAGGACCCAACTCTATATTGTCTATAGGAAACCCACTTTGAATATAAAGATATGTACAAATTTTAGACAAATGGATAGAGAAAAATGTATCATGCTACCATTAATCTAAAGAAAAAAGAGTAGCTATAAATTTCAAACAGAGTAGATTTCAAAGCCATCATATTTGCTAGAGACAAAGAAGGACATTACATAATGATCAAAATGGCATTTCAGAGAATATGTGACTTACTAAGTTTTTGCAGTTAGTAACTGCCAGAGTCAAGAAAGAAAATTCCTAATTTTTGACTTTATTTTTTTCCACACCATTTAGGATAACCCCCAATATTGTTTTATGTATATTTTTAATCTATTTAGATTTTGTTCAGAAGTCTACTTCTAAGAGTAAGAACAGAACACCCAAAGATAGTTCTTAGATTCCCCAAAAGACTGAGACACAAAGAACACCACTAAGTTCTTGCAAGTTCCAGTTAAAGCTTAAACACACAGAGAAAGTGCTTCTTGGCAAAGCACAAATTCTTGCCCTTTGTACTGCCCACGAACTTCCCTAGTGGCTCAGTTGTTAAAGACTCTGCCCATAGGAAAAAAAAATAATAAATTTTAACTTTACTGGAATAGAAATTTCAATCTAGTTCCCCCTGAATGAAAATGTTAGGGTGAGCACATTCAGTGTGATACAGCTTGTTGAGGAATCTGCATTCCCTAAGAAAAATCTTCCCATAGTCTCCTTCATTTCACAAGGGACTGCTTCCAATCAAGACAACTATTTTAGTTCAGAAGGAAAATCCAGAGAAGTAAATTATAGCTATTATAATCCCATAATAAACTGTAAAGAAAAGACTACAGTGAAACTGCTTCCTCTAGAGGATCCACAGGGCGGCATTGAAGGAGCCAGAATTAGCATGCAGTTATTAGATATTCACTTCCGACTGCTGATCACACTGCTACTCTCAGTTAGTGTACAACGGAATGGTCTCTGAAGAACTTTAATATACTTTCTGTCTCTTAAAATCCTCTTTTAGTGTATAGTTTCTTCATTATATTGATAGACTTTCGTTTAGTATAAAAATGATACATTATCATAAAATCCAAACTTACTACAGAATCATGTAGAGACAAAGCCTGTCTTTGCCTCTAAACCAATCTATTTATATTTATAAATATTATTTTTGATTAGTGGGTTTATACCAGGCATAGAGAAGGCGATGGCACCCCACTCCAGTACTCTTGCCTGTAAAATCCCATGGATGGAGGAGCCTGGTAGGCTGCAGTCCGTGGGGTCGCCAAGAGTCGGACATGACTGAGCGACTTCACTTTCACTTTTCACTTTCATGCACTGGAGAAGGAAATGGCAACCCACTCCAGTGTTCTTGCCTGGAGAATCCCAGGGGTGGGGTCGCCCAGAGTCGGACACGACTGAAGCGACTTAGCAGCAGCAGCAGCAGCAGCACCAGGCATAGTGTTCTGCAACTTAATGTAATACTATGGCGTATTTTTCCATATTACTACTAGATGTAAACTATTCTTTTTATGGCTCATAGAACACTATGATAGACATAGAGCACAGTTTATTTACCCTCACTTACAGATAGACATGGAGTTGGTTTTTAATGATTAATTAAGTATTAAAATGTTAACCAATATGCATATCTCATATATACTCTCATCATCAATATATATTTACAAATGAATGCACATGGTCCTCTATTTATGTACATATCAAGTATATGTTAACTTATAATCCTTGTGAAATACTTGAATATATGTGTGTTGTATATTTATGTATGAATATGTTTATTTTATGTATGATTTTTTCCCTTAGTTCAGATACCAAGAATGGGAATGAATGGGTTAAAGATTAGACAGAACTTAAATTTTGATCAATATAGCTAAACAATTTGCAAAATAGCATACAGCAACACTGTCAACAATATATTAGAATGCCAATTTATCCACTCAGTTGCTAACACTGATGATTAGTTAAATTCAGTAGTTTAAATATAGTGGACAAAATGCATTATCTCGGTTGTATTTTGTATAAAGAAAATAGCTTATAGCATATTCTGTTTTCCAAGCATGTCAACAGAGAATGTGAAATTGGTTCTTCAGTGTTTGAACTGAGCACCTTATAATATATTTTATGCTCTGCATTCTTGTTGAGAAGAATATAATGACAATAAGAAAAAGTTATGGCCTGTTTATATTAATCTTACAACTTGCAAGCTTGTGAAGTCACTATCTCCTTTGCATCTACACTGAGCCTGTGTCTAGTTATCAGCACACTGATGATTATCACAGTCCTGCAGAAACTGAAAAGAAACTGAAACTCAGAAAAATGAGATGACCAAGGTCACAGAAGACCATCTAAGAAAATGTGTGAAAATTACTTTAAAAGTATAAAGACCCTTGTACAGCTTAAGAAGTGAAAATCTGAAGATAAGAAACCATTTGCCTTATTGAATAGAAGAAAAATTCATGCTTCTCAGCTGGAAAGCTGGTCTCTACCAAACGATTAAAATGGAAATGTTTAGGAAAGCTTTTTCCCTATATTCAGAGGCTACTGTGAGACAGGTGCATATCAGGACATAGCTGCCACCTCCTGCCTAGCGAAATCTTTGCTAGAATTCAGCCTTTGCAAGAGCTGGTATGAATTTTTCATAGACTGCTGGAAGGGACCTGAAGCAAGAATTCTTCAAACAGTCCTGGCAGCATCAGGTTATATAAAACACTAGAAAATAAGGGATGCAAACGTGAGTGAGCAAAAGGAGAACAGAGTTTATATCCAGCAAAGGCAATTTTCCATTTTGAATTTTTTTTCCTCTGAGATCGACAGTTAATTTTCACTCTATGAGCTAGCTAGTACACTTGAACCTTAATGTTTAAAGCCACATGAAACTCCATACATATGACACACATGTAGGTTTCATGCATACAGTCACAAGGATGAGCATGCACACGTAAACGCACATGCACATGCCAGTGCATTCTCCAGGAATGAAAACATGAACACAGGAAAGTGTGTGTGCATATTAGTGTCGACCAGTGAATGTTATAGTAACTTCTACCATCACTTCACCAAGGCATTCACACAGTTGCATGGAATCATACCCAGTATTTATGTTCATACTCATAAAACAAGATAAACGTGTACTACTTTGAGTACATGCATGAATACATGTGTTTGTGAACATATTCATGCACAGAAGGAAATAAAAGTACATGAATATTCCGAGATCTCCAAGGATTTCAGGTCAGTATAACCCTGATGCCATATCTCAGCAAAAATGGTAAAAATAAAACAATAACAAAAGTATATATTAATACTTCTTAAGAACACCCCTAGGGCTGCCAAAATTTTTATTTTAGCAAATCAGCAACAAAGTATAAAGATAATAAATCATGAAAAAGTTGCATTTATACCAAAGGTTTACAAATATAGAAAAATTCACAAATTTGTGGGGCTTGATTTCTGACAAAATTCATTATTTCTAAAGAACCATTTATCATTTTTGTAATAAGCATAAACCAAGCCCTAATATGGGACAGACACTATGCTAAATTCTATGAATACAAATATTAATATAATATAATACTTGCCTTGAAAAGGGAACGACAGAGGATGTGATGGCTGGATGGCATCACCGACTCGATGGACATGAGTTTGAGTGAACTCCGGGAGTTGGTGATGGACAGGGAGGCCTGGCATGCTGCAATTCATGGGGTCGCAGAGAGTCGGACATGACTGAGAGACTAAACTGAACTTGAGGAGCTCATGGGCTATCAATGAAACATGCAGTCAAAATCAATATGACAAGTCCCTGATACCACTGTTTATAGACAATGTGACTGTTTTACAAAAGAGCTCTTCAATTTGCCAGTGAGGAAGATGAGTTCAGGAAAGTAGACTCAAGAGACAGTGCCGAAATTGCCAATCAAAGGACAAGAAAACAATGAATTAAACTAAAAAGAGTAGGAAGAACACTCATTTTCATAACTTTAGTTATTTTAATTGTGGTGACAACAGAATAAGCAAGACCACAGGGAACTCAAACCCAGCATGCACATGAGCGTAACTTCTATAACTTCAGAATTGATACAGCATAGAAGGAAAAGCAAATTTGCTGTAAGAGACTGACAGGGGACATGCAGGTAAAAACTTTTAATGTTTTGTTGTTGTTGTTGTTTTTTAACTGTTAGCTACAGTAAGTTCTTAGCAGTAAAGTGACTCAATCAGAATCTCATTTTCACGTTGCTCTCCGCTTCTTGGGATGAAATTAAATTCAGTTGTGAAAGTTTAAGATGAAACACTTTAAAAGATATTTAAGTTGTCAGTTCCTGGAATGGTGAAGACATGTCTTAGATCAGGAATGATGGAAAGAAAAGGATGCATCTGATTTTCAGAAGTTGGCATAAATTAACGATTGAGTCAGAATATGAGAGAATAGTGTCTACCCTTACTCTGGGGCTTCTAACATGGACAAATGAGTCAAGATCCTGCCAGATGAAAACATATTATGTGAACATGTGGGAGGGGAAATTATAAAGCAATCATAACAATATAAAATATAAAGCAGGACATAAAAATATAAAGCAGTATATTGAGATGTCTCTTGTATACTTAGACATATGTGTTTTCAAGTCAGAAGACAGATATTGGGTGAAAATACGCAACAATGCCTAAGCAGTTTATAGCAAGGATGCATATAATTTTATATGAGTAATCAGAAGAGTATAGAACTGTAAGGATTAGCCTCATTTAACAAAAGAAAAGGAAACTTCCAAAATGGAGATACAATTATAGTCTGAGACAGGAAGAATCAAGACTGTGTATACGGATGTAATCTAAGTGTTAAAAATTTGAGTATGAAAAAACTAATCCATATTGTCAAAAGCTATAGAGAGCTATGAAGGAAGTTTAAATAGAGTATTGTGCAGAAACCAGACTGAAGAGCATTTTATCAGAATGGGAGTCAAGAAAAATGTAACTTTCATGGAGAACACACTTTGAGGAAGTATGGATGAGAAGAGAGGATTATGTGGGAGTTAAGGCTTACATTTTTTAATGAAATTGGTGTCTTTATATCTTTATTTATTTATTTATTATTTGTCCACACCACGTGGCATGCAGGATCTTAGTTCCCTGACCAGAGATTGAACCCAGAAACTCTGCATTGAGAACACAGAGTCTTAACCACTGGACTGCCAGGAGTGTCCTTAAAACTTACTTTTTGAATTAATGTTATTGGTAAATTTTAGAGTATCAAAAAATTGAAGGGTGACAGACAGGATAAAATAAAATATATTTACTGACTTTTATTATGTAACAGATATTTTTTAAAGCATTTTGCATGGGTTAGCTTTGTTATCTCTATTTTATAAACAAATAATATGAGACATGAATGGTAAACAACTTACCCCAGTTAGTTATCTGCTAAGTGTGGAATCAGAGTTTGAATATAGGCAGTTGGGCCACATAATCAGTACTTTAAGCTATCAAATGACATCAGTCATTGAAGTTGTAATCTTGAAAATACAGGGGAAAGAATAAAAGATGGACTGAGTCAGATGCCTTGGTAACCAAACAGCTGGAAAAGGATGAGTGAGAAGGATGCAGGGTGAGGATTTGAAGATGTAGCCAAGGAAAAGAACTTCATCAACTGAGCCTCAAAGGAAAATAAAAGTAGGTGAGGCTCAAGATACACTTCTGCTAGCAACTAAAAGTTTAGAGATAACATGATTAAAAGCCTTATACTTTTGAAGAAGGAAGACATCGTTGTACTGCACCTTTTCGTTGTCTAGTCGCTAAGTCATATCCGAATCTTTTGTAACCCCATGGACCTTCCGGCTCCTCTGTCCATGCGATTTCCCAGGTAAGAATACTGGAGTGGGTTGCTATTTCCTTCTCCAGGGGATCTTCCCCAAACAGGAATTATTGAGCCCACCCTTCCTGCATTAGCAGGCGAGTTCTTTACCCCTGAACCTCCAGGGAAGCCCCACCACAATTTTATCTAGTTGTAAGAAACATTCTTTCTCCCTTCAGCCTTTAGCCCAACCTTCTACCTGTTCTTTACATTCAATCCCCTTGCATTCTTCCAAGGACTGGAGCCCTTACTCCTCTTTCTTCCACTTCTTTTTCAAGATTGGCATCTCCCTCTATATGTTGCTTCAGCTACCTTCCTTTCTCATTCATCTCATTCTCCATCTTCAAAGTTACTTTATATATAACTTATACATGGAATCTAAAATTCGACACATATGAACTTATCTACTAAACACAAACAGACTCACAGACACAGAGAACAGACTTGTGATTGCCGACGGGAATGAGGAGGGGAATCGAGATGGATTGGGAGGTTGGGATTAGCAGATGCAAACTATTATATATAGAATAAATAAACAACAAAGTCTTATAGTGCAGGGGACTCTGTTCACCATCCGGTAATAAACCACAATGGAAAAGAAAATAATAAAATTACTTTGTTATATTATAGTCAGTCAACCTCTGGGAATGATGAAATTCTAATTGACAAAATGCGAACTGCTGCTTCTAAGCCATGCCGTGTGGGTGGCAGCAGAGGAACTGCTGCTGCTGAGCCACCCAAGATGGGTGGGTTATGGTGGAGAGGTCGGACAGAATGTGGTCCACTGGAGAAGGGAATGGCAAACCACTTCAGTAGTCTTGCCTTGAGAACCCCATGAACAGTATGAAAAGGCAAAAAGATAGGACACTGAAAGATGAACCTCCCAGGTCTGTAGGTGCCCAATATGCTATTGGAGATCAGGGGAGAAATAACTCCGGAAAGAATGAAGGGATAGAGCCAAAGCAAAAACAACACCCAGTTGTGGATGGGACTGGTAATAGGAGCAAGGTCTGATGCTGTAAAGAGCAATATTGCATAGGAACCTGGAATGTCAGGTCCATGAATCAAGGCAAATTGGAAGTGGTTAAACAGGAGATGGCAAGAGTGAATGTCAACATTCTAGGAATCAGCAAGCTAAGATGGACTGGAATGGGTGAAATTAACTCAGATGACCATTATATCTACTACTGTGGGCAGGAATCCTTTAGAAAAAATGGAGTAGCCATAATGGTCAACAAGAGTCCAAAATGCAGTCCTTGGATGAAATCTCAAAAACGACAGAATGATCTCTGTTCATTTCCAAGGCAAACCATTCAATATCACAGTAATCCAAGTCTATGCCCTGACCAGTAATGCTGAAGAAGCTGAAGTTGAACGGTTCTATGAAGACCTACAAGACCTTCTAGAAATAACACCCAAGAAAGATGTCCTCTTCATTATAGAGGACTGGAATGCAAACATAGGAAGTCAAGAAACACCTGGAGTAACAGGCAAATTTGGCCTTGGAGTACAGAATGAAGCAGGGAAAAGGCTAATACAGTTCTGTCAAGAGAATGCACTGGTCATAGATACACCCTCTTCCAACAACACAAGAGAAGACTCTACACATGGACATCACCAGATGGTCGACACTAAAATCCGATTGATTATATTCTTTGCAGCCAAAGATGGAGAAGCTCTATACAGTCAGCAAAAACAAGACTGGGAGCTGACTGCGGCTCAGATCATGAACTCCTTATTGCCAAATTCAGACTTAAATTGAAGAAAGTGGAGAAAACCACAGACCATTCAGGTATGACCTAAATCAAGTCCCTTATGATTATACAGTGGAAGTGAGAAATAGACATAAAGGACTAGATATGATAGACAGAGTGCCTGATAAACTATGGACGGAGGTTCGTGACACTGTACAGGAGACAGGGATCAAGACCATCCCTGTGGAAAAGAAATGCAAAAGAGCAAAATGGCTGTCTGAGGAGACCTTACAAATAGCTGTGAAAATAAAGGAAGCTAAAAGCAAAGGAGAAAAGGAAAGATATAAGCATCTGAATGCAGAGTTCCAAAGAATAGCAAGAAGAGATAAGAAAGCTTTCCTCAGTGATCATTGCAAAGAAATAGAGGAAAACAACAGAATAGCAAAGACTAGAAATCTCTTCAAGAAAATTAGAGATACCAAAGGAACATTTCACGCAAAGAAGGGCTCGATAAAGGACAGAAATTGTATGGACCAAACAGAAGCAGAAGATATTAAGAAGAGGTGGAAAGAATACATGGAAGAACAGTATAAAAAAGATTTTCATGACCCAGAAAATCACGATGGTGTGATCATTTACTTAGAGCCAGACATCCTGGACTGAGAAGGGAAGTGGGCCTTAGGAAGCATCACTATGAACAAAGCTAGTGGAGGTGATGGAATTCCAGTTGAGCTATTTCAAATCCTGAAAGATGATGCTGTGGAAGTGCTGCACTCAATATGCCAGCAAATGTGGAAAACTCAGCAGTGGCCACAGGACTGGAAAAGGTCAGTTCTCATTCCAATCACAAAGAGAGGCAATGCCAAAGAATGCTCAAACTACCGCACAGTTTTGCTCATCTCACACGCTAGTCAAGTAATGCTCAAAATTCTCCAAGCCAGGCTTCAGCAATACATGAACCATGAACTTCCAGATATTCAAGCTGGCTTTAGAAAAGGCAGAGAAACCAGAAATCAAATTGCCAACATTCGCTGGATCATTGAAAAAACAAGAGAGTTCCAGAAAACATCTATTTCTGCTTTATTGACTATGCCAAAGCCTTTGACTGTGTGGATCACAATAAACTGTGGAAAATTCTAAAAGAGATGGGAATACCAGCCCACCTGACCTGCCTCTTGAGAAACCTGTATGCAGGTCAGGAAGCAACAGTTAGAACAGACTGGTTCCAAATAGGAAAAGGAGTACATCAAGACTATATATTGTCACCCTGCTTATTTAACTTATATGCATAGTACATCATGAGAAATGCTAGGCTAGATGAAGCGCAAGCTGGAATCAAGATTGCTGGGAGAAATATCAATCACCTCAGATATGCAGATGACACCACCCTTTGGCAGAAAGTGAAGAAGAACTAAAGAACCTCTTTTTTATTATTTAAATTTTAGTTTTTTACTTTACAATACTGTATTGGTTTTGCCATACATTGACATGAATCCACCACGGGTGTACATGAGCTCCCAACCCTGAACCCCTCTCCCACCACACTCCCCATATCATCTCTCTGGGTCATCCCAGTGCACCAGCCCCAAGCATCCTGTATCCTGTATCGAACCTAGACTAGCGATTTGTTTCTTTCATGATAGTATACATGTTTCAATGCCATTCTCCCAAATCATCCTGCCCTCTCCCTCTCCCACAGAGTCCAAAAGTCTGTTCTTTTAAAGAGCCTCTTGAAAGTGAAAGAAGAGAGTGAAAAAGTTGGCTTAAAGCTCAACATTAAGAAAATGGAGGTCATGGCATCTGGCCCCATCACTTCATGGGAAATAGATGGGGAAACCATGGAAACAGTGGCTGACTTTATCTTTCTGTGCTCTAAAATCACTGCAGATGGTAATTGCAACCATGAAATTAAAAGACACTAACTCCTTGGAAGGAAAGTTATGACCAATCTTGACAGCATATTAAAAAGCAGAGACATTACTTCTTTAACAAAGGTGTGTCTAGTCAAGGCTATGGTTTTTCCAGTGGTCATGTGTGGATGTGAGAGTTGGACTATAAAGAAAGCTGAGCACCAAAGAATTGATGCTTTTGAACTGTGGTGTTGGAGAAGACTCTTGAGAGTCCCTTGGACTGCAAGGAGATCCAACCAGTCCATCGTAAAGGAGATCAGTCCTGGGTGTTCTTTGGAAGGACTGATGTTGAAGGTGAAACTCCATTACTTTGGCCACCTGTTGCAAAGAGCTGACTCATTGGAAAAGACCCTGATGCTGGGAAAGATTGAAGGTGGGAGGAGAAGGGGACAACATAGGATGACATGGCTGGATGGCATCACTGACTCAATGGACATGGGTTTGGGTGGACTCTGGGAGTTGGTGATGGACAGGGTACTGCAGTTCATGGGGTCATAAAAAGTCAGACACTACTGAGTGATTGAACTGAACTGAACTGAACTGCTGCTTCAAATATCAACATACAATATGCAGGAGCAGAGTTTAATTAATCAAGATGTGATCTCTTGGGGCTGGTGATGAACAGGGAAGCCTATCCTGCTCCAGTACATGGGGTTGCAAAGATTTGGACACAACGGAGTGAATGAGCTGAACTGAACTTGTCGTTTAATACTATATCACAATAATAACAACAAATAGTATACTACACTAAGATGTTTGTGGGAACTTCTGCATCTGTGTACACAGATAGTTATATAATTGAATTGAAATATATAAGGCATGATTTATCAGTGGGGTAGGTATTGGCTATATTTTTCTTCCTTTGTATTTATAATTCAGGAGGAGAAAATACTTTACCATACTCTGGGGAAATATGCTAATTTGTATAAAATATAGCCTTTGGAACCAGATTCTGATTTAAATCTTTGCTTTCTCTTTGGCTTTAAGTCTATCCTGTGATCAAGCTATTTATTTACTTTGTGGATTAAATGAGACATTATATATAGAGGTTATCAAAACAAGTTAGGTTGGTAGAAATTTTTAGAGTCTATGCAAAGCGCATAGAATGCTTTGGATATTCTGTCTTTTTCTAAATGTTTCTTTCTAAATGGACATCTTTCATTTTCTGAATGTGTCTAAATTGTGACATATATTTACGTGTATCTAATGGCATATTTCTTATTCGCACTAAAAAGAGGAACTAGGTGAAACAGAGAGCTCCAAAGAAATTGAAGATGTTATTTTCACTTGCTTATAAGTTTACTTGAATTCAACAATTATCTCTTAACCACATGAGAATTTCCCATATATAGCGAGAATTCTGATTTCATTCATTCACACATTCATCTGATTTACATCTGTTCATCCATCCATTCATCCATTCATAATGGGTACTTTGTTTCTCTTCTTCCTTAACTGACAGTAGTAATGCTACTGATCCATTTCTTTAAATCACATCTTTTATTAAAGTATATATTAAATGTACTATTTTTAAAAGAGGAGATGCTAATTGATGAATGGTAATGAACATAGAGAATATATGACTTGATTCCTAAAAACGTGAACACATATGGCAGAAGAAGGGAATAATTTTAAAAGAAATACCATTGGCCACCTTGGTCCTTGTCAGTCAGAGTTAAAGTATAGATCTTCCATTCATCTTCATATTGGCTGTCTGCTGAACTTATGACAAATGTAATACATATCACAAAGATGGTGAATAGTATTAAAGTGAAAAGTGTTAGTCGCTCAGTTGTGTCTGACTCTTTGTGACCCCATGGATTGTAGTCCACCAAGCTCCTCTGTCCATGGCATTTTCCAGGGAAGAATACTGGAGTGGGTAGCCATTCCTTTCTCCAGGGAATCTTCCTGACCCAGGGATTAAACCTGGGTCTCCCACATTGCAGGCAGATTCTTTACCATCTGAGCCACCAGGAAAGCACGTGCATAAAATACTAGAAAGTAAAAATGAATGATATACATTCACTTTCCAATTTGTAATAAATTCAAGTGTGTCCTTATAGTGACCATGGTAGAGGAAATTATAAACATGTTTATGACACAAGAAAGCGTGTTTAATCTTGGTTTCACAGATACAGAACTGCAGACTTAGATGACCCTGATGGAAATCAGTTGTTTTTAGGAAGATATTTTTGACTGTAAGATTAAAGAAATAGGCACACGTCATAGGTCTTATTCAAAAACATATTAATTTTCCTTTATAGCAAATTCAAAAGTATTATTAACAATGGGTTCTTTTTAATATCAGATATATCTGAAAGCTAAATTAATCACAAGGACAGTGAAGAGAATATCAAGCATTATTATCTTCATTTTTACTTATTGAGTCTTTGTCCTCTAGTGCCTTTTTTTTTTTTTTCCTGGCTTGTTTTTATCGATTTGACAAACTAAATCAGAATAAAACACAGCCCATCAATCAATCAGTGATTCTCTAAAGTATTCGTTACATTGTAGCTTCAGCTATGAAACTTTTTGTTTTCCTTTTCATATTTCTACCTTCAGACTTTCAAGGCCCATTTCAAAAGCTACATATTTAATAGAAGTTTTTTTAAAATTAACTCAGCAAATTAGGACATCTTCTTTATAAGATTAAAGTTAAATCTTTCTCTCTCACACACATACAGGTGTGTTTATACAATATTTGTCTTATTTCTACATTATTTTGTCACCTCAGTCTTTCATAGACTTAATTATTTTTGAGGAAATGTATCACTATGACTCTGCAACTGGAAGATACTCAGTAATTATTCAGTGACTTAAATTTTTGAACTGCAAGAACTATGTTGCTCTTTTGGTGTGATAGTGTTCAAACCAATTTGCTTGATGTACATTACTTGGATTTAGTCTATCAAGTATTTTTCCTACTTTCTTGTGACACTTTTTCATCAAATATATGAAAGCTTCCATCTCTAAAATGCGTATAAATACATAAAACAGAAAACATAAGAATGAAAAGCCACAGAAATCATATATTCCATCATCATCAGGACAATAGTTATGATGATTACATGTATGCATGAATGATTACTTTCTGTATGCCGATTAAATGCCAAATATCACAGAGTAATTGAAATTAAATTTGGTAATTTGTCTCTGACTCAATTTCTTGGTGTCTGTGTGTGTGTGTGTTTTTTTTTGGGGGGGGGGGTGCGGGTGGCTGTTACTGAGCTGAAAGATTACCGGAATACTCATAAAAAAAACACAAAATATTGAATCAGTTTTTGAATGCATTGCATCAAATAGCCATGATATTTTCAAACAACCAGTATACATGGGACTTTCAGTTTGTTAATTTTTTAATATTGTAAGAGTCATGCTGATAAGAACTGTTTCAAATTACAAATGAATTTACAGATGTTAAAATGTCATATTTTCCTAGGTACCAAAACCATATCTTACACATCTTATGTTTATTTGCTTTTGTCTCTAAATAATTTATCATAATACTATGAGTTGTTAGCCATTTTCCATCACTTTTGCATTTCTTTATTGTTCTTAATGAAACTGTAGGAATGAGTTTTTTGCCTTGGACATTCTAAGTTTGATATTTCTAAAAGACTTCTAAAGCGAATATCAGACATACAATAGGATGTTGGAGAAAATGTCAACAAGACAGAAGTCTCTTCTGGAAGCAGTTGGTAGAATTAAGGACATTAAGAGTCAAAATAGGATCACAAAATTAGAAAATACACTATGATGGTTAATTTTAATATATCAATTTGACTGAGTCATGACATGCTTAGATATTTGGTTAAACAATGGATGTTTCCAAAGGATGTTTTTGGATGAGATTGATGTCTAACTGGCAGACTCAGTAAAACAGATTCTTCTTTCCCAAATAAAAGAGAATTGTCCTGCCTCTTGGCATTAGAACTGAAACATCAGCTGTTCCTGGGTTTACAACAGCCTTCCTGCCTTTGTACTTGAATTGGGACATTGACTGCAGATTTTGGGCTTTGCCAGACTCCATAATCATCAAACCATGTCCTTGCAATAATATTAAGTGAATATTTTACGTTGTAATATTTTGATTCCTCTTATATTAATTATGTGTGTGCTTGTTCAATCCTGTCTTAATTTTTGTGGTCCCATGGACTGTAGCTTGCCAGCCTCTTCTGCCCATGGGATTTTTCAGGCAAGAATACTGGAATGGAGTGCATATCCTCTTCCAGGGGATTTTCCCGACCGAGGGATCAAACCCATGTCTCTTGCATCTCCTGTATTGGCAGGCAGATTCTTTCCCACTAGTACCACCTGAGATGCCAAAAGGGGATGCTGTGGCTGCAAGGACTGGGATTTGAACATAGGCCTTCAGGTGGCAGGCAAGAATTGTACCACTGAATCATTAGATAAAATTCACATATAACATTGTGTTATCTTAAGTACACAACCTAATGATCTATGTCATTGCATATATCATTGTCATCGTAAAATGATTGCCGTATAAAGTTTAGTTGACATCCATCACCACAAGGTTAATTTTTTTTTTTTCTGAGATGAGCACTTTTAAGATATATTCTGTTAGTGATCTAAAATTTACAATACAGCATTGTTAACTATAGCCACCATTCTGTACATTACACCCCAGGACCTATATATCTTATCACTGGATATTTGCACATTGATGAATTAATTAAAATTTAAAAAATTATTTTCTTACTGTTTTTTTAAATTTTCTCTAGAGCTTGTAGTTTACATCTTATCATAATCTACTTCAGCTTTATACTGACTGTTCCAATAAAATACATAAACATTATTTCTGTATATCTCAATTTTTCCTTGCCAATTTGAAGTACTATTTTACAAATGTTTCATTTAAATACATTAAAAAACCTCAAAATATACAGTTATAATTGTCATATTAGATGGTCTTATGTATTTCAAAGAAGCAGAGATAAAGAGAGAAACACCTGGCTACTGTTTACTGAAACCCTGGAGACCACTGAATTAGCATTAGCTAACAGCACATACCCTAGAGTTGGACTGGGCTTCCCTGGTGCCTCAGACAGTAAAGAATCTGTATGCGATGTGGGAGACCAGGGTTCTATCCCTGGATCAGGAAGATCTCTTGGAGAAGGGAATGGCAACCCACTCCAGTATTCTTGCCTGAAGAATCCCATGGAGAGAGGAGCCTGGCAGGCTACAGTCCACTCGGTTGCAAAGCGTTGGGCAGGACTGAGCAACTAATACTTTCACTTTCCAGAGTTAGACTAAATGAGTCTCAATCCTTGTCCATGCCATTTAATAATTTTTAATATTGGGTCAATTTCTAATCTCACTTTCTTCATTGATATTTTGGAAATAACAGGAGTACTTACATCACAAAATAGCTCTAAGGATTAAATGATTTATTATGTGTAAAGCACTTAGAAAACTAATTGGCATATAGTAAACTCTCCATAATGTTAATATTATAATTTCTTACAAAAAACCCTGAGAGTTTCATTTCTTTCTTTGTATTCAGTTAATGCCATTGCCATTACTATCATTATTATTTTGCTTTATGCAAAGGCTGCAATGATCATTGAAATCTCCTCTTTCATTATCCCCAAATCCGACTCATTCATCTTAATGGCTCCCTCTCAGAACTGCTTCTGGCTTTCACCATGTTCAGCTCCCATAGGATCAATCCAGGACCAAAACTATATTCCTGGATTATTAAAATAGGTTTCCCTCTGCTCATACTTCTTTGTGACTGGAACAGTCATTCTGAAGAACAATATGATTATATTACCTCTTGCTAAACTATTTTCCTATATAATTTTCAATTTGTCTTATTTCTGAAACATGGCCATGCTGTATCATGTTTCTGTGGGTTTTCTGTCTGCAAATTCAACTAACCATGACTCAAAAATATTGAAATAAATTCAGAACTCTGCAAAAAGTAAAATTAGAAATTGCTACATGCAGGAAATAATTTACACAGCATTTACAGTTATTTACATAGCATTTACATTGTAGTAGGTGTGATAAGTAATCTAGAGATGAATTAAAGTATACAGGAGGAAGTATATAACACCATATACAAGTATTATGGTATTTTATATAAAGGACTTGCGTACTGGTGGATTTTGGTCTCTTATGGGGGTTCTGGAATCAATCCCAGACGGATACTGAGCAATAACTATACGTGAAAACCTCTTTTGATTGCATTTTGCTTCATTCAGGCTTCCCAGATATTGCTGTTTTCATAAACTGAAGGTGTATGACAACCTTATGCTGTCAGATGGTTAGCATTTTTTAGCATTAAGGTATTTTCTAATTAAGGAACACACATTAGTTTTCTTTAAAAACATAATGCTATCAGACTTCTAATAGAAAATAGTATAGTGCAAACATAGCTTTTATATGCACCTGGAAATCAAAAACTTTGTGTGACTTACTTTATTGAGATACTTTATTTCAGTGGTCTGAAATGGAGCCTGCAAAACATCTGAAATATAACTGTATTTTTTTTCTTTTCCCCTTATCTTGTCCTTGCCCTTTCTGTCTTTTATTTTTTTTTTTTCAATACAAATGCTGTGTTTCTATCAAAGACATAAAAAACTGAATCAGTATCTCCACAACATGGTCTGAGATATCCTTGGGTGTTTATACTCATCAACCAATTTGGAGAACCACAGTTATCATGTATCTTTTTTCTAAAATATGTCTGAAGAATACAATTTTGTCAGGTGTTAATAGGAATATAGGGATAATGAGGAAGAAATAACACTGTTGTGAAATAAGTTTGAGAATTCTTTCAACTACTTAGAATTACAGGACTTCTGCCTTTTCATGCCTCAATGGATGGTTTAGTCGCTAAGTCATGTCTGACTCTTGCAACACCATGGTAGCCCTCCAGGTTCTTCTGTCCATGAGATTCTCCAGGCAAGAATACTGGAATGGGTCGCCATCTCCTCTTCCAGGGTATCTTCCCAACCAAGGACTCGAACCTGGGTCCCCTGCATTGCAGGCAGATTCTTTGTCAACTGAGCTACAAGGGAACGTCCATGTCTCAATAGCAAAATATATTTTTTAATTGTCTTTGATTATAGAATGACATCTATTTATATACACATATATATACACATATGTATATATATACATACTATATATGTCAAATATATGTTGTGTGTATATACATATATATACTCGTGTGTGTGTGTATATATATATATATATATATATATATATATATGCATATACCATATAATTTCAAGTCTTTTTCCATTGTATGCAGCTATTTAACTGTAACAAGAGAGAAAGGGCTATGTTTCAATGATTTTTATGCACCACCACCGCCCACAACTCTTCCTAGTGTATGTTGTGCAATAAACATTCAGGGAATGAATTTTAAAATGCTAGCCAAGGCTCTTCAGAGCTCAGGAAACTGAAGACCACCCTCAAAAGACAGAGATCCATTCTCAAATATTTCTCCAAATGTCTCTGTTAAACTTTTACTCATGATATTATTCCTTTATATTGAATCCCTTTTATGTGAAGATAAAACAACTTAATAAATACTAACAGTGTCTCTGTTTGCCCACCTAAATAACACATTTTATATGTTAAAAATATCTTTTGGAAACAACACCATCAAATAAAGGAATCAATCCAACCTCCTCATTTCAAAGCCTATGGTTCTGTGGGGATTTGGAGATTTCCATAAATATTTGCTTATTTATTTTGGCCGTGTGAAAGGTATGGAGGATCTTAGTTCCTTGATCAAGGATCAAGCCTCCTCCCTTCTAGTGGAAGCACAGGGTCTTATCCACTGCACCACCAGAATAGTCCCTCCATTGAATCTTTAAATTTTGCATTTTTGTTATGTTAAAGATAAATTATTAATATTATGTTAAATTTTATTCAATTCATTGTAGAAGTGATGAGATAACAATTAGTAAACATAATTTCCAAACCACTTTCTTTCAGCATTAAAGTTTTATGTTGAATATGGAAAAATTCTTTAGCCATATCAAGGAAAATTAGTTTCTTTCAATTTATATGTAATAAAAAGTGGATATCTTCTGAACTTAAGTCATAAAATTATGATTTTTTTATAGAGAGTTATATTCAAGGAAAAATCTTAATGTAATAATGCTGTTCTCTCTCCTCCACTTCCCAAGTGTTTTTTTTTTTTTTTTCTTCATTTCTGCAACATTATCTATAAAGTTTCCATTAGTCTGGAGAGTCTTATGACTCATCTTAATATAGTTTAATGACTATGTACTTTGTAGAAAATTAAATCTGATTAAGTGAGAATTTTAGGATGAAAATAATACTTTCGTTTAAAATTAGCACATCTGATTTTTACATATCCTTAAATCTCATTTTAAAAGCTTCATATTTTAGTTCCTTGTATCTCATTTGAATGTGAAACTTTGCACATTAAAAATAGAAAGATTGTTTTGGAAACCAGGAAATTAGATATGTAGGCACAAATTTAACAGGGGATTTAGAAGGCACAAACATTTTTGGCATTTATTACGCACTGTTAGACTGCATCAATGACTCATTAAAGTTCATTAAAATAATTCTGGGTTGTAATGGACCATTTGAATGTTCCTATTAGAGATAGGATAAAAATATACAAATTTTGTTATTTTTATTTCTAAGAAATTCTAGACAAGTGAAATATCTTTCCCTAACATTTATGCTAGAAGTCTTTTTTTAATTGAGTGAAAAAAAATCCTGTTTTTACTTTTCCAGTTGATCCAAAGTATAGCAAAAAAGTCAGAATCCACTATAAAATGTCTAATTTATTTATTGAAGACACTCAAAATGTAATACTTACTACTTTAATCTTTAGACTTCCACTTATTATTTTTGTTAATTAGTAAATAGAAGCAGAACTTTAATGAAAAAAGCACTAATTATTTTATACTTTTAAATTTCCAAATCTCAGCTATTTTTCAGACTGATTTTTCAAAATAAATTTCCAAATGAAAATTAATAGATATTCATTGTTGGAGAATTGCAGGAAGGAAAAAATTGTGTAAAGGGATTGAAAATCATGAATACTAGATTTAGAATCTGTTGGTGGCTCAGATGGTGAAGAATCTGCCTGCAATGCAGGAGACTCGATTTCAATCCGTGTGTCAGGAAGATCCCCTGGAGAAGAAAATGGCCAACCCACTGGAGGGTTCTTGCCTGGGGACTTCCATGGACAGAGGAGCCTGGCTGGCTACAGTCCAAGGGGTCACAAAGAATGGGACACGACTGAGAAAATAACACACACGGACTGAGCGACTTCACTTTCACTTTTCACTTTCATGTATTGGAGAAGGAAATGGCAACCCGCTGCAGTGTTCTTGCCTGGAGAATCCCAGGGAAGGTAGAGCCTGATGCGCTGCGTCTATGGGGTGGTACAGAGTCGGACACGACTGAAGCGGCTTAGCAGCAGCAGCAGCACACACATAAAGGTAAAATCATATCATTGATTTATTTTTATTTTTGTATTTATTTTCATGTCTTTCTTATTTCTAACTTTCATTAAGTTACTTGTCAATATCTTGTTCATTCTCTTTTGGGATGTTTTTCCGTTCCTTGTTTGAGAAGACTGTTTGCATGGCTATTGATGAATATAATGCAGAAACTATTTCAACATTTTGGTATCACAAGGTTGATGTTTTGATGGGGCATTTCATAGTTATGAAAATAAATTCATGAATCAAATAATTATATCATGAAATAGAACACATAGGTGGTAATTCTCTTCTGACATTTTCGTAAGCAAATTGCATCTTGATTCCTAATCAGTTCAGTCACTCAGTTGTGTTTGACTCTTTGTGACCACATGGACTGCAGCACACCAGGCTTCCCTGTCCTTCACCAAGTCCTAGAACTTGCTCAAACTCAAATCCATCGAGTCGGTAATGCCATCCAACCATCTTATCCTCTGTCGCTCCCTACTTCTCCTGCCTTCAATCTTTCCCAATATCAGGGTCTTTTCCAATGAGTCAGTTCTCCGCATCAGGTAGCCAAAGTACTGGAGTTTCAGCTTCAGCATCAATCCTTCCAATGAATATTCAGGACTGATTTCCTCTAGGATTGACTGGTTTGGCCTCCTTGCAGTCCAAGGGAATCTTAAGAGTCTTCTCCAACACCACAGCTCAAAAATATCAATTCTTTCATGCTCAGCTTTCTTTATAGTCCAACTCTCACATCCATACATGACTACTGGAAACGATTCCTACTGCCATTTCCTAAGGCTTCCCAATGAAAAGAGTCTTATGACTTTTTACTTGGTATCTTCATCTTGTTAAATGACTTTGTTCAATTTTCAGAATTCTGGAAATACTGTTCAGTTCAGAATTCCAGTTGTTTCAAATATATCTATGCTATTTCAATATTGTCTGATGGGAAACTTGCTCAGTCCCTTAACATATCATTTCAGAAACTCCACCTTCAAAACACATTTTATAGATCACATTTGCTAATCATCAGTTTAGTTCAGTTCAGTTCAGTCACTCAGTCGTGTCCGATTCTTTGCGACCCCATGAACTGCAGCACACCAGGTCTCCATGTCCATCACCAACTCCCGGAGTTCACTCAAACTCATGTCCATCGAGTCAGTGATGCCATCCAGCCATTTCCTCTTCTGTTGTCCCCTTCTCCTCCTGCCCCCAGCCCCTCCCAGCATCAGAGTCTTTTCCAATGAGTCAACTCTTCGCATGAGGTGGTCAAAGTACTGGAGTTGCAGCTTTAGCATCATTCCTTCCAGAGAAATCCCAGGACTGATCTCCTTTAGAATGGACTGGATGGATCTCCTTGCAATCCAAGGGACTCTCAAGAGTCTTCTCCAATACCACAGTTCAAAAGCATCAATTCTTTGACGTTCAGCTTTCTTCACAGTCCAACTCTCACATCCATACATGACCACTGGAAAAACCATAGCCTTGACCAGACGGACATTTGTTGTCAAAGTAGTCCCTGCTTTTGAATATGCTATCTAGTTTGGTCATAACTTTTCTTCCAAGGAGTAAGCGTCTTTTAATTTCATGGCTGTAGTCACCATCTGCAGTGATTTTGGGACCCCCAAAAATAAAGTCTGACACTGTTTCCACTGTTTCCCCATCTATTTGCCATGAAGTGATGGGACCAGATGCCATGATCTTCTTTTTCTGAATGTTGAGCTTTAAGCAAACTTTTTCACCCTTCTCTTTCACTTTCATCAAGAGGCTTTTTAGTTCCTCTTCATTTTCTGCCATAAGGGTGGTGTCATCTGCATATCTGAGGTTATTGATACTTCTTCCAGCAATCTTGATTCCAGCTTGTGCTTCTTCCAGCTCAATATTTCTCATGATGTACTCAGCATATAAGTTAAATAAGCAGGGTGAGCATCAATACTTCAGAGTAAATATAAAAAATAGAAACTTCTCTACCAGCCAGAATGGAAAGAAAGATCTTGCAATGCTTGGGACTTTGGGTAGAATCCTTAGAAGGGGTGCTCTGAAAGAGTAGGTTACAGTAACATTGGATTAAAGATTGCTCTTGACCAGCTAAGAGCCATCTTAAATGCAGGCTTCTAATTGGTTAAAAATAAATTATTTGTGCATCAGAACACAGTCTGAATAGATTTTTAAAAGTCACAAAAAACCCAACAATCCTCAGCATAAAATACATAATATTTGAGTTCTAATTAATAAAAAAAAAAGACTGGACATGAATAAGTGAAGAAAGAAGGCATACACACACACACATGCACACTCACATAGTTTATAAATATCCTTAGATGGAATAAGAGAATTCCAAACTGAATCCTCCAGAAACTCAGAAAATAAAAAATTATTTAGATGATGTTCTTACATGATGGAAAGTAAAACTTCATGGAGGAGTCATTAATGAACTTGACCTATGGCCGTATTCTCAGTCATGCTTCTCCAGATGACTCTAGTATGTAGCCAAGGTTGAGATGTGCTGTCTTAAAGATAGAGTGGAATATTTCTAGGTAGAAGTGAAGTAAAAAAAAATATCTCTAAAACCATAGTCACTCTGAAACTTACAAACTGATAATGTTTTATTTTTTACATATTGCAATATGTCATAATTAGCCATGAATACATGGATACTAGATTGCATTAACTAGCCTGAATTTCATAAAAGTAAAATTTTATGTGCAAGATCCTAAGGCAGATGATTTATTTTTGTCTCCTTCATGCTACAAACTTCTCTCTCATGAACGATTCTTTGTGTGTCTGGACCCCTGCCCTATCTATTATTAGTAGAGAAGACCATTTTTATTAAGCCAGACCTCAAATCAGTGGGTGAGGGTCATGTCAGATGGGATAAATCAAGAGCAGACTGAAGTTTATCCGGTCAGATTGTTAATGTAACACTGAGTTTTAGAAGGAGTGTGTGAATGCTCAGTCACTTCAGTTGTATTCTACTCTGTGACCCCATGGACTCCAGTCTGCCAGGCTCCTCTATCCATGGGATTCTCCAGGCAAGCAAGCATACTGGAATGGGTTATCATTCCCTTCTCCAGTGAATCTTCTCAACCTAGGGATTGAACCCTGGTCTCCTGCATTGCAGGCGGATTTTTCACCGTCTGAGCCACTAGGGTTTAGAAGTAGCACTGAGAGGTAAATATTAGAACAACATTTCTAAAATTCTATGTACATGAGATTATGATGACTACCTGTTACTTTGTTTTTTCCCCTTGGAAGTAGAGCCTTACTAATAATGACTAGAGCTGAGACATTACCTAAGGTTAACAGTCTGTTCTAATAGACTAATTTTCCACTAAGTCTTATCCAATAATCTCATTGGAAAAGACCCTGATTCTGGGAAAGGTTGAGGGCAAGGGGAAGATGAGACAACAGAGGATGAGATAATTGAATGGCATCACCAACTCAATGGACAAGAGTCTGAGCAAGCTCTGGGAGACAATGAAAGTCCAGGAAGCCTGGAGTGCTGCAGTCCTTGGGATCACAGTGAATCAGACACAACTTAGGAAATGAACAAGAAATAGTCTTTTCATGGGTTCAAAGGTTTAAATAACTTCAAAACCTAGAATTTTAGGGTAGCAGGTGAGAGAGAATTTCGCCAGGGAAGGGAATCTATTTAGCTTTCCTAAAATCTTGGCAGGTCGGCAGTCATCTCTAAGTCTATGTGGGAGACAGACATTGGGAACAGTCCCAGTTACCATAATATCATATTTTCCACCCACCTGAAAAGTTCTATTTGGATAAATATATTGGAAAACTGCTGTTTTCAAATGGCAGGTGAGTCTGTGTTCACTTCAGAGAAAATATTCCACCATAAAACTTCTGTTGACAGGCCTGCAGGCAAAGTTAATAAGCTTGTTAGCGCTGAGGACAGCAAGAGTGTTATTGGTCTTGTGACAACTCGTGGCTCCAGCCTCTGTATTCTGCTGTGGACTTCTGCTTGCAGTGACAGCCTAGAGCAGCGAATAGCAGGGGTGCTATTTGGTTTGCCAGAGCAGAGTTATTTCCCCAGAGCATGAGGACCCTTCAATGGGTATTTCCCTGCAGCATTATTGATGTTCCAAAGAGAAACATATTAATGATAAAAAATGACAAATTTCTTTGGTATGATTTTATTTTCATCTTTCTATGCTTAAAGATTATGACCTGATTTGATGCAATATAGACATAGACAGATAGATCCAGACACACACACAGAGGTCATGAAGTCAAGAAACTTGGCCCCATAGCCCTGGCTTGGGAACTTTCTAATCGTGGCAAAATCAGATACCTTTTCTAGTCCAATTTTTGAATCCCTGAAATTAATTGCTAAAGCTCTATGCCCCTTCTAGTCCTAACCTGCCAGAAGGTATTAAATTTACTATAGTTTATCTATCAAATTATCCATTTCTGCAGCCTTCAGATATTTCTTCTATGTTATCACTTCAAGTCTTTATTGTTTAAATATGTATTAAGATCTAATTTTGCCCATAAAGGATTAACTGTTACTGGAATTTCTTTTCTAAAAAATGTAGAAACTGGTAAAATAAATGAGACGAATTTTCGGACATTAGATAACAGGCAGGTTAATACTAGTCCTTGGGTGAAGACTAGTGAATGTTGTTGAGTCCTATGGATGTATCAGCTTGTCACAGCTTGGAGATGGGGCAAAATTAACAGATGGGAAAAAACAAAACAACAAAAATCAAAACAAGAGAAAATACAGAATTTAGTTATCATCTAGATACATTGAGGAGAAAATATCAGAATTTGTAGAGATAAAGAGTTGACCATAAAACATGGACTAGAATTCTAAAAGTGTTGGAGAAAGAGACAGAGACAGAGACAGAGAGAGGAACCACAGACAACTGCGATGAGCTCCTCTGATTCTTTGAGTTCCCAAAGTGAGAAGAAACCACACAAACCCAGAAAATGAATCACGGCCAAATAATATTGTTCTTCTTCAGTTGTTAAGTCATGTCCGACTATTAGCGACCTCATCGACTAGCATGCCAGGCTTCCCTGTCCCTCACCATCTCTCAGAGTTTGCCCAGAATCAAAGAATAGGCGAAAAGAAAAATACAGTTAAAATTCCTTGAGCTTAAACAAGGCTGGGGATATTTTTCAGAAGAAAGAAAATAGTCTCTTCCAGCCGGGGTGGAAAGATCTTGAAATGCTTGTGACATTGGATAGAACCCTCAGAAGAGGATACTGGGTTATGGTAACACTGGAGAAAAGATTGTTATTGGCCAGCTAAGATATATCTTAAAAGCAAGCTTCCAGTTGAATAAACATAATGTACATCTGAACAAAATCTGAATAAATTTCTAAAAATCATAACAAAACTCAGCAATCTTCAGCACAAAACACACAGTATTTAACCTCTAATAAAAAATGATCAGATATGCAAGTAAGCAGAATACTTGACCCATAATGGAAGCAGAAACAACCAAAAGAAGCAGATTTTAAAATAACGGAGACAGTGGAACCAACAGATAATAACTTCAAACTAGACATTATGAAGTTAATTCTCACGTTTAAGAATCTACAGGTTTGAGCGATGCATGACACTGGGTGCTTGGGGCTGGTGCACTGGGATGACCCAGAAAGATGGTACAGGGAGGGAGGAGGGAAGGGGGTTCAGGATGGGGAACACGTGTATACCTGTGGCGGATTCATGTTGATGTATGGCAAAACCAATATAATATTGTAAAGTAATTAACCTCCAATTAAAATAAATAAATTTATATATAAAAAAAGAATCTATAGGAAACGTTGAGCACAACGAGAAAAGAAAGGATAGCAAAGAAAAAATCCACATAAAATAATTTGTGTGTCATAAACACTGAGATGCTGGCATTTTAAAGTCATAGGTTTTGATTACACAACTGAGAGTGTGTATTTATAAAAAGAAAGAGAAATAAAGTGTTCTTCTACTGAGCTCTGGGCACCAGGATTGCCCAGATCAGAGAATGAATGGAAGGGCTTGAAGAGAGCTGAGCACAGTCAGAAGAGGGTGGAGTCACACTAGATAAGAAAAGAAAAAGATTTTCAAAAATGGATTAGCCTTCAGGTGGAAAGTTGCCCAGAGCTTGTAATGAGGGCAGAGAGGTGATGATTAGGTTTGGCAAACTGGAAGACATTTGTGATCTTGACAACAAACATTTCTGTGCAGTAATGAAATAGAAATTGGAAAAGAATGGGAGGTTGGGAAGTGGAGATTATAATACCTACAGGGAATGCCTCTGGAAGAAATGGAGGACGTGCTCTGATGGGAGCAATATCTGAGGGGCTTTACAACAGTTTCCATCTCTCTCACACCACAGTGTTCAGTGAACACATGGCATCCCGACAGTCAGCCAGTGACCTCTTACAGCAGAGAGGAGCCTGTTCCCCTAGCACAACATCACGAGCGGGCACTATAGTCCTCCCAGATCTAGTCTGATGGTCTTCAGAGCACACTGTTGTAAATTCTCTGTGAAGCACCAAAGACCCTGTACCAGGGCAGCAAAGGTCAACAGGAGTCACCTTATCAAGTATTAAGTGTTGCTGCTTTTCCCTTGCTGCTTTTAATATTTGTTCTTTGTGTTTGATCTTTGTTAATTTAATTAATATATGTCTTGGGGTGTTTTGCCTTGGGTTTATCCTATTTGGAACTCTCTGTGTTTCTTGGACTTGGGTGATTATTTCCTTCCCCATTTTAGGGAAGTTTTCAACTACTATCTCCTCAAGGATTTTCTCATGATCTTTCTTTCTGTCTTCTTCTTCTGGGACTCCTATAATTCGAATGTTGGAGCGTTTCATATTGTCCTGGAGGTCTCTGAGATTGTCCTCATTTCTTTTAATTCGTTTTTCTTGTTTCCTCTCTGATTCATTTATTTCTACCATTCTATCTTCTATTTCACTAATCCTATCTTCTGCCTCCGTTATTCTACTATTTGTTGCCTCCAGAGTGTTTCTGATCTCATTTATTGCGTTATTCATTATATTTTGACTCTTTTTTATTTCTTCTAGGTCCTTGTTAAACCTTTCTTGCATCTTCTCAATCCTTGTCTCTAGGCTATTTATCTGTGGTTCCATTTTAATTTCAAGATTTTGGATCATTTTCACTATCAATATTCAGAATTCCTTCTTAGGTAGATTCCCTACTTCTTCCTCTTTTGTTTGGATTGGTGGGCAACTCTCCTGTTCCTTTACCTGCTGAGTATTCCTCTGTCTCTTCATCTTGGTTATATTGCTGCGTTTGGGGTGGCCTTTTTATATTCTGGTAATTTGTGGAATTCTCTTTATTATGGAGCTTCCTCACTGTGGGATGACCCACAGAGATGTTATGGGGAGGGAGGTGGGAGGGGGGTTCATGTTTGGGAACACATGTAAGAATTAAAGATTTTAAAATTAAAAAAAAAATAGTGTTGCTGCCACTTTAGTAAAAGCTCTCTGGGGTGATGTGGAGCCAGCCTGTCCTGGTGCTTTGGAAATATGTTCAGATTGTAATGATGTAAAGAAAAGGATTTATTTCTTCCATCAACTCAATGCCAGGGAAAGCCCTTGGTACCAGATGGTTCAATGGAACCAAAATCAAATTTCCAAAATAAAAATATTGACTCCTCACTTCTACTCTCTCTCCGTGTTAAAACCTTCTTTTTTAGACAAATATCACAAAGTTTCTTAATCTGATCCCTGCTCCTGCATGCAGTTGGCAAAACCAAGCTGCCATGGAGGGCCCCCATGTTCCTTTAGCTCTCCATGTCTCATTCCTACTGATCCTCTGGCACTTTTTCTCCCTCCTGATGGGCACAATTATGGTGATTTGCCCATGACTCAGTCAGTCCCTCGACCGTGTTTCCAACCAAGGGGCCATGTTTCAGCCCCTTGTCCCTATTCATGGAGCAGCATTGAGCAATGACAGCTGCACCCTTCTATTTCTGATCCTCTGGAAGGAAGCAGGGGGAGGCTGTGGGACTTTGTATCCACACATCTTGCTGTCATGAAGCTAGAGGTGCTGGTAGCAGGATGCAAACATGCTAGGCAATGTTTCTCTATACATGATCTCACTTAATCCTCACAAAACCCAGGGAAGAAAATGGTAACACTGTCATTTATGGAGAAGGGAGCTGATTCAATTGTTTCACGTAATGAGACCCAAGTTGATACTCTAGTTGGGCACAGACAAGAATCCAATATTATATTTGTCTGAGTACCTATTCTGTTTACTTCCCACTGTTGCAGTACCACTTTCCAGATATATGCCACTGAGAATATTCCTTTACAGAGATATCTTCCTCAATTGCTCTTTTCACCTGTCTGGGCCTCTCCTGTTTGCTGTTGTTTCTGCCTCATTCCTTTAGCAAGTCTTTTCTCCCAAACGTTTTCAGACACCCTGAGTCTATAGTGCATAAGTGTTTCTCATTCTGATTGAAATGAGCTGTATTTGCAATTTGTCTGGGGCTTCCGCGCAGTTTTTATTTATGGATGAATGGACAGATGCCTAAACAAACAAATAAGGATGGATCTTTAAAAATCTTGGGAATGGATGATAATATTGTTTTGGGGGTCTCTGCACACACAGGCAAACCAAGGAACCCTGAGAGAAATATTTTTTTCTAACCTTGGGCGAGGGGAAGCAGCATCCTCTGACCTGGGGTTCTTTACACACGGGGCCTGTCACACAGGAGTGGGGTTCTTCCCTCAGCATTTTCCACTTGCAGCCCCTCCTCTGTGCGGTGCCATTTCTGCCTGTTGGGTCATATCGCTACCTCTCCCCAGCCCTTGAAGTATCCTCTGGCTCTTAAATTGAGTCCTGTCAATTTTCTCAGATGCCATTTGCTCCTTTTCTCAGGACTTCTGTTCCCTCATTAACGGCTCTTCACCTTTGATGCTTGAAGTTCTCTGGCTCCTTAATTTCCCCTCTTAGAGAAACATCTCAGTCCTGTCACTCGTACTTAGAACCAGCTCATCTTTAACCTTTTTTTTTTCTCCCCTTCAAGCCTTGCAATGAGTGCTTCTCTCTTACCAGTCTCTGTAATTGATTTTGGTGTGAGCCTGGCTTTAGTGTATCTGAGCCTTCCTCTGCTAGGAAACAGCTGTCTCTGACTCCTTAGCCCATCACCCGCCTATCTCAATTCACCATTGACTTGGGGCATCAGGCATGTTGTGGTCAAATAAGTTAAAATTCTGAGCCCCTCCAGACCCACTGCTTGTGGAACAGAAGTAGTACCAGGGTCTACACGCCATGTGCCTGTGTGCTTCGTTGCTTCAGCTGCATCTGCTGCTTTGCAGCCCTGTGGACTGTAGCCTGCCAGGCTATACTCCCCACCGAGCTCAGGAATTAAGATTTGGATTTTGGACAGTTGTGGAATGTCTACCCCTACCCTTTGGTCTTTGCCATCACTCTGGTTCTTCTTGATGCATTGTACATATTTCTGTTGTAAGAGCATCGTGTCAGATAAAGTTAATTTATACTCAACTGAGACACCAAGTTTTCATGGCAAATAGATAGGGAAACAGTGGAAACAGTGACAGACTTTACTTTTGGGGGGCTCCAAAATCACTGCAGATGGTGACTGCAGCCATGAAATTAAAAGACACTTGCTCCTTGGAAGGAAAGTTATGACCAACCTAGACAGCATATTAAAAAGCAAAGGCATTACTTTGCCAACAAAAGTCTGTTTAGTCAAGGCTATGGTTTTTCCAGTAGTCATGTATGGATGTAAGAGTTGGTTTATAAAGAGAGCTGAGCACTGAAGAATTGATGCTCTTGAACTGTGGTGTTGGAGAAGACTCTGGAGAGTCCCTCGGACAGCAAAAAGATCCAACGAGTCCATCCTAAAAGACATCAGTCCTGAATATTCATTGGAAGGACTGATGATGAAACTGAAACTCCAATACTTTGCCACCTGATGCGAAGAACTGACTCATTGGAAAAGACCCTGATGCTGAGAAAGATTGAAGGAGGGAAGAGAAGGGGATGACAGAGGATGAGATGGTTGGATGGCATTATCGACTCAATGGACATAAGTCTGAGTAAACTCCAGGGGTTGGTGAGGGACAGGGAGGCCTGTTGTGCTGCAGTCCATGGGGTCACAAGGAGTTGGACATGACTGAGTGACTGAACTGAACTGAGGCACCAAGAATATTTTTGGATTGCTTCTAGATTTGGAAACATCACCAACCTCTTTTAAATATTTCAAAAGCCCCTTTACATCCAACACTTAACAACTGAGATCTTTCTGTTATCCTTAGAGTGCAGTTCTGCAGACTTTTATTGATACTTTGCAAAAAGCAGAGACATCACATCACTTTGCTGACAAAGGTCTGTATAGTCAAGTGAAGTGAAACTCACTCAGTCATGTCTGACTCTTTCCAATCCCATTGACTATACATTCCATGGAATCCTCCAGGCCAGAATACTGGAGTGGGCAGCCTTTCCCTTCTCCAGGGGATCTTTCCCAGGGACCGAACATGGGTCTCCCATGCTGCAGGTGGATTCTTTACCAGCTGAGCCACAAGGAAACCCTTGTATAGTCAAAGCTATGGTTTTTCCAGTAGTCATGTATGAATGTGATAGCTGGACCATAAAGAAAATTGAGAATGGAAGAATTGATGCTTTCAAACTGCAGTGCTGGTGAAGACTCGAGAATCTTTTGGACAGCAAGGAGATCAAGCCAGTCAATCTTAAAGAAAATCAATCCTGAATATTCATTGGAAGGACTGATGCCAAAGTAGAAGTTCCAATACTTTGGCCACTAGATGTGAAGAGCCAACTGATTGGAAAAGACCCTGATGCCGTGAAAGACTGAGGCTAGAAGGAGAAGGGGGAAGCAGAGGATGAGATGGTTGGATGTCATCATGGACTCAATGAGCAACCTCTAGGAGGTAATGAAGGAGAGGGAAGCCTGACATGCTGCAGTCCACAGGGTTGAAAAGAGTGGGACATGGCTGAGCCGCTGAATGACAACATCCTAATTTTCGAATTAAGCCAATTTCTTAGAGTCAATAATGAATGGTGTTACCTATTGTAAGGATAGGGTGCATATGTACAGAAAAAAGTTAGGGGGATGAATATGGATTGTCAGATGGGCTACATTCTCTGCTATGATGTAGTGAATGTCATGTGAGGGCAATTGCATGAGGATCTTTGCCACCCTGACCAGGTGAAATGTGTACAGATGCTCTGTGATAGGAGAGACAGAGTAAGTGGTGGAGCCTGTAGTGAGTGGTGGAGCCTGGAGTGTGTGGCTTCAGAAGGTGAAGGCTATATATGTCAAGTTAGGGAGATAGTTGTCTGCCAGAAGAAAGCAAACTATTTGAAAGAAAATATAAAGTTACAACTGAGTTGATTTATCTGATTCAAGGAACTGATCGGTTCATTCAGGATGTGATGCTTGTGATGGATTATGTAAGTTTTTGGTTTCATGAGCTTCAAAATAGGATTACCTGGATTTACTTCATATCCTTCTGTGAATTTTTTTTCTTTTTTTTTAATTCCAAGAGACAGGGTCTTTCCTGGGGGAGGGCTTCAGGTTTATTTCTGATTTCTCTCTATCACTGTGGCTTCCATTGTCACATGCACAAGAGAGACTCCAAATTATTTCGCTATCTCCTGAGATCACCAGGTCTGGATCTGCAACAACCTACTTGATGTTAATGATATACACTATGGCCTCTAGGAAAAGCACAATGTTCTCCTTTCTCCTCCATGAATGGCCCTAGTAAGCAAAGGGATTTCCTAACAAAATAGAGTTGAACAATTTTCATATAAAGTTTGGCCTTGGTAGAAGAGATAGATGAGCCTTGTGCAGGGGAAAGGTAACTTTCTCTAGAACTTGGCATCTTGTTCTTCCTCCAAACACAAGAGAAGTAGGAACCAAAGGATGGGGTGAGTTCAGTTTGTGCCTTACACAATTGGAATGTAACAACTTTTGCAGACTTTCTAACAATTATACAATCAGGATGACAGTGAAAGTTGGAAGTTAGTCACACAGTCCTGTCTGACTCTTTGTGATCCCATGGACTGTAGCCTGCCAGGCTCCTCTGTCCTTGGAATTCTCCAGGCAAGAGTACTGGAGGGGGTTGCCATTTCCTTCTCCAGGAATCAGGTTGACTGCTCCCTAAACAAACTTTCATCTCAAAAATCTATTCTTTCCACCTTTCCCTTAATCCTTCTTCTTTTTTTTTTTCTTTAGAAAATCTAGATCTCATCTGTGTACAGCAATTCTAGATATTTTCCTTAGGGACTGAAAAGGAAATATTTACTACTATAAAAATCTGCACTTGTTTTGAAAATGATAAATAGGATAAAAAGCACATTTCTACATTTAATTAAGTGTAGCATTCTCCTTGAGTGAAAAGAGTAGAAAGGAGAGACTAGTAAGGAAAAGTAAATCACTCTGAATATAGGATGCATAAAATAAATCCAAATTATACAAATAAATTGGAGTTTTCAGAGTCAGGGTTGAAACAGTTGCACATATTGATGGAACTGTGGAGCTGTCTTTAGAGAAGGGATGGAAACTGTTTGCTTCTGTGAAGTGTAGAATAGTGAATTCAAGATGTGGCTCAATAAGTATTAAGTAAGAAGTAGCAATACATAATCAGTATTCTGTTTTCTACTCTGTAATTTGACTCTCTCTCTCTTTATACATACATACATACATACATATATATATATATATAGGCTCCCCTTGTGTCTCAGCTGGTAAAGAATCTGCCTTCAATGTTGGAAACTTGAATTTGATCCCTGGGTTAAGAAGGTCCCTTAGAAGGGGATATATATATTTAACATATCTATCTATACTATTTTATTTGATGATTGGTGCATATGGTCACCTTCCATATATAAAGTTTCACATCCCTAGATTGAACCACCTTTGAAACAAAAATATTTACCAAAAAATTCCAAAAGTTCCAAAGCACAAAACTTGAATTTGTTGTGCACCTGACATCTATTTACACAGTATTTACATTATATTAATTATTATAAGTAATCTGGAGATGATATAAAGAGGAAGATGTGCATAAGTTATTTGCAAATACTACACTGTTTTATATAAAGGACTTACGTTTCTACAGATTTTGGTATCCAAGATGCAAACCATTAAATTTCATTTCTTTTGGGGATCTTTAGCTTTGCTTAAGAGATATACTTTTCAAATTCCATTTTCAAATTAGCATGTCTAATGTTTACTTATATGTATTTCTCTGACATAATAATAAACAACATTCTATCAGTTCTAGCAAGGTCCCCTTCATAAATGCCCAGGAGAAAGCTCATCTCTCATTGCCATATGGTTCAGGTTTTCACATTTTAATCCATCATCCTCACATTGACAATAAATATAGTTGCAACATAAATATTAATAAAATATATTGGAGGCATTTCTTTTATCCATATCCCTTATATATTGTCGTTTCTTTGTTTATGAGACTAACGTCTGACTTTTCTCTGTGATAAAATTTCAGGACAAATGATTTTTCAGTTTTTCAATGGAGGGTCACTTTGGAAAGAGAATAATTATCACCAGCATTTATTTTTGAATATACAAAAATAATTATGGAAAAAAGCACTTGTTTGTTCTTTCATTTTCCTTCAAATAGCTTTTGGTTTTTATTGAGGTGTTAGAAATGTTATGGCTATGAATTCACCAAAATTTCAAGCTTATTAATTGTGAAGTTCAGTGATCTTCAGGATATGAAAAATGGTTACTGGAGAGGATAGGGGATGCTTTTATTAACCTAACTGACAAAAACAGTGAAAGGGCTTACAAATAAAATCACAGCGCAATATAACTTAGATTGTTTTTAAAATAAAATGGAATAATAGCAATTATAATAATTATTATTAAATCACAGTAACTAAAAGAAGTGTTCACTGGTAGGCACACTCCCCAGTGGAGAGAGGTGTCAGGATAGTGTTTTTCATTCCATAACTTTCCCTTCTTTTCCTCCCATTGTTCTCCTACCGATTCTTCATACTTTCACGTGATGCTGGTCCCACAAGCAGAAGTGCATGCTGGGAAAAAATTATACTGCTCCTTCCCTGAAATTCTGACTCTAATCTGAAACAATATGTCTTTTTCATAATACAGATTTAGTTAAATTCTTACAGTCGAAATAATTTATTATAAATAGTTAATATATAGATAATTATTTGATCACATTTTGACTTCAGATGAGAAAAAAATACAAACTTATTTTTCAATAACTATTATTAGAGAAAGCAGATATGATATGGTCAGCTAAAGCTGTCTATAAGATTGCTTTTGTTTATGTAGAGTTTTCTGAAATCCTTTAACCTAATATAAGAAACTATAAACCTTTGGGATTATCATCATCCCACACTTTAAAAAATTAATATGTCGTCATAGAAAAAAAGCCGTTTTTTTTTTTTTTTTTCCTGCAACAGTCTTGGGAGAGATGTAATATTCTTCAAAGATTTTAGAAACTAGTTCAATCTTTTTCTTCTCATAATTTTTTCTTGTGGTGATGCTTCGTGACAGTGTTGAGGAGTGCTGGTCAGATGTTCTATAACTTCCCTCAATGAAGACTTGCTTGATTTTTGTTTAATGATTTCACTGGGGTTATGTGTTATAGGGAGGAAAGCTAGCCAAAGTAAAGTGTCATGCTCATCACATCATGTCAAGGGAGCATGCTGCACCTAAGACTTAAAACTATTGAGTTAACCTTTGTCCTTGTTCTTGAGGTAGTGTTTGTCAGGTGACTCAGCTGTAAAATTGCTCTTCTCTTCCCTTCCTTTTCCACATTGCACTCTTTCTTTGGAAAAAAAAAAAAAAAAGCCATTAAATGGGGGAAATAAGCTTCACTTCCCTTAAGGATGGAGGACTTACATGAATAACATGGGATTTTTCTACATAAGAAATTCATCTATTCTCCCCCCACTTATTGATTCAGTCACTTATTCTTGAGTCTGTATGGACTCGTGAATATTTATTTTATACTTTTGGTTGAAACATTTATAACATTTTAAATTTTATAATAATTTAAATGAGAAACCCTAAGGTGAATCTGCACATAAATCTTTGATTATTTTCTTACTAACAAAATATTTTGGGTCTGAAGGTAGCAAATTTGTTAAGGCTTTGGATACATTTTTCCATATTGCCTATCACAAATGTTTTATGGGGTCACACAGAGTCGGACACGACTGAAGTGACTTAGCAGCAGCAGCAGCAACCATTCATAAAGTGCATGGAAAATATCTTTTCATTCTATTACTATATCCCTTCACAGACATATCTCAGACCTTTTCACGTTTTAGGGACAACTGTATATGAAATATTCTGTCATCAAAGGCACTGTATATTTTGCCTTTATCATCAACAAGACCACTATCTGTCTTAACTACTTCAGAAATGACATTTAAGCCTCATTATTTGGAAATGTACTTGATAAAAATGATGCCTTCTGGGTGGAATTCACCTGTTGCTCTACTTATTTGCTTTCCAGCTAAAGATAAGTGAGTTGGATAGAGAAGGTCATGGGCAATTTTCTCAATGGTACAGATTTAGCAGTGGTCAACTCAAGTGCTGATTGTGTTACATCTAACTGTCATGGCAATCCTCTGAATGAATGTGACTGCCTCTATTTTGCAGGGCAGGAAACCAGTTCCAAAATGTGAAGTTGCCCAAGATTACATATTTAGTTCAGTATTAATATTAATGTCGTATTAATGCTTTATACCTCACACCATGTTTAATCTTCCCATAACCCTGCAGAGCGTTAGCCTCAATTTACAGACATCAAAACAGGCATTTAAAAATGTTGAGAAACTTGCCTGAGGTAAGCAAAGCTGAAAACTAGTAAGCTGGTTTTCCATTTTGCATCATTTTTCTTCAAATCCATGCTGCTCCATGTGGTGTAGATAATAGTTACAGATATATGTGGATTTTCATATATAATTTATGTTGTTTTTTTTTTGTTTGGCTGCACTGTTGTACAACATTGTTTGGAGAAGGAGGTATAGCAGGAAGCACAGAAGAGAATCATAAAATAGATGAGTAATCTAGAGTGTTATATAGAAATAAATTCTATATATTGATATGTCACTCATGTTCATTTAATTCTAAATTCTTTCTTTCTTCCTAATCCTATTAAGCATTTGCCTCCATTTAACCTCACAGATCATGTAGTAGTCTGGACCATTTCAATGCTGGTCCAGACTACATTAAATTTAGAAAAGCTGATCCAGACTACACTATCTGTGAGGTTAAAACCTTACCCTTTACCTAGACTTATGATGGCTCAGGTGGTAAATTATCTGCTGCAATGCAAGAGACCTAGGCTTGACCCCTAGGTCAGGAAGATGCCCTGGAGAAGGGCTAGGTTCCCCACTCCAGTATTCTTGCCTGCAGAATCTTACATAGAGAGGAGCCTGGCAGGCTGCAGTCCATGGGGCCGCAAAGAGTTAGACAGGACTAAGCGACTAACACTACTACCAGATTTATGCCAAAATATTTAGTAAAGTCTCTAGCGTTGTCACATATAGGTTTACAAGTCCTTTATCCCCTTGCCAGAGGAGACAGGTTTCTTTCTCTTTTTTTTTTTTAATGAAAATTGCTATGGATTCAGACAGACATATTTTTAACTGTAGCTTACCTCTTATTTTTTGTGTGCATTGGTCAAAACATGATCTTTTGAGCCTTAGTTTTTCTATGAAATGTCACAGCTTTAAAGATAGTTGTGCATGCTTAGTCGCTTTAGAGATGTCCAACTCTTTGAGACTTTATGCACTGTAGACCTCTAGGCTCCTCTGTCCATTGCATTCTCCAAGCAAGAATACTGGAGTGGGTTGCAATGCCTTCCTTCAGGGGGATCTTCTTGACCCAGGGATTGACCCTACATCTCCTGTGTTTCCCGCATTGTAGGTGGATTCTTTATCCTGTGTGCCACCTGGGAAACCCTTAAAGAGGGTAGAATAAAACCATTATTACTCTATACAGTATAATTAAAACACTTAGAGCACAAAAATACAGAAATAAACAAACACAAAAAGGAATAAGTTCAAATTTTCTAAACACATAAGGCAAATTATGAGTCTCATCAGCAAATTCCTATAATGGTTTCCTCAACAGAAGGAAGCTTGCAAAGAAATGAAGATTTCTCACACTTCTAGTTGAATACAGGTGGTAATAAAATTAAGAATCTCAGGAAATCTTGGTCTAGTAATCATGTGACTAAAGCAAGGATGTTCAGAACTGGGAAAAAAAAAAAAAGAAAGAACAGAAAATATCTAATGCTGGACATTGCATGGGTAAGAGAACTGTGATGGAACAACGGAATCCACATTTTCCAAGACCTTTTCCTGACTGCTTGAGGCTGCTATAGAAGTCAGGTGGGATTGATCATGATGTATTTGTAGAGTTCAGCCAGGAAGAGAAACTACTCTGTATTCCAGGGTTTACGTTAATACCGAAGAAGCAATGCTGCCCTTGAATCTAAGTTTCAATCAAGTTGCTTTCATTAACTTTCAATCCAAACTGGCCAGTCTACCCATATTAATAAATTCATACTGATTCAAATTTGCATTCTTATCCCCCATCAAACACCCTTAGAATACATCCTGGTGCATTTTCCTCAGGATTCTATATATATGAATTGGCAAAACGTTGCTATATGTTTTTGTGTATGATAACTCTTCTCAGACTCTGTATTTATGCTCTAGGGAATCCACATGGATTTGAACCTAACACTGGTTTTGAAGCAATGAGAGATAAGGATTGAGGATTGAGCAATGAGGATTTAGGTTTTGAGGAGATTCAACTTGCCTGTGCAAGACAACTGCCTCTGACAAGTGTATTAATGAGATCATTAGTCAAGGGGAAGCAAACCTACTCAGAAAAAGAGACAGATGTGTTTTGGTTGGTGTTATGTGTGTATGTTTTTCTTTTGGCTTTGTTTTGTTTTGTTTTCCCTCCTGGGATTTGAGAATTTGTAATCCCAATCCCAAGTCTTTAAATCCTTATACATTATAATCCATAAGAGATCTGGGGAGGTTATGAATTTCATGTATATGGTAATTTAGCCGCTTGTTGGAGAAGACTTTGGACTTGATTTCCTGAAATATTTGCCCTCTAGCAATATAACAGAACAGTCACAGAAAATGTCTATTTTCTATCCATGCCTAGAGCCGAGTGTTAAATTTCCAACTTAGCACTTTTGTTCCTTACGATCTTCAACATGTTCAGAAGCAGGCTGCCCACAAAACTGTACACTGTATTTCTACCACAGTTGCCTGTTGCTAAAACTACATGTGCTAAATCGCTTCAGTCCTGTCTGATTCTGTGTGACTCTATGGACTTCAGCTTGACAAGCTCCTCTGTCCATAGAATTCTCCAGGCAATAACACTGGAGAGGGTTGCTGTGCCTTCCTCCAAGGGATCTTCCTGAACCAGGGATCGAACTGGAATCTCTTATGTCTAACCTGTATTGGCAAGTAGGTTCTTTACCACTAGCACCACCTGCTGCTAAGTCACTTCAGTCGTGTCCGACTCTGTGCGACCCCATAGAAGGCAGCCCATCAGGTTCCCCCATCCCTGGGATTCTCCAGGCAAGAACACTGGAGTGGGTTGCCATTTCCTTCTCCAATGCATGAAAGTGAAAAGTGAAAGGGAAGTGGCTCAGTTGTGTCTGACTCTTTGCGACCCCATGGACTGCAGCCCAGCAGGCTCCTCTGTCCATGGGATTTTGAAAGTCCTAATACTACATAGCATTGCCCACCTTCACATTCTATGTGCATTCACCTCCAACAAAACTTCACCTTATAGATTAACAGCTGTTTGCATATGTACCAAATCACTTCAGTTGTGTCCTACTCTGCAACCCCTTGGACTGTAGCCCCTCAGGTTCCTCTGTCCCTGAAATTATCCAGGCAAGAATAATGGATTGGGTTGTCATTTCCACCTCCAGGGATCAAACTTGCATCTCCTGCATCTCCTGCATTAACAGGCAGATTCTTTACCAAGTGCACCACCTGGGAAGCCGTTTATTTCTGAGTGATATTTATGTTAAAGTTGATGTATGTGATTGATAGGGACCAATCCTGTATTTTCACTGTTCCGGTCACAAGCTCCCACTCTGTGCCCACTCTGCCCTGCTCTGGGAGTGCCCTCACATGCTTCCCCAGCCTCTGCAAACCACCTCATCACAGCTCTCCCTACTTGGCTACCAGTCCAGCTGTCTTAGAATGTCAGGAGGGGGACAGTTTCAGTTCCTTTCCTATCCAACTGCCAGGCTCTTAAATGGGCTCATAAATGATTCTTTAATTTATCACATCATGTCATATCACAGTAAAACCAAGTGGGGTCCTGTGGGGCTCCTGGGCATAGAAGCCTTTTTTTTATCACCTGCTTATTGTAGGCCAGACTCCAGACCCCATGACTTTCCCTGAGTTCCAAAGGGTAGATTGGAACAGTTGCTCATGAAGGGAGGAGAAGTCAAGAAACCAAGGAGGCAAGACCAAAGGGACTGGAGTTCATCAGGATTAGGAGACCAAATACCTGGGACCTTGCACACACCTTAATCTTGTTAGCAACCCTACTCTTGAACCACTTATATAAAACTCCTCCCCACACTTCCCGAGGTTGGGACACAGTTTTTAGAGGCCAGAGCCTACTGTGTCCCCCTTTGACTGGTAAAACAATAAAACCATTCCTTTCTACTAAACTGGAACCTCTGTCTCTGAGATTTGATTTGGCACCAGGGTACAGAGAAACTGAGCTTTCAGGTTCAATGGGGGCAAAAAGTTCTTTCCCTTACAATGGATTTAAAACTCGTGACTAAAGAGCAGAGATAAGAATAGAGAAGTTTCCCATCTCAATCTCACC
Organism: Budorcas taxicolor; assembly: GCF_023091745.1. NCBI lineage: Eukaryota > Metazoa > Chordata > Mammalia > Artiodactyla > Bovidae > Budorcas > Budorcas taxicolor. Next base: position 143,617,131 of record NC_068920.1, read on the forward strand.
CCCTCATCATCTACCTTCCACAGCCAGTGTGTGATGTTACTTATTCACATGACTACATGTTTATTTTTGTGCCATCACACTGAAAAAGTGCTCTCTGTGAAGAAAAGAACTTGATCTCTCTTATTACTGCATTTTAAAATATGTTTTTAAAATAAAGAGATTATTATTTCTATTATTTGTTTAACACAACAAAGCCAAGTATTTTTAAAAATATATTTCTTAAACTGTTTCCTTGACACTGGGAAAATTATTTCATTTCTCTTTGATGGACTCCTCTTATGTGAAATAATAATATTAATATTGAAGTGAAGTGGCTCAGTCGTGTCTGACTCTTTGCGATCCCATGGACTATACAGTCCATGGAATTTTCCAGGCCAGAATACTGGAATCGGTAGCCTTTCTCTTCTCCAGGGGGTCTTCCTAACCCAGGGATCGAACCCAGGTCTCCCACATTGCAGGCAGATTCTATACAAGCTGAGCCACAAGGCAAGCCCAACAATACTGTAGTGGGTAACCTATCCCTTCTCCAGTGGATCTTCCTGTCCCAAGATCTTAACCAGAGTCTCCTGCATTGCAGGTGGATTCTTTACCAACTGCACTATCAGGGAATTGGGTTGGCTACACAGTTTGTTTGGGTTTTTCCCTAAGATGTTACAGAAATACCCAACTGAATCTTTTGGTTAAGGTAATACATGAAACTTATGGGACACAGCTGATAAGGAAGCACTGTGTATCGACATAAAGAAATATACATGCTGTTCTTTGCATCTTAATTTTTAATTGATTTCTTCAATGTAAGCCTTGAAGCCTAAAGCTGGCATCTTGGGCTATAATAATTCCAATATTGTCCAATTTTCTACTGACCCAATTATTTGCTTACATTTGTCTGTGGCCGTTTATTTCTAGGTTGCCATCTGCTCTATTTTGACCTCTTTAAAGACTTCAGGTACGTGTAACTCAGCAGCTGAGAGGACTATGAACACAACTTATCTACAATTTTGTATTTATTAAGTATTTACCAGACCTATCTTAACATGATATAGCCAATGCAGGAGATATAAGGAATGCAGGTTCAATCCCATGGTCAGGAAGATGCCCTGGAGGAGGAAATGGCAATCCACTCCAGTAATCTTGCCTAGAGAATTCCATGAACAGAGGAGGCTGGCAGGCTGAGTCCATAGGGTTACACCAAGTTGGACACGACTGAAGTCACTTAGCATGCATGCACACAGATAGATAGAAATATGGAGACATATATTTATGTCATCTTATATTTCATCAATGCTGGGTGTCCAACACTAGTGTTTTTTCTCACCCTTAGTCTATGTTTTCTGCTGAAAGATCCTCTTTTTGTAATTACATGTTTGGCTTTTTAAAAACTGATATAGATATGCAGTTTGTTTTACTTTTGCTTTGTGATCAAGATAATGTGTCTCTTTAATTCTTTATGAAGGCCTTTGTAGCTCTGGGACATCTTTAACTGTGCTGTAGATGAGATTGTTCCCTGATGGCTCAGTGGGTAAAGAATCTGCCTGCAATTCAGGAGACACAGCAAACATGGGTTTGATCCCTGGATTGGGAAGATCCCCTGGAGAAGGAAATGGCAGCACACTACAGTATTCTTGCCTGGAAAAATCCCATAGAGAGAGGAGCCTGGTGGGCTACAGTCCAATGGGTCGCAAAGAGTCAGACACGACTGAGCAATTAAGCACGCACACACTGCAGCATCCACCCATTTCTTCAAAGATTAAGTTGACAACTACTAAAGTCACTGATAGACGTGCACCCTGATAGAAATCAGGATACAAAACAGCATGGGGCACTCTATGCTTCGGAAGAGCAGGCCCCATAAATAGTATTAGTAATATACATATCTCATGAAGAATTTCACTGAACCCAAATTCGTGCATTTTCCCATATTGAAGAGCACTAAAATCATTAACTTGAAAAGTGACTAGCAGTAATGTTTTCCCAAGAATGTGGTTGTCTGCATGTACTGTAGCCAGAAATCATGCATGAAATGACTTCTTCCCTTCTCTTCAGAGTAATTATCTCTGAGCTCCTGAGAGGTTGCTTCCCGGGCTGTAGTCCTCAGTAAGGCATTGAATAAAACAAACTCACAATTCTTAGTTGTGTGTTTTTCTTTAAGTCAATGAGATTCATCAATGCACTAATGCTTAGAGTTCTGAGAGTCCTTCATTGTGTCTTTCAAGATGTCACTAACTGATATCCCCACACACCTAAGTTACGTATTTGGAAATTCTTCCCAAATCCTAAAATCTAAAAGGATCCATTTCAACAGACTAAAATCGTTATGACTTTGCTTCTTCCTGGGTAAGGAGATGTGATTTTTCTGGTCATAGCTTTGTCCCAGTTTTCTCAGAGCCTCTTGGCAAAGCACAACTATTTCTGCAGCTGTTTCTACACAGGAAGAAGGGAGACTCAATTAGATAACTACTGAACTTATTATCGAATTGGCTTGTATAATTCAACTTGGTATCCTGGAGACTCCTTCAGGGCGTCATATTCAACATGACAATTCAATAATAATTAAAATAGGAACAAGTAACAATGTGTTTGTTAACTAGGCAAGGCAAGTGTTCAGTTCAGTTCTGTTCAGTCACTCTCGTATCCGAATCTTTATGACCCCATGAACTGCAGCACGCCAGGCCTCCCTGTCCATCACAAACTCCCAGAGTCCACCCAAACCCAGGTGTATTAAGTCGGTGATGCCATCCAACCATCTCATCCTCTGTCGTCCCCTTCTCCTGCCCTCAATCTTTCCCAGCATCAGGGTCTTTTCAAATGAGTCAGCTCTTCGCATCACGTGGCCAAAGTATTGGAGTTTCAGCTTCAACATCAGTCCTTCCAAAGAAATCCCAGGACTGATCTCCTTTAGGATGGACTGGTTGTATCTCCTTGCAGTCCAAGGGACTCTCAAGAGTCTTCTCCAACACCACAGTTCAAATGCATCAATTCTTCAGCACTCAGCTTTCTTTATAGCCCAACTCTCACATCCATACATGACCACTGGAAAAATCATAGCCTTGATTAGACAGACCTTTGGTGACAAAGTAATGTCTCTGCTTTTCAATATGCTGTCTAGGTTGGTCATAACTTTCCTTCCAAGGAGAAAGCGTCTTTTCATTTCATGGTTGCAATCACCATCTGCAGTGATTTTGTAGATTCTCCATTAAATAGATAAGAAAGCTGAGGCTAATGTGTAAGTGACTTTCAAAGATACCATTGTTTGAAAAAGGGCATCTGGAATACAAATCGTTTGACCCTAAGGCCCTTGTTCTTACAGTTACATTCTCAATTGTTTTCCTCCTAAGTATAAAATGGAATACTATAGAAACGCAGATGACTGAAGGACTGACCCCACCTACCTGCTTAGATGTTTAACTTTGAAAATTCTGTTTAAAAGAGAATATAACCTGAATGTTCCAAAAGCAAAGCAATTAAAGAAAGAAATAAAAGAATTTAAAGGAACTTATATGCAGAGTACATCATGAGAAATGCTGGGCTGGAGGAAGCACAAGCTGGAATCAAGATTGCCAGGAGAGATATCAATAACCTCAAATATGCAGATGACACCACCCTTATGGCAGAAAGTGAAGAACTAAAGAGCCTCTTGATGAAAGTGAAAGAGGAAAGTGAAAAAGTTGGCTTAAAGCTCAACATTCAGAAAATAAGATCATAGCATCAGGTCCCATAACTTCATGGCAAATAGATGGGAAACAGTGGCTGAATTTAATTTTCTGGGCTCCAAAATCACTGGAGATGGTGATTGCAGCCATGAAATTAAAAGATGCTTACTCCTTGGAAAGAAAGTTATGACCAAACTAGACAGCATATTGAAAAGCAGAGACATTACTTTTCTAACAAAGGTACATCTAGTCAAGACTATGGTTTTTCCAGTGGTCATGTATGGATGTGAGAGTTGGACTATAAAAAAGTTGAGCACAGAAGAATTGATGCATTTGAACTGTGGTGTTGGAGAAGACTCTTGAGAGTCCCTTGGACTGCAAGGAGATACAACCAGTCCATCCTAAAGGAGATCAGTCCTGGGATTTCTTTGGAAGGACTGATGTTGAAGCTGAAACTCCAATACTTTGGCCACCTGATGCGAAGAGCTGACTCATTTGAAAAGACCCTGATGCTCGGAACGATTGAGGGCAGGAGGAGAAGGGGACGACAGAGGATGAGATGGTTGGATGGCATCACTGACTCAATGGACATGGGTTTGGGTGGACTCTGGGAGTTTGTGATGGACAGGGAGGCCTGGTGTGCTGCAGTTCATGGGGTCACAAAGAGTCAGACATGACTGAGCAACTGAACTGAATGGAACTGAACTGAAATAAAAAATATTCAGTCTCACCCACAAAGGTTTAAGGTGGGAGTGAATCTGTATTACCAGGGACAACAGAGTCAAACAGCATATAAATTTGGGTGATTTAAGAGTATAAAATCAAATAATTTATACAAATATAAGAAAAACAACACTCAATTATTGATCTCAAATAATTCAATTAATTTTATTGTTAACCTCTAGGGATAAATAAAACTGCACATATTCCAAGTCTTAATTTATATTACAAAAAAGATTATGAATCTTATTTTATGTTTAGATACTAACATTTGAAAAAATTATAACCGGAAAAATTCAGATACTGACTGAAGCAAATCATGAACTATAAAAAAGCATACTCAAAAGCTTATAGTTGCATTTTTCAGAAAATACAAAAAGGTATATCTTCTGTTTCTAGCTGCAAACCTATAAACAAGTGTTTTGGTAAAAAGAATAAAGATTTGGCAATACTACATAGTTTATACAACTTTTAATACAATTTGCACATAATCTAATATGCGGTCCTCAGAGCAAATTTGTTAGGTAAATATAGAAGGTGAGGAATATGGACTTATACAGAAAAAGAAGTTTAGAAAACTTCTAAGAATGTCATTCTGCTGTGTGAGTCCACATTTAGATGTGGACATTCTTAGTGCTCTGTTGGCCCACTTAATTCCGAATTATAATTTCAGATCTAAAATACAGATGGTCCTTTGGCCAGCCTTCATTTGATTTCCTAGAAAATGTATTACACTTGTATTTATTATCTATTATCATTTTATTCAAATGCAACCAAATTTTAATATATCACACTGTAATTATTGTATTAGTAAATATTTATGTTTATTGATGCCACCCTTGTTTCAGAAGGTAATTAAGTTAGCATATGCAAATGTGTTAAATATAATGAAACTTTAGAACATTTTTTTTGGTGAAGGAAATAGCAACCCACTCCAGTACTCTTGCCTGGAAAATTTCATGGATGGAGGAGCCTGGTAGGCTACCATCCATGGGGTCACAAAGAGTTGAACACAACTGAGAGACTTCACTCTCTTAGAACATTTTAAAAATTGAAGTGGCAGATAACAAATGAAAGAGAGAGTGATGAAAAAGAAGTCATTCAAGTCCAAAAATAAAAATATATTATAATGACCTAATATATTGGCTGAAATTGTGTTACAAAACTATGTTTCATCAATGAGAGGAAATGATTAATTCACTATATTTAAAAGTACAGAAAAAAAAAAAAACTGCACAGGAAAAATAAAGATTCTCTGCAGTAAGTTGGGACATATATTTTTCTCAGCTCTCCAGGATATTCTTTTGGTGTTGTGTCTCTACTCAGCCTACACAGATTGGACTACACAGGCTATGACTTCTTGAGGGCTGGGATGAGTCATGCTCACCTGTAAGAGAGCATGATCAATCTCAATAATAGTTTCCTTTACAACATTGTGTTAGTTTCTACTGTAAAGCAAAATGAATCAGCCATTGTTGTTGTTGTTGTCGTTCAGCTGCCAAGTCATATCTGACCCCTGCAACCCCATGGATTGCAGCATGCCAGGCTTACTTGTCCTTCCCTATCACCCTGAGTTTGCTCAAGCTCATGTCCATTGAGTTGGTGATGCCATCCATCCATTTCATCCTCTGTTGTCCCCTTCTCTTCCTGCCTTCAATCTTTCCCAACATCGGGGTCTTTTCCAATGAGTTGGATTATTGCATCAGGTGGCCATAGTATTGGAGCTTCAGCTTTGGCATCAGTCCTTCCAATGGATATTCAAGACTGATTTTGTTTAGGATTAACTGGCTTGATCTCCTTGTTGCTCAAAGGATTCTCTAGTACCATAGTTTGAAAGCATCAGTTCTTTGGCACTCAGCCTTCTTTATGGCCCAGTTCTCATATCTGTACCTGACTACTGGAAAAACTAGAGCCTTGATATATGGACCTTTGTCAACAAAGTGATGCCTCTGCTTTTTAATATACTGTCTAGGTGTGTCATAGTTTTCCAAGGAGCAAGTGTCTTTTAATTTCATAGCTGCAATCACCATCCTCATTGATTTTGGTGACAGAGAAAATTTCAGTTTCCACTGTACAGTAAAATGAGTCAGCCATACATATACATAAACTCCTCCCTTTTGGACTTCCTTCCCATTCAGATCACCGCAGTGCATTCAGCTGAGTTCCCTGTGCTGTACCGTATATTATTCGTTGTCTATTTTATACTTAGTGTCAATAGTAAATAGGTGTCGATCTCAATCGCCCAGTTGCTCCCTTTCCCCCTTGGCATCCTTGTGTCTATTCTATGTCTCCTTCTCTATTTCTGTTTTGCTAATAAGTTCATTTTTTACCATTTTTCTAGACTTCACAATTATGCACTATATATATTGTAAAGCAACTATACTCCAATAAAAATTAATTTAAAAATAAAACAAACAAGCAAAATCAGTTTCCTTCTAGAGTGAGGTAACAACCACTCTATAAAAATCCTACAGTTAAACTTTAGCAAGATTAGTGATCCCAGATCCTCTCTATCTGCTTCTTTGGTCAAACAGTCATTAAGTTGGAGAAAAACTGTAGATGATTATTTTTCTTCTTCAATCTGCAATTTTTTTAAAAGAGTGATCTTAAATCTCCCACCATGTTAATTAAATTATGTAATTAGGGCTCTTAGAAATCTCCTTGTAAGTTTGTGGAATTATGCATTTAACTTTTTTGAGTGCACTTACATCTCCTTTGCTAGAACTGAGGACCACACTTCTCTGCCAGAGAGCCTCAAAAATGTGATTTTCACTGAGAGTAGTAAAAAGGCCCCTAACCTTGTGATTGTGGAGGAGAAAAAAAGGCATGCGGTGGATAAAAAGCCTTCTCTTCCATGTAGGTCGGTTTTGATCACGAAGTTTTCCCCCCTTTTCACTCATTTTATTTTTTATATCCCCTCCTCCATGTTTGTGGGCTTCCCAGGTGGCACCAGTGGTGGTGAATCCACCTATCAAGTCACCTACCACCTACCAATTGGTCCATACTGAAATCAGATTGATTATAGTCTTTGCCAAAGATAGAGAAGCTCTATACAATCAGCAAAAGCAAGACCAGGAGCTGACTGTGGCTCAGATCATGAACTCCTTATTGCCAAAATCAGACTTAAATTGAAGAAAGTAGGAAAAACCACTAGACCATTCAGGTATGACCTAAATCAAATCCCTTACGATTACACAGTGGAAGTGAGAAATAGATTCAAGGGATTAGATCTCATAGAGTGCCTGAAAAACTATGGGTGGAGGTTCATGACATTGTACAGGAGCCAGGGATCAAGACCATCCCCATGGAAAAGAACTGCAAAAAAGCAAAATGGCTTTCTGAGGAGGCCTTACAAATAGCTGAGAAAAGAAGAGAAGTGCAAAGCAAAGGAGAAAAGGAAGGATATCCATTTGAGTGCAGAGTTCCAAAGAATAGCAAGGAGAGAGAAGAAAGCCTTCCTCAGTGAGCAGTGCAAAGAATTAGAGGGAAACAATAGAATGGGAAAGACTAGAGATCTCTTCAAGAAAATTAGAAATACCAAGGGAACATTTCATGAAAAGATGGGCACAATAAAGGACAGAAATGGTATGGACCTAACAGAAGCAGAAGATATTAAGAAGAGGTGGCAAGAATACACAGAAGATCTGTGCAAAAAAAAATCATCATGACCCAGATAATCATGATGGTGTAATCACTCATCTAGAGTCAGACATCCTGGAATGCACAGTCAAGTGGGCCTTAGGACATATCACTATAAACTAAGCTAGTGGAGGTGACGAAATTCCAGCTGAGCTATTTCACATTTTTAAAAATGATGCTATAAAAGTGCTTCACTGAATATGCCACCAAATTTGGAAAACCCAGCAGTGGCCACAGGACTGGAAAAGGTCAGTTTTCATTCTAATTCCAAAGAAAGGCAATGCCAAAGAACGCTCAATCTACCACACAAGTGCACACATCTCACACGCTAGTAAAGTGATGCTCAAAATTCTCCCAGCCAGGCTTCAACAGTATGTGAACTGTGAACTTCCTGATGTTCAAGCTGGATTTAGAACAGGCAGAGGAACCAGAGATCCAATTGCCAACATCTGTTAGATCATCAAAAAAGCAAGAGAGTTCCAGGAAAACATCTATTTCTGCTTTATTGTATATGTCAAAACCTTTGACTGTGTGGATCACTACAAACTGTGGAAAATTCTTTTAAGAGATGGGGATACCAGAACACCTGACTTGCCTTCTGAGAAATCCATGTGCAGGTCAGGAAGCAACAGTTAGAACTGGACATGGAACTCAGACTGGTTCCAAATAAAGAAAGGAGTACATTAAGGTTGTATATTGTCACCCAACTTATTTAACTCACAAGCAGAGTACCTCATGAGAAATGCTTGGCTGGATGAAGCACAAGTTGAAATCAAGATCGCTGGGAGAAATATCAATGACCTCAGATATACAGATGATACCACTCTTATGGCAGAAAGTGAAGAAAAACTAGAGTCTTTTGATGAAAATGAAAGAGGAGAGTGAAAAAGTTGGCTTAAAGCTCAACATTCAGAAAATGAAGATCATGGCATCTGGTCCCATTATTTCATGACATACAGATGGGGAAACAGGGGAAACAGTGGCTGACTTTATTTTGGGGGGCTCCAAAATCACTGCAGATGGTGACTGCAGCCATGAAATTAAAAGACGCTTGCTTCTTTGAAGAAAAGTTATGATCAACCTAAAAAGCATATTAAAAAGCAGAGACATTACTTTGCCGACAAAGGTCCCTCTAGTCAAAGCTATGGTTTTTCCAGTAGTCATATATGGATGTGAGAATTGGACTATAAGGAAAGATGAGCACCAAAGAATTGATGCTTTTGAACTGTGGTGATGGAGAAGACTCTTGAGAGTCCCTTGGACTGCAAGAAGATCCAACCAGTCCATCCTAAAGGAAATAGTCCTGAATATTCATTGGAAGGACTGATGCTGAAACTGAAACTCCAATACTTTGGCCACCTGATGAGAAGATCTGACTCATTTGAAAAGACTCTGATGCTGGAAAAGATTAAAGGAGGGAGGAGAAGGGGATGACAGAGGATGAGATGGTTGGATGGCATCACCAACTCAATGGACATGAGTTTGAGTAAACTCTGGGAGTTGGTTGTTGACAGGGAGGCCTGTTGTGCTGCAGTCCACGGGGTTGCAAAGAGTCTGATAGGACTGAGGGACCGAACTGAACCAATGTAGGAGATATAACAGATGTGGCTTTGATTCCTGGGGTGGAATATTCCCCCCATGTTTGTATACTCAGTCGCTTCTGTCATGTTCAACTCTTTCTCGCCCCATGCACTGTAGCCTGCCAGAGTCCCTCTGTCCCTGGGATTCTCCAAGGCAAGAATAGTGGATTGGGTAGCCATTTCCTTCTCCAGGGGATCTTCCTGACCCAGAGGATTAAACCCAGTTCTCTTGTATCTCCTGCTTTGGCAAATAAGATTCTTCATCACTGCTGCTGCTGCTGCTAAGTCGCTTCAGTCGTGTCTGACACTGTGCGACCCCGTAGACGGGGGCCCACTTTCTCTGGGATTCTCCAGGCAAGAACACTGGAGTGGGTTGCCATTTCCTTCTCCAGTGCATGAAAGTGAAAAGCAAAAGTGAAGTCACTCAGTCGTGCCTGACTCTTCATCACTAGTGCCCCCTTATTTGTATTTGGCATTACTTCATATTATGGGTTTCCCTGGTAGCTCAGCTGGTAAAGAATCCACCTGCAATGCAGAAGATCTTGGTTCCATTGAAGATCTGTTGGAGAAGGGATAGGCTACCCACTCCAGTATTCTTGGGTTTCCTGGTGGCTCAGAGGGTAAAGAATCTGCCTACAATGAGGGTGACCTGGGTTCGATCTCTATGTTGGGAAGATTCTCTGGAGAAGGGAACTGGCTACCCAATCCAGTACTCTTGCCTGGAGAATCCCATGGACAGAGCGGCCTGGCAGGCTACAGTCCATGGCGTCACAAAGGCTCAGACACGACTGATCCACCTTCACTTTCGCACCTTATGCTCCCAGTGTGGAAACAAGTCATATAAACTGTTATTTCAGAACTCTTGTCTTTCAGCAAATTTTAGATGTACAGATCTAATTAGCAAACCAAAGGGAGGTTTTTATTCAGTTTCTGGCCACTGCGGTCTTTAAAATGGCTATCATAATCTTAGAAGAACTAAATGACTTGGGAGAGCTATAACTTTTAACTGCACTTTGCGCTGGAAACAGCTACCTAAATAAACAAAAATTCAACCTAATTGCATCTCCATCTTCCAGCATCTATAACTCAGCAATATAATGTTCTTTGTGTGATTGTTTGTCTGCTGCTAAGTCACCTCAGTCATGTTCGACTCTGTGCAACCCCGTAGATGGCAGCTCAACAGGCTCCCCTGTCTCTGGGATTCTCCAGGCAAGAACACTGGAGCAGGTTGCCATTTCCTTCTCCAGTGCGTGAAAGTGAAAAGTGAAAGTGAAGTTGCTCAGTCGTGTCCAAGTCGTGTACAAACTACAACCACTGTCCAGCTACCAGAGGTGAGATACTGACATGGATGGATAGGAAATGAGGAAGTTTGCACCAGTCTCTTGCTTTTCATTATGTTAAACAAATAGGTCTCTTCAAAAGCCTGGTAATTAAATTAGGGTTCTTGTATTGAACTCTCCATTCACTAGAACCACATGGTTATATTTCAGAAGTATTTGATAATCTCTTTCTTCCAGTTATAAAGAAAGAAACCAAATAATAAATGCTGTTAACAATGATGATAATAATGCTATTAAAACCAACAATGATAATAATTTTCATTTTTGTAGCTATCACTATGTGCCAAACTTTAAGTTCACCTTTTAGCTCAGTTCAGTTCAGTTCAGTTGCTCAGTCGTGTCCAACTCTTTGAAGACCCATGAATTGCAGCATGTCAAGACCTCCCTGTCCATCACCAACTCCCGGAGTTCACTCAAACTCATGTTCATTGAGTCAGTGATGCCATCCAGCCATCTCATCCTCTGTCATCCCCTTCTCCTCCTGCCCCCAATCCCTCCCAGCATCAGAGTCTTTTCCAGTGAGTCAACTCTCCACATCAGGTAGCCAAAGTACTGGAGTTGCAGCTTCAGCATCATTCCTTCCAAAGAAATCCCAGGGTTGATCTCCTTCAGAATGGACTGGTTGGATCTCTCTCAAGAGTCTTCTCCAACACCACAGTTCAAAAGCATCAATTCTTTGGGGCTCAGCTTTCTTCACAGTCCAACTCTCACATGCATACTTGACTACTGGAAAAACCATAGCCTTGACTAGGCAGACCTTTGTTGGCAAAGTAATGTCTCTGCTTTTTAATACGCTATCTAGGTTGGTCATAACTTTTCTTCCAAGGAGTAAGTGTCTTTTAATTTCATGGCTGCAATCACCATCTGCAGTGATTTTGGAGCCTCAAAAAATAAAGTCTGACACTGTTTCCACTGTTTCCCCATCTATTTCCCATGAAGTGATGGGACCAGATGGCATGATCTTTGTTTTCTGAATGTTGAGCTTTAAGCCAACTTTTTCACTCTCCTCTTTCACTTTGATCAAGAGGCTTTTTAGTTCCTCTTCACTTTCTGCCATAAGGGTGGTGTCATCTGCATATCTGAGGTGATTGATATTTCTCCCAGCAATCTTGCTTCCAGCTTGTGTTTCTTCCAGTCCAGTGTTTCTCATGATGTACTCTGCATAGAAGTTAAAGAAGCAGGGTGACAATATATAGCCTTGGCATACTCCTTTTCCTATTTGGAACCGTCTGTTGTTCCATGTCCAGTTCTAACTGTTGCTTCCTGACTTGCATATAGGTTTTTCAAGAGGCAGGTCAGGTGGTCTGGTATTCCCATCTCTTTCAGAATTATCCACAGTTTATTTTGATCCACACAGTCCAAGGCTTTGGCATAGTCAATAAAGCAGAAATAGATGTTTTTCTGGAACTCTCTTGCTTTTTCCATGATCCAGCAGATGTTGGCAATTTGATCTCTGTTTCCTCCGCCTTTCCTAAAACCAGCTTGAACATCTGGAATTTATTCATTTAATAAAATGAATAAAAGCTAGCTACCCCATTCTGTAGGGAAAGATATTGAAACATTGGGATAATGAATTCCCAGTTGCACATCTAACCACAGCAGAAACTGGGACATCTAGCCCAGGACTGTCAGTCTCTAGAGTCTGAGCTCTGACCCTTGCTGTGGTACCACTCCAGAGGAATTTGTGTCTCCAGAGTTTGGAAAGTTTGATCAGGATATCAGCCTGATGGAGAGATAGGGAACTGATCATAAAGGGTATTTATATGTCATGATAAGCTGATCTCATTTCCTAGGGATGGAGGACCACTGAAGAGTTTATGTGGGGCAATTTCATGATAAATTCGGTTGATACACTTGTTAAGAAGCACGGTGGGTACTGGGATGTTGTCACATCAAACTTCATACTTCATGACATTTTATTTTTCACTTTCAAGGAAAAGCAAAACAGAAAGAATAATGATTTCGACAGAAGGGTGAAAAGTGGACTGAAGCAGGGAGATGACTAGATTCGGGGTTGGACCAAAGTGCGAACAAAACGTCAACAGAGAGTAATTTGCTAGTCAAGTGGGAAAGGGCTTAGGGAGTATAAAAACCAAGAGTAGATGAGGAAATGGTGGTAAATAGAGAAGCTGCATAATGGTTGAGTAATTAGCTGAAGGTCATACAGTGTTGTGTTGGTAAGCCTGCTCTCCAAAGGGGTTTGTTTCCGGACTTTGTTGATTATTTAGTGTAAATAACCCACCATGAAAAAACTCAAGATAGCAATCCAACATCACTGAATGTGGACTTGGAAAGAGAAGCACATACTGGGCTCTCAGGAGTGAGGCAGTGAGCGTTGAGTGCAGTGGGGTAGGAGCCAGATGTAAAGAAGTCATGGAGGTGGATGCCAGGCTCTTCAGTGCCACAGTGCATGGCTTCATGCAGACCTGGAATTCAGATGGATTGCTGTCACATTCAGCAGACTAATGAATGAACAAGCTTGAGTTCTCATCCTTTTGAAACCTCAACTTCCTCATCTTCAAATTAGAGATAATATATAATTCTGACAGTGGTTTTTAGAATTACATTATATAACACCAATAGCATGGCCCTGGACTTGGAAGGCAGAGCAACCCACTCCAGTATTCTTGCCTGGAGAATCCCATGGACAGAGGAGCCTGGGAGGCTATGGTCCACGGGGTCACAAAGAGTTGGACATGACTAAAGCAGCTTAGCAAGGAAGGGGCTTGGTACAGCAAGTCCTCAGTGAAGACACTGATATTATATTTATTAATCTTCATGAAGTGGTAGAGGATAAATACCCTGCAGGTTACAATTCCAATACCTCCAACTATAGTGTATCCATATCATTAAGAGTACAGAGTGTGGAGGTAAAGTGTTTTGAAATTAATTTTGGTTAGACTACTTGCTGGGTTTTTTGTTTTGTTTTGTTTGTTTGTTTTGTTTTTGGATGTGAGGATATGTACTAAACTCTCCCTGTTTCAAATTTCTCATTTACAAAACAGTAATAATAATTTCCGCCTCATCAAAACACTGCGAGGATGTAGAGAGTTAAAGTGTAGAATGCACTTAGGATGACGTCTGACACAGAGTTAGGACTTCGTAAGTGCTTACTATATTTATTTTTATTTGAAATCAAAGACAGATATGATTATTCTTAATATAACCTTTTCAAGACAAGGCTTCAACTTCTAACTCACCAATGATATTCAAAACCTATCGCTTTCCCAAATGAGATGTTGAGCTGAAGAATAAAACATGTTAAAGGCAGGAAAAAAATAATTCACGTTTTAAAACAGGATATAAAAATGGAAATCTGAACAAGAGAGCAAAGATTATAGATGTGAAATTCCTGAACCAAAGTACATTGTAAGAAGTAATTCCACATCTCCTGGACCTCAAAGACACATCAAGGACATAAGAAGAATCAGAGGGTGGAAATAAATAAAAGAACTCTGAATCATGCATGACTCTCTTTGGAGGAGGCTGCTGTCAGATTGTGCATCTCTTCCCCTGTCCAAAAGGATGGGGTGGAGGCTTTGTCAGCACCATAATTTTCAGGACTCAATGCAAAATGAAAATGCAGGTGTCTTACTCAAACAGCAAGAAAAAAAAGGTTTTTATTTTTTCTCTTCTTCTTCTGTCTCTTTGATTCATCATAGAGATTTTTTTCTTCTGTTTAGTGTTTCACTCCCTCAAGTACAGGAATATGGCTGTGAGAGTGAAGGCATTCACCCAGGGCCCTGACTTGTCCCTTAACACTGCTCATGGGAACACGTGCTTGACCCTGACCTTCCAGGACTCATGCTTAAGCCCTTGGAAGGGTCAGAGGACCCAAAACAGGAAGGCAGGGAGGTGGAGAGACCTTATGTAAGTGTATCTCCAACCCCCAGTTCTCATTGTAGAATCACAACTGACACACAGAGCATCGACCCCTGCGCATGGAGCCCCTCTGAGCTTGGTGCCCTGTGCACCTGCCCTGGCCACACGTCTGTGAAACAGCCTGTGCAAGCTGTCTAACTTCTACGTCTTTGGGCCTCAGTTCTCCCTTCTAAAAAATGAGTGTAATCAAAGTGAATGAACAGTAATATTATTATCACAATATCCATTCAAGTAAGACATTTTTATAACTTCAAAAGCCTACTTACCCTATCTATGATAGCTTTTAAAGCATTCTTACTAGGAATTATCTCTCTGTATCATTATGAAGATATTAACTCAGTTAAGAGGTTTAACATACCCATAAATTCTTCTCTTACTCTTTTTCTAAATCTGGAGAATGATAATCCTAAGGCTGTATGTGTGTGTGTGTGTGTGTGTGTGTGTGTGTGTGTGAGAGAGAGAGAGAGAGATCGGGATTAGTGAAGTATAATTTATATATTTCTGGGTCGGGAAGTTCCCCTGGTGTAGGAAATGGCAGCCTACTCCAGTATTCTTGCCTGGAGAATTCTGGGAACAGAGGAGCCTGGTGAGCTGCAGTCCATGGGGTTGCAAAAAGCTGGACGTGAGTGAGCACACATATACCTTAAATCACCCTTTTTAGGTACAGAGTTCAGTGAATTTTGTCAAATATATATTTTTGGGTACCCACCACCAAAGTTAGATAAAACCATTTTCATCATCTGAGTTGTGGCCTGCTCCTCTGGGGTAACCGCAAAGTATCAATGTACTCAGTGTTCATGTTCATCACCTGAAAGTTACTGATCAGATTTCTGGCCCTCTTGATTCACCTGTCCCGGGGTGGGGGGGGTGGGGGTTGGGGGGTGGGTGGGAATCATACAAGTGAATAACACAGGGCGTGATTTTTGTGTGTCTGGCTTCTTTCACTTAATGCAATGCCTTTTTGATGTGTTGTTGCAAATATGTATCCCTGGTTTGTTCTATCATACTGAGCACTATTCCCTTGGATAGATGGACTCTCACTTGGTTTTGGAACAATGTGAGCACAGGACTTGCTATTATCTGACATTATGAGTAAAGTCTGTGGCATCTGCTAATATTTCTATCCAAGGGTAGAGTGAGATGACCCCTAATAAAAGTGTAGGAACCAAAAAAAAAAAAAAAATCAGACATTTGTTTTATCCTGTTCTATGAGTTGTACATTCATCCTAATGTTTACATATGTTCAGTAGCTCAGTCGTGCCTGACTCTTTGCAGCCCACCAGGCTCCTCTGCCTGTGGAATTTGCAGGCAAGAATCCTTGAGTGGGGTGCCATTTCCTCCTCTAGGGGATCTTTCCAAACCTGGAATCGAACCTGCATCTCTTGCAGCTCCTGAATTGTCAGATGGATTCTTTACCTCTAATGCCATCTGGGAAGACTTAATGTTTACATAGCATTGCTTTATTTTCTGTGCACAGTTAAGAATTAAAGTAACAATAATAAGAATAGTTTATATTTATTGAAGGTACTCTTCATGCCAGGTACTATGCAGACTATTTTTCCTATTTTATAACGTTTTATCTTGATAAAAATATCCATCATAGACTTGTTTAATGTATGCTAATTTTGCAGATGGGAAACTTGAGACTTGGGAGATGAAAATCACTTAGGTAGGATGGCCTCAATTTAAATCAGAGTTTAAACCAGAAAAACACTCTTGTTTTTCCCATAGTGTCCATTTGTTTCATCCAGCAAAATGGTAAGATGCACCCTGGGCAACAGGAGAAAGTATTAATGGAGGGAGACACATGTAGTGGCCATGTATATGTGGGTGTGTGTGAATCTATGATAAAATATATGATTATAAATCATATACATATATATATATACTTTTTAGTCAATATATTATATCTTAGGTCTCAAAATATTTTTAAAGAATTAGGATACAAATAGTATATTCATATTTAGATGTGTAGAAAAATCCTATTAATTAATTTTTACTGAAGTATAGTTGATTTACAATGTTGTGTTAGTTTCTGGTGTATAGCAAAGTAATTCAGTTATACACACATATGTATTACATATATATTCTTTATATATACTATATATATTATTTTTCAGATTTTTCCATTATAGATTATTACAATATATTGAATATAATTTCCTGTGCTATACAGTAGGACATTGTTGTTTATCTCTGTTATATAAAGTGATGTGTATATATTAATCCCAAACTCCTACTTTGTCCTTTCCCCTCTTTTCCTTTTGGTAACCACAAGTTTGTTTTATAAGTATATGAGTCTGTTTCTGTTTTTTAAATGAGCTCATTTGTATCATATTTTATCATAGAAAACCATTTTTAATTTTCAAAGCATCTATAAAATATCAAGATTAGTCTGTCTCACACCCTCCCCATCACTGTGTAGTTCACGATTAATTCCAAAATTGAGAGCTTGATTTGAAAGCTACTGTAAGCAATCCCATGCTTAAGCTCTTATGACCTGAACATTAGTTGGTGTAATATCTTTATTTCTGATAAAATGCTAAATTCTTCAGCTTGAGAAGGAATTTCTGTGTACTTCTAACATGTCCTCACATACAACATCCGTTACTCCTCGATGGAGTCCAGTCTCATTTGTAAGAGAATTTAAAATCCTCTTGAAATGGTTATCGCTGGTATGTGGTCTGTGACAATTGGTCATTTTTTTTTTTTATTAGATTACTTCAACTCAATACTTCCTACCAAATATTTCTGAGGCCTATAAAACATCCAGATGGAAGGGCACATGTTCTTTTATTAAACACATATTTTTGTGAATCCTTTTGCTACTGTTTTGGGGGGATAAGTCATAAACTGTAAACAATATGCTCTGTGGAATGTATACTGCCCTGACTATATTAGTTTACCTGCCACCAGGAATTGTGCACATTTAAAACTAAAAATAAGATAAAAAGAATCTACTGACAGCAAGGATTCTTATTTTTATTCTTCATAAGACCTGTTAGAATAGTTTAGAATTCTGCTGCAATTTGGCCATTTTTATTGCTTCATCCCAGGCACTCCCAGAGGCTGAAATTTCCTTGTTTGAGTAGTTTAATTCTTCAAACTTTCATGTTTGTCATGTCAAGCATTTTCCAAACTGCAGATTTTTTAAAATGAATTTTGCTTTCAATAACTTTAAATCATTTATCATTTAAAATGCTGGCGAGATTTGGCAAAAGTTTCTCCCAAAGAAACAGACCAGGAAAGTTCAAGGGACTAAAAAGCTACACTGGAATATATTTTGTGTCTTTGTGGAAAATAAACTGTCACCCAACAGGGTACTGAGACCTTGAACATAGAGTCACTTGGCTTGGAGGCCCATGGTCACATGCTGGGCTTCACAAAGCCTGCATGCACTGCCCTTTGACCAGCTGTTCTTTCTCTAATTCAAGGCTCCTCAGCAGGGCCTCCCTAATGGCTCATATGGTAAAGAACCTGCCTTCATGGAGAAGACCTGGGTTCGATCCCTAAGTTGGAAAGATCTCCTGGAGAAGAGAATGGCAACCCACTCCAGTATTCTTGCCTGGAGAGATCCATGGACAGAGGAACCTGGCGAGGTACAGCCCAGGGAGTCACAGAGAGTCCCACATGACTGACCCACTAACACCTCACTCTCTGGGCCTAGATGACCTGGCTCCATTAGGCATCTTGTTCTCCATCTTTACTACCAGGACAATAAGAGTACCCTCAATACAGAGGTTAAATGAGTCAAATACACATAAGTCCTTACCTTACAACAGTGCCTGACATGTATCAATCATTCAGTAAGATAATTATTATTGCTATTGCTGTTGCAATTATTTCTTCTTACAGAGCCAATAGAAGTACTAGCATATATACATTTGGATATTGTTTTGTCATTATATTCACTAAGTAAGACTTCTAATATATATATATTTTACTATAAACATGTTGCTCCTTTTATAATCTTATGCATCTCAAATTGTATTATAGCTTCAATTTGAACAGTTACCTTCACTGATACCATTAAACATTAAACATCTTTTGCAAACAAATGTGTGCCTTTGTATAATATTCTTAGTCATAAAACATTCATTTTGTCAAAAATGACATTAAGCTTTAATATTTTCAGTAGTTGATACTTAATATATATGCATCTTACCTAACGATAAGATTATTTTCATGAAATATTCATGACACTTTTCACCTGTTTTGTGTGAACCTCATTAGAGACCTGAAAGTCAAACTTGTCATCTATTTCTACAAGGCTTGTGTAGACATAGCAATGCATATTAGGTTACAGTCATTCTGCATTCTTTTTATTCAAATATCACAAATTCAGCTCTAAATACCACCATTTATACACCTACGGAGAGGTTTCCTAGATTCATCTAGCAAAAGTAATCAAATAATCTTCTGTATTCTTGTAATATGTTGTGTTTATAATGATTCTAGCTGTAGTGTGATAGATTATGTTCTATTTTGTTGGTCTTAAAATGTCATTGATTGGTTGATTAACTGATTTTCACATTTTCATGTCTCTGAACTTGGAGTATGCCTTTTAATCAATGTCATCTTACAGCTGCTGTCAGTTAGATATCAGTCATGCTGTCTGTGTTGTGGCCTGGGTACTCACAAAAATAAAAAAACACACCATCAGAATTTAGAAGAAACTTCCAGAAACAGAATGTGGAACTATTTTTAACTCCTACCATTAAATTAACTGTAGAGAGGGAAGGAGGAAGGTGACAATCAGAAGTTTTGGACAACATTCGGAAAGCAGGGGTAAGCATTATAAATCTAGCTGAATGGCCTTAATTCTTTCTGATTTATTTTAAGAAGTCCAGCAACAGCTATCAATACTTATACTGGGCAGAGAAGATGACTTTGCTTGAATAAATACAGGATAGACCTGAGTTGAAAAGAGATTCAAAAGAATCAAACTTCACATGTGAAGAAAGGTAAAGAATCTCTTGCCCTAATGGCCTGGAAGTGAGCAGCAAGAATGAAGACAGAACACGAAATCTGGGGCAATGGGTCAGGGGACCTGTGCAGAGTCCACTCTGAGTCCAGCTTTTATTCCTAAATGCAGACTACAAGACTTTCTCAAATCTTATTTTTCTCAAGACACATGCTTTGTTAATCACGTACTCCTGAATGTCATGGACTACATGGACACAATCCAGATCTCCATGTGCTTACCCCAGGTCGTTCCCTTCTGGGCTAGTCTTGGGAACAATTAGCAAGTGCATAGGCAGCATTCATGCCTGACTCCAACTAGGTGTTCCAAGGTCCATGCTTTCATGATCCCTTCATGCTTCCTTCTGGGTCTAGCCTTGGGGTTTGTAACAAGGAGATTATTTTTAAGAAAAACATGAAAGATAATCATTAACATAATTTCTTAATATTTGCTGTTTTTCCAGGTGCTATTTCTTTGAAATGTCTCTAGGCTGCGAAAGTACATTATTAGGAATTCCCACTACAAATAGCAAACAATTTAATTTGAATAAGTCTTAAAAAGCTCTTTCAAAATGAAGACGGTAAGAAATCTACATAATTGCAATGTGTCATGGTTGCACTGGCATTATTTTATATGTCTTCAAAGTGAAAAGTGAAACTGAAGTCACTCAGTCGTGTCCGACTCTGCGACCCCATGGACTATAGCCTACCAGGCTCCTCCCTCCCTGGGCTTCTCCTGGTGAGAGTACTGGAGTGGGTTGCCATTTCCTTCTCCAGGGGATCTTCCCGACCCAGGGATTGAACCTGGGTCTCCCGCATTCCAGGCAGATGCTTTAACCTCTGAGTAGCACAAAACATAAAGGCACATGTTATGATCAATATTGCCTTAGCATCACTGAAGTAAGATATTCACACGTCTACTTCTCCATAAGAAGGTGAGATTCTCCAGATCAGGCACCATATGTTACTCATCCTTTTTATTCTTCTTTCTAAGTACATCACTTGGCATGGGGGATAGGTACTAAACACATATATGAATAAATAAA
Source organism: Budorcas taxicolor (assembly GCF_023091745.1). Lineage (NCBI taxonomy): Eukaryota > Metazoa > Chordata > Mammalia > Artiodactyla > Bovidae > Budorcas > Budorcas taxicolor. The sequence goes on from NC_068920.1 coordinate 143,637,950, forward strand.
TGAAAGATTTGTTCTTATGTGTACAGCTTGTCCCCCTCAGTGGAGGCATAGATTCCTCAATTGACTCTTTGTTTTCTCCTTTTTTATTTTTTGTAATTGAATTATAGCTGATTTATAACATTCTGTTAGTTTCCTGTGTACAGCACAAATATATATATTGAATATATATGTATATACATTCAATATCACATTATTCAAGTCTATGCCCCAACCAGTAATGCTGAAGAAGCTGAAGTTGAATGGTTCTATGAAGACCAACAAGACCTTTTAGAACTTACACCCAAAAAAGATGTCCTTTTCATTATAGGAGACTGAAATGCAAAAGTAGGAAGTCAAGAAACACCTGGAGTAACAGGCAAATTTGGCCTTGGAATGTGGAATGAAGCAGGGCAAAGACTAATAGAGTTTTGCCAAGAAAATGCACTGGTCATAGCAAATACCCTCTTCCAACAACACAAGAGAAGACTCTACACATGGACATCACCAGATGGTCAACACTGAAACCAGATTGATTATATTCTTTGCAACCAAAGATGGAGAAGCTCTATACAGTCAACAAAAACAAGACCAGGAGCTGACTGTGGCTTAGATCATGAACTCCTTATTGGCAAATTCAGATTCAAATTAAAGAAAGTAGGGAAAACCGCTAGACCATTCAGGTATGACCTAAATCAAATCCCTTTTGATTATACAGTGGAAGTGAGAAATAGATTTAACGGCCTAGATCTGATAGATAGAGTGCCTGATGAACTATGGACTGAGGATTGTGACATTGTACAGGAGACAGGGATCAAGACCATGCCCATGGAAAAGAAATGTGAAAAAGCAAAATGGCTGTCTGGGGAGGGCTTAACAAATAGCTATGAAAAGAAGAGAGGTGAAAATCATAGGAGAAAAGGAAAGATATAAGCATCTGAATGCAGAGTTCCAAAGACTAGCAAGAGATAAGAAAGCCTTCTTCAGCAATCAATGCAAAGAAATAGAGGAAAACACAGAATGGGAAAGACTAGAGATTTCTTCAAGAAAATTAGAGATACCAAAGGAACATTTCATGCAAAGGTGGGCTCGATAAAGGACAGAAATGGTCTGGACCTAACAGAAGCAGAAGATATTAAGAAGAGGTGGCAAGAATACACAGAAGAACTGTATAAAAAAGATTTTCACGACCCAGATGATCATGATGGTGTGTTCACTAATCTAGAGCCAGACATCCTGAAATGTGAAGTCAAGTGGGCGTTAGAAAGCATCACTACAAACAAAGCTAGTGGAGGTGATGGAATTCCAGGAGAGTTATTTCAAATCCTGAAAGATGATGCTGTGAAAGTGCTGCACTCAATATGCCAGCAAATTTGGACAACTCAGCAGTGGCCATAGGACTGGAAAAGGTCAGTTTTCATTCCAATCCCAAAGAAAGGCAAAGCCAAAGAATGCTCAAACTACCACACAAGTACACTCATCTCACATGCTAGTAAAGTAACCCTCAAAATTCTCCAAGCCAGGCTTTAGCAATATGTGAACCGTGAACTTCTTGATGTTCAAGCTGGTTTTAGAAAAGGCAGAGGTACCAGAGATCAAATTGCCAGCATCCACTGGATCATGGAAAAAGCAAGAGAGTTCCAGAAAAACATCTACTTATGCTTTATTGACTATGCCAAAGCCTTTGACTGTGTCGATCACAATAAACTGTGGAAAATTCTGAAAGAGGTGGGAATACCAGACCACCTGACCTGCCTCTTGAGAAATCTGTATGCAGGTCAGGAAGCACCAGTTAGAACTGGACATGGAACAGACTGGTTCCAAATAGGAAAAGAAGTACATCAAGGCTGTATATTGTCACCCTGTTCATTCAAATTATATGCAGAGTGCATCATGAGAAACGCTGGACTGGAAGAAACACAAGCTGGAATCAAGATTGCCAGGAGAAATATCAATCACCTCAGATATGCAGATGACACCACCCTTATGGAAGAAAGTGAAGAGGAACTAAAAAGCCTCTTGAAAGTCAAAGAGGAGAGCAAAAAAGGTGGCTTAAAGCTCAACATTTAGAAAACAAAGGTCACGGCATCCGGTCCCATCACTTCATGGGAAATAGACGGGAAACGGTGGAAACAGTGCCAGACTTTATTTTTTTGGGCTCCAAAATCACTGCAGATGGTGATTGGAGCCATGAAATTAAAAGACGCTTACCCCTTGGAAGAAAAGTTATGACCAACCTAGATAGCATATTTAAAAGCAGAGACATTACTTTGCCAACAAAGGTCCGTCTAGTCAAGGCTATGGTTTTTCCTGTGGTCATGTATGGATGTGAGAGTTGGACTGTGAAGAAGGCTGAGCACCAAAGAATTGATGCTTTTGAACTGTGGTGTTGGAGAAGACTCTTGAGAGTCCCTTGGACTGCAAGGAGATCCAACCAGTCCATTCTGAAGGAGATCAACCCTGGGATTTCTTTGGAAGGAATGATGCTAAAGCTGAAACTCCAGTACTTTGGCCACCTGATGTGGAGAGTTGGCTCATTGGAAAAGACTCTGATGCTGGGAGGGATTGGGGGCAGGAGGATAAGTGGACGACAGAGGATGAGATGGCTGGATGGCATCACCGACTCGATGCATATGAGTGTGAGTGAACTCCGGGAGTTGGTGATGGACAGGGAGGCCTGGCGTGCTGTGATTCATGGGGTCCCAAAGAGTCAGACACGACTGAGTGACTGGACTGAACTGAACCGATATATATATATATATGTATATATATACATACACATATACAGATGTATATGTATATGTGTATGTACATGTATATATATGTATATGTGTATGTATATATAGACAGATAATATTTCAGAATCTTTTCCATTATAGATTGTTATAAAATATTGAGTACATTTTCCTGTGCTTTACAGTAGAATAGGAACTTATTGGGTTCCTAGATTGTCAGGGGATTAAAGTATAGGAAAAAAAAAAAAAATACAGTTCCTGCCCTCAGAGCTCAGGGACTAGTGCATAGTCACAGGCACAGAAAAATACACAAGCCTGTACTAGAAAAGAAGTGTGCTCGAGATTCACTGACAACATACAATATGGTGAAATAAAGTCAGCAGTTTATGTTAGAGAAATTGTCCTAGAAGAGGAGCTAAAGCTGAGACTTGACTGGAGATAATGAATTTTCAAGATGAGTGAAGTAGGGTGGCCTTTTTAGGTACATAAAGCATTAATATGGCAAAGGGAACAGGGAACTGACAAGGAACAAAGTGCATGTGTACAGGAAGTTTGAAGTAGTGAACATGTCGCTGGAGAAGAACCAGGAGCTAGTTTGTGGAGACTTTTATGTCTTGATAAATCTGATAATGTTACAATTCATTAAAATAGTCCACAAATGATATAAAGCAAAATCCTGCACAAAAGTGACTCTCTATTAATCATGGAAAGATGCTATGGGCCAACACAACATCTGAGTGGTCAATGTGAACAAAGAAGTCAGAGAGACATCCTTCTGAGGAGGCTGATGGAACAGATGAGAAGGGCAGAAGAACAAACTACTGACTGTATATCTAAGAGACAATAGTGCATTGTGCATTTCCCCAGAAACCACTCCAATTGATTTACCCAGTTGTTATTTTCAGTGATATCCTTGCTCATCTCCAAGATATATGGGAGTTTGACCCTAGAGAGAACAGGTAATTTATTTTTGAATTTGAATAGAAGATTAAGAAAGGGGGTTAGTGATGCTGACATTTGCATGCCGACAGATGTGTCAGCAAATAGAGAAGAAGTTCATTAATGGAACCTGACCCTTGAAAGTGTCATATTGACAATGCCAGAGAAAATCACCGCCGCGTGGACCAGGAGTCAGGCAATCAAACTAAGTTAGTTAGATCCCAGCAAAAGTCAAAGATCCTTCTACATCTATTTTGATTCATTCTCTCTAGGTTATTTCCTCTGGTCTTCATAATAGATTCTGTTATTTACATATTGATCTCCCCATTAGAAAACGTGTCCTTTGAACCATGCTTCAGCTGTTAATCACTTGTTTATTTCTTTTCAATGCCCTCCAAATAGATGGTGTTTAGATAATAACTCTGGAAATTATTCAGATTTGTTCATATTTCCTTGTAATTCTACCATTTTATTATTATTTTTAAACATTTAATTTACTTAAGAATAATTGATTTACAATGTTATGTTAATTTCTGCTATTTAGGAAAGGGGTTCAGATATATTTCAATATATATTCTTGTAGTGTAGTGTAGTGTTACTTACTCAGGTTGTGTCCAACTCTTTGTGACCCCATGAACTGTAGCCCACCAGGCTCTTCTGTTCTTGGGATTCTTCAGGCAAGAATACTGGAGTGGACTGGCATTCCCTTCTCCAGAGAATCTTCCCAACTCAGGGATCAAACCTGGTCTTCTGCATTGTAGGCAGATTCTTTACTGTCTGAGCTACAGGGAAGATCCACAGGGGAGATATATTCTTAGATAATATATATTTTTTCACACTTTTAACTTTCTAAATTTCTTAAATACAAAATCCCCGATCTGATATGTGATTATTGTACTGATGTGTTTATTTTACCTGGACCTTGTTCTAAAGACATCTTCAGGCTCCTTTAAGTGTTTTTCATGATTTCAGTATAATTTCAAGTATATGCCATGATTTTAATGGCTTTGGTGAGGCACACATATGTTTACAGTGTTCTATCTATTTTCTTGGGTGCCAAGCAAAGGATGCTTGCCCTGTCTCCTTTTATCTTTATCTGATCACACAGGGAGTCTACATTTTCCAGCTTCTCTAAGAGATGGGTGTTATGTCAACAAGGGAATATAGGCACACAGAACTTTCAGACTTGATCCGTAAATGGCTCCTTTTTGCGCTTTGGCACAAAGAGCAGAGTGACCTTAGAAGCCAGGTGCTGAAGAAGTGGCAATTTGGGCTTGAATTTGGATCCTGGAAAATTTATGTAATGCTCAAATTGCAAAATTTTGTGAATAAAATATTCTAAATACAAAGAAAAAAGTAGTCTTTAAAAACTGAAACAAAATGTTGTTAGCACATTAAATTTTTAACTGGTAAATTATTTGGGTACAGAAGTCTCTAGGGAAAGAGCATGTACTTGCTGGGTCAGAATGTCTTAGAATGGGCTGTATGGAGTCATTCTTTTTGAACTCGTTTTTTTTTTTTTTTTTTAATTTCTTCATTTTTATTTTTTGGCTCTTTTTAAAAATTATTTATTTTAATTGGTGGATAATTACTTGACAATATCCTGATGATTTTTGCCATACATCAACATGAACCAGCCACAGGTATACATGTGTCCCTGCATCCTGAAACCCGCTCCCATATCCCTCCCCACCCTATCCCTCTGGGTTGTCCCAGAGCGCTGGCTTTGGGTGCCCTGTTTCATGCATCAAATTTGCACTGGTGATCTATTTTACATATGGTAATGTACATGTTTCAAAGATATTCTCATAAATCATCCCACCCTTGCCTTCTCCCATGAAGTCAAAAGTCTGTTCTTTACATCTGTGTCTCCTTTGCAGACCTGCATGTAGGATGTTAATCATAAAGCAGATGAAAATAAAATACTGATGTGCCTATAGTTTAAAATTCAGTGAAGTAAGAAATCATACAATTCCCTGATAATTTTGCAAATGCAATGCAGATTTTTATGAAATTATATGTGTATCCTGTTATGAAACCAAATTATATTGTAGACTTGTGAACAAATAATTATCTTCCTTGTTATGGAGAAAAATACTTTATCATGGAACTGATTTCTCTTCCAGGTATTTTCAGAGTAATTTTCAGGTAATGAAAATACTGTAATAATATACAAAAGTGAAAATTAGCCTCATATAATGCCCTCCCAGTAAAAGCAATTCAAGGTTTTTCTTCAGTCAAGTGCATGGCCAGAGGTTATCCTTCACAAATAATGGACGTGATCTAGTTAGCTTTTTCCAAAGTAAATATTTCTCTGAGCCGACACAGTAGACAGGCGTGCTTTACGCTTGAGGCATGGTAGAATAGGTTTAAAATCAAGCTGATAGATTGTTACATTGAGATACTGCAGATGGCCACAGGATATGAATGTGAAACTTTAAGGAAAAAAAAATCAGAGCATGCTTAAAATTCAATTATCATGAACTCAGAATCTCAATGTTCACTCCTTTTCTAAAATGGCATAATATGATTTTTAACATTGCCGAGTTTGCATGTGACTCAGATTTGCATGTGGGAAAACCCAGAAAGAGTGTGAGACCATCAATAATTCAGACTGTACTTTTTATTGGGTAGAAATTTTCATTTTCTTACAGTCCCTAAACACATATTGAGATAAGTGACTGTATTCTAGTTTTGTTCCTTGGAGCCTGGAGGTGTTCTCAAGAAGACTTTTGATTAAAATTCTCCAGTTACACTGGTCAAAAGGCAAAATTCTCCTCACTAACCTAACCCACTGTAACATTCCTTTAAAATAAAATTGAAATGAATATATTTCCCTTTCTCTTCCATTACCAGTTATAAAGATGGTGCAATCAGAGCAAAAGGCATTTAGATGAGTGGGCACAGAAAAGCTCAGCTTCTGCTTTTCCACATGCACTGCCTTCACAGTCCTAGCAACTCACATCTTGTTATAAGTAGATGATGGGCAGGGAGCAGGCATCCCTCTTTAGAGTAATAGGCGCACAATGTGAAATAGCAGCTGTAACACTTGATTTCCACAGTTGCTTCTTACTGAACAATACTTCTGAGAAAGTTTCTTAACTTCTTTGGGCTTCTTTCCTCATAGTGAAAATTTGCATCATAATAGCCACCACGTACAATTCTGGTAGCTTTTGATATTTGGCTGAGCCCCATGGTTAGCAATGTAATTTATACAATTACTCCTTTAGATTTTCATTTTTCACTCTTCTAACAATTCATATCAAACAATCATCTCCATTAAAAAATTTCCCTAATCATTAATAACAATAATTGTTGTTGTTTAGTCTCTATGTTGTGTCCAACTCTGCAACACCAGGCTCCTCTGCCCATGGGATTCTCCAGGCAAGAATACTGGAGTAGGCTGCGATTTCCTCCTCCAGGGGATCTTCCCCACCCAGGGACCCAACCCGAATCTCCTGCATTACAAGTGGATTCTTTACCACTGAGCTATCTGAGAAGCCCAATAAAGATAACAATAATAGTTATTATTCTTTAAGCACTTATTCTGTGTCTGTTCTGAGGGTTTCGTGTGGATCATCGCAGTCTATGTAGAACGTTCTGTCATCACCCTCATCTTAAAGATCACAAAGCTGAGACTCAGGAAACATAGGTAACATCTTCAAGCTTCCACCCTGGTACATGGGAGAGCAGGGGTTCAAACCCAGCAGCCTGAGAAGAAGTCCTCAGTCTCTATAATTCAACGTTCTGCCCACACTGTGTGGTGCTCATTCCATTCTCTTTCACAGTATTTTCTGAACTGTACTTTGTGTGTCTCCCTGTCTGAGATCCTAGAGGAAATGGATCACTCCCAACCCAACTACATAGAAGGCATACAACACATTTCTTAAGGAAAGGTAAACAGTGCATGCATGTGTAAGCTTAGTATGAAATATAATTTGATAAGGAAGAGCTGAAAAGCAAAGCCCAATAGTATCTCATGGTTGAGAGAATGACCATGGTACACAACGCAAAGGATGATAGACAACACCTCTCAGAAAATAACTGCAGACAATGCTTTTAGAGCAATCAGTGTCTTATGTTTCTATACCCTCCTGGTAAGATTAAAGTCTTGTAAGGGCAAGCTGCTTTCTTATTGAATTAATTATTTTAGCACTCATGTCTAACACAATACCTGATAGAAAGTAATGATTTGGAGAATGTTTATCAAATTGCCCACAGATTTAAAGTATTTTCTTTATTCCAAAAGTGGGCGCTGTTTATTATTCCCTTCATCCTAAGAAGTCAAATATGCATAGATCTTGAGAAGCTGATATTAAAATTCATAAGGATTCATGAATGTGCAAGACTAGTCAAGGTACTTTCAAGAAAGAATAGGAAAATGGGTTTTCCTTACTACATATTGTATATTAAAACACAATTAATTAATGAATGCAATTTGTTACAGATGTGACCAACATGTCAATGAAATGAAAGATTAGAGAACTGAACTTCTGCATACTAAGACCCATATGTAAGATGTATGCAACAGTAATATAATATGTATGAAATAGCCATACTTCAACCAAGTAGTGAAGGATAAACTGAATAAACGGTTTTGAGTTAGCTGAATATCCACTGTGGGGGTGTGTTGGGGGGAATCAATTTAAACTCTTCTAAGTAATATATTCTAGGTAGATGAAAAAAGGAATTTTCCAAAAATCAAAAAAATGAACAAAAATAAACCAGTAAATGAAAATCTAGGATGGTGTTAGAATAATGTGTTCATCTTAAGAGTTATCAATTATCAAATATGCCTAAATTTCATGCATTCTAGTATCTGTGTATGTGTCGAATCTACACATGACACTATACTCAACACTGAGAGGATCTCCCTAACTCATTATTGATTATGGTATTCTCTGAATGAGGAAATAAGTCCTGAATATTTATTGAAAGGACTGATGTTAAAACTGAAACTCCAGTACTATGGCCACCTAATGTGAAGAACTGACTCATTGGAAAAGACCCTGATGCTGGGAAAGATTGAAGGCAGAAGGAGAAAGGGACGGCAGAGGATGAGATGGTTGGATGGCATCATCGACTCAATGGACATGAGTTTGAGTCAGCTCCGGGAGTTGGTGATGGACAGGAGGCCCGGTGTGGTCCATGGGATTGCAAAGAGTCAGACAGGACTGAGCAACTGAACTGAACTGACTGACGGAGTGAGGGGAATTTAAAAAACTTACCATTCCTTGCCTTGGAACTTCTATTTTTAAGGAGTTTACTCAGATTTGTATTTGGATATGGATTTTGTCCCTCTCTCTAGACATGACAGGGGTAGATCTGGCAGCTTTAGGTGGCTAATGTCGGGAACTACTTGTTCTTATCATCTTCAGTCTTCCTGCCAGGGACTGGAGCCTTCCGCAGCTGCTGCTGCTAAGTCGCTTCAGTCGTGTCTGACTCTGTGCAACCTCACAGATGGCGGCCCACCAGGCTCCCCCATCCCTGGGATTCTCTCTCTAGGCAAGAACACTGGAGTGGGTTGCCATTTCCTTCTCCAATGCATGAAAGTGAAAAGTGAAAGTGAAGTCGCTCAGTCGTGTCCAACTCTTCGCGACCCCATGGACTGCAGCCTACCAGGCTCCTCCGTCCATGGGATTTTCCAGGCACGAGTACTGGAGTGGGGAGCCTTCAGCAGAGTGATCAAAAGTTTTCAAAAGTTCCATGTGCCTTAAAATATTTTCTATTTGTCTTTGGTGTTTTGAATGTTGTTGCCTTGTTCTTTCTTTTTATTTTCCATCTGTGAGACTAATGAGTTAAAAGGGAATGGACTCTATTCAAAAAGCTAAGTGAATTCAAAGTAACCACAGAGTGAAATGTTCTGGTTAAGCAGCCTTAAGAGTCTGGGGCTCATCCTTCAGGAGGCAAGAGTATACACAGTTATCTCTTTTTATGCTCATGAATCTATGGGATTTGTGAAGCCAAGCACGGGGAATGGTACAACTATATTAAAGTGCTGATTCAGGGTTTATGTCCTCAGTCCACTCATTCTTGAGAAGATGGTTAAATATATAAATCTTTATTTATATAACCAATAACTAATGAAAAATATTTTCTTGTTGATAGAATTCTTTCACATTTGCTGTTATAAATGATAATAGCAAATTCTGAGTTATAGGTTAATCTCCTTTTAAGAAGAATGTGTTGAGAAAGGTTAAGAGACATCCCCACAGACACTAAACTGAGCACAAACCACAAATCTAGCTTCTGTTCCCTTATTTTATATATTTTCCATGTTGAAGAAGTAAAAGGCCAATGTGGCAAATATACAATGATGCCAAATACAGTAGTTTGCTTTTACAATAGAAAAATTATATTAAAAAAATAGTTGCTGGCAAATTGAAAACATAGGGAGAAGAAAATATTGCATTTTATTTATTTATTAGATTTTTTTTTCCCTATTTTGGCTGCTGTGGGTCTTCATTGCGGTGTATGGGATCTTAGGTCCCCAGTCAGGGATTGATCCCTCATCCCCTGCATTGGAAGGCAGATTCTTAACCACTAGGCCACCAGGGAAATCCTCAAAATATAGCATCTTAAACCAACAAACTATTAGAATTCCTAAAGCAGAAGTTAGAGTCCTTACACATTGTGCTCATAAATCCTGTGTTTTATAAATGAAGTTTCCTAGATGAAACTAGTCATATTTATGTGTTACAGCATTCAAAGTTCTCAAATTACCCACAAGTACAATTTAATACACCTAATCCAAATGGCTGCAAGCACTGCCAAAATTCATTTGTGAATTTGCATTATCATCTAGAATATAATGTTACATAGAGCTAATCCAAATGTTGATACTTTTTCCTTCTAAAACCTTCCTTATGAATGTCAAACAGATAGTCTGATTGGGGTCTCAAAAAAGACTCTTAAAAGTGTGAGTTAACAATACCTAAACGATTTCTAGTACTGCTGCTTCAAAGCATAGGCAATCATTAAAAAGTTAATTTTATGCAAAAAGAGGCAACAGAAGAAACAAAAGGTAGCAAAAGAGAGAGAATTTCATAATTTCAGATTCTCCTGAACATCCATTTCACCCTTGTTGTACAGAGGCTACCACTTAGAAATTTAGAACTCAAAGCAATCTCCCTTCCAAAGTTTAGTTGTGATAGTGATTGACATAGAATACCTTCCTCATTCTGCAGAGCAAAGAAATAACCAAATATCCATAGTTTTTTTTTTTTTTTCATGTTACAGAGAAGAAACAAGTAGAAGTTAAACAGACTAGAATTTAAGGAACAGACTGGAGAAGAGGAAATTACAGAGAAAAGAAGAAGAGAATTCTATAAAAGGTTTCTTAGAGTCACTGAGTGAAATTCTACATGGCTAGTCAAGACACTACTGATGGAGAAAGAATGATTCTAGGGGAACATTAGGATAAGTAGCCTCTAGATTCCACACAGAAAAAGGGTGGGTCCAGAAATCTCACTGGATACATGAGGCTCAGGAGAGGCCCAAAGAGGGTCTACCTTAGGAGTAGGCTAAATTACTCCAGAGTATGAGTCCTCTAGACTTGCACTCAAAAGTGAACATGAGCCTCAAAGACTATTAGGACGCAGACCAATGCTCTGTAAAGTAATGCAACCAAATAGAATACTCAAAAGACGTTAAAAAAATTAAAATCTGGTATTCAGTAAAAATGCAGAAGGAAAAGTAGTCATTGGAAATCGACAAAAATATTAATAACAGGTATTATGGAATCAAGAGGCAGAGAATTTAAACCAGATATTATATGCCATGTACACAGCACCACCTGATGCAAAGAACTGACTCACTCGAGAAGACCCTGATGCTGGGAAACATTGTGGGCAGAAGGAGAAGGGGATGACAGAGGACGAGATGATTGGATGGGAGCACCTTCTTGATGGACATGAGTTTGAGTAAGCTCCGGGAGCTGGTGATGGACAGGGAAGCCTGGTGTGCTGCAGTCCATGGGGTCCCAAAGAGTCAGACATGACTGAGCGACTGAACTGAACTGAACTGAGCACATTTCTATATTTAAAATGGATAAGCAACAAGGACCTACTGTATAACACAGGGAACTCTGCTCAACATTATGTGACAGCCTGAATGGAAGGGGAATGGGAGTCTGGGGGAGAATGGATACATGCATATATATTATATATACATATATATATAAAATGTCTCACTCCCTTTGTTTTTCACCTGAAACTATCACAATTTTTAAAATTGTCTATACAGAAATATAAAATAAAAAGGTAAAAAAATAGATATTATAAATATGTTCAAGGATTTAAAGAAGATCCTGTTTTCAGAAGAAAAACTGAATATATAACGAGAATAAATAAATTTTTAGATGTGAAAAAAATTCCATCTAATATGAAAAATATAATGGATGAATTTAATAGAGACCATCTAATATGAAAAATGTAATGGATTAATTTAATAGAGTGTTAGTCACCAAAGAAGAGAAGAGTGATAAAACTGAAGACAAAATGATAAAGTCCAAAAACTGGAAACAAGGAGAAAAAAAAATGGGAGTTTCAGTGATCTAGAGATAGTGTAAAGTAGTTAAATATATAAACACTTTATGTCACAAAAGCAAACTGAGGTGCAGGAAAAAAAGTTCAAGGAACAATGGTCAAAGAAGTTTTAAAAATTCTAAAATTACAAATGCACACATTCACAATGTTATATGAAATATACACAGAATAAACTCCTCAATAGTCACAAAACAACACATATCATATTAAAAATGCTAAAAAAAAAACAGTAATGAGAAAAATCCTAAGCCTCAGTAAAAAAAAAGAGAGCATATTAAATAGGGATAAGGATATAATTTTTTTTTGCCAACTTGTCAGAAATTCTGCAAGTCAGAAGACAAAGATATATTTAAAGTACTGGGGGGAAAAAAGACCTTCAAACAAAATTTTATCTGCAAAGAAAACATATCATATAAATGAAGAAAAAGATTTTTTCAGACATTAATTCACTGTCAACAGATCTGCAGTAAAAATATTAAAAACATTAAATGTGATTCTTCAGACAAAATAAAAGCTGGTGTCAGATAGAAAAGATCTACATGAGTGAGTAAATAACACCACACATAGTAAATACATGGTAAAGATAAATTTTTTTCCATGTTAAATTTAATCCACTATCATTGGAGTCATGCTTCATTTTAAAGTTTATATGGAGGAATCAAATCCTAGGTCTGTGTATGTGAAAACCTCAGGAAAGGAAAGGACTTGACGATCATGGTCCAATACCTTGTTCTATATATGTTACCTCATCACTGAAAAATCTTAATTTTTCTGGCAATTTTCTTCACATGCAAAAAGAAATGATTATTTTGCTACATGTTTCCCAGGAGACATGAAGATAAAGAAATATCATCAAGGGCAGGGAACTTAAAATATTTAAACAATGTAAAATGTTCAAACAGTCATTCCTCTAAACATGTTAAATTAGGAGATGCTTTTAGATACAAATATTTCAGATATGCAAACTGTTGGAACCATCCCTACTCCCACAAGGTACAAAGTCTAGATGGACACCTAAGCATTAAGTAAATCCTCACTACTATATGTTACAGTAGGTGGCATATGGGTGCACATGCAATCTTCATTAGGCAGCGGTAATAATATTAAATTGGTATTCAGGAAGCCAGGTGCTAGTCAGATTTTACTAAAAATTAATTCTCCACCCTGCCAAAAAGCTGTACATATTTTGTCACTGTTTTCCTAATCTAGTATTATATGTGTTAATGTGCATGTTTGAGGAGACATTGAAAGACAAGGGAGAGGGGCATGCCAACTTTCCCCAAATTACTTGACTTTGGTAAATCTATATTTACCTACAAAACATACCTAAATTTTGCAATGCTGTTTGGAAACAATGATTATACGAAACTTGTATATTATTTCATTATTGACACTTAGAATATCATCACTGAACAGAGCTTCAGAGTTCATTTTGAATTAAATAAATTATTCCATAGGAAATGAAATGAGATAGAGGAGGGAAGAAAGCTTAATTAGTTAGTTGTTTACCTCATGAATAAATGAGTTAGTTAATTTACTCACTTATTTTATACATATTTCTATATATATTCTATACATAATATATACACTTACTTATGTATTATATACATAATATATTATTCTATACATAATATATACACATAATATATTCCCTTGTGGCTCAGCTGGTTAAGAATCTGCCTGCAATGTGGGAGACCTGGGTTTGATCCCTGGGTTGGGAAGTTACCCTGGAGAAGGGAAAGGCTACGCACTCCAGCATTCTGGCCTGGAGAATTCCACGGACTGTATAGTCCATGGTGCTGCAAAGATTCAGGCACGGCTGAATGGCTTTCACTTTCATTCTATACATAGTTACTGAGCACTGGTGATGTGCCAAGTACAGAGTTAATCTGTGTGGAAAAGTAATGATAAATGATAAAGGCATAAAGTGCTAGAGAGCAGGGGACAGTTTGTCCAGAGGTCTTTGGAAAGGAAATGGCAGTTGAGTTTGTTCTTAAAAAATAGATAAAGTTTAGAAAGTTAAGAAAGAAGTGTCTTGGGCACAGGAGAAAAGCAGAGAACCATGAAATTATATTACCCCTTTTGAGAAGGGCAAGTTCTATGGATGAGGAAATGAGGAATTTGAACTATTCCCTAATATCCAGGGTACCACTGAGGTGATTTAAGCAAGTGAATGTTGTAGACTAATCATGGAAAAACTATCCTGATAGCCAAATAGAAAAATACACTTAAAAGGAGAACTATTGAAAATCACACTGTTGGTATAAAGCAGAGATTTTGCATATTTTAGCAAACACAGTCAGATACTGAAATATACCCTAGGTAAAGACAAGCATGGTAGGAGTGCACCCACAAATGCCTAGGCTTTCTGGAATTCTAGGTCCTCGTTGAGCATTTGAGTCAAAACCTATTTAAATGATGTGTATTTTTTCATAATTTTATGTTATGTGCTCTTCTCTGGTCCAAAAATCAAAGAATAAATATTACATTTCTTTTCTTTATCAGATGTTTGGAAATATGGCATACTCTAAGCATTCATTATCTAGATAGAAAGGAGGTGCAAATATAAAACATAATCAAAGCTAAGAAGCAATATTTGGATAAAGACGCAATCCTATTTTCTACAGATCTTTTCTTCCCCACACCCCGCCCCGCCCTGAGACCCAACAAAGCATTGTGAACTAGGGCTGTCATGGCTGGGTCTGAGATGGAATAGAATCTTGAAAATTTACCAGAATCTAGCAGAACAGAATTTGTTATCTAGCGACATACTCTATGAGATTTTGTTTCTCTTTTTTATAAAACAGCTATTATTTACTTTTCTTATAATACCTACATCATAGCATTGCTCCACAGTTTAAAATTAAATCTGCTAATTTATATACAAAGTGTTTTACAAACAACTGCTTAAACAAATGCTTTTTTTTTTTTTAGCATCTCTGATGTGACAAGCAGATTGGAGTGGCAGCATTTGGAGGAATACAGTAGGCAGTGACTTAAGACAATTAATCTAAATTATGCCCTTCCCAGGTGGTGAAGTGGTAAGGAATCCACCTGCCAATGCAGGAGACAAGATGTGCTATTGATCGCTGGGTTGGGAAAATCCCCTGGAGAAGTAAATGGAACCCCACTCCAGTATTCTTGCCTGGGAAATCCCACGGACAAGAGGAGCCTGGCAGGCTACTGTCCATGGGGTCACAAAGAGTCAGACACAACTGAGCACACACACTCACTACTACATGTCCTTCCTAAATGCCTTTCTCCTTCTTCCCCCTTTCCTCTCTCTCTTCATCTTATGCTCTCTCCCTCTCTCTCTGCATTCTTTCTTCTGTCCGCATTCATTGTGTATTAATCCATGCCACACTCAGAATTAAATTGTTCGCCATCGTTCACAGGACCACGGAATGTGTGCTAGAGAAGGAAACCAAGTGGACACATGGATGAACTAGAAATGAATAAGTTGGGGGAGGATTTCCTTTCCCAGGGAAACATATTTTATATCTTCCATCTTTATCTTCAGTAGCTCACCCAGCTCTCAAGGAGGTGTCTGTGATTCTGTGGCTCTGTTACTCTGCTTGGCGTCTTGAGGATGGGAGAACAGGCAGAGGAAAGAGACAGTCCTGTTAGCTCAGGATGCCCCCAAACTGATGTGGATTTAACACAATTGCAAATCTTTTCAAGTGGTGCTAGTGGTGAGGAATCCAACGTCAATGCCGGAGTCCCAAGAGATGCGGGTTCGAGCCCTGGATTGGGAAGATCACTTGGAGTAGGGAATGGACACTCACTCCAGTATTCTTGCCTGGAAAATTCCATGGGACAGAGATGAGCCCGGCGGGCTACAGTCTATGGAGTTGCAAAGAGTCGGATTCAACTGATGAACTGAGCACATGAAGCTATAGATGCTGCAAGACTTTAAAATTAGCATGATCTCTTCTTCCTATCTTTTGTCTCTGAAGTTCAAACCCCCCAGCTCTAACAACCCAGTTACAGGACAGGGGCTTCATCCTCTGATATGACCATACAAGACAAAGAAAGAAAGGTAAATTTGGTGTGATCTGGTCCCCTGGTTGAGAGAGGCATTGAGAGAGTCATGCGGTCAAAGGTGATAAAATATTGCATCTGTCACTGTCTCCTCTCCTGGTCTACATCCCTTTCAGCCAAGCTGTCTGGTTAGTAAATGGCCTTACACAACCCTTTTCCTGATTTATACATTCAATTTTCATACAAGCTTGCAATAAAGATTTCAAAATATATTTTCTGTTTATATCTCATGTATAAACTGGGAACTCTGGTTGTTAATTAAGTCTTGAAGCACATATTTTTAGTACAAATTATTTTTAAATGTGTTGTCAGTACAAACTCATCGCACTTCTATTGGTGCCATCTGATTCAAACCCTGGCAATCACTGCATCATGAATGAAGGCAGGTTTTGTGTGGTAACACTTCTAAAATTAGCAGGGAGGAAAAAAAAACAAGCAATATTCTGGAGGAATTTTCTGTTCACATGACAATGTACATTTTTAGAGGTACAAAGTTCCTCTTTAACACAAACCAGAGATTATGTTTCTTCATGATTCATACCACATTATGAATGATTTAACTGTTTTTAAAAGATAAAAAGGATTTTTTTTTTTTTTTTGAGAAGGGCACTTATGCACATTATCCTGTTTTGGGTGCAGAAGAGGACAGGTCTAAATATCTATTTCTAGTGACCACAGTAAGAATGCATAAACAGCTGTAAAGTCTCCATGAGCATATTAGTATCTCAATTTCTGACACACACAGGCTTTTTAATTTCTAGTTTTTTGTTAATAGTAATATAATATTATTTCAATGATAACCTTTGAGAAAGGGAAGTGACCACTTGGAATAGGACACTGAAGTTCAGAAAATTCAAATAATAGCTCAAGGTCCTACCATTTAATGTCTGAGACGTTCCCGTCCGTAGCACAGAAAAAAATTTTACAATGTCTATCAAAAAATCTTTAAGTGATAACTTGGAAATATCAAAGCTCTATATGTTTCATCACCCACAAACTAGGACATTTATGTAGAAATATAGAGGTCACTACATAGGTCCAGACCTTCACAGGTCACCAAGACTCAAAGCATGAGTGTCCAGTGGCCTGCCTTATTTTAGTACTTCATTCTGAATAATGATACTTGGGGCTTCCCAGTGGCACAGTGATAAAGAATCTTCCTGTCCATGCAAGAGACACAGGTCTGATCCCTGGGTCAGAAAGATTCCCTGGAGTAGGAAATGGCAAGCCACTCCAGTACCGGCCTGGAAAATCCCATGGATGGAGGAGGGTGGTGGGCTACAGTTGGACACAAATGGATACACATAGACACACAGACACACACAGACACACACACACACACACACACACAAGGATGATTAGTATCAGCTTCCTGAATAGCAGCATTGGTACTGAAGTCCCTTTTCATTTTTTTGCTCTTTTTTAGGGGCTAGATTTGTTTTAAGCCAAATGTGATTCCTGCAGATTTAATTCCTGGTTTGTAAGCTAATTTTCAGCAATGGATTTAAGATCTCTAAACAAAAGGGCAGTCCTTTGGAGAAAAGATTACAGCCTCCAGTAGTAAATAAATAATGAGCTTGGGACTTGAATCTATCAAGGATTTTCTCACCAAATCAAATTGTTTTCTGTTCTGTGTTTTTTATACTTTGCTCTATAGAAAACCCTAGATGATAATCCTTAGGGGAAAAAAGTAGTTAATAACAGAGTACAAATTTACCTAGGTTCAAGATCAATTAGAAACATATTATTTTAAATAAATGAGAAAAACACTCAAACCCTTACATAAATGTTTCAATTATCTTTCCTATTTGTATTTATAGCTGCAATGTTAAACTCAAAGATTCAAACTGCATAAGCATTTAATAGAATTTTGTAATATTTTCTGTTCTTATTCATTTTTACATGTATCCGTTCATTTGTTGTTGTTGTTGCTCAGTTACTCAGTCATGCCTGAATATTTTCGATCCCATGGACTGCAGCACACCAGGCTTCACTACCTCCTGGACTTTGCTCAAACTCCTTTCCATTGAATTGATGATGCCATCCAACCATCTCATCTTCTGCCCCCCCCTTCTCCTCCTGCCTTTAATCTTTTCCAGCATCCAGGTCTTTTTCAATGAGTCAGTCAGCTCTTCGCATCAGGTGGGCAACATTTGGGGTCTTCAGCTTCAGCATCAGATCTTCCACTGAATATTCATGGTTGATTTCCTTTCAGGTTGACTGATTTGATCTCCCTCTAGTCTAGGGGACTGTTAAGAGTTTTTTCCAGCACCACAGTTGAAAAGCATAAAATCTTAGGTGTTTAGTCTTCTTTTATAGTCTGACTCTCACATCTGTACATGACTACTGGAAAAAAAACATCCATTGATTTATCTACCATATATTAAATATTTCCTGTGTATTGAAGCCCTTGCAAATCTGAGAAACTGAGGAACAAAGAAATCCTTGCCTTTCTAGTACTCAGATGTGGAAAGAAATACACACCTACACAGACACATCCCACAATTATATTATCCATAGACTTTTCTTTAATTTGGAAGCTTAAAGGATGCTAATCCTGGGAGTCAAGGAAGACTTAAAACAGGAGGTCATCTCTATGAAGATTTTGAAGAAAGAAAGAGTGTTTGATTAGTGTATAGAATTAAAAACTGAGGAAATCTATTCAGGCCAAATGCTATTTAAAGATCAATGATAAAATAAGTATAGAAGGATAAAAGGCAAAATCAAGAAACTGAAAATTTCCACATGAGAGGATACCTATGATAAGCCAAGGAATATGACTGTGTGTGTGTGGGCATGCCCACATATGCATGTGTTTAATTTGCAGCAGTGAGTGAAAAAATCAAACTTTTTATTAGAAAACCAATATGGTACCGTTTTGGAGAATGTTTTCTAGGAAATACAACACTGCTAGAAGAGAGGCCAGTTTGAAGCTGTCTTAAGATTCTAGGAGATGCTATAATAGGAATGTGGACCACGCACCATACATTTCAATCTAATTAGTTCTCTTATTTTTTCTTCCTGTGTTTGTGATGTTATTCTGTGAAGATGATGGATGAGAAGACCAGAAGGAGCTGGAGAAAAGGACATAGTGAAAAGTTGTTTAGTTTTGTGATCTTAAAAACTCACGTTCAGCTATTTTCTTCAAAGGATTAACAAAACTCTTCAGATTACAGAAAATAATCAGATAACAGTGATACTTACCATTTTCTGTGTACTTTCTGTGTCAGGAAACATAGATTCTCTCCCTTGACTCTTTTCAAGTTCCTTTAAGCCCTATTCTTGAGGAGACCTCACCCTTGGCCTATGAAAACTCCAGATGCTCAGCAAAAATAAAAAAATCACCTAGTCCCCCCTTTTGCTCACCTTAAAAAGACTTAAATGCTAATATAGCTTCTAATAGCTCACAGTTGTGTTCTAGGATGCTGCTATTTTTTTCCTTAAAGTGCCCACCTACCTGAGGAGGCTCAAGGCTACTAAAAGCACTGTTTATTCCAAC
This sequence comes from Budorcas taxicolor, assembly GCF_023091745.1. NCBI lineage: Eukaryota > Metazoa > Chordata > Mammalia > Artiodactyla > Bovidae > Budorcas > Budorcas taxicolor. The sequence continues at coordinate 143,657,686 of NC_068920.1, forward strand.
TAACTCTTCATAATAGGTTTTTAACCTTACTTTCTCAAAACATTTACTAAAAATGGCTTAAAAATGTGAATCTTATCTCTGTTTCCTTGAGATGTATATGTATCTCCCGTAACTGAAGAGTGTCCTTAAAAACAACCTTTCCTTTGAAATGTGGTCATCACTGAGGATAGGGCCTCTGTCTCTCAGACTCTCCAGAATAGAATCCTGACTCCCATAATCTCCAGTGAATTGATGCAGTTGGTTTGTCAAATCCCGTATCTACTTAACAGCTCTGTAAGTTTTCACTTACTGAGCACCCAGGTTCCTTCCCCCTATTCCTTCAGTCTCCCTTTAAAATGTATGCATAGTGACCTCATTGCTCATCTCAATTCAATGCAATTCCATTCAATTCATGCTGGACTCTTTCCCCTGTTGCAACACTGTATTTGCGATTAAAATCTGCCCTTTATCACTTAACTACCTTTGTTTGTCTTTGACACAGATGTCCTGACAGGTTTATGCAATCATTTTTACCTTAGCTCCTCATAATCACACCCCACAAAGTAGTCGTTGGCTTCATTTTCTATTACTATTACCTTCTGTATGTGAGCCCAGTTCACTAGGCAATTAAAGTACATGGAAAAACTTTTAAGCCTCAAAGAACTAAAATATTTCAAGTCTCAATTCAATTTAATCTGGCAACTGAAAGAATATGCTTCTGTGAATTCCTAGTTTAAGATGGCCGTTCCCAACAGTGCAAAAAGCAAAACAATGTAGCTATATGACTTCATTACTTATCATCTCCCAGATTCACTGAAAGGAAGAGCATTAGGTGTGAACAGAGATCCTCTTGGGAACACGGGCTCCATTTAACCCTTTGGCACATGATTCAAATGCTTTTATTTATAACCTGATCTTTTGTCTGTGACACAAATTGCTCCCAAATACTTTTTCAGATCTCACAGTGCAGTTGTCCCTCCAGTTACTATCATTACCTGTTCTGATATTTTCCTTCTCCTTATAATACTACTAGCATAACATTGGTGCCCCTTGGCAAGCAATTAGAAATTGAATGAGTGAAGTTCAGGTTCTGGCGGACCCTCTGCTCCAGTTGGCCAGGTCTCAACTCATCTTAGCTCAGCTCACTTTTTTGATCATGAGACCAAAATCACTTCATAGTTTTGCCCCATTATTTTGTCTATTGCTCCGTAATTTTTATTATCTATATACTCTTCTCTGAATCTACCATTTGTTGTTTTTAAGTTGCTAATTCATGCCTGACTCTTTGCAACCTTATGGACTGCAGCAAACCAGACTCCTCTGTCCTTCACCATTTCTATGTGTTTGTTCAAATTATTCATGTCCATTCAGTCAGTGATGCTATCTAGCCATTTCATCCTCTGTCACCCTCTTCTTTTGCCTTCAACCTTTCCTAGCATCAGGGTCTTTTCCAGAGTGGGCTCTTCTCATCAGGTGGCCAAAATGTTGGAGCTTGCTATTTTACTCAGTTTTCTTTCTACTGACTTTGTTCCTTAATTTTCTTTCTCTAACACATGAAGCCATATGTTAGTTTTTCTCATATGTTAGAAAAGTAGTTATCCCTAATGCACTAGTACAGATTAGAAAAGTGAGGTATGAAAGTATAACGAGACAGGAGGAAAGAGAAGAAGAGAAACAAAAGAAACGAGAAGAAAAGGAAAAAAAGCCATACCGTTTCTGGTGTGAAATATCTAGGTTACTGACACATAAGTTACAAATTAAAATTAATCAATCATGAATACTTGGCAATTAAGGTATTTAATGTGTGACATTTGTTTGGATTTCCCCCTTTAAAAAAATTGAAATCTCAATATTTTCACATGTAAAATTTGTAAAGTTAATCCCCAGTGGACTTTCAGTGACCTAGAAAGACTAAAGAAAATCAATTTAGGCAGAAAAAGAAGAATGAAACACATAGGCTCTGATCAAAATTTTCAGTCTTAGAAAATCCCACAAGGTCTTAAATTATTTCCATAGACTAAAATGATCATCGAAACTTCTTAACTGAACAGTGATAAACATTAAGAAAATCAATTACCTAAAACATAAAATATATGTGGATATGGATTTGCTGTCTTTTGAGCCCTTAGCCCAGAATGCAATCATGTTGGAAGCTGACAAGAAAACAACTGGACCAGAACAAAAATGTCCATTTACAAGCACATTGAATACACAAGGATACAAAAATATTTGCAAGCAGTCAAATATCTTAGCTTAATCATATCCATGTACAAGTACATGCTTGTGTTTCCTAAGATTCTGCGAATACAACCTTGAGCATCTGAGCCACCCTAATCTCCTGGGAGCCACAGGCTCTTCAGCGGTGATTGAGAGACTCCTGTTATTCCATTTGTGATGGAAAGCAAGAGATGCAAACTATAGAAAAGGGGTACATGATGAAGATAGTACAGAGACTATAGGAATAAAGAGGAGACAAAGTGAAGGATGAGACAAGAAGAAGAGACTGTTTCTCAAAAGCAGGTGATGAAATGTCACAGGAGCATGGAAGGGCCAGCAGATCTTACATCCTGTGTTCCTCTGGCAGTTTAGCCAACAAGGAGTACGCCACTTAGCCACTCTGAGTCTCAGTGACTCCCATCTGTGGGGGGGCAACCCGCTTTACATTTAAGTCAGTCATAATATTCAGAAGCAGTAAATGTGTACCTTCCTGCACGATGGTGCTATTTTAGATCAAGGATGGTTACCTACCAAAAGCACATTTGGACTTTTCATTTTATGCTGAGAAATCCATATAGCTAAAGGGCTGGCTGGCTCGCTGCACTGTCTGCTCTTGATTCTATGGGATTAAATCAAGTATGAAGACTGAAAGTTTTGTTGAGAGGAAAGCACTTAATTAGGGATCAGGAGCTGGGGGAGGCTCATTTCCTTTTACTACCTCTCCCAGTAAAGGGGTCCTTACTCCTTTATGCCAAGACCTCCCCCTTTATAGAACCAATCTGTCCCCACAGATATGTGCAATCATTTAACACAGTTTTCTATTTGTTAAGAAGTCAATATGGTAATAATTATAGACCAAAGCTATTTTTTCCAGCAATAAAAATCCCTTCTTAATATAATCAAGAGCTCTCCAACATTCAGAAAAACTAAAAACTGGAAGTGATTTGCTTGGTAGGTATGGCTGCTACATAATTAAAGTTATTTATGAAAAAGGCAGAGTGACTGACTGGTAAGGATTAATATTTAATTAATTAATTAGACTAATGTTACTGCCTTCATTTATTAAATCCTGTTCTAAGTTATTCTTACAATATAGTCAATGATAATCCTTGCAGAAACTTTCAATTGTTTGAGCTTGTGAGCCCTAATGATTTTCATGACCTTCTCCATTCCATCTAGTCTTGGGAGCCCTCCCACATACATGCTTGCAGGTAGACTTACTTAGGCTTAGAGCTGGACTTGTTATCTTCTGATGATCTGAACCAATGAATTTAGATCATTCTCTTGCATTTCTTTGAGAATGAAAGCCTAATCGTGGTATAATAATTGCCTACCATACCCCATCGTTAGACTGGACTCATGGCTCATTCCTTCTCCTACTTGGTTTTTGCACCTCCCTCCTCCAACTCATTTTCCCTTGTCAATTTTCATCACCCCTCTCAGTTACACTGGGCTTCCCAGGTGGCACCCTTGGTAAAGAACCCACCTGCCAAAGCAGGAGATGTAAGAGACTTGAGTTCAGCCCCTGGATCAGGACAATGCCCTGGAGGATGGCATGGAAACCTACTCCAAGATTCTTGCATGGAGAGTCCCATAGACAGAAGAGCTTGGCTGGCTACGGTCCACAGTGTCACCAAGAGTGCAGAGTCAGACACAACTGAAGTGATTTAGCACACAGAGCACAGCACACTCAGTTACACCATGCCCTCTACCCCAGTTCTGGATATTTTTTCTGCTCTTGAATTCAGGAAACTAAATATAGATTAAAGATACCAAAAAAGAAACTCTAAACTACTTTATTAATTAGAATCCCTGAAGAGATGCTTTAAAGAAGAAATGATGTAATGTCATATGCTGATGTTCTCATGATCATTACTCTGACATCCCAAGTGTCTCCTCATGGCACCTGTCCTCCTGAAAGTAGAATTTTGTCTTAATTTTATTGACCTAGATACTGAAATGTGAACCCCCAAACTGCTCACTTTTTCTTCCAGTAGAGTTAGAGGCCAAGAGGATATCTGATGACCTGCCAAACGGTCTTCAACTCTCAGGGCGAAAGTATATGTTCAAGTGTTCCCTTGACATCGCTATGACTTCCACTTGTGCAATCTCGTTATCTTTTAATTTCCTGCCCTCTGCCCAGTACCTGGTGCCTCAGAATATCTATCCTTGAGTAAGTCATGCCAACTTCCCAGCCTTTTAAGTATGTTTTTATGAGAACACACTTCCATATTGTACATTCGGAAAAACATATTTAATTTGCTTCAGTCTGTCAGAAAAATGAAACATTGAATTTTTTCCCCTGTTAACCATCTACTTGAAAGTGTACCCTGAAAATGACAACTGACTATTTCATACAACTTTACAAAGTCTTCCATTACAAAACCTTTGGTCTGGGTGAATTCAAGCAGGATCCTATTTAAAGTCACTTGAAGAAAATAAAACTCTTATTTCCACATGGTGTTTATGTTTTAAAATATTGGTATTTTCATCCATGAACAGTTTTCAAAAATTATTCAAATTTCATGAGACTAGAATAGGAACTTGACAATAATTTTAAATTTTATTAACTGTCAATTTAACTTTTCTGGACATGATTTATGAGGGATTCATCAAAACTTCAAGTAAAAGTATCTAGAAAACACAGATATAGAATACAATATAAAAGATAGGAAAATTGCATGAACTCCAAACATATAGTATTGGAGAAAAAGATAAGATGCTACTTCAAGGACACATTTATTTATTTTCAGAAAATAAGAAGAGTATGAGTACTTCACCCATATTATATTAAACTTATGAGACTTATGTACGTTTAGGTGGCATTCTGCTGGCCTAAATCTTATTTAATTTATATTCTTTGCAATCTCATCACATAGTATTGTAGAGAATAAATTCAGAAATATGAATTTTACAAGAGATTAATCAAAATCAAATGATATATTATGTGCACAATTGTATATTATATATGTAATTGTATATTATGATTATATACTTGAGGAAGGTCTTCTTGTTACTATATGCCCTGCTGATTTTTATCTAAATCTATGATTAAATATTATAAATTAGAAGATGTTCCTAAAACTAAGAAACCAAGTCTAAGAGGTAGAATAAGGGATAAATTCCCATATTTAGGAATTTAGTCTAGGAGGTAGAACTAGGGATAAATATGATAATATTACTCCATCTGGAATACTTAGAAAAACATGGAAACTTGTTGTGAAAAAGGCTTACATTTCAATATATTTAACATGAATGAGGCATGCTTATGCTATTTTAACAAAAAATAAAGAAAATTGTCTTTTATTTTAAATAAGGCAGATGGAAATAACCATGTAATGTACCCCACTTTTATATATAAACAAGAGCCATGGATTAGATTACTTGAAATACAGAAAACACACATCCTCAAGGGCATTGGAGAAATCCAATTCTATATGGGATTAGCTTTTTAAGAAAGCATTGTAAAGGCCTCACGGGTCTCACACTTCACTAAATTCAAACTTCTAATGCTCTCATTTCAATTTTGCCAGATGCAATAATAGATCCTAAGCTAGGAATATGCTATATAGAGCAAAATATAAATATAAAAGTATACTAGTGTGCTGTAAATTATAGCTGTATTGTATGCGCAGAAAATGTTTAACCTTTAATATGGAATATAATTTTAAAGGAGTAACACAAAGAGGAAGAATAAGAAGTTATTTTATGGAAAGGAACAGAATTGTTTCCTAAACAAAGGTCAAGTATGACTTTATTTTTCTTTGACAAGGCAAATGATAAACATGTTACCCTTTTGTCTTTGAAAAGCAGTTCTATATTTAGGTCAGTTTTAGGCATTTTCTTCTCATTTCCCTTTCTTAGTAGGCAGACTTTTCAAGAAAGAGAAGTCAAGCCTTTGGAATGGATGTCCAATAATTTTATTACCAATCAATCATTTTACTATTATTTGCTTTCACTCCACTTTCCCAATATATAGCACAGTTGGTAAGGTTTCCTACACAGTAACCGTCTGTGAAAAAATAATAGCATGTTATTATGGAAGTAGTTTGGCTCTTGGAGTATATTAGAATTGAATCTTTTTTTAATCTATGTTTTTTTTTAATTGAAGTATAGTTGATTTACAATGTCATGTTAGTTTCAGGAGTATATAGATTATGTTATGTATGCGTATATATATACTTTTCAAATTATTTTCCCTTATAAGTTATTACAAAGTATTGAGTATAGTTTCCATACTATACAGTAGGTCCTTGTTGGTTATCTACTTTATATATATATATATATATATGCACTTTATATATGGGCTTCCCTGGTGGCTCAGACGGTAAAGCATCTGCCTGCAATGCAGGAGACCTGGGTTCGATTCCTGGGTCGGGAAGATCCCCTGGAGAAGGAATTCCATGGACAGAGGAGCCTGATAAGCTACAGTCTATGGGGTCGCAAAGAGTCAGACACGACTGAGTGACTTCACTTCACTTCACTTCACTTTATATATATATATACTTTATATATATATACTTTATACTTATATGTACTTGATATATATATACTTTATATTATATATATATATATAATCTGTTGTTGTTTAGTCATTCAGTAGTGTCTAACCCTTTGTGACCCCATGGACTCTAGCCTGACAAGCTCCTATGTCAATGGAATATTCCAGGTAAGAATGCTGAAGTGGGTTGGCATTTCCTCCTCCTGGGGATCTTCCTGACCCAGGGATGAAACCCACATTTCCTGCATTGCAAGTGAATTTTTATATACCTGAGCCACGTGGGTATCCTATTATGTATTATAGTAGTGTGTCTATGTTAATCTCATCTTCCTAATTTATCCCCTTCCAACCCTGAACATGAATTCTGACTTAGCCTTTGATGTCTTAGTAACTTTTAGCAAGTTAATTAACCTGATGGATCTTCAGCTTCATCCACTGCAGCTTTACAACTGTGGCTGTGAGAAATAAAAGCCATTTGGTAAATGGTGGTCGCAGAATTAGATGCAAGATGGCAGTTTTTGTATCTGAAAGTTTTGTTATTTGTTTTTCCTCTTTTAAATTCTTATCTTTATGCAAAACTGAGATTCCAATAAAGGTTAAAAATAATTTTTTTTCATTTCAGAAGTAGCTGAGAAGTTGTACCTTTTATTTACCTATGGTGGGCTTACCATAAAATCTTTCCTATTTCAGTTATTTCTAAAATATTTTTCAGTTCATTTCAGTCACTCAGTTGTGTCCAATTCTTTGCGACCCCATGAATCGCAGCAGGCCAGGCCTCCCTGTCCATCACCAACTCCCGGAGTTCACTCAGACTCATGTCCATCGAGTCAGTGATGCCATCCAGCCATCTCATCCTCTGTCGTCCCCTTCTCCTCCTGCCCCCAATCCCTCCCAGCATCAGAGTCTTTTCCAATGAGCCAACTCTTCACATGAGGTGGCCAAAGTATTGGACTTTCAGTTTTAGCATCATTCCTTCCAAAGAAATCCCAGGGTTGATCTCCTTCAGAATGGACTGGTTGGATCTCCTTACAGTCCAAGGGACTCTCAAGAGTCTTCTCCAACACCACAGTTCAAAAGCATCAATTCTTTGGTGCTCAGCTATTTTCACAGTCCAACTTTCACATCCATATATGACTACTGGAAAAACCATAGCCTTGACTAAGGTGGACCTTTGTTGGCAAAGTAATGTCTCTGCTTTTGAATATACTATCTAGGTTGGTCATAACTTTCCTTCCAAGGAGTAAGTGTCTTTTAATTTCATGGCTGCAATCACCATCTGCAGTGATTTTGGAGCTCCCCAAAATAAAGTCTGATACTGTTTCCCCATCTATTTCCCAGAAGTGATGGGACCAGATGCCATGATCTTCGTTTTCTGAATGATGAGCTTTAAGCCAACTTTTTCACTCTCCTCTTTCACTTTCATGAAGAGGATTTTGAGTTCCTCTTCACTTTCTGTCATAAGGGTGGTGTCATCTGCATATATGAGGTTATTTATATTTCCAAATCAATTTTTGAAACAGTATGGATATTAGCTCAAAAACTCATATTGCTATATAATTTTCACTCACAGAGGAGGTCCAGAATAAGCACTCAGGGTCAATTCATTGCCACCTTCCAACAACTTGGTGAACTCAAAACTGGGGATCCATGTTCTAGACCAAAGACTTTTTCCAGTGTAACCCAATATCTATCATAGTTTGAATGGTTTAACACCTTGTATCCAGACAATTAAATGCTACTCAGTCATGAAAAGGGATTGACTACTTAGATTTGATGCTTCCACATTGTGGTGCTGAAGACTTGAAAATCCCTTGGACAGAAAGGGGATCAAACCGGTCAATTCTAAAGGAAGTTAACCCTGAATATCCATTGGAGGGACTGATGCTGAAGCTTAAACTCTAATACTTTGGCCAACTGATGTGGAAACCAACTTATTGGAAAAGACCCTGATGTTGGGAAAGGTTGAAGGCAAAATGAGAAGGCAAAGGATGAAGGAAAAAGGGGCAGCAGAGGATGAGATGGCTAGAAAGCATCACTGACTTAATCGGCATGAGTTTGAGGAGACTTTAGAGTTAATGCAGAACAGAGGAGACTGTTGTGCTGCAGTTCAAGGGATAGCAAAGAGTTGGACACAACTTTGTTACCGAACAACAACAACTGATTTATGTACAACATTGATTCTAAAAGCCTAACTATAGTGAATATTGCTCAGTTGTGTCTGACTCTTTGTGACCCCATTGACTATACAGTCCATGGAATTCTCCAGGTGAGAATACTGGAGTGAATAGCCTTTCCCTTTTTCAGGGGATTTTCCCAACCCAGGGATTGAACCCAGGTCTCCAAACCAGGTATCTCACATTGCAGGCAGATACTTTACCCATTGAGCCACAACGGAAGCCCCAAAGCCTACAGTTCAGTTCAGTTCAGTCACTCAGTTGTGTCCAACTCTTTGCAACCCCATGGACTGCAGCCTACAAGGCCCCCTTGTCCATCAGCAACTCCCGGAGTTTACTCAAACTCATGTCCATTTTATTGGTACTGCCATCCGATCATCTCATCCCCTGTCATCCCCTTCTCCTCCTACCTTCAAACTTTCCCAGCATCGGGGTCTTTTAAAACACCTACATGCTAAGGGAAATTAGCCAGAAGGCAAATGAACTGTATGTTTGAGTGTTATGAAAATCATGGAAAAAAGCATAAATACTAGGACAAATATGTTTAGCTATGCTCACAGGTATAAGATTGATTGTTAAGTTGATGATAAAGTGCCATAAAGGAAGTTTTAGGGATAGTGGTGGAACTATCCTATTCATTGTTTCTGGTGGTATTTTCATAACAATATACATTTTTCACAGTATAGAGGACTACATACAAGAGAATGACCTTTTACGTATAAAATCTTATAAAGCTGACAAAAATAACTTCCTCTTGCAATTTAAACAAATATTTAGAGAATAAGGGGCAAATATTAAATTTTAAATGATGTGTATACGTGCTTGGGCATGAGTGTGTCTATTTGACTGACAGTAATTAATTGTTTTATTTACAAACACAAATAAGGTAAAGGAAAAGTGCTTTTTTAAGGTAATATGCTAAGCTGCTAAGTTTTTGGCAGCGGGACTATGTAAAAAAAAAGCTCATATGGAAGAAATCAAATAAGATATAAATAAATGGGTAGATATTCCAGGTTCATAGATTACAAGGCTCAGTGTTGTTTAGTTCATGTTTTCCCCATCTGATCTATTTTTTATTACAATCCCAAATAAAATCCAATTTATTTTGTGGTTATCAATAAATTGAATCTAAAATTTTAACAGAAAGGTCAAAGACCTAAAATATCCAACACAGTATCAAAGAAGGAAAGCAAGGTTGAGTAATTCACACTATTCTCTTTCAAGTTTTGCTGCAAAACTACAGTCATCTTGTTTTCTAAAACTGTTCTCCAATTAAAGGTATCAGAGTTCCTTGGAGAAATGACTGATCTACTAAGTAAGGACATTGAAAAGATGGTCATGGAGTATTTTCTATGTCAAATTTATCAAAAATAAGAAAATCTGGAAACTGTTACTGATGAGAAGAGCCTAAGGAGGTAATGACTAAATATAGTGTGGCATTTTGGATGGAATTCTGTAAGAGAAGAAAACAGCATATTAAGCAGAAACTAAGAAAATCAGAATAAAGTATGATTTTAGTTAATGATAACGTGTGTCAACATTGTTTTCTTCACTGAGACACGTATATCATACTAATACAAATGTTTGATAATCGAGGAAAATGCAAGTGAGGGATATTGGAAATGTGTAATATTGTCACAATTTTTCTGTAAATCTAATTATATTCTAAAGTAAAAATAATTAATACAAAACAAGACAGAGACAAAAGACTACAGGAACAAAGTATGCATGGTATAAACAAAACAAATATCAAGATGGTAGACTTAAAACTAAATCAATCATTATCTACATTAAATTTAATTACATCTAACTTCTTGGCCTTTTGGCTAAGATCAAGTGGTGGCTCAGACGGAAAGTGTCTGTCTAAAATGTGGGAGACCTGGGTTCGATCCCTGGGTCGGGAAGTTCTCTGGGGAAGGAAACGGCAACCCACTCCAGTACTCTTGCTTAGAAAATCCCATGGACGGAGGAGCCTGGTGTCCATGGGGTCGCAAAGAGTTGGACACTACTGAGGGACTTCACTTTTTTTTTTTTAAATCTATACCACTCTCCTACAACCATTTCTGTCAAGGTCAACTAAAACTCCATACTAAAACAGTCAAATAGGAAATGTTTTATCTTCATAGTACTGAATTTGATACAATAAAATATGAATAAGTGGACCATGTCTTTCTTAAAATATATATATCTATTGGGTTTTGTGATATTGATTTTTAATTTAGTGACCATTTTATTTCTTGTCACTCCTCTACCAACCTTGCAATTATTCGATAGCTACAGAGCTCAGCATGAACGTTCTCTTCTGAGATAACATCCATTCCTATAATTTTCAATACACTTCTATATACGCTTGGATTTTTGCCACCCATCAGTTTGCTACCCTGAGTTTCAGAAGACAGCTATCTGATAACTGCACTCAAATATCTTAAACCTATTTTAAACTTCACAGAAATAAAATTGACATATTTATCCATTCCACTAACCCTTAATCTTGTTTTCCCCCAGATTCTCCCATCTTGGTAAATGGGTCAATATCTATTTAGCTATGTCAATCAGAAATCTAGCAGTTATCCTTGATTCCACTTTTCATTTACTTTTTACATTCAATATGTAGGCAAGACTCCTGAACTTTCCAACAGAAATCTCATATTCATTCACTTTTTCCTTTTTGGACTATTACCATGCTAAATCAAGTCATTTTCATCTCTCATGGACCACTGCACTAACCTTTTTACTGTTCTCCTTTTTCTCCATTTCTGGCCACATTACCTTAACTATCTAAAAAAGAAGTTAAAGTTATCTTTTTAAACATAAATCAGATTATGTTAATATCCTGCTTAAATTTCTTCATTGACTTCCTATTCATTAAAATAATACCCAAGTTTTGCAAGGCTAATTTTGTCCACCATTTTTTTTTTCTTTTCCTTGGTTATTCATTGATTTTTGTTCCTCCCAATTATTATGCCAGAACTACTATAGGGTCTTAGAACACATTAGCAAACCAAGAAGATGACAATCCTTTCCTTTAAGGGACTTACATTAGGGAGCAGCAAAAAAAAAATACAAGTACACACACCACCTTTGCTGTTCAGGGTAGTATCAAAACAAAAACTCAAAATAAAAACAAAAAGAAACGTTTGAACTAAGACTTTCATAATCAAAGGAAAAGTATGATTATTCCATGACCTTTAAACATTTTGTTGAAACAGACAGTAGTACTGAAACATGCACATTACCATATGTAAAATAGACCACTATTGGGAAGTTGCTGTATAATGTAGGCAGCTCAAGCCAGCGTTCTGTGACAACCTAGATGGAGGAATAGGGCAGGGGCGGGGGAAGTGGGAGGGAGGCTCTAGAGGGAGGGGACATATGTATACTTATGACTAATTCACAACACAACCATGTTAATTTGTTCAGTTCAGTTCAGTTCAGTTGCTCACTTGTGTCTGACACTTTGCGATCCCATGAACCACAGCATGCCAGGCCTCCCTGTCCATCACCAACTCGCGGAGTCCACCCAAACCCATATCCATTGAGTCAGTGATACCATCCAACAATCTCATCCTCTGTCATCTCCTTCTCTTCTTGCCCTCAATCTTTCCCAGCATCAGGGTCTTTTCAAATGAGTCAGCTCTTTGCATCAGGTGGCCAAAGTATTGGAGTTTCAGCTTCAACATCAGTGCTTCCAATAAACAATTATCCTTCAATTAAAAATTAAAAATTCATTACAAAAAGAAAAAAAACTAACATTTACCTAGTGTACTATAATGGAAAATATTAGAAACATTGAGAAACTAGTATTTTTTTTTTTTCTTGACTTGTAATAAAGTTATCAAAGGTAGTTTAAATTGTACTCTTGATTTAAAGTTGCATGATTTATGAAGTAAGCATAAATCTGTGATTTGACAAATTGTCATATCCCTTTCTAAGTTTGTATCAATTTCCACATCTTTATTCTTTGTGTTTTCTGTTGTGAAGTATAGATCGCCCTTGACTTACAACTTAGGTTGAAGACATGATATGTCAAAAATGCATTTAATGCAACTAACCCACTAAACAATGGTGCCCCACTCTAGTACTCTTGCTTGGAAAATCCCATGGATGGAGGAGCCTGGTAGGCTGCAGTCCATGGGGTCGCTAAGAGTTGGACATGACTGAGCGACTTCACTTTCACTTTTCACTTTCATGCGCTGGAGAAGGAAATGGCAACCCACTCCAGTGTTCTTGCCTGGAGAATCCCAGGGACGGGGGAGCCTGGTAGGAGGCCATCTATGGGGTCACACAGAGTCAGACACAACTGAAGCGACTTAGCAGCAGCAGCAGCAGCAACACACTAAACATCATAACTTAGCCTGCATGTGCTCAGTTGCTTCAGTCACGTCCAACTCTCTGTGACTCTATGGACTGCAGTCCATCAGGCTCCTCTGTCCATGGGATTCTCCAGGCAAGAATACTGGAGTGGGTTGCCACGCCTTCCCCTGGAGGATTTTTCCGACCCAGGAATTGAACCCACATCTCTCACATATACTGTATTGGCAGGTGGGTTCTTTACAACCAGAGCCACCTGGAAAATCCAACTTAGCCCTGCTGCTGCTGCTGCTGCTGCTGCTGCTAAGTCGCTTCAGTCATGTGGGACTCTGTGTGACCCCATAGATGGCAGCCCACCAGGCCCCCCTACCTGGGATTCTCCAGGCAAGAACACTGGAGTGGGTTGCCATTTCCTTCTCCAATGCATGAAAGTGAAAAGTGAAAGTGAAGTCGCTTAGTCATGTCCAACTCTTAGCGACCCCATGGACTGTAGCCCACCAGGCTCCTCCATCCATGGGATTTTCCAGGCAAGAGTACTGGAGTGGGGTGCCATTGCCTTCTCTGAACTTAGCCCTAGCCTACTTAAATGAGCTCTGAACACTTGCAGTAGTCCACAGTTGGCCAAAATCAACTAACACAATACCTATTTTATAAAAATCATTGATATCTCATGTGAAGTATTGACTACTGTACTGAAAGTGAAAAACAGGATGCTTGTATCGGTACAGAATGGTTTCAGTGCATCAGTTGTTAACCCTTGTGATCTGTGGTTGACTGGCAGCTGTGTCTTGCAGCCATTGCTCTGTATCACAAGAGAGAAGCTAGCACACATTACTAGTTATGTACGGAGCAATCCATGCACTGTAGAGATAGCAGTGAAGTTTGTACATCATATAATTATTTCCAGTGACTTTAATGTAGTAATTGAAATGTGAATGATGTAGTCTGGGAAGTCTGGTGTAATCTAACTAAATGACAGTAATTAGAATTCATGCATATCAGTACCATGCAAAGCAAGAACTGCTAATGTTGCAAGTCTGTGAGTACTAGCAAGAAAAGAGCAAAGTGAAAAGAAAGAGCATGTCTTAGCTCAGGCAACTTTAACAAGCTACCATAGACCAGATTCCTTAAATAACAATTTCTTTCTTACAGTTCTGGAAGACGGAAGTCCTAGATTAGAATGCCGGCATTGCTGACTTATCACCAGAACTCTCTTTCTGGTCCGTAGCATGACCATGTTACCACTTTTACTGTGTCCTCAGATGTTCAAGAATGAAAGCTCTGGTCTCATTATCCTTTTAAGTGAAGTAAATAAGTGAAGTGAAATTTACTCAGTCATGTACAACTCTTTGCAACCCCATGGACTCTACAGTCCTTGGAATTCTCCAGGCCAGAATACAATAATGGGTAGCCTTTCCCTTCTCCAGCAGATCCTCCCGACCCAGGGATCAAACCTGGGTCTCCTGCATTGAAGATGGATTTTTTTACCAACTGAGTTATCAGGGAAGCCCCATTATCCTTTTCTAAGACACTAATCCGATCCTGGGAGCTCCACCCTATGACCTCATTTAAACATAATTATCTCCCAAATTTGGCTCTTCCAAATAGTATCATACTGGAGACTTGGCTCAGTATATGAATTTTTTTTGGTGGAGGGAGCACAGTTCAGTCCATAACAGTGAATCCATAGCAGGCAGTGACAGAACGAGGATCAAGGAATTTCTTTGTTAGGAAGTGATGCTTGTGTGAAGTGTGGAAAGTCTGGAAAAGACTCCCTTGGTCTTTCCACCCTGTTTCTGCTGAATAGCCTTTAAGCTTTTGTGTTTATTTTATCTCACTGAAATTCACTTTCTTTGGCTGACTCATTCTCACCTGCAATTCTCAGCTGAAATATTACTTCTGCAGAAAAATTATTCATAACATTTATCTGATATTACCCCCAGAGAATTGCTAAATATTCTTATCACCTTGTTTTTCCTTCATAGGTTGTATCACAATTGGTAGTTATGTTGTTTGTTTAATTCTTTATGTCTATCCTTCTCATTAGAATGTAATTTATATGAGAACAAATCACTTATCTGCCTTATTTGAGAAGTTATCTCCAGCTGCTTTGAAAGGGCTTGCTGTATAAAGTGCACGTATGCCAAGTCACTTCAGGCATGTCCAAATGTTTATGTTCCTATGGACTATGGCCTGCCAGGCTCCTCTCTCCATGGGATTCTCTAGGCAATAATACTGGAGTGGGTTGCCATGTCCTCCTCCAGAGGAACTTCTTGACCCAGGGATTGAACTTGTGTCTCTTACACCCCAGCATTGGCAGGAGGGTTCTTTACCACTAGCTCCACCTGGGAAGCTGTTTTATAAGTTGTGTACATGGTAAGTTGATTCAGAGGGATATACTTAATAAATGTCTTTTGAGTAAAGAGATAACACTGTGGCTTATGGTCTTGTAGCATAAGGAGGAAGTCATGCACACATTTATCTTTAGACTATAAAGGTCAGTTTTCATTCCAATCCCAAAGAAAGTCAATGCCAAAGAATGCTCAAACAACCACACAATTGCTAGTGCAATTACTTTACTAGCAAAGTAATGCCCAAAATTCTCCAAGCCAAGCTTCAACAGTACATCAACCATGAATTTACAGATGTTCAAGCAGGATGCAGAAAAGGCAGAGGAACCAGAGATCAAATTGCCAACATCCGTTGGATCAAAGAAAAAGCAACAGAGTTCCAGAAAAACATCTAGTTTTGCATCATTGACTATGCCAAAGACTTTGACTGTGAGGATCACAACAAACTGTAAAAAATTCTTCAAGAGATGGGAATACCAGACCACCTGACCTGCCTCCTGAGAAATCTGCATGCAGGTCAAGAAGCAACAGTTAGAACTGGATATGGAACAATAGACTGGTTTCAAATCCAGAAAGGAGTACCTCAAGGCTGTATATTGTCACCCTGCTTATTTAAATTATATGCAGAGTACATCATGAGAAATGCTAGACTGAATGAAGCACAAGCTAGAATCAAGACTGCCAGGAGAAATATCAGTAACCTCAGATATGCAGATGACACTACCCTTATGGCAGAAAGTGAAGAGGAACTAAAGAGACTCTTGATGAAAGTGAAAGAGGAGAATGAAAAAGTTGGCTTAAAACTCAGCATTGAGAAAACAAAGATCATGGCATCTGGTCCCATCACTTCATGGCAAATAAATGGGGAAACAATGGAAACAGTGACAGACTTTATTTGGGGGGGGTGGTGTCAAAAATCACTACAATTGGTGACTGCAGCCATGAAATTAAAAGATACTTGCCATTGGAATAAAAGTTATGACCAACCTAGACAGCATATTAAAAAGCAGAGACATTACTTTGCCAACAAAGGACTATCTAGCCAAAGCTATTGTTTTTCCAGGATTCATATATGGATGTGAGAGTTGGACTAGAAAGAAAGCTGAGTGCTGAAGGATTAATGCTTTTGAACTGTGGTGTTGGAGGGGAATCTTCAGAGTCCCTTGGAGAGCAAGGAGTTCCAACCAGTCCATCCTAAAGGAAATCAGCCCTGAATATTTGTTGAAAGGACTGATGCTGAAGCTGAAACTCCAATACTTTGGCCACCTGATGGGAAGAACTGACTCATTTGAAAAGCCCTTGATGCTATGAAAGATTGAAGGTGGGAGGAGAAGGGAATAGCAGAAGAAGAGATGGTTGGATGGCATCAATGACTCAATGGACATGAGTCTGAGTAAGCTCTAGGAGTTGGTGATGGACAGGGAGGCCTGGTGTGCTGGAATCCATGGGGTGTCAAAGAGGTGGACACCACTGAGTGACTGAAATGACTGAACTAGACTTGCCACATGTTGTGAAGAACTCACTCCTTAGAAAAGACCCTGATACTAGGAAGGATTTGAACGCAGGAGGAGAAGGTGATGCCAGAGGAAGAGATGGTTTGATGGCATCACCCACTCGATGGACATGAGTTTGAGTAAACTCCTGGAGTTGGTGATGGACAGGGAGGCCTGGTGTGATGCTACCCGTGTGGTCGCAAAGAGTTGGACATGACTGAGGGAGTGAACTGAACTGAAAAACAACTCGTTTGCCAATAAAACATAAAATGTAATTTTTGTAATAGTTTCTATGCTACCTAATATCACTCTCAGTTTAAATAACTGAGTTGTCCTGCAATTAGTAGTATTTATAATTAGTCTCTTAACATGACTTTCAGTTCTTATATTATGACATACCTCCTTATAAACATTTTCTCTAAAAGAGACTTTTTCTTTAGCCTCAAAATTCTAAAAATATCCTTGCTTTTATCATCTTGAAAAAAGCATTTCAAAAGTTTTTCTAAAGACATCATTTTTCAACAGACTTCCTTGCACTAGAATACAAAGTTCTGTCCATACATATCCTGCTTTGAAGCAGTAAAGGGAAATCTTCATGTGATTATAAAATGCAGCATCTCTATTTGTGATTATATATATGTATGTGTGCCTGTGTTTAAAAATAATACATATATACATATATCTATGTTTATCTGTATCTACCCCATGATCTAAAGATAGTATTGGAAATAGAGTGTTATATTTTATCCATTTGCTTATCTGTAGATTTTTACAGTTTTTTTTAAATTATTATGGAATAAAATAAGGATTACATACCCTAAAGTTACAAAATGCAGATTATACAACAAATAAATGATTAATATTGTATCTAGTTTTTTTTAGTCAATGTACTTGTACCTATAATATTATTTTAACATATCTTATTAGAAATTTAGATTAAGTTGAAACTCTTATTCTCATGTTATCTAAACCCAGTGTTTTTTTAAATATGTAAAACTTAGTTTTTCTGTGAGGAAGTAACTTACATAAAGCTACCAATGAATTATCATAACACTGATACTGAAATTATATTACCAGTGCTACTACTAATTTAAGAGCCATATGCTAATGAAAATTGAAAATATGAAAGCTGTAGTGGAATTCATAAGGTTCAAATATTACTTTAAGAAAGAAATAAACAATGAAATAATGAGAGAAATATCACAAAACCACAACAAAAATGTTATTTATTAAGTGCTTTCAAAGTGATAAATAGCATTTTAGCCAATTCATGTGTGTTATCACTACGTAATTGTCTAAACAAAACTGTGAGACTTACAACATTATCATATCCTTATATATAGAATAAAAATGAATCAAAGAGCTAAGACAAATTGTCTGAGCTTGCATAGATAGTAATAGTAAAGTCCAAATGATGTGATTCTAGAACTATTAAAGGGCTTCCCATATAGGTTAGCGGTAAGGAATCTGCCTGCCAATGCAGGGGACATGGGTTCAATCTCTGAGTAAAGAAGGTCCCCTGGAGAAGGAGATGGCAGCCCACCTTAGTATTCTTGCCTGGGAAATCCCATGGAGCAAGGAGCCTAGTGTGCTATAGTCCGTGGAGTCAAAAAAGAGTTGGTCACGATGTAGAGACTAAACAACAACAAGCACTAATAAAGTCTTAAAAGTGATATTTTTATTAACAATTTTTACTGCAGTATGAATAGGAAGGACTAGAGATCTCTTTAAGAAAATTGGAGATACCAAGGAAACATTTCATGCAAAGATGGGCACAATAAAGGGCAGAAATGGCAAAGATCAGACAGAAGCAGAAGAGAAGAACAAGTGGCAAGCGTACACAGAAGAACTATACAAAAAAGAACTTAATGGCTCATGTATCCAGGATGGTGTGGTCACTTACCTAAAGCCAGACATCCTGGAGTGTGAAGTCAAGTGGGATTTAGGAAGCATTACAACAAACAAAGCTAGACTAGGTGACAGAATTTCAGCTGAGCTATTTAAAATCCTAAAGTGTGATGCTGTTAACATGCTGCACTCAGTTCAATTCATTTCACTTCACTCGCTCAGTCATGTCTGACTCTTTGCGATCCCATGGACTGCAGCACAACAGGCCTCCTTGCCCATCACCAACTCCTGGAGTTTACTCAAACTCATGTCCATTCAGTCGGTGATGCCATCCAACCATCTCATCCTCTGTTGTCCTCTTCTCCCGCCTTCAATCTTTCCCAGCATCAGGGTCTTTTCAAATGAGTCAGTTCTTCTCATCAGGTGGCCAAAGTATTGGAGTTTCAGCTTCAGCATCAGTCCTTTCAATGAATATTCAGGGCTGATTTCCTTTAGGATGGACTGGTTGAATCTCCTTGCTCTCCAAGGGACTCTCAAGATTCCCCTCCAACACCACAGTTTAAAAAACATTAATCCTTCAGCGCTCAGCTTTCTTTATAGTCCAACTCTCACATCCATATATGAATACTGGAAAAACAATAGCTTTGGCCAGATGGACCTCTGTTGGCAAAGTAATGTCTCTGCTTTTTAATATGCTGTCTAGGTTGGTCATAACTTTTCTTCCAAGAAGCAAGCATCTTTTAATTTCATGGCTGCAGTCACCAACTGCAGTGACTTTTGACCCCCCAAAATAAAGTCTATCACTGTTTCCATTTTTTCCCCATCTATTTGCCATGAAATCATGGGACCAGATGTCATGATCTTCGTTTACTGAAAGTTTAGTTTTAAGCCAACTTTTTCACTCTCCTCTTTCACTTTCATCAAGAGTCTCTTCAGTTCTTCTTCACTTTCTGCCATAAGGGTAGTGTCATCTGCATATCTGAGGTTACTGATATTTCTCCTGGCAATCTTGATTCTAACTTTTGCTTCCTGAAAACTCATCAATGTCCACTGGACTGGAAAAGGTCCATTTTCATTCTAATCCCAAAGAAGGTCAATGTCGAAGAATGTTCGAACTATCATATAACTCTGCTCATTTCACATGCTAGCAAGGTAATGCTCAAAATTCATCAAGCTAGATGTCAGCAGTATGTGAACCAACAACTTCCAGATGTACAAGTTGGATTTAGAAAGGCAGAGGAACCAGAGATCAATTTGCAAACATCCGTTGGATCATAGAAAAAGCAAGGGGATTAAGAAAAGAAAATCTAATTCTTCTTCATTGAATATATGAAAGCCTTTGACTGTGTTGTTCAGTTCGTAAGTAGCGTCCGACTCTTTGTGACCCCATGTGTGGATCACAACAAACTATGGAAAATTCTTAAAGAGATAGGAATACCATACCATCTTTCCTGTCTCCTGAGAAGCCTGTATATAGGACAAAAAGTAACAGAACTGTAAATGCAACAATGGACTGGTTCAAAATTGGAAAATGAGTATATCAAGGCTATATATTCTCACCCTGCTTATTTAACTTATATGCAGAGTACATCATGAGAAATGCCAGGCTATGTGAATCACAAACTGGAATCAAGTTTGATGGGAGAAATATCAACAATTTCAGATATGCTGATGATTCCACTCTAATCACAGAAAGAAAATAACTAAAGGGCCTGTTGAAGAGAGTGAAAGAGAAGAGGGAATAAGCTGGCTTAGAAGTCAATACTCAAAAAACTAAGATCATGACATCCAAATCTATCACTTCATTGCAAACAGACACAGAAAAAAAATGGAAACGGTGATTGATAGGTTTTATTTTTTTCGTCTCCTAAATCACTCTTGACATTTATTGCAGCCATTAAGTTAAAAGACACTTGCTCTGTGGAAGAAAAGGTATGATGAATCTAGATAGTGTATTAAAAAGTAGAGACATCACTTTGCAACAATTCCATCTAGTCAAAGCTATGCTTTTTCCAGTAGTCATTAATGGATATTAGAGTTGGACCATAAAGAATGCTGAGTGCTGAAGAATTGATGCTTTTGAGTTGTGGTGTAGGAGAAGTCTTGAGAGTCCCTTGGACTGCAAGGAGATCCAACCAGTCCATCCTAAAGAAATCAACCCTGAATCCTCATTGGAAGGATGGATGCTGAAGCTTCAATACTTCGGCTACTTTATGCAAAGAGTTGACTCATTTGCAAATACCCAGATGCTGGAGAAGATTGAGGGCAAGAGGAGTAGAGGGCAGCAGAGGACGAGATGGTTTGATAGTATCAGTAATTCAATGGACATGAGTTTGTGGAGAATCTGGGAGATAGTGAAGGATAGGGAAACCTGTTATGCTGCAGTTCACAGGGTCACAAAGAGTTGGACACGACTTAGTGACTGAAAATCATCAACATGTAATATATTCATGAATTATAAATACATACAAAATCAGCAAGCTCATATAGTAGCCACAAGAGAAATAGAAAATTACCAGCACTCTAGGGACTGTCGTTAGCCCCTTTATAAACCTTTTTTTTTTTTTTTTTTCCTCTCAAAAGGTACCCACTGTCCTAACTTCTAAGGATACAGGTTAGTTTTGCCTTTTTAAAATTTTTTATGCTGAATCACACAGTCTTGGTTATAGAAGTTACCTCAGTTATGCTTACGTCTTGAGTCTGATGGTGAGGTGACTTGTAGGAAACTGATTAACACTTTCCCAGGTCTGGCTGCGAGTCTTAGGATAGATTGGGTGGTGGCTGTTCATGTGTGAGTTACTCGTACCTGGCTGTGCAAGAAGGAACTAGGAAAAAGACTCCTGCAAAGTGAAACAAGAATCCAGCCAGCCATAAAATCAAATTTTCCTTAGGAGGGTCAAAAGGAGCTTCTCATGAGTGGTAGCATTTCCATTTTACACTGCTGGCATCATTTCAGAGCTCTGTTCCCTTCAATTTGCAGTCTCCATGGAACAAGAGATATCCACTGCTCCCTCTCCTTTGCCTTGTAATAAGATGGTTCCTGACATAATTTACAAATTTTTTCTAAGTTTCACTAGTTGACCAGTATCTTTTCACCTATATATTATAGTACCTTTAAATGAGACAAAGGACATGTCTTATTTTTTTTTGCAGATCACAGTGCTTGTTCATAATAAGAACTCAATAAACAATGAATTTATTGGAATTTTTGTGGCTTGAAATGAATTTCCTTAACTTGTTTTAAAGCCTGTGACTGTGTTATTGGTTAATATTTTTGTAGGATTTCTTAATATTATAAAAGGGAATATACTAAGACCCTGTGCTTCCCAAGTGGTTCAGTGGATAAAGAATCCACCTACAATGCAGGAGACACAGGTGGATGCAAGTTTGGGGTCAGGAAGATCCCGTGGAGGAGAGCATGGCAAATGACTCCAATATTCTTGCCTGGAAAATCTCATGGACAGAGGAGCATTGTGGGCTACAGTCCATAGAGTTGCAGAGTCAAACGTGACTAAAGTGACTGAACCTGCATGCATATATACTAAGATCTTCCTTAATAAATAAGATATAATATTTTTATTCAATTTCTGTTCTTTGTCTCTGCCTTCCACAAATCAAATTTATTGGTAAAAGTATGGCTCATATGAAGTAAAAAGAATTTGCAGACATTCTTTTAAAATATGTTTATTTGATTAATTTAAATATATAAGGGTTCTTCTATTATAGTTTTATTTGGTATTTGCACTACAAATATAAGATTCACTAATAAATTTAAAATATGTAAAATAACATATTTTAATAATAGAATGAGAATTCATGATCATCAAGGAGTACTTTTTAAATTTAATGACATATGATAAAGCAGGAAATTTTATTAAATATAAATAAATCAATAATAATCATTTAATAGGAAAATTTTCAGACATTTCAACCTCAGTGACTTTCTGATGGTCAAAAATGAGAATAATTGGAAACATAATTGTTAATATATAAATATAGTTTTTATAAGTATAAATTTATATTTAATTTAATATATAAATATAATATATTCATTTAATTAGTTCAATTAATTCAATATATAAATGCAATAATAAAATTATTCTGGTAGATAGACACAATGTATCTAGAATCAGGAGTTATATTGGCATGAACTAAAAGTGGTAAGCATATTTACTTGGATTTATGTCTAAATAATCTATCCAAATTTTCTTGAGGCAACTTAATAAACTCCTAGGCTCACTTGTTCCGACTCAGAGAGTTTACAACAGGCACTATGATTTCTAATGGAAATTTTGCTTTGTAAGTTATTTGGATAGTGAGCCAAGCCTGCATGAGATTTCCAGAGCAATGGAAGACAGGCTAAAATGAAGGCAGTGGAGAGTCACGTACATCTCTTGTCTCCAGGCCAAGACTGTTCTGCTTTCAAAACTTCCACATTAATGGGAATCTTACTATGTTATTTCCTTCAGTAAAAATCAGTAGTCTCCATTCCACCTTCAGTTAGTCAGTCAGTTCAGTCACTCAGTCGTGTCCGACTCTTTGCGACCCCACAGACTGCAGTACGCCAGGCCTCCCAGTCCATCACCAACTCCCGAAGGATGGGTGTCTTATCCTTTGGGGTTATTACTCATATTCACTAAATTAACACAGGTAACTCTTGTAGGAATAGTGTGCTTTAAAATGAGACGTTTGACTCCAGAATAAGTAAATGGAGTTTACTTAACTGTCTCAAGATAATTTGCATATGTTCAGATGTAAATTCAAGTAAATATATCTGCCACTTTTTAGTTCGTATAAATACAGCTTTTAGAGTTGGAGGTTTTATGACTATCTACCAAGTTTGTGATACAGGCTATATGGTTGTTGCATTTGTAATCATTATTTTTAAATTTTAGATTTATTTATTTTTGTACCTGAAGGATAATTGCTTTACAGAATTGTGTTGGTTTCTTCCAAACATCAACATGAAGCAGCCATAGATATACATTACTTTTTACCATCACAAAGTCACGTGGTTGAAATGTTTGAAAGATTTCATATATCATTGACTTCAGCGCATTTAATTAATTTTTTTTTCATTGTCATACAAGTTGCTTAAATATACAAAAAAAATCGTGTCTGTAATATGTTTCCTCTTTGAACCTCAAAATACAAAACAAATATACTATATATTTAAAAAGAAGGTGAAGTAGAGACAAATGAGGAGGAATCAAGGGGTAAGGAGAAACATGAATTTTTCAAGTCACTACTGTTTGTAGCTGCTTTGCATAAATCACACAATTTTTCCAAGTTAAATATGATTATTTTCATTTTTGAAAATACATATCAATGTTTAGGAAAGATATTCAATGTAATTAAGATGACATATCCATTAAGTGAATGAACTAGCATTTTAATACATATCTGTTCAATATAAATCCTACCTCCTTGCCAGGTGTATTTTCTTAATATCTTTGATAGGAGACATAAAAATAAACATTTATTTGAGGTTAGACATAGATAAAAGAATGATCAAATTAGATATGGAAGACATAATTGATATAACAAAGAGACTGGCTTCTGTTATTGCTTTTTTTTTTTCAACACTGAAATCTTATTTCAGTTATCCATGGTTATCCATACATTAATTGGAGAAGGAAATGGCAACCCACTCCAGTGTTCTTGCCTGGAGAATCCCAGGGACAGGGGAACCTGGTGGGTTGTCGTCTATGGTGTCGACAGAGTTGGACACGACTGAAGTGACTTAGCAGCAGCCATACATTAAAGTATTTCTTTTCAAATAAAAATCAATTTTCCTCTTTAAAATATGTCTTCTCTGGTGGAGAAAGCACTCATGTATTTCACAGAAATTCAATATTTTAATACTGTGTAAACTTAAGTGGGATAATTTATGTCCTTGGTGAACAATTACTTCTTTCTTTTTTAACGGGGTAAATAATTACCTTTTGGTCTACCTCACTGATTTGTTATGTTGGACTCATGAGGTAATGCTTATGAAAGCACTCTAAAGAATCTAAAGTATTGAATGCCTGCAAGAGCTATTTAATGCTATTTAATGAACGATTAGACCACAAGTCCCTTCAAAGAAAAGGATATAGTATTTTAATTTATTTATTTACTTTGAGGACTCTTTAGCAGACAAAAATTGACTAGTGCAGTGAACTTATTTCAGAGGAATTAATTGAATGAAATTTGAGCTAACCTGTACACATAATATGTCAATTTAGGAAGAATATTAAAGTATCTTTTTTATCTATAATCCCCACAGCCACCTTGTAAGGTGGTTAATATTTGTTATTTGAAATATATAAGGAGAGAGTGACTGAGAGCATCTGCCCACATTATTATTATTTACACATCAACTCAAAGCATATAGCTATTTGCTCACAAAAGAAAGGAAAGCATCAACACTTCTGTATACAATAAAACATCCTGGAAAAGAACATTGATTCTCTAGCCAACCAACAGGAGACTGCCAGGATGACTTCTTATATCTGGTCCTCTGGCTGCAGCCAGAGAACCCAGGTGCAGAGCAACCTTTGGCAAAATCAGGGATTACTTTCTGGCAGTTGCAAGAGCCAACATGATATGACAGAGAGGATTCAAACCAAGTTTAGAAAATGTCACTTTAGATGGTATTGGAGTGATATGAAAACTTAGAGAGAAGCAGTTAAACATTGAAGTGAAGGGATTTAGAAGGACATTTCCTCAGGCAATTTTCATTTCAAACACTTACTTAGCATTTTAGATAGTATGGTATATTTACTGAATCCTCTATAGTGTAAAGATGATCGAGGCATACAGGGAGTCTTTTAGCCATTTAAATTCTAATTGGTTTAGAGCACAACTCAAAAATAGTACAGTGTAGTTAGGGAAATCTGGAGCTCAACAGCCAGTTACTGTTTTTACAGATATAAAACTGGGTGAGATTATTGAGAAAGAGCGTGTGTCACTCAACTCAAGGACATTTTCTCATTTGGGCAAGAATAGTCAAATGATTTTCATTTGTCACTTGTAGTTTGAGGAGGCTTTAATGTGAAATAAATGCCATTGATTCAGACGAATGGAGGCCATGATAAAGATTACAATTCTAACCACTAAAACTTTCAATATCATGTAAATATATCCTTGATTGCTATTTAGGAAAGTGAGTGTTAGTCACTCAGTTGTGTCCAGTTCTTTGTGGCCCCAGGGACTATAGCCTCTCCAGGCTCCTCTGTCCATGGAATTTTCCAGGCAAGAATATGGGAGTGGGTTGCCATTCCCTTCTCTAGGAGATCTTCCCAACCCAGGGATCAAACCCAGTATTCTAAATTGCAGGCAGATTCTTTACCATCTGAGCCACAAAGGAAGTCCCTGAATTTCTGGTAATTGTGATTTCAAAGGTAAATAGATATGTCTTTAGAAGGAAAAGTTAAATGTTGGAAAAATGACAGAAATCTAGGAAAGACATATTCTCTGCTTCAAATTCCTCATGTAAAAATAACTGCTCATGCTCATCAGTGGCTCTTCTTCAGCAAAACGAGTAAATGTACAAAGATTTATGCTGAAAGCTATTATTCATTGTTAATATAATTTGAATAACCTAACATTTCATTTTCCCAGTGTGTGCATGCTCAGTTATTCAGTCAGGTCCCCATCTTTGTGACCCCATGGACTGTAGCCCGCAAAGTTCCTTTGTCCATGGGGTTTCCCAGGCAAGAATCCTGAAGTGTATTGTCATTTCCTACTCCATGGGATCTTCCCAACCCAGGGACTGAACCTGCGTCTCTTGCATTGACAGGAGGATTCTTTACTACTGAGCCACCTGGGAAGCCTATTTTCCTAATAAATATTTTTAAATAATAAATAATGGTGTATGATTTGTAAACTATGCTAAAAGTGACATATTTAGCTTTTCTTACATGGTAAACACTTTGCATTAATTTTCACTAATTTGCAAAATGGCTCTCCTGGTAACCACAAAAAAAGGCCACAGTCTCTTTGAAGGTGTCCCTGTGAAGAAGGGGAGTTTATTTCTCCATCTTTTTTGGATTTGGCCATGTGTCTTAATTGCCCAAGAGGACATTAGCATCCCCAGTGAAAGGATATTTTTAAATGTACTTGCACATTAGGGCTGGCCTTCTCCTGCTTCTGGAAACTTTTACTTCATCATGTATATAAACCTGAGCTAACTTCCTGGAAGGTCCAGCTTCACCAGAGAGCCTAGCTGAGGGCAAACCTGTATGAGGCCATTCTAGACCTTCCAAGCCCAGAAAAGCCAACTCAGACCAGTGGAACTATCTGATTAAGAGCTAATCAAATGGTGTTTCAAGCCATTAACTTATGGGGTGATTTGCTTTGCAACACTAGTCATTGATAAAAGCCTTTTATCTAAATTAAGAATTATCCTTGGATTTCCTTGGTGGCTCAGTGGTAAAGAAGCCACTTGCCAATACAGAGAACATGTGTTTGATCCCAGGTCCAAGAAGATCCCACATGCCATGGGACAACTAAGCCTGTGCTCCACAAGCACTGAGCCTCTGCTCTAGAGCCTGGGAGCCACAACCACTGAAGCCCACATACCCCAGAGCCCATGCTCCACAAGAAGAGAAGCCACTACAAAGAGAAACCTGTGCAGCACAACCAGAGCAGCCCCCGCTCGCTGCAACCAGAGAAAGCTTGCACAAAGCTACAATGACCCAGCACAGCCTTAAATAAAATTTAATTAAAAAAAAAAAAAAAAAACCCACATACATAAACTATCCTAAAGTATCAGAAGAAACAACTGAATTTCATGTTGTTGAAGTGACATGATCAATGTGGGAACACTGCAGCTTAAAATCATCTCTGTTTCCATCTGTACATTTTGATTTGTCCTTTACACATCATTGACGACAATATGGCCCATGCAGTGGTCTGAACCCCAAAGCGAGTTCAGCCTTTGTGACATTTTCCCTTACTCACATCTGGAGCTCTCTCGTTCTACTTGAAGGCCCATAGAACAATGAAAAGAGCAGTGTGGAGAGGGGAAATTACTGTAATTAATGATGCACAATAATACAAGCACTATAAATGAAATTATACTCAATATGTTATTGCTAAAATCTCGTGAATTGAAACAAGTACTTTTAGAGCTCACTATAATTTGTATTTAGTCTAAAATGTTTTTTTGAACACTCAAAATTGATCCTGGAATGATGCATTGTGCAAAATGGAAAATACAATTGACTTCTAGAGATGTTTAAAAGCAAAATAAAAATAAAGGGATGTATCATTCTTAGATATTGAAGTAAGCAGTCAGTGGCTGTATTCCTCTGCTGTCCTGCTGGGCAGTAAGTGAAGTTCAAACTTAGAACTGACAGACATTTATTGTTCTTATTGACTGTAGTCTAATGTTATATTTATTAATTCACAAGCTCATGGCACAGCAGAGATCTAAATGTTGAGTAATTTTGGTAACAATATATGGCTATAGATAAGCATATTACCAGATGTCTGAACAGTTTCATCACTAACTCATACAGTTTATGAGCTCTTGGGCTGTCATTTAGATTTTCTGAATATCAGATTTATTATTGGTGCTTGACACACACATCATGGGTCTTTAAAACCATAAGTACCAAGACATTTGTACTTTGTTTTATTAAAAATATAGGTCTTATGTCAAGTCTATCAGTATCATAATAACCCAGACTTAGTTGCCTCACAACGTTCCTTAGATTCATCAGAGATTTTTCAAGCTAATGGATTATGTAGCTATTTTGTTTTGCACCTCCTTCATCACCAATGCCCTTTTGTGTCCACAGTTCTGCATTTTACAGATGCTTTTTATTACATGGCCGCTGCTAACACATCCACACCAAACTCAGAGAGGGGAAACCCCTTTTTCTAGTAGTCAGTATCATGGCTGAAAACATGAAATAGACATGCACATCAAAGAATTGATTCCTAGAAACAGTTACTCTTAGGACCTAACTTGGCTTTCAGGATCACACAATTTCTTGCTCTTTATCTTTTGACACAAGTTAGTGTGAACAGTTTGAAAAGTCCTATGTCCAGGGACAATTCTAGCATCTCCACATTGCCAAGAAGGCATGTAGGTTCTGTAGATATATAGGTCACAGAAAGAGAGAAACCATCTTTCTCAAATCCTGCTTCAGTACCAACCTCTTTATAGACTGAGAGTTGAAATCCTGTTGCTTGGAAAATCTAATCATGTTTCAAGGGCACATGTCAGGATCAATCCCAGATGGAGAGGCAGTTTCAACATGTGGTAGTACATTTCCTACAGTTGAGTCTTCTTCAGTCTAAGGCATGTGCAATAGCAAAGCCCAGTTCATACAATGCGGTGACAAGCACAGTGCATTTCCTTCTTAGAGTCTGACCTCTCCTATACATAAAGATAGTGTCTCCCAGCAAATCTTATCTGAGAACAAGTGCTTAAGCAAGAACATACACACACACACACACACCATAGAAATGGGACACATACAGAAATTCCTAATGTAAGCATCAATCTTTAGTGTTTGGAACATCTTCATCATTGTTGTCAAAAACAATTCATCTGCCTCTTCTTTGATATTAAAGTTTTTATGTAAAAGTGGTAAGAAAAATTAAGGCCGTACTGCCTGGGCCTTGATTCTATAAGCTTGACTCTATAATATTAGCTGTATGAACTTGGATGTGTACTTAAATTTTCTATGCCTCACCGTGTAACTCAAAGGTTTGGTGTGGGGGATAAATAAAATAATGTATTCAAAATGCTAAGTATAAATGCTTTGCATTTAGCAATCAATAACTTTTGTATAAAGTAAAATAATGACCAATTCACATTTTAAAAATTAAATGTACTTAACATGAAAACAGTATTAATTAAATTAATTAGTAATTCAGTTATGGGTATTTAGTCAACAGTTCCAATGGTCTATATAAACAAAATTGCTTTCCTTATTTTTTGATGACAGTTATAATTTGACTGTGAGAATGCCCAATGTTTTCTTCTCATTTTGTATTTCCTCAAGGTAAACTATAAAAACAAAAATATGTTTTAAAAAGTATACTTCTTGTGGAACATTTATATAATGAAATATTACTCAACCATAAAAAGAAACACACTTGAGTTAGTTGCAGTGAGGTGAATGAACCTAAAGCCTCTTATACAGAGTGAAGTATTAATAAGTCAGACAAAGAAAAGCATTTATTAGCACATACATATGAAATCTAGAAAAATGCTCCTGATGAACCTAGTAGAAAACAGACTTGTGGACACAATGGGGAAAAGTGAGCGTGGGATGAAGTGAGAAAGTGCCTTTGACATATATACACTGTCATGTATAAAATAGATAGTTAGTGGGAAATTGCAAAATAACAGGGAGCCCAGCTTGGTGCTCTGTGATGACCTAGAGGGGTGTATTAGAGGGAGAGGAGGGTGGCTCAGGAGGGAAGGGATATATATAAAAATATGACTGATTCACATTGTTGTATGGCAGAAACCAACACAAAATTGTAAAGCAATTTTCCACAAATTAAAAAATAAAAGAAATTTAAAAACAAAGCAGAAAAAGTATACTCTGTAAAATCACTGAGTAGTTTGTCTTCCAGTTTCTTGCACTTTAATAATACTTGATTACTTTCTTTATAAACATGTTCTTACTATTGCTGGCTGCAGGTTCTAGAATAGATGTGGCCAAGTCACTTGTCTATACAATTTTAAGCTAAGTTTATATTTCAAAGATTTAATGGCTTAGGAGGTTAGAAGGTGCCAAGAGAAAGCTATTGCTTTCCAGATTGCAGGTTGGAGGTGGTATATTAGGTGTATGAAAAAAAAAAACCTGACCCAAAATTACATAAATGTTATAGGGAAACAATAACATAATATATGGTTTTAAAAAATATCATTATACTCTTCAACTGTATTTTCAGAACAAATTCAAAATAAAGCTTTATAAATGTGTTATGGTAACATAGCCAGATATTTATTAACTCTAAGGTTTGATTACTGATTGTGTGGCCTACATTCTTATAAATCAGTTTGACAATTACACAACAGATATTAGACACAGCTTTATGTAAACAGGAATCTGTGTCTCAGTGACTCCAGCTGCCATTTCACCTGAATGTATGTGTGTGTGCTGTCACTTTAATTGTGTCTGACTCTTTGCAACCCTATGGACTGAGCCCTCCTGGCTCCTCTCTCCTTACCACTGGCACCACGTGGGAAGCCCTATACACCTGGATAATAAAGCATAAATCGGAATAGAATATATAGACTAACAATTCTGACCAAATAATAACAAGGTATAGAGTATATGCCTTTAGTACTTTATTTCCACAAACTACAAAATGGTAATGAAATTTTAATAAGTAAATTGATGGGTGTGGGGGAGGCTAGAAGCAGATGGATGACAGGTAATTAGCAAATGGCTTAGAAGGCTGGGGGAAGCTGAATCCCAAGCTGGAAGTGAGAACATAGAGAAGCAATTCTACGTGCATCACAGGATCCCCCAAAGGTTCAAGATTGTTGGCATCAGTTAGCTCTGAAAGTAGAAGCATAAGGATGTACTAAAAATTAAAAACAAAACAAAACTAAAAGACTGTTAAAATGGAGTCTTACTCCATCTTATATCCCTTCCACCACTTCCTATGAATGAGCAACTACATTTTCGTGATGACAGAAGACAGAATGTTGATCCTTTGGAAAAAGTTTTTTAAAGGTATAATACTGAAGAAGGTGATATCATTCCAGAAACCTGGTGATAAAGTAAAAGCTTATATGTTGTGTAAAGAATTTGAGTTCTCTCAAAAGCAGATCCATAGATGAGGCTTTGACAAAGGTTTCTGTGAGGAAACCCTTGAGGAGCTCATGTGTTAGTAAAGATCACAGAAGAAAAACAATCCTGTACGTTTAGATCTAATTAGCTTTTAGATGTCTCGTCTTAAATATAAGGGGATAGACTCAAATAGTTAGGCTCTGATAGAAATAGCAGAAAACAAACAAACAAAAAAGGTAGAAAGAGAGACCATTCAGAAAAAGAAAATTTTAAAAATGCAGTTGCCTTGAAATAAGGGCAGATTGTTTTAAAACACTCAGATAACAAGAAATGATTGTTGAAAATTAAGACTATGTAACAGACATGAAAAACTAAAGAACCACCAGTCTCTTCTGAAGCCAGTGAGAAGGTTCCAGGCACAAGATAAAATTTACAGAACACATTATGGGTTTGAATGTATAGACAAAGGATTTACATAATAGGAGGAGGATTTAAAGTGACAATGTCAGAAGTGCTAAGGCTAAGTCAATAAAAAAAAATAGAAAATGTTATTCCAACTGAGAATCATCATAAAAATTATGATTAAATGCACAACTTGATGTTGGTCCTAGAGTCCTTGAATTCAAACACCAATCTACTGTTTACTACCTGTGTGACCTTAGAGAATTTATTGAGCCTTAGTTTCTTCACTGTAAAGTGGACATAATAGTAGCTCATTATGTACTAGCTCATAGTATTTTTGTGAATACAAAGTAAGTATATATACAGTTATTAAAAGCTCTAAGGGGAAAACTAATAACTAATAACATTTTGAGTAAACACAATAATCAAAATATAATGTGTTTAATATTCAAACTGTTAACACCATCTTGTTTTAGCAAGAATTATAGCTATAGATAGTATATTCAAAAGCAGAGACATGACTTTGCCGACTAAGATCCATCTGGTCAAGGCTATGGTTTTTCTAGTGGTCATGTATGGATGAGAGTTGGACTGTGAAGAAGGCTGAGCGCCGAAGAATTGATCCTTTTGAACTGTGGTGTTGGAGAAGACTCTTGAGAGTCCCTTGGACTGCAAGGAGATCCAACAAGTCTATTCTGAAGGAGATCAGCCCTGGGATTTCTTTGGAAGGAATAATGCTAAAGCTGAAACTCCAGTACTTTGGCCATCTCATGCGAAGAGCTGACTCATTGGAAAAGACTCTGATGCTGGGAGGGATTGGGGACAAGAGGAGAAGGGGACAACAGAGGATGAGATGGCTGGATGGCATCACTGACTCGATGGACATGAGTCTGTGTGAACTCCGGGAGTTGGTGATGGACAGAGGGGCCTGGCCTGCTGCGATTCATGGGGTCGCAAAGAGTCGGACACGACTGAGCGACTGAACTGAACTAGAAGATGGAGTGTGTGTGTTTGTGTGTGTGTGTGTGAGAGAGAGAGAATTATGAGAATCAGTGTGTCAAGGGAGTAAAGGAAAGTTAAATTCTCATTTAGGAAGTCAATAGATAAAGGCTAATACTGAAAAATCAATAAGTGGTTACATAAGCCTAGTATTTACCAATATGAACATAAACACTACAGAATTAGCTAAAAGAGTTTTAACTATTTGCCTCTGTAGAGACTTAAATGGTTAGGACCTGCAGATGTTTTCATAATCAGCCTTGCTGAACTAATTGACTCTTTAAACTTCCTGCATGCATTACTTTGATGAAAAATTAAACTAGCTTTAATTTTTTTTAAAAAAGCAATATTGGTATAAATAAATGCCTACATTCTCATGCTTTCTGATATCTCTGTCTTTGCACATGGTTTTGTTTCACCTGTACTGTCCAATTTCTTGATTTTTTTTTTCTGTTTTTTTTTTCAGCAGTAAACCTGGGTCAACTCCCATTCTGGCCCAGAAAATCATTACTGAACCACCCATGCAGATTTGATAGCTCTTTTATTTGCTTCTTGACTGCACCTTGAGCTTTCCTCCTTAGTGTGCTGCATTGAAATATCAATTATGTGCCTGCCTTCATTTCTAGGCTGGATGCTCATAGGAAAAACTGTTTCTTAATTGTCTCTATATTTTAGACCTCAACACAGAGTAGAGCCAAGTACGTAATAATTGTTTCTTAAGTGAACTCAAGTAAATCCTATGGATTGAAGTTCTAAGAAATGTATAGTGCCCAATAAAGGCATGTCCTTAGTATTTTCTGGTTGGTTTCTTATAGTGAGAAAGGGGGCCAAACCTGAGTTAACAGCCTGTATGCCATGGGTTAGTTATAGTGTTTGTTTGTATTAAGTATGCCAGTAGTTTCAGTAGTATGCAGTACTACTAATCATAGAATCTCTGATAACTGGTCCACATTAAACTTTCTCCTCACTCCCACCTGCTTCTACACATAAACACACAATCTACATGGTTACAGTGAATGTTACTATGTCATCTTCATGGCACAGTATTGCTTAGTTGAGTGGTCCATAGATGGGAATATAACTAATTCTGGGGCAATTGGCATTTATCTTTCGAATTTTGGAACTGAATCTGAGGAAGGGAATTAAATCTCTAGGTGTGTCTGAAGCTACATCATGAAAAACTCAGAAATTTCCATCAGTCATGTTTTTGACTACCTGAACTAAAAGAGTCGGGGAATTCAACTTTCAGATAGAAAGTAAAGAACAAAGCAAATGCATACAGCAGAAAAATCCAGAGACCTGAGGGTATTAAGTTTCTGTTTTCCATTTATTCCTAAGGCTATCTTCTTATTACTGGATTTCTTTAGACTCCTTGCTGTGAGTCCTTACTTAAGTTATTTTGTATTTCGTTCCTGTGATTTACAACTACCACTTACCAACACAAAAATAATAGATAAAAGAATTACACATGGAAGTTGGGGAAAACACCATCATATAAATTGGGCTAGCAATTTAGAGATTTGGAAGATGGCTTATTAAAATAATTAACTATATGTTGAGTCCAGAGAGTATTTCTACGCTATTTTTTGGTCTTTATCTTCCACTTTCTAAAATTTCAGTAGAATAATTTTAATATATATAACTTTGTCTAAGTTGTAATAAAAGCAGTTATGGGTGAACTGGCTCTAAAATTTTAATTGAGTAGTAAAATTTGGACAGGATCTTGTTTATCCAAATCTATGATGATATTGACAGTGATGGTAACTAGAAGGAAAAAATATGACCCACTGAGGGGGGAAAAAAATCACAATATTGGAGGCATAATGTGGTGGCCCTCAGAACTCTGAGCACTGTTCAAACATACCTGAGGGAAAATGGGAGATGACCAAGTTTTTGACAATCTATTAAGTAGGGATTATGGCTATTAAAGTGTGATTATTTTAATCTTAGGGTAGCGAGAACTGATTTGCTTCAATCTAATAAGTATTAAAAAATATTTTAAAAGTTTGCAGAGTATGTATGTATTGCAGAGAAGCTACTCAGGAAATAATAGTTAGAAATATGAGATCAATAGTAGCAATAGCAAAGCTACCAATGAGAGAGAATCAGAATATTTAAAATAAAAACTGAGAAAAACCACCAGACTTGCTTAATTTTCTTCTCCAGAAGAAAAGGGAGGCACAGCCAGTAAAGGGTCTGCCTACAGTGCAGGAGACCCAGGTTTGATTCCTAGATTGGGAAGATCCTGTGGAGAAGGAAATGGCAATCCACTCCAGTACTCTTGCCTGGAAACTCCCATGAATGGAGGAACCTGACAGGCTACAGTCCATAGAGTCTCAAAGAGTCAGATGTGACTGAGCAACTTCCCTGCTTAATTTTCTGTTGTCGTGTAACAAATGACCACAAAGTTATTGGCATAAAACAACACTAATTTATGATCTCACAGTTTCAGTGGGTCAGGAGTCAGGGAGTCCTCTGTACAGGTCTCATAAAATGGAAACAAAATACCAGCTCACCTTTGGTTCTCATGTGGAGCTTGAGTTCTTCTAACCTCATTCAGCTTGTTGGTGGAATTCATTTCCTTGTGATGATAGGATTGAGTTTTTTGTGTTTGTAATGCTAATAATGCTAATTTGCTAATCCCAGCAGCCTCATGGACAGTGCATAGCATGGTACTTTTTTTTTTTTTTTTTTTTTGAGAGAGAGAGAGAGACTGTTTCAATCACCTATCATAAAATTCAGCCTCTTTGTACTGAAGAAAAGTGAGCAAGGGGTGGAAGGATTGTTCAGAAATATTATACAGCAGAGAAATACATATAGAAACTTGAAGGCTAAAGAAAACTGTGTTTGTGTTTGGGGCAATGCAATAAAGAGTTCTGGTTTTTTTTTTCCATTAAACTTCAGATAATGAAGAATGTGTTTGCAGCAATGCAATAAATAAGAGTTCAGCTTTTCTTCCATTAGGATTGAAATGGGTAATACACATCCAAAAAGAAATGTCAAACACATGAGTTTTGAGGGTGGATAGATCACACATATAGGAATGCAGTTTTCAATGGTGTAATTATTGTGCTTCAAAATTTGCAGATCATCCAGGGAGAGCATGTAGAATGAAAAGAAAATAAGCAGCTAAAAATAGCATCTTAGGGATCAATAACATTCAGAGGTTGCACAAAAGACAAGTCAAGAACAAAAGAGAGCCATAAGAAGCCGAGCTAGAAGTAAAATCAATACATTATGGTATTACAGGATCCCAGAGAAGACAGGTGTTAAAGAAAAGAGTTGTAATAGAATAGGAAGAAATGAAGAACCCCAGAGTTAGTAGAAGGAAAGAAATCTTAAAAATTAGGGCAGAAATAAATGCAAAAGAAACAAAAGAGACCATAGCAAAAATCAACAAACCCAAAAGCTGGTTCTTTGAGAGGATAAATAAAACTGACAAACCATTAGCCAGACTCATCAAGAAACAAAGGGAGAAAATGAAGTCAATACAATTAGAAATGAAAATGGAAAGATCACAACAGACAACACAGAAATACAAAAAATCATAAGAGACTACTGTCAGCAATTATATGCCAATAAGATGGACAACTTGGAAGAAATGGAAAAATTCTTAGAAAAGCACAACTTTCCAAAACAGAACCAAGAAGAAACAGAAAATCTTAACAGACCCATCACAAGCACAGAAATTGAAACTGTAATCAGAAATCTTCCAGCAAACAAAAGCCCAGGTCCAGACAGCTTCACAGCTGAATTCTACCAACCATTTAGAGAAGAAATAACACCTATCCTACTCAAACTCTTCCAGAAAATTGCAGAGGAAGATAAATTTCCAAACTCGTTCTATGAGGCCACCATCACCCTAATACCAAAACCTGACAAAGATACTACAATAAACGCAGGATACAGCATGCTTGGGGCTGGTGCATGGGGATGACCCACAGAGATGTTATGGGGAAGGAGGTGGGAGGGGGGTTCATGTTTGGGAGCACATGTAAGAATTAAAGATTTTAAAATTAAAAAAAAAAAAGAAAAAAAAAAAAAGAAAACTACAGGCCAATATAACTGATGAACATAGATGCAAAAATCCTTAATAAAATTCTAGAAGTCAGAATCCAACAACACATTAGAAAGATCATACACCATGACAAAGCGGACTTTATCCCAGGGATGCAAAGATTCTTCAATATCTGCAAATCAATTGATGTAATACACCACATTAACAAATTGAAAAATAAAAGCCATATGATTATCTCAATAGATGCAGAGAAGGCCTTTGACAAAATTCAACATCCATTTATGATAAAAACTTTCCAGAAAGCAGGAATAGAAGGAACATACCTCAACATAATAAAAGCTATGTATAACAAACCCACAGCAAACATTATCCTCAATGGTGAAAAATTGAAAGCATTTCCCCTAAAGTCAGGAACAAGACAACGATGTCCACTTTCACCACCGCTATTCAACATAGTTTTGGAAGTTTTGGCCACGGCAGTCAGAGCAGAAAAAGGAATAAAATGTATCCAAGTTGGAAAAGAAGTAAAACTCTCACTGTTTGCAGATGACATGATCCTCTACATAGAAAACCCTAAAGACTCCACCAGAAAATTACTAGAGCTAATCAATGAATATAGTAAAATTGCAGGATATACAATCAACACACAAAAATCCCTTGCATTCCTATACACTAATAATGAGAAAATAGAAAGAGAAATTAAGGAAACAATTACATTCACCATTGCAACGAAAAGAATAAAATAATTAGGTATATATCTACCTAAAGAAACTAAAGACCTATATATAGAAAACTATAAAACACTGGTGAAGGAAATCAAAGATGACACAAATAAAGAAATACACTATATTCATTGGTCCAAAGAATCAATATAGTGAAAATGAGTATACTACCCAAAGCAATCTATAGATTCAATGCAATCTCTATCAAGCTACCAATGGTATTTTTCACAGAGTTAGAACAAATAATTTCACAATTTGTATGGAAATATAAAAAACCTTGAATAGTCAAAGAAATCTTGAGAAAAAAGAATGGAACTGGAGGAATCAATATGCCTGACTTCAGGCTCTACTACAAGGCCACAGTCATCAAGACAGTATGGTACTGGCACAAAGACAGAAATATAGATCAATGGAACAAAATAGAAAGCCCAGAGATAAATCCATGCACCTATGGACACCTTATCTTTGACAAAGGAGGCAAGAATATACAATGAATTAAAGGCAATCTCTTTAACAAGTGTTGCTGGGAAAACTGGTCAACCACTTGTAAAAGAATGAAACCAGAACACTTTCTAACACCATACACAAAAATAAACTCAAAATGGATTAAATAACTAAACATAAGACCAGAAACTATAAAACTCCTAGAGGAGAACATAGGCAAAACACTCTCTGACATAAATCACAGCAGGATCCTCTATGACCCACCTCCCAGAATGTTGGAAATAAAAGCAAAAATAAACAAATGGGACCTAATTAAAATTAAAAGCTTCTGCACAACAAAGGAAATTATAAGCAAGGTGAAAAGACAGCCTTCAGAAAGGGAGAAAATAATAGCAAATGAAGCAATTGACAAAGAACTAATCTCAAAAATATACAAGCAACACCTGCAGCTCAATTCCAGAAAAATAAATGACCCAATCAAAAAATGGGCCAAAGAACTAAACAGGCATTTCTCCAATGAAGACATACAATGGCTAACAAACACATGAAAAGATGCTCAACATCACTCATTATCAGAGAAATGCAAATCAAAACCACAATGAGGTATCATTTCACACAAGTCAGAAGGCTGCAATCCAAAAGTCTACAAGCAATAAATGCTGGAGAGGGTGTGGAGAAAAGGGAACCCTCTTACACTGTTGGTGGGAATGCAAACTACTACAGCCACTATGGAGAACAGTGTGGAGATTCCTTAAAAAACTGGAAATAGAACTGCCATATGACCCAGCAATCCCACTGCTGGGCATACACACCGAGGAAACCAGAATTGAAAGAGACACATGTACCCCAATGTTCATCAAAGCACTATTTATAATAGCCAGGACATGGAAGCAACCTATATGTCCATCAGCAGATGAATGGATAAGAAAGCTGTAGTCAGTCAGTCAGTCAGTTCAGTCACTCAGTCGTGTCCGACTCTCTGCGACCCCATGAATCACAGCACGCTAGGCCTCCCTGTCCATCACCAACTCCTGGAGTTCACTCAGACTCACGTCCATCACATCAGTGATGCCATCCAGCCATCTCATCCTCTGTCATCCCCTTCTTCTCCTGCCCCCAATCCCTTCCAGCATCAGAGTCTTTTCCAATGAGTCAACTCTTCGCACGCTGTGGTAAATATAGACAATTGAGTATTACTCAGCCATTAAAAAGAATACATTTGAATCAGTTCTAATGAGGTGGATGAAACTGGAGCCTATTATACAAAGTGAAGTAAGACAGAAAGAAAAACACCAATACAATATACTAACACATATATATGGAATTTAGAAAGATGGTAACGATAACCCTGTATGCGAGAGCAAAAGATACACAGATGTATAGAACAGTCTTTTGGACTCTGTGGGAGAGGGAGAGGGTGGGATAATTTTGGAGAATGGCATTGAAACATGTATAATATCATATATGAAATGAATCACCAGTCTAGGTTCAATGCATGGTACAGGATGCTTGGGGCTGGTGCACTGGGATGACCCAGAGGGATGGTATAGGGATTGAGGTGGGATGGGGGTTTAGGATGGGGAACGTGTGTACACCCGTGGTGGATTCATGTTGATGTAAGGCAAAACCAATACAATAGGGAAAAATAAAAGAATATATGGTCCTCTCTGAGCAGTGTGTGTCAAGTTGGACTTTCCTATCTTTATATAGAATTTTCAATTGTCATAATAAATTTAATGGATGTGCAAAAAAAAAAAAAAAAAAAAAAAATAGAGTTGTAAATACTTAGAACAGAACGCTCCTGAGAGCTGACTACTGCATTTGATAGCATGCAGTCTCTAATAGCTTTGAGGAAGCAATTTCAGCAGAGCAAGAAGGATAGAACATGCTTGGAGGTGGTGAAAGATAAAATTAGAGATAAGATGTAGAAAGAGTGTCTCTCTCTCTCTCTCTCTCTCTGAAGGCGTGCAGGAGAATGGAGCTTTCATTACAGAGGTATATGGATAATGAGGATTTATTTTATTATTAGTTTTAATTTTCTGCAGAAGCATTATTGACTGCATTTAAGATATTCTGCTGCATCATTCATTAATTGAGTAAACACAGGCAGATTTTTCTAATGCTTTGTGATCAGTTTATTCAAATACCTATGGTTGTTGTAAGAAGTAAAAGTATTAACACATAAAACACTTAAAATGGTGTCTGAAACATAGGAAGAACTCATTTGTTGTTAATTACTGTTATTTTTGTTGATTACAGTATCATTGTATCCTCATATCCATCTCAGTATCTTCACATAAAATATGCATATATAAATTTTTAATGAGTTCTTAAGTAAATGACATTGAATATTTTTTCACCTTAGCTTACAAAAGATTCATGGAACCAGACTAATCTGTAT
Source organism: Budorcas taxicolor (assembly GCF_023091745.1). Lineage (NCBI taxonomy): Eukaryota > Metazoa > Chordata > Mammalia > Artiodactyla > Bovidae > Budorcas > Budorcas taxicolor. Next base: position 143,698,298 of record NC_068920.1, read on the forward strand.
TCAAGGCTGTAGTAATTGTTGTAAAATTCTGAAAATTTACTAAAAATTATTGAATTTTTTATATAAAAGTACATATAAATATGCCTCAGTAAAATTGTTAAAATCAACTTAAATGAGCAAGTTGCATCCCTTGTAGGTGTAACTTTGATTATGTACTTATCAAACCAGGGTGAAGAGGGGTTCTTTTGACCAAAGTTCAGGAAAACAATTTTGATGAAAGATGAGTTATATCCTCAATACATTTATTTGCCTTGTGTACAACTGAATATTCACTGAATATTTAGAAAGGACCTCATTTTAAATATATCTTTATGTAGACTATTTAATAATCACTAATTCTTACAGGTTACCAATTTTTGCATTTTAACAAGTGGGTTTTATGAATTTACATGTCATAAAATATTATTTTAAGATAGACTAGGAATGATGCTAAAGCTGAAACTCCAGTACTTTGGCCACCTCATGAGAAGAGGTGACTCATTGGAAAAGACTCTGATGCTGGGAGGGATTGGGGGCAGGAGGGAAGGGGACGACAGAGGATGAGATGGCTGGATGGCATCACTGACTCGATGAATGTGAGTCTGTGTGAACTCCGGGAGTTGGTGATGGACAGGGAGGCCTGACGTGCTGCAATTCATGGGGTCGCAAAGAGTTGGACACAACTGAGTGTCTAAACTGAACTGAGGATCATCTTCTTGAGATGAATTCATCTATAATTCTAAAAGAAAATCAAATAGAAAATTGCTAGAATTTTGCTTAGAAATTGTAATTGGGCTAATATATTTTATAGGTCCCTGTGTGTTTATAATTGGCAAAATTCTTCATGGCATTCTAGGGATCATGGAGATATTCACTTTTCTTTGCATAACAGCTTCACTTAACACTATTGTTGATATCCTCTGGGCTATGTATCAAATAAAAATTTATTTTGAGCTAACTTCATTTCAACAAGGATTGAAAGTGACTGTGCTTAAATTATTGGACTATAAATTCTGTTTTTGATTGACATGCTATTGAATCACTCTATACCAATGCCATTCTCTGAATGAAATAGAAGCCATCAAAAGCTTGAAATAATTCCTAAAGCACTTGTTTGGCATACTGAATTTTTTGGCTATAGTAGACATTCGTGAAGCATAATCTTATTCTATTATTTTTGTGAAAAAGGCAAAATCTAACCATTTGTTTTTCAAGCATTACATCATGTCTATTATTTTTCCAAACTAGGAGATGTAGTATTACATAATAGCAGTATAAACCATTTATAAATCCAGTTCTGTGACCTAAGAGAACTGCATTCACAAGCTCATATTTGTCATTAATTAGTTCTGTAAGGCTAGACAAGTTGTTAAAACTTTTGAGTCTGTTTGTAATATACCATTTGTAGAGACTATCAAAGCCACTTCATAGAATTATAGCTATTAATATAAAATATAAAGCATAATGTAAAGCACTTCATAACTGATAGAGTTCAAATTAAATGTTAAATTAAGGTTAGCTTTGGTAATAATGATAAAAATTAGACATCAGTAGGACCTAGTCCCTTGTTTTTAAGTTAGTGTTGTGGGGAAAACTGTACTAGAATGATTAAATAATTAATTCTCCATTTCTGTATCAGCTCATCAAAATTTAAATTAAAAAAAATAATTTGAAGGTTTAATAATATTCCAAATATTGAAGAAGTTAGAAAAAACGATCTTAGACACATTACACAGTCTGTTTTCAGCATTTGTCACCAGATGACACCTTTCAACTTTTCAAATACAGCTTTTTATGCCAGAAGATAAAAAGACCAGCATGGTCACAGCAGCGGTCTAGAACATTTTGTGTTATAAATGAGTTTTGGACATAGTGTGACAAAAAAGAAGAAAATGGAAGAGAATGATGGGGGCAAGGTGGCACATTTTCATCATAATCCTTCATTTGTTCTAACTCACTCATTTGTAATATAGTACTCATGTTATGTAAAGACCAATTGCTTTGTTAGTGTTGTCAAAACAAGTTAAAACAATCTGATTAATTTTAGCTTTGATTTGAAAACTACTTTATTTTTAGCATGATTCTCATAAATTCTATAAATAAATAGTTCTTATGGCAAAATAGTATTTTTCCCATGAAAGTTGAAAATTCATAAGGACAAATAGCTACACCTATGCCACACTAGTTGGGGAAGAAGTTATGTGAGAAGAAGTTTTAAATGTTTGCGTTTGGGTAAGAATTATCAGCTCTCTTTTAGGTACATATGAGGCTAGCAAATAAAACTAGAATTGAACTCATACTCCTCTTTTTAGTCATTTTAGATTTAAATATTTCTTCCTTGCTTTTGCTACCCAGGGGTGATATTATTATTCTGATAACTAAAACAGTAAGATCCTTGAGAATATGAGAGGATGTGGAGTCCAAAGAACAAGCAGAGGGACTGAGCATGAACTGAGGATAAACACCACTTCCACTGAGAATCGAAGGAGAAAATTTAAGTTAAAAAACTAGTATATTTAGTGGTCAAATTTCTTATGTGATGATCTCTCTTTCCCACTGATATTGTATTTCAATATTCAGTTCAGTTCAATTCAGTTGCTCAGTCGTGTTCGACTCTTTGTGACCACATGAACCACAGCATGCAAGGCTTCCCTCTTCATCGCCAACTCCCAGAGTTTACTGAAACTTACGTCCATTGAGTCAGAAATGCCATCTGGCCATCTCATCCTCTGTCATTCCCTTCTCCTCCTGCCTTTAATCTTTCTAAGCATCAGGATCTTTTCAAATGAATCAAACGAACCTTTGCATCAGGTGGCCAAAGGATTGGAGATTCATCTTCAGCATCGGTCCCTCCAATGTATATTCAGGACTGATTTTCTTTAGGATGGACTGGTTGGATCTCGTTGTAGTCCAAGGAACTCTCAAGAATCTTCTCCAAACCACAGTTCAAAAGCATCAATTCTTCAGTGCTCAGCTTTCTTTATAGTCCAATGCACAGAGTCAGACATGACTGAAGCGACTTAGCAGTAGCAGCTCACATCCATACATTACTACTGGAAAAACCATAGCTTTGACTAGACAGACCTTTGTTGACAAAGTAATGTCTCTGCTTTTTAATAACCTTATAGGTTGGTCAAAACTTTTCTTCAAAGGAGCAAGTGTCTTTTAATTTCATGTCTGCAGTCACCATCTACAGTAATTTTGGAGCCCTCCCAAAATAAAGTATTTCACTGTTGCCATTGTTTCCAGATCTATTTGCCATGAACTGATGAAACCAGATGCCATGATCTTAGTTTTCTGAATGTTGATTTTTAAGACAACTTTTTCACTTTTCTCTTTCACTTTCATCCAGAGGTGCTTTAGTTCTTCTTCATTTTCTGCCATAAAGGTGGTGTCAATGCATATCTGAAGTTACTGATATTTCTCCTAGCAATCTTGATTCCAGCTTTTGCTTCATCCATCCTGGCATTTCTCATGATGTACTCTGCATATAAGTTAAATAAGCAGGGTGACAATATACAGTCTTGACATATTCCTTTCCCTATTTGGAACTAGTCTGTTGTTCCATGTCCAGCTCTAACTGTTGCTTCTTGACCTGCATACAGATTTCTCAAGAGGCAGGTCAGGTGTTTCCCTCTTTTGAAGAATTTTCCAGAGTTTGTTGTGATCCACACAGTCAAAAGCTTTGTCATAGTCAATAAAACAGAAGTAAATATTTTTCTGGAACTCTATTGTGTTTTTGATGATCAAAGGGATGTTAACAATTTGACCTCTGGCTCTTGCACAGCATCATCTTTTAGGATTTGAAATAGCTCAACTGGAATTCCATTACCACCACTAGATTTGTTCATGGTCATGCTTCCTAAGACCCACTTGACTTCACATTCCAGGAAATCTGGCTCTAGGGTGGTGATCACACCTTCTTGATTATCTGAGTCATGAAGATCTTTTTTGTACAGTTCTTCTGCGTGTTCTTGCCACCTCTTCTTAATATCTTCTGCTTCTGTTCAGTTCAGTTCAATTCAGTCTCTCAGTCGTGTCCGACTCTTTGTGACCCCATGAATCACAGCAGGCCAGCCCTCCCTGACCATTACCAACTCCCGGAGTTCACTCAGACCCATGTCCATCGAGTCAGTGATGCCATTCAGCCATCGCATCCTCTGTCGTCCTTTTCTCCTCCTGCTCCTAATCCCTCCCAGCATCAGAGTCTTATCCAATGAGTCAACTCTTCGCATGAGGTGGTCAAAGTACTGGAGTTTCAGCTTCAGCATCATTCCTTCCAAAGAAATCCCAGGGCTGATCTCCTTCAGAATGGACTGGTTGGATCTCCTTGTAGTCCAACGGACTCTCAAGAGTCTTCTCCAACACCACAGTTCAAAAGCATCAATTCTTTGGCACACAGTTTTCCTCACAGTCCAACTCTCACATCCATACATGACCACAGGAAAAACCATAGCCTTGACTAGACGGACCTTAGTCGGCAAAGTAATATCTCTGCTTTTGAATATACTATCTAGGTTGGTCATAACTTTTCTTCCAAGGAATAAGCATCTTTTAATTCCATGGCTGCAGTCACCATCTGCAGTGATTTTGGAGCCCCCCAAAATAAAGTCTGTTATTCTTCCACTGTTTCCCCATCTACTTGCCCTGAAGTGATGGGACCAGATGTCATGATCTTCGTTTTCTGAATATTGAGCTTTAAGCCAACTATTTCACTCTCCTCTTTCACTTTCATCAAGAGGCTTTTTAGTTCCTCTTCACTTTCTGCCATAAGGGTGGTGTCATCTGCATATCTGAGGTTATTAATATTTCTCCCGGCAATCTTGATTCCAGCTTGTGCTTCATCCATCCTGGCATTTCTCATGATGTACTCTGCATATCAGCTAAATAAGCAGGGTGACAATATACAGTCTTGACGTACTCCTTTTCCTATTTGGAACCAGTCTGTTGTTCCATGTCCAGTTCTAACTGTTGCTTCCTGACCTGCATATAGGTCCACACAATTTCTGTCCTTTATTGTGCCCATCTTTGCGTGAAATGTTCCCTTGGCATCTCTAATTTTCTTGGATAGATCTCTAATCTTTCCCATTCTGTTGTTTTCCTCTATTTCTTTGCATTGATCACTATTTTGTTTCATTCATCTACTCTTATTTTCAAACTGCACCAGGAAAGTCAATCACAGGAGACATTTCTCCCTAAACCCAAGTGTCACAACCAAGGCTACTATCAAGGTTATACAGAAGTCTACCTTGGATCCATGAAGAAAACTACTTAAAACTTAAAGCTGATGTGTCATGTCAGTTGTCTCACATTCAGAACAGATGCATAAAGGCTTGTGAAATTAATATATTTGTTATAAGAAAATATTAACATGAGAGGGAGTTTAATTTTGCTTTTATTCATTGTTGGTTTACCTGGTATTAAATAATTTAAAATATCATTGTGTTACTAAAACAAATAAAAATATCATATTGAAAAATATTATACAAAGCATATGTGATATTTTAATACTCAAAATTGAAGTAATAAAGTCAAATAGTACTTGTGGCTCACTGTGACCAAGAAGCTCCTGGATATGCTTTTATTCTTTGCTGAAAATAGTTCAACAGAAATGCTTTAGAGATGCCAGTCTGGAGCATCTCAACTATGTCTTAGAAATCTTCAACATCTGCTCTTTAAATGGGGTTCATGATTATTTTCTATTTGGGAACAAATTGATTAAAGAGCTTTGGTTATAAAAACTATATTCCTTGAGTGAACCTGGATGAAACAAGAAAATATTTTGCTTAGTGATATAAGCCAGCCACAGAAAGGTAAATGCTGTGTGATCTTATTTATATGTGGAATCTAAAATAGCCAAACTCATAGAAGCAGAGTGTAGAATGGTGATTGTCAAGGGCAGAAGGTGGGAAGAATGAGAAGATGCGGTCAAAGGATTTAAACATTCAGTTACGCAAGAGGAATGAGTTTAGAGACCTAATGTAAAGCATGGTCATAGCACATTTTAAATCTTCTCAAAGTATAAATACCATGGTAACTATGTGATAGACAAGTTATTTAGTTTGACTGTGGTGATCTTTTCACCATGTATACACATATCAAAACATCAAGATGTACACCTTAAATATACACAATTTTATATGTCAAATATGTCTCAATAAGGTTGTTTAGAAAATGTAAACAAGACATTTAAAAACAAAAAAGAATAAAAATATTTAAAAACTCAGTTATTTTGTGTTACTGTTATTGTTAACTTGAGAAACCTAACTAAGCCTATAAATTACGTGGACTATACAGTCTTCTCCTCACAAAAGTCAACTCTCATGAGACAAGGAAATTAAATGCATTTTATATTTATGTCTATCAAGTTTAATATGTTTTCTTAATGCAAGTTAATAGACATTTGTTGTTGTTGGATGTGAGTTTGAGCAAGCTCTGGAGTTGATGATGGACAGAGAAGCCTGGAGTGCTACAGTCCATGGGATCACAGAGTCAGACACGATTGAGCAACTGAACTAAACTATTGTTTTTTAGTTGCTAAGTCATGTCCGACTCTGTATCCGCATGGACTGTAGCCTGCCAGCTCCTCTGTTCATGGGATATTTCAGGCAAGATTACTGGAGTGGGTTGCCATTTCCTTCTCCAAGGGGTCTTCCTAAGCCAGGGATCTAACTCACATCTCATGCATAAGCAGGTGGATTCTTTACCACTGAACCACTAAGGAAGCCTAATAGGCCTTATTGAGCACCTAATTTTTTTCACAAGTTTCATACCAGCCTCTAGGAGTGGGATATGATAAATGCTCTAGTGGGATTGCCCATAGTAATGTGAAATTTATGTTTGTCTTAATAGATGAGAATAAATTAAGAAACATTTGATGATTAAAAATAAAAAGAAAACATTCCTGAAAATTTCTGAAATTGTGGATGGGAATGTTTAATGGGTTTTCACAAAAAGAATCAGAATATCCACAAGTCTGTTTAATGGGAAAAAAACCCTGTCAAATCTGATCCCAATTAGAAGTGACTGTTTCCACCCACTGAAAGAATTATAATTCTCATTCCTTCATCACAGCACAGCAGAAGATCTAGTGCATAAAAATAGATAGCATATTCAGGGGAAGGGGAAGGGGAAGGGAAAGGGAGAGAGAGCTTCAGAGACAGATAGACAGAAACCAACAGCTCAGTGTCAACTGCCAGATTAGGAAGAGCAGCCAGCAAATAGGCCTTGCTAATAGAGTGGTGCCAAGTAAAGTTTAAGAAAATTATTGAGTAAAGGCAACATAATGTCAGCAGCACAAAAACAGCATCATAGAGTTTATTTTCTAGGGCAAATATTATATGAGACACACAGTAGAGTCAGTAGAACATGGACAGAAAGGAATTGATTAAGATGCTCTTGGGCCAAACAGACCAAAGAACCACCTGACTCTTCAGGTGACTTTGAAGCATGTGTTCATTGTTACTTTTCAATGCATCTGTGTGCATATAACTAACTACATAAATAGACATCTTTATATCATCTTCATGTTATAGTTCAGTTAGTTTGCTTATTTCTAACAAATCTTTTTATTCTCTGTAAAAATCTGAACAGGTGTAATAAACCCGAATATGGATTGGATCTGCCCTGTTAGTGTCAAGAATTGAATGAGAGATGCCAGGTAAATCAAGCCTCTTAAATATGCTATCATAATGCAATTAAATTCTTTATCTCTTAATGTGCTACACATTCTATTTTAGCTAAAAAAAAATGCTTTTTTCTATTAGATATAATTCATTTTAAATTCTCTGGCTCTTAAAATGTCTAGTCTCAGTGACTTTCCTATCAGTTTTTTAAAGCTGGTTTGTTTCATATGAAGTTGTTCTATTTCTGAATTTCTATCTTTGTGGTAGGATTTCTAATACCTCCCTGTCCACACAGGGTAAGCTGGATAAGACATATGTGCTTAGTTTATGAAATGGGATATGCCTTGTCATAGGCAGCTTGAGTGAAGCATCTTAAATTGGCATTCATGCAATTGAACAGCAGTCATTCCCTGCTTGAGGCAATATATGGCTTATTTTGCTTCCATTTTTGATGGCCAGCACTTCTTAGGGAAGCTTTCTGAGGAACAATGACCATTAATATAAATTTGAAGTCAGAAAAAAGATGATCATGGAAAATTTCTATGCTGTGCCAGCATGCTCTGACAGACCTCTGTGATTTAGCATCCTTCTCTAACAGTGTGGATTATAATTAAATCATAGACATATGGAAGGCAGTTAAATGTCATTTGAGCTGTCTACACAGGGAGGAGGAGGTATGAAAATAAAGAAATGGAAAAGTGTTTCTAAAACCATCGTCAGAGGTGAAATGACAGGACAACGCTATGGGTGGATCCTAGTCAACTTTTGGTCCAGAGAGAATAGTGTCATGGGAGAACAGAGTCTTTCCAGGTCAACATCCTGCCACCCCTCCACCGATGACCATCCTGACAACAACCTCAACCTTTATGACCTCCACTACCTGATTTGTTTATTGGACTCAAAAGAACAAAGGATATACATGTCCATACGTAATACATACGTAATACATCAACCCGGATTTCCAGATGAATGCAATCCTGGGGTGAAAGTTTGCAGCCAACTCTCTGAGGGAAGAGGTGATGATCTTCCACATTAAGTGTCTTCCTGGGAAGGAGGGACTCTGGGTGGTGACAGTAATGGTAGTGCCAGATATGTGATGCAGCTCCATGAAGCCTTGCACATCCCCTTGTTTACTTTCTTCTATCTGGGAACAGAAATGACTGTTTACCAACCCACCTTGTCACATCGTTGATGAGTTGAGTAAAGGGAGTCATACAAATTTTTTGCCTCCCCAGTGCATGCAAAAAATGTTATCTTCATACTGTACTGTAACCTACTAGGTGTGTAATAGCATTATGTGCAAAAAATGTACACACTTTAATTAAAAAAATATTTTATTGCTAAAAAAAAATGCTAACCCTGAGCATTCAGTGAGCCATAATCTTTTTACAATAGTATCTTCAAAGATCACTGAACTCAGATTACCATAATGAATATAACAATGATGAATTTTGAGAATTGCTAGACTGTGTCACAGAGACATGAGGTGTGCAAACGCTGTTGGAAAAAGGACAAGAATACATTTGCTCAATGTACAGTTGCCACAAACATTTAATTTGTAAACCACCCAATATCTGTGAAGTGAAACAAGGCAGAACACAATAAAGTGGCTATGCCTATATATTTATTATGTGATGATTTCTTTAGTCAGTGATCCCTGAAAGGTTGCAAATTCCTCTTTTGCAGTTCTCTGTCTCCAGCCATTTGTACCTTACCTAACACATAATATAGACACTCAGTAATTATTTTGAGAAGATGAAATGTAACATAAATCAGTTTTATTCAGATATATAATTTTGTGGCCTCCTAATATTATTGTCAAATTCAGACTTAAATTGAAGAAAGTAGGGAAAACCACTAGACCATTCAGGTATGACCTAAATCAATTCCCTTATGATTATACAGTGGAAGTGACAAATAGATTCAAGGGATTAGATCTGACAGACAGAGTGCCTGAAGAATTATGGACAGAGGTTCATGACATTGTACAGGAGGCAAGGATCAAGACCATCCCAAAGGAAAAGAAATCCAAAAAGGAAAAATGGTTGCCTGAGGAGGCCTTACAAATAGCTGTGAATAGAAGAGAAGCAAAAGGCAAAGGAGGAAAGGAAAGATATACACATTTGAATGCAGAATTCCAAAGAATAGCAAGGAGATATAAGAAAGCTTTCCTCAGCAATCAATGCAAAGAAATAGAGGGAAAAAAAGAACGGGAAAGTCTAGAGATCTCTTCAAAAAAAGTAGAGATACCAAGGGAACATTTCATGCAAGGAGGAGCACAATAAAGGACAGAAATGATATGGACCTAACAGAAGCAGAAGATATTAAGAAGAGGAATGTGAAATCAAGTGGGCCTTAGGAAGCATCATGATGAACAAAGCTAATGAAGGTGATGGAATTCCAGTTGAGCTATTTCAAATCCTAAAAGAGGAGTGAAGAGGAACTAAAAAGCCTCTTGATAAAAGTGAAAGAGGAGAGTGAAAAAGCTGGCTTAAAACTTAACATTTAGAAAACTAAGATCATGGCATCTGGTCCCATCATTTCATGGCAAATAGATGGGGAAATAATGGAAACAGTGACAGACTTTATTTTGGAGGGGTTCAAAATCACTGCAGATGGTGACTGCAGCCATGAAATTAAAAGATGCTTGCCCCTTGGAAGAAAAGCTATGACCAACCTAGATAGCATATTGAAAAGCAAAGACACTACTTTATCAACAAAGGTCCATCTAGTCAAAGCTATGGTTTTTCCAGTAGTCATGTATGAATATGAGAGTTGGACTATACAGAAAGATGAGCACCAGAGAATTGATGATTTTGTACTGTGGTGTTGGAGAGGACTCCCAAGTGTCTCTTGGGCTGCAAGGAGTTTCAACCAGTCCATCCTAAAGGAAATCAGTACTGAATGTCTGTGGAAGGACTGATGCGGAAGTCAAAACTTCAATACTTTAGCCATCTGATGGGAAGAACCGACTCATGGAAAAGACCCTGCTGCTAAGAAAGATTCAAGGTGGGAGAAGAAGCGGACAATAGAGGATGAGATGTTTGGATGGCGTCACGGACACAATGGACATGTAGTTTCAGTAGCCTCTGGGTGTTTGTGATGAATAGGGAAGCCTGGCGTGTAACAGTCTATGGGGTCACAAAGAGTCGGACACGACTGAGTGACTGAACTGAAGTGATCAGAGAAATCAGAGAAGGATGGGCATTCTGAGCTGTAGAAGCATTGATATATTCGTGAAACTGATTTTGTCAAAGTTTGACTAGAAAGAGATGGGAAAGTCGACACAGGTAGGAGTCCTGTTGCAGAAGGCAACTTACTGAAGTGTTTGGACTTTTACCCAGTAACAGAGTCATTGAAGAATTTCAAGAAGGGATTTGCATGATAATATTAGACTTTAGAATCCTTTCCCAGTAGCAATATAGAAGGTGTATTTGAGGCAACTGAGCATAAGAGATAAAGATAGGTACAGACACTATTGTGATGTTTCAGATGATAAGTCATAGCACAGTGACATGGCAGAGAATTCAAGATTATTTTGGAATGTGAATGCGACAGACAAGTAACTTTGCTTAAATGTAGGGATGAAGCAGAGAATGGAGACAGAATGATGGCCTGATTTTGGCTTGGTGTATGGAGTAAGTATTAAGGAGGATAAGAGGTTTGGGGATTGATAGAAGACAAAATCAATAACACTATATATGCCAAAGGCTTTGAAAATATCCATCCTTCTGACTTTACAGCCGAGGAGTGAAGGTCAGTACTGTGCTCATGAACATCTTTTCTTGTATATTAATTTGTACTCATGTGACAACAAAACATGATAATGATTTAAAGTTTAAAAACAACCAAGAGACTCTGTTCTTGTGGAAAAGCCTTAGTCTTCATATAAGACGACTCACATTTTAAATTCAGCTCTGTTATCTACTATGCAGCTCTGCAAAAGTTCTATAACTTAATCAGAATTCAGTTTCTTTGTATGGGAAATGAATATAATTATCAAAAGCTGATGACATTGATGTAAGAATGAAATAGGAAAATATAAATGCTTGCCAAGCCCAATATAATATATATGATGAAGCTTAATAAAACTTAATTTGTCAATATAAACATAGGAATAAATACATGTACCAAGAAATATTTGTCTTAATATTTCATGGGATTGGGTATGGGTGGAAATAATTAGAACAGGCTTCATTTGTTGAGTAAATAGTTTAAGCTAATAATTCTAATAGATTATTTATCTATATAAATTCAATTAAGGTTTACAATGGCCTTATTGAGGTAAATATTATTACTCCCATTTTAATAATTCTTTGTATTATGAATTTATAATAAATACCAATACTAGGAAAAGAACCAAATTTTCCTCACTCTAGACTGAATATAATAATGTATGGGGAGGGAGAAGAGAGGGGGATTCAGGATGAGGAACACGTGTATACCTGTGGCAGATTCATGTTGATGTATGGCAAAACCAATACAATATTGTAAACTAACTAACCTCCAATTAAAATAAATAAATTCATTTAAAAAAATTTAAAAAATGAGGTTCTGACATGTGTATCATGAATATCAATACAGAAAAGGGAAAAAGCAGCAATACTGAATAAATCACCCTGGAAACTGCAAATATGATTAATCCTCACCCCCCCATTCTCATTCCATCATGCAGTCATCATTAATACTATACAGAGGCCATTAAAAGTATGCAGAAAAAAAGAATTTAAATTGATTCCAAGATGTTCTCACCCATGCCATGCTATGCATAAAACCAAAGGAATGAAGAGATTTCATAGAAAGAAACATCTGCTTTTAGATCAAAATGCCTAAAGATAACACCTATCTCAGTATCAGCAGCGTGGGACTATTTAAAAGACACTGAATTTGGCGCTCTATTTATACTGCTTCTAGTAAGCAGTGCTATTTTGAATTAGTTGTCTAGTCTTTTTGAATGTTAACTTCCTCATCTATAACACAAACACATCAAGATGAAAAAAAAAGTTTTAATAATTTCTTACACATTTAATGTGACTATTATACCATGAAGCCTGTGGCGAAGTTGTAAAGAATCTGTCTGCAAATTCAGGAGATGCAGGTTCAGTCCCTGGGTCTGGAAGATCACCTGGAGAAGGAAATGGATCCCATTCCAGTATTCTTGCCTGGAAAATCCCATGGACAGAGGAGACTGGTGGGTTGTATTCCACATGGTCACAAATAGTCCAATATGGTTAAGTGCACACCACACACACACACAAATTATATAACATAAACATATGTAAAAATTGGATGTGTATAGTCAAAGTGTTTTTTAAGTGAAAATTAATTCTTTGGTTTATAAAAAGAAAAATAATTCCCATAAGTACTGATTTAAACAAATAACATGTGCTTGTTTCCATAAAGTAATTAAAATGCATTGAGATGGCGACAAAATTTAAACTGTACTGTAGGTACTCAAGCTGTGTCACAATATGTTATCAATAAGCAGTTGACAATGATAATTTGTTTCAACTGATCGATGCAAAATTTGCTTACTGTGTTTAATTCACTTGGTTTGGATTTAGAGTCTGTTTCTAGATCAGTAATAGTAAATTGTCAATCAATAAATCTACTCTATCCCTCATCTTGAAAATAACATCTATGCACCCAGTTCAGTTAGGCTGTATTTATCAAGTCACAAAAGGTGGAATCCTTCAATGGTTTCACTGAGGCCAGTGTCCTAATGCTTTATTAACATTAAAAGCCCTCTGCAGTCTGGCAGATCTCAGTTCCTGCCAATGGCATTAGTATTCTTCTACAGAAAATGGAAAACAGTGTAGTTTGCTTTATAGCTTGAGAGGCTGTGACCTGAAAAACACAAAACTCACAGTTTTTTTTTCCCTCCAGTATGTTTTGGCAAATGCTAGGACCATGTCTAAATGTGGGAGTTTGGACAGGCAGAATGAAATCATTGAGAGTTTTTTGATGCTTAAGGGATAAAACTTCCCCAAGAACAAGTCCACCCCATGAAGCACCTGCCAGAATTTTAACCTGAAAAGGAAAGCGGATTAAAGAGCCAAAACATCTAAAGGGATGAACTTTCAAGCCAGATTAGAGAGAGGTATGGCATGTCAGGAGGAGCCCTTGTGAAAAATAAATAAATAAATAAAAACAGAGAGAAAAATCCCGGAGTCTCATAGTGCAAGAAACAGTATCTTTTGTTCCCTATGTTTCCACTAACTTTGAAAAAATTTTTAGTCATTATTTATTCAATTATTCCATCATCCTCCTTTGTAGGATTCCAATTAGAGATGGTAGACAGATTTTTTCCCCCACATGTCACTATTTCTGTTTTATTTTGCCTTTGATTTTTCTATGTTCAGTTTGCATCATTCATATTGTTAGGAAATCAAATTCACTATTTATTTGTTGCTGTTTTCTGTAGTGTCAAGTCAGTCCTAAAGCCTCTCCAGGGAATTTTTAATTTCAGTAACAGTGTTTTTCAACTTCAAGTGTTCCATTTGGTTCCTATTTCCGTTGCTTTGCTTATATATAATTATATGAGTATATTTATCATGAAACATTATTTAATATATTTTTATAGTTGCATTTAAATTCTTATCTGATAATTCCATCATCTATTTTACTTATGAGCCAACTTCTTTTGTCTGATTTTTCCCATCTGCTTTTGGGTCATAAATTTTTGCTTCTCCATGTTTCTAGCTTTTTTATTTTTAATTGTATTGGAGTAAAGTTGATTTACAATGTTGTGTTAGTTTCAGGTGTACACCAACATGAATGATACAAATGAACTTATATACAAAATAGAAAAAGACACACAGACCTCAAAATCAAACTTATGGTTATCAAAGGGGAGATATCGGGAAAAGTGATAAATTAAGATTATATATGGGTTTCATATATACACACACTACTATGTATAACTCAGTGGACATGTGTTTGAGTAAACTCTGGGAGTTGGTGATGGACAGTGAGGCCTGGGATGCTGCAGTCACAAAGAGTCGAACATGACTGAGCGACTGAATTGAATCGATGTATAACATCCATGTTTCTAGCTTCTGATTGAATGCTTAACTTTGTGAACTTTGAGTTGTTCAGTGGTAAGTCTGGTCTTCTTTCTTTAAATATTGTCATACATTGTTTTGCTCAGTAGCTAAATAGTATGTTTATAGATAGCTTAATTACTGCTGCTTTCGTTATTTTTTAAGGCTCTTATTCTAGGGCTGGTTTATCCCTACTACTGAAGCATAATCCTTATGGGGAATCTTCTGAATTACCAGGGTGTTTAACGAGATCTCTTTATCCTGGTTACTCAGAACTTAAAAACATTTTTAGCAATGTGTAAAGGTCTGAGAATTGTTCAGCTTACAACTCACTAGTGGCCCTTGCCTGGTCTTGTGGAGTTTCAATTTTTGCCTAGCAGTTTAGCATTAACAGACTTGCATGATGTATGTGGGGTTCTTTTCTGCTCAGTTCCACCATCATCTTCACCTCAGTCTCCTTAAAGTCCAGCCTTAGTTTTGCTTGAAGGCTAAGGCATCATCTATGACAAAGTTGGCTGGAACTTTTAATATGTAGCAATCAATGGTACTGAATAATTTCTGCTATTAATATCCAAAACTAGAAAGCATTTGCTGTTCATAATCATTAGTGTCTGAATATGTTTCTATACATGGTATTTACTGAAAATGTGTCTCATGAATGAATCAATGGCAGAAGTCACAAGCACAAATGGAAGTTTGCCAAATCCACCTTAATTTACTTTAATACAACTTTTAATATTTTATGTTAAAATTAAAATGAGAAATAATGTAACAGATACAATACTGGTACAAGAGGAAAATAGCAGATGTTTCCTAAGCAAAGAAGACAAATAGTCTCCCTGTCCATTAATCAGTGTTTGAATTATTTTCCTGATTTATGTTAATGTTTGTATACCTTCTCCACTAGACCATGAAAACAGAGACTCTGTCCATTGGTCTTTGATGCATTGCTAGCAACTGAACACCCTAAATTCTTAATAAATATTTACTGAATGAGGAGAAAATACAAAAACACTTGATAGTCTCAAAACTTAAGAGAACTACTTGAAGTTCTGGAAAATGACATGATTGCAGTATCAAATGTACAGTCCAATTTGCATTTTAAATGAATCATGAAAAAAAAAAACACAAATGCAAGTTAAATAATTCAAAAAAGGTAGGTTTTTTGGGTACATAGAATTGTTTTAGGTGAAACAGAGAAAAATAATGGCAAAATTTATACAGTCCTTGATAACTGTGATTGTATATATGAAACGGAACTTGATAAATATCATGCATATATATTACTGCCATAGAGGAAAATAAAAAAATCATTGTGGACTAAAGACCCTAGAGAGATGTTTATAGAAGGAGACTTGAGCTGGAATTTGAGAGAAAAAAAAAATTCTAGAAAGGTGTTCTCTGCACCAGAGGAAGATCATGTGCAAAACGTTGAGCTGGGGTTGTGTCTTCCATGTGCACGAGATATTGATAGAAAAGTTAAACCAAGGGAAGGCTTTTGTATAAAAGAGCACTTGGTAGAAAGTAACAAGAGTCAGATTGTAAATGCTCCTGAAGGACAAGTTTACGTCTAGACTCCAACTTGTTGAAAGCCTTGGCAATCATATGAAGAAAGAATAAAAATTCTAAAGGTAGTTTCAGAATAAATTTGAGGAAATCATTATTAAATTTGAGCTGAATGAGAGGTTCTTTCAATTGCAAGCATTGGAAAACCAGGCTCAAACTGGCTTAAAAAGTAAGTGGATTTATTAGGTTATTGCAAATGAAAAATCTAAAGGTGGCTCTCTTTGAGCATGGCTCAATAAAGGAATTAGCTCAACTTCTCTCACATTAGACTTCCTATTATGTTGCCTTGATTTTTTAATTGTATGGCTCTATTCATGGTTACAAGACAAGTACCTTAACAACTAAAGCTATATTACTCTTTGTCATTTCTAGACCATGCTATATCCTAAAGATAAACTTGGGTACCTTAGGAAGGAACTAGAAATAATGAAAATCTGTTCACCTATTCCATAAGCAGAGGAAGCAGGATCAATTCTACTTTTTTTACTATATAATCTTATTGTTTTAATGACTACAGGTTAGCTGTTATGTGTTTATATATTGTTATTAAAATTCATCAGGACAAATATAAGAAACTTTCAGTCTTGGAACTATATGTGAAAAAGATGAGTAAAAATAAAATGAATTGTGATAGTTTCTGGGCTTTTATGCATCTGAAAAACTGGCAATTTTCTGATCCATGACATAAAGCGTTAATTAAATTGCAGTAAAATAAAACAGACAAATGAAATATCTGGCACAATCAGTAAAACACTAATGTATGACTTTCCCCATATGACCAAGAATACACTAGCAGGGGCAGGGAGGATTTCTTTTAGTACTAGGAGAGTCTTTAAAACTTCTTTTTCTTATCTGCTTCATGTTTAATTATAAACTCAATTTAAAGATGGAATGGGAACAAATGTATGAATCCGTAAACAGTATATGACAGACAAGCTTATTTATGACCTCATTTAAGTCATCTGATTTGGAATTATCCCAAAGGAGGTAACGATGACAAAGAGAGAGGATACTTAATCTGCCATAGTTCACAGAAATTATCGAATGGTAGAGTGAGGGTATTAAACCAAATAGGCTACCCGCGAAGGCACTTCCTACCCTTTTCGTTGTGTTGTTGCTTTAACTTGCTAACTTATAATATTTTCAGTGAATGCATTCAAATCAGTCCAGTTAATTTCCTGAGAGATGTCTAGGTCATCACCTCTTGGATCTACTTCCTGGCACATATCTTCCAGTTAGTGGAGCTGATATCTGTCTCCTGCCTCCTCTTCACAGCAGCAGGATCAGATCTCTGTGGGTGAAGAAGTTAGTTGAGACCAGCCTTTCACGTGGACAGGTTTGATCTTGTGTATAGTTAACAAAACTGTTAGAATTTATATCTAGGTATTGATATTTCTATACTTTTCACCACCACTCTTTTAATGGATCCCAGAATTGAACTGACTTCTCTGTCCCACAATCAGAATGATTTAAATATCAACATTTGCTAAAAGTGAAAAGAGCCTGGTTACATTTACAACAAAAATTAGATGACCAACACTTAGTTTCCTAAAAGCACATTTAGACAGCCTATATAGGCAAGTGATAGAAAGCTGGGGAAAGCAAAAGGAAAGATAAAGTTGACTGAAAGGTAGAAAATCCTCAGAGGAAAAAGACTGGGAATAGTAAAATATTCCCTGTTGCCTCTGAATATCCCTTAGGTTGGGAAAGCAAATGCGAAGAAATGTCAGGGTTATCTGTCTCTAATGATCAAATCATACTATAGGAATTCTTTTCTAAACTTAAAGTTTTGCCTTCCTTCCTGTTGTGTATATATTGCGTAGAACTACAAAATAGTTTGTCTATTTACAGAAAAAAACATTCTGTAGAGTGTGATATCATAATAATCTATGTCTTGAAATCCGTGGCATTTTTAAAGAAATTGTGAGAGGTTTAACTATTTTTTTCTTTTCAAATAAACACTTTTCTTCTGAGGAATGTGAAGCTGTGTGTGCCCCACCTCTATTTCACTTTGTGTTTCTCTAGAGAGACTGTACAACTCATGGTTGTTTTGCTTCCAGTTGCTAAGAAGAAACATAAGAAGTTTCTCTGACCACCAAGGGCACCTAATCATCCATCGCAATCAAGGGACTTGTAAATGTCACTGCACTTGTTCACATATTTCCAGCTGCTAAGATGAGTGTGATGACTTGGCCTGAGTGCTAAGTTTTTCTTTTCTCTGACCTCTAAACTATGGTTTGAATACCACCAGGGAACTGAAAACTAGAATTTCCCTCTAGGAATTTGCTTAATCAAACCCATTCAATATGTTTGTATCTTTGTTAGTTGAACCATTTGCTGGGTTAACTTTAAAGCCCATCTTCTCTTAAAGTGCTTTCTTTGTCCTTTTTGTAAAAATTAATTAATTTTTTTTTGAAGGAGAGTTGCTTTACAGAATTTTGCTCTTTTCTGGCAAACCTCAATATAAATCAGCCATAGGTATACATATATCCCCTCCCTCTTGAAGTTCCCTCCTATCTCCCTCCCCATTCACCCCTCTAGGTTGATACAGAGCCCATATTTGGGTTTCCTGAGCCATACAGCAAATTCCTGTTGGCTATTTTACATATGGTAATATAAGTTTCCATGTTACTCTTTCCATACATCTCACCCTCTCCTCCCCTCTCCCCATGTCCGTAAGTCTATTCTCTATGTCTGTTTCTCCATTGCTTTGGCTTTTTAGTTGGTTAAATTCTTGAGTAGGAAACTGCAAACTCTCTTTTCTAACTAATTGACACAAATTTTCATCAGCAAATATAAATTAAATTCAACAATATTTATATATCATTGGCCTAAGATATGTACAAAGGAAGGTATATTAAGATATCTTTTTCTTGGTTAATCAGATTTCTATTGTTATAAGAATGTAATGAACTTCTTGGAAGAAACCAGACTGACTACTTCACTCTGAAAGCCCACGTCCAAGCTGACAAACAGGTAGCTTGTATACAATAGTTTAGTACTCTTGGGCTTCCCAGGTGGCTCCGTGGGTAAAGAATTCACTTGCAATGCAGGAGACATAGGTTCAATCCCTGGGTCAGGAAAATCCCCTGGAGGAGGGCATGGCAACCCACTCTAGTATTCTTGCCTGGAGAATCCCACGGATAGAAGTCTGGTGGGCTACATGAGGTCGCAAAGAGTTGGACAGAACTAAAGTGACTGAGCACACACGCAAGGGGAGAATACAGAAAGCAAGCAGGATCTGGAAGGAAACATTTGTAAGAATAAGAAAGTATTGGGTAATACTAGAGATTTAATGACTTTTACCTTGAGAATAAGCCAGATTCAACACTACATGTGAAGAGTTTAAGGGCAGCCACAGCCAGTGGAAAGAGAGACTTTAGTGGAGTAGAGGTCCAATGAGAAGAGCCTAGATTCTGTGTATTTGCACTGCCCACGTCTCTGACCGGCTCCTGCATGATGTAGATGCCAAGAGCTTCAGTGAAAGTTACATTTCTCCCCAAGAAACAGAGCTGGCAGTTGGAGTTCATCCAAGTTAGCTGTCAACTAGAACAAACACAAGTAATACACTTTAGAGGAAAAGTATGTAATTTGACTATTCAAAGCAAAGTATTCACAATAAAGGTCATAAACTCAAAACTATCTGACATATTAATATAAAAAATAGCAGCTCTATAGCACAGAGAGTTCAATTTGGTGCTTTTTGATGACCTAGAAGGGTGGAATGGTGGGGGCGGTGCTCAAGAGAAAGGGGATGTATTTATACATATGGCTGATTCCCAATGTTGCACAGCAGAAACTAACATAATATTTTCAGGCGATTATATTCCAATTCCAAAAACAGCAACAAAAGGAAAACATGAACTATTCTTGAGAGAAACTAGAGTGTTGATGACTTTGTGACTGCCTGAGATTTAAAATGATCTTTAAACTCTCAATATTTTATAGGGATGAAAAGACTAAGGGAGTTGCTCTGTAACCAACAAAGACATATTGTTCAGCAACTTTGTATGTGACCAAGGAGAGTAACAGAGAAGGAAAAACCTCAAAAGATACAGGATTTTGTGCTTGAAACAGGGGCAGGCTAGGAAAATGGAATGCTTGCCATTGTGAGGGCATCAAGGAGCCTGTTTTTATTCAGAAAGAAAAATGAGTTAAATGTGTGGTAATCCAAAAGGTGAAAAGCGAGTTGCCAAATATTTACAGCTCTGGTTTCTGGAGGCATGAATAGAATTTCACTTTTGGAAATTTATTGTGTATATGTGGGATCATATGTTTAACTACTTAGCGATTAGTAGGTAACTTAATAACAAATTACTTATGGGGCATGTTAACTATACATGCCAATAGTAGGTCAGAGGATTTAAGTGCAATGCAAGATCATTCATTCATACATAGTTTTACTTTCCTCTTTAGCCTAGCAAGTGTTAGCATTTAAAATAGTGGTTGCTGCTCTTCTAGATTTCTGAATGATTCCTAGGAACATTATGGATAAGAATTTATAGTGAGAAATGAGTCTTTGTTATTTAAAATATAAACTATTTATCAAATATCAAGTATTTGGCATTGCTGGTTTATTTTAGTGAAACATCGCATAGACTGACCATTGAGTAGACTTAGCCAACTGTTTTTGTTTTCCCTGTTGGCTATGATAAGTCATTCATGAGGTCTCTGTTGCATGTCATGTCTTCGATCTTCCAGACTTTTTGCTGAATCTCTGAACACCTTGCTGTTCTGCTTTATCTGTTACTTATAACCCCTATCTCTTTCATGGCCAGCTATTAGAAATTTCTTTACATTGAGTCTTATTATAAATTCAAAGATTCTACAATTTAGAAGGTGTTTTCAACCTCCCCCTGACAAAATTTGTTCACTTGTAAATAAGGATAATAAAAGTTTATTCTCTAGAGAGTGATTACAGAGATTTAAAAGTAGATGTTAAGAATTTAGATATGCCTGGAGATGTTACCATTATCATCATTTATCACATCACTTCAGAACCTGGTGGCTCAGATGCTAAAGAATCTGCCTGCAATACAGGAGACCTGGATTAAATCCCTGAGTTGGGAAGATCCCCTGGAGAAGGGAATGGCTACCCACTTCAGTATTCTTACCTGGAGAATTCCAATGACAGAGGAGCCTGATGGGCTATAGTCTGTGGGGTTGCAAAGAGCTGGACATGTCTGAGCGAATAACACTGTCACTTTCCAGCACAATCACCATCTCTGCAATCTTATGGCAAACATGGAAAAGTTTAATATGATTTCCTGTACTGTGTTCAGAACTGCTGGATCTTTCCTAAGCATTTCATTCAGATATTGTGATTGTGTCACCTTATGTAACCAAAATTTCATTCTCTTGAGGTCTTACATTATAAACAAGACAGAAGATTTATAAATTGAGGATACTTTCAAATTTATCTATAAATTTTCATGCATATGCTTGGCCATGTCTCTTTAGATTTAAGTGAATCAAAGCAGGAAATTGTAATTTTTATAGAGATTCCCTCTCTAAATTCTCATCAAAATCACTTTGACTCTCACTCTATCAATATACCTGCAAGTGAAACACCTTTTTCCTTTTGATGAGAAAATGATATTTCCTATTATAAGGGATTCTTCACAGCTTTATGGTATAAGAATCATACAGCTTGAAACTTTCTAAGTTTTATCTCAATATGCATGCTCTGATTTTTTAATTAAAAATAAATACAACTAGCACTGAAACATATACATAACCATATGTAAAATTAGATAGCCAGTGGCAATTTGCTTAAGATGTAGAGAGCTCAAATCTGGTGCTGTGTGACAACCTAGAGGGGTGAGATGGGAGTTGGACACTCCCAACTCAAGAGAGGGGATATATGTATGCCTATGGCTGATTAGTGTTGATATAAGGGAGAAACCAGCCCAATAATGTAAAGCAGTTATCCTCTGATCAAAAATAAATGAAGTTAAAAAATACTGTTATAATCAAAGCACACATACATAAAACCCACACCAAATAAAAATGGGATATCAAAAGTACTACCATTTCCATAAAGGGCTTAAAATAGACACTGAAAAGGAAAGGAAATATATGAAGAGGTAAAAAAATTAATTTAAAATTTTCATTTTTATAGCTGGCAATACTAAGGAAGCTATTTTTTGACTAGGGAAATATTTGATGATTTATATTAAAAAACTGGACTTTTCTGATGGCTCAGATGGTAGAGTCTGCCTGCGATGCTGGAGAACATGGTTCAATCCCTGGGTCTAAATTTAGCATTGCTAATTGGGAAAACTACAAGCTGACACAAGCATCTACTACTCTTTGTTTCCTGTGCATCGTGGGTCTATAACTGCAGCTCCATATATGCAAGCTACAGGTTAGAGCATTTCTGAACACTCATGGTGTCCCCTTCCTGTGCTACACCTCCTTCTCTGAAAGCTAAAGGAAATCCAGTCCGAAAGCTTCAGTGGTTTCTGCTTCAATTTTCCTTATCTGTCCAACAACTGATTATACCCTATTTGACCATGTCCAACAATATATCTCACCTCAGTATCATCTTTCTTCCATCCTTCCTACATAAAAGGGAATTCATGATTATCCTCTTTTCTAGTTATTACTTCTACATTGGAATTATTAAAATTGTGTATCTTAAATCTTGTAACTCAGCAAATAGATACTCATGGAGCTTTTGGACTTTGCTTTCTTGAATGGTGAGATAATGCTATGTATGTTTGTAGTGTAGAAAGTATTCAGATCTCTACATTGATGACAATACGTGTGCTGTGCTCAGTCGCTCATTCGTGTCCGACTCTGCCCAACCACGGGACACTCATTCATGTCCAACTCTGCATGGACTGTAGACCACCAGGCTCTTCTGTCCGTGGAATTCTCTATTAAAGAATACTAGAGTAGGTACTAGAGTTGGGTGCCATGAAAATGCTCAAAAATATTTGTCATCAGAATATTCCAAGTAACTCTAGTGACAGCATTTAGGATACATTGAATACTCATAGAAAGCTATCACTGAGAAGACTGTCTTCTTTTTTTTTATTTCTTGCCTAGCAGTATCATATGATATATATTCAAAAACGAATTAAAAAAACCATAATTTTGTGGTTATCCTTTTGATAACTTATAATCCTCGAATTATGCATTTTCAAATGTCTGCATTCTTTTTCTATAGAAATGGGAGATTTCCATGGATAGCTCCTGTTGCAGCTAATGACAGCCATATAAATTAATCCAAAAACTGCTTCTGTTGGCACATCTATTATAAGCCTGCATTTCTGATGATAATTTACCTAATTTTTTTCTCCCATAATTGGAAAAATGATGACAAAATGACTTTGACAATATAACTGCAAATTTCTCCCTCCAATAGCTCTGTTTGGTTTTAAGATAATAGACAGGAAACAAGGGAACAAGCCAGGATGCCAACATTTCTGTGGTGTTTTTTTATTTTCATAAAAATGAATTGGGTGTGCTTCAATATACATCAAAATAATAGCCCAGCTGTTATTTGCATACATTTCAAAAATGGTGACAGAAGTTTTAAAAACGTGAAATTACCTGAGAGTTAAAAACTATCCTGTGAATTGATGATAACCAGAAAAAAGTTTTTGGCAACACATCTGTGGTTTGCAGCATCCATTCAACCAAGATGGGAAATCCAGAACTATATACTATGGAATAAATGTTAGCTGATGAAAGAATCTTGTGGGTTTCTTGCTAATAAATTAAGTGTTGCTTACAGGAAGGAATGATCTAGCTCTTTGTTTTGAGGTAGATATTCCAGAAAAGGGAGGCGGCATTCCCTTTGATTTACCTTGTAACAAGAACTCTTACACAGCCGGTCATGCTTGTGATTCAGAATCCCTGACTCTGGTAACGTATTTCTGTGTTTCTCCATCTGAATAGAGGTGGCACCCTTAAACAGAATATGGAATTGAAAATGAAAATGAAAGCTTTAGTCTCTCAGTCATGTTAACTCTTTGCGATGCCATGGGTCATAAGTTAACTCAGTGTGGAACTGAAGGGTTCGTGAAATGAAAAAGTAATAGTCACAGCTGACTCTCTGAGACCCCATGGAATGTAGCCTACTAGGCTCTTCTCTCCATGGAATTCTCTAGGCAAGAATACTGGAGTGGGTTGAGTTGGAAAGGGGATCTTCCAGACCCAGGGATTGAACTCAGGTCTCCCGCACTGCAGGCAGATTCTTTACCCTCTGAGCCATATAAATAGTTTATTTAGAAACCACTACTCCCTGGTGGCTCAGAGAGCAAAGAATCTGCCTCCAATGCAGGAGACTTGGGTTTGATCCCTAGGTCTGGAAGATCCCCTGGAAAAAGAAATATATTTCCTACTCAATCTACTCCAGTATTCTTGCCTGGAGAATTCCATAGACAGAAGACCTGGTGGTCCACAGTCTTTGTGGTTTCAGAGAGTCAGGTGCGACTATCACTTTTTTATTTTCATGAACTATTTAATTCACAAACAATGAGTTAACTCTCCCTAATACAGTATCAGTAAACTCACTGACATTTGTTTACAGAGATCATTGTCACTATTATATTTACAAAACTGTACCCTATTTCGATGTAAAACATATGCATTTTGTTTGCTTTAAGCTTTTAGTAATTTCACACGTAAAAATACATGCCAGTTTACATAGGCTTTAATTCAGAAAAGTTTTCTGTGATCTGGCAGAAATAAATTTTGACACTCCTTAAGCTTTGTGATTTCTAAGTAGCTGTCAGTCTGAATATTATAACCAGTTCTTATTCAAAAAGGAGTTAATGCTGTCGCTTAATTCACTAATAACTAGATCTAAAAATTCATTTTGCCTCATTGTTCTCAGAGTCTTTATTTGCACTTTCCACATTTGTTTTTTGTCCCTCTTTACTAATGCATCAGTAACTATATCTATTAAGGCATGCCATACATAAAGTGAAAGTTGCTCAGTCTTGTCCAGCTCTTTGCGACCCCATCACTATACAGTCCATGGAATTCTCCAGGCCAGAATACTGGAGTGGGTAGTTAATCCTTTCTCCAGGGTTTCTTCCCAACCCAGGGACCAAACCCAGGTCTCCCGCATTGCAGGTGGATTCTTTACCAGCTGAGCTACAAGGGAAGCCCCATGCCACACATATGTCATATATATGCCCTATGTATACCATATATGTGATACACACACATATATATGTATATATGTATACATGTCATACATATGTATATATAAATACCTAACCTACACAACACTAAATATTGATACTTACAAAGTTTGTGTGTAAAGTGATACAAACATATACAAATGCATATCTTCTTCAAATGGGGCTTGCACATTGCTCAAGATGTAGGATTTTGATACCTTAAATGAAGCCCATTATCTTGAACGTATTTTCTGCCATTCTTAGTCTCTGTGCTACATAGAATGCATTTCAACTCTGTGTTATTTAGACAAGGTTCTTATCCTCTCATGGAATTAGTTTGATCATCTGCAAAAAATTAAGTAAGATTTAATTTCCCCCATGCTTGTGCAAATTAAGGTCACTATCCTACATGAACCAGTTAGGTTCTTGCTAGCCACTTGCTTAGAAAATTGTGCTCAATAAAATGCATCAATCATTTCTAAATTCTAAAATGTTATAATAACAAATCCTTCATTTACTCTCTTAACTCTGCACCAATTCTTTTTTTTTCCCCCTTTGGTGAAGTATAGGTGATCTATAATATTATATTAGTTTCAGGTGCATGACATAGTGATTTGACATTTTCATAGATTTCACATGATGCAAAGTTATTATAAAATATTGAATATAGTCCCTGTGCTGCATATTACATCCCCATGTCTTATTTATTTTATAACTAGTAGTGTGTACCTCTGAATCCCCTTCACCTATTTTGCCCATCCCCATATTTCCTCCCCTTGGGCAAATACTAATTTTTGTTTCTGTTTCAATTTTTAGTTTTCACCTATAAGTGAAAACATAAAGTATTTGTCTTTTTACATCTGACACTTCACTCAACATAATACCTTCCAGTTCACAGATGGCAAGAAAAAATTTCATTTGTTTTTTATGGCTGAGTCATATTACATTACATTACTAGATATACATACAATCTTATTGATTCATCTTTCTATGGTTGTTTAGGTTGATTCCGTATTGTGACTATTTTAAACAATTATATGAACATCGGGATGCATATATCTTTTCAGTTTAGTGTTTTTGTTTTCTTTGGTTAAATACCCAGAACTGGAATTGCTGGATTGTATGGCAGTTATATTTTTAATTTTTTGAGGAAACTTCACACTGTTTTCCACAGTGGCTGCATCCTATTTACACTCCCACCAACAGTGTACTAGGGTTCCCTTTTCTCCATATCTCAGCCAACAACTGTAATTTCTTGTCTTTCCGATGATAATGATTCTGAAGGGTGTGAAGGGTGATATCACACTGTTTTGATTTACATTTCCCTGATGTTTAATGACATTGAGCATCTTTTCTTATGCCTGTTGGCCATCTGTATGTCTTCTCTGGAAAAATGGTTATACAGGTCTTCTGCCCATTTTTTAAAATCAAATTGTTTGCTTTTTTGATATTTATTTGTATGAGTCTTATATGTTAGCTGTTAACCCCTTACCAGACACATCATTTGTATATATCTTCATCAATTCAGTAGGTTGTCTTTTCATTCCGTTGATGGTTTCCTTCATTATGCAAAATCTTTATAGCTTGATTTGGTCCCATTTGTCTATTTTTACCTTTTTTTTTGTTGCTTGAGTAGACAAATCCAAAAGATATTGCTAAGATGAATGTCAAAGCCTGTACTGCCTATGTTTTCTTCAAAAAATCTATGTTTTCAGGTATTTAAGTCCTTAATCCCTCTTGAGTTCTTAATTGCATTATCCACATGGATACAAAACAGTCATCCACTCTATCCACGCAGGCAGTGGTTATCATATTTTTTAAATTTTATGACTCATACATTTAAAAATGAGAACTGTTGTAGATTTTCCATATTTATAATTTTTCCAACTAATGTGTTTTCCACATGTACATTTTTAAACTCCAACTTTAATCTCTGATGTTCTAAACAAAATCAAAGAATAAATGACAGTCAATTTACTTTCTGTCAATGTAAGCAGCATAGTCAGTACAATTTTTCATGTGTACAAGTCTTTGGAATTAAACTAATATGTATATAAATACAATGATGTGTTCAGTGCAAAGCAAATAATGAACATTCTATCATGGACTACAGTGTGCTCAAATTGAATTGGAATGAACAATAAATTATTGGTGGCCAATATGCTGCTGAAGATGGTCTTCTGGAGTCAAGATCAGCCAAATGTTATCTAAAAAAATAACATTGTAACCCAGATGAAGTAGCCTTGTAAGTATGTAAGGAATGGTATAGAGGAGGTGCACAAATACAGTGTATTTGATTTTAATTTTTTTAAACAAGACTAAATTTAAATCTCTAGTTAGTAAACCCCATAATAAAAAGTGAAAAAATTAAAAAAAGGAAAATAGCAGCTAAAATTCTAGTAAACAAATTAAATTGTTTCTTTAATGTGGATATATTGGGTGCTGGAGAAGAAATCAATACAGCTTTCTTGGTGAAATAGCTGAAAATTATCTGAAAATACCCTAACAATCTGTTAAGAGATTTTATTGTTTACAAAAAGTCAACTAATTTTGCTAAAATAATATTTAACCTACCCCCCAAAAATCGAATTTTTGGCCTGATAGCATGAGGAGCTATGCATAGCCACTTTTCAGTGAAAGAGGTGAAAATTACTTAGAGAGGAAAAAACAATTTGAAGCCTCTGGAAATGGTCCTCAGGTAATACAGCAAATTAAGCATCATTTATTCAAAGAAGCCTTTAAAGATACTGTAAGAAAAGCAAGAGTCTGTCGTCTTTGAGCCAAGACTGCAACCCTCCTACTTTCCTCTCAGCTGATCTGCTTTTTGTCTTTACATTCATTTGCATTTTCCAGGACTTCTACAGTAGGAGTTCTAGTAATTAGACCATTCATGTAATATGCATTGAGTATTTTTCTATTAATTTTAGAGTGGACTGCCTTTTCAAACTCTGTGGGTTGACTTATCAAAATAGTAGTTAAGGAAAGTATCATGTTTTGAAGCAACAGGTTTAGCTCACCATATATAGAGAATTTTGTTATCTTTAATAAACCTGGTTGGAGGGAAAAATAAAATCAAACATAATATACATTTTTGTGACTGGCTTCTTTATTTTATTTATTTATTTATTTATTGCCATTCAGCATGTGGGATCTTTATTCCTTGACCAAATCCATGTCCCCTGCATTGGAAGCACAGAGTCCGAACCACTGGACTAGCAGGAAAGTCCCATGATTGGTTTCTTTAACTCAATATATGAATTTTCAGACACATCCAAGGAAGTATTATAACTTAATTCTTTTTTATTGTCACATAGCATTCCATCAAAGATATATGCTGTATTTTGTTTATCCTTTCACAGGGGCATTTAGATTGCTTTTAGCTTTTGACTACAATGAATAAAACTCCTATTAGCATTTATGTAAAAATTTTAAGTGGACTTTTTCTTTCATTTGCCTTAGGTAAATTTCTGAATGAAATGACTAAGCCATAAAGTAGAAATAGATATACATTCATCCTTAAAAGACATTTTCAAAAATTTCCCAATGCTTTTTTAAAACATTTAAAAAACGTCTAGCCATTCTAGAAGGTGTATACTGCATTACATATCTATTCTACAAGGTATATACTACAATTCCTCCATTGAATAAACATTTAGATTGTTTTCAGATTTCTTGTTTTAATTTGGAAAATGCAATAAAAATCCTTCCAAATATATCATAATGCATGTATATGAGCTGTACTTGGCATAGATTTGTAGAGGCATAATAAGTATCAGCTCAATATATGTGGAGAATTGAAAGTTAATTCTATATTACAGTGGGTTTCCCTGGTGGCACAGTAGTAAAGAATCTGCCTACCAGTGCAGGAGACACAGGTTAAATCTCTGAGTCAGGAAGATCCTCTGGAGAAGGAAATGGCAACCAACTCCAATATTCTTGCCTGGGAAATCCCATGGATCAAGGACCCTGGCAGGCTGCAGTCCACGGGGTCATAAAAAAGTCAGACACAACTTAGTTACTGAACAACAACAAATATAATACCGATTTCCTCCCAAAAATGCTTATTAAAATGTCTTTCCCTTCCAGTTCTAGCTATAGCAAACTAGTTCAGAGCAGGGCAAACTTCCCACCAGGAAGAACTGGAAAATGAGATACAGTTTTAAAAATCTTATTGAACTCATTGAAGAGGAATCAAGGTTGCCACCATGTTTAGAAAGTCATTTCATCTCTCTGAGGACACCTAGATAGGAGACTTATTGAGAAAATCCCACACATTTTACAACTGTTTATTCTTTTGAAATATCCTGTTCACCAATGGAAGAAAGTATAATATGTACTTTATATTTTCCTAGCGATTATGGTTTTGAGTTCAAATAAACACCGGATTTCTCTCATAACCCAAGGGAGAAGAGAATATGTTATGAATCCAGAATCCGCTACTTACGCGCTCTTGAAGAATTGGCCAATTTCCTTCAATTCCCCAAATCTCATCTTTCTGACTTTAAAAATACGGGTAGTGATATTTAAGGGGTTTCCCTGCTATCTAACAAAATTATTAAGAAGAAATATGAGATATAATGTTTTAAAAGTTCTTACCCTAAGAATAGTGGTCACTCAGATATTGCTCTACTTCCTCTTCAGTTTTCTAATTTCGTTTGACTTTGTTCAAAATGATTTTAGGCCTCCTCCTTCTCTGCAGGGCAGTGAGCTGGACATTATTGCTTTATTGTTTCAGCTGCTTAGGGAGGAGATAAGTTAAATACCCGCCAGGCTTAGTTGCTTTCTCTACAAGAAGCCTGCTTACTCATTCTTGGTGGGGAGTCCGTATCCTGGGTCAATAATGGATTCAACTTCCCCTAGATATAGTCATTTGCCACAGGTCTGAGGCAGACGGACTTTGATGCTAGAAGCTCAATTTTCTGCTTTCATGGTGTGATTTCAGGTGGTGACTTTGCCTTTTTTTTTTTTTTTTTTTTTACTTTGTAACTTGAGATTGTGGAGTCAGAGCATATATATACATCTAGCAGGGTTTAGAAACATACTTTTGCTCACTGTGTGTAGCAGGTAATGATACGACAAACATTTCTTGAACTCTCACAACTGTGAGAACATTATGAAGCTTCAGGGTTTCTTTCAGACCCTTCTAACTAATCCAGGAAGTATATTGTCCACTTGTCTTGCAACTCTACATTTTCTGCTAAAACCTTCAGGTAGCCAATGTTTCCTGGGACCCTGAGGAAGTTCCCAAGAAATCTGAGTCCACAACCAATGCTACTAGTCCACTCTTAAGCCACTTATTGTCTTGCATCTTTCTATCTCCATCTCAAAGATATATGTGCACACAGTTGTCCTTTGCACGAAGCTTTATTGAAGGGCACTGGGATCCCATATTCAATGACAGAGCCAATAAGGGCCAAGAAATTAAATTGTTTGGTCCGTTTTTAGTTGCTGTATTTCCAAAGCTTGTCACTCTTTTTTTAAAAACTATATTCCTTGTGGTATACTTTCTCCACTTGCAACTTTCTAAGAACAACTCACCTTCTATTCTTTTGAATACCAACTATTATTCCTACATTATTCCAGAGAATCACAATAATTACCATTTTGATCTAAGAAGACTCAACCAAAATTCTCATGTTCCATCAGTAAGTTTGAAATAAAAATTCATTTTTTATTTGAAAATGTACACTACACAGTACACATAATAACTATACTTCAACTATACTTGAAAATATAGTTTCTGATTATAATTTTTCAGAAAATTATAGTTTCTGACCTGCTTTAGGGGAAAAAGGTCACGAGGTGGAGATTCAACTTTCTTTTCCAGGACTGTCTTTCCTTTATTTTTTTAACTCTAAAATAGTTTTATATTTTCACTATTCCTGTTCTCTAGTAAATCTTCAATTAAAATTTATGTTTGTTTTGTTTTAAAATCAAGAGAACTCTGTGGATGAATGTCACTGTAAAGTCCTATACTAGGAATAGAATTTAGGAAAGGAAAAAAAAAATCCAGATATATCTTCTTTTGAATTCTGAGAAATACTTCCCTAAATGAAGATTGAAATTGAAGTATTGAAATCATTTGAAAATCTTCTGGGTGATAATAAGAATAGTATACTGTGAAGCTTGCTGCATTTAAGTTACTTTAGCTGTCATTGTTATTTGAAGCCAAATTAGCTTAAATTTTAGAAGCAGCCTGAACACACAGTATGAGACTCTGGAGGAGACTGCTTCCCTAGAATTCCTGTACTTCCACTTAAGAGTTATTTGACAAATATTGGATGTCCCCATGTCTTTGTCACTTGATTTCTGCATTTTTTTAGACAAAATTATATGAGAAGCTATGACATACTGTTTGTATTTATTTAATTTAATGAACATAAAGTATATAAAACACTACCTGGCACATAGTAGAGGGTCAAGAGATGTTATGTATAGTTTAGAGACAAAAAAAACGAATACTACAGAACTCATTGACAATAAGAACATAATCCAATTTATTTATATTGGTCATTTAAATATGATTCTCAATGTAAGATATTACTAGATTTTTTCAAGTTGATGTAAATTTATGAGAAGAGGAAATAAATAAAGGAAGGTGCAGTAAAGATGATATCTTGTGTTGCTACTTTTTGTATCTGAGTGTCAGAAAATTTTGTTAGTAGTAGTATGACTGTGACCCTTATCTATTGCACATCTCTGTAATTTGCCTGAGTCTGTTTTCATTTAAAAATGTGCAGCGCACAGTAATGTATAATCACATGAATGGTGCCTAAACAATTCCTATTAAAAATGTTTTGTTTTTTTTTTCTTGTGGTGCCTTTCCTTCAGATATAACTTTGGAACTCTACTGTGTTAGGAAATGTTCTTTAGGGCATAGATATGGGGCATATTCCCATTTGAACTTTGATAATATCTAATATTCTAAGAACAAAGCTAGTGGAGGTGATGGAATTCTAGTTGAGCTATTTCAAATCCTGAAAGATGATGCTGTGAAAGTGCTGCATTCAATATGCCAGCAAATTTGGAAAACTCAGCAGTGGCCACAGGACTGGAAAAGTCAGTTTTCATTCCAATCCCAAAGAAAGGCAATGCCAAAGAATGCTCAAACTACTGCACAATTGCACTCATCTCACATGCTAGTAAAGTAATGCTCAAAATTCTCCAAGCGAGGCTTCAGCAGTACGTGAACCTTGAACTTCCAGATGTTCAAGTTGGTTTTAGAAAAGGCAGAGGAACCAGAGATCAAATTACCAACATCCGCTGGATCATCAAAAAAGCAAGAGGTGGGAGGGGGGTTCAGGATTGGGAACACGTGTACATCTGTAGTGGATTCACGTTGATGTATGGCAAAACCAATACAATATTGTAAAGAAAAAAATAAATAATTGCTGGGAGCCAGCATGGGGAATCCCACCTGTGGCAAAGGTCATGAGGAAGGGGGCCTGATAAAAAGAAAATGTGGGATCAGGCCTCAGGGCTCCCCCCTGGATTTTCTCGAGCATCTACCCCCAGAACCAAAATCTGTCTGCTTTACTATATTATGGCTTTCACCAACTCCTCTGACATTAACAGGGATCTATCCCCCACCACCTTTTTCTGGAAAAAGTTAACTTAGACCTCCAGCTAACAGTCTCCTGCATATAAAAGGAGTGTCTCAGCTCAAACCCCTCTGGTAGCTTTCTAACTTGCCTGATAGGTCTGTCTGGACCTTTTACAACTGCGCATGTGATTTCTCACAGCTTAAAACATCCTAAGAATGTAGGGGTGTCTGAGCAGTCAAAATCATGACAATAGTACTGATTAAGGGTTTCATTGTTGAGCCAATACTTGCAGCCAAATTTTCATATCTTTTATTTGTTGATATAGCTGGTATATAGAAAAAACAAGCAGCAACATAGATCTTTGAGTTAAGTACCTTCTTTGTTATAACCCACTGTGCCTTTGTTCTACAGGGATGTAAATTTGTTTAGTGCTTTGAGGGTGATGCAGATTAAAGAAAAACACTTCAGGGGAAATGAGATTAACATTCATTAAGGAAGAGAGCCATAAAGTGTTAACAGGCTTCTTGGCCAGAAGATAATGTAAATCACCTGAGACCTTTTGTATATGGAAAGATATGCAGAAAGAAAGCCTGGTATCCATAAGGGTTAGGACTGCTGCCCCTGCATAACTCTATATCTTCCATTATGTAAAACTTGGGGTATATAAGCATCTTTTGAAAACAAAGTTATAGGGTTTTTGCACAAGCTTGGCCTCCACGGTGTCAACTCTCTCTCTCTCTTTCTCCCTCTTCCTCCCTCTCTTTCTCAGGCTGATCCCTTGGAACACAGAGGCTCTCCATGTCTACTTATTTGCTGGTGCTTCTAAGACCCACATGAGAGGGAGCCCAAGGCAGGGCACCCTCCGCTATTCAAGTGGGAGCCTGTGGCCTAATGTAGACAGTGCAAGTTTCTTGTCTTTATACTTTATTAGCTTTCCATGTAAACCAAGGAATATCAGCCTCTTTTCTCCTCTATTTTGCACTACATTATTCTTCCCTAATCTCTCTTTAGATTTCTCTTTAATTTCTCTTTAATCGCTGACTCCATCCTCACTTCGAATTCCCTGGATCCACCGGGGCTGGACCCTGGCAAATAGTAAAATTTTAAAAAATAAAATAAAGAAAAAGCAAGAGAGTTCCAGAAAAACATCTATTTCTGCTTTATTGACTATGCCAAAGCCTTTGATGTGTGGATCACAATAAACTGTGGAAAATTCTGAAAGAGATGGAAATACCAGACCACCTGACTTGCCTCTTGAGAAACCTGTATACAGGTCAGGAAGCAGCAGTTAGAACTGGACATGGAACAACAGACTGGTTCCAAATAGGAAAAGGAGTACGTCAAGGCTGTATATTGTCACCCTGCTTATTTAACTTCTATCCAGAGTTCTTCATGAGAAACACTGGGCTGGAAGAAGCACAAGCTAGAAACAAGCTTGTCGGGAGAAATACTAATAACCCCAGATATTCATATGACACCACTCTTTTGGCAGAAAGTGAAGTCATGTACAGATGTGAGAGCTGTACTATAAAGAAAGCTGCGGGGCAAAGAATTGATGCTTTTAAACTGTGATGTTAGAGAAGACTCTTGAGAGTCCCTTGGACTGCAAGGAGATCCAACTAGTCCATCCTAAAGAAATCAGCCCTCAATATTCATTGGAAGGACTGATGTTAAAGCTGAAACTCCAATACTTTGGCCATCTGGTGGGAAGAACTGACTCACTAGAAAAGACCGTGATGCTGGGAAAGATTGAAGGCAGGAGGAGAAGGGGAAGACAGAGGGTGAGACTGTTGAATGGCATCACCGACTCGATGGACATGAGTTTGAGCAATGCTGGGAGTTGGTGATAGACAGGGAAGCCTTTGTTCTGTGCTATAGTCCATGAGTTGCAAAGAGTCGGACATGACTGAGACACTGAACTTAACTGATCTTTCCCCCTAATGACTTAGACTGTAAAAATCTTGAATTTTTCATACCTAAGATTTTTTTAACATTAAGAAGAAACACTTTTACTGACATGAAAGAATAATGGAAGAAATGCATAATTTGTATATGTGCATACAAATGAATATGTATCTAAAACTTTTATGTACAGATATGTATCTAAAACATGTGCATGTCTCTATATTTATGTATGAAACATGCTTCTTGTATATGTATCTCTTCATGTACATATATATGTGAAATATACTGTAGAAACTTACACAAATAATAAGCATATAGCTTAATAAATTTTCACATAGTGGATAAAGCTTGTAAAAATCACCCAGTTCAAGAAACAGAACCTTACCAGAAATGTGCAAGCCCCCTTGAAACTCCCCCAACTCCAAGGGGAACTGCAATCCTAGCTTCTAACATAGATTAATTTTAGTTCTTCTTTTTTCTTTCAGTAGGTTTCTTTTTTGTTTTCACTCTGTGGAGCTTCAGAATGTACATATAACCATGTTAGGGTAGGGAACTTAATGCTGAAGACCTCTCAGCTCTCCAGTTGTATCACGTCAGTGCTTTAAGATTGCAATAGCTCTGCTGGTTTCTTAATTCCCCAGCAATACTTCTCAGCTGGGTGGTTTCCAGTCCTGCATCCAGAATCACATAATGCCTTCAGAGAAATCCTGCTAATCTCCTCACCCTTCTCCTCTTCTTACATCATTCCCTCTCACCCCTAGCAGTTTATTCAGCAGGTCTCTGACACCATCAAGAATTGATGAATTGGGTTTCATCTAGTTTTTTTTTTTTTTTTAGTTGATGGTATAATTGTACCCTTATAAGATGCTCTGTCTTACTTAGAAACAGAAAATAAGAATATAATACATGAAATAAAATTTTGACCTATATTCTATATCATGGTATGAGCATTTATTTTGGTTGTGGTCAGAGACAGCAATAATCATGAAGATAAGAATAATTTAAAGAGTAGATAATTAACTATGACTTGTCTGAAATAACTGAAATATTAAGACAGGCAAAGAAAAGCTGTTAAATAAAATATTGATAGTACTGGGCTCTTGATTAGAAATAAAATAAAATTATCTTTATTCCATGACAAGTAAAATATAAATCATACTAATAAATATTTCCACTCAGGTGTTTCTCTCTGGGGTTAAGACAGTACTCATTGAAATTATGGAAGCTGTCAGACATCATTTTTGTCTGCACACTTAAATCAGAGCCTTGGTAAAACTATAGTTACTTTTGGCATTTAAAAACTTTAAAACCAAGGTCTGCTTCACACCTATCAAAATGGCTATTTTCAAAAATATAGGAAATGACAAATGTTGATGAGGATGTGGAGAAAATGAAATCCTTGTACTCTATTGGTGAGAATATAAACTGGTGCAGTCACCATGGAAAACCTTACAGCAGTTCCTCAAAAAGATAAACAGAAGCTATTATACACACACACACACACACACACACATATGTGTGTGTGTGTTAGATGCTCAGTTGTGTCTGACTCTTTGCGACCCCATGGACTGTAGCCCACCAAGCTCCTCTGTCCATGGGGATTCTCCAGGCAAGAATACTGGAGCAGGTAGCCATGCTCTCCTCCAGGGGATCTTCCCAACCCAAGCATTGAACCCAAGTCTCCTGCATTGCAGGCAGAGTCTTTACTATTGGAGCTACCAGGGAAGTACGTATACATATATACATATATATATAACCTGGCAATTCCACTTCTGGGTATTTATCTAAAGATCTAAAGAAAAATGAAAAAACTAACTCAAAAATACATATGCAACCTCATATTCACTGTAACAATGCTTATGATAGCCAAGATATGGAAGCAGCTTAAAAATCCACCAATGGATGGATAAATTTTACATATATATAAATAATATGTATTATATATTATTGTCATAAAAAAAGAAAGAAATCTTGCCATTTTTTACACCATAGATGGACACTGAGGGCGTTATGCTGAGTGAAATAAGTCAGGTAGAAGAAAGATAAACGCACATGATCTTGGTTGTGTATGGAAGTCAAAAATACGGCCATAAATGTAGCAAACCGATTGGTGATTATCAGAGGAAGAGTGGTCATGGATCAAATGGGTAAAGGGGATCAAAAGATATAAAATTCTAGTTATAAAATAAGAAAGTCTTGTAATATAATGCACAGCATGACAATTAAAATTAATAATACTGTATGTAATAGTTGCTAAGAGAATCGATCTTAAGTGTTCACGTATCACAACAGGAAAAAAAAATTGCAACTATGTCTAGTAAGGGATGCCAATTAGAATTTTTGTGGTGACCATTTTGCAATATATACAAATATCAAATCATTTTGCTGTTTTCCAGAATCTGATATAATGGTGTGTGTCAATTGTACATCAATAACAGTTTTTAAAAATTTTTTTAAATGTAGAATGCAATAAATAAAGGCAGGAAAGAAAAAAATTCTTGAGTAAACTCACATTCTAGGATGCTAGTCTTAGAACCTATAACTTATTAGATAGTGCCTTCAGGATTAGATTAAGCATTCTGACTCAAAAATAACATTTATGATGTGCTGGTAATGAGTTTAATGCCTCTCAGTTTCAATTACACCTTTCTACTTATGATATAACAACTGCTCTACACCATTTAAATACTTTTTTCTTTGCAAGTTGGCTGGATCTTGAACTTTGTCAGTAGAGAGTACTGGAGAGACATGGCAGAAGGACATTAGGTGGGCTCCTAAAATATGCATACTCTGGTGCCTGGCTCCTGCAACATCAGCAACTTCTCCAGGCTTCTGCTCCTGCAGCACATGGCTCCCACAGTGCCCAGTGCCTGCATGGACAGCTCCGCCAACACCAATCTCTGCAAATGCATGCCCTTTCTCCAGTGCTCAGCCCCTGTAATGCATAGGGACCAACAACAACTTATGGTCAGAAAGTTTTCCCAGAAACTCAGTGACCATCCATAATGATTTACTCAAGATTGAGGAGACCCATGGAATATGGGACTTTCTATTTATAATTGGGACATTCTCAAATAAACCATAACGAGATTGGTCACCTTATGGGCAACTCCTTTGACTTGGTTTTGCAGCGTCTAGGGAGTCGCCACCCATGAAGCTTTCTCTGAAACCCTAGAAGGTATACTCAAGGTCACCCAGATAG
This sequence comes from Budorcas taxicolor, assembly GCF_023091745.1. NCBI lineage: Eukaryota > Metazoa > Chordata > Mammalia > Artiodactyla > Bovidae > Budorcas > Budorcas taxicolor. The sequence continues at coordinate 143,736,302 of NC_068920.1, forward strand.
CAGTTTAATGGCTTCTCTGCCATCTAGGGGACCACAGCTGTGACCTTCACCAAGGTCTGGATCACAAACTTGGGGGTGGGGTATACTATTGAGGTAAAACACCCAAGGACTAGGACTTGCTAATTATTCACTATTCCTATAATGCTTCCTGGTCTATTTACTTGTGTGTGTGTGTGTGAGTGTGTGTGTGTGTGTGTATGTGTGTGCACGTGCTAAGTTACTTCAGTCATGTCTGACTCTTTGAGACCCTATGGGCTGTAGCCCACCAGGCTCCTCTGTCCATGGCAGCAAGTATACTGGAATGGGTTGCCATTCTCTCCTTCAGGGGATCTTCCCAACCCAGGGACTGAACCTGCATCTCTTTTGTCTCCTGCATTGGTAGGAGGGTTCTTTACCACTAGGGCCACCTGGGAAGCCCTCTCTTGACTATGAGCCAATACCTTGTTACTCCAATGCCCTATTATAGTTAATAGAGTAGGTCCCCTAAATATGAATTTCCATTTAGAGAGCATTTTGTTAACTCCAATTTGTTTGTAAGTCCAACAAAATTAGCCTAGATACCCAACTAACACAATCAGCTCTAAAACACTGTAATGTAATATGTTTATAATACTTTTCACACAAATAATGCATACAAAACAAAAACAAAAATAAAGAAAACATTTTTAATCTTACAGTACAAGCAAATCAACCCTGAACATTCACTGGAAGGACTGATGGTGATGCTGAAGCTCCAATACTTTGGCCACCTGTTGCAAAGAGATGACTTATTGGAAAAGACCCTGATGCTGGGAAAGATTGAGAGCAGGAGAAAAAGGGGGTGACAGAAAATGAGATGACTGCATGGCATCACTGACTCAATGGATATGAGTTTGTGCAAACTTCGGAAGATAGTGAAGGACAGGGAAGCCTGATGTGCTGCAGTCCATGGGGTCTCAAAGAGTTAGACTTAGCAACTGAACAACAACAGTACCTTGAAAAGTACAAAACAGCAGCTGATATATAGGGGCTGGCATCAAGTGAAGAGGCAAGAAGAGTTACTGATTGCAGGAGGGAGAAGAGGTGGGCAATGGTAGAGCTAAAAGATTGTCGGCAATAGGAGGTGGAGAGCAAGCTGCAGTTTCACTTATGCCTGATGTTGGTGTAATGCCTGTTAGCTTCTTTTGAAAATTTGCAACTTGAGGGCTCCTATGCGGGGGACTTACTGTAATTTTTAAAATGTGAAATCTTCCTGATTCAAATTTGTGTCTGGATTCTGTTTTCTGTCTGTATCCAGATTGATAATAAAATATGTTCAATTTTAAACTAGCATTTAGAACACTTTCTGGCATATAGGATGTGCCAAATACAGAATGTTCATATATTAACATATACATACATATGTTAGCACATATATATGTATATGTGTATATATATATATATATATATATATGTATATGTGTGTGTGTGTTGGCAAGAAAATTTTATCAATCCCCTCTCATTGAATTGAGCAATTAAAAGACATTTTAAAAAAGCTTTTTGTGAAAAGGTAAACCTTTTCCTTATACCATGATATTAAACTGGACATAAGAATATTAAAGCTGAAGAATTATACATTTTTTTCTTATCTTGTTTCATTCCAGAAGTACCATGACAATAAAAATTTAGTCAAAGTCTGAAATAATAAAATGGTCTGCATGGATATACTAGGGAATAAAGGCTTTTAAAAATCTTCAGTTGTTAATAATACTTTGAGAGAGAAAATGAAGAATAATTCTCCTCACTGTTAGAATTCATGGCCTTCTTAGAGTAGCCCAGAATGACAGGGCCTGAAAAAGGACTGAAATTTTGAAGGCGGGTTAGAACTTAGACCATCATTAGAAAGTGAAAGTATTAGTAGCTCTGTCATTTCTGATTCTTTGCAACCTCATGGACTATAGCACACCAGCCTCCTCTGTCCATGGAGTTCTCAAGGCAAAAATACTGAAGTGGGTTGCAATTCCCTTCTCCAGGGGATCTTCCCAACCAAGGGATCGAGCTAGGGTCTCCTCTATTGCAGGTAGATTCTTTATCATCCGACCCACCAGGGAAGCCCCTGGACTGTCTTCAGAGTAGTGGCTAATTACAGCATCACTGCATGGGAAGCATCACCCTAATGGGCAAAGTTTCAGGATTAGAACATTATAACAAAAACAGGTCATACCAATGACAGAAATGTAATGTTTTCTTTGAATTACATGCCACATAGAGGCTATAGTAATTCTTTTAACATTTATAATTGTACTTGCATTTCTTAACAAGAACAGCTACATCAATTTATTCTCCAGCATTTTTCAATGTTATTTGAGATTTTGCAAAGTTCTTTTGCTTATTTGGGGAAGCTGTCTTGACTTCTTATTACCATAATCATGTTCCTCATGTTCTTACTTCTTGTTTTTGAGAGTAAGACTCTTTATACAGCATGCATTTTCTGTATCACAGAGCTTACAGTCCTTTGTTGCCCAATGTCTTGAAAATAATTTTTTCAGAAGTTTAGTCTTTTTTTTTTTCCCTATCAGATAAGAAAGTAAATCTGATCTTTGTTCTTAGATCATCAATCTTATTGGCAGCTACTCAAGATTTTATGGAGCTTTGTTGGTGGTTGAGGCGTAAAGAATCTGCCTACAATGTAGGAGATGTGGGTTCAATTCCTGGGTCAGGAAGATCCCTTGGAAAAGGAAATGGCAACTCACTCCACTATTCTTGTCTGGGAAATCCAGTGGATAGAGAAGTCTAGTAGGCTGCAGTTCATGGGGTTGGAAAGAGTGGGACACGACTTAGCTACTAAACAAAAACAGCAACAAACAACAAGATTTTATACTATTATTATATTATTAGGGAAACTGAACTAGGACTGTAATTTCAACTATTTTTAAACTTTTAATACTTTTTAACTGATAGAAACCTGAGACCCTTAGCTTAAGTCACCCTCCCAGAGAAATGGAACAAGGAACCTAACTTATGTGAATAAAGATTCAGAGTACAAATCAGTTATAAGGTTTAGTTAGTGAAATTGTACAAACCTTACAACTATATAAGGTTTAGCTAGTGAAACTTTTTTCAAGCATGTTAAAGCTGTACTTGAAGCTGATGCTAGACATATGTATTGGTAAATTTCATTTTACAAACCAGTCTCTTCAAACTGATATTCTTGTTATATTGTGATGACAAAGTATGGGGATTTCTGGGGTATTCTTTTCTATGTGTTAGTGGCTCAGTTGTATTAGACTTTTTGCAACCCCATGGACTGCAGCCCACCAGTCTCCTCTGTTTATGGAATTTTCTAGGCAAGAAAACTGGAGTGGGTTGCCATTCCCTTCTCCAGGGACTCTTCCTGACCCAAGGATTGGACCTTTGCATTGCAGGAAGTTTCTTTACTGTGTGAGGCACCAAGGAAGCCCATTCTGTTCTATGGTAACAAAGGAAAAGAAGAATGAAGATGATTTGAGTGAAGCCATAGATGTCATGTATAGTATATACCACATTGCTCTAGGTACACTGAAAGATCACATGTATGACTGCTAAGATAAAGAGTAGAAGAAGAAGAATAGCAAAGGAAACAACAAAGAATTGATTTCCAAAATATATAAGCAGATCATACAACTCAATACCAGGAAAACAAACAACCCAATCAAAAAGTGGGAAAAAGACCTAAGCAGACATTTCTTCAAAGAAGATATATAGATGACTAATAAACACATGCAAAGATGCTCAACATCACTCATTATTAGAGAACTGCAAATCAAAACTACAATGAGTTACCCACCTCACACTGATCAGAATGACCATCATCAAAAAGCCTGCAAGCAATAAATGCTGGAGAGGGTGTGGAGAAAAGGAAACCCTCTTGCATTGCTGGTGGGGATGTAAACTGATACAGCCACTATGGAAGATGGTATGGAGATTCCATAAAAAACTAGGAATAAAACCACCATATGTCCCACTATAAGGCATATACTCTGAGGAAACCAAAATTGAAAAAGAAACATGCACTCCAATACTCACTACATCACCATTTGCCATAGCTAGAACATGGGAGCAACCTAGATGCCCATCAACAGATGAATGGATAAAGAAGCTGTGGTACATATGTACAATGGAATGTTAGTCATAAAAAGGAACACATTTGAGTCAGTTCTAATCAGGTGGATAAACCTAGAGCCTATTACACAGAGTGAAGTAAGTCAGAAAGAGAAAGATAAACATCATATTCTAACTCATATATATGGAATCTAGAAGGATGGTGCTGAAGAATTTATTTGCAGGGCAGCAGTGGAAAAACAGACATAGAGAACAGACTTAGGGCACAGAGTGGGGAGGTGAGGAAGGAGAAGGTAAGTTGTATGAAGAGAGTAACATGGAAACTTACAATACCATATGTAAAATAGGATAGCCAAGGGGAATTTGCTGGATGACTCAGGGAACTCAAACAGGTGCTCTGCAACAATCTAGAGGGGTGGGATGGGATGAGAGATGGGAGGGGGGGGTTCAAGAAGGAAGGGACATATGTATACCTAAGGCTGATTCATGTTGATACTTGGCAGAAAACAACAAAATTCCAGAACAATTATCCATAAAAAAAAGAATAGCTAAAATCATAATATAATGATGTTGATGTGAAAACATAAGAATTTGAGTGTAATGAATTTAGTAATAATGAATGCTGACATTTTCAGTGTTCGTTTTCCTACGTAAAAATATGGGTTGAGTCATTTGGCACATAATAACAATAAGGCTTTACATGTTTATAATTCCCTTTATCTCAAGAGGTACATGCACCACACTGTAGAAAGATCAAGGGATGACATTTGAGGTGAGGTTTTTGAAGGAAGAGTGATTTTTCAATTACAAAAGAGAAGAGCTGTCAAAGGTCAGGAAACATAATAGGCAAAGATAAACATAAAAACTCTGAAAACTAACATAATTTTGGGAAAAATGTTAGTTTAATAGCACTGTATTAATTCAACAAATACTTATTGAATTTCTTATATTAGGTAGGAAATCTAGTAGGTAGCAACAGATGATTTCATAGCTGACATATTGTTAAGAAAGGAAGAATAAAATTGGCTAACCCTCCAAACAAACTGAAGGGTCTGTATCTATCTACTTGTTTTAACAATAGTTTTAATTTTTATTCCTTTTTCAGTCACTGCATCTCATGTAAAAATTGTTATTTTGCTAATTGATGTTAACAATTTTTTTTCTTAGTAATGAGTCAGTTCTCAAAATAGGAGTAAGATGAATGTATATTCCTCTAGTTTTCATGTTATATTTTCATTACCATTCCTTTCAAAACAATTTTAACTTAAAGTTTAATTTATTCTTTGACCAGTGGATTATTCAGATTTTTATTACTTTATTTATAATCAGCTGGATATTTTGTAGATACCTTTTAATTACTGACTTCTAGCTTATCTTCATTCAAATCAGAAAATATTTATTGTATAATTTCTATCCCTTAAGGTAAGTCTTTTGTTAATAGCCTCACATATGGTCAATTTTGCTAAATATTCCATGAATTCCTTAAAATAACGTCATTCTATACTTATTGACTACAGTGTTTAATATGTGCTAGTTTGGATAAGTATGCCAAATTTTTTATTATCTGATATAATGTAACTTAAAAAAATTTAATATGTCCAAAAGTTCTTTTACACACCATCTTTCATTTGTTCTTATTGCCTTAGAAGCATATTTGTAACTAAAGACCTATATTTGAACTTTTTTTCTTTTCTAAAGTTGAAGTATAGTTGACTTACAGTGTTGGGCTAATTTCTGCTGTACAGCAAAGGGATTCAGTTATCTATCTACCTCTATATATGTACATATGTATATATATATTATTTTTTCTATTATTTTCCATTATGGTTTAAATGCTGTAGAATAGGACTTTATTGTATAAAGCTATTTTTTGAAAATACCTAGCATCATTTCAGTTTCTGGTCTACCCCTGACAGGTATGATGATAAACTCATAACAGGAATGTTTTTGTCTGTATTCAAAAATAGACATAAATTGAATGGAAGTAGTCAGGGCACAGACAGCTTCATTCTGTATACTCTTTTTATAATTTTAAGTTTACTGCTTTCTTCAATACAGGTAGTTAAATTTTTGAATACAGTAAAAAAACTACAGTAGGTACAAATCGCCTTGTTAAAGTGAAAAGAAGAAAATAAGGAAGGTTTATCATAGTACAAATTATGACTACATTTATCATAATTTCTAATAAAATGGCTAACTTTGCTTTTAAAATAAAATGGAATAAAATATCGATAGAAGTATTTTTGTCTCGTGGCATTACATATAACAATTCCACAGATAATGGACCTGGCATACATGTAACAATCCTGATAAATTTGTGGTTGACTATTAATATTACACTATCAGGGCTCCCCAGGTGGCCAAGTGGTAAAGAATCTGCCTGCCAATGCAGAAGTCGCAAGAGATGCAAGTTCAATTCCTGGGTCAAGATGATCCCCTGGAGTAGAAAATGGCAACCCACCCCAGTATTCTTGCCTGGAAAATTCCATGGATAGAGGTGTCTAGCGGGCTACAGTCCCTGGCATTGCAAAGAGTCAGACACAACTGAATGGCTGAGCATGCACATATAATACACTGTCAGCTGGTACTCTGCAAATTTCATGTGATTGCTCACAAACTAGCTATTTACCTTGTGACTGGCCTGATCATACACATTAGCATAAAATCAAAACTCAATATTTGCTTTTTAAATTATTTATTACAATATGCGGGATAAAATTGTATGATGTCTCTACTTGAAAGCATTTCAGCAAACTAACATTGACACAGCAAATATACAAAATGTTAGCACTCAGAAATAAATACAACTGACCTCCCTATCCAAGGACTCTATACCCACATTTTCAACCAACCACCTATCAGAAAAATTCAGAAAAAAAATTCAAAAAAATTCCGGAAAAGTAAAACTCGAGTCTGCCACACTCTAAAAGGCAACTGTAGTGTTTATACATAATTTGCATTGTATTTCTAACTACTTACATAGCACTTACTTTGTATTAGGTATTATAAGTAATCTAGAGAGGATTTAAAGTATATGGAGAATGTATATAAGTTACATATAAATACTGTGCTGTTTTACTCTATGATAAAAAATGAACATCTGGGGACTTTGGTATCTGAGAGTGCCCTGGAACCAACCCTTTGTGTAAGCAACAAGTACTTGGGTGTTTGTAATACTAGTCTGTTTGTGTTTTTTTGTATGTTAAAATTTTTTTCATAACAAAGTAAAAAACAAAAGACGTAACAATTTGTGCCTTTAAATGCATCTACCATAATTATCACAGACGTCATAAAATTTCATGCAGTTTAAAACAAAATGTTGAAAATGATTCAGGTAACAGATTCTTCAAGTGATGTAGAAAGCTATTGTCATTTCTCCTGAGATTTTGAAAACAAAGACCTTATAAACTAAATATTTTATTTGGATTTTAAAAATCCACACTTTTTCTCTGAGTATTTTCTTATTCATTTATCATTGCAATATTGTTTTTCTTATTAATCTCTCATCAGAAAACAGAAGGCAACTTATCCAAGAAGATTTTATTACTTATCTGGAATATGACAAATAATCATATGAGCTAACATTTGTTAAGGATTCCCCAGTGGCTCAGTCGGAGAAGCCAATGGCAACCCACTCCAGTACTCTTGCCTGGAAAATCCCATGGACGGAGGAGCCTGGCAGGCTGCAGTCCATGGGGTCGCTAAGAGTTGGACACGACTGAGTGACTTCACTTTCACTTTTCACTTTCATGCATTGGAGAAGGAACTGGCAACCCACTCCAATGTTCTTGCCTGGAGAATCCCAGGGACAGGGGAGCTTGGTGGGCTGCCGTCTATAGGGTCGCACAGAGCTGAGCACGACTGAAGCGACTTAGCAGAAGCAGCAGCAGACCTAAGAAAATGTTACCAGTATTCTCAAGTCCACCCTCAGGGAGAATCCTCTGTCTGGTGTCTTTGGAGCCAATAAGAGACCAAGTTCAGTTCAGAAGCAAAGGGAAGTTTTATCTTTGATAAAAGAACACAGAGCTGGGAGCCTGAGCTCCAGAGCACAGGGGCTCCCAGCCTGGTGGTGGGCGGGGCTGCTTGACAGGTTCTCGTTTGAGGGCGGAATTCTCGCGTGCCTGGCACAGATGGCACAGATGCCCCAGATGGCAGTGCCATGTGCAGCTTCTCTGCACACAGCCCACTGCCACCATCTTGGATAGTGATGTGACCTCAAAAGAGCAAGGAAGCTGAGGTGGGGGGCTTGTCCTTTTAAAAGGAGGAACTCTGGTCCGTGAGGCCTCTGCACGCAACCCTTACAAACAAGTGAAATGGACTAAGTTCAAAGGGGGGAAAAAAAAAGTTAGTCTTTATTGCCCAGATTCTATTTTTATTTCCTGAGAATTATGAACAAGTTTTGCCTGCAATACAGGAGTGTCATTATCTCCATCTTAGATGACAAAACGGCGGTTAGTGAATTTAGGTAATTAAGCTGAACATCATGTGCCTTGTCTGGGCAGAGCCATTCACCCTCTTCACTGACCCTGGCAGTTAAGGAAGTTTTACTCCAGAATGAGAATCCTTGCTGATCCTGTGAAAGAAACGAGAACACACTGATTTCAAAATTAAATCAAAAATCTTATTCTACTTTTAATTGTACTTTACCAGACCACCTGACCTGCCTCGAGAAACCTATATGCAGGTCAGGAAGCAGCAGTTAGAACTGGACATGGAACAACAGACTGGTTCCAAATAGGAAAAGGAGTATGTCAAGGCTGCATATTGTCACCCTGCTTATTTAACTTATATGCAGAGTACATCATGAGAAACGCTGGGCTGGAGGAAGCACAATCTGGAATCAAGATTGCCGGGAGAAATATCAATAACTTCAGATATGCAGATGACACCACTCTTATGGCAGAAAGTGAAGAGGAACTAAAAAGCCTCTTGATGAAAGTGAAAGAGGAGAGTGAAAAGGTTGGCTTAAAGCTCAACATTCAGAAAACTAAGATCATGGCATCTGGTCCCATCACTTCATGGGAAATAGATGGGGAAACAGTGGAAACAGTATCAGACTTTATTTTGGGGGGCTCCAAAATCACTATAGATGGTGACTGCAGCCATGAAATTAAAAGACGCTTACTCCTTGGAAGGAAAGTTATGACCAACCTAGATAGTATATTGAAAAGCAGAGACATTACTTTGCCAACAAAGGTCCATCTAGTCAAGGCTGTGGTTTTTCCAGTGGTCACGTATGGATGTGAGAGTTAGACTGTGAAGAAAGCTGAGCGCCAAAGAATTGATGCTTTTGAACTGTGGTGTTGGAGAAGGTTTTTGAGAGTCCCTTGGACAGCAGGAGATCCAACCAGTCTATTCTAAAGGAGATCAGTCCTGGGTGTTCTTTGGAAGGACTGATGGAAAAGCTGAAACTCCAATATTTTGGCTACCTGATGTGAAAAATTGACTCGTTGGAAAAGACTCTGATGCTGGGAGGGATTGGGGGCAGGAGAGAAGGGGACGACTGAGGATGAGATGGCTGGATGGCATCACCGACTCAATGGACATGAGTTTGGGTGAACTCCAGGAGTTGGTGATGGACAGGGAGGCCTGGTGTGCTGCAATTCATGGGGTCGCAAAGAGTTGGACACAACTGAGCAACTGAACTGAACTGAACTGAAGATTTTTATATTCAAGGAGAAAAAAGGTTATGACATATAAAAATGACTATATTATTCTTTTGCTACCAAAATGGCAATAAAATTTGAAAATGAAGCATTTTGCAAATAAAGCTTTCATGGAAACAGTGTTTCCATTGCATTATTAAATATGAGAGCCAGGAAGCTCTGCTAACCGTAATAGAAATATTTTCCTTAAACATAATGTGAATTTACAAAGTACTTCATTTTGAATAATAGCTAAAATCTACTAGAATTTCACTTTAATTACAGCTCTACTAGTAGATGCCATTTCTATAAAATTTGTTTCAATTAACCATTTACTGAAAAGTCTGCAGTTAATTTCTACTTAGTTCAATTCTTCCCAACTGATATTTTATTACTTTAAAAGCTTTGTTAAAGAAACTCATAAATCAGAGATTGCAAACTCATAGACTGAGGGCAGAATCTGGCCAACAAACATTTTTGGTCTGCACAGATTTCATTCTTGTTTGCATTTCATTAATGTTAATGTGTTTTACTAAATGTTTCATGATATTTAATTTGTAGGGAATAGAGAAAGTCAGATCCCAGGTCCTACTTATGAAATGAGTAATTTAAATTATGGATGTTTAAGTTTCTTGAATTACAAAGGAAAAGGTTTACAATATTGATTAATTTAGGTATTTATACTTAAAATTTAGGCATTGTGTAAATATTAATATATTAGAGCATTTTTGAGTGACTACTAAGATATTAGATGTCAATTTATGATTTTCTAACATAATGAAAAAAATATGATAAAACCCTAAAAAGTTGAAATGTAAAAGAATACAAAAGCTTGAAATGTAAGAGTTAACCAAACATCAAAGAAATCATCAAGTTATTCCTTACTTGAACATGCCTATTTTGGGGGGAAAGGTTAGTAACACTGACTTCATTAAATCTTTTCATGGAGTTTATTGAATTTTGGAAATTATTGAACATAGTTCTAGTAGGGCAGAAAGTCATTTGTCTTTGAAATTTCATGCTTTAGTTAAAATTTTCTCTTTAGCTTGGTAATTATGCATGCACACAATTATTGCTCTAAGTCTGCTCAGGGCAATCTGTCACTTTTTTTTAATATTCTGAGGATTTATTGCATAGTAGAAAATAGATATCCTCTCAGATTTCCATTCCCATAAAATCTTGACTGAAATATACATGTATTTCATAGGATCATTCAGTTCTGATATTCAACACAGTTATCTTCTCTTTTAGAGCTCTCCTTTTATTTGGGGGAATAGACACCTTGACATTGCCTACTTTCTATCTGTATTAACACAAGGTTAGATGAAATGCCCGAGACAGCATTTAGTGCCTTGAATCCACAATCACACCTACCAGGAATCCATCATTTAAAGCCTAAGAGAGTGACAGAATTTATTATCACTCTTTCTCAAACCCTAGCTTTATTTATTTTGTGAGCAGTCTAAAGAAAATAGCACAGTTAATGGGTAATTCGGTGAAGAATCACTTTTCAATTATGTAGGAAATAATTTGTTAGTGTCAGAATGTGGAAGTAGTGCAAATGCAGCCTGTTTTAAACAATCATTTTTTTAAATTAGATGACATGAGGAGTTATTGTGGTTGCCGACTTAAAATGTTTCACTTGCCACAGTCACAGTGAGACTTCCCCATTTTAAGGAGCCAGGGTTTCTAGGGCCATGTGACACAGTGTTGTTATCAGTAATCATGGTGTACCTACCAGGCTCCACACCTATCACAGGAATGTAGGTACTTGGCATACATTATATCTTCATTTTGAAGAACAAATATTCACAATTATACCCATGTTTATACACACAGACACTGGGAACCTAAATCCACCAATTTTCTTGGTCTTGAAAAATCCAAGAGTGATAGCTCCAGATCTGAGAAAATTTTTGTGTCACTTAGTTGCTCAGCAGTATAGAATCAACCTGCAATGCAAGATCGAACTTGGCTGCGACCCCTGCAGTGGCAACCCACTCCAGATTCTTGCCTGTGAAATCCCATTGACAGAGGACCCTGGCAGACTACAGTCCATGGGGTCGCAAAACGGTCAGACACAACTTAGTGACCAAACAACAACAACAACATGTCAACCACAGTGGATCAGTCTGTGTCTCTGTCTCTGAGGAAGCTGCAATTTAACTGAGAAGAGGAGATAAGAAGTGGAAAGCATCACCTAACACAGCAGATATAAACAAATTCAGGAAACATTTTTTAAAGGTATCTTGAACTAGTGGGAGAATGAATTCAGAGACGAACTAAGGTGAACGTGGTATATTAGTTTCCTATAACTTCCTAACAAATCTCCACAAAAATTAGTGGTTTGAACAACATAAACTTATTATTTCACAGGTCTGTAGATTTAGTCAAATATAGGGCTCACCAGGTTACAGCAAGGTGTTAAAAAACCTGCTTTCTTATCAGAGACTGGAAAATAATCTGCTTCCAAGATCATTCAGATTATTGTTAGTGGTAGGGGTCGGCTCTAGTGTGTTCTAGGAAGAGGCAGGGTTCTCATATTCTCCATCTCTTCCCCATCTCCCTGAAGGAGCCTGAAGCTTATAGCGGGGAGGTTGTAAGTTCTTCTTGTTGACTCTCTTCTTTTTTACCATCTCTCCAATATCTGAAACTTCTGTGTCTGTGTCCCAAGTTGCTGACCATCACATCCAGTGTTCATTATCATTTACATGGTCTCTGTGTGGTGATCTTTATGTTTGTTTTCAAAATTGTACCATTTAGCTTTAGAGAATAGGTGAGAGTCTCTATATTTTCTAATACTTTTCCTTTACAGAAAAGAAAATATCTTCCAACAAAACAAGATTCTCTCATTCTCTTCAATGAGATTATTTGACCTTCAAATGGAAATAATTTTATTTTGAACTTTTCATTTAGAACTTTACTTTCTACCACTTGTATTATAAACATATTTCCATATGCCAAATTAAAATGTATATTCTGGTATTTGATATGATTTTACAAAGTGATTTACCCTATCTTCTTCTGTACCTACTTCTTAATGATAAGTATATGGAAATTACAGATCACAGATGAGGGTCAGAGATTTGATTCTTTTTTATTTACTAGACTATTGTGCTTGGTTAGGTTATTTAACATCATTGAGCCTCAAATTTCTCAACTGTGAAATGAGAATAATATATTCAGTCAACTGTATAGCCATGCAGATTAAATGAAATCATGTAAGTTTGTAAAAGCATTCCAGCACAAAACACTTCATAGTGTTGATTCTCTCTACTGACACTTCCGTTTTAATTGTGTATATGTTTTTTAGGAAGCTCTGCTGTTTAGATAAAAAGATGAGATAGCGAGATTCTAATTCACAGAGAATATGTTAGTAACCATTCATTAATGAAGCTTTGAAGACAATAGTGTAAGAAAATATTAGGGTAAATTTCAATATCTTCTTGCAATTTCCCATGTTGTCTATATAATTAGATATGTTCTCAGAATGCAGTTATACATTTTGTAAATGACTTGTGAATGTCAGCTAATCTTGTTTTAATTAGAGCAAATAAGACTAATGTGAGGGAAAGTTTCAAACTTTAATGTTAAATTCCTTTCAAGTGTAAAGTGCAGTGGAAAAAAATCTTTTTTAAGTGAGAAAAGAGACAACTAATATAATGAATCATTGATCTCATGAAAGGAGAAGCATTTCTTTTTTGAAACACAAGAAAATAAATAATTTTAGACAGTTAACAGCCTCCCTTTGAGGAAGTGTATAAAGCCAAATTGCAAGTGGAAAAACATAAAGTGAAGATGATGATCATTATATTAATCATAATAGCTCAGCTGCACTGAGGATGTCTTATGATGTACATATTTACCAAGATGGTCCTACTGTTTCCTCAGCTTGAGTAAACATTGGACAAGATTCTAGGCCCTGTCTTCTCTTTTCTTAGATAATTTACTTTAGAAAACTGGAAACTTCCAATTTTGTTTCTGCCTCTTTGAGATGGAAATCTTTCAGAAAACCTCTTGCCAGATTCACAACCCAAGGCTGTCTTTTTTAAGGGCCTGGGCACCATCCCCTTAAAATATGATCATCAAGGAAGGCTATGTCCCAATCTCCCAGCTTCCCTGGAAGGTTAGAGGTTAAGGGTTGAACTTCAGTTGGCACCTTGCTTCAAGTTCTAAAACAACCTCCTGTCAGGAAGGTATTAGAACATTCACTTCTTCCAGTAACACCAATTAGCAAAAAAATAAAAATAACAATAAATTGTCTTGTGATTCCAGCCCTTAAAACTCCTCAGTTTGAGCTCAGACTGAGTTCTGTCATCTCTCTCCTAATGCAGTATCCTTGAATAAAGTCTTCCTTACTTATTTAACTTTCCCTTATGTGGTTTTTACTTGGCAGTTTCCTTAAAGGGCTTATAACACTTCTACCCTTCAAAAATTTAATAATAATAAATATGGCTTAATCGGGGTTATATATGGGGAGCAAATTGTCATGACAGTCTGGGCAGCAGCCTGATCCGCTCCATTAAGACCCGAGAACAGTTCAAGTGTATTCCTGAGTATTTCATTCCAAGCCTGAGCTATGTCTGCAGCACCACACTATTCCAATAACAATACAGAGAGGCAAATGCAATTATCTTCATTTATAGATGAGGGAGCTAATAGACAGTGAGGTGAAGAATGTTTTTTAGAGATGACCAACAAGTTAACAAGCCTAAATTCAAGCCTTATGTTTCTTTGTCTAAATCATGCTTTTATTCCACTTAAACTCCTTTCATAGAAGTAGGCAATATCAAGTCACCTTAGAGCACACAAGCCACAAATGAGGAAACTGAGGGTCAAAGAGGTTGGGTGATTTTGCACAAGATCTTCCAGCTCCTAGATGGCAGAGCTTATATGAGATCCCAGATCTGATTCTGTCAGTTTTCAAATGATAATTAATAGAGGAACTGAAATATATGAAAATATATACATCTTCTTAGTGAGAGTGGAGTTTGGGGACATTTGAGAGTTAATTGTTTCTTTGTAGAAGTAATTACCAATAAAAAGCTTTCCCTATGATAACCATCAGAGCTTCTGTTAGTATAATTTCTAAAGCTGATTGAGTTGTACGTATTAGTCTTTATTTGTGGACAGAAGAAAGCCAGTATAGGAAGAGGTAGAACCTTATCAATTAATTTTTTAAACAAATTCTTATATCAGTCCAGGTTCTTCAGAGAGAGAAAATCAGTAGGAAGTGGGAAGAGAGAAGAGAGGGGAGGTTGAAAGGGAGGGAAGGAGAGAGGGAGGGGGGATGAAAGTTGATTAACTGATTGATTTTAAGAAATTTACTTAAGCAATTATGGAAGTTAGGAGGTTCAAAATCTGCAGGGTTGGCCAGCAGACTGAAGACACAGGGGTTGATGCTGCCTTTCAAGACCCAAGGCCATCTATGAGCAGAATTCATCCTTTCTGAGAGTCAGTCTTTTTTTCCTATTAAGGCCTTAAACTGACTGGATGAGGCCCACCTATATTACAGAAAATAATACGGTTTTTATTTAAAGTCTTTTGATTTAAGTGTTAGCCTCAACTAAAAAACATCAGAAACACATTGAATAATGTTTAGTTATCTCGGTACTGTGGGCTAACCAATTGTATACATAAAATTAATCACATAACCATATACCATGAGTCATTCATTGTATTTATGCTAAACTTCAAAGATGAAAAAAGTGGTTATACATATATGTATAACTGATCCAATTTTCTATACATCTGAAACTAACACAATATTGTAAATCAATTATGCTCCAATAAAATTTTTTGAAAATTAATACAAAACCAACAGATTATGTTGATAACTCCATTCCCAATGAAATGCCACAGTGTTGCTCTCCTTGGTCCTTTCCATATTTTTAACTCCCTGCTCTTGACAGTGAGAAACTTGTTTCCATTATCCAAAGTATAGTCATTTCTCTGCTGAAAATTTGAATGTACAAAAAGTGGTTTCAGAAATACTATTGTCTCTGAAAAAAAAGAAAAAAAAGCTATTGTGTATTTGATTGTTGCTAGAGGATAAACAGGGAAGGTGTCATAGTTGGGATAGGGTTTAGCTTGAAACTGGATGAAGAATGAATGTTTTCTAAGGCAAAACAAATAAATAGGACCTCCCAGTTAGAGAAAAACTTTTTTGATGAGCAGAGATTTGAATGAGTATTACATACTGGAGAAAGGAAAAGTGAAGGTTGCTCAGTCGTGTCCGGCTCTTGGTGACCCCATGGACTATAGCTCTCCAGGCTCCACTGTCCATGGAATTCTTCAGGCCAGAATACTGGAGTGGGTAGCCATTCCCTTCTCCAGGGAATTTTCCCAACCCGGGAATAGAACCCAGTTCACCCACATTTCAGGTGGATTCTTTACTGACTGAGCCACCACAGAAGCCCACATTGGAGAAGCTACAGATAATGTACATATAAAGTGTAAGTGGCAAGAGAGAAATTGAAGTTCAAAGACAGGTAGGAGCTAGATTGCAGATGACTTCCTGAGCTGTGCAAAGCCTTCTGCAGCTCATCCTATGTGCCATGGGAAAACACAAGAGTGTGTCAAGAGTCTTCTCTTGGCCAATTTTGGATACACAGAATCATTAAAGTCAGAGAATAAGACGGGCTTGTGACAAACATGTCCTGTGAATTCTCTAGGATTTGCCGGCTGCATGACTATCTTCTAATATTAAAGATACCCAGGCATCTTCCAGGCAGACTCCAAATCCTTTTCTGTCTTCTTTTAATCTAATTGTGTTCAAGCTACAATTCTCTCCTTTGAACTATCTCTTTGCCTTGGATTTTTTTGTGAAATCAAATGACCAAAATGAACAGTGCAAATAATTGTGGTTAAACGGCTATATGTGAGTTGATGGGGTAAGAGACCGCTCTCCTCAGTGTGGCATACCAAAAGTCATTTGCATGGTATAGGTTTCAGTATTATTTAAACTTCAACACTTCAAAACCTTGGGCAAGTCATCTCTCTCGGCTTCACATTCATTGCCTTCAAAATCGAGACAGAAATCTCTACCTGGCAAGTTACTATGGAGAATTAAAAATAATTTTAAAAACATATTTAGCATAAGATTTGTTACACAATATTCATCCTATGGACCTAGGCAGCATGTTAAAAAGCAGAGACATTACTTTGCAAACAGAGTCCATCTACTCAAGGCTATGGTATTCCCAATAGTCATGTAGGGATGAGTGCCAAAGAATTGATGGTTATGAAGTGTGGTGTTGGAGAAGATTCTTGAGAGTCCCTTGGACTGCATGGAGATTCAACCAGTCCATCCTAAAGGAAATCAGTGTTGAATATTCATTGGAAGGACTGATGCTGAAGCTGAAACTCCAATCCTTTGGCCACCCGATGTGAAGAACTGACTCACTGGAAAAGACCTGATGCTGGGAAGGATTGAAGGCAGGAGGAGAAGGGACCAACAGAGGATGAGATGGTTGGATGACATCACTGACTGAATGGACATGAGTTTGAGTAACTCGGAGAGTTGGTTACGGACAGGGAGGCCTGGCATGCTGCAGTCCATGGTGTCGCAAAGAGTCGGACATGACTGAGCAACTGAACTGAACTGAACTAATTCATCCTACAATATCATCTTTCTGGCCAGATCTTTGAAAAACTATCTGTTATGCACTTTGCTCTCTAATACTGAACATTTTATAACTGAGTCCACCCTGACATCTTACACTTCAGTGTTAATCCATTTTATCTACAGTCTGGTTGGTTAACTCTTCTTATAAATAAACTTCATATGAAGTCCTACCTTCTCCAGGAAGCCTTCCGACTTCCTAGATCTGCTTCCTCACTTTATGATCATTGTTGCTTTACTCCAGCACCACTGAATGAAGTGACTTTTAGAGCTATGTATTTAACTTTACTTTCCTAGAAATTTATGAGTAATATATCCTATGGTGGCAAGAGAGTTCCAGAAAAACGTCTATTTCTGCTTTATTGACTATGTCAAAGCCTTTGACTGTGTGGATAACAACAAACTGGACAGTTCTGCAAAAGATGTGAATACCAGACCATCCTGAAAAACAGTATGCAGGCCCAGAAGCAACAGTAAGAAATGGACATGGAAAAACAGACTGGTTCCAAATTGGGAAAGGAGTATGTCAAGGCTGTATATTGTCACCCTGCATATTTAACTTATATTCAGAGTTCAGTTAGGTTCAGTCACTCAGTCATGTTTGATTCTTTGAGACCCCATGGACTGCAGCAGGCCAGGCCTTCCTGTCCATCACCAACTCCCAGAGTTCACTCAAACACATGTCCACCGAGTCAGTCATGTTATCCAACCATCTCATCCTCTGCCGTCCCTTTCTCCTGACTTCAATCTTTCCCAGCATCAAGGACTTTTCAAATGAGTCAACACTTCGCATCAAGTGGCCAAAGGATTGGGGTTTCAGATTCATCATCAGTTCTTCCAATGAATATTCAACACTGATTTCCTTTAGGATGGACTGGTTGGATCTCCATGCAGTCCAAGGGACTCTCAAGAGTCTTCTCCAACACCACAGTTCAAAAGCATCAATTCTTTGGCACTCAACTTTCTTTATAGTCCAACTCTCACATCCATACATGACTACTGGGAATACCATAGCCTTGAGTAGATGGACTCTGTTTGCAAAGTAATGTCTCTGCTCCTTAATATGCTGTCTAGGTTGGTCATATCTTTTCTTCCAAGAAGTGAGAATCTTTTAATTTCATGGCTGCAGACACCATTTGCAGTGACTTTGGAGTCCTAAATAAATAAATAAATAACGTCTGTCACTGTTTCCACTGTTTCTTCATCTATTTGCAATGAAGTGATGGGACCAGATGCCATGATCTTAGTTTTCTGAATGTTGAGCTTTAAGCCAACTTTTTCACTCTCCTTTTTCACTTTCATGAAGAGTCTGTTTAGTTCTTCACTTTCTGCCACAAGGGTGGTGTCATCTTCATATCTGAGGTTACTGATATTTCTTCCAGCAATATTTATTCCAGCTTGTGCTTCATCCAGCCCAACATTTCTCATGATGTACTCTGCATATAAGTTAAATAAGGAGGGTGACAATATACAGCCTTGATGTCCTGATTTGGAACCAGTCTGTAGTTCCATGTCCAGTTCTACCTGTTGCTTCCTGACTTGCATACAGATTTCTCAAGAGATAGGACAGATGGTCTGGTATTCCCATCTCTTTAATAATTTTCCAGTTCGCTGTGATCCACACAGTCAAAAGCTTTGACATAGTCAAGAAAGCAGAAATAGATGTTTTCTGGAGTTCTCTTGCTTTTTCAATAATCCAATGGATGTTGGCAATTTGATCTGTGGTTCCTCTGCCTTTTCTAAAACCAGCTTATCTGGACATCTGGAAGTTCATGGTTCATGCACTGTTGAAAATATTCTGACAAAATATGGTTCACTGGAGATGGGAATGGTAAGCCACTTCAAAATTCTTGCATTGAGAACTCCATGAGCAGTATGAAAACACAAAAAGATAGGACACTGAATGATGAACTCCTCAGTTCGGTAGGTGTCCAATATGCTATTGGAAATTAGTGGAGAAATAACTCCAGAAAGAATGAAAAAGATGTAGCCAAAGTAAAACAACACCAAGTTGTGGGTGTGACTGGTGATAGAAGCAAGTTCCAATGCTCTAAAGAGCAGTATTGCCTAGGAACCTGGAATATTAGGTCTATCAATCAAGGCAAATTTGAAGTGGTCAACAGGAGATGACAAGAGTGAACATCAACATTTTAGGAATCAGTGAACTAAAATGGACTGGAATAGGTGAATTTAACTCAGATGACCATTATAACTACTACTGTGGGCAAGAATCCCTTAGAAGAAATGGAGTATCCATAGTCAACAAAAGGGTCAGAAATGCAGTACTTGGATGCAATCTCAAAAACGACAGAATGATCTCTGTTCGTTTTCAAGACAAACCATTCAATATCAATGTAATCCAAGTTTATGCCCCAACCAGTAATGCTGAAGAAGCTGAAGTTGAATGGTTCTATGAAGACCTACAAGACCTTCTAGAACTAACATCAAAAACAGATATCTTTTTTATTATAGCGGACTGGGATGCAAAAGTAGGAAGTTAAGAAACACCTGGAGTAACAGGCAAAGTTGGCCTTGGAGTACAAAATGAAACAGGGCGAAGGCTAATATGAAGAGTATATCATGAGAAATGCTGGACTAGATGAAGCATAAGCTGGAATCAAGATTGCCAGGAGAAATATCAATAAACTCAGATATGCAGATGACATCACTCTTATGGCAGAAAGTGAAGAATAACTAAAGAGCCTCTTGATGATAGTGAAAGAGGAGAATGGAAAAGTTGGCTTAAAGCTCAACATTCAGAAAACGAAGATCACGGCATCCAGTCCCATCACTTCATGACAAATAGATGGAGAAACAGTGGAAATAGTGGCAGACTTTATATTTTTGAGCTCCAAAATCACTGCAGATGTTGGCTGCAGCCATGAAATTAAAAGATGCTCGCTCATTGGAAGAAAAGTTATGACCAACCTAGACAGCTTATTAAAAAGCAGAGACATTAATTTGCCAACAAAGGTCCATCTAATCAAAGCTATGGTTTTTCAAGTAGTCATGTATGGATGTGAGAATTGGACTCTAAACAAAACTGAATGCCAAAAAATTGATGCTTTTGAATTGTGGTGTTGGAGAAGACTCCTGAGAGTCCCTTCGACTGCATTGGAGCTCCAATCAGTCCATCCTAAAGGAAATTAGTCCTGAATATTCACTGGAAGGACTGATGCTGAAACTCCAATTCTTTGGACATCTGATGTGAAAAATTGACTCATTTCAAAAGACCCTGATGCTGGGAAAGATTGAAGGCAGGAGGAGAAGGGTATAATAGAGGAATTGATGATGGAATGGCATAACCAATTCAATGGACATGAGTTTGAGTTAACTCCAGAAGTTGGTGATGGACAAGGAGGCCTAGCATTATGCAGTCCATGGGGTCTCAAAGAGTCAGAAACGACTGAGTGACTAACTGAACTGAATTAGCATTGTTTCTTATATACAGTTTTGTGTTTTTTTGTAAAAAGAACAGAATTTTTGAAAGAAGACAGATCTGAATTAGAATTCAAGCTTTGAAACAGTGTTGGGCTTACTTGAATACATGGTTAACAATGCTAATAGTTTTCTTTGGTATAAATAGAGAAAAAAATAACACAATATGAGATATTCATGAAAATGTGCTAATATACGTGACCTAATTTACTGTGTTGCATAGACACACACTATTGTGATACAGTTTGAGACACAAATTGAGATACAAAGAATTTGAGACACAGTTGTTTTCTTCCCTACTTCCAGAAAGTTAAAATTATCTTTTCCTTGTGCTAATATAGATAGGGTTGCAGGTAAAGCCTTAAATATAAGATTACTGTTTATTTATTCTTATGCAGATATATGCAGGGAAAGTTGTGCATATAGTTTTTCTAATTATGTATACTTCTAGATAAATTCATACATATATTTAGAGCAATCGTTGTCTGATTAATCCCTACACACTCTCAGTTAATGGTTCCTCACTGTGAGCAAGGTCTCCCCCAGAGCAATGTCTGTAGGCATTTTTGGTTGTAGTTACCATAGGATGAGGCAAAATTGGCATCTAGTGGGTAGAGAACATGGATAATACTAAACAATCAGCAATACACGATACAATCATTTAGAAATATCTTGCTCAAAATTCCAATAATGCTGAGGTTGGGGAACTCTGCCCTAAATCTATCACAGTACTTGCATATCATACATAGCCAGTAAATATTTGCTGACTCTACTGGATTCTCACATTCCATTGAGAATAAAATAAGTTGCATTCATGAATTCATAATGCTCACTTTCCCTAGAATGTTCGTTATTACAATGAAAGACATGAGTTAGAAATGTCAAAAAGAATTATTATATCAAGGAGATTTATCCTGAAAATATGTTTATTTGTTTGAAAATAAAATACACGTTGTCCCAGTTGCATGTTGTCTTCATGAAGTCATTTTCTTTTCAAATATAAAATAGATTAGCATCCGCTCTTACCAACTTCTTTTTTTTTAATGAACTCTTCTGTATTATACATCACAGCTGCAAATCTGCCCTCTGAAGTTTTTAGCTTCTTAATGACACGAGAGATTTAGGGCCCAGGGTGCAGTTAGACTGGTATGTGACTGATGAAGCAGAAGTGTGAGTCTGAGAGTCAAATGACACTCTTGCCTACTGTATCAGAAGCCGTAATACAGGTAGAATTAATAGAAGAGAATGATCTCATTATAAATGTCACCAGTTATGTGTCAGATCAGTGAGTATTTATATGACCTGAACAAACTAACATCCTTAGATCAAAAGTCCACTAAAAGCTGAAATAAATTTGAGATTAAGTTAATTGCAACGCAGAATGAATGATGTTAACCAATATTGTTCCACGTGATCATTGTAATTAAAGAAAGCCAGGTAAAATCAACAGCCTTTGGGGATATCTATCAGGTTTTACTAATTCAAGAATTCAAGCTAAAATGCATTTACAAAGAACAGCTTCACTATCCAAAGTACCATGAGAAGTAAAGTGAAGGAAGTATCTATCTTGCTGTAAAGAAGGGATTAACACCTGAATTTGAATCTTGGATTTAAAAAACATTTTCACCTTGAAAAAACTATTCATTTCTTTATCATCATCATCTTCATATTATTACTGTTTCTTAAAAAAAATGAAATGAGATGAATAAAAGAGGGGGCTATGAAGATAAGTTACAGATGTCTTATTCTTAAAAAAAAAAAAAAAAAACACTTACAGTTGAACTTCCAAAAATCAAGTATAGATTGTGTTAAAACTCTATATGCCTCGTCTTATACAATTCTTAGAACATAAGAGGAGGTGTATGTTTTCAGTAGTACTTTACAAATAAAGAGACTAAGCTGTATATAATTTAAATGGCTGAGATCATGCTGGTAGTAAGTGACAGAGGTAGAAACATTACACTGCCCATCCAGGTTATTAGGCTTAATGCTAAGTCTCCTGAGGTTGAGAACTAATTTTTATTACTCTTAGTACAAGACTAACAGTTAAAAATTGGTGTCAAATTCAAAATCTTCCTAAAAACTTTAGTGAGAATTTAGTGTCATCACTTCTATTTTTAGGCAAATTTCTTCAAAATATGAGATATTTAATCATGTGTAGAAAAAAATCATGTGTATATTTACATAATGGGAATATAGTTTGCCCTTCATTGCTACAGTTCCATAGTACTGCAATATGTATCTAGGGGAAAAAAAAATTCATGTATGAATGGTCCCATTTAGTTCAAACATTTGTTGTTCAATTGTTCTGTGTTAGGATTTTGGTGCTTATGGAAAGAGAATAAGGAGGATACAGAGCATCATTAAAGACTATGTTGTTGGATATGCGGTTTTGCTTTATTGGATCTGAGAAGATTTAGAGCCTACTCCCTTGGCCATTGGAGGTCAAATGGAAAAATAAGTCTGAGTTGGTGTATCATTAAGATAATGCCTTAATTCTGTTAGTTGAAGTAGTTATATCATCTCGAAGAGAATAATACACCCTCTGAGCTTCCCTTGTAGCTCAGTCAGTAAAGAGTCTGCCGGCAGCGTAGGAGACTTGGGTTCGATTCCTGGGTTGGGAAGATCCCTTGGAGAAGGAAATGGCAACCCACTCCAGTATCCTTGCCTGGAAAATCTCATGACAGAGGAGCCTGGTGGGCTGCAGTCCATGGGGTTGCAAAGAGTCAGACACAACTGAGCGACTAACACTTACTTACTTACTTACATTTGTTTAACAAATATTTACTTGTCTATTAGCATATTCCAGGGCAAATATGCTAGCTGGGGAAGATAAAAACTATGTCAAATAAAATCTTTGATTTCATTAAGCCTCCATTCAAAGCAGAGACATAAGTAGACTCACAATAAACATTATGTGTTATGACGGTGACAAAAAACTTGGAGAATACAGTATGGTAATAAGAGAGAGAATGAAACTGGAAAAGTTGCTTTCATTAGGGTCAACCAGAGAGGCTTCTCTATGGAAGTGAGGATGAAATTAAATTATATTAGATGTATCTTCTATGATACCTGGCACTTAATAGGCCTTAATACAGCTAATAAATGGTTAACATTATCTCTAACACGTATGTCTTCAGGAAACTTAGCTTCAACATTGAAAAATTAGACAAATAATCCGAAATAATTAAGACTATAGAATTCAGAGGTGGTATTGAACTGTGCAGCCTCTCAACTCTACTCTGTATTCTAGTCAGAGAAACTGGAGAACAGTTCCTCTGAGAACTGAGCAGTTCTGAGTTTGAATTTAGCAGGTTACCTACTGGCTATAAGGTCATGGGTGATTTCTATTCTGAGTTTCTGCCTCCTTCTGCCTTGCTAATGTTGGGAGGGTGGAATCTTTTTTTCCCCTCTGTCTCCCTCCCTCTATCTTCATTCTCCCCTCTGCTATGTTTCAAAGTTCCAATAAAACCCAGAAGAGCACTTTTACATGTATCCAATCAGCCCAAATCTAGGTGCTGACTGAGATCCTCCACTTTGGGACACTGCCAGAGTTTGGCACACCCTCAACTACTAGGAGCTCTTCAAAATATAATAGACTGCTTGGACAATCCAAAGGTTTTAGAGACAAGCAAAAGCTAAGACAGGGTTAAATAATAAGATTTTTTTTACCAGGAGACCACTCCTTCAAGACTGAGAGAGATGACTGTACCATCTAATGCAGAGAAATCAACACAGAGAATCAAGCAAAATGAATAGATTGAGGGATATATTTCAAATAAGAAAACAAAGTACAACCTCGGGATGGGAGGGGATGTGGGAAACCTTAGTGAAAAAGAAAAAAAAATCTTGTCCATGAAGATACAGCTACTTAGCTAAGTCCAAACAAATATTTATTCCCAATTGTATACACTTTCTTGTATTCTCTTTTGTCACTCCTGTAATGTAATGAATTTAACTGGTAATTTGCAAAAAAAGAAAAAAGAAAAAAAAAAGCATCATAGGAGGAAGGCTTTAAGAGGGACAGCAGTGATCAAAAGACTTTGTAGGAGGAGTGCTTTTGAGCCTCAGTGAGGCTTTTACTAGTTCTCATAGTGTGTTGCCAGGAGCAGCAGCATGGTTACCTTTTGGGAACTAGTCAGAAGTGCAGATTCTCAGGCCCCATCTGAGAGCTACAGCATCTGAAACTGGTGTTGGCCTCAGCAATCTGTACTTTAACAAGCACCCCAGATGATGGGGAGATTCATCAAAGTTTGTAAAGCACTACTTCAGACAAATGGTTAGGAGGAAAAAAAGATAACCTCTAAAAAAGAAGCACGGTGCTCATTTGCAACACAATATTGCAAAGTGAAAATCTCACCCTAGTGGATGTTTTGTGCATGGAAAATGAGTATGGAGAGATGATTGATTCAAATTTGATGACAGATAGATAGATATGCATCCTATCTATTTCACTGGAGAAGGAAATGGCAACCCACTCCAGTTCTCACGCCTGGAAAATCCCATGAATGGATGAGCCTGATAGGCTGCAGTCCATGGGGTCGCAAAGAGTAGGACACAAGTGAGCAACTTCATTTCACTCACTTCTTACTTTATCACTGGAGAAGGAAATGGCAACCCACTCCAGTATTCTTGACTAGAGAATCCCATGGACAGAGGAATCTGGCGGGCCATGGGGTCACAGAGAGTCAGACACGACTGAAATAACTAAAAACGCACGCACGCACATATATCACAGGTCATGTTTACATTCTACCTATATCTGAACTCATTTTATTCTCATTATTTTCCTTGCTTCCTATTGCTCTGAAAATCAATCTGGATGTATTCCATGTAGTAAATAATTGGTAATAATCATTGTTTTTATTCACTTTCTCTTTACCTAACTCCAGGTGATAAAAATGTATTTTTCTGCAGAATAACTTTATGAACATTAATATAATTCTCTTAGACTTTGCTCAGAATTATTATATGATGCTGAGTGAAGTAATCCAAGGTCTAAAGCTCCCTCTGTGGGTTGTGCCTTATTAGCTATTATCAATTTCCACTCTCACTGATTCTTTGTAACTGTAAAATGCTATTCAAATATTAATTATTGATCTGCCAGCAAAAGAATCTGGCATGTGCTCAAATAATTTCAGAGGGATTCTTTCATTACAATGATTTTACACATTACCTACTTATATAATATGAGGTATTTTGGATAGATTTAATAGACCAGTACCCTGGAGATACTGCATTGCAAGTCAATGAGAAAAAGAATAAAATTGGCCTCAAGTGGCAGGCTTGTCAATAGCAAAATCTACCATTTACTGAGTTATATGCATGGATATTGCTGCTGTGGATTTACAGACTCCTCACAATCCTACTTTTTGTCTAGTATCATCATGTCATTAGGCTGAAAAAGTATAAGCTTGATCTTACACTTGAAATCTGGAAAACTCAGGAAGGGCTTCCTTGTTAACTCAGACGGTAAAAAGTCTGCCACCGCACAGGAGACCTGGATTCAATCCCTGGGTTGGTAAGATCCCCTGGAGAAGGAAATGGCAACCCACTCCAGTATTCTTGCCTAAAAAATTCCATGGACAGAGGAGCCTGGCCGGCTACAGTTCATGGGATCGCAAAGAGTTGGACACGACTGAACAATTTCACTTCACTTCAAACTCAGGAAACTGGGATTAGAACCAATTCTGGTTGACTAAAAGCCCAAGCTTTTCTACTCTCTGGAATTACATTCTTATATCATGAAAGAGGTTTGATACCCATTTATCAAGCCCTCATTGCATACTCACTGTTATGAATGCTCTTTGGAGGGTGTGGCCATCCTCTATGGACACAGAACATATGTTTCATGTTTCTACTCCACTTCCTCAGTCAGTTTCAGCTCCAGTTATTACTATAGAGGAGACTGAGCTTAACTAATCCATCATTCAGTTTTCTCATCTATAAAATAAAGTGAATAATATTATATAGCATATAGAGTTGAGATAAAGATAAAATGTATTTAAAAGTATAATTAATATAAAATTAGATAATTTTAAAAGTTTCTGTGGTTTCCCAATGTTCTATAATGAATATATATTACTTAAATATCAGAAAGTACATTTATTTTCTCAAAAGAACCATTTTCCTCCAGTGTTCTGATAAATGTATTCAATGTATATCTTTTAAAACAATTATATTTTGCATCTCCCCTCAAGCTGTGTATTGCTGTTCTATGTCAGATTAGATAAGGAATGGAACAGCAGAAGACAAGTAAAGGGACCATTTCTGAAATCTCAAAATAATATATTATTAAAGAAAAAAAAACAAAGGCATGTAGGAAAAATTCCTTTGCTATCAGGTTTTGAGTCTGGGTCTTAATGCAGGTTTCCTTGGCAAGTTTTTGCAGAACTCTGATTTAGGATATACCTGCCTTGTCAATCCTTGAAGAAATATGCCCACACCATCAACATCTATTCATCTGCAAATCTCGTATTTCCTTCAAATTCCAGCATAAATGCCATTAAACAAACCTTAGTGTTTTTGTGTTTTTTTTCAAGGCAGAAAGTCTACTCAGTGGGTTCTTCACCCATGTGTCTGTCTCCTAGGAGGTATGCCTAATGAGATGCTGGGTAGGGTTATTACTAGACTGTTACTCTCTCTCTCTCTCTCTTTAGTCATGTCCAACTCTTGTGACTCCATGGACTTTAGCCTGCCAGGCTCCTCTGTCCATGGGATTCTCCAGGCAAGAATACTGGAGTGGGTTGCCATTTCCTTCTCCAGGGGATCTTCCCAATTGCAGGCAGATTCTTATCCAACTGAGCTATGAGGGAAGCCCCCAAAATCTACGTACTCTTCTAAAGACATTAAGTGTTAATATTTTGGTTTTATTATGTTCTCTTTATCATTGCGGTTTCTTGCATAACTGAGAGCAATCTGTAAAAACATAAAATCAATTTGAAAAACAGTCAAATTTTACATATTAAATGTGGTGTTACAATATTGTAACTTGTCACTACATTCTTCAGGCTACCGCATTTTATAACATGTAACCTAAGTTTTCATTGATTGTTACCTACTATAGTAGCCCACAAATTGGATGAACCATAAATCATGTCTGTATTTCCCCCCAGGGTCTCCTCATAGTAGATTTCAACACATATATGGGTACTGAATAGCTTTCACTTTTATTACATTTTGGAACTCATGAAATACATTGTGTCATCAACAATGACAACCCTTGGGAAGGAGTAGACCTTTTTATTTATTTCAAGGGTAATTTAATTTCTGGGAGTGAGAGGTCAAAAAGCTGTGACCATCCTTCCCAAGTCTTTTGTCTCAGGGCTGGTGTTTCTAACAGAACAAAATGCCTGAAACTGAAAGAATGAACAGATTCTAAGGGGATCTTTTAACTTGGATTTATGTTCTTTATAAGATGTCCAAGCAACCTTTTCCAGTGATATTCAGGATATGAATACTCTGAGAAACTTGAGCTAGGTATTTCTAATGAATTGGTTTTCAAATCTTCAAGCACATACAATGCCAAAAGCATTCATTTGATAAAGAGGTCCTAAACTTTTGAAAAATAAAGCTGTGATATCAAATCCTTTAAACAAAATAAAATTCAAGAGCTCATTTTAAATCTTGAAAAAGTTTCAGGCACATTAAAAAAAATTAATCAGTTTTAGGAAACAGAGCATTCATATTTTACTTTTGTTATTAAACAATTCTGAAAACCCCTATTTTTTGTTTGTTTGTTTGTTTCTCTACTCCAGAGGAATAAAGGTCCCTGTAGCAACAACCTCCTGCATGATCTAGATATATTAAAATAAATGGAGGAACAAGGATTTTTTTTTTTTTAATTTAAAAAGCCTATTCAATGGTGAAGAAAGTATATTCCCAGCAGTAAACAATTAGAACAATTTATGGCTGTATATTTAAAATTTTTATTTTTATAAATATATAGAGTCTTATCCCAAACAGTTGTTAAAGAGTAATAATATCTAATTTTTTTAAGTGCCTACTATGTGACAGGTTTAATTCTAGGCTTTTCAAAATACCTTAAGTGACTACTCTTTCAAGACAGCTATATAATGTTACATATACACAATATATATTATATATGATAAAATCTTTGCCATTGTTCTTTGCCTTTTGCATGATGAATTAACGTCTTTAACCTTCAAAATCTCTGTTCTCTGTCTACTACTCAATTATCATTAAAATCCATAAATCATTGTGCTTAAAAATGTAAATTTTATACTATAGTACACACTATGGTATGGTACACACTATGGTCTAATTTAATATATAGTTAACATTTTATATCATCTACCATCAATAACCTCAGACATGCAGATGACACCACCCTTATGGCAGAAAGTGAAGAGGAACTAAAGAGCCTCTTGAGGAAAGTGAAAAAGGAGAGTGAAAAAGTTGGCTTAAAGCTCATCATTCAGAAAACGAAGATCATGGCATCTGGTCCCATGACTTCATGGAAAATAGATGGGGAAACAGTGGAAACAATGTCAGACTTTATTTTGGGGGGCTCCAAATCACTATAGACGGTGACTGCAGCCATGAAATTAAAAGACGCTTACTCCTTGGAAGGAAAGTTATGACCAACCTAGAGAGCATATTCAAAAGCAGAGACATTACTTTGCCAACAAAGGTCCGTCTAGTCAAGGCTGTGGTTTTTCAAGTGGTCATGTATAGATATGAGAGTTGGACTGTGAAGAAAGCTGAACCCTGAAGAATTGATGCTTTTGAACTGTGGTGTTGGAGAAGACTCTTGAGAGTCCCTTGTACTGCAAGGAGATCCAACCAGTCCATTCTGAAGGAGATCAACCCTGGGATTGTTTTGGAAGGAATGATGCTAAAGCTGAAGCTCCAGTACTTTGACCACCTCATACAAAGAGTTGACTCATTGTCAAAGACTCTGATGCTGGGAGGGATTGGGGGCAGGAGGAGAAGGGGATGACAGAGGATGAGATGGCTGGATGGCATCACGGACTCGATGGACGTGAGCCTGAGTGAACTCTGGGAGTTGGTGATGGACAGGGATGCCTGGTGTGCTACGATTCATGGGGTCGCAAAGAGTCAGACACAACTGAGAGACTGAACTGAACTGAACCATCAGAAAAAAATTGATGCTGTAGAAAGAAATGTCATATTTTATTTCCTTGAACTTTCTATATATCTAACAAAGAGTTGTTTATCCTAGAAGTTCATGCTACAAGTTTGAGAAGAATAAATAATCTACTATGTATTATGTGCTTATTGTGAAGAAGGATTATGCCAAGAAGTTTATACACATGATTTTATTTAATCCTTAGAAAAATCACTGTGACACAAACTTTTAACTATTTCTATAAAATAGACTAAGGCTTATCATTTAATAACATCATCAACTTTCCTTAAACTGAGTTGATCTATAAGTTTGAACTGAGTTTTAACTGCACTGGTTTATAAGGTCTGTTATTGATTTTTTGTTTCCCCAAATTGTAGAAGTAGTGACAGAGCTGGTAAAAAAGGTATGGGTGGTTACAGGCAGTGTGTGAGATTCCAGAACTTTCTGAGAAAGATCATGTCTATAAATGAATCTGTAAATACTATATTTCTCAGATTATATGATGTTTTATGGACTGTAAAATCTTCCTTTTATGCTGAAGATAACCTTTGTGAAGTTAACTATTACTTAATAGCTAACTAAAAATACTTTTGAGAGTCCCTTGGACTGCAAAGAGATCCAACCAGTCCATCCCAAAGGAGATCAGTCCTGGGTGTTCATTGGAAGGACTGATGTTGAAGCTGAAACTCCAAAACTTTGGGCACCTGATGCAAAGATTTGACTGATTGGAAAAGACCCTGATGCTGAGAGGGATTGGGGGCAGGAGGACAAGGGGATGACAGAGGATGAGATGGCTGGATGGCATCACTGACTTGATGGACATGAGTTTGAGTAAACTCCAGGAGTTGGTGATGAACAGGGAGGCCTGGCATGCTGTGATTCATGGGGTCACATAGAGTTGGACATGACTGAGCAACTGAACTAAACTGAAAATTAATAGGCTGAATTTATATGTGAGAGTATCTAAGACATTTCTGCAGAACAGAAAATTCATGGCAATACAGTGTATCTTACTGACTATATTAGATTAGAAAAAATATTATTTTAATGCTTAACCACATTTGTTTTGTGTGTGTGTGTGTGTGTGTGTGTGTGTTTTTGCTGTTTGCATGCATGCATGTTCAGTCACACAGGTGTTTCTGATTCTGTGACCCTGTGGACTGTAGCCCTCTAGGCTCCTCTGTCCATAGGATTTTCTCAGCAAGAATACTGGAACGGATTGCCATTTCCTCCTCCAGGGAATCTTCCTGACCCAGGGATCAAACCTGCATCTCTTGCACTGGCAGGTGGATTCTTTACCACTGAGCCACCTGGGAAGCCCCTAGCTTCTGGTTGTGGCTGGAAGTATGTGTTGTCCTTCATCTTGAAGCTGCATCCTTCCAGTCTCTGCCTGGGTCTACACATAGTGTTTTTCCTGTGAGATTCTGTCTTATCACATAGCCAACATACATAAGGAAATCAGTCAAATTGGAATAGGGACCTACCCTATACAGTATGATCAACTCAACTAATTATAGTTGCAATGACCCTAGTTGTAAATATGGTTACACTTTAAGATACTAGAGATTAGGACCTAAAATATCTTTTGTGTGTGTGTGGGTGGAGAGGGACACTATTCAATTTATAACTGCTGTGTTAAAGGAATTTTATTTAAGAGCAAAGGGAAATCACTAAAACAGTGCACATATCCCTCTGACAATTGTTTTTTAGAATGTAAAAAGGCAAGGCAATAAAAAGCAAATTATAAGATTTTGAAAATACATTAGAACTGTACAAGATAATAGTGGCTTAAACTAAGATAGCCATACTAAAGATAAAAATAAATACATATGGCATGAGCATCATAAGAGGAGAAATAGATTTGAGGATAGCAGCAATCAATAAATCATTATGAGCTTGTTAAGCTTGGCATGCTGCTGAAACACCAAGGAGAAATGAAAGTAAGAGAGTAGTAAGATGCCACATAGGAGCATCATTCAAAAGGGAGACTGAATATAACTGTAGGACTCACATGTGCACAGATGGTCCTTAAAGAGATAAGTGTGAATGTCTCTGAAGGAAAATATAGGGCAGAGTACAGAATAGGACTGGATTAAACTGGACTGAGTTTAATCCAGGTTGAGATTTAGAAAGGAAGACTGAATTATCAGTAAGTGGCCTGAAGAGCAAAGGAGAAAACAGGCATTCAATAACAATAACAAAATGAGAAAATGAATTTGCATAAATTAGGAGAAGGAATTGTTTCAGAAACAAGAGTTGAAAAATGCTTAATGCTGCTAAGGATAAGGTAAATGAAGAAAATGTCAGGATGAGGTAATCAGATGCCTTTTTTTTAATCTCATGAGAGAATGCCACATTTATCATTATAATTTCATATTTAAGGGTGTTATATCACTGTGTGTCTAAGGAAAATTTTACAAAGTAGACAGATAACATTAGATGGATTTTGTTCTTGAAACAAATGTCAAAATCATAAATTGATAGGATTAAATTATTAAGGTTCTGATTAAATCCCAATTTCTTTTTTAAAGAGTTCTTTGAATAGTCTCTAATTAGTATGAGTCCTGAAAATCTCTGAGCATATTTTGCAGGTGTAATTGAAGGCAGTTATTCTGTATGTTTTGTGTAGAAGCTACTGATATATTTCTCAATTTTTAGAAATTTTCAAGTAATCTGTGAATAGTTATAGCTTTAATTTTTGATATGCAATATCTATTTATGTATTATAGTATTCAGAAGGCATACCAGAGACTTTTTGTTTTTGTTTCCCCTTATAATTGCATGTCCCCTACTTCTCATAGTGGAGGGTTTGCAAAATAGTAAAAAAAAATCAAGTGTAAAAAGTAGTCAGTGGTATGAACTATAGTCAACACCAGAGAACATCCCATCCCTGAAATAATTCATATATATTTTTCAAAAACAGTTTGGAAGCCTTCAAAACAAAAAATCGAACATGAAACCCCACCCTAGTGTCTTGAAGTTTTTTGCAATATCCTGATAAGCTAGAAGTACATTTCATAACATTAGGAGCATAAAAGTCTTAGGAAAACAAGAAACTTGAATGAGCTTTTGAGCATACCCACAGAGCCCTAGTTTTTTCCAAACTTCAATTTATTGGATTCACCTGACAATACAATTTTTCTCTCCTTCCAAAGAACAGTCTACCTGCTGTTAAAAATTGGACAAGATTTACTATCTGATTGCCTACTGGTATGGTGTCTTTAAGTGATGAGTATAAATCTTTAATCACACTGCTTAGAATGACTTCACTTTTTTCTAGTATTTCATCCATAATAAAATGACAATTGAGAACATACTATTGATGTTTGCAGTACCACATTTTTTTCTCTTTGAATTTATTTTCAACAATTTTGGAGAGCACAACTCCCCCTGCCCTTATTGGAATATAAGCAGTACTTTCTAAAACAAAGCAACCATAGAAATTATAAGTAACAATAGATACATAGATGATCAATAGATAGATAGAGATAGAGACATATAGGTAGGTAGCAAGAGTCTTGTATTGATGGAGCAATTCTATGCCTTGATTGTGCTTGTGATTACATGGAGCTCTACATTTGATAGAATTGTTCAGAATTATATAATCACATAAATGAATGCTTGTGAAAATGGTGAAATCTAAATAAATTATGTGAACTATACCCATGTCAATTTCCCAGTTTTAATCAATTTCCTATTTTTAATGTTGTGCAATAGGTATATAATATGTTATCACTGGAGGAAATTGTTTGAATCATGCATGGTATCTCCATGTATGTTTTTTGTAGCTTCCTCCAAATCTTTCATTATTTCAAAATAATGTTTAAGAATATAATTAATGTTGTCACATACTTACAGTAACAAAGATAATTTGATATCATATGCTTATCTGGTTTTCCTAATACATTAATCCAGCTTACATATTTTATTTTAAAGTATTATATGAGTCATAAGACTAGTTATTATCCCAAGGGTCTAATGACTTCCTCCAATGCAAAGCTAGAGTTAAGTAGTGGACCCTTAGGGGGAAGGACCTAAGGTGATGCAATTATTGTAGGTAGAAATTTTGTGGTAAACTTTGAAATATAAATTATTAAGATATTGCACTTCGGTTTTCTGATTTCTATTCAAATGATTGATTATTTCTTGATGGTGGTCTTGATCTCAAGTCTGAGACGAACGGAATTATGGTTTCTCTTATAATTTAACATACATATTTAATCTTGAGAAACTTTCCCTTAAAGGGACTTTCTTTTTTCCACTATTTCTAGTATTAAGTTTTTTATTTTTTTAATTTTAAAATCTTTAATTCTTACATGTGTTCCCAAACATGAACCCCCCTCCCACCTCCCTCCCCATAACATCTCTCTGGGTCATCCCCATGCACCAGCCCCAAGCATGCTGTATCCTGTGTCAGACATAGACTAGCGATTCAATTCTTACATGATAGTATACATGATAGAATGCCATTCTCCCATATCATCCCACCCTCTCCCTTTCCCTCTGAGTCCAAAAGTCCGTTATACACAGCTGCGTCTTTTTTCCTGTCTTGCATACAGGGTCGTCATTGCCATCTTTCTAAATTCCATATATATGTGTTAGTATACTGTATTGGTGTTTTTCTTTCTGGCTTACTTCACTCTGTATAATCGGCTCCAGTTTCGTCCATCTCATCAGAACTGATTCAAATGAATTCTTTTTAACGGCTCCACTATTTCTTAACATGACTTCATGGGAGGATTTCTCCCCTCTACTTGCTCTTTTAAATCTTCTCAAATGAAATTTTAGCATCATCTCACATTACTTTATACTTTTTTGCAGAATTTCTCCTTATTTGATCCAGAAATATGTTCCTTTAACCTTATTTCTAAATCAACTCTCATCTTTCTACTCAAATTACTGTAATATATGTGAAAAAAATTTAATCTTGCAAGAGTAGTATAGTTGCTGAAAATAGTTATTTTGTAATATAATGCATTCCCTTCACTTTACTGAACTTGAAAATATTCTATTGTTAAATGACAAAAATGATCAAAGAACACGTAGGGAGTCCATGCAGAAAATCATCTTTCCTTATCAAATAAACATGAAACTGATCTAATATTCTAGGTAAATATCTATCCCTCTCTGAGTAAGTCTGGCTTCAGAAGGTGACATCAGGTTAATTTCAGTGACTGGGTAGACCAGTGTGGGCTGCTTCTGAATGAGTCATTCCTCGGGGACCTGTGATTGTTTCCCAGACAGAACATACAGAGAATTTTTCATTTTCTGGGAAAAAAGCTGTTCAAAATCAAATCCCACCGAGCACTTGATAAATAAATAAAAATACATTTAATGTAAAACTGAGAAAAAATTAAAATAAAAAGATTGCAGTTTAGATACCAAAGTCAAATATTCTGTCGTAAGGGCAACTTGAACTACTGTGTTTTAAAAATTATCTAAAAAAGTGATTATAGCATGAATAATACAAAGTGCAGGTCAATATATTTCACTGAATTTCCTAATGATTTATGAAGAGGGGTATATTTAAAATCTCACCTCTTTCTTCTGTTTTTGCTTTTTAGGATTCTGTTTTTAAATTGAGTGGTTTCCAAATAAATGACTTTATTGTGCTTTCCAACTACACAATTTCATCTGCTTTGCCATTTTTTCTGAGGTAGATGGTACATGAAGTCATTAATATTTTCACCACAGATGGTATAATTAAGACTCAGGAAAAAAAAAAAAAGAGAGACGTGTCCAGTGTCACACAGCTAATATGGGGAAGAGTTGAACTTTTAATTTCTTTCTTTCTGAAACAATACCCTATGCTGTTTCTCTTATATTCTACTTGATCAGTGAACACAGTACTGCCTGCAGTTGAAATATCTCTGAGCACACAAGGAGAAAATGTTCTCTGTGTAGAGTCCTAAAAAGCCACTGGACAATAGTCGTCCCTTTTCTCAATGAATCTAAGTGATCTAGAAAGTCAAGTGTAAAAATAAGAACTAGAATTTGAGTAAATCTTTAAAAATCTAAGCTTTTTTTTATTGTTGTTGTTGTTCTCTGTCATTGATACTTATTATAATAATGCTGCTATACCAGCAGTGAAGGCTTATTAAAAAGGAGTCTGGGAATTTCTCTCATGAATTTTACATGTCGAAAATGTTCATAACATTTGAAGGAGGGTGGCAGTTCAAGATTCCTTTTGTTTAAGTTATTTCTCTATACATAATTTGCTTTAACAATATTGACTTTCTATCACATTCATCATATAGAGATTTTGCTTTATTCTAAAAATTTTTCTTAGAGGTATTATTGTTCCTTCTTTAAAATAAGGATCATAAAACTCAAGAGAGTTTAAGCAACTTAACCAATGGCTCTGGTTAGTAGTTGGCAATGCTAAGACTTGTGTTTAGGTCTACAGGTTCTAAAAAAAGGAAAAAAGCTAAGATACCCAATTCCCTTCCTGGCTGGAAGTTTAATCTTTTAATTCAAGACCCAAGGGCAAAATCTTCAAAGATGGGGCTGTCTCCTCTTTGGTTCTAGAAAAGGATCCATCTTCATGTTTTTAGAAGGAAATCCCATGCCTAAGGGGTCAGGGTGCCCTGAATTAAGGGGAGGGGGTGGCTACTGTTGTAGCTACAGTGATGGAGCATTCAGACCAAGTGGATTACTCTAGAGCCTTAAATTATAGTAGAAGTTTTCTGCTAGGTTTTAGACTTGCTTTGGAACCATAACCTCAAAATGTTACAGTATTTGAAGATATAGTCTTTGTTATCAAGGAATTAGATATGCTCCTCAACCAAAGGTGTAAATTATTTTATGAACTCAATTCTTAATTCACAGATGTCATGCTCATTTGGGATAAGCCAATCTTCAACTCTTAGGATATCAGAGAGAGTAGCAATACCTGACTCCATTATCCACTTCTTTCTTAATAGTAACTAGAGAAACAATTTTTGCATAGGTTTAGACAAGTCAGTAATCAAAAGACAGTCTTCCTGCTCCATGGGAACAATAAAGTTGACTCAAAGATGGCATAGGGATTGCTATCATGGACTGTGGCTCTGGTCTTTGCCTCACTGTAAGAATGTACAGAAACAATAACAAATGCTTCTGATGCTTATGTTGTATTTCAAGTGGAAGAGGATTTGGTGTAATCCACCAATCCATCATGGCCTATAGATGGTGAGAAACCACACCCCAAACATATGATTTATGGCCTTCCTATATTTAACAGTTGTCCTTTTAATTAAAAGTAGCACAATTTATAGTATGGAACTGAAAAATAGTTTGAATTTTCACTATTGCTTTATCAGACCATTAATGTATAAATAGTCTCAATCCTCAAATGTATAAATACTGAACAAGTCCCTTAATAAATCTGGATTTTTTTCCATATTTAAAAAAGAACAATGGGAATTCCCTGGTGGTTCAGTAGTTAGGACTCTGTGATTCTACTGCATAGGGAATAGGTTTGGTCCCTGGTTGGGTAACTAAGATCCTGCATGTGACAATGCAACAAAAATAAATAATAAAAATAAATAAAATAATAAAATTTTAAAAAGAACAAAGATATGTACTAAGTTTTGAGAATTCAATGCGACTATTGAGCACAATGTGCCACTAATGGTAGGCTGGTTTCCTATGACTATTTGCACATTTAAAAATTTTTTAACACTATAAATTTTAATTTTAGAATTATAAGAAGAAGTGAATTAACAAAATACTACTCTCATCCACCATGAAAAGCTCAATTTAAATGTCATTTTCCCTTCAAAATCTTTCTATATTCCCTGAAAATTCTGGCTCCTTTCCCAGATATTCTCTTGGTAGTTATTTCATACATATGAGGCCAAAAATGTGTTTGCGTTAATAATTGAATTTAAAGAATTCTGTAGTCCATGAGGTTGCAGAGTCAGACATGACTGAGCCACTTTCACTTTAAAAAGTCTAAAGAAACTGCGTGAGCAATATACATGTGGTTTGTGAATTTTTGGCAAGTTCTGAAAGGGGCATGTGGTTGAATATAGCAAGAGAACATATTGCATAAAACTAGGGGTAAAAGGTGGGATTTGCAATGGAAATTTAGGGGCAAATGGAGGTTAGGCCATGTATTTGGAGGTGGAGACATTTTGATGAGCTTGGTCCTAATCAGCAGGTTTAAATCACCTGTAGTTTTCCAGGGCAGATCTCTGCCCTCATTTCAATAAAGATCACATCTAATTAAGGTTATAGTGTAGTCTGACACTGGAGAAGAGTAGGTGAAGTAAGAACTTAAAAGCACCGCTGTGGTCTGACAGGATAAATGTACAATAGAATGACTTGATGAAGTATGGGACATGTAATGTATCATGTAGAGGACACACTGATGACCTTTCAGAACTCAGGGAGTGACCAAGGAGAAAAGGTGATTAGATCCCAGTCATTAATCTGCTGGATTATTTGGCATAGTGCCAGGAACTTTATGGTTCCTGGGAAAACACCTGATTTCATCAACCAAAGGAGCATATTTTATAAAACCCTCCAGCCCGTGGGATGTGTAACAATTAAAACAATTATCAGTCAGAATGGGAAATATATGAAGCCAGTATTTCCAAAATAGATGGTTTGAGGCACATTTTCCCTTTCATGTAAACTTCTTTAAAATTTTCCCAGTTGATGAGTGAATATTAACACAAAGAGTTAACAGTAGTAGTAAGAAAGCCCATTTAAAAAGTTAAGTCATTGTAGCTTCAAAGCACACACTAATGTTGTGATATTATTGCCCATTATGCACTGGAAAATTGAAAGCTTTTAAAATTACTCGAGCACCTCTACTAGTAGCTGGGGGAAAACACTATACTTATATTTTCCCCACATCAGGGACTAAAGATACTGGTAGAAAGGACTTTGAATGGAAATAATGACCCTCTATTTTCACCCTGCAATTTTGATTCTAAATCGCTTCCCAGGAATCCTTCTATTTATTTATTTATTTGCTTGTAATTTTTATTTATTTTTC
This sequence comes from Budorcas taxicolor, assembly GCF_023091745.1. Lineage (NCBI taxonomy): Eukaryota > Metazoa > Chordata > Mammalia > Artiodactyla > Bovidae > Budorcas > Budorcas taxicolor. The sequence continues at coordinate 143,775,166 of NC_068920.1, forward strand.
ATAAAAGAAAATAACTGCCGAGATTTAGATACTTGAGTAAGATCTTTTACTCATTTGATAAAATGCCAAGTTGTGTGTTTGCTGGTTTGTACAGTAAGAATCTGTGTAGCTTTTCAAGAAATCAGCAAACTGTCTTCCAGAGCATTTGTACAGTTTAGTTTTCCCACCAGCAATGAAAGAGACCCTGTTGCTCCACATTCTTGCACGGCTTTTGCCTTGCCATACTTTAGATTTTGCTCATTCTCTTGGGTTTTAGTGGTATGTTATTTTAATTTACCTCTTTCTAATGACATACAATGTTGAAAATCTTTTCATGGTTATTTTCCATATGATCTTGATGTCTGAGATTTCTCTTTACTTTGAAATTGCTTTTTTCATTCTCTTGTCATTGAATTCTAAATGTTCTTTGTATGTTTTTGATAATGATTCTTTTTCATGTGTCTTTGGAACTATTTATTTTCCTGTTGTTGGCTTGTTTTACCATTCTCTTATAAATGTGTATTTCACAAAGCACAAGTCCTACATTTTAATGAAGTTCAGCTTATAAAATTTTCTTTTGTGGCTCATGTCTTTAGTGTTGTATCTAAAAAAGTTATCGCCATACTCAGTATCATCTTTCCTAGATACTTTCCTATATTATCATCAAGACTTGAAAGTTTTGCATTTTACATTATGATATATGTTCTATGTTGAATTAATTTTTCTAAGGGGTATATACAGTTTGTGTCTAGATTTATTTATTTAATTTTTGACAAGTGAATGTCCAGTGGTTCAGCAGCATTCACTAAATCCCTAACTTGTATAAATGAATACTCTTAAGACAATGGTAGTTTTAACAGGAAGACAATATCATGCCTAAATCTTTTGTTTTCCTGATTTGTTTTCCAGACTTTTCTTGGTATTTTAGAGCCAGAAATATATGAACATATTTTTATATGTAGGAAAAAAAGCCTTCACAAATGTGCTTTACAGGTTAGTATTAGAACAAATAGAGATCTGGACCTTAGTTTTGTAAATTGTGCTCCTTAGGATCCCAAGAGTCACAACAGAACAACCAGGAGTTTGTGTGTCTAGGATTAAAATCCCTTTATTCCATCAGAGCAATTATGTCCCTATTTACTTTGCCTGGTGGGATCTTGCATACATTCCCCTATTTTATGTGAAAAAAAATTGAACTACTCATTACTTGCTCTACCACTGTAGCATGATGAATTTTTATTTTGACCAACCTATATTCCAGAAAGAATGTGAGTAAAGGAATTGCTTATTCAAAGCAAGAATGGAGAATATCAACAAATCATTCTGTTGAGAAATCATATTGCTCAGTTTACTAAGAACTTGCTATGTGCACATACAGGGTGACCTTACTATTCAGTTCAGTGCATTATACAATTTATGCAATAAAGAAAAAATAGCAACAGTATAAGCAATAGCATATTCAGTCAATAAACTAAAATAACTTGGAGGTGGAGCTAATATTACTCAAGGAAATACCATAGACAAAATACTAGTAATAGTAATCATTGTTCTAAAGTATGCAGTGTCCTAGGTACCAGTGTCCTAGGTACATTTGGACAAGATTAAAATATTAAGACATTACTAGAGCATTTTAGTCACATACTCCCCCATACAGATAAGAACCTCCACACTTCTGTTTTCCAGCCCCAGTTGACCCCATTAGAAGTATTCTGCAGTAGAAGATTTAGAGCCAGGTTTAAATGATGAATTAAAATAGTCTAGGGAATGAAAATAGATTGTGCAGCCAAACATAAAGATAAATTTTCTCATTATGTGCTGCCCAATGTACATGTGCATGCATTCTTTAAAGTGTCTGAATGGCTTATAATTTAACATCTATGGACATTTATAAATGCTGTTAGACTGCAATGACACATTTCACTCTGAATTATAGCCAATTTATGTTTCCGAAATTAAAGAAGCTCAGTTTAAAAAGAGATAATCTCTTGAGTGTTGTAGAGTATATAAAAGCTTTTCCGAAGAAATAAAATAAAACAAAACAGGCACATTCACTACAGAAAAGTGAATCAAGTTTCTTTCTTGGTGTCTAAAATAAGCATTCCAAGTCTATTGAAAATTGGAAAGCCTAGAATATAACCTTTTATACCACTACATAAATTAACCAATTTGTTTTCCAAAAAATCACTGGCTATAATCATTCTGTTAAATATTTAATGGTGTTGTTTGTTTTTCACTTTTTTGGTCTCAGCCTTCAGGCTAACAGATGGCATTCAGTTAAAATAGATTGTCTCTTAGTACTTATTTGAATTAATTTCAGTAAATATCATTGGAGAAGGAAATGGCCACCCACTACAGTATTCTTGCCTGGAGAATTCCATGGACAGAGAAGCCTGGTGGGCTACAGTCCACAGGGTCGCAAAGAGTCAGACACAACCAAACCCAGGAAGTTCAAAGATGAATTTGAATATACTTTTCCCTTTGTGATTCATGTATCAATGCTAAGTTGCTCAGTCTTGTCTGACTCTTTGCAACCCCATGGACTGTATCCTGCCTGGCTCCTCTGTCCATGGGATTCTTCAGGCAAGTATATTTGAGTAGGTTGCCATGCCCTCCTCCAAGGGATCTCCCCACCCCAGGGACTGAACTCCTGTCTCCTGCATTGTAGTCAGATTCTTTATCGTCTAAGCCACCAGGAAATCCCTTGGTGATACACAGTCTAACGAGGAAGACAAAGATGCTGTGAGAATATTTCAATGCATTAAGTCAAGGGCCATGAAAAATAAATACACAAGGAGGAAACTACAAGGAGAGGTTGCCTCACCAAATTAGGTGCATCAGAGAAGAAAGAACTCCCGAAAAAGATACTCAGTTACATCTTGAGAGATAACTATGGTTTCTCCAGAAAGAAACTGGGAGGGTAGAGCATTTCAGACAAAAGGAACTGAAAGAATGACAATATCAAAGCATGAACTCCAATGACACCCAAAGGAACAGCTAAATGTCTTGATTTCCTGTAGCATAAAGTTTAAGACACAGGCTACTGAAGAATGAAACAGCAAAAGAGACACAGATGTATAGAACAGTCTTTTGGACTCTGTGGGAGAGGGAGAGGGTGGGATGATTTGGGAGAATGGCATTGAAACATGTATAATATCATATATGAAACGAATTGCCAGTCCAGGTTCAATGCATGATACTGGATGCTTGGGGCTGGTGCACTGAGATGACCCAGAGGGATGGTATGGGGAGGGAGGAGGGAGGGGGGTTCAGAATGGGGAACATGTGTATACCTGTGGCAGATTCATGTTGATGTATGGCAAAACCAATACAACATTGTAAAGTAATTAACCTCCAATTAAAATAAATAAATTTATTTTTTAACAAAAAGAATGAAACTGGATTGAAAGGAAAAAGCCAGGTCATGGGAACCTAGCATACCATGTTAAAGCTTGGGCTTTATCTCAAAGGCAGTGAGATGGCATGAAAGTAACTAAACCCAAGGTACATTAGGAGGATCACTTTTGCAACAAGGTAGATGTGGGAGGAGAAAGAAGCTTGGGGACACACATCAGTTAGGAAAATGAGCCTCTGTCAGGTACTACGGTTATAAAAATATATTCTATAAATATAACCATGCTAAAATTTAAAAACCATTGAAGACCACTATATTGGACATATGGTCTGCCTTGATTTGTTAGACAATGAAAAAGTTTCCCTCTGTGGCTCCCTTTCATAGAAAATGGCATTTTGACTCTATCAAACCCACTTGTTCATCAGTAACAGCCTAGATTTAGCATGGATATACTGTGTACAAGGAGGTTGCCATTGTAATCTACATACCATTCTGGCCAGAATCAGAGGACGTTATGCTAAAAGTTATAACTTGCTCATATATTTTAAGGAGCTAGTGTGTCTGTCAACCACATGACACTTGGATGGTTTGAGCATCACGGATCCTGGGAAGCAATGTGAGTTTTTGAAAATTTCAAGTTATTTCTGAGCCATCTATCCTCTATTGCTTAAAAAGAAATTATCAGGAATATTTCCCCAAATGGAAAGTGGCATAGTGTTTGAGTATACAGAATGTAATTAAAATCTAGAGCCTGAAAATAATCATATTAATTGTCATTACTTCTTGCATTTAGTTGTTCATTCATTCATCTATCCATTTATTCATTTGGCAATCAAATTATAGAAACTCCTCTAACTTAAACACTTTTTAAGCACCTAGAATGGAGAACAGAAAACTCTAAACTATCTTAAATACCCAATAGTCAATTAATAAAATACTGATATTTCTTTGTCATTGTGTATACTTAAAGAAGAGAATGTCGTTTAACAAATTTCAAATACACATGAGATTTGACTTTGACTAAACAAATCATTAAATCTATAATATGTCTTCTTTTCAGTAATCTTCTTCTTTTTTTTTTTTTTTTCTCTTTACTTGACTTTATTTCCAATCTCCCTTGGCTGGAACAAAGGAGTCACATGCAAGTTTATAGATTTTTCACAACTGTGTTGTTAAAAGCATGCTCGTTTAAAACAAGATCTCATTTTTGATTCATTCTGTTAAGTTAAAGACATTGAAAAAACATCTCTTAAGCAAAAGGCAGAAAAAGACCTTCTAGCTGTCAGTGTATTACAAATAATTTTTCCCACAATGCCACAGTTCATACTCACAGAAATCATATGAGTTATGGATTTGCCTCCAACTTGATAGATGAAGAAAATGAAAATTGCTTTCAGATTTGTTTAAGACTACTTATGTTGAAAATGTCAGAGCTAGGAGTTAAAAATATGTCTTAGTCCTCTGAAAATTGGTCTGTTGTATCACTGACCCAGTTGTTTCAGTCAAGTATTATCTACTCTCTGGCTTTGCCTTAGACACAAATTCCTGAATCCTGTTTCCTCATTCTGTTAAAATTAATTCATAAGTACTAGTAATGGATACTGACTTGAAGTTTTTCTAAATATCTTCAGTATTTATTGGAGCCATACAAGCATAAATGATATGGCCTTGATAGAAATTCTTATCTAAACAGTCATATAACAGTCAGAAAGCATGAATATTTTAGGTAGCAAGTGGCAGTTAAAATGCAAACTCACTTTTTCATTAAATATGCATATATAAAATACTATAAAAATGATATATAGCTAGGAATAAAAAATACAACTTGCATTGTGTGGAAGGTGGTCAGACATGTATGTTAAAGATTATACGTGATAAGTTTTTCCATCACTCTCGACTTCAGTGCTCTTTCTAGAAGGTCTCTCTGCTGCATACATAATTGTAAGAAACAAACATAAACAGTACATAAGAATATTGTATTAAACTTAAATTGAAGGGCAGAAAGTTATTATAACACCTTGTTAGATTTAAACATGACATATTGGCCTGGTCCTGTGTTAGTCTTTCTTTAGAAAATCAGAATTTGAATGTGGATACGTTCTGAAATACAACAGAAAATCTAGAGACTGCTGTTGCTTATTTTTCATTTATTTTTTTCATGGGAAAGACTAGAGATCTCTTCAAGAAAATTAGAGATACCAAGGGAATATTTCATGCAAAGATGGGCTCGATAAAGGACAGAAATGATATGGACCCAACAGAAGCAGAAGATAAGAAGAAGTGGCAAGAATACACAGAAGAACTGTACAAAAAAGATCTTCACAACCCGGATAGTCACAATGGTGTGATCACTCATCTAGAGCCAGACATCCTGGAATGTGAAGTCAAATGGGCCTTACAAAGCATCACTATGAACAAAGCTAGTGGAGGTCATGGAATTCTAGTTGAGCTGTTTCAAATCCTGAAAGATGATGCTGTGAAAGTGCTGCACTTAATATGCCAGCAAATCTGGAAAACTCAGCAGTGGCCACAGGACTGGAAAATGTGAGTTTTCATCCCAATCCCAAAGAAAGGCAATGCCAAAGAATGCTCAAACTACCTCACAATTGCACTCATCTCACATGCTAGTAAAGCAAGGCTCAAAATTCTCCAAGCCAGGCTTCAGCAATACATGAACCATGAAATTCCAGATGTTCAAGCTGGTTTTAGAAAAGGCAGAGGAATAAGAGGTCAAATTGCCAACATCGGCTGGATTATGGAAAAAGCAAGAGAGTTCCAGAAAGCATCTATTTCTGCTTTATTGACTATGACAAAGCCTTTGACTGTGTGGATCACAATAAACTGTGGAAAATTCTGAGAGAGATGGGAATACCAGACCACCTGACCTGCCTCTTGAGAAATCTGTATGCAGGTCAGGAAGCAACAGTTAGAACTGGACATGGAACAGACTATTTCCAAATAGGAAAAGGAGTACATCAAGGCTGTATATTGTCACCCTGCTTATTTAACTTATATGCTGAGTACATCATGAGAAACACTGTACTGGAAGAAACACAAGCTGGAATCAAGTTTGCAGAGAGAAATATCAATCACCTCAGATATGCAGATGACACCACCCTTATGGCAGAAAGTGAAGAGGAACTAAAAAGCCTCTTGATGAAAGTGAAAGAGGACAGTGAAAAAGTTGGCTTAAAGCTCAACATTCAGAAAACTAAGATCATGGCATCTGGTCCCATCACTTCATGGGAAATAGATGGGGAAACAGTGGAAACAGTGTCAGACTTTATGTTTTTGGGCTCCAAAATCACTATAGATGGTGACTGCAGCCATGAAATTAAAAGATGCTTACTCCTTGGAAGAAAAGTTATGACCAACCTAGAGAGCATATTCAAAAGCAGAGACATTACTTTGCCGACTAAGGTCTGTCTAGTCAAGGCTATGGTTTTTCCTGTGGTCATGTATGGATGTGAGAGTTGGACTGTGAAGAAGGTTGAGCGCCGAAGAATTGATGTGTTTGAACTGTAGTGTTGGAGAAGACTCTTGAGAATAGCTTGGACTGCAAGGAGATCCAACCAATCCATTCTGAAGGAGATCAGCCCTGGGATTTCTTTGGAAGGAATGATGCTAAAGCTGAAGCTCCAGTACTTTGGCCACCTCATGCGAAGAGTTGACTCATTGGAAAAGACTCTGATGCTGGGAGGGATTGGGGGCAGGAGGAGAAGGGGACGACAGAGCATGAGATGGCTGGATGGCATCGTGGACTCAATGAACGTGAGTCTGAGTGAACTCCGGGAGTTGGTGATGGACAGGGAGGCCTGGTGTGCTGTGATTCATGAAGTCGCAAAGAGTCGGACACGACTGAGCGACTGAACTGAACTGATTCCTTTTTTATGCTTCCTGTAAATTCTGAGATATTTATTTAAATGTAGTTTCAAGAAACAATACATAGTGATCTATTTTACAGTTTTCCCAAAGGTCATACCTTTGCAAAACAAGAGTAGGGTAACTAGAATACTGACATTGATACAGTTAAGCGATTTAACATTCCATGAGCAAAAATATCCTTCCTATAATCGTTTCATATACACTCCCATCTCCCTTCTAATTTCAACCCCTGCTTAACCCCTGGAAACTACTAATAGAGTCTCCATTTCTATAATTTTGTCATTTCAACAAAACTGTGTAAATAGAAGTATATTGTATATAACCATTTGGTGTTTTTTTCACACATTGTAATTGCCTGGAGACTCAGCCATACTATTGTGTGTATCCATAATGTCTTCATTTCTATTTAGACTAATATTCCATGTGTGCATGTACCATGTTTTGTTTAATCATTTACTCATTGGGGGACATTTATTTTTTTTCCAGGTTAAGATGAGACTCAGGAGTGCAATCGCTGGGTTGTTTTAGAATTTTCACATATCGTTAAGAAATTCCAAAAATGTTTTTAAGAAAGGCTATACAATTTTTCACTCCCATCAGCAATGCATATGTGAATGACACAATTTCTCTGCATCCTTGGGAAGAATTGTTGGTGTTACCTATGTTTATTTTAGCCATTCTTATGTGTATAATGTTATCTCACTGTGGTATTTTTATTTGAATTTACTTAGTGGCTACTGAAATTGAACAAATATTCATGTGCTTATTTGTCATCTGTATGACTTCAGTGAAGTGTCTTTCCAGGGTCTTTCTGACTAATCCTTAGTTGACTTTTTACTTGTTATATATTTATTTTGCCTTTTTTTTTTGTAGTTTTCTGATGTACAAGCTTAGATTACTGATTTTAGAATTTTTCTACTTCTTATTGTATGCACGAATGTTATAAACTTCTCTCTCAACACTGTTTCATCTCTCTCCCATAAATTTTTATATGTTCCAATTATTCATTTATTTATTCATTCAAGTCGATTCATTTTTTCCCTTGATGTCATGTCTTTGACCCATGCATTATTTACAAGTGTATTTTTTACTTTCCAAGTGTTTGGAAATTTTTGTTATTTTTCTGGTATTGATTTCTACTTTGCTTCCATTTTGTTCAGAAAGCATACTCTATGATTTCAATTATTGTAATAGGTTGAGTTTTTATTTTAATGTGCCAACATATATTATAAGTATGTATTTGTTCTGAGACAGATTTTCCACGTATTTATTGTAGAATTATTTGCAAGAAGCAAAAAGTAGAAACAACCCAAGTGTACATTGAAAGATGACTGCATAAAATGTAGTCGATTCATACAATGAAATATTTTTCAGACTTTAAAAAGAAGGAAGTTCATGTATATATATATATTTATGTATACAAACATGTTTCTTTATTTATGTTTCTTTATATACCATGTTTTATTTATTTATATGCAAAAGTATATATATATATATATATATATATGTATATAAATAAATCTTTTTACCTTGTCACAAGTCCTCCCCTCCTTTTAGAACAACACTTTGATTTCAAATTGTGGAAAATATCTATCCCACCATGATCTTGTTGAGACTAGATCTGTTGCTCCAGATTACTATCGACAATTACTAACTGTTGCCCCAGTTAGTAACTATGTGCTCAAGGCCAGTGTGTTGAAGTCTTCATAACTGTGCTTATAAGGTTGATTTTCTAGAATAACTCACAGAACTTAGTAAAGATATTATATTCACAGTTATGGGGATGTTGTGGTTGTTGCTTTTTTTTTTTTTTTTGCAGCAAAAATATTTAAATGAAAATCAGCAAAGGTAACAGATACACAGAGTGGAATCTAAGAAAGTGCAGGCACAAGTTTCCAACTGACCTCTCCCAGTTTAGTTCTAGAGACAGCATTTGATTCTCTCAGAAATAATGTTTGAAGCAATTTATGAAATACTACCAATCAGGGAAGCTCACCTGAGGCCTTATAACCAGGATCGTTAATCAGAATCAATCACATAGCCATAGAACACCCTAGGTGAGTAACCTTAGCCATCGAATCTCCAGCCATCTCCCAAAGGTCAAATTGATGCAGCATGGCCCAGAGTTTCAGGTGAACAAAAATAAATATTCTCCATAAATCATACTATTAGTAGCAATTATCTGCTTTGGCCCCAGGTTTCCAGAATACAAGAAAATACTTTTATCAAGTTGCATAACCCAAGGACTCACAGTTTGTGTTCCAGGAGCTAGTCAAGGACAAGTTCATTCTTTGGAATGCATAGGATGTAAAAACTCCAAGTTTGCTGAGTTAAAATTTTACTGCAAAGCTGACTACATATTTTGTAGGACCCAGTACTGAAGGAAAATGTAGCACTCTTTTTCAAAAAGCAGAAAGATGGTATCACTAAAGGAACTAAAATATAAAGTTTTTTTCTTCTCTTCTATCATCTGTCTTTCAGAATGACATAATGTTTCATATTTGTTATATATAATCACTCTAATTAGAGAAAAATTACAATTTCAAACTATTCACAGTGATTTTACTGTATATTTTTATGTTCTATTGTGCCTGTTTTAAATGCAAATAGGAGCATTTAACTCATATGTTGAATAACCAAAATTGCACAATTTGTATTTAATAGTTCATAAGTGCATATGTATTTTTTTCTCACTAGAAGAGTAGGAAAAAAACACAGAAATCTAATTCAACTATTTATATTTCACTTTTGATATGTGTTAGTTGCTCAGTCTTGCCTGACTCTTTGCCATCCCATGGACTGCAGCCTGCCAGGCTCCTCTGTCCATGGAATTCTCCAGGCAAGGATACTGGAGTGTGTTGCCACTGCCTTCTTTAGGGACTCTTCCTGAGCCAGAGACTGAATCCAGTTCTCCTACATTTCAGGCAGACTCTTTACCATGTGAGCCACCAGGGAAGCCCCATTTTTTGATATGTACATCTTCTATGATCATTTTGGCTCGTAGACAAGTACAAAAAGGCTGGAAGAAAAAAGAACTATTTTTGTCCATTTTTGATGTCCTGCATTTTCCTTTTATGTCATTATTTTCAATTTAAGTAGTTGGCTAATATAGTCAAGTGAAAAGGAAGATGTCAGGCTTCCTTAGCTCTCTGCCTTAGAAGGCCATCGTGGTATTTTGAGAAAGTGCAGCAATCCAGTGCTGTGCTGTCAGTACGACTCCTTACATGCTTCCCTTGTACCTGCCTTGACTGTCGTTGAACTTTCACACATCATGGGTCCACAGGAGTTCTGTGCACGTGGGGTATTATAAACACTGCGCAAATGAGCTAGCCAGGAACCATGGCAGACATGCCTATTGTGCTTATTTTCTCTGTTCATTCACATGCTCCCTCAAACCATTGACTTCACATATAAAATACAAGTTGAAAGAATTATTAAGAATTTTAAGAAAGTAGCAGGAGAGCGCTCAACCAAGTCTGAAGTTCTTCTGATCACGAGGCCCAGGTCAAGTTTTAATCTCATAGAATTAGAATGAGCTATGTACAAGTGTATAAAATCATCTATAAACTAGAGATACAATAGTAAATATTATATCATTTTCAGTGAGCTTGAAATTGATATGAGGGTTAAAGAAATTAAGCTAACAGAATAAAGCATGAAGATATCAATACTGGAATTAAGTCAGGGTACTCTGAGAATCATTTAGAGACAACTTATTTAAAAAAAATTATTTTGGCTTCACTGGATCCTTGTCCTGGCACACAGATCTAATTGCTCTGCAGCGTGTAGGATCTTCCCGGACGAGGGATTGAGCCTAGATCCCCTGTAGCCACAGACAGATTCTCAACCGTTGGACCACCAGGGCGGTCCTAGAGAAAACTAATTTAACAGATTTCTGAAACATCTTTTTGAAAGAAATAATATTAAATGGCAGCTAAGGGTTGAACAGAAGTTAGCTTAAAGGATATGGGCTTGGTGAAGATAATATTTTAAGGACAAGAAGTTGTATTGATCATCTCTCTCTTTGATCTTCTATCATATCCAATCACTGGATGTTTTTCTAAAAAGACCTAAACAAAGAGGGGGAAAAGGGAGATCTTTTTCAAGGCTATTGAAGATTTTGAATGTTTGTACATTTAGTCAGAAGGGTCTTATAAACCCTTGGCTTGAATGGAATTTTAGGTTTGAGACTGATGTACACAAATGTTAGCTGTCATTTTAGAATACATCTTTGAGTGGCCCTGTTTCAAACTTCTCAGCTTCATCCAGACATCATCCTCTTATTGTATCAGACACAACATTGAAGCTAATGTTGCTTTCTCCTACGAAAAATTTTCAAAGGAAATGAACCATACTCATTTTACATCTAATACATACAATTGGTGCTTATTTGGGGGTCTTAGGAAAGTTGTGTTTATTCATTTCTTTAGCTCTTTTTTCCATTCTTTGCAATTATTAATAGTTTGATTCAAGAGATGAAAAGGTTTTTAAAGGAATAATACATAAACAGGATTTTAAAATTATTTTTTATGAATATTAGAGTTAGTGGCCATTTCCTCCTCCAGGGGAATCTTCCCAACCCAACTTCAACCCGGCATCTTCTCCTGCATCTCCTGTGTTAACATGTGGATTCTTTACCACTGAGGCACCTGGGAAGCCCCACAAGTGCCTTAGATCCTAACAAAAATAAGTTAACAATGAGGTGACACCTATTTATTAAATAAGTCCTTAATTCACAAGTAAAATATTACCCCTGTCACTTGTTTTCAGCATAATTGTAGCTAAAAGTAGCATGTAGAAATTCCAGACATTGGGAGTGGAATTAATTAGGCTAAACGTCTGATGCTTTGGTCTTGTCACTTAGTCCTTTCCACATCCAGAAAGATATGCTCCATGCAAATCACCAGCCTACTACAGTGTATCTGAGAGTCTGAGATAATAAGATAATACATTATGGATCCTGAGTGGGCTCAAAGCTTGAGAAGAGAACCTAATAGTTGTTATAACAAGTACACCCTGGTGTTTGAAATGCAAAATTGTACAAAGTAATGAGACAGTGATCAAATGACATGACAAGCAGAATCCACCTGCCTGGGCCTAGGGTGATTCATTAAACACTAACACTGCAGGAAGTTCAGTGGCAGCAGTGTTGTTTGCCTTTAGGCAGGAAATTATGGAAAGTATAGGTATGGTGAAAAGAAATACTATGAGACAGTGTATATGTTTAGGTCAGGCGGGGGAATATATAGGTACATAAGCACAAACATAACCATTGGGGCAGGAGTCCCAAATTAGAATCATTTTGTATTAAGACTCAAAAAGAGACACAGGGGAAATGAGCAGAGATAATGTTAAATAATTTTACAGTGTATTTACTAACTGACTTAGAAATAGAATTCAAGTTCCCTTACTCTTATTGTTTGTGATTCCCTTTCATTACTCTTTCCATATTGTATTCCCCTTTATAATACATTTCTCTAGAGCCATGAAATTAAAAGACGCTTGTTCCTTGGAAGAAGTTATGACCAACCTAGATAGCATATTGAAAAGCAGAGACATTACTTTGCCAACAAAAGTCCATCTAGTCAAGGCCATGGTTTTTCCAGTGGTCATGTATGGATGGGAGAGTTGGACTGTGGAGAAGGCTGAGCACCGAAAAATTGATGCTTTTGAACTGTGGTGTTGGAGAAGACTCTTGAGAGTCCCTTGGACTGCAAGGAGATCCAACCAGTCCATTCTGAAGGAGATCAGCCCTGGGATTTCTTTGGAAGGAATGATGCTCAAGCTGAAACTCCAGTACTTTGGCCACCTCATGGGAAGAGTTGACTCATTGGAAAAGACTCTGATGCTGGAAGGGTTTGGGGGCAGGAGGAGAAGGGGATGACAGAGGATGAGATGGCTGGATGGCATCACTGATTTGATGTACGTGAGTCTGAGTGGACTCCGGGAGTTGGTGATGGACAGGGAGGCCTGGCATGCTGCAATTCATGGGGTCGCAAAGAGTCGGACATGACTGGGCGACTGAACTGAACTGAACTGAACTGAACTAGAGGCTCAGAGACCAGAAATTTGGCAATTTTAGATCAATGTCAAATGTATCTTACATATGAGCCATCTTCCCTGGCCCCGACCTCTGGAGTTATCTTTATAAAAATAAGCAGAGAAAATTTAATTTTGAAATTCATCCCTTCAATCAATCATCCATTTCCAAAATATGTACTAAACATTTCTATCTGCAAGAAGTATTCAAATAATAGAAGATATGAAGAGATTTGTGTCCTTGTTTTAATGACTTAATGTACATATAAAGAAGTCTCTGCAATCCAAATTAAAAGTAATAATTATCCTAACCAATGTATAAAAATATTATAATGGAATGTGCAAAGATTTTTCAGATATGATCATATATAAATTGGTTCCTGAGAATGTCTATAAGTTTAATGTATAGATATGTGGGTGGTTTTCTCAGGGTGTTGATAAATGTGAGCAGACAGGATGCTAAGAAAGTATGAGTGTTTGGAGAAATAGAGAATAATTTGCATGGAGGAAATGTGACATATTGGATATTCTTATGCAGAAGTTACTTCTTTTTGAAAAGATTTTGTTCTTAAAGTACTAGGGCACTATACTGTGGGGGCAAAACATCTTGAATTGGAAAGTGCATGAAATAATTTAGCGAGTTAATAAAAATTTGGGAGGGAGCACTGAAAATAAAATTTTCATCCATGTTGTTGTCCTCATTGTTCAGTCACTCAGTCATGTCCAACTGTTTACAACTCCATGGACTGCAGAAGGCCAGGCTCCCCTGTCCTTCACCATCTCCCAGAGCTTACTCAAACTCATGTCCATTGAGTCAGTGATGCCATCCAACCATCTCTACATTTGTCATCCTCTTCTCCTGCCATCAATCTTTCCCCAGCATTAATATCTTTTCCAATGAGTTGGCACTTCACATGAGATGACCAAGGTTTTGGAGCTTCAGTTTCAGCATCAGTCCTTCCAGTGAACATTCAGGTTTGATTTCCTTGAGGATTGACTGGTTTTATCTCCTAGCTGTTCAAGGGACTCTCAAGAGTCTTCTCCAATACCACAGTTCAAAAACATCAGTTCTTCAACACTCAGCCTTCTTTATGGTCCAGCTCTCACATCCATACATGACTACTGGAAAAACCATAGCTTTGAGTATATGGACATTTCTTGACAAAGTAATGTCTGCTTTTTGATATACTAGGTTTATCATGGCTTTTCTTCCTAGGAGCAAGCATCTTTTAACTTCATGGCTGCAGTTACCACCTTTTTTAAACATTAGGGCATTATTTACATATACAAAATGCAGCCATTTTTGGTATACAGTTCAATATTCTTAGCAACAGTATAAATTCATTTATTAATAGAAATCATAGCAACTCCTAGTGCTTCCTCTTGTAATCTGCAACTAGATTCATGTTTTTAATTTTTATTTTTTATTTTACTTTATTTGACTTTACAATACTGTATTGGTTTTGCCATATATCAACATGAATCCACCACAGGTGTACACGTGTTCCCAATCCTGAACCCCCCTCCCTCCTCACTCCCCTTACCATCTCTCTGGGTCATCCCAGTGCACCAGCCCCAAGCATCCTGTATCATGCATCAAACCTAGATTGATGATTCATTTCTTATATAATATTATACATGTTTCAATGCCATTCTCCCAAATCATCCCACCTTCTCCCTCTCCCAGAGTCCAAAAGACTGTTCTATACATCTGTGTCTCTTTTGCTGTCTCACATCCAGGGTTATTGTTACCATCTTTCTTAATTTCATATATATGTGTTAGTATACTCTATTGGTGTTTTTCTTTCTGGCTTACTTCACTCTGTATAATCGGCTCCAGTTTCATCCACCTCATTAAAACTGATTCAAATGTACTCTTTTTAATGACTGAGTAATACTCCATTGTATATATGTACCACAGCTTTCTTATCCATTCATCTGCTGATGGACATCTAGGTTGCTTCCATGTCCTGGCTATTATAAACAGTGCTGTGATGAACACTGGGGTACACGTGTCTCTTTCAATTCTGGTTTCCTCTGTGTGTATGCCCAGCAGTGGGATTTCTGGGTCATAAGGCAGTTCTATTTCCAGTTTTTTAAGGAATCTCCAACTGTTCTCCATAGTGGCTGCACTAGTTTGCATTCCCACCAACAGTGTAAGAGGGTTCCCTTTTATAAAAAAAAAACCCTTGATTTTTCTAGCACAACCTTTTCTTGCTGTTAACATGAAGAGTTTAAGCTACATAGTTTAGTAAGGTTAAAAATAAAGCTTACTCTCAAGAAAAGAAAATGAAAATAACTGTAGTATACAACAATTTGCTGAACTATGACGTCACTATTCTAGGGAATTCTTTCTCAGGAAAAGTAGGTTGATGTATCTTTAAGGGACTTCATTTTCAGAAAAATAGATGAATAGATTATTAATAGATTATTCACCTGGGTTTATCACATAACTATTTAGTCCACGCTGGTTCAATCCCAGGGTCAGGGAAGATACCCCAGAGGAGAAAATAGCAACCTACTCCAGTATTCTTGCCTGGAAAACCCCAGAGACAGAGGAACCTGACGGGCTACAGCCCATGGGGTCACAAAGAGCTGGGTACAACTGAGGAGCAGCACAGCATATCCATTTTCAAAAAATACCACACTGTATACATTGACTAATTCTAAACTATTATATCAAAGATGCCTGCAATGCAGAAGACCCCAGTTCAATTCCTGGGTTGGGAAGATCCCCTGGAGAAGGGATATACTACCCACTCCAGTATTCTTGGGTTTCCCTGGTGGCTCAGACTGTAAAAAATCCACCTGCAATATAGGACATCTGGGTTAGATATAGCGGTTGGGAAGATCCCCTGGGGGAGGGCATGGCAACCCACTCCAGTATTCTTGCCTGGGATCCAAGGACGGAGGAGCCTGTCAGGCTACGGTCTGTGCGGTCACAAGAGTCAGACACGACTGAGCGACTAAGCACAGCACACAGCATTTATTAGAAACCTTGCCCAGTCCCAATCAGGCCCCTGTATTGAAAGTCCTGCCTTAACCCAGATCCCCAAAGCTTTATACATATCCCATCCTGGACCTTCTTCTTACAAAATAGTGCTTGGATTCTGTCAAGGTAGTGGTCTCTATTCTGTAATGAACAGGAAATGTGATTTACTGACCAACAGGTTATTTTGCTTTTCTTTCACGGGCTCAGCAGTCAGCATTTCATTTTGCTCCTAACCACCACCCTATGAGAAGATAGAACAGGTCTATTTTATAAGGTAAGAAAACTAAGTCCAGTAAGGTGACGTGACTTTTGGCTTTATGATTTTAATCCAGGGAATTTTCCACTAAATGAATCCACTTCTTAAATAATAACATTTCATGTTACACTTGAAGACTTCTAGTCTCTGGAAGACCTGAAATTAATAACTATGTATCCTAATGTACCAAGTACATGTCCACAAATTAATCTTCTTTTATCTTAGTTTTTTCTAAAATTAATTGCAAGATATTACGTTCATGTTCAAACCTTATGGCCCTGAATTCACTACTGAATAAATTGCATATTTGTATCTCAGCATTAGAGTCTTCCTAATCAGATTCTTAACTACCCTTTGGCTTGTTCTCCATTTTTCTCTCCTATGGACCGTTCTTAATCTCAACAATTTGCTCATTTCCACCCCTCAGTGCCAAGGCACGTCTTTTTCTCCATGCTTTTGTTTTCTCCTGTTAGACATCACTGTGAAGATAATTTTTGCATATGTCTTATATGCAGAATAAGTCTACTTCACCTCTGTGGAACTAAAAACAAAACAAAACAAAACTCTGGTAGCTCCGAATTATTCAATTAATGAATTATCAACTGCATGTTGCTCCAGATAAAAAAAAATTGCCCACCTTAACCTCAATTGAAGAGGTTTCACAGGGTCAAGAGAGGCAAAAAGCCTTAATATATAATATATTAATATTAATTATAATATTAATATATTATAATTATTAACATATTATAACCGTTTGCCTTAATATATTATTTCTAGGGATTTCAAAAAGATTATTTTTTCACATTCTTCATGTGCTGCACACATCGGTGAAATCAAACTTCTGAAAGAATGCAGCGGTAAATTCTGAGGAAGTGAATCACTCTGTGGGAAATTCTAAACAATAGTGTTAGAAGACCAAATGGTTTGTACAGAAGGGAAACCAACTCTACTATTACTTTAATTATTCGCCCTATTAACTGTGACACAGTATGGCTTTCAAATCTCTTCATTACTCAGTGTAATTAAGTGTGCAGCAAACAACAGGATGTTAGAAATCACATTCAGAGGAGACATGCTGTGAGTGATGGTGGGTATACTATATATAGACAAAATATTTTAAACAGAATAATTGCTCTCACATCACTTCCCAGGATGCCTCACCTGTCTTGTTTTATGTTGTTTTAATTTTTTCAACTGGAAAGCATGCAAATGTGCTGCATTGATTTAGCATTTTCTGGTTTGCAACTCTGTAAACATAGGCTTTGCCAATTCAGCAGGTAAGAGTGAGGGAAAGTTCAGGATTGTTTGTGCATAATTGTTGATGGATTACAGGTGAAAGCAAATAAATCCCAGGAAAAGAGAAAGAAAAGTAGAAGTAAGCCTAGCACATTCCTAACAGGTTGATCATGGCTTTGAATTCTTTATTATAAAAAGGAAGGAATGGGATTGGGAAAGCAAGAACGTAAAAGATGAGCAGATTGGCAAAAGGTAGATTGTTTTATTTTATATTTTTAGTTTTGTAATATGATCTTGTGAATGGTATTACTTCCTGTTTTGGGTAAGAGGCTGCTGAGATGGAATAAAGGAGATTCAGAAATAAATGAGATTACTTTTTTTGTTTATTGGGGGTGATTTTATGATAGTAAACAATGTCACATTAAAGAACACATATTTTTCAGCACCTCCAGATATATACCAGGAGAAATGCCACCCTAAAATATAAAATCTCAACAAATTTGAAAGGATTGAATTGTTACAAAGTTTATTCCAAATTGAGCATAATGAAATCTATCCAGAAATCAATAAATAACAGGAAAAGTCTTCAAACACTTGGAACTAAATGGCCCACTTCTAAATAGTCTACAGGTCCCAGAAGGAGACTCAAAAAGTGCATTGAACTTATTGAAAACTGAAAAACACGTATCAAAATTGTGCAACACAACTGAAGTAGTGCTGCCAGGAACGTATATGGAGATACCACTAGTAAGATATATGGGTGTTACATCTGTGTGCTCTGTATTGATGGAATATTTCTGTATCTTGAATGTGGCAATGAAATCATTCATCTGCATACATAATTAAAATATATATAACTATACACACATTCTAATGTCAAATTTCTGGTTTCAATAAGGTACCATAATTACATAAGATGTAACCATTGGAAGAACCTGGGTAAAGGATATACAAAATCTTATATTCTTCTTCTTAAGAATTATCTTAGCAATTCTTGTAATTTTTTTTCCTTCTATATTGTGTAGATACATGAAATACTCTGTGATTTTCCTCCTTAGAATTGTAATTGATTATTTAGGATAGACTAATTTGCATATTTGCAAATGACATATATAATTGACCTATCTATCAGCAGCATGATATGTTAACATGTAACTGAGTAGATCAAAATAAAATATTTGAAGATTATTCTGATTTATTTGGAGAAGGAAATGGCAACCCACTCCAGTATTCTTGCCTGGAGAATCCTATGGACGGAGAAGCTTGGTGGGCTACAGTCCATGGAATCACAAAGAGTTGGACACGACTGAGCGACTTCACTCACTCACTCACTCACTGATTTATTTAGGTCCCATGAATGTTTCTGTTTTAGTCTTTGTTTACTTGTTTTATATTCTTACAAAATATCCTAAAGAAATGGATTCAGAGTATTCTACAAAGAATGTCCACTGAAATTGCAAGTGTATCTTAAATTTGTCTGCCTGTCTAGATTGCTGATGTTACCTCCTTGGTCTAATCCACCCATCCTTCCACAGCTGCCTCCCTCAAATTTCCACATAGCACCTCAAGTGTTTTAATATAGAAAGTCTGTTCACAGCTCTGTTCCTCTCTCTCCTCCAACTTTAAATGCTCCAGAAGCTTTCCACTGACACAGGGTAGTGTATGAAATTAGTGACCTTATTGCGATTAGATTTCAGCTTGAACGTCTTCCTTCTAAATAAGGCTGCTCTAGTAACTCAGCCTAAAGCATGTAACTTTATGGTTGGATGGTATCACCAACTCAATGGAACTGAGTCTGAGTAAGCTCTGGGAGTTGGTGATGGACAGGGAAGCCTGGTGTGCTGCAGTCCATGGGGACACAGAGTGGTATAGGACTGAGTGTCTGAGCTGAAAGTATGTAACTATTCTCTCCCTACCACGTGGCTCTGTTTTAATTCTTGGCATGGTATTTATAGAGGATTTTCTATTATACTTGTTTATTTATTTACTCTTCTCCGCAATGTGTAAGATCCCTGAAAACAGATGTTCTTTTTCTGTCACTACTGAATCATTAGTAATAACAGAATGCACTTGACATTTTTGTCCTTGATATATTTTAGTCACTGTTCTAAATGACAAATGTTTATATATACACACTTATATGTATATATGAAGTGAAGTCGCTCAGTCGTGTCTGACTCTTCACAACCCACTAGGCTCCTCCGTCCATGGGATTCTCCAGGCAAGAATACTGAAGTGGGTTGCTATTTCCTTCTCCAGGGGATCTTCCCGACCCAGGGATCAAACTCAGGTCTCCCACATTGCAGGCAGACGCTTTAACCTCTGAGCTACCAGGGAAGCCTATAGTATGTATATATGTATATATAGTTGTATTATATAGTTGTATATATTTATGATGTATAAGTAACATCACTTCAAATATATATTTCCATATACATTTAATATTCAAGTATATTTGAAGTGTTGTTAAACACTAATAATGTTTGTGATATAAACACTAACGTGTTGACTAATTTATTTCTAATATCACTATGAGTATGTATTATAATTCCTATCACTATTTTAAGGTTGAAAAACTGTATGGAGAAAGTAAGTGAATTCCTCAAGATCATAAAATTCATTAAATTGCTGAGAAGAATTTGAAACCAATCAGCCTGGCTCTGGAGTCTTTATTCTTAATACCTAAGTTAGTGCATCTAGAACTGGTCTAGACCGGAATAGGTTTTTAATTAATATTTGTTTACTCAGTGAAAATGTTGAACTGGCTCCCTGGAAGAGGTTATTGTGTTTTGAGAAAGCATATTATAGAGTTTGCTTACTAGATTAAATATTTTATAGATATAAATTTACTTGCGAACTATTTTGAGGGTAGCAATCTGCAAATTAGAACTTTATTATTTACTAATGAATGCTAATTTATTAATTTAAATCATTCTCACTGTAAATGTATAAAATTATATCCTGAGCATATAGAGAATAAATTTTCTCATCAGAGCACAAATTAATAATCACATTGGTGAGCTTTAACAAAGCACATCAGTATTCATTAAAAAAATCATCATATGCAATATACATGTGATTTCATAATACATACTTAACATTTTATAAACTACCTTGAAAAATGTCTATAGCAATGCAAGCTTCATCATTTAGCATGGCCTGAATAATTTGGGGGCTTTCCTAGTGGCTCAGAATTCACCTGCCAGTGCAGGAGATAGACATTTGATACTTTGGTCAGGAACATCCCCTGGAGAAGGAAATTGTGACCCACTCCAGTATTCCTGCCTGGGAAATCTCATAGACAGAGGAGCCTGGGAGGCTATCATGCATGGAGTTACAAAAGAGTTGGACACAACTTAGCAACTAAACAATAACAAAAAATAATTTTTAGCACATTTAACACGTTATACTTTTGGGGAAATACAAAAACCTGACACAGCCTTGACTCTGGGAAACATAGAGCCTGACCTTGGTTTACAGGGCCTCCTATCTATGACAAGGAGATTAACCGCATATTAACTTTCATTCTTCCCCCCATATTTTGGATACTGTTAATTGAAATGGGATTTAGAAAATATAATTGCTTTCTGTGAATGACAACTATTCTCAGATGAAAGCGATGTTAGCAACTGAAGAACAATAAAGTTGCTTTTGTTATGGAATTCTCTGTTGGCTCAGATGGTAAAGAATCTGCCTGCAATGCAGGAGATGTGAGTTCAATCCCTGGAGAAGGAAATGGCAACCCATTCCAATATTCTTGCCTGGGAAATCCCATGGACAGAGGAGCCTGGTGGGATACAGTTCATAGGGTCACAAAGAGTTGGACATAACTGAGCGACTAACACTTTCGCTTCATGTCCTTAGTCAATATTACTAATGTTAGTATGAATATATTAAAAAAAAAACTTATCAAGGAAGATATTTTGTTAGCTATCTATTTAGGCAGCTAGTTTTATTTGTATTGTTACCTATGAATCATAAAAGGAGATGCTTCTGTAACTGTATTGACAGTGGCGGAGAATGCAGCACTAAATATCAAGTCTTATACATAGAGCCTATAGGGTGTTCTCATTTTCAATCTTAACGGTGACTCCATTGTATTATCCCCATTTGCTAGTATATAATTGGGATTCAATGAGACTAAACAGTTTTGTGCAAGTTCACATACCTAGTCACTGCAAAGATAGGAGCCAAGGCTCAATCTCGTTCACATGTCAAATGTGAATGAAGGTCACCATTACTTTTAATTATCTGCTGGACTAGATACTAATGAATATGAAAACTACTTGTTTCATACATCTGAGATTTTATAGACACTATTATTGTTGTCTTGAATACAGTCTCCCCATTTTCTTTGGCTTACAAGCCTCTCTGTGTAATTCATAACCTATTTAAGATAATAAAAGATCAGTTTAAGACTGCTTGGAACTTGCCTATAAATAAAATTATCTCTCTTCTTTAGACTTTGTACAAATTTTATTATCATGTCTTCCTTGGTGGCCCAGACAGTAAAGAATCCTCCGGCAGGAGACCTGGGTTTGATCCCTGGGTTGGGAAGATCCCCTGGAGAAGAGACCAGCTACCCACTCCAGAATTCTGGCCTGGAGAATCCCCATGGGCAGAGAAGTCTTGGGCTACAAAAGGCTTACGGGGTCACAGAGTGGGACACAACTGAGCCACTAAGCACAGCACAGCGTGGTTGTCCTGACTTGTTTGTAAATCTGTGCTCACTTCTGAACCATGAGACCTAGAAGACCAAAGCCTGAGTGATAATGGTGGAGTAAAACTTAAATGTTTGTTAAAGTAGAATACAATTGGAATGAGAAGAAGACCTTCAGATTCTATTCTTGTTTGTTAATTATGACCAGATTAAGTCTATCTGTCAACAGGGTAATAAAACCCCATCTGTCTCTAACTCCTTCCTATGAATTAATCAAAGAGGAATGAATTTGTGATCATTGAAGAGCTTTGAAACTGAGGGTATAATGTCTTATGTTTTAATATAATTTTTTTTCAGTTTTGAAAAAATTTCTACACACGTATTTGTAACATACCAGTTACTAAGAATGATAGTTTATTATTAAAGATCACTGTAAAATTTCAAGATAATAAGGTTAGAAGAAATATCTGTGAACACAAAGGAAAGGTCTAATAGTATTCTCTGAAATAGTCCTCCTTTTGTTAATGTGTTGGAAATTTCTCTCAAGACTCAATTCAGTCAACATCTATACTTTCCTGTATATCCAAGCATGGCACAACTTTAGCATACACATTTCAGTATGTTTGTTTGAGATCTTCACTAACTGTTACTTCTGTGAGGAATTCTTTCTATCTTCTATATAATCATTTCTCCAGCACCTAGAATAGAAGTTGTTAAATGGTAAATACTCACTCCTTTGCCCTTCGATTCTCTTCTATTCACAGCTATTTGTAGAGCCTCTTCAGACAACCATTTTGCCTTTTTGCATTTCTTTTCCTTGGGGGTGGTTTTGATCTCTGCCTCCTGCACAATGTCACGAACCTCCATCCATAGTTCTTCAGGCAATCTGTCTATCAGATCTAATTCCTTGAGTCTATTTGTCACTTCCACTGTATAATTGTAAAGAATTTGATTTAGGTCATACCTGAATGGTAAGTGGTTTTCCCTACTTTCTTCAATTTAACTCTGAATTTGGCAATAAGGATTTCATGGTCTGTGCCACAGTCAGCTCCCAGTCTTGTTTTTGCTGACTGTATAGAGCTTCCCCATCTTTGGCTGCAGAGAACATAATCAATATGATTTCTGTATTGACCATATGGTGATGTCCATCTGTAGAGTCTTCTCTTGTGTTGTTGGAAGAGTGTGTTTCCTATGACCAGTGCTTTCCCTTGGCAAAACTCTGTTAGCCTTTGCCTTGCTTCATCCTGTACTCCAAGGCCAAATTTTCCTGTTACTCCAGGTATAGGAATACCTGACCACGTGACCTCCCTCTTGAGAAATATGTATGCAGTTCAGGAAGCAACAGTTAGAAATGGACATGGAACCACAGACTGGTTCCAAATAGGGAAAGGAGTACATCACGGCTGTTTATTGTCACCCTGTTTATTTAACTTATATGCAGAGTACATCATGAGAAATGCTGGACTAGATGAAGCACAAGCTGAAATCAAGATAGCTGGGAGAAATATCAACAGGCTCAGATATGCAGAGGACACCACCCTTATGGCAGAAAGTGAAGACCTAATGAGCCTCTTGATGAAAGTGAAAGAGGAGAGTGAAAAAGTTGGCTTAAAAGTCAACATTCAGAAAACTAAGATCATGGCAGCTGGTCCCATCACTTCATGGCAAATAGATGGGGAAACAGTGACAGACTTTATTTTGGGGGGCTCCAAAATCACTGCAGATGGTGACTACAGCCATGAAATTAAAAGATATTTGCTCTTTGGAAGAAAAGTTATGACCAACTTAGCTTATTAAAAAGCAGAGACATTTCTTTGCCAGCAAATGTCCGTCTAGTCAAACCTATGGTTTTCCCAGTAGTCAAATATGGACGTGAAAGTTGGACTATAAAGAAAGCTGAGCACTGAAGAACTGATGCTTTTGAACTGTGCTGTTGGAGAATACTCTTGAGAGTTCCTTGAACTGCAAAGAGATCCAACCAGTCCATCCTATAGGAAATCAGTCCTGAATATTCATTGGAAGCACTGATGATGAAGCTGAAACTCCGATCTTTTGGCCACCTGGTGCAAAGAACTTACTCATTTGAAAAGACCCTGATGCTAGGAAGGATTGAAAGTGGGAGGAGAAGGGGATGACAGAGGATGAGATGGTTGGATGGCATTACCGATTGAACGGACATGAGTTTGTGTAAACTCCAGGAGTTGGTGATAGATAGGGAGGCCTGATGTGCTGCAGTCCATGGGGTCACAAAGAGTTGGACACAACTGAGTGACTGAACTGAACTGAAACACTCACTAATCACATGATTTGAAGTTATAAATATATGACAGGAATGGTTTGCAATATAATATATAATTATACATTTTAAAGCATGATCGTGTATATGTGTATTATAGGTATACACACACAAAGTATCCACACAAGTTGAAAATTACTGTAGAACATTAGTGATGGTGATTATTTCAGTCTCATGTTACAAAAACCTAGCACTTCTGATAGTTGGTAAATATTAATTGAATAGAATGAAGCACCAGTGGGCATCTTACTCAGAACATTCCCCTGTTCATCATACAGCTCTCTATAAATCCAGTACCAAATACAGTATGTACCTATTAACCACAAATATTTAACTCACTGAAAACTGAATAATTAAAAATATTAAAATCACTAAAGACTAATTAAAATAGACTATAGTTGTTAGATATCCAGTGGCTCAAGGGCTGTTGTTTAACTTATATGGATGCTTTCCATAATTTTTTTACAAATTCATTCTTGTAGCTAGAAAATCCAGAAAGGAACTAAGCTTAATCAAATTATTAAATCAACTGTTGTTTTGTGTAATTTTTTTATTGATATTTCAAAAAGAATGGTTGGATTCTTTATCAGAAGGTATTGTTATAAGCCCATTGTACTACTTTAATTCTCCAATGGTAGGTTAGGTTTTGCCTATGAAAGAAATGGCTTTGATTGCCTCCTTTATTATTCTTTTTTTAAGAGCAGAGAAAAACTTAAAGCATTCAGTTATGATGATTTAATGAATCTATTGCTAATGAATAAAGAGAGTATTTGCTGAATAAAAAGTTTTTGTGTTATTAAACTATATGATAAAAAATAGATATACACACATATTTTTATATACATTGAGATATGCCCCAAATTCAGGAGATTAAAGCTTGCATCACTCTCTAGTTCAGTGACTGAGAGATTTTTCAAATTATTTAGTTATAGTTTAGTATTTACTTCAACATCACTGAAAATGATTTTAGCATAAATTTAGCATTGAAATTTCATTGAATTTTGAAGATTTGATGAGTCCAAAGTGCTTAGCATCCATGGAAGGGGTTAGAAGGGAAACAGTCAACAAACAATTGGCAGTGGCTATATTATATATGACAGTAAAATTCAGACCCAGAACTTCTGCAGTAACCAGTTCAGGAATCCAAACCACAATCAGCAATCAACATCAAAACATAAGAACTGAGTCAATGACACCTATGTCCCTATTTTATTTGCCCTGGTTTTCAAGACCCAAATTGATCACTAAGATATCCTGCTGCCCACCTTCAGTTTCTCTGTGCCAAAAACCTCCAATCAAAGCATCTATAATCTTGACTTCTGTCCAGTATAAAGTTATCTCACTCTCCTGTTGCCTATGAGCCTCTAATGCAAGTATGATGATGGCTGACTCTTAATACAGCAGCTCTGAAGAAACAGCCTCTGTTCTTGTTTGGTTGGTCTTTGTTTAATTTTACAAAACCAATGTGAGTAGAGACTTTTAAATAAAATAAAGCCAAAAAACAAAGCTATGGGTTTAAATATATTCAAGATTTTTCATTACAAATTGACTTATAATAACTTTGCATACTATGTTTTTAATGATTTTTATTGAAGCATAGTTAATTTGCAAGGTTGTATTAGTTTCAAGTGTGCAGCAAAGTGATTCTGTTATATACACACATACACAGATGCCGGGAGCCAGCGTGAGGAACTCCGCCCATGGCAAAGGTTATGAGGAAGGAGGCTTGGCATACGCAAAGGCATGATCAAGCCTCAGGAAACCCCCTGTTCCCGAGCATCTGCCCCCAAAACCAGAGTCTATCTACTTTACTGTTTCATGCTCTCACCTACACCTCTGACTTTATTGGGGGCTGTTCCCCACCTGTTCTCTCAGAGAAGGAGTAAACGTGCAGCTCCAAGTCAATAAAAATTCCTGGGCATGACAAGAGTGTTTCAACTTACGGACTCCTCTGAAGGTTATCTAGACTGCCTGTATAGGTTCGTCCGGCCACATGTGATTGTTTACAGCCTCCCAACCTGAGAGGCACAAGATGTTTTAGACTTACTAAAGGCAAATTCTTTTGGGAAGTTAGAAATTATTAGTATAGTGGGTTGGTTAGGAATTATATTGGTGAAGGGTTTTTTCATTTGTTATGCCAATAATTGCTGGTAATTCCCTGCCCTGGGTGTGACAAGGGTGTCTCAGGTCAAACCTCTCTGCTGGCAAACTAGCTTGTGTGACAGGATTATCCATACTCCTGCCACTAAGCACATGATTGTTTACTAGCTCTCAACCATAAACAGCAGAGAGTTTGGAGTATTTTGAAAGTCTTAATTAGCATAGGGCTTTTCTCATTGTTGAGTCAATGATTGCCGCCAGGCCTCTATATCCTTAGGTAACTGGGAATATATTAATCAATGTATTTGGAATATAGAAAAGGAAATATAGTAGTTTTTAAGGTTACAATACTAGACTTTTTGAGTTAATGAATTTTCTCTTTTGTAATAGATCACTGTACTTTGTTATAAATCACTGTGTCCTTGCTGTGTAAAAATGTAACTTTTTCACTATCTTAAGACTAAATAGATCTTAAGGGGAACATGGTGAAAGGATTTTCATTTGTTGGGCTGATGTTTGCTGCTAAATCTCCATATTCCCTGCCCTTAGAATGACTATAACTAACATATAGGAGAAATAAGTATTAACATTTAAGATTAATCATGTTAACCTTGGGTTAAATAAATTCCTTTCTTGATTGTAACTCACTACACCCTCACCCTATAGGAATGCTACTTTATTTGGAGGGTGGTGCCTGGTTTAAGAAAAAACACCCTTGGAAAAAATAAGTTTTTTGGTTATCAGAAAGAAAGGGTCGTAAAATGTCGGCAGGCCTCATGGCCAGAAGATGATGTAAAACCCCTAAGATCTTTTTTTTATGTAAAGCACCTGATTTTGATAAAGGTCAGGATTGCTGACCCCCGCATGACTCTGTATTCATCCCTATGTGTAATATAAGGTATATAAGCAAACCCCAAAAAATAAAGAAATGGGATCAGTTCCCGGAAAGACTCATTCCCCCATGTCGTTCTTTCTTGCTCCCCGTTTTTCTGGCTGAATTCCCATCTGGAAAGTGGGTGCTCGCCATGTCTACTTACTTGTCCCGGCTTTCAAGCCCACACAAAAAGGAGCCAAAGGAGGGGCACCTTCTGATATTCAAGTGGCACCAGTGGCCCAACGTAGATGGTGCAAATTCCTTGTCTTGGAATTTTATTGGTATCCCACGTAAACCAAGTTATTCAGCCTCTTTTTCTCTCCTACTATTTTCTGGCCAAATTCCCATCTGGTGCATGGGTATCCACCAAGGCTGCTAATTTTGCCTGGGCTTCTAAGATCAGACTCAGGGGGCCTCAGTGCCTCCTATCCTTCGGGAGAATGGGAAGACGCCTGCTGCCTATGTAGGTGGTGATTAGTATTCCATGTAAACCAAGTTATTCAGCCTCTTTTTCTCTGCTAATTTTCTAATCCCTCTGTATCTGTAATTAAATAAGTTATTTCCAAGGACGCTGACTCCGTCCCCCCCTTCGAATCACCCTGGATCCAGTGGGGCTGGACCCCGGCACAAAAACACACATATACATGTATTATTTCTCAGATTATTTTCCACTATAGCTTGTTGCAAGATATTGAATATAGTTCCCTGTGCCTGAAAAATCCCGTGGACAGAGGAGCCTGGTAGGCTGCAGTGCATGGGGTCGCTAAGAGCCAGACACGACTGAGCGACTTCACTTTCACTTTTCACTTTCATGCATTGGAGAAAGAAATGGCAACCCACTCCAGTATTCTTGCCTGGAGAATCCCAGGGATGGCAGAGCCTGGTGGGCTGCCGTCTATGGAGTTGCACAGAGTCAGATACGGCTGAAGCAACTTAGCAGTAGCACTGAAGTGAAGTGAAGTCGCTCAGTCGTGTCCGCCTCTTTGCGACCCATAGACTATAGCATACCAGGCTCCTCTGTCCATGGGATTTTCCAGGCAACAGTACTGGAGTGGATTGCCATTTTCTTCTCCAGGGGATCTTCCCTACCCAGGGCTCAAACCCAGGTCTCCCGCACTGTAGACAGATGCAGTGCTATATTGTAGGCCCTTGTTATTTACCTAGTTTATATGTAACAGTGTGTATATGTTAATTCCAAACTCCTAATTTATCTTTCTACCTCCCCACTATCGTCTCTTTGGTAACCATAAGTTGTTTTCTATGTCTATATTTGTTTTGTAAATAAGTTCATTTGTATCATTTTTTTTAGATTACACATGTAAGCAGTATCATATGATATTTGTCTTTCTGTCTGTCCTTCTTCACTTAGTATGATAATCTCTAGGTCTATCCGTGTTGCTGTATGTAGCTGCTTCATGTCTTGGCTATTGTGATTAGTGTAGTTCTGAAGATTAGGGTCCGTGTATCTTTTTGAATTAAAGTTTTCTCCAGCTATATATATACCCAATCCTGGGATTGTAGGATCATAAAGTAACTCTGTTTTGTTTTGTTTTGAATAAACCTCCATACTGTTCTCCATAGTGACTGTACCAATTTGCATTTCCATTATCAGTATAGGAGGGTTCCTTTCTCTCCACACCTTTTCTAGCACTTATTATTTATAGACTTTTTAATAACAGCAATTTTGACTGGTGTAACACAAACCTCACTGTATTTTTTATTTTCATTTTTCTTGAGCATCTTTTCATTTGCTTTTTGGCCTTCTGTATATATTTTTTGGAAGAGTGTCTGTTAGGTCTTATGCCCATTTTTGACTGGGTTGTTTGCTTTTTTAATATTAAGTAGTATGAGTTGTTTGTATATTTTGGAAATTAGTCCCTTGTCAGTAGCATTGTTTGCAAATATTTTCTCCCGGTCCACAGGTTGTCTTTTCATTTTGTTTATGGTTTCCTTTGATATGCAAAAGTTGTTAAGTTTAATTAGGTCCTATTTGTTTATTTTTGTTTTCATTTCCATCATTTTAAGAGATGAATCCCAAAAAATTATATTGCTGCAATTTATATCAAAGAGTATTTTTCCTATATTTTCCTCTAGTAACCTATCTTCCATTTAGATCCTTAATCCGTTTTGAGTTTATTTTGTATATGGTGTTAGAGTATGTTGTAACTTTATTCTTTTACATGTATCTGTCTAGTTTTCCGAGCACCACTTATTTAAGAGAATGTCTTTTCTCCAGTGTATAGTCTTGCCTCCTTTGTTTTAGATTAATTGATCCTAGTACATGGGTTTATTTCTGGGCTTTCTATCCTGTTCTATTGATCTATTTGTCTGTTTTGTGCCAGTACCATGTTGTAGCTTTGTAGTCTGAAGTCAGAGAATGTGATTCCTCCAGCTCCATTTTCCTTCCTCAAGATTACTTGGGCTACTCGAGGTCTTTTGTGTTTACTTACAAATTAAAAGAAAATTTTTTGCTGTCTCACATAAAGGGTTATCATTACCATCTTTCTAAATTCCATATATATGTGTTAGTATACTGTATTGGTGTTTTTCTTTCTGGCTTACTTCTCTCTGTATAATTGGCTCCAGTTTCATCCACCTCATTAGAACTGATTCAAATGCATTCTTTTTAATGGCTGAGTAATACTCCATTGTGTATATGTACCACAGCTTTCTTATTCATTCATCTGCTGATGGACATTTAGGTTGCTTTCATGTCCTGGCTATTATAAACAGTGCTGCAAAACCAATACAGTATTGTGAAGTAAAATAAAGTAAAATTTAAAAAAATATATAAATAAATAAATAAATAATAAATAAAAATTATTCTAGGTACATAAAAAAATCTATATTTTTATAGGGACTGCATTGAATCTACAGATTGCTCTTGATAGTATGGTCATTTCAACAATATTGATTCTTCCAATCCAAGAACACAGTATATCTTTCCATATGTTCATGTTGTCTTAAGCTTCTTTAATCATCATCTTATAGTTTGCAGAATACATATCTTTTGCCTCCCAGCTAGGTTTATTTCTAGATTTTGGGGGGAGGAGCTCAATTATTTTTAGTTATTTTAAATTAATTTATTTTAATTGGGGGCTAATTACTTTACAATATTGTGGTGGTTTTGGCCATACATTGACATGAATCAGCCACAGGCGTACATGTGTTGCCCCTCCCAAACCCCCCCTCCCACCTCCCTCTCCATCCCACCCCTCTGGGTTGTCCCAGTACACCAGCTTTGGGTGCCCTGTTTCATGTATTGAACTTTTTATTAAATGTGATAGTAACTGAGATTGTTTTACTTTCTCTTTCTGATATTTTGTGATTGGTATATAGAAATGCCACATATTTTTGCATATTACTTTTTCTATCCAGAAACTTTACCCAATTCACGGATGAGCTCTCCTAGTTTTCTTCTAGTATCTTTAGGATTTTCTATGTATAGTACATGTCATCTGCAAACAGTGAAAGCTTTACTCCTTTTCCAATCTGGATTCCTTTATTTATTTTTCTTCTCTGATTGTTGTTTTATATACTATGGAATTAGATATTTCTTTTGAGTAATATTTTAAATATACCAATTTAAATTAGTAAAAGGAAAAATTATATACCCCAAGATGTAGATGTCATGAAGCCATGTTTTTAATTAAAGATAAAAATCTGATCAAGTTTGTATTCAATTCAAAACCCTCACATGTCTTTCTAGAGAACTTTCTTAAAATTCTTTATTTTGGCCATTCTTTGGTTGGTGTTAGGTATATGTACTTTGGGAAATAAAAGTAATTTTGATGACACTGGCCTGTAGTATAAAATAAGATTAAATCCTTTAAAATATTTTTCCAGCCTCATCTCCTACTTCTTGAAGACTACATTCTCTATTCATACTGAAGTAGTCAAAATTTGGGGAAACATTTAATTCTTTTAAATTCCTGGAAGCCAATTTAATTCAATATAATAAATAAGTCCTAAATGTCTAACAAGCTCAGTACCAAGATTCAGAGTCTATATCTCTGTCCCGGAGTTCACATCTTGCTGAAATGGGCATTTTCTCTAATTTGGCTGTTCTTTCTAACTGATGAAATTCCTGTCTCTTTGTGCATGTGTGTGTGTGATCAAGTTCCTCTACTCAATAAAGCCTTTGCTAATTCATCTAGGCAAAATCAATCATTCCCAGTTCTGAGTTTCCAGAAGAATATCTGTATGTCTCTTCCAGAGCAATCACTTTGCATTACATATTGCCTTTATAATTGTTTATGGTACTTTTTGTCAAAACTCTTTAAACCCTTTCTATAGACAATACATCATGTGGCACTTTACACACTTTAGTTTTTCTGTATATAACCTGTGGCGTAGGCAAGTAGGCATTCTCAATATCACCATTCACATGAGAATAAACTGAGGATTAACAAACTTTATTAATTTTTCAAAACCCTATAATGGGCAGGTATAGAATCAGGATTCCAACTCAGACTGTCCAGTCCAGCACTTCAGTGATTCTTGCATCTTCCCATACATAGAGAAATGCTAAAGTCATTAAATTGAGATGTCTATTTCCTTTGTGATTTACAGTAATATTTTTACTTTTTGCCCCAGCAAAAGCTCCTATATATAGTGGCTCCTCTTTTACCTCTTCAGGCAATTCCTCAGAGTTATCTGAGAAACTAACTCCAGGGCTATTGTTTTCAATAAGGTCCCTGAATAAAACTTAACTCATAACTTTATGTTGTGAATTTTTCTTCAGTTGCCACTACCAAAACGAATATTGCTTTTGCTAATACACATTTTGACCAGTTTCTGACCTTGCTTTGAAAGTAAAAGTGTTAGTAGCTCATTCCTGTCTGACTCTGTGACCTCATGGACTGTAGCCTGCCCGGCTCCTCTGTCCATGGGATTCTCCAGGTAAGAATAATGGAGCTGGTTGTCATTTCCTTCTCCAAGGAATCTTCCCAACTAAGGAATCAAACCCAGGTCTCCTGCATTGTAGGCAGATTCTTTACCATCTGAGCTACCAGGAAATACCTTGCTTTAGAGCATTTCATACAGAAACTCATATAATTTTTGTATTTCTTTTGTTGATGTAAAGAATGCTATTGACAGCAAATTTGAAGACTAATTCTCTGAAAAAAATTTAGAGAACCCATTTGGGGAGTTGGGTGACATCTGACTGGGTAGCTTAGGAAAAATTTAGCATTTAGATTTTCTAGCATAGTTAACAACATCTCACAGAATTATGTGTCAAAACTGTCAATTGAAGGACTTATTTTGATTCCAAACTTGTAGATTTTTGAATCATCACTTATAGAATTTATTTAAAGATATGTACGTATATTATTTGTGTATGTATTTTATTTGCAAAAATTACTCACTGTTTGTAGCACTTATAGCTGGAACTCACACTTGCAATATGGCAGCAGAAAGATTAAGCAGATCAGATATTGGCCTATTATGTGTTCCCTGCCCCACCCCCGCGTTTTGTATGCTCCACAGGCTAAGAATATCTTCACACTTTTTGATGGCTGAGAAATTTTAAAAAGCAGTATGTAATGATGCTTAAAATTCATATAAAGCTCAAATTTTAATGTCCATAAATAAGTTTTTGCTGAAACAAAGCCATGTCTATTCGATTGTGTATGTCTAGATGCAAAGACACAGTTGAATAGCTGCACTTGCAAGGACCATAACTTAAACTCTTTACTGTCTGGCCATTTACAGAAAAAGTTTCTGTAAAGCATCTTTTAAGTTCATGGCTGCAGTCGCCATCTACAGTGATTTTGGAGCCCTCCCCCAACCCCCAAAATAAAGTCTGCTACCGTTTCCCCATCAATTTGCCATGAAGGAATGGGGCCAGCTGCCATGATCTTCTTTATTTTATTATTTATTTATTTTGCAACAATTTCCTTAGGATTTATTGACTTAGAATTGCTTGTCCTGACACCAAATATCCAATCTGCCACTCTTTTGGGTAATTATTTTCATTATTTTTATTTTTTTACTTTGCAATATTGTATTGGTATTGCCATACATCAACATGAATCCACCATGGGTGTACACGTGTTCCTCATCCTGAACCCTCCTCCCACCTCCCTCCCCTTACTATCTCTCTGGGTCATCCCAGTGCACCAGCCCCAAGCATCCTATATCATGCATCGAACCTGGACTGGCCATTCATTTCATATATGATATTATACATGTTTCAATGCCATTCCCCCAAATCATCCCACCCTCTCCCTCTCCCACAGAGTCCAAAAGACTGTTCTATACATCTGTGTATCTTTTGTTGTCTTGGATACAGGGTTATAATTGCCATCTTTCTAAATTCCATATATATGTGTTAGTATACTGTATTGGTGTTTTTCTTTCTGGCTTACTTCACTCTGTATAATAAGCTCCAGTTTCATCCACCTCATTAGAACTGATTCAAATGTATTCTTTTTAATGGCTGAGTAACACTCCATTGTGTATATGTACCACAGCTTTCTTATCCATTCATCTGCTGATGGACATCTAGGTTGCTTCCATGTCTTAGCTATTGTAAACAGTGCTGCGATGAACATTGGAGTACACGTGTCTCTTTCAATTCTTTTTTCCTTGGTGTGTATGCCCAGTAGTGGGATTGCTGGGTCACAAGACAGTTCTATTTCCAGTCTTTTAAGGAATCTCCACACTGTTCTTCATAGTGGCTGCACTAGTTTGCATTCCCACCAACTGTGTAAGGGGGTTCCCTTTTCTCCACACTCTCTCCAGCATTTATTGCTTGTAGACTTTTGGATAGCAGCCATTCTGACTGGTGTGAAACGATACCTCATTGTGGTTTTGATTTGCATTTCTCTGATAATGAGTTACCTCATCTCATTTGTGTCACTTCTAACTCCCTACTCCCTCTTCTCTTCTCCATGTAACTCTGTGAACCTCTCTGGGTGTCCCTCACTATGGATAAACTTTTCATCTTTAACCTAGATATTTTATCAATGGTGCTATATAGATGGAGATGTCTTGAGGCTACTGTAAAAATAATACTGAAAACCAGAAGCAGGAGGCTTAAGTCCAAATCCTGAGATTGCCAGAGAACTTCTGACTCTGGGGAATATTAATTGACAGGAGCTCATCAAATGCCTCCATCCCTACACTGAAACCAAACACCACCCAAGGGCCAACAAGTTCCAGAGCAAGACATACCACACAAATTCTCCAGCAACACAGGAACACAGCCCTGAACTTCAATATACAGTCTGCCCAAAGTCACTCCAAACCCACTGACATCTCATAACTCATTACTGGACACTTCATTGCACTCCAGAAAGAAGAAATCCAGCTCCACCCACCAGAACTCCGACGCAAGCTTCCCTAACCAGGAAACCTTGACAAGCCACCCGTACAACCCCACCCACAGCGAGGAAACTTCACAATAAAGAGAACTCCACGAACTTCCCGAATACAGAAAGGCCACCTCAAACACAGCAATATAAACAAGACGAAGAGACAGAGGGATACCCAGCAGGTAAAGGAACAGTATAAATGCCCACCAAACCAAACCAAAAGAGGAAGAGATAGGGAATCTACCTGCTAAAGAATTCCGAATAATGATAATGAAAATGATCCAAAGTCTTGAAATCAAAATGGAATCACAGATAAATAGCCTGGAGACAAGGACTGAAAAGATTCAAGAAAGGTTTAACAAGGACCTAGAAGAAATAAAAAATAATCAATATATAATTAATAATGCAATAAATGAGATAAAAAACACTCTAGAGGGAACAAATAGTAGAATAAGGGAGGCAGAAGATAAGATTAGTGAAATAGAAGATAGAATGGTAGAAATAAATGAATCAGAGAGGAAAAAAGAAAAACGAATTAAAAGAAATGAGGACAATCTCAGAGACCTCCAGGACAATGTTAAACGCCCCAACATTCGAATCATAGGAGTCCCAGAAGAAGACAAAAAGAAAGACCATGAGAAAATACTTGAGGAGATAATAGTTGAAAACTTCCCTAAAATGGGGAAAGAAATAATCAGCCAAGTCCAAGAAATCCAGAGAGTGCCAAACAGCATAAACCCAAGGCAAAACACCCCAAGACACATATTAATCAAATTAACAAAGATCAAACACAAATAATAGATATTAAAAACAACAAGGGACAAACAGCAAATAACACACAAGGGGATTCCCATAAAGCTAACAGCTGACCTTTCAATAGAAACTCTTCAGACCAGGAGGGAATGACAAGACATACTTAAAGTGGTGAAAGAAAATAATCTACTGCCCAAATTACTGTACTCAGAAAGGATCTCATTCAAATATGAAGGAGAAATCAAAAGCTTTACAGACAAGCAAAAGCTGAGAGAATTCAGCACCACCAAACCAGCTCTCCAACAAATGCTAAAGGATCTTCTCTAGACAGGAAACACAAAAAGGGTGTATAAACTTGAACTCAAAACAATAAAGTAAATGGCAATGGGATCATACTTAGCAATAATTACCTTAAACATAAATGGGTTGAATGCCCCAACCAAAAGACAAAGACTGGCTGAATGGATATAAAAATAAGATCTCTATATATGTTGTCTACAAGAGACCCACCTCAAAACAGAGGACACATACAGACTGAAAGTGAAGGGCTGGAAAAAGATATTTCATTCAAATGAAGACCAAAAGAAAGCAGGAGTAGCAATACTCATATCAGTTAAAATAGACTTTAAAACAAAGACTGTGAAAAGAGACAAAGGACACTACATAATGATCAAAGGATCAATCCAAGAGGAAGATATAACAATTATAAATATATATGCACACAACAAAGGAGCACCACAATATGTAGGACAAATGCTAGCAAGTATGAAAGGGGAAATTAACAATAACACAATAATAGTTGGAGACTTTAATACCCCACTCACACCTATGGACAGATCAACTAAACAGAAAATTAACAAAGAAATGCAAACTTAAAATGATACAATAGACCAGTTAGACCTAATTGATATCTTTAGGACGTTTCACCCCAAAACAATGAATTTCACCTTTTTCTCAAGCACACATGGAACCTTCTCCAGGATAGATCACATCCTGGACTATAAATCTAGCCTTGGTAAATTCAAAAAAATTGAAATCATTCCAAGCATCCTTTTTGACCACAATGCAGTAAGATTAGATCTCAATTATAGGAGAAAAACTATTAAAAATTCCAACATATGGAGGCTGAACAACACACTTCTGAATAACCAACAAATCAGAGAAGAAATCAACAAAGAAATCAAAATATGTATAGAAACAAATGAAAATGAAAACACAACAACCCCAAACCAGTGGAACACTGATCTTCACTTTTAGAATGTTGAGTTTTTAAGCCAGGTTTTTCACTCTCCTCTTTCACCTTCATTGAGGCTGTTTAGTTCTTTTTCACTTTCTTCCATTAGGATGGTGTCTGCATATCTGAGGTTATTGATATTTCTCCTAGCATTCTTGATTCCAGCTTGTGCTTCACCCAACCTGGGATTTCATGTGACGTACACTGCATTTAAGTTAAATAAGCAAGGTGACAACATACAGCCTTGACATACTCCTTTTCCAATTTGGAACCAGTCCATTGTTCCATGTTCAGTTCTAACTGTTGCTTCTTGGCCTGCATACAGGTTTCTCAGGAGGTAGATAAGGTAGTCTGGTATTCCCATATCTTTAAGGATTTTCCACAGTTTTATTGGATCCACACAGTCAAAGGGTTTAGCATAGCCAATAAAACAAAAGTAGATGTCTTTCTTGAAATCTGTTGCTTTTTCTATAATCCAACAGATGTTAGCAATTTGATCTCTGGTTCCTCTGCCTTTTCTAAATCCAACTTGAACATCTGGAAGTTCTTGGTGAATTTTTTAAATTTTGGCTTTTTTTTTTTTTTTTACAATTTCTGAACTGATGTTCCTCTCAGGGTTTGAGATTTAGATGTGCATGTTTTAAGAAACATGGGAACGAAATTCCCAAATAGAAGCACTGTTCTTAGACATACAGGCAGTTGTGTAGACCCCTACCAGAATGGGGGGCTTCTCTCTTCTCCATATGGAATGCAGACAGAACAAGAGGTGACCAAATGAATCTGTCGTATCACCAAACATTCAATGTTGGATTTCCTGGGTCTTCTTTAATCTTAGTCACAGGGACTTCTATTATTTAAACAACAATTTTGTTGTTCAGTCACTCAGTCGTGTCTGACTCTCTGTGATCCCATAAACTGTAGCATGCCAGGATAGGGTTCCCTGTCCTTCACCAACTTCTGGAGCTTGCTTAAACTCAT
Organism: Budorcas taxicolor; assembly: GCF_023091745.1. Lineage (NCBI taxonomy): Eukaryota > Metazoa > Chordata > Mammalia > Artiodactyla > Bovidae > Budorcas > Budorcas taxicolor. Next base: position 143,813,119 of record NC_068920.1, read on the forward strand.
GTCCATTAAGACGGTGATGACATCCAACCATCTCCTCTGTTGTCCCTTTCTCATCCTGCCTTCAATCTTTCCCAGTATCAGCATCTTTTCCAATGAGTTGGCTCTTTGCATCAGGTGGCCAATGTATTGGAGCTTCAGTTTCAGCATCAGTCCCTCCAATGAGTATTCAGGATTGACTTGGCTTAGCATTGACTCGTTTGATCTCCTTGCAGTCCAAGGGACTCTCAAGAGTCTTCTCCAGCACCACAGTTCAAAAGCATTAATAATTAAATAAACAGCCATAATTAAAACCAAAACAAACACCTACTTAGTACAATAGACTGAATGTTTGTCCTCCTTTCAAACTCATATGTTGAAAACTTGCCCCCATTATGCTGGTATTTGGAGGTTCTGACTTTGGAAGATAATTAGGACAGAGAGCAAAACCCCACATGGATGGGATTAGAGACCTTCATGAAGAGATCCCAGCAAGCTCTGTCATCCCTTAATCTGTGTGAGGAAACAGTGAGAAGATGGCAGTCTACAGTCTAGAAGCGGCCTTTTACAAGACATAAAATCTGCTAGCACCTTCATCTTTGTCTTTCCAACCTCCAGAACTACGAGAAATAAATGTTTGCTGTTTCAGCCACCCGGTCTACTGTAGGTTTGTTAAAATAGCCTGAACAGACTAAGATAAGTAGTGGACAAGCTAGGCACACCAAAAAATGCTTGACAACACCAATACAGGATACTAACACATATATATGGAATTTAGAAAGATCGTAACGATAACCCGGTATGCGAGACAGCAAAAGAGACACAGATGTATAGGACAGTCTTTTGGACTCTGTGGGAGAGGGCGAGGGTGGGATAATTTAGGAGAATGGCATTGAAAAATGTATAATATCATATGTGAAATGAATTGCCAGTCCAGGTTCTATGCATGATACAGGATGCTCAGGGCTGGTGCACTGAGATGACCCAGAGGGATGGTATGGGGAGGGAGGTGGGAGGGGGGCTCAGGATGAGGAACATGTGTACACCCGTGGTAGATTCATGCTGCTAAGTCGCTTCAGTCGTGTCCGACTCTGTGCGACCCCATAGATGGCAGCCCACCAGGCTCCCCCGTCCCTGGGATTCTCCAGGCAAGAACACTGGAGTGGGTTGCCAGTGGGATTCATGTTGGTGTATGGTAAAACCAATACAATATTGTAAAGTAATTAGCCTCCAAATAAAATAAATAAATTTATATTTAAAATAAATAAAATAAAATTCACTGATAACAATCTTTGAATGATACAGTTACATACTAAAGGTGAGTAATATCTTACTATCTCAATGAAAGCAGTATAAGGGAAAAAAAATGGTTTTAGCAGTTTCAAAGGCTACTTAGAAAAATAAACCCTATTATGTAAGCAGTTTCTGACTATTCAGAAATATTAGTTTAAAGATCAAAAACTACACAGGTTTTACAAACGTCCTTTTCTTCCTTTCACCCATCTACCCCACTGGGCCTCCAGCTGGAGAACTGAAATCATAAACCTGTCTAAGCCTTGAAGGTTATTGATGTCTGTTTCTCCAGCCATACTCAGAAGATGGCATCATATACAGAAATAACAGCCTAGCCTAAAAGGAAGTTGACATTACTCCAACAAATTAAGCGAGAAAAAAACCCAACTTTAAAGTATGCTGTAAGCCATAAAACTGTCAAAAAGAACTTTCAAACTGCACAGCTGAATGAGACCAACACAAACCCTATTCAATTTAAAACCCCCATACTAGATAGAGTGAATTGTTCATTTGGCTCCAAAGAATTCTCTATAATGCCATTGCTGTTCATGATAAAAACTGCACAGCATTGTAATTTTCTGTCAAACTGTTTTAAAAGAAAGCAAAGCCTTTCTCTTTTTCCCTTCATCATAATGCTAAACCATGCATACAAGGAGATGAGATGGTGCCCTCAGGATTCTAAAAATTACATCTCCCTACAAATAAACAGAAAGCAAATCTCTATATATGACACCTGTAGGTGTAATTTTATTGTGTTGTTCACATGGTGTATATATATATACTTTTCTTGTTATGGGCTGAAATGTGCCCCTGACCCCGCTTTAAATAATGGGAGAAAAATTGAACAGTTATTTCACTGCGAAGAGATGAGGGTGACAAGCTCATAATATGACTCTTAAACTCATTAGTCTTTAGAGAAATACAAATTAAAATCACAGTGACATACCACTCCCATCTTTTACAATGCCCCAGACTAAAAAGATCAACAACAAATAGCTTTGAAAAAGACATGGACAAAATAGAAATCCTATATCTTGCTGGTGGGAGTACAATATGGGACAACCACTTTGGAAAACAAGGTGACAGTTTTCTAAAAAGTGAAGTGTACACCTACCAAGTGTACACCTACACCATGAACAGTATGAAAAGGCAAAATAATAGGATACTGAATGAGGAACTCCCCAGGTCAGTAGGTGTCCAATATGCTACTGGAGATCAGTGGAGAAATAACTCCAGAAAGAAAGAAGGGATGGAGCCAAAGCAAAAACAATACCCAGCTGTGGATGTGACTGGTGATAGAAACAAAGTCCGATGCTGTAAAGAGCAGTGTTGCATAGGAACCTGGAATGTCAGGTCCATGAATCAAGGCAAATTGGAAGTGGTCAAACAAGAGATGGTAAGAGTGAACGTTGACATTCTAGGAATCAGCAAACTAAAATGGAGTGGAATGTGTGAATTTAACTCAGATGACAATTATGTCTACTACTGTGGGCAGGAATCCCTTAGAAGAAATGGAGTAGCCATCACGGTAAGCAAAAGAGTCTGAAATGCAGTACTTGGATGCAATCTCTAAAACAACAGAAAGATCTCTGTTCGTCTCCAAGGCAAACCATTCAATATCACAGTAATCCAAGTCTATGCCCCAACCAGTAATGCTGAAGAAGTTGAAGTTGAACGGTTCTATGAAGACCTACAAAACTTTGTAAAACTAAAACCCAAAAAAGATGTCCTTTTCATTATAGGGGACTGGAATGCAAAAGTAGGAAGTCAAGAAACACCTGGAGTAACAGAAAAATTTGGCCTTGAAATGCAGAATGAAGCAGGGTAAAGACTAATAGAGTTTTTCCAAGAAAATGCACTGGTCATAGCAAACACCCTCTTCCAGCAACACAAGAGAAGACTCTACACATGGACATCACCAGATGGTCAACACCGAAATCAGATTGATTATATTCTCTGCAGCCAAAGATGGAGAAGCTCTATAGAGTCAACAAAACCAAGACCAGGAGCTGACTGTGGCTCAGATCATGAACTCCTTATTGCCAAATTCAGACTTAAATTGAAGAAACTAGGGAAAACCGCTAGACCATTTAGGTATGACCTAAATTAAATCCCTTATGATTGTACAGTGGAAGTGAGAAACAGATTGAAGGGCCTAGATCTGATAGATAGAGTGCCTGATGACCTATGGAATGAGGTTCATGACATTGTACAGGAGACAGGGATCAAGACCATCCCCATGGAAAAGAAATGCAAAAAAGCAAAATGGCTGTCTGGGGAGGCCTTACAAATAGCTGTGAAAAGAAGAGAAGCAAAAAACAAAGGAGAAAAGGAAAGATATAAGCATCTGAATGCAGAGTTCCAAACAATAGTAAGGAGAGATAAGAAAGCCTTCCTCAGAGATCAATGCAAAGAAATAGAGGAAAACAACAGATTGGGAAAGACTAGAGATCTTTTCAAGAAAATTAGAGATACCAAGGGAATATTTCATGCAAAGATGGGCTGGATAAAGGACAGAAATTGTATGGATCTAACAGAAGCGGAAGATATTAAGAGTAGGTGGCAAGAATACATCTAACTGTACAATGGAATTTTCATGACCCAGATGATCATGATGATGTGATCACTCACATAGAGCCAGATATCCTGGAATGTGAAGGCAAGTGGGCCTTAGGAAGCATCAATACAAAGATAGTGCAGGTGGTGGAATTCCACTGGAGTTATGTCAAATCCTGAAGGATGATGCTGTGAAAGTGTTGCACTCAATATGCCAGTAAATTTGGAAAACTCAGCAGTGGCCACAGGACTGGAAAAGGTCAGTTGTCATTCCAAACCCAAAGAAAGGGAATGCAAAAGAATGCTCAAACTATCGAACAAGTGCACTCATCTCACGTGCTAGTAAAGTAATGCTCAAAATTCTCCAAGCCAGGCTTCAGCAATATGTGAACCGTGAACTTCCTGATGTTCAAGCTGGTTTTAGAAAAGGCAGAAGAACCAGAGATCAAATTGCCAACATCCACTGGATCATGGAAAAAGCAAGAGATTTCCAGAAAAACATCTATTTCTGCTTTATTGACTATGCCAAAGCCTTTTACTGTGTGGATCACAATAAACTGTGGATAATTCTGAGAGAGGTGGGAATACCATACCACCTGACCTGCCTCTTGAGAAATCTGTATGTAGGTCAGAAAGCAACAGTTAGAACTGGACATGGAACCACAGACTGGTTCTAAATAGCAAAAGGAGTATGTCAAGGCTGTATATTGTCACCCTGCTTATTTAACTTCTATGCAGAGTACATCATGAGAAACGCTGGACTGGAAGAAACACAAGCTGGAATCAAGATTGCCGCAAGAAATATCAATCACCTCAGATATGCAGATGACACCACCCTTATGGCAGAAAGTGAAGAGGAACTAAAAAGCCTCTTGATGAAAGTGAAAGAGGAAAGCAAAAATGTTGGCTTAAAGCTCAACATTCAGAAAACGAAGATCATGGCATCTGGTCCCATCACTCCATTGGAAATAGATGGGGAAACAGTGGAAATAGTATCAGACTTTATTTTTTGGGCTCCAAAATCACTGCAGATGGTGATTGCAGCCATGAAATTAAGAGACGCTTACTCCTTGGAAGAAAAGTTATGACCAACCTAGATAGCATATTAAAAAGCAGAGACATTACTTTGCCAACTAAGGTCCGTCTAGTCAAGGCTATGATTTTTCCAGTAGTCACGTATGGATATTAGAGTTGGACTGTGAAGAAGGCTGAGCCCCGGAGAATTGATGCTTTTGAACTGTGGTGTTGGGGAAGACTCTTTAGAGTCCTTTGGACTGCAAGGAGATCCAACCAGGCCATTCTGAAGGAGATCAGCCCTGGGATTTCTTTGGAAGGAATGATGCTAAAGCTGAAACTCTAGTACTTTGGCCACCTCATGTGAAAAGTTGACTCACTGGAAAAGACTCTGATGCTGGGAGGGATTGGGGGCAGGAGGAGAAAGGGACGATCGAGGATGTGATGGCTGAATGGCATCACTGACTCGATGGACGTGAGTCTGAGTGACCTCTGGGAGTTGGTGATGGACAGGAAGGCCTGGCGTGCTGCAGTTTATGGGGTCACAAAGAGTCGGACACGACTGAGCGACTTAACTGAACTGAACTGAACACCTACCAAGTAATATTGTCATTCCACTCCTAGGTGTTTTCTCATGATACATATGAGCATATATCAATATACAGACTTGTACATCTTTGTTTCATGACAGTTTTGTTTGTAATAGCCCCACATTAAAAACAACTGAAATGCCCATCAAGAAATGCATGCATAAGCAAATTGCCTGTCATATATCTAATATAATGGGGTACTATTTAGTAATGAAAGAACCACTGATATACATCATAACTTGAATAAATCTCAAAATGAATATATTGAATTAAAGTAACAAACCAAAATTATATACAGAATGTTAGTGTATCCTCATGATTTCTTTCCCCAAGGCAACAAAGTGTCCTCTCTCTGAAACCAAGATCTTATCTAAGATGATTTTACTTAAGAGGACTAGGCATCTCCCTTCTGATATTTCCTTTCCTAGGAAGTCAGTAGTGTCATTTAATTTCATTAAGCCAGTCATAAGAGATTAGATGAGACTTCTATTACCCTGTTTAATGCTGTAGTTTCCTAAAGGGAAAAAAAAAGATGATGGAGATTTGCTTGGAGAAAAACGATTGCCCCCGAGAGCTATGCATTTGTAGTAAAATTTTTTCCATCTGAATTTTTAGATTAGGTTTTAGATAATTTATTGTCTAATAATTTCCCTGCTTTGAAATAGCCAACAAATTCTGAAAGATTATCATAAAAAGCCTGGCATGCTGTGGCCCATGTAGTCGCAAAATGTCAGGCATGACTCAGCGACTGAACAACAAGAACAACAAGAGTTGGATCATAAAAGAAGGCTGAGCACCAGAGCATTGATGTTTCAAACTGTGGTGTTGGAGAAGACTCTAGAGAGTTACTTGGACTGCAAGGAAATCAAACTAGTCAATCCTATATGAAATCTACCCTGAATTTTCATTGGAAGGACTGATGCTGCGGCGGAAGCTCCAATACTTTTTCCACCTGATGCAAATAGCTGACTCACTGGAAAAGACCCTGACGCTGGTAAAGATCGAAGGCAAAAGGAGAAGGGAGTAGCTGAAGATGAGATAAGTAGATAGCATGACTGACTCAACGGACATGAATTTGAGCAAACTCCTGGTTCTAGTAGAGGACAGAGAACAGTGTGGCATGCCACACTCTGCTGCTGCTGCTGCTAAGCCGCTTCAGTTGTGTCAGACTCTGTGCGACCCCATAGACCTACCAGGCTCCCCCACACTCTGTGAAGTGAAGTGAAGTGAAGTCGCTCAGCCGTGTCCGACTCTTTGCGACCCCATGGACTGTAGCCTACGAGGCTCCTCTATCCATGGGATTTTCCAGGCAATAGTCCTGGAGTGGATTGCCGTTTCCTTCTCCAGGGGATCTTCCCAACCCAGGGATCGAACCCAGGTCTCCCACATTGTAGACAGACGCTTTACCGTCTGAGCCATTCTATGGGGTCACAAAGAGTCAGACATGACTTGCTACTGCTGCTAAGTCGCTTCAGTCGTGTCCGACTCTGTGCAACCCCATAGATGGCAGCCCACCAGGCTCCACCGTCCCTGGGATTCTCCAGGCAAGAACACTGGAGTGGGTTGCCATTTCCTTCTCCAATGCTTGAAAGTGAAAAGTGAAAGTGAAGTCGCTCAGTTGTGTCCGACTAGTAGCGACCCCATGGACTGCAGCCTACCAGGCTCCTCCATCAATGGGATTTTCCAGGCAAGAGTACTGGAGTGGGGTGCCATTGCTTCCTCCGCAGACATGACTTAGCGACTGAAAAACTAGGGCAAATCAACCAATAACATCTAACAGCCTCCAATTCTACATCCTGATTAAAAAATAAAAATAACAAAAATTTAAAAATAAAAGTTTACTCCAACATTAATCTTTGGGAAGTTTGTGCACAAAATTGCCTATTACATTCCCCTTCCTGCTTCTGGAAATTATACCTTATTTTTTTTAATATCTTGAGCATTACTGAAAGTGAAAGTGGAGTCATTCAGTCGTGTCTGACCCTTTGGGACCACATGGGCTGTAGCCTACCAGGCTCCTCCATCCACGGGATTTTCTAGGCAAGAGTACTGGAGTGGATTGCCATTTCTTTCTCCAGGGGATCTTCCCAACCCAGGGATCAAACCTGGGTCTCCCACATTGCAGGCAGACACTTCACCATCTGCACCACCAGGGAAGCCCTGGTGAGCAGTATGGAATAGATTTTATTCTTCAGAGGACAAAAAAAAAAAAAAAAAAAAATCTGTCTGGTGAGATCAAACATTACACACCTTTTTTTTTTCAGATGCTTTTTTTTTTCCAGATTTTCAGATTTGCAGGTTTTCTCTAAATGCTTTATACTGTTCTTCAGCTGATCTTCTTAAGAGAACTTATGGAGTCACTTCAAGAGAACACAGTTAAAAATTTTGCATGCCATTTCAGGGGGAATCCTCAAGCAAAAATCCAATCTTTAAGATCATTTGTACATTGAGAGAAATATTTAGGTGTTTCCATAAATACTTGAAGTATAACCAAACAAGTGTTGCTGATTGGCCAATCAAAAAAGTGACTAAAAGCTAGCCACTTTTGACTAGAGAATTCCATGGACAGAAGAATCTGTCCAAGGCTGCAGTCCATGGGGTCACACAGAATAGGACATGACTGAGTGACTAACACTTTCACCCTTACCTACTGGCATCTGTTCAGTTTAGTTCAGTCACTCAGTCATGTCTGACTCTTTGTGACGCCATGGGCTGCAGCACGCCAGGCCTCCCTGTCCATCCAACTCCCAGAGTTTACTCAAACTCATGTCCATTCAGTCGGTGATGCCATTCAACCATCTCATCCTCTGTCATCCCCTGTCCTCTCGCCTTCAATCTTTCCCAGCATCAGGGTATTTTCAAATGAGTCAGTTCTTCGCATCAGGTGGCCAAAGGACTGGAGTTTCAGCTTCAACATCAGTCCTTCCAATGAACATTCAGGACTGATTTCCATGAGGATGGACTCATTGGATCTCCTTGGCATCTGTAGAAGCCTACAAATAAATCTTCTATTGGAAACATGTTTATTTAGTGTGTAAGAACACCTTGGAAATCTATGGATTCCAAGTTCTATTGATTGCCCTGAGGGCTTGTATAGATAAGTAGCCTCTTCATTAAGCTCCTTAACTGGGAGTGCAGAAATGTTTCAAAGACCTATGCACAGCACAATAAGTCCAAGTGCTAATAAAGAGAGTAACAGGTCTTTATTCTGAGGTTCCTATCTGTTTAAGAGCACACTGAAGTATAATTCAGGCAGGGCTTATATGGGATAATTTAAGTTTTTATAAAGTACCCTCCATATATTCTGCTCAGGTCAACTGAATCTTTAGAACAGAGATTAGAAGGCATCTGATTTAATGGACTACCTTGGTGGTTCAGTGGTAAAGAATTAGCCTGCCAATGTAGGAGATGTGGGCTCAAACCCTGTGATGGGAATATCCCTTGGAGAAGGAAATGGCAACCCTCTCTAGTATTCTTGACTAGGAAATCCCTTGAACACAGGAGCCTGGTGGGCTGCAATCCATGGGGTCACAAAAAAAGTCAGACAAGACCTAGAGACTAAACAACAAAACTGATTTAATGATTTGTAGAGGCTAGTAGGTGCACAAAGATGCATGCCTCATTTGTGTATATTGTGCTTGGAGAACCAATCAATAACTTACATCTCCTACAAAAAAAAAAAAATACAATTTCTGAAAAGTAGACAACTAGTGCATTCAAATTTGTAGCAGGGGGGAAAGACTTTACATTCTACAGTCATACCAAGTAGTTAATTCTCCTCTACTGAAACTCAATGTGGGGGATTTTGTGTAGGTACCAAGAAAGATGTATTAGTGCCTTTTCCATATTTTTTAGTATACTGCATCCATTTGTTATAAGTGGGTTAGTTAAGATTTAAGTAAATAAGCAAATAAGTTCTTGCAGAAATCGTTCTAGTAAAGTCATATATTTGCATTCATATTGACATACTATGGGTCAACAACCTACTATGTCCATTAGGAAATCTAGCTTGCTTTGTGTTTATGTGCAAAGAATCACTTTTGCAAAGAATCACTTTTTCTTATGCTGTATCACTTTTCTCGTATCCTAAGAATCACTTTTTCATTTTCAAATGTTTAAAAAATCAAGAAAGAATAATAATTCATATGTGAAAATTCTATGACATTCATATTTCAGTAGCAATAAAGTTTTTATTGGAATATAGCCATGTTTGTTTATGTACTATCATCACTGCAGATGGTGATTGCAGCCATGAAATTAAATGACTCTTACTCCTTAGAAGGAAAGTTATGACCAACCTAGATAGTATATTCAAAAGCAGAGACATTACTTTGCCAACAAAGGTCTGTCTAGTCAAGGTTATGGTTTTTCCAGTGGTCATGTATGGATGTGAGAGTTGGACTGCAAAGAAAGCTGAGTGCTGAAGAATTGATGCTTTTGAACTGTGGTGTTGGAGAAGACTCTTGAGAGTCCCTTGGACTGCAAGGAGATCCAACCAGTTCATTCTAAAGGAGACCAGTCCTGGGTAGTCATTGGAAGGACTTATGCTAAAGCTGAAACTCCAATACTTTGGCCACCCGATGCAAAGAGCTGACTCATTGGAAAAGACCCTGATGCTGGCAGGGATTGGGGGCAGGAGGAGAAGAGGATGACAGAGGATGAGATGACTGGATGAGTGAACTCTGGGAGTTGGTGATGGACAGGGAGGCCTGGTGTGCTGCGATTCATGGGATCGCAGAGTCAGACATGACTGAGCGACTGAACTGAACTGAACTGAACTGATGATTGTTTCCACCCTGTGACAGCAGAATTAAGTAGTTGTGACAGAGACAATGCTTGAACCATAATGTCTGAAATATTTATTCATTGGCCTTTTAGAGAAAAGTTTGCCATCTCTGTATTAAAATAACCCAGGACACTAAATCCTATATATTATACTATTTTTTTAGTTTGATAAATTACTATTTTGAGGGCAATCTATGCACTAAACAAAGAACAACATGTATATAAAAAGAAAAATTGAAAATCCAAGATATAAATATTCCAGTAATTTATTACATTGAATAGAGTATGGTATTTGGGATCAGATTAGTGTCTGCCACCATCCAATTAATGTGTGGGTTATTGGTCAGATGAATTAATCATTTTACACTGAAATATATAATAAAAAACATGGGTTTGAACCAGATGAGTGATTATTAAATAACCATATTCAATAAAATTAGGAAGAGGCATATAGATTATTCTCTAAAAATTTTAGTGTAATCATCCTTTCATCTGAGACTCTGTTATTCTTAACTGTGGTTTTAAAAATATTTTTTCTTTCTATGAAAGTTTCATAAAAGTATATAGAATTTTAATTTGTGTTTTTATTTTTTTTTATTTCCAAAAGGATAACTAAAACCATGGCGATCCAATTACATCCATATATACAAGATACACAGACATATATGCATATGCAAATAAATAGCCATACATACATACAAATGTATATTTATATGTCAATTTTTTTTAATTCTTTAAATCATTTTGCAAGATAACTTTAATGTCATTTCCATTCCTAAATAATTTCTATAATTTATACATATAATCTTCAAGTAAGGATTATAGAGTGCATAAATTTCAAAAAAATATTCTATTCCTGATAATATATTAGGGAAAATTTAAGTGACTAATGCAATATTGGTTATTTATTGCTATAGCAGTATTTAACTGGCCTATTTCTAAAATATTCCTATGTTGTATGAGTAGAATCACTTATCCTATTCCTATCCTATCTCAAGAAAAAAAAAGTCTATCAAGGTTTCAAAATTCATTGTGATTTATAGCTGCTGTGTGCACAGAAGTATTTTGAGTGCAGTCTTCTCTAACACAAACACCTCGTGAATTGACTTGCCATATTACATGTCAGAACAAATGACCAGCTGTTCTCAGAAAACAGGGCAATTCCCATCACAGCCTCTACTCTCAAGTTTTTATCTTTATGGGCAATTTAAAGAACGTGACTTAGGAATTATATCTATTCTTTTCTGACAGCATGTGCCCAATTACTTACATCTCTAACTTGTATCTATTGATCTCTATTGAATTTTCTTTGTCTTCAGAAACCTTTGAGGAATTCTCTAAAACTATACACGTGTGTGTGGGAGTGTCTGTTTTTCTGAAAGGTAAAAAATGAATAACCTGGGGAGATTATATGTGCAAGGGTAATTCTGACATGTTCCATCCATTTTTACCTATAAAATCTCATAAACTGGTTTATTTCATAATCACATATTTCTTTTATAAGCTTCACAGTGAATTTGATTTCAGTTCTGCCCATGACTGATGTATAAAATGATGTAAATTATAAGCATCTTAAAGAGAAACTCACGATTAAAGAGCAGAAATTTTAAAAATAAAAATAATAATTCATTGATTTATCTTAGATGTTATTAATAGAGAAAGAAAATAGTTTTATCAAAGTACAATTAATAATATTTGAAGAATAATTAATAATGGGTAAGATTCTAGAAGACCAAAAAGGAAGAAATGCCATCTTATTGTTACAAATATATGGGTAACATTTTATTGATTTCTAGACTTCTTAGCTTCAAAATAATGTAAACAAATAGTATATTATGGAAAGAATTTCAAGTCAAGAAACAATGGTTAGACCTGGTCATAGAACAACAGACTGGTTCCAAATTGGGAAAGGAGGGTGTCAAGGCTGTATATTGTCACCCTGTTTATTTAACTTATATGCAGAATACATCATACAAAAGGCTGGGCTGGATGAAGCCCAGAATGGAAAGAAGCTGGAATCAAGACTACCAGGAGAAATATCAATAACCTCAGATATGCAGATGACACCACCTTATGACAGAAAATGAAAAGGAACTAAAGAGCCTCTTGATGAAAGTGAAGGAAGAGAGTGAAAAACCTGGCTTAAAACTCAATATTCAAAAAACTAAGATCATGGCATCTGGTCCCGTCACTGCATGGCAAATAGCTGAAGAAACAAAGGAAGCAGTGAGAGACTTTATTTTTGGGCTTCAAAATCACTGCAGATGGTGTTACAGGACACAATTTATATAAAGAATTTGAAATGATATAATTCATGGAAGAAGAAAGGAGAGTGGTCATTTCCAGGGCCTGGAGGGAGAAAAAAGGGGACATATTAATCAAAGTGTAGAAAGTGTCAGTTATGCAAGATGTGTAATTCTTACAATTTTACTCTACAATATAGGGGCTATAGTTATACAGTATAATTTTAAAAATTGTTAAGAGGACAAATCTTACGTTGTGTCCTTATCACATAAAAGATAAAGAAGACAAGAGGAAATTTTGGAGGTGATGATTGATATATATCAACATAGTTATGACATCGATTTGTGATGAGGGCTTTATGGGTGCACACTTATGTCTAAATTCATCAAATTGTATACATTAACACTGTGTTGTGTATGTCAGTTATATATCAATACAGTGGTATAAGGTAAGGCTGTGTGTGCATGCTTAGTCGCTCAGTGTGTCTGACTCTTTGCTATAGTCCCATGGGCTATAGCCCACCATGCTCCTCTGTCCATGGAATTCTCCAGGTAGTTTGGTGGCAGTCTATTGCAGATTTACAGTCTTGAAAGTACTCATGCTATTCTTGGTACTTCATTTCCTGGGTGAAAGATATTACAGAGCAAGAGCCGCAGCCTTCTTTACGGTCTTTTCTCATGATGCCACCTCCTACTATTGTCTCTAATTCTAGAATATACACATTCAATCTGATGTTCCATGCAGAGTTGTTTGTGCTTATTTTAAACCAAGAAGAGCAAGGAATGTCCTGAATGTGGCTTGAAGTTGCTCTAAGATATGTTAGATAGATAGAACTTAAAAAAAAAAAATACAAGGACTTCTAATGTAATAAATATAACAAAGCTTAAGTTCACACTTCAGAAATGATTAAAATCCTGCTACAGGAAGTGGTGTATACAAGATATCAGACTAGAAGAGAAGCAGATTGACTCTGCTTGAGACTCAGTGAAGGTTCTGTATGCAAGCCCTGAATTAAAGTGCTCCTTCAAAGAAAACTTAAATTTAAGACAATGAAAGAAGAAAGTGGTAGAATGAAAGATAGAGGAACTTATATTCCTGCTTAGATGAAATGCAAACGTGACACATTTATAATTCCCATGTGGATGAAATCAGAAGAAATGGTCTGAAGATTTGACTAAGAAGAAGATTTGTGACTACAATGATCACAAACTTTAAGTTCACTAATAAAGTAAATATTTTGTTCTTTGGCCTTAGATATGTTTAGAAAAGTGTCTTTTCTAGTCTTGCCAAAAGTATTCAAGCATACATATATCATAGCCTTCATTTTTTTTTTTCCAGAATGAGGGAACCATGTGTACAATGTGTCTTGCAAGTTACTGTTAATGGTAACATTATATATACATCTAGGTACATTCTATATATCTTTCCAGACACAGGTTTTGCTGTGTCTTCTTCACATGCAGGTCAGGAAGCAACAGTTAGAACTGGACATGGAACAACAGACTGGTTCCAAATAGGAAAAGGAGTTCGTCAAGGCTGTATATTGTGACCCTGCTTGTTTAACTTATATGCAAAGTACATCATGAGAAACGCTGGGCTGGAAGAAGCACAATCTGGAATCAAGATTGCCGGGAGAAATATCAATAACCTCAGATATGCAGATGACACCACCCTTATGGCAGAAAGTGAAGAGGAACTAAAAAGCCTCTTGATGAAAGTGAAAGTGGAAAGTGAAAAAGTTGGCTTAAAGCTTAACATTCAGATAACTAAGATCATGGCCTCTGGTCCATCACTTCACGGCAAACAGATGGCGAAACAGTGGAAACATTGTCAGACTTTATTTTTTGGGGCTCCAAAATCACTGCAGATGGTGACTGCAGCCATGAAATTGAAAGACGCTTACTCCTTGGAAGGAAAGTTATGACCAACCTAGATAGCATATTGAAAAGCCGAGACATTACTTTGCCAACAAAGGTCCGTCTAGTGAAGGCTATGGTTTTTCCAGTGGTCATGTATGGATGTGAGAGTTGGACTGTGAAGAAAGCTGAGCGCTGAAGAATTGATGCTTTTGAAGTGTGGTGTTGGAGAAGACTCTTAAGAGTCCCTTGGACTACAAGGAGATCCAACCAGTGCATTCTGAAGGAGATCAGCCCTGGGATTTATTTGGAAGGAATGAGGCTGAAACTGAAACTCCAATACTTTGGCCACCTCATGCAAAGAGTTGACTCATTGTCAACGACTCTGATGCTGGGAGGGGTTGGGGGCAGGAGGAGAAGGGGACGACAGAGGATGAGATGGCTGGATGGCATCACTGACTCGATAGACATGAGTCTGAGTGAACTCCGGGACTTGGTGATGGACAGGGAGACCTGGCGTGCTGCGATTCATGGGGTCACAAAGAGTCGGACACGACTGAGTGACTGAACTGAACTGAACTTCACATTTTTATTATCATTATTATTATTTTTACTTTACAATATTGTATTGGTTCTTCACATTTTATATTTGTTTCATTGAAGTGCTTTAAAAATCTAAATATATTCTGCTTTCTCCCATTTGCTTTAATATGTATGCGTTCCTTCTCTTATAAGAATGTTCTTTATCTATGCACTGTCCTTCCTGGCTAATTTCTCATCTTGCAAGATTTGGTCCATTTACAATGCTTATAGAAACGCTTTCCCTTATCCTCCACTAATCAGAGTTTGTTTCTATTTCTATGCAGGCTCCTCTCATGTTTCCTCCTTTCAAAATGCTTAACTATGTCTTCCAAAGTTTTGGATTATTTGTCTATTATCATAATATATTATAAAGTGCCTCAGAGTTTCTAAAATAGGAACCACAGTTTCTAAGTGTTCTCATCCTTTTCAATAATATCACACCAGAAGTATATAGTTAATTAATGAACACTTGTTAAATGAATAAAAGAATGAGTGGACACGCATGAACACAGAACTGAAACTCATATCCAGCTACACACATAAACAGGAAATGCCCAAAGCTCTGTTTAGAGCAGTATGACCCTAAAAGTGCATATGATCCCATTTTTAATATCAATGTCATTGGAGATAAATCTGATTGTGAATGTTGGACATGAAACGATTAATGATAAAGCATACCTCCGAACTCTTGCAGCCAGAGGGGATGCTCAATGATGCTACACACGAAGGAGAAACCATCTATATTCCTGCAAAGCAAAAAAAAAAACAAAACAAAAACAAACAAACAAACAAACAAACAAAAACCCAAAACAAACAAACAAAAAAAACTTTCAGCTCAACATGAAAGGTACTTTCATCAAAAGGAGCAAATTATAGTAACACTTTTGTTGCAGTAGAGTGTGGCAGAATGCAAAACACAGAGGTAGAACAGAATTCACAAGTCCGAGAATACACAGTACTTAAATTGGGAAGATGTAAGACAGAAAGCTGCAGGGCACCACAGGGAGAGGTCAGACATGTGACTCTGATTAACTCATGAACTAACAGATGACCTTTTAAAAAACCACATTTAAAGGACAAGGGTGATTATTTCAGGCGAGCCTGAAAAGTTTAATAAAGAATTCAGAATATCTTCATTTAAATGTGCCAAAGATGGAAATGATTAGGCAAGAAAAGGAAAGATGAGAACAATTCAGTCACTCAAAACCAATACTCGAGCATGGTTTTGAAAAACCATTCTTACTGAGTCCAAGCTTGCTCTGCTCACTGCATAACAGGCCAGTTTACCCAAAGCAGAGGTGTTAAGGCAAGGAATTTGACTACTCAGAAAGCTGGAAGACTGAGAAGATGGCAGACTAATGTTTCAAAATAACCATCTCCTCAGGGTCTGGATGCCAGGTTCTTTTATAGAACAGAGAGGCAGGGAGGTGAGGATGTAAAGTAACAATGACAATTCATCTTACAAAAATCTCCAGGAATGGCCGTCTTTGAGTAGAGGGTGTACTAATATATTTCTTCCGGTAGCTATTCACAGGTGGACAGGGTCTTGAACAAAAGCATTTTACTTTAACATTCAGGCACAGGAGCAGGCTTCCCTGAGGCAGGCCATTATGTATGGACAGTATCCTTCTAATAAACAAAAGCAATGGGAAGCAAAAGTTAAAGCAAAAGAAACAGATCCAACATAGAGTCAGTTCTTCCCTGTAACAGTATGGTAAAGGTGTTTTAAATAGAGAATAAATGTGATAGTAATAATAATACGTTTTGTTTCTTCTTAGTTTTTGTGGTGTATTTATTTTCACCCGTTACTACATTTGCAACAGTTTATAGTTTCTTAGGGCTTCCCAGGTGGTGATACTGGTAAAGAACACACATGCCAATGCAGGAGATGGCAGAGACAAGGGTTCGCTCCCTAAGTTAGGAAGATCCCTTGGTGGAGAGCATGGCAATTCACTCCAATATTCTTGCCTGAAGAATCCCATGGACAGAGGAGCTTGGTGGGCTATATAGTCCATGAGGTGGAAAAGAGTTGGACACGACTGAAGTATTTAGCATTCATGGAAAAATTTTTCTTCTATATATAATAAGCAGTTTGTTTTTTTTTTTAATGGCACCCAAATATGTTTCACTCCATTCCTGTAATTGTGTTATCTTATGGGCAACGATTGACCTTAAGATGAGATTATTTGGATGTGTTTGGTGTGATCACATGAGCCCTTAAAGCAGTGTCATTTCAGAGACTGATGCTGAAATTGAAGTCATTTAGTTCTACAAAGAAACTGAACTTGGCCAACAACCTGAATAAGTTTAGAAGAGGATTATTCCCCTCTGTGGAAACTGTGGAAAATTCTTAAATAGATGGGAATACCAGACCAGCTGACCTGCCTCCTGAGAAATCTGTATGCTGGTTAGGAAGCAACAGTTAGAACTGAACATGAAACAATGGACTGGTTCCAAATAGGAAAAGGAATACGTCAAGGCTGTATGTTGTCACCTTGCTCATATAACTTATATACAGAGTACATCATGAGAAATGCCAGGCTGGATGAAGCACAAGCTGGAATCAGGATTGCCAGGAGAAATATCAATAACCTCAGATACGCAGAATGTGAAGAAGAACTAAAGAGCCTCTTGATGAAAATGAAAGAGGAGAGTGAAAATGTTGGCTTAAAACTCAACATTCAGAAAACTGAGATCATGGCATTGGGCCCCATTACTTCATGGCAAATAGATGGGGAAACAGTAGAAACAGTGGCTGAGTTTATTTTTCTGGGCTCCAAAATCACTGCAGACGGTGACTGTAGCCATGAAATTAAAAGACACTTGCTCCTTGGAAGAAAAGTTATGACCAAGCTAGAAAACATATTAAAAATCAGAGACGTTACTTTGCCAAGAATTGTCCATTTAGTCAAGGCTATGTTTTTTCCAGTAGTCACGTGTGGAAGTGAGAGTTGACTTATGAAGACAGCTGAGCCTCAATTGATGCCTTTAAACTGTAATGTTGGAGAAGAATCTTGAGAGTCCCTTGAAATGCAAGGAGATCCAACTGGTCAATCCTAAAGGAAATCAGTCCTGAATATTCACTGGAAGGACTGATGCTGAAGCTGAAATTCCAATAATTTGGCCACCTAATTTGAATAACTGACTCATTGGAAAAGACCCTGATGCTGGGAAAGATTGGAGGTGGGAGGAGAACGGGACGACAGAGGATGAGATGGTTGGATGGTATCACCCACTCAATGGACATGAGTTTGAGTAAGCTCTGGGAGTTGGTGATGGACAAGGAAGCCTGAGCCTGGCATGCTGCAGTTCTCAAGGAGTCTCAAGGAGTCAGATACGACTAAGCAAGTGAACTGAACTGATATGTTGTCGCCCTGATTAATTAAATTATATGCAGAGTACATCATGTGAAATGCTGGGCTGGACAAATCTCCAGCTGGAATCAAGATTGCCAGGAGAAATATCAATAACCTCAGATATACAGATGACACCACTCTAATGGCAGAAAGTGAAGAGGAACTAAAGAGCCTCTTGATGAAAGTGAAAGAGGAGAGTGACAAAGCTGGCTTAAAATAAAAATTTTAAAAAACTAATGAAGTGATGAAAGATGGTGGAGGAATAGGACGAGGAGACTACTTTGTCCCTCATAAATTCTTCAAAAGATCACTTGAATGCTTAACAACTTCCACAGTACAACTTCTGAATGCTGGTGGAGGACACCAGGCACCCAGGCAGGCAGCCCATTCTCTTTGAAAGGAGGTAGGACAAAATATAAAAGACAAAAAGAGGGACAAAAGAGTTAGGGATGGAGATCCATCCCAGGGAGGGAGTCACTAAGAAGTTTCCAAACACCAGGAAACCCTCTCACCAGCAGTTCTGTGGGCAGTTTTGGTATCACAGAAGGCAACATAACAAGGAGGAAACAAAACAAAACAACTCACTGAATACCGGCCTTAACCACAACTCCCAGCAGGAAAGTAGCCCAGATGCTCGCATCTGCCATCAGCAAGCAGGGATTGAACAGGGGGTGAAGGTTGCATGCTTAGGGTAAGGACCTGGCCTGAATGCCCTGAGGAAAATATGAAGGAGCTAATGTGAGCTAGCAACCCAAACTGTAGGACAGCCAGAGAGAGGGGAAAAAAAAATGAGAGAGAGAAAGAACTTTCCCTTGAAAAGTTCTAACCTAAGACACAGCCTGGAGAAGGCAATGGCACCCCACTCCAGTACTCTTGCCTGGAAAATCCCATTGATGGAGGAGTCTGGTAGGCTGCAGTCCATGGGGTCGCTACTAGTCGGACACGACTGAGCGACTTCACTTTCACCTTTCACTTTCATGCATTGGAGAAGGAAATGGCAACCCACTCCAGTGTTCTTGCTTGGAGAATCCCAGGGATGGGGGAGCCTGGTGGGCTGCAGTCTATTGGGTCGCACAGAGTCGGACATGACTGAAGCGACTTGGCAGCAGCAAGGCACAGCCTGGCCTGCTCATAGAACAAACGATTGAGTGAACATCAGGGCAGAGCTAGCAGACTGTGGACTGGCCAGAGACAGAGAGGCAGGCGGGCAGCAGCCAGAACTGGAAGACAAGAGGCATCCTCCACCAAACTGTGAGCAGGCTTTCAGTTGCTAACCAAGTCTTCCTGCGATCTTGGATGGTTGACATCTGCCAGGAGGGCCACAGCCAGAGATCATCTCCCCAGAGGAGACACACGGCACACCTGACAAAGCGCTCTCACTGTGCACCCAGGAAACCAAGTGTCTGGGACCAGGGATATAATTAAGATGCACAGGTCACATGGGACAGTGCACTCGCCAAGCACCTGGTCACCTGAGCTGCTTGGACCTGGGAAGTGCAAAAAACCTAGGGCCTGCTTTGGAGAGTTCTCCTGCAGAGCAACCTGGAGCCTGAGCCGTGTAGACCAGGAAAGCACACGCACCCCACATGAGATGGGGCAAACCCAGTGTGGTTCATACACTGCGAGCACTCCCCCATATGCCAGTGATATTTGTTTGCAGTGTTCCTCCCTCCACAAAGCACAACAGAACAAGTGAGCTTAAATAAGTGACCACGTTCATCCCCTTGTGTCAGGGCAGAAATTAGACACTGAAGAGACTTGCAAACAGAGGAAGCCAAAATAAACAAGGAAGAGGGAACCGCTTTGGGAGTGACAGGTGTTAACAGATTAAAACCTTGTAGTTAGCATTCACTACATTGAAAAGGGCCTATAGACCTTGAGAAGAAGAATAAGCTGGAACAAGGAACTATTTGAAACTGAACTGACCCCACACTGCCCTCAACAGCTCCAGAGAATTCCTAGATATATATTGCTATTATCACTTAAAAATTTTAAGTTACTTATTACCATTTTCATTTTCATTTTTATAACCTACTTTTCAGTTCAGTTCAGTCGCTTAGTCGTGTCCGACTCTTGAGATCCCATGAACTGCAGCACATCAGGCCTCCCTGTCCGTCACCAACTCCTGGAGTTTACCCGAACTCATGTCCATCAAGTCAGTGATGCCATCCAGCCATCTCATCCTCTGTCGTCCCCTTCTCCTCCTGCCCCCAATCCCTCCCAGCATCAGGGTCTTTTCTAATGTGTCAACTCTTCTCATGAGGTGGCCAAAGTATTGGAGTTTCAACCTCAGCATCAGTCCTTCCAATGAACACACAGGAGTAATATCCTTTAGAATAGACTGGTTGGATCTCCTTGCAGTCCAAGGGACTCTCAAGAATCTTCTCCAACACCACAGTTCAAAAGCATCAATTCTTCAGTGCTCAGCTTTCTTCACAGTCCAACTCTCACATCCATACATGACCACTGGAAAAACCATAGCTTTGACTAGATGGACCTTTGTTGGCAAAGTAATATCTCTGCTTTTTAACATGCTGTCTAGGTTGGTTATAACTTTCCTTCCAAGGAGTAAGCGTCTTTTAATTTCATGGCTGCAATCACCATCTGCAATAAAGTCTACCAGTTTCCACTGTTTGACCATCTATTTCCCATGAATTCATGGTACCTAATGCCATGATTTTAGTTTTCTGAATACTGAGTTTTAAGCCAACTTTTTCACTCTCCTCTTTCACTTTCATCAAGAGGCTTTTTAGTTCCTCTTCACTTTCTGCCATAAGGGTGGTGTCATCTGCATATCTGAGGTTATGGATATTTCTCCCGGCAATCTTGATTTCAGCTTGTGCTTCTTCCAGCACAGTGTTTCTCATGATGTACTTTGCATATAAGTTAAATAAGCAGGATGACAATACGCAGCCTTGACATATTCCTTTTTCTATTTGGAACCAGTCTGTTTTTCCATGTCCAGTTCTAAGTGTTGCTTCTGACCTGCATACAGATTTCTCAAGAGGCAGGTCAGGTGGTATGGTATTCCCACCTCTCTCAGAATTTTCCACAGTTTATTGTGATCCACACAGTCAAAGGGTTTGGCATAGTCAATAAAGCAGAAATAGATGTTTTTCTGGAAATCTCTTGCTTCTTCCATGATCCAGTGGATGTTGGCAATTTGTTCTCTGGTTCCTCTGCGTTTTCTAAAACCAAATTGAACATCTGGAATTTCATAGGTCACGTATTGCTGAAGCCTGGCTTGGAGAATTTTGAGCATTACTTTACTAGCATGTGAGATGAGTGCACTTGTTCTGTAGTTTGAGCATTCTTTGGCCCTGCCTTTCTTTGGGACTGGAATGAAAATGGACCTTATCCAGTCCTGTGGCCACTGAGTTTTCCAAATTTGCTGGCATATTGAGTGCAACACTTTCACAGCATCATCCTTCAGGATTTGACATAACTCCAGTGGAATTCCACCACCTGCACTATCTTTTTTCGTAGTGATGCTTCCTAAGGCCCACTTGACTTCACATTCCAGGATATCTGGCTCTATGTGAGTGATCACACCATCATGATCATCTGGGTCATGAAAATCCCTTTGTACAGTTCTGTGTATTCTTACCACCTCTTCTTAATATCTTCTGCTTCTGTTAGGTCCATACCATTTCTGTCCTTTATCGAGCCCATCTTTGAATGAAATGTTCCCTTGGTATCTCTAATTTTCTTGAAAAGATCTCTAGTCTTTCCCATTCTGTTGTTTTCCTCTATTTCTTTGCATTGATCTCTGAGGAAGGCTTTCTTATCTCTCCTTACTATTGTTTGGAACTCTGCATTCAGATGCTTATATCTTTCCTTTTCTCCTTTGTTTTTTGCTTCTCTTCTTTTCACAGTTATTTATAAGGCCTCCTCAGACAACTATTTTGCTTTTTTGCATTTCTTTTTCATGGGAATGGTCTTGATCCCTGTCTCATTTACTATGTCACAAACCTCCATCCATAGTTCATCAGGCTTTCTATCAGATGTAGTCCCTTAAATGCTCTTTGGTATATGTTATCACTTTTGTACATTTAAGATTCCAATCTTCAGTACCCATTTTTACTTAGGAGTGTGATTACTGGCTCAATTGTTCTCTGCCTTTTTGACACTCCTTCTTTTCCCCCAGGTCACCTCTATTTCCTCCTTCCCCCTTGTCTTCTCTACTTAACTCTGGGAATCTCTTTGGGTGTTCCAGGTTGTGGAGAACACTTAGGGAGCTGATTACTGGCTAGATTTGTCTCTCTCCTTTTTACTCCTCTTCTTGTCCTCCTGGTCACCTCTATCTCCTTCCTCACTCTTCTCTATGTAACTCTGTGAGCCTCTCTGAGTGTTCCAGACCATGGAGAGCACATAGGGAATTTATTTCTGGCTAGATTGCCCTCTCCCCTTTTGACTCCCCCTCTTCTCCTCCTGGTCACCTCTATCTCTCTCATCCCTCTTCTCTTCTCCATGTAACTCTGTGAACCGCTCAGGCACCTCACTGTCGAGAATTTTTTCACCGTTAATCTAGATGCTTTATCATTGGTGATTTATGGATGGAGAAGTCTTGAGGCTACTGTATGAAAAAGACTGAAAACCAGAGGGAGGAGGCTTAAATCCAAAACTTGAGAACACCAGAAAACTCCTGACTCTAGGGAACATCAATCTACAAGAGCTCATCCAAAAGCCTCCATACCTACACTGAAACCAAGCTCCACCCAAGAGCCAACAAGTTTCACAGCAAGACATACCAAGTTAATTCTCCAACGGTATAGGAACATAATCCCGAGCATTAAAATACAGGTCAAAATTCACACCCAACCCATAGACACCTCAAAACTCACTACTGGACACTTCATTTCACTCCAGAGAGAAGAGATCCAGCTCCACCGACCAGAACACTGACACAAGCTTCCCTAACCAGGAAACCTTGACAAACAAACCTTGACAACCTTCACTAGTCCGATCCCACTCACAGGGAGGAACTTCCATAATAAAGAGAAACCACACACTTCCAGCATACAGAAAGCCCACCCCAAACACAGCAATCTAAACAAGATGAAAATGCAGAGAAATATTCAGCAGGTAAGGGAAGATGATAAATCCCACCAAACCAAACAAAAGAGGAGATAGGGAATCTACCTGAAAAAGAATTCAGAATAACGACAGTAAAAATGATACGAAATCTTGAAAACAAAATGGAGTTACAGATAAATTGTCTAGAGACAAGGATTGAGAAGATGAAAGAAATGTTTAACAACGACCTAGAAGAAAAGAAAAAGAGTCAATCAGTAATGAATAATGCAATAACTGAGATCAAAAGCACTCTGGAGGGAACCAACAGTAGAATAACTGAGGCAGAAGGTAGGATAAGTGAGGTGGGAGATAGAAGGGTGGAAATAAATGAAGCCGAGAAGAAAAGATAAAAAAAGGAATTAAAAGAAATAAGGACAACCTTAGAGACCTCTGGGACAATGTCAAATGCCCCAATATTCAAATCATAGAAGTCTCAGAAGAAGAAGATAAAAAGAAAGGCCATGAGAAAATACTCAAGGAAATAATAGTTGAAAACTTCCCTAAAATGGGGAAGGAAATAGTCACCCATGTCTAGGAAACCAAGAGAGTTCCAAACAGGATAAACCCAAGGAGAAACACCCCAAGACACATATTAATCAAATTAATGAAGATCAAATACAAAGAGCAAATATTAAAAGCAGCAAAGGAAAAGCAAAAAATAACACCCAAGGGGATTCCCATAAGGATAGCAGCTGATCTTTCAATACAAACTCCTCAGGCCAGAAGGGAAGGGCAGGACATACTTAAAGCGATAAGAGAGAAAAACCTACAACCTAGATTACTGTACCCAGCAAGGATCTCATCCAAATATGAAGGAGAAATCAAAAGCTTTACAGACAAGCAAAGGCTGAGAGAATACAGCACCACCAAACCAGCTCTTCAACAAATGCTAAAGGATCTTCTCTAGACAACAAACACAGAAAAGGTTTATAAATTTGAATCCAAAACAACAAAGTAAATGACAATGGGATCATACTTATCAATAATTGCCTTAAATGTAAATAGGTTGAATTCCTCAACCAAAAGACAAAGACTGGCTGAAAGCTATAAAAACAAAACCCCTATATATGCTGTCTATAAGAGACCCACCTCAAAACAAGCGATACATACAGACTGAAAGTGAAGGGCTGGAAAAAGATATTTCATTCAAATGAAGACCAAAAGAAAGCAGGAGTAGCAATACTCATATCAGATAAAATAGACTTTGAAATAAAGGCCATGAAAAGAGACAAAGAAGGACACTACATAATGATCAAAGGATCAATCCAAGAAGAAGATATAACAATTACAAATATATATGCACCCAACATAGGAGCACCACAATATGTAAGGCAAATGCTAACAAGTATGAAAGGGGAAATTAACAGTAACACAATAATAGTGGGAGACTTTAATACCTCACTCACACCTATGGATAGATGAACCAAACAAAAAATTGGCAAAGAAACACAAACTTTAAATGATACAATGGACCAGTTAGACCTAACTGATATCTATAGGACATTTCACCCCAAAACAATGAATTTCACCTTTTTATCAAGTGCACACGGAACCTTCTCTAGGATAGATCACATCCTGGGCCATAAACCTAGCCTTGGTAAATTAAAAAAAAAAAAAAAAAAAAATGAAATTCCAAGCATCTTTTCTGATCACAATGCAGTAAGATTAGATATCAACTACAGGGGGGGGGGGGGGGGGGAAACTATTAAAAATACAAACACATGGAGGTTAAGCAACATACTTCTGAATAACCAAAAAATCACAGAAGAAATAAAAAAAAAGAAATCGAAATATGCTTAGAAACAAATGAAAGGAAAACACAACAACCCAAATCCTATGGGATTCAGTAAAAGCAGTGCCAAGGGGACGGTTCATAGCAATACAAGCTTAGCTCAAGAAACAAGAGAAAAATCAAATAACCTAACTCTACATCTAACGCAATTAGAAAAATAAGAAATGAAGAACTCCAGGGTTAGTAGAAGAAAAGAAATCATAAAAATTAGGGCAGAAATAAATGAAAAAGAAACAAAGAAGACTATAGCAAAAACGAACAAAACTAAAAGCTGATTCTTTGAAAGATAAATAAAATAGATAAACCATTACCCAGATTCATCAAGAAAAAAAAAAGAGAAAAAGCAAATCAACAAAATTAGAAATGAAAATGGAGAAATCACAACAGACAACACAGAAATACAAAAAAAATCATAAGAGACTACTATCAGCAACTATATGTCAATAAAATGAACAACTTGGAAGAAATAGACAGATTCTTAGAAAAGTATAACTTTCCAAAACTGAACCAGGAAGAAATATAAAATCTTAACAGACCCATCACAAGCACAGAAATAGAAACTGTAATCAGAAATCTTCCAACAAACAAAAGCCCAGGACCAGATGGCTTCACAGCTGAATTCTACCAAAAACTCAGAGAAGAGCTAACATCTATCCTACTCAATCTCTTCCAGAAAATGGCAGAGGAAGGTAAACTTCCAAACTCATTCTATGAGCCCACCATCACCCTAATGCCAAAACCAGACAAAGATGCCACAAAAAAAGAAAACGACAGGCCAATATCACTGATGAACATAGATGCAAAAATCCTTTACAAAAGTCTAGCAAACACAATCCAACAACATGTTAAAATGATGGTACATTATGACCAAGTGGGTTTGTTCCATGGATGCAAGGATTCTTCAATGTTTGCAACTCAATTTAATGTGATACACCAAATTAAAATATTGAAAGATAAAAATCATATGATTATCTCAATAGATGAAGAGAAAACCTTTGACAAAATTCAACATACATTTATGATAAAAACCCTCCAGAAAGCAGGCATAGAAGGAACATCAGTTCAGTTCAGTTGTTCAGTTGTGTCCAACTCTTTGCCACCCCATGAAATGCAGCATGCCAGGCCTCCCTGTCCATCATCAACCCCCAGACTTTACCCAAACCCATGTCCATTGAGTCAGTGATGCCATCCAACCATCTCATCCTCTGTCGTCCCTTTCTTCTCCTGCCCACAATCTTTCCCAGCATCAAGTCTTCTCAAATGAGTCAGTACTTCGCATCAGTTGGCCAAAGTATTGGAGTTTAAGCTTCAACACCAGTCCTTCCAATGAACACCCAGGACAGATCTCATTTAGGATGGACTGGTTGGATCTCCTTGCAGTCCAAGGGACTCTCAAGAGTCTTCTCCAACATCACAGTTCAAAACCATCAATTCTTCTGTGCTCAGCTTTCTTTATAGTCCAAGTCTCACATCCATACATGACCACTGGAAAAACCATAGCCTTGACTAGATGGACCTTTGTGGATAAAATAATATCTCTGGTTTCTAATAGGCTGTCTAAGTTGTCATAACTTTCCTTCCAAGGAGTAACCATCTTTTAATTTCATGGCTACAATCACAAACTGCAGTGATTTTTGAGCCCCCCAAAATAAAGTCTGCCACTGTTTCCACTGTTTCCCCGTCTATTTGCCATGAAGTAATGGGACCGGATGCCATGTTCTTAGTTTTTTGAATGTTGAGCTTTAAGCCAACTTTTTCACTCTCCTCTTTCATTTTCATCAAGAGACTCTTTAGTTGTTCCTCACTTTCTGCCATAAGGGTGGTGTCATCTGCATATCTGAGGTAATTGATACTTCTCCTGGCGATCTTGATTCCAGCTTGTGCTTCATCCAGCCCAGCATTTCTCATGATGTACTCTGCATATAAGTTAAATAAGCAGGGTGACAATATGCAGCCTCGACATACTCCTTTTCCTATTTAGAACCAGTCTATTTTTCCATGTCCAATTCTAACTGTTGCTTCCTAACCTACATATGGGTGTCTCAAGAGGCAGGTCTGGTGGTCTAATAATCCCATCTCCTTCAGAATTTTCCACAGTTTATTGTGATCCACACAGTCAAAGTCTTTGACATAGTCAATAAAGCAGAAATATATGATGAAACTCTCTTGCTTTTTTGATGATCCAGGAGATGTTGGCAAGTTGATTTCTGGTTCCTCTGTCTTTTCTAAACATATCTCAACATAATAAACACTGTATATGAAAAAGCCACAGCAAACCTTATCCTCAAAGGTGAAAAATTGAAAGCCTTTTCCCAAAATTCAGGAACAAGACAAGGGTGCCCACTCTTACCACTACTATTCAACATAGTTTTGGAAGTTTTAGCCACAGAAATCACAGAAGAAAAAGAAATCCAGATGTGAAAAGAAGTAAAACTCTCACTGTTTGCAGATGACATGATACTCTACATAGAAAACCCTAAAGACACCACCAGAAAATTACTAGAGCTAATCATTGAACATGGCAAAGTGGCAGGATATAAGTTAACATACAAAAATCTCGCATTCCTATACACTAACAATGAGAAAACAGAAAGAAAAATTAAGGAAACAATTCCATTTACCATTGCAATGAAAAGAATAAAATACTTAGGAATAAATATACCTAAAGAAACAAAAGGTACCTATATACAGAACACTATAAAACACTGATGAAAGAAATCAAAGATGACACAAATAGATAAAGAAATATACCGTGTTTATGAGTCTGAAGAATCAATATAGTGAAAATGAGTACACAATCCAAAGCAATCTATAGATTCAATGCAATCCCTATCAAGCTACCAACAGTATTTTTCACAGAACTAGAACAAATAATTTCACAATTTATATGGAAATACTAAAAAAACTCAAATAGCCAAAGCAATCTTGAAAAAGAAGAATGGAACTAGAAGCATCAACCTGCCTGACTTGAGACTACATTACAAAGCAACAGTCATCAAGACAGTATGGTACTGGTACAAAGACAGAAATATAGATCAATGGAACAAAATAGAAATCCCAGAGATAAATCCATGTACCATGCAGATGGTGATAGCAGCCATGAAATTAAAATAAGC
This sequence comes from Budorcas taxicolor, assembly GCF_023091745.1. Classification (NCBI taxonomy): domain Eukaryota; kingdom Metazoa; phylum Chordata; class Mammalia; order Artiodactyla; family Bovidae; genus Budorcas; species Budorcas taxicolor. The sequence goes on from NC_068920.1 coordinate 143,841,355, forward strand.
TTACTCCTTGGAAAGAAAGTTATGACCAACCTAGATAGCATATTAAAAAGCAGGGACATTACTTTGCCGACTAAGGTCCTTCTAGTCAAGGCTATGGTTTTTCCAGTAGTCATGTATGGATGTGAGAGTTGGACTGTGAAGAAAGCTGAGTGCCGAAGAACTGATGCTTTTGAACTGTGGTGTTGGAGAACACTCTTGAGAGTCCCTTGGGCTGCAAGGAGGTACAACTAGTTCATTGTAAAGGAGATCAGTCCTGGGTGTTCATTGGAAGGACTGATGCTAAAGCTGAAACTCCAGTACTTTGGCCAACTCATGTGAAAAGTTGAATCATTAGAAAAAACCCTGATGCTGGGAACGATTGAGGGCAGGAGGAGAAGGGGATGACAGAGGATGAGATGGCTGGATGGCATCACCGACTGGATGGACATGAGTTTGAATGAACTCTTGGAGTTGGTGATGGTCAGGGAGGCCTGGTGTGCTGTGATTCATGGGGTTGCAAAGAGTCGGACACGACTGAGTGACTAAACTGAACTGATGAACATCTTATCTTTGACAAAGGAAGCAAAAACAAACAATGGAGAAAAGATAATCTTTTTAACAAGTGGTGTTGGGAAAACTGGTCAACCACTTGTAAAAGAATGAAACTAGAACACTTTCTAACACCATACACAAAAATAAACTCTAAATGGATTAAAGATCTAAACGTATGACCATAAACTATAAAACTCATGGAGGAAAACAGGCAAAAAACTGTCTGATATAAATCACAGCAGGGTCCTCTATGACCCATCTCCCACAGTACAGAAATAAAAGCAAAAATAAACAGATGGGACCTAATTAAAATTAAAAGCTTTTGCACAATGAAGGAAACTACAAGCAAGGTGAAAAGACAGCTTTCAGAATGAGAGAAAATAATAGCAAACAAAGCAACTGACAAAGAATTAATCTCAAAAATTTATAAGCAGCCCCTGCAGCTCAATTCCACAAAAATAAATGACCTAATCAAAAAACAGGCCAAAGAACTAAACAGACATTTCTCCCCAGAAGACATACAAATGGCTAAAAAACACATGAAAAGACACTCAACATAACTCATCATCAGAGAAATGCAAATCAAAACCACAATGAGGTATCATCTCATGCTTGTCAGAATGGCTGCTATGAAAAAGTCTACAAACAATAAATGCTGGAATTGATGTGGAGAAAAGGGAACCCTCTTACACTGTTGGTGGGAATGCAAACTAGTACAGCCACTGTGGAGAACACTGTGGAGATTCCTTTAAAAAACTCGACATAAAACTGCCATACGACCCAGCAGTCCCACTGCTGGGCATACACACTAAGCAAACCACAATTGAAAGAGACACGTGTACCCCAATGTTCATCACAGCACTGTTTACAATAGCTAGGATGTGGAAGTAACCTAGATGTCCATCGGCAGACAAATGGATAAGAAAGATGCAGTACATATACACAATGGAATATTACTCAGCTATTAAAAATGCATTTGAATCAGTTCTAATGAGGTAGATGAAACTGGAGCCTATTATACAGAATGAAATATGTCAGAAAGAAAAACACTAATATAGTATATTAACACATATATAAGGAAGTTAGAAAGTTGATAACAATGACCCTATATGGGAGACAGCAAAAGAAACACAGATGTAAATAACAGATTTTTGGCATCTTTGGGAAAAGGTGAGGGTGGGATGATTTGAGAGAATAGCATTGAAACATATATATTACCATATGTGAAATAGATCCTCAGTCCAAGTTTGACAAATGAGACAGGGTGCTCAGGGCTTACTGGTGCACTGGAATGACCATGAGGATGGGATGAGGAGAGAGGTGGGAGGGAGGTTCGGGATGGGGAACACATGTATACCCATGGCTTATTCATGTCAATGTATGGCAAAAACCACTACAATAGTGTAAAGTAATTAGCCTCCAATTAAAATAAATTAATTAATTAAAAAATAAACAGATTATGGAATCTGGCCCCATCCCTTCATGGAAAATATATAGGGAATAAATGGAAACAGTGAAAGACTTTATCTTATTGGGCTCCAAAATCACTGTGGATGGTGATTGCAGCCATGAAATTAAAAGACACTTTCTCCTTAGAAGAAAGGTCATGACAAACCCAGATAGTGTGTTAAAAAGCAGAGATAGCACTTTGATGACAAAGGTCTATATAGTCAAAGCTATGGTTTTTCCAGTAGTCATGTATGGATGTGAGAGATGGGCCGTAAAGAAGGCTGAACACTGAAGAATTGATGCTTTCAAACTGCTATTGGAGAAGACTCTTGAGAGTCCCTTGGACTGCAAGGAGATCCAACCAGTCCATCCTAAAGGAAATAAGTCCTGAATATTCATTGGAAGGACTAAATCTGAAGCTGAAACTCCAATCCTTTGGCCACTCGATTGGAAGAGCTAACTCATTGGAAAAGACCCTCATGCTGGGTGGTACTGCCAGGCCTCCGAGTTCTTGTTATCCTCACAGCTATCTGAATGGTTGTGATACCTGTCACCATGTCTTCCCTCTTTCTTACTTTCTGTCTTTCATTTTATTCATCTTTGTAAGATTATTTCTGGGCCTGTTATTTTCATGCTTAAACATTTTAAATACATTTTTATACCCACAGAATAAAATCTAATGTCAATAGCTTATAGTATCATTCTATAGCCCTAACAAACTAGCCTATATATAGTTCCAATGTATTGTTCCCATTTTCCTTCTCTCTATCTCTCTCCCTCCCTGTCCCACATTCTCTTCAACAATTCTGCCACATCCAGCTAATACAGCTAAACTCTCATTATTTTTCAAGTATTACTGAAACTATTATACCTCTACTCTTTTTTGAAATAGTGTTTACTATCCTTGGATCTATATCTATATAGATATATCTATATCTATTCAGTTCAGTTCAGTCATTCGTTCAGTCGCATCCGTCTCTTTGCTACCCCATGAATCACAGCACGCCAAGCCTCCCTGTCCATCATCAACTCCCAGAGTTCACTCAAACTCATGTCCATTGAGTCGGTGATGTCATCCAGCGATCTCATCCTCTGTCATCCCCTTCTCCTCCTGCCCCCAAATCCCTCCCAGCATCAGGGTCTTTTCCAACGAGTCAACTCTTCGCATGAGGTGGCCAAAGTACTGCAGTTTCAGCTTCAACATCAGTCCTTCCAATGATCACCCAGGACTGATCTCCTTTGGGATGGACTGGTTGGATCTCCTTGCAGTCCAAGGGACTCTCAAGAGCCTTCTCCAACACCACAGTCGAAAAGCATCAATTCTTCAGCACTCAGCTTTCTTCACAGTCCAACTTTCACATCCATACATGACTACTGGAAGAACCATAGCCTTGACTATATCTAAATCTATATCCATATCTATATCTATATCTATAATGTAGTTCACCATCTCCTTAATAATGGGCCCTAGTTGTCTTCAGTTTTGTATTACTGAAAATTATGCCACACTAGGCTTGTTTGCGAAAAAGGCGATGGCACCCCACTCCAGTACTCTTGCCTGGAAAATCCCGTGGATGGAGGAGCCTGGTGGGCTGCAGTCCATGGGGTCGCAAAGAGTCAGACACGACTAAGTGACTTCACATTCACTTTTCACTTTCATACATTGGAAAAGGAAATGGCAATCCACTCCAGTGTTCTTGCCTGGAGAATCCCAGGGACGGGGGAGCCTGGTGGGCTTCCATCTATGGGATCACACAGAGTTGGACACAACCGAAGTGACTTAGCAGCAGTAGCGGCAGCATCCTTGGAACAAGCACTTCATTCTTTTCCTACTAATTAAAAAATTACCTTTTAATACTTAGCTCAATGCCACTTCATCTTTCATTTTTTTCCCCAAAAGAAACATTTTTCACCACTCGTGCAATCAGAAGAAAGAATTCCCTTTTCTAGCTGTCTTTAAAATTTCCCTATATGGACTATAAAGTCCATGGAATTTTCCAGGCCAGAATACTGGAGTGGGTAGCCTTTCCTTTCTCCAGGGGATCTTCACAACCCAGGGATCAAACCCAGGTCTTCTGTATTGCAGGTGGATTCTTTACAAGCTGAGCCCCAAGAGAAGCCCCTCCTTATACACCAATCACTTATTACATTTTCTTATAGTCATCTTTCAGATACCTGTTTCCTTTGCTAGATTGTGGCATCTTTAGTGCAGAATTAACATGCCTAAATCCCAAACATAGAACTGAATTTAAATGATCTTTCCATTTGTGTGTATTAAATACAATAAAGTTAATTTGGATTTGCAGTAAAATAATTGAAGTGTATCTGTGCCTTTTTGTTTCTTTGAGAACTCTAGATATCAGCTGTGGAATGATCTCATGACCATTTATTGGGATTTTCTGATACTATGAATTTGCAATTTAGGAAATTGTTTGGAAACATAGAAAACTGTGGCCTCTAGGTTTGACTTCACCCATAAACCCTCTCTTCTTAGAGACTCTGATATAGAGTTCCAAATTAGGAAGTCACTTGAGGACAAATTTGTAGTTTTAGGTAATGTTGATAAATTCATGGGTTTCAGAATCATATAGAAACATGTTCGCAAGGAAAATCTGAAGTTTTACTTGGTAATATGGCTTCTTGGCTCCCTAGTCTGCAGAACATATTTCCTTTCAAGACCTAACCTAAATCTTTCTTACTAAAACTAATTTATTCTTTCAGTTAACAAAAAAAGGCCACTGCTCACTGTCCTGTAAGGAATATTTCCTCTCCTGGATGATTGGATGTCCATTCAACCTTCTCCCTTTCAAACTGTAAGGAACCTAGATCTTCTGTCTTTCTCCCACTGGGAAAATCCTTAACATTTCATCACCAGACTTGTTCCCCTGAGGCTCCTTGTTCAGATTCTTATAATCACCTTCCCATCAGGGTTTCTACTTGTCCAGAAGCTACACATAATCTGCCCTATCCTTTTTATTCCCATGTGGCACAAATAGCAATCAAGTATTTCTGTGCAGATTTCTGTATTTCTGTGCAGATTCTGTATTTCTGTGCAGATTTCTACAAGCAAGCAAAAGAACTTTCTCTAGCACAGTGAACATGATAGATTTATAAATTTTATCAAATCCTCAGCATGTCTACAGATTAGCTCTGCAGATGAACAATGTATCGTATACATTAGACACCTTGTAATAGGGAAACACAGTATCTTCCAGTAACTGTTCTTTTCTGCTTCCTAAAATCATGGATCTTCTCTAAATATTTCATTTCTTTTTAGGAAAAATGCAAAAGTATTGTTAAACATAACTCAGTTCTTTTAAAAGTTTCGACTCTGTGACTTGTCAACAGAACAAATAAACACAGCTCCAGCAAGCCCTGCATATGAAATCACTAGCAGAATAATCCTACAGGAGGCCAATTGCTATGCTTCAATGACAAAGCACTTCAATAATAGTTTTCTACAGAGGTATATATTTTACAATCCAATGAGCTAACAAATTCTAACCCACCGAGCTTAAAACAAGATGAAATAAAATAAAACATGAAATGTTCCTGTTCTGCAGAACTGGGCATGGCAATTTCTTTTGGCTTTTTTGGGAAAAACATTAACTTTTAAATGGCTCTTCTCATGTGGTTGGGTAACAGTAATTTATAAATAAATATTCATTAATAGTTGTGTGCTATTAAAAGGCTGTCCAAATTATTTTTTCCCCTCACAGCTGAGAAGATTTTATTTAAAGCCTTAAGCAGGGTAAATTATGTTCTGTTCATCCCTTCTGCTGTCTTCACTTGTTTATTAATTAGCATAATCTTTTAAGGTTTAGCAAGATAAAACCTTCTCAACACTGGGGAGATACATTTTGGAAAAGAAATACAAAAGCTGGTGAAAATCCTACCTGATAGCCAGCCTTCTCTCTTTATTAGATTTAATTAAAGTAGGTTTGACTGTAAACACATCACCATTTTATATTTACATGTGACGCTGCCTCATTAGCAACAAGGGAGAGACTGAGGATATGGGTATTAAATCTGCTTTTCCTAAGTTGTGGTATCTTGCAGTAAAATAGAAATGAGAAATTTGAAGATGTATCAGAATAAAATTATTTAATAAGTGGATCACCATGGCCAGGAGAGTAGGCCTTGAGACACAGCACAGGCTGGCCTTCTTCTCAGAAATTTTCTGAGACTTATTCCATGCATGTGTGTGTGCTCAATTGCTTCAGTCGTGTCCGAAGTGACCCTATGGAGTGTAGGCCACAAGGCTTCTCTCTGGAGTGTGTTGCCATTTCCTACTCCAGGGGCTCTTCCCCACCTATGGATCGAACCCATGTCTCCTGCGTCTCCTGCATTGGCAGGTGGGTTCTTTACCACTAGTGCCACCTGGGAAGCCCCAGATCTCTTTCATTTATGTATATATAACATTGCTGTTATATATCAAGCATTGGACCTCAAACTGATATAGAATTTGTCTTCTAGAAGCATCATCTAGTAGGGACATATGAACATTAATTAAATAAACATGCAATAAATATTTAACTAAAACCTGTGAGAATTATTTAAAACCACAGAAGTAACAATAACATCAAATTTAGTCTGGGAAGGTTTCCCTGAGATAATGCTTACTCTAAAAATCCAGCAAGTTGAAGATAAAAGATACTTTTGGTTTTGTTTGCTTGTTAATTTGCTTATTGGTTTATTATTTGATAAATAGTTATTTTAAAATAGTGTTCTGTATTAGAAACATAGTTTTTAATCATTTTCCATAGAAAATATTTGCTATATATGATAATAACGTTTTAAGTACTATCATTTCTAAGATTACATATTATCAAATTTAATAACTGCAAAGTAATTTTTATGATACCACTTTATAGATTCCAAAACACTTTCTATGAAAATATAAAGGTTTGCAATAAGAATGTAGCATCACCAACTCAATGGACAAGAATTGGAGCAAACTCTAGGAGGTAGTGAAGGAAAGGGAAGCCTTGCAAGCTGCAGTCCATGGGGTCACAAAGGGTAAGACATGATTTACTGACTGAACAATAAGAATCTAAGTACACACACACATACACACACACACACACACACACACACACACAATTCCCATTTATCAACAGGAAAATTTCTCTCTAAGCATATGCATCTTAAAACACAAAGAGAAAAGAGGCCCAAGTTATACCCCAGAAGGCTAGTCATGAAATAGATTCAGATCCAAAAGAGTATCTGTTATTCCAAACTGTATTCAAATGACTGAATACCATCATCTTAACGGGAGACATTAAGATTACTCTTCCTAAATAGCTGTCTGGGGAGGCCTTACAAATAGCTGTGAAAAGAAGAGAGGCGAAAAGCAAAGGAGAAAAGAAAAGATATAAGCGTCTGAAAGCAGAGTTCCAAAGAATAGCAAGAAGAGATAAGAAAGCCTTCTTCAGCAATCAATGCAAAGAAATAGAGGAAAACAACAGAATGGGAAAGACTAGAGATCTCTTCAAGAAAATTAGAGATACCAAGGGAACATTTTCTGCAAGGATGGGCTCGATAAAGGACAGAAATGGTCTGGACCTAACAGAAGCAGAAGATATTAAGAAGAGGTGGCAAGAATACACGGAAGAACTGTACACAAAAGATTTTCACGACCCAGATAATCATGATGATGTGATCACTAATCTAGAGCCAGACATCTTGGAAAGTGAAGTCAAGTGGGCCTTAGAAATCATCACTACGAACAAAGCTAGTGGAGGTCATGGAATTCCAGTTGAGCTGTTTCAAATTGTGAAAAATGATGCTATGAAAGTGCTGCACTCAATATGCCAGCAAATTTGGGAAACTCAGCAGTGGCCACAGGACTGTAAAAGGTCAGTTTCATTCCAATCCCAAAGAAAGGCAATGTCATAGAATGCTCAAACTACCGCACAAGTGCACTCATCTCACATGCTAGTAAAGTAATGCTCAAAATTCTCCAAGCCAGGCTTCAGCAATATGTGAACCGTGAACTCCCTGATGCTCAAGCTGGTTTTAGAAAAGGCAGAGGAACCAGAGATCAAATTGCCAACATCTGCTGGACCATGGAAAAAACAAGAGAGTTCCAGAAACACAACTCTTTCTGCTTTATTGACTATACCAAAGCCTTTGACTGTGTGGGTCATAATAAACTGTGGAAAATTCTGAGAGAGATGGAAATACCAGACCACCTAACTTGCCTCTTGAGAAATCTGTATGCAGGTCAGGAAGCAACAGTTAGAACTGGACATGGAACAACAGACTGGTTCCAAATAGGAAAAGGAATACGTCAAGGCTGTATATTGTCACCCTGCTTATTTAACTTTTATGCTGAGTACATCATGAGAAACGCTGGACTGGAAGAAACACAAGCTGGAATCAAGATTGCCGGGAGAAATATCAATAACTTCAGATATGCAGATGACACCACCCTTATGGCAGAAAGTGAAGAGTAGCTAAAAAGCCTCTTGGTGAAAGTGAAAGAGGAGAGCGAAAAAGTTGGCTTAAAGCTCAACATTCAGAAAATGAAGATCATGGCATCTGGTCCCATCACTTCATGGGAAATAGATGGGGAAACAATGTCAGACTTTATTTTGGGGGCTCCAAAATCACTGCAGATGGTGACTGCAGCCATGAAATTAAAAGATGCTTACTCCTTGGAAGAAAAGTTTTGACCAACCTAGATAGCAGATTCAAAAGCAGAGACATTACTTTGCCGACTAAGGTCCTTCTAGTCAAGGCTATGGTTTTTCCATTGGTCATGTATGGATGTGAGAGTTGGACTGTGAAGAAGTCTGAGTGCCGAAGAATTGATGCTTTTGAACTGTGGTGTTGGAGAAGACTCTTGAGAGTCCCTTGGACTGCAAGGAGATCCAACCAGTCCATTCTGAAGGAGTTCAGCCCTGGGATTTCTTTGGAAGGAATGATGCTAAAGCTAAAACTCCAGGACTTTGGCCACCTCATGCGAAGAGTTGACTCATTGGAAAAGACTCTGATGCTGGGAGGGATGGATGGCAGGAGGAGAAAGGGACGACAGAGGATGAGATGGCTGGATGGCATCACGAACTCGATGGACGTGAGTCTGAGTGAACTCCGGGAGATGGTGATGGACAGGGAGGCCTGACGTGCTGTGATTCATGGGGCTGCAAAGAGTCGGACATGACTGAGCGACTGAACTGAACTGAAATAGCAATGTATGTAATCTTTTTCTTAATCTGTGCTAAATTACAGACATTCAAAAGGCTTCTCATTAGGAAAAGAGGAAGCTATTTCTCAACATATTTAATAAAGCTTAGATAACATTATGCTCAATCTATGTCTACTATTTTGAAAATAGCCCTTTTGAGTTTCCAGGGGCCCCTCTGCAGCTCTGGCACCTCCCCTACATCCTCTACCCTCTTTATTTGTCCCATTTCTCACTTTCATAAATTCTTTTTCACTTTTTGTTTTTCAGTTTCACTCATGTAACATGTCCTTTCCCTTATTATAAGTGATACAAATTATTTCCAAATGAGAAATCCCTCAAAGAGTTGAAACTAACAAACACAGTAATTCTTTGGTACCTAAAAAGGAAGTTTCTATTACTTTATGTTTCCAAATAAACTTTTGATACGATATAGAATTTCCATTTATTTTTCCTTACTGCTTTATTTTGACCATCAACTATATTACTACTTTTCAAAATTTAAAAGCCTGTGCTTTCATATTAAAGTACTAGTTCCAGACATATATTTAATGAAATATAGAGTTATAAACCCTTATAAAATCTTGGATATATGCCTGCTCAATTCTTCCAAAATCCAAATGCCTAATAAATTTTGAAATTGAATATTGAAATAAAAAGATTTGCCAATACAGCTGAAGGAGTAGTAATTACTCAACAATAGATGACTTTAATCTGCTTTGAAGGTTCAAATGTTTGTTGATACTTTGGAAGTAGGCCAAAACAAAAGAGAAATTTCCAGTTTGATAAAATTATATTTTCAAAGAAACAGATTATTAAATTGAATAAATATGTAAGAGTGAGTAACATTTCAAATTATAATTAGGAGAACTTATCTATAAATTAATTACCTGATCTAAAATAACTTATAAAACAAAAATGTGAATTCCTGAAATTTATTTTATTGGGTTTGATTTATCAGAATGAAGACAAGACATGAAGAAAAGGTAAAAAGTAGTAGAATTGAATGAAGGATTAAGTAAATAAGAACAGCTGAGATCTGAGATCGGTTTAGTGAAATATAAGCTGGGAAGAAAATAAATTTAGAAGCAGGCTCTCTTGGGGTAGGGGAGGGCAGCTGCCTGGAGTAGTTGGTTTAGTTTGGCCAGAAGCTATCCATCACCAATTGCTAATTACTCTGCCTTCCTCTCCTCTCCAGAGCGGAGCTGAATTTGTTCACATTCTTATGATGAGGACCAAAGATAGATTCTGGGTCATTCTGAGCTGGCCGTCTGCTGATCCTACTCACAATGAACCCCTATACCAGAGTACTAGCAACACTTCAAATCCAGTTCATCTTTATTGTATGGAGCTGTCCAGTGCTTTGTAGAATGTGTGACAGATCCCTGGCCTCTGCCAGTAGATGCCAGCATCATGCTCTGCCACACCAGTCACTATATTCAAAAATGTCTCCCTGCCTACTCAGTAGCATCAGACTCTTTGCAACACCATGGACTGCAGCCTGCCAGGCTCTTCTGTCCATGGGGTTTCCCCAGGGAATAATACTGGAGTGGGTTGCCACGTCTTCCCCCATGGGATCTTCCCAACCCAGGGATCAAACCCAGGTTTCCCGCTTTGCAGGCAGATTCTTTACCACCTGAGCCACCAGGAAAGTCCCAGAATACTGCATAGCCTATCCCTTCTCCAGGGGATTATTCTGACACCAGAATAAAAATGGGGTCTTCTGCATTGTTAAGGCAGATTCTTTACCAGCTGAGCTCCAGGGAAGTCCATTCTTTGTTTCTACATGTTCATATTTCCAAATCACTAGCTCATTAGCACATTTTACTTCAAAAGACAAGGACATGAGTCTTTGTACACAGTTTCATTACAATTGCACTGTGAAGAAAGCTGAGCGCTGAAGAATTGATGCTTTTGAACTGTGGTGTTGGAGAAGACTCTTGAGAGTCCCTTGGACTGCAAGGAGATCCAACCAGTCCATTCTGAAGGAGATCAGCCCTGAGATTTCTTTGGAAGGAATAATGCTGAAGCTGAAACTCCAGTACTTGGACCACCTCATGCTAAGTGTTGACTCATTGGAAAAGGCTCTGATGCTGGGAGGGATTGGGGGCAGGAGGAGAAGGGGACGACAGAGGATGAGATGGCTGGATGGCACACTGACTTGATGGACGTTTGTCTGGGTGAACTCCGGGAGTTGGTGATGGACAGGGAGGCCTGGTGTGCTGCGATTCATGGGGTCACAAAGAGTCAGACACGACTGAGCAACTGAACTGAAATGAACTGATACATTAGTTGTCTGACCCCCGGATACCTGTGCAGTAGTTTCAGAATTGTTAGGCTGACCAAACAAATTATACTTTATAGAATACAGAACTTATGTTATAGAATGCAGAACTTATGTGCAGTGGTTCCTTTTGCCTTTAGTCTGACAGGCTCCATTCAGTTCCAATATTATTGATACTTAGGTAAGTAACTCTTTTCCCTACTCCTTTAATTGAGTTTCTTTCATATATTTGCAATGCAGTTAATTTCTTTTGTAACATTCCACATTCCATTCCAGAATTCTCCAATCATCACCTAAAATATTTTCTATTTTATTTGTACACTTAATGTTCACTCTTTGTACTATGCAGTGCTATGGGATTAAACAAATTTAGTGTCATGCATCAACCATTACAGAATTACACAGAAAAATTGCACTGCCTTAATAATACCCCATGTTTCACCTGTTCAGTACTCCTCTGAATCTAAACCCAGGTCCATCACTGATATTTTTAATGCCTCTAGAGTTTTCTCTTTCCAGAATGTCAAATAAAAGGCACATTTACTATTAACTTTCTGTCCAGTGGGCTTCATATTGTTGTTGTTGTTCAGTTGCTAGGTTGTGTCTGACTCATTATGACCCCATGGACTGCAGCAGGCCAGGCTTTCGTTGTCCTGCACGATCTCCTGGAGTTTGCTCAAAATCATATACATTGAGTCAGTGATGCCAACCAACCACCTTGTCCTCTGTCATCCCCTTCTCTTGCCTTCAGTCTTTAACAGCATCAGGGTCTTTAACAGCTCTTCACATCAGGTGGCCAAACTATTGGAGCTTCAGCTGCAGCATCAGTCCTTCCAATGAACATTCAGGACCTATCCTTTAGGACTGACTGGTTTGATCTCCATGCAGTCCAAGGGACTCTGCAGAGTCTTCAGAACCGCAGTTCAAAGGCATCAATTCTTTGGTACTCAACTTTCATTATCATCAACTCGCACATCCATATATGATTATTGGAAAAACCGTAGCTTTGACTATATGGACTTTTGTTGGCATAGTAATATCTGCTTTATAATACACTGGCTAGATTTGTCATAGCTTTTCTTCCAAGGAGCAAGCATCCTTTAATTTCATGGCTGCAGTCACCATATGCAGTGATTTTGGAGCTCAAGAAAATAAAGTCTGTCACTGTTTTCCATTGTTTCCCCACCTATTTGCCGTGAAGTGAGAGTGCCAGGTTGTGTTGGCACAGGAGTGGCCTAGAGGAGCTACCTCACACCCGAGGTCAGGGGTGACGGCTGAGCCAAGCTACCCCATGCCAGAGGCCAGGGGTGGCAGCCGAGAGGAGCTACCCCACATCAAAGGAGCAGCAGCTGCACGGACGCAGGAGAGCCGAGAGGGGCTACTCCATGTCCAAGGTCAGGAGGGGTGGTCATGAGGAGATACCCCTCATCCATGGTAAGGAGAAGCAGCTGTGCTTTGCTGGTATAGCCGTGAAGATATAGCCCAGGTCCAAGGTAAGAGAAACCAAAGTAAGACAGTAGGTGTTTTGAGAGGGCATCAGAGGGCAGACACACTGAAACCATAATTACAGAAAACTAGCCAATCTGAAGACCACAGCCTTGTCTAACTCAACGAAACTGAGCCATGCTGTGTGGGGCCACCCAGATGGGCGGGTCATGGTGGAAAGGTCTGACAGAATGTGGTCCATTGGAGAAGGGAATGGCAAACCACTAGAGTATTCTTGCTTTGAGAACCCCATGAAGAGTGTGAAAAGGCAAAATGATAGGATACTAAAATGGGAACTCCCCAGGTCAGTAGGTGGCCAATATGCTACTGGAGATCAGTGGAGAAATAACTCCAGAAAGAATGAAGGGATGGAGCCAAAGCAAAAACAATACCCAGTTGTGGATGTGACTGGTGATACAAGCAAGGTCCGATGTTGTAAAGAGCAATATTGCATAGGAACCTGGAATGTCAGGTCCATGAATCTAGGCAAATTGGAAGTGGTCAAACAGGAGATATATGCAGGTCAGGAAGCAACAGTTAGAACTGGACAAGGAACAACAGACTGTTTCCAAATAGAAAAAGGAATACCTCAATGATGTATATTGTCACCCTGCTTATTTAACTTATATGTGGAGTACATCATGAGACACTGGGCTGGAAGAAATACAAGCTGGAATCAAGATTGCAGGGAGAAAAATCAATAATCTCATATATGCACATGACACCACCCTTATGGCAGAAAGTGAAGAGGAACTAAAAAGCCTCTTGATGAAAGTGAAAGAGGAGAGTAAAAAGTTGGCTTAAAACTAAACATTCAGAAAACTAAGATCATGGCAACTGGTCCCATAACTTCATGGCAAACAGATGGGGAAACAGTGGAAACAATGTCAGACTTTATTTTTCTGGGCTCCAAAATCACTGCAGATGGTGACTGCAGCCATGAAATTAAAAGACACTTACTCCTTGGAAGGAAAGTTATGACCAAACAAGATAGCATATTGAAAAGCAGAGACATTACTTTGCCAACAAAGGTCCATCTAGTCAAGGTTATGGTTTTTCCGTTGGTCAGGTATGGATGTGAAAGTTGAACTATGAAGAAAGCTGAGCGCCAAAGAATTGATGCTTTTGAACTGTGGTGTTGGAGAAGGCTCTTTAGAGTCCCTTGGACTGCAAGGAGATCCAACCAGTCCATTCTAAAGATCAGTCCTGGGTGTTCTTTGGAAGGAATGATGATGAAGCTGAAACTCCAGTACTTTGGCCACCTCGTGTGAAGAGTTGACTCATTGGAAAAGACTCTGATGCTGGGAGGGATTGGGAGCAGGAGGAGAAGGGGACGATAAAGGATGAGATGGCTGGATAGCATCACTGACTCGATGGACATGAGTTTGGGTGAACTCCGGGAGTAGGTGATGGACAGGGAGGCCTCTTGTGCTGCAATTCATGGAATACCAAAGAGTCAGATATGACGGAGCGACTGAACTGAACTGAGCTGAAACAGGAGATGGTAAGATTGAATGTCTCACATTCTAGGAATCAGTGAACTAAAATGGACTGGAATGTGTGAATTTAACTCAGATGACAATTATATCTACTACTGTGGCCAGGAATCCCTTAGAAGAAATGGAGTAGCCATCATGGTCAATAAAACAGTCTGAAATGCAGTACTCAGATGTAATCTCTAAAACAACAGAATGATCTCTGTTCATTTCCAAGGCAAACCATTCAATATCACAGTAATTCAAGCCTATGCCCCAACCAGTAATGCTGAAGAAGCTGACGTTGAATGATTCTATGAAGACATACAAGGCCTTGTAGAACTAACACCCAAAAAAGATGTCCTTTTCTTTATAGGGGACTGGAACGCAAAAGTAGGAAGTCAAGAAACACCTGGAGTAACAGGCAAATTTGGCCTTTGAGTACAGAATGAAGAAGGGCAAAGGCTAATAGAGTTTTGCCAAGAAAATGCACTGGTCATAGCAAACACCGTCTTCCAACAACACAAGAGAAGACTCTACACATGGATATAACCAGATGGTCAACACCAAGATCAGATTGATTATATTCTTTGAACCCAAAAATGGAGAAGTTCTATACAGTCAGCAAAAACAAGACCGGGAGCTGACTGTGGCTCAAATTATAAACACTTTATTGCCAAATTCAGACTTTAATTGAAGAAAGTAGGGAAAACCACTAGACCATTCAAGTATGACCTAAATCAAATCTAATGATTATGCAGTGGAACTGAGAAACGGATGTAAGGGAGTAGATCTGATAGATAGAGTGCCTGATGAACTATGGACTGAGGTTCATCACTTTGTACAGAGAGAGGGATCAAGACCATGCACATGAAAAAGAAATGCAAAAAAGCAAAATGGCTGTTTGGCTAGGCCTTACAAATAGCTATGAAAAGAAGAGAAGAGAAAAACAAAAGAGAAAGGGAAAGATAAAAGCATATGAATGGAGAGTTCCGAAGAATAGCAAGGAGAGATAAGAAAGGCGTCCTCAGTGATCAATGCGAAGAAATAGAGGAAAGCAGTTCAGTTCAGTTCAGTCGCTCAGTCGTGTCTGACTCTTTGCGACCCCATGAACCGCAGCACGCCAGGCCTCCCTGTCCATCACTATCTCCCAGAGTTCACTCAGACTCACGTCCATCGAGTCCGTGATGCCATCCAGCTATCTCATCCTCAGTTGTCCCCTTCTCCTCTTGCCCCAGTCCCTCCCAGCATGAGAGTCTTTTCCAATGAGTCAACTCTTCGCATGAGGTGGCCATAGTACTGGAGCTTCAGCTTTAGCATCATTCCTTTAGCACATTCCAAGATGTCTGGCTCTAGATTAGTGATCACATCATCATGATTATCTGGGTCGTGAAGATCTTTTGTGTACAGTTCTTCCATGTATTCTTGCCACCTCTTCTTAATATCTTCTGCTTCTGTTAGGTCCATACCATTTCTGTCCTTTATCAAGCCCATCTTTGCATGAAATGTTACCTTGGTATCTCTAATTTTACTACAGAGATCTCTAGTCTTTCCCATTCTGTTGTTTTCCTCTATTTCTTTGCATTGATCGCTGAAGAAGGCTTTCTTATCTCTTCTTGCTATTCTTTGGAACTCTGCATTCAGATGCTTATATCTTTCCTTTTCTCCTTTGCTTTTCACCTCTCTTCTTTCCACAGCTATTTGTAAGGCCTCCCCAGACAGCCATTTGGCTTTTTTGCATTTCTTTTCCATGGGGATGATATTGATCCCTGTGTCCTGTACAATGTCACAAACCACATTCCATAGTTAATCAGGCACTCTATCTATCAGATCTAGGCCCTTAAATCTATTTCTCACTTCCACTGTATAATCACAAGGGATTTGATTTAGGTCATACCTAAATGGTCTAGCGGTTTTCCATATTTTCTTAGATTTGAGTCTGAATTTGGTAATATAGAATTCATGATCTGAGCCACAGTCAGCTCATGGTCTTGTTTTTGTTGACTATATAGAGCTTCTCCACGTTTGGCTACAAAGAATATAATCAATCTGATTTCGGTGTTGACCATCTGTTGATGTCCATGTGTAGAGTCTTCTCTTGTGTTGTTGGAAGAGGGTGTCTGCTATGACCAGTGCAGTCTCTTGACAGAACTGTACTAGTCTTTGCCCTGCTTCATTCCGCATTTCAAGGCCAAGTTTGCCTGTTACTCCAGGTGTTTCTTGACTTCCTACTTTTGCATTCCAATCCCCTATAATGAAAAGGACATCTTTTTTGGGTGTTAGTTCTAAAAGATCTTGTAGGTCTTCATAAAACCGTTCAACTTCAGTTTCTTCAGCGTTACTGGTTGGGGCATAGACTTGGATAACTGTGATATTGAATGGTTTGCCTTGGAGACGAACAGATAATTCTGTAGTTTTTGAGATTGCATCCAAGTGCTGCATTTCAGACTCCTTTGTTGACCATGATGGCTACTCCATTTCTTCTAAGGGATTCCTGCCTGCAGTAGTAGATATAATTGTCATCTGAGTTAAATTCACACATTCCAGTCCACTTTAGTTCACTGATTTCTAGATGTCGACATTCACCCTTACCATCTCTTGTTTGACCACCTCCAATTTGCCTCGATTCATGGACCTGACATTACAGGTTCCTATGCAATATTGCTCTTTACAACATTGGACCTTGCTTCTATCACCAGTCACATCCACAGCTGGGTATTATTTTTGCTTTGGCTCCATCCCTTCATTCTTTCTGGAGTTATTTCTCCACTGAACTCCAGTAGCATATTGGGCACCTAACGACCTGGGGAGTTCCTCTTTTGGTATCCTATCATTTTGCCTTTTCATACTGTTCATGGGATTCTCAAGGCAAGAATACTGAAGTGGTTTGCCATTCCCTTCTCAAGTGGACCACACAGAATGGGAAAGATTAGAGAAGAAGGCTGAGTGCCAAAGAATTGATGCTTTTGAACTGTGGTGTTGGAGAAGACTCTTGAGAGTCCCTTGGACTGCAAGGAGATCCAACCAGTCCATTTTGAAGGAGATCAACCCTGGGATTTCTTTGGAAGGAATGATGTTAAAGCTGAAGCTCCAGTACTTTGGCCACCTCATGTGAAGAGTTGACTCATTGGAAAAGATCTGATGCTGGGAGGCATTGGGGGCAGGAGGAGAAGGGGACAACCAAGGATGAGATGGCTGGATGGCATCATGGACTCGATGGACGTGAGTCTGAGTGAACTCCGGGAGATGGTGATGGACAGGGAGGCCTGGTGTGCTGCAATTCATGGGGTCACAAAGAGTCGGACACAACTGAGCGACTGAACTGAACTGAACTGAGAGATCTCTTCAAGAAAATTAGAGATACTGAGGGAACATTTCATGCAGAGATGGGCTCAATAAAGGACAGAAATTGTATGGAACTAACAGAAGTAGAAGATATTAAGAAGGCGTGACAAGAATACACGGAAGAACAGTATAAAGAAGATCTTCACGACCCAGATGATCATGATGGTGTGATCACTCACCTAGAGCCAGACATCCTGGAATGTGATGTCAAGTGGGCCTTAGAAAGCATCACTACGAACAAAGCTAGTGGAGGTCATGGAATTTCAGGTGAACTATTTCAAATCCTGAAGATGATGCTGTGAATTGGCTGACCCAATATGCAAGCAAATTTGTAAAACTCAGCAGTGGCCACAGGACTGGAAAAGGTCAGTTTTCATTCCAATCCCAAAGAAAGGCAATGCCAAAGAATGCTCAAACTACCACACAGTTGCACTCATCTCACATGCTAGTAATGTAATGCTCAAAATTCTCCAAGCCAGGCTTCAGCAATACATGAACCGTGAACTTCCAGATGTTCAAGCTGGTTTTACAAAAGGCAGAGGAACCAGAGATCAAATTGCCAACATCTGCTGGATCATGGAAAAAGCGAGAGAGTTCCAGAAAAACATCTCTTTCTGCTTTATTGACTATGCCAAAGCCTTTGACTGTGTGGATCACAATAAACTGTGGAAAATTGTGAAAGAGATGGAAATACCAGACCACCTGGCCTGCCTCTTGAGAAACCTAAATGCAGGTCAGAAAGCAACTGAACTCGGAACAACAGACTGGTTCCAAATAGGAAAAGGAGTACATCAAGGCTGTATATTGTCACCCTGCTTATTTAAATTCTATGCAGAATACATCAAGAGAAACGCTGGGCTGGAAGAAGCACAGCTGGAATCAAGATTGCAGGGAGAAATATCAGTAACCTCAGATATGCAGATGACACCACCCTTATGGCAGAAACTGAGTAGTAGTAGTAGTTTGTCGCTCAGTCGTGTCCGACTCTTTGCGACCCCATGGACTGTAGCCTATTTGGCTCCTCCCTCCATGGGGTTCTCGAGGCAAGAGTACTGGAGTGGGTTGACATTTCCTTCTCCAGGGTATCTTCCCGACCCAGAGATCGAACCCAGGTCTCCCGCATTGCAGGCAGACGCTTTAACCTCTGAGCCACCAGGGAAGCCCTAGGAACTAAAAAGCCTCTTGATGAAAGTGAAACAGGAGAGTGAAAATTTGGCTTAAAACTCAACATTCAGAAAATGAAGATCATGGCATCTGACCCCATCACTTCATGGGAAATAGATGGGGAAACAGTTAAAACAGTGTCAGACTTTATTTTGTGGGGGCTCCAAAATCACTGCAGACAGTGATTGCAGCCATGAAATTAAAAGACACTTACTCCTTGGAAGGAAAGTTATGACCAACCTAGGTAGTATGTTGAAAAGCAGAGATATTAATTTTCCAACAAAGGTCCATCTAATCAAGGCTATGGTTTTTCCAGTGGTCATGTAAGGATGTGAGAGTTGCACTGTAAAGAAAGCTGAGAGCTGAAAAATTGATGCTTTTGAACTGTGGTGTTGGAGAAGACTCTTGCAAGTCCCTTGGACTGCAAGGAGATCCAACCAGTCCATCATAAAGGAGTTCAGTCCTGGGTGTCCGCTGGAAGGACTGATGCTAAGGCTGAAACTCCAATACTTTGGCCACCTCATGAGAATAGCTGACTCATTGGAAAAGACCCTCATGCTTGGAGGGAATGGGGGGAGGAGGAGAAGGGGATGACAGAGGATGAGATGGCTGGATGGTATCACCGCCTCAATGGACATGAGTCTGAGTGACCTCAGGGAGTTGGTGATGGACAGGGAGGCCTGGTGTGCTGTGATTCATGGGGTCGCAAAAAGTTGGACATGACTGAGCAACTGAACTGATTTGAACTGATAAGACTAGATGCCATGATTATATTTTTCTGCATGTTGAGTTTAAGCCAACTTTTTCAGTATCCTCTTTCACGTTTGTCAACAAGATTTTTAGTTCCCCTTTGCTTTCTGCCAGAAGAGTGGTGTAATCTGCATATCTGAGGTTATTGATATTTCTCCCTGCAATCTTGATTCCAGCTTGCACTTCATCCAGCCTAGCATTTCACATGATATGCTTTGCATTAATTTAAATAAACAGGCTGAAAAATTATAGCTTTGATGTACTCCTTTCACAATTTTGAACCAACCCATTTTTCCATGTAAGGCTCTAATTATTGCTTCTTGACCTGCATACAGATTTCTCAGGAGGCAAGTAAGGTTGTCTGGTATTCCCATCTCTTGATTTGTCAATGATCCATTGGATGTTGGCAATTTGATCTCTGGTTCCTTTGCCTTGTCTAAATCCAGCTTGAACATCTGGAAGTTCTCAGTTCAGATACTTTTGCAGCCTGTCTTAGAGGATTTTGAGCATTACCTTACTAGCATGTGAAATGAATACAATTTTGTGGTAGTTTGAGCATTCTTTGGCATTGACCTTTGAGATCGGAATGAAAACCAGTCTTTTCCAGTCCTGTGGCCACTGCTAAGTTTTTCCAAATTTGCTTTCATATTGACTGCAGCACTTTAACATCATCTTTTAGGATTTGAAATAGCTCAGCTATAATTCATCATTTCCATTAGCTTCTCTGCTCACTATGCCTGGGGTTTGCTCATATGCATATCCATTGGGTCAGTGATGCCATTCAACCATCTCATCCTCTGTCCCCCTTTCTCCTCCTGCCCGAAGTCTTTCCTAGCATCAGGCTCTTTTCCAAATGAGTTAGCTCTTCTCAGCGTGTGGCCAAAGTATTGGAGTTTCAGCTTCAGCAGCAATCCTTCCAATGAATATTCAGGACTGGTTTCCTTTAGAATGGACTGGTTGGATCTCCTTGCAGTCAAAGTGACTCCCAAGAGTCTTCTCCAGCACCACAACTCAAAATCATCAATTCTTCAGTGCTCAGCATTTTTTATGGTCCAGTCTCACATATGTATATGACTACTGGAAAAACCTTAGCTCTGACTATGCAGACCTTTGTCAGCTTTCATATACTTATTTATGAAGATAGTTCCAAGAATTTTTGATTGAATATCGGGGATTTTCTACATGACCAAATGATTCATCTGCCAATAAAGAGAATTTCGTTTCATTTTCCCTACAAATCTGTATGTGTGTGTGTGTGTGTGTGTAGATATATATACCTTTTACTTACACTATTGTACCAGTTAGAACTAACAGCATAATATAAAAAGTGGTTGAAGGAGTTTATTTTTAATTTTTAATTTTTTTTATCATTAATGATAATAATATTCCATTACTGTAGATCCTGTCAGATGCCTTTTTTCTGTATGAATTCATATGATCAGGATATGATCATATGTTTTTTGTGGGTTTTTGTAGCCTATTTTTGTGGTAAATTACATTGAGTGGCTTTTGACTTCTGAAACAGTGTTGCATGCTTGAAACAAAGTACATTTTACCACTTTGTATAATCCTTTTTATGCATTGTAGAATTTGACTTGCCAATATTGCAAAGATTTTTTTTTTACCTGAGATAATTAAGATTTATTGTCTGAACTTTCATTTCTCTAAAGTCTCTATCTGCTTTGGTGTTAGGGTAATGCTGCACTCAGAAAATGAGTTAAGAATGATTTGTTTTGCTTCTATGTTTTTGGAGTTCTTGAGGAATTGGTATCATCCTTTAAACATTTGGTAGACTTCACCAGTGAAACTATATGATCTGTTCTTTTTTGGAATGCCATTAATTACTGATACAATTGTAAATAGGTGGAGGTTTTTAAATTGGAGTTTCTCAGGTGGCTCAGTGGTAGATAATCTGCTTCCAATGAAGGAGACACAGGTTTGATTCCTGGGTAGGGAAGATCCCCTGGAGAAGGAAATGGCAACCCGTTCCTATATTCTTGCCTAGGAAACACCATGGACAGAGGAACCTGGTGGGCTAAAGTCCCCACAACTTAGGGAATAAACAGCAACTGGGTTCTAGATTATCTGTTTTTCCATGTGTGTTTTGTACTTTATGTCTTTCAAGAAATTAGTGACTTTCATCTAAATAATCAAATTTTTGTACATGGACTTGTTTTTAGTATTTCTTTATTACTCCTTTCATATCCATCAAACAAACAGAGGTACTCTCTCTTTTATAGCAATTTAATAATTAGTCTCTTCTTTTTCTATTTAGAATGATAGCATTTTATCAGATGTAATAATCTTTTCAAATAACCTGCTTTGTTGATTTTCTTCATGATTTTCATGTCTTCAGTTCCCCTGATATCTCTTCTAAATTTTATGTACTTTTTATTTTCATACACTTTCTTCAGGCTTAAATTTATCTTCTTTTCTAGATTTGCTAAAGAGGAAACATGTTATAATTTTTAGATTTTTTTTCTAGAATACACATTTAGTTTTGTAAATATCCAAAAGTTGCCTTTTCTGCTTCTCATAGATTTTGAAATGTTGAGTTTTAATTTTATTTGGCTGGAAAAAAAGTTAACTTTTTCTGAGACTTCGTTGATTTCACGTGTCATTTAGACATGTGATGTTTAATTTGCAAATAACTGTGTTTTTTTCTGCTATTTTTCTGTTACTGAATTTTTTAATTTAATTTTTAAATTCCATTTTGATTTGAAATCACATTTTGTTCTATTCTTTACATTTTTAAAGATGTGTTTTATGGCCCAGGAGGGGGTCTGTCATGATGAATATTTCATGTGAGCTTGAAATAAATGTATATTCTGCTGCTGTTGGATGGAATATTCTGTAAACATCAATTAGATCAAGTTGATTGATAGTGCTGTTCAGGTCATCTGTGTCCTAACTGATTATCTGCCTCCTTGATCTATCAATTACCAAGGGCTGGTTCTTGAAGTCCCTGACAATAGTAGTGGAATTATCTATTTGTCTATGCTATTCTATCATATTTGCTTGGTACATTTTAACCTTCTACTGTTATCTTCATACACATTTAAGAACGTTAAATTCTTTGAGAATTGACACTTTTATCATGATGTAGTAGTAATAGTGAGGTTGCAAAAGAGACTGACACAACTTAGTGACTGAATACACATACACAAACACAGCATGATATATCTTTCTCTATTCTTTATGTTTAATCTAAGTGTATGTTTACATGTAAATTGGGATTTGTTAGACACCATACAGTTTATTTTTGAATTTTTATGCACTCTGACAACCTCTTTTATTTGGTATATTTGAAACATTCACATTTAAAGCAATTATTGATATAGTTAGATAGATGTCAGGTTAGTAACTTAATGGTTCAATTCAGTAACTCAGTCGTGTCTGACTCTTTGAGACCTCATGGAATGCAGCGTGTCAGGCTTACCTGTCCATCGCCAACTCCTGGAGCTTGCTCAAACTCATGTCCATTGAGTCGGTGATGTCATCCAACCATCTCATCCTCTGTCATCCCCTTCTCCTCCCGCCTTCAGTCTTTCCCAGCATCAGGGTCTTTTCAAATGAGTCAGTTCTTCCTGTCCAGTGGCCAAAGTACTGGAACTTCAGCTTCAGCATCAGTTCATCCAATGAATACTCAACTAATTTCCTTCAGAATTGACTGGTTTCATCTCCTTGCAGTCCAAGGAACTCTCAAGAGTCTTCTCCAACACCACAGTTCAAAAGCATCAATTCTTCTGTGCTCAGCTTTCTTTATGGCCCAACTCTCACATCCATACTTGACTACTGGAAAAAAAAAAATAGCTTTGACTATATAAAATATTGTTGGCAAAGTAATGTCTCTGCTTTGTATTATGCTGTCTATGTTGGTCATACTGGGCACCTAATGACCTGGGGGGTTCTTCTTTTGGTATCCTATCATTTTGCCTTTTCATACTGTCTATGATACTGGAGATCAGTGGAGAAATAACTCCAGAAAGAATGAAGGGATGGAGCCAAAGCAAAAACAATACCCAGCTGTGGATGTGACTGGTGATAGAAGCAAGATTCGATGCTATAAAGAGAAATATTGCATAGGAACTTGGAATGTCAGGTCCATGAATCAAGGCATATTGGAGGTGCGCAAACAAGAGACAGCAAGAGTGAACATCGACATTCTAAAATCAGAGAACTAAAATGGAGTGAAATGGGTGAATTTAACTCAGATGACCATTATATCTACTACTGCAGGCCAGAATCCCTCAGAAGAAATGGAGTAGCCATCATGGTCAACAAAAGAGTCCAAAATGCAGCACTTGGATGTAATCTCAAAAACCACAGAATGATCTCTGTTCGTCTCCATGGCAAACCATTCAATATCACAGTTATCCAAGTCTATGCCCCAAACAGTAACGCTGAAGAAACTGAAGTTGAATGGTTTTATGAAGACCTACAAGACCTTTTAGAACTAACACCCAAAAAAGATGTCCTTTTCATTATAGAGGACTGGAATGCAAAAGTAGGAAGTCAAGAAACACCTGGAGTAACAGGCAAATTTGGCCTTGAAATGCAGAATGAAGCAGGGCAAAGACTAATAGAGTTTTGCCAAGAAAATGCACTGGTCATAGCAAACACCGTCTTCCAACAACACAAGAAAAGACTCAACACATGGACATCAATAGATGGTCAACACTGAAATCAGATTGATTATATTCTTTCCAGCCAAAGATAGGGAAGCTCTATACAGTCAACAAAAACAAGACCAGGAGCTGACTGTGGCTCAGATCATGAACTCCTTATTACCAAATTCAGACTCAAATTGAAGAAAGTAGGGAAAACCGCTAAACCATTCAGGTATGATCTAAATCAAATCCCTTATGATTATACAGTGGAAGTGAGAAATAGATTTAAGGGCCTAGATCTCATAGATAGAGGAGACAGGGATCAAGATCATCCCCATGGAAAAGAAATGCAAAAAAGCCAAATGGCTGTCTGGGGAGGCCTTACAAATAGCTGTGGAAAGAAGAGAGGTGAAAAGCAAAGGAGAAAAGGAAAGATATAAGCATCTGAATGCAGAGTTCCAAAGAATAGCAAGAAGAGATAAGAAAGCCTTCTTCAGCGATCAATGCAAAGAAATAGAGGAAAACAACAGAATTGGAAAGACTAGAGATCTCTTCAAGAAAATTAGAGACACCAAGGGAACATTTCATACAAGGATGGGCTCAATAAAGGACAGAAATGGTATGGACCTAACAGAAGCAGAAGATATTAAGAAGAGGTGGCAAGAATACATGGAAGAACTGTACACAAAAGATCTTCACGACCCAGATAATCATGATGATTTGATCACTAATCTAGAGCCAGACATCTTGGAAAGTGAAGTCAAGTGGGCCTAGGAAAGCATCACTAGGAACAAAGCTAATGGAGGTGATGGAATTCCAGTTGAGCTGTTTCAAATTGTGAAAAATGATGCTTTGAAAGTGCTGCACTCAATATGCCAGCAAATTTGGAAAACTCAGCAGTGGCCACAGGACTGAAAAGGTCAGTTTCATTCCAATCCCAAAGAAAGGCAATGCCAAAGAATGCTCAAACTACCACACAGTTGCACTCATCTCACATGCTAGCAAAGTAAGTCTCAAAATTCTCCAATCCAGGCTTCAGCAATATGTGAACCGTGAACTCCCTGATGTTCCAGGTGGTTTTAGAAAAGGCAGAGGAACCAGAGATCAAATTGCCAACATCCACTGGATCATGGAAAAAGCAAGAGAGTTCCAGAAAAACATCTCTTTCTGCTTTATTGACTATGCCAAAGTCTTTGACTGTGTGGGTCACAATAAACTGTGGAAGATTGTGAAAGAGATGGGAATACCAGACCCCCTGACCTGCCTCTTGAGAAATCTGTATGCAGGTCAGGAAGCAACAGTTAGAACTGGACATGGAACAACAGACTGGTTCCAAATAGGAAAAGGAATACGTCAAGGCTGTATATTGTCACCCTGCTTATTTAACTTCTATGCAGAGTACATCATGGGAAACCCAGGACTGGAAGAAACACAAGCTGGAATCAAGATTGCCGGGAGAAATATCAATCACCTCAGATATGCAGATGACACCACCCTTATGGCAGAAAGTGAAGAGGAACTAAAAAGCCTCTTGATGAAAGTGAAAGAGGAGAGTGAAAAAGTTGGCTTAAAGCTCAACATTCAGAAAACGAAGATCATGGCATCTGGTCCCATCACTTCATGGGAAATAGATGGGGAAACAATAGAAACAGTGTCAGACTTAATTTTGTGGCCTCTAAAATCACTGCAGATGGTAACTGCAGCCATGAAATTAAAAGATGCTTACTCCTTGGAAGAAAAGTTATGACCAACCTAGACAGTATATTGAAAAGCAGAGACATTACTTTGCCGACTAAGGTCCTTCTAGTCAAGGCTATGGTTTTTCCATTGGTCATGTATGGATGTGAGAGTTGGACTGTGAAGAAGGCTGAGTGCTGAAGAATTGATGCTTTTGAACTGTGGTGTTGGAGAAGACTCTTGAGAGTCCCTTGGACTGCAAGGAGATCCAACCAGTCCATTCTGAAAGAGATCAGCCCTGGGATTTCTTTGGAAGGAATGATGCTAAGCTGAAGCTCCAGTACTTTGGCCGTCTCATACAAAGAGTTGACTCATTGGAAAAGACTCTGATGTTGGAAGGGATTGGGAACACGAGAAGTGGACAACCGAGAATGAGATGGCTGGATGTCATAACGGACTCAATGGATGTGAGTCTGTGTGAACTCCAGGAGTTGGTGATGGACAGGAAGGCCTGGCATGCTGCGATTCATGGGGTAGCAAAGAGTCGGACACGACTAAGCGATTGAACTGAATTGAACTGATGTTTGTCATAACTTCTCTTCCAAGAAGTAAGCGTCTTTTAATTTCATGCCTGCAATCACCATCTGCAGTGATTTTGGAACCCAAGAAAATAAAATCTGTCACTGTTTCCATTATTTCTCTTTCTATTTGCCATGAAGTGATAGGACCAGATGCTCTGATCTTAGTTTTCTGAACATTGAGCTTTAAGTCAACTTTTTCACTCTCCTCTTTCACTTTCATCAAGAGGCTCTTTAGTTCTTCTTCACTTTCTGCCATAAGGGTGGTGTCATCTGCATATCTGAGGTTATTATTTCTCCTTTCAATCTTGATTCCCGATTGTGCTTCATCCATCCTGGCATTTCACATGATGTACTCTACATATAAGTTAAATAAGCAGAGTGACAATATACAGCCTTGATATGTATCTTTCCCAGTTTGGAACTTAATGCTTATTTAATTAATTTAGTTAGTATTTAACATTTAGATATATTTGGATTTTTCATTGCTTCCCCCCATTTTTTTGGGGGGGGGTTTGTTAAGCATTTTATATAAGTCCATTTTATATCCTTTATTAGATAATGATTGTATTAAGAAGTAGTGCTTGCCCTAGAATTTGCAGTAGACTTTTATCTTATGTATGTTTACTTTCAAATATCTCTATACAATTTCCCATGTAGGGTAGGGGCTTATAACCAAGTGTTCCCAATTCCTACCTATAGTTTCTTGTAATATTGTTGTCATTACTATTAATATGACATATATTTTAATATAACCAAATAAAATAATTTATTTTAATATTAAATTTTTTAAAAAAATAAAGATTTGAGATTGCACTTATTTGTTTTATATCTGATACTCTCTGTTCTTTATACAGATCTAAGTGTATGATCTATGTGCATCTGTCTGCCAGAAGGATTTCTTTCAACATTTCCTGCATGGTGCATTTACTGTCGATGAATTCCCACAGTTTTTGTTTAACTGAGAAGTCTTTACCTTTAATTTGAAGAATAACAATTTAATGTGGATAGAATTCTTGACTTTTTTCTTTTGATATTTTAAGTATTTAACTCCACTCTCTTATGCGTATGTGGTTTCTAAGAACTCTTCTGTGATTGACTCTTGTTCCTCAATAGGTAAGGTGTTGTACAATTCTAATGCTCTTGGTCCTTTTGAGACTTCACCTTCATCTTTGGTATTCTGCAATTTGAATAAGATATATTTAGGATTTTTGTTTGTTTGTTTTGGTAATTATTCCATCTGATATCTTCTCAGCATACTAGAACTGTGGCTTGTTGAAGAGCATTAATTTAAGAAAATACATAATTACTCTTCAAAGGCCTCTTCTGATTCATTCTCTCCCTTTTTTATTTTTGGCATTCCAGTATGCCTGTGTTAAATCTTTGAATATCACCTGACTGTTCTTGAATATTCTGTTTCATTTTTTAACTTGCTTTTCTCTTTTCATTTCATTTTGTAAAGTTTACATTGCCCCAGTATCAAGCTCATTGTGCCTTTATGCTGATACGCTAATCATCTCGGGATGACAAGTCATGCTCTTCGTCAAGTTCAAACACCTACATTAGTACATTTGAAAGAAGACTTGTAATCATATCAATGCTGGGGGAAAAAGAAGAATAAACTCTGCAAATAGTACTTGTGAGAGTGATAATACCATTTTAGTAATCTGAAATCCCAAGATAGTAGATAGACCAATTATCTCTTTTCACAGTGTGGATTTCTGTCTCACAGAATTTATATATTTGTCTATGAGTATTCAAGCATATTTTGGAGAAAAGCTTATAAATGTAACTTTCAATGTTAGCCAAAATAATGATTATATATTAGATAGTACCCATGAGATTCTAGTCTAAGTTTGGCCTAATTGCTTTCAAATATTCATAATTGATCTTTGCATATGTACAGGGTTTAAAGTGCTGCTTGAATGTAGTCATAAATATCTTCAGCTGCTGTTATATATTTGAACTTACTTACCTTTTAATGTACAGAAATCATGAGCTAGTGCTTTAAGGATACAATTTCCATTGTTCAAGAAAAATGAAATGAAAACAAATTTAGTGAGAATCAGAAATGTCTTTCTTCTTCTTAATTATAATCACAAATTAAAATCACTATGGCAGAGAGTCACAAATAGCAATGAACAATAAAATTACGTTTCCACCTTCATTGCTTCTGCAATAGGATTCAACGTATTTGTATATATTTGAGTAAACAACAGTACGATTTTAAAAGTATAAAATTTAAAAGTCATGAATATTTCCAACAGTAAATTTAGACATTTACTTCTACCATATTCATCCCAATTTCATTTTAATTAGCTAAAAATGTTGCAATTAAGACCATACATCTTTTTAATTCTGTAAAGAATGAAGTGATTCTTTTTGATATCTCTCACAAGGCAGATTTGGAAATGTCAGAGACTGAATTATAGATTAAAAAAAAAAATTTCATGGACTAGTAATTTAGGCAATACATGCCAAACAATAAGAAGGGGAGAAAGATAATTGAAGTAAGTAGGATAGAAGAAAGATTGTGGGATAAACATTATGTATGGAGGCATACTCCCCAGGTAATGAGGTGATGGATCTAATCTTTTGTAAAATGTAATATACAAACAGCTCTGTTTCCTAGAAACAGATAATACTTGCAGCTATAAAACAACAAGTAATCAAGCATTTATTATTCTCCAGTTCTAGCAATAAACAGAAAATTAAGAGTGAAAAAAACTCTTTTAGGTTAAGGAAATTGTTCAATAAAAACTTTCTCTAACTCCAAGTCAGCTCTCAATTATAGGCACTGATGCATGAGGAAGTATAACGCAGGCTATTTGAAATGGCAGGGATAAAACCTTACAAAATGATTTTATAATGGACAATGAATATTCTGACTTGAGATCTGCAAGGAGATCAAACCAGTCAATCCTAAAGGAAATCAACACTGAATATTCATTGAAAAGACTGATGCTGAAGTTGAAGTTCCAATACTTTGTCCACCTGATGTGAATAGCTGACTCATTGGAAAAGACCCTGGAAAAGATTGAAGAAAAAGCAGAAGAGGGAGGCAAAGGATGAGATGGTTGAATGTCATCACCAACTCAATGGACATGACTTTGAGCAAACTCTGGGAGATAATGAAGGACAGAGAAGTCTGGCATGCTGTAATCCATGAGGTTGCAGAGTCGGACACCACTATTTAGTGGCTGGAAAACAACATGCATATTCAGACTTCAGCTCTAACAACAAAGTGCTAACGTCTACTGGAAGTTTCATCATTGGGACCAACAACTTGCCTGTTCTTTGTGTTAGTACTTGAAGAAAATCTCTTAGGAAGTATGCTATATTGGTACAGAATTTGAATTATGCTGCTGCTGCTGCTGCTAAGTCGCTTCATTCGTGTCCGACTCTGTGCGACCCCATAGACGGCAGCCCACCAGTCTCCCTCGTCCCTGGGATTCTCCAGGCAAGAACACTGGAGTGGGTTGCCAGTTCCTTCTCCAATGCATGAGAGTGAAAATTGAAAGTTAAATTGTTGTCTTGTCTGACTCTTAGTGATCCCATAGACTGCAGCCTACCAGGCTCCTCCCTCCATGGGATTTTCCAGGCAAGGGTACTGGAGTGGGTTGCCATTGCCTTCTCCATTGGAATTATGAGACAAAGTAAAAAACTCATAGTATCTTAGGTCATTTATGCTCCAATCAGTGAAGTTATTTCAATATTCACAATACCTACCTTATCTGATTATTATCAAAAGTCAATAAAATAGAGTGTGTGAAAGTATTGGGGACTTATTTTAATTACATTTATTAATGGTTTACTATGAGAACAGAGAACTTGTCTTTTATAACATTCAGTCTTCAGTGTATGACCCAGTAATTGGCAATAGTAGGTGCTAAATCAGTATTTCTTGAACTGATGAATAAATTAATGAATCCTCATGAATATAGTTATAAAATTATAGGATAAATTCCTGATAACTTTTTAAATAAAACTTTTTACTATGATAATACTAGAGGTAATAATTTTTAAGAAGCCATGTAAAAATATAATTGGAAAAACCTAAAGATGTAAACTCATCAGACACTTGCTAGAGATTCACTTTGCTGGAGCTACAATGCCCTAACATTAAGGATAATGCATTGAAAAATATATCCACAACAATGGATCACTTTTAAAACCCCCTAGTAGTGAGACCTAATATTATTTGAATATTAATATTTGTATCCAACTACATTTTTTATCTAAAACTCTAAAAATCTAGTTACATATGGTATTATTATGCTCAGGGAACAGATAAAAAATTAATACAAAAAATGTTTAAGCTTGCTTCTAGAATTGACTTGTGATGGGTTCATATACCTGTGAAATACACTAAAAAAAATTGACTTGAACCTATTTGCTGGACATGAATAGAGACATAGAGAACAGACCTTTGGACACAGCTGGGGCAGGAGAAGGTGGGACAAATTGAGAGAGTAGCATTGAAATATATACATTACCATATGTAAAACTGGATAAGGAAATGACAACCCACTCCACTCTAGTATTTTTGCCTAGAGAATCCTGTGGATAGAGGAGCCTGGTGGGCTGCTGCCCATAGGGTTGCACAGAGTTGGACATGACTGAAGCAACTTAACATAGCATGCAAACCTGGAGCTAATTAGAAGCTCAGCTGAGACATACTCTGATGTGTATGACTCCATGTCTTGTCATTTCCCTTAACAACACATAGCCCTTATCTTAGTTCAAATACCTGATTTTTGAATTTAGTCTAAGAAAAATAAATAAAATATGTGTGTATTATTAAATTTTCTCAGTTGGACAGTCAGCATTGTTAAGTAAAATTCCTTAGGATGACCTTTTTTCTATTTATGTTTTATAAATCCCAGAGGACTTCTTCTTTCTATGGATTTTCTTCCTTTCTTTTATAAGGTAAAATTATGGGGGAGGAAGATATGGAAATGGGTGAAAAACAACATCTGAAGTCACCTCAACTTTGACAGCCTACAATCCTAGGAGTTTTATTATTCATACTTGCAAAATATTCAACATTCAAAATATATCTATGAATTACTTTTAAGGGAAGTAGAAAGGAGAGGAGAATCCTTAAATTTTAAAAATCATATCTAATCCTAAAGAATGTGAAATGCTTAAGAGTATAGCCCATGTCTTGTTCCTCTTCCTTTATATCTCCCAAACCAAGTACCAATCCCTTTATGTGATATTTATCTAATATATATTTCACCAAATAATTAAATGAGAAAACTGTAATATAGTGTCCTCTTGACAAAGTGGGGGCTAGATATTGAATAATATACCCCTTTCTCATCAATTTTATTCAATTTAATAGATTTTGGGGTTTTATAATTTACTCAAATAGAAGATGCAGATTAATATAAAATATAATAAAAGCCCTTACATAATTATGATAGCATTTGATACAAACTGCATTTATAGATGTACTCTCTTTTCAACCTTACATTTTTGCTTTTTAAAATAAATTTAACTAATAATTGTTAAGGGCTTCCCTGATAGCACAGTTAAGAATCTGCCTGCAATGCAGGAAACACTGGTTCGATTCCTGGGTGGGGACGATCTGCTGGAGAAGGGATAGGCTACCCACTTCAGCATGCTTGGGCTTCCCTGGTTGCTCAGCTGGTAAAGAAACCACCTGCAATGTGGGAGATCTGCATTCAGTCCCTGGGTTGGGACAATCCCCTGGAGAAGGGAAAGGCTGCCCACTACAGTATTCTGGCCTGGAGAATTCCATGGACTGTACAGTCCACAGGGTCGCAAAGAGTTGGACACAACTGAGTGACTTCATTTTCACTTTCAATAATTGTTAAAACTGAGACCTTGTTAAAACTGAGACCATACTGAATTGAAGTGATTGTAAGGAATCCTTTATATGTATTAGAAGTAATATAATATGTAACTGAATTAAATATTATATGCAACTAAAATAATGGGAAAGCAATATGGCAGTGTGTAGCCCATGGAAGAAAGCAAAATATGTCATTGAACAAAATCTTTCTAGGAAGAATCAAAGTTATTCAATGGAAATCAAATGATGACAATGATGTAGATGAAACCATGTAGATGAAAAGAAGACAGTATTACACAGACAAATAAGCTACATTCTCTCCTGTTTCCCATCGTTGGTTTCTGAAATAGAGTTGTTGAATTTCCCAACAATCAAGGACCAAAGCCCAGAACTATTGCCATTATAGGAATGCACATGGGTGGGAATGACGATAGAAGGACAGGAGGAGAGATTCTGTAATGAAAACCTTGCCTGATTCTTCAGTTATCAATCAGCCAAGTTCATGTGCATTCACTGGTAGGAGAGTTAAGTAACACAAGCCTTTATATCACCGGGCCTTCTCAAAGAGGTAAATGTCTTATGCACACATTCACACTGAACTTCATAAGAATATTATAGCACAAGTAGCAGCATTCCTAGTATATACAGGAAAAAAACCTGAATTAAGAAAGTGTACATTGCTTTTCCTAGTTTCCAGAGTCTATACTGGAACATGATCCTGTAATTAATCATGACACGACACTGACTTTCATCTGCTGACATAGTGTATTATATATGCCCTCTTCTCTTAATGACTTTTTATTCTAATTGTCTCATGCAAATTGTGTGATTAAAGATATAGACACAGAGACATCTTCACAAGTCAAATATCCCCTGAAGTGCTATGCAGGAAGTAAGCCTGGCACTTGTGATTAGCTGAGGAAAGAATTTCAAATGAGGCAATATTTTACATTGCTCATCATTTGGTAAAAACATCAAAGACTGAATTAGCCCAGGTGTTGACTATGTATTAAAAGTAAATATTGGTATTAATATATGTTTTATGTACCTTGTTCATGATTATATAAACACCTTAACATCAAGAAAAAAGACATATAGTCAAGTGTTTATAGGCCAGGATGATCATTACATAGATCATTTCATTTAGTCATGACAACTAGCAAATCAGCTTAACCCATCAAAATTATATTTTCATGATTACCCAGAGATATTCTCTATCAGTGCCTCTTAAAGTACTAGCAGTCCAAAGATCATGATCCCACGGCAGTGTTCTGCGGAAAATGAAAGTGAAGAATTCTTTTTCAACATAATGTTTACAAACTATTTCATGTCACTGATGCACTGTCAACAGATAACCCCTTCTTATTGTGAGGACACCAGACCTATGTGACAGAATGCAGAGTAATGAGATTGACCTTCCAATGTCATTTGTCAAGTGGATAATTTTTTAAATCTCTCCAGAAAGCAGAGACAACTTTCTGGTATTGATAAAGAAATCATAGTTGAAGTTTTTATTATCTTTTTTTTATTTGAGACTTTTACTAATGGGTACTTGCAGTTTGTTGACTTTTTTTGAAAAAAAAAATCAAGTTGTAAACTGTTATTACAAATTAAAAATGAGGTTCTTAAAAATCTCCACTTGACCAGATATGAAACAATTTAAAAACCTTTAAAATGTACTGAGAAAAATCAAATAGAAAGCATGGGGGTCTAGGCAAATTCTCTTTCAAAGACTGCACATGAAATCCATCTATTTCTCCCCAAACTGCAAAGAGCATAAGAGAATGCTCATTGGTGGAGTGGTTTTGCTATTTTCTTTTGCCACCAAAAATTATATGGGCACATCTACACTATTTCAGAAGCAAGGGGCAGGAACATCAGTTAAATATCTAACAGTGTGGGAAGATGTTTAGCCAATGTTGTTTTCTGAGGTTAAGAAGTGGAAGCTAATTAGAAACCAGCTGAGATAAATGCTAGCTAAATATAAATGGTGTCTAAATCTGCTTTTCACACAAATTTTGGGATGAGGAGATAGAAAGGAGTCACAAATTCACTGCTCATGTTGAGTTAGAGAGCAATATAATGACCAAGAATATGTTGTTAGTATGTCAATTATACCTCAACTAAAGAAAAACAAAGATTTGGTAGGCTATTTGACTTGATAAAAACAAAGAGAGAGAGAGAGAGAGAAGAGATTTTAAGGGAGAAGAAAAAACAAGAAAAAAGAAAATATGTTGTCAGTTTTGATCCTGAGTTGCTGGAATTAGGTCAGTTGTTGCTGTGTAAGGAGCATCCCTATAAGACATAAGAAATCAAATACTTCCAAAATCCCCATGTCAAAGCCATGAATAAGGTTAGGTTGACATGTCCAAGTGGAAAATCAAGTAGAGGTAAGACTGGAAGAACCTGCCTAGCACAAAGAAAGTGTTCTTGGGTGATTACTACAATCTTGCCAAGGAAAAAATGCATTTCTCCTTACATATCATTTGTTATATATCTAGCTGGGTTGAACTAGTATACTAAGTTAGACATACAGCACCCATTCACTGGCTTAAATAGTGTTTAATTACTTAATTCTCAATAGTGTATAATCATGAATTTAAGAGAAGATATTGGTACTTATATAATTTGTATGTGTGCATTCATAATTTAATCACTGTAAAATACTTCTTCCACATTCACCCTTAATGCACTTAATATTTGAGTACTAAAACAAGCTCTTGTGGGTCTACTGGATTCTTTATCAGTTCAGTTCAGTTTGTAGCTCAGTCGTGTCCAACTCTTTGCAACTACATGGACACCAGGGAGACTTCCCTCCCTGGTGATGGTGACACCACTCCATCACCAACTCCTGGAGTTTACCCAGACTCCTGTTCATTGAGTCAGTGATGCCATCCAAACATCTCATTCCCTATCATCCCCTTCTCATCCAGCTCTCAATCTTTCCCAGCATTAGTTCAGTTCAGTACAGTCACTCAGTCGTGTCCGACTCTTTGCAAACCCATGAATCACAGCATGCCAGGCCTCCCTGTCCATCACCAACTCCTGGAGTTCACTCAGACTCACGTCCATCGAGTCAGTAACGCCATCCAGCCATCTCATCCTCTGTTGTCCCTTTCTCCTTCTGCCCCCAATCCCTCCCAGCATCAGAGTCTTTTCCAATGAGTCAACTCTTCTCATGAGGTGGACAAAGTATTGCAGTTTCAGGTTTAGCATTATTCCTTCCAAAGAAATACCAGGGCTGATCTCCTTCAGAATGGACTGGCTGGATCTCCTTGCAGTCCAAGGGACTCTCAAGAGTCTTCTCCAACACCACACTTCAAAAGAATCAATTCTTTGGCACTCAGCTTTCTTCACAGTCCAACTCTCACATCTATACATGACCAATGGAAAAACCATAGCCTTGACTAGATGGACCTTTGTTGGCAAAGTAATGTCTCTGCTTTTCAATATGCTATCTAGGCTGGTCATAACTTTTCTTCCAAGGAGTAAGCATTTTTTAATTTCATGGGTGCAGTCACCATCTGGAGTGATTTTGGAGCTGATCAGGGTATTTCAAATGAGTCAGTTCTTCACATCAGGTAGGCAAAATATGGGAATTTCAGCTTCAACATCAGTGCTCCCAATGAACACCCAGAACTGATCTCGTTTAGGATGGACTGGTTGGATCTCATTGCAGTAAAAGGGACTCTCAAGAGTCTTCTCCAACACCACAGTTCAAACGCATCAATTCTTTGGTGCTCAGCTTTCTTCACGATCCAACTTTCACATCCATACATGACCACTGGAAAAACCATAGCTTTGACTAGATGGACATTTGTTGGCAAAGTAATATCTCTGCTTTTTAACATGCTGTCTAGGTTGGTTATAACTTTCCTTCCAAGGAGTAAGCCTCTTTTAATTTCACGGCCACAGTCACCATCTGTAGTGCTTTGGGAGCCCAAAAAAATAAAGTTTGCCACTGTTTCCATTGCTAACTCATCTATTTGCCATGCAGTGATGGGACCAGATGCCATGATCTTAGTTTCCTGAATGTTGAGCTTTAAGCCAACTTTTTCACTTTCCACTTTCACTTTCAATAAGAGGCTCTTTAGTTCCTCTTCACTTTCTGCCAGAAGGGTGGTGTCATCTGCATATATGAGGTTATTGATATTTCTCCAGTAATCTTGATTCCAGCTTGTGCTTCCTCCAAGCCAGCATTTCTCATGATGTACTCTGCATAAAAGTTAAATAAGCAGGGTGATAATATCCAGCCTTGACATACTCTTTTTCCTATTTGGAACCAGTCTGTTGTTCCATGTCCAGTTCTAACTGTTGCTTCCTGACCTGCATACAGCTTTCTCAAGAGGCAGGTCAGGTGATCTGGTATTCTTATCTCCTTCAGAATTTTTCCACAGTTTATTGTGATCCACACAGTTAAAGGTTTTGGAATAGTCAATAAAGCAGAAATAGATGTGTTTCTGGAACTCTCTTGCTTTTTTGATGATCCAGTGGATGTTGGCAATTTGATCTCTAGTTCCTCTGCCTTTCCTAAAACCAGCTTGAACATCTGGAAGTTCACGGTTCACATATTGCTGATGCCTGGCTTGGAGAATTTTGAGCATTACTTTGCTAGCATATGAGATGAGTGAAATTGTGAGGTAGTTTGAGCATTCCTTTGCATTGCCTTTCTTTGGGATTGGAATGAAACTGACCTTTTCCAGTCCTGTGGCCACTGCTGACTTTTCCAAATTTGCTGGCATATTGAGTGCAACACTTTCACAGCATCATCTTTTAGGATTTGAAATAGCTCACCTGGAATTCCATCACCTCCACTATCTTTGTTTGTAGTGATGCTTCCTAAGGCTTACATGACTTCATATTCCAGGATGTCTGGCTCTAGGTGAGTGATCCCAGCATCTTGACTGACTCGTTCATGAAGCTCTTTTTTGTACAGTTCTTCTGTGTATTCTTGCCACCTCTTCTTAATATCTTTTACTTCTATTAGGTCCATAACATATCTGTCCTTTATTGTGCTCATCTTTGCATGAAATATTTCCTTGGTATCTCTAGTTTTCTTGATGTGATCTCAGATCTTTCCCATTCTATAATTGTCCTCTATTTCTTTGTACTGATTACTGAGGAAGTCCTTCTTATCTCCCCTTGCTATTCTTTGGAACTCTGTATTCAAATGGATATATCTTTCCTTTTCTCCTTTGCTTTTTGCTTCTCTTCTTTTTACAGCTGT
This sequence comes from Budorcas taxicolor, assembly GCF_023091745.1. Taxonomy (NCBI): domain Eukaryota; kingdom Metazoa; phylum Chordata; class Mammalia; order Artiodactyla; family Bovidae; genus Budorcas; species Budorcas taxicolor. The sequence goes on from NC_068920.1 coordinate 143,878,937, forward strand.
GTGTAAGGCCTCCTCAGACAACCATTTTGCCTTTTTTGCACTCCTTTTTCTTGGAGATGGTGTTGATCCCTGTCTCCTGTACACGTCACAAACCTGTATCCATAATTCATCAGGCACTCTGTCTATCAGATCTTGTCCCTTAAATCTATTTCTCACTTCCAGTGTATAATTGCAAGGAATTTGACTTAGGTCATATCTGAAGTCTAGTGGTTTTCCCTACTCTCTTCAACTTAAGTCTGAATTTGGCAATAAGGAGTTCATGTTCTGAACCAAAGTCAGATCCTGGTCTTGTTTTTGCTGACTACATACAGTTTCTCCATCTTTGGCTGCAAAGGATATAATCTATCTGATTTTGGTGTTGACCATCTGGTGATGTCCATGTGTAGAGTCTTCTCTTTTGTTGTTGGAAGAGGGTGTTTGCTATGCCCAGTGCATGGTCTTGGCAAAACTCCTATTAGCCTTTGCCCCGCTTCACTTTGTACTCCAAGGCCAAGTGTGCCTGTTACTCCAGGTGTTTCTTGACTTCCTACTTTTGTATTACAGTCCCCTATTATTAAAAGGACTTTTTTGAGGGGTGTTCATTCTAAAAGATCTGGTAGGTTTTCACAGAACCATTCAACTTCATCTTCTTCAGCATTACTGGTCGGGGCATAGATTTGGATTACCATGATATTGATTGGTTTTCCTTGGAAATGGATCACTCTGTCGTTTTGAGATTGCATCCAAGTACAAGCATCTAGCTGTGGTTGCACAGCTTGGAGCAGTGAGCAGCAGAGAGGAGATACCCCACATCCAAGGTCAGGAGCGAAGGCTGTGAGAAGATACCCCATATACAAGGTAAGAACAGTGACTGTGCTTTGCTGGAGCAGCCATGAAGAGATACCCCACGTCCAATATATGAGAAACCCCAGTAAGAGAGTAGACATTGAGAGAGGGCATCAGAGGGCAGACAGACTGAAATCACAATCACAGAAAACTAGCCAATATGATCATGTGGACCACAAACTTGTCTAACTCAATAAAACTAAGCCATGCTGTGTAGGACCACCCAAGACGGATGGGTTATGGTGGACAGTTCTGACAAAATGTGGTCCACTGGAGAAGGGAATGGCAAACTACTTCAGTATTCTTGCCTTGAGAACCCCATGAACAATTTGAAAAGGCAAAAAGATAGGACACTGAAAGATGAACTCCCAGGTCGATAGGTGCCCAATATGCTACTGGAGATCAGCAGAGAAGTAACTCGAGAAAGAATGAAGGGACAGAGCCAAAGCAAAAACAACACCCGGTTGTGGATGTGACTGGTGATAGAAACAAGATCCGATGCTGTAAAGAGCAATATTGCATAGGAACCTGAAATGTTAGGTCCATGAATCAAGGCAAATTGGAAGTGGTCAAACAGTAGATGGCAAAAGTGAAAGTCGACATTCCAGGAATCAGTCAACTAAAATGGACTAGAATGGATGAACTTAGCTCAGATGACCATTATGTCTACTACTGTGGGCAGGAATCCCTTAGAAGAATTGGAGTAGTCATCATAGTCAACAAGAGTCCATAATGCAGAGTCTTAAATAGCCAATATATGTCCTAAATATATGAAGAAAATCACAAATTCTCACATTCATATTATAGACATGGCAATATATAGTCCACTTTTGTAAATAATGTGAAATAAATTCAAACTAATCTGATTTGTTGTTTTCTGAAGGTTTCAAATTATGTATATTAGTATTTTTGGGTTTTGATGACAACAGATACTGGTTCATATTTTTATTTCTCTCTTGCAACTGGTTACTTAATTAAGTAAGTAGGCAGTTTAATTAGATTCTTTGAGCCTCATTTTCAATACATAATACTAACTTTATGGGGCTGATTTGGAAATGAATGAGAAAATATATGGAAAAGTTGTGGCACAGTGCCTGGCACTTAATAGACTGTTCAGTAGTGTAATTTCTTTCTCCTTTCTTGTTCAAAAGGTTGAGCAGATGGGTAATATGAATTATTTTCAACATAAAGCAATTCTTATGTAACCTATAATATAGTAACATGACATCACATAAAAATCAGTTTTTGTAATAATGATAAATACTAAAAACTGCAGACTTAAAGGGGAGACTTTTTTTTAACAAAAGCAATCAGTCAAAAGTGCTAAATCGATAAAGGTAGAGACAGTGTATGTCTAGGAAAATTGAGTTCATTTCTTGCTAGTGCTCTGCAAGAAGAATATTAATGGATGAATTTTAACTTAAAAGATGGTGAAGGATTTTGAGATTTGTTCATGAGAACAGTGGAGGCTATAATAGCCTGTGGAGGACACAAATATCTGAGATATTCCCATGTTGTATGGGCTAGCATGTGCAAGTAGAAGATGACTTCTATGTTGCCTAAAGGTTGCATTATTATGAGTCAGAAGAATGTAGAATAGAACCAAAGCAAAAATATCAACAACAGACAACAATAGTAATAACAACAACCCTGGAAGGATAGAATGCATAACTCAAGAAAGTCATGAAATGATGTGCAACTGCTGATTGCAAAGTGGGGGCAGAGCAGAGACCATGAATAAGGAAACTGAGAAGGAAATTCTCAAAGTTTGGTTTATATACTAGAGCCCAGGTTCGATTCATTCAAAAGATGAAGTATGATAAAAATAAAGCAAAAGTTTGTCTTTAGAAATAATGATTCTTTTGTTCAATTGTTCAGGGAGAAGTTACAGAGATTACTTTTGAAAATATTCTCTGATTCATAATAATGAAAAAAGGATTTCAATAATACATTCAGTTCAGTACAGTTCAGTTGCTCAGGAGTGTCCAAATCTTTGCCACCCCATGTATCGCAGCACGCCAAGCCTACCTGTTCATCACCAATTCTTGGAGTTCACTCAAATTCATGTTCATCAAGTTGGTGATGCCATCCAGCTATCTCATCCTCTGTTGTCCCTTTCTCCTTCTGCCCCCAAACCCTCCCAGCATCAGGGTCTTTTCCAATGAGTCAACTCTTCACATGAGGTGGACAAAGTACTGGAGTTTCAGTTTCAACATCAGTCCTTCCAATGAACACCCAGGACTGATTTCCTTTAGAATGGACTGGTTGGATCTCCTTGCAGTCCAAGGGACTCTCAAGAGTCTTCTCCAACACCGCAATTCAAAAGCATCAATTTTTTGGCGCTCAGTTTTCTTCATAGTCCAACTCTCACATCTATACATGACTACTGGAAAAAACATAGCCTTGACTAGACAGAACTTTGTTGGCAAAGTTATGTCTCTGCTTTTCAATATTCTATCTAGATTGGTCATAACTTTCCTTCCAAGGAGTAAGCGTCTTTTAATTTCATGGCTGCAATCACCATCTGCAGTGATTTTGGAGCCCCCAAAAATAAAGTCTGACACTGTTTCCACTGTTTCCCCACTTATTTGCCATGAAGTGATGGGACCAGATGCCATGATCTTCGTTTTCTGAAAGGTGAGCTTTAGGCCAACTTTTTCACTCTCCTCTTTCACTTTCATCAAGAGGCTTTTCAGTTCCTCTTCACTTTCTGCCATAAGGGTGGTGTCATCTGCATATCTGAGGTTACTGATATTTCTCATGGCAATCTTGATTCCAGCTTATGCTTCTTCCATCCCAGCATTTCTCATGATGTATTCTGCATATAATTTTAATAAGCAGGGTGATAATATACAGCCTTGATGTACTCCTTTTCCTATTTGGAACCAGTCTGTTGTTCCATGTCCATTTCTAACTGTTGCTTCCTGAACTGCATATGTGATAAAGCAAAAACTTCATCAAGTATACTTGTATCCAGATGTAAATTTGATGTCGAATTTTATTTTTTAATCAACCAAAATATAGTGAATGTTACATGTGCACATGAAATAAGTATGTGTTCCTTTCAAAGCAATGTTTACCATTTGGGCTCCAAAATCCCTACAGATGATGACTGCAGCCATGAAATTAAAAAATCTTTCTCCTTGGGAGGAAAGTTATGACCAACCTAGACAACATATTGTAAAGCAGAGACATTACTTTGCCAAAAAAGATCCATCTAGTCAAGGCTGTGGTCTTTCCAGTAGTCATGTATGGATGTGAGAGTTGGACTATAAAGAAAGCTGAGCACTGAAGAATTAATGCTTTTGAACTGTGGTGTTGGAGAAGACTTTGAGAATCCCTTGGACTGCAAGGAGATCCAACCAGTCCATCCTAAAGAAATCAGTCCTGAATATTCTTAGGAAGGACTGATGTTGAAGCTGAAACTCCAATGGCCACCTGATGTGAAGAGCTGACTAATTTGAGAAGACCCTGATGCTGGGAAAGATTGAAGGCAGGAGGAGAAGGGGACAACAGAGGATGAGATGTTTGGGTGGCATCACCGACTGAATGGACATGAGTTTGAGTAAACTGGGAGTGGGTTATGGACAGGGAGGCCTGGCATGCTCTACACAAACTTTAACCTAGTGATCATAAATATAGTTGTCCTTGGTGGGGAATTGGTGCAGAATCTCCTATCAATACCAAAAGTCATTAGTGCTCAAGTCCTATGTATAAAATGGTATAATATCTGCATAGAAGTTAAGCTCATTCTACTGTTTACTTTAGATCATCTCTAGATTACTTATAATACTTAATATAATATAAATGCTATGTGTTTTGTTACAAATACAATGTAAATGCTACATAAACAGCTGGTGCACACATGGCAAATTTATTTTCCTTTTAAATTTTTCTGAAATTTTTTGTATATTTTGATCCACAGTTGGTTGAATCCATGGATACAAAAGACATTGTATTTTAGAATTCCATGGGATAGTTTCATCATATTGTCATCTCCAAGTTATTTATCTCTTGAGAATATATCGTTTTGCTTTTTCTCAAACATATCTTGTTATTTTTGATTGAGTACAAAATTGTGTGTAAGGACTGAGAAGTTTATAACTGAAATTTGAAACAACCAGCTGTTTTCTTCTGTCGAGTCATTAGCATGAAAGAGTGAGTCAGTCTGATTATTGGTTGAGCTTTATCTGGGCTTTGCTTTTGAGAATACTGTCTCTAGTATTCTTATTTCTACACACTTCTCATTCCCCCAGCAGTAGACTTTTGTTGTTTATTATTTGGTGTTAGATTTGTGACGCAGAGAACATTTTAAAATTCTCTGTTGTAGCCTCTGTTTTTGCTGAGACCTATGCTTCTAGATTTAAAGTTGGACTTTTTAAGCCTTTCTTCACTCTCATCCTCTTGCAAGACAATAGTTCCCTGTGTCTATCTTGGACCTTGTCTTGAGATATTTTCTTGCTCTTTCACCAGCAGTGGGTGGCTTGTATTTTTACCCTTCTTCCAAGACACACCATCATCAACAACAACAATCCTGGACCTATATTTGGTTTCCTGGGGCACAGGAAGGGTTTTTTAACTTCAGAAAAGCAGAAGGTTTTAACTTCTCCACCAGTGTCTTTCAGCAGCAAAAATTTTGATGCCCTTCCTCTAGTGACTTAAAGCAATTTTAATTAATATTTACTACTATTATTAATGCTTGTGAGAATCTAGCAAGAGTTTATGCCCCTCCAGGTCAGCAGCCATCACTCTGCATCGAGGAAGGACTGCCACAACGCCCTCCTCCACGCCCCCCCACCCCAGGCTTCTCTTGTCCGTATTATTTTTGTGAGTAGCCAGGAGAGATGCACAGAAAAGAGCTTCTGAGGAAGTATGAATTCTCCCACATCTAAATCTGTTTCAAGTTGGTATGCTAGCCCATATTTGGCCTTTAGAAATTTGCTAAAATTGCAACTGATTTATTCTTACCCACTTCTGTGGAAACTGGTTCTTCCTCTGATGCCTGTCAAAGGTGAAACTGTTCATATATCTCTGCTCTCCTTGGAGGCATTTGTTACTTTCTGGAATTCAGTCCTCTGTGTTGACTTATGACCTTAATTCTTTGACAGGGTCAAGGAAAATGAGGATTTTGTAGATCATCTGGCTTTTCTTATTCTTAGGATGGTAGTAACAGTCTCTTGCCTCTTTCTACATCTTACTCACAAGCAGGGTTCCCAGTCACTTCTACACCTTAAACGTATGCTGCAATTCAATGCAAACTAAGGATTCATTTATTTTTGTATTTCATTTTGCTTATTGTCCGTTTCTCCTCGCTAAAGTAAAAATAAATCTTGAAGGCAAGGATTTATTTCAGTTTTGTTGAACACTATTGTAAAGAAAGCTGAGAGCTTAAGAACTGATGCTTTTCAATTGTGGTGCTGAAGAATGATCCTGAGAGTCCCTTGGACTACAGGGAGCTCAAACTAGTCAATTCTAAAGGAAATCAACCCTGAATATTCATTGGAAGGATGGATACTGAAGCTGAAGTTCCAATATTTGGTTACCCGATGTGAGGAGCAGACTCATTGAAAAAGACCCTAATGCTGGGAAAGATTGAGGACAAGAAGAGAAGGGTGTGACAGAGGGTGAGTTGGTTGGAGGACATCACTGACTCAATGGACATGAGTTTGGGCAAACTTTGAGACACATCAAAGGACTGGAAATCCTGGCCTGCTGAAGTTCATGTGGTTGAAAAAAGTTAAATATTACTAAGTGACTGAACAACAATAATTGTACTTGGAACACTTAGAAAACAGATGTGCTACAAATATACTTCTCAGTAAAAGTTATTGAATGAATTAATATTTAATAAGATAGAACTGAATGAGGCATTGGGAATGTTTTCACATTTTATCTTCAAAAATATTTAATATAGGTAATATTTTACCCATATTTTAGAGGAGAAAAGTGGTTTTCAAATATACTAAATAAACTGACTTGACAGGGAAGGAGGAAAGAATAAGTGTATATGTGTCAAGCCTAACTGGGTTTAAATGCTGATTCTATTTACCACATTTGATGTTTTGAGAAAGTCACTTAACTTTTTCACCCTTCTGTATTCTCTTCTTTAGTTGAAGCCAATAACTCTAAACTGTTACATTAAAAACTAGTAGAAATATTGTTTAAAGCATGTATCACATGATTAAGTACTCCTATCCCTCCTAATGATAGTATTCTTTTTGTATGATTGTTCATATCTGGAACCAAATTTTATTTTTCTTGAAACTAAATCCTGAGCATATTTTAATTTATCAGGTCACCTTTGAAATGTGGACTGTTTGAGGGGAAGAAAAATCTAAGTTTGCAGAACCAGAATCTGCACATTTCTAAGAATGCATTTAAGAGAGCCGACTGCTCTCTGTTCTCTGACCCAGGAGGCAAGCTCAATTCTCCTTTGTGCAAAATTGAAATATGAATAAATATAAATAACTTATGCAAAATAAAGTAAGGAATAATAGAAAGGTTTTAGATTTAAACCCTCAGCAACTAATTTTGAAGGAAAAAATAAAGTTATGTTTTTCTAAGCAGAGGTGTTTTTTAAAAAGTACTTGATAAAGCAAATAGCATCAAAGAGAATGTCAGATCATATTGATGAGTAAACAAATGTAATATCGGGAAGGACTTTCTAGACTTTGCTGCTTTGAGTTCTATTGTCAAGGTGATGAGAATATGCAAGGATTAAAAGAAAATAATAGGTTTACAGGTTTTAAATTTATCTTTCAGCAGAATGGAATGCTGTTAGGTATGGAGTTATAAAGAGTTCATTCAAATTCATATGTTTTATTGTTTTATGTTGTTTGAGACATGGAGCCTGGTATGCCTAGGGAGGGACACAGCAGACAAGAGAGTTAATGGCAACAAAAAGAAACATCATGAAAGTTGTAATATAAGTTGAGTTATAAATGCAATCATTCATCACATTGAGTAAAAAAGAAAATCAACTTCCTGCATATCGGTGCAAGTTCTCTGGGATGCTTAGGTCTGCAACCCAGCATGCAGCACTTCACCCATTTTCAGAGTGATAGACCTTTCTGTGCCATTGCCATTTAACCAAATTTTTTCCCTGGGTTCAAATTTCATGGGGCTGATAAGAAATTTTGAAAATATCTTAGTGATGACAAAATACATTTTTCCTATTTGAAACAGAATTTTGTAGGGATTTATTTTCTGTCTCTGGAAAACAACCTGAAGCATTATGTGCTAATGTATTGGTTAACATCTATTTTTTAAATATAAATTTATTTATTTGAATTGGTGGTTGATTACTTTACAATATTGTTTATTTTTGAGAGTCCATTAGGCAAGGAAACTCAGGCTGAAAACTAGTGTTTTGTTTCTTTATTTTGTTATATGGTTAGAAATAAGTGAAGCCATTTTGCAAACTAGAAAGACATCATAGCTGAAAGTAATCTCAGGTATCATCAAAACTTACTTAGTTTATAGTTGAGAAATCTAAGGCTTAAATTGAAGAACACTATGACCCATGGCACCTAATTATTATGTTCATTGGCTAGATTTTATCTTACATGTCCTGAATGTCAATTCAGTATTCTTAAACTAGTTTATTGCATTTGAGTGAACTTTCATAAATTATTGATCATGTAGAGGAGCCTGGGTCATAAAGAGTTAGACACAACTGAGCAACTAAGCAGAGCACAGCACAGAAACAAATACATTATTTCACTAAGTAGTTTAAAATTTAAATTAAAAACCTTTTCATATTTTAGGGTAATGATTTTCTGTCATTATGCTAATATAAATTATTTTATTTTAAAAATTATTAACAGTAATTTTTATAATTACACATGTCACAAAATAAGGATAATATGCACAAAATGTGTGTGATTAGTCACTCAGTCTTTTCTGACTCTTTGCAACCCTGTGGTAGCCCTCAAGGCTCCTCAGGCTTATTCAGGCAAGAATACTGGAATAAGTTGCCATGCACTCCTCCAGGGGATCTCCTTGACCCAAGAATTGAACCCATTTCTCCTATATCTCCTGCATTGCAGGTGGGTTCTTTACCAGCTGAGTCATTTGGAAAATGTATAAATTAGAGAGAGAATAAAGACTGTCCAAATGCTAATATTTCAAAGAAAACAAAATTCACATTTAGTACAATGAGACTCAGATTTTACTAAGATATGAATTCTTTCCTCAAGAAACTTGCTATCTAATAGTGAGGCAGATGCTAAGTAAATGATTGCAAAGTTTGATTGTACTTAAAATAATAGAATAGTAGAGAGAAGAGACTTTTTTTGAGGATTAGTTTGATTGGGCAGGTGAAGCAACAAACCTGGAATTCATGGTGTGTACATGGTATATTTTAGGGACATATTGTAGGGTGCATAGTTTAGGGGTTAAATAATGTTACAAAGAGTTGCCACAGATTGGACTTTTTAATTAACAGACTGTACATCTCAATAAAAGCATGGCTGTTAATAAACAAATCTACTCTCAGCTTAGACATTAATTAGAGAGTGACTTTGGGTTAGATGTGTGAGAATATAAGCTTTTTCAGTGGAGTGGTAACATTGGCAAGAACTCTCAAAATTCAGGAGTGCGAAACAGACATCTCTCCATCACCAGAAGACTTAGACATTTCTCCAAGGCATAGGGTAATCAATTTCAGGAAAAGGTGTTCAATATCATTAGTCATTTGAGAAATACAAAATAAAATCTCAATGGAATATTATTACACATTGACTAGCAATGTAACATAATCCTCACAAGCTGAGTGTTTGCATGGTTTAGGAGCAACTAAAACGCTCATATGTTGGTGGTGGTGGTGGCAGTGGTGGTGGTGAAAAATGGAACAGACACTCTGGAAAACAGTTCAGCATTTTCTTACACCATATTGATTATATTAAATTCATAATCACTCAAAACAGGTTCAGTTCAGTTCAGTTCAGTCACTCAGTCATGTCTGACTCTTTGTGACCCCCATGGACTTTAGTATGCCAGGCCTCCAGGTCCATCACCAAATCCTGGAATTTACTCAAACTCATCTCCATTGAGTAGGTGATGCCATCCAACCATCTCTTCCTCTGTCGTCCCCTTCTCCTCCCACCTTCAATCTTTCCCAGCATCAGGGTGTTTTCAAATGAGTCAGCTCTTTGCATCAAATGGCCAAAGTATTAGAGTTTCAGCTTCAACATCAGTCCTTCCAAAGAATATTCAGGACCGATTTCCTATAGGAAGCACTGGTTGGATCTCCGTGAGTCCAAGAGACTCTCAAGAGTCTTCTCCAACACCACAGTTCAAAAGTATTAATTCTTTGGCAACCCAAATATACTTCAGAGAGTGAGTGGAGAAATAATTTGTAAGGTATCATAAAATGAACTACTTCTACTCAGCAATAGAAAGGAATTAACTCTCAGTAGACACTCAACAACATGAATGAGTCTAAAGGCATTATGTGCGCTGACTGAATGAATCAGCCATGATGGTTCCAAATTGTATATGACATTCTAGAATAAGCAAAACTCTAAGGATGGACTACAGGTTACAGGTTTGAAAATGTTAGATGTGGCACCAGACAACTTTTCTGGTAATGAAACAGCTTTGCTTTCTGCTTGTGATGGTGGTTGCAAGTTCAGTACAGTCGCTCAGTCGTGTCCAACTCTTTGCGATCCCATGAATCACAGCACGCTAGGCCTCCCTGTCCATCACCAACTCCCGGAGTTCACTCAGACTCACGTCCATCGAGTCAGTGATGCCATCCAGCCATCTCATCCTCTGTCGTCCCCTTCTCCTCCTGCCCCCAATCCCTCCCAGCATCAGAGTCTTTTCAAATGAGTCAACTTTCTCATGAGGTAGCCAAACTATTGGAGTTTCAGCTTTAGCATTAGTCCTTCCAATGAACACCCAGGACTGATCTTTTTAAGGATGGACTGGTTGGATCTCCTTGCAGTCCAAGGGACTCTCAAGAGTCTTCTCCAACACCACCGTTCAAAAGCATCAATTCTTTGGCGCTCAGCTTTCTTCACAGTCCAACTTTCACATCCATACATGACTTCTAGGAAAACCATAGCCTTGTCTAGATGGACCTCAGTTGACGAAGTAATGTCTCTGCTTTTAAATATGCTATCTAGTTTGGTCATAACTTTCCTTCCAAGGAGTAAGCGTCTTTTAATTTCATGGCTGCACTCATCATCTGCAGTGATTTTGGAGACCAAAAATATACAGTCTGACACTGTTTCTACTGTTTCCCCATCTATTTCCCATGAAGTGATGGGACCAGATGCCGTGATCTTAGTTTTCTGAATGTTTAGCTTTAAGCCAACTTTTTCACTCTCCTCTTTTACTTTCATCAAGAGGCTTTTTATTTCCTCTTGACTTTCTGCCATAAGGGTGGTGTCATCTGCATATCTGAGGTTGTTGATATTATTCCTGACAATCTTGATTCCAGCTTGTGCTTCTTCCAGTCCAGCGTTTCTCATGATGTACTCTGCATATAAGTTAAATAAGCAGGGTGACAATATACAGCCTTAACATACTCCTTTTCCTATTTGGAACCAGTCTGTTGTTCCATATCCAGTTCTAACTGTTGCTTCCTGACCTGCATATAGCTTTCTCAAGAGGCAGGTCAGGTGCTCTGGTATTCCCATCTCTTTCAGAATTTTCCACAATTTATTGTGATCCACACAGTCAAAGGCTTTGGCAAAGTCAATAAAGCAGAAATAGATGTGTTTCTGGAACTCTCTTGCTTTTTGATGATCCAGAGGATGTTTGCAATTTGATCTCTGGTTCCTCTGCCTTTTCTAAAACCAGATTGAACATCAGGGAGTTCACCGTTCACGTATTGCTGAAGCTTGGCTTGGAGAATTTTGTGCATTACTTTACTAGCATGTGAGATGAATGCACTTGTGTGGTAGTTTGAGCGTGCTTTGGCATTGCCTTTCTTTGGAATTGGAATGAAAACTGACCTTTTCCAGTCCTGTGGCCACTGTTGAGTTTTCCAAATTTGCTAGCATATTGAGTGCAACACTTTCACAGCATCATCTTTTAGGAGTTGAAATAGCTCAACTGGAATTCCATCACCCCCAGTTTCTATGTTTGTAGTGATGCTTCCTAAGGCCTACTTGACTTCACATCCCAGGATGTCTGGCTCTAGGTGAGTGATCACACCATCATGATTAACTCGTTCATGAAGCTCTTTTTTGTACAGTTCTTCTGTGTATTCTTGCCACCTCTTCTTAATATCTTCTGCTTCTGTCAGGTCCATACCATTTCTGTTCTTTATTGAGCCCATCTTTGCATGAAATATTTCCTTGGTATCTCTAATTTTCTTGAAGAGATCTCTAGTCTTTCTCATTCTATTGTTTTCCTCTATTTCTTTGCACTTATCACTAAGAAAGACTTTCTTATTTCTTGCTATTCTTTGGAACTCTGAGCATATCTTTCCTTTTCTCCTTTGCTTTTTGCTTCTCTTCTTTTCACAGCTATTTGTAAGGCCTCCTCAGATAGCCTCTTTTTTTTTTTGGCATTTCTTTTTCTTGGGGATGGTCTTGATCCCTGTGTCCTGTATAATGTCACAAAACTCTGTCCACAGTTCATCAGGCACTCTATCAGATCTAGTCCTTTAAATCTATTTGTCACTTCCAAAAGTGTTCTAAAAGGTCTTGTAGGTCTTCATAAAACCGTTCAACTTCATCTTCTTCAGCATTACCGGTCATGGCATGAACTTGGATTACCATTATATTGAATGATTTGCCTTGGAAACAAACAGAGATCATTCTGTTGTTTTGGAATCTGCACCCAAGTACTGCATTTCAGACTTTTTTGTTGACTATGATGGTTATTCCATTTCTTCTAAGGGATTCCTGCTCACAGGAGTAGTTAAAATGGTCATCTGAGTTAAATTCACCGATTCCAGTCCATTTTAGTTCACTGATTCCTAGAATGTCAATGTTCACTCGTGCCTTCTCCTGTTTGACTACTTCCAGTTTGCTTTGATTAATGGACCTAACATTTCAGCTTCCTATGCAATATTGCTCTTTACAGCATCGGACTTTGCTCTATCACCAGTCACATCCACAACTGGGTGTTGTTTTTGTTTTGGCTCCATCCCTTCATTCTTTCTCGAGTTACTTCTCCACTGATCTCCAATAGCACATTGGGCACCTACTGACCTGGGAGTTCATCTTTCAGTGTCCTATCTTTTTGTCTTTTCAAACTGTTCATGGGGTTCTCAAGGCAAGAATACTGAAGTGGTTTGCCATTCCCTTCTCCAGTGGACCACATTCTGTCAGACCTCTCCACCATAACCTGTCCGTCTTGGGTCACCACACACAGCATGGCCTAGTTTCATTGAGTTAGACAAGGCTGTGGTCCATCTGATCAGATTGTCCAGTTTGTGATTTTAGTTTCAGTCTGTCTGCCCTCTGATGCCCTCTCTCAGCACCTACCATCTTACTTGGGTTTCTCATACCTTGGACGTAGGGTATCTCTTCATGGCTGCTCCAGCAAAGCAAAGCCTCTGCTGCCTACCTTTGACATGGGGTGTGTCCTCTCGGCTGCTGCTCCTGACCTTGGATGTGGGGTATCTCCTCTCTGCCTCTAGCCACTCCTGTGCTGCCCAACAGCCACTAGCCGCTTGCCGCTCAGCCACCATGCCCTCTCAGCACCTACCGTCTTACTTGGGTTTTTCTTTCCTTGGATTATGGGTATCTCCTCTCTGCTGCTCACCGCTCTTGCAACATAGGATCCCTCTAAATGCTGGAGTGGATGTAAAGGAAGTAAAACTCTCATATTTTCTGATAGAAAAATAAATGGGCTCAACCACTGGGAAAATAATTTTATACCTATTAAAGCTAAATATAAGCCAACATACAGCCCAACATTTTTATTCCAAGAGAAATGTTTGTCAACTAAAGGGCACATCCAAAATGTTCATAGCAACTTTACTAGTAAGAGTAAAAATGTAGGAACAGCTTAAATAAAGAACAAATAAAGAATGTCTAAAAATTAAAATGAGGTATATTTCCATAGAGGAGCACCCCACAGCAGTAAAGATAAACAAGCTGACACACAACATTGTAGAACCTCACAGACATATTGAAAGGAAAAATACAAGCACAAACAAGTATATTTATGTAATTCATTAGTGATATATCCTAAAAACAAGCAAAACTAATATCTAATAATAGAAATAAGAGCAGGAGTTAACCTTAACTAGGTGAGAGGGGACATGAGGGATCATCCTTGGGTGATGAAAATATTCTGTAGCTTAGTCTGAATAGTCCTTACATGAATTCATTCATATATAAATCTGTTACCTGTCTAAGATTTGTGTACTTCACTGTATGCTTTGTATACCTCAATTTTTAAAATAACATCTTTTAAAAAAAGGAAAAATAAAAATCGGGAAAGGATATAGAAGAAAGGAAAAGAGAAAAAATATTTTCAGATATTCTTTTTTTTTAGGTATTCTTTTTTATAGTATTTGTATTCAGTTACTCCTAATCTAAATGGAAATCCTAGAGTAGATAAAATTAGTGAACCTCCAGCTTATCTGGGCATGTTATTTATTCCACACAGATATTTAATTATCTCACAACCTCAGTTATTAGTCATCTGTTGATAGATTCACATTAACATATAAATCATTATGCCAATTAAGTGATTTAATATGGAACATATTCTTCCTTAGCAGCTAGAGTCTTGTATACATTTCATCACCACCCCCTCCTTTATATCTGACAATCTGGGGAATAATTAGATTTGCTTGCATAGCTCATGCGTTGCACAACTAAAGAGGACATGTTTACATCACAGTATGAGGTGATGTCATCCTCTTGATTTGTATAAAACAGTGATTTTGGTTACCTGATATAGAAAATGTGGTGATTTAGAGAATGTTTTGGCTAAGTTCTGCCAAAGCCTGATATTATTAATCCCCCATTCTATTAACTCCTACAATTTCCTCTGCATTGTAGCAGAAAAACCAGGGACAATATAGGCAATCCTGTTTGGTCCTCGTTATGAGGTACACATGTGAGATTTGTAACACAGAAGGGAAGTAGAAGTCACAATTGTACTGAGTAATTTGTGGGCAGATGCATCTTCAGGGGGTTTATGCAGGTTGCCAAGCAGCTTCGGCAGGGATTCCCAGGTACCACCAATCATGGTAATAAGGAGAACTTAGAACACTGGACTTTCTGATCTTTATTCCCTTAGACTTGTAAATAGTTGTGTGAGCATTGAACTTGTTATGGCCATTCAGTCCTTGAGTACACAGAACAGTTTCTGTCTTTCTTATAAAAGCACTTATTGAAGCATTTCCCAACAGTAAACACTAATTCTCTAAAGCTTTGGTTTTTTATTTTTCCACAAACATATTTAGCATCTCTTTCCCATGAGTTACAATGATGAAATTCCTTCTGGAAAATTGAATTATTTGATATGTTTTAAGCATGAATCCCTATGATAAAGAAGATACCATAGACTAAGTTATAAATTATCACAAATAATTTGTGAACTCTGAAAATATTTATTGGTTTTTACCTTTGTTTTTGACACTCTGTTAGTGTGAAAATTTTAAAAAGCAACTTTAAAGTACAATTTTAAGAAGTCAAAGTAGGAAGACATTATCTAAAGTAGAGGGAAAGCTCCCAGAGAAAAAGAAATTTAGATTGACAAATGGAATTCATGTTAGTTTAATAAAGTTAAAAACTGGAATATTGCAAATGTCCTCTGCAGGACAAGGCTATCTCATCTCTTTCCAAAATACCTGTAAATTAATTTAGAAAAATCCTCACAGTAATGGGAAAGTCTGTTATAGCCTGCAAACATACATGCTTTTAAAACAATGTTTTCACAAGGAAGACATATATTTAAGACTGGACCAGTCTTGGATAGATCTGCACAATGCCCACATTGCAATGATTAGAGATTTAAATATGCTATCTGACAGGTGCTCTACATTATGGACTGTTAATAGGACATATTTCAAACTGTCAGTCTCCACATATGGCTAATGATTTTTAAGGTAACATTCTCCACTCTTAGTTAAAACAATCTCCCTTCCTGGTGCCATATTTGGCATTTTGTGTTTGTTACTGAATCTGATTTCATCCTCAGAACAGTCCTATAAACTAGCCTTTATTTTACTGACAAATATGAAAATGAAAAAAGTATACAGCTTACCACTTTACACAGATGTAGCAAACAGTAGGCAGGTGAATGAACCTAGTTCTGACTTCAAGGCCTGGAATATTTTCTTTGCTATGGAACAGCTCCTAAGACCCCACTGCATGTTTCTACATCTCTGGCAACTGGTATGAAGCAATTTATTTATTTTTTAATTCCTGTGAGTTAGACTACATTTAACATTTCTGTAAGAAATGAGATTTGTTTAAAAAAAATTAGATTTGTTGAAACTATATCATGTACTAGATCTTGTTTTAACTATTTCATAAACACTGTATCATTGGAGTAAATACATTACCTTTACTCTAAGGAAAACTTAGAAACTAAGAACGATAAAAATCCAAAAAGTTGGTAAGAAGAGGAGTTTGTATTTAAAAATCCATCTGATTAGACTCCGACTTAAACCCTATAGCCTTTTCAACTGTCCAGAAAGCATGATCTCTAATAGAAAAGCATAACAGTTTCAGTAGTTAATACATAGTCATGTAAAAGCAAATTTCTCAGTGAAAAAAGATTTAATTTCATATGTTAAAGAAACTGATAATTCATTCTGGCAAGCAGCTAAAATAATACATCAGAATGGGCTTTAAGATGTAAGTTAACACACACTAGAAACTAAATATAGATGGTATAGCTGAGATAGGAAACTACATAAACAAACCAAAGTTTGAAAGATGACTACTTGGTAGCTGAAACCTTTACACTCAGCCACCACAGTATACGAGGGCAAGTTATACAGTTTCGTGGAACAACTACAAAAATTTTTGAATTGTTGGAAAAAGTTATCCTGTTGTCTGGCCCTAAAAAAGAGGCCACCTCATTGCTGGAAGACAAAAACCTTAGTTTTCTAGATAATAGAGAAAATAAAATACAAAAGAAAAAAAGCAACTGTTGTAGCTAGGTATTTTTCTAGCTGGAAAGCACCTGCAAAATCATCAAGTAAAGCCATCTTATTTTAAAACTGTGAAAATGAAGACTCTGAGAAGATTAAAGTCGTATCTAACATCATGCGATGTTAGATATTTTATTGGATATAATAACTTAGGGCTCCTTTTCTCAGCCCAGTGATTTCCTGCAGACCATGCATTAGTATGGGTCGGGGGTAGAGTGAGACTAGGAAATAAAACTTCCAAGAAATGTTTGTTGACTTTATACACATAGAGGCATTGTACATACAATGAAAAGCACATTTTCAGCTTAGACCACAAAAGAAGTGAGTCTTCCCAGTAAACACTATTTGAAATCCCCTTTTATTTCCACAACTTTAGTGATATGTTGATCATAATAGAGACAAAAAAGAAAAGCCAGAAAGGAGAAAACACAACTGTACTGTCCTAATTCAGAGAGGAAGAGATTGATGTAAAAATGGAGTTCCACTCATCTTTTGCATAGATTAATTAATGAAAAAGAATTAACACATTGAAGAGAATATTGTTGGTAATTAAAATATTTTTAAATTAAGAATTTGGGTGCTTAGATTGCAGTTAAAGAAAATAAGCAAACAAATACCAGAATATACTAAAAAGGAGCACTGAAATAAAAAGTCACATCCTCATCCAAACCCTAGAGATTGAAAACCAGACAGAAGAAATTTTCTGGAATTTAGAAGACAAAGGAACAAGATTAATTTGGAAAGAAATATTTCTTGCCCAAATATAATTACACACTTATTTTTGAGTTAGAAAAGTAATATCAAGATCACTTGTCTTATTTTAGGGTCACTAAAAACAATCTGTATAAAAGTACTTGCATGCAGACAATATTTAGGGTAGGTGATCCAAGAACAACTGGAGACAGTGAGACAAGAAAAGAGGAAAATCCAATATGAGATATCAAATATCCCTTTTATAGGGAACATGAGATTTCTGACAATTACAGGACTGCTTCTCAGAATTGCCTACCTAAAATGCTGTAGCCTTTATCCACTGACTGCAATACTGAGTGAAGATTACCCTCGGGATGTAAACTCCCTGCATTTACAGACAATTGTCACTGGAGAAGACCCTGGGAAAGAATGCAGAAAGAAGGACTAAGTGAATATGGGATGAGTCATTAACAAGAGGGAGTGAGTCTGACTTCAGAACAGTACCTTACAGCTGTGGATGCTGGTGAGGGAGTGTACCAGGGTGCACCAGAGGAATGCAGGTACAGAATTAACTGCACTTCCTGTTTTAAGTTCTTAGAACCAGTTTCTATACCAGGCACTGATCTCCCTAACACCCACAATTAATGAAGTCAAGCTATCCATTGAGGCCTCAGATCTCATGAATGATTCCAAACAGACATTTTGGCCAACCCAATATCACTGGACTACGTTGATGCCATTTGTCTTAAGGCCTAATGGCCTGAGATGCCAGAGCCAGAAAGGCAGCTATCTCTTAGCATTTACTTACTCATTTAACAGTTAATTCTGTGCTATGATATTGATCAGGTTCACGGTGTCCTTCTTGTTGTACCTCTAACACATCGTCGACGACCTATTTTCTGTGCTGAGAGAGGTGACTTATTCATGAGCCACACAATATTTATCTGATTATTCATTTAAGTTTAAATGCTGTAAAAAACAATTTCAGTGATCATTTTAATTTAAATATTAAAAACATTCTAGCACATTATTAATGAAGTTTCATATAATGACATCAAAAAGTAAAAACTGAAGTTGATGGCTAAGAGATAATGAGCTTGTTTTTGAGTATGCTATTTGTTTAGTACAGAACACATTCAATATGCAAGAATAAAAGTATTTGCAAAGCTAGATTTGGGAATTATTGATATTAGCTGAAAGGATGAATTCCTTAATGGAAAGGTAAAATCTAAGAAGCAATCTATGGATAGAGATGTTGAACTCTCCCATGTGAATACAGAGTAAGAAGAAAAGTTGGAGAGATAGGAATGAAGTTAAAGAACTAAAAAAAAAAAAAAAAGAAAATCTGCATTTATGTTTTAAGAAGCAGAGAAAAGAAAGCTTTGACTAAAGTGTTGAATACTATTGTAAATTCAAAATTGAGAAGTGATAAAAACTCTACATTTAGTGATTTCCTTTTTACCCTTTTAAGAGCACTTCCAGTGAACTGAATTCAAGGTTTTATTTACTAGAGGAAAGCTCAATAGAGGGTACGATCTAAGGATAAATTTGAAAAAGCTTTATATTGAAACCTATAGTTTTGAGAGTATTATCTCCTATAGGTCGAATTTTAATTTTGTTTTCATTTTGTGGGGTTTTAAGAAGCTGTGCATTTTTCTAATCAGAAATAAAGGAAAACTACAGACAGAAAGCAAATATATCAAAGGCAATTATTGCTACACAGACTGATGGAGAATATATTCGTATAAAAGTAGTCATACAATGCTTCCTTCTTCAACAGCAGGTGGGTAGACATGTTGAAAACACAAAATAATCTACAAATCAAAAGAAAGACTTTTGGGCAATTGCAGATCAGATGGTCTTATTCTCAGGTAGGAAGTAAAACACATTCGAACAACTTATTAGGGTAACTTGTACTTGAGAAAAATAAAAGCATTTAGTGATTTGCATGAGAGGTAAAATAGGTAAATAGATAGATAGGTGTATATAGATTAGATAATTGTGAGATTCTCTTTCTATGCATGGCAGTAGATCAAAGGAGTATGGTTTTGTGAATTGTGAATGTCACAGAATGTCAGAGCTTGAGTGTTATCTATTCCCTTGCCATTAACTGAATGATGGACAAATCACTTAATATCTCTGGGTATTAATTTTTTAAAAATAATATGTTAAGTCTTTATTGAATTTGTTATAATATTACTTGTTTTATGTTTTGGTTTTTTGGCCTTGGGGGCATGTGGGATCTTAGATCTCTGAACAGGGATTGAACCTCATTCCCTGCCCTGGAAGGCAAAGTCTGATTCCCTGGATCACCAAGGAAGCACCCTGTGGCATTAATTTTTTAACGTAAAAACTGAAAAATATATTTGAAGTGAAAATGGTGATGATATGATGCAAATGAAGGCTGACATGACAAAATAAGTTTTTCAGAGGAATTGATCCATGAGAGTCTTGTGTGAGGACCGGCGGATGTAAACACTAGACACAAGATGGCCTCTGTTTCTCCAGAAAAAAGTTATGGACAGAGAAGACAACTTTAACAGCAAATTAGATACTGAGTTACCACTCTGTGGATCTTGTATACTAGGCATTTAACATCATAAAAGGAATGGATATGGATTTGGTTATTATTTGCAGAAAGTTGCCCTCTCCTCTGAGTATATATGGGAAACAGTGCATACAAACCAGGAAATTATCTTTAAAATTAATACTGATATTAGTAAATATATTATTTTTATAGATTTTTATTTCTGGGAAAATTAACACATCAAATTTAGGAGGATTTTTATATTTATATTCAGCTTATTTTAAAAGGAAAATTAATGAGTAATTTCCCAAAGAAATATCATTATGATACAATGATAAAGGGATCATTTGTTTAATTTTTATTTCTGATTTTTTTGTTGTTAGTGTACAGAAGTACAACATATTTCCATGTATTGATTTTGTATCTTACAACTTTCCTGAATTCTTTCATGAACTCTAGTGGTTTTCTGATAACATCTTTAGGATTTTCTGTGTATAGTATGTCATCTGCAAACAGTGACAGTTTTACTTTTTTTTCCAATTTGGATTCCTTTTCTTTCATTTTCTTTTCTAATTCCTGTGTCTAGGACTTCCAAAACTATATTAAATAAAAATGACAATAGAGAGCATGCTCATCTTGCTCCTGATCTCAGAGGAAAGGCTTTCAGCTTTTCACAGTTGAATATAATATTAATTGTGGTTTTGTCATATATGACCTTTATTATGTTGAGGTATATTTCCCTTTTGCTCACTTTTGGATTTTTTTTTGTGTGTGTGACAAATGTTGTTAAATTTTATCATAAATGAATATTAAGTTTTATTATAAGTGAATGTTAAATTTTATCAGAAGTTTTTTCTGCATCTATTGAGATGAACATATCATTTTTATTCTTCAGTTTATTAACATGGTGAACTAGGATATGATTTGGGAAGCAAATATGAACACCCTTAAGGGAAATATTGAGGAAATAACTAAATATATATTTTATGTAATGATCTAAGTGAAAAAGCATATTACAAATCATTCATTCATATTGTGAGTTTTAATCATTTACCATAGATTAGATTGTCAGCTTTCTTCCTCTCAAACCCAATCCAAATGTTTTCGAAAGACAATTTATAAAGACATGCTCTGGAGAAGGTTATGTTAATACACCATGCCTTGCTATCCTTTAAACTCAAAAGAACTTTTATTATCTGATGGTAATGGTAATGTATAATGTAACTCCAGAATCAGAGGCAATTTCTAGTGAAAATATAGCTATTGGTAATATAAGAAATAACTTTCAACATTTGACAGTCAAATGTTTCATAATTAACTATCTTATAAAAATTATTTTTTCTGGATTATAAATGAAAAAAAAATCCAGCTTCTACTTTGCTGAGATGTTTCTATTTTCTACATCTTCCTGGATTTATTTTTCCTACATCTTCTCTCCTATATAATTTTATTTAATCCTCAGGAATCAGTTCCAGTATCACCTCTGCTGGAAAGGCTTCCTATTCCTGCCCTTGTTGCTCTGATCCTTTCATAAATTTGTGCTTCCTTCTCAGATTATTTCTCTTGTAAAGCATCTGTATCAGCCAGTATCCAGTCAGAAAAGCATATACTATATTTCTTCTTTCAAATGGAGAATTTATTTCCAGTAAAATGTTCTAATGTGTTAGAAGTTCTGGAAGAAGAAGAGAAGGTTTAAGTTCTAATTGGAGGCTGACTTAGATTTCTCTTACTATCCCAAATGAATAGGGTGAATAAGTAAAACAATATTGTGAGCCAAGAAAGAATTATCTCAAAAGTACAGTATAACAAAAAACTATAGAGAAAAGAAACTATAACAAAGGAAAAATACAAAATGAATTCACATTTCAAATCAAAACTCCACCCCAAGATAGTAGCCACATAGTGTACTTAAATCTGACACCTTTCAAGGTTTCGTTTGGAGGTACTGAAGTATTAAGACAGAGTGTCTATGCTAATAAAATATGATAGAGAACCATGAGCTATTAAGAAAATTATTATAAAGTACCAGATTTCCCAGGTGGCACTAGTGGTTAAAAAAAAAAAAACAAAAACTGCCTGTCAATGCAGGAGAAGTAAGAGACATTGGTTCCATTCCTGGATCCAGAAGATACCCTGGAAGGCTTTGCAACCCACTCCAGTATTCACTTGCCTGGAGAATCCCTTGGGCAGAAGAGCTGGTGGGCTATGGTCCATAGGGTTGTGAAGAGTTAGACAGGGCTAAATCTACTTAGCAGTAACACAAGCACATTCTAAAGTACACAGGCTCTGGAATTAGATTGGCTGGATTGCCTGTTCTGTTAACTCTAATGTGTTGTTGTTGTTCAGTTGTTCAGTCATGTCCAACTCTTTGTTACCCCATGGACTGCAGCAGGCCAGGCTTCCCTGTCCTTTACCATCTCCTGGAGCTTGCTCAAAGTCATGTCCATTGAATCGATTTTTGCAACCCAACCATCTCATCCTCTGTCTTCCTCTTCTCCTCTTGCCTTCTATCTTTCCCAGCATCAGAGTCTTTTCCAATGAGTCAGCACTTCTCATCAGGTGGCCAAAGTACTGGGGCTTCAGCTTCAGGATCAGTACTTCCAATGTCTATTCAGAGTTGGTATCCTAGGACAGACTGGTTTGATCTTGCAGTCCAAGGGACTCTCAAGAGTTTTCTCAAACACCACAGATCAAAGGCATCAATTCTTTGGCACCTAGCCTTCTTTATGGTCCAACTCTCACATCTATACATGACTACTGGAAAAGCCATAGCTTTTATTATTTGGACCTTTGTTGGCAAACTAATGTCTCTGCTTTTTAATATGCTGTCTAGATTTGTTATAGCTTTTCTTCCAATGTGCAAGCATCTTTTAATTTCATGGCTGCAGTCACCATCTACAGAGATTTTGGAGCCCAAGAAAATAAAGTCTGTAACTGTTTCCATTGTTTCTCCATTTATATGCCATAAAGTGATGGGACTGGATGTCATGATCTTGGTTTTTATTTGAATATTGAATTTTAAGCCAGCTACACTCTCCTCTTTCACCTTCTTCAAGAGGTTTTTCAGTTAACTTGAATAAAGGAATGCCATTCTATCTCACAGAGTTGCTGTTGGCACTGAGAGAAGATTATAAATACACAAACAAGCGTATAATGTGTGCTCAATCACTGAAAGCTACTCTTATTATTACTATTTTTTAATTAGAACTGTCTCCCTTTGATTCTGTCTACAAAAATTTAAACTCAGGATGTTTCATTGGGTTTTTCTGGATATGTTCATTCTGCAAGACTATATCCATATATGTAACTCTATTGGCACACACATTCTACTTTGGTTACTTCTTATTTATGTCCCCATCAAGCTGGAACCAAGACTCCAAACATGTCCAGTAACTGAGAAAGCCCACTTTTCACTTGGCCCCTTCTGATGACCAAACCTTGGGGCATGATGAGTTCACCAAATCAACCCTCCCTTCTAGGACTAATGAAGACAAATCTGCCTGCATCTTTTCTATGGCAGGCATTCTTATTCCTTGACTCCTAACATGCCAGATCACTGTCTTTTTACATTTAAGCTTCAGCAGTGTCCAAGATTTCTTGATGTGACTGTGATGCTCTTTGTTCTCAGAGCCTATCCATATGGTGATTAATATTGCCTTAGAGCAGAAGAAACAGAATCAGAACATTTTATTTGTAAAAAGTAACTAGATTTTTAATAGATTAACAAAATGTATTTCCACAAGATATTATGTACATATAATTTATTTAAAGTGAACATAATATTTCAAAGCATCCCACACAAAATAACAATGTACAGATTATATTTACCTAATAAAATTTTTATGGATATAAAAAATGCTTTTAATTTAAAAACTTACTACAGTAAATACTCTAAAACCAAAGGACAAAAGCATGAAGTAAATCACTTAATGAGAATGACATAATGATCTTACATAAGATCATAGGCAGATTATTATGCTGAAGACAAAATGAAAAAAGTAAATTAAACTGCAAATTCAAGGAATGAATGCTCATAAATTTTTGATCAAATAAAATTATACTTCATTAGTATTGAAGGTTTTGAGTTTTGACTGTTGTTTATAAAAATAAGTTTCCTCAAGCAGCAGTAGTATACATTTTGACTTTAGCAAAAAATAGGTTTTTGGATAATTCAGAATCTACCTATATATTTGTCAAATTTATGAACAACACCCAATTATTTTCTTAAATTTATCACCCAGTGTTGCTCTTCAGATGTTGTTGGATGCAATTTCTTATTAATCCCCCCTCACCAATAAACATAGGACCTACAATAGGGAGCATAATGAAATTCATGTTGATAATAATTAGCCTTAAAAACTTTATTCATGAATTTATTCAGTAGATATCATTTAGTATATTCTCAGCTTTGTTTAGATAGAGCAAACCGGTACCATTGCAGCTTCTAGAGAGCTCATAATCTAGAAAATATGTCAAGTGCTGTTTCCAAATCACTAAAAAAAAAAGCCTTCATCATTTTTAACAGTTTGCATATCTATGTCCTCTATGGGGATAAATAAAACCCTCTGTAATGGACATCATTCTTTGGATTCCATTAGAGTAATTTTAAAATTTATATGCTGACTCAACGAACATGAATTTGAGCAAAGTCCAGGACCCTAGTGGAGGACAGAGGAGTCTGAAGGCTGCAGCTCATGGGGTTGCAAAGAGTTGGCCGTGACTGAGCAGCTAAGCACAACAAAGCACAGCACAGCACAAAATATAACTTGGGGCTTCCCTGGTGGCTCAGATGATAAAGAGTCTGCCTGCAATGCAGGAGACCCCAGTTCCACCCCTGGGTCAGGAAGATGCTTTAGAGAAAGGAAAGGCTACCCTCTCCAGTATTCCTGCCTGGAGATACCCATGGGCAGAAGAGCCTGGTGGGCTTCAGTCCATGGGGTTGCAAAGAGTCGGACACAACTGAGCAATTAAGAACACACAAAGTAACTTGCTGGGATTTAGATTCAGTAAATTATTATTTCCTAATTATTTATTCCCAATAAATTATCAAAACCATCATCTAACTAGAAAAATCATTAGATAAATGTTTCTCCCCCTGTGAGCTACCTGTTCATTATGACATAACAATGAAAGGAAAAGGATCTTCTGTGTTGGTGGCAGTCTCATGGTATTTCCTCTTTTTTTTACATCGTCACATGAAAGACAAGGAGGGATAGAAGGATCTCTTTCGCTATTTCATTGAATATTAGAATTTTCATAGTATTTTAAATAGCCAGACTTCAATGTTACAAAAGAAAATAAAAACAAACAATATTATTCTAAAAGGTAGTCACAAATTTCAAGTAAATGACATGTAACAACAAGCTGCAGTCTGTGCCATACTTTAAAAACATCCGGTAGTCTATGTGGGATTTATTCTGATACCATTGTTAGTAATATTTGAGCTTTTTGCTGCAGGAATGTTAAATTCTGTTGCTGAAAATTTTGAGACTGATGTGAAAATGTATACTTTCAGAAAAAAATGAGTACTTTCTATAGCATTTATTGTCTTAAATTAGCATCATCTTAAAGGAAATTTTTAGCATAGTCAGGATAGTCCAGACAGAGGCCACAGACTGCCTGCATTTCCTCTCTTATATCCAGAACCTCCCTATCCCATTCAGGAGTGTCTGGACCTTTACATACAATTGTTTTTCCTACTCAGAGATGATGATAATGATGTATGCCAGAGATAACTTGCCATCCTAAAAAGCAGTCTTACAGCAAGTGTAAGGATATTAATGTGTCTCATTCTAAGAAGAAACAGGGTGTGGAGGAAAAAATGCCCAGGATTTTAGCTTTCATTCACCTCCAGTATCTTGTGCACATCACCTGGCTTCAGTAAACCTCGATGTCCTCATCTATAAAATGAAGCTATTGACAGTTCTTTGGTTGGAGTTTAGAGACGATTATATTAAATCACGTATAAAGTCACTTGGTGCATAATAAACACTTGGCATTTGTTTCTTCCATTTAAAGTTTATATGAGGTATTTAACAGTTCTCTGTTCTGCATTGGATTTTGTAACTGAGAACACTTAACCTCATTCATCAGACAAGTCCTTGAAAAAAGTTTAGCTCCTTTTACCTGTACAGTCTTCGCTGTACAACTAAAACTCTTTCTTTCCTAAATTCCTGTTTTCAGCAAGATGATTTTTCATTTCCTGTCAGTGCCACAGGGTATTCCCATAAAAACAAAAGTGAGAACTTACCCACAACTATAATGAAAAGAGACCTTTGGGAGTTAAACTCTGTATATCATGCGAGTGTTTGGTACACAAAATGAAAGAAAGCTGAACCATCAACAAATGTTGTGTGTTCAACCGTGACATTACAACCATCTAAATGTTGTAGATTAAAGAACAAAAGGCAGTTTATTTTTTAATTATGATTTTTACGGAAGTTTTGACTGTGGAAAACAAAAAAGAAGGAATATATGCTGAGACATTTTCCACTTTCTTACTGTTAATTATAGTAGCAGACCAAATAATTGGCTAGAAGGAACTTCGGGCATCTACATTGTAGAATATGTAGAGGGCACAAAAGCATGCAGTATTCAGGAGTTGATATTGCAATAAATTTATTTTACTTTCCAATTCGTGAGGAATAAATAAAAAGAGTGGTGCCCTTCCATTGGAACGAGTCCACTGAGAAAAACTATTTATCTCTTTAAGCTGAAAGAAGACACTAGCCAAACAGAATATAAATGTACACATCTACATACATAATCACACAAAATATATTAAGAATGGGTTTCCTGTATATTAAATTTAAAATCTGTAACATTCAGCTTGCAAAAGTCCACCATGATAAAAAGAGGGGGTGAGTTGTATTTTTTGTTTATTTTTGTTGTGTCTTCCATAATAACATTCCTTAATTTAGTCTAAATCCCACTAAATGGGATGCCTATCACATGTAGTTTACATGAATTGAATGGTTTCCCTAGACGCACTCCAGGGGAGACTGGTTTACAAAGATTTGCACAAAGTCCCTGTCCATCCCTCTGTTGTAAAAGATGAGGCACCTGAGATTAGGTTTGTTTTTTCAGCACTGAATATTCCATGATTGCTGTCTTTTAATTTTTCTGCTCTTTCTTTATTTCATATAACCCCATGGGTTTATATGTGTTATGTGCAGATGACTCTGTATTAATCAAGATAATCGTTGCTAACTGATGTGATAAGCAACTACAAATCCCAGTGGCTTCACATAATAAAAGTTTATTTCTGACTCATGCCACAGTCTAATTCAATAAGCAGGTTGTTGTTGTTCAGTTGCTCAGTCATACCTGACTCTTTGCAACCCCATGGACTGCAGGACACTAGGCTTCCCCATCCTTCACTGTCTCCCAGAGTCTGCTCAAACTCATGTCCATTGAGTTGGTGATGCCAATAAACAGGAGGCTCTGGCAATTTTTCAAGAGGCTTTTCCATAATTTTGCTTTTCCATATTCTAGACACCTTCACTAGTTATTGTTCATTCACATTTAAAAAAAAAACTGTGAATTAGTTTTCAGCATGATTGAATATTCTTTTTAAAAAACTTTGCCATTTCTTTAAGACTTTCTGTTTTTCTTTGAATTTTTGCAAATGTGTTCATAATTGCTCATTAAAGCATTTTTATGATAGCTGCTTTAAAATCCTTGTCAGATATTATCTTAATCATTTTGGTATTGACATCTAGTAATTGCCTTTTTCATTCAAGTTGCAGTTTTCCAGATTCTTGTTATGACAGGTGATTTTTTTATTAAAATATTACTATTTTTCATATCTTTCTCTGGGTCTCTCAATCTTATTTAAACATTTTGTTTTTCCTTCCCTTTTATTACACTACCCTACCAGGGGAAAAGGGAACACTGCCTCCCTGCTTCTCCGTAGGGTGGAACACTGCTCCCATTCAGCATTCACTGACATCCAAGCGGGGAGAGTTCTTTGCTGCTGCTCAGTTGAGATGGGGGTTACAGATGCTTACTTTAATATACTCTTGTGGCTGGGGTTGGGGGAGATAGTAAAACCTTTTCTTAGTTGCTCTGAAGCATGTGGAATCTTCCTGGACCAGGGATAGAACCCACTTCCCCTGTATTGGCTGGTGGATCCTTAACGTCTGGACCATCAGGGAAGTCCTCAAAAGCTTTATTACTGTTTCCCATATGGCCTCCGTTGGTACTGCTGGGATCTAATTTTGTTACCTCTCAGTGTTGTTCAAAGTTCAGACTCACCACTAGTCCTCTTACACCAGTCCAGCTGGAGGATTGATGACTATCTCCTTCCCCCCAGATGGAGGTGGGAATTGAGGATTCCATGTGTTCTCCACTGACTCAGTGGATGGGAAAGAGGGTCACTCATCACTGCCCAGTAAGGAGAAATTTCTCAACTTCCTCTTAAGCTTCTATGCTGTGTCATAAAGTAAGTTTTATTAAATTCTAAAATGTTGAAATCTTAAGCTTCATAGATTAGATTTAATACATGAATTAATCTACTAAAAGCTACTTCTTAATGTCGGAGTTTATTTGTGCATTTCAAGCTAGAACAACTGTCCCAGTTGTTCTGAATTCAGTTATAAACTTCTGGTTCTGACCTTTAACAAGCTTCTAGAGATGTATAAAAACATGGAAACATTAATAAGTTATTAGCCTTGCCTGCATCCGCCAGTGAGAAATGTCATTTTGTTTTAACATGCTATCCTGTTATGCCTTGAATAGTTACAAAGACTGTTTTATATTCCCTGTGCTTCTGAGTTATTTATCCCACATCAACTGCCTTAGTCTAGCCACTGATCAGCTCCAGTCTGACCTTCTGGTCTCCAGATTGTCTGCCATCTAAAAGACCCCAAAGGTTAATTACTACTGGATTCTATTGAATGGCACATAAGAACCTCTGTTATCATCTCTGTTCCTGTTGTCCTTTTCCATACAGGCTCCCCAGGCTCAAATACATATTTCCTTCTGGCACGTCCATTATGCTATTAAATAGACATTTTAGAATGTTCTTTCGATCTCTGGAAGTAGGTAGATACAGTATACTGTCTTTTTGTTTGGCAAATGCAATAATCTTAAGTAATTTTTTTTTCATTCCTGATAACTCACTTCAAGAGTTCTCTTTTTTGAGAAATTCTCAGCGACCTCTACCGCATATTTCCTAAATTCCCAAGTACAGTAATAACTATTAACACAACACTTTTTTTTAACTCTTTAGGTTTTTTTTTTTTTGTTTTTTTTTTTATAGACTACTTTTAGGATTATTTTGGGCTTCCCCATGGCTCAGTGGTAAAAGATCTGCCTGCAAAGCAGAAGCTGCAGGAGGCATGAGTTCGAACCCTGGGTTGGGATCCCTGGAGGAGGGCATAGCAACCCACTCCAGCATTTTCACCTGGAGAATCCCATGGACAGAGGAGCCTCGTGGGCTACAGTCTGTGGGGTCACAAAGAGTCAGACATGACTGAAGTGACTTAGCATGCACACATATAGGACAATTTTAGATATACAGAAAAATTGGGAAGATGGTAAGAATTCCCATATATACACGTCCATTTTCCTGTGTTATTAACATTTCATTAGCATGGTAGAGTAGCTATGACTATACACACATTGTTATTAGCTAAGAGCCTTCTCAGGTGGTACAGTGGGAAAGAATCTGGCTGCCAATGCAAGAGATACAGATTTAATCCCTGAGTCAGGAAGATCCCCTGAAGTCAAAAATGCAACCTACTCCAATATTTTTGTCTGGAAAATCTCAAGAACATAGGAGGCTGGTAGGCTACAGTCCATGGGGTCGCAAAGAGTTAGACATCACTGAACACACACACACACACACACAGTATTAGCTGAAGTCCATTAATTATTCAAATATTCTTTCCTTTCTTTCTTTATTTTTTAACCAACTGTTTCTGCTTCAGAATTCCATCCGGGATACCAAATTATGTTTACCTGGCATTTCTCCTTAGGTTTCTCTTGGCTGCGACAGTTTCTCAGATATTTCTTGTTTTCAATGAACTTGAAAATTCTCAAGGAGTATGGTCCATATTTTGTAGAATAATTCTCTGCTTGTATTTATCTGATTTTCCTTTCATGATTAGATGGTATGATTTTTGGGGAGGAAGATTAGAGTGGTAAATTGCTATTCTTATCATATCATATCAAGGGTGTGTACTATCAATATGACATTACTGTTAACACTAAGTTTAGCACCTGGATGAAGGTTTGTCAGTTTTTTCTCAACTTAAACTTACTATTTTCCCCTCTTTTCCTACCATTCTCTTTTATATTCTATTTATTTGATTACAGGAGAGACTGGCCACCTTTTCATGTCATTTATTGGCTATTTGGAATGCCATTTCTCTTAAACAGCTTTTCATAAAATTTGCATATTTATTTTAGGGGCCAAAATTTAAATGTAGAGTGAACATA
Source organism: Budorcas taxicolor (assembly GCF_023091745.1). Taxonomy (NCBI): domain Eukaryota; kingdom Metazoa; phylum Chordata; class Mammalia; order Artiodactyla; family Bovidae; genus Budorcas; species Budorcas taxicolor. Next base: position 143,909,506 of record NC_068920.1, read on the forward strand.
AGTTAAGTATTAATATTCCTATTTTGTTAAATAAGAATTTTACTCAAAGGGAAATAAAGAACTGTGCAATGCTACAGCCACGTTAATGATAAAGATGGATTTTCTGTTTGTTTTTGATTATAGTTACTTTTGCTGAATTTCTTACTCAGAGAAGGCTAGGGAAAAATCAAGCATCCTGGTTCCTGGTCCTATAGTGTGACTTAACTGGGTAGGAAACATAGTAGATGAAGTGTGACTGTTCTGTGTTGTGGGGTCCACTGAAGCACTGCGTATGCTTTGCCTTATTAGGGTGACCCAACCTAGTTTCTTTGGGGATATGCCAATCATTTACTTCTAGATCTAACCAGCATTGTGCTTTTCCTTTTAATAACAATTTATTTATTTTCAGTGCAGTTTAGTTGCTCAGTCGTGTCCGACTCTTTCGACCCCATGAATCACAACACTTCAGGCCTCCCTGTTCATCACCAACTCCCAGAGTTCACTCAGACTCACATCCATAAAGTCAGTGATGCCATCCAGCCATCTCATCCTCGGTCGTCCCCTTCTCATCCTGCCCCCAATCCCTCCCAGCATCAGAGTCTTTGGCAATAAGTGAACTCTTCCAATGAGGTGGCCAAAGTACTGGAGTTTCAGCTTCAGCATCATTCCCTCCAAAGAAATCCCAGGGTTGATCTCCTTCAGGATAGACTGGTTGGATCTCCTTGCAGTCCAAGGGACTCTCAAGAGTCTTCTCCAACACCACAGTTCAAAAGCAGCAATTCTTCAGCGCTCAGCTTTCTTGAAAGTCCAACTCTCACATCCATACATGACCACCGGAAAAACCATAGCCTTGACTAGACGGACTTTAGTTGGCAAAGTAATATCTCTGCTTTTGAATATGCTATCTAACTTGGTCATAACTTTTCTTCCAAGGAGTAAGCGTCTTTTACTTTCATGGCTGCAATCACCATCTGCAGTGATTTTGGAGCCCCCCAAAATAAAGTCTGACATTTTTTCCACTGTTTCCCCATCTGTTTGCCATGAAGTGATGGGACCAGATGCCATGATCTTCGTTTTCTGAATGTTGAGCTTTAAGCCAACTTTTTCACTCTCCTCTTTCACTTTCATCAAGAGGCTTTTTAGTTCCTCTTCACTTTCTGCCATAAGGGTGGTGTCATCTGCATATCTGAGGTGATTGATATTTCACCTGGCAATCTTGATTCCAGCTTGTGCTTCTTCCAGCCCAGAGTTTCTCATGATGTACTCTGCATATAAGTTAAATAAGCAGGGTGACAATATACAGCCTTGACATATTCCTTTTCTTATATGGAACCACTCTGTTGTTCCATGTCCAGTTCTAACTGTTGCTTCCTGACCTGTATATAGGTTTCTCAAGGGCAGGACAGGTGGTCTGGTTTTCCCATCTTTCAGAATTTTCCTCAGTTTATTGTGATCCACACAGTCCAAGGCTTTGGCATAGTCAATAAAGCAGAAATATCTGTTTTTCTGGAACTCTCTTGCTTTTTCCGTGATCCAGCAGATGTTGGAAATTTGATCTTTGGTTCCTCTGCCTTTTCTAAAACCACCTGGAACATCTGGAAGTTCATGGGTCATGTATTGCTGAAGCCTGGCTTGGAGAATTTTGAGCATTACTTTGCTAGCATGTGAGATGAGTGCACTTGTGTGATAGTTTGAGCATTCTTTGGCATTGCCTTTCTTTGGGATTGGAATGAAAACTGACCTTTTCCAGTCCTGTGGCCATTGCTGAGTTTCCAAATTTGCTGGCATATTGAGTGCAGCACTTTCACAGCATCATCTTTCAGGATTTGAAACAGCTCAACCGGAATTCCATCACCTCCACTAGCTTTGTTCGTAGTGATGCATTCTAAGGCCCACTTGACTTCACATTCCAGGATGTCTGGCTCTAGGTAAGTGATCACACCATCGTGATTTTCTTGGTCATGAAGATCTTTTTTGTATAGTTCTATGTATTCTTGCCACCTCTTGTTAATATCTTCTGCTTCTGTTAGGTCCAGACCATTTCTGTCCTTTATCGAGCCCACCTTTGCATGAAATGTTCCCTTGGTATCTCTAATTTTCTTGAAGAGATATCTAGTCTTTCCAATTCTGTTGTTTCCCTCTATTTCTTTGCATTGATCGCTGAGAAAGGCTTTCTTATCTCTTCTTGCTATTCTTTGGAACTCTGCATTCAGATGCTTATATCTTTCCTTTTCTCCTTTGCTTTTTGCTTCTCTTCTTTTCCCAGCTATTTGTAAGGCCTCCCCAGACAGCCATTTTGCTTTTTTGCATTTCTTTTCCATGGGGATGGTCTTGATCCCTGTCTCCTGTACAATGTCATGAACCTCTGTCCATAGTTCATCAGGCACTCTATCAGATCTAGTCCCTTAAATCTATTTCTCACTTCGACTGTGCAATCATAAGGGATTTAATTTAGGTCATACCTGAATGGTCTAATGGTTTTCCCTAGTTTCTTCAATTTAAGTCTGAATTTGGCAATAAGGAGCTCAAGATCTGAGTCGCAGTCAGATCCTGGTCTTGTTTTGTTGACTGTATAGAAGTTCTCCATCTTTGGCTGCAAAGAATATAACCAATCTGATTTCGGTGTTGACCATCTGGTGATGTCCATGTGTAGAGTCTTCTCTTGTGTTGTTGGAAGATGGTGTTTGCTATGACCAGTGCATTTTCTTGGCAAAACACTGTTAGCCTTTGCCCTGCTTCATTTCGCATTCCAAGACCAAGTTTGCCTGTTACTCCAGGTGTTTCTTGACTTCCTCCTTTTGCATTCCAGTCCCCTATAATGAAAAGGACATCTTTTTTGGGTGTTAGTTCTAAAAGGTCTTGTAGGTCCTAATAAAACCGTTCAACTTCAGCTTCTTCAGCGTTACTTGTTGGGGCATAGACTTGGATTACGGTGATATTGAATGGTTTGCTGTGGAAACGAACAGAGATCATTCTGTCGTTTTTGAGATCACATCCAAGTACTGCATTTTGGACTCTTTTGTTGACCATGATGGCTACTCCATTTCTTCTGAGGGATTCCTGCCCGCAGTAGTAGATATAATTATTTATTTTAATTCGAGGTTAATTACTTTACAATATTGTATTGGTTTTGCCATACATCAGCATGAATCCGCTGCAGGTATACACGTGTTCTCTATCCTGAACCCCCCTCCCTTCTTCCTCCCCATACCATACCTCTGGGTCATCTTAGTGCACAAGCCCCAAGCATCCAGTATCATGCATCAAACCTGGACTGGCGATTTGTTTCATATATTATATTATATATGTTTCAATGCCATTCTCCCAAATCATCCCACCCTCTCCCTCTACCACAGAGTCCAAAAGACTGTTCTATACTGTCTCTTTTGCTGTCTTGCATACAGGGTCATCGTTACGATCTTTCTAAATTCCATATATATGTGTTAGTATTTTGTATTGGTGTTTTTCTTTCTGGCTTACTTCACTCTGTATAATAGGCTCCAGTTTCATCCACCTCATTAGCACTGATTCAAATGTATTCTTTTTAATGGCTGAGTAATACTCCATTGTGTTTATGTACCACAATTTTCTTATCCACTCATCTGCTGATGGACATCTAGGTTGCTTCCTTGTCCTGGCTATTATAAACAGTGCTGCAATGAACACTGGGGTACACATGTCTCTTTCAATTCTGGTTTCCTCGGTGTGTATGCCCAGGTTCCTTAGATTCAAAAATCTCTTTTGGGTTTTCAAAATATAATGCCTGCCCCTACAATTCTCTCATGATTTCAACCTTCCCTGGCTTATAGTACCCCAGAAACTGTTCTGGTCTGGTGGGCAGTGGATTTAGAAGACACAGAATTTGATACAGTTAAGATTCCTCCCTCCTTCTTGAATAGGCACTCTCTTCTCCAATTGGGAAATGAATATGTACATACACATATGTATAAATATCCCTATTTGTGTTACCATCTGTATCTGTACTTAGTTAAACAAGAGTTCATACTCATATTCACATTTAATCCCAGACCATGGGTATCATTCTGTCCTCTCCCAATTGTTTATCTGTTTCTACTTACTGGGACCCTCAATTTATTACCCAATTAGTCAACAACTGTTCGGTTTAAATCAACATATATAATGCTTCCAAGACTTTTTGCCTGTATCTCTGTGAAACACAATTTGTGTTAAAGTACACTGTGTCTGTATAATACTTTTCCTTTTGAAAAGGATGCCACTCATTTCCAAAGTTATTTAAGTCAGTACCTTTTACTCCCACTCCTTTAACAAAACTCCCTCAGTCATTTTGTCAAACAGATTTTCGTGGGTTTTTTTGGGGAGGAGGGTCACATTCTTCATTCAGTCCTAGGGTTCTCAGATTTCTTAGAGTTTTGTTCGAATTGCATATATCAAGGTTTAACTTGAGCTATAAAGTTCTATAGTTTTTGACAAATGCATAGCGTCATGTATTTGCTAATACAGTGTCATACAGAATAGTCCACTGCCCTAAAAAAATTCTCTGTCGTTTGTGTGTTCAGTCCTTCGTGTGTTCAGTCCTTCTACCACAAAAACCTCCTCCTCCTCATCTGGCAACCGCTGAACTATTTACTGCCTTATGATTTTGCTTTTCCAGAGAGGCAGTTAGTAGAAATCATATTGCATGCAATCTTTGTGGATTGACTTATTTCACTCACTATTCACTTAATATGCATTTAAGATTTCTTCATGTCTTCTCAGAGCTTAATAGCCAATTTGTTTTTATCCTGAATAGTACCACAGTTTGTCTGTTCCTTCACTGAAAGAAATCTTGGCTGATTCAGTTTTGGACAGTTATAAACAAAAATGCTTTAAACTTTCATGTAAAAGGTTTTGTGTTTCTGTATACGTGAATACAAAATTTCAAGTCAGTTATTCACATAGTTACATGAGTGACTGCTAGAGTATATGGTAAGATGGCATTTAACTTTATAAGAAACTACCAAACTACATTTTGGTAGCGTTTGATAAAGCAATTTAGGAGGGATTTAGCCATTTTGCTATGTATTGTGGTACCTCGTTGTTGTTTTAATGTACATAAACAACTAATGTCAAGCATCTCATTTGTAGAGATTTCAAAAAAGAATAGTTGATTAGAGTTCTCGCTCAATTTTATCCTTTAAGTTGGATTCATGGACTATAGCTCTTGAATATCCACAAATATCCTTTTCTCTGGTAATATATTTACAGCTTTGTTGGGTATAACATTTCTGTGTCACAGTAATTGTTTTTAAATCCCACCACCCTTTAGCTTCTGGTGTTGTAAATAAAATATATAATACTACTCTAAGCTTACTTTTTTTTAATGACTCTGTCTTGTATCTTGAGTTTATAAAATTTTCTCTTTATCCTTGAGTTTTTTGTTTTTGTTTTTGTTTTTTTTATTGTTGACTCCGAGACTCCTTACATATACTGCTACTTTTCTTCTGTCTGCTCACTGGAACTCAAGTCTGCTGTTGGGATGGATGCCTTTAGTAATTGTGGCTCTACAAATGGTGCAAGGTAAACATAGTTGGCAGGCTGTCAGCAAGTTGGATGCACATTTTCACTGAGGCACTAATGCTTTTTGCTTTCCTCATGAGTAGGAGAACTCAGACATTTTAGCTCCTCTGGTACCAAGTAGATCAGGCAAACACACACACAGTCAGTGTGATTCTTACACATTGTAGGTAAGGCTCTTTCTACAAGATAAAAACAAATATAGATAGACATATATATAGATAGATTTTATGTTTTTTCTCTTTACCCTAGAGTTATCTTAATGCAGTCTCTCATCCATGAACTGTCCCCGAAAGCCTCTCACCACCTCCCTTCGATTAAATTCCCCTAAAGCCAAAGTCCTGCTTCCTACCCAATTACCCACAGTGCCTCGGGAGAATCGAGGGATGAAAGTTGCTCATGAGTTACCATTTTTCTGAAATCCATTCCAGAAATTAACTTTATGGTTATATATTGATATTTTCAAGTACTACTCAGACCCTCAGAAAATTGCTTAAGCTAATTGGATGAAAAGCACCTTTGGAAATACAGTCAGAGTGACCCACTATCTTTTTGAAAATCATTGTGTTCCAAAATGAGCATATATGTTTCTAATGATTAAGTGCATTTTCATATTTATTCATATTTTGTCAAGATTTAATAAGATTCCTTCTTTGGTAAGGTAAGTTCAGTAATGTCAAAAGAAAGATTTTTAGCCAGTTTCTTACATTCTTAGGAGATATTACATTAAGCCTTTTTTTTTTTTTTTTTTTTTGACAGCAGGAGGTGAATATTTAAGTTCTTATCTCTTAGCAGAAGAAACAGTTTATCTTTTGAAGTGTTTATTGAGCCTCCTCAAAATAATTCACACATTTCTCTAAAACATTTGTTTTGTCAGTATTTGGTTAACATTACAATGGGTTTCCCCAGCAACTCAGATGGTAAATAATCTGGTGCAACGCAGGAGACCCTGGTTCAATTCCTGGGTTGGAAAGATTCCCTGGAGAAAGGAATGGCTACCCACTCCAGTATTCTTGGCTGGAGAATTCCATGGACAGAGGAGACTTGCGGGCTACAGTCCCTGGGGTCACAAAGAGCCAGACAGGACTGAGTGACGAACACTTTCACTTTTCACAGTGTAATTAGCTGTTTGAATATAAATCTATTTTTCTCCATAAACACTTGACTGTATATATTGTATTTCTGAGTGTAGCCATTTGCACCTGTAAGTATTCAACACCTGTATATTGACTTGAGTGTAATATTTAATCATATGAAGATAGTCATGTGATACTTTAGGGAGAACTCAATGGTCAATTTTGGTAAGGATCACCATAGAGAGTACTCATCAGAAGGGTTACCGTTTAATAAGAAAATTAAATTTAGTTCTTAACCCAGTATGAATAAATAATCTAGAGTTATGTCTAACAAAATTCCATATCATTCCCAGGATAAACGAATATATACTAAAATAAAGGCTTTCATAATAAATAGAATCCTATTCTCAGTTGCAATCAACCTAGAAAACTATGTTCAGGTTTATTTTATCACACGAACTGTACATGGTTATCACAAAACCACTCAATTGTAACTTAGCATGAATTTGCCAATAACTTACATGTTAATTTGCCTCAGAGTTTACTGCAAAGTAGAGTTGCTACTGTCATAAATCTCTGGAGTGTTTTCTGGAGTAGGTAAACTTTTAATAAGGAAATGATTCCTCTTGTTTAAGTCTGTGTGAGAAGTACTTTATAAAGGTAATAAAAGATTATTCACTAACTAGAAATGTCCCTAAATAAATTTTGGGCTGATGTATACAGTAGAGAACATGCTGAACTAGAAAGTTTCAACATGCAGAGTGTCCATCTGTTAGGAACAAGACACAAAGTTTCACAACTTTGAGTATAAATTTGGACCAGATCATTTTTGTTGTTCATTGCAATGGTAAGAGTCAATGAGTCTAGAATTATAAAAACAACTTGTCTATATACCACCAAGGAAAATTGTCTCAAAGAATTATGATTATGAATTTCAATCAAAGAGCAGATGTACAGCATATGCAGGTGGTAAAATGATTCAGGTCAGGTGTGCTAAGTTTTCTAAATTAATACTGAATTTGTCACAAGGGACACAACACCATCTGTTACCTGTTAGGTTAGGTATTTTTATTATTTTTGAACTCATTTGACACTTCAGGTAGGTAGATAGATGATGTTCAGTTCAGTTGCTCAGTATGTCCGACTCTTTGAGACCCCATGAATCGCAGCATGCTAGGCCCCCCTGTCCATTACCAACTCCCAGAATTTACCCTAACTCATGTCCATCGAGTCGGTGATGCCATCCAGCCATCTCATCCTCTGTCGTCCCCTTCTCCTCCTGCCCTCAATCCCTCCCAGCATCAGGGTCTTTTCCAATGAGTCAGTTCTTCGCATGAGGTGGCCAAAGTATTGGAGTTTCAGCTTTAGCATTAGTCCTTCCAAAGAACACCCAGGATGATCTCCTTTAGAATGGACTGGTTGGAACTCCTTGCAGTCCAAGGGACTCTAAAGAGTCTTCTCCAACACCACAGTTCAAAAGCATCACTTCTTCAGCACTTAGCTTTCTTGACAGTCCAACTCTCACATCCATACATGACCACTGGAGAAACCATAGCCTTGACTAGAGAGACCTTTGTTGGCAAAGTAATGTCTCTGCTTTTTAATATGCTGTCTAAGTTGGTCATGATGTTAGTCTTCCCTTATAAAAATAAAGAGTGTAATATTTGTGGCTACCTCTTGGTTTTTAGAATTAGCATACAGTTCAGTTCAGTCGCTCAGTCATGTCTGACTCTGCGACCCCATGAATCACAGCACGCCAGGACTCCCTGTCCATCACCAACTCCTGGAGTTCACTCAGACTCACGTTCATTGAATCAGTGATGTCATCCAGCCATCTCATCCTCTGTCGTCCCCTTCCCCTCCTGCCCCCAATCTCTCCCAGCATCAAAGTCTTTTCCAATGAATCAACTCTTCTCATGAGGTGGCCAAAGTACTGGAGTTTCAGCTTTAGCATCATTCCTTCCAAAGAAATCCCAGGGCTGATCTTCAGAATGGACTGGTTGGATCTCCTTGCAATCCAAGGGACTCTCAAGAGTCTTCTCCAACACCACAGTTCAAAAGCATCAATTCTTCAGCACTCAGCCTTCTTCACAGTCCAACTCTCATATCCATACATGACTACTGGAAAAACCATAGCCTTGACTAGACGGACCTGAGTCGGCAAAGTAATGTCTCTGCTTTTGAATATGCTATCTAACTTGGTCATAACTTTTCTTCCAAGGAGTAAGTGTCTTTTAATTTCATGGCTGCAGTCACCATCTGCAGTGATTTTGGAGCACAAAAAAATAAAGTCTGACACTGTTTCCACTGTTTCCCCATCTATTTCCTAGGAAGTGATGGGACCAGATGCCATGATCTTCATTTTCTGAATGTTGAGCTTTAAGCCAACTTTTTCACTCTCCTCTTTCACTTTCATCAAGAGGCTTTTTAGTTATGTATTGGTTTAGGCTGCAAATATGCAGGCAATAGGGTCATTTTATTATTTTTAAATTCTAAACTGGAGAGAAACGTTGTATATGTAGCAAATATTTCTAATGCACTCCATAGTTAATGATGATTTCATTTCCAGTGGTGCCTGTCCAAACTGAGAGAGTACCTTATTCATGTCAAATAGCACAAATATAAAGTTTGAAGTTACTTGTTATGCAAAGATCCTGGCTTTGGGCTGATCAGAGTAAACAGACACTGAAGACCAGAGGTTCCATTACCACACATTCTCCTAACTCATTTTGGCCAACTATAAGCCCTGTCAATAAACGTACAGGGTAAACTGTGTCCAGTCTTAGAGCTCTGTAAGGCAGGATAGGAACTTGGGTGTCCAGCACTCACAGGAATGTGCAGTAACTCAGGAAACCCCATTTCCAGGTTCTACTTATTAGACCACCTGTGTGACAGCAGTCCCAGATATTTGCAGGGGCCTACATCTCAGCACATGTCCTGCATATGCCCCAGTGAGGGTGAGGATGGTAGGCAGCCTCTGCCATAGCAGAGTGAGCTGTGTCTGCCTAGGAGTAAGGCCATCTCAATGCACAAGGAACCTTGCCTAGGGAGCGGTACAGAGCAATCCAACACAGTACCTGAAGACTTGGCTCCTGCACTGATTTCAGGGCTGAGGTATTAGTTGGTGAAGATTACTCCTGCTAAGTAGGAAATGGCACCTTGAGAAACCACCAGGGAAAAGTGCCAAGAGTTAAGAGTCATGAAAATGACCCAGTGTTATTGGAAGCTAACCTACCCATTGGTAACTGGGATTTTTTTCTGAATTGTGTTTCTAAATAATGTGTAGTATTAGTACTAGGTTAAGACCTGCCATCCTTTTAAGACAAGTCCTTTGCCCATAACTAATATTAGGAAGCCAATGTGATTATCCTTTGGCCAGTCAGGAGTAGAGCCATCTAATTGTGAAAGGTCCTTATAAAGATGGCTTGCATTATGATATAGGGAAAAATGATTCCATGATTCATGTCATATTTTTGTGGACTGAAAGGAACTAGTTTAGCAGTAACACATATAATAATTAGAATTGATTTACAATATTAGGGGAAACTCCAAGAATTATACTCAGTCTTCCATAAAGTGAAAATCAGGTCCTACAGCTTTGAATAAATTATATTCTAGGCATTGTACTGGATATCTTTAAGAATTATTTGATTTCATTCTTGTGCCAAGTTAGTTAGGTAAGGGTAATTTTTAACATTTTAGAGAATGAGATTGAGGATTAGCATTGTTATCTGTTTTTACAAAAGTAGGAAATAATTTTTTTCTTTTTCCAATTATACCAGGATGATTCGTTATTGAACCTTTTTATGGTTTTAAAATTTTCTGGAGTATTGTATTTTAATGTATAGCTGAAAATAAACTCTCAGTCTATACATAATGATTATTTATTTGGTCCAAGTTAAACAATAGAGATAAAATTTCTTTTTCTGTGCTCTATCTAATAAATCATCACAATCTAGAGGGAAAGTAAAATAAAATAAATAAATAAATAGATATATGAATCAAATAAAGCAAATAAAACTTTCAACTGAAATATAGTGTGAGAGATATATACATATTCACATTGGCATACAGGGGGGAATCAGGTAGCATCTTAAACTATGCCAGATGAATAATAACTATTTTTATATATGAATTAGACTTACCTTTTTTGTAATCATATTCCTGAATGTCTGTCATAAAAATGAAATAAATTATCTTTGCTTCCAGTAAAATCACTGTTAGGCTATGGAAATGGCTGAGTAAGAGCTATAAATTATGGACATGTACTATAATTCTAAGTAAAAATAAAATGGATTAAAAAATATTACTTTTTCTGTAAAAAGTACTAAATTTGCATACAGAATGCTTTTTTAGTTTAAATTAATGTATAGATTTGAACATTATAAGAAATCATATCACAATATCCAATCAAGCTTCTATTTATGATACTGCACTTTAGCAATTGCACTTTGAAATTTTTCAGCTTTATATCATTGCAAGTTTCTGCAGGAAAAAAGAACTTCAGTAATGTAATCAAAATGAATATATTTTTAAGTTCAAGGAAAGAATGGTTTGATGGAGAATAATCAACACATAGATCTCTGGGGCTCAAAAGTGACATCAATGTCACCCATCAAAAATGGTAGGAAACTGAAGGCCTATATTTAACTTGTCCCATGTTAGAAACCTCTTCTACTATATGAACCTGATGAGGTATTTAGTAACATTGACCTAAATGTAACATTTCACAGTAGAAACTATTACTGTGTTCAAATAGTGTAGAATGGATAAAAGCAGCTCTTTTAATACTTAAGTAAATTATTCATGTTGTTTTTTTTCTTTCTTTCTTTAATTATATTTATTTATTCAAAGTGAAGGATAATTAGTTGACAATATTGTGATGGCTTTTGCCATCACATATCAATATCAATCAGCCATAGGCATGCATGTATCTCTTCCCTCCTAAAGCCCCCTCCCACCTCCCTCCTCACTCCACCCCTCCAAGTCATCATGGAGCACCAGCTCTGTGTGCCTTGTATCATACATCAAATTCCCACTGGCTATCTATTTTACATATGGTAATATATATGTTTCAATGCTATTCATGCAAATCATCCCACTCTCTCCTTCTCCCACTGAGTCCAAAATTCAGTGCTTTATGTCCGTATCTCCTGTGCTGCCAGGTCCCACATTCTTTCAAGTCATTATTTACATTCAATAAAATTGCAACTTTTAAGTGAACAATTTCAAGATTTTTGCAAATAGCAATACATGCAGAATGGTAAGCACTGCACATAGCATATAGAACATCTTCATCATAACAATAAAACAGTCCCTTTTACACTTCTCTTTACCCAGAGCCCTTTAACCATTGTTGTTGTTGTGTAGTCCCTGAGTCCAACTCTGTGACCCCATGAAATGCAGCACACCACTATCTCCTAGAGTTTGCTCAACCTCATGTTCGTTGAGTTAGTGATACCATCCAACCATCTCATCCTCTGTCACCCCCTTCTCCTCCTGCCCCCAATTCCTCCCAGCATCAGGATCTTTTCCAATGAGTCGGTTCTTCACATCAATTGGCCAAGCTATTGGAGTTTCAGCTTCAGCATCAGCATCAGTCTTTCCAATGAATAATCAAGATTGATTTCCTTTAGGATTGACTGGTTTGATCTCCTTGCAGTCCAGGGGACTCTCAAGAGTCTTCTCCAGCACTACAATTCAAAAACGTCAATTCCATTGACCTGTTTCTTTTTCTTTTTTTTCTCCTTATAGCTTTGCCTTTTGAAGATATCATATAAATGGAGGCATATAAAATGAATTTAAATGTCTGCTCCCTACCCTTCACATTTTAGGACTTGTACATATTGTTGCATGTATCATTCATTTTCTTTTGTGATGATATGCAAACATTTGTTGGAATGCAGTGTCCTTAATGAGAGTGCATATCTTTACCCTCCTCTAGGTGGGCTGCAGTCCATGGGGTCGCGAAGAATTGGACAAGACTGATCGACTTCCCTTTCACTTTTCACTTTCATGCATTGGAGAAGGAAATGGCAACCCACTCCAGTGTTCTTGCCTGGAGAATCCCAGGGACAGGGGAGCCTGGTGGGCTGCCATCTATGGGGTCGCACAGAGTCGGACATGATTGAAGCGACTTAGCAGCAAGCAGCAGCAGCAGAATCTGATGGGTTCATTTCCTCTCTTTCCATTAGAAGGAACCAACCAGTTTCCTGATCTCCCCTGAGCAGGGTTCAACCCTCTGCTCTGCAGTAGACAGCATTTCATTCTTTCATGTGATATAAGGGTCTGGGTTTTGTACCAATGGCAGCTTATCACTATGTCTATCTGTGTCATGACAAGTGCTCCCTCAGATCTATGACCTTCTCCAGCTTTCTCCTGAGCATTCAATGAAGGTTTATTTTCAGGGTATTCAGGCAATCTAGACTGTCACATTCACCTCTACTTGGCCTTTAAGAATGAGCTACAATTCCATTGCTTTCTTCTTACCTGATTTCCTTGTTACTACATTTTCTTTTTCCATTCTATCAAAAGTGAAAAAGCTCATGTATCCCTATGAAAGGGCTTGCTACTCTAGAATTCAGTTCAGATCATTGCCTTGAAATATTGGCTCTCTAATAGACTTAATAAAAGCTTTGATCATGCACATTACCTAGGCTAATCTCATTGTAATAGTGGGAGCAAAATTATCTGCAGCTTTCCATATTGCTTATGGAAGCCACTTTCAGAAGCTCATTTTTAACATCCTTAAATATCATAGAGGAAAAAATTCATATTTTCAAGAAAATTCTAGTGAAATATTGGAATAATGAATTGGCATTCAAGAAAGATTTATTTCTATACTATTTGTATATATATATTTTCATTAATCACTCATTCGTTTAACCCTTCATTCCAAAACATTTGTAGATTATTCAGTAAGTGTTATTTTGTTAGCCTCTGGGAATAAATGGCATATGATAGACCATTTACTTAAAGATCTGAACTTATTTTTATTTTCATTTATACAAAAATAGTATATTTTGATATAATTCATAGATAGGAAAGGATTCTCAAAAATGTATTGGATTTCCCATTAATCTCTGTAAGTAAGTTTTAGCTGTTTAGAAAACAAAATTTGCTTTCCTTCAACATGAATACTATGCATCAAATGATATCTATAACATACATGTATTGAAAGAAAAGCTTGAAGCCATATTTTAAATTCCCATTCAAATAAATCAATTTCATCAGTTTACAGCTGATATCACCGACTCGATGGACATGAGTTTGATCAAGCTCTGGGAGTTGGTAATTGACAGGGAAGCCTGGCATGCTGCAGTCCATGTGGTCACAGAATCAGACATGACTGAGCATCTGAACTGAACTGATAAATTTTAGTTATTTGTTTAAGTTCTGCAAAAAGTTTCACCAGTATTCTGATGAGGATTGTATTAAATTTGTAGATTGCCTTGGATAATATGGACATTTTAACATAATTTCTTTCATAAAATATAGTAAAGACAGAACTAATATTTTTTTCAAACTTAAAAAAAGTTAAGTGACTTGTAAGTGTTCTGAGGAATGGCCATAAACATTGAAAAGTTTGAGAAAACAGAATGAATAAAGACGTTAAGAGCCTTATAAAGACTAAAGTGTGGGAGTGAATGGTGATGTAGGATCTGGCTGCTTTTGGGTGACTAAAAAAGGTTAGAAGTGGGAAATCAGATTGCTGGAGTTAGGGAGGGGTAGTCCTCTCTAATTCAGACTTTATCTCTGATAAATATAAACTGTGACTGTCAAGTACATTTGTCAGTTATGTCTTCCAAAATGAACGTACCTTATTCTGAGAAAGTAATTTTTCACGTTGGTGTAAGAGATAGACTATATCATGTGTGCCGTGTTCTAATAAATACTTTTAACAAAATCAATGTCAACTTCCTGATAATGATGTTTTGCAAGAACAGAGAAGGTTATACTATGCATGTACATATCATACACACATAAGACTTCAGATATCCTAAAGAATAAGTATTGTGAAAATGAGAATAAAAGTGTTGGTTTCTCAGTCATGTCCACTCAGTCATGGGGTCACTTCGTGACCCACGGACTGTGGCCCAGCAGGTTCCTATGGCCATGGAATTCTCCAGGCAAGAATACTGGAGTGGGTAGCCATTTGCTTCTCTAGGGAATCTTTCCGACCCAGGGATCAAACCTGGGTCTCCAGCATTGCAGGCAGATTCTATACTATTTGAGACACTTCTAAGTCAAACTTTCTAGTTTTAAAATGTGGAAATTGATATTAAATGACATAGCCAATTTTAAAATACCTAAGTTTTCAAGTACTTAAAATTGAGTAGAAGAATATTTTTCTCCATTGAATTGTGCCCACTTTTCCATTCTGTACAAAGCATGTGATATAATTATGTGGTTAGGTGCTGAGGTCTATAATAAAAGAACACATTTTGCATTTTAAAAATCAAGTAACAATTAAGCTGTGAATTTCATGCTACTATTACCTCTAGCATAATTGCCAGACAATTTTCAGGCCATAAATAACCCTACAATTACTTAATGGTTTTTATGTTCTATAGTCTACATGGCAACAATTACATTATTACAGAATAATTATGTAAATTCCTTTATTTGTAATTGCCATAAAAAGACATTATTCCAGCACTTTATTCAAAACACAAAGACCAAAAAGAATATGTATGATGTGGAGTATTTGATTTGTTCTTAGAGAAGCACACAATATTAAACCTTCCTGTTTTATCATACATTTGAAGAAACACATACGTGGATCTCTATGGGTCATTTCCTCATGTTCTTTAATGCTTTACAACACACTGCTAAAACATGAAAAAAAAAAAAAAAACCTTCTTAGCCCACTGTACTATGATTTTCCTCTATGTGCCCATTTGCAAGAAGACTGTATAAAAACATAAATTGGTATGAATATGGTTGTAAGAATACAATAATTAGAAACTTTGTATTACAAAAAATAGGCTTCAAATACTACATTTAAATGCTAATATAACATCATTTAAAGAATTATTCAGTAAACTTTTTTCATTATAATTTAAGGAGGCTTGAATAAAGTTAAGTATTATAATTTGAGGATTAAATTCTACCAAAACCATAAGCTTAATTAATTTTCATGAAATCATTGCCTCAGTTAAGCTGCAGATATAATCGAATGACTAAGGCACAATTGGAAGAGCTGTCATTTTTACCTTTCCTAAGGAGGTGCCATAATTCCTCCATTTCAGTTCAGTTCAGTCGCTTCTGTCGTGTCCGACTCTTTGCAACCCCATGAACCGCAGCATGCCAGGCCTCCCTGTCCATCATCAACTCCCAGAGTCCACCGAAACCCATGTCCATTGTGTCAGTGATCCCATCCAACCATCTCATGCTTTGTCTTCCCTTTCTCCTCCTGCCCTCAATCTTTCCCAGCATCAGGGTTCTTTCAAATGAGTCAGCTCTCTGCATTAGATGGCCAGAGTATTGGAGTTTCAGCTTCAACATCAGTCCTTCCAGTGAATACCCAGGACTGATCTCCTTTAGAATGGACTGGTTGGATCTCCTTGCAGTCCAAGGGACTCTCAAGAGTCTTCTCCAACACCACAGTTCAAAAGCATCAATTCTTCTGCACTCAGCTTTCTTTATAGTCAAACACTCACATCCATACATGACTACTGGAAAAACCATAGCCTTGACTAGACCTTTGCTGGCAAAGTAATGTCTCTGCTTTTTAATATAGCACCTTTCTAAGGAGAGAATCATTGGGTTGAAGTGTTCATTTACCATCTAGTTTAGGGATCTCTATGCTTAAAATTTTGTGATCAGTGAAGAAATAAAATGTGACTCATCTCAGTGTTTTGTTTTTTTTTTTTTTTTTAACATCATTCAAGAAGTAGCCACAATTTCAGAAATTGTTAGATACACTACAACTTACTGCAAGTACTCATTTGGGACTTCGAAAAAAATCCACATTTCCAGACAATTACATCATTTGTGTCCCCATAGTGTTTACAATTCAATTGCAGTGGTTCTTCAGGACTCAGATTGCCTTCTTTCTATAGGCTCTCCTGCATCATGACCAATTTGATTCTTTACTTTTGATTCCTTTGCCATCAACAACTTCGTATTCCGTTTCCTCTTGCAGAGTTAGAATGTGAGCTTTTCTTTTATTGTTTGCAACCAGTTTATCCTGCAATTTGATTTTCTCACTACCTGCTAACTGATCATGGATTTGGTAAGGGTTATATAGGATCTGAAACTGGCATCCACTGATATCTGGCTTTGTGAAAACAAAGAAATTTTCTTGGATTTCCGCTGAGTGTTTCTGATGGCCTTGGGGTATAGATTTACATGTTTTTTTTTTTTCCCATTGCATGCTCAGTTGTTTCAGTCCTGTCTGCCTCTTTCCAAACCTATGGGTTATAGCTTGCCAGGCTCCCCTGTCCATGAGATTATCCTGGTAACAATACTGGACTGGTTTGCCATTTCCTCCTTCAAGGGATCTTCCCGATGACCCAGGGATCGAACCTATGTCTCCTGCAGCTCCTGTAATGGCAGGCAGATTCTTCACCACTGAGCTCCTAGGAAGCCCACTATTTTTCCCATTGTGATTCTGTTTTTCCTTATTGACTTGTTCTTCATGAACTCCAACATCTGGTACCAGCTAGGCAAGATATGAGATTAACTGTGTGGACCCTGTTGCCAAAGCCCTGATACTGATTCATTACTCTCAATACTGTTGCAAGTGGTGGCTGTGGAAATTCTTCTTCTGTGGGAAGGAGGGTTTCTATGGCTATCTGACAGTGAAAAGAATGCAGAATTGAGATATTGGTAGAAAACTGTAAATTACTCCTTATATAAAGAGAAAACCTTTGCCCCAAGTAAGGTTCTTACAAGATTATGGATTTTCTAATAAGAATTGGAGAAATTTTTGAGACATTTAGATTAAAAAGTGCACAGATGTGGGAATTCCTTGACCATTCAGGGGTTAGAACTCTCTACTTTTACTGCCTTGGGCCTGGGTTCGATCCTTGCTGAGGGAACTAAGATTCCACAAGCTGTGCAGTGCAGCCAAAAATAAATAAATGCACGGATATATTATGAGGATATAAATTTTACATTGATTTTGCTATAGAACATACACTTTCAAGGGGCTTCCCAGGTGGGTCTAGTAGTAAAGAACCGACTTGCCGATGCAGGAGATATAAGAAACACTGGTTCAATCCCTGGGTCAAGAAGATCTCCTCCAGGAGATCTTCTTGCCTGAAGAATCTCATAGACAGAGGAGCCTCGAAGACTAGAGTTCACAGGGTCTCAAAGAGTTGGACACAACTGAATTGACTTGGCATGCACAAACATATGTATACATTTTCAAGGAAATCTTACTCCCATTGCAGTACACCAAAATGTATGATGCTAGGTCCCAACACTAGCATTCATTGTTTTCAGTGTCAATGGAGATATTTAGAAAATTACAGCAATAAGAATATCTTAAATGTGAGGATATTTTGTTGACTTGAGCATGTGGTGTCACATTGAGAATATCCTAACTGCTCTCTAGTCCTCACATCCTGCACCTGGTTGACTCCTGGTTGACCCACAGGGTGATAGGAGAATCCTCACCCTTTCTCTATCCTTGGAGTATATATTCAGCTTACCGATTTCCAAAGCAGGAGCTGTTTCAAGGACATAGCCTTGAAAGAGTAACATGTTGAGACCATCTGTACTAAATACCCAGTTAAAGCTTCTCTATAAACTTTTAAGATTCTGGTGGGCATGTGTGCAGATCCGCTTGCCTTGCAGCCACTCAAGACCAGCTTAATATATAATTCCCTTGCTAATTAAACCTGCCTCCTACCATCTACAGTGATCTTTTTCTTTGGCATTTCCTTGCACTCTTTGAGTAGGGGCCAATTTTAGATTTTAGCCAGGAAGCTCCTGAGGATGTGAACCAGCAGAAATGAGTAGCATAGCATAACTTTTCAGTTCGCTTCTAGTTGACAGCTTCTGGATATACAAATGTTACAGTGCTCACATGGGAAAGAAAGTCTTGCCAGAGGACAGAATGGACCCTGAGACATTGGGTAGAAGATAGTTTCAGACTATCTGATGAGTAGATAACTGTGCTGCTTAATTTTATGTGTCAACTTGACCAAGCCATGGTGCCCAGATATTTGGTCAAACATTATTTTCGATGATTCTGTGAGAGTGTTTTTGGATGAGATTTAAATTTAAATCAGTGGACTTTGATTAAAGCAAATTATTCTCCAAAATGTGAGTGGGACTCCCATTCAATTAGCTGAAAACCTTAGTAGAACAAAGGGCTGACCTCTCCCAACAAGAAGGAACTCTGCCGGTTGAAAGCCTTCAGAGTTCATCTGTGAAATCAGTCTTGCCAGCCTCCTGCATCAGTTTCAGCTTTTGGACTCTAATGTGCATGTGCAAATATATATTGAGAATGGAATATATATATTTATACACATTTATTGGTTATATTTCTTGGAAGAACTCTAATAAAATAAACCAGTTTCAGTTCTCAGTCAGGGTTGAGAGTACTTGAAATTTGTTTACTAAACTAGGTTAAAAGAAAACCAACCAACCAAACAACAACAACACAAACCCAGAAGTGTAACAGGGATTGAGTGTGTGGTTTGGAAGAAATGGTGAACCCCAAAGCGTAGAGTAATCTAGAGAAGCCGGGGATCCAGAAATATGTGAGCCTTGGGTCTATTGTGACTCAGCAGGTCCTGGAGTCTGTGCCAACAGATCCAGCCTTGCCTTGACCATGACTAATCAAGGCAAGCCACTCTTGCAGAGGTATGTGCATGCTAAGTCCTTTCAGTCATGTATGACTCTGTGCGACCCTATCTACTGTAGCCTGCCAGGCTCCTCTGTCCATGAGATTCTCCAGGCAAGACTACTGGAGGGGGTTGCCATGCCCTCTTCCAGGGGATCTTCCTCACGCAGGGATTGAGCCTGTGTCTTTTATGTCTCCTGCACTGACAGGTAGCTTCTTTGCAACTAGTGCCATCTGGGGAGGAAGGCTAACCTGAATCTAACCATGAGGAGACATCAAACTCACTTACATTGGGGGCAGGGCATTCTACAAAATAACTGGCATGTAATATTCAAAGGTATCAGTGTCCAGAAAACTAAGGAAAAGAAGGAGACTGAAATGTAAAAGAGACATAACATAAAGGAGTAAAATGCAATGCATGGTTTGAAATTGATTTATTTTCTAATAAGTGACATCATTGGAACAACTAGCAAAATTTGAATGATATCTGAGAAATAAATGTTAGCAATGATTCATTGTTAAGTTCATGCTTTTGAAAGCTAAACTGAGAGGATATAATAAAAAAGTTCATTTTGTAGGAAAATATATAAACATTTTTGGTCCTAAAGAGACATCATGGGGGCAGCTTATTATCAAATGGCTCATGCAACTTTTGCCATTTGCAAATGGCACTTGCATCCTTTCAGTAAGTTTGTAATTGTTCAGCAAAATAATTTTATTCTAAAAGAGAAATATGTATCATACCATGAGACATAAGAAAAAATAAATAAAAAATATTAACACTCTAAGATATTGATAGAAAAAAAAAATTGCCCAACATCATGGGGTTCTAATTTTACTTTAAATATATAGCTGAGTTTGCTCAGATTAAAGTCTTGGTCCATGCATTGCAACCTGATGTAAAAAGAAAATATTTCTTCATAAAGAATTTCTAAGCTTTCTTCTGATTGAATCTAATCATGTGGATACATTTCAAAGTGTAATTTCTATTGATTGTTTTGTCATTTTGATGACATAACTTTCCTCTAGTAAAATCTGAGTCATGGAGGTTAAGTCTTAGCAATGTACCCTGAGTCCCTGCCAAATGCATTTTTCAGGAGAAAAAATAGAAAAAGGTGCCAAGCACAGATCATTTAACGATTCAATTATTTTTGAAAGCAAGCATATAGTGTATGGTTACAGAACAGCAAATAACAAGAGTACCTTCCCTTTAGTACCTAACAAGAGTTCTTTCCCCTAAGTACCCCACACTCAGTACGTTAAAGAGATGTATAAGCAGGAAAGTACAGGTTAGAGTGAAAAGTGCCATAATGAAGATGGGTAAAACATGCAAGGACAGATGAAAGTAGAAACCATGCATCTACCTGGGGAAGGAAGGTAATTCGTGGAGATATTTGAGTTAGGTATTGAAAGAGCATTCAATAAGAGGTAGATCTTAGAATCCTGAGTTCACTTTTCACCTCTGTACTTACTACTTGTGTCATCTTAGGGTGTTAATTTTATCTGACTAAAGTTCAGTCTCATTACTTGTAACACAAAATTGATCTATGACGACTGTTTTGAAGAATTTCCTAAGTCATGTCTATGGAGGTTCCTAACACAAAGTAGTCTCCAAATAAATGATATCTTAATATGAGGCCCCTATGGAAAAAATGAAGCTTTTATTATACAAAGTGTGAAGCTTGAAAAGAACATGGATAAAGCGTTTACATAGCTGTCTCTGACTAATGTAACTAAGAACATCTCCGTTGCTATTTGTACCTATCGGCAGACTTGGTAATAGTCCGTATCCATAGACTGTAATTTTTAGGGGCAGGTCTGAATTTCTTAAAATATTCCACAGGTAATTTTGATGTATAGTGATAAGAATAGCTACATTAAAAAATCTACTTTTTACTAGAGGCTTTGCATGCATATTAATAATTCTTAGGCTCATCTTGTAAAATAGGCATACTTATCTCAATTTAAAGTGTGAAAGATACAGGGTTTCCAGGAGGTTAAACATTTATCCTTGGTCAGACAGATATTGAGAAGCAGGGTTTTCATCCTAGCTGTTTGTAACCACAAACACTGTACCAGTTTTAATTCCACCTGACACTTTCTAGTGATTAAGTTTAACATATAATCCACAGAGAGGATTATAAAGTTAACCCAAATGGGAAGCAGAAAATAAATACTGACATTTCAGTGAATACAAAATATTGATTATTAAAGATCTCGGGTTCTGCGCTTTCACATGAGCTGTTATTTATGCCAACAGATGTTTCCTCTTCACAAACCACATCAAAGAGACAGAAGATAATATATGCTAATTTCTCATCTCTTATCTAACTGTTTCTGAAGGTGGCCTTATTAACAGAACCCAGAATATATTTATTTTTAAGTATATGATTTAAGAAATTATTTTCAAATTAAGGTATTTATGTAATAAAAAGAAAGTCATATCTTATATACTTTAGAAATTGTTTGCTTACACATAAGTTTTAAATAGTCCTAATACTCTGAAAAATGTATACTTGAAATTTGGGTTGAAGCCATCTCAATATGTGGGTTGTCATTAACATTTCTACAAATTATACAGAATTTATTTTTCTGACCCTTTCTTATCATGGACATGTAACTGAGTTTCCAAATAGAATTTAACAATTTAGCGTTTAAAAAATATTTCCTCCATGTTCTAAAATTCTCCTTCCCTCGTGGCTCATATGGTAAAACGTCTGTCTACAATGTGAGAGACCTGGGTTTGATCCCTGGGTTGGGAAGATTCCCTGGAGAAGGAAATGGCAACCCACTCCAGTACTCTTGCCTTGAAAATCCCATGGACGGAGAAGCTTGGGGCAGGCTACTACCCATGGGATCGCAGAGTTGGGCACGACTGAGCAACTTCACTTTCAGTTTCACTTTGGTTTACATCTTAAAAAGTGATTAGTTTTCTAAATTCTGTAGTGCCTCCTCCCATTCATTGTCATAAACAAACAGAAAAAAAAAAAAAAAAAAACCACGAACAAAAGTAGAAGCATCTAGTAGTGCAACAGTGTCATACCTGTTTGAGAACTGACACTTCAAAGGTGAACAGGTAAAAGATCTCTATTTCATTTCCTGCCTCACAGCAACCCCAAGTCTCATATATGCAATCCTTACGCATTTGAAAACTCAAGTACTTCAGGTCTAAAGATAGAAATGTACTCTCAACGTATTAATAGCTCGGTTACCCCCGCTGACTTCTTTGGTATTCAGGGGTCTCTGATATTTTGGGAGTGCTGTTGCTGTTTTTCAGTTGCTAGGTGGTATCCATATGTTTGCAATTCCATGGACTGCAGGACACCAGACTTCCCTGTCCTTTACTATCTCTTGGAATTTGCTCAAACTCATGTCCATTGATGGTGCCATCCAACCACCTCATCCTCTGTTAGCCCCTTCTCCTCCTGCCTTCAATCTTTCCCAGCATCAGGGTCTTCTCCAATGAGTCAGCTCTTCGCATCAGGTAGACAAAGTTATTAGAGCTTCAGCTTTAGCATCAGTCTTTCCAATGAATGTTCAAGATTAATTTCCTTCAGGATTGACTGCCTTGATCTACTTGCAGTCCAAGAGACTCTCAAGGGTCTTCTCCAGCACCACAGTTTGAAAGCATCAATTCTTGGTGTTCAGACTTCTTTATGGTCCAACTCTCACATCCTATATGACTACTTGGAAAATCATAACTTTGACTATACAGACCTTTGTCAGCCAAATTATGTCTCTGCTTTTTAATATGCTGTCTAGGTTTGTCATAGCTTTTCTTCCAAGGAGCAAACATCTTTTAATTTTGTGGCTGCAGTCATCATCTGCAGTGATTTTGGAGCCAAGAAAATAAAGTCTGTCCCTGTTTCCACTGTTTCTCCATCTGCTTGCCATGAAGTGATGGAACTGGATGCTGTGATCTTAGTTTTTTAAATGTTGAGTTTTAAGTTAGCTTTTTCCACCCTTCGCTTTCACCCTCAGCAAGAGGCTTTTATTTCCTTTGGGAACTGACATTTCTATTATTTCCTTTCAACTCAGATGTGCACTGAAATCAATGTTTCATATTTTTTCCAACTTTTTGTGCATACTGCTCTGAAAGTGTTTAACGATTATCTGGTCAGTCTCCGTGTTAAAATGGAAGTGCCCCTCTCAGAATGAATCTCTTCTATGTGCCTGTGTTTCTGTAATATCTGTTAAAATATTCTGTGTCTCCAATTGGACTGTAACCTCCAGGCAAGCTTGGAGAAGGAAATGGCAATCCACTCCAGTGTTCTTGCCTGGAGAATCCCAGGAATAGGGGAGCCTGGTGGGCTGCCATCTATGGGGTCACACAGAGTCGGACATGACTGAAGTGACTTAGCAGTAGCAGCAGCAGCAGCTCCAGGCAAGCAGTACTTTCTCCATAGATATCAATTAATACTTTTTATGTGTTGTGTAATATTTTGCAAAGGGTTGATCTGAAGCACATGTTTACAAGGAGGCCATGTAAAATGGTGGAAGAAATATGTGTTTCTAGTTGGCAAAATAAAGTGTTCAAATCCTAGATAAATTGGTATGGTTTTGAGTAAATTATTAATATACTTTCAGATTTATTAGTAAAACTAGAGATGATATATATTAAAGGGGCTCACAAAGACACAGTAGGTGCCTGATAAGGTGAACTTATTGCCTCGTTTATCTGGAAGAGATTAAAATTTACTGATGTTTTGGTATATTTTTAACTACACTTCCAGGTATGTCCCATGTAGGTGGTAAATTATAAAACCATTAATTTATTCTAAGACTAATAATAAAATACATTTATTATAATTCTGCTTGGTGAATCGAACCAACCTACTTTCTAGGAAAAAAACATATTTTGAAGGAACTTGGTGTACAACTACTGTCAACTAAAAGTGCAGTGACCTCAGAGTTTGCCTTTTCATGACTCAGCTCATCAGAAAGATTGACTGGAAATTCAGTATTTTAACTCAGTAATTAATAATTATGTAAGAAATTATAGTGACAAAATCAATTATACTTTATACTCTGAAATAATGCACTATGTCTTAAAGGTACACTAGTAAATTTTCAGGCAAATACCCATTAGTATGTTTTTGTAAAGCAATTTGTTACAGATCCCCTATCTTTGACTGTATATTGTTTAACGAATAGAGAATAAGTTGGTATTCTGCAGAATGTACATAACAGCATGAATAATCTGAATGCTTGTGTGGAAGACAATAACATACTAGAGAAACTGTGGTAAAAAGAGTAAGGCTTTTATCAGATCTTTTGATACTCTAGTGCTTATATTTCTAAAAATGAGATATCAAGGTCAATAAAGAAAAGCCATGTTGTTGTCCTAGCATTAAACAGAAAATAATTCATCCAATACATCATATTGACATAGGACATCTCAGGTCAGGAGTAGTGTGTCTCCTGGAAAGAAATAGGGGGATGAATGTGTTTTATGCTCAAGTGAGCTTATATGATGATGACTTTGTCTTATTCTTCAGTCATCCCAGATTTATGCTATAGTGAATTTGGAATACTAATATTTTATTTCATTAACTATTTTAAGAGCAGTACAGTGGTAGAGACCAACAGCATAGAATTAGAAACTATGCCCTTCAGGTATATGGAGATGGTCTAATACTTTCACTGTCTTTATTGAGAATCACTGACCTTCTGCCACCTTCAGGTAAAGTGACATTTTTAAGGGTATTGGCTAGTTAATATAAATCTATCATAGATGGTTTATTAACTTTATATCAGAACATTTTAGAAAGAAAAGTGTAACTATCATTACATTATAAATAAAGGAATTGTTTCTGAGAATTATAAAATTATTATTCTCTGTTTACATACCCAGTGAAGCAAAGCCAGTTTCTTAATCCATGTTAAATAAAAATGCTTTGTTCATTAATTTATACTTTTTGGAGTGTCTCTGGTCAGGAAAGAAAAGTGATTTTAATCCCTCAAGGAAGTTAAAAACAAAGTACCTAAGAGTGGAAATGCTCAGATCTGTGTTGTCATCCAGTCATCTCCTGTCAGAGTTGCGTTTGGAATGAAAGGATGGCAGACTCCAATCTAGTTGGATAACTATTGCGATAGTAAATGGGATTTTTGCAACACCTGAAATGTTATACTTAGTTGTGACTTTTTTATACCCACAACACACATATGGTGATTCCTGAACGTATTGTTCTACTGTTTTATAGCTGAAATACCTGAGGTGCAGAGGCTAATTGATTTCTCCAAAGAGAAACAGTTGTTTAAGTTAAAATTTGAGTGCCCATCTGTCTTCCCCGAAAGTTTTTGGTTTGTCACTATTTATAAATGCAAAAATATATTTTCTGAGCACTTAATCTGAGTAGGTAATGGTATAGGCATTAGGAGTGCAGCAGTTAGATAAGAACCCCTACCCTTATATGGTGTAACTGTTGGGGAAATGGAAACAATAAATAAATACAAAATAAAGTATGCAATAGGTTAAATGAAGAGACACTGGGTATTGTGAATATAAAGGCAAGTGTGGTTATGGGTTCTGAGAAGAGACAACAGCAAGTATAGAGACCCTTGGGCTGGAGAACCTGCCATGCTTGAAAAATGGCTAGTGGACTGGAGTGGTGGTGAGTGAAAGGTCAAAGAGGAAGCCCTGAATGACTGCTGTGGGGACACGTCACCCATCATAATGATTTTGTGGTTTACTCTAAAAGGGGAGAGCACTGGGAAGTTTCAGGTGAGAGTGACAGGATCTGACTTATGTCTTGAAAGAGGCACAGTAGAAGTTACGCTGAGAAAAGGTGGAAGTGAAGAAAAGGCAAATAAATAAGATTAGTTCACAAGCTACTCCAATAAGTCTACTTAGAGATGATAATGGTCTGGACCAAGGCGATGACAGTATGTGAGCATGGTGAGGATGTGCCTTTCAGATCTCTGACAGCTGAGAGTATTCTGGAATCCATCAATATGGAGGCTGTTTCCCATGCGCTACCAAGGAAACCAGTAAGCATCGCAGGGATTCTGAGAGAAACTCATTTCTGGAAGATGCAGAAATATCTCACAGGCTACTTTGGCTTAAGGACTTTCCAATGCCCCTGCTAAACCTTTAGAATTGCTCTGCTGCCAAAACCCCTTTCACCCAGATTCCCATCTTCTTTTTCTCCTTTACTTTGAGTCAGATCTGAGTTTCATTTCTAACTCTCCAGGTTCTGTCCTTGCTTTACTCTTGGGCTTTACTTCTAATACATTCACATGTTTAATCCTATCTTGGTATCTGATTCTCAGAAGACCCAGAATAACACATAATGAATGTGAGTACTACTGCAATACTGAAAGTATTTTGAATACGTTGATCTGTAGGTGGAGTGACATGAAACGGAAGAGTCAAAGACAAATCCAATTTTTTTCCTTGAATTCAGCACCTGGAAAGATGAAGCTGACATCAACTAAAATGGTAAAAAATGAAAAGGAGTATATTTGAGAGGGAGCCGTTGGTGTGAAAAGATGCATATGTTAATGGTTTGAAATTGCTACTGAAAAGTTAAGTGGGAATGCTAGGCAGGCAGTTGGAGATAAAGTAAGATGTTTGGACAAAGGATACAAAAGTAAGAGCAGGTGAAAGTTAAGCACTGGGGCTATCTAAAATTTTACATTCAGAAATGTAAAGAGCTAGCTAGCAAAGGAAATTAAACAGGAATGGCAATGAGATAGGTAGAAGACAAGACAATATGGAGGGGCTGAGTGCTGGGAACTATGAGTCTTTCCCAACCCAATACATTGGGTTCTAAAAGTGTACAGATTTAGAATATTCTCCAGAGCAACTCTGGATTTTAAAGTCTATGTGTACCTAGTTTTGCTGCATGTGTGTCCTTAGTCACTCAATAGTGTCCTACTCTTTGTGACCCCAAGGACTGTAGCCTACCAGGCTCCTCTGTCCATGGGGATTCTCCAGGCAAGAATACTGGAGTGGGTTGCCATGCCCTCCTACAGGGGATCTTCCTGACCCAGGGATCAAACCCAGGTCTCCTGCATTGCAAGTGGGTTCTTTACCATCTCAGCCACCAGGGAAGCCCTACATTCAATCATTTTTCTTCCAAGAAATCAAAGATTTAAATAGTTGTGATGATTTTGCACATCTTAATTTCTCTAAGACTAGTTTCTTTATCTGTATGATGGTGGTAAAAAAATCACTAGTAATTTGCAGAGATTGCAAAAAAACAAAAGTGAGATGTAACTAAATAGTGCTTAATGCAAAGACTATAAATGATAGACCTAACTATTAGAAACAGATAATACTTTACTTTATAAACATTATCTCATGTAATTTAATTCTTCCCAAAGCAACAGTGAATGATATTATCAGTTTTATTTTCAGCACTCAAACATGTTGAGTAACTTGACGAGAGCATTACTTAAAAATGGCAGAGTTGGGTTGAACCCAAATATCACTGGTCCATTCACTGTTAAACTTATTCAATATACATTCATATAAAATTAACAAGTTATTCTATGCCATGTACTACCTACTGAGAAATGCTTTGTTTAGCACTGACTTCCTGCATAGTTCCAGGAAACTTGTAACCTGGTATAGATGTACACTCCTCAGTTAATGACTACTGCTATTTTTAGATTTGAGCATGTGTACAAGCTGTTGCTGCAGTCGTGTCTGACTCTTTGCGACCCCATGGACTGTATATCATGTCCGATTCTTTGTGACCACATGGACCAATAGCCCAACAGGCTCCTCTGTTCATGGGACTCTCCCAAGCAAGCATACTGGAGTGTGTATGCAGGTTCTCCTCCAGGGGATCTTCCCGACACAGGGGTTGAACTTGAATCACTTATGTCTCTTGCATTGGCAAGGGGGTTCTATACCACTAGCGCCACCTGGGAAGCTCAGATTTGAGTATACAAACCATTAAAAGATAATGTGTATATATATTCAGGGATTAATAATATAACTTAATGAGGGAAAATTCAGGACAAATCTTAAATTGAATGAGTTTCCAGGAAAGATAAGCATAAATTTGGATTAATCTGGTCAAAACAGGCTGATAACTACTCATGGGAACCTGTTCTTGGGGGTAAAAAAAACAAAAAAGGGCAGAGATTTCTTGCTACATGCTACATATATATACAATATATATGCATATATATATATATATATATATATATATATATATACACACACATACATATTGGGGTTCCCAGGTGGTAAATAATCTGCCTGCCAAAGTAGGAGATGCAGGAGATGTGGGTTTGGTCCCTGGGTCAGGGAGATCCTCTGGAGGAGGGCATGAGAAGGAAATGGCAACCTGCTCTAGTATTCTTGCCTGAAAAAATCTCTTGGGCAGAGGAGCCTGGCAGGCTGCAGTCCATGGGGTCAAAAAAAGGAAGGACACAATTTAGTGACTAACCAACAACACATATTTGAGAAATATTTTGGCATGTGTCTATGCTTCTGTGTTTTCTGGATCTAGTCTTTGCATTCTAAAAGTAAATAAAATAAGAATCAAACATAAAATTCTAGGAAACCATCTTGAAAAAAAATGTATCTCCATTAAAAATAATTTGATAGTAAAGAAAACTTCTTAAAACACCTATCAGAAATCTGAAGAAAGTGGTCTTACTAGTAATCAAGTTTTTCCACTAAATATAAGATAAACATTATAAAAGTGACAAAATTTAGAAAAAAATCACATACGATCTCATCTTTACCAGCTGGTTTTATTTTTAAGACTTTTTTAGGACTGCAACAGACTGTCATGGCATCAAGATTCCCCTTGCTAACGAACAAGGTAGGAAATGTTATTGGTTTATTGGTTTTTGGTGACAAAGTGAGCCACAGAGAAGAAATCCTCTTTTGTTTTATTTCTTTTCTTTTCATTTTTAATTATGCTGAATTTTGTGTCTTCATTTGATGCCTAGAATTGTTATAGACTTATTTATACCATAAAGCGAATTAACTTGAAGGAGAAAATGTGAAAAATAGCAGAGCAGAAAAATAAAAAGAACCTAAGTATTCATGGTTTTGCTGGCTAAAACTCAATTAACCAGTCCTGGAAAAATTCTACCTCTGAAATTGTTGAAATAAGAAATATTTGATCACCATTTCAATTTAAGTCACTTTGAGGTTGAATTTTATTTTATTTATGTCTGAAGGCATCCTGACTAATGTCTCTTTACTGCTTCCCCAGAAAGACAGAAAGTTCCCAGGGATGACAAATGGACCTTTACTGATTTGGTAATAGTTAATGGTTGCTCTTTCTTGGTAGTTTATATACTTGGCTGAATAGACTCCAGCTCAATAGCTAGGAAGATGAAATGACTTTCCTTGAAGCCAAAAAGTGATATCAAAGATATTATCACCTACTATGACATTTTTTGTGGCCTTCATTTTTCTCCACAGCAAGTGGTGAAAAATCTTTTCTGAAGGAGATAATCGTGGTCAGAATGGACTGCAATCCCAGTATCTGAATTATCCAATGATACAAAAAGTTGCAGCAAATGATCCTTTTTGCATCTTAAGGAGGACAATGTTTCAGATAGCTCCATATGATTGGTTTAATACATACTTGATTATAGGCTCCCACTGGTGAGTAAATGTTTCAGGCCAAAAGTTAATATTAAGCTCCCCTCCCCACCAAAGTGTACAATCTGCCCAAAAATGTATTCTACATAATAAAGTATTTTAAGGTCACTGTCTTCTAGGCTTGCTCTCCCACTTCATAGAAAGTGATTATCCTTTTGAGCCTCAATACTTGCTAATATAATGTGAGGATTCTTCTAATTCATCTCAAAGTCTGCATGCCTTTCCAAGAACATCACATCATTTGACATTTTTCTGATATAATATGTTATAATATATTGCGCCAGCTAAATGACTTTTTAAAGTCCATCCTATCAAATAATGCTGTGTATATTTGCCAATACTTTTCTGAAATCTCCATTAAAGTTAACATACTTCCCTGCCATTGTAAAGACACCAGTCATAATTTTTTTTAATTTCATTTTTATGATATTTTGCAACATGGCAATTCACTTGGTACATGAGGAAATATTTGTCTTGATAGTTTCCCCCTCTTTTTTCCTAAGACACAGAATTCTTGATTCTCTCCTTCTCTTTCTCATTTTCTGCTCTGACACTGAGCAGCTATTGATAATTTTGTATTGCCATTAATATCAATCAATGTGCTTCTCTTTTGTTTTTAGTTTTTATGGAATTAGAATACAAATAGTGTAACTGGATAAAATCATGTAAAATGAATATTTTCAAAAAAAATAATGTGCAGCAAAGCTTTCTAGCAGCATTCCTGGTCCACCTGCTTTTACCGTATGGGCAGAAATGTGACCTCTGGGCTAGTTTCTGCAGATTTCTTTAAAGTATCATGAAGCTTCTTAGAACTTCCTTTTATGTTATTAACTGTACATTTTCTTAAAAACTTCATTGATTCTATAGGATTTTTTAATATTAAAATGTTATCAAGTAATGTGACAAAATAAATAATTGTGATTTACCTCAGTAGGAGAGCATTCCCTATTTTCTCTATGTTTGTGGTGGACAAGGTTTTACACATATTTCCTTTAACCTATAACTTCCCACATTTTACATTTGAGTTTTCCAACTGGCAACCTAATTGAATTTGTACATCTCACAGCTTATCCAATGCTCTATGATCCTATTGTCTGATGTAATAGGCAACTTAAAGGGACAGCAGTATTGATGACTTCTCTAATGACCAT
This sequence comes from Budorcas taxicolor, assembly GCF_023091745.1. NCBI lineage: Eukaryota > Metazoa > Chordata > Mammalia > Artiodactyla > Bovidae > Budorcas > Budorcas taxicolor. Next base: position 143,940,625 of record NC_068920.1, read on the forward strand.
TCAAAGACCAGGGGTTAGCTGTCTCTAGCTGTTCCTATCTGCCTGAGTTCACTGCTGCATGGGGTACCTTAAAGGGAGATTATAGTCACATAATCTGGAACAACTGTTGACTTGACCACTGGTCATACTTGTGACTTATTTGTGTGTTAAGTGGGAACTCTTCCTTCTACATTTACTTTCTGCATTTACCTCTGACACTACTGGTAAAATCATAACAGAAATTAGAAAAAAAAATACATTTGGAGGTCTAATTGGTATATACTAAGTTATTTTTATTAGGGATAAATAATATAACTTAATGAAGAAAATTTCAGGACAAATCTATAGTTGAATGATTCTCCAGGAAAAAAATAAGTTTAAATTTGAATTAATGTGGTAAAAACAGGTTAATAGCTTCTCATGGGAACCTGTTCTTGGGGTTAAAAACAAAAGATAGAAGGTCAGGGTTTTCATGCTATTTGGGGTTAGGCTGAAACTTAGAACCAACTCACAAGCTGGTTCATTGGCAAAATGTATTTTTTTTTTTTTTCTGCGAACTGACTTTTCTGCTATTGGCCTAGCTCCTTTGGGTTCTGTCTCACTGTAACTAACACAGTGCAGGAGGGCACTGTTTCTAAACTTGGTTTAGAGGAAGTATAGGAAAATCCTAGATGAACCTGATGAAACCAGTGCTGGGTCTTAAATAACATTAAAGTATTTACAAAGCACCAAAGATATTTAAAAATAGAGTTCATGGCCATGGCAGAGCAAAGTTCGGGTAGATGTGACATACACAGAGAACGATCAGAAATTTAGTGACACCTAAGCATCGTGTGCTTCCTTTATAGCTCAGTAAAGTCGGTAAAGCTCAGGAAAGTCGGTAAAGAATCTGCCTGCAATGTAGGAGACCAGGCTAGATTCCTGGGTCGGGAAGATCTCCTGGAGAAGGAAATGGCAACCCATTCCAGTGTACTTGCCTGGAAAATCCCATGGTCAGAGGAGCCTGGCAGGCTTCAGTCCATGGGGTTGCAAGAGTCCGACATGACTTAGTGGCTAAGCCAATACCAAGCATCGTGTGCAAAGCCGGAGGTAGAAATTCTCAGAAAGAAAACATTTTGAGAAGCCATGTATTCCATACTAAGGTGTTTGGATTTAACCTTGCAGGAATTGAAAAGTCATAGCTCCTTATTTTCATTTTCCTTTTACCAACAATATAAAGAAGCTCTCTGCTAGAGTGTGTGTATATGTGTGTGCACACACATACACACACTCTTATAGGCATTAAGCCCTGGTAATTGTGTTAAAGGGGCTTGAAACAAGAATCATAAGAAATCAGAAGTCTAGGTGAGCAAGAATCTAGCCAAACAGCCACAGGAAAAGAGCACGTTGACATTCAAATTTTTGGTAATAGAAAGAATGCAGGTTATGACCTCCATTACATTCATCTCTTAAAAGATGCTCTGCCTTGTTGTTGAACAAGGAACTCTGTTCTTTAAAATGCAGTAAGCACCCACATTATCTAGTGTTAGAAGCCTGGGAGCAGAAAAAAAGAGGGGAGCTGCTCTGGCTTTTTATCAAACTCCCATTATTACTTTCTTTTGAGAAGCAATCTTAAATGCCACAGTGCTTTTAATCATTACCAACTCCATAAGGGATATCATTATGTTGTTTTTCCATTTCTTTTTGCAACCCAAGGGGAAATAATTTATTCTCTTCAAAACAGGTGGAAAAGTATATATAATCACACATTTATCCAATTCAATAGTGAAAAAAAATTTAAGTACAGAGTATTACTAAATGCTATCAGAAATTAGGTCTCACAACACTTTAGTGAAGTATAGTGGAAAGATAATGTATTTGAAAGATAGAGTGTTGGAGGTGCCTGGGTGTAAAATCCAGTCTGGCTACTCATTAGCTGCGTCACTCTCAAAAGTCACAGGTCTGAGTATTTGTGAAAAATGCCTGCCGTGTGGTGGTTGAAAAGTACGCTTGTGCTATGCAGTCAGCATAATACCTTTCACGGATTAAAGTATTTACTATAGTTTTTCCTTTAGGTTGATTATTTCCCCCTCTACCCTTTGCTAGTATATTTACAGAATTCCTGAAATTCCATTTCTTCTCCCTTTTGTTCCTGGTGAACCCTTTCTCAGTTGATACCTATTTAGAGGAAAATTATCTTTACTGCTCTTCTGTGAATAATCACTTCTTGGGAATTCCCAGGTTGTTCAATGATTAGGAACTTTGTGCTTTCACTTCCATGGCCTGGGTTCAATCTCTGCTCAAGGAGCTAACATCCCACAAAGCACATGGCATGGCCGCCAACAACAACAACAACAAAAATCAATTTTTGTCTGTGTTGCTCTGCTAACTTTTACCTATTTCTATTGTTTCACTACATGCGCAGTGTAGCAATTGTTTGTTTTATATGCGACCTTTGAGATTTTTTTAGAAAAGGAGACATTTGCTTCATGAAAAGGAAACACAGTCTTGATGGTGAACAAAAATATTCTAATGTTGGGAGTTTAGCAGTTCAACTTGTGGACTGCCCAGTGTAGTCCTAACTCTGAGCCTCTCTGCTACAAGCTGAGGGCCTATTGGTCTGAGCTCCAAACTACTTATGAGTTGTGGTTATGTTAACTTCACATGTGTTCATTCTGAGTTCAAAATGCAAAGGGTCCCAGCTCTCTGGGGGAGGTTATTGTCACTGCAGTTCACTGATGTTCAATGGGGCAAGCCCAACTTTACAAGATAATTTCAAGCCTCCGCTCTCATCATGTGCATAGTGACATCAATCATATTAGATGAAACAAGCCACCCAGCCAAGAACAAAGTCAAGAGGATAGAATGTATATTCTTCTCATAAGGAGTGCAAACAAGAAAATTCTATGTTAAGGAAAAGAGGATCCTTTGCAGTATGTAAATACTAACATACTTTCGGTAACTTATTTCCACATATAACTGCCCTTTAGGAATGAAGTAGTTACAGAGTAGTCCACAGAAGACTCTGGAGAACACAGGGACTGCAATGGTGTCTGCTTCTCTGAATGATGGGGAATCCATTTCCATTTCCTCTCCCCAAGTGCTCAAATCTGCCCAGGGAGATTTGAAACCGTTCCTCTATCTGTCACTGACTCTGCCTGTTACCATGTAAGCACTCAAATACTTGGCACCGAAATAGTGCAAAATGCCTTTATCTGGAAGACAGTTACATAGCTGCAATCCCTGGAAATAATCTGTTATCTTGTTTCAGATCAGTGAGTGGTATTTTAACATATATAAAAACACCTCTTGGTTTGTTCAAAATGCACATCAATATTTTTCCTCTGAACTTTTTCAAACATGTTTTTGGTAAAACTAGACCTAATTCAGAAATTCATTCAGTAGGGACTCAAAACTTTCTTTAAAAGGATGAAGAAGCACTTAACATAGCCTAGAAGGAAGAAGCCTTGTTAATTTTTATTTTACTTTAGCTCTAGACTCAAAACACATAAGTGTGATGTTGAAAGAAATTTTAAAATCTCATAATCCATTCACTTTAGGAGTTACTGACTGATTCTCAGTGATATCTAGAAGAATAAAGAATAATTTAGGTGTGATTTATAAAATTCTTTGTGTCTCCATAGTTTGTGAAAAGCACATAGAATGATAGACATTTATCCTTCTCTTCATTATAATTATCATTATTACAATTACTATTTACATTAAAAATAATAGCAAAAACTATCAGAGAATATTTATTATGTTCAGCAATTGATAGCCCCCAACACTCATCATATAGCTGAAAACACTGAGGATAGTCTGCTCAACTAATTTGGCCAAGGTCAGAGTGAGTCTGTGGCAGCTCAGTGAATTAAAATCAGGCTTTTTTTTTTAGTGTCTAGGGAAAATGTTCTCTATACTTGATAACATTTAGAAATAAAGCTCATTAAAATGGTAGGGAATGAGAGATGTCTTGGGAAGCAGTCAGAGGAAGATATATAATGTATGAAAAGAAGGGTTATAATCCTGTTTATTAGGAAGCAGGACGTTGAGATGAGGATGAGGAGGATGTAGCTAAATTAGGGTCTCATGCTGAGTTCTGATCACCCAGGAATGTAGATTTGGATGGACCTAAAAAGTAATCACTATGTGTTTGAACAGGAATGGAAAAGATTCATAACACCCAAAGAAACCCTCCTTTGCAACACAAGGTAAAGAACACTGAGAGTATAGCTAGAATAAGCAGCCATGTTTCCCGGGATCTCTAGTGCCACATGTTTCGCAGGAGGCAGAAATAATAAACATGGAAACACAACTTCCTTTATGGGCATACAGACATGGAATTCTCATGTTTAATTTGCAGTATTTATTTTGTTGCCTTTATATTTATAGCTATGGATTCTGATCTCTACTGCTTTCTGATTTTAAATGAATTGCTGATAGGCTTTTTTAAAAAGTAGTTTTAGGTTTTCAGGAATTAGATTCAAAAGTACAAAGAGTATCTATATACAGGCATACCTGTAGATTTAAGTGAATGAGATCTGGGGATGACGAGAGACTTGTTTAAAGTTATAGAATTGCTTGTGGTAGACCTAAGACATGAAGTCAAGGCTTTACATTCAGCTTTGTGCTATATATTATGCACTTTTAGCTGCTGTAAACAGTACCATAAATACTGTTCTGAATCGAAAATTCAAAGGACAGAATCTACGTATACCTCAGCCCTTCCAAATTGTTAAAGTAGTTCCATTCTTGAGCTTTCTTTTTGATTTATTAGTTTTCTATTTTGTTCAATGGTCCCCAGTGTTATTTTCAAGTATATTACAAAGGCTTGGGAGAATTTATGTCCATTTCTTTGGTCTTTTTCCTTATAGTGGTATATACCAAGTAATGAAATTACTTACTGGAAATAATCCTGGGTTTTTTTAGTCCATTGTTCACAATTACGTTGTATCCTAAGCTTGTTTTAAATATTTTTTATAGTTTCCTTGATACTGAAAGAAAAAAGTTACCCTGATTTAGAGTTACTCTCTCATTTGCCCATTCCCTCAGAATAAAACAAAACTAAAACAAACCATTACCAATAAATGGTAAAATGTGTGAAGTAGTTCGATACTCTTACATTTTGGTTGTCAGCTTCTTTCCACTAGATATGGGTACTACTGCCAGAAACAAGTCAAGGTTCTAAGGAAAGAGCTGATTCAAGAATGCTACCTGCCAACAAAAATGCTTACTGCATGAAAAAAACAAATTAATGTTTCTTTTTATGGTTTCTAAAGCTCATAATAATTGAGAATTATAAGAAATCATAAAATTATCACCCATTCTCTGTAAAATTACTCAACACAATTTTGTAAGTAAAAAGGAAATCATTGGTTTTCTCTCCAAAGCTACTTCTTTTGCCCAGAATTCTGTTCTCTTTTTAGTGAAATAAAAAATCACCCTAAGAAAAGAGAAGTAACCATTGGCCAGAATTGTATTCATAGTTAGTTATTTCCTGTGATCTTGTAAACTACTGTTTACACATATTGAGACCATTCCCCGTTCAAGGATTGTACAAACTGCCCTGTGATGACAACCGTGTCTTTCGGTTAGTGGTTGCATGGTTTCTTCTTTTTCTCCCAGAGTCATTTGAAACCAATGCATCCAGGCCATTCTCTCTCTCCTTTGTCTCTTGGTCATGGAATCAGGTGTTGGTATGGAGATACAGAGCTCTAAGACCCTTTTTAGTAGACTTCACTCGCCCAACAGCAAGGATTCAACCTGGCCTGCACCATTTCAGAAAAGCTTCGAAGGTAATTCTGATGAGCATGCTTGAAATCCTTGTTAGCTCACAAATGTTGAGTTCTCAGGGTTTGCTTTGATTTTTAACCATACATATGGCTTTGCCATGAGGCACTTACTGAACTCTCAGCTCTAGAGGCTTTCCTTCCATAAAACTGTCCAAAGTTTTCTTGGTGGCATTTACATCTTTCTGTCATGTTTTATAAACTGCTGTCCACAGGTCTATTTTTTTAAAGAGAATTAATAGTCGTTGCCACAGACCTTGCATGTCTTAGAGTTCCAGAAAAATAGATGTGTCATTTTTCTGGTGTGAAGTGGTATTTTGTGTTGCTTGTTTTTAATAAACCCTTTTCCTAGTTGGTACAATAGCAGAATGGGAAGGATGCATAGTTCCAAAGACCTTAGACTTCCATTGAGGTAAGCCTCACCTCCAATTTCTTCCCTGTCACTAGATACTCATTAATTAAACCCTGAGGCTTCTCATGTGTATGATGTAGGAATACTGAAGACACCCAGTGAACAAATAAATGTGAATAAATAAATGTGAATTTCCTTTAAGAAAGTTCTAGGGAAAGTTTATTTTTTTTCCTTTTTTCATTTTTATGTCTATAATTTTCAGTAAGAGGTAATACAATTTCAATAAACTGCTCCATTCAAATAATAAATAGGTTGCATATATCATCTCTAACGCTCACAACACCCCTATGTAGATCTCATGGCCCTCATTTTACAGATGAGAAAACTTAAGCTTAGAATCTCAATGTCAAGATGGTGCTAAGTACTCGATCTGTGAATCAAGGGCAGAATTTTCTAACTCCAAACTGTCTGTTCTCTTTGTTGTATTTTCTTCACTGTCCTGAAGCTTTTCTTAATTCCTCCTTGTGTCGTGTAAACATAGCATCATACATATCTGCAGTGCTAGCAATAGTGTAGTGAGTTCCACACTCATTTTCACTTAACCATCTGATCAACCACGCCGGATATAGTTCATGCTTATAGGGAGGGAAACAGAGACTCGGATATTTTAAATGTTCTTCTAAGGCCGTCCAGCTAACATGCGTCTGACGTAAAGTATACGTGTAGGATTGTGGCCCAGAAAGTACATCCATTAAGTCATCTCTCACTTTTCTCTACCTCTATTTTTTTCTGTTTTCATTCACTCATGATTTCCTTCCTTTGTTCCTTATAATTTAGCAGCAATCTTACTTTTCCCTGGGTCCTACTTTCCTTTGATTATTTCTCACAGTGTCTTCCCTTTGCTTGGGCACTGTTAGAGTGAGCTAGACCTGAGACAGGAGAGATTGTGTGGTTGACAGGCAGCTGCTGCGCCCCAACCCCCAGTGATCTCTACTCATCCTGCTCTCAGCAGGCTCCACTTCAGCCTCCCTTGCACAGCAATTAAAGGCAAGTAGCGGTATAAATTCTTTTTATTGTTTAGAAAGGAGAGAGTTATTTCACATACTGTTTAAACTGATCTTCAAAATACAGTATCCAAAGACTTGTGATACCAGGAGCATTCTTTTGCTTGTGTATTAGGTCTCTTTTAGGAATTAAAAGTAAAAGAAGGAAGATTAACATAGTAGGCAAGCAAACATGTCACGATGGACTCCTGGATATCTGTGATGGTGAATCAGGACTATGGGAAAAAAACAAAAAAGCAGAATTCTAACAGCTACACTTCTCTTTAGAGGATGTGTGTGCTTTCATGCATGTGAAATCACTTCAGTCGTGTCCGACTCTATGCAACCCCATGGACTGCAGCTCACCAGGCTCCTTTGTCCATAGGATTCTCCAGGCAAGAATACTGGAGTGGGGTACAATTTCCTTCTCCTCTTTAGGGAATATATTTTATTAAATACCAACTTGTATTATAATCTAAACATTTTTATGCTTGATGTTTTAATGATATTATCACATTTCATCCATACAACAACATGATGGTTTATTATAGTTACATTATGCAGGTGAAGAAATTGAGAATCACGTTTATAATCTTATGAACATAGTCACTTATCTTATAAATGATATTTTTCTGCATTCTAAAATGTCTAGACATGAGAAGAAGAAAGCATTTGATACATGAAGCATTGTGAAAGACCAAGAGATTCTTCTAACGTCTATCCTTTTCTAATTCTCTTTCACCTACTAAGCTGTATGCCTATCAAATCATAAACTATAAAACATTTCAAAAGTTTTGTGGGTTGGGTTGCACTCTGAGCACAATACTCTCACAGTGTATTCTTTTTGAATGAGCATCTATCTCACAACCATTGGAATAAAAGCAAGGTATCTGCAGAGTCTAACTTTCTAAGATTGTATGAGCCCCTCAGAAAAGGTTTTCTCATAGCTCCACATGATCAGGAAAGATCTGAATTTACTTATCATTAAAGTAATTAATGACAAAGGATTTCTATAATAATTTCACTGCTAATTGATTTGCTAAGTCAATATGTCTTTAGCACACTTAACAACTATCAGCAGTCACCAAGCAATGAATGGCAATTATCTGCAGCATTTGTCCACCACATACATTTTTAAGAAAGGTAATTTACAAGCTTTAGCACAACAAAACCACAAATGTAACATCATTTTAAAATAGCATTTCTTAACTGCAGAGGACATCTTATGTGTCTCCAGTCTACTCTCTCCCTGCCTTTCTCTCTGTCTCAATCTTTTCCTCTCTTCTGCTTAGCTAACAACACAGCTGAAGGCATATGATAATTTACCTTATCAGTGCATCTTAAATGTAGAACATGGATTGAAACAATAAAAATAAGGTAGCCATCTTTATTGAATTTTCTTTACTTTTCAATTAAATTTTCACTACCAAAAAGACATTGGCAATGTAATTAACCAACATGAAGGGCAAAGAGATATATTTTCACATGGATCTAGGTAGGTAGTGGCTTACTGGGAAAGTAAAGGGGAAAAAGCAGTGAGAACACTGAGGGCTGCGTCCTGTGTGGCTATCAAGTCAGTGTTTATCTCAACAGGATTAGTTCTCTGAGCTGTACTTTTTTTCCTCTTTAAATACGTGAGTTGGAATAACAAAGCAGTTTTCCCTAAAGGTCAACAGAGTTACTTCTGGAGTTCTACAAATTTGTGACTTGAGTTTCACTTCTAAATTATATTCACCTTAAGAAAAAAAAAAAAAAAAACACCCTGAAAAAATACATGTTTAAATGTGCTATAAAACAATTTTTATACCTTGTGTCTACTGTGGAGCAAATACCCAGTGAACTCCTTTTTTGAGCGAAAAGGAATAAAAACTCTCTGGATTCTTTGCTAGTGAAACATTTCCATTGTTCTGTGGGGCTGAATTGTGGTCTGCCAAAAGTCATGCTGAAACCCCTCTGTGATGCTTTCTCAAGATGGAGCCTTAGGAAAGAGAGGTCATGACGCTGCAGCTGAATGTCGGATTAGTGCGCTTATAAGAAGAGGCATTGGGGAATTCCCTGGTGAGCCAGTGGGTGGGACTCCATACTTCCACTGATTTCATTCCTGTTTGGAAACTAAGATCACACGGTGTGGGCACAAAAAAAAAAAAAAAAAAAAAAAGGAGGCATTGCTGACTCCTTGAATGTAAAGTTCTGGCCTCCAGAGCTGGAATTAAATTTTTCTTATTTAAATTCACAGTCTAGGTATTGTGTTAAGGTAGTCCAATATAAGACATTTTTTAGTGCAACAGAATGGTCTTTTCTGCATTTTTTGCTTAATTAAACATCATCCATGCTTGCAGTTATTTAAATGTGTGAATCAGAGTTGTGTTGATACTGGGCAACCAGATCAAAACCCAGAAATAATTAATATGATATAAGTTCTATTAATACCTGAATTCTATATGAATTTTATTTAATTTTAAATAAATACCTGAACATTTAAATTATAAATGTTCTGATTTTAATCTTGATTGATTTGCGTGTCAGGGAAAGAATGTCTTTAAAAGCCTATATAACTGCACTATAGCCTCAGTGATGAGTTGTTGATAAGTTTCTTATTTAATGAGGTAGCATCACACTGAGGTGTAACAAGTTCCTTATTGTGGATATAGAATATGGTGATTTTGTTACAGAAACAGAACAAACGCTTAAAGGAAATAGTCAAGAACCCTGGACAGCAGTGACTATATGATGAAGCTGAACATGTTTAACATAAAATATTAAATTCACAAATATGTACCAAAGCTATCAAGTTAGAATTAAGGCTATGTGCAGACCTGAGTAAGCAATGTCAGAACCCTAACTACAGAAAAGTTGATGTCATAATATGCACACTGGAGATCATGGACTGATAAAGTTCAGAGATATAGATAAAGGAACTGAATTTTCCCACGTGCATACTCTTTGCCTGAGACTTACTAGGTTTCATTATAGAAGTTATTATGCATGTTATCACACAGAAAGAACAGTAGGGTTTTGAACCTTTCTCTCCTAAAATACTTCTGGAGTCTACAAAAATTGTCTAACTTATGACCAGCTGAAGTTCTGCATACTAGTGAGTATTGCAAAGATAGGACCACTCCCAACTATTTAGCTATAATTAGGACTTTTTCAGCAAAATGCATGGTTATCTACTTCCTGCAAAATATTAGTTCCATTCTTATTTGCTTTATCTGTATAATTAAAGAATCATTCTGATAAGTTTCCCAAAACACATAATTTCTAATCATTTTCATTGAAAAATATCACAAGTTCACACAAGGCAAAAACTAATAATAAACTTGAAAATCAGATAAAATAAACTGTCATTTGTCTAGTAATTCTGCTACAGATAAATTCCTCTTTTCCTCGCTCAGTGCTTCCTAGATTGAACTTGAATAGAAAGAAAGGCTTAAACACTGACTTAGTCAAGTTTTAATGCAGTGTAATGATAAAAATTGCTTGCTTGGTTTTCTGGAACACGAAGATATTCGTCAAATAAGATTATTTTCAGAATTGGAATATAGAGTTAAGCATCAGCCTTATGCTGAAAATGTATTTAAAATTATTTTTCACAATTATTTATTTTATAAAATATATTTCTGCTCTGCACTACCATTAAACTTTCTTGCTGCAATTACCAGTGCCTTGGAGAAAGAATACAAATTTAAGCACTGCTTTTTACAGTGAAAGTAGTTTTTGTTGTTATTCATGGCATCTTTTCAGCCTGTCTCAATTTTGCATGTGGTGGAGAGTGGCCTTTCAGGCCGGGATTGTCATTAGGCACTGCAGTCTTACTCTGGGCACAAAAGGAATCCAAATATGTTAGAAAATTATCTTCAATCTGTTTGTGTGATCTTTGGAAAGTAAAATCAAATCTACAGGTTTTATCAGCTACCTCTGGAAAAATAAGCAGTTAAGCTAGATTATCACTAAAGTTGTTGCCAGCTCTAATATTCTGCAACATTAGCTTAGAGGAACATTTTCTCTTAAGGAGAGATAATTGACCTTTCTTGAGTAGTGAATTTGTACTAATAGTATGCTGGACATTTTATATTCACTTTTTCAATTTCTCTCTGAATGTTGTTGCAAAGCTTTTTACAGATGAGGAAATTGAAGCTCAGAGAGCTTAAATAGCTAGCAATCTACTTCAAAGCCCATGTTTTTCTCCACTACATTGGAAATAATCAACACATTTTCCCCCCAATGACATGCAGATCAGGGTGTATAATACAGCTGTGAAGGGCATAGAATGTATCAAAATTATTATAATTAGCGGCATTTATATATGAAATGTTAAAAAACAATTTTAAAAATTTCCTATTGTGAGTAATATTCAATTTAATCTTTATGCAGTTGTTGTAGATGGCAATGATGATAGGGAAAGAGTTCAGGGTTTGACCCAGAAAGCCCTGACTTACAACACTACGCTTGCTGCTCTGCAGATCTATTATTTGGTCAACATGTTGTTTCCCTAAGATAAACCCTGACTTCATCGTGCTCCCACTGTATCCTTTATCTGTACTACTACAGTAATCATGTTTTGATTTGTGTGATGTTCAATCTATGTGACTATCTTCTCAACCAACATATTTTGAACATTTAGAGGACAAAAACTTTGGGTCATTGACAAATGATAACTAAGAAAAACACGTATTAGATGAGTCATTTAAAAAAGCTTTATTAAGGTGGATGGCATCACTGACTCAATGGACATGAGTTTGAGCAAGCTCTGGAAGATGGTTAAGGACAGGGAAGCCTGGTGTGCTGCAGTCCCTGGGGTTGCAGAGAGTTGGATAGGACTGAGCAACTGAACAACAAAAAAGGTGCTTTTACATGATAGATGTGGAAACTAATGCCCAGAGAGTACTAGTTGCTGTAAGTCACACAGAGGGTATGAAATAGTCACACAGATTTGGAAAGCCATTGTTCTTTTAGTAATAAAGGGGAACTTATGCCACAGGTACTTTACAGATAAGCTCCAGTGTTATTCTTTGCTGTTTGTGCACAATGGGCATTATGGAAGGTTATGTCCTGAAATTGCCATTTATGATTATCCAAGAGTAAGCAATAATCACACTCATCACTTCTGTGTGCACAGGTGGAGAATAGCAATCACCCTGAAGCAGATTTTTATGATGATGGGAGGAATCATTTAAGAGGCTCTTTCTTTATCTTTATGCAAACCTAACTTGAGTAGATAATCCATTACTTGGGTGGAGAGATTAACTGATTTCCTATGGCTTGAAGAATGCTACCTGCCAAGTTCCTGAGAGCTCTGGGCACATGTACCGTTGAGAGAAAGTGGACAATTTGTATAAACAGCACAGTGACTTCCGGGAAGGAAGGGGACAGGAACAAGATCTCCGTCCTTATAACCCTAAGAATCAAAGCTACGGAAAGCTATTTGTATGAACAGGGTAACCCTGTAATTGATCTACTGGGAAGAAGACCACAAGGGTCTGAAAAAAGAATTTCTTAGGAGAGAAATCTGAATTGGTACCTGTGCTAAACAAATAGATATGGTGAAAGATAGCTGGCTAGAGCCTTGTGAAAACTGACAGAGGAATGAAGGAGACTGAGCAGATCAAACTGAAAAGAGCTGTAAGTGTGAAGTGTGACAAGAAACAGGATGATATTTGCAGGAAGGATTGTATTTGCAAAATTATTATCACAGAGGGTGTTTATACTACTGTGTAGAAATAGTTACCTACCTGGCTCCTACTGGCAACAAACAAAGAATATATGGTGATGAGTTAATTGAATATTTTCTTGGGAGAAGCAAGACTTCGACTTAATCAGGGAAAATGGATGCTGCAATGTCATGTTCACAGTGGAAGAGATGTGAAACCACACATCTGTGTTTTGGGGCAGTGAAGCCTTTCTGATAGTTAGCATGGGTCATTCACTCTGGTACCACTGGGGCCAGAAAAAGCTTGTTACTATCATCTTAAAATGGAAATATCTTCCTTTAACAACTTGGCTGAATGGAGGATATTCTGTGGTTTCTGTTCACACCAGATGTGATTACACTGGTTACCTCTGCACCTGACACGCACAGGGCACACTTTCAGTGCAGGGCAGAGCCACACTCTGCCTCCAAGAGACTTACCTCTCCAGACATAAGCTTTGCCCATAGAGAGTCATGATTAGAGGTATAAGAAGTTATTTGGAATAATCTTTAGAAAAATCTATGAAATTTTGAAGAAGGAAAAGATTCCATCCAGTCAGTGTAATGGAAAGTTTCAACAGAAGTTATCATGACAAAAAATCTGTCAACGATGCATGGGACTTCAACAGAGGGGGGAGGGGAAAAAAAGCAGGGCTCTCATTATTTTCTCCATTCTTTCTCTTGGGAACCAAAGAGATTATACTGTTTTCACTATTCTCCTTGCAAAAGTATGCATGTAGAGACACACGTTTATGTGGCAAAAACAAATTATAGCAAATAGATATTAATTCCTATATGGAGAAGCAAACATTCTGTGGAAACCAAGGCATCGTTTCTTTGCAGACAGCAATTATTTTCTCTCCAGGAGCAAACTACTTTACAAAATGAGACAGTAATTTTTAGTGGCATTTTAAGTAGAATGTTATGGCTTTAAAATGTCTTTGAATCAAATTCAAGGCCTTGGTAGTTTTTAATTTCACTTCGCTGTAACGGGTTTTCATTGCTATGGTGACTGAGGGGGACTCCTCAGAAACTGCTGAATGATGTCTCTTGTTGGTGAGAGAGAACCATTGCTCACTGTTTTATTTATCTTGTGGATTTATCTTGTCAATATCTGAGCTCTCCTCCTGTTGAGTATGTATTATTTTGATGGATTTTATTTTTCATCTAGATTGTCAAGAATAACTTTATTTAAAATGAGCTCAGTATAAAGAATGGATGACTTTGTGTATGTGTGTGTGTTTCCTTTTACTGATTCTGTAAAAGAAAGATTTTGTTTCTTTCCTTTGCTTTGCTCTGCACCAAGTTTTATTCTAAGCCTGTGCTTTCCAGAAAGCCATAACTATACCAGATGCAGGTCTAATAACATACACATTCTTCCATAATCATATTATATTTTAGTTTAAGTATTTTGCACAACTACTTTCTCCCGACCTTGGTGGCTCAGATGGTAAATAATCTGTCTGCAATAGGGGAGAGCCAGGTTCAATCCTAAGTTGGGAAGATCCCCTGGAGAAGGGCTTGACAACCCACTCTAGTATTCTTGCCAGGAGAACACCATGGACAGGGGAGCCTGATGGCCTATAGTCCATGGGGTCACAAAAGGTCGAACACAACTGAGGACTAACACTTTCACTTTTTACATTAACACTTGAAAAGTTTAAGGAAACATTTCTTCACTAAAGTAAATCCCATTTGAGGGTAACATTCTGGGAAATTCTAGTTCTCAGATTCACTTGTAGATGGTCATAGAACTTTCTAATCACACACTAAAATACAAATCTTTATTTCGAAAGGTCAATGGTAGTAATCACTAAAGCTGTTGTCCACATATAAAATGACAAAAGTCCAAAATTGCAGGCACAAATTTATATGTAAAAGACTGAAAAATGTCTGAAGTAATTTTATTGTTCTTTCTGTTCTTCCTCCACAAAATAATATTTCTGAATTGTAATTTCTCAGTTTCTCACAATACTCCTGAGATAATGAATAATTTAATGTCTTTTGGACCTGAGAGAACCCACATATTTTGGTCAGCCTGCAATCCTTTGATAATAATGCAAATATTGATAAATGGTAATGATAGATATGATGTGATTCCACTGGACTTTACTTTTGAATAAATGAATACATCAGGTATTGAATGCTACCTTTCTCATTAGAAACCATTTCACTTAGAAAGATTATAGGGAAATTCTGAATTTTCTTCTTCAAAAAACTAAGAGCATTTTTCACCTGTGAATAAAAAGAGTAAGTTTTTCTTGTGACCATATTCTCTTTTTCATTTGTACCTTAGACTGTTCAGAGCAAAATTTAACAACTGTATGTATAGCTATGTGGATTCATGTGGATTCATTTAAGGTCATCATTTGATTTCCCTGTTAGTTAGCTACATTGAATAGCTTTGTTTATTCTTTTAATTTTTTTTTATAAATTTGTGTATGCATGTGTGTGCACACATACTAATCCAAATCAATTTGGGGGGAGGGGAAAATTTATCTAAATTAGCTACATTAATCTTTATTGAAATACAATGACAAAGCCCAACTTTCAGCAGTTAGTTTCCTAATGTCACTTTGCTTCAGTGTTTCAACCTAGGTTTCCAAATGCTAAACCAAGCATTCTTCCCACCCTGCCACCTGCGCAGCCTTGAGCCTTAAGAAGAAGGACAATAATGCAAATACACACACCTAAACGTTCATCAGAATGGTGCCAAAAATATGGTGCCATAACAGTCTTCTATATTAATTCTGCTGCTGCTGCTAAGTCATTTCAGTTGTGTCCAACTCTGTGTGACCCCATAGATGGCAGCTTACCAGGCTCCTCCATCCCTGGGATTCTCCAGGCAAGAACACCAGAGGGGGTTGTCATTTCCTTCTCCAGTGCATGAAAGTGAAAAGTCAAAGTGAAGTCGCTCAGTTGTGTCCAACTCTTAGAGACCCCATGGACTGCAGCCCACCAGGCTCCTCCATCCATGGGATTTTCCAGGCAAGAGTACTGGAGTGGGTGCCATTGCCTTTTAAGTTAGTGTTTAATAATTGCTTCTGCCTAAAGACCCAAATGGATGAAAGTTTTACTCCATTTAACAATAAAATAAGGAGAGGAAGGAAAGTAGTAGAGAATGACAATCAAAGTCAGGAGGGCAGTGAGCATAAGGGGGAAAATGATGGCAAAGGCCCAGTCTCAGCCAAAGGTGGTTTGAGTCAATCACCAGTCTTGGGAGGAAGCTCCATTGGCCCAGGTGCAGAATTAATTTGTTTCCCTAAGAACCTCAAGGGCTTTCACCATAGAAGTCTGCCTCTTGGGAAATCTTCGTTTCTCCTTCACTTCATTACTGCATCCTCTAACTGGTCCTGGCCAATCAGGTCACCCAATTCCTGGAGCCCAGAAAGTTTATAATGCTGAAACGGGAGTAAAGTCTTTCACCTTGTTATCCCAGACACTAAGTAGTATGCAAAGTGGTCATGTTCCCATAATCTACTCTGCTAATAACCAAGACAACTCAGGGAAGATAATTCAGTTTGCCCTATCCCCTTTCCCTTCTAATGCCCACAGGTAAGATGTATGAGCAATGTGCATTAATCCCAAGGCCATTTTAGCTACCTGGCAGGAGTATTAGAAGGCAGATCATTTATGTAAATATAAACAGGGTGAAGTTTGTTGAAATTATAAAAAGTTCACTATAGTTTGACATAAAAATCACTCCTTTAGCACTGGTCCGGAAGAACCATGAAATTGAAGTTCTACTGATACAGAGAGTACAAAGGCACATGTTAAGGCTGAAAGAAAACACTTGCAGATTTGAAGATCTTGAATTTAAAAATACAGAATCTCAGTTTCTCCTGAAAAACTGGAAAATCTGACAAAACTTGGCTTACATTTCAACATGACATCTTTCCAGCTGAACATGGACTTAGTATTGTATGTCTCTTTAAATGGGGCATGAGCTGTCCAGTTTTTCACAGTCCATACCAAAGGCACAATATAATCATATCACCTTAAACTTAGTCATCTTTTCTCAGCTATGTTAATTATCACTTCTTCTGATTATTGGACTTTGCTAATCTTGCCTTAAGGAAAATGCCCAAAGCATATTAAAATAGTGTGACAATGTTAAATAGTTAAGTTTAATGAATTTTAAATGGGATGGATAATCTAACTTTTCTCTTTCTTTCTATTTTAACAGTTTATATGGAGCTTATCTTTGTACTAGGTAATATAAATGCATTGCCTCATTTAATTTTCACACCAAAACTTCAAAATTTTTATTATTCACATTTTATGATTGGGATATAAAAGAATTGAGAAAGTAAGATTCCAGGACCAGAGTTCAAACACTGATGATTTGGGGGCCTGTGACATATCCTGAAGACATAAGCTAGAACCCTAGCTGACTGTTTACTGCGGAGAAAACACAAGAGTGTTATGGAGTCTGAGTGTGACGTGTCCCTCCCAGGTAACATGAGTTACTAATCTCTCAGACTCAGCTCCCTCATTTATACCTTTCCAGACTCATTCGATCTTCAACTCTCATCCTTTCTAAGCTGCAACACTCCTAGTTATGTGGTCTCTCCCAGAAATTTCCTTTATGTTTATGACTCTTTATGTTGATGCTTCTCCTTTATCTTAGCCAGACTTTCCCTTGGTTCAATTTTCCCATTCTCTCTGAATTCTTCCCTGGACTATATGGATAGAATAAACTGCTTTTTGTCTTTAGCGTTATGATTGCTTTACCATAGCATTCGTCCCATTTTATTGAGTTGATTGTTTAAGTTTCTGTGTATTTTGCTTGATTGTGAACTACTGAGAATAAGCATTTTAAACTACAATAAATGCCAGGAAGTAACAACAGCATATGACAATTTTAAAAAATTTCATTAAATTGGTAGGCTGAATAAAGTAGCCTCTCAATAAAATAATATATACAGTTCTATATTACTCTTGAGTTAGTTAATGGTTAATTTTTTTAATAACCAATTCCTTGGTTTTACTTAGATATTTTGTGTCTGAGTGCTATAAAAGTAGGTAGTTGAGTATGTTTGAAATGGTAATAATTTAGGTTGTTAAATAAGACAAAAATTGGTGAAATTTAGGTATTTAGATTAAGCCAGACTGAAAACTATAATATGAATAGTTTTAAAAATCTAATATCAAGAAGCAAGAGGACTATTAGTTTTACTACCAAAGGTGTGCATGCTATCAACTGACAAAAAAATTGAATTTTGTCTTTTATATCATATGACTCTAAGAATTTATTTCTCAAAGGTAATATGATATGAAAAAGAAAGAATCAGACTTGAATTACTCTATTGTCTATCTGACTTTTAAATAAGTTCAGGGGACATTTATTAAG
This sequence comes from Budorcas taxicolor, assembly GCF_023091745.1. Lineage (NCBI taxonomy): Eukaryota > Metazoa > Chordata > Mammalia > Artiodactyla > Bovidae > Budorcas > Budorcas taxicolor. The sequence goes on from NC_068920.1 coordinate 143,958,809, forward strand.
CACATATAATCCTCCCCCCTGCTGTGTCAAGCCTAGAAGATGAAAGACAAAAGACATGATTTCTCTTTTATTGATTGATCAAGGTTGATAAGTCAACAGAACACTATAATAAAATATCAAAATTGATATAACAGTGGTATTCTATTAATTAGCTCTGTGTCCTTTGAAATGTCTTGTTTAATGTATACTTGTGTTTAATGTCTTTGTTTGTGAAGCAGATTAATTGAATTAGATACATTTAGGACTTCTTCCAGCTCTGGGATTTATAACAGTTCTATGGAAGGATCTTCTAATTTATTTAAATTCAAATATGTCTTCAAAAGTAAAATAGATATTAGCTTTCTAAATATTTCTAGATGTGTGTGTAATTCACAATTCTAAAGCTATGTGTTGAGGCACCCCAGAGAACCACTGAGGGGCAATTTAAATGTTTTGAGACAAAGGGAGAGATATTCAACATCTACTAGGAATTATACCAACACTAGCTTGAGGCATTTTACAGTTTCAGTGATGCATCCTTTGCATATCTTTCAATGATATCATATATTTGTGAAGCTGGATTTTCATTGGTAGCTATAATAAAAAGCAGGTACCAATATAACAAAAGAATATCAGTGTGGAATAGGAAAAAAGATGGCAGTGTTTAATCTGATTCCAAAGACTGAGAGATGTACAGAGCCCAAAAGGCATATTTAGTCTTGTAATTGTGATTTTTTAATAATGAAATGGATTTTTTTCTTTAGCATTTTTTTTCAGAACTACAGTTATTGGGATATTAATACTTTTCATGTTTCTGAAAATTTTTAATAAATAAATGGAACTTTTTGGTACGTTTTTAGCTAAAGGTGTGCCATGATAAAAGTTAAAGATGTTTAACTTTAACTAAGAAGTTAACTAAGAAGTTAAAGACACCATTCACTAAGTGAGTTTGAAAACAACTAGTATAAATCATTTCAAATAGATTTCTCTTTTATCATTTATAAAGTGAGTATAGTATTACTTATAACAGCTATGTTGAAGTCAAATTTTCACTCTAAACAAATAAAAATATTTATATTGAGAAAGGATACACTGTTTTTCTAGACTTAACGTAGTTAGTTAATGACAGGGTGTTCCATCTGTCTATATTATCTACAAGGATGGTACAAAGATAGACTAATTGTCATTCTCAATGTATTTTACAAAATATGTATTCCTGTAGAAAGGTTAAATAGAAAAGAAATAGCAGCTGCTAAACAATTTTCATAATTATGGAAATTAGGAGTGATCTCCATTCTCTTGGTGAATTGCCAATATGCCCAGCTGGTAGAAACAATTGGTGGGCTAGCTTGAGGAGAACACTGTTGATTTTTACAAAGGTTTAGAAATAAAGCTTTTATGATGTGAATAAGGCATTTTTCTCTGCTTGTATTCTATTGTCCAACTTATTTTTCATTATCAAGAAACTATCTAGCCATTGAAGTCAATGTAGAGAATATGGACATGAAAATGCAGCAATTTCTAATTTTATCATTTATCTGCATTGCTAACATAATGAGATATATCATTTTATTTTTACTACTATTCCATTAATGGATGTTTTAAAATACTATTGTAGTCATATTGAGTGTAAATTTATTACTCTATTCTTCACTATAAGCATTTTCTATATAAGGATATAATCTTTATAAAATTATTTTAATTATGGCATGTTGTTCCAATAAGCAGAATTACCATAAATTACTAAGTTATTACTTTTTTATAATTAAACGTTTTTTTCAAAAGTTTCACTATGGTAACTAACGCTGCTATCAGTTATAAATGATGGACACAAAGATGAAGTTCTCTCCCCAGAATCCACTTTAAATTGGCAATAAAATAATGAAAAAAAAGGCATAACCTCAAAATAAAAGAGAGAATGAGATAGGAGGTGACAATAGACAAAATATTTTTGGAAAATTTTGGAAATTGTAAGGTGAGTGGATGATTTCTACTTTGCTTATAAGAATGGAGAAATCAGAATCTTAGACCTACAGGCAGGTGTCACTCATTCCAAGGGAAGTTTGGAAATGTGCTCTCTCGATATTCTGAATATGAACAGTTTTGGGTGCAGGGATAAAAGGTGACACAGGAGGCAGTAAGAATTTACATATATATATATAAAGTTCAAAATGTGGGTTGCTGATATCAACAGTATCCCATCAGTAATTGATATAATCTTAAGAAAGAAAATTAATAAATAAATAGTTATAGGGGCCTAAGCACTTTTGTGCTCATTATAAAGATAAGGAAGACTGGGAGGAGTATATCTGTGTTTTAAAGAAAACAGTTTTGTTTTGAGTATTTAATTTGAAGTACTAGACATGCAAATGACAATGAGTAGCAGACATGAAAATCTGGAACTAAGAGGGTAAAGAAGAGCTAGAAAAGCAAAAACAAAAGCTAGTGGCATTTGTTTACTGCCTTAAGACCATGTGAGATTGCTAAAAAGTCTATATAGTTAGAAAAATCTAAGAAGCTAAAGGACAGATGTCAGTGATATGACGACATCTAGAGATCAGGTTGCCTGTGAGTAGCCAGGAATTGCCCGTGAGAAAGGAGAAAAATTTAAATATTGAGTTTGTTCAAAGTACAAGAGAAGAAAAAAGTCACCCAAAAGGGCAATGATTAACTGTTTCAAAAGTTGTTGAAAGATCAAGTAAGATGGACAATAATTGTTGACCATTGGATTAGGCAAAATAGATGTTTTATGCTTTTCAAGAATAGTTTTAGTAAAGTAATAGAGTCAAAAACCTGACTGCAGTAATTGACTGGAGAATAGAAGGTGCAAAAAACCTCTGAGAGTTCCCATAAATACTTTCTTCTAGGAGTGTTGCTGAGAAAAGGGGTGGCAGATGAATAGAAATGTAGGGGTCTACAAAAGAATTTTTTTTCAAATGACAGATATTACCATGTGATTAGATGCTAATGGGAAAGACACAATAGGAAAAATTAGTGATTCAGGAGATACTTATCTCAGTCTAGTCCTTGGTCAAGCAAAAGGTTATGGAATCCAGTGGACATATGAAGCATTGGAATTACATAGGAACAAGGATTATTTTTATTTCATATAACAAGAGAGAGACAGTATGGCAGAAATATAGATAAACTAATAAATTCAATAGTGAAATAGAGAGAGAAGATGGGAAATTGTATTTTGTTTGCCTATATTTCCTCAGTAAAATATAAAATTAAAAAAAAAAAATAAGTGAGGAGGTAATCCTAGTTTGAAAAGGTAAATTCTTTAAAGTAACTTTCTTGGAGAAAGGGAGAATTAATTGACAAGAAAAACCTAGTGTCATTGCCAACCAATTATTAAGTATGCTTACTTGAATTATGTGGTCAAATACTTAAAGTAAGGATCCTTACAGCATGGTGGGAAATTTTTCTCCCTAAATCACATTCCACTTCATGATTGTAGAAAAGAAACAAGCAGATAGGGGATTTTCTTGGAATTAGGTTTTTGTTCATGGTGGTTGATCGTGGAGTTAGAGAAGGTGAAGTGGGGTGTACATATGAATAAGGTTAAGATACAGACTATGGAATTTAAGGTGGATAAAAAAGTAGGATATAGAGGGCTGATGAAGAATCCAAAATGGTAGCAAATATGGATTGAAGGTGAGAGTGATTGTTCTAACTCAAAGGATGAAATATGCAAGTATGATACTTTTTCAATACATGATATCTCTTTATGGATATTAAATTGTATAAATGGTTTAGTTATAACTTGCAAATAAAATACTCTGTATATTTTAACTTAAAATGTTCTAATAAACTGCATTTTCAAATTCCAAAAGATAGGTTGAATTTACATATTTATATTTTTCTTCCAAGACTACTTTAAAGTAATAATAAAGAAAAAAATTAGCATAATCCAACATATGCAAAAGAGTGTTTCTTATAAAATTCAGAAAATGGAAAGAAACTTATTGATGGTGCAAAAGATGTGTTACCATTATAAGAGTGCTGATGTTGTGAACTGGATAACCAATCTGACAAAACTCAGGGAAACTTACAGAGAATAAAAGCACAAGCGAGGTTATGTGGAATCATGTGCCGTAAACAGAAGAGAAACAGATTATTACCATATGTTTGGGAAAATCATATCTCTACCTTCATTCTCACACATCTGAGCACAGATTGGTCAACAATGACTTCACTTCCTATAAATAGGCAGTTTATAGAAATATTATCATTCACATGTGTTAGATTGCTCCAGGAGTAATGGCATGATAAAATTTCATCATTTTAATATGAAATCTGCCAGTTAAAAACATATACTACCACATCTACAAAAATCTCTACTGCTATTATTTTAATTGTGAAACTTTATATTATTGTGAAATAGAATGGCTAAAAAGAGAAAGAGTAAGACTAAGATGTCAAAAACTAAAACTGATCCTGGATAAAACACACAGTACATGAAGCAGATAAAGGATATAAAGACCCTAGTTTGTAATTTCAAAGAGTTCAAAGATTGTGCATCCAAAAGAAAAATATATATATATATATATATGGAAAATCAAGCACTCAGACAATAAAATAATAAATTTAAAATGTAGTTGTCATAAGAAAGAAATCCAGTGTACCAAAACTGTGAAACTCAGAAGAAAACAAAGGCAGAACACCCTTAAGTTGCAGCAATATTTTTTTTTGGCTCTGTCTCCTAAGACGAAACAAAAGCAAAAATAAGTAAATGAGACCTAATCAGATTTAAAAGTCTTTGCACAATAAAGGAAATTGCTGACAAAACAAAAATACCAAATACTGAATCTGAGAAAATATTTTCAAACAATATGACAAATAACAGATTTAGTCAAAATACATAAAAGTTTCATACAACTCAACATTGAAACAACAACCACAAATAACTCAACTACAAAATGATTAGAGGGCCTGAATAGACACATTTGCAAAGAAAACATATAGATGGCCAAGAGGCAAATAGAAAGATGTTCAATGTCAGTAATCATCAAGGACATGCAAATCAAAGCCACAATGAGTTATCACCACATACCTGTCAGAAGGGTATCATCAAAATGACCATGAATAACAATTGCTGGCGAGGGTATGGAAAAAGGAGAACCCTAGTACACTGTTGGTGGGAATGTAAATCAGTGCAGCCACAATGGATGTATAGAAGCATTAACTGTGGTGTGTCATCATTTTAAGTTTACTAGTAAAGATTCTGCCCAGCAATGAGTTTATCAGCACTGTTGGCTGGATATGTGTATCTAATTTACAAGTTCAATATTATGTGCTCATTCAGCTAAAACAGTAAAGCTCCATTAAAACCCTAAGAGCTCCATTAAAGATAATAATTTTCAGAGTTCTTTCACTCTCTCTCTTGCTCTCACTTCTAAACTTCTACTCTTTAGTGGTTAGAGGTGTGTTATGTTTTGGGACTCCTAAACCCAAACAGCAAGGAAAAAACATAGTAAGAAACTTCCTGAAAAACAAAAGCTATAGAGGAAAAAATATCTAAACAAAAGACACTTTTGTCTGTAGGATATCAACATCAGTGTGGTCATTATCCTTGTTTTTTGCTCATGTTAACTTGTAGATTTATCCCTAAATTATGAAACCCTAACCATTGTAGATTGGGATGGCAATATAATCATTATCAGCCAAACTAAATGTTTAAAAGAATATAACAATGATAAATCAGTAATCAACAATACATTTATAGTATTTAGACATACATATTAAAAAATAACCATCAAAGTAATTAAACATGTCTTCTCTTAGGAAATGAGGAGGAATGGAGAGAGGAGAGTTGCTTTCCACTTTGAGTTCATTAATGCTATTTAATATTTTGTTAACCTGATTCATTTCTTAGATTGAGGCTAAAAGATCATAATCTAAGAGTTTAAAATGTTTCATAAAAGCAATATTGATTTTGTAGAGTTGTGTATCAGATTTATAGAACGCATAACTCTGTTTGCTACACTCTGACAAGGAAAATCAACAGAAACAAAATCTGAATCCCTATGTGAGTCAGAGTTAAGCAGAGCAAGCTACTTCAGGAATTTTAAGCTGGAGTGAGTTATTGCAGGGGAACAGGTGCCTCCAATTTCCAGAGAAGACTGAAAGAGAAGACTTCAGACTGGACCTCCTAGAAAGACTCCCACAGCATTTCAGTCCTGTCCCCCTCTGTGAGTGATGTAATGAGGCCACTGATAGTCAGTGCCAAAATTAAGGCTCTGCTGCCTCTCACAACCCAGGAAGATTGAGGATGTACAGCAGAAAGTTGGCCCTTTTTCCATTGCTGCATCAAGACTGTTTCTTACACCAGGAAGATTGGTGATGGACAGTGGAACTAATTCAGCCAAATCTCACATTTCTACAACTTTACCAATAACCAGAATAGACTTCTGGGCTTCCCTGGGGGCTCAGACAGTAAAGAATCTCCCTGCAAAGCAGAAGACTTGGGCTTGATTTCTGGATTGGGAAGATATCCTGGAGAAGGGAATACTCACTCCAGTATTGTTGCCTGGAAAACCCCATGGACAGAGGAGACTGGCGGGTTATTCCTAAGAGTCTGGAATAAATGCTAAAAGCAGGATATACAATGGAATATGAAAATCTTAAATAATTAAATGTCATTAAATATGTGAAGCAAAAAAAAAAAAAATCATCAAGCTGATATTTAAGAGGTTGAGATGTCAATCTTGAAAATGAACAACATGTCACATTTCTAATTGTTCCAGAAATGGTAGGGTTTGGAAGAAACATCCAATTAAGTGATTTTCACTGATGAATTTTAGAATATGTTAAGAAATAAAGTGCGATTGAGTGTCATTGGCTTTTGAACCCATCCTCAGCCTTAGGAAAGTTGACTCCACTTGTCACAGAAGGGCAGGGCCCTGCCAGGCTTAACAAAGAGAAATGTCTGCCTCATCTAAGTTGGAATCCAACAGCAGGGCTGACTTTAAAATGCCAGCCTTGATTCTTTTACCAAATATTTGCCTGTGGAATTGACTCTGTTACCTTTCCTTATGGCAGCACCAGTAAAGAGATGGAGACGTGTCAATGTGAAATGCCAATATCTCCCATTCATGTGAAAACAATGAAGAATGGCAAACAGATTTTTGCTCCCTCGACAAGTATAGAATAATAGAGACAAATGTGGTAGCAATATCTGAATAGATAATGAGTGAGAAATTTCTAGAATTGAAAAGGTATGCATCTCCAGAACTTGGAGGCATAAACAATTCTATGTCTAATGAATAATTAATTCTATGTATTTTAGTAAGCACCAGAACACTAAATACAGAAATCTAAACAACTGCCAGCGTGGAAAAACTAATTTCTCGTAAGAAATAGCAATTAGTCTGGTCATTTTCACAACAAGAGCCAGAGAATCATTAAAAAAATAGTAACAATGTTGTTGAGAGGCCAAAACAAACAAAAATAATGAAAAAAACAAAATCTCCCAATTTAGATCCAAGTATATATTGACTATATCAAGAGATTGCATTTACAGAGAACTGAGTCTTATGACTCGATTCAACAAAAAAATTATTTAACCTGTTTGCCCATCATGATATAAACTAGGCACTAAAAATGGATAAAATGAAAACCTGCTTGCCATTCCTGATTGTTTTCACAATGATGGGAGCCATTGGCATTTCATATTGCCTCTTCTCCATCCCCTTACTGACACTACCCTAAAGAAATACGTGTTATATGCAAGCATTGAAGGAATTAAGTTAAATACAAGCAGCAAATAATAATGCATGAAGTGCCAAAATATTTGGTGTAACTAGCTAGGTATAGAAAAGACACAAAAAAGGTTGATAAAAATCTAAATGCAGCAGTTTTGGAAAGATCCAGGGAAAGTATAGTCTCTATGTAGGAATTAAATAATGCCCAGAAGTTAGGAAGGTCAACAAAGGGTATGGTTAAAGTAATTCAACTCAAAAATTATTAAAAAAAAATATATCCAGAGACAGTGCAGGCAGTTTATTAGGTCTAGGACACAGTAGTGGTGAGAGATGAAGTTAAGAGGATCAGCTATGACGTAGAAAGAGTTGAGTAACACAGTTTTAAAAGGCTTTGAAAATTATGCTGTTATTTCTATTATCATTCCATATTGTTGTTCAGTTGTTCAGTCATGTCCAACTCTCTGCAACCCCATGGACTGTAGCACACTAGGCTTCCCTATCCTTCCCCACCTCCTGGAGTTTTCTCAAACTCATGTCCATTGAGTTGGTGATGCCATCCAACCACCTCCTCTGTCATCCCCTTCTTCTCCCGCCTTCAATCTCTCCCAGCATCAGAATCTTTTCCAGTGAGTCAGCTTTTTGCATCAGGTGGCCAAAGTATTGGAGTATCATTCCATATAGGAGTAAATAAAATAAATGGATACATGCTGGATGCTATATATTTGTTCCAGAAACAACGGGAGTAAGACTTTTATCTCCATTCTCAATTGATTTTTCGCTCTTCCACAAAAGAACTATTAATATTACTGAACACAGGTTTCTGGGTCTGACACAGAGTGAGGTCAAACAATACTGAAACATTGGTGTCTGAGCAGAGAAAGGTTTAATTGCAGGGACATGTGAGGAGAACTGGGGGCTTATGCTCCCTCAAAACCCCATACTCCAAAGGGTTTCAGCAAAGCATTTTTTAAAATATAAATGTATTTATTTTAATTGGGGGTTAATTACTTTACAATATTGTATTGTTTTTGCTATATATCAACATGAATCTGCCACAGCAAAAGAGACACAGATGTATAGAACAGTCTTTTGGACTCTGTGGGAGAGGGAGAGGGTGGGATGATTTGGGAGAACAGCAAAGCATTTTTAAAGGCAAGGTGAGGGAGGGTCAAGGTTGGTTGCAAGCTTCCTGGTGTAGAAATTCTTTGTTCTTACAGCTGTCCAGGTAGGTCAGAGCATCATGTTCCTATAAAGCTCCAAGAAGACAAATGTTATTCTCTATTCTGCAAATTTTTATCTCTATATGAATGGACAGTGCTATACCCTTAAAGGTCAGAACCTTAAGAATGGGCTATCCTGTGTATTTCAGGCAATGGGCAACAATCTTCACTCAAAGCGAAAACAATAGAATACAAAGGTGAAAGTAAAAGAAGCGGACTTAATGTGAAGTCAGATCTGTTCTTCTCCACTGCATTATGTTTCACAGAAGTCAGAAAGACCGCAATTAAAATTTTCAAGTAGGAACATTTGCCTTTTATGAACGCTGGTCTTCAAATCTTATTACATCCTTTATTCTGCCTTTGGACACTTTCCAACCACTGGGGCTTGAGTTGAGCTGGACATGTTTCTGGGGCTTGAGGAAATAGCCTATTGCTCTGCCTGATTGATGGAGGAAATAAACAGAAGGCAATTTGTTCTTTCCTTGGAGAGCCAGACAGTAGCCACCATAATGTTCAATTTAAGATGAGGGAGATGTCAGGGACAGGACAATGGATGGCGAGGGCCACCAGCTTTCCCAATGGCAGGAGGGAAATTGTAAAAGCACTTACTGCTCATTTGCTGTGAAACCAGAAAAGCCATTTTCCCTTCTGCCATTGATATGCATCTGTCTTTTTGAATAAGGTCAAATACATGCATTAATGATTATGTCATTCGTGGGTTTTTTTCTGGCTAATGTTTCTATTTTTAATGAAGGATATGTCATGATCTTTTTAACCTTGTATCTTACTTGAAGTTAAAATTTGTCCTATCCCACCTTTGGGCTATGTATTCCAGATAATAATGTTCACCAACGTTATTAATTGTTAACCATGTGTGAGGCAGTTTCTAAGCTGCTAAATGAATTAAATCACTTAATTATCACAACAGTTCATTGAAACTCTTAATATAAAGAGTTTGCAGAAGAAAACACACACAGTCAGAATGATACTTGCAGTGATTAATTTCCCTAAGGTGCTTATGCCATTATAGGTGTTCTGTCTTAAGAGCTTGTGCATTTGATGACAAAATCTCGCTGCTTTTTAAAAGGTTAGAACCTAAAGATACCTTTTAGTATAGCTAGTGGGACAAAAACATTTTAGCGTCTGCTATTTTTGGATGGTTATGAAACTTGTTGGTAGCAAAGCCAGAAATAGAATCCATGTTTCAATCCTGACCCGGGTTCAATCCCTGGGTCGGGAAGATCCCCTAGAGGAGGAAATGGCAACCCACTCCAGTACTCTTGCCTGGAAAATCCCATGGACCAGAGGAGCCTGGTAGGCTGCGGTCCATGGGGTTGCAAAGAGTCGGACACGACTGAGCGACTTCACTTCACTGCTTGGTATTACAAGACCCTTGAGAGTTCCTTAGACAGCAAGGAGATCAGACCAGATCCTAAAGATCCAATACTGTGACCACCTGATGCGAAGAACTGACTCATTGGAAAAGAACCTGATGCTGGGAAAGATTGAAGGCAGGAGGAGATGGTTGGATGGCATCACCAACTTGATGGACATGAGTTTGAACAAGCTCTGGGAGTTGGTGATAGACAGGGAACCCTGCCGTGCTGCTGTTAATGGGGTCAAAAAGAGTCGGACACAACTGAGGGACTGAACTGAACTGAATAAGTGCATGCATTCATGAACACATACACAAATACAAGTATTTAATGAAGCTGTTTATGCATGATGTTTACATAGGTTGGAAATATAGAGTAGGCATGAAACTTGATAATTTTTTCCTTAAGAAAAATAACAGAATTGTTTTATTAGTGTATTCATTGAGTATTTCAAAAACAATGAGATAAACATGATATAAAAGATCTGGGAAAAGTGGCATTGTAATTGTGAGAAATGCAATTTAGAAAATGACAAATCCTTATTTATGGACTGTATCAGTAAACAGTATATAAGTACAGGCTCTGTGTACTTACACAAACTCACAGATACGCTTGTGCACAAACATACAAGTTGCTGCTGCTGCAAAGTCACTTCAGTCACGTCCGATTCTGTGAGACCCCAGAGATGGCAGCCCACCAGGCTCCCCCATCCCTGGGACTCTCCAGGCAAGAACACTGGAGTGGGTTGCCATTTCCTTTCCCAATGCATGAAAATGAAAAGTGAAAGTAAAGTCGCTCAGTCGTGTCCGACTCTTAGCGACCCCATGGACCGCAGCCTACCAGGTTCCTCCATCCATGGGATTTTCCAGGCAAGAGTACTGGAGTGGGTTGCCATTTCCTTCTCCAACATACAAGCAAATATATGTAAAACCTAGATGTATGTGTGCTCATATATGCATATGCTAGTACATATGCATCACATACATATGTATCTATTTGCATACAGTAATTTATTTAGTTATATTCCATTTTGTGGCAATGTGGGAATATATGTGTGTGTTCGTATATATTTATGTGCATGTATACTTGTGCATGTTTATGTATATGTGCATTTGTATATATATATGCACATATATAATTAGCAGCAGATTTATTGAGGATTTGCATTCTCTGTAGAAACGGTGTTTGTCTACATTTAAGGCATGTGCAGTGAGGCAAGAAAGAGTACATGTTTTTGTAATTAGATGGGCATGCATTTACTTCCTGATTCTTTAATTCCATCACCTTAGAAAAGTCGTCTAACCAATGTCTGTTTTCTTCATTTGTAAAATGATGACATTAATCCCTACACCCTTGTGTTGGTTTTCATTGACAACCATGCAAGGAGATACATACTGTAGAAATAAATTATAGAATGCAAATAATATACATGTAACATATATTGGGTTCAATCCCTGGGTCAGGAAGATCCCCTGGAGAAGGAAATGGCAACCCACTCCAGTACTCTTGCCTGGAGAATCCCGTGGAGGGAGGAGCCTGGTAGGCTACAGTCCATGGGGTCTCAAAGAGTTGGACATGACTGAGCGACTTCACTCACTCACTCACTCAACATATATTTAAAATAATTGAAAGCTTAGCCCAATCATGCCTTTGGGAAAAGATATTCAATATTTGTTGATTGCTATCTTTAGATATTTGCCTCCAGTTTATTCACACATCCACCTTTTAGAAATATGTTTCTTCCTTTTCAGTATATTTTAAATAATTCATGATAGAAAGACTTCCACACCTATAGGTACTCATGTTTATATGAGACAAAAATAATTTAAAATAAGAGGCAGAACAATAATGATAAAAGTTAATCAAAATTTAATAACAAACAAGTATTTCGAGTATCTAGGCTTCATGGATCACCTGAAGATCCAACAGACTATTTCCTCTAATAAATAGAAGTCTACAAATTGTGTTAGATTGATACATGAGGGTTATCGAAAAATTCTATGGAAACAGAAGCATGGGGACTTTTATCCACTTCAGAAATAAGATTATGGAAGCTTGCCAAGGGCTTTTAGGAGGAATGACCACTTAGGCTAGCCTCTTTCAAAGCACTATAGACTCTCTTGTCCTGCTTCACTGGTCTGGAAGCTTCTTAGTCTGTGTGACTGAGAATGATATATTTCTCATGCGCTGGAACCATTAGAAAAAATATATTGGGTTCTATTTTATTATAATCATTAGTCTATCTTAATTTTATTTACTTTTATCTCAAAATAATTTATAACTTTATATCCTGTTTCATCCTAAATTTAAGTTAGTATTAAATTACTTTATAAAAATATATACTTATAAATATCATTTATCTACATAGTATTTAGGGTTTAGTTTTACAGAATTTATTATTTATTTATAAACAAACACTAATTTCAATATTACTATTCAAATATTAAAGGCTCCCCAGGTGGCTCAGTGGTAAAGAAACTGCTTGCAAGGCAGGAGACTCGGGAGATGCAGGTTTGATCCCTGGGCCAGGATTAAACCTTGTGGATAAGATGGAGAGTCTGAAACAAGAATTTTGAGGAGTTTTCAATATAATTGGCTTCTCTGGTAGCTCAGACAGTAAAGAATCCTCTTGCAATACTAGAGACCCAGGTTTGATCCATGGGTTGGGAAGATCTCCTGGAGAAGGGAATAGCCACCCACTCCAGTATTCTTGCCTGGAGAATCCCACAGACAGAGGAGCCTGGTGGGCTACAGTCCATGGGGTCACAAAGAGCTGAACACAACTGAGTGATTATCACTAACAATATGAAGGTACAAAATATTGGAAGTGAAATAATTGTTGATCTTTGGCGAATTATTGATTTTTGTAGTGATTTTCTGTGTGATGCCTGCTTGTGTGTGCCCCTATGTATGAAGAGACAACTATAACAAGACTATGGATATTGAGTTTTCCTAGCAATGTGAGGCCCATATGAATGTTCACAATCTTTTTCTTTTTAATTCTACCTGCTTCCAAGCAAAGTGATGGCACAGAGAATATCACAGCTATCTAAAAATAATGGTTAGAAAATAACAACAAAAATAACTATGGTGATCCTATCGACCATGACACAATCATGTAACAGGAACTTTCCACAGAATATTTTCACAATTAGTGTAGGAGACATATTAGTATCTCCATTTTGCAGACGATAAATCTGATATTGTTCATAAAGAAAAATTAGAGGTCAAGAGTGGGTTTTTATTTTAATTTACAAAGAAATGGAGGCACAGAAATGCTAAGTGATTTATAGCTATGCAGAAAAAGCAAGCTGACTCTGGAGAACAAGCATAACCCTACTGACAAGATATAAATTTTTTCTGCAAAATGAGCCCTGGTTATAATGATCTCAAAAGATGCTGTCTGGCTGTATGTATTCCTTGCACAAAATCTCATCATACCTTCTATCTCTTATAATACTTTTCATGTAATATCCACTAAGTGGCTTTTGAATTAAAATGCATAGCAAGGTAAGCTGAGTTTCCCTCTGAAGTCAGCTGCAGATTCCCTGCTTTGGGATCTGGTAATAAACATTAAACCTTTTCTTCTAATGTAAGGCTAAGGATGGAGAATGCTGTGGTGGTGTCTGCAGTTAGTAATGTCAGTTCCGAAGGATTCAACTTTCAGTATAACTCAACAATTTTGAATGCACTTTTGAAAAAAATTTAAATGTTGTTGCTCTAAGTAGAAGAAACTGATAATTCTTTTGGAGAGTATCTGGAAATATAACAATACAAGGAAGCTCAATATTAGTGGCATCTTGGAGACTGTGACATGGATTCCATTAATTTTAGAAATAAAGAAAGTAATACTGAAAGGGAAGGGATAGTTCATTCAAGATAACAGACCTAGCTAAAGAAAATACAACTTTATTCAGTCTCCAGCTTGTGAATTCATTCATTGAGCATTTATGGAGTATGTTCTGTATATCCAGAAAGGCGCTATAAAAGGAAAGCAAAGGGGTAAATGCAATATAAGAGATGGTGAGGTGGATAAACTACAAATTGCCATCTGATTTAACAGAGGCAAGTTTAAGGTACTGAAGACGTTAATACACCTTGATGAACCTTGGTCTCTGGCTGCATGGCCTTATCTTTGTCCAATAAGCTATATTGTGGGACATTGCACCTGGATGCAACTCCTCATAATCTTATAATTTTATAAAATTAAATATTAAAGGCATGACCTTTACTGAAAATTTGCTATATGCCAGGCATTGTAATATATACTTTACATATATTTTAAATGTGCTGTTATTATGGAAGAGATCAGTGAAAGAAAATATTTAAATCCTATTCAATATAAAAAGCATGAGAAAATAAATGCCCATGTAACCAATACTTTAGAAAAAAAAAAAAGATCATCATCAATATTGTTAAAATACCTCTGCCCCTCCTTTCTTGCTCACAAGGTTAAGACTTAATTTTCGTTTAGCACAGTAGGTAAGTGTTAGAAATGAGTGTAATGACACCAAGAAAAAACATACTTCTCGTGAATAGAAGGTCTGTATCCCTGTTCCCCCAACCTAAATGATCTATGTTGAAATTTAACCTCCAGTGTGATGGTTTTGGAGGTGGGACTTATAGGAAATGATTGGGTCAAGAGGGTGCAGGTCTCATGAAAGGAATCAGTGCACTTTTAAGAAGAGGCCAGAAAGCTGGCTTGTTCTCTTTCTACCACATGCAGGTAAGATAAGTCTGCCCTCAGCACTTCAAAGGGCTTTCACCAGACCCCCAACAATCCTAATACCATGATCGTGGACTCACAACATCCAAAACCGTAAAAAATAAAATTCTGTTGTTGCTAAGCCACCCAGTTCACGGTATTTTGTTATTACATCCTAAGACAATGCTTTAACAGAAATTTACAGAATTATTACCTTGCTATACAATGTAACACCATGATGGTTCTCTAGCATTTCAGAATTTCCTGTTGTTTTATGAGTGATTCTGACACAGTTCTCTAGGGTAGCTTCTCTCTTTTCTGTTGTAACACTTCATTGGTACTTTATCATGCTAAAATTATGTTCTAATTCCCCATTTGATAAAACAGGTCAAAAAACACCTCATAATCTTGAAAATCTTGGAATTCTATCAAAATACATCACAACAAATCACTGACTTTTGTCGAATTTATTCTATATATTTTCTATTTTCTCTTTCACTAAACATTTCTTATTTAGATAAACTCAATAAGTAATAAATTATTACCTGATGAAAATAAATGTTTATTATATCTCACAGGCACCTCAGGGGTCACTGGCTGAATGAAAGGCACAATCTTTTCATTGATCTCACTCTTACAAATTTTGACAAAGCAAAAGAAATTGGTCTCTCTAAATGACATCAATTATCTGGGAATAACCAAGCCTGACCTACTGTCTGCTTAGCCTGGGCCTGACTGGAATGAATATAAGGGGAATCTCTTTGAACAAAGCTAGTTATGCCAGAGAGAAATTTTCCATTTAAGTTTTAAGTTAAGGTCCCAAAGTTCCAAAAGAGAAATCATCAGCCACATGGTAGGTGAGAAGTACTTCTTCCCACTTGTGATCCTCAGAGATTTAAACGATCTATTCAATCCTCTCCTAACAATTTATTTTACAATTAGTGAAAGAACGTGTAGAATGGAAACTTGACTCTGTGAGGATGCAGGAAGGTTACATAGTCAATGCAGAAATGTGTATTAAAATTTTAAACTAATCTTTTTGTTGTTGTTACTGTTCGTTCATTGGTTTCATTTTGTCTACTTATAATTTTATAAAAACCGTTCGTATTTAAGATAAGAATATGCTGTTGGCACAAGTTGTGAAAGTAGAGAAGAAAAGAAAATCATGGAGTAAATCACATAAGAATTATGCCTGGTGTTATAGATAGATGGTTAGGAGGAGAGAGAAATAATAGACACTAGGTAGACTTTGGAAAGAGGAAAGGAAAGGTGATAGTCACTAATCCAGTTCAGAATCAAAGAAACACTTACATGTTTGGACACCATCTAGATCTTGTTTTAAGACCATAGCCCCATTTATTTGAATCTTTAATGTTTTACTTAACATCATATAATTAGCATTATCAATTTAATATTAAGGAATAGAAGCTGATACTGTTTTCAAAGAGCTCATTATTTTCATTTTGGTTTTTCACCTCTCGCTTTTGCAGTTTTATTGTCTATATTTTTGATGAGTGATAGTGAACATTCATCAAGATTACTTGATTTATATTTTATTTTATGTTTTAAAATGGAGTATAGTTATTCATTGTGTTAATTTCAATGTATAAAAGAGTGAGTCAGTTATATATATTATACCTATACCTTTTTTTTTACAGATTCTTTTCCCATATAGACCATGGCAGAGTGTTAAGTTCCTTGTGCTATACAGTTCAGTTAAGCTGACCAGTTGTGTCTGACTCCTTGAAACTCCATGGACTGCAGTACACCAGGCTTCCCTGTCCATCACCAACTCACAGAGCTTGCTCAAACTCATGTCCATTGACTCAGTGATGCCATCCAACAATCTCCTCCTCTGTCATCCCCTTCTCCTCCTGCCTTCAATCTTTCCCAGCATCAGGTGGCCAAAGTATTGGAGTTTCAGCTTCAACATCAGTCCTTCCAGTGAACATCCAAGACTGATCTCCTTTAGGATGGACTGGTTGGATCTCCTTGCAGTCCAAGGGACTCTCAAGAGTCTTCTCCAACATCACACAGTACAAAAGCATCAATTCTTTGGTTCTCAGCTTTCTTTACAGTCCAACTCTCACATCCAAACATGACTAGTGGAAAAACATAGCTTTGACTGCTGCTGCTGCTAAGTCACTTCAGTCGTGTGCTAAGTCACTTCAGTCATGTCAGACTCTGTGTGACCCCAGAGACGGCAGCCCACCAGGATCCCGCGTCCCTAGGACTCTCCAAGCAAGAACACTCGAGTGGGTTGCCAGTTCCCTCTCTAGTTCATGAAAGTGAAAACTGAAAGTGAAGTCACTCAGTCATGTATGACTCTTGGCGACCCCATGGACTGCAGCCCACCAGGCTCCTCTGTCCATGGGATTTTTCCATGCAACAGTACTGGAGTGGGGTGCCATCGCCTTCTCAACTGACCTTTGTCAGCAAAGTAATGTCTCTGCTTCTTAATATGCTGTCTAGGTTGGTCAACACCGAAATCAGATTGATTATATTCTACCAGCCAAAGATAGAGAAGCTCTATACAGTCAACAAAAAGAAGACTGGGAGATGACTGTGGCTCAGATCATGAACTCCTTATTGCCAAATTCAGACTTAAATTGAAGAAAGTATGGAAAACCACTAGACCATTCAGGTATGACCTAAATCAAATCCCTTATGATTATACAGTCAAAGTGAGAAATAGATTTAAGGGACTATATATAATAGATAGAGTGCCTGATGAACTATGGACTGAGGTTCATGACATTGCACAGGAGACAGGGATCAAGACCATCCCCATGGAAAAGAAATGCAAGAAAGCAAAATGGCTGTCTAGGGAGGCCTTACAAATAGCTGTGAAAAGAAGAGAAGTGAAAAGCAAAGGAGAAAAGGAAAGTTATAAGCATCTGAATGCAGAGTTCCAAAGAACAGCAAGAAGAGATAATAAAGCCATCCTCAGCAATCAATACAAAGAAATAGAGGAAAACAACAGAATGGGAAAGACTAGAGATCTCTTCAAGAAAATTAGAGATACCAAGGGAACATTTCATGCAAAGATGGGCTTGATAAAGGACAGAAATGGTCTGGACCCAGAAGCAGAAGATATTAAGTGGAGGTGGCAAGAATACACAGAAGAACTGTACAAAAAAGATCTTCATGACCAAGATAATCACAATGATATGATCACTCACCTAGAGTCAGACATCCTGGAATGTGAAGACAAGTGGGCCTTAGAAAGCATCACTATGAACAAAGCTAGTGGAGGTGATGGAATTCCAGTTGAGCTGTTTCAAATCCTGAAAGATGATGCTTTGAAAGTGCTGCACTCAATATGCCAGCAAATTTGGAAAACTCAGCAGTGGCCACAGGACTGGAAAAGGTCAGTTTTCATTCCAATCCCAAAGAAAGGCAATGCCAAAGAATGCTCAAACTACTGCACAATTGCACTCATCCCACACTCTAGGAAATTAATGCTTAAAATTCTCCAAGCCAGGCTTCAGCAATACGTGAACCATGAGTTTCCAGATGTTCAAGCTGGTTTTACAAAAGGCAGAGGAACTAAAGATCAAATTGCCAACATCCGCTGGATCATGGAAAAAGCAAGAGAGTTCCAGAAAAGCATCTATTTCTGCTTTATTAACTATGTCAAAGCCTTTGACTGTGTGGATCACAATAAACTGTGGAAAATTCTGAGAGAGATGGGAATACCAGAGCACCTGACCAGCCTCTTGAGAAACCTATATGCAGGTCAGGAACCAACAGTTAGAACTGGGCGTGGAACAACAGACTGGTTCCAAATAGGAAAAGGGGTACGTCAAGGCTGTATATTGTCACCCTGCTTATTCAACTTATATGCAGAGTACATCATGAGATACGCTGGGCTGAAAGAAGCACAAGCTGGAGACAAGATTGCCGAGAGAAATATCCGTCACCTCAGATATGCATATGACACCACCCTTATGGCAGAAAGTGAAGAGGAACTAAAAAGCCTCTTGATGAAAGTGAGCATCCGGTCCCAGCACTTCATGGGAAATAGATTGGGAAACAGTGGAAACAGCGTCAGACTTTATTTTGGGGGGCTCCAAAATCACTGCAGATGGTGGCTTCAGCCATGAAATTAAAAGATGCTTACTCCTTGGAAGAAAAGTTATGACCAACCTAGATAGCATATTGAAAAGCAGAGACATTTTTTTGCCAACAAAGTTTTTCCATTGGTCATGTATGGATGTGAGAGTTGGACTGTGAATAAAGCTGAGCACCGAAGAATTGATGCTTTTGAACTGTGGTGTTGGAGAAGACTCTTGAGAGTCCCTTGGACTGCAAGGTGATCCAACCAGTCCATTCTGAAGGAGATCACCCCGGTTGTTCTTTGGAAGCAATGATGCTAAAGCTGAAACTCCAGTGCTGGCAGCCAACACGAGGAGTCCCACCCGTGGCAAAGGTCATGAGGTTAAGGGGCCCGACAGACAAAGGCGAGTCAGGCTTTAAGGGAGCCTCACTGGATCTGCTCATGCATCTGCCCCAAAACCAGAGTCTGCGTGACTCTGCTTCTTACATTTATCTCTATGTATAACTAAAAGTATAAAAGTGGACCTGAAAAATAAAGAAACAGACCAGTTCCTGGAAAGACTGGTTTCATCCATGTGGTCTTTCTCGTTCTCTTCTTTTCTGGCTGAATTCCCATCTGAAGCGTGGAGGCTCACCAAGCCTACTAATTTTGCCAGGGCTTCTAAAATCTGACCGGGGAGGCCTTTGTGTCTCCTCTCCTTCGGGAGAACAGGAAGACGCCTGTGGCCTACGTAGGTGGTGCAAACTCCTTGTCTTGGAGTTTTATTGGTTTTCCACATAAACCAAGTTATTCAGCATCTTTTTCTCCACTAATTTTCCTACTACACTATTCTTTTCTAATCTCTCCACATCTTTAATTAAACAATTAATTCCTCAGACACCGACGCCATCCCCGCTTCGAACTACCCCGGATCCACTGGGGCTGGACCCCGGCACTCCAGTACTTTGGCCACCTCATGCGAAGAGTTGACTCATTGGAAAAGACTGTGATGCTGGGAGGGATTGGGGGCAGGAGGAGAAGGGGACGACAGAGGATGAGATGGCTGGATGGCATCACTGACTCGATGGGCGTGAGTTTGAGTGAACTCCAGGAGTTGGTGATGGACAGGGAGTCCTGGCGTGCTGCGATTCATGGAGTCGCAAAGTGTCAGACACGACTGAGCGACTGAACTGAACTGAACTTAGGCTGATCATAGCTTTCCTTCTAAGGCACAAGCGTCTTTTAATTTCATGGCTGCAGTCACCATCTGCTGTGATCTTGGAGTCCAAGAAAATAAAGTCTCTCACTGTTTCCGTTCTTTCCCCAAAAACTTGCCATGAAGTGATGGAGCTGGATGCCATGATCTTAAGTTTTCAGAATGTTGAGTTTTAAGCAAACTTTTTTACTCTCCTCTTTCAATTTTATCAAGAGGCTCTTTTAGTTCCTCTTCACTTTCTGGCATAAGGGTGGTGCCTTCTGCATATCTGAGGTTATTGATACTTCTCCCGGCAATATTAATTCCAGTTTGTGCTTCATCCAGCCCAGCATTTCACATGATGTACTCTGCATATAAGTTAAATAAGCAGGGTGACACTATATAGCCTTGACATACTCCTTTTCCTATTTGGAACTAGTCTGTTGTTCCATGTTTGGTTCTAACTGTTGTTTCTTGACCTGCATACACATTTCTCAGGATGCAGGTCAGGTGGTCTGGTACTCCCATCTCTTTAAGAATTTTCCCTATGCTATACAGCATGTTCTTATTAGCTATCTGTTTTATATATGGTAGTGTGATTTATTGGAGAAGGTGATGGCACCCCACTCCAGTACTCTTGCCTGGAAAATCCCATTGATAGAGGAGCTTGGTAGGCTGCAGTCCATAGGGTCGCGAAGAGTCACATACGACTGAATGACTTCACTTTCACTTTTTACTTTCATGCCTTGGAGAAGGAAATGGCAACCCACTCCAGTGTTCTTGCCTGGAGAATCCCAGGGACGGCAGAGCCTGGTGGGCTGCCGTCTATGGGGTCGCACAAAGCTGGACATGACTGAAGAGACTTAGCAGCAGTAGCAGCAAGCAAGCATGCACAGACAGACAGAAATAATACTTACGTTATCATTTCTCTCATGGCATTTACAGTTGGACCATGTGTCTGGGGATCAAAGATGTAGACATGGATTCCTTTCCTAGAATTCACAACTTATATAAATTCTGGTGTGTTATTGGCTTCTAAGCTGTATAATCACTTCAACTGTAAAATAAAGATCAGTATTTTTACTTTGAAAGATAATTTGCAGAGTTAGGCATAATTCATATAATGCATATAACTCAGTTCCTGGCTTAAATTATGGGTGCTATAATTGTGATATTTTTAGTAATACTAATGCTCCTCCTAATAAAATGTAATGATGGTTGGAGAACAAAAGTCCTATATCACCAGCAAAAACTGTCCCAAATTTAGGCAATACATTTATGTTGATGATTAAGCAGTCTTCCTCAAAGAGATGTATCTGCAATAGAGTTTGGAAGATGAATGGATTTCAACGTGTAGAAATTAGAGGGAGAAACTTCTGGTAAACTTACTAATACACTCAAACGGAAAGTTACAAGAAAGACTTGGACTGTGATTTGGGAACACAAGCAATCCACTGTGTCTGAAGATATAATCCATATGTCTGAAGCTAGAAAGGAATGATGGAATTCTTCCACGTATAAGACTATAGGCAGACTAGGAATTATAGGAAAAGAATCTTGCTTCAAACATCTAGAAATAGTAGATAATTTCCCTGGTGGCTCAGACAGTAAAGCATCTGCCTAAAATGCGGGAAACCCAGGTTCAATCCCTGGGTTGGGAAGATATCCTGGAGAAGGAGATGGCAACCCACTCCAGTACTCTTGCCTGGAAAATTCCATGAATGGAGGAGCCTAGTAGGCTACAGTCCATGGGGTCACAAAGAATTGGATGCTACTGAGCGACTTCACTTTAAGTGATGAATTTACAAAAGTAAACTTAATGGAGACCGAAAGGAATAAGATGCTGAAAACAGAAAACTCAATATTAAACTATAGGATGCCTTAGGCATCTACTGGAAACAAGTGTTAACTGAGGTAGCATCAGCCTTTGGTTCAGTGTATGGCTGAGAGTCAGATTCCTAGACTCGTGCCTTAATCTATATCCCTCAAAATGCCACATATCTAGGGAAAGAGTGCTTTAGGATTAATTTCATCCTTTGGAAAATATGAAAGTGAAAGTCATTCAGTCAAGTCTGACTCCTTTTGACCCCGTGGATTACACAGTCCATGGAATTCCCCAGGCAAGAATACTGGAGTGGGTAACCCATCCCTTCTCCAGGGAATCTTCCCAACCCAGGAACTGAACCCAGTTCTCCCACATTGGAGACAGATTCTTTATATTCTAAGCCACCAAGGAACAAAAACTCAGTGATTTTCTCTTAAGGATTAAATCTGATTAAAATGAACAATCAATCAAACAAAAAAAAATCTCTTCAGATAAAATATAATCATCAGACTAACCTTTTTTAGTTCAGAATGTGAATCTATATCTGTATCTATATCCATCAATTCGGTTCAGTTCAGTCCAGTCACTCAGTCATGTTCAGCTCTAAGACCCCATGGACTGCAGCATGCAAGGCTTCTCTGTCCATCATCAATTCATGTCCATCAAGCTGGTGATCCCATCCAATAAGCTCCTCTTCTGTTGTCTCCTTCTCCTCCTGCCTGCAATCTTTCCCAGCATCAGGATCTTTTCCAAATAGTCAGTCCTTCACATCAGGTGACCAAAGTATTGGAGTTTCAGCTTCAGTATCAGTCCTTCCAATGAATAGTCAGGATTGATTTCCTTTAGGATTGACTGGTTTGACCTCCTTGCAGTCCAAGGGACTCTCAATAATCTTTCCAAGACCACAGTTCAAAAGCATCAGTTCTTCCATGCTCAGCTTTCTTTATGGTCCAGCTCTTACATTCATACATGATAAGGTATTACCTGCATATCTGAGGTTACTATTATTTCTCCCAGAAATCTTGATTCCAACTTGTGCTTCATCCAGCCTGGCATTTCACATAATGTACTCTGCATATAAGTTAAATAAACAGGGTGAAAATGCATAGCCTTGACATACTCCTTTCCCAATTTAGAAGCAGTCCATTGTTCCATGTCCAGTTTTAGCTGTTGCTTCTTGACTTGCATACAGATTTCCCAGGAAGCAGGTGAGGTGGTCTGGTATTCCATCTCTTGAAGAATTTTCCAGTTTGTTGTGATCCACATAGTTATGATTATCTATACCCATAATCTTTATCTATACATACATACACTGGCACAAATATAAAAGGACATATTTTCTTTCTGATAAGATTAGTAATGCTAATTTCTTCCACTGGAGCTAAGGTTGGGCAGATTCACTAGTACTCCTACTTAAAAATTTGGAGTTTCCTAAATTCAGTGTTATTCACCTGTATCATAAACCCACTGTATACATAGCATTTACTTAGACCTACCTCCAACGGGATTTGAGAGAGAAAGGGCAACCATTGGTAACACGAAGTTCTTTCTACCTTCCATGAGTGCCATGTGTAATAAAGCCCTTTATCTCCAATCCAGGAGTCTCATGTTTATGCTACTATCTGCAAAATTGTAGCTTCCATGTATCTGTTAATTTACCAGTAGAATAAAACCCAAACTATCTGCAGTTCTTCAAAGAATATATTAGTTGAATTTAGAAGAAGTGACCTTTTCTTTCTAAGATTGTTCTTCCTAATTTGCATAATTCATGAGCTGAATTATACATAAGATTCCATGCAATGCTGAGATTTTACGGTTTGAGTATTCTAATTATTTTAATACTAATTCTCAAGATGCCAAGATGGCAATTGTCCTGCCTATACATATTAATTCCCCAGACACATTAGTTACCCAGACAGTGGTCAATGGTGTACTCTGTTGGCCAAGTTAGATGGTGTCACATTTTCAAAATGATAGTTTGTCTTAATTAAGAATTAGGAAGAATGACAACCCACTCCATTATTCTTGCCTGGAGAATCCCCATGGACAGAGTTGCCTGATGGGCTGCAGTCCATGGGGTCACAGAGTCGGACATGACTGAAAAGACTTAGCACACACAGGACACACAGATGTGGTGTTAAACTGGTACCTTTTTTCTTTCATGGGCTTCCCTTGTGTCTTAGTTGGTAAAGACTCCACCTGCAATGCAGGAGACCTGGGCTTGATCCCTGAGTTGGGAAGATCCCCTGGAGGAGGGCATGGCAACCCGTTCCATCATTCTCTCCTGGAGAATTCCCAGGGACAGAGGAGCCTGGAGGGCTGCAGTCCATGGGATCACAAAGATATTAATCAGTTCTGTGTAAAATCATGTTCAAATAAATGACTCAGATTTTTAAGGACTTACTAAGTACTATAGAGTTTATGTATAGCATACTTTTAA
Source organism: Budorcas taxicolor (assembly GCF_023091745.1). NCBI lineage: Eukaryota > Metazoa > Chordata > Mammalia > Artiodactyla > Bovidae > Budorcas > Budorcas taxicolor. The sequence continues at coordinate 143,983,294 of NC_068920.1, forward strand.
ACCAACTATAAATGTTAATATAAATAAAAACTTGCAAAATAGTATCACTGAAGATAAGGGATATGAAAAATGTAAGGTCACATACCTAGTAAATGAGGTTTATCTAATTCAGGTTTCAGGCAAACATCTTGTTGGTTCCTCAATATTCACCTCGAAATCCTTATTATTAGATCATTTCTCCAAAATAGGGTCTCCTAATTCATTGGTTTCTGATTGTTTTTTCCTTTTCCCAGAATGTTTCCAAAATAAAACATTCTCTGAAGATCTACAATCTTCAGGCTTTGCAATTTCAGAACATTATTTTCTTTTCTGTATACATGAAATAGGGAGAGACTCAGCTAAAATTAAAATGAAACAAAGCGAAACCTCACAAAATACTGCTTAAGAATAAAGGGACTTGGCTTCTACCAACTATGTTACTCCTGAAGGATTATTTCTGAGCTTCTTGAAAAGAGATTAAATACGAAAGAATTACAACTAGCAGTCTCCCACATAGAATCACCAAGAAAAAGTATTAAAGTAACCTAGAAATGGAAACATTATTCCACAAGTAATAGTTGAAGACCAGTTTCTTGACTGAGTTTTCTTTGACACAAGAGATATTCATATGGAAACAAAAATAAAACTTATGCAGTTTAAAATCTTGGTAATGGACTTCTCATGAACGCAAATCTTGTTAATGGAAATCTCATTAATCTCAACTGTAAAGAATCTACCTGCAATGCAGGAGATATAGATTTGATCCCTGGTTTGGGAAGATCAAATGGAGGAAGGCACAGCAACCCACTCCAGTATTCTTGCCTGGAGAATCCCATGGACAGAGGAGCCTGGAGAGCTACAGTCCATAGGGTTGCAAAGATTTAGACATGACTAGAGCAATTGAGCATCCAATCAATTGACCGCCAGAAAATATAAGCATCTTTGACCTTAGGACCTATTGTTTTCTAGAAGAATTACTTACTATTAACTTACTATTCTAGAGACTAAGGTTTTAAGATACTTTCATTTGTCTACCAGTAAGGGAGAAAATATACCATAATTGAATTGATCTTTAAACTTAATATCTCTGATGCACCCAACATTTCGCTATAGTCTTTGTAGTAAAAAGAGTGACCTAGAGGGGTGGGATGGGGAGGGAGATGGGAGGGAGTTCCAAAAGGGAGGGAATATATGCATACCTATGGCTGATTCATGCTGAGGTTTGACAGAAAACAGCAAAATTCTGTAAAGCAATTATCCTTCAATAAAAAGTAAATTAACTTTAAAAAGTCATTACCTAGTATTAGTCTTTGATCTGCCATTAGCTACTATAAGACATTAAACAAACCATCTACTATCTGTGAGCTTTGTATTCTTCATCTGCAAAATTGATCACTGATACCAACAGTAATGCATTTATTAAAGTTCCCTGGAAGTGACAAGGCACTAAAAATAAATTTTGTGTTTTTAAAGTGTTTTATAGCAATTTTATATTATATATAATAATTATATTAATAATACATATAAGGCATATGTATTGCTTGTAGAAATGTTATTCTTTAAGAGCCTACAACTTTGTTTCTAGACTGTAGTTTGACATTGCCAGACGACTACGATGAAGTGGTTTCCATCTTCCATAAAATGCGTGATTAGCAGTGACTGAACTTAGTTTCACTTCCGTGTTACTAGGTGATTTACATTTCTGGTCATTATCCATATTATATTACTTTTTAACTAACTATTTTTTAAGTCATGACCTTTCATGGCAACTTAACCTAAGAAATTGCCTGAAACACAAAGATGTTTTTAAAAATTTGGCAGGAATAATGCATAAATACATTTCTCTTAGCAATGTTTAGAATAACAAATAAGTGTGTGGAGGCTAAATTGACAGTAATAAATAGAAAATTCAATAAACATACACTCTTCACTTGGAATATTGTACATCTAAAATAACATTGGTTCCAAAATTTTTTTTAATATTACTAAAGAATACTGAAACCATGTCAAGTGAAAAAGTGATACAAAGTTATAAGGTTTCAAGGACAGTGAAGTTTACCTGCTGCTGCTGCTAAGTCGCTTCAGTCATGTCCGACTCTGTGCGACCCCATAGACGGCAGCCCACCAGGCTCCCCCGTCCCTGGGATTCTCCAGGCAAGAACACTGGAGTGGGTTGCCATTTCTTTCTCCAATGCATGAAAGTGAAAAGTGAAAGTGAAGTCGCTCAGTCCTGTCCTACACTTAGCGACCCCATGGATTGCAGCCTCCCAGGATCCTCCATTCGTGGGATTTTCCAGGCAAGAGTACTGGAGTGGGGTGCCATTGCCTTCTCTGGAAGTTTACCTAGGACTATACATATTGAATGGAGAAGGCAATGGCACCCCACTCCAGTACTCTTGCCTGGAAAATCCCATGGACGGAGGAGACTGGTAGGCTGCAGTCCATGGGGACGCACAGAGTCGGACACGACTGAAGCGACTTAGCAGCAGCAGCAGCAGCATACATATTGAATAGACAAATCTGAATTAGAATTTCAATTCTACTAAGTGCTAGTTAAATTATTAAAAGAATGTTAATATCTCTTCCATTTACCTGATCAATAAAAAAAAGAAATAATAATACTTTCTTCATATGGGTTTTATGAGGATACCTAGTTCAATGCTCGCTTTAAATGCAATCATTCAAATAAAAGTTAATAATTTTCAATATTACCACTGTTATTATGTTGAGAACCATGGCCAAAAGAAAAAAAAAAAAAAAAGATCTACCAGAGTAAGCGAAAGAGAGAGTGCTAATTCTTATTTTTCTACAAAAGTTTTTTCTTTAGGTATTATCTAAAACCTCTAAGTGAAAAAAAAAAAAAAAGTATATAAGCGTTATTAAGAAATATAGGATAAATGCCAGGATAAATAGCTGAAACCGTTGAAAGCTATTGCTCTTCTGGGACAAGAATTATTGGCAGAAAGTGGTGGGTCAGGTTATTGTTCTTATTATAAGCTTTGTAATTCAATCTGTATCCCATTGTAGATCTATCACACTGATAATGATGAAAATTACATTTGAAAAGAGAAATGCATTAGATGGTGAAACTGAACAATCTACTCAGTATCTTAATGCACTAGGACGGTTGTTTCTAGCCTAGAATTGGCAAATTAAAGCAGCTTAATACAAGAATACTGTTACATTTTCTGAAAAGAAAACCAAACTGAATCAACTATGCTTTTATTTGTGTTTTTTTATTATTTCAATTGTTTATGTATATCTAGACAATATCTCACCCCGCCCAACCTCTTTTATCCTCTCCAGTCCCTCCCAGAGTTAATCATCAATAGGGAAATCAGTGTTCCCCCTGCCAGGCAAGCTTTCAGACCTGTGCAAGTATCATATGTCAGTAACACTGCTTCATATTTTGAAATTTATTGGAATCTTTCTATATTACCTGTTTGAAGCTTATCAATATTGATAAATTAAGATCCAATTCATGTTGATGTATGGCAAAACCAATACAATATTGTAAAGTAATTAACCTCCAATTAAAATAAATAAATTTATATTTAAGATCCAATTCATAAACTAAACCAGAGTATTTACCAATATTGTTGGTAATAATATGAGTGGTAGATATTTCCTTTCTCCACTCTTCTTCACTATTGCAAGATGGGCACTAACCTTTATCATGTCTTTCTTCATTTGCTATGGAAATCTCTCGGAAGCAACACAGCCTTGGTAAGGAAAGCGAAGAAAGCAGGAGGTCATGCATTAATTCATGGAACATCACTTAGAGAAGACAGTCTTAAGCCCAATGTTTTCTATTTAGCTTTGATGACATAATTACCATCTCATGAGCCAAAAGTTGTATGAAAAGACTTTCTGCATGGATGAAATCATGTCAATATTCAGCCGGCATTAGTTGAGTTTCTTCACACTGAGGGCTGCACACTTCCAGATTTTCATTAGAAGCCTGGCCAAGTCAGCATCATTCATTAACTGCCTCTTTACTGAATAGGAAAAATGAATGAAGTCCTTTAATCTGACATTAATAAATGGCAACCATTTGGGAAACTATTCAAATGGAAAATGTTGAGGTTCATCATTAAAATTATATTTGATGACTTGGGTTTGTTCTGGCCCATTTAAAGATATAATTTTCACAAGACTTTATCTGTGATGGTAGGCAATAACAGGTACTCTAGCCAAATCATAGGGTGAGTTTAAGCAGGACTCAATAGGACCAAGAGGCATTTTCATAGAAAAAAATATGAAAGCTGAAAGTACCACTGTGGAATATCTAGGGGAAGAATTTCTCAAACTTATAAGAGTTAATCTGCTTTTTTCTTTAAAGAAAGTATACGAATCGCCAGTCCAGGTTTGATGCATGATACTGGATGCCTGGGGCTGGTGCACTGGGATGACCCAGAGGGATGGTATGGGGAGGGAGGAGAGAGGGGGGTTCAGGATGGGGAACACATGTATACCTGTGGCGGATTCATGTTGATGTATGGCAAAACCAATACAATATTGTAAAGTAAAAAGAAAAAATTATTAATATATGTATAATTGAGCACATAGGCAACTAGACTGGCCCTTATTCACCTCATTTTGCAGATGGGAAAGTTAAAGATCAAACATAAAAACCAAGGAAGTTACTGTAATTCTTCTTTCAGAGTTCAATGATGGAATATTCTTCAAAAGAATTATCAGTACTTACCTCCTAAATCCTTTGGTAGCATTTAGAAACACCTTATAAGTAAACAAGTACAGAAAGAAAATAATGTACTACTTTTACTTCATATTTCTGTAATAAAATGTTTTGCAGTGTGTGCAGTGAGTACACCATTTAGATCAAGATTAGAGACAGATGATTTGCAAATTAGGTGATACGAAGTGAACTTTGAAAAATGAGTGTATATTGCATCAAAATGTGTTATTTCTTTTTGTTTCTTTTATTTCAACAACTCTGTGATCTTCAATGAGGACAGAGACTAAGCTTTTCCATATTGGTATATACAGTGCTTGAATGACACCTAGAACAGAGTATGTGAGTATGGCTTGCACATCTCAATTCAAGTTGAATTTGAGTACACACATTGAAAACTCTAAATGTAGTTCAGAAAACATATGTGTTTTGTTGCATAAATTTTCATTTTCTTCCTTCAATAACTGGTAAATAACTGGCTGCCAGATGAGTTTTGCCTCTGCTGTGGCTATTTTTGATGGGATAATTTTGTTAAGCATCTCTGCATATCAAAAATATTATCCAAGAAAATAAGAAGTATTCACAGTGCTCAAACAGTAGGAAATATCTACATAAAGACCCAGAAGATTGAAATTAAACATTAGTAGATTTCCTTGAGAAAACATAAAACAACCAGCCATTCATTTGCTCATTCATACATTTATCACATATAAATTAAGAGCCTACTCTATGCCAAGAAGAGTTATGTAAATATTAAAGATGATACTTTTCTGAAGTATACTTCATGTATATGTATACTTTCAAGATACTTTTCTCATCTCCCTATAAACAACTTTGTTATTATTCACACACTTCAGACAAGAAGACTGAAGCACATCTCAACTCTTCTATTGTCTTCCAGTTTTTTCTTCACACACAAGTCAGAACCTTAAGAGGCGCTGCACCACCACTTCCTCCTTAAATACCGAGAGTAACTGACATGGGCAATGCCCGTACCATTTATGTATCCTTAATTTTTTTGCTAACATGGATTCATTTTTTAAAACATGCTCCAACAGGAACTGTTCATGCTACATACCTGAAACTATGTGTCAGAAATTGTGGCAACATACTGGATAAACAAAAATAAATGACACAGTTGTTGTCCATAAGAGATTCAGAGACTGAGGAGGGCAGGTATATAAACAGAAAATTTCCAAGAAAAAATTGCTAGATATGCTAATAGAGATAAGTATTAGTATTAGTCGCTCAGTTGTGTCCAATTTTTTGTGACCCCACGGACTGTCGCCCGCCGGGCTCCTCTGTCCATAGGGTTCTCTAGGCACAAACACTGGAGTAGGTTGCCATTTGCTCCTCCAAGGGACCTTCCCAACTGTACGTAAAGGAGACTTCATGAATGTGCGTTAGAGGATACCCCAGGTTAACTGTCATAGAAAACTGTCTCTTGAGCCTTTAAATTCTGTACCAGTTCTACACCTCTGGTTGGCCGATTGTTTGTTTCTTTATTTAGGTTTTAAGGTGAATGACCTGGAGCTATTCATTTCCATCAACCTGATTGCGAATCTAAAGGCACATTTGAAATGTCTATTTTTTTCTTGCCATCCTCAGAAGAGATTGCTGCAGATCTACTCTATGATTCTGATTCTTTTCAGCTTACAATACAAATAGCTTATTATTTTTTACAACATAAGTCTTATAATAAAGCAGTGCTGAAAAAATAAATAGAAGAATGTTCAGTTCTATATAGGCTATGAAAATGATTTGCTGGTGGTGATTTTTAAGCTTAATTCTAATTAGATTTATGAAGAATGGTACTTAGAAGACGTGGTTCAAATTTTGCTATTTAAGGTATCTTGAAATTATAGGCTCACTCTCTAAAATTTCAAAAAGCATAGAGCTTAGGCTCTTAAGGGTATAGCAGTGATAAAAGCTTTCATAGTCATTTCTAAAAAGCAACACTTCATAGTTTTCTGTCTCAACTGGTTCTCTAATATACTTGTAGAAGGAAGGCAACAGAAAACCAAGAATAAAAATAGCTGAGCTCTCCACAATTGGGCTTCCTGTTTACTTTCCCTGTTCAAGGAAAAGAGGAGACACCATCTTGCAATAGAGGCTTCACAGACATCTGGGCTTCTCCAGTAACAGTCGGCATTTGATGCCCCAAATCTCTTGGTTCTTGTTCCCAATGGTCAGTCTGGTGATGGTGGTGAAATGGGAGCAATTAATCTGTAGATGAGAGACGGCTTCCTTTAACAGTTGAAGGGTACCATCTGGTACTATTCCAAAGACTTACAGTGTTTTTAATGTGGGAATTTCTCCAAGCTCAAGTAAAGTTTCAGGTATTGTCATAGCACCAACTGAGTGATAGGTGTTGGAGGTGGTTGAGTTGGTAAAATTCTAGAAAGCAGTCATTTTTCAGCATGACACTATCACTTAAGTCTAGGTGGATAAGATTGGGACATCTTCCAACTTAGGTAGAAACATCTGATCTCTGCAGATTCTTTCAGTACCCGCTGAGATTCAGCTGGGTGATGGTCTTTGACACATGTGCGACAGCCACCTGTACATTCTTTTCAGTGAAATCATAGCACCAAGAGAGGTTCAGTTCATCCAATCTGGAACAGCTGCTCAGCAAAGTCTTCAGGGCAGATTCAGAGAATCCAAAACATCCAGAAAGGTATAGTTGCAGCAAATTTGTGTTCTGAGCAAGATTATCAACAATGGGATCTGAAAGTTGGAGGCTTTCCAGGCTGAGATTCCGCAACTTGGAGCAGTGAGACAGAATCACAGAGTTCGACAGGTCCAGGTGCTGTAGACGAAAAGGGCTGAAATGTTCAACTAACGGTTAGTCCATAAATGATCGTGGAAGGCATAAATGACAGTGGAAGGCAACCACCCCTCGGGACAAAAGCCAACCAACCACATCTGGGTAGAGGTTTCTGCCCGCGATGTCTACAGTCTGCCAGAGAGACTCGACAAACGCTGGATGATACCATCTTTTACAAACACTGGAAACTTTCAGGAGTTCAGGGAGGCACAGGAAGGAAAAGATTCCTAAGAGCAGCTTGTCTGGAAAGAGTCCCAAGAAACACCTGGAAAGTTCTCTCAGTTTAGCTTAGGTCTGCAGACAATCACAAAGTCCTTGTCTTCCCCTTTGCTTTTCAGTCATTTTCGTGGGGGACTCTGTGGGTGGCCCAGGTTTGAAAGCAATTCCTGGGGGATGTTCTCACTGTCCACCTCCTCCTTCTCCAGGGTGGAGACCCCCATGCCTGAAAGCAGTTCAGAAGTCTTGGTAGAATTCCATCCCCACGTGAAACTGGTGATGACGCTGCTCCTCTGGTCAGGTATCTCCTGGAGCTGTTTCCTATGCATGGCATCCACAGTTTCGGGAGTTAAGTATTGGTTAAAATGTTGCCCAAAAGCAAAGATCATGCTTCCTCAGGATTTTGAGCATCTAGCTTGATTAATAGCTCAGATTCAGTGAGCAATCACTGTAGGCAAAGGAAGTATACCTGATAGATTAACTCTAACTTCCTGACTGTGGTATTAAAGGATTTCCAGGATCTGACTTCAACCCATGCTTCAGCCTCATCTTCTGTTCTTCCCTGTCACACCCCCTGCACTCTAGTCGTAAGAATTACCAGAACTCTTCAAACATCCTTTGACTTCTATAATATTTTATATTTTTGTTTTTCCATTGCCCACTAATGCGTCACATATAAATACCTTGAAGAAAGTACACTCATGTCACCACTCATTTCAACTGGGTCTATATTTAAGTCCCAGATAACTAATTCAGTTAATATCAAATTTTATTAAACCTAAGAGACCATTAATTAAAGGATAAACTACTATGTTTGGTATTGCTATGAATAAAAATTAGTGTGCTTCCAAAATTTATGATAATATGCATTCAACTTTAAGAGGGATCTGATTTCAGTGATGTTCATATATGAAAAAGTATCATAGTATTAATAATACTCACTGTTTAAATTATTGAGTAAAATGTTTTTGCTTATCAGACAAATGAGAAAACTTTGACAAAAGGGAGTAAAATAATTTCCTGAAGACCAGACAGCCAGTCTAATTTAGGAATAAAATTAAGAGGCCCTGATTGCTGCAATGGTGTAATTTTCAGTTTACCATAATTTAAAATATGAATTATTTATAGTAGAAATAACAAGTTGAAAAGTATGTCTCTTTTTTGATACAAGACATGCCAGTTTTAGAGAAGAACTCATTTAATGTACAAAATTTAATCTAAATTAGTTGTATTTTACTTTAAAAATGTGATTTAATTAATATGTTGAAATTGAAGTTTTGTCTACAACGAAATCTTTTTAAATGAAACATCCTTAAAATGATTGTGTTCAGTTAATCAATTTTAGCACATAAATATCAGTTCAGTTCAGTCACTCAGTCGTGTCCGACTCTTTGCGACCCCATGAATCGCAGCACGCCAGGACTCCCTGTCCAGCACCATCTCCCAGAGTTCACTCAGACTCACGTCCATCGAGTTCGTGATGCCATCCAGCTATCTCATCCTAGGTCGTCCCCTTCTCCTCCTGCCCCCAATCCCTCCTAGCATCAGAGTCTTTTCCAATGAGTCAACTCTTCGCATGAGGTGGCCAAAGTACTGGAGTTTCAGCTGTAGCATCAGTCCTTCCAAAGAAATCCCAGGGCTGATCTCCTTCAGAATGGACTGGTTGGATCTCCTTGCAGTCCAAGGGACTCTCGAGAGTCTTCTCCAACACCACAGTTTAAAAGCATCGATTCTTTGGTGCTCAGCCTTCTCCACAGTCCAACTCTCACATCCATACATGACCACAGGAAAAACCATAGCTTTGACTAGACGGACCTTAGTCGGCAAAGTAATGTCTCTGCTTTTGAATATACTGTCTAGGTTGGTCATAACTTTTCTTCCAAGGAGTAAGCGTCTTTTAATTTCATGGCTGCAGTCACCATCGGCAGTGATTTTGGAGCCCCAAAAATAAAGTCTGACACTGTTTCCACTGTTTTCCCATCTGTTTGCCATGAAGTGATGGGACTGGATGCCATGATCTTCATTTTCAGAATATTGAGCTTTAAGCCAACTTTTTCTCTCTCCTCTTTCACTTTCATCAAGAGGCTTTTTAGCCTCTACATTTAATTGCAATAAAATTAAAAATGTAAAATTCAAAAATATTTATACACAAAATAAACTCTAACTTGTACGTTGACATTTTACCAATGAAGAAACACAGATGTAGAGAAGTTAGGCCACTGGCCAATTATTCAAATAAAATTTCAAGTTAATGTAGAATTTTCTGTACATCTTGAATGTGCGCCCGTACTGGGTTTATATGATCTCTCTTTTCTAATTGTAGTCAATTTACCACTTAGCCAAATTAGTTTTGTAAACCATCTTTGATTTGTTCTATCATTTGGATATATTTTGTGGTCCTCAAAATATTAGAAGAAAATACTCTGTTTTTTAGGCCAACTCAATTTTATGAGTGCATAATTTTACTAGAAATGTTATTTCTCTGATTTAATGAAACAGAAATCCTGCCACAGTCTGTTATTACTCAGTGGGCAAGGCTGGCCTGAGCCAGTTGACAGTCATTTAGCCTTGCAGTAGTGTGTTAGACAACTTATTGAGTGTAATGATTATTTGATGAGACAAGCTATTAAAATGGATTCTGCCAAAGATGAAGAATAGTGGAAAACTCTCATTTATTTTAATTTTTTTTTTTCATTTTTCCAACTGCTGAGACAAGCCGACTAACACTTAGATCAGCCAGTATGAGAATAGATATGATGGCCTAAGGGCACTGTGAGTGAATGAAAGAGAAAGAAGGGAAAAGTGCCTATTTTGTGCCAGGTATTACTTAAATCAATTTTAGTAGATATCTGGTTTAAATCTCTTAACTACTTTAAGAGTTTTCCCTGTTGAGCTCACTGGTGCTCTGAAAAGTAAAACTGCTTATCCAAGCTCATGTAGGTGGTAAACAAGCAATGTGACATCCCATAGTCTGATTTGAGTTCCTATAATTCTTTAGGCTATATTACAATACAGTGATTTTATTGTGGGTATATTATTCATAAAGTTTTCACATATTTAGTGTAGTTGGCATAGTGAAAAAAATTCATGTATTTATAGATGGGCTTTCCTTGTGGCTCAGCTGGTAAAGAATCTGCCTGTAATGCGGGAGACTTGAGTTTGATCCCTGGGTTGGGAAGATACCTTGGAAAAGGGAAAGGCTACTCACTCCCGTATTATGGCTGGGGAAAATCCACGGACCATATAGTCTATGGGGTCACAGAGAGTCTCATATGACTATTGTATTTATAGATAGCTTTTGCAAATATCCTGAAGATTCTAAAAACCTATTAAAGGGTTGAGATTGGGACTAAAGCGAAACAGTGAACTGAGCTGGAAACATAAAACAGGATATTGTATTGGTTTTGCCGTACATCAATATTGTAAAGTAATTAGCCTCCAATTAAAATAAATAAATTAAAAAAAATAAAACAAGATACACTGCATTCTCCAGACCAGGGTCATAAAGTTGGAATATTCCCGGAGACCCGAGAAATGTTTAATGCAAGGTTTTGAACTGATAATTTGAAGTGTCAAATTGTTCAATGGTTTCTGTGAATCCCTGGCATCGACTGACTTCTAAACACATAATCAGATAGTGTGAGTATGTGCAAGTATTGATGCTTTATGATACAGACTTCCATAGGCTTTTCTGAGACTTGTCTGAAATCTCTCTATTACAGGATACACTAGAAATACAAACTCTCCATGGAAAGGTGATCACACCAACACACACATGGAGGACTTGTGAAAAACATAATACAATCTTTTCTTATGTCTATGTAGTTCAAAGAAACCAGAAGTTCTACAAATCCCTATTACCATGTAGTAGCCTACTACAATACAGTAAGGGGTAAAGACAAGCATTGCTCTTCTATGGTAGGTGTATTGCAAAAATATTTTCTTCTTCCTTTTTAATTTCTTTTCTAGTTTCTCCAAAATAAGTCTTTTTTATGTGGGAGTAATATCTCAGAGAAACCACAGAGCACTGAACTCATTTGAGGCACTTAAATAAATTATGTGATATTCAATATCCAGGTTGATCTATCTCATAGTGAAATTCGTAAAATTGTGTCTTTTCTTCTTTAAAAAAAAAAAGTCAATAAACTATAAGTGATTCTCCTGTGTGAGGACTAAGTATTTTGAATTAAGTCATAACTTACAAAAACTTTATCAAATTAGGATAAATGAGGCAAAGACTTTTCATGCCATAGGTTGAATTAAAGTTAGTCTCAGCAATATATATTAAAGAAAGCTATAATTAACTTTTGGGCTTTTCCAGGAATTACCATCTGAACCATCCCGGGGCCCAGATGGTAAAGAATCTGCCTGCAATGGGGGAGACCTGGGTTTGATCCCTGGGTCTGGAGGATTGCCTGCAGAAGGGAATGGCAACCCACTTCGGTACTCTTGCCTGGAAAATCCCATGGACGGAGGGGCCTGGTTGGCTACCGTTCATGTGGTCGCAAAGAGTTGGACACGACTGAGCAACTGACACACATAATTATCTTTAAGAAATCAAATGGGAAAACAAAACAAAAAATACATCCTCTAAATGTGTGGCTTACAGTTTAATTTGGATTCAAACTGTATCTCTTAAACAGCAATGTCAGGATCACAAGTCACTTTGAAATGTCATAAAAAAATGTTACAAGTGTGTAGTTGAAGGGTCTTAGAGGGACTATTTGAAGTTTGGTACTTTCTTTGTTCAGTGATTCACTTACAGGTTATTCAGACCTTCCTTGGGAAAAAAAAATGAAAGCAGGATGGCATTTTGGAAGTGATCATTCTGAAACCTCTGTGAGTGATGAACTAGGTAAGTTATCCTTAAGATGAAAATTGTGTTTGCAGTAGGAGCCAATACCTCTTGTCAAAGCTTATGTGCATACATATTGTCAGAATTTTTCTTTCTACTTATGCTAGACTCCCAGTGCACAGAGTATCCATAGACGCTGTATCTAATAATGTATTGTAGGAATTTAATACTTATTAGAAACCTTGATGATACCAAGAAGGGAATTCAAATAGATACCTTATGGAGGTTAAAATATTGTTAGAAAAAAATGGAAAAAATATTATGATCTCAGATAGAGTAGTATCATATTTTGTTTCATTATTCTTGATTAGGTTGTAAACGATTTATCATCAAAATTCACAAAAATTTCATATATTACCCAGAGGATTAGATATAGATCACATAATTTTGTGTTCTGCTTATTTTCCTACTGACCACTCTCCTGGCATTGATTTTGGAGATTCCAAATGAGACAACTTTGTTGCTAAAATAATTAGTGTAAAAGAAACAGGTTCAGTTCAGTCACTCAGTCGTGTCCGACTCTTTGCGACCCCATGAATCGCAGCACACCAGGCCTCCCTGTCCATCACCAACTCCTGGAGTTCACTCAGACTCAACGTCCATCAAGTCCGTGATGCCATCCAGCCATCTCATCCTCTGTCGTCCCCTTCTTCTCCTGTCCCCAATCCCTCCCAGCATCAGAGTCTTTTCCAATGAGTCAACTCTTCACATGAGGTGGCCAAAGTATTGGAGTTTCAGCTTTAGCATCATTTCTTCCAAAGAAATCCCAGGGCTGATCTCCTTCAGAATGGACTTGTTGGATCTCCTGAAACAGGTTAGAGTTATATTATTATTTATTAAGAAAAAATAGTGCTGAATGGAAACCTAAAGACCATCTAGTCATATGTTCACAATTTTCCCCTAATGTCACTACAACAGAAAAAAATTACAAGTATTTTCACTTGTAAATATTACAGAAATGTAAAAAGGTTATAACACTAATGCAATTGTATATATGACATTTTGAATAAGACCACGTATTTATATAGATAATTCAGTCTATTAATAGAATCTCTAAAATCATTTACTGCAAAATAAAAATATAGGAAACAAGAACCTGATCTTTACATTTTTTTCTAGACAGTTTTAATATATCCTATCCAAATATCAAGATACAAATTAGAAAAACTGTCCATTCTAAAATTTTATATTTCTTTAGATAATAGTCAAGAGGTTGAAGCTCTACTTATGATAAATACAGAAACAAATAAAATTTTTACTATTCTCTAAAGAAATCAACTGTATGTGATTAATTCTTTCTCTCATTTAAATGGAGCTCCATCTCTGTGTAAGGTAATGGCAAGGTATTTGAAAATACAAAGATGGCATATACATTCAGTATTCATGAAAATTATGAAAACATGTAGTTTTCATATAATTATAAATTATATAGTGTTCATATAATTATAAATTATATAATTTTCATATGATTATAAATTATATAATGCATATATTAATAACTGTATACATTAAAATCACAGTAAGATATTGCTACACACTATTAGAGTGACTGACTTCCCTGGTGGCTCAGACGGTAAAGCATCTGCTTACAATGCGGGGGACCCAGGTTTGATCCCTGTGTGGGGAAGATTCTCTGGAGAAGGAAATGGCATCCCACTCCAGTATTCTTGCCTGGAGAATCCCATGGACAGAGGAACCAAAAGTTTAGAGCTTTCTAAAAAGAACTAGACATATAATCATCATTTAACCTTACAATTCAACTACTGTGAATTTATCACAGAGAAATAAAAACATATTTATGCAAAAACCTCAACAGCAAAAATTCATAAAATCTTTATTTATTATAGCTAAAATCTGGAATCAGTTCAAATGTTCTTCAACAGATGAATTGTTAAACAGTAGTGCATTCATGTCATGGAATACTACTCAGCGATAGTAAGGACTAGATAGTTGATACACATAACTTAGGTAAATCTCCCAAGAATCATGCCAGGTGAAAAAAAAAATTTCCAGAAGGCTATAATATGCTATGTCATTTTATTTCTGATGACATTTTAGAAGTGAAGGACAAATTTAGTGGTAAGGATTAGGGATGGTTGGGGAAATGGGTGGGATGTGGGTATGATTATTCAAGAACAACAGCCAAGATTTTATGATGTCGGTACTGTCTAGAATCTTTGCTACAATGCTATGTACACAAGTTCAGTTCAGTTCAGTCGCTCAGTCGTGTCCAGCTCTTTTTGACCCCATCAATCGCAGCACGCCAGGACTCCCTGTCCAGCACCATCTCCCGGATTTCACTCAGACTCACGTCCATCAAGTCCATGATGCCATCCAGCCATCTCATCCTCGGTTGTCCCCTTCTCCTCCTGCCCCCAATCCCTCCCAGCATCAGAGTCTTTTCCAATGAGTCAACTCTTCGCATGAGGTGGCCAAAGTACTGGAGTTTCAGCTTTAGCATCATTTCTTCCAAAGAAATCCCAGGGTTGATCTCCTTCAGAATGGACTGGTTGGATCTCCTTGCAGTCCAAGGGACTCTCAAGAGTCTTCTCCAACACCACAGTTCAAAAGCATCGATTCTTCTGCACTCAGCCTTCTTCACAGTCCAACTCTCACATCCATACATGACCATAGGAAAAACCACAGCCTTGACTAGACGGACCTTAGTCGGCAAAGTAATGTCTCTGCTTTTGAATATACTGTCTAGGATGGTCATAACTTTTCTTCCAAGGAGTAAGTGTCTTTTAATTTCATGGCTGCAATCACCATCTGCAGTGATTTTGGAGCCCCAAAAATAAAGTCTGACACTGTTTCCACTGTTTCCCCATCTATTTGCCATGAAGTGATGGGACTGGATGCCATGATCTTAGTTTCCTGAATGTTGAGCTTTAAGCCAATTTTTTCACTCTCCTCTTTCACTTTCATCAAGAGGCTTTTTAGCTCCTCTTCACTTCCTGTCATAAGGGTGGTGTCATCTGCGTATCTGAGGTGATTGATATTTCTCCCGGCAATCTAGATTCCAGCTTGTGTTTCTTCCAGTCCAGCGTTTCTCCTGATGTACTCTGCATATAAGTTAAATAAGCAGGCTGACAATATGCAGCCTTGACTCCTTTTCCTATTTGGAACCAGTCTGTTGTTCCATGTCCAGTTCTAATTGTTGCTTCCTGACCTGCATACAGATTTCTCAAGAGGCAGGTCAGGTGGTCTGGTATTCCCATCTCTTTAAGAATTTTCCACAGTTTATTGTGATCCACACAGTCAAAGGCTTTGGCATAGTTAATAAAGCAGAAATATATGCTTTTCTGGAACTCTCTTGCTTTTTCCATGATCCAGCGGATGTTGGCAATTTGATCTCTGGTTCCTCTGCCTTTTCTAAAACCAGCTTGAACATCAGGGAGTTCATGGTTCACATTTTGCTGAAGCCTGCCTTGGAGAATTTTGAGCATTACTTTCCTAGAGTGTGGGATGAGTGCAATTGTGCAGTAGTTTGGGCATTCCTTGGCATTGTCTTTCTTTGGAATTGGAATGAAAACTGACCTTTTCCAGTCCTGTGGCCAATGCTGAGTTTTCCAAACTTGCTGGCATATTGAGTGCAGCACTTTCACAGCATCATCTTTCAGGATTTGAAAGAGCTCCACTGAAATTCCATCACCTCCACTAGCTTTGTTCGTAGTGATGCTTTCTAAGGCCCACTTGACTTCACTTTCCAAGATGTCTGGCTCTAGATTAGTGATCACATCATCATGACTATCTGGGTCGTGAAGATCTTTTTTGTACAGTTCTTCCATGTATTCTTCCAAGGAGTAAGTGTCTTTTAATTTCATGGCTACAGTCACCATCTGCAGTGATTTTGGAGCCCCCAAAAATAAAGTCTGACACTGTTTGCACTCTTTCCCCATCTATTTCCCATGAAGTGATGGGACCGGATGCCATGACCTTAGTTTTCTGAATGTTGAGCTTTAAGCCAACTTTTTCACTTTCCTCTTTCACTTTCACCAAGAGGCTTTTTAGTTCCTCTTCACTTTCTGCCATAAGGGTGGTGTCATCTGCATATCTGAGGTTATTGATAGATATGTGTACCAGTAAAAGTATGGATATCTAATTTACATTAACATAAATTATCTTACTCTCCTCACCTATATCTTGATGTTTGCTCAAATTTGTGTCCATTGAGTCAGTGATGCTGTCTAACCATCTCATCCTCTGCTGCCCTCTTCTCTTTTTGCCCTCAATCTTTCCCAGCATCAGAGCATTTTCCAATGAGTTGACTCTTTGGCCAAATTATTGGAGCTTCTGCATCAGTCCTCCTCCTAATGAATATTCAGGATTGATTTCCTTTGTTCTTTTACTGTACTCAAATTTATAATTACCTCAGTTAAAATATGTGTAATGTTCAGAAGTAAAAGAGTTTTACTTATTTGATGGGCATGAGTCTGAGTGAACTCCGGGAGCTGGTGATGGACAGGGAGGCCTGGCATGCTGCAATTCATGGGGTCACAAAGAGTCGGACATGACTAAGTGACCGAACTGATATTTCCACAAAATATAGTAAATACTAAGTTAATGACACTCTAGGGTTCAAAGAATGAAATATTTTGAAATTAAAGCAGAAGGAAGAATAGAAAACCAAAGTTAATCAGAGTCTAGTATTTATATAAGAAAAGAAAAATGAAAATCGCTTCTTCATGTTTGAAATCAGTTGTAAGCCATGACTGTGAAATGTACACTGTCATGTATTTGCAAAGCCAGAGCTGAGAGAACATTAGTCATTGACCAGTCCATCAGGTACAAGGTAAATGAATTAAGAAGAGGAGAAAACAGAATTAAAAGAAAGAGTGTTATGAAACAAATGTGTTCCTTAGGCAGTGAGTAATCAGAAGTATACTGGAATAATACTATGTTTCGCAGTGATGATATCAAAGCCATCTATCACTGTGATTACAATATGCTGAGCCACTGCATCACAGCTGTCCATGAGCTGCAGTATGTTTGGCTGCCCCACAGCAATATTGCAATTTTAATTAACATTTGGGGAGCAGCAGATCAGTTCAACAGTTCTTCTCATTTAATTGATAGCCTTTTGAAAATCGAGCTGCTTGTTTTATGCATGGACCATTGCTTACCACCTGCAGGATTTATTTGGATGGCTAGCTATTAAATCTTATCTGTTATCATCATGAAGCCAAATACACATAATTTTTGTTTTGAAGTGAATTTCAAAGAATGAGTTCACACATTAAAGGAGCTATGTTTTGTAAAGGAATAGGGGATATTTTTTTCTGTTTATTTTGATCCTTCATAGAGAACATTTAGAGGATATACTGATATAATCTTTAGACACAGAAGTACACTTTATAGATGTTAATACTAGTACTTGAAGTAGAAACAATTTTTGGAATATAATTCCATGAATGTTTTCAGATATACAATAGATACTGTCGGTTGCTTACCTAGCATCACTCTCATTTTCTTCCTTTGTAACAGAATCCCGGAGTTCTTCAGATACTCATCTCTCCAAGTTTGTGGATCTCATTCAGGAGTTACTGAGCCTATTCACAGCTCCATTAAATAGACTGGAAAATCAGAATAATCGTATCTTCCTTTTTGGTATTTGAATCAAGAATGACCATGTGATCTAACACAAGTTGGAGTGATTTACCAAAGTTTCTGTGAAAGTGTCCTTCTGTGTTTCCAACAGATGTGGTTTCCTTCAAGCGTCTCTGCTTTTGTGCTGAATCTGTGATAATGTCACTTTATTTTTACAATCTCACATCATCCTATAATCTAGTAAGGAAGATATTTCATGGACTTAAATGTGGTCATTTCTATGAGATGATATTGATGGATCAAATAAAATGTGGACTATTGATCATTCAATTTAATAATATGAAGATCACAAGGATCGATAATGTCAATATCCATGGGATACTGGAAACAACCCAAGGGTCCATCAACAGATGCGTGGATAAATGAAGTGTTGCATATGTATTAAGTTGAACATTCAGTTCAGTTCAGTTCAGTTCAGTTGCTCAGTAGTGTCCGACTCTTTGTGACCCCATGAATCGCAGCACGCCAGGCCTCCCTGTCCATCACCAACTCCCGGAGTTCACTCAAACTCACGTCCATCGAGTCAGTGATGCCATCCAGCCAAAAAGTTGAACATTACTTAGCTATAAAAAGGAGTGAAGTTCTGATACATGCTGCAGCAGGAGTAAACCTTTGATATATTATACTGAATGAAAGAAACTAGATACAAAAGAATAAATATTGCATGTTTCCACTTAATGACATACTTAGAATAGGTGTATTCATTGCAAGTTTCCCAAGAGTGGCACAGGGTGAGGGAATGGAAAATGGGGAGTTACTGGTTAATAAATATATAGTTTCTGGTTGAGATAATGAAAAGTTTTTGGAATAGATAGTTGTGATGGCTGCATAGCATTGTGAACATAAAATGCCACTGAATTATACACTTAAAAGTGGTTAAAATGACAAAATTTAAGTTGTATACATATATATATATCTTATGAAAATAAAGAAGTAAAATACATTTTATAGATGATTGATATAGACAGTCCTTTCATAGAATTTTCTATAAAATAAGTAGAGATATTAAATGATATTGGACAAGTAAGTGTGGGATAAAATCAGTATGAAAACCAAAAGTATTATAATTGTCATAATTAGTGACACTTAAGGACAGGAATGCATTTTGAAAATGTAATAGAGGAGAAATTTTAAAGATAAACTGAAAGAAAAGTGAAAAGAGTAAAAGTATATTCCCAGTAAATGGATTCTCTTTGAAAATTGAGATTGAAAAGGGGATATTATTTTGGAACTGATATATCTGGCTCTTTGGAATTAATGAAGAGATGGATCTGACTGTATTATATGCACATCAATGCAAAGGACTAGAGGTGTGTAATTCACTTTTAATCATTCCATGGGCTCTATTGACAAATGTATTTATGTGGAGTGAGTGTAATAGTAGGCCTGCAGTTATTAGACTGAAAATGCTATGAAAGGTTATTCTAATTAGAAACTCATCTAGAGGTGAAAGAGAAGTTGCTGATGAAGCACTGGCTCAGATCTGTAGTTTAATTCAGATTAATGAATCTGCAAAGTAGTCGCTAATGAAATAGGGTATAAAATAGTAGACGGGATCATGGTTACTACATGCTCAATAATCAAGAAACAAATGTTTTTAGATGCAAAAGACCAATGAATTTATTCATTTGGTTTAACAAATTAAAACAACAAAGCAAACAAAAGTAAACAAAATTAAGCTCAGGATATGTTTGCTATGAATATATTAACTTATTTTAATAAATTAAATGTTTGTTTTTACATGCAGAATCATCAATGGCTTAATGCATACTTGCTATTTTTTGCCATCTCATTTTTGCTCTCACTCAAATTACTGTTAGATAGGCTGAAATATTTGATTGCCATATAAGGTCCAACCACTCCATCCTAAAGGAGATCAGTCCTGGGTGTTCATTGGAAGGACTGATGCTGAAGCTGAAACTCCAATACTTTGGCCACCTGATGCGAAGAGTTGACTCATTGGAAAAGACCCTGATGCTGGGAGGGATTGGGGGCAGGAGGAGAAGGGGACAACAGAGGATGAGATGGCTGAATGGCATCACCGACTCGATGGACATGAGTTTGAGTAAACTCCAGGAGTTGATGATGGACAGAGAGGCCTGGCATGCTGCTATTCATGGGATCACAGAGTTGGACACATCTGAGCGACTGAACTGAACTGAAGGTACAAAGGGCTAAAATAAAGATGATCATAGGAGAGGGACTCCTAAATCAGAATGTGAACTGAAAGAAGTCTTCCTGGAGTGGATTACAATTGTCTCATTTCTTTAAAAATGAATCTAAATAAACTCTAATATAATAAAAACTCAGTCTTGTCCAACTCTTTGTGACCCCATGGACTGTAGCCCACCAGGATCCTTTGTCCATGATGATTCTCCAGGCAAGAATACTGGAGTGGATTGCCATTCCCTTCTCCAGAGGATCTTCCTGACCCAGGGATCAAAGCTGCATCTCCTGCACTGAAGGCAGATTCTTTACCATCTGAGCTATAGGGAAATCCCTATAATAAACACTGAAGAAGAATCTATCTAGGCAGTTCTTAATCCTTGAGGAAAATTACAAAGATATCATCCAAAGTAGTGAATTCCATGTGATATACATACTTTGATACTTTTGCTTGTCATATAATTGAATGGATGAATAAACACAGATGTTGCACAAACACACACACACAAACACACACAAACACACAATGGGAAACTTCTCAACCATAACAAAGATGAAATTTGCCATTTGCAATAACATGGATGGACCTTGTAAGTATTTTTCAAAGTGATATAAGTCAGATGGAGAAAGAAAAATACCACATGATTTCATTTTTATGTGGGATATAAAAGGCAGACGAACAAAATAAAGAAATGAACATAGACACCGAGGGCAGAGTATTGGTTACCAGAAGGGAAGGAGCAGGAGGGAAGGCAAAAATGGGTATAAGGAATCAACTATATGGTGAAGGCTGGAAACTAAATGTTTGGTGGTGCACACAGTATAGTGTATAGAGAAGCAGAAGCATAAGGCTGTACACATGAAACTGATATATTGCTATAAACCAATGTCGCCTCAATAAAAATAAAACGAAAGGTATTCATTAGATATACTTCACACAATACTTGTGTTATTATTTCTACTTATAATATTACTTCTACTAATATTAAGTAAATATCATGATAGTCAATACCATCTACAATGTTCTTGTTTATTTAGACATGCAAGTTTGTTTACATATACTGTTTGAGTTAATCATCACTCAACAGGTAGCAAATGAGGGACCTAAAAGTTGAAGAAAGAGTGTGTTGAGCCCCATACAATTTGTAGGTGGCATTCTCTCTTCAGTTTTATCTGCACAGCTTGTTCATCAGCCACCATAACTGAAGCCAACATAACATTATGTTTCATATGACTTATTTACTCCTTAATAAACTACTTATATTTTTAGGCAATGCTGTTAATGGTAACAGTGAACATTTTTGCAGTGCTTTACAATAATCTACAGTGCATATTATGCTGACAATCTCATGTAATTTTCTAGAAACTTTTAAGGGATAGAGCTATTTGTCATCACAATTTTGTAAGTAGGAAACTGAAACTCAGGAGCATAAAACGATTTATAAAACATCAGACAGCAGGTGTATAATGGTTAGAATAAGTAACTAGAAGCTCTAAATTGCAGCACCACTCTCACTATACCTCACCAACATTTACTAAGCTTCCTGAGCTCCCTTGCCCAAAGCATTTCACTATTCTTCTGCCTTCCCTATTTACCTAATTAGTGTTTATAGAACTTAGACAGTTTTCAAATTAAGTATCTTTTAAATTATGACACTAGCCAAGTTAATGAGAGCTTGAGGATTGATTGAAGAATTAGTTTGATATTCAAAAAATCCATTCCAAACATATGTGGGTAAAAGCTATTTTTAGTGTTACTTTCCAACTGATAATTTTAGTCAGTCTTGTCACCACCATTGTCACTAAGAGATGCATATATTTTTAAACAAAAGAGATGCTATTAATATTAAAAATGTTATTTCAATCAATAAAAACTGATGAAATAGCTGTTTCAACTATACTTGTCAGTATAATATATATAGTGCATATAATATATAGTACAGATATATATAGTATATATGTGTGTGTGCTTAGTCACTCAATCATGTCCTACTCTTTGTGACCTCATGGACTGTAGCCCGCCAGGCTATTCTCTCCATGGGGATTCTCCAGACAAGTATACTGCAGTGGGTTGCCATGCCCTTCTCCAGGGGATCTTCCCAACCCAGGGATCGAACCCAGGCCTCCCACATTGCAGGCAGATTCTTTACCATCTGAGCCACCACAGAAGAACATATATGCGTGTGTGTGTATATATACACACACAGTAGTGACTGTGTGTACACTACTGTGGCTCAGTAGTAAAGAATCTGCCTAACAATGCAGGAGACTCGGGTTCTATCCCTGGGTCTGGAAGATACTCTTGAGTAGGAAATGGCAACCCGCTCCAGTATTCTTGCCTGGGAAATCCCATGGACAGAGGAGTGTGCCAAGCTACAGTCAATGAGGTCACAAAAGAGTTGGACACAATTGAGCAAGTACACAACAAGAATAAACAACATATTGATACATATTTTCCCTCGCCTGGAGCAGAGAAGTACCTGTTAGGGAAGTTATTCTTGCTTTTGTCATGATTCTTTTCCTTCGGCAATGACACTGACTCTTACGCCGGCTTTCTGCTTGTATTCATAGAAAGCTACCTTGGCAGTGGAGTGTGTTACATCCTCATCATATTTTTGAACATGAAGTGGGAGCCCCCCACCCCATTTCTGTAATCAAGATATCTGAGAGTTGTTGGCCTCAAGGTCTTCTCCTCAATCAGCTGTGGTACACAGCATCCTGAATTCAAATTTTCCCTGCAATAGTAGCAATCAAGGCAAAATAAAACCCAGGTTATTCTCCTTGGCCCAGTTTATCTCC
Organism: Budorcas taxicolor; assembly: GCF_023091745.1. Lineage (NCBI taxonomy): Eukaryota > Metazoa > Chordata > Mammalia > Artiodactyla > Bovidae > Budorcas > Budorcas taxicolor. The sequence continues at coordinate 144,006,439 of NC_068920.1, forward strand.
CCATAGCCATGGGGAAGGTTGCTGAATCAATCAAATCTCCAAATAAAAAGGTGATTATTTTTTTATTTCTCTGGAGCAGATGCAATGAGAGCAAGGTTTCTTCTTCTGGGAGTTCCTACTGCATTGCCAAACAGCAGTGGTTACCTTAGAAGACAGAATTAATTACTTGCAAGAAGTTCTTGAGTTTTTCAGTGGGACTAAATAGCTGGTCATTAAGATTCACCTGGCTTGTGAGCAAGTACTGTGGGCCAGACATACTGCTAGATGTTTTCCTGTGCAGTCAGTAATTTAATTGCATTTAAACTCCAGATATATGGGTATGCACACACATGTACATGCAGATACTGACACAGTAAAGTGTTCATCCTCATGTTAAAATGAGGAAACAGGTTCAGTGAGTAAATCTATGACCAAGGGCACAGAGCTTGCCAGTGGCTCAGGAGTACTTCAAACTTGTATTACCATGTTCCATGCTTTCATTATGAACACGTGGTGGTTTGCAAAACTTGTATCTAACGCATAACACACATTCACATATCCACTACAACAGCTCCTTATTGCCTTTTTAAATGCTTATAACAGCAGTTTCAATATTGTCCTTTTCCTAAGATGGACTATTGTTTGAAGAAGGAAAGAACACCCTGGATCTTAGCTTAGGGAGATACTGAGTGGATTAAAAGGATGCCTGTCAGTCTTTCAAACTTTATGTAACCCCCTCATTCAAGCATTCTGAAATATTATGTGAAATCTAGCACTTAGCTGGATTCCACATTCCTTTTCTTTTTGATATCAGCTAAGAGAACATGTGTATTATATACTATTTAACCATTGAATTAGTGACTGGGGTATTTTGCTAAGGTGGCATGAATGGTGAAGAATCCACCTGCAATGCAGGAGACTCGGGTTCCTTCCTGGGTTGGGAAGATCCCCTGGACAGAGGAGCTTAGAAAGTAAAAATAAAAATTTAAAAAAATAAATAAATAAAGTCCATGGAGTCAGAAAGAGTCAGACACGACTTAGCAACCCAACTTCTCCTTGTATTACTGCAATTGCACGCTAAACATGCGTGTTGGCTCCTTTTGATCCCTTAAATGAAAAGAAAGAACAAAGATTAGCAGTACACAAAGAAAGCAAAATTTTGTAGGACACAAAGGTGCAAAGAACCTAGAGAAATTGGAGAATTAAACCCTTAAAATGCTCTGTGAAAAAATTAAAAAGTTGGCACATTTTAGGGGTTAAAATGGCATTTTGCATTTATATTCATAAGTTTGGGTTCAAACTAAATAGACGGTTTTCATATGTAGAATAAACAAATATATAGTGGAATAAAACACAGCTTACAATGAAAGTGGTAAAACAGGAGTAAACTTAAGAATACAGAGTTAAATATGATCCTTATTATACAGCAGATCACCAATACATGGTGGCTATTCTCTCTTGTGGTTGCTGCTGTTATTGTCCTGTGAACTGTGGTCTCTATCACTACCTCTTTCTCCATCAGCTTTACCCACAGACAGCCTGGAAAATCCCATGGACGGAGGAGCCTGGTAGCCTGCAGTCCATGGGGTCGCCAAGAGTCGGGCACGACTGACCGACTTCACTTTCGCTTTTCACTTTCGTGCATTGGAGAAGGAAATGGCAACCCACTCCAGTATTCTTGCCTGGAGAATCCCAGGGACAGAGGAGCCTAGTGGGCTGCCGTCTATGGGGTCACACAGAGTTGGACATGACTGAAGCGACTTAGCAGCAGCAGCAGCAGCAGCAGAGCTCCACTGGCAACCTGAGTGCCCTGGTCTTTCGTCTTTGTCTCGTGACAACTCTGGCTTTACCTTTGTTCCATGCCAGCAAGTTGGCCCCAGATAGCAGCCCAGCATGGAGACTTGATAGTTCTGAGATGTCTAATCTAGTGGGAAAAAAATCACAGGCTTTAGAGTTTTTTCTAACCCTGACTCAGTCAGTTGCTCTCTGAGTCATCATTAAAGAAGCCTTTTCATTTTCCTGACCCTTTCTGAATCCATGTGTCTGCAAAATGGGCATTAAAGCCTTATCTTACTCTCAGGTGTAGATTAAGGATCACTACGTACTGGGAAGTAAATATTTTGTACACTGTAGTTAGCTGAATAATTGTGTTTTCTAAACTATTCTTCTACCTTTAAAGTCACTGAAGACACTGAATTAGTGAATATTGAGCAATTATTCCTAGAAGAAATACAGAATTTGAGGTTTTTTGCAAGACTCTGGTCACATTTCATCAACTGATCAATATATACCTTGCTTTATGTGTTTTCTGTTTATAGATACTTAATTATAATGCTGATTTATTAACAATGAACTTGTAGCCCACAACGCTATAACTCATGCCTGAATAAAGCTTACCTAGCACGTATATATTGTTCCTGTGAGATGCATCATAGGCTACTTGTGCTCAGGAGCATTAGACAGCATGGCAGCAGTATGCTTCGGGGTCATTTTAAACAGAGAAATCACAATAAAACACTCAAAAATGTGAAAAAAAAGTGATAGCAAATAGATCACTTAAAGGATTCTCATATATAGTATGAAAACTGAAACAAGGCATATACTCACCATGCTTGTAGAAGTACTTCATTTTCTAGAACACAGGACAAATTGCTTCCTTTTGTCCAGCTTCTATGGAAATTGCCAAGTCTAGCTGTGGATGTGAAGCATTTCTCAATCTACAAGAATAACTTTGTTCTCAATGTGATGCAGTCTGATGTGACTTCAGTGTGTTTGAAAATGATGCCACACATAGTATATAACTACCATGCCAATTTCGACCAAATTATCTCTGTCCTTGCACAATTTCTCTGTGGGAAGTCTAATTTAGCTTAAGAAATCAAGTTCCTCTAGCTGAAATGTATTTTTTTTAATTTTTCTTTTTACAGTTTTAAAATGGTAGAGTACACTTAGTTTCTGTTTTAAATACATATGCTAGAGTAAGACATTTCATTTTGCTTTAAATCAAAAATGACTAACATTTGAATTCTGAAATAGTACAGAGAAATAGATCAGCCAAGGCAATGTACCATGAGAGAATAATGGGCTGAGAAAATTTTAAATGTAAGCTACTCACTTATGCAAAGGCAGGAGTTCTGAGATGTTTATAAGAGATCCAGTGATCAGGAAATGAATGCCTCACAATTTGGGGAGATCAAGGGTTACTGTGAGGAGTGGCATGATTTTCTGTGGATCCCAATTGCTTTTGTGTGAATACTAATAACTTCCTAATTATGAATATAAAAGCTAGTGATGTGATCTCCTACCCAGTTCTCTCATCCATCTCCTTAATCTCATCCATCTTTAGACTCCCATGCAAAGTCTTTAGACTCCCACGCAAAATCATAAGGTAATTATTAAGTATCCGAAATATATTCATTATCTTTTCTTGTGCCTCTGGGAATCCTCATGTTCTGTTTCCTCTTTCTAATTTTTGTGTTTGAAAATTCTATCCTGATCTCAATTTTTTCTAAATTTAAGATTTTCTCCTATCTGAATCACATCCTTCAACATTTAGCCCAAATGCCACAGAAGCCCTCACTGGTTGGCTTAGACCTTGAAAAAGTTCATTGTTTACCTTACAGTTCATAGAACCATATGCTTTTATGTTTTATTGTAGTTTCTAAATACTTTTCTTCTTCTTCTTCCTGTTGTCATCTAAGCAGAAAAAATGTGAAAGCATTAGTTGCTCCATCATGTCCGATTCTTTGCAACCCCACGGGCTGCAGCTCACCAGGCTCCTCTTTCCATTGCATTCTCCAGGCAAGAATACTGGAGTGGGTAGCATTCCCTTCTCCAGGGATCAAACCTACATCTCTTGAGTTGCAGGCTGATTCCTTACCATCTGAGTCACCAGGGAGACCCAGAACTCCCTTGAAATAAGGGAGAAGTCTACGACACTTGCGTAGATGTTTATTTTTGTTGCTCTTCAATTCATTCATTCAACAGCTATTCTCTGAGAGATTTCCAGATACTGGCATTATTTTAGATGCTAAAAGGCATGGTAGTGAACAAAACCAACAACTTCCTTGTCTTTAAAGATTGTACATTTAAGTTGTTGCAAATATGTACGTACTAAGGCAAATCAGTACTAACACAAATTGGGGAATTCTAAAAAGAAGGTGCTAAAGGGACCAAAAGATTGGGGTTCCAGTTGACCTGAAGAAAGTTCTATAAAGAAACAACAACTAGGACAATGACTAAGATTCTCTATGTTTCTTTGCTCTTCCTTTTCAAAGAGTCTGATTTATTTTTTTCTACATTCTCTCTCTCTTTGGAGACTGTTTGTGGGAGCCCTACACACAGCTACCTACATGGTACAAAAATGTAACGTCTTTATTCTGGGAGAATGATCTCTGATTGCACTAGCATGGTCAACATTGATTATGGTTTATCGACTGTGAATGGGGCTGGCAGTATGACTAAATTATACAGGCTAGTATAAAATGCCTGCCATTACTACAATCTCACGAACAGGAGAAGATTTTTAAGAAGTGATAAAACTTTGGAGCTCAGATCTCTTGGTTGAGCTCAGAATGTCCTTATGGGTATAGATTTTGAAGTATAAATTTTATGTCTCTTAATCTCTCTGTACCTGATAATCAGGTAAAAACTATATTTTCTTGGAATATTAACTCTTGTATGCTCCTACTTAGCTACTCATATTGTTTTTTTTAAATTAAAGATAACATAGGTGAATATTTGCTTCTAATTGGGGGATGCTTTTGTAACATTAAAAGAAATAAAGGAATTAGCAGTCTGATGAGTCGGTTTAACTACTATCATAAAGTATTCTGAATATGTCTCTTTGAACAATATAATAACAAAATAAAAGGTTAAAGATGTGTCCATATGACTTAGGAAATATCATCTGGCCTCTTGAAGCTTTCATTTATTTTCCTATAAAATGTTCTTTATGCAATACATGTTTATTTGACCCTTTCTATGTAAAGTGAGTTGTTCAGGAGCCAACCTCCCCAACAAAACTTTCTGTTTCCGTGACAGTGTTTTATGATGACCAGAAAAATTAAAACAAAACTTTTTATAAAGTATCTAAAAATGAAATTGATTACTATTAGACAAGACAATGCTTTTTAAAAGACTGTTACAAATTCTAAGGCAGTGGTTATGTTTACAAAGTCTTGGTTAGACTTTCTGGGAGATTGCAGAAAAACTTGGGACGGTATGACCTAGCCATCTTGTGGTGTCTAAAAGAATTAAATAGAAGCAATTTTTCCTGCTGCATTTGTTTGGAGCATGGTGATTTTTATCAGGTGTATCCTGAACCATGTTTTGTATCTACAAGGCTCACTGGTGGTCAGTGTCTACAGGTCATCATCAGTACTTCCCTAGGGAAAACTTGAGGAACAGCAGGGAAAGCTTTGTGACTCTGCCCATCCACTGTAAAAGATAGCAGCAACCCACTAGGTGTCCATCACAAATGTGAAGTCACTGCATTTGTATTCTTTCTTACCCACTGAGTTCATTCTTTTTATAAATAACTGTTGTTCTGACTTTGTAGTTCTTGGTCCCTACAAATTACATCTGTATATTTGTGCTCAGTTGCTCAGTCATGTCTGACTCTTTGCAACCCCATGGACTGTAGCCCACCAGGCTCCTCTTTTCATAGTATTTTCCAAGCAAGAAGACTGGTGTGGGCTGCCATTTCCTTTTCAAGGGGATCTTCCTGACCCAAGGATAGAACCCGCATCTCCTGCATTGGCAGGCGGACTCTCTACCACTGAGCCACCTGGGAACCCTCCTTTAGGTTACTTGCTTTCAATGCTGCTACCAGGAAAGCTGCAAGTCATTTCTCATCTCCTTGCTTCTGTCATCATTCGCTGTTGTTGAATACTTTAAGAAGGACATATAATTGAAAAGGATTCATTTCACATATACCATTTAATTTCGATAATTTTTTAATCTCTGGGATGCTTTGCCTGGGCTGAAATATATTCCACATAGCACTCCTGAGGGTATTTTTCACTTAAAAATCTAATATTTTAATCAAATAAAATTAAACATTTGGATTAAATATCAGAACTTGATGTACCAAACTAGGAAGCCTATGAATTTGCTTTAAATCTAGATATCAGGGCTAACTTCTTAGAACATATTTCAGATGATAGAATGCAAGCAAGTTAATAATACAGACTAAGTGAAAATGCTCTTACCATTAAGGAACCACTCCCCGCCCCCCATTTTTGCCTTAAATCTCAACTATCCTATTTCCTATTTCACAGTGATTGATCACTACTTATTCTTTTAGACTCAAGCCAAAGGTCATACCCCATAGCAGCCCCCAACTTCCAAGATATAATGCCTGATAATCTGAGGTGAAGTTGATATAATAATAATAGAAATAAAGAGTACAATAAATGTAATGTGCTCAAATCATCCCAGAACAACCCCACCTGGCCTCAGGCCCCAGTCTGTGCAAAAATCATCTTTCTTGATAACTTAGGGTCACTACTTAAACCTTGTAAGCCTTTACACCTTAAACCCTTTATGCCTCTGTTTATTTAGCTATAAAAGAACAGGCAGTTCCAGAAATTTATTGTATAAATATACTTAATGGACATGGAACAGAACATTTCTAACATGCTCAATAAAACATTAGCTACTGTCTAAATTATTTAAAGCATGTATTGGGTTGGCCAAAAATTGTGTTCAGGTTTTTCAGATGATATTACAGGAAAAAAAAAAAAAAAAAACAAGCAAACTTCTTGGTCAACTTAATATGTGGAGCTGTGTTGGTGAGGAAAATGTCCCGGGATATTTTACAGCCAAATTAATGAGAGCAGAAGCCTTTGAAACCAGGAGAAAAAACAAACAAACAAACAAAAAAACCATGTATCTATTGCAGGAATTTCTGTATTCTTTCAGGAGTAGCCAAGAGTTCATTTAAAGCTCAAGTTCAGTGAGGATAGAAATTATATTTTGCTGTTACATCTCACCATTTTGTCGCCACCAGCCCCCCACCAGAATGATGTCCTATCCATCAGTTCAGTTCAGTTCAGTTCTGTTCAGTTGCTCAGTTGCATCCAACTCTTTGTGACCCCATGAACTGCAGCACATCAGGCTTCCCTGTTCATCATCAGCTCCTGGAGTTTACTCAAACTCATGTCCATGGAGTCAATGATGCCATCCAACCATCTCATCCTCTGTCTTACACTTGTCCTCATGCCTTCAATCTTTCCCAGCATCAGGGTCTTTTCCAGTGAGTCAGTTCTTCCCATCAGGTGGCCAAATTATTGGAACTTCAGCATCAGCATCAGTCCCTCCAATGAATATTAAGGGTTGATTTCCTTTAGTATTGACTGATTTGACTCCTTGCAGTCCAAGTGACTCTCAAGAGACTTCTCCAGAACCACAGTTCGAAAGCATCAGTTCTCTGGTGCTCAGCTTTCTTTATGGTCCAACTCACATCCAAACATGACTACTGAAAAAGCCACAGCTTTGACTAGATGGACCTTTGTCAGCAAAGTAATGTCTCTGCTTTTTCAATATGGTATCTAGGTTGGTCATAGCTTTTCTTCAAAGGGGAAAGTGTCTTTTCATTTCATGGCTGCAGTCACCATCTGCAGTGATTTTGGAGCCTGAGAAAATAAAGTCTTTCACTGTTTTCATTCTTTCCCCATCTATTTGCCATGAAGTGATGAGACTGGATGCCATGATCTTTATTTTTTGAATGTTGAGTTTTAAGCCAGCTTTTTCACTCTCCTCTTTCACTTTCATCAAGAGGCTCTTTAGTTCCTCTTCAGTTTCTGCTTAAGGTTGGTGTCATCTGCATATCTGAGGTTATTGATATTTTTCCTGGCAATCTTGATTCCAGCTTGCGCTTAATCAAGCCTGGCATTTCACATGATGTACTCTGCATATAAGTTAAATAAGCATGGTGACAATACACAGCCTTGAATACTTCTTTCCCAATTTGGAACCAATCTGTTATTCTATGTCTGGTTCTAATAGTTGCTTATTGACCTGCATACAGATTTCTCAGGAGGCAGGTCATGTGGTCTGGTATTCCCATCTCTTTAAGAATTTTTCACAGGTGTTGTGATCCACATAGTCAAACGCTTTATCATACTCAAAGAAGCAGAAATATATGTTTTTATGGAACTCTCTTGCTTTTTCTGTGATCCAAAAGATGTTGGTAATTAGATCTCTTGTTCCTCTGCCTTTTCTAAATCCAGCTTGAACATCTGGAACATCTGGAAGTTCTCAGTTTATGTACTATTGAAGCCTAGCTTGGAGAATTTTGAGCATTACTTTGCTAGTGTGTGAGATGAGTGAAACTGTGAGGTAGTTTGAACATTCTTTGGCATTGCCTTTATTTGGGGATTGAAATGAAAACTGACCTTTTCCAGTCCTGCATGACTACTGAGTTTTCAAAATTTGTTGGCATATTGAGTGCAGCACTTTCACAGCATCATCTTTTAGGATTTGAAATAGCTCGACTGAAATTCCATCACCTCTGCTAGCTTTGTTCTTGGGATGCTTCCTAAGGCCTACTTGACTTTGCACTCCAGGAGTCTGGCTCTAGGTCAGTGATCATACCTTCGTGGTTATCTGGGTCATGAAGCTCTTTTTTGTATAGTTCTTCTGTGTGTTCTTGCCACCTCTTCTTAATATCTTCTACTTCTGTTAGATCCATAACATTTCTGTCCTTAATGTGCCCATCTTTGTGTGAATCGTCACCTTGGTACCTCTAATTTTCATGACGAGATCTCTAGTCTTTCCCATTTTGTTGTTTTTCCTCTATTTCTTTACATAGAGATAGGCTTTAAATATCAGATTGAATGGACCTGTATAAAATCCAGAATGCTGCATGCAGTAGTTTATTAGTCCTATTTTGTGAAATACTTGAGGTTCATCAAATCAAACCAGGTAAACCATAATCTAAGCCATTGAGAAGTATGAGGATATACTTTTCCACTGCATGCCTGTGAGAGTTTGGGTGTGTCATTTAAATTCACTTGTTCTCAGGTTCTACCTTTATTAAATGAGGAATCTGGGAGATCTGTTATGGTCTATTATCTTGTCTTTTAAAATAAACTATAATAACATAATCATGATTATGTAAGCTCCAACTCATATGCTATCTTTGCATCTTATTCTCTGTGTGGTTTGCCCTTCATGTTTGCTAGGAACATAGTTAAACATTATAACATAAGCAGAAAGTGAATCACAGTTGATTTCTTAACCTTAACAATATTAAGGCACTGCCCTACATAAGCTAAATAGGTACCAGATGTCATATATAGTCCTGAGCAGAAGAGTGAGCTGTTTTGTTGAGCTGTATCATGGCTTCTCTGATCAGCACTCTTTTTTTTTTTAATGGAATTATCTTGTTTCTCAGATTGGCATTTTGCAGATAGACCGTCTGTCACTTTGGTGCCATATAGAGCATTATATCACCACTAATAAATCAGTTGTCTTGGGGAATAATATCAGTATCAAGGTGTATGGTAAGAAAATATAAATCTATCTTCCAGTAGGCTTAGAATTAAAAAAAGAATAATGATTCTGTAACATTGTAGCCTAAGAAAAATGAGACTGGATATTTAGGCAGTGTTGATTAGAAAGTAGAAAACAATCATTTGCTAGATCTACTGATTTATGGTACCTTCTAAGTACATACTTTGGGGTTGTTTGCTCCAGAAGGAAACTGTAGACAAATTCATAATTCATAATACTTAGAAATATTCATATGATGAAGTAGCTAGTAGTAAAAGGGCAGCAAGAGAACAGATATTCCAAGGCTTTATCTGCTGTTTGCAGGATGCTGATGGTAGCTTTTTAATATCATTAGTAATTTTAATGCTTGTCTATAAATCTCTTATTCACAAAAATAGCTCTATGAGACACCATAGGTAAAATAAAAAGAATTGGGGGAAAAAAAAAAAAAACACCCAGATTTGAAAGGAGCTCTTTTACTCTCTGGCAATGGAATTAATTTCCCTAATTCCACAAACTTCACTTTTCACATCAGTTGCTACTGCTGCTGCTAAGTCGCTTCAGTCATGTCCGACTCTGTGCAACCCCATAAACGGCAGCCCACCAGGCTCCCCTGTCCCTGGGATTCTCCAGGCAAGAACACTGGAGTGGGTTGCCATTTCCTCCTCCAATGCATGAAAGTGAAAAGTGAAAGTGAAGTCGCTCAGTCGTGTCCGACTCTTAGCGATCCCATAGACTGCAGCCTACCAGGCTCCTCCATCCATGGGATTTTCCAGGCTAGAGTACTGGAGTGGGGTGCCATTGCCTTCTCCAATCTAATAGTATGAATGCTTTGTAATCCAGTATGCTGTTGTTGTTCAGTTGTTCAGTCATATCTGACTCTTTGTGATCCCATGGACTGCAGCACAACAGGCTTCCCTGTCCTTCACTATCTCCTGGAGTTTGCTCAACTCGTGTTCATTGAATCGATGATGTCAATCAAACATCTCATCCTCTGTTGACCCCTGCTCCTCCTACCTCAATCTTTCCCAGCATCAGGGTCTTTTCTAATGAGTCAGATCTTTGAATCAGGTGCCTAAAGTATTGGAGCTTCAGCTTCATCATCAGTCCTTCCAATGAATATTCAGGGTTCATTTCCTTTAAGATTGACTAATTTGATCTGCTTGCTGTCCAAGGGACTATCAAGTGTTTTTTCCAACACCACAGTTTGAAAGCATCAGTTCTTCTGCACTCAGCCTTCTTTATGGTCCATCTCTCACATTCATACATGAGTACTGGAAAAACCATAGCTTTGACTAGATGGACCTTTGTTGGCAAAGTAATGTCTCTGCTTTTTAATATGCTATCTAGGTTGATCATAGCTTTTCTTCCAAGGGGCAAGTGTCTTTTAATTTCATGGCTGCAGTCACCATCTGCAGTGATTTTGGGTCCTAGGAAAATAAAGTCTGTCACTGTTTTCATTGTTTCCCCATCTATTTGCCATGAAGTAGCTTGGACTTCCAGTGGCATGGACTGGACACCATGTTAGTTTTTTGAATGTCGTTTTTCACTCTCCTCTTTCACCTTCATCAAGAGGCTCTTTAGTTCCTCTTCACTTTCTGCCATAAGGTTGGTATCATCTGCATATCTGAGGTTATTGATATTTCTCCCGGCAACCTTGTTTCCAGTTTGTGCTTCATCTAGTCCAGCATTTTGCATGATGTACTCTGCATATAACTTAAATAAAGAGGGTGACAATATACAGCCTTGATATACTCCTTTTTCAGTTTGAAACCAGTCCATTGTATCATATTTGGTTCTACCTGTTGCTACCTGCCCTGCATACAGATTTCTCAGGAGGCAAATAAGGTGGTCTGATATTCCCATCTATTTCCATCCACAGTTTGTTGTGATCCACAGAGTCAAAGGATTTAGTATAGCCAGTTAAGCAGAAGTAGATGTTTTTCTGGAATTCCCTTGCTTTATCTATCATCCAACTGATGTTGGCAATTTTATCTCTGGCAATGAAATAGATCTTCATGAGTTGTTTTTTTTTTTTTTTTTTTCACATCAGGAATGTCTTTATTATATGTCTATGTTGAAGGAGTAACTCAGTGTTAATTATTTAATGATATATGTGTGTGCTTAGTCGCTTAGTCATGTCTGACTCTTTGCGACCCCATGGACTGTAGCCTGTCAGACTCCTCTGTCCATGGGGATTCTCAAGGCAAGAATACTGGAGTGGGTTGCCTTGCCCTCTTCCAGGGGAATCTTCCCAACCCAGAGATTGAACCTAGGTCTCCCACATTGCAGGCAAATTCTTTACTGTCTGAGCGACCAGGGAAGCCCAATTATTTAATAAATACTCTAAAATATGTTAAAGTGTCGCTACCATTTTTAGGGAAAAGGATTCATTGTGAAGATGATTATATCCTATTATGGACTGAAAAAGCGTGTATATTTTTGAGGAACAGAATATAGCTGGGAGATGAGAAGTCACAAATCAACAATGATTGAGAAAATAGTGCGTGAGAGGCCAACATTGAAAGAGTGCTAATTAAAGAATACAACATTCAATTTGTGCTAATAAATCACAAATTAAGTCATATTTCCTAATATTTTAGTAGTAAACTGATACACTATGAAATAAAATCATATCTTATTAATAAGACATTTTCATTAAATCTGAAAAATATATGCACGTAGTAGTAATGAATCATTTGACAGATTACATTTTGGACATTTCCAAAGGAAAGCACTCGACCCACAAACCAATTACCATAGACAAAACAAGTTTGAATTAAAATTTAGAATCTGATAATAATATAAATGTGCTTTTCAAAAATAATTTTGGAAGAATTAAAATTAGAATATATTTTATATGTGTCAGTGTAAATACATAAGCCAAATTTTACCTCAATAATGTGTCAGCTCACTGAACTTTCTGTGATTTAAACAATTTTTCTGCCTTTTTTCACATCATTATAAATCACAGGGACTTGTTCATTAATCCCAGATTTTGTCAAGTTAAGCAGTATATATGTACATATGTACATGGGTTTCCCTGATGACTCAGGTAGCGAATCTGCCTGCAAAGCTGGAGGCCCTGGTTCAATGTCTGGGACAGGAAGATTCTCTGGAGAGGGATTGGCTCTACCTACTCCAGTATTTTTGCCTGGAGAATTCCATGAAAAAGGAGCCTGACAGGCTGCACTCCATGGTGTCACAGAGAGTCAGATGCTCAGAATGAGCAACTAACATTTTCCTTTTTTCATGTATATATACACACATGCATACACTCTTTTACAAAAATATCTTTAAGAAATTATAAGTCCCTTTTACATATGGTCAATGAGAATAGTTCCATTTTCCTATATTAGGGAGCCATTTTATTGGGGAGCTGATATATTGAATGAAAATGATATCTTTGTTTTGTTTTGTTTTATTTTATTTTATTTTTTTGTAATAATTTTTTTTTCCTTTATTTTAATTTACAATACTGTATTGGTTTTGCCATACATTGACATGAATCAGCCACGGGTGTACATGCGTTCCCAAACATGAACCCCCCCCACTCACCTCCCTCCCCATAACGTCTCTCTGGGTCATCACCGTGCACCAGCCCCAAGTATGCTGTATCCTGCGTCTGACATAGACTGGTGATTCGATTCTTACATGATAGTGTACATGTTACAATGCCATTCTCCCAAATCATCCCACCCTCTCCCTCTCCCTCTGAGTCCAAAAGTCCGTTATACACATCTGTGTCTTTTTTGCTGTCTTGCATACAGGGTCGTCATTGCCATCTTTCTAAATTCCATATATATGTGTTAGTATACTGTATTGGTGTTTTTCTTTCTGGCTTACTTCACTCTGTATAATCGGCTCCAGATTCATCCATCTCATTAGAACTGATTCAAATGTATTCTTTTTAACAGCTGAGTAATACTCCATTGTGTATATGTACCAAAGCTTTCTTATCCATTCATCTGCTGATGGACATCTAGGTTGTTTCCATGTCCTGGCTATTATAAACAGTGCTGTGATGAACATTGGGGTACATGTGTCTCTTTCAATTCTGGTTTCCTCAGTGTGTATGCCCAGCAGTGGGATTGCTGGGTCATAAGGGAGTTCTATTTGCAATTTTTTAAGGAATCTCCATACTGTTCTCCAAAGTGGCTGTACTAGTTTGCATTCCCACCAACAGTGTAGGAGGGTCCCCTTTTCTCCACACCTTCTCCAGCATTTATTGCTTGCAGATTTTTGGATCGCAGCCATTCTGACTGGTGTGAAGTGGTACCTCATTGTGGTTTTGATTTACATTTCTCTAATAATGAGTGATGTTGAGCATCTTTTCATGTGTTTGTTAGCCATCCATATGTCTTCTTTGGAGAAATGTCTATTTAGTTCTTTGGCCCATTTTTTGATTGGGTCATTTATTTTTCTGGAATTGAGCTGCATCAGTTGCTTGTATATTTTTGAGATTAGTTGTTTGTCAGTTGCTTCATTTGCTATTATTTTCTCCCATTCAGAAGACTGTCTTTTCACCTTGCTTATAGTTTCCTTTGTTGTGCAGAAGCTTTTAATTTTAATTAGACCCCATTTGTTTATTTTTGCTTTTATTTCCAGTATTCTGGGAGGTGGATCATAGAGGATCCTGCTGTGATTTATGTCGGAGAGTGTTTTGCCTATATTCTCCTCTAGGAGTTTTATAGTTTCTGGTCTTACATTTAGATCTTTAATCCATTTTGAGTTTATTTTTGTGTATGGTGTTAGAAAGTGATCTAGTTTCATTCTTTTACAAGTGGTTGACCAGTTTTCCCAGCACCACTTGTTAAAGAGATTGTCTTTACTCCATTGTATATTCTTGCCTCCTTTGTCAAAGATAAGCTGTCCATAGGTGTGTGGATTTATCTCTAGGCTTTCTATTTTGTTCCATTGATCTATATGTCTGTCTTTGTGCCAGTACCATACTGTCTTGATGACTGTGGCTTTGTAGTAGAGCCTGAAGTCAGGCAAGTTGATTCCTCCTGTTCCATTCTTCTTTCTCAAGATTGCTTTGGCTATTTGAGGTTTTTTGTATTTCCATACAAATCTTGAAATTATTTGTTCTAGTTCTGTGGAAAATATGGCTGGTAGCTTAATAGGGATTGCATTGAATTTGTAAATTGCTTTGGGTCGTCTACTCATTTTCACTATATTGATTCTTCCAATCCATGAACATGGTATATGAAGAAGCAAAGAGAGAAAAATCAAATCAATAACATTAGAAATGAAAATGGAGAGATCACAACAGACAACACAGAAATACAAAGGATCATAAGAGACTACTATCAGCAGTTATATGCCAATAAAATGGACAACGTGGAAGAAATGGACAAATTCTTAGAAAAGTACAATTTTCCAAAACTGAACCAGGAAGAAATAGAAAATCTTATCAGACCCATCACAAGCAGGGAAATTGAAACTGTAATCAGAAATCTTCCAACAAACAAAAGCCCAGGTCCAGACGGCTTCACAGCTGAATTCTACCAAAAATTTCGAGAAGAGCTAACACCTATCCTCCTCAAACTCTTCCAGAAAATTGCAGAGGAAGGTAAACTTCCAAACTCATTCTATGAGACCACCATCACCCTAATGCCAAAACCTGACAAAGATGCTACAAAAAAAAAAAAAGAAAACTACAGGCCAATATCACTGAAAATGATATATTGATGAAAGTGAAAGAGGAGAGTGAAAAAGTTGGCTTAAAGCTCAACACTCAGAAAACTAAGATCATGGCATCTGTTCCCATTACTTCATGGCAAATAGATGAGGAAACAGTGGAAACAGTGGCTGACTTTTTTGGGGCTCCAAAATCACTGCAGATGGTAACTGCAACCATGAAATTAAAAGATGCTTACTCCTTGGAAAGAAAGTTATGACCAATCTAGACAGCATATTGAAAAGCAGAGGCATTACTTTGCCAGTAAAAGTCTGTCTAGTCAAGGCTATGTTTTTTCCAGTAGTCGTGTATGGATGAGAGAGTTGGACTATAAAGAAAGCTGAGCACAGAATTGATGCTTTTGAACTGTGGTGTTAGAGAAGACTCTTGAGAGTCCCTTGGACTGCAAGGAGATCCAACCAGTCCATCCTAAAGGAGATCAGTCCTGGGTGTTCATTGGAAGGACTGACATTGAAGCTGAAACTCCAATACTTTGGCCACCTGATGTGAAGAACTGACTCATTTGAAAAGACCCTGATGTTGGGAAAGACTGAAGGCAGGAGGAGAAGGGGATGGCAGAGGATGAGATGGTTGGATGGCATCACCAACTCAGTGGATGTGAGTTTGGGTAAACTCCGGGAGTTGGTGATGGGCAGGGAGGCCTGGCGTGCTGAGGTTCATGGGGTCTCAAAGAGTCGGACATGACTGAACGCCTGAACTGATACTGATATATTAAAAGTGTTCATTGCTTAGTTAAGTGGGTTTTATCCAAATTGCCTTTATAAATCTTCTTACAGTAGATGTTAGCAATCATGCTTATGAGGAAATTAGCAGCTCGTGAAGAAAATAGAAAACATTTACACTGAACTAGAATGATCCACTGGAGCTTTGCTTTCTAGGACCCTGCAATGCCTAGGATACTGTCATGAAATTAGTTTCTGTCAATACGTTTTTCCTTATAGCATTGGCAATAGTGATGAGGATTGATCACTTTTCAGTCATAAATTACCTAACGCCTCATAGTCTGAATGATAAATCTACCTGCTTTTACAAGGCAGACAAACAATATAAAAAGAGCCATATGCAGCAATAGAAGTAATAAACCTGAGATATGGTAAATTTACTGCAAAAAGTTCTTAATTATCTGTCTGAGGAATAATAAAATGTACAAAGAAAGAAAACAGTAGATGTACAAAAGATGCCCTTAACAGTCTTGCCGCTTCAAACTCAGCTCCTTTTGAGTAGTAAATGACAATAAATGACCTCCTCTTTGAAAATAAGAGTTAGTTAACTGAATCTCATTACTTACAAGTGTACAGACCAGTTAATCATTTTATCTCTTTTGGTGCTTTTCAATGTACCTGGTATAATGTTTAGTTTTTTCTTACCTCAAAAAATTTGACTTCTAAATAAATACCTTTTAATATGCAACTCATTCTGTTTTCTTCCCAATTTGACTTCTCACAGGAACCCTCTGCATTGATTATCCTTCATCTTACTAAACTCCCATTCATTTTTCAAATAATTGCAATTCGATATCCTCATTCACTATTTCCTCAGCATCGGCAGCAACTCACTTATTCATTTCACCTGACAATTCTTCTTGCAACATTTAAAAATCCTTTTTTTTAATAATTGTCACAGTCAAATCTTTTCTTTTTACAACTCTCAGAACACTAGTTTTATAGACCAAGGAACTTGTTCAAGCATGAACTTGACTTATTTGATGTATCATTAAAGGTAAAAATCTCTATTAAGTTGCTTGTGTGTGTGAGTCACTCAGTTGTGCCCGACTCTTTGCGACCCCATGGACTGCAATCCACCAAGTTCCTCTGTCCATGAGATTTTCCAGGCAAGGATACTGGAGTGGGTTGCCATTTCCATCTCCAGGGGATCTTCCCAACCCACGGATCGAACCTGGGTCTCCTGCACTGCAGGCATAAGAGGCATTTATTCTTCATAATCCAGAAACAGTTTTAATTAACTTGCTGCTGCTGCTCCTGCTGCTAAGTTGCTTCAGTTGTGTCCCACTCTGTGCAACCCCATAAACGGCGCCCACCAGCTTCCCCGTCCCTGGGATTCTCCAGGCAAGAACATTGGAGTGGGTTGCCATTTCCTACTCCAATGCATGAAAGTGAAAAGTCAAAGTGAAGTCGCTCAGTCGTGTCCAACATTTACTATTTATTTAGTAATTTATTTATTTATTTATTTTTAGTATTTATTTATTTAGGAAATAGTGAATGTGGAGCAGCCTACCAGGCTTCTCCCTCCATGGGATTTTCCAGGCAAGAGTACTGGAGTGGGTTGCCATTGCCTTCTCTGAATTAATTTCCTCTTTTATTCAAATTTGTTAATAACTGTTTCACATGATTATACATTATTATAAATATTTCATTTTCCTCTATTGTAGCTTTACATACATTACATTATATACTTTATATATATATAACATCTTTATACTCTCATAAGCATATTATATGAGAAACTCTTTGTAAGAGCTTTTCACAATTTAATATTTTTATGCTAAACTACATGCATTAAAGTTTATTTCCTATTTCAACAATTAAAGACATATGTTCTAATTGAAACTTCTAATTGACTGCTAATTGAAACTCCTACTGCCCTGATATTAATAGTGAGTTGTTTTAACTATCAGTTCAGTTCAGTTCAGTCGCTCAGTCGTGTCCGACTCTTTGCAACCCCATGAACCATAGCACGCCAGGCCTTCCTGTCCATCCCCACCTCCCAGAGTTTACCCAAATGTCCATTGAGTCAGTGATGCCATCCAACCATCTCATCCTCTGTTGTTCCCTTCTCCTCCTGCCTTCAATATTTCCCAGCATCAGGGTCTTTTCAAATAAGTCAGCACTTCACATCAGATGGCCAAAATATTGGAGTTTCAGCTTCAGCATCAGTCCTTCCAATGAACACCCAGTACTGATCTCCTTTAGGATGGACTGGTTGGATCTCCTTGCAGTCCATGGACTCTCAAGAGTCTTCTCCAACACCACAGTTCAAAAGCATCAATTCTTCAGTACTCAGACTTCTTTATAGCCCAACTCTCACATCCATACATGTCTACTGGAAAAACCACATCTTTGTTGGCAAAGTAATGTCTCTGCTCTTTAATATGCTGTCTAGGTTGGTCATAACTTTCCTTCCAAGGAGTAAGCGTCTTTTAATTTCATGGCTGCAGTCACCATCTGCAGCGATTTTGGAGCCCCCCAAAATAAAGTCTGACACTGTTTCCACTGTTTCCCCATCTGTTTGCCATGAAGTGATGGGACCGGACACTATGATCTTCGTTTTCTGAATGTTGAGCTTTAGGCCAATGTTTTCACTCGCCTCTTTCACTTTCATCAAGAGGCTCTTTAGTTCCTCTTCACTTTCTGCCATCAGGGTGGTGTCATCTGCATATCTGAGGTTATTGGTATTTCTCCCGGCAATCCTGATTCCAGCTTGTGCTTCTTCCAGCCCAGCGTTTCTCATGATGTACTCTGCATAGAAGTTAAATAAGCAGGGTGACAATATACAGCCTTGACATACTCCTTTTCCTATTTGGAACCAGTCTGTTGTTCCATGTCCAGTTGTAACTGTTGCTTCCTGACCTGCATATAGGTTTCTCAGGAGGCAAGTCAGGTGGTCTGGTATTCCCATCTCGTTCAGAATTTTCCACAGTTTATTGTGATCCACACAGTCAAAGGCTTTGGCATAGTCAATAAAGCAGAAATAAATGCTTTTCTGGAGCTCTCTTGCTTTTTTGGTGATCCAGCGGATGTTGGCAATTTGATCTCTGAGTGACTGACTTATTTAATTATCCCCTTCTTGAAGTAAGAAATGTGTAGTGTATAGCGTCCAATTTTCTTCATCTTGAAATACATATTAATATAGAGGTCTTTGTGTGGAAACTTTCCATACACTTCTTAAGTTTGACTTCCAATAGAAGAATTGTTGGCTTCAAAAGAGTAACACTGTGAAATCTCTTTATATTATCAAATTACTGTTCAAAATGATTATGTTGGGTAATGATCTTACTTGTTTCTCAGTTAGGAAGCAAAAATACATGCTCACAATGTCACCAGGTATTCACTTTCCCAATTCAGACACTTTTAGTAGCTGTAATCTGAATAACTCAGAGAAATAAATTTGTATACCCTCAGGGTCTTCCTAAAGATCCAAAGCACTTCTTTATATTATTTAAATGTAAAAATATTTGTAAATGGCTATCCAGCAAATTAGAAAACTGTCCATGATTCTGGGATAAACTACAAGAGAAGATTTCATGAAATGTGCATTACGTTGTAAATGAGGAAGCGGTAAGCTTGTCATGTAACTAGAGCCTGTGAATGGTTGCCAGCCAGAGACATTTATTCCATTCAGCCTTCCCATGACCTACAGCTATTCACAAGTCACTTCAAAATCACATTTGTCTCTTGTTGACCTGTGTTGAAATAAACCTTATATTAGTTGACTGCAACAGTACTAAGGAATCTGGCAGCAATTCACATAGCTGCTAGTTGCCAATGTAATCACATTTGTCTCTCTGGTGTAACATTTAAATAAATGAAACAGATAATTTTACTAATTTACAATGGACATTTTATGTTTGGTATTTTTCATATAAGCTCTTTATTGGAGCATAATATTAATATGGAAAAATTGACAACCATATCAGAATACAGAATGCTATCACAATCTAGAGCCCTATCAACCCTGTAGTTCCTTCAAGTATTTAACCCTCACTCTGAGGATAGCCATGTTCTTACCTCAAACGATACATTAATGTTACTTATCCTTTACTTGTGTCATGTTATTGGAATTATAAAATATATATTTTGCTTCTGGCTTCTTTCAAAGGCATCCTTTAAGTTTTTTGCAAGTTTATGTGCACTTTTATTCTTAGCTCATTTTTACTGCTGCTGCTACTGCTAAGTCGCTTCAGTCGTGTCCGACTCTGTGCGACCCCAAAGATGGCAGCCCACCAGGCTCCCCCATCCCTGGGATTCTTCAGGCAAGAACACTGGCATGGATTTCCATTTCCTTCTCCAATGCGTGAAAGTGAAAAGTGAAAGTTAAGTCACTCAGTCGTGTCCAACTCTTAGCTACCTCATGGACTGCAGTCTACCAGGCTCCTCCGTCCATGGGATTCTCCAGGCAAGAGCAGTGGAGTGGGGTGCCATTGCCTTCTCTGCATTTTCACTGCAGTACAGTATAAATATACCATGCCTCATGTATTCATCTTACTTCATGTAGCATTTCAGCAATAATTTTAGAAAAATGTCTTTTAATAGAAGTGTACACAATTATGTTTGGTATAAGTATAAATAATGACTCATTAGGGTATGAATGTGTTTGATAGATATTCTCAGTATTTCAAAGTTATTTTACAAATTTAGGTTTCCAAAAGTAGATGTATTTTTATTTTTTGTTATAACACATGTGATATAAAATTTGTATAGCTTTTCAACTATACAATTCATGGTATTAATTAAATTTACAATTTGTACAACTATTATGTCTATTTCCAAAAATCTTTATTACACAAACTCTGTACCCATTAAGCAATGACTCCCCAATCCTTTCTTCTGCTGACCTCTAATGTATTTTCTATCTCAGTAAACTTGCTTATTTGACATATTTAAATTATCAGCCATTTGGTTCTATCTAAAACCATTTGGCATGGACCAAATATATGCAGGGATATTTTGTTTATTTTTATTGAAGTATAGTTGATTTACAATGTTTTGTTACTTTCTGGTGTACAACAAAGTGATTCAGTTACAAATATATATATAATTTTTCATTATGGTTTATTACAGTATATTGAATATAATTTCCTGTGGTATACAGTAGGACCATACTATTTACCTATTTTATATATAGTAGTTTGTCTCTGTTAATCCCAAACTCCTAATTTACCCCTACCCCCTTTTTCCTTTGGTAACTTTAAATGATTTTCTGTGTCTGCGTGTCTGTTTCTGTTTTGTAAATAAGTTCATTTGTATCATATGTTAGATTCTGCATATGATATCATATGATATTTGTTTTCCTCTGTCTGACATAATTCATCTATTATGATAATGTCTAGATCCACTTATGTTGCTGTGAAAGACATTATTTTATTCTTTTTATGGCTGAGTGGTATTCCATGGTATGTGTTCATGTTTGGTGTGTGGGGTGGGGGAGGGTTGGAGGGGGTGGGTGGGTGTGGGTCTGGGTGTGTGGGTGTATACATCCTTAACATATCTTTATCCATTCATTTGTCTATGAATATTTAGGTTGCTTCTATGTCTTAGATGTTTTAGACGGGATCAAATATCAGGGACTTTTTGGTGTAAACCAAAATCTCATGGTAGTTTGGACCTTATCAAATGTGCTGCAACAGATAATTTATATAAGTGGAATCTTGTTATATTTTCCATTCATGTTTGGTTTATAGCACTTAGCATAACATTTTCAAGTTTCATCCATGTTATAGCATTTGTTAGAATCTCATTTATTTTCATGAGCTGTGTTTCATTATATTTTGTTGATATATTCTCCTGTTGATGGACACTTGAGTTTTTTCAACCTTTTGACTGTGAATATTTACATACAAGTACCCTTTGAGTCCCTTTTTCAAAATTATTTTGCGTATACACCTAGAAGTGGAATGACTGAGGAATGTCAATTCAAGTGCATGGCTCAATTTTCAATTGGCATGCTCTTTTGTTGTTCAGTTATTTTCACAGTTCCTTGTATTGATATATTCTGGATATAATTTTATCAGATAGATATATGACTTGGAAATATTTCCTCCCATCCTATAGGCTATTTACTTATCTATCTCTTTTGATTTTTCTTTCTTTTTTAAAATATAAATTTATTTATTTTAATTGAAGGTTAATTACTTTAAAATATTGTATTGGTTTTGCCATACATCAACATGAATCCACCACAGGTACACACGTGTTCCCCATCCTGAACCCCCCCTCCCTCCTCCTTCCCTGTACCATCCCTCTGGGTCATCTCAGTGCACCAGCCCCAAGCATCCAGTATCATGCATCAAACCTGGACTGGCGATTCATTTCATATATGATAATATATTCATATGTTTATTTTTTATTTTACTGAAAACTACTTTACTTTTTATTTTGTTGCTCATGCTTTTGATGTCACATAAGAATTCCTTGCTAAAGTTAAGGTCATGAAAATTTATCTGTATATTTTCTTTTGGAGTTTTATAGCTTTAAGTCTTATTTTTAAGTCTTTGACTCATTGCAGATTTTAAAATATGATTTAACTTTATTATTTGCATGTGGAAATTAAGCAGTGCTTCTGCAGGTTTCAATTTTTCTACATTCTCATAAATACCTGACATTTTCGTGTTTTCATCTGAGCCATTCTTCTGGTAGAAAGTGTTTCATACTCTGATTATAATTAAACATGTAACTGTATTTACAATAAAGGTCAGTATCTTTGCATTTGAGTATCCTATTTTATGGGCTTCCCTGATGTCTCAGACAGTGAAGAATCCGCCTGCAATGCAAGATACTGGGGTTTGATCCCTGGGTCGAGAAGATCCCCTGAAGGGAATGACTACCCAGTCAGTATTCTTGCCTGTGTGTGTTAATTCCCTTCAATTATGTCCAGCTTTTTGCGACCCTGTGGACCATAGCCTACCAGGCTTCTCTGTCCATGGGATTGGAGCGGCTTGCCGTGCCCTCCTCCATGGAATCTTCCCAACTCAGGATTGAATCTGCATCTCTTATGTCTCCTACCTCCAGCATTGGCAGGTGGGTTCTTTACCACTAGTGCCACTTGGGAAGCCCTGACTATTCTTGCCTGGAGAATCCCATGAAAAAGGAAACTAGTGGGCTACAGTCCATGGGGTCGCAAAGAGTCAGATGTGACTGAGCGACTAAGCACACACACACACATCCTATTTTAAAATGTAGTATTCCAGTCTTTTTTGCATTTTTCTATTGGAATTAGCTGTTATATACAGGGAAGCCTGGCATGCTGCTGTTCATGGGGTTGCAAAGAGTTGGACACGACTGAGTGACTGAACAACAACAATTCTAAATTTATTAATTCCTAGATTTTGGATTTTTTAATATATAATCATATAATCTGAATAATGATCATAAAAACTTTAATTTTTTCTATACAATTTTATGCTCTTTATATTTTTGTTTTACTATTATACTGGTTAGGATGCCTTCTAAAATAATGAATAGAAATTGTGAGAGCAAAAATACTATTACATTTGGCATATCAAAGGAAATACGTTTAATAATTAGCCTATGTATAAAATTGGGCTTTCCTTGTAGCTCAATCAGTAAAGAATCTGCCTGCAGTATAGGAGACCCAAGTTTGAACCCTGGGTTGGGAAGATGCCCTGGAGAAGGAAATGGCAACCCTCTCCAGTATCCTTGCCTAGAAAATCTCATGGACAGTGGAGCCTGGTGGGCTGCAGTCCATGGGGTCGCAAAGAGTCGGGCACGACTGAGCAACTAATACTTATGTATAAAATTAGCTGTAGGTTTTTATTTAGTGTTCTTTGTCATGTTATGTAAGTTCCCACCTTCATTACTAAAGTGAAGTTTTTATTGTGGGTTTCCAAATACTTTTTTTTCTTAATATATCAAAGGACATTGTCACTGTTAATACAGGATAAATTATATTGATTTAATAATCACCAGTCCAGGTTCAATGCATGATACTGGATGCTTGGGGCTGGTGCACTGAGACGACCCAGAGGGATGGTACGGGGAGGGAGGAGGCAGGGGGGTTCAGGATGGGGAACACGTGTATACCTGTGGCGGATTCATGTTGATGTATGGCAAAACCAATACAACATTGTAAAGATATTAACCTCCAATTAAAATAAATAAATTTATATTTAAAAAAATAAAAATGTTTAATTCTTGAATCTCTAGAATGAAATCCAATTTGCAATGACAAATTATTCATCATGAGCTTCCCTAATAGCTCAGTTGGTAAAGAATCCACCTGAAATGCAAGAGACCCTGGTTCAATTCCTGGGTGGGGAAGATTCGCTGGAGAAGTGATAGGCTAACCACTGCAGTATTCTTGGGCTTCCCTTGTGGCTTGGCTGGTAAAGAGTTGGCCTGCAATGCGGGAGACCTGGGTTTGGAAGATAAAGAAGATTAAAACAGAAATTTGCACCTAGCAGAGGGATGCTTCAAAATACAAAGCACTACCTTTGGGATCAGGAAGGAGGTAAAGACCTGAAGAACTCTGAGGAGCCTGCTGATAGCAGCTACAAAAAAATATCCCTGTTCACACTTCCAATACTGGGGTATGGATTCGATCCTTGGTTGGGAACTAAGATCCCACATGCTGCATCCTGTGACCAAAAAAAAAAAAAAAAAAACAGAGAGAGAGAGAGAGATTTTCAAATTATGTGCTGACAGAAAGATTAGTGAAACTACCCTCTACAGTCGTGTGGAAGATGGAAAGTGTGCCTAAGGGGCTTGTGGATCTGGCTAAGGAAATTTCCAGAAAGAGTGGTATAAGTTCAAGTTGACTTCTTTATTTGTCTATATGAAAGGTGAAATGAGATAAGAAAGATAAAAGGTGAAATGACCTAAGGAAGAACTGTTGATATTTTTCTCACATTTGTTTCTGTTCATTTCACCAGGAGCTTTGCAGGTGGCCCTAGTGGTAAAGAATTCGCCAGCCAATGCAGGAGACTTAAGAGGTTCAGGTTTAGACCCTGGGTTGGGAAGATCCTCTGGAGGAGGGCGTGTAACCCACTCTAGTATTCTTGTCTGGAGAATTCCATGCACAAAGGAGACTGGCGGGCTATGGTCCATGGGGTTGCAATGAGTTGGACACAAAGTGACTTCACACACACACACACACACATTCCAATTTAATGCAACATCTCATGAGTAGTTGGGTTGTTTGAGGTGAAATGAAAGTAGCAGCAAGAAACTGCCCAGGGAGAAATCCTTAAAAATATACATTTATTAGCATCATTCTATCTTAATTAGGAAAGGGACTTTGGAGCTTTTTGGAAACAAGTCCATTTTACACATTTGGCACATGAAAGACTAGCTCAGAACAAAGGGGAAAGTCACCCAGCATCTCATAAGCTGATGAGTGGCAGAGCTGAAACAAAAGCTGGTTCTCTTGACATCCTTCTTGCGGCACAGCCTTGAAGCTCTCTTCTCTTTGCAAAGCGAGACAGGCTACTGGTATAGACATCTGAAAGCTTAACTGTCAAACTGAATCCAGGCTACTTGGCAGTGTCACAGGGAGAAATAATCTAATGGGTTGAAATGAAGGGAGGAAAATAGTTCTCAGCAAGTGGCATCAACTTACTTGGTTTTTTTCCTTCCTTTATTGTTATAGACATGTTAATGGCAAATCTGAGAAGTTTCTTTTGTGAATCAGGTTAGGGCTATGATCGTTCAAAAAAGCTCATTAGCAATTTATGAAGAGCAGCAAAACTCATCTTCCCTTAATGTGAAATCACTTCAGGCTGTCACTAGAGGAAGAATTGTTGAGAAGTGAACTGACCACATACAGATCCATTCTTTCTTTAACAAAAAAGAAACCCATACAAAGGAAAAGTACCTTGCAATAATGAGGTATGTGTAACACTCAGTCAGATTTCAGCCCCAGTTACTATGATGCTCTGAACGGAACTACTTTTCTTATTTGCCTACTGCGGGTACCACTCAGGTAGACGTCATAAACCTGAGTTATCTATTTGTAAAAGAGCAACAGGATCTCTTTGACTTAAAATTTCATTAAAGCTCTGAAAAGATTGGGAATAATGAAATCCACGCTCTGGAGAAGAGATACGTGAAGTTTACTGATTACATTCTGTACACACACTGAATAATCACGTTGACCAGAGTGCATGCTGATGTCAATTCTTGGTTATTCCATCTTAAGAGATAAGCAAGAATTATTCCCCAGGGTGGCTGATGGGTAGGTCTGTGCTGGGTGAGACTATTTTCCTATGTTCTGTGTGTGGTTCATATAGGCTTATCTCTTGCTCACACTTGATATCTAGGATAACTTACTCCCAGAGTCTTTCAAACTCCTTTTTATTTTATCTCACTTGTGTTTTAACTTTTAAAATGTATTTTCAAATTGAAGTCTAGTTGATTTACAGTGTTGTGTGAATCTCTGCTGTACAGCAAGGTGACTCAGCTATACATTCATTTTTATATTATTTTCCATTAGGACTTATTCCAGGATATTGAATATAGTTCCCTGTGCTGTACAGTAGGATCTTAATTTTTCACGCCAATGTATTTGGCTAAGGTTCAGAATTTAGGCACCGAATCTTCATCTGATATTTTCTGCTTTGTAAATTTCTTGCTGTCTATTTAATCCCGTAGGGCCAGGAGAGATTGTGTGGCAGTATAGCTCTCTGATTATTCTAAGCATATCACATCAGAATTTTCATTGCCATAGTCATCCTTGTTCTGACCTCTCTTTCTTAATAAACAAATTTCTGTATCCCAGAGGGGAAGTGTGTCTGGTTGGTATAGGCAGAGACTGTGTGCTTTGAACTTCATAAAGCAATCTATTTATGACTTTAAAATATTAGGATTTGTGTTAAAATTATAATTTGTATTCTATGGAATAAAACACATATTTTTAAAAGATAACTAGTGATAAAAAAAAAAAAACAACATTGTGTTTAAAATGACCCATTAACTCCTTTATCCCTGAGGCAATTCTATGAAAAAAATGAGAGCTATCATAATTTTATCGAAACAATGCTTGTTAACAGGTTAAAATTTTCAAAGTTTCAAAATCTTACTGCCTTCAATACAAAGTAGTATCACTTACCATCCGTTACATTTGTGAGTGATGGGCAGACAGATTTAGCACAAATCTGTAAGTATCTATGTTTATGCTGCTGCTGCTGCTGCTGCTGCTAAGTTGCTTCAGTCGTGTCCGACTCTGTGCAACCCCATAGACGGCAGCCCATCAGGCTCCCCTGTCCCTGGGATTCTCCAGACAAGAACACTGGAGTGGGTTGCCATTTCCTTCTCCGATCTATGTTTATACCTATGAAAATTTATTTGGTTGAATATTTCAAAAATAGAGATGCATCAGCATATTAATATCTCACTGCTGCTACTGCTAAGTCACTTCAGTCGTGTCCGACTCTGTGCAACCCCACAGATGGCAGCCCACCAGGCTCCCCTATCCGTGGGATTCTCCAGGCAAGAACACTGGAGTGGGTTGCCATTTCCTTCTCCAATGCATGAAAGTGAAAAGTCAAAGTGAAGTTGCTCAGTCGTATCTGACTCTTAGCGATCCCATGGACTGCAGCCTACCAGGCTCCTCCATCCATGGGATTTTCCAGGCAAGAGTACTGGAGTGGAGTGCCTTCTGCAATTAATATCTCACAAGGCCATGTAATTGGACATCACCTAATAATACTAATATTCTACTGCCTAAGATGTTTGTACCAATGTGACCACTACTCTACTTTCTGGATATTTGTTAAAAATGAAGATACTTGTCTTGGTCCCTTTGGGCTGTTACAACAAAACAACCCAGACTCAATAGCTTATAAATAATAGAAATTTATTTCTCAAATTCCAGAGGCTTGATGTCTAAGATTAGGATGCCAGCATAGCTAGCTGAGGGTCTTCTACCTGGTCCCAGACTCATCGCATCCTCACATGGAGGAAGGAGTTGGGGAGTTCTGCAGCCTCTTTAGGTAGGTTCAGCCTTACTGGGATTACCCCAGTGAGGCATATATTACTCAGGCTAGTCTTCTGATAAAGTACCTACAAATAACACCACCTCTGGGGATTAAGATCTCAACATGTGAATTTAAGGATGATGCAAACATTCAGTCTATAGCAGTAACCACACATCTGCCTGGAAACCTTCAGAAGTTTGCCACCAACAGAAAAACTAATATAAGAATAATGTCCATCAAACTAGACTTCAGAAACTCCAAGAAACAAGTTCTTATGCCAAGACTTAAGAGAGATCTTTTTAAAAATATGGTAAAGTATGTTCTGCACTTTGCTCTCTAAATTTCAATTTTAAGCCATTAAACATGTTTTGAAAATGGTAAAATGATATAGAAACACATTTTTGATAGTACTTGGTGGGTGTCTCATTTTATAGGTAAGGTTGTCGAGGCTACACAGACAGAAATTTCCCGTATACAGTTATAAATCATGTTTTTACCAATTTGTGAAGGCATATTCTTAACAATAAAAAATATTATACTACAGTTAGTTCAGTTGCTTAGTCGTGCCTGATTCTTTGCCACCCCATGGACTGCAGCATGCCAGGCCTCCCTGTCCATCACCAGCTCCCAAAGTTTACTCAAACTCATGTACATTGAGTTGCTGATGCCATCCAACCATCTCATCCTTTGTTGTCCCCTTCTCCTCCTGCCTGCAGTCTTTCCCAGCATCAGGGTCTTTTCAAGTGAGTCAGTTCTTCCCATCAGGTGGCCAAAGTATTGGAGTTTCAGCTTCAACCTCAGTCCTTCCAATAAATATTCAGTAAGACTATTATAATCTAGTGATTTCTAATTATTTCAATGCAATTTAACAATTTCCTAAGCCGTTACTCAGGTTTCCCTGGTAGCTCAGACACCAAAGAGTATGGCTGTCATGCAAGTGACCTAGGTTTAATCTCTGGGTCAGGAAGATCCCCTGGAGAAGGGAATGGCTACCCAGGCCAGAATTCATGCCTGGAGAATTCCATGGACAGAAGAGCCTGGTGGGCTATATTCCATGCAATCGCAGAGAGTCAGACACAATTGCATGACTAACACACTGAGATGCAAGCCATTATTCAATAGCTCTTTAAAGTAGTTGAGGTCACCATGACACTTCCATATAGTTTTTTTTTTAATTCCCAATTTTTAAAGTCAAAGCCTCAAGTGTATCTTCTTTTATAATTATCTTCCCAATTATTTTACTGGAGAAATAACTTTTACATCAGGTATTGTGGATAAAGCTATTAATTCCCAATCCGCAAACTAAAATATATCTAGATTATCTAAATTATGAATATCAAATTTCTCATCAGTAAAAAGGAAATTATATGACATGTGTTCACAAAGAATTGTACACAGCAAAGTTGATGTATAGAAGATCTGTATCTCAGTTTTTGGTTTTTAGAAAATAAAATATTTACTTTCATTCACCCCCATGTAGTATTCTTCAACCATGTCACATTATTTTATGATTTCTATCATTCTTTTTTGATTTTTGACAAAAGTTCAATTCTATGTTAAAAATTATAAAGCAATATAGTTTTTTTCTTCATTATCAAAGAGAAAATTTAATGGGTATTACTCTACTCAAGTTGAAATCAAGATTTCTGGGAGAAATATCAACCACCTTAGATATGCAGATGACACTACTTTAATGGCAGAAAGTGAAGAGAAACTGAGAGCCTCTTGATAAAGGTGAAAGAGGAAAGTGAAAAAGCTGGCTTAAAACCCAACATTCAGGAAGCAAAGATTATAGCACACATTCCCATCACTTCATGGCAAATAGATGGGGAAAAATCGGAAACAGTGACACATTTTATTTTATTGAATTCCAAAGTCACTACAGATGGTGATAAAGAGGGTGACACTGGATGAGATGATTGGATGACATCATTGGCTCAATGGACATGAGTCTGAGCAAACTCCAGGAAATAGTGAAGAACAGGGAAGCCTGGCATGCTGCAGTTCATGTTAGTAACCCTGGTTAAAAGAATGGAGGACAAGCTATGTTATCAATCCATTCAAAATCTTATTGATGACATCACCAACCTCACTGCTACATGTAGGGTCATAGAAGTTAATAAATGAGATCCAATTTCTCTGGGCCTTCAATATCTAACTAAGAAGAGAAACATGAAAAAGACAGCTGGTGTATATTTTGATAGAGGCAATATCAACTGAAGTACACCACACCGTGAGAAAGGGCATTAATAAGGTTTGGGGTGAGGGGTCAGAGGACTGGGTAAGGGAGAGCATTCAGCAAAAAGTGCCCCATTGCATGGAGTGAGTAGACTGTACCAAAATACAACAAACAAAGCAAATAGACCTCTGTACAAATCAATTTTGAAAATATGCAGAGTACATCATGAGAAACGCTGGACTGGAAGAAACACAAGCTGGAATCAAGATTGCCGGGAGAAATATCAATCACCTCAGATATGCAGAGGACACTACCCTTAGGGCAGAAAGTGAAGAGGAACTAAAAAGCCTTTTGATGAAAGTGAAAGTGGAGAGTGAAAAAGTTGGCTTAAAGCTCAACATTCAGAAAATGAAGATCATGGCATCTGGTCCCATCACTTCGTGGGAAATAGATGGGGAAACAGTGGAAACAGTGTCAGACTTTATTTTGGGGGGCTCCAAAATCAGTGCTGATGGTGATTGCAGCCATGAAATTAAAAGATGCTTACTCCTTGGAAGAAAAATTATGACCAACCTAGATAGCATATTTAAAAGCAGAGACATTACTTTGCCGACTAAGATACGTCTAGTCAAGGCTATGGTTTTTCCAGTGGTTATGTATGGATGTGAGAGTTGGACTGTGAAGAAGGCTGAGCGCTGAAGAATTGATGCTTTTGAACTGTGGTGTTGGAGAAGACTCTTGAGAGTCCCTTGGACTGCAAGGAGATCCAACCAGTCCATTCTGAAGGAGATCAACCCTGGGATTTCTTTGGAAGGACTGATGCTAAAGCTGAAACTCCAGTACTTTGGCCACCTCATGTGAAGAGTTGACTCATTGGAAAAGACTCTGATGCTGGGAGGGATTGGGGGCAGGAGGAAAAGGGGATGACAGAGGATGAGATGGCTGGATGGCATCACTGACTCGATGGACGTGAGTCTGAGTGAACTCCGGGAGTTGGTGATAGACGAGGAGGCCTGGCGTGCTGTGATTCATGGGGTCGCTAAGAGTTGGACACGACTGAGCGACTGAACTGAACTGAACTGATTGGAAGATAGAATAATATCACATATCTATAATATATATCCACAGATATTCATAAACATAGACATAGACACCTTGTGATTTTCATCCCGAAATTTTCATCATTAAACAAGTGCAACAATACCAACCTCACCAGTTTGTAAGTAAAGATTGAATCCAAGCTGTGTATCTGGCAGAGGGATCAAGTTAAGATTACCTGCTCAAATGGCTAAAACTTTTTTATTAATGTTTGTAAAGAAGATTTTTAAGAGATTTGTATTTATACTTGATGAGTAGTCTTATGGAGGTTTTGAACTAGATTTGGACAAGGGAGCTTCTATAGCAGTCTGCATATCAGAAAGCCTCTTTTCTTCTTCTTTTTTTTTTGTTTTAAGCAATAATTGTCAGTGTTTTAGTTATCTCTTGGGTTATTTATATTTTGAAAACATAAGATTTACATCTTTGAAGGACAGAGAGAGAAAGCAATTTTCTTATAGGAGTTTTGGGATATATTTCTCTTTTATCCAAAGTCTAGGGTTATTACTAGGCTTACCACATGACTCAGTGGTAATGAATCTGCCTGCCAGTGCAGGAGACATGGGTTTAACTCATGGTCTGGGATGATCCCCTGGAGGAGGAAACGGCAACACACTCCAAGATTCTTGTCTGGTGAATTCCATGGACAGAGGAGCCTGGTGGGCTACAGTCCACGGGGTCCCATAGAGAAGGACACCACTGAGTGACTAACACTAACACAACATGAGTAGATACAAATAAATAAATGGAATGATAAACTGGTAACAATGACTTATATGCAAGTGGCACTCTGTAGCACATTATACTATTTTTATTTTTAGAATAGTTAATTTAATGAAATAAAATGAACCATGAGTAAAATTATGGGGCAATTAGACTTTATTTAAATATTTTGTCATGAGAGGTTTAAATTCTAAACTGAAGCCTATTATACAGAATGAAGTAAGCCAGAAACACCAGTACAGTATATTTATGCATATATGTGGAATTCAGAAAGATGGTAAAGACGACCCTATATGCAAGACAGCAAAAGGGGCACAGATGTAAATGACAGACTTTTGGACTATGTGGGAGAAGGCGAGGGTGGGATGATATGAGAGAATAGCACTGAAGCATGTATTATCATATGTAAAATAGACGACCGGTGCAAGTTTGATGCATGAAGCAGGGCACTCAAAACTGGTGCTCTGGGACAGCCCAGAGGGATGGGGTGGGGAGGAAGGTGGGAGGGGGGTTCAGGATGGTGGGACACATGTACACCCATGGCTGATTCATGTCGATGTATGGCAAAAACAACCACAATATTGTAAAGTAATTAGCCTCCCATTAAATTAATTTTAAAACAAGCCAAAACAAAAACAACAGAAAATAAGACAACGATACAAAGTGTTTGAGATTATTTTTTTCTAGGATGCAGTTCTAAGTAGTGTCTCTTCAAATATTTATTTGATAGAAGACAAATATTTTTTACCTCTAATTTTCATATGAATCAGTCTATTTGGTAATGTTATTAAGCTTATGTTGCCAGTGCTTTCAAAAGTCTTTCTCCTCTTAATTATGACTTAAGCAAATTTGGTTCTATTTTATTTCCATACTTATACAGTTAGTTATCAGCATCATTCATTTTACTAAGTCCTCACATCATTTGATCCCTTATTTTAATACCTGTCTGGCTCGGCTGGCTCTCATCATTCAGTAAGATTTTTAAAGTAAAGCTCATGGGTGTTTTATCCCATTATATTTGCAAGAACACATGACTGACTTCAGAATTCTAGGGTCACATTTCTTCTTGGCAGAACTTTGTAGTAATTGCTTCATTGCCTTTTGGTATTGAGGGTTGCTGTGGAGGGTTCTCTACTCCAGGGGCACTCATTTTTATCAATTTTGGCAGTTTCTCCTAAGAATATGCTAGACTCCCATTTCTTCTTACTGAATATTTTACTTAAGCAGTTGAATTTTTTTAATTTTCATATACTCTTATTTTTTATAGATTCTTCTACCTTTGAGCTGTATAGATTCCATAGACATTCTCTCTCAAGATAATTTCAAAAACTGATACATGACTTCTGTTCCTTATGTAACATCTTTTACTATGGAATGATTTATAATTACTAAGGTTATTTGTCAAAGCTTGTCTATTCATATTTAAGAGAGGGGAACTACAGTGCTTCCTGGAGGTAGTATGTGTGGGAGGTTACATGTTTGTTGGTGGATTTCTGTTTGGCTGCAGAAGTTCCTAGGTGGCTTTAAAACTGATTAACCATGAATATTAGTATCTTGGTATGGCCAGTTTTAGCATGAAGGTATAATATTGACCATCGTCATATGGAAGTTACGAGGGTAGATTACAATTAATGTCAGTAAAGGGTACATCTTTCTGTTTTGCAGTTTAGCAGCTTACTTCTGTGCTCTGTTGAACTGTGTCCCCAAGTCTGGCACTTCCGTTATTAAATTCCACCATAAAATAAATATCTAATCCTATATATGGTTCTGCAAAGAGTAAGCACTTGACTTCTGGGGATGTGGCTGAGAAGTGGAACAACTTTCTGCTTCTTAGTGGACTTTAAATCCAACCACTATCAACTGCAGTAGTGCTCACGCCTCATTCCTAACTCTTGTTGATTCTGCAGGACTTACAAACTTTCTTCTTGCTGGTATGTGCAGACATTTGAGATTGATTGTCCTTTGATTAACTAAATTAATTATGATTGCCTTATCAGTGTTCTCATAAATTAGAGATTGAGGCTTCAGCTGTCTCTTGTATCTTATTCTTGTTGCTTTCTGTAGTTTTTGAGGGTAGGGAAAAATCTAAAATTCTGTGGCATCTTATTTGTTCTACTGTTTTCTTCAGAAACATCAAGTTTATAGTATATGTTTCCTTTCATGATTTCTCATCACTTTCATTTTGCAATTTGTGGCGAGCAGAATTCTAAAATCATCTCCAAGATTCCCACCCCTTGGTATACATGCCCTTCGTAATCCTCTCCTCAAGGGTAGGCAGGTTCTATGAATATGGTGGAGTCATTTCCACAATTATATTAAGTTATGTTAGACTCCTTCGTAAGGGGTAAAGAGTGATCCTTTTGCTCGCTTTGAATGAAGAGTCAAGTTGTGAGAGGGCGGCCATTCAAAGTTGAGACTACTTCTGGTCAATAGCCAGCAAGACAGTAGGATCTCTGTGTTACAATGCAAGGAATTAAATTCTGCCAACAACTATATGAGAACCACAGCCCTGCCTAAACCTTGACTGCAGTCTGGCAAGATCCTGAGCAGAATACCCAGTTAATACCACCTGGACTACTGACCCATAGACACAGAAACTTCTTTTGTATTCTTTTGAGCCACTGTGTTTGTGGTAATTAGTTATGCAGTAATAAAAATGAGTGTTTGGTCTTGCACGTTTGTGGTTTTATTTTTTTTTCACTTTACCTTGGTATTACACTCATAAGAGTACCATTTCTAATTGTGTGCATTGTATTGGTTGCAGATTGCTCACGTGACTTTCATATTATTTTTGTTGTTATCTTCTCAAAATTACTATTTATTCAGTTGCCTTAATTTCTTCTTTTAAAACATAACTCTTTTTCTTCCAATTTATTGGTCTATTTATCTTTCATTTCCTTATAACTGTGAAGGATTATATGTATGAATTTTTTCTCTGTTATTAATAAATTTCCTCCTGGAATGTTTTTTTCTTCATTGGTTGTTTTTTTTTTTTTATAGTTTTTTATTTTTTTAATTTTAAAATCTTTAATTCTTACATGTGTTCCCAAACATGAACCCCCCTCCCACCTCCCTCCCCATAACATCTCTCTGGGTCATCCCCATGCACCAGCCCCAAGCATGCTGTATCCTGCATCAGACATAGACTGGCGATTCAATTCTTACATGATAGTATACATGATAGAATGCCATTCTCCCAAATCATCCCACCCTCTCCCTCTCCCTCTGAGTCCAAAAGTCCGTTATACACAGCTGTATCTTTTTTCCTGTCTTGCATACAAGGTCGTCATTGCCATCTTTCTAAATTCCATATATATGTGTTAGTATACTGTATTGGTGTTTTTCTTTCTGGCTTACTTCACTCTGTATAATCGGCTCCAGCTTCATCCATCTCATCAGAACTGAATCAAATGAATTCTTTTTAATGGCTGAGTAATACTCCCTTGTGTATATGTACCAAAGCTTTCTTATCCATTCATCTGCTGATGGACATCTAGGTTGTTTCCATGTCCTGGCTATTATAAACAGTGCTGCGATGAACATTGGGGTACAGGTGTCTCTTTCATTTCTGGTTTCCTTAGTGTGTATGCCCAGCAGTGGGATTGCTGGGTCATAAGGGAGTTCTATTTGCAATTATTTAAGGAATCTCCACACTGTTCTCCATGGTGGCTGTACTAGTTTGCATTCCCACCAACAGTGTAGGAGGGTTCCCTTTTCTCCACACCCTCTCCAGCATTTATTGCTTGCAGATTTTTGGATCGCAGCCATTCTGACTGGTGTGAAGTGGTACCTCATTGTGGTTTTGATTTGCATTTCTCTGATAATGAGTGATGTTGAGCATCTTTGCATGTGTTTGTTAGCCATCCTAATGTCTTCTTTGGAGAAATGTCTATTTAGTTCTTTGGCCCATTTTTTGATTGGGTCATTTATTTTTCTGGAATTGAGCTGCATCAGTTGCTTGTATATTTTTGAGATTAGTTGTTTGTCAGTTGCTTCATTTGCTATTATTTTCTCCCATTCAGAAGGCTGTCTTTTCACCTTGCTTATAGTTTCCTTTGTTGTGCAGAAGCTTTTAATTTTAATTAGATCCCATTTGTTTATTTTTGCTTTTATTTCCAGAATTCTGGGAGGTGGATCATAGAGGATCCCGCTGTGATTTATGTCGGAGAGTGTTTTGCCTATATTCTCCTCTAGGAGTTTTATAGTTTCTGGTCTTACATTTAGATCTTTAATCCATTTTGAGTTTATTTTTGTGTGCGGTGTTAGAAAGTGATCTAGTTTTATTCTTTTACAAGTGGTTGACCAGTTTTCCCAGCACCACTTGTAAAAGAGATTGTCTTTACTCCATTGTATATTCTTGCCTCCTTTGTCAAAGATAAGGTGTCCATAGGTGTGTGGATTTATCTCTGGGCTTTCTATTTTGTTCCATTGATCTATATTTCTGTCTTTGTGCCAGTACCATACTGTTTTGATGACTGTGGCTTTGTAGTAGAGCCTGGAGTCAGGCAAGTTGATTCCTCCAGTTCCATTCTTCTTTCTCAAGATTGCTTTGGCAATTCGAGGTTTTTTGTATTTCCATACAAATCTTGAAATTATTTGTTCTAGTTCTGTGAAAAATATGGCTGGTAGCTTGATAGGGATTGCATTGAATTTGTAAATTGCTTTGGGTAGTATACTCATTTTAACTATATTGATTCTTCTGATCCATGAACATGGTATATTTCTCCATCTATTAGTGTCCTCTTTGATTTCTTTCATCAGTGTTTTATAGTTTTCTATATATAGGTCTTTAGTTTCTTTGGGTAGATATATTCCTAAGTATTTTATTCTTTTCGTTGCAATGGTGAATGGAATTGTTTCCTTAATTTCTTTTTCTACTTTCTCATTATTGGTGTATAGGAATGCAAGGGATTTCTGTGTGTTGATTTTATATCCTGCAACTTTACTGTATTCATTGATGAGCTCTAGTAATTTTCTGGTGGAGTCTTTAGGGTTTTCCATGCAGAGGATCATGTCATCTGCAAACAGTGAGAGTTTTACTTCTTCTTTTCCAATTTGGATTCCTTTTATTTCTTTTTCTGCTCTGATTGCTGTGGCCAAAACTTCCAGAACTATGTTGAATAGTAGCGGTAAAAGTGGACACCCTTGTCTTGTTCCTGACTTTAGGGGAAATGCTTTCAATTTTTCACCATTGAGGATAATGTTTGCTGTGGGTTTGTCATATATAGCTTTTATTATGTTGAGGTATGTTCCTTCTATTCCTGCTTTCTGGAGAG
The DNA here is from genome assembly GCF_023091745.1 of Budorcas taxicolor. Taxonomy (NCBI): domain Eukaryota; kingdom Metazoa; phylum Chordata; class Mammalia; order Artiodactyla; family Bovidae; genus Budorcas; species Budorcas taxicolor. The sequence goes on from NC_068920.1 coordinate 144,043,560, forward strand.
TTTTTATCATAAATGGATGTTGAATTTTGTCAAAGGCCTTCTCTGCATCTATTGAGATAATCATATGGTTTTTATTTTTCAATTTGTTAATGTGGTGAATTACATTGATTGATTTGCGGATATTGAAGAATCCTTGCATCCCTGGGATAAAGCCCACTTGGTCATGGTGTATGATCTTTTTAATGTGTTTACCTCAAGAAACAAGAAAAAAGTCAAATAAATAACCTAACTCTACAACTAAAGCAACTAGAAAAGGAAGAATTGGAGAACCCCAGAGTTAGTAGAAGGAAAGAAATCTTAAAAATTAGGGCAGAAATAAATGCAAAAGAAACAAAAGAGACCATAGCAAAAATCAACAAAGCCAAAAGCTGGTTCTTTGAAAGGATAAATAAAATTGACAAACCACTAGCCAGACTCACCAAGAAGCAAAGAGAGAAAAATCAAATCAATAAAATTAGAAATGAAAATGGAGAGATCACAACAGACAACACAGAAATACAAAGGATCATAAGAGACTACTATCAGCAGTTGTATGCCAATAAAATGGACAACGTGGAAGAAATGGACAAATTCTTAGAAAAGTACAATTTTCCAAAACTGAACCAGGAAGAAATAGAAAATCTTAACAGACCCATCACAAGCATGGAAATTGAAACTGTAATCAGAAATCTTCCAGGAAACAAAAGCCCAGGTCCAGACGGCTTCACAGCTGAATTCTACCAAAAATTTCGAGAAGAGCTAACACCTATCCTACTCAAACTCTTCCAGAAAATTGCAGAGGAAGGTAAACTTCCAAACTCATTCTATGAGTCCACCATCACCCTAATACCAAAACCTGACAAAGATGTCACAAAAAAAGAAAACTACAGGCCAATATCACTGATGAACATAGATGCAAAAATCCTCAACAAAATTCTAGCAATCAGAATCCAACAACACATTAAAAAGATGTTCATTGGTTTTTTGATTCACATCATCACTACCATCAGTTACCTCCCCTCTCCCTACTCTCTTCCCCACCCCCAGTATTTCAGAATTCTAATTTCTTTCTGACTTTTGCCCTTCTTTAATTAAGTCATCTATTTAATAAAAAATTTCTGGAGTCACAGGCACATGAGTTGGAAAAGTTCAGAGCTTTAATTCAAGTTTTGCTCTTTGTGTGGATTTTTTGTTTGATAGTTTCCATCAGTACAAAACAATCTATTCACTCCCATGAGTATAAATCTCATACAAATTCTGGCATTCAATTTTTTAATACATTCTACCTCTAACCAAAAAGATTTGTTGCTGTTGAATAAAAGTACCATAAATTTTCCAAATTTTATTCATTAGATACTATTACTTCCTCCATCTAGAGCTCTCAAACATATTATTTTTACATACTGTTAATGCATCAATCACTTCAAAGATTTTGGTCATGCTTCTCTGTCTGTTTTTATCTCATATAAACAGGTAAACTTTTGACACATTTAAGAATTTCATGTAAAACAAATTGTTGAAGGACAAACTTTCTCTTATTTCCTTGGGCACACTGACTCATCATTTCAGCTGATCCCTGAAGGAATCCATGACAAAATATTTATTATTAATTTTACCCACAGCAGCATAATTTAAACTCTAGTTATTTAAGCTTGTAAAACAAATTTGTATAACCACAATGGGAAATGATCTTCTCAGTGGTACAGCTACACTAATAAAGTAATTATGGCAGGGCTGAGCAGTTATAACCAAGCATTGTAAACTCAATTCACATGTATAAAACCATAGAGGCAAGAAAAAATTTTAATGTAATAAGATTAGAAGAATAGGAAGACACAGGGAGTTTCCACACTCTCCTACAGAGAGCTGCTGTCTACCTATTTTCCCAGGAGCTCACCATGGAAATGTCTTTGTCAACTCAACAAGATTAAATATTTTTAAAATGTCTTATGCGAAAAATATTGTGTTCTTTTAAAAGGTAGTAAAATTCTGGCACCAAGTGGGAGTATATTCTTCAGCAATATTTACAAATAATTTATAGGTTTATTTGCATAAGACCTAATTAGGGAATATTTTATGTTTCATTAGCTAAACAGTTGCTTCTATACTTAGTCTAACACCAAGGCTTAATCCACTTAACAACTTTCAACAAATATTTATTGACAGACCCTTGTGGTTAGGGATAATATTAGTTGCTAGGGATACAAAATGAATAAACACCAGCTCCTTCATTAAAAGTTTTTAAGGCTCAAGATAATATGGGCACATAGTCTTTTAGAATATATTTATTTATTCATTATTTTAATCAATAATTACTTGTTACCTACTAAATGCAAGTTACTGTCTCTATTTTGATACAAGCACAGTTTCTATGACTGTATGTATGTTTCATGTTATTTATTATTTTAAAATAATCTGCATTTATTCCTTAATATTACATAAAGAGTATGTGCATTATTAATTTTTGAAGTTTTCACTCATCCATACATTCCCAGTGCTTATACATAAAATTCTTGTGAATGTCTCTTTCTGAAACCTACTTCTATTATAGCTGTATGTACTAATTATCTTTCAAGGGACAGCTCTAAGTCATACCCTGCACCCCACTATCATATTTATTCCTATTTAGATATATGTATATAATATTTTACTCTTTCAAATGCTCATAGTGTTCTTTCTGTGTCTTTTAAAGTTTACTTTATATTAATGTGCATTGTATATTTGCCACCGCCATTATTACCATCAGCAATACCGATGCTACACATTCAACATCCACCCGAGGGCCAACATATTTTATTTCTGTAAGATAAGATTCACATCATATTAGTTTTGTGCTCCTGAAATTGAGAATAGTTTCGGGTACATAGTAGAACCCATTAAACTTTTGGCTTCTAATTTTAATGGTCTTATTCAGCTTGTCCACAAATAGGGAGAGAAAAAGGATACTGTAAGAACAATGGTAATAAAGCAAAATTTAGAGCTGCTCAAGTTCCATTTTGAGTTATACTAGTAATAAAATAATATTCATGTTTACCTAAAATAATTCTACCTTCTATAATACCCAGAGTGTGACTTGCGATTATAATAAAATCTATCATCAACATCTTCACAATTTACTATGAATAGATAACAGGATACATATGACATGGATCTAGTAAACATGTCATCTTTATAATTTTTTATAATCTTTATAATTTTTATATCAATTCAATTGTGTACTATTTGTTTAGTTTCTCATTCTACTAAAATAATTTTTAACTTTATTTTCCGAAGTTTACATTTTTAAAAAGCAATTTTGCTTATGAAAGTGTAGAAGAGAAGATTTTTTGAGGCACCCTACACAAATATTTTTCAATACATTTTTAAAATTTTCAGATATAAGGAGACTCTCCAGGGACAAAAATAATTATGAACTGAGTGAGGAGTAAGCATATATGAAATTAAGGGGTTGAACTGAAAATAAACACCTATTGAGAAATAGATTTAAGGGTCTAGATCTGATAGATAGAGTGCCTGATGAACTACAGAATGAGGTTCGTGACATTGTACAGGAGACAGGGATCAAGACCATCCCCATGGAAAAGAAATGCAAAAAAGCAAAATGGCTGTCTGGGGAGGCCTTACAAATAGCTGTGAAAAGAAGAGAGGCAAAAAGCAAAGAAGAAAAGGAAAGATATAAGCATCTGAATGCAGAATTCCAAAGAATAGCAAGAAGAGATAAGAAAGCCTTCTTCAGTGATCAACGCAAAGAGATAGAGGAAAACAACAGAATGGAAAAGACTAGAGATCTCTTCAAGAAAATTAGAGATACCAAGGGAACATTTCATGCAAAGATGGGCTTGATAAAGAACAGAAATGGTCTGGACCTAACAGAAGCAGAAGATATTAAGAAGAGGTGGCAAGAATACACAGAAGAACTGTACAAAAAAGATCTTCACAACCCAGATAGTCATGATGATGTGATCACTAATCTAGAGCCAGACATCTTGGAACGTGAAGTCAAGTGGGCCTTAGAAAGCATCACTACGAACAAAGCTAGTGGAGGTGATGGAATTCCAGTTGAGCTGTTTCAAATCCTGAAAGATAATGCTGTGAAAGTGCTGCACTCAATATGTCAGCAAATTTGGAAAACTCAGCATTGGCCACAGGACTGGAAAAGGTCAGTTTTCATTCCAATCCCAAAGAAAGGCAATGCCAAAGAATGCTCAAACTACCCCACAATTACACTCATCTCACGTGCTAGTAAACTAATGCTCAAAATTCTCCAAGCCAGACTTCAGCAGTACGTGAACTGTGAACTCCCTGATGTTCAAGCTGGTTTTAGAAAAGGCAGACGAACCAGAGATCAAATTGCCAACATAAGCTGGATCATGGAAAAAGCAAGAGAGTTCCAGAAAAAACATCTATTTCTGCTTTATTGACTATGCCAAAGCCTTTGACTGTGTGGATCACAACAAACTGTGGAAAATTCTGAGAGATGGGAATACCAGACCACCTGACCTGCCTCCTGAGAGATCTATATGCAGGTCAAAAAACAAGAGAACTGAACATGGAACAACAGACTGGTTCCAAATAGGAAAAGGAGTACGTCAAGGCTGTATATTGTCACCCTGTTTATTTAACTTATATGCAGTATACATCATGAGAAACGCTGGGCTGGAAGAAACACAAGCTGGAATCAAGATTGCCTGGAGAAATATCAATAACCTCAGATATGCAGATGACACCGCCCTTATGGCAGAAAGTAAAGAGGAGCTAAAAAAGCCTCTTAATGAAAGTGAAAGAGGAGAGTGAAAATGTTGGCCTAAAGCTCAACATTCAGAAAACGAAGATCATGGCATCTGGTCCCTTCACTTCATGGCAAATAGATGGGGAAACAGTAGAAACAGTGTCAGACTTTATTTTTTGGGGCTCCAAAATCACTGCAGATGGTGATTGCAGCCATGAAATTAAAAGACGTTTACTCCTTAGAAGAAAAGTTATTATCAACCTAGATAGTATATTCAAAAGCATAGAGATTACTTTGCCGACTAAAGTCTGTCTAGCCAAGGCTATGGTTTCTCCTGTGGTCATGTATGGATGTGAGAGTTGAACTGTGAAGAAGGCTGAGTGCTGAAGAATTGATGCATTTGAACTGTGGTGTTGGAGAAGACTCTTGAGAGTCCCTTGGACTGCAAGGAGATCCAGCCAGTCCATTCTGAAGATCAACGCTGGGATTTCTTTGGAAGGAATGACGCTAAAGCTGAAACTCCAGTACTTTGGCCACCTCATGCGAAGAGTTGACTTATTTGAAAAGACTCTGATGCTGGGAGGAATTGGGGGCAGGAGGAGAAGGGGACTACCGAGGATGAGATGGCTGGATGGCATCATGGACTCGATGGACGTGAGTCTGAGTGAACTCTGGGAGATGGTGATGGATAGGGAGGCCTGGCATGCTGCGATTCATGGGGTCGCAAAGAGTCAGACACGACTGAGCAACTGAAATGAACTGAACTGAACTGATCAGCAAAATAACCTGTAAACTAAACTTTTAGACAGCTATAAATTAATCCCAGATTAATTCAAGGACACTAGAAAAGAGTAAAGTATCTGAGTTGTGACCTCTATTTACCAGTTATAGTCAATTTACACTCCCTGTTTTCAACATATAAAGATAAAAAGAGAAAGAAAACCATATTTAAACTTATGCAGAATAGCATATTTAAACAGGCAAGGTATTTTTAGAGAAATAACAACAAATCCAAAGTGAAAAAGACAAATGAATACTAGATTTAGATCAAGCAAAGGACATTAGATTTTATAATAATTCAGTTCAGTTCAGTCACTCAGTCATGTCGGACTCTTTGTGACCTCATGGACTGCAGCACACCAGGCCTCCCTGTCCATCACCAACTCCTGGAGTTTACTCAAACTCAAGTCCATTGAGTCGGTGGTGCCTCAAATATTTAAAGAAATAAAATATGAAGATAAAATAAGAATGCAAGAAAGTACTGAAAATAACAAAATGGATTAAAAATAACATACAAATTTAGAAATAAAATATATTTTTACGTCTAAATGTTTTAACAAGAGCTTAATTAAAACAAAAAAATGGAAATAAAATCTGATTTTGTTGAAAAGACCAGTGAAAGTGATAAATCTTCAGCTAGGATAACCAAGAAAAAAGAAGACACAAATGACCACTATCAGAAATGAAAGACTGAACACTAGTACTGATCCCATGGGTTATTAAGATAATAAATGAGCCAAAAGGGTAATAAAGGTTAATAAAGGAATAGTGTGCATAAAACTATGCCCATAAATGTTACAGTATAGATGAAATGAATCAATTATTTGAGAGACTCAAACTACCAAAACTAACAGGATGATAAATAGATTATTTGGAATATATATTTATTTAGATATATATATTTAATATATGTATATAGACATATACATACATATATATTCAATGATTAAGAGTCTTCTAAAAATGAAAGCATATTTATGTCCCTGAAAAAATTCATTTTATGACACTAAGATGATAGAATACTTTGAATAGAAAACATAATCTTTGAAATGACTATATAATTGCCCCCAATGACAATAATTTAAAACAGAAAGGCTTCTTTATATTTTACTGGAAAATTTAAGACTATTTAGCTTCCAATGTAAAAATAAATAGCAGCTAATCCTTACATAACACTTTTTATAAACCAGGAATCACTAAGTACTTTGCCTATACTATAGTGGCGCAGTGGTAAAGAATCTGTCTGCCAATGCAGGAAATGCAAGCGATGCAAGTTCAATCCCTGGGTTAGAAAGATCCCCTGGAGGAGGTCATAGCAACCCATGCCAGTATTCTTGCCTGGAGAATTCCATGGACCGAGGAGCCTGGCAGGCTGCAGTCCAAGAGTTTGCAGACGTGGACACATCTGAGCACACACACATCCCAATAGTTAGCACAGGAGGTAGGGGCTATAATTACTCTTGTTCTACAGATGAGGGAACAGGCACAGGGAAATTTCCAACTCACACCATTAGGAAGCAGCAGAACTTAGGCAAGTGGCTAACTTAGGCAAGAACTTGATGCAAGCTTAGGCAAGTGGCTTGCTAATCCAAATTCTTAACTCCCTCAGAGAGGATGAAGGCTATACAGGAAGACAAAGACAGTTAAGGAAAACCAAGGAAGTTGTAGTCTAAGCACATGATCTGATGTGTATAAATTCTCTTTCATGGATTTGATAGCTGCTAAGCATTCATTAGCTTACATTTAAAACAATGTTTCTGTCATTTTCTTGGTTTTGGTAAGAAACGGACACATCCAGCTTGTGTTTAGTCTATCGCACTAGAAGCAGCATTAGGAAAATTAAGCCCATGCAGAGCAAAGAATGTCTTTCTGTTGCCTTCACGTAAATGAGTGACAACTTGGCAGGGTGTAAAATTCTTGGAACACAAAGTTTTTCTCTAAAATCTCTATATAAGTTACTAGAATCTGGCATCTGATTTCCTGACCAAATTCACATCCCCTATTTCCTCTTAGCTTGTGGTTTCTTTTTCCTTGATGTGAAGATGTGTGTGATTTTTCTCTATATTTTTAAAAAAGATCTATGTGTTATCTTCTGTTTGAAATTGCAATGATAAGAAAGCATGTTAAAATGTCCAAGACTATCCAAGTTTTATGATGTCTCTCCTTAACTTATCCTAGATTTTAAGAAAATGACAATTTATAAATATTGCTCAAATATCAATTGTGTATTAGATACCTTGTCAGCATGGCAGTAATCAACCAGTTCATGTTACCCTTTTTTGTGATTTGAATATTGTCACTCAGACTTTCTGTTTTGAATTGGTATATCATTCTTCCAGTGTTTTTATTTAATTGTGTGACTTTTCTTTCAGCTGTGCCTACTGAAATCAGCATAGAGTTCTAGTTTAAGATTGCTTTTTTGACTGGCTTTATCAGATGTTCCCAGGCTCTTTGGTCAGTGTGTTAGGAACAGGGAGGCAGAAGCCAGTAATACAAGAAACAATCAGTAACCAAGTAGATTTAGGTATATCAGATTAGTGACTACTTTTTACTTAGTCTAAGGATATAGTTTTACTGATGTCTAAGTTGGCTCTTTATAGATATTTCCTTAAATAGAAAAAAATAAGTGCATAGTTAGCTTTTAAAAATCCTGAATGATGACATAGACTGAAGCATAACAGGACTGTGGCACAGCAAAAATTAAGCATGTTAGAATCAGCAAGGTCAACCTTGCACAAACTGTATTAATACCAGCTGTGTGTTTTCATTATAGACTCTAAGGCACCTTGGGAAGCAAAACTGGGAGAAGCTAAATATGTTTCTATTCTCGGTAGCCACACAGTTAAATCTGGCTTTCAAGATTCTTAGTTAAATAAATCTGGATATAAATGTAGCCTAGCAATGGGCAACTTTTGTCCAGCCTCATCCATATTGTTTTGGCTAATTTTTTCTGTTTATAGCAGGTGTTTACCAAGGAAATTGGCCTATTTATCTGGGCATGGATAAAAACATAAAGAACTAAGCATGTTCTTACCTCTGCACCAACCTTCTGCTCACCAGTGCACATCACTAAGATCCCATTCTAATTCAGAAATTATTTTTCTCAAGAGAGATGTAACTAACCATGCACATGTGTGTGATAACTTCAAGACAGTAATTTTTAGTACCTAATCTGTTAGTAGGTGTCCATTTGAGAGACACATTTGAGTTGAGCTTTGGGCTGGTTTAAAGCAAAAATAGCCCACAACTCAATACTCGATCTGTATGCAGATCAAGAAGCAACAGTTAGAAGCAGACATGAAACAACAGACTGGTTACAAATTGGGAAAGTAGTATGACAAGGCTGTATATTGTCAGCCTGCTTTTTTAACTTATATAAAGAGTACATCATGCAAAATGCCAGGCTGAATGAAGCCCAAGCTAGAATCAAGATCGCTGTGAGGAATATCAATAATTTCAGATACACAGATGACACCATCCTAATGACAGAAACTGAAGAGGAACTAAAGAGCCTCTTGATGAAGGTGAAAGAGGAGAGTGAAAAAGCTGAGATTGGGAACACATGTACATCCGTGGCAGATTCATGTTGATGTATGGCAAAACCAATGCAATATTGTAAAGTAATTAGCTTCCAATTAAAATAAATAATTTTTTTAAAAAAATTCAGCATTCTAAAAACAAAGATTATGGCATCTGATCCCATCACTTCATGGCAAATAGATGGGGAAATGATGAAAACAGTGACAGACCTTTTTTTTCTTGGGATCCAAAATCACTGCAGATGATGACTAAAGCCATGAAATTACAAGATGCTTGCTCCTTGGAAGAAAAGCTGTGACTAACCTAGACAGCGAATTAAAAAGCAGAGACATTGCTTTGCCAACAAATGTGCATCTAGGCAAAGCTGTGATTTTACCAGTAGTCATTTACGAATGTGAGAACTGGACCATAAGGAAAGCTGAGCATGGAAGAATTGATGCATGTGAACTGTGGTGTTGGAGAAGATTCTTGAGAGTCCCTTGGACTGCAAGGAGATCAATCCTGTCAATATTAAAGGAAATCAGTCCTGAATATTCATTGGAAGACTGATGCTGAAGCTCCAATACTTTGGCCACCTGATGTGAAGAACTGACTCATTGGAAAAGACCCTGATGCTGGGAAAGCCTGGAGTCAGAAGGAGAAGGGGACAACAGAGGATGAGATGGTTGGATGGCATCACCGACTCAATGGACATGAGTTTGAACATGCTCTGGGTTTTGGTGATGAGCAGGGAAACCTGGTGTGCTGCAGTCCATGGTATCACAAAGAGTTGGGCACAACTGAGCAACTGAATTGAACTGAACATAAAGCAAAACAGGAGTGGCAAGGAACACATGCATGTGGGGTTTATGACCACAGAAAAATAATAAACTTTATTCAGAACTGTTGCAGTACTAGTGTGTTCTTTAAATAATTTTAAGTCATGTGTTTTATCAGTAAGTCCATCTTCTCCACGAAAAAGATGAAGAAATTCAGGATCATCACAGTTGAGTTACTTGTCATAGATTATGCTGAATTAAGTGCCTGAATTGGGAATATAATTTATATGAAATAACTCTGACTGAATCATTTGTCACTCCATTAATCTCTAGGCTCAATTCCCCTAATCTGGTTGATGAAGTAGTTTCTCCCCTCATGTAAAACCATTTAAAATTGTGATCAGCACTTAAAATCAGGAAATCCTTCTTTGATAAAGGAAATTTACTTCTAAGCCTTCCAAGGTATTACACTGTGCTATGTTTTATTCTGACTTTTTCATTTACCATGCTGAGTACATTGTATCCTTTCACTGAATGCCATCAAAATACCTTATAACAATATTTGTGTTACTTGGATAACTCAGTTACCTAATGGTTATGGCTGCTGATTTCAGTTAATTTTAAATTGAAATTAGTAATTAATTGGTATATTTCAAATTCATTTATAAAGCAAATGTTTATAATTAACCACCTTTTGGAAGTTATATATAAAAATTTTATTTTTAGATTCTTATTACATCTATATATGTATTCTGGCACCATGTAAAACTATCTGTATACACTCACATATATTATATGGTCAAAGACATAGCAAACACATGTAAACAAATAAACTCATCACTGCCATAATTATATCAGATATAGTAACACCCTATCAAGTTCCATTTTCTGTGTATGACATATTTAAGTATTTACTTTATTTACACATTTCAATGCTATTGGATTAGAACAATTTTTCCATTTTACGTATGTGAAATTTAGAAAGGTTAATTAACCTGGCTGATTTTACATAGACAAGCAGTGCTGCTCCAGAGATTTGACTTCAATCTTACCTGACTTTGCAACTCACATGTCCTTCATTTCACTGCCTTCTTAGGGCATAGACTCTGTTATTACATCTTAGTAAAATATATAGAGAGTCCTAACAGGTATAAAGCAAATTAAGTACAGTTTTGTGACCTGATTCACTTAAATCAACAGTAATTCCTTCTCATATTTCATGCTAGAGCTAAAGCAAATTATCTCAACTTTGAAATGGCATCACTTTTTCAACAACTATTAGAATTTTATTTTTGTACCTCCTGATGCTCCATGTAATAAATGAGTTAGATTTGAAAGAAGAGTCCATTTGTAGAAAACCAAACAGATCTACTTTTGACATTATCTCTCAAGGACAAATGTTTCTACATTTCCTTACACTATCAAAACAAACATACAAAAAAAGATGTCTTCAATATGTCTTGGTGATTAAATCTTAGATATGAATAAATGGGGAGACACTGCAAAAGCAGAGACACTGAAAAACTACCACAATATGGTTAGGATGGTGAAGTGACTGAGAAGCCCAAATATAGGTACAACATGGAAAAGACTGGGATATCTGAGTGTGTTGTTGACTCGAGGGGAGACATTTGATACGCTCCCATATCTCTGAATGATTGCCATGTGCACACCATGTGCTATGTCATCCCATAAATCTCACATGGAGAGATATCTTAAGAAGCAAGTGTTGATATAACCGTTATGAAGAATGATGAGTACCCTCTGCTGATCAAGTGGTCACTCTGATGGTCAAGAGGAATCTGGATAACAAAGAGTCAACCAGAATCATGTATCCAAGGCTGGAGATGTTTTATTTTTTATTTTCTTTCCATATTTATCTACAAATTGCAAGATATAGATTTAGCATATGGGAGTCAGATTAGATTATATACCTTTCGATTCAAATCCTGAGAGTCTCCTAAACTTTCAACACAAGACAAACACACTAATTCTAAACCATAAGAGATTACCCCTAGTATTCCAGGCATGAATAGGATGACATTTAACTCCCTTGGCAAATGAAAGAAAAAGGTGTGTGCAGAAAATAGAAACACAATTTTGACCTGTAGTTTGAACCTGAAACTGCTTAGGAACTAATGACCAATTAAAGCAACACAGATACTCTGACACTTATGGAGGTAATTTTCTTGGAGCTTTTTCTTCTGACTTTACCTTTCACATGCATTTCGCAGGCTGTTCCAATCTTTCCTTTCGTCGGGATGTTTTTATCGCCTCTCATTGTTTATGTACTTGTAGCTTGGTAGGCTGCAGTCCATGGGGTTGCTAAGAGTCGGACACGACTGAGCGACTTCACTTTCACTTTTTACTTTCATCCATTGGAGAAGGAAATGGCAACCCACTCCAGTGTTCTTGCCTGGAGCATCCCAGGGACGGGGGAGCCTGGTGGGCTGCCATCTGTGGAGTCGCACAGAGTTGGACACAACTGAAGCGACTTAGCAGCAGCAGCAGCTTGGATTTTTAGAAAGTGTTCTTATTTTCCACAGTTTGACTCTCATTTATCTCTAAGGACTCAGCTGTCATTCTTTTTAAGTTTTTCTGTTTCTCTGGCTTCTTTAAATACAGACCTCACTTTACTGGGACATCAATCTGAGAGATCTTTCTTTTGCAGGGCATTTTTATGTCCATCCTGGACCCTTGAGTAGTAAGGGCAAGTTTTATACATCAACATATCAATTATTTCAATGCATGAAATAAAGTTCATAAAAACTTGAAGTATACTTGGGATTAGTGAAAAGTCATTCTTTCTCTGTTCACTGTCTGTGTACTCCAATATATCTTAAGTTTCCTGTAAAAAGGATTTTCGTTGCATTCTTAATGATGGACTGGATGATTGTGGTGTTGGAGCAGACTCTCGAGAGTCCCTTAGACAGCAAGAAGATCCAACCAGTCCATCTGAAAAGAAATCAGTCCTGAATACTCGTTGGAAAGACTGATGCTGAGGCTGAAACTCCAATACTTTGGCCACCTGATGCGAACAACGGACTCACTGGAAAAGACACTGATGCTGGGAAAGACTGGAGTCAGAAGGAGAAAGGGATGACAAAGGATGAGACGGTTGGATGGCATCACCGACTCAATGGACATGAGTTTGAGTAAGCTCTGGGAGTTGGTGATGGACAGGGAAGCCTGGCATACTGCAGTCCATTGGGTCGCAAAGAGTTGGACATGACTGAGTGACTGAACTAAACTGAATTGAAACAGGATTTTTGCTGTATTCTTTTTTTTTTTAATTTCTTCTTGTTATATTTTCTGTAAACTTCAGTTTTTTTTAGTTTATTTTTATTTTTTAGTTTTTTAATTTTTATTTTTACTTTATTTTGCTTTAATGATTGTTTAAATCTCTCCAGGTGAATGTCAAAATTCTAACAGTTATTTCCTCCCCAAAGAGAAGAGTTTTTCTATACATCAAATGGTAAATGAAATGATAAATAACATCTGTTGGGTTTGTTTTGAAGAGGTGATTTTTTGGAAGAGAATTATAAAGGGCAGAGAAAGAAAACCTTCATTTGTGTATTAATGTTTTCTAAACTGGCTTATTGAACACAAAACAATTTTTGCTTAATATGTCTATCTGGCATTATCTATCTTTTCATTATCAGAGTGGTATGAATTGGAAAACTGGGGTGGGTCTTGGACAGTACAGGGGAAAAAGGACAGAGCAGATTATTCTGCTCCACTACTACATCTGAAATGGTACTAGAGTGATTTGAAAGGTTTTCAAACTTTTTATGCAGCTTAGTTCAAATGACCAAAGTTTCATCCTTAGGTGAGGAGTTGAAAGACAAAGAAATTTTGAATGTGGACTTCAACATGCATTTGGGATCCATATCAAAATGAGAATCAGAAATCTAAAACCTTTGCCCAAAAAAATTAAGCAATCATGATCTAACCTGACCTTGAAAAATAAATGCTTTATTCTATGAGATTTATGATGAAAAGTGTGGGGTTGCAGAAATAAAGCACAACAAATATTTAAGTTCACAGATTAATTTCATGGTGTTTCTAGATGAAGAGCCTCTTGGCAGCAAAAGTGCAAATGAGTAACTGGGATACTAAAAGATAGGTATATGGCTTTCTAGGTTATAGGAGCAAACATAAGCCAGCAACAGGGTGCCAGCCCTAATACAAAGAGAAAATGCATCCCAAGAAAGCAATGATTATGCACCTAGAGAGAAGTTCAACCAATGTTGCCAAAAGGGCAACGCACAACAGAGGAAAAAGCAAGGTGGGCACATATCCAATCATATAGAAACAGCATTAATTTGGGATACAGCCTGTGTGATATTCACTGCTCACATACCACTTGCCTTAGTCATGGATGATTCAAGACTGAGTGGAGTTGAACCCAAAAGATGCAGGTTTCAGTGGAGACAGCTGGAAAAAGTAGGACTTGGCAGTTTAATCACTGGACTAAAGGGAATGACTAAAATTTATTTTTTAGACATAGACTAATGATTTCAAAGACCACAAAACTTGGTTAAAAATGAAAGCAATGTTTATATCAAGAAATGAAAGGCCAGCTTTGGTTCAAACATTATATGAAAGTACAGAACATGTAGTATAGCCCAGAAATAGAACAACAAAAGATTAAGTGTTTTCAAATGAAAACCAAGTGATAGAAACATGACTGCTGCTCCTGGTAAAACGTTCACCAGTTCCCTGGCATCTAGTGAAGAGTAATTCACAGTTAACAACATATGAACCATACAGACAATTTTTGTTAATCATTAGTGAATTTTTCCTGTAGTGTCATATCTTACTACACTACATCTGAACTTAAAGAGCAGATGAAACATAATTTTTAGGCAGATTTAAAGACTCTAAGTGAAGTTAGTTTTAGCGTTTTCAAGGACTATTTCAAATAAATAGACCATGCGTTATATACAAATATATAAAAGTCTAGATTAGACCTTCCTCCATGTCATTATATGAGAAATAGTTCTGATTTTCAGAATAAAGTCTTTTTTTCCAGAATATGGTCCATAAATAGAGAGACAGAGACAGAAGACAGAGAAAGAGAGAGAACTTGTTCTCTTAACCTGTTACTTACTTTTGTGCCTCAGAAAGTTATTATTATTATTATTACCCCATTTTATGTTCTCTAAAAAAACAATGTCATCATCACCTAGGTCTCTGAGTTGCTGTGAGGTAGATTATAGGTTTATAAAAAATTTTTTCTATGAAATGTTAATACATGAATACATGCCTCTTTCAGTGACTATTAGTAAGCTTGACTTCTAGACAATGCACACAGTTTGCTCTTCCTTTCTTATCTCTGCCATCCTTTTAAAAAAACAGAGAGATTTGATTGATTGATCTCTTCTTCCACAATTGACTTTCTCTTGAAAACAAAGTGGAAATTAACACTAAGAAAGCGCTTCTTTTCTTATAACTATTTTAAAATATTCTTCTTTGTTATTTTACCAACAAGCTCTGTCAAGTGTTTATACTGAAAATAGAGACACATGAATATCCAAGTTCCATCACTTTTGATATTTTGCCAGTGGACAGTTTAGTATCTAATTATGAGCCATAAAATTTCAAGCAATTTTGAAATTAAGAACATGGACATTACAAATTAGACTGCATAAAATTTCACAAAGCCAGTGAGTTCTAACTGCCCTTTGTGGAACATTTCTGAGATTGCGATTATGAGGCATGAGAAATCAACCAATTAAAGTGTCTTTAAGTGTTGACATTGAAAGATATTTTAGAGGATAACAAATGCAATTAGTTGCCATTATTATCACTATTTTATTTTAGACAGCTATTAGTATAAGGAAAGAACTGCAAATTTTGAATTCAGAACATTATAAATTTGACATTCAGTTCCATTATATGCCAGATGTTTGAATTCAGCAAATGATTTATCCCTTTGATTTTCAAATCTCCCATACAGAGGAAGGAGAAGATGAAACATAATTTTAAGGCTGTTATAAAAGTTATTAACTCATAATTATATTAGTGTTTGGAACAATGACAGAGACTAGCTTTCATTATTAATCATGAAACTTGGATGGTAGCGGCTTAACAAATCCTTAATTATACATAATGGTTTCTAATTCACAAAGCTTTTTTCTTATGTATTTCCTATTTTACATAAAGTAAGTGAAAAATATAATAACAACAGCTCACTTTTTTTTGACTGTTTGCTATATGATAGGCACATTACTGATCCTTTTACATCCATTTTCTCATTTCATTCTAAACTGAAACTTTGGTATAGGCATTATTAATATAAATCATGATTTAGAGATAAGGAAACTGAGGCTTAGAGAGATTAAGTTGTTGAAAGTTCCCAGTAAGTGGTGAGCCAAAATTCAGCATCTCGTTTCTGACATCAGAGCCTGAGTTTGTAAGTACTGAACGATATTACTTGCTGAAATATATGACTGAATTAAACCAGAATATATCTCATACAAATGATGCTGAGTTTAGGTGCTTTTAGTAGTATTTATATTATTTCTGTATATTTTCTGGAAGATTTTGAAAAACTAAAAAATATTTTCATAGCATGCAATGACCTTTTGAAATTCGGGAGCCACAAAATGATTGATAGGGGCTTCCCAAGTGGCTCAGTGGTAAAGGATCCTCCTGACAATGCAGGAGAGGCAGATTCAGTCCCTGGTTTGGGAAGATCCCCTGGAGAAGGAAATGGCAATCCACTCCAGTATTCTTGCCTGGAGAATCCCATGGACAGAGGAGCCTGGCAGGCTATAGACTGGCAGTTTGCAAAAGTGTTGGACACAACTTAGTGACTAAACAACAAAATAATTGATAACTTTGCCCAGTTAATTTTCAACATCAATATTATGTTCATCATCAGATTCAGAGAGGCATATATGATAATGCAAAATAACTTTATTATGATAATTTATATTTTGAGAGATACAGGTGAGAGAAATAGCTGAAATTAAATATAAGTCATATTAAGAAATATAATACACTTGTATTAGGGTAAACAATTCTCTAAGAGCTTCTTCAATTATTTTTTCTAATGAAATATAGATTATTCTCAGCATAATATAGGTCTATGAATAAAGAGGGTACTTCATTATTTGACTATGAATTTCAACTTTTAAGCTTGTGATATAATGAACTATAATTTACTTACTTTGAATTTCCAAGTGTGAAGTTCTGGTTCAAAAAAAAAAAAAGACTATCACATAAATAATACTGTTGCACAATACATGTTAGTGACTGTAATTATGTGTTATGCCATTTTAGTTACCTGCTTATCATACATTTGTAGATATATTTCTTATGGTTACATTAATGTAAGGTTTTAGGCTATTTTCTGATGTATAAAGGCCTACTGCAGCCAAGAAAACTTCCTGGCTTTGGAATCCTTCCATTTTTTGACATTAAATAATATTATTTTAATATGTTAATATATATAGTTTATAATATCAAAGTACCAAAAAATATCCCTCAAAATAGTATTTTTTTTTACTTTCCTGCAATTAAAAAAATATATATTTATTGATTTCCAAGGCACAGTTTGTGTTTCCTGGGGAGAAAACCCTGAGATGGAGATCTGTGTGCAGAGACTTTACCAGGAGAGTATTCTTGGGATCAACCTCTGCAGGGGAAAATCAACAAGGAGAGAAAGAGTACTTCCCTTACTTGGCAGAAAGAGAAATACTCTGTGAAGCAGTATCAACAAGGATTCAGAAAATCCTAAAGGGTTTCCGGAGCTGGGTGAGCCTTGCAGAATTGTGGTGCACTGGGGCAAGGTGACTGGCTCTTCTTATAGCCCTGTCAGCCAGTCATTGCATGAAGGCTGCATCTAGAAGAAAGCATGGGCTTGTGTGAGGTGAGTCTACTTAGCTGAAGGCACTTACCCACTGGGACATAGGGTGGATGTTGCCCAATGGCAGTGGCAGGTAGTCCTCAGGTGTAAGCTTTCCTTGGAGAGCACCTCAAGTGAAGGGAACCAACTTGTCCAATGCCAGGACACATTTCTAGTGACCTATATTGATTGACTGATCAATATAAGGGTAGAGAAACCTCTGATAAGAGCTGAATTATAGCACCACCCCCCGATTTATGTTGAAGCCTAACTATGCCCCATATATACGGCTGTACTGAAGATAGGACTTTTAAGTGAGACCATAAGGGGAAATCTCTGCTATGGTAGAACTAATGTTCGTTTAAAAGAAGAAAAGAGACCAGAACTCTGTCTTGCTTCCTCATACAGAAGGAAGGCAGCCTTCTGCAACCAGGAAGAAATCTCACCAGGAACTGAAACTGCCAGAATATGCCTCTTGGACTTCCCAGCTTCCAAAACCATGAGAAAGTAAACTTTCTCAAAAGCTTACAAACTACTCAAAAGTTTGCAAAACTACCCAGCCTTGATAGTTTGTTGTGGCAGGCTGAGCTAAGACATTCTTCCACTCTTATCTTATAAGATTTCTGATTCTATTTTCCAGGCAACCTAATTTTCATGGTTGGAACTGGAAGGGGCATGAGAAAACAGCTACTGGAACATCCATTACCCAGCCAGAAAGGAGGACTACATTACATGTAGTAAGTAAAGCACATCTCACCTTTGGCACAAAGTAGTGATGCAACTGTTGCAAGCTTTATCATTGGTACAATAAGGTGGCAGCGCAGTGAAAAGAAATTCATGGGTGCAGTTTATCAAGGGTATGAGTAAACTGGTGATTGCAAGAACAGTGGAATCAGATGGGTATTGCTAACAAAAAATGGTAATAGTTGAGATCAATTAATTGGCATTTCAAAGCTAAGTGTTAAATCCAGAGAACTGTTTTCTTGAAAAAAAAAAGTTTCCGTTTATTTTTTATCAAGTGTAGTCGATTTACAATTTTGTGTTAATTACTGCTGTAGAGCAAAGTGATTCAGTTACACATACATATACATTATTTTTAATATTATTTTCCATTATGGTTTTTCATAGGCTATTGGACATAGTTTTTTGTGCTCTACAATAGGACCTTGTTATTTACCTGTTCTATATATAAAAGCTTACATATGCTAACTCCAATTTCTCACTCCATCCTTCTCCCAAACTGCCTCGCTTGGCAACCACCAGTCTGTTCTGTATTTAATCCAGTTTCTGTTCTCTATTTAATTCAGTTTCTGTTTTCTCTGTAATTCTGTTTCTATTTCAGAGATAGAGTCATTCGTGTCATATTTTAAATTCCACACTTAAGTCATATCATACAGTATTTGTCTCTCTCTTTCTTTTTACTTTACTACTATGATAACCTCTAGTTGCATACATGTTGCTGCAAATGGCATTATTTATTTATTTTTTTCTGGCTGAGTAGTATCTCATATACTGTATCTTCTTCCATTCATCTGTTAATGAACATTTAGGTTGTTTCCATGTCTTGGTTATTGTGGATAGTGCTGCTATGAACATAAAGGTGCACAATTTTTTTTGAATTAAATGTTTGTCCAGTTTCATGCCCAAGAGGGGGATTGCTGGATCATACGGTAGTTCTGTTTTCAAGAGTGCTCCCTAGTCCTTGCCTACAGGAAGCTAAGGCCATTTATTTGATTAACTGTACACCAGGTAAAGATAAATATTACGTTTTTCAGCACTGTTGAACACAAAACAAAGTTGACCAAAGTATCATCAGGGATTCTCTGTAGAATGGATCCACTGAATACTAGGCCCACCCTGTGGTCAATTATACAATCCCCAAAGAGATGTGTGTATTAGTACAAGCTTCCCAGTCTTTGGGATAGAGTTTTGACATTGAGGAAGGCCATACCGAAGCCATCAAATTGATCTCCTCACTTCAGCTAAGATGAAAAAGTAGAAAACATCACATCTCAGGTTAAATGGCAGAAATTAATATCACCTTTAAACACATCAAGGATATAGAATTTATTCTTTTATCTTTACAAATTTCAAAAATCCCTACAAAACAAGCAAATGGAATATGAAGAATAATAGTGGATTCCTCCAGATGCAACCAACTAGTTAGTAGCTGAAATTATTGCTTCTGTCCAGATGTGGTATCCTAGCTATAAAAGATGACTATGACTTTGATACATGGCCTACAACCATTCATGGAGAAAATGAGTTCACCCCTATCAGAAAAGATGATTAAGCTGGTTGTATTTACATGGAACTGACAACAGTATACATTTCAAACTTTGCTCTTAAAGTTTGTTATGTGCCCTGAATTCTGTCACAATATACTCTAAAGAGATATGAAGCATCTGGAAGCTTCCTAACATAATAAAGGGGTGCATTGTGTCAATGAAATTATATATTCAGACCAATGACCAAGATATGGTTGGCATGCTGAAGGTCTTGGCAAGACATTTGGCCTCCAGAAGAATATTCAAGGGCCTGCCACATCAGTAAAATTTTTAGATGAAGTAGAGGTCTGAGGCATGCTAGAATGTTCTCCAAAAGTAAAACAGCACTTATTCACCATGTGCATCCTAAAAGAAGAAGGTTGCTTTCAGTTTCTGAGGCATAATATTGTATTTTACACTTGGGAATACTGCTTTGACCTGTATGCTGGGTGACACAAAAGTTTGCCACCTTCAGGAGCTCAAAGGAAGAAAATAGTTTACAATAGATGCGGGCTGTACTAAAAGTAGCCCTGATGTTTGGCCCATATGATCCAGCAGATGCTGTGATGTTACAAGTATCATTGATGGGAAAATGTATTTTGAAGAGCTTATTATAAGCATCCCCCAGAATAATCATAATGCTGTTAAGCATAATTAGAATTACTGAGGTTCTGGAGCAAGACCATGACAAGCACATGAGAGATTATACACATTAGAAAAAATAGCCCTTAGCATACTATCACATTCTGCTAGAGTTAGAGGGCCTGACCATGAGTCATCAAATGATTTTAAAGCTCTGAATGCCCACTATGGGCTGGAGTTTGTGAGATCCACAAAGTCATAAGGTCAGGAGGTCCAAACAACCAAGTAGATAAGCTGGCAGAGCACAGTTCAGTTCAGTTCAGTCACTCAGTCATGTCCGACTCTTTGTGACCCCATGAACTGCAGCATGCCAGGCCTCCCTGTACATCACCAACTCCCGGAGTCCACCAAAACCCATGTCCATTGAGTCAGTGATGCCATCCAATCATCTCATCCTCTGTCATCCCCTTCTCCTCCTGCCCTCAATCTTTCCCAGCATCAGAGTCTTTTCAAATGAATCAGCTCTTTGCATCAGTTGGCCAAAGGATTGGAGTTGCAGCTTCAACATCAGTCCTTCCAATGAACACCCAGGACTGATCTTTACGATGGACTGGTTGGATCTCCTTGCAGTCCAAGGGACTCTCAAGAGTCTTCTCCAACACCATAGTTCAAAAGCATCAATTCTTCAGCGCTGAGCTTTGTTTATAGTCCAACTCTCACATCCATATATGACCACTTGAAAAACCATAGCCTTGACTAGATGGACCTTTGTTGACAAAATAATGTCGCGAGTTTTTAATATGCTGTCTAGGTTGGTCATAACTTTCTTTCCAAGGAGCAAGCGTCTTTTAATTTCATGGCTGCAGTCACCATCTGCAGTGATTTTGGAGCCCAGAAAAATAATGTCTGACACTGTTTCCACTGTTTCCCCATCTATTTGCCATGAAGTGATGAGGCCCAATGCCATGATCTTAGTTTTCTGAATGTTGAGCTTTAAGCCAGCTTTTTCACTCTCCTTTTTCATTTTCATCAAGAGACTTTTTAGTTCTTCTTCACTTTCTGCCATAAGGGTGGTGTCATCTGCATATCTGAGGTTATTGATATTTCTCCTGGCATTCATAATTCCAGTCTTGCTTCTTCCAGCTCAGTGTTTCTCATGATGTACTCTGCATATAAGTTAAATAAACACGGAGAAAACATACAGGCTTGACATACTCCTTTTCCTATTTAGAACCAGTCTGTTGTTCATGTCCAGTTCAAACTGTTGCTTTCTGACCTTCATACAGGTTTCTCAGGAGACAGGCCAGGTGGTCTGGTATTCCCATCTCTTTCAGAATTTTCCACAGTTTATTGTGATCCACACAGTCAAAGGCTTTGGCATAGTCAATAAAGCAGAAATAGATGTTTTTCTGGAACTCTCTTGCTCTTTTGATGATCCTTCGAATAGTCTATCTTGACGACCTAGTGTCGGCACAGTGGACTCATACGTGACGTGGACATGGAGGCTGTGTGCAGGCTGTGTGCAGGTCCAAGAGTATGAGCTCCCTCTGACCAAGACTGTAGAGCTGCTAGTATCAGTAAATATCCAAACTTTAACCGAACAGAGACCAACACTTTCAAAAACACTAACAGATTTCCTGCAAGAGAGTCCTTCACATAGGACAATTTCTATTAGAGGAAAACCAAGTTTTCACATACTCTGGATATGGTTGTGCTTTCCCTGTTCTCAAACACTTAGCTAGCACCACTATCTGAGGACTTACAGAGGTTTGGTCTCAGTGGTACATGAGTCCACACAGTATCATATCAGTTCAAATGATGCATTTAAGGCTACAGAGGTGTGGAAATGGGAGCATAGCTTGGATTCTACCAGTTACATTGCACACTATATGACAGAGACCTTCCAAACCTAATAGGAAGCTGAATAAGTCTCTTGAACACTCAGCTGAAACATTGCTTTATTAAAAAAAAAAAAAAACAACTTCATGAAAAGAGGTAATATCTTCTAGGATATTGGTACCCTCTTTATGTTTTTCCAGCTTTATTGAAGCATCAGTTCAGTTCAGTTCAGTCTTTCAGTTGTGTCCGACTCTTTGCGACCCCGTGAATCGCAGCACGCCAGGCCTCCCTGTCCATCACCAACTCCCGGAGTTCACTCAGACTCACATCCATCGAGGCAGTGATGCCATCCAGCCATCTCATCCTCTGTCATCCCCTTCTCCTCCTGCCCCCAATCCCTCCCAGCATCAGAGTCTTTTCCAATGAGTCAACTCTTCACATGAGGTGGCCAAAGTGTTGACAAATAAAAATTTATATATTTAAAGTGTACAATGGGATGTATATATTGTGAAATGATTGCCACATGTAACCTAAGTAACATATGCATTACCTCACATAGTTACCATTCTTTTTTATGCAGTGATATTTTGAGATCTACTCTCCTAGTAAATTTCAAGTATACAACACATTATTATTAGTGTGCTTTTATTATAAATATAAGGGAAATAGTTCACATATTCAGTTAATTGATATGACTGTAACTTAGGAGCTCTATAACTATTTATAATAGTGTCCAATTAATCTCTATTATTCAGTAAAACATACATCCATGTGATTAATTTCCTTAGTAATGACGTGAAGTAAAATTGAGTTCCGTGTCAATCTTATTAAGCATTTTACTTTGGGAAGAGGTTAATTGCAGTCACATAGTTACATGATTTCAGAGCTGTCAGGAATCTTTGGAATCACGTGGTACAATTTCAATATTTTACTTAATAGAAGATGAACTCAGAAATCATAGACAGATATTCCCTCACTTCTAGGATAGTACTCTCTTATCTCTGCTGATCTGTAAGGAGATTTGCAATGAGCAGCTGCTCAGCCTGCTAAGATTGTTTTTCTTAAAATTGAGTCTGGTTCCAATCAATCTGGATTTCTGAATTCTTCTGTGATTGATTTTTTTTGTTGTTGACTTGAAGAAGAAAACCATTGTACTCAGCTGCTCCCTCCTATCTTATCTTGCTCACCTTTTTGGCTCTCTAAATACCTCATCAGTACTTAATGTCCTTTCCAGATTGCTCCATAAAGCAGGAAAGGCTTTATGAGAAAAGCTGTTCAAAACATGTCCGAACCAAATGATGGTTTATGTCCTTTATATTTGAATGAGTGGTTTGGTATTCTGCAAATACCTTTTCTGTTTAAAGACAACTGGCTAAAATAGTCTCCGCCACCTCTTTCACTTTAGAGACGACTGAGTTCCCTGCCTGGTTGCCTCTCCTTTTGTTGATCAGCGTGTCCATGAAGTCGAACATTACTGGACTGTGCTATTCTCAGTTGCTATGAGTAAAGAATTGTAAGCAGGATCAGTTGTGTGTCTAGTTTTTCCCAAGCACCATATGACTACTTAAATTTCATGACAAAGTTGAAAGAATTTAAACAGCCAAAGGAGTACATGAGAAATTCAACATTTAGAGTTTAAGAACATTACAGAGAAATAGTAAATAAGGTCACTCATTATTTCCCAAGTGATCACTCATTTATTTACTCATTTATTATTTAAACAGACATTAACTGAACATATACAATATATTAGACAGTCTGCTATTTATTGTCTAAGACACATGCAGGTAAGACATTATGTACCATTGCCCTTAGTGAGATTTCATTCTTTTATTCGAGGGAGACCCCTAACCAATTATGGGCTTCCCAGGTGGCTAAGTGGTAAAGAATCTGCCTGCTAATACAGGAGACGTGGGTTCAATTTGTGGTCTAGGAAGATCCCCTGGAGAAGGAAATAGCAACCCACTCCAGTATTCTTCCCTGGGAAATCCCATGGATAGAGGAGTCTGGCAGGCTACAGTTCAAGGGATCACAAAGAGTCAGACACAACTTAGCAACTAAGCAACAACAAACTACATATATTCTAATTACTTTTCCACAATTGCTTCTTCTTTATTTAACTGTATATATAGCACTTCTGTGTGTGTGACTCAGTGACTGAACAAACAATTTAATCAATTAGATTACCAAGTGATGTGAGAGAAAGGAGAAGCAGAGGAAATGAGAACAGGGCATGGATTGTGTTCTGAGAAACCTTGATTAAACAACAGGTAGAATACCTGTTGATTCAAAATGGAAAGCCCCAGAGTAAGTGACTTCGTGGGAGCCAAATGAGATGTTTAGTAGGAAAAAAACAGGTGGGGGATGGTGATAAGTAGAGGAAACACTGCAATACCACTGAGGAAAAATGTGATAAGGATTTGAAATTAAGGAGTTTATTAGGTCAATTAAATAAAAGACCTTCACTAGAGATTTAAGAATTTGTAAAGAGGAAAGAAGAGAATGAAAGTTGAAGTGGGGCCCTAAATAAAAGTAGTTGTTTGGTTGTTTTAATATGATCTGTGTTCTTTAAGGAAAGAAAAAAAAATACTGATCTTTAAATATCTTTAAGAGGAAATTAGTGGACAAGAGAGCAGATAATGAATAAGGTAAATTCCTTGTGAGAGACCCCAAATTCAAGTGTTAGATGGCAAAACAGATCTCTTTCTCTTTGTCTGGAATGAAAGGAGGGGCAGAGGCAAATCTCCTCTTGGTTTAAGAAAATCAGAGAAAAGTCCACCTGATAAAAGAAAAGTAGAATGCAGTGTGGGACAGTTGTAGAGATAAATAACTGAAGAGCAGGTTGAAAGAGCAGAAAAGCAAACTTACTAGAAATAAAGTTACTGTGGGAAATCTAAGTCAATGCTTGAAGAAGACCATAGATTTTTAATAACATCAGTCTGTTTGGTTACATGATTTGTGTTTTCTCAAGATGCCTAGATTCAAGAATCTCAAGGGTAGATATTTTTAAAGCGTTTTGGCAGAGTGATGACAAAAAAGGTAAAGGGAAAAGGAAGTATTAGAGATGGGTTATATATCAGAATACTGGATTTGCATTAAAAACCTTTGTAGATCTATGTGAAAAACAGACAGGAATTCCCTTGTGGCTCAGCTGGCAAAGAATCCTCCTGCAATGTTGGAGACCTGGGTTCAGTCCCCAGGTTGGGAAGATCCCCTGGAGAAGGGAAAGTCTACCCACTCCAGTATTCTGGCTTGGAGAATTCCATGGACTGTGTAGCCCATGGGGTTGCAAAGAGTCGGACACAACTAGGCGACTTTCATTCTCACTCAAAAAACAGACGAGTTATACACAAATTATGATCTACCTTGTGGGAAAGCAAAAGAAGAAGAGATCAGAATATCTTTACAGCTTCAGAGTTTGAGTATGTCAGATAAACACAATGCTTAGAATGAGCCCATAAGAATGAATAGGAAGACAGGAGTTGACTAGAATAATGTCAGAAACACGGTTAAGGAACTGAAAAGCCAGGTCATTAAATGGGCCTTTCACCCTCATCTTGTTATTATAAAACAATCAACTTGTTTACACTAATAAAATTCTCATTTTCAATATCTCCATCCATAAAATATAACTGAGGATATCTATGCTTAATTTCAGCTCTAAATATAGGATGGAATTATGAATGGTATTCAAGTTTCATCAATGTCCATACAAAACTATTTGTATTATTCCATCCCTGGAACTTCTTACACCAAAAATTTTTTCTTTTGATAAATTTATATATCTAATTATGTTACCTAATTGTATTCACTGGCTTATAGAGAAAACTAGTAGATTACTGGAAGAAAACAAAACAAACAAAAAAAAAAACCTCTGATTAATGTCTTTATATTTATATTTGTGAGAGTTAATGAAGCAGCATTGGATGCACTTTTACTTCATCAGTCATGCAAATCACATTCATACTTTACATATTTCTTGTATTTATAAATTTTTAAAAACAAGTTAAGGGAGTTAATTTAATACCAACAACAAAAATGGTTGATTCGTGAACACTGAAAAATTGAGGAGCGGTCAACTGAGTCATTTTTTAAAAACAGAAATCAATCATATCAACTTTAAGAGCCCAAACTTAATAGTTTTAGCATATTCAAAAGCAGAGACATTACTGTGCCAACCAAGGTCCGTCTAGTCAAGGCTATGGTTTTTCCTGTGGTCATGTATGCATGTGACAGTTGGACTGTGAAGGCTGAGCACCGAAGAATTGATGCTTTTGAACTGTGGTGTTGGAGAAGACTCTCGAGAGTCCCTTGGACTGCAAGGAGATCCAACCAGTCCATCCTAAAGGAGATCAGCCCTGGGTGTTCTTTGGAAGGACTGATGCTAAAGCTGAAACTCCAGTACTTTGGCCACCTCATGAGAAGAGTTGACTCAATGGAAAAGACTCTGATGCTGGGAGGGATTGGGGGCAGGAGGAGAAGGGGACGACAGAGGATGAGATGGCTCGATGGCATCACGGACTCGATGGATGTGAGTCTGAGTGAACTCCAGGAGTTGGTGAGGGGCAGGGAGGCCTGGAGTGCTGCAATTCATGGGGTGGCAAAGAGTTGGACATGACTGAGCGACTGAACTGAACTGAACTGAAGTACAGAAAATAAAGCTGGCAAACAAGAAGACATTGAAAAGTCCCTCTAAAAAAGCAGATTATAAGTGAAATAAATTTAATTTTGTAAGCCAAAATGATAAAGAGGATTTCATTTTGGAATTTTACAATTGCCATTTTGAAATGTATTGACTTTTGGAAAGAATCTCCTGCTAGAACTCTCATTTTTAAAAGATAAATTTACATCTATGTAGGTATAAAATGAAATTTTAAGATGATTCTTCAACATCTAATTTGCTAAAACATTTAAAAATCCATAGAGAAAACTAATTTGACAAGCTTTGTTTTATAAACATATATTTCAAAGAAAGATACAATGATAGAAGCAAAGAGTTTTTTGTGAACATGTTGAAGCTAAATAATTATAAATTTCTTAAAAATAATGGAATTAAGGATATATCTTCTAATATAGTTTGCTGGAATGCTTACCAATTATTTCAACACTTAGATATTTTCTCAGTCAGGAATATGGTCTATATAGAAGAGTAGCTAAAGAAAGCAAAATATAATTTTTTCATTTTAAGTACAACTTTTAAGAAAATTATAGTATTTTTGTGAAAAATGTTTAAAATGCTGAAGCCCCATGGAAGCAAATATACCTTGTTCAATAAAATACCAATAACATGCAATTAATGATAACAGATATGACTAAGAAACCAATGACAATATGTCTATTTTTTATTTGAACTATAGTTGGTTTGCAATATTGCATTAGTTTCAAATACATAGCAAAGCAATTCAGTTTTATATGTCTGTGTGTATATATATGTGTGTGTGTATATATATATATATTCTTTGCCAGATAAATTATAGATTATTATAAAATATTGAATATAGTTCCCTTTTCAATTCAGTTCAGTTAAGTCACTCAGCCATGTCCAACTCTTTGTGACCCCATGGGCTTCCCTGTCCATCACCAACCCTGGAGCTTGCTGAAACTCATGTCCATCTAGTTGGTGATGCCATCCAATCATCTCATCCTCTGTTGTCCCCTTCTCTTCCTGCCTTCAATCTTTCCCGGCATCAGGGTCTTTTCTAAGGAGTCAGTTCTTCGCATCAGGTGGCCAAAGCATTGGAGTTTCAGCTTCAGCATCAGTCTTTCCAGTGAATATTCAGGACTGATTTACTTCAGGATTGACTGGTTGGATCTCCTTGCAGTCCAAGGGACTCCGAAGAGTCTTCTCCAACACCACAGTGCCCTGTGCTGTACAGTAAATCCTTATTCATTTTATATACAGTATTGTGTATTTAATAATCCAATATTCCTAATTTATAACTTCCCCCACCCTTTCTACCTTGGTAACTGTTATATTCTAAACAATATGAAGTTTATTTTTTAACTTTTTGTAGGTACATTTTTAATTAAATTTTTTTTTTAATATTTGAGTGGAGCAATATTTTCTTTAGGCTCATCAATAAAATAACACCAATTTGTCAATCAAAAGTACATGATGTTTGTTGAGATATAATTGACATAATATATATTTGGGTTTTACAATATAATGATTTAATATGTACATCATTTTATGTGTTTTTATTACCTTTTTAACTCTCAAACTGTCCCCATTTTGAGAATAAATTTTATGATTATCCTAACTCTGGTATTGAGAAGTTTAAAATAAGCATTAGGGAACCACTGAAAAGTTCTGTGCAGGGTTTGCTTAATAACTTTTGTGCTTGAGAAGATAACAGCCATTTGTTCCTGGGAAAGAAAGAATTGAATCAGACTTTGAGGGATTATAACAAACAGAAATGTGCTAACTTAAACTTTTCCTTTTCTTGAAAATTTTAAAAGAAGGGCACTCCAAGGAATTAATAAAATACATCATACACCTCAGCCAGAAAAGCATCTAAATATTTTTTTTGTTTGTTTGCTCTGAAAATCTATAGAGACACTTTTCTTTAGCCTGAAAAGCATCAAGATGTTTTTTAGTGAGTGCTGCAAATAAATTATCTTTGGGCAAAGGAAAATATTTTAGTTGTACTTCACTTTATCCTGAAGTTGGAAAGTAAGAGCATATTGAATTTTCATAAATCTGACAATTTTAAATTAACCAGGGAATAGCATTTTAAAGAAAAGACTTTTTATAATGGAAATAATACTTTTGCAGTGCAAATTACAACTCATAACGTGTGTTTTGTAAATTCACATTTACTAAATCTTTTAACTAGCAGAGTGCATAAGTACTCAAAAATGAATGTCTTCCCAGACTGTTTTAAAAAACGATTCACTTAATAAGGAAAAATAATGAATGTTTGATCTGAGCAGGTACAGTGTTAAAGGAAACTGCCCATTCTGAGGAGGGATAATAATGAATAAAGCATAATATGTATGCTTCAGTTCTCAAAGTAAACAAGGAGGCAGACACAGGCTGTGAAAAGCATCATGAAATGTTTTGGGTTGTGAAACCATAAGTAGGAGGAAAGAAAGAGAAATTAATATTTCCAAATTCACTCATTTTGGATCTCAAAGAGTCTCATGGGAGAACATAGAACTAGGGTTGCCAGATAAAATATAAAAGGCACAGCTAAACTCAAAATTCAAATCAAATGAATAATGTTTTATTTTTGTATAGGTATGTGTAAGGCCTCCTTGCATATAGAGTGTACTTATAAAATACTTTTATATATGCATGCATATTTATTGTGAAATAATTACCACAATCAAACTGATCGATATACCATCACCTTATATAGTTTCCTTTTTGTGTGTGTATGTAGGGAGAATAAATAAGCTCTAGGGCTCCTGAAGTGACTCTAGTGGTAAGGAACCAGCCTGCCAATGCAGCAGACACAGGTTTGATCCCTGGGTCAGAAAGATCCCCTAGAGTAAAAGATGGCAACCGCTCCAGTATTCTTTCCTAGAAAATCCCATGGACAGCGGCACCTGGCAGACTACAGTCCATGGGGCCACAGAAAGTTGGCCACAATGTGAGACTGAGCAGGCACCCATGTTGTTAACTATGCAATGGATTATATGCTCAGAACTGACTCAGTTTATAGTGGAAAGTTTTTACCCTTTGACCAACATCTACCCACTCTCCACTCCCTACCCCCGAGTAACTATTGAAATACTCAGATCGTATGAGTTTGATTTTATTATAGAATCCACATATAAGTGAGATCATACAATATTTGTCTTCCTACTGCTGCTGCTGCTGCTGCTAAGTCGTTTCAGTCGTGTCCGATTCTGTGCGACCCCATAGACGACAGCCCACCAGGCTCCCCCGTCCCTGGGATTCTCCAGGCAAGAACACCGGAGTGGGTTGTCACTTCCTTCTCCAATGCATGAAAGTGAAAAGTGAAAGTGAAGTCACTCAGTCGTGTCTGACTCTTGGCGACCCCATGGACTGCAGCCTACTAGCTCCTCCATCCATGGGATTTTTCAGGCAAGAGTACTGGAGTGGGGTGCCATTGCCTTCTCCTAGGTCTGGCTTATTTCACTTAGCATAATGTCTTCCAGGTTTATCTTTGTTGAAAAAAACAGTAGGTTTTCCTTCTTTATTATGGCTGAATATATGCCAAATTTTCTTTATCCATTCATCCATTGATAGACACTTAGATTTTTTTCTTTATCCTGGTTATTGTGAATAATGCAGTAAACATATGGGTACTGATATGTTTTTAAGATATTTCACTTTCTTTGAATATATATCCAGTAATGGGATTCCTGGATATATGTATATGTTATATACATATATGGTGGTTCTATTTTTAATTGAGGAATCTCCATAACTTTTTCCATAATGACTGAACCAATTAATACTTCCACCAACAGAGTACATGTTCCCTTTTCTCCAATGCTTGTTATCTCTTATCTTTTTTATAATAGCCATCCTAACAAATATGAGATGATGTCTAATTGCAGTTTTGATTTGCATTTCCCTGGTGATTGGCAGTGTTGATTACCTATTCAGGTACATGTTGGTCATACATATGTTCTTTGGGAAATTATCAGTTTAGGCTTTCACCCATTTTTATATTTGCTGTTGATGATGATAAAGGTTATTATTAATATTGAATTTCATGACTTGTTTATATTTTGGAGGTATTAACTCCTTATCAGATATATGGTTTGCAAACATTATCTCTCATTGCCTAGACTCCCTTTTTATTTTGTTGTTCTAGTGAGGATTTCCATTACTATGTTGAATATAAGAGGGTATTCTTTTCTTGTCCCTAATCTTAGAGGAACATCTTTCAACATTTACCATTGAATATGATGTTAGCTATAGGCTTATCATATGTGGCCCTTATTATGCTGAGGTACAGTCCTTCCATACCTAATTTGTTGTCAGTGTTTATAATGAAATGGTGTTGAAATTTCTGAAGTGCTTTTTCTGCATCTTTTGAGATGATCATATGAGTTTTGTCCTTCTTTTTTTTAATGTTTATGGTTCCCTAATTTCATTTGTGTGTCTCTGTGTTCTGCTGTATCTTGTATCTCATTATGCCCCTTCAAGATGATTATTTTGAGTTATTTGTCAGACAATTCATAGATCTCCATATCTTCAAGGTCAGTTACTGAAGCTTTATTACATTCTTTGTGTGGATCACAATAAACTGTGGAAAATTCTTCAAGAGATAGGAATACCAGACCACCTGACCTGCCTCTTGAGAAACCTATATGCAGGTCAGCAAGCAACAGTTAGAACTGGACATGGAACAACAGACTGCTTCCAAATAGGAAAAGGAGTCCATCAAGGCTGTATATTGTCACCCTGCTTATTTAAATTATATGCGGAGTACATCATGAGAAAACCTGGGCTGGAAGAAGCACAAGCTGGAATCCAGATTGCCAGGAGAAATATTAATAACCTCAGATATGCAGATGACACCACCCTTATGGCAGAAAATGAAGAGGAACTAAAAATCCTCTTGATGAAAGTGAAAGAGGAGAGTGAAAAAATTGCCCTAAAGCTCAACATTCAGAAAACGAAGATCATGGCATCTGGTCCCATCACTTCATGGGAAATAGATGGGGAAACTGTGGAAACAGTGTCAGACTTTATTTTGGGGGGCTCCAAAATCACTGCAGATGGTGACTGCAGCCATGAAATTAAGACACTTGCTCCTTGGAAGGAAAGTTATGACCAACCTAGATAGCATATTCAAAAGCAGAGACATTACTTTGCCAACAAAGGTCTGTCTAGTCAAGGCTATGGTTTTTCCAGTGGTCATGTATGGATGTGAGAGTTGGACTGTGAAGATAGCTGAGCACTGAAGAATTGATGCATTTGAACTGTGGTGTTGGAGAAGACTCTCGAGAGTCCCTTGGACTGCAAGGAGATCCAACCAGTCCATTCTAAAAGAGATCAGTCCTGGGTGTTCTTTGGAAGGAATGATGCTAAAGCTGAAACTCCAGTACTTTGGCCACCTCATGTGAAGAGTTGACTCATTGGAAAAGACCCTGATGCTGGGAGGGCTTGGAGGCAGGAGGAGAAGGGGACGACAGAGGATGAGATGGCTGGATGGCATCACCAACTTGATGGATGTGAGTTTGAGTGAACTCCTGGTGTTGGTGATGGACAGGGAGGCCTGGAGTGCTGCAATTCATGGGGGTGGCAAAGAGTTGGACATGACTGAGTGACTGAACTGAACTGAACTGAACTGATTGGTGTCATACCTGCTTGATTCTTTGTGATCTCTGTATACTTTTGCTGGTGACTGTGCATTTGAAGGAACAAATCTCATCTGGTCTTCACAGATTGTTCTTGACAAATAAAGACTTTCTCTAGCCAATTTCCATAGCTAATGATAATATCTCTGAAATCAAATTTGGCTTGTGGTGGATCCAGGTTATGAAGCTATTGCTGAGCCTAAGTCCCTTTGTAGTTGGCAGGCCTCTTACCAGGGGCTCAGGCTAGTGTGAATGATGTCTGGTTACTGGGAGAACAGTGTTGATCTTAACTGGTAAGAAGGTGCTAGGACAAATACCTGCTTCAGGGTCCGTAGTGGGATCTGAAAACATTTTTCCTCTCATCAGGTTCATGGATGGGTGTGACTCCCACCAATTTCCTTGAAGAACATCTTCTAGGTCACTTGCCTTGGTAGGCAAGTCTGGCCCAAGAGCATGGCTGAGAAGGGGTCTGGGTCTCAGATTTGTGTTAGGGTTCATAGCCCAACTTACGATCTGATGTTGGAGGATGGATGGGTATGTCTCTTGTCAAGTCCCCAGGTGGTCAGGCATGCTCCCTGACCATGGCTGGGCGAGATTGGAGCTGAATTATAGGATTGTTTCAGGATCAGCAGTGGGTCCAGTATTGGTGGTCTTGCCTTCAGAGGTACAGATATGCATGTCTTCCGATGGATCTGAGGTCTGGGGGGCAGAATTCCTCATGGACTACAGCTGAAAGGGATTGGAGCCTATTTGCAAATCATTTAAAGATCTTCTAACAGAACAAGTTTGGTTTGCCTGCCTCCAAAGACTCCGATGGACCTCTTTCCTAGAGAAATATTGGGTCTTCAGAACTACTTATGGGTGGTAGCTGGTAAGGACTATAGCCAAGGATAGAAGTGTTTCAGAATCTCTGGGGGTACAAACAGTTGTATATCCTGATGGGACCTTGGGCTAGCAGCACTGCTTCTGGACTGTAGCTGGTAGGGGCTGGAGCTCAGTTATGGAGAAATCTCAGAACCTAGAGCCAGCTTGAGTTTAGCAGGCTTGCTTCCCAGTGCTCCCAGACCACAATCAAGAGAAGCTAGGGCAAGGGCTTTGGGCCAGATCACAGTTCACTTCAGAGTCTGCCTCTGGGATTTAGGTCTATGTGCCCATCACCATGTCACCAACAAGTATGATTCCTTTAGGGCCCCATGGTGTATGGTGCTGCTGGTTGGATCAAGGCCAAATGAGGCTGTAGTCGAGTTAGGGGGAGAATAGAGCTGTTTCTCTATCTGTAACCCATACTGTTATCAGCTGCCTGAGCATAGGCCTACTTTCTCAAAATAGCTCTCCTCAAGTTTGTACTCCAGCAAGATTTCAAGATCTCCTATCTGGACCGCTTTGCACATTGTTCATTGGGTTCTAGAGGCAAGAATACTGGAGTGGCTTGCCATTCCCTCCTCCAGTGGACCATATTTTGTCAGAACTCTCCACTGTGACCCATCTGTCTTGGGTGGCCCTTCATGACATGGCTCATAGCTTCACTGAATTATGGAAGAACCTTCGCCACTACAAGACTGTAAAGGGGAAATTAATTTTTATTGGAGAATAGTTGCTTTCATGCTTGCTAACTGTGTCCGACTCTTTATAGCCCTCCAGGCTCCTCTGTCCTTGGGATTCTTCAGATAAGAACAATGGAGAGGGTTTCCATGCCCTCCTTCAGGAGATCTTTCAAACCCACGAATCAAACCCACATCTCTGGCATTGGCAGGCAGGTTATTTAACACTAGCACCACCTTCACTGACTACACTAAAGCTTTTAACTGTGTGGATCACAACAAACTGTGGAAAATTCTGAAAGGTATGGGAATAGCAGGCCACCTTTCCTGTCTTCTGAGAAACCTGTAGTCAGGTCAAGAAGCAACAGCTAGAACCAGACATGGAACATCAGACTGGTTCAAAATCGGGAAAGGGGTACACAAACTGTATATTGTTACCCTGATTATTTAACTTCTGTGCAGAGTACATCATATGAAATACCAGGCTTGGTGAAGCACAAGCTAGAATCAAGATTGCCGGGAAAAATATCAATAACCTCAGATATGCAGATGATACTACTCTAATGGCTGAAAGTGAAAAGGAATTAAAACATCTCTTGATGAAGGTGAAAGAGGAGAGTGAAAAAGCTGGCTTAAAACTCAACATTCAAAAAACTAAGATCATGGCATCTGGTCCTATCACTTCATGGCAAATAGATGGGGAAAAAGTGGAAGCAGTGACAGATTTTATTTTCTTGGGCTCCAAAATCACTGTAGATGGTGACTGCAGCCATGAAATTAAAAGACACTTGCTCCTTGGAAGAAAAGCTATGACAGACCTTAGACAGTGTATTAAAAAGCAGAGATTTTATTTCCAACAAAGATCTGTCTAGTCAAAGCCATGGTTTTTCCAGTAGTAATGTATTGATGTGAGAGTTGGACCATAAAGAAGGCTATGCACCATAAAGAAGACCATGCTTTCAAATTGTGGTGCTGGAGAAGACTGTTGAGAGTCCCTTGGATTGCAAGGAAATCCAACCAGTCCATCCTAAAGGAAATCAATCCTGAATACTCATTGGAAGGACTAATGCTGAAGCTAAAGCTCCAATACTTTGGCTACCTGATGGGAAGAGACAACTCCTCGGAAAAGACCTTGATACTGGGATAGATTGAGGACAGGAGGAGAAGGGATCAACAGAGGATGAGATGGTTGAATGGCATCACCACCTCAAGGCACATGAGTTTAAGCTAACTCCTGGAGATAGTGAAGGACAGCGAAGCCTGGCATGCTGCAGTCTGTGGGGTCTCAAAGTTGGACATGACTGAGTGACTAAACAATAGCAACAACAAAATTAGATCTTAAAACTCCTACAGAAAAACTTTTATCTGTGGGTGGCTTCTAAGTTATTGTTGCTGAGAGGGGATATAAGTGAAGAATCTCTTTTTCTTCTATCTTGCTGAGGCAAGGTTCAAGGAAGGCAATTTATAGTAAGCTGAAACAACTACACATCTCAAACTCATAAAAAAAAAAAAAAACTTTTGCAATGGATAATGTCCATTCTTAATACATATATCTTCAGCTTTTTAAATTACATAAGATCCATTTTTAGTCTTTTTAAGAGACCACTTTGAGGGCATTTTTCTTTAATCAATTGAAATTAATATCAGAAATTTATAGAAAACAAATCAAATCAGTGTTCTATTTGGAAGAATAAAGCAATATTTACATTTGGTGACAAGTGTCTTTATAAACCAATGGCCTAGTTAAATGCCTGTCACATACAGAGAATTATTTCTTTATTCTAGTAATGGAGTCTTTTGCTAAATTCTAATAGTCTATGTTGAAATATATAAACAATGCAAAACAAATTAAAATATGTTACACGAGGTTGTTAACTAATAATTAAAATAAATGTATTCCCACTGCAAAAAAAATCATCTTTATCAATAAGATATAAGGGCAGACTATTTGAATCATTATGCAAATAGAATCAGACTTTAGCTTAACTAAAAAATTAACTTGTTTCATGTAGATTTCATCTTAGGCCCTCACTGAGAGGCACTGCTAGCTTAGATTTTGCCTTTGCATAAATAAGAACAAAAAGTTACCTGTTCTAGGTGGGAATTTTCAGACACAGATACACTCCTGCCAAAAAAACCTCAGGGAAACACTTGTCAAGAGAAATGGGTTGAATTCATGCACACTGCACCCTCATGCCCAAGCCCTCCTGTGTAAGCTACTATGTGTACCACTGCATAGGTTGGCCAGGACTTGTTGAAAGCTTCCACTGAGAAGCCCTTCTCTATCCACCCCAGGTAGACAAAAGTGAGTGGGAACAAACTTTAGAATAGAAGAATAACATTAGTTTAGGGGAAAAAAAAAAAAAAAGCCAGAATGAATCCATAAGGCATGCTTATACAAACAGACACACACACATCTACCTACCTACCACATAAATTGTAAATTGACAGCAACAAAGCTTGATTTTTCATGTGACTATTTTCAAGTGATGGGAGAGACAGAATTGACAGGAAGGCAGGCTAGCAAAGCAAAGGTCACAGTATTGGAAATGAGAAATGATTAGCACACTGCGGAGCATTTCAGAAGCAGGGTTAGAGAGAAAGTTTTAACAGCATTGCATCGCTTTTCTTCTTCTCATGATAGCCAGCTTGAAATTCTCTTAACCCAGAGCTAAGTGGATGGCAGAATGATCCCTTGCTCCTCACCAGAATAATATTCCATTGGCCCTATATATACTATTACAAATAAGAAGTATTTAGGATTCAGACTTGCAGATGAATAAGAAAAAAAGAGATTACATATGTGGAGAATTTATGAAAAATTCAGAAAGTAGCTACCAAAGCTCTCTCTGGTGATTTAAAATCTTTCATTTGTTATTTAAAGGAAACATTTTTAAAGTAATTCATGAATGGAATTAGTATGAAAAAGTAAGCTAAAGTTGCTGTAAATTTCAAATGATTTTGTTTGACACGTTTATTTAATTAAGAGTGGCAAAGTTAAGACATTCATGGAAAACAAAACAGTACTGTTAGCATTATCAGAAATGGCAAGCTTCTTCATGAAAGAACATAATGTATTTTCCTCCCTTCTGTATTCTGGTTTTTTTTCTAATCACTGTCTAGTGTTGAAATAAACAATTAACAATTTAGTCAATAAAATCAATGGGAAGAGGAACCAAGAGTATGGATCAAGATTAACAGATAAAATTGAAAGGAAAACCAGATCTTCAGAATGTGTGCTAATGCTCATTGTGTCCATCACACTTCCTCCTGGGGTGAAACCAATCAGTGGAAGTTGATTTTGCCCTTCATCCTTAGGTGAAGATTTTACTGTGCTTCTTACAAAAATAGAATCAAAGAAAAGAAAAGGGTGCTCATCTTTGCCACGGACCTTTGAAAGGAGAACTTGATAAATGTGGACCTCAAACTGACACTGATAAATCAACCAGTCTCAGACTTAATACATTCTTAAGTCTCTTAATAGCTCATAATTTTCTGTTGAAAAGAATGAATAGAACAATTTTGGTAACATACAAATATGGAATGCAACTTCCTGAAAGGAACTGCTCTATAAAAGTGATAACAAATTGGTTTTTAGCCAAAGAAAAGCCTAATGAGTGTGTAGACAAGTCTATTACATTCAGTTCAATACATCTCCAGAAATTTTAATTGAATTCCAACTGTTTTTAAGACTCTGTAGCTTCATTTCTCACCCTCATGGACAATTCTCTATGGACTTGGGGGTTAAG
Organism: Budorcas taxicolor; assembly: GCF_023091745.1. Classification (NCBI taxonomy): domain Eukaryota; kingdom Metazoa; phylum Chordata; class Mammalia; order Artiodactyla; family Bovidae; genus Budorcas; species Budorcas taxicolor. The sequence goes on from NC_068920.1 coordinate 144,081,463, forward strand.
GATCACTGACACTAGCAACCATCATGTCTGAAAACAAATTCAGAATTTCAGTGAGCATTTAGGTTTACTCCTTAAAGATAAATGTACCTCTACTCAGTGCACTAAAAAATGTAAAACCTCATTCATATATACTCTGTAATATTCAATAATAGTATGTTCTACAAATTTGAGAACAAAGATAGATATTATTACTTTTTTGCTATGCTTTAAATGCTACATGAAATAAGGGGTTGTTAGTACAATATCTAACTGGACATTAGCAGTTGGGCACAGCATATCTCTCAAATATGATCATGGATACCAAAGTATCTTACAAGCCAACAAGATAAATAGTGTTGAGAATTATGATCTGTCTAAGCCTCTAGATGAAGGTGAAAGAAGAGAGTGAAAAAGCTGGTTTAAAACTCGACATTCAAAACACAAAGATCATGGCATCCAGTCCCATCACTGAAACAATGGAAACAGTGACAGACTTTATTTTCTTGGGCACCAAAATCACTGCAGATGGTGACTGCAGCCATGAAATTAAAAGACACTTGCTCATTGGAAGAAAATCTATGACAAACCCACACAGCATATTAAAAAGCAGAGACATTGCTTTGTCAACAAAGTAGTCAAAGCTATGGATTTTCCAGTAGTCATGTATGAATGTGAGAGGTGGACCATAAAGAAGGCTGAACATTGAAGAATTGATGCTTTCAAACTGTGATGTTGTAGAAGACTCTTGAGAGTCTCAAACTGCAAGGAGATCCAACCAGTCCATTCTAAAGGAAATCAGTCCTGAGTATTCATTGGAAAGACTGATGCTGAAGCTGAAACTCTAATACTTTGGCCACCTGATGCGAAGAACTGACTCATTTGAAAAGACCCTGATGCTGGGAAAGACTGAAGGCAGGAAGAGAAGGGGACGACAGAGGATGAGGTGGTTGGATGGCATCACTGACTCGATGGACATGAGTTTTAGCAAACTCTGGGAGATGGTGAGGGACAGGGAAGTCTGGTATGCTGCAGTCCATGGTGCTGCAAAGATTCAGACATGACTGACTGAACAACACCAAAATGTCTAAAAAGTCTTCAGTGGCCACCACTGTTTTGGTGGAAGACATGTCCACTGGGAATCTGAAAATATTAATAACTATTCTGAATTTGGTATGGCCCATGATACCTTTAGCATCTGATAAACAGGAGACATAAGCTGAGACTTATGAGAAGTAGAAGTGTCCCTGATGAGAAGCACCATTTCCAGGAGAGGAAGTAAATTCACTTGTTTATCAATTACAAATATAAACAGTACACAGGATATGCACCAGGCACTAAAAGGACATTGGGGAGGATCAGTAGAATAAGGCAAGGTCCTTGCCTTCAGAGATACTAGTTCATCAGTGACTACAGTGCAAACACAGGAGTAACCAGGCTGCTCCAGAGATGCAGAGGAGATGCATTTAGCTAGACTTGCTGTGGTATTTGGAAAAGCCCAGTTTGAGTTATAAAAGATGAACAAGAGTTACCTCGATTAAAATGAAAGGAAGGGCAATTCAGAGGACAAATGGCAAAGCCTGAGGACTCATCAGAGCCCCATCAGCCCTGCTGGCACACCTTGAACAGGCTCAGCTCTTGAGGATCTCCAGTCTCACTGCTTTTGTGCAGAATCCAGCAACTAGCATTTGTGTTCTTGTCAGTTCGTCTCTTAAGGCCAGAGCTTCCTCAACTGTGGTTGATATGTCAGTTTATAAACTGTTAATGAAGAGTGATGAATGAAGGCAGGAATCTTCAATTCTAAAATTGCTTACAATTTGGCGTTGCTGTGATATTCAGGCACCTGCTCAGTGGTTTTGTCTCCTTGAACAGAATATAAAAAGCTGATCGCTATGCTAATTTTTACAGCACCAAAAAAAAAGAGAGATGCTCAATCCCTAACCTCAGTACACCATACTTATATCTGTGCAGATGTAGTCAAATTAAGGTGGAGATATTAGGCTGTGTTTTAATCCAGTATGAACAGTGTCCTTAGAAGAAGAGGTAAAATTGAACACAGGCATTCACAGAGAATGCCAGGTGAAGACACATTCATGAAGGGAGGATGCCACCTGATGATAGTGGCAGCAACTGAAAAGGATGTCAAGGATTGTCAGCAGGCCACCAGAAGCTAAAGGAAGGGAGGAAGAATTCCCTCTCCAGGTTGCAATGAGAAGAGACACTCCCCACCAACACCTCCATTTCAGACTTCTGGGCTTTGTACATGTGAGCAATAAAGGAAACCAACACAGCTAATGATAGGAAAACAAACACACACAGTCCTTCATCACAGATAGCTTGCGAAGTTCTGCCCTAGATAAAGTAAAAAATTAAACCAGCAGTGGCACAAAGCAGGGCCAGAAATGACCCAGCGATAAGCAGAGTCTTAAGAGAACTGACAAAAGCATCAGAATCCGACAGGCAGTGCAACTGAAAAACTCCCCAAGCAAGGGACAGTGGAGCACAGAAGCTGCTAATCTGTCTCTGAAAGTTGATATCCAAGCGATGTCTTTCCCACATTCTACATCCCCTCCTGGCCCCGTATATTTCTAAAGGTAATTTCATTTTACCCAGGACATCTGGCAATCTTCAGAAATGTTTGGGTTAGGAATCTATGGAATATACAAATCAATAAAAGATGATTCACAATTCTAAAATGTAAAAATTTTATAATTATATTGTAGGTGATTATTAAAAAGATTAGACACTTCTCTTGCTATGCACCAGGCACTATCCCAACCTTTATAAATATTCTCACTTCATGTTCACTGTGATAAGTGATAATCACTTCTTCATTTCAGAATTGAGCATAGATGAATAACTTGCCCCGAACTAAATGATTTGACAATGGAAGAGCCAAACTCCAAACCCAGATTTCTCTGACACTAGTCCTTCAGTTTTTAACCATAATCTCTCATTACTTCTACAGAAAAACTGATGAAGCTTGAGAATATTTTGCTTATATCTATGCATGTCTGTATACTATTAACTACCCAATAAATATTTGACACAGTAACATCTAATTTCCTTTTAACTGTTCTAACACTCCATTGTTAACTCCATTATACACATAGAGAAATAAACTCTGGTTATTTTAACTTTTTATAGAACTGAAAGAGAAAAAGTTAAAACTCAAGATAGACGCCATAACTCCACCCCCTTCCACAGCCTTATTTCTTCTCAGCACTGAGGTGGGGGTCCCAGTGAAGGCACAAAAATAGACCCCTGGAATTCTCTGGAAGCTCTGCTCCAGGGAAACAGGGAATGTTTTAATGGGGTCCTTGTTTTCTTTCAGTTTTCTTTCAGGCATATGCTTTCAAGTAGTTTGATAATGTTTAGAAGGTCTAAGGGTAACCTGGGCTTCCCTGGTGGCTCAGAGGTTAAAGCGTCTGCCTGGAATGCAGGAGACCCAGGTTCGATCCCTGGGTAGGGAAGATCTCCTGGAGAAGGGAATGTAATCTAAGAAGTAAAAAACCTAGCAGCTGAGAATTAGTTTATCAGATAATCAAAGTATTATAGCAATTAATTGTGGGCCCTAGAAATAGAACTCATAGGTAAAGTCCTGGTCATATTAGCAACCTTATATAATCTTGGACACAACAATCACATAAGCTACTTTGTATCTCAATTGTATAATCTGTAAAATGGGGTTGATACTACCTAACTCACTGGGTAAGAAAATGCTGGCATATGCTACACATTATCACATAAATATTTTAACAAGTATCAGTGGGAATTGATGTTTACAAAGCAGTTCTATACTTTGTAGTAAAAATGAAAGAAAACAATCTACATGTCTGGCCATTTGTAAATTTTAGTTGTGTCTTCTCCAAATATTCTTATTATTTACCTCCCCAAAGCTTATTACCTCAGAAAACCAAAATAGCTCAGTATGTGGTTTGCTTGAAGGTAGAATTATGTCTTATACATGCTTCAGTTCACTTCAGTCGCTCAGCTGTGGCTGACTCTTTGCGACCCCATGAATCGCAGCACGCCAGGCCTCCCTGTCCATCAGACCACCCTTTATGGTGCAAACATATGTCTTACTCCACCATCATTGCTTTCCTTGACTTGTGTTTACAGTGGCAAAAGAGATGTGGTATATATTTTACAATATGCGCTGAGAGAAGACCCAAATCCTATGTTTATCATACATATTTTTGTACTCACTATAATTCCATCACGTTTCCTGGTGTGAAAATCAGATTGATAAATCCCTGCTCTGCTTATTTCAGGGAGTTTTTTATGAAGGCAGAAGTCAAATTACTTTGAAAAATGTGCAACAATAAATAAATAGAGTAGATAAACCTAGAGAATCTAGTTATTTAGGCATAAAGACCAAAATAATGCAGCTTTGCTGTAAATAAAATGATGTGTATAAAAATTGTGGAGTTTGAGAGAATAGAATGAGCTTTAAATGTATCTTAAAAGACACATAAGGTAGTATATATCACTCTGAGTAGTTCTCTAATATAACCACCACATTATTACACTTTGGTTAAGATAGATAAAGAATATGGGCATGTTTTTAAAATCAGTTTTATGAACATTAAGTATACAATTCATGAACAAATCTCCAATAGTATATTCATCAAATGAAGAACATATTCTAAGAGCCTCTTCTCTGAAAAGATAGCATGAAAAAATCAAAGTAGAAGAAAGGAAATATTTTGTGGGAGAAACTGAGGTTGCAGGCATGGAGTAAGGTTCTTCAGTTCAGGTCAGTTCAGTTCAGTCATTCAGTCATGTCCGACTCTTTGCAACCTCATGGACTGGAGCACGCCAGGCCTCCCTGTCCATCACTACCTCCCAGAGTTTACTCAAACTCATACCCATTGAGTTGGTGATGCCATCCATTCATATCATCCTCTGTCGTCCACTTCTCCTCCCGCCTTCTATCTTTCCCAGCATCAGGGTCTTTTCAAATGGGTCAGTTCTTCACATCAGGTGGCTTAAGTATTGCAGTTTCAGCTACAACATCAGTCCTTCCAATGAACACTCAGAATTGATCTCCTTTAGGATGGACTATTGGATCTCCTTGCAGTCCAAGGGACACTCAAGAGGCTTCTCCAACACAATAGTTCAAAAGCATCAATTCTTTGGCGCTGAGCTTTCTTCATAGTCCAACTCTCACACCATACGGGACTACTGGAAAAACCATAGCCTTGACTAGATGGACCTTTGTTAGCAAAGTAATGTCTCTGCTTTTTAATATGCTGTCTAGGTTGGTTATAACTTTCTTCCCAAAGAGTAAGCATTTTTTAATTTCATGGCTGCAATCACCATCTGCAATGATTTTGGAGTCCAAAAAAAAAATAAAGTCTGCCACTGTTTCCATTGTTTCCCCATCTATTTGTGATGAAGTGATGGGACCGGATGCCACGATCTTTGTTTTCTGAATGTTGAGGTTTAAGTCAACTTTTTCACTCTCCTCTTTCACTTTCTTCAAGAGGCTCTTTAGTTCTTTTTCAATTTCTGCCATAAGGGTGGTATCATCTGCATATCTGAGGTTATTGATATTGCCCCCAGCAATCTTGATTCCAGCTTGTGCTTCATCCAGCCCAGCATTTCTCATGATGTATTCTGCATATAAGTTAAATAAACAGGGTGACAATATATAGCCTTGACATACTCCTTTTCCTATTTGGAACCAGTCTGTTGTTCCATGTCCAGTTCAAACTGTTGCTTCCTGACCAGCATACAGGTTTCTCAAGAGGCAGGTCTAGTGGTCTAGTATTCCCATCTCTTTCAGCATTTTCCACAGTTTGTTGTGGTCCACACAATCAAAGGCTTTGGCATAGTCAATAAAGCAGAAATTGATGTTTTTCTGGAACTCTCTTGCTTTTTGATGATCCAATGGATGTTGGCAATTTGATCTCTGCTTCCTCTGCCTTTCTAAAATCCAGCTTGAACATCTGGAAATTCACACTTCATGTATTGCTGAAGCCTGGCAATTATTGAGCATTATTTTCCTAGCGTGATAGATGAGTGCAATTGTGCGGTAATTTGATCATTCTTTGGCATTGCCTTTCTTTGGGGTTGGAATGAAACTGACCTTTTCCAGTCCTGTGCCCACTGCTGAGTTTTCCAAATTTGCTGGCATATTGAGTGCAGCACTTTCACAGCATCATCTTTCAGGATTTGAAATAGCTCAACTGAAATTCCATCACCTCCTTTAGCTTTCTTCATAGTGGTGCTTCCTAAGGCCCAGGTGACTTCACATTCCAGGATATCTGGCTCTAGGTGAGTGATCACAGCATTGTGATTAACTGAATCATGAAGATCTTTTTTGTATAGTTCTATGTATTCTTGCCACCTCTTCTGTTATTTCATATATCTATAAAAGAATACTAAGACGGATAGCATTTCAATTCTATAGATAAAGAGGCAAGAAGTTCTATCATAGAAGTTCTATAACTTGTCCAAGGTCACAAAGCTAATTCCAAGGAGAGGCTGTATTCAAAGTCAGTTCTCTGTAAAGGCAAATCCATTATAATGAGCCCAGGCTTCCTGCTTGTTGGAAAGAAGTTGACGCATGTGTAAATTAACCTCAGTTAAGTGATGCCAAAGAATTAAAGGCTTCCCTGGTGGGTCAGCAGTAAAGACCCAGCCTGCAAAGCAGGAGATGCAGGAGACTCAGATTTGATTCCTGGGTTTGAAAGAATCCCTGGAGAAGGGAATGGCAACCCATTCCAGTATTTTAGCATGAAAAATCCCATGGATAGAGGATCCTGGCGAGCTACAGTTCATGGTGTGACAAAGAGTCAGACATGACTGAGCACACGAGCACAGAATACCTCTGAGGTCATGGAAATCCACACAAAACCAGGATATATTTCCAAGTTCTATGGTTTCAGTTACAGCAGAATTAACATCTTCCCTGGTGATTCTCAGGTCATGCAGTGGTGAAGAATCTGCCTACCAATGCAAGAGATGCAAGAGACTCGGGTTTGATCCCTGGGTTGGGAACATCCCCTGGAGTAGGAAATGGCAACCCACTCCAGTATTCTTACCTAGAGAATTTCATGGGCAGAGGAGCCTGGTGGGCTACAGTCCATGGAGTCACAAAGAGTCACACACGACAGAGCACCACACATGTATATGTTAGGGACCAAACGACGGTCTCTAGGACCTGAGTCATGTTTACCAGAAAGAGACAGGATATGCTCTCATCCTGCCTGGCCAATCATGTAACGCCAGCTACTCCTGTAACTGAGACAAAGAACTGCCTGTATATAAGCCGCCACACTCCTTTGTTCGGGGCTCTTGTCGGATTCCCTTGTGTGGGATGAGACTTGGGCCCTAGCGCGCTAGGAATAAACAAACTCCCTTTTTGCGTTTGCAATACTGTGGTGGACTTGCTCTCTCGGTCGGTTTGGAGATACGGGCTCGGAGCATAACAGTATATATTATATACTGGTGACTCAGTAGTAAAGAATCTACCCGCCAATGCAAGAGATGTGGGTTCGATCCCTGGGTCAGAAAGATCTCCTGGAGAAGGAAATTGCAACCCACTCCAGTATTATTGCTGGGAGAATCTCATGGACAGAGGAGGCTGGTGGGCTATAGTACATGGGCTTGCACAGAGTCAGACAGGAGTTAGTGACTAAACAACAACAACAAAGAATTAAAGTGCTTGAAAGAGCTTAAGGACTTTGTAAACACTAAAACTAAAGAAATGTTAGATGTTAATGAGAAGCGTCAATAAAATTCATGCACAAGAGTGCTCAGAGGAAGAGCCAGCAGTAATAAGGTTTGAAAAATTACTTTCAAGTAAGGTAGAATCACTAAGGATCAGTGGAGACTTCACATATTTCCCACAGAATTTAGAGGCATAGATGTGAGAAAGATGAGAACGTTCAAATGATGGCTTATTTGATGACATATTGTTTGAGGTTGAAAATGGCAGCCAAAGCTATGACAAAATTTTTGTCTTATAATTTTCCTCTGTATGGTGATCTTGAGAGTCAGCAAAACTCAGTACTTTAATATTTGTTATCAACATATTAGGGTTTTTCCATCTAAAATCCCTGTTCTTCTGCCTCAGTGAATAAGCAGTTGGAGCCTGAAATGGAAACACTATAACCACAGGATGTTCTTAACAGACAAATCAGAAAGGTCACTGGAGCTATACAAGTTACAATTGCAAAGAGACCACTGGTTTTGAATTTTAAAAATTGGATGCAATCTTCAGCCTAGTAATTACACTGTATCTTGGACTCCAGATAAGGTACTTCACATCAAGTTTTCTAGCTTGAATAAAAAAAAGTATAATACTAACAAAATTAATTAATATTTCTCAGAACATACTTTATAGCCAAAGTTGACAAACTAAGGTCTACATGATAAATTTTGCCTTCCACCTGTTTCAGCAATCTTTTTATTTGCAGAAAAACATATTAATTTGCATGTTTTCCTTTGTTACATTCATGCTACAACTGCAGATTTGAATAGTCATTTCAAATACGATGTCATCTACAAACTGGAAGTATTTACTCTGTGGTTCTTTTAATAAATTATTTGCCAACCTCTGGTGTATAGCACATCACTCATTTGTTCCTTAGAACAGTCCTATGAGATTTTACAAATAAGTGAGGAAAGCAGGGAGATATTTGGTAACATGGCCAAAGTTACAAAGTGGTGTGGTAGAGGAGTTGATATTAAAATGACTGCAACACTAAAAGGATACATTGTAATATGTGACAAAGTACATTATAAAGCATTAAGGATTCATGAATCAGTACTTGAGGGACAAGTGTGCCCCTAAAAAATCAATTTTTAAAGCAATATAGAAACAGTTTCAAAGTCTGACTTTTCGACTTTGTTTTCTGTGACTTTGTGCCAACTGATCTAAGTTCCTATAACCTTATAACGAGGTAATTACACTTACCTTGTATAATTTTACTATCAGAAAGGCACTTCATAAAGCATGGTACCTTGTGAGGGATAAGTAAAGGGGATATTTTCACTGGCTGTTAATCCTTGTTTCCACAATACTTTTGTTTGTCTCCATTATACTGTTTGACACGGTGTTCTATTTCTTCTCCTAATTTCCTTTCTCCTTCACTAAACCATGGGGCTTTAAGAAGGAAGGAGCATTCCTTCTTTGCTTCAGTTTCCCAAATTTTTGCAGAGAGTTTGGCACCAAAAAGGTGTCCATAAATATTCATTGACTAGATGATCAGTTCCTAAAGCACAACGGCAGTTGATCTTGCCAGAGTCATTCCTTGCTAGGCCACATTAGAGAGGGAAAATGTCCTTCTTCCATTGCAATATTTTTAGGATGTAAAGAATGGTGCTTCACTGGTTGGTTCTGCATTATGGCTGGGCCTGGGATTTATTGCTGCATTGGGTAGTCAGCTTATTAGAGTCATTTTTATCCCTTTTTGGTAGAATCAATTAGGTAATCAAGATGAAACATGTGTCTATTATTAGATTCAGAAAGATGCCATATTATTTCTTCAAAAATACTCATAAATCATCTAGGAATGTGCAACAAATCAGAATACTTAATTTGCTGAACTCTGATTCTTTTCATCAGAGGATAAAATGAACACATGTTAAGAGGTGTTGGATGGTCTCTAAAAATTTCTTAAAATAGTTTTGTTCTTGAACAGCATAGGCTATTTAAATCATTTAATAATGACTGCTTTTCCTTATGCCCTGAGATCTTAGACCAATAGGTGTTTCCTGGTCCACTAAATACCTGTCAGCCCTCAGTTCAGTTCAGTTCAGTTCAGTCGCTCAGTCGTGTCCTACTCTTTGCGACCCCATGAATCGCAGCACACCAGGCCTCCCTGTCCATCACCAACTCCCGGAGTTCACTCAGATTCACATCCATTGAGTCAGTGATGCCATCCAGCCATCTCATCCTCTGTCGTCCCCTTCTCCTCCTGCCCCCAATCCTTCCCTGCAACAGAGTCTTTTCCAATGAGTCAGCCCTAGCTGGGTATTATTCAGGTCTTGGCAATGCTTCCATCTGTGAAAAGGGAATCATGATTCTCCATCACAGATTTATTAGGGAGATGAATTAAAATCACAAATGTAAGGCATCAAGGAGAATGACTGGGAAATTAAAAGTTCACGTTACATAGTGATTTCCTTTCATTGCTTTCCTTTTTAATTTTTTTTTTTTAAATTTAGAGTGAGCATCAAGGTTTAATCAGTAACATATAGTTTAGACTTTCCAAGGAAATCAGACCGATGTCAAAACAAAAACACTGCAAAGCAAAGAAACAAACAAAACCAGGCTAAACCAAGTAAAAGCCACTTGAGATTTTATTTGCTTTGTCTGGTGTACATATGTGTGTGTGTGTGTGTGTGTGTGTGTGTGTGTGTGTATGTTCAGTTCAGTTCAGTTCAGTTCAGTTGTTCAGTCATGTCCAACTCTTTGCCATCCCATGAATTGCAGCATGCCAGGCCTCCCTGCCCACCACTGCCTCCCGGAGTTCACTCAAACTCATGTCCATTGAGTCACTGATGTCATTCAACCATCTCATCCTCTGTTGTCCCCTTCTCCTCCTGCTCCCAATCCCTCCCAGCATCAGGGTCTTCTCCAATGAGTCAACTCTTCACATGAGGTGGCCAAAGTACTGGAGTTTCAGCTCCAGCATCATTCCTTCCAAAGAACACCCAGGACTGATCTCCTTTAGAATGGACTGGGTGGATCTCCTTGAAGTACAAGGGACTCTCAAGAGTCTTCTCCAGCACCACAGTTCAAAAGCAGCAATTCTTTGGTGCTCAGCTTTCTTCACAGTAAAACTTTCACATCCATACATGACCACTGGAAAAACCATAGCCTTGACTAGACGGACCTTTGTTGGCAAAGTAATGTCTCTGCTTTTGAATATGCTATCTAGGTTGGTCATAACTTTCCTTCCAAGGAGTAAGCGTCTTTTAATTTCATGGCTGCAATCACCATCTGCAGTGATTTTGGAGCCCCCCAAAATAAAGTCTGCCACTGTTTCCACTGTTTCCCCATCTATTTCCCATGAAATGATGTATAGATATGCAATTATATATGTGCATTCATTTCTAATACTTGCATCTTTCTCAGATCAAGCTGCTTCTATTCAAATCTCTAATCTCTAATAATCACCTATCCTATGATCTCAGTTGCTTTTGAAAAAACGTCATGTAATAAGCATTGAATAATTGTAATTTCTTGGGTTATTAATATATTTAAAATGCTGTTGACTCAAAGTTGAGGCTTTTAAAATTAAGTTAAAATTTTTAAAATCTGTTTTCCATTTTTTCTATCTCATTTCAGAAAATTTTTTTTTTGCATTTTACATCTACTGAATATTGTGATGGAAACAGTCAACAAAAAATTTATGGTATAGTTCTTGACTTCAAGAGATGCAAAAGTTAATCCCCTCAAATACATTTTGGGAATTAGCAGCAGTAAGTGGAGATAAGAAAATAAGTGTTTTGTGATATTGGCTACTGAGTAAGCAAATAAATGAATGATTCTTTGTTTCTTAAGAAATGTAAAAGAAGGCAATGACAGCATAGAAAAAAAGCAGAGAGGAAGCAAAAGAAAAAAAAAAAAAAAAGGAAATATGGGGAAGCTTCAAAATTCAAAGACTTTGATCTGAGACTTGAAGTTGAACACATATTTTTACCCAGATGTACAAACCTTAAGATGGAATTCCAAGCAGAGAAATAAACATAAGCAAAATTCAAGATGTTGAGAAACACTGTTGTGTTTCTAAGCAAGTGGCTTGACATTTCTGTAACATACATTGGGAATTAAGTGTCAAGAGTTAGTACTAATTAGGTAGGAAGAATATTTGTTCAACCAATGAATTTAAGGCATAGTCCTGTGAATAAAGATTTATTTAATAATTTAAACAGTGCTGTAGCAAGATTATATTTGCATAATGGAAATATTATTTAAATGATAAGACTCTGATAAATATATCTGTAATATTTAATAAAAAAGGGCTATCAGTGTTGAAATTTTTTAACAACCAATAGATGGGGAAACAGTGTCAGACTTTATTTTGGGGGGCTCCAAAATCACTGATGATGGTGACTGCAGCCATGAAATTAAAAGACGCTTACTCCTTGGAAGGAAAGTTATGACCAACCTAGATAGCATATTCAAAAGCAGAGACATTACTTTGCCAACAAAGGTCCATCTAGTCAAGGCTATGGTTTTTCCTGTGGTCGTGTATGGATGTGAGAGTTGGACTGTGAAGAAGGCTGAATGCCGAAGAATTGATGCTTTTGAGCTGTGGTGTTGGAGTAGACTCTTGAGAGTCCCTTGGATTGCAAGGAGATCCACCCAGTCCATTCTAAAGGAGATCAGTCCTGGGTGTTCTTTGGAAGGACTGATGCTAAAGCTGAAACTCCAGTACTTTGGCCACCTCATGTGAAGAGTTGACTCATTGGAAAAGACTCTGATGCTGGGAGGGATTGGGGGCAGGACGAGGAGGGGACGACAGAGGATGAGATGGCTGGATGGCATCACTGACTCGATGGACATGAGTTTGAGTGAACTCTGGGAGCTGGTGATGGACAGGGAGGCCTGGCATGCAGCGATTCATGGGGTTACAAAGTGTCGGACATGACTGTAATATTTAATTAAAAAGGGCTATCAGTGTTGAAATTTTTTAACAACCTAGGTAAGAGTCAATGGTGACCTGAAAAAATAATGACAGATGGACATGTAGATAGATACATTAATACCAGACCTATATGTGCCTTTTTAATAAATATTTGTAGAACCTGTTGCCTAATTAGATGCAGGGAGCAATGAAAACAAAGCAAATAAAATACTTCCTGACTTTGGATTTCCCGATGACCTTTTAAAACTCTTATTATACCATACTGTATTCACAACTTCACTTACCTTTCTTTCTTTCTATAACCTTACCAAAGTGCCTGGCACATATTAGTTTGTTGATAAATAAGTGTTGAATAAATAACTGGTGAAACTTGTGGATCTAAATAATATGGGATGAAGAGGTTTGTGGGAGCAAGATAATGGTATCAATGTTGGAAATATATGAAGTGTTTGTGGCTCCATGTTACAGACCCATAGAAAATAATTCTATGCCTGGACAAAGAGCTCTTGAGAGAACTGGCTGAGAGCTATGGGATTATTAACATACTAGTGGTGGTTTAAGATACATGTATAAAGGAATCCAATTCAGGAGACAAATGCTTCTCCTATTCTCTATTTTACTCAAACTCTGTCCTACTTGCCTGCCATTCACCTTTCCAACTCTTCTTTATTTCCATCTATGTCCCTTTTTATTTTACTCTTTACCTGAAGGCCAACAATGGTCTGGTGCAGACCATTGTTTAAATGCTGCTCTCCAACTAAGGCTTCCCTGGTTGCTCAGATGGTGAAGAATCTAGCTGTAATGCAAGAGACCTGGGTTCAATCCCTGGGTCAGGAAGTTACCCTGGAGAAGAGAATGGCAACCCACTCCAGCATTCTTGCCTGGAGAATTCCATGGACAGAGGACCCTGACAGTCTACGGTCCATGGGATCACAAAGAGTTGGACATGACTGAGCAACAAACACTTTCACTTTCTCCAACTAACTAATTATTTAGTTATCACTGTTCTCTTTAAGACAGTTCTAAAGAAATGCTTTTCAAATTGAGATAATGAAAAAGGTCAATTTTCTGCATCATATTCATGTCATCATAAACACCAAGGTCTTTTCCACTTAAAGAAAGAAATATATCCCACTACTTTTTACACTGTTTCAATCGTAATTTTTCTGTTATATATGACCATTAACAAAAGCATTCTTTAGATTTTATAATGCAATGATGTACAATGAAACTTTTGCATCATCAATATGTCTAAAGATTAAATTAATATTTCATGATGTCATTTCTTATGTACTTCTTTGTGGTCAAATTCAATCCCTTCTGTAGTGCTTTAATCAGAGAAGGCAATGGCAACCCACTCCAGTACTCTTGCCTGGAAACTCCCATAGATGGTAGGCTACGGTCCATGGGGTCGCAAAGAGTCAGACACAACTGAAGCAACTTAGCAGCAGCAGCAGTGCTTTAATAATGCATTCATTGTTATTCATCATTTCATTCAGTGAATATTTAATGCTATTGTTAGTTTTATTAGCAATGAACTAAACAAGTTATATGCAGATGACACCACCCTTATGGAAGAAAGTAAAAATGAACTAAAAAGCCTCTTGATGAAGGTGAAAGAGGAGAGTGAAAAAGTTGGCTTTAAGCCCAACATTCAGAAAATGAAGATCATGGCATCTGGTCCCTTCACTTCATGGGAAATAGATGGGGAAACTGTGGAAACAGTGTCAGAATTTATTATTTTGGGCTCAAAAATCACTGCAGATGGTGACTTCAGCCATGAAATTAAAAGACGCTTACTCCTTGAAAGGAAAGTTATGACCAACATAGACAGCATATTCAAAAGCAGAGACATTACTTTGCCAACAAAGGTCTGTCTAGTTAAGGCTATGGTTTTTCCAGTAGTCAAGTATGGATGTGAGAGTTGGACTGTGAAGACAGCTGAGCACTGAAGAATTGCTGCTTTTGAACTGTGGTGTTGGAGAAGACTCTTCAGAGTCCCTTGGACTGCAAGGAGACCCAACCAGTCCATTCTAAAGGAGATCGGTCCTGGGTGTTCTTTGGAAGAACTGATGCTAAAGCTGAAACTCCAGTACTTTGGCCACCTCATGTGAAGAGTTGACTCATTGGAAAAGACTCTGATGCAGGGCGGGATTGGGGGCAGGAGGAGAAGGGGACGACAGAGGATGAGATGGCTGGATGGCATCACGGACTCGATGGACGCAAGTTTGAGTGAACTTTGGGAGTTAGTGATGGACAAGGAGGCCTGGCGCGCTGCAATTCATGGGGTAACAAAGAGTTGGACATGACTGAGTGACTGAAATGAACTGAAATGAGACAAGTTAGACTGCCCCACCCAATTTAAATTCATCTTTATTCATAAGAGTCATCATTGTGAAATCAAAGGAAATTGCACTGAAATAATTAAAATAGAAATAAAATATTTATCAATTTCAAAGTACTTCACAAGCATTTATTCATTTTTATCATGAGCCTTGAAATAACACTATGAATATTATGAAAAGAGCTATTTCCTATTATAGGTAGTTTTTTTTTTTTTACTTTTTATTTTTACTTTATTTTACTTTATGTAGGTAGTTTTGAAACTATAGTACATCACTTTCCCAAATTCATATACTTGGTAGCTATTGGACCTTAAACTTGAACAAACCCTGTCAATTCATCATGCAGCCTCTTGGTAGAGACAACTTGTCTGTTGGAAATTCTTCCTGAGGAATATTAACAGCATTACTAGTTGGCTCCTCTCATAATATTTAATCACAAATTTAAATCCATGACTTATCTTTACCAGGTTGATATGCTTAAAACTTTTGATGAATGTGTCTAACTTCATTGCATTGATATAATTTGACACGATGTACATAGTGGAGTCCTAAAATCACCAAAGTGTAGCTGTATTTCAGTGACAGATTGAGAGAAACTGCCATTAATGTGAATATTCAGCAAGGTGTGGTGCAAAAAAAAGAAGAGACCTATGAATTCGCCTAAAGAAAGGGCAATTCATCTAAAAATCAGGACTTGTTTTAAGGAAAATTACAGAGCAGATCAGGAGAGCCAGTTTTAGATTTCACTGCCTAATTCTTTCTTTTGCCTTTTATTTAAAAATATATTAATTTCAAAATAACTTCTAAAATTTGACTAAATCATAAAAATACTTTTTTCTGTAAGAAAAATACCTGCTAAACTTGACTATAAATAAATAGCTGTACTTCTAAAATGTGTTTTTAACATTTGTCTGCTGAACTTGGAATAGAAGGACCGTGCCTCACATTTTAATAGCAACCATGGTAAGACCACAGTATCCCAACCACAGTTGGGATATATCTGGCAGTTGCTGAGTATCTGGCTCAGCAATAAAGAATCTACTTGCCAATGCAGGAGACCCTGGTTTGATCTCTGAATCGGGAAGATACCCTGGAGAAGGAAATGGCAACCCACTTCAGTATTTTTCCCTGGGAAATCCTATAGACAGAGGAGCCTGGTGGGGACCAGTCCATGGAGTTGAACATGGCTTAGTGACTGAGCACACATAGTGCTTCTAGGTTTCCGGAGCAACCACTTTCCCATTCTACTCCATATGAAGACTTTTACACACAAACACAGGATTATTCATATAATCAATGAAAGCCAATGCACTGTGGACAGACTTATCCAAAAACTCATACCCAGTCCTGCTAAATAATGAATTCCTATATGGTACTGAAAATGCCTGAATGGACATATACAGAGAGACAGGGGCCATTCACAAGAACAGCCTCCCATCTCACATTAACCTAGCAAATATACTTGATGAGATAAGGAAAATTCAAGAACATGCTTGGGCTCTTTTAATATTATGCAATGATCCCAAGTATTTTTCAAAGAGTATTACTTTTAGTGAGCACTTGGGTTTCACTGGTGGCTCAGATAATAAAGAATCTACCTGCAATGCAGGAGACCTGGGTTTGATCCCTGGTTTGGAAAGATCCCCTGGAGAAGGGACTGGCTACTCACTCTAGAATTCCCTGGACAGAGGATCCTGGTGGGCTACAGGCCATGGGATCACAAAGAGTCAGATATGACTGAGCAGCTAACATTTTCACTTTTTCTTTTCTCATTAACAACGAAAAATTCTGCTCTTAATGGCATACAAAAGAAGAATCACTAAAAGCTGTTATTAAGGACAGAGTAGAAAAATAAAAGAAAGAAATAGAAAATGAGAATTAAATATAGCAGAAATCTGAAAGCCATAATGATAGGCTTTATCCCCCAAGATTATACTTCCCTTATCTGTAATGTTTTTTCAGAATTATTCATGCTCTATTTTTCTATGAACTATGACTTGGCTGAAATTAGCTATTCTTCTAAATTATCATCATGGTGATGCTTCAAAAGATAGGAATATCTGCTCTGACAGAATGTTTTAATTATGAGTACTTGATATGAGAGCCTATATAATAAAGAATTTAATTGTTCCAAAAGAGATCTAGCCTTTGCCCTTGGCGACTGGGAAGTGGTCATTGCTTGTCAGGGGGCCTTGGAATAGCCAGAGAGCAACAGTGTGATTTGGGTGGTTGGATGGCATCACTGATTGAATGGACATGAACTTGGGTAAACTTCAGGAGAAGGTGAGGGACAGGGAGACCTGGTGTACTGAAGTCCATGGGGTCACGAAGAGTCAGACATGCCTGAGTGACTGAACAACAACAATCAATAACAGTGTGATTCAGGGGGAGCTAGCCAAGACTTCGAGGGACAGTAGGAATGCCAGAAAGACCAACACTATGATTTAGGGTGGGCACTTTGATTAATGAAGTATCAATAGATCTAGAAACTGAGATCAACCACATAAGCATCAATCAATCGATCAGTCAGTCAGTCAATCAATTATGTCTGCACAATGGAACTCGAATAAAATTCTGAATTTGAAGCACAAATACATTTCCCTGCTTGGCAATACTCTGTGGTGTCGTCACACATCTGTGCCAGGAGAATGGTGGTGGCAGTGGTGGTGAGGGGGTGACGACAGAAGTTCTGTGTCTGTTACGTCTTCTGGTCCCAGCTCCAGGCATCTCTTCCTCTGGCTGATGTTAATCTATATTTCTGCTGCTTCAGTCATGTCCAACTCTGTGCGACCCTGTAGATGGCAGCCCACCAGGCTCTCCCGTCCCTGGGATTCTCCAGGCAAGAATATTGGAGTGAGTTGCCATTTCCTTCTATAGTGCATGAAAGTGAAGTCAAAGTGAAGTTGCTCAGTCGTGTCCAACTCTTAGCGACCTCATGGACTGCAGCCTACCAAGCTCCTCCATCCATGGGATTTTCCAGGCAAGAGTACTATTTCCCTGTAATAAACCATCACTGTGAATGCAGCAGTCTTCAGTGAATTCTGTGAATCTGTCTAGTACATTATTAAGCCCAAAATTAGTTTTGGGAACTTCTTGACCTTACAATTGATATCGAAAGTTAGGGTGCTCTTATGTGATCTATTACAGTGCCTCTAAACTTTATTCTTGGCTAAATTTCACAGCTGGCCTAAGGTTTTGCAAGACCATAACAGAACGAACCATTTGTAGGTCACTTGTACACAAACCAACAATTTCTTAATATCTAAGAAAGTACTGTGTGGAAGGTCCAGTATTATAGATTTTGAGTGATATAAAGGAGAAGAAAAATTAACAGCAGCTCTCTAGGATCTCAAAATCTAGTGAAAGAGACAAGTATATACTTCAGTTTCAATGCAAGACATAATATAGCATGATGTGTTGAAACAGAGAAGAGAAAGCAGCCCCTAAGAGCAGGGAGCCAGTTTGGCCGTGACAGCCAGGCCTTGATGTTCTAGAGTCTGGACTGGAGCTCTCTATTAGGCCATTGTTTTCTGCTATACATGAATAATTTCATAGAACGGCAATATCAAAGAAGACCACCTAGTGACATGATAGATTAAGATAAAACAGAACCATACTGCAATCATTTTTCAATAAAGGCAGAAGCAAGAATGCTAGCCAAAGCTGCAGATGACTAAACATCCTCTTTTGTGGCCAACAGGAGCAGCTATTGCTGCTTAAAAAAAAAAAAAAAAAAAAAAAGTTTTAGGTTTGATTTGTTTCTGCTGACTTTTAGATAAGATTGATAAAGACACATAAGCATAAAATATCCCCAGCTTCCAGAATGTAATCTTCTTTCTTAAATCGAACACTTTCCAAAACGCTGTACTTAAATACTTCAACATTTTTGCCCTGAGCTGGCCCTAACGTCTCGAGTGGTGTGGCCTCTCTCTCATGGCAAGCATCGAGGCAGTCACCTAACTTTGTTGGGCTATAACTGTGTTCCTGGCAGCATTTGGCTGATAGATATCAACCGAACTGTGGAAAGTGTAAGACTTTGACTAAGAGATTTTAATTAGATCAATGACTGTCTGGTTTCTCCTGTTGCTGTAGGGTTTGCTGTACCTGAATGAGGGGCATCACAAATTTCACACAGCAGGTTAGTGACTGGGCTGAGATTATCGCTGGTTCTTCTATCTCCTGGATCAATATTCTGTGTATTGTGCCATTTTGCTTTTGTTTTTATTTCCCTTAAACTTTAGACAATACAATTAAGAACTAGAATACAACTTAAATGAATGAACCATAAAATGTGGTGATGATCAGTAATTAAATAAGTGATAAATAGGATAAAAAGAAAACTGGAAAAAAAAAAAACTGAGGCTTCCTGATGACAGAAAAAAATTTAAGATGATTCTCCTTCTTTATTCAGAATGTCAAATTTGGAAGGACAGTTTATAAGAGCTTTGGTGCAGTTCTGTTTCAAACTATATAGTTACTTTATCATTCTAATCTAGACCATGAAATTTTATATTTTCCACAACTAAAGATTATATGTATACAACAACTATCAACATAAAACATACATACATATGTATCTACATTTAATTGTTTATCATTCATATAACTGCTCTTATTTTCTTTCAAATTTGTTATAAGAATACTACATTTTAGGATTTTTATTCTATGAGTTTTCAGCCAAGATGAAAATAAAGCAAAATAAAGAATATTTTTAATAAAAATTTTGGTGTTTTTCAAATGTAGTTCTCATAATGTATTAAATGTAAAGGGGGTCAATAATTAAGTAAATCAAAGAAATGCTAGATCCTTTAACAGAGTTTTCCTCAGAACCTTTAGTTTATGAGGGTCTGTTACAAAATCAAGAACAGGAACAAGCTGCAGGATGCTTTCATTAAGTATCTGACCATCCCTCCTGATTTCTGCCACTAGATACCACTCAAATGGCAGAGAGTGAAGAGGACCTAAAGAGTCTCTTGATGAGGATAAAAGAGGAGAGTGAAAAAGCTGCCTTAAAACTCAATATTCAGAAAACTAAGGTCATGGCATCTGGTCCCAACACTTTATGGCAAAGAGAAGGGGAAAAAATGGAAGCAGTGACAGATTTTATTTTCTTGGGCTCCAAAAATCACTGAGGATGGTGACTGCAGCCATGAAATTAAAAGATGCTTGCTCCCTGGAAAAAAGCTATGACAAACCTAGACAGGATATCATTTTGTTGACATAGGTCCATATAGTCAAAGCTATGGTTTTTTCAGTAGTCATGTACAGATGTGGCAGTGGGACCATAAAGAAGCCTGAGCACTGAAGAACTGATGCTTTCAAATTATAGTGCTGGAGAAGACTCCTGAGAGTCCCTTGGACAGCAAGGAGAGCAAACCAGTTAATCCTAAAGGAAATCACCCTGAATATTCATTGGAAGGACTGATCCTGAAGCTGAAATTCCACTACTTTGGCTTACCTGATATGAAGAGTCGACTCATTGGAAAAAATCCTGATGCTGGGAAAGACTGAAGGGAAAAGGCGAAGAGAGCAGCAGAGGATGAGATGGTATATAGCATCACTGACTCAGTGGACATGAGTTTAAGCAAACTCAGGGAGACAGTGAAGGATGGGGAAGCCTGGCATGATGTAGTCCATGGAGTCACAAAGAGTTGGACATGACTGAACGACTGAACAAAATATTTCCTGAACCTTTTCTTCCTATTTCCTGCCCACTACTAGATTTGGGTCTAGTATATTTCAGAACAAAATTTGAATCTTCCCACATTTTTGGAAGATTAACTACAGAGGGAAATAATACTAATGGGTTTTGAAAAGAGAACAAGGCATAGGAGGCATTTAATCAGTGAAAGTCACTCAGTCGTGTCTGACTCTTTGTGACCCCATGGTAGAGTCCACGGATTTCTCCAGGCCAGAATACTGGAGTGGGTAGCCATTCCCTTCTCCAGGGGATCGTCTCAACCCAGGGACTGACTCAACCCAGGGATTGGACCCAGATCTTCTACACTGCAGGCAGATTCTTTACCAGCTGATCCATCAGGGAAGCCCTGGGAGGCATTTAGGTGGAGAGAAAATATGTGCAGACTCAGGATAGTTGTCTTATGTCCAATGAAAAGGGAGAGAGGGTAAAGAATGACAGCTTACCTGGTTTGGCAGAATACTATAAGGAATGTTTTGATAATTTACTTGTAAGGGTAAATGAAAAGTAAACTCATTATACAAAAGTTGAAACATAAAAAACACTCCTTTTGAAATCATGATAAACATAAAGTCCACTTTTCATGAACACTGCTCTTATAGAAATTGGTGTGTTCACTTTACAGTTATTTCTTAAGTTTATCATTAAAATTTTCTGGTTTTTGCTTGTCTATTTGTTTCTACAGAAGTGTTTATGAATATTGATTTGTCTGTTTGCCTCCAATAATTTTGCCTTTGCTCCATATTGTGAAGTTTTGAGTAGCAGGAATCACAGGACATTCAAATTTGTGGATACAGTGCCCATCAGAGCATCTGAGTAATAATAAATAAACATGTCCTTGATGGAAAAAAATGAGCAAATTGCTAATGGGATTGAATCCTTCAAGAGGATAAGATTCAAGGAGATAAAATATTACAATGCTGCAATTAAATAGCAAGAATAACTATAATTTATTGAATGCTTATCTTATGCAAAGTGCTATGTACAAAAACAATTTATATGCATTTATTCCTCATGTCACAGTCATAACATAGGCATAATGATTATCCTCATTGATTGACAAGGGAACTGAAGCACAGAATGGTTAACTAACTTGCCCACCTTGAAACTGGTAACACCTTCCAAAGACACGTTTCAGATTCCAGGCAGTTAGCCACTATATATACAACATTGTTCACCATTTAGAGGTAGTGAGGAATTAAAATAGAAACCAAGCAATAAAGATGGTGATAAAAGACAGATTGTAGGTAGAATTCAGTTCAGTTCAGTTCAGTTCAGTTCAGTTCAGTTAAGTCGCTCAGTCACGTCCGACTCTGCTACCCTATGAACTGCAGCACACCAGGCCTCCCTGTCTATCACCAACTCCTGGAGTCCACTCAGACTCATATTGGTGATGCCATGCAACCATCTCACTCTCTGCCGTCCCCTTCTCCTCCCACCCTCAATCTTTCCCAGCATCAGGGCCATTTCCAATGAGTCAGCTCTTCGCATCAGGTGACCAAAGTATTGGAGTTTCATCTTCAACTTTAGTCCTTCCAATGAACACTCCGGACTGATCTCCTTTAGGATGGACTGATTGGATCTCCTTGCAGTCCAAGGGACTCTCAAGAGTCTTCTCCAACACCACAGTTCAAAAGCATCAATTCTTTGGCACTCAATTTTCTTTATAGCCCAACTCTCACATCCATACATGACTACTGGAAAAACCATAGCCTTGACTAGACAGACCTCTGTTGACAAAGTAATGTCTCTGCTTTTTAATATGCTATCTAGGTTGGTCATAACTTTCCTTCCAAGGAGTAAGTGTCTTTTAATTTCATGGCTGCAATCACCACCTGCAGTGATTTTGGAGCCGAAAAAAATAAAGTCAGCCACTGTTTCCCCTGCTTCCCCATCTATTTGCCATGAAGTGATGGGACTGGATGCCGTGATCTTAGTTTTCTGAATGTTGAGCTTTAAGTCAACTTTTTCACTGTCCTCTTTCACTTTCATCAAGAGGCTCTTTAGTTCTTCACTTTCTGTCATCTGCATATCTGAGGTTATTGATATTTCTTCCAGCAGTCTTGATTCCAGCTTGTGCTTCTTCCAGCCCAGTGTGTCTCATGATGTACTCTGCATATAAGTTAAATAAGCAGGGTGATAATATACAGCCTTGATGTACTCCTTTTCCTATTTGGAACCAGTCTGTTGTTCCATGTCCAGTTCTAACTGTTGCTTCCTGACTTAAATCCAGTGACATGACAACATAAAATAAAAACTTTAAAAGTGAGTCCAAGGAATATCATTTGAAATTTCCCATTGAAAAATATTTCTTGGTTGCCTATCATATACCAAGCACTTTGCTAGATGCTGAAGTCCACTTTCAATAAGGAGGCTCCCAAGTAAGGTAGGTAGCACCAAAGATTGAATTACAAAATAGGAAAGAAAAAAAATATAGAGAAAAAAACAAATTCACTATTGGATTCATTATAATTTTTGATGTACAACAAAATACATTTTCAGTATTTTCAAGAGAGTTTTCTCTATTTACCTCCATCTCACAGACAGAGGAGCCTGGTAGGCTACAATCCATGGGACCGCAAAGAGTTGGACAAGACTGAGCACAATGACTAAGCACAATGGAGCACAGATACTACTGATATTACAGTTACCACAGATTGAACAATCACTTGTACATGACACTGTGCAGTGCAATTTACATTTAATGTCTGTTTAAATTATAAAACATGTTAGGATCTAGACGTAACATAAAAGGAATTAGACTCAGACGTTAAGAAATGTTGCTAATAGTCATGCTTTGTACACAAGGAGCTCAAAACTATTGGCCTTAAAATTTGTCTTCTTAATCCAAAATCATTACTCTGGAAATGTATGATTCATTCAACTTGATATTCCCATGAAAATTTCCCTTTAATCATTCAGATGTCAGCTTTCAATTTAAAATTTAGGTGACTCTAGGCATCTGAAAACAGGTATAATTAAGATAGATGTCATAAACTGTAACTCTTCCTTGCCATCAAAATTATGAGAAAAATTTATTTCACCATAATCACATCCTCTTATGTCCTAAATAAATCTAATTCTAGCAATATAACATTATAATAGTAATATAGCAAAAATAGCTCTCTCAAAGTCTAGGAATATTTCATAAAACATGAATGCCACTCTATTAATTTGCATGCCATATTAATTTGGCCTATAAGATGCTTTCTCCTTGGAAGGAAAGTTATGACCAAACTAGACAGCATATTAGAAAGCAGAGACATTACTTTGTCAACAAAGGTCCGTCTAGTCAAGGCTATGGTTTTTCCAGTAGTCATGTATGGATGTGAGAGTTGGACTAAAAAAAGAAAGCTGAGTGCCGAAGAATTGATGCTTTTGAACTGTGGTGTTGGAGAAGACTCTTGAGAGTCCCTTGGACTGCAAGGAGATCCAACTAGTCCATCCTAAAGGAAATTAGTCCTGGGTGTTCATTGGAAGGACTGATGTTGAAGCTGAAACTCCAATATTTTGGCCACCTGATGTGAAGACCTGACTCAGTGGAAAAGACCCTGATGTTGGGAAAGATTGAAGACACGAGGAGAAGGGGACGAGAGAGGATGAGATGGTTAGATGGCATCACCGACTCAATGCACATGAGTTTGGGTAAACTCCAGGAGTTGGTGATGGACAAGGAGGCCTGGAGTGTTGTAGTTCATGGGGTCACAAAGAGTTGGATATGACTGAACTGAACTGAATCAATAATTTTAAAGCAAAATAGATCACATGCAGTTGGAAAATATCACAGATCACAGAAAATGATAAAAATGGCAAAGACCCTGTAGATCATCTAACGCAACTGAACAGTGCAGTCAGATGAGTAAGGAAAGTTTAGGAGAGAATAACTCTTCACTATCCTGAATTCCATTATATTGAAAAATAAGCATTAGACAAAAGCTTCATTTAATATTGTTGTGTCCATGTTTCACTATTAATGTGGGAAGGGCTTTTATTTTGAATGGGAATATTTTAAAGTTCAAAAACCACAAAAGTGGACTTTTGTCCCTGTTACTCACTTTATATGTATTAGAAGCATATTGGATAACCTCTGAACATAAGTCATGTGTCTGGCAGAGCATTTTGTGAGTAAATATGTGCCCCATATTCCTCTAAATGCATGCAAGGGAAGACTACAGTAAGAATACTGTAATAAACTTGTCTGGCAAGAAGCATAAATGGCAGCAGTAATGATGGTAGGGAATGAGATTTTGCATAAGTTTCAAAGTAAGAGCTGGCAGAATGTTTTGGTGCTTTTGATAAGAAGAAAAAGCACACTGTGATAACCACCAGATATTTAACTTGAGCGGAAGGTAAGACAGAATTGGTATTTCCTGAGATGGGGAAATTTTCTAGAAAAGCAGCTTTGGGATGAGGGATGGAATCAAGAGTTTAGTTTTAAATAAAATCCTTTAGAAAGTTCTCTTAGACATTCAAATAGAAATGCTCAGTAAGCATTGAATATAGAATGTGTTTCAAATGATACACTTGCAAGATTATAGATAAATGAAAATAATCCTTGTGATGTTTATTTGTTCACACAATACAGCATTTAGAACTTATTTGATTCAAGTAAATTAAATAAGTATAGTAAGTATAATAAGATTGTGAGAATGTAAAAATTATGAACATAAGTGGGAAAAAGAGCTTAAGATAAGAATATACCGAAACAATAGCAACTTTTAGAAGGGAAGTTCTTTTCTGTTTTCTATAATGTAACACTTTGCTATTTAAAAGTCAAATTCATGCTTGAGCTAGAATACAATGTCTCCCTAACTAATATCCCTCTCCAATTTATTTTTGCCTTTAAAAAATCTATAACCCATGTAGGAAGAGAACAATATCTGAAATAGGAAGAAAAATCTGATCTTGCCTCTCCCAGACCAACGCTTGACACATTATACTGGATCAAACTTTAAACTGCTCAAATCCAAAATCTTTTGTGTTGGGAGGACAACATCTTCACTCAATGCATCTCCCTACCCACCCCTCTGGCTAACTGTGGCTTCCTTGGCCTCCTTCCGTTCCTCTGGTGCTTCAAGGACCTTGAATACAAGGTCTTCTGTATAATTCTCCTTCATGTTTTCTCCATTCTACTGTTAACTTCCAAGTCCTCCAAAATGTCATTCCCTCAAAGTATTTCCTTCACTCCTTACTCTCAACTATTGTCTATTCTTCAGGTATGAAATCTGGTGACTCTCTACACTCTGATTTTAGAGATCTTGCTATAATTATGACTAAGTAACTATTTATGTAATAATCTGCATGAATGCTACTTGCCCTGTAGGATTGCCAACTCCAAAGGGCAGAATATATATACCTGCTAATTCATTCTTTTAGATATAGCACTTAGCAGAGTGCTTTGTGTGTAGCTAAGTGCCAAGTCATATGCACATACATGCAAGAAGAAAAAACAAATTTTTCAATATAATGACAAGAACTGATAAAAGAGGAAAGACAATTATAGAGATAAGGCAGGTGCAGATTTTCCTGAATGTCTCAGTCATAAGATTTCAAAATTAAAATTTTACACTTTGAATAGTTTTTAGCCTTAGGGCAGTCCTAACTATCTACCTTTTTTCAATTAATGCTGTTTATTTCCAGTAGTTACTTGTAGTTCTTTTTGCTCCTGGTTGTTTCTCATGCAATAATATGCATGGAAGTAACAAGTGAAAGTTGCTCAGTCGTGTCCAACTCTTTGTGACCCCATGGACTATACAGTCTATGGGATTTTCTAGGCCAGAATATTGGAGTGGATAGCCTTTCCCTTCTCCAGGGGATCTTCCCAACCCAGGGATTGAACCCAGGTTTCCCTCATTTCAGGTAGATTCTTTGCCAGCTGAGCTACAAGGGAAGCCCAGTAATATGCAGAGAATTGTCTAAACAAAAGAATATCTGTTGATATTCCTGTATAAGTACAAAATGTCCACAGATATGACTTGATAAGTTGAATAATTAGTGAATTATATTTAAAAGGGAATTAAAGGGGTTTTCACTCATATCTATATCGCTATCCACTTAATATTGCTATCCTTTTGAAGCAAAAGTGATTATAACTAAGGTAGATGAATTTGGTAATCCTAGTTTAAAAATACTGAATTTTATGAAAGTAAAAAAAATAGAGAAATAAGAAATAGAGAAGACCCGTTATGGGAGGAATTAAGAAATTTTACAGATTGTCAAAGCAAAAATTACATCAGACAAAGTTAGAAACGTGAAGATCGTATTCAAGGATTTGGCAATAGGAGAGAGACCAGAATACAGTGTTATTAAACTCTGCAGAAACAAGGGCACAGGGGGAATTTTAAGAGTTAGAGATGGGGTATCATAGGTAATCTGTTATTGCAAACCGGTGTTACCAGAAGGGAAAGGAAACAACTTTTTTCATATCTTCAGAACAGAGGTTGTTTTACAACTTGGAGCAAGGTGTCTCTAGAGGTTTGGCTATTCCTCTACCACAGAAACTGGGACATTAGGGACGCTACCTTCTTTAATGACTGTATTGCCCAGGGAAGCTTCCCCAGTGCTTGAGAAAGAGTGTTAAGGTCACAAAACTGGCAAGATAGTTTTGGAAAGATTGACATCTCAAAGGGACAGAGAAATGACTTTCCACTGCCTGTTCTTTTGAAACAAATGATTTAAGGAAAGGACAGGAAGGCATCTCTACACTTAGGCCAGGTAAGTTCCTTAGAAGCAGGGGTGAGGGAGCAGTCAGGTGCCCAGAGACACGAAGAAACATCTTGTCTAAAGTTCAGTGAAGCTGTGGGAAATGTGAGGCCATCCTGAATGAGATCTGTGATTGAGAAGACTGAAGAGGCTGTTTTATTTTACATGAAGCCAGTGTACTCCAATATTTCAATGTTGATAATAGAAGATAGATTCAGAAAATAAATGTAGAAACCACAGAATTCTTTGGGGTATTGAGAATCTTAATCATCATTTTGAGATGGCATTTAATGCATGTAAAAGGCAGATAACATTTTCGAAAACTTAGAAAAATGAGTTTTTAAAGGGATAAGTAGACACCATCGAATGCTAATTGTTGATGGGATTAATAGCTTTACAAACTGCATATTGACAAAAAACTCACAAATAAAGTCTTGAAATTTTTTTTCTAAAAATTCTCTGAATCAGTTCAGTCAGTTCAGTTCAGTCAGTCAGTCATGTTCGACTCTGCAACCCCATGAACCACAGCAGGCCAGGCCTCCCTGTCCATCACCAGCTCCCGGAGTCCACCCAAACCCATGTCCATTGAGTTGGTGATGCCATCCAACCATCTCATCCTCTGCCATCCCCTTCTCCTCCTGCCCTCAGCCTTTACCAGCATCAGGGTCTTTTCCACTGGATCAGCTCTTCGCATCAGGTGGCCAAAGGACTGGAGTTTCAGCTTCAACTTCAGTCCTTCCAATGAACACCCAGGACTGATCTCCTTTAGAATGGACTGGTTGGATCTCCTTGCAGTCCAAGGGACTCTCAAGAGTCTTCTCCAACACCACAGTTCAAAAGCAGCAATTCTTCTGCATTCAGCTTTCTTTATAGTCCACATCTCATATCCATACATGATCACTGGAAAAAACGTAACCTTGACTAGATGGACCTTTGTTGACACAGTAATGTCTCTGCTTTCTAATATGCTATCTAGGTTGTCATAACTTTCCTTCCAAGGAGCAAGTGTCTTTTAATTTCATGGCTGCAATCACCATCTGCAGTGATTTTGGAGCCCAGAAAAATAAAGTCAGCCACTGCTTCCACTGTTTTTCCAGGTATTTGACACAAAGTGATGGGACCAGATGCCATGATCTTATTTTTCTGAATGTTGAGCTTTAAGCCAACTTTTTCACTCTCCTCTTTCACTTTCATCAAAAGGCTCTTTAGTTCTTCTTCACTTTCTGCTATAAGGGTAGTGTCATCTGCATATCTGAGGTTATTGATATTTCTCCTGGCCATCTTGATTCTAGCTTGTGCTTCCTCCAGCCCAGCGTTTCTCATGATGTACTCTGCATATAAGTTAAATAAGCAGGGTGACAATACACAGCCTTGACATACTCCTTTTCCTATTTGGAACCAGTCTCTGAATAGATCAATGAATATTAGCTTCAGCTTGCATAGCTATATTATTTGTCTTGCTTCATTCAGTAATTAATTTCCCTCCTAGTTTCAGATTTGATAATCTCTTTCAAAAATCTTCAAAAGGAAACATTCACTCATTAAAAACCAATGACTGCCTACTCCTTGTTACCAGGTTTTCCTAGACATCAAATTCCCCCTCCTCTACTAGGTTTACCAGACTGGGTTAAATTGTAATACAGTCTGTTAAGTAGAAAAGATGCTGTGGTGAGTCAATCAAATCTTCATTTCAAAACTGAGACCCTCATTCTCCCACCTTCTAGGCAGGTTGACTGGCTGACAGTTCTCAGCTGAGAACTTCTCTGGGAATTTCTGTTTCCCCAATACACCACCTCACTCAAGATCAAGCTCCTCTCCTGGGACATACTAAAGCCACTGACTAGTCCATGAGAGAAGAAAAGGGATAGGAGTATAAATGAATAGCACTTTGCTCAAAATGGGACAACTTTGAAATGGCAAACCTCTCCAGTATTCTTTCCTGGAAAATTCCATGGATGGAGGAGCCTGGTAGGCTACAGTTCACGGGGTTGCAAAGAGATGGACATGACTGAGTGACTTCACTTTCTTTCTTTTGAAGGTTAGACACAGTTCCAGGGCACCCCTTGGATCGGCTGTGGCCTTTTTCACCAGTGCATTTCTGTTCAGCTTCTCTCTTTGATCCTATTTCTTTTATTCTTTCACAACGAGCAAACCTCCAGTACTTTTGGAGATGCAGCTAGCTGGTGAACACCATCTCATCGTGTCATTTCTGGTCAAATGTTTTGTGTTTTCTGAAAATCTTAGGATAAAATCCATGTTCTTGGCAAGTCACATAAGGTCCTTCATAATCAGCTTCCTACTGACCACTGCAGCTTCATCTTCCCCATTCTCACTTCAGCTGTATTTCACAACCTCTGTGAACAACTTGATAAGAACAAGCAAAGGTCTCCTCTCATCTTCGTGACTTTTCAGATGCAGCTTTTGCTTTAAATCTGTGCCCTTGATTCATCCCTCACATCTAGGGCAGGTCCCACACATGAGCACATTTTATCTAGCTATCTTGCACTTGCTCTTGATTTAAACACACTCTTCTCAGAACTGTGCCTTGATTTGTAAAATTGTTTATTTATTTTTGGCTGTGCTGGGTCTTCGTTGCTGCACGGGCTTTTCCCTAGTTGTGGCATGTGGGAGCTATGTTCCAACTGCACTGCACGAGCTTCTCATTGCGGTGGCTTCTCCTGTTGCAGAGTACAGGCCATAGGGCACAGGGTCTTTAGTAGTCGCAGCTCCCGGGCTCTAGAGCACAGGCCCAATAGTTGTGGCCCACAGTCTTAGTTGCTCAGCAGCATTTGGGATCTTTCCAGACCAGGGATGAAACCTGTGTCCCCTGCATTGATTGCTAGGCAGATTCTTTATCACCTAGCCACCAAGGAAGTGCACTACCTTCATTTAAACGGTGTGAGTTTCCTTTTCAATGGGCAATCAATTGAAAGCCATAAAATGGTATGTTCAACAAGTATTATTAGGCAAGTAGATAAATTCCCTTTTCATACTCTAACAATAATTGCATCGAAATATTTTGGTCATGTTTAACAAATGTTAACAAGCTCTTATTTATGTCAACTTGCTCTTCTGTCAGTCACCCTCAGAGAAGTTCATGCAAAGAGCCTAACGTAACTGATGGAGTCACTAAGAAGACCAGAGGATGCCCCTGATCTCTATGGAACAGGGCATGGTTATTACGAGGAGGGCTTAGCAGCTCATCTTTTGGAATGGACAACCTTCTGATCAAGCCATTTCCTCATTTCATGGTTATTTGATCAGCTTTCTTTTCAGAGAGCAACTTTATTTCATTGTCCTAGAAATGCCTTTGTCATTTATCCATTTCTTGACTATAATAGAATATAAAAGTGTGTGTATGTGTGTGTGTGTGCACACATTATTTTTTTTTCCACCCTTAGATAGGCACAGTGACATACCAGAGAGCAGGGGACATAGGAAGAGTCTGCTACAGTATCAGCAAGGAGTATGTTGTCTCTAGAGAATTTTTAAAAAGATAATAAAACTGACTTGGGTTTTTTATATTTATGTTTAAAATTCACAGCAGTGTAACATGCAAACTATGAGGCATACAACGTTGATGAATTACACATTTTAACTTCACGTGAAATATTTTATCAAACTTGAATAATAACTTTTTAACATGGGATAACTTTTTTGAAATGAAGGACTTGCTTTAAAACAAAGAAAAGATTGAAAAAAACAGGACTATTGTTATTTCATTATTGTGGTGGTCCATTAAACGTACACCTTTTTCCAAAAGATGCATTGATGCAATATAAGTTTTGTACTTTTTCTCCTTATTCCCTGTAATATGCATCTTATTAATTTCACCTTTTTCTGGTATTATTACTGAAAGTAATTTTCTCTTATGAAATAGGGATTAAAAATCAAATGACTCCAATGTCAAAAACATTAGGTATGTCACTGCATAGACAGATCATTGGAAAACTTTGCAAAAGAACTGAATCAGAAGAGTTTAAGACCCCATAGCACATTAACTTATTCATTCCTTTATTTATTTCATCACTGAGCACCAAATATTTGCCAAGCACCCTGCCAAAGCTTGCAGATACGTAAAGATAAGAGACTAATCTCTGGTAGGGAAAAGGGGTTGGTGGTAAGTATAGTAGCAGAAGTGAGACAAAAATTTGAGTAAATATATTAATCATCAAAATCCTTTTATTGATTTATCCCAAATGCCTATTCTAGTATGCATTAAATAAATATTTTGTATGAATATATCCTATAAAAACATGCATAGAACACAAAGGCACATTGGAGGAGAATTAGCAGATGTCAAGATGTGGGGTACAAGGAGAAAATATTTCACAGAAGTGAGATGAGCTCCCAAATGTTTACCGATCAGTGAAAGTAAATGACTGCCGTTTCACTGCTACCTTTTGGGGTAATTCTCTATATAATCTGATTGTGACAATGGCTGAACGATGCAGGTGTGTGTGTGTGTGTGTGTGTGTGTGTGTGTGTGTCGGAGGTGGGGGCAGTGTTGGGAAAGGGGAGATTGGAAACTGAGAGATGATGAATTAGAACACAACTGCAATAGACCAGGAAAGAAATAATCATTCCTAAACTAGGAGCGGAGTAGCGGTAAATGAGAAGAGAGGACTAACCTCAGAGAAGCCCCAGATGTGTTATCAGATGACTCTTTTAGATGATGTCAATTTTATAATTCTATAAATGTTAAAAAAAAAAAAACTTTCCTAAAATAAATATTTCTCACTCCTTCTTAGAATTAGTATATTTGGAGAAAAGCCAGTATCTGTGCAAAGTTCAATTACATCTGATCACTGTAATTGATCCAGGGACACTGAGTGGGTCCCTGCATTCCTGAATGGGAACATTAATAAGATACGACTTTATAGCCATTTCCAAGCCAGTTGCTCTGTGTACTGCCAAAAGTACAGAAATACCAGACCTCCCAGCACTATAAATATTTTTACATGTCAAAAATGGAATGAGGCTATTAAAAAGATATGCAAATAGAATCCAAGATAGAGTTTTCTTTCCTAGGGGGAAAGTAAATTACAACATTTCATAATGAAATTAATGTTTATAAGCACAAGCACTGAAATCAAATTCATAAGCTTACTCCTCTAAGATAGAATACTCCTTAGGATTTATCAAAGATTATTTGTTCCAGTTTTTAAATGATTTCCTGGTGATTTGCAATGGATTCTTATTTCCTTATAGCATGTATAATTTTCATTAGTGTCTGTAAAAAAATGAAAAAGTAAAAGTCAGTTTTCAGTTTGGTCAAAATAACAAGAGCAAGATTCTCTGAATTTCTCTGATATTTGGCATTTTCTCTGACCTTTTACAGCTGTGTAGAATCATTCTTTTTTGTGGCTATTTTATTTTTCACTTTTCTTTGAGCTACAGAATCTTATTTCTGTAAGAAAGTTTAGAGTTATATAGTCTAATGAGTACCAACAAGGTTCAAAGATCCTGTAAGTGTTTGCAAAGGTAATAATTGGATTTGAGACTGACGTTCCACAAACCAAAAGCCTAAATACAATTACATATAAACACTTCATAATGTAAGATAGATATACCTAGACCTGTTTTATGCTTGAGTTGAACTGTGCATGCTTTTATTAACTCTATATCAGTTCAGTTCAGTTCATTTCAGATCCGTCCGACTCTTTGTGACCCCATGGACTGCAACATGCTAACTCTGTATAATCACAGTAATTATCTCATTATGAGCATAATCTTAGATTTGCAGTGAGATATGCATTTAAAAAATCTGATAACTAAAAACTGAAAAGAAATTTAGGTATGACTTAAAAATGTAGACTTTAGGAGCGACTTATAAATTTGTTCTTTGTTAAAAAAACCTGCGATCAAATGACTAAACAAATTATGTGAATGTTTGATATTTAATAGTGAATTTTCTCACTGATTATTGGTTAACGTAGAATCTTTCAATTTGGTAGTATATATTATGAAGATGCAAGCATTTCAATCCACCATTTAAAACCAATCTTGAGACAGTAATCTGAAGTAACTAACAGTGTTTATATATCAATATTTTCATTAAAATATGTAATAATAAAATAGAAACCTGGTAGGAAAAGAAAGCAAATTTAAAAGAGTAGTAAACAAAAATAAATTGCAATATATTCATCTCAATATGTACTTATTATGATAATATTTACTTAAAGAGTATTGTATGAAAATTCCATTCTGTAATATTAAGAGAAATTCAGAAAATGCAAGATAATATCTAAAATTATAAAAATTTAAAATATCTGTAATTTAAAAGTCCAGAAATAAAATGTAAACATCCTGTGAGTAGCTGAATCTGTTTCCTTTTAATAATTTTCTGTTTGTAATAGATTAATATTACTTCTCCTATATAGAATTTATGGCAAATATTCTATAGATATTTCAATACAATATTTCTCCCACATTTTCATATCTAAATATTTATGTGATGAAAGAATGATATTATTTCACTATATCTACTTAACTTAACTTAACACCTAACCTGCCTCTTGAGAAATCTGTATGCAGGTCAGGAAGCAACAGTTAGAACTGGACATGGAACAACAGAATGGTTCCAAATAGGAAAAGGAGTACATCAAGGCTGTATATTGACACTCTGCTTATTTAACTTCTATGCAGAGTACATCATGAGAAATGCTGGGCTGGAAGAAGCACAAGCTGGAATCAAGATTGCCGGGAGAAATATCAGTAACCTCAGATATGCAGATGACACCACCCTTATGGCAGAAAGTGAAG
Organism: Budorcas taxicolor; assembly: GCF_023091745.1. NCBI lineage: Eukaryota > Metazoa > Chordata > Mammalia > Artiodactyla > Bovidae > Budorcas > Budorcas taxicolor. The sequence goes on from NC_068920.1 coordinate 144,115,560, forward strand.
AGGAGCTAAAAAGCCTCTTGATGAAAGCGAAAGAGGAGAGTGAAAAGGTTGGCTTAAAGCTCAACATTCAGAAAACGAAGATCATGGCATCTGGTCCCATCACTTCATGGGAAATAGATGGGAAACAGCAGAAACAGTGTCAGACTTTATTTTGGGGGGCTCCAAAATCACTGCAGATGGTGACTGCAGTCATGAAATTAAAAGACACTTACTCCTTGGAAGAAAAGTTATGACCAACCTAGATAGTATATTCAAAAGCAGAGACATTACTTTGCCGACTAAAGTCCGTCTAGTCAAGGCTATGGTTTTTCCTGTGGTCATGTATGGATGTGAGAGTTGGATTGTGAAGAAGGCTGAGTGCCGAAGAATTGATGCTTTTGAACTGTGGTGTTGGAGCAGACTCTTGAGAGTCCCTTGGATTGCAAGGAGATCCAACCAGTCCATTCTGAAGGAGATCAGCCCTGGAATTTCTTTGGAAGGAATGATGTTAAAGCTGAAGCTCCAGTACTTTGGCCACCTCATGTGAAGAGTTGACTCATTGGAAAAGACTCTGTTGCAGGGAAGGATCGGGGGCAGGAGGAGAAGGGGACGACCAAGGATGAGATGGCTGGATGGCATCACGGGCTCGATGGATGTGAGTCTGAGTGAACTCCGGGTGATGGTGATGAACAGGGAGGCCTGGCGTGCTGTGATTCATGGGGTCGCAAAGAGTCTGACACGACTGAGTGACTGAACTGAACTGAACTTAACATATATTCGTAAAATTGTCTATTATTGTCTATTATTTATTGAACTTTCTCCAGGTAAATGAAAAACATGTTTAAGAACATGGCACAGAAAATGCCATTATTGCAGTTTGATTCTTATAGTTAAATATGTTAAAATATAGAATGCTTGCCTAGAACATGTGATTTAAATTTTACATCAAATTCATTCTCTGATCATATTCCTCATGAGATTTTCTGGACATATCCATTATTGTTAATATTCAGTTTTTTATGCGATCAGTGCTGGGAGTCTCTCCAAAGAGGAGTTGCTTTAGATTTATCTTTATGCCATTTGCTAGTTAAATCGCTGAACCAAAGCCCTCTGGAGAAAATTTAGCTGTGGTTAGGGTGAAACATGATGGTGAAAATATAGGAAATTTTTAATCAAACAGACTTTAAATCTTAGCACTTACTAGCTCTGTAATAGTATGATATAGGTATTTTTTAAAAAAATTTTATTGGAGTATAGTTGATTTAAAATGTTGTGTTAGTTTCTGCTGTACAACAAAGTGAATCAGTTCCATGTAGACATGCATCCACTCATTTTTAGATACTTTAGCCATATGGATCATAACAGAGCATTGAGTAGAGTTCCCCGTAATATACAATAGGTTAGTTTTAGTTATCTATTTTACGTATAGTTGTATGTAAATATCAATCCCAGTCTCCCTGTTTATTCCTCCCTCTTTCTTTCCCCCTGGTGACCGTAAGATTTTCTTTCAAAGAGCAAATGTCTTTTAATTTCATAGCTGCAGTCATCATCCACAGTGATTTTGGAGCTCAAGAAAATAAAGTCTGTCACTGTTTCCATTGTTTCCCCTTCTACTTGTCTTGGAGTGATGGGAAGAAAAGCTATGATAAACCTAGACACATATTAAATAGCACACATATTATTTGCTGGAAACGGTCCATATAGTCAAAGCTATAGTTTTCCAGTAATCATGTACTGATACAAGTTGTTGGACCATAAAGAAGGCTGTGCACTGATGAATTATGCTTTTGAACTATGGTGTTGGAGAAGATTATTGAGAGTCTCTTGGACTGCAGGGGATCAAACCAGTCAATCCTAAAGGAAATTAATCCTGAATATTCATTGGAGGGACTGATGCTGAGGCTGAAGCTCCAATACTTTTGCCACCTGATGTGAAGAGCCGACTCATTGGAAAAGACCCTGATGCTGGGAAGGACTGAATGCGGGAGGAGGGGACAACAGGACAAGGTGGTTGAATGACATCACCGACTCAATGGATATGAGTTTGAGCAAACCCCAGGAGACAGAGAAGGACAGGGAAGCCTGGCGTGCTGCAGTCCATGGGGTCACAGAGTCAGACACAACTGAGTGACTGAACAACAATCATGAGACTGTTTTCTACATCTGTGACTCTGTTTTGATTTTGGAAATAAGTTCATTTGCACCATTTTTTTTAGGTACCACATAAAAGCTATAGCATATATTTGTCCTCCGTCTGACTTACTTTACCCAATAAGACAATCTCTAGGTCCATCCATGTTGCTGCAAATGATATTATTTTGTTCTTTACTATGGTTTCCCAGGTGGTGCTAGTGGTAAAAAATCCACCTGCCAATGCAGGAGACACAGGAGATGTGGTTTGATCCCTGGGTGGGTCAGGAAGATCCCCTGGAGGAGTAAATGGCAACTCACATATTCTTGCCTGGGAAATCCCATGGACAGAGGAGCCTGGGGGCTACACTTCGTGGGGTCGCAAAAAGTCAGATATGACCAAGCATGAATACAAACACACACAATATTTCACTGTATATTTATACCACATCTTTATCCATTGCTCTGTCAATAAATATTTAGGTTGCTTCCATGTTCTAGCTATTATAAATTGTGCTACAATGAACATTGGGGTGCATGTATCTTTTTAAATTATGGTTTCTTGGGGTGTATGCCCAGGAGTAGAATTTCTGGATCATATAGTAGCTCTATTGTTATTGTTTTTATTCACATTTTACATGTGAAGTTAAATAACAAAAGTACATATCTTATACTTACAAAGGCAAAGTGCCTGGTCTAAATTCACCCTGGTGGGTAGTGTGGACTAGATCTAAGCTTTCAGTTTCACAGCCTCCTGTGCCATGTGATAAAGTCTGTCTGCTTTATCTCTCCAAGGCATAAGCAAAATCATAAACATAGTTATTTTACAAGGATACTGTGAAACAACTGCAGTAAATAACTATTAGTCTTGTGCCCATAAGTTATAATAATAATGACAAATAATATTGGCTTCTTCCTTTTAATATTATTAGTTTGTTTTAGATTCTAGTCCATATAAGTGAAAACTCTGTTAGAAACTTTTAGTATTTTTGCTTTTTATTTAATCCCAGAGTCCTAGCAAAATCAAAAAATGTTTCTGTGTACAATTAAATAGAATATTTTTCCCTAGTTAATAATTTCATCCAGTTTTAACCTTTTGAATATTCTAAATTGACAGAGAATCATATTTTCAACTCTACTCTCCACAGGTAGGGTCAAGATATTATCTCCTTTTCCCATGTGTCTATAATGTCCCCAAATCCTCTATTAGAAATCAAAAATCCCGCCAAAATAGCAACTGATTGCAAGGTCTGATTTGTACTTCATAGTCTGATGTTTTTGCTCTCATTTCATTTGTGGAAGGAAAATAATTCTTCATTTGCCCACCAGTGCTTATATATGTATATTTTTATCTTTTTCACACATATACATACAAACACATAGTTGTATTGGTTGGAACATAGACCTTTTCTGATTCTTTGATGATGAAGTTCAAAGTCAAATTGTAAGGGATTTTACAACTTGATGCTGGTAGCTGGGTTAGGGTAAGTACAGATTAAAACCTATTAAAAACGACAATTTCATTCAGGGTTCATAAGTAAATATCTTAATGTTCAACCAACCTTCCTGAATTGATATTAGAGGTTTCTGCAAGTAGTTATTTCTTTCCATTTTTTCACTGAAGTCCACTTTCTTCATTAAGACAAAGTTCGTTATTTCCCAAGGAAAAGCATACATTTTCTGGAATAGATTTTAAATTCCTTTGTGATAAGAAATCCAGTGATGTATATAATTACATAATTCCCTGACACACACACACTACATTATGGTCTATGAAACAGTGTTACATTTACTGTCTCATTTCATTCTCGAAATGATACTAAGGAATAATCAAGATAGAGATTGTCCCTCACTTTGAAGACAGAGAAGCACACAAAAAATCAGTTAGAATGCTAGGGGAATTTGTGGTTCCACTATGACATGCATCCAATTGCTAGGTGCTTTTTTCTTATGTGTGTGTGTGTGTGTGTGTGTGTGTGTGTGTGCGCATGCACATGCGCACACATCCACGTGTGCACACATGCTCAGTTGTGTCTGACTCTTTGTGAACCCGTGGACTATAGCCCACCAGGCTCTTCTGTCATGAGATTTTCCAGGCAAGAATACTGGAGTGGGTTGCCATTTCCTACTCCAGAGGAGATATATATATAGCTATATGCGTCATTAACTTTCTGTTTCTATTCAGTGTAGAAATAGAACTGATTAAAATACACTTTCTTAATATCTGTTAGTATATTATGTACCTGGAGGACAAAGCATGATATATAAAAAGATAAATATGCATGTACATACATATATGTACACACATATGTCTTTTTATTAACCTTCCATACAATGGTAGAAAATATACATATATATGTGTATATTGTTTAAATGACTAATAAAATTGTCCTTGAAAGGAGATTTAATAATTGAACTATAAAATGGGACCCTAGGTAGCCACAAACTTATACTTTTGACTCATAGTGGCCTAAAGAGATGATCATGTAGTAATTAATTTATTCAGTAATTTGCTTATTAAATATTTAATTGTGTATTGAGTTACTATAAAGATACAAGAATTAGATGAAAAGCTATATATTTTACTCTCATTCTAATATTTAGATGCTTTTTTCCTCCAGGTACATAATATACTAACAGATGTTAAGGAAATGTACTTTAATCAGTTCTATTTCTACATTGTAGAGAAAGTTAATGACGTATGTAACAAAAGTCAGTCAATGATAGTCATTGTTCTTTGGTGCTGTAGGTGAACCGTACCCCTCCATGGAATGGTACAGATGTATGACTGCATACCTGTGGCTTCTGTGGTGGCTCAGACTTTAAAGAATCGGCCTGAAATGTAGGAGAACTGGGTTTGATCCCTGAGTTGGGAAGATCCCCTGTGGAAGGGAATGACCCCCACTCCAGTATTCTTGCCTGGAGAATCCCACGGACAGAGGAGGCTGCTGGGCTACAGCCCATGGGTCACAAACAGTTGGACATGACTGAGTGACTGACATTTTCCCAGGTGGCGCAGTTGTAAAGAATCTGCCTGCCAATGCCAGAGACACAAGAGACATCGGTTCAATCCCTGGGTTGGGAAGATCCCCTGGAGTGGAAAATGACAACTCACTCCAGTGTCCTTGCCTGGGAAATCCCATGGACAGAGATGCCTGATGGAATAACAGTCCATGGAATCGCAATGAGTCAGACATGACTGAGTGACTGGGCACACACGCACATGCACCCGCACACACACACATATTAGCCTATTAAATTGCATGAGAAAACACAGATACTCCTCATATATTAGTTATTACATTTTCATAAGTTTCTACTGCTTCCTTTACATACTCATTAAAGCCACACATGCAAAATAGACATAATAGTAATTTCTTTGCCTGTCAACAAGGCTCAGGATATTTATGCTTCTTTACCATGTATCCAATAAGTCAAAGAGTATTTACAGGCTTTAAAAACACCATCTCCATTTAAGAAAAGTATTCAACTGTGACATTCTCCTTTACAACATTAAAACCAATTAAAGCAGAAAATAAATACCTGGTATTTTCAAAACAGAATACTTTGAAAGTTAGGAATTTAGTCAGTTTAATCGAGAGTTTAACTAAAATAGTAGGATTGTTACCATTACATAGATCAAGGAATCATTAAAAAAAATTGGTAAGATAAAGTAAAAGTAGGAAATAATAAGCACAGCTTTCTTCCCAAATAGTATTCAAGGTCATATATTTCAGATCAGACACAAGGAAAAGTCCACTTACTAAATATGAGCAGTAATTTTCATGTTCCTTATCAAATAGATTATTGTAATTTTTGTTGCAGAGAATTTAATGTGTTGCATGAGAAGTCAGAGAGAAATGATTCCTGTTATCTGCTGTTTCCTGACATTTTCTCATGACACTGTATAAAGAGAGTCTCTAAGGAGCATATTATCAGTTCTTTACATTCGACTATAACCAACAGCATTTCTATGGGCAGAAACTTTCTCCCACCCTAAACCACCATCATACACCAGATTTCAGCCCTAAATTCAGTGCATTTAACTGGCAAATATCAAGCATGGTGAAGCCAAGTAAAATGTGGATTCTCAGACTGAGCCTTTGCATCTTAAGGAACATGCATCTTATTAAGCCTCAGCTTGCCTGCTTGGTGATTCCCTCCCACTCATCAGGAAAGATAGATGAGAAGCACATTATTTTCATTCAGCAAATCAGCATTTATTAATACAAAGTGGAAACCAATAGAGATTTCATCAGTCTGGTGAAAAGGAAAAAATTAAGTAAACATGATAAACTATGAAAGAAAACTAGCAGGGGTATATATACACATACTGAAACACTTCAAAAGGCAAACTGGAAATGTCCAATCAGTAAATTTCAATATTTTGCATTTGTATTTTACAATGTAATTTATGTAAATTAAATTTACTTACTGTTTCTAGGCAACTTAATTTTACTGAAAGTGGGGGCCTGGCTTTTCCTTACTCAAAAGCTAAGACTTTGCTTTATTTCAGAGTCCAGCAACAGGAGGAGGGGAGGAGGTTGGACTCTTGTTCAAAGGTCCACTCTCTCCACCGTCCATTTCACCTCACTTCACCCCATTACACTCAGTGGGTAAGAGCTTTTATAGATGGAGGGAGGGGGCTACATTCAGAAACAGCATAGTCATCTCTGACTCTCATCTTGAAATTAGTCATGTGTGGTCTGATCAGCATCATCTTGATTGTTTTAGGAACAGTTAGCTCTTAATTCCAGGGTCAGTTTGTTCACTTTCATTTGAGACCAGTTCTCAGAATTATGGCAGTTTATGTCATGTCTACAGTCTGGTTATTACGTAGTTAAGTTCTTCCACCTGATGCAGTTTCAAAATCAATAAGACAGCTCAATGGATATGGCTCAGAATAGTATGCATAGCCCTGGAGGAGGAACTAAATGTCCCTGACTTTCCTTAAAGACTATCTGGCCACTTGACTGTTTTCCTTGTTTCTGCATTTTATCACTTCTCTGATTAAACTTATTCTTTGGCTAAAGTTATTCTACACAAAAAAGGCAGGCTGAGGACATGGGAGGCAAAGGTCATAGGGCCCTGCCCCATTTCTGTATCAAATATGTACACATATAATTCTAATCAGTTGGGAAATTAAATATATCAGTATTTTGCAATATGGTGAAATAAGCTCCAAAGTTTTCAGGTACTCAGCATTCTCACTAACTCTGAGAACAGTTGTTAGATAAAAGGAATTTCTAACTCTTATAACCACCATAAGCTATTGTCTGCTTTTATTTCCATTACAACTGGTCGCAAAGCTCTTATCTAATGAATTTATGTATGATGTTTACATACATGCTAAATACGAAAACATTTCAAGGAGGTCCACAGTATGAACCTACAGAAAGAGTCAGTAGTTTCTTGGGCCTGAATGGAGTTTTTCATCTAAAAGTGTTTGGGTTCTGTATTCAGCAATTTTAATTGCTATGGAAATGAGATGTCTGTCCCAGATACACTTCTCTCAATCCTGTTGAGATTTTGCTGCAAAGGCAGAAAGCTATTAAGGGTCACTGTACATACTCAGCGTTTCTTGACATCTGACAAGAACAAATGAAAAGTTTGTTGATTTCTAGGTTTCAGGATCTCTGTCAATCCTTTGCCATCTACTAGAAGAAGAAATAAAGAATAACTGTAGAAAAAGTCAGTTTGGGCTTTTTTAATTTATAAAGTTCACATTTTCTGAAAGTGTACAAACAATGAACACATCATATACTTAATTAGGACTGTTTCCTATATATTCAAAAGTTCATTTCAGTTTTCAAGTTTGTGTGCTTGTGCCATAGTTTATTAATTTCTTTACATCTGCGTGTTTTTGATGGTCACTCACCGACTCAATGGACATGAGTTTGGACAAGCTCCAGGAGATGATGAGGTACAGGGAGGCCTGACATGCTGGAGTCCATGGGGTCACAGAGTCGGACACAACTGAGCGACTGAACAACAACATTTTTGATAATTATTGCTAGCTTTTTGTGGCTCTCACAGACCACAAGTTGGTCACTATAAAGCACCATCTTCTAGTGTTCACACCTCTCAATACTCCCTGTTCTTAGTGTGGGCAGGGCCCGTGACTTGCTTCTACCCAATAGCATACAGGATAGAAAACAGCTTGAGATTCTGTTATGAAGGACTGTGATATTTATCTTGCCAGAAATTCTGTGGCTGTCTCTGAAGGAGCAAGCTTCCATAGTAGGATTTGCACTCCAGAGAGGGCCATGTGGCAGAGAACTGAGGTGTCCTCTGACTGACAACCAGCAAGATATTGGGGCCCACAAACTGGCAGTCTGCAAGAAATGGAATGCTACCAACATGTAAGCTTAAAAGCTCCTGGGTTGAGCCTGTGAGAACAACTCAGCCCTGGCCAAAACCTCAACTTCAGCTTTACAAGAGGCCATGCTAAACCATGTGCAGACTTCTGAATCATAGAAGTGGTGAGATAATAAATGCATGCTGTTTTTTATAATATTGTTATGCCACACTAGAAAACTGGGATTAACATTATAAATAATGTAGAGATGAACCACATTATACAAAATTACTGTTCTGCTGTAAGTATATTTCTGAGGATACACTTTCTGAACAGATTATTAATGGCCTGTTATTGTTTAGTCACTAAATCATATCAGCCTCTTCCATGACCACATGCACTACAGCCCGCTGGTCTCCTCTGTTCAGGGGATTTTCCAGACAAGAACACTGGAGTGGGCTGCCATTTCCTTCTCCAGGGAAGCTCCCTTTCCAGTGAGCTACCTGAGTCTCTGGCTTGGCAGGTGGGCTCTTTACCACTGAGCTAGCTGGGAAGTCTTAAAAGGAACAAAACATTTTAGTAACTGTGATTTTAAAAAATTATCTACCATACTATATAAAAGAAAAAAAAAGTTTCCACTGTGAAAGTCATTTTACCCTGGAAAATTTAGGAAATATGATGATATCATCAAATTTAGTAAGAAAACCATAATCTTAAATGCCAATAGTTACTGTTAGCCAGACTCTCCTTCTAAGCACTATTACAATGGATTGCCTGACAATCATGTGAGAAGTATTCTATCAATATACTCAATTTACAGATGAGAAATCTGAAATGAAAGGGGGCGGGGGGAGCAGTTCTAAATTGTCTAACATCACAAAAACTCCTAAAATGTTGAGCTAGGATTATGAGCCAGTAGGTAGGCTCTAAAAGCTGTCCTTTTAAACAGTTTGCTCAACAGTTTGCTAAGTAAATGGACAATGTTTATTGACAAAATGCTATAAATATGTTAAAATATGTTAAATATTACCAAATTAATCTTTAAGAATCACTTATTACTGCTTGATTTTGTTGAAGTTTTAATGAATTGGGGCATTTATTCACCATGCCTCACAATTTGTTCATTTATTCATCAGGCAAATATGAATTGATCATCTGCTAAGTACAGGATTTATATACTAACCCCTGGGCATTATAGTGAAAAACAATTATGAGTTCAGAGCATGCCTCCAGCATGGAAGGATGGATATGATGAACAGATTCTACAATTTTAAAGTGCTCTGAAACAAAACACATGGCTATTTAAGAGGATGCAATAAGGAGACCTGGAGAGTGAGCTCAGGCTCTTTTGAGGAAGAAGTCTAATCTGATATCTGGAGGATAATTAATGACACAGAAGAAAAAGAGATTGACATTCCAGTCATAGAGGATGCCACATGTACTGACCTTATCCATAAGAAACACAATATTTTCAAGACCTTGAAAAATGCCCCAAGTTGCTAAACAACACAAAGTGAGACAAAAAATGGTGTAAAATATAGCTGCTGAGATGTGTAGGTACAGAGCAGGAACAGCTATGTAGATCTACTAAATAGTTTGTTCTTTATTTAAAAGCAATAGACAATCACTGAATAGACCTAAAAAAGGAAGCCTCATGCTCATATCTGCATTTAAGATAAGATGCCTCAGGATAACTGAGCTAACAGAGCTCACAGGACACATGATATGGCCTTATCCTGATAAGCTGGTCATTCAAAAAAAAGAATATGAAAAAGTTGGACAAAACGCAAAAACTCTGCTTGTGGGCTGAAGAGCTAATAACAGTGTCAAGAATTACTGGGATAGAATTCTACAAGGACAGTTTCAAAGTGTGTGTTTACCTGCTCAGGCATCTGTAACAAAGCACCATGCACTCAGTGACTCATATCAACAGAAATGTATATCTGTAGTTCTGGAGTCTAGAAGTACAGTTTCAGGCTGCCAGTGATTAAGTTTTGGTGAAGAACTGCTTCCAGGATCATAGACAGCCATCTTTTCCCTGTGTTCTCAGAGAACACATGGAATGAGGGAACTCTTTGGGGTATCTTGTCTAAGGGCACTAATCCCCTTCATCAGACTTTTACTTTCATGACCTTCAGTTCAGTTCAGTTCAGTTCAGTTCAGTCACTCAATCATGTCCATCTCTTTGCGACCTCATGAATTGCAGCACGCCAGGCCTCCCTATCCATAACCAACTCCCAGAGTTCACCCAAACTCATGTCCATCAAGTCGGTGACGACATCCAGCCATCTCATCCTCTGTTGTCCTCTTCTCCTCCGGCCCCCAATCCCTCCCAGCATCAGAGTCTTTTCCAATGAGTCAACTCTTCACATCAGGTGGCCAAAGTATTGGAGTTTCAGCTTTAGCATCAGTCCTTCCAATGAATACCCAGGACCGATTTCCTTTAGAATGGACTGGTTGGATCTCCTTGCAGTCCAAGGGACTCTCAAGAGTCTTCTCCAACACCACAGTTCAAAAGCATCAATTCTTCAGCTTTCAGCTTTCTTCACAGTCCGACTCTCACATCGATACACGACCACTGGAAAAACCATAGCCTTGACTTAGACAGACCTTTTTGGCAAAGAAATATCTCTGCTTTTGAATATGCTAAGTAGGTTTGTCATAACTTTCCTTCCAAGGAGCAAGCGTCTTTTTTAATTTCATGGCTGCAATCACCATCTGCAGTGATATTGGAGCCCCCCAAAATAAAGTCTGACACTGTTTCTACTGTTTCCCCATGTACTTCCCATGAAGTGATGGGGCCAGATGCCATAATCTTTGTTTTCTGAAAGTTGAGATTTAAGCCAACTTTTTCACTCTCCTCTTTCACTTTCATCAAGAGGCTTTTGAGTTCCTCTTTACTTTCTGCCATAAGGGTGGTGTCATCTGCATATCTGAAGTGATTGATATTTCTCCTGGCAATCTTGATTCCAGCTTGTGCTTCTTCCAGCCCAGTGTTTCTCATGATGTACTCTGCATATAAGTTAAATAAGCAGGGTGACAATATACAGCTTTGACGTACTCCTTTTCCTATTTGGAACCAGTCTGTTGTTCCATGCCCAGTTCTAACTGTTGCTTCCTGACCTGCATATAGGTTTCTCAAGAGGCAAGTCAGGTGGTCTGATATTCCCATCTCTTTCAGAATCTTCCACAGTTTATTGTGATCCACACAGTCAAAGGCTTTGGCATAGTCAATAAAGCATAAGTAGATGTTTTTCTGGGACTCTCTTGCTTTTTTGATGATCCAGCGGATGTTGGCAATTTGATCTCTGGTTCCTCTGCCTTTTCTAAAGCCAGCTTGAACATCTGGAAGTTCACACTTCACGTACTGCTGATGCTTGGCTTGGAGAATTTTGAGCATTACTTTACTAGCGTGTGTGATGACAGCAATTGTGTGATAGTTTGAGCATTCTTTGATATTGCCTTTCTTTGGGATTGGAATGAAAACTGACCTTTTCCAGTCCTGTGGCCACTGCTGAGTTTTCCAAATTTGCTGGCATATTGAGTGCAGCACTTTCACAGCATCATCTTTCAGGATTTGAAACAGCTCCACTGGAATTCCATCACCTCCACTAGCTTTGTTCAAAGTGATTCTTTCTAAGGCCCATTTGCCTTCACATTCCAGGATGTCTGGCTCTAGGAGAGTGATGACACCATCTTGATTATCTTGGTCATGACCTTATCAGCCTCTAAAGGCCCACCTCCTAATACCATCATAGTGGAGGTTCAGTTCAGTTCATATTGAAGTTAGGATTGCAATAAATGAATTTGGATGGGGCGGGGGACACAAATATTCAGTTTACAGCAGGGTAGAATCTCACTTGGAAATCTGCTTTTATCTCTGATACCAAGTCTATCATGGGAACCTAAGAATCTGGAGGCTACGGCTTATTGTTAAAATCTCTCCAGGTTAAGGGCCAAGGAATCAGTGTTCAGCTCCCCCGACTTTGGGGAATAGCCTTAGAGAGCCTTCTTCCCATATGATTGAAACAGCCAAGGTCTCCTTACAAAAGGAAGAATGAACCAGAAGTGGAAACATACACAGATCCCTGTGCAGTTTTTAAATGACCTGTCTCTGAAATTGAATTAAGAAGATCCTTGGATATCAATGTCAGGCCCCAGGCAGCAGCATCAGTTCAGTTCATTTCAGCCGCTCAGTCACGTCCGACTCTTTGTGACCCCATGAACTGCAGCACACCAGGCCTCCCTGTCCATCACTAACTCCTGGAGTCTACCCAAGCTCACGTTGAGTCAGTGATGCCATCTAACCATCTCTTCCTCTGTCGTCCCCTTCTCCTGCCTTCAATCTTTCCCAACATCAGGGTCTTTTCAAATGAGTCAGCTCTTCACATCAGTTCAGTTCAGTTCAGTCGCTCAGTGGTTCCGACTCTTTGCGACCCCATGAATCGCAGCACGCCAGGCCTCCCTGTCCATCACCATCTCCCGGAGTTCACCAGACTCACGTCCATCGAGTCCATGATGCCATCCAGCCATCTCATCCTCTGTCATCCCCTTCTCCTCCTGCCCCCAATCCCTCCCAGCATCAGAGTCTTTTCCAATGAGTTAACTCTTCACATGAGGTGGCCAAGGTACTGGAGCTTCAGCTTTAGCATCATTCCTTCCAAAGAAATCCCAGGGCTGATCTCCTTTAGTATGGACTGGTTGGATCTCCTTGCAGTCCAAGGTACTCTCAAGAGTCTTCTCTAACACCACAGTTCAAAAGCATCAATTCTTCGGCACTCAGCCTTCTTCACAGTCCAACTCTCACATCCATACATGACCACAGGAAAAACCATAGCCTTGACTAGACAGACCTTAGTCAGCAAAGTAATGTCTCTGCTTTTGAATATACTACCAAGGTTGGTCATAACTTTTCTTCCAGGGAGTAAGGGCTGCAGTCACCATCTGCAGTGATTTTGGAGCCCCCCAAAATAAAGTCTGACACTATTTCTACTGTTTCCCCATCTATTTCCCATGAAGTGATGGGACCAGATGCCATGATCTTCATTTTCTGAATGTTGAGCTTTAAGCCAACTCTTTTGCTCTCCTCTTTCACTTTCATCAAGAGGCTTTTTAGCTCCTCTTCACTTTCTGCCATAAGGGTGGTATCATCTGCATATCTGAGGTGATTGATATTGCTCCCAGCAATCTTGATTCCAGCTTGTCTTTCTTCCAGTCCAGTGTTTCTCATGATGTACTCTGCATAGAAGTTAAATAAGCAGGGTGACAATATACAGCCTTGACGTACTCCTTTTCCTATTTGGAACCAGTCTGTTATTCCATGTCACATCAGGTGGGCAAACTTTGGGGTTTCAGCTTCAACATCAGTCCTTCCAATGAACACCCAGGGCTGATCTCCTTTAGGATGGACTGGTTGGATCTTCTTGCAGTCCAAGGGACTCTGAATAGTCTTCTCCAACACCACAGTTCAAAAGTATCAATTCTTCAGCGTTCAGCTTTCTTTATATTCCACCTCTCACATCCATACATGACTACTGGAAAAACCATAGCTTTTTCATATGCTGTCTAGATTGATCATAACTTTCCTTCCAAAGAGTAACCATCTTTTAATTTCATGCAGCAGCATATACAACTCTAATTACAATATTATCCCAGCCATACCCTCAAGTTACATCTAAAAGTGTTTCTTAAATTCAGTGCCTAACACATTAAAAAAGAAAAAAAAATTAAAAACAAAAGAAAAACTAGATTCATTATATGACAAGAACACGTGGTAAAAACCAACAATAGACAACAGATGTTTAGGTTATCAGAACCAGATTTTAAGATAACTATAATTACTGTGCTCAACAGAATTTTAAAATCAGACTCTGATGGTGCCAAAGGTGTTTTATTAACTCTCCCAGTGTTAGCAACTGTGGATCTGGACAGGGCACAGTAGAAAGAGCATGGCTTGGTTCTTAAAGGAATGCACAAGGTAAATTCAATTTTCCCCTCCCACCCCTGTCACTTCTGCCTAGTTATATGTTCCAAACCATGGTTCAGGGAAGGAGACCCAAAACCAAAAACAGGCATCTTCTGAGATAAAGCTGTAGAAATCACCCTTTGGGCCTACTGACATGGCTGGAATTTGTGGGGGCAAAGTTGAACAAAGGAAGGAACTGAGGATCTTCAAAACTTTGCCCAGGAATCCCTTAGAGTCTCTGAGCAAATACTGCACTAAGCAGTGCAAGGCCCTGGTCATGTCTAGTTATATCTTAAATGAGGAATATGAAGAAAATTCCTGTGCTTTACACAAAAGGCAAGGTGCAATGAATTAACACCCACCACAAACAGTTTTATCATCTTTATTGAAGTTTAATGCATTAGTAAACACAGCATTCATTCTTCAGATACTACAGAAAAGCCAACAATTTCTACTCTGATTCCCTAAAGTCAGTATTATCTGGTAAATATGACTGAAAAACAAGAAATGAGTTCAGAAGGTTGCAGCATGCTCAATTTACAGAGAATATTGGAACTCTGGATATTTAAGCTCATTCACCATACCTTAGAGGTATGCTACATACCCTGAAATTTACTTACTCTCATGACTATTAATAGCTTCCCATAACTTACAGACACAACTTCTTAGATTTCTACTCTCCTCTGGATCTGACTCCAACCTCCCATTCAGAACTCATTCTCTCATGCCCTGGACCTCCTACCCGATAATATTGTTGCAAATAACTAATTATTATATGTGACCAAACTGTCAAAACTTAAATTTGAAATGTCAAACAAAACTACTTATCCTTCAAAGCCCATTTTTTGCTACTTTCTCCAAAGTTTTTAGCTAGAATCTCCATTATAGTCTATGAAATTCTTCTTCCTAAAATTATCCTCATAATATTTTTAAAATTTTCCCCATCCTTGAAATGAATAAGAGATCTAAGAACTTTTAAAACTTCTTCATATCTATCTGTTGTTGTTCAGTCATTCAGTCATGTCTGACTCTTTGTGACCCCATGGACTACAGTACACTGGGCTTCGCTAGCTCCCAGAGTTTGCTCAGATCCATGTACATTGAGTTGATGATACTATCTAACCTTCTCATCCTCTGCCACTCCCTTCTTCTCCTGCCCTCAATCTTTCCCAGCATCAGGGTCTTTTCTAATAAGTTGGCTGTTTGCATCAGGTGGTCAAAGTATTGGGGCTTCAGCTTCAGCATCAGTCCTTGCAATGAATATCAGGGTTGATTTCCTTTAGGAATAGTTGGTTTGATTTCCTTGAAGTCCAAGGAACTCTCAAAAGCCTTCTCCAGTACCACAGTTCAAAACCATCAGTTCTTCAGTGCTCAGTGTTCTTTATGGCCCAACTCTCATATCTTTGAAGACTGCATTTTGATCTATATCACAACTCATTTGAGGTTTTATATATATTGTATTTTGACACTTCAGACAAGACTCTCCATTTAACATTCTGTCACACTAATTATCCTAGACAGAATAATCTACTGTTCCCCATACCTGTCTTTTTCACCAGACCGTAGGCTGAGACCATGTCTCAATCATATTTTTCATTTTATACAGTTTATCACTCACATACCGCTGACCCAGAAAGATCTTTACCAGTCATTTGCCTTTCTACCATTTTCAATGCCAGATGGAGATAAAGATAATATATCACTGTGAAATATACAATTCATAAAACTGATTTATTTATTTTGTGCTCCTTTTGGTACTTTTAGCTCCTCTTACTCTGTAGCATTAACTACTATATCAAAAAAAGTGTTGAAAGAAAGAAGATATGTGTAGATGAATGGTTGTATAAACAGTAAATAAGATGAATGTATATATACACAAATTTTAGTTAATACTTAATAAATGTTTGTTAAATGAATATTTTAGAATGACCTGAGCCAACTGTTTTTATAAGCAACAATATAATAAAATAGACTGGTAAAATTTTAGGCAGAAAAAAATTAAATTTTCCAGCCTGTGATACTCTTTACTGAAATACTTCTGACCCTTACTAGTATCATAAAAATTGATTTATTTTACCAAAAGTTTTATTATATACCCAATAATGTATGCTTCTCTGTCTTTCACACAACATGGTTACAAGGCAGGCATTTAAAATTTCCTGATGGACAGGAATAGTTATAATAAATAATGATAACTTTATTGATTAGTTTAATGATAACTTTATTGATTAGTTTAATGATAACTTTATTGATTAGTGAAAGAGGAGAGTGAAGAAGTTGGGTTAAATCTCAACATTCAGAAAACAAAGATCATGGCATCTGGTCCCATCACTTCATGGCAAATATATGGGGAAACAATAGAAACAGTGACAGACTTTATTTTGGGGCTCCAAAATCACTGCAGATGTTGACTGTAGCTATGAAATTAAAAGATGCTTACTCCTTGGAAGGAAAGTTATGACCAACCTAGGCAGCATATTAAAAAGCAGAGACATTGCTTTGCCAACAAAAGTCCATCTAGTCAAAGCTAGTTTTTTCTAGTAATCATGTATGGACGTGAGAATTGGACTCTAAAGAAAGCTGAGTGCTGAAGAATTGATGCTTTTGAACTGTGGTATTGAAGAAGACTCTTGAGAGTCCCTTGGACTGCAAGGAGATCCAACCAGTCAATCCTAAAGGAAATCAGTCCTGAATATTCACTGGAAGGACTGATGCTGAAGCTGAAACTCCAACACTCTGGCCACCTGATGTGAAGAACTGACTCATTGAAACAGACCCTGCTGCTGGGAAAGATTGAAGGTGGGAGGAGAAGGGGACGACAGAGGATGAGATGATTGGATGGTATCACTGAGTCAATGGACATGAGTTAGAGTAAACTCTGGTAGTCAGTGATGGACAGGGAGGCCTGGCGTGTTGCAGTCCATGGGGTCACAAAGAGTCGGACACGACTGAGTGACTGAACCAAACTGAACTGAACTGATGTCAGACTTTCTTCTGATTGCTCTCCATTGATTCTAGCCATGCAGTGAACTAGATACTGTGACATTTTTCAGGTACATAAACTGAAACTCAAAGAAATTATACAACTTGATTAAATTCTAAAGATATAAAATCTCTATTTCATATCTCAACTTTCTCTTCTAACTCCAGAGTACATATTCTTTCTACAATAATAGGCTATATTTCAACATATATGGTAGAATAGTTGAAGTCATACATTTGTCGAAAAAAAAAAAAGAAAAAATGTTCCTCTAAACTTCTAAAGCTACCTCTTATTCTTCCCAGGCCATTTGACAAATGATTTTACTTGAAAAGGCTGAGTCAATGGGACCTGTATAGTGCTTACTCAATTCATTCGAAGTTGCCACTTAATATGCATTCCCATTAGGAATAACAGGAAAGTTATCAAAATCGTAACACAGTTAAGCATAGAAGCTTCCCATTTCACTCAGAACTTTGCCATGTTCCTTACGATTTAAGCAAATAAAAGATAGTTCAGTTTATTAAGGCAAATGTGAGCCTGTGAATAAGAAGCCGAATAATACAAACAAAACTCATGACAAACTCAATCTTAAATATGTGGGAGCAGAGAGAAAGCATACAAGTTAATAAAAGTTATATATGTTATTAAAATAAGTTATAAAAATACTTCTATCATCTCTTGAATTTTTACAATGTGGGATTACTGTGTAACAGATGTGAATAAAATATTCTTTTGAAAACACTCCTGAAAGATTTTTATTCTTTAGTCTGTATCATTATGCTGGAGAGCAGGAAATAATGGGAAAAAAATATACTGCTTATTTAAATAAGTTTCTTTACATTTTAAATATGATAATATCATGAATGATGTTCTCTCTATTGTACTAGTCTGACTGAAACAAGGTCTTTTCATTTCCTGGCTTATTTCTAATAAAAAGTCAAAATAACAGCTTTAAAAAAAATTACTTTGTACATCAACAGAAAATTTCTGGCACAACTCTTACCCCTATCATAGACAGATTTTTTTTGTATTAAAGTGCTGTATGCATCTATATATTATATTTTTATAATAAAATATATTGTTTATATATTCATATATTCAATAAGTGTGAATTTAGTTCCTACTATGTGTTAGAAACTCATCTAAGTGCTGATAATTTATTGATTCATAAAATAAATCAAGTCTTAACACTTGAGGGATTTTCACTCTGGCTGGAGAAAAGAGAAAATAAATACACAAATGAATGTAAAAGAAAGCATTGATAATTGCAGTAAGAATAGAGAAGATAGAAGTGATATTGTTACAGAAAGTGGCATGTCTTAGCTCACTTGAATTCTACACACACACACATATACACCATTACATAAATTGTCCCCTAAATGTTGTTATGTCAAAATCCATGCAGAAGAGGTTTTTAAGAAGATGAAGAAAAAGTGTGAAGTCTCTGAGATGGAAGCAAACTTGTGTGCTCAAGAGACAGAAAGCAGTCCAGTGTGGCTTGATCATAGTGAATGGGTGGATAAAAGAACTGAATTAAGTGATCAGAGAGGACTTTATAAAACATAGTAAAAATATTTTAATTCATTGTATTTAAAAAAAAATAGGGTTTAAAGAGGATAGTGACATTATCTGTTTAATTTTATTGGCTTGAACTAAGTCGATAGAAGTGAAAACGGTAAAGTAGTAAAAAGAAATATATATTTTGGAGACAGAGGCTTCAGAATTTATTGATGGATTGACTATGAGGGTTAAAGAAAGAAAGAAATCAAGAATGACTCAAGTTTTTGGCCTTAGTATCTGTGTGAATTGTGGTTTAATTTACTGCAAACTAAAGAATCAATAGTTCTGTTATGGTCAGAATAATCCTGAGAGGGCTAACAGATGAGATGTCAAGTAAACAGTTGAACATAATGGGGAAGAAAGAAAATTCTAGGCTATGGAAATATACACTTGAGCCATTTGCATATAAATAGTACTTTAAGGAAGTGGATTGCATAAGATCATTTAGGAGAAAGAGTGTCAAAAGAAAATTTTAAAAAGGAGAAGACTAAGTACATAGCTCTAGCACTCTCCAACATTAAAACACCTGGCAGGAAGACTTCTTCTCTGCCCATGAAGGATTAAATGTTACAAGAAGTACCACCAAACTATACATACCTAGAAAACTGTATAAAGTATACAAAACAAATATTTTCAGGCATTGCAGAACAGATACTATCAAATTGCAAGGATATGATCCCCGAGAAAAGAGAAACCAATGACGTGAACTCTAAAATTTCTCCAGCTGACCACCTCGAGGCAGTTCCCAGGCTCCTGCATAGGGAAGGGTGACTCAAACAGAGCTCAGAAGTCCTGCTAACTTCAGGAGACAGAGATTGGATTTCAGGAAGATACACAGCTAAGGATTTATGAAGCAGAGTACTGAAGAGGAGAGTGCTTCAGAAAAAGGACTCTGGATGTCTTCAGAAGGGTCTCTTTGGGACCCTTGGTGAATGTCACGGGTTGTATGTGCATGAGGTGAAACTCCATGAGTTTGGGAAAAGAACTACCAGAATGTAGTAAGCCGCAGATTCCTAGAGCTCACATTGGGCTGTAAATATTCATCTACCTGGACTCCCCTGTGGTCCAGTGATCAAGAATCTGTACTCCCAGAGCAGGGGACCTCGGTTCAATACCTGGTGAGAGAACTAAGATCCCACATGCTGCAACTAAGCGTTCACATGCCCCAGCCAAGACTGAAGGTCTCATATGCTACAACTAAGACCCAACACAGCCAAATAAATAAATGAATATTTTTTTTAAAAAAATACATTCATCTTCACACGAGCCACCATGGAAAACCACGCCATCCACAGACATTGAAAAGGCATATAATTAGCAGTTATCCTACCAAACTTTACAAGATAATCTAGGATGAAACTGGAGCCGATTATACAGAGTGAAGTAAGCCAGAAAGAAAAACACCAATACAGTATACTAACACATATATATGGAATTTAGAAAGATGGCAATGATGACCCTATATGCAAGACAGCAAAAGAGACACAGATGTGTAGAGAGGACTTTTGGATTCAGAGGGAGAGGGAGAGGGTGGGATGATTTGGGAGAATGGCATTGAAACATGTATACTATCATGTAAGAAACGAGTCGCCAGTCTATGTCCGATGCAGGATACAGGATGCTTGGGACTGGTGCACGGGGATGACCCAGAGAGATGTTATGGGGAGGGAGGTGGGAGGGGGGTTCATGTTTGGGAACACATGTACACCCGTGGTGGATTCATGTCAATGTATGGCAAAACCAATACAGTATTGTAAAGTAAAATAAAGTAAAAATAAAATTTTTTTTAAAAAAGATAATCTAAAAATGATTCAACTAATTGCAAGTCACTTAATTATATGACAGGTGAAGTCCGATGCTCTTTAAAAGAGTAAGCAAAATCCAGCACACAACAACAAAAATATTATCAACGTTTGGTATTCTACTAAAAATTACCAGCCACGCAAAGAGGCCAGAGAATATAATACACAATCCAAACAAACTTGATCAATATAAATATATCCAGAAATGATAGAAATAATAAAATTAAACCACAACATATCTGTATGAATGAAGTGCCATATCAAGAAAATGGAGAATACTTAAATATAATAAGCAAGCAAATGAACAATGTACAAAGATTGAAAATTAATTTATAGAGAATAAAAATGCAGTATCTGAAATTTAAAATATCCCAAATGGCATTAATGTTGGCTTAGACTCTGTAGAAGAAATATTAGTGAACAAAACATTGCTGTAGAGTCATTCAAAATTAGGTACAAAAATAAAGGGAAACAGACTGAAAAAAAAAAAAATAAGAGGGCACAGAAAATACCTACGGGAAAATATAAAGTACTACAATTCACATAAAATTGAAATCTCAAACAATAGAAGCTGAACATTATTTGAGGAAATAATGGATACATTTTCCCCAAATGTGATGAAAAATAAACCCCTAAGTTCTATGAACTTCAATGAACTCTAAGAAAATACATTTAAAAAAAATCTTGACAATGTTAATAATAAAATTTTTGATACATGTGTCTATATGTCACAGAATGAGAGATATATACAATGGAATAAATAAAAGGCTCATAATTCTTTTGACTATTTTCATAAATGAGTAAATCAGAGGAAACTGGAGAGGTATTTCTAATTCCTAAAAATGAAAATAAAAACTTTGAAACTATGTTCTTAGAGAAAATGTCTTCCCAAATTGAAGGAACAAATTAAATTTTTTTCAGAGAAATAAAATTTAAGATAATCAATTGCCAATAGATTTGATCTACAATAAAAGTTAAAAAGAAAGCTCAAAAAAGAGAAACAGTTATGCCAAAAGGAAATGCAAAAATACAACCAAACAAAATGAAGATTACGAAAAATTGCAAACAAGTGAGTAAACGTTAAAGGTGTTATTTTCATTTTGAATTTCTATAAAATGTAAGTGATTCTTTTAAACAAAAATTAGAAAAATGAATTGACTGTTTGTAACAATTAACAAGATGTGGTCAAAATTGAGGTATACATTTTTAAGATTTTAATAAGGGGCATGAGTTAGATTTTTATGTTATATTTAGATATAGGAAATTATAACTTTCTGCTCAAAAACATATTTTCCAATAGTACATAAATTAAATATATATATTAGAAATGCATAATATGGAAGAAGGAAACTGCAAAAGATAATATAAAGGATGAACCAATGAATGTAAAGAAGTGGGCATACAGTACAGAATAAAAAAAAATTAAGAAAAATGAATGATAATTTATGTCAAATGTTACTGATAACTTTTTTAACTGATTTTTTTTTAAAAAAAGGCTTTTGAGGTGTCAGGCATCTAAATACACATTGAAAAATTTTTTTAAAAAATCTACGTTCAAGGATATTTTATTTATTGCAATAACGAGTAAATAGTTTGAGTATCTGGAAGACTATAGAGAACTTATATTTGTGCTTTAGCATGCTGTATACAATCGATGGGCTTCCCTGGTGACTCGCCGGTAAAAAAAAAAACTTGCCTGCCAGTACAGAAGACACAGGTTTTATCTCTGGATCTAGAAGATTTCCTGGAGAAAGAAATGACAACCCACTCCAGTATTCTTGTCTGAGAAATCCCATGGACAGAGGAGCCAAGCAGATTGCACTCCAAGGGGTCTCAGAAGAGTCAGACACGACTTAGCAACTAAACAACAACAATACAATTGGTAACTGGGAACTATTTTTGTGGAACGATGAGAATTAAAGTCTGTTAGATTATATGGTAAATTAAGTTGGTTGAGGAAAAATATTCCAGATGTCTAAACACAGCTTCCTTCCTGTGTCTCTGATCAGAATTGCATCAAGGCCAGCGAAAAGTCCAACATTTGTATGAGAATTGGAAATAGCAATTTACTTGAGCAAAATAAGATTTATATGCTACAACTGGTGGGAAACTTAGCCCTGCCCCACTAGCATGAAGACACAGTAAAAATAAACATCTTTCAAGAAAAATTTTCTTTGATAAGAACAGAAGTAAACAACTGAGAAGTTAATGAAGTCAAGCAAGAGAGTGTTGTAGTTTCGTTGATACTGTTGTTTGGTTTTGTGGCTTATAGACGATATTTGTTTTGTTTTGTTTTTTCCCCCCTAAATTTAGAATAAAGTTAGATGCAGGAAAGTTTATAATGAGGGAAACACAATAGATTTTTGGAGAGGATACAGTTTCTATAGCTCAAATGGAATTGATGGATTGTCTTAGATAAAAGTACAGACAGAGGTCCTCTTGTTGCAAAGGGAAGGAAGGCCATGCATGTGCAGAGGTGAGTAGGAGAGCAGAATTGCTGTGATGACAAAAAGACATTTTAAGGTGGTCATAACTACTTGCTCTGCGAATTAGAAGACAAATTCCTGGGTTGGGCACTGAGACTTGGGGAGTACTGCTGCAGGACTGAGGAAAGAGAAGTAGGAGTAAAAGGATGTCTGGAGAGGTGAAATAGAACTTGTCCTTGGGAAGCATAGGAGGTTGGTCTTGTGAATGATGGTCTGAAGTCCTTGGTTATTAATGTGAGGTGTTCAGTTCAGTTCAGTCGCTCAGTCGTGTCCACCTTGTTGCGACCCCATGAATCGCAGCACGTCAGGCTTCCCTGTCCAACACCAACTCCCGGAGTTCACTCAAACTCACGTCCATCGAGTCAGTGATGCCATCCAGCCATCTCATCCTCTGTCGTCCCCTTCTCCTCCTGCCCCCAATCCGTCCCAGAATCAGAGTCTTTTCCAGTGAGTCAACTCTTCTCATGAGGTGGCCAAAGTACTGGAGTTTCAGCTCCAGCATCATTCCTTCCAAAGAAGTCCCAGGGCTAATCTCCTTCAGAATGGACTGGTTGAATCTCCTTGTAGTCCAAGGGAATCTCAAGAGAATTCTCCAACACCACAGTTCAAAAGCATCAATTCTTCGGCGCTCAGCTTTCTTCACAGTCCAACTCTCACATCCATACATGACCACTGGAAAAACCATAGCTTTGACTAGATGGACCTTTGTTGGCAAAGTAATGTCTCTGCTTTTCAATATGCTATCTAGGCTGGTCATAACTTTTCTTCCAAGGAGTAAGCGTCTTTTAATTTCATGGCTGCAATCACCATCTGCAGTGATTTTGGAACACCCTAAAATAAAGTCTGACACTGTTTCCGCTGTTTCCCCATCTATTTCCCATGAAGTGATGGGACCAGATGCCATGATCTTCGTTTTTTGAATGTTGAGAATTAAGCCAACTTTTTCACTCTCCACATTTGCTTTCATCAAGAGGCTTTCACTTTCTGCCATAAGGGTAGTGTCATCTGCATATCTGAGGTTATTGGTATTTCTCCTGGCAATCTTGATTCCAGCTTGTACTTCTTCCACCCCAGCGTTTCTCATGATGTACTCTGCATAGATTAAATAAGCAGAGTGACAATATACAGCCTTGATGTACTCCTTTTCCTATTTGGAACCAGTCTGTTGTTCCATGTCCAGTTCTAACTGTTGCTTCCTGACCTGCATACAGATTTCTCAAGAGTCAGGTCAGGTGGTCTGGTATTTCCATCTCTTTCAGAATCTTCCACAGTTTATTGTGATCCACACAGTCAAAGGCTTTGGCATAGTCAATAAAGCAGAAATAGATGTTTTTCTGGAACTCTCTTGCTTTTTCAATGATCCAGCTTATGTTGGCAATTTGATCTCTGGTTCCCCTGCCTTTTCTAAAACCAACTTGAACATCAGGAAGTTCACAGTTCATGTATTGCTGAAGCCAGGCTTGGAGAATTTTGAGCATTACTTTACTAGCATGTGAGATGAGTGCAATTGTGCGGTAGTTTGAGCATTCTTTGGCATTGCCTTTCTTTGGGATTGGAATGAAAACTGACCTTTTGCAGTTCTGTGGCCACTGCTGAGTTTTCCAAATTTGATGGCATATTGAGTGCAGCACTTTCACAGCATCATCTTTCAGGATTTGAAATAGCTCAACTGGAATTCCATCACTTCTACTAGCTTTGTTCGTAGTGATGCTTTCTAAGGCCCACTTGACTTCACATTCCAGGATGTCTGGCTCTAGGTGAGTCATCTGGGTCGTGAAGATCTTTTTTTGTACAGTTCTTCTGTGTATTCTTGCCACCTCTTCTTAATATCTTCTGCTTCTGTTTAGTCCATACCATTTCTGTTCTTTATCGAGCCCATCTTTGCATGAAATGTTCCCCTGGTATCTCTAATTTTCTTGAAGAGATCTCTGCTGCTGCTGCTAAGTCACTTCAGTCGTGTCCGATTCTGTGCGACCACATAGATGGCAGCCCACCAGGCTCCCCTGTCCCTGGGATTCTCCAGGCAAGAACTCCAGAGTGGGTTGTCTTTCCCATTCTGTTGTTTTCTTCTATTTCTTTGCATTGATCCCTGAGGAAGGCTTTCTTATCTCTTCTTGCTATTCTTTGGAACTCTGCATTCAGATGCTTATATCTTTCCTTTTTTCCTTTGCTTTTTATTTTTTGTCTTTTCACAGCTATTGGTAAGGCCTCCTCAGACAGCCATTTTGTCTTTTTGCATTTCTTTTCCATGGGGATGGTCTTGATCGCTGTCTCCTGTACAATGTCACAAACCTCCGCCCATAATTCATCAGGCAGTCTATCTATCAGATCTAGTCCCTTAAATCTATTTCTCACTTCCAGTGTATAATCATAAGGGATTTGATTAAGATCACACCTGAATGGTCTAGTGTTTTTCCCTACTTTCTTCAACTTAAGTCTGAATTTGGCAATAAGGAGTTCATGATCTGAACCACAGTCAGCTCCTGGTCTTGTTTTTGTTGACTGTGTAGAGCTTCTCCATCTTTGGCTGCAAAGAATATAATCAATCTGATTTCGGTGTTGACCATCTGGTGATGTCCATGTGTAGAGTCTTCTCTTGTGTTGTTGGAAGAGGGTGTTTGCTATGACCAGTGCATTTTCTTGGCAAAACTCTATTAGTCTTTGCCTTGCTTCATTCCATATTCCAAGGCCTAATTTGCCTGGTACTCCAGGTGTTTCTTGACTTCCTATGTTTGCATTCCAGTCCCCTATAATGAAAATGATATCTTTTTTGGGTGTGAGTTCTAAAAGGTCTTGTAGGTCTTCATAGAACCATTCAACTTCAGCTTCTTCAGCATTACTGGTTGAGGCATAGACTTGGATAACTGTGATATTGAATGGTTTGCCGTGGAAACGAACAGAGTTCATTCTGTCATTTTTGAGATTGCATCCAAGAAATGCATTTCGGACTCTTTTGTTGACCATAATGGCTACTCCATTTCTTCTAAGGAACTCTTGCCCACAGTAGTAGATATAATGGTCATCTGAATTAAATTCACCCATTCAAGTTCATTTTAGTTCGCTGATTCCTAGCATGTCGACGTTCACTCTTGCCATCTCCTGTTTGACCACTTCCAACTTCCCTTGATTCATGAACCTGACATTCCAGGTTCCTATGCAATATTGCTCTTTACAGCATCGGACCTTGCTTCTATCACCAACCACATCCACAACTGGATATTGTTTCTGCTTTGGCTCCATCCCTTCATTCTTTCTGGAGTTATTTCTTCACTGATCTCCGGTAGCATATTGGGCACCTACTGACCTGGGGAGTTCCTCTTTCAGTATCATTCAAACAAATGCAGCAGATAGTTTTAAGTTGAGATGTGGGTTTTATAGGTGAGGAAGGCAATGAAGTTGAGACTGATTGAAAGGGATTGATTATAATGCTGAGCTGTGGATTCCAAGTCAGTATGTGATGACTGACAGAGTGATGACATTTTTTAAAACAATAAAAGAAAATTAGCAATAGTTAATCAAATAACTGACTCAATTAGATCAGGCAATTGATAGATTGGTATAACTAGAGTAGGTGGGCTACTGATGCTTGTATTCATAGTGTGATGCTTGAAATTAAGAGTTTGGAGTGTATCGAGCACTGTTTCCAGAATATGACAATGGAAGTACATGATTGAGATTAGCTGTAAAGAAAACATAATTCAACATGTGAAGTGACTAAGATATAGGAGGTTGAATGCATTACCCACGTAAATTATTCTTAATCATATCAAACCCAATGCTTTCTTCTCATCATACTTTTTTTTTTTAATTTAAACATAAACAAAAAACTGGAAGAAAATGTTTACAATCTATGTCACAGATATGGGGCTAATGCCTCTAATATAAAAGCACTTTTTAAAATGGAGAAAGTAGTTCTTACTCTTGTTATTTTGTATTGTTGTGGAGGAAATACTGGGAAAAGACATAGACATTAAGCCACTATTGTCTTGAGACTGGAAGTCCCAAATATGATTTCAATTACATCATCATATTGAGGCTTTGAGACAACACAAATGCAGTTGTCTAACTATGCCAAGAGAATGCACTGGTCATAGCAAACACCCTCTTCCAACAACACAAGAGAAGATTCTACACATGGACATTACCAGATGGTCAACACCGAAATCAGATTGATTATATTCTTTGCAGCCAAAGATGGAGGAGCTCTATACAGTCAGCAAAAACAAGACCAGGATCTGACTGTGGTTCAGATCATGAACTCCTTATTGCCAAATTCAGACTTAAGTTGAAGAAAGTAGGGAAAACCAATAGACTTCAGATATGACTTAAGTCAAATTCCTTGCAATTATACACTGGAAGTGAGAAATAGTTTTAAGGGACTAGATCTGATAGACCGAGTGCCTGATGAATTATAGATACAGGTTCTTGATGTGTACAGGAGACAGGGATCAAGATCATTCCCAAGAAAAAGAAATGTGGAATCTTCCTGAACCAGGGATCAAACCCATGTCTTCTTCCTTTCAGGTGGATTCTTTACCACTGAGCCACCAGGGAAGCTCCATATCTCGGGGTCTTCTCTTTTCTGTGAACTTTTACTACATTTTTCTCAGTTATACTCTGGCCTGGCTTTTATTTTTCAAACTAAGTTACAGCAACCTTGACTTTATACAGCCTCTAGTCTTAACTGTTGAAAGGAATCTGTGCTTTACTATGGCTCACGGATTTTCAGAGAGTTTCATTGTGATTTTTAATTTATTTGACAATGTGAATAATATCTTGATTTATTAGATAATTTTCTTGAAAACTAACTACATTTTTTAGTTTGATGACTGCTGACATAATTCAATGAGGTTTGGTGTTGTTAAAATAATGAGCTCTTTCAAATTTAAAATCTTACCTTAACTGGAAAATAATTGTTAAAGCATTATTATCTAGGTTAACTTTTCCACATATATATTCAGTGGAATCTTTTTAATAATACTCAAAAAGCCAACCTTAACATTCATGTCCAACGTTCTCTATCTTTGCTTAATACTGGTTTAAAAGAGTTGAGTCAACTGTGTGTCACCCTTAATTGTCAATATTGTAGATTTTGTAGTATTACCCTTGGTAGAAGCCTATGGAAAAGTGTATATTATTGGATTTGTACATCAGCAATTGTGATAAGCATGGAGATATTTTCACTTGGATACTAAATTTTGTATGACCAATGTCTGTTGCACATCAAATATAGTGTCTATCAAAGATCACTTTTAGAGTGGGCCATGAAAAACATACATGAGTCAAAAACTAGAATGATACATGAGCAGAAGGTAGATCTATAATATGCCAATTTGTGCTTTACTTGATATAATTATACTTGTTTTTAAGGTGCTTTAAGATGCTAAAAGCATTTCCTGAAGAAGGAAATGGCAACCCGCTCCAGTATTCTTGCCTGGAAAATCCCATGGACGGAGGAACCTGGTAGGCTACAGTATATGGGGTTGCAAAGAATCGGACATGACTGAGCGACATTTACTATTTACTTTACTAAGATGCTAAAATTATTTAATCTTACTTTGGTTTACGTAGCATGGAGTTCAGTTCAGTTCAGTCGCTCAGTCAAGTCTGACTCTTTGCCACCCCATGAACTGCAGCACGCCAGGCCTCCCTGTCCATCACCAACTCCTGGAGTTCAATCAAATTCATGTCCGTCGAGTTGCTGGTGCCATCCAGCCATCTCATCCTCCGTCATCCCCTTCTCCTCCTGCCCCCAATCCTTCCCAGCATCAGGGTCTTTTCGAATGAGTCAACTCTTCCCATTAGGTGGCCAAAGTACAGAAGCTTCAGCTCTAGCATCAGTCCTTCCAACGAACACCCAGGACTGATCTCCGTTAGAATGGACTGGTTGGAGCTTCTTGCAGTCCAAAGGACTCTTAAGAGTCTTCTTCTCCAACACCACAGTTCAAAAGCATCAATTCTTCAGTGCTCAGCTGTCTTCACAGTCCAACTCTCACATCCATACATGACCGCTGGAAAAACCATAGGCTTGACTAGACGGGAACTTTGTTGGCAAAGTAATGTCTCTGCCTTTCAATATGCTGTCTAGGCTGGTCATAACTTTCCTTCCAAGGAGTAAGTGTCTTTTAATTTCATGGCTGCAATCACCATCTGCAGTGATTTTGGAGCCCCCCAAAATAAAGTCTGACACCGTTTCCACTGTTTCCCCATCTATTTCCCATGAAGTGAAGGGACCATATACCATGATCTTCGTTTTCTGAATGTTGAGCTTTAAGCCAACTTTTTCACTCTTCTCTTTCACTTTCATCAAGAGGCTCTTTAGTTCCTCTTCACTTTCTGCCACAAGGGTGGTGTCATCTTCATATCTGAGGTGATTGATATTTCTCCCAGCAATCTTGATCCCAGCTTGTGCTTCTTCCACCCCAGCATTTCTCATGATTTACTCTACATATAAGTTTAATAAGCAGGATGACAATATACAGCCTTGATGGACTCCTTTACCTATTTGGAACCAGTCTGTTGTTCCATGTCCAGTTCTAACTGTTGCTTCCTGACCTGCATATAGGTTTCTCAAGAGGCAGGTCAGGTGGTCTGGTATTCCCATCTCTTTCAGAATTTTCCACAGTTTATTGTGATCCACACAGTTAAAGGCTTTGGCATAGTCAATAAAGCAGAAATAGATGTTTTTCTGGAACTCTCTTGCTTTTTCGATGATCCACCGGATGTTGGCAATTTGATCTCTGGTCCCTCTGCCTTTTCCAAAACCAGCTTGAACATCTGGAAGTTCATGATTCACATATTGCTGAAGCCAGGCTTGGAGAATTTTGAGCATTACTTTACTAGCGTATGAGATGCGCTTTACATGTATTATAATGTAATTTCTTGCAAATGTACAAGTTAGATATTATTATTTGTTTAAATGAGGAATGCTATATAAAAAGTTATTGAGGAAAATATGAAGAAATGGTAAAGCAAGGATTTTTAATGAGGAAATCTGGCTATAGGCCTTGTGCTCTTAAACCCTATGTCATAATGAATGTGCTACCTTTGCAAAAGAAAAAAACATAAAAAATGACTTTGAAAAATAGTAATACATTATTAGAATGTTAATTTAAAATAATTTCAATGTTACAAAACATGAATATAAAACAGGCTATTATTTAGAATATGGTTGCTACCCATAAATCTGATTTATGGTTAGCAATCATATTCAATAAAATGTAAAGTTAATAACTTAATTTTTCCATCTGGTAAGATAGATCAATTTCAAATGAATTCCAAGAATATAGGATTTAAATGTTAATAGTTTGTTGTTGTTTAAAAGAAAAATACACTAAAGTCTGCTAATCATTTAATGTAAAATGTACTAAGATGCATTTAAAAAGTAATCTATACTACTTAAATAGATTTAACTTTCTCTTTCTCATTCCTTCTTAAGGTAATATTTCAGTAGATTAACTATTATTAAGAAATCTAAATGCAGTGAAAAATTATGGTCCAGCAAGAAGAAGAATCTTTTGCTGAGAAAGCAGTACAGCATACCAACTCCAATGAAGCATAAACATTGTAGAATGACCTTAATGCCTACCTTATTTTTTATGTCTGCATAAAGCTGTGAAGTGTGCCTACAATTAGGCCAATGGAGTAAGGAGAAAATAATAAAAATGTATGAGGGCAGAATCTTTGCAGGGAATGAATAGGGATGATTGTCAGGTTTATAATATCTATCTTTAACTTCAAATAATATATCTCCAGACATTCGGTGTACAGCCTTGCAAGAATATTTCCTACTTTCCCCTCTTATCCTGTGTAGAGTTGTCCAGTTGACTGTTTGGGTGGTGTTTCTTCTGTGCAGGTGGGAGTCTAACCAAAAAGTAGAGCAATTGTCTGCAGATCCCTGGTGCTCTCTGCGCAGTTCCCTTTCTTCAGTGCTCCAGCCTGCAAATCTAACCCCACCCTCAACCTCCCCTATTTCAGACTTCTACCTCCTCAAGTCAGACTGTTTGGATTTTTCTTCCCTACCACAGCCTGGAGCTTGTCTTCAAGCAGTAAACTGGTGTAATCAAAGGGTCACCTCATTTGTTTCTTTTCTCTCTGGGATCACAGTCCTTTGCTGCCTATGGATCATGGTCAGAAAATAGACTTTTTCATAGATTTTTGTCCTGGAGGGCAGTTTCCATGAAGTTCATTCTTGATGGGTGGAAACCTTTTGATTCCCTCTGCCACCATCTACTTTGCTGATCCTGCTGTTTCTGTGTTACATCATTCTGGGGCCATGGCTTCCCAGAGCTTCTAAGGGCAACCTCAGCAGTGCTTTGTAGCACAGCCTCTCTGGGATCTAGCCACGGTGCTAAACAGTGTCCCTACAGTATTTAATATGGGAAACTGTTCCCATATTAGCAGTATCTCTGTTATCCTTTCACTTAACACTATCAGAATCCTACCCTATTTGTAGTTATCTGACTCCTGTCATTACACATTGTAGGTTCTGCATCTCCTGGATATAGTCCCTTTCTTCTGTGTACAGGGCTTGTACTTTCATGAGTAGGAGAGGCTCTGACCAAACCCTAGAGGGACCTCTCTAAAATATGAAGTTTATTAATTACAAAAAAATTTAGTAGTGTATTAGAGGTCTCAGAAGAGGGATTTATTCCAGAAGTAGGTGAGGTCCCAGAAAGCCTCACCAGAAAGGTGAATACTGAATTGGATCAATAGCTTGACGTTAGCCAACAAAATAAAAAATACTGGTTTGTATCATGGATTTCAGCGCATGTATACTATACAAAAATCTTGAACTAGTCTATCCTGACAGCAATCGATGTTGTCAGACTCAGCATAGTATTATGCAAAGCATCGTCAAATGGGAGAATGAACATAATAAATGGCAGGAGTAGGGTTTCTGATAGATCTCTCAGCTCATCCTTAGCCATCTTGACACTAGATTTCTTATATTCAAGACGATAGCTAATGGTGCAAATCCAATGTGCAAAAATGACCAAAATAAATTGAACTAATCTAGCATAAACACACCTGTGATTGGCATGTAATTGAATTCTAATGATGTATTTTTATAACAACAAAATATATGTGCTTCTTATAATAAGATTATATTATATTCTTCCAGACTATTACACTAAATCTCACACCAGATAGAGGATCATTTAAATGATTGCACAGCACTGGCCTGAAGATTTTCAAGTTTATGGGTGGCCCTGACACGCCTGCACCTAAAAAAAAAAAGTTTCTTTATGCTTCAGTGGACACCTTCATGAACAGTAGTTACATCTACAAATTCTTTGTCACTTAGCTATTATAAAGGTGTGTTTTTCCTTTGAAAAATCTTTTTTATGTCTTTAAAAGTGAAAGTAAAGTCACTCAGTCATGTCCAACTCTTTGCGACCCCATGGACTGTAGCCAACCAGGCTTTTCCATCCATGGGATTTTCCAGGCAAGAATACTGGAGTGGGTTGCCATTTCCTTCTCCAGGAGATCTTCCAACCCAGGGATTAAACCTGGGTCCTCTGCATTGTAGGCAGACGCTTTACCATCTGAGCCACCAGGGAAGTCCTTTATGTCTTTAAGGTAACTTTAAATCTTAGACTGTCTTGAGATTCATAAGAATGGCAATATCTTCTAATGACCCACATGGTACTTCCAGTCTTACTTTATTTTTTGGGGTCCAGGTGACATGTCTTGTAGGATCTTAGTTCCCCAATCAGGGATCAGACCTGGCCCTAGACAGTGAAAGTGTCAGAGATCAGACCTCCAGGGAATTCCCACTTCTACTGTATTCTTGACAAGTAGGTGTTCAGCTAGATCCTACTGAATACTTCACTGCTTTCTGAGGGAGCCTAGTCCAAATATGTCCAGCGGAGATGATTGAAAGTTTCTATGTTCTACCCATTTCCAACACAGGTTCAGGACATTAGTGGGATGTTTGCAGAACAAACACACTTTTCTCTCCCACGTAACAAGCTATCAGAAGAAAGATAAGATGCTGTAATTAATACAGATTCTACATGCAGGAATGGGGGAGGTAGAAGACTAGTTTCCTTCCTCAGTAGTCTAGAGTGCAGTTGGCACAGCTAAAATAGCAGCATGTGTTATTATTCAGATCCCTTAGTGCTTTTCTCCAAGATATTTTTAACTAACGTGAATTGTATGTGAATGGTGAGATTGTTCTAAAATAGAATCATAGTGATGTTTTCACCATTGTATAAATTCATTAAAACTATAACTGAGCTGTAATTTAACTTGGGTAAATTTCATGGTATATAAATCAACCTCAAAACAAGACTTTAAAGAATAATATATGAACCAAAAGATACACAAAAAAAGTTTAGACATATATTTGCTGATAGAGTCAGGGAATTCTGGTCAGAAGAGTAAAGAAAAACTAAGGAAAAATCCCCAAGTAAAAGTAGAAGCACAAGTAGGAGAATAGAATAGATTCTACATAATTATGAAGGACGGAGGTTTATAGAGGATATTGGAAGAAACATCCTGCTTTCAGCCTGGAACATAAGGAGAAACACTTGGACCCATCATCGATAGAAGTAAAACAAGCAACGCAAAGGTAATTAATTATTTCCTATTTTTATGTGGCAACACTGGGTAGCAGAATTAGTCTAAGTCTATTAAGATGGAGACACTTGAATTCCATGGGGAATGGAAGGGGCACTTTTCATTTATATTAAATCTGGAGTATTTGAAACAATCTGTAGGGAATATGGGCCAAGAAGGAAGAAGAGAATATCAAGATGTCAGTCTGGAAGGCATTGTGAGATTTCCCTTTTCCTTTTTTTTTTTTTTTTAATTTTTATTTTTACTTTATTTTGCTTTACAATACTGTATTGGTTTTGCCATACATTGACATGAATCAGCCACGGGTGTACATGAGTTCCCAATCCTGAGCCCCCCTCCCACCTCCCACCCCATATCATCTCTCTGGATCATCCCCGTGCACCAGCCCCAAGCATCCTGTATCCTGTATCGAACATAGACTGGCGATTCGCTTCTTACATGATAGTATACATGTTTCAATGCCATTGTCCCAAATCATCCCACCCTCTCCCTCTCCCACAGAGTCCAAAAGTCCATTCTATACATCTGTGTCTCTTTTGCTGTCTCACATACAGGGTTATCACTACCATCTTTCTAAATTCCATATATATGTGTTAGTATACTGTATTGGTGTTTATCTTTCTGACTCACTTCACTCTGTATAATAAGCTCCAGTTTCATCCACCTCATTAGAACTGATTCAAATGTATTCTTTTTAATGGCTGAGTAATACTCCATTGTGTATATGTACCAAAGCTTTCTTATCCATTCTTCTGCTGATGGACATCTAGGTTGCTTCCATGTCCTGGCTATTATAAACAGTGCTGTGATGAACATTGGGGTACACATGTCTCTTTCAATTCTGGTTTCCTCGGTGTGCATGCCCAGCAGTGGGATTGCTGGGTCATAAGGCAATTGTATTCACAATTTTTTAAGGAATCTCCACACTGTTCTCCATAGTGGCTGTACTAGTTTGCATTCCCACCAACAGTGCAAGAGGGTTCCATTTTTTCCACACCCTCTCCAACATTTATTGCTTGTAGACTTTTGGATCGCTGCTATTCTGACTGGTGTGAAATGGTACCTCACTGTGGCTTTGATTTGCATTTCTCTGATAATGAGTGATGCTGTGCATCTTTTCATGTGTTTGTTAGCCATCTGTGTGTCTTCTTTGGAGAAATGTCTATTAGGTTCTTTGGCCTATTTTTTGATTGGGTCATTTATTTTTCTGGAATTGAGCTGCATAAGTTGCTTGTATATTTTTGAGATTAGTTGTTTGTCAGTTGCTTCATTTGCTATTATTTTCTCCCATTCTGAAGGCTGTCTTTTCACCTTGCTTATAGTTTCCTTTGTTGTGCAGAAGCTTTTAATTTTAATTAGGTCCCATTTGTTTATTTTTGCTTTTATTTCCAGTATTCTGAGAGGTGGATCATAGAGGATCCTGCTGTGGTTTATATCAGAGAGTGTTTTGCCTGTGTTCTCCTCTAGGAGTTTTATAGTTTCTGGTCTTAAGTTTAGATCTTTAATCCATTTTGAGATTATTTTTGTGTATGGTGTTAGAAAGTGATCTAGTTTCATTCTTTTACAAGTGGTTGACCAGTTTTCCCAGCACCACTTGTTAAAGAGATTGTCTTTAATCCATTTTATATTCTTGCCTGTTTTGTGGAAGATAAGGTGTCTATAGGTGCATTTAGATGGAGACAGAGGTGTCTGCATCATGGTGGGAAATTGAGGAAGAATGACTTAATTGCTTTTATGTCTGCTTGCTTTATGTCCAGTGAGATGACTGTTGCTTCCTAGAACTGCCACAGTGGTGGTTGCTAGTCATTTAAGCTGTGACCAGGCTCAAGCACCCATGGACACTGTGGCTGCTCAGAGTCTGGCTGAGAGTCTGATGGACCCTCCTAGAATATCCTCTTCTGGACTTGGCCTATTGCTTCCCCATGGACAAACCAGGATAAGGTCAGGAAAGAAGAGTGTCTCAAATCCATCTCCATATAACTCCAGGTCTTAGTTGTTTCATCAGAAAGCTCCCTGGCATCTCTCATCACCTTTTCCAGTGATATCATTAAAGAACAAGGAGAAGGAGGATGGAGAGGAGGAAGACAAATAACACATGCTAATGAGAAAATACTAAAAAATGTTTTGCAAATGTCACCAGCATTTTCCCCTCCAGAGTACACGGCTTCAGTCCAAATTATATCTGGAAACTTTAGTATAATTAAGACGGTTGAAAGCTGGGATTCTCGAGTCAAAAGTCAGTATGTAGGTCTCAATACTCAGGACATAAAGTCATTATAAATTGTGACTCAATTTCCTAATCTGTATTGTGGAATTATAATCCTCACCTCTTAAAGTTCTTATAAGAGTAAGAGAAATAATATTGATAAAAACATAAAAGTGAAATAATTTTAAAAAATTATTTGGGTGTTCTCTGTCATATAATAAATGCTATATTTCAGATATTTTCACTTACCTGATACCACAAAATAATATGAAAACCAATGTTAATTCTACATATTTGCTAGCTATGGCAAACGATCATCCCACTAAGGGTAGTGGAAGGATTTGGTAACACTGGGGAGGCTGTGGATCATGGGCTATAACTGGTATGAGGACCTAGTCATATGTACACAGCCTTGAGAGGGAGTGGTTGACAAGGATAAGAAGAAATAGAGCACTGAAGGGCCTTGAGAGCCAGGCATCTCTCCTGCCTGTCTGGAGCACATGTGTTGAGTGTAAAATAGAACCAAATTCCATCCCAGCTCTGATTACCTCTGTTAATCCCAATCCTCCAAGCTGGAAAATTTATATCTTCTTTATCATACAAATTAATCATTGCTTAAGTAAGTATACTTTACTTAAATATCCTTGTGTAGGCTATTTGTTTCATGCCATTTCCTCACTGGAGTGAGAAGACTGAATGATTAGGAAAAGAACAGTTATTCCTCTTGTACTTCCAGGCACTACCTTGTCTTCCTAAGGATATTTCCCTTTCTAGGCTTTTTCTACTGAAAAGAAAACCATACTCACATTCTTCACCCTACTCAAGACCCAAACAAAGCCATAATATTCACGATCATGTTATTTAATTGCATCACCAAGCACATACCTTGAAGCATCTTGTAACTGTTGGAATTATTCAGAGTACCTCATTGACTGTCATTATTCTAGCTCTTATTTTTCAAGATTTTTTTTATCTGACCATTTTTAAAGTCTTTATTGAATTTGTTACAATATTGCTTTTGTTTTATATTTTGGTTTTTTTGGCCCCACAACCTGTGGGATCCTAGCTTCCCAACCAGGGACTGAACCACTGAACCCCTGAATTGGGAAGCGAACTCTTAACTGTTAGACAGCCAGGGAAGTCCCTCCTCCAGCCCCTAATTCAAAACAAAATGCTGCTGATTTCTTTCCTTTTTTTTTTGGTCATTGCCTAATTCCTAATTTATGAGAGCAGACATCAATCTGCTTCTAAAACAGTTGCATTACACCAAAGTACTCTGTCTCTATAATATCTTGCCTACTGACCTGTTAAGTGTTCAAGGAAAAATTTGAAAAAAAAAAAAAATATATATATATATATATAGTGAATATGTGCTTGGAAGTGTCATGCTTTAGTGAAACTTACAGCTTTCCCCTTCATCTTAAGTACAAAGAATGATTGGGTAGCACTTTTGCAAAATTTCAAATAAAATCTATGTAATACTTACAGTGGAATGAGGGCTAAATGTGCTTTTAAAATTATTGGAAACTATACATCACTACTTGAACAGGTAATCTATCACACAATCAAGCTTTTATTGGACATTCTGACACCAATTTCTTTCCCTAGAAAACCTTGAAACCCTATTTAAAAAAGTAGAATCACAGGAATGATACTGCAAAAGGGGGGAAAAAAAGATAAAAATGCCTTTCATTAGTGTTTCTTTTAATGTTAAAACTTATAATTACATTTCAACAATTATTTATTACTGAAAATTTATGATTATACTTTAATAATTATTTTCTCAGTAATATAATATTTTTTTTACATTTACTTACTTTAATCTCCTCTACTAATAACTCAATTTAAATACCAAAAGAAAACTCAAAGAAAGCTCAAGGATGTTGAGAGTGACAAAAAATAGAAGAGATTTGAAAGAAGAGTAATTAAACCCTGACTACTAAATTTATTAACTGAATAGTGTTTTTTAAAAAAAAGTGTTAGTTTCTCAGTCATGTCTGACTCCTTACGACCCCATGGACTGTAGCTCACCAGGCTCCACTGTCCATGGAATTCTCTGTGCAAGGATACTAGAGTAGGTTGCCACTCCCTTCTCCAGGATATCTTTGTGACCCAGGGTTTGAACCTGGGTTTCCTACATTGCAGCAGACTCTACCGTCTGAGCCACCAGGGAACTGGCTAAACCAGTTAATATCTGAACCTCAGTTTGCACATTTGAAAATGAACTTATATTCAGAATTATAAACAAAATAAAAGAAGTAATGAACTATGTGTGAGAATGAATGAATGTTCAATGTCAATATGAATATCAGCAGCCACTGGCACCCCACTCCAGTACTCTTGCCTGGAAACTCCCATGGATGGAGGAGCCTGGTAGGCTGCAGTCCGTGGGGTCGCTAAGAGTTGGACATGACTGAGCGACTTCACTTTCACTTTCCACTTTCATGCATTGGAGAAGGAAATGGCAACCCACTCCAGTGTTCTTGCCTGGAGAATCCCAAGGATGGAGGAGCCTGGTGGGCTGCCGTCTATGGGGCCGCACAGAGTCGGACATGACTGAAATGACTTAGCAGTAGCAGCATATTAAATGTAGTTAGGCCCAAGTTCTGAACATTATTTACATATGCAGAACATGAGAACTGCAGAAGGATTTAGAGGTCATCTCTTAACTATCTCTTAACCTACATGAGGGGCTGCTCAGGTGGTGCTAGTGTTAAAGAATTCACCTGCCAATACAGGAGACAAAGGAAATGCAGGTTCAGTCCTTGGATTGGGAAGATCCCCTGGAGGAGGGCATGGCAACTCACTCCAGTATTCTTCCCTGGAGAAATCCATGGACAGAGGAGCCTGGCAGGCTACAATCCATGGGGTCCCAAAGAGTTGGACATACTGAAGCAACTTAGAGCACACACAACCTACATCAGATAACTGATGCTCAGAGATAGGAAGTAATTAATCTGAGTACATCCAAAGAAATAGTAGTAGTTTCTGCTTTCACAAAATGGTCTTTAAATTCCTAATTCAATATTCTTTCTCTCCATGAAATATCTGCTTAGGGTTGCCACATTTAACAATTAAATATACAAGATGTCTAGTTATATTTGATTTTCAGAATTATCTTTTTGTTTTCAATATGTTACAATGAATTTTTTTGGCAGTTTTACTGTAATGGGGTATTGTCAGTTCCTCAATCCTTTCACTGCATGTAACATCCACATTATAACTCTACTCTCTCTTTCCAAGAGCTCCCCTCACTATTTCTTTTGTAAACAAAAAGCCTAAGGGCTCATTGTAGCTAATAATAACAAATAATTATAAATGTACCGAGTGTTCATTGTGTGCCAAGTGCTGTTCTTAATGTCATGTGTGTGCTAATTCATTTAACATCCCCTAAAACCTTCTAAATTTGGCACTATTATCTTATTCATTTTGCAAATGGGGCTACAGAAGCCCAGAGAGGCTAAGGTGGTTGCCCAATATAACACAGCTAATCAGTACCAAAGATGAAGTCACTTATCCCACCACAGCCCCAATGCTCAGGTTTAAACAGTGACATACAAATGTATAATGCCCTCTAGTTGGGACACAGTTCAGCTCAGTTCAGTAGTTCAGCCATGTCCTACTCTTTGTGACCCCATGAACCACAGCAAGCCAGGCCTCCCTGTCAATCACCAACCCCTGGAGTATTCTTCTCTAAATACAAAACATTCCTCTTACCTATTTCATGTCATACCTTATTGTATTTCAGCTTCCCTGGTGGTTCAGTGGTAAAAAATCCGCCTGCCAGAGCAGGAGACCTGGGTTTGATCCCTGGGTTGGGAAGATCCCCCGGAGAGGAAATGGCAACCCACTCCAGTATTCTTGCCTGGAGAATTTCATGGACAGAGGAGCCTTGTGGGCTGCAGTCCATGGAGTTGCAAAAGAGTCAGACAAGATTGAACAACTAGGCAGCAACAACAAACAACTCATTGTACTCATCCTAGAGGATGAGTACAGATAATTAACAAACACTTCTCTGAGATTTTAGTCCCTGTGAATATCTAAGACTCAGATCTGGAATACCATGAGGAGTTCCAGGGGACCTAAAACGATCCCCTCATTCTCAGGATGAGACCTTCTGAGTCAAATCTCTCTTCATGTTAGATTTCTTTCCCAGCACCCTCCTTAATCCTGCCATCTCCCAGAACATTCTGTATGCCATCCAGATGAACTAGGTGGGTCTGAATTCTGGAATAAGTGTTCCAATCCATCCAGGCCATCTCTTGGTATACAAAACCTCAGGACTTTTCAGCACATATAAGAAAGGGGGAAAGGCAAGAAAGTTACCCTGAAGAGTTATCTCATGGAAGAAATGAAATAGGTTGGAGGTATTTCTTTTTAAATTATGTGTAAATTAAAAACAACATGAATAAATCCTCATTATTCATCAGCTCAATCCTTATGAACATCCAGTTGTTTGAAAGCAGCTCTCCCTTTGAAAGGTTTGCAAGGACAGGTTTTAATGATCTTATGCATAATTAAATCTTTATTGAAAACTATAAAATCACAGCACCTTAAATAGGATTACTGAACTAAAAAAATGGAACCTGAAGAACACAACTAATATACTCTCTCAACTCAAAGCTTAAAGAGTAATATTTAGCTCATTTAATTATCTCTGAAATAATTTTCTTTAAAATATGTTTATCTGAGAAGAATGTAATTATATATTTTATTTCTTTTGCCAATAATTATAAAATGTAATTTGACATAATTCCTAAATCCAATCATTATAAGTAGAAAATTCAAATCTTTTGGTCAATTTTTTAAGATCATTTGAGTTTACTTTGGCATTCTTTATCATGTCATGTATTAAATTGTTTCCCACTAAATAAGGTACCATGATGAATCATGAAATTACTACTGTTTTACTCTTTTAGTTCTACAAAATGGAAATTACACACACTTCAACCCAGTATAATGTCATAATGTATGTTTATACCCACCACAGAACAAAGACTATACTGAGAACACTTGGCAAGTTTTCAAATTCAGTAAATTTTGGTCCTTGTATTTCTCTTGGTCCTAGTAACTTCCCAGGTGGTGCAGTGGTAAAGAATCTGCCTACCAATGCAGGAAACCCAAGAAACATGGGTTCAGTCCCTAGGTTGGGAAGTAGGAAATGGCAACCCCCTGGAGTAGGAAATGGCAACCCACTCCAGCCTGGAGAATCCCTACAGACAGAGGATCCCAGCGAGCTGCAGTCCCTGGGGACTCAAAGAATCGGGCATGACTGAGCAACTAGGCACAGCATGCAGTATTTGTCTAACTGTTCAGTGATTTTTTTTTTTTTTACTGAAAAAATTTATTAGTTTTTTTACCCACATAATCTGGAGAAGGAAATGGCAATTCACTTCAGTATTCTTGCCTGGAGAATTCCATGGAGGAGGAGGAGCCTGGCGGGCTATAGTCCATGGGGTCGCAAAGAGTGAGGACACAACTGAGCAACTGAGCACCAAAAACCCCCACATAGTTCCAAGAGATTTTTAATTTATATTCTCTGATGTTACTCATGATTTTCCGAGACTTTTGTGTATTTTAGAACATTTTCACCATTTTCTTCCTGGTAAATTTCCATTCATCACTCTATAACTGCTTTATATTTGCTTTTCTAAAAGATTAAAAAAAAATCTTTATAAGTATTAATCTTGTTTATATGGCAAAATCACATTCCAGGTACTCTTCAAAGTAATTTAGATATATTATTTAATTCAGTTCTCCCTTAACTCAATTAAGCATACATTTCTAAAACCCCACTTTAACAAATAAGGTTAATGTGGTAGAGAGAGTTAAAGTGAATTTTCCAAAGTCATCCAGCTAAAGTAGGTGGTAAAGCCAGGATCAGAACTTATCAGTCACTTCTGGAGTTACCTCTCTGAAAATCTTTACTGAATTCTTATCCTCTGTAATCTTATCACATTTGGATTTATAAGTAAATATTTGGCTTATAAGTATTTACCTACTGATCAGTCAACTCAGAGAGAAAATTTGAATGCCTAGGAAGAGCTAAGCATTTTTGTGTTTTATGTTTACCATCTAGAAAAATTCATGGTACTTTGAAGTGCCAAATAAGAGAACAGTGGATTGCTAAATGTTTTCAACTCTTTTTGAAGAAAGAAGTTCCTTAAACAGTGAGGTGACATTTGAGATTAGTTTATATTCTCATGACACCATATCCAGGTATTTTTTTGACAGTTTGTTAATCTAGAGAGTTGGGGCCTAAAGAAACATTTTGATAGTTTGATCCATGGGTTTATTTCAAATACAACAAATTTTGTAAAACAGAGCTATGGAACCTTTGGATAGAAGGAATATTATCTTCCCTAATGTTCTCATCTGGTAGACCTCCTTCAATCAGAATTTTAAAACTCAATTTAATAAGATATCATTATGATAATGCTATCTTAATTTCTTTTTATTCTCATGAAATTTAATCATGATTTTAAAACCTAATTTTACAATTCTTAATACACTGCATTAATTCTGTTATTGAATGTACAATTACAAGAAAAATTTTTAGCTAGCATTAGCCTGGTTGAAGTTTTCATAAAACCAAGTGACACTCTCATCCCACAACCCATACTTCTGACCTTGCAATCAAGGGCACAAATTAAGAGTTCAAAGGCTGGGGTTCAAGCCCAAATTTTCCTAGTAATGATCCCTGTGATCTCAGTCAAATCATTTAAACACCTAAGACCTTAGCTTCTTCAAAGCAAGATTTCATGTATGTCACAGCATTGCTTGGGTCAAGCAAAGTATTAATAAGCTAATTAAATGGGTTTTCTTGGCAAAAAATTGGGTTCAATGTTTCCCATCTGAGACATCTGAAAAAAAACTGGAAAAAAAAAAATGTTGGGCCTCTAGAAGTTATAAGACAAATGAAAGCTGAAGGATTTTCGTATAAGAAAAACGATCACAAGTGTGTTTCTCTGGTGTTTGAGAAAGATGTCAGGGTTATAATCTTGGATACACCTAATTCTGTAAAGTGGGTACTTTCAAAATGTGATCTTTCATATTCACTAGAGATCATTTATATTAGAAAGAGATAATTAGTGCTACACTGAGAGGTATAAGGAAATGTCTTTCCTTCTGGTTAGAATGCCATTGTCTGTACTCTTTCTTGAAGCAAGTAAAATTTGGATTAACCCTTGAAATTAAAATGGGGCAAAATGGTGTTAACCTATGTGACAATTTCATAATCAACAATGAAAAACACATTATCTAGCACACTATCATTTACTCTTCTGTGTTTGAATAAGGTTGGCACAGATTCTTAGATATCTCTTCATCTTTGATTACACTTGGCAGACTGCCTTGCTCAGAATAATGACTTTATAAATGTTGATTTATTAAATTCAAGGATTCCTTTGTACTCCAAATGAATGTCACTGCATGCTTTAGTGCCACCTTATGTTTAGTTGGGGATTATCTGTGCAATATTTGAGAGTTTTTCAGAATATGGTTTATTAGCCATCTGTATCAAAGTCATCTGGGAAACTTGTAAAATGTACAGATTCCTGGGTCTACCACAAAAGCAAAATTGAAGTGTATTCATCTATTAAGGGTTATGAGTTAAAACCTCTAATCAATCTTCTGAACCTCTAATCAATAGAAGTTTGTTTTGTACTAGATCTTAAAGGCAAGTACAATCTCCTGAGTAGAATATGATAAATAACTCTTTGACTTTAATACATATAGTCTCTTCTTTATAAGACATATTTTTTAAATTGTTAAATAAATTGTTGAGTGAATTCTTTTAAAGTGGCTGAAACTGATGCATAATATTTTTCAGTTAAATTCTAGTAGGATATTTTACACATATCTATAGATATGCCTATGCTTATCTTTCTTTTTTTTTTTTTTAACCTATTGGAGTTAAATGATAGGAAGTGAAATAACACTGAACAGATTTTCCTTGTAAAGTATCAAAATCAACTATCTTATCTGCTTCCTGTTGTAATTTTAAAAAACACTGGAGGTCTATTTTACAGATCAGAAAAAAAAAAAAAAGGCACAAAAAATGATGTGACTTTTTTCGTGTTTTCACAGCAGGAAGGAGCAGACCTAAGATCCAAATCCAGATCTGGATTGTGAATACTGAAATTCTTGTATTTCCCCATGAATACAGGTCTACTTTTTGACTGCCACTGTCTAAAAGACAAGTGTAAATCACAAGCATTTTTACTTTAAAACTGCCTTCATTAATTTTAAGGTGGGCTTAGGTAAATGAATGACATTAGTACATACATTATTTTTTTTCTTTTTTTGAAAACTGGAAGGTAAAGAGTCAGCAAACTATGACCACCATCACCAAAGGATGAAATATAACTACTCTGAACATTAAAAATTCAACTGCTCGTAAACTATAATATAGTACTTATTAACCACAAATGTGACATTTGCTTAATAGAAGGTTCCATAACAAAGCTGAGGAAAGCTATTGGCTTGAGT
Source organism: Budorcas taxicolor (assembly GCF_023091745.1). Lineage (NCBI taxonomy): Eukaryota > Metazoa > Chordata > Mammalia > Artiodactyla > Bovidae > Budorcas > Budorcas taxicolor. The sequence goes on from NC_068920.1 coordinate 144,160,043, forward strand.
AGAAGGAGAAGGAAACCTATTAGTTAAGTAGTTGGTATGTGTGTATGTTTTCTAAAATGTTCTACAAAATGTTGCTGATCATCAATGGCTGCTGTGATTATATCTGGGATAGGATGTTTCAAATAATAACCAATTTCAAATCTTGCAAATATATTTGTTTTTTAAAAAACTTCTTAATTGGTAAGATGACTAAACATATTCTAAGAAGAATTGTACCAATTTGCTTTAAGAACTAGAAAAAACTACATCTGGTAACTTCTGCAGTCAGGAACAGGAAACAAAAATGAAGCTCAAACTTTTGATGTGTACTTTGTTTGCTGTAAGTAATCACAATGAGCATTAAAAATAGCATATTCCCAAAAACAGTCTGCGAAGCTGTTTCAGCTAAGTTAGAGGCAAATTTTTCAAATTGTTCTCAGCACTTCCAGGCCCAGGACATTGGCTGGTACAGGTACATTTCCTTCTCAGTCTGAGCCTGTTTAAACAGGTGTTATGCAAATGCAAAGCTTCATTATCTTCCTTCATAGGAGCTTACTGTTAGAGAATGCAAAGACAGCAATCCATTTTAACAGTTGATTTTCTTCCCTCACATGTATTTATATTTTATAAAGACAATTTAGGTAACTTTTCAAGTGTTTACTGAATATTTATGCACCAAGTTTTCATATGATAACTGAATTTTCCTATAAGCATCATCATAAAAATTAAGTGCTGTTAATTGCAAGCTGTTTATTATGAAAGCAAAGGAAGTTTTCTGTATGCCTTAAAATTATACTCATTTTTAAACAATATGTTTCTGTCAAATGCAGAGAAATCTGAGAGGACTGATGATAATATTGTGAACTAGAAAAATGTATCACAATTCACAGAGGGCTTTAAATACAGAATTCTTATCCTTAAAATGATTTTGTGATAGAAACAAAGTTGGCTTAAAGCTCAACATTCAGATAACTAAGATCATGGCATCTGGTCCCATCACTTCATGGCAAATAGAAGGGGAAACAGTGGAAACAGTGGCAGACTTTAATTTTTGGGGGGCTCCAAAATCACTGCAGATGGAGATTTCAGCCATGAAATTAAAAGATGCTTACTCCTTGGAAGGAAAGTTATGAGCAACCTAGATAGCATATTAAAAAGCAGAGACATTACTTTGCCAAGAAAGGTCCATCTAGTCAAGGCTATGGTTTTTCCTGTGGTCATGTATGGATGTGAGAGTTGGACAGTGAAGAAAGCTGAATGCTGAAGAATTGATGCTTTTGAACTGTGGTGTTGGAAAAGACTCTTGAGAGTCCCTTGGACTGCAAGGAGATCCAACCAGTCCTTTCTAAAGGAAATCAGTCCTGGGTGTTCACTGGTAGGACGGATGCTAAAGCTGAAACTCCAATACTTTGGCCACCTTACGAGAAGAGTTGACTCATTGGAGAAGACTCTGATTCTGGGAGGGATTGGGGGCAGGAGGAGAAGGGGACGATAGAGGATGAGATGGCTGGATGGCATCACCAACTTGATGGACATGAGTTTGAGTGAACTCCAGGAGTTGGTGATGGACAGGGAGGCCTGGCGTGCTGCAATTCATGGGGTCACAAAGAGTTGGACATGACTGAGCGACTGAACTGATAGAAAAAAAAATAATCTGCACTGTAGAAATTGAAGGTCAGAGAAACTGAGCAAAATGTTATAGTCACACAGCTAATTAGTAAGAGAGCTAGAATCAAAACCCAGGTTTCTGGTATGTAATCTCAGATTCTACTCACTATAATATAAGTAAATAGCATCTCTATAATTATTCTGCAATCACAATACATATACATTGTGTTTATTTTCTGGTCAAGTATTGCAACCTATATCTTTACTAAAGCCATATATATGTATTTTTTTCTTAATGTGTTAGGCACTGAGGGATACTAAGGAGAATTCAACTTGGTTTATTCCTTGTTCTAATTTCCTGCTTTCTCAGAAACCCTCTGACTCATACATTTTATTTCCAAACTTTTTCTCTGGAAAGAGATTGCACTTAATAGAATATGTGAGTTCTCTAGATGGTCAAAACGTATATTGGCATCTTTGAATAAATAAACCTGTTGCATATTTTTTCCTTCCTCCTCAATAAGTTATTCTATATCAGTTTAATAGCAAACTAGGATCTGTTTAAACTCAGACATTGAATTTCAGGTTTGCGGAAACCTAAAGCTAGACTATGGTTCATATTGACCCAAACAGGATAAGATGGTTGGGCGACTTCACTGGCTTGAGGGACATGAGTTTGAGCAAGCTCCATGAATTGGTGATGGACAGGGAAGCCTGGCATGCTGCAGTCCATGGGGTCACAAAGAGTCAGACACCACTGACTGACTGAACTGAACTGAACAACGTGCTCTTAGGACAAAGTTCTTCTCAGTGTTACATTGATCGTGTGATATTTCAGTAGCTCTATGATTCTTGCCAGTTCCAGGGTTTCCCAAAAGCCAAAATCCTCCTGGTGCTGCCTCTGGTAAGTCGCTTCAGTCGTGTCCAACTCTGTGCAACCCCATAGATGGCAGCCCACCAGACTCTGCCATCCCTGGGATCCTCCAGGCAAGAACACTGGAGTGGGTTGCCATTTCCTTCTCCAATGCAGGAAAGTGAAAAGTGAAAGTGAAGTTGCTGATTCTTCGCTACCCCATGGACTGCAGCCTACCAGGCTCCTGCATCCATGGGATTTTCCAGGCAAGAGTACCAGAGTGGGTTGCCATTGCCTTCTCTGCCAAAATCCTGAACCCTGTATAAAAAGACATCTGGACAGGTATGACCTCTACTCTGTCAACAACAGAGTAGCACATGCTTTCTGTCATGTTCATGAGTGGATAGCATGTCCCTTCCTTGGTTCCCTGTAGGATCCTTAGAGAGTAAAGATTCATTGCCCAGCTTAGATATCATTGTTAACAAATGGAGAGGATGACAGGGTTAAACAAAACAAGTTGGTACATTAACTACTTAGTAAACAGACCATCGGATAAGAATACATACCTTGAAAATGCAGAGCAAGTCTTCTTGGAAAGTGAAAGTGAAGTCGCTCAGTCGTGTCCGACTCTTTGCGACCCCATGGACTGTAGCCTGCCAGGCTCCTCTGTCCATGGGATTCTCCAGCTAAGAATGCTGGAGTGGGTTTACATTTCCTTCTCCAGGGGATCTTCCCACCCCAGGGATTGAACCCAGGTCTCCCATGTTGCAGGCAGACGCTTTACCCTCTGAGCCACCAGGGAAGCTTGGATCTACTACCAAATGCAATGTCCATCATTCTTGCTAACCAAGAGACTCACACCTTCAGAAATGTATATTTCAATCAAAAAATAAAATATTTAGTTGCATTATCAGGGAATGTTTTGTGAGTGCCTCAACTAATGTTGTGTTTCTCTTTTTTCTGGTGTATGTTGATGTATATTGGTATATATTGATTGATCAGCCCCTATGTCTGGGTTCAGTTATAGCTCTGAGGTCAGTTCTGATTAAATATGCTCGTATTTACTCTGGACAACTATGAAGGCATTCTGCTTTTGCACAAGAGTCCGTTCTGTTACTCATGATGGCATTTTAAGATTATCTCTGTCTGTTGATTTTTTCTATTTTTGGAAACCAAGTGGCACAGGCAGTTTAGTTGTCAAGCGTCTGCATATATCATGGGGGCCTGCAAATCAATTCTTTACTCCCTTCAACTGAGCATCATCTCTTCAAGTTCCCAGCACTGGAGCCTCTTCTTATTTACATAAACAATGGATGCACCAGAAAAGATACTATTATCAGTATATCCTCTATAATAATCTTACTGAATTTCTTTCTAAAAAGCAATACTTGTATCTTTCAAAATAAATAATAGGAAGTTTGGGACAGAAGGAAATAACTGACTTTTCTTAGGATTTATCATGTGTCAATTACTGAACCAGAAATTGGGGTGAAACAAGGTTATTTCACGCATTCTTTCCCAAACACGTTATACAGATCAAGAAGCTGAACCTTGAGTGCTTTAAGCTTATTCAAGTTTGTTTATAGACCTTTGAGAAGCATGGTTTTCTCTCTGAAGCCTATTTTGTTGTTATTTTATTGAGAATCTTGGTTTTCTCAATCCAGAGTTCTGTTTTGTTGTTTTTTTTTTTCTTTTAATTTTTAAAACATGTTAAGTATTAGGTACTCACTTTGATTTGCATTGTTTTGAAGGAAAAGTACTCAGAGTCTATTCAGTGGTGACCATCTGCCATCAGTACAGGTGCTGTAACACTTACTACAGAACATCTACTCTGACATCACATCAGAAACTATGAATTCTTCATATGACACCATGGAATGACTATCGTAGATGCTTGCCAAAGAGCTGAATCTTACATTAGTTGTTTTTCAGATCTTTCCAAATTCATGCTTGAGAAAACTGATGTTCAAGTGGGAACATTTATGGTCTTTTTTTTTTTTCTGTGTTATCAAAGTTCTGACCTAAATCAAGTCAGAACTCAGCAAAAGGGTAGAATACCAAATATGGACTTTAAAGTCCGTAGAAAATGTACACTAAGCAACAAAACCATGCTATTTTCTGACCTTTCATTGAAATATAATATGTAAACATATAATAAATAATTCACCTCGAGTCAAATAATTTGTAGTTTTATCACTATTTTTTCCCCTCTGTATGATAGATTTCCCCTCAGAATATGAGAAGGGAAGAAATAATAATTTTGTCTATCTGTCAAGAATTGGTATTCTTTTTTAAAAAATCATACAAAGATAGAAGCTACTATTCTTTCCTTCACCTAAGTGTCTAAAACTACATTTAGTTCTCGTGTGCTAGATTGCTAGAATGGCTTCACAATTTTCATCTGGTAAATTTCTGTCTCTTCCTTTGTTGTGTTCTAATCATGGTTTTAAAACATCTTTATGCAAACTGTCATATACATCAGCTAAACCAGTGAACTATCTAACTTGGCATGCATATATCATTAAATAACACAGTTTTCGTCTTTTTTTTTTTCCCTCCAGGGAAAAACTAGCATGCTTGAATTTGTATCAATACTGTTAGTAATCCAAAACCCAAGACTGATTTGTTGTTCCTCTCTTTCTAGTACCTGTAACTAAATAGCCATCAATAGAGCCTGTGCAAAGTACAAAATGATAAGTTCAGATAATAATACAATAGTCGAGTGAGAAATCACAGGTGATACTAATAACAGCATAGATTTATGTTGTCTATGAACCAGACACTGTTTAATGTACTTCACACCTATAAATTCATTTAATATTCAGAACCAATCCATGAATAGTAGGTAACCTTATCATTTACATTTTTCAGATAGGGAAATTAAATCACAGAGGTATTATATGATGTGCCAAAGTCATTTAGCTTATAAGATATAGAACTGGGATTTAACTGAGGCTCTTGTTCAAGTATGGCTCTTGAATCTCTATCCTTTAGCAATATTCCATGATACAGTTCAAAGATCAGAATGGCTAGGGCTAGTCTGGGAAACTGGAAGACTTTCCTAGGGATGTTAAGATTTAACTACATAAAAATTGAAGTTTAAAATAAATGCTTACCATCGTATTTGTTCTTTGAAAACAAATTTTATGTTTTTAGATGCTTTCAATTTTTCTTCCTGTAGAAAGCTTTTATAGTATAAGAAGCAGCTGTGTGTGCATCGGGGATTGGGATGTGAGGGAGAGAAGAAAGAAAATTTCACAGACAAGTGAGTTGCTTTGATTGATAATGAAATGGATTTATTCAATTGCAAATTTAAAAGTCTCAGTCAATTCAAATAATATAATTCAGAATTTAACTTCCTTTCTACTTTGTCACTATAGTACAGAGGTTTTGAAAAAAAAAAAAAATAGACCTTAGAGTTCAGTTTTGGGAGGAAAGTGTGGAGGGCAGAATTGTGGATGGCATTTAGAGTTCCTTTGCTCTTATTCAGAGAAGTTGTGTGTGACACGTCATTGGGGCCACGGCCTGGCAGTGGGGCAGTGCTGGGCCCCTGGATGGGCTGCAGGAGACTGTTCTCTGGCAGCTTACTGTTCCTGAACAGGCTGACATTTTATAGGAACTATTAGAAATGCATGAATTCTGCACACAAAATGTCAACTGATATATTAAGAAAGAGCAACTTGCTGTAGTCACTCGCAGTAAAATTTCCTTAGCTTTTATCCCATTCTGCTCCATGGATATACTTTATATAAGCTTGTACCATTTCAGATGAGATCATTTGACACCCAAAGTACACAGTCAAGTGAAACTTTTGCAATAAGAGTGAAAATTTAAAGAAAAATAAAAATAGTAGTATTTCTTCATCTTCAGTTCAGAAGCCAAGATCATGGATTATGAATTTTAAACAGGCAGTACATCACTCAAAAATCATTCTAGATAGAAAGATGGCATCTTTATTCCACTTGCTTATTACTTTTAAAGTACATTCTCGCTTAACAGCTTTCTGCTTTAGACAAGGATAACTTTTAAAAATTGGATAGTAATACAAAAAATTAACCCCTATCATAAAGCCATTGAATTTAATAGCATTTTTGTATTGAATTTCATAGTCAATGATGCTGCCTCCCACTATGTCTAGAAATCTGAGAAAACTGAGCACTTGAAAACTAAAACGTATACTTAATATTTATGCAGCCCTTTCAGTTCAATTCAGTTCAGTCATGTCCGACTCTTTGCAACCCCATGGACTGCAGCATGCCAGGCTTCCCTGTCCATCACCAACTCCTGGAGTACTCAAACTCATGTTCATTGAGTCGGTGATACCATCCAACCATCTCATCCTCTGTTATCCCCTTCTCCTCCCACCTTCAATTTCAGTATGAGACAACGGAGAAAGCTATCCCTCATGGAAAAGGAGATTAGCCATAAAATTAGTTCCTGGAGTATATAAACTCAGGGACATTCGACTTCAGGCACAGAAGAAGACAGCAGTGTATCCAGTGTTTCCTTTACCTATGACTTACCTCACCTGTGATGTAACACGTACATGGCTTTATTCCCGATTTTAGTGTATATTACCTCAACTTCCTTGTCACCCGTAAGGCTGTTTGGCATACACATTCATGGCTGCTTTTCCATCACACTGAATTCCAATTTCTCACCGCAACTTCCCAGACTTCTTTTCGTTAAAAAATACGCATGGGTAATGCCATCTATGACTTACCACAGCTCTACCTTAATTATAGGTAACAAAAGATAACTAAGTTATTAAGGTAATTTTAATGCCATTAATGTGTTAGTTGCTCAGTCATGTCTGATTTTTTGTGACCACATGGGCTGTGGCCTACCAGACTCCTCTATCCATGGAATTCTCCAGGCAAGAATACTGGAGTGGGTAGCCATTCTCTTCTCCAGGGGCTTTTCCCAACCCAGGGATCATACCCAGATCTCCTGCATTATAGGAAGATCTCATCTAAGCCACCAGAAAAGCCCATAAATACTTTGTATTTACTGGTAAAAATATTTCAGTACACTTTTGTGCATAAAAGTGAGAAGATTATAGTTTTACCTTATGGAAAAGTAGAAAGCTCAGAGGAAGCCTACAGAAAAATTTGAAGTTACGTGAGTCCATATATTTACACAGAAAAACACTGCCTATTGGGTTTAAGTGAGAATTTTAATCCTCTCATTACTCATGACTAGTAAAGCTGTCATTTGTGCATGAGCTAAAATTTGAATAGTGGAGTGTGTAGAATACCTACAGCATTATTTATTTTCTTCTTTGTTGGTGTCTTATTTTGTCACTCTTTTTTTTTTTTTTTTTGGTTGCTATTGTAGAAAATAGGGATTTAATCATGCTTTAGGGAGACTAACTTGTTTGAGCAGAGGATGAAAGTAAACTTAAGATGGAAAACAATGTAAGCATGTTTAGTGGTGTCCTGATTCATAAAACAAAAAACACATTCTGTCCAATGTCAGATATAAGCAGGAGAGTGATGCGTACCATTTCCTCTGTAGACTGAGATCATTTCTGGACTATTTTATACTGTATTAAGGTATATGGAAAAATAGACATAGGCGTATAAGTCAACATTTGTTTGTCATTTTACTTTTAATTAACATGTTGGACTGTACACATCAGGCATCATACAGGTATTAACTCGGTATTAACTAATATGTGCAGGGCTGAGTGTAAGGCACAGGTGAAGACATACAGAGCACATAAAAGAGATGATATGGTTGACTGTTTCAGAATTTGATTACTGGAGCCACACAAACTTGTATTTGATTATGCTCTTTCACTTACTAATGAGTGATTATGGAAAAGGCACCTACTCTTTTAATCTCTGTTGGCTTCCCTGGTGGTTCAGATGGTAAAGAATCTGCTTGAAGAGCAGGATACCAGGGTTCGACCCCTGGGTGGGGAAGATCCCCTGGAGAAGAAATGGCAATGCGCTTCAGTATTCTTGCCTGGAGAAGAATTCTTGCCTGGACAGAGAAGCCTGGTGGGCTACAGTCCATGGAGTCACAGAGAGTCAGATATAACTGAGCAGCTGTAGGAAGAAGTTCTTCACTTGAAAATGGTGATAAAAGTAGTCTCTAGGTCATATGAAAATTTTGAAATGCAGCATGATTGTACACATAACATATTTAATGAACTCTGTGACTAGCACATAATGAACACTCAATATTTTAATAGTAAATAATATTATTATCATCATTGGTCAAGGTCATCCTTCAAGGAAGTAAAAGCTAATTCAGTACAGGGAAATTGAACTAACAAAAATATAAATAAAACTGTTGTACTGTGGACTATTATCTTAAGAGGAAAATTCCCAGCATATAAATAAAAACTTAAGTTGAACTTAGATATATAGGAAAAATTATAAATATGTCACTAATAAGCCTATTTCCAACCTAAAATAATTCCCTAATTAGAAAAACAACAACAAAAAAAAAGGGAAGACAGTCCTTTGCACTTTGGGAGAAATGAGAAATCATGTTTAATAAACCATTTTGTAATATATGGTTATGACAAGAATAGGACAGAGAAGAATATTTTAAATAAATGACTAGCATTTATAATCCTCAAATTCACAGATGACCAAACTCAGTAGTTTAATGTGTTTTCTCCAGTCTTTATGATGTAGTTTTTAAGATGATGGATATTCTATTGTACATTAAATTTTATGTCTGCTTTTGATGTTAAACATTATGGTATAATAATTTTCCACATCCATAGGGACTCTTTATTAGTTTCATTATTCATATCTCAAATTTTTGCATTTTATGAGGATATACTATAAATATATGTGGAATAGCAAAAGTTTTTTCACCAGTGTGTATTTTATGTGACAATTAGAGAATATGTCTGAACACAGGCTAATATACTTGTGGTGCTCAAACAGTTACAGTTTTGAAAAGAGACACTACTATGAAAATTCTTAACAAATGTTTATTAACATTAAGAAACAATTTTTGTGTGTGTATTGCTTTTGAAACATAAATAAAATATCATTAAGGAACAAATAAAGTGTTAGGTATTTAGGGCATGAACCAAAAAAAAATAAAATGAAGTAGAAGCATAAAATGTGAGTTGGTAGTAGTTGTAAAAAATTTAATAAAGAGAAACTAAATTAATTAGACTTGGGAGACCAGAGGGGGAGCTCTCATTCTCTCTGATGATAACAGAGTCCAGCAGGAAGAAGAAAATTCCTCTTCTTTCCTGGTAAGGACTCAGCCAATGAAAAGCCAGGGACTCTGCTTACTGTGACCCTCCTAAATATATTTTCCTCTCTATAAGAAAGAGTAGTGGGAACTTGCACTAAGCTGTCTTGAGTAGTAGGAAGTTACCCTAGCCTTGCTATGGTGCAGAACTTAGAATGCAATCCTCTGTTGATCCTGAATAGACCCATTTTTTTGCAGAAGAAATATCTGAAAGTCTCCTTGTTTCAGGCTAGGATAGGTTACCTCAATATGAATGGTGTATGCTTTAAATATTGTAAATGAAAACTGTACGATGTGGAGAAGGGAAGTGGAAGAGACAGACTTGGCTTTCGTAGGTAATTTTTTTGGTCTCAGCCATAGTACTTGAGGGATACTAAGTGCCTAATATGTAAATATTGCTTAGGTAGTCCATTAAAAGAAGGGCGGGGTGGGGGGAGGAACTAATTTCTAAGTAGTGAGGACATAAAATAAAAATGTTATACTATTGTAGACATTGTCATGATATATGTAAACTAACCACAAGTATCTATGGATAACTATTAAAATAAAACAGCAACATAAGCAAGTTTGTTGGATGTAAGATCAATTATTCCATCTTAGTCCCTACCTCCTCCAAACAAATTTCTATTTAAATGAAGGAAAATATCACTTTAACATATCAGATTCTCAAGATCATAATGTCATTTTATCGAAATTCTACCAGATTTACCCAATCAAAACTCTAATATGGTAAGTTGTTGATTTGACAAGTTGATTCTAAAAATCATATGGAAATGCATATGGCAAAAAATATCCAAGGTAATTCTGAAGAAAAACAAAATAGAAAAACTTTCCCCACCAAATGTTAAAGCTAATCAGTTTAGTTCAGTTCAGTTCAGTTCAGTCGCTCAGTCATGTCTGACTCTTTGCGACTCCATGAATCGCAGCACACCAGGCCTCCCTGCCCATCACCAACTCCCGGGGTTCACTCAGACTTGCGTCCATCGAGTCCGTGATGCCATCCAGCCATCTCATCCTCGGTCATCCCCTTCTTCTCCTGCCCCCAATCCCTCCCAGCATCAAAGTCTTTTCCAATGAGTCAACTCTTCACATGAGGTGGCCAAAGTACTGGAGTTTCAGCTTTAGCATCATTCCTTCCAAAGAAATCCCAAGGTTGATCTCCTTCAGAATGGACTGGTTGGATCTCCTTGCAGTCCAAGGGACTCTCAAGAGTCTTCTCCAACACCACAGTTCAAAAGCATCAATTCTTTGGTGCTCAGCCTTCTTCACAGTCCAACTCTCACATCCGTACATGACTACTGGAAAAACCATAGCCTTGACTAGACTGACCTTAGTTGGCAAAGTAATGTCTCTGCTTTTGAATGTGCTATCTAGGTTGGTCATAACTTTTCTTCCAAGGAGTAAGCATCTTTTAATTTCATGGCTGCAATCACCATCTGCAGTGATTTTGCTAATAGTAAAACTATTATAATTAAAATAGTGCAATATTTGTGCAGAAACAGGCAATTAAACCAATGGAACAGAATGATGACCCAGAGAGATATAAAAACACATATATGGGCATTTACTTATGAAAACTATGACCCCAGAGAGCATAGAGAAAGAAACCATATTTTTAATAAATGGTTCTGGGAATAATTGATATTCATGTAGATAAATACATATCCACAGCTTGTATGGAAACCGGTTCTAATGAATCATAAATCTGAATGGTAAGGTGAAAAATAAAAGCTGTCATAAGGTAGGGGAATTTTTAAAGACTTCTGTGTAGAAAAATATTTCTTAAACAGGCCTTAAAAATCTTTATGAAAGTAAATATTGATAAAGTTTGGCAATATTATAATATTTCTGCTGAAGAAACAACATTAATTCAGAAAACAAGCAAGTACTTGCTGAAAGAATATATTTGTAACTCACATAATTGACAAAGATTGCATCCACAATATATAAGTAAATCCTTTAAATCACTAAGAAAAAGAAAGGCAACTCAATAAAAATAGGCAGAAGACAATTGAACAGAATTTCACAAATAAGGATATACAAATAATCAACAAACATATGAAAAGACAGTTTAAAGGTTTTGGAAAATAAGCATTAAATCCATGAGAATATAACCTTACTTCCCCTATAGGAAACCAGACAAAACTGACCCAAAATTTGATAAAAACCAGTGGTTGGAAAGAATGTGGAACAAAAAGTACTGTCATAAACTTCTGTAGGGAGTGTAAATTACTTAAAAAAAAAAAAAAAAAAACCAGAAAAAAATTGCTGTTGTTTATTTGTATTACGATTATGTTACTACTATTGGCTTCCCGGGTGGTTCAGTGGGAAAGAATCTGACTGCCAGTGCAGGAGACACAACAGACTCAGGTTCAGTCCCTGGGTGGAGAAGATCCCTTGGAGGAGGGAATGGCAACTCACTCCAATATTCTTGCTTGAAAAATTCCGTGGAGAGAGGAGACTGGTGGACGACAACCCATGGGATCACAAAGAGTCACACATGACTGAGCATGAACGCAGGGTATTTTACTACCATTCAGTTCAGTTCAGTTCAGTAGCTCAGTTGTGACCGACTCTTGGTGACCCAAGGACTGAAGCTTGCAAGGCCACCCTGTCCATCACCAACACCCAAAGTTTACTCAAACTCATGTCCATTGAGTCAGTGATGCCATCCAACCGTCTCATCCTCTGTCATCCCCTTCTCCTTCTGCCCCCAATCCCTCCCAGCATCAGTCCTTTCCAATAAGTCAACTCTTTGCATCAGGTGGCCAAAGTATTGGAGTTTCAGCTTTAGCATCAGTCCTTTCAAAGAATACCCAGGGATGATCTCCTTCAGAATGGACTGGTTGGAGCTCCTTGCAGTCCAAGGGACTCTCAAGAGTCTTCTCCAACACCACAGTTCAAAAGCATCAGTTCTTCTCTGTTGAGCTTTCTTTATAGTCTAAATCTCACATCCATAGCCTTGACTAGACAGACCTTTGTTGGCAAAGTAATGTCTTTGCTTTTTAATATGCTGTCTAGCTTGGTCATAAATTTGCTTCCAAAGAGTAAATATCTTTTAATTTCATGGCTACAGTCACCATCTGCAATGATTTTGAAGCCATCCAAAAATAAAATCTGCCACAGTTTCCACTGTTTCCCCACCTATTTGCCATAAAGTGATGGGACTGGATTCCATGATCTTAGTTTTCTGAATGTTGAGTTTTAAGCCAACTTTTTCACTCCCCCCTCTTTCACTTTCATCAAGAGTCTCTAGTTCTTCGCTTTCTGCCATAAGGGTGGTGTCATTTGTGTATCTGAGGTTATTGATATTTCAGCTTGTGCTTCATCCAGCCCAGCATTATGCATGATGTACTCTTCATAGAAGTTAAATAAGCAATGTGACAATATACAGCCTTGACACATTCTTTTTCCTATTTGGAACCAGTCTGTTGTTCATGTCCAGTTCTAATTGTTTCTTCCTGACCTGCATACAGATTTCTCAAGAGGCAGATCAGGTGGGATGGTATTCCCATCTCTTTCAGAATTTTCCACAGTTTACTGTGATCCACATAGTCAAAGGCTTGGCATAGTCAATAAAGCAGAAATAGATGTTTTTCTGGAACTCTCTTGCTTTTTTGATGATCCAGCAGATATTGGCATTTTGATCTCTGGTTCCTCTGCCTTTTCTAAAACCAGCTTGAGCATCTGGAATATCATAATTCATGTATTGCTGAAGCCTAGCTTGGAGAATTTTGAGCATTACTTTACTTGCGTGTGAGATGAGTGCAATTGTGTGGTAGTTTGAGCATTCTTTGGGATTGCCTTTCTTTGGGATTGGAATGAAAATTGACCTTTTCCAGTCCTATGGCCACTGCTGAATTTTCCAAATTTGCTGGCATATTGAGTGCAGCACTTTCACAGCATCATCTTTCAGGATTTGAAACAGCTCAACTGGAATTCCATCACCTCCACTAGCTTTGTTCCTGGTGATGCTTCCTAAAGCCCACTTGACCAGATTACAGGATGTCTGGCTCTAGGTGAGTGATCACATCATCTTGATTATCTGGGTCTTGAAGATCTTTTTTGTATAGTTTTTCTGTGTATTCTTGCCACTTCTTCTTATTATCTTCAGCTTCTATTAGATCCATACTATGTCTGTCCTTTATTGAGCCAATCTTTACATGGAATGTTCCCTTGGTATCTCTAATTTTCTTGAAGAGATCTCTAGTCTTCCCCATTCTATTGTTTCCCTCTATTTCTTTGCACTAATCACTGAGGAAGTCTTTCTTATTTCTCCTTGCTATTCTTTGGAACTCTGCATTCAAATGGGTTTAGCTTACCTTACTCCTTTGTTTTTTGCTTCTCTTCTTTTCACAGGGATCAAGACCACCCCCAAGAAAAAGAAATGCAAAAAAGCAAAATGACTGTCTGAGGAGGCCTAGCCTGACCTGTGTTTTGGTTGCTTATTTGTTCACTTGATAAATGAACTGAATTTTTCATTTCTTGACATATGCTTTTCTAAATTTGTGTTACATGTCATAAAGCCAGTTGGAAAAAAAAGACAAACATTGGCCAGAGAGGAGAAGACTTAGAATTAAACACCAAGTAAGCACACTTTGTATTTAGAGATAAAAATGTTTACATTTAGAAGCAGTTATTAAAAATTAAAGGAAACCTGAAGACAAAAATATTAATACTAGTGAAGAAATAATAAAGAATAGTGAGCAAAACAAAAATATTTGAAAAGTTTGAAAAACAAGATGAGAAACTGAATTAAGGCAGAAAAGTGCAGTGAGTGAACTGAGAGAAAGAAGGTGACTTGAAAGAAATAACTACATTAGGAGAAAAAAGAAAGTTACTACAAAGGATATGAGAGATGGACCATAAAGAAGGTTGAGCACTGAAGAATTAAGTGATGCTTTCTGACTGTGGTGCTGGAGAAGACTCTTAAGAGTCCCTTGGACTGCAAGGAGATAGAACCAGTCAGACTAAAGGAAATCAACCCTGAATATTCATTGAAAGGACTGATGCTGAAGCTGAAGCTCCAGTACTTTGGGCACCTGATGTGAAGAGCCATCTCATTGGAAAAGACCCTGACACTGGGAAAGATTGAGGCAGGAGGATAAGCGGGCAACAGAGGATGAGATGATTGGAGAGTATTACCCACTCAACGGACATGAGTTTGAGCAAATTCTGGGAGATAGTGAAGGATAGGTAAACCTGGAGTGCTGCAGTCCATGGGGTTGCAAAGAGTCAGACATGACTTACGGGCTGAACAACCACAGCAACAGAGAATTGGTACATTTATACTTATAATTCTGTCAGTTTTTGCTTCAAAATTATGGACTGGAAAGATACAAATTCATGAGGAAAGAAGTTTTCTCTTTTGGGTGGATAAAGTAACATAAACTGGTGAGTAAAATTAAGAAGATTACACATAGTACACACAGGTTAGTTATAATATTATTTGAACTTTCAGTATTAAAAAATCCAAATTTGAATCGATTCTTAAATAAAACTTTAAAGAACTGCAAAATTATTCCAGTTTTAAACAATTCATGTAAGTCAAATTGGTGAATTTCAATTATTTGATCAGGGAATTGATCGTATTTACTAATGCTTCCTAGAACCTGGTAATACTTTAAGGTCCATTTCACTTTACAGACAGAAAGCATTGATTGTATTGAGTGACAGTGACAAGCATTCCTGCCATATAGATCTCATGCATGCCCTCATTACCTTCTGCGTGCCTTACTTAATGATTTCCAAATTCTGCTCCTTCTGATCCATGTTTATTTTAAAAGACTCCTCACACTCCGCCATATCTTATCTTGAGATATTTTAGCACCTGCTTATATTCCTACCAAATTGTAGGACCTTCATGCACTCTTTTCTATATATCTCATTTTATGCAAATCACCTCATAAGAACCATTGTAGCTATGATTTATTGAGAGCTTTAAATTCCAGTATATTTTTTCATATATTAAGGTAATCACATTGTTTTCTCTTTTTTTCTGATAAGGTGGTTAATTACCTACATTTTTAGTTTTAAACCAAACTGTATATAATACACATTGCTATAGTCAGACAACTACTTTGAATAATGCCAGTCCTTTCAAATTTGTTTCAAATCCCTCTCTATATAAGCATTTTTTGGTCCTAGTTTTATGTAAACTTGAAAGACATATGTACTCCTCATTCGTTGGGTATAAAATTCTATTAATGTGTCAAATAGATCCATTTTAGTTGTGCAGATAAAATTGTATAAGTATATATATTTTTTACTCTCAACTCTTTTTTCTTATTATTAATGTGGGACCTGGAAATAGACTGAGATGTACTTACATCCAGACTTATGGGGACTACACTCAAAATGTGTGCCTATACAGAAGTGGTTAAGACCGGACTGATAAGTGTGCGTGCTCAGTTGCTCAGTTGTGTCCAGCTGTTTGCCACCTCATTGACTATAGATGGCCAGGCTCCTCTGTACATGGGATTATCCAGGCAAGAATACTGGGGTGGGTTGCTGTTTCCTTTGCCAGAGGATCTTCCTGACCCACAGATTGAACCCATGTCTCTTGTGTCTCTTGATTGGCTTTACCACTGCACTGGGAGAAACTGACATGGTGGCAACTGAGACCTTTAATGATCCTGCAAGTAGCTTTGTGGCCAGGATGACTCAAGTTGCCCAAGCTAAGAAGGCCAAGGGACATCTCTGGGAAAGAGGTGGCATAAACGTGGATGAGGCCATTCGCTTCATTCAAGGATACAGTAAATCCCAGTGCATGATGAAGCTGTGGATCTGTCTTCCTAGCAGTTTCAACTGGGTGTGAAGGCCTGGAAAGCGAACATGGATGGAACAAAGTAGCATTATCTGAAATCATTTAAGGCCCATCCTTTCCAAGGAATCTGTGACTGGATTTTGCCCTTTTTATTGAACTTCAAATACATGTCTTTTAATGGAGTAATTTCACTCACAGTTAATGCAATTATTGTTGTATATAGATTTAAGCTTGTGATTATCTTTGGTTAGGAAACAAAAGAAGTTCACTTCACCTTTCCTATATTCTTTATTCCTTCCTTTCTGGCCTTCAACTTAAGGTTTATGTTCTTGTGAGGAGAGGAATGGATTAGCTAAATTTACTATGGTGATCATTCCCTCATCTGCTCTCATGGCTCAGTGGCAAAGAACCCACCTGGAATGTAGAAGACGTAGGTTTAATCCCTGGGTCAGGAAGATCCCCTGGAAAAGGAAATGGCAACCCACTCCAGTATTCTTGCCTGGAAAATCTCATGACAGAGGAGCCTGGCAGGCTACAATCCTCCGGGTTGCAAAATAGTCAGACATGACTTAGTAACTAAACAACAAATACCACAAATCATTTCCTGATACATACATGTATCGAATTACTATATTGTCCACCTTGAATTTATACAACTTTATACGTCAATTATGTCTCAGTACAGCTGGAAGAAAAATATATGTCTGTGCTTTTTCCTTGTTTTACTTTTTTTTTTTTAGCTATATTTTTGTTAAATATTTGCTTGGGTGGTTCCCATAGGGATGTAAATGAATACTTTTCTCTCTTTGTAAACAGTATGGGAGCCTTGAAAGACTTTCTGGACACTTACTCTCCAACCTACAGAGTCACCACTAATGTGTACAAATCATACGTGATAATGCTTGCAAGGTTCTTGTGTTTATAGAAAATTCTATTTAAATTCGATAAATAAAAATGTATGGGATCATGTGAGGTTTAGTTACCTATTAGCTAGTATTTAAAATAATGAGAAGACATGAGGGATTTATGCTTTTGTTGATTGTTCTCATTGTATATGAGTGCACAGTGTCTAAACATTATCATTTTCTGTCCAGGTCTAGAAAACACCTCTTCGGGTACTTTATTATCAAATTTCATGTCTATAAGAAAAAGAGATCAAGACTGTTATTATTTACTATCCTATGATTTTTCAAATTATGCTTATTTTAAAACAATGCAGATTTTCTTATCCATGCAGTTTTCTAATTCCATTTATTTAAAGCAAGTTACATAATTACTTATGATGCTGAGTCATCCACTGTGCTACTTGTGTGGACTCTGGCTTCCAATTTAAATGTTGTTATTACTGAAATGTGTTAATGATAACCTCAAATGTAATTCTTCACAAGGTTATGCAAGAAAATGTAAAAGATACCTCTTTTCCTGGACATGTTCAATTGACTGTTTAGAATTCTATAGTCTAAAGGCAGAACTCTTCATCTTCCAATGGTGTCTTCACCTGAACTCTTTAGGCCATATCTATCAGTCAACATTTTCACTGTTGCTCTTTCCTTCCACACACCTGCCACCAGCAAGAAAAATAGGTGAGGAAACTGTGAGCTGAGAAAACAGGGCTGTCTTTTTCATGTCACTCATTCAGCATGGTTAAAAACTGATTTTTGACACGTGGCCCTAGATGTACCACCCTTAGAATGTGAGAAGCAAATAGTTCTGGGGAAAGGAAACTTTCTCATTTGTCATAAAGCATGCCAATGCATGTCAATTTTCTTAACTCAGAAAGTCCTAAGTAAGCATGGAGAATCATGAAAATATTCACATTATTTTGACACACTTTTCTCCTTATGTAAGTGAAATTGCTTGTATTAAACCTTTTTACCATGTAATATATATAATTTTATACCTTTTCTTCCCTTTGTTTGGATCTTGATTTTTTAAATCTATTTTTATCTGATATTCATCTGTGTCTAATATCTTATTATACTCATTCTTTGAATTTTTAGTTTCAGTCACTGTATTATTTAGTTTGATAATAGCCGTTTGCTCTAAAAATTATTATGAATTCCCTTGAATTTTTTAATATCACCATTTAATTATCTTAAAATATAATTTTCAGTTACTATAAAAAATCTTTGTCTAATAACAGCAGTATCTAGATATAATGTAGATCTATTTCTTTTTTAAAAGAATTCTTAGTACTCTGACATTTAATTCCCTTCTGTGAAATTTTGTTATAATTGAATGTCAGATATCACACATAAAACATTATAAAAATTACTAGAAACTTTGAATAGTGTTGTGTTCTTCCCCAGTGAATTCACTGTTTGGGGCTTCTTTTGTTTCTTGTTTGTTTGTTTTTCAGACAACTAGTTTAAGAGTCATTGTCTTTATCCCATCAGAGGTCAAGATTATTGGAAGTTAGATTTAAACTCTTGAGAGGCTCATCAATTTTTGTCTCAGTTTTTCTCCTAAAATGTATTCCCTTGGGATTATAAGCTAAAGTGAAAGTGAAAGTTACTCAGTCATGTCTGACTCTTTGCGACCCCATGGACTCTACAGTCCATGGAATTTCCAGGCAAAAATACTGGAGTGGGTAGCTTTTTCCTTCTCCAAGGGATCTTCCCAACCTGAACCCAGATCTCTCGCGTTGCCAGCAGATTCTTTACCAGTTGAGCCACAAAGGAAGCCCAAAGACTGACTTTTAAAAATCAGCTCATCTTTCCTTCATAAATCTCTGACCTCTGACTTCTCCCACTGCTCCCAAATTTTCTGAGTCTAGAAGAAACATTGCCCACCTCCTCATCATAATTGACAGTTATCTCATGTGATTCAATGAGAGTCCACTGGTTGGTGAGATGAATGGCTTGAAACAAGTAGTTCAGCCATTACCAGTACATCATAATTCATATTGCTCTGAAGTGAAGTGAAGTGAAAATCACTCAGTACTGTCTGCCTTTTGTGATCCACCTGGGCTATAAAGTCCATGGAATTCTCCAGGCCAGAATACTGAAGTGGGAAGTCTTTCCCTTCTCCAGGGGATCTTCCCAACCCAGGGATCAAACCCAGATCTTCCGCATTTCAGGTGGATTCTTTACCAGCTGACCCACAAGGAAGTTTCAGCAATATGTTGGGAAGTTTTAAATTTAGCATTTTGATATAAGTAAAGTTTAATAAAGACCATCTCCAAGAAAAAGAAATGCAAAAAAGCAAAATGGCTGTTTGAGAAGGCCTTACAAATAGCTGTGAAAGGAAGAGAAGTGAAAAGCAAAGGAGAAAAGGAAAGATATACCCATTTGAATGCGGAGTTTCAAAAAATAGCAAGGAGAGATAAGTAAGCCTTCCTCAGTGACAGTACAAAGAAATAGAGGAAAACAATAGAATGGGAAAGACTAGAGATCTCTTCAAGAAAATTAAAGATACCAAGGGAACATTTCATGCAAAGATGGGCTAAATAAAGGACAGAAATGGTATGGACCTAACAGAAGCAGAAGATATTAAGAAGAGGTGGCAACAATACATAGAAGAACTGTACAAAAAAGATCTTCATGACCAAGATAATCATGATGGTGTGATCACTCACCTAGAGCCAGACATCCTGGAATGTGAAGCCAAGTGGGCCTTAGAAAGCATCACTATGAACAAAGCTAGTGGAGGTGATGGAATTCCAGTTCAGCTATTTCAAATCCTGAAAGCTGATGCTGTGAAAGTGCTGCACTCAATATGCCAGCAAATTTGGAAAACCCAGAAGTGGCCACAGGAAAAGGTCAGTTTTCATTCCAATCCCAAAGAAAGGCAGTGCCAAAGAATGCTCAAACTACCGCACAATTACACTCATCTCACACGCTCGTAAAGTAATGCTCAAAATTCTCCAAGCCTGGCTTCAGCAATACATGAACCATGAACTCCAGATGCTCAAGCTAGTTTTAGAAAAGGCAGAGGAACCAGAGATCAAATTGCCAACATCCGCTGGATCATCAAAAAGCAAGAGAGTACCAGAAAAACATCTATTTCTGCTTTATTGAATGCCAAAGCCTTTGACTGTGTGGATCACAATAAACTGTGGAAAATACTGAAAGAGATGGGAATACCATCCCACCTGATCTGCCTCTTGAGAAATCTGTATGCAGGCCAGGAAGTAACAGTTAGAACTGGACATGGAACAACAGACTGGTTCCAAATAGGAAAATGAAAGGCTGTATACTGTCACCCTGCTTATTTAACTTATATGCAGAGTACATTATGAGAAACGGTGGGGTGGAAGAAGCATAAGCTGGAATCCAGATGGCTGGGAGAAATATCAATAACCTCAGATATGCGAATGACACCACCCTTATGGCAGAAAGTGAAGAACTAAAAGAGACTCTTGATGAAAGGGAAAGAGGAGAGTGAAAAAGTTGGCTTAAAGCTCAACATTCAGAAAACGAAGATCATGGCATCTGGTCCCATCATGTCATGGCAAATAGATGGGGAAACAGTGGAAACAGTGGCAGACTTTAGTTTTTTGGACTCCAGAATCACTGCCAATGGTGACTGCAACCATGGAATTAAAAGATATTTACTCCTTGGAAGGAATGTTATGACCAACCTAGACAGCATATTAAAAAGCAGAGACATTACTTTGCCAGCAAAGGTCCATCTAGTCAAGGCTATGGTTTTTCCAGTAGTCATGTATGGATGTGAGAGTTGGACCATAAAGAAAGCCAAGTGCTGAAGAATTGATGTGTTTGAACTGTGGTGTTGGAGGAGACTCTTGAGAGACCCTTGGACTACCCTGAGATTCAACTAGTCCATCCTAAAGGAGATCAGTCCTGAGTGTTCATTGGAAGGACTGATGTTGAAGCTGAGGCTCCAATACTTTGGCCACCTGATGCGAAGAACTGACTTATTTGAAAAGACCCTGATGCTGGTAAAGATTGAAGGTGGGATGAGAAGGGGACGACAGAGGATAAGGTGGTTGGATGGCATCACTGACCTAATGGACATGAGTTTGAGTAAACTTTGGCAGTTGGTGATGGACAGAGAGGCCTGGAGTGCTGCAGTCCATGGGGTCACAAAGAGTTGGACATGACTGAGTGACTGAACTGAATAAAGAATAAAAGCAAATATTCAAGTGTAACTTAACTTCATATTCACTGGAAATGGATGACTCTTCACATCTGTTGTAGGCACTTTTAATAATATTCATAGAACTTTGTGATGCAGAATTTTTTTATTTTATAGAGGAGATTATGGCTCAGGAACATAGTTTCTTGCTTAGTATGACATACCTGGAAGATGCTGAAGCAACGATTTCAATTCATATTTAATATGTGCAGTATGTTCCCGAAATCCTAGTGTTCTTTCCATTCAATGATCCTGCTTCACTGAAACACATAAATTCACACCAGGTACATAATTAATCGCTCTTTGGGTTTTGAATAAGGTGATATATTTGTAATGAGGCGCTATTTAGGACAGTATATCTTCAGACAGGAAAATGACAACACACCTATGCAGAAAGAGAAGATGAACTAAAGAGCCTCTTGAGGAAAGTGAAAGAGGAGAGTGAAAGAGCTGGTTTAAACTCAACATGCAAAACATGAAGTTTATGGCATCCATTTCCATCACTTCATGGCAAATAGTTGGCAATATAATGGATAGAGTGAGAGACTTTTGGTGGGGGGAGCTCCAAAATCACTACAGGTGGTAACTGCAGCCATGGAATTAAAAGACACTTGCTCCTTGGAAGAAAAGCTATGATAAACCTAGACAGCATATTGAACTTCCCTGGTGATACATATGGTAAAGAATCTGCCTGCAATGCAGGAGAGCAGGGTTCAATCCCTGGGTCGGGACCATCCCCTGGAGGAGCACATGGCAACCCACTCCGGTATTCTTGCCTGGAGAATACCCATGAACAGAGCAGCCTGGCAGGCTACAATCCACTAGGTTTCAAAGAGTCGGAAATAACTGAATGACTAAGCAGAGGCAGCATATTAAAAAGTAGAGACATTACTTTGCTGCAGAGGCCCATATAGTTGAAGCTATGATTTTTCCAGTAGTCATGTATGGATGTGAGAGTTGAACCATAAAGAAAGCTGAGCACCAAAGAATTGATGCTTTTGAACTGTGGTGTTGGAGAAGACTCTTGAGAGTCCCTTGGACTGCAAAGGGATCAAACCAGTCAATCTTAGAGGATATCAGTCCTGAATATTCATTGGAAAGACTGATGTTGACACTGAGGCTTCAATACTTTGGCCACTTGATGCAAAGAACTGACTCATTAGAAAAGACCCTGATGCTGGGAAAGATTGAAGGCATGAGGAGAAGGGGATGATGGAGGATGAGATGGTTGGATGGCATCACCTACTTAATGGACATGAGTTTTAGCAAGCTCCAAGTGTTGATGATGGACAGGGAAGCCTGGCGTGCTGCAGTCCATGGGGCCACAAACAGTCAGACATGACTGAGTGACTGAACTGAACTGATAAATAAGAACGAAGAGCAAGTCAGTCTTTCCTCAATTATTCAAAGTTTTAAGTACATATAAATTAACTTAGATTCTCCCCCTTACTCTTAAGTCATAATGAAATTCTTCTACTTCTATGTTTTCATATAGGTCATGTATTAAATGATTTCTTTCCTATATGGCTCCTGATTCGATGAACATTGTGACTTGTGAGTCAACTTGAACTTATGTTTAAAACCAATTTCTTTTAAAGTTATCAAGTCAGAAAAGAAGCTGTTTTCTCTGACTTTAGGAAGAAAGACAATGGATTTTCAAAACAAAATCTAAATTTATAGTGAAGAATTTTAATAAACTGAAACTGCTTAAAAGTATCAGTAATTTTGCAAATCAGGCAGGAAGTCATTCAAACTCCATCACATATGCCTCTGTATATCACTCTAGCAGAAGTGGAAAGTGCAAATGCTCAGTTATGAATCTATAAATTTAATTTTAGAATTTATATTTTTAAATCAGGCCATGATATGAAAGGAATTAACAAGGGCTATTATAACAGGAGTTATTTGTTCTGACTGTTAAGTTGTGATTTTGGCTAGATTTTTCTCTCAAAACTTAGTTTTAATTTTGTATAATTAAATTGTTTTATAAATCAGAAACACATATCAATTCCGTATACATCTGTGCAATGTTATTTCTTACTCTTTATCATTTTCGTTAGGCAGAAATTTATAGATATTTTATTTAATTTTAATATTTTAGTTATAAAAAACTCTTATTTTCCCTTAAAGGCAAATGAAATGTAAATAAAAGAGAAATAAAGTTAGAAATATAGATTGAATGCAGAGTACAGACGGCACTGAATATCTGGCTAAGGAATTCAAGCATTCCTAATTAGGTAATGGTGAGTCCATGAGCATAACTAAATGCTAGAATAAGATAATCCAAAATGTTTTATAAATAACAATTTGGCTATAAAGCTTTATTGACTATGCCAAAGCCTTGGACTGTGTGGATCACAATAAACTATGGAAAATTCTTAAAGAGATGGGAATACCAGACCACCTCACCTGTGTCCTGAGAAATCTATATGAAGGTCAAGAAGCAAGTTAGAATTGGACATGGAACAACAGACTGCTTCCAAATCAGGAAAGGAGTACATCAAGGCTGTATATTGTCATCCTGCTTATTTAACTTCTATGCAGAGTACATCATGAGAAACGCTGGACTGGAAGAAACACAAGCTGGAATCAAGATTGCCGGGAGAAATTTCAATAACCTCAGATATGCAGATGATACCACCCTTAAGGCAGGAAGCAAGGAAGAACTAAAGAGCCTCTTGATGAAAGTGAAAGAGGAGAGTGGAAAATGTTGGCTTAGAACTCAACATTCAGAAAACTGAGATCATGGCATCTGGTCCCATCACTTCATGGCAAATTGACAGGGAAACAGTGGAAACAGTGGCAGACGTTAGTTTTTTAGGCTCCAAAAATCACTGCAGATGGTGACTGCAGCAATGAAATTAAAAGATGCTACCTCCTTGGAAGAAAAGTTATGACCAACTTAGACAGCATATTA
Organism: Budorcas taxicolor; assembly: GCF_023091745.1. Taxonomy (NCBI): domain Eukaryota; kingdom Metazoa; phylum Chordata; class Mammalia; order Artiodactyla; family Bovidae; genus Budorcas; species Budorcas taxicolor. The sequence continues at coordinate 144,184,493 of NC_068920.1, forward strand.
AAAAGCAGAGACATTACTTTGCCAACAAAGGTCCATCTAGTCAAAGTTATGGTTTTTCCAGTAGTCATGTATGGGTATGAGAGTTGGATTATAAGGAAAGCTGAGTGCCAAAGAACTGATGCTTTTGAACTGTGGTGTTGGAGAAGACTTTTGGGAGTCCCTTGTAGAGCAAAGAGATTCAACCAGTCCATCCTAAAGGAGACCAGACTTGAATATTAATTGGAAGGACTGATGTTGAAGCTGAAACTCCAATACTTCGGCCACCTGATGTGAAGAACTGACTCATTTGAAAAGACCCTTATGCTAGGAAAGATTGAAGGCAGGAGGAGGAGGGGATGACAGAGGATGAGATGCTTGGATGGCATCACTGACTCAATGGACATAAGTTTGAGTAAGCTCTAGAATTTGGTGATGGACAGGGAGGCCTGGCATGCTGTAGTCCATGGGTTATAAAGAGTAGGACACAACTGAGCAACTGAATGGATAATGTATTCATCCCACTGTGGTAGGCATAGTAGGCATGTAATCATTCCAGCAAGAAGAACTTTCAAAATTATGTAGGTGATAATTTGCAAGTCTTTATTACAGAAGTGATTGTAGTAAGAATATTAAGCAGATACTTTTGAGATGTCAATAGGGCCAGAATTGACAAGATCAGGACATAATGCAATGGATTGTGAATGAAGTGGGAGATTGATCATTAGACCATTCTTTTTAACATCTAGGCAAGAGGATGGCAATAGCAGTTACAAATATAAAAATGTATATACTTTCTAATTTAAACTTTGGACTTAAAGAATGATTTAGAAATGATACACAGATTTCATTCATCTGAATATAGGATGGAAGTTTTGGGGAGAGGTCAGAGTTAGAGTTTTAGATTCATGTATTATTTACTAAATTTGGCTGACATTCATGAGCTTTAGTGATCTTTACAAATAAAAACTACTAACATTAAGTCAATGTTTTCCAGTGTTTCCTGATTTAACTTTCTGGAGGTCACCTAAAGGAAATATAATTCTAGAATATTTTATGTGGAAAAAGGTATGTGAGGGCATGGATTAGAAGAATTATAAAATCTCATTCTTTTCAACCTATGGGAATCTAAGCTTTTAAGAAAGACCGCTTCATGTGTAACAGTGGGCATCATTGTCCTTGTACAGCTGGGAGTTACCATCACCTCCAGAGCTTATTAGTTATGTTAGTCATAGATTCATCAAGATAGTTTTTAGACTATTTTTGACTAAATAAGTGACTTTTAACTCTGCAATTCAGCATCAGCCACCTGAATTAAGGTGCCTCTGCTAGTTCAATCATGCCTAGCCGAGCTCATTGACTTTGAAAGTTCGTAGATAAAATTCTCTGAGTCTCCTGGAATTCTGTATACTTCCAGAGTAAGGATGTTTTAAAGCTACCCCTCTAAGTACATTGCATTCCTACTCATTTTTATTCTTCATCTTTTTGCTCTCCTTAAAGCTATAACAGGAATAGTTTTAATCTAAATTATTCTTTTTTTCAAACAAAGCAAGAAATATTATCAAAACATCATGTATTATAAAAATATTCTTAATATTATCCATCCAGCAAGATGGTGGAATAAAATGTCATAAAGCTTGTTTCCACACAAATATACCAAGTTAACAGCCACATATGGTCAAAAAAAAACCCCAAAAAACCTTTATGAGAAGTCCAGAACCAGTCAGTAAATTGCAGTACAGCAAAGTAAGCTTAAAGTCAAAAACAACCCCCTTGAAACTGGTAATACAGTTTTTCTTTTTACCCACATCAGCCCCTCTTCTAGGCTGGCACAGTTTACCACTGGGAGTAAAACCCAAACTAGCAGCTTCCTTCTTGAGAGGAAAAAAGAGTGAAATGTATGTCCAACATTCTGGCTTTGGGATATACAGCCTGAGTGATTAACCTCTGTCTTATCTGATTTGAACTGCTGACTGGGTACCTGCATTCCTTGCACTGCTAGGGAGCATAGAGAACAAAAAAGAGCTCAGCAGCTTGTTGGTAGCACCAGAGTATCTTGCTGTTGTTGTTATTGATGTTCACTCACTCAGTCATACCTGACTTTGTGTGGCCCCATGGACTGCAGCACGCCAGGCTTCCCTGTCAATCACCATCTCTCAGAGTTTACTCAAACTCATGTCCATTGAGTCAGTAATGTCATCCAACCACCTCATCCTCTGTCATCCACTTCTGCCTTCAACCTTTCCCAGCATCAGTGTCTTTTCCAATGAGTAGGCTGTTTGCATCAGGTAGCCAGAATGTCGGAACTTTAGTTTCAGCATCAGTCCTCCCAATGAATTTTCAGGGTTGATTTCCTTTAGCATCTACTGGTTTGATCTCTTTGCTGTCCAAGGCATTCTCTAAAGTCTTCTGTAGCACCACAGTTTGAAAGCATCAATCCTTTGGCTCTTAGCCTTCTTTATGATCCAACTCTCATAAGAGAATCTTCTGGACCACAAACAGACATCATCAGGAGCAAGAAACTACAGTTGCCCCTTGAACAACCTGAGTTTGAGCAGCACAAGTCCACTTATACATGGGTTTTCTTCAGCAAACACATGCAGTGCTATGACTGGCGAGTCCATGGATTCAAAACAGCAGATACAAAGGGCCGACTACAGGGTATGAGCATCTGCAAATGTTGGTAATCTTGGGAGATCCTGAAACCAATCCTCTGCTTGTACTGAGGAATGACAGTTGACTGTACATGTTTCTGAAAAAGAAACTGGCAAACCTCTCCAACTGGAAAATTGTATGCTTAAGCTCAGAAAGACACTTTCCCATAAAGAGGTCTGATTGGTGATCTATAGGTGAACTGATTGGTGAAAGTCTTCCCCTGTATACAGCTAGTCCTTAAAGAGTGGAAGAGGACAAGAGCTTATTTAAAGAAATTATAGGCAGAAGCTTCTTAACTCTGAAGGAGTGAATGGACATTCAAATTTAAGAAACTGAAAACATTCCAACTGGGTTGAACCCATAAAGACCCATATGGAGACACATTATCATGAAACCACCAACAATCAAAGACAAAAGAGAATCTTGAAAATTTCAAGAGGAAGAAGATTTGTCATGTTCGATGGAGCCCTCAAAAATCATCATTTGATTTCTCAGGAGAAACATTATACAAAGAAAGGGCAATATAGAATAAATGGATAAACTTATAAATACATACATCACATCAGTACGGAACCATGAAGAAATGTCTAAAAATTTGGACATATCTATAAAAAAATCTGGACAGACCTATAATAAGGAGATTGAATCAATGAAAATATTTTTTTCCTAAGAAAAGCCAAGGAATAGACGGCTTCCTTGGAAAATTCTGCTGCTGCTGCTGCTAAGTCGCTTCAGTCGTGTCCGACTCTCTGCGACCCCATAGACGGCAGCCCACCAGGCTCCCCCGTCCCTGGGATTCTCCAGGCAAGAATACTGGAGTTGGTTTCCCTAAACATTTAATGAAGAATGATACCAATCTTTTTCAATCTCTTCCAAAGTTTTGAAGAGAATACTTAATAAGCTATTCTAGAAGGACAAGATCATTCCAATACAAAAATAAGATGACCTTACTACAAGAAAGGAAAATTACAGATTAATATCTGCAATGATAATAAGACAGAAATCCTTAAAAAAATGCAAACAAACTGAATTCAACAACACAGTACAAAGATATCATTATAACCAAGTGAGGTATATTCCTGGAATACATATGAAAATCAGCTAATGTAATACACCACTTTAAAATTATGAATAACAAAAACCACATGATCACATTTCAATCAATTCACAAAAAGCATTTGGCACAATTAAAGACAGTTTTATGATAAAAAATTAAAACACCGAATATACTAAGATTAGAAGAGAATCACCTCAGTAAAGTACAAGTAAAAATAAGTTTTATGTAATAAAGTCATAATAAAATAATACATGAAAAGTCCACAGCAAATATCATACTCAGTGGTGAAAAGCTGTGAGACTTTTTTCTAAGACCAGTAACAAGGCAACAAGTATACCCACACCCATCACTTGTATTCAATGTGATACTGGAAGTCCTAGCCAGAGCAACCAAATCAGAAAAAGAAGCAAATAAAAAATTCCAAGTAAGGAAAACAATTAAATAAAATAAGCAAAATTATCTCTCTGTTCACATATGCCGTTGTCACATATGTTAAAAAAAAAAAAACCTAAATGTTCCACAAAAGATTAGAACTAGTAAGCATATTTAGCAATATACAAACTCAATTTTGATTCTGTCATTAATAATATCTACTTTCTGAATTTAGCAATCATTAATGACTCAGATACTTTATTTTAATTTCATTCTAAAATATAATGAACACATATATATGAACAGCTTGGTTACAGATATACAATAATATGCTTTATATATACATATATATATCTACTTACATATTTTTTCCTTGAAGCAGCTGAAGTAGATTTTTAATTAAGTTTTATCTAATATAATTTAGATTTTTAAAATTTAATGTATATTCTTTTTTTTCTTTTCAAGTACTTTTTCATTTCGTAATTTATCTTAGTTACTGCAAATTGTCCTTATGGCATTGTTCATTTTAAATCCTTGTCTGCAGACCATTTCTCATACAAGGCATTCTTCTTAAAATTATCTACTCCCCTTTTCAATAGGTTTCTTCCAGAGCCCTCAAAATAGTTCAACCATGATTCACTGTGAAATCTTAATCACCAGGCTGATATAATTGGTTCTCATTTGATCTCATAGCATAATTCATCACACAAAGAAAGTAACCAAAACAATTTGAATTTCAATTAATGATTTTCATTTATATGAATAAATTTGCCAGTTTTATGTTTACTGAAAATTCTACACATGCTTACCTCTTACACAAAAGATAATTTTGTCCCTAATTACAAGTGAGATTTATTTAAGGATAAGTAAATCAAATATTTATGAATATGAGTTTTTATCAACAAACTTTGGCTTCATTTATTATTATACATATGACTTGAGAATCTATTATGATTCTGAAAGGCCTGAAATGTTAGTCTCTCAGTCATGTCCAACTCTCTGTGACTCCATGGCCTGTAACCTGACAGGTTCCTCTGTCCATGAATTCTCCAGGCAAGAATATTGGAGTGGGTTGCCATTCCATTCTCCTGGGGATCTTATGGACCCAGGTACCAAACCCCACTCTCCTGCATTGCAGGCAGACTCTTTACCAACTGATCCACCAAGGAAGTCCTGAAAGCTCTGTGCAGAGATTAAAAGTGTTTGCTCTTTTTCAAACGTTTTGGAGTCGGATCAGTCTTAATCTGGTTTTGGAGTCAAGTTGGTCTTCTTGGTATGATTTGGAGGAAATTGCTTAAACCTCTGTGATTCAAAATCTGTAATAGAATAATTACTGCTAAAAGGCACTTTTTTTTTTTTAAGATTCCCTTTCTTTAACATCCTTTAGTATCTGAGTTCCTTCAGCTCAGATTATGAAGCACTTACTATATGGTTGAGATGAACAAATGGGTAATTAAATTATTAATGTTCATGTGGAAGAAGAATATAATTCTTGGGGCTGATACTATCAAGGAAGAATTCCTAAAATGGTCAAAAATTGATCTTTACATTGAAGAGCATGTAGGACAAAAGAAAAGGAAAGAATATCGGAGTTGTGATTGTAAGCCAAAAGATTTCTTTTGATAGTAGCCACATGAAAACATTTTCTGAATGTCAAAGCCTATAAAATATTTATTAATAAAAGCATTTGCAACAAATTTTCCTGAACATCTCAAAACTGTGCAGTATTTATATTTGCCTACTCTAATGAATAGAAGTACTTCACGTTTCTGAACAGCTTGCATGCAATGATGGAATTTGAAATAGTTGAAAGTTAATTGCTTAAAATACTCTCTGCTTCTTCTCTTGCCCTTTACTTTTCTTTCTCTTTTTCAGTCAGTTACACACATACAGTAAATCCGTTTGATAGGTTCTTGTGCCCTCTTGTGGCAAATCCATTTTGCAGCATAAATTCTGCCCAATCAGGCAGGAGTGGTCAAAGTGATGATCAGCTCCTCCCGCGTCTCTCTTGAGATGCTCTCCTGGACTCCAAACACAGAATTAAGCAACAACATATTGGAAACAATGATGGCATCTTAAGTACCTTGGTGAAACAGAGGAGTTCCATTGTATCTATACTTTTTAAAAAAACATTGTTTTCAGAAGCAGCATGACCTTGAGTTAGCCACTAAATTGCACTGAGCTTCATTGCCCTCATTTTAAAATGGAGATATTTCTATGCTGCAATAATCTCACAGAATAAATTAATATATACGTGTTTCATTACCTAAATGAACAGAAAGAAAGGATTCATATCATAATTACATTTTTATGGGGCTTCCCTGGTGGCTCAGATGGTAAAGAATCTGCCTGCAATGCAGGAGACCAGGATTCAATCCCTGGGTGGGGAAGATCCCCTGGAGGAGGAAATGGCAACCCACTCCAGTATTCTTGCCTGTAGAATTCCATGGACAGAGGAGCCTGGTGGGCTACAGTCCATGGGTTCGCAAAGAGTTGGACATGACTGAGTCACTAACAGACACAGATAGTTCAAATAAAATGTATTTAAATGATTTATTCAGTAGGTTAACTTTTTATTTGACTAAAAATCTTGATGACTAGGTCAGGCCTGCTGTGAAAAATATTAAATTTAGGAAAATAAACAACTATGGTCTGTATAAAATTATTATCTACCTTATTACTCACCATATATATGCCAAATACAACAATATTTTTATTTCAAAGAAGACAGAGTCATTGGCAAAAAGATCAGGTCAGTTATTATATATGCATTTGTTCATTCAATCATCAGATAGTTTAAAATAATCTACATTATGCCAGATATTAGCTTAAGACTGGGAAAAATGTGGTGGTTTCCTACATAAAACTCATGTTCCAGGAAATAAATACACAATAAATAATCATATCATAAATGTAAAAATAGAACTGTGATGATGCCAGAGAATGAAATATGTAGACATTAGGATGTTTAATAAGGGAAATTATATTAGCTAGGAAAATATTAAGAAAGTGATGTCTGTGATGAATCTAAAGGAGTAACAAGCATTATAGGGGCAGAGGGTGACCTGGGAGAAAGAAATATTACAAGCAAAAGCAGTGTCTGGAAGGCTGAAAAAGATATTGAAAAAATGAAAATGTCAGAAAGCAAGAGAAAATACGGTTTTCTCAAAGACAAGAAAACTCAGTGGGTATTTTAAGCATTGTAACCATCTGAACAACATCCATTCTTTACTTTTAGAGTTGCCCTTTTAAAACTTCAGATGTAGAGTTTCCCCCTCCCCTGGAATTTTGTAACAAAAATAACTTTTAAAAGTAGAAAGAAAAAAGAGGTCACTCAAAATCAGACAGTCCACTCCAACATGAACAAAAGGAGATTAGCTATAAAATCTCTTTGGTATTTAATGATTGAAAAAATTTTATTAATTGATAAATTTAGATAATTTTTATAATAGTTGCATACTCTATAAAATATCAATATCTATATGCATGTGATTTTTGTATGCTTCTTATTCTGGGTCCTTCTTTTACCTAATTACTCTTTTGTGTAGGAAACTTGACATAGCTCCCAGTGACCCTTCATTCTTAGTGGACCTGCCCCTGATTATTTCCTTCCTCTTAAGGCTGAGTTGGATCTAGTTGGTGAGATGATTTTAATAAACAGAATTCATTAAAAAGGATGGAATGACTCTTTGCGGTTAGGCTACCAAAGACAGTGCTTTCATCTTGCAAGCATTCTCTTCTCACACAGTGGCTCTGACAGAGAGGGTAACTGAGGGCAAAGGACTCAGGGCAGACTCACAGCCCTGAAGGAACAGCCTGTCAACAGCCACTGAGTGAGTCTGGATGCAGATTCTGCCCCAGTTGATCCTTCCCCAGGTGAAAGGGTGATTTGTCCTCAATCAGCATCTTGATGAAGGCCTTGTGAGTGAGGTGACCATCCACCCTGGTTTGTCTGGAAACCAGGGTTTCCTGGGATGTTGGATTTCTGGTTTTAAGACCAGGAAGGTCCTGGGCAAAGTGGGATGACTTGATCATCTTACAAGTAAGAGACTCTGAGCCAGAAGATCCACAGAAATTGAGATGGTAAATGTGGCTGGTTTTAGGGTAGTAAACTTGGGGGTGATTTGCTATGCAGCAGTAGAAAACAAGTACACTAATATCCAAGATTCATCTCCAGTATCAGTTCTCAAAGAAAATCTCTGAGTCTCAGCTATGCACCCAGGGACCCTTTCCTCAAATCCTCTACAGTGTTCTGTACTTTTCCCTATGAGAGCATCTGAAACACTATCTTGCCTTAGTCCACTTGGTTTTTCTTTTAGTTCCAATAGACCGCAGACACTCTGCTTGCACAAACCATGTTTATTCTGCAAGAAAATCTTAGTAATGTTACAGAACAGATACCACAGACTGGAAAAAAGTGATGTATATGTGTGAACTGCCTGTCTCTTCTATATGTTGGAAAAGACGACATTGCTTGAGGGTACAAGTAAGACAGAAGTTTGGAAAACTGCTTAATTCAGTTAAATTTTCATCTTCTATGAGTTAGCACGAGATTTTTTGGGTATTTTTTCATGTTATGAAAAATATTTTGCTTATTCCTTTTTTGTAAAGCCAAAGCTATTTTCACGTCTAAAATCCTTATGATATGATTAAGAAGTAAAAGGATTTTGATTCTGTGACCAAGATATTTTAGAATAAATTAAAATATATTGAAGTAATAAGAAACATAGTAGTTCTGATTGCATTCACTAAAAATAATGTAAAACACTTCTTATTTCACTAAGAAGTATGGATAGTAGTCTTTTTATAATGGTGATTTAGTAAAGAAAACAGTTATGACAAAATGGCAAAACTTTGTAAAAAAAAATCAAGTTTATAATTAATGAATAGACATTCTCAGTTCAGTCGCTCAGTCATATCTGACTCTTCGCGACTCCATGAACTGCATCACGCCAGGCCTCCCTGTCCATCACCAATTCCTATAGTTTACCCAAACTTATGTCCATTCAGTCGGTGATGCCGTCCAACCATCTCATCCTCTGTTGTCCCCTTCTCCTCCTGCCCTCAGTCTTTCCCAGCATCCAGGTCTTTTCCAATGAGTCAGCTCTTCGCATCAGGTAGCCAAAGTATTGGAGTTTCAGCTTCAACATCAGTCCTTCCAATGACATTCTAGACATCTGAAAAAAAAGAATTCATAACAGGCAATATTAAATTCTATTAATTAACTAAACCACAGAGCTATATGACTATAACTCAGTTCAGTCTCTGTGCACCACTTTTCTTTAGTATATTCCATGTCTGTAGTTGGATCTCCAGGCAACCTTCAAATGTGAGCAGTTAGGTATGTCCTAGCACAAGACTGAAGAGCGTGACTACAGAATGCACTAATGCCATAGTTCTGCAAATCAAAAATGCATCTTAATTTTTTGATCTTTCTAAAGATATTTTTACATCATATGAGCCAATTATTATAGTCTTTTCAGGTGTAATCTAGTAATTTTTATTTCTACAGTGCATGTTCTCCAATTTGGAATCAAGTATTTATCAACCAAGTTTGTTAATATAAGACTGCTGCTGCTGCTGCTGCTAAGTCGCTTCAGTCATGTCCGACTCTGTGCCACCCCATAGATGGCAGCCCATCAGGCTCCCTGTCCTTGGGATTCTCCAGGCCAAGAATATTGGAGTGAGTTGCCATTTCCTTCTCCAATGCATGAAAGTGAAAAGTGAAAGTGAAGTCGCTCAGTCTTGCCTGACTCTTAGCGACCCCATGGACTGCAGCCCACCAGGCTCCTCCATCCATGGGATTTTCCAGGCAAGAGTACTGGAGTGGGTTGCCATTGCCTTATCCTACTCATCCACAAATTTAATCACCACTCTGATTGTCAGACTTTATTTATTCATTGGGAACTATCTTCTACTCTTTTTGGAGTGAGAAGGTAAAAGAGGAAACATTTTCTCTTTAATTACTAAAAATCAGAATGCAAATAAAAGCTTTGCTAAAATGACAATGCCATGAGTGTTGGAGGAAAGAGTAATCATACAGGAATACAGCAAATGAGGACAAAGGAAATACAAATTCTCATCTCAGAAGATTTATAGGAAGCAGAGACTACATAAAGTGAGATGCTAGATTCAATTATTTGTTTATAAGTGAATATTCCAAAACATTTGAGCTCTCTAGAACATAAAGAATACCAACACTTACTGCTTTTTAAGCACCAAATATTTATGTTTATCATTTTCAATGTTCATATTACAATTTATTTGCAACCTATCATTGAAAATAGAAGTTTGGTTAACAGTGAAACTATTTTTATTTGATATTTGATAGATGTTACAAGTGATGTGCAAAATAAGGATTTGCTTTATTGTTTGTAAAACATTAGTATCTCTAGCTCTAATTTGAAAAATAGCATCATGCTTCTGAAACTTCATCTGTTATTCCAGCCTCTTTCACTTTTTTATAGAATTTGCAGTCCTTACCTCATACAATCTATGAAGAATTCTAAAGGATTATCAATAAAGCAAGCTGTGAAATTTCTCATTTCTGAAAAGGCTATGTGCAATCTTGCTTATAGATTTACTCTTGCTTCAGAGAGAGCTATTTGTTTCCTTGTGTCAAAGTAAACTATAAGTCAGAACATATGTTTTCTAAGGTATCTTTTATTTAATTAGCAGTTAATCATCAAAGATAACATGCAAGTGAGAATACACTCTATTTAGGAAGCTAGACAATCTCTCAAACAGGTTTATATATTCCAAGGCTCATGGCCCACTATTAGAAAAGAAATTATATCTGGGATGTTTCAGAAATATCTAAGTTGTACATGTTCAACCCAAAACTAATTAGACAGAATTAGATCTTACTTATTTTTAGTTTCCCTTCTATGTCTTATATTTAATGAAGCTTTTACCATATATTCTTGAATTGAATCAATTAAACCATGTAGAAAGTATTGCCAAAAACAAGAGTCAATTTTATATTTATACTTTTATTAAAAGAATGCTAGTTTTTATGCAACTAAAGAAAATTCTGAATATTAAAAATAGTTATCAACCCAAGAGATTGGGTGCATGCTGAGAAAATCAAGGAATTTGAAACTGACACACATGTTTGAAACATTCACATATTATCATTAGCTCATATTACTAATGAGATAAATAAATATCATTCTGGAAAGAAAAGGTAATTTGTAGCAATAGGAAAAGGTGTCATGCCACTTCTCAATATGTACCCATGATAGTGCTGACCTGTTAAGTTTGTTTAACTTCTTAAATTCCATGTCAAGAAATATATGTCCTTACTCCTCTCACAAAATACACAAATTCTGCCCGTAGCCCAAGATCTAGTTTAACTGATGCTGTGAAGGTGCTGCACTCAATATGCCAGCAAATTTGGAAAACTCAGCAGTGGCCACAGGACTGAAAAGTCAGTTGTCATTCCAATCCCAAAGAAAGGCAATGCCAAAGAATGCTCAAACTACTGCACAATTGCACTCATCTCACATGCTGGTAAAGTAATGCTCAAAATTCTCCAAGCCAGGCTTTAGCAATACGTGAACCGTGAACTTCCAGATGTTCAAGCTGGTTTTAGAAAAGGCAGAGGAACCAGAGATCAAATTGCCAACATCTGCTGGATCATCAAAAAAGCAAGAGAGTCCCAGAAAAACATCTACTTATGCTTTATTGACTATGCCAAAGCCTTTTACTGTGTGGATCACAATAAACTATAGAAAATTCTGAGAGAGATGGGAATACCAGACCACCTGACCTGCCTCTTGAGAAACCTATATGCTGGTCAGGAAGCAACAGTTAGAACTGGACATGGAACAGACTGGTTCCAAATAGGATAAAGAGTACATCAAGGCTGCATATGGTCACCCTGTTTATTTAACTTATATGCAGAGTACATCATGAGAAACTCTGGGGTGCAAGAAGCACAAGCTGGAATCAAGATTGTTGGGAGAAATATCAATCACCTCAGATACGCAGATGACACCACCATTATGGCAGAAAGTGAAGCAGAACTAAAAAGCCTCTTGATGAAAGTGAAAGAGGAGAGTGAAAAAGTTGACTTAAAACTCAACATTCAGAAAACTAAGATCATGGCATCTGGTCCCATCACTTCATGGCAAATAGATGGGGAAACAGTGGAAACAGTGGCTGACTTTATTTTTGGGGGCTCCAAAATCACTGCAGATGGTGACTGCAGCCATGAAATTAAAAGGTGCTTACTCCTTAGAAGAAAAGTTATTATCAACCTAGATAGTATATTCAAAAGCATAGACATTACTTTGCCGACTAAAGTCTGTCTAGTCAAGGCTATGGTTTTTCCTGTGGTCATGTATGGATGTGAGAGTTGAACTGTGAAGAAGGCTGAGTGCTGAAGAATTGATGCTTTTGAACTCTGGTGTTGTAGAAGACTCTTGAGAGTCCCTTGGACTGCAAGGAAATCCAACCAGTCCGTACTAAAGGAGATCAGTCCTGGGTGTTCATTGGTAGGACTGATGTTGAAGCTGAAACTCCAATACTTTGGCCACCTGATGCAAAGAGCTGACTCATTGGAAAAGACCCTGATGCTGGGAAAGATTGAGGGCAGGAGAAGAAGGGGACAACAGAGGATGAAATGGTTGGATGGCATCACCGACTCAATGTAAATGGGTTTGGGTAGACTCCAGGAGTTGGTGATTGACAGGGAGGCCTGGCGTGCTGTGGTTTATGTGGTCACAGAGTCGGACACGACTGAGCTACTAAATTGAACTGAACTGTATCCTGGATGTTTAGGGCACTTACCCTGTTATTTCTTACTCTTCATTTCAGTTACCTATTAAGAAGAGTAATGTTCCAATTTTGGTGTGAATAAAATCACCTTTGCAGTTTGTGTATTCTTGGTCTATAGACCTATAAAATTTTAATTTAGCAAATCTAAGATATTAAGCAGAAGTCGCTACGTCTAAGAAGACCATGTGACCATTATATCAAGTTTAGCTTGATTTCATGCAAATATTATTTTCCCCACTTTAAACACACTCTGAGGGATTTATTTTCCAGCCCCAGGCCAAAGATGTCATGTCTTTCCTTTAATTTTTTTAACATCTGGGACTGTTGCCTGGCAATCTTAGAAGCACTCCAAAAATGGTAGTCTATAGTTATTTTATTTCAATCATAATTTTTACACTATGCAAACTCTTTGCCATGTATATCATAAGCATTCTGTTTCATGACCATAATCATCTCATTGAATTAAATTTAATTTTGTAATTATGTGGATTAAAATCTTATAATAAGTCTTTAAGTCTTTATTCCCACATTCATTTGTTCTTGACTTTCATTTGTATATTATTTAATAGGATTATGTTTTCAAGTCAATGTTTCGGCAAAGCTACTTGTATAGTAAAACTCTTGAGACCTGTCACATCTAATGATGTCTTTTTTCTTATCTTTACTCATTAAAATGTAATGGAATATAGAAATTTAAAGTATCATATATTATTCCCTTCACAATGTTCTAGATATTTATTTTCTCTGATAGTGTCTTATTAATTATGAGTAATCCAGAGGCCAGTTATTGTTCTCCTTTTAAATAAACTGCAGCATTTCCTGGAGTAAAAAATTTTGCACTTTTTTTCTTTTTACTATGAAGTACATTGACTGTATCACTATACATTAATATATTTACATATATATAGTTGTGATGGTTAATTTCACTTTCTTGGAAAGCAATGAGATTCCCTATCTGTATATTTATGTCTTCATCTCAGTAACACTTTCTTTCATATTTGATAGTATCTTAATGTATCATCTGATATATTTTCTTGAATTGACACTAATCAAAATTTTTAGGTATTCTACTGTCTATCTTCCATTTCTCTCGTTCTTCCTCTAGACACTTCAGTCACCATAGGCATTTCCTTTGTAACTGGTATGGTTTTCACAAGACTCTCTCACAACTTATTTCTTTACATTTTTCACAGCATCACTCTGATTAGGATAATCAGAGTTCAGCACTAATATTAAATTTTAACTTAATTTATATGCTTAGCTCTACCATCTCCCTTTTTTCTTTTGACATTATGTTGTTTCTTTTACTCATTCTTAATCAAATATTTTATTGTGTCCATCTCTTAAATTTTCCTGGAATGGAGAAGAAGTTATATTTTAAATAATTTCTATATTGTCTAAGATAGATATAATTCTTAAGTGAATTTCTCAATATTTGGAATGTTGTGCTTTGAGTATTTAAAAAAAATATATCAGTCATTAATCCATGTGTTTTTTTAGTTTGTGAGAGAATGCTTACATGCATTTGTGTGTCCCTGAGGTTTGTACTTTGTAAGTGTGTTTTAAATGGTTATATTCTGTATACCTTTGGTTTTCTATTTGACAAAATAATACATATATGGTGGGATATCCATGATTTTGAAAAACAAAAGACTTTTTGTTGTGATGAGACTATATAAAACCTTGTTTCTATCAGTATGCCAATAAAAAGTGGCAAAGGTCAATTATATAATTTCTGGTTTAAAAAATTGTTTTCAAGTACATAGTCAATTTACAAAGTTGTGTTTAATTTCTACTGTACAGCAAAGTGACTCAGTTATACATACGTATATATTCTTTTCATATTCATGTTGTTTACTCACTAAGTCAAGTCCAACCCCAGGAATTGTAGCCCACCAGGCTTTTTTGTCCATGGGATTTTCCAGGCAAGCATACTGGAGTGGGTTGCCATTCCCTTCTCCAATATATTCTTTTCATATTTATATAGATCTTCTAATAATAAATTTTAACATTTGAAAAACAATGGGAATTGTGATATTGAAGAGAATTTTCAGTTCACATTTAGATCTGGGCCTGATTAAGAGACAGGAATACTAAAATATTCACTGAAGAACTGATGCTTTCAAACTATGGTGCTAGAGAAGACTCTTGAGAGTCCCTGGGACTGCAAGAGATCAAACCAGTCAATCTTAAAGAAAATCAACCCTGACTATTCACTGAAAGTGCTGATGCGAAATCTGAAGCTCCAATACTTTGGCCACTTGATGCAAAGGGCTGACTCATTGGAAAAGACTCTGATGCTGGGAAAGATTGAAGGCAAAAGGATAAGGGCATGGCAGAGAAAGAGACATTTATAGATAGCATCACTGACTCAATGGACATGAATTTGAACAAACTCGGAAATAATGGAGCCTGGTGTGCTGTAGTCAATGAGGTGGCAGAGTTGAACATGATTTAGCAACTGAACAACATCGAATATACTAAAATACGGAAATGAAAGTCTTATCACTTCATTCCCTTGGTCAGAAAGATAAAAAAAAATGATACACACAAAATGAAAATTAGTTTCATAAATAAACGTACAAACAAACCAAAAATAGTGTGAAATGTAGAGCCAGAAGATCACAATTGAAGGTTGGTAATGCTTACAGGTTAAAAGAAGGGTTCTTATTGTGAGTTAATGGCAATTATATAGCCTAAATTTGTGTCAAAACAACTGAAATTCAATATCGAGATGTATCCTGCAGGAAAGGTATTTGGCAGGGAAAGAAGCACTGAAATCTCCAGATGTCATGATTTTCTGGTGACTCTATTTAGTGGATATAAGTGATAGACCTTTATGATGAGTGCTGGGGCTAAGGGTAGGCTGCCCCCAATATACCACCATGGCCTATTGATTATTTTGAAGTTGTTTGGAAAACAACTGATGAGAAAAATGAACTCTGAACTTCTTCTGTCCCCCAGAAAGAATCTGAAAGATGTCCTCTCTGCATCTGATTTGTGGAAGAATACCTTTATCACAAATGATAAAGAATTAAAGACCAAGAAGCTTATATAAACAAGCATGTTATTCCATTACTAACTTGCTACCCCAAGCCTACATTGCTTTGTTCTATCAATTCCTCACAAATTTAGTGTTTATTTTTCATATTAAAAAATATAAAAAATTCCCGCTTTGACCACTTTTTAGGTCCTATTTCTATGAGAACTCTGTGAGTATGAATTACATAGTTTTGCTTTATCCCTACTAATCTGTTTTATTTCAGTTTAATTATTAGATTAGCCAAAAGAACTCAAGAAGGGCAGGGGAAAATTTTGCCCATCCCCAACATGACCATGAATATTTAATCAAGGCAAAATAAGTTTAACGATCCTTAGGGATGATTTCTTCATTTAGGTTCATCACATGTGAAGTTTAACCTATTTCTAAGAATAGGATTCAAAAATTAACATTTCACACTCAATTCCTTAATCACCCTGATTCAGTCACAGATAAGAAGAGAGAAATAGAAGATGACAGGTAAAAACTGTGTTAATAATACTTGAGAATAATTTCCCATAAGAAAAAAAAAAGCATTTACTACTTAACAATCCATAGATCTTTCCATCACTGCAGCTAGATGAAATTACTCAAGTAAAACCTTCTATAGAGTTCTAGCACTCTTGGAATGTTATGGCTCTCATTTTTCCTCCTTGTCTCAGCATTGGGCTGTCAATTTTGTGATTATATATATGCATTTCAAAGACATTTTCCAAACATTGCACTCAATAATGGATCATTTATTTAAGAGGCTCAGAAGTAGTGCAACCTTAATAACATAAATATATGTAAAAAGTGGTTAGATACAACCTTATACTTCTACAACTGAATGCAAGTTATTATGGTTATATTTTAAGGGAGGTTATTGTGACCTTGGTACCCTTATTCCATTAATTTTTTTCCATGTTCAATAACTAAAACTCAAGCATTTAATCAGAGGTCATACATAATTTTTTTTATTTTAATTTAGAAATTAATTTGGTTTCTAATCTTTAATGTCTGTTTGTAGCTAAGTACTTGAGTAATGTGCAATTTTTTAATGCAGAAAATATAATATTTAAGTTCTTCAGATTTTCAGATAGACACATATGTATATAGATAAAGATTATAAATATAGAAATGAGCTTTGTTAGACATCATACAACCTTTTTCATGAAAGATAGCTTTCTTGAAATGAGTATGTGTGTGTGTATATATATATATATATATATATAATCTGGAGAAGCTGAAATAGGAATGATATGTCTGGAGATGAATTAAAGAAAGAAAATTTGCATAAATATTAATATATCCATCTTATTTTATTCTTGTTGACCATCTGCACTGGAGGAAAAGATAAAATATGAAATCATGGAAATAACTGGTTTGGATCAAACCTAAACTTGAGCCTTTACAAGAATATTCTGGTATATTTGGCAAATCCTGAAATTTTCCAGCCTTAATTTCCTAACAATATTATTACCCTTTTGCTTTTTTTTTTGCAAATTTATCCTATATGCATAAAATGTGCACTTAAGTTTTTATTTCCCTTAATGAAGGCCTTCTGTACTAGCATCACTTCCTTTCTCTAGTTTAGTGGGCATTACTTGGATTTACATTGGTATGTACAATAAGTATGTGACTTATTGTCAACATTAAAACATTGAGTCTCGATCTTGAAGCAAAATTCTGCCTCTGATACAATTTGGCACAAGTTTATTCCACATCCTGCACACATTCCGCATCCTACTCTTCTGCGACCCCAGGGACTGTAGCCCACCAGGGTCCTCTGTCCATGAGGTTATACTGGAAAGAATAGTGTTGTTGATTGCTATTTCCTCCTACCAGGGGTCTCCCTGACCCAGGGATCAAATACATGACTCCTGTGTCTCCTGCATTGGCAGGTGGATTCTTTACCACTGAGCCACTTGGGAAGCCCATTTATTGGGGATATGGCTTATATAATGCTGGTGAGATTACTAATTAAGTGGTGTGTTACTTAGAGAGTTGAGGCCTTGCCATGGATAAGGCTTTGGCTTAACAGAATGTTGGGCTTGATTTGATCTTCTATGCAAACCACCAAGACTTTCTCCATATTCGCAATAAGGCTGTTTTGCTTTTTTTTATCATTTATGTGTCCACTCGAGTAGCACTTTTCATTTCCTTCAAGAATTTTTCCTTTGCATTCACAATGTGGTTAACTCCTTGGTGCAAGAGTTCTAGCTTTAACATAGCTTTCAATTTGCCTTCCTGAGTTTAATTATTTCTTTCTTTTAAAGTAAGAGATATATAACTCTTTCTTTTAGTTGAACACTTAGAGTCTACTGTAAGGTTATTAGTTGGCCTGATTTCAATATTGTTGTGTCTCAGGGAATAGGAAGAACTGTTGAGAGGGTGAGAGACAAGGGAATGGCTGGTTGGTGGAGCAGTTAGAACACAGACAACATTTATTGATTCTTTGCCATCTTATATGGGAGCAATGTGTGGAGACATCGAAATAATTGCAATAGTAGCATCAAAGATCACTCATCGTAGATTGTCATCACAAATATAACAATGAAGAAGTTTAAAACATTGCAAAAATTATCAAAGTGTGATGCAGAGATGTGAAGTGAACAAATGTTGAAAAATGCCACCAATAGACTTGCCTGACACAGGAATGCCACAAATCTTTAATTTGTTAAAAAAAAATAATGCAGTATCTGGAAAGTTCAATAAAACAGTTGAGCTTTGTCGTTATTCAGTTGTTGTTGTTCAGTCGCTAGGTCCATCTGACTCTTTGTGACTGCATGAATCGCAGGTTTCTCTGTTCTTCACTGTCTCCCAGTTAACTCAAATTCATGTCCATTGAGTCTGTGCTGCCATTCAACCATCTCATTCTCTGTCTCCACCTTCTCCTCCTGCTCTCAATCTTTCCCAGCATCAGACTCTTTTCCAATGAGTTGGTTCTTTGCATCAGGTGGCCAAAGTACTGGAGTTTCAACTTTGCCATCAGTCTTTCCAATGAATATTCAGGGCTTATTTCCTTTAGGATTGACAGGTTTGATCTCCTTGCAGCCCAAGGGACTCTCAAGAATTCGCTCCAGCAACACAATGTGAAAGCATCAATTCTTTGGCACTCAGCCTGTTTATGGTCTAACTCTGACATCCATGCATGACTACTGGAAAAAGCATAGCTTTGACTATATGTACCTTTGTCATCATTTTGGGGGCTCGAAAATCACTGCAGATGGTGATTGCAGCCATGAAATTAAAAGATGCTTACTCCTTGGAAGAAAAGTTTTGACCAACCTAGATAGCATATTGAAAAGCAGAGACATTACTTTGCTAACAAAGGACCATCTAGTCAAGGCTATGGTTTTTCCAGTGGTCATGTATGGATGTGAGAGTTGGACTGTGAAGAAAGCTGAGTGCTGAAGAATTGATGCTTTTGCACTGTGGTGTTGGAGAAGACTCTTGAGAGTCCTTTGGACTGCAAGGAGATCCAACCAGTCCATCCTAAAAGAGATCAGTCCTGGGATTTCTTTGGAAGGAATGATGCTAAAGCTGAAACTCCAGTACTTTGGCCACCTCATGCGAAGAGTTGACTCACTGGAAAAGACTCTGATGCTGGGAGGGTTTGGGGGCAGGAGGAGAAGGGGATGACAGAGGAAGAGCTGGCTGGATGGCATCACTGACTCGATGGATGTGAGTCTGAGTGAACTTCGGGCGTTGGTGATAGACAGGGAGGCCTGGCATGCTGCGATTCATGGGATCGCAAAGAGTCGGACACAAGTGAGCGACTGAACTGAACCTTTGCCATCAAAGTGGTATCTCTGCTTTTTATTACACTATCTAAGTGCTTTTCTTTTTCTTTTATTTTTTTAATTTATTTATTTTTTATTTTACTTTACAATACTGTATTGGTTTTGCCATATATTGACATGAATCAGCCATGGGTGTACATGAGTTCCCAATCCTGAACCCCCCTCCCACCTCTCCCCTCATATCATCTCTCTGGGTCATCCCCGTGCACCAGCCCCAAGCATCCTGTATCCTGTATCGAACATAGACTGGCAATTCGTTTCTTACATGATATTATACATGTTTCAATGCCATTCTCCCAAATCCTCCCACACTCTCCCTCTCCCACAGAGTCCAAAAGTCTGTTCTATACATCTGTGTCTCTTTTGCTGTCTCACATGCAGGGTTATCATTACCATCTTTCTAAATTCCATACGTATGTGTTAGTATACTGTATTGCTGTTTTTCTTTCTGGCTTACTTCACTCTGTATCATCAGCTCCAGTTTCACCCACCTCATTAGAACGGATTCAAATGTATTCTTTTTAATGGCTGAGTAATACTCCATTGTGTATATGTACCACAGCTTTCTTATCCATTCGTCTGCTGATGGACAACTAGGTTGCTTCCATGTCCTGGCTATTATAAACAGTGCTGTGATGAACATTGGGGTACATGTGTCTCTTTCAATTCTGGTTTCCTCAGTGTGTATGCCCAGCAGTGGGATTGCTGGGTCATAAGGCAGTTCAATTTCCAGTTTTTTAAGGAATCTCCACACTGTTCTCCATAGTGGCTGTACTAGTTTGCATTCCTACCAACAGTGTAAGAGGGTTCCCTTTTCTCCACACCCTCTCCAGCATTTATTGCTTGTAGACTTTTGGATTGCTGCCATTCTGACTGGTGTGAAATGGTATCTCATTGTGGTTTTGATTTGCATTTCTCTGATAATGAGTGATGTTGAGCATTTTTCATGTGTTTGTTAGCCATCTGTATGTCTTCTTTGGAGAAATGTCTATTAGGTTCTTTGGCCCATTTTTTGATTGGGTCGTTTATTTTTCTGGAATTGAGCTGCATAAGTTGCTTGTATATTTTTGAGATTAGTTGTTTGTCAGTTGCTCATTCGCTATTATTTTCTCCCATTCAGAAGGCTGTCTTTTCACCTTGCTTATAGTTTCCTTTGTTCTGAAGAAGCTTTTAATTTTAATTAGATCCCATTTGTTTATTTTTGCTTTTATTTCCAGTATTCTGGAAGGTGGATCATAGAGGATCCTGCTGTGATTTATGTCGGAGAGTGTTTTGCCTATGTTCTCCCCTAGGAGTTTTACAGTTTCTGGTCTTATGTTTATATCTTTAATCCATTTTGAGTTTATTTTTGTGAATGGTGTTAGAAAGTGTTCTAGTTTCATTCTTTTACAAGTGGTTGACCAGTTTTCCCAGCACCACTTGTTAAAGAGATTGTCTTTTCTCCATTGTATATTCTTGCCTCCTTTGTCGAAGATAAGGTGTCCATAGGTATGTGGATTTAGTCCTTTTCTTCCATGGAGCAAGTGTCTTTTAATTTCATGGCTGCAGTCATCATCCACAGTGATTTTGGAGCCCAAGAAAGTAAAATCTGTGACTGCTTCCATTTTTTCCCCATCTATTTTCCATGAAGTAATACAAGTATGCCTGTGTAACACAGTAAAGAAGGTATCAAGGAGAAAATAAGATTAGTAATTAGTGTAAAAGAATGAAGTCACTGACTATAAATATCCTAAATTCCAAACTAGTTTGTTATTCTCTCTTTAAAGGGAGGTAAGAAACAAATCCAAAACACAAATCCCTAAAAATAGATGCAGGCAGAGAACTTGTTTCAGAATCCCTGCTTTCAGGTTTGTAAACCAGCATGAATTTGCAACACACTCACTTAAGTGATTCGGAGAAGGCAATGGCACCCCACTCCAGTACTCTCACCTGGAAAATCCCATGAACAGAGGAGCCTGGTGGGCTGCAGTCCATGGGGTCGCTAAGAGTCGGACACGACTGAGCAACTTCACTTTTACTCTTCAATTTCATGCATTGGAGAAGGAGATGGCAACCCACTCCAGTGTTCTTGCCTGGAGAATCCCAGGGACAGGGAAGCCTGGTGGGCTGCCGTCTATGGGGTCGCACAGAGTCGGACATGACTGAAGCGACTTAGCAGCAGCAGCAGCATCATTTAAGTGATTAAGGGCAATAACTATCACTGCTGGCGATTAAGCTAGTTTTAGACAAGTCACTGACTTCTGGCAGGACTAGAGAGGTGAAATGAGCCATGAGTCATGGATGGAAGAAAATTGGCTTTGGTCCCAACCCACTGAAGGGCAGTTTATTGACCTTAGGCAGATTATTTCTGCTTTTGAGGTCTCTGTGCTTTATCTAGAAGCAAAGACTTTGAATACATAATTTTTAAACACTTCCCCAGTCTACCTGCTATAGATATCAAATAAAAAGTCTAAAATAAATTCATCTAAAAATAAACGAATTATTAAATGAACACTACTTAAAAGAATTATTTTATGTTATAATAGACTTCATGGTACACAAATAATTAATGATAGTATCTTTGGGATTTAAAAAAGCACACAATGGAGTATTACTCAGCCATTAAAAAGAATAAATTTGAATCAGTTCTAATGAGGTGGATGAAACTGGAGCCCATTATACACAGTGAAGTAAACCAGAAAGAAAAACACCAATACAGTATACTAACACCTATATATGGAATTTAGAAAGATGGTAATGATAACCCTGTATGTGAGACAGCAAAAAAGACACAGATGTATAGAACAGTCTTTTGGACTCTGCGGGAGAGGGAGAGGGGGGGATGATTGGGAGAATAGCATTGAAACATGTATAATATCATATGAGAAACAAAAAAAAAAACAAAAAAAAATCTCACAATTAATCTAGAAAAATTTGTAACTGGTCCACCACACTGTCAAATATGCTCTTTAGTTCAGTTCAGTTCAGTCACTCAGTCATGTTTGACTCTTCAATCCCTTGAACCAAAGCACGCCAGGCCTCCCTGCCCATCACCACTCCCAGAGTTTAACCTAACTAATGTCCATTGAGTTGGTGATGCCATCTGACCATCTCATCTTCTACTGTCCCTTCTCCTCCTGCTCTGAATCTTTCCCAGCATCAGGGTCTTTTCAAGTGATTAGTTCTTCTTATCAAGTGGCCAAAGTATTGAAGTTTCAGCTTTAACATCAGTCCTTCCAGTGAACACCCAGGACTGAACTACTTTAGGATGGACTGATTGGATCTCCTTGCAGTCCAGGGGAATCTCAAGAGTATTTTCCAACACCACACTTCAAAGACATCAATTATTTGGCATTCCGCTTTCTTTATACTCCAACTCTCACATCCATACATGACTACTGGGAAAAACATAGCCTTGACTACACGGACCTTTGTTGACAAAACAATGTTGCTGCTTTTTAATATGCTGTCTAAGGAGAGGTGGCAAGAATACACAGAAGAACTGTACAAAAAAGATCTTCATGACCCAGATAATCATGATGATGTGATCACTGATCTAGAGCCAGACATCCTGAAATGTGAAGCCAACTGGGCCTTGGAAAGCATTGCTACAAACAAAACTAGTGAAGGAGATGGAATTCCAGTTGAGCTATTTCAAATCCTGAAAGATGATGCTGTGAAAGTGCTGCACTCAATATGCCAGCAAATTTGGAAAACTCAGCAGTGGCCACAGGACTGGAAAAGGTCACTTTTCATTCCAATTCCAAAGAAAGGCAATGCCAAAGAATGCTCAAACTACTGCACAATTGCACTCATTTCACATGCTAGTAAAGTAATGCTCAAAATTCTCCAAGCCAGACTTCAGCAATATGTGAACCGTGAACTCCCTGATGTTCAAGATGGTTTCAGAAAAGGCAGAGGAACCAGAGATCAAATTGCCAACATCTGCTGGATGATGGGAAAAGCAAGAGAGTTCCAGAAAAACATCTATTTCTGCTTTATTGACTATGCCAAAGCCTTTGACTGTGTGGATCACAATAAACTGTGGAAAATTCTGAGAGAGGTGGGAAACCAGGCCACCTGACCTGCCTCTTGAGAAATCTGAATGCAGGTCAGGAAGCAACAGTTAGAACTGGACATGGAACAACAGACTGGTTCCAAATAGGAAAAGGAGTACATCAAGGCTGTATGTTGTCACCCTATTTATTTAACTTCTATGCAGAGTACATCATGAGAAACGCTGGACTGGAAGAAACACAAGCTGGAATCAAGATTGCTGGGAGAAATATCAATCACCTCAGATATGCAGATGACACCACCCTTATGGCAGAAAGTGAAGAGGAACTAAAAAACCTCTTGATGAAAGTAAAAGTGGAGAGTGAAAAAGTTGGCTTAAAGCTCAACATTCAGAAAATGAAGATCATGGCATCTGGTCCCATCACTTCATGGGAAATAGATGGGGAAACAGTGGAAACAGTGTCAGACTTTATTTTGAGGGGCTCCAAAATCACTGCAGATGGAGATTGCAGCCATTAAATTAAAACACCCTTACTCCTTGGAAGAAAAATTATGACCACCTAGATAGCATATTGAAAAGCATAGACATTACTTTGCCGACTAGGTCCATCTAGTCAAGGGTATGGTTTTTCCTGTGGTCATGTATGGTTGTGAGAATTGGACTGTGAAGAAGGCTGAGCACCGAAGAATTGATGCTTTTGAACTGTGGTGTTGGAGAAGACTCTTGAGAGTCCCTTGGACTGCAAGGAGATCCAACCAGTCCATTCTGAAGGAGATTAGCCCTGGGATTTCTTTGGAAGGACTGATGCTAAAGCTGAAACTCTAGTACTTTGGCCACCTCATGCGAACAGTTGACTCATTGGAAAAGACTCTGAGGCTGGGAGGGATTCGGAGCAGGAGGAGAAGGGGATGACACAGGAAGAGCTGGGTGGATGGCATCTCTGACTCGATGGACGTGAGTCTGAGTGAGCTCCGGGAGTTGGTGATGGACAAGGAGCCCTGGCGTGCTGCGATTTATGGGGTCGCAAAGAGTTGGACATGACTGAGCGAATGAACTGAACTGAACTAGGTTGGTCATAATTTTCCTTCCAAGGAGGAATCGTCTTTTAAATTCATGGCTGCAATCACCATCTGAAGTGATTTTGGAACCCAAAAAAATAAAGTCCACCACAGCTTCCACTGTTTCCCCATCTATTTCCCATGAAGTGATGGGACCAGATGCCATGATCTTAGTTTTCTGAATGGTGAACCTTAAGCCAACTTTTTCACTCTTCTCTTTCACTTTCATCAAGAGGCTCTTTAGCTTGTCTTCACCTTCAGTCATAAAGGTGGTGTCATCTGCATATCTGAGGTTATTGATATGTCTCCCAGCAATCTTGATTCCAGCTTGTGCCTGCTCCAGACCAGGGTTTCTCATGATGTACTCTGCATAAAAGTTAAACAAGCAGGGTGACAATTTACAGCCTTGACGCACTCCTTTTCCTATTTGGAACCAGTCTGTTGTTCCATGTCCAGTTCTAACTGTTTCCTCCTGACCTACATTCAGATTTCTCGAGAGGAAGGTCAGGTGGTCTGGTATTTCCATCTCTTTTAGTATTTCCTAGTTTGTTGTGATCCACACAGTCAAAGGCTTTGGCATAGTCAATAAAGCAGGAAGAGATGTTTTTCTGGAACTCTCTTCCTTTTTCCATGATCCAGCGGATGTTCGCAATTTGATCTCTGGTTCCTCTGCCTTTTCTAAAACTAACTTGAACATCTGGAAGTTCACCATTCATGTATTACTGAAGCCTGGCTTGGAGAATTTTGAGCATTACTTTACCAGCATGTGAGATGAGTGCAATTGTGTGGTAGTTTGAGCATTCTTTGGCATTGCCTTTCTTTTGGATTGGAAGGAATACTGACCTTTTCCAGTCCGGTGACCACTGCTGAGTTTTCCAAATTTGCTGGCATATTGAGTGCAGCACTTTCACAGCATCAGCTTTTAGGATTTGAAATAGCTCAATTGGAATTCCATCACTTCCACTAGCTTTGTAGTGATGCTTTCTAAGGCCCAGTTGGCTTCACATTCCAGGATGTCTGGCTCTAGGTCAGTGATCACACCTTCATGATTAATTGGATTGTGAAGATCTTTTTTGTATAGTTCTTCTGTGTATTCTCGCCACCCCTTCTTAATATCTTCTGCTTCTGTTAGGTCCATACCATTTCTGTCCTTTATTGAGCCCATTTTTGCATGGAATGTTCCCTTGATAACTCTAATTTTCTTGAAGAGATCTCTAGTCTTTCCCGTTTTATTGTTCTCCTCTATTTCTTTGCACTGATCACTGAGGAAGGCTTTCTTATCTCCCCTTACTATTCTTTGGAACTGTATTCAAATGGGTATATCTTTCTTTTGCTCCTTTGTTTTTTGCTTCTCTTCTTTTCACAGCTATTTGTAAGGCCTCATCAGACAGCCATGTTGTTTTTTGCATTTCTTTTTCTTGGGGATACTGTTGATCCCTGTCTCCTGTACAGTGTCACAAACCTCCATCCATAGTTCATCAGGCACTGTCTATCAGATTTAGTCCTTTAAATTTATTTCTTATTTCTACTCTATAATCATAAAGAATTTGATTTAGGTCATACCTGAATGGTCTAGCGGTTTTCCCCACTTTCTTCAATATATGTCTGAATTTGGGAATAAGGAGTTCGTGATCTGAGCCACAGTCAGCTCTCAATGGTTTTTTTTTTTTTTTTTGCTGACTATATAGAGCTTCTCCATCCTTGGCTGCAAATAATATAATCAATCTGATTTTGGTGTTGGCCATCTGGTGATGTCCATATATAGAGTCTTCTCTTGTGTTGTTGGAAAAGGGTATTTGCTATGACCATTGTGTTCTTTTGGCAAAACTCTATTAGCCATTGCCCTGCTTCATTCTATACTCTAAGGCCAAATTTGCATGTTACTCCAGGTGTTTCTTGACTTCCTTCTTTTGCATTCCAGCCCCCTATAATGAAAAAGACATCTTTTTTGGATGTTACTTCTAAAAGGTTTTGTAGGTCTTCATAGAACCATTCAACCTCAGCTTCTTTAGCATTACTGATTGGGGCATAGACTTGGATTGCCAGGACTCTTACCAGCCTTTGATTTCAAGTTCTCTCCATGCAAGTTCTTGTAAATAGAAAAGTAATCACATGCAATTCACCTAGGATAGCAAATACTGAAAATCCTGAGCAACTGTCAATCACAGTTTCCAAAGTGGAAGCTCTGTAATGACAGAGAAATGAGAAAAAAAAAAAAAAGCATTATTTTATTGAATCAGTTTAATTCAATTCAGTCGCTCAGTCATGTCCAACTCTTTGTGACTGCATGGACTGCAGCACACCAGTCCTCCCTGTCCATCGCCTACTCCCGGAGTTTACACAAACTCATGTCCATTGAGTCAGTGATGCCGTCCAACTGTCTCATCCTCTGTCATCACCTTCTCCTCCCACCTTCAATCTTTCCCAGCAACAGGGTCTTTTCAAATGAGTCAGTTCTTCACATCAGGTGGCCAAAGTACTGAAGCTTCAGCTTCAGCAGCAGTCCTTCCAATGAATAATCGGGACTTATTTCCTTTAGGATGGATTGGTTGGATCTCCTTGCAGTCCAAAGGATGCTCAAGAGTCTTCTCCAACACCACAGTCCAAAAGATTCAATTCTTTGGAGCTCAGCTTTCTTTACAGTCCAACTCACATCCGTACATGACTACTGGATAAACCATAGTCTTGAATACATGGACCTTTGTTGACAACGTAATGACTCTGCTTTTCAATATACTGAAAAGGTTGGTCATAACTTTCCTTCCAAGGAGGAAGTGTCTTTTAAATTCATGGCTGCAGTCACCATCTGCAGTTATTTTGGAGCCCAAAAAAATAAAGCCTGCCACAGTTTCCACTGTTTCTCTATCTATTTTCCATGCATGAAGTGATGGGACCAGATCCAACATCTGCTGGATCATTGAAAAAGCAAGAGAGTTCCAGAAAAACATCTATTTCTGCTTTATTGACTATGCCAAAGCCTTTGACTGTGTGGATCACAATAAACTGAGGAAAATTCTGAGAGAGATGGGGATACCAGACCACCTGATCTGCCTCTTGAGAAACCTATATGCAGGTCAGGAAACAACAGTTAGAACTGGACATGGAATAAAAGACTGGTCCCAAATAGGAAAAACAGTCCATAAAGTCTGCATATTGTCAGTTCAGTTCAGTTCAGTTCTGTCACTCAGTCATGTCCGACTCTTTGTGACCCCAAGAATCTCAGTACACCAGGCCTCCCTGTCAATCACCAAATCCCGAAGTTCACTCAGACTCACGTCCATCGGGTCAGAGATGTCATCTAGCCATCTCATCCTCTGTCATCCCCTTCTCCTCCTGCCCCCAATCCCTCCCAGTATCAGAGTCTTTTCCAATGAGTCAACTCTTTGCATGAGGTGGCCAAAGTACTGGAGTTTCAGCTTTAGCATCATACCTTCCAAAGAAACCCCAGGGTTGATCTCCTTCAGAATGGACTGGTTGGATCTCCTTGCAGTCCAAGGGACTCTCAAGAGTCTTCTCCAACACCACAGTTCAAAAGCATCAATTCTTCGGCACTCAGCCTTCTTCACAGTCCAACTCTCACATCCATACATGACTACAGGAAAAACCATACCCTTGACTAGATGGACCTTAGTCGGCAAAGTAATGTCTCTGCCTTTGAATATGCTAGGTTGGTCATAATTTTTCTTCCAACGAGTAAGCGTCTTTTAATTTCATGGCTGCAATCTCCATCTGCAGTGATTTTGGAGCCCAAAAAATAAAGCCTGACACTGTTTCCACTGTTTCCCCATCTATTTCCCATGAAGTGATGGGACCGGATGCCATGATCTTCATTTTCTGAATGTTGAGCTTTAGGCCAACTTTTTCACTCTCCTCTTTCACTTTCATCAAGAGGCTTTTGAGTTCCTCTTCACTTTCTGCCATAAGGGTGGTGTCATCTGCATATCTGAGGTGATTGATATTTCTCCCAGCAATCTTGATTCCAGCTTGTGTTTCTTCCAGTCCAGCGTTTCTCATGATGTACTCTGCATACCAGTTAAATAAGTGGGGTGACAATGTACAGCTTTGACGTACTCCTTTTCCTATTTGGAACCAGTCTGTTGTTCCATGTCCAGTTCTAACTGTTGCTTCCTGACCTGCATACAGATTTCTCAAGAGGCAGGTCAGGTGGTCTGGTTTCCCATCTCTCTCAGAATTTTCCACAGTTTATTGTGATCCACACATTCAAAGGCATTGGCATAGTCAATAGGGAAGAAATAGATATTTTTCTGGAACTCTCTTGCTTTTTTCATGATCCAACGAATTTCAGCAATTTGATCTCTTGTTCCTCTGCCTTTTTTAAAACCAGCTTGAACATCTGGAAGTTCGCGGTTCACATATTGCTGAAGCCTGGCTTGGAGAATTTTGAGCATTACTTTACTAGCATGTGAGATGAGTGCAATTGTGCGGTAGTTTGAGCATTCTTTGGCATTGCCTTTCTTTGGAATTGGAATGAATAGTGACCTTTTCCAGTCTTGTGGACACTGCTGAGTTTTCCAAATTTGTTGGCATATTGAGTGCAGCACTTTCACAGCATCATCTTTCAGGATTTGAAATAGCTCCACTGGAATTCCATCACCTCCACTAGCTTTGTTCATAGTGATGCTTTCTAAGGCCCACTTGACTTCACATTCCAGGATGTCTGGCTCTAGATGAGTGGTCACACCATCGTGAGTATCCGGGTCATGAAGATCTTTTTTGTACAGTTCTTCCGTGTTTTCTTGCCACCTCTCTTAATATCTTCTGCTTCTGTTAGGTCCATACCATTTCTGTCCTTTATTGAGCCCATCTTTGCATGTAATATTCCCTTGGTATCTCTAATTTTCTTGAAGACATCTCTAGTCTTTCCCATTCTGTTGTTTTCCTCTATTTCTTTGCATTGATCACTGAGGAAGGATTTCTTATCTCTTCTTGCTATTCTTTGGAACACTGCATTCAGATGCTTATATCTTTCCTTTTCTCCTTTGCTCTTCACTTCTCTTCTTTTCACAGCTATTTGTAAGGCCTCCCCAGACAGCCATTTTGCTTTTTTGCATTTATTTTCCATGAGGATAGTATTGATCCCCGGTTCCTGTACAATGTCACGAACCTCATTTCGTAGTTCATCAGGCACTCTATCTATCAGATCTAGGCCCTTCAATCTATTTCTCACTTCCACTGTATAATCATAAGGGATTTGATTTAGGTCATACCTGAATGGTCTAGCGGTTTTCCCTACTTTCTTCAATTTGAGTCTGAATTTGGCAATAAAGAGTTCCTGATCTGAGCCACAGTCAGCTCATGGTCTTGTTTTTGTTGACTGTATAGGGCTTCTCCATCTTTGGCTGCAAAGAATATAATCAATCTGATTTCGGTGTTGACCATCTGGTGATGTCCATGTGTAGAGTCTTCTCTTGTGTTGCTGGAGGAGGGTGTTTGCTATGACCAGTGCATTCTCTTGGCAAAACTCTATTAGTCTTTGCCCTGCTTCATTCTGCATTCCAAGGCCAAATTTGCCTGCTACTCCAGGTGTTTCTTGACTTCCTACTTTTGCATTCCAGTCCCCTATAATGAAAAGGACATCTTTTTTGGGTGTTAGTTCTAAAAGGTCTTGTAGGTCTTCATAAAACCGTTTTACTTCAGCTTCTTCAGCGTTACTTTCTGGGCTAAGACTTGGATTACTGTGATATTGAATGGTTTGCCTTGGAAATGTACGAGATCATTTGTCGTTTTTGAGATTGCATCCAAGTACTGCATTTCGGACTCCTTTGTTGACCATGATGGCTACTCCATTTCTTCTGAGGGATTCCTGCCCACTGTAGTAGATATAATGGTCATCTGAGTTAAATTCATCCGTTCCAGTCCATTTTAGTTCGCTGATTCCTAGGATGTCGATGTTCACTCTTGCCATCTCTTGTTTGATCACTTCCAATTTGCCTTGATTCATGGACCTGACATTCCAGGTTCCTATGCAATATTGCTCTTTACATCGTTGGACCTTGCTTTTATCACCAGTCACATCCACAGCTGGGTATTGTTTTTGCCCTGGCTCCATCCCTTCATTCTTTCTAGAGTTATTCCTCCACTGCTCTCCAGTAGCATATTGGGCATGTACTGACCTGGGGAGTTCCTCTTTCAGTATCCTATCATTTTGCCTTTTCATACTGTTCATGGGGTTCTCAAGGCAAGAATACTGAAGTGGTTTGCCATTCCCTTCTCCAGTGGACCACATTCTGTCAGACCTCTCCACCACGACCCACCTATCTTGGGTTACCCCATGGGCATGGCTTAGTTTCACTGAGTTAGACAAGGCTGTGGTCCTAGTGTGATTAGATTGACTAGTTTTATGTGAGTATGGTTTCAGTGTGTCTGCCCTCTGATGCCCTCTTGCAATACCTACCATCCTACTTGGGTTCCTCTTACCTAGGGCGTGGGGTATTTCTTCACGGCTGCTCCAGCAAAGCATAGCCGCTGCTCCTTACCTTGTTTGAGGGGTGTCTCCTCACTGCTGCCCTTCCTGACCTTCAACATGGGATGGCTCCTCTAGGCCCTCCCTGCTTATTTAACTTCTATGCAGAGTACATCATGAGAAACACTGCACTGGAAGAAGAACAAGCTGGGATCAAGATTGCTGGGAGAAATATCAATAACCTCAGATATGCTGATGACACCACCCTTATGACAGAAAGTGAAGACGAGCTTAAGATCCTCTTGATGAAAGGGAAAGAGCAGAATGAAAAAGTTGGCTTAAAGCTCAACGTTCAGAAAACTAAGATCATGGCATCCAGTCCCATCACTTCTTGGTAAATAGATGGGGAACAGTGGAAACAGTGGCTGACTTTATTTTGCTGGGCTCCAAAATCACTGCAGATGGTGATTGCAGCCATGAAATTAAAAGACATTTATTCTTGGAAGGAAAGTTATGACCAACCTAGACAGCATATTAAAAAGCAGAGACATTACTTTGCCAACAAAGGTCCACCTAGTCAAGGCAATGGCTTTTTCAGTGGTAGTGTATGAATGTGAGAGTTGGACTATAATGAAAGCTGAGCACCGAAGAATTGACGCTTTTGAACTGTGGTGTTGGAAAAGCCTCTTAAGAGTCTCTTGGACTGCAAGGAGATCCAACCAGTCCCTTCTAAAGGAAATCAGTCCTGGGTGTTCATTGGAAGGACTGATGTTGAAGCTGAAACACCAATACTTTGGCCACCTAATTGAAGAACTGACTCATTGGAAAAGTGCCGGGAGCCAGCATGAGGAGTCCCATCCATGACAATGTCATGCGGAGAGGCCTGATGGGCAAGGCGAGTCAGGCCTCAGGGGTTCCCCCTGGAATTTTCTGACCATGTACCCCAAAAACCAGAATCTGCCTGCCTTATTGTACTGTGTTTTTCCACTCTTCTGACACTTTCTGGAAAAAGTTAACTTAGGGTTTCACTCTTCTGCATTTGAAAGGAATGTTTCAGCTCAAATCCCCTCTGATGGCTCTCTAACTTGCCTAACTGGTTCCCCAGGACTTTTTGCAGCTTGTGTATTGCTTACAGCACCCCAACTGCAAGAGGCACAATGCTTAAAGCATCTTAAAGATACAGAGCCTTTTCTAAAGAGCTAAAAATTATATTGGTGACAGGTTTTCACTGTTGATTCAATGACTGCTGCCAGGCCTCCATAGTCTTTATCTTTTAGGCACCTGAAGGATATTAATCAATGTAATCAGGATGAAGAAATAGCAATATAGTAGTTTTGACATTAGCAACACTGTACTTTTGAGTTAATTACTTTTCTTTGTTATAAATCACTGTACTCCTTTTACTTGTTATAAATTGTTGTATCCTTGATATGTAAGAATGTAACTTTATTTAGTGCTTTCTGAGAATGGCACCAGACCTTGGGAAGAACAACATAAATAAGTCTTCTGGTTGACAAACCATTGTCAGAAAAGAGCCATAAAATATTAATTGGCCCTCTGGCCAGAAGATGATGTAAATCACCTAAGACTTGTGTATACAACTGAGTATGCAGAGAGAAAGCCTGGTCTCGATAAGAGTCAGGGCTGCTGATGCTGCATAAGTTTGTATTACCCATTGATCTCTATGTACAATCAAAAAGTATAAAAGGCCTTCTGAACAAAGGCGGGGGGGGGAAGTCACTGGACTGGTTTCCCCCGTGTCTTCTTTTCTTACTCTGTTTTCTGGCTGAATTCCCATCTGGGACGTGTCTACTTACTTGCCATGTCTACTTACTTGCCCTGGCTTTTAAGATCCATGCGAGAGGGAGCCCAAGGTGGGGCACCCCCTGCTGTTCAAGAGGATGCTGGCGGCCTAATGTAGATGGTGCAAGTTCCTTGTCTGGAACTTTATTGGCTTTCCACGTAAACCAAGTTATTCAGCCTCTTTTCTCCACTAAATTTTCCTACTACACTATTTCTTCCTAATCTCTCTTTATATTTCTAATTAAGTAAATAAGTTTTTCCTTGCCTACTTCATCTCCCCTTCAAATTCCCTGGATCCACTGGGGCAGGACCCCGGCAGAAAAGGCCCTGATGCTGGGAAAGTTTGAGGGCAGGAGGAGAAGTGGACGACAGAGGATGAGATGGTTGAATGGCATCATTGACTCAATGGACATGAGTCTGGGTGGACTCTGGGGGTTGGTGATGCACAGGGAGCCCTGACACGCTGCAGTTCATGGGGTCGCAAGGAGTCAGACACGACTGAGTAACTGAACTAAACTAAACTGAACTGAAGATTATTTCTACATCTAAACTATTGTGCATACCCCTTTAGTGAAAAGATAAATTGGTACAGACCTTATAGAAAATAGCATGAAAGTTCCTCAAAAACTTATCAACAGGGCTAACATACTCAGACAATCCCAACTCTGTGTATATAGCCAAAAGAAATAAAACCTGGAAATCAAGTATAGATTTGTTTTGAATTTCTACATATCCTGTAGTTTGTAGCAGAAATAAAATCCCAAGACATAAATGATAGTCATATACTTAAAACAATTTCAGCAATTAAATAAGAATTTATAAAATGACAGTGCATAAATAACAGATTATTTAAACAAGAATTTACAAAAACATAAGCTTCAATAAACATATTTAATGTAATTTCATTAGCTTTCTGGAAAAATATGTGTAAATTAATTTACATTAAAATGCAATTTAAAACTTGACTGAAGGATCTGTCAAATTATAACAAAACAACTATGTCTTTTTTTTAATTAGTTTTAATTTCAGATTTAGAATGAAGGCCACATTCTACCTCTTTTTAGAATTTATTTTTTATTCCTTTAAATAAAGTTTAAATAATTTTCTTTAAATTAAAGAAAACTCATTGTCCAATCTCTAATATCTGTACTAAATATTAAAAAGGTAAAAAATGAAATAAAGACTCTGCTGTGATGGAATTTATAAAAGCAAAGTGTGGTCATAAATAAAAACAGAAATAGGAACATCCTGAATTTGAAGATAATTTTACATCCAGAAGACACCACTGGACAAGAGAGTTTAACTTTGAAATAGCCAAGTGATTTGATCAATAGGAAAAACCAGAGGAGCAAAGCCACAAATAATTTGAAAGCCCAAATTGTGGTAGAATGGAGAACAAAGGCTTAGAAATGTTAATGAAGATAATGTGAAGTTGTTGACTGGTGCTCGATCATGGAGGCAGTTCAATGCAATATTAAGGAGTGTATGTTAGAATGGAGAGCAATTTGGGGCCACTGACATTTTCTAAGATTGTGAAAGATGCTAACAGAAACAAGTTTCAGAAAAAAAGAAAAACGGAAAATCTGAAACAAATCAGAAGGACTGCTGAGAGTTGAGAAGGTTCTAGGTAATTGTGCGTGTGTTTTCATTAAACAAACTGAAGACGAGGTGGGATTTCAGCATGTCTGGGTTCTTCCTAGTGTTTCTGGAAATCTGTCCAGACTCCCAGCCATAATCTGGGCATAACTAGTCTTGGTCCGAGGTTACTCTGATGAGCTGTCTCCATGGTCTTCCTTTGAATCAGCAACTCTTTCTCCATCTATACTCCGGTGTCTGGTTCCTTGAAACCTTTGAATCCATTTTCTCCTTTGAGTCTCCAAGTCTAGTGTCTCGACCCTAAGTCTCTTCCTCTTTCCAAATCCCAGATCTATCATCAGCCACAGAGGCCTAATGGTTTAAATGTAAACCTGGAAACCCAAACAAAAGCTGGTCTAGTAATGCACTGAGATTTTGTTTGTTTTTACATGTCTCTTCCTTGTCACAAATAGCTCTCCTCCAAGCTACCTACATGGACAGTTTCTTCAGTACCAAGATTGTGTTCAAATGTTGCTGTGTTGAAAAGGTCATACACATCTCTCTGTTTAAATTTTCAGCTGTCTACCCCACACCCACCTCTGAATCTACATATTATTCGTAAACATATACCTTAGCTTAAGTATGTATGCCTTCTAATATAACATATTATTTATTGTATTGATTTTTTTTGCCTGTCTCCCCTGTAATCACAATAGCATGTAAGCTACACAGAGCATAGAATCTTTCTTTATTTTTATATTTGTCTGACACACAGTGGGTATTCCATTAATGTCATTGAATGAAGGTAAAAACAATTGTCCCAGGGTATTCAGTGAGTGAAAATTAAAGTTATAGTTAAGAGAGAGATGATGTGGCTTGTCCCAAAAACTGAAAAACTCGATTAGAGTTGAGGTAGGTTGGGTTGGAAAAAACACTGAGTGAAGAAAGAAACCAACACTGTTTGCACCTCCAGTACACAAAGCAAACTTTACATTAAACTAGCTCAGAATCATCTTTCTCAGTAAAATTCCTCACACTGTTACCATGCAGCAGGCATTCTTAACTGATTAGATCAAGCATTTTTATGATGTAAATAAATGACAGCTTGCACTTGTGGGAGGCAGATAATAACTCCCCCCACCCCCAGGAAAGTTTCACATCCTTATCCCCAGGATATATTGTGGATTTACTGTGTTACATAGCAAAGGCAAAAAAAAAAAAAGAAGTCAGAAGAAACTAAAGTTGTTGACTGACTTGACCTGAATATTAAGGAGATTATTCTGATTTATCCACAAGTAGTTGCAAGGGTCCTAAAAACATGAAAGTGGATGCAGAAGAAGGGCTCAGAGAGATGCTGTGTGAGAGTAACTCAGTCTGTAATTGCTGACTTTAAAATGGAGAAAAAGAGCCAGGAGCCAAGGAATGCCTGAGGCCTCTAGAAACTAGAGGCACCAGAGCAATAAAGTCTCCTCTAAGGAGAAGACACTTGAGAGTCCCTTGGACTGCAAGGAGATCCAACCAGTCCATCCTAAAGGAAATCAGTCCTGAATATTCATTGGAAGGACTGACGCTGAAGCTGAAACTCCAATAATTTGGCCACCTGATGCGAAGAACTGACTCATTTGAAAAGACCCTGATGCTGGGAAAGATTGAAGGTGGGAGAAGAGGATGACAGAGGATGAGATGGTTGGATGGCATCACCGACTCAATGGACATGAATCTGAGTAAACTCCAGGAGTTGGTGATGGACAGGGAGGCCTGGCGTGCTGCAGTCAATGGGGTCTCAAAGAGTCGGACACGACTGAGCAACTGAATACTGAACTGAACTGAATACCTCCACAAGAGAATGCAGCCCCACCAGGACTTCAGTGCAGTGAGACCTGTGTCATCTTCTGACCTGCACAGCTGGTAAGATGATAAATCCATACTGTTTAAAAAAAAAAAAGTCTGCAGCAAAGTTGTTAAAAATAATAGAGATCTTCCATATATTAATTATCCAGCTTTCCTAAGCT
The DNA here is from genome assembly GCF_023091745.1 of Budorcas taxicolor. Taxonomy (NCBI): domain Eukaryota; kingdom Metazoa; phylum Chordata; class Mammalia; order Artiodactyla; family Bovidae; genus Budorcas; species Budorcas taxicolor. The sequence goes on from NC_068920.1 coordinate 144,221,028, forward strand.
TTAATATTTCATGTAATTATAGTAAAATGATCAAATCCAGGAAATTAATATTGATTTAATAGTATTAATAAAGCTACAGGCCTTATTCATAATATATATATATATATATATATATATATATATATATATATATGTAAAAGTTGCCCAGTCATGTCCGACTCTCTGTGACCACATTGACTATACAATCTACAGAATTCTCCAGGCCAGAATACTGGAGTGGGTAGCCTTCCCCTTCTCCAGGGGATCTTCCCAACCCAGGCATCAAACTCAGGTCTCCCAGATTGCAGGTGGATTCTTTACCAGAGCTGAGTCACAAGGGAAGCCCAAGAATACTGGAGTGGGTAGCCTTTCCCTTCTCCAGAGGATTTTCCCAACCCAAGAATTGACCTGGGGTCTCCTGCATTGCAGGTAGATTCTTTAAAGGCAGAGGTTTGTGGAAACTTGTTATAGAAGCAATAGGCTCCTAAAACAGAATCTTTCATGTGTAAATGAACAATGGCATTGAAGTAATCGCCACCTTCTATAAGCTTGTAAACTCCATTGTTATTCCTTATTATAATGCACTTGGAATTCTGCACACATGAGATTCTAATTTCAGACAACCCCTGCTCTTAAAGTTTGGAAAATCTATCCAGATCTTTGGTAACAATCTTTCTAGAATGCCTATTGTTAAATAGAAAACCACAGACTTAAAATAAATGAGGGAGCTTATTTCCAATCTTGGATTCTTGCTATTCCCTTATACTTACTCTCTTCAGCTATTTTTACTACTGAACATCTGTGAGGGGAAGGGCCAGATGTAAAATAGCATGGAAAACAGTTTGCTGAGAGGTGCTTTGAAAAAAATGACTATAACAATTGTTTTTACTTAGGAAAAAGTGAAGGTAAGCTTTAAAAACTGCACAGACTGCATTATAAAAATACTCTTCAAAGTGTATTTGAAGAGTTGCTCATGAGATGAAAAGCATTGCTCTATTACAGAAAGGGTATCAGACTGAAAGTCAAGCTATATTGTTTCTATTATCAGTTCTGCATTTTTAGGCTATATGTTAACCCCAGTTTCTGTATTTAAAAGGTTGCAAAACTTTAATGAACTAATGTGTGTGACTTTATGATATGAAAGTGTAAAGTGTTATGCTTGAATATGAAGGAAAACTATCAATAATGGAAAGAAAATTAATTAAATTTTCAAGAGACTGGGATCCATTTGTAAGAGAAAGAGCATAGGTTTTAGAATTACAGTGAACTTGGTGTGAATCCTCTCTCTGCCTAGTTCAGTTTAGCAAATTTATTTATTCTCTTTGGCCATCCCCTTTCTCGTTTGTAATAAGAACAGCAATTCCAATTTTAAGGGCCGTGTAAGGGAATTATGGTAATAATGCTATCAGTTTCCTGATGCAGTCTTGATTTTAATAAATTAATGGTGTTAATTGAAATAGATCCAGGCAACTTTCTCTGTATCTGGGGATCTTTGGCAAGACCTAATTCTCAGTTTTTATCTGCAAGAAGTAACTCTCACCTCTTTTGTGAGAATTATAAGATAACATATAGATTTGCCTAACACAAATTAGGTATTCAGTTATCACTAACTAAAAAATTCAGAATCCAAAGTCCAGTTTCCTAGTTGGGAGTAGAGCTGGGCGCTGACAAAGTAGAAACACCTAGAACTGATTTCCTCCCTCCCCTTTTTCCCTCCTTTCTTCCTTCCTCCTTTCCTTCCATTATATTTTTAAATATACCGGCTTCCTTGGTGGCTCAGAGGTTAAAGCATCTGCCTGCAATGAAGGAGACCTGGGTTCAATCCCTGGGTCAGGAAGATCCCCTGGAGAAGGAAATGGCAACCCACTGCAGTATTCTTGCCTGGAGAATCCCATGGATGGAGGAGCCTGGTGGGCTACAGTCCATGGGGTCGGAAAGAGTCGGACACGACTGAGTGACTTCAATTTCTACAAATGCATGCATTGAAGTATATGTAATACGAATGTGGAGTTTAAAGAATTAATGTAAAATGATGACTTGGGGAACTGCTATCCAGCTTAGGAAACCTAAGAAACACAGCCCTGAATCATGATTCTCCTGCTTCCATAAAGAAAAACTCTATACTGCGTATTTTACTAATAGTTCTCTGGATCTTCTTAACAGCTAATTGTACCTGTTTCTGGTTGTGTGTAAATGTGTTAGTCATTCAGAAGTGTCTGACTCTTTGCAATCCCATGGACTGTAGCCTGCCAGGCTCCTCTGTTCATGGAATTCTCCAGGCAAGAATACTGGAATGGGTAGCCATTCCCTTCTCCAGAGAATCTTGCTGACTCATGGATAGAACCTGGGTCTCCTGCATTGCAGGCAGATTCTTTACTGTCTGAGCCACTAGGGAAGCCATGTGTAAATAAAATCACACTATAAGATATTTGTGCATATAATCTTTCTTCTGAAAAGCTTAATTTCTAGGTAATTTGTCCAAAGGTCTTTGTTATTAATTCCCCCTTATATTATGTAACATAATCAGTTCAGTTCAGTCGCTCAGTCGTATCCGACTCTTTGCAACCCCATGAATCGCAGCACCAGGCCTCCCTGTTCATCACCAACTCCCGGAGATCACTCAGACTCACGTCCATCGAGTCTGTGATGCCATCCAGCCATCTCATCCTCGGTCGTCCCCTTTTCCTCTTGCCCCCAATCCCACCCAGCATCAGAGTCTTTTCCAATGAGTCAACTCTTCACATGAGGTGGCCAAAGTACTGGAGTTTCAGCTTTAGCATCATTCCTTCCAAAGAAATCCCAGGGCTGATCTCCTTTAGAATGGACTTGCTGGATCTCCTTGCAGTCCAAGGGAATCTCAAGAGTCTTCTCCAACACCACAGTTTAAAAGCATCAATTCTTTGGGGCTCAGCTTTCTTCCAGTCCAACTCTCACATCCATACATGACCACTGGAAAAACCATAGCCTTGACTAGACGGACCTTTGTTGGCAAAGTAATGTATCTGCTTTTGAATATGCTATCTAGGTTGGTCATAACTTTCCTTCCAAAGAGTAAGCCTCTTTTAATTTCATGGCTGCAGTTACCATCTGCAGTGATTTTGGAGCTCCCCAAAATAAAGTCTGACACTGTTTCCACTGTTTTCCCATCTATTTCCCATGAAGTGATGGGACCAGATGCCATGATCTTCATTTTCTGAATGTTGAGCTTTAAGCCAACATTTTCACTCTCCTCTTTCACTTTCATCAAGAGGCTTTTTAGTTCCTCTTCACTTTCTGCCATAAGGGTGGTGTCATCTGCATATCTGAGGTTATTGATATTTCTCCCAGTAACATAAGTAGACATAAATAAATAAATTAGTATCCGCATTTTAATTAATAACATTAATACAGTAGACACCTATATACCCACCAATAAGCTTAAAAAATACAAAATTACAGATAACTTTGAATACTCCAGTGAGGTTTCCTCTGATCATAGACCCCTTATCAAACTTAGAAAACAAAATTTGTCTTCTTAGGGTTTAATCACAAATAAACACATTTCTATGCAGTATTTTTAGCTTTAAATATTTTGATATTCATATAAATAAATCACACAAAATTAATTGAGATTATGCTCATGGATGAAACTGGAGCCGATTATACAGAGTGAAGTAAGCCAGAAAGAAAAACACCAATACAGCATACTAACACATATATATGGAATTTAGAAAGATGGTAATGATAACCCTGTATGCAAGACAGCAAAAGAGACACCGATGTATAGAACAGACTTTTGGATTCTGTGGGAGAGGGAGAGGGTAGGATGATTTGGGAGAATGGCAGGGAAACATGTATAATATCATGTAAGAAATGAATCGCCAGTCTAGGTTAGATGCAGGATACAGGATGCTTGGGGCTGGTGCACTGGGATGACCCAGAGAGATGGTATGGGGAGGGAGGTGGGAGGGGGGTTCAGGATTGGGAACTCAGGTACACCCGTGGCAGATTCATGTTGATCTGTGGTAAAACCAATCAGTTCAGTTCAGCTCAGTTCAGTCACTCAGTCGTGTCCGACTCTGCGATTCCATGAATCGCAGCACGCCAGGCCTGCTTGTCCATCGCCAACTCCTGGAGTACACCCAAACTCATGTCCATCAAGTCAGCGATGCCATCCAGCCATCTCATCCTTGGTCGTCCCCTTCTCCTCCTGCCCTCAATCCCTCCCAGCATCAGAGTCTTTTCCAATGAGTCAGCTCTTTGCATGAGGTGGCCAAGTACTGGAGTTTCAGCTTTAGCATCATTCCTTCCAAAAATCCCAGGGCTGATCTCCTTCAGAATGGACTGGTTGGATCTCCTTGCAGTCCAAGGGACTCTCAAGAGTCTTCTCCAACACCACAGTTCAAAAGCATCAATTCTTCGGCACTCAGCCTTCTTCACAGTCCAACTCTCACATCCATACATGACCACTGGAAAAACCATAGCCTTGACTAGATGGAGCTTTGTTGGCAAAGTAATGTCTCTGCTTTTGAATATGCTATCTAGGTTGGTCATAACTTTTCTTCCAAGGAGTAAGCGTCTTTTAATTTCATGGCTGCAGTCACCATCTGCAGTGATTCTGGAGCCCCCAAAAAATAAAGTCTGATACTGTTTCCACTGTTTCCCCATCTATTTCCCATGAAGTGAAGGGACCAGATGCCATGATCGTTTTCTGAATGTTGAGCTTTAAGCCAACTTTTTCACTCTCCTCTTTCACTTTCATCAAGAGGCTTTTTAGTTCCTCTTCACTTTCTGCGATAAGGGTAGTGTAATCTGCATATCTGAGGTTATTGGTATTTCTCCTGGCAATCTTGATTCCAGCTTGTGTTTCTTCCAGTCCAGCATTTCTCATGATGTACTCTGCATATAAGTTAAATAAGCAGAGTGACAATATACAGCCTTGACATACTCCTTTTCCTATTTGGAACCAGTTTGTTGTTCCATGTCCAGTTCTAACTGTTGCTTCCTGACCTGCATATAGGTTTCTCAAGAGGCAAATCAGGTGATCTGGTATTCCCATCTCTTTCAGAATTTTCCACAGTTTATTGTGATCCACACAGTCAAAGTCTTTGGCATAGTCAATAAAGCAGAAATGGATGTTTTTCTGGAACTCTCTTGCTTTTTCCATGATCCAGCAGATGTTGGCGATTTGATCTCTGGTTCCTCTGCCTTTTCTATAACTAGCTTGATCATCAGGAAGTTCACGGTTCACGTATTGCTGAAGCCTGGCTTGGAGAATTTTGAGCATTACTAGCGTGTGAGATGAGTGCAATTGTGTGGTAGTTTGAGCATTCTTTGGCATTGCTTTTCTTTGAGATTGGAATGAAAAGTGACCTTTTCCAGTCCTGTGGCCACTGCTGAGTTTTCCAAATTTGCTGGCATATTGAGTGCAGTACTTTCACAGCATCATCTTGGCAAAACCAATACAGTATTGTAAAGTGAAATTTAAAAAGGAAATAAATAAATATATTAAAAAAAGAAATTATCCTCAATATTTTTCAATCTTCAGCCACATTGTTTTATATAAAACTCTAGTATCATAAAATATAAAAAATAGAATTAAACAAGTAATAAATTTATATTAAATTATATATGTATATATTTAAAGTTATATTTACTTTTTACTGCTGTGTTCTATTCCACTTTGCAAGTAAACCATGATTTATTTATCTATATTTTTCTAATCTGATTTTTTTAAATTTATTTTTAATGGGGAAAAATGCTTTACAATATTGTGTTGGTTTCTGCCGTACAACAACACAAATTATCCATGCTTATACATCTATTACCTCCCTCTTGAACCTTCCTCCTCTCCCTCATTCTACTCTCCTAGGTCAGGTCACAGAGTGCCAGGCTGGGCTCCCAGTGTTTATGCAGCAACTTCTCATCAGTTGTCTATTTACACAAAGAAGTGTATGGTAATCTGACTTTTGTTATTGTGGCTCTTGTTTCTATTGTGGATGATGCTTCTTTGAACCTTCTAGTCCATATCTCTGGATGTACATGTGCAATGGTTTCTTTTGGTTATATACCCTATAATACATATTCTAGGGTCATAGGTGGGAAATAAGTGATTTTTTATATAATTCCAGGTGTTATTCCAAAATTATTGATTCAAGTACACTCCAATTACCATTATATCGATATTCTCATTTCTTTGAAGGTGAGGTCGCTCAGTCGTGTCTGACTCTTTGCAACCCCATAGACTGTAGCCTACCAGGCTCCTCCATCCATGGGATTCTCCAGGCAAGAATACTGGAGTCGGTTGCCGTTTCACCAGTAATTGGCATCATCTCCTATCATATATGTTTATCTATTTCTTGATATGTGGAGGGTGCACTGATGCCTCATACTGGTTTTCAGTTGTGTTCCACTTATTCCTTATGAGGTTTACCAGGATAATTCTAGTTTTTTTTATCAATGAAATACCCATTTATGTATTTCTACCACTTTGCTATTGATTTAGAGAGCTTCTTTATATATTCTGTTTGTCATATTTACATATTAAAAATGCATTCTCATTTGTGGCTCTGTGTTTTCACTTTCCTTATGGGTGATTTTGATAAACAAATGTTCTTTATTTTATTTAGTCAGATTTATAAGCTTTAGCTTTAACAGTTTTTCCACTTAAGTTGTATTAAAAAGGTATTTAATGTCTTAAGTATATTCTCTGATATTCTTTTTTTAAGTTTTGCTTTGTACATTTAAATTCTTAAATATACTAAAGCTTATTTTGGTAAATAGAATGAGAAAATAATTAATTTTAAATTTCCCATATATATGACTGATTGTTCTATTCTTTTGAATGGTCATTTTATTCCCACTGATATTAATACACACACACACACACAGAAGTCGCTCAGTCGTGTCCGACTCTTTGCGACCCCATGGATTGTAGCCCACCAGACTCCTCAGTCCATGGGATTTTCCAGGCATGAATACTGGAGTGGGTTCAAAGTGTAAATATATTTATTAATATAGTCTCCATCTTATACTACCTTCAATTATCTATCACTGCATAAAATCATAGTATCTAGTATATCTTTATTATAAGCTTTGATATCTGTATGTAAGACTCATAACTTTTCTTTATTAGAGTATTGGTAAATACTGAGTCTTTGTTGTTATGGGAAAAATATTTGGCTTATTAATTTTCAGTCATGTTCATACAAAGAAAGTCTGTTTTGAGTTTACTGGAAATATAATTAATCTTTATAACTTCTGTTGAGGTTACCATTTTTATAATAATAGATTTTGCTATTCATAGCCTTAATAAATCTTTCTACTTAACAAGGTTGTCTTTAACAGCTATAAAATGCAATTTTATCATTTTCTCTCTAAGGTTTGTACACATTATTGTTTATATTCAAGAGAAGTTTATTTTTTGCTGTTGAAAATATCATTCTTTTTGAACACCAAGTTTTATAGCTATTGCTGGTAAACAGAAATGCAGTACTTTTTCTTGATAGTGAGCATGTATCTAATAAACTTGTTTAACCTTCTCTTTAATTTCATAATTATCTATGGATTCCTTTGGAGGATCATTTGGAAATAAAGTATTTTCTGGGAATAATGACAGATTGCTTTCTTTTTTCAATCTTTATAACTATTATTTTTGAATTGTTTTGGTTATTTTTTTTGTTGACTATAAACTGTACACCCTGTTTTCAGCACAAGGGTATATTATTATATTTGGGCTTCAGTTTCTTGGTATCACATCACATATTCTATGTAACCATGTTGTTATTAAAAGTAGGTAAACATGAGATACAATCACATGAGTCCATGACATACAGTAAATGCTTAAAATTGATCTTTTGCCCACTCCTTCATGCATGTTTGAAAGTGAAAGTGACATCCCTCAGTCATGCCCAACTCTTAGTGACCCCATGGACTGCAGCCTACCAGGCTCCTCCGGCCATGGAATTTGCCAGGCAAGAGTACTGGAGTGGGTTGCCATTGCCTTCTCCAGCTCATGCATGTATAAAGAACAGTAAATATTTGTTTCAAGTTTATTTTCCTCTCATTACTCTAGCTTACTAGAATTTCTTAATTGTAAAGCATATATCTGGTAAGGATGATGGTAGAAAGAAGGTAGAAAACACACACACACACACAGGGTGGATAGAAAGAAAGAATATCTCGAAAATCACCTTTTGTTTCTCTATAACCAATTAGCCACCTTATAAAGTAAAGGAAAAATGACCTTTAAGTATTTTAGCCTAAAAGAAGTACTCATAATTGTCGTAAACCTCTGTGTAATATTTGCATCCAGGAGGTGTAACAAAATATCTCCTATGAATTAAGAATGGCAAGGACTGTCACAGGAAAGTGGAAAAATATGGAAACTGAATCTCATTTACATTGATGCATTCATCATAAAGGGGGCCTTTGGGGGAAATCATTCTGTTACATATTTTTTCCTAGGTGAATCATAAGTAAAAAATAGAATAAATTTGGTTTGTGGAATTATGAATTGAATTCTGCCTGGTAAATTCCTAGGATTTTCTTTGAAATCAACTCTAATTGCACTCTTTTCAGGCATCCTCTGTGAATGCTCAATTTTACTACAGTTTTGACTTTCACTAATTTGAACATTAAAGGAAGGAAAATCTCAGCAAAATACTTTTATAACCTCAGCAGTGCTATTGATTCTAATAATTAAAAGCTGAAACTGAAATGGGAAACATATTTGAAGGCTGAAAATATGCAGATATTTCAAAGCATAGCAGTTAGAATCAATGTTTTTCTCTTAAACCAAAGTTGTTTAGTCACTCAGTCATGTCAGCCTCGTTGCAATCCCATAGGCTGCAACAAGCCTGGCTTCCCTGTCCTTCACTATCTCCCAGAATTTTCTCAGACCCATGCCCACTGAGTCGATGACGCCATTCAACGCTCCCATTGTCTGTTGCCCCCCTCTCCTCATGCCCTCAGTCTTTCCCAGCATCAGGGTTTTTGCCAATGAATATTTTCAGTGAAGCAATTTTTAATAACCTTAGGAAAATTAGAGGGTTTTGCATGTAACACTTTATAACTGCTAAATTATTTATCTTACCTTTTACAGAAGACTGTGCTGACACTACCCTCTCTCTCTAGATACAATGAAGTTTGGGTTAGAGTTTTCCTTACTTCTAAAAGTGTGACAGAAGGGTCCAGAGGTGAGCTGATTCCAAGGACTAGAGAGGAAGCAGGAGTGCTAAGAAAAAAGTGAGGAAGTCAGAATTCTGTTTCTGTTCTGTGGATGACTAATTATATATTCTGATAGAAATCATTTGGTTTCTCTTGGTTTATAGTTATATACCTGTGAAATGAAGAAGATATTGGACTAGGATCATCTGTAACAAAGCATTTCTTTAAAATTATGTATCAGTAATAACTGGCATAAGAAAACAATGAACCAATCAGTTAAGGATCAACCACATCAAATGCAATACTCATGCACCAATAAAAATGGATCAGTCTCAGGCAGCTAGGTGATGAAAAAAGCAAGAGAGCCCAGCCTTTGCATTACTCATTTCTATTTGCCTCTTTGCATTTTTATTTGCTTTGCTTTTCTATATCCCTTATTCTGGAAGGCCATGTTGGAGTATTTCTCACCTCTGGGAGGTGCCCTGGGCTATGATGGTGTTTCTCAGTGAATATTCAGTTTAATCAAATATAGTAGTTATTAAGTTAGCTCTGGAGTTATGGAACCTCTAAAGTGGTGTTGATGGTTGTAATAGTAACCCTTATTATTAAGTGATGTTCTAACAATTAAATAAGATGATGCATATAAAGTGAGGGCTCAACAAATATTAGCTGTTATTACAAGAATAATAACAATTATTATCTCCCATTGTGCCCATTAAAATGTAAAATTCTCGCTCTCATCTCAGAATCTGATGGAATGAGGTGAGTTATACACCTTTTTAGCAAGCTTTCTAGGGGTTTCAGATTCATTGTTGCTGTTGTTGTTTAGTCACAAATCCTGTCCTGTCCGACTCTTTTGTGACCCCATGGACTGTAGCCCACCAGGTTTCTCTGTGCATGGGATTTCTCGGGCAAGAATGCTGGAGTGGGTTGCCATGCCCTCCTCCAGGGGGTCTTCTCAGCCCAGAAATCAAACATGCATCTTCTACATAGGCAGGCAGATTCTTTACCGAGGAGCCACCGGGGAAGCCCCTTCAGATTGATACCCATATTGAATAATTATTAGCCAAAGGGAAAGAAGAAGGAGGTAAGGGAACCTTCCTTTACTGTTGCTCTTTGCCAAAGGAACAAAATGAGCCCTTGCATCTTCTGTGTGGTTCAACTTAGCCCACCAGAACAAAATGTCTAACCTATCCAAAGATTACTCTCTACATGGTTCCTCACTCTGTGCTAGACTCTCCTTCAGGAATGAAGGGGTGTAGTCGTAGTCAGAAATAGCTGAGCAGGGCCTTCATGTGCAGAATCATGTGTCACAACCAATGATCTCAACTCCATTGCACAGAATGAACAGTTTTATATAAAAAAACAAATCGGCCATTGTCTTTTATTAAATTGAAATTCTACTCCAAATTCCAAGTGTGAATTGGTGAATTCAGTTTTTAAAAGTAACTAAGTCCTCTTTCAGGGATCATAGTATGGGGGGGAAAAAAGTTAGTATTTAAAATATGCCTTACAGAAACTCCTCCCCCATTTACATTAAAAGCACATTAAAATCACATGCGTGCATGCTAAGTTGCTTCAGTGGGGTCCGACTCTTTGTGACACTATGGATTGTAGTTCTCCAGGATCACCCATCCATGGGATTTTCCAGGCAAGAATACTGGAGTCGGTTGCCATGCCCTCCTCCAAGGGATCTTCCCTACCCAGGGATCAAATCCACGTCTTTACATTTCTTGCATTAGCAGGTGAGTTCTTTACCCCTAGGGCCACCTGGGAGGCCCATTAAAAGCACAACACACATTAAAACTTATTTTCTTTCCTAATATTAGCAGTTTGTTTCCATTTTTTTGTTGAATAGTTTATTATATTGAAATGGGTATCTTAAACCTAGCACTGTCAGAGAAGATGATTTGAGATTGCACGATCAAGCAGGATGGTTGGAAAGTAACCCCTTTGAGAGATGTAAAAGTATTTAGTCATCTTTTAAATATCTCTTTTGAAAAAAAAAATTATATTGAGGATGGTTTCAGATTACCTTATACTAACACTTTTAATTATTATGTAAAGCTACTGAGGGATTAGGTAACAAATGAATCAGGTAGAGAAATAGGCTGAGAAAATCACTTTTTATTTCCTGTATTTAGTCTTTGAAAACATTTTATTGAGTAAAAATATCTCAGCATTTCTATACAATGCAGGAAATCTGAGGCTCAGGCAGTGAATAACAGGTTTTTGCTGCAGGTAGTAGCTGTCCTATACATGTGAACCTGAAGATCAAGTACAAGATTGCATTGAGTCTGTAGATCAATTTGGATACAACTGACATCGTAAACTACAATTAACATTTTAAACATATCAAGTCTTTCATGCTATCATCTGCACACATTTCCACATATTTAGATTTTCTTTTCTCTTAGGCTTTATGGTATTTTGTAAGGGTATAGTTGTATGGAAATCATAAAAATTATAATAGTTTTACAAATCTTCGGTTAGATTTATTCCTAGGTATTTGATGTTTTAAAATAATATTTATTATGACATAATGTTCAAGTGACTTGTTTTCTTGTCGCTGACCTATAGCAACACACTTGCTTTTGCTATTTTGACCTTGTAGTCAGCAATCATGGTATAATTGCATGCTAAGTCTAATTATTTGTTTGTAGATTCCTTTGGATTTATGCATATAAAACATGAAAACAAAAGCTTATTTTTTCCTTCCCAATCTTGCTCCATTTATGAACTTCAGAAAAAATGTTTTTAATATTTCTTAGCTAAATGTGATATTTACTTTGGTGAAGATAACAGTATAAGATTAAGAAGGTTTCCTTCATTGTTAATGTGAAGGAACATTTACCACAGTCAGTATTACACATTAGAGATTAATTTTTCTGCATTTGAGATCATGAAGTGATATTTATCTTTTTTGATTGTTATAAAATCACACTGCTGAATTACATCAACTTATTTTGTTAAATGCTAACCACCTTGTGTTTTTGGATTAAACTACAGTTTGTCTTGATGTATTATTCTCTTGGTGAATTGTTGGATGTGACTTGTATTATATTCTTTAGAATTTTTACAACTATACTTGGAAAATTGTCTGTGAATTATTTTTCTTGTATGTTTTTAAGATTTCAATATCGTCTCAAGACTTAGTAAATGGTATTTTTACTTTATTTTCTGAAAGTTTTTATTCAGAGTTATACTTTATTAAATGCTTGCAAGAATACATGACACTAGTCATTTAGACTTGGTGATTATTTGTTTAGAAGGTTGCTAGTGTGAAATGGAATTTTAAAAATCAAACAATGGAGACTTTTTTGTCTTGTATCATTCTGATACATTTCATAGAATGAAAGATACGGTTGTAAAATATTAATTCTTTGAAAATGTCTATATAAATTTAGTGCAATCCTAAAATCTAGGTCTGTGTGTGTGTGTCTGTGGAAACTGACAAAATAATTCTGAAATTTACTTGGAAATGCAAAGAGCCAGTGATTGTCAAGTTAACCTTAAACTCAACCTTGACTAGTAAAACCAAAACTGAAGGATTTACATTTCTTAATTTCACTACCCTTTAATATTTTGAAATCTTTAAAGATACTATTAAAGAGAGTATGATGCCCATACAGCCTAGAGCAAAGGAACACTAGAGCAGAAAAGTCTAAACACAAACTTACTCATGAACACTACCCTAAACATGAGAAAGAATATGGCAGTGTATTAAAGTGAGGTCAGGTTTTCCCTCCAGAGATGTTAACTTCTATGAGAACAGGATTCATACCATAGAAGGTGTTAAGTGTTTTTTCTTATTTTTTTTATTTGTTTTAATTAATTCTAAGTGGAGGCCAATTACTTTACAACATCGTGGTTATTTTTGCCATACATCGACATGAGTCAGCCATGGGTGTACGTGTGTCCCTCCGTCCTGAACCCCCCTCCCACCTTCCTCCCCACCCCATCCCTCTGGGTTGTCCCAGAGCATCGACTTTGAGTGCTCTACTTCATGCATCAAACTTGCACTGGTCATCTATTTCACATATGGCAATATACATGTTTCAACGCTATTCTCTCAAATCACTCCACCCTTGCCTTCTCCCACATAGTCCAAAAGTCTGTTCTTTACGTCTGTGTCTCTTTTGCTGTCTTGCATATAGGGTTGCCATTAACTGTCTTTCTAAATTCCATGTATATGTGTTAATATAATATACTGTATTGGTGTTTCTCTTTCTGACTTGCTTCACTCTGTAGAATAGGCTCCAGTTTCAAGTAGGTATTTGTTAAATGAATAAATATAGTATTGAAAAATATACAGTATTGATAGACATGGAGATTATCAACCCATGTTCAAACATAACTTTGGTATTGGTACTGTAAATTTTCATGAGTCAGCTTGGCTGGGCCAAAGGATGCCCAGATAATGGTATAGGATCAAGTCTGAGTCACTCTGAGATTAGAAGTTGAATCAATAGAATGAGTAAAGAAGATCTGTCCTCACCAGTGTTGCCAGGTACCAAACAATCCTTTAAGGACCTGAATAAAACAAAAAGGCATAGGAAGGGCAAATTCTAGTTCTTCCTTCTTGAACAAGGACATGCATCTTTCCTGGCCCTTGAACATTAGGGTTTCTGGGTCCAGGCCTTTATGCTTTAGGACTGATATCATGAAACTTCTTCCAGACTCCTTCTCAGACCTTAAGACTTGAACTGTTATCACCAGTTCCTAGTTCTCCAGCTTGCAGAGAGACGACTGTGGCTTATTTTAACCCCCATAACTGCATGAGTCAATTCCTATATTTCCTTTTATCCATCCATCCATCCATCCATCTGTCTATCTACTGGCTCTGTTTCTCTGGATAACCCTGTATAATACACTCATGCACCAGTTGTGTAAGATTTGAAGCAAATTGCTTCACATGTTTAGATCTCAATTTCTTTACCACAATATGGGAATAATAATGAAAACTATATACTACCATTTTAGAAGGATAAAGAAAACACAAGATGCATGCAGGGCTTGGTGTGATAAATAGTCATTTTGTTGTTGTTCAGTCGCTAAGCCATGTCTGACTCTTTGTGAACGCCATGGACTGCAGCATGCCAGACTTCCCTGTCTTTCCCTATCTGCCAGAGTTTGCTCAAACTCATGTTCATTGAGTCAGTGGGGCTGTCTAACCATCTCATCCTCTGCTGTTCCCATGTCTTTTTGCTTTCAATCTTTCCCAGGATCAGAGTCTTTTCCCATGAGTCAGCTCTTTACATCAGGTGGCCAAAGTATAAAAAGCTTCAGCTTCAACATCAGTCTTTCCAATGAATATTTAAGGTTTATCTCCTTTAGGATACACTGGTTTAATCACCTTGCTTTCCAAGAAACTCTCAAGAGTCTTCTCCAGCATCACAGTTTGAAAGCATCAATTCTTTGTTGTTCAGCCTTCTTTATGGTCCAGCTCTCACATACACACAAGACTACTAAAAAGGTATAGCTTTGACTATACAGACCTTTGTCAGCATATGATGTCTCTGTTTTTTTAATATGCTATCTAGGTTTGTCATAGCTTTTCATCCAAGGAGCAAGCATCTTTTAATTTCATGGCCACAGTCACTATCTGAAGTGATTTTGGAGCCCAAGAAAATAAAGTCTCTCACTGTTTTCATTTATTCCTCCATCTATTTGCCATGAAGTGATGGGACCAAATGCCATGATCTTAGTTTTTTGATTGTTGAGCATTAAGCCAACTTTTTCACTCTCCTCCTTCACGCTCATCAAGAGGCTCTTTAGTTCCTCTGTCCTTCTTTGCCATTAGGGTGGTGTCATCTGTGTATCTGGGGTTATTGAGAATTAAATAGGTTTATATATATTGTGTGTGTCGGGGGCTAGGGGTAACTTCTCTGGTGGCTCAGATGATAAAGAATCTGCCTGCAGTGCAGGAGACCTGGGTTCAATCCCTGGGTCAGGAAGATCCCTGGCTTTCCAGGTGGCTCTAGTGGTAAAGAATCTGGTTCAATTGAACTAGACTAGTTCAATTCCTGAGTTGAAAAGATCCCCTGGAGAAGGCAATGGCAATCCACTCCAGTATTCTTACCCAGAGAATCCCATGGATAGAAGAGACTGGGAAGCTACAGTTCATAGGTCACCCAGAATCGGATACAACTGAAGTGAGTTAGTCTGGCACAGCATATATTGGGGGATCATTCTGTATGCTACAAAACATTAAGTAAGTTAGTGCATTTTTTCCCTAAGGAAAGTGACTTATTAATGTCTTCCTGTGCCATATATGGGGGAAGCTTGGTATGCTTTAAAAGCAAGGTGATGAAAATCAAGTAAAATCCTGACTGTGACAATGGACTGGCCAACTGGACAAGGACCGATCCTTGCCTAAAAGAGAGAATAATGTGTTTGTCTTTCCCTTCACCAGCATTTTTCCTTGTCCTTTCCCATTATATTAACAGCTAAGCCTATAATGGGAGATCTCACCCCTTTGGAACAATTAGTCTGATATAGTCCTCTGTGGTGTTCATAGAATAATTAGCCATGAACCAGGCAAAGTGTTTCCAGAGGAGAGGGTCCTCATAGCTGTTTCCTATGACCACAAAAAAAAAAAAAAAAAAAAAAGCAGCCTCCCTTGGGGCCAGATAGAATTGTTTAGCACCAGGGTTTTCTGGTCTTTTATACAAACATAAAAGAAACAATTTGTTTAAATTATGTTTTTAAAAAGACATTTCTGGAATTGAGCTGCAGGAGTTGCTTGTATATTTTTGAGATTAATTCTTAGTCAGTTGCTTCATTTGCTATTATTTTCTCCCATTCTGAAGGCTGTCTTTTCACCTTCCTTATAGTTTCCTGTGTTGTGCAGAAGATTTTAATTTTAATTAGGTCCCATTTGTTTATTTTTTCTTTTATTTCCAATATTCTGGGATTTGGGTCATAGTGTTCTGCCTATGTTCTCCTCTAGGAGTTGTATAGTTTCTGGTCTTATGTTTAGATCTTTAATCTATTTTGAGTTTATTTTTGTGTATGGTGTTAGAAAGTGTTCTAGTTTCATTCTTTTACAAGTTGTTGACCAGTTTTACCAGCACCAATTGTTAAAGAGATTGTCTTTTCTCCATTGTATATACTTGCCTCCTTTGTCAAAGATAAGGTGTCCATAGCTGCTTGGATTTATCTCTGGGCTTTCTATTTTGTTCCATTGATCTATATTTCTGTCTTTGTGCCAGTACCATACTGTCTTGATTCCTCCAATTCCATTCTTTTTTCTCAAGATTGCTTTGGCTATTCAAGGTTTTTTGTATTTCCATACAAATTGTGAAATTATTTTGTTCTAGCTCTGTGAAAAATACTGTTGGTAGCTTGATAGGGATTGCCTTGAATCTATAGATTGCTTTTCACTATATTGATTCTTCTGATCCATGAACACAGTATATTTCTCCATCTATTAGTGTCCACTTTAATTTATTTCACCAGTGTTTTATAGTTTTCTATATATAGGTCTTTAGTTTCTCTATTTAGATATATTCCTAAGTATTTTATTCTTTTTGTTGCAATGGTGAATGGAATTGTTTCCTAAATTTCTCTTTCTATTTTCTCATTATTACTGTGTAAATGCAAGGGATTTCTGTGTGTTCATTTTGTACCCTGCTACTTGCCATGAAATTAAAAGACGCTTACTCCTTGGAAGGAAAGTTATGACCATCCTAGATAGCATATTGAAAAGCAGAGACATTACTTTACCAACTAAGGTCCGTCTAGTCAAGGCTATGGCTTTTCCAGTAGTCATGTATGGATGTGAGAGTTGAACTATGAAGAAGGCTGAGTGCCAAAGAATTGATGCTTTTGAACTGTGGTGTTGGAGAAGACTCTTGAGAGTCCCTTGAACTGCAAGGAGATCCAACCAGTCCATTCTGAAGGAGATCAGTTCTGGGATTTCTTTGGAAGGACTGATGCTAAAGCTGAAACTCCAGTACTTTGGCCACCTCATGTGAAGAGGTGACTCATTGGAAAAGACTTTGATATTGGGAGGGATTGGGGGCAGGAAGAGAAGGGGACGACAGAGGATGAGATGGCTGGATGGCATCACTGACTCGATGGACGTGAGTCTGAGTGAACTCCAGGAGTTGGTGATGGACAGGAGGCCTGGCGTACTGTGATTCATGGGGTCGCAGAGTCAGACATGACTGAGCGACTGAACTGAACTGAACTTTACTATATTCATTGATTAGCTCTAGTAATTTTCTGGTGGAGTCTTTAGGGTTTTCTATGTAGAGGATAATGTCATCTGCAAACAGTGAGTTGTACTTCTTCTTTTCCAATTTGGATTCCTTTTATTTCTTTTTCTGCTCTGATTACTGTAGCCAAAACTTCCAAAACTATGTTGAATATTAGTGGTGAGAGTGGGCACCCTTGTCTTGTTCCTGACTTTAGGGGAAATCCTTTCAAATTTTCACCATTGAGGATAATGTTTGCTGTGGGTTTATCATATATAGCTTTTATTATGTTGAGGTATGTTCCTTCTATTCCTGCTTTCTGGAGGGTTTTATCATAAATAGATGTTGAATTTTGTCAAAGGCTTTCTCTGCATCTATTGAGATAATCATATGGCTTTTATTTTTCAATTTGTTAATGTGGTGTATTACATTGATTGATTTGCAAATATTGAAGAAATGACCCAATCAAAAAATGGGCCGAAGAACTAAACAGACATTTCTCCAAAGAAGACATACAGATGGCTAACAAACACATGAAAAGATGCTTAACATCAGTCATTATCAGAGAAATGCAAATCAAAACCACAGTGAGGTATCATTTCATGCCAGTCAGAATGGATGCTATACAAAAGTCTACAAGCAATAAATGCTGGAGAGGATGAGGAGAAAAGGGAACCATCTTACACTGTTGGTGGGAATGCAAACTAGTACAGCCACTATGGAAAACAGAGTAGAGATTCCTTAAAAACTGGAAATAGAACTGCCATACGACCCAGCAATCCCACTTCTGGGCATACACACCAAGGAAACCAGAATTGAAAGAGACATGTGTACCCCAATGTTCGTCACAACACTGTTTATAATAGCCAGGCCATGGAAGCAACCTAGATGTCCATCAGCAGACAAATGGATAAGAAAGCTGTGGTACATATACACAATGGAGTATTACTCAGCCATTAAAAAGAATACATTTGAATCAGTTCTAATGATGTGGATGAAATTGGAGCCTATTATACAGAGTGAAGTAAGCCAGAAAGAAAAACACCAATACAGTATACTAACGCATATATAGGGAATTTAGAAAGATGGTAACAATAACCCTGTATGTGAGAGCAGCAAAAGAGACACAGATATATAGGACAGTCTTTTGGACTCTGTGGGAGAAGGAGAGGGTGGGATGATTTGGGAGAATGGCACTGAAACATGTATATTATCATATGTGAAACAAATCACCAGTCCAGGTTCGATGCATGATACAGGGTGCTCAGGGCTGGTGCACTGGGATGACCCAGAAGGATGAGATGGGTAGGGAGGTGTGAGGAGGGTTTCAGGATGGGGAACATGTGTACACCCATGGCAGATTCATGTCAATGTATGGCAAAACCAATACAATATTGTAAAGTAAAAAAATAAATATTTTTTTAAATAAATTAAAAAATACATTTCCCAAAGAAGACTTATATACATGAAAGAAGGAAGAGAAACAGAAAAAAACGGTGACAATAAGCCCAGTCTGCTCTCTGTTATTTTAAAGGATGCCCCATTCTCCCTTTTTCCAGATCCTTACCTACTGACAGTGCTCTTTCTGGCCAGAAGCCTGGCCAGACACAAGGAGATCAAACCAGTCAATCCTAAAGGAAATCAACCCTGAATATTCACTGGAAGGAGTGATGCTAAAGCTGAAGCTCCAATACTTCAGCCACCTGATGCAAAGAGCCCATTCATTGGAAAAGACCCTGGTGCTGAGCAAGATTGAAGGCAAAAAGAGAAGGGGGCAGCAGAGGATGAGATGCTTAGATAGCATCAACACCTCAATGGACATGAATTTGAGATAGTGGCAGACAGACGAGCCTGACATGCTGCAGTCCATGCGGTCGCGAAGAGTCAGACACAACTTAGTGAATAATCAGCAGCAGCAGGAAGTCCTAGAGTGAGAGAGAGATGAACACAATACCGCTTTGATAGGATGCCCCATTCTCCCTTTTTCCAGATCCTTACCTACTGACAGTGCTCTTTCTGGCCAGAAGTCTGTGGCACTCTTACCTATATTTAGAGATTTTGCTCAGTATTTAAGTGCCAAATATTACAGCCTATTAAGCCTTCCTCAATTCCACTGACGATGAGGCAACTCTTCTCTTCATAGTTCCAAATATTCCTAAAATGAAAGTAACTCAGTCGTGTCTGACTCTTTGCGACCCCATGGACTATACAGTCCATGGAATTCTTCAGGCCAGAATATTGGAGTGGGCTAGCCTTTCCCTTCTCCAAAGGATCTTCCCAACGCAGGGATGGAATCCAGGTCACCTGCATTGCAGACATATTCTTTAGTAGCAGGGAAGCCCAAGAATACTGGAGTGGGTAATGCATCCCTTCTCCAGGGGATCTTCTTGATCCAGGAATCAAACTGGTGTCTCTTGCATTGCAGGTGATTCTTTACCAACTGAGCTATGAGGGAAGCCCTACACTGAATGGATATGAAGGATGCTACGGAAAATGAATGAATGAAAATAAAGTCCTTAAATTAGAATTCATAGCACTTGAAATATGGCTGGCATAAATTCAAAACCTCATGAAAATGAAAACCTCAGTGCCCAAGACAGCAGCCAATGATTTCAATACTAAAAAATTATTCTTCTGAGAACTCAAAAGGTTCTATAACAGTTTATATTGAAAGAAAAAATGTAGATAAAACTAATTTCACACCCTCCCAAATTCTTCTCACATTAGCATAAATGCCCACTGTTCAGGATTCTCTTCTGCTATGTCAGTTCTTGGCTGGAGGTAGCATTAGAACATGCAGTTCTTGGCCCAGCAGAAAATCTAGGGCCTGTTGCAGCGTTAGGGACAGGCCTGAGTGAAGAGTGATGTTTGGCCTTTCGGTGAGGTGAGCAGAGTCCCTACTGAATCTGGAAACCCCTTGTTTATAGGTTCTTTATGGCTTCTCTCTTTGTATGTATCTTATCTATTAAAGTGTGAAAGTGAAAGTAAATTTCCATTTTCACATATCTTATTCTTTTCCCATATATTACTGGAGCTCATTTAGGACTTAGATTGTGGCCTCATATTTCTTCAGTCTGCACAAAAACTGAAAGAATATGGTAAAATGTGTTTCCATGTTATTCTCTACCATATGTAAAATAGATAGCCAATGGGAATTTGCTGTATGACTCAAAGAACTCAAACCGGGGCTCTGCGACAACCTAGAGGGGTGAGATGGAGAAGGAAGTGGGGAGAGTTTTAAGAGGGAGGGGACATGTTTATACTATAGCTGATTCATGTTGATGTTTGGCAGAAGCCAGAACAATACTGTAAAGCAATTATCCTTCTAATAAAAAGAAATAAATTTTTAAAAATTCACAAAAAACCCCAAAAGAATAACTTTCATATTACTGTTGGTTGATACATATTTGTTTATAAACTGATAATATGCACTGAATGTGTTTCTAAAAATTGTTAAAGAATGGATGTTGACTTTGAATAAGAGACATTATTATTAAATAGTAATATACAATTTTGGTCTTCCCATTGACTCAATAGGTGAGAAAGCTGTTCTCATTTTAGCTTACAATAGCTGGGAAATTTGTAATATAAAGTTTCATTTCTTTACTATCTTATTTATTCATTTTTGTTTTTTTAATATAATTATAAGCCAAGAATATGAATCAAAACTTGAGATCTTATTTGTATGTGTGTGACTTCCTCGTAGTGGAAACCTATTTTGTTCACTCAGTCACTCTTTTCACTGGAGGCTCAGTTCCTTCTTGTCTGGAAGATCCTGATTCTGACCTTTCCCTCCATCAACTGCAAGGAGGGGCACATTGCTAAGAGGCGGTTTGTCAGAGGACTTTAGCATCACTGCTACCATGAATGGTTACTAGATAGGGACATGACGAAACACCAGTTGGAATAACTCTGGGATTTTTCTTGTATACCTACTAGGAGAGATTTCTTTCCTACTGAAGTCAATAAACTGGCAGGACGGGAGATGGATGACATCAGCCATCTTGCTCACCAAGTACAGAATCTATTTTAAAGTGAGGAGAGCAGAGCTAGTTGCCATCATTGAATGGCACCCCACTCCCGTACTCTTGCCTGGAAAAATCCCTTGGCGGAGGAGCCTGGTAGGCTGCAGTCCAAGGGGTCGCTGAGAATTGGACACGATTCAGTGACTTCACTTTCACTTTTCACTTTCATGCATTGGAGAAGGAAATGGCAACCCACTGCAGTGTTCTTGCTTGGAGAATCCCAGGGACGGCGGAGCCTGGTGGGCTGCTGTCTATGGGGTCACACAGAGTCGGACACGACTGAAGCAACTTAGCAGCAGCAGCAGCAGCTGTGATATAGCTTACGGTACCTCTGGAATCCCTATTCACATTATCAAATACATTTTCCTTAATTGGTTAGCTGATGTTAAATACATTGCATAAAAACAAAGTATTAAGATTTATATTTTCTCATTCATTTTAGGAACTTCTTTATATATTCAAAATATTAATTTGTTAAGAGGCATATGCATGCAACTATTTTATGCATGTATGCCAGTTGCCTTTTAATGTAAGATGATTTGCTACTGTTTTTCTTTTGCACTATTATAAAAGATGTAATATATTCCCTTTTAAAATTTTAAAGATTTACTTTTTATATTTAGGAATTTAATCATCCTTGGAATATACTCTAGGATATGACCTAAGGTTGAGATCTAGTTTTTTCATTTTTTTCATTTTCAAAGTTAACATGATCACTTATTAAGTACCCCATGTTCAATCCATTGGCTTTTGATTCCATAGTTGACATAGATGATCTGTCTGTATGAAATTACCATCTATCAGTGGGTCTGTTTCCAATTCTTTCACTGTATTCCTTTGGACTCTGCCTATGTCCTCTCTCTGTTCCACTAATTTAATCAGGGCTGCTTCCTATGAATTCTATATAATAGAAAAAGTTCTCTCTCATTATTTCCCTTTCAACAACTTTGATTCATCCTGAGTGCTTACTCATCCATATGTATTTCAGAGTCTGTAAACACATTTGGTGAAAAAACCTTGTTGAGATTGTGATTAGAATTTTATTTAGACAGCAGTTTAATTTGACAGGAATTGACACCATTAACCTAAAGGCCCACCACTTTAAAAAATAATAAAGACGGCCTTTGACACCAAATCTATAAATAAGTTTTGATATACTCAGGAAAGATATTTTTTTTTTGTGGAGAAGAAAAAAATATTAAGGCTGAATTGGACCCTAATTCACCTGTCCTTCAAACTATGTTCATGAACATATTTCTCTTCATGTAGAGTGGAACAAAAAGAAACAGACACATTTGTATGTCTTTCAGCAGCTGTGGAGGGATATTTATGGAGAGAGACCAGTGAGAAGGCCTCTGTATCTTTCCAATTATCTCAAGCACTGAATATATGTTGGAGTAAGTAAGCAGTTAATTACTGCCAGAACCAGACAAGCAGGCCAAATCTTTACTTTCTGCCATCTATTAACAGTTAATTTTTGATAACATAGAGAGGTTTACTGCAGTTATCTATTTAAGGCCTTAACATCTCACTTAATTTTTGTATGGAGAATACTGTCCACAAATTCACTAGATGGAGCAATGTTCTCTCACTCCTTGACCTTCTCAAGGAGCTAAACCATGAGTGGCTGCATAGTCAGCTCTTCCCAATAAGAGGGAGAGAATGATCTTCCAGTCAAGTTGAAGTTTTAAGGAGAGTTCTATCCCCAAAGCCCATAACAGAGAATTAAGGAATATATAGAGTATCTATTCCAAGGAATTGAATTTTCCTTATGGATACTGTGAATGGATAGAATTCCTCCTTTAAAGTATATCATTGTAGCAGAAATATGAGAATGATATCAAAACAACTCAAGAACTTTGTATTATTTCTATGGAGGGAGGAGATATCACACTTTTGTTCTTTGTAATAAATTGAATCCTTTAATCTTCTTTTCTGCCAGTAGTGATAGGTTATTACAAATTTGATCACACAAATACTGGACTGATTTTAAATTGTAACACTGCAAGGAAAATAAGAATGCTTTCTGGGTTTTTTCCTCCCCAACACAATTTTAGAAGACAAATCATTAAAGGTAGTTCACTAATTTTATAGAAAAATGCCAACATTTTTCAATTAAATTACACCAATCTGTGTTTTAAAATATTTAATAAACACTTAAAGCTGTACCTCATAATAGCATTATTAAAAAAACATAGACAAACAGAATAAGGATCTGAATGAAATGGATGTTGCTCTGAAAGCAAGAAGCCAGTGAGTGAATAAAATTGGTAATAAAATTGAAAAAATGTGCGACCCAAAGGAATAATATTTACTTTTCTTCCTCAGGCTACTGTTATTCATAGCTTTAGTTTCATTTTCCTGTCATGGATATAGAGTAAATGTAATGGGAAATTCTGAAGAGTGAAGAAAAAGATTGTAGGGAATGAATTTGCAAGATTTCTGCTTCCTCTAACTTGCTTAAAACTTCATTTTTTAATATTTATTTGTTTGTCTGCGTCAGGTCTTAGTGGTGGCATGCAGGCTTGGTATTTGGGGTGCACGTTTTTAGATGGGGACGTAGAGTGGCTTTCCTGGTGACTCAGTGATAAACAACCCACCTGCTAATGCAGGAGATGTGCGTTCAATCCCTGGTTCAGGAAGATCCCCTGGAGAAGGAAATGGCAACTCACTCCAATATGCTTACCTGAAAAATTTCATGGACAGGGGAGGAGCCTGGTGGGCCACACAGTCCATGGGGTCACAAAGAGTCTGACATGACTTAGCGACTAAACAACAACAATTTAGATGTGGAAAGCAGAGGACTTGGAGAAAGTGGACCACTGAAATCTTCAGTGTATTCCTTTGGACTTGGTCACTACCACTTAATCCCTAGGACTCTGGAATCCTAACCTACCCATTTGCCTGCATGATAATTAATTTCTGTGTCAACTTGACCAGGTTAAGTGATGCCCATATAGCAGGCAAAACATTATTTCTGTGTCTGTGTGTGAAGTGTTTCCAGAAGAGGCTAGCATTTGAATGGGTGAACTGAGTAAAGCAAATGGCCCTCCACAAAGTGGGTGAACTTTATCCACCTTGGTAAGGAACTGACTAGAACAAAAAAGTGGAGGGAAGGCAAATTAACTCTCTCTGCATGAGCTGAGACATGTACATTCTCCAGCCTTTGGACAATGATCCTCCTGTTTCTCCAGCTTTGTGATTCAGGTTTATGGAGCTTCAGTGAGAGACATAGCATATAAACACACAGTATGATGTATAATATCTGGTTTCTATGGGAATTAGGAACACAGTTAAAAATAAATTAGCTCCAGCTGGGGTAATCCAAGACTAGAATTAACACTAAAAAAATAGTAAGAATTTAGAAGTTAAGAGGAGCAAGGAGGACACTCAAGATAAAGATGTATTTAATTTTATTCACTGATTCATATCACATATTTACCAGCCACATAAAACATGCTGGGCATAAGGAAATCACCAGCAGTTCAAAGATGAATAAGATATAATTTCTATAGAAGAAGAGCTCACTATCCAACAGGAGAGAAATAATTACATAGCCTGAATAGAGAGTGAGGAATTCTTAGTGAGTGAATCTACATATACAAGGGTAAAGAGGAATTTGGTCTTTGGGAATTTGGTCTTTGGTCTTTGGTTTTTGGGAATTTGGTCTTCCAGGAGGGTGCTCTTCAAAGTTACCCAGAATAGTGCAGGAATATAGAAAATAACAGTTCTTTGGGAAGCCTCAGAAGTTAAAATCAGGAAAGACAAATACCAACATAAAGTACTGTGCGTGAATGCTCAGTCATGTCTGATTCTTTGAAGCCCAATGGACCAAAGCCCTCCAGGCTCCTCTATCCATGGAATTTTCCAGGCACAAATTACTGGAGTGGATTGCTATTTTCTCCCCGGGGACCTTCCTAACCCAGGAATCAAACCCACATCTCTCCTGTCTCCTGCATTGTCCTGTGGACTTCTCTTTTCCCACTGAGCTGCTGAGGAAGCCAACACAAAGTAAAGCAGAAGCAAAAGCAAGAGTGGGCTGAGACATGAATCAAAGGGAGCGAGCTGGAAGCAAAGCGAGAAAGCGCCAAGGGATTCTTGCAGAAGCAGCTGGAGCAGTTAGTACAGTAGCTATTGATTGATGGATTGTGGATATTGACAGTGAGCCTGCTGCAAGCAAAGAGTCAGGGCAGATGCTTGCTAGTGGTCTGAAGATTATTCTCTGATCACATAGAGGGACAGGTCAATGTTGTTGGTCAAAGGGCTGGGAAAAGCTTCCCAGAGGAGATGCTGTATACACCAGCCTTTGAAAGTTGGGTCGGTTACTCCTGGGTGGAGGATAGGGCAGGAAAGGTCACTTGATGCAGAGGACACAGCAGGCTCAAAGGCTCGGTGGCGTGTGAGTGCATGGCCACATGGGGTGTTCAGGGAGCCGAGTATTCTGGCATTTTTAGCACATAGCACAAGTGGGAAGAAACAGTGGGATATGATGCTTACGGAGAACTTCAGAGAACTCTAATCAGATGTGAAGGGGAAAAAGAGATTTGTTGCAGAAATTGTGTAGTCTTTTCTTAGTATTCAGGTTGTAGCTATATTCCCTTTAGGTCCAAATGAGATTAAGCTTTATTTCATTTTGGCAAATTGAGCTTCTTCTTTTTTTTTTTTTCCAAAAAGAAGTGTTCACCAATGCTGTGGTGGTTAATTTTATGTGTCAGTTTCACTGGACCGCAGGATGCCCAGATGGTTGGTCAAGCATTGTTTTGGGTGTTTCAGTGAGAGTATTTTTGGATGTGATTCACATTTATATCAGGAGACTGATTACAACAGAATATTTATTTGTTTATATATTATGTTTGTACACACATGCACATATCCTACTAGTTCTGTTTCGCTGGAAAACCTGAATATAAATGCTGGGAACCTCTTTTCTAACCCACGATCCAGCCATTCATTATCCAGTTATCAGACTTAAGCTTTTAAGCTCTGAACATTTCACAAGGGGGAACCTAAGATGAATCTGTGGAGCAAGAAAGAAACTAGAAAGCTTTAAGTTCTCCAACAAAACTCCTTTGGGGGATAATTATTGCCTATATCTCTTCATACACACACACACACATATCACACATACACACACACACCACACACACACACCCCACAGACACACACACACATACCACATATACACACACCACATACATCCACACATACACACACACACATACATCATGGCTTAGAGGCAACTGCATAGGGATTTTGAGTCTGCCAAATCTCAGTTCAAATCCTTGCTCCATTTCCTACCACTCCTTTAATCTCCTTTAATCAGAGGCAAGTGATGAAAGTTCAGAAGCCTCAAGTCATTCTTCTGTAAAACGGAAACAATAACGGAAAAAATTGGAGCCTATAGCCTCCAATGAGATGAGCTATGCAAAACTCCTGTCATGTAAAAATGGCTACAAATATCCTCCCTGAATCTATGTAAATGCAGCATGTGCGAGTTCTTCCTCCTCTCTGGTATCCTGCAATTTTCCTCTAAGTCCTCCCCCACGAAGAGAAAAACACAGTAACTGGAATAAACTCCCTGTTGTAAACCCTTGGATTTCATTTTTCTTCTGAGTATACACGCTGGTGTATAGCCATTGAAAACACTAGAAATAAACTCCCATTGTCTGTAGCGAGGTGTTTAATATACCAGGTGGTTGTCATATCACATAGAGGTGGCTGTACCCCTAAAATACTTTGTTTTCTAGTCTTTAGGAAATTATTTAGATAATGAAATCTCAAGAAGAAAAAAGCTAAGGGATCATGCAGATCTGTTTCTGTAGAGCTGGGAATGTGGTTGAACACAGACACACACACACTCATAAACATTAACAACCACCCACAAATATGTTTTATGAGCTTTCATGAAAAGCCTTCAGGGGCCGCTGCAAAGTCACCTGGTTAATCTCTAAATTAATCTTTGGGCAAACAAAACTCCTGTAAGCTGTTTAGTAGGTGACCTCAGCAACAAGGCAGTATATAAGCTTCCAGCAATTCACTGTGGACTTTAAATTTAAAGAGCTCTTTTCTGACTCTAGCAGCGCACTGCATGCTTCACACTGTGCTCTCTGAAGCCTGGTGTGTGTGCACGCATGCACGTGTGCCCTCATAGTATATTTTTATCTTCTCTTTCAATTAAAACAAACTCTTCAGACTACAAAAGTATCCTTATCCTCCTAAGTGTCAGAGTCATGCTCTGTTTAGAATTGGAAAGGAAATCAGAGATCACCTGGCCTGAAAACCCCTCTTTCTAGAACTGTGTTAAATGATAAAGAGAAAATGTTTATTTTATAACGGCCCCATTGTAGATTAAATTGTGTCCCTCAAATGACATGTGGAACTCATAACCCTCAGTACCTGTGAATTTGACCTTACTCAGGAACAGGGTTTTTGCAGGTATAGTTGGGCTACGATGAGATCATACTAGAATAAGTTCTTAATCTGACATGATTGAGGTCCTCATAAGAAGGGGAAAACTTGGTGTGAGGATGGGTACATATGGAGAGGAGAACACCATCAGAGGAAACACACACACAGAGGGAAGACTCACATGGCTATCGAGACAGAGACGAGTTACACGGTTGCAAAACAACAAATGTCAAGGACCATGGTAACAACCAGAAACTGAGAGAGAAGGCATGGCCCTGCTACAGCTTGGTTTTGGACTTGGCACCTCCAGATCTGTGATAGAATACTTGCTTTAAGCCAGCCAGTTTACAGTATTTTGCTAAGGAAGCCTTGGGAAACTAACACGGTCCCACAATAGCCAAGAGGGGGCTTCACCTGAAGCCGTGTCATACACCCAGGTCTCCTGCTGCCTGCACTGTACTCCGATGATTTTCCAGCTTGATAAATCATGCAATGATTGTGGCAAGTTTTCTTTAGAGGAAAGATTTGATAGCAGACACTTGACAGCATGGAGGATGGAAGGTGTCCTGCACAGTATGAGATGTTGATGTGGGTATGGAAACATGGGAGGGGACAATCAAAGTCATGGTAAGTCATCCTTAATATCCTTGTGCCAGCTCTTCCTTGATGCCACCACCGCACTGCATTCAGTGTTCATAAAAGCATCTTAATTGCTGTCTAGATGATTTGCTGTTCCTTTGGAAGGGTAGAAAATTTAAGCATTGTAAAGCTGAACATGTCCTGCATACAAACCATACCTGAAGGCAATAAGGCAACCTGGTCACGTACAGGGGCCCAAACCAAACTGCGGGACCTGGGCATGGGCTTTAGAAAAACTGTTTAAATCTTCTAGACTTTCTCATCTCTAATTTGTGCACAGCTATAGCTTCTGTATCATTTTATAGTAAACCTTGGTCACATGCAATGTATACAAAGCAATGAGTTCAAGTCTTCATCCTCAGCACCATCTACATATTAGGTGCTAAGAGGAGAGGGAACAAGAGAGGGTGGGGAAGTCGGCTGATGTCCAGGTGAAGGAAGAAAGAGGAGGCTCATGAAGAGCTTCATTTAAATTACAAATAAGAACATCTTAAGTGTGTTTACAAAACCAGCCTTTTGCCTTCCCTTGGAGAAGCAAGTGTATTATTTTTTAGAGGTGGACTTCTTTCAGCACCCAGCACTAAGCTTTGGTTTTAAAAAGTAAGCAATCAAATTCCTCACTATTTACAGAGCCACACTCTCAGAACCCAGTGAAAATCATCTTCACTGTCATCAATAGAGCATTAAAATGTGATTTCACATGTGATAACCTACTTGGTTATTAGCCAGCAAGGAGTCACAATAAATGAATGTTATATACGTAAGAGACAAGGACACTGATGCTTGGGGAGGTGAAGAGGGCTGTGGGAGGTCACTACCTAGGATGTGGCCCACACTCAGGTCTCTGCCCACACCTGAGAGGTTTCTTTTCCATCTGCCCTGTTGAATGTCTACTCCATATTCAAGACTCAGCAAAAGCATTTCTTTTGGGAGGATCTACAAAGTCCTTTGGTTTGTTTTTTTGGAAATGCCTTAGTCCCTCCATTGCTGTGAGTGCCGCACTTGAATGAAGGATCCCCTTACCTGTGAGGTTATCCCGATTAAAGCATGATTGCTTTGAAGAGAAGGAACGTGGTAGCAGAGGGTACCAGGGAAAAGATGGATATATCCTCCATATGAGCAAATGGAGATGTGGAATTGACTGCAGAGCACTGAGCTGGAGAAAGTCCTGTGCTTTAATTCCTACTTGACTTAGCCATCACCCACCCCTTAGCTTAGCCATCGCTGCTGCTGCTGCTGCTGCTGCTGCTGCTAAGTCACTTCAGTCGTGTCCAACTCTCTGCGACCCCTGAGTGCTTTCTGAAAAAAGGGGAAAGTTAGTCACCCAGTCCTGTCTGACTCTTTGCGACCCCATGGACAGTAGCCCATCAGGCTCTTCTGCCTATGCGATTTTCCAGGCAAGAATACTGGAGTGAGTTGCCTTTCCCTTCTCCAGGGGATCTTTCTGATCTAGGGATTGAACCCAGGTTCCTGCATTGCAGGCAGATTCTTTACCATTTGAGCCACCAGCGAAACCCTGGTGCTTTCTATATGTGTCTAATAACTTTGATATGGCTCTATTCTCTTACCCCCAAGGACCTCATGTTTGAGCCAGTTCTGTTCACCATATCCTGATCAAAGAGCAATGAGTGTGATTCATCGTGATGCTAGTAATAAATATGACCAAATCCTGTCACATTTGTTGTCAATGTAACCTTACCACTACTTGTGAACTAGAGGCTGAGCCCCATGTGACCACAGAGACTGGTCCAGAGAAGGTGTCAGTGAGGGTGATGACTACAGCCACCCAGGTGGGTTTCTTCTTAATTTGCTACTGAACCAGCTATCCAAAGTTTACCACAGTAATCATGAGATCAGGTGTTTCAAAGGATTCCAGAAATGTGGCTTTAGGTGGAGGACAGGTTCCATGTCAGATAAGCAGGGTCCACTCTAGTATCAAAAAAAAAAAAAAAAAAAAAAAACTGAACTAAAATTTCATGCTTTAAAAATATCAGTTAAACCATTGAGTCTATTTATGTTTCTCTTGTAATAAGCTGAACCATGGATACCAGAGCAGGTGGTATGTTTACTCTTTTAACTTATTTACAGTAGAGGCTTGACCAAAAGAATTATGAAAACAATAAAGGTCATTTTTTCCTTTAACTTGTTTCCTGATACATGTTCTCTAGGTCCTTTCTTCCTAGTCATGCTATTATAGACATATCTCACAGATGCCCAGTTGCTATGCAGTTAATAGGAACAAGTCTCATTTTGAAATTAAAGACACTCTGGATTCAGCTAAAAAAAAAAAAGAAGCTAGAAACAAGAGACCATATCCAGAAGCCGAGTGTACATATGAGAAGATAATTAAAGTCACTAGTATCCAAGGATGTGCAAATCAAAGTAGCAATTATATATCTCCTTATATTTAAAAGACTAGTGACCATTTTAATGTTCAACCATACACAGTAGTGGCAGAAATATCCCATTCATACATTTGACAGAAGTGTGAGTTGTTATAGAGTTTTTAGACAACAATCTTACACCATCTATGAAAATATAAAAGTAAACATTTCCTTTGACCCTGCAATCTCACTCATGGGAATCTATTCCACAAAATGAAAACACAAATATGTCAGGGTATACATAATAGAATTGTTATTAAAACATTTTGGGGGGAAAATTTAGAAAACCAGTGAAAGTCCATCACCTGGAGATTGTCAGAATAAATCATGCCACAGTCACCACAAGAATATTGAATGCCATGTACATACTAAAGAAAAATAGTAAAAGGAAAGTGTATATAATTTGACTTTGCTTTGAAAAATAGGTAAAGAACAATCGTTTATAAGCTTCAACTTATGTATTATATACATATATGTGTACATATATAATACATATGCTATTTGCTTTGTAGTAAAGGGAAAGTCTAGAGTTGGAAAGACAGAAAGTGGAGGGGGAGGTTCAGCAAAAGTGCAAAAATGTAAAATGATAATAATAGCATTGCATATACCATGATCATACTGGTGCCTGCAAACAATTATATATGTGTCAGTTTGTGAAAAATTAAGTTAGAAACAAATAAAGGTCTATACAGACAGGTAGACATAGTGAATCCTTTACTGTTCAGTCAACGAGTCCTGTCCAACTCTTTGTGACCCCATGGACTGCAGCATGCCAGCCTTCCTTGTCCTTCACTGTCTCCCAGAGTTTGCTCAAACACGTCCATTGAGTTGGTGATGCCATCCGACCATCTCATCCTCTTATAGGTGAATCCTGTGCTGTGTTGTGCTCAGTTGCTTCAGTCAAGCCTGACTCTTTATGACACCATGGCCAGGCTCCTCCATCCATGGGATTTCCCCAGCAAGAATACTGAATGGGTCGCAGTGTCCTTCTCCAGGGGATCTTCCTGACCCAGGGATCAAACTCTGTGTCTCCTGACTCTCCTAGCATTGCACGTGGATTCTTTACTGCTGAGCCTCTCGGGAAGTCCAGGTGAACCTTAATCATTTCCAAAATCTGGGAACAGGAAGGAAGAAAAGTCAATAAAGCAAGACATTTCCTATCTCTCACCACTCCATTTTAAGAGATTTCTTTTTATATGTAAAAGTCCTATATGTGGCCAGAAAGAGCCAGAATCAAAAGTCCCAGACTGATAAGCTCATATCTTTCCTGATGATTCCAATATTTCCTGGTCTAATCTAGGAGCTCAGATATCTCCCTTTTCTATTTAGTTCATGGAGCTCAGCAACTATACTCAACCTACCCGAAATGCTTCATGCTATATTAAGCACAGCTCTCAAAAATGCTGCGTTCTAAAATGTTTAACAGTAAAAATGACCACATAAATATATTAGAAATTCTTAAGCACAAAGGTTGACTATGAAATTATTAAGGCTCCTTCTTGCATCTGCAAAGAAATTCATGCTTTATGATTCAAATGTCTAACCTGAATGGAGATTCCAGGACCTCATTCGGTCTATAAGTTGTGATTATTAATTTATAAACAAGCTGGCATTATAGAAGTATCTTTTGTAGACTTCGTACGTGCTAAGTTGCTTCAGTCGTGTCTAACTTTTTGCAACGCTATGGACTGTAGTCCACCAGGCTCCTCTGTCTGTGGGCTCCTCCAGGCAAGAATACTGGAGTGGATTTGAAATTCTCTTCTCCAGGGGATCTTCACGACCTAGGAATCAAACCTAGGTCTTCCTCATTGCAGGCAGAGCCACCTGGGAAGCCCCATTTTATACTTTATTTCTTAACAAAAAAGAACACAGGTTCTCTATATTATCTTTAACACAGCCTGACACCTGCCATTTATATTACTGATAGAAGTACACTTTCCTGAATATCACTAATATTTTATTTTTTAATCATTAAGCAAATCTTTTTGGCATCTTGTATTACCACAATAAAATGCAATATATTTGATTTAATGTCTTGGAGAAACAGTGTTGTACTTGTCTTTGTTTTGCCTTTCAAAGATTGAGGAAATTTTGGGAAGTGACACATTTCCCCCAGAACACCCAGAAGCAATGAATACTGGGGCATGTCTGATGACTGCCCAGTTTCACTACTCAGGGAACTTGGAGCAAGAGACTAAACCCTGGATGCATCTGGGCATATCTGTATCAATCATGGGGCACAACAGAGTTGCATCAGCCCCACAGTGGGAAATTCTTTCTAAAAGATTTGTTAACAAATTACTGTTTTATGTATATTGTATTTTTACCCTTGAAGGTAAGAGAGAGAAAATATTTATGCTAGAGAGGAAACAGGATCCATTTGATTAGCACTGAAAGAGACAAAGAGGAAAAGAACATTTCTTCAAGTTTATTTTTTTTCCCCAATAAAGAAGCAGAAGTATGTACATAAATTAAGAAATTAATTCTCACTCTATTTTCTGCAAAAGTGTCAAGATTCACATGAGAAATAAGGAAATCCTGCTATTTGCTACAATATAAATGGACCTAGAGGACATGATGCCAAGTGAAATAATTCTGAAATAGAAAAAAATAATACTGTGTGATGTTACTTATAGCTGAAATCTCAAAAACAAATAAAACAAAACTCATAGAAATAGAAACTCCAACAGTGATTGTCAGGGCCAAAGGGTGGGCTGGGGAGGATTGGGGAGATACTGGTTAAAGGTTACAAACTTCCAGGCAGAAGGTGAATAAGTTCTGGGAATCCAACACCTAGAATTGTGATTACAATAAAGGACTGCATTGTATACTTGAAAGCCGATAGGAGAGTAAATTGTAAATGTTCGCAACACAAAAAAAGAAATAAGTATGGCACATAATAGAAGTGTTAACTAACACTACAGTGGTAATCATATTGCAATATGTGTACCAAATAAACGTACTCAGCTTACGCCATGTTATGCATTAATTATATCTCAATAAAGTTGGGGGGTGGGGGGAAATGACATTAAAAAACAATAAGGTAGAGCAGCAACAGTATTAACTCAATCAATAGTGTTTATTTTGTTTGTATCAAATACCAGTCATAGTACCAATTGTTTTGGGTTTCCCTGCTGATGCAGTGGTAAAGAATCCACCTGCAGTTCAGGAGACAAGGGAGATGCAGGTTCAGTCTCTGGGTAGGGAAGCTCCCCTGGAGGAGGAAATGGCAACCCACTCCAGTATTCCTGTCTGGGAAATTCCATGGACAGAAGAGCCTGGTGGGCTGCAGTCCATGGGGTCACAAAAAGTAGGACACGACTGAGCAGTTAACACACACACACACACACACACACACACACAGCAGAAGTGAGCAGAGCAGTCTGGGTTAAAATCCCAGTTGCATGGATTTTACCTGCTCCTGAAAGCAGTTTGGTTGGGGTTGAGGGTAGAGGGCAGTGCCTTCTATGATAAGAATAAGCTGTGGCAAGCCTTCCCTCTAAGGCAATGCCAACTCAGCAGTGGGAAAAAAATAATTCTCACCCACTAAAGCTTTTCATAGAGTCAACATTTGAATTTTCAAACTGAAAGGAGGTTGAGGCAAATCTCAGGGTTTACATGAGTTGTGCTTTATAATGGGTCTTCCCCAATGGCTCAGCAGATACAGAATCTGCCTGCCAGTGCAGGAGACACAGATGTCATGGGTTCAATTTGTGAGTCAGGAAGATCCCCAGGAGAAGGAAATGACAACTCACACCAGCATTTTTGCCTGAAAAATCCCATGGACAGAGGAGCTTGGCAGGCTACAGTCTGTGAGGTTACAAAGAGTCAGACATGTCTGATCACTTTATAATATGGAAAGTACTTTGGTTACATTAACTGCTATTCTCATAACAGTGCATGAGATGGGTAGAAATTTTGAATCCTCATTTTATGTAGGTAAAAAAGTGAGAGTCTTGGAAGAAGGAGGTTTGTGATTTCCAAGTATGCACAGTTAGAAAGAAGGAGCCAGCCCTCAAAATCTTTTTTAAAGAAATAATTTAGTACAAGTTCTCATCTTTGGGAGAGGGTGCTGGGAGCCAGCACAGGAGATCCCACCCATGACAAGGTCATACGGAGGAGACCTGACAGGCAAGGAGGATCAGGACTCAAGAGGGACTCCCTGGACCTGCTCGAGCATCTACCCCAAACCAAAATCTGTCTGTCTACTGTATACTATATTATGTCTTCACCAATTCTTCTGGCATTAACAGGGGGCTCTCCCTGACCACCTTTCTCTGGAGAAAATCAACTTAAGGCTCTAGTTGATAAGTCTCCTGGGCATGAAAGGAGCATTTCAATTCAAACTCCCTCTTAGCATTCTAGCTTGCTTGGCGGGTTTATCCATGTTATGCCCATGGTCCAGTTCCCTAAGACTGAGAGAATAAGACGCTCACAGCAATGCAAAAGTACAAAGGGGGTTTATTGCTAGCTCGAGCTAGGGCCCATGTCTCATCCAGTGCACTGGAGTTCTGACAAGAGCCCCAAGCTCTGAATCACAGCTGCTTTTATACAGGTGGTTCTTTGTTTCTCCAACAGCGTAGCTGGCAGGTGATGATTGGTTAAGCTGTACGCATGCACGCGATTTTTAAATCCCACATCCCTATCCGGATTGGCTTGGGTTTGGTGCGAGTGGGACTTTCCTGATTGGCTAAGGTTTGCTTATGGGGCTTCTTATGATTGGCTAATTCCGGGGAGTTTTCAGGGCCTTATTTCCTGGGAACAGTGACTCAGCTTTTTCAGAAACTGAAACTTAGGCCTAGTGCGGCTCCCAGGGCCTGTCATGGAGTATACTTAGGCCCTGTCCCTTAACAATCCAGACTCTTGCAACTACGCATATGATTGTTCACAAACCATGACACAGGAAGCCTAAGCATTCTAAAAATATAGAGCCCTTCAAGGGGTAAAAAAGCTTTATTAAAATAATACTGGTAAAGGGTTTCATTGTTGAGCCAATACTTGCTGCCAAGTTCCCATATCCCTTATCCGTTGTGTGCCTGGGAGTGCATTAGTTACTATAGTTGTAATGTAAGAAAAACAAGTAGTAGCCTTGGTATTAACCACATCAGACCTTTGAGCTAGTAAGTTCTTTTTTCATTGTAACCCACTGCACCTTTGCTCCATGAGAATGTAACTTTGTTTAGTATTGAGGCTGACACAGATTAGAGGTATAAAGAAAAAACACTTCAAGGGAAGACAAGTTTTCTGGTTGATCAACCTTTATCCAAAAAGGGTCATAAAATGTCAACAGGCCTCTAAGGCCAGAAGATAATGTACATAACATAAGACCCTTGTTTATGGGAAAGGTATACAGAAAAAAATCCTGGTTTCGATAAGGGCAAAACTGCTGGAGTGTTTGAGCTGACTCTGCATGACCTTGCATCTTTCATTTTCCTCTATGTACAAGTCAGGGTATAAAAGCCCCTTTTGAAAATAAAGTTACGGGCCTCGCTCACCGAAGCTTGGTCTCCCCGTGTCATTCATTAATTCGCCAACGCCGTTCATTCTGAGGGTATCCCTGGACTCTGCTGAGGCTGGACCCCAGGAAGAGGGGAATGGTTTTCCTAAAGAAAAGTTAATTTCCTGGAGCCACACTGTCAATTAGGGCTGGTTGCCACCCTAAGTGCCTTCTTTTGCTTAACTAAGAAAGACTGTAGTACAGCCAGTAGCAATTCTTTATTCTATGCATATCAGTACAACCAGAACCTCTGCTTGGGCCCCAAGCACTGGAGGGGACTCTGACCCTTCTTTGTTTTTGTCCTGGAGTCTGCAGTGTCAGTAGGACCCACCCAGATCCTGCCTGGTGCCCAGAACTCATTGTCAGGATCTGTGCAATTCTTTCAGCAGTATGGAGACTTCCTCCATGTACAAACCTGCCACCCAAGCTGTGCTTCTGTGAACTGTAGGCATGCCATCATGGAGGCATAGTTCAGTTCAGTTCAGTCGCTCAGTTGTGTCTAACTCTTTGCGACCTCATGAATCGCAGCACGCCAGGCCTCCTGTTCATCACCATCTCCTGGAGTTCACTCAAACTCACGTCCATCAAGTCAGTGATGTCATGCAGCCATCTCATCCTCTGTTGTCCCCTTTTCCTCCTGCCCCCAATCCCTCCCAGCATCAGAGTCTTTTCCAATGAGTCAACTCTTCACATGAGGTGGCCAAAGTACTGGAGTTTCAGCTTTAGTATCATTCCTTCCAAAGAACACCCAGGACTGATCTCCTTTAGAATGGACTGGTTGGATCTCCTTGCAGTCCAAGGAACTCTCAAGACTCTTCTCCAACACCACAGTTCTAAAGCATCAATTCTTCGGTGCTCAGCTTTCTTCACAGTCCAACTCTCACATCCATACATGACCACAGGAAAAACCATAGCCTTGACTAGACGGACATTTGTTGACAAAGTAATGTCTCTGCTTTTCAATATGCTATCTAGGTTGGTCATAACTTTCCTTCCAAAGAGTAAGTGTCTTTTAATTTCATGGCTGCAATCAACATCTGCAGTGATTTTGGAGCCCCAAAAAATAAAGTCTGACACTGTTTCCACTGTTTGCCCATCTATTTCCCATGAAGTGATGGGACCAGATGCCATGATCTTCGTTTTCTGAATGTTGAGCTTCAAGCCAACCTTTTCACTCTCCTCTTTCACTTTCATCAAAAGGCTTTTTAGTTCCTCTTCACTAGGGCATCTCCTAATTCAGGAATTTGAAAACTGGGTTTTACAGAACTCTACCCCTGCAGTATACTCTGGCATTTCTGCAAGTATTTGGTTTAAATTTTATTCTGTATGTACTTTGACTAGTTTAAAAAAAAATAGCATAGTACATTCACGTGTCCTACGTAGTGTCAGAATACTTCTGAGACCAACTGAATGTCAAGTTGAAGTCTCAAAGACTGGATTTATATTAAATCTTAGTGAAGTACTGCTTTTTTCTGACTTAAGCATGTAACCCAAGAATGTCAAAGAGAATCCTTTTTGAAGATGGGGAGTTTTTAGACATTAGATTCTCTGGCTATCTAGAAAAGGTATCTTGGAAGGTTCTGCTGTAGTTACGGCTTTGCCACCTCTCATAGATTAGTTGTAAACATACTCTGGCCTTCTTTAAGCAGAACTTAGAACTCCAAGCAGATTTTGCAAAATACAACAATGCATTCTTCCAGGGTCTCTGTGTATTCCTGAAAGGGTTATGTAATGCACTAATAGCTCACCATCAAAGGGCGTATCATTTATAGCAGAGAAAGCATTAGTTCACACATTTATCTTGACAAATTGCTGGGAGATTTTCTACTATGTTTGAAACTAAGAACAGAAACATAAGTGAGATATGTTACTATGGCAGATTCAATCACTATTCCCTTCCTACAACTTAACACCTAACACATTTATTACATTCTACTGTAAATATTGAGACTTCCCTGGTGGCTTAGACAGTAAAGAACCTGGCTACAATACAGATACGGGTCTGATCCTTGGGTCAGGAAGATCCCCTAGAGAAGAAAATGGCAACCCACTCCAGGATTCTTGCCTGAGAAATTCCATGGGCAGAGGAGCCTGACAGGCTACAGTCCTCAGGGTTCCAAGGAGTTGGACACATCTTAGTGACTGAGCACACACACGTTGTAAATATCAACTTTTTTTTTTTTTTTTTTGGTCCAATACATTGTGAGATATTTAAGGAAGTGTATCTGGATATCACATTTGAGCTTTAACAGAACAGTTTAATAGATAGACCAGTGGAAGAAATTGTATTCCACGCAGAAAATTCGGCGTGACCTAGGGTGCAGGTGTGTGCAAAGACAGGAAGGAAGCAGTTTCATTTTAGGAACTTAGGTTCACTATCATCAACATAGATATGGGAGATGAAATGCACAAGTTATACGACTTTTTTAAAAGTGATAGAAAGAATATAGTGGCATAAGCATATAATTAGTGTTTAATACAGAGAAGGCAATGGCACCCCACTCCAGTACTCTTGCCTGGAAAATCCCATGGATGGAGGAGCCTGGTAGGCTGCAGTCCATGGGGTCGCTAAGAGTCGGACATGACTGAGCGACTTCACTTTCACTTTTCACTTTCATGCATTGGAGAAGGAAATGGCAACCCACTCCAGTGTTCTTGCCTGGAGAATCCCAGGGATGGGGGAGCCTAGTAGGCTGCTGTCTATGGGGTCGCACAGAGTCGAACTCGACTGAAGCAACTTAGCAGCAGTGTTTAATAAGGATAAGTATCCATTCTTTCCTTCCTCCAAACATATTTCTACCACTACTCTTAGATAAATTTGCATTTTGTAAAATGGACAGAAGTAATCACATTTATTTTATAATTACTTTTGTGGAATGGGATTGCATAAAGTGGTATAATGGTTGAAAACATGGTTTATCAATCCTGAAGCATTATGCACATTTTGACTATAACTTGGAATTACTGTCCCTGATGTGTGTTTACATCAATAATGGATTTTTTTTTTTTTTTTTACTTCTCCCCAAATGGGATTGCATCCACTGTGTTGGCACCAAAGGATGAAAAGTTATCTAAATACTCAACTAATGAACTCTGGTCAAATATCCTGAAAATTGCCTCTGGGCATCATGTCCAGAATATGAAACTCATTTTGCCTAGAGAAAAAGGAATTCCCAAATGAGTCATGTAACTCTTGGTTTTGGAGCAATGGAGCCAGGAAAAATTGAGTTTTGCTACAGAAAATAATTGGGTCTCTTCTTTTAGCACAGTATAAGTCCCCAGTGTCACACACCACTCTGGGTCAACCCTTAACAGCCTTTCCATTTGCTGGGCCCACAGAGGAAAAACAGAAAATGTGTCTACCCAAGATAGCTGCCTCTGTGAACTGCAAAGAATAGATCAAGATTAACAGGACAGATTCTTAGGCCTTCCAAAAGAAAGAAGAGAGAAATCTTTCTCTACAAGAGAAATCATACAGTTTATTTATATCCAACTTCATATCCCAAAATCAAAATCATATCCCACCTAGATCTGTTACACACTTTGGTTTCCATGGTTAATATGGGTCTGCAGGAATGTAGACACTGCATACATAGGCAGAAACTTATAGTCTTTCAGTCACATGAAAGTGAAAGTGTTAGTCACTGAGTCATGTATGACTCTTGCAACCTCGTGGGCTGGTAGTTCACCAGGCTCCACTGTCCACGGAATTCTCCAGGCAAGAATACTGGAGTGTGTTGCCATTCCCTTCTCTAGGGTATCATCCTGACCCAAGGATTGAACCTAAGTCTCCCACGTTGCAGGCAGATTCTTTACTATCTGAGCCACCAGGGAAGCCCCATAATAAGATTCAATACATGTAGGATAAACACTTACCTTGAAGGTAGGGTTCTTGTCTGGTTCAGTTCTCTGTCTTTCTTCCTCTAACCTTGCCCTACCTTTTGATCATGATAAGCCACATGTAAAATGATGCAGGTCCATGGTTACATGAGGAATGACCTAAAATTGCTTTGCTCAGTAGGAGTGTGCAAAAGTATCATGGTGATTGTGCACTTGTCCAGAAGTGCTGGGTAGGAGAGAGAGAAAGAGATATATCTTCATCTCAGCACAGTCTGGAAGTTACTTTTCCCTCAAAAGGGCAAATTCGGCATGACATTATTTCCAGAGTCCTCTATCACAGTAAGCATTTAGCAGCTCACACAGCAGGAATAATACTTCTAATAATGATTTTTTTTTAATTTAATTGAAACTGAGTAACAGCAAAAGTGTTAGTCAGTCAGTTGTATCCTACTCTTTGTGACCCCCTGGACAGCAGTCCACCAGGCTCTTCTAGCCATCGGATTCTCCAGGCAAGAATACTGGGGTGGGTTGCCATTCCCTTCTCCAGGGGCTCTTCCTGACTCAGGGATCGAACCTGTGCCTCTTGAGTCTCCTGACTGGCAAATGAGTTCTTTACCACTGTCATCACCTGGGAAGGTAACAGCATAAGAAAAAACAAACAATTTTTCTACATATAGATACAAAGACCCAATTTAAGAAAAAAAATTCCATTCTACTTCCATTCAGTTCAGTTCACTTGCTCAGTAGTGCCTGACTCTTTGCAACCCCATTGACTACAGCACACCAGGCCTCCCTGTCGATCACAAACTCCCTGAGTTTACCCAAACTCACGTCCATTGAGGCGGTGATGCCATCTAACCATCTCATCCTCTATCATCTGATTCTCCTTCCACCTTCCATCTTTCCCA
This sequence comes from Budorcas taxicolor, assembly GCF_023091745.1. Taxonomy (NCBI): domain Eukaryota; kingdom Metazoa; phylum Chordata; class Mammalia; order Artiodactyla; family Bovidae; genus Budorcas; species Budorcas taxicolor. Next base: position 144,262,056 of record NC_068920.1, read on the forward strand.
GCAACAGGGTCTTTTCCAATGAGTCCGTTCTTCACATCAGGTGGTCAAACTATTGGTGTTTCAGCTTCACCATCAGTCCTTCCAATGAATATTCAAAACTGATTTCCTTTATGATGGACAATATTCTATGCAGCCAAAGATGGAGAAACTCTACACAGTCAACAAAAACAAGACCAGGAGTTGACTGTGGCTCAGATCAGGAACTCTATATTAGCAAATTCAGACTCAAATTGAAAAAAGTAGGGAAAACCACTAGACCATTCAGGTATGACCTAAATCAAATCCCTTATGATTATACAGTGGAAGTGAGAAATAGATTGAAGGGCCTAGATCTGATAGATAGAGTGCCTGATGAACTATGGAATGAGGATTGTGGCATTGTACAGGAGATAGGGATCAAGACCATCGCCATGGAAAAGAAATGCAAAAAAGCAAAATGGCTGTCTGGGGAGGCCTTACAAATAGCTGTGAAGAGAAGAGAGGTGAAAAGCAAAGGAGAAAAGGAAAGATATAGGCATCTGAATGTAGAGTTACAAAGAATAACAAGAAGAGATAAGAAAGCCTTCTTCAGCGATCAATGCAAATAAAAAGAGGAAAACAACAGATTGGGAAAGACTAGAGATCTCTTCAAGAAAATTAGAGATACCAAGAGGACATTTCATGCAAAGATGGGCTTGATAAAGGACAGAAATGGTATGGACCTAACAGAAGGAGAAGATATTAAGAAGAGGTGGCAAGAATACACAGAAGAACTGTACAAAACAGATAACAGATAAACTCTTCAAAACCCAGATAATCATGATGATGTGATCACTAATCTAGAACCAGACATCTTGGAATGTGAAGTCAAGTGGGCCTTAGAAAGCATCACTACGAACAAAGCTAGTGGAGGTGATGGAATTCCAGTGGAGCTGTTTCAAATCCTGAAAGATGATGCTGTGAAAGTGCTGCACTCAATATGCCAGCAAGTTTGGAAAACTCAGCAGTGGCCACAGGACTGGAAAAGGTCACTTTTCATTCCAATCCCAAAGAAAAGCAATGCAAAAGAATGCTCAAACTACCGCACAATTGCACTCATCTCACATGCTAGTAAAGTAATGCTCAAAATTCTCCAAGCCAGGCTTCAGCAATACATGAACTGTGAACTCCCTGATGTTCAAGCTGGTTTTAGAAAAGGCAGAGGAACCAGAGATCAAATTGCCAACATTCGCTGGATCATGGAAAAAGCAAGAGAGTTTCAGAAAAACATCTATTTCTGCTTTATTGACTATGCCAAAGCCTTTGACTATGTGGATCACAATAAACTGTGGAAAAATCTGAAAGAGATGGGAATACCAGACCACCTGACTTGCCTCTTGAGAAATCTGTATGCAGGTCAGGAAGCAGCAGTTAGAACTGGGCATGGAACAACAGACTGGTTCCAAACAGGAAAAGGAGTACGTCAAGGATGTATGTTGTCACCCTGCTTATTTAACTTCTATGCAGAGAACATCATGAGAAATGCTGGACTGGAAGAAACACAAGCTGGAATCAAGATTTCTGGGAGAAATATCAATAACCTCAGATATGCTGATGACACCACCCTTATGGCAGAAAGTGAAGAGGAGCTAAAAAGCCTCTTGATGAAAGTGAAAGAGGAAAGTGAAAAAGGTGGCTTAAAGCTCAACATTCAGAAAAGGAAGATCATGGCATCTGGTCCCATCACTTCATGGGAAATAGATGGGGAAACAGCGGAAATGGTGTCAGACTTTATTTTTGGGGGCTCCAGAATCACTGCGGATGGTGATTGCAGCCATGAAATTAAAAGACGCTTACTCCTTGGAAGAAAAGTTATGACCAACCTAGATAGCATATTCAAAAGCAGAGACATTACTTTACCGACTAAGGTCCGTCTAGTCAAGGCTATGGTTTTACCAGCGGTCATGCATGTATGTGAGAGTTGGACTGTGAAGAAGGCTGAGCACCAAAGAATTGATTCTTTAGAACTGTGGTGTTGGAGAAGACTCTTGAGAGTCCCTTGGACTGCAAGGAGATCCAACCAGTCCATTCTGAAGGAGATCAACCCTGGGATTTCTTTGGAAGGAATGATGCTAAAGCTGAAACTCCAGTACTTTGGCCACCTCATGAGAAGAGCTGACTCATTGGAAAAGACTCTGATGCTGGGAAGGATTGGGGGTAGGAGGAGAAGGGGACCGAAGATGACATGGCTGGATGGCATCACTGACTCGATGGACGTGACTCTGAGTGAACTCCAAGAGATGGTTATGAACAGGGAGGCCTGGCGTGCTGCGATTCATGGGGTCGCAAAGAGTTGGACACGACTGAGCAACTGAACTGAACTGGTTGGATCTCCTTGCAGTCCAGAGGTCTCTCAAGAGTCTTCTCCAACACCACAGTTCAAAAGCATCAATTCTTCGGCGCTCAGCTTTCTTTATAGTCCAACTCTCACATTCATACATGACCACAGGAAAAACCACAGCTTTTACTAGATGGACTTTTGTTGTCAAAGTAATGTCTATGGTTTTTATTATGACATCTAGGTTGGTCATAACTTTTCTTCCAAGGAACACTGTCTTTTAATTAACTTCATGGCTGCAGTCACCATCTGTATTGATTTTAAAGCCAAAAAAAAAAAAAAAAAAGTCAGTCACTGTTTCTGCTGTTTCCCCATCTATTTGCCATGAAGTGATGGGACCAAATGCCATGATCTTAGTTTTCTGAATGTTGAGCTTTAAGCCAACTTTTTCACTCTCTTTTTTCATTTTCAACAAGAGGCTCCTTAGTTCGTCTTCACTTTCTCCCATAAGGGTGGTGTCCTCTGCATATCTGAGGTTATTAATCGTTCTCCTGGCAATCTGGATTCCAGGTGGTGCTTCATCCAGCCCAGTGTTTCACATGATGTACTCTGCATATAAGTTAAATAAGCAGGGTGACAATATACAGCCTTGACATACTCCTTTTCCTATTTGGAACCAGTCTGTTGTTCCATGTCCAGTTCTAACTCTTGTTTTTTGACCTGCATATAGATCTCTCAGGAGGCAGGTCAGGTGGTCTGGTATTCCCATCTCTTTCAGATTTTTCCACAGTTTGTTGTGATCCACATAGTCAAAGGCTTTGGCATAGTCAGTAAAGCTGAAATGGATGTTTTTCTGGAACTCTCTTGCTCTTTCAAAAAACCAACAAATGGTACAATTGTGCAGTAGTTTGAGCATTTGGAGGCATTGTCTTTCTTTGAGATTGGAATGAAAACTGACCTTTTCCAGTCCTGCGGCCACTGCTGAGTTTTCCAGATTTGCTGGCATATTGAGTGCAGCAATTTCACAGCATCATCTTTTAGGATTTGAAATAGCTCAACTGGAATTCCATCACCTCCACTAGCTTTGTTTGTAGGGATGCTTTTTAAGGCTACTTGACTTCCCATTCCAGGATATCTGGCTGTAGGTGAGTGATCACACCATCGTGATTATCTAGGTCATGAAAATCTTTTTTTGTACAGTCTTCCATATATTCTTGCCACCTTTTCTTAATTTCTTCTGCTTCTGTTATGTTCATACCATTTTCTGTCCTTTACTGTGCCCATTTTTACATGAAAAGTTCCCTTGGTATCTCCAGTTTTCTTGAAAAGATCTGTAGTCTTTCCCATTCTATTGTTTTCCTCTATTGTTTGCATTGATCACTGAGGAAGGCTTTCTTATCTCTCCTTGCAATTCTTTGGAACTCTGCATTCAAACAGGTATATCTTTCCTTTTCTCCTTTGTTTTTTACTTCTCTTGTTTTTAAAGGTATTTGTAAAGCCTCCTCAGACAACCAGTTTGCCTTTTTGCCTTTCTTTTTCTTGGGGATGGTCTTGATCACTGCCTCCTGTACAATGTCACGAACCTCATTCTTTAGTTCCTCAGGCACTCTATCAGATCTAATCCCTTGAATCTATTTCTCACTTCCACTGTATTATCATAAGGGATTTGATTTAGGTCATACCTGAATGGTCTAGTGGTTTTCCATACTTTCTTCAACTGAAGTCTGAATTTACGAATAAGGAGTTCATGACCTGAGCCACAGTCAGCTCCCAGTCTTCTTTTTGCTGACTGTATAGAGCTTCTCCATCTTTGGCTGCAAAGAATATAATCAGTCTGATTCAGTATTGACCATCTGGTGATGTCTATGTGTAGAGTCTTCTCTTGTGTTGTTGGAAGAGGGTGTTTGCTATGACCAGGGCATTCTCTTGGCAGGACTCTGTTAGTCTTTGCTCTGCTTCATTCTGTACTCCAAGGCCAAATTTGCCTGTTATTCCAGGTATTACTTGACTTCCTACTTTTGCATTCCTGTCCCCTATAACGAAAAAGACATCTCTTTTGGGTGTTAGTTCTAGAAGGTCTTGTAGGTCTTCACAGAGCCATTCAACTTCAGCTTCTTTAGTATTATTAGTTGGGGCACAGACTTGGATAACTGTGATATTTAATGGTGCCTTGGAAACAAACAGAGATCATTCTGTTGTTTTTGAGATTGCACCCAAGTACTGCATTTCAGGCTCTTTTGTTGACTATGATGGCTACTCTATTTCTTCTAAGGGATTTTTGCCACATTGTAGTAGATATAATGGTCATCTAAGTTAAATTCACCCATTCCAGTCCATCTTAGTTCGCTGATTCCTAGAATGTCGATGTTCACTCTTGCCATCTCTTGTTTGACCACTTCCAATTTGCCTTGATTCATAGAACTAACATTCCAAGTTCCTATGCAATATTGCTCTTTACAGCATAGGACTTTTCTTCCATCACCAGTCACATCCACAGATGGGTGTTGTTTTTGCTTTGGCTCCATCTCTTCATTCTTGCTGGAGTTATTTCTCCGCTGATCTCCAGTAGCATATTGGCCACCTACCAACCTGGGGAGTTCATCTTTCAGTGTCATATCTTTTTGCCTTTTCATACTGTTAATGTGAGGAGATACCCCACTTCCAAGGGCAGAGAAGCCCCAGCAAGATGTTAGGCACTGAAGTGGCAGCTGTGCAGTACTGGGGCAACCTTGAGAAGATACCCCATGTCCAAGGCCAAAGGTGAAGCCCCAGCAAGATGGTAGCTGGAGTGTACTCACATTTAGAATCGAAGCCCATACTCGCCAGAGATGCTCAGAGGGCTCAAACAGACCTTGTGCACACCAGGACCCAGAGACTACACAGAGACTGAGACAGAACTATATTTGAATGTCACCTGTGGGGGTAAGGTCAGCAGTGGACTGCCACAGGGACATGGGCTCTGGGTGGAGCAGATCTGGATGTGGCATACGCCCTCTTGGAGGAGGTCACCATTAACCCACATAGAGCTGCCAGAACTTAAACAGAACTGGGAAAACAGACTCCGGCAGGGCACAACTAGAACCTTGTTTGCACCAGGACCGAGGAGAAAGGAGCAGTGACCCCACAAGAGACTGACCCAGACTTGCCCTTGAGTGTTTAGGAGTCTCTAGCAGAGGCATGGATCAGCAATGGCCTGCTGCAGGGTTGGGGACACTGAGTGTAGCAGTGGGTGCATGTGACCTTCTGAAGGGGTTGCCATTATCTTCATTACCTCCACCTTAGTTTGGCCTCAGGTCAAATAGGGAGGGAACACAGCCCCACCCTTCAACAGAAAATTGGATTAAAAATTTAGTGAGCATGACCCCATCAGAATAAGACACATTTTCCCTCTTAAGCAGTCTCTCCCATCAGGAAGCTTCCATAAGCCTCTTATCCTTCTCCATCAGAAGGCAGACAGCCTGAAAACCATAATCACAGAAAACTATCCAATCTGATCACATGGCCTTGTCTAACTCAATGAAACTGTGAGCCATGCCTTGTAAGCCCACCCAAGACAGACAGGCAAACCACTTCAGTATTCTTGCCTTGAGAACAACATGAACAGTATGAGACAGAATTCTACTTACTGGTTGTAAAAAAAGTGTTCACAAGCTTTTTTTTTTTTTTTTCTTGGCGGGTGGCATCCTTTTACTTAAGCCTCATGGCAACTTTCTAATGTAGATAATTTGTAGAAGGCTTTTCTAACATAAAATTCTACGAATTTTCTTTCCAAAGCAAAAGTTATGAGAATTTATTATTTTATGTATTATTTTTTAGCACAATGGGGACCTAGAGGAAAGTTATGCACCTAGACTTTCTGTCAATAGCAAGTTGCAGCTGGCTACACAGAGAGGGGAACTAACTATAGCCAGCTCTCCAGACCCATCAAAGCCTGCTATGTGTATGGGCCACCACTAGCTGAGTGAGTCTCTGTGGGATGGGGTGATATATGTATGTATGTGTGTGTGTATATATATATATTCAGTTCAGTTCAGTCACTCAGTCGTATCTGATTCTTTGTGACCCCATGGAATGCAGCATGCCAGGCCTCCCTGTCCATCACCAACTCCTGCAGTTTACTCAAACTCATGTCCATTGAGTCAGTGATGCCATCCAACCATCTCATCCTCTGTCGTCCCCTTCTCCTCCTGCCTTCAATCTTTCCCAGCATCAGGTTCTTCACCTCAGGTGGCCAAAGTATTATAACTTCAGCTTCAGCATCAGTCTTTCCAATGAATATTCAGGACTGATTTCCTTTAGGATAGACTGGTTGGATCTCCTTGCAATCCAAGGGACTCTCAAGAGTCTTCTCCAACACCATAGTTCAAAAGCATCAGTTCTTTGGCGCTCAGCTTTCTTTATAGTCTGTGTGTGTGTGTGTGTGTATAATTTTAAATTGCTGATCCTGTAAGTCTGAACACATTCTAAAAACCCTGCATAATTTACTGCCCCTCCATCCATCATGTTTTGACATCATATTTTATATCATTTTGTGTGCATCCTTTAACTGTTTATTGTGGGCATAGATGATTTCACTATATTTGTCCTTTAAACTTACTAATACTTTATAAATGGTTGATCTACTACCTTTAATATGGATTTTATTATGTGTCCTTCAGGAGATTAGGGATATGGATGATGTAGAGACACTCAGATCCCATAGAATATTCAAGTATCTTACTGAGCAAAGAATTTTACTCCCATACTATAATAATCTTTTAAACTGGATAACACTTTATAATGGAGAAGGCAATGGCACCCCACTCCAGTACTCTTGCCTGGAAAAATCCTATGAGTGGGGGAGCCTGGTAGGCTGCAGTCCATGGGGTCGCTAAGAGTTGGACACGACTGAGCGACTTCACTTTCACGTTTCACTTTCATGCATTGGAGAAGGAAATGGCAACCCACTCCAGTGTTCTTGCCTGGAGAATCCCAGGGACGGGGGAGCCTGGCGGGCTGCCATCTATGGGGTCACATAGAGTTGGACACGACTGAAGCGACTTAGCAGCAGCAACACTTTATAAAGACCTCTCTTACAATGCCAGCCTTCTTGTGCCTCTTTAAGTGACTCTCATCACCCCTAAAATTCCTATAGGAATAGCACTTTATTCGATTCCCACATAGTAAAATATTTCATTAAAAACCTAAACAATATGTTTGTTTGTTTTCTAACTTTCCTGTATGATCCTCAGTAGCATAAAGGTGATTTGTTTTTTCTTTTTCTTCTTCTTGCAAAGCACCCTCATTCAGCATGGGACATCTTGTAGTACCTTATACATAATATTTCACTGACCAGTATTTTTGACCTATTGATCCATCTTCTATTGAATTTCTTTTTCAGTTTGATACCTATTTAAATCTGTAGAATATGGATAAAAAGTTCTTGCTCTGAATTTCTGTTGGTAATTCTATATCTGGTTCTTTAGCTCTGAGCATTTCTCATAATTTATTTCCTAGTTTATTATTGATAAACTGTCTCTTCTTCTGTTTTGACTCTGGATGAAAAATATTAAGCTCAGATTGAAATCATTAAAAAATTCTCAGGGAAGTGTTTTGTACTCCTCAGAGGAGCTACTATTATTTTAATTTATAATTATAATTACAACTGTGTTCATTGGGATAATTCTTCAATGCTCCCAGACAACATTTTCTATGAGAACATTTTGTTGATAATGCACCATAGATTCCTAGGAAAAACTAATCTGTTAATTCGGTATATTTGAATTTGTTGCTGGCTGAAAGAATTAGTTTCTGATTTATTTTGATTATATTTAATAGTTCATAGATGCTTATCTGAATTTTAAACTAAAATTCTTTTAAAATTTTGATGCACAGAGCAGATTATTAAAAAAAATGAAGGCTTAATTCCATACAGTATTTATATTTTACTTCCTTTCAGTTCAGTTCAGTTCAGTCACTCAGTCGTGTCCGACTCTTTGTGACCCCCACCTTTAAATACTACAATTTTGATCTTAATATATTCAAAATGAAAGAAATAAGAATAAGGTGAAAAGCTGCATGGCTTCTCTCTTGGAGCAATAGATACAGAATAGAATGTAGATTATAAAATATATTTCATAAATATATCCATAAAGTTTGGGTAAATCAATCCTCTGGTCTTCAGATCATGTATGATAGGGAAAAAAGGATCATTTGTTCCTTGACTTCATATTTGATAAGGAAAAAAGAAAATTCGTCCAAGTACTTTCCTTCTTCCTTTTCAATTTTCCTTCCCTTCCTATACTTCCTTTCTTCTGTAACAATTATGCTGAAGCTAAGTCATAAAATACAAACAAAACTTTATTTCAGCTCCCTTTATGACTCTATCTTGAGTTACATGAGAATAATCTTTCCCCATTCCAGGATGGAAATTTGAGCAGATATCACTATGTGTTTTCCAAGTTTGTTCTTATGTGATTACATAATCCTACAGTCATTTTTAAGACCCACAAAAACATACAATGTTTAATAGTTCCAAACAGTTTTTGGAAAAAAAAAAAAATGGGTGCCTAATTCAAGCATTCACTGCAGAATAAGACTTCATCCCCTTTCCTACCTGTGGTCTGCGGTACGGAGCCTGCCTTTGCCAGAGGTAATCTGCTTTCTCTTGACTCTTACTCTGATCAAACCTGCTCCCACCTTCTCATTGTTCTTTAGGATAGGCAAATGAAGCAGTTTACAGAAGGGTTGACCTCACATATTTCTTAGTCTCCCTACCACTGCTTCTAACTAGATCCGATCTTAAAATGACCAGACTATCTTAAAATGACTTTGGCTACTTTGCTTGCCCTTACTGAGATGCAAGAATTGATTAAAGAGACGTCATGTCATCACTGAATCAGTTATAATTTCAGCCTCTAGCTTCAGTATCTGACTTTATGTCACCCTATCTCTCTGAGCCCTTTCCTTCTGATTCTAAATGAAATCTTTAAAGATGATCTGTTCTATCACTTTCTTCTTGTATTTACTTTCTTAGAACTATTAATAAACAGAAGATGATAACCCGTGTTTCAAGGATTGGCTGTGGTAATCACGTTTATCTGGTAGTCATATGATTAAAATGGGAAATCCAACTCAGCTTTGCAAGTTCCAAGGGGTGATGCCTCAGGCCACTGCCCAGGATGAAAGGTTCAAACTCACACACACTTGGTCCTTAGTTGGTCATACGGGGGGCAACGGGGTTACCTCCTAGGAATTCCATGTAATACCTTTCATTCCACTGTTTCTCCATGGACCAGATAATTCCTGGCCATTTCATAGGTAAGAGAGGTCCTGATTCAGCTTTTAACCATGGAATACTTGGTCCCTTTGGAAGATTTCCTTGTTTTAAATTAGACAATTAATGCTGACAGTATAATTAATGAAAATCAGTTAACCAGATTACATCACTTTTTACGGATCTTTTTAGTGACAGAGGAGTTTCTGGGAAACGTCTTTGATGGAGAGTCAGAAGGCTTACTAAGCTCAAAATCCCCTCTTTTCCCCAGATTCTGGTCTCCATGACATGGGGAGAGTCTATACCATTCTACTGCTTCCTTTATTTAGTTTTTTCTTTTTTTGCAACATGCAGAATTAGGGCCTCTTTCTGAATTCCTACCAGTAGGAGGCCAGATGTATTAAGTCCTAGCAACTGGATCTGAGTTACACATAGTACTTTTTCTTTGAAGATTTAAAAGTATTTTCTCTCAGAAGAAAATCTATTCTCTTTCACATGTACTTTAGTGTAATAATAACAGTTAATCAACTTTAAACCCTGGTCTTTGAAATTAAAAAGAAAATAGGAAGAAGAAGAACACTCATTTCAATAAAGTGTAACTTAGAAAATGAAGATAGAATCATGTTTTTTCAACTACTTAAATCATCTTTATCAGGCTCACTACAGAAGGACTTAATTTTCAAAGATAAAATATATTGACTGAGTGGTGGATCTTTGGGTAGTTGATAGAGGAATGGGGCCACTAACAAGAGGCTTATCTTTCAGAGAGGTTAATTCTTAAGCAGAGAGATTTGTAGACTGAAGCTCAGTCTTGGTATCATTATAACAGGTTTTATTTCCCTTTCAAAAAACACTCTTCAATTTGAGTCATGTAAAAACATGAGTTAAAATCTTAGAGTACAGGTATAATTTCTTAACAAATCTGTTGAAATTTTGGTGAACACTAGTACCATTACAACCTACTGTAAAAACAGGTTTATTACTTTTTTAAAATTTTTCATCATTTTCTCCTGAGCAAATTTACTGTTTAAATTAGTGGGAAAATAAGGATACTTTTTATTTTCCTCTTTAGAGTTTGTGACTATTTTTTAAAATTGCTCAGGGACAAACACACGTTGCTTTTTTAAAAGGAAAAAACCAGTATGGTCTTTAAGCAATGCCAATGGAGTGTATACATGCACATATGTGTGTTTGTGCATGTACAGAATGCAGAGGCATCAGTCATATCTCCAGCAGAGAGCCCTAAAAATGTGGTTTGTCAAAGCAGCCTTTTCCCCTGAGAAATAGTAAGAAGATTAAAATCAGTGGTGATAAACTTTACAGCTAAAAACAGTTTGACAGTTTAAATTATGTCCTTTTCCTAGACTTCATTTTGCCCAATTAAAAAAAAATAAATAAAATTATTGGTCTAAAGTAGACTATGCTTTCACTTGACAATGACTATGCTTCCTTTGGACATCAACCACCTACTATGTACTAACATTTTATATTTTTTGTTTCTTTCTGTTTGTGTTGGTGTGGGGTACTAGGTGGGATGCAGAAAATTATTAGTAGGTAGGCAGACAAGTATCCATCCCATACTTTTTAAACCTACAGTCTGCTATTACATACCTGTGGTAAAAGGTCACACAGCAAATAACAAAAGGTCATTAACAGAAGAATGAAGTCAGTTCTATGGTTTCTTTAATTAAAATTTATGCTTGTGACTTATATCATCTGTTTGTGTCCTGTGAAGAATATAAAATTGATGTTTTTAAGAAGTTTAAATATAAACTGAAAGTCGCGTCCAAGTCTCTGCAACCCCATGGACTGTAGAGTCCATGTAATTCTCCAGCCCAGAATACTGGAGTGGGTAGCCTTTCCCTTCTCCAGGGGATCTTCCCAACCCAGGGATGGAACACAGGTCTCCCACATTGCAGGCGGATTCTTTACCAGCTGAGACATATCCAGTGTGAACTGTCTGCTGAAAGTTTAAAAGTCTCTGGACTAGATGATTTCAAATGCCCCATGCAACTGCCCTGGCTGCACTTCCATAATGTTGGTCTCTATGTTCCACTGCTCTTACCTACATTTCACAGGAGGATGATAATTGCATTGCATTTAGAAAACAGGTATACAAGAGGGAAAACAAGAGTAACTAACCTTTAAACTTGGAGAGAGGAGAAGCATCATATGTCATATATGCTGGCGTGCTGTGATTCATGGGGTCGCAAAGAGTCAGACACGACTGAGCGACTGAACTGAACTGAACTGATGCTTGTGTGCACGTGTGCTAAATTGCTTAATTTGTGTCCAACTCTTTGTGACCATATAGACCGTAGCCCGCCAGGCTGTCTGTAGGATTCTTCAGACAAGAATACTGGAGTGAGTTGTCAGGACCTCCTCCAAGGGATCTTCCTTACCCAGGGATTGAACTCCTGTCTCTTACATCTCTTGCTTTGGCAGACAGGTTCTTTACCACTGCACCACCAGAGAAGCCCATGAATATCTAGTAGATATTTATTGGAATGAAATGATTGTGAAAAGTTCCACGCACAAATATTGGATACAGACGATTGTGAGATGAGAGTTTCCTAACAAGAGACTGAGTGACGCAAAGGAAAGAGTAATGCCAAGGGTTTCAGAAAAACCTGGGTTTGACATCTGCTAGTGAGTTTCTCTGGGACAAGCTATGGTGCCTCTTCAAGCCTTTAAGTTCTCCTCTTTATAATTTAGATGTTAATCGTTACTTTGTAAAATCACTCAGGATTAAATGAGACAGCACGTGGAGGGCAACCTGCTCAATTTTAGTGTATAAAAACATTAATTCTCTACTATTGTTGATGCCTAGTGTCCAGTGTTCATACACCCTTGAAAGTGGTCTATACTTAATTGCTTCTTCTGTCATTTTTCTAACTTAATGAGTACATCCCAATTATCAGTGCAGACATGATACTCATAAATGATTTGGAAAAGGCAATATCACATGACAATAATCTCACCAGATTTATCTCCCTGCACATTTTGAGTTGTTCAATCCTCTTTTCCTCCTGTAAAGTGGACTTGGAACTTTCTACTCTATGTTACAGAGAATAAAAAGCACTCTATGTGAGCATCAAAGCCAATTTAATCCTTGTTCAATTCTCGCAAGCCTCTTTTTACAAAGAATAATCCCGTAGGACATCTCATTACTCACTGGGATAATTGTTTAAATATCAAAAGCTGCATAATAAAATAAGAAAATCCCTATTTTGAGAAAGCGCACTCTGGCTCTCCTGCAAAGGAAAGACTGAGGGGGAGTGTATAGAGGCGGAAAGAATTGTGAGTGGGCTGTTGGAACACTCTACATGAAGCATAATGAAGTCCTGAACTAAGGCGGAAGATGCTGGAGAAATTGGAAGAAAATCTTATCAAATTTGCTGGAACAGACTTTATGGAGGGAGAAGGTCAACCGTAAGTAATCATCAAAAGAATGACGTAAACCTGTGCATTTCTGTAGGTGGTGTGTGGTAGTAAATGAGAGTGGAAGGAATCATGAAATCATGCTGCCAAAGTAGGAATAAGGGTTTCTGTGAACTGGGAATAGAGTCGCTCAGAGACTTCTGAGGAGCTGGTCTTTCACCTCTTAGTAATCCGTGAATGACTCACAGCTCTGCAAGGGCCCTGTGTTGCTGCTCTGAGAAATCAAATGCTCTGTCTTCTCAACACCAGCATGAAATTGTAGCTCTTTGAGTACCCAGGTGGCTTCCCAGGTTGCACTAGTGGTAAAAACCCACTTGCCAATACAGGAGACAAAAGAGACATGGGTTCGATCCCTGGATCAGAAAAATCCCCTGGAGGAGAAAATGGCAACCCACTCCAGTAGTCTTGCCTGGGAAGTCCCACGGACAGAGAAGCCTGAGGGGTTACAGTCCATAATGTCAGAAAGAGTCGAACACGACTGAAGTGACTTAGCACAATGAATACCCAAGAGATGTTATTCTGGCCTCCAAAAACAGTAGTCATGACTTACTGAGCACTACTATGAACCAAATGCTTACATACCCTTATGACAAATTTACAAACTGTAATTAATTCCATTTGCCGGATGATAAAATTGAGACTCCAAATATTGAGGTAGCATACTCAGAATTACACTATCAGCAAGTGGCTAAACGGAAAGATTAGTTTGTGTCAAATTGTAAAGCTGCTTCTCATTTTACACCACCATTCTTCCTCTGTAAAGAATATATAAAAAGCAAAAAAAAAAAAAGTAAAGTGTTAGTTGCTTAGTTGTGTCTGACTCTTTGTGACCCCATGGGCTGTAGCCCTCCAGGCTCCTCACTCCATGGATTTCTCCAGGAAAGACTCCTGGAGTGGGTTGCCATTTCCTTGTTCAGGGGATCTTCCTGATGCAGGGATCAAACCCGGGTATCTCGCATTGGAGGTTGATTCTTTACCACCATCTGAGCCACCAGGGAAGCCCCTAAAGAATAGATACATATATTCAATTTCAAATACCTACAGAAATTTTATATAGAGGTAAATAAAAAAGCTAAATGGCTGTTTGAGGAGGCCTTACAAATAGCTGTGAAAAGAAGGGAAGTGAAAAGCAAAGGAGAAAAGGAAAGATATAACCATTTGAATGCAGAGTTCCAAAGAATAGCAAGGAGAGATAAGAGAGCCTTCCTCAGCAATCAATGCAAAGAAAGAGAGGAAAACAACAGAATAGGAAAGACTAGAGATTTCTCCAAGAAAATTAGAGATACCAAGAGATCATTTCATGCAAAGATGGGCTTAATAAAGGACAGAAATGGTAGGAACCTAGCAGAAGCAGAAGATATTAAGAAGAGGTGGCAAGAAAACATAGAAGAACTGTACAAAAAAGATCTTCATGACCCAGATAATCACGATGGTGTGATCACTCACCTAGAGCCAGACATCCTGGAATGTGAAGTCAAGTGGGCCTTAGGAACCATCACTACGAACAAAGCTAGTGGAGGTGATGGAATTCAGCTGAGCTATTTTAAATCCTGAAAGATGATGCTGTGAAAGCGTGTCACTCAATATGTCACCAAATTTGGAAAATCTCACTGTTCATGGGATTGCAAAGAGTCAGACACTACTGAGCAACTGAACTGAACTGAACACACGCTAGTAAAGTAAAGTTCAAAATTCTCCAAGCCAGGCTTCAGCAATATGTGAGCCATGAACTTCCAGATGTTCAAGCTGGTTTTAGAAAAGGCAGAGGAACCAGAGATCAAATTGCCAACATCTGTTGGATCATGGAAAAGGCAAGAGAGTTCCAGAAAAACATCTATTTCTGCTTTATTGACTATGCCAAAGCCTTTGACTGTGTGGATCACAGTAAACTGCGGAAAATCCTGAAAGAGATGGGAATACCAGACCACATGACCTGCCTCTTGAGAAACTTATATGCAGGTCAGGAAGCAACAGTTAGAACTGGACATGGAACAACAGACCTGTTCCAATTAGGAAAAGGAGTACATCATGAGAAATGCTGGGCTGGATGAAGCACAAGCTGGAATCAAGATTGCCAGGAGAAATTTCAAAAACCTCAGATATGCAGATGACACCACCCTTATGGCAGAAAGTGAAGAAGAACTAAAGGGCCTCTTAATGAAAGTGAAATAGAAGAGTGAAAAAGTTGGCTTAAAGCTCAACATTCAGAAAACTAAGATCATGGTATTCAGCCCCATCACTTCATGGCAAATAAATGGTAAAACAGTGGCTGACTTTATTTTTCTGGGCTCCAAAATCACTGCAGATGGTGATTGCAGCCATGAAATTAAAAGACACTTACTCCTTGGAAGGAGAGTTATGACCAACCTAGACAGCATATTAAAAAGCAGAGACATTGCTTTGTCAACAAAGGTCCGTCTAGTCAAGGCTATGGTTTTTCCTGTGGTCATGTGTGAATGTGAGAGTTGGACTATAAAGAAAGCTGAGCACTGAAGAATTGATGCTTTTGAACTGTGGTGTTGGAGAAGACTCTTGAAGGTCCCTTGGACTGCAAGGAGATCCAACCAGTCCATCCTAAAGATCAGTCCTGGGTGTTCATTGGAAGGACTGATGTTGAAGCTGAAACTTCAATCCTTTGGCCACCTGATGTGAAGAGCTGACTCATTGGAAAAGACCCTGATGCTGGGAAAGATTGAGGGCAGGAGGAGAAGGGGACAACAGAAGATGAGATGGTTGGACAGCATCACCGACTCAATGGACATGGGTTTAGCTGGACTCTGGGAGCTGGTGATGGACAGGGAGGCCTGGTGTTCCACGGTTCACGGGGTCACAAAGAGTCAGACACAACTGAGTGACTGAACTGAACTGAAATAAATGTATTAAATTCATTGTCTTCAAAATTCATTCTTTCCCTCTCTCTCTATCTCTCAATCTCTGCTCATCTCTCCTTTATATCCCCCAACACACACATAAATGGAGACAGATGAAACATTGTTTCCCTTGGGGTTAAATCTAAACCTATGGGAATTTTCTTACCTTGAGTGCCAAATATACTCAACTCAAAATTAGATTTTAGAAATATAATTGTGTGTTTATGAATGAGGGAACATCCCTGAGTAAGTAAAAACATTGCCTTATTGGTTTTCTCTGTTTTTATTAAAATCAGTTACTAGTCCTTGAAGATTACCCAATAATTGTTTCTAAAACATTTAAAGTACAGTTCATGAGATGATAAGTCCTTCGTGATCAGTGTCTAAATATTATTGCTTATATATTGAATTCATTAAAAATATAATACATACTTTTAGCACTTTGCACATACCAAATGCTTTTTTTTCCATTTCTTAAAAATAGTCTTCATGTACATTAATCCTTCTAATCCATACAATCATGTTATTGCTGCTAAATCAGCCCCTCTGAAGAGGAATAATAAATTTCCCATAATGTGTCTAAAGTCTAGACACATATAGCTAAAAGAGGTGGAACCTTCAGAATCCAAACCCAGTCAATCCCACTAATAACCACTGGGTTCACGGTGTCCCTGTGTCCAAAACTTTCTAGATACTTGTCCCACTAGATAACCATGTGTTCAAGGATTCTTGATAAATACAAGCAACTATTATTTCTCCAACTTATAAAATGTCTTTTCTCTGCCAAGGAAATGAGCATCCCAGCAAATGAGGACTAGTCATCAAAGCTAAATAAAGTGAATGGTGACTGCAGTGAGTCTGTCTGAGAGCTAGGGTCAGGGCTGCCCCCATGGGTGGGTGAATTCTGGCTGCAGAAGCTGCCCAGCTACAGGAGCGACGGACATGACCCAGCTCTGCTCAGCCTGTGCAGACAAGAGGAAGGGGTACCTAATGTGGTGCTTCTGTACCTAGAAGGCACCTTTTTGAATTGGAAAACTGAGAAGTTTATAAAATTCACCCAAAGGGCCAGCTCCACCTATGCTGGTAAGAAGCTCCTGTCCCATTCTCAGGTGTGCCCCAAACTCTGAGTGATCCTGAACAAGCCTGGTTTTGTTTTGTTTTGTTTTTTTCATTTTAACCTCTGCCTACCTCTCCCCTAACCTCCTGCAACCTCCTACTTTAGACCACCAGGGGACCTAAGCGTATGATTCTAGTAACTGCATTTGAACTTGTAGAATGTGCTTTTTTTTAAGCTTTGTTGAGGTATACTTGATTAATAAAAGTAGTATATTTTAAGGTATACAACTCAGTGTGTTTTTATATCAATGCATTGTAAAGTGATCATCACCATCATGTCTATCTCTCTTTCTATATACATATATACATATACATTTATATCACCTCACATAGTTAGCTTTGGCTCTTTTTTTTTATTATTTTGGATGCAAAGCTTGAATTGTATCTACCATAGTCTTTTGGGACAAGTTTACAAAGAAAATCACAGACTGATGAACTTTCAGATCTCAATATAAAACTATTTCTAGTCCCTGAAAGCAAAAAAAATGAAGTGAGAGCAGAAAGGAAAGGAAAGGAAAGAAGACAAGAGAAAGAAACCATGGAATAAAGACCATACTTTGTCCTCAACTGAAGTCTGATCCAGGAAGGGGAAAATCCTACAATTGCAGAGCATAAGTTTTGCCTGCATTTTACAGAAGTAAATTCTCCGTCAATAAAAATTCTCTCTGAACTGAAAAAAAAAAAAAAAAAAAACTGAAAAGAATATAAACTGCATCTTAGGAAGTTTGATGTGTGACTTGAGGGTTTAGTAACTCATCTATCATAAGAGGATTTTAAGCTGTCCTTGTTTAAAGACCCTCATATTAAATATGTCACCTCTAATAGCAATGCAAGTAAATTTGAAATTGATTTTGAATCAAGAAAAATTGGTAGAAAATTTGGTAGAATCATTATGTTGTCAAGAATTCTTCACATTCCCAATAATTCAGAAGCAAATTATCCTGCCCTCAATTGTTCAGACTTTGCATTTTGCATTTTCCTGTGGCCTTCCCCCTATAAAACATCAGTGTTTTCTCTGAAGGACAGCAAGGGAGTGAAAAGGACACTCTGCTCCACCTTGCTGGGCAATGAGGATGAAGCTACTGACACCCATGAGAGTTCAGGATTCCGATAACCTGTGATCAGCAGAGTCCCCTAACTGTGATCTGTGTACTATAAGCATTTAAATGGAAACACCATTCATTTTAAATGCACACGTCTATATTTTTATTAAACCACGTTCCATTTTCTCTTAATAAACATATATGCATAATCATTAAAAAATATAAAAGTCATATTAACAATAAATTCTCTTCTGCAGGCTTCTTTCATTATCTCTTTTTCCCTTAGGCTTGAACTGATTTCAATAGTTCCTCCAAAAATGTCCTTACACATGGAAACTGTGAACGTGACCAATTTGGAAATAAGACATTTGCTGATGTAATCAATTTAAGATGAGGCCCTAAGGTGGGCCCTGAAGTCAATGGCTGGTGTTCTTGTGAAGAGAAATAGAGATTTGAAGACACAGAGGAGACAGACATGGAGAAGGTCACACGAAGACAGAGACAGAGGCTGGAGCTTGCTCCTACAAAGCAAGAACTCCAGTGATTGGCAGGAACCACTGGAAGCTGGAGGAGGCAAAGAAGGACACTTCCCAGAGGCTTCAGGGGGAGCATGACCTCCTCAATGCCATACTTGTGAACGCTTAGCCTCCATGACTGTAAGAGAATACATTTCTCTCATTTAAGCCACACACTTGTATTTTCTTAAGGAATTCTAGGAAACTAATACAGATAGTGTCTAGAGATATTCCCCTGGGCACAAGCATCTTTGAGATCATGGAGATGCCATTGTCAAATCTGAGAATGGAAAGATGCAAAGAAATAAAGGGATAAACACAGAAAGGAGGCTCTGCTTTTGAACTGGGTAGAGGCAGCCCATGTGTTGATCTATATTTTTACCTTCTTTAGCATATTTTTCTATGTTCTAATTTTTGGCTAATTTGACTATCTCTTAAACTGTAAACTCTAAAAGGCAGTATCAAAATTTGATTTATGACCACTTTATCCCCAGTACCCTGTACAGAACTTAGCACATAGTAACTACTCAATAAATATCTGTGGGCAAAAGGAAAAAAAGAAGGAAAGGAGGAAAGGAGGGAAGAAAGCCAAACTCTCTTAGGATGAAGTTGAATCATTCTTCCTATTGAGCTGATTTTCAAAACTATTGATGATGTCAGAAAAACCTAGAAATTCACTGCTGTGTTCACAGACTTACTAATGAGTAACTCAAACTTTTATTCTAAAATGCAACTTACCATTTGTGATAATGAGATCATTAAATTTTACATCATTTATTATGCTCAGCATTGGGAAAATGAAGTGAAAATAGAGTTTTGGTGTTAATAAGGACTTTAGAAATAATTGTTTCTACCCTATTATTGGATAAATGAGAACACAGAGGCCTGGAGAGATGAAGCAGCAGGAAACATGTGTCCCAACCCCTGGCTTTGTGTCTTTCCTACTGTATCACACTGTCTTCCGGTGCATAGAAGGTCATGGGTAAGACAGTCTTCATTTGCAAGAATAAAACTTCTAAGCTTTATGTCATCCCACAGTGCAAAAAAAAAAAAAAAAAAGAACTTCGATAGAAACAGACTCTTAAAGTGAAGCTTTTCTCTTTTTGTCACTGACAGGTTATCAGAATGAGAAGCAACAAAATGGTATTTTTACTTGTGTTAAGTGATCTCACGTGGGGTCATGAATTAAGGCAAGGCCAACTGCTGTCATTCAGTTTCTTCATCAGAAAATGGTAATACTCCCCTCTCATTTGGTTTCTAATTTCTTCCTTAAAATATTGCTGTGAGCAACTATACTCTAAGAAAATTCATTTAAAGAAAACAAATAGATGATTAAAACCTATCTACCCTCTTGTCAATAAATTTAACTGTATTCTTTCACAATATATATGAATATCACAAATTGTCATTCTCCTAAATTATTCAAATTAGGATTCTGAGGCAATTTTTTAAATTTTAGATAAAAGCAAACCTGATTTTGAAATTTTAAATAATCTCCTGAAAAATTGCAGTCAAATTCTCAAAAATCAAGTGACTACCATCCTCAAAAAAGAAACAGAATAGATAAGCAACAAAGACCTACTGTATACCTCAGGGAAATGTATCATCTTATAATAGCCTATAATAGAAAAGAATATATATATATGTATATATATACACACACATACACACACATAGGTATATAACTAGTATATATTTAAAACTAAATCACTTTGCTGTACACCTGAAACATTATGAACAACTATATTTCAATAAAAAAATAAGAATTAAAAAAAATAATTGCTGAGAACCAAGTGAAATACTGCCTGCAAATGCCCTGTAAGATGCAGAATATTTTATTCATGCTCCCAGACTACTGTTGCCGAAACACTCCCCTAGTCTCCAACCAGCCTCCCCTCACACAGACCCTTGTTGACTGCAGCACACACTTCATTTCTGGGAACCACCGTTCCTATTTCTTCATCCTTACTGATGAAAATATCCCTCGTGGTGTTCAGCTAAATGTCATGTCAAGCTGATTCAGCCCTGTTGTTTTTCTAATTTAGAACAAAAATAAATGTTAGTTCACTGTGGCAGGCAAACATTCTTCTGACATAGTAAAGATACCAGCATCTCAGAGAAGTGCTGGCAGGATTTTAAAATTTACAAAAGAAGTTGCTGCATAGACAACTTGATTTCAACGTGGGGATTGTCAAAGATGACTCCTTGAAAGAAATACAATAATGGAATTCATTCTGCTCACAATAATACACCCAAACTTTTATTCTTTGCACTAAAAATATCCCCAAACTTCCTCAGGGGTCAAATCTATTTTGACCAGCTTGCCTTTTGGTATGCTGCAATAGTGGCCTCATAAATTTCTTCTGTTTACCGATAAATAGCTATAATTTAAATAACATTGGGATTCATTTTCCAGGCATTTTATTAGCTTCCCTGAATTGATTAATGCTTCATAAAGTCTGCTTGAGGGAAAAAAAAAAAAAAGATAGTGATTATCTTTTTTTTTTTTCGATTTTATAACTTCACAGATTTATAGCACAGTGCCATCTGTGGGGCTAAGTGTGCTTTTTCAACAAGAGTCAGACTCAAAACCATTCACTTTGTTGGCCTCAAGAGAGTCACTGATTAGTTTACTAGTAGGAAGGATAATTATTCAAAAGGAATATTCAATTTCAGCACAGCTTAAAGCTCCATGAAGAATATGGAGCCATGCGTAACAAAGAAATAACTATGTCTAAGTAGTTAAGTTACTAAGCTATCATACTGAGATACTGCTTCAACAAAGAAAGCATTTTAGCAAGATTTCCTGATTTTTAGATTTGTATACTCCCTTGAGAAATAAGTCGTTAGATTATCAATGCAAACAGTGTTTGTGATGAGGCAAACTCCTCCAGTATTACAGAAATACCAAGGAGATGTTTATTTTGTGCTTCAAGACTTGTGATGATACCCCCTGTAGCACATGCAGCCACAAAAAATAATGGGTAGTTACCATCTTCTTACATGTGTGTCTGCATGATTACACCATGGATTTAGAAGCTCAAGGACTATACATTTTCAGATCTGTATTCAGGTATTAAACTTGGCAGAGCCTTGGTTTCCAGAATGTGGGGAGAGTGTCATAGAAACATAATTTTCAGACTCTACCTCACCATCGTATTATCCTTCCTGGCTTACAAGAGGAAAAATGCCCCTTGGTATAAAGAGGGGCATAAAAAGGCAACCATTGGGATCAAATTTGGACAATGCTTAATGCCATTCTGATGTAGAAATGTTAGTTCTAACTTCGCAGCTACAGAATGAATTTAAGACATTTAATCCGTAGCTGTTATCTCCCTTGGAAATAGTACATCTGTTTTTTTTCTATTTTCTACTTGTCTTAAAGAGTTGCATATGATCAGAGTGTGTTAAAGGAAGAATCTTCATTTGAGAACCTAGGTCGAGAGAAGGTCATTTTCCAGATTATTAACTTCATTTGTAAAATCTCTTGCAATAGTTTTGCCTGTAGATTCACAGGCAAAATTCACAAATAATCCTTTGTCCTCTTGATAAAAGAAATCTATGTCTCTTATCTATTAAAAGTTTTAATATGGTGATTTGCTCTGGGATGTGCAAGCTCTTGTAAACATCTGTGTTTGGGGGATGGAGTGGAATAGAGGATATGAAGCTCAGTACTAGAAAAATATATTCACATCTTCTGAATTCAGATATATGGTAGCCTGATGTACAAACACTCGTGCACTCAGTGGTTACAGCTGACAAGCTAGTTGTTCCACAGCACATGGAATCTTCATGAACGAGGTATCAAACCCATGTCCCCTGTACTGGCAGGCAGATTCGCAACCACTAAACTACCAGGGAAATACCAACCATTGCTATTAGTATTTTAGTCTTTAGTTTCATACATGCCCATTTGATAAATGATTACATAAAAAGAAGAGATATCTAAGGAAAGATAAATTGTTCATTTATTTTAATATTTTATAATGAAAAGGAAGCGTATGCTAGCTATTTTTAAAAATAAAGGTAAAAATTTAATTGCAATGATAATTTGAGGATAAAAAAATGAATAAATCCTTAATCTCCACTTTCCAGTTATTCTTCACTTTTCTCTATATTAACGTTGTAAACAACCTTGAATTTACCATTCCCTCTATTCTTTCCATTATTAGGTAAATGTACATAAACCATTTTAGGATTCTTGCTACTGGAGATCAGTGAAGAAATAACTCCAGAAAGAATGAAGGGATGGAGCCAAAGCAAAAACAATACCCAGCTGTGGATGGGACTGGTGATAAAAGCAAGATCCGATGCTGTAAAGAGCAATATTGCATAGGAACCTGGAATGTCAGGTCCATGAATCAAGGTAAACTGGAAGTGATCAAACAAGAGATGGCAAGGGTGAACGTCGACATTCTAGGAATCAGCTATCTAAAATGGACTGGAATGGGTGAATTTAACTCAGATGACCATTATATCTACTACTGTCGGCAGGAATCCCTCAGAAGAAATGGAGTAGCCATCATGGTCAACAAAGGAGTCTGAAATGCAGTACTTGCATGCAGTCTCAAAAACGACAGAATGATCTCTGTTCATCTCCAAGGTAAACCATCCAATATCACAGTTCTCCAAATCTATGCCCCAACTAGTAACGCTGAAGAAACTGAAGTTGAACGGTTTTATGAAGAACTACAAGACCTCTTAGAACTAACACTCAAAAAAGATGTCCTTTTCATTATAGGGGACTGGAATGCAAAAGTAGGAAGTCAAGAAACACCTGGAGTAGCAGGCAAATTTGGCCTTGGAATGCAGAATGAAGCAGGGCAAAGACTAATAGAGTTTTGCCAAGAAAATGCACTGGTCATAGCAAACACCCTCCTCCAGCAACACAAGAGAAGACTCTACACATGGACATCACCAGATGGTCAACACCAAAATCAGATCGATTATATTCTTTCCAGCCAAAGATGGAGAAGCTCTACACAGTCAACAAAAACAAGACCATGAGCTGACTGTGGCTCTGATCAGGAACTCCTTATTGCCAAATTCAGACTTAAATTGAAGAAAGTAGGGAAAACCACTAGACCATTCAGGTATGACCTAAATCAAATCCCCTATGATCATACAGTGGAAGTGAGAGATAGATTGAAGGGCCTAGATCTGATAAATAGAGTGCCTGATGAACTATGGACAGAGGTTCGTGACATTGTACAGGAGACAGGGATCAAGACCATCCCCATGGAAAAGAAATGCAAAAAGCAAAATGGCTGCCTGGGGAGGCCTTACAAATAGCTGTGAAAAGAAGAGAGGTGAAAAGCAAAGGAGAAAAGGAAAGATAAAAGCATCTGAATGCAGAGTTCCAAAGAATAGCAAGAAGAGATGAGAAAGCCTTTCTCAGAGATCAGTGCAAAGAAATAGAGGAAAACAACAGAATGGGAAAGACTAGAGATGTCTTCAAGAAAATCAGAGATACCAAGGGAACATTTCATGCAAAGATGGGCTCGATAAAGGACAGAAATGGTATGGACCTAACAGAAGTAGAAGATATTAAGAAGAAGTGGCAAGAATACATGGAAGAACTGTACAAAGAAGATCTTCACGACCCAGATAATCATGATGATGTGATTACTTATCTAGAGCCAGACATCTTGGAAAGTGAAGTCAAGTGGGCCTTAGAAAGCATCACTACGAACAAAGCTAGCAGAGGTGATGGAATTCCAGTGGAGCTATTTCACATCCTGAAAGATGATGCTGTGAAAGTGCTGCACTCAATATGCCAGCAAATTTGGGAAACTCAGCAGTGGCCACAGGACTGGAAAAGGTCAGTTTTCATTCCAATCCCAAAGAAAGGCAATGCCAAAGAATGCTCAAACTACCACACAGTTGCACTCATCTCACAAACTAGTAAAGTAATGCTCAAAATTCTCCAAGCCAGGCTTCAGCAATAAGTGAATTGTGAACTCCCTGATGTTCAAGCTGGTTTTAGAAAAGGCAGAGGAACCAGAAATCAAATTGCCAGCATCCGCTGGATCATGGAAAAAGCAAGAGAGTTCCAGAAAAAAACATCTCTTTCTGCTTTATTGACTATACCAAAGCCTTTGACTGTGTGGATCACAATAAACTGTGGAAAATTCTGAAAGAGATGGGAATAACAGACAACCTGACCTGCCTCTTGAGAAATCTGTATGCAGGTCAGGAAGCAACAGTTAGAACTGGACATGGAACAACAGACTGGTTCCAAATAGGAAAAGGAGTCCATCAAGGCCGTATATTGTCACCCTGCTTATTTAACTTATATGCAGAGTACATCATGAGAAACGCTGGACTGGAAGAAACACAAGCTGGAATCAAGATTTCTGGGAGAAATATCAATAACCTCAGATATGCAGATGACACCACCCTTATGGCAGAAAGTGAAGAGGAACAAAAAAGCCTCTTGATGAAAGTGAAAGAGGAAAGTGAAAAAGGTGGCTTAAAGCTCAACATTCAGAAAACGAAGATCATGGCATCTGGTCCCATCACTTCATGGGAAATAGATGGGGAAACAGTGGAAACAGTGTCAGACTTTATTTTTTGGGGCTCCAAAATCACTGCAGGTGGTGACTGCAGCCATGAAATTAAAAGATGCTTACTCCTTGAAAAAAAAGTTATTATCAACCTAGATAGCATATTCAAGAGCAGAGACATTACTTTGCCGACTAAGGTCTGTCTAGTCAAGGCTATAGTTTTTCCAGTGGTCATGTATGGATGTGAGAGTTGGAATGTGAAGAAGGCTGAACGCCAAAGAATTGATGCTTTTGAACTGTGGTTTTGGAGAAGACTCTTGAAGGTCCCTTGGACTGCAAGGAGATCCAACCAGTCCATTCTGAAGGAGATCAGCCCTGGGATTTCTTTGGAAGGAATGATGCTAAAGCTGAAACTCCAGTACTTTGGCCACCTCATGAGAAGAGTTGACTCATTTGAAAAGACTCTGATGCTGGGAGGGACTGGGGGCAGGAGGAGAAGGGGACGACGGATGATGAGATGGCTGGATGGCATCATGGACTCGATGAACATGAGTCTGAGTGAACTCCGGGAGATTGTGATGGATAGAAGGCCTGGCGTGCTGCGATTCATGGGGTCGCAAAGAGTCGGACACGACTGAGCAACTGAACTAGAGCATATTTGGTAACAGAAATCAGGTATGAGCAACAGTACATTGGAGATTCTAGAGGCATAGGAACTAAGAGGAGTTTCTTCTTTATTACAGGTGCCATTTAAGTACTCTTATAGCAGTAGCTCATCTAATCTATAAAGGAAAAAAAAGCAAAAGCAAGCTAGATACCATCCTTTTCTCTTTGTAGGAGTGAACAAGTTTAAGTTACTTATCAAGGTTAAACAGTTTGTGTCTGTGCTAGAACCAAGATTTAAATCTATGTTTGTCTATCTCTAAAATCTTGACTTCTTGCAAGGAATCAGAGGAAGGATATTCTATAAACACTATGCCAGGATGGAAGAGGAGCCTGCCTTTCAAAAGTTGGTTTGTGAGAAAAGAAAGACATATTTGCGATCATTGCCTTTCTAAGTAACTGTCAATTTTCTCAGTTCAGTTCAGTTCAGTTGGTCAGTCATGTCAGACTCTTTGCGACCCCATGAACCGTAGCACACCAGGCCTCCCTGTCCATCACCACCTCCAGGAGTTTACCCAAACTCACGTCCATTGAGTCAGTGATGCCATCCAACCATCCCATCCTCTGTTGTCCTCTTCTCCTCCTGCCCTCAATCCCTCCCAGCATCAGCGTCTTTTCAAATGAGTCAGCTCTTCACATCAGGTGCCAAAGTATTGGAGTTTCAGCTACAGCATCAGTCCTTCCAATGAACACCCAGGACTGATCTCCTACATAGAATTATTCAGTTACTTGACAATGAATCCATTATGTTGGATCATAGTGGCCTCTTCTGGTGAAAAATGAGAATATCAGAAATCTTCATTAAAAATTATAAATAATGATTAAATATAAAATTTATATAAATTCAGTTCAGTTCAGTTGCTCAGTCATGTCTGACTCTGCGACCCCATGGACTGTAGCACACCAAGCTTCCCTGTCCTTCACCATCTCCTGGAGCCTGCTCCGACTCACATCCACTGAGTCAGTGATGCCATCCAACCTTCTCTTCCTCTGTTGTCCCCTGCTCTTCCTGTTTTCAATCTTTCCCAGCATCAGGGTCTTTTCAAGTGAGTCAGGTCTTTGCATCAGGTGGCCAAAGTATTGGAGCTTCAGCTTCAGCATCAGTCCTTCCATGAATATTCAGGACTGATCTCCTTTAGAATAGACTGGTTAGATCTTGCAGTCCAAGGGACTCTCAAGAGTCTTCTCCAACACCACAGTTCAAAAGCATCAATTCTTCAGCACTCAGCTTTCTTTATGGTTCAACTCTCACATCCATACATGACTACTGGAAAAATCAAAGCTTTGACTATGTGGACTTTTGTTGGCAAAGTAACCTCTCTTCTTTTTAATATGCTGTTATAATTTGAGCTATTATAATTTGGGTAATAAGGGAAATGTGATATTGACACTTGTTGGCAGGATCAGGACATGGTAGCAACTCATGTACTATTTGTAGTCCTCATAAGAATCCTCCCATGCATATTTGTCTTTTGCAATTTAAGAAATTGAGACTTGTAAAGGTTAATAAATTGTGCGAGTTGTCCAAGATAATAAGTCGAGATGTGTGCATGGAAATCCAGTCTTATGAAGATGAAGTTTATTGTAAGGGGTCCTGGTTGTTCTACAGGATCTTTAATGTTTATGGATATTGAGGTTCTTGAAAAATTATCGTAGTCTCATGCCTTGGGCAATGTTTTAAAATTTCTTGCTGTTGCACTTATCAGCAATACCCCAAGCATCCCCTAGTGCTTCAGAAAAACTGTTTTATTAAACTCACTTATTATTGGTAAGTTTATTTTCTAGCACTTAGATTTCAGTCGTTGCAATTCACGGTCAATCACTCGTATTCAATCTTTCTCCGAGTATGAGGATAAATACCCAAACTACTTGGTGCTTCATATTTAGGAGAATCTCAAGTGTTGCTCTGATATCCACAACAAAGTGGACATTGACTGAACATCCTGTGGTATAAACAAAGGGGTTTTCTTTTCTGCTCACACACAGCCACACTTCTCTAATTGAGGGGGCAGCAAATGGTCATTAAACAAAAATGCATGAAACACACATAGGTAACATATAACAAAAATGCTATTTTTCAAATGGAGTCTTTGTTAGCCCTTTGAGAGTTGCAGTGCAATGCTTTGCTTTTCCTTTTATTTTTAGAAAATGTCCAGTCTATCAACACAGTGGAAGAGAAGGGTCACCTGGAACTGCCCTGAAAGCCAGAGCTGTGTCCCTGAGCTTGTGGCCTCTGCTTTTTAGGGTCAGCAGGCTGATTCTTCAGAAAAGATTCTTTAGTTTCACTTAAATAAATAGAGTTGAAAAAAACTCGTTAAAAATGGTTTAAAGATCCTGCTTCCTTCGATTTCTGTTTACACTGCGTAGAATTTTTATGGATTTGACCTAAAACAAAAGTGAACGAAGGGAGGTGGGAGAGGGGTTCAGGATTGGGAACACGTGTGCACCCGTGGTGGATTCGTGTTGATGTACGGCAAAACCAATACAGTATTGTAAAGTAAAATGAAGTAAAATTTAAAAAAATTTTAAAAGAGAAAAAAAAAAAGAAAACATATCATCCCTAATTTTCCACTTTCAGCTCTAAGTAAATGTACCCTCCAAGAAGCAAGGGCTTCCCAGGCTATACTAGTGGGAAAGAACCTTCCTGCCAATGGAGGAGACATAAGAGATGAGGGTTTGATCCCTGAGTTGGGAAATCCCCTAGAGGAGGCCATGGCAACCCACTCCAGTATTCTTGCCTGGAGAATACCATGGACAGAGGAGCCTGGCGGGCTACAGTCCATGGAGTCGTGAAGAGTCAGACATGACTGAAGTGACTTAGCACATGTGCACACCTAGAAGCAAAGGCCTCATTTTTTTTTTTTTTTCTAATTGTGGGTGTTTATTTACTCTTACCCTCTTGTACTCCCTTTGAGCTGTCTGGGGGAGGCTCTGCCTTTGAGCAGGTTGACAGCCTACTGAAGGTAACTTTGTCAGGGAAAGTTTCCAGTTTTGCAAAGTCGAGATTCATACTCTCCGTCAGTCCTTCCAGCTCAGCACTTCCAACATTCTTCTCTGTTTCTTGGCTGCCAGCATTGATGTTTTCCATATACAGCTGATGTGAAACCTCTTCGAGGAACTCTTACTGGATGTCCAAATTGGGTTCTCTGTCTTTCCATATTTTCATCGTAATTGGCAATGCCTTTTACCACAATTCTGATTAAGCTAAACTGCAGTTCCCTATCCTCGTTATCAATCATAAATTGCTGAGTGAAAGGATAAACATTATGCACCGAGTAGGCTACTATTAATGCATGTAAAATATATAAAATTAACTGGCAATGTGTGCATTAAAAGAACATTGGCACTGTTTCAGACACAAAGTGTCCTTAATAAAACCTGATAACTGAAGTAGCCTCTTTCAATTTGTGGACCCGGTTTGATGAAAACCAGGTCCAACAGGTGTGTATTGTATTACTCATGTACTATCTCCAGATAAAGGAAGCTCAAAGGCAGAATAGCTAATGCATAAATTAGATCTAGTTACAAACTGTGTCTTTCGGGTCCTGTCTTAGCCTTGGGTAACCTCTCAAGTCTATTCTACCGCAGCACAGTCATCCCTCCCTCATCTCCATCCTGTAGCCATCTCCTCCTGAGCTTTTCCAGAATTGGACAAGCTGGACACCTGCAGTTCTCAGCACTCATCTGAGAACATAGATGGGTTGGGATGAATAATCAAGGCTTGAATTTAGCTGACTCCAGACAGCCTGTGATGATTGACTAGCTGTGCAAAATAAAGAATTTTCAGTGTGGTTTAGTGTAAGTTATTTAATAATTGCCATTCTGTATTTGTGCAGGCTCTTTTACTGAAATTCTTGGAATGAAAATTTCTTCTTTGGATGATAATCCTTTTCTTCTTAATGTAAAATTATCTCTTACATTAACCACTTAAAAAGTTTGCAGTTTCACTTAATAATTCTCTGTCTCTGCAGGATCTTAATCTTCTTAAATGTTATACTTTCTATCTGTTCAAATGATTTCAAATAATCATTTTTTTCTCTTTGTGTATTAACCTTTTGGTGTCAAATCCTACAATTTACACTCTGCTCAGCTCCATATTCTCAGTCCCTCAGGGGTTGACAAGATGAGGCTGTGGACATCTACCTACCTAAAATGCTCACACACACCCAGTCAGTGAGTGGGCCCCTCCCAATTTCCAAGTAATATGGGAGCATTCCTTGCTGCCAGTCTGTGAAAAGGGAAAGCGAAAGTGAAGGTGCTCAATTGTCTCCGACTCTTTGCTACCGCTACCCCATGGACTGTAGCCTACGAGGAGGTTCCTCCAACCATGGAATTTTCCAGGCAAGAGTACTGGAGTGGGTTGCCGTTTCCTTCTCCAGGGGATCTTCCCGACCCAGGGATTGAACCCAGGTCTTCAGCACTGCAGGCAGATGATTTTACTGTCTGAGCTACCAGGGAAGCTCCAGTCTGTAGTCCCACCCATACTTTCAGAGGTTCTATCCTCTTTCCCACTGCTCGCTTCCTTCCTGCTAAAGCCACTGCAGTCTATCTCACCTACAGGAGTCCCAGAGAGTAGCTCCACATGCTCCTTAAGCTAGATGCTTTGACCATCCATGGCATCTGCCTATGTCCTCTTCTGAGCACTAACAGAAGAGTTAAACAGCAGATCCCACTGAGGTTGCTCCAGTGCTGGTGTCCAGCATAAGGGCTACTGTTGGTAGAGCCAGCAATACTAATGTCAATGGCCCTGATTCCCAATGGGGAAGGCTCTTGTGTCTGGCCAAGGTTGTCATCACCTAAATGCTACAGAAACTGCAGTTTCTGCCCTCAAGTTTTCTAGCTCTCTTACCTTCTACTTACTTTTTTATCACAATTTTACCTGGAATTTAGGTACAGTTCCCAAAAAAGTAAGAAAGGGACAGTTCTAAGAAACAGACAAGGAAGTACCTTCTAATAAAACATACTCTTTACAATAATGTAACCCTTGAAATAATCTTGAACATTTGAATGCTCACATTCTTTGTCCCAGGAGATTTCCTGTGCTGAGTCAGTCAGTCGTGTCCGACTCTGTGCGACCCTATGGACTGTAGCCTGCCAGGCTCCTCTGTCCATGGGGATTCTCCAGGAAAGAGTACCCGAGTGAGTTGCCATGCCCTCCTCCAGAAGATTTTCCCAACCCAGGGATCGAACCTACATCTCTCACTTTGCAGGTGGACTCTTTACCAACCGAACCACAAGGGAAGCCCTTCCTAAGCTTCCCCAAGACAGACTAGGCTCCCCAGGCAGTCAGACCTCCCAACACACCTTGCCACACATGAATGTAGCAGTAAACAGGTGAGGTTTAACTAAACCTATGTTTAGAAAAATAAAAACCTTAATTTCCTCTTTTGCATTTGCCCAGCATGTCATTTGTTTCTTGAAGCCACAGCCCTGGCTTGTCTTTTATTATTTGTCATATAAACTACAGCTCCTAGCCCTTTTCATCAACATCATAATAGCACGCCGGTGTCGCTGCACATAGCAGGCAATTCTCAGGCAGGAGCCCACAGTTAATCTCAGTGTTATTGATCCACCGTTGGCTACAGGAGTGAATAGATGGGAACTCCATCTTTTTTAATGAGGGCTGATCTAGGTCATGTCATATACATTATTTACAGCAGTAGAGCCATTAAGGAACAGTACATGTAGGAATATTTTCTCAATGGCTCCTGAAGGACAGAGACCTTCATTTTCAAGATTATAATCAGCCAAAAAAAAAAAAAAAAAAACAACAGCCCAGTCTTGGGGAGGTGCCAGAACTTTTAAAACTGTCTGAGGCAACAGAACTGCCTTCTTCTTCTGATTGAGAAGAAAGACAAGGCTTAAAGTATGAAAGAGAGAAGGGGCTCAGAATGAGACATCCCTAAATATGTATCTTGTATCTATAACTATAAAGTGATCTTACTAATACTGTCACCATCAATGAACCAGTTTTTGCCATTTTAAAATGATAATTATTTGCGAGACTGTTCTAAATAATTCAAATATAAAGCAACCTGCATGGTGCCCATACATAGAAAATAGTCAGTAACTAGAAGATATTATTTTTAAGACTTTAGTATTATTCTCTAGCTAGTACTCACTGGCTGTTTAAAGATGCCTAAGAAAATTTCCATCAAAGTTATAGAATACTGAAATGATGCTGAAAAAATGGTACTAGCAATCTCTTTAGTTCATTGACTTGAGAAAATATATATATCTGCCATCCATGGAATATGCCAGAATGTCAATTGTACATTGATCTAGATTTTAATTAAGATCAGAGAGACAAAACTGTATCAGTGATACATACTCTACGATTTCAACTGTATGAAATTCTGTAGAGTAAGAAGGAGTAAGTTAGCAATTGTTTTTTGTTCTTTCAAAAAGTAATGTTTATTGAGCAATTACCAGGTTCACTGTTCCCCCCAGGAAGAGAACTGAAAGAAGGCTAAGGATTCCTTGACCAAGTGGATTTCACCTACAACTTCAGAAAGTAAGGTCTAGCTTTGTTTTCTTTCATCACACTGTGGGCCTTTTCTAACCAATTCTAGAACATGTTCTTTCTCTGCTTACTGTGGCAATATGACTCAGGCCATTGCCTTTCAGCTTGATCTTGTTTTCTTGCTCCAGAAACACAAAAAGAAATTCACAAAATGCATGAACAGTGGCAAAAGGGCAGAAGTAAGTTAATAGCAAATTACTCAGAGTAACTCTTGTGAACAGCAAAGTTTATAGATCGTTAGTAAAGTCTTGCTAAGGATTATGATAAGACAAATCTGTAGTCAAAGTGTATTTCTTTTAATAACATAGTTTTAAATGTTAAATCTGACAGAGTGACTTCCTTACTTTTGGCAGTCATCATCTGTCTTTGCATGTTATAACTATTTTGCACGTATGTTCAGCTGGATTTAGTTAGGATTGGATGGAGTATGATTTTCTTCCTTCCTTTCCTATTTTTCTTTCCTTTTTCCTCCTTTTCTTTCTTTCTCTCTTTCCCTTCTTTCTTTCCCTCTCCCTTCCTCCTTTCCCTCCTTCTTTCCTTCATTCCTCCTTCTTTCTTCCCTCTGTCTTTCCCTCCCTGCTGTCTATCTTCCCTTCTTTCTAAAATTGCTGCTTATAGTTTCTTTATTATCAGTGGATTCACAGACTTAATGTCATATCTAGCACAAGCCTAAAATATGTGTTACCTTCTAGTATCTTATTAAGTGACGAAGCACTGATTTAAAGGAGGGGAGATTCTTAGGTTTTCAGAAGTGATATATGGGAAAAGAACTTTGAGGGCCTGTATACACCTCCTGACACATGCTGGCTAGGTGGGCCAGTGATGCCTTTGCATAGATTCTGAGTCACAGAGGAAAATTGCATCAGTCACTGCAGAGGGATCCACTCTTACCCCCGGGGAAAACAGAGCTGGGATTTTACTGACAATACATGCTCCTTAGTGGACAGAAAAACGTTGCGTACACAAGTAAGCCTAAATGTTTCATCTGAGACTCTTCTCAGACAGATGAGGACATTGAGGCCTCCTGAGGGAAGATGGCTTGCACAGGGCCATATTGCCTGGAGTTTTGATATGCATAAAAACATTAAATAAGAGCAAAGGCCCCCATTAGATCCCAGTACCTACTGCAGTTATTCTTCATGCACTTATGAGGAATATCAAGGGACAAACCCTCTTCATCACTCCCAACTTGAATCATCAACAGTAACACTTATCACCTCACTTTCTGTCTTGCTTTATCCAAAAGACAAGAATACTAGGATGAAACTGGATAAAAATCAAGGGATTCTGGTTTCTAATGTATCATTGCTAGTTTGCTCTCTTAAGATCCAAAAGATTTATTTTCCCCTTTTATTAAGAATCTAAAATATGTCATCACTTTATTGTAGACATTTTCTTTCAAGCTGAGTTGTTCTTCTGGGAGGACTGGCTAGATGATATTGTGAGTAGACAGAGACTGTGTTCAGAATTATTCCTTCCATCTTACCCTCTCCCTCCACAACTGGAATAGTGTGATAAGATCATTCTTATGTGACTTGACTACCATGTCTTTTCAGGAAAGCTCCTCTGTAGTAGGCAAGAGTGGTCTTCATTGCAAATCTGCGTGGATGGACTCATACATGCTTGACATTAAAAGTGAATAAAGTGAAAGTCACTCAGTTGTGTCCAACTGTTGTGACCCATGGACTGTAATTTGCCAGGCACCTCTGTCCATGAAATTCTCCAGGCCAGAATACTGGACTGGGTAGATGTTCCCTTCTCCAGGGGATCTTCCAAACCCAAGGATCGAATCCAGATGTCCCTCATTGCAGTAGTATTCTTTACTGCCTGAGCTACCAGAGAAGCCCAGAGAAGCCACCAGGGAAGCCTGGTGTTAAGAATGGATATAACTGAGATTCCTAAAATAATATTCAACAGGCTTCAACAGTACATGAACTGAGAACTTCCAGATGTTCAAGCTCAATTTACAAAAGGCAGAGGAACCAGAGATTAAATTGCCAACATCTGTTGGATCATCCAAAAACCAAGAGAGTTCCAGAAAAACATCAATTTCTGCTTTATTGACTATGCCAAAGCCTTTGACTGTGTGGATCACAGTAAATGGTGGAAAATTGTAAAAGAGATGGAAATACCAGACCACCTGACCTGCCTCTTGAGAAATCTATATGCAGGTCAAGAAGCGAGAGTTAGAACTGGACATGGGAAAACAGACTGGTTCCAAATAGAAAAAGGAGTACGTCAAGGCTGTATATTGTCACGCTGCTTATTTAAGTTTTATGCAGAGTACATCATGAGACATGCTGGGCTAGATGTAGCACCAGCTGCAATCAAGATTTCCAGGAGAAATATCAATCACCTCAGACATGCGCAGGACACCACCCTTATGGCAGAAACTGGAGAACTAAAGAGCCTCTTGATGAAAGTGAAAGAGGAGAGTGAAGAAGTTGGCTTAAAGCTCAACATTCAGAAAACGAAGATCATGGCATCTGGTCCCATCATTTCATGGCAAATAAATAGGGAAACAGTGACAGACTTTATTTTGGGCGGGGCTCCAAAATCACTGTAGATGGTGACTGCAGCAATGAAATTAAAGACACTTACTCCTTGGAAAAAAAGTTATGACCAACCTAGATAGCATATTGAAAAGCAGAGACATTACTTTGCCAACAAATGTCCATCTAGTCAAAGCTATGGTTTTTCCAGTAGTCATGTATGGATGTGAGAGTTGGACTATAAAGAAAGCTGAGCGCTGAAGAATTTATGCTTTTGAACTGTGGTGTTGGAGAAGGTTCTTGAGAGTCCCTTGGACTGCAAGGAGATCCAGCCAGTCCATCCTAAAGGAGATCAGTCCTGAATATTCATTGGAAGGACTGATGCTGAAGCTGGAACTCCAATATTTTGGCCACCTGATGCGAAAAACTGACTCATTGAAAAAGGCCCTGATGCTGGGAAAGATTGAAGGCAGGAGGAGAAGGGGATGACAGAGGATGAGATAGTTCGATGACATCACCGACTCAATGGACATGAGTTTGAGTAAGCTCCGGGAGTTGGTGATGGACAGGGAGGCCTGGCATACTGCAGTCCATGGGGTAGCAAAGAGTTGGGCACAACTGAGTGACTGAACTGAACTGAACTGAACTGAAAACAGTAATTACCACACCTGTTGAAGGGATTTGCACTATAACAAAGATACTGGCATGTATTCAGCAGATAGGCAAAAGGAATTGACATTTTAAAAACATTTCTTTGTAACTTAAGACCTGTAAAAAAGATAAGTATATGTCTGCACATGGGAGTAGCTTGGATTTAAAATAATGAGGTCTGGGCTATGACAATATATTAGAAACATTTTCAAAAATGTTACGAAGGAATTCGTGAAGCTTTGGGCATCAAATAGAGGTATCAAGAAAAGGAGAGAAGTTATAGAAGGGGAAAACCTGAATTAATGGTGAATTGTCTTAAAGTAAGACACGTCCCCTTTTTGACACTCAATGTAGTAAACACAGTAGTTAAGAGATGGATATATAGGAATTAAATCAGAAAAACATATCTTCACTCAGACTTTTTTTAAAAAACTTTTTATTTTATATTGGAGTATAGCCAGATTAATAAACAATGTCATGATAGTTCCAGGTGGACAGTGAAGGGACTCAGCCATATTAATACATATATCAATGTATGTATCCATTCTCCCTCAAATACCCCTCCCATCCTGTAGGCATTGAGTAGAGTTCCTTGTACTATACAGTGGTTTCTTGTTGGTTATCCATTTTAAATATAACCGTGTGTACATGTCCACACCCAGACTTTTAAAGAACGGAAGAGAGCACCATTGTTATCTCCTGGATGATTATGTACATTTTTACAGGTAGACTTTAAGAAAAGAAAGTTCAAAGCAAAAACAAACAAAAAAATGTCACAGTGAAGTATATACATTCATGAACAGAAGCTGTAGAAAGAATTGTAGGAGGAGATGAAGCCTGGCATGCAGGATATGCTGAGATGAGATTGTGGGAAGCCTTGAGTCTCATACTTAGTGGCTGGGATCTGATGCAGAATGGGACATGATTTAGGGGTTTAAAAAAAAAACACTGATGACACAGTCATTCAAAAAGAACACATTGATAATGGCTGCCTACTGGTGGATTGATTTGAAACAATAATAGACAACAACAATAAATAGAGATACTGTTGGGAGATGTGTAAGAAATGGGCAAAATGAAAGAGATTTAATTAGGTAGTGATCCACCTCATTCACCAGCGCAGATTCCTTTGAATAACAAGTAGCATTTTTATCATAAAGAGCTCATAAATCTAAATAGAGTCTATCCTGTGCCTGGAACTATGTTCTCAAGCAAATTAACTCATGTGATGTCCATAAAAACCATATGAACAAAATTCTCTTAGTGGCCCTATTGTACAGATGGGGGGGATTGAGACAGAAAAAGATGAAGTAGCTCTTCCAGTGTCACGCAGCTGGGAAGTGGCAGACCTGGGATTCAGGTCCAGCTTAATCAGGCTCCAGAGTCTGTTCTGTGCAAGCTCCTCCAAAGAAGCTCATTCTCCAGTTATCACTCAGGACAAATGTAGGTAACCTTCCTTCCTGTCTCTTCCTCACTCCCTCAATCTTCTACCTATTCCTTTGGTGTCTAAATTCACTAAATGAGAAGAGAAAGAGGGTCTCTCTTCCATCCCCTCACCGAATCTACTGACTTTTAGGATTCTTCAATGGACTGAGGTTCAAGTGAGTGTGACTTGGTGAGTTCAGATTCTTAAATCTTAAATCTGACCCCACTGTACTTTCCTGACCTTACACAGTCTGTAACTGCCTTGTGTTACTCACTACAATTGAAGCAATATACATGAATGCCAGCCCCCCAAAATATTATACAGTATTGTAAATGCTTAGAATAGATCTTAAATATCTTTAATTATAGAGAACTATTATCTTCTCTTAAACTCAAACATCTAATCAAAGGATCTTGTTCTCTGAGATTTAGTTCCACATCTGTGATATGTTTCCATCAGGGACATTGTCTACGGTAAATCTGTCCTGCAGGGGAAATCCCACAGGTAGAAAGAAGCAAAACTCTCTGTAAAAAATCAGTCCTTTTTGACTATTCCACTTTTCAAAAAGGTATTCAGAATACACTCTGAGCTCCTGTCACCTGAGCAGACAGGAAATGGATTTTTTACAATAACTCTCTTCAATGAGACCAAGTCAGGTCAGCTACAGAAAGATCTGGTCTAATGAAAGAACCGCAGGGATCCAAATGCTGCCTCTGATCTGAAGTACACATGTGGTTTGCCTGAACTCTATTCGAAGCAGAGCCAAATCAAAAATCATAAAACTCATCTGAAATAGCTTCTCAAACTCTCCTCCCTTTTCTCTCTCTCCCTTCCATTAAATATTCTAGTTCTAAGGTATTTCAATTCCAAAAGAAAGGCTGGGATAACTTAGAAAGCAAATCCTAATGCAAAGACTAGAAAGATTTATATGACAGGAAAACCAGCTCAGATATTGGACAGAAAAAGAGAACTGGTGTGTAAGTGAGAGGACTTGATTATAAAACCACTGTTCTTTCGGATCAGTCATCCAACATTAGAAAAGGCTGAGCAATAGTAGAGAAAAATGAGATAAACTATTTTGTGAGAAAGCAAGGAATTGTTCTATCTATAATTACTCATAACCCTTAAAATATTGAAAAGCCTAAATGCAAGAGTTAGCAGCCACAACAAAAATAGACTTCTTATATAAACCTCCCCATAGCCCCAATATAGAAATATTAATGCATCTTATTAAAACATTATGAAAGTATAAATATTTCTTCTTACTTAAAAATTAAAACTCATGTAGAAAGACTAAATAATCATCTCTGCTCACATGTCTAAACCAGCTATTAAAATGCAGGTACATTTACAATTTATAGAAATGATAAAAATTAAAGCTCACCTAATAATATTAGGGTCCTAACAGTACAAAACAATACACGGTATTTTTCAAGCAGCAAAATATGATTTTAATCTTGAAAACTGAACATTAATATCCCTGGATCATGTGTAATCCCTAATGTGTTGGTACATACTAGGGGGAGCTCTAAATAATTATAGTATGGAATGAGTAATAACGAGAATAGTGATTACTATTCTTAGAATATACTATGTGACAGACATTCTATCCATCACTTAACATGCTTCAGTTTACCCAAAGATCAATAAAAACAGACTTCTGTGCCATAGCCTCCTAAGTCACTTCAGTCGTGTCCGATTCTGTGCGACCCCATAGACGGCAGCCCACCGTGCTCCCCCGTCCCCGGGATTCTCCAGGCAAGAACACTGGAGTGGGTTGCCATTTCCTTCTCCAATGCATGAAAGTGAAAAGTGAAAGGGAAGTCGCTCAGTCGTGTCCGACTCTTAGCGACCCCATGGACTGCAGCCCACCAGGCTCCTTCGTTCATAGGATTTTCCAGGCAAGAGTACTGGAGTGGGGTGCCATTGCCTTCTCCGTGCCATAGCCTAGACACTGACAAGCATTTGTAGTGATAGAACGCTAACTGCCGAAGCTGAATTTTGTTTTATACCAAAGACATCTCCTTGTTTCTCATATACAAAATAAGCTTAACACCTGAGAAATAGTAATAAAACATAGATTAAACTTAAAAATATGATTTTAAATCTTAGCTATGTCAGTCCTTACCCGAGCTATTGATAAAGTCATTATTAATCTCCTGAGCCCTCAAAATTTTAATGTAAGTCATGATATCTCCCCTGTGAATCTCTGACATGTTTTAAATTACAAATTAGATGATGATTATGAAATTTCTTTGAAAATTGCAAAACGTCAGAAAATAAAATTGTCATTTTTTCCCTTTATCTACAAAGCTTTCTAATTTGCTGCTCAGTTGTGTCTGACTCTTTGTGAATCCTCCAGGCCAGAATATTGAAGTGGGTAGCTGTTCCCTTCTCCAGGGTACTTTTCCAACCCAGGGATCGAACCCAGGTCTCCCACATTGCAGAAGGATTCTTTACCAGTTAAGCTACAAGGGAAGTCCTCTGATTTGCTAGTACTGTGTAAATAGATGGTCTTCCCTCATAGCTCAGTTGGTAAGGAATCCACCTGCAAGGCAGAAGATCCCCATTCAATTCCTAGGTTGGGAAGATCCCCTGGAGAAGAGCTAGGCTACCCATTCCAGTTATTGTTGGACTTCTCTTGTGGCTCAGCTGGTAAAGAATCCGCCTGCAATGTGGGAGACCTGGGAAGATCCCCTACAGAAGGGAAAGGCTACCCACCCTAGTAGCACCGGCTCAACATCAGGAGCAAATTTCTGGTGTTTTTAAAGATTTATATCAGAGAAGACAATGGCAACCCATTCCAGTACTCTTGTCTGGAAACTCCCATGGACGGAGAAGGCTGGTAGGCTGCCCTCTATGGGCATGCACAGAGTTGGACATGACTGAGTGACTTAGCAGCAGCAGCAGCAGCAGAAAGATTTGTATAATAACGAAATGTGAAGCAAACATCCAACAGTCACTCAATCCACCATCTCCTTAGTGCCTTGACATGACAAAGATTTTTTTCCATTGTGCTCATATAGACCAAATACATAGAAGGAACCATACATTATGTCTGCTGCACAAGAACCATTTTTTTTTTTCCTGATTCTTCAGTGTGCAGTGGGTTGTTCTTCTGGTCTCACCTGTGGTCACTCCTGCTGTTGACATCCTCTGAAGGTTCAGCTGGGCTGGGGGCAGGATGATCCAAGATGGTCTTAGTCATATGGTGCTTCACCGCAATGACTGCGATAACTCGGGGCAGGGGGCGCTCTTTATCCACATGGTCTCTCCAGGAAGAGTGGGACTCCTGTACATCATTACCCAGGGTTTCAAAGGGGTAAAAGTGGAAGCTGCAAGGCCTAGAGGTCACACAAGATCCTGTCTGCTTCACTCTGTCGGTCAACATCAGACATACGACCCGATCAGATTCCAGGGGAGGCTAAGAATTTACCTCTTGATGGGAGGGAGGCAAGACCACATCACAAAAGAGCATGCAGAAAGTGAGGGTTAATTATCACCTTTGAAAATATCTTCTGCACTAGTTTAGTCCCTTGATCAAGCCATGGGTGATCTCTGTCAGAGAACCTTCCTTTCTGTGGTCAGGGCTCACTGTGACATGGGGACTGTACATTTTTAACACAGACAGGAGTAGAGTCATCCATATTGATTACACTCATCCTCACTGATGAAAATTCTATTGCATGCTTTTTTGAGAAGAAATTCTATCTCCTTTCCATTCCAAAAAACTAGCACAGACTGAATGCCATGAGGAATACTGCCCCTTCTCCTCAAGACAGAAAAATTAAAAACTAAAGAAAACAAAAACAATGTTAACAGTCCTCTAATATGAATTCATACCTTTTATTTTCCCTCACGTACTTATTCAGTAAATATCTTTATACCAGATGAATGGGGCACCCATGGACAAAGAAGTTTGGGGAGAGAAAAT
The DNA here is from genome assembly GCF_023091745.1 of Budorcas taxicolor. Taxonomy (NCBI): domain Eukaryota; kingdom Metazoa; phylum Chordata; class Mammalia; order Artiodactyla; family Bovidae; genus Budorcas; species Budorcas taxicolor. The sequence goes on from NC_068920.1 coordinate 144,302,787, forward strand.
TATGATTTATCCATTTTTGTTTGAAAGTAACCATGGAACATCCAAGTAGATAACTTGATGATCTCTGATGTTTTATGTTTTTATTTAAAATTTGCTGCCAACTCCAAATGTGGGCATAAAATATTACTTTATGTCATAACTTGCCAGTTCAGATTTCTCTATTCAGGGAGAAAGGTCCATTCACATAATCAGCCCTCTGAGTCTGTTTCTAATATAAAGGATGCTATATTTTGTCAACAAAGAGTATAGAAAATATTCTAATATTAAATCCACAAATTATAAGTTGGTTTGGGACATTTTTCCAAGGTTATTTTGCAAAATAGATCTAGCATCTAGTCATTATTTACAATTATGATTGCACATATATTTTACCCTGTCAAGAGTGAGGAATTTGATTAGTAATAGAAATAAGAATTAAGCCCTAGCATTGCTTCCTTGACTGTATTCACATTTTGTGGACAAATTTTGTGTTTTTATGACACTTTAGGAATTTTGGCAGTTATTTTCAGACAATTGAAAATAAACTACAGATCTTAAATGTGTGTAATTCTATATCAGAACAAATTATTGGTTCACTAATTCAGAGGTCACCAAAGTATGACCCATGGGTCAAATCTGATGTACTGCCTATTTTTGGAAATAAAGTTTTATTGGAACACAGACATGTCCATTTATTTACATACTATTTGTGGATGCTACAACACCAGAGACTAGATGCCCTGCAGGGCCTGAAACTTTACTTTCTGTCTATTTACAGAGAAAGATTGCTGATCTCTGGCTTATCTAATACTAAATATCCTCCCATTCCACCTACAGTGTTTGGGCAGAGTGGAGCCACAACGATTTACATGTCCTACAAATATTAACCTGTGCTCAGTTGCACAGTCATATCCGACTATATGAGACCCATGAACTGTAGCCCACCAGGCTCCTTTGCCTGGAAATTTACAGGCAAGAATACTGGAGTGGGTTGCCATTTCCTTCTCCAGAGGATCTTCCCGACCCAGGGATCAAACCCCGGTCTCTTATGTTTCCTGCATTGGCAGGCAGATTCTTTACCACTAGCACCACCTGGGCCACGAGGCATTTTAAAAGATGGACAGGAACACAGAGAGGCCAGTTGCAAGACTAAGAGCTATTATCATAATTGAGTAAAAATTAAATTCTATTTAGAATCTCAAAAATAATTATTCTGTGCACAAACATGTGAAGCATTAGAAGTAGAGTTATCTTATTTCATAATTTTGTCTCAGATCAACACTATCTACAAACTTAATTAAAAGGCACGCCTGCCATCACTGTCATAATTTTTTCCCCAGTGAACCAGCAGAGATAGCATGGAATGGCTGCCAAACCCCAGGGAAAATACATACAAACATTAAAAGGTAAAGAAAGATAAATCATCAAAAGATACAGCTCATAGGAGATGCTGTCCATATTTTGCCATTAAGACATTGCTCTTTTCCTGCTATTTGCATTTTCCCTATGATTTCAGCTGAAATTACAGGCAATATCTTATCAGTTAATGACAAGAACATCTGGGTCTTATCTCCCCTGATGCATCTTAATCAGGTCATTGAAAGGAAACTTAGCAGCTGAAAGCTATTTATTTTCTTTGAGATAATTGCATAATATAATTAAAAGTATTTTATCAGCAGTCCATGGCAGAAGAGAAAAGTTCTATGCATGTGGCCTCATGGATATGAATGGCCAGCATTTTTAACACTTGAGAAACTTATCATGTAAATCATTACCTCATACTCTAAGATGCCATTAGCTTTTTGGTGCTCATGCTTGATAGCTAGTCATTGAAAAGACTTCCAGAAAGGCTCTAACTTTCAGAATCATAAATCCCAGGCAGAGTCACTTGCATTGAGGACACTCGAGCAATGCAAGTGTCTGTGGACAGAACCACATCCTCAGGTCATCAATTCTGAAAGTCACACTAAGATAAAGACACCGAAGAAAACAGCAACCTCATGGAGGTTGAGGGGTTCATGACATTTCAAGTCAAAAGAGTAGAAGTCTCCCCATTTGTACCAGTAGTTTAATAAATGGAGAAATTATTTGCATTTCTGGACCCAGTTTCTTCATATAGCAAACAGGTCTATAAATTAAATCCCTAATGCACAACATTATGTCTTATGCAGTAAGTAAAGTGCCCTTGATTCCCAGGTGGCTCAGTGGTAAAGAATCTGTGGGCCAGTGCAGGAGATACAGGTTTGATCCCTAGGTCAGGAAGATCCGTTGGAGGAGGATGGCAACCCACTCCAGGATTCTTGCCAGGAGAATTCCATGGACAGAGGAGCCTGGCAGGCTACAGGCCATGGAATCTCAAAGAATTAGAAATGATTGAGAAACAGAGCACCCATGCTCACAAGGTGTCCTTGAAGACATTGCACATCAGTTCAGTTCAGTCCAGTTCAGTCACTCAGTCGTGTCTGACTCTTTGCGACCCCATGAATCGCAGCACGCCAGGCCTCCCTGTCCATCACCAACTCCCGGAGTTCACTCAGATTCACGTCCATCGAGTCAGTGATGCCATTCAGCCATCTCATCCTCTGTTGTCCCCTTCTCCTCCTGCCCCCAATCCCTCCCAGGATCAGAGTCTTTTCCAATGAGTCAACTCTTCTCATGAGGTGGCCAAAGTACTGGAGTTTCAGCTTTAGCATCATTCCTTCCAAAGAAATCCCAGGGCTGATCTCCTTCAGAATGGACTGGTTGGATCTCCTTGCAGTCCAAGGGACTCTCAAGAGTCTTCTCCAACACCACAGTTCAAAAGCATCAATGCTTCAACGCTCAGCCTTCTTCACAGTCCAACTCTCACATCCATACGTGACTACTGGAAAAAACTGCACACATGCTGCAATAAATGATAACTGCTAGAAAATTTAACACATTAATTTTCCTAATGTATACAATGCTTAGCCTTTATTCACTGTTTTAAACTGAGGTATAATTTGATTATATTCTTCCCAGATGGTTCAGCAGTTAAAAAAAAAAAATCTTCTTGCCAATGCAGGAGACTCGGGTTCAATCCCTGGTTCAGCAAGATCCCCTAGAGAAGGAACTGGCAACCCATTGCAGTGTGCTTGCCTGGGAAATCCCATGGACATAGGGGCCTGGCAGGCTATGGTCCACTGGATCGCAAAGAGTTGGATATGACTTAGGGACTGAACAACAAGAACAGCAGATCTTACATTTTCTGGTGAATGAATTTTCCGTTTTATATGCTCGTGGTAATCTCCAAAGAAAACAGAATATAGAACTTTTCCACCATGACAGAAATTCCCCTGAGTCCCTTTCCGAGCAATTCCAGTTGGCAAGAGAGGCAATCACTTCTCATTTCTGCATTGCCTGTTGGTCTTCAAATAAATAGAATTATACTATAGACATTCTTTTGATATGTTTATTTTTGTTCTCTCCATAATTTTTGAGATCCTTTCAAATATTTGTCGACTCTTTTCATTAGCATTCAATCCCATGAATATACCACAACATGCCTATTATACTGTTGATAGACAGTTGGGTTGTTGCTGTTTAGTCACTAAGTCACGTCTGACTTTTTGTGACCCCATGGACTGTATTCCACCAGGCTCCTCTGTCCATGTGATTTCCCAGGCAAGAATACTGGAGTGGATTGTCATTTCCTTCTCGAGGGGACCCAAACCAGGGATTGAACCCAGGTCTCCCACACTGCAAGCAGGTACTTCACTGCTGAGCCACCTGGGAAGCCCAGGTTGTTTGCATTAATACTTTGAGACTATTAGGAACATTCTTGAATGAGTGTTTGGGGTACTTGTTGCATTTCTCTTGGGAAAATATCTAGGAGAGAAAACTTTGGGTAGTACACATGAGATTTATAAGAAACTGCCAAAAATTCTTTCATAGGGCTCATGAAATGTCACACACCCAGTGGGAAGGTGCTCTTACTGTATATGTTTGGTGACAGTCAGTGTTTGTGTTTAGTCAAACTGAAGAGATGGAATGAACCATCCCATCCAGCCTTTGGTTCAGATGTTGAGACTGATGACACCACACATACATAGAAAGGGATAAAAATATTTATTACGTACAGAATGGGCCTTCCTGGGGAAGGCAGAGCAGGCTTCCAAGTAGATCTGTGAGCTTTGTTACCTCGTATAAGTGGAATCAGGCAGCATCTGTCCTTCCGTGAGTGATATATTTCACTTAGAGTAATACCCTCCTTAGCATGGGTGGATGAGACTGACGCACTTAGCGCAGCCGAGGAGCTATCCAACATCCGAGGTCAGGGGCAGAAGCCGGGAGGACCCCATGCCTGAGGGGCAGCAGCCAAGAGGAGTTAGCCCACGTCAGAGGTCAGGGGCAGCAGCTGAGATTGGCAGGCTGCAACGGCACAGGAGTGGCCGAGAGGAGCTACCCCAGTCCGAGGTCAAGGGCAGTGGCTGGGAGGAGCAGCCCCAAGTCCAAGGAGCAGTGGCTGCATGGGCACAGGAGGGCCTAGAGGAGCTATTCTATGTTCAAGGTCAGGAGGAGGGGTGGTGAGGAGATATTAGTCAATCCAATAATACTAGGACCACAGCCTTGTCTAACTCAATGAAATTAAGCCATGCCCCTGGGACCACCCAACACGGGCGGGTCATGGTGGAAAAGTCTGACAGAATGTGGTCCACTGGAGAAGGGAATGGCAAACTGCTTCAGCATTCCTCCCTTGAGAACCCCATGAACAATATGAAAAGGTAAAATGATAGGATAATGAAAGAGGAATTCCTCAGGTCAGTAGGTGCCCAATATGCTACTGGAGATCAGTGGAGAAATAACTCCAGAAAGAATGAAGGGATGGAGCCAAAGCAAAAACAATACCCAGCTGTGGATGTGACTGGTGATAGAAGCAAAGTCTGATGCTGTAAAGAGCAATATTGCATAGGAACCTGGAATGTCAGGTCCATGAATCAAGGCAAATTGGAAGTGATCAAACAAGAGATGGCAAGAGTGAACGTTGACATTCTAGGAATCAGCGAACTAAAATGGACTGTAATGGGTGAATTTAACTCAGATGGCCATTATATCTACTACTGAGGGCAGGAATCCCTCAGAAGAAATGGAGTAGTCATCATAGTCAACAAAGGAGTCCAAAATGCAGTATTTGGATGCAATCTCAAAAAAACAGAATGATCTCTGTTCATTTCCAAGGCAAACCATTCAATATCACAGTAATCCAAGTCTGTGCCCCAACTAGTAATGCTGAAGAAGCTGAAGTTGAATGGTTCTATGAAGACCTACAAGACCTTTTAGAACTAACACCCAAAAAAGATGTCCTTTTCATTATAGGGGACTGGAATGCAAAAGTAGGAAGTCAAGAAACACCTGGAGTAGCAGGCAAATTTGGCCTTGGAATGCGGAATGAAGCAGGGCAAAGACTAATAGAGTTTTGCCAAGAAAATGCACTGGTCATAGCAAACACCCTCTTCCAACAACACAAGAGAAGACTCTACACATGGACATCACCAGATGGTCAACACCAAAATCAGATCTATTATATTTTTTCCAGCCAAAGATGGAGAAGCTCTACACAGTCAACAAAAACAAGACCATGAGCTGACTGTGGCTCAAATCAGGAACTCCTTATTACCAAATTCAGACTTAAATTGAAGAAAGTAGGGAAAACCACTAGACCATTCAGGTATGACCTAAATCAAATCCCCTATGATTATACAGTGGAAGTGAGAAATAGATTTAAGGGACTAGATCTGATAAATAGAGTGCCTGATAAACTATGGATGGAGGTTCGTGACATTGCACAGGAGACAGGGATCAAGACCATCCCCATGGAAAAGAAATGCAAAAAAGCAAAATGGCTGTCTGGGGAGGCCTTACCAATAGCTGTGAAAAGAAGAGAAGTGAAAAGCAAAGGAGAAAAAGAAAGATAAAAGCATCTGAATGCAGAGTTCCAAAGAATAGCAAGGAGAGATAAGAAAGACTTCCTCAGAGATCAATGCAAAGAAAGAGAGGAAAACAACAGAATGGGAAAGACTAGAGATGTCTTCAAGAAAATTAGAGATACCAAGGGAACATTTCATGCAAAGATGGGCTCGATAAAGGACACAAATGGTATGGACTTAACAGAAGCAGAAGATATTAAGAAGAGGTGGCAAGAATACACAGAAGAACTGTACAAAAAAGATCTTCATGACCCAGATAATCACGATGGTGTGATCACTCACGTAGAGCCAGACATCCTGGAATGTGAAGTCAAGTGGGCCTTAGAAAGCATCACTACAAAGCTAGTGGAGGTGATGGAATTCCAGTTGAGCTATTTCAAATCCTGAAAGATGATGCTGTGAAAGTGCTGCACTCAATATGTCAGCTAAATTGGAAAACTCAGCCGTAGCCACAGGACTGGAAATGGTCAGTTTTCATTCCAATCCCAAAGAAAGGCAATGCCAAAGAATGCTCAAACTACCACACAATTGCACTCATCTCACATGCTAGTAAAGTAATGCTCAAAATTCTCCAAGCCAGGCTTCAGCAATACGTGAAGTGAACTTCCAGATGTTCAAGCTGGTTTTAGAAAAGGCAGAGGAACCAGAAATCAAATTGCCAACATCTGCTGGATCATCAAAAAAGCAACAGAGTTCCAGAAAAACATCTATTTCTGCTTTATTGACTATGCCAAAGCCTTTGACTGTGTGGATCACAATAAACTGTGGAAAATTCTGAAAGAGATGGGAATACCAAACCACCTGACCTGCCTCTTGAGAAATATGTATGCAGGTCAGGAAGCAACAGTTAGAACTGGACATGGAACAACAGACTGTTTCCAAATAGGAAAAGGAGTTCATCAAGGCTATATATTGTCACCCTGCTTATTTAACTTCTATGCATACATAGACTACATCATGAGAAACTCTGGGCTGGAAGAAGCACCAGCTGGAATCAAGAATACCAGGAGAAATATCAATCACCTCAGATATGCAGATGACACCACCCTTATGGCAGAAAGTGAAGAGGAACTAAAAAGCCTCTTGATGAAAGTGAAAGAGGAGAGTGAAAAAGTTGGCTTAAAGCTCAACATTCAGAAAACGAAGATCATGGCATCTGGTCCCATCACTTCATGGGAAATAGATGGGAAAACAGTGGAAACAGTGTCAGACTTTTTGGGGGGGGGCTCCAAAATCACTGCAGATGGTGATTGCAGCGATGAAATTAAAAGATGCTTACTCCTTGGAAGGAAAGTTATGACCAACCTAAATAGCATATTGAAAAGCAGAGACATTACTTTGCCAACAAAGGTCCGTCTAGTCAAGGCTATGGTTTTTCCAGTGGTCATGTATGGACACGAGATTTGGACTGTGAACAAAGCTGAGCGCCAAAGAATTGATGCTTTAGAACTGTGGTGTTGGAGAAGACTCTTGAGAGTCCCTTGGACTGCAAAGAGATCCAACGAGTCCATTCTGAAGATCAGCCCTGGATTTCTTTGGAAGGAATGATGCTAAAGCTGAAACTCCAGTACTTTGGCCACCTCATGAGAAGAGTTGACTCATTGAAAAGGACTCTGATGCTGCGAGGGATTGGGGCAGGTGGAGAAGGGGATGACAGAGGATGAGATGGTTGGATGCCATCACCGACTCAATGGACGTGAGTCTGAGTGAACTCCGGGAGATTGTGATGGACAGGGAGGCCTGGCGTGCTGCGATTCATGGGGTCACAAAGAGTCAGTCATGACTGAGCTACTTAACTGTACTGAATACCCTCCAGGTTAGTCCACATCGTTACAAATACAGGATTTTCTTCTCTTTTAAGGCTGAGTAATATTCCACTGATTTACACATTTCTTTATTCATTCATTCATTCATTGTATCCATATATTGACTATTTTGCATAATACTGCAATGAACCTCGAGTGGAGTCCCAATATCTCTTCAATGTTCTGATTTTTTGGTGAATTTAAATAGAACTGTCTTCAAATGTACTGACATATTCTCATTTCAAATCTGCTATTTAACTCAGCAAATGAGTTCTTCATTTCTAATTTCTGATTGTCTTTTCTGTTTCAAATATTATTACTTCATTAATTCTCATGAATCACAAATCTCTTTACTCATGTTGTCTTCTTTTTCCACCCTGTTAACATAATCATCATTATTAAAGTCATGTTCTAGTAATTCTTACATTGAGGCCACCTCTGGTCTTGTTTCTATAGACTATTTTTTATCTTAATGATAGTCTATATTTTTCAGCCCTTTGCTTTCCCCTAGTTTATAACTGTGTGCTAGAGATTCTATATGAAAGAACAATAGGGATCTGAAGGAAGTAATATTTATCCTCCAAAGAAAGACGAGAGGTGCCAATATGGAGGCTGCATGGATCCAATCTGTGGTTAAGATAGGTCTAGGCTTTGTTACAGTTTTGTTTAGTTCTCAACTTGTTTCACGTATTTTCAAGGCCAAAGCAAAAGTACATTCTTTGCATATTGCACACTGACTAGAGTCTAAAGATTTCTTTATTTTTTCTACCATAGCCATCGCCTTTCAGAACTCAGGAAACACGTTCTGCCCTCTGTATTCTGCCTTCCAGTTGGTGAATTACCATTGTATGCTCTTCCTCATCTTCTCATCGACCTTTCCATACATTTGGATCTCTCTCTTAATCTCACTGCTCTGCTTCCAATTTTCAGAAAGCCTATGCAGCCAAGAACTGTCTGGTATGAGGAACTTGAACTTCCCTCTCCTGCTCTAATCCCAGTTACCAAGGGCCATTCCTGGCCTTACATTCAGGAAAGACCCTGCTCGCTAGAGAATCTCTCCCCACATTACTATCCTACCTCCAGCTTTTGTCTCAATACCTTGGGACACAAGATAAAAGCCAAAAAGCATGGCATTGGGTCATTCTAATAAATAGTTGAACTATTTTCTGACTTTCAAGTTTCACTACTCCATAATCTGTATATCCAGTTGTGAATTCCTGTCCATGGAAGATCAAGTTAAACAAAGAAAAATGCTTTGAGATGTGTAGGATTACACACAAGCAAGATCATATTTCCATTAGATATGACACAATCTAACGCCAGGACCAGCTTCTCAGTGAAAGCCTCCTAACAGCAAAGAATCTGCTCACAATGTGTTTTTTCCCCCAAATATTAGAGCACTGTGATGGTAGCAACAATGTCAAAGACCAATTTTCATTGTTGAGGAATTTATTTCTAACCTCTGTTTTTTTGTTCAGAGTAATAGATAATTGTGATTTATTTTAGAGACTTATTTGAAATTCTGTCTCAGGCTCATGGTACCTTTGCCTTTTGTGAAAGAAAAGTTACTAATTGTTACAAACACAAATTAGGGCATTAAGACTCAAGTGTCATGTCTGGTAGGAATAGAAGATTCCGCTTTGACCTAAAGTCCTGATAACTCCAAATTGTGTCCTTTCTAAACACAGAACACAGGTATTTTAGGGTTATACTACAAGATTGTTTCAACCTCTTTTTTCTGTCTATTCATACTCCTTCAAGACTATAACATTCCCTTTCAAAATGGAGGTCCCTGTTTATGTCCATTTTAACATAAATTTTATGATAATGCTTCTCTTTGCAAACTGTAGCTCTGTGAACAGAAAATCATTTTTCTCCAAGTTCAGACTTTTTTTTTTCTTTTTTTCTATTTAGCTATATCTAAGCTCTTTCATTTTAAATTATCAGCACCATCTCTGACAGTTTATGAAAGGACTCTGTTTTGCAGGGATTTTCAATAGAGTTAATGTTTACCCATGTAATCTATAATTATGAGTGGATTTCCTCTACCCTCTCCAGGATGCCATCTGAAATTACTCTTTGTTCTCTGTCCCCAGGCAAGACATCTGCCAGTGACCTGTTTTCTCTATTCTAAGCTCCCATTTCTCCAGAAGCATTCTGTCTCCTAAGGAATTCAACCCCCGCATGTGCACACTCTACAAGTAATTTCATCAGAAATAGAAAAGTTACATTTGAATAAAACGTAGTTTTCAAAGAGTTTAGCCTCACTCTTAATCCAGTCTATTGATTTTATTTCCTAAATCATCAATTCTTTCTAAATTCTGATAAAAATATCTAATCTGAATGCTTTTCAAGGAACATAGAAATTCACTGGGAAGCTGATTTAGGTCATTCCTATATGATTTAATTGTCTGACCGATACTGGAATGCGCAATGACCTTTTAGAGTTGGAATACTTGTGAATAGTCTGGCTTTTTTATATTTTGCTTTCTTTGTTTTACTGTGGACTTCTAAACAATATTCTTGGTTTCAGTGTTTATGATGGTACTGAATTAGCCCATTTAACTAGGTGGAGAATATTGAACATTTTTAGTTATTTGTTTGTGTTTTCAGTCTTTTGTTGGGCTTCCCTGGTGGCTCAGATGCTAAAGCACCTACCTGCAATGCAGGAGACATTGGTTCAATCCCCTGGAAAAGGAAATGGCAACCCACCCCTATACTCTTGTCTGGAAAATTCCATGGACGGAAGAGCCTTGTGGGCTACAGTCCATGGGATCCCACAGGACTGAGCAACTTCACTTTAGTCTTCTGTTTACCAATCAAGAAACTGGCACAGAATTTGCACAAGAAATACTTTTGAGCACTTGCTATTCTGGCTTATTGCCAGGAATATACATTATAATCATCAATGGAGATTTCAGAACGTAAAATCCCCTCCTCAAGCCCTAGAGCACCTGATACACCATGTGGAGTTGAAGTCAAAGTTAAAGCTATTGTGTCCTCAAGGATGAGGATGGATAATGACTATTCCCCAGTGGAGCAGGAATCTGCTCTCAACTCAGGGAATGCAGCTCACAGGGAACAGCAATTTGTGCAAGAAACAGGCACATACAAGTTCAGTTTAAATATAAAGGATAGCATATCTGACTGACTGGAGAGTACAGGATGTTTTCAAGAAAAAGTGATGTCCTAGCACAGTTCTGAGAAATAGGATTTACCCAGATGAAAACAGGAAAAAAAAAAATTCCAGACAGAGGGAACAGCATAAGCAAAGATCCAGAAGAGAGAGGAACCTTGAACATTTGGGGAATTTTAAGTAAAAATTGTTAATAATAGGATAACATCATGTAGGTCTTGAAAACCATGTTAGGATTCAGATTTCATCCTTATTGTACAGAGCAGAGTTGTAAAAGAAAAGTGAAGTCACTCAGTCATCTCCAACTCATTGCAACCCCATGGACTGTAGCCTACCAGCCTCCTCCTTCCACGGGATTTTCCAGGTGTTGTAGCCACACATTCTGGGAAACAAACTCACTCAGAAGGACAATGGAGATAGTGGAGTGCAGTTTATTACACTGGCAGGCCCAAGCCAGAGTCTCCTCTTAGCCAAGGAACCCGACCAGTTTTTGTGAAAATCTTATATACCTTAAGCATACGTGCTTAAACCCACCTCCCCAAATTCCTTGAAACTAGTCTGGACAAGGTAAAAAAGAGATATGAACAAAGTTAACCCATAATTCATGTGTCATAAGCCTAGATAGTTAAACAGTGGACATTTATTAATAAGCTTGTGGTCATATCCTGATAAATATAATGGTATTTACGACTTTGTTCTGTTACAGAGATAATTAGCATATTCTTTTAGGTGATGGAGAGTTCAAGTACAAGTCCTGAGGCTCTATTACCCAGGGGGTCTGGTTTTCCATTGGTATGCCACTTCTGTAGACACCGGGCACAAAGTTCAGAGTCCATTGGGAGGGTGGCCATGTGTGTAGCCTAATGTTCACAGCCTGGCCTAAGATGGAGTTCAGCTCTGTCTCTTTCCTCCTTCACAGGCACGAGTACTGGAGTGGTTGCCATTTCCTTCTCCAGAGGATCTTCTGGATGCTTTACAGTCTGAGCCATCAGGGCAGAGTTGTAAAGTATAAAAATATAAATCTTGAAACTATACACACCTCACATGGCTTACAAAATCTGAAACTTTGGGCAAGTTGCTTAAACTCTCTAATCTTCAATTTTCTAATCTCTTGATGGTGGTGGTTTAGTTGCTACGTCATGTCCGATTCTTGCAACCCCATGGACTGTAGCCTGCCAGGCTCCTCTGTTCATGAGGTTCTCCAGGCAAGAATACTGGAGTAGGTTGCCATTTCCTTCTCCAGGGGATCTTCCTGACCCAGAATTCAAATCCAGGTCTCCTGCATTGCAGGCAGATTCTTTATTGACTGAGCTACAAGGGAATAAAACTAATAATACTAAACTTTCCTGTAGGTTGAGAACAAAATGCTATTAAAATTACAAAAAAAAAAAAAAAAAAGCATTGCTTTCAGGACTTTCCTCCTAACAGAAGGCCATTCTCTGTCCATTTTCTTCTTCCTCTAACCATGAGCTCTTATACTATAGTCACCCTGTGGCTGGGAACCCATAGCCTGGAAAAGAGTAAGGCAAGGACACAGTGACCATTAGTGTGTGGAAGCCCCAAAGATTTATAAGCACATATCCAGTTGTGACATGTTTGCTGTGTTTGGGAGATGCCTAGAGGAAGATGGTCCCAGGCTTGTTAATTAGCATCAAGATATGAGGTGTTGGTGGGTGTCTCTGTGATTCTTGGTCTCTTGTTCATGGTCATAAAACGATGGCTGCACAGCAGCCTCATAAGGGGAAGGAAGGAGCAGCAGCAAAAAAAAAAAAAAAAAAAAAAAGTGTGTGTAGCCCTTTTCTCCACAGATTTCCAGTCTACAAAGAAAGTCTTAACAAGAAAAGTTGAAAACATACACCTTTATATCTCTCTATTCATCCAGCCCACTTCATCCTCACATGAGAGAACTAGGGTTACAAGACTAGATTCCACCAAACAAAAATATTAGGACTGAGTGAAGCAATTTTCTCCCTTCCTCCCTTTCATGCCCTGCTACTCATCCGATGAGCAAAAATCATTTTTGCTTTCAGTTAGCAAGGAAGAAAATGAAAAATGGCTGCTCAAAAGCAAACAGCACTATCTGTCAGGATTAGAGTATAATGAAAGTCCTGGGGAGTTACACATGGGATGGTCAGCAAGAAGCAGTGAGCCAGAGCTTAATAAGCAGAAATCAAGTCTAAGTAGGGACTTGACAAGGACCATCTTGATTTGGGGAAATGGGAGAAACAGTGCAGAAATCTTAAGAAACCCAGATCAATGAGGCCAGGAAACTTATACATTTTATAGAAAACTAAAGGAGATCAGTACTGGGTGTTCATTGGAGGGACCGATGTTGAAGCTGAAACTCCAATACTTTGGCCACCTGATGTGAAGAGCTGACTCATTTGAAAAGACCCTGACACTGGGAAAGATTGAGGGCAAGAGGAGAAGGGGACAACAGAGGATGAGATGGTTGGATGGCATCGACACAATGGACATGGGTTTGGGTGGACTCTGGGAGTTGGTGACGGACAGGGAGGCCTGGTGTGCTGCGGTTCATGGGGTTGCAAAGAGCTGGACACAACTGAGGAACTGAACTGAACGGTTTAATGACAAAGTAGAAGAAATATGAAATAGGACTATGGAACTGACATGCAAGCAAACCCCAAATATTTAGTGGGATTTGCTAGTAGTCGGTTACTACCTTCTTGCTTGAAACCTGCTTGGCAGTTAGTATGGGGCAAGGGTACCTGCCAGGGCCCTCTGCAGTCCAGACCTGGCATATTGAAAACCATCACACACCTCACTGGACATGCTGAGTGTGTGTTAGTCGTTCAGTTGTGTCAACCCTTTGTGACCCCATGGGCTATAGTCCGCCAGGCTCCTCTGACCATGGGATTTCCCAGGCAAGAATTCTGGAGTGGGTAGCCATTCCCTTCTTCAGCGGATCTTCTCAACCCAGGGATTGAACTCAGCTCCTGCATTGCAGGCGAATTCTTTACCACCTGAGCTACCAGGGAAATTAGCATACTGAAGCCAAGAAGCTTGGAGAAAAAATTTAAAAAAATAATAATAATCTCAATCTTACAACCTCTTTATTAAGAACAATAAAAGTTTTAAGATCTCCATTGACAACAGAGAGCTGGAAGGTAGATCATTTTAAAATGACCTCTGGCTGAGTAATATTTCACATATTTAAAAAACTTTGCAGGATGAGTCATACTCCTTGATATCCTCAGTTATGAGGAAGCTGGTACATAATCCTTGAGTAAACACTAGTGGTCTGACCTAGTGGATCCTGGTTATGGCAGCAGCAATGACAAGGATAGGGAAAAAAAAAAAGGTCACAGTTTGTTGTTATATTGGAGCAGGACTTGGAGTGTGTGTTCGCGTGTGTGTAAGAGAGAGAGACAGACAGAGGCAGAGAGAGAAACAGAGAGAGAGAGAGAGATTGATGACCCATTGAGTGCCTACCCTGTGTGAGGCCCATGCAGGATACGTTCTATGTTGTTCAGACACTAAATTGTGTCCAACTCTTTGTGACCCCATGGACTGCAGCATATCAGGCTCCTCTGTCCTTCACCATCTCCAGGAGTTTGCTCAAATTCATGTCCACTGAGTCAGTGATGCTATCTAACTACCATATCCTCTGCTGCCCCCTTCTCCCTTTCCCTTCAATCTTTCCCAGCATCAGGGTCTTCTCCAGTGAGTAGGCTCTTCATATCAGGTGGGCAAATTTATACACCTCATCTCTAATCCTCTTCACAATCCTGTGAAGTCATTTCCATTATCCCTACTTTACAAAGGAGAAGGAAATGGCAACCCACTCCAGTATCTTGCCTGGAAAATCCTATGGACAGAGGAATGTGGCAGGCTTACAGTCCATGGGGTCACGAAGAGTCAGACATGACTGAGCGACTTCACTTCACTTACTTTACAAAGGAGGAAATGCATTCAAAGACCTTTCCATCCAAACTTTCCATCAAGTCTGACAGCCAACAACACAATGGAGCATCAGATACATTGAGGGCCAGAGCCCATGTACTCTCTACCTTACCCCCATCAGTGCTGGGTACAGTCTGGCATTTATAATGACGGAATATGCAGGTGTCTGATGGACTAAGCCAGTGCAAATCATAGTCCCACCAACCAGACCAGCCAGGCTGGGATGCTCTCCTTCTGAAGAGTGACCTTTTCCAGCCCTGCATCCTTCTCCATCTTCCACAGAGAAAAACAAAACTTGGTTCTGTATCTGGGTGATGCCTGCTATGTTTATCTAAGAGAGATTTTCCTCAGCAAACTCCACATTAGGCTCCTGCCTCCTTCCTTTTTTCAATCTCCTTGCACCCCTAAAACTACTATGATTTGGGAACATCACAATAAATTAAAGCTAGATTGGTGTGAACCTAATCAAGTACCTAAATAATAAAAGTTTTTCCATGGAATCCATCTAGAAAAATTGGTATTTATTTAGTCATAGAATCAAAATATTTGATCTATAATACTACTTAGGTAAATTACTTAGTAAATTTACTTAGGTAAATAGATTGGTGTATCATATATAGAATAGTATGTATACTATAGTACATGCTATATGGTAAATATATTGAATATATATATAATTAAAACACTATTTCTGACTAGTTATTTTGGACACATATTATGAAATGATATCAGACAATGAAAAAATCATCCTTTATTCCCTTGGTCTACTAATGTAATTGCTTCAAGATCTGAGGATTTTCTCTGTTAGATTGTTTCCAAAATCATGTTCTTATTTAAAAATTAAAAATTAAGTTCATTAAGCACACTAGCGTAGTCTTCTGTCACCTGCCCAGAATTCAGCTCCTAAACCTCTGAAGCTGTCCTCTCCAAAACCACGCAGAAAAGGAAAATCACTTTCCATCTCTCACCTACAGATTAATCCTCTTTGGAGACCGGTTTCATTTAAACTTCAGGATATGGTAGACCACATGTGTATGTGTCATCTCCAACTCTTTGTGACCACATGGACTGTAGCCCGCCAAGCTCCTCTGTCCATGGGATTTCCCAGGCAAGAATACTGGAGGGGGTTGCTGTTTCCTCCTCCAGGGGATCTTTCTGACTCAGAGATTGAACCTGTGTCTCCTGCATCTCCTGCATTGCAGACAGATTCTTTATCAGTGAGCCACAGAGGAAGCCCCACTAGACTGTATGACCCAACTCAAATAGAAGAGACTGGAGATATACTAGTCTCCTGTTTGATTTTTAAGAAAACCCAATCTAAGTTGCTAGTTTTGTTTATGCATGTTCCCATTCTAACTGGGTTCTATTCTGATCTTTAGAAGATGCATTCATTCCTCAGGAGTGATAAAACTTGAACAAGAATTAACTAAATATTCATTGTTGTTATTTGGTTGCTAAGTTGTGTCAGGCTCTGCAACTTCATGAACTGCAGCATGCGAGGCTTCTCTGTCCTTCCCTATCTCCTGGAGTTTGCCCAAACTCATGTCCATTGAGTCAGTGATGCCATCCAATCAACTCATCCTCTTCTGCCCCGGTCTACCCCTGCCCTCAAGTCTTTCCCAGTGTCAGGGTCTTTTCCAATGAGTCAGTACTTCTCATCAGGTGGCCAAAGTATTGGAGCTTCAGCTTGAGCATCAGTTCTTCTAATGAATATTCAGGGTTGATTTCCTGGTTTCCAATCAAACCAGGATTGACTGGTTCCATCTCTAAACCAAAAACATTATGGGTGTCAAATAGCACCCATACAGTTTACTTATGTGAGTTATAAGAAGTGAGTTTGCCCAGGAAATCTTTCTGGAGGCCACCAGTCTGCTTTATGAATGTTTTCTGATTAGGGGCCTGGCAGTCCCAAGCCACCTTCCTACAGCCCTTTAAAGATCAGCAGAGTTGAGGGCCAAGATATATGCTTCGTAACCCACTAGCCAATCAGACCAGCCCCATGCATATCTATAGACATTCTAACACCATGGCCTGACCCTGCCTGTGAGAGGATAGTTAGGGACCCACCTCCTGAACTTTCCTGCATCTCCTGGTCCAGTAATCAGTTCAGTTCAGTCACTCAATTCAGTTCAGTTCAGTTGCTCAGTCATGTCTGACTCTTTGCGACCCCATGAATTGCAGCACACCAGACCTCCCTGTCCATCACCAACTCCCAGAGTTCACTCAAACTCATGTGCATCGAGTCTGTGATGCCATTCAGCCATCTCATCCTCTGTCGTCCTCTTCTCCTCTGGCCCCTAATTCCTCCAAGCATCAGGGTCTTTTCCAATGAGTCAACTCTTTGCACGAGGTGGCCAAAGTATTGGAGTTTCAGCCTTAGCATCATTCCTTCCAAAGAACACCCAACTGAGCTCCTTTAGGATGGACTGGTTAGATCTCCTTGCAGTCCAAGGGACTCTCAAGAGTCTTCTCCAACACCACAGTTCAAAACCATCAATTCTTCGGTGCTCAGCTTTCTTCACAGTCCACTCTCACATCCATACATTACCACTGGAAAAACCATAGCCTTAACTAGACGGACCTTTGTTGGCAAAGTAATGTCTCTGCTT
Organism: Budorcas taxicolor; assembly: GCF_023091745.1. Lineage (NCBI taxonomy): Eukaryota > Metazoa > Chordata > Mammalia > Artiodactyla > Bovidae > Budorcas > Budorcas taxicolor. Next base: position 144,320,185 of record NC_068920.1, read on the forward strand.
TTCAATATGCTATCTAGGTTGGTCATAACTTTTCTTCCAAGGACTAAGCGTCTTTTAATTTCATGGTTGCAATCACCATCTGCAGTGATTTTGGAGCCCAGAAAAATAAACTCTGACACTGTTTCCACTGTTTCCCCATCTATTTCCCATGAAGTGATGGGACCAGATGCCATGATCTTCATTTTCTGAATATTGAGCTTTAAGCCAACTTTTTTGCTCTCCTCTTCCACTTTCATCAAGAGGCTTTTTAGTTCCTCTTCACTTTCTGCCATAAGGGTGGTGTCATCTGCATATCTGAGGTTATTGATATTTCTCCCGGCAATCTTGATTCCAGCTTCTGCTTCTTCCAGCCCAGCGTATCTCATGATGTACTCTGCATAAAAGTTAAATAAGCAGAGTAACTATATGCAGCCTTGACGGACTCCTTTTCCTATTTGGAACCAGTCTGTTGTTCCATGTCCAGTTCTAACTCTTGCTTCCTGACCTGCTTATAGATTTCAAGTCAGGTGGTCTGGTATTCCCATCTCTTTCAGAATTTTCCACAGTTTATTGTGATCCACACAGTCAAAGGCTTTGGCATAGTCAATAAAGCATAAGTAGATGTTTTTCTGGGACTCTCTTGCTTTTTCCATGATCCAGCAGATGTTGGCAATTTGATCTCTGGTTCCTCTGCCTTTTCTAAAACCAGCTTGAACATCTGGAAGTTCACAGTTCATGTATTGCTGAAGCCTGGCTTGGAGAATTTTGAGCATTACTTTACTAGTGTGTGAGATGAGTACAACTGTGTGGTAGTTTGAGCATTCTTTGGCATTGCCTTTCTTTGGGATTGGAATGAAAACTGACCATTTCCAGTCCTGTGGCTACTGCTGAGTTTTCCAATTTAGCTGGCATATTGAGTGCAGCACTTTCACAGCATCATCTTTCAGGATTTGAAACAGCTCAACTGGAATTCCCTCACCTCCACTAGCTTTGTTCATAGTGATGCTTTCTAAGGCCCACTTGACTTCACATTCCAGGATGTCTGGCTCTACGTGAGTGATCACACCATCGTGATTATCTGGGTCATGAAGATCTTTTTTGTATAGTTCTTCTGTGTATTCTTGCCACCTCTTCTTAATATCTTCTGCTTCTGTTAGGTCCATACCATTTGTGTCCTTTATCGAGCCCATCTTTACATGAAATATTCCCTTGGTGTCTCTAATTTTCTTGAAGAGATCTCTAGTCTTTCCCATTCTGTTGTTTTCCTCTATTTCTTTGCATTGATTGCTGAGGAAGTCTTTCTTTTCTTTTCAGTTTTTTTAAAAATAAATTTATTTGTTTAATTGGAGGTTAATTACTTTATAATATTGTATTGGTTTTGCCATACATCAACATGTATGTGCCACAAGTATACATGTGTTCCCCATCCTGTACCCCCCTGCCTCTTCCCTCCAGGTACCATCCCTCTGGGTCGTCCCAGTGCACCAGCCCCAAGCATCCAGTATCATGCATTGAACCTGGGCTGGTGACTCGTTTCATATATGATATTATACATGTTTCCATGCCATTCTCCAAAATCATCCCACACTCTCCCTCTCCCACAGAGTCCAAAAGACTGTTCTATACATCTGTGTCTCTTTTGCTGTCTTGCATACAGGGTTATCATTGCCATCTTTCTTATCTCTCCTTGCTATTCTTTGGAACTCTGTATTCAGATGCTTATATCTTTCTTTTTCTCCTTTGCTTTTCACTTCTCTTCTTTTCACAGCTATTGGTAAGGCCTCCCCAGACAGCCATTTTGCTTTTTTGTATTTCTTTTCCATGGGGATGGTCTTGATCCCTGTCTCCTGTACAATGTCACGAACCTCCATCCATAGTTCATCAGGCACTCTATTTATCAGATCTAGTCCCTTAAATCTATTCCTCACTTCCACTGTATAATCATAAGGGATTTGATTTAGGTCATACCTGAATGGTCTAGTGGTTTTCCCTACTTTCTTCAATTTAAGTCTGAATTTGGCAATAAGGAGTTCATGATCTGAGCCACAGTCAGCTCCTGGTCTTGGTTTTGCTGACTGTATAGAGCTTCTCAGTCGCTCCATCATGTCCAACATTTGCGACCCCTTGGACTGCAGCATGCCAGGCTTCCCTGTCCATCATAGATGGCCCAGTATAGATGCTGCCTTACGGTCTGTAGAAGGAATGCTTTATTTACAGATTTCCAAACTGTCCTTTATCAAACTATCACTACCACGGGGCAGTGAGGACTCCTGGGCAGAGTTGGGGCTTCAGAGACACACAGACTGACCTAAGTTAGAAGTCAGTACCAATTTCGGGGACCTGGGCCACTCAGGCTCTCTGAGCCATCATTCCCGCACTTGTGGAGATGATCAATAGCTACCAGATGAGGATTTTGAGAGGGCAATTTCTTAAGTGTTTCCCCAAATTGCCAGATCGTAAAATTCACCTGGAAAATCCACCCTGATTCAAGAGGATCTGGAATGTTCTCCAGAAACACTAGGATTTAACAGCGTGTGTAGAAAACATGAAAATAATATACAAATGTGAAACGTTATGTGCTTCTCACAGGAGAATGACCACCCTCTGGTCCATGGTGCACTCCCTGGGTGGAAACCCGGAATGGAGCTCCCTGTGGCCTGAACACAGCTCTGTGCTCCTCTCCGTTTCACAAATATCAAGCCTCAAAAGAAGCACAGCAAATTGTGTTATTGTGAATGAAAACCAGTGATAAAAAATTAAATTACTGAACTGTTTCAATCAGACAGAGAACATCTCAGGTTTACAATTGGCCACTATCGGAATACTGTTTTTAAATGCAGTGCTTGGGCCTCTTGTTCTTCATTTCTTTATCTTTTTTAGAGTAGACTTGCTTCCTCTCCCATTCTCTGAGCTATATAATTAACACCATTAATAAATCTTTTCAATTTCATGGACCCATCAGATGAGCCTTCATTTGAAGGGTGTTTTCCAAAAAAAAAGTCTGTCACGCGGGTCCTTGGAGCTGCAGGGAAATTTTGAGAAGAATCACCAGGTGGCGCTAGAACCCCATCACCAGGCTGCCTAACGGCTGCTGGCGGTAGGAGGGTGTTTATCCTCCAGCTGCTGATGGGTTTGTGCTTCCTCTCTGTATCTTCTTCCATCCGGACTACTCCGTGCTGCTCAAGTTCAAGCATGAGGATTACCTTTTACCAGGTGCAGGAGCTGCTCCCCACTAGGATGAAAGAAGAGATTCAGGTTTACTAACCAACGAGTATTTATTGAGAAGCCAGTCATGTGCCTGGCTCTGCCCTACCTCCTGATGTAAAATCCAGTATTTTGCTTTGAAAAGGAATGTAGAGTTCCTGCACTATTAATATTATTTAATAGAGATACTGATACTCAGAATCAAAAGTTTACCTGACTAATGTGATTCAGAGACTTGATCAGTTCAGTTCAGTCTCTCAGTCCTGTCCAACTCTTTGCAACCCCATGGACTGCAGTATGCCTGGCTTCCCTGTCCATCACCAACTCCTGGAGCTTGCTCAAACTCATGTCTATCGAGTCGGTGGTGTCATCCAACCATCTCATACTCTGTTGTCCCCTTCTTTTGCCTTCAATCTTTCGCAGCATCAGGATCTTTTCCAGTGAGTCAGTTCTTCACATAAGGTGGCCAAGTATTGGAGTTTCAGCTTCAGTATCAGTCCTTTCAAAGAATATTCAGGACTGATTTCCTGAGAGTCCCTTGGACTGCAAGGAGATCCAACCAGTCCATTCTGAAGGAGATCAACCCTGGGATTTCTTTGGAGGGAATGATGCTGAAGCTGAAACTCCAGTACTTTGGCCACCTCATGCAAAGAGTTGACTCATTGGAAAAGACTCTGATGCTGGGAGGGATTGGGGGCAGTAGGAGAAGGGGACGACCGAGGATGAGATGGCTGGATGGCATCACGGGCTCGATGGACCTGAGTCTGAGTGAACTCCGGGAGATAGTGATGGACAGGGAGGCCTGGCGTGCTGCGATTCATGGGGTCGCAAAGAGTCGGACACGACTGAGCGACTGAACTAAACTGATATTAAAGTGGTCTTCCAGTTCCAATAGTGTCTCTTTAATGCTCAGTATTACCCCAAAGAAACTAGAGGGTAAGCCATTTTAACTTGCATATTAAGGCTTTCTTCTAGGTCATGAAATAGGCAAACCATTTGTAGATGCTCCAAGATATATGCTAATTGATGGATGAGTAAACTGACTCTATTTCCTTTTATTCTGTTAGAAAAGGATAGTTATTTTGATCTATCATTCTCCCCATTTTATTGTCTTTGGGGATATGTTGAATTTTAAACTCAAACCTAAATTTTAAAATAAACAATGAAGCTTCCAGCACTTAAATAATCACCTCTTGGAAATCACATTTAAGTGTTTGTGTTCTTAGAAGTTATGGTTATGCTGACAATCACGTGTGCATGCATACTAAGTGGCTTCAGTCATGTCCAACTCTTTGCAACACTATGAACCATAGCCCGCCAGTCTCCTTTGTCCACGGAATTCTCCAGGCAAGAATACTGGAGTGGATTGCCATGCCCTTTTCCAGGGTGTCTTCCCGACCCAGGGACCGAACTCACGTCTCTTACATCTACTTGCATTCACAGGTGTGTCGTGGAGACATCTAACTTTTACACCATGGAAATATTTTGAAAAGCATGCTAAGACCATCACATGTGAAGTTTTATTCATTTACTCCCAAGCTCTGTGACAAGTGGCTTCTCTGTGACAAGCATCGCTCTCCTTTGAGAGACACAGCAAGGAACAGGGGGACAGAACCTCTGCCTTCACCCAAGTGTGCATTGATGGGAGGAGATGGATAATAAACAATTAAGAAGTGAAATCATCATATCATTTGTCTAATGAGAGCTATGGAGAAGAAACAAAGGAGGAAAGGAGAACAGGAAGTACTTGAAAGGGGGATGATTTATTCTATTCTAAATGACTTGGCAAGGAGAGACCTCACAGATATAAAGGGTACAAACAGGAAGGACATTCCAGGCCAAGGGAATAAGTGCAAACCATCTAAGAGATGGACTTGCCTGATCTATTGGAAAAGAGCAAGGAAGACAGCGTTTGTGGAAGGATGTGAGCCAAGAGGACAGGCAGAGATGATTATTGCATCAGCTTTCCTTCTTTTGTTTTTCCCCAAAACCAAAGAAGAGATATTTTGCCTTAGTCTCAACACTAGGTTAAACTTTTGTGAAATAATTCATGGTATACATTTTGCTACTGTGGAATGTACATAAAATGTCCAGCCTGCTAATCAAGCTTCAAGACCTGGTAACAGGGAAATGCTGTCATTAGAGAAGGGCTAAGGATTGATTAATTTTGAAATAATTTCCATCTCAGACTGAAAATCCCACCTATCTTCTGGAGCTGACACTCAAGATGGATCACCCAAACCAAGTTAATCATAACAAATGAAAATGTTGGGGCACCTGTAATTAATTACTGCCTAAGTGAGATTCCCACCTTTGCTAAAGATAGCCCAGGACATATCAGGTCATTTATCTCTCACTTTCTTATACTAGATTCGTAATTTCAACTTGCCTGCTGATTCCGCTCAGAACCAACCACTTGTCTTACACAGTGATTTCTTTTTCCTTTGGTTTTTAAGAGCACTATATGTAAGATATATGCAATTAAAGGAAATTATGAGTCCTGTGATAATGAGAGTTATCCTCTACTTGCTGAGAAGAACTGGTATTTAGAGATAATTTTGAAGTATATGATCTCTTTCCTCCATTTTATCTCCCTGACCTTCCTCATAACACTGTGAATTAGGTATTTTTATCATCATTATTATGATTTATATTTTACATGTGAGAAACAGTGGCCAAGGTATTTAAAAAGCTTTTCAATATTTTATTCCCTTTCAGAGTGACTGTTTTTGCAATTTGTTTCACATTTTTGTAGCCAACTTGGTCTTATTAACTATGTTAAATCCCGCAAAGTGTTCTGTGCCAGCCACAGAAAAAGAACAAAATAAATGTTTGTTACAGCTTCCTTAGTGTCTCAGCAGTAAAGTGTTTACCCGCGCTTCAGGAGATCTAGGTTTGATCCCTAGGTCAGGAAGATCCCCTGGAGAAGGAAATGGCCACCCACTCTAGTGTTCTTGCCTGGGAAATCCTGTGGACAGAGGAGCCTGGCGGGTTACGATCCATACGGTCGCAAGAGTCGAACATGACTTAGTGACTAAACCACCACCACCACATCAAGAATTTGTTGGATGAGGAGTTGAACAGCTCTTCATGGGAAGTTCGTTTCTCATTCTTAATCCCTCACGTCCTTTGTCCTTCCCTCATAACTCAGCTCAGATGCCATTCATTCTGGGGAGAGTCCCCTGGAAGTTCTTTCTCTGAGCTATCTCTCTACTTTGTACATCTATTATATCATCGTTGTTTGTTACCAGAACTTCCAATTCTATTTATCTCAACAAATAATCATTAAGAAAAGGAATTAGTTAGAGTCATCCTTCACAAGCCCACAGCTAGTATTATTCAATTGTGAAAAGCTAAACACTTTTCCTCTAAGATCAGGACCAAAACAAGGATGCCCATCTTTGCCACTTTTATTCAATGTGGTACTGGAAACCCTAGCCAGAGCAATTAGGCAAGAAAAAATATAAAATGCATCTAAATTGAAAAGGAATATTATCTCTATCTGCTGCTGATGCCATATTATATATAAACCCCCCAAAGATTCCACCTATAAAACTCTTAGAACTAATTAATTCATTAAAGTTGTATATATATATATAAATTTATATTATTCAGCCTTGAAATAGAAGGAAACCCTGCCATCTCTGACAGTATGGGTGAACCTATAGGGCATTATGTTAAGCGAGACAAGCCAGACAGAGAAAAACAAATACTGCATGATCTCACTTAAATGGGCAATAAAAAAAAATTGAATTCATAGAAACAGAGAATAAAATGATGGATGCCAAAGGCTGGTAGAGGGGTGTGGGAGAAATAGAAAGGAGGTGGCAAAAAGGTGCACATTTTCACATGAAAGATGAATAAGATCTGAAGAGCAAATGTGTAACATAGTGACAGTTGATAATGTATTATATCTCTGAGATTTCCTAAGAAAGTAGAATTTATCTGGTTCTCAAAGTAAATTAAAAAGATAAATATAAGAAGTGATGGAAGTGTTCATCAATTTGATGGGGATACTTTCACAATGTAGACACGGCAGTTCAGATGGTAAAGAATCTGCCTGCAACGCAGGAGACCCAGGTTCATTCCTGGTTCAAGAAGATCCGCTGGAGGAGGAAATGGTTATCCACGCCAATATTCTTGCCTGGAGAGTTCCATGGGCAGAGGAGCCAAGCGAGCTATAGTCCACGGAGTCTCAAAAGAGTCAGAGCTGACTGAGCAGCTGAACACTTTTGTTTTTCACTTTCATACCAGATGTCAAGTACATCTGAATGAAGGCTGAAAAGAGACTCATAGAAGAAAAAAATTCACTCATCATCTTAGGAGCCTATTAGAAGCTATCAGAATCTGAAAAATAAATACACTGTGTGATAGGACCTGTAGGAGTTTTGGAGGTGGAGATGGGGAAAAGGCCAAAGAAGTGCCCAAGAGAAAGATGTAACATGTAACCCCTGCTCTTAAAGAGCTCACAGTCTAACAAGTTAGGAAGGTATTCATTAATACAAGTATACAAGGTGGAAAAAATAAGTGGTGAGTGTATAAAATAAGAAGAGACAAATCCTGCTAAAATTCAAAGGGTGGTACAATTAAATCTGGTTGTTGAGCTCAAGGATATATTGATGGAGGAAGAGAGTAGTTTGGATAAGTTCTGAAGAATGAAAAGCTCAGCACTGTACAGAGATATCACCTGGAAACTGGGGGGTGGCAAGTGGGTAAGGGAAATCAAGGTCTGGGGGAACAGGAGGAACAGAAGTGTGGTGATGAGGTCATGAATTCAGGGCTGGGGTATAGAGTCTGGTTATAATGCTGAGAAAGAGAAAATAGAGAAGGAGTCAAATTGAAACTGTGGATTTCACCGTCATCTGGACACGTTTCTCCTGATTAAGGGACTATCTCTTCCAAAGTCAAAGAAGGTGATAACTCTGGTTGCAGATGAATGTTGTAGAAAGACAGAGGTATAGCCGGCATGGTGGAGATTCATTGGATCAAACTCCTACAGAGGGCAGCACATCACAAGTGGGAGAAGCAGATCTGATTTGGGGAGTTCTTCGATAGAGTCCTTGTCCTACCACTCAGACTGCACCCTTGAGTGGTGTCTCTGAGCCTGTTTACATGATTGTATGATGGAAATATTCACCCTTGCTCTACACAATGATTCACTTTCTTAAGTGCTGGTCTTCATAACAGTTCAGCAGAATAAATATCATTATTGCCAAGTATACAGTTAAAATTGAGTTATCTAGGGCACACAGCTTCTAGAGTCCCTCAATTCAACCTCCTCCATGTACCCTTGTGTTTATTCACACAAACAAAATCAATCTGATATTCCCAAAGTTCCCTAAAACATAGTGCAGCCCTTAATCAGAAGGAATGCACACTTGAATGCTATCTCCAAGCCCCGTCCCCCTCTGGAAGTGTTTTCTTCATTCTATCAAGGATTTGGATTACACAGACACTCAACACATAGTTGATGATTTGCTCTGATAGGAAACAGATTATCTAAGATGAAATGAATAGTTATAGAAGAATGTCTATGTTTGTAGACATTCTACATTTGTAGAATCTGTGGAAACATTCACATGTTATGGCTGTTGATTGCATCAAACTCCAGGAGTTGGCAGCTGCTTTCCAAGTATGGGAAATACACCTCCCTCATAGGTTTGTTAAGAGCTTTATTTTTTTTTTAACTTATTTTTTTTCCTTTTTTAAATTTTTTTATTTTTTAAATATAAACTTATTTATTTTAATTGGAGGTTAATTACTTTACAATGTTGTATTGGTTTTGCCATACATCAACATGAATCTGCCACAGGTATACATGTGTTCCCCATCTATGAGCTTTAAATGATGAATGTGTGCAGAGCTTATAGCATAGTCCCATAATGGAATAAGTGCCCATCGTATATTATTGTAGTTGTCAGGATCAGCACCATTGTCACCATTTTTTTTTCTTCCTAAAGCCATGGTGTAATCTCCAGGGCAGATGTGATTGTCTCAATTTTACATCCCTTGAGACTGAATACTTTGGCCACCTCATGCAAAGAGTTGACTCATTGGAAAATATCCTGATTGCTGGGAGGGATTGGGGCAGGAGGAGAAGGGGATGACCGAGGATGAGATGGCTGGATGGCATCACTGACTCGATGCACATGAGTTTGGGTGAACTCTGGGAGCTGGTGATGGACAGTGAGGCCTGGCATGCTGCCATTCATGGGGACACAAAGAGTCGGACACAGCTGAGCGACTGAACTGAACTGAACTTCTGCCTTGCTTCTTTACCACTGTGATACCTGGGAAGCCCAGTTTTGCATCAGGGGGAACCAGAAGGCTGGAAGGGATGAATGGCTGCATTTACAGATATGCAACATGAACATCACTTTATGATGCAACGGTCTCTCCTTTGCCATCTTGTCTCAACCTATCCATGGAAGATAATTCTTCCATTTGGGAAAAAGGTTTGCGGAAAGAAAAGTTAATGAGCTGAACCATTTAAATGGATAGATCGGAAAAATATTGTTGTTCCTTTTGCATGTTACATTCTTGCCAGAAATTAAATAGTTGATTTTTTGAAGAATATCTAGTTCACTAAATGTAGTAGTTTCAAATGATAAAGTTTAGAGTCATACCAGTTACAGTTAATGTTAAAAGAAGAAGATGAGAGAATTAAGGCACAATGTTAAACTCTCTGAGATTGGCTCACCACCAAATTTCCCTCATCAAAATAGCAACTCTAAAGAGATACAAATACCATAGCCCTATGTCATGAAGCATAAATTATTCTATGAAAAATTTTACATTTAAGTCACCTTCTCAATATGTTGGAAGTTCACTAAGATTACAAATGTTCAATTCAGATTTGAGTTGCTAAAGAAAATAAATAAATGTTTATATAACAATTGAGGGGAAATCTTCACACTATGTGTACAATTTCATCTGCTCAAAGGTCATTCACTCTTTACCTACCACTGATCTACAAAGCACACCAGTTTCCATAAGAGAAATCAGGTTCCACCAGCAATTTTCTAGATTAATGAGATAAAAATTCTGATGATCAGAGCATGAATGTAAAACTAAGATAAACTAGTATCCGCTACTGATAAATATTTAACAGATGTGGTCCAAATCCCTCTGCCAGCTGGAGGAGGCAAAAACGTTCTATTTCACAGCTCGGATATAATTATTGGCCACATTTCTCCAAGCAAAGACAGTGACATTGGCTCACTCCCCAGGAGAATTTTCCTCTGCTCTTGGCACTGGGATTTGCTTTTCTTTAACAGATTGCAGCAATATACCCTTCACTTGACCCACTCTAATCATTCACAAGATACCTGGAGCCAAAACCATGTATGAAAAGTAGAAAAAGAAGAGGCTGTCACAAACTGTGTTTGTAAACCCACCAAAGGATTATGGAGAAATGCATGTATTCCAGGCATCACTTAATACACCTGTCTGTATGTCAAGAGTAGATGGGATTAGTCTGACAAACAATCATTTGAATCAAGTAGTTCATTCAAGATTTAGAAGAACTTTTACCCAGACCCAATTTTATCTGATCGCTTTTTTGGACAAATTCACAGCCATCATTATTCCAAGTGTTTTGCCCTTTTCACTCCTTAAACAGATTGTGTGCAGAGAATTTTCCTAAACATCACCACTGAGACTCCTTCCAGTAACAACTGACTCATCGTTTGGATTCCCAAGCAACTGTTGTATAATAGGACCAGGATGTTTTGACCACGTGCCTTGACCTGACCGTTTTGACCCAAGGGATGTTTGGTCCAAGAATGCATTCCAGAGCTTAGGTGGGTAACACACTCCAACTGTGTTCATTTCCCATTTCTACTCTTTGCCTGTGCAATCATTTTCCAAACACTGTTACCAGAATAATGTTTTCTAAAATCCTAGTCTGGTCATGTCATTCCTCTCCTTAAAAGCCTTCAATCACTGACTTCCTATCACCAGCAAAAAAGCAATACCACTTTCTAATCCCACTTGACCTGCCTTTTCTCATCTCCACTTCTCCCTGCATAATCACTCCCAGCCACCAAGCTCATCCTGAATGTATCATACATGAATTTCTGTGGTTTTCCTTGCCCAAGGACCTTACTCCAGAAGTGTTTTCAAGTCTCATTCTTCCTTAATACAAAGCAGCTTTCAAGATGCATGTCAAGTACCTCTGCATCCAAGAAGCTTTTCTCCCATCCAGGCCCAACCCTGTTTAGCTTCCGAGATCAGATGAGATCGGGCGTGTTCAGGGTGTTATGGCTGTAGACCCAGGAAGCATTTTCTGCCAACTCAAGGCCTTGAACTCCCCCTATGTCTAAGCACACGGCCTATCTGTTATAGACATTGTCTTACTATTGAATTTATGCTTTTATTGATGAGTACACAGACATGGCTATCTCACCAATTATTGAATTAAGCTTATGCTGTATTTATTTGATTTTATTAATTTTAATTGAAGGATAATTTCTTTACAGTATTGTGCTGGTTTCTACCAAACATCAATACGGATCAGCCATAGGCTTACCCGTGTCACCTCCCACTTGAACATCCCTGCACCTCTCTCCCCATCCCACCCCTCTAGGTCGTTACCGAGCCCCATGCTGAGATCCCCAAGTCAAGGGTGATATAGGTGGGAACCTGATGCAGAATGATGACAACGACAGGAGGACCCCATCAGACCTTTTCCCTTCTTACTGAGTGCCTGACACAGAGCTGCACAGCCCTCCAAAGAGGACAGAAGGGCTTCTCACAGACAAGAGGGTGCTGGTTTACTCTCCAGCTGAAAGTGAAAGTGTTAGTCACTCAGTCATGTCCAACTTCTTGCGACCCCATAGACTGTAACTGTAGCCCACCGGCCTCCTCTCTCCTTGGGATTTTCCAGGGAAGAATACTGGAGTGGATAGCCATTCCCTTCTCCAGGGGATCTTCCCAACCTGGGGATTGAAACTGGGTCTCCTGCATTGCAGGTGGATTCTTTATCATCTGAGCCAAGTCATCTCAGAGTGCACAGCCCTGTGCCTGCCTGCCATCCAGCCAGAGCTCGTTGCCTTGGTTTAAGGAATTCTGTAGAAAGAGAAGACATAGATAAGGATAGACAATTGATTAAACCGCTATCCCCCATGGAACCTGGCTTTATAAGGATGAAGTTTAATGGAATACTAACTTGTAGAACATGTGTATGATAACTTTATTAAAAGTCTTATGAATAATCTTATTGTGATCCAAACACCAACACATCCATGATCTGGAACATCATTTGTTTGTTTCCTTGTTTATGATCTCAATAATTATTTACTGAGTACTTGCACTGAGCCTGAGGACACATAGGAAAGGTGATACTGTCCTTGCTCTTGAGGAATGCCCTGTAAACATTTTAGAGATGGAAGAGCTAAAGCTGGTTGGCCTGGACTCCAGTTAGGTCCTTGGATCCCCACTGCAGCCTTCTTTCCTCTTTATGCTGTTCCACAGCCCATGGCCAGGCAGTGACCGTTCCTCCTGTGTTTCGTAAATCTTGTCCGGATGACTGGCAAGGTCAGGGTAAAAATACAATGTGAGACTCAATGTCCTATTTTCTATACAACTTGGAGGAGGAAACCAGGGGAGTAACCTTTCTGAGTTGGGCGGAAACCCTATGATTAAAGTCGCTTCTCAGAGACAGTTCCTGGTCACAGAATTTCTGGACTTTTCCCTCCCAGTTTGCATTTCAAAACGCTTCTTTCCGCTGGCACTTAAGCTCAGTAAGACCTCACAGTTTCCCTGGGATGTGAGCCAATTTGATTACCTCTTTTTTCCAGGCTTGGAAGCTGCCATGCCATAATCCCTTTAACCTCTGCAAAGCCAGGAAAAATGTGACAGTGAAGGCGATGAACATACTTGTGAACATATTCCCCGTTTAGGTTTTGAGGATTTATTACATGTTTACAAAGAAGAAAACAAAGCTCTGTCACTTTCAGCCAGTGCTATCCTGATGCACTCCGAGCTCTGAAAAGCTCATTCCCCACTTCTAACAGGAGTTCAGAATCCTTAGGAAAGTGGCCTTGGACTTTCTGAAAGCAACTCAGACATGTTTGCCTACTCTGCTCTTCCATCCCTAGTCCATATATTTGGATCTTTAGCATCCTTACGTGTTAGTCACTCATTTGTGTTAATCACTCAGCTGTGTCCAACTCCTTTCAACCCCATGGACTGTGGCCCACCAGGCTCCTCTCTCCATGGAATTTTCCAGGCAAGAATATTGGAGTGGGTTGCCATTCCCTTCTCCAGGGGATATTCCCCACCCAGGGATTGAAATTGGGTCTCCTGCATTGCGGGTGGATTCTTTAGCATCTGAGCCAATTCTTCTCAGGGTGCCTGGCCCTGAGTTTTGACTTTTAAAGTTGTTTTATTTTTTTAAATCATTAATTTATTTGTTTTAAGCTACGCTATGTGGGCTTTTGTCTAGTTGTGGCGAGCGGGTTTACGGACTTATTGCCATGGCTTCTCTTGTTGCTGAGCACTGGTTCTAGGCACACAGGCTTTAGCATTTGCACCACATGAGCTCCATAGCTGTGGCTCGCAGGCTCTAGAGCACAAGCTCAATAGTTGTGACCCCTGGACTTAGTTTCTCTGCAGCATGAGAAGTCTTCCTGGTCCAGGGACTGATCCTGTGTCTCCTGCATTGGCAAGTGGATTCTTTACCCACTGAGCCACCAGGGAAGTCTCTAAGTTGACTTTCATGTCTCTTCCCATCCGTTTTTGATCAATGCCCAGCATGATGTCCATTTGTCTTTGGTCTTTGAAACCAGCATTCAAACATCCTTGGTCCCACTCTCTTTAAACTTGTCATGAGTTTCCCCACCACCATCCTCAGGCCAGGCCCCAGCTAGATTCATTCCAGCAGATTCTAAGAGGAGAGTTTAGACAGACACATAAGAAATGAGCTGTGTCAGATTAATGAGTTTACTGTAAAGTTCTATTTCTTCCTTTAATAGACTAGCATGTTAGCTATTTATTTTTCTGTAAATGTGATAGAAGCTGCCTAGATATTCACAGATGTATTTCCTCTTATCCCTGAACCCACTGCTAGATAACATTTCCTAGCCTTCATTATAGCTCATATGACTATGTGTGACTTATCTCTAGCCAATGAAAAGGTAGATGAACATGACATATACTATTTCTCGGCCTGTATTATAATAGCTTCTGACAAATGGTTTCTCATTCCTTCTTCCTCGTCCCCTGGTGCATGGGACTCCATTATCCTAGGTTATAGTGGGAAAACTAAATAGACACGCTGCAGTGGGTCCTATATTATCTCTAGAAAGCCACCACAGAACACCATTTAGACTTCGTATAACTTAAAAATAAATACCTATAATGTTAAGCTGCTAAGGTGTGAAGGTTTATTTCTTTCAAAAGCACATGCTACCTCACAACTATTATAGAAGCCGATACCTTGGTGTTGGTTTAGTGGTTGATTTGAGGGTGGCAGGTAAAGATAAATTAGGCTGAAATAATGAAGGACTTGGTCTTACAATGATAGAATATTTAGTAAATGGTTGCCCTCAATCAACTTGATTTTTGTAGCTCTAGAAGAAATAGTTGGAAAAAGTTAGAATATTTGCATGTCAAATTATATTGATTTTACTTAGCACAGTATTAAAAAAAAAGGGTTCAGGCAAGAACAGGACTGATTTTCAAATAGATGTCTATAAAAATTGAGAAAATCCAAAGATACAGGGTTCTACAGTAGTAGAAAAGCAAGCTGCTATCAGATCTCAAATAGTAACACTTACAATTGAAAGAGATTTTTAATGATTTTAGCGACTAAAACCCAGTATGTAGTCTCAGTTGAACTAAACAGCTCAAATCTAGAGTCTTCCATGAATGTCACGGCTTTCCCAATTATCATTTCATATAGCCTCAAGGTGATCACCATTAAGTTGAGAAGAAAAATGGGAGGAGATTGGAAAAAAAGAAAATTATATCCAAGAAAGGGCAAATTGCACTTACCTTGTGCTTCAGTAAATACATTTATAAGTGCAAAGCTTATTTTTTAAAATCCAGGCACTACAAATACTATTCACTTTTAGCGATATAGATATTTTGTAAAATTGTACTGCCTTGGTAATTTTCAGGAGGCCATATTCGCATATTTAAATCTTCACTTTTCTAGGAGTCTTGTTACTGTCTGGACACATGATTAATGACAACCCTAAAATAGACTGCAAATAAAAATATTATCACAATGGAATTGAGTTTTATTGGTCACTGTTCAAAGAGAAAATTGTATTATGTAGGATCAGATCTCATACTCTAAATGTCATTTCCCATAAAAGCTCATTGCTCTCCTTGGGGCACTAGCTCTTTCCACTTTAAGTATCCTAGGAACACTCTGATTTTAGAGGACTCTCTGTGATACAGAGTCTGTTCCTTTGTCAAGGGTCAGAGAAATAAAAGAGAATTCTGGTCACATGAAGAGGATTCCTTGTATAGGATGACACAGAAAATAGATTACCACTTAAAAGATTATTTATTTTACTTATGTAGTTTTTTTTCAGTTTATAGGTTACCCTCCTGTACAGAAACATTTGCAATGATTTTAAGGAATCCTATGACATCAGGTTACCACAACAATATTTCCTCGAGCTCTGGCACTTTGTAACCCCATGATTCAAAATTTATTGTCAGGTTCACTCTCCCACTTATCCTTAGGGTAGTGAGAGACACAATATTTGTGTGAACCGATTTGGAAATTAATCAAAATTCCAACAGACCATTACTAGCAGAGTTTGTTTGCACTCGGTTCTTTTTATCACTCATTCTAAAAAAAAAAATCAGTTCTTTTTCACTCAGCCATGCTGCTGTTTCATGCACTCCCACAAACACAGAACCCATGTGTCGTGATCAGCACATCAGAGCAAAAACGAAATCGATCAAGGTAATCATTTCTTTCATGTATTCCTTCTCTAAATTTTTAATTGTATGAAAAACATGAACATTTCATTATTTATTTTTCACTAAACAAATGTCTCCAAAATAAATGGCTTAAACAATACTCGTGTATTTTCTAGTATGTTTGACAGATTAGTGACCTGGGTGTGGCTCTTCTGCTTTGGGGCCTTTCACAAGGCTGCCATTGAGGGTTACAGTCATCTCCAGGTTCAACTGGGGCAGGATCTGCGTCCACACTCACCCAGTGGTTATAGATAGGATTTGGCTCCTTTAAGGCTGTGAGTCTGAGGGTCTGGGTTCTAGCTGGGTGATGGATGGAAGCCTCCCTCAGTTCCCGGCCTGGTGACCTCTGCATCAGAGCCAACATGTGCAAAGATCCACGGAGGAACGCCATGATCTTTTATAACCAAGCCAGAGTGCATCACCCCACTACTTTGCCACACCCTCTTCATTCACATTACGTCACTGCATTCAACCCAGTTTCAAGGGGAAGTGATGACGCAGTAGTGTGGGCAGAGAGGAGGCAGGTGGTGGAGACACTGGGAGCCATGTCCCAAAGGGCCCACCACAAACACACTCACTTTACAATGGATTTTTTTTAACTCAAATCTTACAAATTCTCTTAAGGACAACATGAGTGACAAATTCATGTGTGTTTGGGAGGATTTGTTTCTTTATTCACTCGGAAACATAGACTTTTTGGAAGACACTTTTTGAAAGACTAGATGCTCAGAATACAGGAGGGAGTATTTTATTCTTGCCTCCAGGAGCTTGGTTTCTGTCTATGCAGGAGTCAGATGGATGAGCCAGGTTGCGAACAGGGTTGTGATGAGGGTAAGGAGGGAAAGACAGCTTCTTTCCAGGCCAATGGATCTCTTCTGTAGTGATGTCTCCTGTTAGGTAGTAACATCATTTTATGATTAAAAGGTGTTGTATTCAGTCAACCGATCAACATCAATCTTATTCCTCCATAGGAAAATGGGAGCAAATAAGTATAATTATAAAACTATGGTATGAGTCTGGACAGTTGTTACAGAAAAAAGAGTGGTCATGGCTGCTCTGAAGACCATTGAGAAAATGTTTACCTGGGGCAGATGGACTTAGATTAAGTTTAAAAAATCAGGATCCCCATCAGATGGCTGGGTGTGCGTGGTTGGCAGTACCATTCAACAAGACAAGGGATACCTGAAAAGAAGCAGGTTTAGATGCAGTGTGAAAAGGTATCAGACCATGACATTCGTCAGGGTTCACTTGAAAAAAAATAGAAGGCATGCTGTCTAATTAAACAAGAAGAGGATTTAGTAGAGTTTCCTGCAAAATCCCTAGGAGGACTCAAGGAGCTGGCTGTAATCTGAGTTATCACAGGGCAACTTCTGACACACACACACACACACACACACACGTCCATTATCCTGCCTCTCTGGAAATGCCACATGTTGATGAAGCAAACATTTCTACTAGTCTCACTTCTATAACTATAGCTGTAAAAAAAAAAAAAAAAAAAAAAAGTCTGGGAAATGCAGTCTCTCTTCAGCTCTACTAGAAGGAAATTGAAACAGTGGGAGCCATTTCTCAATATCTGTCACATTTCAATTTTAATTATGTTGTATGAAGTGCCTGTGGGTCACCTTGTGGAAGTGACCAACAAGCAGTGGAAACACAATCATCCCCTGGTATCCTATGGGGAATGTTTTCAGGACCCTCTGGGTTTTCCAGGTGGCTCAGTGGTAAAGAATTTGCCTGCCAATGTAGGAGATGGAGGAGAAGCAGGTTTGATCCCTGGATCAGAAGAGCCCCTGGAGGAAAGGGCAACCTACTCCAGTATTCTTGCCTGGGAAATCTCATGGACACAGGAACCTGGTGGGCTACAATCCACGGGGTCACAAAGAGTAGGATATAACTGAATGACTCAGGCACAAAAGATACTGAAATCTGTGGATGTTCCAGTGCTTCATATAAAATGGCACAGTGTTAAGCATATAAACTAAGTACATCCTCTCATAAACTTCAAATAATCTCTACAATTATTTATAATGTGTAATACAATGCAAATGCTATGCAAATTGTTGCTTTGAGGAATTTTACAGAATTTTTTCCCAAATACTTTGGACCTATGGTTGATTGAAACTGTGGATGGAGGCAGATGCTGATGATACCGGTTTGATGTTCAGGGGCAACATTCCAACAAGATGTCTGATAATATCTGCAACCCTGAGACTATGTGTCACCCGTCCCCAAGGTGTGAGAACCAGCAAAGGCTATGGCATGATGTGTTCATTTTAGAAACAGCCAAGAACGTAAGAAATCCTAAATGTTCAAGAACCAATTAGAGCATCTATTTCAACTATTGTCTAATATTTGAATTTGTTAGCTTCCTGGCTAAATTAATGAGCATTACATGGAAATTAGGGGCTTCCCAGGTGGTGCTAGTGGTAAAGACCCTCCATACCAATGTACAAAATATAAGAGACATGGGTGTGATCTCTGGATCAGGATGATCCCCTGGAGGAGGGCAAGGTAACCCACTCCAGTATTCTTGCCTGGAGAAACCCATGGACAGAGGAGCCTGGTGGGCTACGGTCCATGGGATCATGAAGAGTCTGACACAAGTGAAGCGTGTTAGCATGCACACACGCTCATGGAAGTTAACATCACCTGAAGCCACTAACTGTTGAACAACTCTGTATGAAACTATGTTACATTTATCCAAAATTTCTCTCCCTATGATTTCCACCCATGCATTTCTTTCCTGTACTCTGGAGCCTCAAAGAATATGTTTGTGCCCCCTTTCCTTCAAAAGTATCAATGCATCAAAATTTACAGGGAATTCTTAATATTGTGTGCTCCCTCTTTGGCTAACGAGCCATAATTTACTTTGAATGCTTGGCAAACATTTCTGTAAAGAGCCAGTGAGAATCTCAGGGGATTTTGTTTCCTGGTATTGTGCGGGTCTCCAGTGCTTTGAAGAGATTCGTGAAGCTTGATTACTGCCGCTACCACCCCGACTTCACCTCACCAACCCAGGGCATCTAATTGCCTCCCTCCTACCCTTTGAGGTGTCTGGCCAGGTGCCACCTCTGCTCTGCTTGTTCGATCAGTCATGCTACAGATTGGTTTATACCTTAACTCCTTTACCCTCTGGAGAAATGTCTTGCAACTTTCTAACCCCAATTTTCCCATTTGAAGTGTTTTCTTCCCTGAACAATAGGAGTGGACTTAGAGGAAAATCTCCTGCCTCAGGGCCAGGTTTCAGGATTCCACATTAAGGTTATAACTTTGAATTTTAAAATATGATTATCAGAGATGAGGCAGTACCAGAGCTTGATGCTAACAGTAGGTACAGCAGGAAAAGGCAGCTGAAAAGGCCCAGGAAGCAGACTGATACTAGATTCCATTTCCTTAAAAGGAATTGTTTTATCAAGACAATTCTGTTGCATAGGAAAGCTAGTGAGTTTTACTCTTCTATGGCGTGTAGGTTCTGTGCTAAATCTTCCTTTAGCTGGTTTCATTAAAAAACTAAAAGCAAGGTACCGTCTATTCACTCTTCATCATCAACAAGAAAACTGAAGTTCAACGATGTTAGGCAGTGTGTTCCTATATCCAAAATTCATTCATTCATTCAATGCTCTTCATGATATAGTGAGAGGAAGATCCTTTATGGTCTGACCTATGGCTCAGAATAACACAAGGAGAGGATGAGTTTCCAAAAAAATTCTTAGGATGCTGTATTTTGTTTCATTTTATTATCTCCACGTCAGAAAAAAAGATTTCCTGGGTCATCGCATCTATACGTCCCAACCAAAACATCTCAGATCACATCACACCCTCATACCTGCTGGTCTGCGTTCTCAGCTTCTCTTCCTCTGTAACCAGCTCATATTGGCTTGGGGGCTTTCGTTGTCAGACAGGAGCCTGGAAGAGAATGCGATTACTTTCAGCAACTTCCAAGATCAGTCACATCCCTCCTACCTGGAGTGAGGAGGGAGCTTGGGATTTAATGAGTGCTAGGTAATTAACCCCTTAAAACAATTAGAATATTGTCTAGGAAGTCTGTATTCTCAATCCTATTGGCTGTTTGTTTATTGACTTAAGGATTATTACCATTTCAAGAGATCAGGAATCCAGAATCCATTTCCTGTCACTGTCTTTCATTTCAGGGGTGAAAGAATTTAGACTCAGAAAGATGGAATGAGGAGATGCCTTTCCCAAAAGCATAAAGAAAATTTGTAAATGAAAATCTGCCAGAACCCAGAGCTATAGTTTTATACCCAAAGTCATCCCCCCCACCCCAACTATTAACAGAACATTTTCTTCCTTCTTTGGGGAGAGATGGAATCATTCAGAAGTACATTACCCACAAGTAAACATCAGACCAAACGGCCAGAATCTGGCTTGTACTGACCATTGACTGATGATCTCGACACTCTCTCTTAGAAACTAGAATTCCTAGGAGGAGGTTGCAGTAATTATTTTCTTATATCACATGGTTCCATCATCTTATTTCTCCTAACCAAATGGACCTTAGACCTCTTGGAAAATTTTTACAAATGTGTATTGTATCCATGTCTGCAGTATAAACCCTGTTTCAAATATATATATATACATTGGCAACCTCTCCTTTTCCTTTCAGGAAGTTGGAAACAGATGTTTCAGCTAAACTAATAACTGTGCTTCTGTATTTGTGTTTGGAATTCAAAGAACTTCTATCCAGCGGATTAAAGTCAAATTCATATAATTTTCTCGATGAAGTGGGAAAATAACATGCTTGAGAAATATGAGAACATTTCTGTCGTTGGAAGATATTCTTTATTTACTTAAAAGGATATATGAAGAGCTGTGTATGAACGAGCTTTGCCCAATTACTGTGACACACATCTCCTGCTCTATGTTATAAGAACTTACTGACATATTGCTTTATATCATGCTAATGCCTTAGAAGTAGTCTATGTCCTATCTGCATAGGCAAACCCAACCTTCATAGGGACCAATAAACCATGATTTTGTCTTTATTGTTTCCATGGTTTTTCTTCTAGAAATTATCACATTACAGAATTCATTTTTATAGTAAGCGTGCACTAAATATCTTTCTTTTCTTATCAGTGAATATTATTTATTGTCTATCATATTCCAGGCTCTCAGGAAGTAAAGATAAGTAAGACTTGGTGCCTGCCTTCAAAGAGCTCCTAGTTTCATGGAAAACACACACATGAATTCAACCAACCATGTACAATACAGTAAATGCTCACATTGCCACCTGGTGAGCTCAGATCTTCCCATGTGCTTCGCCTTTAACACCTGTGAGGGAAGTGTAGCTGGCCCACATTCATAGATAAAGAAATCCAGGGTGGCAGAGTGAATAACCTACCTTGTGTCCAAGAGCAAGTAGGTTGCAGAGCATACTGGAATCCTGATTTTTTTGCCCAGTGCTCACCGGTCCTCATCATCAGCCTTAGAAGTGGGATTCCTGCATTATAGAGCTAGATGAGGCCTAATAACAGAGGAGTGGGTACCTGCAGAAACCTGCTTCCTTTTATCTTTTCTGTATTCTCAGCCTCCTCTCAATGAGAGAAGCAGATCTGTAAAGAATGTGTCCTGGTATCCAAATTCCATGTCCTAATGTAGACAGCAACCCACTCCTTTCCTGGGGCTTCAACTCAGCCTTTCTGCTCATTCAGTTCAGTTCAGTTCAATTCAGTCACTCAGTCATGTCCAGCTCTTTGCGACCCCATGGACTGCAGCATGTCCGGCCTCCCTGTCCATCACCAACTCCCAGAGTTTACTCAAACTCAATGTCCATTGAGTCGGTGATGCCATCCAACCATCTCATCCTCCATCATCCTCTTCTCGTCCCACCTTCAATCTTTTCCAGCATCAGGGTCTTTTCAAATGGTTTGCTTTTATTTTTTTGTTTAAACTAGTTTTCCTGTAATATGTTTTTATCTCACAAAATACTGTTCAAAGTCATAATAACCACACCTGCCTTTTCCACCTGACAGTGTTGTTGGTCACTGCTCTTTGTTCCTGTACTCATCTCTTGACACAGCCTCTGATGTGATCTGAAACAAACTAATTAAATTAGCTTGGCAATAGCCACTCATTGATAAAGTGTGCTGATGCCTTGCTCCTGACACTGGGAGCTGTTCTTTGCTTCAATTGTCCAAATGTAAGCTTAGTCCTCTCTCTTTTAAAATATAAAGGAGACACTCATTTATTTATTCATGCCTTCATTCATTCTTCAAACATTGAAGAACACCACTATGTCTATCAGACTTCATGTTAGAGATTGGAGATATAAATATTAGTAGAACCTAGTCCCTGTCTAGGAATTAATATAGACTAATGAATGCTTTAATGAGTAACGCAGTCTATGCTCTCTGGGCACAGAGAAGTTAGTGAGAGAGTATACCTGGAAAACCAGATTTCACAGAGAAGACAGAATCTGAGCTCACATTCCACAGACTAGTGGATGAATCACATAGGCAGTGGGAGCAGGATGGCTTCTCTAGGTCAAGGAGATTAGAATGCACAAAGGTGCAGAAGCATGAACATGCTGGGTTTCTTAAGAACCTGACAGGGTTTGTGGTACTGCTGATGTGAAGGAGGTGAAAGGCACAGCAGAGTGAGAAGGGCCCAGAGAAGAAGCTGCGGAGCAGATGAGAGTCTGAAAGGAGTCTGAACTGGTAGGCCTTCCTCCTAAAATCCAGTAGATCTTAGCCTGGGGTCCATGTGCTGATGTTAGATGCCCCTAAGGAAGCTAAAATGTCATATATTCTGTCTATGAATAGGCAATTTTTGTGGGAGAGGATTCAATGATACAAAACTGTGATGAGATTTTCAAAGACATTCTTGACCCCAAATATTTCTGTAGTCTACAATGTACCATTGTACATTCAGATCATTCAGATGAGGACGAAACGATCAAGTCAGTGCTTTAGAAATCCTTAACATGCAATGAAACCATTTGCTCCCATGTCATTAATATGAATAAGTGCAATTGTTGCTTTCATGGTGTGCAAGAAAAATGTTCCTTGTGATAAGCTAGAAGAACTTAAAGATTTTTGGCCAGATATGCATATCCCTTCTTAAATTTTGGCAATGTCTCTGTTTTTTCAAAAATGGGTCATCTAGGAAGTCTTAAACAAGGTATTATTTGCAAACAAAGTCCTCTGTTTGAAAAGTCTTGCCCACTCGTTCCTATAGGAAGCGTGGCATTTGGGGAAAGGGATTGTCGCAAGTGCTTTGGGTCTATGGGCCATGCCCTTGAATGAAACATTGAACGGCTGACGCACCCAGTGGCATTAGCCTCAGTATTTCCATATTCATGGTTTCTACAAGATTTTTAAACAAATGCCCGTATTTTATGAAGGGCCGAAATGCAAAGTCTGGAAGCCTCCCTAGGAATTTATACAAAGGGGTTAAACAGGATTTGAACACTGAACTTCTACTACATTAATTTGCAAATTCTCCCATTTGGAGAAGTGTGATGGATATTAGCAATAGTTTTCACCAAGAAAAAAAGACTATATTTTTCTGATGAATCAATGAAGCAAACTATCCAAGAGAATCTTTGGTATGTAAGATGTGACTCAGAGGGAAAGTAATGGCTATATATTTTTCGAATGGCATATTTAACACAAAGAGTGGGAAGCAGAGAATGTGACCTGGGAAGTTCTGAATTAAAAAGACCTGCTTAGAGCCCTAGCCACAATCTGCCATAGTTTAAATGAACTTTAGGCCTAGGAGTTTATTACTGGATGTTATTGGATGTTTATTATTGGAGTTAAATGACAGGTAAATAAGTACAAAAGTTGGAATAGAAAAGCAATGAATGAAGGAACTTAATTACAGCTCATTGAGTACAGTCATCTTCTAAGTATAATCTCACTTAAACCTCACAATAACTCTACTAAGATTATTACTAAGTTTGTGTATGTGTGTTACTCGCTCAGTCATGTCCAACTCTTTGCAACCCCAAGGTCTGTAGCCCACCAGACTCCTCTGTCCATGGGATTCTATAGGCAAGAATACTGGAGTGGGTTGCCATTTGCTTCTCCAGGGGATATTCCCAACCCAGGGATCAAAGTGGGTCTCCTGCATTGCAGGCAGATTCTTTATCATCTGAGCCACCAGGGAAGACCTCTGTCAGTAAAAGGAAGTTGCTAAGTTTAACCTGCTTTTAAATATTTTTAAAGACCTTCACTTGGTTAAATGACTTAACTGAGTGAGTGACAAGGCTGGTTTTCTGGTTATGTTTAGTAACGCCAGTTGCTATAACAAAAATCCCAAGACGTCAATGGCATCACTCTTAATTTCTCCCTCCAACATAGTCAAATATGGGTACTTCTGGTGATCAGAGATTCTTCATCTTCTTTTTTTAGATTTCGTTCTTTCTAGCTTGAGGCTGATCATCCCCCAAGTCTGTGGAGTTAGTTCCTTCTAGGGAAGAAGAAGGTAGAGAAAACTTAGTCATCTTGCAATAGCAAGTGCTAAAAACTAGTCACAAAGTCTTAAGTAGAGGCAAAAAGGGTTTGAAAATGTAGTTGTAGGTTGTATATCCAGTACAGAAAAGTAGCTGAAAATTTTGGTAGACAGTTAATTGCCTCTGTCAGAGATTCTGTCCTAGGTCTGTTTATACTGAGTTAGTGGTTCTCAACTCTATCAGATTCAAATGTCCCTGTTTTATAACAAATGGTTGACTGCTTTTTCGACCATCTGGAAATAAATTCACAAATTACATAATCTACCTACACACAATTTTTCAACAAGTAGATAGAATTATTTCATATGATATCATGGAGAAATAGATGGAGCTTTCAATAATAGATGCTTCAAGAGGTAAATATTGAGAACAACTATCCTAATAGATATAATGTATCAGTTACTTGTGCATTTATATAAAATAACTATGTATGTGATAACTATAAACCCAAACAAGCTTCTATGCTTTGTATCAGACATGAAAAGTTCATTATCAGAGATATCTTTGGTGACATGATTTTTCAGTATAGTAACAAAGTCTTAGTAAACTTCCAAACAAAGTAATTTATAACCATTCCTCAATATATACAAGAAATGAATTTGTATATTAATATCATGAAAAATATTTTGTATTTATAAGTTGAGTTTTGAGGCTTCCAGGAGGCTTAGTGGTAAAGGATCTGCCTGTCAATGCAGGAAACATAAGGGACATGAGTTCAATCCCTGGGTCAAGAAGATTTCCTGGAGAAGGAAATGGCATCCTACTCCAATATTCTTGCCTGGGAAATCGCATGGACAAAGAAGACTGACAGGCAACAGTCCGTGGGGTCCCAAAGAGTCAGACTCGATTTAGTGACTAAATAACAACAAGAAGTTGAGTTTTATACACAGATAACTATAAGTAGGGTTTGTTTGTTTCCTGTGCGAACGTGTGCATGCATGCTAATTCACTTCAGTCATGTCCAACTCTTGCAACCCTATGGACCGTAGCCTGCCAGGCCTCTCTGTCCATGAGAGTTCCCCAGCAAGCAAACTGGAGTGGGGTTGCTATGCCCTTCTTCAAGGGATCTTTCTGACCCAGAGATTAAACCCAACTCTCTTACATCTCCTGCACTGGCAGTCGGGTTCTTTACCA
Organism: Budorcas taxicolor; assembly: GCF_023091745.1. Classification (NCBI taxonomy): domain Eukaryota; kingdom Metazoa; phylum Chordata; class Mammalia; order Artiodactyla; family Bovidae; genus Budorcas; species Budorcas taxicolor. The sequence continues at coordinate 144,345,920 of NC_068920.1, forward strand.
TTAGTGCCACCTGAGAAGCCCCTCCTACATGAATACCCAGAGATTAGTCAGGATCATCCTTCATTTGCAGCACATCTTGCAGCCCCTTTTGGCCTGCTAAATTCAGGTAATGTCCCCTCAAGAGAAACTTCCCCACAATTTACAAAATTCCACCAGGGACTGATGTATTCCTTATCAAAAGCCACTCCATTAAGTCATATGGTCTCCTAGAGTCAAAATGTTAAAATAAACTCTTGAAGTTTTAGAATAGCTTTAGAATGACAGAAAAATCATAGATAGTACAGAAAGTTTCCGTATACCGACATCCAGTTTCCTCTGTTGTAAATTCAGAATAGAAGTATGTTCACATAGTATATATGTCACAATTATAAGAAAAATTGTATTTTATTATTCACTCCAAATTTATTCAGTTGTCCTTAGTTCTTACCTAACAATTTTCCCCCCTTTTCTAAGATCCCATCCAAGATAACCATGTTACATCTAGAGGTCAGGTCCGCTTGGACTCCTCCTGATTTTAACAGTTTCTCAAACTTTCCTAGTTTTTAAGAATCTTGGCAGTTTTGAGGACTACTAGTCAGGTGTTCTGTAAAACACTCCTCAATTAGGATTGATCTGATTTTTTTTTTTTTTTCCTTCTCTCTCATCAGACTGGAGTTATAGGATTTGGGAAGGAAAACCATGGAGATAAAGTACCATTTTCATTACATCATGTTAGGGTGCTTTCTATCATTATGACTCATCACTGGCAATGCTGACCTTTTCACTCAGCTGAGTGGTGTTAGTTAGGCGTCTCCATTTAAAGGTGGTCTTTTTCTGTACTGACGCCTGCCTGGAAATCACAATGGACAACCCACATTTAGAGAGCCCAGTCAGCTTCCTTGAGGGTAGACTGTGGACAGAAACTGTTTGGAATTTTCCTTTTTTATATTACTTTGTTTTTTTTTAATTTTAACTTTTTAAATTGAATTATATTTGTGTAAAACAGATAGCTAGTGGGAACCTGCTATATTGTACAGGAAGCTCAGCTTGGTGCTCTGTGATGGCCTAAATGGTGCAATGGGGGGCTGGGTTGGGAGGGAGCCCCAGGAGGGAGGGGATGTGTGTGTATGAATAGCTGATTCATTTCATTGTACAGCGGAGACTAACACAACATTGTAAAGCGATTATACTCCAATTAAAATAGTTTATATTTCTTAGATACACTTTCATCCTTTCTTGAGTCCAAGCCATCATGCTTCTCACATAGGGCCTTTGATTGAAAATGGTGACAAGACAAAATTGTGAGACAAAGAAAAGGACAAAAACACAATCTTTTTTTCCTCTCCCATGTTCCATGCCTGTGCATTTCCAAATGGATTCTGCAAAGATAATAGATCATCTCAACTGACGGCACCTTTCCTTCCCCAGTTGTTTTGGAGGATTCAACTGCAATTTTCAACATCAAAGTGTCCTATTTAAAATATGGATTTTTTTTTCCACATTGTATTTCAGAGAGAGAAAGAGCAAATTTAACAATATCTTGCATGTTGAGAGGCAAAGGCTCTTTAAAAGTGTTTTAACATCTTATAAGACAAGCAATTTTAACATGAGACATTTTGCCTGGCAACCGTTACCAGTGGATTCTGAGTGTTAAGGGAGAACTCATAGAATATTGTATCTTGGCTATTTTCCACTCACTGATGAAAACTAGTTGGACACATTTACAAGAGCAGAATGATGTCTGTGGGGACTGTTAAGAACATTTTCAGCTGAGTTTGGAAAATGAATGGACTTTTGTTCCAGGCTGATCTAGGTTAAAAATACTTCTCTGCTTCTTCTGGCTCTGTGACCTCAGACAAGAGACTCAGCTTTCTCTGGGACTCAATTTCCTTATCTTAATATGGGGATTCTTACTGGGTTATTGAGAAAATTAAATACGTTAGATCCCTAGCACCCTGGTAGACATTAACTTTATCTTATTAACATATTTCCAGGACCTGGAGTTGAGAGAGGAAATTAATTTCAATCCCCATTTAACCAGTGTTTGCTATTGCTTTAGAAATTGACTTTTGAGGGGAATATTTTCTCGTTCTAAAGGGTGGAGATACAGTTCATGTAATTTATATGTGTATCAATTATCTAATGCTTTATAAATAATCACCCTAGAATCCAGTGTGTGCTCAGTTGTGTCCAACTCTTTGTGGCCCCATGGACTGCAGCCCACCAGGTTCCTCTGCTCGTAGAAATTTCCAGGTGAGAATAATGAAGTGGGGTGCCATTTCCTCCTCCAGGGGATCTTACCACCCCAAGGATTGAACCCACATCTCTTGTGTCTGCAGTGGCAGGTGGATTCTTTGCCTCAAGCGCCACCTGGAAAGCCCTAGAATCTGGTGATTTATAACAATAATGAGTGAATCGTTTCTTATGGTTCTGTGGGTTGGCTGAGCAGTCTGCTTTGTCTTGCCGGGGCTTCTGCCTTAAAGCAGAAGATCAGCTGGGACAGAAATATTTAAAGTGGCCTCATTTACAGGTCTGGCAGTTCATGCTGTTTGCTGAGCCCCTTGATGCTCCCAACATGGCCTCTTATCCTCCAGGAGGCTAGCCCAGGCTTGTTTAGATGATGGCAAAGGCATTCCACAACGCAAGTGCCGAATTTACTCATCACTTTCACCACATTCTGCTGCAAAACAAGTCACAAGGTAGCCCTAGATTCAGGAATGGAGGAAAGAGGTGCCATCTCTTCATGAATTGAGCTGCAATAGTGCAGCCATGTTGCTTTCAATCTTCTACAATATATTTCAAGAATTTTGATAATCATTGCAAGTGTTTTGTGAAATGGACATTATTATTCACGAGTTGAATATTAGCTAACAAGTTTAAAAAGAAATCATATATAGTGTTAAAAGCAAGAATTCTGGAATCAAACGTATTTGGTTAGAATTCAAGCCCCCTCCATTCTCACACAAGATAATTGCATAACCTTGGGTGAGTCACTTGATTGATCAGTTTCCCATTGCTGTTTAACGTACTACCAAAAACCTAGTGGCTCAAAATAACACAAGCTCATTTTCTTCAAGGTGAGAAGTCCAAAATCAGCCTCAGTGGATTAAAATCAACTAAAGTCAGCAGGGCTGAGCATCATTAGGGGGACCCAGAGGGGAATCCTTTTCCTTGTGTTTTTCCAGATTCTGGAAGCTGCCCACATTCCTTTGCTCACAGCCCAGCATCACTTTGACCTCTACGTTCATCATCACATACCATCTCTAAACTCTGGGCCTTCTGCCTCCTTCTTTTTGGGATCACTGTGATTAGATCTGACCCACCTGGATAATCTAAAATAAACTCTACATCTCAAGGTTTTTAGTTTAAACACATCTTTAAAATCTTTTTTTTTTTTTTTCCATGTAAAGAAACCTATTTGCAGGATAGAAGAATTAGGACAGGTGTCTTTTTATCCGCCCCCCTACCTGGGGGGCAGAATATGTCCATAATTCAGTCTACAAAGCTTGGGCAAGTGGAACTCCATCCCTCAGTTTTCTCACTCGTTAATGGTAATTAATAGTAGCTATAACATAGCTTTGTTATGAGGATTCCACAAGCATGTTGTTGTTCAGTCCCTAAGTCATGTCCAACTCTTTGCAACCCCATGGACTGCAGCAGGCCAGGCTTCCCTGTCTTTCACTATCTCCCAGTTTGCTCAAACTCACGTTAATTATGTACAATATTTACGATAGTGTGTGGCACTGAGTAAGCACTTCATGAGTAGTAGCTATTACTACTTTTATGACTACTACAGTTTCCCTTGGCTTACTGAATGGAGAACAAACATCCAAACCTAGCTTCTCAGCTGCACATAAAATCTGAATGAATCACTCATTTTTTAATTGATAATCCTGATATATTCAAAGTCAGCAATTTATTTATGCATAGAAAACACAATGGCTATCAAGAAACAGTGTCTGGTAGAAACCTGGTTGAAATCATTCAAATGTAGAAATAGGAGTCAACATAGCCTTTTAAAAACATATACTATGAAAGGAGAAATAAGTTATACATAGTGAAACTCTTTATGAGGGCTGACGAGGTGCCACTGTGCTGAGTATTTTCTCATATGATATCTTATTATCCCCAAGTTCTTTATCCTTGGCCACTTCCTCATCAAGGTCTTAATATTTCTATCTTACAAATGAAAAAATCAGAACTCAGAAATGGTTAAGGATACTGAAGTCTCAAAGTGGTTCAGGTCAGTCCCATTATGAAAACTGGCTCTTATCCAATCCAATTGGGCTACAATAAAAGGAGGCTTTATTAAACAAATTTAAACACATATTGCAGTTTGCATATTTACTTGCTTTGCTTTCAGGGAAGAGAACTTGTTGGGCTTTTCTTCCTTCAACATTCCCAAATAAATTCAATACAGAAGCAGAAACCTAGGATAGTCAGAGTGGGAATCTTTTAAGCACAAGCCCTTCTTGGCCCAACATGGAGAAAGCCAAAAAAGGCTTTCCTACAAAAACTCTGAAAATACTCAGGCAAAGTCTTAAACAAGGCACTTGGTCCAAGCCACTTAACTGCATCTCAGAAGTGAATATAAAGAGAGGTTTTATGGATGGGCTTGGGGAAAGTGGGAGTGATGGAAAAAGATTTGCCCCAAAGTGGGCCACTCCTAGCCTGGGTGGTCCTCACACAGACACTGAGCTCACTAGATCTGGGTTTGGGTGCCAATGCTGTTGCTTGCAGGATCTTTTAGGATGTGAAGTGGAATCCAGGAGATATTAGGAGACTGGACTGGAAAGATAATACTGGGGACAACCCCTATCATAGTTATTACTTAGTTATTTCTAAAAAGCTATCAGAAACCAAAAGAGATAGAAATTCAGGAAAAGCAGTGGATAACTATATTAAGCTTTTACAGTTTCATTTATACAATGAGACTGAGAGTTAAATATTATCCCCACTTTACGGATGAAGAAGTTGAGTTTCTAAGAGGATGATTAATGTTATCAAGGTCACAAAGCAGTTACATGCAGAACTAAGAATAGAATCTAGGTCTTTTTAATCTGAATCCACTGTTCCAAAAACATCAAATACATGTGCTTGCCTCCAAGATATTTACCCGTCTTTCTTACCATGTGATAACTGCAGGTGTCATAGCGATCAGTTTCAGCAGAAAATAGGCTCAGAGCAGTAAGCAAAGGCTTTTTAATGAAGGGCTTATTCATAGAGGTATGAGCAGGGTTTCCCTGGTGGCTCAGAGGGTAAAGAATCTGCCTGCTTTGCAGGAGACCTGGGTTCAGGCCCTGGGTCAGGGAGATCCTCTGGAGGAGGAAATGGCAGCCCACTCCAGTAGTCTTGTCCAGAGAATTCCATGGACAAAGGAGCCCATCAGGCTACAGTCCACGGGGTCGCAAAGAGTTGGACATGACTGAGCAGTGTTTCTGTTGGTTGAACAGGGTTGAGAGAACCAAAAGGCAGAAGGACAGTCTTCACATCCAGCTGGGAGCTGGTAACAACTCCCTCAAAGCCTGAAGGACCAGAGAAGGAAGGAAAGTTATGAAACCCAAGAGAACTGAGGCCATCGGAGAGGGGCTACACAATAGGAGCTGTGTGTCGATGGATGGGAACAGGCGATGTGAGCATAAATCCTCAGCCTCTTCTCCAATGTTCTGCTAGGTTCTCTGACTCAGACGTCCAAGGCGGTGATGCTGCAGAATGTAAGTCAGTCTCCTGGGGCACAACAGAAAGAAGAGACTGTATCTAGAATAGAGGACATTCAGTTCTTGTCCTTCTCATGACAGTTTTCAAGTGGCCAACCCAAGAGAATGACTCAGGTGCCATTTTGCCCAGTTTCTGACAGCTGATTTCTTTTTTTTTAACCTGTGAGCTCTCGTCTCTCTAGATTCTATTTTAGCTTTCACATTCTGAGTCTGCACTTTCAAGATTAGATTCATTTGGAAATTAACTCACTGGTACCCTTAAACCTACACAGTAAATTGTATGATTCTTTCCAGATTGAATATTTAATATTCCATTTCATTTTATGCTTCCTCATGTATAGACCTACAGCTGGACCACTATTTGGGATATTCAGATATTTTCTTAATGCTCTGGTTTTGTTTTGCATTGCTTTCACCCTGTTTGTTGCTTTGGGCAACCTTATGTTTTGCAGCTGGGTATAAATCTGGCATTCTATCCAACTTCAGTTTCAAGAGGAATCTCAGAATAGCCTGGGAGGATGATCTCTGAACATTAGTATCCTAGAAAAATAGAATAAATATCATACATTTTGCTACATTCTGTTTGTACAGAAATAATATAAAATGAATCAATGAGAAATTAAAAATTGAATCCTACATGGATTGACATGGTAATCGGATTTAGACGCCATCTTTCAAAAATAGATTAAGAAATTTAAAAATAGAAGTGTTCATCGTTTTGTCCATAGACTTGGTCTAGATTGCTGTACAGCAGCAATACCAACTTATCCATGTAATTCAGACAAAAAATGTGCTGCCTATTCTATGGTAGCAACTTGTCAATTTGGTGAAACAGCAATTTAAGAAATATAAAACCTGACATTTGAGGGGTTTTTGTTAGTTTAGGACAAAGTGTTCATATAGTGTGCATGCATGTGTGATCAGTCATGTCCAACTCTTTGCTACCCCATGGATTTATCCTGTGTGTGTGTGTGTGTGTGTGTTTAGTTGCAAAGTCGTTTCTGACACTTTACAACCCCATGGACTGAAGCCCTCTAGGTTCCTCTGTCCTTGGGATAGCTCAGGCAAGAATACTGGAGTGAGTTTCCATTTCCTTCTCCAGGACTTATCTAGAAGCAGAACTAAATAGCTCAAGTGAGGTAAGCCATGTTCTATGGACTCTATGCTTGAAGTAGAACAAATCATGGGATATAATAATTGTCATCGCATATCTGAAGGGATATCAGCTATCAAGAAACAAACAAAGGTTATAGCCCATCAGACTTTAGATCTGTGTAAGTAAGAATCATCTAAAGAAATTTTTAAAAACAGAACCAATTGCTTTTGGAGATGGTGAGTCCCCTGTCCCAAGAGGCATTAAAACAAAATGCAGACATCTCTTTCCATCATTTACACAGTCTTGGTTTTAGAGAGGGATTGAGCTACCTGAAAGAATTTATTGAGTTCTGCTCATTTTCTTTCTTGCTGTGTTCCAATTATATCATTAAATTCTTGTGTATTAACAAGCAAATGTTATTTCAGGGGAAAAAAAAAAAAAAACCTAGTCCTTAACACAGAGGAAACCAATTCAACTGTACTCAGAGTGGGAAGGAAACAGACATGATGATCTCATTGTTGTATTTCTAGGAAAGATGAGTCATGCAGTCTGCTCAAATTCGGAGGAGCTGGAGGAAAGCTGGACATCAATGATGCTTTCTTCCTCTTTAATAAGGACCAGAGTCTCAAGTTTCTTTTAAAATGAAAGGGAGGAGAGCACTTAGAAATTGGCCCAAGTCAAGAAAACTTCCCTAAAATGTTCTGTAAGATATGTATATAAATAAATCTGTTTCAACTTGAAATTAATTGTGCTGTGTGGGGGGTGAGAAGAAGAGCTCGTATAAAACTTCCAAACCCACTAGCTCTTCTGTTTTCAACTCCCACCAGCCATCTTCCCTGAGTTCAATTTTAATTTCCCTTTGATTTTCTTATAAGGACAGAGAGCCCGTTCAGAGTTGTGGAGGGCAGAGAGAAGAGCTAATCAAAGTCACAGCTGGAGCATAAGCCCTTATAAGGATGCTGAGCAGAAAGCATGTACTTCTTTCTAGGAGACACTTTTTGCCAATTGGGCAGTAGACTATGGCTGCCATGACTGGATTTTTTTTTTTCTTCTTAATTACTCCAAAATATATACTGTGAATTCATGATCCTATAAACTAGTATTTGTTCAGAGTCTACTGAGAACCAGGTACTGTGAAACAAATTTATGTACGTCAAGTTGCCATGCTTCCCTGGTGGTGTCCAGTTTCTAGGAGCAGAGAGAATTCTTTTATTGCTGATACACTTAACCTCGCTAAAACGGTGGGGACGCTTTTTTTTGTCAGTGAGAGAGGAAAGAAAAGTTAAGCACACTGACCATGAAATATGGGAAGATGTGAAAGTCGTATTCTTCTAGATAGTTCATTGTATCAAATTTTTCATAAGACACCTGGCCAGTTTATTTTAGATCCTGCCTGCTTTAATAACATGCTTATGATAAAAGGTTAAATCTTAAATTAGGGACAAAATCTTTGATTTCAAAGATGGCATCTGTATAACTACACTGAATTGTTTGTAAATATTAAGTAGGTTAATAAAATCTTAGTTTTTAAAAGGATTATACTCTAGGTCAATTCTCTCATTTACTGAGCTAGGAAACTCAAGCCTAGCAAGGACAATGACTTGTTTGAGGTCCCGCAGTTAAATAATTAGGTAGAAAGTGGAATTCCTGATACTGGATGGTGTGGAAGTTACCTTAATTGTGTTATCTTATTTCATGTTGTTTAAATTAATTTTATTGTTATAAAAGCTATGCGTGTGTGTGTGTGCCAAGTCGCTTCAGTCACATTTGACTTTTTGCAACCCCATGGACTCTAGCCCTCCAGGCTCCACTGTCCGTGGGATTCTTCAGGCAAGAATACTGGAGTAGGTTGCCAGGCCCTCCTCCAGGGGATCTTCTCAATTCAGGGGGATCCAACCTGTATCTCTTCCATCTCCTGAATTGGCAGGTGAGTTATTTACCACAAGTGCCACCTGGGAAGTCCATACTTGCATATAATTGAAATTGTTCAACAGTCTACAAAGCATATGAGGAAGAAAATTTCTTCATTCCTAGTGCCTGGATACCCCATTTTAACTCTTTTGATTAATTATTTTTAGTATGCTTCTATCACTCTAAAATATGATGTTGGTATTTCTACCTTTTAAAACTCCTTAGTTCTTGTATTTTAAATTCATCTTTATAGAAAATATGAGAAGTGGGTTTTGGAGAGAGAAACACCCATCAGATCATAGTGGATAAAGTGTGGTTAGGAAAGATGCTATTATTTTTCTTAATAAAATACAAAGTGCTTCAATAAAATACGTATATTTTTTAGATGTTAATAGGACTCCTGGTTTCTCTTTCGAATGTAGAGAGCTGGAAAGAGCTTTGTTTCTAACCTAACAAGAATAAAGGCCTGACAAATTATCAATTCAAGACTTGACTTGAAAATGTCTGAGGTAACAGGAGACCCAATCGGTCTGAAATCTCAGAATAGAAAGTCTGACCTTCAGCAAAAGACAAAATATAAATACTTGCCACCTGGGGAACACGCAGCTGAGCACCAGTCAGAATTCAGCTAGAGGTATTTGCGAATTAGCGGATCCTCTCTATACTCTGGTGCCAGTCTTGGGTCCTTGGAAATCACAGATGTAGGGGGGCTCACCCACTCACAGGCTCTGCCCTATGGACCTCACGAGGCTCTCCCAGAAGAGACCGGCAAGGGGGCTGAAGCAGTGTCCCTCGTGGAGTAGACCTGGGAAACAGAAACAGCGACCGCTGTGCAGGCAGCATACGGCCTCGCCCAGATTCTTTTTTCACATCTGTTCCACAGGAAAATAAAAGGCTTTCTGTAGGAGAAAGGTCAGTAAACACGGCTGTCCTGAAAGCACTGGTGAAAACACGTTGTCGCTGGTGGAGGGGGATGGTTAAAACACCAGCCCTGGGGAAAACCAGAAATGCATGCTGCCCCCAGGTGTATTAACAAAGCAGGGGCTGGAAACCCTCCCTCTTCCCCTCCTCCATTCCACTTGATGGTTCTCTTCTGCACTACAGACAGGCTTTTTTTCGTGTGGCAGGAACCATGTCTACAGAATTTTTTTTCTATGATTCTGGGATCCAAGTCCCTTCTCCTCCTCTCAGGCTTTGGGAGTTTAAAAATACTGGATATAGACTCCATGTGGCTCAAGCTGGTGGCAAGTCCACTTCGGGGACAATGTCTCTGGCCATAGAGGATTGTGGTGCATTAAACCAAATCACATTATTTTTCTTAAGAAGAGCAGTTCCTCAAAGAAGGCAGGATTTTGAGTTCCAGAGAGATGAAAATAATAAACGCCCAGTTCAAGCTCTCTGGGAACAGGTAGCCATGGGGATGAATTGATTGGAGGTGCTTGAGCTAGTCAAGCAGACCGGAGTTTAGAACCACACTCGAACTCCGGTGTGGATTTGTACCAGGCCAACCTCCACAATGGAGGTTGCAACAGCATCCCACTCCAGGACTCTTGCCTGGAAAATCCCATGGACGGAGGAGCCTGGTAGGCTGCAGTCCATGGGGTCGTGAAGAGTCAGACACGACTGAGCGACTTCACTTTCACTTTCCTGCATTGGAGAAGGAAATGGCAACCTACTCCAGTATTCTTGCTTAGAGAATCCCAGGGATGGGGAGCCTGGTGGGCTGCATCTATGGGGTCGCACAGAGTCAGACACGACTGAAGCAACTTAGCAGCAGCAGCAGCAGCAGCAACCTCCACAATGACAGATGGAGGGGGAGAGTCTGAGGCCATGGAGCTAATAAGACATAGAAACACAACACGCTCACAGACTCCACGCAATGGAAGCACAAAGCTTCTGCTCTATGGGATAAGCTTGCCAATGAATAGGCGAATGAAAGAGGCTGCCACTTCCTGAGACTGAAGGGGGTGACCTCTCTCTCCTCCAAATTCATACTCCATCTCACCTGAAAGTCTCTTTGAGCCTTAATTTCTTTCTGCAGTGAATTAACCAGTATGTTCACAGTTTAGCTCCCTTAAGTAAGCTGTGCTTGCAGTGAGTGGGTGGGTAGTGCTTTTCATTTATATGTCACCTCCTAGCCTGGAAATCAGCTTTAAACACAGAGCTGTAATTTCAGATAGAATGAGTGAAAGAATGAGATGTCTTCTCAGATTCTCATCAATTTTTGGTTCAGTCACAATAATTCATTGAATTATTGTTGTAGAGATTTCCACTCAATAGTATTTGCCACATAGGAGGACCTGAGTCTTTGTGAGCTGAGTGAATACATAGAAAAAAAAAAAAAAAGAAAGAAAGAAATAGCATGTTCACTAGGTCATCCAGAATTGACAATGGGACTGATACAGTTCTCAAATGTTGTCTCAGAGCGTTTAGCTTTGCTTAACTTCTTCCTTAACTGCATATCAAGCAGATAAGGCGGAACAGTTGATGGGACAAGCATCGGTCAAGTCAAGATTCTAGTCATATGATGGATCCATTTGCTTACAGCCACAGTCCTCCTCCTGTCTCTACTTAAGAAGTTATGGCTTTAATATTTGAATCTTCGGGGGAAAAGCCATAAAGAAAAATATAAAGTATTAAAAAAAATGTGTTTCCTGATTCCAAACTTTATACATATGCTTTTAATTGCAAAAAAGTCATTCAGCGAAGAATTTCCGAGCACCTTGCTACCAGCACAGATGGTGAAGAAAGGTTGAATTACATTGTCAACAAGAAACAGAGCCCGTGGCCTGAATATCCGGTCTCCCAATCCGATCTCTTCTCAGGCACTCCCCACTTCCCGTATACATAATGCCTGTGACTCAAAAGAAGTTTTCAAAAATTCATAAATACATAGCATAATGTCAAAGTGTGGGAAACTAGTTATTTCCTTTTATCTAAGCAGAAAGGCATTTAAAGTTCTCAAGAATTCCAACTTTTTGGAAAGCCTGAGGCAAAGTTAGCATTTCAGTAAATTCAGAACAAATGTACAAAAGATCTATGTAGCTGGGTTCAGAAAGAGCCACACTCAATATTTTTCAAAAAGGAGAAGGAGTAAGATCTCAGCAAGAAGTACAAGCAGCAGGCAGGTTCAGCACTCATGGATGTTTAATTAAGCAAGGATTTACGCAGTAGATCAAAGACCTCTATACTATTTAAATGACAAATTATACTCTTGTGCCTGCTGATCTTTTGTTGCTAAGTAATCAGGTCTCAGGTATGCAGTGCTCACAGAGAAATGTGCTTGAATGCTACGTAAATCATGGGATAATGGACATGTCCAGATTCACCCCATCTGCTGCCAATCAAATGCAAGCCTGGACCATAGATCCTGACTCCACAGTGAACAGAGGAAGGGGTAACTAATTGTTTCCTGGTTAGATGCTAAGCACTGCAATAACTGCCTTATCTGTTATTACAGTGGATTTCCATGAATGAAGGAGAGGGAGAAGGGAACTGACAAGTTTTGAGCACCTATTGTGTGCTAAATCTTGAATCATGTACCTGATTTGCATTATTTTTATTAATAAGGTAATCCTTGATGTTTGCTTTTTACACTCAAGGAAACTGAGCCTCAGCGAAATGAAGTCTCAGCTCTGGCTCCTACAGATGACAAAGCAAAAATTTAATTCAAAGCACATCTCTAAAGTCAGTTCTCCTTCCATCTTTCATCTATTTACTGGGAAAAGCAGATCATGTCCTGTACTGGGGATTCAAAGATAACTGTGGCAAAGCATTTGCCCATAGGCATTCACATTATACCAAGAAATCCAATACTTAAATAATGTGCTACAGGTTCCAACTAAAGAATTGTTTGTCATCAACTCAGAGTGACCATTTTGGAGTCATTCAGAATTCTCACCATTGAGGCAAAATAAAAGTCAAGTAAAATCAAAATTTTTAAATCATGAGATTACAGTTAGGGAGAGACTACTGCCCTCTAGAAGAATATTTAGATCATCTCACTCAAAGCGATTGCTTGTTTCTTTTCTCACGAGATTTGTGGTCTTAGGATGGTCCTTATTTGCCCATGTTTCCATTGTACCTCCCAAGGTATGCGCTTCCCTGATGGCTCAGATGGTAAAGAGTCTGCCTGCGGTGTAGGAGACCCAGGTTCGACCCCTAGGTCGGGAAGATCCTCTGGAAATGGCAAGGAAATGGAAGGAAATGGCAACCCACTCCAGTATTCTTGCCTGGAAAATTCCACGGATGAAGGAGCCTAGCAGGCTACAGTCCATGTGGTCGCAAAGAGTCGGACACGACTAAGTGACTTCACTTTCCAAGGAATATATGCATCCCAGGAATAATTACACACTTGTTTATGGAATCAATGAATAAAACAGTAAATGAATGACAACCTTCAAACTTGCTTATGTGGGCAATAAGGGCTATAATCAATTGAGACAAGATGATGTTTACAACGTGCTTAGGAATGGTGGTGATCTGGTGGAAGGTGAGCATCCACAAAGGATGTGGAGTGATTAAAAGCTGGAAGGCCAGTTAGTAAAACTGTAGAGGGATTGAAGGATTAAGAAATAAGCAGTAATCCCAAAAGGCTGTATTTTTAAAAAATGGCAAATGAGTAAGCATTTCAAAGCAAAATTGAGATAAATCTTCATATGGTAACTCTACTAGGAGGTCCTTGGAAGAGAGGAAAACTGAACTAAGACAGATTCCTTTTGGGAACTTGCAGTTGGCTCTGTAATTTCATTTGATAATCATCACAAAACATGAGTGTATATCTCTATATTTAGTCAAGGAAGCAGGCTGAGAAAGTGTAAATAATCTAGTCTCCCTATGATAACTTGGGGAGCTGAGATTCAAAGTAATGGCTGATGATTCCAAAACTGATGTTTTTCCCACTAGGTCATATCACATTTTTAATTAAGATGAAGAAAAATATGAATTCTGAGATTGGAAAAATAGAGCATATATAACTTTGGAAATGTGCTTGCTGACTCAGAGTGACATAGAGGTATATATAACAATCAAATTAAATGCAGTTCAGAGTTAACCGTACACTGAAGTAATAAGCAGGATGTATTTATTTTCCATTTCCTCTCTGTGGCCAGAGATTCAAAGGATAAAGTCATTAAAAATCTTTCAGATGTTTGCTTTCTCTGCTGAAATGAACGTGTGCTGGGTCTGGAAGGAGAATGCTCTAATGAACAGAGACTTATTTATACTTGATGAACACAGGGATATAAATATCAATCCAGTCCTTCTTCTATATGCAAGGATCTTCCAAAAGTTCAAAGGTATATATTTGTTCTGCAGATGAGGCAAAGCTCTGTCTGCCATCAACAGACTAAGCCGAGAGTACATTAACTTTACATTGTAGAAGAAAGCCTCATGTCGCCTAAGATGGCTCATCATATTTCCAGCTGATGGTAGCTGGATTTTGCATGCAGAAGAAAAAAGCAAGTTTGTGGTCAGCTGGGAATATGCTCAACCATTAGGAAGATGCCAGACAGTCTTGTGGGGGTGGGGGTGGTTGACTGATTCCAAGGCCTTTGCTAGTGTGGGTGAAGGACGAGGGGAACCATCATTGCATCCCCTAAGTTGGTCAATTGGCTGCAAGGCATCAGAAAGAGGAGGTTTCTCTCCCAAAGGTTGACCATTCCCTTTAGCATCCTTGGCCCTGATCTACATGGACAAGGTCTAGCCTTCATGCCCAAGGCTGCAGTCACTTAGTATAAATTCCAGGTTGCGGCTACAGAGCTTCTGTCTTCATTCTTTTTCATGCATAACTCCTGTACCCGCACAGGACAAACGCTCATCATCTGGAGTTTTACAGCTCATGGCTGCCTGGTTTGCATCTGTACCGCATAAGACCTTAGATAATGCAATGACATCTGGCCTAAAGGTGGCCAGAGACCCGCGGGATGGAGGCATTGCTTGGGGGCTTTCCAACCGCTGCTAATGTAGCCCAGATGACACCAGGCATGAAGTGATAAACAATAATACCCCCAAACTACTATTGAGCTGCTGCTGTTCTCGGTTCATGTTTAATGATGTTGCAGAGGAAGTACCCTGGGGTCCACATGTTCAGATTCTAATCATAAAGTGATGCTTCCCTCCAAAGAGAGGTTTAAAATGTCCCTCCTACTGCTCCAAGTCACAGAATGACGGATCCTGTCGAGAAAAGGCAGACTTCAGCTTAGACAGAGAGAGAGCTTCTGCTTTAACACAGACTCAGGAAACAAGTTGCAAAGTTTAGACATCCTCCTGGACACTGGGGACTTTGGCATTTGCTATGTGCAAATACTGGAGCAAAACTAAGATCCAGTTATGTCCCTGAAGTTAATAGCTTCTGCTCCACTGCAGACCAGACCACCTGTAGCGAAAGCAGAGAAACCATCCTGACAGAAGAGATGCAGAACCTCAAGCAGAAAGAGAACTAGCACCCCAACCCCAAGGGTTTGGAATTCTTACCAGTATGAGTCAAGAGATGCTGGAGAACGAGTTCCTACGCGACCTAGGAATGAGTTCCTAGGACAGGAACTGGTAGGGTAGGAGCTGATTAATGTTATCTAATCAGCTCCACACAGTCTGAGCATCTTTGTTAATTTCTAGTTTAAACCTATAAAAACTAAAATGTCAGCAGAAGTCCTCCTGGGGACTGACACTTACAGATGATTGGGCTGGATGTCTGCCTCAGCATCAAATAAGCAGCAGTCACTCCCCTGCTGACGCTGACAGGTATGGGGATGTTCAGTCTGCAACTGATGTTCTGCAAGTGTCCGGACAAAACAGCTCTGTCCTTCTCAGCAATGAAAGAAAGAGGCAAAATCCAGAGCACGGGGCTGGGAGTCCCTCAGCACCCAGTGTACAGTCTGTGCAAAGGAAGTGTTGGCTGCAGTAAGGCTGTCAAATGTCTCGTTGGGCTAATCATTCAGAAAGGTACATTCTCTAAACAATATTAAACAGTGTTGGACATGGTGCTTTTAGCAGAAGGGAAAATGAAAGAAAGAGGAAGAGTGAGCTAGGATCCTCTAGTAGCATGGAACTCTATTATATCATTGGTGTAAATTTAAGCTGATGGCCCAGTGGTGTGTGACACAGCACCCCCTCGGTCAGGTTTCTTCTATTTCATATTCCTGAGGTCCCCCTTCACCTGCCCACTGCTCAGTCATCCTCACGGTGCTGTATCAATCCCCTTTAACAAAATGAAATTCACCCTCAGTGACCATTTCCTTGTTATTCCAGATCTAGGATTATACTCTAGAATCCACTCGTTGCCAATAGATAGACACAATCTGAAACTACTGGATAGGAGAGTGGGGACTCCAGGAGTTAACAGAAAGCTTTGAGCCAGATCTTTGAATTTTTCAGCTCTTCCCTGTGGGAACAAGTGGCTAATCTTCCAAAAGGAAGTAATACCAGTAATACAGAATTGGTCTAAGGATCAGAGGACATGGATTTGAACATGTATAAAGCACCTAACATATAGACAGAGACTTTGCACACAGTTAATGCTTAAATATATTCTCCTCAGCCTCTGTAATAGGTAACACTGTATAATTCATTAAATAGGCAAATAGTTTATATTCTATTTATAAATTTTTATTGGAGTATATTTACTTTACAATGTTTTGTTAGTTTCTACGGTGCAGCAGTGTGAATCAGCTATTCGTATACACATATCCCCTCTTTTGGGGAATTTTCTTCCATTTAGGTCACACAGAGCATTAAGTAAAATTCCTTGTGCTATACAGTAGGTTCTTGTTAGTTATCTATTTTTTACCTAGTATCAATAGTGCATATATGTCAATCTCAATTTCCCAATTCATCCCACCCCCTCTTGATATCCATACATTTGTTCCTTATATCTGTGTCTCTATTTTACCTTGTAAAATAAGATTGTCTATATCAGTATTTTCAGATCCCCCATATATGAGCTAATGTACAATATTTGTCTTTCTCTTTCTGACTTACTTCACTCTGTATCAGCTATCCTATGAGGTAGGTGAGAGAGGCCCACTTTACAGTCTCTCAACTTAAAACTGGGACATTGAAATCCATTTATCAAATGTGGCTTGGGGTACTCAGTTTACAACAAGGAACTGGACCCTATGACGTGACTCTGCCCTCTGCAGTAGGTATCCCATTGGAAGGAACAATATCTTGGGTTAGCATGATTTGAACTGGGTCATTGCATTCAGGTTTTTACTTCATTGTCCTGTTTTAAGAGACATCTACTCCATGCTCCTCCGGGCAAGTGCCTCCAGTCTTAGGCAAGCCCTGCCATATCATCTGGGCCTCCTGGTGGCTCAGACGGTAAAGCGTCTGCCTGCAGTGCAGGAGATCCGGGTTTGATCCCTGGGTTGGGAAGATCCCCTGGAGAATGAAACGGCAACCCACTCCAGTACTCTTGCTTGGAAAAGTCCACGGACTGAGGAGCCTGTTCGGCTACAGTCCACCGGGTTGCAAAGAGTCAGACACAACTGAGCGACTTCGCATATCATCCTAGGTTGTTCTTCAAAGCATTAATCATTCTTTGCTTTATCTTTATCTGTATAATCTTTATCTTTGCTTTATCTTCTCATCAGACTGTAAAACCTTTAAGGGCACCATTTAGTCCTAAGCCTGTGCTGGAGTTTGCTGGTGTAGATTTCCAGGATGGAATGGGGAATGGAGGAAGCAATATTCCAACATCCACAAAAAATTTACTTTCATTAAGAGGAAAGAAAACTACCCTCTCTAACAAGAGTGAACGCACTTTACCGTCCTGGATACTTTAGCATTGCGCTTGATACCAGGAATTCCAGCCCCTCATGACTTCTCCCGTGGTCTAGGGGTTAAGACTCTGTGCTCCCAATAGGAACTAGATCCCAAACACCACAACTAAAAATCTGGCACAGTCAAATAAATTTTGGACTTCCCCGGTGGCTCAGACGGTAAATCACCTGCAATGCAGGAGACCTGGATTGGATCCCTGGGTTGGGAAAATCCCCTGGAGGAGGGCATAGCAACACACTCCAATATTCTTGCCTGGAGAGTCCCCATGGACAGAGGAGCCTGGAGGGCTACCGTCCTTGGGGTCACAAAGAGTCAGGCACGACTAAGCACAGCACACACATGGCATATTGGTGAGTCTGCCTGAGCTCTCGCCCCAAGTCAGGCCAACTCACAATCAGCCTTGGATGAGATTATCTGTTTGCAGCATTTCTGAGGGAAAAGAGCAAGGAAAGGAGAGAAGATGCGTGATTGGGGAAAATCTTAGAATCACATTAAGACCAAATAACAAAATCGTATGAAGACAAAAGAAACTCTGAAAGAGAAAGTAAGAATCAGGAGTTAGGCACCAAACAGGGATAGAAGTGCAGAGGACAGAGCAGGGGAGAGAGAGGGAGAGAAAGAAAGCCTGTCTGCTAAGAACAGCTTGTCAGCACACATGACTCCCCTTTATCCGTTGCTGAGAGTCTTGTGCACAGGTGACCATGGGCTTAAAAGAACAGATGGAATCCAGGCACATTTATGACATGAGAAGTGCTTAACTCAGAGCCTAGTGTACACCGAGGGTAAACAGGGTAAAAAGTCACTCCCCACTTCCTGGGGCTCTGATGTGAAAACTTCACGGTCAACACCTGGGTCGAACACTTCTGTGTTTTGACCACCCTCTGAGAGGGGTTTCTCGGGGGTCAGATTCCAAGCCACCCTATGTCACGTATTTAAATGCACAGTCAGGGCTGTCTAGAGTCATGCCACAGTGACCCCCCACCTGTGCCACATGGCTTCAGATATAAACATACAGAGCTGCTCGTTTCTTCCTGCAGTGTTTTCTGTAAACAACTAATAAATTGTGAAGGAAATCTGGTATCCAACAAGCACTCTTATGACAAAGAAAACAGACCACTGATCAACACTGCTTTTGCTGCCTGAGGAAAGTCCCTCAAGGAATGTCCTCTACTTGGGTTCAAAATAACAAGAATTCTTAAAATGATCAATTCAGTGTTAGGTCAATTTTTCTAAGTTTCCAGTATATTTTTGGTTTCAGTCACCTTTGAGTGTAAATACAGTCCTCTGCACCTTAATTTTAAAAACTGTGATCTGAGTTACAACTTATTTTCTAGCAAAATTCCCAGACTTTTTACAGAGTTCATTACCTCTATTATTTTGTGAGTCAGAGAGATGAACAAGCGACCAGGACAAGGATGTCATCTGCTTGTTCGATGCTCTGGACTCGAGGGTACACATCCAGGCGATGCTCAAGGAAAAAACCTCCTGTTTGAGGACCCACAGCCAGTGGGGTAACCATGCCTCTAATGCAGTCCCTGCTAATGGAACCTGACACAGGATGGAAAAACTAATAATAAAGTTAAAAATACATAAAAGAGTATTTCTCCTGAATTTCCAATCCTGGGATTTCTCTCCCTGTAACTTCTGCCACTGGTATTACTGAGCCACCTCTTTTTGCTGACAGATGGAGTCCATAAACCTTGAATAATCCAAGTCTATATGGCTTCTCAAGGTGTTAGACAAACAGTCTCTCTTCCCGTGAGAACCCTCGGTCGGATGTGCCCCAGAACAAAACGCCTCAGCTCCAAGTTCCATGAGCCTTTCAGTTCATGCTGCCAAGATACCTCGACCAAAATATATGTATCTAATCATCTCTACTTTGCCAGATACGTGTTCTCCTTTCCAAGGATTTATGAATTACACAGAATGAATCCAGCCCAGCATGCTCACTTTCTGCCTTCGAAACCTGGGAATCAAAATCTCAGTTCCTTTTATTTTCTGAGGTGTCTCAACCTCTAACTAAATACAAAGATGAAATTAATTATCTGAAGAAAAATGTGACCACCATATTTGCTTCAATCCTTTCAAAGAGTCGGAGTTCCCTGGCTCATATTGGATCAAAGTGGGCTTCTAAGGTAGTTGGGGCTTGTTTAGACACTCAAAAAAATCTCTTAAAATTTTTTAATTCTCATTTTGTGTTAATACGTGAGAAAATGCTCTACAGTCATAGAGTTAGGAAGTATCAAAACTCGCATGCAGTCCTGACTTATCTGATTCACAGTGTAGGTTTTGCTGCTATCATTAATTCAGGTTGATATGAAACTGTCTGTTAATTGTTCCACATTTAATAATTGTATCCCTAGCTAAAAGACAAGATTCTGAAAGATAAAATTCACACCTGTACTTCTTTTCTGTCTGGTACAGAAACCCAGCAGATGATTGACTATGAAACTGGTGCCCCACCCCACCCCCCAAAAAAAGTAATTTTAGCTTAAATTGAATTGGATCACATTGGGTTGGATAGAACTAAATTCATGTTCATGCTCTTCATTGATGAGGCCATCAATAACCTTGACCTCTGTCCCACGACACTTCACTGTAACTGACATGCCCATGATGACACTGAAAGCACGAGATCCCTGAGTTTGGAAAACTACCATTGATGATACAGTGATTGTCCATCATTGCCTCTCACAGTGTTCAGAGATTGTAAAAGGTAGTGGAATAAAATATGGTTGGAGAGTTCTGAGAAACTTCGGTTAGAATCCTCTCTTCATTGTATAGAACTGTCCAGAAGTTGGCAAGTTGCATAATAACTTTGGACCTCCGTCTTAAAATCTATAAAAATATTTATAATACCACTTACTTATAAGGTCCCTGGGCTTCCGAGGTGGTGCTAGTGGTAAAGAATCCATCTGCCAAAGCAGGCGATGCCAGAGATGCAAGAGACACAGATTTGATCCCTGGGTCGGGAAGATCCCCTGGAGAAGGAAATGGCAACCCACTCCACTATTCTTGCCTGGAAAGTTCCATGGACAGAAGAGCCTGGTGGGCTAAAATTCACGGTGTTGCAAAGAGTAGGACACAACTGAGCATGCACACACACACACACACACACACACACACACACAAGGTCATTGTGCAATTTTGATGTGATACAATATAGTGACATGTAGGGTAAACCGTCAAGCTAGTTCACTTGTTTACTTGTTAACTTGTTTTCTCTTCCATTCTATTCCTAGCTGCAAGTGGACTCAATGTGCTGGGAGAACATCAAAACAAAATTTTTAACTGTTGGAATATATTTAAGACTTTCTGTTTAATCCTGTATATTCACTTCTGCAGAAGGGAATATAGTGTTCTAGCATAAGAAAAACATCTGACTTTTGATAAATATTTGCTGCTGCTCCAACTGCTACTGCTGCCATGATATAAAAGAATATAGCAAGTGTGTAGTTCATATACCAGGGGGCCCCATGAGTACCTGTAGGAAAATGAAATAGTATGTGGATATTATAGAGAAATTCATAGAAAAACATGAGGAATTGAATTCTAGGATTGAATGCTGAGTCACTCAAGGTAAAAACCAGGAATGATTGCACTTTCTTTCAGCAGGAGGAGAAAATAATATGAATGATGGGGCCAATATCATCAATTATTTTTGTTTTCTATAACTGCTACTAATGTAATCTTCACTCATCAACATTACAATCATCCACACCCACTTGTATCTTGACTACATTGTGCTTCCCTGGCATCTCAGTGGTAAAGAATCTGCCTGCAGGAGACACAGGTTTTATCCCTACGTCAGGAAGATCCCCTGGAGGAAGAAATGGAAACCCACTCCAATATTCTTTACTGGAAAGCCCTGTGAACAGAGGAGCCTGGTGGGCTACAGTCTATAGGGTCACAAAGAGTAGGACACCACTTAACAACTAAGCACACCAACACATTTATAAAACAACAAAGCACATAATGCAAACCAAAAAACATATACACATCCCGAAAGCATTTCTTAATAGGCTTTTTTATTTCAAAAATAACAAACTCTTCCAAAACTGTATTCCTTTGTTTAAGTGATGGCTGGATAACAGTTTCTCTGGGAATAATCAATAACAATAATAATAATCCACATAGGAATATTAGTTGATGATCTGCTGGATCCTGAAAGAATTTTTCTTTACCTGATCTTTAATATATATATTGGCTAGTCCCCTTGAAAATTCATAGCCCATGGGACCACGGAGTCGTGAAAATGCCCCAGAAAAATGTGCTTCTACACTTATTCTCACAACCTGTGGACCCAGGTCAAGCACTGACTTCAGATCCAAAACACCAAGATTGCAGATGCTTGAACTAGGACCCCAAGGCCAAAGAGCAAATATCAGAAAAGAGACAGAGAGTCAAAGTGCCCCCTCATACTCTGCACTGTCCCCCTGGAACCTGGCTACACTGGACACTGACATAAGAATCATGCTCATGCACTATATGGAGGGTGTGTGATTTTGCCCTACTCATCTTCTGTCTAGAATCATAAAATCTTAATATTCTGCTTTATGAAATTTTCTAATTTTCATGGTACAACTGTACAAGGAAAGAGTTAACTATTAAAAATCAATATAGATGAATATTCATTAATATAAAATTATAAATGGTTAGTAAAGTGTTACTCTGTAAAACTATACACATATACATGCATAGTGATTGTACTTAGGGGAAAAAGTTTTCATATTGGGTATCTCTGATGAGGTTATGAGTTCTATTTTTTCTAGCTTTTTTTGTATTTTTATCCTATAATGCTATTTTCCTATATTATGCCTATATTGTTCACAAAAGCCAAAATTAATTGTTACTGTTTTATAGGATCTGACTGAACTGCAATGCCAAATTACAATCTTTCAGTTCAGTTCAGTCACTCAGTCATGTCCGACTCTTTGTGACCACATGGACTGCAGCATGCCAGGCCCCCCTGTCCATCACCAGCTCCTGGAGCTTACTCAAACTCATGTCCATTGAGTCAGTTATGCCATTCAATCACCTCATCCTCTATCTTCCCCTTCTCCTCCTGCTTCCAATATTTCCCAGCATCAGGGTCTTTTCAAATGAGTCAGCTATTTATATCAGGTGGCCAAAGTGTTAGAGTTTCAGCTTCAGCATCAATCCTTCCAATAAACATTCAAGACTGATTTCCTTTAAGATGGATTAGTTGGATCTCCTTGCAGTCCAAGGGACTCTCAAGAGTCTTCTCCAACACCACACTTCAAAAGCATCAATTCTTCAGTCCTTAGCTTTCTTTATAGTCCAACTCTCACATCCATACATGACCACTGGAAAAAGGATAGCCTTGACTAGACAGACGTTTGTTGGCAAAGTAATGTCTCTGCTTTTCAGTATGCTGTCTAGGTTGGTCATAACTTTCCTTCCAAGGAGTAAGCGTCTTTTATTTCATGGCTGCAGTCACCATCTGCAGTGATTTTGGAGCCCAAAAAAATAAAGTCTGACACTGTTTCCACTGTTTCCCCATCTATTTGCCATGAAGTGATGGGACCAGATGCCATGATCTTAGTTTTCTGAGTGTTGAGCTTTAAGCCAACTTTTTCACTCTCCTCTTTCACTTTCATCAAGAGGCTCTTTAGTTCCTCTTCACTTTCTGCCATAAAGGTGGTGTCATCTGCATATCTGAGGTTATTGAGATTTCTCCCAGCAATTTTGATTCCAGCTTGTGCTTCATCCAGCCCAGCGTTTCTCATGATGTACTCTGAGTATAAGTTAAATAAGCAGGGTGACAATATAGAGCCTTGATGCACTCCTTTTCCTATTTGGACCAGTCTGTCATTCCATGCCCAGTTCTAACTGTTGCTTTCTGACCTGCACATAGGTATCTCAACAGGCAGGTCAGGTGGTCTGGTATTCCCATCTGTTGAAGAATTTTCCAGAGTTTATTGTGATCCACACAGTCAAAGGCTCTGGCATAGTCAATAAAGCAGAAATAGATGTTTTTCTGGAACTCTCTTGCTTTTTCCATGATCCAGCGAACGTTGGCAATTTGATCTCTGGTTCCTCTGCCTTTACTAAAACCAGCTTGAACATCTGGAAGTTCACCATTCACATATTGCTGAAGCCAGGCTTGGAGAATTTTGAGCATTGCTTTGCTAGCGTGTGAGATGAGTGCAATTGTGTGGTAGTTTAAGCATCCTTTGGCATTGCCTTTCTTTGGGATTGCAATGAAAACTGATCTTTTCCAGTCCTGTGGCCACTGCTGAGTTTTCCAAATTTGCTGACATATTGAGTGCAGCACTTTCGCAACATCATCTTTTAGAATTTTAAATAGCTCACTGGAGTTCCATCATCTCCACTAGCTTTGTTTGTAATGGCCCACTTGAGTTCACATTTCAGGATTTCTGACTCTAGTTGAGTGATCACACCATCGTGATTATCTGGGTTATAGAGATCTGTTTTGTACAGTTCTTCTGTGTATTCTTGCCACCTCTTCTTAATATCTTCTGCTTCTATTAGGTCCATACCATTTCTGTCCTTTACTGAGCCCATTTTTGCATGAAATGTTCCTTTGGTATCTCTAATTTTCTTGAAGCAATCACTAGTTTTTCCCATTCTATTATTTTCCTCTGTTTCTTTGCACTGATCACTGAGTACAAATAGAAAATAGCCAAATGACATCATAAACCTGAACAGACACTTTGTGGAATACATATCTTAAACCCAAACTGATCTCCATACTTAATAGAGAATCACTGCAGGTGTTTTTATTTAAATCAGGAAACAGATTTAGGTGGCTGCTCCATTTCTAGCCAACATAGTAAGATCTGAAACATCAAACACATTCACTAGAATAGGATGCATATTAGCAATATCTGTAGATGACATGACAGGCCACCTGCCCCAAAGAAAAACACCTTAACTATTAGCTCTACACTATCAAAATTAACAATGAAAGTGAAAGTGAAGTCGTGAATTCGTTCAGTCGTGTCTGACTCTTTGCAACCCATGGACTATAGCCTACCAGGCTCCTCCATCCATGGGATTTTCCAGGCAAGAGTACTGGAGTGGACTGCCATTTATTAACAGTAACATTTGGCAAATACAGGATAGTGTAAAATTACAAATTCTAACCACCCATCAGCAACTCACAATCTTAAAATAACTGTAGTTAAATTTATCTCTCTGTTTGATATCTTTAAAAATGATTTCTTTATAAGATTAACTAATTGTTATCATATGGAATTCCAGCTGAGCTGTTTCAAATCCTGAAAGATGATGCTGTGAAAGTGCTGCACTCAATATGCCAGCAAATTTGGAAAACTCAGCAGTGGCCACAGGACTGGAAAAGATCAGTTTTCATTCCAATCCCAAAGAAAGGCAATGCCAAAGAATGCTCAAACTACCACACAATTGCACTCATCTCACATGCTAGTAAAGTAATGCTCAAAATTCTCCAAGCCACGCTTCAGCAATACGTGAACCGTGAACTCCCTGATGTTCAAGCTGGTTTTAGAAAAGGCAGAGGAACCAGAGATCAAATTGCCAGCATCTGCTGGATCATGGAAAAAGCAAAAGACTTCCAGAAAAACATCTATTTCTGCTTTATTGACTATGACAGAGCCTTTGACTGTGTGGATCACAATAAGCTGTGGAAAATTCTGAAAGAGATGGCAATACCAGACCACCTAACCTGCCTCTCGAGAAATCTGTATGCAGGTCAGGAAGCAACGGTTAGAACTGGACATGGAAAAACAGACTGGTTCCAAATAGAAAAAGGAGTACATCAAGGCTCTATATTGTCACCCTGCTTATTTAACTTATATGCCGAGTACATCATGAGAAACGCTGGACTGGAAGAAACACAAGCTGGAATCAAGATTGCCGGGAGAAATATCAGTCACCTCAGATATGCAGATGACACCACCATTATGGCAGAAAGTGAAGAAGAGCTAAAAAGCCTCTTGATGAAAGTGAAAGAGGAGAGCAAAAAAGTTGGCTTAAAGCTCAACATTCAGAAAATGAAGATCATGGCATCTGGTCCCATCACTTCATGGGAAATAGATGGGGAAACAGTAGAAAGTGTCAGACTTTATTTTTGGGGTCTCCAAAATCACTGCAGATGGTGACTGCAGCCATGAAATTAAAAGACGCTTAGTCCTTGGAAGAAAAGTTATGACCAACCTTGGTAGTATATTCAAAAGCAGAGACATTACTTTGCCGACTAAGGTCCATCTAGTCAAGGCTATTGTTTCTCCTGTGGTCATGTATGCATGTGAGAGTTGGACTGTGAAGAAGGCTGAGTGCAAAAGAATTGATGCTTTTGAACTGTGGTGTTGGAGAAGACTCTTAAGAGTCCCTTGGACTGCAAGGAGATCCAACCAGTCCATTCTGAAGGAGATCAACCCTGGGATTTCTTTGGAAGGAATGATGATAAAGCTGAAGCTCCAGTACTTTGGACACCTCATGTGAAGTGTTGACTCATTGGAAAAGACTCTGATGCTGGGAGGGATTGGGGGCAGGAGGAGAAGGGGACGACCCAGGATGAGATGGCTGGATGGCATCATGGACTCGATGGACGTGAGTCTCAGTGAACTCCGGGAGATGGTGATGGACAGGGAGGCCTGGCGTGCTGCGATTCATGGGGTCGCAAAGAGTCAGACACGACTGAGCAACTGAACTGAACTGAACTGAACACACTTAAGTACTCAGCTTTGCATTCCACATTTTGGCACTTATTATCGAGTTGAAAGAACATTTCCATGTCATTAAATGCTTCACAGAGATATGACCAAAGCAAATATTCCATTGATGTATTTGTCGTATTGATATAGTTTTGATTTATTAATGTAATGAAAATGTAATTTTCTTCCATTAGCTAGGTTTTAGATTTGTATCATTGTTGTGTAGATTTGTAATTTTTGCACCTATGGAGTTGTAAGACTACCAAATGGTTATCACTAAAAATTATTTTAAGTAGAATTCTGATTTCATCATGCCTATTTATAGCTTTATGGCTTAGTAAGTGGGTTCTCTATTTTCTATCTCTATACCCAATGGAAGTGTTGCTAAAGATGGCATATAAAATGTTCCTATCAAAAATTCCACTAAATATGATAGTTGGTTCAATAAAGCAAGAACTGAAAATATGTATATGAAAAAGAATAAACTGTTGTCATATAATTACAAAAATTGCTCTTAAAGACAATATATCCAGTGAAAAATACTGTCTGTTTCCATTTACAAGTTAAAGGGCAGACAAAACTATTCTATGGTGATAAAGGTTAATGTCCAGTTTCCTTTTAGGGTGTGGTAATACCTGAAAGGTGGCGAAAGGGAGAATTTTGGGTTCTATGTAACGTTTTGTATTTTGTGAGCAATGGTTGGTTACATGGAAGTGTTTACTTTAAGCAAACAAGTGCAATAAAATAAAGTAGAAATGCACTAAGTTTTGTGCACTTTACTGTGTATTATAGTTGTAATGAAAAGTTAAAAAGCAAATATACTGCATCTGGCATTTAGAACTGCACATTGAAAGGAGCAAATATACCTGGTATTACCCAATGCAAATATCACACTTAAATTTACCTTTGAGCAATTGCATAAGTCATGACCATTAAAATATTTATATAGGTCATTGTAGTCTATGTCACCCACCCTATGTCCTGAGAATTTTTAACTATCGATTAATAAGCAAATAAATAAGTTCACTAAATACCCTGTGATGAGAAGTCAAGTAGTCCAAGAGAATTGGTGTGGAGCTTCCTGCTCACCACAGTCCTCTGAAGCTGTCAGGTATCACACTAGTAGGCATGGGAAGGTAAGTTATTAAAATAGGACTTCATTTATTCTGCACATTTTAGCCCTTTGATTTAATGTTCCAAAATTCATAAATGAAAGACACTATAGAACATACCAGACGAAAGCAAAATAGGTCTGAATGTTTCACTTGCTCTTAACTAGTATCTATTCCTGTCCAATAATCATGAACCAAGTATGTACTTTCCCTCAAGATCTCAAGGCCATACTTTCCAGTTTCCAATGAACACATTTATTTCTGTGCTTCTGCTATGTGGGAATTGAGACTCTCTGCCATTGTCAATAATAAGTGAGTTTGAACACACTTATTGGAGATGCAGATGACTTTAATTGGCCAAATGAGTTGGAATGGGTATGAGACTAGAGTCGGGGTAATGAATTCTCTCAAAGGCGGTGGGGGGCGGAGGGGGAAGGTTGGAGTTTCTAGCTATCCACGACCAAGCCTCAAAAAGTTATCACTAAGGAAACCAAACAGCAATGTCAAGTCCAAAGAGTGAATTTAGGGCCAAAATAACAAAAAAATAGACAAAGGTCAGTTTGCTGAAAGCAAATAAAGTTGGGATAGATGCAGACGGGAGGAAAGAAAACATTTAGCATGACCGTCAAAGATGACTCTGTCACAACAACGAGCATGTTTGCCTGGCTTGGAGAATAAGACTAGTGCCAACAGAGACTTGGGTACTTTACCCATGAGTTCAAAGGTGGTGAACATAGAGGAGGACCAGGAGAAAATGGGAGACTGAAAGAAAAGGTCAGAAACACTGAAGGAGAACAAATTTGGACTTCGAGAAGGAGAGGCACTTGGTCACAGCCACATTTGGTCAGGGCTTCCCGATCTCATCAGCTTTGACACTTTAGATTGGACAATGCTTTGTTTTGGTGTGGGGGTAGAGGCTGTCTTGAGTACAGCATGGAAGCATTGCCCATTATCGCCATATATGCTTCATCTTCCCTCTGGGGACAAAAATGTCTCTAGAAATGTCCCTGAAGGGACAAAATCATGCTCAGTTGAGGACTCCAGGCTCAATGAAAAGTTAGTAGTAGAGTTTATTGCATTGGATGCTTATGTATTACTTATAATTACATTTGAGAAATTTTTACATAGTTCAGTTCATAAAGTATCTTCATGGCTGTGCTTTGCAAAAGTCAGAATTAAATAATTCCTCCAAGTTTGTTTTGAATTAGGTAGACTAGTATTTGAGTTGACCCTTCTTGACCATTACGTTTAAAATTCTGATGACTGTAGAGAATGTATGTGTCAGCAGCTCCAACCACTATGCTCTAGCCTGGCATGGTTAGCTCCAGAAGTCACTCATCACCTTCTGACATACATTGCACCAAATGATACTGCTCCAACCACCCGCCAAAGACGTGATGCAGGCAGTGGGCATCATGGACTCCTTTATTCAAGAGGTAATGATTCAGCAGTAAGAGCAGGCACTTGTGTTTGATTCTGAGAAACCAATAGTTAAGAAAGAAGGGTATGGACCCTACTCTCATGAACTTTAGCATCTAGTGAACAAGTTCAAATTCAGAGGCAGGAGGAAGGCTTTTGGGATGCAGAACTCTTAGAAAGCTTCCTCAAGATGCATAAAAAACCAATACCTCTGGTCTGGAGGGGATATTTGTATGTAATTACATGGATATAAGTGTCAGGCTTTTTCAGAAATGACTATGTTACAATAGTGCCTCACATGTCCCCAGCTTACTTTCTGAGTCCCTGGGGAAACAAAGGAAAGGAGAGGATGGCAAATCCCTGTACACGTGGCCAGTGATAGAAACCCTATTCTGGAGATGGGGAATTCTGCCTTCAACAGGCAGCCAAAGTGACTCCCAAACTAGAGTATCAGTAGAAATGCGAGAGGCTCTTATAGAGAAAGGCCCAGCAATAATTCTGAATGTCATTTCTGCAGCTCAGTACCTTAGACACTTTTTTCTAAATTTTTCATTTCTATCCACCCACTTACTTTTAAGTAGAAAAGTATTTCTACACTATCAGTAAATGTGAGAGATCATAATCTCAGATTTTGTACATATTTTCTGCTTAGTTATGAAAGCTATTTCCTGATTTCAGACTGTGTGTCTGTTAAGACGCTCAGTCATGCTTGACTCTTTGCAGATTCATGGGCTGCAACCCACCAGGCTCCTCTGTCCATGGAATTTTCCAGGCAAGAATACTGGAGTGGGATGCCATTTCCTATTCCAGGGGATCTTCATGGCCCGGGAATCAAACCCTGGGTCTGTATCTCTGTATCTCTTGCATCTCCTGAATTTCTTGCATCTCTTGCATCTCCTGCATCTCTTGCATCTCCTCCATTGGCAGGCAGATTCTTTACCACTAGTGCCACCTGGGTAGCCCCTTCAGATAACATATCCTGAATCTTTACTTTCTATCTGAATGTGCTGCCTTGGCTTTTCCTTAGAGATTTGTAAGACAACCAGTAAACAAAGGACAAATTTATGATGCAATGCCAATTTTGCAATTTTTGTTGCTTTTGCTTTTGCAATGAATAATCCAACTGAAAAAAAAAAATCCCCTTACTACCAAATCTAATTGCACTGTAGTGGCATTTTGTAGAAATATCTAACCTGCCTGACCATGACAAAGTTAATAGTATCAAGTGATGAAAATAAAATCCCTACATCACTACAATGCATTAAGTTAGTGTCATTTTCCTTCTGTTCTGAGTATGCCATCAATAGTAAGGATACTCTTGTGTAAAGGATTTTGGAGAAAAAGAACATTAACAAGTGCTTGAACTCAATGTTCACCACACTGCTCTTTCTAGTAAAAGATACACATGTATACATTTTATACATTTAGTGAATCCACTGTAGAAGGAATTGTGTTTGCAAAGGACCTGTTTACATCACTGATAGGAAATCCTAGTTAAAGAGGCAAAGACAGAGACATGGTTTAGAATTTCCAATCATTAGGAGGAAATGTTTAATGGATATTTTCTAATTTCATGTATCATTGATCCACAACAAAATGAGCAATTTTTATATCCAAGAAACTTTCACTGCTCTTGAGTTTTGAAAGTTTTCAGGATGAGGCATGGCTCATGGGTTTACCCCAAGTCTGACTTCATCCAAACAGTTTCTTGGCCTCTCTGCAGCATTGTTCCTGAAAAAAGAATCTTCTAGATAGAATTTCATCCCCAAAAAGATCTTTATAGAAGGAGACAGGTCAAAATGACGAGTCTTAGATGAAAAACCGTGGGAACTCTGCTAGAATTACCAGCCACTGGCTTCTAGGGGCAGTGTACTGTGATGGTTTCCATTTCAAAGGGGCTTGAATTTGAAGCTCTTGAATTTCTACTATATCCATTCATGTCTGAGTTCCTTCATTTACATCAAACAGTATGCACTTAACTCCCAGGGCCTCAGTTTTCTAATCTGTAAATTGGCAATGATAATAATATCATGATCACTAGGTCATTATAGAAATACTCATGTTAATATATGAGCAGAGTTTAGAAAGATTCCGAGTATATACTATTTATAGTGGTTATTGCTGTGATTAGAACATTCAGTTCAGTTCAGTCCCTCAGTTGTGTCCGACTCTTTGCGACCCCATGGACTGCAGCACCTGCAGGGAGACCCCAGGCCTCCCTATCCATCACCAACTCCTGGAGCTTACTCAAACCCATGTCCATCGAGTTGGTGATGTCATCCAACCTCTATCATCCCCTTCTCCTGCTTTCAATCTTTCCCAACATCAAGTCAGTTTTTTGCATCAGGTAGCCAAAGAATTGGAGCTTCAGCTTCAGCTTCAGCAACAGTCCTTCCAATGAATATTCAGGACTGATTTCCTTTAGGATTGACTGGTTTGATCCCCTTGCAGTCCAAAGAGCTCTCAAGAGTCTTCTCCAACACCACAGTTCAAAAGCATCAATTTTTCAGCATGTTGGGCGATATGAGACACTTCAGAAGGGCAGAGATCTCTGAATCCTATGAATGCCATGAGGTGGGTCTGCTTAAGTCCAGAGCTTCAATACATATTTGTGAAATAAAAGATAAATAGCTTGACATCTTTCTGCCACAGGATATCTAGAAAGAAAGGTCTAAAAGAAAATCTGAATACTCTTTTACATGCAAAGGTAAGTTACCAAGAAAGTGAGAGAAGTCCATCCACGAAAGCCAGTGACAAAGCTGTTTATGTCCAGGAAGACTCTGAAGCCACAACCTGTCCTGGAAAAGCTTTTCAATCCCAGAAAATTCCGAGTACCAGAAGCATCTCACAAAGGCTGAAACAAAATATATACTCAAAAGGCACGTGTTGAATTATTGAGGTGAGGCAGGGGGTGGGGAGGAAGGAGGGAAGAAGGAAATTAAATTTTAATTTTCTTCTCCTGACTCATCCTAAATGGAGCGTTCAGTTTCCCAATAGGAAAGATTGGTTCTTGTGGAGTTATTAGTGCTTTGTCTAACAGTGCTCTCTGAAATCATTTGCACATATAAGGAAGTGCCTGGGCCAGAAGAGCAGTGTGTAACTACATGATACTTTTATAATATGTATCCCTGTAAGAGTTAATGTGTTATAATGGGAAGTGGAAAGAAAAACAGGGCTGGAGATGCCCTGAAGGCTTGAGATCAAATCTTGGACATTTTATCTAACCTCTTTGTGTCTCAGTTTCTTTATGTAAAACTGTCAACATTCAGGCTTGCTGTGAGAACGGAATGACTTTTTATATAATATGTTTGAAACACTTTGGGGTAGACCCCTGGATACAATCGATGCTCAGTTTATTTCCTCCCTAAGGGATTTGAGTTCCAGACTTCGCCCACGTCAACACACACCCTGAATATTTGAGCAACCATAAGCTGCTGCATTGCTCTCCAACCTCAGAGTGTATTTAAAGCAGCTAAGAACATTCGAGAACCCAGAGCTCAGTCATCTCACATCCTAGTGAATGAGAGCCTGAGTGAATATAAGCCTGCAATTGGGCTTCTCTCGTTAGTCTACCTCATTCCCAACTAGAGCCCAAAGCAACTGCAGCATCCAGCTGGAATTTCTAACACTGGAAAGATTTCCCACTGTGCTGCCTGGGTGGGTTCCCCCTCCAAGCCCAAACAGGGACTTTTACAAGAGCCTCCTCCAAGGTCTGAATGACATGTTTTCCCTGGCTCTGGCTTGGGGCTCTGTTTTAACAGCAGAGACATTAGCAAAACACTGACCGCAGTTTTTTATTTTCCTTTCTGTGGAATGTGGCTTAGTCCTCAGGACTGACGGTGGTTATTTCTCCTTACATAACTATTTCTTCTCTGAAGTCTATTTAGAAAGGCAGTACTCTCTTTGTGGTTCCCCAGGCCGGGGTGCCTGTCAGAAGAAGCCCCCACCCTAGCAGTTAAGATCAGCTCGGGAGTCCCAACCTTGCATGTACACTCAGTGGAAAAGGACAGTGTAGTTTTTGACACCAAGCTCTCATTCATGCACATACGAGCACACATGCATGCATACACACACACACACACACAATCACACACGTGCCTGCACAAAGAGAGAAGGAGAGAGATACTGAAAAGGAGGTTGCAGCATCGTGACTTCTTCCAAATCTTTATCTTATTTTTTGCTGAGCTGACATGTTGGTTTCCATAGCAACCTTGGGTGGCCTGGATAACACGTGAAGTTAATTTCAGAGAGGTCTGCAGAGCCAAGCAGAGCATTTTTGATGAAAGCTGCTTCTTGTCTCCCAGGAACTGCAGTCACTGAACTCCAGGAAGTGTTAGCACATGTGAACTTGTTAATAAAGATACTCTCTAGCCTGGGAAAAAGAAATGTCCTGCTCCTTTTAGTTTTGAGACTCCAGAATTAGCAATAGGAGAGAAAGGTTTTACAAAACTCGTGGTATCTGTGCTTAACCTCCAAGACAAAATTTCCCCAAAGAATTATTCTATCCTTTAAAGCAGAATTCAGGTTGTTTTTAAAGGCCATAATCAACACAGAGGGCATGACATTAGAAGAGGTGACACTGAAGGCAGACATGGACCAAAATGATGAATGTTGACAGGAGTGTTATAGAAACTTACATAACTATTAGAAAATATACATTATACACATGTATTGGTTGGGTTTTCCATAATTACAGTCTGTACACTCATATATCAGTAAGATATCAGTTGGAGACTTCATGTAATCTATATTTTTCAAAAAACAAGGACCTAAATAGAAAATGATAATATTCTGTGGAGAGGTGATGATGCCAGTATGAGAAGATGACGATCACTCAGCTGTTCTCTGCATATTTGGGAACATGGGGTGGGGCGGGTCTGGAGTGGAATATGAAGGCAGAGGAACTGGGGATATCACAGAACATACCTGGAAGAAGATGAAGTTCTCCGAGCTCAGTCTTAAAGGAAAGACAGGTGTTAACGTATCAGGACGGAAAGCTGAAGCAGTGGGGAAGGACGTGTGGCAGATTGCATCAAAAGAGAATAAATAAATATATATATATATGTATATATATATACATACACACACACACATAAATAAATAAATATATATATATATATACACACATACACACACACACATAAATAAATAAATAAATAAATATTTGTGTGGGGGGGATCACTGTTGTATATCTGAAAATAAAATAATATGGTAAAACAGCTACAATAAAATAAGACAGGGAAGTGAGGTACAAATAGCCTGGTATGGAGGGAGAAAGGAGTAGAAAGAATGAAGTTAGAAGACAGAGTCTTAAGGGAGATGGAGTTGGAAAGATGGAGAAATAACAAACTGTGAAGGCCTTGTACTTTATATCATGGGTGATGAGCAGCAGTTGACAGGCTTATGCTGGAAGAGACATGATCAGCTCAGCCTTTGAGACAGTCATCATGGTGGTGCCTCTGGAGAATGTACTGGACATGCCTGGAGACAGCAGAGATGGCTAGGAGGCTGCTGGAGGGACTAGTCACAATACTGACAACCAGGAAGAAGCCAGGAAGAGCCTGGAAGACAACTGACATATTTTAAAAATGGTAAATGTTACAGAGCCCTGGTTTGAGTTCCCTGAGTCACATAGCAAATTCTCATTGGCTATCTATTTTACATACGGCAATATGTATGTTTCCATGTTACTCTCTGCATACATCTCACCCTCTCCTTCCTCCTGCTCCCCACTGGGTCCATAAGTCTGTTCTCTATGTCTATGTCTCCATTGCTTCCCTACAAATAGGTTCATCAGTAGTCACTACCATCTTTATAGATTCCATATAGTTCATTAAAATATGATACTTGGTTTTCTCTTTCTGACTTACTTCAATTCAGTGGCTCAGTCGTGTCCAACTCTTTGCGACCCCATGGACTGCAGCACGCCAGGCCTCCCTGTCCATCACCAACTCCCGGAGTTCACTCAAACTCATGTCCGTTGAGTCAGTCCCTTTTCATATTTTAATAAAACTCTGCTGTACAAAAGCTCTTGAGTGATCAAGCCTGGTCCCTGGTCCCGAAGCTAAATCTCCTTCTTCACTTCAGTTCAGTTCAGTCGCTCAGTCATGTCTGACTCTTTGCCACCCCAGATTGACTGACTTCAATCTGTGTAATATGCTCTAGGTTCATCCACTTCATCAGAACTGACTCAAATTAGTTCCTTTTCATGGCTGAGTAATACTCCACACAACATTGTAGAGCAATTATCCGTCAATTAAAAATAAATACATATAATTATGTTTTTTAATTTAAAAATGGTAAGTAAAGCCAGATGGCATAAGTAACTGATGGGAGGTGGTAGATTAGGAAGCGAAGGACACACACACACACACACACACACAGAACTTCCAGAAGATACTTTCAGGGAGTCTTGAATGGGGCCTGAACGTGGGCTGGAAGAAAACACACAACTACATGAAGTTAAGTCATCATAATTCTAAAGCTGAAACTGCCTTTCCATGTGTTCTCATGTTCATATTGAATACTAAAAGTCTGAATTTGAATTAAAAATTATATTTATGGCACATCCTAAAGGACAAACTGTGAGACTGGCCAGACCTTCTTCTATTTCAAATAAGAGCAATGATAAAGGACTTGGCTTATCAAACACTGAAACATGATAAAGCTCCAACGAGACAGCATGGGGGGACCCAGGAGAGCCAGAGCATGAGGCGATATTAAAAGTCCAGAGGAGAACAAAGTACTTGGAAACATTTGGACATGTTGAAATGTTTGGTTTACTCATTAAATAAAGGCAGAGCAACTGGTTACACTTTTGAAAAATAATGTAAAATCCCTAATTTAGGGCCAAGTTAAATATTTTTGTAATAAAAATAAACTCAAAAAAAATGTGCATACTTACACAAGGGGGTGAAAAAGACTTTACCAAAAAGCACAACCATAAAGAAAAACATGAATAAGTTGTATTTTAAAAATCCCTTCTATCAAAAATGGCATAAGTAAAATTAAAGGCAATGAACTGGGACATAATTTGCAGTGTATATAAAAGCAGACTTCATTTCTAATATTTAAAGAACTCTAATAAAATGATCTAAAAAAGAAAAGTGTGAAAAAATTAGCAAAGAATGTGAGCAGGAAAAACACAAGCGTTGTATACATTTCTCTCTCTCTCTACATATATATATTTATATATAATTGTTTCTGCTGTTGTTTAGTGACTAAGTTGTATCCAACTCTTTGTGACCCCATGGACTGAAGCCTGCCAAGCTTTCTCTGTGCATGGGATTTCCCAGGCAAGAATACTGGAGTGGGTTGCCATTTCCTGCTCCAGGGGACCTTCCTGACTCAGGGATGGAACCTGCAACTCCTGCATTTGCAGCCAGATTCTTTACCACTGAGCCACCAGGGAATATATAAAGTTCAATCTCATAAGAAAGTTTTTCAATGTTGCCAGGAATGTTGATTGGACAGGTTTTCTAGAGGGTATAATTAGATAACATGTATCCAAATTATACAGGTTGACTCGCACCTTTGATCTCCAAGCACCTATCTGATAAAAAGAATGTCGATTGTAGTACTGTTTATAAATTCAAAAGTAGAAAAGATACAAGGGTGTCCAATAATTGGAATTATTTATTTAATTTATGCTACATTTCTGCAGTGGGATAAAACAGCCATAAATATTGAAAAGCACAAGAGGACTTTAGGAAATGCAAATTATTTCTCTTTCCAGAACACTAATATGTCAGCTACATAAATGCAGGGTCTCTCATGTGTTCACTGTCCTAGTTCTAGAGCCTAAAATCTAGCACACGGTAGACCCTCAATAAATATATGGAGAAAGCACGTTGTTAAGCAGAGTAGGCGGGATTCTGAGATGATCCATGACTGTTGTCCCCAGTGGCACTCCCATGGGATGTTCCATTACACAGCAAAAGGGACTTTGCAATGTAAGTAAGGTTTCTAACCAGCTGAATGTAACAAGGCGGGGATCATCCAGGTGGGCCTAACTTAATGACAAGGACCCTTAAAATGGTGGTATTTCTCCAGAAGAGCAGCAGAAGAGGAAGTCAGAGAGATGAGAGAGACTGGCTGTGGGGGAAGCTCCCCATTTCTGAGATGGAGGGGCTGCTGCCAAGGACCAGAGGGCAGCCTCTAGACACAAAGAGTGTCTCTGGCCAGCACTCAGCAAAGCAAAGGGGCTCTCGGTCCTATAACTACAAAGAACTGAATTCTGCCAATAATCCAAACAAACCTGGAGGAAGATTCTCCTGCAGTCTCCA
Source organism: Budorcas taxicolor (assembly GCF_023091745.1). Classification (NCBI taxonomy): domain Eukaryota; kingdom Metazoa; phylum Chordata; class Mammalia; order Artiodactyla; family Bovidae; genus Budorcas; species Budorcas taxicolor. The sequence goes on from NC_068920.1 coordinate 144,382,901, forward strand.
GCCCCAAGTCCAGCCTCACAGGTACCTTGACTTTGGCCCGGTGAGACCCCAGGCAGAGAAGCCATGGAGACTCCCTGGACTTCTGACCTATAGATCAATGAGATAAAGAGCTAAGGCACTAAACTCTGATAATTTGGTACATAGCAATAGAAATCTAACGTTGTTGGTGTTCATTTGCTCAGTCGTGTCCAACTCTTTGTGACCCCACGGACCGCATCACACCAGGCTTCTCTGTCCTTCACTATCTCCCAGAGTTTGCTCAAAATCATGTCCATTGAGTCAGTGATGCCATCCAACCAGCTCATTCTCTGTTGCCCTCTTCTCCTCCTGTCCTCAATCTTTCCCAGCATCAGGGTCTTTTCCAATGAGTTGGCTCTTCGCATCAGGTGGCCAAAGTATTGGAGCTTCAGCTTCAGCATTAGTCCTTCCAATGAATATTCAGGGTTGATTTCCTTTAAGATTGACTGGTTTGATCTTTTTGCTGTCCAAGGGACTCTCAAGAGTCTTCCCCAGCACCACAGAAATCTAATAAACTAGATAAAATAAGTAAGTTGCAATACAGTATTTACAACATAATTCCCTTTTTTGTTTACATATGCTCGTAATCATGAGTTTGAATAAGAAACCCAGCTGAAGTACAAACACAATATTAGGAGTAGTGTGGTTTGTTTTGTTTTTTGGTTGGAGAGTTGAACTAAGTGGAATATAATTTACCCACATCTGGAAGGCTTGATATCCTATCATTTTCATGGTCTCATGCAAACCATGGTGGCAAATGTAGGTCCTCTTCAGACTGGATTCACCTAGACACTGTCATACAGAATGAAGTAAGTCAGGAAGAGAAAAACAAGTATCGTATATTAATGCATATATATGGAAACTAGAAAAATGGTGCAGGTGATCTTATTTGCAAAGCAGAAATAGAGACACAGATGTATAGAACAAACGTGGATATCAAGGGGGAAGGAGGGGTGGGAGGAATGGGAGATTAGGATTGACGCATATACACTATAGATACTAGTTATAAAATAGATAATTAACGGGGACCTACTGTATGTAGTTTAGTCACTCAATCATGTCCGACTCTTTGTGATCCCACAGAGGACAGCCCACCAGTCTCCTCTGTCCATGGGATTCTCCAGATAAGAACACTGGATTGGATTGTCATTCCCGTCTCCAGAGAATCTTCTTGACCCAGGAATCAAATCTGGGTCTCCCGCGTTACAGGCAGACTCTCTACCATTTGGACTACAGGGAAGACCTGTACTGTATCTCATTGAACTCTACTCATTGCTCTGTGGCAACATAAATGGTAAGGAAATCCAAAAAGAGGGGATATATGTATATGTGGCTTGCCAGGCAGCACAGTGGTAAAGAATCCACCTGCCAGTGCAGGAGACGCAAGAGACATGGGTTCAATCCCTGGATCAGGAAGATCCCCTGTAGGAGGAAATGGCAACACACTCCAATATTCTCGCCTGGGACATCCCATGGACAGAGGAGCCTGGCAGGCTACAGTCTATGGATGAGATCGCAGAGTCAGACACGACTGCACGCACACACACACACACACACACACACGTATAGATGATTCATTTTGCTGTACAGCAGAAACTAACACAACATTGTAAAGTGACAATTCTCCAATAAAAATTGATGAATTTTTTTTTCGTGGGTTCATGGAAGAAACACAGCCATTTAAGTCCATCTCAAGTGTCAGCTCATCTTGGAATCAATCAGCAGCTTGGACACATAATAGTGTAGTTCTCAGTTTGAGAAATGAACAATTAGTTTTCAAAATCTAACCTCACCACTTACAAGCTTCCTTAAACTTGGATAATTTAAATAACCTCTCATAACTTCAGTTTCCACAAAGCTGAGGTGCGGATGAGAATAGGCACCAGGTAGGGCCATTGTGAAGACACAGTGGAATAATAAATGAGTGCCTGGTTCACTACATGGCAGATGCTCCACTGAGTTATAGTTCTTTATTTATCAGAAATGAGCTGTGATAATAGTTTGTTTTTGGTCTTCCCATGGTTCTTAGGTAAGTATATTCTAATACTCTTAAATGCCTAGCACAGCACCTGGCATTTACCAGATGCTTAGATACTTCTAGTTCAGCTAACGAATGGAAGAGTAAAATAATATTGTCTAAAATTGAAACTGTAAAATAAAAACAGAATGTTGGGCTCCTGAAGCAACACAGGTTGCAGTAACATGTGATGACCACAGGATGTCACTATAAAGAAGACAGCGCTGCATTTCAGGAATATTCTGGATACTCTGCCCCTTCCCTCTCCTGGGACTCCAGGGAAAGGACACAATCGCAATACTGTGAAGGCAGAAAGCACACTGCCAAGAATCTGCACACCTCCCTCATATTCCGCCATGCAAATCCATGCCTTAAAAACACAACTCCTGATTTACAGAGGGAAATATTTATTCTGGGCTGGTAGACCTAAATAAAAACTCAGGAGACCTCGTTTGGGGGCAGTTTTATTTCTGCAGCCTTTTGCCTATGCTGGCTTTACATCTGCTTCTCTGGGGATGGGTAGAAGTAACATGGAAAAGAAGAAAATGCAGAGTCAAACTCCAACTCCGTTGTTACCATTTGTATGTCTGTGCAAGTTTCTCAACCTTTCTGAACTTCATTTTGTCCTGTGAAAAAAGAGCAAAACAGAGATAAAGAGATTACAGATGTGCTGTCGCAACTACAGAGAGTTAAGCACAACAGCCTTCTCTAAAGACTAGTTCTCAGAGTAGCCTGGAGTCAAAGAGAAGAATCTTCTCTGCAGTTCTGGAAGGATTTGGGCATTGAGCCCACAGCTACTTGGCCTGCAGCATCTATCTCCAACAGATCAACAAATTCTCTGAATAAGGCTTAGTTGGACGTGGCCCCCAACTGTAACTTTCCCTTTCAAAAAAACACACTCTGTTGAGTGCAAAAAAATTGCTCCTCACCAGACTCTAAAAAAGGGTATGAATGTCATTGTCTCTCTGGCTTCCTGTGGTCTCCATAAAATCTCCAAGCAGAGTATTCTGGGCTCATAAAAATGTCCACAGCCCATTTCTCATCTGCTTTAATGACGTTTCCTAATGGCTGACATTGACACTGGCATCTTTTCCCTGGGGAAAGTGTTGTGAGACTGGCTTTCCCCTTCCCCAAAATAGCTGGTGGAACAGCCCAGGAGCTGGAATACAGAGCGGCGATTTTTCTCTTCCCATGAAGAGATATATCCTCCAAGATACGGGAACTCCGCCTCATTTCCTGTGGCGACAGGCTGAGAGGTCCCATAGCCACCAAGAAGCATTTGCATCCCCACTCAAGGAGTTCAGCTTTGTGTTGTTCCCGGAGCTCTGGGAAGAGAATGAAATTAGGGGGAAAAAAAAAAAAATGACGTTAGTATCCATTATCTGTGAAAGAGGTTCTATGAGCTATGTTGTGTCAATAGGACTTCCCTTGTGATTCAGCTGGTAAAGAATCTGCCTGCAATCTGGGAGACCTGGGTTCCATCCCTGGGTTGGGAAGATTCCCTGGAGAAGGGAAAGGCTACCCACTCCAGTATTCTGGCCTGGAGAATTCCATGGACTCTATAGTCCATGGGGTTGCAAATAGTCAGACTCGACTGAGCAACTTTCACTTCCACTTTGTGTAAATAAGGATATCTTATTTCAAAAAGAAGCACCTTTGTTTTGTCCAAAATATGTGATCACATCACCTGATCAGGTCACTTCAAGGACGCTAAGAAGAAAATCAGCCATGGGTGTAAATAGCTCTAAGGATAAACGTCAGCCTGGTATGTAGAATTGTGATGAGAATGTGGTGGGGTTGGAGGCTGGGGGAGAGATGCCCTGAGAATTCACAGGAAGGGGATGTCAGGTGTGACCAGGAACTTCCTGGAAGCCGGCTGGTTGAAGCAGGACCATCCTTTGCTCTCCTTCACTGAGCACCTGCTTGGTGGGGACTCCTGGACAACACAGCTCCACCCCCACCACTCTATCACTGGGGCTTTTCAGAGAAGGGTGATGCCCAAGTGGGGCTAGGCGTTCTCCTGGGTCTGGGGATATGAGGATGAATATTGTCCAATATTGTCCTCCAGGGACTCACATTAGAGTGGGAGTAAAAATGCATAAACAGTTGATTGTAAAAGAAATCAAATGATGAGAACACACAGTCCTCCAATGGCAGGGCAGAGAGAAGGGCTTATTCCCCCCACCTCTCCTTGGCCCCCTGTCCCATCTCCTCTGGCAAACAGAACTTTCTCTCCCAAGTCACCATTTGCTAAAGAAACCATTGCTGCTGCCTTTAGGTGTCACACTTACTGTTACCAAACAGAAGGGTTTCTTTTCATGACTTTGACCTGTGCTGTACTTAAATGGTTGGAGAAGTCACTCTAGCACACGATGAAGACCCAATCCTGGCTCCTCCCCTTAGACCTTCAGTTTCCTGACCCCTAAAAACAATAAAGGAACACAGTACGTCATTGGGTTTTATTGTTGTTGTTGTTTTCTTTGGTTTTTCTTTTGGTCTTTGTTGTTATTGTCGTTTTTTGTTTTGCTATTGTCAGTCGAAGGGGATTAAAGAAAATGATCTTTGTATTAAAGTTCCTATCACAGCAGTCGTATGCGAAGCACAAATCCTCGGCGCATGCGCAATGTCAGTCTTTCTCGTGCGCCTCCCCAGGCCCCTGGCAAGCTCTAGCCTTGCACGTGTGTTTTCATCTCAGTAATGGTGCCAATAATAAAACCAAACGCTACTATTCGCCGTCTGCCGGGTAATGGCCATATCAGTCTTCTTCCCTTGCAATCATAGCTGTTGATTTTACCACCACCGCCTTCTCTGTTGGGAATGAGGCCTGCCCATCAATTGGGTCCTTGCGTTTTCTCTCCTCCCATCCCCCAGGCAGTGATTTTCGGCAACCAGGGTGGGCGGAGGTGGATGGAAAGAAGCTTCAGCTGCAGGTGGAGAGACCAGGAACTCACTATTCTGTAGTATCTTTTCTGTTTCCAGATTTTTTTCTTTCTGGATTCTCTTCCTCTCCCACCCCTCCCCCCAAATTATGTTGCATCTGGGTGTCTAAATTCCTGCTCACAGCTGTGCCAATGTCTTCTCCACTCTTCCCATCTGCCTGTTTGTTTTTCTTGGTTTTAGTTTGCAGTCTGCTATTTTGTATAAGCAAAATTATCCTTTCATGTCTTACCCATTTCGGCGGTTTCTTCTGGTTATTGTAAACTACGGCATCTGTGGTGCTTGTCTCCTAATTATATATCCAGCCTCCTAATAGGAAGGGCAGTCAGGCATATGGAACACCGATACAGAGCTTTCTACATTCTGACCTCCTTGTAGGGCTCCTCACAGAAGCTCCAAAGCTTTAGTGGGGGTTTCGTTGAGCTCAACTTGCTAAAATAATACACAAACGTCTGCTGTACTGAGACGATTATCACACAGATTTAGACAAAACTCTTAGGCACGTTTTTCCCATAAATGAGTCATCACAACTCTAAAAGTATGACTCTGTAAGTAAAGATACACCTCCAGTTTTCTGATTCTAGTGATCATTCAAATTATTGCTTATTTTTAGACTACTTGGGACAGTTGTATTAAGTGAGAACAGAGATGACAGGAATGAGACTCAAGAGACTTGAATTTAAGACCCAATGTGAATATTAACTTGCTGGATGTTGTGGAGCCCTCAAACTCTCTTGATCATAATTTCCAAATCATTTAAATTAGCAGCTGGACTAAATGCTCCATGAGATAAATAAGCAGGATCGATTCAATCAAGTGTTGATTGTACAATAATGCATTAGGAGCTCGGGAAACTAAGATGAACTGAATACAGCCCTTGATCCAAGAGGAGCTCAAAGTCTAATAATAGAAAAATAAAACATGTATTCAGATGGTGTAAGTACAGTAAATATTATCATAAAAGCATGAATCCTTCTCTGCATTGTTTGTAAATAATATGATTGATTCTGGAGGCCATATTCTATAAAGGACAAAATAGCAACTATTTTAGGCTTTGCCACCCATGCAGTTTCCATTGCATCTACCCCACTCTGCCTTCATACTGTGAAAGTAGCTGTAGATATGTGAATAAAGAGCAAGGCTAAGTTCTAATAAAACTTTATTTCTAAAAGCAGGTGGTGGTCTGAACTTGCCCCACAAGCTGCAACTTGTTCCCCACCAATCTAGTCACAAACCAATCTCATTGAAATTAATCTTCAGTGGCTTCCCCACTCTCTAATGAGAAAGATAAAACCTATAACACAGCCTCAAGTTCCTAGAAGATACAGTCCCTGCTTTCCGCCCACACCAAGACCATTGTGAGTTTCTCTCCCCCTCATTCTCCATACCTGGAGTAGGAAATGGCAACCCACTCCAATATTCTTGCCTGAAGAATTCCATGGACAGAGGAGCCTGGCGGGCTACAATCCATGGGGTAACAAACAATTGGACGCAGCTGAATGCAACAATGTTCTGCATGTTCCAACACCATGGAGCCCTCACAGAATCTCCTTTCAACATGTCTTACTCCTTCCTGTTTGTGCCGTTACAACTTGCTTGCCTTTGTGCTCCACATACTTTACCTTTTTCTCCACACCTCCATCCCTTCATCTTGTTAATGTTCATCATTCTTCGTAGAGCAACTTATACATCACCTCCTCCTAGAAACCTTCCTGCTGCTGCTAAGTCGCTTCAGTGGTGTCCGACTCTGTGCGACCCCATAGACGGCAGCCCACCAGGCTCCCCCGTCCCTGGGATTCTCCAGGCAAGAGCACTGGAGTGGGTTGCCATTTCCTTCTCCAGAAACCTTCCTAGATTCCCCAAACTAGTTCCACTCCCTATCCAGCTATACTCTCCCTGCTCCTTATATGTCTCTTTCATAGTTTCTATGGCAATTGTAACTCCTTATTTAATTTTGTCATCAAATGTTTAATTCTTTAAAATGTCCCTCCCTATAAAGTGTCAGGCCCATGAGAAGAGCACCTATACACATCTTGCTTTTTTTTTTTTTTTTTGCAGCTGTATTTGAGCAACTACAGCAGAGCCTAGAACAGAATACACTACCAAGAACTGTTGTTAAATAGATGGATGAATGAAATAATGCCATAGAGGGGACATGAAGTTATTAACTATTGCAGCCTGCGAGCAATGATGACAGGTGGCTGGGAATGTTTCATAGAGTGGGTGACAATCTGAGATGGTATTTGAAAGCACATAGACGACAAAAAAGGATTGTGTCAGCTATTCCAATATAAAAAGTAATGATTTTGCTCATTTATGCTACTCTTTCAGCAAATCTCCAAATGTTTGATATTCCATCCTTCTTCTTAGTTATTCTATCAGTTACTTTTAACATTAAGTAGCGTATATAAATATGTCTTTCTTATTCTACCAGTGTTGGTCAATACCTGATAGCTCTTACCAGAACATAAATTAAGGATGCTAGTGTCTTTACAGAGTTGTATATTCCACTGTGAATTCCTGCTTTATGTCAGCTGTAGTACTTTTACATAATCAATCACAGTATTATGTATATATTGTCAAATGTGCATATGTACTTGCTCAGTCGCTTCAGTCATGTCTGACTCTTTGTGACTCCATAGACCATAGCCTGCCAGACTCCTCTGTCCATGGGATTCTCCAGGCAAGAATACTGGGGTGGGTTGTCATGCCCTCCTCCAGGGGATCTTCCTGACTCAAGGATCAAACTCGTGTCTCCTGCATTGCAAGTAATTCTTTACCACTGAGCCACTGGGGAAACCCTACATTGTCAGACAGACACAACCAAATCTTCTCTTCTTTGTCTAAAGGTTAATTTTACTTATGTACATTTACATAATTATATCTATTTATCTTTAAACTATGAACAGTGTTGGTAGCTAAACCTAGTGAATCTGATGCTAAAATTGATGGAATTCTCAAAGAAGAACATTCTTACTTAGTGATGATTACATGTTTTTTTACTCTTTCCTTAATTTACCTCACTTATCAGCATGCCACAACATGGTTCATTTCATGTCCATTTCATGTCTTTCTTGTTTATTCCCTATCTTCCCTCCCCGATATGAACATACCCGGAATTCCTACTTTCCTGTTTTTTCTTTCTGTGTTTATGTCCCTTTATGATACAATCATATGTCTAGTGTAATGCAGATTCAAACATATCTTCTACCCCTCAGTCTCCATGTTTCTTTCTTCCCCCCGAGAACCTCCATCTCTCTCTCTCCCTCCCTGATCTGTTCTTCCAACCCTTTATCTTTTTTTCCAGCTTAGTTTGCTGTATTCAGACTGCACAATATCACGTCAGCACTTCCCTTCATGCTTGTTGGGGTGGATTCTGTTTCCTTTCCTGATTGCCTTCCTCAGTGCACTGAAATAAACCTTCAGGTACATCCCTGAAAAGAAGTTCATGAGATGTGAATGTCTGGCTACTCTGAAGTCTGAAAGTATCTTTACATCTTATGCCCAATAGATAATTAGGCACAAGGTATCATTTATGATGGCCTCCCCGGTGGCATCAAATCATTTAGGAAGCCTTCTGCAGCAAGTGACAAACCTTATCCACAGCAGCTTAAGCAATAAAAATCCTTAATTATCTCAAATAACAGGAAATCTGGAGGTAGGTGGTACCAGGCTTGGTGCAGTGGCTAAACAATGTTATCAATGACCCAAGCTCTTTCCATTATATCACTTGGCCATCCGTAGTATGTTAGCTTATTACCTCATGGTCACAAGCTCCAAGCATAATATTCTCAAACAACTGAGTCTGACGCAGGAAGATGAACCACTGGAGCAAAGAGACCTTCCTGAATAGTTTTATCTTTTTATCAGGAAAGCAGTTTTTTTTAGAAGCAGTGTTGGTTAGAATCATATTATAATCCCACACTTGGAATAATCAATAGCAAAGAGGGACGATTTTAACCACAATTGATTGAGACTAATAATTCATCCTCCAATGGGTATGGGAGAGACTTCCTCCCTTGTATATTCCTGCTCAACAAATACCTTCACGAACTGTAGCTGTATCTACAGATAGGAAGAAATAACTAGTTATTGAGTAGGAAACCACAAGCTTTCACCAAAGCAAACTGTAGTGTTCTTTGTTGAAAATATTTTCCCTCAGAACTGTGAACACATTACTCCATCTTTGCAACCCCATTGTCTGTCCATGGGATTCTCCAGTTAAGAATACCAGAGTGGGTCGCCATTCCCTTCTCCAGGGGATCTTCCAGACCCAGGGATCGAACCCATGTCTCTGAGGTCTCCTGCATTGGCGGAGACGGGTTCTTTACCACTAGCACCACCTGGGAAGTCCATGTTACAGCTGCAGCAGGAAAATAATACACCTAGGTGAAACTGTTTTTCTTTTAAAGAGAAGTATTCAGAACGTGGATCGAACTTGGGTCTCCCTCACCGCAGGCAGATTCTTTACCATCTGAGCTCCCAGTGAAGCCCCACATCATGCTCTAGCATCTCGTGTTACTAAGGAGAAATCGCATCCGTTTTCATTTTTATGCCCATGATGTTTCCAGAATCTTCTCTTTATTCTGGTGTTTGAAATTTCATAAGGGTGTATCTGGCTATGACTTTTGGTCTTTCTTTTTATTTTTAACATGAGCTTTTTGTCTTGGAAATAGTATATTCACAATGTGATGTATTCAAGGCTAGTTGCCAAGTCAAAACTCAAACCTCTCTCTAGTGAGTGTCGAAATTCTTGCTCATTTGACTCCCTTGGTCCTCTCTCCACGATCCATTGTCAGGTTTGTTGCAACCTGGACCCTGCTACTCTCCCTCCAAAATACTCTTCAAAATTTGAATTGAATATGTGTTAAGTTGCTGATTAATTTATGCTAATGAGGCCAAGGCCAGCTTATTGCTCTTTGCCAAGCGTTTCTCTTGTTTTAACTACACTCTAACTTTTCCTCCAACTCTCATTTGTATGCCAGGTGAACCCACTGGTCATGAGAGGTTCAATAATATTCTCTAATTACAAGTATGTTTCATTGATGGACAACCCCTGTGCCTTAGCTCATACGTTATTATTATTTTTAATCTTAGTGTTGCCAGTATAATAATTATCTGTCTTTACTTTTAAATATGTCAATGAAAAGCATCTGTACAAGGCAAGACTGTCTCTATAATCCACCATTGCTGTTTCATCACCAAGTCTCTTGCTGCTATTTTTGTCACTAAGTTTCAGGGTTATTTGTTACACAGCAAAGGAAATTGAGATATTAACTGAAAGGCTGAAGAAAATATTTTAAAAGACGTTTCCCTGCACATAATAACCACTGTTACCTTAAAAAAGGAACATAAACAATAGACTTAGTTGCCTTTTCTTTTGTTTCCTTATGGCACCTTATTCTTCAGGATCATAGCTGCACGGTCCTCCTTATTTACAGTTGGGTTCTCCTTGAGCAAATTCTATGTTGATCCACTTCTGCGGCGGTCCAGGATTTAAGGTCCCATGCTTCCAATGCAGGCATCTCAGGTTCGATCACTGTTCAGGGCACTAACATCCCAGATGCCAAGCTGTATGACCAAAAAATAAATAAATAAATGAAAATCTATGGTGCATTAAAATTACCCTTCCCAACACCTAGCAAAACCCTGACACACAAGGGCCACCTCACAAATGTTCAATGACTTTAGTAGATGTACATAATTTGAATCCAACATTCAATTGCCAGTGAATGCAGGCTCAGTGTCTCTTGCTCTTTTATTGGAAACATCCAGTGTGGGCCACAAGAAGAGAATCGTAGTAAATGGCCTCCCCCATTGCCCATGTCTTACAAGTCACACAACACTGAGTCAAGGTCTCAGGATGCCTTGGCAATCAATACCCATGCGTCTTTGTTTAACAACCAGAAATTATGGGGCCTGGACAGGATGCAAAGTGTTCTCAGGCAGCCTGGGAAACAACTAAGAGAACACCAGGCAAATGAAAATGATCTGTGTCATCCTTCCTCCCTTGGTCTTTGGGAAGTAATGTCAGCTTTGATAAATGTCAAAAATACAAGGTGCACAGATATCGAGTGGAGGACTTTCTCACTTGCTTATTACTATCACTGAGGATAGCCCACCAAGGCTGCTTTGTTCTGGGGGTCTTGAGCCTTCAAGAGCTCATAAGTCCCAGTGTGTCCTCAGGACAAAAGAGGCAAGACCCAGTTCCAGATGGAGATAGGAAACCCAACTGCACTGGCTCCAGACACAGGGTATGTGGCCAAGACTCCAGGCAGGAAGAAGAGGTTGATCTAAAAGACCTCCTGAGTTCTCCGTCCTGATCTGAACCTACGTGGAAACATAGAAGTGCTTATTTTGTGCCAGAACATTGATAAATAGGGGAAAAAAAAATTCAACTTGTGACACTCGGAAATGTACCTGCTAGAGCCGGGGTGAAGCACACATATGGGCCATTTTCTTTCATTGTTAGGAACCACAGAGGAGCTAGCTCCAATGTTAGAGACAGGGAGTGGTTAGAACTAGTTATATCACATTTGCTTAAGATCTGAATCTTAAAGGATGGGTGGGAAATAAGGAGGTTTTAAAAGGGAAGGTCTTTTGACTATAAAGAGACTGACACACCCCCTGATGCGGAGGCAGCCTCAGGCCACAACACACCTTCAAACATTGTAAGGAGGCTCAGCTGATGAGCCCAGGGGGACTGGAAGGAAAACAGGAGGAAGTGGCAGAGCTTGAGGACCTTGTGTCCTCAGGGGCAGTGGGTGGGTATATGGGCAGTTCTTAGGGATTATTTTAGTTCAGTTCAGTTGCTCAGTTGAGTCTGACTTTTGTGACCCCCATAGACTGCAGCACGCCACGCTTTCCTGTCCATCACCAACTCCCTGAGCTTACTCAAACTCATTCCATCTAGTTGGTGATGCCATCTAACCATCTTATCCTCTGTCATCCCCTTCTCCTCCTGCCTTCAATCTTTCCCAGCATCAGAGTCTTTTCCAGTGAGTCAGTTCTTCTCATCAGGTGGCCAAAGGATTGGAGCTTCAGCTTCAGCATCAGTCTGGAAATCAGCATTCAGGACTGATTTCCTTTAGGATGGACTGGTTGGATCTCCTTGTAGTCCAAGGAACTCCCAAGAGTCTTCTCCAACACCACAGTTCAAAAGCATCAATTCTTTGGTGCTTAGCTTTCTTCATGGTCCACCTGTCACATCCATACATGACTGCTGGAAAAACCATAGCTTTGATTATTTAGACCAGAAATTTTCAAATTTTGATGGGTAATAAATTACCTAGGAATCTTTCAAATGCAGAATGTGATTCAGAGGGCCTAAGGTAGGGTCTGAAAATCCACAGGTTTTACAAGTTCCCAGGTTCTGGATCCTAGTCCAAGCATACCAGCAACAGCCAGCATCACCAGGCACTGGCATCCAAAGCCCAAGCTTGGACTCTACCCCAGAACTGCTGAGTCAGAATCTGCATTTTTACGAGACCCTAGACTGTTGTCTTTATTTGAGAGGCACTGGCCAGAATGTGAACCCAGCTTCACCTGGGAATCATCTAAAGAATTGTTTAAATAACACAGCTGGGCTACCCCAATTAGGTTTCTGAATTAACTGGTCTGAGGGGGACCCAGGCATAGGTGTTTATAAAATCTCCAGTGGTAGTTCTAACGCATATCCACACTGAGAACCACTGAATTCAGTTACAAAGAAAAAGCTCAGTGGGGAAAATGAATTGGTCAAAGTTATATAGCATCAGGACGAGAGGTGAAGCTGCAAACTGCTACTAAGGGCCCCTTAAAATTCTTATGTCCCATCACACCACCCGTTTAGTGTCTGAGTTCATTTCCAAGCAGTGAATGTGGCTCCAAAAACTTCCTCAGGTGAATGGCAAGTAAATTGGATTTAGTCACCTGTCAGTGAAAACCAACCAAAAGTTTGTCTAACCTTCATATCAGTTAAAAGAATCTCTTCTTTAGTAGGCATTACATTTAAAGATTCATTAAAGAAAATGGACTTCCTGCCATGTGTGAGATGCTGCAGGAGAACTTGGACCACAGAAACAGGGACGGTAAAGAATGTGAAATACCATTTATGTTAAGTGAGCCGCATGCCAGTGTGCATAAGTTTAAGGCACATTTGGAGGAAGTTAGAGGGACGGAGGATAAAATACCAAGGTGAAGGAATCCATTCTCCAATTTTCTGTTTGCAAGACAGCACACACACACACTTCACCCACAGAATAGCCTCTCACCTAAATCCTGAAAAGTTAAAAAGTATTATAATAATCTAAAGAAGGAAGGGGAACATTTATTTTTAAACCTCACGGTTTAAAAGTATTTTTAAGCTTTCATAAACTGTGAGGGGAAAAAAAATCCATTTTATTAATTTCTTTTCAAATAAAAATCTTAAGAACCTTATACATTTTATGAAGACTGTGTTTTATGATTTCTTTTATTAATAAGTACTTAATGCTGTAATTGTTTCTTTGCATAACAGAACGATTATATAAAATGAATATATTTAAGATAACTACATACTCATTTCTTTCCTTTTTTTTTTTCCTATGAAGTGCATTTTCTTTAGAAGCCAAATTTGTACTTTTGGAAAAGGCAGCCGAATAGCCAAAGTTGTAATTTTATGAAACCACAAAAGGCTCTTCTAAAGGGATCTGACTTGAATACACACTGCAAGGAAATTAATAGTCTCAGTTCAAACACCCTCTTTAATCCATCTCCTTCTGCCTCTTACAACGTAGGGAAGAATGCAGTTGTCAAGCTGACTTAGGAGAAGGATGTGTGTTGAGCAACACGCGGTTGGCACGAGGCCACACAAGTTCTTTCTGGGGTGTCTCAGCAGCCTTGGGGGAGCTGCCAGGGCAGGGATGTGTTGTGTGTCATTATCAATTTGCACTCTGATTTCCTAACAGTTCAAGAGGCCTTTTGACAAAAGCCTCCATTTAGATCTAATAATAACTCTGGATTTTTGCTAAATGTCTCGCAACCTGGGAACAGGCCCAATTGCTAAACATACTTTCAGGGCATGAGTTTCTTTGACTGAGCCCAGAGGGGACAGCCAAGCAGACTAGAAAATGTGTATTAGAAAAATTTTCTCACTTTTATGAGTTACTTTCAAAAGAATGATTTCCATTCATTTACAAAGCCCACCTGAAAATGGCTGTAGTTGTGGGGCATAGTGTCACAGTCCAGCCCAAGCCTGGGATAATGGCAGCTAAAATTCCATTGCCCCCAGTGTCTTCTGCATCATATAACTATAAAATCTAATGGATTAACTGACCTACTTCCTTCTACTTAGTCACACAACATCTAGTTCATTTCCAGTAAGTTTCAATGTTTGCTTAAGTCTTGCTATCTCTTTGGGGGGCTTATTTCGTATCTGGCTAGCTCTTTGCATTAGAACACTCTCCAGTAATTCATATTAATATTTCTCCATGGAAATACACGGAAATATCTTGGCTCCCTCGTACTCAAAAAATTAATGAATTCATTAGTGCTTCCTAACTACCCCCTCTCTCCTGACAAAGTTTCCGTTTCTTCAAGGCAACTATCTGGTGTCCATTTGGGGATTTCTCATGTAGCATTAGAGTGTGGCAGGTTCTTGGGAGCAGGATAAGGAGGCAAGTTAACAGAAAAGGGGGACAGTGTGTTGGCTGGGGAAATGAGGGGGTTCAGCTCCAAGGTCAATCAGTAGCTTGGTTAGAATGGTCTTGGATACCTTGCCTTGTCTCAGGAACTTTTTTTTAACTCCCACATTATTAGCTCTGCATCCCAACCTCTGACCCAGTGTGTCACTTCTGCAGATGTTTTCATCTGCACCTGTTGTCCCTTCCAAGCTCACTATTCACATGTACAATCTGAGACATAAAGAAACCCAAGGAGGCAGCAGATTAAACTCAAGCTCTCAAAAAACAAACAAAAATGTCAAGCTCCTATGCTGCTACTGTCACTCATTCTCAAAAAGGGTACTAATCGAAGTTGTTGTTCACTTGCTAAGTTGTGTCCAACTCTTTGGGACCCCATGGACTGCAGCATGCAAGGCTTCCCTGTCCTTCACTATTTCCTGAAACTTGCTCAAGTTCATGTCCATTGATGCTATCAAACCATCTCATCCTCTGCTAATGGATGGAAGGAAGACATCCTTGCTAATGGAAGACAAGGTTGAAATAAATTGATTACAATTTACGTTGTGGTCTCTTTGGAAATGTAATAGTTCCCAAATTATTTAATTGGTCACTTGTGCTTGATATAAGATTGTCGGTGTGGTATCAGTCTATTTGCAGAATCAGAAGTTTTGAGCCTGGGTTTACATTACATCTCATTGGCCTACCCACCTAACTAGAATACCTTTAAAACCCGTTCCAAGAATTGTTTATCCAAGCTCTCTCTGGACATTTCCAGAAATAGAGCACTCCTTACCATGATTCCTTTTCAGCTAACTGCATTAGCAATGAGTCCAGAGTTGTTAGAGTGCTTTTTCACATCTAGTAGACCTGTCGTTCCAGGAATGGCCTCCCTTTGGGGCCAGTTCTATCTTCTGGAGAATAGGAAAGAAAAAATGACCCATATCCTCTCTATGTGACTGCTTCTAGGGAAAATGTGGTATGAAATTGTCGTGTCAATATTTTTCTAGAAAAGCACTTTTGAAATACCATGTAAATTCTAGGAATGGAATAGTAACATAGAAAAGAAGTCTTCAGCAATTTATCACATCTGCTTCTATTATTAAGCATAAAAGACAAGATATTTCTTGGGGAGAAAGAGATGTTTCAGTATTTAGAAAATATCCAGTTTCTGTCTAGAGAGAGCTTGGAAATCATAAAACATACTTTTAATCACTCATAATTTAGACTGAAATCTTCCCTTTTGAGGATTAATCCTAAGAATGTAATCCAAAATATGGAAAAATCTTTGTATACATAAGTAATCAGCTCAATGGTGCTTTTAAAAAGTAAAAGTTGGAAACATGGTAAATGGCCAAATTTGTGGATATAATGAGACAGCCTATGGGTTGTTATAATAATTGAAGTCTATGAAGCTATTTAAAAATACTTTTATTAAACAAACTATAATAACACATGAAATGACATAGGAGGAAAGCAAATACAGTTAAACTGGTACATTTGAAAAGAAACATGAAGAATAAAACTTTAAATGGCATTAATAGTATTAGGTAGGTTTGAATAATCAAAAAATGGATAATTTACCTCTATTTTCAATGTTTTTTAATCCATGTTTCATATAAATGAGTCTGAAAAAGCTGAATCTTAAAAAATGAAACTAAAAGAATGGAGAATGCCTGAGCTTACTTCCTCCCAGGTTAAAACTAAAGCATTCTATGAAGGTTATTTTGTTTTCCTTTTCAATTTCTCTAGTGTCTTCAATCTATTTTTTAAAACCATATATTCACTTAAAGTGTTAGTTGCTCAGTAGTGTCTGACTTTTTTTGATCCCATGACCTGTAGCCCTCCAGGCTCCTCAGTTCATGGAACTCTCCAGGCAAGAATACTGGAGCAGGTAGTCATTCCCTCCTCCAGGAGATCTTCCTAACACAGACACTGAACCCAGGTCTCCTGCATTGCAGGCAGATTCTTTACCATCTGAGGCCCACTTAGGCCCAACCTTATTACACAGTTACATTAAACCAGGCAACAGTGGAATCTTACAAAAGACATGGGCCCCATTCCATCAAGCACTATTCGTTTAGTGATTGTCTGTGTTGACAGTTTTAATCCTAACTTAATTATCTGTTTGACAATTCTCATTAGAAGCCACTGGCTGAATAAGGAAAGGGTGTCCTAAATTCTTAACAATTATCCCTGGGTGCAATTTTCCCAATCAAAGTGATGTGTGGTTTTGTACTACAAAAATCCTGAGTGTCCCTGTGGCCTCAATGTCAATGTCATACCATTTCTGAAGCTAACAAGTTCATGCTTTGGCAGATGCAAATAAAATACTATAGACCCATATTTATTTTGATTTAAAAAAACACAAAATTTTATTTGATCAAAAAATATTAAAATTATTTTTAAAATATTAAAAATATTAGGATTAAAAAATATTTTTTTCTAATTCAGCATTGTCTTTTATAAATTAAAGTCAGCTAAAATCTACTTCCTCTGAGAGACTGTAATTTGTTAGCCAAGATATACTATAGAAGTCATTTCTCTTTTACCAGTAGTTGGAAGCAGAACTGGGGAAAAAAAAAGAAAGAAAGAAACAGCATTTTTACAAGGGGCTATGTTTAATTTGTCAAAAGTCATAAAAAAAAGGTCTGTAAAATATTATCAAACTTGTAAGTTTGTCACATATTGCAACTGTAAATTGTCTAGAATAATTAAATGTAAGCTGTTCTTAATCCCTTAGGCAAAAAAAAAAAAAAGAAGAAGAAGAAGAAATCCCTTAGGCTGTTAGGAAAAAGCTTCCATCCCCAATAAAATCCTAGAGTCAAATGAGAGATGAGATGGGAGGAAATGACCTCTTTGATGTGGAAAGAAACTACAGTAAGCTGTATTAGGTATGTCATCCGTTCATTTGTTCTCTTACTAAATAATGTATTCATTTATCCATTAATTGAATAATTATGCCATGATTTACCCCTCAATCATTTTCTCATTTCCTCAATCATTATTCAATCATTTACCAATTCATTAATTTGATCACTCATTCATTCCCTTGGCTTCTTCATCAAATAATGTGTTCTTTATATATGCATTCACTTTTTGTAACCAACATGGACCAAGACATCATGTTGCTAGGTGCTAGCAATGAGGAAATGAGAAAGACAATGTCCTTACCATTGGGGAGTCCATGATAAAAGGGATGGACACTTGGTTTTGACACATTCTTTTCTGGGCCCGGGGGAGGAAAGCACTAGGGGTGCAGAGAGAAAGAAGTCATTGCCTGCATAAGGAGGAGATGTGACAGTGTGATTCGAACCGGGTCTGCAACAGGAGCTCATCCCGTGGAGGACAGGGCAGAGAGAGGCACATGATGGAAATCAGAGGAAAGGGTTTGCAAGTAGGGAAACCAGAGGTGTGCAGAAGCACGCCAAGTTTAGAGGATTGTGACTAGCTTAAAGTTCCTGGAGGAACAGGATGAAATTGAAAAGACCCTTCAGTTCAGTTCAGTTCAGCGGTTCAGTCATGTCCAACTCTTTGCAACCCCATGGACTGCAGCACACTAGGCCTGCCTGTCCATCAGCGACTCCCAGAGTTTACTCAAACTCATGTCCATTGAGTCAGTGATGCCATCCAACCATCTCACCCTCTGTCATCCTCTTCTCCCCCACCTTCAATCTTTCCCAGCATCAGAGTCTTTTCCAATGAGTCAGTTCTTTGCATCTGGTGGCCAGAGTATTGGAGTTCCAGCTTCAGCATCAGTCCTTCCAATGAATACTCAGTACTAATTTCCTTTAGGATGGACTGGTTGGATCTCCTTGCAGTCCAAGAGTCTTTCCAACACCACAGTTCAAAAGCATCAATTCTTCGGCACTCAGCTTTCTTTATAGTCCAACTCTCACATCCATATATGACTACTGGAAAAACCAAAGCTTTGACTAGACAGACCTTTGTTGGCAAAGTAATGTCTCTGCTTTTTAATATGCTGTCTAGGTTGGCCATAGCTTTTCTCCCAAGGAAGAAAAGACCCTACAGGGGGTAAATAGGTTAGGGTCTGATTGCAAACAGCCTTTCAAACCACCATTTAGAATTATAAAGGTGTTCATTATATTTGCACAGCAATGATGACTGTGTGCTAGAATTTATCATGGTTCATCCTTATGGATAACTGGATATGATATTCATAGTTTTAACAAAATTGAAACTTACTTAGTTACTTTTCCTTCTGTGTTCTTAACAAACTTGTCAAACTCTTGATAGTCATAGCTCTGTTAGAGCTTTTTCTTTAAACTTTTCCATCTCCCTTATTGGAACATGGGGCTCTTGAAGACCATTCAGTTCAATTTGTCAGTCATGTCCAACTCTTTTCCACCCCATGGACCACAGCATGCCAAGTTTTCCTGTCCTTTACCAACACTCGGAGCTTGCTCAAATTCATGTCCATCGAGTTGGTGATGCCATCCAACCATCTCATCCTCTTTCATCCTCTTCTCCTCCTGCCTTCAATATTTCCCAGCATCAGGTTCTTTTCCAATGAGTCAGTTTCTTCACATCAGATGGCCAAAGTATTGGACCTTCAGCTTCAGCATCAGTCCTTCCAATGAATATTCAGTACTGATTTCCTTTAGGATGGACTGGTTGGATCTCCTTGCAGTCCAAGAGTCTTTCCAACACCACAGTTTAAAAGCATCAATTCTTCGGCACTCAGCTTTCTTTATAGTCCAACTCACACCCATACATGACTACTTGAAAAACCATAGCTATGACTAGATGGACCTTCATTGGCAAAGTAATGTCTCTGCTTTTTAATATGCTGTCTAGGTTGGTCATCTCTTTTCTTGTAAGGAGGAAGCATGCTTTAATTTCATGGCTGCAATCACCATCTGCAGTGATTTTGGAGCCCAAGAAAATAGCCTATCACTGTTTTCATTGTTTCCCCATCTATTTACCATGAAGTGATGGGACCAGATACCATGACCTTTGTTTTCTGAATGTTGAGTTTCAAGCCAACTTTTTCACTCTCCTCTTTCATTTTCATCAAGAGGCTCTTTAGTTCCTCTTCACTTTCTGCCATAAGGGTGGTATCATCTGCATATCTGAGGTGATTGATATTCCTCCTGGCAATCTTGGTTTCAGCTTGTGCTTCATTCAGCCCAGGATTTCACATGATGTACTCTGCATATAAGTTAAATAAGCAGGGTGACAATATACAGCCTTGATGTACTCCTTTTCCTATTTGGAACCAGTCTGTTGTTCCATGTCCAGTTCTAACTGTTGCTTCCTGATCTGCATACAGATTTCACAAGAGGCAGGTCAGGTGGTCTGGTATTCCCATCTCTTGAAGAATTTTCCACAGTTCATTGTGATCCACACAGTCAAAGGCTTTGGCATAGTAAATGAAGCAAAAGTAGATGATTTCTGGAACTCTCTTGCTTTTTCTATGATCTGACAGATGTTGGCAGTTTGATCTCTTGCTCCTCTGCCTTTTCTAAAACCAGCTTGAACATCTGGAAGTTCTCGGTTCACATACTGTTGAAGCCTAGCTTGGAGAATATTTTGCTAGCGTGTTAGATGAGTGCAATTGTGCAGTAGTTTGAACATTCTTTGGCATTGCCTTTCTTTGAGATTGGAATGAAAAATGACATTTTCCAGTCCTGTGGCCACTGCTGAGTTTTCCAGATTTGCTGGCATATTGAATGCAGTACTTTCACAGCATTATCTTTTACGATGTGAAATAGCTCAACTGGAATTCCATCACCTCCACTAGCTTTGTTCATAGTGATGCTTCCTAAGGTCCACTTGACTTTACATTCCAGGATGTCTGGCTGTAGGTCAGTGATCACACCAACATGGTTATCTGGGTCATTAAGATCTTTTTAGTATTCTTCTGTGTATTCTTGCCACCTCTTCTTAATATCTTTTGCTTCTGTTAGGTCCATACCATTTCTGTCCTTTCTTGTTCCCATCTTTTCATGAAATGTTCTCTGGGTATCTCTAATTTTCTTGAAGAGATCTCTCATTTCTTGAGAGATGTCATAGTCTTTTCCATTCTATTGTTTTCCTCTATTTCTTTGTATTGATCACTTAGAAAGTCTTTCTTATCTCTCCTTGCTATACTTTGGAACTCTGAACTCATATGGATATATCTTTCCTTTTTTCCCTTGCCTTTCACATCTATTCTTTTTTCAGCTATTTGTAAGGCCTCCTCAACAACCATTTTGCCTTTCTGCATTTCTTTTTCTTGGGAATGGTTTTGATCACTGCCTCCTGTACAATGTCATGAGCCTATGTCCATAATTCTTTAGGCACTCTGTCTATCAGATCTAATCCCTTGAATCTATTTGTCTTTTCCAGTGTATAATCATAAGGAATTTGATTTAGATCATACCCGGATGGCCTGGTGGTTTTTCCTACTTTCTTCCAATTTAAGTCTGAATTTTTTTCCATAAGAAGTTTATGATCTGAGCCACAGTCAGTTCCTGGTCTTGTTTTTGCTGACTGTATAGAGCTACACCATCTTTGACTGCAAAGAATATAATCAATCTGATTTTGGTATTGACCATCTGGTGATGTCCATGTGCAGAGTCATCTCTTGTGTTATTGGAAGAGGGTGTTTGCTATGACCAGTACATTCTCTTGGGAAAACTCTGTCAGCCTTTACCATGCTTCATTTTGTACTCCAAGGCCAAACATGCCTGTTACTCCAGGTATTTCTTGACTTCCTCCTTTTTCATTCCAGTCCCCAGTGATTAAAACGACATCTTTCTTTGGTGCTAGTTCTAGATGGTCTTGTAGGTCTTCATAGAACTGTTCAGCTTCAGCTTCTTTGGCATTAGCGCTTGGGGCATAGACCTGGATTACTCTGATACTGAATGATTTTCCTTGGAAACAAACCGAGATCATTTTGTCATTTTTGAGATTGCACCCAAGTACTGCATTTCAGACCTTTTTGTTGACCATGAGGGCTATTCCACTTCTTCTAAGGGATTCTTGCCCACAGTAGTAGATATAATGGTCATCTGAATTAAATTTGCCCATTCTGGTCCATCTGAGTTTACTTATTCCTAAAATGTCGATGTTCACTCTTGCCATCTCCTATTTGACCACTTCCAATTTACCTTGATTCATGGACCTAACATTCCAGGTTCCTATGCAATATTGTTCTTTACAGCACTGGACTTTACTTCCATCACCTGTCATATCCACAGCTGGGTGTTGTTTTGGCTTTGGCTCCATCTCTTCATTCTTTCTGGGGCTATTTCTCCATTCTTCTCCAGTAGCATATTGGGCACCTACCGACCTGGGGAGTTCATCATTCAGTGTTATATCTTTTTGCATTTTCATACTGTTCATGAGGTTCTCAAGGCAAGAATACTAAAGTGGTTTCCCATTCCCTTCTCCAGAGGACCACGTTTTGTCAGAAGTCTTCACCATGACCCATCTGTCTTGGGTGGCCCTACATGGCATGGCTCATAGTTTCATTGAGTTAGACAAGGCTGTGATCCATGTGATCAGTTTGGTTAGTTTTCTGTGACAGTGGTTTTAATTCTGTCTGCCCTCTGATTGAGAAGGATAAGAAGCTTCTGAAATCCCCCTGATGGGAGGTTCCCCCTG